>NC_053039.3:4525000-14525000 GCF_002575655.3 Aegilops tauschii subsp. strangulata
ATGAAAATTGGTTATTTACGATGTACGATGATCCCTGATAAGCATCCATGGCTGAATGGTTAAAGCGCTCAACTCATAATTGGTAAATTTGCGGGTTCAATTCCTGCTGGATGCACACGAACGGGAACATTCCATAAGTCTATTGGAACTGGCTCTCTATCCATGGAATCTCATCCATCATCCATACATAACGAATTGGTATGGTATATTCATACCATAACATAAGAACAATAAGAACTCGAATTCTTATCGATACTGGAACTCAGAGCATAGGAGGGAAAGTCGATTTATGGATGGAATCAAATATGCAGTATTTACAGAAAAAAGTCTTCGTTTATTGGGATAGAATCAATATACTTTTAATGTCGAATCGGGATTCACTAAGACAGAAATAAAGCATTGGGTCGAACTCTTCTTTGGTGTTAAGGTGGTAGCTGTGAATAGCCATCGACTACCTGGAAATGGTAGAAGAATAGGACCTATTCTGGGCCATACAATGCATTACAGACGTATGATCATTACCCTTCAACCGGGTTATTCTATTCCACTTCTAGATAGAGAAAAAAACTAAAGGAGAATACTTAATAATACGGCGAAACATTTATACAAAACACCTATCCCGAGCACACACAAGGGAACCGTAGACAGGCAAGTGAAATCCAATCCACGAAATAATTTGATCCATGGACGGCACCGTTGTGGTAAAGGTCGTAAGTCCAGAGGAATCATTACCGCAAGGCATAGAGGGGGAGGTCATAAGCGCCTATACCGTAAAATAGATTTTCGACGGAATCAAAAAGACATATCTGGTAGAATCGTAACCATAGAATACGACCCTAATCGAAATGCATACATTTGTCTCATACACTATGGGGATGGTGAGAAGAGATATATTTTACATCCCAGAGGGGCTATAATTGGAGATACTATTGTTTCTGGTACAAAAGTTCCTATATCAATGGGAAATGCCCTACCTTTGAGTGCGGTTTGAACTATTGATTTACGTAATTGGAAGTAATCAATTAGGTTTACGACGAAACCTAGAAATCGATCACTGATCCAATTTGACTACCTCTATGGGATAGACCTCAACAGAAAACTGTTGAGTAACGGCAGCAAGTGATTGAGTTCAGTAGTTCCTCATAGAAAATTATTGGCTCTAGAGATATGGTAATATGGAGAAGACAAAATTGTTTGAAGCACGCACAGAACCGGAAGCGCCCCTTGTTTCAAAGAGAGGAGGACGGGTTATTCACATTTAATTTGATGGTCAGAGGCAAATTGAAAGCTAAGCGGTGGTAATTAAGACCCCCGGGGGAAAATAGGGATGTCTCCTACGTTACCCATAATATGTGGAAGTATCGACGTAATTTCATAGAGTCATTCGATCTGAATGCTACATGAAGAACATAAGCCAGATGACGGAACACAGAGACCTAGGATGTAGAAGATCATAACATGAGCGATTCGACAGATTTCGATTCCTTACCTATATATCCACTCATGTGGTACTTCATCATATGATTCATATAAGATCCATCTGTCTAGAGATCGTCATATACATCTAGAAAGCCGTATGCTTTGGAAGAAGCTTGTACAGTTTGGGAAGGGGTTTTTTGAGAGAAAAGAAGAATCTACTTCAACCGATATGCCCTTAGGCACGGCCATGCATAACATAGAAATCACACGTGGAAGGGGTGGGCAATTAGCTAGAGCAGCAGGTGCTGTAGCGAAACTCATTGCAAAAGAGGGTAAATCGGCCACTTTAAGATTACCATTTGGGGAGGTCCGTTTAGTATCCCAAAACTGCTTAGCAACAGTCGGACAAGTGGGTAATGTTGGGGTGAACCAAAAAAGTTTGGGTAGAGCCGGATCTAAGTATTGGCTAGGTAAACGCCCCGTAGTAAGAGGGGTAGTTATGAACCCTGTGGACCACCCCCATGGGGGCGGTGAAGGGAAAGCTCTCATTGGTAGAAAAAAACCCACAACCCCTTGGGGTTATCCTGCGCTTGGAAGAAGAACTAGGAAAAGGAAAAAATATAGCGATAGTTTTATTCTTCGTCACCGTAAGTAAATACGTAACTAGGAATATGGAAAATTGCATTTTTGGAATTTGCAATAATGCGATGGGCGAACGACGGGAATTGAACCCGCGCATGGTGGATTCACAATCCACTGCCTTGATCCACTTGGCTACATCCGCCCCTTATCCAGCTAAAGGATTTTTTGCTTTTTTCCATTGATCATTATTCTATTTATTCTGACCTCCGTACTTCGATCGAGATATTGGACATAGAATGCCACTCTTTAAAAAGGAAAAAAGGAGTAATCAGCTGTGACACGAAAAAAACGAATCCTTTTGTAGCTCATCATTTATTGGCAAAGATAGAAAAGGTCAATATGAAGGAGGAGAAAGAAACAATAGTAACGTGGTCCCGGGCATCTAGCATTCTACCCACAATGGTTGGCCATACAATCACGATTCATAATGGAAAGGAACATATACCTATTTACATAACAAATCCTATGGTAGGTCGCAAATTGGGGGAATTCGTGCCTACTCGGCATTTCACGAGTTATGAAAATGCAAGAAAGGATACTAAATCTCGTCGTTAACTGAATTCTGAATAGAAAGATTAAGAAGAAAAAAAGATTCAAAATAAAGACAGAAATACCCAATATCTTGCTAGAACAAGATATTGGGTATTTCTGTCTTTTCTTTCTTCAAAAATTCTTATATGTTAGCAGAAAAACCTTATCCATTAATAGATGGAACTTCAACAGCAGCTAAGTCTAGAGGGAAGTTGTGAGCATTACGTTCGTGCATTACTTCCATACCAAGGTTAGCACGGTTGATGATATCAGCCCAAGTATTAATAACGCGACCTTGACTATCAACTACAGATTGGTTGAAATTGAAACCATTTAGGTTGAAAGCCATAGTACTAATACCTAAAGCAGTGAACCAGATTCCTACTACAGGCCAAGCAGCCAAGAAGAAGTGTAAAGAACGAGAGTTGTTGAAACTAGCATATTGGAAGATTAGTTGGCCAAAATAACCATGAGCAGCCACAATATTATAAGTTTCTTCCTCTTGACCAAATTTGTAACCCTCATTAGCAGATTCATTTTCAGTAGTTTCCCTGATCAAACTAGAGGTTACCAAGGAACCATGCATAGCACTGAATAGGGAACCGCCGAATACACCAGCTACACCTAACATGTGGAATGGATGCCTAAGGATGTTGTGCTCTGCCTGGAATACAATCATAAAGTTGAAAGTACCAGAGATTCCTAAAGGCATACCATCAGAAAAGCTTCCTTGACCAATAGGGTAAATCAAGAAAACAGCAGTAGCAGCTGCAACAGGAGCTGAATATGCAACATCAATCCAAGGACGCATACCCAGACGGAAACTAAGTTCCCACTCACGACCCATATAACAAGCTACACCAAGTAAGAAGTGTAGAACAATTAGCTCATAAGGACCACCATTGTATAACCACTCATCAACAGATGCAGCTTCCCAAATTGGGTAAAAGTGCAATCCGATCGCCGCAGAAGTAGGGATAATAGCACCAGAGATAATATTGTTTCCATAAAGTAAAGAACCAGAAACAGGCTCACGAATACCATCAATATCTACTGGAGGGGCAGCGATGAAGGCGATAATACAGAAGTTGCGATCAATAAGGTAGGGATCATCAAAACACCGAACCATCCGATGTAAAGACGATTTTCAGTGCTAGTTATCCAGTTGCAGAAGCGACCCCACAAGCTTGTACTTTCGCGTCTCTCTAAAATTGCAGTCATGGTAAGATCTTGGTTTATTCAAATTGCAAGGACTCCCAAGCACACGTATTAACTAGAATATAGATAATAGAAGGCTTGTTATTTAACAGTATAACATAGACTATATACCAATGTCAACCAAGTCAGCCCAAAGATTAGCTATCCATATAACTAAATTAACCAAACCAATAATTTTGTATTTGTAAATGAAGTGAGTCAAAGTTAAAAACTTTGATGAGTCTTTTCTATATGGGTTGCCCAGGACTCGAACCCGGAACTAGTCGGATGGAGTAGATAATTCTTCCTTGTTACAATAGAGAAAAATCCCTCCCCAAATCGTGCTTGCATTTTTCATTGCACACGACTTTCCCTATGTAGAAATAGCCAATTTCTATTCCAAAGAGGAAGTTCTACTAATTTTTTTAATTAGTAAGTTGATTCACGTACTCTTTATTATAATAAAAAGAACATTTCAGAATGAAAAATAGAAAAGTTTTTTCTTGATCATTTATCAACCCTTTCCTGTTTCTTAATTTCGTCTAATGATTAATTAAGAGGGTTGACCAGGTCATTGATACGTATAATATCCAAATACCAAATACGGTCAGTGTTTGATCCACGGAAAGAAAAAAGAGTTGTTTTGGTGAACATCAAAGAAAAAACTTGCTCTTCTTCCATAAAAAATTCTTCTAAAAATGCCGAACCCAATCGTTGCATAAAAGTTCGTACCGTGCTTTTATGTTTCCGAGCTAAAGTTCTAGCGCATGAAAGTCGAAGTATATACTTTAGTCGATACAAAGTCCATTTTTTCGAAGATCCACTATGATAATGAAAAAGATTTCTACATATCCGACCAAATCGATCAAGAATATCCCAATCTGATAAATCTGTCCAAATGGGTTTACTAATAGGATGCCCCGATCCAGTACAAAATTGAGCTTTTGATAAGTATCCTATGAGGAGAGTAGCGGGGACTATGGTATCGAATTTTTTCATTCGAGTATCTATTAGAAATGAATTCTCCAGCATTTGATTCCTTACTAACAAAGAAATTTTTGGTACACTTGAAAGGTACCCCATAAAATCGAAGCAAGAGTTTGCTAATCGGTTTATATGGATTCTTCGCGGCTGAGTCCAAAAACAGAAATAATATTGCCAGAAATTGATAAGGTAGCATTTCCATTTCTTCTTCAAAAAAAAGTGCCTTTTGATGCAAGAATTGCCTTTCCTTGATATCGAACATAATGCATAAGAGGATCCATAAAGAACCATAGGGTTTTCCGAGAAAAACCAGGGTACATTATCCCAAAATGTTCCATCTTCCTAGAAAAGTGGATTCATTCCAGAAAAGTTCGAGAAGATGCTAATGGTAAGCAAGAAGATTGTTTACGAAGAAACAACAACAAAAATTCATATTCTGATACATAAGAGTTATATAGGAATCGAAATAGTCTTTTATTTTCTTTTTGAAAATAAAAAATGGATTTCATTGAAGTAATAAAACTATTCCAATTCGAATAATAGTTGAGAAAGAATCGCAATAAATGCAAAGATGGAACATCTTGGATACGGTATTGAAGGAGTTGAACCAGGATTTCCAAATGGATAGGATAGGGTATTTCTATATGTGATAGATAATCCAAATGCAAAAATTTGTCTTCTAAAAAGGGAAATATTGAATGAATAGAGCGTAAATTCTGAAACTTTGGTATTTCTTTTTCTTTCAGACAAAATAATTCCCGTAGCGAGAATGGGATTTCCACAACGATCGCAAACCCTTCAGATAGAATCTGAGAATAAAACTCAGAACAAAAATAATTTTTGTAATCCAATAATCGATCTTGGTTAGGATGATTTCCCGAGTTATCCAAAAAATTCTGCTGATACATTCGAATAATTAAACGTTTCACAAGTAGTGAACTAAATTTCTTGTTATTACAACTAACAACTATTTCCACAGGTTCAGAACCATTTAATCCATAATGGTGGGCAAATGCATAAATATATTCCTGAAAGAGAAGTGGGTAGACAAAGTATTGTTGACGAGATTTATGTTTTTCTGAATACCCTTCGAAATTTTCCATTTGTATTTCTACTTGAATCAGAGAGAAGAAGCATTTCTCGGTTTATCGAATGATGATACATAGTGCAATACGGTCAAAACAGGGTGTTGCATTTTTAATACAAACCCTGGAAAGAAAGGGAGTATAATCCACAGATCTTTTTCTGCTCCTTTTCTACCCAATTAGTTTATGTTTGTTCTAATTAAAAAAAGAACAGAACAAGTTTTTTATTTTTGCAGGCCAATCGCTCTTTTGACTTTGGAATACAGCCTCTTTATCAATATACTGCTTCTTTTACACATTCAATCCATAACATCCCTTATTCAATACATAATCAAGAATAATTAGGATTTCTAAAAAAAGAAAAAATAAAGGGTCCACTCATAGGAAAGCCCAACCTTTCCCCGCATCCGGCACTAATCTATTTTTAATGTCTAATTAGAGCGGGGAATCATTCCAATTAGGAAGTTCAGCTCGTTGCTTTTTATTTTACCAGAATTGGAGCCAGGCTCTATCCATTTATTCATTAGACCCAGAAAATCGTAATTTTGGATTCCATTCAAAAAAGATTGATTTTATTAAGACATGCTATTTTTTCCATTCATTACCTTTGAGGATCAGTCGTGGTCTTCTAGACTCTACCAAGAGTATGGACGAATTTGTTGTTTCATCCAAATGTGTAAAAGATCATAGTCGCACTTAAAAGCCGAGTACTCTACCATTGAGTTAGCAACCCAGATAAAAAAAGGATCTTAGATACGATCGAAATCCAAAAATCAATGGAATTACACCGTGCGCTTCTGTCAAAACATTGAACTAGCAAGACATCAATAGATTTTTTTATCGACCATGAAAAACACTCAAATGCCAAAACGAACAGGTCCGGTTAAATTCCACTAAAGTAAAGTTAAAAAAAGAGCGACCCTAATCAGGATGGCCAAATTCTTCTTATTTTTAGCGATTTTTATTTAAAAAATATATTATATTGTATGAGAATACATGCAAGAGGAACACCCTTATCATTTGAGCGAAGTGTAGGCGGAAAAATTGAATATGGAGTGAGGATAAAGAGACCCATCTATCTACAAATTCTATTTGTTCAATAGACCTTTGTCAATGGAAATACAATGGTAAGAAAACAAATTAGATAGAAAAAGTAAATAAAATAGGGGCTTATGTTGAATTGGCACGATATAATATAAATCCAAATAGGATTAAAAAAGAGGTAAATTGTGTCTAAATAATTAGACAACTAGGAATACTAATAATCTTCTCCTATCCTACTTTTTGATTCATTTAGTTCTTCAATTAACTCAAAGTTCTTTCTTTTTCTTTAAAGAATTCCGCCTTCCTTAAAATATCATAAACAGTTCTTGTTGGTTGAGCACCCTTTTCAAGGAAATAGAGAATAGCTGGAACATTTAAACAAGTTTGATTCTTTATCGGATCATAAAAACCTACTTTTTGAAGATCTCTTCCTTCTCTTCGAGATCGAACATCAATTGCAACGATTCGATAGACAGCTTATTGGGATAGATGTAGATAAACAACGCCCCCCCTAGAAACGGATAGGAGGTTTTCTCCTCATACGGCTCGAGAAAATGATTCGAATTTCTGTCGATAATAATAGAAATTAGACTATGACGTGCATTAATTTCCTTACATAAAAAACAAATTTCATTTATACTCATGACTCAAGTGGGCTAATTTTGCCTGACAAACTTCGAAGGCAAAATCCTTCCAAAAAATTTGAGTCGTCTTTAAACTCTTTTCTTTTTCTCATTTCGAACAAATTGACTTTTATTCCTTATTATGATCCAACTCTGTTGTTGAGACAATTGAAAATTGTGTTTACTTGTTCTGGAATCCTATATCTTTGATTTGTGAAATCCTTGGGTTTAGACATTACTTCGGGAATTCCTATTTTTTTTCTTTCAAAAGAGTAGCAACATACCCTTTTTTCTTATTTCCTTCGATAAAGCATTTATCTCTTCTATAGAAATCTAATAAGAGGGATTGATTCTGAAATACTTTTATTGGACTTTATTCTTATTTTAACCTTTCGATTTATTTCTATATTAAGGATAGACTGACAAAGTTGGCCTAATTTATTAGTTTTCACTAACCCTAGATTCTTTCCCTTGATAAAAAAATTCTGTCCTCTCGAGCTCCATCATGTACTATGTTACTTAAACCAAGCGCAAATTTGGTTCGGAACGAATAGAACAGGCTATGTCGAGCCAAGAGCATTTTCATTACTATGGAAAATGATGGATAGAAAAATCCACAATCGATCATGTCCTTCAAGTCGCATGTTGCTTTCTACCACATCGTTTTAAACGAAGTTTTACCATAACAAACATTCCTCTTTTCATTGCAAAGTGGTATAGAGAATTGATCCAATATGGATGGAATCATGAATAGTCATTGGTTTAGTTTTTTTATACTAATTAAAACTTGCTATCTATGGAGCAATATGGATAAAAGAAAGTAAGTATTTATCCGGGAAGCCTCCGCCAAGATCCAATTTATTTAAACCCATATTAAAATTCTATCATATGAATGAAACATAGTTTGAAAAAGACGACTAACAAGTTTGCGTAAAACTTATTTATTCTTAAATTTCCACCCTCAACGGATGGCTCGAGATGATCAATCTTGAAGTGAGAAAAGAAGGATTGACTCTTCCTCAATAAATAAACTATCAACCTCCAAAAAAGTTTAATTAATTTAATTACTAGAATTAGAATTCTAGTAGTAATATATTTTTCAGTACATAAAAACAATTAACTATAATAACTAAATAAACTATTCCAATGAAAAGAGTGAAAGTTTTTGGTAGTTAAGAATTCTCGTACTTCTTCAACTCGAATACCAAAAGGAAGAAAAAAATATGACTAAGTGATTTTATAGTAGAGGCATATCCTGAATGTGCTTGATAGATCCCATTTTTTCATGAAAATAAAGATAGTCAATTTGACTGGACTTAAGACTTTATTATGTTTTCTGAGAAAGAATAAGATATCATTATTCTCTTTAATAAACTTTTGTCTCGTACGGAATACTATATGATTTCACCGTTTGTTTCATCAGAAACAATCTGGGACGGAAGGATTCGAACCTCCGAGTAACGGGACCAAAACCCGCTGCCTTACCACTTGGCCACGCCCCATTTCGGGTTTTATGCGACACTAATAAACACTAGTATGTTTATTTGTTATTCGTCAATACCATTTCAATTACATAAAAAAGGAGGGATATTCTCTTGCTAGTATTCTACACATGCGGATAATATAGAATCAAAAAAATGCATTGATCATTACATGGAATTCTATTAAGATATTATATGAAAGTCGAATTTATTCCACTCTCATTTGAGAGTGCAAATACAAGGAGGTATTTTGTGTTTGGGAAAGTCCGAAGAAAAAAGATTTTGAATCTGCCTTTTCCTTCTTTCCCTTAAAAAAATAACTCAAGAAAAAACCAATTATTTACTCTACAAGAATGAAATGCTTGTTATGCCTAATATACTTAGTTTAACATGTATCTGTTTTAATTCTGTTCTTTATCCTACTAGTTTTTTCTTTGCCAAATTACCCGAAGCTTATGCTATTTTCAATCCAATCATGGATATTATGCCTGTTATACCTCTATTCTTTTTTCTATTAGCCTTTGTTTGGCAAGCTGCTGTAAGTTTTCGATGAAATCTTTAGTACTCTGTATGCCAAATTGAATGATGTGTTCATTCCAAAAAAAATTTAAAATGGGTAAAAGCCGAGAAGTTTTATATTTTTATATTATGAACCTTTGATTCTAAAATTTAAATTCTTCTACATTGAATGGGTAGCTACAGCAATAAATTTGGATCAGCCTTTCTACTCCCCTGCACCTAGGTTGGGCAGGTACCTAAAGGTACCTACACAATACCTAACCACCTAACCCTATTTTTGCTATTGATAAGAGTGCTTATTATAAAAGAATTCTTGCAATTTTTTCAAGAATTCTTTTTTGCATTTTTAGGTATAAAAAAAACCATCCTAGTGGATCCGTGTGGTAAGGAAAAACTGGTAATCTATTCCTTAAAAAAAATCTTGGAGATTATGTAATGCTTACTCTCAAACTTTTTGTTTATACAGTAGTGATATTCTTTGTTTCACTCTTTATCTTTGGATTCTTATCTAATGACCTAGGACGGAATCCGGGACGCGAGGAGTAAAAATTCAGTTTTTTTTTCTTATTGGATTTGTTTCGTACATTTATCTATGAGAAAATCCGGGGGTCAGAATTCTTTCCAATTCGAAAGTCCCAAATGATCCAAGGGAGCGGAAAGAGAGGGATTCGAACCCTCGGTACAAAAAAATTGTACAACGGATTAGCAATCCGCCGCTTTAGTCCACTCAGGCATCTCTCCATGTTCCAAAGCGAAAGGTTTCTGTGATATGATATAGGCAAGAAATAAGAAATAACGGTTGCAAAAAACCCCCTTTTTTTCTTTCAAAAGTCTATGATATTGCCAATTCCATTTTAATTATGTTCTTTTTTCTTAATGTTAATAAAAAAAGAAGAAAATTCTTGTTTTTTCTAAAAATCGATATTGGCCGAGAGACAATCAAATAGATTTTCTCTTTAGCGGGCATTTCCATATAGGACTTGTTATAATTATAATAAAACAAGCAGGTTATATAAAAAAACGCTTTTTTGTCGATTATTTATCAAGAAAGCAAAAAGGGTTCTTATCAAATCCACCATAAAATTGGAAAGAAGCATAAACTAAGTAGACCTGACTCCTTTAATAATGCCTCTATCCGCTATTCTGATATATAAATTCGATGTAGATGAAATTGTATAAGCGAATTTTTTTTATTTCCTTAGACTTAGACCGCGCAAGACTAAAATTTTTCGCTATTTACGATTTCATATTCTTGTTACTAGATGTTCTATAGGAATAAGAAGAAATCGCAACTCCTTTGCGCTACACATAAAATTGGAATTCGAAGGTCCATTTTTTTTCATAATCCTCTATTTTAGTTCTTCCACCCATGCAATAGAGAGGGAATGGGAAAAGAAGGGTTACTTTTATTTTCATTTTTCCCTTAAAAGATAGACTTTCAAATAGGAGTCTTGGAATAATGCTGAATTCAAAGGTTTATTTCTTTCTATAGTATAAGAAAAACAATTTATTTCTATTTCTATAGTATAAGAAAAACAAATCGAATCAAATTCATGGATTTACCACGACCTCGGTTGTGACTGTGACTCCATAGATAAAAATGGGAAATTTCTCTCTTCGAGACCATTGAAAAAGGGCATTGAACGACAAAGAAATCGTCCACAGATAATAAAACTATCATATGCCTTGGAAAGTGATATGAGGTGCTCGGAAATGGTTGAAGTAATTGAATAGGAGGATCACTATGACTATATCCCTTGGTAGAATTCCTAAAGAAGAAAATGATCTATTTGATACTATGGATGACTGGTTACGAAGGGACCGTTTCGTTTTTGTAGGATGGTCTAGCCTATTGCTCTTTCCTTGTGCTTATTTCGCTTTAGGGGGTTGGTTTACAGGGACAACTTTTGTAACTTCTTGGTATACCCATGGATTGGCTAGTTCCTATTTGGAAGGTTGTAATTTCTTAACCGCAGCAGTTTCTACCCCTGCCAATAGTTTAGCACACTCTTTGTTGCTACTATGGGGGCCCGAAGCACAAGGAGATTTTACTCCTTGGTGTCAATTAGGCGGTCTATGGACTTTTGTAGCTCTCCACGGGGCTTTTGCACTAATAGGTTTCATGTTACGCCAATTTGAACTTGCTCAGTCTGTTCAATTGCGGCCTTATAATGCAATCTCATTCTCTGGTCCAATTGCTGTTTTTGTTTTTGTATTCCTTATTTATCCACTGGGGCAATCTGGTTGGTTCTTTGTGCCGATTTTTGGCGTAGCAGCGATATTTTGATTCATCCTTTTCTTCCAAGGATTTCATAATTGGACGTTGAACCCATTTCATATGATGGGAGTTGCCGGAGTATTAGGTGCGGCTCTGCTATGCGCTATTCATGGAGCGACCGTAGAAAACACTCTATTTGAGGACGGTGATGGTGCAAATACCTTCCGTGCTTTTAACCCAACTCAAGCTGAAGAAACTTATTCCATGGTCACTGCTAACCGCTTTTGGTCCCAAATCTTTGGTGTTGCTTTTTCCAATAAACGTTGGTTACATTTCTTTATGCTATTTGTACCCGTCACCGGTTTATGGATGAGTGCTATTGGCGTAGTTGGCTTGGCTCTGAACTTACGTGCCTATGACTTTGTTTCCCAGGAAATCCGTGCAGCGGAAGATCCTGAATTTGAGACTTTCTACACCAAAAATATTCTTTTAAACGAGGGTATTCGTGCGTGGATGGCAGCTCAGGATCAGCCTCATGAAAATCTTATATTCCCTGAGGAGGTTCTACCACGTGGAAACGCTCTTTAATGGAACTTTCATTTTAGCTGGTCGTGACCAAGAAACCACCAGCTTTCCTTGGTGGGCTGGGAATGCCAGACTTATCAATTTGTCCGGTAAACTGCTTGGAGCTCATGTAGCCTATGCCGAATTAATCGTATTCTGGGCCGGAGCAATGAACCTATTTGAAGTGGCCCATTTTGTACCAGAAAAGCCCATGTATGAACAAGGGTTGATTTTACTTCCACACTTAGCTACTCTAGGTTGGGGAGTAGGGCCAGGGGGAAGTTCTAGATACTTTTCCGTACTTTGTATCTGGCGTACTTCACCTAATTTCCTCCGCAGTCTTAGGCTTCGGTGGCATTTATCACGCGCTTCTGGGACCCGAGACTCTTGAGGAATCTTTTCCATTCTTTGGTTATGTCTGGAAAGATAGAAATAAAATGACTACAATTTTGGGTATTCACTTAATTTTGTTAGGTCTAGGTGCTTTTCTTCTAGTACTCAAGGCTCTTTATTTTGGCGGTGTATATGATACCTGGGCCCCTGGGGGGGAGATGTAAGAAAAATTACCAATTTGACCCTTAGCCCTAGTGTTATATTTGGTTATTTACTAAAATCTCCTTTTGGTGGAGAAGGGTGGATTGTTAGTGTAGATGATTTAGAAGATATAATTGGTGGGCATGTATGGTTGGGTTTTATTTGTGTACTTGGCGGAATTTGGCATATTTTAACCAAACCCTTCGCATGGGCTCGCCGTGCATTTGTATGGTCTGGAGAAGCTTACTTGTCTTATAGTTTAGCTGCTTTATCTGTCTTTGGTTTTATCGCTTGTTGTTTTGTATGGTTCAATAATACAGCTTATCCGAGTGAGTTTTATGGACCCACCGGGCCAGAAGCTTCTCAAGCTCAAGCATTTACTTTTCTAGTTAGAGACCAGCGTCTTGGAGCTAATGTGGGATCCGCTCAAGGACCCACAGGTTTAGGTAAATATCTAATGCGTTCCCCAACTGGGGAGGTTATCTTTGGAGGGGAAACTATGCGTTTTTGGGACCTTCGTGCTCCATGGTTAGAACCTCTAAGGGGCCCCAATGGTTTGGACTTGAGTAGGTTGAAAAAAGACATACAACCTTGGCAAGAACGACGCTCAGCAGAATATATGACCCACGCTCCTTTAGGCTCTTTAAATTCCGTGGGTGGCGTAGCTACCGAGATCAATGTAGTTAATTATGTCTCTCCTAGAAGTTGGTTATCAACTTCTCATTTTGTTCTAGGATTCTTCTTTTTTGTGGGCCATTTATGGCATGCAGGAAGATCCCGAGCTGCTGCTGCAGGTTTTGAAAAGGGAATCGATCGTGATTTGGAACCTGTTCTTTACATGAACCCTCTTAACTAAGATTTTCTTATTTATACCTGTTCTACTTTTTTTCTGTTCTGGCTCGGTTATTCCATCTAGCCGAGCCATTCATTCCTTTTTATGAAAGAAAGATAAGGGACAGGAAAAAAATGAAAGAAACAAACGTATTCAATAAGCAAAAGGAGAGAGAGGGATTCGAACCCTCGATAGTTCCTAGAACTATACCGGTTTTCAAGACCGGAGCTATCAACCACTCAGCCATCTCTCCACAGCCTAATCCTTATTTTACTCCTACAAATAGAACATAGCCATATTAAAAATAAAAAGATTTATTAGCCTCTAGAAAGATATCAGATACAAGTTCCTTTTTGATATATCTCTGTATACTGTATACACGGATACAGGATCCGCTATACCCGCTTGTGAAATAAAGAGTAAATAATCTCTTCTCACCCCCATATCCAAATAAAAAAGCGGTTTAAGTAATAAATTTGAATTAAAGAGAAGAATCAATGGATTCATGATTAAACCCCTCCTACTTCTTGTATTTTTTTGCAATTTTGGTTTAAGTGAGGGATCAAATATGTAGTCAACTTTATTTGATGGTAGCTTGGAGGATTAGAAATATGACTATTGCTTTCCAATTAGCTGTTTTTGCATTAATTGCGACTTCCTCGGTCTTAGTAATTAGTGTACCCCTTTTTTTGGTTCTCCTGATGGTTGGTCAAATAATAAAAATGTTGTATTTTCCGGTACATCATTATGGATTGGACTAGTCTTTCTCGTAGCTATTCTGAATTCTCTCATTTCTTAAATTAAATTTGGTTAATATTTATTAACCCCATAAAAAGAAATAATAAAGGCCATTTCTTCTAAAAAATTAGAATAGTGAGACGTATTAAAACGCAATTTGCGTTCCGAATTGCTAGCTCTTCTCTTTCAGTATTATGAAATTCCATTCCCATTAGAATATTCATTCACAGATAATAATAAAAGGAAAACTCTAATATAATAGAAAATGAAATGAAACGGTCGACCCAGACATAGAAGGTCGACCCAGGCGGATATACGCTATAAAATATATACCGTAGCGAGCGTAGTTCAATGGTAAAATATCTCCTTGCCAAGGAGAAGATACGGGTTCGATTCCCGCCGCTCGCCCGCTTAATTTATCAAAGTACTATGATAAAAAGTTTAGTCTAGTTAACTGTTTAACTACTTATATTAAATTAAGTATTAATTAGGTGTTAGTCTAGTGCCGTATCCCTTACTATCTTACCCTTCCTTTGCATCCCACTCAAAAAAAGAGGGCGCTCCGGAGGCAGAAATAGAACTCGCCAACAGAGCTCCAAAAATTGGGTATTAACTGGGACAAACAAAGGGCAAACTTTTTTTAAAGGGAAGAGAGAGGTAGACTGTCCCTTTCGTTTCATTTTTATTTTCTGCAGGGTAGGGAGAAGCCTTGCGCCTTCTTTTTTTGAAGGCAAGTGACTTCGCAAACTGCTCAATTTTGCCCTCTAGGGCCGGGAACTAATGAATAAAAAAGGGTTGGATACGCCCCTCTACCATATCTAGAGAAATAGAATAGTCCTTTTATACAGACTGCTAAGTGCGGAGACGGGAATCGAACCCGTGACCTCAAGTTTATGAGCCTCGTGAGCTACCAAACTACTCTACTCCGCTCTGGTGGACAAAAAAGGCTTGAATACAAGCCTCTAACATGTCTAGACAAAGAGAATACTCCTTTTATACAGAATGGAGCGGGTAGCGAGAATCGAACCCGCATCGTTAGCTTGGAAGGCTAGGGGTTATAGTCGACGTTGGTTGATTATTTTTAACGTCTCTAATTCAAAACCGAACATGAAATTTTGATTTCACTCGGCTCCTTTATGGATATTCTCACCACTTAACATCCATGTCAGCTTTTCTATTTGAATGGAACCAAAGCTCTCCGCTTTCTAGATGATCCTTATAGAGTAGGAGATAGAAATTCTATCTAAATCCATCTAATCTACTTACTTCGTTCCCTAATTTCATTCAAGAGATCCTGAGGAAAAGAATTGGGTTTCCACCGAGCTGAAACAATATGCGGATGGTTCTAGTAAACCAAAACTATCGTTTTTTAGCTATTTGGCTTCCTTATTCCTTATTTTAAGAAGATTTAGTTACGATTGGAAATCAACTTTTTTGTATCTTCATCCATAGATCCTTTACTCATATTTTCAAAATTGGAATACTTAATCCAATGCAAAATTATGCTTCGCGACTCTGTACTCATAATCCTATTTTTATTTTGGATGCAATTTAAATTAGTCTTTGGATACAAATCGCCAGAATGTATATTCTTCATCAATATGCTATTGAGAGGAAAAGGATTTAATCCTTTATAAGAACTAAAGTTTTCATCGGGATATAAAAATAAAAAACTTAAGGATGCCTTAAGTATATCATTTCAAATTCAGTTATTTTATAGAACGAATCACACTTTTACCACTAAACTATACCTGCTACATTGTAGATTATGGTATAAATGGTACCCTTTGTCAAGGATAGCCATTTGACAAGAAGGCTAATTCCCCCTTATTGAATCAGATGGAGAAGGTTCATGACACTGAGCCGTTGGTACTTCTACTTCGATCGCTCGCCTTTACTTTAGGATTTAGATAGCCCCTCTGTTCTGTAAAAAAAAATCTTTTCTTACCATGCTAATAGCGCCTGAACCAAATGTATTTATTTTGATTAGGATCCTATTCTACGGTTACGACTACAATAATAATTATTTACTTTGCAAGGACGTAAGTGTGTCAGACTGCTAAATTGTTTTATTATTCCTACAATATAAACTAGGGGATATAGGGGGTAACACTGTCCCCATAAATTCCTTTTTCCTTTTCTTTTTTGTCCAGAATTGAACAAAAAAGAAATTATGGAAGATGTTTTCTTCCCCCATTAAGTCCGAGCCATAGAGTAAGAGTGAGATGAGTTTTCCAAATTCATCATAGACTTTCCCTATGGCTTGATAGAAGTAAGCAGCAAAGAGTCGTAACTTAAAGAAAAAAACGGACAGGGCCGACAGATTTACCTGATGTAAAGAAGATCCTAAAAGTCTCTGATTAGTCGACTCTCTCCATTTAACACTTTCCTCTCTCTCCTTTTTTCCACTGACTCAATTCTAGTTTATTAGATTCTTGTTTAAAAGAATGAAAAAAGTTCAATAGAACTAAGAACACATAAAAAATAGCATAGAGGATCAAGGCCATTACCAAAAGTTCCTCCCAAGGATCCTATATCCTATTGGGTATCTGTTCCCCGCCTTTTCCCGATAGGATCGGAAATCTTATATTTTCCATATCCATATACCGTTGAATCCTTGGGGTTCCAGAATCCGCCTATTTTACTAGTCTTCGGAAACGGAAAACCCTGAACCAAGAAGAGTTGGATATGTTATGTAGGGTATGTTTTTTTTATTAATTTTATTTTGAGCTCTCAAGATATCGATATATACATATACAATCTCTACATAATGTCTCTCTCTATATATATATATTATATATATAATATGTACATTATGCAGTAGACCCATAATGGGAAATCCAAGTGGCTAATTTTTGAATTAAATAAAAAGCCCTTTTAACTCAGTGGTAGAGTAATGCCATGGTAAGGCATAAGTCATCGGTTCAAATCCGATAAAGGGCTTTTTAAATTAGTGGTAGAGTAATCTCGTGCTAAGACGTAAGTCGTTGGTTCGAATCTGATAGACTACTTTTCTACTAAATTGATTCACTTTTGTTCTTTGTTTTTCAAACTTTCTCTATATTTTTAGAGAATTTTATGACTTAGTGCGGGATGGATGCATTTTTGGTCTGAACACTAAATGAAGCACGGAGAATTAATCTATAACGATCAACTAAAAAATCCTAGATGAAAACAGAACAGAAAAGTTGGAAAAACTCTTTGCTTTGGATCTATTTATACTTTTCGAGTATATTGACAATTCCAAAAAACTGCTCATACTATGATTATAGTATAATCACGAGCGGTTGTATATGGCCCTATCGTCTAGTGATGCCCCTATCGTCTAGTGGTTCAGGACATCTCTCTTTCAAGGAGGCAGCGGGGATTCGACTTCCCCTGGGGGTAGGGAGTATTATGAAAGGAGGTTAATCATAGATTAGCAAAAACCCTAGAATAAATTCTTCCTGGGTCGATGCCCGAGTGGTTAATGGGGACGGACTATAAATTCGTTGACAATGTCTACGCTGGTTCAAATCCAGCTCGGCCCAAACCAAAAAACTAGGGCTTCGTGAGTATGAACTAAATCCTTTTGTTTTTCTTCCATAAAATAAAATGTCTGATCTATAGAAATAAAAGATAAAGAAAAAAGGGAATTTTTTTCTAATCCATATCTCCCTCATTCCTTTCTTACAAACAAAAGAGTTTTTCTTATTGAAGGTTGGATTATTATCCATTTTTAGTGATAAAAATCACGACATACTAGTTATGTCACTCTCACTATACCCACGTATAATATAATATGTGGGTATGTAGTATATGATTCGTCTATTTCTTAGAGTACGAAAGACGAATCGAATATTATTATGGTTCTATTTAGGAATGGGTATGCCATACACCCCGCGGGGATTGTAGTTCAATTGGTCAGAGCACCGCCCTGTCAAGGCGGAAGCTGCGGGTTCGAGCCCCGTCAGTCCCGAACTAGGGTTCAATGAATGGAGAAATTGATATTTCCTTTTTCCATGAAAAAAAGGGGCAGGGAGCAAGATCAAATACCCACAGGGCACCCTTACTTCACTTTTTTATTTTGCATCCCTCATTAAAGAGGGAGGGAAGGCATATAGGAATTTTTTTTCACTACTCCCGATCGATAAAGATAAAGAAAGACACACATACGATATGTGGATTAGTAGAATTTAGGATATTATATTACTCTATCTTTCTTTATGATGATACCATCCTCATCTTAATTTCCTATTCCACTCTTATGGAATAGAGTACCGGTATTTTACCGGAATCCATACATAAATCGTATTCCCTTTTTATTTCAGACCTCTTTTCCCCATCTCACTTCTACTGCTTATTTGGATGTCTATGTGACCCATAGAAAGTTGGTCATATAATACATACATAATTGTATGTATAACTATAAGAAAAAGGAAGGGAAATTGTATAAGATTAAGAAAGTAGAAGATTAAGAAAGCTCGTGGGTTAGAGATATAGAAAAGAAAAAGTAGAAAAGGATTAAAAAAGAGGGAATTCCTAATCCAATCAAAAAACCCATTTTGGTCTTAGTGTGGATAGAGGATCTTCCTATGTTATACTATATAACTCTCATCCGTGAAATATAACTCTCATCCATGAATTGATTTGATAGATCCGATATTCATAATATTGAATTGATTCAGTATTATCAGAAGGCAAGCCCTACCCTTGAATTTACAAGATACCCCTTTTTCCTCTCCATGGGATTACATCCCGAGTTATTGTGAAAATAAAAAATAAAGAGGTTATGGAAGTCAATATTCTCGCATTTATTGCTACTGCACTGTTCATTCTAGTTCCTACTTCTTTTTTACTTATTATTTATGTTAAAACAGTCAGCCAAAATAATTAATTGGAATTCCAATTAATCATTGAAGAAATTAAAAAGGGATTAAATAAAAAAAATCCAAGTCTTAAATGAAAGGATCTGGTTGGAATCTTAAAGTGTGGTAGAAAGAACTACATATAGTTTTTTCTACGACACTTTAGATTCTTTCTATTATATTATCTTTGAATCTACATAGAATAGATTAGTAGATTGAAATAGTTAAGTAGTCTAATTCAATTTCTTTTTTCATTGCATCGACTTAATTTCAATCAGGTCAAAATAAAAAAATCTAAGACAATTCTTGACCAAAGAATCCATGGAAGGAAAGAAAAATAATATTAAGAATAGACTATAGTAAAAAGTAAAAGGAAATGGAAAATGTGTGATATGCCGTGAATAATTCCGTGGAAGAAAGTCTAATTTTCTTATGTATAGAACTTTTTTTAACCATTCGTCATTTCTAGTAGAAATTATGAATTGGTATAATGGCTCTTTCTTACATTACAACTTACAATACAAGAGTTTCTTACAGGAGTGAAACAAAACTAAAGAAAAAGATTAAAGAATAACGTTTGACAAAATGATTAATGCAAAATGATCCATTAATGAAAAGAATTGATACAACAATTTGATTACTTAATCAATTAGTAGTATCCCTAGAGTCCACTCCTTCCCCATACTACTAGTGAAAGAGAAAATGTAAAGACTACCATTAAAGCAGCCCAAGCGAGACTTATTATATCCATCTAAATTATGTCTCCTATTTCTATGAAGGGATTATTCTATTCTACTATTGATCAATAATCATAGTGGAATCAAGGGTACAGAGTCAAAAAGGGATTCCGCCCTAAGGCCATGGATCAATCAGTTCAAGGAATTTACTCCTAACAAATTCTTATAGGAATTCTGGTAGAATTAGAGAGCATTAAAAATACGATACTATAGCTCTTTTTTCCTTAAAAAAGAAAGAGTACGGGAATGATGTCCTGAATAGAAGAAGCGGGAATAGGAAGATTTTTTATTCCTTTTGTTACTC
Organism: Aegilops tauschii subsp. strangulata; assembly: GCF_002575655.3. Lineage (NCBI taxonomy): Eukaryota > Viridiplantae > Streptophyta > Magnoliopsida > Poales > Poaceae > Aegilops > Aegilops tauschii. The sequence continues at coordinate 4,545,300 of NC_053039.3, forward strand.
TTTTTTTTAAGCAAAGGACGCCCGAATATACCATAAAATTAATGATAGATAAATATTTATTGGATACCTACCTTACCTAATGTTTATTTTTGACCTAAACCCTGCAGCCTTGCTTTGTATCATTCTATGAAAGAATGAAGAGGAAGAGATTTTATCCATAACACAACTCCTAAATTGATTTTTGATCGACCTATTTAATCTGATTCTCGTTAGAATTAAGTAGTCCTTACTTTAGTGTATGTAGGTAACATAAGATGTACGATAAAAAAATGTATAATAATTAGTAAGTCTTGATATTCTTTCGTGGAGTCCCTTCTTGAATCTTAGATTGAAAAAAAGAATGCCCCTTAGGGACCTTTCTTTGGATACCAAGATTTCTGACATCTTATCCTCGTATTTTAAAATTATCAAATCGAATCTCAATTAAGAACCAATTCAAATTCATATAATAAAAGAATAAGGAAACAATACCTCACCCCTATTGATAACCATTTTGGCCACTACCGTCAAAACAAACCCTAACCCTAGTTCTAGGATAGAACTATGGTATGGTTTCTCTAAACACAGTATCGGCAGGCCCAGTTACTCTCTTGCCCGAACTTATGCGAAGTAAAAATAGATCGAATTCGATCAGCACTATAAAAAAACCTAAGTATTTTATTGATCAGGCGGCACCCAGATTTGAACTGGGGATAAAGGATTTGCAGTCCCCTGCCTTACCGCTTGGCCATGCCAAAAATCCGATCAAAAATCTAGAAAACAGCAAGTATTCATCCACGTTTTCTTACGAAAAGCCCCTTTTATTTTGAATATAATTATACTTACTTTTTTCCAATCTTTTTCAAAAAATCTATTCCTGCTTTTTTTGATCCAGTTTCTATTATTCTCCTCGATAGATTCTATCTTAAAACATACATTGTTAACACAATAAAACTTCCCATTTCTTTCTATTGAGATGAAAAAGAAGAAAAAGTGGATTTCTATTCACAGGCTGCAAAATTCAGAATAAATTGGAACCGTTAACTAGAATTCTCTTTTTTCTATTGCAGTAGTGAACTACTCTTAAATCGGTATTATCTCCCCCCCCCCCTCAATGGCATATTAAAATATTATGACTTTATGCTTAATCCGTGTATAGGTAAATTTTAGGTCCGAACAGCATTATTATCCAAAGATCCCCTTTATTTACATATCTCTATGGGGAATCATGCTTTAATTTTTCAAAGTATTAAATTAAATATCTTGAATAAAAAAAGGAAATTTGCTCTGATATAGAGTATAACCTTACTGGCCTACCCAAGTGAAATTACGATAAAAGAAAAGCATGGATATGGGGAGAGGTGGATAACTAGATTGGCATGTACTTAAAAAAGGGACTTACTTGATTTTAGAATTCCACAATGAAATACTGAATTTTCTAGCAATTATACTACTCCGATCCGAAATAAAAAAGAACCCTCAAATTATTTTGAGAAATTAATGTAAGCACGCTATTCTAAATCGAAGTAAAGTCAAACTTTCTAGTATATTATATTACGGCTTTATTACATTCATAGAAAGGAGATAAAATGAGAAATCTTTGCCATCAAATCTGATTAGAATATCATAACATAAAGTATAAGTGGCAGAATTTTTTTTAGGAATGTTTTATCAATTCATTTTCATTTCATTTGTACCCCTGGCAAACTCGAACTTTCGTCCAAATGGTCTCTATTCATATGTATGAAATACATATATGAAATACGTATGTGGAGTTCCCTAGAATTTCATGTGATTCAGTAAACAGAATATAGATTCCATGATTGCTAGATCGATCCAGAGGGATTGATGAAGAGTGAGCTGATAATGGAATTTTTCTTTGATAAATAGGAAACTTAAGATTAAGATGCTCCGGAATGGAAACGAGGGAATGTCCACAATACCCGGATTTAGTCAGATCCAATTCGAGGGATTTTGTAGGTTCATTAATCAAGCCTTAGCAGAAGAACTTGACAAGTTTCCAACAATTAAAGATCCAGATCACGAAATTGCATTTCAATTATTTGCGAAAGGATATCAATTGCTAGAACCCTCGATAAAAGAAAGAGATGCTGTGTATGAATCACTCACCTATTCTTCCGAATTATATGTATCTGCGAGATTAATTTTTTGTTTCGATGTGCAAAAGCAAACCATTTCTATCGGAAACATTCCTATAATGAATTCCTTAGGAACCTTTATTATAAATGGAATATACCGAATTGTGATCAATCAAATATTGCTAAGTCCTGGTATTTACTACCGCTCGGAATTAGATCATAAGGGAATTTCTATCTACATTGGCACTATAATATCAGATTGGGGGGAAGATCAGAATTAGCAATTGATAAAAAAGAAAGGATATGGGCTCGCGTGAGTAGAAAACAAAAGATATCTATTCTAGTTCTATCATCAGCTATGGGTTCGAATCTAAGAGAAATTCTAGATAATGTTTCCTACCCTGATATTTTCTTGTCTTTCCCGAATGCTAAGGAGAAGAAGAAGAGGATTGAGTCAAAAGAAAAAGCTATTTTGGAGTTTTATCAACAATTTGCTTGTGTAGGTGGGGACCTGGTATTTTCGGAGTCCTTATGCGAGGAATTACAAAAGAAATTTTTTCAACAAAAATGTGAATTAGGAAGGATTGGTCGACGAAATATGAATCGGAGACTTAATCTTGATATACCTCAGAACAATACATTCTTGTTACCACGAGATGTATTGGCCGCTACGGATCATTTGATTGGAATGAAATTTGGAACTAGTATACTTGACGATGACGATATGAATCACTTGAAAAATAAACGTATTCGTTCGGTTGCAGATCTGTTACAAGATCAATTCGGATTGGCTCTTGGTCGTTTACAACATGCAGTTCAAAAAACTATTCATAGAGTATTCATACATCAATCGAAACCGACTCCCCAAACTTTGGTAACTCCAACTTCAACTTCAATTTTATTAATAACTACTTATGAGACCTTTTTTGGCACATACCCGTTATCTCAAGTTTTTGATCAAACGAATCCATTGACACAAACTGTTCATGGGCGAAAAGTGAGTTGTTTAGGTCCTGGAGGGTTGACGGGGAGAACCGCAAGTTTTCGGAGCCGAGATATTCATCCGAGTCACTATGGGCGTATTTGTCCAATTGACACGTCTGAAGGAATCAATGTTGGACTTACTGGATCCTTAGCAATTCATGCGAGAATTGATCACTTGTGGGGATCCATTGAGAGTCCGTTTTATGAAATATCTGCTGAGAAAGCAAAAGAAAAAAAAGAGAGATAGGTGGTTTATCTATCACCAAATAGAGATGAATATTATATGATAGCAGCAGGAAATTCTTTGTCCTTGAATCAAGGTATTCAGGAAGAACAGGTTGTTCCGGCTAGATACCGTCAAGAATTCTTGACTATTGCATGGGAACAGATTCATGTTAGAAGTACTTTTCCTTTCCAATATTTTTCTATTGGGGGTTCTCTCATTCCTTTTATTGAGCACAATGATGCGAATCGGGCTTTAATGAGTTCTAATATGCAGCGCCAAGCAGTTCCGCTTTCTCGGTCCGAGAAATGCATTGTTGGAACTGGATTGGAACGCCAAACAGCTCTAGATTCGAGGGTTTCCATTATAGCCGAACGCGAGGGAAAGATCATTTCTACTGATAGTCATAAGATACTTTTATCAAGTAGTGGGAAGACTATAAGTATTCCTTTAGTTAACCACCGTCGCTCTAACAAAAATACTTGTATGCACCAAAAAACCCGGGTTCCACGGGGTAAATCCATTAAAAAAGGACAAATTTTAGCAGAAGGAGCTGCTACAGTTGGGGCGAACTTGCTTTACGAAAAAACGTATTAGTAGCTTATATGCCATGGGAAGGTTACAATTTTGAAGACGCAGTACTAATTAGCAAACGTTTGGTATATGAAGATATTTATACCTCTTTTCATATCTGAAAATATGAAATTCAGACGGATACGACAAGCCAGGGCTCCACTGAAAAAATCACTAAAGAAATACCACATCTAGAAGAACATTTACTCCGCAATTTGGACAGAAATGGAGTTGTTATGTTGGGACCTGGGTAGAAACTGGTGATATTTTAGTAGGTAAATTAACGCCTCAGATAGCAAGCGAATCATCTTATATCGCGGAAGCTGGATTATTACGGGCCATATTTGGCCTTGAGGTTTCCACTTCAAAAGAAACTTCTCTGAAATTACCTATAGGTGGAAGAGGGCGCGTTATCGATGTGAAATGGATCCAAAGGAACCCGCTCGACATAATGGTTCGTGTATATATTTTACAGAAACGTGAAATCAAAGTTGGGGATAAAGTAGCCGGAAGACATGGGAATAAAGGGATCATTTCCAAAATTTTGCCTAGGCAAGATATGCCCTATTTGCAAGATGGAACACCCATTGATATGGTCTTCAATCCCTTAGGAGTACCCTCCCGAATGAATGTGGGACAAATATTTGAAAGCTCGCTCGGATTAGCGGGGGATCTGCTAAAGAAACATTATAGAATAGCACCCTTTGATGAGAGATATGAGCAAGAGGCTTCAAGAAAACTTGTGTTTTCAGAATTATATGAAGCCAGTAAAGAAACAAAAAATCCATGGGTATTTGAACCCGAGTACCCGGGAAAAAGCAGAATATTTGATGGAAGAACAGGCGACCCCTTTGAGCAACCTGTTCTAATAGGGAAGTCCTATATCTTAAAATTAATTCATCAAGTTGATGAGAAAATTCATGGGCGTTCTACTGGGCCCTACTCACTTGTTACACAACAACCGGTTAGAGGAAGAGCCAAGCAAGGGGGACAACGAGTAGGAGAAATGGAAGTTTGGGCTTTAGAAGAATTTGGTGTTGCTCATATTTTACAAGAGATACTTACTTATAAATCTGACCATCTTATAGCTCGCCAAGAAATACTTAATGCTACGATCTGGGGAAAAAGAATACCTAATCATGAGGATCCTCCAGAATCTTTTCGAGTGCTCGTTCGAGAACTACGATCTTTGGCTCTAGAACTGAATCATTTCCTTGTATCGGAAAAGAACTTCCAGGTTAATAGGGAGGAAGTTTGATCGGAATAAATATAAATTATTTTCTTATTTCTATTTTATGATTGACCAATATAAACATCAACAACTTCAAATTGGACCCGTTTCCCCTCAACAAATAAAGGCTTGGGCTAACAAAAACCTACCTAATGGAGAAGTCGTTGGCGAAGTCACAAGGCCCTCTACTTTTCATTATAAAACCAATAAACCAGAAAAAGATGGATTGTTTTGCGAAAGAATCTTTGGACCCATAAAAAGCGGGATTTGCGCTTGTGGCAATTCTCGAGCGAGCGGAGCTGAAAATGAAGATGAAAGATTTTGCCAAAAATGCGGGGTAGAATTTGTGGATTCTCGGATACGAAGATATCAAATGGGATACATCAAACTCGCATGTCCCGTGACTCATGTGTGGTATTTGAAAGGTCTTCCTAGTTATATCGTGAATCTTTTAGATAAACCTCTTAAGAAGTTGGAGGGCCTAGTATACGGCGATTTCTCTTTTGCTAGGCCCAGCACTAAAAAACCCACTTTTTTACGATTACGAGGTTTATTTGAAGAGGAAATTGCATCCTGTAACCACAGCATTTCTCCCTTTTTTTCTACCCCAGGCTTTGCAACATTTCGAAATCGGGAAATTGCGACAGGAGCAGGTGCTATTAGAGAACAATTAGCAGATTTGGATTTGCGAATTATTATAGAGAATTCTTTGGTCGAACTGAAGGAATTAGAAGACGAGGGGTATAGTGGAGATGAGTGGGAAGATAGAAAAAGACGAATAAGAAAAGTTTTTTTGATTAGACGCATGCAATTGGCGAAACATTTTATTCAAACAAATGTAGAACCAGAATGGATGGTTTTGTGCTTATTACCGGTTCTTCCTCCCGAATTGAGACCTATTGTTTATAGGTCTGGAGATAAAGTAGTGACTTCAAACATTAATGAACTTTATAAGAGAGTTATCCGTCGGAACAACAATCTTGCCTATCTATTAAAAAGAAGTGAATTAGCGCCAGCAGATTTAGTAATGTGCCAGGAAAAATTGGTACAAGAAGCCGTGGATACACTTCTTGATAGTGGGTCCCGCGGGCAACCGACGAGGGATGGTCACAATAAAGTATACAAATCACTTTCAGATGTAATTAAAGGTAAAGAGGGAAGGTTTCACGAGACTCTGCTTGGGAAACGGGTCGATTACTCGGGGCGTTCTGTCATTGTTGTGGGTCCTTCGCTTTCATTACATCAATGTGGATTACCTCTAGAGATAGCAATAAAGCTTTTTTAGCTATTTGTAATTCGCGATTTAATCACGAAACGCGCCACTTCTTATGTAAGGATTGCTAAAAGGAAAATTTGGGAAAAAGAACCCATCGTATGGGAAATACTTCAAGAAGTTATGCGGGGACATCCTGTACTGTTAAATAGAGCACCTACCCTGCATATATTAGGCATACATGCCTTTCAACCCACTTTAGTAGAGGGGCGTACTATTTCTTTACACCCATTAGTGTGTAAGGGTTTCAATGCGGACTTTGATGGAGATCAAATGGCTGTTCATCTACCTTTATCCTTGGAAGCTCAGGCAGAAGCCCGTTTACTTATGTTTTCTCATATGAATCTCTTATCTCCCGCTATTGGGGATCCTATTTACGTACCAACCCAAGACATGCTTATCGGGCTTTATGTATTAATGATTGGAAAGCGTCGAGGTATTTGTGCAAATAGATATAATAGTTGCGGAAACTACCCAAATCTAAAAGTAAATTACAATAATAATAATAATTCTAAATATAGGAAAGATAAAGAACCCCATTTTTCTAGTTCTTATGATGCACTGGGAGCTTATAGACAAAAACTAATCAGTTTAGATAGTCCCTTGTGGCTACGATGGAACCTGGATCAATGCGTCATTGGGTCAAGAGAAGTTCCGATTGAAGTTCAATATGAATCTTTGGGGACTTATCATGAGATTTATGCCCACTATCTAATAACGGGAAATAGAAAAAAAGAAATTCGTTCGATATACATTCGAACCACTCTTGGTCATATTTCTTTTTATAGAGAAATAGAGGAAGCCATACAAGGATTTAGTCAGGCCTGTTCATACACTACCTAAACAAGAAAGTTAGATTCGGCGATGCCCCTCCCCTTTCGGGGGGCATTCCGATTTCCCTAGTATCATCATTATTGGCCACGCGAATCCAGATTGAGATTGAGGCAAGTTCATTAAATTTTTGAATCACTGACTCAGGCCCATTGTCGAATCCTACTCAGCAATTGTCGAATCCTACTCAGCCGAAAAGGGGGTACTTATGTATGGCGGAACGGGCCAATCTGGTCTTTCATAATAAAGAGATAGACGGAACTGGTATGAAACGACTTATTAGCAGATTAATAGATCATTTTGGAATGGGATATACATCCCATATACTGGATCAACTAAAGACTCTGGGCTTCCATCAAGCCACTACTACATCGATTTCGTTAGGAATCGAGGATCTTTTAACAATACCCTCTAAGGGATGGTTAGTCCAAGACGCGGAACAACAGAGTTTTCTTTTGGAGAAACACTATTATTATGGGGCTGTACACACGGTAGAAAAATTACGCCAATCTGTTGAGATATGGTATGCGACAAGTGAATATTTGAAACAAGAAATGAATTCAAATTTTTAGATAACGGATCCTTCTAATCCAGTCTATCTAATGTCTTTTTCAGGAGCCAGAGGAAATGCATCTCAAGTACACCAATTAGTAGGTATGAGAGGATTAATGTCGGACCCTCAAGGACAAATGATTGATTTACCTATTCAAAGCAATTTACGCGAGGGACTTTCTTTGACAGAATATATAATTTCCTGCTATGGAGCCCGCAAAGGGGTTGTAGATACTGCTATGCGAACAGCAGATGCTGGATATCTTACACGTAGACTTGTTGAAGTAGTTCAACATATTATTGTGCGTAGAAGAGATTGTGGTACTATCCGAGGTATTTCTGTAAGTCCTCAAAATGAACCAACGGACAGTGCTTGAAGCAAAACGAATAGTATCATAAAACATATTCTGAAATTACTAATATGTAAACAATTCCATTGTTCTCTATGATTTGTCAAAATTAAACGTGAAACGATTTGTACCGAAAATGATTAAATGGTACTATTTGCTTATCAGTACATGTTGTGTTGTTCTGTAGCATATGTCAGAGGAAAATTAATTAAAGCATTTTGGATGATTTTCAAATGATGAAGCAAAAAAATGCTAATATTTTTCTGGAACTTGCATGAGAAATCTTCTTGCTATGACAAAGTAGTGAACAGTAGAAATTTTTACATTGAAGCCTCTGTGTTTTAGATTGAAGCATGTGTGTGAATTGAACAAAATCATTTGAAGGTTATTTTGAACAAAGAACTTTATCTTTTGTTTCAGGTTGATAGTGTCATATCTGGACAAGCCAAACCTGGGAAACCAGCGAAAAGAAGTACTAGGAAGAAAAATGACGTTGTATCCAAAACTCTAGTTTCTGAAGTTTCAAAGGTTTGAAAATTCATTGTAGCTATTAGTACCTTCAGAGAAGAACTTATTCTGATGGATGAAAAACAAATTTGCAGGAAAAAGATGATGTTTTCATGGATGAATTTGATCAGTACGTATTGCATCAGTCGATGAGAAAAGTCACTCACCAAATTCTTCCTCAGCCATAAACACATGAATGAAGCAGAAATACTCCTGTCTAAGTTGCTGCAAGAAAATAGGGTGAAACCTGATACGTCTCCGTCATATCTACTTTTCCAAACACTTTTGCCTTGTTTTGGACTCTAACTTGCATGATTTGAATGGAACTAACCCGGACTGATGCTGTTTTCAACAAACTTTCCATCATGTTATTTACGTGCAGAAACAAAAGTTCTCGGAATGACCTGAAACTCCACGGAACATCTATTTGGAAAATAAGAAAAATACTGGAAGAAAAATCCATGTCAGGGGGCCCACACCCTCTCCACGAGGGTGGGGGCGCGCCTGCCCCCTGGGCGCGCCCCCCTACCTCGTGGGCCCCCTGACGCTCCACCGACCTCAACTCCAACTCCATATATTCACTTTCGGGGAGAAAAAAATCAGAGAGAAGGATTCATCGCGTTTTACGATACGGAGCCGCCGCCAAGCCCTAAAACCTCTCGGGAGGGCTAATCTGGAGTCCGTTCGGGGCTCTGGAGAGGGGAATCCGTCGCCATCGTCATCATCAACCATCCTCCATCACCAATTCCATGATGCTCACCGCCGTGCGTGAGTAATTCCATCGTAGGCTTGCTGGACGGTGATGGGTTGGATGAGATCTATCATGTAATCGAGTTAGTTTTGTTAGGGTTTGATCCCTAGTATCCACTATGTTCTGAGATTGATGTTGCTATGACTTTGCTATGCTTAATGCTTGTCACTAGGGCCCGAGTGCCATGATTTCGGATCTGAACCTATTATGTTTTTATGAATATATGTGAGTTCTTGATCCTATCTTGCAAGTCTATAGTCACATACTATGTGTTATGATCCGGCAACCCCGAAGTGACAATAATCGGGACCACTCCCGGTGATGACCATAGTTTGAGGAGTTCATGTATTCACTATGTGTTAATGCTTTGGTCCGGTACTCTAGTAAAAGGAGGCCTTAATATCCCTTAGTTTCCACTAGGACCCCGCTGCCACGGGAGGGTAGGACAAAAGATGTCATGCAAGTTCTTTTCCATAAGCACGTATGACTATATTCGGAATACATGCCTACATTACATTGATGAATTGGAGCTAGTTCTGTGTCACCCTATGTTATGACTGTTACATGATGAACCACATCCGGCATAATTCTCCATCACCGATCCAATGCCTACGAGCTTTTCATATATTGTTCTCCGCTTATTTACTTTTCCGTTGCTATTGTTACAATCACTACAAAACTCAAAAATATTACTTTTGCTATCGTTACAGTTACTTCCATATTACTTTGCTACTAAATACTTTGCTGCAGATACTAAGTTATCTAGGTGTGGTTAAATTGACAACTCAACTGCTAATACTTGAGAATATTCTTTGGCTCCCCTTGTGTCGAATCAATAAATTTGGGTTGAATACTCTACCCTCGAAAACTGTTGCGATCCCCTATACTTGTGGGTTATCAAGACTATTTTCTGCCGCCGTTGCCGGGGAGCATAGCTCTATTCTTTGAGTCACTTGGGATTTATATCTGCTGGTCACTATGAAGAACTTGAAAGACACTAAGACAACAACTTATCCCTCAACTACGAGGGGAGGTAAGGAACTGCCATCTAGCTCTGCACTTGATTCACCTTCTGTTTTGAGTAAGCTTGCGACACCTAAACCTGCTTCTGCTATTCATTCTGATATGTCGCATGTTATTAATGATGCCACTTCTGCTATGCATGATACTTATGATGAAACTACTTCTATGCTTGATACTACTGTGCCACTTGGTGAATTTCTTGATGAACAACTTGCTAGGGATAGAGAGAATGAAATTATTGATAATATTGATGAAAGTGATGATGAAGACTCTTCCCCTAATAAATATGAATTGCCTATTGTGCCTGAGGGCTATGTTATGGATGAAGCGATTGCTAAAGAAATTTTTGCTTGCAATGATAGATGTGATTTAAAGAGGTTATTAGCTAAATGGAAGCAGCAATCTCTTAATGCTAGAATGAAACCTGACCCTGCTTTTTCTACTTCACCTATATGTGTTACTGATAAGGATTATGAATTCTCTGTTGATCCTGATATAATTACTTTGGTTGAATCTGATCCTTTTCATGGCTATGAATCTGAAACTGTTGTGGCACATCTTACTAAACTAAATGATATAGCCACCCGTCCACTAATGATGAGAAATCTCGCTACCTATATATCCTTAAAATAATTCTGTTCTCATTAAAGGGTGATGCTAAGATATGGTTTAATTCTCTTGATCCTGGTTGTGTGCGTAGTCCCCAGGATATGATTTATTACTTCTCTGCTAAATATTTCCCTGCTCATAAGAAACAAGCTGCTTTAAGGGAAATATATAATTTTGTGAAATTGAAGGAGAGAGTCTCCCACAAGCTTGGGGGAGGCTTCTCCAATTACTTAATGCTTTGCCTGATCATCCTCTTAAGAAAAATGAAATACTTGATATCTTTTATAATGGACTAACCGATGCTTCCAGAGATTACCTGGATAGTTGTGCTGGTTCTGTTTTCAGGGAAAGAACACCGGATGAAGCTGAAATTCTATTCAATAATATGTTGACAAATGAAAATAATTGGACACTTCCTGAGCCAGGTCCTGAGCCAATTCCTGAGCCTATTCCTAAACCAACTCCGAAGAAAAGAGGTGTTCTATTTCTCTGTAGCGACCCGACCCGAATGGATCAAGTCTCTGTGCTTAAGTGTCATCCCTGGATCGGTATGCTGACACACACAGTACTCGAGGATTTATAACAGAGGTAAATCACATGTATAAAGTAACGTAAATACTATTACCTCAATCCAAATAGCGGAAGTAACAAGGTTGTGGATTCCCATCAACACCAACGGCAAAGTTGAGTGTAGAAATCGTAACCCTAACGTATCACTTACTCGTCGTAAGATATCCTGCAACATGAGACGTTGCAGCCCGAAAACGGGTCAGCACATGGAATATGCTGGCAAATTCACACCATAGAGAAATGATGAACAAAGGCTATCACTACATGCATATATGGCTGGTGGAAAAGCTCTATGCTTATAATGTTTTTGCGAAAAGCCAATTTTTCCCTACTGCAAAGGAATAAATTTTTATTTGACTATCATGGTGGTTGTTAAACATTGAGATGGTTGACAGCATCTCAATCCCAATTAAGAACGTGATTAAACCCACAAAATTAATTAAAGTAACATGATGAGATTCACATGATAATCCAAGTACTAGATACTCAAGATGTCCATAACCGGGGACACGGCTAATCATGATTAGTTTGTACACACTGCAGAGGTTTGTGCACTTTTCCCCACAAGACTCGATCGCCTCCGCTTGATTCTCGCACTACATGATGTTTGAGAAACGGATGACCGAGACACAGTCTTTCAGAAACAATAACTCTTTACTCCGGGTGGACAGTTACACCTACTTTCCCCTACATCTGCTAGCCCACCTCTTCAAGAGATCATATAACCTACTCAACTATGTTAGAGCCCATAATAGCTTGTGGCTGCACACGGAAGTTTCTAGCATGAATAATCTCATGATCCCTTTGAACCTGGGTGGCGGTCCAAAAGAAAAATAGGCAATCCTGGAATACCCAGGTACCTCAATCCACCTAGATGTGAGTTTTAGTTGCCACCTTAGGTTTAACCATTAATTAACAATCTCACATCTGTCATGGATACACTCAAACCCAATCCACTTCTACTAGCATAGCATTGCAATATGAGCAAACGTAGAAGTAACTCCCAAAGGTTTGATAATAAATAGGTAATAGGTACTACCTCAACTACTTCCCAATACCCACAATTTAATTAGAACCTAATCATGCAATGTTTGAGGATTGGTCTAATGCAATAAAAACTGGGTATGGAAGGGATATGATCAAAGTGTGAACTTGCCTGCAATGTTGATGAAGATGATTCGCACTCATAACTCTTGATAGTTCTACTCGTCACACTCCGGTCAATCTATCGTAAGCAAGCAATAGTAACCACACATAAGCAATCACTTAAAAGATCAGAAAGAATGAGGAAAACAATTCGGAAAACTTCAAAACCAAGCAAATAACTCTTGCAACATAAAACAATTTCTAACAGTACCAAAATTATGTGAATTTGGCACTACTAGAAAAAGGCTTACTAGTGGCGCACCAGTTTTGCCTACTAATGGCGCACTACTGGTGCGCCACTAGCATCATGCCCCTAGTAATTTTTACTAATGGCGCACCGCTGGTGCGCCATTAGTATCTGGTACTCTAATGGCGCACCGGGCAGTGCGCCATTAGTATAGGCCACGGTGCGCCATTAGTATGCCTCCCAGGGGGCCATATATACCCATGTGCTTTGCCATACTAATGGCGCACTGCGGTGTGATGCGCCATTAGTATCCTTCGGCATACTAATGGCGCACTGCTGGGTGATGTGCCATTAGTACCCTCTGGCATACTAATGGCGCACTGCTCTGGGATGCGCCATTAGTATCCTTTGGCATACTAATGGCGCACGTTGGCGTGATGCGCCATTAGTATGTATATTAGGGATTATTATTTTTTTCTTTTCTGATTTTTGCACAGATTACAAAATATATTATTGGACAGAAAATAAGCAGCAGGACACAGCAACAGCAGATTCATCGAATACAATAGAAGATTAGTCTCCGAATACAATTCATCATATTAGTCTCCGAATTCAAAAGACCGAACGAAGATAGAACATTACAAGTCTCGAGACCGCGAGTAGCGAGTTTGTCTTCACATTACAAGTCGATATCGATCATCTAAACTACCATCACATAGAAGAGAGATGCGGTCATCACGATGAGCATCATCGCGATGAAACTGGTCTTCATCCGGTTCCTCCAACGCTCCCTCCTCTCTCCCGCTAGATAGCGCGCGTATCTAGATTCCGCCTCCGCCCTAGTGGTGTACCCTTTGTAACTGTTACCGCTAAAACGGTGAACCTGTCTCCGACACTCCTCCCAGTCGTCGTAGACTCCGGGAACCTTACCCTTGTACACGACATACGACGGCATCTCTATGCACTAGCCAAACAACAGACAATACATAAGCAATATATAAGTATGCAACAAAAGGATTGGAAGAGAAAAGCAAGACATCCATAGCACGATTCATGGTCCTACTAACAAATAGCATCGATTACATCTAAGTTGAACGACTGTCCAAACCAAAGAGACATACAAGTTCACTACAGTTTAATTACAACATGAGCTAATGAATGTTTCAGAACTACACATAGCATCACAACTTTCGACTCGACTCATGGGACCGGAGCGTGGATGAAGCCGCCGTCTGTCGTGATGGTCATGAAGTCGCGGGCGTTGTCAGCCTGCATTTGTAGCGTTGTGTCTATCTCGCTGTTGGACGGTTGAAATTTGAGGTAGAACTGCCCCGAGGTACGAAGGACATCTTGATGGATGATTTCTGCAAACTCCGACTGGATGCGAAAGAATTCTTGTCGGATGTCCGCGTCCTGGATTGCCCCCAAGCTTGTGGCCCAATCTTTGAGATTATTTGGTAGGAGAAGGTGATTATGGTCCCGCACGATCGCCCGCATGTGAAGGAGGGCGTAGTAGGCATCCTTCTGACCGCCAGGCGGCTGCTTGACGCAGGGGAACATCGTATTGTGGGTGAACACGTGCCTACCGTACCTACGAACTGGCCTCTTAAAGGTGCCTCCAGATGCGGCGTAGCCGGGGAGAGCATCATCAAGAACTTTCTTGATATTTGTGTAGTCTATCTTGGAGTCACGGTCTGGGTCGAGATACGTGGCCATGGAATATTTCGGGCTTAAGAGGATGAGTGTGCAATGTGTGTCACTGCACAGAACACGGAATGTTAGAAAAAAAAGAACGATCGAAATCTAAGAAATCATATGTTACGGGGCGGTTAGGAGATGACTTACTCGGGAAAGTAAGGCACGAGGAAGTTATCCTTATCTGGGTTTGCCAGAATGACGCCTTCGAGGTGTGAACTCGCGACTTGCCGGTCCCCAGCGCTGCCCAAGATCTTGGCACGCATGTAGAAGGGGTCGACTATCACAATGTCCGGGGTCTTGTCTCTAATGATCCGCATCTCCATACTCAGCGAAAACAGCCGAACGAAGGTGTAGTGCAGCGGATGAAGGTTAAGCATAGCAAAGATGTCATCAAATCGCAGGACGATCGTACCCCCGACGGCGCTATCCACAAAGCCCTTGCCCTCTGGCACCTTGGCCACGAAAACCGGGTATGCCACATCATTCTCTCTGAGACGCCGCTTCTCCAAAGAAAGAACACTGTCATGCAGACTCCGCATAGCACCGGTTGAAGCATTGAGCATATTTGTCGGTAGCATCGGCCTACCCGCCACATGCACCCTCCTCGAGATATCCTTAGGTGAAGGTGGTCCGTCCTGAGCACGGATCGTACTCGGTGCCGGCTGGCTCGCACTGGCGCCCTTGTTAGTCTTTTGTTTTCGTCCCTTCTTCTTGATCTGCTGTAATGGGATCGAGTTCTGCTCACAGACCGCCATCTTGAGCGTGTTGGGGCTGATAATATTTGGCACCTCAGCTATCTGAGGCTCGGTGAAGGCGGCAGCTGGAGGCGTCTCCTGAGAACTGAACGCCAGACGACGCCTGTTGCAATTGGGTTTCTCCGCCGTACCAGCTAGATCGCGGTCGTGTTTTTGAGGGTTGGGTTCTTGAGAAGGAGGCCCGCAGAACTCGTCACCGTACCCATGCTCGGCAAAGTACTTATCGACGTTGGTAAATGTACCGTCGTCGTTGTCGTCGTCGTCCGGATCCTGTGCCATATGCATGTTCGGATCCTGTGCCATAGGGATGTCCGGCAGGTCCGGTAGCGTTGCGGCGTTCTTGCCATGGCTTGGCCCTGGCACGACTGGCGGTCTTGTCTGTGGGGTGGTGTCCCCCGCCCCCAAACGAATCTGGCTCTTCGGCCAAAGCAGGGGCCAGCTTACACAGGCGCTGAGGGTCATCACATCATCTTCGTCGGCCCCAGCGGGTCGAATCGGAGGTAACAACTCGTCGCAGCCTGGCAGTACCCGAACCAGTTCAACCCTATAAAAGGTGGGTGGCATCGGATTACCGTGGAACACGCGGTTGCCCGGTTGAACGATTTTGCCCTTGGTGACATCGACCAACTCGCCGCCCACGAAGTGCAGGAGAGTGCAAGGAACATCGGTGGTGCCCTACGAAAACATGTAGGGCGTCAGGGATGCCCAGTCAAAGGCAAGGAGATGAAGTCATCGGCCGAGAGGCTTAGTTACCGTGATGCCGTCGAGCTTGGCTAATGTCGAGGCACCGCCAACGGCGGGCGTGCGCGTGCAACTGACGGAGGGGCCGCTTGCTGGCGAGGTGCCGGCCAGCGTACACCCAGGTGCATTAAGCTCCAATGCCCGTGCCGGCGCCGGAGACACGAACACCGCCTCCGCCGGAGACACCAATGGCGCCGCCTGCGCATTGTGCGAGTTGCTGGCCGTGAAGCTGGGAACCGGGGGAGGCCCCTGTTGGCCGCCCGCAATCCACGTCGTCAGCCCCTGAATCAAGGTAGGCACAATGGCGGTGAGCGTCGTTCCCAGATGTTGTTGCACTTGCTCTTGGACAATCTCCGGAATCCGCGCCACTTGTGCCTTGAGTTCTTGAACCTCGCGCGACTGGCTTTCCGAGCTGGTCTTTTTCTCCTTTCGCCCACCAGCGGTATAGTATGACGACCATTTTGTGGACAAGCCTTTGCCGGCTACACGACCAGCTGACGATGGCTTACTGAGCTTATCCTTGTTTTTCATTACGTTCAACGCCCTATTTAAAGGGGTGTCAAAAGGGGAGCTCTGAGAAAACCCCGTGCTACTACTTTCAGCCTCCTGCGGAAGGAATGTGAACCATTTAGAAATTTGGCTTCATTAACTAGAATGCAACCATATATGTAGCTAATTACGCGGGGGTGTATTCCTTACCAGAACTTTCTCAAGCGCCTTGGTCTTCGGATCCGTGGTAAGCTCCTTTGTTACCGGGTCCTCCTTGTACCGGGCCCTGACAAAGTTCCTGGTCTGCTTGTCAGGGAATTTCTCGAAGCGGGGCGGTAGGCCTTGCTCGGCACGCTCCGCGTCCTCATTGTCCCATATAGGCTCCGCCACTCTATAACCGCCGTGACCGAGTTGGTGGAGCCCTAAGTTCAACTGCCGCATTTCTTTCCCCCACTGACTTGATTCGGAGGTTGCGCTGCTCTCGCACTTGATCTTGAACTCCTTGTAGTCATCTTCGCTCATCAAAGGATATTTCGCCTTGATCTTCTCATAACTATCACCTTTTTCAATCATTCCCTTCACCGTGCTTCTCCATGTAGACAGGGTCGTGCTCATCCTCGTGAGGGCGGCACTGTTCACTTTATTCCCTGAGAGGCGTGTGTTTGCAAACTCATTGGGGAACTTGTATCGTTCGTGCAGCTTCGTGAAGAGGAGGCAGCGCAAATTCCCTCGGTCCTTATGCCTTAGGTTCTCGGTGTTGATCGAGACGGTGCTCCGGAGAATGCACCCGAGCTGAACCGAGTACCCCTTGACTACATGTTTGGGCGCCGTTGGATGCCCGTCGGAGTTCACTTCAGTAAATTCCTCCTTGACGGTGCCGAGCATGTTCGGGCGCCGGTCCTTCCGTTGCCTCTTCGGTTGGCTGCCATCTGTGCGTGCGCCGCCATCATCAGTGGTGGCATCCTCGACGGCACCATCAGTGGTGTCATCCCCGACCCCACTAGGGGTTGTGTAGTCAGGATCGGTGTCTTCCGCGGCATCGTCCCGATAGCGGTGTGGTTCTTCCTCCATCTCCTGGGACAGCTCCCAGAATTGCTTGCCGCCCGAACCGCCGGCCTCATCGTTGTGGGCCATGTTTCGCTCTAAATAGGAAAAAAGTTTGGTCAAAAAGTTGGTTATTGTCAAGGAACAAGATCTCTAAGTTGACCAAATAACCTAATTCTCGAGGAATGTCGCCAAAAAGATGGTTATTGTCAAGGAACAATTGAGAGATGTTTGTGATATTGCCTAGGTGTTTTGGGATGGAACCTGTTAGTGTGTTGTTGCTAGGTGTTGTGGGATGGAACCAGTAGCTTCCTTGCAACCCACAAAAGAGAAAGGAAAAGGGGGAGATGGTTAGCTTTGATGAGCAGGCAACATCTTCCTAACCCCCTTCTTCTTGTCTCCTCTCACTATCTCTCTCACACACATGGCAAGCAAGGGTGTCTGAGTGTGTGAAAAAATACTAAACTAATCCAACCACTAAAGCACTAGATCACTACTATTGGTTGATGTCAAGATACATGCTGATTAATTTTTGTTTCGGTTGAGAATCGGGCACCTTCTAGGTCAAGAAAATTGGGCATGACCCTTGCTAATTTCTTGACCTAGGAGTGCCCCATTCTCAACCGAAACGGAAATTAATCAACATTTCAGGAGAAAGGGGTCATTTCAGAAGATCACAAGTAGCAGCAGCATCACTTGACAAAATCACAAGTAGCAGCAGCATCACAAGTAGTACAGCAGCAGCATCATCACAAGTAGTACAACAGCAGCAGCAGCATCACAAGTAATACACTTAATTGGCATAAAATATCAAAAAACAGCATAAATTGGAAAACAAGCAATACTTCTAAAACCAGTTGCAAGCAAATGTACAGTAAAATAAAATGATCCCATAGTGTACTTAATTCAGAACACATGGAAGAAACTTGACTAAATGTACAAATTTTAGAAAAAAAAATCCAAGTTAACTAAATGACTGATTCAATTTCAGGCAACTTGGAGAAGAGATCACTTGATCATTGACTGTACTTAATTCAGAACACATGGAAGAAACTTGTTAGAAACTGAAACGGTTAATATTGAGAATTAAGTTACTCTAATGGAGTACCAAATTTTGAGAACAAGCCGTCTGAAAAGAGCACTAGCTAAGATCTAATCCTTATGTCTAGTTAACCACTAATTTACTGTAACCAATGTTCAGAGGCAAATCAGACTTGACAGTAAAGATCAAAATTTCAGACTTGACAGTAAATATAGTGGAAACTGAAGATTATTTAGGAACACACTTGTTCCTAAACTTGATGTCGATTTAGCAACACAGTCTTCAGTGAGAGTATAAAAAATAACTACTCCATCTACTTAAGTGATTCTACACTAAACCAGAACAAGTTGATGTTCAGTCAAGTTGATTTCAAACTTAACACGTTCTCCACCTAGCAGCTAGCTAGGATGGCCATGAAATCCTAACACATTTTCAGTGAACATACACTTCAGAAAATTCAGTAAACATGCACTCGAGAAAATTCAGTGACTGCAGAACATACACTCCAGAAAATTTTCAGTTATCTTGTACTCAATTTTACAGTGAACTTGCTAAAGAAGCTCCCAAGCTTCAAGATAGACTAAATTTGACAGCTAATATACTCCAAAGAAGCATTTTGGAGTACAAGAAGGGGAAAGCAGGAGGCAAGAAGAGGGGGGAGCCGCACCTTGGCAGGAGGGGGCGAGGGGACTGTGTTGGGCTATGGGCAGACGGAGGCGGGGGCGGGTGCCTTGGACCAGTCTGGGAGTTGGCGGCGCTTCCCGGACTCGGCGGCGTACGTGACCTCGATGGCCCAAGTGGGGAGCCGCACCTTGGCCCAGGTGGACGCGTTGCTGCTCCTCGGCGAGGTGGACGCGCTGCGCAGTGGGTCGGGGCGGCGCAGGTGGACGCGCTGCTGCTCCTCGGGGAAGGCACCAAAGCATCAAACCCTAATCCCCAGCGTGGGCAGGGAAGAAATGGCTAGAGAGGAATTGGGGAACAAAAGCGAACCTCCTTCTAGTCGTCGAACTGCGGCGGACGACGTGCAGGCGCGGCGGACGGAGGAGGCGGAGCAAGGGGGCGGCGGCGTACGGTTGGGGTCGAGGAGTGGGGGATCTGGCGAGCGAGGGAGGGAGGGAGGCGACAGTGCGAGGGGAACAAGTATAAAAATTCTAATGGCGCACCTCCCCCTGGTGCGCCATTAGAATTTTGTTTTACTTACTAGCCCGACTGGTCAGGTTATATCCCACCTAACCCTATCTCTATCAGAACACGCCCACTAGCCCGACTGGTCAGCAGGCAGCACACACACTAGGAGGTCCTGGGTTCGATTCCCAGGCTCCCCAATTTTTTTTATGCATTTAAAATGCTGTTTGATATTTATTTGTGTTTAAATATGTTCAAACTTGTTTAAATCATAACAGTAATATTTTTTTAATAAAAACAGTATAAAAACACTAGGAGCGGGCCGGGGAGGGTGCGGGGGAGAGGGTGCGGGGGGTCGTCGGCGGCGGCCGGTGGAGCGGGGGAGATGGTGCGAGATCGAGTGTCCATGAAATTTAAAAACATTCATGAGTTCAAAAAGTGCTCATGAAATACAATCGAGAAATGAAGGCTACAATTTAAATACAATCGATCTTAGCTAGCTATCTGTTCACAATCTTCTTGCCCTTATTTTTCGTAAATGGAGTTCTTCTCTTGAACGGACGTCCTTTAGGTAGGGTGGTCCTGCTTCTTCTTGTGGTGTATACTGATACTTCATCGTCGTCGTCATGTTCCATCTTCGGGTCGCCGTACTTGTCGAAGTCTTGCTCATTGGCGACTCCATCCATTCCGATGATCTTCCTTTTGCCTCTCCTCACGACAACACGACTGGGCTTTGATGGGTCGGTAATGAAGAAGCATTGGTCCACTTGGGAAGCCAGTACCCATGGCTCATTTTTCGCGGTGACGTTCGCGCCTGCGGTCTTGGATTTGGCTTCGGGTATAACCATGGTGGTGAAATATCGGTCTTCTTTTATGACGCTCTTGGCCCATCTGACACGGAACATCGGGACCTTCTCTCCAGCGTAGCTCAGCTCCCAGATCTCCTCGATCCTTCTGTAGTATCTATCCTTGTCGTTACCGGTGTAGGATTCCATCGTTACCCCGGAGTTCTGATAACCATCGCTCTTCATGTCCTTGTCCTCAGTGTAGAATGTGTAGCCGTTGATATCGTACGCCTCATACGTCATCAGGTTGTGCTCGGCGCCCTGTGACAAGGCGAATATGAGTTGTTCTTCCGCAGAAGAATCCTCATGTAAAGGATACGACAGAAGCTTCTGCTTGAACCAACGCGTGAAACATGAGTTGTGCTCTTTGATTATATCTCCGTCTGTCCTCTGTTGGCCTCGGTCATTGTACGTCTTCTCAATAAACTTTTTGTGCTCTACCACCCAAGGATCGACCACGTTATGTGTTGTAGCGCGACTAGGTTTGCTCTTTCAAAGTCGGCGAGTCGACCATCGAAGTCGACATGCATTTCGCGGCGACCCTCACGGTGACCCCATCCAGCGAGCCTGCCGAGGTGCCTGTTGACGGGCAGACCAACGGGGTTCTCGATGCCTAGATAATTCGTGCAGTAGGAGATGCACTCTTCGGTCAGAAAGCCCCTGGCTATGCTTCCCTCTGGACGTGACATGTTGAGAACGTATCCTTTGATGACACCATTCATCCTTTCGAACGGCATCATGCTGTGCAGGAACGTCGGCCCGAGTTGGATGATATCCTCCACGATATGGACCAGCAGATGCACCATAACGTCGAAGAATGCGGGAGGGAAGTACATCTCAAGCTCGCATAGTATCACCACGATCTCTTCCTGTAGCCTTCTGAGTTGCCTCACGCCAACCGACTTCCGAGAGATGACGTCGAAAAAGTTGCATAGGCCAAATAGCATTTCACGGACGTGCGCGTCCATGATCCCACGGATTGCAACTGGAAGTATCTGCGTCATCAGCACGTGACAGTCGTGAGACTTCATCCCGCTGAACTTCTGCTTCACTGAGTCTAGGTATCTGCTTATCTTCCCCGCGTAATCGTAAGGAAGTTTTACTCCTACGAGGCAGGTGAAAAACTGATCGATCTCCTCCTGACTTAGAGTGAAGCACGCGGGAGGGAAGTCATTTCCGGTCTTCTTGGCCTTTTTGCCTTTGCGACGACTTTCCGTGTCCTGCTTCGCCTCATCATCATCATCATCATCATTAGCGTGAAGCTCCTCCCTGATGCCCATTGATTTCAAGTCTGCCCTTGCTTTCGGCCCATCTTTGGTCCTCTCTGGCGTGTTGAGCAGGGTACCAAGCAGACTCTCGCACACGTTCTTCATGATATGCATGACATCAAGGCTGTGAGGCACACTGTGGATCTTCCAGTACGGCAAGTCCCAGAAAACAGACCTCGTTTTCCATACCTTCAGCAGTGGCTCTGGCGCCTTTCGCTTCTCTCCCGGCTCTGGCACCTTTTGCTTCTTTCCCGGTAGTGGGCAATCTTTCCAATTTTTCAACAGCTCGTCTATTTCCTCGCCGCTCCTCGTACGCGGGCGTCTTCAGGGTTCGGTTTCACCATCGAACAGATCCTTGCGTTTCCTCCACGGGTCATCGTCGCGAAGCCACCTTCGATGTCCCATGAACACGGTTTTCGAAGACCCGGGATCTCTATCTAGCTGGCGATACGTTGTGTCATCCATGCACCTGACACATCCAGAAAATCCGTGGACCACCTGCCCCGCGAGATATCCGAAACCGAGATAGTCGTGCACCGTCGTGAGCAGTGCGTCTCTCATAGGGAAATATTCTTTCTCTGCGGCGTCCCACGTATTGGCTGGCGTTTTCCACAGCGTGTCTAGCTCCTCTTCCAGCAGCCCCAGATACAGATTGATGTCGTTCCCTGGTTGTTTCGGCCCTTCAATTAGCATACTCATGTGAATGTACTTCCTCTTCATGCACAACCAGGGGGAAGGTTGTACATCCACACAAACACAGGCCAGGTGCTATGTGTGCTTCTCTGGCTGCCAAACGGATTGACTCCATCGGTGCTCGCGCCCAGCACGATGTTCCTTGGATCGTTCCCAAATTTTGGGTGTTCGAAGTTCAACGCTTGCCACTGGCTCCCATCCTTCGGGTGACTCAGCATCTTGTCTTTTTTATTTATCTCCGGATCATTTGCGTCATCTTCTCGCTTCTTCTCCTCCCTATCCGCGTGCCAACGCAGGAGCTTTGCTACCTTAGGGTCCGCGAAATACCGCTGCGGACGAGGAGTGATCGGAAAGTACCACACCACTTTTCGAGGAGCTTTCTTCCTCTTCTTGTATCGAGTGACGCCGCACACCGGACATATGGTAGACTCCGTGTGCTCGTCCCGATAAATGATGCAATTGTTCATGCACACATGGTATTTCACGTGCGGTAAATCCAGAGGACACACGATTTTCTTCGCCTCCTCGAAACTGGTCGGGCACTTGTTCCCCTTGGGAGGACGTTCGTGCCAGAATGACATGTTCTTGTCGAAGCATGCGTCGGTCATTTTGTGCTTTACCTTCATCTCCAGAGCCATGAGCGTTACTTTCAGGCGGGTATCCTCGGGCCTGCATCCTTCATACAATGGAGTAACCGCGTCTATCTCCAGTTGATCCAGCTTGGCAGCTCTTGCGTTATCCGTCTGCTTGAGAAGCACCTCTTGAATATGAGGGTCCTGCACCCAGCCCATCGATGGTCCATCGTCGTCTGCTCCGCTGGCATCTTCATCTTCATGATCATGCCCTTCGTCTGCTCCCGCATCTTCCTCATCATCATGTCCGGCATCTTCTACATGATGACTGTGTACAGCATCACCGTGGTGATCATGTCCTGGAGATTCTTCGTCTTCTCGCCCGCCCGAGCCGCGGTGGTTGTCTTGCTGCCCATCCTCATTTCTTGCCCGACCCCCATGGACGACTTCATAGTCATCTTCATCACCTTGCCACCGATAGCCATCCATGAAACCACGCAAGAGCAGGTGGTCCCGCACCTGCCCGGAATCCGGGTCCGCAATAAGGCTCTTCAGCTTGCATCTTCGACACGGACATCTTATCTCCGTCTTGTTCTTTTCAAGCATCTCGGCCTTCGCGGAGCTCAAAAACCTATTCACGATGCCTTCGGTCATCGTGCGGACCATGGTCACCTGCGGGGTAGAGCAAAACGATATTTTAGAACCAAGAAAAAATTTGGCATGACTTTCCCTAAAAATAGGACCAAAAAGAATGCATAGTGCCAAAATTCTCGCCGAAACAGAAATGAATCAACATTCCGGCAAAATATTGGCAACTATCGCATTTCAAATACCGGTACCTGCAAACACAAACATATATGCAACACCACAAACATATGCAACACCACAAACATACATAGATCTAGCTAGGACATAAAAAGTGCATGTGCACGTTGTTGGAGGGAGAACAACATAAAGATAGCTTCCCCCTTACTTACCTATCAAAAAAAGGGGCTTTAACCACGTAATTTGGATGAATTTATGGTGCAAATGAGGTGAGGAGGAGGAGGCAGCCGAGACAAGCTTGGAGGAGGGAGGAGAGAATGAAGTGGGGAAAGTGAGTGGGTAGGTGTGGCTGTCCAAAATATCTAGCTCGTCCCAGGTTACTAATGGCGCACCACCACATAATGCGCCATTAGTAACCCTGGTTACTAATGGCGCACCTGCTGGTCGTGCGCCATTAGTAGTTTTGCAAAAAAACACTAATGGCGCACGGGGGAGCCGTGCGCCATTACTAGCTTAAACTAGTAATGGCGCACTGCCCCAGATGCGCCATTAGTAGTTTTGCAAAAAAGTAAAAAAAAATATTTTAGTGGCGCACTGTGCTGCTGGTGCGCCATTACTAGTTACAACTAGTAATGGCGCACTATGTCCTGGTGCGCCATTAGTATGTCTGGCAAAATAAAAAAAATTGTTACTAATGGCGCACCGTTTGTCTGGTGCGCCATTAGTGTCTTTCACACTAATGGCGCACCAGCACATGGTGCGCCATTGCTATATAGCAATGGCGCACCACATGTCTGGTGCGCCATTAGTGGCCATTCCATCTATAGCCCTTTTCCTAGTAGTGTGGCCTTATCAAAAAGTTCAGGTCAAGAGCTTCGATTAGCAAAAAGAATCAACTCAAACGGAGCTACGAAACTCAAGTTACGATCAAATGAAGTTTGAATACAAATCTGTTTGAATTCAAATTTTCAAACTTTCAAAAACATTTTTAAGTTGTTTTACTGGATAGAGGGGATCATAACGAAGAAATTGGCGTTGGTTTCGTTGGATTTGGACAAACGAGTAAAAAGTAGTGATCGTTTGAAAATCAGGGACTAATCTATAAATAAAATCATCACAGATAGGTCCCTGGCTGAAAAAAAAGGAAAAAAAAAAACTTTACCGTACGAACGTTCGCTGCCGAACGCTATCTAACGAATCTGTTCACTAGAACTACTTAAACAGAAAACATTCATTACATAACTAAACTAAATTGAAAAAACGGGTTTTTAACCAAAACCGAACCTTTAAAATAAAACCGGTTCGGACCGGGGCGGTTTTATCGGACCGGAAGAAAACCGACGGTTGGATCGGGATCGGGCGCCGGCGAGTCGGCGAGTCCGGGCGGCGGCGGCGGTTTGGATCGGCTCCGGCGGGGCGCGGCCTCCGGCGAGCGGTGCGGCGTCGGCGGGGAGCGGCGCGGGGCGGCGGAGGCAGCAGCTATGCGGGGCGGCGCGGGGCTAGGCGAGGCGCGGCAGTGGCGGCGGTGGTTGGCAGCGGCGGCGGCGTAGCGATGCGGCTCGAGGTGGCGGCGAGAAGAGATGAGAGAGAGGGGGCGGCGGCTTAAATAGAGGGGGGCGAGGGGGTGGCGTGGAGGAGGGGTAAGGCGGCGGCGGTTTCCGTGGAGGTCACGGCGCGGCGGCGTGCTGGCTCGGGAGTCCTTCCCGAGCTTGGGGACGACGAGGTGGTGGGCTGGGCCGCGGCCTGGCCTGGGAGCTGGGCCGGCCCAGTCGGAGGGGAGGGTTTCCTTTTTTTAAACGATTAGCAGACAAAAGAAATAATAAAACGATATGAAATAAAAACAAACTATGGGCATATAATATATCAAACTTTTCAGAAAAACATTTTCTACAAGATGAACATTTTCCTAGCATTAAATAAAATCCACACAAATACAAATAATTCAAACAGTGCTACTGCCCTATTAAAATCCAATAAAAATCATTTTAAAAATACCAAAATTAATTCAAATTTATTTCTCTCCAATTTTCTATTGTAGGGAATCATGTTACCCTATTTTTCATGTATTTTATTTTTGGAGAAAAATAATTTGAATAAAAATCAAATAACTCCAAATTGAAAATAATTTCAAAAGGATTTTAAATTTGATCCTTTTAAACTTCCAACTCATATTTCCTATGTTTTGAAGAAGTCATTTTATCTTCTCTCAGGAAAATCATTGAGTTGCTTAAAGTTTTCTGAATTGAAAATATTTCCAAATAAAATTCAAATCCTTTCAAATCCCTTCATTTATTTAAATGGAAGAAGTCATGTCATCTTCTCTCTAGGGTTTTGTGGTGAAAAGAATTTGAATTCACGGGGATCATCAAAGCAAAAATGAAAGTTTGGGAAAGTCCTTTTATTCCCTCTCATTTAACTTTCAAAAAGTTTCGAATTCACTCACTCAATCACACAACAATCAAACAATCAATCAAATCTATCTATTTAGTATAACATTCCAAAATTTAGAATTTTGGGATGTTACAAACCTACCACCCTTAAAATGAATCTCGTCCTCGAGATTCGAAGAGGCTAGAAAGAAATAGGTTAGGTTTGGGGTCTTCTCAAAATCCATCGATCATCACAGGGGTCTGGGGTGCTACCACCCTTAGAAGCATTGTTACTGTTCCATCAAAACTCATATACTCCATCCTTATCTTTGACAGTGTTAGTCTTCTCAGATTTTCAGGAAAATTCCTTCTCTGACTCTTTGGGTAGCGGCATAACCTTTTCCTCAATTCTTCTGTCTTTTTGTCTTGGTATGGTTGTTCCGAGACTGGGTCTTCTTAGCTGACGGGTCAGGCGCCAATACTAAACAACTATCGATATCTCATGGTGGTCTACAATTTATGGTTTGTCCTGCAGGAAATGGGTCTAGGCTTCATTCTCACCGTATATACTACGATTGGCAACAGCTGCCTTGTACAGGGGAAAAATTATCATACCATTCTAAGGTTTAAACAAGGTTTGATCGTCGTCTCTCTACTATAGGTAAGTCACTCAGATTTACCATCCCACATAGCAAGGCGAATAATAAGAGTAAGCTGGTATGGTGATCAATCCATCCCGCACCCAAATCATTACCTTGTATACGGTTTAGTGAATCTCGCATTCTAACACTCGGTCATCCTCACAAGCATTGCAGAATTTCTCTTGTTGACGAACTGGGTTCGGATAAATCCATAGATTCTGCAAGCCAAACAAACATCTATCGTTCCTTCACAACTCTCAGGTTTTGCGTTACTCCTACAAGATCGTCTGTTGATAAAATCGTAACTTCTTCCAGGGTTTTTCCTTCAGCAAGAATGTGCTTGCTTCTTGGCAGGTCCTGGGGCCTGTGGGTTATGGCCCATCTCATCACTGGTAAACCTTGAACTCATCATCGGGCTTAATCCAACATCTAACTTCCTAGTATTCTTAAATCCATCCAATTGTACTGTCTTCCTTCCTTCTATTGGCACCAAACTAGGACATGATTACTCAGACTCATCATGGAATTTCCATTGATACATATTTCCAACATCATACCTCCTTTATATCCAATAGTACTTCATCTCTTCATCCTCGGGGGATATCCCACATACCGAGATAAAAAAACTTATACTTATGAAGTCCATACTCCACTTCGTGGAACATCATTATCATTTCCAGGGTCTAGCGTCCTTACAGGGGAATATTGGCCATCTCTGCATGGCACTTCTTCAACTGGGAAACATGAAACACATCATGAACTCCTGACAGTCCTTCGGGTGACTCCAACTTGTAGGCCACTTCTCTCATACGCTCCAAAACTCGGCATGGTCCTACAAATCTCGGGGCTAACTTTTCCTTAACTCCAAATCGTTTAACTCTTCGCAAAGGGGACACACGAAGACATGCTCTGTCTCCAATTTTCATAGACTATCTCCTTGCGTTTTTTAGTCTGCATAATTCTTCTGCCTGGACTGAGCTACCTTCAGTCTACCTCGAATCAACTTAACATTCTCTTCTGACTCCTTGATCACATTTGGTCCAAGCAACTGACGGTCTCCAACTTCATCCCACATCAACGGTGTCTGGCTCCTTCTCCCATACAAAGCTTCAAAAGGGGCCCTCTCCAAACTGGCTTGGTAACTGTTGTTGTATGAGAACTCCACGTAAGGTAGATTATCATCCCTACTAGATCCATAATCTAGTGCACACGCTCTCAACATGTCCTCCAGAATCTGATTGACTCTCTCGGTTTATCCATCTGTCTGCGGATGAAAGGCTGTATTGAACTCTAGCCTAGTACCCAAAGTGTGGTGCAGCAGATTCCAAAACTTTGAGGTAACCTGTGTTCCTCTATCTGATACGATGGTCCTCGGAACTCCATGCAGACATACGGTCCTGGTCATATATATCTTGGCCAACTTCACACTTGTATAGGTGGTTTTCACTGGGATAAAGGGAGCCACTTTGGTCAAGCGAATCAACTACTACCCAGATAGAATCATATCCCGATCGGGTTCTGGGAAATCTGGTAATGAAATCCATGCCAAGCTTATCCCACTTCCATTCGGGTATCGACATAGGCTGTAGTAATCCGGCTGGCTTCTGATGCTCTGCCTTTACTCTCTGGCATACATCACCTATGACTACATACTCCGCAATATCCTTCTTCATACCCGTCCACCAGAAACGCTCCTTCAACTCCAAATACATCTTGGTGTTTCCAGGGCGAATCGAGTATGGTGAGTCATGAGCCTCCTAAAGTATTAACTTCCTGATCTTTGCATTATTGGGCACATATACACGGTCCTCGAACCATAAGGTGTCGTGCTCATCCTTACGAAAACCTTTGGCCTTTCCTTTGCTCATCCTCTCTTTTAACTCAGCAATTTCTTTGTCATCCTTCTGAGATTCACGGATCTTTCCCAACAATGTAGACTGAACTTCCCTTGCTGCAACAAAACCTTTGGGGACAATCTCCAACCGAAGTTCCCTGAGATCCTCGACTAACTCCTTTGGTAATCCTCCGATTATGAGGGTATTCATCCTTATTTTCTTTATGGTGGTGTCCTATTTCTCCACAAAGCTTGTATGCACAAGGTTTCTTCATATCCTTTCCGTAAGGCCTCAATTTCTGGGACACAAGCCAAGACTTTAACAAAGTCCACTTAAATTCCTTCCAAGTGGTTACTCCTTGCCATCCATTGATGGTTTGGTACATCCTCTACCAGGTAGTGGAACCTCTTTCAAAGCACTCAAGAGTACGCTGGGTCATATCCTTTCCGGCTATAGGGTTATTCTCCATGTGATCCTCCATGTTCTGAATCCATCGGTCCGTCTCCAATTGAGTCATTGGTCCAGAAAATATAAGCTCATCTCCATTCATCCTCTATTGGGTCCATGGGTTTGGGGTGGGATAAGAGAGATAGAGAGGGATGCACACAATACAAACAATGGTTTTGAAAAGACAGATTTTATTTGTGGCTGTCGGAAAAACATCAAACAAATGACAACTCACAATCGTCGCATCTAACGTAGGTATATAACAGGGGTTTGGTCTTCTAAAGGTCAATAAATCTTCAATGTCATCAAACTCTTCAAGTCTTGTTCATGCCTCCAATGGCTTCTTCCCATCGTGCTTGTCCTTCTTAAGTTCTTTTGCCAGATCATCTCTGTTGACGCGAAGTCTCTCGTTACGTCCTTTATATTTCTGGAGTTGCGTTCCAAACTTCCGGGTTTCAACATCCTTGACATGAACCATGATCCTACTGTCCTTCAGTTCCTGACGAATCTTTGATGTCTCAAGGTTTTGCTCCTCTAGCTTGGCTACTTTCAGTTTCTGGGTTCTGAGCCCTTCACGAAATGCTTACTTGTCGAATACTGCTTCCTAAAGGTTCATCTTTAAACTTCCTGATGTAATGCTCCAGATCCTGGTGATACACCAGCTAAGGTTAAAACTTCATCTTGCTGATAGGTGCTCCATCAGCCTTCTACCATCCAATCCTTCCATGCATATGCATGCTTAACTCAGCACGGTGACAATAGCATAAGCGGGTAATAACACCATGGTCAGCCGTGTCTATGCCCATGTTACTGCCATGAGCTTTCATTCCATAACTGATATCTCCTGTCTTTGGGTTTTCTTAACAAAAACTTTGAGTTCTAATGCTCCATGTTCCGGTCTTTCTCCGATACACCTTGGTCTCGGGTATTGACGGCTTCCATAGTCTGCCAAGTTCCATAAGGGTAGCCTTCCTATACCAATCTGGAAATTCTTCAGAGCCTTCAAATTCTCCTAGTCTTCAGAGTCTTTAACCGTTGTAGTTCCAATTATAACAATGCTCGATAAAATACTCTTCATTCTGAAGTGGTCTTGGTTGTCCGATATCTTGTCCTTCTTGGAGTGGTCTCATCAGTCGAATCTTCGAGTGGTCAAAAGGGGAAAGGGATATGGTCTCACTAATGGGAATATTTGAATAAGCTTAGAAGAGAAGAGAGGTAAAAGATCTTTTTGAAAAAGAAAGTTTTAGAGAAAAATCTTTTCCTATGGGCTTGCCAGTTTCTAGGGTCACGTCCTACAGTCAACATGTGCTCTGATACCATCTTGTAGCGACCCGACCCGAATGGATCAAGTCTCTGTGCTTAAGTGTCATCCCTGGATCGGTATGCTGACACACACAGTACTCGAGGATTTATAACAGAGGTAAATCACATGTATAAAGTAACGTAAATACTATTACCTCAATCCAAATAGCGGAAGTAACAAGGTTGTGGATTCCCATCAACACCAACGGCCAAGTTGAGTGTAGAAATCGTAACCCTAACGTATCACTTACTCGTCGTAAGATATCCCACAACATGAGACGTGGCAGCCCGAAAATGGGCCAGCACATGGAATATGCTGGCAAATTCACACCATAGAGAAATGATGAACAAAGGCTATCACTACATGCATATATGGCTGGTGGAAAAGCTCTATGGTTATAATGTTTTGCGAAAATCCAATTTTTCCCTACTACAAAGGAATAAATTTTTATTTGACTATCATGGTGGTTGTTAAACATTGAGATGGTTGACAGCATCTCAATCCCAATTAAGAACGTGAATAAACCCACAAAATTAATTAAAGTAACATGATGAGATTCACATGATAATCCAAGTACTAGATACTCAAGATGTCCATAACCGGGGACACGGCTAATCATGATTAGTTTGTACACTCTGCAGAGGTTTGTGCACTTTTCCCCACAAGACTCGATCGCCTCCGCTTGATTCTCGCACTACATGATGTTTGAGAAACGGATGACCGAGACACAGTCTTTCAGAAACAATAAATCTTTACTCCGGGTGGACAGTTACACCTACTTTCCCCTACATCTGCTAGCCCACCTCTTCAAGAGATCATGTAACCTACTCAACTATGCTAGAGCCCATAATAGCTTGTGGCTGCACACGGAAGTTTCTAGCATGAATAATCTCATGATCCCTTTGAACCTGGGTGGCAGTCCAAAAGAAAAACAGGCAATCCTGGAATACCCAGGTACCTCAATCCACCCAGATGTGAGTTTTAGTTGCCACCTTAGGTTTAACCATTAATTAACAATCTCACATCTGTCATGGATACACTCAAACCCATTCCACGTCTACTAGCATAGCATAGCAATATGAGCAAACGTAGAAGTAACTCCCAAAGGTTTGATAATAAGCAGGTAATAGGTACTACCTCAACTACTTCCCAATACCCACAATTTAATTAGAACCTAATCATGCAATGTTTGAGGATTGGTCTAATGCAATAAAAACTGGGTATGGAAGGGATATGATCAAAGTGTGAACTTGCCTGCAATGTTGATGAAGATGATTCGCACTCATAACTCTTGATAGTTCTACTCGTCACACTCCGGTCAATCTATCGTAAGCAAGCAATAGTAACCACACATAAGCAATCACTCAAAAGATCAGAAAGAACGAGGAAAACAATTCGGAAAACTTCAAAACCAAGCAAATAACTCTTGCAACATAAAACAATTTCTAACAGTACCAAAATTATGTGAATTTGGCCTTATCAGAAAGTTTAGGTCAAGAGCTTCGATTAGCAAAAAGAATCAACTCAAACGAAGCTACGAAACTCAAGTTACGATCAAACGAAGTTTGAATACAAATCTGTTTGAATTCAAATTTTAAAAACTTCAAATACATGTTTAAGTTGTTTTACCGGATAGAGGGGATCATTACGAAGAAATTGGCATTGGTTTCGTTGGATTTGGACAAACGAGTAAAAAGTAGTGATCGTTTGAAAATCAGGGACTAATCTGTAAATAAAATCATCACAGATAGGTCCCTGGTTGAAAAAAAAGGAAAAAAAACTTTACCGTACGAACGTTCGCTGCCGAACGCTATCTAACGAATTAAAAAACGGGTTTTTAACCAAAACCGAACCTTTAAAATAAAACCGGTTCGGACCGGGGCGGTTTTATCGGACAGGAAGAAAACCGACGGTTCGATCGGGATTGGGCGCCGGCGAGTCGGCGAGTCCGGGCGGCGGCGGCGGTTTGGATTGGCTCCGGCGGGGCGCGGCCTCCGGCGAGCGGTGCGGCGTCGGCGGGGAGCGGCGCGGGGCGGCGGAGGCAGCTGCTATGCGGGGCGGCGCGGGGCTAGGCGGGGCGCGGCAGCGGCGGCGGTGGTTGGCAGCGGCGGCGGCGTAGCGATGCGGCTCGAGGCAGCGGCGAGAAGAGATGAGAGAGAGGGGGCGGCGGCTTAAATAGAGGGGGGCGAGGGGATGGCGTGGAGGAGGGGTAAGGCGGCGGTTTCCATGGAGGTCACGGCGCGGCGGCGTGCTGGCTCGGGAGTCCTTCCCGAGCTTGGGGACGACGAGGTGGTGGGCTGGGCCGCGGCCTGGCCTGGGAGCTGGGCCGGCCCAGTCGGAGGGGAGGGTTTCCGTTATTTTTAAACGATTAGCAGACAAAAAATAATAAAACGATATGAAATAAAAACAAACTATAGGCATATAATATATCAAACTTTTCAGAAAAACATTTTCTACAATATGAACATTTTCCTAGCATTAAATAAAATCCACACAAATACAAATAATTCAAACAGTGCTACTGCCCTATTAAAATCCAATAAAAATCATTTTAAAATACCAAAATTAATTCAAATTTATTTCTCTCCAATTTTCTATTGTAGGGAATCATGTTACCCTATTTTCCATGTATTTTATTTTTGGATAAAAATAATTTGAATAAAAATCAAATAACTCCAAATTGAAAATAATTTCAAAAGGATTTTAAATTTGATCCTTTTAAACTTCCAACTCATATTTCATATGTTTTGAAGAAGTCATTTTATCTTCTCTCATGAAAATCATTGAGTTGCTTAAAGTTTTCTGAATTGAAAATATTTCCAAATAAAATTCAAATCCTTTCAAATCCCTTTTCATTTATTTAAATGGAAGAAGTCATGTCATCTTCTCTCTAGGGTTTTGTGGTGAAAAGAATTTGAATTCACAGGGATCATAAAAGCAAAAATGAAAGTTTGGGAAAGTCCTTTTATTCCCTCTCATTTAACTTTCAAAAAGTTTCGAATTCACTCACTCAATCACACAACAATCAAACAATCAATCAAATCTATCTATTTAGTATAACATTCCAAAATTTAGAATTTTGGGATGTTACATTGTCAGTCCTGAAGATATGCAAGAGGCAAAGAAATCTATGAAAGAAAAGGGTATTAAAGCTGAAGATGTTAAGAATTTACCTCCTATTGAAGAAATACATGGTCTTAATGTACCGCCTGTTGAAGAAACATATGATCCTAATCCATTACCTATTGAAGAAACTCATGGTCTTAATAACCCGACACAGGTAGTAAAGGTAAATTCTCTCTATAAATTTGATGAAGGTGATATTCCTCACTATAAGTCTGCAACAGTGCTTAGAAGAGTTTGATAATTTTATTGTCAAACAAGAAAACTTCAATGCTTATTTTGGTTGACAATTGGAATACAATTCCGATACGCTTGAACACTTGGGTGATTATATGTCTAGAGTTAAAGGAGAACTTAAACTCGTTACTAAACATGCTTCTATGGTTACCACTCAAGTAGAACAAGTACTTAAAGCTCAAAATGATTTGCTCAATGAATTGAATAGTAAGAATAATGATTTTGCTGTTAGAGTGGCTACTAGAACCGGTAGAATGACTCAGGAACCTTTGTATCCTGAAGGCCACCCTAAGAGAATTGAGCAAGATTCTGAGAGAAATAATATTGATGCACCTAGCTCTTCTAAAAAGAAGAAAAAGAAAAATGATAGGAATTTGCATGCTTATAGTGAACCTATTGCGGAAACACCTGAGAATCCAAATGATATCTCTATTTCTGATGCTGAAACACAATCTGGTAATGAACATGAACCTAATGAGAATGTTAATGATAATGTTCATGATGATGCTCAACCTAGTAATGATAATGATGTAGAAATTGAACCTGCTGTTGATCTTGATAACCCACAATCAAAGATTCAACGTTATGATAAGAGAGACTTTGTTGCTAGGAAGCACGGTAAAGAAAGGGAACCATGGGTTCAGAAACCCATGCCTTTTCCTCCTAAACCATCCAAGAAAAAGGATGATGAGGATTTTGAGCGCTTTGCTAAAATGATTAGACCTATCTTCTTGCGTATGCGATTAACTGATATGCTCAAAATGAATCCTTATGCTAAGTATATGAAAGATATTGTCACTAATAAAAGAAAGATACCGGAAGCTGAAATTTCCACCATGCTTGCTAATTATACTTTTAAGGGTGGAATACCTAAGAAACTAGGAGATCCAGGAGTACCAACTATACCATTCTCCATTAAAAGAAACTATGTTAAAACTACTTTATGTGATCTTGGAGCCGGTGTTAGTGTTATGCCTCTCTATTTATATCATAGACTTGATTTGAATAAGTTGACACCTACTGAAATATCTTTGCAAATGGCTGATAAATCAACTGCTATACCTGTCGGTATTTGTGAGGACGTGCCTGTTGTGGTTGCAAACGTTACTATTTTAACGGACTTTGTTATCCTTGATATTCCCGAGGACGATAGTATGTATATTATTCTTGGAAGACCCTTTTTGAATACTGCAGGGGCTGTTATTGATTGCAACAAAGGCAATGTCACTTTTCATGTTAATGGTAATAAGCATACGGTACACTTTCCGAGGAAACAACCTCAAGTCCACAGTATCAATTCTATTGGAAAAATTCCATCGATTATTTTTGGAGGTTTTGAATTTCCTCTTCCTACTGTCAAGAAGAAATATGATATTCTTATTATCGGGGATGTGCATATCCCCGTTGAGGTAACATAGTGTTATTCAAAATTTCTCCGGTTCCATGTTATTCGGAATGAGTTTGTTAACAAGACTTGATCAACCTTGTTAGTGGATTCCTTTTGATGAGCATGAGATGGATGAAACTAGAAGCACAACCTTCTGTACCCTCTCTCTACTTTCTGTTATTTAGTTGAAATAAAGTAAAAATAGTATTTTCCTGTCTTTTTTCTGATTTATCCGTGCAATATAAAAATACCCCGAAAATAAAAGTTCTCCAAATGCCCTGAAAATGGAATATGATTTTTTCTGGAATATTTGAGAATATCTGGCACTGAGAACGCAGCAGGGGAAGCAAGCACCTGGCCACGAGGGTCCAGGGCGCGCCCACCCCTATAGGGCACGCCCCCTGCCTCATGGGCCCATGGTGGCTCCCCTCCACTTATTCCTACACCCACACACTTCTTCTTCCTCCCAAAAAAAATCACCATTCAGCTCAAGCACGAGTTCTAGCTCATTTTGTTGCGATTTTCTATCTCCTTGCTCAAAGCACCTTTCACAAAACTGCTTGGGGAGATTGTTCCTTGGTATGTGACTCCTCCATTGGTCCAATTAGTTTTTGTTCTAGTTCTTTATTCATTGCAAATTTGTGCTGCCTAGGTGACCATGTTCTTGATCTTGCATGTCAAATTTATATGGTTCCAAGTAGTTCTAATGCATGATATAGTCTCTAGGCACTTGTAGGAGTAGTTGCTATCAATTTTGTTGAGTTTGGTTCACTTTTATTTGAAGTTACTAAAAATTTCAGAAATTTTTTAGAGGAAGAAATATGCTTAGGAAAATGTTCCAAGGTGGTTCTTCAAGGAAGCAAGGACCCAGGCTTGCAATGCGTGATGCTGACGATGAGCCACCAAGGGACGCTCCAGTGCGGCCTTGTGAATGGCCTTCAGAGAACTTTATGGATCGAGCGGGAATCAAGGAAGAATTTAACGCATATTTGCGTAACGCTGATCTTGTGAGCTTCGAGGCAGAGAAGTGCCGCCAATACACTATCTCACTAGTTCATTTGTGAGGAGGTTTGAATTTTCATCTTCACGTAATTCTCCAACTGTCCTGTTTGATCTTTATGAAAAATCTTATACGATGGACTTAGAGGATTTTACCACTGCTTGCAAACTTCCACAATGGGGTAGTGCTAGTGAACCCCGCAAATCTGAATTTAGAAATTTTCTTGCTAGTATAACTGTGGGGGAATCTAGAGATATAGCACAAGCTACCATAGGGAGCATTCATTTTCCTGCTATACATTATTTTGCTCTCTTCATAGGTAGGTGCATAAATGGTAAAGATGAAGCATGTCATATGTGTGTTCCTGACCTCAGGATTCTTAGGAGTGCTGTGTTAGGAGACAAATCTTATAACTTGGGAGCCATTGTTGCACGTAGGTTGCATAATAATAGATTTAATGGAGATTTCTTCGGAGGAATTTATGCAACCCGCTTAGCTGATTTTCTTGGTGTGGACATACGTGAGGATGATATTGAGTTACTTCCCACTTATTTAGACTTTAATGCTATGGTTCACCACTAGTTTGTTGAGAGGAATGAATCACCTCTCCGGTATCGCTTAGTCTTTGACAGATGTCGTGCTGTCCGTATTACTCTCCCTGCTCCTGCCTTCTTTGATTATCAGGCAAAAGGAAGATATGTTATTACCAGAGAGGAGGCAGATGAGTACGAGAGGAGTGCGGAGGCAGCTCGCCGCCATGCTGCAGCCCAGGAGGCGATAGCCGCTGCATCTCAGTACGACCCCGGCTACAACTATGGATATCCGCCAGGCCATCCGTGGCAATAAACCAACTTAGGCCAAAAGCCTAAGCTTGGGGGAGTACGTATTTCCCACCGACATTACATTTATGTTCACACACACTCATTGCTAGATGTCGGTGCTCATACTCTTTCACTGTAATATCCATGCTAGTTTATTTTCTTTTTCTTTCTTTCTTCTTGTGTGTTTGATAAACCTTAAGAAAAAACCAAAAAAATTAGTGTAGCTTTCAGTTAGTTTACTTTTCTTGCTGTAGTACTAATAATTAAAAAGAAAACCCAAAAAGATTTCCTGTTCTTCTTTTGCTTGTTGGGAGCTTTCCCGTGTAAATAGTTTTATTTCTTTTCTTTTCTTTGGGGGTCGATAGGAGAAGACCATGATTAAATTGTTGAAGTGGCTCTTAAATGCATTATTGTTGATTTAACCAAGAGCCCATATTACCTTGTCTCCTCATGTTTATTGAATGCTCGCAGATTCCAGCTTAGTCCAATGCACGTGC
This sequence comes from Aegilops tauschii subsp. strangulata, assembly GCF_002575655.3. NCBI lineage: Eukaryota > Viridiplantae > Streptophyta > Magnoliopsida > Poales > Poaceae > Aegilops > Aegilops tauschii. Next base: position 4,582,885 of record NC_053039.3, read on the forward strand.
ACTCTTATTATTTTCACATCGTTCGGTCGTGCAAGTGAAAGGCAATTATGACGATATATGATGGACTGACTGAGATGAGAGAAGCTGGTATGAACTCGACCTCTCTTGTTTTTGTAAAATGATGAGTTCATCGTTCCTGATTTAGCCTATTATGAATAAACATGTTTGCAATGACAATTAGAGATCATAGTTGCTTATGCCATGCTTGATTAGCTATGAGTTATAATGGTTTACCTTGCGTGCCAACATGCTATTAAAATGGTTATGATGTGGTATAGTGGGGTGGTATCCTCCTTTGAATGATTTAAGTGACTCGACTTAGCACATGTTCACACATGTAGTTGAAACAAATCAACATAGCCTTCACGATATTTATGTTCATGATGGATTATATCCTACTCATGCTTGTACTCAATGTTTATTAATGTTAATGCATGTTCATGACTGTTATCGCTCTCTAGTTGGTCTCTTCCCAGTCTTTTGCTAGCCTTCACTTGTACTAAGCGGGAATACTGCTTGTGCGTCCAATCCTTTAAACCCCAAAGTTATTCCATATGAGTCCACTATACCTTCCTATATGCGGTATCTACCTGCCGTTCTAAGTAAATTTGTATGTGCCAAACTCTAAACCTTCAAATGTAATTCTGTTTTGTATGCTCGAATAGCTCATGTATCAACTAGGGCTGTCCGTATCTTCCATGCTAGGCGGGTTATTCTCAAGAGGAGTGGACTCCGCTCCTCACTCACAAGAAAATGGCTGGTCACCGGGATGCCCAGTCCCATGCTTTATGCAAACTAAATCAAAATAATTGCAAACAAAACTCCCCCTGGGACTGTTGCTAGTTGGAGGCACTCGTTGTTTCGAGCAAGCCATGGATTGATGCTTGTTGGTGGAGGGGGAGTATAAACTTTACCATTCTATTTGGGAACCGCCTATAATGTGTGTAGCATGGAAGATATCGCCATCTCTTGGTTGTTATGTTGACAATGAAAGTATGCCGCTCAAAATATTATTTATCTCTATTTCAAAATCGAGCTCTGGCACCTCTACAAATCCCTGCTTCCCTCTACGAAGGGCCTATCTATTTACTTTTATGTTGAGTCATCACCCTCTTATTAAAAAGCACTAGCTGGAGAGCACGTACTGCTGCCATTTGAATCCATTACTATTAATTTATATTGGGTATGACCATGACTAGATCTCTTTTACCATGAATTACAATGTCTAGTCAGTCCTTGATCTTTAAAGGTGCTATGCATTTATGTTTTGCGGTCTCAAAAAGGGCTAGCGAGATACCATCTTGTTATATCATATCATGATTGTTTTGAGAAAGTGTTGTCATCCGAGATTTATTATTATGGGTCGCTAGTTGATTATGCCATTGATATGAGTAAACATGAGACCTAAGAGTTATTGTGAATGTGGTTAGTCATAATCTTTGCTGAAACTAGAATGCTGGCTTTACATATTTACAACAACAAGAGCAAACAGAGTTTGTAAAAGTTTTTCTTTATCACTTTCAGTTTATCAACTGAATTGCTTGAGGACAAGCAAAGGTTTAAGCTTGGGGGAGTTGATACGTCTCCGTCGTATCTACTTTTCCAAACACTTTTGCCCTTGTTTTGGACTCTAACTTGCATGATTTGAATGGAACTAACCCGGACTGACGCTGTTTTCAGCAGACTTTCCATGGTGTTATTTATGTGCAGAAACAAAAGTTCTCGGAATGACCTGAAACTCCACGGAACATCTATTTGGAAAATAAGAAAAATACTGGAAGAAAAATCCACGTCAGGGGGCCCACACCCTGTCCACGAGGGTGGGGGCGCGCCCCCTACCTCGTGGGCCCCCTGACGCTCCACTGACCTCAACTCCAACTCCATATATTCACTTTCGGGGAGAAAAAAATGGAGAGAAGGATTCATCGCATTTTACGATACGGAGCCGCCGCCAAGCCCTAAAACCTCTCGGGAGGGCTGATCTGGAGTCCGTTCGGGGCTCCGGAGAGGGGAATCCGTCGGCATCGTCATCATCAACCATCCTCCATCACCAATTCCATGGTGCTCACCGCCGTGCGTGAGTAATTCCATCGTAGGCTTGCTGGACGGTGATGGGTTGGATGAGATCTATCATGTAATCGAGTTAGTTTTGTTAGGGTTTGATCCCTAGTATCCACTATGTTCTGAGATTGATGTTGCTATGACTTTGCTATGCTTAATGCTTGTCACTAGGGCCCGAGTGCCATGATTTCAGATCTGAACCTATTATGTTTTCATGAATATATGTGAGTTCTTGATCCTATCTTGCAAGTCTATAGTCACCTACTATGTGTTATGATCCGGCAACCCCGAAGTGACAATAATCGGGACCACTCCCGGTGATGACCATAGTTTGAGGAGTTCATGTATTCACTATGTGTTAATGCTTTGGTCCGGTACTCTATTAAAAGGAGGCCTTAATATCCCTTAGTTTCCATTAGGACCCCGCTGCCACGGGAGGGTAGGACAAAAGATGTCATGCAAGTTCTTTTCCATAAGCACGTATGACTATATTCGGAATACATGCCTACATTACATTGATGAATTGGAGCTAGTTCTGTGTCACCCTATGTTATGACTGTTACATGATGAACCACATCCGGCATAATTCTCCATCACCGATCCAATGCCTACGAGCTTTTCATATATTGTTCTCCGCTTATTTACTTTTCCGTTGCTATTGTTACAATCACTACAAAACCCAAAAATATTACTTTTGCTATAGTTACCGTTACTTCCATATTACTTTGCTACTAAATACTTTGCTGCAGATACTAAGTTATCCAGGTGTGGTTGAATTGACAACTCAACTGCTAATACTTGAGAATATTCTTTGGCTCCCCTTGTGTCGAATCAATAAATTTGGGTTGAATACTCTACCCTCGAAAACTGTTGCGATCCCCTATACTTGTGGGTTATCAAAACCACGAAGAATTATGAGCATATTTAGGAGGCTGCGTGGTGGGAACTTTGGTAATTTGACATTTGACATCAAAAATCTTGATAACCTGAAATAGGATGAGCGGATAAAGAAGATGAAGAACACAGATATTGAGTGGACTCGGTAGTATATCGAGAAGTTGCAGCTTGAGAACCCTGGTTTCATCTATAAGATGCATATAGATGTTGATGACACTGTGCGAAGCATTTTCTGGACAGATGCTCGGTCAAGATTGGACTACAAGTTCTACGAAGAAATCATATCCTTTGACACAACCTATAGCACTAACAAGTACAACATGCCGTTTGCACCGATTGTTGGAACAATGGACATGGGCGAACAATAGTGTTTGGTTGGGCGCTGTTACAAAATGAGAAAGCATATACTTTCACATGGTTGTTTGAGACTTTTGTAGAAGTCATGCAAGGCTAGAAACCAGGGATAGTCTTGACTGATCAAGATTCAGCAATGAAAGTGGTTGTTCCCCGAGTGTTGAGAGATTCTCTCCATAGGTTCTGCATATGGCATGTGCTGAAGAATATGAAGGATAACATGGGTGCATACATGGCTTTGAGGGAAGGAATGGAAGAAGAAATGAAAACTGCATTGACAATCTGCCACTGTTGATGAGTTTGTTGCAAATTAGCAAGAGTTTTGTGCGAAGTATGACTGTGCAGAGCAAGATCATATTAAAAGGATGTGGGAAATTCGTGCCTATTTTGTTCCGGCTTACTTCAGAGGCGTGTTTTATCCATTCATTCGATCAACAAGCTGTAGCGAAAGTTTCAACTCCAACTTCAAGGACTACATAAGAAGGAAAGACACGATAGAAGCATTCATGAAGTAGTATGAGCTATTTCAAGAAAATGTCATCAGTATTGAGAATCAGGACAGATTTGTGTCTAATGAGAAAACTCCTATATTATGGAGCCGCTGTCCTTTAGAAAGGCATGCTGCAAGAATTTTCAGCCATGGCATATATTTGAAAATGCTAACAAAATTTGTGAATGCAACAGCTTTTGGTGTGATTGAAATAGAGAAAGACAAGTTGTATGACTTGAAGAGGAATGTCAGTTATGAACATCCAGAATTCAGTAGGAAGTTGTTCCGAGTTGTTGTTGATAGGGAGGCATCAACGTTTGAATGTTTCTATGGGAAGTTTGAAAGAGATGGAATCCTGTGTTGTCATATCTTAAGATTGTTTACTCAATTTGATATTGTTGAGTTTCCGGAGCGTTACATTCTAAACAGATGGACTATTGCATTTAGAGAAAATGAGTTGAAGAAACTCAAGAACGATCTCATTGAAGTGACAGGAACAGACCCTTCTCGGAATGTTGTTCGGTATGCTATCGTGATGAGTAAGGTTGCTGATGCATGCTCAGACCTCAGTAAAGATTCCGAGTTAGTAAAGAATTGCTAGAGGCAGTGAAGAAGGTGCATGCAAAATATTTGGAGCGCAATAAGGCTGTTGAAACAGTTGAGTGTGATAGTTCGGGCGCTTTGAATGATCCTGTTATAATACCAACACAAACTGTGAACAATGCAGAGATGGTGAGAACACAATATGAATGCTCGGGTACGTTGAAAGATCCTCCTGTGATACCTTCGAAATCTGTCAACAAAGGTCAGAGGTTGAAATCACAGTCTGAAAAGAACTCGGCCAAGAAAATAGCTGCAAAGAAAAGAAGCAACGACAAGGACAAAATGGTTCAGCATAAGAAATGAATGGTATTGGATTTGTAACTAATCTGGACATTCTAATTTGACTTTGGGAAATCATATTCTAATTTTGGCTTTTTTGTCTGTACAGTTTTGGTAGTCGAATAAGCTCTTGGAAAACCTATTTTCATGGTCATTTTTGGTCCAGGAGTGGTACATTGGTGTCAAGGAAAGTTTGGAGTGCCTCCCATGATATTGCTGCTACTTTTTTTCTACAAATTTGTTAGGTATATCGATGAGGACTTGCTGCAAAGTGAAAAAACTATTTATTGTTTGGACAACTATTGAAAGTTTAGACAAATTATTTGGAACATGTGTATTGTGGGAAAAAAATTGTTAGCACATGCTTTGGACAATATGTATTATGATTGAATCCTTTTTAATAATGTTTGCCAATTGATAGAGATTGTGTATTTGGAGAATGTGTATTTATTTGGTAAGAATTGAATGTTTCATAAGTTTAGAATAGTTGTCCTCTGGTTGTCAAGTTGACAAATTTGTGGACCGATTTTAGAAAAAATGTTGACAAGCTTAGAAAATATGTGAACAACTTTTCTAAGAGACTTGTTCTCACGAAAATTACATAATTGTTAACAAAAAGTTTTTTTTAAATAAAAATGTTAATGAATTTAATATTCTGTGCACTATTTTCAAAAAAAAAAGTAGATGAAAACACTTTTGAGGATTCTTAAAGAAAATCTGTTCATAAAATTTAAAAAGTTGTTCACACCTTTGAAGAAGAATAAAAATATTGTTACAAATTTGTAAAAATATGTTGAAAACAATTTGTGGAAAATATGTTAACAAAAAATTGAAAGAAATAGTTAACAATCTATTCATTATTTTATTTAAAATAATGTTTTCGGTTTGTTCACTATTTTAAAAAAATGTAGAAAAACTTAGAAATCTTATTGGCAACTTATTTTAAAAAAATGTTGGCAGACTTTAAAAAGTTGTTCACATGTTTGAAGAAAGAAGGAAAAAGTTGACAAAAAATTAAAATATATGTTGACAAAATTATAGAAAATATGTTAACGTTCATATATTTGAGTTGTAACACAAAATAAAAATACAAAATAAAATAATGTTAACAAAAAATTGAAAGAAAATGTTACCATTGTAGTCACGATTTTATTATTAAAAATGTAAACAAAATTATGAAAGTTCTTAAGAACTTATTTTAAAAAAATGTTCAAAAAATTTAAATTGTTGTTCACACCTTAGAAGAAAAAAGTGTTGACAAACTATTGGAAAATATGTTAACATTCATATTTTGAAGTTGTAACACCAAATACAAAAAATGTTAACAAAAAGATGAAAGAAATTGTTAACAATTTGTTAACGTTTTTCTTAAAAAAATGTAGACAAGCTTACGAAAGTTATTCGCAAATTATTTTAAAAAAATGTTCACAAAAACGTTAACGGGTTTAATACCATTGTTAACATTAGTAATAAAAAGTTGTAACAAAAAATGTTGACAAGTTTATGAGAACTTATTCAAAAATTAAGGGAAAAAATGTTGACAAGATATTGAAAAGAAAGTTAATCTTTTGATTTACGAGTTGGAAGAAAAAATATATACAAGTTTAGGACAAGTTTTTGACAGAATAATAAAAAAAATTCGTAAGTTTAGAATAGTTTTTCTTGGTAGAGTAGTTGACAAATTTGTGGCCCGAGGTTAGTGGGAAAATGTTGCCAAATTTCGAAAATATGATAACAAATTTGATTTAGAAAATGTTAACAGTCTGTTCACTATTTTGTTAAAAATGTAGATAAAACTTATAAATGTTATTAACAACTTATTTTAAGAAGTTGTTTAAAAATTAAGAAAAAAATGTTGATAAGAAATTGAAAAAATAGATAATCTTTTGACTTACAAGTTGAAAGGAAAAAATGTTCACACATTTACAAAATATATGAAAAACTTTTATTTAAAAAAGTTAACGATTTGTTCACTCTTTTATAAAAAATGTAGGTAAACTTAGAAATGTTATTGACGACTTATTAAAAATATGTTGGCAGATTTTAAAGAGTTGTTTACACATTTGAAGAAAGAAGGAAAAAGTTGACAAAAATTTATAAAATATATTGACAAATATGTAGAAAAATATGTTAATGTTTGTATTTTCAAGTTGTAACTGGAAAAAAAATAATGTTAACAAAAAATTGAAAGGAAATGTTAACAATGTATTCACGATTTTCTTAATAAAAAAATATAAACAAGCTTACGAAAGTTATTCACAACTTATTTTCAAAAATGTTAACTAAAATTAAATTGTTGTGAACAACCTAAACAAAATGTAGACAAGCTTATGAAAGTTATTCAGAAATTATTTTAAAACATATGTAAACAAAAAAGTTCACGGCTTTAAGAACAAAATGTTAACTTTGGATTAAAAAGTTGTAACACAGAAATGTTGACAAGTTTAGGAGAAGTTGTTGACAAAATTACAGAAAATATGTTAACATTCGTATTTTTGAGTTGTGACAGAAAAAAATAATGTTAACAAAAAATTGTAAGAAAATGTTAACAATGTATTCATGATTTTATTATTAAAAAACTGTAGACAAACTACGAAAGTTATTAATAACTTATTTAAAAAGAATGTTCAAAAAAATTAAATTATTGTTCACATCATAGAAGAAAAAAAATGTTGACAAACTTTTGAAAAATATGTTAATGTTTGAATTTTGAAGTTGTAATGCAAAATACAAAAAATGTAAACAAGAAGATGAAAGAACTTGTTCAAAAACAAAGGAAAAAATGTTGACAAGTTTAGGAGAAGTTGTTGACAAATTTGTGGCCTGAGGTTAGGACAAAATGTTGCAAATCTACAAAATATGTGAACAACTTTTATTAAAAAAAGTTAAAGGTTAGTTCACTATTTTAAAAAAATGTAGATAAACTTAGAAATGTTTTGTATAACTTATTCCAAAAAAATGTTGGCAGATTTTAAAAAGTTGTTTACACGCTTGAAGAAAGAAGGAAAAAGTTGTAAAAAATTTGTAAAATATGTTGACAAAATTAAAGAAAATATGTTAACGTTCGTATTTTCAAGTTGTAATAGAGAAATAAAAAAGTGAAAGAAAATGTTACCAATCTATTCATGATTTTGTTCATAAAAAATGTAAACATTCTTACGAAAGTTATTCACAACGTATTTTTCAAAACAATTTAAAAAATTTAAATTGTTTTTCACACCTTAGTTAACAAATTATTCACAAGCTTACAAAAGTTATTAAAAATTATTTTAAAAATGTTTTAACAAAAAAGTTCATGGCTTTAAAGAACAAAATGTTGATATGAAATTGAAAAAATAGATAATCTTTGGATTTACGAGTTGGAAGAAACAAATGTTGGCAAATTTACAATATATATGAACAAATTTTATTAAAAAAAGTTAACAGTTTGTTCACTATTTTATAAAAAATGTAGATAAACTTAGAAATGTTATTGACAACCTATTTAAAAAAAATGTTGGCAGATTTTCAAAAGTTGTTTACACGTTTGAAGAAAGAAGGATTTACGAGTTAGAAGAAAAATGTTGACAAGTTTAGGAGAAGTTGTCGATAATTTAAGAAAATAGTTGACATTATTTTCAAATGTTGGCAGATTTTGAAAAGTTGTTCACACATTTGAAGAAAGAAGGAAAAAGTTGACAAAAAATTATAAAATATGTTGACAAAATTAAAGAAAATATGTTAACGTTCATATTTTGAAGTTGTAACAAAAAATAAAATAATGTTAACAAAACAATGAAAGAAAATATGTTAACATTCGTATTTTCGACTTGTAACACAAAATACAAAACTAGTTAACAAAAAATTGAAAGAAAATGTTAAGAATCTCTTAACGATTTTATATAAAGAAAATGTAGACAAGTCTTACAAAATTATTTTCAACTTATTTTAAAAAATATGTTCACAAAAAAGTTCATGACTTTAAGAACAAAAAATGTCAACATTCGTATTAAAAAGTTGTAACAATTTTTTTTTACAAGTTTATGAGAAGTTGTTCGAAAAATATGTTGATAAAATATTGAAAAATAGTTAATCTTTGGATTTACGAGTTCGAAGAAAAAAATGTGGACAAGTTTAAAAGAAGTTGTTGACAAATTAAGAAGAAAATGGTCTAAAAGTTCATAAATAAGAATAATGTGGATAAGTTCCTTTGCTTGACAAGCTACTTGAAATTTTTTAAACATTTTCTACTTGCAATTTTTTTGAACAGTTACTTGCTAGGAATGAACTAACATGTTTTGAATAGAAAAAATATACATGTTTGAAAGAAATGAACAATTTTTTTGTCGATATTGGGTATGTTTCAAGTGTACAATATGGCTGATTTAATTACTGTATAACGTTTTAACAAACATTTCGTAAGAATAGCTTACATGGAGAACCATTGCTTACATGGAAAACCATAGGTACTCTTCTTTGTCGATGCTAGTTTCTCAAAATTCTGACAGTGAAACACAACCATGTTCATCATTGTATACATATCACTGTAATTCCCATCGAAAACCTAACGGCGAACACGAAACACGAATAAAGAAACAAGTTCATCTTAGTTCATTTCATACTACTTTGACTATCAAATTTAACGGCGGGTTCTTCTCTTCTTTGTGACATCAGCATCAATCTTCTCAAACTGGAACTTGTTCTGATTGAAGTTTCCTATCTTGTATGCAATGAGCTTACGGAATTGGGGAACGATTTCCTGAAAAGAAAATTGCCAGATTCAAATTTTAGTTTGAAAAGCATTACAAAAATAGTAACATAACTGAAAGAATGCAGTCTATGTGTGCAAAAAAGAAAGGCTTGCAAAAGAATTAACAAAACAATAAAAAGAAGTACAAAAGCATGATGACATTCGAGACCAAAAAAATTAACAGAACGTGGAAGAAACAATATCATGAAATAACTCTCTCTGGAACAGTGATTGTATTGCACACAAAAAGAATATGGATAATTTAAAAACAAAAGGTAGCTGGTTACAGAGAGAGATGTAGTGCGTGTAGTATTTACTTTTTCAAAGTCCTTCATGTCTTTTCCATTCCAATAATCCATATACAGCATGCCATAGATAGCGCAATCATGCCTGTCCATGTTTGCACCAATAAACAGATGAATAAACAGAAAATGTAAATTAGAAAAGATGTAGAAAAGGGTCACAAAAATAATCTCACAAGTTAGGTTGTTTGGGATAGTTTTCAGGAGAAAACTTTACAAATTCTTCTATATTTTTGAAGCTGCAGTTAGATCCCTTGAATAGAGTGCTGAGGTTGGTAATCTATGATATAAAACATGAAGATAAGTACAAAGTTAGGTAGACCGAAAAAAGTAGAAATATACTTATTACACACAAAGTTGCTTCATGGCCAGTGCGTTAAAAAATACAATAATCTTGAACAAATAGTTTATACTTATAGTAAAACTAACCAGGTTTGTTGTGAGGATGTTGAGTTCATCAGCATTGACGCTATTTGCTGAATCAAAGAAGTTGATTGTTAACAGATTGTTGATGCAAAAGAAAGTCCAATGGAATGAATTTACTCTAGGGAGAAAAAGCTGCACAGGAAAAAAAAAGTAACCATCACAAAACAGAGGTGAAAAAAAAAGGATTAACAATCATGAAAAACAGATCTAAATATACCAAGTCACATTTGTGCAGGTTGTTTCCTGTGTTGATTCTCTTGAATTCTCGAAGGCAAGACCTGGTGCTGAATTTTGCAGGCTCCACAAGCAATTTAGTCTGTAGAAAAGAAAGAGCAAAATTGCATTATCACATATGAAGTAAAAAAATGAACCCCCCTGGTAGTCATGAATGACTGACATCACATACTTGGAGAGAAAAGTTAAATTGAAAGAAAAAGTTGAAGAGAATTACTGTAAAGTGTGTTGGGAAAGAAAATTTTGAAGGATTCTTTGATTTTGGATCAGGATTCAAATTCCCATGGTTGAAAACTGCAACATAGGCATCCATGACTTCATCATTCACTTTGCCAATTGGTTTTAGACCGTTGTAGAACTTTTCATATGACACCGTTAGGTCATTGAAATCTAGAACAGTGGGACTGCAAACACCAAATGATAAAAATGGAGATAGATTATTTGCATTAGTACCAAAAGTCATGAAAATGCACGACTCCAAGAACTTGATTAGTAACGAATGTATACAACAAACTTACTTGTCTTTGAAGAACTTGTAGTTTAGGTACTTTTGGTAAAAGTTGTCAACATCTAGTTCTAGATTCAATGTTGATAATGGAGATGCAGGGGACTACTTTTTTGCTTTTCTTTTCTTCCTGTTTTTTTTCTCGATGGTACTACGACCAGATAGAACATTTGGAGTACTTGTCTCATAAACATCAGAGGGCATCGATCCTACATCTAGAAAAACAACAAAGGAAACATCGAGAAATGGTATGAGTGTTTGCCTTAAAAAGTGAATAGATGAGAAATGGCTCATGTACAAGGAAGGGAACAAGGTGTTGAAATGGAGAAGATACCGTTTCCCGAAGTAGTACCATCAGCGTAGCTCATAGCAAGGGTTATGACGTGCTCAATATCAGCAACCACTCTCGTAGAAGAACAATCTTTATGTGGAAGTCTAAGTTCTGAGTGTCCTATGGGTTTGACAACATCAATGTCATCTTCTAAAATAGTGGGACTTGAATGGAAGATAATGTTGTTCTTGTCAAGTTGCTGATCTTGACTGACAGCAGCCATTGTCTGGTATTACACAAGAGCACTGTCGTTGTTGTGGGTATTGCTACTGTGAGTAACAAGAGTTTTTGCTTCATTACACTCGGAGGACACATTTTCTGCACAAGGAATCGCACTTTTGGTCATATCTGCCAACACTTTAGATACATGTTCTTCATGGACTTTCTTCAACAAATCATCGTGTTTGGCAACCACCATTGATAACATTCCCTAGTTTTGGTGGAAGAAAAAAGGAAATATGCTGTTAGGTATATATCAAGGGGAAAACAGTAAGGAGGAACAAAAACAGTTAAGAACTATTGCGACCACCTGATTGTTATTGTCCACTGTTGGCTGAGTTGCTATTGTCCCTTGATATTGGCTGATAATAAAAGGAGGGGCTGTAGTATTTGCCATCATAGAATTGGTGCTTGGAATGATAGAAGGCACATTGCTTGCCAAATCTGCACGCATTTGAGACATGTGTTTCTCATGACTTTTTCTGCACAACCCATCATGCTTGGCGACCACCTCTGATATAACTTGCACTACCTATATTTGTTATTGACCAAAAAACATAAGTTTATGAGCAAAAGATCTTGCAGACAAATAATAAAAATGAACAAATAAAACAGATTCAAACATACTTCAGGTTGGTTGGATGATTTCAACCCAACATCTTCCAGTGGTCCTGTGGGCAATGTTCCTTGTTTGGCATTGAAACCTGTATCCTCAACCAATGCTAGTGGACGAGCTCCATATGGTTTGGTCGAAATGTCCCGAAGCTATTTAAAAGAATTGCATCAAAACTAAAATCTTCTCATATGAAGCAAACACTATTCATTGACATATGTGAAACAAAGTAAACAACAAATAAAAAACAAAGATATGTTTCTTCTGAGAAAAAGAAAGAAAAAACCATTTTATGAAAACTTGAGCTGACTTAATTCTATTTAAAATTCTTGAGTTGTTGTTGGTCACCAACATCATGATGTGTTTTATAAAAACGCTATGAGCTTCATATCATCATGGTCTTGTTCTTATAAAAAATGTAACCAGGATCCTCCTAGTTGTTAACATCTACCATATGCTATTTTGAGTTTTATTAATTCCTTTAACAAATAATGATCACACTTAAAAGATGAAAATGGATTGCTGAATGACACGAGCTCATACAATCCAAAACATCCACTTTTAGAAACTAAAAAAATATACTTCACCAAATGTAGAGCAAAAAAATGATTTGTGTATGCCTTTTTCTGAAAGAGCTAAATAAAATTGAGCATGAAGTGCAAAAATTGAACATGAGTGATCAGTGGTAGAAACCCTAACAATACTTCAGAGGTAGAAACCCTAGCATAAAAAAAGTGGCTCACTACTTGTCGAAGAAGATTTTACCACATAAACTAGGCAGTTAACTAATAGGAGCACTAATATCTGTTCGTGGAAAGCTGTTCACAAAATCATGAAAAAAAAAAGAAAAACTCTAACATATATGTGGATCGACACTTACAGGTAGTGCTCCATAGGCTACTGGTTTGTTAGTTGTCCTTTTGAAATCAACATTAGCTACATGAAGTAAATCAGCATTCTGCACATGGTCCATTCTGGGCACATTGTAGTTAATGCTCCCTAAATGGCCTTGCAGGATTAAGATCCAGAAAATCCATATATATGATTTGCATAACATGAAAATGTGATCAAACCAAAATGAATAAAAAATACAATGGTGGAGAAAACAAACAAAAATGATACAACAAAACAAATAGAAAAAACAACTTACATCAAGCATGGGCAGGCAGTCGCCAACCCAGATAGGATCGTTCAAATCAATTTCCACTATGTTAAAAAGATTTTCATGGAAGCTTTCGATCTCTTCGCTGAGGTGATTGATGCAATAACTTGCCAAATCATAATTATGCAACTTTGAAATGTCATGCAGACCGTACAAAAGCTTCTAGTTCGCGTAGTTGCAAGTGATTGGACAAAGAACTGTTGAGATGAACGGAAACAGGAAACTGCAAATAAACCCTTCCTCAGTTTCATCATTCTTCATCATTTTGACAATGTTATCTATTGGAATGGTCCTACTTCCAGATATATATTTATCATTTAGTGCCTTAACTTTTGCTACTACAACAGGATCATTGCTCTTGGTAGGAAAAGGTTCAGAACCAGATTGAATTCCAAAAACCTGATTGACCATTTCCCTCCGGATTTGAATAAATTTGTTCTTGTACTTGAAGACAGCATTTGAGCGAGTATGGTCGACAAGCCACTGCATGAAACCGACGGGCACAATGAGATGATTATTGATGTGCAACAGATTATCCAGATCATGTTTCGAAACATATCCTCTTTGTTTATTAGTTAAATTTGAAATTTCTTTGTTCCATCTGAGGGTCGAGAACCTATGCTTTATAGTCCCACGGTGTTTCAGAGTTTCAGACATGGTTACTAGACAGGGAGCTCTGTGGAACAAACCAAGAAAAGGATAATAAGATTAAAAAAGATGAACCGAAAAACTAACTGAGATAAAAATTACTTAGGTTGTTCCATTGTGAGGGAAGGGGAGGGGGCCATGCAATATTTTCATGTAAAAAAGCATATCATAAATCATGATATAAACTGCTGTTTTTGCGTGTGAGGACAAGATGGATATGAAAAGCATTAACACGTGGTGTTGCTCATAGCACTACTACTGTTAACAAAAAAAATTGATGACACATCAAACGATTGTAAAATATTAATAAAGTTGATTCGGACTGCAAACTATTCAGTGCTTTCATACCTAAAATGCAGTGCAAATAAGAAACACAACAAACTTAAAAAAGGTTTAACAAAATAATGAGTTAAACACTAACAACCACACAAAAAGGCAGCAATGTGCTAAAACCTAATTAATTCCAAACAAACACATAAGGACGCCATGAAGAAATGGACAAACCTAATGAAAAAATGTACACTCCTTATCAGGGTGGAACCTATCTAAACAAAAATCTATGCCCAGACCCTAGGTAATACCAAGCTGAAGAAATGATATAAGAAGTTAAATTTGTATGCATAAAAGAGGACCAAATTAACCAGTTAAATTTGTATGATAACAGAAAGGATATTAGAAGTTTATATTTCTTAATTTAGCATGGAATATGTCTCTTAGTTACTATGAAATCTTTTATAAGTACAAGCATGGTAGTAGAAAGTAGTCATAGTTATCACATAGGCTACTTTATTGTCTCATATTAAATGGTGTAGAAAAGCAACTTTAAACCACATTACAAAATGTACACGGTGCTTAAAGTATACTACAATATAACCCTTAACTAAACAATAGGCATCGATCTAGAAACGAAAAAACTTATGTAGGAGAATATGAAGCATCAACAACACTGAGGTTATGTGCTGCCTCTTTATTGAGTTATAAGCTCCCTGCAACCCACACCCGGGCATGCAACACATTTGTTAACAGAAATAATAAACTTTGGTAGGAGAGGAGAATCTGATTTTTGCGGAGATTCTTCAGTTCATCAAAAAGCAAGCAAAGCCCAGAGAGCAAGAGGTTGAAAGCAGAGATGAGGGTGCGACTTACATGCTGCTGATAACACTACTCCTTGAAATCTGTTTAAACTAGCTTTCAGGATTGCAGAGAAGCACCACCACCATAAAGATACCATACAAAAATTAATTGGTTAGTTTAAGAAATATAAACTTCTAATATCCTTTTCTGTAAGCATACAAATTTAAATCTATGCCCAAACCCTAGGTAATTGGCCCTCTTTTAAGGTTAGTTTTCAGGCTGAAGAAATGTCTTTTTGCGGAGGTTCTTTTCAAGCTGCCCAAGTACAGCACTGGCAGGATGAAACAGTGAAAAAAATAGCATTCATAATTCATCTACTCCCTTCAGTTTTCATTGCATTTTTGATATTTGTGATGTCTTCATTTTAGCCCAATATATAACCCAGAAGAATGGTCTCTAAGTGGTGACTACTATGCAGCAGGTAAGCACACAGCCACACACACAACTATCCGGAAGAATAATGATCTTAAAGCTCTCCCGCTGCCCTAGGTAATTCCAACCAAACTACATTAGGACGCCATGAATAAAATAGAAAACCTAATATAAATCTATGAAGAAACCCTAGCTAAAATCGGAGCAAACAACACCAGCACTCCATCAAACAAAAATTGAAACCCTACTTATGAATCTAGGGCAGAAGCCTGGCGAAATCGAAGCGAACTATAGCAGCACGCCTAGAATTAGAAACCCTAGCACAAAACTATGGTGAAAACCCTAGCGGAAGTCCACGGCGGAATCCTAACTAAACGAGGCAAACGACTTCAGCTGGCCATGATCTAAAAAAAATCCTACCACAAGACTATGACAAAACCCTAGAAAATCCAATCGCGTCTCTACACAAATCCCTGCTCGGTGAAGGGAACAACCAACAACCGAGAACAAGAAAAAGCGAGACAGAGATGGGGATGGCGGACAAGGTTGATTCACAAACCTCGGGCAGGAACACCGGGCGGAGGGAGGAACTCCGTCCGCTGTCGATCTAGAATCTACAGCGCGGAACGAGAACGAGAAAGAAGAAGGCGAAGAAGACGGGGAAAAGAACAAACGGATACGGGGAGAAGTAAACGAAGAAGAAGAAATGGAGAAGGAGGGGAAAAGGAAGTGGGCCGACCCAACAAGTGAACGACAGAGTCAGGGGGCGTACGCGCCATGGCGCTACGCGGCGACCTACGCGCCCTATAGGATCCCCGACGACGTACTCCCCCCCCCCCCACGCTCGCTGGTGTTAACATGGGCCGGCACATTTCGGGGTTTCACCCCCAACCGGTTTTGGGAAGGTTCCAGAACCTTCCCTGAACCGGTTTTTTTCATTTTTTCTTTTTCCTTTTTCTTTTTCTGTTTTCTTTACTTATATGTTTTCATTTTTACTCTTTTTCTTCCAATTTTCGAAAATCTATTAATTTGTGGTTTATTTTTTAAGTCATTAACTTTTTTTTGGAATGATGATTTTTTTTTTCAAAATCATGGTTTTATTTTTAGTAATTCGTATACATTCTCCAAAATCATGAACATTTTCTGTAACCATGAACACTTTTTATAACTCATGAACATTTTTTCGAAATTGTGAACATTTTCTTCAATTTTTGAACATTTTTTAGAAATTTGTGAACATTCTCTTAAGTCATGAACATGTTTTTGAATTTATGAACAGTTTTTTTCTAAATAATGAACATTTTTAATATTATAGACTAAAATTTGAAAATCTTGTACATTTTTTTCCAAATTTGTGAACATTTTTTGAATTAGTGAACATTTTTTTGAATCATGAAATCTTTTCAAATTCGCGAACATTTTACGAATTAGTGAACATTTTTTTGAATCGTAAACATTTCTTTACAAATTTGTGAATGTTTTTCGAATAAGCGAACATTTTCTTGAATCGTGAACATTTTTTCCAAATTGACGAACATTTTTTGAATTAGCGAACATTTTTTTGAATCGTGAACATTTTCTCAAATTCGTGAATATTTTTCAAATTGGCAAACTTTTTTTGATCATGAACATTTTTTTCAAATTCACGAACATATTTTGAATTAGTGAACATTTTTTTCAAATTCGTGAACATTTTTCAAATTAGCGAGCATTTTTTTGAATCATGAACATTTCTTTTCAAAACCACAAACCTTTTTTGAATTAACGAACATTTTTTTGAATCATGATTTTTTTCAAAATCATGAACATGTTTTGAGTTTGTGGACATCTTTTACAAATTCGTGAACAGTTTTTGAATTCCCGAGCATTTTTCTCTAATCATGAATACGTGAAATCGTGATTGTTTTATTTAAATTAGCAACTTTTTCTGAAATTTTAGAACTTCTTGATATCCCGAATTACTGAAAAAAAGGAAAAACAAAAAACAAGGCGGCGTCCCGTCCCGCACATGGGCCGACCCAGCAGTGGGAGTGGGGGGGGGGGGGTGCGCGCTCGCTTCTTCCGCATCGCGTAGGTCGCCATATAGGCGCTCCCTCTTTTGACTGCGCCAGGTTTCAAGTTCAAATCCTAGCTCCGCTTTATTTTTCTTTATTTATTATTATTGTGTGCACTGACAGGTGGAACCCGGTGGTCATTCAGACGTACACTTGCAACTTACTCTGTCCCAGCACTGCAGGTGGGGCCCCCCCTGCCACGCTGCCATGTCTAGACAACAAATGCATATGTATCTGCACGTTATTTGAACCGTATTTGAATCACATTGCCAAGTTTTAAAACCAATTTGGTGTATTTTTCAAGTTCAGGCACCAAAGTAAACATCCGTGACAAGTTTAAGCATCACTGGTGTTATTACCTCTTAATACTATGGCATCTTCAAAACCACAGTATTATCTCTGTCTAAAAACAAACAATCAATCTACTTTTTAAAAACTAAGGAAGCGAAAAGAACGCCGCATAGCTAGCTTCTTTCTCGTTCCCCTCTTTCCAAGCCGTAGCCCCTATGTAGTCTCTGCAGATTGTCTTCGTAGGCGGCCATGGAGATTATCATCCTCCCAGGGCGCTCCTCCCGTCGCTCTCTGCCGGCCGCTGGCCCCTGCTTCCTAGCGGCTCCGCTGTTGCCCCTCCGGCAGCTCTCTGCTCAGCTGGAAGCTTCACTTCCTGTTCAACTATCTCTTCTTTTGGTATGCTAGCTTTGTACATGGTCGTTCAGCTGCTGCACCTGGTTGTTGTACACTAGTGGTTGGGGCCCGCCATTGCGGACCGCTTGAAAGAAAGCTATGCGCGTCTCACCATTATGTCAAAAAATTTCTCGCGTCACGTGAACATCACAACCATCTTAAAAGGATAAAGAAAAAGCTTAGAAAAACTTTTCTTCCAAAAAAAGTCTCCCTACCATTTAAAAAAAATTCTCACCGTTACCAACCAGCATGCACCACATGGCGTAGCTGGTTGGCCACCATTCTAGCGCCTGTTAATGGGTGGTGATGTCCACGTCGGACTAGCGTGAGACAAAAAAATTTGGTCAGTTGAGAAGAAAAAGAGAAAGAGATTGGCCAGCTCCCAGCCCCCTGTTCCCACACGCAAGCCTCATCTCTCTCCTCTCTCGTGAGCCTCTCTCCCCCGCGACTCCTCGCCGCCGCCGCCACTCACGCCGGCCGATTCCGACGATTCTCGACGACGGGTGGCAGACTGATGGCCTCCTCTCGCTCTGATCCTTCCTCTCATCCCTCTAGATCCGGCCTCTCGCGCTCGCTGCCGACCCTCAGCCATGGCTAGGGTTTCGGGCGCGGCGTCCCCTTCGTCGCCGGCGAGGCTCTAGCGGCCTACGGTGGCTGGTCCCGCCCACGTGTGGCTCTGTCTCATGGACGTTCCTTCCGCGCCCGACGGCCACGGGTGGTCATGGTGACGGCCTCTTTAGCGGCGTCACCGGACTAGCTCCACGCACGGGGAAGGCATCTCTGCCGGTTCCCCAAGGTGAGTGCGAGGCCGAAGAGAGACGACATCGAGGACGACATCCTAGGACATCATCACGCTCAACGGCTTCGCCCCCATCATCATCGAGTTCTTCGGTACGCACGCGCCACCACACGATCACCCTTCCCCTCCATCACTCTCTTGTGTTTGATCGAGTGATTTGGTGGCAGGTTACGCGGCAAACAGGTGTGCGACCAACCGGCAACCAGCGGCGCCATCTCTATCCCCCGACACTGGATAATGGCATGGCTAATGGCCTACGCGCGGTGCGCCCGTCAGTGCCCGTGCTCCCAGGCCGGTGCGGCCGTCACAGCTGCTTGCTCAAGGCAGCGTGCTGACTGCCTGGTAAGCTCCATCAATTCACTCTGAATCTCCTTGTTTTGCAGTCTTTCTCTATCTAGGTTGGCGTTTATTATTTAGGGCCACGGCTAACACTGCTTCAAATATATGTGCCCTTAAGGCGTAGTGTCCATGGGGATAAAAAAACTCTGTTGGGTTTCAAGTGGTACCTGAACGTTTATTGAATAAAGTTTCCCTTAGTATTTCAAAAGAGAGTCTTCTATTCTCCTTTTAGAACTGAATTTATTTGATATGTTGTTCAGTATCAATGTGAACACATGGACAATGCCTTTTCACTATCAAACTATGGTGTAATATTTATTTTGTTTCCTCCCACACGAATGAAATATGCTCATGCTCTTTTCAGGTTCATGACCTTGATTTTTAATAGAGATATAGTAGAATCGGATATAGTGCGAGAAGCCAATGGTATTGCAATGAGATCTCATAATATCAGTCTATCCCATGAGGAAAGGGAGAAGGTTAGTCTTCTACACAAATTAACAAACTGTTTTCACCCACTTGTATTCCGACTTTTGAATGGTGCATATCCAGAAGATAGAATTGTTTTATCACAATATCTTATCATTTATGATTGCCTTTCTATTTTTGGTTTGGGTATTCAACATAAACAAGAGTAACAGTTGATACATGTCATGGAACAAACAATTTTGATACTATCTATCTTTGGCAATTGTTATTTTCTTTGTAGGCATTATCCATTAGTAGATCACTAGTAAATGTTAGAACTGCCACATTGAATAATAGCAATAGTGCTGGTGAACGTATAAAGGATCAAATAGTGCAAACACTGACTGAAGCTGGTGGTCAGGTTGATTATGTTGAGGTAAGATTGAAGCCTTTTTTTATTCAAGTGCCCTTACTGTTTTCTATAAAGAAATTTATTTATTCATTGAGTTTGTTAATATATCTTTAATTTATTTACTGTCCTGCTGTAATATTGATGTTGGCTATGTCCTAGAGAACCTTTGAAATCTACATTTGTAGCTATAGTTTGGCAAGAGCAGTTTGATTAGCAGCCTAGAACCACTGATCGCTCATGGTGTGTGAGATGAATTGAATTTGTTGCTTACTCTGGGAGGCTCACCGTGGTGTTCGGGCTGCTTGCCATGCCAACCGGAGCGCCCATACACGTGTTCAAGAACCTCCGGTGTGCGGCGACTGCCATGCCGCAATCAAGATGGTCGCCAAGGCGTACAACAGAGAGATGACACGGCCATGCCATGAAGGTTGCAGAGCATAGTGAGTGGACATGCACTTCTTTACTGCTCCTCTTTGCATATGTGCTCATGTTCTTCTCTTTTTCATTGGAAAAAATTGATCCAGATTGATGCACTTGTTGCCGGAGTTGGCGTCCTTATTTTCTCAAGCAAGCGTAGGTCCAGTGGCATGGGAGCAACATTGTTGAAGGGCCAAGGCTTCATAGTTTGTACGCACATAAAAGGTCTCTTCTAGTCCAAATTGGGAACTCAATATTGAAGTGCTAACAGTCCAACAGAATTTTATGAAGGGGGTTTACTAGGTTTAATCATTTTGGTGCAAGTAGCGGTGCAGTGGAGAATTTCTTTCTAGATGTTTTTTAGACATTGAAGTGCCTTTCAGAAGAACTAAATATTCAGCCGTAACGAAAGTGAACTCGTGTGCCATGACTCTGATAGTTTCCTTAGAACAAGATTTATATAGTACATCTTGAATTCAAACTGCTCATTATTTATATTTATTGAGTGAGATGGTTTGAAACTTAACCTGAAGAGCAGAACTATTTTTCTTTTTGTAGAGAAACTTGGAATGTTTTTGTGCTCGGATCTCGTTCGGAAGTACTACATCATGCAATTCCCAAGTAAGGTAGTTTTTCAGTTCTTTTTTGAATAAGAGTTTTTTCAGAATAAGAGTTCCATTCGGTCTTCATAGCTAGAAAACTGTTTTTTGAGTATACTAGTGGTGGACTGGTGGTTGGTTACAAAGTGATATTAATTATGTGCATTTAAAAGGGTAACACCATCGAAGGGAGGAAAATTCAATAGAGGGAAACTACATTATGCATTTCTGATCTGTAATAAATAAGAGATACTCCCTCCGTAAACTAATATAAGAGCGTTTTACTTTAGTTATCTAAATGCTCTTATATTAGTTTACAGAGGGAGTAATTTTTTGATCTTGTTGTCAGGCCTAACTTCTAGCTATTCATTCAAAACGATCTCAGCGTGCAGCATAGACCAATCAATAAGACATCGATCTTATCTTTGTTGGGAAATTCTATTGGATGGGTAGATATCTTGCTAGGTTTTCTTAAGATTCAGTAGCCCAAGAGCAATGTACTGTTCTCTCCAATTTGAAAATGAAGTATGCTGTGGGGAGTGGATGTACAACAAACTGATCTAAATAAAGAAACAACAATCTTTGGGTGACAATGAGATTCATGACGGAGACTCCGTGCAGATTGTCTTTCCTTTCCATTTGTTTCTTCATCTAACCTACATGAATAGATTATATGTTTGTGTTGAACTATGTGGATCATCGAGATGACCCCACCTACATAAATGTTTTTTTATTAACATATGGATGCCTCCTGACCCGAAATATATTTGGTTAAAATATTTTCCTATGAAAGTTTCTATACTATATAAGAAAGTTGGTCTGAAATATTTGAGGCATTGGCCTCTTCAGTGGCGTCACCCGACGAGCTCCACGCGCAGAGGAGGCGTCTCCACAGGTTCCCCGAGGTGAGCGCGATGGTGATGCTCAAATTATCCTTTTAGTTAATGCATGAGTGCTAATCATGCAAAGTACAGTGTATTACTATTCCCTTATGAGAATATTTATCTTGCTCTCAGGAACAACAAGATACATTTGAATTCGTTGCCGATGAGTTATCAATTCTTCGAAAGAGACTACGATCCATGGTGGTTGTTGAGGTTAGTAATTAGTGCATGCTACTCATATCAACACTCTGGTGCTATGCTGCTGATGGCATGTTGTTTGGATGTTTCTTTTAAGACTTTTTTTGACAAATACAAATTGATTATTAAGAAATATACTAATTCTGTGTGAAGCTCCACAACATAAATTTGCAATGTGTAGATAGAAGATGAAATCATAAGCAGCAATGCAACATAGGATAGTTTACCTGTAGATTGAGGTGTCTCCGGACAGATATGAGGAAGTTATTTATCTTCCACTGAGAAAGAACAGATTTTTGTGAGTTTCCACTCAAAAAAGCTATCTAGAATAGGATTAGCATCTTTTAATCCTGTTGAGTCGGTGTATTGATACTGTTCATAATCATGGCACACTTGTACTGTTTGCAGAAATCCTCACTTTGGAACCGAAAATCGAACTCGGTGCCCAGGCTCATCTGCTCCCGCTTAGAAAAAAAATCAAAAGAAATACTAGGAAAATTCAAAAAAATCCAATTTTTTGGGTGGTAGATAATTTGATGCGTGAGGTCCGTTCTAAATTTCAACTAATTTGGACATCTGACAAGCTCTCCGCAAAAAATACAAATCGGGTCAAAACAGTGCGTGAACAGTAAGCATTTTTACAGACCCCAATTTTGTGTTTTTTGCCAGGAGCTGCTCAGATGTCTAAATGAGTTGAAATTTGGAGCGGACCTCACGCATCAAATTATCTACCACCCAAAAAAAACTTGGAATTTTTTGAATTTTTCTAGCATTTGTTTTGATTTCTTTTCTGAGCGGGAGCAGATGAGCCTGGGCACCGAGTTTGATTTTCACTCCGCGTCCCTTTGGAACTTGATAAAAGATGTAAAACCTTCGGATCTAAGTGTAGTCCAGAGAGATGTCCCTCCTGAAACTGTCAATGTGATGAAAAGGACTGTTTCAGGCATATTGGGTCTGCTTCCGTCTGATAAGTGAGAGGGCGACCCCTGGCTCGGTACTTATTTATTTTGGTTATTACCACAGGCATGTAAAGCACCCCAACCGTTAGACATTTAATTCCATCACAAATAGTAAGATCCACACGGATAATATCTCAACTCAGTTATTCAGTGAATTGCTTTAAGATTAAATTGTGCCTCACCAATATTTCTATGAGTCTACTATTTATACGCTCATACACAGAATAATCGCAAAAGATTGTGGCATAATTTTGGTGCAAACAAGTACCTTGATCAACTTGGAATGGCATCGAAGTACAACACAAAAGTGTTCTGCATGCAGACTCTCATCGGAGGCAACTACGGTTTGCTTGACACGAAGACATTCTTACCAATCCTGATTACTCAGGCAAGACTCACATTTGTAAAAAAAATTGTAGGCGGTCGCTGCGATGTTTTCCAGAACGTGGCTCATATGTGTTGATCCCTCCTTCTGTTCTCAGTGCTCTGCTATGGCATCGGCTTATGGGAAATGGAGTTCTCTCAGTTGATATAAATGCGCCGCGTAAGCTGTGTGCTTATGCTCACTTCAGCAAGCGACACGTAAGAATCCGACGCCGTGCCATTATTAAAGTGAACTGCTTGAGATACTTTATATTTGTTACCAATGTTGAAGTGATATGGCTGTTCTTAACTTGCTAAGTTACTTGTGTCTAAAGAGTTACTTCAACTACCATTGAAACATCAGCTTGATCAATCATTTCTGCTATTCTCAGCAAAGCTTTTCTTATTCCACAATGCAGAAAGGTGTCATGCTCCTCCTGTTCAACCTAAGCGACAGCACTGGGTACAACGTGACCCTCTAGAATGACCTCAAGTCCTCAACCTGAACTTCAAAAAAAGAAGCGGCCACTAGAGGCGCAGCGGCGGCCTCAGAAGAGCGGTGTCATGGCTGGGAAGCAAGCCGTCGAGCGAGAGCACGAAGAGGAATGAGTACCATCTAAACACCAAGGGCGGCGACCACCAGAGTAGGACGATGCTGCTGAACGGTGTGCAGTTGGAGCTGGCAGGCGATGGCTGCATCCCGATCCTGAACCTCGTGTCGTCCGCCGTGGATTCGATCGTGCACCTGGCCCCGACGTCAATTGTGTTTGTGGTCCTACCGATGTTCGAGGCCAAGGCCTGTTCTTGAGGGAAGAAGGTTGTTTTGTTCGTTTTGTGGTGTAGAGATAGAATCATATACATGAGGAAAATAGGCAGAAGGACATCACAAGGGCATTTTTACTTATCCTGAATCTTCTTCCCCGTTGAGAGCATCCTGACTTCAAACTAAACAAAAGGGAAAATGTCTCATGGCCGAACAACAGATTATAGTACAAGTAGGAAGGTGAAAGGGGCGCACCCCATCTGGCACCGCCCCAACTTCCTCTCAGAAGGCGCACCTAGGCACAACTTTGAGCTATGTCTGACCCTCCTTGGGTGACATTCCATAGAAACTCCCACACACCTTTGGTCATTTAAACGAGACAGATAATAACACAAACCTGCAAAAGAACCAGTGAACCTCCCTTGAGAATAGAGAAACATGAAGCATGAGAGGCAAAACGAGAGGGAGTGGGCTCAAAGAGAGGATCTTCTCATTCTCACATCAACGACATCCGCTCGAGCCACATCTCGCCGGAATTGGCCAAACCGTACACCGATAAAGAAGAAACGATCAGCAACATATGTGAAAAGGTCCAACGCCTTGCAAAATTTTGGTAGCTACTTCAATAGTGAACTATATGTTCTGGTTTCAGAGATAAATGCTAACTTCAGTTCCATGGGATGACTCTCAATGCCAAGTTCAGTACTCTCATGGAATTGAAGTCGGAATATACAATATTGTCCAATGGTTGTCCAAAATGCTAGTTCCGGTTCCATGACATACAACACAAATGATACAAGTAAAGCAGGGTTTGAGACAAAATACAGTAATCAAACGTAGAAATGCACGGCCTAGAAATATGTAGAAGCATTCATGAAACAAGTAGTACTAAGGCTGGCAGTCTGGCACTATATCATGATCTCACTGAAATCCAATGAAGCAGCACCAAACTTTTGCTTACGGACTTCCAATGAAGCACTTTATGTGCACTAGTGGTTGGGGCCCGCCATTGCGGACCGCTTGAGAGAAAGCTATGTGCGTCTCATCATTATGTCAAAAAATTTCTCGCGTCACGTGAACATCACAACCATCTTAAAAGGATAAAAAAAAAGCTTAGAAAAACTTTTCTCCCAAAAAAAGTCTCCCTACCATTTAAAAAAATTCTCAGCATGACCAACCAGCATGCGTCACATGGCGTAGCTGGTTGGCCACCATTCTAGCGCCTCTTAATGGGTTTAATTAATGACCGTTTCAGTGTATGCGGCTAGCTAGCTAGCAACACGCATGTTGTAACTGCTTCAAACGACTAGCTAGGAAATTTACATTGCTGCATACAAGCTTTTGCCAAACACGCTCACGGTATTCTCAATACTCTAAAATACCTTGGTGTGTCAAAACTGTGGTATCATGTACCTACAGGGTAAAATATTATGGTTTTCAATGCTTTGGATTTTGCAATACTTTGCTACCAAACACAACCTAAGACGTCATTTTCGCTTGCGTACATGAATGTCGAGGCTTAGATCTAATCCAACAACGAAATGGCCAACCATAGAAAATTAGTAGACCGACAAGACATCAGCTTAGAAAAATCCAAAGAAAGGCACTCGGGCCGCGCAATTATACGGCAAGAAAATTGTTTCTGGACGACGCACCTACCAATTTGCTTGTTGGTGTGTGGTAAATTATAATGTGCGGTTAGTAGCAGCTACCAGCACGTTAGATATGACAACGAAGAGGGCGGCGCATTATTTTGGTTTCTGCTCTAAGCATCTTTCGTCATGCTAAGATGAGTACAAACCTCTCCCTCAAAAAAAAGATGAGTACAAACCTCGTTTTGCCGATGCATGTTTTTCTACAGCTAGAGTTGATCCGTACATTTAAATATACATCAACACTACGCATACATGAAAAGCCACCCCCTCTCACGTAGCCGCCTCCTGTAAAAAAGATTAGGATTTCTCTGCTTCCCGTTGGCGCCATCACCGATCCGCCTCGTCTCCGGTGGCCTTAGGGCCATGGGGACACGGTGGATCCCGGCCCTTGCTGGCGGGAGGGCTTCGTGAGGGAGTCCGGGACTAAGGGGTCCTCGGACGTCCGGCCTGTTACCCATGGGCCGGACTGATGGGCTGTGAAGACATGAAGGCCGAAGACTGCACCGTGTCCGGATTGGACTCTACTTGGCGTGGAGGGCAAGCTTGGCGACCGACTATGAAGATTCCTTCTTATGTAACCGACTCCATGTAAACCCTAGATCCCCCCGGTGTCTATATAAACCGGAGGGGTTAGTCCGAAAAGGATAGATTCATTACCATATACACATAGGCTAGACTTCTAGGGCTTAGCCATTACGATCTCGTGGTAGATCAACTCTTGTAACACTCATATTCATCAAGATCAATCAAGCAGGAAGTAGGGTATTACCTCCATAGAAAGGGCCCGAACCTGGGTAAACATCGTGTCCCCCGTCTCCTGTTATCATCGATCCTAGACGCACAGTTCGGGACCCCCTACCAGAGATCCGCCGGTTTTGACACCGACACTTCGTTTTTATATGTTTCTTCGAGTTTTGTTAGCTTTGCGTCCTGCTTAGAAAAGCGAGCTGGTTGCGGCTCTCTGAAGATGGAATAAGCTTCTTCTTGCCTAGCCCTTGTTCCGGTGGTGCGTCTAGCATCCTCGGTGGGCGTGTGGAGGTGCGTCTCTAGCGGATCTGTTTTGATGGATTTTCTCGGATCTGGTTGTCGTTGTCTACATTCATGTGTCTTCAGGTTGTATCCTTTCGATATATACACTACTTTTCGTCGGCAACAATTGCTATTCTAGTACGCTGGTCCTATAAGGTCTTAGCACAACAAGCTCCCGACTGTTTGCCACAACAAGTTCTGCCCGGCTCCAGCAAGGGAGGGACGATGACAACGGCGCGTCTTCAGGCTGGATCTGGACGTAATTTTTTTTGGTGGTGTTCGTTGTGTTGCTATGATTGAAGATGAAGAGATAAGAAGTTTTCCGCAAAAATATATATATACAAAACCACCATGTATGGTCTATTTCTCATCAAACGGTAACCCCGTGATTAACATAAGTACAAAAGATTAAGCGGTTTTTCGTACATCTGTCCAAACAACCATATTTTTTCCATCTTGAAAAGAAAGGCAAATGGCCACATGTAACCTGTGGATGTGTCGATGGCCTTCATTAAATATTCACGTGGAGAAATGAGCATCTTACCAACCATGTTCGAAAAGGTTCAAAAACTTGGGCGGCAATACAAATACTCTCTTGCCCTCTCCGCATGTTTCACAATGCACTTTGTAGCCTTGTAGGTGTACACGTGCTATACATATTCCCTTCAAAAGAAAATGTAGGTGCTATACTAAAATTTGGGTAGCAGTCATACACTGCTTAAAATTTTGGGCCGGCCACACTCAAGCTGGACGTTTCAGCCTTTCAGCTTCACTATATATTTTGGCCTCCTGCCCATAGCGCATGCACTTGAGTATACCACCGGGCAATATGAAAGGGACAATGGAGGGAGAAGCGAGCCCTGAGCTGAAACTCGAAGGCGACATACCTGCCCGGTATGTCATGCCGCAGCAGGACCGCCCGTCCGCTGCCGCAGGTGTTGCGCCTATCCCCGTCATCGACCTCGGCCGCCTATCCAGGCCTGACGCAGATGGTGGTGCCGTCGAGGAGGAAGCGAAACTCCGGTGGGCGCTCGAGACCTGGGGCTTCTTCATGGTGATCTTTCTTTCACAAACAAGAAAATTAGTAATCTTTCTAGGAACAATGCATTATTATGGGACTAATTTTTGTCAAATGGTATAAGTTAGATTTTATTTACATATCTTGTTAATTGCTCACATGCTTCCTGGTCCAGCTTTTCAAAGATTTTAACGGTGTCTTGTGGATGAGCTCATCGTGACAGTTGAACTTGGGTAACTTGAGCCATAGCTCCGGCTGACCTGATACCAGGCAAAACCAATTAAATTTTCTACCCACCTTAAACAGTGGGGACAATTAGGTATTTACTAGTGTGCAGATGCTGTTACTCTATACACAAGGAAAAAACAATTGTTTATAACATATAACAATATAATGTATAGTTGCTTTTTGGCCCTTAATTTTCATTTTTTTACACATGGCATAACAAAACTACCCATGGATGATTTTTAAGGGCTCCTGTGATACAAAGGAATTTCGTAGGATTTGGATCCATAGGATTGAAATCCTTAGGGATTTTCCCTCCGGATTCATTTGTACTACATTTTGGAGGAAAAAAATTCATCCACTCAAACCTTTTTGTTGAATTTCTTTGTTTTCCCTGTGCTAGCAAACACTCTTCCAAATTCTGAAGCGTAGAAAAGGACATGACGGTCTATTTCTAGGTTTTTCCTATTCCCGCATTTTGAGAATCATGCGAATCAAAGACGCCCTAATTTCTTTGAAATTACAAAACACGCATTATTGGTTACACCACAGGATAAGATGTATAGGGTATTACTTGCGTTGGTCTATTGCCGTGCAACTACGTGACGGGCCTAAAGTTACTATCACGGGCTCCCTGGTTTAGTGAGCTAACTAGAATCTAAATAGTCTAAAGCAAAATATTTCTTAGGTTTGCCTCAAGGCCACCATTGGTACCATGCACGAACCAAATCTGTTTCCAGTTACCCATAAGTCATAAAATCCTAATAAATGTACACTTGTACTCATCGATATGTTACTTAACCTAGCGATGTTTCATAGAAAAATCCACTTGTATGTGATTTGGAGAAACTACAGTGAAATAATTTTGAGCCCAAGATTCAAATTTTGAGACTTCTATTTTGAACGCTATTTTTACCTTTTTTTTTACATCTGTGTGCAGGATTTAAATCGTTGTATTATTTTCTAAAATGTTTCAGTGCCATAAACACTTCCAATCTTCACATATGACATTCTTCACAATTTTTTCGAATTAGGTTTCAATTATCTGAAGTAGTTTTGGCTCAGTGAGAGCCATGGTGCCCCAAAGCCAAAAACCCACTATGCACCTTGTATTCTGAACCCAATTATTGATATATTCGGTTTTTCTAATCCTTTTATTTTGTACATACATGCAATATTTGTTATTAATTATTTCCAACTTATTTTGTCCTAGATTACTAACCATGGTATAGAGGCCTCTCTTATGGATGCGATGATGAATGCATCGAAGGAGTTCTTTGGGCAGCCGACTGAAGAGAAGCAAAAATACAACAACATAATTGATGGCAAGCGTTTTCGTCTTGAAGGGTACAGAAGTGAGCTGCTGCAATCTGAAGGCCAGACCCTCGATTGGTCCTGTCGTTTATCTCTGCAAGTAGAACCGGAAGGGGAGAGAAGTTTCCACCTTTGGCCCAAGTATCCCAAATCTTTGAGGCAAGCAATCTGGTTCTCAGTAGCTCACTAATAAGTAGAAGGAAATAAAACCACTATTATCTATAGTCATCCAGATAGCTAAATAATAAGACTGTTGAGCCAATGCATTCACACACACACAAAATTTCATATAATAACTATTTGTGCATAGAAAATAATGCGGTAAAGATGTTTGTACCTGTAGGTATTAACAATAAGAGTGATAAAAAGAAAAAATATTTTAGCCACTTACTAAAATCAAAGACTGTTAAAAGCAATAAATGGCTCAAAATTATAGTCCCTTTGGACTTAGGCATCTGGTGGTAAACGTGACATTTTGACCATCAATTAGGAAAACTAGCCATCAACTCATGCCAGCGCACGGGCCAGTTATTTTTATAAAAAATCATACATGGCAGAAGTATAATATTATAGAATCTGATTAAAAAATATCTATTGACTATTTTTGTGAGAAAATTTTGGTTACTACTATTACAATCCTTTTTATGTTTGCATTGAGTACTTTAGGATAGTCTTTTTCAGGGAGACTAGTTTAATATTGTTGATAAATATAGGGCGACTCTCTTTGTTGTGGGTTGAGGATTCCCTTTTTGGTACATGGGTTTTTACTTATTTTCTAATTAGAGCTGGGTATGTTTCTTAGAAGTACGTGAAAGGGTAGGACTCTCTTTTCTTGAGTGTGGTTTTTTTTTTGCGTCTATTTTCTTACGTGTGGTGCTTTAGTTTTCTTTTGTACGTGCTTGTTTTTCTTAATTGGGCCGGAATATGTGGTATAGGTACAAACTTAATGCCTTATCTGGTTTGGCATCATTTATACTAACTCAAGTTATATTCCAACTAAAAAAGTGGAACGGGACAACTATTATGTACCATGATTTATGTTTTAATCTCAACCATTGATTATTAGATCTAACGTCCGAATTAATTTGAATGATGTGGATTGATGAGGAGCTTAGTATGGAGTATATATAAAGATGTGTGTTCCTTCAGATAGAAAATATTGGGAAGCAGATAGTGAAAGCCAAATCTGTAGTATAAATTTGATGTTTTTATGTTTTTGGATCTGTTCGTCTTTCGTCGGCATTCGCATGTATTCAGATTGGATCCTTCCGATCTACGCTGGTCTTCATCGGCAGCGGTTACTGTTCTGGTGCGCTGGTCCTATGGGGCCTTAGCACGACGACGTCCTGAGTATCAATTTGATGTTGATGATGAATTTTTCACACGGATGGTCATGTACATAACATTGCAGTTGCAAAGATTCTAGAGACTCGAATAGACAATCAGAGGGAATATTAGCATATCCATTTCTAATTTTGAAGGGCTCAAGTTCTATGTGGGTTTTTTAACAACATTTTCGAGTACATGCTAATGGTGAGAGAACATACGAATCTACACCAGAATATACAGAACACACAAGCAATGACCATTAACCAGCATTTAGCAAAACGAATATTTGCCCAAGCATCAAAATATTTGTGATAAACGAAGTAACAGTATGTAGCATGACCAATGAACATGGGGTTTGAACGAGGTACAGAGCAGAGACTGGAAAATTAAATTGGGCCCGCATGAGGTGGGGAGTGAGAGGATGGGAGGGGTGGTGGCCTTGATTTGGTGAGAAAGCTTAGCTTGAGAGAACTATAGGACATTTACATCAGTGATAGCTTAGAGATAATGTCTCAGTTAGCCAAGTGAGTGGTATTCTAGATTTCCCTATATTCTACCCACACTATTAACAAATTTGACATGAGACTACCCTAAGCAGCAAGCAATAGTTCCATGTGAAATAACATATAGAAACTGAATAAAGTATGCTAATGTTTCTGTTGAATATTTGAACTTGACTTTTCCAGATCATTTGTACAGGGATGTGCTACTTCAGTACGCGTCAAGAACCAAGATAATAAAAGATTGTATCATGCGAGCCCTCGCAAATCTTCTAGAGCTCGATGAGGATTACTTCATCAATAGGACCACAACCAGGGCCCGAGCATTAGCTAGGCTAGGCTACTACCCTCCATGTCCGAGGCCTGACCTTGTTTTGGGCTTCAAGCCTCACTATGATGGTGGCGCCCTTTCAATCCTTTTCATCGAGGAGAACGCCGATGGCTTGCAAGTTCTGAGAAATGGAAAATGGTACAATGTTCTAGCCAAGCCTTATACATTGTTGATCAACATAGCAGAGTGCATTGAGGTAGGCACCTACAAATACAAGCTACTTCATCTACTCCCTCTATGTCAAATACTTCAGATTATGGGTCTTGGATTTATGTCATCTTACTTCACAATCTGAATTAATGTTCCAAGGAGTAATCAACAGTAAAACAAAAAGCCCCACCCCTTATTTTGGGCTTCTTTAATGCTAACATGGTTTTGATTGATTGGTTATATGGCTCAGTAGTACTGATAAATGCTTTGCTTATTTTGTCCAAATTTTTTCAGAATGTGAATTATTGAGATACGAAGGGTGTATTAATAAATATGGAAGAATTTGATTAATTGAATATCCTAGTGTGGCCTCTGAGTTGTCACAAAGTTGCATTTAATCTTTTCACGCAGATAATGAGTAATGGCATCTTCAAGAGCCCACCACATAGGGTCTTGACAAATGCAGAGAAGGAAAGGACCTCAGTAGCTATATTCTATGGCGTGGATGTGGAAACGGTGGTTGAACCAGCACCTGGTTTGTTGGATGAGAAGCGACTGGCAAGATTCAAGAAAATAAAGGCCGAGGATTACTATGGTACTGTCTTTGAGCATTTCCGCCAAGGAAAAAGGCTTATCGACACCTTGATAATTTAAGCAAATCATTTTATGTTAGATTTGATTCAAGTTTTAATAGTGGTTGCCTATAAATGTAATAAAGATACGGTTTCTCTTATGTAAGGATGGATTTTCCTACCACCGTTGTAAAGTTCCGAGTAGCTCTTGGCCTATGCAACAACCATGAACCCTGCGGGGTTATCCAATGATGGCTTGGCATAAATCTTTCAGAACTATGTAATAAACTAAATTATATGCTACTTTTGATATTGTAATTTGAAAAGAGATATGTTCTTCTTTTCTTCCAGTTCGCCACATGGATAGCCCAGTCTTCGCATCTTCCTTTGGCCCTTATTGGTTTTAATATCTCTGCTCAAAAAAGAGAGAGGGAGAGTACAAAAGTTCACATGTATAATTTTCACTGGCCGACAAAATAACTAATATGTTGTGTGGGTGGAGCATGGCCGTGTCGGCAGCTCCCCATTGGTATCAATCAATCTCTGAGTAAAAACAGAGCAAATGAATCAATCTCTAAGTAATCGTTCATTCATAAGGAGACGAGGATGATTATAAGTCGACGAGATGGCTATTACTACTACAAATACCATGACTAGCAACAGGAATTAATCTTGGTAGATAAACCGATATAAACTAAAAACTAGGCGACCGATTGAGCCGAGATCTCGGTCTCTAAGAGATGGTGGTGGCGGCGGCGAGGCCGGCGTTACTGGACCCGCGGTGGCACTGGTTGAGCAAGTCAAGGTAGAACTGGCACCGGCTGATGTCGCTTTGGGAGTGGTTGAGGCACTGCGCGCACCAAACAATTCAACCAAACAATCAATTAAAACTCTTGGCTGTCATCATACAGATCAATAGATAGACACATAGATAGGTACTACTCCTTCCGTAAACTAATATAAAAGCATGTATATCATTACTTTATATTAGTTTAAAGAGAGAGTAGAAGAATGATGGGTACGTACATTGGCGAAGGCCTTGTTGTGGGCGCCGCACGAGTCGAGGGACGAATCGGCGCCGGTGGCGGCCTGGGGCTCGGAGGAGACGACCTGGATGGTGCGTGGCCCGGCAAAGAACTCGACGAACCTGTGGCCCATGGCGTTGCCGGCGCCCCGGGTGATACCTGCAATGCACGGACGTACGTCAGAACACCAGAATCCGTTCTCGATCCATCAATCCTGATGTAGACGAATGCGGACGACTACAAAAATCAAACGAACCGTCGACGATGTTGTACGCCAGGGCCGAAATGACGTTACTGTGGCCGCCGGCGGATGCCGGTACCGGAGCCGGGGCCTTGGGCGCCGGCTTCGTGGGCGGGGTCCTGGCGCGAGGCGCGGACCGGAACGCCCCCCCTTGGGCGCCGGCTCCTGCGTACGTGGCTTGAATTGATTGAAACAAAATAAGGCCCGGCCCCACCCCTTGAAAATCAGGAGGGGAGATGATTAGATTAGAAAGGAGAAAGGAAAAAGGACAGCCGTAGAACGAAGTGGGAGCACGGATGGGAGCATGGGGAGGGAGCAGGCAAGCCGGATCCGACGAATCTGAATCGATCCCGAGAAAACCGTATCAGTTCGTTTCTATCTTTGTTTTTTCATGCCGTTTTATCTTTTTTCATGATAGTACATGCCTCATTTATATCATGAAAATCATAGTATACGCCACATAAACACCGAACTGACAAGCTTAAAAAGACAACAAAATATTATATAAGGATTATAGTACACGCCACATAAACACTAAACTGACAAGATTAAAAAGACAACAGAATATCATATAAGGATCATAGTACACGTCACAAAAACACCAAACTGACAAGTTTAAAAAGACAACAAAACGATAGCATTTACACAAAGTAATACTACCAAAGAAGGAAAATTATAATCAAGATCGAATGAGCTTCACATCAACGCATGTCACCTACTTCCAACACCACCACAGCAGTTACAAAGGAAAAAAAAATAACAGATCACCTCCTCATTCGAAGTTCACGTGGCTCCATCGCTAATATGTACTCCCTCCGTTCCTAAATATTTGTCTTTCTAGAGATTTCAACAAGTGACTACATACGAAGCAAAATGAGTGAATCTACACTCTAAAATATGTCTACATACATCCGTATGTTGTAGTTCATTTGAAATGTCTAGAAAGACAAATATTTAGTAATGAAGGGAGTAGCTTTGAAGACTTACAAGGTGACTCACCAAAGACGAAGCCATTGCCGTTGAACCAATCACACCTGGGCAACATCCCGGACACGCCATTGAACTCCAGATCTAGCACTCCCGCACGACTAAGATGGAGGAGGAGCAAGCCATACCTACTAGCCACGGTCTACGGACCACGAAACCCATCACACGATCCATCATCTTCCAGATGCTGTTGATAAAGACCACAACATGCATCCACTCCTGGACTACTTCTCAAGCTCCGCGCCAACGCTGGAGCAGACACCGTCTCAACGGCGGAGTCTGAGGACATAAGTGCACCGTGAGGGTGTCGTCGCCGCCACGTCATCCTTACTTTAACATGCTTGTTTATAAATTCACCCCCAACCATAGAAACGATCGCCTTGTTGGGGAAGGATATGAAACTTCTTTATTCAGCGCTGTCGTGGCCGCCGCCAAAGCCAAGATGATGAACGACCCAAAAACCTAAGCTACTAGGGTCTAACCTAAAGCTACACGACCCACACTCATCGATCTGGTGACCCTCCTCCCCCCTCACCACGATGACCGAGGTCATCGATGGAGAGGAGCATGCGGAGAAGGCGCCAGAGGAACTCGCTGGCGGAGTCTAAAAAATAAAAGAAAATAAGATTCCCATGTGATATGTGGTCTAGTTGTTAGCAAAATTTACAAACATGAATTTTTGACTTTTTTGCAAAATCTCTCGAGAATTTGTAAAATGGGCATAACTTTTGCATACGAACTCCGATGAAAAAGTTTTTTATATGAAAAATCATCTACTCGAAAAGTTACATCCGATTTCAACTGGGGGAACCCCGCTGAACATTTTCAAAATCCCCAAAAACCTAACAGAAAAATGTTACGGGGCTTTCAAGATCTAGAGAGGCAAAAAAATTCAAAAAAATCAAACTCAGTAATGGCGCACCTGCCCATGGTGCGCCATTACTCTCTTCCCGCCTTCAAAAATTAAAACTATATCAAAAAAATAAAAATAAAAGTTAGTAATGGCGCACCTGCCCATGGTACACCATTACTATGCCGTATATATGATTGGGCGGGGTCCTCTCCTCCTTACCTCTTCATTGTTCTCCTCCACTCCACCTCTCCTCCACTCCATCTCCTCCTCTTCTCCACTCCATCTCCCCTCCTCTCCTCCACCATACTCCCCTCCTCCTCTCCGGCGACCTCCTCCTCCTCCTCTCCGGCGACCTCCTCCTCCCTCCTCTCCTCCCCTCCCCTCATGGTTTCTCCTCCCTCCTCTCCGGTGCGCTCCTCCTCCCTCCTCTCCGGTGATCTCCTCCTCCCTCCTCTCCGGTGATATCCTCCTCCCTCCTCTCCGGTGAGCTCCTCCTCCCTCCTCTCCTCCCCTCCCCTCACGGTTTCTCCTCCCTCCTCTCCGGCGGCCTCCTCCTCCTCTCCGGCGATGTAGGCGAGCTCCTCTCCGTTGACCTCCTCCTCCTCCTCTCCGGTGACCTCGGCACCTCGCAGTGCCTCCATCAGGATATCCGCGCCCCCGGATGGACGGGAGCCACTGGCGGAAGCGGCACACCCCCCTCCTTCAAAGGGGGCTGCTCGCCCGACTCCAGAGCCATATGGGTCTCCGGAATCGTATTCGGCTGAGGGCTGAACTGGATACGGCCCTCTTCGCCAGTCTCCATGTGTCCGGCAGTGGAGGCTTCGCCTCGTGGTGCCTCCCAGACAGCGTCCTGGGCTCCACCCCGGTTCGGATCGGCCCTTCGGGACAGCACTTCGGTGTCGTCCCTAGCCCCGGGGGAGTAAGAAGGCAGTGGCGACTGGCTCGCCGTCTCCGATGGAACCAACGAACCTCCAGACGAGGATCGCTGGATCAGGTCGCGGGCCGGACTGCAATAGTACAGTTAAACTACATCAAGATAATGGAGAAAAAGGGCTGGATGTGCGCACGAGAGCCCTGTCACTTACGATGCGGCCTGGGGCTTAGTGCGGGGGCGTCGTTCCGGACTGCTGTCAACGTCCCACGCGGTGTTGACCGCTGGAACGCCCTTCCCCTTCTTGGGCGTCTCCGCCTCCAGACGCGTCGGAGCCGCCCTCTTCTTCTTCCTCTCCTCCGGGGGAGGATTGTTTTCTTCCTCCTCCTCCTCCTCTTCCTCGTCATTGTCCTCAGGGATAGAGGAATGAGTTTCGTCATCTTCGGACGTCACGTCCGAAGTGCCCTTACGGCGGAGGCCACTCTTGGCCCCCTTGGCCTTCTTCTTGGCCTTCTTCTCCAGCACCTTATATGGCGCCGGCACCAGCATCTTCACTAGACGCGGGACGACTGGTTCTTCAGGCAGCGGAGCCGGACACTGGATCCGCTTCGCCCTCTCCATCCAGTCCTGAAGGAACCATAATAAAAGCTCAGACATCATCCTCAAAACAATAAGGTTGGGGATACGTCAAAAGTAACATACCTCGCTGGCGGGGTGTTTACAGTCGTGACCACGGTCTGAATCCGTGGCCGGTGGTTTCTCGTTGCCCTTAAAGAGCAATTTCCAGGCGTCTTCGTGGGTGGTCTCGAAGAGCCTCACCAGGGTCCGATGCTTCTTCGGGTTGAAATCCCACAGAGGCCGTCCTCTATGCTGGCATGGAAGAATCCGGCGAACTAGCATCACCTGGATCACATCGACGAGCTTGATGTTCTTGGCTATCATGCTCTGGACGCGCGTCTGCAACGCTATCAGCTCATCAGATGAACACCAGTCCGGACTCTTCTCAACCCAAGAGGTGAGCCGCATGGGAGCACCGGAGTGGAATTCGGCAGCCGCGGCCAAGGTGGTGCCGCGGGGTTCCGTGATGTAGAACCATTGTCTCTGCCACTCCTTCACTGTCTCCACAAAAATACCTTTTGGCCAGGAGACGTTGGGCAGCTTGCTCACCATGGCTCCTGCGCACTCAGCGTGCTGGCCGTCCACCACCTTCGGCTTCACGTTGAAGACTTTGAGCCACAGCCCGAAGTGGGGTTGGATGCGGAGGAAGGCCTCGCACAAGACGATAAACGCCGAGATGTTGAGGAAGGAATTCAGGGGCAGATCATGGAATTCTACCCCGTAATAATACATCAGCCCGCGGACGAAGGGGTGGATTGGAAACCCTAGCCCGCGGAAGAAATGGGGGATGAGTACTACCCTCTCTGTGGGCTCCGGCATGGGGACGACTTGTCCTTCGGCCGGCAGACGGTGGGCGATCTCCTTCGCCAAATATCCGGCCGCTCGGAGCTCAGTAATGTCCTCCTCCTTGACGGAGGAGACCATCCACTTGCCCTGACCACCGGATCCGGACATGGTTGCTTGAGTGGAAAGGAGATGAGAACTTGGGCGCTGGAGCTCGATATCGGGAAGGCGGAGACAGAGAGAAAGCGTGAGAAGAGGAAGAGGGAATCCTTATCCTCTTATAAAGGCAGCAAACATTAAACGCCTCCTCACTCGCCTTAAGATTCGCCTATTCCCAAGGGTTGTGTAAACGACACGGTTGAATTACCCATGCCCCCATTGACGAGAATCCCGCGATAAGGGGACACAATCTCTGTTTCGACAAGACGTGCCAAGAGCAACCGTGTCTCGAAACGTGGGATGGCAGCAGAAAAACGGTTCGAAATTATAACCGGACAGACGCGATGTCGTGTTTAAAGAAGCTGTCAACGGATTAGATTCGTGTAAATATTATATTCGCTCTGCGGTTGTGTGTGGTCTATAACAGGTCCGGATACAATTATCACGTCCGAAGACTATCTTGCAGTTCAGAAAAAGGGGAACCCGCCTTGCAATGCCGAAGACAATCTGCGCGCCGGACTCCTCGTCATTGAAGCCAGGTTCAAGGGCTACTGAGGGAGTCCTGGACTAAGGGGTCCTCGGGCGTCCGGCCTGTTACCCATGGGGCGGACTGATGGGCTGTGAAGACATGAAGGCCGAAGACTGCACCATGTCCAGATTGGACTCTACTTGGCGTGGAGGGCAAGCTTGGCGACCGACTATGAAGATTCCTTCTTATGTAACCGACTCCATCTAAACCCTAGATCCCCCCGGTGTCTATATAAACCAGAGGGCTTAGTCCGGAAAGGATAGATTCATTACCACATACACATAGGCTAGACTTCTAGGGCTTAGCCATTACGATCTCGTGGTAGATCAACTCTTGTAACACTCATATTCATCAAGATCAATCAAGCAGGAAGTAGGGTATTACCTCCATAGAAAGGGCCCGAACCTGGGTAAACATCGTGTCCCCCGTCTCCTGTTACCATCGATCCTAGACGCACAGTTCGGGACCCCCTACCAGAGATCCGCCGGTTTTGACACCGACACTTCGTTTTTATATGTTTCTTCGAGTTTTGTTAGCTTTGTGTCCTGCTTAGAAAAGCGAGCTGGTTGCGGCTCTCTGAAGATGGAATAAGCTTCTTCTTGCCTAGCCCTCGTTCCGGTGGTGCGTCTAGCATCCTCTGTGGGCGTGTGGAGGTGCGGCTCTAGCGGATCTGTTTTTGATGGATTTTCTCGGATCTGGTTGTCGTTGTCTACATTCATGTGTCTTCAGGTTGTATCCTTTCGATATATACACTACTTTTCGTCGGCAACAATTGCTATTCTAGTACGCTGGTCCTATAAGGTCTTAGCACAACAAGCTCCCGACTGTTTGCCACAACAAGTTCTGCCCGGCTCCAGCAAGGGAGGGACGATGACAACGGCGCGTCTTCAGGCTGGATCTGGACGTAATTTTTTTTTTGGTGGTGTTCGTTGTGCTGCTATGATTGAAGATGAAGAGATAAGAAGTTTTCCGCAAAAATATATATGTACAAAACCACCATGTATGGTCTATTTCTCATCAAACGGTAACCCCGTGATTAACATAAGTACAAAAGATTAAGCGGTTTTTCGTACATCTGTCCAAACAACCATATTTTTTCCATCTTGAAAAGAAAGGCAAATGGCCACATGTAACCTGTGGATGTGTCGATGGCCTTCATTAAATATTCACGTGGAGAAATGAGCATCTTACCAACCATGTTCGAAAAGGTTCAAAAACTTGGGCGGCAATACAAATACTCTCTTGCCCTCTCCGCATGTTTCACAATGCACTTTGTAGCCTTGTAGGTGTACACGTGCTATACATATTCCCTTCAAAAGAAAATGTAGGTGCTATACTAAAATTTGGGTAGCAGTCATACACTGCTTAAAATTTTGGGCCGGCCACACTCAAGCTGGACGTTTCAGCCTTTCAGCTTTACTATATATTTTGGCCTCCTGCCCATAGCGCATGCACTTGAGTATACCACCGGGCAATATGAAAGGGACAATGGAGGGAGAAGCGAGCCCTGAGCTGAAACTCGAAGGCGACATACCTGCCCGGTATGTCATGCCGCAGCAGGACCGCCCGTCCGCTGCTGCAGGTGTTGCGCCTATCCCCGTCATCGACCTCGGCCGCCTATCCAGGCCTGACGCAGATGGTGGTGCCGTCGAGGAGGAAGCGAAACTCCGGTGGGCGCTCGAGACCTGGGGCTTCTTCATGGTGATCTTTCTTTCACAAACAAGAAAATTAGTAATCTTTCTAGGAACAGTGCATTATTACGGGACTAATTTTTGTCAAATGGTATAAGTTAGATTTTATTTACATATCTTGTTAATTGCTCACATGCTTCCTGGTCCAGCTTTTCAAAGATTTTAACGGTGTCTTGTGGATGAGCTCATCGTGACAGTTGAACTTGGGTAACTTGAGCCATAGCTCCGGCTGACCTGATACCAGGCAAAACCAATTAAATTTTCTACCCACCTTAAACAGTGGGGACAATTAGGTATTTACTAGTGTGCAGATGCTGTTACTCTATACACAAGGAAAAAACAATTGTTTATAACATATAACAATATAATGTATAGTTGCTTTTTGGCCCTTAATTTTCATTTTTTTACACATGGCATAACAAAACTACCCATCGATGATTTTTAAGGGCTCCTGTGATACAAAGGAATTTCGTAGGATTTGGATCCATAGGATTGAAATCCTTAGGGATTTTCCCTCCAGATTCATTTGTACTACATTTTGGAGGAAAAAAATTCATCCACTCAAACCTTTTTGTTGAATTTCTTTGTTTTCCCTGTGCTATCAAACACTCTTCCAAATTCTGAAGCGTAGAAAAGGACATGACGGTCTATTTCTAGGTTTTTCCTATTCCCGCATTTTAAGAATCATGCGAATCAAAGACGCCCTAATTTCTTTGAAATTACAAAACACGCATTATTGGTTACACCACAGGATAAGATGTATAGGGTATTACTTGCGTTGGTCTATTGCTGTGCAACTACGTGACGGTCCTAAAGTTACTATCACGGGCTCCCTGGTTTAGTGAGCTAACTAGAATCTAAATAGTCTAAAGCAAAATATTTCTTAGGTTTGCCTCAAGGCCACCATTGGTACCATGCATGAACCAAATCTGTTTCTAGTTACCCATAAGTCATAAAATCCTAATAAATCTACACATGTACTCATCGATATGTTACTTAACCTAGCGATGTTTCATAGAAAAATTCACTTGTATGTGATTTGGAGAAAATACAGTGAAATAATTTTGAGCCCAAGATTCAAATTTTGAGACTTCTATTCTGAACCCTATTTTTACCTCTTTTTTTTTACTTCTGTGTGCAGGATCTAAATCGTTGTATTATTTTCTAAA
Organism: Aegilops tauschii subsp. strangulata; assembly: GCF_002575655.3. Lineage (NCBI taxonomy): Eukaryota > Viridiplantae > Streptophyta > Magnoliopsida > Poales > Poaceae > Aegilops > Aegilops tauschii. The sequence continues at coordinate 4,624,172 of NC_053039.3, forward strand.
ATGTTTCAGTGCCATAAACACTTCCAATCTACACATACGATATTCTTCACAATTTTTTCGAATTAGGTTTTAATTATCTGAAGTAGTTTTGGCTCAGTGGGAGCCATGGTGCCCCAAAGCCAAAAACCCACTATGCACCTTGTATTCTGAACCCAATTATTGATATATTCGGTTTTTCTAATCCTTTTATTTTGTACATACATGCAATATTTGTTATTAATTATTTCCAACTTATTTTGTCCTAGATTACTAACCATGGTATAGAGGCCTCTCTTATGGATTGGATGATGAATGCATCGAAGGAGTTCTTTGGGCAGCCTACTGAAGAGAAGCAAACATACAACAACATAATTGATGGCAAGCGTTTTCGTCTTGAAGGGTACAGAAGTGAGCTGCTGCAATCTGAAGGCCAGACCATCGATTGGTCCTGTCGTTTATCTCTGCAAGTAGAACCGGAAGGGGAGAGAAGTTTCCACCTTTGGCCCAAGTATCCCAAATCTTTGAGGCAAGCAATCTGGTTCTCAGTAGCTCACTAATAAGTAGAAGGAAATAAAACCACTATTATCTATAGTCATCCAGATAGCTAAATAATAAGACTGTTGAGCCAATGCATTCACACACACACAAAATTTCATATAATAACTATATGTGCATAGAAAATAATGCGGTAAAGATGTTTGAACCTGTAGGTATTAAAAATAAGAGTGATAAAAAGCAAAAATATTTTAGCCACTTACTAAAATCAAAGACTGTTAAAAGCAATAAATGGCTCAAAATTTTAGTCCCTTTAGACTTAGGCATCTGGTGGTAAAAGTGACATTTTGACCATCAATTAGGAAAACTAGCCATCAACTCATGCCAGGGCACGGGCCAGTTATTTTTATAAAAAATCATACATGGCAGAAGTATAATATTATAGAATCTGATTAAAAAATATCTATTGACTATTTGTGTGAGAAAATTTTGGTTACTACTATTACAATCCTTTTTATGTTTGCATTGAGTACTTTAGGATAGTCTTTTTAGGGAGACTAGTTTAATATTGTTGATAAATATAGGGCGACTCTCTTTGTTGTGGGTTGAGGATTCCCTTTTCGGTACATGGCTTTTTACTTATTTTCTAATTAGAGCTGGGTATGTTTCTTAGAAGTACGTGAAAGGGTAGGACTCTCTTTTCTTGCGTGTGGTTTTTTTTTTGTGTCCATTTTCTTACGTGTGGTGCTTTAGTTTTCTTTTGTACGTGCTTGTTTTTCTTAATTGGGCCGGAATATGTGGTATAGGTACAAACTTAATGCCTTATCTAGTTTGGCATCATGAATACTAACTCAAGTTATATTCCAACTAAAAAAGTGGAACGGGACAACTATTATGTATCATGATTTATGTTTTAATCTCAACCATTGATTATTAGATCTAACGTCCGAATTAATTTGAATGATGTGGATTGATGAGGAGCTTAGTATGGAGTATATATAAAGATGTGTGTTCCTTCAGATAGAAAATATTGGGAAGCAGATAGTGAAAGCCAAATCTGTAGTATAAATTTGATGTTTTTATGTTTTTGGATCTGTTCGTCTTTCGTCGGCATTCGCATGTATTCAGATTGGATCCTTCCGATCTACGCTAGTCTTCATCGGCAGCGGTTACTGTTCTGGTGCACTGGTCCTATGGGGCCTTAGCACGACAACGTCCTGAGTATCAATTTGATGTTGATGATGAATTTTTCACACGGATAGTCATGTACATAACATTGCAGTTGCAAAGATTCTAGAGACTCGAATAGACAATCAGAGGGAATATTAGCATATCCATTTCTAATTTTGAAGGGCTCAAGTTCTAAGTGGGTATTTTAACAACATTTTGGAGTACATGCTAATGGTGAGAGAACATACGAATCTACACCAGAATATACAGAACACACAAGCAATGACCATTAACCAGCATTTAGCAAAACGAATATTTGCCCAAGCATCAAAATATTTGTGATAAACAAAGTAACAGTATGTGGCATGACCAATGAACATGGGGTTTGAACGAGGTACAGAGCAGAGACTGGAAAATTAAATTGGGCCCGCATGAGGTGGGGAGTGAGAGGATGGAAGGGGTGGCGGCCTTGATTTGGTGAGAAAGCTTAGCTTGAGAGAACTACAGGACATTTACATCAGTGATAGCTTAGAGATAATGTCTCAGTTAGCCAAGTGAGTGGTATTCTAGATTTCCCTATATTCTACCCACACTATTAACAAATTTGACATGAGACTACCCTAAGCATCAAGCAATAGTTCCATGTGAAACAACATATAGAAACTGAATAAAGTATGCTAATGTTTCTGTTGAATATTTGAACTTGACTTTTCCAGATCATTTCTACAGGGATGTGCTACTTCAGTACGCGTCAAGAACCAAGATAATAAAAGATTGTATCATGGGAGCCCTGGCAAATCTTCTAGAGCTCGATGAGGATTACTTCATCAATAGGACCACAACCAGGGCCCGAGCATTAGCTAGGCTAGGCTACTACCCTCCATGTCCGAGGCCTGACCTTGTTTCGGGCTTCAAGCCTCACTATGATGGTGGCGCCCTTTCAATCCTTTTCGTCGAGGAGAACGTCGGTGGCTTGCAAGTTCTGAGAAATGGAAAATGGTACAATATTCTAGCCAAGCCTTATACATTGTTGATCAACATAGCAGAGTGCATTGAGGTAGGCACCTACAAATACAAGCTACTTCATCTACTCCCTCTATGTCAAATACTTCAGATTATGGGTCTTGGATTTATGTCATCTTACTTCACAATCTGAATTAATGTTCCAAGGAGTAATCAACAGTAAAACAAAAAGCCACACCCCTTATTTTGGGCTTCTTTAATGCTAACATGGTTTTGATTGATTGGTTATATGGCTCAGTAGTACTGATAAATGCTTTGCTTATTTTGTCCAAAAAATTTCAGAATGTGAATTATTGAGATACGAAGGGTGTAGTAATAAATATGGAACAATTTGATTAATTGAATATCCTAGTGTGGCCTCTGAGTCGTCACAAAGTTGCATTTAATTTTTTCACGCGGATAATGAGTAATGGCATCTTCAAGAGCCCACCACATAGGGTCTTGACAAATGCAGAGAAGGAAAGGACCTCAGTAGCTATATTCTATGGCGTGGATGTGGAAACGGTGGTTGAACCAGCACCTGGTTTGTTGGATGAGAAGCGACTGGCAAGATTCAAGAAAATAAAGGCCGAGGATTACTATGGTACTGTCTTTGGGCATTTCCGCCAAGGAAAAAGGCTTATCAACACCCTGATAATTTAAGCAAATCATTTTATGTTAGATTTGATTCAAGTTTTAATAGTGGTTACCTATAAATGTAATAAAGAGACGGTTTCTCTTATGTAAGGATGGATTTTCATACCACCGTTGTAAAGTTCCGAGTAGCTCTTGGCCTATGCAACAACCATGAACCCTGCGGGGTTATCCAATGATGGCTTGGCATAAATCTTTCAGAACTATGTAATAAACTATATTATATGCTACTTTTGATATTGTAATTTGAAAAGAGATATGTTCTTCTTTTCTTCCAGTTCGCCACATGGATAGCCCAGTCTTCGCATCTTCCTTTGGCCCTGATTGGTTTTAATATCTCTACTCAAAAAAGAGAGAGGGAGAGTACAAAAGTTCACATGTATAATTTTCACTGGCCGACAAAATAACTAATATGTTGTGTGGGTGGAGCATGGCCGTGTCGGCAGCTCCCCATTGGTATCAATCAATCTCTAAGTAAAAACAGAGCAAATGAATCAATCTCTAAGTAATCGTTCATTCATAAGGAGACGAGGATGATTATAAGTCGACGAGATGGCTATTACTACTACAAATACCATGACTAGCAACAGGAATTAATCTTGGTAGATAAAACGATATAAACTAAAAACTAGGCGACCGATTGAGCCGAGATCTCGGTCTCTAAGAGATGGCGGTGGCGGCGGCGAGGCCGGCATTACTGGACCCGCGGTGGCACTGGTTGAGCAAGTCAAGGTAGAACTTGCACCGGCTGATGTCGCTCTGGGAGTGGTTGAGGCACTGCGCGCACCAAACAATTCAACCAAACAATCAATTAAAACTCTTGACTGTCATCATACAGATCAATAGATAGACACATAGATAGATACTACTCCTTCCGTAAACTAATATAAAAGCATTTATATCATTACTTTATATTAGTTTAAAGAGAGAGTAGAAGAATGATGGGTACGTAGATCGGCGAAGGCCTTGTTGTGGGCGCCGCACGAGTCGAGGGACGAATCGGCGGCGGTGGCGGCCTGGGGCTCGGAGGAGACGACCTGGATGGTGCGTGGCCCGGCGAAGAACTCGACGAACCTGTGGCCCATGGCGTTGCCGGCGCCCCAGGTGATACCTGCAATGCACGGACGTACGTCAGAACACCAGAATCCGTTCTCTATCCATCAATCCTGATGTAGACGAATGCGGACGGCTACAAAAATCAAACGAACCGTCGACGATGTTGTACGCCAGGGCCGAAATGACGTTGCTGTGGCGGCCGGCGGATGCCGGTACCGGAGCCGGGGCCTTGGCGCGAGGCGCGGACCGGAAACCCCCCCCCCCCCCCCCCCCCCCTCCTCTGTGTCCCATGGCTGGCCGGAGGCGCGGCGAGATTAGATCCGATTGACGATCTTGGTTGTGTATGTATTCTATTTCTTAGGCGAGGGATAGATTGATGACACATTGACATTCGGTTCGGTGGGTGCTATATATATTAGGCAGGCACGGAGAGATCTCCGGTCGGTGACGGTGACGAGACTTGCCTGCTCCCCGCGTGTGTGCCCATCCGTGCTCCTGCGTACGTGGCTTGATTTGATTGAAACAAAATAAGGCCCGGCTCCACCCTTTAAAATCTGGGGGGAGATGATTAGATTAGAAAGGAAAAATGACAGCCGTAGGATGAAGTGGGAGCACGGATGGGAGCATGGGGAGGAAGCAGGCAAGCCGGATCCGACGAATCTGAATCGATCCCGAGAAAACGGTATCAGTTCGTTCCTATCTTTGTTTTTTTCATGCCGTTTTATCTTTTTTCATGATAGTACATGTCTCATTTATATCATGAAAATCATAGTATACGCCACATAAACACCGAACTGACAAGCTTAAAAAGACAACAAAATATCATATAAGGATTATAGTACACGCCACATAAACACCGAACTGACAAGATTAAAAGGACAACAGAATATCATACAAGGATCATAGTACATGTCACAAAAACACCGAACTGACAAGTTTAAAAAGACAACAAAACGATAGCATTTACACAAAGTAATACTACCAAAGAAGGAAAATTATAATCAAGATCGAATGAGCTTCACATCAACGCATGTCACCTACTTCCAACACCACCACAGCAGTTACGAAGGAAAAAACTAACAGATCACCTCCTCATTCGAAGTTCACGTGGCTCCATCGCTAATATGTACTCCCTCCGTTTCTAAATATTTGTCTTTCTAGAGATTTCAACAAGTGACTACATACGAAGCAAAATGAGTGAATCTACACTCTAAAATATGTCTACATACATCCGTATGTTGTAGTTCATTTGAAATGTCTAGAAAGACAAATATTTAGGAACGAAGGGAGTAGCTTTGAAGACTTACAAGGTGACTCACCAAAGACGAAGCCATTGCCGTTGAACCAATCACACCTGGGCAACATCCCGGACACGCCATTGAACTCCAGACCTAGCACTCCCGCACGACTAAGATGCAGGAGGAGCAAGCCATACCTACTAGCCATGGTCTACGGACCACGAAACCCATCACACGATCCATCATCTTCCAGATGCTGTTGATAAAGACCACAACATGCATCCACTCCTGGACTACTTCTCAAGCTCCGCGCCGACGCTGGAGCAGACACCGTCTCAACGGCGGAGTCTGAGGACATAAGTGCACCGTGAGGGTGTCGTCGCCGCCACGTCATCCTTACTTTAACATGCTTGTTTATAAATTCACCCCCAACCATAGAAACGATCGCCTCGTTGGGGAAGGATATGAAACTTCTTTATTCAGTGCTGTCGTGGCCGCCGCCAAAGCCAAGATGATGAACGACCCAAAAACCTAAGCTACTAGGGTCTAACCTAAAGCTACACGACCCACACTCATAGATCTGGTGACCCCCCCCTCCCCCCTCACCACGATGACCGAGGTCATCGATGGAGAGGAGCATGCGGAGAAGGCGCCAGAGGAACTCGCTGGCGGCGGCTAGGGTGCTAGTCGCCTCACGAGATGACTCATGTTAACACTTCTGTCTTTGTTTCTTGTATTAATTTTTTGGCATAATTTTTGCAAAGCTCCGTGGCTTCGATCATGTGGTAATGGAAACCGACTGTCTAGAGGCAGTTAACCTTTGGAATACTCGTTACAATTCTCGCTCAGTTGTAGCATCCATCTTACATGAGAGAGAGCTAGCCAACAATTTTTCTACGTTTGTCATTCGTTATGTAATATAAGAGCAGCAAACGGTCTGGCACATCTCCGTGCTAAGTGTGCTTGTAAGCTGACTGTGACTCATAGCTGGCTTGAATCTACCCCTAGCTTTCTAATCAGCAGCCTTATCGTTGGCTGTTCGGCGAATGCTTTCGTTGAATAAAGCTCTGTTAAGTTCCCTGTAAAAAGGAAATTGTTTCTTGTACTTTTTCTCATACACGCGCATACACTCACCCCTATGAACGCACACACGCACACCCCTATGAGCACCTCTGAAAGACTGAGCCGGCATATCATCTTGAAATTTACAAAGTCACCGTAGGCACCTCGTCGTCGACGGAAACGTCTCCTCCCACTGAATGTGCATCACCGAAAATCCTAAAATAAATCCAGGAATAGATGTGAGCACCAGGACTAGAACCCTGGTGGGCTGGGGATACCACAGTCCCTCTAACCATCCAACCACAGGTTGGTTCACAATTGTTTCTTGTACTTGATTCTAAAGTCTACCCCTGCCGGAGCACTATGTATGTACGTATGTACATAAACTTGCTTTGGCACACACACACATATATATATATATATATATATATATATATATATATATATATATATATATATATATATATATATATATGTTAGCTTGTTCTATTTTTCATCAAAATCAGGCAGCTTAAACTTAATAAGATAGTAAGCCAACAGGCTAGCAACAAGAAAGTTTGGGCTGGCTTCTATCAAGCTAACTATCCGTCACATCGATCGTGCAAGTACACTTAACACAAAGGAGCAATCGGCTTTTGTTCCGGGAAGGCTCATCACACACAACATAATCTCAGCCTATGAGTGTCTACATTTTATGAAGAGAAACCGGTCGAAGAATAACAGTTTTTGTGCGTTGAAGTTAGACATGATGAAGGCCTATGACAGAGTAGAGTGGAGTTATCCCAAAGCCATTATGGAAAAACTAGGGTTTGCAGCACCATGGGTCTCCATCATCATGAACATGGTATCCTCAATCTCTTTCTCAATTTTATTTAATGGTATGAAATTAGAGGAGTTCAAACCCTCCAGAGCTATTCGGCAGGGAGATCCTATTTCTCCATACCTTTTCTTGTTGGCAGCAGAGGGCCTTTCGTGCCTTTTGAAATCACAAAATCAGTCATCCCAGCTTGGCGGAACTAAGGTGGCACCGACGGCACCGTCAGTAAACCACCTATTATTCACGGATGATAGCCTGCGGTTTTTCATGGCAAGTGTTGATGGAGCTGAAGAGGTATCAAACCTACTGGAGACCTACTGTGCGGCATCAGGGCAGAGAATAAATAGAGAGAAATCTTCTATCTTTTTCATCAAGGGGTGCCTGGAGATTGTAAGAACTGCACTGAAAGGCCACCTTCATGTACCCAATGAATCGTTGAGTGACAAATATTTGGGTTTGCCTACGGATGTAGGGCACTCCAAGAAGGAGACTTTCAAATATTGAAGTGACAGAGTTTGGGAGAAGGTAAAAGGATGGATGGGTAAACTGCTATCAACTGGAGGGAAGGATGTGCTAATTAAGTCCGTCGCCCAGGCTATTCCAGTATTTTCAATGTCATGTTTCAAACTCTCCAGAGGGTTGTGTGAGAACATAAATGCCATTATTCAAAAAAATTGGTGGGGTTGCAAACAGGGCAAACGAAAACCAGCATGGGTGTCTTGGGAGGTGATGACTAGGCCTAAATATTTGGGAGGTTTGGGCTTCAGAGATCTTGAGCTGTTTAACTTGGCTTTATTGGCGCGACAGGCGTGGAGACTTCTTGAGGAGCCAACCTCCCTGAGTGCTAGAATTTTGAAGGCCTCTTAGTTTCCTAATGGATCTATTCTCTCTGCAGAATTGGGATCTAGACCATCACAAATTTGGAGAGCAATCTTGGAAGGAAGGGATATTATGAAGCAAGGGATCATTAGCAGAATTGGCAATGGTCAGAGTACAAACATATGGTCAGATAACTGGATACCAAAGAAGGCCTCACGCCGACCGATCTTATCACTGGTTGCTAACCCCCCACGCATGGTGCACGAGTTACTCCTTCCAGCGTTGGCATCCTGGAACGAAGATCTAGTTAGGAGCGTATTTTTGCCAGTTGATGCGCATGAGATCCTTAAAATCCCTGTATGCATGCGAGATGTTCCTGACTCTTGGGCATGGTATCCGGATAAGAAGGGTATTTTCTCGGTTAGCTCAGTCTACCGAATGATAATAAGCACAAAGATAGAAAGGGAAAGTTGGTTAGAAGGGCGCGCGGGCCCCTCAGAAACCTCAGCTGAGGAGAAGGCTTGGAGCTCGCTCTGGAAGCTGCAAGTTCCGTCCAAAGTTTGAGTGTTCTTATGGAGGCTGGCACGACATTCTTTACTGACAACGGATGTTCTTCGTAACAGAAACATGTCAGTACAAGATGCATGTCCTTTGTGCGGAGGGGAAGATTCATGGAGACACGCTCTTGTGTCTTGCACTATGGCTAGATGCACATGGGTGTTAACAGATGAGGAGATCGTCGACAAAATGAGGGAGAATGTTCAGCCAAGTGCCAAGCATTGGCTGTTTGATCTCTATGATACTTTGAACCGTGACAAGTTCACGAAAATGGCGGTGACCCTGTGGGCCATTTGGTTTGCAAGGCGAAAGGCGATCCATGAGAACATATTTTAGAGTCCGCAACATACTAGTTCTTTTCTGAACTCTTATCTTCAGGAGCTACAAACCATTCCTAAGCAGCCCAGACAGGCGCGCATAATTGTTGCACAACAATCGGCTGCTCCTCGATGGCTTCCTTCTCAGGAGGGGATAGCAAAGACCAATGCGGACGGCGCCGTTTCTGGTGACGGCAATGTGGGTGTGGCAGCTGCAATATGTCGAGATCACACAGGAGAATACCTTGGCTCATCGGCTGTTGTGTTTCGCGGCACCACGGATCCTACAATCCTTCACTACTAGGAAAAGGGCTATAGCTAATATGGACATTAATGGCGCATCACATATGTGGTGCGCCACTGCTATATAGCAGTAGCGCACCATGTGTAGTTACGCCATTAGTGTTCATATCACTAATGGCGCACCACACCCACGGTGCGCCACTACTAACAATTTTTTTTTATTTTTCAAAATAAGTAATGGCGCACAACTAGTAATGGCGCACCATACACTCTGTGCGCCCCTACTAACAATTTTTTTTACTTTTTTTTCAAAAACTAGTAATGGCGCACTGTCCCCTGGTGCGCCACTACTAACATTTACATATCACACGTCTGAGCCTTACAAAAAATTCATCAAATGCACCCCCTGTGGTGTCACATCCCTAGCTTCTGACATTGCACTAGGCTAACTTCATGTGTGCATCATGTTTAAACTTTGAAAGAAACTTGAAATGGGGATTGCCTAAACCCTAGCATTAAAGGAATTCACTAGGTTCAACCAAAATATTTCCAGTAAATCCAAATGGCTTTCAAAAATGTTCATCATTCTTGGAAAATGCTGGAAACAGTAACCAAAGGTGATGCACATTTTTCCATGACATATTTGGGCTCTGGATTAAATCATACTCTATTTGCATTTGGGCATTTAAATGCTATTAAATATTTTAAATGCTCAAATAATCATAAACTAAAATGTTTACTGTAGGATATATTCCCAACAGTGATCATGAGTAGTTTCATGATTTTTGGAAGTGTCTAAGTATTTTTAATAAAGCCCTAAAGACTACAGAATATTAGAAAACAGAAACAAATAAAAAAAAGAGAGAGAAAGGAAACCTACCTGGCCTCACCTGTCGCAGCCCAGCTGGCCAGCCACCTGGCCGGCCCAGCCCAGCGCCGCTGCCAGTCATCTCCCACCTCTCGCCAGTAGGACGAGAGGCGTGTGGCCGCCGTGCGCGCCCACGCGCCCCGGCCACCTCCTGCTTGCCGCTTCTCCCTGGACGTCCCCGGAGACGCCACGCGCTCCCCTCGACCCCTCCCGCTCTCCCCCGTGCTCATTCCCTCCCCTGGACCTCTCTCTCTCACCCACCCGAACGGGTTCGTCGCCGCCGCTCGCCACCACCGCGGCCATCGCCTCCCCCTCGCCTCTCCGACATGCCCAGGAGATCCGCCACCGTCGCCTACGTCTCTCTGTCGACTCACGCGACGCCAAACGCCCCGAAGCGCCGCCCCCGACCTCGTCTTCGTCGTTCGGCCGCCGAGATCGCCGGTGACCTCCCGTCTTCATCAGCTCCTCCCCGACCTCACCGACCCGCTCGTCGTGACCGTGGTGAGCTGCTGGCCGTTTCCCCCCTCTCCGTTCTCTTCCTCGCATGCCGTAGCGACCGCACCAAGCTCGACCGCACCCGCTGCCGCTTGCGCCCGCCGCCGACGCGGCCCCGGCAACCAAACAGCCCGGGCGTCGTGTCCAACATGCTCGCCGCCTCGCGTAGTTGCTGTAGGTGCCATGAACGCGCTGCCACGGCCACTGCGGCCCCGTAGCCACAAACACCCGAACGCCAGTGGCGCCCCGAGCTCGTTTCCGGCGAGCTCCGTCCGTCCCCGCTGCTGCCGCATTCCGCTCTAGATGCGGGCGAGCCCCCGCTCCCCGCGCGTGCCCTCCTCTGCTCGAGTGGGCGCCGAAGAAGCAATCCCGAGCCCTTCCGCCGTGTCTTCTGCCGCCGCCGGCTAAACGCTGGTGGTTTAGCCCCGGTTGACCAGGGATTTGACCCCCTGGGTCATTGACATGTGGGCCCCGGCCCCACTGACATTTTGGTTAGGTTTAACTTAAGGCTAATTAACTATATTAATATGGGTCCCACTGTCAGGTTTGACTCTGGTTAGGCGCTGTTGACCAGCTGACGTCACAGTGACGCAGTGCTGACGCAATAACTCATTTCTGGATTTATTTTTTATATAGGAAATTCCAGAAAATGTAGCAAACTTCTAAAAATCATAGAAAATCATCTATAACTCAGATTGAAAAGATTTATATATGAAAAATGATCAGAAAAATCCGATCTATCCATCTGTACTGGTTTCATGCATGTCTAAACAACTTAACCTTGCTGTTTAGTTCAAAACATGATAAGGCACTATTTAAATTCATAATTTGAGTTTGGGATTGAACCTTTGGTTCAAAATGACCCAAACCCATCTGTTTGTAGTTGCATTAGCCAAAACACATTCATATTGCCATGTCTTAGCATGCATCATAATTGTTGCATTGCATTGATTGTGTTCTTCCTTGTTTGCCGGTGGTTGTCCCCTCTCGATAGACGTGGTTCCGACGATGAGTTCGATGACACTGATGAAGAGCTATATGATCTTCGGAAGTGCCAGGCAAGCATAACCCCCTTGTTCATTCCGATACAATCCCACTCTCTCGCTCCTGCTCTCTTTTACTGCATTAGGACAACAACGATTCAACTGTTACCTGCTGCGGTAGCTGAACCCCTTATCCTCTGCATGACCTGTCATTGCCACAGTAAATAGATGAAACCCACTAGCATGAGTAGGAGTTGTTTGAGCCCTGATGTGCCTACTCATTCATGCTTGTTTGTCATGCCTGCTACTGCTTAGAGTTGAGTCGGGTCTGATTCATCGGGGATGAGTTGGAATGGTGATGAACATGTCCTACTGTGTGTGAGCTAAGTGTGTGAACACGATTTGGTAAAGGTAGCGGTGAGAGGCCATGTAGGAGTACATGGTGGGTTGTCTCATTGCAGCCGTCCTTAGGAACTGAGTTCTGTGTTTGTGATCCATGAAACAGTTACTACCACGCATTGGGCCCGAAACCAATGGACCCCCTCGGCTTCTTAATCACCCTTGTCCTCTGTCCAGGAGTTGCACGTAGTTTCTGGTGTTTGTAGTAAGCTGGAGGCCGTGGACAGCGCTGACCCGAGGGGTGGGCTGTGATGCGGTAGGCTCGTGGCCCGGTGTACCGAGTCGCCAGTTTGGTGTCTCGGGAACCCTGCACACATCGTTCGGGGCCGTATGTGGAAACCTCGGCCGGACTCCCTGCGGATGGAACCTGAATAGGCGATAAACCTGGACTAGAGACTTGAGCGTTTAGGTAGGCTGTGGCCGACACCCTCGCTGGGCTTCCGCTTGAAGGTTGGCGAGTACATGCTGTGTAAACGGCGGTAAGTGGTGAGAGCGTGTGTGACGAAGTACACCCCTGCAGGGTTAATATGATCTATTCGAATAGCCGTGTCCGCGGTAAAGGACTTCTGGGTTGCCTATAACAGTTCATAGACAAGTGAAAGTGGATACTCTAAAATACGCAAGATAAGTGTGAGTGCTATGGATGGCGTTCTCGTAGGGAGACGGGAGCGGATCCATAGTGGAGTATTGATATGGTGAATATGTGGACTCGTGTGCGCCACCTCAAAAGAGTTACTTGTAGTCGTAGTTAGGATAGCCACCGAGTCAAAGCTGGCTTGCTGCAGTTAAACTCCACCACCCCCTTTGTTGATACCGATGCTATGTAGCTAGTTCTGATGTAAGTCTTGCTGGGTACATTTGTACTCACGTTTGCTTAATTTATGTTTTTGCAGAGAGACTTCAGTCTCGCTAGTAGTTCCGCGTGGACTTCGACGTTTAGCTTGTTACCTCAGCTACGATCTTGTGCCCTCGGCAGGATCTGGTAGATAGTCAGGCTTCTCAGCCTTTTTCATTTGTAGACGTCTGTACTCAGACATGTTAAGCTTCCGCATGTGCTTTGACTTGTATGCTCTGAATGTTGGGTCATGAGACCTATGTTTGTAATATCTCGCTCCTCGGAGCCTAATGAATAAATACTTGAGTCGTAGAGTTATGTTGTGATGCCATGTTGTATTTACACATATCGAGCATATTGCGTGTATGATTGAAATGCTTGGTATGTGTGGGATCCGACAACCTAGTTGTTTATCCTTGGTAGCCTCTCTTATGGGGAAATGTAGTCTTGTGCTTCCATGAGCCATAGTAGTCCGCTACAGCCCGGTTCACCCGAGTCCTGCTAGCCCAGCACTACTGCTCCAGACACCTGACTGGCCGGCATGTGATTCACTTCGTTCCTGTGTCTGTCCCTTCGGGGAAATTTCACGCGGTGACATCCGGAGTCCTGCCTGGCCTGCTACAGCCCGGGTTCCCGGAGTCCTGTTAGCCCAGTGCTACAGCCCGGATTCACACGCTGCTGACCGACATGCTCGATGTTGATTCATGTTTGACTGTCCCCATAAGTTAGTGCCACTTTGGGTTCACGACTAGTCATGTCGGCCCGGGTTCTCTGTCATATGGATGCTAGCGACATTATCATATACGTGAGCCAAAAGGCGCAAACGGTCCCGGGCCATGGTAAGGCGACACCCGTGGGAATACCGTGCGTGAGGCCGCAAAGTGATATGAGGTGTTACAGGCTAGATTGGTGTGACTTAGAATCGGGGTCCTGGCAGCGTTGGTATCAGAGCCTGACTGCCTGTAGGATTACCAAGCCAAACTGGATGAAGTTGTGTCTAGAAATGCTTTAGTTATATAAGGGAATTGATTGTGGGAGGGAACGTAAGGCTCTTTTTACTCCTTTACCTTATGCCCTTCTGATCTGAGTCACCCTCTTCTCTTCTACGGGGATTAAGAACTAGGCTTCTCATCTTTCTATCAGGATCACGTGTTACTAATCCGTAGACTCATAGGATTGATGGATTTAAGCCTCAGTTCAGTTCCTACTACTTCTGTATGTTGACCATTGATCCCGGAAGTTTATATTGTGATGTTGAGTGGTTATGCCACCATTTTGTAGGATGTCTCAAATCCTTTGAGCATTTACAGCCGTTATGTTGTCCGAGTCATCCCAGGCTTCTAAATAATCTGATGCATTTGCAAATCCCTTCTTTCCGTTCCCGATGTTCCTTGGGCCAGATTAATCACACTAACCAGTGTGTTGAGGTACTCCGTTACCTCGTCATATATGTTGGAGCTATTATTATGACCCCAGTCGTCTTAGAGAACCACTTAGTAATCTAGCAATGCTTTGCATTCCCAGTGTGCGGATTCTGGCCATTATTCTCGAAAGCATCCCGTGATGCCATTTAGTTAGTAGGCATTCTATTCATGGGTTCTTGGACCCGAGATTCATCCTACTTACCTCATGTTGATAGTGTTTGCTCGTTCCTTTAGAATATTAGTAACCTTTGCATTAGTCCTCGAGGTCCGTGGTATTTCATTCTTCCAATACCATGAACCATCATGGCAGAAGTTCTTTTAACCAAAAGATCACAACCAGGGCGCTCTTGAGGAGTACTCCATTCATATTGTGACTCTGCCAGTCCTTCCTTTCTGCATGGGTTATCTAGAAGAAACTTGTTGAATTTGTTCGACATGCTAAACCATGCATCCATAACTCAGAAAATCATATGTTCCTTTGGGTTGTCCCTCCTTAGCTAATTTTATGGCCCTCGTCTATCAATTAATAGTCAGGAGTATATGTGCAATCATGCTCATTGATGCCTATTATTCTTGTGGTCCGTCAAGCCATTCTATTCTGGATGGCTAGGAGAAACAAACTCCAGTACCTCGTCCATCTCTGGGATTGGGTCAAAGCAGTTGTATTCCGCAGATCAAAATGCCAAACCAGCTTTTGTTCTGTTCTACCTCGGAGTATTACCCCCTTTATGTCAGAATTGTCATGAGAATTGCACCATCTCTCACGAATTCTTAACGCAGTGATACTTCTCACCATCATTGCTCATTCCTCGGTTCCGTGTTGTCACAACCGGAATGCCGACAGGTGAACTATGATGTGTGAAATCTATACTCCTAGCAACTCCGTTGCTTGGTAGTTAAAGGACAATAATTTCATCCTTAGCGTGTTGGTTACTGAATCACATCCTAAGGTTGATCGTGCTACCCAGTCCTTACTCCCGGTGTACTTTTCGATCAATGAGTTAGGATAGTGTCACTCCTTGCTTATTCGGTCATATCGTCTTGCTCTGAAAAGCAAGATCGTTCTCGAGCTTAGTAACATATCGGTGGTTCGTGATGTTCCGAATATCTTCTCGGATGTATTACCAGGTTGTCACCTGACCGCTATGTTGAGTTCGTGATCATGTTGGTTTTCCTCCAAACCACCCATTCTCCAAGAATCTGTGTTGGATACCCCTGAGCTAGTTGGTCAAGCTAAACAACAACTTGGAGAGTTGGAAGATAAAAACTTGTCTAACTTAGTTCATTTCCAAAGGGATATCTTGTGTTGTGTGTTGTAGAAAGATGATTTCTTCATCGATTGGTCCTCGTGATCAACTAATGGACCTATCATCTTAACCAAACTTTGATTTGAGTATGGGCTATCATCAAATCAAATCAGAACCAACGATGTTCGTAATGTTGTCTTACTCGTGGTTGATTCCTCGAGCATACACCATTACATCTTTTGGTCTGACCAATGCTATCACCGTGTTCACTTAATTGTGGAATTCCATCTATATGGAAGCCTAGATGGTTTGTTGTTGAGCCCATCGACAACATCCTTATCTCCTCCATGATTTGGTTGAACATCTAAGTTAGCGTTGGAAACTTTTGAAAGCATCTTCCTCGTGTTAGCTCATGAAGTTTATGTTTTGATGGAAGAAGTGACTTCCTCTAGTTCACGTGCATATGATGCAAGTTGCCGCCGTGAACTTGAGAAAGTTTGTTTCGCTTCCTCTGGAATCATCCCAAGTCAGTCATGCATACGTGCGAAGTATTCTTTGGTCTGGAGACTTGCAACCTTCATTCTATATGAATCCCTAGCACACCAAGCCACTGATTGATTTGTTCAAGGAAAAGAAGTTCTTAAGTGCTATTCCTTATGGACCCAAAGGTACATGCGCATGACTTCGCTCTCCGCAATGATGGTTCCTAATCAGAACTCGGTAGTGTTTTATTCTAAGACTACTATGTGGTCATGCTTGTCTGGGACAGCGTGTTCACATGTTGTAGCAGAACCAGCTCATGTTTTGGAGCTTGCTATCGTAGTTCATCCCCTGAGAATCTCGCAACGTCATCTCGTCGATTTGTGTTGCAAACTTTCATTTTTCTTCCTAGACTCGATGAGTCTGGAATATCCTGCCACCAACCAGATCTGAATCTCGGGCAGATGTGATGGTTGGAACGTTTCCCAAGAGCTATAATATTGGTCTCTCGGTAACCGGTAGAGTGGATGTCGTGGCCAACACACCCAACCAGAAGACCTATTATTATAGTATCTTGATTGAGGAAGTTGGCCACCTCTCCATAAGGATTTCGTAAGATTCTACTTCCGTAGATATTCCTTATGGATTCTTGTGCTCCCGAAGTCCGACCTTTTACTTGATGTTCTACGTACCATACCATTTTAATAAATGGGTTGCACTAGCACATCAAGGAGAACATTAGAAGCGGAGTGCTAAATGTCTCTCGGTCGATCGTTCAGATTTCATCCCCTTGGCCTCGCTAAGGTGAAATCCTAGAAGGTGTTATCTTCCTTTGCATCTGCATCATCCATCACTATTCATCATGGTAGTATGTTGTGTTGCCAGGATCCTCGACACGGATATTGGTAAAACCTTGATGTATATGGAAATGCTCAAGTTCTTGAGAGCACACACAAGCACTAGGTGTTATCATCGGCACTAACAGGGATTGCTCCTAGTTTCTCCGGTTATGTTATAACTTTTCAAGAGTGGACTCACCCTCTACTGTTAAGCTTCTCCCAGTTACCAGAATCATTGCCAGCATTTGCAATCGTTCCTAGCTTGCACCGCCAATGTGCCATTCTACCATGGGTTCCATCCATTTCCGGTGATAAGCAAATCATCCCTTGCGTTGTCTTCAACAAGGTAGTTCATATCATCCATTCTAGTCCGAGTATGCCATTCCTTCGAACTCCGCCAAACGATTGCTGTGATTTTCCTTAAGCTGGTATAAAGAGTTTCAATGATCTCTATATCAAAAGTAATTCTTTTTGCCACTTAAGGTAATAATTCTACGAGTCACCTTCCCCAAGGTGCCTCGTTATCGAATCATGGCAATTTTCCTCGCTACTTTGAAACCCTCGTCAAATTGTTTCTTCCGTCCCTCCTGATGCATGTTTTGCCTCTCAGCTCCAGAGATGTTTCTATGTCCCATTCCGTGAGTTGATCTTGTGATCATTAAGATGATCCTAAGTTGCTCGAACCTCAGGAAGATTGATTCTTCTAAAAATTCTCCCTTTCTACTCGTTGTCATGTTGGATGTAGTTCTCAAAGCAAGACGTTGAGATCAAGGGGATGCAATGAATCAACATCCTCGAGAAAGACATCTGGATCGTGAAGATTGTGTTAGCTTGTGTCCCTCTGTCTTCTTACCTCACGACTTGAATCTCGGGACGAGATTCTTGTTTAGTGGGGGTGAGTTGTCACATCCCTAGCTTCTGACATTGCACTAGGCTAACTTCATGTGTGCATCATGTTTAAACTTTGAAAGAAACTTGAAATGGGGATTGCCTAAACCCTAGCATTAAAGGAATTCACTAGGTTCAACCAAAATATTTCCAGTAAATCCAAATGGCTTTCAAAAATGTTCATCATTCTTGGAAAATGCTGGAAACAGTAACCAGAGGTGATGCACATTTTTCCATGACATATTTGGGCTCTGGATTAAATCATACTCTATTTGCATTTGGGCATTTAAATGCTATTAAATATTTTAAATGCTCGAATAATCATAAACTAAAATGTTTACTGTAGGATATATTCCCAACAGTGATCATGAGTAGTTTCATGATTTTTGGAAGTGTCTAAGTATTTTTAATAAATCCCTAAAGACTACAGAATATTAGAAAACAGAAACAAATAAAAAAAGAGAGAGAAAGGAAACCTACCTGGCCTCACCTGTCGCAGCCCAGCTGGCCAGCCCACCTGGCCGGCCCAGCCCAGCGCCGCTGCCAGTCATCTCCCACCTCTCGCCAGTAGGACGAGAGGCATGTGGCCGCCGTGCGCGCCCACGCGCCCCGGCCACCTCCTGCTTGCCGCTTCTCCCTGGACGTCCCCGGAGACACCACGCGCTCCCCTCGACCCCTCCCGCTCTCCCCCGTGCTCATTCCCTCCCCTGGACCACTCTCTCTCACCCACCCGAACGGGTTCGTCGCCGCCGCTCGCCACCACCGCGGCCATCGCCTCCCCCTCGCCTCTCCGACATGCCCAGGAGATCCGCCACCGTCGCCTACGTCTCTCTGTCGACTCACGCGACGCCAAATGCCCCGAAGCGCCGCCCCCGACCTCGTCTTCGTCGTTCGGCCGCCGAGATCGCCGGCGACCTCCCGTCTTCATCAGCTCCTCCCCGACCTCGCCGACCCGCTCGTCGTGACCGTGGTGAGCTGCTGGCCGTTTCCCCCCTCTCCGTTCTCTTCCTCGCATGCCGTAGCGACCGCACCAAGCTCGACCGCACCCGCTGCCGCTTGCACCCGCCGCCGACGCGGCCCCGGCAACCAAACAGCCCGGGCGTCATGTCCAACATGCTCGCCGCCTCGCGTAGTTGTTGTAGGTGCCATGAACGCGCTGCCACGGCCACTGCAGCCCCGTAGCCACAAACACCCGAACGCCAGCGCCGCCCCGAGCTCGTTTCCGGCGAGCTCCGTCCGTCCCCGCTGCTGCCGCATTCCGCTCTGGATGCGGGCGAGCCCCCGCTCCCCGCGCGTGCCCTCCTCTGCTCGATTGGGCGCCGGAGAAGCAATCCCGAGCCCTTCCGCCGTGTCTGCTGCCGCCGCCGGCTAAACGCTGGTGGTTTAGCCCCGGTTGACCAGGGATTTGACCCCCTGGGTCATTGACATGTGGGCCCTGGCCCCACTGACATTTTGGTTAGGTTTAACTTAAGGCTAATTAACTATATTAATTAGCTGAGTCAACGACATATGGGTCCCACTGTCAGGTTTGACTCTGGTTAGGCGCTGTTGACCAGCTGACGTCACAGTGACGCAGTGCTGACGCAATAACTCATTTCTGGATTTATTTTTTATATAGGAAATTCCAGAAAATGTAGCAAACTTCTAAAAATCATAGAAAATCATCTATAACTCAGATTGAAAAGATTTATATATGAAAAATGATCAGAAAAATCCGATCTATCCATCTGTACTGGTTTCCTGCATGTCTAAACAACTTAACCTTGCTGTTTAGTTCAAAACATGATAAGGCACTATTTAAATTCATAATTTGAGTTTGGGATTGAACCTTTGGTTCAAAATGACCCAAACCCATCTGTTTGTAGTTGCATTAGCCAAAACACATTCATATTGCCATGTCTTAGCATGCATCATAATTGTTGCATTGCATTGATTGTGTTCTTCCTTGTTTGCCGGTGGTTGTCCCCTCTCGATAGACGTGGTTCCGACGATGAGTTCGATGGTTTAGCCCCGGTTGACCAGGGATTTGACCCCCTGGGTCATTGACATGTGGGCCCTGGCCCCACTGACATTTTGGTTAGGTTTAACTTAAGGCTAATTAACTATATTAATTAGCTGAGTCAACGACATATGGGTCCCACTGTCAGGTTTGACTCTGGTTAGGCGCTGTTGACCAGCTGACGTCACAGTGACGCAGTGCTGACGCAATAACTCATTTCTGGATTTATTTTTTATATAGGAAATTCCAGAAAATGTAGCAAACTTCTAAAAATCATAGAAAATCATCTATAACTCAGATTGAAAAGATTTATATATGAAAAATGATCAGAAAAATCCGATCTATCCATCTGTACTGGTTTCATGCATGTCTAAACAACTTAACCTTGCTGTTTAGTTCAAAACATGATAAGGCACTATTTAAATTCATAATTTGAGTTTGGGATTGAACCTTTGGTTCAAAATGACCCAAACCCATCTGTTTGTAGTTGCATTAGCCAAAACACATTCATATTGCCATGTCTTAGCATGCATCATAATTGTTGCATTGCATTGATTGTGTTCTTCCTTGTTTGCCGGTGGTTGTCCCCTCTCGATAGACGTGGTTCCGACGATGAGTTCGATGACACTGATGAAGAGCTATATGATCTTCGGAAGTGCCAGGCAAGCATAACCCCCTTGTTCATTCCGATACAATCCCACTCTCTCGCTCCTGCTCTCTTTTACTGCATTAGGACAACAACGATTCAACTGTTACATGATGCGGTAGCTGAACCCCTTATCCTCTGCATGACATGTCATTGCCACAGTAAATAGATGAAACCCACTAGCATGAGTAGGAGTTGTTTGAGCCCTGATGTTCCTACTCATTCATGCTTGTTTGTCATGCCTGCTACTGCTTAGAGTTGAGTCGGGTCTGATTCATCGGGGATGAGTTGGAATGGTGATGAACATGTCCTACTGTGTGTGAGCTAAGTGTGTGAACACGATTTGGTAAAGGTAGCGGTGAGAGGCCATGTAGGAGTACATGGTGGGTTGTCTCATTGCAGCCGTCCTCAGGAACTGAGTTCTGTGTTTGTGATCCATGAAACAGTTACTACCACGCATTGGGCCCGAAACCAATGGACCCCCTCGGCTTCTTAATCACCCTTGTCCTCTGTCCAGGAGTTGCACGTAGTTTCTGGTGTTTGTAGTAAGCTGGAGGCCGTGGACAGCGCTGACCCGAGGGGTGGGCTGTGATGCGGTAGGCTCGTGGCCCGGTGTACCGAGTCGCCAGTTTGGTGTCTCGGGAACCCTGCACACATCGTTCGGGGCCGTATGTGGAAACCTCGGCCGGACTCCCTGCGGATGGAACCTGAATAGGCGATAAACCTGGACTAGAGACTTGAGCGTTTAGGTAGGCTGTGGCCGACACCCTCGCTGGGCTTCCGCTTGAAGGTTGCCGAGTACATGCTGTGTAAACGGCGGTAAGTGGTGAGAGCGTGTGTGACGAAGTACACCCCTGCAGGGTTAATATGATCTATTCGAATAGCCGTGTCCGCGGTAAAGGACTTCTGGGTTGCCTATAACAGTTCATAGACAAGTGAAAGTGGATACTCTAAAATACGCAAGATAAGTGTGAGTGCTATGGATGGCGTTCTCGTAGGGAGACGGGAGCGGATCCATAGTGGAGTATTGATATGGTGAATATGTGGACTCGTGTGCGCCATCTCAAATGAGTTACTTGCAGTCGTAGTTAGGATAGCCACCGAGTCAAAGCTGGCTTGCTGCAGTTAAACTCCACCGCCCCCTTTGTTGATACCGATGCATATGTAGCTAGTTCTGATGTAAGTCTTGCTGTGTACATTTGTACTCACGTTTGCTTAATTTATGTTTTTGCAGAGAGACTTCAGTCTCGCTAGTAGTTCCGCGTGGACTTCGACGTTTAGCTTGATACCTCAGCTACGATCTTGTGCCCTCGGCAGGATCTGGTAGATAGTCAGGCTTCTCAGCCTTTTTCATTTGTAGACGTCTGTACTCAGACATGTTAAGCTTCCGCATGTGCTTTGACTTGTATGCTCTGAATGTTGGGTCATGAGACCTATGTTTGTAATATCTCGCTCCTCGGAGCCTACTGAATAAATACTTGAGTCGTAGAGTTATGTTGTGATGCCATGTTGTATTTACACATATCGAGCATATTGCGTGTATGATTGAAATGCTTGGTATGTGTGGGATCCGACAACCTAGTTGTTTATCCTTGGTAGCCTCTCTTATGGGGAAATGTAGTCTTGTGCTTCCATGAGCCATAGTAGTCCGCTACAGCCCAGTTCACCCGAGTCCTGCTAGCCCAGCACTACTGCTCCAGACACCTGACTGGCCGGCATGTGATTCACTTCGTTCCTGTGTCTGTCCCTTCAGGGAAATGTCACGCGGTGACATCCGGAGTCCTGCCTGGCCTGCTACAGCCCGGGTTCCCGGAGTCCTGTTAGCCCAGTGCTACAGCCCGGATTCACACGCTGCTGACCGACATGCTCGATGTTGATTCATGTTTGACTGTCCCCATAAGTTAGTGCCACTTTGGGTTCACGACTAGTCATGTCGGCCCGGGTTCTCTGTCATATGGATGCTAGCGACATTATCATATACGTGAGCCAAAAGGCGCAAACGGTCCCGGGCCATGGTAAGGCGACACCCGTGGGAATACCGTGCGTGAGGCCGCAAAGTGATATGAGGTGTTACAGGCTAGATCGGTGTGACTTAGAATCGGGGTCCTGACATGTGGACCGCCTTTTCAGTTTCAAAAAAAATAAAAGAAAATGATACAAATGTCAAAAAAATAAAAGAAAATAAGATTCCCATGTGATATGTGGTCTAGTTGTTAGCAAAATTTACAAACACGAATTTTCGACTTTTTTGCAAAATCTCTCGAGAATTTGTAAAATGGGCATAACTTTTGCATGAACTCCGATGAAAAGGTATTTTATATGAAAAATCATCTACTCGAAAAGTTGCATCCGATTTCAACTGGGGGAACCTCGTTGAACATTTTCAAAATCCCCAAAAACCTAACAGAAAAAAGTTATGGGGCTTTCAAGATCTGGAGAGGCAAAAAAATTTAAAAAAATTCAAACAAATCAAACTCAGTAATGGCGCACCTGCCCATGGTGCGCCATTACTATCTTCCCGCATTCAAAATTCAAACTATATCAAAAAAATTAAAAAAATTAAAGTTAGTAATGGCGCACCTGCCCACGGTGCGCCATTACTATCTTCCCGCCTTCAAAATTCAAAATAAATAAAAAAAGTTAGTAATGGCGCACCTGCCCACGGTGCGCCATTACTATGCCGTATATATGGCTGGGCGGGGTCCTCTCCTCCTTACCTCTTCATTGTTCTCCTCCACTCCACCTCTCCTCCACTCCATCTCCTCCTCTCCTCCACTCCATCTCCATTCTCCTCGAATCCCAGAGCCATCGTCGGTCGTCGACGTCGTCGAGGCAGAGCACCAGATCCACAGCCTTCAATCCACATGCACAAATCTGAAACCACCATTTTCACTCGCCCACCGGTGACATCACGCATAACGCCAGCCACCAGCCGAACACCTAAAACCGTCGACCAGAAAAATAGACGGGAGACCGAGCCCACTGGCTCCTCGACGCCGCCATGGACTCCGTCGAGTTGGTGCTGGAGCCCGGGCATTATTGTCGAATGCGTCCCCGCCGCATTATTCTCGGATGCGTCGCTGCCGTCACAACAGCACCGCCCCACACACTGAACTCGCCAACCAGAAGGGATGGCGAGCACACGTATCCCCGAGCCACTCGACACCGCCAGAAAAGACGATGCCAACTCCATGGATGCAACGCCACCATATCTACCTACATGCCTGACGCAGAGATCCGGCGCTCGTTCATCCTCACGTTGCCGGACCGGCGAACAGACGATGAAAGAACCACGGACTCGCCGGCGGCGGACAGTTGGGCTGGACACGCCCTTTGCCCTCCTCGGGGAACAGTCAAAAGAAGGAACGGTTCGGGAGCGAGAAAGGCACAGCGGCTCCGCAGACGCGCTGTCTGGTCAGCACATGTTGCGGAGTCAGAATTTTGAGTTAGGGTGGTCCAATGGACATAGAAAAACTCACAAAACAACAACTAGTGTAGAATTTGTCAAAAGCCTGGAACAAAAAGGTGTTGCAACCATGTTAAATTTCATAGTGACGGTGTTACACGACAGGAAAATAACACGTTGCGGTGTCTCGGGTTGTAAGCTGAGTGTAATATATTGGGCACTCGTCTTAGCAGACAATAAGCCGAGTACCTCCAACAGCACGCACGGTAAAAAATGTGAACTCGGCCTAGGGGATAGTAAGCTAAGCGCAATGCTAAAATACACTCGGCTTACAAATGAAGCTCGGTATATAGTCCAGAAGGATCTTAGCTTACAAAGCAGGCTCGGTAAAGTTTCCTCCTGTTAAATTAATGCTCCAGCCAACTCATCCAAAAGTCCGAACTGATGGAAGAAGGCGGGCAATATATTTCAACACTCCCCCTCACGTCTAGGCTATTTTAGTCCTTAGACGTGGGATCGATGTAGCCGCAAAGTACCATATTGAATTCATGCTCCAGCCAACTCATCCAAAAGTCCGAACTAATGAAAGGAGGCGGGCAATATATTTAAACAACCTCCCTCATGGCCATCACGGAGGTGGTTGACAGCTCCATGTACTGAAGGTAGTTCGGAGTCCCGGATGTGATCACGGACATGACGAGAAGTCTCGAAATGGTCGAGACATAAAAAATGATATATTGGACGATGTTATTCGGACACCGGATGAGTTCCGGGAGTCACCGAATAAATATCGGAGTGCCGGAAGGGTTATCGGAACCACTGGAGATGTAATGGGACTTATTGGGCCTAGGGGAGAGAGAGAGGGGCAGCCAAGGGCTGCCCCCCCCATGGGCCTAGTCCGAATTGGACTAGGGGAGGGGCGGCGCCCCCACCTTCCTTCTCTTTCCCCTCTCCTTCCTTCTTCTCCTAGTAGGACTAGGAAAGGGGGATCCAACTGAAGGAAATATGCCTAGAGGCAATAATAAAGTTATTATTTATTCCCTTATTTCATGACAAATGTTTATTATTCATGCTATAATTGTATTAACCGGAAACATAATACATGTGTGAATACATAGACAAATAGAGTGTCACTAGTATGTCTCTACCTGACTAGCTCGTTGATCAAAGTGTTGGGGAACGTAGCAGAAATTCAAAATTTTCTACGCATCACCAAGATCAATCTATGGAGTAATCTAGCAACGAGGGGAAGGGGAGTGCATCTACATACCATTGTAGATCGCGATGCGGAAGCGTTGCAAGAACGCGGATGAAGGAGTCGTACTCGTAGCGGTTCAGATCGCGGTTGATTCCAATCTAAGCGCCGAACCACGGCGCCTCCGCGTTCAACACACGTGCAGCCCGGTGACGTCTCCCACGCCTTGATCCAGCAAGGTGAGAGGGAGAGGTTGGGGAAGACTCCATCCAGCAGCAGCACGACGGCGTGGTGGTGATGGAGGAGCGTGGCAATCCCGCAGGGCTTCGCCAAGCACCGCGGGAGAGGGGTAGGGCTGCGCCGAAAGAGAGACGTTCTCATGTCTATGGCAGCCCCAAACCTCAAGTATATATAGGGGAGGGGGAGGGTTGCGCCCCCATCTAGGGTTCCCCCCCCCCCCACAAGGGGTGCGGCCAGCCCTAGATGGGGCTTGGGGGGCGGCCAAGAGGGGGGAGAGAGGGGGCGCCCCACTAGATGGGCCTTAGGCCCATCTAAGCCTAGGGTTTCCCCCTTCCCCCCTTTCTTGCGCCCTGGGCCTCTTGTGGGGGGCGCACCAGCCCACCTGGGGCTGGTCCCCTCCCACACTTGGCCCATGCAGCCCTCTGGGGCTGGTGGCCTCACTTGGTGGACCCCCGGGACCCTCCCGGTGGTCCCGGTACATTACCGATATCACCCGAAACTTTTCCGGTGACCAAAACAGGACTTCCCATATATAAATCTTTACCTCCGGACCATTCCGGAACTCCTCGTGACGTCCGGGATCTCATCCGGGACTCCGAACAACATTCGGTAACCACGTACATCTATTCCCTATAACCCTAGCGTCATCGAACCTTAAGCGTGTAGACCCTACGGGTTCGGGAACCATGCAGACATGACCGAGACGTTCTCCGGTCAATAACCAACAGCGGGATCTGGATACCCATGTTGGCTCCCACATGTTCCACGATGATCTCATCGGATGAACCACGATGTCGGGGATTCAATCAATCCCGTATACAATTCCCTTTGTCTATCGGTATGTTACTTGCCCGAGATTCGATCGTCGGTATCCCGATACGTTGTTCAATCTCGTTACCGGCAAGTCTCTTTACTCGTTCCGTAACTCACATCATCCCGTGATCAACTCCTTGGTCACATTGTGCACATTATGATGATGTCCTACCGAGTGGGCCCAGAGATACCTCTCCGTTTACACGGAGTGACAAATCCCAGTCTCGATTCGTGCCAACCCAACAGACACTTTCGGAGATACCTGTAGTGCACCTTTATAGCAACCCAGTTCCGTTGTGACGTTTGGTACACCCAAAGCATTCCTACGGTATCCGGGAGTTGCACAATCTCATGGTCTAAGGAAATGATACTTGACATTAGAAAAGCTCTGAGCAAACGAACTACACGATCTTGTGCTAGGCTTAGGATTGGGTCTTGTCCATCACATCATTCTCCTAATGATGTGATCCCGTTATCAAAGACATCCAATGTCCATGGTCAGGAAACCGTAACCATCTATTGATCAACGAGCTAGTCAACTAGAGGCTTACTAGGGACATGGTGTTGTCTATGTATCCACACATGTATCTGAGTTTCCTATCAATACAATTCTAGCATGGATAATAAACGATTATCATGAACAAGGAAATATAATAATAACCAATTTATTATTGCCTCTAGGGCATATTTCCAACAGTCTCCCACTTGCACTAGAGTCAATAATCTAGTCCACATCACCATGTGATTAACACTCATAGGTCACATCACCATGTGACCAACATCCAAAGAGTTTACTAGAGTCAACAATCTAGTTCACATCACTATGTGATTAACACTCAATGAGTTCTGGTTTGATCATGTTATGCTTGTGAGAGAGGTTATTAGTCAACAGGTCTGAACCTTTCAGATCCGTGTGTGCTTTACGAATATCTATGTCATCTTGTGGATGCTACCACGCGCTATTTGGAGCCATTTCAAATAATTGCTCTACTATACGAATCCGGTTTACTACTCAGAGTCATCCGGATTAGTGTCAAAGTTCGCATCGACATAACCCTTTACGACGAACTCCTTTTCACCTCCATAATCGAGAAAATTTCTTAGTCCACTAGATACTAAGGATAAGTTCGACCGCTGTCATGTGATCCATTCCCGGATCACTATTGTACCCCTTGACCAACTCATGGCAAGGCACACTTCATGTGCGGTACACAGCATAGCATACTGTAGAGCCTACGTCTGAAGCATAGGGGACGACCTTCGTCCTTTCTCTCTCTTCTGCTGTGGTCAAGTCTTGAGTCTTACTCAATACTCACACCTTGTAACACAGCCAAGAACTCCTTCTTTGCTGATCTATTTTGAACTCTTTCAAAATCATGTCAAGGTGTGCGTTCTTTGAAAGTATCATCGGGCGTCTTGATCTATCTCTATAGATCTTTATGCCCAATATGTAAGCAGCTTTTATCCAGGTCTTCCTTTGAAAAACTCCTTTCAAACAACCCTTTATGCTTTCCAGAAATTTTACATCATTTCGGATCAACAATATGTCATTCACATATACTTATCAGAAATGTTGTAGCGCTCCCACTCACTTTATTGTAAATACAAGTTTCTAACAAACTTTGTATAAACCCAAAAACTTTGATCACTCCATCAAAGCGTATATTCTGACTCCGAGATGCTTGCTCTAGTCCATGGAAGGATCGCCGGAGCTAGCATACCTTTTAGCATCCTTAGGATCGACAAAACCTTTCTGATTGTATCACATACAACCTTTCCTTACGAAAACTGGTAAGGAAACTTGTTTTGACATCCATCTGCCAGATTTCATAAATGCAGCTAATGCTAACATGATTCCGACGGACTTAAGCATCGCTACGGATGAGAAAATCTCATCGTAGTCAACTCCTTGAACTTGTGAAAATACTCTTTTCCACAAGTCGAGCCTCATAGATGGTAACATTACCGTCCATGTCTGTCTTCTTCTTAAAGATCCATTTATCTCGGATTTCATGGCTTCTAACCATTTGTCGGAATATGGGCCCACCATCGCTTCTCCATAGCTCGTAGGTTCAGTATTGTCCAACAACATGATATCTCAGACAGGATCACGTACCACTCTGAAGTAGCACGCATCCTCGTCGTCCTACGAGGTTTGGTAGTGACTTGATCCGAAGTTCCATGATCACTATCATAAGCTTCCACTTCAATTGGTGTAGGTGCCACAGGAACAACTTCCTGTGCCTGCTACACCCTAGTTGAAGTGACGGTTCAATAACCTTATCAAGTCTCCACCATCCTCCCACTCAATTCTTTCGAGAAAGGACTCGTTTCTAGAAGCAATTACTTTTGCTTCCAGATCTGAAATAGGAGGTACACCCAACTGTTTTGGGTATTCTATGAAGATGCATATATCCGCTTTGGGTTCGAGCTTATCAGCCTGAAACTTTTTCACATAAGCATCGCAGCCCCAAACTTTTAAGAAACGACAACTTAGGTTTCTCTAAACGGTGTCGTCTCAACGGAATTGCGTGGTGCCCCTTTTAAAGTGAATGCGGTTGTCTCTAATGCCTAACCCATAAACGATAGTGGTAATTTGATAAGAGACATCATGGTATGCACCATATCCAAAGGGTGTAGCTATGATGTCCGGACACACCATCACACTATGGTGTTCCAGGCGGTATTAATTGTGAAACACTTTCCACAATGTCTTAATTGTGTGCCAAACTCGTAACTCAGATACTCATCTCTATGATCATATCACAGACATTTTATCCTCTTGTCACGACGATCTTCAACTTCACTCTGAAATTACTTGAACCTTTCAATAATTCAGACTTGTGTTTCATCAAGTAAATACACTCAGCATCTACTCAAATCATCTGTGAAGTAAGAACATAACGATATCCACTGCATGCCTCAGCACTCATTGGACTGCATACATCAAAATGTATTACTTCCAATAAGTTGCTCTCTTGTTCCATCTTACTGAAAACGAGGACTTTCAGTCATCTTGCCCATGTGGTATGATTTGCATGTCTCAAGTGATTCAAAATCAAGTGAGTCCAAACGATCCATCTGCATGGAGTTTCTTCATGCATATATACCAATAGACATGGTTCGCATGTCTCAATCTTTTCAAAAACGAGTGAGTCCAAAGATCCATCTACATGGAGCTTCTTCATGCGTTCTATACCAATATGACTCAAATGGCAGTGCCACAAGTATGTGGAACTATCATTACTATTTTATATCTTTTGGCACGAACATGTGTATCACTACGATCGAGATTCATTTTAGGTGCAAGACCATTGAAGGTATTATTCAAATAAACAGAGTAACCATTATTCTCCTTAAATGAATAACCGTATTGCGATAAACATAATCCAATCATGCTCAACGCAAACACCAAATCTCGATGGTAGAGGGAGCATGCGATGCTTGATCACATCAACCTTGGAAACACTTCCAACACATATCGTCATCTCACCTTTAGCTAGTCTCCGTTTATTCCACAGCTTTTATTTCGAGTTACTAACACTTAGCAACCGAACCGGTATCTAATACCCTAGTGCTGCTAGGAGTACTAGTAAAGTACACATTCATATAACGTATATCCAATATACTTCTGTCGACCTTGCCCGCCTTCTCATCTACCAAGTATCTAGGGTAGTACTACTTCAGTGACCGTTCCCCTCATTACAGAAGCACTTAGTCTCGGGTTTGGGTTCAACCTTGGGATTCTTCACTAGAGCAGCAAACGATTTGCTGTTTCATGAAGTATCCCTTTTGCCCTTGCCCTTCTTAAACTAGTGGTTTTACTAACCATCAACAATTGATGCTCCTTCTTGATTTCTACTTTCGCGGTGTCAAACATCGCGAATAGCTCAAGGATCATCATAACTATCCCTGATATGTTATAGTTCATCACGAAGCTCTACTAGCTTGGTGGCAGTAACTATGGAGAACCATCACTATCTCATCTGGAAGATTAACTCCCACTCGATTCAAGCGATTGTGGCACTCAGACAATCTGAGCACATGCTCAACGATTGAGCTTTTCTCCCTTAGTCTGCAGGGTTAAGAAACTTGTCAGAGGTCTCATACCTCTTGACGTGGGCACTAGTCTGAAATCCCAATTTCAGTCTTCGGAACATCTTATATGTTCTGCGACGTTTCAAAAACGTCTTAGGTGCCGCAATTCTAAACCGTTAGCAATACGCATTGAACTATCACGTAGTCATCAAAACGTGTATGTCAGATGTTTCGTAACATCTACAGACGACGCTGAGGTTCAGCACACCGAGCGGTGCATTAAGGACATAAGCCTTCTGTGCAGCAATGAGGACACTCCTCAGTTTACGGACCCAGTCCGCATAATTGCTACTACCAACTTTCAACTAAATTTTTCTCTAGGAACGTATCTTAAACAGTAGAACTTAAGCGTATGACATAATTTGCAAAGGTCTTTTGACTATGTTCATGATAATTAAGTTCATCTGATTAATGAACTCCCACTCAGATAGACATCCCTCTAGTCATCTAAGTGATACATGATCCGAGTCAAACTAGGCCGTGTCCGATCATCACGTGAGACGGACTAGTCATCATCGGTGAACATCTCCATGTTGATCGTATCTACTATACGACTCATGTTCGACCTTTCGGTCTCTTGTGTTCCGAGGCCATGTCTGTACATGCTAGGCTCGTCAAGTCAACCTAAGTGTTTTGCATGTGTTCCGAGGCCATGTCTGTACATGCTAGGCTCGTCAACACCCGTTGTATTCGAACATTAGAATCTATCACACCCGATCATCACGTGGTGCTTCGAAACAACGAACCTTCGCAACGGTGCACAGTTAGGGGGAACACGTCTCTTGAAATTTTAGTGAGGGATCATCTTATTTATGCTACCGTCGTTCTAAGCAAATAAGATGTAAACATCATAAACATCACATGCAAATCAAATAGTGACATGATATGGCCAATATCATTTTGCTCCTTTGATCTCCATCTTCGGGGCACCATGATCATCTTTGTCACCGGCATGACACCATGATCTCCATCATTGTGTCTTCATGAAGTTGTCACGCCAACGATTACTTCTACTTCTATGGCTAACGTGCTTAGCAATAAAGTAAAGTAACTTACATGGCGTTATTCAATGACACGCAGGTCATACAAAAAATAAAGACAACTCCTATGGCTCCTGCCGGTTGTCATACTCATCGACATGCAAGTCGTGATTCCTATTACAAGAATATGATCAATCTCATACATCACATATATCATTCATCACATCTTCTGGCCATATCACATCACATAGCACATGCTGCAAAAACAAGTTAGACGTCCTCTAATTGTTGTTGCAAGTTTTTACGTGGCTTGTATAGGTTTCTAGCAAGAACGTTTCTTACCTACGTAAAACCACAACGTGATATGCCAGTTTCTATTTACCCTTCATAAGGACCCTTTTCATCGAATCCATTCCGACAAAAGTGGGAGAGACAGACACCCGCTAGCCACCTTATGCAACTAGTGCATGTCAGTCGGTGGAACCTGTCTCACGTAAGCGTACGTGTAAGGTCGGTCCGGGCCGCTTCATCCCACAATGCCGCCGAAACAAGATAAGACTAGTAGCGGAAAGAAGAATTGGCAATATCTACGCCCACAACTGCTTTGTGTTCTACTCGTGCATAGAAACTACGCATAGACCTAGCTCATGATGCCACTGTTGGGAAACGTAGCAGAAATTCAAAATTTTCTACGCATCACCAAGATCAATCTATGGAGTAATCTAGCAACGAGGGGAAGGGGAGTGCATCTACATACCATTGTAGATCGCGATGCGGAAGCGTTGCAAGAACGCGGATGAAGGAGTCGTACTCGTAGCGATTCAGATCGCGGTTGATTCCGATCTAAGCGCCGAACCACGGCGCCTCCGCGTTCAACACACGTGCAGCCCGGTGACTTCTCCCACGCCTTGATCCAGCAAGGTGAGAGGGAGAGGTTGGGGAAGACTCCATCCAGCAGCAGCACGACGCCGTGGTGGTGATGGAGGAGCGTGGCAATCCCGCAGGGCTTCGCCAAGCACCGCGGGAGAGGGGTAGGGCTGCGCCGAAAGAGAGACGTTCTCATGTCTATGGCAGCCCCAAACCTCAAGTATATATAGGGGAGGGGGAGGGCTGCGCCCCCATCTAGGGTTCCCCCCCCCCAAGGGGTGCGGCCAGCCCTAGATGGGGCTTGGGGGGCGGCCAAGAGGGGGGAGAGAGGGGGCGCCCCACTAGATGGGCCTTAGGCCCATCTAAGCCTAGGGTTTCCCCCTTCCCCCCTTTCTTGCGCCCTGGGCCTCTTGTGGGGGGGCGCACCAGCCCACCTGGGGCTGGTCCCCTCCCACACTTGGCCCATGCAGCCCTCTGGGGCTGGTGGCCCCACTTGGTGGACCCCCGGGACCCTCCCGGTGGTCCCGGTACATTACCGATATCACCCGAAACTTTTCCGGTGACCAAAACAGGACTTCCCATATATAAATCTTTACCTCCGGACCATTCCGGAACTCCTCATGACGTCCGGGATCTCATCCGGGACTCCGAACAACATTAGGTAACCACGTACATCTATTCCCTATAACCCTAGCGTCATCGAACCTTAAGCGTGTAGACCCTACAGGTTCGGGAACCATGCAGACATGACCGAGACGTTCTCCGGTCAATAACCAACAGCGGGATCTGGATACCCATGTTGGCTCCCACATGTTCCACGATGATCTCATCGGATGAACCACGATGTCGGGGATTCAATCAATCCCGTATACAATTCCCTTTGTCTATTGGTATGTTACTTGCCCGAGATTCGATCGTCGGTATCCCGATACCTTGTTCAATCTCGTTACCGGCAAGTCTCTTTACTCGTTCCTTAACTCACATCATCCCGTGATCAACTCCTTGGTCACATTGTGCACATTATGATGATGTCCTACCGAGTGGGCCCAGAGATACCTCTCCGTTTACACGGAGTGACAAATCCCAGTCTCGATTCGTGCCAACCCAACAGACACTTTCGGAGATACCTGTAGTGCACCTTTATAGCAACCCAGTTACGTTGTGACGTTTGGTACACCCAAAGCATTCCTACGGTATCCGGGAGTTGCACAATCTCATGGTCTAAGGAAATGATACTTGACATTAGAAAAGCTCTGAGCAAACGAACTACACGATCTTGTGCTAGGCTTAGGATTGGGTCTTGTCCATCACATCATTCTCCTAATGATGTGATCCCGTTATCAACGACATCCAATGTCCATGGTCAGGAAACCGTAACCATCTATTGATCAACGAGCTAGTCAACTAGAGGCTTACTAGGGACATGGTGTTGTCTATGTATCCACACATGTATCTGAGTTTCCTATCAATACAATTCTAGCATGGATAATAAACGATTATCATGAACAAGGAAATATAATAATAACCAATTTATTATTGCCTCTAGGGCAAATTTCCAACACAAAGATGGTTGTGTTTCCTAACCATAGACAAAGAGTTGTCATTTGATTAACGGGATCACATCATTAGGAGAATGATGTGATTGACTTGACCCATTCCGTTAGCTTAGCACTTGATCGTTTTGTATGTTGCTATTGCTTTCTTCATGACTTATACATGTTCCTATGACTATGAGATTATGCAAGTCCCGTTTACCGGAGAAACACTTTGTGTGCTACCAAACGTCACAACGTAACTGGGTGATTATAAAGGTGCTCTACAGGTGTCTCCGAAGGTACTTGTTGGGTTGGCGTATTTTGAGATTAGGATTTGTCACTCCGATTGTCGGAGAGGTATCTCTGGGCCCACTCGGTAATGCACATCACTATAAGCCTTGCAAGCATTGCAACTAATGAGTTAGTTGCGGGATGATGTATTACGGAACGAGTAAAGAGACTTGCCGGTAACGAGATTGAACTAGGTATTGAGATACCGACGATCGAATCTCGGGCAAATAACATACCGATGACAAAGGGAACAACGTATGTTGTTATGCGGTTTGACCGATAAAGATCTTCGTAGAATATGTGAGAGCCAATATGAGCATCGAGGTTCCGCTATTGGTTATTGACCGGAGACGTGTCTCGGTCATGTCTACATAGTTCTCGAACCCGTAGGGTCCGCACGCTTAAAGTTTCGATGACAGTTATATTATGAGTTTATGAGTTTTGATGTACCGAAGGTAGTTCGGAGTCCCGGATGAGATCGGGGACATGACGAGGAGTCTCGAAATGGTCGAGACGTAAAGATCGATATATTGGACGACTATATTCGGACATCGGAAAGGTTCCGAGTGATTCGGGTATTTTTCGGAGTACCGGGGAGTTACGGGAATATGGGAAAGAAGTATTGGGCCTTAATGGACCTTAGTGGGAAGGAGAGGCAGCGGCCAGGAGGTGGCGCGCGCACCTCCCAAGCCCAGTCCGAATTGGACAAGGGGTTTGGGGCGCGGCCCCCCTCTCCCTTCCTTCTCCTCTTGCCCCCTTTCCCCCTTCTCCTAGTTGGACTAGGAAAGGAGGAAACCTACTCCAACTAGGAGTAGGAATCCTACTCCCTTGGCGCGCCCCTCCTAGGGCCGGCCTCCTCCTCCCTTGCTCCTTTATATACGGGGGCAGGGGGCACCCCAGAGGGACAACAATTGATCGTTTGATTTTTTTAGCCGTGTGCAGTGCCCCCCTCCACCATAGTCCACCTCGATAATACTGTAGCGGTGCTTAGGCGAAGCCCTGCGTCGGTAGAACATCATCATCGTCACCACGCCGTCGTGCTGACGAAACTCTCCCTCAACACTCGGCTGGATCGGAGTTCGAGGGACGTCATCGGGCTGAACGTGTGCTGAACTCGGAGGTGCCGTGCGTTCGGTACTTGATCGGCCGGATCGTGAAGACGTACGACTACATCAACCGCGTTGTGCTAACGCTTTCACTTTCGGTCTACGAGGGTACGTGGACAACACTCTCCCCTCTCGTTGCTATGCATCACCATGATCTTGCGTGTGCGTAGGAATTTTTTTGAAATTACTACGTTCCCCAACACCAACTCCTACTTGGAGTAGGATTGCCCCCCTTGGGCGCACCCTATGAGGGTCGGCCGGCCTCCCCCTTGCTCCTTTATATACGGGGGGGCACCCCACAGACACACAAGTTGATTGTTTAGCCATGTGCGGTGCCCCCCTCCACAGATTTCCACCTCGGTCATATCGTTGTAGTGCTTAGGCGAAGCCCTGCGTCGGTAACTTCATCATCACCGCCAGCGTTCTGGGCCAGAGGCAGCGGTACTACCGCTCACCAGGAGCGGTACTACCGCTGGCCCGTGCGGTACTACCGCTCCCTTGAGCAGTATTACCGCACGCCACAGAGGCTTTAGCACTTGGATGCCTTCAAAACGCAGCTAAAGACAACAGACGGATCCAATAAAACCAGAACTGCCATAACTTCTGCAAATGAGCTCCGAATTGAGCCAACTCAAGCTTGTTCGATACAAGACAACGAGTAGCATCAACCGAGAAGAGGCAGGCAGAAAGAAGAGGCAGGGGAGGTATGCCTAACAAAAAGAGGAGAGAAACCTCCAACCGAGAAGAACCGGCAGAACCTCCAACATCGAAAACATCATAGAAGATGCATGTGAACTCCGTTTTTGATGAACTCGAGCTTGTCATCAAGATGACCATAAGCTCAAAATCTCACAAAGGGAACCAAACAAGAACCAAGAAAGATGATGCAAGGATGCAATGGTTTGAGATCTCTACAAATAATACAATCAAGCTACTCATCGAGAGCCCCCCTTGATAGTACGGCAATCGATCCTATAACCCGGTCTCTCGACTACCACCATGAGACCGGTAAAATAGAAAACCTATCAAGGGCAAACATTTGCCTCGCACATGGTCCACTTGAGCTAGATGATGACGATCTTGACTCCCTTAAGTTGGACCATCTTTCTTGATTGCGTTGGCTTGATGAAGACTAGTTGATTGCTCCCCCATACACCACTATGGATGAGCCAGTCTTCCGCACATCTTCACAAATCCATTGTTACCACAATGGACGGCAAGCTTCAAGCATTTGATCTCTTCGTTATGCTCCACTTGAACTTGCACACCGCAACCTAACCTCACAAAGAACTCTCACGAATACCATGGGTTAGCATACAAAGTGTAATGGACAATGCTTACCATACCATGGGATCACTTGATCCCTTGGTACATCTTGTACGCTTTGTGTGTTGATCACTTTGATTTACTCTTTGATTTAGTCTTGATCAACCTCTCACATGACCAATCTTTAGGTAATTCCTTGAGTAGCACCTTGGTCATCACAAACTCTCCTTGAAACCAACAAATGGACTCCAAGAAAAGCCTATGGACAAAACCTTCAAATATAACTCAAGGCAACCATTAGTCTATAGAGATAGTCATTAATTACCAAAACCAAATATGGGGGCACTGCATGTTCTTTCATCTTCACACCCTAGTGTGCCCATATTAGGACCACATGCAGAACGCTAAGTTGTTCCGACCATACTTCACGCGATTTGATGAGTCTTCTGTTCGGTGAGCCCATAAACGTCTACCCCCTAGCTTTTCTTGAAAAGGAGTGATTCCATCTGGACTATCCTCTTTGTGTGTGCCATAATTGGTCATAAGACCGTGAGCAACAAAAAAGAGGACAATTACAGGGCATATGATCTACCTATCAAGAGTGAATTTTGTGAACTTTAGTATGAATCCTGCACTTTGAGGCGAACGAACGGAATCTTGTGAAGACTTGGGCTCAATCTTGGTTTTCCATGTCCCTATGACCTACCCTAATGGAAACAAAGAGAAAGGCCCCATTGTCTAAACCCTTTTGAAGCCTATCAAAGGGCAGGACGACGTGAGACCCACAGATCAGCGTTTTCGCCTGGAAACGCGTGAGGGAGTATTATATGTATAAAAGGGTGGTGTGATGTGAAAAGATCCAATACACAACTTGATGTGGGACTTACTTCAATAACAAGACTATCCAGCATGAAGGTTTTGGGCATAGAGTGTGAATCCCCCAC
The DNA here is from genome assembly GCF_002575655.3 of Aegilops tauschii subsp. strangulata. NCBI lineage: Eukaryota > Viridiplantae > Streptophyta > Magnoliopsida > Poales > Poaceae > Aegilops > Aegilops tauschii. The sequence continues at coordinate 4,661,426 of NC_053039.3, forward strand.
TTCAAGGCATAGTTTAAAAAACCAAACCGGCAATTGAACCGACAAGGCTGTCGGTTCAGATTTTTACCGGTCGGACCGCCAGTTCACCGGTTCGATTGTCGGCTTTTTAAGCAATAAAATAATATATATTTTGTCAATAAATACGCCAATCAATAGATATAAAATGTGTAATTGCATGACAGATTAACCAATAACTACATGTTAATATCTAATTCATATACATGATAAAAAATGTGTTGTTGCTGTTGCGCGGAGCCAGAGTGGCGAGGGAGAGGCGGGGTCGCCATGCCACGACCCCGAGCAAGGGTGGCTGCGATGGGGCTGGCGGCGCTGATGAGTTTGTCTCTGTGGACAAAATCGAGGGAGAAAGCTCCCAATCGGTCGAAACCCTACCAAAAGAGGGTTGTTTTTCCTTTACCAACTTTACCCTTAGCTTGTACATAGAAAAACGAGTCAATCGAGGGGCTTTTCTAGAATCAACATCGAACCACCCGGTTTTATGTGAACCTCCCGGCTCACCGGTTTATCCAAAACCGGCCGGTTCGACCGGTTTTTTCTGGTTTGATTGCTCAAATGGTCCACCAGGCTTAAAGAACCGTTGGGATCGCCGGTTCCGGTCTTTTCTGGTCCGACCGCCGGCCCGGTCCGGTTTTTAAACTATGCTTCAAGGTGAAGGGAGGGAATCATGTGAAGACATGGGGTCAATCTTGGTTTGACATGTCCCTATGACCTACCAAGTGCAAGTATGTCCTACTTCATTGATCTTCCACGTACATGAAAGCCCATTTATGCATTGCAACGATGATGACATTATTGCGATGATGTACTATAGGCCGCCTAGAAGAAGTCAGACAGTGGGAGGCGCGGGCTAGTATACTACAAATGAAGGATAACTTGGCTGAAAGCAGGATTTCTTTGCCGTACAGCAACAAGCCAAAGAGCAGCGTCGCCGGAGAGGAGAGGGGTGGTGGCCTCAGGAACCAGCGATCGCCAGAAAGGAGAGGGGCGGTGGCATCGGGAACCAGCAGTTGCCGGAGGGGAAATGGCCTCAGGTATGCAGGAGAGAGATGAGAAAATGGAGTACTGCTGAGAGGATAAAGTGTGCGTTCGCACCGACAGAACACAGCGAACGAGAAGAAAGGGGTGACGTGGCTGCTGCGTGAGCTTTAAGGTGTGTACTTTCGATGGAACGGTGGCTGACGCGTTCGGTGGAACTGTCTTAATATCTGATGTCCGCCAGTAAATATTTCCCAAATCAAGTTTTATCTCGCTGGTCCATTGGTCGAGCACGTAGGGCACAACCAAACCAACTTGCGCCTCAAACAGAACAAATTAAATTTGTAAATTCGGGAGTCGGGGACAAGATAAAAAATGATCTGTTACAAACATAAGACATGTTGTATATCTCTCTCTCTCATCCAGTTGTTGTTCACTCTATTATTCAAGCACCGACGACTGACTGGCTGATAAGTCGGCGAGCGGTATAACGAAATTGAAGACTCTGAAGGAAACAAGCTAGTAGGATCATAAAGCTATCAAAGATTCTAGAATGGTCTTAGTTAGAGTTTATGCGATGGTGGGCGCTCCTCCTTCTGCTCCTCCTCCTGAGCGGCGGCACTGGCAGAGCAGGTCGAAGTAGTTCTGGCACCTGCTGATGTCGCTCTCGTTGCCGTAGATGCACTGCATACACATGCATACATCACAAAGTTCCATCAACCAACGTACATGATTAGATCGATGCATGATGGCAACTGGCCCAATTCCTGTAAAAAATAAAGAGACTGAAACAAGATAGTATGCACGTACGTTGCTGAAGGCCTGGTTCTGGACGCCGCACGCGTCGGCGGCAGGAGAGGCGGCAGCCGGCTCCTCGACGACCCTGACGGTGCGCGGGCCCAGTATGGAGTCCATGGCCCGGTGCGCCATGCTGGTCCCAACACCCCACCCGATCAGGAGGAGGAGAGAATGTTTGTTTTTGTTAGTTTGTTTCAAGTGAGCGATGATGAATGGATAGATGTGAGATGAGACGATGAACCCTTTTATAGGCAGGCAGGCGCGTCTCCGCTAATCAAGCTCGCGATACTACCATTCATTTCCAAATTTTTAATTAATTTAATCATTTGTGTTTATTCTCCCGAAAAAAGATAATACTAGCACGACCCAGTAAAATTAGGAGACGTGCCTCACCTGTCAGCTGCTGTATTGGACATTTCCGCACGCATCTATATATATTCGTTCCCTCCTTGGGCCATCTTCGACACGGACCTCCTCAAATTTCAAAAGAAAAACGTCCAGACCGACGTCTTCAGATACAGTAAGCTATCCAACGCCATTTCGCATCTATCCGCGACTTATCCGTGTGTCTAAAATCTCACAAACCGAAGCAACCTAAGGAGGCTTTGCATGAGTCTGGACATCCGTCCCATGTGCGTGCGACAAGTGACCCCACTCAAATCCCCCTTCTGAACCATTTTTCTTCCCCTCCACCCTTATTCTCCCTTGCTCTGCATTTGCACCCTCCTCATCTGCCGCCGCTGTTGTACCTCCCCGGCAGACGTCCGTAGCCCCCACCCACGTGCCTGCCCGCCTTGGACTACGTTGTCATCCACCCCGGATTCGCTATCCGCCACCAGGTACCCTCCGCCCTCCTGCTGACGTCGTCCTTGGCGGACACCACGCCTGGCTGGTGTTCGGTCAAATGTAGCTTTTTTTTACATTCTCGTAGTTTCCTACAGTAAGCACGATGACGAGGTACCCGGTGATGGAGGATGAGTTCCTGTGAGATGTGTGGTTGGTCGTATATATGGACTTTGTAGGCATGACGCAAGGGGCTTGACCTTTTAGCAAAACGTGCATCCTTCTTTTCATGAGCACAAGCACTTCGCGCCCTACGACTTGCACATGATCCATGAACCCAATGTGAAGTTGCTACCCCATCAGTGGCGCACCATCTTCAACACCATCATGAAGTATTGTGCTGCGGTTGCACAAGTAGGTAGAATGTGGCCACCGGGCGCGTCAATCATGGAGATCATAAGTTTTGTTTCTTGTTGCTCTACATATTGGTCAATTCGTCGATTCACTTAATGTTGCAACTTGATGATCATCACGTTATTATATAGCCCGGATGAGCTGCCGCACTATACCACAGAATGGAGGGCAGAGGCCATTCATGTTAATGCATTGTTGAGAAAAAAGCACTCCAAAGTTGGATGCCCATTTTGCACGTACTCTGACAGCAAAGTTAAATTTTACCGGATTAGAAGAAAATATAAGCTATTTATTTATTATTCAGAACATGCCAAATTTCTCAATTACAAACTACATCACAATTATGCGACGTAGAAGAAATTTAGAGGAATTAACAAGACATCTTTCCAGCATGCAAGGTAGACGATGGATTGTCAAGCGACTGCAGGCGTCGTAAGGGAAACCATTTGATGCGGAGCATCCTACGGTCATCCCCATGGACCTACTGTCGCCTCCTCAAGAGCCAACCGAACCGATGACACGAGCACGTGCAAGATTCTCGAAACCGAGGTGACATCTCTCCTTTGTGATATTGCAAATGACCCGCACGAGACATGGTTACTACCTAAGTCTGGGATGCTATGCGTTATCAAGTATCAAGAAGACCCTCTCGGAGATGCTCGTGAAGACGGACAAGTCCCCAAACACATGGATGAAGAGGACCAACGGAAGGAACCGGAGAAGTCTCCAGGATCCGGACATCCGGCACCTGGAGAGTGCAGCCGCAGCCCAGCAGCCAAAGCTACATGGCCATGAAGGAAATATGCCCTAGAGGCAATAATAAAGTTGTTATTTATATTTCCTTATATCATGATAAATATTTATTATTCAAGCTAGAATTGTATTAACCGGAAACTTAGTAGATGTGTGAATACATAGACAAACAGAGTGTCACTAGTATGCCTCTACTTGACTAGCTCGTTAATCAAAGATGGTTAAGTTTCCTAGCCATAGACATGAGTTGTCATTTGATGAACTGGATCACATCATTAGAGAATGATGTGATTGACATGACCCATCCGTTAGCTTAGCACTATGATCGTTTAGTTTATTGCTATTGCTTTCTTCATGACTTATACATGTTCCTATGACTATGAGATTATGCAACTCCCGAATACCGGAGGACCACTTAGTGTGCTATCAAACGTCACAACGTAACTGGGTGATTATAAAGATGCTCTACAGGTGTCTCCGATGGTGTTTGTTGAGTTGGCATAGATCGAGATTAGGATTTGTCACTCCGATTGTCGGAGAGGTATCTCTGGGCCCTCTCGGTAATGCACATCACTATAAGCCTTGCAAGCAATGTGACTAATGAGTTAGTTGCGGGATGATGCACTACGGAACGAGTAAAGAGACTTGCCGGTAATGAGATTGAACTAGGTATGATGATACCGACGATCGAATCTCGGGCAAGTAACATACCGATGACAAAGGGAACAACGTATGTTGTTGTGCGGTTTGACCGATAAAGATCTTCGTAGAATATGTAGGAATCATTATGAGCATCCAGATTCCGCTGTTGGTTATTGACCGGAGAAGTGTCTCGGTCATGTCTACATAGTTCTCGAACCCGTAGGGTCCGCACGCTTAACGTTCGATGACGATTGGTATTATGAGTTTATGTGATTTGATGTACCGAAGGTTGTTCGGAGTCCCGGATGAGATCACAGACATGACGAGGAGTCTCGAAATGGTCGAGACATAAAGATTGATATATTGGACCATGCTGTTCGGACACCGGAAGTGTTCTGGAGAGTTTCGGATAAAACCGGAGTGCTGGAGGGTTACCGGAACCCCTGCCCCCCCCCCCCCGCCGGGGAAGTTAATGGGCCACCATGGGCCTTAGAGGAGAGAGGGCCGGCCAGGAGGTGGCGCGCGCCCCCAGTCCGAATTGGACAAGGGGTGGGGGCGGCGCCCCCCTCCTTCCTTCTCTCCCCTTCCTCCTTCCTCCCCCCCCCCTTGTTGGACTAGGAAAGGGGGAACCTACTCCTAGTAAGAGTAGGATCCCCCCCTTGGGCGCGCCCTTGAGGCCGGCCGGCCCCCTCCTCCCCTCCTTTATATACGGGGGAGGGGGCACCCCATAGAGACACAAGTTGATCTTTAGCCGTGTGTGGTGCCCCCTCCACAGTTTTCCACCTCGATCATATTGTCGTAGTGCTTAGGCGAAGCCCTGCGTCGGTAACTTCATCATCACTGTCACCACACCGTCGTGCTGACGGAACTCTCCCTCGGCCTCAGCTGGATCTAGAGTTCGAGGGACGTCAAAGAGCTGAACGTGTGCATATCGCGGAGGTGTCGTGCGTTCGGTACTTGATCAGTTGGATCACGAAGACGTTCGACTACATCAACCGCGTTACTTAATGCTTCCTCTTTCGGTCTACGAGGGTACGTGGACACACTCTCCCCGCTCGTTGCTATGCTTCTCCTAGATAGATCTTGCGTGATCGTAGGAATTTTTTTTGAAATACTACGTTCCCAAACAGGCCATCCCGCCTGGCCTCGGACATCCGGCGCCAGCCCGAAAATCTAGCCCGTCCATCATAGAACGCATCCAGCCCCCACTCGAAGTCCCGGACATCCGGGCCCCTGTCTGCGCGCAGTAACGAGCTGAGGCCCATGTACCCTTTCGCCCCCCCTAGACTATATATACTCCTTCTCCCCCAATGTTTTAGGGTTAGCATTCTGATAGCTCATTTTGGAGATAGAGCCTTGCTCATCTACTTGTACCCCTACTCCATTGGAGACCAAGGCCTCCGAGGAGAAGGTCCCCCAAGTGGATTCAAGACCCCCTTGTGGGAAGATACCCTAGTGGATGAAGACCTCAAATCCTCATGGATTAGGACGAACTAGTGGCCCTTTTGTATCCCCCTTTATTGGATTTGGACATTTGCTATCTCCTTGTGTATGTGGACCTAGCACATGTGTGATCGGATCTAGTTGATCTGAGTGTTTTCCTCCTGTCACTAGTGCAAAACCGGGCTATAGCACCGGTTCGTAAGGGCCTTTAGTGCCGGTTCTGTAACCGGCACTAAAGGGTGGGGACAAAAGGTCCCCCTCCTTTAGTACCGGTTCTGCACGAACCGCCGCTAAAGGGCCACCACGTGGCACAAGCCTGCGCCGGGAGCGGGGAGCTCTTTAGTACCGGTTGGTAACATCAACCGGTACTAAAAGGTTTGGGGGGTTTTGGGTTCAGGGTTTCTTTTTCCTTTAATTTTGTGTTTTCCATTTAATTCTTTTTCGTTTGCTGGTATTTTACGATACTACATATTGTACACGTTATGCATATATATATATATATATATAATCGAATGTCTCGCACCACCATTCACACATACACATGTACGTATATATATACAATTTGGTATATACAATTTCTCCTACATGGAGGCATTACTGCGGTTGCGGGTAATGGAATTCTCCTATGGGATCTATAACCTAGTCGAGCAAAAATCCTGCTATTTCCTCTGCAATTGCTCGTACGCGATCCATTGGTAGGAGCTTCTCCCGCACCTTATTGAACTGTTAAGAAGGAGATCAATATGCATGTATTAGTTGTCTGACTAGATATCGATAATGATGTAAAAAAATTGTGTAGTGTTCTGGCAAACGTACCCATAGCTGTCTATCAGATGTGCTCATTTCGGACTTCATCATGCGAATGTTCTCGCAAACGTAGTATGCACATAAATCATTCCCCGGCTCCTGCTTCATGGCCTGTACGAGAATAGAGTTCAATGAGATAATAATTAATCAAGCATGATAATTAATGGTATTGAAACTAGAATTAAAGAGATTGCATGGTAGCTAGCTAGCTAGTACTACTTAATTAATTACTGTGGGTCGATACCAATACAGATTTTCTCTGAACGGGCCTGGAACGTCTTTGATGAACTTTTGCCAAGCCCTGCCGGCCCGTCGGCAAAGAAAATGAATAAATGAGTTATTAATTAGTTGATATCAGGACATATATATATAATGATTGAAATTAGCTGTTGACTATCCCCTTCACGATTGAGTACTCTTTAGGTTTTTTAAGCAGTGAGTCTAGTACTTCAACTTTTCCTTCTTCAACTTGAATGTCTAACAAGATCCACTGGTACCTGCATGCGCATACGTATGCATGTATAAATTAAGCGGGCATGTGCATAACACTCATCAACTAACCTTAAACCCTATACACTTATTAACATCTAGCTAGTAAGCAAAAACAGAATTTGTAGTACAAGACAGTGTGACTCACTGGAAGTTGTAAGGAAGTAGTATCTATCCAGCAGTGCGTCGCCCGGGGCGGAACCCACGCTGCTTCTCGGCATGGATGGGAAGGTGCTATCTAATGCTGGATCATCCGCTAGCTGGCTAGCTGCTGCCGCTGCTGAGACCCCCTTTCCTTGCTAAGTGAGTCGATCTGCTGCTGCTGCTGCCGCTAGAATTTGAGTGCCAAGTCCGCGTGCGCTGATTCTTCTAGGCCTTGAAGGCGTTCTGCTTCCTGCTTCCTCTGCTCCTCCTCCAGCTTCTTCCTTCTCGCACGGCTTCTGTAGACGGTCTTCCAGTCCGAAAATCCCTCATACCACGGAACAACGCCCTTGCCTCGTGTTGTTCCCGGGTGTTCAGGATTTCCCAGGGCGCATGTAAGCTCGTCGTTCTCTCTGTTGGGCGTGAACACCCCCTTTCGAGCATCTTCTATTGCATCAAGTAACTTATCTTCGGCTCCTTTAAGACATGCCTTCTTCGAAACCTGGCCTGTCTTCGGGTCCAACGGCCCCCCATGTGCATAGAACCAAGTTCTGCACCTGGGGGGCCAGCTCTTAGTAACTGGAATGACCTCTGCATCTAGCATCTCTTGCTCAGACTTATCCCACTTAGGCATTGCCACCGCGTAGCCACCTGGCCCCAGCCTATGGAACTACTCCTTTTTTGTGGCATTGGCCTTGTTTTTTCTCGACCGTTTCTTAGATAATTCTGATTCCTTGAATTTCACGAAAGCGGGCCAGTGATATCTTTGCTTCTCTAGTGTTCCCGTGAATTCTGGAGTCTTCCTTGCTCTTGCGACGTACTTGGTCCATATAGTTTTCTTGTGGGTGTTGAATGCAATTGCCATCTTCCTAAGAGCAGCGTCCTTGACTTTCTGCACATCTGCATCAGTGAAATGATCTGGTAGGGTGAAATGTTCCATGAGAGATTCCCAAAGCATTTTTTTGCTCTGTCGTCAACCCAAGTAAGATCTGGATGTTTCTTTTTTGGCTCTTTCCATTCTTGAATGGAGATCGGGAGTTGGTCCCTCACAAGAACTCCGCACTGACGAATGAACTTGTTCACAATGTTCTTAGGCGCGCTTGGTTCGCCATTAGTTTTGATGGCATCGATGTTGTACTTTACGCCCTTCTTCAACTTTTTGCCCGGGCCTCGCACTATCCTGCTACCTGTAGAAGCAGATTTGCTCGATTCGGACGGCTGAAAGTAGAAAGATGATTCGTTAATATATCTTCAAATCATTAAAAACATGTGATGATCACCAGATGCCTGCTTATATAAATATACCTCGCCGGTCTCTGTTATTTCAAGATCAACATTGTCGGCGTCATCATAATCATAGTTCATGACTTCATCAATTCGGTCGTCGCGATCGAATATCATATTATCACCCTCCCAGACATTGTTCAGATATTGGGAGCTATCATCTTCTTCATTCTGATCATCTGGCTCGCGAGGGGTGCGTATGATCTCGAACAGGGCCTCTTCTCCCTCTCTGCCGGTATTGTCCGCCATAGCTTTTATTTAACTAATCCAGAAGAAATATAAAACAATTTTGTATTCAAATTACAATGCATGGATGCAATCAATAAGGAAAAACGGAATCATAGTACATAATATGCATCGTCTCGAATACATCGTCTCGAATAATATATAATCTCGAATACATCGTCTCTAATAATATATATAATCTCGAATACGTCGTCTCGAATATTATATGTCGAATACATCACTAGCTAGCTAGCTAATAAAGATCGAATACTACAAAAGAATCTAGGCCACTCGCGGTTCCTGAGGCGCGGGCGGTGGACACCCAAAGAGAAGGAACCATCACAGGATCATAGCTCCGGTCATCTCCCCAAAGAACCTGCCAGGTATTGGAGAACCTGACGTCCATAGCAGCGATGTAGAGACGGACGTGCTCGTCCTCCTCCCTGACACAGCGACGCACCACCTCCGGCGGGTCCGGCTCCCTCTGCACGAACATGGCCCACGCGAACGCCACCAAAGGAGATCAGGGTCGACGATGGGACCCGGGGCCGGGTTCCTCACCAAGCGGCGCACCCCTGAAGGTAGGACCTCCCAGTGCCAGCTCGGCGGAGCCCAGTCCCGGACATGGGTCCTCTGAAGCAGGACGTCGTCGCGAACGGGTCGACGGCGAGGATGCGGGCCGGGCATCGTCGAGAACAAATACAATATGCAAATGTAACATTTTTTAAATTATTGGATTGTGATTTCTTATATAGAAATTTGAAAAATGCTATCATTGCATATGTCAAAAATCTATATGCAATTTCATACTAACTAAGCATCTAACACTAAAAACAGAAAAAGCAACTTCTATACATCCATTAAAAAACAGAAAAACAACATTATATAAAAAAATTCCATACTAATTAAACACTAATTATATCCATCTAACATGCATTCATACATATATACTAGTGAAAAATATAATAATCTAAAACATCTAAACTAATTAAACATACAAAAATACATATATACTAATTAACGGAAATGTGTGTGTGTGTGTTCATCATGCTTGTGTGTGGGGGGGGCTCGGGGAGGGGCGGTGCCCATGGTGGCCGGGGGCGAGGGAGAGGGGGAGAGGGGGGAGAGCTCACAGCGGGGCGATGGCGACGGCGAGGCGACGGCCGGGCGCGGCGACGCGGGGACGGCGCGACGGGGACAGGCCGGGGGCGGTCACGGAGACGAGGGCGGCGACGGGGACGGGGGCGGCGACGACAACGGCGCACGACGGGGGCGGCGACGACAACGGCGCACGACGGAGGCGGCGACGGGGACGGCGCGGGACGGGGGCGGCGACGGCGTCGATCGATCGGGGCAGGCGGTGCTTCGATGGAGAAATAGAGGAAGAAACAGAGGGAGAATGAAATTTTTTCAAGTGTTGTTTATATAGGAGGGACCTTTAGTCCTGGTTGGAGCCACCAACCGGTACTAAAGGCCTATTTTCTGCCAGGCCAAGCGGCGGGAACGGCAGCCCTTTAGTACCGGGTCGTGGCTCCAATTGATACTAAAGACTTTAGTACCGGTTCGAGCCACGACCCGATACTAAAGGTGGTGCGCTGCCAGGCGAGAGACGCAGAAGTTTAGTCCCACCTCGCTAGCTGAGGGGCGCTCGCACCTGCTTATAAGCCCCGCCGCCGTTGCTGTCTCGAGCTCCTCTCTAAAGCAGGCCTTCTCGGCCTACCTCTGCTGCGATGCCCTATTGGGCCTACTGGGCTAGCGGGCCTCCATCCTGGCCCAACTAGAATTTGGGTTTCTAGTCGTATGCACGCCGCTGTGGCCCAGTAGGCGGGCTTTTTTTCATTTAGTTTTTTCTTCTTTTTTTCTTTTCTGCTTTATTTATTTTGTTTTATTTATTATTGAGTTGTTTTTGCTGTATTTCGAGTTTCTTTGTGAATATTTTTGTTTTAGGTACAAAAAATTACAAACTTTCTGTTAGTGTCGGTAGTTTTCAAATTTGAATAGTTTAAATTTTGAATTATTTGAAATTTGTGTGAATCACTAGTTTGTGAATAACTTAACTTTAAAAATAGATTTTTCAGTGATTCTTTTTTCTTATGTTTAATATTAGTGTGTTTTATCATTATATTCAATTTGGTAGTACTTAGATTATTTAAAAAATGAAATGCCTTTGTAACAGATGAGTTTTCGTCCGAAACCCTGATACTTCGAAAGAGATTGTCCATTTTGTACACGAAGTGCATCCAGTTTTTGCTGTAACCCTCTCTACTTTTTTGCACATGCTATGTGGGTGAAATTATGATACCATGCCAACTTTCAACCTTTTCGGAGTTCATTTGAAGTGTTTTACAATTTCAGGGTCATTTAGCTGAAAAAATCAGTAAATGCATGAAAGAATTTGTTTGCACATAAAATTTCTTCGCGTTTCAAATGCCAAAACACATAAGTACCCTAACTATTATAAAGATTCCCTCCTGGGTGTGAAACACAGAAGAAAGTTATGACACTGAAGCCGATCACATCCCACATCTTTGGGTGTGAAACTTTTTCTTCGCGTGTGTCCCTTTGCACCGTAACCATGGACAATCTTCATCATTTAACTGGATGCTCGGGTCAATATTCACTGTGAATGGAGCAATTTCATCAAACTTTTCATAATCTTCTGACATGTCTGTCTTGTCATCCACTCCCACGATGTTTCTTTTCCCAGAAAGAACTATATGGCGCTTTGGCTCATCGTATGATGTATTCGCTTGCTTATCTTTTCTTTTTCTCGTCTTAGTAGACATGTCCTTCACATAGAAAACCTGTGCCACATCATTGGCTAGGACGAATCGTTCATCTGCATACGCAAGATTGTTGAGATCCACTGTTGTCATTCCGTACTACGGGTCTTCCGTTACCCCGCCTGGTGTCATATTGACCCATTTGCACCAAAACAAAGGGACCTTCAAACCACGTCCATAGTCAAGTTCCCATATGTCCTCTATGTAACCATAATATGTTTCCTTTCCTGTCTTGTTGCTGCATCAAAGCGGACACCACTGTTTTGGTTGGTGCTCTTCTTATCTTGGGCGATTGTGTAAAATGTATTCCCATTTATCTCGTACCCTTTGAAAGTCATTATATTCGAAGATTGTAACTGGGAAAGCAAGTACAGGTCATCTTCAATAGCGGCGTCATGCATGGCACGTGTCTGCAACCAGCCGGCGAAATCCCCATTTGTTCACATGTAATCCAGTCGTCAGACTGCTCCAGGTGTTTGGAGCATAGAAAATTATTGTGTTCGTCCATATACGGAGCCACCAAGGCGGAATTCTGTAGAACTGTGTAGTGTGCTTGAGTGAGAGAATGGCCGTCCATACATATTATTTGATCCCCTCCTAGCGTGACTTTTCCATCCAGTCTGCCCTTATGCCGCGATTCAAGAACACCAATCGGCTTAAGGTCAGGAATAAAGTCAATACAAAACTCAATGACCTCCTCATTTTCATGGCCCTTGGAGATGCTTCCTTCTGGCCTAGCACGGTTATGAACATATTTCTTTCACTACTAGGAAAAGGCCTACTAATGGCGCACCTAATCTTGCCATTACTGGCGCATTAGTGGTGCGCCATTAGTAGCACGCCATTAGTATATTTTACTAATGGCGCACCACTGGTGCGCCATTAGTATCTGGTATACTAATGGCGCATCACAGATGCGCCATTAGTATGCCTCCCAGGGTGCCATCTATACCCAGGTGCTTTGGCATACTAATGGCGCACAGCAACAGGATGCGCCATTAGTAACTTCGGCATACTAATGGCGCACTGTTTAGTGATGCGCCATTAGTATGCTCTGGCATACTAATGGCGCACTATGATGTGATGCGCCATTAGTATGAATATTAGGTTTTTTTATTTTTTATTTTCTGTTTTTTGCACAGGTTACAAAATGTATAATTGGACAAAATATAGACAGCACACATCAACAACAGATTCATCGAATACAATAGAAGATTATACAATTCATCATTTTAGTCTCCGAATACAATTCATCATATTAGTCTCCGAATTGAAAAGACCGAACAAAGATAGAACATTATATTACAAGTCTCGAGACCGCGAGTTTGTCTTCACATTACAAGTCGATATCGATCATCTAAACTACCATCACATAGAAGAGAGCTGCGGTCATCACGATGAGCATCATCACGATGAAACTCGTCTTCATCCGGTTCCTCCAACGCTCCCTCCCCTCTCCCGCTAGATAGCGGGCGTATCTAGATTCGGCCTCGGCCCTAGTGGCGTACCCTTTGTAACTGTTACCGCTGAATCGGTGAACCTGTCTCCGACACTCCTCCCAGTCGTCGTAGACTCCGGGAACCTTACCGTTGTACACGACATACCACGGCATCGCTATGCAGTAGCCAAACGAAACGTTAGTACCAATTCACAGACAATACATAAGCAATATATAAGTATGCAACAGAACGATCGGAAGAGAAAAACAAGACATTAATAGCATCGATTACATCTAAGTTGAAGGACTCTCGAAACCAAAGAGACATACTACAAGTTCATTAAAGTTTAATTACAACATGAGCCAATCGATGTTTCAGAACTAGACACAGCATCACTGCTTTCGACTCGACTCAAGGGACCGGAGCATGGATGAAGCCGCCGTCTATCGTGGGAGTCATGAAACCATGGGCGTTGTCAGCCTGTATTTGTAGGATTGTGTCGATGTCATTGTTGGACGGTTGATTTCTGAGGTAGAACTGCCCCGAGGTACGAAGGACATCCTGATGGATGATTTCCGCAAACTCCGACTGGATGCGAAAGAATTCTTGTCTGATGTCCGCGTCCTGGATTGCCGACACGCTCGCGGCCCAATCTTTGAGTCTACTCGGTAGCAGTACTTGATGATGGTCCCGTACGATCGCCCGCATGTGATGGATGGCGTAGTAGGCACCCTTCTGACCGCCAGGCGGCTGCTTGACGCAGCAGAACGTCGTGTTGTGGGAGAACACGTGCTTGCCATACTTACGAATAGGCCTGGTGAAGGTGCCTCCAGATTTGACGTAGCCGGGGAGAACATCATCAAGAACCTTCTTGACATTTGTGTAGTCTACGTTCGACTGATGGTCCGGGTCGAAATACGTGGCCATGGAATATTTGGGGCTTAGGAGGATGAGCGTGCAATGTGTGTCACTGCAGAAAACACGGAATGTTAAAAGAAAAACGATCGAAATCTAAGAATTCATATGTTACGGGGCGGTTGAGGGGAGGACTTACTCGGGAAAGTAAGGCACGAGGAAGTTGTCCTTATCTTGGTTTGCCAGAATGACACCTTCGAGGTAAGAACTCGCGACTTGCCGGTCCCCAGCGCTGCCCAAGATCTTGGCACGCATGTAGAAGGGGTCGACTATCACGATGTCCGGGGTCTTGTCGCGAATGATCCGCATCTCCATACTCAGCGAAAATAGCCGAACGAAGGTGTAGTGCAGCGGATGAAGGTTCAACATAGCGTGGATGTCATCAAACCGCAGGACGATCGTACCCCCGATGGAGTTATCCACAAAGCCCTTGCCCTCTTGCACCTTGGCCGCGAAAACCGGGTATGCCACATCCTTCTCTCGGAGACGCCGCTTCTCCAAAGAAAGCACACTGTCATGCAGACTCCGCATAGCACCGGTTGCAGCATCAAGCATATTTCTCGGTAGCATCGGCCTACCCGCCACATGCACCCTCTTCGAGATATCCGCAGTTGAAGGTGGCCCGTCCTGAGCACGGATCGTACTCGGTGCCGGCTGGCCCGCACCCTTGTTAGTCTTTCTTTTGCGTGCCTTCTTCTTGATCTCCTGTAATGGGACCGAGTTCTGCTCACAGACCGCCTTCTTGAGTGTGTTGGGGCTGATCATATTTCGCACCTCGCCTATCTGAGGCTCGGTGAAGTCGGCAGCTGGAGGCGTCTCCTGAGAGCTGAACAGCAGACGACGCTTGTTGCAACTTGGCTTCTCCGCGGTACCAGCTAGATCGCACACGTCTTTTGTTGGGTTGGGTTCTGGAGAAGGAGGCCCCATGAAGTCGCCACCATCCCCATGATCGGCAAAGTACTGATCGACGTTGGCAAATGTATCGTCGTTGTCGTCGTTCTGATCCTGTGCCATATGCATGTTTGGATCCAGTGGCATAGGGATGTCCGGCACCGTTGCGGCGGTCTTGCCATGGGGCCGACTTGGCGCTGGCACGACTGGCGGTGTTGTCTTTGGGGTGGTGTCCCCCGCCCCCAAACGAATCTGGCTCTTCGGCCAAAGCAGGGGCCAGCTCAGGCAGGCGCTGAGGTTCATCACGTCATCATCGTCGGCCCCCATTGGTTGAATCAGAGGTAACACCTCGTCGCAGCCTGGCAGCACCCGAACCAGTTGAACCCTAAACAAGTTGGGTGGCATCTGGGTACCGTGGAACAAGGGGTTGCCCGGTTGAACGATTTTGCCCTTGGCGACATCGACCAACTCGTTGTTCACGAAGTGCAGGAGAGTGCACGGAACGTCGGCGGCGCCCTGCGAAAACATGTAGGGCGTTAGGGATGCCCAGTCAAAGGCAAGGAGATGAAGTCCTCGGCCGAGAGAGGCTTAATTAGTTACCGTGATGATGGCGTCGAGCTCGGCTAATGTCGAGGCACCGCCAACGGCGGGCGTGCAGTTGACGGAGGGGCCGCTTGCTGCAGAGGTGCCGGCCGGCGTACACCTGGGTGCATTAAGCTCCCGTGCCGGCGTCGGAGACACCAATGCCGGCTCCGCCGGAGACACCAATGGCCCCGCCATCGCGTTCTGCGAGTTGCTGGCCGTGAAGCTAGGAATCAGGGGCGGCCCTTGTTGGCCACCCACAATCCACGCACTAATCCCCTGGATCAAGGTAGGCACAATGGCGGTGATCGTCGCTCTGAGTTGTTGTTGCACTTGCTCTTGGACAATCTCCGGAATCCGCGCCACCTGTGCCCTGAGTTCTTGAACCTCACGCGCCTGGCTTTCCGAGCTGGTCTTTTTCTCCTTTCGCCCAGCAGTGTCATAGTATGACGACCATTTTGTCGACAAGCCTTTGCCGGCCACACGACCAGCTGACGTCGGCTTACTGAGCTTATCCTTGTTCTTCATTACATTCAACGCCCTATTTAGAGTGGTGTCCCAAGGGTTGCTCTTAGTCGACCCCGCGCTACTGCTTTCAGTCGCCTGCGGAAGGAATGTGAACCATTTAGAAATTTGGCTTCATTAATTAGAATGCAACCATATGGAGCTAATTACGAGGGGGTGTATTCCTTACCAGAACAAGCTCAAGCGCCCTGGTCTTCGGATCCGTGGTAAGCTCCTTTGTTTTCGGGTCCTTCTTGTACCGGGCCCTGACAAAGTTCCTGGTCTGCTTGTCACCGTATTTATCGAAGAGGGGCGGTAGGCCTTGCTCGGCACGGTCCGCCTCCTCCTTGTCCCATATAGGCTCCGGCACTCTGTAACCGCCGGGACCGAGTGTGTGTTCCCCTAAGTTCAGCTCCCGCATTTCTTTCCCCCACTTACTTGATTCGGAGTTTGCGGTGCTCGAGCAATTGATCTTGAAGTCATTGTAGTCATCTTCGGTGATCGAAGGATTTTTCTCCTTGATCTTCTCATAACTCTCACCTTTCTCGACCATTCTCTTCACATTGCTTTTCCAAGTAGACAGGGCCTTGCTCATCTTCGTGAGGGCAGCATTGTTCACTTTATTCCCTTTGAGGCTTGTGTTTTCAAATTCAGCGGGGAACTTGTATCGTTCGTGCAGCTTCGTGAAGAGGAGGTTGCGCAAATTCCCTCGGTCAGGATGCCTCAGGTTCTCGATGTTGATCGAGACGGTGCTCCGGAGAATGCACCCGAGCTGAAGCGAGTACCCCTTGACTATTCGTTCGGGCGCCGTTGGATTCCCGTCGGAGTCCACTTCAGTAACTTCCTCCTTGAGGGTGCGGAGCACGGTCGGGCGCCGGTCCTTCCGTTGCCTCTTCGGTTGGCTGCCATCTGTGCGTGCGCCGCCATCATCAGTGGTGGCATCCTCGGCGGCACCATCAGTGGTGGCATCCTCGGCGGCACCATCAGTGGTGGCATCAGTGGGGTCATCCTCGGCGGTACCATCAGTGGTCTCAGGATCGGTGGGGAAGGCGGCGTCCTCATACAAGTGAGGTTGTTCCTCCATCTCCTGGGATAGCATCCAGAATGGCTTGACGCTCGAACCCCCGGCCTCATCGTTGTTGGCCATGTTTCTCTCTAAATAGGAACAAAGTTTGGTCAAAAAGTTGGTTATTGTCAAGGAACAAGATCATGGTCTCATCATTTAGGGTTTGTCGACACCGAGGCATCCTAAAAGCTAAGCTTTTATCATTGAGGGTTTTTCGACGCCGAGGCACCCTAAAAGCCTAAGCTTTCATCATTTCGGTTTTTATCGACACCGAGGCACCCTAAAAGCCATGCATTAGTCACAAGTACGCCGGGTCACTTGATCCTACTTAATTACCTACTAAGATACCCCGGCCCATGCATTAGTCACAAGTACCCCATATGTCCTATTTTTAGCAAAGTCATGCTAAAATTCACGGAAAATTTCAGCATGACCTTTGCTGAAAATAGGACATATGGAGTACCCGAATTTGCCGGAACGGAAGTTAATCGACATTCCGGCAAACTCAAGGGCCTCTCGGGGTACCTGCAAAATCATCACGACACGATGGTCGGATACAAAACCCAGCAAACAAGCACCACAATGTGCCTCTACTTTCATATGGATGAAAAGGCCACAATGTGCCTCTACTAGCACCACAATCTTAGTTAACTTCTGGGGACATCAGAAAGTTAACATCCGCCTGATTATTATGAGGACTTCACTGCCACTGTTTACTCAAACTTAAGTTAGTAATTAAAAATATAAAATAGGATAACCCAGTGGCAGGACTGTTGGTTGATGTCACAAAAAAGTTGCTAGTCTCAACATGTTCTACAGTTGTTAAAATTATGTTACTGTATTTAGAACAAACTAACGCCACAGAGTATACTAATTCAGGTAGAAGCCATCATTCATAACAAATTTGAATATATGATATTCCAGAAAATAATCTGTCTACAAAATGAGATACATCCCGTTTGAACTACCAAAACTGTAACCAACGTTATTACCTAATTATGAAAGAAGTGCAGTACATATAAATTATTTCATCACTGAGAGGAGATAACCAAAAGTTTCCAAGCAATATGATTAAGAAAATGGGATTTAGGCATCCAAATGCCACAAAAGACCAAATCACAGTTTTAAACCAAGTTACACAAAGAAAATGCACCTAAATAGAGCCATGTGTGCTGGTTACAGTTTTAAACCAAGTCATATGCAAGATTACGTAAAAATTGGAGAGCCATGTCGTTTCTACTGGACCTAAATAGAGCTAGCTGCTGGTGTTGAACAATAAACAGCCACACCACACACTAAGACAAGTAACTGAAATGACTCTCTTTGTATTGTAGTAGAAGAAGAAACGAGAGAGATGCAAGATAGTAGTATATATAGGTGAGTCAACCTATTATTCTAGGCAGCTGCCTTGCTGGTGATTCGGTGTTGT
This sequence comes from Aegilops tauschii subsp. strangulata, assembly GCF_002575655.3. NCBI lineage: Eukaryota > Viridiplantae > Streptophyta > Magnoliopsida > Poales > Poaceae > Aegilops > Aegilops tauschii. Next base: position 4,679,810 of record NC_053039.3, read on the forward strand.
CGCAACTGGATCCCTCCCACTGGACCTGCGATCTTCTACAAGGAAAAAGTAGCAGCTCAGTCAAGCACCATATAATTATACAAGGAAAAAATGTTACTTGGCACAAGTCTAAACGAGAAGCTTGAGGTAGCAGCAGATTGAAGTGATAAAGTGCAAAGGAGAAGCTTGAGCTAGTAAACAATTTCTGAATGTTATAAAGTGGGGAAAGTAAAATAAAATTCACGACTAGTCATGGCAGTAGAAAAGAGATGAGATTTCACAAAACCAGAGCCAAGCATAGTCCAGAATGTCAAATTTTCAGTTAGTTAATTATTACAGTCCTTTGCTAAAAGAGATGATCCGTCCAAGAAATTTAATACTAGATGCATGCAGTCTATTGAGGATCTTTTAGTGAATGACTAACAACAAGTAGCCGAGCTTGCCAAGAAAGATTAGATTCAGAAGTGTTGGCTGCTGCTAGTGAATGGAGCTGACAAATCTGAAATAAAGTAACATGACTCCTTGAAATTTGGCCAATATGATAAGTGGCATATTACTCCAGTTAGCGACATATTTTCAGTGATATGGAATTTGGCCGATATGATAAGTGGCATATTACCCTTGGTTGCAAGCTGTTTAAATGGGTGCTGATGCTGTCTAAATGGCCATCAAGCAATATGATAAAAAAGGAAATGAACTTAAAATTTATAAGTAGCAATGCACTTTCACTGTTCACTAGCACACAAACAAAACATAGGACATGTGACTACATTTAGATTTCTGACACTCCCAGCAAGGCAGAAATGCAAAGTTCCCAATATGGTTTCTCTAGCGAGGGAAGAAAACTCACCAAGCTGTTTCAGATCCCGCAACCTGGATGAAATGATGCAATGAAATGAACACATAATTAGGCCAACTAGAAAGTTAAAATAGGCAAATGTGCAGCGGCGATTTGGGAAAACTCAAGTCACCTCTGAAATTCCTCTGTATCCACAAATTCACGGGCCAACTGCACATCAGAGGAAGTAATTGTTAGTGAAGAAAAGTGAATAGCTTAAGGAACGGAAATTACCAGAGAAAGTGACTCTTATTACAGATGATGAATAGTTGGGAGTAGAAATTATCTACAGCTTCTATTTCTCAGTAGACATACAGAAAGTTAGTAATAAAAGTTGAACTATTTTTCCATATATATGAAATAGAGAATTAGTGTGATCATTATATACTGACTGATGACTGACCACGCATCCAAGTTACATAAAGCAATTATTATTCATAACAAGAAACAGCAGCTGTGGTGTTCTACTTGCAACGCATGCAGAGCACTGAAGCTTAAAATGGAAAACCACTTGGCCAACAGCAAGAGGACAAGGGAAGTTATGCATGATCATTAAATACTGTAGGACACAGAGAACTCCCAACAGAATCCTCAGTGGTTGAACACATTTAAGTTTTTAAAAAAGGAATGTACATATGTGCAGTATGAGATCCTGTTAACTGGTTGCAAGACTGAAGATATTCATGGCCATAAATAGAATTGACACATCACCATCTTCTTCTTCTTCCAAAATGGCATCCAACCCACTTCTCATCAACAAGAACAGAGCCTATGACTCTCACCCATGTACTGGTTAGTCAGGTCTATATTCCAAGTTCTAACTGCTATTCTAGACTTACCGTTGCCTTGCATTACAAGTACAAGATTGAGTTCTTGATCTTATGTGCAATCTAGGTGATCAACTGCATGCACCTGCACTATTATGTTCATTCTAAAAAAAACAGTATGATCAGCTACTAGTTCGGCAAAGTATTTGCAAAGTCAAACACCAGTCCAGCAAAAATATGTGAACATATGCATCTATAAATAGCAGCTACAAATTGTGTCAGGAACTTATATATGCAAAGTACATCTTAAGTTCTTAGCATCAACAGTGCGCTGCAAAGCACATCCTCATGATACAGTGGAGCTTATATTGTTTTATTAACTTAGATTGCTTGCATTTGAACACCCTCTGACATGGAAAAATATTATGCTTCTGTTTCTGAAGGTTGAAAAGATGATTCTAAAGCTGAGGCAGGAGAGCAGGCTGAAAATGGGTTTTAGCATTTCACTTACAAGTAGAAGTAGAACAAACAAATAGAGGGGCACAACGGTCAGTTCAAGGCCAATGTGGTGGAGGGAGAGGAAGGAGGACGCCGGAGGGGGAGGGAGAGGTGGGGCAGTACCTGAGGAGGCGGAGGAGGCCGGAGGGGACAAGGAGGAGGTCGGAGCGGCGCGGCGGTGGCGCGGACGAGGAGGAGGGCGAGGATGAGGACGACGGGGCGGCGTCGAGGCGTCGGGGCGTCGGGGCGGAGACGAGGACGACGGGGCGGAGAGGGGAAGGGGCAGCGGCGTCGGGGCGTCGGGGCGGAGACGAGGACGACGGGGCGGCGTCGAGGCGGCGGGGCAGCGACGTTGGGAGAGGAGAGGGGAAGGGGATCGAGGGCGAGGGCGAGGGAGAGAGAGGGGATAGGTTTGGGCCGGGGATAGGCGAGGGCGAGGGCACAATACTAATGGCGCACCTCCCCTCGGTGCGCCATAAGTACATCCACACTAATGGCGCACCTCACCCTGGTGCGCCATTAGTATCTTTTTTTTTCTGCTCGAGCCAACAGGTTATCTTCCACCTTACCTGATCCACACCAAGTCCCCTCTACTAGCTCGATTGGTCAGCAGCCAGTTCTCACACCAGGAGGTCCTGGGTTCGATTCCCAGGCTCCACAATTTTTTTATAAGACAGTAATAATTTTTTATAAGACAGTAATAATTTTTTATAAGACAGTAATAATTTTTTTATAAGACAGTAATAATTTTTTTATAAGACAGTAATAATTTTTTATAAGACAGTAATAATTTTTTTTAAGACAGTAATAATTTTTTTATAAGACAATAATATTTTTAAAAAAATATCATCAAACAGTAATGCCGGTGGAGCGGGGGAGGGTGCGCGGGGTGCGGGGGGCCGGTGGACCGGGGGGTGCTCGGCGGCGAGGGGGACCGGATCTGGCGAGGTGGGATAGCTAGCGATCGAGATGGAGGGGGATCAAGATCGAGTGTCCATGAAATTTAAAAATATTCATGATAGTTCAAAAAGTGCCCATGAAATACAATCGAGAAATGAAGGCTACGATTTAAATACAATCGATCTTAGCTAGCTATCTGTTCACAATCTTCTTGCCCTTCTTTTTCGCAAATGGAGTTCTTCGGTGGAACGGACGTCCTTTAGGTAGGGTGGTCCTGCTTCTTCTTGTGGTGTATGCTGCTACTTCATCATCGTCGTCATGTTCGATTCTCGGGTCGCCGTACTTGTCGAAGTCTTGCTCATTGGCTACTCCATCCATTCCGATGATCTTCCTTTTGCCTCTCCTCACGACAACACGACTGGGCTTTGACGGGTCGGTAATGAAGAAGCATTGGTCCACTTGGGAAGCCAGTATCCATGGCTCATTTTTCGCGGTGACATTTGCGCCTGCGGTCTTGGATTTGGCTTCGGGTATAACCATGGTGGTGAAATACCGGTCTTCTTTTAGGACGCTCTTGGCCCATCTGACACGGAACATCGGGACCTTCTCTCCAGCGTAGCTCAGCTCCCAGATCTCCTCGATCCTTCCGTAGTATCTGTCCTTGTCGTTACCGGTGTAGGATTCCATCGTTACCCCGGAGTTCTGATAACCATCGCTCTTCATGTCCTTGGCCTCGGTGTAGAATGTGTAGCCGTTGATATCGTACGCCTCATAGGTCATCAGGTTGTGCTCGGCGCCCTATGACAAGGCGAATATGAGTTGTTCTTCCGCGGAAGAATCCTCATGTAAAGGGTACGACAGAAGCTTCTGCTTGAACCAACGCGTGAAACATGAGTTGTGCTCTTTGAGTATATCTCCGTCCGTCCTCTGTTGGCCTCGGTCATTGTACGTCTTCTTAATAAAGGTTTTGTGCTCTACCACCCAAGGATCGACCACGTCTATGTGTTGTAGCACGACTAGGTTTGCTCTTTCAAAGTCGGCGAGTCGACCCTCGAAGTCGACATGCATTTCGCGGCGACCCTCACGGTGACCCCATCCAGCGAGCCTGCCGAGGTGCCTGTTGACGGGAAGACCAACGGGGTTCTCGATGCCTAGATAATTCGTGCAGTAGGAGATGCACTCTTCGGTCAGAAAGCCCCATTAGTATGTTTGGACAGGCGCACTAGTTAAATTTTTTTCTATATATACTAATGGCGCACCCTGTGCATGGTGCGCCATTAGTAGTTTCAACTACTAATGGCGCACTTTGTCTGGATGCGCCATTAGTATGTTTGGACAGGCGCACTAGTTAAAAAAAATTGATACTAATGGCGCACCCTGGCCCAGGTGCGCCATTAGTAGTTTCATCTCTAATGGCGTGTCAGAAGGTGGTGCGCCATTAGTATATACTAATGGCGCACTGCTTGTGTGGTGCGCCATTAATGTCAATCCCATCTATAGCCCTTTTTCTAGTAGTGTTTAAGACTCCCATGAACCTCTATAAGGGGAACATATTGTGTAGAAATACAGGACCCAAAACGTTAATCTCTTCGCATAGGTGAACTAGGACGTGCATCATGATGTTGAAGAAGGATGGTGGGAACACCAACTCGAAACTGACAAGACATTGCACCAAATCATTCTCTAACCTTGGTATGATTTCTGGATCGATTACCTTCTGAGAGATTGCATTCAGGAATGCACATAGCTTCACAATCGCTAATCGAACGTTTTTCGGTAGAAGCCCCCTCAATGCAACCGGAAGTAGTTGCGTCATAATCACGTGGCAGTCATGAGACTTTAGGTTCTGGAACTTTTTCTCTGCCATATTTATTATTCCCTTTATATTCGACGAGAAGCCAGACAGTACCTTAATACTGAGCAGGCATTCAAAGAAGATTTCCTTCTCTTCTTTGGTAAGAGCGTAGCTGGCATGACCCTGATGTATGCCGTCTTTTCCGTGCATACGTTGCTAGTCCTCCCGTGCCTCCGGTGTATCTTTTGTCTTCCCATACACGCCCAAGAAGCCAAGCAGGGTCACGCAAAGATTCTTCGTCACATGCATCATGTCGATTGCGGAGCGGACCTCTAGGTCTTTCCAATAGGGCAGGTCCCAAAATATTGATTTCTTCTTCCACATGGTGTGCGTCCGTCAGCATCATTTGGAACAGGTTGTCCGCCAGGACCCTTTCCAAAGACTACCTTCAAATCCTTTACCATATCATGTACATCAGCACCAGTACGGTGGCGAGGCTTCGTCCGGTGATCCGCCTCACCTTTGAAATGCTTGCCTTCCTTCCTACGGGATGCCTGCTCGGAAGAAATCGACGATGTCCCAGGTACACATTCTTCCTACAATTATCCAAATAATATTGTCGGTATCATCACAACAGTGCGTGCATGCGCGGTATCCCTTATTTGTCTGTCCTGAAAGGTTATTGAGAGCAGGCCAATCATTGATGGTTGATACGTCTCCATCGTATCTACTTTTTCAAACACTTTTGCCCTTGTTTTGGACTCTAACTTGCATGATTTGAATGGAACTAACCCGGACTGACGATGTTTTCAGCAGAATTGCCATGGTGTTATTTTTGTGCAGAAATAAAAGTTCTCGAAATGGCCTGAAACTTCACGGAGAATATTTTTGGAATTAATAAAAAATACTGGCGAAAGAATCAAGGCCAGGGGGCCCACACCCTGTCCACGAGGGTGGCGGGCGCGCCTCCCTGCCTCGTGGGCCCCCTGGTGCTCCACCGACCTCAACTCCAACAACATATATTCACGTTCAGGGAGAAAAAATCAGAGAGAAGGATTTGCTACCTCTTGAGCACTGCGTTGGTTTTCCCTTGAAGAGGAAAGGGTGATGCAGTAAAGTAGCGTAAGTATTTCCCTCAGTTTTGAGAACCAAGGTATCAATCCAGTAGGAGACCACGCGCGAGTCCCACGCACCTACACAAACAAATAAGAACCTCGCAACCAACGCGATAAAGGGGTTGTCAATCCCTTCACGGTCACTTACGAGAGTGAGATTTGATAGATATGATAGGATAATATTTTTGGTATTTTTATGATAAAGATGCAAAGTAAAATAAACGGTAATAGAAATAGCTAAGTGTTGGAAGATTAATATGATTGAAAATAGACCCGGGGGCCATAGGTTTCACTAGTGGCTTCTCTCAAGATAGCATAAGTATTGCGATGGGTAAACAAATTATTGTCGAGCACTTGATAGAATTGAGCATAGTTATGAGAATATCTAGGCATGATCATGTATATAGGCATCACGTCCGCGACAAGTAGACCAAAACGATTTTGCATCTACTACTATTACTCCACACATCGACTGCTATCCAGCATGCATCTAGAGTATTAAGTTCATAAGAACGCAGTAACGCATTAAGCAAGATGACATGATGTAGAGGGATAAACTCAAGCAATATGATATAAACCCCATCTTTTTATCCTCGATGGCAACAATACAATACGTGCCTTGCTGCCCCTGCTGTCACTGGGAAAGGACACCGCAAGATTGAACCCAAAGCTAAGCACTTCTCCCATTGCAAGAAAGATCAATCTAGTAGGCCAAACCAAACTGATAATTCGAAGAGACTTGCAAAGATAACCAATCATACATAAAAGAATTCAGAAGAGATTCAAATATTGTTCATAGATAAACTTGATCATAAACCCACAATTCATCGGATCTCGACAAATACACCACAAAAGAAGATTATATCGAATAGATCTCCAAGAGAAACAAGGAGAACTTTGTATTGAGATCCAAAGAGAGAGAAGAAGCCATCTAGCTAATAACTATGGACCCGAAGTTCTGAGGTAAACTACTCACACATCATCGGAGAGGCTATGGTGTTGATGTAGAAGCCCTCCGTGATCAATGCCCCCTCCGGCGGAGCGCCGGAAAAGGCCCCAAGATGGGATCTCACGGGTACAGAAGGTTGCGGCGGTGGAAATAGGGTTTCGGCTCCTCTTCTGATGTTTTCCGGGTATATGGGTATATATAGGAGGAAGAAGTACGTCGGTGGAGCAACATGGCCCCCATGAGGGTGGAGGGCGCGCCCAGGGGGTAGGCGCGCCCCCCTGCCTTGTGCCTTCCTCCTTGATTGCTTTACGTAGACTCCAAGTCCTCTGGATCACGTTTGTTCCGAAAATCACGTTCCCGAAGGTTTCATTCCGGTTGAACTCCGTTTGATATTCTTTTTCTGCGAAACACTGAAACAGGCAAAAAACAGCAATTTGGGTTGGGCCTCCGGTTAATAGGTTAGTCCCAAAAATAATATAAAAGTGTATAATAAAGCCCAATAAACATTCAAAACGGAATATAATATAGCATGGAACAATCAAAAATTATAGATACGTTGGAGACGTATCAGGATTCATCGCGTTTTACGATACGGAGCCGCCGCCAGGCCCTAAACTCTCTCGGGAGGGCTGATCTGGAGTCCGTTCGGGGCTCCGAAGAGGGGAATCCGTCGCCGTCGTCATCATCAACCTTCCTCCATCACCAATTTCATGATGCCCACCGCCGTGCGTGAGTAATTCCATCGTAGGCTTGCTGGACGGTGATGGGTTGGATGAGATTTATCATGTAATCGAGTTAGTTTTGTTAGGGTTTGATCCCTAGTATCCACTATGTTCTGAGATTGGTGTTGCTATGACTTTGCTATGCTTAATGCTTGTCACTAGGGCCCGAGTGCCATGATTTCAGATCTGAACCTATTATGTTTTCATGAATACATGTGAGTTCTTGATCCTATCTTGCAAGTCAATAGTCACCTACTATGTGTTATGATCCGGCAACCCCAAAGTGACAATAATCGGGACCACTCCTGGTGATGGACGTAGTTTGAGGAGTTCATGTATTCACTAAGTGTTAATGCTTTGGTCCGGTACTCTTTTAAAAGGAGGCCTTAATATCCCTTAGTTTCCACTAGGACCCCGCTGCCACGGGAGGGTAGGACAAAAGATGTCATGCAAGTTCTTTTCCATAAGCACGTATGACTATATTCAGAATACATGCCTACATTACATTGATGAATTGGAGCTACTTCTGTGTCACCCTATGTTATAACTGTTACATGATGAACCGCATCCGACATAATTATCCATCACCGATCCAATGCCTATGAGCTTTTCACATATTGATCCTTGCTTAGTTACTTCACCGTTGCCACTGTTACAATCATTACAATACTGCTATCGTTACTTTTGCCACTGTTACCGTTACTATCATACTACTTTGCTACTAAATACTTTGCTGCAGATATTAAGTTATCCAGGTGTGGTTGAATTGACAACTCAACTGCTAATACTTGAGAATATTCTTTGGCTCCCCTTGTGTCGAATCAATAAATTTGGTTTGAATACTCTACCCTCGAAAACTGTTGCGATCCACTATACTTGTGGGTTATCAAGACTATTTTCCGGCGCCGTTGCCGGGGAGCATAGCTCTATTCTTTGAGTCACTTGGGATTTATATCTGCTGGTCACTCTGAGGAACTTGAAAGACGAGAAAACTAAAATTTATCCCTCAACAACGAGGGGAGGTAAGGAACTGCCATCTGGCTCTGCACTTGATTCTCCTTCTGTTTTGAGTAAGCTTGCGACACCTAAACCTGCTTCTGCTATTAATTCTGATATGTCGCATGTTATTGATGATGCCACTTCTGCTATGCATGATACTTATGATGAAACTACTTCTATGCTTGATAACACTCTGCCACTAGGTGAATTTCTTGATGAACAACTTGCTAGGGCTAGAGAGAATGAAATTATTGAAACTGATAATATTGATGAAAGTGATGATGAAGATTATCCCCCTACATATGAATTTCCTGTTGTGCCCGAGGGTTATGTTATGGATGAAGAAACTGCTAGAGATTTCCTTGCTTGCAATGATAGAAGTGATCTTAAGAAATTATTATTTAAGCTGAAAGAAAAATCTCTGAATGCTAGAATGAAATATGATCCTGCTTATGCTACTTCACCTATCTTTGTTACTGATATGGATTATGATTTGTCTGTTGATCCTGAGATAATTACTTTGGTTGAATCTGATCCTTTCTATGGTTATGAGTCTGAAACTGTTGTGGCACATCTTACTAAATTAAATGATATAGCCACCCTATTCACTAATGATGAGAAAACTCACTACTATTATATCCTTAAATTATTTCCGTTCTCATTAAAGGGTGATGCTAAGACTTGGTTTAATTCTCTTGATCCTGGTTGTGTGCGTAGTCCCCAGGATATGATTTATTACTTCTCTGCTAAATATTTCCCTGCTCATAAGAAACAAGCTGCTTTAAGGGATATATATATATATATATTTGTGAAAATTGAAGAAGAGAGTCTCCCACAAGCTTGGGGGAGGCTTCTCCAATTACTTAATGCTTTGCCTGATCATCCTCTCAAGAAAAATGAAATACTTGATATCTTTTATAATGGACTAACTGATGCTTCCAGAGACCACCTGGATAGTTGTGCTGGTTGTGTTTTCAGGGAAAGAACAGTTGATCAAGCTGAATTGCTATTGAATAATACGTTGACTAATTAAAATAATTGGACACTTCCTGAACCAACTCCTAAGCCAACTCCGAAGAAAAGGGGTATTCTATTTCTCAGTCCTAAAGATATGCAAGAGGCAAAGAAATCTATGAAAGAAAAATGTATAAAAGCTGAAGATGTTAAGAATTTACCTCCTGTCGAAGAAATACATGGTCTTAATTCATCACCTATTGAAGAGACACATGGTCTTGATAACCCGACACAGGTAGTAAAGGTAAATTCTCTCTATAGATATGATAAAGCTGAAATCCCGCCTACTAAGTTTGCTAGCCAATGCTTGGATGAGTTTGATGACTTTATGGTTAAGCAAGAAAACTTTAATGCTTATTTTGATAGAGAATTAAAACGCAATGATTATATGATTGAACACTTGAGTGATTATATGTCTAGAGTTAAAGGCGAACTTAAACTTATTAGTAAACATGCTTCTATGGTTACCACTCAAGTAGAACAAGTACTTAAAGCTCAGAATGATTTGCTCAATGAATTAAATAATAAGAAAAATGATAATGTTGTTAGAGTTGTGACTAGAGGGGGTAGAATGACTCAGGAACCTTTGTATCCTGAGGGCCACCCTAAGAGAATTGAGCAAGATCCTCAGAGAACCAATATAGATGCACCTAGTCCTTCTAAGAAGAAGGAAAAGAAAAATGATAGGACTTTGCATGCTTCTAGTGAACCTGTTGTTGAAACACCTGAGAATCCAAATGATATTTCTATTTCTGATACTAAAACACAATCTGGTGATGAACATGAACCTAGTGATAATGTTAATGATGATGTTCATGTTGATGTTCAACCTAGCAATTATAATGATGTAGAAATTGAACCTGCTGTTGATCTTGATAACCCACAATCAAAGAATCAACATTATGATAAGAGAGACTATGTTGCTAGGAAGCACGGTAAAGAAAGGGAGCCATGGGTTCAGTAACCCATGCCTTTTCCTCCTAAACCATCTAAGAAAAAGGATGATGAGGATTTTGAGCGCTTTGCTGAAATGGTTAGACCTATCTTTTTGCGTATGCATTTAACTGATATACTCAAAATGAATCCTTATGCTAAGTATATGAAAGAAATTGTTACTAATAAAAGAAAGATACCGGAAGCTGAAATTTCCACCATGCTTGCTAATTATACTTTAAAGGGTGGAATACCTAAGAAATTAGGAGATCCAGGAGTACCAACTATACCATGCTCCATTAAAAGAAACTATGTTAAAACTGCTTTGTGTGATCTTGGAGCCGGTGTTAGTGTTGTGCCTCTCTCTTTATATCGTAGACTTGATTTGAATAAGTTGACACCTACTGAAATATCATTACAAATGGCCGATAAATCAACTGCTATACCTGTCGGTATTTGTGAGGATGTGCCTGTTGTAGTTGCAAACATTACTATCTTAATGGACTTTGTTATTCTTGATATTCCCGAGGACGATAGCATGTCTATTATTCTTGGAAGACCCTTTTTGAATACTGCAGGGGCTGTTATTGATTGCAACAAAGGCAATGTCACTTTTCATGTTAATGGCAATGAGCATACGGTACACTTTCCGAGGAAACAACCTCAAGTTCATAGTATAAACTCTATTGGAAAAATTCCATCGATTATTTTTGGAGGTTTTGAATTTCCTCTTCCTACTGTCAAAAAGAGATATGATATCCTTATTATTGGGGACGTGCATGAAGGAAATATGCCCTAGAGGCAATAATAAAGTTATTATTTATTTCCTTATATCATGATAAATGTTTATTATTCATGCTAGAATTGTATTAACCGGAAACATAATACATGTGTGAATACATAGACAAACAGAGTGTCACTAGTATGCCTCTACTTGACTAGCTCGTTAATCAAAGATGGTTATGTTTCCTAGCCATAGACATGAGTTGTCATTTGATTAACGGGATCACCTCATTAGGAGAATGACGTGATTGACTTGACCCATTCCGTTAGCTTAGCACCCGATCGTTTAGTATGTTGCTATTGCTTTCTTCATGACTTATACATGTTCCTATGACTATGAGATTATGCAACTCCCGTTTATCGGAGGAACACTTTGTGTGCTACCAAATGTCACAACGTAAATGGGTGATTATAAAGGTGCTCTACAGGTGTCTCCAAAGGTACTTGTTGGGTTGGCGTATTTCGAGATTAGGATTTGTCACTCCGATTGTCGGAGAGGTATCTCTGGGCCCACTTGGTAATGCACATCACTATAAGCCTTGCAAGCATTGTGACTAATAAGTTAGTTGCGGGATGATGTGTTACGGAACGAGTAAAGAGACTTGCCGGTAACGAGATTGAACTAGGTATCGAGATACCGACGATCAAATCTCGGGCAAGTAACATACCGGTGACAAAGGGAACAACGTATGTTGTTATGCGGTCTGACTGATAAAGATCTTCGTAGAATATGTGGGAGCCAATATGGGCATCCAGGTCCCGCTATTGGTTATTGACCGGAGACGTGTCTCGGTCATGTCTACATAGTTCTCGAACCCGTAGGGTCCGCACGCTTAACGTTATGATGACAGTTTTATTGAGTTTTGATGTACCGAAGGAGTTCGGAGTCCCGGATGAGATCGGGGATATGACGAGGAGTCTCGAAATGGTCGAGACGTAAAGATCGATATATTGGACGACTATATTCGGACTTCGGAAAGGTTCCGAGTGATTCGGGTATTTTTCGGAGTACCGGAGAGTTACGGGAATACGTATTGGGCCTTATTGGGCCATACGGGAAAGAAGGAAAAGGGCCTCAAGGGTGGCCGCACCCCTCCCCTTGGTCTGGTCCGAATTGGACTAGGGAAGGGGGGCGCCCCCTTCCTTCCTTCTCTTTTTCCCTTCCTCTTTTCCTATTCCATATGGGAGATGGAATCCTACTAGGACTAGGGAGTCCTAGTAGGACTCCACACTTGGTGCGCCCCCTCCTAGGGCCGGCCTCCTCCTCCCTTGCTCCTTTATATACGGGGGCAGGGGGCACCCCATGGACACACTTGATATACGTTATTCTTAGCCGTGTGCGGTGCCCCCCTCCACCATATTACACCTCGATAATACCGTTGCGGAGCTTAGACGAAGCCCTGCGTCGGTGGAACATCATCATCGTCACCACGCCGTCGTGCTGACGAAACTCTCCCTCAACACTCGGCTGGATCGGAGTTCGAGGGACGTCATCGAGCTGAACGTGTGTAGAACTAGGAGGTGCCGTGCGTTCGGTACTTGATCGGTCGGATCGTGAAGACGTACGACTACATCGACCGCGTTGTGATAACGCTTCCGCTGTCGGTCTACGAGGGTACGTGGACAACACTCTCCCCTCTCGTTGCTATGCATCACCATGATCTTGCGTGTGCGTAGGAAATTTTTTGAAATTACTACGTTCCCCAACAGTGCATATCCCCGTTGAGGTAACTTAGTGCTATTCGAAAATTCTCTGGTTTCATGCGATTCGGAATGAGTTTGTTAACAAGACCTGATCAACCTTGTTAGTGGATTCCTTTTTGAAGAGCATGAGATGGATGAAGTTAGAAAGCACAACTCTCTGTACCCTCTTTTTATTTTCTGTTATTTAGTTGAAATAAAGTAAAAATAGTATTTTCTGTCTGTTTTTTGATTTATCCGTGCAATAAAAAAATACCCCGATAATAAAAGTTCTCCAAATGCCCTGAAATTGAAATATGATTTTTTCTGGAATATTTAAGAATATCTGGCACTGAGAACACATCGGGGGGAGCTGGCACCTGGCCACGAGGGTCCAGGGCGCGCCCGCCCCTGCCTTGTGGGCCCCTGGTGGCTCCCTCCACTTATTCCAGCTACCACACACTTCTTCTTCCTCCCAAAAAAATCACCAGCCAGCTCAAGCACGAGTTCTAGCTCATCTTGCTGCCATTTTCAATCTCCTTGCTCAAAGCTCCACTCACAAAACTGCTTTGGGGGATTGTTCTTTGGTATGTGACTCCTCCAATGGTCCAATTAGTTTTTGTTCTAGTGTTTTATTTATTGCAAATTTTTGCTGCTTAGGTGACCCTGTTCTTGAGCTTGCATGTCAAATTTATTTGGCCCCAAGTAGTTCTAATGCATGATATAGTCTCTAGGCACTTGTGGGAGTAGTTGTTATCAATTTTGTTGAGTTTGGTTCACTTTTATTTGAAGTTACTAAAAAATTCAGAAATTTTCAGAAAATGATGAAGAGAATTTTGAGGGGCTCTTCGAGCCGAAGCTCGAAGGATAAGCAAAGTGAAGAAGACAAGAGGCCCTAATATAATCTCCCTCGCACCACGGAGGTTCGGCCGTGTGAATGGCCTTGTGATGATTTCTTGAGAGCAGACGAGTTTTATGATGATTTTTATGAGTTGGCTGAGAATGCAGGCCTCACCGACTTCCTCCACGACCAACGCGAACAGTATCTCCTACTCACTAATATCTTTGAGCAAAATTTTCATTTCCATTCTAGGAGGTCACCACCTTCGGTGGATTTTTATTTATATGATAAGTATAAGGAGATGTCTCTTTATGAATTTTGTGAGGTTTGCAAGCTGCCTTTTACGGGCAGTGTAGAGGAACCACATCGTAACGATGTGGAAGGGTTTATTGATACAGTTGCTGTAGGGGAAACGAGGAAGGTTTCCGATGCAAGAATTACTAGCATACACTTTCCTGTTCTATGTTACTTTGCAATATTTGCTAGTAGATGCTTAATTGGTCGCGGAAATTGTGGCAACCTTAGTGCCCCTGATATTGTTATTTTGTGCCATGCCTTGTTCCGTGACGACACATTTAGTATGGGTGCTATTGTTGCAAAGAGGTTAAATCTTAACCGTACGAAGGGCCCCATCTTGGGAGGTATCTTCGCCTCGCGCCTCGCTGCACATTTTAACATACCTATTAGGCATTATGAAAAATAAGAAAAGTTGTTGCCTCCTGTTTTTCTAGACTATAAGAGTATGGTAGCACATGATTTTATTGTTAAGAACAAGAAAAAGGAGCTTAACTATAGACTGATATTTGATAAGAATTATTTTAAGACTATTACTTTGCCTGCTCCTTCCTTGTTTGACTTATCTGCAGGCAAGTACCTTGTTCTGCCAAAGGCCATTCACGCCTACCAGAACCAGCTACCAGCTCCGGAACCTGAACCGGAGCCATCCCTCGACCCACACCGTCAGTCTGTTTATCAGTGGGATCTGAAGGAAATTGCCAACCAGTGGCACCCTGAAGATGCACCTCAGTACGACCCCAACTACAACTTTGATCCATGGGCATAAACCAACTTAGGCCAAAAGCCTAAGCTTGGGGGAGTACGTATTTCTCACCGACATTACATTCACGTTCACACACTCATGCTAGTTGTCGGTGCTCATACTTTTTCACTGTAATATCCATGCTAGTTTATTTTCCTTTTTATGCCTTCTTCTTGTGTGTTTGAAAAACCTTAAGAAAAACCAAAAAAAATTAATAGTAGCCTTTAGCTAGTTTACTTTTCATGCTTGTAGTAGTAATTAAAAGAAAACCCAAAAACATTTCTTGTTCTTCTTTTGCTTGTTGGGAGCTTTCCCGTGTAAATAGTTTTATTTTCTTTCTTTTCTTTGGGGTCGATAGGAGAAGACCATAATAAAAATTTTGAAGTGGCTCTTATATGCATTATTGTTGATTTAACCAAGAGCCTATATTGCCTTGTCTTCTCCTGTTTATTGAATGCTTGCAGATTCCAGCTTAGTCCAATGCACGTGCACTATTATTATTATACACACCGTTCGGTCGTGCAAGTGAAAGGCAATAATGATGATATATGATGGACTGATTGAGATGAGAGAAGCTGGTATGAACTCGACCTCTCTTGTTTTTGTAAATATATTAGTTCATCGTTCCTGATTCAGCCTATTATGAATGAACATGTTTGCAATGACAATTAGAGATTATAGTTGCTTATGCCATGCTTAATTAGCTAGGAGTTTATAATGGTTTACCTTGCATGCCAACATGCTATTAAAATGGTTGTGATGTGGTATGATGGGGTGGTATCCTCCTTTGAACAATTCGAGTGGCTTGACTTGGCACATGTTCACACATGTAGTTGAAAAAAATCAACATAACATCCACGATATTTATGTTCATGGTGGATTATATCCTACTCATGCTTGTATTCAATGTTGATTAATTTTAATGCATGTTCATGACTGTTGTCGCTCTCTAGCTGGTCGCTTCCCAGTCTTTTGCTAGCCTTCACTTGTACTAAGCGGAAATACTGCTTGTGCATCCAATCCCTTAAACCCCAAAGTCATTCCATATGAGTCCACCATACCTTCCTATATGTGGTATCTACCTGCCGTTCCAAGTAAATTTGTATGTGCCAAACTATAATCCTTCAAATGAAATTCTGTTTTGTATGCTCGAATAGCTCATGTATCAACTAGGGCTGTCTGTATCTTCCATGTTAGGCGGGTTATTCTCAAGAGGAGTGGACTCCACTCCTCACTCACGAGAAAATGGCTGGTCACCGGGATGCCCAGTCCCATGCTTTAAGCAAATCAAATCGAAATAATTGCAAACAAAACTCCCCCGGGACTGTTATTAGTTGGAGGCACTCGTTGTTTCGAGCAAGCCATGGATTGATGCTTGTTGGTGGAGGGGGAGTATAAACTTTACCATTCTGCTTGGGAACCGCCTATAATGTGTGTAGCATGGAAGATATCGAGATCTCTCGTTTGTTATGTTGACAATGAAAGTATACCACTCAAAATATTATTTATCTCTATTTCAAAACCGAGCTCTGGCACCTCTACAAATCCCTGCTTCCCTCTGTGAAGGGCCTATCTATTTACTTTTATGTTGAGTCATCACCCTCTTATTAAAAACCACCAGTTGGAGAGCACCGATGTCATTTGCATCCATTACTATTAATTTATATTGGGTATGACTATGACTGGATCTCTTTTACCATGAATTACAATGTCTAGTCAGTCCTTGATCTTTAAAGGTGCTCTGCATTTATGTTTTGCGGTCTCAGAAAGGGCTAGCGAGATACCATCTTGTTATATCATATTATGATTGTTTTGAGAAAGTGTTGTCATCCGAGATTTATTATTATTGCTCGCTAGTTGATTATGCCATTGATATGAGTAAACATGAGAACTAATTGTTATTGTGAATATGGTTAGTCATAATCTTTGCTGAAAACTTGAATGCTGCCTTTACATATTTACAACAACAAGAGCAAACAGAGTTTGTAAAAGTTTTTCTTTATCACTTTCAGTTTGTCAACTGAATTGCTTGAAGACAAGCAAAGGTTTAAGCTTGGGGGAGTTGATACGTCTCCATCGTATCTACTTTTCCAAACACTTTTGCCCTTGTTTTGGACTCTAACTTGCATGATTTGAATGGAACTAACCCGGACTGACGCTCTTTTCAGCAGAATTGCCATGGTGTTATTTTTGTGCGGAAATAAAAGTTCTCGGAATGACCTGAAACTTCACGGAGAATATTTTTGAAATTAATAAAAAAATACTGGCGAAAAAATCAAGGCCAGGGGGGCCACACCCTGTCCACGAGGGTGGGGGCGCGCCCACCCCCTGGGGCGCGCCTCCCTACCTCGTGGGCCCCATGGTGCTCCACCGACCTCAACTCCAACTCCATATATTCACGTTCGGGGAGAAAAAAATCAGAGAGAAGGATTCATCGCGTTTTACGATATGGAGCCGCCGCCAAGCCCTAAACTCTCTCGGGAGGGCTGATCTGGCGTCCGTTCGGGGCTCCGGAGAGGGGAATCCATCGCCGTCGTCATCATCAACCTTCCTCCATCACCAATTTCATGATGCTCACCGCCGTGCGTGAGTAATTCCATCGTAGGCTTGCTGGACGGTGATGGGTTGGATGAGATTTATCATGTAATCGAGTTAGTTTTGTTAGGGTTTGATCCCTAGTATCCACTATGTTCTGAGATTGGTGTTGCTATGACTTTGCTATGCTTAATGCTTGTCACTAGGGCCCGAGTGCCATGATTTCAGATCTGGACCTATTATGTTTTCATGAATACATGTGAGTTCTTGATCCTATCTTGCAAGTCAATAGTCACCTACTATGTGTTATGATCCGGCAACCCCGAAGTGACAATAATCGGGACCACTCCCGGTGATGACCGTAGTTTGAGGAGTTCATGTATTCACTAAGTGTTAATGCTTTGGTCCGGTACTCTATTAAAAGGAGGCCTTAATATCCCTTAGTTTCCACTAGGACCCCGCTGCCACGGGAGGGTAGGACAAAATGTCATGCAAGTTCTTTTCCATAAGCACGTATGACTATATTCGGAATACATGCCTACATTACATTGATGAATTGGAGCTACTTCTGTGTCACCCTATGTTATAACTGTTACATGATGAACCGCATCCGACATAATTATCCATCACCGATCCAATGCCTACGAGCTTTTCACATATTGATCCTTGCTTGGTTACTTTACCGTTGCCACTGTTACAATCATTACAATACTGCTATCGTTACTTTTGCCACTCTTACTGTTACTATCATACTACTTTGCTACTAAATACTTTGCTGCAGATATTAAGTTATCCAGATGTGGTTGAATTGACAACTCAACTGCTAATACTTGAGAATATTCTTTGGCTCCCCTTGTGTCGAATCAATAAATTTGGGTTGAATACTCTACCCTCGAAAACTGTTGCGATCCCCTATACTTGTGGGTTATCAATGGTCACGAACAACAACGCCTTTAGGTCAAATTCTTCCTGTCTGTGCTCATCCCACGCACGTACACCTGTTCCATTCCACAGCTGTAAGAGTTCTTCAACTAATGGCCTTAGGTACACATCAATGTCGTTGCCGGGTTGCTAAGGGCCTTGGATGAGCACTGGCATCATAATGAACTTCCGCTTCATGCACAACCAAGGAGGAAGGTTATACATACATAGAGTCACAGGCCATGTGCCATGGTTGCTGCTCTGCTCCCCAAAAGGATTAATGCCATCTGCGCTTAGACCAAACCATACGTTCCTTGCGTCACCTGCAAACTCCTCCATGTACTTTCTCTCAATTTTTCTCCACTGCGACCCGTCAGCGGGTACTCTCAACTTTCCGTGTTTCTGACGGTCTTCTCTGTGCCATCACATCGCCTTGGCATGCTTGTGCTCATCCCACGCACGTACACCTGTTCCATTCCACAGCTGTAAGAGTTCTTCAACTAATGGCCTTAGGTACACATCAATGTCGTTGCCGGGTTGCTTAGGGCCTTGGATGAGCACTGGCATCATAATGAACTTCCGCTTCATGCACAACCAAGGAGGAAGGTTATACATACATAGAGTCACAGGCCATGTGCTATGGTTGCTGCTCTGCTCCCCAAAAGGATTAATGCCATCTGCGCTTAGACCAAACCATACGTTCCTTGCGTCACCTGCAAACTCCTCCATGTACTTTCTCTCGATTTTTCTCCACTGCGACCCGTCAGCGGGTACTCTCAACTTTCCGTCTTTCTGACGGTCTTCTCTGTGCCATCACATCGCCTTGGCATGCTCTTTGTTTTGGAAGAAACGTTTCAACCGTGGTATTATAGGAGCATAACACATCACCTTAGCAGGAATCTTTTTCCTTGGGCGCTCGCCCTCGACATCACCAGGGTCATCGCGGCTGATCTTATAGCGCAATGCACCGCATACTTAGCACGCGTTCAAATCCTCGCACTCACCGCGGTAGAGGATGCAGTCATTAGGGCATGCATGTATCTTCTGCACCTCTAACCCTAGAGGGCAGACAGCCTTCTTTGCTTCGTACGTACTCTCGGGCAATTTGTTGTCCTTTGGAAGCATATTCTTTATCATTACCAGCAACTTTCCTAATCCCTTGTCAGATACACCATTCTCTGCCTTCCATTGCAGCAATTCCAGTGTGGTGCCCAACTTTTTCTTGTCAGCTTCGCAATTCGGGTACAACAATTTTTTGTGATCCTCTAACATGCGCTGCAACTTCTTCTTCTCCTTTTCACTTGCGCAGTTTCTCTTTGCATCGGCAATGGCCTGACCTAGATCATCAGCGGGCTCATCTGATGCCTCTTCTTCAGCTTCTTCCCGCATTGCCGGCTCAGCTTCTTCCCCCATTGCCGGCTCAGCTTCTTCCCCCATTGTTGTATCATCGTATTCAGGGAACCCATGGCCAGGATAGCTGTCGTCGTCCTCTTCTTCTTCATTGTCTTCCATCATAACCCCTCTTTCTCCGTGCTTGATCCAAACATTATAGTGGTGCATGAAACCGGACTCAAACAGGTGGATGTGAATGGTTCTTGAGTTAGAGTAATTGTGATCATTCTTACAGCCAGCACCATAAAACCATCCGCCCGCTTGTTTGCCTCAGCCGCAAGCCGAAAAGTATGCACGCCATTAATGAACTCGGGAGAGCATCGGTCATCATACATCCATTGTCGGCTCATCTTCATTACACAACACCGAAAAGACCAAATTAATACAAGTTCATACATAAAGTTCATACAACACTTAAATGCAACAAACAAATAACTCTCTAGCTAAAGCATTTAAATGCAACAACAAATGCGATCAAGATCGCAACTAAGGTAACAATTGATCCAACAACATAATGATACTAAGCCTCACTATCAATGGCATATTTTCTAATCTTTCTAATCTTCAAGCGCATTTTCTCCATCTTGACCTTGTGATCATCGGCAACATGCAACTCCAATTCCATCTTCTCCCCCTCAATTCTTTTCAATTTTCTTTCAAATACTCGTTTTCTCTTTCAACTAAATTTAACCTCTCGACAATAGGGTCGGTTGGAATTTCCGGTTCTCATACCTCCTAGATAAAAATATCTATGTCAACTTGATGGGCATAATTTGTCATAAACACGAAATGCAACAAATAGTTTTAAAAGAGAACATACCACATCCGAATCATAACACGGACGAGGGCCGACGGGGACGGATATCAAAACCATGGCACTATGTATAACAAACAACGTACGGGTAAGATAATTATACGAGTAACTATATATCCAAATCACACAAACATGAATTTTTTATATAAAAAAGATAAGAACAAGAGGCTCACCACAAGGTGGTGCCTGCGACGGGACGGTGCGGGCGATCGACGGTGGTTACGACAGAGATTTAGAAGGCACTAAGTAAACCACACCTACATATGCAAACTAAGTGTTATTTTGACCTTAAATTGCATATAAATCAAATACTACCACATATAATTCCTCCCAAATTACTAAAACCCACAAATTAGTCACTATATAAACCATTGCAAGAGCTAATCTACCAATGAGAGATGAAAGGACAAAGTTGCTAACCTTTGTGATCCTTTGAATGGATGGGGGCCTTCAAATCTTGACAAAATTTGGGCAAAATGTGTGATGAGCTCGAGAGGAAGAAGGGAAGAACAGAGAGGAAAGGGGAAAGGGGGAAGAACAGAGCACGGGTGGACGAAGGGTTTATATAGGACGACCTTTAGTACCTGTTCGAGGCACGAACCGGTACTAAAGGTGCTGGAAGGGCCCCAGACTGACAACATCCTGCCACCACTCTCTTTAGTACCGGCTCGTGGCACGAACCGGTGCTAAAAGTTCGGCACGAACCGGTACTAATGAGAGCGGCCCGCCTAGCCGTTGGAACCATTAGTGCCGGCTCAAATACAAACCGGGACTAATGAGCTGAACATTTGACCCTTTTCTACTAGTGTGTGTGTTCATCATGTTCTTCGGGAATCCCCCTCCAAATCGTGAAAGATCGGCCCCTAGGGTTCCACCCTACATCACCATTGTTGCTTCACTGGTGATGAACCACTACTACTTCGATATTTTTGTCGAATTACAATGTTTTCAATTTAGAGGCTTGTGTTCTTCTCATGTGTGTTGTTAGGTCAAGATATTGTAGGTAATTTATATTTCCTAATTCCAAGCGGTGACAATTGTTGTTTCATGTAGTTTGCATAACTTCTTGGTTCATTTGACCTTTGCGCCATGGACGCAACAGGTAATAGTAATATAAAGCAACTAGCCAACGTGGATTTCCGCAATTCTTTGGAGCCGACAAATATATACCCAAATGAAATGGATTAGTTGGAGCATCTACAACCGGACCCTTTAAATCCCCTACGTCCAGGGGGACGGCCCGGTCGCAAAATTGACACCCAACCAAAAACCCCTCTACCAGACCCAAACGTCCAGGTTGTTTGTCACCCCTCAAATCCAGCTCATATTGGAGGCAGATATGGAGACGTCAGGACATGTCCACCACGTCAGACTGACGGGAGGGGCCCATCCAAAATCACTTCATGTCGACCCTGACGTAGTCCGACATGCCCTCTTCATCTCCTCTCGTCTTCCTCATCCGCGCAGCTGCCATCATAGGCCCCAACCTACAACGCCACCGTCCGTGCCACCACCTGACGCCGCCCAAGTATGTCCAACTCCTCCGGACATACGCCTCGCCCTCTATGTGTCCGATGAAATGTCTGAACGGATCTTTTATTCGTTTGCCCGTTTGTAGGATGCGGTTGATTCGCCGGATGATGAGTATGGGAACAAGGACCTTGACGAATTCATATACAAAAGAGTTCATTGACTCATCGGATTTAGATGACGAAGATGCTGAAATGATGATGATAACGAGCATTCATGAGGAATGTGAGAAGCAACAAGATCATGTTGTGTTGTCGACAACTTTGAGATCAACATGTGTACTACTCAATGGTCTTGTGGAGTATATGTGGACCCACGTCGGAAATCAAATCACTGAATTATATGTTTCAGTTAGGCTTTGAATAGATTTTATGTTTGAACTATGTACTTTTATGTCCACATAATTTTAATTTGTGTGTGGTATTCATTGTTTACGTGTAATGATCGACGTGCATATGGGTTTGAGGTTTCAAAAGTGGAGGCTATGATTGTGTAGAAGGATATTTAAAGGCCGGATTGGCGCTGTCGACTGACACATCCAGATGCCTCCATCGAAGTTTAGGTGGCCGGATTTGCTGGTTGTAAATGCTCTTATGCTAATGCTAGCAAGAAGCACTGCCTGTCATGTCGAACATCTATTTTACCAGCATGAATCTAATACAAAAAATCACAAAATGAGACATTTAAAATGTGATGTCTGGAGCTAGGACGAGATGCTATCTAGCATGGCGCCTTGGCTTGTGGGTATGCTAGATAGCACGACACCTTGGCCCGGAGCGTCACGCTAGATTGCGTGACAGCCGCCTCAACCCAGGGCCAGGGACCTAGGGCGTCGTGTTATCTAGCATGGTGCCCTAGCCCAAGGCATCATGTAAATGGGTCATTTTTATGGGGGGGAAATTGAATCGGTTCATTCCATGCTAAAGTTTTAGAGAAGGGGCAGATTCATTTTAACACACGCAGGGAGGGCAGGGCTCTGTAATTAATAGTAAATGCTTCGATGAAGGTGCAGCCGGGCCTTTCTCTGCGTCCTCCTGCACTCGATGTCCGTCCATGCGTTTAAAGGCTCACTCTTGAACATGGTGCATGCATGCTCCATCTTGAACATGGTGTCAATATCCATTCATTCATTCAGATCTCACTCCCCATCCATCAAGTAAGCTGCTGCGCTCCTTTCTCTCCAAAGCGATGGCGATTTCGAGTACGAGGGAGGCTCGTTTCTCCAAGTGTGGCGTGCCGTGGATGGATGCGGCCAACGGTGAGAGCAGAGCAGAGTACTCAAGGCCACTAATTTAATCTTGGAGCATTGTGCAGCAGCCAGGATTCCTGCTTGTGCTTGCCCAAGAAGAGTTGGAATATTTGGAGCCACTCCATCAGCAACAGATGCTCTAATACTAATAAACTAATGCACGCACGCACGGCCTCTCATAAACTAATCATAAAGGCTAATGCCACAACATGATACTACTCCTAAACCACCATTAAGCTGTTGACAAAGGTGAGACTACCAACTAGCAGCTGCTTATAGAAAGTTGCCTCCCTGGTGTTGACCCACCCTTGTCTGATGAGAACCACTAGCTCCTAGCTCACGTTGCCTTGTCTTACCTGCGTGATTTGGTCCAAAGAAAGTGGCAGTGCAGTCAAAAATGCAGCTAAAATCAAAAATGAAAAGGTGGTAAAAGAAAAGGGGGAAATGCAGCAAGAAATTAAGCTCGAATGAAGAAGCAACCACGTCGGAAAAAGGGGATGAAAGAAAAGGCTCAAAGGTCTCCAACCCTATGTACAAAAAGCACAGCCGATTGCTGCATTGGTCCTGGTTCTGACCCAAGAACCACTCGCTAGTCTAGAGATGCCAACTTCAGTCCATCCTACACACACGGTGGTGGTTCATCATCAAGCGTATCTACAAAACTTGAGCTTCTTCAATCCAGATCCAGGCCATCATCGGTCGATCATGAGCAGCAGTACCTGCACAACTGGCACTGTCCACTCACTCACCTACACTCAAGGCTCTCAGAGCTCCAGGTGCTGCTCGTAGTAGAGCTCGCTGAGGCAGGGCGACAGGATCTCCTCCTCCAGCATCTTGAGCACCGCGCCCATGGACGGCCGCTGCCCCGGGTCCGCGTCCGTGCACATGGCCGCGATGTCCAGGATCCCCTCCACCGCCTCCACCTCCGCGTCGCCCGACCGCGAGTCCAGGATCTCCTCCAGGCGATGCTCCCCGCTCAGCGTGTTCAGCTGCATGCATTTCGACAGTAAAGCAAAGGTTGAGACATCGGAGCTGCTTGCTTGCTTTGGGATATATTACTGGTTACAACAGCTTTGGAACAAGACTGCTTACCCAGCCGACGATGTTGAGACCCTTGTTGAGGAAGCAAGAATCCGTAGGCCTCTTTCCGGTCACCAGTTCCAGCAAAAGCACCCCAAAGCTATACACGTCTGATTTCTCGGTCGAATGCCCATTTTGCAGGTACTCTGGCAGCAAAGCTTTGTTAGCTTGGACTTAAGGTACTACTAGAAGATAAGGTAAGCTATTAATTTTTTGAGAACACGAGATGTCTAAATTTGCATTGTGTCAACTACTTCTAACTAGAAACTACACAATCACATTCAGTGAAAGGAGTTCTTTCAGATAATATGCTGGGAAAGGAGTAAGTAATACAAATATTCCTACGAATATATTTTTTTCGAACGAATATGTCAACATACTATCCTCGAAATAGTAATGCATAAATATTCATATAACTTTAGCATAGAACTTTAGCATAGAGAGAACGAGTACCTGGTGCTAGGTACCCGAAGGTACCCGCCACGACAGTGGTTACGTGGGTCTCATTGTCCACCAGCAGCCTCGCGAGGCCGAAATCAGACACGCGCGGCTCCAAGCATCTGTCCAGAAGGATGTTGCTGGCTTTGATGTCCCGGTGGACGATCCCCGGCGAGCAATCATGGTGCAGATATGCCAAACCGCGGGCAGAGCCCAGGGCGATCTTCATACGCGCATTCCAGTTCAATGGCTGATCCTCCTGTGCATCTCCTGCCAATTGTAACACAGCAGAGTAAGCACCAGTGAACATAAGATGGCATTGCAACCACAATGATGAAATATTAGTTAGTATGTCAAGAGATATAGTGGGCCTTACCATGGAGGTAGCTATCCAAGCTGCCCAGCTCCATGAAATCATATATGAGTAGTTTGGCCGTGGAGAGCCGGCAGTATCCTTGCAGATTGACAAGGTTGATATGCCTAATGCTGCCCAGGATCTCGAGCTCCTTCTCAAAAGTCTTGTCTCGCCTCTCTCGATTGAGGTCAATCCTCTTGACGGCAAACGCCGTGCCATCATCCATCACCATCTTGTACACCGTACCAAACCCGCCGCAACCAACCACATCCTCTTCATCAAGCAGCTCCAGCCTTCTAATGATCTCGCCCGACGAATACGGAAGGTTCCACTGGTATGTCACAAGCTTTGCACCTGAGTCGCCAAGACATCACACAGTTAGTTAGTGAGCCTGGACAAAATTATGGAGTGACATAGTTGGTGTCAGTTTTTCCATTACCATCCGGGACAGTTTGCTTGTCCATTTTCTCATAGTTCACACCATTCTTCTTCCTGGACAGCAAGCATACCCAGAGGAAGCCTAGCACCGCGACCAGCGCGACGGCCATGGTTGACATTGAACCGATCACAACGCCATTCAGAAAGTGTGAGGTTTTATTATTGTTGGTGATTGGAGAAACACCTACATGGTGACCAAAAATAAATGACCACGTCAGTTAGTGGCACAGATCCTACCAAAATTCAAAAATTAGTCCCCACATTGCCAAGGTAGCATTAGAATTTAAGACTTGCCAGAGGAGGAGAGGGGGTCAGAGTGCGGCAGCACCGCAGGGAACCCGAGGGTTCCGCGGCAACCTTTCTGTATGGGCAGCCCACAAAGCTCCAGATTTCCGACATACCTGCAGCATTTGAAACACACCAGGGCATTAAAAACAGGCTGAAGCTGATACAGTGCAGCTGTGGTACAAACTAAATGACACCACTCATTCATATATTTACAACTTATACTGACATCATATAGAAAGACACACAAACTGGATGGAGATGAGGCTGGAGCTAAGCTTACGAGCTGCTCTTGAAGGTTCCGAGGACGCCGACATTCGGGATCTCTCCCGAGAAGAAGTTGGTGGAGAGGTTCCTACATTGTCAGTTCAAGCTTCCCATGAGCACCCTTGTGAACTGGAACTGTAGGCATTGTCAATGAGATTCAGACCACATCCCCAACAACTTACAGGAACCGCAAATGAGTTAGGCTCCCGATCGTCGCCGGTATTGCACCCCGCAGCAGATTGCTGGACAGGTCCCTGCATTTTATTCGACACACGTTCGTCATCAGACCGACAGCACATTAGAGCGTCAAACCATGTAACAAAGAGGACGATGGCGGTATCAAGAACCTACAGGATGGTGAGGTGAGTGAGGTCGCCGATCCCCGGAGGGATGCCGCCTTGCAGGTAGTTGGCTCTCAGGTAACTGAAGAACATACAGGCAGACAATCAGAACACCAGCATTTTATTTCAACAAACTGATAATCTACCAAACAAAAGAAAACAAATCCAATCCAATGAACTCCTAGTAGTGGTACAAAGAAAATCTAGATGGTATACTGGTGGCATACTTACATGGCTCTGAGCTCGGTGCAGTTCCTGATCTCGGCGGGGATGGGGCCGTGCAGGCTGTTCTGGTGCAGAGCTCTGAAGGAAGAAACAGGGGGTGTGAGGCCAGTGCATATGCATCCACTGAATGGTGGATTTGTGGAGGTGGTAAAAAAAATCAAATCTTACAGTCTCTGCAGCTTGGTGAGCCTGCCGATGCTGGGCGAGATGATGCCCCCGAGCTGCATGTAGGGCAGATTTCTGCCACACAAACACACACAAAAATATAAGTTAGAGGTTATACATTCATTCACGGGTGGGGCTAAGGAATCCAAGGTGGAACACACACATGCATGGGGAACCGTGCCAGCCAGCCAGCCAGCACCCCCGCAACAATCGAATCGAGAGAAACCAAAAATGCTACTCGGTCTAATGAATCTGATCTAAAATGTACAAGGGGGATGGTGGAAGAAGAAGGAGAAGGAGAAGGCCGGAGCATATGGTGTATATACATGGCCTGGACCCTGAGGTCCGGGAAGGAGCAGGAGACGCCCTCCCAGCCGCAGGGGTTGGGGTCGGCGGCCCGCCAGCTGCCCAGCCGCTGCCCCGCCGTGGCGTTGAATGCCAGCTTGAGCTCCAGCAGCGCCTCGCCTGCGACCGACCACCACATCACGTCAGCTCTTGGTTAGGGAGATTTATTCAGCACAGTAGATGGAACTGGAATGCGGCGGTGCCGTACCGTCCGGGGTGAGCGCCATGGACGCGGTGGAGCAGAGGACGAGGAGGGCGGCGACGACGAGGGCCGCGGCGGCCCCATGGCCGCTGCCGCTCCGCTTCTTGGTCCCGGTGGGGTGGGCGGCCATGGTGGGTGGGTGGCTGGGGTTTGGGGTGGAGGGGTTTGAAGTGGGTGTGAGAGTGAGCTTGGGGAGTGAGCGAGGTGTGGGAGAAGCTGGCCAAGCCTTTGCTTTAATTATTGGATGCTGCCTGCGCATGTGTGCGGCTGACGGGGAGTCCCAGGCGGGGCACTGTAGACCCGCTGACCCGTGGGGCCGGGCGTGTCCGTGGTCCCGCTGCCCAGTCAGAGACGCAGGGAGGGGCTGCTGGTCCACGAGACAGGGGTCGTGGCCGCTTTCGAAAAAGGCGGAGGCAGCAGGAGCCAACAACGAAAAGCGGGCAGGGAGATAGATTAGCATAGTTTTTTTTTCAAGCAAAACAGAAGAACTGGCTAAGGGCTTTTTGGGCTTTCAGAATAAGCTGCCCCTATCTAGCTTATTCTAGAAGCCCAACCAAAATTTTCTTTTTAGAAGCCTACTAGTCAATTCTTAACTACTAGGCTTCTAAAAAAAATTGATTGGTCTAGGTAGGGGTAGCTTTTTGCAGCTTATTCTAGAAGCCACCAAAAAAACTGGCGCTATGGAGAGGAGATAAGATTGGACAAAACACTCACGTCTGGCCTCAGCTCAGCTGGACTAAACGCCACCGATCGATCTTGCCGTGGATAAAACGGATGCCATTAGCAAATATTTTGTTTTCTTGTCGAAGCAAACAAACTAAAGTAAACTAAACTAAACTTTTGCTGCAAGAAATGAATGAACCAACAAGAGAAAAGGAGAGTATGGACCAAGACAGTGGCGAGGAATGCCTTGGACAAGCCAGAGGGAAAAACAGCCAAGAGTGGCTCTAGCTCGGCTAACCGTTCGGCGCGACGTGTCGTCAATAACGTCTTCTCCCCGGCGTACCACTACTTCGACACTACTGCGCCTATGACTAACTCGGCGCCCCCTTCGCCCGCGGCTCCACGGCGACTTCCTCGACACCGGCTACCCCGACTCGACATCGACCACGGCATTCTTCGCACGGCTACCTCGACCACGGCTCCACCACCATACACTCTCGGCTACCTCGACAAACGGCACAAAGGGCTACCGCCTTGCTTGAGCAACCTCGTCGGTTTCCACTCCAGCCACGACTCCGCGATGCGTCGACTGTTACGACTGTGGGGGGTGTCCGTCGGCTTGCCTTCGGATTCTTCTCCAGTCTCACCGTCCGCGTCGCTACTGTTGTGACTGCGGGGGATGTTGAGTAACGTGATTATATTAGGAAAGACGAGATAGACTAGGATTTGTGCTGGCTTGTCTTGTACTCCAAATAGATCATTGTACTCCTATATATATGCCCACGAGGCTCAAGCAATACAACAACTATTCCACCAAATCCCTCTCTCCCTTTTAACACTATTAGTATTTTTATTAATCCTTTCTTTTACTCCTCTCTTCATTGGTCAATGGGCGGATAAGTAGTCTCGGACATTTCAAGATGCCCACTCGGTGACTAGCGTTGAAAGACCAGAGATGAGACGGTGAACTCGAAAGGTGGCAATATTTATAGCCAACTGAGCAGCAAGCCATTAGTGCGTGCCATATATGACGCAGCAGTTGAGGGGAGTGTGGATGGTGTCGGAAGTGCGGGGAGCAAGATCCAAATCCAAAACTACTCAACGGAACTGGATTTACTCTACTAGCCGTTGATGATGGGATGGGATGGGATGGGATGGGCGGGTGGCCAACCACCGAGCATCCACCAGGAGAAACCGAGGCCAAGTATTCATCCATTCATTCACGTTTGAAAAATGGCAAAACAAACAAAGCGCATGGATAAGTGTAAACAAACAAACCGACTGCCCGATTCCATCCACCATTACGTACAAACACTAAACTAAGAAATAATAAGTGTAAACAATGTATCATCTCTTCAACACTAGTGACTCGCCTCATTGCAACAACAAAAAAAAGTAAAAAGATACATATCAACACCTGGCCGCACCAGCGCATGGATAACAAGAAAGAATACCCAAGCTGCGTGCCCAGAAGATTAAGTGTCCAGAAGGCCCGTCCTCGCGCCCTCGCTATATCCCTTCTAACATGGTATCAGAACCGATCCAAATCGTAGCCGTCGCCCGCCGCTTCTGCCCTGCGCGCCGCCCCCGGGGCGGTCGGCCTCCATGACCACCTACGGGGGCCGCGGTGCCTGTATCTAGGGTTCGTCCGCCGGTCGTGTAGACCGGCTACCCTAGAGAGTCTTTTTTCGATCTCTTAATCCGGATTTTTCTCCCTCGCCAGTCGTCTTAATCGGCGTTTCTTTTTGGTTTTCCGATCTAAGATCGGTTTGCGTCTCCCGCCGCCACCGTCGACCACGCGCCTCTACTCCAACACCGGCGCGACACTCGGCCTCTTCTCTGACCTGGCGGCCTCGTGCGACACGGCGGCCCGACACTGCCGTCGTTCGTGCCTCTGCCCGCCCGTCGCTCTACGTCGGCCGTCGCCACCCTGCTCCGACCGAGACTCCTGCATCACCACCCGCCTCCACCGTGTATGTACGGCCGCATCTGCACGACGTTGCGTTCGCCGCTTCGGTCTTGGCCGAGAGGGTGTCGCTGTTGCGTTGGCCGCTCGGGCGCCGACGCTGTGTTGGCCACCCGCGCGTCTCTGCTGGCGCACTCGTCCGCACGTCATACTACGAAGGTCATCGCCGCCGGCTTCAGCTTGGACGCCGCCACCACCCCGCCTCCACCAAGCGGCGTCACCGACCTCACGCTCGATCGGATTGATCACCCGCCCGCCGCCTCGATCCGCCTCATCTATGCCATGCGACCGACCTGGCCCGTCAGTTGTGCGCGCCTCCGTAGGTCCCATGAAGACTGTCCAGAGTACAACGCACCCCTACACCGATCGAGCATCGGGTTGCCGTTGTGTCACCCCGTTGGGCCGCTGCCGCCTCGTGGTTCTCCCCGCGACTGCACCGACCCGCGTGCTGCCGTTTGATGCCTGCTAGAACTACTTCGGTATTTCCTCAAAGAGGAAGGGATGATGCAGCACAGCGACGTAGGTATTTCACTCAGTGATGAGACCAAGGTTATCGAACCAGTAGGAGAACCAAGCAACTCTACGTAAACAGCACCTGCACACAAATAACAAATACTCGCAACCCCACGGGTAAAAATCCCTTTCGGGTAGCGGCGCCAGAAATTGCCAAACGGACATGAGAGAGTTGTAAATATTGATAGATCAAACGCCAAATAAAATAAATTGCAGCAAGGTATTTTTGTGTTTTTGGTTTAATAGATCTGAAAATAAAAGGTAAATAAAATAGATCGCAAAGGCAAATATAATAAAGAAGAGACCCGGGGGCCGTAGGTTTCACTAGTGGCTTCTCTCGAGAGAAATAGCAAACGGTGGGTGAACAAATTACTGTTGGGCAATTGATAGAACTTCAAATAATGATGACGATATCCAGGCAATGATCATTACATAGGCATCACGTCCAAGATTAGTAGACCGACTCCTGCCTGCATCTACTACTATTACTCCACATATCGACCACTATCCAGCATGCATCTAGTGTATTAAGTTCATGGAAAAACGGAGTAATGCAATAAGAACGATGACATGATGTAGACAAGATCTATTTATGTAGAAATAGACCCCATCATTTTATCCTAGTAGCAACGATACATACGTGTCGGTTCCCCTTCTGTCACTGGAATCAAGCACCGTAAGATCGAACTCACTACAAAGCACCTCTTTCCATTGCAAGATAAATAGATCAAGTTGGCCAAACAAAACCCAAATATCAGAGCAGAAATATGAGGCTATAAGAAATCATGCATATAAGAGATCAAAGAAGACTCAAATAACTTTCATGGATAAAAAGATAGATCTGATCATAAACTCAAAGTTCATTGGATCCCAACAAACACACCGCAAAAAGAGTTACATCATATGGATCTCCAAGATACCATTGTATTGAGAATCAAACGAGAGACAGGAAGCCATCTAGCTACTAACTACGGACCCGTAGGTCTACAAAGAACTACTCACGCATCATCGGAGAGGCACCAATGGACATGATGCACCCCTCCGTCATGGTGTCTAGATTGGATCTGGTGGTTCTGGACTCTGTGGCGGCTGTAATTGATTTTCGTCGACTCCCCTAGGGTTTCTGGAATACTGAGGTATTTATAGAGCAAAGAGGCGGTTCAGGGGGCACCCGATGTGGGCACAACCCACCAGGGCGCGCCTGGGCCTCCTAGCGTGCCCTGGTGGGTTGTGCTCCCCTCGGAGCACCCCCCAGGCGCTTCTCCGGCCCATTGGATGTCTTCTGGTCCAAAAAAATCCAAAAAAAGTTTTGCTGCATTTGGACTCCGTTTGATATAGATTTTCTGTGATGTAAAAAACATGCAAAAAACAGTAACTGGCACTTGGCACTATGTCAATAGGTTAGTACCAAAAAATGATATAAAATGACTATAAAAATATTGTAAAACATCCATGAATGATAATATAACAGCATGGAACAATCAAAAATTATAGATACATTGGAGATGTATCAGCATCCCCAAGCTTAATTCCTACTCGTCCTCGAGTAGGTAAATGATAAAAACAGAATTTTTGATGTGGAATGCTGCCTAACATATTCATCACATATTCTTTCTTTATAGCATGGACATTTGGACTTTTATATGGTTCAAAGCAATAGTCTAGTTTTGACATAAGATTTAAATACTCAAGCATATCAACAAGCAACCATGTCTTTCAGAATATCAACGCTAAAATAAGTTATCCCTAGCCCATCATGCTCAATCATTGATCCATTCATGAAACACACTCGCATATTAGCTACACCCAATGCTCAAGTACGATCATAGTGCCTCCTAGTTGGTGCTTTATAAGAGAAGATGGAGACTCAAATTCAAAATAAAAATTGCATAAAGTAAAAGAAAGGGCCTTCACAGAGGGAAGTAGGGATTTGTAGAGGTGCGAGAGCTCAAAGCGAAAATTGAGAGATAAAAACATTTTGAGAGGCATACTTTTCCCACCAACGAAAACGACTTAGAGCTCCCAACACTTTCCATGCTAGATATATCATAGGCGGTTCCCAAACAGAAAATAAAGTTTAATCCTTTTCCACCATACTTTCACTTTCCATGGCTAGCCGAATCCACGGTTGCCCTCCATACTAACACTTTCCAAGGAATTTATTATTTGACAACATAAAGTAAATTCATTTTTCATTTCGGACTGGGCATCCCTAATACCTTTGCCTTACTCTCGTGCAATGACAAGTGAATAAACACTCATCGTGAGAATAACACATCTTCCATGGAAAATATTTGCCACCCCTCACCGCCTTGCGAGCGGTACGACCACACAAAAAAGAAATTTATTTTGAAAATTAGAGATTGCACATACAAATTTGCTGAGAACGGCAAAAGAATACCGCATATAGGTAGGTATAGTGGACTCATGTGGCAAAACTGGTTTAAAGGATTTTGGATGCACAAGTAGTGATCATACTTACTACAAAATGAAGGCTAGCAAAAGATTAAGAAGCGACCAACCAAGAAGTGAATAATCTCATAAGTGTGCATTAAGCATAATTAACACCGAATAATGCACCATAAGTAGGATGTAATTTCATTGCATAACTATTGACCTTCGTGCTTGCATAGGGAATCACAAACCTTAACACCAATATTCTTACTAAAGCATAATTACTCATCAACATGACTCACATATCACATCATCATATCTCAAAATTATTACGAAGAATCAAGTTTATTTTGTCCAATGATCTTCATGAAAGTTTTTATTATATCCTTCTTGGATATATATCACTTTGGGACTATTCATGTGTTGCTTTTGATAAGCTCAAACAAATATAAGTGAAGATCATGAGCATAATATTTCTTTCTCTCAAAATAATTTAAGTGAAGCAAGAGAGAATTTCTTGAAAATTTACTAACTCTCAAACAAATCTAAGTGAAGCAAGAGACCATTCCTTCAAAAATACTAAAGCACACCGTGCTCAAAAAGATATAAGTGAAGCACTAGAGCAAAACCATAGCTCATAAAAATTAAGTGAAGCAGAGAGAGCTATTCTAACAATTCATGGCATAATTTTGGCTCTCTCAAATAGGTGTGTCCACCAAGGGATCATGACTTAGAACACAAAGCAAAACAAGCAAAGACTCAAATCATACAAGACGCTCCAAGCAAAACACATAGTATGTGACAAATAAAAATATAGCTTCGAGTAAAATACCGATGGTCGTTAGAAGAAAGAGGGGATGCCACTCGGGGCATCCCTAAGCTTAGTTGCTTGCTTATTTTTCGATAATAACTTGGGGTGCCATGGGAATCCCCAAGCTTAGGCTCTTCTTACTCCTTATTCCTTCATCCATCGTAAGATAACCCAAAACTTGAAAACTTCAATCACACAAAACTCAACAAAACCTTCATGAGATCCGTTAGTATAAGAAAGCAAATCACTACTATAAGTATTGTAGCAAAACAATCCATATTTTATTTTTTTTCATTATATCTACTGTATTCCAACTTTTCTATGGCAAAAATTCATCAAACAAAGCCATAGAATCATCAAAACAAGCACACAACGCAAAGAAAACAGAATCTGTCAAAAACAGCACAGTCTGTAGCAATTTGAATATTTTGAATACTTATTGAACTCCAAAAATATTGGGAAATTAGGAAAGCCTGAGAAATTTGTATATTAATCTTCTGCAAAACGAATCAGAGCAAAAGCACTTTTCTGTAATTGATGAAAATTATGTTTGTGAGTGCATAAGTTTCTGTTTTTCAGCAAGATCAAACAACTATCACTCAAGAAGATCCTAAAGGCTTTGCTTGGCACAAACATTAATTAAAACAAAAAAACACAATCATAACAGTAGCATAATTGTGGAAATACTGAAGAACAGAAAGCAAAAAGTAAAAATAAATTTTATTCATTGGGTTGCCTCCCAACAAGCGCTATCGTTTTACGCCCTTAGCTAGGCATAAAGCAAGGATCTAAGTTTTGTCATCTTTGTTTCGAGATCCATAGGATGCCCTCATGATTGATTCCTATGGTGGCCTAATTCTTTTTCTTGGGACGTGTTCCATTCCCTTCCTTAGTGTAAATTGGAATTTAATATTGCCTTCTTTCATATCAATCACGGCACCGATAGTGCGTAAAAACGGTCTACCAAGAATAATTGGACAAGACGGATTGCAATCAATATCAAGAACAATAAAATCTATGGGCACATAATTCCTATTTGCAAGAATAAGAATATCATTAATTCTTCCCATAGGCTTTTTAATAGTAGAATCCGCCAAGTGCAAATTTAAAGAACATTCTTCAATATCGGTAAGACCAAGCACATCACATAAAGATTTCGGAATCGTAGAAACACTAACACCCAAGTCACATGAAGCAAAACACTCATAATTTTTAATATTGAATTTGATAGTAGGTTCCCACTCATCATGTAATTTTCTAGGAATTGAAACTTCTAATTCCAACTTTTCTTCAAAAGCTTATCATAGCATCAACAATATGTTTAGTAAAAGCTTTATTTTGTTCATAGGCATGGGGTGAATTTATCATGGATTGCAACAAAGAAATACAATCAATCAAAATAGGAACTATCATAATTAAAGTCTCTGTAATCCAAAACAGTGGGCACATCACTAGTTAAAGTCTTGACCTCTTCAAACCCACTTTTATCAATTTTCTCAACAAGATTTTCACCCTCCGAATTATCGGGACGCCTTCTAGCTAAAGTTGACTCTTCTCCAGTCCCTTTATCATCAATATTAACTTTACTAAACAAGGAATCAATAGAAGAAACACCAATCATTTTAAGATTTTCAACACTTTTATGAAAGCAATCACTAGAAAACGTTTTTTTCTAAAAATTCTCTTCTAGCTCTAAGCATAGCGGTTCTTTTCTACTTTCATCCATAGAAACATAAAGAGCTTTAATTGATTCATCTACTTTAGGCACAAAAATTTTCATCTTGAGATTTTCCACATCCACTAGTACGCGTCGGTGCTATACAAACGGTTTTTAACCCCTTTCCGCGACGACATTTGGAACCGTCGCCTAGTGAGTGACGTTGATAGGGGGGTCCTTCCCACACGACCCAGAAAACGTCGGGGATAGGGATCCTTGATGCATACAGTTGTCCCTATATAACCTTTCCGATATCTCGAATATCCCAAACGCTTCATCCTTGCTACTCGTTTGTGCTCGCATTGCCATCGCAGTCGGAGTTTTGTGGTTTTACCTAAATCTAGGCAGATTCCAGGCAGATTCCAGGCACGGGAGTTTTACGATGCCTGGCACATCACAAACAGTTCATGATTATAAAACCGTGTACGATACGTAGACAATCACACACATTTAGTTTTCCCGCACCGTATGAGATAGTGTCTGACATCACACACGCTTTGCAAACGGCAACTGTGTGCATTGTTACACATGTTTCCTCTCCGTGAACTGTGTTGGATTATGATGTATATCGCACACGCTATGCTTTATTGACCGTGTGCGCTGTAATGACCTGCACACCCTAATTTCGCCCTAATTTAATTGTTGCTATTTAAAATTGTACCTAATTTAAACTTGAAAGTAGGCTTTAGCTTTATTCATATCCATCAGGTTCAAACAACCAATGCATTATTCGATTCACTGGTATATATGTTTAAGAATTACATAAGCACCAAATAAAGAATGATGAACCTGTTGGGTAACGTAGTAATTTCAAAAAAATTCCTACGCACACGCAAGATCATGGTGATACATAGCAACGAGAGGGGAGAGTATCGTCTACGCACCCTCGTAGACCGTAAGCGAAAGCGTTATGACAACGCGGTTGATGTAGTCGTACGTCTTCACGATCGACCGATCCCAGCCCGAAGTTACGGCACCTCCGCGGACTGCACACGTTCAGCTCGACGACGTCCCACGAAATCATGATCCAGTAGAGCTTTGCGGGAGAGTTCCGTCAGCACGACGGCGTGATGACGGTGATGATGATGCTACCGACGCAGGGCTTCGCCTAAGCACGGCTACGATATGACCGAGGTGGATTAAGGTGGAGAGGGGCACCGCACACGGCTAAGAGAGATCAATGATCAACTTGTGTGTTCTGGGGTGCCCCCCCTGCCCCCTTATATAAAGGAGCAAGGGGGGAGGCCGGCCGGCCCTAGCAGGGCGTGCCAGGAGGAGGAGTCCCCTTTCCTAGTCCCACTAGGAGGGGGAAGGAAGGAGTGGGAGAGGGGAAAGGCAAGGGGGGCGCCGCCCCCCTTCCTTGTCCTATTCGGACTCAAGGGGAGGGGACGCGCGGCCTTCCTTGGCCGGCCCCTCTCTCTCTCCACTAGGGCCCAACAAGGCCCATTAATCCCCGGAGGGGTTCCGGTAACCCCTCCGGCACTCCGGTAAAATCCCGATTTCACCCGGAACTATTCCGATGTCCAAATATAGGCTTCCAATATATCCATCTTTATGTCTCGACCATTTCGAGACTCCTCGTCATGTCCATGATCTCATCCGGGACTCCAAACTTCCTTCGGTACATCAAAACACATAAACTAATATTACCAATCGTCACCGAACGTTAAGCGTGCGGACCCTACGGGTTCGAGAACTATGTAGACATGGCCGAGACATGTCTCCGGTCAATAACCAATAGCGGAACCTGGATGCCCATATTGGCTCCTACATATTCTACGAAGATCTTTATCGGTCAAACCGCATAACAACATACGTTGTTCCCTTTGTCATCGGTATGTTACTTGCCCGAGATTCGATCGTCGATATCTCAATACCTAGTTCAATCTTGTTACTGGCAAGTCTCTTTACTCGTTCCGTAATGCATCATCCCGCAACTAACTCATTAGTCACATTGCTTGCAAGGCTTATAGTGATGTGCATTACCGAGAGGGCCCAGAGATACCTCTCCGACAATCGGAGTGACAAATCCTAATCTTGATCTATGCTAACTCAACAAGTACCATCGGAGACACCTGTAGAGCACCTTTATAATCACCCAGTTATGTTGTGACGTTTGGTAGCACACAAAGTGTTCCTTCGGTATTCGGGAGTTGCATAATCTCATAGTCATCGGAACATGTATAAGTCATGAAGAAAGCAATAGCAATATACTTAAACGATCAAGTGCTAAGCTAACGGAATGGGTCAATTCAATCACATCATTCTCTAATGATGTGATCCCGTTAATCAAATGACAACTCGTCTATGGCTAGGAAACTTGACCATCTTTGATTCAACGAGCTAGTCAAGTAGAGGCATACTAGTGACACTCTGTTTGTCTATGTATTCACACATGTACTAAGTTTCCAGTTAATACAATTCTAGCATGAATAATAAACATTTATCATGATATAAGGAAATATAAATAACAACTTTATTATTGCCTCTAGGGCATATTTCCTTCAGTCTCCCACTTGCACTAGAGTCAATAATCTAGTTCACATCGCCATGTGATTTAACACCAATAGTTCACATCATCATGTGATTAATATCCATATAGTTCACATCGCCATGTGGCCAACACTCAGAGGGTTTACTAGAGTCAGTAATCTAGTTCACGTCGCCATGTGATTAACACCCAAAGAGTACTAAGGTGTGATCATGTTTTGCTTGTGAGAGAAGTTTAGTCAACGGGTCTGCCAAATTCAGATCCGTATGTATTTTGCAAATTTCTATGTCAACAATGCTCTGGACGGAGCTACTTTAGCTAATAGCTCCCACTTTCAATATGTATCCAGATTGAGACTTAGAGTCATTTGGATCAGTGTCAAAACTTGCATCGACGTAACCCTTTACGACGAACCTTTTGTCACCTCCATAATCGAGAAACATATCCTTATTCCACTAAGGATAATTTTGACCGCTGTTCAGTGATCTACTCCTAGATCACTATTGTACTCCCTTGCCAAACTCAGTGTAGGGTATACAATAGATCTGGTACACAGCATGGCATACTTTATAGAACCTATGGCTGAGGCATAGGGAATGACTTTCATTCTCTTTCTATCTTCTGCTGTGGTCAGGCTTTGAGTCTTACTCAATTTCACACCTAGCAACACAGGCAAGAACTTCTTCTTTGGCTGTTCCATTTTGAACTACTTCAAAATCTTGTCAAGGTATGTACTCATTGAAAAAACCTTATCAAGCGTCTTGATCTATCTCTATAGATCTTGATGCTCAATATGTAAGTAGCTTTCACCGAGGTCCTTTTTGAAAAACTCCTTTCAGACACTCCTTTATGCTTTCTAGAAAATTCTACATCATTTCCGATTGATAATATGTCATTCACATATACTTATCAGAAAGGCTGTAGTGCTCCCACTCACTTTCTTGTAAATACAGGCTTCAACACAAGTCTGTATAAAACTATATGCTTTGATCAACTTATCAAAGCGTACATTCCAACTCCGAGATGCTTGCACCACTCCATAGATGGATCGCTGGAGCTTGCACATTTTGTTAGCACCTTTAGGATTGACGAAACCTTCTGGTTGCATCATATACAACTCTTCTTTAATAAATCCATTAAGGAATGCTGTTTTGTTATCCATTTGCCAGATTTCATAAAATGCGGCAATTCTAACATAATTCGGATAGACTTTTAAGCATCGATACAAGTGAGAAAATCTCATCGTAGTCAACACCTTGAGCTTGTCGAAAACATTTTTTGCGGCAGTTCGAGCTTTGTAGATAGTAATACTACTATCAGCGTCCGTCTTCCTCTTGAAGATCCATTTATTTTTTCTATTGCTTGCCAATCATCGGGCAATTCAACCAAAGTCCATACTTTGTTCTCATACATGAATCCCATCTCAGATTTCATGGCCTCAAGCCATTTTGCGGAATCTGGGCTCATCATCGCTTCCCCATAGTTCTTAGGTTCATCATGGTCAAGTAACATGACCTCCAGAACAGGATTACCGCACCACTCTGGTGCGGACCGTACTCTGGTTGACCTACGAGGTTCGGCAGTAACTTGATCTGAAGTTTCATGATCATCATCATTAATCTTCCTCACTAATTGGTGTAGGCATCACTGGAACTGATTTCTGTGATGAACTATTTTCCAATTCGGGAGAAGGTACAATTACCTCATCAAGTTTCTACTTTCCTCCCACTCACTTCTTTCGAGAGAAAACTTCTTCTCTAGAAAGGATCCATTCTTAGCAACAAAGATCTTGCCTTCGGATCTGTGATAGAAGGTGTACCCAATAGTTTATTTTTGGGTATCCTATGAAGATTTACTTCTCCGATCTGGGTTCGAGCTTATCATGTTGAAACTTTTTTTTCACATAAGCATCGCAGTTCCAAACTTTAAGAAACGACAGCTTAGGTTTCTCGCCAAACCACAGTTCATACGGTGTCATCTCCATGGATTTAGATGGTGCCCTATTTAATGTGAATGTAGCTGTCTCTAATGCATAGCCCCAAAACGATAGTGGTAGATCGATAAGAGACATCATAGATCGCACCATATCTAATAAAGTACAATTACGACGTTCGGACACACCATTACACTGTGGTGTTCCAGGTGGCGTGATTAGTGAAACTATTTCACATTGATTTAACTGAAGGCCAAACTCGTAACTCAAATATTTTACCTCTGTGATCATATCGTAGAAACTTCTATTTTCTTGTTATGATGATTCTCCACTTCACTCTGAAATTCTTTTGAACTTTTCAAATGTTTCAAACTTGTGTTTCTTCAAGTAGATATACCTGTTGAGGATATAGACCTTAGAGTCACCCGCCAGGAGGGGCCGGGTTACTCATGTGGTCACTGCCAGAAGCCCGACGCCAAGATTAAAGACGGTGGGCCAAAGATGGGTTTAAGACCCGGCGGAGGCTTAAGGCCCGTAGTTACAATCATTGTTATGGTAGAACTTGTAGTGTAAGGCAAGAATAGTTGAGAGTCCGAGCCGGACACTCTTATGAGCCGGCCGGGACTCTGAGAACTGCAGGGCGTCAGCCTCCCTATATAAAGGGACGACTCGGCAGCGGTTTGGGGGCGACAACAATCTGATTGAGAGCCAGGCATAGCGGTTTAGCTCCCTGGTCATCGAGACCCTAATCAATACCACCTCAAACTGGACGTAGGCTTTTACCTTCACCGTAAGGGGCCGAACCAGTATAAACCCTCGTGTTCCTTGTCCCGCATTAACCCCTTCAAGCTTCCTAGTTGCGATGGCTCCGCGACTAAGTCCTAGCTCGAGGACATCTGCCGTGACAATTCCACGACAGTTGGCGCCCACCGTGGGGCTCGCGCACGGTGGATTTGAGTTATTGAAGGGCAGCTTCGAAGGGCTCAAGGGATACGCTGTGGGCCGGATGACTAAGAGTCGTCGCGGCAAGCTTTACATCAACGATGCGGGCTGGGGCCCCGACGCCGGCTCAATTGAGTACGGGTACCGGGTCCCCTTCGGTGGTATTCATGTTTTCATCAGCAAGATTGGTGAGCCGGGCCCTGAGTCGGATCTCTGCGCCGATCTCATCGAGGTGGCTCAGCGCGCACGACCCGCTCGGGCCCGGCCTGCTGTAAGGCACGCTTTTGTGGGGTGTATCCACGGAGGACTCTCTGATCGATCTGGATCTGGTGATGAGACGGCCGCCGGCTCTGACGGCGAATCGGCCACCGGTGAGTCAAACTCGTTGTACCAACTTCAAGATGGCAGGCTCATGGGTTATTCCGATGGTGACAGTATTCCGGACCTATTTGAGCTGCCAAGCCGGGTCGGGATCTTTATGGCCGGTGCACAGCCTGTCCAGAACCCCGCTCCTGGGGCAGGAAACCCGGCGCCTTCTCCGGCTCAGGTGCTGATGGATCTCACGGACAAAATGACGGCCCTGTTAACTGCCACGGTTGACCCGGCGGATCAAGCCCAGCATGATGCGGAGGTGGCACAGTTAAAATTGGATCTCGTGAAAGCTAAGGAGGATCTTGCAGCGGAAGGGATCAGGCTGGCTGCGGAGAGGGCGGCTCTGGATGCCCAAACTCAGTTGATCCAGGCGCAATCCTTCCAACTCACGATGGATCAGAATGCGTCCAATGAGGTCATGCGGAGGAGGCACCAAAAGACCCAATCTCGGCTCCCGCCGGTTTACGATCCACGCAACCTCTTCAGCACGCCAGGTGCAGGGTCTAGTAACCCGCCAGGGGTCATAACGCCCGGGGCTGGGCTCCCTATTCAGCCACGAGTGATGGGGCCTCCTCAGGTGCCCCCTGCCCCACCTCAGTATGTGCCAACACCCCCGGGTCATTATAATAACCCGCTGGAGAACATGGTCGCTGCGGCGGCGCGGCTGGCGGCTCTCCCAGTCGACGGCGACTCTCCGACGGCTATTGAAACCCGGCGGATCAGGGAACTCCTTCAGACGGCACTGGCGCAGCAAGAGGCGTACTCCTACAGCCGGGATAGGATCCACTCGACCCCCCGTCCAGGTCAGAGCCCGAGTTACAACAGGCACATGGTCTCAGCGACCGGCTCAAGCAACGTCCGACGCCATGACCCGCCCCCTGGCCATGGCCCGGTTTATGACGGAGCCTATCACGCAGCGGACCAAAACAGAGCACGGCAAGAGGCGGAGCAGGTGCCTCAATTGACGGCTTACCAGACCCCCCCGGCTTATCCGACGACTTCCGTCGACGTGGGTATCCCTACCAGAACGGGGGGTGTCCCTTGCTTAGTACCAGCTATCCGCAATGAACGTTTACCCAAGGACTTCAAAGGCCCTAGGAAGGTGCCCAACTACACGGCTGACTTACAACCCGCAGCCTGGATCGAGAGTTACGAGATGGCCATGGAACTACTGGAGGTTAGTGAGGCGGCAATGGCCAAGTACTTCACCATGATGTTGGATGGGACTGCCCGCACTTGGTTGAAAGGGTTACCACCGAACTCCATCGGGTCTTGGGCTGAGCTGAAGGCCCGGTTCATCCAAAACTTTAAGGATACCTGCAGGCAGTCTATGTCAATTGTGGATTTGACTAACTGTAAGCAGCAGGAGGGTGAATCCACGACGCATTGGGTTCGCCGGGTCAAGGAGATCATACATTCGTCTGATAAGATGGATGCCGGCTCTGCAGTCTTAATGTTGGAACAAAATTGTCGTTTCGTGCCCCTGAAGATGAAACTCGGGCGGCTTAAGCGCGACTGCAGTGATATGGGTACATTAATGGCGGCTCTTGTCAAGTACGCCGACTCTGATGGTACCAAGGATCCCCCTTCAGATGATGAAAGGGCAGGGAAGGGAAATAAGAATGGCAATGGCAGGGTCCTCAGCATAACCCGGGGAACCAAGGAGGAGGCAAGCGCAAGGCCGATGGCAGCCTAGAGTTTGTAGCCAACGCCAGCTCACAAGGTAATAACCAGCGACGCAAGGGGAGGCCACCTCCCCGAGGTGGCGGGTCAGGCCCGACGCTGGAGCAACTGTTGAATGAGCCTTGTCCAAGGCATGGCTCTAGGGAGAAGCCAGCGACTCATCTGTGGAAGGATTGTGCAATCATGAAGGCCTTTAAGAATTACAATGGCCCGAGCGGCGGCTCAGGCGCTGGCGGCTTTCATGGCCCGGGCGGCGGCTCAAATTCCGGTCCTTCGAACGGCCAAGGGGGCTTCAATCAACAGTCTGGCCAGGGTCATCAACAGCAGCAGGGGGGTTATCAGACCAACCCAAAGCAGCTTAGCGGGGGACAATATCATGTGTTTACCACCAGTCTGTGTAAGCGAGATCAGAAGCTTCATAAGAGGGCTGTGAATGCTGTTGAGCCGGCAGTTCCGCGTTATTTACGGTGGTCTGAGCAGCCTGTAGTGTGGAGTAGGGAAGATCATCCTCCCCGGGTGGATAATCCGGGCCACTTGGCATTGGTGGTGGCTCCTCAGGTAGGAGGATATAAGTTCACTAAGGTGCTTATGGACGGAGGCAGCAGTATTAACATCCTCTATTATGAGACTTTCCGCCGTATGGGGTTAGTTGATAAGGACCTCCGCCAGTCAAACACTGTTTTCCACGGTGTGGTACCTGGTAAGTCGGCTTATCCGGTCGGCAAGATCGAGTTGGAAGTGGCCTTTGGAGATGAGAACAACTACAGGGTGGAGAAATTGACCTTTGAGGTGGTTAAGATAAGAAGCCCGTACCATGCTATATTTGGGCGGCCGGCTTACGCCAAGTTCATGGCACGGCCGTGTTATGTGTATCTACAGCTCAAGATGCCGGGTCATAATGGGACCATTACGGTTCACGGCAGCCGGAAGGTCGCCTTGGAATGTGAGGAAGGCGATGCAGCTTATGTAGAGTCTGTTTGTGCGGCAGAAGAGTTGAAATTTTACAAAGACAATGTTGACCCAACAGATATGACCTCTCTGAAAAAGCCGACTACGGAGCATGAGCCGGCGATGAAATTTAAGTCGGCTGATGAGACTAAACTTGTTGATTTCGTTCCAGGAGATTCATCTCAGCAGTTCAGCATCAGTGCCAATCTGGATCCGAAATAGGAAAGCGCGCTCATCGAGTTCATCCGTGAGAATAGGGATATCTTCGCATGGAAACCTTTTGACATGCCAGGTGTACCTAGAGAACTCGCTGAGCACACTCTCAATGTTGATCCGAAATTTAAGC
Source organism: Aegilops tauschii subsp. strangulata (assembly GCF_002575655.3). Taxonomy (NCBI): domain Eukaryota; kingdom Viridiplantae; phylum Streptophyta; class Magnoliopsida; order Poales; family Poaceae; genus Aegilops; species Aegilops tauschii. Next base: position 4,724,023 of record NC_053039.3, read on the forward strand.
CGGTCAGGCAGTTCCTTCGGCGGTTTAATGAAGAGAGGCGGAAAGCTATTGGTGAAGAAGTGGCCCGGCTCTTGGCGACCGGGTTCATCGTTGAAGTCTTTCACCCAGAATGGTTAGCTAACCCGGTGCTCATACTCAAGAAGAACGGCACTTGGCGGATGTGTGTGGACTACACGGACTTAAACAAGGCGTGTCCGGCTGATCCTTTTGCCCTTCCCCGTATTGATCAAATTATTGATGCTACGGCAGGTTGTGCGCGCTTAAGTTTCTTGGACGCCTATTCTAGGTATCATCAGATTAAAATGGCAGTTAAGGACCAGGAGAAGACAGCATTCATCACTCCCTTTGGAGCCTTCTGCTATGTCTCCATGCCCTTTGGACTCAAGTGTGCACAGGCGACTTATCAGCGTTGCGTGCAGAACTGTCTTCATAAACAGATTGGGCGCAATGTTCATGCTTATGTAGACGACATTGGTTAAATCCATAAAGGAGGAAACTTTGATAGATGATTTGAGAGAAACCTTTGATAATCTCCGGGTCTACAAGATGATGCTTAACCCGGCCAAGTGTGTCTTTGGTGTTCCTGCAGGCAAACTCTTGGGTTTTTTGGTTTCTGACAGAGGCATTGAAGCTAACCCGGAGAAGATCAAAGCCATCACCTCCCTGGCTAAGCTGGCGTGTATCAATGACGTTCAGCGCTTGGTGGGTCGCATTGCTGCTTTGAGCCGGTTTATAAGCCGTTTGGGTGAGAAGGCCATACCGTTATACCAGTTGCTGAAGAAAACTGATAACTTTGTCTGGAATGATGCAGCTAATACTGCCTTTGAGGATTTGAAGAAGCAGCTGGCAGAGCCTCCAGTCCTTGCTGCTCCGGTTGATAAGGAGCCCTTATTATTATATGTGGCGGCGAATGCACGAGCCGTCAGTGTGGCTATGGTGGTGGAGCGCAAGGAGGAGGGTAAGGAGCATCCGGTTCAGAGGCCGGTTTATTATATCAGCGAAGTGCTCATTGAGTCCAAGCAGCGGTATCCGCATTGGCAGAAGCTTGTTTATGGTGTGTTCATGGCAAGCCGGAAACTTAAGCATTATTTCCAGGGTCATCCCATAACTGTGGTCAGCTCTGCCCCTCTTGGTGATATCATTCAGAACAGAGAAGCCACAAGGAGAGTGGCTAAGTGGGCTATCGAGCTCGGACCTCATGGTCTCAAGTACGTGCCACACACTGCTGTTAAATCTCAGGCCTTGGTGGATTTCATCAATGATTGGACAGAGTCACAAGTGCCCGAGCAGAAGCCGGATAACACGTATTGGACTATCCACTTTGACGGGTCCAGGCAGTTGGAGGGCTCGGGGGCTGGAGTGGTGTTGGCTTCCCCCAAAGGTGACAAGTTCCATTATGTGATACAACTGAGGTTTCCTTGTACTAACAATGCGGCTGAATATGAGGCTTTGCTCCATGGTCTTCGGATGGCTAAGGAGATGAATTTGAGTCGAGTAAGGTGCTTTGGCGACTCAGATTTGGTGGCTCAACAAGTATCAGGAAGGTGGGACTCCAAAGACCCTCTCATGGCGGCTTATCGCCATGAGGTTGAGGCCATTGCTGGGTACTTTCAGGGTTTCCAAGTAGAGCACATCGATCGCAGGAGGAACGAGGCGGCTGATGCTCTAAGCCGGCTAGGCTCTCAGCGAAAGCCGGTGCCGCCCAATACTTTCCTGGATGTCCTGTATAACCCTTCTGTTAAGTTGCCTACGGAGGAAGACTTGGCTGTCCCTGACCCGGAGGCACGACTGGTGGCGGCTCTCCATATCATACCAGACTGGACGATGCCATATCTGGCTTACATGACCCGGGGCGAGTTGCCTGAGGATGAAACTTTGGCCAGGCAAATAACCCGGCGGGCTAAGTCAATGATTGTTATCGATGGAGAGTTGCATCACCGCAGTGTTACAGGGGCGTTTCAGCATTGTGTCTCCCCTGAGGAAGGTCAAGAGATCTTGCGTGAGATTCATGAAGGGGATTGTGGTCATCACGCCGGCTCAAAATCTCTTGTGGCCAAGGCTTTTCGTCATGGTTTCTATTGGCTGACGGCTCATGCTGATGCGGCGGACTTGGTCAGTAAATGTGATGGTTGCCAAAGGTTCTCGCGACGGGCTCATGTACCGGCTCAGGAGCTGAGGATGATTCCAATTACTTGGCCCTTTGCGGTCTGGGGGCTTGATATGGTTGGGCCTTTTAAAAGGTCCAAAGATAAGAAGACCCACCTTTTGGTGGCGGTTGACAAATTCACCAAGTGGGTGGAAGCTGAGCCAGTTGGCAAGTGCGATGCGGCCACGGCCGTTCAATTTATGAAAAAGGTGATTTTCCGCTTTGGCTTTCCGCACAGCATTATAACTGACAATGGCACCAATCTCTCCAAAGGCGCCATGGAAGAGTTTTGTCAACGAGAGCATATCCGACTTGATGTTTCCTCAGTGGCTCATCCTCAATCCAACGGTCAAGCTGAGAGAGCTAATCAGGAGATTCTGAAGGGCATCAAGCCCCGGCTTTTGGTCCCTTTGCAACGGACGCCGGGTTGTTGGGTGGAGGAATTGCCCTCCGTGTTATGGAGCATCAACACTACTCCTAACAGGTCTACAGGCTTCACGCCTTTCTTCATGGTTTATGGGGCGGAGGCTGTCCTCCCCAGCGACATCCGTCACGACTCACCTCGAGTGGCGGCTTATGTTGAGGCGGACAATGAGCAGGCGCGCCAAGATGCTCTTGACTTGTTGGACGAACAGCGTGATGTGGCCGCAGCTCGCTCCGCGATTTACCAACAAGACCTGCGCCGTTATCATAGTCGCCGGGTTAAAACCCGGGTCTTCCAGGAAGGCGATCTCGTGCTCCGGCTCATCCAGGATCAAACAGATGCACACAAGCTCTCCCCGCCTTGGGAAGGACCTTTTGTGGTCAGCAAGAACTTGCACAACGGGTCATATTACCTCATTGACATTCGGGAGCATAAAGATTCACGTAAATCGGAGGAGGAGACCCGTCGGCCGTGGAACATAGCTCAGCTTCGGCCTTACTACACTTGAGCCACTAGCTCTCGTGATGTACATATTTCTCTCAGCCATGTATATATTATGATAAGCAATAAAGCAGGGCTTCTGTCCCTTTTTTCCCCTCCAAATGTGCACGTGTTGTTTTCATTGCAAGATTACATGATAACTTGAAGGAGGATCTGGCTTATGATCGTATTCGAATCTAGCCGTAAGCAGTAAGGTCACTTGGGGGCTTCCTGTTCAAACATAGGTCGTATTCAAACCAAAGAGAACATAGCTGTCGATACCCATTTGATTGGCAAAGTGCCGAGCTCATTGGGAGGTTACCTGTGGTCATATTTGAATCATAGTTTAACCCCTTTGAGAACCGACGTGGATCGTATTCGAATCAGAGTCGTTAAACAATTCTTAAAAATCACTTGGGGGCTTCCTGTTCAAACATGGGTCGTATTCGAACCAAAGAGAACATAGCTGTCGGTACCCTCTTGATTGGCATCGCCACACCCACTGGGGGCTACATGATCGTATTCGAATCTTAGCATAACCCCTTTGGGCCGGGTCTCTGGTCGTATTCGAACCGGAAGCCCCTAAGTTCTCCCAGTTTATAGTCAGCTTTGTCTGACTCTTTCAAGTGTGTACAGCCGGGTCTCACTTTGCCGGCTTAATTTGGGTTGACAGTATTGCTGAACACAATGGGTGCTATAAGACAGGTACACCGGAGTTGCGGTACCAACCTTTTTATCCGGGTTATATAAACCAGAAGTATGCTTGCAGGCTGTTAAGTATGTTCTTACGGCTGTATTCAGGATATCATTGAAGACAAGTCCTTTTTGATTCATATTCCGGGTTATCTAAAACTTGTGATTCTTAGGGCGGTAAGCCGCCCCGAGACTTGCGATTTGCCCTTCTATGCAGAATAATTAAAGGCATCTCTTTTGAGGTTAAAGAAAAATAAAGGATTGATTATGACCCGGAGAAACATCAAAGAGATAACTTCAAGGGATTTCAGCATTCATTACGTGCACGATGGCACGGCAGAGATAAACTGTTGCACCTACTCTATTACAAAACTGATCAAGTCTAAAAGGATGGAGCATTGTTTGGTGAACCGCCAGCTGATTTACGATGCCTGCTGAGTCGAAGTCTCCGGCTCGTTCCTATCCTCTCCTCCGGCTGATCCCAAGACTTGGAATGTTGATGATTTCCAGTCGATGCCGCTGAGAGCTTCGAATTGGGCTTCCTCGTCAATTAACCCGGCCGGGTCAATCTCCGGGGCGATGGTGTGCTGACGAGCCGGCGGGATCAAGTTGAGGGCTTCATAGCGAGGGGTTGGAATCCTCTGATTCTCCGCATCGTAACCCGCCTGGTACTTGGTCAGATCTGTGTCATTCCCGATAAGGGTGGCCACCGGGCGCACAGCCTTCACGCAAGCTGCGAAGTCTTTCTGATCGAAAGCTGAGCCGTCTTCCTTCAGGCTTGGATAGCCAAGGGCGATGTCCGCCGGGTCTAACTCCGGCAGGAATGCTTTGGCCCGGCTCAGCGCTGCGATCGCTCCAGCTCTCGCAGAGGCCCGTCGCAGCTCTTGGATCCCCTGAGGCAGAGCGGCGAGCCGGCGCAGGACTTCTGCCAGGTGAGTCGGCACCTCGTTGGATAGGGCCACCACAGCTAGGGCACGCTGTGACCTGGTGTAGAGCTGCTCCACCAGGGTATACACGGCCTTCAGCTTGGTGACCACGCTCTGGTTGAGGTTGGCACTTCTGGGACCTGTTTAACAGAATCAGATAAGCCGGCGACACGGATGAATTATGAGATCTAAACATTGTAAACTTGATGAAAGCCGGTGAGGCGACTTACCGAAGATGGCAGCCACCATCTGGGAAACCTGGCGCTTTAGGCCGGAGAGCTCGGCGGTCTTCTCGGAGAGAGTCTTCTCCGCCTGTTCAGCCCGGGTTACCAAAGCGGCCTTTTCTTCGGCCCATGCCTTCCGTTCAGCATCAAATTCTGTCTTTAGTTTCTCTTGAGCGGCAATGCTGGATACAAACTTGGCGTTTGCCTTCCGGGTCTCCATCTCTTGCATCTTCAGCCGGCTCTTGACATCAGCAAGGTCAGCTTCAAGCTTCTTGCCGGCAGCCTGCATAAATTTCCGGGTTATGGCATGAACAGTTACTATATAAGTCCCAAGCGCTTTCCAAGCAAAGACACTTGGCACTTGGGGGCTAATGCATATTGAACGTATCTATCTACAAACTACCGGCTCAATGGAGTAAGCTGGAACTTAAGTCTACAACATATTCAATCATAAGTTGTTAACTTGGGGGCTAGCATGGTAAAGGCAATTATGAGGTAAGTCGGAGGACAGCAGAATGATACCTCAGATTTTTGCTGGATCTGGTTCACCATAGCGACCTCTGTGTCCCGACTCTTGTGTACTTGGTTGATGTAGCCAGAGACGAGCTCTCCAATGCTCAGGTTGGTATAGTCGGAGAGGTCCAGGTTCACCCGGCGGGGCTGCAGCAACTCCCCCTTAGCGGAGCACTTGGCCAGCACGGTAGGTCTCCCCGGCTCAACGAACTCCGTCCGGGTGATTACCACGTCCGGGTCGTCTGCTGGTGGAGCCGAGCTGGAGGCCTCCGGGTTAACAGAAGCTTCTGTAGTTGCCTTGGTAGTTGGGGCAGCGGCCTCAGGTGTCGTGTCCATTGGAGTGGTGGCTTCGGGGGCGGAGGCAGCTGGTGGTTCTTGAGCCGTCACCTCCGGCTCAGGCAAATCCGGCACTCCGGCTGATTTGGTCTTCTTCGCTCTTTTGGTGAGCTTTGCCTGGGCACTGAAAGGACAGAAATGTTAAGCACAAAAAGGGTAAGTACAGTCAAGTAAATATGAGATGGTTGTTATTACCCGGGCGCGGTCTTGAAAGCCGGAAGACTCGACTGCATAGAGTCGCCCGAAGAGGGGGAGGTCTCCTGATAATTTGAGTCAGAAGAATTGAGTGGCTGACGTATAACACCCGCCAACGGATGAAAAGGGTACAAGTGAGAAATAACCTTAGTTCGGCGCTTCCTTGATGCGTCAGGCAACCCGGAGGAGAGATCGGTGTCTTTGCTGGTCCGGGTGTGACGCCGGCTTTCATGAACCTGTCGCTTCAAAATAAATTGAGGGTCTTGATAAGCTAAAGGATGGGAAAAGCTTACTTTCCGGGTTACCCTTCGGACTTTCAGTTTGGGCAAGGGCTCCGAGTCGGAGGAAAGTGATATTACCTCTTCAACCACCGGGTTACTTGCACCGGTGTCATCCTGTCAATGAGCAGATATTGATAAGGCGGACAGCAACAAACAACAAATGCAGCAAGGACTTAAAGTCTCAGGGGTTACCTCTGACTCGGAGCTGTCGCTTAATTGCATCAGCTCCGAAGCAGTAGGCCTGCTTCCTTTCTTGCGAGGGGCGGCTTTCTTGGCGGCTTTCTTCGCCTTCCTGGCCTTCTTGGCCGCCTCATGGTCGTATTTGACCCGCCAGAACTTATCATCAGCCTGAAAGATACAATAATGATTTCTTAAAAATGATTCAGATGACAGATATATACAGACAAGAGGTTTAAATCAGCGGCTTACCGCTGGGGCTGGGTTGGTTTTGCAGAAGGGGGCTAACCCGGTCCGTCCACAGTCTTCCAGGCTCTCGTTCAAGAGAGCCTTGGTCATCTCCTCTGCAACGTCTTCTGGAAGATCATTGCGGCTGTGTCTCTGAGGGTCATCCTTTCGTCCTGTGTACTCACACATTAAGCCGGGGCGGCGGCTCAATGGGATCACCCGCCATGAGATCCAGACCCGGACCAGGTCGATTCCGTTCAGACCATTGCCCAGGAGAGCCTTGATCTTGTTGATGGTGGGGAGCAGAGGCTGGCGCTCCGCTTGAGTCAGCTTGTCCGACAGCGGGTGAGTCGGCTCCAGACGCGAGGGGCGAAAGCCGGGCAGCGGACTTTCAGCAGCCGGAGACGTATCTTGGCAATAGAACCAAGTCATGTTCCAGTCCTTGGGGTGGCTGGGCGGCTCTGCGGAAGGGAAGAGGCAGTCCCTACGCCGCTGGATGGAGATGCCGCCTAACTCCAGACTTGGCCCATTGGCGCACTCATTCTGACGGTTTAAGTAAAAAAGCTCTCTGAAGAGCAGCAGACTAGGTTCTTCTCCAAGGTAAACCTCGCAGAAGACTTGGAAATTGCAGATGTTGGACACTGAGTTGGGTCCTATATTTTGAGGCCGCAAGTCGAAGAAGTTTAGCACGTCCCTAAAAATCTTTGAGCCGGGCGGAGCGAAGCCCCGGCTCATGTGATCCGCGAAAATTACTACCTCCCCGTCCTTTGGCTGTGGCCTCTCTTCTGATGGGTCAGGGGCGCGGTAGGACATGACGTCCTTCTTGGGCAGGTGTCCGGACTTAACAAAAGCTGCTAGTGTCTCACTGGTGACATTGGACCTCATCCAGTTGCAAGTGATGGGGGCTTTGGGGGCTTTGGGAGCCATGGTGAAAGTCGGCAGTCTATGACAAAAAAGGAGAAAACGTCCGGATTAAGTATAAGCCGGAGGAAATCTCTAGCACAAAGTCAAGGTGGCGGCTTATAAAAGGGGACTAATGGTATATACCTAAGTACAACGGGTCATTTAAGCCGCAGAGGTATCCAGAATAAATTGATCATCTACGGCCTTATCACAGCTAAGCCGGAGGATTCTACGAAGCATGATTTCCTTTAACCTGGAAGGTTCTACGGTGGGTGGTTTCTTTAAGCCGGAACTGTAAACCGCCGAGATTCAATGATTGCAGTTTTTTACCAAGTGTGGTAAAACAGGTTTCACACATCGCAGTAAAACTTTTGGATCAAAATGGTCCGGTGAAATAAAAATTTCTAGACCTAGAAACAGGCGCGCGGATGTTCTTGAGCTCGAACGAAGCCGTTATGCAGTGGAAAGAGACCTACTGGCATTTGAAATAAGTACCAAACAACCGCCGCCCTAGTTCTATGCAGATCTAAGATCAAAAGGGGCAGTAAGAAAGAAAACTACCGGAGTTTGTGGCAATGGTGATAAACTACGAAGAACACGGACGAACTACTCGAGCCCTAGTACGGATCTGCCCTATGGAGTAGCGGAGACTCACCGGAGCTGGAGAGGAGCGGAGGCTGCCGCCGTTTGTCTGGTCCGAGTCAGGGTGATGCAGCGGCCAAGGTTGACGAAGACCGAGGGCGCGACGGCGGCGGCAGTAGCAGAGCTCTGGCAGAGGAGCAATGGCACGAGGAAGAAGATGGAGAGAGAAGTGGCTGGGAGCCCGTCGGGCCGGCCTATTTATAAGGCGAGCTCGTAAAGCGGGCGCGAGAATCAAGGAGACCGTGGCGTGGTATCTCCCCGCGTAACGCCTCGATTTTCGGGATGACAGTAAATGAAAAGATCCGTTGCGGATCTGGCGGAGTAAAAAATGGGCTTAATGGAAGACGACGTCACGGCGGATTATCCGGAGACCAGAGGATGACGTCACGCCGGGTTATGGCCTTCACCCAAATGGTAAGCCGGAGTTTTTTCTGTCGAAGGAATTGAAGATTGACATGAGCCGGCTCAAATCAATCTGGGGCCTAATGTTGAGGATATAGACCTTAGAGTCACCCGCCAGGAGGGGCCGGGTTACTCATATGGTCACTGCCAGAAGCCCGACGCCAAGATTAAAGACGGTGGGCCAAAGATGGGTTTAAGACCCGGCGGAGGCTTAAGGCCCGTAGTTACAATCATTGTTATGGTAGAACTTGTAGTGTAAGGCAAGAATAGTTGAGAGTCCGAGCCGGACACTCTTATGAGCCGGCCGGGACTCTGAGAGCTGCAGGGCGTCAGCCTCCCTATATAAAGGGATGACCCGGCAGCGGTTTGGGGGCGACAACAATCTGAGCGAGAGCCAGGCATAGCGGTTTAGCTCCCTGGTCATCGAGACCCTAATCAATACCACCTCAAACTGGACGTAGGCTTTTACCTTCACCGTAAGGGGTCGAACCAGTATAAACCCTCGTGTTCCTTGTCCCGCATTAACCCCTTCAAGCTTCCTAGCTGCGATGGCTCCACGACTAAGTCCTAGCTCGAGGACATCTGCCGTGACAATTCCACGACAATACCCATATCTGCTCAAATCATCTGTGAAGGTCAGAAAATAACGATACTTGCCGCGAGCCTTAACACTCATTGGACTGCATACATCAGTATGTATTATTTCCAATAAGATAGTAGCTTGCTCCATTGTTCCAAAGAACGGCGTTCTAGTCATCTTGCCCATGAGGCATGGTTCGCAAGCATCAAGTGATTCATAATCAAATGATTCCAAAAGCCCATCAGCATGGAGTTTCTTCATGCGCTTTACACCAATATGACCTAAAAGGCAGTGCCACAAACAAGTTGCACTATCATTATTAACCTTGCATCTTTTGGCTTCAATATTATGAATATGTGTATCACTACGATCGAGATCCAACAAACCATTTTCATCGGGTGTATGACCATAGAAGGTATTATTCATGTAAACAGAACAACAATTATTCTCTAACTTAAATGAATAACCGTATTGCAACAAACACGATCAAATCATATTCATGCTCAACACAAACACCAAATAACATTTATTTAGGTTCAACACTAATCCCGAAGGTAAAGGGAGTGTGCGATGGTGATCTTATCAACCTTGGAATCACTTCCAACACACATCATCACCTCGCCCTTAACTAGTCTCTGTTTCTGAACTAGTATCAAATACTGAGGGGTTGCTATAAACACTAGTAAAGTACACATCAATAACATGTATATCAAATATACCTTTGTTCATTTTGCCATCCTTCTTATCCGCCAAATACTTGGGGTAGTTCCGCTTCCAGTGACCAGCCCCTTTGCAGTAGAAGCACTTAGTCTCAGGCTTAGGTCCAGACTTGGGCTTCTTCACTTGAGCAGCAACTTGCTTGCCATTCTTCTTCAAGTTCCCCTTCTTCCCTTTACCCTTTTTCTTGAAACTAGTGGTCTTGTCAACCATCAACACTTGATGTTTTTCTTGATTTCTACCTTTGCCGATTTTAGCATTGCGAAGAGCTTGGGAATTGTTTTCGTCATCCCTTGCATATTATAGTTCATCACGAAGTTCTAGTAACTTGGTGATAGTGACTAGAGAACTTTGTCAATTACTATCTTATCTGGAAGATTAACTCCCACTTGATTCAAGCAATTGTAGTACCCAGACAATCTGAGCACATGCTCACTGGTTGAGCTATTCTCCTCCATCTTGTAGGCAAAGTACTATCAGAGATCTCATACCTCTCGACACGGGCATGAGTATGAAATACCAATTTCAACTCTTGGAACATCTTATATGCTCCGTGGCATTCGAAACATTTTTGAAGTCCCGGTTCTAAGCCGTAAAGCATGGTGCACTAAACTATCAAGTAGTCATCGTACCGAGCTTTTGTCAAAACGTTCATAACGTCTGCATCTGCTCCTGCAATAGTTCTGTCACCTAGCGGTGCATCAAGGACATAATACTTCTGTGCAGTAATGAGGATAATCCTGAGATCACGGAGCTAGTCCGCATCTTTGCTACTAACATCTTTCAACTTATTTTTCTCTAGGAACATATAAAAAATAAACGGGGAACTACATCGCGAGCTATTGATCTACAACATAGATATGCAAATACTATCAGGTACTAAGTTCATGATAAATTAAAGTTCAATATTACTTAAGAACTCCCACTTAGATAGACATCCCTCTAATCATCTAAGTGATCACGTGATCCAAATCAACTAAACCATGTCCGATCATCACGTGAAATGGAGTAGTTTTGAATGGTGAACATCACTATGTTGATCATATCTACTATATGATTCACGCTCGACCTTTCGATCTCAGTGTTCCGAGGCCATATCTGCATATGCTAGGCTCGTCAAGTTTAACCTAGTATTTCTGCGTGTGCAAAATTGGCTTGCACCCGTTGCATGTGACCGTAGAGCTTATCACACCCGATCGTCACGTGGTGTCTCGGCACAACGAACTTTGGCAACGGTGCATACTCAGGGAGAACACTTGTACCTTCAAATTTGGTGAGAGATCATCTTATAATGCTACCGTCAATCAAAGTAGAATAAGATGCATAAAGGATAAAGATCACATGCAATCAATATAAGTGATATGCTATGGCCATCATCAGCTTGTGCCTTTGATCTCCATCTCCAAAGCACCGTCATGATCACCATCGTCACCGGCGCGACACCTTGATCTCCATCGTAGCATCATTGTCGTCTTGCCAACTATTGCTTCTACGACTATCGCTACCGCTTAGTGATAAAGTAAAGCAATTACAGGGCGATTGCATTGCATACAATAAAGCGACAACCATATGGCTCCTGCCAGTTGCCGATAACTCCGATACAAAACATGATCATCTCATACAATAAAATATAGCATCATGCCTTGATAATATCACATCACAACATGCCCTGCAAAAACAAGTTAGACATCCTCTACTTTGTTGTTGCAAGTTTTATGTGGCTGCTACGGGCAGAGCAAGAACCGTTCTTACCTACGCATCAAAACCACAACGATATTTCGTCAAGTTAGTGCTGTTTTAACCTTCAACAAGGACCGGGCGTAGTCACACTCGGTTCAACTAAAGTTGGAGAAACTGACACCCGCCAGCCACCTGTGGGCAAAGCACGTCGATAGAACCAGTCTCGCGTAAGCGTACGTGTAATGTCGGTCTGGGCCGCTTCATCCAACAATACAGCCGAACCAAAGTATGACATCTGGTAAGCAGTATGACTTGTATCACCCACAACTCACTTGTGTTCTACTCGTGCATATAACATCTACGCATAAACCTGGCTCAGATGCCGCTGTTGGGTAACGTAGTAATTTCAAAAAAATTCCTATGCACACGCAAGATCATGGTGATGCATAGCAACGAGAGGGGAGAGTATCGTCTACGTACCCTCGTAGACTGTAAGCGGAAGCATTATGACAACGCGGTTGATGTAGTCGTACGTCTTCACGATCGACCGATCCCAGCACCGAAGTTACGGCACCTCCGCGGACTGCACATGTTTAGCTCGGCGACGTGCCACGAACTCACGATCCAGTAGAGCTTTGCGGGAGAGTTCTGTCAGCACGACGGCGTGATGATGGTGATGATGATGCTACCGACGCAGGGCTTCGCCTAAGCACCGCTATGATACGACTGAGGTGGATTAAGGTGGACGGGGGCACCGCACATGGCTAAGAGAGATCAATGATCAACTTGTGTGTTCTGGGGTGCCCCCTGCCCCCGTATATAAAGGAGCAAGGGGGGAGGCCGGCCGGCCCTAGCAGGGCACGCAAGGAGGAGGAGTCCTCCTCCTAGTGGGAGTAGGACTCCCCTTTCCTAGTCCCACTAGGAGGGGGAAGGAAGGAGTGGGAGAGGGGAAAGGCAAGGGGGCGCCGCCCGCTTTTCCTTGTCCTATTCAGACTCAAGGGGAGGGGGGGCGCGGCCTGCCTTGGCCGGCCCCTCTCTCTCTCCACTAGGACCCAACAAGGCTCATTAATCCCCGGGGGGTTCCGGTAACCCCTCCGGCACTCCGGTAAAATACCGATTTCACCCGGAACTATTCCGATGTCCAAATATAGGCTTCCAATATATCGATCTTTATGTCTCGACCATTTTGAGACTCCTTGTTATGTCTGTGATCTCATCCGGGACTCCGAACTACCTTCGGTACATCAAAACACATAAACTCATATTACCGATCGTCACCGAACGTTAAGCGTGCGGACCCTACGGGTTTGAGAACTATGTAGACATGACCGAGACACGTCTCCGGTCAATAACCAATAGCGGAACCTGGATGCTCATATTGGCTCCTACATATTCTACGAAGATCTTATCGGTCAAACCGCATAACAACATACATTGTTCCTTTTGTCATCGGTATGTTACTTGCCCGAGATTCGATCGTCGGTATCTCAATACCTAGTTCAATCTCGTTACCGGCAAGTCTCTTTACTCGTTCCGTAATGCATCATCCCACAACTAACTTATTAGTCACATTGGTTGCAAGGCTTATAGTGATGTGCATTACCGAGAGGGCCCAGAGATACCTCTCCGACAATCTGAGTGACAAATCCTAATCTTGATCTATGCCAACTCAACAAGTACCATCGGAGACACCTGTAGAGCACCTTTATAATCACCCAGTTATGTTGTGACGTTTGGTAGCACATAAAGTGTTCCTCCGGTATTCGGGAGTTGCATAATCTCATAGTCATCGGAACATGTATAAGTCATGAAGAAAGCAATAGCAATATACTTAAACGATCAAGTGCTAAGCTAACGGAATGGGTCAAGTCAATCACATCATTCTCTAATGATGTGATTCTGTTAATCAAATGACAACTCATGTCTATGGCTAGGAAACTTAACCATCTTTGATTCAACGAGCTAGTCAAGTAGAGGCATACTAGTGACACTCTGTTTGTCTATGTATTCACACGTGTACTAAGTTTTCGGTTAATACAATTCTAGCATGAATAATAAACATTTATCATGATATCAGGAAATATAAATAACAACTTTATTATTGCCTCTAGGGCATATTTCCTTCAGAACCAGGGTTCTATACTTGTAGTATTACAGATGGTAAAGAAAGAGGCGACAAACATTCCGGTTGCTGAACAAGGTGAAGCGGAATGACCCTATTGTGCTCTCCTGGATGCAGAAGGCATGCAGACTCTAGTCCAACCTTTTGTGATGGCCGGCCGCCAATCATGTAGTTTGAGAGGTAATCTTGAGTAAACTGCTTCAGGATCCACTGCAAAGGAAAAAAGATTCAGACATTGTCATCTAACACAACTCATTACGGGCAGTAAAAACAAGACTACAGGGTTCTTACTTACCATCCTGTAGTTCACTGTTGTCTTGCATAAAGTGTAAACAAATAGTTCGATTGACGTCTTTGGACCCATTTTAATAACAATCTTTATCAGTTTCCTCACTTGATGCTGGTTCATGAATATCTCATTGCCCCAGAAAGGGTCGAAGTGTGGAACTTTGGCAATGATATATGTACCTAAAAGCACCAAGTTAATATTAGAAGCTAAACAACAATTGTAAAATGATGTAGTACAATACTCCCTCCATCCCATTATATAAGATTTTATTACATGTATATCTAGACATCATCAGAACATTAAGTAACACTCTTCCTTGTTGCTATGTAGCCTGGGATTGCATGTTTAGTCATTCAGTACAATGTATGTTGCTATGTAGCCTCAAATATATTAAATATGGCCCTAGTTAACCTACTGATAAATGGGTTACAGATATATTCAGTGAAATGTCCGATTCTATGATTAATCCCTTATCAGCCCCAGGCTATATGGTACCAGCTACCGATATCCTGAACAGTGAGTACATATAAGCAATGCGATGAAAATAACCTCGATGGAAAACAACATTGTTCTCAATATTGTCCTGCATGAGTACATATAAAGGCATGTTAAGCACAAGAGGCTAAACATCAACCAAATATATCCATGGTAGACAACATAATCTACAAATGATAGCTTCAGTGTGCAGGCTTAAGCACGCTAGTTAAGCAAAACAAGAAGTGGAAAGGTGTGTTAACTGCATCAGTCATAACATTTAAAAACAAGAAAATAGTCATTCAAATTGGTATTGTGCAGGTCTAAAGTACACTAGTTATTGTAAAAAAAATGAAAAGGCATGTTAACTGCAATATCCTTAACAGCAACCAAATATCGTAATTCATAGTGGTATTGTTGAAATTGTTATTGATGAAAATTGAACTGCACGGCAAATAGTTGCACATATAGAGTATCACATTGTGAAGAACTAAAATAAACAAGTCATAAGGCCATCTCTAGCCGATCCTTTAAAAGTTAAAGGACTAAAACCCTTAGTGGATATATATATATATATATATATATATAATTTTGGCCTTTTCTAGTCGATCCCCTAAACTTAATGTTGTAAGCTTCAATTTGATCAAGTTCAAAGCAGGTTCAACCAAAAGTAGCATGCATTCAAACATAAACGTAGATAGTTTTGCATAACTGAACATAAAACATAAATTTAAACTAAGCTAAACTACTTTCGGTCGAAGTAGAGGTCGAGCCAATCCTTCCTCGTCATGTACGGTGTGCTGCGAGCCGGGTCCGGGCCGGTGCCATCGTCGGGGTCATTGGGGAAGGCACTCCTCCACTCGTCGACGTCGATCTCCTCGTCCCCTGGGCCCACCTCGACGCCCTCTGCGCCGCCATCGCCGCCGCCTTCGACCTCGTCATCGGAGGAGAGCCCAATAACCTCGCCGCCCTCCACGCCGCTGTCCTCGGCACCTTCGACCTCGTCATCGGAGGAGAGAGCGATAACCTCGCCGCCCTCCACGCCGGCAAAGATCGCCTGCTCCGCCTCCACGAGCTCCGGATGCTGCCGGCAGAGCTCTTGCATGTAGGCCTCGTCGGCGGCCTCGGCCTCGAGGCGCTCCCATGCCTCGTGGTCCTCCCGCGCCATAGCCGAGCTCACCACCCCTGGCTCCGGTGGAACAAGGCCGACCGGACGTGTGCTGAAGGGTAAATTGAGCCTAGCCGCCACGCCGTGATAGCGGACCTGCCAGCGGTCGAACTCCATGGCCGCGAGCTCGGCCGTGTGGAGGCTACCGAGCCACCGGCGGGTGTGGGTCTCCCGATCTGTAAACTCGGCAACCCACGTCCTCCACCGCCGCTGCCGGACCCTAAGGCAGGACCTCATCGGCTGCTGGTTCCGAGGAAGGACGGGGAAGTCCTTGAACCGGCGTAGGGGCGCGGCGGCGGGAGGATTGGGGGACCGGCGACGGTGGATCGAGCCCGCGGAGGACGACGGGGACACCTCGGCGGCCACCTTGCCGGCGTCGGGCGAAAAGGCCGCGATAAACCTCTTTTTGGCCATTGGCTCCTCGAGCTCCCCAGCACACAGGCAGAGGTTGAGGATGGAGGCGCCGGCGATGGCGGCGACCTACCAATGGTTTCGAGGGTTGTGTGTGTTCGTGTGAGCGGAGATTTTGTGGAGTGTGTGGTGTGTGTGGAGGGGGCGGGGGGGGCAAGGTGGTGTTTGAGGAAATACTACGGCAACTGAAAATTTTACTAGGCGGGAGTAACAAGGCGGGGCTATTGAAAATTTGGATTAAGGGCGAGCAGATATTTTTGAGATTGCGAGGGATGCAGAGGCGGGAGTAAAATGCCGGGGCTACTGAAAATTTGAATCAAGGGACTGAAGCAGAGCGGGAGTAACAGACATCGCACACGGTCCACACATACTAATCGTGTGCTGTCAAACATTAAAACCTTCCAGGCGGTAGATATTTTCGAGATTACGAGGCAGTAATATTGTCGAGATTGTGAGGGATGTAGATGCGGGAGTATTTTGGGAGCGAGCTAGTGTGCTTGACACGCCGACTGTGGACCGTAGCCGACACAGCTTCTTGTGTAAGCCATGTGCGTACTATACACCAACGGTGTTCCAGGATATTTTGTACTACATCTCACATGGTTGGTGATAATGAGCTGTGTGGGATCTACTTGATTTTGCATCTTGATTTGAATTACATAATGGGGTCACAGCGGCTATGGACGGTGTTTGAATTGCACCTTTTATCTGCAGTGAAATGCAACTATATGTGTGTCGTAAAAGAATTGGAATTATTCAGGGTTCATTTGGACATTTTATACATTAAACTGGTTTTCTAGTCATTTCAGGTGCACAATTCAAAATTAAACTACATGCACATGCTTCGGTGCATATAAATTGGTTGAAAAATCAAATCTGTGCATGCTTAGGTCCCATGCAAGAAATGGGAATGAATTTCAAACACCAGGGCACTGTTGATAGCCGGCAAAACATTGAGATACCTGGTTTTTAAATTCTAGTAAATCCAAAACTCGTCTGAAATTCATGAAACTTGGCATGGTATCATGGAGCGGCATCAACATGCCGTGTAAAAAATTTATCCCATTTGGGGACAGGTTTGGGTATAAACTTCTCACAAACCAGAACTTCTCACAACAAGCGTGATGGTTTCGGTACGGAACGTGCCACCTTTGGGGACCAAACGATATCCGTTGCCTCTTATTGCTTTCAAAAAATTTCTAGTGCCAACATAGAACAACAGGAGTGTTGTGTTAAGTTTTGGAATTTTCCGGGGTTCGTTTGGACATTTTTATACATTAACTGGGTTTTCTAGGCATTTTATGTGCATAATTGAAATTTGAAATACATGCACATGCTCCAGTACATACAAATTGGTTGAAAAATAAATTCTGTGTACTTGGGTGCATGCTTAGGTCCCATGCAAGAAAAGGGAACGAATTTCAAACACCAAGGCAAAGTTGATTGCAGGCAAAACATTCAGATACAACCCTGGTTTTTAAATTCTAGTAAATCCAAAACTCGTCTGAAATTCATGAAACTTGGCATGCTATCATGGAGCGGCATCAACATGCCGTGGTAAAATTTTTGTCCCATTTGGGGCAAGTTTGGGTATAAGCTTCTCACAAACCCGAGCTTCTCACAAAAACCGTGATGGTTTCGGTAGGGAACGTGCCACCTTTGGGGACGGGACGATTGATATGTCTCCAACATATCTACTTTTCCTAACGCTTTTCCTCTTGTTTTGGACTCTAATTTGCATGATTTGAATGAAACTAACCCCAGACTGACGCTGTTTTCAGCAGAACTACCATGGTGTTGTTTTTGTGTAGAAATAAAAGTTCTCGGAATGGAACGAAACTTTGCGAGGAATTTTTGTATAATAAATAAGAATTTCTAGAGCCAAGACATACCGGAGAGGGCCCCCTGGGTGGGCACAACCCACCAGGGCGCGCCCCCCTCTCCTAGCACGCCCAAGTGGGTTGTCCCCACTTGGTGGCCCCGCATACCCTGAAACCGATGCTATATAATCCTATTTTTCCAGAAAAAAATCAGGAAGAAAGAATTATCACGATCCATGAGACGGAGCCGCCGTCACCTCCGGTTCTTCATCGGGAGGCCAGATCTGGAGTCCGTTTGGGGCACCGGAGAGGGGGACCTTCGTTCATCATCATCACCAACCCTTCTCCATCGCCAATTCCATGATGCTCCCCACCGGGAGTGAGTAATTCCTTTGTAGGCTCGCTGCTCGATGAGGAGTTGGATGAGATTCATCACAATCGAGTTAGTTTTGTTAGGGCTTGATCCCTAGTATCCACTATGTTCTTAGATTGATGTTGCTATGACTTTGCTATGCTTAATGCTTGTCAGTTTGGGCCCGGGTGCCATGATTTCGGATCTGAACCGTTTATGTTATCATAATTATATCCATGTTCTAGATTCGATCTTGCAAGTTATAGTCACCTACTACGTGTTCTGATCCGGCAACCCCGGAGTGACAACAATTGGGACCACTCCCGGTGATGACCGTAGTTTGAGGAGTTCATGTATTCACTATGTGTTAATGCTTTGTTCCGGTTCTCTATTAAAAGGAGGCCTTAAAATCCCTTAGTTTCCAATATGGACCCCGCTGCCACGGGAGGGTAGGACAAAAGATGTCATGCAAGTTCTTTCCATAAGCACGTATGACTATTTACGGAATACATGCCTACATTATATTGACGAACTGGAGCTAGTGCCGTATCGCCCTAGGTTATAACTGTCTCATGATGAATATCATCCAACAAGTCACCGATCCAATGCCTACGAATTTATCCTACATTGTTCTTGCTAAGTTACTACTGCTACTATTATTGTTACACTTGCTGCAAAACACTGCTATCACCGTTACCGTTACTATTGCTGCTGTCACTATTATCAAAACTGTCAAACTACTTTGCTACTGATCACTTTGCTGCAGATAATTAATCTCCAGGTGTGGTTGAATTGACAACTCAGCTGCTAATACCTTTAAATATTCTTTGTCTCCCCTTGTGTCGAATCTATAAATTTGGATTGAATACTCTACCCTCGAAAACTGTTGCGATCCCCTATACTTGTGGGTTATCAAGACCTTTTTCTGGCGCCGTTGCCGGGGAGCATAGCTATATTTGTTGAGTCACTTGGGATTATTATCAATTTATCACTATGAAGAATCTAAAGGATGCTAAGACTACTATTTTCCCCTCTAAGATGAGGGGAGGTAAGGAACTGCCATCCAGTTCTGCTTTAGATTCACCTTCTGTTATAAGTAAACTTGCAACACCACCACATGCTATCAATTCTAATATGTCGCAAGTTTTTGATGATGCTACTTCTACTACGAATGATGCTTATGATGATGCTAGTACCATGCTTGATAATGATGATGTGCCACTTGGTGAATTTCTTGATGAACAAATTGCTAGAGTAATACAACATGATGTTGTTGAATCTGATGATGAGCTTGAAACTGAAACTCCTAAAACACCTGCTAGAGCTAGCCTTCCTAGATATGAATTGCCTAAGGTACCGGAAGGTTATGTTATGAATGAGGAGACAACTAGAGATATTCTTGCTTGTAAGGACAGAGATGATCTAGAGAAATTATTATGCAAGTATAAAGAAAAATCTCTGAATGCTAGAATGAAACATGATCCTAAGTTTGCTACTTCACCTATCTTTATTGATGATATGGATTATGAATTCTCTATCGACCCAGAGTTAATTACTTTGGTTGAATCTGATCCTTTCCATGGTTATGAAACTGAAACTGTTGTGGCACATCTTACTAAGTTGAATGACATAGCCACCCTTTTTACACATGATGAGAAGACTCGCTATTACTTTATTCTCAAATTATTTCCTTTATCATTAAAGGGTGATGCTAAGGCTTGGTACAATACTCTTACTCCTGGTTGTGTGCGTAGTCCCCAGGATATGATTTATTACTTCTCTGAAAAATATTTTCCTGCTCATAAGAAACAAGTTGCCTTACTAGAAATATTTAACTTTGTGCAAACTAAAGAAGAGAGCCTCCCACAAGCTTGGGGGAGGCTTTGCCAGTTACTTAATGCTTTGCCTGATCATCCTCTTAAGAAAAATGAAATACTTGATATTTTCTATAATGGACGTACCGATGCTTCTAGGGACTTCCTAGATAGTTGTGTTGGTTGTGTTTTCAGGGAACAAACTGTTGGGCAAGCTTAAGAATTATTGAATAGTATATTGAAAAACTATGATGATTGGACTCTTCCTGAACTACTGGCTAAACCCACTCCAAAGAAGAGGGGTATATTATATCTCAGTCCTGAAGATGTGCAAGAGGCAAAGAAATCTATGATGGAAAAGGGTATTAAAGCTGAGGATGTTAAAAATTTACCTCCTATTGAAGAAATACATGGGCTTGATACACCACCACTGCCTAAGGTGGTAGAGGTAAATTCTCTAATGAAATTCAATGATAATGACAATCCTCACAATATGCACCCTAGCTAATGCCTTTATGAGTTTGAAAATTATATTAGAAAACAAGATCACTTCAATGCAAATGTTATGAAACAATTGAAATATAATTTTGATCTGATTGGTCGCTTGAGTGACTTGCTATTTAGAATCTCAAATGATGTTAGAGGTGTTGGAAAACATGCTTCTATGGTTCAAACCCAGTTAGAACAAGTTGCTAAATCTCAAAGAGAGTTGCTTGATGAAATGAATCATAATATAAATGACTTTGTTGTTAGAGTTGCAACTAGAGGAGGTAAAATGACTCAGGAACCACTTTATCCTGAGGGACACCCAAAAAGAATTGAACAAGACTCTCAAAGAGCTAATGCTGATGTACCTAGTCCCTCTAAAAAGAAAAAGAAGAAGAAAAATGATAGGACTTTGCATGCTTCTAGTGAACCTGAAGTAGAGAAACCTGCTGATAATGAAAATGAAATTTCTATCTCTGATGCTGAAACTCAACCTGGTAGTGAACATCCACCTAGTGACAATGAAAAAGATAATGTTGATGTTCATGAAGACACTCAACCAAATAATAAAGAACCAGACAATGATGTTGAGATAGAACCACCTGTTGATCTTGATAACCCACAACCTAAGAATAAAAGGTATGATAAAAGAGACTCCATTGCTAGAGAACACGGTAAAGAAAGAGAACCATGGGTTCAAAAACCTATGCCTTTTCCACCCAAGTCAACTAAAAAGAAAGATGATGAAGAATTTGAATGCTTTGCTGAAATGTTGAGGCCAGTCTTTTTGCGTACTCGCTTGACTGACATCCTTAAAATGCCTCCTTATGCAAAGTATATGAAAGACATCATCACTAATAAGAGAAAAATACCAGAAGCTGAAATCTCCAATATGCTTGATAATTATATTTTAAGGATGGAGTACCTAAAACACTTGGAGATCCAGGAATACCAACTATACCTTGCTCTATCAAAAAGAATTATGTGAAAACGGCTTTGTGTGATTTAGGAGCTAGTGTTAGTGTTATGCCTGTCTCTTTATATAAAAGACTTTATTTGAATAAACTCACACCTACTGAAATATCTTTGCAAATGACTGACAAATCAACTGCCATACCTATCGGTATTTGTGAGGATGTGCCCGTTGTTGTTGCTAATGTTACTATTTTGACTGACTTTGTTATACTTGAGATGCCCGAGGACGACAACATGTCGATTATCCTTGGTAGACCCTTTTTGAATACTGCAGGGGCTGTTATTGATTGCAATAAAAGCAAGGTCACTTTTCATATCAATGGTAATGAGCATACGGTGCACTTTCCAAAAAAGAATTCCAAGTGAATGGTATTAATGTTATTGAAAATTCTCCAACAATCACTGTTGGAACTATTCAAATACCTCTACCTACTGTCAAAAAGAAATATGAAATGCTTATTGTTGGGGACATTCATATCCCCGTTGAGGTAACTTAGTGATTTACAATAGTTCTTTGGTTTCATACTAATCGAAAGTGGTTGTTAATAAGACCTCATCAACCTTATTAATGGATCATTTTTGAGCGGTATGAAGTTGATGAATTTAGTAAGCACTACCTTATGTCCTTACTTTTTGTTTTCTGTTTCTATTAGTTAAATAAAATAAAATGCCATGTTATGTCTGTTTTCCGAATTTCCCGTGCAATAAAAAAATGACCCAAAAATAAAAGTTCTCAGAATGCTCTGAAAATTTAATACAATTTTTTCTGAATATTTGAGAATTTTTGGTGCAAATAATATCAGAGGGAGGTGCACCAGGTGGGCACAACCCATCTGGGCGCGCCAGGACCCCTAGGCGCACCCTGGTGGGTTGTGGTCCCCACGTGGGCTGAGGGAGTCCTGGATTAAGGGGTCCTCGAGCGTCCGGGCTATGTGATGTGGGCCAGACTAATGGGCCATGAAGATACAAGACAGAAGACTTCCTCCCGTGTCCGGATGGGACTCTCCTTTGTGTGGATGGCAAGCTTGGCATTCAGATATGAAGACTCTTTCCTCTGCGTCTGTACAACCCTAGTCCCCTCCGGTGTCTATATAAACCGGAGGGTTTAGTCCGTAGAGGCAATCATAATTATACAGGCTAGACACCTAGGGTTTAGCCATTACGATCTCGTGGTAGATCAACTCTTGTAATCCTCATATTCATCAAGATCAATCAAGCAGGAAGTAGGGTATTATCTCCGTCAAGAGGGCCCGAACCTGGGTAAACATTGTGTCCCCGTTCTCCTGTTACCATCGACCTTAGACGCACAGTTCGGGACCCCGTACCCGAGATCCGCCGGTTTTGACACTGACATTGGTGCTTTCATTGAGAGTTCCGCTGTGTTGTCATCAGAAGGCTCGATGGCTCTGTCAATCATCTACATCGATGCTGCCCTAAGGGAGGTCTTTTTCCCCGGCCAGATCTTTGTGTTCGGCGGCTTCGCACTGCCGGCCAACTCGCTTGGCCACCTAGAGCAGATCGACAGCTATGCCCCAGGTCACCAGATTAGTTTTGGAAATCTGGATTATGTCGCTGATATCCGAGGAGACTTGATCTTCCAAGGGTTTGCGACCCCAACCTCCGCTCCGGCCTTAGATCCTGAGCACATCATCAGGTTCGAAGACGGGATTCTCAAGCCCGCTTGACTCTCTGTGGCTATTGAGCCTAGTATGGGAGAGCCAGAGGAAGTAGCATCAACGACAATCATCATGAAGCCGGACTCTTCTCCGAACACTGGTCCTAAACCCTCGGAGTCGGCATTATGTGAGCCCGGCCAAGGGGTTTTCTTCCCGCCGCACTCCACAGACTCTCTTTTCCCTGGCCGAACCTCGCCTTTAAGTGAGTATCTGGACCTAATGCGATCACTCCTCATTACAAAGGAGCAACGTCCGAATTACGCCCAGCCCGGACTAGGGGCTGAGAGCGGGGAATTTCATGTCCCACCCACCACCCACTTCATAGCCACTGTCGAGGACCTTACCGACATGCTTGACCGTAACTCCGAAGGCATCTACGGTATGGACATTGATGCCGGAGACGAGCAAAGCCAGAACCCGCCGCATACAACACGCTGGGCGGCCACATCAACATACGACGTATGCATGGTAGATACGCAATAAGAGGATGGCGGTGAAGGTGGTAACGATCCAATCAAGGATAATAACACTGATAAACCACCAAAAAAGTGGCATCAGCGACACCGTTCAAAATCATGCTGCGACAAGGAAAGCAATACATGCAATGGAGATAATAGCACTCCGGAGAACGCCGAAGACCCAAATGCCCCCGTCGAACCAACATCCGAGCATGATGATAGGGAGGAGGGGCAGGGTAACCCTGACGAGCCAGTCAGAAATGAGGACTCGGAGGAAAGTAATTATCTTCCACCCTCCGAGGATGAGGTGAGCCTCGGCGACGAAGACTTTATCATGCCTGAGGAACCCCTCGAGCAGGAGCACTTTAAGCGCCAGCTAATAGCCACTGCAAGGAGCCTCAAAAAGAAGCAGCAGCGGCTTCAAGCTGATCAAGATCTACTCAACGACAGGTGGACTAATGTCCTGAACCCCAAGGAATACGGCCTCGAGCGCCCAACCAAAAGTTACCCGAAGCGTAAACTGCTACCTCAAATCGATGATGAGGCACTTGAGCCCATACCATCAGCGCGCAACACTGCTGACCGACCACTACGTGGCCGGGACAAAATGGCAACTCAAGCCGAACACCAGCCCATACTACCTCGTTGTAAAGGTAGAGACACAACAGCTCGGGGATATACATATGACCTGCGGCAGGACCTGGAAAATAGAGCAGGTCAGACCAGATCGATCTATGGATCGTGGGGGCGTGCCCCGGCGCGTGACGATGGCTATCTAGCCGGACGTGACAAGCACAACCACGTCCGGGCCAAAAACCGCAGTCGGACTCCATCCGAGCTACGTCGTGACTTGGCCCGATACAGAGGCGCCGCACACCCCCTCTGCTTCACTGATGAAGTAATGGAGCATGAATTCCCAGAAGGGTTTAAACCTATGATTATTGAATCATATGATGGAACAACTGACCCCGCAGTATGGATTGAGGATTTTCTTTTCCATATCCACATGGCCCACGGTGACGATCTCCACGCCATTAAATACCTCCCACTAAAATTAAAGGGACCAGCCCAGCACTGGCTAAACAGCCTCCCAGAGAACTCCATTGGAAGATGGGAAGACTTGGAAGATGCCTTTTGCGATAATTTCCAAGGTACATATGTCCGGCCTCCGGACGCCGATGACCTCAGTCACATCATGCAGCAGCCCGAAGAATCAGCCAAGAAACTCTGGACTCAAATTGTCGATTGTCCGGATGCCAAAGTACTCGCGGCCTTTAAACATAGAGTCCGCGATGAGTGGCTCGCCCGCCACCTCGGCTAAGAAAAGCCAAAGTCCATGGCAGCTCTCACCGCACTAATGACCCACTTTTGCGCGAGAGAAGATAGCTGGCTCGCTCATAGAAGCAATGGCACGAGCAATCCTGGCACCTCCGAAGTCAGGGATGGCAATGGCAAGCCACGATGCAATAAGGACAAGCGTCACAACAATAATGCAGGAACCCAAGACACAACGATCAACGCCAAATTTAGTGGCTCCAAAACTGGTCAACAGAAGAAGGCATTTAAGGCAAACAGAGATGGTCTATCCAGTCTAGACAAGATCTTGGATCGGCCCTGTCAGATCCATGGCAGCCCTGGCAAACCCGCTAACCATACCAACAGAAATTGTTGGGTTTTCAAACAAGCCGACAAGCTCAATGCCGAACACATAGTGCAGGGGCCGCCCGGTGATAGTGAAGAAGAGGAGGCTCGCCTACCGAGCACCGGGGGACAGAAGCAATTTCCCCCTGAAGTAAAAACAGTAAACATGATATACGTGACGCATACCTCTGAAAGGGAGCGCAAGCACGAACTACGAGAGGACCATGCCATAAAGCCGAACGCCCCAAAATTCAACCCATGGGCGGCCTGCCTGATCACTTTTGATCACAAGGACCACCCAACCAGTATCTGTCACGGAGGTTTGGCAGCTCTGGTCCTGGATCCAATTATCGGCAGGTTCCATCTCACGGAAGTCCTCATGGACGGCGGCAGTAGCCTCAATTTACTCTATCAAGACTGTCCGCAAAATGGGCATTGACCCTTCAAGGATCAAGCCCACCACAACTACCTTCAAGGGAGTAATACCCGGCGTAGAAGCTCACGGCATAGGCTCAATCTCATTGGAAGTCGTCTTTGGTTCACCGGGAAACTTCCGACGTGAAGACTTGATTTTCGATATTGTCCCGTTCCGCACTAGCTACCATGTACTGCTCGGGCGGACCGCTTTTGCTTGTTTCAATGCGGTCCCAAACTACGCCTATCTAAAGCTTAAGATGCCCGGTCCACGCAACACCATAACGATCAACGGAAACACGGAACGCCCCCTCCGCACTGAGGGGCACACTGTGGCAATCATAGCCGAAGTACAGCGCCCCCCTCAAGCCGCATATCTCATCGGTCATTAAACCGCCGGCCTCTACTACACTGGACCGGTCAATTTTAGAGCTGGATTAGCAGTTCCGCCTCCGTCGTTCGCCTCTTATACCCGCGGAGTTTGTACCGCGCATGAACAATTATGTACTCAAAATACCTTGGTCATCGACGGAGGCACAATACGGACATGCCTACAAAGCGTTTCATCCAGACTTTAGCCTTTTCTCTTTTCTAACTATTTTCTTATCTTTTTGCCACAGGTGAATCAATACATGTCCGTCCTATGGACCTAAAAGGACTCTTTATGAGCTCGGCTTTCCTACAAATAACCAAGGATTGCTCGCTTTATGGAAGCCTTTCTGCGGAGGCACAAGCAGCGCAGACGTGCGACAGGAGGTCCAAAAGATTCTTTGTAGACCAAAAACTCTATTTGAAACCTGTATAGAGCCTTTTTCCTCAGCCCTCGAGCCCTGGCACGTAAAATGCAATGGGTGGTGGTGTCATAATCTGCAAGATTGCGTTCGACGTATCAATCAGATTTTAGTGAACATTATCCGTCTCCAGTATTTGCTTTTCCACATACAAACATACCTCGCTTCTTCGGGTGTTTCACGCAGACAACTCGGCACAAATCGCCAGGGGCTCGATACGGCAACATATGGGTTGCCGAAAAAGTCCGAGCAACTCTATAGCATACTTCGGCGTCACGAGTGTGGCATTATATGCATCAGCTCCGAATCATGTCTTTGGTCAATAGTTGGGTTGCCCGGCTCCTGTGCTTGCTACCCTACGTTCCGTCTTATCGGCTAGGGTAGTAAAGGGAGAACTACTACGATTGTGTTTCTGGTTCACCTGGCCAAACACCTCAGTAGAGAAAGCCGAAAACTGACTGTCATGATGCGGCGAGAGCTGCTCAACCACTCGGTGACTTACTAGAATCTTCTGCGATTTCTTCCGTATTACACGAAGGACCGTTTTTTCCGGTCACCTATTGAACGCAGCCGTATTCGGATAACTGCGTACATACCAGGGGCTACATCGTAGACCCACTATAAACTCCTATGGCTAAGTGAAGGTGTTAAAGCCCTATAGTCCGATTGCCTAGTTCGCTGCACTGACACCTCCGTTCCGGACCAAGACGTTGGGTCAAGAGTGATCAGTTGCCATTCCGAAAACCCCCGTATTATATGCGAGGGGGCCGAAGCCGACGACTGGCAAACTTTCAGGTCATAAGAAACGGCCGCACATGAGGAAATAATGGCAAAGGTATATAACACAGCTTTAATGTATCATGATATTGTTTTCACAATTCCGTTACATTTATTCAAATATAATATCCTTGGAGCACTGAACCTCTATCAAGCGGGCGCCCTCTGGGACGTCCTCCAAATAATGCTCTGGCGTGCGATGGTCCTTGCCTCCCGGCGGACCCTGGGTTGCAACATCGGTGGCCTTCATCTTTGCCCAATACATCTTGACGCGGGCGAAGGCCATCCGGGCACCTTCTATGCACACCGACCGCTTGACATCGTCAATACGCGGTACCACATCGACAAGCCGCTGCACCAAACCGAAATAGCTGCTTGGAACGGGTTTGGCTGTCTATAGCCGGACCACGACGTCCTTCATGGCAGCTCCGGACATCTTGTGTAGCTCGGCCCACTGGGCCATCTGTTCGTTCAGCAGCGCCGGACGCCTTGCCACGTCGAATTGCGACCAGAAAAGCCTCTCCGCAACACGTCCTTCCTGTGCTCGGAAGAACTGCGCCGCGTCAAAAACACTCTTTGGCAGATCTAAGAACGCGTCTGGAGAACTCCACATTTGGTTAAGCGGAGCATACTTTGGGTCGCCGAACTTAGTCTGTAAAAGAAAGGGCTTACCAGCCGCTATCTCCCCAGCCTGTCGGATCTCCTTCCGAGCCGCTCTAGATTCAGATCGCGCGTCTTTCGCCTCTAGTAAGGCCTTGTCGTGGTTGGCTGCCTTGGCTTTGTTATCCTCCTCGAGGGATTTGCATCTGCTAGTGGCATCCTTCAGCTCCCGCTCCATGGTAGATATTCTCTCCTGGCACTGGCGCTGAGCGGCCTGTTCGGCCTTTAAATCCGCAGCCGCCCTCTTGGCAGCCGCGTCGCTCACTCTGGCCTGCTCCTTGGCCCGGGCAAGTTCAGCCCGAAGGGTCTCAACCGTGGCAGCACCATCTACAGTTATGTATGTCACAGTATATGATTTTCAGCCTGGTGCTCATACTAGTATACATGCATAAACAAGCTGCCCCAACACATACCTTGTGCCTCATCGAGCCGCCTGTTAATAAGAGTGATGTCCTCATCCGCTAACTCAAGTTTCTGCTTTAGATCTGCAACTTCCGTAGCTTGGGCGGTCGCCATGGACATAACAACCTATGTTCAAATTAATTAGGTTACTTCTTGAGCATATCTTTTTGATTCTCTGATCGCCTCCCTGTGGAAGCCAACCAGAGTCTCAGGGGCTACTATCTATACACAAGCGCATTGTACATGAAAAAATAGTTAAGCTATTACATTGCATACCTCGAAGCCTCTCAACAGGCCCATGAAAGCTTCATTCAATCCGCTTCTCGCGGACATAACCCTTTCAACTACCGTATCCATTAAGGTATGATGTTCCTCTGAGATGGACACACTGTGTAATGTGCCCATCAGAGTATCCGGCACCTCCGGATTCCTGGAGGCTGCTGTGGGAGTATGCATTCCCTTCAAAGGGGTACATTGGCTCGACCCTAGAGTCGTCTTCGGCTGCAAACCGGATAGTTCGGGACCCTCATTGCTGGCCCCCGTAGGGGCTGCGCCCCCTGGACCCTTGATGATCGAAGTACCACCCTCGGGCGTTGTCTTCATTGTCCCCAACGCCGCTTGATGGTCAGGGGAGATTCTCCGAGATGACGCCTCGAAATCGTCTGCCCTAAGGGGCGAGGAAGCATGAGAAGGCGTCTCGCTTTCCATCATCCCCGGAGACAAGTCCCCTGATGAGGAGGACTGTCGGGGTGGACTGTGGGCCGAACTGCAAGCATATAGTTTAAATGTTACCCCTGTAACCCGAAAAGAACGGGATATGTCTTGAACATCATTGTTCACTTACGATTTGGCAAGGGGCTTGTTCCTGGTGAGGTGCCTTGCGACGACATCAGCTTCGGAACCCGAACCATATGGTAGGGATACCCTCCCTCTCTTGGGTGCTTCCACCTCCAAGTCTTCAGATGCAGTCCTTTTCCTCTTAGAGGGGAAGGGATATCACCTTCTCCTTCCCCTTTGTCTTTTGAAGAAGGAGCTTCAGCCTCCCCGGACATAGTGTCCGGCATGCCTGTGGACTGGAGGCCGCTTTCGGCCTCTTCGCTTTTCTTCTTTTCCTCTTGCGCTGGCACTTGATACGGCGCCGGGACCAGCATCCTTGCCAACACAGGACCGGCCGAGTCTTCGGGAAGTGGAGCTGAACACCTAATTTGCTCCGCCTTCTTTATCCAGCCCTGATCAAAGATAGAGCTCTCAGAACATTGCTATGGGATAATCAACCGAGTTGCGTTCGGAAATTGGGTGCTTACCGAGGTATCCGGATGGTTGCAGTCGAGACCGATGTCTTCAGATGTGTCCGGCCACTGCTTTCGAGTCTTGAAGAATAGTTTCCACATCCCTTCATGTGTTGTGCCGAAGAATTGCTGAAGCGTCCGCGGTCCTTCCGGATTGAACTCCCACATACGGAGAGGTCGTCGCTGGCACGGGAGGATCCGGCGGACTAGCATCACTTGGATGACATTAATGAGGCCAATGTCCCTTTCAAGGATACTCCGGATACGACTTTGCAGCGTCTGTACTTCATCAGCTGATCCCCAGTCTAGCCCCTTATTTATCCATGATGTGAGCCGCAATGGAGGGCCAGATCGGAACACAGGTGCGGCTGCCCATTTGGTACCGCGGGGTTTGGTGATATAGAACCACTCCTGTTGCCATAAGTTGGATGTTTCCGTGAAGGTACCTTTTGGCCAGATAGCATTGGCAAGCTTGCTCACCATAGCACCACCGCACCCCGCTTGCTCCCCGTTAACTACCTTCGGCTTCACATTAGAAGTCTTGAGCCACAGGACAAACTGTGGGGGGATGCGGAGAAAGGCTTCACACACGATGACGAACGCCGAGATTTGGAGAAAAGAGTCCGGAGCTAGATCGTGAAAATCTAGCCCATAATAGAACATGAGGCCACGAACGAAGGGGTTAAGAGCGAACCCTAGCCCGCGGAGGAAGTGGGAGATGAATACAACCCTCTCGCCGGATTTTGGTGTGGGGATGACCCGCCCTTTAGCAGGAAGCCTGTGGAGGATTTCTGCAGTCAGGTACCTCGCCTTACGAAGCTTTGCGATATCCTCCTCGGTGACCGAGGAGGCTGCCCACTTGCCCTGGGAGATGGATCCGGACATAACTAGAGGGCCTGGTAACAATGGAAGAAATCGAATCCCTCGCGCTGGAGCCTGAGGTTGGGAAGATTGAGGAAGAGGTAGGCGTGGGGGGAGAAAGAGGGGTCTATACCCCTTTATATAGGCGATGAATATCGAACGCCTCCTCACGGGCCTTAAAGCTCGCCTATTCCCAAGGGATCGCCCACGACACGGTTGGATTACCCATGCCCATATTGATGAGGATCCCGTGATAGGGGGACACGATCTCTGCTTCGATAAGACGTGCCAATAGAAACCGCATCTCGAAACGTGGAGCGGGAGGCTAAAAACGGTTCGAAATAACGACCGTGCAGAGACGTGGCGTCTCACTACGAAAGATGTCAGTAGATGGGACTTGTTAAATGCTATACTCTTTGCGGCAGTATGTGGAGTTTGTTTTGCAGAGCCGGACACGTTCTCTATGTTCGAGGACTACTTTGGAGTATTTGGAGGAGGAACCCGCCTTGCAATGCCGAAGACAATCTGCGCGCCGGACACATCGTCATTGAAGCCTGGTTCAGGGGCTACTGTGGGAGTCCTCGATTAAGGGGTCCTCGGGCGTCCGGGCTATGTGATGTGGGCCGGACTAATGGGCCATGAAGATACAAGACAGAAGACTTCCTCCTGTGTCCGGATGGGACTCTCCTTTGCGTGGATGGCAAGCTTGGCGTTCAGATATGAAGACTCTTTCCTCTACAAACCAACTCTGTACAACCCTAGTCCCCTCCGGTGTCTATATAAACCGGAGGGTTTAGTCCGTAGAGGCAATTATAATTATACAGGCTAGACACCTAGGGTTTAGCCATTACGATCTTATGGTAGATCAACTCTTGTAATCCTCATATTCATCAAGATCAATCAAGCAGGAAGTAGGGTATTACCTCCGTCAAGAGGGCCCGAACCTGGGTAAACATCGTGTCCCCCGTCTCCTGTTACCATCGACCTTAGACGCACAGTTCGGGACCCCCTAGCCGAGATCCTCCGGTTTTGACACCAACATGGGCCCCCTCACTTATCTCTTTAGCCCACATCATCACTTACCTCCAGAAAAAAATCTCCATTGCTCTCTCTCTCTCTCCAGTGTTCTTGCTCTCAAACCCGCGGATTTCGATCTCTTTGCTCGAAGCTCCTTTTCCGAAACTGTTTCGGGGGATTGTTGCTTGGTATGTGACTCCACCGTTTGTCCAATTAATTTTTACTTTAGTGGTTTATATTTTGAATAATTAGATACTCTTGGTGCTGCTGTAGATGAGCTTGCATGTCAAATTCTTAGAGTTCTAAGTAGTTTGAATGCTTGCTATGGCCTCTATGTATCCCAATGAGTAGTTGCTACCAATTTTGTGAAGTTTTGTTGAGAAAAATTTGTGGACTAAAAATTTCAGAATTTTTGTTCATAGGAAAAATATGAATATCTTTAGTAAGTTTGCTTCCAAGAAGAACTCCAAGGGTGTTATTGGGGAATCATCTGACAGTGATCTCCACCCTCGGAGGTTGGCGGAGGTACGGCCGTGCGAATGGCCGCACACCCAGTACATGGAAGAGGCTGGAATCCTTCAGGAGTTCACACAATATGCTGCTAATGCCGGCCTCACCGACTTCATCGCAGATGAGTGTGAGCAGCATCAAATCCTCACAAATATCTTTGTTCAAAGTTTTACTTTCCTCCCTAGGAATAATCATCCTGAAGTGCAGTTTGATTTATATGCTGAAAACCATCAGATACCACTTACTGAATTCTGTAACATATGCATGATCCCTTCTGATGGGAGTTTAGCTGAGCCTAGGCCGGCTGAGTTTGAGGCTTTTTATCGCACTTTGATAGTGGGAGATGAGAGAGGGGTGTCGGCTACCACTGCCGCTGGCTTGCATTTTTCCTGCTGTTCATTACTTTGCACTTTTCATTACAAAATGCTTGCTTGCTAGGGAGAAGGTCGGTGCACTTAGTTCACCAGACCTTGCTGTTTTACGTCGTGCACTAGAGGGCGATAACACTAATAGCTTGGAGCTACTGTGGCTCGTCGCCTCCATATAAATAAATCCCAGGGTAAGATACATGGTGGGATCTTTGCTACTCGTTTGGCGGCTCACTTTAATGTTGAAATACGCCCTCATGATTACCCTCTGACCAAGGTCTACTTAGACCGTGCAGCCATGGAACACCATCATTTTATTGCACAATATTACCCTAACATTCCTATTCCTTATAACCTGGTCTTCAGCATTAGAACTCGTGATATCATTCCATTGCCTACTCCTGCTTTGTTTGATCATGTTGCTAGGGGCGGATATAGGATTATGCCTACAGACATCATCGCCTACCGTAATGCTCAGGCTGCTGCAGAGGTAGAGGAGGAGTCTCAGCAGTGGGATGAGTGGATGCCCGCGCCGCAGTACCCCAACTACTATCCAGGCTACTGATCGACTACCAAGTTAGGCCAAAAGCCTAAGCTTGGGGGAGTACGTGTTTCTCACCGACATTACACTCATGTCCACTTATTTCCAGTTGTCGGTGTTCACACTTTTTCATTGTATCATCCATGCTTAGAATTATTTTCTTGCTTTCTTCTTGTGTGTTTGAAAAACTTTAGAATTTTTTTATAGATTGTAGCAGTTTACTTTCTTTGCATGCTTAGTAGTATTACTAAAAAGAAAACCCAAAAAGATTTCCTTGTTCTCCTTTTGCTTGTTGGGAGCAGTCCCGTGAAAATAGTTTTTCTCGTTTTTGCTTTTCTCTTTTATTTGCTTGTTCAAGAAAACCAAAAAACCAAAAAAATATTTTAGTGTGTTTTTCTGAATTCCTTTTCTTTTTATTTGAGTCTTACAAAGGAGAAGACCACGATGAAAATGTTGAGTGGCTCTCATATGAATAAATGTTAATCTAATAAAGCACCCATTTTACCTTGTCTTCTCCTGTTGAATAAAAATGTTTGCAGATTCCAGCTTAGTCCACAACACTCTTGCACTTTTATTATTTTCATATCGTTTGGTCGTGCAAGTGAAAGGCAATAATGACGATATTCGATGAACTGGTTGTGGCAGAGAGAAACTGGTATGAACTCGACTTGTTCTGTTTGTGTAAATATGTTTAACCTAGTATTCATGATTCAGCCCATTATGATTAAACATGTTTGCAATGAGAATTAGAGATTATAGTTTCTCATGCCATGCATTAGTAGCTGGGAGTGGATAATGATTTATCTTGGATATCAACATTGCGTTAAAATGATTGTGATGCAGTATGATGATATGGTATCCTCCTCTGAATGTTCGAGTGGCTTGACTTGGCACATGTTCATGCATGTAGTTGAATCAAAACCAACATAGCCTCTATGATATTTATGTTCATGGTGTTCATATCCTACTCATGCTAGTGTCCAATGATACTTATGCATAATGCATGCTCATGACCGTTGTTGCTCTCTAGCTGGCCGCTTCTCAATCTATTTGCTAGCCTTCGCCTATACTAAGTGGGAATTCTGCTTGTACATAAAAAACCTTAAACCCAAGTTATTCCGGATGAGTCCATCATACCTACCTATATGCGGTATTACCCTGCCGTCCTAAGTAAATTTGCATGTGCCACCTCTAAAAATTTAAATAAATATCCTCTTTGTGTGCCTGGATCGTTCATGGAACGGCAGGAGGTGGTCAGTATCTTTCATGCTAAGCGGGTTATTCTCAGGTCGAGTGTTTATTCACTCGCCATCGCACGATAAAAGGGCGGTAATAGGGATGCCTCCCAAACTGCAAACTGAAAAAGAGTTAATATCTTAGATAATCAAACAAAACTCCCAATGGAGTCAAACCTTTATTTTTTATCGCTTGGGAACCGCCACTAGCATGCTTAGCATGGAAGATATTGATAACTGATGGTCGTGAAGTGAATGAGATGGGTGCATGTCTCAAAATATCATTTACCTCTGTTTTAAAAACTTGAGCTCTGGCACCTCTGCAAATCACTGCTTCCCTCTACGAAGGGACTACGCATTTACTTTTATGTTGTGTCATCACCTTCTAAAACAAGCGCTAGAACCTGAGAGCACAACTGTCATGACTTATGCATTGTGTGTAGCTAATGTTGGGTGCATCATGACTGGATCTTTTCTACCATGAATTACAATGTCTAGTCGCTGCTTGAACTTCGGAGGTGCTCTGGATTTATGTTTTGCGGTCTCAGAAAGGGCTAGCGAGATACCACTATTGTCATATTATATCATGATTGTTTTGACAACGTGTTGCTGTTTGAGATCTCTTATTATTGCTCGCTAGCTGATTATGTCATTGATATGAGTTAATATAATCTTTAAGAGTTATTGTCAGCATGGTTAGTTATAATGATTGGCTGAAAACCTGGGTGCTGTTTAAGCTTATTTATGCAAACAAGAGCAAAAGAGTTCGTAAAAGTTTTTCTTTTTCACTTTCAGTTTATCAACTGAATTGCTTGAGGACAAGAAAAGGTTTAAGCTTGGGGGAGTTGATACGTCTCCAACGTATCTACTTTTCCTAATGCTTTCCCTCTTGTTTTGGACTCTAATTTTCATGATTTGAATGAAACTAATCCCAGACTGATGCTGTTTTCAGCAGAACTACCATGGTGTTGTTTTTTGTGCAGAAATAGAAGTTCTTGGAATGGAACGAAACTTTGCGAGGAATTTTTATATAATAAATAAGAATTTTTGGAGCCAAGACCTACCGGAGAGGGGCCCCTGGGTGGGCACAACCACCAGGGGGCGCCCCCTCTCCTGGCGCGCCCAGGTGGGTTCTCCCCACCTGGTGGCCCCGCAAACCCTGAAACCAACGCTATAAAATGCTATTTTTCCAGAAAAAATCAGGGAGAAAGAATTATCGCGATCCACGAGACGGAGCCGCCATCACCTCCTGTTCTTCATTGGGAGGCCAGATCTGGAGTCCATTTGGGGCTCCGGAGAGGGGATCTTCGTTCTTCATCATCACCAACCCTTCTCCATCGCCAATTCCATGACGCTCCCCACCGGGAGTGAGTAATTCCTTCTTGGGCTCACTGGTCGGTGAGGAGTTGGATGAGATTCATCATGTAATCGAGTTAGTTTTGTTAGGGCTTGATCCCTAGTATCCACTATGTTCTTAGATTGATGTTGCTATGACTTTGCTATGCTTAATGCTTGTCTCTTTGGGCCCGGGTGCCACGATTTCAGATCTAAACCGTTTATGTTATCATAATTATATCCATGTTCTAGATCCGATCTTGCAAGTTATAGTCACCTACTACGTGTTATGATCCGGCAACCCCGGAGTGACAACAATCGGGACCACTCACGGTGATGACCGTAGTTTGAGGAGTTCATGTATTCACTGTGTGTTAATGCTTTGTTCCGGTTCTCTATTAAAAGGAGGCCTTAATATCCCTTAGTTTCCAATATGGACCCCGCTGCCACGGGAGGGTATGACAAAAGATTTCATGCAAGTTCTTTCCATAAGCACGTATGACTATTTACGGAATACATGCCTACATTATATTGATGAACTGGAGCTAGTGCCGTATTGCTCTAGGTTATAGCTGTCTCATGATGAATATCATCCAACAAGTCACCGACCCAATGCCTACGAATTTATTCTGCATTGTTCTTGCTAAGTTAATACTGCTACTGTTACTGTTACACTTGCTGCAAAACACTGCTATCACCGTTACCATTACTATTGCTGCTATCACTATTATCAAAACTGTCAAACTACTTTGCTACTGATCACTTTGCTGTAGATAATTAATCTCCAGGTGTGGTTGAATTGACAACTCAGCTGCTAATACCTTCAAATATTCTTTGGCTCCCCTTGTGTCGAATCTATAAATTTGGGTTGAATACTCTACCCTTGAAAACTATTGTGATCCCCTATACTTGTGGGTTATCAACGATATCCATTGCCTCTTATTGCTTTCAAAATTTTTCTAGTGTCAACATAGAACAACAGGTGTGTTGTGTCTAATTTTGGAATTTTTTGGTGTTCGTTTGGCCTTTTTTATACATTAATTGAGTTTCGGGGCATTTAATGTGCATAATTCAAATTTGAACTACAAGCACATGCTCCAGTGCACCAAAGTTGGTTGAATAATCACATGTATGTCCTTGGGTGAATTTCTAGGTCCCATGCAAGAGATGGGAATGAAATTCAAACACCAGGGCACTGTTGATTGCCGGCAAAACATTGAGATACCTGGTTTTTAAATTCTAGTAAATCCAAAACTCGTCTGAAATTCATGAAACTTAGCATTCTATCATGGAGCGGCATCAACATGCCATGGTAAATTTTTTGTCCCACTTGGGGCAGGTTTGGTTATAAGCTTCTCACAAACCAGAGCTTCTCACAACAAGCGTGATGGTTTCGGTAGGGAACGTGACACCTTCGCGGATGGAACGATATCCGTTGCCTCTTATTGCTTTCAAAAAATTTCTAGTGTCAACATAGAACAACAGGAGTGTTGTGTTTAATTTTGGAATTTTTCGGGTTCCTCTTTTATACATTAATTGAGTTTTTGGGCATCTAATATGCATAATTCAAATTTGAACTACAAGAACATGCTCCAGTGCACCAAAGTTGGTTGAAAAATCACATGTGTGTCTTTGGGTGAATTTGTAGGTCCCATGCAAGATATGGGAATGAAATTCAAACACCAGGGCACTGTTGATTGCTGGCAAAACGTTGAGATACCCTGTTTTAAATTCTAGTAAATCCAAAACTCGTCTGAAATTCCTGAAACTTGGCATGCTATCATGGAGCGCCATCAACATGCCGTGGTAAATTTTTTGTCCCATTTGGGGCAGGTTTGGGTATAAGCTTCTCACAACAAGCGTGATGGATTCGGTAGGGAACGTGCCACCTTTGGGGACGGAACGATATCCGTTGCCTCTTATTGCTTTCAAAAAAATTCTAGTGTCAACATAGAACAACAGGAGTGTTGTGTTTAATTTTGGAATTTTTCAGGGTCCTTTTTTATACATTAATTGAGTTTCTAGGCATCTAATGTGCATAATTCAAATTTGAACTACAAGCACATGCTCCAGTGTACCAAAGTTGGTTGAAAAATCACATGTGTGTCCTTGGGTGAATTTCTAGGTCCCATGCAAGAGATGGGAATGAAATTCAAACACCAGGGCACTGTTGATTGCTGGCAAAACGTTGAGATACCCTATTTTTAAATTCTAGTAAATCCAAAACTTGTCTGAAATTCCTGAAACTTGGCATGCTATCATGGAGCGCCATCAACATGCCATGGTAAAATTTTTGTCCCATTTGGGGCAGGTTTGGGTATATGCTTCTCACAAACCAGAGCTTCTCACAACAAGCGTGATGGTTTCGGTAGGGAACGTGCCACCTTTGGGGACGGAATGATATTCGTTGCCTCTTATTGCTTTCAAAAATTTTCTAGTGTCAACATAGAACAACAGGAGTGTTGTGTTTAATTTTGGAATTTTTCGGGGTACTTTTTAATACATTAATTGAGTTTCTAGGCATCTAATGTGCATAATTCAAATTTGAACTACAAGCACATGCTCCAGTGCACCAAAGTTGGTTGAAAAATCACATGTGTGTCCTTGGGTGAATTTCTAGGTCCCATGCAAGAGATGGGAATGAAATTCAAACATCTGGGCATTGTGGCTCGGCCGGAAAGATTGAGAAACTTGTTTTTAATTCCTGTAAATCCAAAACATGCTTGAAAATCATGAAACTTGGCATGGTGTCATGACATGGCACCAACATGATGTGGTAATTTTTCTATCCGATTTGCGAAGGCGCACACATTAACAATCAACAAAGTCACTTTGGAACAAGTGTTGTCACATTACAAATCGAAAACACAAGTATTATTGAAACCGTGGGCGTTCTACTTACCAATTATGTGCCGCCACACATCCCCTTTTTTATTGGCTAGGAGGTGCCATGCGGGGTAGCTATTTGAGTACGGGAGGCATGCAATCAGACCCCTGCGCGTGCTCATCGGGAGGAGAGCCCTTTGACCGCAACCCGCCGCGACCTCCCTCCCAATGTCTCCATTAATGGCGCCCGAGCCCCTGTTCTACGGCCTGGCTATATGTCTCACAGGGCTGAGATTTAAGAGAGAAAAATGAAAATCTGAAAAGAAAGTTTTGCACGGATCTTGATGTAAGATCTGATGGACCTATGTAGCATCGGCTGCGACTTATAGCAAGCATGATGAATATAAGGATGATGACAGTGGATAATAATTGTCTTCATATTTAGGAACATAATTAAAAAAGCGACATGCGGCAACGCCCGAAATACACAAGGGCAAAAGAAGAAGGAAGCCAACGATCTGGCTCGCTGATCTCTACTTACTTGATGCGTTGCTGCAGGCTGCGGGAACTAGTCTCCGTGGCGAGCGGCCATGAGCTCTTTCTTGTCCTCAAGATGCTGCTTGAGAGCATCCACGAATTCCTCCACCATCCTTCTGCGCTCGATGCGCAACATGGCATTCTCATCCATAAGTTTCTCAATGATGACGCCAGTCGTTTTCAACAAGGCAGTGGTCTCCTCCTGCTGCTCCGCACTTCCGACGATCTTCGCCCTCAGCAGGTCGCGCTCGGCCCGGAGCTTCGCATTGCTCTCATTTAGTTGCCGGATGATGCCGATAGCCTGTTCAAAAGAGGCTTTCATGTCGTCCTGCAACATCGCCCAGCCAGAGATCTGATCCATCTAGCTATGGACGATCGCATGCATGCGCCTGTAAGAGTCCTCGCCTGCCCGCGAGACATTTCCCCAAGTCGCGGTAGCGCAGGAGGACATCTCTGCTGCATTTGCGGCGTGGCGGGACATATCTTCTGCTTCCGCGGCGCGACCGGACCACTCTGCTGCATCGACGGCGCGGCAGGACCTCTGTGCTGCTTCGGCGGCGCGGCGGGACCTCTGTGCTACTACGGCCGCGCGGCGGGACATGCCGGCTGTGTTCGCGGCGAGGTGGGACATCTCACGTGCTTCCGCTTCCATGCTCGCATCTCCCTGGTGGCAATCCCTCGACCCAGAACTCACGCTGGCCATGGCAGACGCAAGAGAACGATGATGAATGACTTGTTTGTTTCTGTGGATGAGGAGTTGAGGAGGAATGTGCAGTCATCCTGGAGTAGTAGTATTTATAACCAAGTACTAAGTGGGAAACTGTTTAGGTTTTGATCGGTGTGAACAGGTTTGCAACTTGGAATGTGACGGGACGCATGCTCAAAATTTACTGACAGTTATAAGTGAGGCACTATTCCCGGAAGGCGTAACTGTTGGGGAACGTAGTAATTCAAAAAATATCCTACGATCACGCAAGATCTATCTAGCAGAAGCATAGCAACGAGCGAGGAGAGTGTGTCCATGTACCCTTGTAGACCGAAAGCGGAAGCATTTAGTAACGCGGTTGATGTAGTCGAACGTCTTCACGATCCAACCGATCCAAGTACCGAACGTACGGCACCTCCGTGTTCAGCACACGTTCAGCACGATGACGTCCCTTGAGCTCTTGATCCAGTAGAGGGTCGAGGGAGAGTTCCGTCAGCACGACGGCGTGGCGACGGTGATGATGAAGTTACCGGTGCAGGGCTTCGCCTAAGCACTACGACAATATGACCGAGGTGTTAAACTGTGCAGGGGGGCACCTCACTCGGCTAAGAGATTGTCCGTTGTGCTTTGGGGTGCCCCCTGCCCTCGTATATAAAGGAGGGGAGGAGGAGGCCGGCGGCCAAGGAGGGCGCGCCATAGGGGGAGTCCAACTAGGATTCCCAATCCTAGTTGGAGTCCCCTTCCTTTCCAAGAGGGGGAGAGAGGGAAGGAGGACGAGAGGGAGAAGGAAAGAGGGGGGCGCCGCCCCCTCCCTAGTCCAATTCGGACTTGCCATGGCGGGGGAGGGGGGGGGCGTGCGGCC
The DNA here is from genome assembly GCF_002575655.3 of Aegilops tauschii subsp. strangulata. NCBI lineage: Eukaryota > Viridiplantae > Streptophyta > Magnoliopsida > Poales > Poaceae > Aegilops > Aegilops tauschii. The sequence goes on from NC_053039.3 coordinate 4,764,387, forward strand.
ACCCCTTGTGGCCCTCCTCTTCTTTCCACTAAGGCCCATGAAGGCCCAATACTTCCCCGGGGGGTTCCCGTAACCTCCCGGTACTCCAAAAATACCCGAATCACTCCGGAACCATTCCGGTGTCTGAATATAACCTTCCAATATATCAATCTTTACCTCTCGACCATTTCGAGACTCCTCTTCATATCCGTGATCTCATCCGGGACTCCGAACAATCTTCGGTCATCAAATCACATAACTCATAATACAAATCATCATCGAACATTAAGCGTGCGGACCGTACGGGTTCGAGAACTATGTAGACATGACCGAGACACATCTCCGGTCAATAACCAATAGCGGAACCTGGATGCTCATATTGACTCCTACATATTCTATGAAGACCTTTATCGGTCAAACCGCATAACAACATACGTTGTTCCCTTTGTCATCGGTATGTTACTTGCCCGAGATTCGATCGTCGGTATCATCATACCTAGTTCAATCTCGTTACCGGCAAGTCTCTTTACTCGTTCTGTAAGGCATCATCCCCAACTAACTCATTAGTCACATTGCTTGCCAGGCTTATAGTGATGTGCATTACCGAGAGGGCCCAGAGATACCTCTCCGATGCACGGAGTGACAAATCCTAATCTTGATGTATGCCAACCCAACAACACCTTCGGAGACACCTGTAGAGCATCTTTATAATCACCCAATTACGTTGTGACGTTTCATACCACATAAGGCGTTCCTCCGGTATTCGGGAGTAGCATAATCTCATAGTCAGAGGAACATGTATAAGTCATGAAGAAAGCAATAGCAATAAAACTAAACGATCATTATGCTAAGCTAACGGATGGGTCTTGTCCCTCACATCATTCTCTAATAATGTGATCCCGTTCATCAAATGACAACACATGTCTATGGCTAGGAAACTTAACCATCTTTGATTAATGAGCTAGTCAAGTAGAGGCATACTAAGGACACTATGTTTGTCTATGTATTCACACATGTACTAAGTTTCTGTTTAATACAATTCTAGCATGAATAATAAACATTTATCATGATATAAGGAAATATAAATAACAACTTTATTATTGCCTCTAGGGCATATTTCCTTCAGTCTCCAACTTAACTAGATTCAATAATCTAGATTACATAGTAATGATTCTAACACCCATGGAGTCTTGGTGCTGATCATGTTTTGCTCGTGGAAGAGGCTTAGTCAACGGGTCTGCAATATTCAGATCTGTATGTATTTTGCAAACTTCTATGTCTCCCTCCTTGACTAGATCACGGATGGAATTGAAGCGTCTCTTGATGTGCTTGGTTCTCTTGTGAAATCTAGATTCCTTCGCTAAGGCTATTGCTCCAGTATTGTAACAAAATATTTTCATTGGACCCGATGCACTAGGTATAACACCTAGATCGGATATCAACTCCTTTCTCCAGGCTCCTTCATTTGCTGCTTCCAAAGCAGCTATGGACTCCGCTTCACACGTAGATCCCGCCACGACGCTCTGCTTGGAACTGCACCAACTAATAACTCCACCATTCAATATAAATATGTATCCGGTTGGCAACTTCGAGTCATCCGGATCAGAGTCAAAGCTTGCATCGACATAACCATTTACAACGAGCTCTTTGTCACCTCCATAAACGAGAAACATATCCTTAGTCCTTTTCAGGTATTTCACGATGTTCTTGACCAATGTCCAGTGATCCACTCCTGGATTACTTTGGTACCTCCCTGCTATACTTATAGCAAGGCACACATTAGGTCTGGTACACAGCATTGCATACATGATAGAACCTATGGCTGAGGCACACATTAGGTCTGGTACACAGCATTTCTCTCTATCTTCTGCAGTGGTCGGGCATTGAGTCTGACTCAATTTCACACCTTGTAACACATGCAAGAACCCTTTCTTTGACTGATCCATGTTGAACTTCTTCAAAACTTTATCAAGGTATGTGCTTTGTGAAAGTCCAATTAAGTGTCTTGATCTATCTCTATAGATCTTGATGCCCAATATATAAGCAGCTTCACCGAGGTCTTTCATTGAAAAATTCTTATTCAAGTATCCTTTTATGCTATCAACAAATTCTGTATCATTTCCAATCAACAATATGTCATCCACATATAATATTAGGAATGCTACAGAGCTCCCACTCAATTTCTTGTAAATAGAGGCTTCTCCAAAAGTCTGTATAAAACCATATGCTTTGATCATACTATCAAAGCGTATATTCCAACTCCGAGAGGCTTGCACTCGTCCATAAATGGATTGCTGGAGCTTGCACACTTTGTTAGCACCTTTAGGACCGACAAAACCTTCTGGTTGCATCATATACAACTCTTCTTTAAGATATCTATTAAGGAATGTAGTTTTGACATCCATTTGCCAGATTTCATAATCATAAAATGCGGCAATTGCTAACATGATTCGGACAGACTTAATCATCGCTACGGGTGAGAAGGTCTCATCGTAGTCAACTCCTTGAACTTGTCAAAAACCTTTCGCAACAAGTCAAGCTTTGTAGACAGTAACATTACCGTCAGCGTCAGTCTTCTTCTTGAAGATCCATTTATTCTCTATGGCTTGCCGATCATCGGGCAAGTCAACCAAAGTTCACACTTTGTTCTCATACATGGATCCCATCTCGGATTTCATGGCCTCAAGCCATTTCGCAGAATCTGGGCTTATCATCGCTTCCTCATAGTTCATAGGTTCATCATGGTCTAGTAACATGACTTCCAGAACAGGATTACCGTACCACTCTGCTGCGGACCGTACTCTGGTTAACCTACGACGTTTGGTAGTAACTTGATCTGAAGTTTCATGATCATCATCATTAACTTCCTCACTAATTGGTGTAGGCATCACTGGAACTGATTTCTGTGATGAACTACTTTCCAATTCGAGAGAAGGTACAATTACCTCATCAATTTCTACTTTCCTCCCACTCACTTCTTTCGAGAGAAATTCCTTCTCTAGAAAGGATCCATTCTTAGCAAGGAAAATCTTGCCTTCGGATCTGTGATAGAAGGTGTACCCAACAGTCTCCTTTGGGTATCCTATGAAGACGCATTTCTCCGATTTGGGTTCGAGCTTATCAGGTTGAAGCTTTTTCACATAAGCATCGCAGCCCCAAACTTTAAGAAACGCCAGCTTAGGTTTCTTGCCAAACCACAGTTCATATGGTGTCATCTCAACGGATTTAGATGGTGCCCTATTTAACGCAAATGTAGTCGTCTCTAAAGCATAACCCCAAAATGATAGTGGTAAATCGGTAAGAGACATCATAGATCGCACCATATCTAATAAAGTACGGTTACGACGTTCGGACACACCATTACGCTGTGGTGTTCCAGGTGGCGTGAGTTGCGAAACTATTCCACATTGTTTCAAATGAAGACCAAACTCATAACTCAAATATTCACCTCCATGATCAGATCGTAGAAATTTTATTTTCTTGTTACGATGATTTTCCACTTCACTCGGAAATTCTCTGAACTTTTCAAATGTTTCAGACTTATGTTTCATCAAGTAGATATACCCATATCAACTCAAATCATCTGTGAAGGTCAGAAAATAACGATACCTGCCGCGAGCCTCAACACTCATTGGACCGCATACATCAGTATGTATTATTTCCAATAAGTCAGTTGCTCGCTCCATTGATCGGGAGAACGGAGTCTTAGTTAGCTTGCCCATGAGGCATGGTTTGCAAGCATCAAGTGATTCATAATCAAGTGATTCCAAAAGCCCACCAGCATGGAGTTTCTTCATGCGCTTTACACCAATATGACCAAAACGGCGGTGCCACAAATAAGTTGCACTATCATTATTAACTTTGCATCTTTTGGCTTCAATATTATGAATATGTGTATCACTACAAATCGAGATTCAACAAAAATAGACCACTCATCAAGGGTGCATGACCATAAAAGATATCACTCATATAAATAGAATAACCATTATTCTTTAAATGAATAACCGTCTCGCATCAAACAAGATAAAGATATAATGTTCATGCTCAACACTGGCACCAAATAACAATTATTTAGGTCTAAAACTAATCCCGATGGTAGATGTAGAGGTAGCGTGCCGACGGCGATCACATCGACTTAGGAACCATTTCCCACGCACATCATCACCTCGTCCTTAGCCAATCCCCGTTTAATCCGTAGCCCAGGTTTCGAGTTGCAAATATGAGCAATAGAACCAGTATCAAATACCCAGGTGCTACTCCGAGCATTAGTAAGGCACACATCAATAACATGTATATCAAATATATCTTTCACTTTGCCATCCTTCTTATCCGCCAAACACTTGGGGCAGTTCCGCTTCCAGTGACCAGTCCCTTTGCAGTAGAATGATGACTCCCTAGCAGTGGCGCCAGAAAGTACTGGTCTGCTAGAACTACGTCGGTACTTCCCCAAAGAGGAAGGGAATTTGCAGCACATCGACGATACGTATTTCCCTGAGTGAAGAAACCAAGGTTATCGAACTAGTAGGAGAACCAAGCAACACAACATAAATAGCACCTGGACACAGATAACAAATCCTCGCAACCCGACGTGTTAAAGGGGTTGTCAATCCCTTTCGGGCTACGGTGCCTCAAGATAGGCAAAACGGACATGAGGAAATTGTAGTAGATTGATAGATCGAACGCCAAACAAAATAAATAAGAATAAATTGCAGCAAGGTATTTTTGTATTTTTGGTTTAATAGATCTGAAAATAAAAGCAAAGTAAAAGTAGATCGCAAAGGCAAATATATGAGAAAGAAGACCCGGGGGGCGTAGGTTTCACTAGTGGCTTCTCTCGAGAAAGATAGCAAATGGTGGGTAAACGAATTACTGTTGGGAAATTGATAGAACTTCAAATAATTATGACGATATCCATGCAATGATCATTACATATAGGCATCACGTCCAAGATTAGTCGACCGACTCCTGCCTGCATATACTACTATTACTCCACACATCGACCGCTATCCAGGATGCATCTAGTGTATTAAGTTCATGGATAAACGGAGTAATGCAATAAGAACGATGACATGATGTAGACAAGATCCGTTTATCTATTGTGTATATATAGATCCCATCTTTTTATCCTTAGTAGCAACGATAAATACGTGTTGTTTCCCTTTCTTTCACTGGCATCAAGCACCGTAAGATCGAACCCACTACCGGGCACCTCTTCCCATTGCAAGATAAATAGATCAAGTTGGCCAAACAAAACCCAAATATCGGAGAAGAAATATGAGGCTATAAGAGGTCATGCATATAAGAGATCAAAGAAACTCAAATAACTTTCATGGATATAAAAAGATATAACTGATCATAAACTCAAAGTTCATCAGATCCCAACAAACACACCGCAAAAAGAGTTACATCATATGGAATTCCAAGAGACCATTGTATTGAGAATTCAGCGACAGAGAGGAAGCCATCTAGCTACTAACTACGAACCCGAAGGTCTACAAAGAACTACTCACGCATCATCGGAGAGGCACCAATGGAGGTGGTGAACCCCATCCAAGATGGTGTCTAGATTGGATCTAGTGGTTTTGGAATCTGCGGCGGCTGGATGAATATTTCATCGACGCCTCTAGGGTTTCTAGAATATTGGGGTATTCATAGAGCAAAGAGGCGGTCCGGGGGGCACCTGAGGTGGGCACAACCCACCAGGGCGCGCCTAGGCCACCTGGCGTGCCCTGGTGGGTTGTCCCCTCCTCGGGACTCCCCCCAGGTGCAACCAGGGCCCAATATCTTCCTTCTGGTCCATAAAAAATCTTCATAAAGTTTCATGGCATTTGGACTCCGTTTGATATTGATTTCCTGCGATGTAAAAAACATGGAAAAAATAGCAACTGGCACTTGGCACTATGTCAATAGGTTAGTACCAAAAATGATATAAAATGATTATAAAACATCCAACATTGATAATAAAACAACGTGGAACAATAAAAAATTATAGATATGTTGGAGACGTATCAACATCCCCAAGCTTAACTCCTTCTCGTCCTCGAGTAGGTAAGTGATAAAAACAGAATTTTGGATGTGGAGTGTTGTTTATCATGTCATATCATATTCTTTTCTTTATAGCATGGACATTTGGACTTTTCTATGATTCAAAGCAATAGTCTAGTTTTGACAAAATAATTTAGATACTCAAGCATATCAACAAGCCACCATGTCTTTCAAAATATCAATGCTAAAACAAGTTATCCCTAGCCCATCATGCTCAAACATTGATCCATTCATGAAACACACTCGAATACTAGCTACACCCAATACTTAAGCATGATCATATTTCCTCTTAGTTGGTGCTTTTATAAGAGAAGATGGAGACTCAAATTCAAAATAAAACTTGCATAAAGTAAAAGAAAGGCCCTTCGCAGAGGGAAGTAGGGATTTGTAGAGGTGCCAGAGCTCAAAGCGAAAAAATTAGAGAGAAAAACATTTTGGGAGTTGTATCCATCCCACCAACGAAAATGACCCAGAGTTCCAAACACTTTCCATGCTAGATATGCCATAGGCGGTTCCCAAACAGAAAATAAAGTTTATTCCTTTCTCCACCATTCTTTCACTTTCCATGGCTAACCGTATCCACGGGTGCCTTCCATACCAACACTTTCCAAGGAATTTATTATTTGACAACATAAAGTAAATTCATTTTTGCATTTTGGAACTGGGAATCCCTAAAACCTTTGCCTTACTCTCGTGCAATGACAAGTGAATAAACACTCATCGTGAGAATAACACATCCAACATGGAAAATATTAGCCACCCGTTACCGTTCCGCGAGTGAAACAAACACACAAAAGAGAAGTTTATTTTGAAAATTAGAGATGGCACATGCAAATTTGCTAAGAACAGCGAAAGAATACCGCATATAGGTAGATATAGTGGACTCATGTGGCAAAACTGGTTTAAAGGATTTTGTATGCACAAGTAGAGGTCATACTTAGTGAAAATGAAGGCTAGCAAAAGGTTTAGAAGCGACCAACCAAGAAACGAATAATCTCATAAGCAAGCATTAAGCATAATTAACACCGAATAATGCACCACAAGTAGGATATAATTTTAATTGCATGATTATTGACTTTCGTGCATGCATAGGGAATCACAGACCTTAACACCAATATTCTTACTAGAGCACAATTACTCATCAACATAACTCACATATCACATCATCATATCTCATAACTATTAATAAGAACCAAGTTTATTTTGTCCAATGATCTTCATGAAATTTTTACTTTACTTTATCCTTCTTGGATATCTATCACTTTGGGACTAATTTTCATGTGTTGCTTTTCATAAGCTCAAACAAATATAAGTGAAGATCATGAGCATAACAAATTTTCTTTCTCTCAAAATAATTTAAGTGAAGCAAGAGAGAATTTCTTCAAAATTGTACTAACTCTCAAATAAATCTAAGTGAAGCAAGAGAGCACTTCTTCAAAAATACTAAGCACACCGTGCTCAAAAAGATACAAGTGAAGCACCAGAGCAAGTCCTAGCTCATAAAAGATTTAAGTGAAGCACACAGAGCAATTCTAACAAGTCATGATATAATTTTGGCACTCTCAAATAGGTGTGTCCAGCAAGGTTTGATGACTTAAAACACAAAAAAACAAGCAAAGACACATATCATACAAGACGCTCCAAGCAAAACACATATCATGTGACGATTAAAAATATAGCCTGGAGTAAAATACCGATGGTCGTTAGAAGAAAGAGGGGATGCCACTCGGGGGCATCCCCAAGCTTAATTGGTTGATCATTCTTGGATAATAGCTTGGGATGCCGGGGCATCCCCAAGCTTAGGCACTGTTGATTGCCGGCAAAACGTTGAGATACCTGGTTTTTAAATTCTAGTAAATCCAAAACTCGTCTGAAAATCATGAAACTTGGCATCCTATCATGGAGCGGCATCAACATGTCGTGGTAAACTTTTTGTCCCATTTGGAGCACGTTTGTGTATAAGCTTCTCACAAACTAGAGCTTCTCACAACAAGGATGATGGTTTCGGTAGGGAACGTGCCACCTTTGGGGACGGAATGATATCCGTTGCCTCTTATTTCTTTCAAAAAAATTCTAGTGTCAACATAGAACAACAGGAGTGTTGTGTTTAATTTTGGAATTTTTCAGGGTCCTTTTTTATACATTAATTGAGTTTCTGGGCATCTAATGTGCATAATTCAAATTTGAATTACAAGAACATGCTCCAGTGCACCAAAGTTGGTTGAAAAATCACATGTGTGTCCTTGGGTGAATTTCTAGGTCCCATGGAAGAGATGGGAATGAAATTCAAAAACCAGGGCACTGTTGATTGCTGGCAAAACGTTGAGATACCCTGTTTTTAAATTCTAGTAAATCCAAAACTCATCTGAAATTCCTGAAACTTGGCATGCTATCATGGAGCGGCATCAACATGCCGTGGTAAAAAAATTGTCCAATTTGGGGCAGGTTTGGGTATAAGCTTCTCACAAACCAGAGCTTCTCACAACAAGCGTGATGGTTTCGGTAGGGAACGTGCCACCTTTGGGGACGGAACGATATCCGTTGCCTCTTATTGCTTTCAAAATATTTCTAGTGTCAACATAGAACAACAGGAGTGTTGTGTTTAATTTTGGAATTTTTAGGGTTCGTTTGGCTTTTTTATACATTAATTGAGTTTCTAGGCATCTAATGTGCATAATTCAAATTTGAACTACAAGCACATGCTCCAGTGCACCAAAGTTGGTTGAAAAATCACATCTGTGTCCTTGGGTGAATTTCTAGGTCCCATGCAAGAGATGGGAATGAAATTCAAACATCTGGGCATCGTGGCTCGGCCGGAAAGATTGAGAAACTTGGGTTTTTAATTCCTGTAAATCCAAAACACGCCTGAAAATCATGAAACTTGGCATGGTGTCATGACATGGCACCAACATGTTGTGGTAATTTTTCTGTCCGATTTGCGAAGGCGCACACATTAACAATCAACAAAGTCACTTTGGAACAAGTGATGTCACGTTACAAATCGGAAACACAAGTATTATTGAAACCGTGGGCGTTCTACTTACCAATTATGTGCCGCCACACATCCCCTTTTTTATTGGCTAGGAGGTGCCATGCGGGGTAGCTATTTGAGTACGGGAGGCATGCGATCAGACCCCTGCGCGTGCTCATCGGGAGGAGAGCCCTTTGACCGTAACCCGCTGCGACCTCCCTCCCAATGTCTCCATTAATGGCGCCCGAGCCCCTGTTCTACGGCCTGGCTATATGTCTCACAGGACTGAGATTTAAGAGAGAAAAATGAAAATCTGAAAAGAAAGTTTTGCACGGATCTTGATGTAAGATCTGACGGACCTATGTAGCATCGACTGCGACTTATAGCAAGCATGATGAATATAAGGATGATGACAGTGGTAAATAATTGTCTTACATATTTAGGAACATAATTAAAAAAGTGACATGCGGCAACGCCCGAAATACACAAGTGCAAAAGAAGAAGGAAGCAACAATCTGGCTCGCTGATCTCTACTTGCTTGATGCGTTGCTGCAGGCCGCAGGAACTAGTCTCCGCGGCGAGCGGCCATGAGCTCTTTCTTGTCCTCAAGATGCTGCTTGAGAGCATCCACGAATTCCTCCACCATCCTTCTGCGCTCGATGCGCAACATGGCATTCTCATCCATAAGTTTCTCGACGATGACGCCGGTCGTCTTCAACAAGGCACTGGTCTCCTCCTGCTGCTCCACACTTCCGACGATCTTCGCCCTCAGCAGGTCGCGGTCGGCCCGGAGCTTTGCATTGCTCTCATTTAGTTGCCGGATGATGCTGATAGCCTGTTCAAAAGAGGCTTTCATGTCATCCTGCAACCTCGCCCAGCCGGAGATCTGATCCATCTGGCTATGGACGATCGCATGCATGCGCCTGTAAGAGTCCTTGCCTGCCCGCGAGACATTTTCCCAGGTCGCCGCAGCGCAGGAGGACATCTCTGCTGCATTCGCGGCGCGGCGGGACATCTCTTCTGCTTCCGCGGTGCGACCGGACCAGTCTGCTGCATCGACGGTGCGGCAGGACCTCCATGCTGCTTCAGCGGGGCGGCGGGACATGCCGGCTGCGTTCGCGGCGAGGCGGGACATCTCACGTGCTTCTGCTTCCATGCTCGCATCTCCCTGGTGGCAATCTCTCGACCCAGAACTCACGCTGGCCATGGCAGACGCAAGGGAACGATGATGAATGACTTGTTTTATTTTGTGGATGAGGAGTTGAGGAGGAATGTGCAGTCATCCTGGAGTAGTAGTATTTATAACCGAGTACTAAGTGGGAAACTGTTTAGGTTTTCATCGGTGTGAACAGGTTTGCAACTTGGAATGTGACGGGATGCAGGCTCAAAATATACTGACAGTTATAAGTGAGGCACTATTCCCGGAAGGCATAACTGTTGGGGAACGTAGTAATTCAAAAAATATCCTACTATCACGCAAGATCTATCTAGGAGAAGCATAGCAACGAGCGAGGAGAGTGTGTCCACGTACCCTCATAGACCGAAAGCGGAAGCATTAGTAACGCGGTTGATGTAGTCGAACGTCTTCACGATCCAACCGATCCAAGTACCGAACATACGGCACCTCCGTGTTCAGCACACGTTCAACACGATGACGTCCCTTGAGCTCTTGATCCATTAGAGGGTCGAGGGAGAGTTCCGTCAGCACGACGGCGTGGCGACGGTGATAATGAAGTTACCGGCGCAGGGCTTCGCCTAAGCACTACGACAATATGACCGAGGTGTTACACTGTGCATGGGGGCACCTCACTCGGCTAAGAGATTGTCCGTTGTGCTTTGGGGTGCCCCCTGCCCCGTATATAAAGGAGGGGAGGAGGAGGCCGGCGGCCAAGGAGGGCGCGCCATAGGGGGAGTCCAACTAGGATTCCCAATCCTAGTTGGAGTCCCCTTCCTTTCCAAGAGGGGGAGAGAGGGAAGGAGGAGGAGAGGGAGAAGGAAAGAGGGGGGCGCCGCCCCCTCCCTAGTCCAATTCAGACTTGCCATGGGGGCGGGGGCATGCGGCCACCCCTTGTGGCCCTCCTCTTCTTTCCACTAAGGCCCATGAAGGCCCAATACTTCCCCGGGGGGTTCCCGTAACCTCCCGGTCCTCCGAAAAATACCCGAACCACTCCGGAACCATTCCGGTGTCCGAATATAACCTTCCAATATATCAATCTTTACCTCTCAACCATTTCGAGACTCCTCTTCATGTACGTGATCTCATCCGGGACTCCGAACAATCTTCGGTCATCAAATCACATAACTCATAACACAAATCGTCATCGAACATTAAGCGTGCGGACCGTACGGGTTCGAGAACTATGTAGACATGACCGAGACACATCTCCGGTCAATAACCAATAGCGGAACCTGGATGCTCATATTGACTCCTACATATTCTACGAAGACCTTTATCGGTCAAACCGCATAACAACATACGTTGTTCCCTTTGTCATCGGTATGTTACTTGCCCGAGATTCGATCATCGGTATCATCATACCTAGTCCAATCTCGTTCCCGTCAAGTCTCTTTACTCATTCTGTAATGCATCATCCCGCAACTAACTCATTAGTCACATTGCTTGCAAGGCATATAGTGATGTGCATTACCGAGAGGGCCCAGAGATACCTCTCCGATACACGGAGTGACAAATCCTAATCTTGATCTATGCCAACCCAACAAACACCTTCGGAGACACCTGTAGAGCATCTTTATAATCACCCAATTACGTTGTGACGTTTCATACCACATAAGGTGTTCCTCCGGTATTCGGGAGTAGCATAATCTCATAGTCAGAGGAACATGTATAAGTCATGAAGAAAGCAATAGCAATAAAACTAAACGATCATTATGCTAAGCTAACGGATGGGTCTTGTCCATCACATCATTCTCTAATGATGTGATCCCGTTCATCAAATGACAACACATGTCTATGGCTAGGAAACTTAACCATCTTTGATTAACGAGCTAGTCAAGTAGAGGCATACTAAGGACACTCTGTTTGTCTATGTATTCACGCATGTACTAAGTTTCCGTTTAATACAATTCTAGCAAGAATAATAAACATTTATCATGATATAAGGAAATATAAATAACAACTTTATTATTGCCTCTAGGGCATATTTCCTTCAGTCTCCGACTTAACTAGAGTCAATAATCTAGATTACATAGTAATGATTCTAACACCCATGGAGTCTTGGTGCTGATCATGTTTTGCTCGTGGAAGAGGCTTAGTCAACGGGTCTGCAATATTCAGATCTGTATGTATTTTGCAAACTTCTATGACTTCCTCCTTGACTAGATCGCGGATGGAATTGAAGCGTCTCTTGATGTGCTTGGTTCTCTTGTGAAATCTAGATTCCTTCGCTAAGGCTATTGCTCCAGTATTGTCACAAAATATTTTCATTGGACCCGATGCACTAGGTATAACACCTAGATCGAATATCAACTCCTTTCTCCAGACTCCTTCATTTGCTGCTTCCAAAGCAGCTATGGACTCCGCTTCAGACGTAGATCCCGCCACGACGCTCTGCTTGGAAATGCACCAACTAACAACTCCACCATTCAATATAAATACGTATCCGGTTGGCAACTTCGAGTCATCCGGATCAGAGTCAAAGCTTGCATCGACGTAACCATTTAGAACGAGCTCTTTGTCACCTCCATAAACGAGAAACATATCCTTAGTCCTTTTCAGGTATTTCAGGATGTTCTTGACCGTTGTCAAGTGATCCACTCCTGGATTACTTTGGTACGTCCCTGCTATACTTATAGCAAGGCACACATCAGGTCTGGTACACAGCATTGCATACATGATAGAACCTATGGCTGAGCCATATGGAATGATTTTCATTTTCTCTCTATCTTCTGCAGTGGTCGGGCATTGAGTTTGACTCAATTTCACACCTTGTAACACAGGCAAGAACCCTTTCTTTGACTGATCCATTTTGAACTTCTTCAAAACTTTATCAAGGTATGTGCTTTGTGAAAGTCCAATTAAGTGTCTTGCTATCTCTATAGATCTAGATGCCCAATATATAAGCAGCTTCACCGAGGTCTTTCATTGAAAAATTCTTATTCAAGTATCCTTTTATGCTATCAACAAATTCTGTATCATTTTCCAATCAACAATATGTCATCCACATATAATACTAGGAATGCTACAGAGCTCCCACTCAATTTCTTGTAAATAGAGGCTTCTCCAAAAGTCTTTATAAAACCATATGCTTTGATCACACTATCAAAGCGTATATTCCAACTCCGAGAGGCTTGCACTCGTCCATAAATGGATCGCTGGAGCTTGCACACTTTGTTAGCACCTTTAGGACCGACAAAACCTTATGGTTGCATCATATACAACTCTTCTTTAAGATATCTATTAAGAAATGTAGTTTTGACATCCATTTTCCAGATTTCATAATCATAAAATGCGGCAATTGCTAACATGATTCAGACAGACTTAATCATCGCTACGGGTGAGAAGGTCTCATCGTAGTCAACTCCTTGAACTTGTCAAAAACCTTTCGCAACAAGTCAAGCTTTGTAGACAGTAACATTACCGTCAGCGTCAGTCTTCTTCTTGAAGATCCATTTATTCTCTATGGCTTGCCGATCATCGGGCAAGTCAACCAAAGTTCATACTTTGTTCTCATACATGGATCCCATCTCGGATTTCATGGCCTCAAGCCATTTCGCGGAATCTGGCCTCATCATCGTTTCCTCATAGTTCGTAGGTTCGTCATGGTCTAGTAACATGACTTCCATAATAGGATTACCGTACCACTCTGGTGTGGACCGTACTCTGGTTGACCTACGAGGTTTGGTAGTAACTTGATCTGAAGTTTCATGATCATCATCATTAACTTCCTCACTAATTGGTGTAGGCATCACTGGAACTGATTTCTGTGATGAACTACTTTCCAATTCGAGAGAAGGTACAATTACCTCATCAATTTCTACTTTCCTCCCACTCACTTCTTTCGAGAGAAATTCCTTCTCTAGAAAGGATCCATTCTTAGCAAGGAAAATCTTGCCTTCGGATCTGTGATAGAAGGTGTACCCAACAGTCTCCTTTGGGTATCCTATGAAGACGCATTTCTCCGATTTGGGTTCGAGCTTATCAGGTTGAAGCTTTTTCACATAAGCATCGCAGCCCCAAACTTTAAGAAACGCCAGCTTAGGTTTCTTGCCAAACCACAGTTCATATGGTGTCATCTCAACGGATTTAGATGGTGCCCTATTTAACGCAAATGCAGTCGTCTCTAAAGTATAAGCCCAAAACGATAGTGGTAAATCGGTAAGAGACATAATAGATCGCACCATATCTAATAAAGTACGGTTATGATGTTCGGACACACCATTACGCTGTGGTGTTCCAGGTGGCGTGAGTTGCGAAACTATTCCACATTGTTTCAAATGAAGACCAAACTCATAACTCAAATATTCACCTCCATGATCAGGTCGTAGAAATTTTATTTTCTTGTTACGATGATTTTCCACTTCACTCAGAAATTCTTTGAACTTTTCAAATGTTTCAGACTTATGTTTCATCAAGTAGATATACCCATATCTGCTCAAATCATCTGCGAAGGTTAGAAAATAATGATACCCGCCGCGAGCCTCAACACTCATTGGACCGCATACATCAGTATGTATTATTTCCAATAAGTCAGTTGCTCGCTCCACTGATCCGGAGAACGGAGTCTTAGTTAGCTTGCCCATGAGGCATGGTTTGCAAGCATCAAGTGATTCATAATCAAGTGATTCCAAAAGCCCACCAGCATGGAGTTTCTTCATGCGCTTTACACCAATATGACCAAAACGGCGGTGCCACAAATAAGTTGCACTATCATTATTAACTTTGCATCTTTTGGCTTCAATATTATGAATATGTGTATCACTACAAATCGAGATTCAACAAAAATAGACCACTCATCAAGGGTGCATGACCATAAAAGATATCACTCATATAAATAGAACAACCATTATTCTTTAAATGAATAACCGTCTCGCATCAAACAAGATCCAGATATAATGTTCATGCTCAACACTGGCACCAAATAACAATTATTTAGGTCTAAAACTAATCCCGACGGTAGATGTAGAGGTAGCGTGCCGACGGCGATCACATCGACTTAGGAACCATTTCCCACGCGCATCGTCACCTCGTCCTTAGCCAATCCTCTTTTAATGTGTAGCCCATGTTTCGAGTTGCAAATATGAGCAACAGAACCAGTATCAAATACCCAGGTGCTACTCTGAGCATTAGTAAGGCACACATCAATAACATGTATATCAAATATACCTTTCACTTTGCCATCCTTCTTATCCGCCAAACACTTGGGGCAGTTCCGCTTCCAGTGACCAGTCCCTTTGCAGTAGAATGATGACTCCCTAGCAGTGGCGCCAGAAAGTACTGGTCTGCTAGAACTACGTCGGTACTTCCCCAAATAGGAAGGGAATTTGCAGCACATCGACGGTATGTATTTCCCTGAGTGAAGAAACCAAGGTTATCGAACCAGTAGGAGATCCAAGCAACACAACGTAAACATCACCTGGACACAGACAACAAATCCTCGCAACCCGACGTGTTAAAGGGGTTGTCAATCCCTTCCGGGGTACAGTGCCTCAAGATAGGCAAAACGGACGTGAGGAAATTGTAGTAGATTGATAGATCGAACGCCAAACAAAATAAATAAGAATAAATTGCAGCAAGGTATTTTTAGTTTAATAGATCTGAAAATAAAAGCAAAGAAAAAGTAGATCGCAAAGGCAAATATATGAGAAAGAAGACCCGGGGGGCGTAGGTTTCACTAGTGGCTTCTCTCGAGAAAGATAGCAAATGGTGGGTAAACAAATTACTGTTGGGAAATTGATAGAACTTCAAATAATTATGACGATATCCATGCAATGATCATTACATAGGCATCACGTCCAAGATTAATAGACCGACTCCTGCCTGCATCTACTACTATTACTCCACACATCGACCGCTATCCAGCATGCATCTAGTGTATTAAGTTCATGGAGAAACGGAGTAATGCAAGAAGAACGATGACATGATGTAGACAAGATCTGTTTATCTATTGCGTAGATATAGATCCCATCTTTCTATCCTTAGTAGCAACGATAAATACGTGTTGTTTCCCTTTCTGTCACTGGGATCAAGCACCGTAAGATCGAACCCACTACCGAGCACCTCTTCCCATTGCAAGATAAATAGATCAAGTTGGCCAAACAAAACCCAAATATCGGAGAAGAAATACGAGGCTATAAGGGGTCATGCATATAAGAGATCAAAGAAACTCAAATGACTTTCATGGATATAGAAAGATATAACTGATTATAAACTCGAAGTTCATCAGACCCCAACAAACACACCGCAAAAAGAGTTACATCATATGGATCTCCAAGCTAGAGACCATTGTATTGAGAATTCAGCGACAGAGAGGAAGCCATCTAGCTACTAACTACGGACCCGAAGGTCTACAAAGAACTACTCACGCATCATCGGAGAGGCACCAATGGAGGTGGTGAACCCCATCCAAGATGGTGTCAAGATTGGATCTGGTGGTTCTGGACTCTGCGGCGGCTGGATGAATATTTCATCGACGCCTCTAGGGTTTCTGGAATATTGGGGTATTCGTAGAGCAAAGAGGCGGTCCGGGGGAAACCCGAGGTGGGCACAACCCACCAGGGCGCGCCTAGGCCTCCTGGCGCGCCCTGGTGGGTTGTCCCCTCCTCGGGACTCCCCCCAGGTGCAACCACGGCCCAATATCTTCCTTCTGGTCCATAAAAAATCTTCGTAAAGTTTCATGGCCTTTGGACTCCGTTTGATATTGATTTCCTGCGATGTAAAAAACATGGAAAAAATAGCAACTGGCACTTGGCACTATGTCAATAGGTTAGTACCAAAAATGATATAAAATAATTATAAAACATCCAACATTGATAATAAAACAACGTGGAACAATGAAAAATTATAGATATGTTGGAGACGTATCAGCATCCCCAAGCTTAAATCCTTCTCGTCCTCCAGTAGGTAAGTGATAAAAACAGAATTTTGGATGTGGAGTGCTGTTTATCATGTCATATCATATTCTTTTCTTTATAGCATGGACATTTGTACTTTTCTATGATTCAAAGCAATAGTCTAGTTTTGACATAATAATTTAGGTACCCAAGCATATCAACAAGCAACCATGTCTTTCAAAATATCAATGCTAAAACAAGTTATCCCTGGCCCATCATGCTCAAACATTGATACATTCGTGAAACACACTCGAATACTAGCTACACCCAATACTTAAGCATGATCATATTGCCTCTTAGTTGGTGCTTTTATAAGAGAAGATGGAGACTCAAATTCAAAATAAAAATTGCATAAAGTAAAAGAAAGGCCCTTCGCAGAGGGAAGTAGGGATTTGTAGAGGTGCCAGAGCTCAAAGCGAAAAAATTAGAGAGAAAAACATTTTGGGAGTTGTATCCATCCCACCAACGAAAATGACCCAGAGTTCCAAACACTTTCCATGCTAGATATGCCATAGGCGGTTCCCAAACAGAAAATAAAGTTTATTCCTTTCTCCACCATTCTTTCACTTTCCATGGCTAACCGTATCCACGGGTGCCTTCCATACCAACACTTTCCAAGGAATTTATTATTTGACAACATAAAGTAAATTCATTTTTGCATTTTGGAACTGGGAATCCCTAAAACCTTTGCCTTACTCTCGTGCAATGACAAGTGAATAAACACTCATCGTGAGAATAACACATCCAACATGGAAAATATTAGCCACCCGTTACCGTTCCGCGAGTGAAACAAACACACAAAAGAGAAGTTTATTTTGAAAATTAGAGATGGCACATGCAAATTTGCTTAGGGCGAAAGAATACCGCATATAGGTAGATATAGTGGACTCATGTGGCAAAAGTGGTTTAAAGGATTTCGGATGCACAAGTAGAGGTCATACTTAGTGCAAAATGAAGTCTAGCAAAAGGTTGAGAAGCGACCAACCAAGAAACGAATAATCTCATAAGCAAGCATTAAGAATAATTAACACCGAATAATGCACCACAAGTAGGATATAATTTTAATTGCATGATTATGACTTTCGTGCATGCATAGGGAATCACAGACCTTAACACCAATATTCTTACTAGAGCACAATTACTCATCAACATAACTCACATATCACATCATCATATCTCATAACTATTACTAAGAACCAAGTTTATTTTGTCCAGTGATCTTCATGACAGTTTTACTTTACTTTATCCTTCTTGGATATCTATCACTTTGGGACTAATTTTCATGTGCTGCTTTTCATAAGCTCAAACAAATATAAGTGAAGATCATGAGCATAACAAATTTTCTTTCTCTCAAAATAATTTAAGTGAAGCAAGAGAGAATTTCTTCAAAATTGTACTAACTCTCAAATAAATCTAAGTGAAGCAAGAGAGCATTTCTTCAAAAATACTAAGCACACCGTGCTCAAAAAGATATAAGTGAAGCACTAGAGCAAGTCCTAGCTCATAAAAGATTTAAGTGAAGCAACATAGAGCAATTCTAACAAGTCATGATATAATTTTGGCACTCTCAAATAGGTGTGTCCAGCAAGGTTTGATGACTTAAAACATTAAATAAAACAAGCAAAGGCACATATCATACAAGACGCTCCAAGCAAAACACATATCATGTGACGAATAAAAATATAGCCTGGAGTAAAATACCGATGGTCGTTAGAAGAAAGAGGGGATGCCACTCGGGGGCATCCCCAAGCTTAGTTGGTTGATCATTCTTGGATAATAGCTTGGGATGCCGGGGCATCCCCAAGCTTAGGATCTTCTATCCTTCTTTCATCCATCGTAAGATAACCCAAAACTTGAAAACTTCAATCACACAAAACTCAAGAAAACCTTTGTGAGATCCGTTAGTAAAAGAAAGCAAACCACTACTATAAGTGCTGTATCAAACCAATTCATATTTTGTTTTTGTATTATATCTACTGTATTCCAACTTTTCTATGGCAAAAACTCATCAAAGAAACCATAGATCCATCAAAATAAGCACAAAACACAAAGAAAACAGATTCTGTCAAAACAGAACAGTCTGTAGTAATCTAGAACTTCCGAATACTTCTGTAACTCCAAAAATTCTGAAAAATTAGGAAGACCATGGTAATTTGTATATTAAACTTCTACAAAAATAATAAGGACAAAATCTCTTTTCTGTGATTTATGAAAAAAAAATTCGTGAGCGCAAAGTTTCTGTCTTTTTTAGCAAGATCAAACAACTATCACCCAAGAAGATCCTAAAGGTTTTACTTGGCACAAACACTAATTAAAACACAAAAAACACAATCATACCAGAGGCACAATTGTGTGAACACACAAAAACAGAAAGCAAAAATAAATTTTATTCATTGGGTTGCCTCCCAACAAGCGCTATAGTTTTACGCCCTTAGCTAGGCGTAAGGCAAGGATCTAAGTTTTGTCATCTTTGTCCAACTCCTCAATCAAACACT
The DNA here is from genome assembly GCF_002575655.3 of Aegilops tauschii subsp. strangulata. Lineage (NCBI taxonomy): Eukaryota > Viridiplantae > Streptophyta > Magnoliopsida > Poales > Poaceae > Aegilops > Aegilops tauschii. The sequence continues at coordinate 4,783,947 of NC_053039.3, forward strand.
TAGAATACTTCAAAGATTTAGCATAAAGACCTTCAATAGCAATACCACTCGGAGTAAATTTAAATATTTCATTCTTACAAAAAGGATCTCTTATCACTTCAACAAAATCTGGATGGATGCTGATCATCTTAAGGTCTCCCTTATCATTATTACTCGAAGTTGCACCCTTGTTCCTAGATTTCCTACTCTTTATGGGAGTTTCCTCAATAATTTTAGTGGTAGTAAAAGCCGTGCTCAGATTACTAAAGATTTCTTCCAATTTATCGATCCGAGACGGACTTTCTTCTATTCTTTCATGGATTAAGGTACCCCTCTCTTTTAACAACTTAAAAATATCGCCCGCTTTTGACCCAAGATTAGTAGCAAAATTATGCATCTTTTCATGTATAATTTCCATATGATCTTCGGTGAGCATTTTCTTTTCAATAGTGTCTAGTCTTTCAATAACATGCTCAAGAGTCAAAATTGTTCATTAACCATAAGAGGTGGTGAGCCCACTAAATTTCACATAGCATTAAGAGCATCAAAAGGAGGACTCATTAAGAAATTTTCACCGGTAATCGTATCAAGGACGAATCTATACCAAGTGGTGATGCCAACATAAAAACAACACAGAAGGACAACGGTAGATTGCTTACGGATAGATCTATTATGAGCATTGCAAATTCTATACCAAGCATCTTTTAAATTTTCTCCTCCCCTTTATTTAAAGTTGAGGACCTCGTCCTCGGGAGTGCAAGCAATAGAGGAAGAACTATCCATAAGGACAAACAAGTATGCACGCAAAAACAGATCCGGCAAGAAAACGGCGAACGGAAAAAGAGAAGCGAATAAAATGGCAAATTTTTGTGAAGTGGGGGGAGAGGAAAACGAGAGGCAAATGGAAAATAATGTAAATTGCGAGGAGATGCGATTTGTGATTAGGAACCTGGTTTTTGTTGAAGATCCTCCCCGGCAACGGCGCCAGAAATTCCTTTTGATGACTCCCTAGCAGTGGCGCCAGAAAGTACTTGTCTGCTAGAACTATGTCAGTATTTCCCCAAAGAGGAAGGGATGATGCAGCACAGCGATGGTAGGTATTTCCCTCAGTGAAGAAACCAAGGTTATCGAACCAGTAGGAGAACCAAGCAACACAACATAAACAACACCTGCACACAGATAACAAATCCTCGCAACCAGACGTGTTAAAGGGGTTGTCAATCCCTTCCGGGGTACGACGCCTCAAGATAGGCAAAACAAACATGAGGAAATTATAGTAGATTGATAGATCGGACGCGAAACAAAATAAATAAGAATAAATTGCAGCAAGGTATTTTTGTATTTTTGGTTTAATAGATCTGAAAATAAAAGCAAAGAAAAAGTAGATCGCAAAGGCAAATATATGAGAAAGAAGACCCGGGCCCGTAGGTTTCACTAGTGGCTTCTCTCGAGAAAGATAGCAAATGGTGGGTAAACAAATTACTGTTGGGAAATTGATAGAACTTCAAATAATTATGACTATATTGAAGCAATGATCATGACATAGGCATCACATCAAAGATTAGTAGACCGACTCCTGCCTGCATCTACTACTATTACTCCACGCTTCGACCGCTATCCAACATGCATCTAGTGTATTAAGTTCATGGGAAAATGGAGTAATGGAATCAGAACGATGACATGATGTAGACAAGATCCCTTTATCTATTGTGTAGATATAGATCCCATCTTTTTATCCTTAGTAGCAACGATACATACGTGTTGTTTCCCTTTCTATCACTGGGATCAAGCACCGTAAGATCGAACCCACTACCGGGCACCTCTTCCCATTGCAAGATAAATAGATCAAGTTGGCCAAACAAAACCCAAATACCGGAGAAGAAATACGAGGCTATAAGAGATCGTTCATATAAGAGATCAAAGAAACTCAAATAACTTTCATAGATATAAAAAATAACTGATCATAAACTCGAAGTTCATCAGATCCCAACAAACACACCGCAAAAAGAGTTACATCATATGGATCTCCAAGAGACCATTGTATTGAAAGTTCAGCGAGAGAGAGGAAGCCATCTAGCTACTAACTACGGACCCGAAGGTCTACAAAGAACTAGTCACGCATCATCGGAGAGGCAACAATGGAGGTGGTGAACCCCATCCGAGATGGTGTCTAGATTGGATCTGGTGGTTCTGGACTCTGTGGCGGCTGGATGAATATTTCGTCGATGCCTCTAGGGTTTCTGAAAAATTGGGGTATTTCTAGAGCAAAGAGGCGGTCCGGCGGGCACCCGAGGTGGGCACAACCCACCAGGGCGCACCTGGGCCTCCTGACGCGCCCTGGTGGATTGTCCCCTCCTCGGGACTCCCCCCGGGTGCAACCAGGGCCCAATATCTTCCTTCTGGTCCATAAAAAATCTCCATAAAGTTTCGTGGCATTTGGACTCCGTTTGATATTGATCTCCTGCGATGTAAAAACATGGAAAAACAGCAACTGGCACTTGGCACTATGTTAATAGGTTAGTACCAAAAATGATATAAAATGACTATAAAATGATTATAAAACATCCAAGATTGATAATAAAACAGCATGGAACAATCAAAAATTATAGATACATTGGAGACGTATCATAGAAGCACTCAGTTTCAGGCTTAGGTCCAGACTTGGGCTTCTTCCCGGGAGCAGCAACTTGCTTGCTATTCTTCTTGAAGTTCCCCTTCTTCCCTTTGCCCCTTTACTTGAAACTAGTGGTCTTGTTAACCATCAACACTTGATGCTCCTTCTTGATTTCTACCTCTGCAGCCTTTAGCATTGCGAAGAGCTCGGGAATTGTCTTTCCCATCACTAGTAGAAAAAGGGTCAAATGTCAAGCACATTAGTGTCGGTTTGCTTTTGAGCCGGCACTAATGTGTGCATTAGTGCTGGTTCGAACGGCTATGCATTAATGCTGGTTCGTGTTGAACCTTTAATACCGGTTCGTGGCACGAACCGGTACTAAAGGGGTGGTGGCAGGCTGGCGTCAGGCCGGGGCCCCACGATTACCTTTAGTACCGGTTCGTGGCACAAACCGGTACTAAAGGGCTAACCTTTAGTACCGGTTCGTGCCATGAACCGGGACTAAAGGGGTCTGATCTATAGTCCCGGTTGGAGACACAGACCGGGACTATAGGGCAATTTTCAAACTCTATCCCCTCCCCCCCCCCTCGCCCGTGGACCAAACCGGGACTATAGGGCAATTTTCAAATTCTATCCCCCCCCTGTGGACCGCCTTTTCAGTTTTAGAAAAAACAAAAGAAAATGATGGAAATGTCAAAAAAATAAAATAAAATAAGTTTCCCATGTGATATGTGGTCTAGTTGTTGGGTAAATTTACAAATATGAATTTCGACTTTATTTGCAAAATCTCTCTGGAATTTGTAAAATGGGCATAACTTTTGCATACGAACTCGGATTAAAAAGTTTTTTATATGAAAAATCATCTACTCGAAAAGTTACGGGGCTTTTAAGATCTAGAGGGGAAAAAATGGAAAAAAAATTCAAACTTACTAGTGGCGCACCATTTGCTAGGTGCGCCACTAGTAACAGAAAAAAATATAGTTTCAAATTTTTTTTGGAAAAAATGTGGTCAAATCTGGTCAAACTGTGGTCAAACTAATTATTCTAGAATATTAGTGTTACTAAATAATTATTTCAGTTTTTTTGAATTTTGGTCAAATCTGGTCAAACTGTGGTCAAACAATGGTCAAACTAACTATTCAAGAAATATTAGTGTTACTAAATAATTATTGTTTTTTAAAACAATAGTTTCAAACTCAAACAGTGAAATGTGTGACTTCATGCTCAAGCTAAATTCCTGAGGGTTAATAGGATTGACATCTTATTATTGTCAGGAAAACAACAAGTGCAGACTTGGAAAGTAGAGGGAATAGAACTCCGAAGTTAAGCGTGCTCAGGCTAGGGGAGTGAGAGGATGGGTGACCGGTCGGGAAGTTAGACGATTTGGAATGAGTGATCCACACTTGAGTAGTTAAGAGGGGTGATTAGAGACTGAATCATCAAATAATTCAGAAAATTGAATCATCAAATAATTCAGAAAATTGAAAATCGAAAAAAATTCAATTTTTTTTCCAAAATTTTCAGAAAATTTTTTCAAAAAAAAACCTTTAGTACCGGTTGGTAACACCAACCGGTACTAAAGGTCGCCCATACCACAGCGCGAGCTCACGCCACGTGGTGGGCCTTTAGTGTCAGTTCGTGCCGAACCGGTACTAAAGGGGGGGGCTTTAGTCTCCACTCCATAGTTCCGGTTGCAGAACCGGCACTAAAGGCCCTTACGAACCGGTGATAAAGGCCAGTTCTGCACTAGTGCATCCCTTGCATATTATAGTTCATCACGAAGCCTTTATAGCTTGGTGGCAGTGATTGAAGAACTCTGTCAATGACACTATCATCAGGAAGATTAACTCCCAGCTGAGTCAAGTGGTTATGGTACCCAGACATTCTGAGTATGTGTTCACTGACAGAACTATTTTCTTCCATCTTGCAGCTATAGAACTTGTTGGAGAATTCACATCTCTCAATTCGGGCATTTAATTGAAATATTAACTTCAACTCCTGGAACATCTCATATGCTCCATGACGTTCGAAACGTCTTTGATGTCCCGATTCTAAGCCGTAAAGCATGGCACACTGAACTATCGAGTAGTCATCAACACGTGACTGCCAGGCATTCACAATGTCTGCACTTGCTTGCGCAGGTGGTACACCTAGCGGCGCTTCCAGGACGTAATTGTTCTGTGAAGCAATGAGGATAATCCTCAAGTTACGGACCCAGTCCGTGTAATTGCTACCATTATGTTTCAACTTAGCTTTCTCTAGGAACGCATTAAAATTCAAGGGAACGGTAGCACGGGCCATTGATCTACAACAACATAGACATGCAAAAACTATCAAGTACTAAGTTCATGATAAATTAAGGTTCAATTAATCATATTACTAAAGAACTCCCACTTAGATAGACATCCCTCTAGTCATCTAAATGATCGCGTGATCCATATCAACTAAACCATGTCCGATCATCACGTGAGACGAAGTAGTTTTCAATGGTGAACATCTCTATGTTGATCATATCTACTATATGATTCACATTTGACCTTTCGGTCTCGGTGTTCCGAGGACATATCTGCATATGCTACGCTCGTCAAGTTTAACCCGAGTATTCTGCGCGTGCAAAACTGGCTTGCACCCATTGCATGTGAACGTAGAGCTTATCACACCCGATCATCACGTGGTGTCTCGGCACGACGAACTGTAGCAACGGTGCATACTCAGGGAGAACACTTATACCTTGAAATTTAGTGAGGGGTCATCTTATAATGCTACCGCCGTACTAAGCAAAATAAGATGCATAAAAGATAAACATCACATGCAATCAAAATATGTGACATGATATGGCCATCATCATCTTGTGCCTTTGATCTCCATCTCCAAAGCATTATAAGATGATCTCCATCGTCACCGGCTTGACACCTTGATCTCCATCGTAGCATCGTTGTACACCTAGCGGTGCTTCCAGGACGTAATTGTTCTGTGCAGCAATGACGATAATCCTCAAGTTACGGACCCAGTCCGTGTAATTGCTACCATTATCTTTCAACTTAGCTTTCTCTAGGAACGCATTAAAATTCAAGGGAACGGTAGCACGGGCCATTGATCTACAACAACGTAGACATGCAAAAACTATCAACTACTAAGTTCATGATAAATTAAGGTTCAATTAATCATATTACTAAAGAACTCCCACTTAGATAGAATCGTATAGTAGATATGATCAACATGGAGATGTTCACCATTGAAAACTACTCCGTCTCACGTGATGATCGGACATGGTTTAGTTGATATGGATCACGTGAGGGATCATCTTATAATGCTAGCCACCTGTGTGCGAAGCACGTCGATAGAACCAGTCTCATGAACGCGGTCATGTAATGTAGGTCCGGGCCGCTTCATCGAACAATGCCGCCAAATCAAAGTACGACGTTGGTGGTAAGTAGTATGACTATTATCGCCCACAACTCATTGTGTTCTACTAGTGCATATAACATCTACACATAGACCTGGCTCGGATGCCACTGTTGGGGAACGTAGTAATTCAAAAAAATTCATATGATCACGCAAGATCTATCTAGGAGAAGCATAGCAACGAGCGAGGAGAGTGTGTCCTCATACCCTCGTAGACGAAAGTGGAAGCGTTTAGTAACGCGGTTGATGTAGTCGAACATCTTCACGATCCAACCGATCCAAGTAACGAACGTACGGCACCTTCGTATTCAGCACACATTCAGCACGACGACGTCCCTCGAGCTCTTGATCCAGTAGAGGGTCGAGGGAGAGTTCCGTCAGCACGACGGCATGGCGACAGTGATGATGAAGTTACCGGCGCAGGGCTTCGCCTAAGCACTACGACGATGTGACCGAGGTGTTAAACTGTGGAGGGGGGCACCGCACACGGCTAAGAGATTGTATTTTGTGCTTTGGGGTGCCCCCTGCCCCCGTATATAAAGCAGGGGAGGAGGAGGCCAGCGGCCAAGGAGGGCGCGCCATAGGGGGGTCCAACTAGGATTCCCATTCCTAGTTGGAGTCCCCTTCCTTTCCAAGAGGGGGATGTTGGGGAACGTAGTAATTTCAAAAAAAATTCCTACGCACATGCAAGATCATGGTGATGCATAGCAACGAGAGGGGAGAGTGTTGTCCACGTACCCTCGTAGACCGAAAGCGGAAGCGTTAACACAAAGCAGTTGATGTAGTCGAACGTCTTCATGATCCGACCGATCAAGTACCGAACGTACGGCACCTCCGAGTTCAGCACACGTTCAGCTCGATGACGTCCCTCGAACTCCGATCCAGCCGAGTGTTGAGGGAGAGTTTCGTCAGCACGACGGCGTGGTGACAATGATGATGTTCTACCGACGCAGGGCTTCGCCTAAGCACTGCTACGATATTATCGAGGTGTAATATGGTGGAGGGGGGCACCGCACACGGCTAAGAGATCAATGATCAATTGTTGTGTCTATGGGGTGCCCCCCTGCCCCCGTATATAAAGGAGCAAGGGGGAGGCCGCCGGCCAAGGAGGAGGGCACGCCAAGGGGGGAGTCCTACTCCCACCGGGAGTAGGACTCCTCCTTTCCTTGTTGGAGTAGGAAAAGGGAAGGGAGAAGGAGAAAGACGGAAGGGGGCGCCCCCCCTCCCTAGTCCATGGGGAGGGGTGCGGTCACCCTTTGGGGCCTTTCTCTCCTTTCCCGTATGGCCCATTAAGGCCCAATACGAATTCCCGTAACTCTCCGGTACTCCGAAAAATACCCGAATCACTCGGAACCTTTCCGAAGTCCGAATATAGTCGTCCAATATATCGATCTTTACGTCTCGGCCATTTCGAGACTCCTCGTCATGTCTGCGATCTCATCCGGGACTCCGAACTCCTTCGGTACATCAAAACACATAAACTCATAATATAACTGTCATCGTAACGTTAAGCGTGCGGACCCTACGGGTTCGAGAACTATGTAGACATGACCGAGACACCTCTCCGGTCAATAACCAATAGCGGAACCTGGATGCTCATATTGGCTCCCACATATTCTACGAAGATCTTTATCGGTCAGACCGCATAACAACACACGTTGTTCCCTTTGTCATCGGTATGTTACTTGCCCGAGATTCGATCGTCGGCATCTCGATACCTAGTTCAATCTCGTTACCGGCAAGTCTCTTTACTCATTCTGTAATACATCATCCCGCAACTAACTCATTAGTTACAATGCTTGCAAGGCTTATAGTGATGTGTATTACTGAGTGGGCCCAGAGATACCCCTCCGACAATCGGAGTGACAAATCCTAATCTTGAAATATGCCAACCCAACAAGTACCTTTGGAGACACCTGTAGAGCACCTTTATAATCACCCAGTTACGTTGTGACGTTTGGTAGCACACAAAGTGTTCCTCCGGTAAACGGGAGTTGCATAATCTCATAGTCATAGGAACATGTATAAGTCATGAAGAAAGCAATAGCAACATACTAAACGATCGAGTGCTAAGCTAACGGAATGGGTCAGGTCAATCACATCATTCTCCTAATGATGTGATCCCGTTAATCAAATGACAACTCATGTCTATGGCTAGGAAACATAACCATCTTTGATCAACGAGCTAGTCAAGTAGAGGCATACTAGTGACACTCTGTTTGTCTCTGTATTCACACATGTATCAAGTTTCCGGTTAATACAATTCTAGCATGAATAATAAACATTTATAATGATATAAGGAAATAAATAATAACTTTATTATTGCCTCTAGGGCATATTTCCTTCAGGGGAGAGAGGGAAGGAGGAGGAGAGGGACAAGGAAAGAGGGGGGCGCCGCCCCCTCCCTAGTCCAATTCGGACTTGCCATGGGGGGGCGTGTGGCCACCCCTTGTGGCCCTCCTCTCCTTTCCACTAAGGCCCATGAAGGCCCAATACTTCCCCGGGGGGTTCCGGTAACCTCCCGGTACTCCAAAAATACCCGAATCACTCCGGAACCATTCCGGTGTCCGAATATAACCTTCCAATATATCAATCTTTACCTCTTGACCATTTCGAGACTCCTCGTCATGTCCGTGATCTCATACGGGACTCCGAACAATCTTCGGTCATCAAATCACATAACTCATAATACAAATCGTCATCGAACATTAAGCGTGCGGACCCTACGGGTTCGAGAACTATGTAGACATGACCGAGACACATCTCCAGTCAATAACCAATAGCGGAACCTGGATACTCATATTGGCTCCTACATATTCTACGAAGATCTTTATCGGTCAAACCGCATGACAATATATGTTGTTCCCTTTGTCATCGGTATGTTACTTGCCCGAGATTCGATCGTAGGTATCATCATACCTAGTTCAATCTCGTTACCGGCAAGTCTCTTTACTCGTTCCGTAATGCATCATCCCGCAACTAACTCATTAGTCAAATTGCTTGCAAGGCTTATAGTGGTGTGCATTACCGAGAGGGCCCAGAGATACCTCTCGGATACACGGAGTGACAAATCCTAATCTTGATCTATGCCAACCCAAAAAACACCTTCGGAGACACCTGTAGAGCATCTTTATAATCACCTAGTTATGTTGTGACATTTGATAGCACACAAGGTGTTCCTCCGGTATTCGGGAGTTGCATAATCTCATAGTCAGAGGAACATGTATAAGTCATGAAGAAAGCAATAGCAATAAAACTAAATGATCATTATTCTCTAATGATGTGATCCCGTTCATCAAATCACAACACATGTCTATGGCTACGAAACTTAACCATCTTTGATTAACGAGCTAGTCAAGTAGAGGCATACTAGAGACACTCTGTTTGTCTATGTATTCACACATGTACTAAGTTTCCGATTAATACAATTCTAGCATGAATAATAAACATTTATCATGATATAAGGAAATATAAATAACAACTTTATTATTGCCTCTGGGGCATATTTCCTTCAGTCTCCAACTTAACTAGATTCAATAATCTAGATTACATAGTAATGATTCTAACACCCATGGAGTCTTGGTGCTGATCATATTTTGCTCGTGGAAGAGGCTTAGTCAACGGGTCTGCAATATTCAGATCTGTATGTATTTTGCAAACTTCTATGACTTCCTCCTTGACTAGATCGCGGACACCATATGGATCTTCAAGAGACCATTGTATTGAGAATCAAATGAGAGAGAGGAAGCCATCTAGCTACTAACTACGGACCCGCAGGTCTACAAAGAACTACTCACGCATCATCGGAGAGGCACCAATGGACATGATGCACCCCTCCGTGATGGTGTCTAGATTGGATCTGGTGGTTCTGTACTCTGCAACAGCTGGAATTGATTTTCATCGACTCGCCTAGAGTTTCTGGAATATTGGGGTATTTATACAGGAAAGAGGCGGTTCAGGGGGCACCCGAGGTGGGCACAACCCACCAAGGCGCGCCTGGGCCTCCTAGCACGACCTGGTGGGTTGTGCTCCCCTCGGAGCACCCCCCCCCCCAGTCGCTTCTCCAGCCCATAGGATGTCTTCTGGTCCAAAAAAATCCACAAAAAGTTTCGCTGCGTTTGGGCTCCGTTTGGTATAGATTTCCTGCGATGTAATAAACATGCAAAAAACAGCAACTGGCACTTGGTACTATGTCAATAGGTTAGTACCAAAAAAATGATATATAATGACTATAAAATGATTGTAAAACATCCAAGAATAATAATATAACAGCATGGAACAATCAAAAATTATAGATATGTTGGAGACGTATCACTGTTGCGTCGCCCCTCCGGGCTGTAGTGTCTCTGCTCGCGGTCTACTACGACCCCGAGGTCGTCTGTGGCTGCACCAACCCTCGCGCTGCCACTACGTCGTCCCATCAGGTCGTAGTGAGCATGGCACGCGGTCTCCGCTGCTGCCCGAGGCCGTTCCCGTGGTTGCACCGACACATGCACCGCCGCTGTGCCGCCCCTTTGGGCCGTAGCGCAGCGCCACGCGATCCACTCCGCTGCCCCGACCCGCCTGCTGCCGCCGGGTCGCCCCTTTGGTACGTAGTGCCGCGGCCCGCGGTCCACTCCGTCATCTCCGCGCATCGTCTTCTAGTGGTATGGGTCGCGCCGCCTCCCTCGACGCGGGAACACCACCGTCCGCGCCGGTCTTTGTTACGGTGTCAGGTTCCTTGCCTTCTTCGAGCACCGCCGCCGTGCTCCTAACCTAGCCGCCGTCAGGCCGCCGCCGCCCATCCACCCCCTTCAACTTCATCCAGCACCAACCCATACCCAGCATCGCCGTCATCTACCCCAAACACTTCGTCTACTCCGACCACCGTCGTTGACATCGGCCCCAAGCTGATTGGTGCCACAACCGTCATCGAGTCTGCCTTCTCTGCTAGCCCCTCCGACTCCTCGACATGACATACAACTCGTGCAGGTCCCATGTCTACGCATGCCCGGTATTGGCAACACAGATGCGTGCCTTCGTCCACGATGTGTCCCCGGGCTTGGCAAACCCGTCGCGACGCTTCGTCAACAACGTCTTCTTCCCGTCGCACCACTACTTCGACGCCACTGCGCCCATGACCAACTCGGTGTCTCCTTGTGCCCGCGGATCCACGGCGACTTCCTCGACACTGGACACCCTGACTCGACATCGACCACGGTGTTCTTTTGCACGGCTACCTCATCACGGCTACACCACCCACGCTCTCGGCTATCTCAACAAATGGCAGAAAGGGCTACCGCCTTGCTTGAGCAACCTCATCGATTTCCACTCCGGCCACGACTTTCGCGATGCATTGATCGTTACGACTGTGGAGGGGTGTCCGTCGGCTTACCTTCGGATTCTTCTCCAGTCTCACCATCTGTGTCACTGCTATTGTGACTGCGGGGGGGGGGGGGGGGGGGGGGCGGGGTTGTTGAGTATATTGATTATTAGGAAAGACGAGATAGACTAGGATTTGTTCTGTCTTGTCTTGTACTCCAAGTTGATCATTGTACTCCTATATATATGCCCATGAGGCTCAAGCAATACAAAATGATTTCCACCAAACCCCTCTCTCCCTTTTAACATCGTATTAGTTTCCGGGTTCTAAACACTAGCCGCCGCCGCTTCCGCTCCCACGCGCCACCCCCGGGGCGGTCGGCCTCCATGACCACCGCCGAGGGCCGCGCCGCCCGTACCTAGGGTTCGTCCGCCGGTCGTGATGACCGGCTGCCCTAGAGAGTCTTTTTCCCGAGCCCTTGCTTCGGGATTTTTCGCTCTCTCGCTGGTCGTTTTGATCGGCGTTTTTCTTTTTGGTTTTCCGGTCTATACTTGATCGCTTTGTGTCGCCCGCCACTGCCGTCAACCCCCGTGCGCCTCTACTCCGACACCGGTGCGACCAGCCGGCCTCTTCACCGACCCAGCGGCCTCGCGCAATAGGCGGCCCCTAACGGCCGGCGTCCGCGCGTCTGCCCGCTCGTCGCCCCAACCCGGCGGCCTCACGCGACAGGTGGCCCCTCACGGCCGTTGTCCATGCGTCGGCCCGCTCGTTGATCTACGCCGGCCATCACCGCCCTGTCCCCGAGTTCAGCGCACCCCTCCGCCGATCGAGCAACAGGCTGTCGCAGCGTTCCCCCATCGGGACGCAACGCCGCCGTCCTGTGGTTCTACCCGTGGCTGCACCGATCCACGCCGCCGCTGCGTCGCCCCTTCTGGCAGTAGTGCCGCGACAAGTGATCTCCGTCGCCGCCCTGAGGCCGTTCCCGTGGTTGCACCACCTCGCGCGCTGCCGCTGCATTGCCCCTTCGGGCCATAGTGTCGCGGCCTGCGGTCAACCACCGCATCAAGGCCGTCCGCTCCAGGCTGCACCGACCCTCGCGCTGCCGCTACGTCGCCCCGTCGGGCCATAGCGAGCATGGCACGCGATCCCTGCAACTGCCCTGAGGTCACCAAACCCCTCTCTCCCTTCTAACAGGGCGTGTTGAGTATTATGATTTGATAGGAAATACGAGATAGACTAGGATATGTTCTGGCTTATCTTGTACTCCAAGTTGACCATGTACTCATTATATATACGTCTACGAGACTCAGCAATAAACAATCGATTCCACCAATACCTCTCTATCCCTTCTAACACCGGTGATGTTTCAAGTGTCGTTGGAAGGCATGTGGAGGTTTATCTCCGACGGATCTCGTGGGATCCGATCAGCGTTTGTCTTCGGTGGATTCGACTGGACCCTGTCTTCGTTCGTCTACGTCTGTGTGTCTGCAGGTTGGATCCTTCCAATCTACATTCTTTTCGAAAATATGCGATATACATAATACTAGAATCTAACATGTCATAACACATCAAATCCGAATTCAGAAAGAATAAAATATGTAATTCTGACACCGAGTAGTACTTCATGTAAGCCGGGATTAAAATTTGGCCCATTGTCACTTCCGCCAACAAATTGGTTATTTTTCCCTGGTTTACTTTAAAACTCTAATTTTTATACTTAAAATTCCGTGATGCTATATATTCACGTTGTGTCTACCTACCAGGCTTACTATATAGGAGGTGGCGACTGCTCCTCCCCTTCAACCACTACAGTCGCCGTGGGTTCCCCTAGTCTTTCTTGGCCACTGCGACAGTGGGAGGATGAGGGAACCCCATATTTCAGTATCCCGGTCCATGTTTTAGGGTTTGTCTACTATTGTCAGCAACGGGATGATGGTGTCGTGGTTATCATGGAATAAAGTCTTCCCACCTCGCCCTGGTCATCATTGATGGTTACGAACAACAACGCATGTAGCACTAGTAGAAAAAGGCCCATTTGTCCCGTTTCGCTTACGAACCGGGACAGATGGGGCTCCACGTGGCCGCTGCGGCTTGCCCAGGCAGGAGGGCATTTAGTCCCGGTTGGTAACACCAACCGGGACCAAAAAGTATCCACCCGTCAGCAGTTCAGGGGCTGGAGTTTTTTTTTTTGAAGAGGGGGTTGGGGTTTTCCGAGGGTTAATTTAGGGGTTTCATATATTGTGTTAGCTAGCTAATAGAGAGAGTTGCCCTCTCTTATCTCCGTGCTTGGTCGACGCTACGTACTATACGTATAGAGAGAACTCGCGACACGCTAGCTAGTAAGCAAATGAAGGAAAACATTAAGTATACAAGATAATCATGAACATATACAGAGAGAAGTGATCGACCTCCTCCTTCTCTGAGAGATTAGTCGAATAAGAAGTTTTCGTATATCTATCCAACGCTACTAGCTACATATATACAATATAAGATCTCTTACAATCCCTAACATCTAAAGTCAAGTTCCACATGGTATTCTCCGGCTTTAATGATGACGTGGTCAAGAAAGAATCCCGCCAGTTCCTCTTGAATTGCTTTTATGCGATCATGTGGTAGGAGTTCATTCCGCAACTGCCATTGATAAATTGAAGAAGAGGGTCAATACATGTGTATGAATGAAACTGATCAACAAAAATGATGGTAATAAAATAAAATTGTGAATATTTTTGCTTACGCACTTCATATTCTTTTTCAGAGTAGTCCCGCTTATTAGAGGCTGTCGCGTTGTAGATGAACTCGCAAACGTAGTATCCACAGAAATCATTCCCGGCTTCCTGCCAGAAGCACTTTACGAGAAATAGAGGTCAATCACTGATAAGCAAGCATGCTAAGTGGTATTGCTGAAACTAGCTAGAATCAATGGGAGATGCGCGGAACTAGGTAGCAGTACTTACTTTCGGGTGTTTAAATCGCAGCTCGGTCGGCAATCCCGGAGAAATTGTGGTGAACTCTTTCCAAACCCTGCCAGACAAAGAAAATAATTACTTGATATCAGGAAATGAACAAAGTTGCCGATATGGTGCGATAATGATCGATTGAACTTACTTCTCGAGCATTCGAGTCATGTCCGCATACTCCTCGGGATCTTTTCGTCTGGAGTCTAAGACGGTTACTTCTCCCCGTTCAAGCTTAATCTCTAGGAGAATAAAGTGGAACATGCGAACGCATGCATACCTCATTAGTTACATTACTATAACCTCGAGTAATAAGGGAAACCGAATGTGCACAAGACAGTAACACTCACTTGAAGTTGTAAGGAAAGAGTATTTTATCTTTGCTTTTATTTTTGAGCAACGATTGTAGCAAGTTGTCCTTGGTTTCTGAGACATTGTGTTTAACCGTAAATTCATGTATGACATTTGGGTTAATGAACCCAATGTCATAGATTTGTGCTTTTCTCCATTCGATGATCTTCAATCTGCATAATATAGTGAGGATAATTATATATACATGCAATGAAACAGCTGAGCTATATATAGAGACTTCATTACAGAAAGTAGTACTTACAGACAGTAGCAAGCCACGAGTGATTTGTCGAGGGCCTTTAGATTGTAGAACTGGAAAAACTCGTCAAAATCAACAGTTAACACATCTTGTCCAATGAAGTCGTGGTCATCTTTAATTCTCATCGTCAAAGCATCCTTCCCAGACTCGCTGCAGGTTTTCATGTACCATTGATGGAATCTTTGCATCATTGTTGCTAGAGGAGGACTTCCATCTTTGATGAGGGGCTTCCCGTACTGGTATCTGAATTCGTCCACCTCCATTGTATCAAAATGTGCATCATCGGGCAGGTAATCACCAGGATTGGTACCGGGCACCATCCCTGGCAGATTTGTGACGATATCGCTAGCCACCTTGAGTGGGGGGGCATGATTGGTTCTCCTGTTCTCCGTGCTGGGGATTTTTTTTCCCAGCTCGGCGTTCTTCTAACCTTTTGTCACTTGAAGTAGTTCCTGACCAGCGCGCTTCTTGAAATGTCTTTTTAAGACAACGGACATGGTTGTCATCCGGCGGAGGCGGTGGTGGTTGCTTCAGGGCATTGATAGTGCGCTAAAGTTTCACCGGATCTATCTTCTCCTCCGGAGCTGGATCTTTCTTAGCTCTTTGAGTTTCAAAGAAGTCCTTCACTTGGGCTTCATAGATCTTCGCGTTTTCCTCCACGTTCATCTCGTATGGTAACTACTCTAGAGGCTTGAGAGATGGACCGAATCTGTATTGCCTCCCGCCTCTGGCTGTACTGCTAGACGCCGGAGCAGCCGGAGCGGTGGCGGCTGTCTTCCTTTGTTGCTTATGAGGCGGAGAAGGAGGCGGAGTGCTACAACGCGCCGGAGCAGCCTGAGCGGCGGCGACTATCTTCTGCCATCGTTGACGAGGCGGAGGAGGAGGTGGGCTGCTCGGATGCGTCGGAGCAGGCGGAGAAGGAAGCGGAGTGCCGCCACGTGCCAGAGCAGCCGAAAAAGGAGGCGGAGTGCCCTGATCACTCGCCGGAGGAGGAGGAGGCGGAGTGCCCTGACTCGTCGGAGGAGGAGGAGAAGGCGGAGGCGTCCAGTTTGGAATCTTGATGTGCTCCTTCCGCCATTGACATGGAGTCTTCAGAGCAAGACCCAGCTGAGTCTCCCCTTCACCTGTAGGGTGGTCAAGCTCGAGGTCCTCAAATCCCTCCGTTATTTCATCCACCATCACAACAGCATAGCCTTGTGGAATCGAAAGGCAGTGAAAAGTTGCGTCGGGTTCAGGAGGTGCAACAGAGCCGACAGCCGCCTTGACTTTGAGGTTCCGCCATTGCGTCATAAGGTGGCAATGTTGAGCCTCCGTGATAGCATCAACGGGGTAGCTAGGAGCCATGAAGTCAGGATGCTGAAGGAGCTCGGTGGAAGCCACGCTGCTTCTTCGCTGAGATGGCGGGGTAGCTTATAGGGTAGCTCCGGCAGGTCGCTGGCTCTGAACTGCTTATTCCTCTAGCACTCATACCCTTGCATTCAGCTTCTGCAGTTCGGTCTGCTCCACTTTCCTCCTCCTCTCCCGGGTTTTGTAACCGTCTGCGCTGGGAAACCCAACCTTCCACGCAACGGAGCCTGCCATGCCTCGTGTTCGTCCAGGGTGCTCAGGATTCCCGAGGGCCCGTGTGATCTCGTTGTTCTCTCTGTCGGGAACGAACGTCCCTTGCTGTGCTGCGCTGATATACTTCTGAAGCTTCTTGACGGGTATTTCAAGTTGCTCCTCCGTCCAACGGCACTTCCCTATTTCAGGGTCCAAGGTTCCCCGAACCCCGAAGAACCAAGTCCTTGAACGATCTGGCCAGTTCAATGTCTCTGGTTCGACCCCTTTATCAAGCAGGTCATGCTCAGCCTTGTCCCACAATGGCCGGGCTTTGAGGTAGCCACCAGACCCCGTGCGATGGTGATGCTCCTTCTTTGCAGCATTTAACTTGTTTGTCGCTGACATCTTCTTACTCTTCTCCAATGTCTTGTAGGCCACAAATGCGGGCCAGTGATCTCTTATCTTCTCAAATCGGCCAGTGAATTCCGGAGTCTTCCCTTTGTCGACAAATGTTGATTTCAACTCATTCTTCCACCTCCTCAAAAGATCTGCCATCTTCTTAAGAGCATGAGCCTTGATCAATGGCTCTTTAACTGGCTTATCCAAATCATCCTCTGGTGGTAGGGTGAAATTTGCCTTCAGCGTGGTCCAAAGATCATCTTTCTGTCTATCGTTGACATAAGACACTTGAGGGTCTTTGCTCTTAGGCTTATTCCATTGGTGGATGCTGATTGGGATCATGTCCCTAACAAGAACCCCACACTAAGCAGAAAATGCTTCCTTGGTCCGGCTAGGTTCAATCGGTTGGCCATCGCCCTTCATTGCTGTGATCGTGAACCTTTCATCCTGGCGCAACCTTTTCTATGGGCCTCGTCTCGTTACCGAAGTTTGGCTCGATCCGGAGGGCTATAAAAGAAGAAAGAAGAGAGTTAATATGTGTACATAGCAAAACAATTAATGCATCAATTAGCTAGTCAGCACAGGCTTAATTAATATATATACCTCGCCGTATTTGCAACAGCTCCTTCCTCCGTTCGCTCATCGGAGCTGTCATCACGGTCTCCTTCTTCCACCGGCATTCGGTCACCGGAGCCATCATGATCATGTCCTTCAACCTCCATTGTTCGATCACCGGAGCCTGCTTCACCCTCTCCTTCCAGACCATCGGTGTTGTTAAGATACGACAAGACATCACCTCCGCCAAGGATTATGTCCCCCAACAACTATTCTGCTTCGAAGTCTCGGTGCTCCATAGTTTCTGCAAATATTACAACATGGCAATTAATACACAAACATGACAGATGGATATATTAGTGGCAAACGTAGACCTAGCTAGCTCGACGCTTCTACGGTTTGGGGTGGCCTCGACAACACTTCTAGGGTTTGGGGTGGCCTCGGCAACGCTTCTAGGGTTTGGGGTAGCCTCGACAATCCTTCTAGGGTTTGGGCCGGACCGCCTCTCTCATGAATGTCCGACGTCCGGACCGACAAGGGATTTAACAAATGATGCCATTCTGGATGTGCAGAAAATGGTCCCTATTTTTCCTGATCTCATCTACGCTTTTATATGCCACGTTGTCTAGTGTCAAAGGATTCAAGAAAACCATGGCTTCATCATTAGCCAGAAGTAATAGACACATGATGGTATGAAGCTCTCCAAAATTATTTTGGAACGGAGTCCTGATAGGATAATTCGCTTCTTGGTACGAAGTTCAGCAAGAGCCTTTTGAATATCGCTATTTTGATGGCCTTTGCTGAACTTCGTACCAAAAAACAAATTATCCTATCAGGACTCCGTTCCAAAATAATTTTGGAGAGCTTCATACCATCATGCGCCTGTTACTTCCGGCCAATTATGAAACCATGGATTTCTTCCATACTTTGACACATGAGAACATGCAAATATAGAATGGTAGATGAAATCAGGAAAAATATGGATCAACTTAATTCTGCACATCCATAATGGGGGCATTCTTGATAAATCTCTTATAAATCTCGAGAGAGATTGTCGGGTAGGGGCGGGAGGGGGTAGGAGACGGACATCGTTTTTTCTAGGGTTTGGGTGTCCTCGAGAGTTGGTCGAGCGAGAGGGGGGCGCTCCCGTGGTCTAAGTTATCGGGGAGGGGGTATATCGACCCCCCCTCATGTCGAAGTTATCGGGGAGGGGGTATATCGACAACAATGGCATACATACATGGGAAAAAATGTTATCGAGGAGGGGGTATATCGACCCACCCCCCTCATGTCGAAGTTATCGGGGAGGCGGTATATCGACAACGACATACTCGATAAAAAATAAGAAGAGGAAGAAGAAGAAAAAAAAGAGGAGAAGAAGGAATAGAGGATAAGAAGAAAAAATAGAATAATATATTATTCTATTTTTTCTTCTTCTCCTCTTTTTTTTCTTCTTTTTCATCTTTTTATTTATTCCTCCTCTTCTTCCTCTCCTCTTCTTCTCCTTCTTCTTCTCCTTCTTCTCCTCTATTCCTAAAACTAGTCCTAAAACTAAACTAAACTAAACTAAAACTAAAACTAAACTAAACTAAAACTAAACTAAAATAAACTGAATTAAATAAACTAAACTAAACATAAACTAAAATAATCCTAAAACTAAACTAAACTTCTCCTCCTCCCTTTTCTTCTTCTTCTTCTTCTTCTTATTTTCATCCTAAAACTCTATGAACAAAATTACAACAGAACAAAAACCATAAAAATTCTATGAACAAAATTACAACAGAAAAAAATCATAAAAATTCTATGAAAAAATTGACATATTCTTTGCAAATGAACATACAAACATTTGCATATTCTACAATAATATCACAAAAAAATTTATGACCAGAAAAAAATTCTAACTTTTGCATATTCTTTGCATATGAACATACATACATCATCATCATCATCATCTACTAATACAAATAAAAAAATCTATATATGAACAGGGGCGTCGTCGGCGTCGGGGCGGGCGGCGGCATTGGGGCGGGCGCACGGCTGCGTTGGGGCGCGGGGGGAAGGAGGAGAGGAGAGGGAACGGCGCAGTGAGGCTCACAGTGCAGGGGAGCGGCGGCGAGGTCGGGGCAGGGTGCGACGAGGTCGGGACAGGGCTCGGCGACGATGAGGTCGGGGCAGGGCGCGTCGAGGTCGGGGCAGGGTGCGGCGAGGCCGGTGCAGGGGCGATGGCGACGATGGAGACGGCGGACGGGGGCAGGGCAGCCTGGTGGCGTCGATGACCTTGGCGTCGTCGGGCACGAGCTGACGATGGAAATCTGACCTAAGTGTTGCTTATAAAGCAAAGGCATTGGTCCCGGTTCATGGCACAAACCGGGACAAATGCCCCCCTTTGGTCCCGGTTCGTGCCACCAACCGGGACCAAAGGTCTCTTTTCAGCAGCCCAAAGGGCGGGAAGCAGAGGCCTTTGGTCCCGGTTGGTGGCACCAACCGGGACTAAAGGGAGGCATTGGTCCCGGTTGGTGCCATGAACCGGTACCAATGTCCCCCTTTAGTCCCGGTTGGTGCCACCAACCGGGACCAAAGGCCTTGTGTTGCCCACGCCCAAATGTTTAGTCCCACCTCGCTAGTTGAGAGGCGCTCGGAGTGGTTTATTAGCCCCACTGCGGCTGCCCTCTCGAGCTCCTCTCAACTGCAAGCTTACTGGGCCTACTCACACACTATGCTGCCTGTGGGCCTACTGGGCCTTCTGCGGGCCTGAATCCTGGCCCATGGTTGGGTTTCTAGTCGTATTCAGGCCGTGGTGGCCTAGTAGGTGGCATTTTTTATTATTTCCAGTCTTTTTGTTTTCTTTTTTGATTTATTTATTTTATTTTGTTTCTACTTACAGCAAAATACTTACTGTTTTTCAGTGATTCTTTTTGCTTTTAGTTAATAAAAATTATAAACTTTCTGTTTGTGCAAAAATTTCAGCAAATCACTAGTTTGTGAATAACTTTACTATAAAAATAGAATTTGAGTGATTCTTTTTCGTGCTATTTAATATTATTGTGTTTTATCATTATATTAAATTTGGTAATTTTAGCTTCTTTTAAATGTCTATTTTAATGAAGAACATATTTTGTTATTTTAGATTGCTATGAAAGTTTCTAACAAAAAATTTCTTTATGAAAATTCTTTTTGCCATTAATGTTTTGAACAGAAAATACTTTGATAATTTTAGTTGCATAAATTTTATATAATTTATTTAAAAAATACTAGAGGTTTATAAACCCTTTCTGACTTCATTTGTTATTTTTCATGCATTTACTGATTTTTTTTGAGCTATATGACCCTGAAATTGAAAAGCACTACAAATGAACTCTGAAAAGGTTGAAAGTTGGCATGGTATCATCATTTCACCCACATAGCATGTGCTAAAAAGTTGAGAGGGTTACGGCAAAAAATGGATGCACTTCGTGTACAAAACGGACAATCTCTTTCGAAGTATCAAGGTTTCAACAAAACCTCGTCTGTTACAAAGGGATTTCATTTTCTTGAAATTATTTGAACTCCAGACTTTTTATGTGTTCAAAATGCACCATTCAAAGCCACATCATCAATTTTCAACCCTTTCTGACTTCATTTGTTATTTTTCATGCATTTACTGATTTTTTTGAGCTATATAACCCTGAAATTGATAAGCACTACAAATGAACTCTGCAAAGGTTGAAAGTTGGCATGGTGTAATCATTTCACCCACATAGCATGTGCTAAAAAGCTGAGAGGGTTACGGCAAAAACTGGATGCACTTCGTGTACAAAACGGGCAATCTGTTTCGAAGTAGCAGGGTTTCATACGGAAACTCGTCTGTTACAAAAGGCATCTCATTTCTTCACATGTAACTCCAGTGATATTCTAGATCAAAGGCATCATCATAATAGTTGTGGACAGAAAGTCTTCACTTTTTCTTCGCTCGTGTCCTTTGCTTATTGCGCCGTAACCATGGATATTCTTCATCGCTTAACATGGTGCTTGGGTCAGCGTTGACTTTGAAGGGAGGAATTTCATGAAACTTTTCATAATCTTCAGACATGTCTGTCTTGCCCTCCAATCCCACGATGTCTCTTTTTCCTGGAAGAACTATGTGGCGCTTTGGCTCATCATATGATGTATTCGCTTCCTTATCTTTCCTTTTTCTCGGTTTGGTAGACATGTCCTTCACATAGAAAACATGCGCCACATCATTGGCTAGGATGAATGGTTCGTCTGTGTACCCAAGATTGTTCAGATCCACTGTTGTCATTCCGTACTGTGGGTCTACCTGTACCCCGCCTCCTGACAGATTGACCCATTTGCACTTAAACAAAGGGACCTTAAAATCATGTCCATAGTCAAGTTGCCATATGTCCACTATGTAACCATAATATGTGTCCTTTCCCCTCTTGGTTGCTGCATCGAAGCGGACACCGCTGTTTTGGTTGGTGCTCTTTTGATCTTGGGCGATTGTGTAAAATGCATTCCATTTATCTCGTACCCTTTGTAAGTCAATACAGTCGAAGATGGCCCCTGTCCAACGAGTATAGCTCATCAGAAACAGTGTTGTCACCCATGAGACGTGTTTGCAACCAACTGCCGAAAGTCCTGATGTGTTCACATGTAATCCAGTCGTCACACTGCTCCGGGTGTTTCGAGCGCAGAATGTTCTTGTGTTCATCGACATACGGGGTCACCAAGGTAGAGTTCTGTAGAACTGTGTAGTGTGCTTGAGACCAAGAATGCGCGTCCCTACATATTATTGAGTCCCCTCCTAGCGTGCCTTTTCCAGTCAGTCTCCCCTCAAACCGCGATTGAGGGAGACCAATCTTCTCAAGGTCAGGAATGAAGTCAACACAAAACCCAATGACATCCTCTATTTGATGGCCCGTGCCGATCTTCCTTCTGGCCTAGCGCGGTTACGGACATATTTCTTTAGGACTCCCATGAACCTCTCAAAGGGGAAAATATTGTGTAGAAATACGGTGCCCGGAATGACAATCTTGTCGAGTAGATGAACTAGGACGTGCGTCATGATATTGAAGAAGGATGGTGGGAACACTAGCTCAAAACTGACAAGACATTGTGCCACATCACTCCTTAACCTTGGTATGATTTCTGGATCGATCACCTTCTGAGAGATTGCATTGAGGAATGCACATAGCTTCACAATGGCTAATCGAACGTTTTCCGGTAGAAGCCCCCTCAATGCAACCGGAAGCAGTTGCGTCATAATTACGTGGCAGTCATGAGACTTTAGGTTCTGGAACTTTTTCTTTGTCATATTTATTATTGCCTTTATATTCGACGAGAAGCCAGACAGGACCTTCATACTGAGCAGGCATTCAAAGAAGATTTCCTTCTCTTCTTTGGTAAGAGCGTAGCTGGCAGGACCTTCATACTGCTTTGGAGGCATGTCGTCTTTTTCGTGCCAACATTGCAGGTCCTCCTGTGCCTCCGGTGTATCTTTTGTCTTTCCATACACGCCCAAGAAGCCTAGCAGGTTCATGCAAAGGTTCTTCGTCACGTGCATCACGTCGATTGAAGAGCGGACCTCAAGGTCTTTCCAGTAGGGTAGGTCCCAAAATATAGATTTCTTCTTCCACATGGGTGCGCGTCCCTTAGCGTCATTCGGAATAGATAGTCCGCCGGGACCCTTTCCAAAGATTACCTGTAAATCATTGACCATAGCAAGTACGTGATCACCGGTACGCATGGCGGGCTTCTTCCGGTGATCTGCCTCGCCTCTAAAATGCTTGCTTTTCTTTCAACATTGATGGTTGGTCGGAAGAAATTGACGATGCCCCAGGTACACATTCTTCCTGCATTTGTCCAGGTATATACTTTGGGTGTCATCAAAAAGTGCGTGCATGTGTGGTATCCCTTGTTTGTCTGTCCTGAAAGGTTACTGAGAGCGGGCCAATCATTGATGGTTACAAATAACAATGCATGCAGGTCAAATTCCTCCTGTCTGTGCTCATCCCACACACGTTCACCTTTTCCATTCCACAGCTGTAAAAGTTCTTCAACTAATGGCCTTAGGTACACATCAATGTCGTTGTCGGGTTGCTTAGGGCCTCAGATGAGAACTGGCATCATAATGGACTTCCACTTCATGCACAGCCAAGGAGGAAGGTTATAGATACATAGAGTCATGGGCCAGGTGCTGTGATTGCTGCCCTGCTCCCCAAAAGGATTAATGCCATCAGTGCTTAAACCAAACAATATGTTCCTTGCGTCACCTGCAAACTCCTTCCAGTACTTTCTCTCGATTTTTCTCCACTACGACCCGTCAACTGGTGCTCTAAACTTCACGTCTTTCTTACGGTCCTCTCTGTGCCATCGCATCAACTTGGCATGCTCTTTGTTCCTGAACAGACGTTTCAACCGTGGTATTATAGGAGCATACCACATCACCTTAGCAGGAACCCTCTTCCTGGGGAGCTCGCCGTCAACATCACCAGGCTCACCTCGTCTGATCTTATACCACAATGCACCGCATACCGGGCATGCGTTCAAATCCTCGTACGCACCGTGGTAGAGGGTGCAGTCATTAGGGCATGCATGTATCTTCTGCACCTCCAATCCCAGAGCGCATAGAACCTTCTTTGCTCCGTATGTATTGTCGGGCAATTCGTTATCCTTTGGAAGCTTCTTCTTCAATATTTTCAGTAGCTTCTCAAACCCGTTGTCAGCTACACCATTGTCTTCTTCCATTGCAGCAATTCTAGTGTGGTATCTAGCTTTGTGTTGCCATCTTCGCAATTGGGGTACAACCGTTTTTTGTGATCCTCTAACATATTTTCGAACTTCAGCTTCTCCTTTTGACTTCCGCACTGTCTCTTTGCATCAACAACGACCCGGCAAAGATCATCATCGGGCACATCGCCTGGTTCCTCTTGATCTTCAGCTTCCCCCATTGCAGCATCACCGTATTCAGGGGGCACATAGTTGTCATCATCCTCTTCTTCTTCGTTGTCTTCCATCATAACCCCTCTTTCTCCGTGCTTGGATCAAACATTATAGTGTGGCATGAAACCCTTATAAAGCAGGTGGGTGTGAAGGATTTTCCGGTCAGAGTAAGACTTCGTATTCCCACATATAGGGCATGGACAACACATAAAACCATTCTGCTTGTTTGCCTCAGCCACTTCGAGAAAATTATGCATGCCCTTAATGTACTCGGAGGTGTGTCTGTCACTATACATCCATTGCCGGTTCATCTGCGTGCATTATATATAATTAAGTGTGTTAAAAACCATTACAGAACATCATGAATAGATAAGTGACCAAATTAATAGAAGTTCATCATCACATTAAAACCAAAGTACATACATAGTTCTCCAGAGCATGTAACTGAACCATACATTGAAACTTTCTAAAACATTTCAATGCAACAACAAATGCGATCATAATCGCAACCAAGGTAACAATTGATCCAACGGTATAATGATACCAAGCCTCGGTATGAATGGCATATTTTCTAATCTTCATAATCTTCAAGCGCATTGCATCCATCTTGATCTTGTGATCATCGACGACATCCGCAACATGCAACTCCAATATCATCTTCTCCTCCTCAATTTTTTTTTTAATTTTTCCTTCAAGTAATTGTTTTCTTCTTCAACTAAATTTAACCTCTCGACAATAGGGTCGGTTGGAATTTCCGGTTCACATACCTCCTAGATAAAAATATCTATGTCACGTTGGTCGGCATAATTGTCATAAACAATAAATGAACCAAATAGTTATAAAATATAATAGATACCACATCTGAATCATAGACAGGACGAGGGCTGGCGGGGGCAGATACCAAAACCATCGCACTATATAATAACAAACAATAATAAAAGTAAGAAAATTATACAAGTATCTATCTAAATCATACAAGTAAGAATTTTGTTCTTTTACAAAGAAGATAAGAACAAGAGGCTCACCACGGTGGTGCCGGCGACGAGATCGGCGCGGGCGATCGACAGCGGTGAAGACGGGGATGGGACGTAACAGACCGCTAAACCTAGACAAATCTTGAGGAAAATGGAGCTTGAAGGTCGAGCTTGGCGAGGAGAAAGTTCAAGTAGTGTGGCTCGGGCATTTCATTCACCTATTGTGCATAGGAGGTGAGCTAGAGTACCACAAAGCCCTCCCCTCGCCGGCCAGAAAAAACAGAGCAGTGGAGTGCTCTGCTCGCGGGCGAGGGGGTATATATAGGCACCTCATTGGTCCCGGTTTGTGCCTGGAACCGGAACTAAAAGCCCTCCTTTGGTCCCGGTTCCAGCCACGAACCGGGACCAATGGTTGTGGTCCAGGAGCGAGGCCCATTGGTCCCGGTTTATGTCTGGACAGGACCAAAGGGTCCATACGAACCGGGACCAATGCTCCACGAGGCCCGGCCGGCCCCTTGGGCACACGAACCGGGACGTATGCCCCCATGGGTCCTGGTTCATGACTGAACCGGGACTAATGGGCTGGCCAGGCCTGGACCAAAGCCCTATTTTCTACTAGTGTAGGTAAAATTCCTCCTGGTCGTGCTTATCTCACACACGTACACCTTTTCCGCTCCACAGCTGTAAAAGTTCTTCAACTAATGGCCTTAGGTACACATCAATTGCATTGCCGGGTTGCTTAGTGTTGGAAATATGCCCTAGAGGCAATAATAAATGGTTATTATTATATTTCTCTGTTCATGGTAATTGTCTATTGTTCATGCTATAATTGTGTTATCCGGAAATCGTAATACATGTGTGAATACATAGACCACAACGTGTCCCTAGTAAGCCTCTAGTTGACTAGCTCGTTGATCAACTGATAGTCATGGTTTCCTGACTATGGACATTGGATGTCATTGATAACGGGATCACATCATTAGGAGAATGATGTGATGGACAAGACCCAATCCTAAGCATAGCATAAAAGATCGTGTAGTTTCGTTTGCTAGAGCTTTTCCAATGTCAAGTATCTTTTCCTTAGACCATGAGATCGTGCAACTCCCGGATACCGTAGGAGTGCTTTGGGTGTGCCAAACGTCACAACGTAACTGGGTGACTATAAAGGTGCACTACAGGTATCTCCGAAAGTGTCTGTTGGGTTGGCGCGGATCGAGACTGGGATTTGTCACTCTGTGTGACGGAGAGGTATCTCTGGGCACTCGGTAATGCATCATCATAGTGAGCTCAATGTGACTAAGGCGTTAGTCACGGGATCATGCATTGCGGTACGAGTAAAGAGACTTGCCGGTAACGAGATTGAACAAGGTATTGGGATACCGACGATCGAATCTCGGGCAAGTAACATACCGATTGACAAAGGGAATTGTATACGGGATTGATTGAATCCTCGACATCGTGGTTCATCCGATGAGATCATCGTGGAACATGTGGGAGCCAACATGGGTATCCAGATCCCGCTGTTGGTTATTGACCGGAGAGGCGTCTCGGTCATGTCTGCATGTCTCCCGAACCCGTAGGGTCTACACACTTAAGGTTCGGTGACGCTAGGGTTGCAGAGATATGTGTATGCGGAAACCCGAAAGTTGTTTGGAGTCCCGGATGAGATCCCGGACGTCACGAGGAGTTCCGGAATGGTCCGAAGGTGAAGAATTATATATAGGAAGTCAAGTTTCGGCCACCGGGAAATTTTGGGGGTTATCGGTATTGTACCGGGACCACCGGAAGGGTCCCGGGGGTCCACCGGGTGGGGCCACCTATCCCGGAGGGCCCCATGGGCTGAAGTAGGAGGGCAACCAGCCCCTAGTGGGCTGGGGCGCCCCCCATGGGCCTCCCCCCTGCGCCTAGGGTTGGAAACCCTAGGGTGGGGGGGCGCCCCACTTGCCTTGGGGGGCAAGTCTCCCCCCTTTGGACGCCGCCCCCTCCCTTGATGGGATCTTGGCCGGCGCCCCCCCTCCCAGGGGGCCTATATAAAGGGGGTGAGGGAGGGCAGTAGTATTACAGCCTTGGGCGCCTCCCTCCTCCCCTGCTACACCTCTCCCTCTCGCAGAAGCTCGGCGAAGCCTTGCCGAGACCCGCTACATCCACCACCACGCCGTCGTGCTGCTGGATCTCCATCAACCTCTCCTTCCCCTTGCTGGATCAAGAAGGAGGAGACGTCGCTGCACCGTACGTGTGTTGAACGCGGAGGTGCCGTCCGTTCGGCACTCGGTCATCGGTGATTTGGATCACGGCGAGTACGAATCCGTCATCCACGTTCATTGGAACGCTTCCGCTCGCGATCTACAAGGGTATGTAGATGCACCCCTTTCCCCTCGTTGCTACTATACTCCATAAATGCATCTTGGTGAGCGTAGGAAAATTTTAAAATTATGCTACGATTCACAACAGTGGCATCATGAGCCAGGCCTATGCGTAGTTACTATGCACGAGTAGAACACAAAGCAGTTGTGGGCGTTGATGTTGCCAATTCTTCTTGCAGCTACTAGTCCTATCTTGTTTCGGCGGCATTGTAGGATGAAGCGGCCCGGACCGACCTTACACGTACGCTTACGTGAGACAGGTTCCACCGACTGACATGCACTAGTTGCATAAGGTGGCTAGCGGGTGTCTGTCTCTCCTACTTTAGTCGGAACGGATTCGATGAAAAGGGTCCTTATGAAGGTTAAATAGAAATTGGCAAATCACGTTGTGGTCATACGTACGTAAGAAACGTTCTTGCTAGAAACCTACAAACCACGTAAATACTTGCAACAACAATTAGAGGACGTCTAACTTGTTTTTGCAGCATGTGTTATGTGATGTGATATGGCCAAAAGATGTGATGAATGATATATGTGATGTATGAGATTGATCATATTCTTGTAATAGGAATCACGACTTGCATGTCGATGAGTATGACAACCGGCAGGAGCCATAGGAGTTGTCTTTATTATTTTGCATGACCTGCGTGTCATTGAATAACGCCATGTAAATTACTTGACTTTGTTGCTAAACGCGTTAGCCATAGAAGTAGAAGTAATCGTTGGCGTGACGACTTCATGAAGACACAATGACTGAGATCATGATGATGGAGATCATGGTGTCATGCCGGTGACGAAGATGATCATGGTGCCCCGAAGATGGAGATCAAAGGAGCATAATGATATTGGCCATATCATGTCACTATTTGATTGCATGTGATGTTTATCATGTTTTTGCATCTTATTTGCTTAGAACGACGGTAGTAAGTAAGATGATCCCTTATAATAATTTCAAGAAAGTGTTCACCCTAACTATGCACCGTTGCGAAGGATCATTGTTTCGAAGCACCACGTGATGATCGGGTGTGATAGATTCTAACGTTCGCATACAACGGGTGTTGACGAGCCTAGCATGTACAGACATGGCCTCGGAACACACGCAATACACTTAGGTTGACTTGACGAGCCTAGCATGTACAGACATGGCCTCGGAACACGGTGGACCGAAAGGTCGAGCATGAGTCGTATAGAAGATACGATCAACATGGAGATGTTCACCGATCTTGACTAGTCCGTCTCACGTGATGATCGGACACGGCCTAGTTAACTCGGATCATGTTTCACTTAGATGACTAGAGGGATGTCTATCTGAGTGGGAGTTCATTGAGTAATTTGATTAGATGAACTTAATTATCATGAACTTAGTCTAAAACCTTTACACTATGTCTTGTAGATCAAATGGCCAACGTTGTCCTCAATTTCAACGCGTTCCTAGAGAAAACCAAGCTGAAAGATGATGGCAACAACTATACGGACTGGGTCCGGAACCTGAGGATCATCCTCATAGTAGCCAAGAAAGATTATGTCTTAGAAGCACCGCTAGGTGAAGCACCAATCCCAGAGAACCAAGACCTTATGAACGCTTGGCAGCAGTGTGCTGATGATACTCCCTCGTTCAGTGCAGCATTCTTTACAGCTTACAACCGGGTCTCCAAAAGCGTTTTGAGAAACATGGAGCATATGAGATGTTCGAGGAGCTGAAAATGGTTTTCCAAGCTCATGCCCGGGTCGAGAGATATGATGTCTCCGACAAGTTCTTCAGCTGTAAAATGGAGGAGAATAGTTCTGTTAGTGAGCACATACTCAAAATGTCTGGGTTGCACAACCGCTTGACTCAGCTGGGAGTTAATCTCCCGGATGACGCGGTCATTGACAGAATCCTCCAGTCGCTTCCACCAAGCTACAAGAGCTTTGTGATGAACTTCAATATGCAGGGGATGGAAAAGACCATTCCCGAGGTATATTCAATGCTGAAATCAGCGGAGGTGGAGATCAGAAAAGAACATCAAGTGTTGATGGTGAATAAGACCACTAAGTTCAAGAAGGGCAAGGGTAAGAAGAACTTCAAGAAGGACGGCAAGGGAGTTGCCGCGCCCGGTAAGCCAGTTACTGGGAAGAAGTCGAAGAATGGACCCAAGCCTGAGACAGAGTGCTTTTATTGCAAGGGAAGTGGTCACTGGAAGCGAACTGCCCCAAATACTTAGAGGACAAGAAGGCCGGCAACACCAAAGGTATATGTGATATACATGTAATCGATGTGTACCTTACCAGTACTCGTAGTAGCTCCTGGGTATTTGATACCGGTGCGGTTGCTCATATTTGTAACTCAAAACAGGAACTACGGAATAAACGAAGACTGGCGAAGGACGAGGTGACGATGCGCGTCGGGAATGGTTCCAAGGTCGATGTGATCGCCGTCGGCACGCTACCTCTGCATCTACCTACGGGATTAGTTTTAAACCTCAATAATTGTTATTTAGTGCCAGCTTTGAGCATGAACATTGTATCTGGATCTCGTTTAATTCGAGATGGCTACTCATTTAAATCTGAGAATAATGGTTGTTCTATTTATTTGAGAGATATGTTTTATGGTCATGCCCCGCTGGTCAATGGTTTATTCTTGATGAATCTCGAACGTGATGTTACACATATTCATAGTGTGAATACCAAAAGATGTAAAGTTGATAACGATAGTCCCACATACTTGTGGCACTGCCGCCTTGGTCACATTGGTGTCAAGCGCATGAAGAAGCTCCATGCAGATGGACTTTTGGAATCTCTTGATTACGAATCATTTGACACGTGCAAACCATGCCTCATGGGTAAGATGACCAAGACTCCGTTCTCCGGAACAATGGAGCGAGCGACCAACTTATTGGAAATCATACATACCGATGTGTGCGGTCCAATGAGTGTTGAGGCTCGCGGAGGATATCGTTATGTTCTCACTCTCACTAATGACTTAAGTAGATATGGGTATGTCTACCTAATGAAACACAAGTCTGAAACCTTTGAAAAGTTCAAGGAATTTCAGAGTGAGGTTGAGAATCAACGTGACAGAAAAATAAAATTCTTACGATCAGATCGTGGTGGAGAATATTTAAGTCACGAGTTTGGTACACACTTAAGGAAATGTGGAATAGTTTCACAACTCACGCCGCCTGGAACACCTCAGAGAAATGGTGTGTCCGAACATCGTAATCGCACTCTATTGGGTATGGTGCGATCTATGATGTCTCTTACCGATTTACCGCTCTCATTTTGGGGCTATGCTTTAGAGACTGCCGCATTCACTTTAAATAGGGCTCCGTCGAAATCCGTTGAGACGACACCGTATGAATTATGGTTTGGGAAGAAACCTAAGCTGTCGTTTCTAAAAGTTTGGGGATGCGATGCTTATGTCAAGAAACTTCAACCTGAAAAGCTCGAACCCAAGTCGGAAAAATGCGTCTTCATAGGATACCCTAAGGAAACTATTGGGTATACCTTCTACCTCAGATCCGAAGACAAGATCTTCGTTGCCAAGAACGGGTCCTTTCTGGAGAAGGAGTTTCTCTCGAAAGAATTGAGTGGGAGGAAAGTGGAACTTGATGAGGTGATAGTCACCCCTTCCGAACCGGAAAGTAGCGCAGCGCGGGAAAATGTTCCTGTGGTGCCTACACCGACTGGGGAGGAAGTTAATGATGATGATCATGAAGTTTCGGATCAAGTTACTGCTGAACTTCGTAGGTCCACAAGGACACGTTCCGCACCAGAGTGGTACGGCAACCCTGTCCTGGAAATCATGTTGTTAGACAACGGTGAACCTTTGAACTATGAAGAAGCGATGGCGGGCCCGGATTCCGACAAATGGCTAGAAGCCATGAAATCCGAGATAGGATCCATGTATGAAAACGAAGTATGGACTTTGAATGACTTGCCCGATGATCGGCGAGCCATAGAAAACAAATGGATCTTTAAGAAGAAGACAGACGCGGATGGTAATGTGACCATCTATAAGGCTCGACTTGTCGCTAAGGGTTATCGACAAGTTCAAGGGGTTGACTACGATGAGACTTTCTCACCCGTAGCGAAGCTGAAGTCCGTCCGAATCATGTTAGCAATTGCCGCATACTATGATTATGAGATATGGCAGATGGACGTCAAAACGGCATTCCTTAACGGCTTCCTTAAGGAAGAGTTGTATATGATGCAGCCGGAAGGTTTTGTCGATCCTAAGAATGCTAACAAAGTATGCAAGCTCCAGCGCTCAATCTATGGGCTGGTGCAAGCATCTCGGAGTTGGAACATTCGCTTTGATGAGATGATCAAAGCGTTTGGGTTTACACAGACTTATGGAGAAGCCTGTGTTTACAAGAAAGTGAGTGGGAGCTCTGTAGCATTTCTCTTATTATATGTGGATGACATATTATTGATGGGAAATGATATAGAATTCTTGGAAAGTATAAAGGCCTATTTGAATAAGTGTTTTTCAATGAAGGACCTTGGAGAAGCTGCTTATATATTAGGCATCAAGATCTATAGAGATAGATCAAGACGCCTCATTGGTCTTTCACAGAGTACATACCTTGACAAGATATTGAAGAAGTTCAATATGGATCAGTCCAAGAAGGGGTTCTTGCCTGTATTGCAAGGTGTGCAATTGAGCACGGCTCAATGCCCGACCACGGCAGAAGATAGAGAAAAGATGAGTGTCATCGCCTATGCCTCGGCCATAGGGTCTATTATGTATGCCATGCTGTGTACCAGACCTGATGTAAACCTTGCCGTAAGTTTGGTAGGAAGGTACCAAAGTAATCCCGGCATGGAACACTGGACAGCGGTCAAGAATATCCTGAAGTACCTGAAGAGGACTAAGGATATGTTTCTCATTTATGGAGGTGACGAAGAGCTCGTCGTAAAGGGTTACGTCGACGCTAGCTTCGACACAGATCTGGATGACTCGAAGTCACAAACCAGATACGTGTATATTTTGAATGGAGGAGCAGTAAGCTGGTGCAGTTGCAAGCAAAGCGTCGTGGCGGGATCTACATGTGAAGCGGAGTACATGGCGGCCTCGGAGGCAGCACAGGAAGCAGTCTGGATGAAGGAGTTTATTACTGACCTAGGGGTGATTCCCAATGCGTCGGGCCCGATGACTCTCTTATGTGACAACACTGGAGCTATTGCCCTTGCGAAGGAGCCCAGGTTTCACAGGAAGACCAGGCATATCAAGCGTCGCTTCAACTCCATTCGTGAAAGTGTTCAAAATGGAGACATAGATATTTGTAAAGTACATACGGACTGGAATGTAGCAGATCCGTTGACTAAACCTCTCCCAAGGGCAAAACATGATCAACATCAGGACGCAATGGGTGTTCGATTCATCACAATGTAACTAGATTATTGACGCTAGTGCAAGTGGGAGACTATTGGAAATATGCCCTAGAGGCAATAATAAATGGTTATTATTATATTTCTTTGTTCATGGTAATTGTCTATTTTTCATGCTATAATTGTGTTATCCGGAAATCGTAATACATGTGTGAATACATAGACCACAACGTGTCCCTAGTAAGCCTCTAGTTGACTAGCTCATTGATCAACTGATAGTCATGGTTTCCTGACTATGGACATTGGATGTCATTGATAACGGGATCACATCATTCGGAGAATGATGTGATGGACAAGACCCAATCCTAAGCATAGCATAAAAGATCGTGTAGTTTCGTTTGCTAGAGCTTTTCCAATGTCAAGTATCTTTTCCTTAGACCATGAGATCGTGCAACTACCGGATACCGTAGGAGTGCTTTGGGTGTGCCAAACGTCGCAACGTAACTGGGTGACTATAAAGGTGCACTACAGGTATCTCCGAAAGTGTCTGTTGGGTTGGCGCGGATCGAGACTGGGATTTGTCACTCCGTGTGACGGAGAGGTATCTCTGGGCACTCGGTAATGCATCATCATAGTGAGCTCAATGTGACTAAGGCGTTAGTCACGGGATCATCCATTGCGGTACGAGTAAAGAGACTTGCCGGTAACGAGATTGAACAAGGTATTGGGATACCGACGATCGAATCTCGGGCAAGTAACATACCGATTGACAAAGGGAATTGTATACGGGATTGATTGAATCCTCGACATCGTGGTTCATCCAATGAGATCATCGTGGAACATGTGGGAGCCAACATGGGTATCCAGATCCCGCTGTTGGTTATTGACCGGAGAGGCATCTCGCTCATGTCTGCATGTCTCCCGAACCCGTAGGGTCTACACACTTAAGGTTCGGTGACGCTAGGGTTGTAGAGATATGTGTATGCGGAAACCCGAAAGTTGTTCGGAGTCCCGGATGAGATCCCGGACGTCACGAGGAGTTCCGGAATGGTCCGAAGGTGAAGAATTATATATAGGAAGTCAAGTTTCGGCCACCGGGAAATTTCGAGGGTTATCGGTATTGTACCGGGACCACCGGAAGGGTCCCGGGGGTCCACCGGGTGGGGCCACCTGTCCCGGAGGGCCCCATGGGCTGAAGTAGGAGGGCAACCAGCCCCTAGTGGGCTGGGGCGCCCCCCATGGGCCTCCCCCCTGCGCCTAGGGTTGGAAACCCTAGGATGGGGGGGGGCGCCCCACTTGCCTTGGGGGGCAAGTCTCCCCCCTTTGGCCGCCGCCCCCACCCTTGATGGGATCTTGGCCGGCGCCCCCCTCCCAGGGGGCCTATATAAAGGGGGGAGGGAGGGCAGTAGTATTACAGCCTTGGGCGCCTCCCTCCTCCACTGCTACACCTCTCCCTCTCGCAGAAGCTCGGCGAAGCCCTGCCGAGACCCGCTACATCCACCACCACGCCGTCATGCTGCTGGATCTCCATCAACCTCTCCTTCCCCTTGCTGGATCAAGAAGGAGGAGACGTCGCTGCACCGTACGTGTGTTGAACGCGGAGGTGTCGTCCGTTCGGCACTCGGTCATCGGTGATTTGGATCACGGCGAGTACGACTCCGTCATCCACGTTCATTGGAACGCTTCCGCTCGCGATCTACAAGGGTATGTAGATGCACCCCTTTCCCCTCGTTGCTAGTATACTCCATAGATGCATCTTGGTGAGCGTAGGAAAATTTTAAAATTATGCTACGATTCCCAACACTTAGGGACTTGGATGAGCACTGGCATCATAATGAACTTTCACTTCATGCACAACCAAGGAGGAAGGTTATAGATACATAGAGTCACGGGCCAGGTGCT
Source organism: Aegilops tauschii subsp. strangulata (assembly GCF_002575655.3). Taxonomy (NCBI): domain Eukaryota; kingdom Viridiplantae; phylum Streptophyta; class Magnoliopsida; order Poales; family Poaceae; genus Aegilops; species Aegilops tauschii. The sequence continues at coordinate 4,818,777 of NC_053039.3, forward strand.
ATGATTGTTGCTCTGCTCCCCAAAAGGATTAAAGCCATACGCACTTAAACCAAACCATACGTTCCTAGCGTCACCTTAAAGTCCCCCCACATTCTCTCGATTTTTCTCCACTGCGACCTGTCAGCAGGTGCTCTCAACTTCCCGTCTTTCTTATGGTCCTCTTTGTGCCATCGCATCAACTTGGCGTGCTCTTTGTTTCTGAACAGACGTTTCCAATGTTAAAAAAAGACCCATCCTTGACATTTTGTGCCGAATGAATTTTTTTCTGTCATAGTTATGACACTTCTATGATAATAATTGTGACAAAACCCGGTATCATCATAGATGTGGTGGGGTCCTACTTCTATGACAAAAAATCATGACAGAAAATGGGCTTTTCGTCCTGGGCGGGCCGGAGACGCAGCTGCATGACATTCTTTGGGCCGTCCATGATGGAAAAAACCGTGGTAGAAGCGAGGGCGAGGAAAATATCGGGGAGTTCCCGGTTACGGTGGGTGGTCGGGACCGAGCGATGCACGGAGGTTTGCGCGTTTCTCTCGTACACGTACGCGCATGGGTGCGAGGCGTTGGGCTCTAACTGAAACCGAGTGAGGCATTCGCTTACTGAACCCGAGCGATTGCACTAGCTACATTACTGAACCCGAGCGATCGATCCCTGGTTGTTACCTGAACCCGAGCGATTCTGCTGCTAACTGAAGCCGATCGATGCTGCCTCTGGATGAACAGTGAGCATTGTTGAGGGGGTTTGGATGAACAGTTACCGGTGGAGGGTTGGATGAACAGGACCCCGTGGTAGTAGAGGCCGTTGCTGCTGGATGAACAGTACCCCGATCGATCGAGCCGGTGGATGAACAGGACCCCGTGGAGGGCTGGATGAACAGGACCCCGTGGAGGGCTGGTTGAACAGTTGCCGGTGGAGGGCTGGTTGAACAGTAGCCGGTGGAGGGCTGTATGAATAGTAGCCCGTGGAGGGGTGGTTGAACAGGACCCCGTGGAGAGGGCTGGTTGAACTGTAGCCAGTGGAGGAGCGTGCGGTGGAGGCTGGATGAACAGGAGCCCGTGGATGAACAGTCACAGGTGGAGGCTGGAGGAGGTCGACGGTGGATGAACAGTAGCCCGTGGAGGTAGTCGATGGTGGAGATGAACAGTATCCCTTGGAGTCCCGTTTTGCGGTATGCCACACCCCTCCCGATGAACAGGACCCCCGTTTCGACCGTAGCGCTCCAACACAAGTCTGTTTCCTCCGTTTTGCGGTACGCCACACCCATCCCGATCAACATGACCCCGTTTCAACCGTAGGAGGTCCGTTTCCTCCGTTTTGCGGTACGCCAGACCCCTCCGATGAACAGGATCCCGTTTCCACCGTGGCTGGTCGAACACAATGCCGTTTCCTCCGTTTTGTGGTACGCCAGGCCTCGTTTCCATCGCCCGTTCCGTCCAAGCCGGTTGGCTCCCCATGAACACGACAACGACGCAGTTTCTCCGTTCCGACCCAGCCATGCACACGAGCCCTGGCCGTACGTATACGCGAGTAGGCATTCGATGTTGGAAATATGCCCTAGAGGCAATCATAAATTGGTTATTATTATATTTCCTTGTTCATGATAATCGTTTATTATCCATGCTAAAATTGTATTGATAGGAAACTCAGATACATGTGTGGATACATAGACAACACCAAGTCCCTAGTAAGCCTCTAGTTGACTAGCTCGTTGATCAATAGATGGTTACGGTTTCCTGACCATGGACATTGGATGTCGTTGATAACGGGATCACATCATTAGGAGAATGATGTGATGGACAAGACCCAATCCTAAGCCTAGCACAAGATCGTGTAGTTCATTTGCTAAGTGCTTTTCTAATGTCAAGTATCATTTCCTTAGACCATGAGATTGTGAAACTCCCGGATACCGTAGGAATGCTTTGGGTGTACCAAACGTCACAACGTAACTGGGTGGCTATAAAGGTGCACTACAGGTATCTCCGAAAGTGTCTGTTGGGTTGGCACGAATCGAGACTGGGATTTGTCACTCCGTGTAAACGGAGAGGTATCTCTGGGCCCACTCGGTAGGACATCATCATAATGTGCACAATGTGACCAAGGAGTTGATCACGGGATGATGTGTTACGGAACGAGTAAAGAGACTTGCCGGTAACGAGATTGACAAGGTATCGGGATACCGACGATCGAATCTCGGGCAAGTAACATACCGATAGACAAAGGGAATTGTATACGGGATTCATTGAATCCTCGACATCGTGGTTCATCCAATGAGATCATCGAGGAGCATGTGGGAGCCAACATGGGTATCCAGATCCCGCTGTTGGTTATTGACCGGAGAGTCGTCTCGGTCATGTCTGCATGTCTCCCGAACCCGTAGGGTCTACACACTTAAGGTTCGGTGACGCTAGGGTTATAGAGATATTAGTATGCGGTAACCCGAAAGTTGTTCGGAGTCCCGGATGAGATCGCGGACGTCACGAGGAGTTCCGGAGTGGTCCGGAGGTAAAGATTTATATATGGGAAGTCTTATTTTGGTCGCCGGAAAAGTTTCGCACTTTATCGGTATTGTACCGGGAGTGCCGAAAGGGGTCCGGGGGTCCACCAAGGGGGTCCACCAGCCCCGGGGGGCCACATGGGCTGTAGGGGTGTGCGCCTTGGCCTATATGGGCCAAGGGCACCAGCCCGAAGAGGCCCATGCGCCAAGAGATAAGGGAAAGGGAGAGTCCTAAAGGGGGAAGGCACCTCCGAGGTGCCTTGGGGAGGATGGACTCCTCCCTGGCCGCACCCTTCCTTGGAGGAAGGGCCAAGGCTGCGCACTCCCTCTCTCCCTTGGCCCTATATATAGTGGGGGGAGGGAGGGCAGCAATACCTAAGCCCTGGCGCCTCCCTCTCCCTCCCGTGACACATCTCCCTCCTCCTGCAGCGCTTGGCGAAGCCCTGTTGGAATCCCGCTACTTCCACCACCACGCCGTCGTGCTGCTGGATCTCCATCAACCTCTCCTCCCCCCTTGCTGGATCAAGAAGGAGGAGACGTCGCTGCTCCGTACGTGTGTTGAACGCGGAGGTGCCGTCCGTTCGGCGCTAGGATCATCGGTGATTTGGATCACGACGAGTACGACTCCATCAACCCCGTTCTCTTGAACGCTTCCGCTCGCGATCTACAAGGGTATGTAGATGCACTCCCCTTTCTCGTTGCTAGATGACTCCATAGATTGATCTTGGTGATGCGTAGAAAATTTTGAATTTCTGCTACGTTCCCCAACAGTGGTATCATGAGCTAGGTCTATGCGTAGATTCTATGCACGAGTAGAACACAAAGTAGTTGTGGGCGATGATTTGTTCAATTTACTTGCCGTTACTAGTCTTATCTTGATTCGGCGGCATCGTGGGATGAAGCGGCCCGGACCGACCTTACACGTACTCTTACGTGAGACAGGTTCCACCGACTGACATGCACTAGTTGCATAAGGTGGCTAGCGGGTGTCTGTCTCTCCCACTTTAGTCAGATCGGATTCGATGAAAAGGGTCCTTATGAAGGGTAAATAGAAATTGGCATATCACGTTGTGGCTTTTGCGTAGGTAAGAAACGTTCTTGCTAGAAACCCATAGCAGCCACGTAAAACATGCAACAACAATTAGAGGACGTCTAACTTGTTTTTGCAGGGTATGCTATGTGATGTGATATGGCCAAAAGGATGTGATGAATGATATTTGTGATGTATGAGATTGATCATGTTCTTGTAATAGGAATCACGACTTGCATGTCGATGAGTATGACAACCGGCAGGAGCCATAGGAGTTGTCTTAATTTATTGTATGACCTGCGTGTCAATGAAAACGCCATGTAATTACTTTACTTTATTGCTAACCGTTAGCCATAGTAGTAGAAGTAATAGTTGGCGAGACAACTTCATGAAGACACAATGATGGAGATCATGATGATGGAGATCATGGTGTCATGCCGGTGACAAAGGTGATCATGCCGCGCCTCGAAGATGGAGATCAAAAGGCGCAAGATGATATTGGCCATATCATGTCACTTTATGATTTGCATGTGATGTTTGTCATGTTTACATCTTATTTGCTTAGAACGACGGTAGCATAAATAAGATGATCCCTCACTAAAATTTCAATAGACGTGTTCCCCCTAACTGTGCACCGTTGCGAAGGTTCGTTGTTTTGAAGCACCACGTGATGATCGGGTGTGATAGATTCTAACGTTCGAATACAACGGGTGTTGACGAGCCTAGCATGTACAGACATGGCCTCGGAACACATGCGAAACACTTAGGTTGACTTGACGAGCCTAGCATGTACAGACATGGCCTCGGAACACAAGAGATCGAAAGGTCGAACATGAGTCGTATAGTAGATGCGATCAACATGGAGATGTTCACCGATGATGACTAGTCCGTCTCACGTGATGATCGGACACGGCCTAGTTTGACTCGGATCATGTATCACTTAGATGACTAGAGGGATGTCTATCTGAGTGGGAGTTCATTAAATAATCAGATGAACTTAATTATCATGAACATAGTCAAAAGGTCTTTGCAAATTATGTCATAGCTTACGCTTTAGTTCTACTGTTTAAGATATGTTCCTAGAGAAAATTTAGTTGAAAGTTGGTAGTAGCAATTATGCGGACTGGGTCTGTAAACTGAGGATTGTCCTCATTGCTGCACAGAAGACTTATGTCCTTAATGCACCGCTCGGTGTGCTGAACCTCAGCGTCGTCTGTAGATGTTGCGAAACATCTGACATACACGTTTTTGATGACTACGTGATAGTTCAGTGCATAATGCTAACGGTTTAGAATTGTGGCACCAAAGACGTTTTGAAACGTCGCAGAACATATGAGATGTTCCGAAGACTGAAATTGGGATTTCAGACTAGTGCCCACGTCAAGAGGTATGAGACCTCTGACAAGTTTCTTAAGCCTGCAGACTAAGGGAGAAAAGCTCAATCGTTGAGCATGTGCTCAGATTGTCTGAGTGCCACAATCGCTTGAATCGAGTGGGAGTTAATCTTCCAGATGAGATAGTGATGGTTCTCCATAGTCACTGCCACCAAGCTACTAGAGCTTCGTGATGAACTATAACATATCAGGGATAGATATGATGATCCTTGAGCAACTCGCGATGTTTGACACCGCGAAAGTAGAAATCAAGAAGGAGCATCAATTGTTGATGGTTAGTAAAACCACTAGTTTCTAGAAGGGCAAGGGCAAAAGGGATGCTTCATGAAACAGCAAATCATTTGCAGCTCTAGTGAGGAATCCCAAGGTTGAACCCAAACCCGAGACTAAGTGCTTCTGTAATGAGGGGAACGGTCACTGAAGCAGAACTACCCTAGATACTTGGTAGATGAGAAGGCAGGCAAGGTCGACAGAAGTATATTGGATATACATTATATGAATGTGTACTTTACTAGTACTCCTAGCAGCACTAGGGTATTAGATACCGGTTCGGTTGCTAAGTGTTAGTAACTCGAAATAAAAGCTGCGGAATAAACGGAGACTAGCTAAAGGTGAGATGACGATATGTGTTGGAAGTGTTTCCAAGGTTGATGTGATCAAGCATCGCATGCTCCCTCTACCATCGAGATTGGTGTTAAACCTAAATAATTGTTATTTGGTGTTTGCGTTGAGGATAAACATGATTGGATTATGTTTATCGCAGTACAGTTATTCATTTAAGGAGAATAATGGTTACTCTGTTTATTTGAATAATACCTTCAATGGTCTTGCACCTAAAATGAATCTCGATCGCAGTGATACACATGTTCGTGCCAAAAGATATAAAATAGTGATGATAGTACCACATACTTGTGGCACTGCTGTCTGAGTCATATTGGTATAGAACGCATGAAGAAGCTCCATGTAGATGGATCTTTGGACTCACTCGTTTTTGAAAGGATTGAGACATGCAAACCATGTCTATTGGTATATATGCATGAAGAAACTCCATGCAGATGGATCGTTTGGACTCACTTGATTTTGAATCACTTGAGACATGCAAATCATACCACATGGGCAAGATGACTGAAAGGCCTCGTTTTCAGTAAGATGGAACAAGAGAGCAACTTGTTAGAAGTAGTACATTTGATGTGTGCAGTCCAATGAGTGCTGAGGCACGCAGTGGATATCTATATGTTCTTACTTCACAGATGATTTGAGTAGATGCTGAGTGTATTTACTTGATGAAACACAAGTCTGAATTATTGAAAGGTTCAAGTAATTTCAGAGTGAAGTGGAAGATCGTCGTGACAAGAGGATAAAATGTCTATGATATGATCATAGAGATATCTGAGTTACGAGTTTGGCACACAATTAAGAAATTGTGGAAATTGTTTCACGACTAATACCGCTTGGAGCACCATAGTGTGATGGTGTGTCCGAACATCATAACTGCACCCTATTGGATATGGTGCATACCATGATGTCTCTTATCGAATTACACTATCGTTTATGGGTTAGGCATTAGAGACAACCGCATTCACTTTAAAAGGGGGCACCATGCAATTTCGTTTAGACGACACCGTTTAGAGAAACCTAAGTTGTCGTTTCTTAAAAGTTTGGGGCTGCGATGCTTATGTGAAAAAGTTTCAGGCTGATAAGCTCGAACCCAAAGCGGATAAATGCATCTTCATAGAATACCCAAAACAGTTGGGTATACCTCCTGTTTCAGATCTGGAAGTTAACAGGTCCTTTCTCGAGGAAAAGTTTCTCTCAAAAGAATTGAGTGGGAGGATGGTGGAGACTTGATGAGGTTATTGAACCACAACTTCAACTAGTGTGTAGCAGGGCAGAGGAAGTTGTTCCTGTGGCACCTACACCAATTGAAGTGGAAGCGTATGATAGTGATCATGAAACTTTGGATCAAGTCACTACCAAACCTCGTAGGTCGATAAGGATGCGTACTACTTTAATTTGGTACATAATCCTGTCTTGAAAGTCATGTTGCTAGACAACAATGAACCTACGAGCTATGGGGAAGCGATGGTGGGCCCGGATTCCGACGAATGGCTTGAGGCCATGAAATCCGAGAGAGGATCCATGTATAAAAGCAAACTATAGACTTTGGAAGAACTACTTGATGGTCGTAAGGTTGTTGGGTGCAGATGGATTTTAAAAGGAAGAAAGACAATGATGGTAAGTGTCACCATTAAGAAAGCTCGACTTGACGTTAAGATGTTTTCCGACAAGTTCAAGGAGTTGACTACGATGAGATTTTCTCACTCGTAGCGATGCTAAGAGTCTGTTGGAATTGTGTTAGCAGTTACTGCATTATTTATGAAATCTTGCAGATAGGATATCAAAACAAGTTTCCTTACCAGTTTTCGTAAGGAAAGGTTGTATGTGATACAACCAGAAGGTTTTTGTCAATCCTGAAAGATGCTAACAAGTATGCAAAGCTCCAGCAATCCTTCTAAGGACTGGAATAAGCATCTCGGAGTTGGAATGTACGCTTTGATGAGATGATCAAAGATTTTGGGTTTATACAAAGTCTATGAGAAACTTGTATTTCCAAATAAGTGAGTGGGAGCACTATAGAATTTCTGATGAGTATATGTTGTTGACATATTGTTGATCAGAGATGATGTAAAATTTCTGGAAAGCATAAAGGGTTGTTTGAAAGGAGTTTTTCAAAGGAAGACCTGGATAAAGCTGCTTACATATTGGGCATCAAGATCTATAGAGATAGATCAAGACGCCTGATGATACTTTCAAAGAACGCACACCTTGACATGATTTTGAAAGAGTTCAAAATAGATCAGCAAAGAAGGAGTTCTTGGCTGTGTTACAAGGTGTGAGTATTGAGTAAGACTCAAGACCTGACCACAGCAGAAGAGAGAGAAAGGACGAAGGTCGTCCCCTATGCTTTAGACGTAGGCTCTACAGTATGCTATGCTGTGTACCGCACATGAAGCGTGCCTTGCCATGAGTTGGTCAAGGGGTACAATAGTGATCCGGGAATGGATCACATGACAGCGGTCGAACTTATCCTTAGTATCAAGTGGACTAAGGAATTTTCTCGATTATGGAGGTGAAAAGGAGTTCGTCGTAAAGGGTTACGTTGATGCGAACTTTGACACTAATCCAGATGACTCTGAGTAGTAAACCGGATTCGTATAGTAGAGCAGTTATTTGAAATGGCTCCAAGTAGCGCGTGGTAGCATCCACAAGATGACATAGATATTCGTGAAGCACACACGGATCTGAAAGGTTCAGACCCGTTGACTACAACCTCTCTCGCAAGCATAACATGATCAAACCAGAACTCATTGAGTGTTAATCACATAGTGATGTGAACTAGATAGTTGACTCTAGTAAACTCTTTGGATGTTAGTCAGATGGTGATGTGACCTGTGAGTGTTAATCACATGGTGATGTGAACTAGATTATTGACTCTAGTGTGAGTGGGAGACTGTTGGAAATATGCCCTAGAGGCAATAATAAATTGGTTATTATTATATTTCCTTGTTCATGATAATCGTTTATTATCCATGCTAAAATTGTATTGATAGGAAACTCAGATACATGTGTGGATACATAGACAACACCAAGTCCCTAGTAAGCCTCTAGTTGACTAGCTCGTTGATCAATAGATGGTTACGGTTTCCTGACCATGGACATTGGATGTCGTTGATAACGGGATCACATCATTAGGAGAATGATGTGATGGACAAGACCCAATCCTAAGCCTAGCACAAGATCGTGTAGTTCATTTGCTAAGTGCTTTTCTAATGTCAAGTATCATTTCCTTAGACCATGAGATTGTGCAACTCCCGGATACCGTAGGAATGCTTTGGGTGTACCAAACGTCACAACGTAACTGGGTGGCTATAAAGGTGCACTACACGTATCTCCGAAAGTGTCTGTTGGGTTGGCACGAATCGAGACTGGGATTTGTCACTCCGTGTAAACGGAGAGGTATCTCTGGGCCCACTTGGTAGGACATCATCATAATGTGCACAATGTGACCAAGGAGTTGATCACGGGATGATGTGTTACGGAACGAGTAAAGAGACTTGCCGGTAACGAGATTGAACAAGGTATCGGGATACCGACGATCGAATCTCGGGCAAGTAACATACCGATAGACAAAGGGAATTGTATACGGGATTGATTGAATCCTCGACATCGTGGTTCATCCGATGAGATCATCGAGGAGCATGTGGGAGCCAACATGGGTATCCAGATCCCACTGTTGGTTATTGACCGGAGAGTCGTCTCGGTCATGTCTGCATGTCTCCCGAACCCGTAGGGTCTACACACTTAAGGTTCGGTGACGCTAGGGTTATAGAGATATTAGTATGCGGTAACCCGAAAGTTGTTCGGAGTCCCGGATGAGATCCCGGACGTCACGAGGAGTTCCGGAATGGTCCGGAGGTAAAGATTTATATATGGGAAGTCTTATTTTGGTCGCCGAAAAAGTTTCGCACTTTATCGGTATTGTACCGGGAGTGCCGAAAGGGGTCCGGGGGTCCACCAAGGGGGTCCACCAGCCCTGGGGGGCCACATGGGCTGTAGGGGTGTGCGCCTTGGCCTATATGGGCCAAGGTCACCAGCCCCAAGAGGCCCATGCGCCAAGAGATAAGGGAAAGGGAGAGTCCTAAAGGGGGAAGGCACCTCCGAGGTGCCTTGGGGAGGATGGACTCCTCCCTGGCCGCACCCTTCCTTGGAGGAAGGGCCAAGGCTACGCCCCCCCTCTCTCCCTTGGCCCTATATATAGTGGGGGGAGGGAGGGCAGCAATACCTAAGCCCTGGCGCCTCCCTCTCCCTCCCATGACACATCTCCCTCCTCCTGCAGCGCTTGGCGAAGCCCTGTTGGAATCCCGCTACTTCCACCACCACGCCGTCGTGCTACTGGATCTCCATCAACCTCTCCTCCCCCCTTGCTAGATCAAGAAGGAGGAGACGTCGCTGCTCCGTACGTGTGTTGAACACGGAGGTGCCGTCCGTTCGGCGCTAGGATCATCAGTGATTTGGATCACGACGAGTACGACTCCATCAACCCCATTCTCTTGAACGCTTCCGCTCGCGATCTACAAGGGTATGTAGATGCACTCCCCTCTCTCGTTGCTAGATGACTCCATAGATTGATCTTGGTGATGCGTAGAAAATTTTGAATTTCTGCTACGAACGTAGCAGAAATTCAAAATTTTCTACGCATCACCAAGATCAATCTATGGAGTAATCTAGCAACGAAGGGAAGGGGAGTGCATCTACATACCATTGTAGATCGCGATGCGGAAGCGTTGCAAGAACGCGGATGAGTGAGTCGTACTCGTAGCGATTCAGATCGCGGTTGATTCCGATCTAAGCACCGAAGAACGGTGCCTCCGCGTTCAACACACGTGCAGCCCGGTGACGTCTCCCACGCCTTGATCCAGCAAGGAGAGAGGGAGAGGTTGGGGAAGACTCCATCCAGCAGCAGCACGACGGCGTGGTGGTGGTGGAGGAGCGTGGCAATCCCGCAGGGCTTCGCCAAGCACCACGGGAGAGGAGGAGGACGGAGAGGGGTAGGGCTGCGCCTAAAAGGAGACTTTCTCGTGTGTCTTGGGCAGCCCAAACCTCAACTATATATAGGGGGGAGGGGGATGCGCCCCCCTCTAGGGTTCCCACCCCAAGAGGAGGAGGCCAGCCCTAGATCCCATCAAGGGGGGCGGCCAAGGGGAGGAGAGGGGGAGGCGCCCCACTAGATGGGCCCTAAGGCCCATCTGGACCTAGGGTTTGCCCCCTCCCACTCTCCCATGCGCCTTGGTCCTTGGTGGGGGGCGCACCAGCCCACCTGGGGCTGGTCCCCTCCCACACTTGGCCCACGCAGCCTTCTGGGGCTGGTGCCCCACTTGGTGGACCCCCGGGACCCTCCCGGTGGTCCCGGTACATTACCGATATCACCCGAAACTTTTCCGGTGACTAAAACAGGACTTCCCATATATAAATCTTTACCTCCGGACCATTCCGGAACTCCTCGTGACGTTCGGGATCTCATCCGGGACTCCGAACAACATTCGGTAACCACGTACATACTTTCCCTATAACCCTAGCGTCATCGAACCTTAAGCGTGTAGACCCTACGGGTTCGGGAACCATGCAGACATGACCGAGACGTTCTCCGGTCAATAACCAACAGCGGGATCTGGATACGCATGTTGGTTCCCACATGTTCCACGATGATCTCATCGGATGAACCACGATGTCGGGGATTCAATCAATCCCGTATTCAATTCCCTTTGTCTATCGATATGTTACTTGCCCGAGATTCGATCGTCGGTATCCCTATACCTTGTTCAATCTCGTTACCGGCAAGTCTCTTTACTCGTTCCGTAACTCACATCATCCCATGATCAACTCCTTGGTCACATTGTGCACATTATGATGATGTCCTACCGAGTGTGCCCAGTGATACCTCTCCGTTTACACGGAGTGACAAATCCCAGTCTCGATTCGTGCCAGCCCAACAGACACTTTCGGAGATACCTGTAGTGCACCTTTATAGTCACCCAGTTACGTTGTGACGTTTGGTACACCCAAAGTATTCCTACGGTATCCGGGAGTTTGCACAATCTCATGGTCTAAGGAAGTGATACTTGACATTAGAAAAGCTCTGAGCAAACGAACTACACGATCTTGTGCTAGGCTTAGGATTGGGTCTTGTCCATCACATCATTCTCCTAATGATGTGATCCCGTTATCAACGACATCCAATGTCCATGGTCAGGAAACCGTAACCATCTATTGATCAACGAGCTAGTCAACTAGAGGCTTACTAGGGACATGGTGTTGTCTATGTATCCACACATGTATCTGAGTTTCCTATCAATACAATTATAGCATGGATAATAAACGATTATCATGAACAAGGAAATATAATAATAACCTATTTATTATTGCCTCTAGGGCATATTTCCAACAGTCTCCCACTTGCACTAGAGTCAATAATCTAGTTCACATCACCATGTGATTTAACACTCATAGGTCACATCACCATGTGACCAACATCCAAAGAGTTTACTAGAGTCAACAATCTAGTTCACATCTCTATGTGATTAACACTCAATGAGTTCTGGTTTGATCATGTTATGCTTGTGAGAGAGGTTATTAGTCAACGGGTCTGAATCTTTCAGATCCGTGTGTGCTTTACGAATATCTATGTCATCTTGTGGATGCTACCACGCGCTATTTGGAACCATTTCAAATAATTGTTCTACTATACGAATCCGGTTTACTACTCAGAGTCATCCGGATTAGTGTCAAAGTTCGCATCGACGTAACCCTTTACGACGAACTCCTTTTCACCTCCATAATCGAGAAAATTCCTTAGTCCACTAGATACTAAGGACAAGTTCGACCGCTGTCATGTGATCCCTTCCCGGATCACTATTGTACCCCTTGACCAACTCATGGCAAGGCACACTTCATGTGCGGTACACAGCATAGCATACTGTAGAGCCTACGTCTGAAGCATAGGGGACGACCTTCGTCCTTTCTCTCTCTTCTGCTGTGGTCAGGTCTTGAGTCTTACTCAATACTCACACCTTGTAACACAGCCAAGAACTCCTTCTTTGCTGATCTATTTTGAACTCTTTCAAAATCATGTCAAGGTGTGCGTTCTTTGAAAGTATCATCGGGCGTCTTGATCTATCTCTATAGATATTGATGCCCAATATGTAAGCAGCCTTTATCCAGGTCTTCCTTTGAAAAACTCCTTTCAAACAACCCTTTATGCTTTCCAGAAATTTCGGATCAACAATATGTCATTCACATATACTTATCAGAAATGTTGCAGCGCTCCCACTCACTTTATTGGAAATACAAGTTTCTCATAAACTTTGTATAAACCCAAAATCTTTGATCATCTTATCAAAGCGTACATTCCAACTCCGAGATGCTTACTCCAGTCCTTAGAAGGATCGCTGGAGCTAGCATACCTTTTAGCATCCTTAGGATCGAAACCCTTCTGATTGTATCACATACAACCTCTCCTTACGAAAACTGGTAAGGAAACTTGTTTTGACATCCATCTGCCAGATTTCATAAATGCAGCTAATGCTAATATGATTCCGACGGACTTAAGCATCGCTACGGATGAGAAAATCTCATCGTAGTCAACTCCTTGAACTTGTGGAAATACTCTTTGCCACAAGTTGAGCTTCATAGACGGTAACATTACCGTCCATGTCCGTCTTCTTCTTAAAGATCCATTTATCTCGGATTTCATGGCTTCTAACCATTTGTCGGAATATGGGCCCACCATCGCTTCTCCATAGCTCATAGGTTCATCGTTGTCCAACAACATGACTTCCAAGACAGGATCACGTACTACTCTGAAGTATTACGCATCCTCGTCGTCCTACGAGGTTTGGTAGTGACTTGATCCGAAGTTTCATGATCACTATCATAAGCTTCCACTTCAATTGGTGTAGGTGCCACAGGAACAACTTCCTGTGCCCTGCTACACACTAGTTGAAGTGACGGTTCAATAACCTTATCAAGTCTCCACCATCCTCCACTCAATTCTTTCAAGAGAAACTTTTCCTCGAGAAAGGACTCGTTTCTAGAGGCAATTACTTTTGCTTCCAGATCTGAAATAGGAGGTATACCCAACTGTTTTGGGTATTCTATGAAGATGTATTTATCCGCTTTGGGTTCGAGCTTATCAGCCTGAAACCTTTTCACATAAGCATCGCAGCCCCAAACTTTTAAGAAACGACAACTTAGGTTTCTCTAAACGGTGTCGTCTCAACGGAATTTGCGTGGTGCCCCTTTTAAAGTGAATGCGGTTGTCTCTAATGCCTAACCCATAAACGATAGTGGTAATTCGATAAGAGACATCATGGTATGCACCATATCCAATAGGGTGCAGCTATGATGTCCGGACACACCATCACACTATGGTGTTCCAGGCGGTATTAATTGTGAAACACTTTCCACAATGTCTTAATTGTGTGCCAAACTCGTAACTCAGATACTCATCTCTATGATCATATCACAGACATTTTATCCTCTTGTCACGACGATCTTCAACTTCACTCTGAAATTACTTGAACCTTTCAATAATTCAGACTTGTGTTTCATCAAGTAAATACACTCAGCATCTACTCAAATCATCTGCGAAGTAAGAACATAACGATATCCACTGCATGCCTCAGCACTCATTGGACTGCATGCATCAAAATGTATTACTTCCAACAAGTTGCTCTCTTGTTCCATCTTACTGAAAACGAGGCTTTTCAGTCATCTTGCCCATGAATGATTCAAAATCAAGTGAGTCCAAACGATCCATCTGCATGGAGTTTCTTCATGCACATATACCAATAGACATGGTTCGCATGTCTCAATCCTTTCAAAAATGAGTGAGTCCAAAGATCCATCTACATGGAGCTTCTTCATGCGTTTTATCCCAATATGACTCAAATAGCAGTGTCACAAGTATGTGGTACTATCATTACTTTTGGCATGAACATGTGTATCACTACGATCGAGATTCATTTTAGGTGCAAGACCATTGAAGGTATTATTCAAATAAACAGAGTAACCATTATTCTCCTTAAATGAATATCCGTATTGCGATAAACATAATCCAATCATGCTCAATGCAAACACCAAATCTCAATGGTACAGGGAGCATGCGATGCTTGATCACATCAACCTTGGAAACACTTCCAACACATATCGTCATCTCACCTTTAGCTAGTCTCCATTTATTCCGCAGCTTTTATTTCGAGTTACTAACACTTAGCAACCGAACCGGTATCTAATACCCTAGTGCTGCTCGGAGTACTAGTAAAGTACACATTCATATAATGTATATCCAATATACTTCTGTCGACCTTGCCTGCCTTCTCATCTACCAAGTATCTAGGGTAGTTCCGCTTCAGTGACCGTTCCCCTCATTACAGAAGCACTTAGTCTCGGGTCTGGGTTCAACCTTGGGATTCTTCACTAAAGCAATAAACGACTTGCTGTTTCATGAAGTCTCCCTTTTGCCCTTGCCCTTCTAGACTAGTGGTTTTACTAACCATCAACAATTGATGCTCCTTCTTGATTTCTACTCTCGCGGTGTCAAACATCGCAAATAGCTCAAGGATCATCATAACTATCCTTGATATGTTATAGTTCATCACGAAGCTCTACTAGCTTGGTGGCAGTGACTAGGGAGAACTATCACTATCTCATCTGGGAGATTAACTCCCACTCGATTCAAGCGATTGTTGTACTCAGACAATCTGAGCACCTGCTCAATGGTTGAGCTTTTCTCCCTTAGTTTGCAGGCTTAAGAAACTTGTGAGAGGTCTCATACCTCTTGACGTGGGCACTAGTCTGAAATCCCAATTTCAGTCTTCGGAACATCTCATATGTTCTGCGACGTTTCAAAACCGTCTTTGGTGCCACAATTCTAAACCGTTAGCAATACGCACTGAACTATCACGTAGTCATCAAAACGTGTATGCCAGATGTTTCGCAACATCTACAGACGACGTTGAGGTTCAGCACACCGAGCGGTGCATTAAGGACATAAGCCTTCTGTGCAGCAATGAGGACAATCCTCAGTTTACGGACCCAGTCCGCATAATTGCTACTACCAACTTTCAACTAAATTTTCTCTAGGAACATATCTTAAACAGTAGAACTAAAGCGCAATGACATAACTTGTAAAGATCTTTTGACTATGTTCATGATAATGAAGTTCATCTGATTATTGAACTCCCACTCAGATAGACATCCCTCTAGTCATCTAAGTGATACATGATCCGAGTCAAACTAGGCCGTGTCCGATCATCACGTGAGACGGACTAGTCATCATCGGTGAACATCTCCATGTTGATCGTATCTACTATACGACTCATGTTCGACCTTTCGGTCTCTTGTGTTCCGAGACCATGTCTGTACATGCTAGGCTCGTCAAGTCAACCTAAGTGTTTTGCATGTGTTCCGAGGCCATGTCTGTACATGCTAGGCTCGTCAACACCCGTTGTATTCGAACGTTAGAATCTATCACACCTGATCATCACGTGGTGCTTCGAAACAACGGACCTTCGCAACGGTGCACAGTTAGGGGGAACACGTCTCTTGAAATTTTATAAGGGATCATCTTACTTACTACCGTCGTTCTAAGCAAATAAGATGCATAACATGATAAACATCAGATGCAATCAAATAGTGACATGATATGGCCAATATCATTTTGCTCCTTTGATCTCCATCTTTGGGGCACCATGATCATCTTTGTCACCGGCATAACACCATGATCTCCATCATCATGATCTCCATCATTGTGTCTTCATGAAGTTGTCACACCAACGATTACTTCTACTTCTATGGCTAACGCGCTTAGCAATAAAGTAAAGTAATTTACATGGCGTTATTCAATGACACGCAGGTCATACAAAAATAAAGACAACTCCTATGGCTCCTGCCGGTTGTCATACTCATCGACATGCAAGTCGTGATTCCTATTACAAGAATATGATCAATCTCATACATCACATATATCATTCATCATATCTTCTGGCCATATCACATCACATAGCACATGCTGCAAAAACAAGTTAGACGTCCTCTAATTGTTGTTGCAAGTTTTTACGTGGCTTGTATAGGTTTCTAGCAAGAACGTTTCTTACCTACGTAAAACCACAACGTGATATGCCAATTTCTATTTACCCTTCATAAGGACCCTTTTCATTGAATCCGTTCCGACTAAAGTGGGAGAGACAGACACCCGCTAGCCACCTTATGCAACTAGTGCATGTCAGTCGGTGGAACCTGTCTCACGTAAGTGTACGTGTAAGGTCGGTCCGGGCCGCTTCATCCCACAATGCCGCCGAAACAAGATAAGACTAGTAACGGCAAGAAGAATTGGCAACATCTACGCCCACAACTACTTTGTGTTCTACTTGTGCATAGAAACTACGCATAAACCTAGCTCTGATACCACTGTTGGGGAACGTAGCAGAAATTCAAAATTTTCTACGCATCACCAAGATCAATCTATGGAGTAATCTAGCAATGAAGGGAAGGGGAGTGCATCTACATACCATTGTAGATCGTGATGCGGAAGCATTGCAAGAACGCGGATGAGGGAGTCGTACTCGTAGCGATTCAGATCGCGGTTGATTCCGATCTAAGCACCGAAGAACGGTGCCTCCGCGTTCAACACACGTGCAGCCCGGTGACGTCTCCCACGCCTTGATCCAGCAAGGAGAGAGGGAGAGGTTGGGGAAGACTCCATCCAGCAGCAGCACGACGGCGTGGTGGTGGTGGTGGAGGAGCGTGGCAATCCCGCAGGGCTTCGCCAAGCACCGCGGGAGAGGAGGAGGACGGAGAGGGGTAGGGCTGCGCCTAAAAGGAGACTTTCTCGTGTGTCTTGGGCAGCCCAAACCTCAACTATATATAGGGGGGAAGGGGCTGCGCCCCCCTCTAGGGTTCCCACCCCAAGAGGAGGCGGCCAGCCCTAGATCCCATCAAGGGGGGCGGCCAAGGGGAGGAGAGGGGGAGGCGCCCCACTAGATGGGCCCTAAGGCCCATCTGGACCTAGGGTTTGCCCCCTCCCACTCTCCCATGCGCCTTGGGCATTGGTGGGGGGGCGCACCAGCCCACCTGGGGCTGGTCCCCTCCCACACTTGGCCCACGCAGCCTTCTGGGGCTGGTGGCCCCACTTGGTGGACCCCCGGGACCCTCCCGGTGGTCCCGGTACATTACCGATATCACCCGAAACTTTTCCGGTGACTAAAACAGGACTTCCCATATATAAATCTTTACCTCCGGACCATTCCGGAACTCCTCGTGACGTTCGGGATCTCATCCGGGACTCCGAACAACATTCGGTAACCACGTACATACTTTCCCTATAACCCTAGCGTCATCGAACCTTAAGCGTGTAGACCCTACGGGTTCGGGAACCATGCAGACATGACCGAGACGTTCTCCGGTCAATAACCAACAGCGGGATCTGGATACGCATGTTGGTTCCCACATGTTCCACGATGATCTCATCGGATGAACCACGATGTCGGGGATTCAATCAATCCCGTATTCAATTCCCTTTGTCTATCGATATGTTACTTGCCCGAGATTCGATCGTCGGTATCCCTATACCTTGTTCAATCTCGTTACCGGCAAGTCTCTTTACTCGTTCCGTAACTCACATCATCCCATGATCAACTCCTTGGTCACATTGTGCACATTATGATGATGTCCTACCGAGTGGGCCCAATGATACCTCTCCGTTTACACGGAGTGACAAATCCCAGTCTCGATTCGTGCCAGCCCAACAGACACTTTCGGAGATACCTGTAGTGCACCTTTATAGTCACCCAGTTACGTTGTGACGTTTGGTACACCCAAAGTATTCCTACGGTATCCGGGAGTTTGCACAATCTCATGGTCTAAGGAAGTGATACTTGACATTAGAAAAGCTCTGAGCAAACGAACTACACGATCTTGTGCTAGGCTTAGGATTGGGTCTTGTCCATCACATCATTCTCCTAATGATGTGATCCCATTATCAACGACATCCAATGTCCATGGTCAGGAAACCGTAACCATCTATTGATCAACGAGCTAGTCAACTAGAGGCTTACTAGGGACATGGTGTTGTCTATGTATCCACACATGTATCTGAGTTTCCTATCAATACAATTATAGCATGGATAATAAACGATTATCATGAACAAGGAAATATAATAATAACCTATTTATTATTGCCTCTAGGGCATATTTCCAACAGTCTCCCACTTGCACTAGAGTCAATAATCTAGTTCACATCACCATGTGATTTAACACTCATAGGTCACATCACCATGTGACCAACATCCAAAGAGTTTACTAGAGTCAACAATCTAGTTCACATCTCTATGTGATTAACACTCAATGAGTTCTGGTTTGATCATGTTATGCTTGTGAGAGAGGTTATTAGTCAACGGGTCTGAATCTTTCAGATCCGTGTGTGCTTTACGAATATCTATGTCATCTTGTGGATGCTACCACGCGCTATTTGGAACCATTTCAAATAATTGTTCTACTATACGAATCCGGTTTACTACTCAGAGTCATCCGGATTAGTGTCAAAGTTCGCATCGACGTAACCCTTTACGACGAACTCCTTTTCACCTCCATAATCGAGAAAATTCCTTAGTCCACTAGATACTAAGGACAAGTTCGACCGCTGTCATGTGATCCCTTCCCGGATCACTATTGTACCCCTTGACCAACTCATGGCAAGGCACACTTCATGTGCGGTACACAGCATAGCATACTGTAGAGCCTACGTCTGAAGCATAGGGGACGACCTTCGTCCTTTCTCTCTCTTCTGCTGTGGTCAGGTCTTGAGTCTTACTCAATACTCACACCTTGTAACACAGCCAAGAACTCCTTCTTTGCTGATCTATTTTGAACTCTTTCAAAATCATGTCAAGGTGTGCGTTCTTTGAAAGTATCATCGGGCGTCTTGATCTATCTCTATAGATATTGATGCCCAATATGTAAGCAGCCTTTATCCAGGTCTTCCTTTGAAAAACTCCTTTCAAACAACCCTTTATGCTTTCCAGAAATTTCGGATCAACAATATGTCATTCACATATACTTATCAGAAATGTTGCAGCGCTCCCACTCACTTTATTGGAAATACAAGTTTCTCATAAACTTTGTATAAACCCAAAATCTTTGATCATCTTATCAAAGCGTACATTCCAACTCCGAGATGCTTACTCCAGTCCTTAGAAGGATCGCTGGAGCTAGCATACCTTTTAGCATCCTTAGGATCGAAACCCTTCTGATTGTATCACATACAACCTCTCCTTACGAAAACTGGTAAGGAAACTTGTTTTGACATCCATCTGCCAGATTTCATAAATGCAGCTAATGCTAATATGATTCCGACGGACTTAAGCATCGCTACGGATGAGAAAATCTCATCGTAGTCAACTCCTTGAACTTGTGGAAATACTCTTTGCCACAAGTTGAGCTTCATAGACGGTAACATTACCGTCCATGTCCGTCTTCTTCTTAAAGATCCATTTATCTCGGATTTCATGGCTTCTAACCATTTGTCGGAATATGGGCCCACCATCGCTTCTCCATAGCTCATAGGTTCATCGTTGTCCAACAACATGACTTCCAAGACAGGATCACGTACTACTCTGAAGTATTACGCATCCTCGTCGTCCTACGAGGTTTGGTAGTGACTTGATCCGAAGTTTCATGATCACTATCATAAGCTTCCACTTCAATTGGTGTAGGTGCCACAGGAACAACTTCCTGTGCCCTGCTACACACTAGTTGAAGTGACGGTTCAATAACCTTATCAAGTCTCCACCATCCTCCACTCAATTCTTTCAAGAGAAACTTTTCCTCGAGAAAGGACTCGTTTCTAGAGGCAATTACTTTTGCTTCCAGATCTGAAATAGGAGGTATACCCAACTGTTTTGGGTATTCTATGAAGATGTATTTATCCGCTTTGGGTTCGAGCTTATCAGCCTGAAACCTTTTCACATAAGCATCGCAGCCCCAAACTTTTAAGAAACGACAACTTAGGTTTCTCTAAACGGTGTCGTCTCAACGGAATTTGCGTGGTGCCCCTTTTAAAGTGAATGCGGTTGTCTCTAATGCCTAACCCATAAACGATAGTGGTAATTCGATAAGAGACATCATGGTATGCACCATATCCAATAGGGTGCAGCTATGATGTCCGGACACACCATCACACTATGGTGTTCCAGGCGGTATTAATTGTGAAACACTTTCCACAATGTCTTAATTGTGTGCCAAACTCGTAACTCAGATACTCATCTCTATGATCATATCACAGACATTTTATCCTCTTGTCACGACGATCTTCAACTTCACTCTGAAATTACTTGAACCTTTCAATAATTCAGACTTGTGTTTCATCAAGTAAATACACTCAGCATCTACTCAAATCATCTGCGAAGTAAGAACATAACGATATCCACTGCATGCCTCAGCACTCATTGGACTGCATGCATCAAAATGTATTACTTCCAACAAGTTGCTCTCTTGTTCCATCTTACTGAAAACGAGGCTTTTCAGTCATCTTGCCCATGAATGATTCAAAATCAAGTGAGTCCAAACGATCCATCTGCATGGAGTTTCTTCATGCACATATACCAATAGACATGGTTCGCATGTCTCAATCCTTTCAAAAATGAGTGAGTCCAAAGATCCATCTACATGGAGCTTCTTCATGCGTTTTATCCCAATATGACTCAAATAGCAGTGTCACAAGTATGTGGTACTATCATTACTTTTGGCATGAACATGTGTATCACTACGATCGAGATTCATTTTAGGTGCAAGACCATTGAAGGTATTATTCAAATAAACAGAGTAACCATTATTCTCCTTAAATGAATATCCGTATTGCGATAAACATAATCCAATCATGCTCAACGCAAACACCAAATCTCAATGGTACAGGGAGCATGCGATGCTTGATCACATCAACCTTGGAAACACTTCCAACACATATCGTCATCTCACCTTTAGCTAGTCTCCGTTTATTCTGCAGCTTTTATTTCGAGTTACTAACACTTAGCAACCGAACCGGTATCTAATACCCTAGTGCTGCTCGGAGTACTAGTAAAGTACACATTCATATAATGTATATCCAATATACTTCTGTCGACCTTGCCTGCCTTCTCATCTACCAAGTATCTAGGGTAGTTCCGCTTCAGTGACCGTTCCCCTCATTACAGAAGCACTTAGTCTCGGGTCTGGGTTCAACCTTGGGATTCTTCACTAAAGCAATAAACGACTTGCTGTTTCATGAAGTCTCCCTTTTGCCCTTGCCCTTCTAGACTAGTGGTTTTACTAACCATCAACAATTGATGCTCCTTCTTGATTTCTACTCTCGCGGTGTCAAACATCGCAAATAGCTCAAGGATCATCATAACTATCCCTGATATGTTATAGTTCATCACGAAGCTCTACTAGCTAGGTGGCAGTGACTAGGGAGAACTATCACTATCTCATCTGGGAGATTAACTCCCACTCGATTCAAGCGATTGTTGTACTCAGACAATCTGAGCACCTGCTCAATGGTTGAGCTTTTCTCCCTTAGTTTGCAGGCTTAAGAAACTTGTGAGAGGTCGCATACCTCTTGACGTGGGCACTAGTCTGAAATCCCAATTTCAGTCTTCGGAACATCTCATATGTTCTGCGACGTTTCAAAACCGTCTTTGGTGCCACAATTCTAAACCGTTAGCAATACGCACTGAACTATCACGTAGTCATCAAAACGTGTATGCCAGATGTTTCGCAACATCTACAGACGACGTTGAGGTTCAGCACACCGAGCGGTGCATTAAGGACATAAGCCTTCTGTGCAGCAATGAGGACAATCCTCAGTTTACGGACCCAGTCCGCATAATTGCTACTACCAACTTTCAACTAAATTTTCTCTAGGAACATATCTTAAACAGTAGAACTAAAGCGCAATGACATAACTTGTAAAGATCTTTTGACTATGTTCATGATAATGAAGTTCATCTGATTATTGAACTCCCACTCAGATAGACATCCCTCTAGTCATCTAAGTGATACATGATCCGAGTCAAACTAGGCCGTGTCCGATCATCACGTGAGACGGACTAGTCATCATCGGCGAACATCTCCATGTTGATCGTATCTACTATACGACTCATGTTCGACCTTTCGGTCTCTTGTGTTCCAAGGCCATGTCTGTACATGCTAGGCTCGTCAAGTCAACCTAAGTGTTTTGCATGTGTTCCGAGGCCATGTCTGTACATGCTAGGCTCGTCAACACCCGTTGTATTCGAACGTTAGAATCTATCACACCTGATCATCACGTGGTGCTTCGAAACAACGGACCTTCGCAACGGTGCACAGTTAGGGGGAACACGTCTCTTGAAATTTTATAAGGGATCATCTTACTTACTACCGTCGTTCTAAGCAAATAAGATGCATAACATGATAAACATCACATGCAATCAAATAGTGACATGATATGGCCAATATCATTTTGCTCCTTTGATCTCCATCTTCGGGGCACCATGATCATCTTTGTCACCGGCATAACACCATGATCTCCATCATCATGATCTCCATCATTGTGTCTTCATGAAGTTGTCACACCAATGATTACTTCTACTTCTATGGCTAACGCGCTTAGCAATAAAGTAAAGTAATTTACATGGCGTTATTCAATGACACGCAGGTCATACAAAAATAAAGACAACTCCTATGGCTCCTGCCGGTTGTCATACTCATCGACATGCAAGTCGTGATTCCTATTACAAGAATATGATCAATCTCATACATCACATATATCATTCATCATATCTTCTGGCCATATCACATCACATAGCACATGCTGCAAAAACAAGTTAGACCTCCTCTAATTGTTGTTGCAAGTTTTTACGTGGCTTGTATAGGTTTCTAGCAAGAACGTTTCTTACCTACGTAAAACCACAACGTGATATGCCAATTTCTATTTACCCTTCATAAGGACCCTTTTCATCGAATCCGTTCCGACTAAAGTGGGAGAGACAGACACCCGCTAGCCACCTTATGCAACTAGTGCATGTCAGTCGGTGGAACCTGTCTCACGTAAGTGTACGTGTAAGGTCGGTCCGGGCCGCTTCATCCCACAATGCCGCCGAAACAAGATAAGACTAGTAACGGCAAGAAGAATTGGCAACATCTACGCCCACAACTACTTTGTGTTCTACTCGTGCATAGAAACTACGCATAAACCTAGCTCTGATACCACTGTTGGGGAACGTAGCAGAAATTCAAAATTTTCTACGCATCACCAAGATCAATCTATGGAGTAATCTAGCAATGAAGGGAAGGGGAGTGCATCTACATACCATTGTAGATCGTGATGCGGAAGCATTGCAAGAACGCGGATGAGGGAGTCGTACTCGTAGCGATTCAGATCGCGGTTGATTCCGATCTAAGCACCGAAGAACGGTGCCTCCGCGTTCAACACACGTGCAGCCCGGTGACGTCTCCCACGCCTTGATCCAGCAAGGAGAGAGGGAGAGGTTGGGGAAGACTCCATCCAGCAGCAGCACGACGGCGTGGTGGTGGTGGAGGAGCGTGGCAATCCCGCAGGGCTTCGCCAAGCACCGCGGGAGAGGAGGAGGACGGAGAGGGGTAGGGCTGCGCCTAAAAGGAGACTTTCTCGTGTGTCTTGGGCAGCCCAAACCTCAACTATATATAGGGGGGAGGGGGCTGCGCCCCCCTCTAGGGTTCCCACCCCAAGAGGAGGCGGCCAGCCCTAGATCCCATCAAGGGGGGCGGCCAAGGGGAGGAGAGGGGGAGGCGCCCCACTAGATGGGCCCTAAGGCCCATCTGGACCTAGGGTTTGCCCCCTCCCACTCTCCCATGCGCCTTGGGCCTTGGTGGGGGGGGGGCGCACCAGTCCACCTGGGGCTGGTCCCCTCCCACACTTGGCCCACGCAGCCTTCTGGGGCTGGTGGCCCCACTTGGTGGACCCCCGGGACCCTCCCGGTGGTCCCGGTACATTACCGATATCACCCGAAACTTTTCTGGTGACTAAAACAGGACTTCCCATATATAAATCTTTACCTCCGGACCATTCCGGAACTCCTCATGACATCCGGGATCTCATCCGGGACTCCGAACAACATTCGGTAACCACGTACATACTTTCCCTATAACCCTAGCGTCATCGAACCTTAAGCGTGTAGACCCTACGGGTTCGGGAACCATGCAGACATGCCTGAGACGTTCTCCGGTCAATAACCAACAGCGGGATCTGGATACCCATGTTGGTTCCCACATGTTCCACGATGATCTCATCGGATGAACCACGATGTCGGGGATTCAATCAATCCCGTATTCAATTCCCTTTGTCTATCGATATGTTACTTGCCCGAGATTCGATCGTCGGTATCCCTATACCTTGTTCAATCTCGTTACCGGCAAGTCTCTTTACTCGTTCCGTAACTCACATCATCCCATGATCAACTCCTTGGTCACATTGTGCACATTATGATGATGTCCTACCGAGTGGGCCCAGAGATACCTCTCCGTTTACACGGAGTGACAAATCCCAGTCTCGATTCGTGCCAACCCAACAGACACTTTCGGAGATACCTGTAGTGCACCTTTATAGTCACCCAGTTACGTTGTGATGTTTGGTACACCCAAAGTATTCCTACGGTATCCGGGAGTTTGCACAATCTCATGGTCTAAGGAAGTGATACTTGACATTAGAAAAGCTCTGAGCAAACGAACTACACGATCTTGTGCTAGGCTTAGGATTGGGTCTTGTCCATCACATCATTCTCCTAATGATGTGATCCCGTTATCAACGACATCCAATGTCCATGGTCAGGAAACCGTAACCATCTATTGATCAACGAGCTAGTCAACTAGAGGCTTACTAGGGACATGTTGTTGTCTATGTATCCACACATGTATCTGAGTTTCCTATCAATACAATTATAGCATGGATAATAAACGATTATCATGAACAAGGAAATATAATAATAACCTAGTTATTATTGCCTCTAGGGCATATTTCCAACATCCCCAACATTCGAGACCCCGCCCGTATGTACGTACGTGGCCGTATTTTCTTTCTTGCAACATGGCCGTTGTACGTATGTGTACATGCTACGTGCGCGCCTCAACTACCACACGTGCGCGCCTCTACTACCACACGTGCCCTTCCTTGCAGGGCCACGGTTCATCGCTGCAGCCTGCAGACAGACCGATCGACCAGTATGTACGTACACGTTCGACCAGAATGACAACGCTATGTACGCTTCGACCGGGTGGGTCCCAACTGTCAGGCACTTCCTTGCTGCGAAGATGTAGCTGGTGGGTCCCAGCAGTCAGGAGGCGAATCATTTTTTTGCCCGTAATATGGACGCACTTCCTTGCGTGTGAAGATGTAGCTTGTGGGTCCCAGCAGTCAATGGGCGAATCATTTTTTTCCTGTAATATGGGCGCACTTCCTTGCGTGCGAAGATGTAGGTGGTGGATTCCAGAAGTCAGGGGGAGAAAACATTATTTTTCAGGGTAAAAAGGATGCAGTTGCATGCATGCGTCCATGGGCGTGGTGCGTCCCCACTGTCAGCCTCTCACGTACAGTCATCTTCCGATGACTCTCGGTTGTTGACCACGTTGACCACACCGTGACGAGCGCACCAAGGCCGGTGAACGACGGCGAGGCCCTAGACTGGAATTACCCGGAGATGGGGAAGACGCGGCAGTGGAGTCGCAGATGGAGAGGAGTGGGAAACTTGACTGGTTCGGGTGCGCGGCAGCACTGCCGCGGTGCCGCCCACGGGAGACACGAGCAAGAACAGAGGTTGAAGAAGGAGCACGGCTGTTGGATTAACATCCAACGGTCCAGCTGCTAGAATCATTTGTTGATTAAGTTGACAAAGCCCTGCGTACATGTCCGCTTAGTAGGCCCACAAGTCAGCCACCAAATCTAACGAGTCCCAGCTGTCAATGGGAGGAATATTTTTTTTGCATAACAAGGAGGCACTTCCTTCCGTGCGAAGATACATCTGGTGGGTCCCAGCTGTTAGGGGGAGGAAACTGCTTAATTAGGAGGAACTTTCCTTGCGTGCGACCATGGACCTCGTGGGTCCCAGCCGTCAGGCTCTCCACGTATGTTGACCATGCCGCACCGAGCGCACCGAGGCGATGGACGATGGCGAGGCCCCAGACTGGAACGGCCAGGAGATGGGGAAGACGCGGCAGTGGAGTCGCAGACGGAGAGGAGTGGGAAACTTGACTGGTTCGGGTGCGGGGTGGGCCTACACTCGGCACAGAATAATAGGAGGTGCGGAGTGGAGGGATGGCCTGGCCGTCGGCGGGGTAGCATTTCGCTCAGGCGTGCAAAACAACGCCGCTGGACGCCAGAGGCTGGAGCAGGCGGTGCCGGCAGCGCTGGGGGAAGAAGACAAGAGATTGAAGAAGAATGCCGGCCGTTGGATGTAAATCCAACGCCTTCTTAGGCTTCGACCTACTGGCCCACATGCCAGCCAGTCCATTTGCTGGGCTGGGTGAAACAATGATGTAGCATCTATGCAGCCCGTCTATATATATGGTAGAATTTAAAGCCCATTTGCATTTTTCTCGAAATTCGCGGACTTGCTGGGCTGGGTGAAAATATCATATTGGGCTATACGGACAAATGTTATAAAAACATAAACACATGATTGTACGTCTATTACTGCATTGGTCAGTAAAATCTTTGCAAGCTTATGTACGCAATCACTAGGAGTTAACTTGCCAAGTTATATATAAACAATTATTATTATTATTTTGTAAGAACTTTCAACTTACAAAATAAAATATCATTTTAATTTGATGAGTTAATAGTACGTGGGGTATTATTATTTTTTAGGCTAGACGTGGGACAGTTGAGTTGGTTCTAGGGAAAAGTACTGGGAGAAAACTCAGTTTACATCGAAAAAGAAAGTGGGAGAAAATTCAGATATAGGATTAATGAAAACGAAAAATAAAGGAAGTGGGAAGGTCTATAAAATGGTTGGACGAACGACAGGTTTAACGGAAACTTATGTTGTTTCTAATATGTAATAAAATAAGATATAAATATAGGTTCAGTTTTGCATTCTTATAGAAAACATAGGTTAAGTTTTGCATTCTTATAGAAAAATAGAACTGAGTTGTGCGTCGTCTTGAAAAAACAAACATAACTTGGGCTGCTGATGTTATAGACAAGCTAGGTTGGGAGGCCCAGAGGCCGCTTGATACCTGCTGGATCCAAAAAATGTTGAAAAATGTCGTGGGCTGCCCATGTTAAACAACAAAACCTAGGCCATGGACCTAGTGGGCCCGGGACTGTCAGCCTCTCGACGAACAGTTGTCTCCCGATTCCTCTTGTTTTGCTGACCATGTTCGGAACGACAGACGACGGCGCCGCGGCTAGAGCACCAAGGCGGAGGACGACGTCGAGACCTCGAACCGAACGAACCGGAGCGGGGGAAGATGCAGGCAGAGGGGAGTACGAGGGTTGACTTGTTCGGGTGCAGGGTGGGCCGGTGGAGCTGCCGCCGCCGGACAATGTGTGGTAGTAGAGGGATGGCCTGGCCAACGCCATAGGCTATGATGGCCAGCCGCTGTATAGGAAGAGGACGAAAGATTGAACAAAATAAAGAAATACAAATAGATAGGTGGTTGGTCCCATATGTCTTTGTACGAGACCTGCTGGGTCCACCTGAGGAGGGGAATATGTTTGGGAGGAAGGAGATTCAAAGCACGACAGCCGAGTGAACTAATTTTTTTAACAGACAAGTGAACTAGTTACATACATAAGCAAATAGCCACTAAAAAAAGCAAACAGGTTAATGCGTTCTTGAAAGAAATATTTCGGGCAAAACAGATAATTACGACACATAGGCTAATGCATGAAACACTCAGATGATAAAGGTGCTTATAAATAGATAAAGTACAACATCTAGACCTTCCTGGCACGCTTGATCATGACGCTGCGGCTGTCCGTGTACTCGTCGGTTACGGGAAGCAGACACGCCCTCATGTCCAAGATCTGCCTGTACATGTCGTAGCATGAGTATGCGTCCTTGGCCACGTAGGTTATGTAGGCTAGATTCAGAGGTACCTCCCACGTGTTCAGATCCTTGGTATCGTTGTCTTCTTTCATGTTGGCGTATCAGGGGTCGATGATGGTCTCGGCGAGGTCAACCATGCAGTCCTTCTCCTTCCCATTGCTGATGATCTTGTATTGCTTCTGGGTGTCGACAAGCTTGTTGCACCAGATGGCCGAATCGTCGCGTTCTTCCTTCTCTCCACCGTAGCGAAGGTGCAGTCGGCGCTGCCGATGAAGCGGGCGAATGCTCCAGAACCTCTGATGGCCCTACAGAAGTGGTAGATGAGAACCTCATCCCGCACACATACCTGGGTGACGGCGATCCGCTGGTCCCTGTCAGGAGACGAATGGATGGGCACAAGGTCTAGTCCTACAACCTTGTGCTTTCTCGTCCTGTAGGTACTGCTTGAACTCGGTGAGGCAGAGATTCACCGAGTCCGGATCGTTTGTGTACATCACATTCAACTTGGTGCAGCCATAGGACTGAACGGCGAACTCAAAGGGGAACTCCTTGCTGAAGTCCATATCCAGCAGGCTCACCCCTCGGATCGCCATTGGAGTCTCTTCAAGTGAACGAGTGGGTAGGCGGCGGCAGCAGTTCGTTTTTCAGCTCTTGGGAACTGGATTCAACAGTAAACTGAGTGTGTACAGGCGACAACAGTTACTACCCCTCCCTCATCCGCTGCACGCCCGGCAGAAGATGCACCCTCGGCGCATTCAAATGCCTCCATTAAGAAACCTACTCCGGCCACACGTCGGTTCACGAGCGGGTCTGTATTGGTACTGTAATAACAGGAGTTAGTGGTTACTTTACTTAAATTTAATTAGCTTTAATAGAAATTTATACTTAAAACAAGCAATGCATTGGCTCGTTCTATGAGTGCCACAGGATCAACATGCACAACAATTAGAATTATTATTCTCAGGACGCACACGATCAGCACATTTGTCGCACTTTCACACAGATAATACTACCAAGTTTGAACTGTTTGTTATGGTTATTATCCTCTGCATCATCATGCCATGCTTCCCAGCTTGCAAGATTCAGAACCAACAAATAAGATCCAAATAATAAGTACAACAAAGATGCCTACAGATCTCATTGATTCCCAGCTTGCAAGATTCAGAACCAACAAATAAGATCCAAATAACAAGTACAACAAAGATGCCTACACATCTCATTGATTCCCAGCTTGCAAGATTCATAACCAACAAATAAGATTCAAATAATAAGTACAACAAATATGCCTACACATCTCATTGATTCCCAGCTTGCAAGATTCAGAACCAACCCATTAGAGCCTTTTGATAAAGTGAATATCAGGATTAAATCCATCTTGGCTAGCCATGTCATACAACCGAAGAACATTGCGAATGCTCTTGACCGTCACAACATCTGTAGTTGAGTATTCCTATTTGCACAGCACAAACAAGAAGAGCATGATTACTATAATTGTGGCACTCCTTGAACTCAACCTGAAGCTCCACTCGGATGAGGCATGCCTTGAGTTCCATGATTCAATTCATGCGCCTTTTCTGCAGTTCACCTGAAATGAAGCAAAGATTGCATCATTCAGCTAGCAAGAAGTACTTGCTCTCGTGAGCTGGCAAGTTCTTCTTTAGTAGTTGCACTAAAATTGAGGAACATTAAGGTTAGCTGTCCGGCTCATGTAAGGTGCAACTATAATTTGCTTATCCTTTTGTGCAGTTCCACTAAAATAAAGTGCCATTGTGGTGACAGTGACGACTCATCTTGCAAAGGCTAATAAAATGTTGCACGAGATTACCAGCAGAACTTGACGGAGATTTTGGAAACTCCAATCACCACTTTGTGCAATTCCACCAAAATTGAGAGATGTTGCCCACGTGACATTTTACTTGAACTGCACAAGACACTCATTCCAAAAAAAAGTGTTTTGTGCAGTTTACCAAAAGGTCACAATAGCAACAAGGTGAAATGGATATCCCTATCTGCACAAAAAGATAGAAAGTAAATAGTTGCTGGTCAATAAGAATATACGAAACATACACGAAATGAAAAGAAGCATCTTAATTATGTTCATGGCAATCACGCAAGGACAGTAGAAATTTTAAAACGTCAGCAATGCTTCATGTTACCGGAAGCATTACGACAACAATGACATTCGTCAAATATGGGATTACTTTAATGGTGGCATTGCTTGTTTACCAGATACAGTAAATCAACAGTAGCTAAAGAGTTGGTTTATGGGCATGGGACCATGGGGACACCAGGACACTCAGTAGCGTAAAGGAGCAACTTACTTACCATACTGGGGAAACAGCAGGAGTACCATTTGTAACACATTTTAATTGCATCTTATCACTGGAGGCATTAGATTAACAATAACACTGGTTAGACATGTCCCTAAGGTAACAGTGTGATCGCTTCATTTTACATGTGCCCTTACATTAACAATAGCAAAAGGTTGGTATAAGGACATGCGACAGTGGACGCATCAGCACAATGTACCTACAAGGAGGCATAAAGTGGTGATGCCGAGTTTGTTCATGCTAGGTGAGGGCAGCAAATCTAATCCTAGAGACCTTTTACTATGTGAGGGTAGCAAACCTAATCCTGGAGACCTTTTACTATGTGAGGGCAGCAGATCTAATCCTGGAGACCTTTTACTATGTGAGGGCAGCAAATCTAATCCTGGAGACCTTTTACTATGTGAGGGCAGCAAATCTAATCCTGGAGACCTTTTACTATGTGAGGGCAGCAATTCTAATCTTGGAGACCTTTTACTATGTGAGGGTAACAAATCTAATCCTGGACATACTCTGTTGACTTGTCCACCAGCCGCCACTTTCTATCCTTTTTCCAACCAATAATAGATCTCTTCCTTATCCAGTTTGTACTGCGTTTTCCCATTATTTCCCTTTTCAACCAAGAGACCGGTTGGGTATCCGGTCTCTACTACTTTCACCATATTATTTCGTCTTTGAATCAAGCCCTAGATTCATGCTACAACTTTCCCCCCTTTCTTCGTTGTTTGAACAAAGTCCTAGATTCGAATGCATGAAGTAGCTTTAACTCTAATAATACTAAAAATTTAGGTGGCTTTCAAAGAGCTGATGGGAGTAGAAAAAGATGCACATGCAGACACGTGGGGAGCTGGGGCAGTAGAGCAAGGCCGCTTTCGAAGAACTTATACCTGAGGGTCGTCGGGATGTCGGCGGCGGCAGGTCGGATCTGCAGACAATACGGCAGGGAGGAAGAAGGGTCAGAGGACCTCCCGAGCCGGTGCTGTGTCAGAGAGAACGGCATGGGCAGAGGATCGGGCCCCTCCGGCAGCTGTGGTTTCCTCCCTCACCGGCGATGACCGCGTGAACTATGCACCTAGTCCTCTACACACACCAGCCGAAGGGATCCGACCGGATCTGTGACCAGCGGAGAGGATGAGAGAATGAAGAGAGCAACCCTAGTAAAGCAAGCGCTCAGGCCCCTGCGTACATATATAGTGGAGTGATTATCTTTTTCTCTCCACAACAAGCGTTTCAATTTGTGTACGTGGCATTAAAGAAAAGAAACTCTCTATTTAAGGTGACTAACTGTACGACTCCTACTTACTACTACTAGTAGTAGTATTGTTCACTTGTGCTCCCCGGCCCTCCATTCATTGAACAACCCCACGGGTGAATAAACATACAGTACTAGTATTTATATAGAACTAACAAGCTCGTACTATTTTCGCGTAGTTAAAAGTTGAGGGCGGGGCTTTTCCCGGGCAGTACGCGCGGCAGTTTTCACGTAGGCGATTTGACAGAGAGGCGAGGATGGTGAGGGAGTAGCGAATTCAACTTACTGACTGCTGGAAAGGTCGGGCTGTGCGATTTGACGGCGCGTTACTGCTGGGACTTGTGATATGACTACTCACTATAGTCATGAATTACTGGCGGTACGACCGGGATGATGCCCCCTTCCGTTCCGCACTCTAATCTGGTGCATGACACGTATTATGTCGACCCGGATGCTACTGGCTGTCCCACATGTCGGCAAAGTAGTACGAGTAAGAAGGAGCAAAGAATCATGCGGTATAAGTCTTCCTAGAGATTCCAACAAGTGACTACATACGGAGCAAAATGAGTGAGTCTACACTCTAAAATATGTCTACATACATCTGTATGTTGTAGTCAATTTGAAATGTCTAAAAAGACTTATATTTAGGAATGGAGGGAGTAGTAGTACTACTACTCACGTCGGAGGAGTGCGAACCACGACAGCCCAGTGAATCAGCAGTAGAAAACAATGTGCTGATATGGCCATAAAAACAATGTGCCACTGTCCAGACTGTAGCATGTACAGTACTATTCCTCTTTGTTTGGATCCCTGAGTTAGAGCTAGTTTGGGTTGAAATAGCCTCAAATTATCCAAACAGGAGGGGTTAGTTTGAGCTAGTTTGCTCTAACCCATCTAAAAAACTAGCCCGGTGGAGAGGTTCTAATTGGGTTAGTTCTCCTCGGGCCCACTAAAAGAGAA
The DNA here is from genome assembly GCF_002575655.3 of Aegilops tauschii subsp. strangulata. Taxonomy (NCBI): domain Eukaryota; kingdom Viridiplantae; phylum Streptophyta; class Magnoliopsida; order Poales; family Poaceae; genus Aegilops; species Aegilops tauschii. Next base: position 4,851,892 of record NC_053039.3, read on the forward strand.
CTAAAAAAATCTCCCCTGCCCGCACCAGCTCTTCTCCCTCGTTTCTCTCTTCTAATTCTAAACTCAGCAGACGCCCGGTGGGCGGGGTGGGGATTTGCCGATGGTCGGTTTGCTCAACTGCGGCCCCACCTCACAGTGAAAACTTTACTACTGGAATAAAAATGCAATATACTCCTATACTAATAAAACATTAAGGCCACGAGGCGATGCAGTGATGGTTACAGGAGGCAAGAAGAAGAGATGCATCCATCGACGACGTCCACCTCCTCGACTCAGGGCGCCGGCCCACCGAACGCCGGCTAAGTAGCAGCGGCTGTCGTGGCCAGGTCGACGTGCTTCTGAACAATGGCGTCCAAAGATTCCAGCCACTGGAAGAAGGCCAACGTCTTTATGTCCTTGCTTGCCTTGTAGTGGCCTATGTAGACAATTTCCTCGTAGACGTGGATGTGCAGGTCGACGGTTTCTTGCATAGCGAGGCGTTGCACGATGAGCGCGGCCTCGAGGTGCACATTCTTCATCGCGACCTCCGGCACCTGCAGATCCACCAAGGCTTGAAAGAGTTCGTCACCATGGAGGCCGATGAGGGTGGCAGGCAATGAGGAGCCTGGGCGCGCGGGCTGGAGCAGTACGGCAAGGTCGTCCGCGTGCTTCTTGACGGCGGCGAACTTGCGGATGGAGTTGACCATCATGTCGTCGATGCGAGAGGCGAAGCCGGCGTCGGCGAGGGCTACGACGCTGGCGGTCGCCAGCACCGTCTGGAAATGCTGCATGGTGCGGGGCCGTAGGCCGGCGCCTTGGATGATTTGGCACAGCCGACTGCCGCTCGCGTCCATCGCCTCAATAGGTGCTTCTGGCTTCTGGTCACTTGGTCTTGGATTGGAGTGAGCAGTGTTGCGCAGAGACTAAGGAGTAGATGGATTGGAGTGGTGGGGCGCCTTTATATGAGAATCCAAACTCTGTTGCATTCACATCATGCTGGCTCTATTCTGCTTCTCCAATTAATTCCCTCTGCATGTAATTTGAGGATGCATCATTGACCGTTCAATGTCTCGGGAACCGCTACCCTCTCCCTCCTTGGCATTCAACCACCTATGGAGGCGACTGCCGCTCGCGTCTATCGCGTGTCAGGAGACGTTCCCGTCGACGACGAGGTGCCTATGGTGACTTTGTAAATTTCAAGATGATAATACTAGTATACTCAATATTGTGCACCGCGACCAAGGCCGAGAGGAAAACGAGAGAACTACGTATTTATTTACGGTGTAGATGCACTCATTTTGCTCCATATGTACTCCGTCTCGGTGTAGTCTAGTCACTTGTTGAAATCTCTAGAAAGGCAAATACTCCTTTCTGGTTTACAGGGCTATACTAGCAAGTACTACAATAGTGGGCTCACATAGCAATTTTGTCTCATGCAAGAGCCTGGCTATATGTGTGCTCCAAGGTTCGCAACTGCCACGTTCGGGTTGCACTTGGCTCTTCGCCTCTTCGAGAAGACGAACAATGATGTTACTACTACTACTGCTTCTACAGTATCGAATCCATTGTTGCATGTCCGTCCACCGCGAGTGGGAGGGATAGCTTGTTGTAGTACTATAAGCAAAAGCTTGTCCTCGTCTGCGAGCCACCGCGCGCATGGGCGAGGGAGAAGGCGTGTAGTAGTAAAATCAAGCTTCTCCTCATTGTACGAGTTGACGCGACACATCATAGCACTGGCCCCACATGGTTGCCTCTAAACTTGGCTAAAAGACCCGCAGTGTACAATACTCCATTTGCTGCAACCTCTAACATTTACCCCACCACAAATTAAAATATGTATTCCTGTCTTGACCAGATGAGCGTGCAAACTAGAATCACGAGGATGACAGGTAGGGCTAGAAGATTATTTTAATCAAAAAATTAAAGCATGGAGCCGACCCCAATGATTTTAAGCTTACAGGCATGGTACACGCTATCCTAGACTACTCTACACATGAAACTGCCACACGAGCGTCTGGGCTGCGCTTGGCTCTTCGCCTCTTTAGGAATTTGAACAATGATGGAGTACTATTGCAGTGGAGGAGTAGTACAGTATGCTTCTGGCCATCTGAGACCGATTGAACTGCTGCATGTCCACCGCGTGCGGGAGGGAGAGCATGTAGCGAACGAAAGCTTCTCCTAGTCCTGCCAGCCACCACGCTCATGGGCGAGGGAGGGACGCAGCTTCATTGACTTACTGCTCCTGCCTTTGCGTCTATGACAGGTGGGCCCAACAGGTCGATGGCCCACCTGTCATGCAGCCAAAGGCATGTGCGGTTAAGGCAAGAGGGCGTTGTAGTAATCAAACTTCTCGGTCTTTTATGAGTTGACGCGACACATCAAAGCACTGCACTCGATATATTTCAATAATTTGCGTTTACCGATGCATTAATTACAACGCATGCATGCATGACGTGACTCTCCTTTTGATACTTGCATGTGTTGATTTAATGCACCTTGAAGTAGTACGAATATGTGACGGTAAAGCTTTGTAATGCCCCGGCCCTAATAAAGCGAGAGATGGTTGTGCACGAGGAGGGCGAGATCATGCAGACGGAACAGGACCCGACGATGGAGCTCTCTATGGTCTCGATGGACCTCACCTTGCTCAATGCTCCTTGTGCCTCCGCCCCTTGAAGCCTCCAGTGTATGAGGTTCGGATACACCTCGTCCATTCGGCTGATCGAGCAAGGTGCAGGTTTCTTGATTGATGTGTTGTTCGATTGATTTGTGCAGTGCAAGGGAGGGCACCTGGCTTGCGCGGACTGTCGCGTCAAACACCGCGGGAACCAGCGGCAGTGCGAGCGCGGCGGTGGCTTCGACGTGCGGAACACAGCGGTGGACGCGTCCTCTCCTCGGTGAGGGTCGAGTGCCCGCACGAAGGCTGTGGGCTCTACGTCACTTACCACAAGCTCGCCGATCACCAGAGTGTGTGTCCGCTCGCACCCTGCAAATGCCCCGTGCCCTTCTGCGGCTACGAAGGCCCGCCGCCAGTGCTCTCCCACCACATCAGCACCGTGCATCCCATGCCCGTGCACAGGATCCAGTACGGCAAGGCGCTCCAGCTGCAAGTGCCACTTTCGGAGCCACGGCTCTTGCTGTTCGCGAAGGAGGATGGCCGCGCGTTTATCTTGGTCGATGGCGTGCTCGACATCCGCACGCCTCTCGCCGTGTCGGTCGTCTGCATCAGAGCAGGGGCGTCCCCACAGCCGCACTACGTGGCCAAGCTGTGGGCGAACGGCCCGTCGGGGTAGCCCAAAGGCAGGACCGACACCGTCAAGGTGGAAATGGAGGAGACAAGTAGCAGGGATCCCGGCGACGTCCTCGTGCAGGAGCTGACCTTCTTCACAATTCCGCCCAAGCTGCTGGCCGGGGCTAAGCTGGTGTCCCTCCAGATTCAGATTGGCAAGCTCACGTCCTAAATGATTCTACAGTGCCTTCTGTTTATCTTAGTAATATGCTAATATAGGGGTTAGCTCGGTCTACTTCAGCTTAAGAGATGGTTGGTTTTGGTGGCGATGCAGCAATTACCTCGACATCAGATCAGCAGTGAAAGTAATTTCGAACAGTCGAATGGATATTTTCTGTCTGTTGGATATGTAGATCCTTTGGGTAAGAAGTAACAACTTATATGCTTTTTTCGAAACGGAACAGCGATAGTATAATTTTTGTTGACATGCACTAACATTTTTTAAGTTAAATATTTAGTCAAAATTTGGCACAAATTACAAAGGGGACTAATAAACTAGGACGGAGGTAGTACCACGCTATATTTAATTGCAAACCTGTTCACACCGATCACAACCTAAACGGTTTCCCACTTAGGAGCGTATTAGTAGTACTCGGTTATAAATACTACTATGCCAAGATGACTGCACATTCCTAATATGTGCCTCCAATTAATATAGTAGTAGTAGAGTACTTAGTCACGTACTCCATAACATCACCGGGCATTGCACGTACAACATTTAGTGGTAGTAAGAAGCAAATGCCTATATGCCATGCATGTTCATACTATTTGTGCCTTTCTACTTCACTTACTGCGCTACATTACACAGGTTCGCACGTCCACTAGTGGGTACATGTCTGTCTCGTAGTTCCAGTCCCACGTGTTCTTCATATGGATGGAACGATCCTTGCATGACACGTGCACCTTGATGCTAGATGTCTCGCGTGTTGGCAAAAGGATGAACAAAGCTCACATAAAAAAATAGAGTGGAAGAACATAGATTCTCGACAACCGAGAAGGAGCAAGGAACCTCGTGATGGAGCGTCTGCACTCATAGTATTTTATATTATTCAGCAATATAAAATCAACCAATCGTCTCCACAGTGGACTGCAAGAGTACGAAACACGGCAGCCCAGTGTAGTTACATCATACTAGTACATGGCTAACCCACGCTATCACCATATTTCTTGGCTTCCATGCGACACTTATCTGACTATCTCAAGTAATCCAGCAGCCCGTATCGCTTCTTCCTCCTCGTCTCTCTCAAAGTGCGGCGGGCAGGCGTTTTTGCCGTCTATTGAGGTCGGTTAACTCATCACATGTTAGCGACATGCCAAGAGCATTCTAAAAAAAATTCCTTTCACGTTCCGTTTTCAAAAAGAAAAAAAATCCTTTCACGTACGAATTTGACTGTATGCTTTGAGCAACTTGCATGTCCTATATTGCTCCTGTTTGGATACTCTAACTTAGCTAGAGGTTAGACTAACTCATGACTAACCCTGAACTAACTGTAGCCAAAGAGGTGTTTGGGTGACAGGGTTAGATTGACAATAAATGCACTTGATGGAGAGAGAGAAGTGATTTTTCAGTGGTCCCAATGAGAACTATCTCCAGTTAGCACCTCTCGGGTGGGATAGTTTTTTTGGTGGGTTCAGTGCAACTTGCTCCAATTTAAACCCTCATGCTTGGATACTTTAGGGCTATTTGAGTCCCAACTAGCTCAAACTAACTCTAACCCATGGATCCGAACAGGGCCTATGGCCAGCCTCGACGCGGAGCAGTCGCATGCACCGGGAAGCGGCGCTCTCTCGGCCGTCGCGCCGCTTCAAAGCCGGCGCCAGTGAGAGGTCGCCACCGCTCTGGCTGGGCATTAATGCGGCACTGACGCTCTAGAGCGACGCTGACCGTTTCACGCGGGAAACACGCGCTGGCAAGGGAGTATAGGTTTTGAACCGTTTCAGGTGTAGTACAAGTAGTTTGCAAAACCACTCAATTATTGCACTCCGTTTCCTAAGAAATTGTGGTAAAAAAGGTTACTCCACAGCCCGCTTCCCTTCTCCTTCCTCTTCCACCGCCCGCGCACGTCCGTGGGAAGCGACCGATCAACCCTTATATAGGAGTGCTAGCACAAAAAGATGCATGCATGACCACTAAAATTTCCAGATTAAAGCGCCGCTCCGGTGGGAGTATGGCGTATGTTGTTACCTTCGGCCGGGCCATGGCTACCGGGCGACAGCGACCAGAGAAGAGGCGGCAGGAGGGGAATGAATGCAGCTACCATTTGGGTTTGCCGTCCGGCTTAAATAAATGCGCAGCATCATGTGTACCCGCGGGTGCACAAATTGTAACATATGTGTCTGCTTAAGTGGGCGTCACGTAACTGGAGTGTGTGTGTGAGAGATTCTGAGAGGCAGAGTGCGTGTGTGCGACTCTACTCTTCAGACATGTACTCAACCTTTTGCATCGGGATATAAGTATAATGGTATTTACTTTAGTTAGTGATTTACGTGGCCATGTTAACGTGGTTGTGTAAAAAAATGTCACTTCCTGCTCGTGATTTGCGTTATATAATTACAAGCAAGATGCTCGTGCATTGCACGGAACATCAATATGCATTTTTTTACAAAACACCTGTTGTGATTTAGCCATGCAGGAGTAATCCCATGTGTAAAAACTAATGATATTTCAAGAATTTTATCGGAAAACTGGTATCTCGAGAATGTCATCGAAAAAATGAAAGATGAGAGATAAGGTGAGGAGGAGTGGAGCGTGGTGGTGACTAGTGGTCGGAATGGGCGGAGGCATGGGGATGGACGGCGCCGGCAGGCGGCAGCGGCCACCATGCTAGTGTTGGGGAATGTAGTAATTTCAAAAAAAATCCTACGCACACGCAAGATCATGGTGATGCATAGCAATGAGAGGGGAGAGTGTTGTCCACGTACCCTCGTAGACCGAAAGCGGAAGCGTTATCACAACGCGGTTGATGTAGTTGTACGTCTTCACGATCCGACCGATCAAGTACCGAACGCACGGCACCTCCGAGTTCAGCACACGTTCAGCTCGATGACGTCCCTCGAACTCCGATCCAGCCGAGTGTTGAGGGAGAGTTTCGTCAGCACGATGGCGCGGTGACGATGATGATGTTCTACCGACGCAGGGCTTCGCCTAAGCTCCGCAACGATATTATCGAGGTGTAATATGGTGGAGGGGGGCAACGCACACGGCTAAAATAGCGTATATCAATTGTGTGTCTAGAGGTGCCCCCCTACCCCCGTATATAAAGGAGCAAGGGGGGAGGCCGGCTGCCCTTGGGGTGCGCCAAGGAGAGGGGGAGTCCTCCTCCTAGTAGGAGTAGGACTCCCGTTTCCTAGTCCAACTAGGAAGAGAGGGGGGAAGGAAAGAGAGGGAGAGGGAGAGGGAAAGAGGGGCCGCGCCCCCCTCCCCTAGTCCAATTCGGACTCCTCATGGGAGGGGGCGCGCCACCTCCTGGCTGCTGCCCTCTCTCTCCCCTCAGGCCCACTAAGGCCCAATACTTCCCCGGGGGGTTCTGGTAACCCCTCCGGCACTCCGGTTTTATCCGAAACTTCTCCGGAACACTTCCGGTGTCCGAATACAGTCGTCCAATATATCAATCTTTATGTCTCGACCATTTCGAGACTCCTCGTCATGTCCGTGATCACATTCGGGACTCCTAACAACCTTCGGTACATCAAAACATATAAACTCATAATATAATTGTCATCGTAACGTTAAGCGTGCGGACCCTACGGGTTTGAGAACTATGTAGACATGACCGAGACACCTCTCCGGTCAATAACCAATAGCGGAACCTGGATGCTCATATTGGTTCCTACATATTCTACGAAGATCTTTATCGGTCAGACCGCATAACAACATACGTTGTTCCCTTTGTCATCGGTATGTTACTTGCCCGAGATTCGATCGTCGGTATCTCGATACCTAGTTCAATCTCGTTACCGGCAAGTCTCTTTACTCGTTCCGTAATACATCATCCCCCAACTAACTCATTAGTCACAATGCTTGCAAGGCTTATAGTGATGTGCATTACCGAGTGGGCCCAGAGATACCTCTCCGACAATCGGAGTGACAAATCCTAATCTCGAAATACGCCAACCCAACAAGTACCTTTGGAGACACCTGTAGAGCACCTTTATAATCACCCATTTACGTTGTGACGTTTGGTAGCACACAAAGTGTTCCTCCGGTAAACGGGAGTTGCATAATCTCATAGTCATAGCAACATGTATAAGTCATGAAGAAAGCAATAGCAACATACTAAACGATCGGGTGCTAAGCTAACGGAATGGGTCAAGTCAATCACGTCATTCTCCTAATGACGTGATCCCGTTAATCAAATGACAACTCATGTCTATGGCTAGGAAACATAACCATCTTTGATTAACGAGCTAGTTAAGTAGAGGCATACTAGTGACACACTGTTTGTCTATGTATTCACACATGTATTATGTTTCCGGTTAATACAATTCTAGCATGAATAATAAACATTTATCATGATATAAGGAAATAAATAATACTTTATTATTGCCTCTAGGGCATATTTCCTTCAGTCTCCCACTTGCACTAGAGTCAATAATCTAGATTACACAGTAATGATTCTTACACCCATGGAGTCTTGGTGCTGATCATGTTTTGCTCGTGGAAGAGGCTTAGTCAACGGGTTTGCAACATTCAGATCCGTATGTATCTTGCAAATTTCTATGTCTCCCACCTGGACTAAATCCCGGATGGAATTGAAGCGTCTTTTGATGTGCTTGGTTCTCTTGTGAAATCTGGATTCCTTTGCTAAGGCAATTGCACCAGTATTGTCACAAAAGATTTTCATTTGTCCCGATGCACTAGGTATGACACCTAGATCGGATATGAACTCCTTCATCCAGACTCCTTCATTTGCTGCTTCCGAAGCAGCTATGTACTCCGCTTCACACGTAGATCCCGCCACGACACTTTGCTTAGAACTGCACCAACTGACAGCTCCACCGTTCAATGTAAATACGTATCCGGTTTGCGATTTAGAATCGTCCGGATCAGTGTCAAAGCTTGCATCAACGTAACCACTTACGATGAGCTCTTTGTCACCTCCATAAATGAGAAACATATCCTTAGTCCTTTTCAGGTATTTCAGGATGTTCTTGACCGCTGTCCAGTGATCCACTCCTGGATTACTTTGGTACCTCCCTGCTAAACTTATAGCAAGGCACACATCAGGTCTGGTACACAGCATTGCATACATGATAGAGCCTATGGCTGAAGCATAGGGAACATCTTTCATCTTCTCTCTATCTTCTGCAGTGGTCAGGCATTGAGTCTTACTCAATCTCACACCTTGTAGTACAGGCAAGAACCCTTTCTTTGCTTGATCCATTTTGAACTTCTTCAAAACTTTGTCAAGGTATGTGCTTTGTGAAAGTCCAATTAAGCGTCTTGATCTATCTCTATAGATCTTAATGCCTAATATATATGCAGCTTCACCGAGGTCTTTCATTGAAAAACTCTTATTCAAGTATCCCTTTATGCTATCCAGAAATTCTATATCATTTCCAATCAGCAATATGTCATCCACATATAATATCAGAAATGCTACTGAGCTCCCACTCACTTTCTTGTAAATACAGGCTTCTCCAAAAGTCTGTATAAAACCAAATGCTTTGATCACACTATCAAAGCGTTTATTCCAACTCCGAGAGGCTTGCACCAGTCCATAAATGGATCGCTGGAGCTTGCACACTTTGTTAGCTCCCTTTGGATCGACAAAACCTTCCGGTTGCATCATATACAACTCTTCTTCCAGAAAACCATTCAGGAATGCAGTTTTGACATCCATTTGCCAAATTTCATAATCATAAAATGCGGCAATTGCTAACATGATTCGGACAGACTTAAGCATCGCTACGGGTGAGAAGGTCTCATCGTAGTCAATCCCTTGAACTTGTCGAAAACCTTTCGCAACAAGTCGAGCTTTATAGACAGTAACATTACCATCAGCGTCAGTCTTCTTCTTGAAGATCCATTTATTTTCAATGGCTTGCCGACCATCGGGCAAGTCAACCAAAGTCCATACTTTGTTCTCATACATGGATCCCATCTCGGATTTCATGGCTTCAAGCCATTTTGCGGAATCTGGGCTCACCATCGCTTCTTCATAGTTCGTAGGTTCGTCATGGTCTAGTAACATAACCTCCAGAACAGGATTACCGTACCACTCTGGTGCGGATCTTGATCTAGTTGACCTACGAGGTTCAGTAATAACTTGATCTGAAGTTTCATGATCATTATCATTAACTTCCTCACTAATTGGTGTAGGTGTCGCAGAAACTGATTTCTGTGATGATCTACTTTCCAATGAGGGAGCAGGGACAGTTACCTCATCAAGTTCTACTTTCCTCCCACTCACTTCTTTCGAGAGAAACTCCTTCTCTAGAAAGGATCCATTCTTAGCAACGAATATCTTGCCTTCAGATCTGTGATAGAAGGTGTACCCAACAGTCTCCTTGGGTATCCTATGAAGACACATTTCTCCGATTTAGGTTCGAGCTTATCAGGTTGAAGTTTCTTCACATAAGCATCGCAACCCCAAACTTTAAGATATGACAACTTTGGTTTCTTGCCAAACCATAGTTCATAAGGCGCCGTCTCAACGGATTTCGATGGTGTCCTATTTAGAGTGAATGCAGCCGTCTCTAAAGCATAACCCCAAAACGATAGCGGTAAATCAGTAAGAGACATCATAGATCGCACCATATCTAATAAAGTACGATTACGACGTTCGGACACACCATTACGCTGTGGTGTTCCGGGTGGCGTGAGTTGCGAAACTATTCCGCATTGTTTCAAATGTAAGCCAAACTCATAACTTAAATATTCTCCTCCACGATCTGATCGTAGAAACTTTATTTTCTTGTTACGATGATTTTCAACTTCACTCTGAAATTCTTTGAACTTTTCAAATGTTTCAGACTTATGTTTCATTAAGTAGATATACCCATATCTGCTCAAATCATCTGTGAAGGTGAGAAAATAACGATATCCGCCACGAGCCTCAATATTCATCGGACCACATACATCTGTATGTATGATTTCCAATAAATCTGTTGCTCTCTCCATAGTTCCAGAGAACGGTGTTTTAGTCATCTTGCCCATGAGGCACGGTTCGCAAGTACCAAGTGATTCATAATCAAGTGATTCTGAAAGTCCATCAGTATGGAGTTTCTTCATGTGCTTTACACCGATATGACCTAAACGGCAGTGCCACAAATAAGTTGCACTGTCATTATCAACTCTGCATCTTTTGGCTTCAACATTATGAATATGTGTGTCACTACTATCAAGATTCATTAAAAATAGACCACTCTTCAAGGGTGCATGACCATAAAAGATATTATTCATATAAATAGAACAACCATTATTCTCTGATTTAAATGAATAACCGTCTCGCATCAAACAAGATCCAGATATAATGTTCATGCTCAACGCTGGCACCAAATAACAATTATTTAGGTCTAATACTAATCCCGAAGGTAGATGTAGAGGTAGCGTGCCGACGGCGATCACATCGACTTTGGAACCATTTCCCACGCGCATCGTCACCTCGTCCTTAGCCAATCTTCGCTTAATCCGTAGCCCCTGTTTCGAGTTGCAAATATTAGCAACAGAACCAGTATCAAATACCCAGGTGCTACTACGAGCATTAGTAAGGTACACATCAATAACATGTATATCACATATACCTTTGTTAACCTTGCCGTCCTTCTTATCCGCCAAATACTTGGGGCAGTTCCGCTTCCAGTGACCAGTCTGCTTGCAGTAGAAGCACTCAGTTTCAGGCTTAGGTCCAGACTTGGATTTCTTCTCCTGAACAACAACTTGCTTGCTGTTCTTCTTGAAGTTCCCCTTCTTCTTCCCTTTTCCCTTTTTCTTGAAACTAGTGGTTTTACTGACCATCAACACTTGATGCTCCTTTTTGATTTCTACCTCCGCTGCCTTTAGCATTGCGAAGAGCTCGGGAATTATCTTATCCATCCCTTGCATGTTATAGTTCATCACGAAGCTCTTGTAGCTTGGTGGCAGTGATTGAAGAATTCTGTCAATGACGCTATCATCCGGAAGATTAACTCCCAGTTGAATCAAGTGATTATTATACCCAGACATTTTGAGTATATGCTCACTGACAGAACTATTCTCTTCCATCTTGCAGCTCTAGAACTTATTGGAGACTTCATATCTCTCAATCCGGGCATTTGCTTGAAATATTAACTTCAACTCCTAGAACATCTCATATGCTCCATGACGTTCAAAACGTCGTTGAAGACCCAGTTCTAAGCTGTAAAGCATGGCACACTGAACTATCGAGTAGTCATCACCTTTGCTCTGCCAGATGTTCATAACTTCTGGTGTTGCTCTTGCAGGAGGCCTGGCACCTAGCGGTGCTTCCAGGACGTAATTCTTCTGTGCAGCAATGAGGATAATCCTCAAGTTACGGACCCAGTCCGTGTAATTGCTACCATCATCTTTCAACTTTGCTTTCTCAAGGAACGCATTAAAATTCAACGGAACAACAGTACGGGCCATTTATCTACAATTAACATAGACAAGCAAGATACTATCAGGTACTAAGTTCATGATAAATTCAAGTTCAATTAATCATATTACTTAAGAACTCCCACTTAGATAGACATCCCTCTCATCATCTAAGTGATTACGTGATCCAAATCAACTAAACCATGTCCGATCATCACGTGAGATGGAGTAGTATCAATGGTGAACATCACTATGTTGATCATATCTACTATATGATTCATGCTCGACCTTTCGGTCTCCGTGTTCCGAGGCCATATCTGCATATGCTAGGCTCGTCAAGTTTAACCTGAGTATTCCGCGTGTGCAACTGTTTTGCACCCGTTGTATTTGAACGTAGAGCCTATCACACCCGATCATCACGTGGTGTCTCAGCACGAAGAACTTTCGCAACGGTGCATACTCAGGGAGAACACTTTTATCTTGAAATTTTAGTGAGAGATCATCTTATAATGCTACCGTCAATCAAAGCAAGATAACATGCATAAAAGATTAACATCACATGCAATCAATATAAGTGATATGATATGGCCATCATCATCTTGTGCTTGTGATCTCCATCTCCGAAGCACCGTCATGATCACCACCGGCTCGACACCTTGATCTCCATCATAGTATCGTTGTCGTCTCGCCAACTTATTGCTTTTACGACTATCGCTACCGCTTAGTGATAAAGTAAAACAATTACATGGCGATTGCATTTCATACAATAAAGCGACAACCATATGGCTCCTGCCAGTTGCCGATAACTCGGTTACAAAACATGATCATCTCATACAATAAAATATAGCATCATGTCTTGACCATATCACATCACAACATGCCCTGCAAAAACAAGTTAGACATCCTCTACTTTGTTGTTGCAAGTTTTACGTGGCTGCTACGGGCTTAGCAAGAACCGTTCTTACCTATGCATCAAAACCACAATGATAGTTTGTCAAGTTGGTGCTGTTTTAACCTTCGCAAGGACCGGGCGTAGCCACACTCGGTTCAACTAAAGTGAGAGAGACAGACACCCGCCAGTCACCTTTAAGCAACGAGTGCTCGCAACGGTGAAACCAGTCTCGCGTAAGCGTACTCGTAATGTCGGTCCGGGCCGCTTCATCTCACAATACCCCTGAACCAAAGTATGACATGCTGGTAAGCAGTATGACTTATATCGCCCACAACTCACTTGTGTTCTACTCGTGCATAGCATCAACGCATAAAACCAGGCTCTGATACCACTGTTGGGGAACGTAGTAATTTCAAAAAAATTCCTACGCACACGCAAGATCATGGTGATGCATAGCAACGAGAGGGGAGAGTGTTGTCCACGTACCCTCGTAGACCGAAAGCGGAAGCGTTATCACAACGTGGTTGATGTAGTCGTACGTCTTCACGATCCGACCGATCAAGTACCGAACGCACGGCACCTCCGAGTTCAGCACACGTTCAGCTCGATGACGTCCCTCGAACTCCGATCCAGCCGAGTGTTGAGGGAGAGTTTCGTCAGCACGACGGCATGGTGACGATGATGATGTTCTACCGACGCAGGGCTTCGCCTAAGCTCCGCAACGATATTATCGAGGTGTAATATGGTGGAGGGGGGCACCGCACGCGGCTAAAATATCGTATATCAATTGTGTGTCTAGAGGTGCCCCCCTGCCCCCATATATAAAGGAGCAAGGGGGGAGGCCGGCTGCCCTTGGGCGCGCCAAGGAGAGGGGGGAGTCCTCCTCCTAGTAGGAGTAGGACTCCCCTTTCCTAGTCCAACTAGGAAGAGAGGGGGGAAGGAAAGAGAGGGAGAGGGAGAGGGAAAGAGGGGCCGCGCCCCCCTCCCCTAGTCCAATTCGGACTCCTCATGGGAGGGGGCGCGCCACCTCCTGGCTGCTGCCCTCTATCTCCCCTCAGGCCCACTAAGGCCCAATACTTCCCCGGGGGGTTCCGGTAACCCCTCCGGCACTCCGGTTTTATCCGAAACTTCTCCGGAACACTTCCGGTGTCCGAATATAGTCGTCCAATATATCAATCTTTATGTCTCGACCATTTCGAGACTCCTCGTCATGTCCGTGATCACATCCGGGACTCCGAACAACCTTCAGTACATCAAAACATATAAACTCATAATATAACTGTCATCGTAACGTTAAGCATGCGGACCCTACGGTTTCGAGAACTATGTAGACATGACCGAGACACCTCTCCGGTCAATAACCAATAGCGGAACCTGGATGCTCATATTGGTTCCTACATATTCTACGAAGATCTTTATCGGTCAGACCGCATAACAACATACGTTGTTCCCTTTGTCATCGGTATGTTACTTGCCCGAGATTCGATCGTCGGTATCTCGATACCTAGTTCAATCTCGTTACCGGCAAGTCTCTTTACTCGTTCCGTAATACATCATCCCCCAACTAACTCATTAGTCACAATGCTTGCAAGGCTTATAGTGATGTGCATTACCGAGTGGGCCCAGAGATACCTCTCCGACAATCGGAGTGACAAATCCTAATCTCGAAATACGCCAACCCAACAAGTACCTTTGGAGACACCTGTAGAGCACCTTTATAATCACCCATTTACGTTGTGACGTTTGGTAGCACACAAAGTGTTCCTCCGGTAAACGGGAGTTGCATAATCTCATAGTCATAGGAACATGTATAAGTCATGAAGAAAGCAATAGCAACATACTAAACGATCGGGTGCTAAGCTAACGGAATGGGTCAAGTCAATCACGTTGTTCTCCTAATGACGTGATCCCGTTAATCAAATGACAACTCATGTCTATGGCTAGGAAACATAACCATCTTTGATTAACGAGCTAGTTAAGTAGAGGCATACTAGTGACACACTGTTTGTCTATGTGTTCACACATGTATTATGTTTCCGGTTAATACAATTCTAGCATGAATAATAAACATTTATCATGATATAAGGAAATAAATAATACTTTATTATTGTCTCTAGGGCATATTTCCTTCAGCTAGATTGTTCCAGAGACTTTCTTTTTTAATTGCTCAGCAATGAGGTTGTGCGAGATAAGGATGTGGAGAGAGGTGCGGGTATCTTTTTTAAAATTATCATAGTTTACTTTCTATCCGTCAGATATAGATCAGACGGTCTATATTACATGATGGCAGGCACACCACCATCGCCAACTTGGTTTTTTATAAGGGTACAGATGATAAGTTTGCTAACTACTAAAGTAAAGTGGAATTTGTCCATGTTATACAAGTAAATTAAGGTGATTGTTTATCATACGGGTAAGGTTGGATGAAGGGTGGTAGGAACAAATGCTCCACCTAGAGCATGTGTGTGTGAGATGGAGTCTTAGTGTGTGTGTTTGTGTGTGTGTGTGTGTGGGTTGGTGGGTGGTGTGTGTGTGAGAGAGAGAGAGAGAGAGAGATGGAGTCTTAGTGTGTGTGTGTGTGTATTTGTGTGTGGGGGGTGGGTGTGTGTGTGTGTGTGTGTCGCGGGGTCCTCGGTGGCGGATGTAATTTAAGTGTGCATGGCTTCATCATAGAGAGGTGATGTGTATGGCAGAGGCCACCAACGATGGGGTGCGAGAGAGAAAATGCCCGTAGAGAGGGAAGAGAAGGTGTGTGCGCGTGAGAGGAGTCGACATCGAGAGAACGTGTTTCTTCGAGAGACACCGAGGAAGACTGCTATATATCGATGGTGCATGTAGGCGGGAAGTAAACGAAAGGATGGTCTTATTGGTTTCGGGGATATAGGGGAAGAGTGAGAGGGGGTAGCTAGAAGGAGATTGTTAAGTGTGAGTGTGTGTTTTACCCATCCAGGTGGAAGTTATGTGCACACAAGAAGAGAACGATTCGATGTGGCGTTAGGGTTGAGGGTAATTAACTACGTATGGAGACATAGAGACCTTCAACGTGCATGTGTGAGAGGTATACATGTATACGTGGGATGTGTGTGTGTGTGTATGCGCGCGCACGATCGAGATAAAAGAAAGAAGACATAAGTCATAAGATCAACACATGGGAGAGACGGATCGGTATGACAATATGCATGCATGTGAGAATGCAGGGAAGAAGGCCCGACAATTGAGCATGTGTTTTTGTCTTTCAGAGATAGTGGCGTGGGCTGGAGCATGCATATATGGCGAGCAGAGGGAGTGAGGCACAACGATTGTGCAAAAGAGATCAACCTATAAATGAAAGAAGTTTGATGGAGAAACAGATAAATACCAAGATAAAGATGCTAGCTAGTGTGCGTTAGAGATAGGAGTCGAGTGGATCAGAAGGCTGAGTTATGTGTGTGGGTGTGAGAGAGATGAAGAAAGGGTGCATGTGACTCACATACAAACAAATATCGGAGAGAAATGAGATCCCGAGAGACGAAGTTTTGTGTCTGCGAGAGAGAAAGATATTTCACAACGAGAGTGATAGCTAGAGAGACATATGAGGGAACGCAAGATATCTCTAGGGAGAGAGAGTGTGTGTGAGCGACATACGAGAGAACAATGGAGAAATATGAGGCCCTGGGAGACAGAGTTTGTGTTTGTGTGTGAGAAAGAGATATTTAAGAGGAAGAGTCGTAGGTTCTCATACCTAAGGAGCGAAAGACATCTCTGTATGAGGGGTGTGCAAGTGGCACACAGGGGAATAGTAGAGAGAAATGAGACCCCGGGAGACAAAGTTTTGTGTTTGTGTGAGAGAAAGAGATTCCACATGAGAATCATAGTTAGAGACACATAGTAGGGAGCGAGATATACTTAGAGAGAGATAGAGTGATGAAGGTCGAGGGAGAGAGTACCATCAGTGTGTTAAGAAGATAAAAGATCATTGTCGACATACAGGTAGCACGAGAGATACCCGAGAGACAATGAACGCGTATAGGTCTAGAGAGATAGTCCTATATAAGCATGAGTGATAGTTATATGAGACGAATATCTGGATTAAATGGGATTCAAATATTTAAACTGGAGATCACGACATCGATAATATCATAACGCAAATTGGTGTATCAAGCATGCATATTCATTTGAATTTGGGGACACGTGTAATGTTATATAGTTTATCAATATTGGTGATCCATAGATTCTTTAATTAGAAACAATGCATGGTTTATATGCAATTAATGTCTAAACGGGATTACACTATATGTTGCGTGTGTGAAACACATTATACATGTTTGAGAAGTAAAAAAACCCGCATGAAACACACATTAATTGGAGATAGTTAGCGAGGAATGCATACATTGGACTTCAACATAAAGTGGTTTCAAATATTTGAAAATCCAAATTGATGGATACAACCTTATGAATCTGAGATCATGCCATTTGTAAACCATATTTATGTATAAAGGGTGTTGTGCTTTTGAAAGTATATATAAAAAAATGATGTATATAGAATTTTATTCCTATCGAAAATGGATCCCGCCCAAAAAATAGAATGCAAATGGGATTCGAATTGAGTTGGCACGGTAAACGTGTGCTCTGCAAAATTTGAACAAAGCGGGGAGAGTCGCAGTAACCGCCCGAAACCAAAATCTGCGAGATGGAAATTACTACTGCCTATCCCTGCGACGCAAAGCCTATCTGCTCAATTTCTATAGGTTCCGATAGGGGTAGGTTTGTAATTTCAATCAAACGTGACATAACCACCTCTCACCCGGATTCATACACGGTGGGCGCCAAAACACAGTGTGTCCTCGGCCGAAATCGACTCCCTCCCCGATTCATACACGGTGGGCGCAAAAAACAAACTCTCGTCGGCAAATATTCGGTGTATGCGAGATTACCGTCCTATCCCCAACCGACTAATATTGTTGTGATGTAGAAATTTTGAATTGGGGGCTAAGTTTGTAAATTTCCTCGCATTTGAGACAAGCGCGCCCTGAAGACATGGTTCCCCCCTTCCTCTCTACCTCCATTTCCCCATTCGTACTCCGTGGGCGCCAAAACACCCTCTCCACCCCAGCCTCCTCCGTCCGCCACCCCATCCACCGCCGTCCTCCTCCACCATGCCGGAGCTTCACTAGTACAAAACAGGGCTTTCGTCACAGGGCAATTTTCACATTAGTCCCGGTTCAGTCACAAACCGGGACTAATGTGAGCATTGGTCCCGGTTCGTGCGGCTAAGGCATTAGTCTCGGTTCACCTGGGCCCTTTAGTCCCGGTTGGTGCCACGAACCGGGACTAAAGGGTGCGATGCCCATTAGTACCGGTTGGTGGCACCAACCGGGACTAAAGGTCTAACCTTTAGTACCGGTTGGTGCCACCAACCGGTACTAATGGGCTTTGAGGCATTAGTACCGGTTCATGGCACGAACCGGTACTAAAGGGCCCATTTTCAAACTCTACCCCCCTGGACCGCCTTTTCAGTTTTAGAAAAAACAAAAGAAAATGATGGAAATGTCAAAAAAATAAAATAAAATAAGTTTCCCATGTGATATGTGGTCTAGTTGTTGGGAAAATTAACAAATATGAATTTCGACTTTATTTGCAAAATCTCTCTGGAATTTCTTAAAATGGGCATAACTTTTGCATACGAACTCGGATGAAAATGTTTTTCATATAAAAAACTTTTATATGAAAAACATTTTCAAAATCCTCAAAAACCTAACAGAAAAAAAGATACGGGGCTTTTAAGACCTGGAGAGGCAAAAAAATTCAAAAAAATTCAAATTGTGGTCAAACTAATTATTCTAGAATATTAGTGTTACTAAATCATTATTTTAGTTTTTTTGAATTTTGGTCAAATCTGGTCAAACTGTGGTCAAACAATGGTCAAACTAATTATTCCAGAAATATTAGTGTTACTAAATAATTATTGTTTTTTAAAACAATAGTTTCAAACTCAAACAGTGAAATGTGTCACTTCATGCTCAAGCTAAATTCCTGAGGGTTAATAGAATTGACATCTTACTATTGTCAGGAAAACAACAAGTGCAGACTTGGAAACGAGGGAGAATAGAACCCGGAAGTTAAGCGTGCTCAGGCTGGAGTAGTGAGAGGATGGGTGACCGTCCGGGAAGTTAGATGATTTGGAATGATGAGGGGTGATTAGAGATTAGAGGATAAATTGAGCAGTGATGAGGGGTGGTCATTAGAGATTAGAGGTTAAAATAATTCAGAAATTTGAAAATAAAAAAAATAAAAAAATTCGCAAAAAAAAAATTTCAAAAAAAAAATCATAAAATTTCCTTTAGTCCCGGTTGGTAACACCAACCGGGACTAAAGGTGGAGCTCCAGGCTGCGTCCACGTGGACGGCCTTTAGTCCCGGTTCGTGTAAGAACCGGGACTAAAGGGGGGAGGCATTAGTAACGACAAAAACCGGGACTAAAGGCCCTTACCAACCGGGACAAAAGCCCCCTTTTCTACTAGTGCTTATACCCCGACGCCGCCGTCCATTACAAGAGATCGACCTCTCTCATCCACGGCTTCGTACCGGGATCCTTGCATCCCGTCCTCTCGCTTCATCCCCGCTGTCGTCCACCTTGTCGGCGCCGCTCCTACGATCGTCTCGTCCACCGTGCCCCGCCGCCACCGTCTACCCTCCTAGATCTGCTTCCACGCCGCCGACAGCCATCGCTATCACAGCACCGTCAAATTCTTAGCAGATGCATACACGGCGCCGCACCAGAGGCGGTACTCTTTTGTATCTGCTCAACTTATTTATCGCAGCAAGAAAATAGATCGCCACTGCTTTACTCTGATTTCTTGTCCATCACTTACTTGCTAGTTGAAAGAAAACATTGCGAAGTTGCCTTTGTCCGGTTTGCACCTTCAGATCCGCCATGGCACGCTCAACACTATACTCCCAATGCTTATGGTTTTCCCCTTTTATATTCCACACTAGTTAAATCACAGTAGACTAAATTTCAAAATTGGGTCAGTCGATTTTTTAGAGCTCGCCGGAGTTCGCCGGTGCGAATGAAGGGGCTCGGGTGGGGACGCTGGTTGTGGGGGAGCAGTGGTGGGGCCTCGCCGAACGAAGAAAACTTGACGCGGGTGGGGGCGGGGGTGGGGGTGGGGGTGGCGGAGGAACACAGGCGATGGGGGCCGGTGGTCCGGCCGGCGGCCGTGCAGTGTTCTGTATGGGAAGAATCAGAGACGAGGAAGAAGAAGAAGGGTTAGGAGTCGTAGGATCTTCATCCAACCGCCTGAAATGGTCGACTGACCCAAATGACAAAAGTCACGGGACTTGCATGCACACATGCCATTATATTCAGTACCATCATCGTACCTGCTTAGCACTGCTCCTGAATCCATCAAGCTAAACAACGTGCCACTCATAATTCCAAACTTGTTGCTCAAGTACGAATATGATATGATGCTGATATTACTAAAACAGATAACATTTAATTGGTCAGCTAATGTTCCTACTTTACTTTCGAAAAGCACGTGCACCACATATAGAGAGACAGCAGGGAGTTGCTTTCTTAATGCGCTCTGGTTCATCATGTGTGGGCACTGCGCAACGAACATTTTATTATCCAAAATCTGCTTGCTCTTCTTTAGCTGTTCCTCTTCCGTTCTTCTTTAATAAGTACTCTCTCCGTTCCTAAATACAAGTCTTTGTATAGATTCCACCATGGACTACATATGGAGCAAAATGAGTGAATCTACACTCTAAAATGTATCTGGATACATCTGTATGTGATCCATAGTGGAAATCTCTACCAAGACTTATATTTTGGAACGGAGGGAGTATGATAGTAGTACAGTATGTTCCTTGTAGTGAAGATGAGCTGGACATTTGCAGTGTAGAGGTCTATTCGGTCGGTTGTGATGGACACTTTGAACTCTTCGGGCCTCTTTGATTCGTAGGATTTTGTAAACATGGGAATAGGATTTGTAGTGGCCTGCCCACTTGAATCCTATAAGAATAGCAAGGAAATGCGGGGAGCTGTGTCGCCTTTGAGAGTTACACTGATATTAACAGTACCACACCTTCAGTTGAAGAGAGCTGGTATCTGAAGCCTTTCTAGCCGTACCGGCAATACTAGCACATATATTCCAGCAAGTTCCACCTTGCTGATTTTACTCTGATGCTTAAGGTTTTCCTGGTATATCTACACTATGATCTATGTAGCTGCTTTGTGTCGCACTAGCAGCAGTCCACTCTTGAAGCTAAACACTACAATGACTTACAAAATTGGCACCCAAGGCATTGAGTGCCATTATGGATGCAATGAAACTCATACGCTCCCCACCTGTTGACTCTTGTTCAGAATATGATCCTAATGACTCTTGTTCAAAATTGCCACATATAGAGAGACAGCATGGAATTGCATTTCTTTGGGCGCTGTGATTCATCATGAGTGGGCAACCAACATTGTATGCAATGAAGCGGAACCTCAAGAATATGCTTCCTCTTCTGTTCTTTAACATGTTCCTCTTTTGTTATTCTGTATTTAGTACGTATAGTATGTTCCTTGTCAGGAAGGGGAGCAGGGACATCTGCAGTCAACAGCTGATAGAGCTGGCCTGTACGTGATCGATAGGCTTTCAATTACTAGCAGCAATACAACACTGTATTTTCAAGCCAGTTCCACTTTCCCGATTTATATATCGTGGTTATGGTGTACCCCTTTTATGTACACTATGATCTGCCTAGTTGTTGTGTGCTCTTGTTATCATGGTTTGGCAATAAACTCTCTATACAGTATATTTTGAACCTATCATCTGCCAACTATCCTTACTTCTGGAGCCTATTTTTTGTGTACTTGTGCCAGATTATATAAATGCACGCACCATATTACAGCACACATGAGCTCTCTCATCAGAATCCAGTGATAGCACACAAGTGTTTACAGGGGCACCCCTATATTAGAATATCCTCTGCATTACAAAGATAATCTCACAACTATTTATGTTTTCATGGTTCTCAGATATTATACGTAATTACAGTGAATATCAGAATCCACGCATCAGAAGAATATTGTGGAACACTGCAATGACTTACAAAATTGGCACCAAGGCATTGAGTGCCATTCTGGATGCAATGAAACTCATACGCTCCCCACCTGTAGATTCTTGTTCAGAATGTGATCCTAATGACTATTCTAACCTCGAGGAGTCAAAGGCAGATGGCCTGTCATGTTCACCATCAAGGTGCATGTTCTAATTTGGCAAGGTTTTATTGATTGCGCGTATCTTGCATATGTTGTCTTGCATTTCTTCTACTTTGTTGCACCACCATCTGCTTAGTTTACTCATCATATATGTCGAGATGCCATGCCCATCCATTATCAATACATATTACATCTGTCATCATACCATGTTTTTCCACTCAAATGTTGTTCTTGTGCATCAGACATCAAAAAGGAAGAGGGTGATTGCCGAACCTGAAGGAGCACTAGCAAAGTCCTTGAAAAACGTGGTTGTGCCGGAGAAATCAGACAGCACCCCACTTATATTGGTTGTACAACCAGTGACACAAAATGTAGGACCGACTCCAGCAGACTGTACCCATACTTCACTGGCCACACCACTAGCCCCACCACACAGGACCTGCACTCTAGCAAAAGGTATGCCGATTTCAGTTGCCATAGCACCAGCTGTACCACAGAAAAATCCCACTCCAGCAAAAAATACAGCAAGTCCACCGGCCGAAGACCTATCCCAACTGCAGAGACGGCCAATTCCTGCAGATTGGAACCCCATTCTAGTTATTCCCAGTTTAAAAGACAATGCTTTCAATATTGTTAGGGACTACATGCATATATTCTCATCATGGGAAGATTATAGTGAAGACAAACATCATTTTCACATCTTCCTGTCCCACTTACGTGTAAGTGCTATTATTCATGGTGATTATTTTCCTGTTTTCTGTTGATTGAACACATCAATGATTTACATTACATTGTTGTAAGTAGGCGAGGGTCAATCTGGATAGTCATGACGAGCAAAGCTTGCTTGCGCTTTTCAAGGAAGCATTGCAGCAGTATTGGTGTTACCTGAGGAAATCACACTTTGATGGCAAGTCTATAAACGAATTTCTGGTGAAGTCTCTTGTGCTAAATTTAGAAGACATTGAATAGAAAAACCTTGTTATGCACTGGTCTCGTTCCGAGGATGAGGTACTGTCTATGATATCGCATGACAATTTGAACTTCTACTTTTTCGCATGTGCCTTACGGATCTTTTTTACAGGAAATCTGCTCGAAAAAGAATTCCGGTTTGAAAAGAACGACAGGATATCGCAAATATGCCGCCCGCTGCTTTGCTCTTGTTAGTACCTGTTGTCATGTATCACTGTATTTGCATACATACCTGGTTCATTATGTGACAGCAGTGTGCATGATAGCTTGCTTATCAATTGTTCGCTCTAAATTATCTGATCTGTATGAATGGTTACATTAGTGTAGAATATATCCAATGCCAATGAAATTTTTTAGCTCTGCATTGTTCTTGTAAGTACCTGCTGTCCTTTATCAGTGTACTTATATTGACAGGTAGTTGTTCATGTACCATCACTCTGCAGCTTATTTTCCTTTGCCCTCCATTTTCTACACATAAGATCTATATTTAATCTTACCATGAGGTTGGATAACACCGATGGTACTGAAGAAGTTTAGCTCTGCATTGCTCTTGGATGTACCTTTTGCCTGTATCGCTGTACTTACATTTATAGCTACTTGGTTATGTAGCATCACTCTTCATCTTATCTTAAATATTCTCCATTTTTTCTTATATTGTCACATCTATATTTACTCTTAACAAAATGTAGAATAAAGGCAATGCTTATGAAGAAGATTCTGTGGTAAACTTCTTGAATTGCCCCCCCCCCCATCAGCATGGACAAGGGCTTTATAGAGCCTGCCTTCACCAATAATGTAAGTTTGTCCTTCTCAAGCCTTCAAACTTTGTTGTGTATATTTGGTTAGGCATGACTGCAACAGCTGTTTATTTTTGGTGTTTGCATCAAATTGCATGTTTAAAGTTTATTATGCACTCCCTCCGTCCCATAATATAAGAACGTTTTTGACATTAGTGTAGTGTAAAAAACGTTCTTATATTATGGGACGGAGGGAGTAGTTCATAAACAAAAGTTTGTCCTTCTCAATTTAAGTTTTCAGTTGTACAACCAAGTTCCTTCTTCATACCATGTAAATTAAACTATATAGAGCAAGTGATCTTATTTTGTTAATCTGAAATGGGATAAATTGACAGCACACTAACCATTCATACTTATGAGTTCTTGATCTGTAATACAGTGGTGTCGTGAAGCTGCCAACTCCTTCACAATGTCATTTCCTGTCATGTCTTGACCTGAACAATACCATATTGTGTTAATGCTATTTTAAACTATGTCACTTTATTCGTTAGTAAGAAATGTGATGAATTGTCAGCACTGATACTTATATGTGCAAAACCTGTCATCTGTCTGCTTGTTTATCTTTCAGAGTGGGGAGGATATAAGTGTCAAACAAGTGCAGTCTCATCAGCTTGCTCAGCTGCTTGCGCTGCAGCTCCCGAGCAGGGCTAGCCTTTCTTGAACTCTATTGAAGTGATGTCGGTTTTGTATATTATTTTGTCGGTGTGTTTAATTGCACTGGTGGCGATCTTTGATGCCCAGTGTATGTAATCTGCTGTCTGCTTGTGCTTTATTATCATAGTGGCGAACTTTGATGCCCAGTGGATGTAATATGTCGTAATTTCTTTATTGTATAGTCTAGTTTTTTTCTTATTCACGATGTTGCAGTTATTTTACTGTATATATATCCTGTCTTCGCAGTAAACCGGCCAAACCATAAAATTACAATACATAATCGGGCCGTCATGCAAATCACTATGTATGATCCACATCATGGGCCCCGTCATCTTGGTCCGTTAACAGGCCTAAATGTAAACTGGCCCACTAGTAGATTCGGGCCTTTAATAGGCCGAGTAAATCGCCGGCCCTATTTTCCCAAGAAAACTCAATGGGCTTTTAGGAGGCTGAAAAGTAGGTTGGGCCTGAAACGTGCGGAATAGCTCACGGGCCGGCAGCAGGCCGAAATAGACCCCGGCCTATGATTGTGCCAATCAAATCATGGGCTTATAACAGGCCAAAATTGTCTCGGTCCTTATTTGGCCCAATCAGATTATCGTCTGTGAGCAGGCCGGATGCCAAGGGGGTCGTAGTTAGGCCCAACTATATGACGGGCTTTTAACAGGCCGAAATATATATCGGGCCGAAATGTTAAACGGGCCTTTAACAGGCCGAAACTAATATCAGGCCGAATTACTAAATGGGCCTTTATCAAGTGGGCCCAAAAGCATAGCGTCCAGGTGACGGGCCGAATCTGATATGGGCCATAATTTAGCCCAAAGCCTCTCAAAGGGCCGGACCTGATCTGGGCCATAATTTGGCCCAGAACGTGGTAGGCTTTTAACGGGCCGGATCTCATATGGGCCTTTATTAGGCCCAGAACATGGTAGACTGTTAATGGACCGGATCAAATATGGGCCGCCATTTGGCCCAAAACATGGCAGCCTGTTAATGGGCCAGCCTACTATTGGAAATATGACCTAGAGGCAATAATAAATAGGTTATTATTATATTTCCTTGTTCATGATAATCGTTTATTATCCATGCTAGAATTGTATTGATAGGAAACTCAGATACATGTGTGGATACATAGACAACACCATGTCCCTAGTAAGCCTCTAGTTGACTAGCTCGTTGATCAATAGATGGTTACGGTTTCCTGACCATGGACATTGGATGTCGTTGATAACGGGATCACATCATTAGGAGAATGATGTGATGGACAAGACCCAATCCTAAGCCTAGCACAAGATCGTGTAGTTCGTTTGCTCAGAGCTTTTCTAATGTCAAGTATCATTTCCTTAGACCATGAGATTGTGCAACTCCCGGATACCGTAGGAATACTTTGGGTGTACCAAACATCACAACGTAACTGGGTGACTATAAAGGTGCACTACAGGTATCTCCGATAGTGTCTGTTGGGTTGGCACAAATCGAGACTGGGATTTGTCACTCCGTGTAAATGGAGAGGTATCTCTGGGCCCACTCGGTAGGACATCATCATAATGTGCACAGTGTGACCAAGGAGTTGATCACGGGATGATGTGAGTTACGGAACGAGTAAAGAGACTTGCCGGTAACGAGATTGAACAAGGTATAGGGATACCGACGATCGAATCTCGGGCAAGTAACATATCGATAGACAAAGGGAATTGCATACGGGATTGATTGAATCCCCGACATCGTGGTTCATCCGATGAGATCATCGTGGAACATGTGGGAGCCAACATGGGTATCCAGATCCCGCTGTTGGTTATTGACCGGAGAACGTCTCGGTCATGTCTGCATGGTTCCCGAACCCGTAGGGTCTACACACTTAAGGTTCGATGACGCTAGGGTTATAGGGAAAGTATGTACATGGTTACTGAATGTTGTTCGGAGTCCCGGATGAGATCCCGGACGTCATGAGGAGTTCCGGAATGGTCCGGAGATAAAGATTTATATATGGGAAGTCCTGTTTTAGTCACCGGAAAAGTTTCGGGTGATATCGGTAATGTACCGGGACCACCGGGAGGGTCCCGGGGGTCCACCAAGTGGGGCCACCGGCCCCAGAGGGCTGCATGGGCCAAGTGTGGGAGGGGACCAGCCCCAGGTGGGCTGGTGCGCCCCCCACAAGAGGCCCAGGGCGCAGGAAAGGGGGGAAGGGGGAAACCCTAGGCTCAGATGGGCCTAAGGCCCATCTAGTGGGGCGCCCCCTCTCTCCCCCCTTTGGCCGCCCCCCCAAGCCCCATCTAGGGCTGGCCGCACCCCTTGAGGGGGGAAACCCTAGATGGGGGCGCAGCCCTCCCCCTCCCCTATATATATTGAGGTTTTGGGGCTGCCATACACACGAGAACAGATCTCCCTCATGGCGCAGCCCTACCCCTCTTCCTCCTCCTCTCCCGCGGTGCTTGGCGAAGCCCTGCGGGATTGCCACGCTCCTCCATCACCACCACGCCGTTGTGCTGCTGCTGGACGGAGTCTTCCCCAACCTCTCCCTCTCTCCTTGCTGGATCAAGGCGTGGGAGACATCACCGGGCTGCACGTGTGTTGAACGCGGAGGCACCGTTCTTCGGTGCTTAGATCGGAATCAACCATGATCTGAATCGCTACGAGTACGACTCCCTCATCCGCATTCTTGCAATGCTTCCGCATCGCGATCTACAATGGTATGTAGATGCACTCCCCTTCCCCTCGTTGCTAGATTACTCCATAGATTGATCTTGGTGATGCGTAGAAAATTTTGAATTTCTGCTACGTTCTCCAACAGTGGTATCAGAGCTAGGTCTATGCGTAGTTTCTATGCACGAGTAGAACACAAAGTAGTTGTGGACGTAGATGTTGTCAATTCTTCTTGCCGCCACTAGTCTTATCTTGTTTCGGCGGCATTGTGGGATGAAGCGGCCCGGACCGACCTTACACGTACGCTTACGTGAGACAGGTTCCACCGACTGACATGCACTAGTTGCATAAGGTGGCTAGCGGGTGTCTGTCTCTCCCACTTTAGTCGGAACGGATTCGATGAAAAGGGTCCTTATGAAGGGTAAATAGAAATTGGCATATCACGTTGTGGTTTTACGTAGGTAAGAAACGTTCTTGCTAGAAACCTATACAAGCCACGTAAAAACTTGCAACAACAATTAGAGGACGTCTAACTTGTTTTTGCAGCATGTGCTATGTGATGTGATATGGCCAGAAGATGTGATGAATGATATATGTGATGTATGAGATTGATCATATTCTTGTAATAGGAATCACGACTTGCATGTCGATGGATATGACAACCGGCAGGAGCCATAGGAGTTGTCTTTATTTTTTTTGTATGACCTGCGTGTCATTGAATAACGCCATGTAAATTACTTTACTTTATTGCTAAGCGCGTTAGCCATAGAAGTAGAAGTAATCGTTGGCGTGACAACTTCATGAAGACACGATGATGGAGATCATGATGATGGAGATCATGGTGTCATGCCGGTGACAAAGATGATCATAGTGCCCCGAAGATGGAGATCAAAGGAGCAAAATGATATTGGCCATATCATGTCACTATTTGATTGCATGTGATGTTTATCATGTTATGCATCTTATTTGCTTAGAACGAGGGTAGTAAGTAAGATGATCCCTCACTAAAATTTCAAGAGAAGTGTTCCCCCTAACTGTGCACCGTTGCGAAGGTTCGTTGTTTCGAAGCACCACGTGATGATCGGGTGTGATAGATTCTAACGTTCGAATACAACGGGTGTTGACGAGCCTAGCATGTACAGACATGGCCTCGGAACACATGCGAAACACTTAGGTTGACTTGACGAGCCTAGCATGTACAGACATGGCCTCGGAACACAAGAGACCGAAAGGTCGAACATGAGTCGTATAGCAGATACGATCAACATGGAGATGTTCACCGATGATGACTAGTCCGTCTCACGTGATGATCGGACACGGCCTAGTTTGACTCGGATCATGTATCACTTAGATGACTAGAGGGATGTCTATCTGAGTGGGAGTTCAATAATCAGATGAACTTCATTATCATGAACATAGTCAAAAGGTCTTTACAAATTATGTCATACGCTTTAGTTCTACTGTTTAAGATATGTTCCTAGAGAAAATTTAGTTGAAAGTTGGTAGTAGCAATTATGCGGACTGGGTCCGTAAACTGAGGATTGTCCTCATTGCTGCACAGAAGGCTTATGTCCTTAATGCACCGCTCAGTGTGCTGAACCTCAACGTCGTCTGTAGATGTTGCGAAACATCTGACACACACGTTTTGATGACTACGTGATAGTTCAGTGCGTATTGCTAACGGTTTAGAATTATGGCACCAAAGACGGTTTTGAAACGTCGTAGAACATATGAGATGTTCCGAAGACTGAAATTGGGATTTCAGACTAGTGCCCACGTCAAGAGGTATGAGACCTCTGACAAGTTTCTTAAGCCTGCAAACTAAGGGAGAAAAGCTCAATCATTGAGCATGTGCTCAGATTGTCTGAGTGCCACAATCGCTTGAATCGAGTGGGAGTTAATCTTCTAGATGAGATAGTGATGGTTCTCCATAGTCACTGCCACCAAGCTATTAGAGCTTCGTGATGAACTATAAATATCAAGGATAGATGATGATCCTTGAGCAACTCGCGATGTTTGACATCGCGAAAGTAGAAATCAAGAAGGAGCATCAATTGTTGATGGTTAGTGAAACCACTAGTTTCTAGAAGGGCAAGGGAAAAGGGATACTTCATGAAACAGCAAATTATTTGCTGCTCTAGTGAAGAATCCCAAGGTTGAACCCAAACCCGAGACTAAGTGCTTCTGTAATGAGGGGAACGGTCACTGAAGCGGAACTACCCTAGATACTTGGTAGATGAGAAGGCAGGCAAGGTCGACAGAAGTATATTGGATATACATTATATGAATGTGTACTTTACTAGTACTCCTAGTAGCACCAGGGTATTAGATACCGGTTCGGTTGCTAAGTGTTAGTAACTCGAAATAAAAGCTGCGAAATAAACGGAGACTAGCTAAAGGTGAGATGACGATATGTGTTGGAAGTGTTTCCAAGGTTGATGTGATCAAGCATCGCATGCTCCCTCTACCATCGAGATTTGGTGTTTGCGTTGAGCATGATTGGATTATGTTTATCGCAGTACGGTTATTCATTTAAGGAGAATAATGGTTACTCTGTTTATTTGAATAATACCTTCAATGGTCTTGCGCCTAAAATGAATCTCGATCGTAGTGATACACATGTTCGTGCCAAAAGATATAAAATAGTAATGATAGTACCACATACTTGTGGCACTGCCATTTGAGTCATATTGGTATAGAACGCATGAAGAAGCTCCATGTAGATGGATCTTTGGACTCAGTCGTTTTTGAAAAGATTGAGACATGCGAACCATGTCTATTGGTATTTATGCATGAAGAAACTCCATGCAGATGGATCGTTTGGACTCACTTGATTTTGAATCACTTGAGACATGCAAATCATACCACATGGGCAAAATGACTGAAAGCCTCGTTTTCAGTAAGATGGAACAAGAGAGCAACTTGTTGGATGTAATACATTTTGATGTGTGCAGTCCAATGAGTGCTGAGGCATGCAGTGGATATCGTTATGTTCTTACTTCACAGATGATTTGAGTAGATGCTGAGTGTATTTACTTGATGAAACACAAGTCTGAATTATTGAAAGGTTCAAGTAATTTCAGAGTGAAGTTGAAGGTCGTCGTGACAAGAGGATAAAATGTCTGTGATTTGATCATAGAGATGAGTATCTGAGTTACGAGTTTGGCACACAATTAAGACATTGTGGAAAGTATTTCACAACTAATACCGCCTGGAACACCATAGTGTGATGGTGTGTCCGGACATCATAGCTGCACCCTATTGGATATGATGCATACCATGATGTCTCTTATCGAATTACCACTATCGTTTATGGGTTAGGCATTAGAGACAACCGCATTCACTTTAAAAGGGGCACCACGCAATTCCGTTGAGACGACACCGTTTAGAGAAACCTAAGTTGTCGTTTCTTAAAAGTTTGGGGCTGCTTATGTGAAAAAGTTTCAGGCTGATAAGCTCGAACCCAAAGAGGATAAATGCATCTTCATAGAATACCCAAAACAGTTGGGCATACCTCCTATTTCAGATCTGGAAGCAAAAGTAATTGCTTCTAGAAACGGGTCCTTTCTTGAGGAAAAGTTTCTCTCGAAAGAATTGAGTGGGAGGATGGTGGAGACTTGATAAGGTTATTGAACCGTCACTTCAACTAGTGTGTAGCAGGGCACAGGAAATTGTTCCTGTGGCACCTACACCAATTGAAGTGGAAGCTTATGATAGTGATCATGAAACTTAGGATCAAGTCACTACCAAACCTCGTAGGACGACGAGGATGCGTAATACTTCAGAGTAGTACGTGATCCTGTCTTGGAAGTCATGTTGTTGGACAACGATGAACCTATGAGCTATGGAGAAGCGATGGTGGGCCCATATTCCGACAAATGGTTAGAAGCCATGAAATCCGAGATAAATGGAGAAGAAGACGGACGTGGACGGTAATGTTACCGTCTATGAAGCTCGACTTGTGGCAAAGAGTATTTCCACAAGTTCAAGGAGTTGACTACGATGAGATTTTCTCATCCGTAGCGATGCTTAAGTCCGTCGGAATCGTGTTAGCATTAGCTGCATTTATGAAATCTGGCAGATGGATGTCAAAACAAGTTTCCTTACCAGTTTTCGTAACGAAAGGTTGTATGTGATACAATCAGAAAGGTTTTGTCGATCCTAAGGATGCTAAAAGGTATGCTAGCTCCAGCGATCCTTCTAAGGACTGGAATAAGCATCTCGGAGTTGGAATGTACGCTTTGATGAGATGATCAAAGATTTTGGGTTTATACAAAGTTTATGAGAAACTTGTATTTCTAATAAAGTGAGTGGGAGCGCTACAACATTTCTGATAAGTATATGTGAATGACATATTGTTGATCCGAAATGATGTAAAATTTCTGGAAAGCATAAAGGGTTGTTTGAAAGGAGTTTTTCAAAGGAAGACCTGGATAAAGCTGCTTACATATTGGGCATCAAGATCTATGGAGATAGATCAAGACGCCTGATGATACTTTCAAAGAACGCACACCTTGACATGATTTTGAAAGAGTTCAAAATAGATCAGCAAAGAAGGAGTTCTTGGCTGTGTTACAAGGTGTGAGTATTGAGTAAGACTCAAGACCTGACCACAGCAGAAGAGAGAGAAAGGACGAAGGTCGTCCCCTATGCTTTAGACGTAGGCTCTATAGTATGCTATGCTGTGTACCGCACACGTAGTGTGCCTTTCCATGAGTTGGTCAAGAGGGTACAATAGTGATCCGGGAAAGGATCACATGACAGCGGTCGAACTTATCCTTAGTACCTAGTGGACTAAGGAATTTTCTCGATTATGGAGGTGAAAGGGAGTTCGTCGTAAAGGGTTACGTCGATGCGAACCTTGACACTAACCCGGATGACTCTGAGTAGTAAACCGGATTCGTATAGTAGAGCAATTATTTGAAATGGCTCCAAATAGCGCGTGGTAGTATCCACAAGATGACATAGATATTTGTAAAGCACACGGATCTGAAAGGTTCAGACCTGTTCATTAATAACCTCTCTCACAAGCATAACATGATCAAACCAGAACTCATTGAGTGTTAATCACATAGTGATGTGAACTAGATTGTTGACTCTAGTAAACTCTTTGGATGTTGGTCACATGGTGATGTGACCTGTCAGTGTTAATCACATGGTGATGTGAACTAGATTATTGACTCTAGTGCAAGTGGGAGACTGTTGGAAATATGCCCTAGAGGCAATAATAAATAGGTTATTATTATATTTCCTTGTTCATGATAATCGTTTATTATCCATGCTAGAATTGTATTGATAGGAAACTCAGATAAATGTGTGGATACATAGACAACACCATGTCCCTAGTAAGCCTCTAGTTGACTAGCTCGTTGATCAATAGATGGTTACGGTTTCCTGACCATGGACATTGGATGTCGTTGATAACGGGATCACATCATTAGGAGAATGATGTGATGGACAAGACCCAATCCTAAGCCTAGCACAAGATCGTGTAGTTCGTTTGCTCAGAGCTTTTCTAATGTCAAGTATCATTTCCTTATACCATGAGATTGTGCAACTCCCGGATACCGTAGGAATACTTTGGGTGTACCAAACGTCACAACGTAACTGGGTGACTATGAAGGTGCACTACAGGTATCTCCGATAGTGTCTGTTGGGTTGGCACGAATCGAGACTGGGATTTGTCACTCCGTGTAAACGGAGAGGTATCTCTGGGCCCACTCGGTAGGACATCATCATAATGTGCACAGTGTGACCAAGGAGTTGATCACGGGATGATGTGAGTTACGTAACGAGTAAAGAGACTTGCCGGTAACGAGATTGAACAAGGTATAGGGATACCGACGATCGAATCTCGGGCAAGTAACATATCGATAGACAAAGGGAATTGCATACGGGATTGATTGAATCCCCGACATCGTGGTTCATCCGATGAGATCATCGTGGAACATGTGGGAGCCAACATGGGTATCCAGATCCCACTGTTGGTTATTGACCGGAGAACGTCTCGGTCATGTCTGCATGGTTCCCGAACCCGTAGGGTCTACACACTTAAGGTTCGATGACGCTAGGGTTATAGGGAAAGTATGTACATGGTTACCGAATGTTGTTCGGAGTCCCGGATGAGATCCCGGACGTCACGAGGAGTTCCGGAATGGTCCGCAGGTAAAGATTTATATATGGGAAGTCCTGTTTTGGTCACCGGAAAAGTTTCGGGTGATATCGGTAATGTACCGGGACCACCGGGAG
This sequence comes from Aegilops tauschii subsp. strangulata, assembly GCF_002575655.3. NCBI lineage: Eukaryota > Viridiplantae > Streptophyta > Magnoliopsida > Poales > Poaceae > Aegilops > Aegilops tauschii. Next base: position 4,885,092 of record NC_053039.3, read on the forward strand.
GGTCCCGGGGGTCCACCAAGTGGGGCCACCGGCCCCAGAGGGCTGCATGGGCCAAGTGTGGGAGGGGACCAGCCCCAGGTGGGCTGGTGCGCCCCCCCCCCCCACAAGAGGCCCAGGGCGCAGGAAAGGGGGGAAGGGGGAAACCCTAGGCTCAGATGGGCCTAAGGCCCATCTAGTGGGGCGCCCCCTCTCTCCCCCCCTTTGGCCGCCCCCCCCCAAGCCCCATCTAGGGCTGGCCGCACCCCTTGAGGGGGGAAACCCTAGATGGGGGCGCAGCCCTCCCCCTCCCCTATATATATTGAGGTTTTGGGGCTGCCATACACACGAGAACACATCTCCCTCATGGCGCAGCCCTACCCCTCTTCCTCCTCCTCTCCCACGGTGCTTGGCGAAGCCCTGCGGGATTTCCACGCTCCTCCATCACCACCACGCCGTGCTGCTGCTGGACGGAGTCTTCCCCAACCTCTCCCTCTCTCCTTGCTGGATCAAGGCGTGGGAGACGTCACCGGGCTGCACGTGTGTTGAACGCGGAGGCACCATTCTTCGGTGCTTAGATCGGAATCAACCGCGATCTGAATCGCTACGAGTACGACTCTCTCATCCGCGTTCTTGCAACGCTTCCGCATCGCGATCTACAATGGTATGTAGATGCACTCCCCTTCCCCTCGTTGCTAGATTACTCCATAGATTGATCTTGGTGATGCGTAGAAAATTTTGAATTTCTGCTACGTTCTCCAACACCTACTAGTGTCATCAAAATCTTTTGGGCCTTCAGCTGGGCCGGCCCATTATGGTCAGCGAAATCTCGTGGGCCTTTAGCTGGGCCGGCCTTATGGTCCGCAAAATCTTGTGGGCCTTTAGCTGGGTCGGCCCATTATGGTCCGCAAAATCTCGCGGGCCTTTAGCTGGGCAGGCCCATTATGGCCCGCAAAATCTTGTGGGCCTTTAGCTGGGCCGGCCCATTATGGTCCGCAAAATCTTGTTAGCCTTTTGCTGGGCCGGCCCGTTATGGATCGCAAAATCTTGTGGGCCTTTAGTTGGGCCGGCCCATTTAAACTTTATGGGCCACTTTTGTGCCATTCCACGTGTCAACATTTCATAAGCGCATCTCGCCCATTGGATGAGTGACACCTGTGCCAGCGGGGAGCTGACACATGTTTCCTCCAGCCAATGATGATTTTACACGTGGAAAATTGCCATTGGTCCGGGCTGTTAACGGGTTATCGGATCCAAAACCGGACCCGATAGCTTAACGGCGACCCGTTACGGTGGATGCCACGTGTCGGCCACCCTTGACGAAAGCACTTTTGTGACACGCGATTTTTCGTCATGGAAGTGGACACTTCCGTGATGATAATTTTGGTAATGTCATGGAACACTTCTACGACAGCACAGGTATGCCTATCTTGATTCTGTCATAAAATCGTCATGGATGTACATTTTGGTAATGTCATGGAACACTTCTACGACAAACACGTATCATCACGGAAGTGTATTTTTTTGTAGTGTTCAACTGTGGTATTATAGGAGCATACCACATCACCTTGGCAGGAACCCTCTTCCTGGGGCGCTCGCCGTCAACATCACCAGGGTCACCTCGTCTGATCTTATACCACAATGCACCGCATACCGGGCATGCGTTCAAATCCTCGTACGCACCGTGGTAGAGGGTGCAGTCATTAGGGCATGCATGTATCTTCTGCACCTCCAATCCCAGAGCGCATAGAACCTTCTTTGCTCCATATGTATTGTCGGGCAATTCGTTATCCTTTGGAAGCTTCTTCTTCAATATTTTTAGTAGCTTCTCAAACCCGTTGTCAGATAAACCATTGTCTGCCTTCCATTGCAGCAATTCTAGTGTGGTACCGAGTTTTGTGTTGCCATCTTCATAATTTGGATACAGCCCTTTTTTTGTGATCCTCTAACATGCGATCGAACTTCTACTTCTCCATTTCAATTTGGCATTGTCTCTTTGCATCAACTATTACCCGGCGAAGATCATCATCGGGCACATTGTCTGGTTCCTCTTGATCTTCAGCTTCCCCCGTTGCAGCATCACCGTATTCAGGGGGCGAATAGTTGTCATCATCCTCTTCTTCTTCGTTGTCTTCCATCATAACCCCTTTTTCTCCGTGCTTGGTCCAAACATTATAGTGTGGCATGAAACCCTTCTCAAGCAGGTGGATGTGAAGGGTTTTCGAGTCAGAGTAAGACTTCGTATTCCCACAGATAGGGCATGGACAACACATAAAACCATTCTGCTTGTTTGCCTCAGCCACTTCGAGAAAATTATGCACGCCCTTAATGTACTCGAAGGTGCGTCTATCACCGTACATCCATTGTCGGTTCATCTGCGTGCATTATATATAATTAAGTGTGTCAAAAACTATTACAGAACATCATGAGTAGAGAAGTGACCAAATTAATAGAAGTTCATCATCAATTAAAACCAAAGTACAGTAGTGATCAAATGTTATTACTAAAAAAATAAATACATAAAGTTCATACATAGTTCTCATTGAACAACATATAGCTCTCTAGAGCATCTAATTAATCCATACATTGAAACTATGTATAACATTTCAATGCAACAACAAATACGATCATAATCGCAACTAAAGTAACAATTGATCCAACGGCATAATGTACCAAGCCTCAGTATGAATGGCATATACTCTAATCTTTCTAATGTTCAAGCGCATTGCATCCATCTTGATCTTGTGATCATCGACGACATCCGGAACATGCAACTCCAATTTCATCTTCTCCTCCTCAATTCTTTTCAATTTTTTCTTCCAATAATTGTTTTCTTTTTCAATTAAATTTAACCTATCGACAAGAGGGTCGGTTGGAATTTCCGGTTCACATACCTCCTAGATAAAAACATCTATGTCACGTTGGTCGGCATAATTGTCATAAACACTAAATGAAACAAATAGTTATAAAAGATGATATATACCACATCCGAATCATAGACAGGACGAGGACCGACGGGGCGGATACCAAAACCATCGCACTATATAATAACAAACAATAATAAAAGTAAGAAAATTATACAAGTATCTATCTAAATCATACAAGGAGCTTGGAGAGGAGAAATCTTAAGTGTGGCTCGGGCATTTCATCGAACACCTCATGTGCATAGGAGGTGAGCTAGAGCAACACACACATCTCCCACGGCCGGCCAAAAAAACAGAGCAGTGGCACTATTCGCAGTTGGTGGCTAGAACCGGGACTAAAGAACAACATTTGGTCCCGGTTCCAGCCACCAACAGGGACTAAAGGTGTTGGGTCAGGAGCGAGGCCCATTGGTCTCGATTCGTGTCTGGAACCGGGACCAAAAGGGTCAGACGAACCGGGACCAATGGCCCTCAAGGCCCGGCCGACGCCCTGGCCTCACGAACCGGGACTGATGCCCCCTTTGGTCTCAGTTCGGGAGTGAACCGCGATTAATGCCCTTACCCAGGCCTTAACCAAAGCCCTGTTTTCTACTAGTGCAAGATCGCGGCGACGGCGCACGGTAATGATTCTGGTAGGAGGCTTGCCTTGCCTCACGTGGGTTAGGCGGAGCGGAGTGGTTCCATCTTGGTCTCTTCTACCAGTTATTTAACACGTACGTACACATCTAATTGTCCTTGTTCTATTGGTTGAATCTGCAGTTAGCCTGACAGCCTCCGGGTTGGGGAAAGCTTCAGAGGAAAAGACAAGGCAAAGAGGCAAGTAGCAAAAGATGAGAATATACAGAAAGAAGCAAGTAGTTGGGTTGGTCATACGTCGCATCAATCGCTTCTCCCACGGCCCGACTCCTAACCTTCGCCTCACTAATCAGCTGGGGTTTGCTTCATTGCGGTCAACCACTCAACCAGGTGCGCAAATTCCTAGCAGATCTATATGCTTCTTCTTTGATCTAGTAACTACTGTAGTTCGTAGCCGATTGCAGTTTTGTTAAGTACTCTGATTCTATCGGTTGGGAGGTTGCCGGAAATTTTCTGCATCTGCTGAGCAGATCGTGGTTAGAAGACCATTCTACTCGCCCTGCTTACCATTTTCCTTGGATCTACTCACCGTGCCCGGGTGTTCTATTCTCCTGCTTCCAGTGAATATTGGACCTTTTTTGGGTTCAACGAGCATCCGCAGGCTTGGCCCTTCTTTTGTGTGTGTGTGTGTGTGTGTGTGTGTGTGTGTGTGTGTGTGTGTGTGTGTGTGTGTGTGTTGGGGGGATCCGCAGGCTCAGTTCATCCGACGAAGATTCTTGACGTTTAATTCAGGACGAGAAATGAATAACTCTTCTTGTCCCTGGGTTGTTTCCTTCCACCTTTTTATCAGAGAAAAGGCCATGAAGGCGTTTCCATCCACTTCCCTGTATCCATTACTTTGAACTACTTTAGAGGGGCAAGTGCTTTTTAGGTTGATTTTGTGGGGTTTACCACAAGAGGAAAACGAGGCCCGGCCTGTTCTTATTCAAGCTTGTTTACCTTTGAACAATTCCACGGTCACTCGGGATGCTTTTTATGTTGGTTATGCATTTTACATCCGTACTAGCAACGATTTAATAAGGTTGCTCTTGTTCTCACTCTCCAGGATACTGTGTCGTCTAATTGCAAATGGATCGCCATTCAAGTACTACACAAAGTGACCTGGAGCGCATGCTTTGGGATGAAAAGGTAGAACCGAAGGCCCTTCCACTATCACTGCTGGAAGATATCACCAATGGATTTTCTGATGAGCGGGAAATTGGCAGAGGTGGGTTTGCAGTGGTCTATAAGGTAAGACAACTCTCAACTGTCATAGTTAGTTGATCTCAAGATTTTAGTTCATGCCACAAACAGTTGCAAATGTAGGGAATGCTTGAGAACGGTGAGGCCATTGCTGTGAAGAGACTATCTAAGACATATATGTATGAGAAAGAATTCCTCCGAGAGGTTGAATGTCTGATAAAGGTGAAGCACAAAAATGTGGTACGGTTTATTGGATATTGTGTTGACTCACAAGGGAGAGCAGACAGCTACAATGGAAAATTTGTCATGGCAGATGTACTACAAAGATTGCTCTGCTTTGAGTACCTACCTCATGGAGCTCTTGATCAGTACATCACTGGTAGACAAAGTTTTATTTGAACATATGTTTCTTTTTTAAGATTATTTGGTCCAAATATCCCATCGGTATAAGACTAACCATGTGGTATACCACCTACCGTCCAAAGATTTAAGGTTTGCATGTATGTCAAATAATACTAAACTAACTTTCTATTCTCCCTTACATAGATGCATCTACTGGACTTGACTGGAGAAAGCGCTACAAAATAATCAATGGGGTTTGTGAGGGTTTACATTACCTCCACCAAAATCGAATTATTCACTTGGATCTTAAACCTCAAAACATTTTGTTGGATGATAATATGCTACCAAAAATTGCTGATTTTGGTCTAGCAAGGTGCTTTAATGAAAAGCAAAGTCGCGCTTTCACAACAAAAATATGGGGAACGGTGTGAGCGAGCTAAGCCTATTCAAATCTCTTTTTTTTTATTGTTATGATTTAGACCCTTTGCTGATTAACTTATTCGATCAATATTAATTTTTTGAAGGGGATATTTGGCACCGGAATTCAGCAACCGCGAAGTCACATACCGTTTTGACTTATACAGTCTTGGCGTCATAATCATAGAGATACTAACCGGAAAGAGGGGCTATGAAGATGTTGAGAATGTAAGAACACTTTGTCACCTTTCTAATATAAAGGCTTCATTTTAACTTCGATTTAATTTTTTAGTACCATGGTACCTTTTATTTTGTAGAGGTTTGCATGTATGATACCACTCTATTTATAGTAAATTACAAAATGCAACCTTTGTTAAGGAGAATAATATGTAAAATTATTACCAGATTACATCATGTTTAGGACTAAAAAATTCTAGAAAACTAACATGAACCAACTTTTTTTTGGTTTTAACATCGATGTAGCATGGTTAATTTTAGCAACAAATGGTCCACAATGGAATTCGTCCTTTTTTGAGACTTTGTTTGATATCATTCTTAGCATATAGAGTCATATGGACAAAAAGTAATAGGACAAATTACTTCCAGAGCTGTGGGAGCTTAATGCAAAAAAAATGCAGTCTTTAAAGACCTAGTGAGTACTAATAACAATGGTGAGAGAATAGAAGTAAAAATGCATCAGAATACTTAGTCGATCGTATGAGTTGACTAATTATGCAAAAAGAATAAATTATTGGTTAAATGGTTATAGTTATAGTCCTAATTCACCAGGGGTCAAATATTTGGTTTGACGACACATGTCTCGTTAATATGGATTATTATTTCAGTGGTCGACGGTATTCCGTCGATTGTGGTGACTTCATCGATTTTAAATTTCCGCGACTAGTCTTCGTGTGGGCAGTGGAGTAAGAACCATCATGTTGACTCGGTTTAAATTATCTCGAACTTCAACAAGTGTCTAGCTACTTTTTCTTGGTTGAACTCACTGGCGCCTAGTTACTGTTGAAATCCATGGAAACACCTTAACTCTTTATGATTAATTAGCATAAGTACCCCACTTAGATTTTATTTCAAACTTGTTTTGTACACTGAGGTCCAAATGTATGTGACTATGCACTTCTACATCGTGTTTTGCGATAGTATATTAAACTAGATATGTAGTGTATAACACATATTTTCATGAATCACATATGCAATTTGTAGATACTTGAAAGTTGGAGTTACAGATTGGACAAATCAGAAAGAGACATACAGCTGGAGCAAGTACGAGTATGCGCTGAGATAGGGATAGAGTGCATCGAGTCCAACCCAGCGAAAAGACCAGTTAGTGTGCAGCATATTATCACTCGGCTCGATGAAACAAGAAGTATGGACAGTTCTATCGAAGCTGCCGTGACAAGATCATCAAGACCACAAGTAATGCTCGCTCCAGGAACATGGCGTCCTCCAACAACCTTACATTTGGGAGCTTTTTTATATCCTAGTTTTTAAGTAACCTTAATAGTTATTTCATGATTGATATTTGACTTAAGAATTAGCAGATCTGTTTTGTTTTCACTTTTGTTTCTTAACGGTGGATGAGGTGAAGTGTCGTTGCTTGTTATGCAGGTGGAAGCTGATTCCGGCGATCTGCATTGTGGTGGGCTTAAGGAAAGCTCCGAGGTGAGTTACCCCGAAACGTATAGTATTAATTTTCAGACAAGCAATATTCAAGTGTTCCGTTCCCCTTAATATATAGAAACTCTATTCGTCATCCAGGGTGAAGAACAAGTAATTCTTCACCCTGGTGCAAACTTCTCAAGAAATCTTACCGCACGCATGTCGTTCTCTTACTTCACCGGCATATTGTAATCTTACCTCACATGCATTGAATTCTCACCCGCATGTTATAATATTACCTCATCCCGCACATGCGTGTGGTAATCTTACCTCACATGGTTTATACTGCTGCATACACCATGATCGTTAATCCTAATTCACAATGGCAATGATTTGTTGGTACTAAAAGGTCCACTGATAAGTTGGTACATCCCAAATGCACACAACACTAGAAAAACATAAGTACGTAATTTTGAATGTTGGTTGAAGAACTGCCAAATCCATCAATTAGAAATGGGCATTACAAAAACACCTTCAAAGAAGGAAAGCACAGAATAAAGGCCGGTGCAAAAAGAAGAAGAAAGGAAAAATACTACTCGGTTTATCAAGGGAAACCGGGCGAAAACCTGAATGCCGACAAGCACATCTAGCCAACCTAGCCCTAAAGAATCACAAGACATACGAAATGCCGGCACGGCCGACAACACACGACACATGCAGCCGGGCATTCGAGCGTCGCCTACACTGCTACCAAAGTGGGCATCAAAACCAGCACATTGAATTCGCCGCCACAAGCATATTTGCCAATGTCAGTCGACACCAAAGAGGAAGTATGTAATTATGTGCCTTTTTTGTTGTTGATGGTGGTGTTGCTGCTGCTGCTGCAGATGAGCTCTGTCTCCGAGCTGGTGGATGAGGTAATGTCGGTGGCTGTTTGTGCTACGTCATCCGACCAACTGCGGCAAATTAGTCCACCCAAAGGACTAGAAGAGATGGATAACGAGGTGAGTTTTACCACCAAAAGGAGGCATTTTTCCCGCATAACAGAGATACTACTTGTGCACTGCCATTAGCTGCTGCTTGTAGTGGTGGTGTGGTGCTGCCATGACAAATTTGTGCATATTGTACTGGATGATGTAGACATTCCTCGGGTGTTCATTTTGGGTTTCAAACCAAACAGTGGGTCTTTACTTGTTTGTCACTAGTTTTTGCCATCGTGATCGGAAAGACAAAACAAAAAAAGTGAATTGACTTTGAATATCCCAAGCGCCGCTGAAGATAAAAGAAAAGAAAAGACTCTGAACATTCCTATGTAGAGCAATAACACAAGTTGCTTTTTTTTACCAACAAGACAAGTGACTTCGGCTTAATCATTTTTCTTAAAATAAGACAATGGTGAAATCAGTTAAAAACTTCTCTATTTCATTTGTTTTTTGGGTTTTTTAAGTTCAAACTCAATTTTTACTCAGGCAAAAATAAAAGCATGCCTTGCCAAACAAAGAACGAGTGGAGAATACTGGTTAACAGAAAACGAGGAAGTAAATAACCGATAGATATACATACTGGGCACATCTTATACCAATATAAAAAGACCTAAAGAGGTAGGTCCAACTAATCTAGGCTATTAAATCATATCAATCCAATGACCTAGATTGCTTCAATGGTGAGTAATCAACATATTTAACGTGTAATTAATGCCATACCAAATATTAACGGCATCACTAATCATATAATTAAGGTGCTATTAATATCCAATCTAATATGAGCATGCAATTAGTAGACTATCTAATAACAACGTGCATTGCATGCACACATTTACTAATAGAAGTTAAAATGCATTTTTGTTCCTTATGCATTGCTTGGATAAATGTCTACACTCTCTACCATCATTTAAAGCTCATTTGAAACTTATAAACAATGAATGTATACAATTAGGTATTTATAATAATAATATTGGCATGCCGATTATCTATAAACAATGAATGTAATATTCCTTGTGTGGTTTTTAGCATAAAATTGGCATGCCGATTATCTATAGTATAGGTTTTACTTTATTTGTGGGAGTAAAACACTATTAGGTATTTATAATAATAATAATAATAATAATAATAATAATAATAATAATAATAATGATGATGATGATGATGATGATGATGATGATGATGATGATGACCAAAATATTGACATTTTTTATGATGTCCCCGAAGAGATCTAAAAGAAGGGATATCTCAGTGATTTTACCATGCATGGGCTATTACTGCTTAGAAAACTAGAGAAAAACATAAAAAAATCATATATTGACCCTCGGGCCACTTTGCTAGTTATTACTATTACAAGCAAACTTCTTCATGTTTTCTCTTCTCGTCGGTCCTTTAAAAATGTATGGTGACATAACCTTTTTTGCTTGGGAGCATTGGACACCTATTAAACTTGTTTTCACTGAGCACATACTTCAAAAAGATTGAGCATATACTTTTCTTGTTGCAATCAGGATTTATCATTCTCCAGACCATCAAGCTTTTTGTTGTATCGAAGTCCAACTATGCCAGGTAATCCATCTACCTTTCCATACCAATATGACACTTATTTCTCCAAGAAATCCATATATGCTTGATAAATGGTTTAATGTCTTAGAAAATATAAATGATTAAACATAATATGCATAAATGAAACCATATACATAGTAAGGGGGTTAACTGGCACACTAGAGTTTTTTTTTGGCAAAATTGCCGAACAGCATACACCATATGAAAATAGCACGATAATATAAGAACCATATACCCAATAAGTTACTTCAAACACCGTGATAACTATGACCGAGGAGGCGAAAAAGTTTTAAAAAAATGTACCCCCGGTAACTTATGTGAAAATAACACGATAACTTGCATACCACAAACGTAGTAACTTATGTAGCCCATGTGTGGTCACTTTTGACACCCCCCCCCCCCCCCCCCCCCCAAAAGAAAGAACATCCCACAGGTAATAATCTTGGTAACTTACGTACAAATACCGCGATAATTTTGACCAACAAGAGGAAAAAGTTGTTGAAAAACATACTCCGATAACTTATGTGAAAATAGCATGGTAATATATGGTCCATGTGTGGTAACTTTTGAGCCCAAAAACAGTCGTCGAAACATACCAACATGAGATCTAATTTCAAAGATCACGTTGCGATGAATTTTTTTATGTGAAAACGATTTTGCATCGCACTGACGATTTGAGTTATAAAACATTTTGAATTTTTAAAATGGGAAGAAACTAGTATGATATCGGCTTTGTTGTCCTATAGTGCATACATACATGTACATGTGGAGAAAAGTGGGATCTCGCAAAAAAGGACGGGAGAACCATTTTTTATGCCCCTGAAAATTTATGTGGAAATACCAGGATAACTAGCATACCACATGCGTGGTAAGTTACATAGCCCAAGCATAGTAATTTTTTACCCCAAAAAAATCGTCGAAACATACCAACATGAGATTTACTTTTGAAGATCTCGTCGCGATGAATCTTTTATGTGAAAACGGTTTTTGCAGCGGACCAACAGTTTAAGCTGCAAAACATTTTGGATTTTCAAAATAGTGAGAATATAGAATGACATTAGTTTTTTGTCTTCTAGTGCATATATGCATGTAATTAGAGAAAAAATACATGTGAAGAATAAGTGGGACAACCAAATACTCCTTTCGTCCACAATTACTTGTCGCGGAAGTGGATAAAAATGGATATATCTAAAACTAAAATACATCTAGATACATCCATTTCTTGAACAAATATTTCCGAACGGAGGGAGTATGTGGTGGCACTCAGTTACCGGTTATCACGGTCCTACATAGGAACATATTACATGTGCATATGTCCATCGTTCGAATGAGATTATGTATTGTGCAACAATGTCCTGCGGTGCAGAGAAGCACCAAAGCTACGAGTCCTCGCGTCAAGAAATCACTATCATTTTGAACAGTACCGTGATCAGTTAAGTGAGGCAGTAGGTATAGTTGGTTTTCATTTAAGGAACCAGTATGGTCTCTTTGGTTCGAAGGATTTTCATAGAAAGTTTTTCTTAAATGCATTTCAGAAAAGAAAGTTTGAGTATTGGAATACTTAGAAATTGTCCTATGTCAATTAATTGTTACTAGATTTGTAGGATTGAATGTTATATATTTCTTTTCTCCTTTTCGATGCATTTTATAGAAAGTTGTTATGCATAAACCTGCAGTCGGACGTACTCACCAGAAGAGGCCGGATGAGCTGGTCGCCGTGCGGCTTTTGAAAAGCAGGAGCAGTCTGCTGGAGCATTTCACACTTGACACTCTACGGGCAGCGACGGAGGAGTTCGACGACAACTGTCGGATCGGGTCCGGGAGATTCGGGTCGGTATATCGCGGCACGCTCCCGGACGGGCGCGAGGTGGCGATAAAACGGGCCAAGTCTTGGAACCGCGACATCGAGATGGCCTTCAACTCGGAGATGATTGCTCTGGCGCGCGCCAGCCACGAGAACATCGTGTGCCTGCTGGGGTGCTGCTCTGAGTCCGGTGAATGCGTGCTAGTGTCCGAGCTCATGATCAATGGCACCCTCTACGACCAGCTCCACAAGCGCAGTCCCATGGCGGCGCCGGTGCTGTGGTGGCGCGGCCGCCTCACCATCGCGCTGCACGCCGCGCGCGGCATCGAGTACATGCACGTCCACACCGTGCCGCCCATCATCCACCGCGACATCAAGTCCGCCAACATCCTCCTTGGCAATTTGTGGATCGCCAAAGTCACCAACTTGGGGCAATCCTCTGTCCTCAATCCCCTCGACGACAACGGTGACAACCCGCAGAAGCAGTGGGGCACGGCGGGGTACAAGGACCCGGAGTACTACCGCTTGCAGCACATGATGGACAAGAGTGACGTGTACAGCTTCGGGGTGGTGCTCCTGGAGCTCATGTCCGGCTGCCATGTCGTGCAGCGGTATGCCGAGAGCGTGATGCCGAAGAACATTGTCGACTTCGCCGTGCCGCACATCGTCGCCGACGACGTCGCGCGTGTGCTCGACCCACGTTTGCCCACGCCGACATCTCACGAGGCCGAGGCCCTCGCCTACGTCGGCTACCTCGCCGCGGACTGCGTCGGCCCCATCGGACACGAGCGCCCCTCCATGACCGAGGTCGTGGACGCCCTCGAGCGCGCGGTCGCAGCCTGCTCCACGCCGCCGGTCTCCCCCTAGCGAGGCCGGCATCGACCGTCACGCACGCAATGTTGCATTCAATCTTGATTCATGTACTATCATGCACAATGTAAACAACGATAAACAAATGAATAGAGCTTACATCTTCCCTTTCTTCTTCTCGAAGCTGCCGCCGCGTTTCTTCCTCTTGCCATTTTCGCTCCTCCTCGAGTTTCTTTCCTTTCTGCAGGCAGATGTTATTACAAACTTGTCCTCATCAGCAAACAGGTGGTCTTCCTTGCTCCTCTGTTTGTGAAGCTTTCTCTTTCTCCTTGAAAGTGCTTTGATGTATGTACTTTGACTGCAGAAACACAAATGCATGGCACCAGAAAACAAGTAAACCCGTTAGACGGCACATTGAAAGATCCCAATATATATATGGCGGTTGATTTCGGCATGGAGATGCAAACTATGGATGATGGTTTGACGCGGAGGGATGGTGGTGTAGCAGCGGCGGTCAATCGCATGTAGCTGCTGAGATTGTGAAAAAGCGGCGGCGACAACACATGAGTGACGTCGATGGTATGAGGGTGCTACACGAGCACCCGGTCTCGAGTTCGATGGTGAAAGCCTTGGTCTGACCTATGTTGGTTATACCTGGCAATGGCGATGTTTCTACATCGTTACCTTGTTGAAGACATTGCTCGGATATGCTCGGACTGATTCTTCAGAGTGAAAACCTAGATTCCAGCCTGTGTGGTTGAATCCGGTGATGCGGCGATTGTACATCGCTCCCTTCTTGAAGGCGTTGCTGTTGAAGAACCTCGTCGTTCATGTGGTGTCATAACATGGTTGGCGCGGATATGGTCTTTGTTGTAGTTTGCCAATCGTAGATCTAATTGCTTTGTTTTTTTTGTCTCTCGCCTACTTATAGCTTTGGTCATACATGACTTTGCTATTTGTCAGCGTGTTTTGTGTGTGGGAGGATTTGGCTGTGTGCATCCTAACTATGCAGAGGCCGGGTGTGTGCTCTTTGTGTTTGTATCTTTTTTATGCTCCATTTTGAGCCAATAAAATCCACCATTTATCGAAAAAATGTAGTTAATGTTTTTTGCGGGGACCTCTATGGTTGGTTATTCTGACTGCAGAGGTACGGCTCGAGCATCGCGTTGGAACCCAATACGGCAATACCTGCACCGCCAACTGAAAATGTTGCAACCACACGGCAGTCTCCAAATCATTGGGGAAAAAAGATGGAAATGTTGCAAGCTGAAAATTGAAAGAATAGACGGTATCACAAAATATATATAGATTGAACATGTACAAATGATATGGTTGTATTTGTTCTGCAGAACAATTCATTCCACGTGTCCTTGTACTAATTCTGTAGACATACAGTGAGTGGAAATTATAAGTCGTGTGATGTAGATAAGGAAAAAAATCAAGCGCATCTTATATTTTGGGAAGGTGGGCGTACCTGCTAAGAGCATCTCTATTCGACCCCTCATATTAATTCACCATCCTTTAATTTTCCATATTTCGGGGAATTAAACTTTTGCCCATCTCCCAAAACTGAATCCAGCCAAAAAAAAGAGCATCTCTCTCTCTCTCTCTCTCTCTCTCTCTCTCCAGGAGCACGGCGCATCAACGAACACGAGCAGGAGCCCGGCGTGGCGTTGCTGCTCCCCGTTCGTGTACTCGTTGCTGCTCGCAGCCTGGCCAGCCGTGCTCGTCGCCCGCGGAGGTGCTCGACCGCCACGCCTGCACGTCCGCTCCGCTGCAAGCTGGCTAGCCGAGGCTTGTTCGCTCCACGCGGAGCAGCCCGGGGCGGGGGCGTGATGCAGGGACGGCCTTGGACGCTGAGCCCGGCGACGGCAGCCCGTTCGCGCGCACTGAGAGTTGTTTCGCCGCGCTCATGAGCTCACCTCACCGGCGAGGTCTGGCAGCGGCGGCGGAGAAAGAAAAATTTGAGTGCCCTCAAGGTGTTTGAGAGAATGTCAAGGAGAGAAGAGTGGAGTGGACGGAGGAGAAAGACTGCTGACATGTGGGCCCCCCTGTCATAACGGTCAGTCCTGACATGTGGGCCACAGATGTCAGTTTCCCGTTTCAAACGTTTGAAACAGTCATCAACCGAAAGGTATAGTTTTCAGGGATGAATTACGAAAAAAATGGTAGTTCTCGGTCAAAATTTTCAAAGTTGTAGTTCTGTGGGACGCCAACCACAAAAGTGGTAGTTTTTTTTTGTCAAATACTCGTTAGCTAGGGCATTGTACATGAGTTCAGATTTAAGAAATACTCCTACGGATGCAAGTGACTCTTAGGTATAGGCGCTAGAAAAGAAATTTCAACTGAAGTGGTATATGGGCGGCCTTTATATTCTCCACTCTGCAGAACACAGCCCAAGGTTCGGCAAAGTGGAGCTCCAAGCCTGCAACCATAGCAGAAATACGGCCATGGAGCAACAGCGTGCAACTGAGCTGTGCAAGTTATCCCTCTTTAGTGGTGTACTGTTTCATGATCTCCACCGAAATAAACACTAATTCAATGCTGCTTCTAGATTCTAGCCATGTGAGATATGTCTAAAATTCTTGTGCATATTTTGTTACTGAATAGTGCCATGTCTGAATAGCATCCTCCAAACCTGTCTACTATGGGGAGGAGAAGGAACAGCCAAGGGGATGGACAAGGGCCTGTTACCTTCTTGGATGTCGTCTTCGGCGAAGGCCGCCAGGGGCCGGGGCGGAGGCGAGGAGGATGCCGCCTCCTGCTTCTTGCGGAGCTGCGGCCCGTACGTGCCTCTGCATCCTTCCCGGCTTGGGCGGCGAACCGTGGAGGATGGTGCTCGGTGGACTCAGGAGTACGAGCTGCGGGCGGGCTAGACGGAGGAGCTGTAGGGAGGAACCAGCCGCCGACGTGATAAGTTGATGCGACGCGGCCGCGGGGCGGGGCCAGCGACGGCGGGCGGCGGCTAGGTTGGGAGAGAAAACGGTGAGGTGGATGACCGGTGGGGGCTCCAGTGGCAGTTTCTCCGTGAATAGAAGCAACCCTTCAAATTTGTTCCCTTCATTTCGAATTAATTGAAGTCTTGTATTTGAAATTCCGTATATTTTACTATGTATACATATATAAAAACTGTAATACCACTATATCAAAATTATACACGATCACCATGAATCTGAAGTTGATGAGGAGAATTTTTTATTTTAACGTTTTTGTCTATAAAGTTAGCCAACTTAAATGAAATCTGACTCAGAGCACAGTTATGATTTTATTTTGCGGTGAGAGCACAGTTATGATTTAACTAATCTAGAATGGAGTAAAAGAGTAGGTATAAGGAATGCACTGTGGCGCGGCTAGTCTACCCTCACCCTCTAAGGGAGAACATCCGATTCACCCTGACTCGTTATGCACACGATGCATCCCAGGCACATTTTACATCTTAAAAAATTATTTTAGAAAAATATCTATGACATAGATAATATTGGTATCTAACATACCATAAAACTTCAGATAAGAATTCATTGCAGAAGCCACCGAGAGGGAAAAAAGTAGACATCCCCCACACCAAGTTGGTATTTTTTGGGTATCAAATAAAGTCCATCATTGCTGCTAAAGCTATTATTTTCTAACTAAAAAAGGGCAATGCTATTTTTTCACTTTTGAATTAGTTATAAAAAATAAAATTTATACATAAATCACCATGACACCATGTATTCTAATGTTTTGCCTACATGTGCTGTAAATATTACTCCCTCCATTCCATAATGTAGTGCATACATATTTTTTTCATCAACTTTGACCAAGTTTTTGAAGAAAAACATTTACATCTAGAATGCCAAACATATACATATATATCATTATACTCATCTCAAGATGTAGTTTCATATTTTATATATTAGGTATTCTAGATATAAATAGTTTTCTCTATCAATTTGGTCAAAGTTTACAAAGTTCAACTTTTCAAAAAATCTATATGCACTATATTTTGGAACGGTGGGAGTACCTGATTCTTCTTTTATGAAACATTTTCTAGTAGCTTTGAACGGATGTCCGGTGCACCGGGTGTATGTACATTTTGAAATTTTCCTCAATATCACCCTTCTCTGTTCCGGCTCCGCTAGACTCAACTCCAAAGGAAGAAACATGCAGTCCGCCGGGACTCATCGTGCACCCAGTGCATAAAGTCCGAGTAGAAAACTTAAAAGGTTATTTTAAAGTATATGACATAGATAATGCTAGTATGTAACACGTCAAATTAGAATTCACAAACACAAGCTGCCCAGAAGAAAAAGGAACATATGATTCTGATACCGAGCAGTACTTCGTGTAATTCAGGATTAAAATTTGGCGTGCAGTCACTTTCGACAACAAATCAGCTACTCATTTTTTTCCCGGGTTACGTGAAAAACTAAATTATATATTGTACTTAAAATTTCAGTGCTAAACACATCCATTTGAGCGACAAGTAATATGGATCATAGGGAGTACTTAAAAACCCGTGACTACATATCCATATCGTTTCTACCTAGGGTTACGAAATAGGAGGTGGTGGCTGCTCATCCCTTCAACCGCTGGCGCCGCTGCCGTGATGGTGGGGGACGAGGGAACCTTAGATTTGAGTTACCCGGTCCGTGGTAGCGGTATGAACAGTTTTAGGGTTTGTCCCCGATCGTCGGTGGCGAGACGATGGTGGCGGCGTCGGGATGGGATAACGGCTCTCCCTCACCCTTATTTCGGCGGTGCTTTGTACCGCCGGGAGGCATGTGAAAGAAGCGATCCTCGATCCTCGTGGAGGCGTCCTGGTCGAGATGGTCCCCAAACATTGATACTTTTTATTATAATGTTGGGATGCTTTGTATTTTCGGTGAACCTGTATAATTGACTCGAGCCATTTTCAAAGAAAAAAGAGAGTTGTGCCTACCTGCTATGGTGTTTTCTTCGAAAGATTCTTTTTTGAGAAAGAAAAATTCAAATTTGAACCGCGACGACGTCCTCCGTCCAGTGCACCGGGTGCAGCCCCTGTGCTGTGCGTGCGGCAGCCACTTTCCCCACCCTCGCCTGGAGCGAACCAAACCCCATCGATTTTCCCCTCCCCCATTCGCAATTCGTTCCCTCGTCTCCTCCGACCCGCGCGGCGACGCACGCAGATCGCGCCGCGGCCTCCCGCGGCGGCGCCGTCCGGCGGCTCCACTGCCAGGTGAGCCTATCGCCTCCTCCATCTCCCTCCGCGCATAGGGCCGGCCGGTGCGGGCCGGCGGGCAGGCCAGAGCAGCTCCGGTAGCGCGCCCTAGCGGAGCGAGCGGGGCAGCTGCCTGCCGGCGCACGCACGCACGCGCGCCCCCGCGGGAGGCAGGCGGGGGCGGCAGTCCCTTGGCGCCAGGCATTTCCCTAGGCGCGTGGTCGAGCAGCAGCAGCAGCAGCAGCGTGACATTTCCGTTGGTTTCCTTCCGCAGGAGCTCCGAGCTCGACGCGCGCGCAGGCGGGGTGCTTCGCGGCCGCGCCTTCCTCCCCCTCGATTCCCCTCCCGCCAAATCCGAGGTTTTTTTCCCGCCCCTAATTCCCAATCTGCTTCCTCTTTAACACCAATGTTGGGCAGAGGCGGTTTGGCATCTAAATGTGGTTACGTTTTGGGCAGAGGGTGTTTTTTTTCTTTGGTATGTTGCATTAGGGATGGATGGACAACAAGACAAACATGCTAGTAGTAATTTGTTCGGCCGTAGCACGTATGCTTAGTTATCTCCATGGATGATGGCATTAGTGAGCGGTTATTATTTATAATGCCCCAACAAAATTACATCTTGTAGTATATTGCGTTGTGGATGGGCAACAAAACTATATGGCAACAGTGATGGGATGACAAGGGATTAATCTCGAGGATCAAATATGGAAGGACGACACTATCTGTCTGAAAATGCTTAGGTTTAGAACTGGAAGAGCACCTTCCTTCCAATTTTGTCGGCTCTTTAGCCTTTAGGGACCGCAAGCTGCTTGAGGACGGGCAATTTTGGTAGGTGCGGTGAAGTCGTTAGCCGTTATTTCAAAGGAGTCACTCATGCCATTGGCGAGCTTTCGTGTTGGCCTTATTAGGAAAGCCTTTGCTGGAGACCCAACCAAAATACAGGGGAACCACCGGTGGGACCCATACTTTTTAAGGTCTCGGATTGAGTGAAAACTACACCTTTTCATTCTGTGACCTTGAATGTGTTGCACACTCTTTTCATGTCGGAATGAACCTTTCACGCTGAAGTGTTTTCCACTGTGTACATGTTCCACTTCCATGTGAATGTGCAGGGTTGGCCTCCCCACCTTAACCTTTCAGGTTTAGTGCTAAATGCTGTATTTGAAATGGGAGTGCTCTCATAGAAGTATTTGAAATGGAACAGAAGTGCACCAAACTTTGAAAATCCTTCCTTCCAAAAGTAGATGTCATTTGTGCACATCTGAATCTCCTGGAATGTCACGTTAGGCAAAAACACAACCATGATGATCAGGTCGACATTTCAACCAACTCCAGTCTAAATTACTCATCATGCTTTGGTACATCATCCTAATTGTATAAACTGCTCGGAGCTGCTCTGACAAACAAGCAACAACAGTAACGAGCAGGAATGTTGGATGACGACAGCATTCGTGGGCACTTAGGGCTTGAGGCCTCCCTCAGCTTGACAAGTGACGGTGTTGGGAAGGTTTTCATTGACTCTCCCGACTCCGACAATCTCACACTCGCATTTATGTACAAGGTCTCTTTAATCAACTTACATGACCTAGTCAACATCCAACCATGGTGAGCTTGCAGAATCTTGCCGTGGGCACATAGTAGTCACCATGCAAGGATAGATTCTGGACGCTTGCCTAGTTCAGCAGGGCAATGCAAGCTTTCACTGTTGAGAACAATTAAGCAACTTCATAATTTTTTTATCATCTGATTTTGCAGAAGTTATAACTAATAAGATTCCAAGCAAATACACAATCTGTTCTATAGTATATGGTGATGCATTTTAGTACTTAGGCATTCAATTATCTTAAAGCTAAACCTACATGCTTTTTATCATGTCGGCTAGCCAGTATAGGATGCACCTATTCTAACTTTATCGAGCTATCCATAGAACGGAACCACTTAGTAGAGTGACCAGAAAATACCGTACGTGTGACACTCATGGTTTGACCATATTCAAACACTACACGCACACTTTTTTGTGTTAAAGCATGCACCTTACACACTTCTGGCTATCTGTCCATGCCAAGATCCCAATGTCCCCATCTTAACCATAAAGTGCCCTCAACAGCTGTCAAACACACTTGAAATTAATCAACAGAAGTGCTGGTAATTACTAATTAGTCACAAGTTAACAGAAAGAGTATGACGCACGTCGATGATAAGACGGAAAGAGATTGAGTAGACACATCAAAAGCACAAAGTTCTTTTTTGCATCTAAGAATTAATTACCACCTGGGCGTCAACAATGTACGTCTGATTGTTATTTCCTACCCTTTTATATTACAATTTGGTCATGTAAATTAATCATGTGCCGCGTGCTGACTTTTATTCATGTTGTAATTGTAGCAAGGTATACAATCCTGGAACTTGTTAACTGATTCCTCATGGTATTTATATGTAGAAATGTGGGCGCAGACCATCAAAAGAACCTCTCTTTTTCACCTAAAGAACACCCTGTTACTGAAATTACCATTCTGTTGCCCTTCTGTTCGTTCGCTCCGCGTTTTCCTTTCCTTCACCCCATAAACCGGGTGCCTATTTCTTATCCTGCCCCCACCCCACCCACCCTCGCCCCCACCCATCCTCATCCCCACCCTCGTCCCCACCCACCCTCACCCCCACCCACACACCCCCTAAGCGGACACAGATCGAGCAATTTGTCCTCTCCTGAAGGCACATCGCCGGGGTAAGGAGTGGCGCGGTGCCCCATCGGCAACCCGAGCAGCGCCAGTCCATGCTCCTAACGCCGATTCCCCCCTGCTGCCCCCTCTCTCCCAGATCCAGATCCAGATCCAGGTTATCCTTTCTTGCCGTTCTTCCGATTTTCTGCAAGAAACCCTAGTATATGTTCTTCCTAAACTCCGGAGGAAATTTCAGCGGGAGTAGAAGAAAGTTAATTCCGCTGAGATTCTGGAAGGGAATGGGTGCTGCCAAATTGTTGTAGTGGAAAACGATTTATGGTTCATTTGGCCTGGGGTATCGATGTGTGAGTGCATTTATGTTTATGTTGTGTCTCGGCTGGAATAGAAGGAATGACAGGCTGTCTCTTGTTTGGAAGAAAATGAAGTAAATAGCAGTCCAGGGGAAAAGGAAGAGAAGGCTAGGCTGTGCACCAACTGAGAAAATAGCAGTCTTGCTGCGTATACTTAGGTTAGGCTTGGTTGGGACTGTTTATTCAAATATAAAATGGTTAGAGTTAAGGGTGGATATGGAGAACTTAACAGGCTCTTTTGATTGTAGAGCTAAATAGAAATATTTAATTGTATTTTGCAACAGTGGTTCTTTTCTTTGGTACATACTCCCCACCAAAAGAACTTTCCTTATATATAACATTTCATGAAGATTGTGTATGTAAATGCATGTTCTATTCTGGAAAATATTGTTAGCCTTCCTGTTTACCTCTTTTTTATTCAGTTTTCCTTTGCATTTTTCATCCAAGAGCTACTGAAGAAAATTGGCTAATCTCAAGTGAATTGTGTTTCAGACTTTCAGGCAGTTCTGTGAGTTTCAATGTCTTCCACAAGAAAAGTGAGAAATGTAAACAAGCGCTATGCCAAAATTAATGAAGATTGGCCGGAAAAGGATGCAACAGTTGTACATAAAAATAAAGTGCGAGTAAGTATCTGCACTCAGCAGTGTCTTGAATGTCTTAAATCAGCATTTGATTCATCTAAATTCCAAATTTCATGCCAGTGGTATGACTTGGACAAAAAAGTCAGTCAGCCTCTGGTTTTATCGGAGTTTTGGTGTTATCTGGGTTTTATTGTAATATGTGTGCTATGTTGCTTGCCATATGTTTTCAATGGTCACTACTTCTGTATGATATGTACAATTGTGTGATGTTATTAAGATGCAAGTAGCATAGATACTAACACGCTTGCTAAATGTAACAATTAGGACAACTATAACAGTATATGTACATTATATTTTTGTTAATCAACAAACAAATATTTTTTCCCCACATGCAACTTACTCTTTTTTCCTTATCGTGTATTATTCTGAAGTCTGAACTTGTGCTTGCTCACATGATCTGGTAAATGGTGTGCACTGTCAAGGATTGTCAAGTTTTCTAATTGCCTTATATTTCCTTGGGAAAGAAGTTTCAAGCATGGATTGGGGATTGCTAATGCAGTAATGCATTTATCTGTTTTGTTTATTTAGATTACTGTGGGTTATATTATATCAATTACATTGTTGACCATTGATCAAAGAAACATTTATCTGCAGAAGAAGAAACTATCCGACCTTGGTTCTCAGTGGAGCAAAGATGAGTTGGAGCGCTTCTATGCAGCTTATAGAAAATATGGAAAAGATTGGAGGAAGGTTTGATCTCTACCCTCTTTATTGTACAGTGGTATTACTTTTATGGAAGAGTTAGAAATTTGTTATTTAGGCAACCACATGCCATCTTTTCGTTGTACTGTCCTACATCAACATGATTACCTGAGAAATTCCTTATATCTAGCAGCAATGTGGTCCTGTGTACCTGGGTTGCTGCTCGGACTACATGTTTGTTATTTTCCTTTTTTATTAAGGGCCCCTTTTATTAAATATATGTGGTTTACAAACAGGGAAAATAATTTTGGTAATCCATCAGGTCATGCTGTTATATCATGTACACAGTATATGAGAAGCTAATGCACCATATTATTATTATGCGTACATCATTCTCCCACCTACCAATAAGCAATAATATATTTTGTTAGATCCTTGCATTCCTTAAGGAAGTTCAACCGTGTGAGTTTCAAGTAGTAGTGGCAGTGATGTACACACCTTGGGTTCCCTCAGGACTGTTGACAGTGGGATTAGTCAGCTAAATGCCAAGATTCAACTCAGTGCACACCCAAATCTGACTTGGCCGGCTTAGTCAAAATCCTACTCTGGTCAGCCAGTCTTTTGGTTAACTGCATCTCTGGTCCTAAGAGGCCACCTAACCTGGCAAAGTTACCAGTCTCGTTAACTCTGATCCTGCTGGTGGCTTGGGCAAGGATTAATAATATCTAGTTTGAGACCTCTATTCATATTACTGATTGTTCATTTCAACTTGCAGGTGGCTGGTGCCGTCCATGATAGAACATCTGATATGGTGGAGGCTCTTTACAACATGAATAGGGTAAATCCCAGCCTTCCTTTGTATACGGTGGCTCTTCTGAACTGTCTGCACTTGATTCCACATCATGCACCACCTAGTTTCAACTTTTCAATCCCGATTAAAATTTGTGACATGAATTTGTTGTTATGATGCTCTGTTTCTTGTAGATCAGTGGGATAATCTCTAGCAAAGCAATACTTGAAATATCCATAGCATAAGATTCCATCTACTAATTTTATCTGTTTCATCTACCAAGATCTCGGATTCCATCCATTTCTTTTCCAACCATATCCCCCACCACGCACTGATGCATTCATGATAGGTCGGTCAAATAGATCGTATAAGTATTACAGTTCATTTTGCATGTATCTGTCTTTCTTTTGCTAATTTCAAGTTTTTTCTGTTATTTTTGGTTATGCTGATAATTCGACCAAGCTTTGTTGCATGTCCAGGCATATTTGTCTCTTCCAGAGGGAACTGCTACTGCTGCAGGGTTGATAGCGATGATGACTGATCATTATAATATTCTGGTAAGGTTAAACTTGAACGGCTATAGTATTCAAAAGCTTCTTCTGTACTGTAGACTGTAGTTTACCTGAAAATGTTATGGAGGTAGAACAAGAATTCCATAAGTAGTGTATGAAATGTTATTCGACTCTTGATATATGCAAAAACTATATCAAGTACAGATTCTGAGACCAAGAACTATTTATTGCACCTAATAATATAGTTGTACTGAAATGCCTAGGTGCTCCACTATTAAGATTGTAATAGTCATTTGTGTTGACTAGCTTAAGCTATTTAATGGTTTCCAGGCAGACTCCATTGCTTGTCCATCATTTATAGCAACATTTTTGAGGAATTACTTCAGCGTCATTAAGTGAAATGAATTTATCTCGTAAGAAGATTACAACACATAGGTGAATGGTGGATGTAGCACTTATGTTTTCATATGCGGCTCGAGCAGCTTTGTTTTACAGTTTAGAGAAGTTGTCTGTCAGTATGCTATATCATTTTATTGCGTTTATCAAGAATGTTTATGCAATGTTCAAGAAAGCGTTTTTAGGCGCCGCTTAAGCACGCTTAAGCGCTAAGCGACAGCTAAACGCTTCGCTTCTGCCCTAGGCGGAAGTTTTAGCGTTAAGCGAAAAAAAGCGGGATTTAGCTGCCGCTTTAGCGCTGAGCGCTGGCTAGGCGGTCGCTGAGCGCGCTTAAGCGTTCAAAAAGTGAGAAATGGGCCACGGGCTGGAGGTAAAAGGTGGGTATAAAGGCTTGGCCCAATACTGGCCTATTCGGCTAGGGTTTACTGGGTTAGAAGGGGAGGGGGGAGAAGAGAGCTCCAGTGGCAGCTGCTCCTGTTCTGCATCCAACTCAGCTCCATGCATTCTTCCTTCTCATGCCCGAACTGGATCTGAACTACTACATGGGCTGGGCTGGGGCTGCTGTTTGGCTGCTGCTGCTTGCCTGCAGCTGCCATTTATCTTATATGCTCTAAGACAATATTATGCATTTATGCTTGCTGTGTGAACCACTGAACCTTATCCTTATGTGTTATTTGGCTATTTGTTGTGGTGTGTAAACCACTGAATCTCAACCTTATATGCTATTTCAGATTTTCAGTTACCTATGTGCTATATTTCCTGTTTTCTTGTGCATATTATTCAAAAACAGCCAAAATCTGGCCAATTAAAAAAAAGCTTAATCCCGGTTAAGCTGCGCTTAAGCAGCCATTGCTCTAAGCTGTGGCCTTCCGCTCCGCTTACGCTTACCGCTTTCTTGAACATTGTGTTTATGACCATGGACATCTGTTCTGAACTGTAGGATGGGAGTAACAGTGACCATGAGAGTAATGGTTCACCAAAAACTTCTAGGAAGCCACAGAAGCGTGGCCGTGCAAAGCTTCAGTCTGTGTCGAAGGCATCTGATACACGTTACCCTGATCTATTGCAATCTCAGCCTGCTTCATCGAGCTATGGATGCCTTTCTTTGTTGAAGAAGAAACGTTCTGGAGGTAATTTGAACATTGAAATCATAGAAGCATCTGTCCTTTTCTTTTCGTATTTCCTTTTAGTTTATCTTTTAGTAGAGTTTTGTCATTTGGATCTAATAAAGTTCTTATCTACTCCCTCTGTATCAAAATGTAAGACGTTTTTGCAGTTCAAATTGAACTGCAAAAACATCTTATTTTGATACAGAGGTGGTACAAAGGAAAACACAAAACAGTTCACAATTTCATTCAAAAAGTTTCTATGTCCAAATTCATTCGACGTTAGCATGCTAGTTACTGTAACAATTCACAATCTACAATGGAACTGTGAGCAGAAAACATTTCACAATCTACAAGAAATCTGTGTACCGTTTTATGTTTTCCTTTGTTATTTAATATATATGGATACCTCTATGTTTTGTCGTAAACTTCTAATTGACAGTATGTTATAGCAAATCAGCAACAACATACTAATTGTAAGCTAGAATTAGAAGCAAGCCTAATTCACTTGGGCAGGGGAGTGGATGGACAATCCCACAACCTGGGTTCAAGTCCTCACGGACATGAATTTGGGTTCTTGTTTAGTTGTGTCTAATGTTGGGGCTTCCCCCTACAGTTTTCTATCAAAAATCCTAAGTTAGAATTCTCTACTATCTTATGATCATAACAGTTTTGGTAAAAGATCTCACAGGATTACAGTCATGATAGTATTATATATACTTTTCTTGGCATGTTTTCTAGCTTCAGTTTCTCTGGCAGGAGGTGAAGTTAGTTCAAACAATGGTGCACCTTTTACTTTCCTTGAACAAAGAAAAACAGGATTGAGGTCTGAAACTTGTCTAGACTTGTTTGTAGGTAACAAGCCCCGTGCTGTTGGAAAAAGGACTCCACGAGTGCCTGTTGCAAGCATGTACCAGCGAGATGACAAGATAGGTCCATCAAATAGACAAGCAAAACCAGATGCTAATAATGGTGATGATGAAGGTGCTCTAGCTGCTTTAGCTCTGGCAGAGGTCTGTCAAAGAGGCTCACCTCAGGTTTCTCAAACATCTGGAAGATCCAGTGGTCAAATGTTCCTGTCTCCTGGTAAAAGTATCGACAGAAAAGTAAGAGCCGTAATCTCTTCTTTATCTTTAGGCCACTCATCTCACAAAGTAATTGCATAATCATATTTGCTGAACGATCCTTGCAGAATGCAGATTCAGAGATGGGGAGTTCAAAGATGCATGGATTTCAAGTAGAGGCTGATTATCCGGAAGGTAGCTTAGGAAGCAGGGAAGCAGAGACTGGTGACTATCCCAAAGATGCTTCCTATTTTCTGAATAACGAAGGTTCTGTGTCTGGCAAGTCTAAGCCAAAAGTTAAGAGGTCACAAAAGAGAAGAAAGAAAGCTGCACACAAAACAGAAGATCAATTCGAGGATGACAGAGAGGCTTGCAGTGGCACCGAAGAAGGGTGTAGTTCCAGAAAGGCCAAGGATATATCAGATTTGGATGTATTTGGAAGTAAAGGTTCATGGCCATCTAACAAATCAAACAAAAGAAGCCGCCAACTATTTTTTGGCGGTACGTGTGTGCTAACAATATCTTTTATTTTTGGGCAAAAGTAATTAAATTATTGAAATACAGTCATAGCATTATCTCTTCTAGGCTTCTAGCATGTGTGAAACTATCAGTATGGTGGTTTAAGGGGCTTGAGTCTCATCTTTTACAAAGCTGTGCAGTGCAGTATTTTCTCAACTACCGAATACAATAGACATATCGTAACTGTCAAATGGCAATAGTATTCAGCAAGGTGGACAAATTGTTTGAGTTTCTTCTTATATGTGCAGCATTTTCTCGACCATGTGATGAAAAATAAGTATGCCCTGTGCTGGCATTGTCTATCATCAATTTTTATTTCATAATATTGATTGTCCTGTTGAGTTGTTGCATCTTGCAAAATAAACAGTCAATCTGCCTACAAACTTCCTGAGGAGGATAACTTGTTGGATTTCTTGCTTTGATATCTACATAGCCCAAATCTTTGCTCCTGTTTGCCTGACTGGTCTTTGTTCTGCAGATGAATTGTCAGCTCTCGACGCGTTACATACATTAGCTGATATCTCTGTGAATATTCTACAACCTTCTTCTATCGCTGAATCTGGTTAGTCTTATCTATGGTGCTAATTTCAGATGTTGTGAGCTATACTTTCAGTACTCGATTTCCATGCACCTCATTTTATCCATTATCATGCAAATTCTCTAATTATGTGGTAGAACCATGCAAATGCAATGCACAGTTTAGCAGAGTTCAGTACTTGGGTTGTTGCAATCAAATTAGTTTTCCAATCTCATTCCTGTTCACTATGTTTTTGCATGGAGATACAGAAAGTTTATACAGTCATAGGGATAAAGCTACGAGACAGTGCTGTATAATGGTTGAGTCAGAGTTGATTATCTACGAGCTCTAATCGTTTAAGAAGTTCTGTGTTAATTCCTTTCCACATAAGGGCTGTTTTTAGACCCCACAGCTCTAAACATGCCTGCACCACTGTTGTTGCTTTATGTCTTTTGGAAGAAATGGATGCAATGAATGTTTCTTGTTTTATCAATCATTATAATGCTATTGAGCACCTGTCTACAGTTGACTAGTTTCTGGGCAATGCTGTAGTTGTGCTCTGCCTTGGATATATACTCTAAACAAAGATTTGCTGTGCTGCGCTCGATCTGTTTTACGTGCAACACACTTCACTCAATTTGCCGGTTTCTATTTGCGACACAAGACTTTTACATACTGGGGATACTGCTCAATAATAAGCTTCGTAACTATAGTGAACAAATTGTTTAACCAGGTCTACAGGTAGATTGCTTGTAAGTTCTAAACGTCACACTTTCATGTGAAAATCCCACAAAAGATATGGATAAAAAATGATATTGCAGAGTTGACTTATGATTGATATGTTAATGTTCCGTGTTTGATTGTGCTACTGCCCTAACTATTTTCCAGAATCATCGGCACAGTTCAAGGATGGAAGCAAAGACAATGAATCTGATGATAAGCCTAGTGTGCCTGCAGCAGTATCATTATTTGACAAAAAAGATAAGCCCAGAAAAACAAAAAAGATCAAAAGGCAGTCAGAAATTGCAGGCAACGAGGTGGTTACTAGGAAAAAAGCTAGACTTTCTAAAGATCACCATCATGACGGGAGTACTTCTGAAGTAAAGCAGGATGATTGTAAATGTGGTGTTAAAATGGAGAAAAAGAAAAGAAAGTCTTCCATATTGAAGGTATTTCCAAAACTGTCCCTGTTCAATATGACACAAGCCACATTATTGTTAGTCTATGCTGCTTATGATGTGCATATATTTTGTTGCTTTATGCACAGATCTCCAAAGATGAGAAGAATACACTAAAAGATAGTGAGAAGACCGAGGTGCGCTGTCCTTTTGTAGTCTTGTCTTTTCCTTTGGTTCCTGATAATCACTTCTCAAGTTCTCATCTAAAATACTACGAACTTTCAGTTGATTCTTTTGCATTTAAGTCCAATGCACGATTGAAGCAAGGATTTAGTACCGCAGCCTCAGTAATTGCAGTTTTGTCCATTTGATTATATAACACAGAATATATTAGCATAATAAATAATCTTCTGAAAACCAGGCCGCATTGTGCAGATTTGTTTTAATCGTTTGGAAATATAGTTTCAGTCAACAAATCAGTCCAACGAGGAGATTGTGTCTGTTTTTCATCTGTGACATTAAGAGGCTGCCAATATATGTTTTTGACAATGTCCTGCTGCAGACCCCTTAATCTAATTTCCACCACCATTCAGCAAGAAGAATAAAATTAGGCCTTCACAAATCCTTAATCCCTAAACCCCCATTAACCTTGGGAAAAAGGCAGCTTCTCCACCTTAGGAGATGATACCTTTTTGTTGTATGACCTTTTGTTTTAAAGAAAATTTCTCCTCTTATCCATGTGGTAGATAATTTTGAAGTAAATACATTGATATATAGTAAACAGGGTACTGCTTAGACGTACCTTAATCGAAGTGACTCTTTTGTTATTGACAAAGTATCCCCCTTACAAACATCCTGCCTTTTTTGTAAATATTCCCTGGGTGATCTACTACCACTACAGTGACTCCCAACAAATTAAGAACCTCAGGCTTTGTGAAATTTGTTCTAAACCTGACATAGCCAAGTTTACCTTTTATTTTTCTCCTTTGTGTGTAAATGAATATAAATTTGCTTGTACATCTTCATTTGCTAGGCTTCTGCTGAAGAAGGGAAGGTATCTTCTAATAAAGGTAGGCATACTCATGTTAGTCCAGTTTCAAAACAAAACAAGTCCAAAGCACAGGAAAGTTCTCCAGCACATGCTGATCTTGGAAAAGAAGCCATGGATACGGTGGACACGACAGAAAATGCAATAACTCAGCAATCGGACTCGGCATCAAAGTCTAAAAGCCGGCGCAAGTTAGGCATTTTGAAAGCACTTGCTCCAGAGAGCAAGCCTGCTGAGGGCGCTGATGATTCGTGCGATAATGTTTCCTACCCAGTGAATAACGTTACTGAACTCAAGGTTTGATATTGTTTTATCAAGATAAATTTGCTGATCAATGCAATCATTTGCAAGGTGTGAAAGTTACAACTTAAATTTACCCTGACCTGTTCCAGGACAAGCTCTCTCACTGCTTATCTTCACGTTTCCTCCGGAGATGGTGCATGTCTGAGTGGTTCTATAGTGCAATTGATTATCCATGGTTTGCGAAGAGTGAATTCGTGGAGTACTTGAATCATGTAAAGCTGGGTCATGTACCAAGGCTGACTCGTGTCGAGTGGGGTGTTATAAGGAGGTCTGTTATCTTCAGTTGCCTTGTTTGCTTTTGCTTCGTTTGTTTTTCTGAGTCTACTGTTTTGCAGTTCTCTTGGAAAGCCACGTCGATTGTCAAAGCAGTTTTTACAAGAGGAGAGGGAAAAGCTTTCTCAGTATCGCGAGTCAGTCAGACAACACTATGCTGAACTTCAGTCTGGTGTTCGAGAAGGTCTACCAACTGATCTTGCTCGGCCCTTAGCAGTTGGGCAGCGCGTTATAGCCTGTCATCCCAAAACAAGAGAACTTCATGATGGGAGTGTTTTGACTGTCGACCGTAATCGCTGTCGGGTTCAATTTGATCGTCCGGAGCTGGGTGTTGAGTTTGTGATGGTAAGTTGGTAACCAATGTCTATCAAGTTTCTTTTTATCATTTTGGTGGTATGTTTTATTTTATATCTTCTGGTTTAAGACATTTCCTGTTGTATGTTTTGATTTCTTGGATATGTTCCGCAATGCATGATTTCAGTAAACCCATTCTCTTACTTTGGTAGTGATGTATGGCTGTGTGGATGAACCAAAAGGCTAGGGGAACAAGTATTTAATGCTAAACTGAGAAACTAGGAGAATACATTTTTGTAATGGTTTACTCTTTACATTTGAGTATCTTAGACCAAGTACACCCCTGACTTTGCTTTAAAGACTGTTTGGCATTGCTTTTGGGTGCTGTCAATTTTATTTTATTTTGCCGGGGATCTTTAGCAATTGCTTAGTCGTAAAGTCACAAAAAAGTTTTGTTTTGGACATCCACATTGTGTCCAGAACACAATTTCAACCGCAAGTTTATACTGTATTACATTTGTAAATTTTTTAAAAAATTGTAGTATGGCAAGCGTATTCTTTCTAGACAATAATCTACCAATATTTATTCTTATGTCCAATCTAAATAATCATAAACGGAGTATTGATCAAAGGTAAATGATTTGACCGCACATTCTAGGACAATGCCTATCAATGTGTGGAGTACACATTCTGTGTTTTGGCTACTATGTGAATTGCATTCCTTGCACACTATGCTTTCACCTGTGTCGCATCCAGGGAAGGGGCATGCTTATGGAAGAATTTTCTATGAGTGACTCAGTGCCAAATGATTCTTTTTTGTTTCTGTTGGAATATAATAAGAAACACCGATGTAAAGATGAAATATGTGGCGTGTCAAATAGGTTGCTGTTACTGACCCAAACAAGGTTCTTGTTGACGAAATTGTTACTTTGCAGGATATTGATTGTATGCCGTTACACCCACTGGAAAATTTCCCTGAGTCTCTCAGACGCCAAAATATCGTGAATAAATACTACAGCAGCTTCTCAGAAGTAAAGTTCGAGGATCGGTCCAAAGAATATGGTGGTGGAGGTGCACCAAGATTCATACCAAATGTGAGTTTTGACAGTGCTGGTGCAACTGTCACCCCATAAGTATTTAAATGAAGCAACACCATAAGTATTTAAATGAAGCAAGCTACTATAATCTATATACTCTCTGTATACTCAGTGTTAACTGTTCCCTTGCAGGGGGATGCATTTGATTCGATTGCACAGGCCAAAACCACAGCAAACGAGGCTACAGTCGCTGCACAGCAGGCAATGTACGGCCAGCCATGTACACTGTCACAGATTCAGGAAAGGGAAGCAGATATAAGGGCTCTTGCTGAACTATCGCGTGCTCTTGATAAGAAGGCAAGCTTGTGTTTGTGGAATTTTCTCTAATGCTTTGGGATTTTTACTCGACTCAAGTGTCCAGCTGTATTTACGTTTTGAACTATATAATCTTTTGTAGGAAGCCTTGCTGGTAGAGTTGAGGCACATGAACGAAGAAGTGTCTGGAAAGCAAAAGGATGGGGAAATTATTAGAGATTTGGAGCACTTCAGGAAGCAATACGCCATGGTTCTTGTACAGCTGAGAGATTCGAATGATCATGTAATTAATTCCCAGCTCTACGTGTTACTTGCAGTGGTTCCGTTCGTGAATTCTATGTACTTACAATATGTTTTCATACTCAGGTGGCTTCAGCGTTGCTTTGTCTGCGGCAACGGAACACATTTCATGGGCAGCCAACGCAGTCATATCCTAATAAATCCACGGAAAATGGTGGAGCTTTTAACAGAACACCAGACCCATCTAGTAACCTTTTTGGTTATATTAATCAGGAGTCTGGATCCCAAGTGATGGAGATTATTGAGACTTCAAGGTCCAAAGCTAAAACGATGGTTGATGTCGCTGTTCAGGTTAGACAGTCACACTTGTATTTCTTTCAGTTTCATGTTATGCCACCCAGTCCAGGAGTCCTTGATGTTCTGAATATAATATATTCATGCCTTTATATACTTCGATTGATCACCATCAGCATCCTGTAAAGATCAGTTTCACTGCATGGTAATAATCATAAGTATACGTGTTATCAGAACGCAGGAAAGTAAACTCTTTTCAACCAGCTGAGCAACCTGTATTCAAATTGGTAATCGAAGAGTAAATATTTTGCAAATGGTAGAATATGTGAAACTGAAAGTGAAGATGTATGTATGTAGCAAAGACAACCAAATTTTTTATATCGAACAATCATATATGTTAAGTTCAGTCCTTGAGGGAAGTAAAGACGCAGAATTATTTTCATTAATCATCAGCGCATTTTCTTTTTCGTATGTGCATTCCATGCTCTGTAGTATGCTTTACCCGCATAGTTAGGTTTAGTGTTGGATACATTGAGCATTCAGCTTGTAGAGTTGTTCCAAGTCCTATTTTATTTTGTCTTTGCAATTTCTGATGTACAAGTCTGTGCTTTGTTTTAATTAATGTTCATGTTTGCTCTGTGCCTTTTTTTTCCTGTCTAACCAGGCAATGTGCAAAGTAAGCGAAGGAGAGAACGCTTTTGCCAAGATAGGGGAAGCACTAGACAATCTGAACCTCCGTGGCACCGGCTCTGGTTCGAGCATACTAGGCATAAGGCGGATACCACCCGATTCCGGGCAGGCGAATTCAGATAACAGCGCCTCGGGCCGCTTCGACCCTGCTGCAGCAACTAATAACATTTCCAGTCCAAGAGTATTGCCCAACGGCAGCGACTCCGAAGCCCAGTTCCCATCGGAGCTGATTTCGTCCTGTGTAGCGACCATCCTGATGATACAGGTAAGTAAATCAATCATCAGAGATCTTACGAATTCTTTCTTCGGTCACAATGTTTCTGGTTCATCTTACGAGTTGTAATGTAACGGGCCATCTTTTTTGATGCATCAGAATTGCACGGAGAAGCAGTATCACCCTGCGGAAGTGGCGCACATTCTCGACTCAGCGCTGTCGCGGCTGCAACCGTGCAGCTCGCAGAACGTCCCCATCTTCAGGGAGATTGAGATGTGCATGGGTATCATCAAGAACCAGATGCTGGCGCTGATACCCACCCCTAGTGGCTAGTGTTCATGCATGGCCGAACATTCTCTTCTTTCGTTATTTATATATACATATGTAGGAAGAAAGAAACTTGACAATGGTATGTGGCTTGTATTCTAAAAGCTTTCAAGAGTCTGTATAAGGTGTACCTAACCTATCTTATTAGTTATTATTATACTATTATCGTGTAGTCTCCCTTGATCTTTTTTCGAGCGTAAAAATATTAAAACCAATAAAGTGCAAAAGAAAGGTGCGCATGGGGACCCGAAAGAAAAGACAAGGGATCTCTCTTGAAAAATTGCCAAACCAAGAAGCCTTGCTAGGTGAAACATTGTCAAAGGTCTTTGCATTTCCTTGGTTCCAAATATCCGAAACAGCAGCAGCAGCAGCAGCTTAGGGGTTTGAAGAAGAAAGTCATGTTAAAGTTGCCAAAATTGGTCTTGAGATGAATGAAACAACGAGAACACAGGGCATCTGGATCCTACACACAGTTTCTTATATGATTCCACAAATGACACTCAACTAGTCTATGACGATGAACTAGCTCGGATCAATCATCACATGTGGATAGCGAAATTCGATCATACCCATTATCTAAAACATGATTTCAGAACTCACATTACATAGCGTTTTCAAAGAACTAGCTCATAATCCATCATGCAAATGACACTAGTCAGATTAACCATCACATGTGGATTATAGCAAAATTCGACCACACATCCACACCCATTGTCTAAAAACATGCCCCTGTGTCGTTAAACGCCAGCGTCTCCAAAGCAATCTTGTCTCCACACATTAATTCGGCACTGACCAAGGGTTGCAGGTCCCCCAAACAAAACAAGGTCTAGTTTACCATAGATCAGCGATGCTCGATGCTGATTTTCACATCACCGACAATCAGCTGCAACGCCTGCACCAACGAGCTAACCCTTGGATCATGTTCATGGCAGCAGATTTTGACCCTCTCGATGCAAGGGTGGCTGCCTGAGCCCGACGGCAGTGCTCCCCTTGTTGACGACAGAGCAGGTTCAGAATCCTTGCACGTACTAAATTCCTCCTGCATAATCGCAACATATTATTGGTCAGAGGTTCTCTACCCTAGCAGATCAACTGGTGTATAACTGTATATACCATTGTTTTTAAGGCGTCCTGCCTTGGACGCTTAGGCGGTAAGGCGCCCGGGCAGCGCCTTACAAATATGCCCGCCTTAGGCGCTAGAGCGGGTGGTGCTCGCCTTAGGTCGCCTTACCGCCTTAAAAACAATGGTATATACATAGTTTTGAGTAAGTATACCTTTGTGAGCTTAAGTTTTAGCTCCTTCAGCTTGCACGAGCGCTGGAGGATGCGAAGCAGCGGGTAGAAGTCAGCAGCCATGCACCACTCACCCAGCACCAGGCTTGTCAGGTTGCTGAACATCGGGCATGTCCTCAAACTTCTCTCAAATGAGACCTTCATATTCATCAGAGGTAAAATCAAAATGATCAAAGACAGTGAGTTAAATAGTTTGATTATTCGATCTTTCCATGCTAGCCTGTTAAAATAATACTAGCACACAAGACAGAAACAAGTAAGCTCAAAACGCGAAGATCCTCTGAATTTAAATCCGAGAAGCAACTATATAACAAAATCTAACTAGGGAAGCAAATATATTCATCTAGGCTTGTATGGATATGATGAAAAGAAGAACTAGTTTGTACCTCAGGTAATGGTGCATGCAACTCCAAGGTGGTGGCATG
Organism: Aegilops tauschii subsp. strangulata; assembly: GCF_002575655.3. Lineage (NCBI taxonomy): Eukaryota > Viridiplantae > Streptophyta > Magnoliopsida > Poales > Poaceae > Aegilops > Aegilops tauschii. Next base: position 4,919,611 of record NC_053039.3, read on the forward strand.
TGAGAGGCCATCAAGTAGACGATGATCCGTTATTGTGTTTCGCTTATAATAATGAAACCTAGATGTCAGACTAACCGAGGCTGTTACTAGAGAAGACAGATCCCTAGTTACTATAGCACCAGGATCACAGCTTGGGTCAATGATAGAGACATGGGTAAGGTTGCTAGCACAAATCACGAGATCATCAAAGATATGGCAACCAATGATACGTAGAGCCTTGAGTGACCTCGATGATATCTCCTTCAGGTCCCACAAACCACAATGCTCCAGCTCTAAATGCTCAAGCACTGGGCAGTCACAGTTCAGTGGCCTAAAGAACCCATATCTCAACAAGTTATATTGGAGCCTGACTGTTTTGAGGTGCTGTGAAGGAAACATGGCTGTGCCATCCAAAAGGACAAATCCAGAAACATGAAGGAGACGAGCTTTGTGCACGATGGCATGACGAATCCACTCATAACACATGGTCCTATCAGCAACATGGTGCACAGAGATCCAGGCTTCATCCAAGGAAGTAGAGCCGTCGCGCAAGAGCAGCAGGCGGTCCCCGAATTTCTTCAGCTTGCCGTCATCCATAAAGTCCTGGTCGTCGATGCGGATGTATGGCGTAGAGGACCAGAGATTACGCCACCTCCGCGAGAGCAGACTTGTGCGCACGGCCTCCGGCATGGGCAGGAAGGACATCACACAGTGTAGCAGCTCGTCTGGAAGGCTGCTGAGCCTGTCGACACCATCACTGGTGCCTCGCGCCCTCTTGGAACTGCAGGGGATTGAAGCTAGCTCTGACATTTCATCAAACAGCCGGCTGCATGTATCCAGCAGGGCAATAAATCAATAGTCAAAATAACAGATAAACACTCCGCAGAGACATCTTAGAAGTTACAAATACAGAGAGATGACCCCTTTCCATTCATGGGACGATTTATCCAAAGAAATGATATGAATACCACGTATGTACAAGGTCGTCACATTTAGTTTGCGGGCTAAAAAATCATGAATAATCCTTAAAACAGTACAAGGAATTCTATGAATCTTTTCATACACAAATTATTAAAACAGACTTGCCCACCAGTTCAGAGTAGACTCCAGAAATAAGATGACAACCTTAACAAAATTAACCTCGTACAGCGATTATTGGACACCAAACTAAGAAACTCAGTTTGGTTACACTTACATCCATTTCCAGAAAAAAAGAAGGAAAGACAAAAGGAGAGAAAGAAGAATGGAAAATACATATACGGTGGTTAGAAAACGTTATCCTTGATGTTGATGAGCAGCAGGAGGATAAAAAAATGGTGCTCTACACACAAAGCATGGTAATTATAGTTTGCAACCAAGCATAAGATTCTAACAACTCTGAGAAAAGAGTACGGTCCACTTCACTGAATGGTACAGGGAATTCGTGATCCCCAAATGAGCTCTTTTTCTCAGCTATCAGTAAAAACAATAGTTGTCGATCCCCAACACGAAGGATGCCTGCGTATGCACCAACCTATGGAATTCGTTCATAGACAAGCAGTAGACCCAGGTCAATATATCTATGGAACTACTGCGTGTATGTATATTCTACACATTTGGAGACTTGGAAGATTATATGCAGCTGCAGCAGCAGCAGCAACATAGCATCCAGTCCCAACAAAATCGATCGGAACCATCCCTGTGATCTGCAAACGCGCGGTGATATATAGCAACATAGGGCTTTGACCGATGGAATCATCCGAAGCACGTACGTACGCATATGTACTGGGATTTACTTACAGTTGGGTGGGGAAAAGAAATCAGTTTTGTGCTAGGGTTTCGCCCTGGGATCGATCTCCGTATTGCGAGAAAGAAATTAACGAGCTGGAGGAATGGCGCGCTGACCTCGCAGTAGCCGGTAGCTATGTGGTAGGGCGTCCTGCCTCCTGGTCGCCGGCGGCGGCGGCGGCGGCGACGCAGCCGTGCGAAGCAACCGGCGGCGTCTCACTCTCTCACCCTGTGCCTGTGCGTGCGACGGCTGGCTGAACTGCTGGGTCGGCTTGTCTTATTTTTCCTGCCGAGCAACTGGGCCGACTGCTTTCTGTTGACATAGTTAGGCCCGGTGTGGCCGCAGACCCAGGTCCAATATGGATGGAGAGCAGCTAATTGAGGAGTACTTCTTCAGAGCCCTCAATGGTTATTTGGGGTGTGCTACTTGCACGGCGACTATTTATCGCTTCAAGCGAGGCGAGAGGGGAACTCTGGCTCGCCGAAGGTTTTCCTCTACCTGCGTCGTATTGGACCGGCCCACTGGCGCGTGCGTAGGGATTAAAAATACAGGAGAGGAAATGGGAGAACCAGGGTTCGATCCCTGGTCTCCATGCTGCTAGCCAATCCTTCTAGGTCCCTCTCGTGGTAAGTTGTAGGGCGCGTCCTATTTGAGGCTATTCGAGCCCTTTTTTCTGTTTTCTTTTATTTTTTTTCTTCTTCATATTTTTCTTTCTTACTTGCATTTTGTTTTTTTGTTTCTTTTCTTGCATTTTGTTTCTTCTCCAATTTTTGTTTGGTTTTTTTTCTTCAACAATATTGGTTGGTTTTCTTTTTTCTTCTTCATTTTCTCTTTTTCTTTTCTTTTTTTATGTTTGTTTTCGTTTTCACTTTACATTTTCGTATGTGTTAATTTTTTTAATGAGTGATCAACATTTTTTGTATACACGTTCAACATTATCAGAACGCTTATTCAATATTTTTTAAATACTTGTTCAATATTTTAATACTTATTTTAACATTTATTAAATACTTGTTCAATATTTTAATACTTATTTCAACATTTTTTAAATACTTGTTCAATGTTTTTCTACTACTCGTTCAACATTATTTAATATTTATTTGACATTTTTCAAATACTTGTTCAATATTTTCAATACTTATTCACCATTTTCAATACTTGTTCAACATTTTTCAAATACTTGTTCAACATCTCAATACTCATTTAAAAAAATGCAAATACTTGTTCAATATTTTTAATACTTATTCAACATTTTCAAATACTTGTTTATCATTTTTCATATACTCGTTCAATATTTTTGATACTTATTCAACATTTTTCAAAAACTTGCTCAATATTTTTGTAAAGTATAAAAATAAAGCAAAATACAAGAACAAAAAAACAGAAAAAAGCTAGAAGTGAAAAAAGAACAAAAATAATAGGCCATGGCCGCCCGGAGGGCTGCACCGGCCCATATGGGACTCCCCCCGACGCGAGGGTTCGCCCTCGTCTCGCGTAACGCGAGGAATAGGCGCATCCAACTACTTGGCACGCTCTCAGCCGCTGGCATGTATCGCGCTCTAGGCGCTCCTTTTGGATTTTACTTTTTTTTTATTCTTTTGTACGCATTTTCAGCTTGTAGATGATTTTTTTGGGTTTTTTTGTTTCCCCCGATTTTTCTTAGGATTTGGACAAAAAAGAAGAAACTTTGCACGAGAAAACATGTTTTCTTTTTTCCTTCCATGAGAGGCACATATTTACTTCTCGTGGAGACATGGATTTGCTTTCGCGAGCGTGCCTCTCGGAAAGGAAAAAAAGAAAGTGTTTTTTTGTTTCGTTCCGCGAGAGTTACGGATTTACTCTTCGTGGAGGCACGGATTTGCTTCCGTGAAAGACACAGGCATGACTCTCGGAAAGGGAAAAAACGTGTTTTTTTCGTTCTACGAGACGCACGGATTTACTTCCCTGTCCCTGATCTTGATTGTACACATTTGCGTGTATGATTAGTGTACGATTGAATCGGGGACATCACAACTACCATGGCCACCGGCCACCGTTTGCCATCCGCTGGTGCCCACAAGGACCGTCGTCCTCATCTCCGTCGTCTGAGTCAATGGATCGGAGCCAGGGAGCTCCATCGCAGTCGTCTGCGTCGTCTTCCCCAACCTCGGCGACCGCATGCCATCACCCGATCTACCGCCGACGCTGCACCCTCGCCCTCGTAGGGACCTCCTCGAGCTTCACTGTGAGATCGCGCACCTCCCTCCCTTCCCGTTTCTCCACGCACCCGCCTCTGTGTGGCCCCACGTGCTGCCGCTTCCACCTGCTTTGGTTGCTGCTAGTCTGCTGCTTCTGCTGGCTGTCGGCGCTACCTCGAGCTGCCCCTAGATATGGTCGCCGGCGCCTCCGCATCTCGTTCTGGCCCCAGGCCGCGCTCGCAGCCGCCTGCTGTCGTGGTGCCCCTGCTGCTACTTCCTGCCGCCCCTCGCCGTGCTCACCGCGGCCGCCGTCCTCGTACTGCGGCTGCTGGGGCCCCCGGCTGCGCCGCCCGCGCCCTCCAGTGCACCTCCGCCCATGCGAGCCCGTGCATTGTTGCTCCCTCGCCGCGCGCCCTTGACTGCCTGCGGATGTCGCCGCGCTTGCTGCCGCCTGTTGCCGCCACTTCTGCTGCCGACAGCCGCTGCAGCCACTCACGCCCGGGCCCCGCCCCGCCCCGCCGCTTGCCAGCCGCGCGCTGGCCACACACGACCGCGCCCTGCTCCTTCGCTCCTCTATTGGTGCTCGCGCGCATGCGCAATTTCCCCTAAGGCCGACTTGTGCCACTGACCACGGGGTCCCACCCCTCTGATTACCCCTGATGGATTAATGAACTACTCAATTAAGTAAAATTGTCAATGACATGTAGGCCCTAGCTAATTAAATAAAATATGTAGCTGTTAATTTGATATGAGACACTAACAACTGGGTCCCATGTGTCGTGTTGACCAGTCAACGGTCAACATTGACTGCTGAATAGGCAGCTGACCAGTCAACTGGGTCCTAACAGTCAGTCCTGGGTGCACTTGGGTGCACTGCACCGGGTGCACTTAGAAATTCATTTAAACTTTAGAAATTCATAGAAATTAAATCGCAAGTCAGATGAAAATAATTTATATATGAAAAATGATCAGACAAATATAAAAAATCCGATTATACCATCCACATACCCGCCACACCCTTCTAACATAACAAACATTAAACTTTTGCTACCAAATCAATGTACCGGATAATACCTGGGATATTTTCCGTCTTCTTTTAAAATGCTTAGGGTTGCATTAGAGCATGTCACCCACACATCTTGCCATGCCATTGCATCTGTGTTGCACTGTTTGCTCTGTTATTTATTGTTTCCCCCTCCATTACCTCCTTTCCGGTAGACTCCGAGACCGTCGATGATCCGGTTATCGTCTACTTCGTTGAGAATCCGTTTTTGTCTGCAGAGCCTCCAAGCAAGCAAAACCCCCTTGATCATTCCTATATCGCCCATTCTCTCTCTCTCTCTCTCATGCTTGCATTAAATTTTGCTACTGTTGTTCGATAGCTCCCATTCTAATGCATAGCCTGCTTTTGTAACCTGCTATTGTACTTTACCTGTTATCGTATATGCTTAGTGTAGGTTGCTTAATGATCCATCAGTGACCCCTCACCTTGTCCCTGTTGCCCCCGCTTTATTACCGGATGTCTCGATCAAGGTGATCAATGTACAGAGACCGACACATCACGGACACTTCCCTTTAGTTGTACGACTCTGCAGAGCTACTATCGAGTTCCGAGGGTGATACCTCATAACACACTCCTGATGGTATCTCTGTAGTGTAGCTAATTGGTCATGGATTACTGAGGGTTATTCCTCCTTCACCAGTCTCGATGATGAAAGGATCGATATAGTTGACTAGAGGGGGGGGGGGGGGGGTGAATAGGCAACTAACAAATTTTTAGCTTTTCTTTACCAAATTAAACTTTGCATCAAAGTAGGTTGTCTAGATATGCAACTAGGTGAGCAACCTATATGATGCAACAACAACAAGCACACAAGCAAGCAAGCGATACAACACAATATAAGCTTGCACAAGTAAAGGTAAGAGATAACCAAAAGTGGAGCCGGTGGAGACGAGGATGTGTTACCGAAGTTCCTTTACCTTTGAGAGGAAGTACGTCTCTGTTGGAGCGGTGTGGAGGCACAATGCTCCCCAAGAAGCCACTAGGGCCACCGTATTCCCCTCACGCCATCACACAATGCGAGATGCCGTGATTCCACTATTGGTGCCCTTGGAGGCGGCGACCGAACCTTTACAAACAAGGTTGGGGAAATCTCCACAACTCAATTGGAGGCTCCCAACGATACCACGAAGCTTCACCACAATGGAATGTGGCTCCGAGGTGACCTCAACCGTCTAGGGTGCTCAAACACCCAAGAGTAACAAGATCCGCAAGGGATTAGTGGGGGGAATCAAATTTCTCTTGGTGGAAGTGTAGATCCGGGCCTTCTCAACCAATCCCTAAAGAATCAACAAGTTTGATTGGCTAGGGAGAGAGATCGGGCGAAAATGAGCTTTGGAGCAACAATGGAGCTTGGGGAAAAGAGGTGGGTCAACTTGGAGAAGAAGACCTCCTTTTATAGTGGGGGAACCAATCCAACCGTTACCCCCCTCTTCAGCCCGTACAGAGCGGTACTACCGCTAGTCGTAGTGGTACTACCGTGACCACCAGCGGTACTACCGCATAGACTAAGAGTAGAAGAAGCAGAGGGAGAACGGGAGAGAGAGGGCGTATGGGCGGCATTAGTAGCGGTGGTAGCCGCGGTACTACCGCTTATGGGCGGTACTACCGCTGCCACTGCCGCTACTACTGCCGCACAACCCGACACGAGAAAATGCATCCTCGAATCGAGGCGGTAGCGTTGCCGAACCAGGAAGATACCGACGATCGAATCTCGGGCAAGTAACATACCGATGACAAAGGGAATAACGTATGTTGTCATTGCGGTTTGACCGACAAAGATCTTCGTAGAATGTGTAGGAACCAATATGAGCATCCAGGTTCCGTTGTTGGTTATTGACCAGAGATGTGTCTCGGTCATGTCTACATAGTTCTCGAACCCGTAGGGTCCGCACGCTTAACGTTCGATGATGATTTGTATTATGTGTTATGTGTTTTGGTGACCGAAGATTGTTCGGAGTCCCGGATGAGATCACAGACATGACGAGGAGTCTCGAAATGGTCGACAGGTAAAGATTGATATATTGGACGATGATATTCGGACACCGGAATGGTTCCGGATCGTTTCGGGTATTTTTCGGAGTACCGGGAGGTTACCGGAACCCCCTGGGGAAAGTAATGGGCCTACATGGGCCATAGGGGAGAGGGGAGGCAGCCCACAAGGGGTAGCCGCTCCCCCTGATACGTCTCCAACGTATCTATAATTTTTGATTGTTCCATGCTGTTATTGTTGGGAATCGTAGCATAATTTTAAAATTTTCCTACGCTCACCAAGATGCATCTATGGAGTATACTAGCAACGAGGGGAAAGGAGTGCATCTACATACCCTTGTAGATCGCGAGCGGAAGCGTTCCAATGAACGTGGATGACGGAGTCGTACTCGCCGTGATTCAAATCACCGATGACCGAGTGCCGAACGGACGACACCTCCGCGTTCAACACACGTACGGTGCAGCGACGTCTCCTCCTTCTTGATCCAGCAAGGGGGAAGGAGAGGTTGATGGAGATCCAGCAGCACAACGGCGTGGTGGTGGATGTAGCGGGATGCCGGCAGGGCTTCGCCGAGCTTCTACGAGAGAGAGAGGTGTAGCAGGGGAGGAGGGAGGCGCCCAAGGCTGTGATCTTTCTGCCCTCCCTCCCCCCGTTTATATAGGCCCCCTAGGAAGGGGGGGGGGCGCCGGCCAAACCCATCTAAGGTGGGGGGCGGCGGCCAAGGGGGTGCCTTGCCCCCCAAGGCAAGTGGGAAGCCCCCCCACCCTAGGGTTTCCAACCCTAGGCGCATGGGGGGAGGCCCATGGGGGGGCGCCCAGCCCACTAGGAGCTGGTTCCCTTCCCACTTCAGCCCACGGGGCCCTCCGGGATAGGTGGCCCCACCCGGTGGACCCCTGGGACCCTTCCGGTGGTCCCGGTACAATACCGGTAACCCCCGAAACTTTCCCGGTGGCCGAAACTTGACTTCCTATATATAATTCTTTACCTCTGGACCATTCTGGAACTCCTCGTGACGTCCAGGATCTCATACGGGACTCCGAACAACTTTCGGGTTTCCGCATACACATATCTCTACAACCCTAGCGTCACCGAACCTTAAGTGTGTAGACCCTACGGGTTCGGGAGACATGCAGACATGACCGAGACGCCTCTCCGGTCAATAACCAACAGCGGGATCTGGATACCCATGTTGGCTCCCACATGTTCCACGATGATCTCATCGGATGAACCACGATGTCGAGGATTCAATCAATCCCGTATACAATTCCCTTTGTCAATCGGTATGTTACTTGCCCGAGATTCGATCGTCGGTATCCCAATACCTTGTTCAATCTCGTTACCGGCAAGTCTCTTTACTCGTACCGCAATGCATGATCCCGTGACTAACGCCTTAGTCACATAGAGCTCATTATGATGATGCATTACCGAGTGGGCCCAGAGATACCTCTCCGTCACACGGAGTGACAAATCCCAGTCTCGATCCGTGCCAACCCAACAGACACTTTCGGAGATACCCGCAATGCACCTTTATAGTCACCCAGTTACGTTGTGACGTTTGGCACACCCAAAGTACTCCTACGGTATCCGGGAGTTGCACGATCTCATGGTCTAAGGAAAAGATACTTGACATTGGAAAAGCTCTAGCAAACGAAACTACACGATCTTTTATGCTATGCTTAAGATTGGGTCTTGTCCATCACATCATTCTCCTAATGATGTGATCCCGTTATCAATGACATCCAATGTCCATAGTCAGGAAACCATGACTATCGGTTGATCAATGAGCTAGTCAACTAGTGGCTTACTAGGGACAAGTTGTGGTCTATATATTCACACATGTATTACGATTTCCGGATAACACAATTATAGCATGAATAATAGACAATTACCATGAACAAAGAAATATAATAATAACCATTTATTATTGCCTCTAGGGCATATTTCCAACAGTCTCCCACTTGCACTAGAGTCAATAATCTAGTTACATTGTGATGAATCGAACACCCATTGCGTCCTGGTGTTGATCATGTTTTGCCCTAGGGAGAGGTTTAGTCAACGGATCTGCTACATTCAGGTACGTATGTACTTTACAAATATCTATGTCTCCATTTTGAACACTTTCACGAATGGAGTTGAAGCGACGCTTGATATGCCTGGTCTTCCTGTGAAACCTGGGCTCCTTCGCAAGGGCAATAGCTCTAGTGTTGTCACAGAAGAGTGCCATCGGGCCCGACGCATTGGGAATCACCCCTAGGTCGGTAATGAACTCCTTCATCCAGACTGCTTCCTGTGCTGCCTCCGAGGCTGCCATGTACTCCGCTTCACATGTGGATCCCGCCACGACGCTTTGCTTGCAACTGCACCAGCTTACTGCTCCTCCATTCAAAATATACACGTATCCGGTTTGTGACTTCGAGTCATCCAGATCTGTGTCGAAGCTAGCGTCGACGTAACCCTTTACGACGAGCTCTTCGTCACCTCCATAAACGAGAAACATATCCTTAGTCCTTTTCAGGTACTTCAGGATATTCTTGACCGCTGTCCAGTGTTCCATGCCGGGATTACTTTGGTACCTTCCTACCAAACTTACGGCAAGGTTTACATCAGGTCTGGTACACAACATGGCATACATAATAGACCCTATGGCCGAGGCATAGGGGATGACACTCATCTTTTCTATATCTTCTGCCGTGGTCGGGCATTGAGCCGTGCTCAATTGCACACCTTGCAATACAGGCAAGAACCCCTTCTTGGACTGATCCATATTGAACTTCTTCAATATCTTGTCAAGGTATGTACTCTGTGAAAGACCAATGAGGCGTCTTGATCTATCTCTATAGATCTTGATGCCTAATATATAAGCAGCTTCTCCAAGGTCCTTCATTGAAAAACACTTATTCAAATAGGCCTTTATACTTTCCAAGAATTCTATATCATTTCCCATCAATAGTATGTCATCCACATATAATATGAGAAATGCTACAGAGCTCCCACTCACTTTCTTGTAAACACAGGCTTCTCCATAAGTCTGTGTAAACCCAAACGCTTTGATCATCTCATCAAAGCGAATGTTCCAACTCCGAGATGCTTGCACCAGCCCATAGATTGAGCGCTGGAGCTTGCATACTTTGTTAGCATTCTTAGGATCGACAAAACCTTCCGGCTGCATCATATACAACTCTTCCTTAAGGAAGCCGTTAAGGAATGCCGTTTTGACGTCCATCTGCCATATCTCATAATCATAGTATGCGGCAATTGCTAACATGATTCGGACGGACTTCAGCTTCGCTATGGGTGAGAAAGTCTCATCGTAGTCAACCCCTTGAACTTGTCGATAACCCTTAGCGACAAGTCGAGCTTTGTAGATGGTCACTTTACCATCCGCGTCCGTCTTCTTCTTAAAGATCCATTTGTTTTCTATGGCTCGCCGATCATCGGGCAAGTCAGTCAAAGTCCATACTTCGTTTTCATACATGGATCCTATCTCAGATTTCATGGCTTCTAGCCATTTGTCGGAATCCGGGCCCGCCATCGCTTCTTCATAGTTCGAAGGTTCACCGTTGTCTAACAACATGATTTCCAGGACAGGGTTGCCGTACCACTCTGGTGCGGAACGTGTCCTTGTGGACCTACGAAGTTCAGTAGTAACTTGATCCGAAGCTTCATGATCATCATCATTAACTTCCTCCCCAGTCGGTGTAGGCACCACAGGAACATTTTCCCGCGCTGCGCCACTTTCCGGTTCGGAAGGGGTGACTATCACCTCATCAAGTTCCACTTTCCTCCCACTCAATTCTTTCGAGAGAAACTCCTTCTCTAGAAAGGACCCGTTCTTGGCAACGAAGATCTTGCCTTCGGATCTGAGGTCGAAGGTATACCCAATAGTTTCTTTAGGGTATCCTATGAAGACGCATTTTTCCGACTTGGGTTCGAGCTTTTCAGGTTGAAGTTTCTTGACATAAGCATCGCATCCCCAAACTTTTAGAAACAACAGCTTAGGTTTCTTTCCAAACCATAATTCATACGGTGTCGTCTCAACGGATTTCGACGGAGCCCTATTTAAAGTGAATGCGGCAGTCTCTAAAGCATAGCCCCAAAATGAGAGCGGTAAATCGGTAAGAGACATCACAGATCGCACCATATCCAATAGAGTGCAATTACGACGTTCAGACACACCGTTTCTCTGAGGTGTTCCAGGCGGCGTGAGTTGTGAAACTATTCCACATTTCCTTAAGTGTGTACCAAACTCGTGACTTAAATATTCTCCACCACGATCTGATCGTAAGAATTTTATTTTCCTGTCATGTTGATTCTCAACCTCACTCTGAAATTCCTTGAACTTTTCAAAGGTTTCAGACTTGTGTTTCATTAAGTAGACATACCCATATCTACTTAAATCATCAGTGAGAGTGAGAACATAACGATATCCTCCGCGAGCCTCAACACTCATTGGACCGCACACATCGGTATGTATGATTTCCAATAAGTTGGTTGCTCGCTCCATTGTTCCGGAGAACGGAGTCTTGGTCATCTTACCCATGAGGCATGGTTCGCACGTGTCAAATGATTCGTAATCAAGAGACTCCAAAAGTCCATCTGCATGGAGCTTCTTCATGCGCTTGACACCAATGTGACCAAGGCGGCAGTGCCACAAGTATGTGGGACTATCGTTATCAACTTTACATCTTTTGGTATTCACACTATGAATATGTGTAACATCACGTTCGAGATTCATCAAGAATAAACCATTGACCAGCGGGGCATGACCATAAAACATATCTCTCAAATAAATAGAACAACCATTATTCTCGGATTTAAATGAGTAGCCATCTCGAATTAAACAAGATCCAGATACAATGTTCATGCTCAAAGGTGGCACTAGATAACAATTATTGAGGTTTAAAAGTAATCCCGTAGGTAGATGCAGAGGTAGCGTGCCGACGACGATCACATCGACCTTGGAACCATTCCCGACGCGCATCGTCACCTCGTCCTTCGCCAGTCTCTGTTTATTCCGTAGTTCCTGTTTTGAGTTACAAATATGAGCAACCGCACCGGTATCAAATACCCAGGAGCTACTACGAGTACTGGTAAGGTACACATCAATTACATGTATATCACATATACCTTTGGTGTTGCCGGCCTTCTTGTCCGCTAAGTATTTGGGGCAGTTCCGCTTCCAGTGACCACTTCCCTTGCAATAAAAGCACTCAGTCTCGGGCTTGGGTCCATTCCTTGGCTTCTTCCCGGTAACTGGCTTACCGGGCGCGGCAACTCCCTTGCCGTCCTTCTTGAAGTTCTTCTTACCCTTTCCCTTCTTGAACTTAGTGGTTTTATTCACCATTAACACTTGATGTTCTTTTCTGATCTCCACCTCCGCTGATTTCAGCATTGAATATATCTCAGGAATGGTCTTTTCCATCCCCTGCATATTGAAGTTCATCACAAAGCTCTTGTAGCTTGGTGGAAGCGACTGGAGGATTCTGTCAATGACCGCATCATCCGGGAGATTAACTCCCAGCTGAGTCAAGCGGTTGTGCAACCCAGACATTCTGAGTATGTGCTCACTTACAGAACTATTTTCCTCCATTTTACAGCTGCAGAACTTGTCGGAGACTTCATATCTCTCGACCCGGGCATGAGCTTGGAAAACTAATTTCAGCTCCTCGAACATCTCATATGCTCCATGTTTCTCAAAACGCTTTTGGAGACCCGGTTCTAAGCTGTAAAGCATGCCGCACTGAACGAGGGAGTAATCATCAGCATGCTGCTGCCAAGCGTTCATAACGTCTTGGTTCTCTGGGATTGGTGCATCACCTAGCGGTGCTTCTAAGACATAATCTTTCTTGGCTACTATGAGGATGATCCTCAGGTTCCGGACCCAGTCCGTATAGTTGCTGCCATCATCTTTCAGCTTGGTTTTCTCTAGGAACGCGTTGAAATTGAGGACAACGTTGGCCATTAGATCTACAAGACATAGTGTAAAGATTTTAGACTAAGTTCATGATAATTAAGTTCATCTAATCAAATTACACAATGAACTCCCACTCAGATAGACATCCCTCTAGTCATCTAAGTGAAACATGATCCGAGTTAACTAGGCCGTGTCGATCATCACGTGAGACGGACTAGTCAAGATCGGTGAACATCTCCATGTTGATCGTATCTTCTATACGACTCATGCTCGACCTTTCGGTCCTCTTTGTTCCGAGGCCATGTCTGTACATGCTAGGCTCGTCAAGTCAACCTAAGTGTATTGCGTGTGTTCCGAGGCCATGTCTGTACATGCTAGGCTCGTCAACACCCGTTGTATTCGAACGTTAGAATCTATCACACCCGATCATCACGTGGTGCTTCGAAACAACGAACCTTCGCAACGGTGCACAGTTAGGGTGAACACTTTCTTGAAATTATCATAAGGGATCGTCTTACTTACTACCGTCGTTCTAAGCAAATAAGATGCAAAACATGATAAACATCACATGCAATCAAATAGTGACATGATATGGCCAATATCATTATGCTCCTTTGATCTCCATCTTCGGGGCACCATGATCATCTTCGTCACCGGCATGACACCATGATCTCCATCATCATGATCTCCATCATTGTGTCTTCATGAAGTCGTCACGCCAATGATTACTTCTACTTCTATGGCTAACTGGTTTAGCAACAAAGTAAAGTAATTTACATGACGTTATTCAATGACACGCAGGTCATACAAAATAATAAAGACAACTCCTATGGCTCCTGCCGGTTGTCATACTCATCGACATGCAAGTCGTGATTCCTATTACAAGAATATGATCAATCTCATACATCACATATATTATTCATCACATCTTCTGGCCATATCACATCACATAACACATGCTGCAAAAACAAGTTAGACGTCCTCTAATTGTTGTTGCAAGTTTTTTTACGTGGTTTGTAGGTTTCTAGCAAGAACGTTTCTTACCTACGTATGACCACAACGTGATTTGCCAATTTCTATTTACCCTTCATAAGGACCCTTTTCATCGAATCCGTTCCGACTAAAGTAGGAGAGACAGACACCCGCTAGCCACCTTATGCATCTAGTGCATGTCAGTCGGTGGAACCTGTCTCACGTAAGCGTACGTGTAAGGTCGGTCCGGGCCGCTTCATCCTACAATGCCGCCGAAACAAGAAACGACTAGTAGCGGCAAGAAGAATTGGCAACATCAACGCCCACAACTTCTTTGTGTTCTACTCGTGCATAGTAACTACGCATAGGCCTGGCTCATGATGCCACTGTTGGGAATCGTAGCATAATTTTAAAATTTTCCTACGCTCACAAAGATGCATCTATGGAGTATACTAGCAACGAGGGGAAAGGAGTGCATCTACATACCCTTGTAGATCGCGAGCGGAAGCGTTCCAATGAACGTGGATGACGGAGTCGTACTCGCCGTGATTCAAATCACCGATGACCGAGTGCCGAACGGACGGCACCTCCGCGTTCAACAGACGTACGGTGCAACGACGTTTCCTCCTTCTTGATCCAGCAAGGGGGAAGGAGAGGTTGATGGAGATCCAGCAGCACAACGGCGTGGTGGTGGATGTAGCGGGATGCCGGCAGGGCTTCGCCGAGCTTCTACGAGAGAGAGAGGTGTAGTAGGGGAGGAGGGAGGCGCCCAAGGCTGTGATCTTTCTGCCCTCCCTCCCCCCTTTATATAGGCCCCCTGGGAAGGGGGGGCGCCGGCCAAACCCATCTAGGGTGGGGGGCGGCGGCCAAGGGGGTGCTTTGCCCCCCAAGGCAAGTGGGAAGCCCCCCCACCCTAGGGTTTCCAACCCTAGGCGCATGGGGGGAGGCCCATGGGGGGGGGGGCGCACAGCCCACTAGGGGCTGGTTCCCTTCCCACTTCAGCCCACGGGGCCCTCCGGGAGTTGCACGATCTCATGGTCTAAGGAAAAGATACTTGACATTGGAAAAGCTCTAGCAAACGAAACTACACGATCTTTTATGCTATGCTTAAGATTGGGTCTTGTCCATCACATCATTCTCCTAATGATGTGATCCCGTTATCAATGACATCCAATGTCCATAGTTAGGAAACCATGACTATCGGTTGATCAACGAGCTAGTCAACTAGTGGCTTACTAGGGACAAGTTGTGGTCTATATATTCACACATGTATTACGATTTCCGGATAACACAATTATAGCATGAATAATAGACAATTACCATGAACAAAGAAATATAATAATAACCATTTAGTATTGCCTCTAGGGCATATTTCCAACAGTTATATTATCAATCTTGGATGTTTTATAATCATTTTATATCATTTCTTGGTACTAACCTATTGACATAGTGCCAAGTGCCAGTTGTTGTTTTCTGCATGTTTTTTACATCGCAGGAAATCAATAGCAGACGGAGTCCAAATGCAACGAAACTTCACGGCGAGTTTTTATGGACCAGAAGACACATAATGGGCCCTGGCTGCGCCTCGGGGGTGCTCCGAGGAGAGCACAACCCACCAGGGCACGCCAGGAGGCCCAGGTGCGCCCTGGTAGGTTGTGCCCACCTCGGGTGCCCCCGGACCGCCTCTTTGCTCTATAAATACCCCAATATTCCCAAAACCCTAGGGGAGTCGACGAAATATTGATCCAGCCGCCGCTGAGTCCAGAACCACCAGATCTAATCTAGACACCATCACGGATGGGGTTCACCACCTCCATTGGTGCCTCTCCGATGATGCATGAGTAGTTCTTTGTAGACCTTCGGGTCCGTAGTTAGTAGCTAGATGGTTTCCTCTCTCCCGCTGAATTCTCAATACAATGATCTCTTGGAGATCCATATGATGTAACTCTTTTGCGGTGTGTTTGTTGGGATCTGATGAACTTTGAGTTTATGATCAGTTATATATTTTTATGTCCATGAAAGTATTTGAGTTTCTTTGATCTCTTTTATGCATGATCTCTTATAGCCTCATATTTCTTCTCCGATATTTGGGTTTTGTTTGGCCAACTTGATCTATTTATCTTGCAATGGGAAGAGGTGCTTTGTAGTGGGTTCGACCTTACGGTGCTTGATCCCAGTGACAGAAGGGGAACCAACACATATGTATCGTTGCTACTAAGGATAAAACGATGGGTTCTATCTCTACATAGATAGATCTTGTCTACATCATGTCATCGTTCTTATTGCATTACTCGGTTTCTCCATGAACTTAATACACTAGATGCATGCTGGATAGCGGTCGATGTGTGGAGTAATAGTAGTAGATGCAGGCAGGAGTCGGTCTACTAATTTTGGAAGTGATGCCTATATAATGATCATTGCCTGGATATCGTCATGATTATTTGAAGTTCTATCAATTGCCCAACAGTAATTTGTTCACCCACCGTTTGCTATTTTTCTCGAGAGAAGCCACTAGTGAAACCTACGGCCCCCGGGTCTGATTCTCATATATTTGCCTTTGCGATCTACTTTTCCTTTGCATTTATTTTCAGATCCATTAAACTAAAAACACAAAAATACCTCGCTGCGTTTTATTAGTATTTATTTTATTTGGCGTTCGAGCTATCAATCTATTACAACTTTTTCCCGTCCACGAGCCATCTCTGGCGCCGTTACCCGAAAGGGATTGACAACCCCTTTAACACGTTGGGTTGCGAGTGGTTGTTATTTGTGTGCAGGGGCTGTTTACGTTGTGTTGCTTGGTTCTCCTACTGGTTCGATAACCTTGGTTGCATATCGGAGGGAAATACCTACCGCCGCTTACTGCATCATCCCTTCCTCTTTGGGGAAATATCGACGTAGCTTTAAGCGACATCAAAAGGAATTTCTGGCGCCGTTGCCGGGGAGGATCTTCAACATATACCAGGTTCCTAATCCCAAATCTCATCTCCTCGCAATTTACATTATTTGCCATTTTGCTCTTGTTTTCCTCTCCCCCACTTCACAAAAATTTGCCGTTTTATTCGCCCTTTTTTTGTTCACTGTTTTCTTGCCGGATCTGTTTTTGAGTGCAATCTTGTTGTGTAGTCATCATGACTCAAGAGAACACCAAGTTATGTGATTTCTCAAATACCAACAACAATGATTTTATTGGCACTCCGATTGCTCCTCCCGCCACTAGTGCGGAGTCTTGTGATATTAATACTGCTTTGCTGAATCTTGTTATGCATGAAAGATCAATTTTCCGGTACTCCTAATGAGGATGCCGCATCCCATCTTAATACCTTCGTGGAATTATGCGATATGCAAAAGAAAAAAGATGTGGACAATGATGTGGTGAAGATGAAATTATTTCCGTTTTCCTTGCGTGATTCTGCAAAAATTTGGTTCTCTTCTTTGCCTCGCAATAGTATCGATTCTTGGAATAAGTGCAAAGATGCTTTTATCACTAAGTATTTTCCGCCCGCAAAAATTATTTCCCTTAGAACCCAGATCATGAATTTCAAGCAACTTGAACATGAGCATGTTGCACAATCTCGGGAAAGGATGAAAATGATGCTAAGGAATTGCCCAGATCATGGGTTAAATCTTTGGAGGATCATACAAATTTTTTATGCGGGGTTGAATTTTGTTTCTCGTAATCTTATTGATTCCGCCGTGGGTGGTGCTTTTATGGAAATTACTTTGGGTGAAGCCACCAAATTGCTTGATAATATCATGGCAAATTATTCACAATGGCATACCGAAAGGGCTCCTACTAGTAAAAAAATTAATTCGGTTGAAGACATTTCTTCTTTGAGTGAAAAAGTTGATGCTCTTATGAAATTGGTTGCTAGTAAAAGTGCTCCTATTGATTTTAATGATATGCCTTTGTCTACTTTGATTGAGCAAAATAGTGATGCCATAGATGTGAATTTTATCTCTCAAAATAATTTCAATAACAATGCTTATAGAGGTAATTTTAATCCTAGGCCTTTTCCTAATAATTCCTCTAATAATTATGGTAATTCCCATGGAAATCAATCTTATAATAATAATAGGAACACTCTGATCTTGAGAACAATATTAAAGAATTTATCAACACGCAAAAAGTTTTCAACACTACCATGGAAGAAAAGCTGAATAAGATTGATGATTTGTCTAGAAGTATTGATAGAATTTCTCATGATGTGGAAAATCTCAAGATGACAATTTTGTGCCTAAGGTTGATGAATCAATTAAATCTCTTTATTTTTCTATGGATGAAAGTAAGAAAAGAACCGCTATGCTTAGAGCTAAAAGAGAATTTTTAGAAAAAGCATTTTCTAGTGATTACTTTCGTAAAAGTGATGAAGATCTTAAAATGATTGGTGTTTCTTCTATCGATTCCTTGTTTAGTAAAGTTAATATTGATGAAAAAGGGACTGGACAAGAGTCAACTTTAGCTATAAGGCGTCCCGATATTTTGGAGGGTGGAAATCTTGTTGAGAAAATTGATAAAAGTGGGTTTGGAGAGGTCAAAACTTTAACTAGTGATGTGCCCACTCTTTTGGATTACAAAGACTTTAATTATGATAGTTGCTCTTTGATTGATTGTATTTCTTTGTTGCAATCCATGTTAAATTCACCCAATGCCTATGAACAAAATAAAGCTTTTACTAAACATATTGTTGATGCTATGATGAAAGCTTTTGAAGAAAAAATGGAATTATAAGTCTCATACCTAGAAAATTGCATGATGAATGGGAACCTACTATCAAAGTCAATATAAAAAATTATGAGTGTTTTGCTTTGTGTGAGATGGGTGCTAGTGTTTCTATAATTCCGAAATCTTTATGTGATGCGCTTGGTCTTACCGATATTGAATCATGTTCTTTGAATTTGCACTTGGCGGATTCTACTATTAAAAAGCCTATGGGAAGAATTAATGATGTTCTTATTCTTGCAAATAGGAATTATGTGCCCATAGATTTTATTGTTGATATTGATTGCAATCCGTCTTGTCCAATTATTCTTGGTAGACCTTTTTACGCACTATCGGTGCCGTGATTGATATGAAAGAAGGCAATATCAAGTTCCAATTTCCTTTGAGGAAAGGTATGGAACATTTTCCTAGAACAAGAATTAGGCCACCATATGAATCAATCATGAGGGCATCTTATGGATTTCGAACCAAATATGACAATACTTAGATCCTTGCTTTATGCCTAGCTAAGGGCGTAAAAATACAGCGCTTGTTGGGAGGCAACCCAATGAATAAAATTTTATTTTGCTTTTTGATTTCTGTTCTTGTGTGTTTTCACAATTATGCTACTGTCATGATTGTGTTTTTGTGTGTGTTTTAATTAGTGTTTGTGCCAAGTAAAGCCTTTAGGATCTTCTTGGGTGATAGTTGTTTGATCTTGCTGAAAAACAGAAACTTATGCGCTCACGAAAACAATTGTTAAAAATCACCAGAGCGTGATAAAATGCCAATTCGTTTTGCATAAGATTAATATACAAATTACCCTGGTCTTCCTAATTTTTCAGAATTTTTGGAGTTACAGAAGTATTCAAAATAGTCAGATTGCTAGAGACTGTTCTGTTTTGACAGATTCTGTTTTCTTTGTGTTCTATGCTTATTTTGATGGCTCTATGGTTTTCTTTGATGAGTTTTTGCCATAGAAAAGTTGGAATACATTAGATATAATGCAAAAAAAATGAATTGGTTTGATACAATACTTATAGTAGTGGTTTGCTTTCTTATACCAACGGATCTCACGAAGGTTTTGTTGAGTTTTGTGTGATTGAAGTTTTCAAGTTTTGGGTTATCTTACGATGGATGAAGGAATAAAGGATATAAGAGCCTAAGCTTGGGGATGCTCCGACATCCCAAGCTATTATCCAAAAGTTAGCAAACAACTAAGCTTGGGGATGCCCCCGAGTGGCATCCCCTCTTTCTTCTAACGACCATCGGTATTTTACTCGAAGCTATACTTTTATTCGTCACATACTATGTGTTTTGCTTGGAGCGTCTTGTATGATATGACTCTTTGCTTGTTTTATTTTGTGTTTTAAGTCTTGATCCCTTTTTGGACACACCTATTTGAGAGAGCCAAAATTATGTCATGACTTGCTAGAATTGCTCTCTGTGCTTCACTTAAATCTTTTATGAGCTATGGACTTGCTCTAGTGCTTCACTTATATCGTTTTGAGCACGGTGTGCTTAGTATTTTTGAAGAAATGCTCTCTTGCTTCACTTAGATTTATTTGAGAGTTAATAAAATTTTCAATAAATTCTCTCTTGCTTCACTTAAATTATTTTGAGAGAAAGAAAAAAGTTATGCTCATGATCTTCACTTATATTTGTTTGAGCTTATGAAAAGCAACATATGAAAATTAGTCCCAAAGTGATAGATATCCAAGAAGGATATAATAAAAAATTTCATGAAGATCATTGGATAAAATAAACTTGATTCTTAGTAATAGTTTTGAGATGTGATGATGTGATATGTGAGTTATGTTGATGAGTAATTATGCTTTAGTAAGAATATTGCTGTTAAGGTTTGTGATTCCCTATGCAAGCACGAAAGTCAATAGTCATGCAATGAAATTATATCCTACTTGTGGTGCATTATTCGGTGTTAATTATGCTTAATGCTTGCTTATGAGATTATTCGTTTCTTGGTTCGTCGCTTCTCAATCTTTTGCTAGCCTTCATTTTGCACTAAGTATGATCTCTACTTGTGCATCCAAGAACCTTTAACCCAATTTTTCCATATGAGTCCACTATATCTACCTATATGCGGTATTCTTTTGCCGTTCTAAGCAAATTTGTATGTGCCATCTCTAATTTTCAAAATAAACTTCTCTTTTGTTTGTTCGTTTCGCTCGCGAAGCGGTGAGGGGTGGCTAATATTTTCCATGCTGGATGTGTTATTCTCACGATGAGTGTTTATATATTCACTTGTCATTGCACGAGAGTAAGGCAAATGTTTTAGGGATGCCCAGTCCCGAAATGAAAAAATGAATTTACTTTATGTTGTCAAATAATAAATCCTTGGAAAGTGTTGGTATGGAGGGCAACGTGGATACAACTAGCCATGGAAAGTGAAAGTATGGTGGAAAAAGAAATAACCTTTATTTTCTGTTTGGGAAGGGCCTATGATATATCTAGCATGGAAAGTGTTGGGAACTCTAAGTCCTTTTCGTTGGTGGGATGGATACACCTCCCAAAATGTTTTGATCTCTAAGTTTTTCGCTTTGAGCTCTGGCACCTCTACAAATCCCTACTTCCCTCTACGAAGGGCCTTTCTTTTACTTTATGCAATTTTTATGTTGAATTTGAGTCTCCATCTTCTCTTATAAAAGCACCAACTAGGAGGCAACATGATCGTACTTGAGTATTGGGTGTAGCTAATATGCGAGTGTGTTTCATGAATGGATCAATGGTTGAGCATGATGGGCTAGGGATAACTTATTTTAGCATTGATATTTTGAAAGACATGGTTGCTTGTTGATATGCTTGAGTATTTAAATTATCATGTCAAGACTAGACTATTGCTTTGAATCAAATAAAAGTCCAAATGTCCATGCTATAAAGAAAATAATATGATATGACATGTTAGGCAGCATTCCACATCAAAAATTCTGTTTTTATCACTTACCTACTCAAGGACGAGTAGGAGTTAAGCTTGGGGATGCTGATACGTCTCCAACGTATCTATAATTTTCGATTGTTCCATGCTGTTATATTATCAATCTTGGATGTTTTACAATCATTTTATAGTCATTTTATATCATTTTTTGGTACTAACCTATTGACATAGTGCCAAGTGCCAGTGGCTGTTTTCCACATATTTTTTACATCGCAAGAAATCAATATCAGACGGAGTCCAAATTCAACGTAACTTCACAGAGAATTTTTATGGACCAGAAGACACATAATGGGCCCTGGCTGCGCCTTGGGGGTGCTCTGAGGAGAGCACAACCCACCAGGGCGCGCCAGGAGGCCCAGGCGCGCCCTGGTGGGTTGTGCCCACCTCGGGTGCCCTCGGACCGCCTCTTTGCTCTATAAATACCCCAATATTCCCAAAACCCTAGGGGAGTCGACGAAATATTAATCCAGCCGCCGCAGAGTCCAGAACCACCAGATCCAATCTAGACACCATCACGGATGGGGTTCACCACCTCCATTGGTGCCTCTCCCATGATGTGTGAGTAGTTCTTTGTAGACCTTCGGGTCCGTAGTTAGTAGCTAGATGGCTTCCTCTCTCTCGCTAAATTCTCAATACAATGGTCTCTTGGAGAGCCATATGATGTAACTCTTTTGCGGTGTGTTTGTTGGGATCTGATGAACTTTGAGTTTATGATCAGTTCTATCTTTTTATATCCATGAAAGTATTTGAGTTTCTTTGATCTCTTTTACACATGATCTCTTATAGCCTTGTATTTCTTCTCCGATATTTGGGTTTTATTTGGCCAACTTGATCTATTTATCTTGCAATGGGAAGAGGTGCTTTGTAGTGGGTTCTATCTTACGGTGCTTGATCTCAGTGACAGAAGGGGAAGCGACACGTATGTATCGTTGCTACTAAGGATAAAATGATGGGGTCTATATCTACATAGATAGATCTTGTCTACATGATGTCATCATTCTTATCGCATTACTCCGTTTCTCCATGAACTTAATACACTAGATGCATGCTGGATAGGTCGATGTGTGGAGTAATAGTAGTAGATGCAGGCAGGAGTCGGTCTACTAATCTTGGACGTGATGCCTATATAATGATCATTGCCTGGATATCGTCATGATTATTTGAAGTTCTATCAATTGCCCAACAGTAATTTGTTCACCCGCCGTTTGCTAATTTTTCTTGAGAGAAGCCACTAGTGAAACCTACGGCCCCCGGGTCTCTTTCTCATATATTTGCCTTTGCGATCAACTTTTCCTTTGCATTTATTTTCAGATCTATTAAACTAAAAACACAAAAATTCCTCGCTGCGTTTTATTATTATTTATTTATTTGGCGTTCGATCTATCAATCTATTACAACTTTTTCCCGTCCACGAGCCATCTCTGGCGCTGTTACCCGAAAGGGATTGACAACCCCTTTCACACTCGGGATGCGAGTGGTTGTTATTTGTGTGCAGGGGCTGTTTACGTTGTGTTGCTTGGTTCTCCTACTGGTTCGATAACCTTGGTTTCATATCTGAGGGAAATACCTACCGCCGTTGTGCTGCATATCATCCCTTCCTCTTTGGGGAAATACCGACGTAGCTTCAAGCGACATCACCCCCTTCCATAGGGAGTCCGAATTGGACTAGGGGAGGGGGCGCGCCCCCCTTTCCTTCTCCTCTTCCCTCTCCCTTCCCTCTTTCCCCCTCCATAGGAAGGAAGGGGGAAACCTACTAGGACTTGGAGTCCTAGTGGGTTCCCCCCACCATGGCGCGCCCCTAGGCCGGCGGCCTCCTCCCCTCCTCCTTTATATACGGGGGCAGGGGGCACCCCATAGATCGTCAATTGTTCTCTTAGCCGTGTGCGGTGCCCCCCTCCACAGTTTACTCCTCCAGTCATAGCGTCGTAGTGCTTAGGCGAAGCCCTGCGCAGATCACATCATCATCACCGTCATCACGCCATCGTGCTGACGAAACTCTCCCTCGACCCTCTGCTAGATCAAGAGTTCGAGGGACGTCATCGAGCTGAACATGTGCTGAACTCGGAGGTGCTGTACGTTCGGTACTTGATCGGTTGGATCGCGAAGACGTTCGACTACATCAACCGCGTTCAAATAATGCTTCCGCTTTTGGTCTACGAGGGTACGTGGGCACACTCTCCCCTTCTCGTTGCTATGCATCTCCTAAATAGATCTTGCGTGATCATAGGATTTTTTTGAAATTGCATGCTACGTTCCCCAACAGTGGCATCCGAACCAGGTCTATGCGTAGATGATATGCACGAGTAGAACACAAAGAGTTGTGGGCGATAATAGTCATACTGCTTACCACTAACGTCTTATTTTGATTCGGCGGTATTGTTGGATGAAGCGGCCTGGACCAACCTTACATGACCACGTTCATGAGACCGGTTCCACCGACAGACATGCAACTTGTTTTGCATAAAGGTGGCTGACGGGTGTCTGTTTCTCCAACTTTAGTTGAATCAAATTTGACTACGGCCAGTCCTTGTTGAAGGTTAAAATAGCACACATGACGAAAAATCGTTGTGGTTTTGATGCCTAGGTAAGAACGGTTCTTGCTAGAAGCCCGTAGCAGCCACGTAAAACTTGCAACAACAAAGTAGAGGACGTGTAACTTTTTTTGATGTGATATGGTCAAGACATGATATGATATACGTTATTGTATGAGACGATCATGTTTTGTAAAAGTTATCGGCAATTGGCAGGAGCCTTATGGTTGTCGCTTTATTGTATGAAATGCAATCACCATGTAATTGCTTTACTTTATCACTATGCGGTAGCGATAGTTGTAGACGCAATAGTTGGCGAGGCGACAACGACGCTACAATGGAGATCAAGGTGTCAAGCCGGTGACGATGGAGATCATTGACGGTGCTTTGGAGATGGTGATCAAAGGCACAAGATGATGATGGCCATATCATGTCACATATTTTGATTGCATGTGATGTTTATCTTTTATGCATCTTATTTTGCTTAGTACGGCGGTAGCATTATAAGATGATCCCTCACTAAATTTCAAGGTATAAGTGTTCTCCCTGAGTATGCACCATTGCGACAGTTCGTCGTGCCAAGACACCACGTGATGATCGGGTGCGATAAGTGTTGGGGAACGTAGCAGAAATTCAAAATTTTCTACGCATCACCAAGATCAATCTATGGAGTAATCTAGCAACGAGGGGAAGGGGAGTGCATCTACATACCCTTCTAGATCACGATGCGGAAGCGTTGCAAGAACGCGGATGAAGGAGTCGTACTCGTAGCGATTCAGATCGCGGTTGATTCCGATCTAAGCGCCGAACCACGGCGCCTCCGCGTTCAACACACGTGCAGCCCGGTGACGTCTCCCACGCCTTGATCCAGCAAGGAGAGAGGGAGAGGTTGGGGAAGACTCCGTCCAGCAGCAGCACGATGGCGTGGTGATGTTGGAGGAGCGTGGCAATCCTGCAGGGCTTCGCCAAGCACCGCGGGAGAGGATGAGGGAGAGGGGTAGGGCTGCGCCAAGAGAGAGATGTTCTCATGTCTATGGCAGCCCCAAAACCCCCACTATATATAGGGGAGGGGGAGGGGCTGCACCCCCATCTAGGGTTTCCCCCCAAGGGGTGCGGCCAGCCCTAGATCCATCTAGGGGGCGGCCAAGGGGGAAGAGAGGGGGGCGCACCACTAGGTGGGCCTTAGGCCCATCTGAGCCTAGGGTTTCCCCCTTCCCCCCCTTCCTGCGCCCTGGGCCCCTTGTGGGAGGCGCACCAGCCCACCTAGGGGCTGGTCCCTTCCCACACTTGGCCCACGCAGCCCTCTGGGGCCGGTGGCCCCACCTGGTGGACCCCCGGGACCCTCCCGGTGGTCCCGGTACGTTACCGATAGCACCCGAAACTTTTCCGGTGACCAAAACAGGACTTCCCATATATAAATCTTTACCTCCGGACCATTCCGGAACTCCTCGTGACGTCCGGGATCTCATCCGGGACTCCGAACAACATTCGGTAACCACGTATATCTATTCCCTATAACCCTAGCGTCATCGAACCTTAAGTGTGTAGACCCTATGGGTTCGGGAACCATGCAGACATGACCGAGACGTTCTCCGGTCAATAACCAACAGCGGGATCTAGATACCCATGTTGGCTCCCACATGTTCCACGATGATCTCATTGGATGAACCACGATGTCGGGGATTCAATCAATCCCGTATACAATTCCCTTTGTCTATCGGTATGTTACTTGCCCGAGATTCGATCGTCGGTATCCCGATACCTTGTTCAATCTCGTTACCGGCAAGTCTCTTTACTCGTTCCGTAACACATCATCCCGTGATCAACTCCTTGGTCACATTGTGCACATTATGATGATGTCCTACCGAGTGGGCCCAGAGATACCTCTCCGTTTACACGGAGTGACAAATCCCAGTCTCGATTCATGCCAACCCAACAGACACTTTCGGAGATACCTGTAGTGCACCTTTATAGCCACCCAGTTACGTTGTGATGTTTGGTACACCCAAAGCATTCCTACGGTATCCGGGAGTTGCACAATCTCATGGTCTAAGGAAATGATACTTGACATTAGAAAAGCTCTTAGCAAACGAACTACACGATCTTGTGCTAGGCTTAGGATTGGGTCTTGTCCATCACATCATTCTCCTAATGATGTGATCCCGTTATCAACGACATCCAATGTCCATGGTCAGGAAACCGTAACCATCTATTGATCAACGAGCTAGTCAACTAGAGGCTTACTAGGGACATGGTGTTGTCTATGTATCCACACATGTATCTGAGTTTCCTATCAATACAATTTTAGCATGGATAATAAACGATTATCATGAATAAGGAAATATAATAATAACCAATTTATTATTGCCTCTAGGGCATATTTCCAACAGTCTCCCACTTGCACTAGAGTCAATAATCTAGTTCACATCACCATGTGATTAACACTCACAGGTCACATCACCATGTGACCAACATCCAAAGAGTTTACTAGAGTCAACAATCTAGTTCACATCACTATGTGATTAACACTCAATGAGTTCTGGTTTGATCATGTTATGCTTGTGAGAGAGGTTATTAGTCAACGGGTCTGAACCTTTCAGATCCGTGTGTGCTTTACGAATATCTATGTCATCTTGTGGATGCTACCACACGCTACTTGGAGCCATTTCAAATAACTGCTCTACTATACGAATCCGGTTTACTACTCAGAGTCATCCGGATTAGTGTCAAAGTTCGCATCGACGTAACCCTTTACGACGAACTCCTTTCCACCTCCATAATCGAGAAAATTCCTTAGTCCACTAGATACTAAGGATAAGTTCGACCGCTGTCATGTGATCCATTCCCGGATCACTATTGTACCCCTTGACCAACTCATGGCAAGGCACACTTCATGTGCGGTACACAGCATAACATACTGTAGAGCCTACGTCTAAAGCATAGGGGACGACCTTCGTCCTTTCTCTCTCTTCTGCTGTGGTCAGGTCTTGAGTCTTACTCAATACTCACACCTTGTAACACAGCCAAGAACTCCTTCTTTGCTGATCTATTTTGAACTCTTTCAAAATCATGTCAAGGTGTGCGTTCTTTGAAAGTATCATCAGGCGTCTTGATCTATCTCTATAGATCTTGATGCCCAATATGTAAGCAGCTTTATCCAGGTCTTCCTTTGAAAAACTCCTTTCAAACAACCCTTTATGCTTTCCAGAAATTTTACATCATTTCGGATCAACAATATGTCATTCACATATACTTATTAGAAATGTTGTAGCGCTCCCACTCACTTTATTGTAAATACAAGTTTCTAACAAACTTTGTATAAACCCAAAAACTTTGATCACTCCATCAAAGCGTATATTCTGACTCCGAGATGCTTGCTCTAGTCTATGGAAGGATCGCTGGAGCTAGCATACCTTTTAGCATCCTTAGGATCGACAAAACCTTTCTGATTGTATCACATACAACCTTTCCTTACGAAAACTGGTAAGGAAACTTGTTTTGACTTCCATCTGCCAGATTTCATAAATGCAGCTAATGCTAACATGATTCCAACGGACTTAAGCATCGCTACGGATGAGAAAATCTCATCGTAGTCAACTCCTTGAACTTGTGAAAATACTCTTTGCCACAAGTCGAGCTTCATAGACGGCAACATTACCGTCCATGTCCGTCTTCTTCTTAAAGATCCATTTATCTCAATGGCTTGCCGATCATCGGGCAAGTTCACCAAAGTCCATGCTTTGTTCTGATACATGGATCCTATCTCGGATTTCATGGCTTCTAACCATTTGTCGGAATATGGGCCCACCATCGCTTCTCCATAGCTCGTAGGTTCAGTATTGTCTAACAACATGATATCTAAGACAGGATCACGTACCACTCTGAAGTAGCACGCATCCTCGTCGTCCTACGAGGTTTGGTAGTGACTTGATCCGAAGTTTCATGATCATATCACAAGCTTCCACTTCAATTGGTGTAGGTGCCACCGGAACAACTTCCTGTGCCCTGCTACACACTAGTTGAAGTGACGGTTCAATAACCTTATCAAGTCTCCACCATCCTCCCACTCAATTCTTTCGAGAGAAACTTTTCCTCGAGAAAGGACTCGTTTCTAGAAGCAATTACTTTTGCTTCCAGATCTAAAATAGGAGGTATACCCAACTGTTTTGGGTGTTCTATGAAGATGCATTTATCCGCTTTGGGTTCGAGCTTATCAGCCTGAAACTTTTCACATAAGCGTCGCAGCCCCAAACTTTTAAGAAACGACAGCTTAGGTTTCTCTAAACCATAGTTCATACGGTGTCGTCTCAACGGAATTGCGTGGTGCCCCTTTTAAAGTGAATGCGGTTGTCTCTAATGCCTAACCCATAAACGATAGTGGTAATTCGATAAGAGACATCATGGTATGCACCATATCCAATAGGGTGCAGTTATGATGTTCGGACACACCATCACACTGTGGTGTTCCAGGCGGTATTAATTGTGAAACACTTTCCACAATGTCTTAATTGTGTGCCAAACTCGTAACTTAGATATCTCTATGATCACATCATAGACATTTTATCCTCTTGTCACGACGATCTTCAACTTCACTCTGAAATTACTTGAACCTTTCAATAATTCAGACTTGTGTTTCATCAAGTAAATATTCTCAGCATCTACTCAACTCATCTTGTGAAGTAAGAACATATCGATATCCACTGCGCGCCTCAGCACTCATTGGACTGCACACATCAAATGTATTACTTCCAACAAGTTGCTTTCTTGTTCCATTTTACTGAAAACGAGGCCTTTCAGTCATCTTGCCCATGTGGTATGATTTTCATGTCTCAAGTGATTCAAAATCAAGTGAGTCCAAACGATCCATCTGCATGGAGTTTCTTCATGCATATATACCAATAGACATGGTTCACATGTCTCAATCTTTTCAAAACGAGTGAGTCCAAAGATCCATCTACATGGAGCTTCTTCATGCGTTCTATACCAATATGACTCAAATGGCAGTGCCACAAGTATGTGGTACTATCCATACTATTTTATATCTTTTGGCACAACATGTGTATCATGGCGATCGAGATTCATTTTAGGTGCAAGACCATTGAAGGTATTATTCAAATAAACAGAGTAACCATTATTCTCCTTAAATGAATAACCGTATTGCGATAAACATAATCCAATCATGCTCAACGCAAACACCAAATCTCGATGGTAGAGGGAGCATGCGATGCTTGATCACATCAACCTTGGAAACACTTCCAACACATATCGTCATCTCTCCTTTAGCTAGTCTTCGTTTATTCCGCAGCTTTTATTTCGAGTTACTAACACTTAGCAACCGAACCGGTATCTAATACCCTGGTGCTGCTAGGAGTACTAGTAAAGTACACATTCATATAATGTATATCCAATATACTTCTGTCGACCTTGCCTGCCTTCTCATCTACCAAGTATCTAGGGTAGTACTGCTTCAGTGACCGTTCCCCTCATTACAGAAGCACTTAGTCTCGGGTTTGGGTTCAACCTTGGGATTCTTCACTAGAGCAGCAAATGACTTGCTGTTTCATGAAGTATCCCTTTTGCCCTTGCCCTTCTAGAAACTAGTGGTTTTACTAACCATCAACAATTGATGCTCCTTCTTGATTTCTACTTTCGCGGTGTTAAACATCGCGAATAGCTCAAGGATCATCATATCTATCCCTGATATGTTATAGTTCATCACGAAGCTCTAATAGCTTGGTGGCAGTGACTATGGAGAACCATCACTATCTCATCTAGAAGATTAACTCCCACTCGATTCAAGCGATTGTGGTACTCAGACAATCTGAGCACATGCTCAACGATTGAGCTTTCCTCCCTTAGTTTGCAGGCTTAAGAAACTTGTCAGAGGTCTCATACCTCTTGACGTGGGCACTAGTCTGAAATCCCAATTTCAGTCTTCGGAACATCTCATATGTTCTGCGACGTTTCAAAAACCGTCTTTGGTGCCACAGTTCTAAACCGTTAGCATTACGCACTGAACTATCACGTAGTCATCAAAACATGTATGTCAGATGTTTCGCAACATCTACAGACGACGCTGAGGTTCAGCACACCGAGCGGTGCATTAAGGACATAAGCCTTCTGTGCAGCAATGAGGACAATCCTCAGTTTACGGACCCAGTCCGCATAATTGCTATTATCAACTTTCAACTAAATTTTCTCTAGGAACATATCTTAAACAGTAGAACTAAAGCGTAAGCTATGACATAATTTGCAAAGACCTTTTGACTATGTTCATGATAATTAAGTTCATCTGATTATTTAATGAACTCGCACTCAGATAGACATCCCTCTAGTCATCTAAGTGATACATGATCCGAGTCAAACTAGGCCGTGTCCGATAATCACGTGAGACGGACTAGTCATCATCGGTGAACATCTCCATGTTGATCGTATCTGCTATACGACTCATGTTCGACCTTTCGGTCTCTTGTGTTCCGAGGCCATGTCTGTACATTCTAGGCTCGTCAAGTCAACCTAAGTGTTTCGCATGTGTTCCGAGGCCATGTCTGTACATGCTAGGCTCGTCAACACCCGTTGTATTCGAACGTTAGAATCTATCACACCCGATCATCACATGGTGCTTGGAAACAACGAACCTTCGCAACGGTGCACAGTTAGGGGGAACACGTCTCTTGAAATTTTAGTGAGGGATCATCTTATTTATGCTACCGTCGTTCTAAGCAAATAAGATGTAAACATGATAAACATCACATGCAAATCATAAAGTGACGTGATATGGCCAATATCATCTTGCGCCTCTGATATCCATCTTCGAGGCGCGGCATGATCACCTTCGTCACCGGCATGACACCATGATCTCCATCATCGTGTCTTCATGAAGTTGTCTCGCCAACTATTACTTCTACTACTATGGCTAACGGTTAGCAATAAAGTAAAGTAATTACATGGCGTTTTTCATTGACACGCAAGTCATACAATAAATTAAGACAACTCCTATGGCTCCTGCCGGTTGTCATACTCATCGACATGCAAGTCGTGATTCCTATTACAAGAACACGATCAATCTCATACATCACATATATCATTCATCACATCCTTTTGCCCATATCACATCACATAGCATACCCTGCAAAAACAAGTTAGACGTCCTCTAATTGTTGTTGCATGTTTTACGTGGCTGCTATGGGATTCTAGCAAGAACGTTTCTTACCTACGCAAAAGCCACAACGTGATATGCCAATTTCTATTTACCCTTCATAAGGACCCTTTTCATCGAATCCGATCCGACTAAAGTGGGAGAGACAGACACCCGCTAGCCACCTTATGCAACTAGTGCATGTCAGTCGGTGGAACCTGTCTCACGTAAGTGTACGTGTAAGGTCAGTCCGGGCCGCTTCATCCCACGATGCCGCCGAATCAAGATAAGACTAGTAACGGCAAGTAAATTGACAACATCAACGCCCACAACTACTTTGTGTTCTACTCGTGCATAGAAACTACGCATAGACCTAGCTCATGATGCCAGTGTTGGGGAACGTAGCAGAAATTCAAAATTTTCTACGCATCACCAAGATCAATCTATGGAGTAATCTAGCAACGAGGGGAAGGGGAGTGCATCTACATACCCTTGTAGATCGCGATGCGGAAGCGTTGCAAGAATGCGGATGAAGGAGTCGTACTCGTAGCGATTCAGATCACGATTGATTCCGATCTAAGCGCCGAACCACGGCGCCTCCGCGTTCAACACACGTGCAGCCCGGTGACGTCTCCCACGCCTTGATCCAGCAAGGAGAGAGGGAGAGGTTGGGGAAGACTCCGTCCAGCAGCAGCACGACGGCGTGGTGATGTTGGAGGAGCGTGGCAATCCTGCAGGGCTTCGCCAAGCACCGCGGGAGAGGAGGAGGGAGAGGGGTAGGGCTGCGCCAAGAGAGAGATGTTCTCATGTCTATGGCAGCCCCAAAACCCCCACTATATATAGGGGAGGGGGAGGGGCTGCACCCCCATCTAGGGTTTCCCCCCAAGGGGTGCGGCCAGCCCTAGATCCATCTAGGGGGGCGGCCAAAGGGGAAGAGAGGGGGGCGCACCACTAGGTGGGCCTTAGGCCCATCTGAGCCTAGGGTTTCCCCCTTCCCCCCTTCCTGCGCCCTGGGCCCCTAGTGGGAGGCGCACCAGCCCACCTAGGGGCTGGTCCCTTCCCACACTTGGCCCACGCAGCCCTCTGGGGCCGGTGGCCCCACCTGGTGGACCCCCGGGACCCTCCCGGTGGTCCCGGTACGTTACCGATAGCACCCGAAACTTTTCCGGTGACCAAAACAGGACTTCCCATATATAAATCTTTACCTCCGGACCATTCCGGAACTCCTCACGACGTCCGAGATCTCATCCGGGACTCCGCACAACATTCGGTAACCACGTATATCTATTCCCTATAACCCTAGCGTAATCGAACCTTAAGTGTGTAGACCCTACGGGTTCGGGAACCATGCAGACATGACCGAGACGTTCTCCGGTCAATAACCAACAGCGGGATCTGGATACCCATGTTGGCTCCCACATGTTCCACGATGATCTCATCGGATGAACCACGATGTCGGGGATTCAATCAATCCCATATACAATTCCCTTTGTCTATCGGTATGTTACTTGCCCGAGATTCGATCGTCGGTATCCCGATACCTTGTTCAATCTCGTTACCGGCAAGTCTCTTTACTTGTTCCGTAACACATCATCCCGTGATCAACTCCTTGGTCACATTGTGCACATTATGATGATGTCCTACCGAGTGGGCCCAGAGATACCTCTCCGTTTACACAGAGTGACAAATCCCAGTCTCGATTCGTGCCAACCTAACAGACACTTTCGGAGATACCTGTAGTGCACCTTTATAGCCACCCAGTTACGTTGTGACGTTTGGTACACCCAAAGCATTCCTACGGTATCCGGGAGTTGCACAATCTCATGGTCTAAGGAAATGATACTTGACATTAGAAAAGCTCTTAGCAAACGAACTACACGATCTTGTGCTAGGCTTAGGATTGGGTCTTGTCCATCACATCATTCTCCTAATGATGTGATCCCGTTATCAACGACATCCAATGTCCGTGGTCAGGAAACCGTAACCATCTATTGATCAACGAGCTAGTCAACTAGAGGCTTACTAGGGACATGGTGTTGTCCATGTATCCACACATGTATCTGAGTTTCCTATCAATACAATTTTAGCATGGATAATAAACGATTATCATGAACAAGGAAATTTAATAATAACCAATTTATTATTGCCTCTAGCGCATATTTCCAACAATAAGCTCTACGTTCACATACAACGGGTGCAAGACAGTTTTGCACGTGCAGGATACTCGGGTTAAAATTGACGAGCCTAGCATGTACAGACATGGCCTCGGAACACTAAGACCGAAAGGTCGAACGTGAATCACATAGTAGATATGATCAACATAGAGATGTTCACCATTGAAAACTACTCCATCTCACGTGATGATCGGACATGGTTTAGTTGATATGGATCACGTGATCATTTAGATGACTCGAGGGATGTCTATCTAAGTGGGGGTTCTTTAGTAATGTGATTAATTGAACTTAAATTTATCATGAACTTAGTCCTGATAGTTTTTGCATATCTATGTTGTTTTAGATCAATGGCCCGTGCTACCGTTCTCTTGAATTTTAATGCATTCCTAGAGAAAGCTAAGTTGAAAGATGATAGTAGCAACTACACGGACTGGGTCCGTAACTTGAGGATTATCCTCATCGCTGCACAGAAGAATTATGTCCTTGAAGCACCGCTAGGTGCAAGGCCTG
This sequence comes from Aegilops tauschii subsp. strangulata, assembly GCF_002575655.3. Taxonomy (NCBI): domain Eukaryota; kingdom Viridiplantae; phylum Streptophyta; class Magnoliopsida; order Poales; family Poaceae; genus Aegilops; species Aegilops tauschii. The sequence goes on from NC_053039.3 coordinate 4,953,482, forward strand.
CTGCAGGAGCAACTCCGGACATTATGAACGCCTGGCAAGCTAAATCTGACGACTACTCGATAGTTCAGTGTGCCATGCTTTACGACATAGAATCAGGACTTCAAAGACGTTTTGAACGTCGTGGAGCATATGAGATGTTCCAAGAGTTGAAGTTAATATTTCAAGCAAATGCCCGAGTTGAGAGATATGAAGTCTCCAACAAGTTCTATAGTTGCAAGATGGAGGAGAACAGTTCTGTCAATGAACATATACTCAAAATGTCTGGGTATCATAAGCACTTGACTCAGCTGGGAGTTAATCTTCCGGATGATAGTGTCATTACAGAGTTCTTCAATCACTGCCACCAAGCTATAAAGGCTTCATGATGAACTATAATATGCAAGGGATGGAAAAGACAATTCCCGAGCTCTTCGCAATGCTTAAGGCTGCGGAGGTAGAAATCAAGAAGGAGCATCAAGTGTTGATGGTTAACAAGACCACTAGTTTCAAGAAAAAGGGAAAAGGTAAGAAGGGGAACTTCAAGAAGACTAGCAAGCAAGTTGCTGCTCCCGATGAAGCCCAAGTCTGGACCTAAGCCTGAAACTGAGTGCTTCTACTGCAAAGGGACTGGTCACTGGAAGCGGAACTGCCCCGAGTATTTGGCGGATAAGAAGGATGGCAAAGTGAAAGGTATATTTGATATACATGTTATTTATGTGTACCTTACTAATGCTCGTAGTAGCGCCTGGGTATTTGATACTGGTTCTGTTGCTCATATTTGCAACTCGAAATAGGGGCTACAGATTAAACGAAGATTGGCTAAGGACGAGGTGACGATGTGTGTCAGAAATGGTTGCAAGCTTGATGTGATCGCCATCGGCATGCTACCTCTACATCTACCTTCGGGATTAGTTTTAGACCTGAATAATTGTTATTTGGTGCCAGCGTTGAGCATGAACATTATATCTGGATCTTGTTTGATGCGAGACGGTTATTCATTTAAATCAGAGAATAATGGTTGTTCTATTTATATGAGTAATTTCTTTTATGGTCATGCACCCTTGATGAGTGGTCTATTTTTGTTGAATCTCAATCGTAGTGATACACATATTCATAATATTGATGCCAAAAGACGCAAAGTTAATAATGATAGTGCAACATATTTGTGGCACTGCCGTTTAGGTCATATTGGTGTAAAGCGCATGAAGAAACTCCATGCAGATGGGCTTTTGGAATCACTTGATGCTCGCGAACCATGCCTCATGGGCAAGATGACTAAGACTCCGTTCTCCGGAACGATGGAGCTAGCCACTGACTTATTAGAAATAATACATACTGATGTATGTGGTCTGATGAGTATCGAAGCTTGATATGTCTCCAACGTATCTACTTTTCCTAATGCTTCTCCTCTTGTTTTGGACTCTAATTTGCATGATTTGAATGAAACTAACCCTGGACTGACGCTGTTTTCAGCAGAACTACCATGGTGTGCAGAAATAAAAGTTCTCGGAATGGAACGAAACTTTGCGAGGAATTTTTATATAATAAATAAGAATTTCTGGAGCCAAGCCCTACCGGAGAGGGGCCCCTGGGTGGGCACAACACACCAGGGCGCGCCCCCTCTCCTGGCGCGCCCAGGTGGGTTGTCACCACCTGGTGGCCCCGCAGACCCTGAAACCGACGCTATAAAATCCTATTTTTCCAGAAAAAATTAGGGATAAAGAATTATCGCGATCCATGAGACGGAGCCACCGTCACCTCCTGTTCTTCATCGGGAGGCCAGATCTGGAGTCCGTTTGGGGCTCCAGAGAGGGGGATTTTCGTTCTTCATCATCACCAACCCTTCTCCATCGCTAATTCCATGATGCTCCCCATCGGGAGTGAGTAATTCCTTCGTAGGCTCGCTGGTCAGCGAGGAGTTGGATGAGATTCATCATGTAATCGAGTTAGTTTTGTTAGGGCTTGATCCCTAGTATCCACTATTGTCATAGCCCTAGCTTAGCCTTGCCTGTCATTGAATAAGCATCCATGCATCATGTTATAATTTCTAAAACTTGAAATGGGGATTGACAAACCCTAGCAGCAAATGAAATTCAACTAGGGTCAAAATTAAATCTTTTCAATGAACCCAAAATGCCCTTCATAAATCTTCATCATTTTTCTATTGGTCTAGAACCTCTGACAAAAATGGTGCACACTTTTCTAGGACATCCTGGATTTTTGAATTAATCCATATTGTATTTGAATTAGAGCAAATAAAATCTATAAATAATTTTATAGCTCCAAATGTTTTGAAATTAATTGTGGGTCTCTGGAATAACTCAGTTAACATCCACAATAATTTTCAGCATTTATAAAATGATTTAGTGCTGGAACTAAATCAAAACAAACAGAACAAAAAAAAAGAAAACAAAATAGAAATAGGAAAAGGGAAGAGAGAGAAGACCTACCGTGGCCCAGCACCGTGACGGCCCAACCGGCCTGACTGGCCCAGTGGCCAGTCATCGTTCTCCTCTTGCCAGGAGGACGCTGAGAGCATGCTCGCCGCGCGCGTGCACACGCCTGCCAGCTCCTGCTTGCCGCTTCTCCCCGACGCGCCCAGATGGCGCCACGCACCTCCCTGCCTCACTCTCTCACTCTCCCTCGCTCTCACCCCCTTAACTGGATCTCTCTCTCTCTCGCGCCCGAGCACTGCCGTCGCCGCCGCTCGCTGTCTGCGTAGCCACCGTCCCCCTCTCGCCGCAGAGCCGTGTCCAAAAGCTCCGTAGTAGAGCACGTCGTCTCCACGCTGAAGGAAACGAGCTGGAGGGCTCCGCTTCGCTGCCATCATCGTCGTCTTCATCATCGGCCGCCGGAGATCGCCATCGACATCCCGTCGTATCCAAGCCGTCCCCGAGCACGCTGAGATCACCGATGACCTCGCCGTGAGCTCCTCTACCGAACCCCCCACCCCCCATGCTCGATAGCTTAGCGTAGCCCTCGTTTCCGGCGAGGCCGAGACCTTCCCGGCGCTGGACATGTCGCCTTCGTCGTTTTGGCTCGCCTCCGCCCAAACCGAGCGCACCACCGTGCTCCTGGTGACACGAGGAAGCCGTAGACCCCCTCAGTTGGGCTCCCCGTGCTTCATAGCCACATCCCGCTCGAGGCCGAACTCCGGCCGCCGCGGACGTGCTTGCCGCCGTCGTTCCCGGCCACTCCAGCACCTCCCAGCACCACCCTTCGACGCGCGCCACTGCGTGCGTTCGAACACAACTAACCGCGCTCGAAATGATGCCCTATGGCTCGTTTTCGAAGCCCTCCGCCGCGCCTGTCGTCGCCGGCGTCGAGCCGCCAACGAGTTGACGTTGTTTGACCTGCGGTTTGACTCCCCTGGGTCAATGACAGGTGGGCCCGGAGCCCTGCTAATCTTAGCTTAGTGCTAATTTAAATTTAGTTAACCCACTAAGACACTGACATGTAGGCCCAGGCCCTAACTTAGGTTAGTATTTCACTTGGCACTAATTAACTCTGCTGATTAGTTGTGACACTGACATACTGGCCCCACTGGTCAGTTTGACCTGGTCAGCGTCTGTTGACTTGCTGACATCACACTGACGTCATGCTGACGTAGTTAACAATTTTCTGGATTAAAAATAATCCAGGAAATTTCAGAAAATGTTTAAAACTTCTAAAAATCATAGAAATTAATCTATAACTCAGAATGAAATAATTTATATATGAAAAAATGATCAGAAAAATCCAATCTTTCCATCTATACCATTTTCATACATGTTAGAACAACTTATGGCTGCTGTTTAGGACAAATAATATAAATGGCATTTGAATTTCACATATGGAGTTTGAATTTGAACCTTGGGTTCAAACCAACTTCATTTAAATCATTGTGGCACCCCGGCTCAGAGCAACCGGTTTACCTTGCATTGCCAGCCCAGAGATCAAGTCTTCTGGCAATACACAACAACATGGTACAGAAACAACCGCTTTATTGATGCTAGCGGATTACATAAGTCTGATATCACATCGAGATACGAGGCCAAGCGGCACACACGGTGCTGCTGAACAGTATGTACATTATTTAACGAACATGACGAGGGCCTCGATCACACGAACTACGCGGCAGCGGAAGAACGACGAAGTGGAAACTCCATAGCATAGGGACACCGATGTGGACACGGCCTAGATGCGAGATGCGCTCCGATGCGAACCGACTTGCCTGAAAGCTGGCATGACATGCCAGGTCAGTACATTGAATGTACTTGCAAGCTCACAACAAACATAAGCACGATGACAGACAATATCATGACAATTAATCAAATTAATGCAAAGCAAGAACTACTAAAGATGCAATGAAACCAATACGCGCACCGAGTCTCACAGACTCGCTTACCAGATGGTTACCTCGTAACCAAACGGTGACCATACCTGGGTCACAACTGAAACCAACCACTCATGAACAACTCAAGAGTTCATGAATCACCACGAAACAAAATGCATCGCAACAATCATTTAGTTTGCAAGATTAATTATAAAAGTTGATCCATGGTGTGACTTACTTCCGAGCTATGCCCATAACCGAGGACGCGGCAATCGATAGATTAAATACACTCTGCAGAGGTAGCGCACTTTACCCAAACTACGGAACCCCTGGCCTCGCACTCCCATTCGGGTGGACCAAAGCGTTCTGACGAAACCCTCCCTTTGTCATGGCACTCTCCCGGCCACTCCGACCAACTCCCTCTCAGGGCTAGGTCTTGGGTGGCCCCGTGCCTACCAAAGGCACCAACGGCCACCGTCGTGGCAAAACGGTCCCAAACGGGGACAAGGTACCATAAAAACAAAAACGAGCACACAAGGTTATGTCTGCTTACCGGGCCAGGGTATGCACGCCCATAACCTTCCCTCACGGGAGGCACCGGTGAGAGGCACAACAAAGGACCGAATTAAGACCTTCCCACAAGGTAAATGTGGTCGCACTAAATAAAAACCCGATTCAGTGGCACCATGCACTACAAAAAATACACTTCCGTGATGATACGTGTTTGTCACAGTAGGTCACGTTTTCTGTCATGCATGTACATCCATGACAAATTTATGACAGAATCAAGATAGTCATACCTGTGCTGTCGTAGAAGTGTTCCACGACATTACCAAAATTATCATCACGGAAGTGTCCACTTCCATGATGATAAATCGCGCGTCACAGAAGTGCTTTCGTCAAGGGTGACCGACACGTGTCATCCACCGTAACGGAACGCCGTTAAGCTATCGGGTCCGGTTTTGGATCCGGTAACCCGTTAACAGCCCCGACCAATGGGGATTTTCCACGTGTAAAATCATCATTGGCTGGAGGAAACACGTGCCGGCTCACCGTTGGGACAAATGTCATCCACTCATTGGACCCAAAGCGCCTATGATACGTCGACACGTGGCACGGCCGAACAGAGGCCCATATAGGTTAGAAAGGCCGGCCCAGTCAAAGGCCCGTAGTACTTACTCAGGTACTAGTGGGCTAGCCCAATAACGGCCTGCTTAATAAAGGCCCATTTACGGCCCGAAGCCAGATCCGACCCGTTAATTGTTCGCCGAATATTTGGGCCCATTTACGGCCCGAAGCCAGATCTGGCCCATTAATTGTTCGCCGAATATTTGGGCCGAATTACAGCCCAGTGACTTTCGGCCTGTTAGAGGACAGATGTAGACATGGGCCCATTTCAGCCCGGTGTGACTTTCGGCCTGGGAATGGCCCGTGCTGCCCATGGGCCATATATGGTCCGACAGGACATCGGACCCACTAACGGCCCGTGATAAAGGTGGCAACAGTTAAGCCCAACGTGACTTTGGGCCTGTTAAAGGTGTGTCGCATAATTCGGCCCATTGATGTCTGTACTAAGCTTTCGGCCTCTTAAAGGCCCATGATAACTAAGGCCCGAGATATGTTTCAGCCTGGTAACTGCCCGTGATATAACTGGGCCCAAAAAGGCGCCGTCTACATTTCAGCCTGCTGAAGGCCCGTCGACGACTAGTGAAAATTGAGGCCCAATATGCATTTTGGCCTACTAAAGGCCCATGGTTTCATCTGGGCCGTAACAGGCCAGTACAATATTCAGCCTGTTAATGGCCCAACGCTACCTGGGCCAAACTAAGCGCGGGGTCCACAAAAGGCCCAACTAAAATATAGGCCGGTGTAAGTTGTGGGCCTCGCACAAAGTGTGAAGGCCCCAATGATTCGGGCCCAAGAAAGATCCAGGCCGGCCCAATTGTGGCCCGCTAAACACCAGGCCCGTTAGAGGCGAATGTTTCCACCCGGTCGACTACATCTGATTTTTTTTTCAGATAGCGAATGATGGCAGTAACTAGTAAGAATTAAGAACAAACCTACTCTATACAATAAAGAAATTACGGCATAGTAACTAAGAATAAACCTACACTACACAATAAAGGATTTATGGTATATTACATCCACTGGGCATCGAAGTTCGCCACCAGTGATCATAACGCGCAACGAAGAAGCAGATTACAAAAACTGGGCACCATTGCAGCGTAACAAAATAATACTGAACCGAGACCACTTCCAAGACAGTTCAAGAAAGGTTAGCCTTGCGCGGGAACTGCTGCGCAAGCTGCTGAGCAAGGCTGTGAGACCGGCCTAGCATGTCAGTCATAGATTCTAGGTGTAGCTGTTTAGCGATGAGGTTCTCATTGGTGTTCTCCGCAATCTTTCTTAGAGATAGGACTTCAAGTCGAAGTTGAGTTGCAGAATGCCTTTCTGCTAGAACTTGGGACTGAAGAAGTCGAACTGATTTAGACAACGAATTCTGTGAGCTTGTCTGACTGCTAGTCTCAAGTAACTTGAACATTGCATCAAGACAAGACTTTGGGGTTGTCTCGCTATCTTCAAGATGTTTTGCCTTCTTTGCTGCAATATATGTTGGGTTTGTCTCACAGCCTTCAGTAGACTTGTGCATGCCATCAGGCATATCACCCTGAAACAAAGCATAGAGATGACAGGTTTTGCACGTGTATAAACAAAGATGATAACTGTGCTGTCAATTCCATCCAATTTCAAATTAGAAAATAAAGAGTAAGTTCAAAATATCAATAGCATAATTTGGCATTGTTCATAATGCGGGGAGCTTCACCACACTACTGGATTACCATGTCAACATAACAAGCATAGATGAAGGGCAAAGAAAATCATTGTATCTATTTTGGTTAATGTGCATGGCATGTTGTTCATATCATCAGCCACATCAGTAAGATAAAACAGGAGATGACAAGGTGCAAATGTGGGCTGCTTCACCACACACTGGATTATAGATCCACAAAAACAAGCATACATATAGGGAGTATTGAGTAATGTGCATGGTATGAATAAGGAATTTGGTTATACAAGTAAAACTTAGAACTTACGGTTCTTGCGAACATGCATTTTGGTAGAAACAGCAAACTAAACAACAGTAAACGATAGGGAGTATGAGCAAATTAAACAGCAGTTGAGGATAAAGGCTTTAGAAGGACTGACTTACATTAATAGTTAACACCGGCTTTATAATGCCCTTCTCCATGTCAAGGGAAGGATAACTCAAGAATTTTAGCACAAAATCTTCTTCATAAGTATTGCCTGTACTCTACATTTTGTAGAGAGTAATTATAGATATGATAATACTGGAAGGGATAGAGGATAATGAAGATAAGATGCAGATTGATGCTACATAATCAACTACCAATCCCTAGAAGTACAAACATTACAGGACAAAATGTACTAACAAGAGCAACGGGCTACACTTCTGCACTGGCATTGTCTGTGTATTCTACTTTTTGGTAAGATTAAATATAGATCTGATCTCTTTTAGTAAATGGCGGGCGAGGGAGATAAGATGCAGAATGCTACACAATGAACCAATCCCTCTTCCCATAATACAAGAGTGTTTTCAACACTGGTGTACTGTACAAAATGTTCTTATATTATGGGACGGAGGGAGTAGCCGTTAATGTAAGTACAGTGATAGACGACGTTCAGTCCTTACAAGAGGACTGCAGAGCTAAACCTCTTCAAAAGCATTGGGTTGATTCTAAATTTATGTAAGAGTCCATACGGATCTTATAATGTCCACCAAATGGATGATAACGAGGCTAACATGTGCAGTGATGCTACATAATCAAACAGCTATGAAAGTAAGTATGGTCATACAGGGCAAGAGGTACTCACAAGAGCAATGCAGTGTGCAGTATAGTTGCGAGATTCTGTGGTCCCTTGAGAATGAATGTTCTTCTGCTAACAGTTTTCGTACAAGTGAGATGTTAAGGAAAATGCAGAAATGTAGTTCAAATTGTGATGTGATATCATAGATAGTACCTTACGCTGCAGCCGAGACCAATGTGTAACAAGATTATTCCAGTCACCGTCAGATAAATGTAGCACCGGAGACTTTACAGAAATTTCGTTTAGAGGCTTGTCATCGAAGTGCGCTTGCCTCAGGTAGGAACGATACTTCATCAATGAGTGCTTGAAAAGTGCAACCAACCCTTGCTCGTCTTCACAATCCAGTTTGGTCCTCGCCTATTTAAAAGAATGAAATCTTGTGTCTTCTGTCAGCAGAAACATATGCAGCAATGACCATGAATAACATTAGTACATTACTTACGCGTAAGTTGCGGAGGAAGACTGGAAATTGTTCTGTGTCTGCGGTATAATCTTTCCATGAAGGAAAGATGCGCACAAAGTTCCTGACAACAATATAAGCTTTGTCTTCTAAACTGGGAAGAAATGGAACAGGGGTCCTATTTGCTGCAATTGGGGCTCTCTCTAGTTCGAAAAGGGATTTGGCAACTGGATTTGGTGTACTCTTTGCTGGAATGGGGGTTTTGCGTCGTAGAGCTGGTGCTATGTCAACTGGCATAATCATAATGTTTGCTGCAGTTGGGGTCTGCTGAGTTGGGGCATCAGAAATGACCAGTGTAGTAGGGCTAGAGTTGGGGTGTTTTGTGGGTCAGGTGATATTGCAACTACACCTAATGGGCTATTTGATTTATCAGGTGCCACTACCTTTTCCAAATACTTTGCTTGTGCTCCTCCACGATCAACAATCGCCCTCTTTGTTTTGAACGTCTGATACACAAGAACATCATTTGAATGGATAAATATGGTATGATGACAGATGGAATATGTACTGAAAATGGATAGGCAAGGCGTATTCACATACACGATGTGTAAACTAAGCTAATGGCAGTTCAACAAAGTAGAAGCAATGCAAAGCATCAGTTGCAAGATATGTGCGACAAATATAACCTTGGAAAGTTAGAGCAAGGACCTTGATGGGTGAATAAGATAAGGCATCTTCCTCTGACTCCTCCACTAGGGAGCTACATTGACTTAGGTCTCCCTCTAGCTCAGAATCACTGTTAGGATCATATTCTGAGCATGAATCTGTAGGTGGAGAGCATTTGCATTGCATTGCATCCAGACTTGATTTCAGTCCCTTAATGCCAAGTTTGACAGCCATGGCATTGTTCTGCTTTATTCTTTTCATGCGCGCAAGATCATAATCATTATGATGCTGTTCAGAATCTGAGATTCATGAAAACATAAAAAGTAGCCAGATTATCTATGGAATGCATTGCGGATTCAACTCGAAGAGTGTCTCCCTATAAACCCCTGCATATGCAAAATTCACCCCAACCATGCTGACCAGACCACACACAGAAATACAAACCCCTTATGTCTCTATAACAGGCAGACACACATTTCAAAACTGAAGTAGGAACATTAGAATCATATGAAATTCGTATTTGAACAAATAAACTAAGGAATTATGAGTGGCATAATGTTTAGCTTCAAGGGTGGAGTGTTGGTAGTGCGACACAACGCAAGTAGGCAGATTGTATTCCATGTAAAAGATCGAAGCCTATGTAAAAGCTGGAAATGACACTTTCTTTCTATACAATGCAGTGTTCGTTGCCCACACATGATGGAAGAGATCACATAGAGAAATACTATTCACTCATGTCTACGGTTGCAGTATTTAGAAACAAGGTGGTCCACCCTAAAAGAATATTGACAACAAATATGACAAGGCAAGCATAGATGTAGTGAATCAATCATTTACTTGTGAGCTTACTAGGACAAGTATGCAGAACTGTAACTGCAGTAAGAGACCGTCCAAAATCTAAACCAAGAAGTTTGTCTAGCACTTATTGTTTGCAACTAATCGACGTGAATAATTGGATATTATATCGAATGAGTAAGAAAGACAAGTAAAATTGTCAACAAACCTGGCTTGCAGTAGTAATTTGGGTCAATGTCACTATGACCAACAATCCAAAATGACTAGTGTCTGTTCCTAGGGCCGGAATTTTGAAAACACTGTGAACTTTACAGGGACTAAAGATTACCGAAATACATCTGAACCATTAAGTGTAGGTAGCATTGAGCACACAACAAACCCTAATGACAGTCCTGCCTAATGAGTAATGAATCAATTAGAAAATGGGTGATGAGGAGTGGCTGTTGAGTGTTGAGGACTTATCTCAGGATAAATCGGGTTGGCTTAGTGGGTGCTGCACGCCTGAGCGCTGAACGGACTGGGAAGGTAGGCACGGCGGCGCGCCCGGGCAGCGGTGACGCTGTTGGGCGAGCGGCTCCTGACCTCCTGCTAGTTTGGCGTCTCCTCCTAGAGTCATGCCGTCCGGGGACGACAAGTCGCCGGCGAGGCTGGCGGCTGGGGGCGAGTAGACATCGGAAGCGCGCAGCAGAACAGAGGTGAATCGGGGCCCGGGACGACCCAAAATCCCAGGGTGGGCCGGCCCACCGTGGGCACCCTGTAGAGATACACACCCGAGCGGCGAACATGCATTTTCGAAACTAATTTAGGAACATTTAGGTGACCAATTAAACGAATCTATTTTAATAATATCAGATTCGTATTTGAACAACTAACCTTGTTTAGCTTGATGGGTCGAGCAGTGCTAGTATGACACGAAGCACGTATTCTGATCATATAGTATTCATAAAAGGGGGAAACCGGAGAAATGATATTTAGCAGCCATTGTTTGCTTCGAACTAAGAACTAAATTCTAAGAGCTGGAAAGAAAGTAGAGTAACCAAGTTAAGATCTATTTTCTGTTTGAGATCAAAAAGTTGAGGAGATATGAAGTACCACCTCTCTTGCGGCGCCGTGTAGGCATCAGGGGTGCGATGGCTGTCGGTGGCGTTGAAGCAGATCTGCGACGATAGACAGGTGCATCGGGGGATAAGTCCCGTTGCAGTGGAAGAGAAGGTCGTGTGAGCGGCCCCGGCAAAGAGGACGACGGCGCCGATGAAGCGAGAGGACGTGATGCAAGGCTCTTGGTCCGTCGCCGTGGATGAGAAACGTCCATCTCTAGTAGTGGACGACGCGGTATTGGTAGGCGCTCCGGCATGGTGGAGGATGGTGGCATTGGATGTGGTGGAGGACGGCGACGATGGATGTGGTGGAGGACGACGGCGATGGATGGGGTGGCGGGCGGAGGCTGGTGTGGGGATGGTGTTCTAGCGCGGACGGTGTATGAATGGGAAAATGGAGGGAGAGGTACGGGGAACCATGTTTTTGGGACGCTCCTGTCTGAAATATGGGAAAGTTACGAACTTAGCCACCGTTTAAAATTTGGACGTCTCGTCGGTTGGGGATACGATGGTAATCTCGCATCTCGCCAATATTTGCCCAGAGCGATTTCGGGCGAGGAGAGGGTGGTTGGCCCCCATGGTTGGCACCCACGGTGTATGAACGGGGCTGACAGGTAGAGCGGTTGTGTCACGTCTGAGTGAAGTTACAAACCTGCCCCTATTGAAAATATTTGCCTACATCGATTTCGGCCGAGTCGAGTTTGTTTTGCCGCCCACCGTGTATGAATGGGGAAATGGAGGGAGAAACAGTGGTCTTTCGGACGAGCTTGAATCAAATGTGTTTTGCCGCCCATGTTTGGCGCCCACCATGTCGGAATGGGCTCAGAGGCAGTCGTGTCACGTCTAATTGAAGTTACTATCCTACCCCTATTTAGAGCAGTGGAAATCGGGCCGATGGATTGTCCTGGGTAGACAGTAATTTCCATCTCCCAAACACTTGGCTTCGGGCAGCCGACGTGGGAGTGGACATTTTGCCGCTTCTTTCGAATTTCGGGACAATAAGCATCCACGTTTACCCTGGCAACTAAATTCGAATCCATTTTGTATTCCTATACGAATCTTTATAAATCATTCTATGTGTTTTTATATATCTTCAAAAGGACGACAAATATGTATTCCACTGTCATATATGAATATGGTTTACAAATGCCGATACTCAAATTCAAAAGCTAGAATCCAGTTTAAGGTGAATTCGCATATTTGGAACACTTCATGTCCAACTCAAATGTCACACGCAACATAATGTTTACTCCCATTTAGATATGTACACAAGCGATGTATCAAGATTCAAATACCGAGTCAATCAACCAAGAATGTACAGAACTAACAAACATATAAACACTTATAGAGTATATGGATCAATAATATCAATTAACATACATAAGCCAGGCCGCTGTACTTTTCTTTGCTACAGCAGCATCCTTTTTTTAGCCAAGCTACTACAGCATCTTGGCCCTTTCCGATGCGTGCCACTTATGGTCCATCTATACTACTATTATTGCTGAATGCACATTCAGCCCGATTGGTATATTTGTAGATCTGGCACAGCAATCAAAATGAAATGTCTCCGAGTCTTATCAATTAATACAGACTTGTGCTCAAATAAAATTACAAACCAAAAAACAAAAACAAAAAACAATTATTACATGATCTCTAAAACAAATGGTTTGATTGATTACATGAACAAACAACACAAAGGTTATTCAACGATGGAAAGAACATTTCACCTATGATTTACCAAGTGGGAATTTAATTTCCTTTTTTCCTCCAGGACCTTAACAAAGTGGTCAGTCTCAGCTTGCTTCGTTTTGAAATCCACCAAATATTTAATGGTTGCCTTGAGTACTGCTACTGATTGTGCTGTTTGCTTCCTCAACATGTCAACTTCATATCTAAGTGCAGAAGCAGAATCTCTTTCTACCACTAGTTTAGCCTCTAGAGCATCAGCAGTTGGCAATTCATAATGCACGATTGGGCCGGTGCCACTGCTGTGGGATGATACAACGTCCATGGGGACCTCGCTCTTTGATCTTGGGCTAACCTGTTTTGCCATTAAAGTTCCGATTGGATTCAGAAAAGTTGAAGTTAGCAAAACATCTCAACTAGGAGTTATAACAGCAAACCAGTTAAACAAACAAGGAATTAAAGAGTTTCAATTCAATGCTGAAAAGTAGTTATTAACATCATTGTAACCCGTTGTTGCAGCAGCAAAGCAGTTAAACAAACAAGTAGCTATTTAAGTTCAGGCAAACAGGTAATTCTTAACAGTAAGTATCGAACACATAGATAGGCGCAGTCTATAATAGGATTAACAGGCTGTGGCATTATGTAATCAGTAGCAAACTAAATTAAGCCAATCAACGTAATTAAACAATTTTGCAATAAGTGGCTAACTAAAATTCCGAGAAGCAGGTAACTGAACTTACGCTAGTTCTTTGTACAGGCACACTGCAACTTCTTTTTCGCTTACAAGGTTGTACAAAGGAGTCCATGGCATCAATTCCTTGGATACGCAGTCCCAATACTTCTTTTTTCCCACACTGCATTGGTAAGTCGAATGGTTAATCTGGTAAGATGGTGCGTCCTTGATATGTTATATGAGGACGTGTAGTCAGACTAGTTGTAGCACTGGCATCCTTCACATTATTGGCGAACTCAGTTCATAGAAACAAGCAATTCAACCATTCTGTGGGTAAATCAAAAGCGCCACTGGAATATTTTTCACTACCCCTATCATACACGCAAAAAGGGGCGACACACCACCATAGGGGCTGGTATGGACGGCCGCCTCGGGTGGCTTGAAAGTGTGCACCTAGTTTGAGTCGTCCAGGTTGGCCCAGGCTAGTTTTGGTCGTCCCAACGCACGAGCAGGCAATGTAAAAAATGAAGAAAAATGTTTCAATTTGGATAGGTCAATAACATAAGTGCAAGGCAGGCCCTATAGTAGGCTCGCGGCCCAAACGAGCGCCTCCCATATCGATCGACAGCAGGAAAAATCCCAATTCACCCGCTCCAGCCTCCAGTCTGGTTCGCTCCTAACCTAGCCGCCACTGGACAAACCGACACAGCACTTCCTCGCGCCCTCGTTGGAGGGCGGTCGCCGGGCTTCAAGCGAACGGAAGGACAAGAAGATGAAGATCCAACCCTGGGTGTAGCCTGCGTGGTTGGCAGCGGCGGCAGCATGGGCATGGCATCGAGCTTGCGCAAACGGACAGTCGCAGCTTGCAAGAGTAGCATGCGCAGCGAGCAGGTACATCACATCCCTGATTATATCTAATTCAACTCTTGAATTTCTGGCCAATAGTTAAACCTGACGGTGTTGTAAAACTGCTTGTATGTAGGGAATCTATGAGAAAATGAAACCAATTTCTACTTATTTTATAACTCCCCCAATCAATACTGAACTGACTGAATCAGATGAATCTAATCAAGTTTCCGGTGCAAACATCCAAGCTCATGTTGTTCTTGAGCCTGAAGTGTCTAATGAACAGACTGCTAATGAAGGATTTGATGCAAAAAATTTACATGCTCCTGGTGATGAACATATAGTGTCTAATGAGGCATCTAATGCAAGCATTTTGCAAGCTCCCATTGAAGGATTTAGTGTCTAATGATGATCTGCTATGTTGAGAGAGACATAGAGATTTGCAGGCATTGATGACAAGCAAATTATCGTGCATTTTCATGGCTTGAGGAAACGTCGATGCCATCTACTGGAAAGTCCCCGAATCATGACAACATAGCATAAATACTTTTCTAATTTGTTGTTTGAAACTATTGGCATACTTGTGCAGGATAGATATATTGATATACAGTTTGCGCACTGGTTATACGTGCAATTACTGTGACGTCCGGATAATTAAGCTACAGTAACCCTCTACAAATGATGCCACGTCACTATGATTATTGTCGTTAATCTCACGTTGATTCAAACCCGATTCAAATTCAAATTTAGAATAAAGACAAATTATTATTTCTTCAAATGGTAAAACAAAAATGTTCGGTGGGTTGCAAATATTCACTAACAATTTTTCATGAAAGAATTAACATTCTTTTCAAAATATAAAATTTCCCCTGGATATTAAAACAGTGGACCAACAACACCTTTTTATCCCATTTAAATATAAACTCAAACTTAATAAATTATTTTGAACCCAACTTAATTTTTGTGGTAGTGCAAAATAATGCATAGTAATTATATGGCAAGGTTTTACATTTTACAAAAGTATTTTGATACAAAAAGAAAGTACAAAACAGTAGCTAAATAATTAAATAGAAAAGGAAAAGGAAAAAGTAGTAAAAGAAAAAGGGACCTAAACTACTGGACCCCTGGCACATTTAGCAAAAATTGGCCCAGCCCACCCCCACTTGTCCTCTTCCTCTCGCTACAGGAGACAGGGGGGCCGTGGTGGCCATCCACCGGCCGTGGTCGTGCGTGGCGGCCATCCCGCATGCCCCCGGCGCCTACAAGTATCCCCTGGCCCCTCCGGAACCCTAGCCCCCGTCTCGACCGTTCCCCCCCTCGATCCCCATCGTTCCCCTTCCTCTCTGGACCGAATCGAGCTTGTGAGATCCCACAGTGACCGCTGCCCCGTCGTCATTGTCACGACCACCGACGTCTCCGGCGTGTGGGAGGGCATCAAGGAGCTCCACCGCGCTCGACTTAATCGGTCCCGGGCATCGCCTCAAGCCGAGGCACTGGGTTGCCGACGCCATCGTCGTCTTCTCCGTGCTCAGCCACCATGACCTCACCGTCGATCCGTTACTGCGGTCCACCCCGGCCTCGTCGAGCTCGCCTACAACCTCCGCTGTGAGCGCCTCTCCTCGCCATCCCGCTTTTCTGTTCGGTTCCGCCGTCGATTGGGTTGTCCCGTGCTCGTCCGCCATGGCCGATGCTTCCTGTAAGCTCAGTTCAGTAGGTGCCCACGCACCCCTGCTTCTGGTATTCCCGTTTCCTTGCTGCGCGCCCCCGTCTCTGCACCCCCGCTCGTGCCTGCGCTGCACCCCCGCTCGTGCCCGCACCGCACCCCAGCTAGTGCCGCCGCTGCACCCCCGCTCGTGCCCGCGCTGCCCGCGCCTCGCGCACGTACGCCGTGTGTGCTCGCGCTCCGCCGCGGCCCTGCGCTGCTGCCTACTACGCTGATGCCTCTGCTCTTGTTGCTGTTGTCGCTACTGCCCCGCATCTGCTCGCCACTCCCCAACCCCCGCGCGCTGCCGCTGCTCTACTGCGCGCTCAACCGCTCGCCGCTCGCTGCCATCCGCGCCCGCCAGGGCCACGCCCTGCTTCCCCGTGCGCCGGCGCTGGCCTCGCTAGCCTCCTGGCTGGAACGAGCGCCCAGCCATGGCCAAAGGCCACTGCCACCTGGGCCCGACCCGTGTTAATTAGGAAGGCCCTAATTAACTAAGCCCAAAACACCCTCTCCTAATTGTCCCAAAAAAGGGGAAATTAAAAATAAAAACTAGCACATGGGTCAATGACAGATGGGTCCCACTTGATACGTTGACCAGTCAACTGACCCCCACCTGTCAGCTTCTAACACATGCTGTTGGGTACACTTTGGGTGCACTTAGCTTTTAGTCCATTTAATATCTCGAATTATCAATAAATCCAGAAATTAAGAAATTCATTAAAAGTTTAAAAATTAATATAAAATAATCCGTACCTCGGACGAAAAGACTTTGTACATGAAAGTTGCTCAGAACGACGAGAGGAATCTGAATACGCAGTCTGTTTGTCCACCACACATCCCTAGCATAGCGAACATACAACCTTCCCCCTCCGGTCCATCTGTCCGAAAATGCCTAACACCGGTAAAACTTTCTCGGATGTTTCCCCCCTTCGCCGGTAGCACCTAGTACTGTGTTAGGTCATCCCTAGCACCGTGTGTTGCCATGTTATGCTTTGCGATGCTTTGATTTCTCTATTATTTATTGTGTTCCCCCTTCGTTACTTCTTTCCGGTAGACCCCTAGACCGCTGCTGATACCCCTGTGATCGGCTACATCGACGACGACCCCTCCTTCTTGCCAAAGCATCCAGGCAAGCCCCTCCCTTGATCACCAGATATCGCCTATTCCTTCTCTCTACTGCTTGCATTAGAGTAGTGTAGCATGTTACTGCTTTCGGTTTATCCTATTCTGCTGCATGGCCTGTCATTGTTGCAACAGTTGTTACCCTTACCTGCAATCCTAAGTGCTTAGTATAGGATGCTAGTATTCCATAAGTGGCCCTACACTCTTGTCCGTCTGCCATGCTATACTACTGGGCCGTGATCACTTCGGGAGGTGATCACGAGCATATGATATACTTTATACTGTTACATTACTTATGATACTGTTCGGAGATGGGGGCTAAAGGGGCAGGTGGCTCCATCCCGGTAGAGGTGGGCCTGGGTTCCCGACGGCCCCTGGCTGTTACTTTGTGGCGGAGCGACAGGGCAGGTTGAGACCACCTAGGAGAGAGGTGGGTCTGGCCCTGGTCGGCGTTCGCCGATACTTCAATTAACACGCATAACGAGATCTTGATATTTGATCTGAGCCTGGCCACTGGCCTATACGCACTAACCAACTACGCGGGAACAATTATGGGCACTCGACGTCGTGGTATCAGCCGAAGCCTTCGTGACGTCAGCGACTGAGTGGCGCGTGCCGGGTTGGACCGCGTAACGCAACTTCCTTTGAAATGGAGGTTGCTAGGTCTGCTCTCCGGCCACGTACGCAATGTGCAGGTGTGCAATGGGCGATGGGCCCAGACCCCTGCGCGCATAGGATTTAGACCGGCATGCTGACCTCTCTGTTGTGCCTAGGTGGGGCTGCAACGTGTTGATCTTCCGAGGCCAGGCATGACCCAGGAAAGTGTGTCCGGCCAAATGGGATCGAGCGTGTTGGGTAATGTGGTGCACCCCTGCAGGGAAGTTTATCTATTCGAATAGCCGTGATCTTCGGTAACAGGACGACTTGGGGTTGTACCTTGACCTTATGACAACTAGAACCAGATACTTAATAAAACACACCCTTCCAAGGGCCAGATATAACCCGGTGATTGCTCTCACACAGGGCGATGAGGGGAGGATCGCCGGGTAGGATTATGATATGCGATGCTACTTGGTGAACTTACCATCTACTCTCTTCTACATGCTGCAAGATGGAGGCTGCCAGAAGCGTAGTCTTCGATAGGACTAGCTATCCCCCTCTTATTCTGGCATTCTGCAGTTCAGTCCACCAATATTGCCCCTTTACACAGATACCCATGCATATGTAGTGTAGATCCTTGCTTGCGAGTACTTTGGATGAGTACTCACGGTTGCTTTGCTCCCACTTTTCCCCTTTTCCTTTCTTCCTGGTCGTCGCAACCAGATGCTGGAGCCCAGGAGCCAGACGCCACCGTCGACGACGACTCCTACTACACCGGAGGTGCCTACTACTACGTGCAGGCCGCTGACGACGACCAGGAGTAGTTTAGGAGGATCCCAGGCAGGAGGCATGCGCCTCTTTCGATCTGTATCCCAGTTTGTGCTAGCCATCTTATGGCAACTTGTTTAACTTATGTCTGTACTCAGATATTGTTGCTTCTGCTGACTCGTCTATGATCGAGAACTTGTATTCGAGCCCACGAGGCCCCTGGCTTGTATTATGATGTTTGTATGACTTATTTTATTTTTAGAGTTGTGTTGTGATATCTTCCCGTGAGTCCCTGATCTTGATCGTACACGTTTGCGTGTATGATTAGTGTACGATTGAATCGGGGGCATCACAAGTTGCTATCAGAGCCGACTGCCCGTAGGAATCCCCCTTCCACACTCCTTGGCCGAAGTTGAGTCTAGTCGATGAAAATTGTTTTTTTACTAAGTTGGCTGTGCGGCCCATGGGCCCACGTCGCCATTGGGTGGTATTAGGATCTTTTATTCCTCGTCTTTTCTTTAGGACTCCAATCTTTCTTCTATTCGGGTTAAATGATTTTACTAAACTCTGACTATAGGTTCTCGTAACTACTTTCTCCCGGAGAGCCCTCACTCCAGATGATTGCTTGATGCACCGAAGGATCCCGAAGATACCCTGCGATGTTCTCTCGAGACTTTGTGCCATCGGTTTTGCAATTCCTTTCCATTGATAAAGCCCCTATGGTTAACCACATACACTTGTCCTTCATACAATCATTTCCCGTTGATCTTGTTATTACAAGATACCCTGAAATTCTCTCTATTGTTCTGAAAATCATTTGAGATACTGCCTTGTAGTTCTTTGCCACATGATTACCCCTACGGGTAATTCCTCGCTCTTACCGAGTATTCGCTTATCCCCAGTTGTTCATGTGTTTCACAAAATTCTTTGAAATACTATCCGACCTTTCGAGAATCCTCTGTAGCCTATGGCTCTTGAAATGCTTGTCTGCCTGCATTATGGTTAATTCCAAATGACTAGCAATATTCATGGATGTCCTT
This sequence comes from Aegilops tauschii subsp. strangulata, assembly GCF_002575655.3. NCBI lineage: Eukaryota > Viridiplantae > Streptophyta > Magnoliopsida > Poales > Poaceae > Aegilops > Aegilops tauschii. The sequence goes on from NC_053039.3 coordinate 4,973,062, forward strand.
TGACTTTATCATCTTGGGTCTCTTGATTCAATATGTTGCGAATGTTGCAATCCTTAATCAGATCCTTGAATTCATCCTTTCAGCTCAGACATCATTTTAAACATGAGCTGGATCTCGACCAATCAAATTGCCATCAATTGTACCCCTAAGCCTACTCAACTTATCCATCCTTGATCAGAGCATTGCTTCTGATCCCTTGATTTGGAAATCATAATTCTTTTGCATTTGAGCTTTGAATTAGTCAGTTGTTTCTATAATCAGATCTCCTTGCATTCTTTCTTCCTCTGGTTGAGTACCGATGCTCACATCAGATCCCTTGAGGACCACCGGATGCTTTGTTGAATTATCATCCGACAGTGTCCTTCGTATACAAAACCTCGAGAAGTTCTCTTCCCTGATACATAATACCATTGATAAATCCTATTCTCTGATTTGGCCAACCATGCTCTGTTTTTGAGCTTGTGATATTTACTAGTGAAGCTTGTGGTATATGTTTCCACGATGCCCCGGTGGGTTGAACCTATGCCTTCCTTAATACGTGTGAACTCGAAAGTTTTCACGAGTCATACTCTTCTGGTATTTTGCCAGATAAAATTTCAATACTACAACTTCATCAAATGCGAGAAGTGAATGAAAGGTTATGCATTGGACAAGTGGGAGTCGACCTTGAATTTTGTGTTCATGCCCATGGACACGATGTAGAACTTATCATGGAAACTGCTCGTAAAAATAATTGCCCCTTGTTAGAAGTTCATCTTGTATCCGTGGTTCGATCATTTATGATTGTGGTTTCGACCATAATTTCTTCCTTTGATTCCATTTCCCAGACAAGTTAAAGCACTTGTCTTCTATATATCAATACACCCCACTTCAACCTTTCATTTGATATGCCTTCGAGTATTATCCCCCTGGTATCTCGAGGATATCATGCCATTGCACTACATCTTATGAATTTGTGCTAGAGTAATACCTTTCCCTATCAGAGTCACTCCACGAGTTCTAGGTTGTCGTCAACCGAGAACACCGAATAGTGAATCGAGTCCGCACTGCGATTCGACAACTCTTAGTAATCTTCATTGCTTACGAGTTTGTACTCGATCATGTCATTCCCAACTGATTGACTACATTATCATCGTCAGGATGACTACTTGACCATTCTACCTATGCCCTTCATCCTCGGGACACAATCCCGACAGTGCTCTAAGCTTACATCGAACTTTCCGCATCATATTGTTTGTCTTGAGAGACAACTCCAAATTCTGAGATGGCATCTTATCTATGGTTATAGTAACCTTTTGCTTCACCATTCCCTTGGTGTGATGTCGTCGCCGATCGATTACATCTTCTTGAAACCTCTCGATAAATGTGTCATGATCATCGTCAACATTTTAACTTCTTCCGAGATGTACATTGAGTTCCTGATGAGAAATTCCATGCTTGCCTTCTCGATGATTTGTGTTAACATCAAGAACATTACTGATTTCCCTCCCAGCATAAAACTTGTTCTAGTTTTGCGTTGTACCTTGAGTTCCTTGCTATCCAGCAATTGTTCTTCTTTACCTTGGAGTATTACCATCTTTTATGTCAGGAATGTCGTGAGAATTTCACCACCTCTTGAGAATTCTTGATACAAGTGATACTTTTCACCATCACCATTCCTTCTTGGTCCCCATGTTTTTTAATACCGGAATGCCGACAAATAGACTATGATGGGTGAATTCAAAACTTCTAGCAACCCTATTGCTTGTAAGTTACGAATGATAGTTTCTTTCTTCATATGTTGGTTATTGACTCATCATCCTAACATTGATCGGGCTACTTAGTCCATGTTTTGTTATGTACTTTTCGATCAATGTTTATTTGCGAATGTTTCCCTCGGGCATACATCATTATATCATTTTATCTGACAAATGTTATCTCCTTGTTCAGATGATTGAGGAAATCCATCTTTTTGGAAGTATCAATGAATTTTCGCCGAGTCCATCAGCCACCTCCTCACCCTCTCCTTGGTTTAATGATGAACTCTTGTTTGGGAACTTGCTTCCATAGTTCATTTCCGAGAATCTTGAAACGCCAGCTCATCAATTTCTGTTGCACCCTTTCGTTCTCAGACATCCTGAGTCTGAGATATCCTAACACCAATCAGATCTGAATCTCGGTCAGATAGGATGGTTGGAACATATTTCCAAGAGTTATAAACGTTGGTCTTTATATGGCCCGGTAAGGTGATGTCATGCCTAGCACACCTGGCTGGATGACCCATTGTTATAGTGCTTCCTTTTTTTAGCAAGGTTAGCCATTCTTCCATAACAAAATGGTAAGACTTATTCTATGAGTTGTTCCTCGCGCGTGGCCTCGTACGTAATTCACGAGCCACCTTCCGAGAGATCATCAATTCTGGTACCAGACACCATACTTATTCCCATTGCTCTGAACCCCTTTCACTATGTTTCAGGCAACGAGCGACTGCCTATCCGCTTGAGACTTCGTATTGCACCTTCTTACCTTTCTCTCGATGACATTCTTAAATATCAACTCGAGGGATGCCTCTATGCCTTGTCCATGGAGATAGCCCCCCAGGCACGTAACAAGTATTGGGCTCCGCCCTTCCCGAGTTTTCCCCTTTATCTTTTCCGTAGGTACAATGGTGATCCTGAAGAAAGGACGACAACTTCATCATGAGGCATTGATGCAGTGAAATGAAGATGTCAATGGAATGGATCGACCGCTTCGAGAAGAGAAACAAGACCAAGAAGAATCGTTAGAATTTCGTAACCTAGTCTTTCCCCCTTACTCCACCCCTTAAATCTCGGGACGAGATTTCTTGTAGTGGAGGAGAATTGTGACGTCCGGATAATTAAGCTACAGTAACCCTCTACAAATGATGCCACGTCACTATGATTATTGTCGTTAATCTCGCGTTGATTCAAACCCAATTCAAATTCAAATTTAGAATAAAGACAAATTATTATTTCTTCAAATGGTAAAACAAAAATGTTCGGTGGGTTGCAAATATTCACTAACAATTTTTCATGAAAGAATTAACAGTCTTTTCAAAATATAAAATTTCCCCTGGATATTAAAACAGTGGACCAACAACACCTTTTTATCCCATTTAAATATAAACTCAAACTTAATAAATTACTTTGAACCCAACTTAATTTTTGTGGCAGTGCAAAATAATGCATAGTAATTATATGGCAAGGTTTTACATTTTACAAAAGTATTTTGATACAAAAAGAAAGTACAAAACAGTAGCTAAATAATTAAATAGAAAAGGAAATGGAAAAAGTAGTAAAAGAAAAAGGGACCTAAACTACTGGACCCCTGGCCCATTTAGCAAAAATTGGCCCAGCCCACCCCCACTTGTCGTCTTCCTCTCGCTACAGGAGACAGGGGGGCCGTGGCGGCCATCCGCCGGCCGTGGTCGTGTGTGGCGGCCATCCCGCATCCCCCCGGCGCCTACAAGTCTCCCCTCGCCCCTCCGGAACCCTAGGCCCCATCTCGATCGTTCCCCCCTCGATCCCCATCGTTCCCCTTCCTCTCTGGACCGAATCGAGCTTGTGAGATCCCACAGTGACCGCTGCCCTGTCGTCGCCGTCACGACCACTGGCGTCTTCGGCGTGCGGGAGGGCTTCAAGGAGCTCCACCGCGCTCGACTTAATCGGTCCCGGGCGTCGCCTCAAGCCGAGGCACTGGGTTGCCGACGCCATCGTCGTCTTCTCCGTGCTCGGCCACCACGACCTCATCGTCGATCAGTTACTCCGGTCCACCCCAGCCTCGTCGAGCTCGCCTACGACCTCCGCTGTGAGCGCCTCTCCTCGTCCCCCCCGTTTTTTCGTTTGATTCCGCCGTCGATTGGGTTGTCCCGTGCTCGTCCGCCATGGCCGATGCTTCCTGTAAGCTCAGTAATTCAGTACGTGCCCATGCACCCCTGCTTCTGCTATTCCCATTTCCTTGCTGTGCGCCCCCGCCACTAGTGCCGCCGCTGCACCCTCGCTCGTGCCCGCGCTGCCCGCGCCTCGCGCACGTACGCTGTGCGTGCTCGCGCTGCGCCGCGGCCCTGCGCTACTGCCTACTACGCCATTGCCTCTGCTTCTGTTGCTGTTGTCGCTACTGCCCCGCATCTGCTCGCCACTCCCCGACCCCCGCGTTGCCGCTGCTCTGCTGCGCACTCAACCGCTCGCCGCTCGCTGCCATACGCGCCCGCCAGGGCTGCGCCCTGCTTCCCCGTGCGCCGGCACTGGCCTCGCTAGCCTCCTGGCTGGAACGAGCGCCCAGCCATGGCCAAAGGCCACTGCCACCTGGGACCGACCCGTGTTAATTAGGAAGGCCCTAAGTAACTAAGCCCAAAACACCCTCTGCTAATTGTCCCAAAAAAGGGGAAATTAAAAATAAAAACTGGCACATGGGTCAATGACAGATGGGTCCCACTGGACACATTGACCAGTCAACTGACCCCCACCTGTCAGCTTCTAACACATGCTGTTGGGTACACTTTCGATGCACTTAGCTTTTAGTCCATTTAATATCTCGAATTATCAATAAATCCAGAAAGTGAGAAATTCATTAAAAGTTTAAAAATTAATATAAAATAATCCGGAACTCGGATGAAAATACTTTGTACATGAAAGTTGCTCAGAACGACAAGACGAATCTGAATACGCAGTCCGTTCGTCCACCACACATCCCTAGCATAGCGAACATACAACCTTCCCCCTCCGGTCCATCTGTCCGAAAATGCCTAACACCGGGAAAACTTTCTCGGATGTTTCCCCCCTTTGCGGGTAGCACCTAGTACTGTGTTAGGTCATCCCTAGCACCGTGTGTTGCCATGTTATGCTTTGTGATGCTTTGATTGCTCTGTTATTTATTGTGTTCCCCCTCCATTACTTCTTTCCGGTAGACCCCGAGACCACTGCTGATACCCCCGTGATCGGCTACATCGACGACGACCCCTCCTTCTTGCCAAAGCAACCAGGCAAGCCCCTCCCTTGATCACGAGATATCGCCTATTCCTTCTCTCTACTGATTGCATTAGAGTAGTGTAGCATGTTACTGCTTTCGGTTAATCCTGTTCTGCTGCATAGCCTGTCATTGTTACTACAGTTTTTACCCTTACCTGCAATCCTAAATGCTTAGTATAGGATGCTAGTATTCCATCAGTGGCCCTACACTCTTGCCCGTCTGCCATGCTATACTACTGGGCCGTGATCACTTCGGGAGGTGATCACGGGCATATGCTATATACTTTATACTGTTACATTACTTATGATACTGTTCGGAGATGGGGGCTGAAGGGGCAGGTGGCTCCATGACCCTGGGTTCCCGACGGCCCCTGACTGTTACTTTGTGGCGGAGCGACAGGGCAGGTTGAGACCACCTAGGAGAGAGGTGGGCCTGGCCCTGGTCGGCGTTCACGGATACTTCAATTAACACGCTTAACGAGATCTTGGTACTTGATCTGAGTTTGGCCACTGGCCTATACGCACTAACCAACTACACGGGAACAGTTATGGGCACTCGATGTCATGGTATCAGCCGAAGCCTTCGTGACGTCAGCGACTGAGCGGCGCGCGCCGGGTTGGACCGCGTAACACAACTTCCTTTGAAATGGAGGTTGCTAGGTCTGCTCTCCGGTCGCGTACGCAACGTGCAGGTGTGCAATGGGCGATGGGCCCAGACCCCTATGCCCATAGGATTTAGACCGGCATGCTGACCTCTCTGTTGTGTTGGAAATATGCCCTAGAGGCAATAATAAAATGGTTATTATTATATTTCCTTGTTCATGATAATTGTCTATTGTTCATGCTATAATTGTGTTATCCAGAAATCGTAATACATGTGTGAATACATAGACCACAACATGTCCATAGTGAGCCTCTAGTTGACTAGCTCGTTGATCAACAGATAGTCATGGTTTCCTGACTATGGACGTTGGATGTCATTGATAACGGGATCACATCATTAGGAGAATGATGTGATGGACAAGACCCAATCCTAAGCATAGCACAAGATCGTGTAGTTCGTTTGCTAGAGCTTTTCCAAATGTCAAGTATCATTTCCTTAGACCATGAGATTGTGCAACTCCCGGATACCATAGGAGTGCTTTGGGTGTGCCAAACGTCACAACGTAACTGGGTGGCTATAAAGGTGCACTACGGGTATCTCCGAAAGTGTCTGTTGGGTTGGCATGAATCGAGACTGGGATTTGTCACTCCGTATGACGGAGAGGTATCTCTGGGCCCAATCGGTAATGCATCATCATAATGAGCTCAATGTGACCAAGTGTTCGGTCACGGGATCATGCATTACGGTACGAGTAAAGTGACTTGCCGGTAACGAGATTGAACAAGGTATTGGGATACCGACGATCGAATCTCGGGCAAGTAACGTACCGATTGACAAAGGGAATTGTATACGGGATTGATTAAATCCTCGACATCGTGGTTCATCCGATGAGATCATCATGGAACATGTGGGAGCCAACATGGGTATCCAGATCCCGCTATTGGTTATTGACCGGAGAGTCGTCTCGGTCATGTCTGCATGTCTCCCGAACCCGTAGGGTCTACACACTTAAGGTTCGGTGACGCTAGGGTTGTAGAGATACTAGTATGCGGTAACCCGAAAGTTGTTCGGAGTCCCGGATGAGATCCCGGACGTCACGAGGAGTTCCGGAATGGTTCGGAGGTGAAGAATTATATATAGGAAGTCCAGTTTCGGCCACCGGGAAAGTTTCGGGGGTCACCGGTATTGTACCGGGACCACCGGAAGGGTCCCGGGGGTCCACCGGGTGGGGCCACCTATCCCGGAGGGCCCCACAGGCTGAAGTGGGGAAGGGAACCAGCCCCTGGTGGGCTGGTGCGCCCCCCTTGGGCCTCCCCTGCGCCCAGTGTTGGAAACCCTAGGGGTGGGGGGGCGCCCCACTTGACTTGGGGGGCAAGTCCCCCCCCCCCTTGGCCGCCCCCCCTTTGAGATGGGATCTCAGGGGGCCGACGCCCCCCTGGACCCCTATATAAAGAGGGGGGGGGGAGGGCAGCAGCACCCAAGCCCCTGGCGCGTCCCTCTCCCTCCCGTGACACCTCTTCCTCTCGCCGAGCTTGGCGAAGCCCTGCCGAGATCCCCGCTGCTTCCACCACCACGCCGTCATGCTCCTGGATCTCCATCAACCTCTCCTTCCCCCTTGCTAGATCAAGAAGGAGGAGACGTCTTCCCAACCGTACGTGTGTTGAACGCGGAGGTGCCGTCCGTTCGGCGCTCGGTCATCGGTGATTTGGATCACGACGAGTACGACTCCATCAACCCCGTTCACTTGAACGCTTCCGCTCACGATCTACAAGGGTATGTAGATGCACTCCTATCCCTCTTGTTGCTAGAAGACTCCATAGATTGTTCTTGGTGATGCGTAGAAAATTTTAATTTCTGCAACGATCCCCAACAGTGGCATCATGAGCTAGGTCTATGCGTAGTTTCTATGCACGAGTAGAACACAAACTTGTTGTGGGCGTAGATGTTGTCAATTTTCTTGCCACTACTAGTCTTATCTTGTTTCGGCGGCATCGTGGGATGAAGCGGCCCGGACCGACCTTACACGTACGCTTACGTGAGACAGGTTCCACCGACTGACATGCACTAGTTGGATAAGGTGGCTAGCGGGTGTCTGTCTCTCCCACTTTAGTCGCATCAGATTCGATGAAAAGTGTCCTTATGAAGGGTAAATAGAAATTGGCATATCACGTTGTGGTTTTACATAGGTAAGAAACGTTCTTGCTAGAAACCTATAGAAGCCACGTAAAAACATGCAACAACAATTAGAGGACGTCTAACTTGTTTTTGCAGCATATGCCTTGTGATGTGATATGGCCAAAAGGATGTGATGAATGAGATATATGTGATGTATGAGATTGATCATGTTCTTGTAATAGGAATCACGACTTGCATGTCGATGAGTATGACAACCGGCAGGAGCCATAGGAGTTGTCTTTATTTTTGTATGACCTGCGTGTCATTGAATAATGCCATGTAAATTACTTTACTTTATTGCTAAACACGTTAGCCATAGAAGTAGAAGTAATCGTTGGCGTGACAACTTCATAAAGACACGATGATGGAGATCATGGTGTCATGCCGGTGACGAAGATGATCATGGCACCCTGAAGATGGAGATCAAAAGGAGCAAAATGATACTGGCCATATCATGTCACTATTTGATTGCATGTGATGTTTATCATGTTTTACATCTTATTTGCTTAGAACGACGGTAGCTTAAATAAGATGACCCCTCGCAATAATTTCAAGAAAGTGTTCCCCCTAACTGTGCACCGTTGCGAAGGTTCGTTGTTGGGAAGCACCACGTGATGATCGGGTTTGATAGATTCTAACGTTCGAATACAACGGGTGTAAGCCAGATTTACACACGCAATACACTTAGGTTGACTTGACGAGCCTAGCATGTACAGACATGGCCTCGGAATACGGAAGACCGAAAGGTCGAGCATGAGTCGTATAGAAGATACGATCAACATGAAGATGTTCACCGATGTTGACTAGTCCGTCTCATGTGATGTTCGGACACGACCTAGTTGACTCGGATCATGTTTCACTTAGATGACTAGAGGGATGTCTATCTGAGTGGGAGTTCATTGAATAATTTGATTAGATGAACTTAATTATCATGGACTTAGTCTAAAATCTTTACAATATGTCTTGTAGATCAAATGGCCCACGTTGCCCTCAACTTCAACGCGTTCCTAGAGAAAACCAAGCTGAAAGATGATGGCAGCAACTATACGGACTGCGTCCGGAACCTAAGGATCATCCTCATAGCTGCCAAGAAAGATTATGTCCTAGAAGCACCGCTAGGTGACACACCCATCCCAGAGAACCAAGACGTTATAAACGCTTGGCAGCAGCGTGCTGATGATTACTCCCTCGTTCAGTGCGGCATGCTTTACAGCTTAGAATCGGGGCTCCAAAAGCGTTTTGAGCAACACGGAGCATATGAGATGTTCGAAGAGCTGAAAATGGTTTTCCAAGCTCATGCCCGGGTCGAGAGATATGAAGTCTCCGACAAGTTCTTTAGTTTTAAGATGGAGGAAAATAGTTTTGTCAGTGAGCACATACTCAAAATGTCTGGGTTACACAACCGCTTGACTCAACTGGGAGTTAATCTCCCGGATGACGCGGTCATTGACAGAATCCTTCAGTCGCTTCCACCGAGCTACAAGAGCTTTGTGATGAACTTCAATATGCAGGGGATGGAAAAGACCATTCCTGAGGTATATTCAGCTCAAATCAGCGGAGGTGGAGATCAAAAAGGAACATCAAGTGTTGATGGTAAATAAAACCACTAAGTTCAAGAAAGGCAAGGGTGAGAACTTCAAGAAGGACGGCAAGGGAGTTGCCGCGCCCGGTAAGCCAGTTGCCGGGAAGAAGCCACAGAATAGACCCAAGCCTGAGACTGAGTGCTTTTATTGCAAGGGAAGTGGTCACTGGAAGCGGAACTGCCCCAAGTACTTAGCGGACAAGAAGGCCGGCAACACCAAAGGTATATGTGATATACATGTTATTGATGTGTACCTTACCAGCACTCGTAGTAGCTCCTGGGTATTTGATACCAGTGCGGTTGCTCATATTTGTAACTCAAAGCAGGAGCTGCGGAATAAACGGAGACTGGCAAAGGACGAGGTGACGATGCGCGTCGGGAATGGTTCCAAGGTCGATGTGATCGCCGTCGGCACGCTACCTCTACATTTACCTACGAGATTAGTTTTAAGCCTCAATAATTGTTATTTAGTGCCAGCTTTGAGCATGAACATTGTATCTGGATCTCGTTTAATGCGAGATGGCTACTCATTTAAATCCGAGAATAATGGTTGTTCTATTTATATGAGAGATATGTTTTATGGTCATGCCCCGCTGGTCAATGGTTTATTCTTAATGAATCTCGAACATGATGTTACACATATTCATAGTGTGAATACCAAAAAGATGTAAGTTGATAACGATAGTCCCACATACTTGTGGCACTGCCGCCTTGGTCACATTGGTGTCAAGCGCATGAAGAAGCTCCATGCTGATGGACTTTTAGAGTCTCTTGATTACGAATCATTTGACACATGCGAACCATGCCTCATGGGTAAGATGACCAAGACTCCGTTCTCCGGAACAATGGAGCGAGCAACCAACTTATTGGAAATCATACATACTGATGTGTGCGGTCCAATGAGTGTTGAGGCTCGCGGTGGCTATCGTTATGTTCTCACTCTCACTGATGACTTGAGTAGATATGGGTATGTCTACCTAATGAAACACAAGTCTGAGACCTTTGAAAAGTTCAAGGAATTTCAGAGTGAGGTTGAGAATCAACGTGACAGGAAAATAAAGTTCCTACGATCAGATCGTGGAGGGGAATATTTGAGTCACGAATTTGGCACACACTTAAGGAAATGTGGAATAGTTTCACAACTCACGCCGCCTGGAACACCTCAGCGAAATGGTGTGTCCGAACGTCGTAATCGCACTCTATTGGATATGGTGCGATCTATGATGTCTCTTACCGATCTACCACTCTCATTTTGGGGCTATGCTTTAGAGACTGCCGCATTCACTTTAAATAGGGTTCCGTCGAAATCCGTTGAGACGACACCGTATGAATTATGGTTTGGAAAGAAACCTAAGCTGTCGTTTCTTAAAGTTTGGGGATGCGATGCTTATGTCAAGAAACTTCAACCTGAAAAGCTCGAACCCAAGTCAGAAAAATGTGTCTTCATAGGATACCCTAAGGAAACCATTGGGTATACCTTCTACCTCAGATCCGATGGCAAGATCTTCGTTGCCAAGAACGGGTCCTTTCTGGAGAAAGAGTTTCTCTCGAAAGAATTAAGTGGGAGGAAAGTGGAACTTGATGAGATGACCCCTCTCGAACCGGAAAGTAGCGCAGCACAAGAAAATGTTTCTGTGGTGCCTGCACCGACTAGAGAGGAAGTTAATGATGACGATCATGATCAAGTTACCACTGAACTGCGTAGGTCCACAAGGACACGTTCCGCACCAGAGTGGTATGGCAACCCTGTCTTGGAAATCATGTTGTTGGACAACGGTGAACCTTCGAACTATGAAGAAGCAATGGCGGGTCCAGATTCCAACAAATGGCTTGAAGCCATGCAATCCGAGATAGGATCCATGTATGAAAACAAAGTGTGGACTTTGACAGACTTGCCCGATGATCGGCGAGCGATAGAAAATAAATGGATCTTTAAGAAGAAGACGGACGTGGATGGAAATGTTACCATCTATAAAGCTCGACTTGTCGCTAAGGGTTATCGACAAGTTCAAGGAGTTGACTACGATGAGACCTTCTCACCCGTAGCGAAGCTGAAGTCCGTCCGAATCATGTTAGCAATTGCCACATTCTACGATTATGAAATATGGCAAATGGACGTCAAAACGGCATTCCTTAACGGCTTCCTTAAGGAAGAATTGTATATGATGCATCCGGAAGGTTTTGTCGATCCTAAGAATGCTGACAAAGTATGCAAGCTCCAGCGCTCAATCTATGGGCTGGTGCAAGCATCTCGGAGTTGGAACATTCGATTTGATGAGATGATCAAAGCGTTTGGGTTTACACAGACTTATGGAGAAGCCTGTGTTTACAAGAAAGTGAGTGGGAGCTCTGTAGCATTTCTCATATTATATGTGGATGACATACTATTGATGGGAAATGATATAGAATTCTTGGAAAGTATACAGGCCTACTTGAATAAGTGTTTTTCAATGAAGGACCTTGGAGAAGCTGCTTACATATTAGGCATCAAGATCTATAGAGATAGACCGAGACGCCTCATAGGTCTTTCACAAAGCACATACCTTGACAAGATATTGAAGAAGTTCAATATGGATCAGTCCAAGAAGGGGTTCTTGCCTGTATTGCAAGGTGTGAGATTGAGCACGGCTCAATGCCCGACCACGGCAGAAGATAGAGAAAAGATGAGTGTCGTCCCCTATGCCTCGGCCATAGGGTCTATTATGTATGCCATGCTGTGTACCAGACCTGATGTAAACCTTGCCGTGAGTTTGGTAGGAAGGTACCAAAGTAATCCCGGCATGGAACACTGGACAGCGGTCAAGAACATCCTGAAGTACCTGAAAAGGACTAAGGATATGTTTCTCGTTTATGGAGGTGACGAAGAGCTCGTCGTAAAGGGTTACGTCGATGCTAGCTTCGACATAGATCTGGATGACTCTAAGTCACAAACCGGATACGTGTATATATTGAATGGTAGGGCAGTAAGCTGGTGCAGTTGCAAGAAAAGCGTTGTGGCGGGATCTACATGTGAAGCGGAATACATGGCGGCCTCAGAGGCAGCACAAGAAGCAATCTGGGTGAAGGAGTTCATTACCGACCTAGGAGTTATTCCCAATGCGTCGGGCCCGATGACTCTCTTCTGTGATAACACTGGAGCTATTGCCCTTGCCAAGGAGCCCAGGTTTCACAGGAAGACCAGGCATATCAAGCGTCGCTTCAACTCCATTCGTGAAAATGTTCAAAATGGAGACATAGATATTTGTAAAGTACATACGGACCTGAATGTAGCAGATCCGTTGACTAAACCTCTCCCTAGAGCAAAACATGATCAACACCAGAACTCTATGGGTGTTCGATTCATCACAATGTAACTAGATTATTGACTCTAGTGCAAGTGGGAGACTGTTGGAAATATGCCCTAGAGGCAATAATAAAATGGTTATTATTATATTTCCTTGTTCATGATAATTGTCTATTGTTCATGCTATAATTGTGTTATCCGGAAATCGTAATACATGTGTGAATACATAGACCACAACATGTCCATAGTGAGCCTCTAGTTGACTAGCTCGTTGATCAACAGATAGTCATGGTTTCCTGACTATGGACATTGGATGTCATTGATAACAGGATCACATCATTAGGAGAATGATGTGATGGACAAGACCCAATCCTAAGCATAGCACAAGATCGTGTAGTTCGTTTGCTAGAGCTTTTCCAAATGTCAAGTATCATTTCCTTAGACCATGAGATTGTGCAACTCCCGGATACCATAGGAGTGCTTTGGGTGTGCCAAACGTCACAACGTAACTGGGTGGCTATAAAGGTGCACTACGGGTATCTCCGAAAGTGTCTGTTGGGTTGGCACGAATCGAGACTGGGATTTGTCACTCAGTATGACGGAGGTATCTCTGGGCCCACTCGGTAATGCATCATCATAATGAGCTCAATTTGACCAAGTGTTTGGTCACGGGATCATGCATTACGGTACGAGTAAAGTGACTTGCCGGTAACGAGATTGAACAAGGTATTGGGATACCGACGATCGAATCTCGGGCAAGTAACGTACCGATTGACAAAGGGAATTGTATACGGGATTGATTGAATCCTTGACATCGTGGTTCATCCGATGAGATCATCGTGGAACATGTGGGAGCCAACATGGGTATCCAGATCCCGCTGTTGGTTATTGACCGGAGAGTCGTCTCGGTCATGTCTGCATGTCTCCCGAACCCGTAGGGTCTACACACTTAAGGTTCGGTGACGCTAGGGTTGTAGAGATACTAGTATGCGGTAACCCGAAAGTTGTTCGGAGTCCCGAATGAGATCCCGGACGTCACGAGGAGTTCCGGAATGGTCCGGAGGTGAAGAATTATATATAGGAAGTCTAGTTTTGGCCACCGGGAAAGTTTCGGCGGTCACCGGTATTGTACCGGGACCACCGGAAGGGTCCCGGGGGTCCACCGGGTGGGGCCACCTATCCCGGAGGGCCCCATGGGCTGAATTGGGAAGGAAACCAGCCTCTGGTGGGCAGGTGCGCCCCCCTTGAGCCTCCCCTGCGCCTAGGGTTGGAAACCCTAGGGGTGGGGGGCGCCCCACTTGACTTGGGGGGCAAGTCCCCCCCCCCTTGGCCGCCGCCCCCCCCCTTTGAGATGGGATCTCAGGGGGCCGGCGCCCCCCCTGGACCCCTATATAAAGAGGGGGGGGGGGGAGGGAGGGCAGCAGCACCCAAGCCCCTGGCGCCTCCCTCTCCCTCCCGTGACACCTCTCCCTCTCGCTGAGCTTGGCGAAGCCCTGCCGAGATCCCCGCTGCTTCCACCACCACGCCGTCGTGCTGCTGGATCTCCATCAACCTCTCCTTCCCCCTTGCTGGATCAAGAAGGAGGAGACGTCTTCCCAACCGTACGTGTGTTGAACGCGGAGGTGCCGTCCGTTCGGCGCTTGGTCATCGGTGATTTGGATCACGACAAGTACGACTCCATCAACCCCGTTCACTTGAACGCTTCCGCTCGCGATCTACAAGGGTATGTAGATGCACTCCTATCCCTCTCGTTGCTAGAAGACTCCATAGATTGTTCTTGGTGATGCGTAGAAAATTTTAATTTCTGCAACGATCCCCAACATGTTGTGCCTAGGTGGGGCTGCTACGTGTTGATCTTCCGAGGCCGGGCATGACCCAGGAAAGTGTGTCCGGCCAAATGGGATCGAGCGTGTTGGGTAATGTGGTGCACCCCTGCAGGGAAGTTTATCTATTCGAATAGCCGTGATCTTCGGTAACAGGACGACTTGGAGTTGTACCTTGACCTTATGACAACTAGAACCGGATACTTAATAAAACACACCCTTCCAAGTGCCAGATATAACCCGGTGATCACTCTCACACAGGGCGACGAGGGGAGGATCGCCGGGTAGGATTATGATACGCGATGCTACTTGGTGAACTTACCATCTACTCTCTTCCACATGCTGCAAGATGGAGGCTGCCAGAAGCGTAGTCTTCGACATGACTAGCTATCCCCCTCTTATTCTGGCATTCTGCAGTTCAGTCCACCGATATTGCCCCTTTACACAGATACCCATGCATATGTAGTGTAGATTCTTGCTTGCGAGTACTTTGGATGAGTACTCACGATTGCTTTGCTCCCCCTTTTCCCCTTTTCCTTTCTTCATGGTTGTCGCAACCAGATGCTGGAGCCCAGGAGCCAGACGCCACCGTCGACGACGACTCCTACTACACCGGAGGTGCCTACTACTACGTGCAAGCCGCTGATGATGACCAGGAGTAGTTTAGGAGGATCCCAGGCAGGAGGCATGCGCCTCTTTCGATCTGTATCCCAGTTTGTGCTAGCCATCTTATGGCAACTTGTTTAACTTATGTCTGTACTCAGATATTGTTGCTTCCGCTGACTCGTCTATGATCGAGCACTTGTATTCGAGCCCTCGAGGCCCCTGGCTTGTATTATGATGCTTGTATGACTTATTTTATTTTAGAGTTGTGTTGTGATATCTTCTCGTGAGTCCCTGATCTTGATTGTACACATTTGCGTTTGTGATTAGTGTACGATTGAATCGGGGGCGTCACAATTACACTTCGATATTTTTAGCCAGAGAACGAATAATTCAAGCAGGTACAGACCATGTTTGTAGTCCTTGTACACCATGTTGCATTTTGTGTTTTTTGGTGCTTGCATCATTTAGTGTTTATAATCTGAACTACTTTGGATCATTAGCTGGTTTTCAAAGTGCATGTAGCTTCACATTTCTCAAGTTATGTTGATTTCCAGAGTGCAAGTGCCTTCGTATTTTTTAAGTTAAATGTTCGCCCCTGGCAACTTGAATTCGTGGATCCGCCACTGCACACAAATCATACACGAATGCCAGTACGAATGAAATGAAATGCAGGGACTTACGCTAGCTCGTTGTACAGGCTCACTGTAGCTCTGCTTGCTCTTGGGATGTTCCATGTACAAGTCCATGTTACCACTTGCTTGGATGTGCAGGCCTTGTGCTCCTTGCATCCTCCTCTACATTTTTGACACGGCGAATGGCTGATCAAATAAGAGGAATCGACCTTGCAGTTGTACCGGAGGACAGATACTTACAAGGTTATACAGGTGTGCAGGATGTGTACCAGATCCCGTAGCGCCGTCATGCTTCGCTAAAAAATGGATTTGCTTGTTTCAGATGATATCTCCAGAAGAAATAAGAGTTAAACTCAGAGTTGGATAGGCGTGTAAGCTAAGAGAGCAGTGAAAGGATATCTAAACATCGTCGGAACAGTGCACAACGGAGTGATGTGTGGATACCTAGTTCGGGCCGGCATTTGGGCATGCTCGCCTAGCTAGAGTGCGGGTCACTTCAGAGCCGTTGAGGGTGATGCGCTGGCATTGGCTGGCCGCACACGGATGCAGATCTTGAGTGGCAGCGGAGCGCTACGATGCGGTGAACGAGACCGTTGGTGAAGCCCCAGTAGCCTCGGGGGGCGGAGGCGCGACGATGTGCTCGGTGAAGTAGCCCCGATGAGCCGGGAGACGGCGTCGGTGAAGCGCACCTGATGCGGTGGAAGTGGGTGTCTGTGAGGCACGTCGGTTGCGGCAGCCGACGTTGTCGGTGGACCACCCGGTGCGGTGGACGAGGGCGTAGATGAGGTAGCTCCGGTGCGGTGGTGAAGCGTGACCGTCGTCTTCGTCGTCGTTGTCCGGCACAGAGGTGGGGAAAGAGACGAGACGAGGGGTGATTCAAACTTTGCTTGGGTTGGCGGCGAATTAGGGATTTGAGCAATCTGGGCGCGGAAGGGGATGGTGGAGAAGGGAGATTTTGCAGGGCTGGAATTGGGGCCGCCAGATATTTCAATCCGAAACGTGGAAGCGCGAACTTATTTTGTCGTCGTCCTTTTTTTGGGGGGGTGGGGGAGGGCGGAGGGAGGGAGGGGGGGTGGGTGGCTGGGTGCTAAGCGTTCGTCCGACACACGTGACCACCACGACACGACCCTGGTCTGCCTGGTGCGCCTACATTTGAGAATGCAAACGAATCTTCTTTCATTTGCAAACGAATCTGTATGTATTACCATGCCCGTGTTTTCCTTGCAATAATTAGTCATTTGAAACGAGATACTATAAATTAATTAATGAGGAGTTATTTGAAAAAAATTTCGAAACGGTATCCACGCTAACGTGGATTAGAGTGTGTGTCACATAATTAGTTATTTGAATTAGAGTGTGTGTCACATAGCGATCTCTAATTCTAACGTGGATTTCGCATTTCACTGTATCCACGCTACTTTTTAATACAAATTCATATGTATATGATGAACACCATGGTAGTGAGAAAACTTTTGGATGGATTCAAACATATGACCTACAAAATAGCACAACAAATCGAGTCAATGTCAACTTTTCGAAACCTAGTATGGCACGAATTCGAAATAATTTCCCATATGCATGGTCCTCAGTTCAAATCTTACAATGTACACTGAATTGAAACATCGATATTAAGTCTCGTACTATCTACATTCAAATGTTGTTTTTAGCCCCCCCTCTGCACACATGCTACATACTTCCTGTATCGGTCAATCTTCCTCTCCTAACCACCTTAGGAAGCTATCAGTTTCCAACACACATCCATTCTTTCTCTCCATGTTTCGATCTCTAACTCTCTCAACTACATAGCCCTCTTTTTCCACTCTGTTACGAAATGTATTTACCTCACACACCCGCCATTGCACCCCATGCCGAGCTCTCTCTCTCTCCCTCTCCCTCTCACCCTCTCGCGCTAAATACATGCATTCCCTATCTAGCCCCCCAACCTCTCGTGCGCACGCACGCACGTTGTCTATCTAGGTCACTCCCTCGAGACTGCCTCACTCTTTCTTCCGCACGGCGGGCCACACTCGCTCAATCTTGCTCTCTTTATTTGAGTCTCATTTAACCTCGTTTTCTTTCACACACAAATGATATATCTCCCTGTTCGGGCCTCGATCGACACACTCTATACTCTCTCACGTAGATTGTCTATCTAGGTCAGTCCATCGAAGCTGCCCCCACTCTTTCGACCTCATGGTGGGCCACACTCTCTCTCTCTCTCTCTCTCTCTCTCTCTCTCTCTTTCTTTCTCCCTCTCTCTCCTCTCTCTCTCTCTCTCTCTTTGTATGTCTTGATTGACCTCGCTCTTTCTCGGGCAAAAACGATATATATCACCATGTTTGAGCCCAATTCGACTTATTCACATTGTATACTCTCTCACGCACATTGTCTATCTAGGTCACTCTCTCCAACCCGTCTCACTCTTTCGATCGCACGACGACCCTATGTGATCGATTGACCTTGCTTCCTCCCACACACAAAATATATCTACACGTCTATGACTGGATCATCTCCCAAGCTCTATCTTATAGCCCTCACCCTTGCCAAAAGCTCAATCGGACAATATCTCTCTAGAGCATATATATTTGTTCAATGAATGTCGGACCACACTCACTTTGTCTCTCTACCTATATGTCTCTCAATTGACCTCGCTTTCTCACGCCGTATCTTCCACACATTGAAACACCTCTCCATCCCTCGCAAAGCCGGAGCTATTTACATTGCGAGGGGCACTCCAACCTTGGATTAATTTGTGTATGCATTTATTCCGGTCGCTTTAGATTATATTTTCGTAGCATTCGGCTCACAACTACTCGAAACACCGTTGCAACCCCCGCAACTCCCCTAGTTGATTTCCCTCTGGCTCGGTCATCGCTCTCTCGCACGTCCTTTCTCGCCATCAATGTCGCACCATGGTATTATTGCAAAAAGCTCTGTTGTTCTATTTAATTATTATAAATAAGCTACAAAACTACACACCGATAGTCCACTTGGAATGGAACAAATTTTGACCAACAAATTAAAGTGCTACAAACTACACACCAAGGGGCCCACATGTCATGAAACAAATTTGGACCCATATACAAATTAAAAAATAAAGGACGAGGACCAAACATGCGACCAGGGCCTTCAAGCCGCACGTCAATAGGCAACATATGTAGAACAACAATGTTTGTTGTACCTCCCTTTGTTCACATAATGTTTTTATATTACCACAGCCTATTTAATTGATAACATGTAATATTATTTTTACTACTATTCGCCTTCACTTACTGGTGGGTTCCATGTGTGCTCTCTCTCTCTCCTCCCCTTCTGCGTTTAGACGTACGGGCAAACACGAAGAACTCGCGGGCGATGTTGCCGCTGACCATATCTGGACACGTTCACAAGTTACGGCACCAGTTTCACGTCCTAGCAGCACTAGTCAGTGTGTACGTTCAATGCACGTTAATTTGGAAGTATATTAAGTGCATGCGGATATTAAGTAGGATATTATTTGCGTGTTATTATGTGATTAGCACTATTTTTGGCATGAAATTAACTGCACGCTAAACATGTTGAGCGCTCGACATTGAAGCAGTCTAGGTCGTTGGATGACAAGGAATACATGTGGCTTGATGACGTTTTATATTTAATTTGATACGGCTCTAGCAGAACATTCAATCGATCAAACCATAGATTTCGTTCAGTCTGACTGCGACTTTAAATTATACGACAATCGATCTAAAATAAACAGAAATGATAAACGTTCGGATTTTAAGCATGGCAATCCGAACATTTTTCATGGCAAATTTAGATTACGCGGCGGCGGCGGGGGCGTCTTGCGGTGGGAAGCGGCTCCTCTGCCGTGCTCTGTGTGTCATCGGGCCACTGACCGACGGCGACGGCGGCGCCTTGCGCCGTTGTTGGCGTACTCCTGGACGTTGGCCTAGCTTCAAGGAAGGCCAAAATGTTCTGGATTTCGGAGCGAGTCAACTGGCGGGAGGAGGCGACTGGCGTTGGTGCAAGGAAGCGGTTGACGGCGGCCATCCATGCCGCTGAGGGGGGCTCTGGCACCCGCGCGGGGACAGGCGCTGTCAATGGCGTGGCGGAGACGTTCGTGTGCATGGGCACCGGCACAGGCGCGCACGTCAGTACACGCGCAGGCGCATGCGCTGGCAGGTGCACGGGCACCTGCACGGGCGTGCACATCAGTGCACGCGCAGGCGCATGCGCTGGCAGGTGCACGGGCGCGTGAAAGTCGGCGGGGACCTCGTGGAACCCCGTGGCATCAAGCTCATCGACAATGTGCGGCTCCCAGCCCATCAATGCCACGGGGATGGGCGCTGGCGCAGTCGGGGCGACGGGAGCCGGAATGGGAGCGGGGACAGGCGCGGCGTCTTCCCGCAAGGCCAGTTCAAGCTCGTCCCGAAGCGCCTTATTTTCTTGAGACTCCGGCTGGGTGTCTTCCTCAGGAAACTGGAAGACTTAGGGCAGACCATCGTGATGCGGCATGGCCTACGTTTAGGTCAGGCTGGTTGGAGGTAGACGACAGGAGAATCGAAGAGGAAGAGAGAAGATTGTAGCGATACCGGGTAGTGCGGGGTTGATTTTAAACTGCGGCACCGGCGACATTAAAAGTGGGAGCAGTTGGGACGAAGGTGGGCGGTGGAGCCTGGTCAAAGGGCTCGCCTCCCGGTGAGCCTGCACAGCGGTCTGCTCGCATGCCTCCCTGTCAGCCGGCGCGGCGGTCTGCTCGCACGCCTCCCGTCGACTCACACGCTTGCTCGGACGGTACCTGCCGATGAGAAGCGGGACTCGTGGCGGCACGTAAACGCCAACGGTTTCAATAGTGAAAGCGTTCGCCTTAATGTGACAGGTCTTTGTTCCAAAATACCGTGGCTCTTCATTTGTGCAACTTGTCATAAGCAGCTTGTCTCAAATTGAAGAAAAAAATTACGAAGTAATATTTGTGCCATATCACGTGACCATGCTCAGTTTCAAGAATTTATGGTCACTTTTGGATTTTCTGAAATTTAAGATCCAGGATTCGAAACAATATCATAACCTGCATCATGCAATAAATTTTCAAGCCATACATCTATCCTGTTGTATTTCTTAAGAAAGGATTTGGTCAAACATTTTGCTTAGTTAGACTTCAGACAAGTTATATATGCAGAGCAAAAGGATAATCCCTCCGTACCAGTGCATTGCCTGATATATTAACTCAAGTACTAGGCACGAACAAACGGGCTCAATTCTGTGCTCATCCTGGTGTAGTAGTAGTAGTACTAGGCAATGCAGTTGACAGATGACCTTGGCGAGCGGCAACCGAGGGAATTGAACCGTGCTCGGCACGGTAGATAACGTTGTCTAGTTACTAAAGCATCCCTCCGTTGTTCATCGGTAGTCATTATGGACCGGGGACATGAGGGGAATTTCCCAGGGTTGGAATTCTGGCCGCCAGATATTTCGACTCGAAACGCGGAGGCTCGACTGGTTGGGGTTGCCTAATGTACGTACCACGCACGCCACCAGAAGGACACGAGCCCGGTTTTTTATTTATTTTTATTTTTTTAGGATCAACACGAGCCAAGGTCTGGCTGGTACGCCATTGGGTCCTACCATTCGAGAATATGAAAGGAACCTTTTAAATTGTCGAAAGAATCTATGTGTATTACAATGCCCGTATTTTCCTTGCAAATACTAATCTCAACGTGGTAATTGATTTATGACGAGTTGTTGAATTGGAGTGAGTTTGTGATATAGTGATCTCAACGTGGATTTCACACTTCATGGTATCCCTGGTAAGTTTTTCAATGCAAATTCAAATTTAAAAGTTGAACAATATGGAGGTGAGAAAACTTTGTATGTATCAAGCATATGACCACACACACACACACACACACACAGACACCCACACACGAACACAACAACAATCCAATAAGTATAGTGCATCTATTTTTCCAAACCATGCATGTATGACACGAATTAAAAATACTCCTTCTATTCCTAAATATTAGTCTTTTAGAGATTTCAACAAGCGACTACATACGGAGCAAAATGAGTGAATCTACACTCTAAAATATGTCTATATACATCTGTATGTGCCAGTCCACTTGAAATCTCTAAAAAGACTAATATTTAGGAACAAAGGGAGTAAAATGTAAGACGTGCATGTCCTCAATTCAATATTTAAAACGAACATGAAACTGAAACATGAATATTAAGTCTAGTACTACAGTACATGCAAATGTTGTGTTTAATTAGGCGGAGCTATGATTGTCGGGGGTCACTGAAGGAAATATGCCCTAGAGGCAATAATAAAGTTATTATTTATTTACTTATTTCATGATAAATGTTTATTATTCATGCTAGAATTGTATTAACCGGAAACATAATACTTGTGTGAATACATAGACAAACAAAGTGTCACTAGTATGCCTCTACTTGACTAGCTCGTTGATCAAAGATGGTTATGTTTCCTAGCCATTGACATGAGTTGTCATTTGATTAACATGATCACATCATGAGGATAATGATGTGATTGACTTGACCCATTCCGTTAGCTTAGCACTCGATCGTTTAGTATGTTGCTATTGCTTTCTTCATGACTTATAAATGTTCCTATGACTATGAGATTATGCAACTCCCGTTAACCGGAGGAACACTTTGTGTGCTACCAAACGTCACAACGTAACTGGGTGATTATAAAGGTGCTCTACAGGTGTCTCCGAAGGTACTTGTTGGGTTGGCGTATTTCGAGATTAGGATTTGTCACTCCGATTGTCGGAGAGGTATCTCTGGGCCCTCTCGGTAATGCACATCACTTAAGCCTTGCAAGCATTGCAACTAATGAGTTTGTTGCGAGATGATGTATTATGGAACGAGTAAAGAGACTTGCCGGTAACGAGATTGAACTAGGTATTAAGATACCGACGATCGAATCTCGGGCAAGTAACATACCGATGACAAAGGGAACAACGTATGTTGTTATGTGGTCTGACCGATAAAGATCTTCGTAGAATATGTGGGAGCCAATATGAGCATCCAGGTTCCGCTATTGGTTATTGACCGGAGACGTGTCTCAGTCATGTCTACATAGTTCTCGAACCCGTAGGGTCCGCACGCTTAACGTTTCGATGACAGTTATATTATGAGTTTATATGTTTTGATGTACCGAAGATTGTTCGGAGTCCCGGATGTGATCACGGACATAACGAGGAGTCTCGAAATGGTCGAGACATAAAGATTGATATATTGGAAGCCTATGTTTGGATATGGGAAGTGTTCCGGGTGAAATCGGGATTTTACCGGAGTACCGGGAGGTTACCGGAACCCCCCCGGCAACATAATGGGCCTTAGTGGGCCTAGGTGGAAGAGAGGAGAGGCGGCTAGGGCTGGGCCGCGCGCCCCTCCCCCCTAGTCCGAATAGGACAAGGCGAAGGGGGCGGCGCCCCCCTTCCTTCTTCTCCCTCTCCTCCTTCCCCCCTCCCAAGTCCTAATCCAACTAGGAAAAGGGGGGGGGGGGCAGTCCTACTCCCGATGGGAGTAGGACTCCTCCTGGCGCGCCCCAAGGCTGGCCGCACCTCTCCCCCATTGCTCCTTTATATACGGGGGCAGGGGGGCACCCCATGAACACAACAATTGATCTACTGATCTCTTAGCCGTGTGCGGTGCCCCCCTCCACCATATTACACCTCGATAATATCGTAGCGGTGCTTAGGCGAAGCCCTGCGTCGGTAGAACATCATCATTGTCATCACGCCGTCATGCTGACAAAACTCTCCCTCAACACTCGGCTGGATCGGAGTTCGAGGGACGTCATCGAGCTGAACATGTGCTGAACTCGGAGGTACTGTTCGTTCGGTACTTGATCGGTCGGATCGTGAAGACGTACGACTACATCAACCGCGTTGTGTTAACGCTTCCGCTTTCGGTCTACAAGGGTACGTGGAAAACACTCTCCCCTCTCGTTGCTATGCATCACCATGATCTTGCGTGTGCGTAGGAATTTTTTTGAAATTACTACGTTCCCCAACAGTGGTATCAGAGCCTAGTTTTATGCGTAGATGTCATACGCACGAGTAGAACACAAGTGAGTTGTGGGCGATATAAGTCATACTGCTTACCAGCATGTCATACTTTGGTTCGGCGGTATTGTTGGATGAAGCGGCCCGGACCGACATTACGCGTACGCTTACGCGAGACTGGTTCTTCCGACGTGCTTTGCATAGAGGTGGCTGGCGGGTGTCATTTTCTCCAACTTTAGTTGAATCGAGTGTGGCTACGCCCGGTCCTTGCGAAGGTTAAAACATCACCAACTTGATAAACTATCGTTGTGGTTTTGATGCGTAGGTAAGAACGGTTCTTGCTAAGCCCGTAGCAGCCACGTAAAACTTGCAACAACAAAGTAGAGGACGTCTAACTTGTTTTTGCAGGGCATGTTGTGATGTGATATGGTCAAGACATGATGCTAAATTTTATTGTATGAGATGATCATGTTTTGTAACCGAGTTATCGGCAACTGGCAGGAGCCATATGGTTGTCGCTTTATTGTATGCAATGCAATCGCCCTGTAATGCTTTACTTTATCACTAAGCGGTAGCGATATAGCACAAATATTTTATCTACAAGTGCTAGCATGAAACAGAAAAATAACATGAAACCCTCTCCTAGTCAACCTTTCCACCACATGGAAGTAATCATTGTTATGTGTAGAAGCATAAGATTGGCGAGACGACAACGATGCTACGATGGAGATCAAGGTGTCGCGCCGCTGACGATGGTGATCATGACGGTGCTTCGGAGATGGAGCTCACAAGCACAAGATGATGATGGCCATATCATATCACTTATATTGATTGCATGTGATGTTTATCTTTTATGCATCTTATCTTGCTTTGATTGACGGTAGCATTATAAGATGATCCCTCACTAAATTATCAAAGTATAAGTGTTCTCCCTGAGTATGCACCATTGCGAAAGTTCTTCGTGCTGAGACACCACGTGATGATCGGGTGTGATAGGCTCTACGTTCAAATACAACGGGTGCAAAACAGTTGCACACGCAGAATACTCAGGTTAAGCTTGATGAGCCTAGCATATAACAGATATGGCCTCGGAACACGGAGACCGAAAGGTCGAGCGTGAATCATATAGTAGATATGATCAACATAGTGATGTTCACCGTTGAAACTACTCCATCTCACGTGATGATCGGACATGGTTTAGTTGATATGGATCACGTGATCACTTAGAGGATTAGAGGGATGTCTATCTAAGTGGGAGTTCTTAAGTAATATGATTAATTGAACTTAAATTTATCATGAACTTAGTCCTGATAGTATTTTGCAAATTATGTTGTAGATCAATAGCTCGCGTTGTTGCTTCCCTATGTTTATTTTGATATGTTCCTAGAGAAAAATTATGTTGAAAGATGTTAGTAGCAATGATGCGGATTGGATCCGTGATCTGAGGATTATCCTCATTGCTGCACAGAAGAATTACGTCCTTGATGCACCGCTAGGTGACAGACCTATTGCAGGAGCAGATGCAGACGTTATGAACGTTTGGCTAGCTCAATATGATGACTACTTGATAGTTTAGTGCACGATGCTTAACGGCTTAGAATCGGGACTTCAAAGACGTTTTGAACTTCATGGACCATATGAGATGTTCCAGGAGTTGAAGTTAATATTTCAAGAAAATACCCGAGTTGAGAGATATGAAGTCTCCAACAAGTTCTATAGCTAAAAGATGGAGGAGAATAGCTCAAGCAGTGAGCATGTGCTCAGATTGTCTGGAAACTACAATCGCTTGAATCAAGTGGGAGTTAATCTTCCAGATAAAATAGTGATTGAAAGAATTCTCTAGTCACCATCACCAAGTTAGTAGAACTTCGTGATGAACTATAATATGCAAGGGATGACGAAAGTAATTCCCGAGCTCTTCGCGATGCTGAAATCGACGAAGGTAGAAATAAAGAAAGAGCATCAAGTGTTGATGGTTAACAAGACCACTAGTTTCAAGAAAAGGGCAAAGGGATAGAAGGGAAACTTCAAGAAGAACGGCAAGCAAGTTGCTACTCAAGTGAAGAAGCCCAAGTCTGGACCTAAGCCTGAGACTAAGTGCTTCTACTGCAAAGGGACTGGTCACTGGAAGCGGAACTGCCCCAAGTATTTGGTGGATAAGAAGGATGGCAAAGTGAACAAAGGTATATTTGATATACAAATTATTGATGTGTATTTTACTAGTGTTCGTAGCAACCCCCCGGTATTTGATACTGGTTCAGTTGCTAAAGAGTAGTAACTCGAAACGGGAGTTGCATAATGAACATAAACTAGTTAAGGATGAAGTGACGATGTGTATTGGAAGTGGTTCCAAGATTGATATGATCATCATCGCACACTCCCTATACTTTCGGGATTAGTGTTGAACCTAAATAAGTGTTATTTGGTGTTTGAGTTGAGCATGAATATGATTTGCTCATGTTTATTGCAATACGGTTATTCATTTAAGTTAGAGAATAATTGTTGTTCTATTTACATGAATAAAACCTTCTATGGTCATACACCCAATGAAAATGGTTTGTTGGATCTCGATCGTAGTGATACACATATTCATAATATTGAAGCCAAAAGATGCAAAGTTAATAATGATAGTGCAACTTATTTCTGGCACTGCCGTTTATGTCATATTGGTGTAAAGCGCATGAAGAAACTCCATGCTGATGGGATTTTGGAATCACTTGATTATGAATCACTTGATGCTTGCGAACCATGCCTCTTGAGCAAGATGACTAGAACGCCGTTCTCCGGAACAATGGAGCGAGCAACAGATTTGTTGGAAATCATACATACTGATGTATGTGGTCCAATGAATATTGAGGCTTGCGGCAGGTATCGTTATTTTTAGACCTTCACAGATGATTTGAGAAGATATGGGTATATCTACTTGATGAAACATAAAGTCTGAAACATTTGAAAAGTTCATATAATTTCAGAGTGAAGTACAAAATCATCGTAACAAGAAAATAAAGTTTCTACGATCTGATTCTGGAGGAGAATATTTGAGTTACGAGTTTGGTCTTCATCTGAAACAATGCGGAATAGTTTCACAACTCACGCCACCTGGAACACCACAGCGTAATGGTGTGTCCGGACGTCATAACCGTACTTTATTAGATATGGTGCGATCTATGATGTCTCTTACCGATCTACCACTATCGTTTTGGGGTTATGCATTAGAGACAGCTGCATTCACGTTAAATAGGGAACCATCTAAATCCGTTGAGATGACACCGTATGAACTATGGTTTGGCAAGAAACCTAAGCTGTCGTTTCTTAAAGTTTGAGGTTGCAATGCTTATGTGAAAAAGTTTCAACCTGATAAGCTCAAACCCAAATCGGTGAAGTGCGTCTTCATAGGATACCCAAAAGAAAATGTTGGGTACACCTTCTATCACATATCCGAAGGCAAGATATTCGTTGCTGAGAATGGATCCTTTCTAGAGAAGGAGTTTCTCTCAAAAGAAGTGAGTGGGAGGAAAGTAGAACTTGATGAGGTAACTGTACCTGCTTCCTTATTGGAAAGTAGTTCATCATAGAAATCTGTTCCTGTGACTCCTACATCAATTAGTGAGGAAGCTAATGACGATGATCATGTAACTTCAGATCAAGTTACTACCGAACCTCATAGGTAAACCAGAGTGAGATCCGCACCAGAGTGGTACGGTAATCCTGTTCTGGAGGTCATGTTACTTGACCATGACGAACCTACGAACTATGAGGAAGCGATGATGAGCCCAGATTCCGCGAAATGGCTTGAGGCCATGAAATCTGAGATGAGATCCATGTATGAGAACAAAGTATGGACTTTGATTGACTTTCCTAATGATCGGCGAGCCATTGAGATTAAATGGATCTTCCAGAGGAAGACGGACAGTTATAGTAGTGTTACTGTCTACAAAGCTAGAATTGTCGCAAAAAGGTTTTCGACAAGTTCAAGGTGTTGACTACGATGAGAGTTTCTCACTCGTATCTATGCTTAAGTCTGTCCGAATCATGTTAGCAATTGCCGCATTTTATGAAATCTGGCAAATGGATAAACAAAACTGCATTCCTTAATGGATTTATTAAAGAAGAGTTGTATATGATGCAACCAGAAGGTTTTGTCAATCCTAAAGGTGCTAGCAAAATATGCAAGCTCCAGCGATCCATCTATGGACTGGTGCAAGCATCTCGGAGTTGGAATATACACTTTGATAAGTTGATCAAAGGATATAGTTTTATACAGACTTGCGGTGAAGCCTGTATTTACAAGAAAGTGAGTGGGAGCACTACAGCATTTCTGATAAGTATATGTGAATGACATATTGTTGATCGGAAATAATGTAGAATTATTCTGCAAAGCATAAAGGAGTGTTTGAAAGGAGTTTCTCAAAGAAAGACCTCGGTGAAGCTGCTTACATATTGAGCATCAAGATCTATAGAGATAGATCAAGACACTTGATAAGTTTTTTTCAATGAGTACATACCTTAACAAGATTTTGAAGTGGTTCAAAATGGAACAGTCAAAGAAAGAATTTCTTGCCTGTGTTACAAGGTGTGAAATTGAGTAAGACTCAAAGCCCGACCACAGCAGAAGATAGAAAGAGAATGAAAGTCATTCCCTATGCCTCGGCCATAGGTTCTATAAAGTATGCCATGCTGTGTACCAGATCTATTGTATACCCTACACTGATTTTGGCAAGGGAGTACAATAGTGATCTAGGAGTAGATCACTGGACAGCGGTCAAAATTATCCTTAGTAGAATAAGGAAATATTTCTCGGTTATGGAGGTGATAAAGAGTTCGTCGTAAAGGGTTACGTCGATGCAAACTTTGACACTGATCCAGATGACTCTAAGTCTCAATCTTGGATGCATATTGAAAGTGGGAGCAATTAGCTAGAGTAGCTCCGTGCAGAGCATTGTTGACATAGAAATTTGCAAAATACATACGAATCTGAATGTGGCAGACCCATAGACTAATCTTCTCTCACAAGCAAAACACGATCACACCTTAGTACTCTTTGGGTGTTAATCACATAGCGATGTGAACTAGATTATTGACTCTAGTAAACCCTTTGGGTATTGGTCACATGACGATGTGAACTATGGGTGTTAATCACATGGTGATGTGAACTATTGGTGTTAAATCACATGGCGATGTGAACTAGATTATTGACTCTAGTGCAAGTGGGAGACTGAAGGAAATATGCCCTAGAGGCAATAATAAAGTTATTATTTATTTCCTTATTTCATGATAAATGTTTATTATTCATGCTCGAATTGTATTAACCGGAAACATAATACTTGTGTGAATACATAGACAAACAAAGTGTCACTAGTATGCCTCTACTTGACTAGCTCGTTGATCAAAGATGGTTATGTTTCCTAGCCATTGACATGAGTTGTCATTTGATTAACATGATCACATCATTAGGAGAATGATGTGATTGACTTGACCCATTCCGTTAGCTTAGCACTCGATCGTTTAGTATGTTGCTATTGCTTTCTTCATGACTTATACATGTTCCTATGACTATGAGATTATGCAACTCCCGTTTACCGGAAGAACACTTTGTGTGCTACCAAATGTCACAACGTAACTGGGTGATTATAAAGGTGCTCTACAGGTGTCTCCGAAGGTACTTGTTGGGTTGGCGTATTTCGAGATTAGGATTTGTCACTCCGATTGTCGGAGAGGTATCTCTGGGCCCTCTCGGTAATGCACATCACTTAAGCCTTGCAAGCATTGCAACTAATGAGTTTGTTGCGAGATGATGTATTATGGAACGAGTAAAGAGACTTGCCGGTAACGAAATTGAACTAGGTATTAAGATACCGACGATCGAATCTCGGGCAAGTAACATACCGATGACAAAGGGAACAACGTATGTTGTTATGCGGTCTGACCGATAAAGATCTTCGTAGAATATGTGGGAGCCAATATGAGCATCCAGGTTCCGCTATTGGTTATTGACCGGAGACGTGTCTCGGTCATGTCTACATAGTTCCCGAACCCGTAGGGTCCTCACGCTTAACGTTTCGATGAAAGTTATATTATGAGTTTATTTGTTTTGATGTACCGAAGGTTGTTTGGAGTCCCGGATGTGATCACAGACATAACAAGGAGTCTGGAAATGGTCGAGACAAAAAGATTGATATATTGGAAGCCTATGTTTGGATATCGGAAGTGTTCCGGGTGAAATCGGGATTTTACCGGAGTACCGGGAGGTTACCGGAACCCCCCCGGCAACATAATGGGCCTTAGTGGGCCTAGGTGGAAGAGAGGAGAGGCGGCTAGGGCTGGGCTGCGCGCCCCTCCCCCCTAGTCCGAATAGGACAAGGAGAAGGGGGCGGCGCCCCCTTCCTTCTTCTCCCTCTCCTCCTTCCCCCTCCCAAGTCCTAATCCAACTAGGAAAAGGGGGGGAGTCCTACTCCCGGTGGGAGTAGGACTCCTCCTGGTGCGCCCCAAGGCTGGCCGCACCTCTCCCCCTTTGCTCCTTTATATACGGGGGCAGGGGGGCACCCCATGAACACAACAATTGATCTATTGATCTCTTAGCCGTGTGCGGTGCCCCCCTCTACCATATTACACCTTGATAATATCGTAGCGGTGCTTAGGCGAAGCCCTGCGTCGGTAGAACATCATCATCGTCACCACGCCGTCGTGCTGACGAAACTCTCCCTCAACACTCGGTTGGATCAGAGTTCGAGGGACGTCATCGAGCTGAACGTGTGCTGAACTCGGAGGTACCGTGCGTTCGATACTTGATCGGTCGGATCGTGAAGACGTACGACTCCATCAACCGCGTTGTGTTAACGCTTCCGCTTTCGGTCTACAAGGGTACGTGGACAACACTCTCCCCTCTCGTTGCTATGCATCACCATGATCTTGCGTGTGCGTAGGAATTTTTTTGAAATTACTACCTTCCCCAACAGTCACCCCCTTGACCTTAGATAAAATTGTGAAGCTCTGTTTAGGGTTGTTTAGATTATATTTGTCCCCACCCTCCCAACCACCGATTGGTTGTGCACCCCCTCCTCCCCGGGAGAATATCATGTGCCCCCATACCTTAGGTATGCCGATACGAGTTGCTTGGAGCTTGTAGATCTGAGATATAGCAGCTCACATGATGTCTTAATATTTTTACAGGAAACCTTGATGAGTTTGAGAATTGCACACAATTTGTACAAAAACTACTCAGATGCCCTTGGATCCCATATCCAACGACCTCGAAGCTCGTATCACCGTAGCATCTAAGATGAAGGAGGACATCATATTCCCCTGTATGTAAGAATATCATGTGCTACCACACCTTAGATGCTTTGGTGATACAAGCTCTTCGGAGCCGTTGGATTTGTGACCCAACACCTCCTCGGTGGTTCGAATGGTTTTTTGCAGAAAAGCCCCCAAAGAGTTCGGCCACTGCTTACAAGCACAAAGACTGCTCAGATGCCATTGGATCTCAGATCAAACGACCTCGAAGCTCGTATCACCGTAGCATCCAAGCTGCGAGAGGACCTTATGTTTTCTCGCACGGGAGAATATGAGGTGCTCCCGCACCGTAGATTCTATGGTGATACGAGTTCACGGAGATCTAACAGCCCACAGTAGGAGGTTTGAATGTTTTTGCAATATACGGCTGAGAGAGTTTGGGAATTGCGCAGAAAGTACAAGTACTACGCATGTGCCATCTGATCACTGATCATACGACCTAGATGCTCATATCACCGTAGCGGGTAATTAAGCTACGGGGAGCACCTAATATGAGCCACGGGCAGCCGTTGGATCCAAGATGCAGCGGCACACATGAGGCCTAAATGTTTTATTTGCAAAAAAACCTTTGGAGAGTTTGGAAATTGCGCATAATTACAAAGACTACTCCCAAGCCATTGGATCTCAGTTCAAACGGTGTAAAAACTCGTATCACCATAGCATCTAAGCTGCGGGGTGGATGTGATATTCTATGCCGCTGTCATTTTTGTTCATAAACTTGCAAAATACGTGTAACTTGTGCCGTTACTTGTCTAACCGTGCAAAGTGTTTGTTCAAAAAAACCATCCTACACTGAAATATCGGAACAACACACGGGGGTCCCACTTGTCATTAATCAAATTCGGACCTAAAACTAACAAATAAGAAAGACGAGATTCGAACTGGCAACCTGGACTACAAAGCGTCAGTCGACAGCCTGAAACAACAACGGTTGTTGGCTTTGTCCCATAACTTGATATTATACAGTATTACGTTGAGTAGAGTAGAGGGAGTGCCTCGTCAACACGTGCATGACCGTTGACTCACTTACTGGTAGGTCCCAGGTCTGCGATCTCTCTCTTCTCTCCATCGTCTAACCTTTGCATGGGCACACACGAAGAGCGGCGCTAGCTTGCCATGGTGTTATTACAACTAAAAAAAAGCTTGGAAATAGAAGAATCGCCTAGAACAAGAGACGTTGTGGCTGGTCGAGACGGAGCTAACCACACCTATCCTCCGTGCCATGTTAGCATGATGAAGCTGTGTGGCTAGTCGGGTGTTTTTGACCGACTGGCTGGGTTCTGAGGTCGAACCATAGGTACTACATCTGATACAGTAAATTTTTACACGCACATTTTTCCTCCGTGCCGAGACATGGCACACCCTACCACGCGGTTTCGGGGTCCTCCCGGGTGGTGCACGCATATATTCTTCCTGACATGGGATGCCCTACCGCGCGTTTTCGCCGAAGCAAGTAAATGAGTCGTCAAATCACGAAAGACCACTTTTCCACCGAGTACATCAGTGAAGCACGGTGGCTAACTAGTTGGGCTAGTTCGACCGATTAGCTAGGCCGCCGCCACATTTGTTTTTTCACCCCTTTTTTATCTACTTGCCGGCAGGTAAATTTAAATATCCACCGCGGCGTTGCTCTGGTGTTTGAGTGCGGCATGATTTTTAATTTTTTGATTGACGGGAGCAGGCACGGCAACAATTAGTTTTTTTTTGAGGGAGAACGACAGTGGGAGAGGCTCCCACTGACTTTGTATTACTCACAAAGGAACAATTACGTATGTGTTACAAAGGGTTTTGTGGCCCCCCGGCCATGCTAGCTATCCACGGTCTTAGTGGCCCAAGTTTACAATGTAATTAGACAGGAAAGGATGAAGATCCTCCCGGCAGTTATGTGTTAGCAGCTCCAAGAGATGCTTGAATCTAGCTAGCCATGCTCCATGGGAGTGCTGAATCCCTCTAAAGTGTTGATTGTTTCTCTCCATCCAAAGACTCCAAGCAGCCAGGAGAAAGATATCCATGAAGAGAGGTTGTCTCCAATTACCCCTACCTCCATGCAGAAGAGCCAGTCTGTTATCAGCTGTCGGCCATGTCACTCCAGCTACACCCCAGCAGTGTTGGCTAAAGGGGCAATTGAAGAACAGATGTTCCACCGTTTCCTCTGGAGGGTTTTGACAGAACATGCATGTATAGTTGCCCCCCACGACAACAAAGTGTCTGCGTTTGAGCATATTCCTGGTATTCAGGCGATCAACTAGGAGTAGCCATCCAAACATGGCAACAATTAGTCACGATGACTCTGCCTGTAAAACCCACTGCTCCCTGATGTTAGAAGTCGCCGACTGGTGTTTTACCATGGTGAAAACCAAAAGATTCCCTGCTCCTCGGCTGGCTCCCTTCGCCTTCCCGTAGATTGCACTGCCTTTCAGCCGTTTCGACCCCTGCATCACCAACATCGTGCGCCTCGAGAAGCAGAGGGACTTCGGTGGTGTTTAGGCGCCCTCTGCATGGGCATGTCCATGTCTCGGCGCAACATGACCGTTGGATCATACTCAGACGGTGCAGATCAGTCACTATAGCACAAAGCATGTGGGTGTGTTTGGTTGCATTCTCATCTCAATATACTCCTCTGTCTAGGTGTGTAAGTCACCTTACGAAAACCAAATAATCCCAAAACACTTAGGCACGGTACATTAACTCCCTCCCCGTTTCTTATTTTGTGACATATCAACCAATAAGAGACGTGGGCCGTGCATGCTTTCAATGACTTGAGACTAATAAACATGACATGCAGTGGTTAGTTCATTGCATGCAATGCTATTAATTAGCAAAAATACATTAAGTTTTCTCGTTTTCCTCTCCGCCTTGGTCGCAGTGCACAACGTTAGATGACTTACACACCTAGACGGAGGGAGTTGTTTCCTCTTCGTGTATTTGTGTTAACCTACTAGTGTGGGCTCATGCACCCTTCATGCACTCTGCCAAACACCCAAATGTGGGTTGAGAAGGGAACTTTTGCTCCCATCCCGTGTACCCTTCATACACCCTGCCTAACACTATTCGTGCTTCATATGGTTCATGTTTCGTGGAGTACTGTAGCACCGTACTCTCCGTGCGCTCTAGACCTAGTTCTGTTAACATTGATCTCACCGTTCATTCTCGACCAGAAAGTCGAGAAAGCGGTACTATGTTACTACATTACTGTTCATATAGTTGACATGCGCACAACATCATTTGTTGTCGTCATATCTTACTACACTAGCAACAAGATTATGTAGTACTGACGTATGAACCACTGCACATGCCTAGTAGTAGGAGCACTGTGTATGTTCAAGTGGCTGCCGTGTTTCGCACTCCTCCGTCGTAAGAGTGGAAACGCTTGTTGTAATCATTTTTTTCTTAAAAAAACAGTGGACACGCTCTACCGTGCATATCCTCCTCTAGCCATGCACTAAATTACTCACTTTCGCCGACGTGTGGGACAACCAGCATCGGGGTCCACCAGCCATGCACTAAATTACTCCGTAGTAGAGTGACGGTAGACTACCCCGATCGAAGCGCCACAGTAATGCCCAACAAATCAGAAAACCACCTCCTTTCCAGCAGTAAGTTGGACGGTCAAAGCAACCATCATTTCAATCTTCTCTCCCAGCTTCCTCTCTACCCAACTCGCTTCTCCCTCATCTTGTTCCCCATTTGCTCAAGAAAACCCCGACCTGCTTCTGTCATTGTTCTTCTCTCCCAAAGAAGGAAAGGTGAGCGCATGAATGGTGTTGATTCTGGCCAAGGCCCGGTCTTGCAACCCCGAGACTGATCCTATAACTCCCTCTCTTTTCTTCTTTTGGGTTTGTGATTATGGTTTCTTTTCTTTTATTTCTATTTGACAGTTTCATGATGGACGCTGGAGCACCGGCCGAAGTGATGTCTATGGCTCTAGCCAAAACCGTCGAGGCTCATGGTACGAAGAAGCGCAAGAACCCCGCCGATACTACCACAGACAAGCTCAAAGCCATCACCCTGTCCAAGCCCCCCTCTCCGGGATCCCTCATTAAGCAAGTCCAGGTAATATCTCTTCTTGACGATCTTTTTCTCGATCTTGATCGTGTTTTTTCATCTAATACACAGTACTAGTACTAGTAGTACAACTTTCTGGGTGATCTTGCATGTGATTTTTGTGTGCCAAATGACGGTTCTA
This sequence comes from Aegilops tauschii subsp. strangulata, assembly GCF_002575655.3. Classification (NCBI taxonomy): domain Eukaryota; kingdom Viridiplantae; phylum Streptophyta; class Magnoliopsida; order Poales; family Poaceae; genus Aegilops; species Aegilops tauschii. Next base: position 5,008,225 of record NC_053039.3, read on the forward strand.
AATTCCTCTTTTGACCAAAACATGCGAGAGGTTGACACTGATTTCTTATAGATTACTTTCAACTACTCCCTCTGTCCCGAATTTCTTGTCTTAGATTTGTCTAGATACGGATGTATCTAATACTAAAATGTGACTTGATACATCCGTATGTAGACAAATCTAAGACAAGAATTTTGGGACGGAGGGAGTACTTTATGAACATCAATGCTACCTTTGAAGAGGGTATATTTGCCTCAGTAACTTGTGTTATGGATATTGCAAGTAATCCCTCTGCTCTCCTGCCTTTGAAGACATGTTGTAGTGTCTTTGTTCACTCATTTCTGTGCGTATATGTAGTCATATATGGAGTATAATATCGAAAATCATCTTATATTTCTGAACGGAGGTAGTAATAAAATATGGTTTCTGTTTGAATTAGAACCAGGTCCGCGGTGGAGATGAAGTTCTCAAAGTCATGCCATGTGAACTTGAAGACCTGAGGATGAGTTCTACTGCTAAACTATCCAGCTGCTGTGTCCTTGTCGCCACGTGTCCTGAACTAGTGTTTTCCTGTAGCATTGTTGTCAGGCGTGTTCTCGAGGCTGTACTTGACCACAACAATTTCCTGGCTGTGCCTTTGATTACGATGGGTGTGGTTCTTGTAAAGCTTCCCAACAAATCTGATGCGACCTGTCTTCATGATCATGTTTATGAGTGGAAAGACCACTCTGTTAGGTTCTCCAAGGTTGACAAGATGGTGATGGTGCATGTAGACATCTCTCACGAAGTCCATGGCCTAGTCAGTTATGCAGGGTTCATCCCGTAGGTCGGTGGCAAGAAATAGTCCACAGAGTTTAATTAGTGCAACTTTGCTTGTCTATAGTAAGTACTATTGTTCAGTACTTGATTTGTGTTTGAGAACCTTGTATTGTTTATTAGTACTGCCGCTTTTGGTGTGTGGTCAGTCCTGAGAATGGTCTATGTTAATGTCTATCCACTCAATTCAGTCTGTATATTTTGAAGTATCCAGATCATCTTTTTTGTGAGGACGGTTTATCAATTATGGTTACACACCAATATCTGTATGCATTGCAGGGTTTATCGCACCCACCAGGATTTCCAGTCCCATGGATGTTCGGTCCATACGATTTGTCACGACCTTTGGACTGTCCTGCTTGTGGGAGTAGGCGGGGCCCCTGCATGCCACCCGTAGTTGGATGATCAATCTTCTGTTTAGTACTTCAACATAGTGATTTCCTGGTAAGGATTCACTCGTGTCACATCAAGTAAATCTTATTGATTTATTGTCTAAATCTTATTGATTTAATGCCATGTTTTCTTTCTTTTCCTGCAATTTGACGATGCAGGTTTTGCCATGTGACATTCATCACAGAATAAACCGTTTGGTTTGCTCTACGATGGGTATTTTTGCAGGTTTCACTTCTTATGTCGTGTCAGTAACGAAGGCACTGTCCATCACTTATATTACTGGAAAAAATTGGATCAGTCTGTTGTCTGAGTACAAGCTGAATCCCTATGATGAACTGCAGTTTGGTTTAACAAAAACGCCACAATTAGTCCTTCTCGCGTTTAAAAGAAATGAAGAAAAAAGCTGGATCACGGTCACGAAGCCTAGTCAATTTAGAAATCTGATCATAGCAGACCAGACACGATCGCCGCTGTCTCGTATATCGGTACCACCTTCAGCAACGGATCGAGCACCGGCAGTTGCTCGAGCACTGATAGCGGCAGCAACTTAGTCTGATCCAGCTCAGGATTGGGCACCGACCGCGTCAGCGGACCAGGATGATCTACCAGAGGATCGGGCATCGACACCGGCACCTGCTCTGACACCGGCACCAGCTCTACAAGGAGCACCATCTCCGGCAGCAGCAGCGGCTTCGGCACCTGCACCAACACTTGCACTTGCATCTGCTCCGGCCCGTGCAGCGGCAACCGAATGAGCAGTTGCACCGGCAACAGACTGGACTGCAGTTCGCACTTCATAGACGAAAGTCCTTACAAATACCGACATGTCCACCTTCTTGGTAGGCATTGGCCGCCCAAGTGTTTTGTTCTTTTTTCTTTCCATGTTGTTTCGTATGATTCACTGTGTTGATCTAACTGTTTTGGTATGTCTTCTTGTTTGCAAATAGAGAATTCCTAGAGCAACAAGGGAGTCGTTCAACAATCCGGGCGACAGCGGCCAAGTTTCTCATACCATGCGCAGCCTTGGTGTGAATGAACCTGCTCAATATACCGTAAGTACAAAGGATGGTCGCATGATGATTGATGCTAAAGGATGGTCAAGGTTCAAATCTAAATCATATCTTGCGGTAGGGGATGATCTCAAAATCGAACTTTCTCGGCATGGAGAGCTGGTCCAAATCAACTTTGAAATTCTTCAGTAGCAGCACGCAACTGCCGAACTGATCTATCCTACGAGAGATTTTGATGTAATAATCTGGCATGGTGAAACAAGTGTCCTGTGTGTATAAGTAATACGACAATATTATTTATCACATGGTATATCGTTGATAGAACTGCAACTCTCATTGCTGGTTAGGAACTGCCGTTCGATTTCATTCCAACAGCTACTGTGCTTTATTCAATTTTGTGTATTCGCCTTGCGACAGCATCTAAAACCAGCGCCGTACCGATCGCTTGCAATATGAAAAGCGCTGAGGTAGAACACATGGGCCCCCAAACATGCAGGGTGGGCCTGCGGCCCAAAGTCCAAAACCGTGAGCCTCTCTGAGTATTATATTCTCAGCTGAACCCCCATAATTCCCGTGCGTTGCACGTAACATCAAGATGCATTTGTACGAGTATTTTATCTTGTGAGAGAAAAGGATGAATGAGGGAAGGCCTTATTTGCAAATGTGGAGAGGTGTGTGGGTACCTTTTTGCAAAATTGCCATAGTTTCCTTCCTATCCGTCAGATATAAATCGGACGGCCTATATTGCAGGATGGAAGGCACACCATCGTCACCATCTCATCTATACTGTGTTAAAAACAACTCTGTTTTTTATAATTATATATGTTATATATTCCCCTTGATTTTTCTTATGTATAAAGTTGTGATATAAAAGATTTGTATATTTCTTTACAGAGGGAGTATCTCTTTGTCAAAAATATATTTTTGTGTAACTAGTTACTCCTGTCTTTCTACTTCCTTTCGCTGATATGTGGGGCATCCGGCAACGGGGTCCACATGCCATATGCACAAATTAGAGTGCACAACTGCACGGTAGACACAACCCGGTCGTAGCGCCGCAGTAATACCCAATGAGCCATCAAATCACAACCCCCCCTTTCCAGATTTAGCAGTAAGCTGGACGGACGAAGCGGCAATATTTCACTGGGCCTGAATCCCCTTCTCCCTCGTTTGCTTGTTTAGAGAAAAACCCCTCTCGGCGATTGCATAGGGTTTTCTCGTGGAGAACCAGGTATGAATTCTTCATCCATCCCCGATAAATCCAAGTCCCTTCGTCGCGGGTAATCCTAGGATGGCAGCCGCCGCCGTTGATGCATTTTTCTTCCTATTGAATCTAGTGTGTTTCATTTGCAGTGCCCAAAGTGCGAGGACCCTACAGGTTTCTGCGCCCTCGGCGAGATGCCACACTTGTTCCTTCTCATCCTAACACATGATTTTAAAACGCGCACAGTATGTTCCTAGAATCCTCTTTTCTATCTGGGAGGGTGGGTTTTTTTGAACATGCTGTCGATTAATTTGGAAATTTGGATTGCTATATTTGGATAAAAGGTACTACCAGTACGATGGTCAACACTGACGTGAAGGAGGAAGTTATTTCTAGATTTGGATAGGGAATACATTGTGTTCTCATATTATTTTTCCTGCAGTGCATTATTTGCTCTGCCAGAACACATGTACTCAAGATGCTCGGCCTTGCCATAACTGAATACACCAGTTTAATGGTCACAATGAAGACAAGCCATGGATATAAGTTTCGAGTTGGGTTCATGAACCAAGAAGATCGCTGCTTTTTTTATGGCCGAACTTGGATAAACTTCCTCAAGTGTTACAGACTGAAAGTTGGCGCACGAATGTTGATGGAAAGAGCAGAACCTGGTCTCATCTTCACTATGATCTTCCACCCCGATGTCGTTCCAATTGTTCATCCATGTTAGTTTTGTATCTGGTTCTTGCTTGTTGCCTCGATTACTTCTTAATCCACCTATTCTGTCTAACTAATCACAATTTAACTTTAGAAGTAGCAACGAATCTCTCACGAAGATGCTACTTCTAACTAATATTTTCTTATAATTGGTGGCACATGTAGGTTTTTTCAGAGTTAAGCAGGTTGCTCGTTTGTTATTCTGTAACAACTCGGCTGTATGTTACTGATGGCACTGAAGTTGGCTGGGACGACATCCACAAGATCCTACACTTTATTGATCGTCTTGAGGTCCTTGTGGGGCGTTTCAATCGTGGAAGGCCACGTGGGATATGTGTGCCACTGTTGCACTCGTTGAACAGGTCCAACTGTGTCGAGAAACTTATGGTACGAGCTGTTTTCTGTTATATATGTTGTTCATAAACTATTGCTTATACACAGTTTTACAGCTGTGATCTTCTTGAAACAGAAACTGCCCAGTTCTATTGTTCCTATACAGATGCCTGACCATGGTCGGGTCAGACTTGCGCTTGGTCACAACATGATGTTTATGTCGACCTACTCCATTCCCCTTGGAGGTGAAAAGATACTTATTCATGGGTGGTCTCAAATAATGAAGGCCCGTCCATCTTGGAGAATAGTATAGAAGATTATGTTCCTGCTTTTCCATGGCTCTAAAGCGAATATCCTATTTATTGACCACATTGCGAGATGAAGCCGCTTTCAGAATGTTGTGGATGCGCGGGGTGGCGCCTAGGCCTTGTCCTGGGGCTTGGCGGCCTCACCCTTGGTTAACTGTAGGCAAAGTAGCACTGTTCGAGGCGTGCTTTGTATGGTTGAACCTGTATAAGTACTCATACTGCTTTCAGCTATGGTTGTTAAGTGCCCCTGCTAGTTTCAGTTAAGGTTGTTAAGTACTCCTGCTGCTTTTACAGTCTGTCGTGTTTCTTCAGTCCTGTCTTCCTCCAGCAGCCAAAAGCAAACCAGCGCCAGCGGGGCCGCCTGCTTCCGCCTCCCATGGCTGGGTGCGCCTCAGCGCATGCATCACCGCCCCACCGTCTCCTAAATAGTTAACGCCGACATCCGAGGCCTCGCCGTCGTCCTCCGTGCGCTTTGGTGCGCTCGCCGCGGCGCCGCCCTCTCGCGTTGTTAACATGGTCAACAAACAACAGGAATCGGCAGAAGTATGTGGAGAGGATGACAGTACGGGCCCACCATGTCAGCGTATGGAAAAATAAAATGCTTCCTCCTAGTGTTTTCCTGACATCTGGGACCCACGACATTGTGAGCATATATAGTCAATAGACAAGAGAACAACACAAGATCGGCTGACACCTGGGACGTAGCTGCTCGAGCAGTATTTTTTTGTTATTGTTGAGACGGAGCAGGGTTTGAACTGGGCTGTGGCCCGTCTAGCCCACGCTTATATTTTATGTTCACCATGTGACCAGCCCAGCTATTTTTTCTTTGTGAAAATGAGCCCAGTTTATTTTTTCTGAAGAATACCCAGTCCAGGCCTATTTATTTTTCTACGCCCTGATGGGCTGCAACTCTTTCAAGACGCCAACAAATCTTGAAAGTAATATGAAATTGGTTGTAAATATAAAAACAGATGACAAATTGGCAATTACTTTATAATTTCTGAATTTTTTCACATTTTCAGATTCCTATTTCACTGGGCATTAACCTAATTTAAATATATCTTCAAAGTACTTTAAATCTGGCCCGACATTTCGGTATTAAAAATAGTTTGGAACCCACAGAAATATGCGAAATTGGCCCTAGCCAACCAAAAAAAAGGGCTGCAATAAATTGCATAAGAAGTCGCAATGAGCTATATATAAATTATTAAAAAAGAGGGAATGGTCTGACTTATTGGCCTATTAAGTTGACGCGTATGCAAGATTTTTTTAGTTATTATATACGTCAACAAACGATTCTAGCAGATGTAACCATTGGATGTCAATCCAACGGCCGTCGTGTTTCTTCAATCTCTAATCTTCTTGCTCCAGCTGCCAAATCCAGCGCCGGCGGGACCGCCTGCTCCTGCCTCCCATGCAGGCCTCACCAGTGCGGCTCTGATACCAAGCGTTGTGGCACCCCTGCTCAGAGCAACCGGTTTACCTTGCATTGCCAGTGTAGAGATCAAGTCTTCTGGCAATACACAACAACATGGTACAAAAACAACCGCTTTGTTGATGTTAGCGGATTACATAAGTCTGATATTACATCGAGATACGAGGCCAAGCGGCACGCACAGTGCTGCTGAACAGTATGTACATTATTTGATGAACATGACGAGGGCCTCGATCACACGAACTACGCGGCAGCGGAAGAATGACAAAGTGGAAACTCCATAGCACATGGACACCGATGTGGACATGGCCTAGACGCGAGATGCATTCTGATGCGAACCGACTTGCCTGAAAGCTGGCAGGACACGACAGGTCAGTACATTGAATGTACTTGCAAGCTCACATTAAACATAAGCACGATGATAGACAATATCATGACAATTAATCAAATTAATGCAAAGCAAGAACTACTAAAGATGCAATGAAACCAATACACGCACCGAGTCTCACGGACTCACTTACCAGATGGTTACCTCGTAACCAAACGGTGACCATACCTGGGTCACAACTGAAACCAACCACTCATGAACAACTCCAGAGTTCATGAATCACCACGAAACAAAATGCATCGCAACAATCATTTAGTTTGCAAGATTAATTATAAAAGTTGATCCATGGTGTGACTTACTTCCGAGCTATGCCCATAACCGAGGACGTGGCTATCGATATATGAAATACACTCTGCAGAGGTAGCGCACTTTACCCACACTACGGAACCCCTGGCCTCGCACTCCCATTCGGGTGGACCAAAGCGTTCTGATGAAACCCTCCCTTTGTCATGGCACTCTCCCGGCCACTCCGACCAACTCCCTCTCAGGGCTAGGTCTTGGGTGGCCCCGTGCCTACTAAAGGCACCAACGGCCACCGTCGTGGCAAAACGGTCCCAAACGGGGACAAGGTACCATAAAAACAAAAATGAGCACACAAGGTTATGTCTGCTTACCGGGCCAGGGTATGCACGCCCATAACCTTCCCTCGCGGGAGGCACCGATGAGAGGCACAACAAAGGACCGAATTAAGACCTTCGCACAAGGTAAATGTGGTCGCACTGAATAAAAACCCGATTCAATGGCACCATGATGTGATCAACATCATATTCAGGTTGAACTTAATCAAGTTTAACTTTGACAAAAACTTTTTATAAATAACAATGATACTTTGACATAATCAAACAACTAATCGACATGCAAAGCAAACAACACATGGATATGGATCAAACTTATCAACATAATTATCTTGCAATACTCAGGATCAAAAACTTCACTGGTCCTAATTCATTTTTATTATCAAGCAATATTTTTATTAGCTCATCATTTATATGAAAATATCACTTAATAAAAGAACTATCATTATCTACCATAGCAATATAACTAATGCAAGATTTTATTCTACTTGACCAAACAAGTCCATGCAATTTACCAGTAACTAAAACAAGCATATCAAGCATGATAAACTAACTAGCAATTAACAAAATTTATTCATCAAATTTTAAATGCAAATAAAAAACTCATATTCAAGTAGAAAATCATAGACATTAAAATAACACCATCCAAATGCTGGTGTGGCTTGCCTTAGTGTAGAGGAGGATCACACCTGTCGGGGGAAATCGACACCTATGGAATCACTGGGATCCCTTCTACGGTTGGCGGGCGCGAGGTTGTGCAAAGAGCGGGTCTGGTGGTCAGCACAAAGATCGTTTACCCAGGTTCGGGCCACGAGGATGCGTAATACCCTAGTCCTGCTTTGGTGTGTATTCGAGTGTTCTTGAGTTCTTGAACTAGCTACGAGGTGTAACTTGTCCAAAAGATCCGAATCCCTCTCCTGGACGCCTCGGGCCTCCTTTTATAGACAAAAGGGGTTGCCACAGTGGCACACAGGAGGTGGAAAGGTGTACAGTGGATGAGTCTATCCTCAGGCACCATCGGACAAACACATTTAATGCGCTGCCGACGTGCCCCTCTTGCTTTATCGGGGACGGCAAGGAAGCTCGTCCCAGCTGTCGCCGCCTCGCCTGGCTCCGACGCGTGTCCGAGCTGATGAGGCGTTGCAGTGCCACGTTGGCTGGCTGCTGGGATGGCATGGTGGTGGAGTCTTCACGAAGGTCTGCGTGCCACCACACAGGTGCTAGCTGAGTTGGCGTAGAGGCCGCATGCTGCCACGCAGGTGCCTTCCCAACTGGTTGAGCTAGCAGCTGCATGGGAGCGGCAGTGTGGCCTTGGCAGACGTGGGCCTAGCCGCGGCCCTGCTGACGTCCTCGGCAAGGGTCTTGCCGGGGCCCCGGCAAGGGTCTTAGCGTGGCACCGCGGTCGTCCCTGGCAAGGATCTTGCCGGGGGTCTCGTGGATTTCCCAGGCAAGGATCCTTGCCAAGAATCGCCGTCTTCTGGTCCTCATATGATCTCGTGTATTTATGATCTTCACAAAGATCTGCATGCCACCATGGAGGCGCCTCCCGAGCCTTGGTTCCAATGTGGTTGATGGTGTTGGAAACCCTTGGGCTCAAGGGTGGCGCGCTCTGCTGGCGTCAGGCAAGTTGCCCCGGCAAGGCTCTTGCCGGGGCCGCGGAGGCCGCCCCGGCAAGGGCCTTGCCGGGGGAGTCCACCTCGCCCTTTTGCTCTTTTCTGTCTCTGGTCTTGGCGTTGCTTTGATTGCCTTGTGCTTCGGCTTCCCTCTTCTGCCCTGCTCAGTGTGGCTGCGGGCGCGGCTCTGACTACCCGTGCACAAGTAAAGGGGTGCAAAGGAGAGCCCCTACTTTTGTACACCGACAGGAGCCCCCGGGCCTGGGCCACACATAAGCGCGACGCGTTGTTGGGCTAGGCCCAGAACGGTGCGCGGGCAGGCGGGGCAGATTTTTACCGCTGTAATTTTTCCGTCCGTTGCGCTTCCCCACGACCCGCGTTGAACGCGTGACGTGGAGGGTCATGTGTGGCGTGGGGGTCATGCATGGGGCGGTTCCCGCACGCATGCGTCATGTCACAGTAAATGGTAAAGAGGCGGCCCGCGCCTTCCCCATAAAAAGGAATAACCGCAGGCGCGCTGCTTATTTACCGTCTGTGCCTTCTCCAATCTCGGAACCGCCGTCCCCTCCTTCTTCCTTCCCAAGCTCTTGCACTCGCTCGTCGCTGCCGTGCCTTCGCTTTCCTTCATCCTTTGCCTCTCACAACTGCCATGGCACCCAAAACCAGCAAAGGCAAGGGAGTGGCCAAGGACGCCGGGGGAAGGAGCCGCTGGTGAGTGAGTTGGTGGCACGGCGGATGCAGCTTGCCTACTTTCCCTCGACGGTCGACGCAGTCCATCTCCGGGACAACTTCAAGCCCCCGTGGGGGTGCAAGACGGGTGGGGGGGGGAGACGATGGGGCATCCGGCCACGCGCATCATCCCTGCTGATTTCGCCGAGGCCAGCCCGAATCGGTACCCATTCTTCGTTGATTACTTTTCCTGCGGCCTTTGCCCCCCTTTCTCCGATTTCTTCAATGATGTCATGCACACCTACGGCTTCCACCTTCTGGATTTCACTCCAAATGCCGTGGCGTGCATGGCTCTTTTTGCCCATCTCTTTGAGGGCTTCGCCGGAGTGCTCCCCAACACGGCGCTCTTCCGCCACTACTTTTATCCTCGGATCCAAAAGGGAGGCGCCATCTCCGGTTGTGTCGCCTGGATCCCAAGGCCCCAGGAGAAAGGGACATATCCGGAGGGCGCTCAGAAGGAGAGGTGGGAGGAGTGGCGGGGCCGGTGGTGCTGGATTGAGGAGGAGGACCCACAGGAATTTTGTCAGGTTCGCTAGGTGCCGCCGGTTCGCAGAGATGACTGGGGGGATGTCGACGACCAGGATGAGAAGCTCAAGGTCGCCACCACCAGGATCCATCGACTCACCATTGCCGGGCTCACCCTGGAGATGATTGGGGTGGACTTCATCCGCCACCGAATCACTCCACTGCACAACAAGGGGAGGCCGGCCTGGCTTTTCAGGAACGCGGCTGACATCATGAGGCTTCGCCCCGGCCTGAATCACAACTTTACGGTGATGGGGCACGCCCACTTCTGCCAACGGCTCTTTCAAGTCGACATGAACTGCGACGGCAGGGCCGAGTGAACCGGCAAGGCTGCGAAGGCCGGCAAGGTTGCCAAGGGGCCCTTGTTTGGGTTGCCAGCGGGGGTGGTCCCGCTGAGCAACAACTCGTGCCAAACTGACATCATCGCCATGATACCGGACTTCAAAGCGCATGGCCTCGTCCCAAATTGGGCCGAGCCGCCGGTGGATCAGGTGCAGGAGTTCTTCGATAACTTGGCGGAGAAGTACGTCCGCGACGAGCCGCTGCTCATCCAGGACACCACCCAAGCGGAGCTGGACTACATCGCTACCAGGGCGGCGGAGGCGGAGCTCGCCAAGGAGGCCGGCAACGCCGGCGGTGTGGAGGATGAGGCCGCGGAGGAGAGGGAGCTCGCCCAGTGGGCGGAGTTCACTAGGGAGGCCAGCAGCGCCGGTACCGGGGCCCCTCTCATTGAAGATGTGGTCGACGAGTCATCGGAGGAGGAGGTCAAGGCTGTCGACCCTCTGGCCACGGGGAGAGGGCGAGTCCTGCGGCGGGCCAGCTCTGGCGAGCCGGTCCGGCCCAGCAGGGCTGTGCAACTGCAGCAAGACCAGGAGGCGTTCATGCGCCAGACGAGGGCCGCGGCGGCGAGGAAGGTGGTGAAGGCTGCGGTGGCGAAGAAGAAAACGACTGCCTCTTCTTCATCCAAGCATCCTCGGACTCCATCTGCTTCCCCTCCTCCCGCAGATGACGACACGAAGGTCGTCTTCGATTTTGGGTCTCTCAGCCCAAGGAGGAAGAGGAAGGCAGCGGAAGAGGAGGTGGTGGATGAGTAAGCATCCTGCCTTTTTTTCATCTCCGTCCTCTCAGACCGCGCCACTTTTCTTGATTTGTTCTCATCTTTGCAGGGATGCAGAGATGCTGGCCCAAAGGGTGAAGAGGGCCAGGGCTTCGACAGGCGGCTAGCCCCCGGCGGGCACCTCAAGCACGCCGCTGGTGGTGGTGAGCAGCCCGGACAGCAGCCCCCAGCGTAAGTTCACCACTCGCCCCCCCTCAACGTGTGTCGGGGTATGATCCCTTGGCGCTGACCTTGCCGTGGTCGCAGGAGGAGGATGGCAGCAGGAGGAGCCGCTGAGGGCCACCCCAACACGCCGCCCCCATCAACCACGCTGCCCCGAGGGGCGTCCCCAGCAAGGGCGCCAAGCGCCGAGCCCATGCACACGGAGGAGGAGGGGGAGGTGAACCCGGGTGCTGGTGGCTCCGTCCCGGCGCCAGATGTTGGCAGGGAAGGGGCTACTTCTTCCCATCCTGGCATGGGTAGGTCACCTGCCACCCGTCCCTGCTCCTTTTCCTTCTTTTTAATCTTAGTCTTGGCTCCGCCTTATCCCCTTCTTGGTATCCAGATCCTTCCTTGGCGGACCTGGAAGACATCGACACCGTCATCGAGGAGGTCGCCAAGGACGCCGCGGCCGAGTCCGACAAGATCGCCGCCGAGGAGGCCGCCAAGGGCGTTGGCGAGGACGCCGCCAAGGGGCCGACCGGGGAGACCGGCAAGGCCGCTGCCGAGGAGGCCGACAAGGCCGCTGCCGAGGAGGGGGCGGTCGACGACCAACCTTCCTCCTCCGCTGCCTTTGGCTCAGGCCGGTACCTGAAGGTGAGCGATGACCTGTTCGTCCACCTCCCAGGGACGGCGAGCACCGGGGCGCCCACCGAGGGGGAGGTTTTTGACGACGAGGTGCTCGCCGCCGCCGGGCTCGAGGTTGTCGAAGAACCGAGCGCCGGTGGCAGCGGTTCCTAGGAAGAGCGGCTCCTCCAGGCCATGAGCGCCAATTTCCAGAGGCTCCAGGCGCTTCACCGTGCCTGCCTGGACAAGGCCAAGTCCAGGATGGCGGTGGTGGACAAGACGGAGGCGGACCTCGAGGAGCGCGTCGCCGAGGCATAGGCTTGGTTCCGCTAGGCTCACAAGGACCTGAAGGCCTCCTAGGATGTGCTGGCTGAGCGCATGCTGGAGCTTGCCATGAAGCAGGCTGACATCGAGAAGGCCCAGGAGACGGCAAAGAATCAGGCCGCCAAGGACGAGGCCGCTCGGCACTAGCACCAGGCCGCGCTAAACTCCCAGGTGGAGGACCTTGCCGCTCGTGTGGAGAAGCTCGACGCGACACTCCGCAGCAAGGACGAGGAGGTCGAGAAGCTTGTCGTGTAGCGGACTCGGGGGCTAGAGCAGAGGCACGAGGAGGCACTCAATGCTCAGGCCCAGGCCCATGCCGGCAAGGTGAACGAGCTGGAGGTGGAGCGGGATGGGCTAAAGAAGCAAGCCCTGGAGCTGACGGGAGAGAGGGACGTGGCCAAAGGCGCCTTGGCTGACGCGCAGGCCGCAGTCCTCGACAAGGTCGAGCTATTCTCCATGGCCAATGAGTCGATCAAGGACCTGAAGCTAAAGCTGGAGGGTCTTGAGGGGACGCTCTCTGAGGTCAGGGCCCCGGAGGGGACCCTGACCAAGAATCTGGAGAAGGAGAGGCAGCTGCGGAAGAACGATGCCGCCAACCACGCGGATTTCGTGAAGGGTGAGAAGCTCAGCCGCCTCGCCGACGTCACCGGCAGGATCACCACGCAGCTGGCTACCATGGGGATCCCAAATGTGAGGTACGTCCCGGAGCCGAACGTGAGTCCCAACGCCAAGCTGACCCTGTTGTTCGAGGGTGTTCTCAGGGCCCTGGAGCAGTTTCACTCCAACAGGGCGGCCTCTCTGGCTGATGAGGCCCGAAATCTTTGCCGGGGCGCCATGACCAAGGTCCTCACCAAGCTGGCGTACTGGAACCCCAACCTCGACTTCGACGCCGCGCTGGAGAGCTTGCCGGAGGACGTGGACCTTGCGACGCTCGAGGAGCATATCAAGCCCGTCATCAGCCGCGTCGACGGAATCCAGAGAGTAGAGGGCCAGCGCCAGGATTAGGCACCCCGTTCCTCATCGCCGCTGCAGGTTCATGACCAAGACAGTTTGTATCTTTAGTTAGAACCGCATCAACAATTGATGTAATATAACTCTACAGTACTTTTGCAAGCGATGCATGTTATTCCCCTGTTCGATCTCCCTTTGTATGTCCACCCTACGTTAACCGGGTAGGCTTGCCGGCGCGTAAACCCAGGCCACGTCGCCTTGAGGACGGATCCCCAATAGCCTGCCGCTTGCCGCCAGGCAAACCACCTTACTGCTCTTAACGCGGCCGCTCGAACTATCGAGCGGACTCAAGGCAGAATGTGGCACACCGGCTCAGAGCGACCGGTTTACCATGCATTGCCAGCCCAGAGACCATGTCTTCTGGCAACACACAACATCTTGGTACAGAAAACAACCCCTTTATTGATGCTAGCAGATCAGAGTTTATATTACAACAGATGTCGAGGCCAAGCAGCACACCCGGTGCGGCTGAACAATATGTACATTATTTAGTGAACATAAAGGGGCCTCGATCATAACAACTACGCGGCAGCGGAACAACGTCGTAGCGGAAACTCCATATCACAGGGACACTGATGTGGACACGATATAGACTCGAGTAGCACTCCTTTCCAACGAGACTTTCCTGAAATCTGGCATGACACGCCAGGTCAGTACATTGAATGTACTTGCAAGTTCACAACAAGCATAATCATAATGGCAAACAATATCATGATAATTAACCAATTAATCATAATGCAACACTATATGTCCAACATGCTGTGATCATGCTCGAACGTCCCTCGGGACGGACTTACCAACCGTGATCATTCTCGGATCACAAACAAACCACCATCGTGGTCTTAACAAGAGTAACTCGTGATCCTTACGGCGATCACAACCACGACCAATATTTGGTCCCGAACATCTCGATGACCTTTCCGCCATCATCAACAGTGCAAAGTTCATAACATAGTGTGCAAATTTTATTAAACATTGACTCATGGTGGGACCTACTACGAGGCGTCCGTGACCGTGGACTCGGCTATCGATAGATTATACACTCTGCAGAGGTAGCACACTGTACCCACACCACGGAACCGATGGCCTTGCACTCCCATTCGGGTGGACCAACGGCATTCCGACAAAATCCTCCCATTGCCATGACACTCTCCCGACCACTTCGACCCAATCCCCAACGGGCTAGTCCTGGGTGGCCCCGTGTCTACCAAAGACACAACGACCACCATCGTGGCCAAAACGATCCCACTCGGGGACCCAGTACCATAATCTCAACAACAGGCACACAAGGTTATGCCTGCATACCAGGCCAGCGTAAGCATGCCATAACCTTACCTAGTTGGAGGCACCGACCAGAGGCAATGTCAATGGACCGAATCAAGGCCTTCCCACAAAGGCAAATGTGGTTGCACTGGGAAAAACTCGATTCAGCGGCACCATGACCCAGTCAACGATAAATTCAAGTTGAGTTATATTCAGGTTCAACTTAAAACGAAAATGACCGGTGTCATAGCATGCCATGAAATGCAAAACTACACATGCATCACATATTAACGAAAATGACTGCTGTACACCATATTCACACTAAGCATAAACATCAACAACTTATATTATTTTCCTGGTCAGAGTAACTCCCACTTTAACCAAAATATTTTGCAGGAAGTTTTATTATTTTCTCATGCAAGAAAATAACTTCGATTAGTTTCTCATATGCATAGCAAAGATTATACCACAAACAAATCCTAATTTCTTCACCAACCAAGTTAGGTTCAAACATTCTGTAAGTCAAGTAAAATGGCTAAACAAGTGCTTAACAAAATATTTTCTAGCAAATTTAACTATTTTATTTATGCAAGAAAATAACTTTAAGTAATTACTAACATGCATAACAAAGTTATTGTTATCATCACCACAAATAGATCTTAGCTTTGCTTTACCAACTTAGCTAGTTTTCAACATTCTGTAAATCAAGCATAATAACAAACAACTACTTAACAGTATATAAATAACATAATAGTTATTTAAATGCATGGATTAACCATTTCATTCAAGTAAGAAAATCATAAATATTGAAATGACACCCTGAAAGTGTTGATGTGGCTTGCCTTAGTGCAGATGAGGTTCACAAGCCTTCTGGTGATCCTCAAGACAAGCCTCACCCTCTGAAAATAATTTTAAGCACAAAAAGAAAATATCAAGAACACTTCTGAAAATCACCAAAAATTCTAAATAGCTCAGAAAATTCTCATCTTTGCAAAGAACAAGATGCAAAAAGAATCAATTCATTTGGACTTATGGTTGAAGAGTTATGGCTGTTTGAAGTGTCCTGTAAATTCAAATGAATTTGAATAAAAATAAACAAACGGGGGGGGGGGGGTGACGTCGAAGGCGTAAAGCCCTGGGGCGCCACCACTCGTACCGCTTCGCGCACGTACAGAGTGGCTGACTAGCGGGCCCCGCTAGTCAGGTGAGAAGGAGGGGGAGAAGGAAACAGAGGGAGTCGCGGCTTCGCCGGAGCTCTCGCCGGCGACGAGGGCTCCTTGGCGAGAACGAGAGGGACGGATGGAAAGAGGAGACGGAGGCGCACCTGCCCGTACCCGTAGCGTAGCTAGGGATGGTCGGACGGTGTTGAGGATATAGACCTTAGAGTCACCCGCCAGGAGGGGCCGGGTTACTCGTGTGGTCATTGCCAGAAGCCCGGAGCCAAGTTTGAAGATGATGGGCCAGAGATGGGCTGAGACCCGGATATGGCTTAGGGCCCGTAATTACAATCATTATTATGGTAGAACTTGTAGTGTAAGGCAAGTATAGTTGAGAGTCCGTGCCGGACACTCTTATGAGCCGGCCGGGACTCTATGGGCTGCTGGGCGTCAGCCTCCCTATATAAAGGGACGACCCGGCAGCGGTTTAAGGGCGACAACAATCTCATCGAGAGCCGGGCATAGCTGTTTAGCTCCCTGGTGATCGTAACCCTAATCAATACCACCTCAAACTGGACGTAGGCTTTTACCTTCACCGTAAGGGGCCGAACCAGTATAAACCCTCGTGTTCCTTGTCCCGCATAACCCCTTCAAGCTTCCTAGCTGCGATGGCTCCACGACTAAGTCCTAGCTCGAGGACATCTGCCGTGACAATTCCACGACAGTTGGCGCCCACCGTGGGGCCAGCGCACGGTGGATTTGAGTTCTTGAAGGGCAGCTTCGAAGGGCTCAAGGGATACGCTGTGGGCCGGATGACCAAGAGTCATCGCGGCAAGCTCTACATCGATGATGCAAACTGGGGCCCCGACGCCGGCTCAATTGAGTACGGGTGCCGGGTCCCCTTCGGCGGAATTCACATTTTCATTGGCAAGATTGGTGAGCCGGGCCCTGAACCGGGTCTCTGCGCTGATCTCATCGAGACGGCTCAGCTTGCGCGACTCGCCTAGGCCCGGCCTGCCTTAAGGCATGCTTTTGTGGGGTGTATCCATGGAGGACTCTTCGATCAATCTACATCTGGTGATAGGACGGCCGCCGGCTCTGACGGCGAGTCGGCCACCGATGAGTCAAACTCGTTGTACCAACTTCAAGATGGCAGGCTCATGGGTTGTTCCGATGGTGACATTATTCCGGACCTTTTTGAGCCGCCAAGTCAGGTTGGAGTTTTTATGGCTGGTGCGCAGCCTGTTCAGAACCCCGCTGCTGGAGCGGGAAACCCGGTGCCTTCTCCGGCTCAGGTGCTAATGGATCTCACGGACAAGATGACGGCCCTGTTAACCGCCACGGTTGGCCCGGCGGATCAAGCTCATCATGACGCGGAGGTGGCACAGTTAAAATTGGATCTGATAAAAGCTAAAGAGGATCTTGCAGCGGAAGGGATCAGGCTGGCTGCGGAGCGGGCGGCTCTCGAGGCCCAGACTCAGCTGATTCAGGCGCAGTCCTTCCAACTGACGATGGATCAGAACGCGGCCAATGAGGTCATGAGAAGGAGGCATCAAAAGGCCCAGTCTCGGCTCCCACCGGTTTACGATCCACGCAACCTCTTCAACACGCCAGGCGCAGGGTCTAGTAACCCGCCAGGGGTCATAGCGCCCGGGTCTGGACCCCTTATTCAGCCACGAGTGATGGGGCCTCCCCAGGTACCCCCTGCCCCGCCTCAGTATGTGCCAATACCCCCGGGTCATTATAATAACCCGTTGGAGAACATGGTCGCTGCGGCAGCACGGCTGGGGGCTCTCCCCGTTGACGGCGACTCTCCGACGGCCATCGAAACCCGCCGGGTCAGGGAACTCCTGCAGACGGCACTGGCACAGCAAGAGGCGTACTCCTACAGCCGGGATAGGATCCACTCGACCCCTCGTCCGGGTCAGAGCCCGAGTTACAGCCGGCACATGGTCTCACAACCGGCTCAAGCAATGTCCGACGCCATGACCCGCCCCCTGGCCATGGCCCGACTCATAATGGAGCCTTTTACGTAGCAGACCAGGACAAAGCGCGCCAAGAGGCGGAGCAAGTGCCTCAATTGACGGCTTACCAGACCCCCCCGGCTTATCCGACGACTTCCGTTGATGTGGGTATCCCTACCAGGACCGGGGGTGTCCCTTGTTTGGTGCCAGCTATCCGTAATGAACGTCTACCTAAGGACTTCAAGGGCCCTAGGAAGGTGCCTAACTACACAGCTGACTTACAACCCGCAGCCTGGATCGAGAGTTATGAGATGGCTATGGAGCTGCTGGAGGTCAGTGAGGCGGCCATGGCCAAGTATTTCACCATGATGTTAGATGGAACTGCCCGCACGTGGTTGAAAGGGCTACCACCGAATTCCATTGGGTCTTGGGCTGAGCTGAAAGCCCGGTTCATCCAAAACTTCAAAGATACCTGTAGGCAGTCTATGTCAATTGTGGATTTGACTAACTGTAAGCAGCAGGAGGGTGAATCCATGACCCATTGGGTTCGCCGAGTTAAGGAGATCATACATTCATCCGATAAGATGGATGCTGGCTCTGCAGTCTTAATGTTGGAACAGAACTGTCGCTTTGTGCCCCTAAAGATGAACTCGGGCGGCTTAAGCGCGACTGCACCGATATGGGTACACTAATGGCGGCTCTTGTCAAGTACGCCGATTCCGATGGTACCAAGGATCCCCCTTCAGATGATGAAAGGACAGGAAAGGAAAAGAAGAACGGCAATGGCAAGGGTCCTCAGTTTAACCCGGGGAATCAAGGAGGAGGCAAGCGCAAGGCCGATGGCAGCCTAGAGTTTGTAGCCAACGCCAACTCCCAAGGTAATAACCAGCGACGCAAGGGGAGGCCCCTCCCCGAGGCGGCGGGTCAGGACCGTCACTGGAGCAGCTGTTGAATGAGCCCTGTCCGAGGCACGGCTCTAGAGAGAAGCCAGCGACTCATCTATGGAAGGATTGTGCAATCATGAAGGCCTTTAAAAACTACAATGGCCCGGGCGGCGGCTCAGGTGCCGGCGGCTCAAGCGCTGGCGGTTTTCATGGCCCGGGGGGCGGCTCAAATTCTGGTCCTCAGAACGGTCAAGGGGGCTTTAATCAACAGTCTAGCCAGGGTCATCAACAGCAGCAGGGGGGTTATCAGACCAATCCAAAGCAGTTTAGCGGTGGACAGTATCATGTATTCACCACTAGTTTGTGCAAGCGAGATCAGAAGCTTCACAAGAGGGCTGTGAATGCTGTTGAGCCGGCGGTCCCACGCTACTTGCGGTGGTTTGAGCAGCCTATAGTGTGGAGTAGGGAGGATCACCCTCCCCGGGTGGATAACCCGGGCCACTTGGCCCTAGTGGTGGCTCCTCAAGTGGGAGGATATAAGTTCACAAAGGTGCTCATGGATGGAGGCAGCAGCATCAACATCCTCTATTATGAGACTTTTCGCCGTATGGGGTTGGTTGATAAGAACCTCAGCCAGTCAAACACTATCTTCCACGGCGTGGTACCTGGTAAGTCGGCTTATCCAGTCGGCAAGATCGAATTGGAAGTGGCTTTTGGTGATGAGAACAACTACAGGGTGGAGAAATTGACCTTTGAGGTGGTCAAGATAAGAAGTCCATACCATGCTATATTTGGACGGCCGGCTTACGCCAAGTTCATGGCACGACCATGTTATGTGTACTTGCAGCTAAAGATGCCGGGTCACAACGGGACCATTACGGTTCACGGCAGCCGGAAAGTGGCTCTGGAGTGTGAGGAAGGTGATGCGGCTTATGCAGAATCTGTTTGTGCTACAAAGGAGTTGAAGTTTTACAAGGACTATGTTGACCCAACAGATATGACCTCTCTAAAAAAGCTGACGACGGAGAATGAGCCGGCGATGAAATTTAAGTCAGCTGATGAAACTAAGCTTGTTGATTTTGTTCCAGGAGATTCATCTCAGCAGTTTAGCATCAGTGCCAATCTGGATCCAAAATAGGAAAGCGCGCTCATTGAGTTCATCCGTGAGAATAGGGACATCTTCGCATGGAAACCCTCGGACATGCCAGGTGTACCTAGAGAACTCGCTGAGCATACTCTCAATGTTGATCCGAAATTTAAGCCGGTCGGACAGTTCCTTCGGCGGTTTAATGAAGAGAGGCGAAAAGCTATTGGTGAAGAAGTGGCCCGGCTCTTGGCGGCCGGGTTTATCGTTGAAGTTTTTCACCCAGAGTGGTTGGCTAACCCGGTGCTCGTGCTCAAGAAGAACAGCACCTGGCAGATGTGTGTGGACTACACGGACTTGAACAAAGCATGTCCGGCTAATCCTTTTGCCCTCCCCCGTATTGATCAAATCATTGATGCTACGGCAGGTTGTGCACGTTTAAGTTTCTTGGATGCTTATTCCGGTTATCATCAGATTAAGATGGCAGTTAAGGACCAGGAGAAGACGGCGTTCATCACTCCCTTTGGAGCCTTCTGCTATGTGTCTATGCCCTTTGGACTCAAGTGTGCACAGGCGACTTACCAGCGTTGTGTACAGAACTGTCTTCATAAACAGATCGGGCACAATGTTCACGCTTACGTGGACGATATTGTGGTTAAATCCATCAAAGAGGAAACCCTGGTAGATGATTTAAGGGAAACCTTTGATAATCTCCGGGTCTATAAGATGATGCTTAACCCGGCCAAGTGTGTCTTTGGTGTTCCTGCAGGCAAACTCTTGGGCTTCTTGGTTTCTGACAGAGGCATTGAGGCTAACCCGGAGAAGATCAAGGCCATCACCTCCCTGGCTAAGCCGGCGTGTATAAATGACGTTCAGCGCTTGGCGGGTCGCATCGCTGCGTTAAGCCGTTTGGGTGAGAAGGCCATGCCCTTATATCAGTTGATGAAGAAAACTGATAGCTTTGTCTGGAATGATGCAGCTAATACCGCCTTTGAGGATTTGAAGAAGCAGCTGGCAGAGCCCCCAGTCCTTGCTGCTCCGGTTGATAAGGAGCCCTTACTACTGTATGTGGCGGCAAACGCACGAGCCGTCAGTGTGGCTATTGTGGTGGAGCGCAAGGAGGAGGGTAAGGAGCATCCGGTTCAGCGGCCGGTTTATTATGTCAGCAAAGTGCTCATTGAGTCCAAGCAGCGGTACCCGCATTGGCAGAAGCTGGTATATGGTGTGTTCATGGCAAGCCGGAAACTTAAGCATTATTTTCAGGGTCATCCCATCACTGTGGTCAGCTCTGCTCCCCTTGGCGATATCATTCAAAACAGAGATGCCACAGGGAGAATTGCTAAGTGGGCTATAGAACTTGGACCTCATGGTCTCAGATATGTGCCACGCACTGCTGTTAAATCTCAGGCCTTGGTGGATTTCATCAATGATTGGACAGAGTCACAAGTGCCCAAGCAAAAGCCGGATAACACTTATTGGACTATTCACTTTGATGGGTCCAGGCAGTTGGAGGGCTCGGGGGCTGGCGTTGTATTGGCTTCCCCTAAGGGTGACAAGTTCCATTATGTGCTACAGTTGATGTTTCCTTGCACTAACAATGCGGCTGAGTACGAGGCCTTGCTCCACGGTCTTCGGATGGCTAAGGAGATGAGCTTAAGCCGGGTAAGGTGCTTTGGTGACTCAGACTTGGTGGCTCAACAAGTATCAGGCAAGTGGGATTCTAAGGATCCTCTCATGGCGGCTTATCGCCGCGAGGTTGATGCCATTGCTGGGCACTTTCAGGGCTACCAAGTGGAGTACATTGATCGCAGGAAGAACAAGGCGGCTGATGCTCTAAGCCGGCTGGGCTCTCAGCGAAAGCCGGTGCCGCCGAACACTTTCCTGGACGTCCTGTATAACCCTTCGGTTAAATTGCCTACAGAGGAAGACTTGGCTATCCCTGACCCGGAGGCACGACTGGTGGCGGCTCTTCATGTCATACGAGACTGGACAATGCCATATCTGGCTTATATAACCCGGGGAGAGTTGCCTGAGGATGAAACTTTGGCCAGGCAAATAACCCGGCGGGCTAAGTCAATGATCGTTATCGATGGCGAGTTGCATCATCGCAGTGTTACAGGGGCATTTCAGCGTTGTGTCTCCCCTGAGGAAGGTCAAGAGATCTTGCGTGAGATCCATGAAGGGGATTGTGGCCATCATGCCGGCTCAAAATCCCTTGTGGCCAAGGCTTTCCGTCATGGTTTTTATTGGTTGACGGCTCATGCTGATGAAGAGGACTTGGTCAGTAAATGTGATGGTTGCCAAAGGTTCTCACGACGGGCTCACGTGCCGGCTCAGGAGTTGAGGATGATCCCAATCACTTGGCCCTTTGCGGTCTGGGGGCTTGATATGGTTGGGCCTTTTAAACGGTCCAAGGATAAGAAGACCCACCTCTTGGTGGCAGTTGACAAATTCACAAAATGGGTGGAAGCTGAGCCAGTTAGCAAGTGCGATGCGGCCACGGCGGTTCAATTTATGAAAAAGGTGATTTTCCGCTTTGGCTTTCCACACAGCATTATAACTGACAATGGCACCAATCTTTCCAAAGGCGCCATGGAAGAGTTTTGTCAACGAGAGCATATCCGACTTGATGTTTCTTCAGTGGCTCATCCTCAATCCAATGGTCAAGCTGAGAGAGCTAATCAGGAGATTCTGAAGGGCATCAAGCCCCGGCTTTTGGTCCCTTTGCAACGGACGCCGGGTTGTTGGGTGGAGGAGTTGCCCTCCGTCTTATGGAGCATCAATACTACTCCTAATAGATCTACAGGCTTCACGCCTTTATTCATGGTTTATGGAGCGGAAGCAGTCCTCCCCAGCGACATCCGTCATGACTCACCTCGCGTGGCGGCTTATGTTGAGACGGATAATGAACAGGCGCGCCAAGATGCTCTTGACTTGTTGGATGAACAGCGTGATGTGGCAGCAGCCCGGTCAGCGATTTACCAACAAGACCTGCGCCGTTATCATAGCCGCCGGGTCAAGTCCCGGGTCTTCCAGGAAGGCGACCTTGTGCTCCGGCTCATCCAGGATCAAACATATGCACACAAGTTATCCCCACCTTGGGAAGGGCCCTTTGTGGTCAGCAAGAACTTGCACAACGGGTCATATTACCTCATTGACATTCGGGAGCACAAAGATTCACGTAAGTCGGAGGAAGAGACCCGTCAGCCGTGGAACATAGCTTAGCTGCGACCTTACTACACTTGAGCCACCGGCTCTCGTGGTGTACATATTTCTCTCAGCCATGTATATATTATGATAAGCAATAAAGCAGGACCTCTGTCCCTTTTTCTCCTCCAAATATAAACGTGTTGTTCTTATTGCAAGATTACATGATGACTTAAAGGAGGATCCGGTTTATGATCGTATTCGAATCTAGCCGTAAGCAGTAAAGTCACTTGGGGGCTTCCTGTTCAAACATGGGTCGTATTCGAACCAAAGAGAACAAAGCTGTCGATACCCATTTGATTGGCAAAGTGCCGAGCTCATTGGGAGGTTATCTTTGGTCATATTTGAATCATAGTTTAACCCCTCTGAGAACCGACGTGGATCGTATTCGAATCAGCGTCGCTAAACAAATCTTAAAATGACTTGGGGGCTTCCTGTTCAAACATGGGTCGTATTCGAACCAAAGAGAACATAGCTGTCGGTACCCTTTTGATTGGCATCGCCACACCCACTGGGGGCTATATGATCGTATCCGAATCTTGGCTTAAACCCCTTTGGGCCGGGTCTCTGGTCGTATTCGAACCGGAAGCCCCTAAGTTCTTCTGCTTTATCACAAGTTTACTCTGATTATGTCAAAGATGTGTACGGCCGGGTTTCACTTTGCCGGCTTAACTTTTGTTTACAGTGTTAGTTGAACATCATAGGGGTCATCAAGGCAAGTAAATCGGAGTTAAGGTACCAACCGTGCTACCCGGGTTATCTAAACCGGAAGTATGCTTACAGGCCATTAAGTGTGTTATTACGGCTATGTTAAGGGTATAATTAAGGACCAGTCTTCTTTGATTCATATTCCAGGTTATTTATCTCAAACACCTGATTCTCAGGGCGGTAAGCCGCCTCGAGACTTGTGATTTGCCTTTCTATGCAGGATATTTAAAGGCACCTCTTTGAGGTCGAGAAAAACAAAGGGATGATTATGACCCAGAGAAACATCAAAGGGACAACTTCAAAAACCCTTGGCATTCAATGCGTGCACGATGGCACGGCAAAGATAAATTGTTGCACCTACTCTATTACAAAATTCATCAAGTCTAACAAGGGTGGAGCATTGTTTGGTAAACCGCCAGCCGAGTTACGACGCCCGCTGAGCTGAAGTCTCCGGCTCGTTCCTATCCTCTCCTCCGGCTGATCCCAAGACTTCGAAGGTTGATGACTTCCAGTCGATGCCGCTGAGAGCTTCGAATTGGGCTTCCTCGTCAATTAACCCGGCCGGGTCAATCTCCGGGGCGAAGGTGTGCTGACGAGCCGGCGGGATCAGGTTGAGGGCTTCATAGCGAGGGGTTGGAATCCTCTGATTCTCCGCGTCGTAACCCGGCTGGTACTTGGTCAGATCTGTGTCGTTCCCAATGAGGGTGGCCACCGGGCGTACAACCTTCACGCACGCCGCAAAGTCCTTCTGATCGAAAGCTGAGCCGTCTTCCTTCAGCCTTGGATAACCCAGGGCGATGTCTGCCGGGTCTAGCTCCGGCAGGAATGCCTTGGCCCGGCTCAGTGCGGCGATTGCTCCGGCTCTCGCAGAGGCCCGTCGCAGCTCTTGGATCCGCTGAGGCAGAACGGCGAGCCGGCGCAGGACTTCGGCCAGGTGAGTCGGCACCTCGTTAGATAGGGCCACCACAGCTAAGGCACGCTGTGACCCGGTGTAGAGCTGTTCCACCAGGGTGTACACGGCCTTTAGCTTGGTGACCACGCTCTGGTTGAGGTTGGCACTTCTGGGACCTGTTTCATGGGATCAGATAAGCCGGTGATAAGGATGAAACATGAGACATAAACACTCTCCACTTGATGACAGCCGGTGAGGCGACTTACCGAAGATAGCGGCCACCATTTGGGAAACCTGGCGCTTTAGGCCGGAGAGCTCGGCGGTCTTCTCAGAGAGAGCCTTCTCCGCCTGTTCCGCCCAGGTCACCAGTGCAGCCTTCTCTTCGGCCCAGGCTTTCCGCTCAGCATCAAATTCTGTCTTCAGCTTCTCTTGAGCGGCGATGCTGGATACAAACTTGGCGTTTGCCTTCCGGGTCTCCATCTCCTGCGTCTTCAGCCGGCTCTTGAGATCCGCAAGGTCCGCCTCTAGCTTCTTACCTACAGCCTGTATGAACTTCCGGGTTAGGACATGAGCAGTTATTATATAAGTCCCAAGCACTTTCCAAGCAAAGACACTTGGCACTTGGGGGCTAATGCATATTGAACGTATCTATCTACATACTGCCGGCTCACTGGAGTAAGCCGGAACCTAAGTCTACAACATATTCAATCATAAGTCGTCGACTTGGGGGCTAGCATGGCAAAGGTAACTATGCAGTAAGTAAGAAGACAGCAGAAGGATACCTCAGATTTCTGTTGGATCTGGTTTACCATGGCGACTTCCGCGTCCCGGCTCTTGTGCACCTGGTTGATGTAGCCAGAGATGAGCTCTCCAATGCTCAAGTTGGTGTAGTCGGAGAGGTACAGGTTCACCCGGTGGGGCTGCAGCAACTCCCCCTTAGCGGAGCACTTGGCCAGCACGGTCGGTCTCCCCGGCTCAACATACTCCGTCCGGGTGATTACCACGTCGGGGTCGTCTGCTGGAGGAGCTGATCCGGAGGCCTCCGGGTTAACCGAAGCTTCGGTTGTTGCCTTGGTAGTTGAGGCGGGGGCTTCAGGTGCTGTGTCCATTGGAGTGGTGGCTTCGGGGGCGGAGGCAGCTGGCGGTTCTTGGACTGTCACCGCCGGCTCAGGCAGATCCGACACTCCAGTCGACTTGGTTTTCTTCACCCTCTTGGTGAGCTTTGCCTGGGCACTGAAAGAACAACAAAGGTTGGTACAAAGAATATGAATAAAGATCCGAACAACATAAAATGATTGTTGTTACCCGGGCGCGATCTTGAAAGCCGGCAGATTTGACTGCATGGAGTCACCCGAAGAGGGGGAGGTCTCCTGATAATTGGAGTCAGAAGAATTGAGTGGCTGACGGATAACACCCGCCAACGGGTGAAAAGGGTACAAGTGGGAAATAACCTCAGTTCGGCGCTTCCTTGTTACGTCGGGTAACCCGGCGGAGAGGTCGGTGTCCTTGTTGGTCCGGGTGTGACGCCGGCTTTCGTGAACCTGTCGCTTCAAAAGAAATTGAGGGTCTTGATGAGCTAAAGGATGTGAAAAGCTTACTTTCCGGGTTACCCTTCGGACTTTCAGCTGTGGCAAGGGCTCCGAGTCGGAGGAAAGTGACATTACCTCTTCAACCACCGGGTTACTGGCGCCGGTGTCATCCTGTCAATGAGCAAGTGTTGATAAGGCGGACAGCAACAAATAACAAATACAACAAGAATTTAAAGGCTTAGGGGTTACCTCTGACTCGAAGCTGTCGCTTAATTGCATCAGCTCCGAAGCAGTAGGCCTGCTTCCTTTTTTGCGAGGGGCGGCTTTCTTGGCGGCTTTCTTCGCCTTCCTGGCCTTCTTGGCCGCCTCATGGTCATACTTGACCCGCCAGAACTTATCATCCGCCTGAAAAATACAATGAGGAATTCTTAAAACAGGTTCAGATGAAGGTTATATGCAGACGAAGATAAAAAGTTAAAGTCAGCGGCTTACCGCTGGGGCTGGATTGGTCTTGCAGAAGGGGGCTAACCCGGTCCTTCCGCAGTCTGCAAGGCTCTCGTTTAAAAGAGCCTTGGTCTCCTCCTCTGCAACATCTTCTGGAAGATCATTGCGGCTGTGCCTCTGAGGGCCATCCTTTCGCCCTGTGTATTCACACATTAAGCCGGGGCGGCGGCTCAATGGGATCACCCGCCATGAGATCCAGACCCGGACCAGGTCGATTCCGTTCAGACCGTTGCCCAGGAGGGCTTTGATTTTGTTGATAGTAGGAAGCAGAGGCTGGCGCTCCGCTTGAGTCAGCTTGTCTGACAGTGGGTGAGTCGGCTCCAGACGTGTTGGGCGAAAGCCGGGTAGCGGGCTTTCATCAGCCGGGGATGTATCTTGGCAGTAGAACCAAGTCATGTTCCAGTCTTTGGGGTGGTTCGGCGGCTCTGCGTAAGGGAAAAGACAGTCCCTGCGCCGCTGGATGGAGATGCCACCTAACTCTAGACTTGGCCCATTGGCACATTCATTCTGACGGTTTAAGTAAAACAGCTCTCTGAAGAGCAGCAGACTTGGCTCTTCTCCAAGGTAAACCTCGCAGAAGACTTGAAAATTGCAGATGTTGGATACGGAGTTGGGTCCTATATCTTGAGGCCGCAAGTCGAAGAAGTTGAGCACGTCCCTGAAAAACTTTGAGCCGTGCGGTGCGAAGCCCCGGCTTATATGATCTGCGAAAATCACTACCTCCCCGTCCTTTGGCTGTGGTCTCTCTTCTGACGGGTCAGGGGCACGGTAGGACATGATTTACTTCTTAGGCAAATATCCGGACTTAACAAAATTGGCTAGGGTCTCGTTGGTGACGTTGGACCTCATCCAGTTGCAAGTGATGGGAGCCTTGGGAGGCATGGTGAAAGTTGGCAGTCTATAACAAGGAGAAAAATACGTCCGGGTTAATTATAAGCCGGAGGTGATCTACAGGTCAAAACTAAGGTGGCGGCTTATGAAGGGGACTAATGGTATATACTCAAGTACGGTGGGTTATTTAAGCCGCAGGGGCGTTCAGAATAAGTTGATTATCTACGACCTTATCACAGTTAAGCCGGAGGATTCTACAAAGCATGGTTTTCTTTAAGCCGGAGGATTCTACGGCGCGTGGTTTCTTTAAACCGGAATTGTAAGCCGCCAAGTTTCAATGGTTACAGTTTTACCAAGTGTGGTAAAACAGGTTTCACGTATTGCAGTAACTTTTTTGGATCAAAATGGTCGGGTGAAATGAAAATTTTCTAGACCTAGAAACAGACGAGCGGATGTTCTTGAGCTCGAATGAAGCATTTATGCAGTAGAAAGAGATCTACGTGCATTTGAAATGAGTCCTAAACAACTGCCGCACTGGTTCTATACAAGACTAAAGATCAAACAAGGGCAGTGACTAGGAGAACTACCGAAGCTTGTGGCAATGGCGATGAACACGAAGAACACGGACGAACCCTACGGTAGATCTATCCTACAGGACAAGCAAGACTTACCGGAGCTGGAGAGCCGCGGAGGTTGTCACGTTTCTCTGGTCCGTTCAGGGTGATGCAGCGGCCTGAGCTGGTGACGACGAGGAGACCCGCGGTGGCGACGGCGGCGGAGCTCGAGCAGCACGGGACAGTGAGAGGAGGAAGATGACAGAGAAGGGAGCGTGAGAAGAGCCCGTCGGGCCGGCCTATTTATAAGGCAAGGTCATAAGTGGGCGCGAGATTCAAGGAGACCACGACGTGGTTATCTCCCCACGAAACGCCTCGATTTTCGGGATGACAGTAAAGAGAAAGATCCGTTGCGGATCTGGCGGAGTAAAAAACAGACTTAATGGAGGATGACGTCACGGCGGATTATCGGGAGTCCAGAGGATGACGTCATGCCGGGTTATGGCCTTCACATGAATGGTAAGCCGGAGATTTTTCTGTCAGAAGAGTTGAAGATTGACATGAGCCGGCTCAAATCAATCTGGGGCCTAATGTTGAGGATATAGACCTTAGAGTCACCCGCCAGGAGGGGCCGGGTTACTCATGTGGTCATTGCCAGAAGCCCGGAGCCAAGTTTGAAGACGATGGGCCAGAGATGGGCTGAGACCCGGATATGGCTTAAGGCCCATAATTACAATCATTATTATGGTAGAACTTGTAGTGTAAGGCAAGTATAGTTGAGAGTCCGAGCTGGACACTCTTATGAGCCGGCCGGGACTCTATGGGCTGCTGGGGCGTCAGCCTCCCTATATTAAGGGACGACCCGGCAGCGGTTTAAGGGCGACAACAATCTCATCGAGAGCCGGGCATAGCTGTTTCGCTCCCTGGTGATCGTAACCCTAATCAATACCACCTCAAACTGGACATAGGCTTTTACCTTCACCGTAAGGGGCCGAACCAGTATAAACCCTCGTGTTCCTTGTCCCGCATAACCCCTTCAAGCTTCCTAGCTGCGATGGCTCCACGACTAAGTCCTAGCTCGAGGACATCTGCCGTGACAATTCCACGACAGACGGCGTCGGAATCGACCTCGCAAGCGGTGGCAGAACGCGGAGGTCGCCGGAGATGAGGAAGACGGCGAGCAGAGGCAACTCCAGGGGCTCCAGGGGGACGGGATGGCTTCACCGGAGAGAGGCGGAGGCCCTAGAAGGGTCGCCCTGGCCTAGGAGGGGCTGGAGATACCGCGATGACCAGAGGGGATCGCCGGCGAGCTCGAGCTCGAGGACGGCGGCCCGCGGCTTGCCCGCCGGGCTACGATTTCCTACGCGCTTGTGGGATGTGTGGGAGTGGTGGATGTTGCTCGGGGAGGCTGGGGGCGGCTCCATTTATAGGCGAGCGGAAAGGGGGTTTCGGGCTCCGCCGGTGGACACCTGTCCATGGCGCCCGACGACGAGCGGCGTCAGTGAGAGGGGGAGAAGGCGACGCAGCTCACGTGGCGACTGTTGGCGAATGGGGACGAGCACAAGAACGAGGAGAAGGCAACGAGCACAGTGCGCACCGCACTGTTGGGTTGGCCGGACCGTGCCCGTGCTCGCTGCGGCGAGCTCTAGCGTCGGCGAGCGCCAGAGGGAAGTTAATGGCGTTGAGACGAGGGTGGTGGCGAAGTTTGGCACGCTCGGGCAGACGAGGGAAGTGAGCACGCGCGAACAGGGCGCTCGGCGGCACTCAGAGCGCGTCGACACGCAGGCATGACATGGTGGACACGCGTGGTCACCGCGTGAACTCTTCCCTCAGGCCAGCCTACATCCAAAAATCATGTCTGGCATGTTGTTCGTGGTGGTTTTGAAGTTTACCAGGCTTTGGTTTGGATCCAGGTGCAGTAGAGGAGTTTTTACATGCCAAGTAAGTTTCTGGTCAGTAACTTTGAGAGGTTACTGCGGTCAAATGGCTGGGAGTTGGGGGCTGTGCTTTGGAGGTTAGCCATGATCTACTAAGGTGAAGATGCACAAGAAAAACCAGGCACAATGCAGCAAGTAAAATGGTAGTTGCTGTAAAAACCACCATTTCTGTCCAGAACAGAAAATATTTTCTGTAGCAAAAATATTCCAAAAAGTGATGAAATATTTTTGCTCAGGAAGGTGCCCTAGGTTTCAAAGAATATTTGTGAATTATCTCAGATTTTTCTGGGCCATAAAAATTGGGGTTGCTTTGGAGCATATTGAACTAGCTAGGGTTTTTGAGAGAGAAATGAATATTTTCCATTTAAGAAAAATATTCCAAAGATTATTTTGGGGTGGATCAGAAAGGGAATGATGATTATGGAGGGAAATGAAGCACTTGGGTGAAATCCAAGGGTACCCAAGTGTTTAAGTCCATATGAAAAGATTCAAAAACTCCAAATTTCAAATTGACTCCAAATGAAAATCAAGCAAATGCGAGAGGGCAAAAACTAGGCTATCACAAACCTCCCCCACTTAGAATGAATCTCGTCCTCGAGATTCGGTTGCTTGGGAAAACCAGTCTGGATAATCTGACTATAGAAATTCTTCCCGCTCCCTAGTTGATTCTGACTCTGTCTGATGCTCCCACTGAACTTTGTAAAATTTCCTTACTTTACTGCGAGTGACCCTTTCCATCTGATCTTAAATTCTAAATGGTCTCTCTTCATAAGTTAAATCATTTGCCAACTCTACCTCAGCCATAGCAGTCCTTTTCTCAGGCGGGGATATGCATCGTCTCAATTGTGAAACATGAAACACGTTGTGCACGTCTGCCAATTCAGCGGGTAGTTCCAATTGATATGCAACCGTACCCACTCGAGACATAACCGGGAATGGACCAATGAATCTGGGTGCCAACTTTCCATGAGTCTGAAATCTCTTGACTCCTTTCATAGGAGTAACTCAGAGGTATACGTGTTCTTCGGGTTCAAAATTGATCTGTCGGTGCTTTGCATCATAATAAATTTTCTGTCGATATTTGGCCAGTTGCAATCTGTCTCTGATTTCCTTGACTTGTTTCTCAGCTTCCATCATGAGATCTGTTCTGAAGAAACGGCTATCTCCAGTTTGAGACCAATTTAAAGGAGTGCGACACTTACGGCCATACAGAGCTTCATACGGTGACATTTTTAGACTGGTCTGGAAGCTGTTGTTATAGGAAAACTCGACATATGGCAAGCAGTCTTCCCATTTAGGTCCTTGTGCTAAAGCACAGGCTCACAACATATCTTCGAGTATTTGATTTACTAGTTCTGTCTGTCCATCTGTCTGAGGATGATAAGCAGTACTATATTTCAGTGCTGTCCCCAAGGCTTGATGGAGACGTGACCAAAAAGCGGAGGTAAACAGGGAACCTCGGTTGAAAGTGATAGTTCGGGGTACTCCATGCAGACTGAGTATTCTAGATACATATAGCTGTGCAAGTTGATCTGCTCTGTATCTGGTGCTAATCGGAATGAAGTGAGCAACCTTGGTTAGGGTGTCCACTATGACCCAGATTGCATCATTGCCTCGCTGAGTCTTAGGCAATCCCGTAATGAAATCCATACAAACGTCATCCCATTTCCATTGTGAAACCGACAGCGGTTGGAGGAGTCCGGCTGGCTTCTGATGCTCTTCCTTCACCTTGTTACATATGTCGCAACAGGCCACAAAATAGGCAATGTCTTTCTTCATTCCATCCCACCAGAATATTTGCCTAAGGTCCTCATACATTTTTGTACCTCCCGGGTGAATGGAATATGAGGATTCGTGTGCTTTTGACATGATTTTCTTCTTTAAGTCTGGTTGATTGGGTACACAAATCCGTCCACGGAATCGGAGGGTACCGAATTTGTCCTTGGAGAAATCTGGGGTCTACTCTGCCATCTGGCCCTTGGCACGTCTTTGCAGCTTGGTGTCAGCTGGCTGGGCCTTGCGGATCTCTTCCTCAAGGGTGGGGGTAACTTCCAAAATATTAGCGAGGCCAGCATCCACTATGACCAAGTTGAGCTGAGCGATCTCCTCTTGGAGTTCGGGAGGCAAGGATTTCAATATGGCATTTAAGCTGACGGGCTTTCGACTGAGTGCATCGGCAACCATGTTGGCCTTACCCGGGTGGTAATTTATTCCAAGATCATAATCCTTGACCAACTCTAGCCATCTTTGTTGACAGAGGTTTAAATCTGGCTGAGTAAAGATGTATTCGAGACTTTTGTGGTCGGTAAAAATTTGGCACCTTTTTCCAATGAGGTAGTGTCTCCAAATTTTTAGCGCATGAACGACCGCAGCCAATTCCAAATCATGAGTAGGATAATTTCCCTCGTGGGGTCATAGTTGTCGCGATGCATATGCTACTACCTTGCTGTCTTGCATAAGTACGCAACCAATGCCTTGCCTG
Organism: Aegilops tauschii subsp. strangulata; assembly: GCF_002575655.3. NCBI lineage: Eukaryota > Viridiplantae > Streptophyta > Magnoliopsida > Poales > Poaceae > Aegilops > Aegilops tauschii. Next base: position 5,040,463 of record NC_053039.3, read on the forward strand.
GAGGCGTCACAATACACATCAAAACTGCGATAAATATCTGGAAGAGTCAATACAGGTGCGGTTGTCAGCCGTATCTTTAGCTCATTAAAACTTTTCTCACAGTCCTCCGTCCGTTCAAACTTCTTACCCTTTTTGAGCAGCTCCGTCATGGGTTTAGCAATCTTGGAAAACCCTTCAATGAAACGACGGTAATATCCCGCTAATCCGAGAAAACTTCGGATCTGCGTCACGGTCGTGGGCGGCACCGAATCGAGCACATCCTTTACTTTGCTCGGGTCCACGCTTATACCTTCGGCGGATAGTACATGTCCGAGAAACCCAACTTGCTTGAGCCAAAATTCGCATTTACTGAATTTGGCGTATAGCTGATAGTCGCGGAGTCGTTGTAGCACTGCTCGGAGGTGATCCTTGTGCTCTTCTTCACCCTTGGAGTAAATGAGGATGTCATCGATGAATACTACCACGAATTTGTCGAGGAAGTCCATGAATACTTTGTTCATCATATGCATGAAGAAAGCAGGGGCATTGGTGAGACAAAAGGACATCACAGTATATTCATAAAGACCGTTCCGAGTAGTGAATGCGGTCTTAGGAATATCTTCCATTTTAATCTTGAGCTGATGATATCCGGTCCGTAAATCGATCTTAGAGAATACTTTAGCCCCACTGAGCTGATCAAACAGATCATCAATCCTTGGCAGCGGATATTTATTTTTGATGGTGACCTCATTCAGCTGGCGGTAATCTACGCACATGCGAAGACTGCCATCCTTTTTGTCCACGAAAATAGCAGGTGATCCCCATGGTGAAGTGCTGGGACGAATATATCCTTTCTGGAGTAGTTCATCAAGCTGTTTCTTTAGCTCTACTAATTCTGATGAGGGCATCCGGTAGTACTTCTTGTATAACAGTGCAGTTCCGGGCATAAGATCTATTGCAAATTCCAGCTCCCGATCTGGTGGCATGCCTGGCAGTTCTTCTGGAAATACATCAGGATACTCGCTGACTACATGAATTAATTCCAACTCAGCCACAGCGGTGAAAACCAATTCTTTCTTCGGTATATTCTCTGAGCATAGAATTTGGTAGTCTGCCCATTCAGACAGGTCAAAGTGACTTCTCGTCTTGCGCAGTTTATGCAAACTTGATATTGGGTCAACCAATTCATACCCAATATAATATCCAACTTTTCAGACTCAATGATTATCAGAGAGGTTGGAAAGTAGACTCCATTGATATTGATTTCCAGATCACGGCAGACAAGATTGCTCTTGATTAAAGATCCCGGGGTTTGTACCAGCATATTTTTGCTCAAAAGCGTACAAGGAAATTTGTTTTGGGCAGCAAAACTCCGAGAAATAAAAGAATGGGAAGCCCCAGAGTCAAATAAAATTACGGCAGGTATGTCATTAACAGAAAACATACCAATGACGACTTCTGGGTTCTCTTGGGCTTCATCGGCTGAGATATGATGCACGTGCCCAGTGAAGTTTTGCTGGGTCGGGCATGATTCCATAAAGTTGACTTGTGGCCTGATTAGGGCATTCGCCTTGGTGTTCTTGGGGCACTGTCTGGCATAATGTCCGTTCTGCCCACAACTGAAACAAGAATTATTGCGCTGACGCTCCTCATGCATTGGGTTGGTCACGACATTCTTGACTTGAGTGGTGGTCTTGTTAACATTCTGTTGCCAATTTAGCTTGTATTCCACCTGAGTCTGCTGCCAGGTACGTGTAGGGGAATGTAGCAATAATTCAAAATTTTCCTACGTGTCACCAAGATCAATCTAGGAGATGCTAGCAACGAGAGAGAGGGAGTGCATCTTCATACCCTTGAAGATCGCTAAGCGGAAGCGTTACAAGAACGCGGTTGATGGAGTCGTACTCGCAACGATTCAAATCGCGGAAGATCCGATCTAGCGCCGAACGGACGGCGCCTCCGCGTTCAACACACGTACAGCCCGGGGACGTCTCCTCCTTCTTGATCCAGCAAGGGGAGAGGAGAAGTTGAGGGAGAACTCCAGCAGCACGACGTCATGGTGGCAATGGAGCTCCTAGTTCTCCGGCAGGGCTTCGCTAAGCACTACGGAGGAGAAGGAGGAGGTGTATGAGGAGGGAGGGCTGCGCCAGGGAAGAGGTGCGGCTGCCCTCCCACCCCTCCACTATATATAGGGGCAAGGGGAGAGGGGGAGGCACCCTAGGGTTTCCCCTAGGGGGCGGCGGCCAAACAGATTGGATCTCCCTAGGGAAAATCCTAGGGAGACTTGCCCCCCAAGCCAAGCAGGTGGAGGCTTGCCTCCCAAGCCAGGTGGAGGCGTCCCACCTCCCCAAGTAACGTGGGAAAGGGTGTGGGGGGCGCACCACCCCTTAGTGGGCTGGTTTGCCCCCTCCCCTTTGGCCCATGAGGCCCTCCAACACTTGTCGAGGCTCCCGAAACACCTTTCGGTCATGCTGGCCATAGCCTGGTACCCCCGGAACACTTCCGGACTCCAATACCCTTCGTCCAATATATCGATCTTCACCACCGGACCATTCCGGAACTCCTCGTCATGTTCGGATCTCATCCGGGACTCCGAACAACCTTCGGTAACCACATACTATTTCCCATAACAACTCTAGCGTCACCGAACCTTAAGTGTGTAGACCCTACGGGTTCGGGAACCATGCAGACATGACCGAGACACCTCTCCGGACAATAACCAATAGCGGGATCTGGATACCCATATTGGCTCCCACATGTTCCACGATGATCTCATCGGATGAACCACGATGTCGAGGATTCAATCAATCCCATATACAATTCCCTTTGTCTATCAGTATGTTACTTGCCCGAGATTCGATCGTCGGTATCCCAATACCTCGTTCAATCTCGTTACCGGCAAGTCACTTTACTCGTTCTGTAATGCATGATCCCATGGCTAACTCATTAGTCACATTGAGCTCATTATGATGATGCATTACCGAGTGGGCCCAGAGATACCTCTCCGTCATACGGAGTGACAAATCCCAGTCTCGATTTGTGCCAACCCAACAGACACTTTCGGAGATACCTGTGGTGCACCTTTATAGCCACCCAGTTACGTTGTGACGTTTGATACACCCAAAGCATTCCTACGGTATCTGGGAGTTGCACAATCTCATGGTCTAAGGAAATGATACTTGACATTAGAAAAGCTCTAGCAAACGAACTACACGATCTTGTGCTATGCTTAGGATTGGGTCTTGTCCATCACATCATTCTCCCAATGATGTGATCCCGTTATCAATGACATCCAATGTCCATGGTCAGGAAACCATAACCATCTATTGATCAACGAGCTAGTCAACTAGAGGCTTACTAGGGACATGTTGTGGTCTATGTATTCACACATGTATTACGGTTTCCAGTTAATACAATTATAGCATGAACAATAGACAATTATCATGAACAAGGAAATATAATAATAACCATTTTATTATTGCCTCTAGGGCATATTTCCAACAGTCTCCCACTTGCACTAGAGTCAATAATCTAGTTCACATCACTATGTGATTGTAATGAATCCAACACCCATGGGGTTTGTTCATATCTTGCTTGTGAGAGAGGTTATTAGTCAACGGGTCTGAACCTTCCAGATCCGTGTGTGCTTTACAAATCTCTATGTCATCTTGTAGATGCAGCTACCACGCGCTGCTTTGAGCTATTCCAAATAACTGCTCTACTATACGAATCCGGTTTACTACTCAGAGTCATCCGGATTAGTGTCAAAGTTTGCATCGACGTAACCCTTTACGACGAACTCTTTTACCACCTCCATAATCGAGAAAATTCCTTAGTCCACTAGTTACTAAGGATAAGTTCGACCGCTGTCATGTGATCCATTCCTGGATCACTATTGTACCCCTTGACTAACTCATGGAAAGGTACACTTCAGGTGCGGTACACTGCATAGCATACTGTAGAGCCTACGTCTAAAGCATAGGGGACGACCTTCGTCCTTTCTCTCTCTTCTGCCGTGGTCAGGTCTTGAGTCTTACTCAATACTCACAACTTGTAACACAACCAAGAACTCCTTCTTTGCTGATCTATTTTGAACTCCTTCAAAATCTTGTCACGATATGTATTCATTTGAAAGTACTATTAAGCATTTTTGATCTATCCTTATAGATCTTGATGCTCAATGTTCAAGTAGCTTAATCCAGGTTTTCCATTGAAAACCACTTTTCAAATAACCCTGTATGCTTTCCAGAAATCCTACATCATTTCTGATCAACAATATGTTGACAACATATACTCATCAAAAATTCTATAGTGCTCCCACTCACTTCTTTGGAAATACAAGTTTCTCATAAACTTTGTAAAAACCCAAAATCTTTGATCATCTCATCAAAGCGTACATTCCAACTCTGAGATGCTTACTCCAGTCCTTAGAAGGATTGCTGGAGCTTTGCATACTTGTTAGCATCTTTCAGGATTGACAAAACCTTCTGGTTGTATCACATACAACCTTTCCTCAAGAAAATCGTCGAGGAAACAATGTTTTTGACATCCTATCTGCAAGTTTTCATAAATAATGCAGTAACTGCTAATATAATTCCAACAGACTCTTAGCATCGCTACGAGTGAGAAAATCTCATCGTAGTCAACTCCTTGAACTTGTCGGAAAACATCTTAACGGCAAGTCGAGCTTTCTTAATGGTGACACTTACCATCATTGTCCGTCTTCCTTTTAAAATCCATCTGCACCCAACAGCCTTACGACCATCAAGTAGTTCTTCCAAAGTCTATACTTTGGTTTTATACATGGATCCTCTCTCGGATTTTATGGCCTCGAGCCATTCGTCGGAATCCGGGCCCACCATCGCTTCTCCATAGCTCGTAGGTTCATTGTTGTCTAGCAACATGACTTCAAAGACATGATTACGTGCCACTCTGAAGTAGTACGCATCCTTGTCGACCTACGAGGTTTGGTAGTGACTTGATCCGAAGTTTCATGATCACTATCATAAGCTTCCACTTCAATTGTTGTAGGTGCCACAGGAACAACTTCCTGTGCCCTGCTACACACACTAGTTGAAGTCATGGTTCAATAACCTCATCAAGTCTCCACCATCCTCCCACTCAATTCTTTCGAGAGAAACTTTTCCTCGAGAAAGGACCCGTTTCTAGAAACAATCGCTTTTGCTTCCAGATCTGAAATAGGAGGTATACCCAACTGTTTTGTGTATTCTATGAAGATGCATTTATCCGCTTTGGGTTCGAGCTTATTAGCCTAAAACTTTTTCACATAAGCGTCGCAGCCCCAAATTTTTAAGAAACAACAGCTTAGGTTTCTCTAAACCATAGTTCAAACGGTGTCGTCTCAAAGGAATTGCGTGGTGGCCTATTTAAAGTGAATGTGGTTGTCTCTAATGCCTAACCCATAAACGATAGTGTAATTTGATAAGAGACATCGTGGTATGCACCATATCCAATAGGGTGCAGTTATGATGTTCGGACACACCATCACACTATGGTGTTCCAGGCGGTATTAGTCGTGAAACAATTTCCACAATTTCTTAATTGTGTGCCAAACTCGTAACTCAGATATTCATCTCTATGATCATATCACAGACATTTTATCCTCTTGTCATGACGATCTTCAACTTCACTCTGAAATTACTTGAACCTTTCAATAATTCAGACTTGTGTTTCATTAAGTAAATATACTCAGCATCTACTCAAATCATCTGTGAAGCAAGAACATAACGATATCCACTGCATGCCTCAGCACTCATTGGACTGCACACATCAAATGTATTACTTCCAACAAGTTGCTCTCTTGTTCCATCTTACTGAAAACGAGGCCTTTCAGTCATTTTGCCCATGTGGTATGATTTGCATGTCTCAAGTGATTCAAAATCAAGTGAGTCCAAACGATCCATCTGTATGGACTTTCTTCATGCATATATACTAATAGACATGGTTCGCATGTCTCAATCTTTTCAAAAATGAGTGAGTCCAAAGATCCATCAACATGGAGCTTCTTCATGCGTTTTATACCAATATGACTCAAGTGGCAGTGCCACAAGTATGTGGTACTATCATTACTATCTTATATCTTTTGGCATGAACATGTGTATCACTACGATCGAGATTCAATAAACCATTCATTTTAGGTGCAAGACCATTGAAGGTATTACTCAAATAAACAGAGTAACCATTATTCTCCTTAAATGAATTACCGTATTGTGATAAACATAATCCAATCATGTCTATGTTCAACGCAAACACCAAATAACGATTATTTAGGTTTAACACCAATCTCGATGGTAGAGGGAGCATGCGATGTTTGATCACATCAACCTTGGAAACACTTCCAACACATATCGTCATCTCACCTTTAGCTAGTCTCCGTTTATTCCGTAGCCTTTTATTTCGAGTTACCAACACTTAGCAACCGAACCGGTATCTAATACCCTGGTGCTACTAGGAGTACTAGTAAAGTACACATTAATATAATGTATATCCAATATACTTCTGTCAACCTTGCCTGCCTTCTCATCTACCAAGTATCTAGGGTAGTTCCGCTTCAGTGACCGTTCCCCTCATTACAGAAGCACTTAGTCTCGGGTTTGGGTTCAACCTTGGGTTTCTTCACTAGAGCAGCAACTGATTTGCCGTTTCATGAAGTATCCCTTCTTTCCCTTGCCCTTCTTGAAACTAGTGGTTTTACTAACCATCAACAATTGATGCTCCTACTTGATTTCTACTTTCGTGGTGTCAAACATCGCGAATAGCTCAAGGATCATCATATCTATCCCTGATTTGTTATAGTTCATCATGAAGCTCTAGTAGCTTGGTGGCAGTGACTTTGGAGAACCATCACTATCTCATCTGGAAGATTAACTCCCACTCGATTCAAGCGATTGTAGTACTCAGACAATCTGAGCACATGCTCAATGGTTGAGCTTTTCTCCCTTAGTTTGCAGGCTTAAGAAACTTGTCAGAGGTCTCATACCTCTTGAAGTGTGCACGAGCCTAAAATCCCAATTTTAGCTCTTGGTGTTGGGAATCGTAGCATAATTTTAAAATTTTCCTACGTTCACCAAGATGCATCTATGGAGTATACTAGCAACAAGGGGAAGAGAGTGCATCTACATACCCTTGTAGATCTCGAGCGGAAGCGTTCCAATGAACGTGGATGACGGAGTCGTACTCGCCGTGATCCAAATCATCGATGACCGAGTGCCGAACGGACGGCACCTCCGCGTTCAACACACGTACGGTGCAGCGACGTCTCCTCCTTCTTGATCCAGCAAGGGGGAAGGAGAGGTTGATGGAGATCCAGCAACACGATGACGTGGTGGTGGATGTAGCGGGTCTCGGCAGGGCTACGCCGAGCTTCTGCGAGACGGAGAGGTGTAACAGGGGAGGAGGGAGGCGCCCAAGGCTGTTGTGTTGCTGCCCTCCCTCCCCCCTTTATATAGGCCCCCTGAGGGGGGCGCCGGCCCCAAGAGATGGGATCTCAAGGGGCGGCGGCGGCCACAAGGGGGAAAGGGGTTGCCTTGCCCCCCAAGGCAAGGGGGAACTCCCCCCCCCTAGGGTTCCCAACCCTAGGCGCATGGGGGGAGGCCCAAGGGGGGCGCCCCAGCCCACTAAGGGCTGGTTCCCTTCCACTTTCAGCCCACGGGGCCCTCCGGGATAGGTGGCCCCACCCGGTGGACCCCCGGGACCCTTCCGGTGGGCCCGGTACAATACCGGTAACCCCCAAAACTTTCCCGGTGGCCGAAATTGGACTTCCTATATATAATTCTTCACCTCCGGACCATTCCGGAACCTCTCATGACGTCCGGGATCTCATCCGGGACTCCAAGAAACTTTCGGGTTTCCGCATACATATATCTCTACAACCCTAGCGTCACCGGACCTTAAGTGTGTAGACCCTACGGGTTCGGGAGACATGCAGACATGACCGAGACGCCTCTCCGGTCAATAACCAACAGCGGGATCTGGATACCCATGTTGGCTCCCACATGTTCCACGATGCTCATCGGATGAACCACGGTGTCGAGGATTCAATCAATCCGTATGCAATTCCCTTTGTCAATTGGTATGTTACTTGCCCGAGATTCGATCGTCGGTATCCCAATACCTTGTTCAATCTCGTTACCGGCAAGTCTCTTTACTCGTACCGCAATGCATGATCCCGTGCCTAACGCCTTAGTCACATTGAGCTCATTATGATGATGCATTACCGAGTGGGCCCAGAGATACCTCTCCGTCACACGGAGTGACAAATCCCAGTCTTGATCCGTGCCAACCCAACAGACACTTTCGGAGATACCCGTAGTGCACCTTTATAGTCACCCAGTTACGTTGTGACGTTTGGCACACCCAAAGCACTCCTACGGTATCCGGGAGTTGCACGATCTCATGGTCTAAGGAAAAGATACTTGACATTGGAAAAGCTCTAGCAAACGAAACTACACGATCTTTTATGCTATGCTTAGGATTGGGTCTTGTCCATCACATCATTCTCCTAATGATGTGATCCCGTTATCAATGACATCCAATGTCCATAGTCAGGAAACCATGACTATCTGTTGATCAACGAGCTAGTCAACTAGAGGCTTACTAGGGACACGTTGTGGTCTATGCATTCACACATGTATTACGATTTCCGGACAATACAATTATAGCATGAATAATAGACGATTATCATGAACAAAGAAATATAATAATAACCATTTATTATTGCCTCTAGGGCATATTTCCAACAGTCTCCCACTTGCACTAGAGTCAATAATCTAGTTACATTGTGATGAATCGAACACCCATTGCGTCCTGGTGTTGATCATGTTTTGCCCTAGGGAGAGGTTTAGTCAACGGATCTGCTACATTCAGGTCCGTGTGTACTTTACAAATATCTATGTCTCCATTATGAACACTTTCACGAATGGAGTTGAAGCGACGCTTGATATGCCTGGTCTTCCTGTGAAACCTGGGCTCCTTCGCAAGGGCAATAGCTCCAGTGTTGTCACAGAAGAGAGTCATTGGGCCCGACGCATTGGGAATCACCCCTAGGTCGGTAATGAACTCCTTCATCCAGACTGCTTCCTGTGCTGCCTCCGAGGCTGCCATGTACTCCGCTTCACATGTAGATCCCGCCACGACGCTTTGCTTGCAACTGCACCAGCTTACTGCTCCTCCATTCAAAATATACACGTATCCAGTCTGTGACTTCGAGTCATCCAGATCTGTGTCGAAGCTAGCGTCGACGTAACCCTTTACGACGAGCTCTTCGTCACCTCCATAAACGAGAAACATATCCTTAGTCCTCTTCAGGTACTTCAGGATATTCTTGACCGCTGTCCAGTGTTCCTTGCCGGGATTACTTTGGTACCTTCCTACCAAACTTACGGCAAGGTTTACATCAGGTCTGGTACACAACATGGCATACATAATAGACCCTATGGCCGAGGCATAGGGGATGACACTCATCTCTTCTATATCTTCTGCCGTGGTCGGGCATTGAGCCGTGCTCAATTGCACACCTTGCAATACAGGCAAGAACCCCTTCTTGGACTGATCCATATTGAACTTCTTCAATATCTTGTCAAGGTATGTACTCTGTGAAAGACCAATGAGGCGTCTTGATCTATCTCTATAGATCTTGATGCCTAATATATAAGCAGCTTCTCCAAGGTCCTTCATTGAAAAACACTTATTCAAATAGGCCTTTATACTTTCCAAGAATTCTATATTATTTCCCATCAATAGTATGTCATCCACATATAATATGAGAAATGCTACAGAGCTCCCACTCACTTTCTTGTAAACACAGGCTTCTCCATAAGTCTGTGTAAACCCAAACGCTTTGATCATCTCATCAAAGCGAATGTTCCAACTCCGAGATGCTTGCACCAGCCCATAGATTGAGCGCTGGAGCTTGCATACTTTGTTAGCATTCTTAGGATCGACAAAACCTTCCGGCTGCATCATATACAACTCTTCCTTAAGGAAGCCGTAAAGGAATGCCGTTTTGATGTCCATCTGCCATATCTCATAATCATAGTATGCGACAATTGCTAACATGATTCGGACGGACTTCAGCTTCGCTACGGGTGAGAAAGTCTCATCGTAGTCAACCCCTTGAACTTGTCGATAACCCTTAGCGACAAGTCGAGCTTTGTAGATGGTCACATTACCATCCGCGTCCGTCTTCTTCTTAAAGATCCATTTGTTTTCTATGGCTCGCCACTCATCGGGCAAGTCACTCAAAGTCCATACTTTGTTTTCATACATGGATTCTATCTCGGATTTCATGGCTTCTAGCCATTTGTCGGAATCCGGGCCTGCCATCGCTTCTTCATAGTTCGAAGGTTCACCATTGTCTAACAACATGATTTCCAGGACAGGGTTGCCGTACCACTCTGGTGCGGAACGTGTCCTTGTGGACCTACGAAGTTTAGTAACTTGATCCGAAGCTTCATGATCATCATCATTAACTTCCTCCCCAGTCGGTGTAGGCACCACAGGAACATTTTCCCGCGCTGCGCTACTTTCCGGTTCGGAAGGGGTGACTATCACCTCATCAAGTTCCACTTTCCTCCCACTCAATTCTTTCGAGAGAAACTCCTTCTCTAGAAAGGACCCGTTCTTGGCAACGAAGATCCTGCCGTCGGATCTGAGGTAGAAGGTATACCCAATAGTTTCCTTAGGGTATCCTATGAAGACGCATTTTTCCGATTTGGGTTCGAGCTTTTCAGGTTGAAGTTTCTTGACATAAGCATCGCATCCCCAAACTTTTAGAAACGACAGCTTAGGTTTCTTCCCAAACCATAATTCATACGGTGTCGTCTCAACGGATTTAGACGGTGCCCTATTTAAAGTGAATGCGGCAGTCTCTAAAGCATAACCCCACAATGAGAGCGGTAAATCGGTAAGAGACATCAAAGATCGCACCATATCCAATAGAGTGCGATTACGACGTTCGGACACACCATTTCTCTGAGGTGTTCCAGGTGGCGTGAGTTGTGAAACTATTCCACATTTCCTTAAGTGTGTACCAAATTCGTGACTTCAATATTCTCCACCACGATCTGATCGTAAGAATTTTATTTTTCTGTCACGTTGATTCTCAACTTCACTCTGAAATTCCTTGAACTTTTCAAAGGTTTCAGACTTGTGTTTCATTAGGTAGACATACCCATATCTACTTAAATCATCAGTGAGAGTGAGAACATAACGATATCCTCCGCGAGCCTCAACACTCATTGGACCACACACATCGGTATGTATGATTTCCAATAAGTTGGTTGCTCGCTCCATTGTTCCGGAGAACGGAGTCTTGGTCATCTTACCCATGAGGCATGGTTCGCACGTGTCAAATGATTCGTAATCAAGAGACTCCAAAAGTCCATCTGCATGGAGCTTCTTCATGCGCTTGACACCAATGTGACCAAGGCGGCAGTGCCACAAGTATGTGGGACTATCGTTATCAACTTTACATCTTTTGGTATTCACACTATGAACATGTGTAACATCACATTCGAGATTCATCAAAATAAACCATTGACCAGCGGGGCATGACCATAAAACATATCTCTCAAATAAATAGAACAACCATTATTCTCGGATTTAAATGAGTAGCCATCTCGAATTAAACGAGATCCAGATACAATGTTCATGCTCAAAGCTGGCACTAAATAACAATTATTGAGGTTTAAAACTAATCCCGTGGGTAGATGCAAAGGTAGCCTGCCGACGGCGATCACATCGACATTGGAACCATTCCCGACGCGCATCGTCACCTCGTCCTTTGCCAGTCTCCGTTTATTCCGTAGTTCCTGCTTTGAGTTACAAATATGAGCAACCGCACCGGTATCAAATACCCAGGAGCTACTACGAGTACTGGTAAGGTACACATCAATTACTTGTATATCACATATACCTTGGGTGTTGCCGGCCTTCTTCTTGTCCGCTAAATATTTGGGGCAGTTCCGCTTCCAGTGACCACTTCCCTTGCAATAAAAGCACTCAGTCCCGGGTTTGGGTCCATTCTTTGACTTCTTCCCGGTAACTGGTTTACCGGGCGCGACAACTCCCTTGCCGTCCTTCTTGAAGTTCTTCTTACCCTTGCCCTTCTTGAACTTAGTGGTTTTATTCACCATCAACACTTGATGTTCTTTTCTGATCTCCCCTTCCGCTGATTTCAGCATTGAATATACCTCGGGAATGGTCTTTTCCATCCCCTGCATATTGTAGTTCATCACAAAGCTCTTGTAGCTTGATGGAAGCGACTGGAGGATTCTGTCAATGACCGCGTCATCCGGGAGATTAACTCCCAGCTGAGACAAGCGGTTGTGCAACCCAGACATTCTGAGTATGTGCTCACTAACAGAACTGTTCTCCTCCATTTTACAGCTGAAGAACTTGTCGGAGACATCATATCTCTCGACCCGGGCATGAGCTTGAAAAACCAGTTTCAGCTCCTCGAACATCTCATATGCTCCATGTTTCTCAAAACGCTTTTGGAGACCCGGTTCTAAGCTGTAAAGCATGCCGCACTGAACGAGGGAGTAATCATCAGCACGTGATTGCCAAGCGTTCATAACGTCTTGGTTCTATGGGATTGGTGCATCACCTAGTGGTGCTTCTAAGACATAACCTTTCTTGGCTACTATGAGGATGAGCCTCATGTTCCGGACCCAGTCCGTATAGTTGCTGCCATCATCTTTCAGCTTGGTTTTCTCTAGGAACGTGTTGAAATTGAGGACAACGTTGGCCATTTGATCTACAATACATAGTGTAAAGATTTTAGACTAAGTTCATGATAATTAAGTTCATATAATCAAATTATTTAATGAACTCCCACTCAAATAGACATCCCTCTAGTCATCTAAGTGAAACATGATCCGAGTTCAACTAGGCCGTGTCCGATCATCACGTGAGACAGACTAGTCAAGATCGGTGAACATCTCCATGTTGATCGTATCTTCTATACGACTCATGCTCGACCTTTCGGTCCTCCGTGTTCCGAGGCCATGTCTGTACATGCTAGGCTCGTCAAGTCAACCTAAGTGTATTGCGTGTGTTCCGAGGCCATGTCTGTACATGCTAGGCTCGTCAACACCCGTTGTATTCGAATGTTAGAATCTTTCACACCCGATCATCACGTGGTGCTTCGAAACAACGAACCTTCGCAACGGTGCACAGTTAGGGTGAACACTTTCTTGAAATTATTATGAGGGATCATCCTACTTGCTACCGTCGTTCTAAGCAAATAAGATGCAAAAACATGATAAACATCACATGCAATCAAATAGTGACATGATATGGCCAATATGATTATGCTCCTTTGATCTCCATCTTCGGGGCACCATGATCATCTTCGTCACCGGCATCACACCATGATCTCCATCATTGTGTCTTCATGTAGTCGTCATGCCAATGATTACTTCTACTTCTATGGCTAACCCGTTTAGCAACAAAGTAAAGTAATTTACATGGCGTTATTCAATGACACGCATGTCATACAAAATAATAAAGACAACTCCTATGGCTCCTGCCGGTTGTCATACTCATCGACATGTAGGTTGTGATACCTATTACAAGAATATGATCAATCTCATACATCACATATATCATTCATCACATCTTCTGGCCATATCACATCACATAGCACTTGCTGCAAAAACAAGTTAGACGTCCTCTAATTGTTGTTGCAAGTTTTTACGTGGTTTGTAGGTTTCTAGCAAGAACGTTTCTTACCTACGTATGACCACAACGTGATTTGCCAATTTCTATTACCCTTCATAAGACCCTTTTCATCGAATCCGTTCCGACTAAAGTAGGAGAGACAGACACCCGCTAGCCACCTTATGCAACTTGTGCATGTCAGTCGGTGGAACCTGTCCCACGTAAGTGTACGTGTAAGGTCGGTCCGGGCCGCTTCATCCTACAATGCCACCGAAACAAGAAAAGACTAGTAGCGGCAAGAAGAATTGGCAAACTCAACGCCCACAACTACTTTGTGTTCTACTCGTGCATAGTAACTACGCATAGACCTGGCTCATGATGCCACTGTTGGGAATCGTAGCATAATTTTAAAATTTTCCTACGTTCACCAAGATGCATCTATGGAGTATACTAGCAACGAGGGGAAGAGAGTGCATCTACATACCCTTGTAGATCGCGAGCGGTAGCGTTCCAATGAACGTGGATGACGGAGTCGTACTCGCCGTGATCCAAATCACCGATGACCGAGTGCCGAACGGACGGCACCTCCGGGTTCAACACACGTACGGTGCAGCGACGTCTCCTCCTTCTTGATCCAGCAAGGGGGAAGGAGAGGTTGATGGAGATCCAGCAGCACGACGGCGTGGTGGTGGATGTAGCGGGTCTCGGCAGGGCTACGCCGAGCTTCTGCGAGACGGAGAGGTGTAACAGGGGAGGAGGGAGGCGCCCAAGGCTGTTGTGTTGCTGCCCTCCCTCCCCCCCTTTATATAGGCCCCCTGAGGGGGGCGCCGGCCCCAAGAGATGGGATCTCAAGGGGGGCGGCGGCCATAAGGGGGAAAGGGGTTGCCTTGCCCCCCAAGGCAAGGGGGAACTCCCCCCTAGGGTTCCCAACCCTAGGCGCATGGGGGGAGGCCCAAGGGGGGAGCCACAGCCCACTAAGGGCTGGTTCCCTTCCACTTTCAGCCCACGGGGCCCTCCGGGATAGGTGGCCCCACCCGGTGGACCCCCGGGACCCTTCCGGTGGTCCCGGTACAATACCGGTAACCCCCGAAACTTTCCCGGTGGCCGAAACTGGACATCCTATATATAATTCTTCACCTCCGGACCATTCCGGAACCTCTCGTGACGTCCGGGATCTCATCCGGGACTCCGGACAACTTTCGGGTTTCCGCATACATATATCTCTACAACCCTAGCGTCACCGGACCTTAAGTGTGTAGACCCTACGGGTTCGGGAGACATGCAGACATGACCGAGATGCCTCTCCGGTCAATAACCATCAGCGGGATTTGGATACCCATGTTGGCTCCCACATGTTCCACGATGATCTCATCGGATGAACCACGGTGTCGAGGATTCAATCAATCCGTATGCAATTCCCTTTGTCAATCGGTATGTTACTTGCCCGAGATTGGATCGTCGGTATCCCAATACCCTGTTCAATCTCGTTACCGGCAAATCTCTTTACTCGTACCGCAATGCATGATCCCGTGACTAACGCCTTAGTCACATTGAGCTCATTATGATGATGCATTACCGAGTGGGCCCAGAGATACCTCTCCGTCACACGGAGTGACAAATCCCAGTCTCGATCCATGCCAACCCAACAGACACTTTCGGAGATACCCGTAGTGCACCTTTATAGTCACCCAGTTACGTTGTGACGTTTAGCACACCCAAAGCACTCCTACGGTATCCGGGAGTTGCACGATCTCATGGTCTAAGGAAAAGATACTTGACATTGGAAAAGCTCTAGCAAACGAAACTACACGATCTTTTATGCTATGCTTAGGATTGGGTCTTGTCCATCACATCATTCTCCTAATGATGTGATCCCGTTATCAATGACATCCAATGTCCATAGTCAGGAAACCATGACTATCTGTTGATCAACGAGCTAGTCAACTAGAGGCTTACTAGGGACACGTTGTGGTCTATGCATTCACACATGTATTACGATTTCCGGACAATACAATTATAGCATGAATAATAGACGATTATCATGAACAAAGAAATATAATAATAACCATTTATTATTGCCTCTAGGGCATATTTCTAACACTTGGAACATCTCATATGTTCCGCGACATTTCAAAATGTCTTCGGTGCCTCAATTCTAAACCGTTCAACATTACGCACTGAACTATCACGTAGTCATCAAAACGTGTATGTCAGATGTTCGCAACATCCACAAACGACGCTCGAGGTTCAGCACACCGAGCGGTGCATTAAGGACATAAGCCTTCTTTGCAGCAATGAGGACAATCCTCAGTTTACGGACCCAATCCGCATAATTGCTACTATCAACTTTCAACTAAATTTTTCTCTAGGAACATATCTTAGTAGAACTAAAGCATAAGCTACGACATAATTTGCAAAGACCTTTTGACTATGTTCATGATAATTAAGTTCATCTAATTATTTAATGAACTCCCACTTAGATAGACATCCCTCTAGTCATCTAAGTGATACATGATCCAAATCGACTAGACCGTGTCCGATCATCACGTGAGACGGACTAGTCATCAACGGTGAGCATCTCCATGTTGATTGTATCTACTATACGACTCATGTTTGACCTTTCGGTCTCTTGTGTTCCGAGGCCATGTCTGTACATGCTAGGCTCGTCAAGTCAACCTAAGTGTTTCGCATGTGTAAATCTGGCTTACACCCGTTGTATGCGAACGTTAGAATCTATCACACCCGATCATCACGTGGTGCTTCGAAACAACGAACCTTCGCAATGGTGCACAGTTAGGGGGAACACATCTCTTGAAATTTTAGGGAGGGATCATCTTATTTATGCTACCATCGTTCTAAGCAAATAAGATGTAAACATGACAAACATCACATGCAAATCATAAAGTGACATGATATGGCCAATATCATCTTGCGCCTTTTGATCTCCATCTTCGAGGCATGGCATGATCACCTTCGTCACCGGCATGACACCATGATCTCCATCATCGTGTCTTCATGAAGTTGTCTCGCCAACTATTACTTCTACTACTATGGCTAACGGTTAGCAATAAAGTAAAGTAATTACATGGCGTTTTTCATTGACACGCAGGTCATACAATAAATTAAGACAACTCCTATGGCTCCTGCCGGTTGTCATACTCATCGACATGCAAGTCGTGATTCCTATTACAAGAACATGATCAATCTCATACATCACATATATATAATTCATCACATCCTTTTGGCCATATCACATCACATAGCATACCCTGCAAAAACAAGTTAGACGTCCTCTAATTGTTGTTGCATGTTTTACATGGCTGCTATGGGTTTCTAGCAAGAACGTTTCTTACCTACGCAAAAGCCACAACGGTGATATGCCAGCTGCTATTTACCATTCATAAGGACCCTCTTCATCGAATCCGATCCGACTAAAGTGGGAGAGACAGACACCCGCTAGCCACCTTATGCATCAAGTGCATGTCAGTCGGTGGAACCTGTCTCACGTAAGTGTACGTGTAAGGTCGGTCCGGGCCACTTCATCCCACAATGCCACCGAATCAAGATAAGACTAGTAACAGTAAGCAAATTGAACAAATCATCGCCCACAACTACTTTGTGTTCTAGTCGTGCATAGAATCTACGCATAGACTAGCTCATGATGCCACTGTAGGGGAACGTAGCAATAATTCAAAATTTTCCTACGTGTCACCAAGATCAATCTAGGAGATGCTAGCAACGAGAGAGAGGGAGTGCATCTTCATACCCTTGAAGATCGCTAAGCGGAAGCGTTACAAGAACGCGGTTGATGGAGTCGTACTCGCAGCGATTCAAATCGCGGAAGATCCGATCTAGCGCCGAACGGACGGCGCCTCCGCGTTCAACACACGTACAGCCCGGGGACGTCTCCTCCTTCTTGATCCAGCAAGGGGTGAGGAGAAGTTGAGGGAGAACTCCAGCAGCACGACGGCATGGTGGCAATGGAGCTCGTGGTTCTCCGGCAGGGCTTCGCTAAGCACTACGGAGGAGAAGGAGGAGGTGTATGAGGAGGGAGGGCTGCGCCAGGGAAGAGGTGCGGCTGCCCTCCCACCCCTCCACTATATATAGGGGCAAGGGGAGAGGGGGAGGCACCCTAGGGTTTACCCTAGGGGGCGGCGGCCAAGCAGATTGGATCTCCCTAGGGAAAATCCTAGGGAGACTTGCCCCCCAAGCCAAGCAGGTGGAGGCTTGCCTCCCAAGCCAGGTGGAGGCGCCCCACCTCCCCAAGTAACGTGGGAAAGTGTGTGGGGGGCGCACCACCCCTTAGTGGGCTGGTTTGCCCCCTCCCCTTTAGCCCATGAGGCCCTCCAACACTTGCCGGGGCTCCCGAAACACCTTTCGGTCATGCTGGCCATAGCCTGGTACCCCCGGAACACTTCCGGGCTCCAATACCCTTCGTCCAATATATCGATCTTCACCGCCGGACCATTCCAGAACTCCTCGTCATGTCCGGGATCTCATCCGGGATCCCGAACAACCTTCGGTAACCACATATTGTTTCCCATAACAACTCTAGCGTCACCGAACCTTAAGTGTGTAGACCCTACGGGTTCGGGAACCATGCAGACATGACCGAGACACCTCTCCGGCCAATAACCAATAGCGGGATCTGGATACCCATATTGGCTTCCACATGTTCCACGATGATCTCATCGGATGAACCACGATGTCGAGGATTCAATCAATCCCGTATACAATTCCCTTTGTCTATCGGTATGTTACTTGCCCGAGATTCGATCGTCGGTATCCCAATACCTCGTTGAATCTCGTTACCGGCAAGTCACTTTACTCGTTCTGTAACGCATGATCCCGTGGCTAACTCATTAGTCATATTGAGCTCATTATGATGATGCATTACGGAGTGGGCCCAGAGATACCTCTCCGTCATACGGAGTGACAAATCCCAGTCTCGATTTGTGCCAACCCAACAGACACTTTCGGAGATACCTGTGGTGCACCTTTATAGCCACCCAGTTACGTTGTGACGTTTGATACACCCAAAGCATTCCTACGGTATCTGGGAGTTGCACAATCTCATGGTCTAAGGAAATGATACTTGACATTAGAAAAGCTCTAGCAAACGAACTACACGATCTTGTGCTATGCTTAGGATTGGGTCTTGTCCATCACATCATTCTCCCAATGATGTGATCCCGTTATCAATGACATCCAATGTCCATGGTCAGGAAACCATAACCATCTATTGATCAACGAGCTAGTCAACTAGAGGCTTACTAGGGACATGTTGTGGTCTATGTATTCACACATGTATTACGGTTTCCAGTTAATACAATTATAGCATGAACAATAGACAATTATCATGAACAAGGAAATATAATAATAACCATTTTATTATTGCCTCTAGGGCATATTTCCAACAGTACGAGCCTTTTGCACTGGTTGCCCATCCTTCTTTGGCTTGAACTTACGCTTGTTGTCGTTGTTAACAGGCCTATTATCTGATATAAGCTTGTGATCCCATTCAGCAATGAAAGCCTTGTTCACCAGAGTTTGGAAATCTGGGAAATCAAGCATACTCAGAGTACACCGGAGTTGCGGATTTAAGCCTCCAAGAAATCTGTCAATCTTCCTTTCTTCGGTGGCCATGTCATAAAGAGAGTAACGGGCCAGATGATTGAATTTTTGCAAATATTCACCCACAGACTGATTTCCTTGGACTAGTGCGAGAAATTCACGCTGCTTAGTCTTCATAGCTCCAGCAGGGATATGCTATTTCCGGAACTGATCCTTAAACTTTTCCCAGGTGATTTCCTCATCAACAGGCCACATGGCTTTTGCATTTTCCCACCATATGGCAGCTGCGCCTTCAAGGTAATGGGTTGCAAATGGAACTTTATCATTTTCTTCAGTAGGAGCAATCTCAAGCTTTTTCTCAATGGTACGCAACCAATCGTCTGCATCCAATGGGTCAACAATCTGACTGAAACTGGGTGGCTTGCTCCTTTGAAAATTTGACAGCTTTGAGTGATGACCGTTCTGATTTCCATTCTGTCCAACCATAGCTTGCACACTTCTTAATATTTCGATCAGATTATTGTTCCTTCTTTCCTCAAACATACGCAGAATTTGCTCGATGGAGGGTGGATTTGGCGGTGGAGGCGGTGGCGGAACGTACGGCCCGGGAGAATGTCCTGCCTGTCGTGCGAAACGACGAACAGGAGTTCCCTCACGAACGTTGCTACTGCTGCCTCCCCGCGTCATCCTATTGTGGATTTTCCCAAGACAACACAATCGAGATGAGAAACATCCAAGAATAAATTTGGGGAAAAGCCAGCAAGAAATCCCGGAAGAAAACAAAAAGAGCGAATAAAATACGGCGAATAAAGTCCCAACATAATTATACATCGACTCATACATGAAAGATAAACAACACGCCAGGTTCGACTACTCTCATACATGCAACGAAACATCATGACTCGAACGACTACATCCGTACATCATCCGGACGACTGCGAATACTCAAAGATACTACTGCTCTGCTGGTGCTGCGGTGTCCTCCCTTGAAGCGGTCTCGGATCCTGAACTAACGAGGTTAACGGAGACCTCCGGGTTAAAGGTAACACGACGGAGCTGCCTCGAGGGCTCTCCCTCAGGGGCAGGGGTAGGATGGAGCATCGGGGCTACATGAGTGGCGAGAAGTGAAACCCACTCGGCAGGAGTACTGAGAGGATTCACGGCCGAGACGCCCGTGCTACTCGGAGGAGTAACCGGTGAAATAGGGGAACTAGAACTGGCTGGAATATAAGGTGTAAATCCCAGAGAGGATGGAGTAGTGGCAGATCTAGTAGTGACCAAAGCAGCGGCTAAAGCAGTACGGGCACGAGTCAGCTCTCGAGCCAGATCGTGGATCATAAGATAGCTAGCAGTGACATAACGAGCAAGGTGGCTAGCAACACTATCAGACTCCGAATCAATGATAGGGAAACGGACACGACCACTGTTGTGCAGAGAAGGGTAGTAATAGAAACCTGGGTGGTTCTGCATTCGGACCTCGTTGTAGCGAAGCTCGACAAGGACCTCGAATGCAGCAAACTGGACAACCTGAGAAGCGGTGGAGGCGTAACCGCTCCGAGAAGTACGAGTGTAAGAGCTGGAATCGGAACTAGTGCGCAGAGTGACCACTGCGTGATACTCATACACTGAATCAGCTAGATGCTCCCGGTACACACGATAGACTAGGTCGTCTCCGAGAGGGTACATCCGACACCACACGTTGCGAAGGAGGTGTGGTGACGTGTACGGCCTCAGCTGCAACTGGCACGGATACGGCACCGGAGCCATCTACACTCACAACCATTAGCAGGTTAGCATAAAGATATAAACATGCAATGCAAAAACTAGCTACAATTGCTACCGGCACTCAACTTAAACTCGTATCTAACATCCAGTTAACATGTCGAAGTCTAGGATGGCCTACAGTCAGCGCGGCTCTGATACCAAGCGTTGTGGCACCCCGGCTCAGAGCGGCCGGTTTACCATGCATTGCCAGCCTAGAGACCATGTCTTCTGGCAACACACAACATCTTGGTACAGAAAACAACCGCTTTATTGATGCTAGCGGATCAGAGTTTATATTACAACAGATGTCGAGGCCAAGCAGCACGCCCGGTGCGGCTGAACAATATGTACATTATTTAGTGAACATAAAGGGGCCTCGATCATAACAACTACGCGGCAGCGGAACAACGTCGTAGCGGAAACTCCATATCACAGGGCCACCGATGTGGACACGATCTAGACTCGAGCAGCACTCCTTTCCAACGAGACTTCCCTGAAATCTGGCATGACACGCCAGGTCAGTACATTGAATGTACTTGCAAGCTCACAACAAGCATAATCATAATGGCAAACAATATCATGATAATTAACCAATTAATAATAATGCAACACTATATGTCCAGCATGCTGTGATCATGCTCGAATGTCCCTCGGGACGGACTTACCAACCGTGATCATTCTCGGATCATAAAAAACCACCATCGTGGTCTTAACAAGAGTAACTCGTGATCCTTACGGCGATCACAACCACGATCAATATTTGGTCCCGAACATCTCGATGACCTTTCAGCCATCATCAACAGTGCAAAGTTCATAACATAGTGTGCAAATTTTATTAAATGTTGACTCATGGTGGGCCCTACTACGAGGCGTCCCTGACCGTGGACTCGGCTATCGATAGATTATACACTCTGCAGAGGTAGGACACTGTACCCACACCACAGAACCCATGGCCTCGCACTCCCATTCGGGTGGACCAACGGCATTCCGACAAAACCCTTCCATTGCCATGACACTCTCCCGGCCACTCTGACCCAATCCCCAACGGGCTAGTCCTGGGTGGCCCCGTGTCTACCAAAGACACAACGACCACCGTCGTGGCCAAAACATCCCACTCGGGGACCCGGTACCATAATCTCAACAACGGGCACACAAGGTTATGCCTGCTTACCGGGCCAGAGTAAGCATGCCATAACCTTCCCTAGTTGGAGGCACCGACCAGAGGCAATGTCAATCGACCGAATCAAGGCCTTCCCACAAAGGCAAATGTGGTTGCACTGGGAAAAACTCGATTCAGCGGCACCATGACCCAGTCAACGATAAATTCAAGTTGAGTTATATCAGGTTCAACTTAAAATGAAAATGACCGGTGTCATAGCATGCCATGAAATGCAAAACTACACATGCATCACATATTAACGAAAATGACTGTTGTCAACCATATTCACACTAAGCATAAACATCAACAACTTATATTATTTTCCTGGTCAGAGTAACTCACACTTTAACCAAAATATTTTGCAGTAATTTTTATTATTTTCTCATGCAAGAAAATAACTTCGATTAATTTCTCATATGCATAGCAAAGATCATACCACAAACAAATCCTAATTTCTTTACCAACCAAGTTAGGTTCAAACATTCTGTAAGTCAAGTAAAATGGCTAAACAAGTACTTAACATAATATTTTCTAGCAAATTTTACTATTTTATTTATGCAAGAAAATAACTTTAAGTAATTATTAACATGCATAACAAAATTATTGTTATCATTACCACAAATAGATCTTAGTTTTGCTTTACCAACTAAGCTAGTTTTAATCATTTCATTCAAGTAATAAAATCATAAATATTGAAATGACACCATGAAAATGTTGCTGTGGCTTGCCTTAGTGCAGATGAGGTTCACAAGCCTTCTGGTGATCCTCAAGACAAGCCTCACCCTCTTAAAATAATTTTAAGCACAAAAAGAAAATATCAAGAACACTTCTGAAAATCACCAGAAATTCTAAACAGCTCAGAAAAATCTCATCTTTGGTGAGCTGCTAGATTTCTTTGCAAGGAACAAGATGCAAAAAGAATCAATTCATTTGGACTTATGGTTGAAGAGTTATGGCTGTTTGAAGTGTTCTGTAAATTCAAATGAATTTGAATAAAAATAAACAAACTGGGGGGGGGGGGGGTGACGTCGAGGGCGTAAAGCCCAGGGGCGCCACCACTCGTACCGCTTCACGCGCGTACAGAGTGGCTGACTAGTGGGCCCCGCTAGCCGGCGACGAGGGCTCCTTGGCCAAAACGAGAGGGAGGGATGGAAAGAGGAGACGGAGGCGCACCTGCCTGTACCCGTAGCATAGCTAGGGGTGGTCGGACGGCGTCGGAATTGACCTCGCAAGCGGAGGCAGAACACGGAGGTCGCCGGAGATGAGGAAGACGGCGAGCAGAGGCAACTCCAAGGGCTCCAGGGGGACGGGATGGCTTCACCGGAGAGAGGCGGAGGCCCTGGAAGGGTCGCCCTGGCCTGGGAGGGGCTGGAGCTACCGCGACGACCAGAGGGGATCGCTGGCGAGCTCGAGCTCGAGGACAGCGGCCCGCAGCCTGCCTGGCCGGGCTATGGTTTCCTACGCACTTGTGGGATGTGTGGGAGTGGTGGATGGTGCTCGAGGAGGCTGGGGGAGGCTCCATTTATAGGAGCGGAGAGGGGGTTTCGGGCTCCGCCGGTCTACACCTGTCCATGGCGCCCGACGACGAGCAGCGTCAGTGAGAGGGGGAGAAGGCGACGCAGCTCACGCGGCGACTGTTGGCGAACGGGGACGAGCACAAGAACGAGGAGAAGGTGACGAGCACAGTGCGCACGGCACTGTTGGGTTGGCCGGACCGTGCCCGTGCTCGCTGCGGCGAGCTTCGGCGTCAGCGAGCGCCAGAGGGAAGTTAATGGCATTGAGACGAGGATGGTGGCGAAGTTTGGCACGCTCGGGCAGACGAGTGAAGCGAGCACGCGCGAATAGAGCGCTCGGCGGCACTCAGAGCGCATCGAGACGCAGGCATGACATAGTGGACACGCGTGGTCACCGCACGAACTCTTCCCTCAGGCCAGCCTACGTCCAAAAATCATGTCTGGCATGTTGTTCGTGGTGGTTTTGAAGTTTACCACGCTTTGGTTTGGATCCAGGTGCAGTAGAGGAGTTTTTACATGCCAAGTAAGTTTCTGGTCAGTAACTTTGAGAGGTTACTGCGGTCAAATGGCTGGGAGTTGGGGGCTGTGCTTTGGAGGTTAGCCATGATCTACTAAGGTGAAGATGCACAAGAAAAACCAGGCACAATGGAGCAAGTAAAATGGTAGTTGTTGTAGAAACCACCATTTCTGTCCAGAACAGAAAATATTTTCTGTAGCAAAAATATTCAAAAAAGTGATGAAATATTTTTGCTCAGGAAGGTGCCCTAGGTTTCCAAGAATATTTGTGAATTATCTCAGATTTTTCTGGGCCATAAAAATTGGGGTTGCTTTGGAGCATATTGAACTAGCTAGGGTTTTTGAGAGAGAAATGAATATTTTTCATTTAAGAAAAATATTCCAAAGATTATTTTGGGGTGGATCAGAAAGGGAATGATGATTATGGAGGGAAATGAAGCACTTGGGTGAAAGCCAAGGGTACCCAAGTGTTTAAGTCCATATGAAAAGATTCAAAAACTCCTAATTTCAAATTGACTCCAAATGAAAATCAAGCAAATGAGAGAGGGAAAAAACCAGGCTGTCACACAGAACGAGAGCGTTGCCAATTGCAGAAGGTCACCCTGCTGCTCTCGATGCAGCCGCTTGAACTATTGAGCGGACTCAAAACAGAGCAAGGGCGTTGCCAATAGTGCAAGGGCCCCATTGCGTGCAGGTTTTCCATACACAGGGCAAGATCTTCGAGGAGGATAACCTTATATATAAAGAGGAATTACTCAAAGCTTTGCCTGACTTAGCTTTTCTGTCGTTGCACGAGCGTCCATCGCATCTGTAGATGACGCCGCCAAGTTTGGTCGTCTTCTTCCTTGGAATGACGACCACGATAAAGCCTCTGCTCCAATCAGACAAGATTTCCACAACTGCGCCTCCTACCTGGCGCGCCAAAGATGTCGGGGGAAATCGACACCTATGGAATCACTGGGATCCCTTCTACGGTTGGCGGGCGCGAGGTTGTGCAAAGAGCGGGTCTGGCGGTCAGCACAAAGATCGTTTACCCAGGTTCGGGCCGCGAGGATGCGTAATACCCTAGTCCTGCTTTGGTGTGTATTCGAGTGTTCTTGAGTTCTTGAACTAGCTACGGGGTGTAACTTGTCCAAAAGATCTGAATCCCTCTCTTGGATGCCTCGGGCCTCCTTTTATAGACAAAAGGGGTTGCCATAGTGGCACACAGGAGCTGGAAAGGTGTACAGTGGATGAGTCTATCCTCTGGCACCGTTGGACAAACGGATTTAATGCGCTGCCGACGTGCCCCTCTTGCTTTATCAGGGACGGCAAGGAAGCTCGTCCCAACTGTCGCCGCCTCGCCTGGCTCCGACGCGCGTCCGAGCTGATGAGGCGTTGCAGTGCCACGTTTGCTGGCTGCTGGGCTGGCATGGTGGTGGAGTCTTCACGAAGATCTGCATGCCATCACGCAGGTGCTAGCTGAGTTGGCGTAGAGGCCGCATGCTGTCACGCAGGTGCCTGCCCAGCTGGTTGAGCTAGCAGCTGCATGGGAGCAGCGGTGTGGCCTTGGCAGATGTGGGCCTGGCCGCGGCCCCGCTGACGTCCTCGGCAAGGGTCTTGCCGGGGCCCCGGCAAGGGTCTTGCCACGGCACCGCGGTCGTCCCCGGCAAGGATCTTGCCGGGGGTCTCGTGGATTTCCCCGGCAAGGATCCTTGCCAAGAATCGTCGTCTTCTGGTCCTCATCTGATCTCGTGTATTTATGATCTTCACAAAGATCTGCATGCCACCATGGAGGCGCCTCCCGAGCCGTGGTTCCAATATGGTTGATGGTGTTGGAAACCCTTGGGCTCAAGGGTGGTGCGCTCTACTGGTGTCAGGCAAGTTGCCCCGGCAAGGGCCTTGCCGGGGCAGTCCACCTCGCCCTTTTGCTCTTTTGTGTCTCTGGTGTTGGCGTTGCTTTGATTGCCTTGTGCTCCGGCTTCCCTCTTCTGCCTTGCTCAGTGTGGCCGCGAGCACGGCTCTGACTACCCATGCACAAGTAAAGGGGTGCAAAGGAGAGCCCCTACTTTTGTACACCGACAACACCCCTCTTGGTTGGCTTCAAGACAAGCTTCTCCTTCTGAAAATAATTAAAAACCACAAAAACGAATATCAAAAACCTCTCTGAATAGCACTAGAAATTCTAGGCAGCAAGGAAAAATCCACCTTTTGGTGTGCTGCTAGAGTTTTCTAAAACAAAGACAATGCAAAAAGATCAAATCATTTGGACTTATGGTTTAGAAATGGTCGCTGGTCAAAGTTTGGGTCAATTTCTGATTAAATTTGAATTAAACAGAAATTCCGGGCGGGGGGGGGGGGGGGGGGGGTGACGTCGAAGGCGTAAAAGGAAAGTGCGCCTCCACTCGTACCGCTTCGGGCGCGAGTGGTGAGGCTGATGGGTGGGCCCCGCACGTCAGGAGAGAGAGAGGGGGAGCGAGATCAGAGGGTGACGGCGCTTCGCCGGAGCTCACGCCGGCGAGGAGGGGGTTTGGGGCTAGATGAGAGGGATAGAAATGAAGCAAGGTTCACGGCGCACCTGCCCGTACCCGTGGCTTGCCGTGGGATGGACGGAGCTGCTCGCGGTCAAGCTCGCAAGTTGCGGTGACGGATGGGATTCGCCGGAGTGGAAGAAGACGACGGCTAGAGGCGGTTCCGGGGGCTCATCAGCATCCAGGCAGCACCAAGGGACCTCCATTGCCACGCCCGAGCAGTTGGTCGAGCTCGAGAGGCACCAAAGCGAGGTGGCCGAGCTGAGGAGGTCGCCGGAGTTCTCTGGTCGGGGCAGACGGCCAGAGGCCTGCCCGACCAGGCTGTGGCCCTTCTACGTGTTCGTGGAGGTGGTGAGGAGTGGTGTGTGGCTTGGAAATGAGGAGAGGGGCTCTATATATAGCCGGAGCGAGGGGGTATCGTGTCGCCGCCAGAGTTTTCTGGAAGCCGGCGAACGGCGACGAAACGCTCCAGTGCGAGGGGTCAAACGTGCAGCGTCAATGCGGGAGTTGTCCACGCTCGTGGACGAGCACATGACGCAGGGGGGAAGAGGACAAGGGCACGCGCACACTGTGGCTTTTGGCCGCGATGTGCCCTTGCTCGCTGCGGCATCTCCAGCGTTGGCGAGCGCCAGGGAGAGGTCAAGGGCGATCGGTCGGGGCTGTAGGTGCGGCGCGCAGTCGTCAGCGAGCGCTGGCTTGAGCACGCGACGAACGGAGGCATTGGCGCTACCCTGAGCGCATCGAACGCATGCCAGGCGCCGTGTCCTCACGCGGTCACCGCCCTGGCATGGTCAAGACGACGTCCAAGGACTGCCAAAACTTGTCTACGCTCTAGTCCACGCAGAGTTTAGTCTAGGAACGTTGAGAACACATAGCCAGGCCGACCAGACTTGACGCAACCAAGTTGGCAAGTTTCTGACAAGAAACTTGGTCGCCAAGTTAAGCTGGCTTCTAGATGGCCATTTGGGATGATATTCTGGGGTTTAGGTTTTCTTAGGAGGGTAATTAAGCTCAAGAAAGATCAGGACCAAAAGAACAAGGAAAAATGCACTTGCTGTACAAAGTGCATTTCTGGTCCAGAATAGAAATGATTTTCTATAGCAAAAATATTACAAAAAGTCATGCAATATTTTTGCTTGGCAAGGTGTGCCAAGGTCCAAAGAATATTCAGGAATTATTTCAGAATTTTTGGAGCAAGAAAAATGGATGTTGCTTTGGAGTACAAGTTTCTAAAAAGAGTTTCAGAGAGGAGAATGAATATTATTCTTTTATGAAAAATATTCATTTGATTATTTTGGGGATTTAGTAGAGAAATAATGTTGAATGAGGAGAAGATAGGTCACCTGGGTGAAAGTCAAGGGTATGCCCAAGTGAGAAGTCCATTTGAATTGATTCCAAAATACAAATCAAGGCAAGGCAAAAACCAAGTCCGAAAACAGAGAGAAGGCAAGTCCGAAAAAAGAGAGAAGGCATAATCCAGGTTGTCACAATCGTTGCTACCTGCATTAGCTCAAACCACAGCATATTGCCATGTCATGATCATGCATCATATTGTGGCATTGCATTGATTGTGTTCCTTCTCTGTTGTCGGTGCTTGTTCCCTCTCAGTAGACGTTGATCCCGCGATGAGATCGATGACACCGATGAAGAACTATACTATCTTCAGAAGTGCCAGGCAAGCAAAACCCCCTTGTTCATTCCAATACAATCCCACTCTCTCGCTCCTGCTCTCTTTTTACTGCATTAGGACAACAACGATTCAACTGTTACATGCTGCGTAGTTGAACCCCTTTCCTTTGCATGACCTTTCATTGCCACAATAAATAGATGAAACCCACTAGCATGAGTAGGAGTTGTTTGAGCCCTAATGTGCCTACTCATTCATGCTTGTTGTCATGCATGCTACTGCTTAGAGTTGAGTCAGGTCTGATTCATCGGGGATGAATTGGAATGTGGTGAACATGTCTTACTATTGAGAGCTAAGTGTGTGAACACGATTTGGTAAAAGGTAGCGGTGAGAGGCCATGTAGGAGTACATGGTGGGTTGTCTCATTGAAACCGTCCTCAGGAACTGAGTTCTATGTTTGTGATCCATGAACAGCTACTACCACACATTGGGATCCTTAATTGACTCTCTCGACTTATTAACCGCCCCTGTCCTCTGTCCAGGAGTTGCAAGTAGTTTCTGGTGTTTGTAGTATGCTGGAGGCCGTGCGCAGTGCTGACCCGAGGGGTGGGCTGTGATGCGGTAGGCACGTGGCACGATGTACCGGGACGCCCGTTTGGTGCCTCGGGAACCCTGCACACATCGTTCGGGGCCGTATGTGGAAACCTCGGCCGGACTCCCTGCGGATGGAACCTGAATAGGTAATAAACCTGGACTAGGGACTTGTGTGGTTAGTCAGGTCGTGGTCGACACCCTTGCCAGGCTTCCGGTTGAAGGTTGCCGAGATACATAACGTGTACATGGCGGTAAGTGGCGAGAGCGTGTGTGAAGAAGTACACCCCTGCAGGGCAACATCATCTATTCGAATAACCGTGTCGGCGGTAAAGGACTTCTGGGTTGCCTGTACAATTCATAGACAAGTGAAAGTGGATACTCTAAAATGCGCAAGATAAGCGTGAGTGCTATGGATGGCCTCCTCGTAGGGAGACGGGAGCAAATCCATAATGGTGTATTGTTATGGTGAATATGTGGACTCGTGTGCGCCACCTCAAAAGAGTTACTTGCAGTCGTAGTTCAGGTTAGCCACTGAGTCAAAGATGGCTTGCTGCAGTTAAACTCCACCACCCCCTTTGTTGATACTGATGCATATGTAGCTAGTTCTGATGTAAGTCTTGCTTGGTACATTTGTACTCACGTTTGCTTAATTTATGTTTTGCAGAGAGACTTCAGTCTCACTAGTAGTTCCGCGTGACTTCAACGTTTAGCTTGTTACCTAAGCTATGATCTTGTGCCCTCGGCAGGGTCTTGTAGTTAGTCAGGCTTCTCAACCTTTTTCATTTGTAGTTGTCTGTACTCAGACAAGTTAAGCTTCTGCTTGTGCTTATTGCTTGTATGACTTGAATGCTGGGTCATCAGACCCATGTTTGTAATATCTGTCTCTTCGGAGCCTAATTAATAAATACTTTGAGTTGTAGAGTTTTGTTGTGATGCCATGTTGTATTTGCACATATCGAGCATATTGTGTATATGATTTCAAATGCTTCGTATGTGTGGGATCCGACAACCTAGTTGTTTATCCTTGGTAGCCTCTCTTACCGGGAAATGTCTCCTAGTGCTTCCACTGAGCCATGGTAGCTTGCTACTGCTCGACATGTGTCCTTCTTCGTTCCTGTGTCTGTCCCTGCAGGGAAATGTCATGCCGTGTCTACCGGAGTCCTGTTAGCCTGCTACAGCCCGGATTCTTCGGTGTCCTGTCAGCCCAGCTGCTACAGCCCGGATTCACTCGCTGATGACCGACACGTTCGTTGCTGGGTCATGTATGCATGTCCCTGTAAGTTAGTGCCACTTTGGGTTTATGACTACTCATGTCGGCCCGGGTTCTCTGTCATATGGATGCTAGCGACACTATCATATACGTGAGCCAAAAGGCGCAAACGGTCCCGGGCCAGGTAAGGTGGCACCCGTGGGAGTACCGTGCATGAGGTCGCAAAGTGATATGATGTGTTACATGCTAGATCGGCGTGACTTAGGATCGGGGTTCTGACAACTTTGGTATCAGAGTTCGTGCAACGCTCAATTTATTATGCAGTTCGGTATGACAACCTTTATTATGCAGTCTGTCGCTTTTATTCTTTGTCATCCAAGTTCGTGCAATGCTCAATTTTCACTTACACTAAACGATCTCACACTTTTAGAAGCAATTTTTATTGCCTTTTTGCACCGATGACAACTTACTTGAGGGATCTTGCTCAATCCCTAGGTAGGTATGGTGGACACTTGAAAAAGATTTGGGTTTAAGGGTTGTTGGATGCACAAGTAGTATCTCAACTTGGTGCGGAACTTTTGGCTAGCAAAGACGGGGGCAAGCACCACATGTTGAAGGATCTATGACAATATGACTTCTATGTGAATATGAGAAAACATAAATTATTACATTGTCTTCCTTGTCCAACGTCAACAATTTTGGCATATAATATTTTGATGGGGGCTCACAATCACAAAAGATTTCCATGATAGTTTATTTGCATGTGAAAGTTCTCTTCCTTATACTAATTATTCGTGAATTGCTTTTATGACCAATATTGTGATTGTCAAGCCTCAAAAGATTTCACTTTCCAAACCCAATGTGAAGCTACCACTAGGCATGATATAATTTCAACTTCATGATATTCAATTCATTCAACAATTTACTCGTAGGATATAAGTGAAGCACAAGAGTAAATGACAAACTACTCCAAAAAGATATAAGTGAAGATCATGCGAGTGGTTAAGTAAATAGATAGCTATGTGAGGACTCTCTCTTATTTAATAGCTTCAGATCTAGGTATTTTATTAAAATAGCAATAAAAAATAAAATAAAATGGCATTCCAAGAATAGCACATAACATGTGAAGAAGCAAAAACTTAGGTTCAACCGATACTAACCGATAATTGTTGAAGAAGAAAGGTGGGATGCCTACCGGGGAATCCCCAAGCTTAGATGCTTGAGAATTCTTGGAATATTAACTTGGGATGCCTTGTGCATCCCCAAGCTTGAGCTTTTGTGTCTCCTTAATTCCTCTCATATCATGGTTTTCCTAAATCTCAAAAGCTTCATCCACGCAAAACTCAACAAGAACTCGTGAGATAACTTAGTATAGACCAATGCAAAAACCTTATCATTATCTACTGTAGCAAATCACTAAAATTATTATTCAACATTGCATACTAAATGCCTCTGCATATTTAATACTCCTATCCTCAAATAGAATCATTAAACAAGCAAACATATACAAACAATGCAACCATAACAGCAATCTGCCAAACTAGTACAGTCTGTAAAGAATGCAAGATTCATCATACTTCCCTAACTCCAAAAATTATCAAAATCTACCAAACTGTAGGAAAATTATCTGAGCTTCGGCAATGTACTCAGCCTCGGCGGTTGAAAGGGACACACAATTCTGCTTCTTTGAAGACCAACTTACCAATGACCTCCCTAGGAATTGACATGACCCGGAAGTGGACTTGCGGTCTACCTTGTCTCCGGCCCAATCCGAATCCGAATATCCTAATAACTTGAAAGTTGCTCCTTTGGGGTACCAAAGGCCCAAGTTTGGGGATGAACCAAATATCGAAGGATTCTTTTCACTGCCGAAAAATGGCTCTCCTTGGGAGCGGATTGAAATCTTGCACACATACACACACTCAACATAATATCCGGCCTAGATGCACAAAGGTAAAGTGAAGAACCGATCATAGAGTGATATACCTTTTGATCCACATCTTTACCATTGGGATCAAGATTAAGTTGGCCATTTGTGGGCATGGGCGTCTTCATGGGCTTGACATCTTGCATTTTGAACCTCTTGAGCATGTCTTGAATATAAAGTGCTTGGTTGATGAAGGTTCCTCCTCTCAATTGCTTCACTTGAAATCCGAGGAAAAACTTCAACTCTCCCATCATGCTCATAGCAAATTCCTTGGTCATAAGATTCTCAAACGCAACGTTAATAGCATGGTTAGTGGAACCAAAAATAATATCATCAACATATATTTGGCACACAAACAATTCTCCTTTTACCCTCTTCGTGAAGATAGTGGAATCTATTAACCCGATCTGGAACCCCTTCTCGCTTAAGAACGCCGTAAGGTGATCATACCAAGCACGATGTGCTTGTTTATGTCCATAGAGCGCCTTATGGAGTTCATAACCGTGAGAGGGGTGATCGGGGTCTTCGAAACCGGGAGGTTGTTTGACATACACCAACTCCTTAAGAGGACCATTAAGAAATGCACTCTTCACATCCATTTGATACAATTTGAAATCATGATGTGAAGCATATGCAAGCAAGATACGAATGGACTCAAGACGGGCAACGGGGGCAAAGGTTTCACCGAAGTCCAAACCTTCAACTTGGGTGAACCCTTGTGCCACTAACCTTGCCTTCTTTCTAGTGACTTGTCCATGCTCATCTTGTTTGTTCTTAAAGATCCACTTTGTTCCAATGACATTATGATGTTCTTTGGGTCTCTTCACAAGAGTCCATACTTTGTTGCGGGTGAAGTTGTTGAGTTCTTCATGCATGGCATTTACCCAATCCGGGTCGTCAAGTGCATCTTCAACATTAAGGGGCTCAACACAAGAGACAAACGAGTGATGTTCACAAAAGTTTGCCAAACGTCTACGAGTAGTTACCCCTTTGTTGATGCTTCCATAAATGTTGTCGGTGAGATGTTGAAGATGCTTTAACTTGGCGGCCGCTTTTTGAACTTTGAGGGTAAGCTCTTCTTCACTTGGTTTTCAACTTGTGGAAGAAGCTTGGCCTTGAGAATGCTTTAGCCTTGGAGACACCCTTCTCTTCACAACCTCTAGTTCTTGATCACTTGGATGTGATGATGTGGAAGACACTTGAGGTTGGGATTGATCTTGATCTTGATCAAGAGCTTGACCTTGGGCCTCACGGATTGGTTCTTCGCCATTTGGTTGGGCTTGCCCTTGATCTTGCTCGGGAACATGAGGGACTTGATCTTGTTCTTGGATAGGTTGATGATTTTCCATAGCATCTTGACCTTGTGGTGGCGGTGATGACTTCCCTTGTGGAGAATCCACAAGAGGGGCTCTTACTCCTTCTTCTACTTGGACTTGGGGTGTTTCTTGTGGACGAATGTGGCCTATCCCCATAGTCCTTATAGCTTGTGAAGGAGCCTCATCACCTACAACACTAGGAACAATTTTCTCCGCACGGGAACCATTATCTTCATCAAACTCCACATTTACCGTTTCCTCAATACATCCGGTGGATTTGTTGAGAACACGGTAAGCATGAGAGTTTGATGCATATCCAACAAATATGCCCTCATAAGTTTTAGGCGCAAACTTAGCTAAACGGGATTTCTTATTTAGAATGAAACACTTACAACCGAATACTCGAAAGTATTTGACGTTAGGCTTTCTCCCGATTAGGAGTTCGTAGGGAGTCTTGTTCTTGAGCTTACGAAGATAAAGCCGGTTTGTAGCATGGCACGCGGTGTTGATGGCTTCGGCCCAAAGCTTGTGTGGAGACTTGTACTCGTCAAGCATGGTCCTTGCCATCTCAATGAGAGTCCGGTTCTTCCTTTCCGCAACACCATTTTGTTCGGGAGTGTATGGCGCGGCATATTGATGCTTGATCCCCTCATCGCTCAAGAACTCGTTCATAGTGTAATTTTTGAACTCGGTGCCGTTGTCACTTCGAATTGCCTTGATCTCACAATTATGTTGACGTTGAGCTTCTTTGGCAAAGTTGATGAAGGTGTCTTGAGTTTCATCTTTAGTCTTGAGAAAGAACACCCATGTATATCTTGTATAGTCATCGACAATGACAAGGCAATACCTCCTCCCTCCCAAACTATCATAAGATGGAGGCCCAAAGAGATCCAAGTGAATGAGCTCGAGAGGCCTCAAAGTGGTAATGATAGTCGACACCTTATGAGCTTTTTCATGAAGTTTTCCGGCAATGCAAGCACTACAAGGACGATCTTTGGCAAAAGACACATTGGTTAGTCCAAGGATGTGCTCCCCCTTTAAGAGAGCTTGTAAATTTCTCATGCCAACGTGTGCTAGCCGACGGTGCCAAAGCCACCCCACGTCGGCCTTGGCCATTAGACATGTTGCAAGATAAGTTTTCTCATTTGAGAAATCAACCACGTAAAGGTTGTCTTCAACATGCCCAACAAAGACCACTTTGAGATTGCTTCTCTTAAAGACGGTCACATGAAATTCACCGAAATGAGAATCATAACCGGCACGTGCCAATTGAATCGTAGAAAGTAAATTGTAGTGAAGGGATTGAACAAGCATGACATTCTTAAGTGATGCATCACTAGAGATTACCACCTTGCCCAAACCCAATACCTTGCCCTTGCTATTGTCACCAAAAGAGATGTTTGAAGTGGCCTTGAGCGAATCAATGAACTCCACAAGCATCTCCCTCTCTCCGGTCATATGATTGGTGCAACCACTATCGATCACCCATTGTGTTCCACCGGAGGTATAGTCCTACAAGAATCAAGCTTTGATTTTAGGTCCCCATTTTGCAACGGGTCCTAGAGAGTTAGCAACAAGGGTCTTAGGAACCCAAATAGTCCAAGCATAATCATCATAGTTAGTGCCAACAAATTTAGCAAAGGTATGACCATCATCTCCTCTCATGAGGACATAAGATGGGTTGTTCTTGCCGGCAAACTCTTTGGGAATGGCCTTGTCCCTAGTGACCTTGCCATCCCCGACATTCCCTTTTTCCTTCTCCTTCTCCTTGTGTCCTTCATGAACAAATGCTATCTTTTGTTGGGGAGGAGAAGTAGGACCGATCTTCTTCTTGTGGCTCTTCTTCTTGGTCTTCTTCTTCTTAGAAGAGGGGTCAAACCCAATTCCCTCCTTGGCAACACACTCCTTTTGGTTGCTCAAGAGGTCATTGAGGTTTTTCTCCCCTTGAATGCACGACACAAGCCCTTTCTCAATTTGGGCTTTTAACTTCTTATTCTCCTCTTGGAGAGAGGTGCAATCATGAGCAAAGTTAGCCGTACAAGATTCATCATTTAAATCAATATGAGGGACGGAAGTAAGAGCCTTAATGGTTGTAGCTTTAAGTTGAGCATAAGACTCGGTGAGGGCAATGAGGTCACCTTTGACAACCTTGGAACTAGTCACAATGAGCTCATGTTCCTCAACAAGTCTCGTGTGATCAACTAGAAGCTTTTCAACCCTTACTTTAAGGGCATCGTTGTTCTCAAGAGCAAGTTGCAACGCATCATCGGTTTTAACGAAGTCAATTTTATGAGAAGACAAGGCTTCCTCAAGTGATGCTCTCATGACACTCTCTTCATGTAGCTCGTGCTCAAGGAGTTCGACTCTCTCTTTTTCCTCTATGAGGAGGTTTTCAACATTCTCAATAAAATCATCGCGTTCGGCGAGTGATTTAAGGAGATCGCTAAAACGAGCACGAGCTTCACCATGAAGAGTTTTCATGAAAGCCATCAAGGATTCCTCATCATTATCCACACCATCATCACACTCATCCTCCACTATCTCACATGAAACATTGGGAGTGTGGATGAAGGGTTTTTGAGATTTGGACTTTGTTTTTACCTCTTTGGCCATGAGGCAATGATGAGTGAACGGCTTGTCCTCGTTGGGAGAGTCGAAGAGGCCGGTGGTGGAGGAGGAGGTAGTGGCATGCATGGCAATGGCGGCCGTGCCCACATGATCATCATCACCGTCATCTTCATCTCTGGACATGTACTCCTCATGAACAAGAGCCTTGTCATCTTTCCTCTTGGAAAACTTGG
Organism: Aegilops tauschii subsp. strangulata; assembly: GCF_002575655.3. NCBI lineage: Eukaryota > Viridiplantae > Streptophyta > Magnoliopsida > Poales > Poaceae > Aegilops > Aegilops tauschii. The sequence goes on from NC_053039.3 coordinate 5,076,637, forward strand.
TGAACTTCTTCTTCTTGAGCACAAGCTTCTCGGACTTGTCTTCACGTCTCTCATAAGGACAATCGTGCACAAAATGTCTTGGGCTATCACAGTTGTAGCATTTTCTTCGTCCAAACGATCTTCCTTGCAGATTCTTCCCTTTGTTTGCCATGGTCCCGGAATATTTCTTGACCAAGAGAGCCAAGTCTTCCGCAAAGTCATTTGCCGGGCATGAGGTGTCAACATCTTCCTCACAAGTCTCTTCAACAACTTCTTCATCCCTTGAGGGTTGGGAACTACTTTCTTGGCCTTCAATGCAAGATTTGAGTTCTTGGTGGCTTGAGCTATGGCAAAGGTCTTCTTGGACTTGGTCTCCAAAAGAACATGAGTTGAGAAAGTGGATACAACTTGTGCCGCGGTCAACTTTTGATAGTCCGGGCGTTGATGTATCATCATCACCATGGTATGTTCCGTGAGAACCATAGCATCAATGAACTTGTCCTTAATGAAATCATCATTTGCCCAAGTGCACCCAAAGGTTCTCAAATTGAGCACAAGAGACTTCAACCTTCGATATACCTCTTCCGCGGACTCACCCTCATTTCTCACAAATAGGTTGACTTCTTGCTTGAGCAAAGCCAACCGAGATCTTCGAATTGCTTCATCACCTTCGAGGGCCTCCTCAAGGCAATCCCAAATTTCCTTGGCGGTCTTGAGTAGAGCAATGGAGTCACTATAGTCATCGGTCACCGCGGTGCGCAACATGTGGTGGGCGGTAGCATTGAGTTGATCATCAACTGCTTCTCTTGGAGTGAGATTCATGGGATCCTTGGGGTTGAAACCGTTGACCACAATCCACCATAGTTGTGTAGATGCACTGCGAATATGAGACTCCATATCTAGCTTCCACTTAGCAAACGTGTTAGCTTTCAAAGGGGGCGGAGGCCCCACAGGATTAATGCGAGGGTGCTGCAAGGGTTGTGGTGAGTAAAAGGGTTCCACGGCATTATACTTGGGAACTTGAGTGCGAGCCGGGGATGCAAGAGGTTCTCTCGAATCATCCGCATCATGAACCGCATTTGGATCAAATGAGTTTGAGGCGGATGTCGAGGGCTTTGAGCGAGCATCAATTTCCTCCTTGACCGAGGAGCGAACTTCTTTCAACATAGAAGTTTTGAGGTCCGCAAACATTGAAAGAATATCGGCCGCGGTCAACGGGGCACCCGGGTTAATGGGGGCGACGGGAGCAACGGCCGGAGCGACAAGTGCGTCGGCCGCGGCGGGGGGTAGGTTTTGACCATCCTCCGCAAGTGGTGCGTCACCTCCCTCATTCCCTTGATCGACCATATCCTCTAAGGTTGTAAAACCTTATATTAGAGCACGAGGCTCTGATACCAATTGAAAGGATCGATACAGTCGACTAGAGGGGGGGGGGGTGAATAGGAGACTACAAATTTTACTCTTTCTTGTCAATTTTAAGGCTTAGCGGATAAAAAGGGTTCACTAGATATGCAACTAGGTGAACACAACCTATATGACAAGCAAGCTCTAAGCTAAATATGCTAGGCAACAAACTAATTAGCAAGCCAACAAGCATACAAGGCTAAGTAAAGTGCGGGAAAGGATTAACCACAAGTGAGACGAGGACGCGGATTTTATCCCGAAGTTCACTCTTCCTTGGGGAAGAGCTACTCTCCGTTTGGAGCGCTGCCGGAGCCAAAGCTTGCGGAACGCCACCGAAGGCTCACCGTAATCTCCTTCGAGTCACTCCCAATGGATGAGCCTCGAATCACTCGGGGTTGGTCTTGAAGGCGACCACCACACCTTTACAAACTTCTCCGGAGCACACCACAAGCAAGGAAGCTTCCGGAGGAACCTCTAACCGCCTAGGAGCCCAAGCTCCAAGAGTAACAAGTCATGGTGGATGAATGTTGCGGGGAATGCGATTTGGTTTGGTCAAAGTGTAGATCGGGTCTTGCTCTCCCAATCCCCAAAGTTTCAACAAGATTGGGTGGAGGGATTGAGAGTAGTGAGCAAAATGGGGTGTAGCAATGGAGGAGCTCAACAAGACATTAGGGTTGGGGGATGGAGGAGGAAGAAGGGGGCTTATATAGTGTTCTTGGCCGGGAGGGGATTTCTGCCCGTTGGACCCCGTGCACACGGGCCAAGTCAGCCCCGTGCGCACGGGGTGTCCAGTGAGATTCGAGGTACCCCGTGCGCACGGGCCAAGTCAGCCCCGTGCGCACGGGGTGTCCAGTGAGTTTCGAGGTACCCCGTGCGCACGGGCCAAGTCAGCCCCGTGCGCACGGGGTGTCCAGAAATATTCTGACTACCCCGTGCGCACGGGGGTCAGAGACCCCGTGCACACGGGGTGGCCAGAAGATTTCTGATGAAACATCACAGGACACCACGACAAAGCACACAATAAGTGGAATATCTGAGGAGGTGTAGGAGGGCTGGTGTATCTGTCTTGGAGGCATTCCCACACGACACTAATTCCACGAAGACCCCTCTTGACAGTGCGGTTTTACCTACGACTCAAATCGAAGCAAAACGAAAAACCTTCGAGTCGCCGGTAACCACGCCTTTGATCTTTTTGGACTGGGGGGTCGCACACCTCCATCAATGGACACCTTGGAACCAAAGTCCCGAGATAACTTTAGCAACCAACATTAGTTCCACTAACCACATTGTCATCACACCAAAATATAATCTAAGAGATACTTGCACTTTCAGAAATGATGTTAGAGGTGTTGGAAAACATGCCTCTATGGTACAAACCCAGTCAGAACAAATTGCTAAATCTCAAAGAGAATTGCTTGATGAAATGAATAATAATATACATGACTTTGCTGTTAGAGTTGCAACTAGAGGAGGTAAAATGACTCAGGAACCACTTTATCCTGAGGGACACCCAAAAATAATTGAACAAGACTCACAAAGAAATAACACTAGTGCACCTAGTCCTTCTAGAAAGAAAAAGAAGAAGAAAAATGACAGGACTTTGCATGCTTCTAGTGAACCAGAAATAGAGAAACCTCCTAATAATGATAACGAAACTTCTATCTCAGATGCTGAAACTCAATCTGGTAATGAACATCCACCTAGTGATAATGAAAAAGATAATGCTGATGTTCATGAAGATGCTCAACCAAATGAAAAAGAACCAGATAATGATGTTGAGATAGAACCGCCTATTGATCCTGATAACCCACAACCTAAGAATAAAAGGTATGATAAAAGAGACATCATTGCTAGAAAACACAGTAAAGAAAGAGAACCGTGGGTTCAAAAACCTATGCCTTTTCCACCCAAGTCAACTAAAAAGAAAGATGATGAAGAATTTGAACGCTTTGCTGAAATGCCGAGGCCAGTCTTTTTGCGTACTCGCTTGACTGATATCTTGAAAATGCCTCCTTATGCAAAGTATATGAAAGACATCATCACTAATAAGAGAAAAATACCGGAAGCTGAAATCTCCACTATGCTTGCTAATTAAACTTTCAAAGATGGAGTACCTAAAAAACTTGGAGATCCAGGAATACCAATTATACCTTGCTCTATCAAAAAGAATTATGTGAAAACTGCTTTGTGTGATTTAGGAGCTGGTGTTAGTGTTATGCCTTTCTCTTTATATAAAAGACTTGACTTGAATAAACTCACACCTACTGAAATATCCTTGCAAATGGCTGACAAATCAACTGCCATACCTATCGGTATCTGTGAGGATGTGCCCGTTGTTTTTGCTAATGTTATTTTGACTGACTTTGTTATACTTGAGATGCCCGAGGACGACAACATGTCAATTATACTTGGTAGACCCTTCTTGAATACTGCAGGGGCTGTTATTGATTGCAATAAAATAAAGGTCACTTTTCATATTAATGGTAATGAGCATACGGTGCACTTTCCGAAGAAACAATTCCATGTGAATGGTATTAATGTTATTGAGAAATCTCCGACGATCACTATTGGAAGTTTTCGAATACCTCTACCTACTGTCAAAAAGAAATATGAAATGCTTATTGTTGGGGACATTCATATCCCCATTGAGGTAACTTAGTGATTTACGAAAGCTCTTCGGTTTCATGCTAATCGAAAGTGGTTGTTAATAAGACCTTATCAACCTTATTAATGAATCATTTTTGAGCAGTATGAAGTTGATGAATTTAGTAAGCAGTACCTTCTATCCTTAATTTTTGTTTTCTATTTTTTAGTTAAATAAAAAAAAGCCATGTTTTGTCTGTTTTCTGAATTTCCCGTGTACTAAAAAAATGACCCAAAAATAAAAGTTCTCAGAATGCTTTGAAAATTTAATACGATTTTTTTCTTAATATTTCTGAATTTCTGGTGCAAATAATATGAGAGGGGGGTGCACCAGGTGGGCACAACCCACCTGGGCGCGCCAGGACCCCCAGGCGCTCCCTGGTGGGTTGTGGTCCCCATATGGGCCACCTCACTTACCTCTTCATCCCACATCATCACTTACCTCTAGAAAAAAATCTCCATTGCTCTCTCCCGTGTTCTTGCTCTCAAACCCGCGGATTTCGATCTCTTTGCTCGAAGCTCCGTTTCCGAAACTGTTTCGGGGGATTGTTGCTTGGTATGTGACTCCACCGTTTGTCCAATTAGTTTTTGTTTTAGTGGTTTATATTTTGAATAGTTATCTACTCTTGGTGCTGCTGTAGATGAGCTTGCATGTTGAATTGTTAGAGTTCTAAGTAGTTTGAATGCTTGCTATGGCCTCTATGTATCCCTATGAGTAGTTGCTATCAATTTAATAAAGTTTTGTTGACAAATTTTTGCCACCCAAAAATTTTCAGAAAATTGTACACGGACATGATGAACCTATTTGGAAGGAGTTCCTCGAGGAGGTGATCCTCGGGGGCATCTTCTAGTGACAGTTTTTCCCGCCGGTCTTATGTTGAACCAAGTGAAAATTCCACATGAGATGCCGCCACCAAAACATGCTTATGGCCTTGCGATGAATATATGATGCGTGTGGGTATTAAGGAGGAATTTGAGCAATATGTTCACAATGCTGGTCTCGGTCCCTACATTTCAGATAAGTGCGAATGTCGGTGTACAAAAAGAGGGGCGCACTTTTTGTACCCCTTTACCTGTGCACGGGCAGTCGGAGCCGCGCCCGCGGCCACGCCAAGCAGAACAGGGGAGGTGAGCCAGGGTAAGACCGAAGCCCAAGATAATCAGAGCAACGCCAAGACCAAGACCACAAAGAGCAGGAGGGACGAAGCAGGTTCCCCCGGCAAGACCCTTGCCGGGGCAGCTCGCCCCACGCCAACAGTGCGAGCCACCCTTGAGCCCACGGCCCCCAACGCCATCATCCATGTGGGACCAGGGCTCGGGAAGGCACCTCTGTGGTGGCATGCAGATCTTTGTGAAGACATATTCAAGATCGGATGAGGATTAGAAGACGACGATCCTCGACAAGATCCTTGCCGAGGAAGGCCACTAGGTCCCCGGCAAGGCCCTTGCCGGGGACGGCAGCGCGCCATGGCAAGACCCTTGCCGGGCCACCTGGCAAGGCCCTCACCAAGGACGCCAGCGGGGTCACCAACCAAGCCTCCACCACCGTTCACATGCAGCTGCCAGCCAACCAGTCGGGCGGGCACCTGCGTGGCAACATGCAGCTCCTAGGCCAACTCATCGAGCGCCTGCGTGGCGGCATGCAGATCTTCGTGAAGGTTCCACCACCGCGCCACCTTAGCTGCCTGCCCGCCTAGATGGCGCCGCACGCATCGCTGGCCAGGGCACATGTCGAAGCGAGGAGGAGCGGCGACGGACGGGACGGGTCTCGCCCCCGTCCCCAATAAAGTAAGGGGACACCTAAGCTACGCATTAAATGCGTCTTGTCCTGTAATACGAGCGATAAGCTCAGGGTACTGTACGCCTTTCCACCTCCTGTGTGCCACTGTGGCAGCCCCTTTCGACTATAAAAGGAGGCCCATGACATACTGGAGAAGGATTCGGCTCTTTCGAACCACGCACAGACCACAGCTAGTTCGAGAGCTCAAGAACTCTCTGAAATACACCCACCAAAGCAGGACTAGGGTTTTACGCATCCTCGCGGCCCGAACCGGGTAAACGATCCTTGTGTTGTCTACTAGCCCTGCTCTTCTTGCAACCCCGCGCCTCGGCAACCGTAGTAAGGATTCTCGTGACCCCATAGGTGTCGTTCCACACCGACATCTTTGGCCCCCCAGGTAGGGGGGCGCAATTGTGAGAATCTGGTCTAGTAGTTAGCCTAGCGGTTCTTCATCGCCATGGCTCCTAAGAAGAAGACGGCCACGACGGTCGGATCGTTGGGAGCCGAACGACCCATGCCGGTGCGGGCGGGCAGCGGACCGGTCGCAGATAGAACACGGACCGCGGTCCGCGAGCACCAGTATCGCCCTGGTAGTCAGAGCTAGGCGAGCGGCGTCGTTCGTGCACTAGATGGCCGGCTACACGTCACCGGATCCAAAGACGGAGCTGCCCCCCCCCCCGCAGGCGGTGCGGCGCCCTCCAGGGACGTCATTGTGCCACCTCCAGGCGGCGCCGCGACCTCCAGGACGCCCACACCGGCGACCATTGCGCGCTCTTCCCGTGGTGTGCGCATCGAGCCGCGTCACCGCGTTGGTGACCCTGGGCACCGCTGTGGGAAGAGCCCCGTGCGTCGTCCGCGGGATGAAGGGGTTCAGCACGCCCGCCGAAGCGCTGGCGAAAATGGCACGCAGCCGCTGGGTCGTGACGGAGCTCCTTCTTGAAGGAAATATGCCCTAGAGGCAATAATAAAGTTATTATTTATTTCCTTATTTCATGATAAATGTTTATTATTCATGCTAGAATTGTATTAACCGAAAACATAATACATGTGTGAGTACATAGACAAACAGAGTGTCACTAGTATGCCTCTACTTGACTAGCTCGTTGATCAAAGATGGTTATGTTTCCTAGCCATAGACATGAGTTGTCATTTGATTAACGGGGTCACATAATTAGGAGAATCATGTGATTGACTTGACCCATTCCGTTAGCTTAGCACTCGATCGTTTAGTATGTTGCTACTGCTTTCTTCATGACTTATACATGTTCCTATGACTATGAGATTATGCAACTCCCGTTTACCGGAGGAACACTTTGTGTGCTACCAAACGTCACAACGTAACTGGGTGATTATAAAGGTGCTCTATAGGTGTCTCCAAAGGTACTTGTTGGGTTGGTGTATTTCAAGATTAGGATTTGTCACTCCGATTGTCGGAGAGGTATCTCTGGGCCCTCTCGGTAATGCACATCAATTAAGCCTTGCAAGCATTGCAACTAATGGGTTTGTTGCGAGATGATGTATTACGAAAAGAGTAAAGAGACTTGCCAGTAACGAGATTGAACTAGGTATTGAGATACCGACGATCGAATCTCGGGCAATTAACATACCGATGACAAAGGGAACAACGTATGTTGTTATGCGGTCTGACCGATAAAGATCTTCGTAGAATATGTAGGAGCCAATATGGGCATCCAGGTCCCGCTATTGGTTATTGACAAGAGAGGTGTCTCAGTCATGTCTACATAGTTCTCGAACCCGTAGGGTCCGCACGCTTAACGTTCGTTGACGATATAGTACTATGAGTTATGTATGTTGGTGACCGAATGTTGTGCGGAGTTTTGGATGAGATCACGGATATGACGAGGAACTCCGGAATGGTCCGGAAGTAAAGATTGATATGTGGATAGTAGTGTTTGATCTCCGGAAAGGTTCTGGAATCCATCGGAAGGGGTTCCGGTTGTTTCCCGAAATGTTTGGGCACAAGAACACTTTATCTGGGCCAAAGGGGAAAGCCCACGAGGTTTTAGGAAGGCGCAAAAGGAAGTTTTGCGGAGTCCAGGGGGCAGACACCAGGGTCCCTGGCGTCTGGGTCCAGACGCGGGGAACCCTGGCGTCTGGCCCTGGAGTCCGAGAATGACTCTTGTCTTTCCAGTGAAACCGACTTTCTGGAGGCTTTTACTCCAAGTTTCGACCCCAAGGCTCAACATATAAATAGAGGGGTAGCGCTAGCTGAAGGAAATATGCCCTAGAGGCAATAATAAAGTTATTATTTATTTCCTTATATCATGATAAATGTTTATTATTCATGCTAGAATTGTATTAACCGGAAACATAGTACTTGTGTGAATACATAGACAAACAGAGTGTCACTAGTATGCCTCTACTTGACTAGCTCGTTGATCAAAGATGGTCATGTTTCCTAGCCATAGACATGAGTTGTCATTTGATTAACAGGATCACATCATTAGGAGAATGATGTGATTGACTTGACCAATTCCGTTAGCTTAGCACTCGATCGTTTAGTATGTTGCTATTGCTTTCTGCATGACTTTTACATGTTCCTATGACTATGAGATTATGCAACTCCCGTTTACCGGAGAAACACTTTGTGTGCTACCAAACGTCACAACGTAACTGGGTGATTATAAAGGTGCTCTACAGGTGTCTCCAAAGGTACTTGTTGGGTTGGCGTATTTCGAGATTAGGATTTGTCACTCCGATTGTCGGAGAGGTATCTCTGGGCCCACTCAGTAATACACATCACTATAAGCCTTGCAAGCATTGTGACTAATGAGTTAGTTGTGGGATGATGTATTACGGAACGAGTAAAGAGACTTGCCGGTAACGAGATTGAACTAGGTATCGAGATACCGACGATCGAATCTCGGGCAAGTAACATACCGATGACAAAGGGAACAACGTATGTTGTTATGCGGTCTGTCCGATAAAGATCTTCGTAAAATATGTGGGAACCAATATGAGCATCCAGGTTCCGCTATTGGTTATTGACCGGAGAGGTGTCTCAGTCATGTCTACATAGTTCTCGAACCCGTAGGGTCCGCACGCTTAACGTTACGATTACAGTTATATTATGAGTTTATATGTTTTGATGTACCGAAGGTTGTTCGGAGTCCCGGATGTGATCACGGACATGACGAGGAGTCTCGAAATGGTCGAGACATAAAGATTTATATATTGGAAGCCTATGTTTGGACATCGGAAGTGTTCCGGGTGAAATCAGGATTTTTCCGGAGTACTGGGAGGTCACCGGAACCCCCCGGTAACTTAATGGGCCTTAGTGGGCCTAGGTGGAAGAGAGGAGAGGAGGCCAGGGCAGGGCCGCGCGGCCCTCCCCCCTAGTCCGAATTGGACAAGGAGAGGGGGGCGGCGCCCCCCCTTCCTTCCTCCCCTCCACCTTTTCCCCCTTCCTCTCCTAGTCCAACATGGAAAAGGGGAGTAGTCCTACTCCCGGTAGGAGTAGGACTCCTCCTGGCGCGCCTCTCCTCCTTGGCCGGCGGCCTCCCCCGTGCTCCTTTATATACGGGGGCAGGGGGGCACCTCTAGAGACACAATTGATCAACGATCTTTTAGCCGTGTGCGGTGCCCCCCTCCACCATATTACACCTCGATAATATCATAGCGGTGCTTAGGCGAAGCCCTGCGTCGATAGAACATCATCCTCGTCACCACGCCGTCGTGCTGACGAAACTCTCCCTCAACACTCGGCTGGATCGGAGTTCGATGGACGTCATTGAGCTGAACGTGTGCTGAACTCGGAGGTGCCGTGCGTTCGGTACTTGATCGGTCAGATCGTGAAGACGTACGACTAAATCAACCACGTTGTGTTAACGCTTCCGCTTTCGGTCTACGAGGGTACGTGGACAACACTCTCCCCTCACGTTGCTATGCATCACCATGATCTTGCGTGTGCGTAGGAATTTTTTTGAAATTACTACGTTTCCCAACAGTGGCATCCGAGCCTGGTTTTATGCGTTGATGTTATGCACGAGTAGAACACAAGTGAGTTGTTGGCGATATAAGTCATACTGCTTACCAGCATGTCATACTTTGGTTCGGCGGTATTGTGAGATGAAGCGGCCCGGACCGACATTACGCGTACGCTTACGCGAGACTGGTTTCACCGTTGCGAGCACTCGTTGCTTAAAGGTGACCGGCGGGTGTCTGTCTCTCTCACTTTAGTTGAACCGAGTGTGGCTACGCCCGGTCCTTGTGAAGGTTAAAACAGCACCAACTTGACAAACTATCGTTGTGGTTTTGATGCGTAGGTAAGAACGGTTCTTGCTAAGCCCGTAGCAGCCACGTAAAATATGCAACAACAAAGTAGAGGACGTCTAACTTGTTTTTGCAGGGCATGTTGTGATGTGATATGGTTAAGACATGATACTGAATTTTATTGTATGAGATGATCATGTTTTGTAACCGAGTTATCGGCAACTGGCAGGAGCCATATGGTTGTCGCTTTATTGTATGCAATGCAATCGCCACGTAATTGTTTTACTTTATCACTAAGCGGTAGCGATAGTCGTAGAAGCAATAGTTGGCGAGACGACAACGATGCTTCGATGGAGATCAAGGTGTCACGCCGATGACGATGGTGATCATGACGGTGCTTCAGAGATGGAGATCACAAGCACAAGATGATGATGGCCATATCATATCACTTATATTGATTGCATGTGATGTTTATCTTTTATGCATCTTATCTTGCTTTGATTGACGGTAGCATTATAAGATGATCCTTCACTAAATTATAAAGTATAAGTGTTCTCCCTGAGTATGCACCATTGCAAAAATTCTTCGTGCTGAGACACCACGTGATGATCGGGTGTGATAGGCTCTACGTTCAAATACAACGGGTGCAAAACAGTTGCACACGCGGAATACTCAGGTTAAGCTTGACGAGCCTAGCATATAACAGATATGGCCTCGGAACACTGAGACCGAAAGGTCAAGCGTGAATCATATAGTAGATATGATCAACATAGTGATGTTCACCATTGAAAGCTACTCCATCTCACGCGATGATCGGACATGGTTTAGTTGATATGGATCACGTGATCACTTAGAGGATTAGAGGGATGTCTATCTAAGTGGGAGTTCTTAAGTAATATGATTATTTGAACTTAAATTTATCATGAACTTAGTCCTGATAGTACTTTTGCAAATTATGTTGTAGATCAATAGCTCGCGTTGTTGCTTCCCTGTGTTTATTTTTGATATGTTCCTAGAGAAAAATTATGTTGAAAGATGTTAGTAGCAAAGATGCGGATTGGATCCGTGATCTGAGGATTATCCTCATTGCTCCACAGACGAATTATGTCCTTGATGCACCGCTAGGTGACAGGCCTATTGCAGGAGTAGATGCAGACGTTATGAACGTTTGGCTAGCTCAATATGATGACTACTTGATAGTTTAGTGCACCATGCTTAACGGCTTAGAATCGGGACTTCAAAGACGTTTTGAACGTCATGGACCATATGAGATGTTCCAGGAGTTGAAGTTAATATTTCAAGCAAATACCCGAGTTGAGAGATATGAAGTCTCCAACAAGTTCTATAGCTAAAAGATGGAGGAGAATAGCTCAAGCAGTGAGCATGTGCTCAGATTGTCTGGGTACTACAATCGCTTGAATCAAGTGGGAGTTAATCTTCCAGATAAAATAGTGATTGACAGAATTCTCTAGTCACCATCACCAAGTTAGTAGAACTTCGTGATGAACTATAGTATGCAAGGGATGACAAAAGTAATTCCCGAGCTCTTCGTGATGCTGAAATCGACAAAGGTAGAAATCAAGAAAAACATCAAGTGTTGATGGTTGACGAGATCACTAGTTTCAAGAAATGGGCAAAGGGAAGAAGGGGAACTTCAAGAAGAACAGCAAGCAAGTTGCTGCTCAAGTGAAGAAGCCTAAGCCTGGTCCTAAGCCTGAGACTAAGTGCTTCTACTGCAAAGGGACTGGTCACTGGAAGCGGAACTACCCCAACTATTTGGTGGATAAGAAGGATGGCAAAGTGAACAAAGGTATATTGGATATACATGTTATTGATGTGTACTTTACTAGTGTTTATAGCAACCCCTCGGTATTTGATACTGGTTCAGTTGCTAAAAGTAGTAACTCGAAACAGGAGTTGCAGAATAAACAGAGACTAGTAAAAGGCGAGGTGATGATGTGTGTTGGAAGTAGTTCCAAGATTGACATGATCATCATCGCACACTCCCTATACTTTCGGGATTAGTGTTGAAACTAAATAATTTTTATTTGGTGTTTGCGTTGAGCATGAATATGATTTAATCATGTTTGTTGCAATACGGTTATTGATTTAAATTAGAGAATAATTTTTGTTCTGTTTACATGAATCAAACCTTCTATGGTCATACACCCAATAAAATGGTTTGTTGGATCTCGATCGTAGTGATACACATATTCATAATATTGAAGCCGAAAGATGCAAAGTTAATAATGATAGTGCAACTTATTTCTGGCACTACCGTTTAGGTCATATTGGTGTAAAGCGCATGAAGAAACTCCATGCTGATGGGCTTTTGGAATCACTTGATTATGAATCACTTGATGCTTGCGAACCATGCCTTATGGGCAAGATGACTAAGACTCCGTTCTCCGGAACAATGGAGTGAGCAACTGACTTATTGGAAATAATACATACTGATGTATGCGATCCGATGAGTGTTGAGGCTCGCGGCGGGTATCGTTATTTTCTGACCTTCACAGATGATTTGAGCAGATATGGGTATATCTACTTGATGAAACATAAGTCTGAAACATTTGAAAGGTTCAAAGAATTTCAGAGTGAAGTGGACAATCATCGTGACAAGAAAATAAGGTTTCTATGATCTGATCGCGGAGAAAAATATTTGAGTTACGAGTTTGGTCTTCAATTAAAACAATGTGGAATAGTTTCACAAATTCGTGCCACCTGGAACACCACAGCATAATGGTGTGTCCAAATGTCATAACCGTACTTTGTTGGATATAGTGCAATCTATGATGTTTCTTACCGATTTACCACTATAGTTTTGGGGTTATGCATTAGAGACAGCTGCATTCACGTAAAAAAAGGGGCACCATCTAAATCCGTTTGAGACGACACCATATGAACTGTGGTTTGGCAAGAAACCAAAGTTGTCGTTTCTTAAAGTTTGGGGTTGTGATGCTTATATGAAAAGTTTCATCCTGATAAGCTCAAACCCAAATCGGAGAAATATGTCTTCATAGGATACCCAAAGGAGACTGTTGGTACACCTTCTATCACAGATCTGAAGGCGAGACATTCGTTGCTAAGAATGGAACCTTTCTAGAGAAGGAGTTTCTCTCGAAAGAAGTGAGTGGGAGGAAAATAGAACTTGATGAGGTAACTGTACCTTCTCCCAAATTGGAAAGTAGGTCATCACTGAAATCAGTTCCAATGATGCTTACACCAATTAGTGAGGAAGTTAATGATGATGATCATGAAGCTTCAGATCAAGTTACTACCGAACCTCGTAGGTCAACCAGAATGAAATCCGCACCAGAGTGGTACGGTAATCCAGTTCTGGAGGTCATGTTACTTGACCATGACGAACCTACGAACTATGAGGAAGCGATGATGAGACCAGATTCCGCAAAATGGCTTGAGGCCATGAAATCTGAGATGGGATCCATGTATGAGAACAAAGTATGGACTTTGATTGACTTGCCCAATGATCGGCGAGCCATTGAGATTAAATTGATCTTCAAGAGGAAGACGGACGCTGATAGTAGTGTTACTATCTACAAAGCTAGAATTGTCACAAATGGTTTTCGACAAGTTTAAGGTGTTGACTACGATGAGAGTTTCTCAGTCGTATCTATGCTTAAGTCTGTCCAAATCATGTTAGCAATTGCCGCATTTTATGAAATCTGGCAAATGGATAAACAAAACTGCATTCCTTAATGGATTTATTAAAGAAGAGTTGTATATGATGCAACCAGAAGGTTTTGTCAATCCTAAAGTTGCTAACAAAATATGCAAGCTCCATCAATCCATCTATGGACTGGTGCAAGCATCTCGGAGTAGGAATATACGCTTTGATAAGTTGATCAAAGGATATAGTTTTATACAGACTTGCGGTGAAGCCTGTATTTGCAAGAAAGTGAGTGGGAGCACTACAACATTTCTGATAAGTATATGTGAATGACATATTGTTGATCGGAAATAATGTAGAATTATTCTGCAAAGCATAAAGGAGTGTTTGAAAGGAGTTTTTCAAAGAAAGACCTCGGTGAAGCTGCTTACATATTGAGCATCAAGATCTATAGAAATAGATCAAGATGCTTGATAAGTTTTTTAAATGAGTACATACCTTAGCAAGATTTTGAAGTGGTTCAAAATGGAACAGTCAAAGAAAGAGTTTCTTGCCTGTGTTACAAGGTGTGAAATTGAGTAAGACTCAAAACCCGACCACGGCAGAAGATAGAAAAAGAATGAAAGTCATTCCCTATGCCTCGGCCATAGGTTCTATAAAGTATGCCATGCTGTGTACCAGATCTATTGTATACCCTACACTGATTTTGGCAAGGGAGTACAATAGTGATCTAGGAGTAGATCACTGCACAGCGGTCAAAATTATCCTTAGTGAAATAAGGATATGTTTCTCGATTACGGAACTGACAAAAGGTTCGTCGTAAAGGGTTACGTCGATGCAAGTTTTGACACTAATCTAGATTACTCTAAGTCTCGTTGTAGATACATATTGAAAGTGGGAACAATTAGCTAGAGTAGCTCCGTGCAGAGCATTGTAGACATAGAAATTTGCAAAATACTTACGGATCTGAATGTGACAGACCCGTTGACTAAAATTATCTCACAAGCAAAACATGATCACACCTTAGTACTCTTTGGTTGTTAATCACATAGCGATGTGAACTAGATTACTGACTCTAGTAACCCTTTGGGTGATGGTCACATGACGATGTGAACTATGGGTGTTAATCACATGGTGATGTGAACTATTGACGTTAAATCACATGGCGATGTGAACTAGATTATTGACTCTAGTGCAAGTGGGAGACCGAAGGAAATATGCCCTAGAGGCAATAATAAAGTTATTATTTATTTCCTTATATCATGATAAATGTTTATTATTCATGCTAGAATTGTATTAACCGGAAACATAATACTTGTGTGAATACATAGACAAACAGAGTGTCACTAGTATGCCTCTACTTGACTAGCTCGTTGATCAAAGATGGTTATGTTTCCTAGCCATAGACATGAGTTGTCATTTGATTAACGGGATCACATCATTAGGAGAATGATGTGATTGACTTGACCCATTCCGTTAGCTTAGCACTCGATCGTTTAGTATGTTGCTATTGCTTTCTTCATGACTTATACATGTTCCTATGACTATGAGATTATGCAACTCCCGTTTACCGGAGGAACACTTTGTGTGCTACCAAACTTCACAACGTAACTGGGTGATTATAAAGGTGCTCTACAGGTGTCTCCAAAGGTACTTGTTGGGTTGGCGTATTTCGAGATTAGGATTTGTCACTCCGATTGTCGGAGAGGTATCTCTGGGCCCACTCAGTAATACACATCACTATAAGCCTTGCAAGCATTGTGACTAATGAGTTAGTTGCGGGATGATGTATTACGGAATGAGTAAAGAGACTTGCCGGTAACGAGATTGAACTAGGTATCGAGATACCGACGATCGAATCTCGGGCAAGTAACATACCGATGACAAAGGGAACAACGTATGTTGTTATGCGGTCTGACCGATAAAGATCTTCGCAGAATATGTGGGAACCAATATGAGAATCCAAGTTCCGCTATTGGTTATTGACCGGAGAGGTGTCTCGGTCATGTTTACATAGTTCTCGAACCCGTAGGGTCCGCACGCTTAACCTTACGATGACAGTTATATTATGAGTTTATATGTTTTGATGTACCGAAGGTTGTTCCGAGTCCCGGATGTGATCACGGACATGACGAGGAGTCTCGAAATGGTCGAGACATAAAGATTGATATATTGGAAGCCTATGTTTGGACATCGGAAGTGTTTCGGGATTTTTCCGGAGTACCGGGAGGTTACCGGAACCCCCCGGTAACTTAATGGGCCTTAGTGGGCCTAGGTGGAAGAGAGGAGAGGAGGTCAGGGCAGGGCCGCGCGCCCCTCCCCCCCCAGTTCGAATAGGACAAGGAGACGGGGGCGGCGCCCCCCTTCCTTCCTCCCCTCCACCTTTCCCCCTTCCTCTCCTAGTCCAACATGGAAAAGGGGGGAGTCCTACTCCCGGTAGAAGTAGGACTCCTCGTGGCGCGCCTCTCCTCCTTGGCCGGCGGCCTCCCCCTTGCTCCTTTATATACGGGGCAGGGGGGCACCTCTAGAGACGCAATTGATCAACAATCTTTTAGCCGTGTGCGGTGCCCCCCTCCACCATATTACACCTCGATAATATCGTAGCGGTGCTTAGGCGAAGCCCTCCGTCAATAGAACATCATCATCATCACCATGCCGTCGTGCTGACGAAACTCTCCCTCAACACTCGGCTGGATCGGGGTTCGAGGGACGTCATCGAGCTGAACGTGTGCTGAACTCGGAGGTGCCGTGCGTTTGGTACTTGATCGGTCGGATCGTGAAGACGTACGACTACATCAACCGCTTTGTGTTAACGCTTCCGCTTTCGGTCTACGAGGGTATGTGGACAACACTCTCCCCTCTCGTTGCTATGCATCACCATGATCTTGCGTGTGCGTAGGAATTTTTTTGAAATTACTACGTTTCCCAACACTAGCACCCAAGACACATAAAGAAACACCAAGCCGTGTGCCGGCAACCCCGTCCCGTCTAGTTTATCCTCCGTCATAGTTTTCGTAGTGGTTAGGCGAAGCCCTGCGGAGATTTTCTTCACCAACATCGTCACCACGCCGTCGTGCTGCCGGAACTCATCTACTACTTCGCCCCTCTTGCTGGATCGAGAAGGCGAGGACGTCATCGAGCTGAACGGGTGCAGAACTCGGAGGTGCCGTGCGTTCGGTACTTGGATCGGTCGGATCATGAAGACGTACGACTACATCAACCGCGTTGATAAAACGCTTCCGCTTACGGTCTACGAGGGTACGTAGACAACACTCTCCCCTCTCGTTGCTATGCATCACCATGATCTTGCGTGTGCGTAGGAATTGTTTTGAAATTACTACGTTCCCCAACAGTGGGATCCGAGCCTGGTTTTATGCGTAGATGTTATACGCACGAGTAGAACACAAGTGAGTTGTGGGCGATATAAGTCATACTGCTTACCAGCATGTCATACTTTGGTTCAGCGGTATTGTTGGATGAAGCGGCCCGGACCGACATTACGCGTACGCTTACGCGAGACTGGTTTTACCGCCGTGCTATGCACACCGGTGACTAGCGGGTGTCAGTTTCTCCAACTTTAGTTGAGCCGAGTGTGGCTACGCCTGGTCCTTGCGAAGGTTAAAACAGCACCAACTTGACAAACTATCGTTGTGGTTTTGATGCGTAGGTAAGAACGGTTCTTGCTAAGCCCGTAGCAGCCACGTAAAACTTGCAACAACAAAGTAGAGGACGTCTAACTTGTTTTTGCAGGGCATGTTGTGATGTGATATGGTCTAGGCATGATGCTATATTTTATTGTATGAGATGATCATGTTTTGTAACCGAGTTATCGGCAACTGGCAGGAGCCATATGGTTGTCGCTTTATTATGCAATGCAAACGCCCTGTAATGCTTACTTTATGACTAAGCGGTAACGATAGTCGTAGAAGCATAAGTTGGCGAGACGACAACGATGCTACGATGGAGATCAAGGTGTCGTGCCGGTGACGATGGTGATCATGACGGTGCTTCGGAGATGGAGATCACAAGCACAAGATGATGATGGCCATATCATATCACTTATATTGATTGCATGTGATGTTTATCTTTTATGCATCTTATCTTGCTTTGATTGATGGTAGCATTATAAGATGATCTCTCACTAAATTATCAAGGTATAAGTGTTCTCCACGAGTATGCACCGTTGCGAAAATTCTTCGTGCTGAGACACCACGTGATGATCGGGTGTGATAGGCTCTACGTTCAAATACAACGGGTGCAAAACAGTTGCACATGCGGAATACTCAGGTTAAGCTTAACGAGCCTAGCATATAACAGATATGGCCTCGGAACACGGAGACCGAAAGGTCGAGCGTGAATCATATAGTAGATATAATCAACATAGTGATGTTCACCGTTGAAACTACTCCATCTCACGTGATGATCGGACATGGTTTAGTTGATATGGATCACGTGATCACTTAGAGGATTAGAGGGATGTCTATCTAAGTGGGAGTTCTTAAGTAATATGATTAATTGAACTGAAATTTATCATGAACTTAGTCCTCATAGTATTTTGCAAATTATGTTGTAGATCAAAGCTCGCGTTGTTGCTTCCCTGTGTTTATTTTGATATGTTCCTAGAGAAAAATTATGTTGAAAGATGTTAGTAGCAAAGATGTAGATTGGATCCGTGATATGAGGATTATCCTCATTGCTGCCCAGAAGAATTATGTCCTTGATGCACCGCTAAGTGACAGATCTATTGCAGGAGCAGATGCAGACGTTATGAACGTTTGGGTAGCTCAATATGATGACTACTTGATAGTTTAGTGCACCATGCTTAACAACTTAGAATCGGGACTTCAAAGACGTTTTGAACGTCATGGACCATATGAGATGTTCCAGGAGTTGAAGTTAATATTTCAAGCAAATACCCGAGTTGAGAGATATGAAGTCTCCAACAAGTTCTATAGCTAAAAGATGGAGGAGAATAGCTCAAGCAGTGAGCATGTGCTCAGATTGTTTGGGTACTACAATCGCTTGAATCAAGTGGGAGTTAATCTTCCAGATAAAATAGTGATTGACAGAATTCTCTAGTCACCATCACCAAGTTAGTAGAACTTCGTGATGAACTATAGTATGCAAGGGATGACGAAAGTAATTCCTGAGCTCTTCGTGATGCTGAAATCGACGAAGGTAGAAATCAAGAAAAACAGCAAGTGTTGATGGTTGACGAGACCACTAGTTTCAAGAAAAGGGCAAATGGAAGAAGGGGAACTTCAAGAAGAACGGCAAGCAAGTTGCTGCTCAAGTGAAGAAGCCCAAGTCTGGTCCTAAGCCTGAGACTAAGTGCTTCTACTGCAAAGGGACTGGTCACTCGAAGCGGAACTACCCCAAGTATTTGGTGGATACGAAGGATGGCAAAGTGAACAAAGGTATATTGGATATACATGTTATTGATGTGTACTTTACTAGTGTTTATAGCAACCCATCGGCATTTGATACTGGTTCAGTTGCTAAGAGTAGTAACTCGAAACGGGAGTTGCAGAATAAACGGAGACTAGTTAAGGGTGAAGTGACGATGTGTGTTGGAAGTGGTTCCAAGATTGACATGATCATCATCGCAGACTCCCTATACTTTCGGGATTAGTGTTGAACCTAAATAAGTGTTATTTGGTGTTTGCATTGAGCATGAATATGATTTGATCATGTTTATTGCAATACGGTTATCCATTTAAGTTAGAGAACAATTGTTGTTCTGTTTACATGAATAAAACCTTCTATGGTCATACACACGAACGAAAATGATTTGTTGGATCTCGATCGTAGTGATAGACATATTCATAATATTGAAGCCAAAAAGATGCAGAGTTAATAATGATAGTGCAACTTATTTGTCGCACTACCGTTTAGGTCATATTGGTGTAAAACGCATGAAGAAACTCCATGCTGATGAGATTTTGGAATCACTTGATTATGAATCACATGATGCTTGCGAACCATGCCTCTTGGGAAAGATGACTAAAACAACGTTCTCCGGAACAATGAAGCAAGCAACAGATTTATTGGAAATCATACATACTTGGTCCGATGAGTGTTGAGGCTCGCGGCGGGTATCGTTATTTTCTGACCTTCATAGATGATTTGAGCAGATATGGGTATATCTACTTGATGAAACATAAGTCTTAAACATTTGCAAAGTTCAAAGAATTTTAGAGTGAAGTGGAAAATCATCGTGACAAGAAAATAAGGTTTCTACGATCTGATCGCGGAGACGAATATTTGAGTTACGAGTTTGGTCTTCAATTAAAACAATGTGGAATAGTTTCACAAATTCGTGCCACCTGGAACACCACAGCATAATGGTGTGTTCGAACGTCATAACCGTACTTTATTGGATATAGTGCAATCTATGATGTCTTTTCCGATTTACCACTATCGTTTTGGGGTGATGCATTACAGACAGCTGCATTCACGTTAAATAGGGCACCATCTAAATCCGTTGAGACGACACCATATGAACCGTGGTTTGGCAAGAAACCAAAGTTGTCGTTTCTTAAAGTTTGGGATTGCAATGCTTATAAGAAAAAGTTTCATCCTGATAAGCTCAAACCCAAATCGGAGAAATGTGTCTTCATAGGATACCCAAAGGAGACTATTGGGTATACCTTCTATCACAGATCCGAAGGCAAAACAGTCGTTGCTAAGAATGGATCCTTTCTAGAGAAGAAGTTTCTCTCGAAAGAAGTGAGTGGGAGGAAAGTAGAACTTGATGAGGTAACCGTACCTGCTCCCTTATTGGAAAGTAGTTCATCATAGAAACCGGTTCCTGTGACGTCTATACCAATTAGTGAGGAAGTTAATGATGATGATCATGAAACTTCAGATCAAGTTGTTACTGAACCTCGTAGGTCAACCAGAGTAAGATCCGCACCAGAGTGGTACGGTAATCCAGTTCTGGAGGTCATGTTACTTGACCATGACGAACCTAAGAACTATGAGGAAGCGATGATGAGCCCAGATTCTGCGAAATGGTTTGAGGCCATGAAATCTGAGATGGGATCCATGTATGAGAACAAAGTATGGACTTTGATTGACTTGCCCAAATGATCGGCGAGCCATTAAGATTAAATGGATCTTCAAGAGGAATACGGACGCTGATAGTAGTGTTACTATCTACAAAGCTAGAATTGTCGCAAAAGGTTTTCGACAAGTTCAATGTGTTGACTACGATGAGATTTTCTCACTCGTATCTATGCTTAAGTCTGTCTGAATCATGTCAGCAATTGCCGCATTTTATGAAATCTGGCAAATGGATAAGCAAAACTGCATTCCTTAATGGATTTATTAAAGAAGAGTTGTATATGATGCAACCAGAAGGTTTTGTCGATCCTAAAGGTGTTAACAAAATATGCAAGCTCCATCGATCCATCTATGGACTGGTGCAAGCATCTCGGAGTTGGAATATACGCTTTGATAAGTTGATCAAAGCATATAGTTTTATACAGACTTGCGGTGAAGCCTGTATTTACAAGAAAGTGAGTGGGAGCACTACAACATTTCTGATAAGTATATGTGAATGACATATTTTTTATCGGAACTAATGTAGAATTATTCTGCAAAGCATAAAGGCGTGTTTGAAAGGAGTTTTTCAAAGAAAGACCTCGGTGAAGCTGCTTACATATTGAGCATCAAGATCTATAGAGATAGATCAAGACGCTTGATAAGTTTTTTCAATGAGTACATACCTTGACAAGATTTTGAAGTTGTTCAAAATGGAACAGTCAAAGAAAGAGTTCTTGCCTATGTTACAAGGTGTGAAATTAAGTAAGTCCCAAAGCATGACCACGGCAGAAGATAGAAAGAGAATGAAAGTCATTCCCTATGCCTTGGCCATAGGTTCTATAAAGTATGCCATGCTGTGTACCAGATCTATTGTATACCCTACACTGATTTTGGCAAGGGAGTACAATAGTGATCTAGGAGTAGATCACTATTCAGCGGTCAAAATTATCCTTAGTGAAATAAGGATATGTTTCTCGATTACGGAACTGACAAAAGGTTCGTCGTAAAGGGTTACGTCGATGCAAGTTTTGACACTAATCTAGATTACTCTAAGTCTCGTTGTAGATACATATTGAAAGTGGGAACAATTAGCTAGAGCAGCTCCGTGCAGAGCATTGTTGACATAGAAATTTGCAAAATACTTACGGATCTGAATGTGACAGACCAGTTGACTAAAACTTCTCTCACAAGCAAAACATGATCACACCTTAGTACTCTTTGGGTGTTAATCACATAGCAATGTGAACTAGATTATT
This sequence comes from Aegilops tauschii subsp. strangulata, assembly GCF_002575655.3. Classification (NCBI taxonomy): domain Eukaryota; kingdom Viridiplantae; phylum Streptophyta; class Magnoliopsida; order Poales; family Poaceae; genus Aegilops; species Aegilops tauschii. Next base: position 5,098,610 of record NC_053039.3, read on the forward strand.
GACTCTACTAAACCCTTTGGGTGTTGGTCACATGACGATGTGAACTATGGGTGTTAATCACATGGTGATGTGAACTATTGGTATTAAATCACATGGTGATGTGAACTAGATTATTGACTCTAATGCAAGTGGGAGACTGAAGGAAATATACCCTAGAGGCAATAATAAAGTTATTATTTATTTCCTTATTTCATGATAAATGTTTATTATTCATGCTAGAATTGTATTAACCAGAAACATAATACATGTGTGAGTACATAGACAAACAGAGTGTCACTAGTATGCCTCTACTTGACTAGCTCATTGATCAAAGATGGTTATGTTTCCTAGCCATAGACATGGGTTGTCATTTGATTAACGGGGTCACATCATTAGGAGAATGATGTGATTGACTTGACCCATTCCGTTAGCTTAGCACTCGATCGTTTAGTATGTTGCTACTGCTTTCTTCATGACTTATACATGTTCCTATGACAATGAGATTATGCAACTCCCGTTTACCGGAGGAACACTTTGTGTGCTACCAAATGTCACAACGTAACTGGGTGATTATAAAGGTTCTCTACAGGTGTCTCCAAAGGTACTTGTTGGGTTGGCGTATTTCGAGATTAGGATTTGTCACTCCGATTGTCGGAGAGGTATCTCTGGGCCCTCTCGGTAATGCACATCACTGAAGCCTTGCAAGCATTGCAACTAATGAGTTTGTTGCGGGATGATGTTTTACGGTACGAGTAAAGAGACTTGCCGGTAATGAGATTGAACTAGGTACTGAGATACCGACGATCGAATCTCGGGCAAGTAACATACCGATGACAAAGGGAACAACGTATGTTGTTATGCGGTCTAACCGATAAAGATCTTCATAGAATATGTAGGAGCCAATATGGGCATCCAGGTCCCGCTATTTGTTATTGACAAGAGAGGTGTCTCGGTCATGTCTACATAGTTCTCGAACCCGTAGGGTCCGCACGCTTAACGTTCGTTGACGATATAGTACTATGAGTTATGTATGTTGGTGATCAAATGTTGTTCGGAGTTTTGGATGAGATCACGGATATGACGAGGAACTCCGGAATGGTCCGGAAGTAAAGATTGATATGTGGATAGTAGTGTTTGATCTCCGGAAAGGTTCCGGAATCCATCGGAAGGGGTTCCGGATGTTTCCCGAAATGTTTGGGCACAAGAACACTTTATCTGGGCCAAAGGGGAAAGCCCACGAGGTTTTTGGAAAGCGCAAGAGAAAGTTTTGCCGAGTCCAGGGGCCAGACGCCAGGGTCCCTGGCGTCTGGGTCCAGACGCCGGGAACCCTGGCATCTGGCCCTGGAGTCCGAGAAGGACTCTTGCCTTTCGGGTGAAACCGACTTTGTGGAGGCTTTTACTCCAAGTTTCGACCCCAAGGCTCAACATATAAACAGAGGGGTAGGGCTAGCACCCAAGACACATCAAGAAACACCAAGCCGTGTGCCGGCAACCCCGTCCCCTCTAGTTTATCCTCCGTCATAGTTTTCGTAGTGGTTAGGCGAAGCCCTGCGGAGATTTTCTTCACCAACACCGTCACCACGCCGTTGTGCTGCCGGAACTCATCTACTACTTCGCCCCTCTTGCTGGATCGAGAACGCGAGGACGTCATCGAGCTAAACGTGTGCAGAACTCGGAGGTGCCGTGCGTTCGGTACTTGGATCGGTCGGATCGTGAAGACGTACGACTACATCAACCGCGTTGATAAAACGCTTCCGCTTACGGTCTACGAGGGTACGTAGAAAACACTCTCCCCTCTCGTTGCTATGCATCACCATGATCTTGCGTGTGCGTAGGAAATTTTTTGAAATTACTACGTTCCCCAACACTTCTAACATAGTTAGAAGTCGAAGTGCGCCGCGATCCACGCAGCTGTCGCCGCCGCCCACGCCGGCAGAAGCTTTGGCGCGCACGCAGCTGCTCCTCGACTTCCCTCCTGCTGCGGAGAAGCTTGGCGAGTGGAGGGCCACCATCCGGAGCCTCCTCCCCATCACCAACAAAGACGATCCGCGCCCGGCGGGACCCTCTGGTTGGCGCTCCACTGAGCCACCGCATGCTGGCGCTGGGAGGACCGGGGGAGTTGCGGCCACGGTGCACTCTCCTCCTCCTCGCCAGCCACCGCGGGCGTCGGCCCGTCGTGACGATGCTTGTGATAACATCTCCATAGCGTCGTCCGACCCGCGGACCCTCCGCGACCAGGGCCATGTCCTTCGGGAACGAGCTCACGAAGACGCTCGAACAACCGTCGAGCGCCGGCGCGAAACGCGCCGCCAGTCGGACAAGCGGGCGGGACCCGCTATGGACCACCCGGCACCATGGGGCTCCGGCGGCCTACCTTACGAGGTGGGCTGCCTGGCCTTTACCGTGAGCTGCGGCAGCTCCAGTGGCCGTCCCACCGCACGTTCAAGCCCGACGTCGGCGAGAAGTACACTGGCAAGACTCATCTGTCCGAGTTCCTCAGCATCTACACCATCGCGATGCAGGCTGCTGGGGCTCGCGACGACAAGGTGGTTGCCAACTATTTCCCGCTGGTGCTCAAGCCGAATGTGATGTCTTGGTTGATGCACTTGCCGGCGGATTCCATTTCTTCTTGGTCGGATTTGTGCCATGAGTTCGTTGGCGCCTTAACAGGAGGCCACCAAGCTCATGGCCAGGCCAGTGAACTGTATATCATTCCCTAGAAGGAAGGGGAGACCCTGCGCAAGTACATCCAGAGATTCAGCCGGGTGTAGTACAACATCCCCGACGTTCATCCTGCCGCTGTGATTAGCACGTTCCACCAGAACGTGCGCAATTCCAAGATGCGCGAGGAGCTGGCAATGACCAAGGTTAAGGATGTGGCCAAGCTCTATGTTCTGGCCGATAGATGCGCCCGGGCTGAAGAGGGAAGGAAGTACCCCGGCGAAGACGCCGGCGCGGAAACCGACTCTACCAATGAGGACGCCGCTACCCCGACGAAGAAGGGCCAGCGTCGCAATAGGAAACGCAAGGGCAAGGCCGTGCTTGCCGTAGAGGGATCTGATGACACCGGTGCCGGCAAGAAGGTCAAGGCAGGCGCTCCTGACAAGGAGATTGCCAGGTGCGCCGCCTGTCGGGCCTTGGCGGCTACCGACAAGCCAAGGAGCTCCGGCAAGCAATACTGCAAGATCCACCGCACCAAGGGCCACGACCTCCAGAACTGCCGACAAGTCGAGCTGCTTGCTGAGAAGCAAAAGGCTGAGTACGAGAGGCGGGACAAGGAGAAGGACCAGGACGGTGCTGAGGGATCCGGCAAGAAGCGTGGCGGCCAAGGAGGCCGCCCCGGCAAGGACAACCAGCAAGAGAGGCCCGCCCGGGGCCGCGACAAGAAACAAGAAGACGATGATAACAACGAGGACGACGAGTCTGGTGAGCAAGGGTACCCGAAGGCTACGGAGGCCATGTGCGTCGATAGCGGCGCCTCGCTGCATACTTCTCACCGCCAGATCAAGCAGTGGGCGCGTGAGATTACGGCAGCAGAGTCGTCATTCGACGCTCAAAAGCCGCTGAAGTGGTCCAGCACGCCCCTCATCTTTGACGCCGAGGATCACCCTGACCGCACTACAGCGGTCGGGTGTTTGCCTTTGTTGGTCTCACCAACAATACACAACCTCAGGGTGAACAAGATGTTGGTTGACGGCAGGGCCGACCTGAACCTGATCTCGCCTGTCGTGATCAAAAGGTTGCAAATCCCTGATGGAGACCTCGAGGAAACGGGCACGTTTCAAGGGGTCAATCCAGGGAGGAGCCAGCCGAAGGGAAAGATCACACTGCCCGTGACATTTGGAGGAGAGTTGAACTATAGGACGGAGAGGATCGTTTTCGACGTGGCCGAGATCCCTTTGCCCTACAATGGGATCCCCGGCCGCCCAGCACTAGCCAAGTTCACGGCGGCATCACACTACGCCTACAACATGCTAAAGATGCCCAGGCCGTTGACCATCATCTCCGTCCCCTCCGACAAGAAGGACGCGCTGATCTGCGCCGACCAACTCTACAGGGAAGCAATTGCAGCAGCTGCCGTCAAGGCACCTGCTCCTGCCACTGAAGGCCCGGGAGGGAAGAAGAAGCCCGGCAAGACCTCTCGCACCCACTCCGGCAAGCGCACCTCCTCGGAGTGTTGTGCTACCGTCGAGGACGTGCCAGAGAGCTCTTCCGACGAGAGCAAGAGATCCAGAGCCGAGCCACCGCAGACCAAGAAGGTGCCTGTCAGAAAGGATGGCACGGGAGGGGCCTTCACCATAGGCTCCACCCTCGACAGCAAATAGGAAGGCGCGCTCGTCACCTTCCTGCGGGCGAATGTCAACGTGTTTGCATGGCAAGCATCCGACATCCCCGGTGTTCCCAGGGAGGTGATTGAGCACCACCTAGCTGTCTGCCCCCACGCGCGGCCCGTCATGTAGAAGGTTAGGAAGCAGGCTCTGGAGAGGCATGAGTTCATCACAGAGGAGATCAGGAAGTTAGAAGCGGCATGTTTGGTGAGAGGAGTGCTCCACCCAACGTGGTTGGCCAATCCGGTAGTAGTGCGCAAGGCTAATGGGAAGTGGAGGATGTGTATTGATTACACAGATGTCAATAAGGCTTGTCCTAAGGACCCCTTCCCGTTGCCGCGCATCAACCAGATTGTTGACTCCACAGCCGGGTGTGATCTGTTATCATTCATCGACGCCTACTCAGGCTACCACCAGATCTTCATGACAAGAGAGGATGAAGAGAAGACAGCATTCATGTAACGCCCCGGATCCGATGCGCCAGGTGTCTTCCAGTTATTCGTCGTTCTTGCCATGTCATTTGTTTGCGTGTTGCATTTTTCCATGTCATCATCTGCATTTCATCTGCATGTTTTTCAAAACTTGCGTTCGTTCGGGTTCCCCCGGTTCTCTCCGTTGTCCGTTCTGAGCACAGTCACACTCGCCGCGCCTGTTGCACCTCTCAGACCTGGTTTCGTGAGTGCCATTTAAATGTTCCCGGAATGGGATGGAACTTGGCGTGCAATGTTGTTATAGAGTAGGTAGACCGCCTGTCAATTTTCGTTCCATTTGGAGGTCGTTTGATGCCCCAACGGTTAACCGCGTAGCCCGAAACCCCTCTCTCTTTGCAGCCCAGCACCCCTTCACCACAGCCCACTAGCCCATCCAAACCCCCTCCATGCTCTCGTTCGTTCGATCACGATCGTGTGGGCGAAAACCGCACCTCATTTGGAGTCTCCTAGCTCCCTCTACCTATAAATATGTGCCCCTCCCCAAAAATTCGCAGATGAACCATAGCCTCCTTCCTCTCGCGTCACCGGACGCGTCCACCGCCTTCAGCCACCTCACTCCGACCAATCGGAGGCCGCCAAGTCATAGCCGCCGCCGCCCGCAGCCAACCGATTCCCTCCACGTCACCCCGCGCCCTCCCCGCCGCCGCGCGGCCCGCCAGGCCCGCGCTCGGCCCGCCCGGGCCCGAGTGCCTCGCCGCCGCCTGCCGCCCGAGCTCCTGCTCTCGCCCTGAGCGCGCCCGCGCCCCGCTCGTCGCTCCGCCCGACCTCGCCTCCTCCTCGTCGCCGCCTTTCTCCGGCCTCGTCGGAGCGCCGCCGACCCAGGTCGCCGCCCCTATATCTCCTTCTCCTTCCCGTCTCTCCCTCTCGCTAGCGCCCCTCTCTCCTCTGCGTCATGGGCAGGAGGTTCCCCGCCGCCGCCCGGAGTCCGCCGGACCCCGTCGCCGTCGGGAACGGACCTCCCGTGCCTGCATCCGCACTCCCCCGCACTGGATCTGGCGTCCTCCGGCTGATCCCCGCCGCCTTGCGCCGCCGGCCTCGTCCCTGGGGAGGACGATGACCGTCCAGCCGCGTCCCCGCGTTGGCCCGACCCCGTGGGCCCGTTGCCCCGGCCCAGCTTCCGGCTCAGCGACCGGCCTCCTCTCCACCCTGGTCGAGGCCCAGCAAGGTGAAGCTCGGCCTGCCCCTATATCCCGCTCGTGCGACATATAGACTTATAGCGCTCACATGTTTTTTCCTGAAATATGCCCAAGTCCCTGAGATTTTATCATTCTGGTGCCATGTTCATCATGCCATAACTCTCTGACCGTAGATCCTTTTTGCATGCATAATATATGAAAATGGTTATCAGGAGATGTTCTTCATTTTGTTTACTGTGACATGCTTGTTTGAGTCCATCTTGATGTACTAATCTTCGTTGCAATAGCGCTATATGATGTTAACTGCTGTCTGTTTACAAAACTTGATGATTTGTCTTTTTCATTGCATTTTGTGTGTGCATCCTTTAAGCACGAGCTCTACATGTGATTTGATCTACATCATGCCATCTTTACATAGGTTCTTTTCTTGTATTTTTGTGATCTATGTGGTGACTAGCACAAGCATGCAAAGTAGCCTCCATGTTGTTGCTGATTTCGGTGACTTAGTCATTTCTGCCAAGTCTGTAGATGTAACATTGTGATGCCATGTAAAACTGCTGCCATCATGAGTTCTATGCTTAATCTGGAGATGTTCACTAAGGATATTTTGTTATACATGTTATCCTGTATCCATACATGCCATTGGTTGCATTTATAGCCTCCTGTAGCTTGTTGTAATCGTGCTCTCAAGTTGCTAAATAATGTTGCATGTCAGCCTGTTAACATGAAGTTCAGTTTGCTCTCAAGTTGCTAAATAATGTTGCATGTCAGCCTGTTAACATGAAGTTCAGTTTGCTCTCAAGTTGCTAAATAATGTTGCATGTCAGCCTGTTAACATGAAGTTCAGTTTTGACATGTGTTTTGCTAGTGATCCATGCATAGTATGACTATGCCATTGCCATGCTTAGATTCATAATTATGTCTTCTTACTGTGGGTCACCTTGTCATTCCATGTAATGCTCTGTGGTGAGTGGTTCAAGCTCACCAACATGCCTACTTATCTTTGTTTATGCCATGAACTGTTATTTTCACCAAGTCTGAATCTGTCATATTACTTGCCATGTTAGCTTGGATGCTATCATGTCTTCTGTTGATCTTTGGAGTTTTGTTCTTTGCCTTTATTATTAGCATGCCATGCTCTAGTTTGCCATGATATGTTCTTGTAGCATGTTTTTTGATAGCTCTAAACTTAGTAACCTGATGTTATTTCTGCCATGTCCAGTGATTTCTGCTAAGTCTGTGAAACTGTTATTATTTGCAATTTTGCCATGTCCTTTTGAGCATGTTCTAGTGATTTATGGAGATAGCTCAGTGTTCATGTTTTGTTATGCTTTACCTGTATATCATGCCCATGCCTTTTGTTATCATGTTGAGGTGCTGTAGCATATTGTTTTGGTGTGTGCAAGATGCCTAGTTGCTGTTTGGGACAGATTGTTGTTATATCTTGTTTGGAGTGTATGTGTTGCACCGTTGCTCCGTTTTGAGCATGCTCTATATGAAACTTGCTTAGTTTTGCATGTAGTTTCATGTTACCTTGTTGCATCCTTGTTTGGAGGTGTTTGCTTGATGTTTGAATGCATTTTGCATCAATGCCATGTTTAACTTGTTTTGCTCATATCTTATAGGCCGTAGCTCCGAATCTAATGAACTTTATATGTAACTTGACTAGAATTTCGTATAGATCATCTTGGTGCATTTTAACTTGCTGTTTAACAACTTGAACATAAGGTTATTTAGATCTGGTCCAATTTCAAAATTTGCATATGAGGACTTACTGGATTTGTTCTATGTTGTTTCTGGCCTCATTTAAACTTGCTTTGATGTGTTGTTCTTGTATGCATCATCTCTTGCCATGAGTAGCCTCATGTAGCCTTGTCATGCATCATACATGATTGAGCTTCATGCCTTGTTCATGTGTGGTGTGTTTACCATGTTGTGTGCTTCTTCTCGATAGTTCCCGTTTCGTTGCGATCGTGAGGATTCGTTCGACTACGCTTGGTTCGTCTTTGTGACTTCATCTTCTTCATGGACTCGTTCTTCTTCCTAGCGGGATTTCAGGCAAGATGACCGTCACCTTGGATCTCATTACTATCATTGCTATGCTAGTTGCTTCGTTCTATCGCTATGATGCGTTACCTACCACTTGCTTATCAAGCCTCCCAAATTGCCATGTCAGCCTCTAACCTTTGTCACCCTTCCTAGCAAACCGTTGTTTGGCTATGTTACCTCTTTGCTCAGACCCTCTTATAGCGTTACTAGTTGCTGGTGAGGATGAAGTTTGTTCCATGTTGGAACATGGATATCATGAACTTTGTTGGGATATCACAATATCTCTTATATTATTAATGCATCTATATACTTGGTAAAGGGTGGAAGGCTCGGCCTTATGCCTGGTGTTTTGTTCCACTCTTGCCGCCCTAGTTTCCGTCATACCGGTGTTATGTTCCTTGATTTTGCGTCCCTTACGCGGTTGGGTGATTTATGGGACCCCCTTGATAGTTCGCTTTGAATAAAACTCTTCCAGCAAGGCCCAACCTTGGTTTTACATTTGCCTCACCTAGCCTTTTTCCCTTGGGAGTCGCGCATCCCGAGGGTCATCTTTATTTTACCCGCCCGGGCCAGTGCTTGTCTAAGTGTTGGTCCAAACTAGAGCACCGTGCGGGACCATCCCTTGGCAACTTGGGTTACGTCGGTACCTGTACGCTTAGCTCATCCGGTGTGTCCTGAGAACGAGATACGTGCGACTCCTATCGGGATTGTCGACACATCGGGCGGCTTTGCTGGTCTTGTTTTACCATTGTCGAAATGTCTTGTAAACCGGGATTCCGAGACTGATCGGGTCTTCCCGGCTGAAGGAATATCCTTCGTTGACCGTGAGAGCTTATGATGGGCTAAGTTGGGACACCCCTGCAGGGTATTATCTTTCAAAAGCCGTGCCCACGGTTATGTGGCAGATGGGAATTTGTTAATGTCCGGTTGTAGAGAACTTGACACTTGACTTAACTAAAACGCATCAACCGCGTGTGTAACCGTGATGGTCTCTTTTCGGCGGAGTCCGGGAAGTGAACACGGTTTTTGGGTTATGTTTGACGTAAGTAGGAGTTCAGGATCACTTCTTGATCATTACTAGTTGATGACCGTTCCTTTGCTTCTCTTCTTGCTCTTTGTTGCGTATGTTAGCCACCATACTTGCTTAGTCGCTGCTGCAACCTCACCACTTAACCCCTTCCTTACCCATTAAGCTTTTCTAGTCTTGATACCCATGGTAATGGGATTGCTGAGTCCTCGTGACTCACAGATTACTACAACAACAGTTGCAGGTACAGGTTATGCGATGATCATGACGCGAGAGCGATGTTACTTGTTTTGGACTTCTTCTTCTGCTTCTTCTTCGATTAGGGGATAGGTTCCAGGTCAGCGGCCTGGGCTAGCAGGGTGGATGTCATTTGAGTTTCTGTTGGTGTTTCATCCGTAGTCGGATGTTGATCATGTGTATGATGTATTGATGTATTACTGCGGCATTTGTATGCCTTGTATGTATCCCCATCTATTATGTAATGTTGATGTAATGATTTCCACCTTGCAAAAGCATCTTCAAGATGCGCTTCTATCCCTGGTGGGACCTTCGAGTTCCTTTAGGATAGGGCCGCATCTTGGGCGTGATAATTCATCACCCCATGTGGTAAGTATTGCTTTTTACGGATGCCTTTCGGGTTGAAGAGTGCTGGCTCGACGTTCGCAAGAGGAGTCAAAATTGGTTTTGAACCTCAGCTCCATAGAAATATGGAGGCATACATGGATGACACAGTGGTCAAAACCAAAGACGGGCCAACTCTTGTGCAAGATCTGGAAGAGACATTTGCCAACCTGCGCAAGATCAACATTAAGCTGAACCCCGAGAAGTGTGTCTTCGGCATTCCATCCGGCAACCTTCTCGGGTTCTTTGTATCGCAGCGCGGGATCGAGGCAAACCCAGACAAGATCAAGGCTATTGAGCAGATTGAGGCGCCCAAGCGGATCAAGGATGTGCGTCGGCTCACCGGCTGCGTTGCCGCCATGAGCGGATTCATCTCCAAGTCCGCCGAGCGCGCCCTTCCTTTCTTCAAAATCTTGAAGAAGGCAGGCCCAATGGAATGGACCCCAGAAGCCGAGGCGGCATTGCAGGATCTGAAGAAATACCTTTCCTCCACGCCAATACTGGTCGCGCCTAAACCACAAGAGTCGTTGCTGCCATATCTGGCGGCGACGAATCAAGTGGTCAGCGCCGCACTGGTGGCACAGAGGGAGGTCGACGAGGAGGCAGTAACGGCGGCCGAACCAGCAGATGGCAAGCCAAAGACTCCCCCGGCAGGGCCTGGTGCCGGCAAGGCGCGGCCCCCGGCAGAGTCTGATGCCACCAAGGCAGTGCCCGCGCAGTCGAGTGAGGTGGTGCAGAAGAAGAAGATGATGCAGCACCCGGTTTACTTTGTCAGCTCCCTCTTGCAGGGGGCTAGGTCGAGGTATTCCGGTGTGCAAAAAATGCTCTTCAGCCTCCTTATGGTCTCGAGGAAGCTGCGTCATTACTTCCAAGCCCACGAGATCACTGTCGTCACCCGCCTCCCGTTGCAACGGACACTGCATAACCCAGATGCAACCGGAAGGATTGTGGAATGGGCCTTGGAGCTATCAAGTTTCGGCTTGAAGCTTGAAAGTACCTCAACAATCCAGAGCAGAGTCTTGGCGGAGTTCATTGCAGAGTGTACATCAACGCCTGACGAAGAAATCCAGGAGACCTCCCTCCCCGGCAAGGAAGCAGACCGCGACTGGATCATGTACTTTGATGGGGCTTTCTCGCTGCAAGGCGCCGGTGCCGGTGTGCTGCTCGTCGCACCCACCGGAGAGCACCTCAAGTACGTGATCCAGATGCACTTCCCCAGGGAGATGTCCGCCAACAACACTGCTGAGTACGAGGGATTGCTTGCCGGTCTCAGGATCACGGCAGACCTCGGGGTCAAGAAGCTCATCGTCAGGGGTGACTCGCAGCTCGTTGTCAGACAGGTCAACAAGGATTACCAGAGCCCATTGATGGAAGCTTACGTAGATGAGGTGAGGAAGCTAGAGGAACGCATTGACGGCATCCAAGCGGAGAACATCCCCCGAGCGGAGAACGACACCGCCGATTACCTGTCAAAGCGTGCCGCATTCAAGCTACCTGTGGAGCCAGGTACCTTTTTGCTCCGGCTAACTCAACCATCCATCGAACCGTCAGCAGGGCAGAACAAGCGGAGGAAGTCAGGTCCCAGCAAGTACTTTCCTACCGAGCCCCCTGGGGCCGCCGGCAAGGGTGCTGCCGCGGACGCTGAGCCTACCCAAGAGCAACTGACTCCAGTAGGGCGTCAAACCCTGGCCGTAGAGACAGCCGCTCCCATGGCGGAAGAAATGCCTTTGGCCCTTGCCGTCGAGCCCCAGGCTCTGGCGTGGGCACAACATACCGTCCAATTCCTCCAAACAGGGGAACTTCCTGAGGAGCAGGAAGAAGCAGAAAAAGTAGCCCGTCGGTCCGCCCTGTACCAGTTCGTCGATGACGTCCTGTACCGGAGAAGGCCAAACGGTCTGAAATTGAAGTGCATCCCCCGAGAGGAAGGACTGGAGCTGTTGGCGGAAATACATGGAGGCATATGTGTCTCCCACATAGGGTCGAGGGCCCTTGCCGGGAAGGCGTTCCGGCAAGGTTTCTTCTGGCCCACCGCCCTCCAGGATGTGACGACTAGTAACCATGTGTGAAGCGTGCCAGTTCCATTCAAAGAAGCTTCATCAACCAGCCCAAGCCCTTCAAACAATCGCTCTCTCCTGGCCATTCTCGGTCTGGGGGCTCGACATACTGGGCCCCTTCCCCCGCGCTGTCGGGGGTTTTGAGTACTTGTACGTTGCAATCGACAAGTTCACAAAGTGGCCGGAGGTGGAAGCAGTGAGAAAGGTGACTGCTCAGTCAGCTGTCAAGTTTTTCAAAGGACTGGTCTGCCGTTTTGGTGTGCTGAACAGAGTCATCACCGACAATGGCACGCAGTTCACAAGCCGCACCTTCATGCAATACATTCAAGACCTTGGCAGCAAAGTCTGTTTTACTTTCGTGGCACACCCACGGAGCAACGACCAAGCGTAGAGGGCGAATGCTGAAGTGTTGCGAGGCCTAAGGACAAAGACTTTTGACAAGCTGCGCAAGAGCGGAAGGCGCTGGATTGATGAATTGCCGGCGGTTCTTTGGTCGATCAGGACGACGCCAAATAGAGCCACCAGTCAGACACCTTTTGCCCTGGTGTACGGGGCAAAAGCAGTTCTCCCCACGGAACTCATATATGGGTCACCTCGAGTGCTCTCTTATAATGAGCTAGAGCAAGAGCAATTGCGCCAAGATGACGCGACGCTCCTTGAGGAAGATCTTCTTCGGGCGGCTGTGAGAGCAGCATGCTACCAGCAAGCCTTGCGCTGCTACCATAGCCGCAAGGTTCAAGCCCGAAGCTTTGAGGAAGGCGACCTTGTTCTTCGGCGCGTTCAATCGGCCAAGAATACCAACAAGTTGACGCCGAAGTGGGAAGGCCCTTATCGGGTAATACGAGTCACCAGGCCCGGCGCAGTCCTCCTGGAGACCGAAGATGCCGTCCCAGTGAGCAACTCCTGGAACATCGAGCATCTTCGCAAGTTTTACCCATAAGACGCGGCTTGCCGGGCCTCCCGGCAAGCCACCCTTTTGTATAAGCTTTGCCGACGAGGCATGTAACCCTTCGTACAAAGCTAGGCGCAGACCCTGAGCATAAATAAATGAAGCGCTAGCGCCCTAAGTCATGGCATGCATGCTTGGTCGAGTCTCTTCCTTGGTTAGGGTTGATAGTGCTCAGCAACGACTAACCCCTAGCTTAGAGGTCGAGTGCGCGTCTATCTGTTTTCTCTTCTGTCCTCTTTTGGTTAGCAGGGCACATGAGCACTTCTGCTGAGCTACTTGGAAGAAAGAAAACGGACCGGCGTCCCGACCCCGGCAAACCAGAGTTGCCGGGGGCTGCAAGAACAAGGATCCAACCGCGACAAGATGAGATTGCCGGGGGCTGCAGATCCAGATAAGCTTTTTATCCCATGTCATGCATTTCGGAACAGGACTGGGGTATGTGAAACCTCGTTCCTATCTCTAGGCTGCCGTGCTCCCCTTTTTCATATACCTAAGGATTATCTCCTGGGTCCGGATTTGGTTGTAGCTGCGGCGGCAATGAGGTAGAACGAGGAGCCTAAAGCCCGCTTCATCCCTGCCTCCGCCAAGAGCGCGAGAACGGTCGAATGGAGTGGGGGGACGGCAAGGCCTGTTGCCGGGCGAAAAAACGTTTATCTTTAAAACAATAACAAGGATTTGCTCCTTGTCGCGGGACTCACCCACGGACGAAAAACCCGGCAAGCATCCCTTTTTCATTAAAAATACCCCACACAGGTACAGTCCGTACGGAATGAAAAACATGAACAAGGGGGATTACAAGCTTTAAATTTAACAAGGACTGAAGGCTTACAGATTAAAAAAGAGATAAGGTGCCCGTGACCCTTTTCTTGTCCCTCTCCTCAGGAGGCAGGTCAAGGAGGAGAGAGGGCAAAAGGGGCGCCTAGGCAAGCTACAAGCAGCAGAAAGCACCAAGAGAATACCTCGGTGACCACCCAGGGGCGGGCCGGTGATGACGGTGCCGGGAAAGGAGCTGGAAGACGAGGCGGCAGGACCGAAAGTACGCGACAAAGGGCTCGGTGCCCGCGTACTCCGAGTTGACGGCCTTACCGCCCGCCCTCTTCCTCTTCCGCAGCCTCCCAACGCCAGCCGCGCAAGGAGACGGCCCTGAGAAGTTCAAGGAGGTGGCCCCACCCCCGGCAAAACCCTGCCGGAGGAGTGGCCAGGAGCAGATGTTGCTGCTACCGCACCCGCCCAGGCGCAAGGCGTCCGACGCCTAGTCGGACTCGTCCCCGCTGTCTACCCCGCTATCCTCCTCGTCACTTTCGCTCGAGGTAGAGCTTCCATCGTCAGAATCTCCATCAGAGGAGCTCTCCACGCAGCACTTCAAGCGAGTCCCGAAGTCGCCGAAGACCTTGACGGAGAGCAGGACGTCCTCCATTAATTTGAAGTAGAGGACGAGCCCCACCATCAGGCTGTGGATGCGGGCGAACGTCTTCCACCGACGATGGAGGTACATGACCCGAGGAGCCGGGAAGTCAACGTCGACCCGCGTGCCCCCATTCCCACAACCCCTCATGTGCAATCTGAGGGATTGGGGCTGGTCACACTCCATTTCCCGAGCGAACGGGGTGGGAAGACGGAGATGGCGACGCGGGGGGCGACGCAGCCTGACGAAGAACTCGCAGGGCTGGTCTCCAACATTGCCTTCCATCGGGAAAGGCAATATTGGTGGGGGCGAAGCCGGCGCGCCGCCTCGTCCTCCTCTTCCTCGAGCACTATGACCACTGCCCCGGCCTCGCCCCCTCCCCCTTCCCCTTGCAGCCGGTACGCGCTGTCGAGCGACGACCCTCGCCGCCACCATTGAAGGACCAGGGTTCCCCTTCTCCATGGCGAGTTGTCGTGGTATTCTCACGGGGGGCTTGCGAGTCGACAGATGCCACAAGGGCTTAGTGTGAGGGTAAGACTGCTGCTGATAGGCCCGGGAGCGGGTATGCGAGTAGCACGCGCTAGTTTACCCTGGTTCGGGGCTCTCCGGAGAGATAATACCCCTACTCCTGCATGTCTGAGTATCTGTAGTATATCTGGTACAGAGTTGCTCCTGGAGCTGTATCTGAGCTCAGTGCCATAGGCATCTGGCTTTGTATATGCATATGAGCACAAGTGTGTGCATGGCCGCAAGTGCATGAGCATGCATGCGTGAGTGTGTGGGAGTGTGAGTCCATGTGAGGGTGTATGGATGGATGGATGGATGGCTATATATAGTGTGGAGCTAGCTTACTATCTAAGCTATGTGGTGGTATGGGAGCAAGGCATGTTGCATGTCATGCTTCTCCCCTGGGTCACTTCATAAATAGTGCCAGGGGACAAGTAACACTATACATGATGGCGTCGAGGTACAGCCGTCTTGTCCGCGGTACGGCCGCCACATCGGGGTCTTGTCGGTGTCAGGTCGGGCTGCAGCCGGCAGCCGGCTGGTCGGCGCAGTCGGCAGCCGGCAGCCGGCCGGGCAGAGCAGTCGGACGGGGAGCCGGCAGGAGCAGCCGGGCAGTCGGACTGAGGGGCTTTGCTAGCCCCGATGTCTTGAATTATTGTATCGCCGTCTTCGGGGTATCCATGGCCAATTACTCCGACAGTAGCCCCCAAGCCTCCGGGCAACTTGGCAAAGTTGGGCGGAGGTTTTTTGGCGGGTGTTCATGGAAATGATCATGCAAAAAGACAAAGTTAGTCCACGCAGATATATCAAATGATTGCTTTTAGCATTGCAAGTTTTATGCGGACGGTGCCGACTCGGTTTCGTCCGAGCCCCCTTCAATCTTTTTCGTGTTCCCTCCGCTCTTTCGCTTGTGCTCTCGCTTGCCGGACAGCCGCTCTGCGGTCTGTGGCTGAGAGTGGGCCGCGGAGTGGAGTGTACAATACTCAGACTCTGGGAGCAAATTCAACCGAGTATATACTTGTAGAGGAAACGGTCGGGTCGCCCGAACCGTTTTTCTTCCCGGACGTTTTTCGCGTGGGTGGCCTCCAGCGTTCACTCTTGCTAGCCGGACAGCCGCTCTGCGGTCTGTGACTAAGAGTGGGCCTTTGGTACCGCGCACGCTACTAAGCCGTCTGCGGGAACTAACGTCTCAGGCCAAGCGTTCAGCCCCTAGGCCAACTCTGGCTGGCGCCGGGGCGAACAATGATGCAACTGTAATGAAATGCGGAGATAGTCCCCCGAGCATCGCTCGGGGTTATCCTTGCTTGCATGGTGCAAAAATATGCGGGTGAGGAGCTCACATTGGTTTTCGTGTAGCCGAGGCGGAGTTTGTCGAAGACAGCCGGCGCGGCTCGGTGCTCGCGGAGCGCGTCGGCGCACCCGCTGGGTGTAGCCCTCGAGCCTCTAGGCGCTCGAGGAGGGTCCAGCCGGTCGGGCCTGACCAGCCAGGCGGCAAGCAGAACGCAGCCGAGCCGGCCTGGCACACGCGGCCCGGTGGCGAGGCGTCTGGCAGTGCCCTTTTCTTTATTTTCTCTTCTATCGGCTGCTGGGAGCCAGACGGAACTCTTCTCTTGTCTGCAATCTTCCGTGGGGGCGCGCCAGCGCACCCACTGGGTGTAGCCCCCGAGATTCGGGTCGACTGCTGAGCAGTCGGGCCGGATCTTCCAGCAACGACTTTGTCTTCTTTCCTCGCAGGGGCGCGTCAGCGCTCCCGCTGGGTGTAGCCCCCGAGATTCGGGCCGACTGCTAAGCAGTCAGGCCGGATCTCCCGGCAACTACTTTGTCTTCTTCTTTGCGGGGGCGCGTCAGCGCACCCGCTGGGTGTAGCCCCCGAGATTCGGGTCGACTGCTGAGCAGTCGGGCCGGATCTCCCGGCAACTACTTTGTCTTCTTCCTCGCGGGGGCACGTCAGCGCACCCGCTGGTTGTAGCCCCCGAGATTCGGGCGACTGCTGAGCAGTCGGGCCGGATCTCCCGGCAACTACTTTGTCTTCTTCCTCGCGGGGGCGCGTCCGCGCACCCGCTGGGTGTAGCCCCGAGATTTGGGCCGACTGCTGAGCAGTCGGGGCGGATCTGCCGGCAACTACTTTGTCTTCTTCCTCGCGGGAATTTTTTTCCTAGCAGCCGGCCATTGACTTTTTCAGCCGGATTGGGCACTCGGCCCATTCTCTCTCTCTCTCTCTCTCTCTTTTCTTTCAGCACCCGGCCATGCGAGCAGCCGGCCCACTTTTTCCAGCCGGCCACCAGGCAATCGGCCTCTTTTTTTTTCTTCAGCCGGCCCTTGACTTTTCTTCCGGACGGGATGGGGAGCCGGCTCCCTCTTCTTTTCTTTCTGCCTGGGGCAGCCGGCGTGGAGGTCGAGCCGGGTCGGACGGCAGGCGGCCGCGGGCGGAGGTGGGAAGACGAGGCGGAGCAGGGTGGTGGGCGAAGCCGGCAGGTGGCGGAGCCGGCCGCAAGTGGTGGAGTCGGCCATCCAGCTAGGGGTGGAGGCGGCAAGTGGCAGGAGCAGGGCGCGGCTTGGCGGAGTCGGCCAGCGTGGGAGCCGGCGGGGAGGAGCAGGCTAAGCTCCATCTGAGCATGAGGGGAGGCAGGCAAGTGGAGCAGCCAGACCCGGCCAGGAGCGGGGCGGCACTGGAAGTTGGACGCGGCCGGGAGATGGTGCGCGGAGGGGCGGAGAAGCCGGCCAGGCAAGGCGGACCCAGCGGCTCGGTGCGGAGGCGGAGCAGGCGGCCACGGGCGGGCGCCGTGACGGGCGTGCGGAGCTGGAGCCGGTAGCCGGCGCCGCGTGCGGAGCTGGACGGAGAAGCGGCCGGCTGCGGGCTGGCAGCCGGACGAAGGCAGCGCGGGGACGCAGGCGCGCGGGGCAGCAGGGGAGCCAGTGGCGACGTTGTTGGCGGAGGCGCGTGCACGGCAGGAAGCAGCAGTGCAAGGCAGAGCTGTGGCCTGGAGTGACGCGGGCAGCCGTGCGGGAGGAGCGGCTGGAAGGGCCAGCCGGAGCGGGGAAGGCCGGCGCGACTAGGCGCGGGCGCAGCCGGTCAGCAATGACCAGGCATGGGCACAGCCACACCATTGCCTGAGCATTGTCTGGGGATTATCTGACTATTGCATGGTCATTCTCTGATGCGTATTTGACTAATGGTTTGACCGTTGTTGACTTGCATCTAGCTAGCTCGCAAAGATGGTATGTGGAGGAGTGAACATGCATTTTAGCCGAAGCAAGGCGCAACGCGGAGGGGAGCATACGCGAACGATGCGTGGATGGATGCGGCCGACCGAAGCGAGGCACCGCGCGCGGCACGCGCGCAGACGAACAGCCGGCGTCGCAACGGTGGTGATGACGAAGGCGGCGAGGCCGACGACGAGGACGCGCCGTCCCGCGCGACCGCTCTGGGAGCGGGTCGTAGTCGAGCCCCCGAGCGCCACCGGAGAGACGACGGCGACGCCGCGGTGACAACGAAGATGGCAAAGCCGACGGCAAGGGCGTGCCGCCCCTCGCGGCCACTCCGGTGGCATGTCGATGTTGAGCCCCCGACCGCTATCGGAGAGACGGCGCGCCGCGGCGGCGGTGAAGACAAAAATGGTCCCGCCCAGACAGCGAAACCAGCAGCAGCGTGGTCGCATAGTAGTAGTACCACACCACGGTGGGCGCCAACTGTCGTGGTATTCTCACGGGGGGCTTGCGAGTCGACAGATGCCACAAGGGCTTAGTGTGAGGGTAAGACTGCTGCTGATAGGCCCGGGAGCGGGTATGCGAGTAGCACATGCTAGTTTACCCAGGTTCGGGGCTCTCCGGAGAGATAAGACCCCTACTCCTGCATGTCTGAGTATCTGTAGTATATCTGGTACAGAGTTGCTCCTGGAGCTGTATCTGAGCTCAGTGCCATAGGCATCTGGCTTTGTATATGCATATGAGCACAAGTGTGTGCATGGCCGCAAGTGCATGAGCATGCATGCGTGAGTGTGTGGGAGTGTGAGTCCATGTGAGGGTGTATGGATGGATGGATGGATGGCTATATATAGTGTGGAGCTAGCTTACTATCTAAGCTATGTGGTGGTATGGGAGCAAGGCATGGTGCATGCCATGCTTGTCCCCTGGGTCACTTCATAAATAGTGCCAGGGGACAAGTGAAACTATACATGATGGCGTCGAGGTACAGCCGTCTTGTCCGCGGTATGGCCGCCACGTCGGGGTCTTGTCGGTGTCGGGTCGGGCTGCAGTCGGCAGCCGGCAGCCGGCGGCCGGCCGGGCAGAGCAGTCGGACGGGGAGCCGGCAGGAGCAGCCGGGCAGTCGGACTGTGGGGCTTTGCTAGGCCCGATGTCTTGAATTATTGTCTCGCCGTCTTCGGGGTATCCGTGGCCAATTACTCCGACACGAGTGAAAGGGAGGAGCAGAAGCGGGAGGATGGAGATGCCAGAAAATGTGCGGGACGCCATCCCCCCTTCCCCCTCTTTATAAAGTGGTGGGATCGGGGCTCGGCCGCCCCGCTCGGCCAATCGAGCCACCAGAGGCGCAGGGAATAAGGACCGACCCGCTGCCCCAACCAGCGACGGCCTGGTTTCCCGCCTCCACCGCTTGCCACCCTAGGCGCATGAAGGAAGCGTGGCGGACGGGCAGAACGGAGTGGACGGGTGAGGCGACCCCTCCCCACCCCGTGATCGTGGGGAGTGGACGCCTTGAAGACCGCGACCAGCCCCCATCAGTAAATGAGTCGCGCCTCCACGCCTCCCTCTTTTTACGGGGAAGGCGCGAGCCACCTCTTTACTACGATGTGATGCATGCGTGCGAAAACCGCCCCACGCATGCCGCCCACGTCACGCACACCCCTCCACGCCGCACCGCGCGCGCGGCTCGTGGGAAACACAATGCGCGAAAAGTTTTACCACGGTAAAAACCGCCCCTCCTGCCCGCGCACCGTTCTGGGACCGGCCCAACAACGTGTCGCGCTTATGTGTGGCCCGGGCCCAGGGGCTCCTGTCGGTGTACAAAAAGAGGGGCGCACTTTTTGTACCCCTTTAGCTGTGCACGGGCAGTCGGAGCCGCGCCCGCGGCCGCACCAAGTAGAACAGGGGAGGTGAGCCAGGGTAAGACCGAAGCCCAAGATAATCAGAGCAACGCCAAGACCAAGACCACAAAGATCAGGAGGGACGAAGCAGGTTCCCCCGGCAAGACTCTTGCCGGGGCAGCCTCAGCGGCCCCGGCAAGGCCCTTGCCGGGGCAGCTCGCCCCACACCAACAGAGCGAGCCACCCTTGAGCCCACGGCCCCCAACGCCATCATCCATGTGGGACCAGGGCTCGGGAAGACACCTCTGTAGTGGCATGCAGATCTTTGTGAAGACATATTCAAGATCAGATGAGGATTAGAAGACGACGATCCTCGACAACATCCTTGCCGAGGAAGGCCACCAGGTCCCCGGCAAGGCCCTTGCCGGGGACGGCAGCGCGCCACGGCAAGACCGTTGTCAGGCCACCCGGCAAGGCCCTCACCAAGGATGCCAGTGGGGTCACCAACCAAGCCTCCACCGCCGTTCACATGCAGCTGCCAGCCCAACCAGTCGGGCGGGCACCTGCGTGGCAACATGCAGCTCCCAGGCCAACTCATCGATCTTCGTGAAGGCTCCACCACCGCGCCACCTCAGCTGCCTGCCCGCCTACATGGCGCCGCACGCATCGCTGGCCAGGGCGCATGTCGAAGTGAGGAGGAGCGGCGATGGATGGGACGGGTCTCGCCCCCGTCCCCAATAAAGCAAGGGGACACCTAAGCTACGCATTAAATGCGTCTTGTCCTGTAATACGAGCGATAAGCTCAGGGTACTGTACGCCTTTCCACCTCATGTGTGCCACTGTGGCAGCCCCTTTCGACTATAAAAGGAGGCCCATGACATACTGGAGAAGGATTCGGCTCTTTCGAACCACGCACAGACCACAGCTAGTTCGAGAGCTCAAGAACTCTCTGAAATACACCCACCAAAGCAGGACTAGGGTTTTAGGCATCCTCATGGCCCGAACCTGGGTAAACGATCCTTGTGCTGTCTACTAGCCCTGCTCTTCTTGCAACCCCGCGCCCCGGCAACCGTAGTAGGGATTCTCGTGATCCCATAGGTGTCGTTCCACACCGACATCTTTCACCAACAGCAAACAACGCCACCTTCTCACTGAATCGTTTGTCAACGGATTTAAATTCCATCCTCATGAGTCTAGGGTGTCTTTTATGCTTTATGATAATCCATTTACCATCCCACTAGAGAATTTTGCTTACCATTGCAAACTCCCATTTTGGGGTTCGCTTGACGAACCACCAAAGGCTGAGTTCAAAACATTCTTGACTAGTCTTTGTTACGGTGAAAGGAGGGGAGTGACACCAGCACTACTACAAAAACAGCTATAGCCAATATGGACACTAATGGCGCACTGTACATGTGGTGCGCCATTACTAAATACTAATGGCGCACCATGTGTTCGTGCGCCATTAGTGTGCAAATACTAATGGTGCACCACATCCACGGTGCGCCATTAGTAAAAAGTTTTTTTTTAATTTTTTCAAAACTACTAATGGCGCTCTGTGGGACGGCGCGCCATTACTAGTTCAACTAGTAATGGCGCACCACTCCCACGGTGCGCCATTAGTAATTATGTTTCAAATTTTTTTATTTTTATTTTTTAAACTACTAATGGCGCACCGTGGGATGGTGCGCCATTACTAGTTGACTAGTAATGGCGCACCACTCACACGGTGCGCCATTAGTAATTTTGTTACAAATTTTGTTTCATTTTTTTTGAAAAACTACTAATGGCGCACGGTGGGGGTGGTGCGCCATTACTAGTTGAACTACTAATAGCGCACCATCCCCATGGTGCGCCATTAGTAACTTGGCCCATTCCACCGAATACACCCCCCCCCCCCCGGACCGCCTTTTCAGTTTTTTAAAAAATAAAAGAAAATGATGGAAATGTCAAAAAAATAAAAGAAAATAAGTTTCCCATGTGATATGTGGTCTAGTTGTTGTGAAAATTTACAAATATGAATTTCGACTTTATTTGCAAAATCTCTCTGGAATTTGTAAAATGGGCATAACTTTTGCATACGAACTCGGATTAAAAAGTTTTACATATGAAAAATCATCTACTCGAAAAGTTACATAAGAATTTAACCGGGGGAACCCCGTTAAACATTTTCAAATCCTCAAAAACCTAACAGAAAAGAAGATACGGGGCTTTCAAGATCTAGAGGCAAAAAAATTCAAACTTACTAGTGGCGCACCGTTTGCTAGGTGCGCCACTAGTAACAGAAAAAAATATTGGTTTTGAATTTTTTTTTTCAAAAAATGATTCGTAATATGACAGGGAAGTTTGAAATATTTTTCAAAATTTCATCATACTCATGAATATGAACAAAGTCCTAGACATCAACAAGGTTTAATAGGATTGATATGATAGATATATCAACAAGTGGCTGTTAAGTGAGGTGGTGCTGGGGTTGGATAGAACTGCGAAGTTAAGCGTGCTCGGGCTGGAGTAGTGTGAGGATGGGTGACCTTCCGGGAAGTTTGACCACTTAGTGCGATTTGACTTGAGATTAAGCCATAGTGACCCGAGATTAAGAAAAAAACAAAAAAATTTGAAATTTTTTAAAACAATATTTGAAAAATATATTTCTGAAAAAATATTTGAAAAAAAATTGTTACTAATGGCGCACTTTTATGTGGTGCGCCATTACTAAGTCAGATAGTAATGGCGCACCGTGGCCTATACTAATGGCGCACCAGTGGTGCGCCATTAGTAAAAAATACTAGTGGCGTGGTACTAGTGGCGCACCAGTAGTGCGCCATTAGTAGGCAAAACTGGTGCGCCACTAGTAGGCCTTTTCCTAGTAGTGCAGGTAGAATAAAGAGCATTCATTTTCCCGCAATTTACTACTTTGCATTATTCAACGGGAAATGTATAGTAGGCAAGCAAGACTATAGTACACTTTGTGCTTCAGACTTAAGCCTCATTCACACCGCTCTCACTGGTGAAAGGAATAATAACATTGGAGCGATTGTTGCACGCAGACTTCAGCATAACGTTAACAGTGGCTATTTCTATGGTGGAATATACACCACGCGTTTAGCACGAGGGCTGAGTGTTTCACCTTTGCCCTTTGACCCTATCCTACCCATGCAGTATTTAGATTTTGATACCTTAAAAGATCATAAGATCCTTAAAGGAAAGATTCATGAATTCACTTACAATCTGTTGTTTAACCAAACATCTATTGTGCACACATATTTGCCTGCGCCTGCTCTTTTTGACTATCACAGCAAGGGAAGATATTTTGTTCTTGAGAGCGAGGCCCGAGCTCACAATGCAGCAGTGGAGGCAGCACGGCAGGCCGAGGCCTTGGCACCGAGAGCCTCCGTGAGCTACCACGCCGACTACTATCCAGGCTACTGATCTACTACCAAGTTAGGCTAAAAGCCTAAGCTTGGGGGAGTACGTGTTTCTCACTGACATTACATTCATGTCCACTTATTTCTATTTGTCAGTGTTCACACTTTTTCATTGTATCATCCATGCTTAGATTTATTTTTCTTGCCTTCTTCTTGTGTGTTCAAAAAACTTCAGAAAAACCAAAAAAAATTGTTGTAGTAGTTTACTTTCTATGCATGCTTAGTAGTAGCACTAAAAAGAAAACCCAAAAAGATTTACTTGTTCTTCATTTGCTTGTTGGGAGCTTTCCCGTGTAAATAGTTTTTCTTGTTTTGCTTTTCCCTTTCATTTTCTTATTCTAGAAAACCAAAAACTCCAAAAATATTTCAGTGTGTTTCTCTGAATTTCTTTTCTTTTTATTCGAGTCTTACCGAGGAGAAGACCACGATGAAAATGGTGAGTGGATCTCATATGAACAAATGTTAATCTAATAAAGAGCCCATTTTACCTTGTCTTCTCATGTTGAATAAAATGTTTGCAGATTCCAGCTTAATCCACGGCACTCTTGCACTATTATTATTTTCATATCGTTCGATCGTGCAAGTGAACGGCAATAATGATGATATTCGATGAACCGGCCGTGGCAGGGAGAAATGGGTATGAACTCGACTTGTTCTGTTTGTGTAAATATGTTTAACCTAGTATCCATGATTCAGCCCATTATGATTAAACATGTTTGCAATGACAATTAGAGATTATAGTTTCTCATGCCATGCATAAGTAGCTAGGAGTGGATAATGATTTATCTTGGATATCAACATAGCGTTAAAATGATTGTGATGTAGTATGATGATATGGTATCCTCCTCTGAATGTTCGAGTGGTTTGACTTGGCACATGTTCATGCATGTAGTTGAATCAAAACCAACATAGCCTCTATGATATTTATGTTCATGGTGTCCATATCCTACTCATGCTAGTGTCCAATTTTACTTATGCATAATGCATGTTTATGACCGTTGTTGCTCTCTAGCTGGCCGCTTCTCAATCTATTTGCTAGCCTTCGCCTGTACTAAGTGGGAACTCTGCTTGTACATCCAAAACCTTGAACCCAAAGTTATTCCAGATGAGTCCACCATACCTACCTATATGCGGTATTACCCTGCCTTCCTAAGTAAATTTGCATGTGCCACCACTAAAAACTTCAAATAAATATCCTTTTTGTGTGCCTGGGTCGTTCACGGAACGACAGGAGGTGGTCGGTATCTTCCATGCTAAGCGGGTAATTCTCTGGTCGAGTGTTTATTCACTCGCCATCGCACGAGAAAAGGCCGGTAATAGGGATGCCCAGTCCCAAACTGCATACAGAAAATCTTACAAATGACCAAACAAAAACTCTCAATGGAGTCAAAACCTTCACTTTTATCGCATGGGAACCGCCACTAGCGTGCTTAGCATGGAAGATATTGATAACCGATGTTGTGAAGTAAATGAGAAGGGTGCATGTCTCAAAATATCATTTACCTCTGTTTTAAAACTTGAGCTCTAGCACCTCTGCAAATCACTTCTTCCCTCTGCGAAGGGACTCTCTATTTATTTTTATGTTGTGTCATCACCTTCTAAAATAAGCGCCAGAACCTGAGAGCACAACTATCATGACTTATGCAATGTGTGTAGTTAATGTTGGGTGCATCATGACTGGATCTTTTCTACCATGAATTACAATGTTTAGTCGTTGCTTGAACTTTGGAGGTGCTCTGTGTCGGTGTCAAAACCGGCGGATCTCGGGTAGGGGGTCCCGAACTGTGCGTCTAAGGTCGATGGTAATAGTAGACATGGGACACAATGTTTACCCAGGTTCGGGCCCTCTCTATGGAGGTAATACCCTACTTCCTGCTTGATTGATCTTGATGAATATGAGTATTACAAGAGTTGATCTACCACGAGATCGTAATGGCTAAACCCTAGGAGTCTATCCTGTTTGACTAAGGTAATGAGTATGAGATGCCTATTGACTAGCCTGGCCTCGGTTTATATAAGACACCGGAGGCCTAGGGTTTTAGGATAGTCCTTGTCTTGGACGCCAAGTCTTGTAGAGTGTTCCTTGTATGCGGCAGGGCTGTCCGAACTGGCCCATGAATGAGCCGCCATGAGGGTCCTCGGTCGATCCAGCTGGTCGGGAGATGACGTGGTGAGTCCCCCCTAGTCCAGGACACCGTTAGTAGCCCCCTGAACCGGTCTTCAATTTGGGGACGCTCCTCGATTCTTCCGAACTGTTCTTCATCTTCGCTCGTCGGTCTTGAAAATTGGTTCAACAAATCTTCTCATCTTCGATCTTGAGGATCGCCGAAGTGCATCCAAAGAGTTTACATGTCGGGTATCCAAGGAGCCCCTTTAAGTTTGCGGCCTTTATCAATGCCTTGTTATTTTTATGCCATACCTCGGGTTTGAAGTTGTTCCTGGGCGGCAGTGTCCTCTTGCGTCCGAGCCCCAACCCCGGACTGCATTCGTGGTATCTTTTGCAGCCGAACACCAACGCCAGACCGCTTCCGAGCTCCAATGCCGGAATGTATCCGAGCTTCAATGCCGGACTGTATCCGAGCTCAAATGCCGGACTATGTCCAAGCTCCAACGCCGGACTGTATCCGAGCTCCAACGCCGGACTATATCCGAGGTGTCATAGATCACCTTGGTTCAAAAAAAGGTCGAAGGAGTTAGGCTGAGCTTAATGCCAGAAATGCCCTCTATGGAGCTAGCCACTAGCGCCCGAGCTTTATGCCGGACTGCTTCCGAGGTGGTGCACCACCCTGACTGCGGGCCGATTTTTTGTCAACATTTTCAATTGCTGCCATTTATTCTCTGCCGAGATATATAGCCAGTAGCCCATAAGGTGTGTATCGGTCTAAAACCCAAGATGCACCTGAAGGATGACATAAGACCACTGATCCCAGTAGCCCCTGAGACTTAGGTTGATTCGCAAAATTGGCCTGAGGATCAACTCCTAGCTCGGCAGAATACTCCGGGACACAAAAAGCGGTGTGCAAAGTCCTCCAGACTCAGATTGGGTGCGGCCGACCAACCTGAGGATCATAATCTCCTCGAAAACTATATCGCACTTTAAAATTTCTCCAATGGATTGTCAATGCAGTAGCCCCCGAGAATTGGGTTGGGCAAAATGGCCGACCCTAGGATCGTACCTCCTCGGGAACAAGTTCAACTGTCATGTATGTTTTGACAATACCGAGGTGGAGTTCAGTAGGAAAGATGCCGAACTGTAGTTTTTAGAAAAGAGTTTCATGCCGAACACCTCAACCAAGAGAATGTTCCGCTTCGTCTACATTGAATCAAGCTGTTTTGGTGCCAATATGAAATTGGTCATAAAATTGTACTTTCGTCGTGCTTTGACATGACACATCTGATCTCTACACGTCAAGTGGGTCAGCCTTCGGCTTCAACCTCCCTATCCGAAGGCGGAGTGTTTCTCAGGCCAGTTTAGCGAACTAAACGCGAGCGGCCTTATAGAGAAACCAGGCTACCCGGCTATTGATCATACACCTGAGTCGAGAAAGGAGTGGTAGAAAAAGACTGTGCAGCGACTAAGAAGAAAACATCTATTATAAAATGGTTCATACTAATTTAACAGCCCCCAAGTGACTTGGGTAAAAGAATTTTATGTATAATGATTGCATGTACCGAAGTACTTATATCATATCTGTGTTCACCCAAACTTTAAACGCGTCTTAACCGACCGTCGGCTTCTGCCTCTTCGGTCAAGGGCCGAAAAGTGTTATGTACTCCACCGGTCGAGAATATCGACGGTGTTTCCGATAGCCAGGCAATCAGGCCATAAGGTTGTAATAGACAAAGTGCGCTTAGGGACTTATGCTATATTAATGACGAAGTGTAAGAAGCATCTTCGAAGAAAATAGTACTTCCACTGATACCTTTCTTCGGTTGCTCATTGTTACAATGAGACTTGTGCAATAGAGTTTTTGTATTCATGAGTTCCGTTGTGTGCCGACCATGATTGAAAACAATAAGAGCGCTAGCTTTCGGCTTCACCCAGTCTAAGGTCTGAGCTCGAATGACCCGATCGTGACAATCGCAGAGGTGCTCCCTTTACTCCCTAGCCGAACAATCGGGAACGCAGGGGTAAACATAGGAGCAAGGCAACCCAGCTTGCGGAACACTTAAGTCAACATGGTGCATATTGTGGCGTAATACACGAACAAGGAACGAAGCCATACAAGTATAATCATATGCAAGAGGAAAGGCTTCATAAAGGAAGGCCCCAAGTAAACGGGGTATTTGAATTTGTGTGTCACAAACAAGGTTTTGACAAAGAAATTTTTCCGCAAACGACTTTTTGTCAAAAAGGTATAACACTTAGTCAAACCGAACAAAATTTAAAACCAAATGTTTTTGAACACGAAGGCGACTTAGCTAGTTAATGTGCTCAGTGTGACGTGGGCCGAGCTTGTAGAGGCTCAAGGTCCCAATCCCCAAGCCGGTCGTGACGTACCCAAGCGAAAAGCTCGGCTTGATGAAGTGATAGCACGACAGTGTCGAAGTGCCGAGGCGAAGTCCCCGGTCCTGCCGAGAAGACAGAGTAGTTCGACAGCGTGATAATGAAGCCCCCATGTAAGTCGACGTGTCGAAACAGGTCGGCATGGTGAACGTTAGTTTGATGAAGCGACGACGTGATGATGGCGACACAGGGTATCACACCATGGTGACGGTGGAACTTGGTTGATGGAGGCGAGGGTTCGACTACGTACGTTGAGGTGACTGCATGACGCAGCAAAAAATTAATTATCTGCACACATACGATAGTGCAAGGCAGAAGTTATAATGATAAAGTAAAAAATTCGTTGCATAATTAATATTTTAAGCAAAGCAAATAATAATAGAAATATGGCACGTGCGCCGAACACCTGCCGAGGTATAGCTCTTTCGGTGATACCGAAGTCCTCGAGGCAACCGAACATGTCGGTATGGCAATTCGACCAACTGGGACGACAATGTCGGCTTGCCGGAGTGACCGCGTGACACAGTCGAAGTCTATTACCTACACATGTAAAATAGTGCAGTCCAAAAAAATAATATAAAAATCCTTACATAATTAATTTACGCAAAATAAAAAATTCAAAGAGATGTGGCCTGGCGTCGAAGCCAATGTCGATGCGGGGTGTCGGCATGATACATCCTGAATTCGCAGTGCGGTCCGAGTCCCCGATGCGGCATTTGCCGAACTGCGGACCGGAAACTGACCGAACCATCACACAACCATCATTAATGCGGCCATCATTTGATAGACCTATGTACAGATGATGGAGCAAACCAGAGTAATAATTCCTCGGGAAAAATAAACCCAAGAAAGAAAAAATTATTAGGATTAATAGCACCTGGTTTATTTGTTGTAACAATCCGAAGAGACACATGTGGGCGTTGGTGAAACGCTAATGCAATGCTAGTTTGCACTGTTTGTTAGACATTAAAAACCGTGCCTGGATAACCGCTGCCTATGCTGAAGTGTCCTCGGGCTGGCCGACGTGATGGAGCAGGTCGGCGCGGTATAAGTCAGCTTGAAGAAGTGACGGCGTGGCGATGCCGGCATAGGGCGGCTCACCAAACTGACGACGCGGTTTCGTCCACGCTAGCGAGACGACGACATCACTAGTAGAAAACAGGGCATTGGTTCGGCCCTCATAATACCATTAATCCTGGTTCGCTCACGAACCGGGACCAAAGGAGGCAACTGTCCCGGTTCGTGAGCCCAGGGGGCCGGCCGGGCCACGTGGGCCATTGGTCCCGGTTCGTCTGGACCTTTTGGTCCCGGTTCCACGCACGAACCGAGACCAATGCGCCCCGCCCCTGGCCCATGACCATTAGTCCCGGTTTGTGCCACAAACTGGGACTAAAGGGTTGGTACTCGTTGTGGTCAGAGTTCAGTCCCACCTCGCCAACCGAAGGGCGCTCACATCGGTTTATAAGCCCGTCCCTGTCTGCCTTGTTGAGCTCCTCTCAAAGTGAAAATAGATGCCCTTATACAGGGAATTTGACCTAAATTCAGAGTAAATTTCTTTGAAATTCATAGAAATTTATTATGAATTTAGGTTGAATTCTCTCTATAGGCGCATCTATGCTCATTTTTTTATGTTGGGGTTGGCGATCTTTACAGAGTTTTTGTGTGTTGAGTATGCACCATTCAAAATCAGTCTCTGCTATGAATGTTTCATTTTGAACACACAAAAAGTCTGGAGTTCAAATAAGTTCAAGAAAATGAAATCCCTTTTTAACAGATGAGTTTTCGTCCGAAACCCTGATACTTCGAAAGAGATTGTCCATTTTGTTCACGAAGTGCATCCAGCTTTTGCCGTAACCCTCTCAACTTTTTAGCACATGCTATGTGGGTGAAATGATGATACCATGCCAAGTTTCAACCTTTTCAGAGCTCATTTGTAGGGCTTTTCAATTTCAGGATCATTTAGCTCAAAACAATCCGTCACTGCATGAAAAATAACAAATGAAGTGAGAAAGGGTTGAAAATTGATGATGTGGCTTTGAATGGTGCATTTTGAACACACAAAAAGTCTGGAGTTCAAATAAGTTCAAGAAAATGAAATCCCTTTGTAACAGATGAGTTTTCCTCCGAAACCCTGATACTTCGAAAGAGATTGTCCATTTTGTTCACGAAGTGCATCCAGCTTTTGCCGGGACCCTCTCAACTTTTTAGCACATGCTATGTGGGTGAAATGATGATACCATGCCAACTTTCAACCTTTTCAGAGTTCATTTGTAGGGTTTTTCAATTTCAGGTTCATTTGAAATGCTTTTCAATTTCAGGGTCTTATAGCTCAAAATAATTAGTAAATGGATGAAAAATAACAAATGAAGTCAGAAAGGATTGAAAAATGATGATGTGGCTTTGAATGGTGCATTTTGAACACACAAAAAGTCAGGAGTTCAAATAAGTTTTAAAAAATGAAATCCCTTTGTAACAGACGAGTTTCCGTATGAAATCCGGATACTTTGAAAGAGATTGTCCAATTTGTACACGAAGTGCATCCAGTTTTTGCTGTAACCCTCTCAAGTTTCTTGCACATGCTATGTGGATGAAATGATGATACCATGCCAACTTTCAACCTTTTCAGAGTTCATTTGAAATGCTTTTCAATTTTAGGGTCTTATAGCTCAAAATAATCAGTAAATGCATGAAAAATGGTGCATGAAAAATAACAAATAAAATAAATAAGTAATTAGAAACAAAATAATATAAACTTTATTAAAATATATAAGTAGAAACAAAATAAAATAAACTTTAATAAAATTTATGAAACTAAAATTAACAAAGTATTTTCTGTTCAAAACATTATAAGGAACCTCTAGTATTATTGAAACTAAAATTATATAAAATTGATGCAACTAAAATTATCGAAGTATTTTCTTTTCAAAATCATTAAAAGCAAAAAGAATTTTCATAAAGAACTTTTTTTGTTAGAAACTTTAATAGCAAAAAGAATTATCATAAAGTAAAATAAATAAGTAATTAGAAACAAAATAAAATAAAATAAATAAGTTTTTTGTTGTAAGTAGAAACAGAACAAAATAAATAAAGCAGAAAAGAAAACAAAAAAACAGGCAGAAAATAAAAAATATGCCACCTACTAGGCCACCACGGTCTGAATACGACTAGAAACCCATCGATGGGCCAGGATTCAGGCCCGCAGAAGGCCCAGTAAGCCCATCAGGCATAGCAGTGACAATTAGGCCTGTAAGCCTGCAATGGAGAGGAGCTCGAGAGGGGTGCGGCAGTGGGGCTTATAAACCACTGCGCGCCCCTCTCAACTAGCGATGTGGGACTAAACTTTCGACACGGGCGCAGCAGCACAAGGCCTTTGGTCCCGGTTGGTGGCACCAATCGAGACTAAAGGTGTGCATTGGTACTGGTTCGTGGCACTAACCGGTACCAATGCCCCTGCTTTAGTCCCGCTTGGTGACACCAACCGGGACCAAAGGCCGCCGCTTCCCGCCCTTTGGGCTGCTGAAAAGAGGCTTTTGGTCCCGGTTGGTGGCACCAACCGGGAGTAAAGGCCGCATTCATCCCGGTTGCTGTCACGAACCGGGACCAATGCTTCGTCTATATAACTAGCACTTGTGAAATTTTTCATTCAGTTCGTCTTCCCCGCCCCGACGACGCCGCCAGGCTGCCCCTCTGCGCCTCATCGTCGCCGTCGCCGCCCTGCCTCCGACGCCGTCCCACGCCGCCCAGACGCCGTCGCCGCCCCGCGCCCCCTACCTCCTCCTCGCCTGTCGCCGCGCCCCTCACCTCCGCCCCCTGCCTCCTCCTCGCCCGTCGCCGCGCCCCTCACCGTCGCCGTCGCCGTCCCCTGCCTCCTCGTCGCCCGTGGCTGCGCCCCTCACCGTCGCCCCCGTGCCCTGCCTCCTCATCGATCGCCGCCCCCTTAGTGAGCTCATATGAATTTTCCTAATTTAGATGTGTAGTTAATTTAGATGCTTAGTTTAGATGTGTAGTTAATTGAGTTGTTGTAATTTGTTCATAAACTAATATGCAAAAGTTAGAATTTTTTTTCTGTTCATAGATTTTTTTGTGATATTATTGTTGAATATGCAAATGTTTGTGTGTTCATATATATGCAAAGAATATGTCAATTTTTTCATAGAATTTTTATAATTTTTTTCTGTTGTAATTTTGTTCATAGAATTTTTATCTTGTTCATAGAATTTTTATGATTTTTTCTGTTGTAATTTTGTTCATAGAATAAGAAGAGAAAGTGTTCAATAGAATTAGTTAGAAAAATAATAGAACTAGTTAAACTAGTTTATTTTTAGTAAGTACTACTTTATTCTATTTATAGTAAGTGCTTCGTAGTTGAACTAGTTGATTTAATAAAACTAGTTTATTTTACTATAGAAGTAGTTTATTTTTAGCAAGAAAATTAATAGAACTAGTTTATTTTTTAGTTAAAGCAATTATTCCCGCATCGACGTCGACGCTGCCAATCCCGCATCCTCGTCGTCGACTCGGCGGAGGAGGCCGGCTTGATCAAAGGGGCCATGTCCGGGACTGGGCTCCGCCGGGCTGGTTTTGGGAGGTGCTACCTTCCGGGGGGCGTAGGTTGGTGAGGAGCCAGCCCGTCATTGACCCGATCCTTGTTTCGTGGCGGTCGCGTGGGCCAGTGATGGTACCGAGGCTTCCGGACACCACGGAGGTGGTACGTCACCGTGTCAGCGAGGAGGACGAGCACGTCCGTCGCTACATGGTTGCGTTGGAGTGCAGGTTCGACAATACCTGGCAGGTTCTTCAGGGATCTCACTGGAGCTATGATCCTGTGATGGTTCCTTCTCTTTGGGTATCCACCGCCCTCGCCGATACTCGTCGGGCGCTACGGTTCTAGCTGTACTAGCGATGCTATATGTATGATAGTATTCGAGGTGTATTAGTGATAATATTCGACGATGCACGGACGCATGGAGATGATGTAGTTTTGCTTATAATTGAATGCATCCTAATTTGAATACTACTTTATTTTGTGATTTGATTTTGCTTATTGAATGCTCAAATTGGAAAACTACTCCTACTTTGAATGCTAAAATTGGAGAGCACTATGCAAGGCGTATGCATATCATTAGTTGATAGCTTATAGGGTTTTTGTTTTCGCAGAAATCTAGGAGCCCCCCTCCATCATCCCCGCCGTCGTCCCCGTCACCGACCCCCTCCGACCTCGAGGTGAGACCAGCCACGAACCTGTTTTAGAAAGATAATTAAACGATATTTTGGGTTGACTTTAAGTCTATTGAGTCTCCACTATATAAGAGAGGACGAAGAATCCCGACTGTTGTCGTGGGGGTAGCTTCTCCTTCGTTCCCGTGTGCTAGACAATTTGGTGTAATGCACTCGGGAACGAAAGGAAGGAGCTACCATTACCGACGGTCGCAAATGTCTGAGAGGAATCAGTGAGGGAGAGTTCCACCATATATATATGAGAGGACGAAGAATCCCGACTGTTGTCGTGGGGGTCGCTTCTCCTTCATTCCCGTGTGCTAGACATTTTAGGTGTAATGCACTCGGGGATGAAAGGAGGAGCGACCATCACCAACGGTCGAATGTATACACCACGTGAGCTGATGGTTTTCAAGAAAATACTCGACAAACCGATAGTCAACCCGTGATGAATAATAATGATCTAACTTAGGTTTTTTTAGTATATGTATTTAATTGTAGACGTTTAATATTTGAATTATGAACATAGGAAATGTCGTACTCGGACGACGAAAGTCTTCCGGGGGAGTGCGACTGGTGCCACGACGACCGAGGTCTGTGCGACAGGCCTCACCTGGACGAAGATCGGCGCTTCAGTATTAAGCTGGAGGAGACCTTCAATGTTGAAACTGTACGCAACGACGACAAGTGTTATTTTTTCGTAATTAAGCATGACTTCAACTATTACAACGTGTACTTTTCATCTTTTACAATTCGACTAGCTTATCCCATGCCATGCAAGACGCTACGTCTTGGAGAGGATGGGTTTTGAAGACCATTTAAGTATGGAAACAAAGAAAATTCACCTAAGGACCCTTCATGATATAGATTTTGAAGTAAATCTGTATAATTCTGAGAGCGTAACCCATTTTGGTTGCAAAAATTGGGAAGCATTTTGCAAGATGTATGGTTTTGATGAGGGTATGCTTGTCACCATGGATCTTGGTGATCCTGACATCGAGCAAGATAATATGGACATTTTGGTCCTTGTTGATACGCCTCCAATTCTACCACTATGTGAGTTTCTCAAACATAGTTATTAGCTAATTTATATTGTTCATTTCAAAATAGTTGACATCTTATTTTCATTGACAACTTATTTTGATTGTTCAAACAATGTGCGGAACATGGTAGACAGAACCTACTACACCAATGGCTCTAAGTTAACTTATAAGGAGAAAACTCATCTGGTCGGATTTTGTACTGATCTTGAGAATTACAATATCTATTGTAAAACTCCTCCACATTATGGTCAATACGTGCCACTAGTGCACGTGTTGAACTACGGTAACTACTATGGAGATACCCTGGTAAGATTTCTTACTATTACGACATCCGTGCATCTTTTGCATACTTCTAAAACTAGTACATCATTGCTAACTATGAAGTTATTACTATGTTTTTCAACAGATAATCCCAGAGGATTGTGTGCAGCATTTGACGTATCAGAATGGTAGCCTTGATGTTTTGAACATATAACCAGGTCATCCTACGAATCTCAACTGTCCATACCGGATTTCTAAAAGAAGTGGAGACATGAAAATCAAAGAATGGAAAAAATGTATGGACAGTCGCAAGGAGTTTCTTGGAAGCAAAAGGAAGGGAAGCGCAAAAATTGGAGACATGATGATCTCCATTCTCCGTAATGGAGAGTCGGGGTCTATATTGTTTTATGCTATTTTACCTCAAAGAGGGTATTTAGGTCCTATCTAATACTGATGATCATGTGCTAAGAACAATTAAGTAGGGTTGGTTCGATGACTATGAGGATGATGATCGTATGACTTGTTAGTAATAACGAGTAGAAGTTGTATAATGATGATTAGTAGGACTTGTTATTATGATGATACATGATGCGGGCATGAAGAGTTCTTATATATCAGTGGGTGAAATGAACATGGATTGGAATGAAGTGAAGGCAACAAGCATGTGGTGCATGTCGAAAGTAGTACTAATCCAAACTTGATCAAGTTAGGATTAATATTACTTTCGACATGCACCACATGTTGCCTTCACTTTAATCTAAGCCATGTTTAGGCATAGCAGTAGCGTTGATAAATCAAGCACGGAAATAAGAGAGGACAGTTCTCTCTGTTAGCTAGCTTACACACCCTAAATTACCCCCTAAACCCTCCCCCCTTAAAAAAACAAAAACCCCAGCCACTGAAATGCTGACGCGTGGATGTCTTTTGGTCCTAGTTGGTGTCACCAACCGGGACCAAAGGCCTTCCTGCCTGGGCTGGCCGCAGCGGCCACGCGGAGGCCCATCTGTCCCAGTTCGTGTAAGAACCGGGACTAAAGGGTTAGGGCATTAGTAACGACCCTTTAGTCCCGGTTCAACAACCGGGACAAAAGGCCCTTACCAACCGGGACAGATGACCCTTTTTTCTACTAGTGCATGGACCCGCCAAGGTAACGGCGTGGCTCGACAAAGTCAAGTACCTATTCGACGGTGGTGACCGGGACGTCGACCAACAGACCAAGTTGCAAACCTGTCGTAGAAATCTATGCAGAAAAATCCATACCAATGGACAGAAAAAATATTATGTGAAAATTAATATGTACAACACATATAATTTAGAGAGATAGTACCCGATTTCTGGTACCGAGGCGTAGATGAGAAAGCCTTCGAGTGGAGTTCTTCATGTGAGATGTACTAGTAGTCTCCATGGATTTTGAGAGTTTTGAAGCTTCATGTGACACAGTATCGCTTGGTCTGCGCGCCATGCAAGATTGAAGGCGCTAGCACTTTTCCCAGGCCGAATTGACCTCCACTGACGTACTATCAATGAGTAAATAGTTACTGTTGTAAGTTGCATTCATTTATTAACAATATTTGCCTAGGCCTGAAGTAGCAATGGCAAGACTTGAGTAATAAAAGAAAGAAAGGCAGAGAATTATTCTTGTGTGTGCGCTGGCCGAGCATAGCCGACCTGTGCAGGATGCGCCTTGTACTGGTCTTGGCCGCCGTCGCCGTCACACGGTCCGCTGTTGTGCAGATTTGTAGGTGCTCATCGGGTACCTGCGGACAAACTCTCTTCGGCCCGATCTCAGATCGGAACTGATCTCGGATGGACCTGTGAAATAAAACAGCGAACCGAGAACAATAATTTCCAAAGAATTTGATCTATGTAGAATAGATCTAGCTGAAAAAAATAACACAAAATAAATTATTAAAATAGATGCGGCGTGATGCGAGGCCATTGTTGACACAGGACGTCGGCGCGACGAGGTGTCAGATCCGAATTCAAGGGTTGTCCGAGTTACGGACGCAATGCGCGCGGGCAGCGACGGCATATTAGGTCGCCTTGGAACAGCGGCGGCACCATAGACCGAATTGCAGATCTGGGTCTGCAAGCGTGGAAATCTAAAAAGAATTATTAAGCAAAATCATCCACTGGAGGCCGCGTATACGTACTAGTAGTAGTAGCATCAAACCACCTAGGATTTGACGGCCTGCACACGGGTTAGTACATAGCATAGCTAAAGCAAACTAGCTATAGCACGTGAGCAGATCATGAAAGACAAATCAATAATGGCAAGCACGACTTCATTAAATAAGGAGAAAAGGAGGATAGGATGTGCCTGTGTTGCTGCCGGTCAGAACTTTTGTCAGCCTTAGCGTTGCACTGCTTCGTATGAGCCTCGCTAGTCCGATCGCTAGCACGCTGCTTGATGGATTGGATTTTTTAATCTGTTCTTCACAGACGGCAGCGTCTGTGCTAGCTTCCTCGGGATCTCTATGGCGCGCATGTATCCGCTGTATTGCCAGGTGCCGAGTACGACAGTCGCCGTTAATTTTTATTATCTTGATCCGCCTATGATCAAAGTACCATGGGAGCGGCAATGATTTGGAAAAAAGGGGGTAATTTACGTAGAACAAATCTGACTCGGAGGATATCACCTGATCGTTGAATTTGATTCCCATCGAACCTCGACGAACACCTAGCAGGCTCTCAATGAAAGCACAAATGTCGGTGTCAAAACCGGCGGATCTCGGGTAGGTGGTCCCGAACTGTGCGTCTAAGGTCGATGGTAACAGGAGACAGGGGACACAATGTTTACCCAGGTTCGGGCCCTCTATATGGAGGTAATACCCTACTTCCTGCTTGATTGATCTTGATGAATATGAGTATTACAAGAGTTGATCTACCACGAGATCGTAATGGCTAAACCCTAGGAGTCTAGCCTCTTTGACTTAGGTAATGAGTATGAGATGCCTATTGACTAGTCTGGCCTCGGTTTATATAAGACACCGGAGGCCTAGGGTTTTAGGAGAGTCCTTGTCTTGGGCGGCAAGTCTTGTGGACTCTTCCTTGTATGCGGCAGGGGCTGTCCGAACTGGCCCATGAATGAGCCGCCATGAGGGTCCTCGGCCCAATCCAGCTGGTCGGAAGACGACGTGGTGAGTCCCCCCTAGTCCAGGACACCGTTAGTAGCCCCCTGAACCGGTCTTCAAGTTGGGGACACTCCTCGATTCTTTCGAATTGTTCTTCATCTTCGGACGTCGGTCTTGAAAACTGGTTCAACAAATCTTCTCATCTTCGATCTTGAGGATCGCCGAAGTGCATCCGAAGAGTTTACACGTCGGGTATCCGAGGAGCCCCTTTAAGTTTGCGGCCTTTATCAATGCCTTTTTATTTTTATGCCATACCTCGGGTTTGAAGTTGTTCCTGGGCGGCAGTGTCCTCTTGCGTCCGAGCCCCAACGCCGGACTACATTCGAGGTATCTTTTGCAGCCGAGCACCAACGCCAGACCGCTTCCGAGCTCCAACGCCGGAATGTATCCGAGCTTCAATGCCGGACTGTATCCGAGCTCAAACGCCAGACTATATCCGAGCTCAAACGCCGGACTATGTCCAAGCTCCAACGCCGGACTATATACGAGCTCCAACGCCAGACTATATCCGAGGTGCCATAGATCACCTTGGTTCAAAAAATGGTCGAAGGAGTTTAGCCGAGCTTAATGCCAGAAATGCCCTCTATGGAGCCAGCCACTAGCGCCCGAGCTTTATGCCGGACTGCTTCCGAGGTGGTGCACCACCCCGACTGCGGGCCGATTTTTTGTCAATATTTTCAATTGTTGTCATTTATTCTCTGCCGAGATATACAGCCAGTAGCCCTCAAGGTGTGTATCGTTCTAAAACCCGAGATGCACCTGAAGGATGACATAAGACCGCTGATCCCAGTAGCCCCTGAGACTTAGGTTGATTCACAAAATCGTCCTGAGGATCAACTCCTAGCTCGGCAGAATACTTCGGGACACAAAAAGCGTTGTGCAAAGTCCTCGAGACTCAGGTTGGGTGCGGCCGACCAACCTGAGGATCATAATCTCCTCGAAAACTATATCGCACTTTAAAGTTTCTGCATTTGATTGTCAATGCAGTAGCCCCCGGGAATTGGGTTGGGCAAAATGGCTGACCCTAGGATCGTACATCCTCGGGAACAAGTTCAACTGTCATGTATGTTTTGACAATACCGAGATTGAGTTCAGTAGGAAAGATGCCGAACTATAGTTTTTAGAAAAGAGTTTCACGCCGAACACCTCAACCAAGAGAATGTTCCGCTTCGTCTACATTGAATCAAGCTGTTTTGGTGCCAATATGAAATTGGTCTTAAAATTGTACTTTCGTCGTGCTTTGACTTGACACATCTGATCTCTAGACTTCAAGTGGGTCAGCCTTCGGCTTCAACCTCCCTATCCCGAAGGCGGAGTGTTTCTCAAGCCAGTTTAGCGAACTAAACGCGAGCGGCTTTACAAAGAAACCAGGCTACCCGGCTATTGATCATAGACCTGAGTCGAGAAAGGAGTGGTAGAAAAAGACTGTGCAGCGACTAAGAAGAAAACATCTATTATAAAACGGTTCATACTAATTTAAGAGCCCCCAAGTGACTTGGGCAAAATAATTTTATGTATAATGATTGTATGTACCGAAGTACTTATATCATATCTGTGTTCACCCAAACTTTAAACGCGTCTTAACCGACCGTCGGCTTCTGCCTCTTCGGTCAAGGGCCGAAAAGTGTTATGTACTCCACCGGCCGAGAATATCGACGATGTTTCCGATAACCAGGCAATCAGGCCATAAGGCTATAACAGACAAAGCGCGCTCAGGGAACTTATGCTATATCACTGACGAAGTGTAAGAAGCATCTTCGAATAAAATAGTACCTCCACCGATACCTTTCTCCGGTTGCTCATTGTTACAATGAGACTTGTGCAATAGAGTTTTTGTATTCATGAGTTCCGTTGTGTGCCGACCATGATTGAAAACAATAAGAGCGCTAGCTTTCGGCTTCACCCAGTCTAAGGTCAGAGCTCGGATGACCCGATCGTGACAATCGCAGAGGTGCTCCCTTTACTCCCTAGCCGAACAATCGGGAACGTAGGGGTAAACACAGGAGCAAGGCAACCCAGCTTGCGTAACACTTAAGTCAACATGGTGCATATTGTGGCGTAATGCACGAACAAGGAACAAAGCCATACAAGTATAATCATATGCAAGAGGAAAGGCTTCATAAAGGAAGCCCCCAAGTAAACGGGGTATTTGAATTTTTGTGTCACAAACAAGGTTTTCACAAAGAAAGTTTTCCGCAAATGACTTTTTGTCAAAAAGGTATAACACTTAGACAAACCGAACAAAATTTAAAACCAAATGTTTTTGAACACGAAGGCGACTTAGCTAGTTAGTGTGCTCAGTGTGACGTGGGCCGAGCTTGTAGAAGCTCTAGGTCCCAATCCCCAAGCCGGTCGTGACGTACCCAAGCGAAAAGCATGGCTTGATGAAGTGATAGCACGACAGTGCCGAAGTGCCAAGGCGAAGTCCCCGGTCTAGCCGAGAAGACAGAGTAGTTAGGCAGCGTGATAATGAAGCCCCCACGTGAGTCGACGTGTTGAAACTGGTCGGCATGGTGAACGTTCGTTTGATGAAGCGAGGACGCAATGATGGCGACACAGGGTATCACACCATGGTGACGGTGGAACTTGGTTGATGGAGGCGAGGGGACGACTCCGTACGCCGAGGTGACTGCATGACGCAGCAAAAAATTTCACTACTAGGAAAAGGCCTACTAGTGGCGCACCAGTTTTGCCTACTAATGGCGCACTACTGGTGCGCCACTAGTACCACGCCACTAGTATTAAATACTAATGGCGCACCACTAGTGCTCCATTAGTATCTGGTATACTAATGGCGCATCACGCCGTGCGCCATTAGTATAGACCAACATGCGCCATTAGTGTGCGTCCCAGGGGGCGATATTTACACATGTGCTTTGCCATACTAATGGCGCACTGTGGGGTGATGCGCCATTAGTATCCTTTGGAATACTAATGGCGCACGTTGGGGTGATGCGCCATTAGTATGAATATTAGGGATTTTTTTCTTTTCTGATATTTGCACAGGTTACAAAATATATTATTGGACAGAATATAGACAGCACCACACAGCAACAGTAGATTCATCGAATACAATAGAAGATTAGTCTTCGAATATAATTCATCATATTAGTCTCCGAATTCAAAAGACCGAACAAAGATAGAACATTACAAGTCTCGAGACCACGAGTAGCGAGTTTGTCTTCACATTACAAGTCGATATCGATCATCTAAACTACCATCGCATAGAAGAGAGCTGCGGTCATCACGATGAGCATCATCGCGATGAAACTGGTCTTCATCCGGTTCCTCCAACGCTCCCTCCTCTCTCCCGCTAGATAGCGCGCGTATCTAGATTCCGCCTCCGCCCTAGTGGTGTACCCTTTGTAACTGTTACCGCTGAAACGGTGAACCTGTCTCTGACACTCCTCTCAGTCGTCGTAGACTCCGGGAACCTTACCCTTGTACACGACATACGACGGCATCTCTATGCACTAGCCAAACAACAGACAATACATAAGCAATATATAAGTATGCAACAAAAGGATCGGAAGAGAAAAGCAAGACATTAATAGCACGATTCATGGTCCTACTAATAAATAGCATCGATTACATCTAAGTTGAACGACTGTCCAAACCAAAGAGACATACAAGTTCATTAAAGTTTAATTACAACACGAGCTAATCGATGTTTCAGAACTACA
This sequence comes from Aegilops tauschii subsp. strangulata, assembly GCF_002575655.3. NCBI lineage: Eukaryota > Viridiplantae > Streptophyta > Magnoliopsida > Poales > Poaceae > Aegilops > Aegilops tauschii. The sequence continues at coordinate 5,139,468 of NC_053039.3, forward strand.
CATAGCATCACTACTTTCGACTCGACTCATGGGACCGGAGCGTGGATGAAGCCGCCGTCTGTCGTGATGGTCATGAAGTCGCGGGCGTTGTCAGCCTGCATTTGTAGCGTTGTGTCTATCTCACTGTTGGACGGTTGATATTTGAGGTAGAACTGCCCCGAGGTACGAAGGACATCTTGATGGATGATTTCTGCAAACTCCGACTGGACGCGAAAGAATTCTTGTCGGATGTCCGTGTCCTGGATTGCCGCCAAGCTTGCGGCCCAATCTTTGAGATTATTTGGTAGAAGAAGGTGATTATGGTCCCGTACGATCGCCCGCATGTGATGGAGGGCGTAGTAGGCATCCTTCTGACCGCCAGGCGGCTGCTTGACGCAGGGGAACGTCGTATTGTGGGTGAACACGTGCCTGCCGTACCTACGAGCTGGCCTCTTAAAGGTGCCTCCAGATGCGGCGCAGCCGGGGAGAGCATCATCAAGAACTTTCTTGATATTTGTGTAGTCTATCTTGGAGTCACAGTCCGGGTCAAAATACGTGGCCATGGAATATTTCAGGCTTAAGAGGATGAGTGTGCAATGTGTGTCACTGCACAGAACACGGAACGTTACAAAAAAAAGAACGATCAAAATCTAAGAAATCATATGTTACGGGGCGGTTAGGGGATGACTTACTCGGGAAAGTAAGGCACGAGGAAGTTATCCTTATCTGGGTTTGCCAGAATGACGCCTTCGAGGTGTGAACTCGCGACTTGCCGGTCCCCAGCGCTGCCCAAGATCTTGGCACGCATGTAGAAGGGGTCGACTATCACAATGTCCGGGGTCTTGTCTCTAATGATCCGCATCTCCATACTCAGCGAAAAAAGCCGAACAAAGGTGTAGTGCAGCGGATGAAGGTTAAACAAAGGAAAGATGTCATCAAACCGCAGGACGATCGTACCCCCGACGGCGCTATCCACAAAGCCCTTGCCCACTGGCACCTTGTCCACGAAAACAGGGTATGCCACATCATTCTCTCTGAGACGCCGCTTCTCCAAAGAAAGAACACTATCATGCAGACTCCGCATAGCACCGGTTGCAGCATTGAGCATATTTGTCGGTAGCATCGCCCTACCCGCCACATGCACCCTCCTCGAGATATCCTTAGGTGAAGGTGCCCTTGTTAGTCTTTCTTTTCCGTCCCTTCTTCCTGATCTGCTGTAATGGGATCGAGTTCTGCTCACAGACCGCCTTCTTGAGCGTGTTGGGGCTGATAATATTTCGCACCTCAGCTATCTGAGGCTCGATGAAGGCGGCAGCTGGAGGCATCTCCTGAGAACTGAACGTCAGACGACGCCTGTTGCAATTGGGTTTCTCCGCCGTACCAGCTAGATCGCGGTCGTCTTTTTCAGGGTTGGGTTCTTGAGAAGGAGGCCCGCAGAACACGTCACCGTACCCATGTTTGGCAAAGTACTTATCGACGTTGGAAAATGTACCGTCGTCGTTGTCATCATCGTCCGGATCCTGTGCCATATGCATGTCCGAATCCTGTGCCATAGGGATGTCCGGCATGTCCGGTAGCGTTGCGGCGTTCTTGCCATGGCTTGGCGCTGGCACGACTGGCGGTCTTGTCTGTGGGGTGGTGTCCCCCGCCCCCAAACGAATCTGGCTCTTCGGCCAAAGCAGGGGCCAGCTTACGCAGGCGCTGAGGGTCATCACATCATCTTCGTCGGCCCCAGCGGGTCGAATCGGCGGTAACAACTCGTCGCAGCCTGGCAGCACCCGAACCAGTTCAACCCTATACAAGGTGGGTGGCATCGGATTACCGTGGAACACGCGGTTGCCCGGTTCAACGATTCTGCCCTTGGAGACATTGACCAACTCGCCGCCCACGAAGTGTAGGAGAGTGCAAGGAACATCGGCGGCGCCCTATGAAAACATGTAGGGCGTCAGGGATGCCCAGTCAAAGGCAAGGATATGAAGTCATCGGCCGAGAGGCTTAGTTACCGTGATGCCGTCGAGCTCGGCTAATGTCGAGGCACCGCCAACGGCGGGCGTGCAACTGACGGAGGGGCCGCTTGCTGGCGAGGTGCCAGCCGGCGTACACCTGGGTGCATTAAGCTCCAATGCCCGTGCCGGCGCCGGAGACACGAATACCGCCTCCGCCGGAGACACCAATGGCGCCTTCTGCGCGTTGTGCGAGTTGCTGGCCGTGAAGCTGGGAACCGGGGGAGGCCCCTGTTGGCCGCCCGCAATCCACGTCGTCAGCCCCTGAATCAAGGTAGGCACCATGGCGGTGAGCGTCGTTCCCAGTTGTTGTTGCACTTGCTCTTGGACAATCTCCGGAATCCGCGCCACTTGTGCCTTGAGTTCTTGAACCTCGCGCGACTGGCTTTCCGAGCTGGTCTTTTTCTCCTTTCGCCCACCAGCAGTATAGTATGACGACCTTTTTGTGGACAAGCCTTTGCCGGCCACACGACCAGCTGACGACGGCTTACTGAGCTTATCCTTGTTTTTCATTACGTTCAACGCCCTATTTAAAGGGGTGTCAAAAGGGGAGCTCTGAGAGACCCCGCGCTACTGCTTTGAGCCTCCTGCGGAAGGAATGTGAACCATTTAGAAATTTGGCTTCATTAATTAGAATGCAACCATATGGAGCTAATTATGCGGGGGTGTATTCCTTACCAGAACAAGCTCAAGCGCCCTGGTCTTTGGATCCGTGGTAAGCTCCTTTGTTACCGGGTCCTCCTTGTACCGGGCCCTGACAAAGTTCCTAGTCTGCTTGTCACGGAATTTCTTGAAGCGGGGCGGTAGGCCTTGCTCGGCACGCTCCGGGTCCTCCTTGTCCCATATAGGTTCCGCCACTCTGTAACCGCCGGGACCGAGTTGGTGGACCCCTAAGTTCAACTGCCGCATTTCTTTCCCCCACTGACTTGATTCGGAGGTTGCGCTGCTCTCGCACTTGATATTGAACTCCTTGTAGTCATCTTCGCTGATCAAAGGATATTTCGCCTTGATCTTCTCATAACTATCACCTTTTTCAATCATTGCCTTCACCGTGCTTCTCCAAGTAGATAGGGTCGTGCTCATCCTCGTGAGGGCGGCACTGTTCACTTTATTCCCTGAGAGGCGTGTGTTTGCAAAGTCAGCGGGGAACTTGTATCGTTCGTGCAGCTTCGTGAAGAGGAGGCTACGCAAATTCCCTCGGTCCTTATGCCTTAGGTTCTCGGTGTTGATCGAGACGGTGCTCCGAGAATGCACCCGAGCTGAACCGAGTACCCCTTGACTACTTGTTTGGGCGCCGTTGGATGCCCGTCGGAGTTCACTTCAATAAATTCCTCCTTAACGATGCCGAGCACGCTCGGGCGCCGGTCCTTCCGCTGCCTCTTCGGTTGGCTGCCATCTGTGTGTGCGCCGCCATCATCAGTGGTGGCATCCTCGGCGGCACCATCAGTGGTCTCATCCCCGACGCCACTAGGGGTTGTGTAGTCAGGATCGGTGTCTTCCGCGGCGTCCTCATAGCGGTGAGGTTCTTCCTCCAGCTCCTGGGACAGCTCCCAAAATTGCTTGCCGCCCGAACCGCCGGCCTCATCGTTGTGGGCCATGTTTCGCTCTAAATAGGAAAAAAGTTTGGTCAGAAAGTTGGTTATTGTCAAGGAACAAGATCATGGTCTCATCATTTAGGGTTTGTCGACACCGAGGCATCCTAAAAGCTAAGCTTTTATCATTTAGGGTTTGTCGACACCGAGGCACCCTAAAAGCCTAAGCGTACATCATTTAGGTTCTCATCGACACCGAGGCACCCTACAAGCTAAGCTGGGAAGGAGAATTCTAAGTTGGGCCTAATCACTTGGCTCTATTGCCACCTATGGTTTAATGCAGCAAGAATAAAGGGGCAGTTGATCCTACTTAATTAAGTACTAAGACCCCGGCCCATGCATTAGTCAAAAGTTGTAACACCCCGGATGTAACTTTCCATATTTGTAACTCCAACTCTTGCCATTTTCGGCTATGTGTTATGATATTACCTCCGTGGTCGGGTTTTGTTTTCGTTTTGCATTTTGTTCATGTCATGCATCTCATATCATGTCATCATGTGCATTGCATTTGCATACGTGTTCGTCTCATGCATCTGAGCATTTTCCCCGTTGTCCGTTTTGCAATCCGGCACTCCCACCTCCTCCGGCGCACCCCTCTTGTTTCTTTTCGTGAGCGGGTGTTGAACATTCTCGGAATGGACCGAGGCTTGTCAAGTGGCCTTGGTATACCACCGGGAGACCACCGGTCAAGTTTCGTTCCATTTGGAGGTCGTTTGGTACTCCAACGGTTAACCGGGTAACCGCAAAGTCCGTTTGTGTGTGCAGCAAAAACCCCTCTCTAAACAGCCCAAAACCCAGCAAACTCACTTCCATGCTCTAGGTCATTCGATCACGATCGTGTGGGCGAAAACCGCACTCCGTTTGGAGTCTCCTAGCTCCCTCTACCTATATATACACCTCCCCCTCCGAATACATTCGCAGTCCAAACCCTAAAAGACTCCTCCCGTCGCCGCCGGACACGTCCAGCCGCTGCCGGACGGATCCCGCCGCCGCCCCACGCGAATCGCGCACTGCCACGTGGCAGGCCACCCCCGCGCCGCCGCCGAGGCCCGCGAGCCCGTGGCCGGCCCTCCCCGAGCCCGCGTCGCCTCCAACCCGCCGCCCGTAGCCCGCGCCCCCGCCCCACCGAGGCCAACCGCCGCCGCCTCCGTGCCGTCGCCCGCCGGCACCACGCCGCCGCCGCTCTCCGCCGGCGCCGAGCGCCTCCGCCTCCGCCGTCCCGCGCCCGCGCCCGTCTCCGCGCCGCCTCCCGGTGCCGCCTCCTCACCCGGGCTCCTCTCCTTCCTCCCGCGTCGCCGGAGCCGCGCCGCTTCCTCCCTCCTCTTCCCAAGCGCCGGCGACCTCGAGCGAACTCCGGCCCGATCCCGATCCAGTCAACGGGAGGTTGACTTCTTCTCCCCCGCAATATTTCTAAGTCCTAATATTTTACAGTATATGCCCCTGTTCATTGCATCGTAACTCTCTGCATATAGCTTCGTTTCATGCGTGTAATATATGGAAATGTTCGCCTCGTGATGCTCTTCATTTTGTTCTATTGCGTAATGTTCATTCGAGTCCATCTTGATGCCCAAATCTCTGGTGCAAGAGTGCTAGTTGCTGTTATCTACTGTTACTTATCAGTACTTAGGGTTTTGTTAGTTTTGTTGCTTTTAATCTGTGCATCTTATGGGCATGAGCTCTACATGTGTTTTGTTGTATGCCATGCCATCTTTTCAGGGGTGTATGCCATGTATTTTTGTGATCTCTGTGATGACTAGCACAAGCATGCAAACTAGGCTTCGTGATGTTTCTGTTTTCAGAGACTTTGTAGTTTTTCTAAGTCTGTGACTGCTGTTATTTTGTTGCTATGTATCCATGTGGCTACAGAGAGATCCATGCTTATTTTGGAGATGTTCAGTAAGGATGTTTTGTAGCTATTGTTGTAGTTGATCCATTCATACCCTTTTTTGCAATTATGAAGTGCCATAGAATGACTCAATCTTGCTCTACCTTTGCTATAAAATAATTCTGGCAGATTTTTTACGTGTTATTCAATTTTGCCAAGTTTGTTGTAGTTGATCCATACATGCTATTTATTTGCTCTTGCCATGGATAGCTTCATAAGCATGCCATCTTGCTGTAGGTATGCTTGTTTTTTCATGCATTGCTTTGTGGTGAGTGCATCAAGCTCACCAAGATGCCTTCATATTATTGTTTCTGCCATGCTCTGTTTTTCTGCCAAGTCTGAAACCTGTTAACGAAACTTGCTATGTTTACATGGTTGCCATCATATTTTCCGGTCCTTTTTTGCTTATGGTCAGTAAGGGATTTTTGTCATATGTATTTAGTAGAATACTACCATGCCTTATTTTTCCATTTTAAGTTCCTTTAGAATGTTCATTTCGTGCTTTGAACATTGCTACCTGATGCTGTTTCAGGCATGTCCAGTAATTTCACCAAGTCTGTGAACCTGTTATCTTTTGCACTTTTGCCATGCTTGTTTGAACCCGCTGTGGTGTGATCTAGCCATAACTCAGTGTTCATCTTTTGTCAAGCTTCTCCTGTAGATTACTGTCATATGCTTCGTTGCTATATTGGAGTGCTGTACCATTGTTACTTGTTGCATTCTAAGTGCTATCATGTTGTTAATCGCAGATTCGTGTCATTTTTGTTTTGCTTGCCATTTGCAAACCGTGCATCCGTTTCAGGTGATCTTTATATCGATTTCGACCGAAATCATCTCATCTTTACAGTGGCATGCTTGGTTTGCTAATTTACTGCCTTGTTCATCATTTTTCGTTCGGAGCACGCATATGCATCGCATATCATATCTTGCATATCATTCATGTATTGCATCATGTTGCTTGTGCATTTCCCGTGATTGATTGTGGTTCCGTTGCTTGTGTTCCTGTTGTGGGTAGAGCCGGGAGACGAGTTCGTCAATGAGGAACCTGTTGAGTACGCTTACAAGGATCAAGCTTTCGACAACTCTGAGAACCTTGCAGGCAAGATGACCATACCCTCGAAATCACTTCTATCTTTGCTTTGCTAGTTGTTCGCTCTATTGCCATGCTGCGCTACCTACCACTTGCTATATCATGCCTCCCATATTGCCATGTCAGCCTCTAACCATCCTTTTCTAGCAAACCGTTGTTTGGCTAAGTTACCGCTTTTGCTCAGCCCTTCTTATAGCGTTGCTAGTTGCAGGTGAAGTTGAAGTTGGTTCCATGTTGGAACATGGATATTTTTGGAATATCACAATATCTCTTATTTAATTAATGCACCTATATATTTGGTAAAGGGTGGAAGGCTCGGCCTTATGCCTGGTGTTTTGTTCCACTCTTGCCGCCCTAGTTTCCGTCATACCAGGATTATGTTCCTTGAGTTTGCGTTCCTTACGCGGTTGGGTGATTTATGGGACCCCCTTGATAGTTCGCCTTGAATAAAACTCCTCCAGCAAGGCCCAACTTTGGTTTTACCATTTGCTACCTAAGCCTTTTCCCCCGGGTTTTCGCGAGCCCGAGGGTCATCTTTATTTAAACCCCCGGGCCAGTGTTCCTCTGAGTGCTGGTCCAAACTAGAGCCACTTGCAGTGCCACCTTGGGGAAACTCGAGGATTGGTTTTAGTTGTACGTAGTGTTCATCCGGTGTGCCCTGAGAACGAGATATGTGCAGCTCCTATCGGGATTTGTCGGCACATTCGGGCGGCTTTGCTGGTCTTGTTTTACCATTGTCGAAATGTCTTGTAAACAGAGATTCCGAGACTGATCGGGTCTTTCCGGGAGAAGGTTTATCCTTCGTTGACCGTGAGAGCTTATAATGGGCTAAGTTGGGACACCCCTGCAGGGTATTATCTTTCGAAAGCCGTGCCCGCGGTTATGAGGCAGATGGGAATTTGTTAATGTCTGGTTGTAGAGAACTTGTCACTTGACTTAATTAAAATACATCAACTGTGTGTGTAGCCGTGATGGTCTCTTCTCGGCGGAGTCCGGGAAGTGAACACGGTTCGGGTTATGTATGACGTAAGTAGGAGTTCAGGATCACTTCTTGGTCACTACTAGATGACGACCGTTCCGTTGCTTCTCTTCTCGCTCTCTTTTGCGTATGTTAGCCACCATATATGCTTAGTGCCTGCTGCAGCTCCACCTCATTACACCATCTTTTCCTATAAGCTTAAATAGTCTTGATCTCGCGGGTGTGAGATTGCTGAGTCATCGTGACTCACAGATACTTCCAAAACAGTTGCAGGTGCCGACGATGCCAGTGCAGATGATGCAACAGAGCTCAAGTGGGAGTTCGACGAGGAACGTGGTCGTTACTATGTGTCTTTTCCTGATGTTCAGTAGTGGAGCCCAGTCGGGACGATCGGGGATCTAGCATTTGGGGTTATCTTATTTTCATTTGGATTTTGACCGTAGTCGGTCTATGTGTGTATTTTGGATGATGTATGGATTATATTTATGTATTGTGTGAAGTGCCGACTGTAAGCCAACTCTCGTTATCCCATTCTTGTTCATTACATGGGATTGTGTGAAGATGACCCTTCTTGCGACAAAACCACTATGCGGTTATGCCTCTAAGTCGTGCCTCGACACGTGGGAGATATAGCCGCATCGTGGGTGTTAGACAAGTACCCCATATGTCCTATTTTTAGCAAAGTCATGCTAAAATTCACGGAAAATTTCAGCATGACCTTTGCTGAAAATAGGACATATGGAGTACCCGAATTTGCCGGAACGGAAGTTAATCGACATTCCAGCAAACTCAAGGGCCTCTCGGGGTAACTGCAAAATCATCACAACACGATGGTCGGAGACAAAACCCAGCAAACTAGCAAAGTTACTGACGTGTTTACAAAAATTGTTTTCTGTAAAAGATGATCATCATCTTTACAAGTCTTTCTCAATGGGATCACAAGTAATTCAGAGGCATCACAAGTAATTCAGAGCATCACAAGGCATTAGTAGTTCAGTACATGAACAAGTTTTACAAAGCACATCAATATGTACTGTATTTCATTGTGGAGTGATATACAGTATGTTACAGCAAAGAAACAACTTAATCCATGCCTCAGCTTATCAACAGTCATTACTTGTCAAATACAGAAGAAGGAACAATTTATTTGTGACATAGTTACAAATGATGACAGAATAAAGCAACACCCTGCACTAGCCTAAAAACAAGTGAAGTTTCACCCATATAAGAACAAGTGAATTCTAGTCACATTGACACTCCTGGTTTTCTACAAACACCAAGTACTAGGGCACACGAAAGTTCTGAAATTTGTGTGCCTAACTGGATTAACTGAATTTTCAGTAACCAAATAAACTGAATTTTCAAAACTGCAAGAAGCCATTTAAAAAAATCCTGTCATCTCATATGAGGAGTGTTAATCCTAAGACTAATAGTTTGTTGTGCAGTATAAATGCAAGAGCATATGTTTTCATAGGTGGCAAATTACACCTACAGCGTAGCGTAGCATTAATGAAACCAGTTATAACAACAACATAACATTAGTGAAAACTTGAAATGCAACGGTAGTAGCGTTTGGCTGCCACAAACTAGAATGCAGGAACATGACATGTATGAAACTTGAGATTGTGGGAAAATAGTCACTATCTGTAGCAGTGCTCAACTTGCATAGAGGCAGTTAGATTGACAGGAGAAACAGCGGAAGAAGAGCTCAAGGATTATAATTCCTCTGCTTGGATGATCACAACTTGCACAGAGGCAACAAGGCATGATGACTAAAAAAATGAATCTTAATTAATGGCTACTAGTAAAAAAAGGTGATACTACTAGTATAAAACACAAGAAAGACACCACTTATAAATTCCTAAACATAGATGAACTGCAAAAAGAATATTCAGAGTTCAGTACACCAAGCTCCAATATAAACTGCTGACTATGATTGGTGATCCCCTACTTCAACCTCCTGATGGCTACTACTTGGACACAAAGTTTTTCTCTAACTTAGCAAACCAACAAATCTCCTTGACTTCACTCTTGCTTCAGAGCACACACCAACTTTCCTAATTGACTGCCTAGCTGCCTCTGCCTCCGCTGCTCCTCAGCTGGTTTAGCTCTCCTTCTCACCTAGTACCTCCTAATTTGCAAGCAACTGCAATGCAACAACCACTGACTCTGTGATTGATCCATCTATTTCTCCTGCCCTCCTCACTCACCCTCCTCTATAAGATAATCAGTCTTGGTAGATATGCAACAAACAAGTGATATCAATAAAAAGAAGCTGCCTAGAACCATTACTGAGAAGGTCAGCAGTGAATAATGAATACTGGTGATGAAATGCAGCAAAAGCAATGGTGCAGAATAACACCCATGACATGCTGTAGGACTGCCTCTGTTGAGAAGCCAGTGGCGTTCAGTATGCAGCAGCACTGCAACAAATTTCAGAAAGTTCAGTAGGCAAACAAAAACTTCAGCCCACTGACCTTCAAAGTATACTAGAATGTGAGATTAGCATGACAGGGGAGTAACCAAAGTATGACATTAGATGGAACAAACTGAAGATTTGGTTCAGACTTTGGGCTTAAATCACACGAAACTTTGACAATCACCTTGGATTCAGCAAAGAAACCATTCGTTGACATTCCAGGATTACAAACAACAAAATGCGTCACAAGAACATAGAGGGGGAAGAGGGGGAAGCGGCTCGGGTGCTCACTGGGGAGGTCGAGGGTGACTCGGGGTAGCCGGAGCTAGTCGAGGCGGCGCGAATTCGGCATCGAGCGGTGGCGATGGTGGCCGAGGCGGAGGAAATCGGCGGGCATCGAAGGGATGGCTCGAGGGCGTCCGAGCTCGTCCGGGTCCTCGTAGTCGAAGAGGAAGACCTCCTCCTCGTCCTCCTCCTGGTACTCCTCCTCCGGCTCGGGGCGCGGGGGCGCGGGGGCGGCGGCGCGGGGGAGCTGCAGTGGTGGGGGGCGCCGGCGCGGGGGAGCTGCAGTGGTGGGGGCGCGGGGGCGGCGGGGGTGGAGTCCGACGGGGGTCGGGTCGGCGGCGTCGTGGGTCGGGGCAGCGCTCGGGTGGATCTGGCGAGGGAGAGGGACGAAGGGGATCTGGCGAGGGAGAGGGAGGAATTAGCTAGGGGGGAAGCTTACTAATGGCGCACCCCACAGCGGTGCGCCATTAGTATGTTTTTTTAGATAGCAATGGCGCACCCGCGGTCGGTGCGCCATTAGTAATCTTTTTTTATATAGCAATGGCCCACCAGCCAGAGGTGCGCCATTAGTAATCTTTTTTATATAGCAATGGCGCACCAGCCAGAGGTGCGCCATAAGTAATTTTTTTATATAGCAATGAAACAGTAATAATTTTTTATAAAAACAGTAATAATTTTTTTAAAAATATCATCAAATTTGTTATTTGAAAATATTTATGAATATGAAAAATATCATCAAATTTATTATTTGAAAATATCATCAAATTTGTTATTTGAAAATATAATCAAATTTGTTTTTTTTGCAATTTTAGTTGCATTCATTTGTGACGGTGGAGCGGGTCGGGGAGGGTGCGGGGGGTCGTCGGCGGCGGTGGATCGGGAGAGGGTGCGGTGGGTCGTCGGCGGCGATGGAGCGGGGGAGGGTGCGGTGGGTCGTCGGCAGCGGTGGAGCGGGGGAGGGTGCGGTGGGTCGGCGGCGGCGGCCGGTGGAGCGGGCCGGGGAGGGTGCGGGGGAGGGTGCGGTGGGTCGTCGGCGGCGGTGGAGCGGGGAAGGGTGCGGGGGGTCGGCGGCGGCGGCCGGTGGAGCGGGGGAGAGGGTGCGGGGGTGCTCGGCGGCGAGGGGGACCGGATCTGGCGAGGTGGGATAGCGATCGAGATGGAGGGGGATCGAGATCGAGTGTCCATGAAATTTAAAAATATACATGATTTCAAAAAGTGCCCATGAAATACAATCGAGAAATGAAGGCTACAATTTAAATACAATCGATCTTAGCTAGCTATCTGTTCACAATCTTCTTGCCCTTATTTTTCGTAAATGGAGTTCTTCTCTTGAACGGACGTCCTTTAGGTAGGGTGGTCCTGCTTCTTCTTGTGGTGTATGCTGATACTTCATCGTCGTCGTCATGTTCCATCTTCGGGTCGCCGTACTTGTCGAAGTCTTGCTCATTGGCAACTCCATCCATTCCGATGATCTTCCTTTTGCCTCTCCTCACGACAACACGACTGGGCTTTGACGGGTCGGTAATGAAGAAGCATTGGTCCACTTGGGAAGCCAGTACCCATGGCTCATTTTTCGCGGTGACGTTCGCGCCTGCGGTCTTGGATTTGGCTTCGGGTATAACCATGGTGGTGAAATACCGGTCTTCTTTTATGACGCTCTTGGCCCATCTGACACGGAACATCGGGGCCTTCTCTCCAGCGTAGCTCAGCTCCTAGATCTCCTCGATCCTTCTGTAGTATCTGTCCTTGTCATTACCGGTGTAGGATTCCATCGTTACCCCGGAGTTCTGATAACCATCGCTCTTCATGTCCTTGTCCTCGGTGTAGAATGTGTAGCCATTGATATCGTACGCCTCATACGTCATTAGGTTGTGCTCGGCGCCCTGTGACAAGGCGAATATGAGTTGTTCTTCCGCGGAAGAATCCTCATGTAAAGGGTACGACAGAAGCTTCTGCTTGAACCAACGCGTGAAACATGAGTTGTGCTCTTTGATTATATCTCCGTCCGTCCTCTGTTGGCCTCGGTCATTGTACGTCTTCTCAATAAAGGTTTTGTGCTCTACCACCCAAGGATCGACCACGTCTACGTGTTGTAGCGCAACTAGGTTTGCTCTTTCAAAGTCGGCGAGTCGACCCTCGAAGTCGATAAGCATTTCGCGGCGACCCTCACGGTGACCCCATCCAGCGAGCCTGCCGAGGTGCCTGTTGACGGGCAGACCAACGGGGTTCTCGATGCCTAGATAATTCGTGCAGTAGGAGATGCACTCTTCAGTCAGAAAGCCCCTGGCTATGCTTCCCTCTGGACGTGACATGTTGCGAACGTATCCTTTGATGACACCATTCATCCTTTCGAACGGCATCATGCTGTGCAGGAACGTCGGCCCGAGTTGGATGATATCCTCCACGATATGGACCAGCAGATGCACCATAACGTCGAAGAATGCGGGCGGGAAGTACATCTCAAGCTCGCATAGTATCACCACGATCTCTTCCTGTAGCCTTCTGAGTTGCCTCACGCCAACCGACTTCCGAGAGATGACGTCGAAAAAGTTGCATAGGCCAAATAGCGTTTCACGGACGTGCGCGTCCATGATCCCACGGATTGCAACTGGAAGTATCTGCGTCATCAGCACGTGACAGTCGTGAGACTTCATCCCGCTGAACTTCTGCTTCGCTGAGTCTAGGTATCTGCTTATCTTCCCCGCGTAACCGTAAGGGAGTTTTACTCCTACGAGGCAGGTGAAAAACTGATCGATCTCCTCTTGACTGAGAGTGAAGCACGCGGGAGGGAAGTCATCTCCGGTCTTCTTGGCCTTTTTGCCTTTGCGACGACTTTCCATGTCCTGCTTCGCCTCATCATCATCATCATTAGCGTGAAGCTCGTCCCTGATGCCCATTGATTTCAAGTCTGCCCTTGCTTTCGGCCCATCTTTGGTCCTCTCTGGCATGTTGAGAAGGGTACCAAGCAGACTCTCGCACACGTCCTTCGTGATATGCATGACATCAAGGCTGTGAGGCACACGGTGGATCTTCCAGTACGGCAAGTCCCAGAAAACAGACCTTGTTTTCCATACCTTCAGCAGCGGCTCTGGCGCCTTTCGCTTCTTTCCCCGACTATGGCGCCTTTTGCTTCTTTCCCGGCAGTGGGCAATCTTTCCAATTTTTCAACAGCTCGTCTATTTCCTCGCCGCTCCTCATACGCGGGCGTCTTTGGGGTTCGGTTTCACCATCGAACAGATCCTTGCGTTTCCTCCACGGGTCATCGTCGCGAAGCCACCTTCGATGTCCCATGAATATGGTTTTAGAAGACTCGGGATATCTATCTAGCTGGCGATACGTTGTGTCATCCATGCACCTGACGCATCCAAAAAATCAGTGGACCACCTGCCCCGCGAGATATCCGTAACCGAGATAGTCGTGCACCGTCGTGAGCAGTGCGGCTCTCATAGGGAAATATTCTTTCTCTGCGGCGTCCCACGTATTGGCTGGCGTTTTCCACAGCATGTCTAGCTCCTCTTTTAGCAGCCCCAGATACAGATTGATGTCGTTCCCTGGTTGTTTCGGCCCTTCAATTAGCATACTCATGTGAATGTACTTCCTCTTCATGCACAACCAGGGGGGAAGGTTGTACATCCACACAAATACAGGCCAGGTGCTATGTGTGCTTCTCTGGCTGCCAAATGGATTGACTCCATCGGTGCTGGCGCCCAGCACGATGTTCCTTGGATCCTTCCCAAATTCTGGGTGTTCGAAGTTCAACGCTTGCCACTGGCTCCCATCCTTAGGGTGACTCAGCATCTTGTCTTTTTTATTTATCTCCGGATCATTTGCGTCATCTTCTCGCTTCTTCTCCTCCCTATCCGCGTGCCAACGCAGGAGCTTTGCTACCTTAGGGTCCGTGAGATACCGCTGTAGACGAGGAGTGATCGGAAAGTACCACACCACTTTTCGAGGAGCTTTCTTCCTCTTCTTGTATCGAGTGACGCCGCACACTGGACATATGGTAGACTCCGCGTGCTCGTCCCGATAAATGATGCAATTTTTCATGCACACATGGTATTTCACGTGCGGTAAATCCAGAGGACACACGATTTTCTTCGCCTCCTCGAAACTGGTCGGGCACTTGTTCCCCTTGGGAAGACGTTCGTGCCAGAATGACATGTTCTCGTCGAACCATGCGTCGGTCATTTTGTGTTTTACCTTCATCTCCAGAGCCATGAGCATTACTTTCAGGTGGGTATCCTCGGGCCTGCATCCTTCATACAATGGAGTAACCGTGTCTATCTCCAGTTGATCCAGCTTGGCTTTCTCTCGGGCGGCAGCTCTTGCGTTATCCGTCTTCTTGAGAAGCAGCTCTTGAATATGAGGGTCCTGCACCCAGCCCATCGATGGTCCATCGTCGTCTGCTCCGCCGGCATCTTCATCTTCATGATCATGCCCTTCGTCTGCTCCGGCATCTTCCTCATCATCATGTCCGACATCTTCTACATGATGACTGTGTACAGCATCACCGTCGTGATCATGTCCTGGAGATTCTTTGTCTTCTCGCCCACCCGAGCCGCGGTGGTTGTCTTGCTGCCCATCCTCATTTCTTGCCCGGCCCCCATGGGCGACTTCATAGTCATCTTCATCACCTTGCCACCGATAGCCATCCATGAAACCACGCAAGAGCAGGTGGTCCCGCACCTGCCCGCAATCCGGGTCCGCAATAAGGCTCTTCAGCTTGCATCTTCGACACGGACATCTTATCTCCGTCTCGTTCTTTTGAAGCATCTCGGCCTTCGCGGAGCTCAAAAACCTATTCACGATGCCTTCGTTCATCGTGCGGACCATGGTCGCCTGCGGGGTATAGCAAAACGATATTTTAGAACCAAGAAAAAATTTGGCATGACTTTCCCTAAAAATAGGACAAAAAAGAATGCATAGTGCCAAAATTCTCGCCGAAACGGAAATGAATCAACATTCCGGCAAAATATTGGCAAGTATCGCATTTCAAATACCGGTACCTGCAAACACAAACATATATGCAACACCACAAACATATGCAACACCACAAACATACATAGATCTAGCTAGGCCATAAAAAGTGCATGTGCACATTGTTGGAGGGAGAACAACATAAAGATAGCTTCCCCCTTACTTACCTAACAAAAAAGGTAATTTAACCACTTAATTTGGATGAAATTATGGTGCAAATGAGGTGAGGAGGAGGAGGCAGCCGAGACAAGCTTGGTGGAGGAGGTGGAGAGAATGAAGTGGGGAAAGTGAGTGGGTAGGTGTGGCTGTCCAAAATATCTAGCTGGTCCCAGGTTACTAATGGCGCACCACCTACAAATGCGCCATTAGTAACCCTGGTTACTAATGGCGCACCTGCTGGTGGTGCGCCATTAGTAGTTTCGCAAAAAAAAAATATATACACTAATGGCGCACCTGGGCACAGTGCGCCATTACTAGTTTAAACTAGTAATGGCGCACTATACACTAGTGCGCCATTAGTAGTTTTGCAAAAAAAAAATATAGTATGTTGGGGAACGTAGTAATTTCAAAACTTTTCCTACGCATACGCAAGATCATGGTGATGCATAGCAACGAGAGGGGAGAGTGTTGTCCACGTACCCTCGTAGACCGACAGCGGAAGCGTTATTACAACGCGGTTGATGTAGTCGAACGTCTTCACGATCCGACCGATCAAGTACCGAACGTACGGCACCTCCGAAGTTCTACACACGTTCAGCTCGATGACGTCCCTCGAACTCCGATCCAGCCGAGTGTTGAGGGAGAGTTTCGTCAGCACGACGGCGTGGTGACGATGATGATGTTCCACCGACGCAGGGCTTCGCCTAAGCTTCGCGACGGTATTATCGAGGTGTAATCTGGTGGAGGGGGGCACCGCACACGGCTAAAATATCGTATATCAAGTGTGTTCTTAGGTGCCCCCCTGCCCCCGTATATAAAGGAGCAAGGGGGAGGCCGGCTGCCTATGGGGCGCGCCAAGGAGAGGGGGGAGTCCTCCTCCTAGTAGGAGTAGGACTCCCCTTTCCTAGTCCTACTAGGAAAAGAAGGGGGGAAGGAAAGAGAGGGAGAGGGAGAGGGAAAGGGGGCTGCGCCCCCCTCTCCTAGTCCAACTAGGACTCCTCTGGGAGGGGGCGCACCACCTCCTGGCTGCTGCCCTCTCTCTCCCCTCAAGGCCTACTAAGGCCCAATACTTCCCCGGGGGTTCCCGTAACCGTCCGGCACTCCGGTTTAATCCGAAACTTCTCCGGAACACTTCCGGTGTCCGAATATAGTCGTCCAATATATCAATCTTTACGTCTCGACCATTTTGAGACTCCTCGTCATGTCCGTGATCACATCCAGGACTCCGAACAACCTTCGGTACATCAAATCACATAAACTCATAATATAACTGTCATCGTAACTTTAAGCGTGCGGACCCTTTGGGTTCGAGAACTATGTAGACATGACCGAGACACCTCTCCGGTCAATAACCAATAGCGGGACCTGGATGCCCATATTGGCTCCCACATATTCTACGAAGATCTTTATCGGTCAGACCGCATAACAACATACGTTGTTCCCTTTGTCATTGGTATGTTCCTTTCCCGAGATTCGATCGTCGGTATCTCGATACCTAGTTCAATCTCGTTACCGGCAAGTCTCTTTACTCGTTCCGTAATACATCATCCCGCAACTAACTCATTAGTCACAATGCTTGCAAGGCTTATAGTGATGTGCATTACTGAGTGGGCCCTGAGATACCTCTCCGACAATCGGAGTGACAAATCCTATTCTCGAAATACGCCAACCCAACAAGTACCTTTGGAGACACCTGTAGAGCACCTTTATAATCACCCAGTTATGTTGTGACGTTTGGTAGCACACAAAGTGTTCCTCCGGTAAACGGGAGTTGCATAATCTCATAGTCATGGGAACATGTATAAGTCATGAAGAAAGCAATAGCAACATACTAAACGATCGGGTGCTAAGCTAACATAATGGGTCATGTCAATCACGTCATTCTCCTAATGAGGCGATCCCGTTAATCAAATAACAACTCATGTCTATGGCTAGGAAACATAACCATCTTTGATTAACGAGCTAGTCAAGTAGAGGCATACTAGTGACACTTTGTTTGTCTATGTATTCACACATGTATTATGTTTCCAGTTAATACAATTCTAGCATGAATAATAAACATTTATCATGATACAAGGAAATATATAATACTTTATTATTGCCTCTAGGGCATATTTCCTTCATAGTAGTGGCGCATTATGAGGCTGGTGCGCCATTACTAGTTACACTAGTAATGACGCACTGTGCCCTGGTGCGCCATTAGTATGTTTGGAAAAATAAAAAAAATTATTACTAGTGGCCCACCGTGTGTCTGGTGCGCCATTAGTGTCTTTCACACTAATGGCGCACCAGCACATGGTGCGCCACTGCTATATAGTAGTGGCGCACCACATGTCTGGTGCGCCATTAGTGGCCATTTCATCTATAGCCCTTTTCCTAGTAGTTTTTTTAATTATCTGCACACATACGGTAGTGCAAGGCAGAAGTAATAATAATAAAGTAAAAAATTCGTTGCATAATTAATATTTTAAGCAAAGCAAATAGTAATAGAAATATGGCCCGTGCGCCGAACACCCGCCGAGGTATAGCTCTTTCGGTGATACCGAAGTCCTCGAGGCAACCGAACATGTCGGTATGGCAATTCGACCAACTGGGACGACAACGTCGGCTTGCCGGAGTGACCGCGTGACGCAGTCGATGTCTATTACCTACACATGTAAAATAGTGCAATTCAAAAAAATAATATAAAAAATCCTTGCATAATTAGTTTACGCAAAATAAAAAATTTCAAAGAAAATGTCGATGCGGGGTGTTGGCGTGATAAATCCTGAATTCACAGTGCGGTCCGAGTCCCTGACGCGGCATTTGCCGAACTGCGGACCGGAAACTAACCGAACCATCACGCAACCATCATTAATGCGGCCATCATTTGATAGACCTGTGTACAGATGATGGAGCAAACCAGAGTAATAATTCCTCGGGAAAAATAAACCCATGCAAGAAAAAATTATTAGGATTAATAGCACCTGGTTTATTTGTTGTAACAATCCGAAGAGACACATGTGGGCGTTGGTGAAACACTAATGCAATGCTAGTTTGCACTATTCGTTTGACATTAAAAACCATGCCTGTGCTGAAGTGTCCTCGGGCTAGCCGACGTGATGGAGCAGGTCGGCGCGGTACAAGTCAACTTGAAGAAGTGACGGCGTGGCGATGCCGTCATAGGGCGGCTCACCAAACTGACGACGCGGTTTCGACCACGCTAGCGAGATGACGACATGGACCCGCCAAGGTAACGGCGTGGCTCGACGAAGTCAAGTACCTGTTCGACGGTGGTGACCGGGACATCGACCAACAGACCAAGTTGCAAACCTGTCATAGAAAATCTATGCAGAAAAATCCATACCAATGGACAGAAAAAATATTATGTGAAAATTAATATGTACAACAAATATAATTTAGAGAGATAGAACCCGATTTCTGGTACTGAGGCGTAGATGAGAAAGCCTTCGAGTGGAGTTCTTCATGTGAGATGTACTAGTAGTCTCCATGGATTTTGAGAGTTTTGAAGCTTCACGTGACACAGTATCGCTTGGTCTGCGCGCCATGCATGATTGAAGGCGCTAGCACTTTTCCCAGGCCGAATTAACCTCCACTGACGTACTATCAATGAGTAATTAATCACTGTTGTAAGCTGCATTCATTTATTTATAGTATTTGCATAGGCCTGAAGTAGCAATGGTAAGACTTGAGTAATAAAAGAAAGAAAGGCAGAGAATTATTCCTGTGTGTGCGCTGGCCCAGCATAGCTGTTCCAGTCTCCTCGGCTGCGTAGGGCCCCAGGCCAACGCTTAGCCGACCTGCACAGGATGCGCCTTGCACTGGTCTTGGCCGCCGTCGCCGTCACACGGTCCGCTGCTGTGCAGATTTGTAGGTGCTCATCAGGTACCCGCGGACAAACTCTCTTCGGCCTGATCTCAGATCGAAACTGATCTCGGATGGACCTGTGAAATAAAACAGCGAACCAGAACAATAATTCCAAAGAATTTGATCTATGTAGAATAGATCTAGCTGAAAAAATTACACAAAATAAATGATTAAAATAGATGCGGCCTGATGCGAGGCCGTTGTCAACACAGGACGTCGGCGCGATGAGGTGACAGATCTGAATTCAAGAGTTGTCCGAGTTATGGACGCAATGCGCGCGGGCAGCGACGGCATATTAGGTCGCCTTGGAACGGCGGCGGCACCGTAGACCGAATTGCAGACCTGGGTCTGCAAGCATGGAAATCTAAAAGGAATTATTAACCACAATCAACCACTGGAGGCCGCGTATACGTACTAGTAGTAGTAGCATCAAACCACCTAAGATTTGACGGCCTGCACACGGGTTAGTACATAGCATAGCTAAAGCAAACTAGCTATAGCACGTGAGCAGATCATGAAAGACAAATCAGTAATGACAAGCACGACTTGATTAAATAAGAAGGAGAAAAGGAGGATGGGATCTCCCTGTGTTGCTGCCGGTCAGAACTTTTGTCAGCCTTAGCGTTGCACTGCTTCGTATGAGCCTCGCTAGTCCGATCGCTAGCACACTGCTTGATGGATTGGATTTGTTTAATCTGTTCTTCACAGAGGCAGCGTGTGCGCTAGCTTCCTCGGGATCTCTATGGCGCGCACGTATCTGCCGTATTGCCAGGTGCCGAGTATGGCAGTCGCCGTTAATTTTTATTATCTTGATCCGCCTGTGATCAAAGTAGCACGGGAGCGGCAATGATTTGGAAAAAGGGGATAATTTACGTAGAACAAATCTGACTCGGAGGATATCACCTGATCGTTGAATTTGATTCCCATCGAACCTCGACGAACACCTAGCAGGCTCTCGATGAAAGCACCAATGTCGGTGTCAAAACCGGCGGATCTCGGGTAGGGGGTCTCGAACTGTGCGTCTAAAGTCGATGGTAACAGGAGACAGGGGACACAATGTTTACCCAGGTTCGGGCCCTCTCTACGGAGGTAATACCCTACTTCCTGCTTGATTGATCTTGATGAATATGAGTATTACAAGAGTTGATCTACCACGAGATCGTAATGGCTAAACCCTAGGAGTCTAGCCTATTTGACTAAGGTAATGAGTATGAGATGCCTATTGACTAGCCTGGCCTCGGTTTATATAAGACACCGGAGGCCTAGGGTTTTAGGAGAGTCCTTATCTTGGGCGCCAAGTCTTGTGGAGTCTTCCTTGTATGCGGCAGGGGCTGTCCGAACTGGCCCATGAATGAGCCGCCATGAGGGTCCTCGGCCCGATCCAGTCGGGAGACGACGTGGTGAGTCCCCCTAGTCCAGGACACCGTCACTCTGCATTTATGTTTTGCGGTCTCAAAAAGGGCTAGCGAGATACCACTATTGTCATATTATATCATGGTTGTTTTGACAACGTGTTGCTGTTTGAGATATCTTATTATTGCTCGCCACCTGATTATGTCATTGATATGAGTTAATATAATCTTTAAGAGTTATTGTCGGCATGGTTAGTTATAATGTTGGCTGAAAACCTGGGTGTTGTTTAAGCTTATTTATGCAAACAAGAGCAAAAGAGTTCGTAAAAGTTTTTCTTTTTCACTTTTAGTTTATCAACTGAATTGCTTGAGGACAAGCAAAGGTTTAAGCTTGGGGCAGTTGATATGTCTCCAACGTATCTACTTTTCCTAATGCTTTTCCTCTTGTTTTGGACTCTAATTTGCATGATTTGAATGAAACTAACCCTGGATGACGCTGTTTTCAGTAGAACTACCATGGTGTTGTTTTTTGTGTAGAAATAAAAGTTTTTGGAATGGAACGAAACTTTGCGAGGAATTTTTATATAATAAATAAGAATTTCTGGAGCCAAGACCTACCGGAGAGGGGCCCCTGGGTAGGCACAACCCACCAAGGGGCGCCCCCCTCTCCTGGCGCGCCCAGGTGGGTTGTCCCCACCTGGTGGCCCCGCAGACCCTGAAACCGACGCTATAAAATTCTATTTTTCGAGAAAAAAATCAGGGAGAAAGAATTATCACGATCCACGAGACGGAGCCGCCATCACCTCCTGTTCTTCATCGGGAGGCCAGATCTGGAGTCCGTTTGGGGCTCCAGAGAAGGGGGTCTTTGTTCTTCGTCACCAACCCTTCTCCATCGCCAATTCCATGATGCTCCCCACCGGGAGTGAGTAATTCCTTTGTAGGCTCGCTGGTCGGTGAGGAGTTGGATGAGATTCATCATGTAATCGAGTTAGTTTTGTTAGGGCTTGATCCCTAGTATCCACTATGTTCTAAGATTGATGTTGCTATGACTTTGCTATGCTTAATGCTTGTCACTTTGGGCCCGGGTGCCATGAACTCAGATCTGAACCATTTATGTTATCATCATTATATCCATGTTTTAGATCCGATCTTGCAAGTTATAGTCACCTACTACGTGTTATGATCCGGCAACCCCGGAGTGACAATAGTTGGGACCACTCCCGGTGATGACCGTAGTTTGAGGAGTTCATGTATTCACCGTGTGTTAATGCTTTGTTCCGGTTCTCTATTAAAAGGAGGCCTTAGTATCCCTTAGTTTCCAGTATGGACCCCGCTTCCACGGGAGGGTAGGACAAAATATGTCATGCAAGTTCTTTCCATAAGCACGTATGACTATTTACGGAATACATGCCTACATTATATTGACGAACTGGAGCTAGTGACGTATCGCCCTAGGTTATAACTGTCTCATGATGAATTCATCCAACAAGTCACCGATCCAATGCCTACGAACTTATCTTATATTGTTTCTGCTGAGTAACTACTGCTATCATCACTGTTACACTTGCTACAAAATACTGCTATCACTGTTACTGTTACCGTTTCTGCTGCTACTATTATCAAACTATGATATTACTTTGCTACTGATTACTTGCTGCAGATAATTAATCTCTAGGTGTGGTTGAATTGACAACTCAGCTGCTAATACCTTCAAATATTCTTTGGCTCCCCTTGTGTCGAATCTATAAATTTGGGTTGAATACTCTACCATCAAAAACTGTTACGATCCCCTATACTTGTGGGTTATCAAAGCTCATGGCGGGTATCATTATTTTCTGACCTTCACAGATGATTTGAGCAGATATGGGTATATCTACTTAATGAAACATAAGTCTGAAACATTTGAAAAGTTCAAAGAATTTCAGAGTGAAGTGGAGAATCATCGTAACAAGAAAATAAAGTTTCTACGATCTGATCACGGAGGCGAATATTTTAGTTACGAGTTTGGTCTTCATTTGAAACAATGTGGAATAGTTTCGCAACTCACGCCACCTGGAACACCACAGCTTAATGGTGTGTCCGAACATCGTAACCGTACTTTATTAGAAATGGTGCGATTTATGATGTCTCTTACCGATTTACCACTATCGTTTTGGGGTTATGATTTAGAGACAACCACATTCACGTTAAATAGGGCACCATCTAAATCCGTTGAGACGACACCATATGAACTATGGTTTGGCAAGAAACCTAAGTTGTCCTTTCTTATAGTTTGGGGTTGCGATGCTTATGTGAAAAAGCTTCAGCCTGATAAGCTCGAACCCAAATCGGAGAAGTGCGTCTTCATAGGATACCCAAAAGAAACTGTTGGGTACACCTTCTATCACAGATCGGAAGGCAAGATATTTGTTGCTAAGAATTGATTCTTTCTAGAGAAGGAGTTTCTCTCGAAAGAAGTGAGTGGGAGGAAAGTAGAACTTGACGAGGTAGTTGTACCTTTTCTCGAATTGGAAAGTGGTTCATCATAGAAATCAGTTCTAGTGATGCCTACACCAATTAATGAGGAAGCTAATGATGATGATCATGAAACTTCAGATCAAGTTACTACCGAACCTCGGAGGTCAACCAGAGTACGTTCCGCACCAGAGTGGTACGGTAATCCTGTTCTGGAAGTCATGTTACTAGCCCATGACGAACCTACGAACTATGAGGAAGCGATGATGAGCCCACATTCCGCAAAATGGCTTGAGGCAATGAAATCTGAGATGGGGTCCATGTATGAAAACAAAGTATGGACTTTGGTTGACTTGCCCGATGATCGGCAAGCCATAGAAAATAAATGGATCTTCAAGAAGAAGACTGACGTAGACGATAATGTTACTGTCTACATAGCTCGACTTATTGCGAAAGGTTTTCAACAAGTTCAAGGAGTTGACTACGATGAGACCTTCTTACCCGTAGCGATGCTTAAGTTTGTCCGAATCATGTTAGCAAGTGCCGCATTTTATGATTATGAAATTTGGCAAATGGATGTCAAAACTACATTCCTTAATGGATTTCTTAAACAAGAGTTGTATATGATGCAACCAGAAGGTTTTGTCGATCCTAAAGGTGCTAACAAATTGTGCAAGCTTCAGCGATCCATTTATGGACTGGTGCAAGCCTCTCGGAGTTGGAATATACGCTTTGATAGTATGATCAAAGCATATGGTTTTATACAGACTTTTGGAGAAGCATGTATTTACAAGAAAGTGAGTGGGAGCTCTGTAGCATTTCTAATATTATATGTGGACGACATATTGTTGATTGGAAATGATTTACAATTTCAGGATAGCATAAAAGGATACTTGAATAAGAATTTTTCAATGAAAGACCTGGTGAAGCTGCTTATATATCTGGCATCAAGATCTATAGAGATAGATCAAGACGCTTAATTGGACTTTCACAAAGCACATACCTTGATAAAGTTTTAAAGAAGTTCTAAATGGATCAATCAAAGAAAGAGTTCTTGCCTGTGTTACAAGGTGTGAAGTTGAGTCAGACTCAATGCCCGACCACTGCAGAAGATAGAGAGAAAATGGAAGTCATTCCCTATGCCTCAGTCATAGGTTCTATCATGTATGCAATGCTCTATACCAGACCTGATGTGTGCCTTGCTATAACTTTAGCAGGGAGGTACCAAAGTAATCCAGGAGTGGATCACTGGACAGCGGTCAAGAACATCCTGAAATACCTGAAAAGGACTAAGGATATGTTTCTTGTTTATGGAGGTGACAAAGAGCTTGTCGTAAATGGTTACGTCGATGCTGCTTTGGCACTGATCCGGATGACTCTATGTCGGAAACCGGATACTTATCGATATTGAATGGTGGAGCTGTTAGTTGGTGCAGTTCCAAGCAGAGCATCGTGGCGGGATCTATGTGTGAAGCGGAGTACATAGCTGCTTCGGAAGTAGCAAATGAAGGAGTCTGGATGAAGGAGTTCATCCCCGATCTAGGTGTAATACCTAGTGCATCGGGTACAATGAAAATGTTTTATGACAATACTGGAGCAATTGCCTTGGCGAAGGAATCCAGATTTCACAAGAGAACCAACACATCAAGAGACGCTTCAACTCCATCCGTGATCAAGTCAAGGAGGGAGACATGGAGATTTGCAAAATACATACGGATCTGAATATTGCAGACCCGTTGACTAAGTCTCTTCCACGAGCAAAACATGATCAGCACCAAGACTCCATGGGTGTTAGAATCATTACAATGTAATCTAGGTTACTGACTCTAGTGCAAGTGGGAGACTGAAGGAAATATGCCCTAGAGGCAATAAGAAAGTTGTTATTTATATTTCCTTCTATCATGATAAATGTTTATTATTCATGCTAGAATTGTATTAACCGGAAACTTGATACATGTGTGAATACATAGACAAAAACAAAGTGTCCCTAGTATGCCTCTACTTGACTAGCTCGGTAATCAAAGACGGTTAAGTTTCCTGACCATAGATATGTGTTGTCATTTGAAGAACGAGATCACATCATTAGGAGAATGATGTGATGGACAAGACCCATCCGTTAGCTTAGCATAATGATCGTTACGTTTTATTGCTATTGCTTTCTTCATGACTTATACATATTCCTCTAGCTATGAGATTATGCAACTCCCGAATACCGGAGGAACACCTTGTGTGCTATCAAACGTCACAACATAACTGGGTGATTATAAAGATGCTCTACAGGTGTCTCCGAAGGTGTTTGTTGGGTTGGCATAGATCGAGATTAGGATATGTCACTCTGAGTATCGGAGAGGTATCTCTGGGCCCTCTCGGTAATGCACATCATGATAAGCCTTGCAAGCAATGTAACTAATGATTTAGTTGCAGGATGATGCATTACGGAACGAGTAAAGAGACTTGCCAGTAACGAGATTGAACTAGGTATAAAGATACCGACTACCGAATCTCGGGCAAGTAACATACCGATGACAAAGGGAATAACGTATATTGTCATTGTAGTTTGACAGATAAAGATCTTCTTAGAATGTGTAGGAACCAATATGAGCATCCAGGTTCCACTGTTGGTTATTGACCGGAGATGTGTCTCGGTCATGTCTACATAGTTCTTGAACCCGTAGGGTCCGCACGCTTAATGTTCGATGATGATTTGTATTATGAGTTATGTCTTTTGGTGACCGAAGATTTTTCGGTGTCTCGGATGAGATCACGGACATGACGAGGAGTCTCG
Organism: Aegilops tauschii subsp. strangulata; assembly: GCF_002575655.3. Taxonomy (NCBI): domain Eukaryota; kingdom Viridiplantae; phylum Streptophyta; class Magnoliopsida; order Poales; family Poaceae; genus Aegilops; species Aegilops tauschii. The sequence goes on from NC_053039.3 coordinate 5,165,294, forward strand.
AAATGGCCGAGAGGTAAAGATTGATATATTGGATGATGATATTCGGACATCGGAATGGTTCCGGATCGTTTCGGGTATTTTTCGGAGTACCGGGAGGTTACTGGAACCCCCCCCCCCCCCCCCCCCCCCGGGGAAAGTAATGGGCCTACATGGGCCATAGGGGAGAGGGGAGGCAGCCCACAAGGGGTGGCCGCGCCCCCTCCCATAGGGAGTCCGAATTGGACTAGGGGAGGGGGTGCGCCCCCCTTTCCTTCTCCTCTTCCCTCTTTCCCCCTCCATAAAGGAAGGGGGAAACCTACTAGGACTAGGAGTCCTAGTGGGTTTCCCCCCCACCATGGCACGCCCCTAGGCCGGCGGCCTCCTCCCCTCCTCCTTTATATACGGGGGCAGGGGGACACCCCATAGATCATCAATTGTTCTCTTAGCCATGTGCGGTGCCCCCCTCCACAGTTTACTCCTCCGGTCATAGCGTCGTAGTGCTTAGGCGAAGCCCTGCGCGGATCACATCACCATCACCGTCACCACACCGTCGTGCTGACGAAACTCTCCCTCAAACCTCTGCTGGATCAAGAGTTCGAGGGACGTCATCGAGCTAAACGTGTGCTGAACTCGGAGGTGTCGTACGTTCGGTACTTGATCGTTTGGATCGCGAAGACGTTCGACTACATCAACCGCGTTGAACTAACGCTTCCGCTTTCGGTCTACGAGGGTACGTGGACACACTCTCCCCTTCTCGTTGCTATGCATCTTCTAGATAAATCTTGCGTGATCATAGAAAATCTTTTGAAATTGCATGCTACGTACCCAACACCTAGCAGGGTAGCCATCCATACCAGGTGCTTTCAAGGGGCCGATAAGGCATTAGATACTTCCTCCTCTCAGAATGTGGGCACATAAAATATTGTTCATACCTTGTGTTACCTTCGGCAAGATGCCCTCCAGTACACTTTCAGAAGCCAAGGTGGGGTCCTTCGTGTCAACTAATTTGAAGTATGACGTGGCCATTAATTACTCCACATCCGTTGGCGTAGTACACCAAGAACCATCCAACCGTTTAAGGCGCTGTATGTAATTTCTTCGTGCACGCCACACAGCCCGTCGGTGAAGGTACGCTGTATTCCGTTCACCCTCCTTATGACAAGTATAATCCGAGACCTCTGCAACCATAACATCTCCTCACAATAGAGGAGTTCATCTAGTTGATTCATTTTCTGTCGTATGATAGCCCGATCAGCATCCCGAAGTTGTAGATCAGCAAGTTCTGTCCTGAGCTTCTCTATTTCAGTTGTGACGTGGCCAAAATTTTCCTTGCTCCACACCTGAAGGCTAGCCATCATCTCCCTTAGGGCATCTCGGACTAGACAAGATCACCCGGAGGTTTACTTTTCATCCAGTTATCCGTCACCACGGACGACAAATCCGGGTGTCGTTCCCACATAATTCATATTTCGGCGCTGCCCTAGCTCGTTGTGGACCCACATGTGATAACCGTATAAGAATTGGGCAGTGATCTGAACATGATGTCGCTAGGTGCACAACTTGCGTGAATGGGAACATCTCCCTCCATGGTTTGTCCTGACACGCTCTGTCCAATCTGACTCGGACATTCCTATCCCCCAACTGACCATTTTCATATGTAAATGGGACCCCTGAAAAGCTGGGATCCATCAAATCATAAGCCATTAAACTGTCCCGAAACAGCAACATCTAATTTTCAGAACATTGAGAACGCGAAAAATGCTCATGTTGCCACATTACCTCATTAAAATCCCCACACACTATCCATGGTTCCGTTGACTCTGCTCGTAAGTTGGAAAGAGAACTCCACATGCGATGACGGTTCTCTACCCTCGGCTCACCATAGAGAAAAGTAGTTCTCCAAGTCTTGTCATTTGCAATGTCAACAATACGTACGTCAATATATACCTTGCACATGTATCTAGCACTGTTTGCAAGTTTCCGTCCCAAAATAGGGCGAGACCCCCACTGAGACCATCACTATTCACACCTTTAAAACCCTTCATCTGTAATCGCCACTTCAACTTCTCCATATTACTTGAGGCTTGTCTTGTTTCAGAGAGAAAGATCAGCCCCAGGGAATTGGCTTTTGATAGGGCCAACACCTCTCGAACTGTCTGGCGGCTCCCTCCTCCCCAGCAGGTCCATACTAACATACTCATTGCGTCCGGCAGTCCTCCTCGAGGGAGGCCGCCGATCTATCACCAGAAACACCATCTGAATTGATCTAAGGTCGCTTGCTATTTGTACTGCTGCTAGGTGAGTTGTTCTCCTCCCCATCCTCCCCAATCCCTTGGGTCAAAGCCAAAACACCCACCGGTAGCTTGACATCTTGCCCCTTTCCTGTATTTTCCACCTCCAATGCCAATCCCTTCCGAGCCGAAAAATCCACTAGCATGGGAGTATAATCCTTCTTCACTGGACCCGAGGCCGTATCTAGTACGCCAGGATCCACCGTAGTCCTTCCTGCTGTATTCCTTTGTTGGGGAAATGTTTCAGTTTGCTTTCATCCACCGTTCCGCACAAACGGCTCATCAGATCGTGGCTTGTACGGGACCTCAACACAGAGCCAAGTCCCATACTTTTGTTTTTCTCCTCATGCACACCCGACCCGCACTCCTTGAATTCATGTCCAATTAGACGACAGTCGCTGCAAAATCTTGCTAGTTTCTCATATCGAACCAAGAACACCTGACGACTTCCCCCCTGATAATGCTTACGAACTTGCTGAGGGGCTGGCGAACATCATGGCGTACCCTTACTCTGACATAGTCACCACGGGAATTCCTATTTAATCTCATCTCCAAGATCTTGCCCGAATTCTCGAGAAGCTGTTCCACAAGGCTCTTCTTGCAAAAACCGTCCGGAAGCTTATGGATTTGAAGCCATATCCGCATATACACCATTGGAACCTCATCGGCCTTTGTAAATCGACACATCAGTACCAGCATGTTTCCGAACAATCATGGCCCTTGCTCGCCCATACGCTCCCAGTCTCCTAAGCATGATGCTTGAACTACAAAGACATTGGGACCGACCGGCCGAAACCTAACTTGCTGCATGGGATTCCACGCCGCACGCATGTCCCTGTAGAAAGCACCATGGCTGAAAGTTGTATTCGTATGCACCCTGGCCAAGGCCAGCCATCGTACACTTTCATTGATCACAAGACTATCCTCATCGATTACCAGGTCCTCGAAAACTTCATCCTCCAGGTTTAGCTGCTCAAGGAAATCACCCAGACCGGACTTCATGGTGGCGCCTCCGCCGCCGCTGGTGCCAGACTGGGCATTGCAGGCTCCATCGCGACAGAGGGAGGCGAGGGAGAAGGCAGCGTGATCACGAAACCCTACGGGAGGCGAAGGATTACGGCCGGTAGAGGTACCCGCTGACGAGGAATCGCCAGAGACGAAACCCTAGCCGCGGCTTAGGGGATTCCTGGTCAATTTTTCACCAATAAAGGAGGTAATATTTATATTCCTGGTCAGCGTGATCTCAGTCAATTGAAACCTAGCCATACCCTAAAATATAAATATATAATACATCTATACCGTACCTACCAATAAAGGAGGTAATATTTATATTCCTGGTCAATTTTTTGCCAAGATGCTCAAGACCAGTGCAGCTGCCATGATGAGGATCTGCACGGCCCTAGCTGGAACGGCGATGGACTGATGGTGCTGCTGCTGATCGGCCTTCATCTATGTTAATGCGCAAAAAAAATAAAGACTTTGGCCTTCGGTTATGCTTTGCGTTTGATCTTTTGCTCCTGCGTGGGCTCTTTTCTGCTCAGCTTTTGAGCCTTCCCCCTTTTGGAGATTATCTCTGCTGATACATTGGCTCGTTCTGGTTAGGATAGGTGGTTTTAGATGACACTAGGTTTTCGCCCCACGGCGAGCTGCTCGATGACGAGTGCTCGCAGTGGGTTTCCCAGTGGTGTCTTGAACTCGTTTTCCCCTTTTCAGTTTCCTTTAGAACGTGGACGTTGTATTTCCGTTATGTCAAAGTAATGGAAAGGGATTATACCCGGTTAAAAATATATTTATGGTTTCGTCTGCTTCGGTGATGTTCTTTTACATCCGCTTCATCCTACGTCGTCCTATGTGCAAAGGAAGTCATCCATATGTTCGTATGTCGAGTTGTGTCTTCGTACTTTGCTACCCTGCTGCACTCCATGCAGTTTCTGTTTTGTTACATGATCGATGGCAAGTTTTTGTTGGTAGTGTACCAAGCTGGCCGCTTGGTTGGTATGCAATCGATCGGTTGTAGTTTTTGTTATATGTGATTAGTCTTCCCACTGCCACCCGAAAGAAAAAAAATAGCTAGAGCCCTTGAGCTCAGGTACCCCTCACTTTCTCTCACCAAAAGATGAGTAATTGACAAAAAAACTACCGCTTTTGGGGTCACTGTCCCACAGAACCTACCAACTTTAAAATTTAGATCAAAAACTACCACATTTTTTGTAATTTGTCCCTAAAAACTATCACTTTTTGTTTATGACCATTTTAGAGCATCTAAACATGTTTATGACAAGCAAGACCCACCTGTCAGGGCTGATGTGGCAGAAAAGTCAACACCTTTATTTTGAATGGTATGCTGACCGTTAGGACAGGTGCGGCCCACATCAACCTTCTTCTTCCTTCTCTCTCTCTCTCTCTCTCTCTCTCTCATTTCAACAAAACATCTTAGGTGCAACAATGGGGGAGGGCTCGAACTCGAGCATGCCAGCGGGAGAGCGGCCCGCCGACGACGAGGTTGACGAAGGTGGTGGAGGTGGCGTCAGCGAAGCTGCCGTGGCCGTGGGAGCTAGGCACAGCGGAGAAAAGCACGGGGCGGAGGGGCGCGGGGGCCAGCCAGCAGCGGTTGCGCATGCACGCACATGGCGGCCAGCAGCGGCTGCACACGCACGCACACGACGGCAAGCAAGCAGCGGCGCTGCACACGCACGCATAGCCTCTGCTTCGACAACCACGTACGCAATCCAGACAGGCGGGACGACCACACGTGGGCGGCTCGGGAGCAACGGTGGCAGTGGCGGTGGTGGCGGCGTGCACACCGACACGCGGTGGCAGTGGCCGAGTACGACTGCGAGTGCCGGCAGCGGAGGGCGGCGCAGGTGCACTGGAGGTGTTTGTTAAAATGCTAGAGAGAAAAAGGAGGAGGAGGTTGACACCGATGTGTGGGCCCCACCTGTAATAACAGTCAAGTTAACGGTCAAAATTAACGATGTTGACTTTCCTCGCAGATCAGCCATGATGGGTCCCGCTTGTAATAAACATGTTTAAATGCTCTAAAACGGACATCAACAAAAATTGATGATTTTTAGGGACAAATTACAAAAAATGTACTAGTTTTGGGTCAAAAGTTTAAAGTTGGTAGTTCTGTGGGACGATGACCCGAAAACTGATATTTTTTTTGTGAATTACTCCAAAAAATAGTTAGAACCCACGAGCCCAGGCACTTTCTGGCATGACAGCGATCCAATCATCTTCGCTCTCTGGTGCGGCATGTAGCCTCTCCGAGTCCCGGCAGCGTGTCGCTGCGCCGTTCACCTTTCGTCCCTGTTTCTAGTGGGACCGTTCGTCGGAGCTCAAACTCCGACGAAGCCAGTGCCGGCACGCCCACGTGTCTAGCTAGAGAGACTTGATGACATCCATCCAACTGGTTCCGTGGTGTACGTCTCGTTTGCAAGCTGCAAGGCATTGACCGTGCAACAGATATATGGCCAACCTCACCTCACTGCCCGGCTGGAAGCGAGCGGCCACCGATTCCTTTCAGTCGTGAGATGGCAACAACGGAGACAACACAAACCCATTGGCGTGATCCCACAGGTTTCACGGAGAGGATCAAGGACAGATAGGGGGTGGCAATGGCAAAGAAGCCAAATCTTCATCAGCAACACGTTCACTTGTTATCCATCAGATCTAGAATAATTTTCATATCTACCCGTGTGCAGCTTTGATGTGAAAAGATAATATACTAGGAAGGGGAAGCACGTATCAACCACCTCTTTTTTTTTTTGCAACATAAGCACATGACATATGACATGTTCGTATTGTCTCATTGCAGTGTCAAGTAATCTACGGCTTTGCAAGATCTCTAGGTCGTCATGCAGATGGTGCCCTTGCAAACAAAAGTCTGTAATGCATGTGTTTTAAGGCCAATTTGAAAGCGTCGGAACTGGAAAAATGGTTGCTATCTAATAAATCTTAGCAACTGATATTCAGTTGGCCTTATAGTATATAACTAGGTATTGTTCTTTGCACACTCCTCAAAGAGAAAAAAGAATGTTTTGGCAACATACAAGCGAAATCTACTTATTATGTTTTCTTATGTATATAAAAAAATGATTTGTACTTTAAGCTTTATAGGTTGGGCGTGCATGCAAGGTCAGAATAAATTTCCTCATCACTAACGGACATCTGGTAACTTACCAATTAGACCTTAGTTTATGTCACCAATTTATTTTGTTGATGTACATAAATGTACATTCTCCTTGTAAGTTTAGTCTCTCAACAATATGTCAGCCGAGTATTGCACGTCCAAGTCCTATCTCATAAATCTTATGTGGAGATTCGTGTGGGCATTTCTTTTTCTTTTTCCTTTTTTGAAATTTTGAAAACCACAAACAAAATTTAAAGCCACGAACATTTTTTGAAATTTGCAAACAATTAACGAAACTCCTGTAAAAATGGAAACATGATTTTTTTTAAAAAAATTGTGAAGTATTCTTGAAAGCAGGAACATTTTTGAAATTCCAATTTTTTAGAAAAAGTTGTGAACATTTTGAAGATAAGCATGCCAAACAAAATTTTAGAAAACAATCAATTTTTGAAAATTGCGAACAATTTTTGAAACATGACAATTTTTTGAACTCCTGATAAAATGGAAAATTTGCGAACAATTTTTGAAATGTGAACATTTTTTAAATTTGTGAACAATTGTTTATAATTGGAACATTCTTGAAATTCTGAACATTTTTTGAAAATCCTGGATAATTTTCGGATTTATGAATAAAACATTAAACGCAACTATTTTTAAAAAATGTGAAAAGAATAAGAATGAAAGGAATGAAAGTAAAGATAGAAATAGAAACAAAAGCAAAATAAACAGAAAAATAAAAAGGAGAGAAAAGAAATTAAACAGGAAAAAAGGAAAGCGAAAAAAGAACAGAACAAGGAAAAAAACCGGTTCAGTAAAAGTTTCCCAATACCAGAAAAAACCCGGCTGGGAACCCAACACCGAGGACGTTGAAACACTTAAACGGGCCCACCCCGCTCAAACGATCGCTCGATTTCCCAGCTGGTCAACTGCATAAACGGTTTTCAATGGGTCAGCCTGCCACTGAACATCATATTCTGCCACCCACCGGGCCTAACTATGTCAGCAGAAAGCAGTCGGCCCAGTTGCTCAGGAGGAAAAAACAAGACAAGTAGACCCAGTTCAGCCAGAGACCTCCTATACGCCGCCCGTGTGCGTCCGAACGTCGCGGCTTCGCTGAAGCGGTGCGCACACGGGCCGGCCGATTATCAAGCGGTGAGCAAAAATTCCGAAAAAATAGAAGAGCTCATGCGGTATCGAGCTTCCGACCTCACGGTTGGTTCTAGAGAAGCTTGCCAGCCGGGGTAGCGACCTTGAACGACACAATCACAGCGCCACGCTAAAAGTAGAAAGGACAGCCGCAAATCCTTAAAAACATTCAACATCTTTACAATATACGTTGAACAAATTTTCAACTACGGTGAAACTTTTTGTAAAAATACAATGAAAAAATTTAATATATACAAATGAACATTTTATAGTATACATTGAACAATTTCTTAATATACGATGAACAAAATTTAAATACACAATGAACCTTTTCTAATATATGTTGAACAATTTAATAATATACAATGAACATTTCTTTAATACATGATGAACATTTTTATAATGCAAGGTGAACTATTTCATAATATACGATGCACATTTTCTTAATACGATGAAGATTTTTGTAATATGCGGTGAACTTTTTATATAATATGCAATAAAGAGAAAAAGAACAGAAACAGAAAATAAAAAAGAAAACGTAAAAGAAAGAAAAATGAAATGAAAAAAGAACAAAAAAAATCCGGAACAAAACAACTGAAAACCCTGGAAGCCAAAAACGAAAAAACAAAACCGAAGAAACACGGAAACAGCAGCAGAACCAAAATCCGTACGTGGGCCGGCCCAAGTGGTGACTCTCTTCAGCGAAGGCTCGTCCTTTTGACGCCTGCGGGCGTCAAATAGGATCCCGCGTTCAGCCAGCCCTCGCACGCACAGGGTGAGAGAGTGAGACGCCGTCAGTTGCTTAGCACGGCCGCTACCGCCGGCGACCAGGAGGCAGGACGCCGTACCACCTCGCTAACGGCTACTACAAGGTAAGGTCAGCGCGCCATTCCTCCCGCTCGATAATTTCTTTCTCACAATCTGGAGATCGGAGGGCGAAACCCTAACACTATTTCTTCTCCCCACCCAACTGTAAGTAAATCCCCAGTACATATGCTTCGGATGATTCCAAGTCTCCAAATGTGAAAAATATACATACATGCAATAGTTCCATAGATTGGCTTGCATCTACTGCTTATCTATGAACGCATTCTATGATAATCCCATCGATTGGCTGTGCATACGGGGTTAATTTTATTGAGGTGGTTATCTTATTTCTGGAGTCTACTCTGAACTGGTAGGCAAGTCTGTTTAATAATTTGTACCATGCTAGCTATCTGGTCCCACCAAATAAACTCCCTTTTTTTTTCTCTTGATGAATTCTTGATGGGTGAAAGGATTCATAGAATTCCTTATACTGTCTTAAGGATTATTCATGATTTTTTAGCCCGCAAAATAAATGTGCCGAGTTTGTAGATACGTTGTATTCATATCATGTTTCTGGATAAATCGTCCCATGAATGGAACCGGGTCACCACTCTTTGTGTTTGCAACTTCTAAGATGTCTCTGCGGACTTTATATCTGTGATTTTGACTATTGATTTATTGCCCTGCTGGATACATGCAGCCGGCTATTTGATGAAATGTCAGAGCTAGCTTCAATCCCCTGCAGTTCTGAGAGGGCGCGAGGCATCAGTGCGACAGGCTCAGCAGCCTTCCAGACGAGCTGCTACACTGTGTGATGTCCTTCCCTGCCGATGCCGGAGGCCGTGCGCACAAGTCTGCTCTCGCTGAGGTGTCGTAATCTCTAGGCCTCTACGCCATACATCAGCATCGACCACCAGGACTTTACGGATGACGGCAAGCTGAAGAAATTCGGGGACCACCTGGTGGTCATGCGCGACAGAACTACTTCCTTGGATGAAGCCTGGATCTCTGTGCACCATGTTGTTGATATAGCACCATGTCTTGTGAGTGGATTCGTCATGCCATCATGCACAAAGTTCGTCTCCTTCATGTTTCTGCATCTGTCCTTTTCGATATATAGCACAGCCATGTTTCCTTCACAGCACCTCAAAACAGTCAGGCTCCAATATAACTTGTTGAGACATGGGTTCTTTAGGCCACTGAACTGTGACTGCCCAGTGGTTGAGCATTTAGAGCTGGAGCATTGTGGTTTGTGGGACCTGAAGGTCACTCAAGGTTCTACGTATCATTGATTTCCATATCTTCGATGGTCTCGTGATTTGTGCTAGCAACCTTACCCATGTCTCTATCGTTGACCCAAGCTGTGATCACTAGTAGAAAAAGGCCCATTTGTCTTGGTTCCAGAGGCTCATTTGTCCTGGTTCTGGAACCGGGACTAAAGGGTCGGGACTAAAGCCCATGACCTTTAGTCCCGGTTCGCTTACGAACCGGGACAGGTGGGGCTCCACGTGGCCACTCCGGCGAGTCCAGGCAGGAGGGCCTTTGGTCCCGGTTGGTAACACCAACCGGGACCAAAAATCATCCACGCGTCAGCAGCTCAGGAGCTGGGTTTTTTGTTTTTTTTGTGAAAGGGGAGGGGGGGGGGTTGGGGGTCTTCGATGGTTAGTTTAGGGGTTTCATATATTGTGTTAGCTAGCTAATAGAGAGAAGTGACCTCTCTTATCTCCGTGCTTGGTCGACGCTACGTACTATACGTATAGAGAGGACTCGACACACTAGCTAGTAAGCAAATGAAGGAAACCCTTAAGTACACAAGATCGTCATGAACATATACAAAGAGAAGTGATCGACCTCCTCCTTCTCCGAGAGATTGGTCGAACAACAAGTTTTCGTATATCTATCCGACGCTACTAGCTACATATATACAATATAAGATCTCTTACAATCCCTAACATCTAAAGTCAAGTGCCACATGATATTCTCCGGCTTTATAGATGACGTGGTCAAGAAAGAATCGGGCCAATTCCTCTTGAATTGCTTTTATGCGATCATGTGGTAGGAGTTCATCCCGCATCTGCCTGATCTAAATTGAAGAAGAGGGTCAATACATGTGTATGAATGAAACTCAACACAAATGATGGTAATAAAATAAAATTGTGAATATTTTTGCTTACGCACTTCATATTGTTTTTCAGAGTAGCCCCGCTTGTTAGAGGCTGCCGCGTTATAGTTGAACTCGCAAATGTAGTATCCGCAGAAATCATTCCCGACTTCCTGCCACAAGCACTTTACGAGAAATATAGGTCAATCAAACTGATAAGCAAGCATGCTAAATGGTATTTATGAAACTAGCTAGAATCAATGGGAGATGCGCGGAACTAGGTAGTAGTACTTACTTTCGGGTGTTTAAATCGCAGCTCGGTCGGCAGTCCCGGAGAAATTGTGGTGAACTCTTTCCAAACCCTGCTAGACAAAGAAAATAATTACTTGATATTAGGAAATGAATAAAGTTGCCTATATGGTGCGATAATGATCGATTGAACTTACTTCTCGAGCATTCGAGTCATGTCCGCATACTCCTTTGGATCTTTTCGTCTGGAGTCTAAGATGGTTACTTCTCCCCGCTCAAGCTTAATCTCTAGGAGAATAAAGTGGTACCTGCGCACACATGCATAACTCATCAGTTACATTACTATAACCTCGAGTAATAAGGGAAACCGAATGTGCACAAGACAGTAAAACTCACTTGAAGTTGTAAGAAAAGAGTATTTTATCTTTGCTTTGATTTTTGAGCAAGGATTAGCAAGTTGTCCTCGGTTTCTGAGACATTGTGTTTAACCGTCCGTTCATGTATGACATTTGGGTTAATGAACCCAATGTCATAGATTTGTGCTTTTCTCCAATCGACGATCTTCAATCTGCATAATATAGTGAGGATAATTATATATACATGCAATGAAAGAGCTGAGCTATATATGGAGACCTAATTACAGAAAGTAGTACTTACAGACAGTAGCAAGCCACGAGTGATTTGTCGAGGGCCTTTAGATTGTAGAACTGGAAAAACTCGTCAAAATCAACAGTTAACAGTTCTTGTCCAATGAAGTCGTGGTCATCTTTAATTCTCATCGTCAAAGCATCCTTCCCAGACTCGCTGCAGGTTTTCATGTACCATTGATGGAATCTTCGCATCATCGTTGTTAGAGGAGGACTTCCATCTTTGACGAGAGGCTTCCCGTACTAGTATCTGAATTCGTCCACCTCCATTGTATCAAAATGTGCATCGTCAGGCAGGTAATCGATCACCAGGATTGGTACCGGGCAGCATCCCTAGCAGATTTGCGACGATATCGCTAGACACCTTCAGCGGGGGGCACGATTGGTTCGCCTGTTCGCCGAGCTGGGGAATTTTTTTCCCACTTGGTTCTTCTAACCTTTTGTCAGCTCAAGTAGTTCCCGACCGGCGCGCATCTTGCAATGTCTTTTTAAGACAGCGGACATGGTTGTCATCCGGCGGAGGCAGTGGTGGTCACTTCAGGGCGTCGATAGTGCGCTTCAATTTCACCGGATCTATCTTCTCCTCCGGAGGTGGATGTTTCATAGCTCTCCGCGTTTCAAATAAGTCCTTCGCTTGGGCTTCATAGATCTTTGTGTTTTCCTCCACGGTCATATCGTATGGTAACTTCTCTAGAGGCTTGAGAGATGGACCGAATCTGTATTGCCTCCCGCCTCTGGCTGTACTGCTAGACGTCGGAGTGGCGGCGTCTCTCTTCCATTCTGTTGATGAGTAGTAGAAGGAGGCGGAGTGCTACGATGCGCCGGAGCAGCCGGAGCGGCGACTTCTGTCTTCCGTCGTTGCTGACGAGGTGGAGGAGGAGGCAGGCTGCTCGGACGTGTCGGAGCAGGCGGAGAAGGAGGCGGAGTGCCTCCCTCACGCGCCGGAGCATCCGAAGAAGGAGGCGGAGTGCCCTGATCACTCGCCAGAGGAGGTGGAGGAGGAGGAGGCGGAGTGCCCTAACTCGCCGGAGGAGGAGGAGGAGGCGTCCAGTTCAGAAGCTTGATGTGCTCCTTCCGCCATAGACATGGAGTCTTCAGAGCAAGACCTAGCTGAGTATCCCCTTCACCTGTAGGGTTCAAGCTCGAGCTCCTCAAATCCCTCCGTTACTTCATCCACCATCACAACAGCATAGCCTTGTGGAATCAGACGGCAGTGAAAAGTTGTGTCGGGTTGAGGAGGTGCAACAGAGCCGACAACCCCCATTGACTTTGAGGTTCTGCCATTGCGTCATAAGCTGGCAATGTTGAGCCTCCGTGATAGCATCCACGGGGTAGCTAGGAGCCATGAAGTCAGGCTGCTGAACGAGCTCGGTGGAAGCCACACTGCTTCTCCGCTGAGATGGCGGGGTAGCTTCTGGGGTAGCTCCGGCACCTCGCTGGCTCTCAACTTGTTCCTCTAGCTTTCATACCCTTGCATTCAGCTTCTGCAGTTCGCTCTACTCTAGTTTCCTCTTCCTCTCCTGGGTTTTGTAACCGCCTGCGCCGGGAAACCCAACCTTCCATGGAACGGAGCCTGCCGTGCCTCGTGTTCGTCCAGGGTGCTCAGGATTCCCGAGGGCCTTGGTGAGCTCGTCATTCTCTCTGTCGGGAACGAATGTCCCTTGCTACGCTGCGGCGATACACTTCTGAAGCTTCTTGACGGGTATTTGAAGTTGCTCCTCCATCCAAACGCACTTCCCTGTTTCAGGGTCCAAGGTTCCCCCAACCCTGAAGAACCAACGGTCTGGCCAGTGCAATGTCTCTGGTTCGACCCCTTTAGCAAGCAGGTCATTCTCAGCCTTGTCCCACAATGGTCGGGCTTTGAGGTAGCCACCTGACCCCGTGTGATGGTGAAACTTCTTCTTTGCAGCATTGTTCTTGTTTGTCTCTGACATCTTCTTACTCCTGTTTGATGTCTTATAGGCCACAAATGCGGGCCAGTGATCTCTTATCTTCTCAAATCGGACGGTGAATTCTGGAGTCTTCCCTTTGTCGACATAGGTTGATTTCAACTCATTCTTCCACCTCCTGAATAGATCTGCCATCTTCTTAAGAGCATGAGCCTTGACCAATGTCTCTATAACTGGCTTATCCGGATCCTCCTCTAGCGGTAGGGTGAAATTTTCCTTCAGCGCTGTCCAAATATCATCTTTCTATCTATTGTTCACATAAGGAACTTGAGGGTCTACATTCTTAGGCTGATTCCATAGCAGGATGCTGATCGGGATCATGTCCCTAACAATAGCCCCGCATTGAGCAGAAAATGCTTCCTTGGTCCGCCTGGGTTCAATCGGTTGGCCATCGTTCGCGATTGCTATGATCGTGAACCTTTCATCCTGGCGCAACCTTTTCTTCGGGCCTCGTCTCGTTACCGAAGTTTGGCTCGATCTGGAGGGCTATAAAAGAAGAAAGAAGAGTTAATATATGTACATACCAAAACAATTAATGCATCAATTAGCTAGTCAGCACAGGCTTAATTAATATATATATATACCTCGCCGTACTTTGCAACACCTCCCTCCTTTGTTCGCTCACCGGAGCCGTCATCATGGTCTCCTTCTTCCGCCGGCATTCGGTCACCGGAGACATCATGATCATGTCCTTCCTCCTCCATTGTTTGATCACCGGAGCCTGCTTCACCCTCTCCTTCCAGACCATCGGTGTCGTTGAGATACGACAAGATATTACCTTCGCCGAGGATTATGTCCCCCAACAACTGTTCTGTTTCCAAGTCTCTGTGCTCCATAGTTTCTGCAAATATTACAACATGGAAATTAATATACAAACATTAGAGATGGATATATAAGTGGCAAACATAGACCTAGCTAGCTAATCACAACAAGGAATATTAATTAGTGGCCTCGAAGAGAACGCTTCTTGGGTTAGGGGTGGCCTCGACGACAACGCTCTTTTAACTTGGTAAATTTGGTGGCCTCGGCAACACTTCTAGGGTTTGGGGTGGCCTCGACGATTCTAGGGTTTGGGGTGGCCTCGGCAACGCTTCTTGGGTTTGGGCCGGACCGCCTCTCTCATGAATGTCCGACGTCTGGACCGACAAGGGATTTAACAAAATGGCGCCATTCTGGATGTGCAGAAAATGGTCCCTATTATTCCTGATCTCATCTACCCTTCTATATGTCACGTTGTCTAGTGTCAAAGGATTCAAGAAAACCATGGCTTCATCATCAGCCGGAAGTAACAGGCGCATGATGGTATGAAGCTCTCCAAAATTATTTTGGAACGGAGTCCTGATAGGATAATTCGCTTTTTGGTACGAAGTTCAATAAGAGCCTTTCGAATATCGCTATTTGGAAGGCCTTTGCTGAACTTCGTACCAAAAAGAGAATTATCCTATCAGGACTCCATTTCAAAATAATTTTGGAGAGCTTCATACCATCATGCGCCTCTTACTTCTGGCTAATTATGAAACCATGGATTTCTTCAATACTTTGACACAAGAGAACGTGCACATATAGAATGGTAGATCAGATCAGAAAAAATATGGATCAACTTAATTATGCACATCCACGTAATGGGGGAATTCTTGATAAATCTCTTATAAATCTGGAGAGAGTTTGTCGGGTAGGGGCGGGAGGGGGTAGGAGACCGACAACATTTTTTTCGAGGGTTTGGGTGTCCTCGAGAGTTGGTCAAGCGAGGGAGGGGTGCTCGATCGCGTGGTCTAAAATCGGACTATGCACGATAGAAACATTTTACCTTAATAACTTAGAAAAAAATGTTATCAGGGAGGGGGTATATCGACCGCCCCTCATGGCGAAGTTATCGGGGAGGGGGTATATCGACAAAGACGACATACATACATGAAAAAATGTTATAGGGGAGGGGGTATATCGACCCCCTCCCCCCATGTCGAAGTTATCGGGGAGGGGGTATATCGACAATGACATACCCGATAAAAAATAAGAAGAGGAAGAAGAAAAAAAATAGGAGAAGAAGAAGGAATAAAGGAGAAGAAGAAAAAAAAGAAGAAAAAAAAGAGGTTATTATATTTTTTCTTCTTCTCCTCTTTTTTTTTCTTCTTTTTCCTCTTCTTATTTATTTCTCCTCTTCTTCTCCTTCTTCCTCTTCTTATTTTCCTTTTTCCTCTCCTTCTTTTTCTTCTTCTTCTTCTTCTTCTTCTTCCTTCTTCCTTATTTTCTTCTTTTTCCTTATTTTCCTTTTTCCCCTCCACTAACCTAAAATGCACTAACAGTACAACAAACCTAAAATTCACTAAATCAACTAACCTAAAATGCACTAACATAAAATCGATATCTACTAACAAGCTAAATAAAAAAATTAATACATATATAAAAAACATATATGAAGAAACAATTCATCATTCATCTCATTATGTACATCCAAGCATACATATGAACAAAAAAACATCATATATATGATCATCTATGAACAAAAAAGCATAATATGAACAAAAAAAGCATAATATGAACAAAAAAGTATAGATGAACAAAACAGGGGAGGAAAAGGGGGCCGGCCGCCAGACCGAACGGGGAGGGGCGGCGCGCACCGTCGGGGCAGGGCACCGGCGCGGGGTGGCTCGTCGACGGCGAGCTCGGGGCAGGGGCGCGGGGCGGCGCGAACGCGGCGAGCTCGGGGCAGGGCGCGCAGGGGCGTGGCGGCGGCGCGGACACAGCGAGCTCGGGGCAGGGCAAGGGCGAGGGCGTCGACGGCGAGCACTGGCAGGGGCGCGGCGGCGCGTCGACGGCGAGCTCTGGGCAGGGCAAGGGGTGCGGCGGCGAGCATGGGCAGCCTGGCGGCGTCGATGAGCTCAGCGTCGTCAGGGGGCAATTGGCGATGAAACTGTGAAATTTTCTAAGTGTGGGCTTATATACCCACACCATTGGTCCTGGTTCGTGGCACAATCTGGGACGAATGCCCCCCTTTGGTCCCGGTTCGTGCCACCAACAGGGACCAAAGGACTCTTTTCAGCAGCCCAAAGGGCGGGAAGCAGAGACCTTTGGTCCCGGTTGGTTGCACGAACCGGGGCCAAAGGTGGGCTTTCGTCCCGGTTGGTGCCAACAACCAGGACCAAAGGTGGGCTTTGGTCCCGGTTGGTGCCACCAACCGGGACGAAGGGGTGGCACAACGGTGGTGTCGTGGGAGTTTAGTCCCACCTCGCTAGCGGAGGGAGCTCAGCACCTGTTTATAAGCTGCGTTGCGGCAGATGTGCTGAGCTCCTCTCTAATTGCAGGCAGTACTTGCCTACCCTGGTCACTGCCGTGTTGGGCCTATTGGGCCTGCAGGCCTGCATCCTGGCCCATGTACAGTTGGGTTTCTAGTCGTATGCAGGCCGTGTGGCCCAGTAGGCGGCATTTTTTAATTTTTTCCAGTATTTTTTTGCATTATTTATTTTCTTTTGTTTTTTGCTTTATTTTTTTAATTCATTTTGCTTTTAGGTCAAAAAATTATAAACTTTCTGTTAGTGCCATTAGTTTTAAAATTTGAATAGTATAAATTTGAATTCTTTGAAATTTGTGTGAATCACTAGTTTGTGAATAACTTCACTATAAAAATATAATTTTGAGTGATTCTTTTTCCTGCTATTTAATATTACTATGTTTATCATTATATTCACAAACAGATTTTGTTATTTTAGTTTCTATCAAAAAATTCTTTATGAAAATTCTTTTTGCTATTAAAGTTTCTAACAAAAAATTCTTTATGATAATTCTTTTTGCTATTTCTGTTTTGAACAAAAAAATACTTTGATAATTTAAGTTGCTATAAAAGCTTTTTAGTTGATTCTTTTTCCTATTGAAGAGTATTATAGATTTTTTTATGATAATTCTTTTTGCTATTTCTGTTTTGAACAAAAAATACTTTGATAATTTAAGTTTCTATAAAAGCTTTTTAGTTGATTCTTTTTCCTATTGAAGAGTATTATAGATTTGTTTTAGTTGATCATAACAGAATATTTTAATTGATTCCTTTTTCTATTGAAGAGTATTATATTTTTGTTTTAGTTGATCATAACAGAATATTTTAATTGATTATTTTTAGTTCATTATTTTTGCTATTAGAGTTTCATAAAAGTTTTCTAGTTCATTCTTTTTGCTATTAGTTCATTCTTAGAGCTAAATGGCCCTGAAATTTGAAAGCACTACAAATGAACTCTGAAAAGGTTGAAAGTTGGCATCATATCATCATTTCACCCACATAGCATGTGCTAAAAACTTGAGAGGGTTACGGCAAAAGCTGGATGCAATTCGTGTACAAAATGGACAATCTCTTTCGAAGTATCAGGGTTTCGGACGAAAACTCATCTGTTACAAAGGGATTTCATTTTTTTTGAAGTTATTTGAACTCTAGACTTTTTGTGTGTTCAAAATGCACCATTCAAAGCCACATCATCAATTTTCAACCCTTTCTGACTTCATTTGGTATTTTTCATGCATTTAATGATTTTTTATGCTAAATGACCCTGAAATTGAAAAGCACTACAAATGAACTCTGAAAAGGTTGAAAGTTGGCATGGTATCATCATTTCACCCACATAGCATGTGCTAAAAAGTTGAGAGGGTTAGTACAAAAACTGGATGCACTTTGTGTACAAAATGGACAATCTCTTTCGAAGTATCAGGGTTTCGGGCGAAAACTCATCTGTTACAAAGGGATTTCATTTTTTTGAACTTATTTGAACTCCAGACTTTTTGTGTGTTCAAAATGCAACATTCAAAGCCACATCATCAATTTTGAACGCTTTCTGACTTCATTTGGTATTTTTCATGCATTTACTGATTTTTTAAGCAGTTGCGTCATAATCAAATGGCAGTCAAGAGACTTTAGGTTCTGGAACTTTTTATCTGCCATATTTATTATTCCCTTTATATTCGACGAGAAGCCAGACGGGACCTTCATACTAAGCAGGCATTCAAAGAAGATTTCCTTCTCTTCTTTGGTAAGAGCGTAGCTGGCAGGACCTTGATACTGCTTTGGAGGCATGCCGTCTTTTTCGTGCAAATGTTGCGGGTCCTCCCGTGCCTCCGGTGTATCTTTTGTCTTCCCATACACGCCCAAGAAGCCTAGCAGGTTCACGCAAAGGTTCTTCGTCACGTGCATCACGTCGATTGAAGAGCGGACCTCTAGGTCTTTCTAGTAGGGTAGGTCCCAAAATATAGATTTCTTCTTCCACATGGGTGCGCGTCCCTTAGCGTCATTCGGAACAGACAGTCCACCGAGACCCTTTCCAAAGATTACTTGTAAATCATTGACCATAGCAAGTATGTGATCACCGGTACGGATGGCGGGCTTCTTCCGGTGATCTGCCTCGCCTTTGAAATGCTTGCCTTTCTTTCGACATTGATGGTTGGTCGGAAGAAATCGACGATGCCCCAGGTACACATTCTTCCTGCATTTGTCCAGGTATATACTTTCGGTGAAATCTAAACAGTGCATGCATGCGTGGTATCCCTTGTTTGTTTGTCCTGAAAGGTTACTGAGAGCAGGCCAATCATTGATGGTTACAAACAGCAACGCATGCAGGTCAAATTCCTCCTATTTGTGCTCATCCCACAGACGTAGACCGTTTCCATTCCAGAGCTATAAAATTTCTTCAACTAATGGCCTTAGGTACACGTCAATGTCGTTGCCGGGTTGCTTAGGGCCTTGGATGAGAACTGGCATCATAATGAACTTCCGCTTCAAGCAGCCAAGGAGGAAGGTTATAGATACATAGAGTCACGGGCTAGGTGCTGTCATTGCTTATCTGCTCCCCAAAAGTATTAATGCCATCCGTGCTTAAACCAAACCATACGTTCGTTGTGTCACCTGCAAACTCCTCCCAGTACTTTCTCTCGATTTTTCTCCACCGCGACCCGTCAGCGGGTGCTGTCAACTTCCCGTCTTTCTTACGGTCCTCTGTGCCATCGCATCAACTTGGCATGCTCTTTGTTTCTGAACAGACGTTTAAACCATGGTATTATAGGAGCATACCACATCACCTTGGCAGGAACCCCCTTCATGGGGTGCTCGCCGTCAACATCACCAGGGTCATCTCGTCTGATCTTATACCGCGATGCACCGCATACCGGGCATGCGTTCAAATCCTCGTACGCACCGTGGTAGAGGATGCAGTCATTAGGGCATGCATGTATCTTATTCACCTCCAATCCTAGAGGGCATACAACCTTCTTTGCTGCGTATGTACTGTCGGGCAATTCGTTATCCTTTGGAAGCTTCTTCTTCAATATTTTCAGTAGCTTCTCAAATCCTTTGTCAGGCACACCATTCTCTGCCTTCCACTGCATCAATTCCAGTACGGTACCGAGCTTTGTGTTGCCATCTTTGCAATTGGGGTACAACCTTTTTTGTGATCCTCTAACCTGCGATCAAACTTCAACTTCTCCTTTTCACTTTTGCACTGTCTCTTTGCATCAACAATGACCCGGCGGAGATCATCATCGGGCACATCGTCTGGTTCCTCTTGATCTTCAGCTTCCCCCGTTGCAGCATCACCGTATTCAGGGGGCACATAGTTGTCATCATCCTCTTCTTCTTCACTATCTTCCATCATAACCCCTCTTTCTCCGTGCTTGCACCAGTACAACAGGGTGCTATACAAACGGTTTTTAACCCCTTTCCGCAACGACATTTGGAACCATCACCAAGTGAGTGTGGGTGAAAGGGGGGTCCTTCCCACACGACCCAGAAACCGTCGGGGATATGCCCTCCTGGCACACACGCTCGGCAAAATGAGGTCGTGTGCGACCGGCGGCGTTCAAATACGGAAATACATACAGTAGAGCTCAAAAAATACAATTATACAGGCGAAATCATTTCCGGTCGCAAGTACATCCCACATAGTCAGTCACCGCTAAACGTTTCCGTTCGTATATACATCCCACGCATTCGCTCCAAGGAAAACGTTTCTGTTCGCAAGTACATCACACACAATTTTCCCCGTTAAATCGTTTGAGATAGCATTTCCATTGCACACGGTATTAACAATTTTATCATTTGCGTTATCGAATGCATCACACACGGTGCGTAGAAGAAACTATGTGTCAAGGGCTGTCCATCACACATAGTTTTTACGTATTAAATATTTGCGCCAGGTGGCCTAACGCAAACAGTTTTCAAGAGGATGTCGTGTGTGATTGTTCATTAATCTAACACGGTTTATTCCTGGAAACTGTGTGCGTTATTGAATGCATCACACATGGTGTTTTCTCAATAACCATTTGCAATACAAAAACCCAATTAGCAAGCTAATTATCTGATTATTAATAATCCATTTATTAATCTAATTGACATTTCATATTAAGCACACAATATATTTCATTCTCATAATTGAAATACATCAGAGTACAACATCATATAGCTCCAGCACTCAGCTACCCCATTACACAACTACACCAGCACCAAGTTTCACATGCAACATCTATAACCTTTCTAAATTAGCATCATAGACGATACATAGACAGATGTATCTCATCTGGAAAACTGCTGAAGCAGAAGGCGAATATTGAGCCTTCATTGATGTTGAAGGTCTTTGTAACTTTAGGCCAGTGCCTGTGGATGATTGACCGTCCATCCTTCGTCCTCTTCAAGAACACTTCAATATTGAACCGTGGGTGTTGTATGAATACCTTCCTCGCCTCCTGACCATACAAGTGGTTTGAGAGGTAATCATCTGTGAACTGCTTTGGAAAGGCCTGAAAACAAGGATGTGCATAAATATCTTCTCTATATTGGAAATGGGGCAAAGGAATAAAAAAGGCAAGGTATAATAGTTAGTACCATCTGTTGGGAATCGTAGCATAATTTTAAAAGTTTCCTACGCTCACCAAGATGCATCTATGGAGTCTACTAGCAACGAGGGGAAAGGAGTGCATCTACATACCCTTGTAGATCGCGAGCGGAAGCGTTCCAATGAACGTGGATGACGGAGTCGTACTTGCCGTGATCGAAATCACCGATGACCGAGTGCCGAACGGACGGCACCTCCGCGTTCAACACACGTACGGTGCAGCGACGTCTCCTCCTTCTTGATCCAGCAAGGGGGAAGGAGAGGTTGATGGAGATCCAGCAGCACGACGGCGTGGTGGTGGATGTAGCGGGTCTCGTGCAGGGCTTCGCCGAGCTTCTACGAGAGAGAGAGAGGTGTTGCGGGGAAGGAGGGAGGCGCCCAAGGCTGTTGTGTGCTGCCCTCCCTCCCCCCTTTATATAGGCCCCCTGGGGGGGGGGCGCCGGCCCTGGAGATCAGATCCAAGGGGGGGGGGGGCGGCCAAGTGGGGGGGAAGGGGTGCCATGCCCCCCAAGGCAAGGGGGAACTCCCCCCTAGGGTTCCCAACCCTAGGCGCATGGGCGGAGGCCCAAGGGGGGCGCCCCAGCCCACTAGGGGCTGGTTCCCTTCCACTTTAAGCCCACGGGGCCCTCCGGGACAGGTGGCCCCACCCGGTGGACCCCCGGGACCCTTCCGGTGGTCCCGGTACAATACAGATAACCCCCGAAACTTTCCCGGTGGCCGAAACTGGACTTCCTATATATAATTCTTCACCTCCGGACCATTCCGGAACCTCACGTGACGTCCAGGATCTCATCCGGGACTCCGAACAACTTTCGGGTTTCCGCATACATATATCTCTACAACCCTAGCGTCACCGGACCTTAAGTGTGTAGACCCTACGGGTTCGGGAGGCATGCAGACATGACCGAGACGCCTCTCCGGTCAATAACCAACAACGGGATCTGGATACCCATGTTGGCTCCCACATGTTCCACGATGATCTCATCGGATGAACCATGGTGTCGAGGATTCAATCAATCCCGTATACAATTCCCTTTGTCAATCGGTATGTTACTTGCCCGAGATTCGATCGTCGGTATCCCAATACCTTGTTCAATCTCGTTACCGGCAAGTCTCTTTACTCGTACCGCAATGCATGATCCCGTGACTAACGCCTTAGTCACATTGAGCTCATTATGATGATGCATTACCGAGTGGGCCCAGAGATACCTCTCCGTCACACGGAGCGACAAATCCCAGTCTCGATCCGTGCCAACCCAACAGACACTTTCGGAGATACCCGTAGTGCACCTTTATAGTCACCCAGTTACGTTGTGACGTTTGGCACACCCAAAGCACTCCTACGGTATCCGGGAGTTGCACGATCTCATGGTCTAAGGAAAAGATACTTGACATTGGAAAAGCTCTAGCAAACGAAACTACACGATCTTTTATGCTATGCTTAGGATTGGGTCTTGTCCATCACATCATTCTCCTAATGATGTGATCCCGTTATCAATGACATCCAATGTCCATAGTCAGGAAACCATGACTATCTATTGATCAACGAGCTAGTCAACTAGAGGCTTACTAGGGACACTTTGTGGTCTATGCATTCACACATGTATTACGATTTCCGGACAATACAATTATAGCATGAATAATAGACTATTATCATGAACAAAGAAATATAATAATAACCATTTATTATTGCCTCTAGGGCATATTTCCAACAGTCTCCCACTTGCACTAGAGTCAATAATCTAGTGACATTGTGATGAATCGAACACCCATTGCGTCCTGGTGTTGATCATGTTTTGCCCTAGATAGAGGTTTAGTCAACGGATCTGCTACATTCAGGTCCGTGTGTACTTTACAAATATCTATGTCTCCATTTTGAACACTTTCACGAATGGAGTTGAAGCGACGCTTGATATGCCTGGTCTTCCTGTGAAACCTGGGCTCCTTCGCAAGGGCAATAGCTCCAGTGTTGTCACAGAAGAGAGTCATTGGGCCCGACGCATTGGGAATCACCCCTAGGTCGGTAATGAACTCCTTCATCCAGACTGCTTCCTGTGCTGCCTCTGAGGCTGCCATGTACTCCGCTTCACATGTAGATCCCGCCACGACGCTTTGCTTGCAACTGCACCAGCTTACTGCTCCTCTATTCAAAATATACACGTATCCGGTCTGTGACTTCGAGTCATCCAGATCTGTGTCGAAGCTAGCGTCGACGTAACCCTTTACGACGAGCTCTTCGTCACCTCCATAAACGAGAAACATATCCTTAGTCCTCTTCAGGTACTTCAGGATATTCTTGACCGCTGTCCAGTGTTCCTTGCCGGGATTACTTTGGTACCTTCCTACCAAACTTACGGCAAGGTTTACATCAGGTCTGGTACACAGCATGGCATACATAATAGACCCTATGGCCGAGGCATAGGGGATGACACTCATCTCTTCTATATCTTGTGCCGTGGTCGGGCATTGAGCCGTGCTCAATTGCACACCTTGCAATACAGGCAAGAACCCCTTCTTGGACTGATCCATATTGAACCTCTTCAATATCTTGTCAAGGTATGTACTCTGTGAAAGACCAATGAGGCGTCTTGATCTATCCCTATAGATCTTGATGCCTAATATATAAGCAGCTTCTCCAAGGTCCTTCATTGAAAAACACTTATTCAAATAGGCCTTTATACTTTCCAAGAATTCTATATCATTTCCCATCAATAGTATGTCATCCACATATAATATGAGAAATGCTACAGAGCTCCCACTCACTTTCTTGTAAACACAGGCTTCTCCATAAGTCTGTGTAAACCCAAACGCTTTGATCATCTCATCAAAGCGAATGTTCCAACTCCGAGATGCTTGCACCAGCCCATAGATTGAGCGTTGGAGCTTGCATACTTTGTTAGCATTCTTAGGATCGACAAAACCTTCCGGCTGCATCATATACAACTCTTCCTTAAGGAAGCCGTTAAGGAATGCCGTTTTGACGTCCATCTGCCATATTTCATAATCATAGTATGCGGCAATTGCTAACATGATTCGGACGGACTTCAGCTTCGCTACGGGTGAGAAAGTCTCATCGTAGTCAACCCCTTGAACTTGTCGATAACCCTTAGCGACAAGTCGAGCTTTGTAGATGGTCACATTACCATCTGCGTCCGTCTTCTTCTTAAAGATCCATTTGTTTTCTATGGCTCGCCGCTCATCGGGCAAGTCAGTCAAAGTCCATACTTTGTTTTCATACATGGATTCTATCTCGGATTTCATGGCTTCTAGCCATTTGTCGGAATCCGGGCCCGCCATCGCTTTTTCATAGTTCGAAGGTTCACCGTTGTCCAACAACATGATTTCCAGGACAGGGTTGCCGTACCACTCTGGTGCGGAACGTGTCCTTGTGGACCTACGAAGTTCAGCAACTTGATCTGAAGCTTCATGATCATCATCATTAACTTCCTCCACAGTCGGTGTAGGCACCACAGGAACATTTTCCCGCGCTGCGCTACTTTCCGGTTCGGAAGGGGTGACTATCACCTCATCAAGTTCCACTTTCCTCCCACTCAATTCTTTCGAGAGAAACTCCTTCTCTAGAAAGGACCCGTTCCTGGCAACGAAGATCTTGCCGTCGGATCTGAGGTAGAAGGTATACCCAATAGTTTCCTTAGGGTATCCTATGAAGACACATTTTTCCGATTTGGGTTCGAGCTTTTCAGGTTGAAGTTTCTTGACATAAGCATCGCATCCCCAAACTTTTAGAAACGACAGCTTAGGTTTCTTCCCAAACCATAATTCATACGGTGTCGTCTCAACGGATTTAGACGGTGCCCTATTTAAAGTGAATGCGGCAGTCTCTAAAGCATAACCCCAAAATGAGAGCGGTAAATCGGTAAGAGACATCATAGATCGCACCATATCCAATAGAGTGCGATTACGACGTTCGGACACACCATTTCTCTGAGGTGTTCCAGGCGGCGTGAGTTGTGAAACTATTCCACATTTCCTTAAGTGTGTACCAAATTCGTGACTTAAATATTCCCCACCACGATCTGATCGTAAGAATTTTATTTTCCTGTCACGTTGATTCTCAACCTCACTCTGAAATTCCTTGAACTTTTCAAAGGTTTCAGACTTGTGTTTCATTAGGTAGACATACCCATATCTACTTAAATCATCAGTGAAAGTGAGAACATAACGATATCCTCCGCGAGCCTCAACACTCATTGGACCACACACATCGGTATGTATGATTTCCAATAAGTTGGTTGCTCGCTCCATTATTCCGGAGAACGGAGTCTTGGTCATCTTACCCATGAGGCATGGTTCACACGTGTCAAATGATTCGTAATCAAGAGACTCCAAAAGTCCATCTGCATGGAGCTTCTTCATGCGCTTGACACCAATGTGACCAAGGCGGCAGTGCCACAAGTATGTGGGACTATCGTTATCAACTTTACATCTTTTGGTATTCACACTATGAACATGTGTAACATCACGTTCGAGATTCATCAAAAAATAAACCATTGACCAGCGGGGCATGACCATAAAACATATCTCTCAAATAAATAGAACAACCATTATTCTCAGATTTAAATGAGTAGCCATCTCGAATTAAACGAGATCCAGATACAATGTTCATGCTCAAAGCTGGCACTAAATAACAATTATTGAGGTTTAAAACTAATCCCGTGGGTAGATGCAGAGGTAGCGTGCCAACGGCGATCACATCGACCTTGGAACCATTCCCGACGCGCATCGTCACCTCGTCCTTTGCCAGTCTCCGTTTATTCCGTAGTTCCTGCTTTGAGTTACAAATATGAGCAACCGCACCGGTATCAAATACCCAGGAGCTACTACGAGTACTGGTAAGGTACACATCAATTACTTGTATATCACATATACCTTGGGTGTTGCCGGCCTTCTTCTTGTCCGCTAAATATTTGGGGCAGTTCCTCTTCCAGTGACCACTTCCCTTGCAATAAAAGCACTCAGTCTCGGGCTTGGGTCCATTCTTTGACTTCTTCCCGGTAACTGGCTTACCGGGCGCGGCAATTCCCTTGCCGTCCTTCTTGAAGTTCTTCTTACCCTTGCCCTTCTTGAACTTAGTGGTTTTATTCACCATCAACACTTGATGTTCTTTTCTGATCTCTACCTCAGCTGATTTCAGCATTGAATATACCTCGGGAATGGTCTTTTCCATCCCCTGCATATTGTAGTTCATCACAAAGCTCTTGTAGCTTGGTGGAAGCGACTGGAGGATTCTGTCAATGACCGCGTCATCCGGGAGATTAACTCCCAGCTGAGACAAGCGGTTGTGCAACCCAGACATTCTGAGTATGTGCTCACTAACAGAACTGTTCTCCTCCATTTTACAGCTGAAGAACTTGTCGGAGACATCATATCTCTCGACCCGGGCATGAGCTTGAAAAACCAGTTTCAGCTCCTCGAACATCTCATATGCTCCATGTTTCTCAAAACGCTTTTGGAGACCCGGTTCTAAGCTGTAAAGCATGCCGCACTGAACGAGGGAGTAATCATCAGCACGCTGCTGCCAAGCATTCATAACGTCTTGGTTCTCAGGGATTGGTGCTTCACCTAGCGGTGCTTCTAGGACATAATCTTTCTTGGCTGCTATGAGGATGATCCTCAGGTTCCGGACCCAGTCCGTATAGTTGCTGCCATCATCTTTCAGCTTGGTTTTCTCTAGGAACGCGTTGAAATTGAGGACAACGTGGGCCATTTGATCTACAATACATAGTGTAAAGATTTAGACTAAGTTCATGATAATTAAGTTCATATAATCAAATTATTTAATGAACTCCCACTCAGATAGACATCCCTCCAGTCATCTAAGTGAAACATGATCCGAATTCGACTAGGCCGTGTCCGATCATCACGTGAGACGGACTAGTCAAGATCGGTGAACATCTCCATGTTGATCGTATCTTCTATACGACTCATGCTCGACCTTTCGGTCCTCCGTGTTCCGAGGCCATGTCTGTACATGCTAGGCTCGTCAAGTGAACCTAAGTGTATTGCGTGTGTTCCGAGGCCATGTCTGTACATGCTAGGCTCGTCAACACCCGTTGTATTCGAACGTTAGAATCTATCACACCCGATCATCACGTGGTGCTTCGAAACAACGAACCTTCGCAACGGTGCACAGTTAGGGTGAACACTTTCTTGAAATTATTATAAGGGATCATCCTACTTGCTACCGTCGTTCTAAGCAAATAAGATGCAAAAACATGATAAACATCACATGCAATCAAATAGTGACATGATATGGCCAATATCATCATGCTCCTTTGATCTCCATCTTCGGGGCACCATGATCATCTTTGTCACCGGCATGACACCATGATCTCCATCATCATGATCTCCATCATTGTGTCTTCATGAAGTCGTCACGCCAATGATTACTTCTACTTCTATGGCTAACGCGTTTAGCAACAAAGTAAAGTAATTTACATGGCGTTATTCAATGACACGCAGGTCATACAAAATAATAAAGACAACTCCTATGGCTCCTGCCGGTTGTCATACTCATCGACATGCAAGTCGTGATTCCTATTACAAGAATATGATCAATCTCATACATCACATATATCATTCATCACATCTTCTGGCCATATCACATCACATAGCACTTGCTGCAAAAACAAGTTAGACGTCCTCTAATTGTTGTTGCATGTTTTTACGTGGTTTGTAGGTTTCTAGCAAGAACGTTTCTTACCTACGTATGACCACAACGTGATTTGCCAATTTCTATTTACCCTTCATAAGGACCCTTTTCATCGAATCCTTTCCGACTAAAGTAGGAGAGACAGACACCCGCTAGCCACCTTATGCAACTTGTGCATGTCAGTCGGTGGAACCAGTCTCACGTAAGCGTACGTGTAAGGTCGGTCCGGGCCGCTTCATCCTACAATGCTGCCGAAACAAGAAACGACTAGTAGCGGCAAGAAGAATTGGCAAACTCAACGCCCACAACTGCTTTGTGTTCTACTCGTGCATAGTAACTACGCATAAACCTGGCTCTGATACCACTGTTGGGAATCGTAGCATAATTTTAAAATTTTCCTACGCTCACCAAGATGCATCTATGGAGTCTACTAGCAACGAGGGGAAAGGAGTGCATCTACATACCCTTGTAGATCGCGAGCGGAAGCGTTCCAATGAACGTGGATGACGGAGTCGTACTTGCCGTGATCCAAATCACCGATGACCGAGTGCCGAACGGACGGCACCTCCGCGTTCAACACACGTATGGTGCAGCGACGTCTCCTCCTTCTTGATCCAGCAAGGGGAAGGAGAGGTTGATGGAGATCCAGCAGCACGACGGCGTGGTGGTGGATGTAGCGGGTCTCGTGCAGGGCTTCGCCGAGCTTCTACGAGAGAGAGAGAGGTGTTGCGGGGAAGGAGGGAGGCGCCCAAGGCTGTTGTGTGCTGCCCTCCCTCCCCCCCTTTATATAGGCCCCCTGGGGGGGGGGGGCGCCGGCCCTGGAGATCAGATCCAAGGGGGGGGGGGCGGCGGCCAAGTGGGGGGGAAGGGGTGCCTTGCCCCCCAAGGCAAGGGGGAACTCCCCCCCTAGGGTTCCCAACCCTAGGCGCATGGGGGGAGGCCCAAGGGGGGCGCCCCAGCCCACTAGGGGCTGGTTCCCTTCCACTTTCAGCCCACGGGGCCCTCCGGGACAGGTGGCCCCACCCGGTGGACCCCCGGGACCCTTCCGGTGGTCCCGGTACAATACCGATAACCCCCGAAACTTTCCCGGTGGCCGAAACTGGACTTCCTATATATAATTCTTCACCTCCGGACCATTCCGGAACCTCTCGTGACGTCCGGGATCTCATCCGGGACCCCGAACAACTTTCGGGTTTCCGCATACATATATCTCTACAACCCTAGCGTCACTGGACCTTAAGTGTGTAGACCCTACGGGTTCGGGAGGCATGCAGACATGACCGAGACGCCTCTCCGGTCAATAACCAACAGCGGGATCTGGATACCCATGTTGGCTCCCACATGTTCCACGATGATCTCATCGGATGAACCATGGTGTCGAGGATTCAATCAATCCCGTATACAATTCCCTTTGTCAATCGGTATGTTACTTGCCCGAGATTCGATCGTCGGTATCCCAATACCTTGTTCAATCTTGTTACCGGCAAGTCTCTTTACTCGTACCGCAATGCATGATCCCGTGACTAACGCCTTAGTCACATTGAGCTCATTATGATGATGCATTATCGAGTGGGCCCAGAGATACCTCTCCGTCACACGGAGCGACAAATCCCAGTCTCGATCCGTGCCAACCCAACAGACACTTTCGGAGATACCCGTAGTGCACCTTTATAGTCACCCAGTTACGTTGTGACGTTTGGCACACCCAAAGCACTCCTACGGTATCCGGGAGTTGCACGATCTCATGGTCTAAGGAAAAGATACTTGACATTGGAAAAGCTCTAGCAAACGAAACTACACGATCTTTTATGCTATGCTTAGGATTGGGTCTTGTCCATCACATCATTCTCCTAATGATGTGATCCCGTTATCAATGACATCCAATGTCCATAGTCAGGAAACCATGACTATCTATTGATCAACGAGCTAGTCAACTAGAGGCTTACTAGGGACACTTTGTGGTCTATGCATTCACACATGTATTACGATTTCGGACAATACAATTATAGCATGAATAATAGACTATTATCATGAACAAAGAAATATAATAATAACCATTTATTATTGCCTCTAGGGCATATTTCCAACACCATCCTGTAGTGAACTGATGTCTTCTTCATTGTGCAGACAAAGATCTTGTTGTTTTTTGTCACTAATTTATTTATCCTAACAATCTTTCTGAGTTTCTTGACTTGACTGATATTCATGGACAACTCATTTCCCCATATGAAAAAAGGGTCGAACAGTGGGTCAAAACCTCTGATAGCAGGACCTACATGTGCAAGACCAAATTGTTAAAAACCTAAATATTAGAATGGTTCCTGCAATTGCACAATAATGTGCTATTAGACAACGGACATGAGCGTGCTAACCTCGATTGTAAACCTCAGTGCTTCTTATTGTTTCCCTGCAACACATATAAGGTAGTTAGTCATCAGGTTAAGTAAGGGTTTGCATGCTATCAGTAAAATATGTTGATGAAAAATAAGCACATTGCAGATTCATCAGATTAATTCAAGCCACATGGAAAACCCATTTATCCAAACCAAGCATGATTAAGAACTAGGAAATATAGCACTTGTATATGTTTCTGATGTATTAAGTGCAGCCAAATTCGATTTATTCCTCACATGCACAACAATACAAAATTCTACCCACGACAATTGGACATCGCATTGCAGAATTGAACCAAGCAGTTAACTAAACACCACAACAAATGAACCAAACATTAACTGAGCACCACATTGGACAATATAACATACTCCTAATAGATGATCAGACAGTTAACCAAACCAAGCATGCTTAACAACTTTGAAATATAGCAATTGTATTTGTTTCTCATGTATTTACTACAGCCAAATTCAATTTATTCCTCACATGGTATACAATAACAGAATGCACCCACAACTATTGAACATCGCATTGCAGAATTGAACCAAACAGTTAACTAAACACCACAACACAAATGAAGCAAATGTTAACTAAGCACCACATTGCACAATGTATAACCAAACCAAGCATGCTTGACAACTTGGAAATATAGCAATTGTATTCGTTTCTCATGTATTTTGTAAAGATAAATTCGATTTATTTCTCACATGGAAGACAATACAAAATTGCAACCTGAAGAATTGAACATCACATTTGCAAAATTGAACCAAACAGTTAACTGAAGACGACAACTAAATAACAAAACAGTTAATAAGTGAGCACCACACTGCACGACATATAGAACATATATAGTAGAGCAACAGATTGCATGGTAAAATTAGATATCAGAATTCACTAGAATTTGTGAAGGAAAGGTAGGAGTAGCACACGCAATGGGTAAACCGAGCATGCTTAACCGGTGTAGCTAGAAAATGGCAAGATGCTCCTCAAAGATCTGGGGGTCGGCACGAATGGCAGCCATCATGACCTCATCCACGCGTGCGGCCACGATTTGCTTCTCCGCTGCCAAATGCTCCTTGAGATCCTGGCTAAACTGCGTGCACCATGGCTTAGGGCAGCGCTTATTTGGTGGAGGGGTCGGTGATTTGGGTGGAAGGTGTCGCGCTCGCGCCGGCGGTCGGGGCATGTGGGACGTGGAAGGAGAAGGAGGATGGGGGTAGGGTGTGGATTACCTGCCTGGATAGGCGAGGCCGAGCAGCGTGAAGGAGGGTCGCCGGCGAGGAGGCGGCGCTGCAAGCAAGGAGTGAAGGTTTCAACTTGGAAAGGAAGGCGGAAACAGGGGAAATGTGGCTTTTGGTAAGGGGGAGGGGGTGGGGAGGTAGATATTTCCGCGGAAGCCGAAAATTTAGAATCGCTTCAGCGAAAAAACTGGCGCGCAAAGTGTCATCAGACACGATCCCTTATTTAGAACTGTGTATGATATGTGAATATCACAAACGATTCAGATAGCTTAACCCGTGTGTGATGAGTTTGAACGTCAAAAATTTTGGTTCGAATTTCCATGGTTACTATGGTCATCCACGTCATTGCATAATTTGGGTACACAAAGGAGACTACAGCATACCCACACTTCTTAATCGAGCAAGTTTAGCAATTTAACAGAGCTACCTGGCCTAAACATTACTCTAACAAATTAAAGACCGGCGCTCTTAATTAAATAAAACAAAGAGTACTAGTACTACGGTTGATGCTCGTCGATCTCCGCTGCTGCCTCCATGTCCAGCTCGCGCCCGATTGTCTCCTAGGGAAGGGGCTCTATGGCATTAATCGCACCATACTCGGCAAGCATCTCGCCATCCGCGTCTGCCATATCTTTGGAATAGGCCGCCACGAGGTGGGTGTGGGCGGCCGTGATCTGGGCTTTGGCAGGCTCCGTCGTGGCAAGGTATGCCGCGCAGGAACGGATGGCTGCTTGAACTCTCTCGGCGATTGCCAACTCTTCGGCCGTGGGTTGCCAACCGTTGTCAGAGAAGCTTCCTTCGATTTGTGCAGTGACTGCCACAAGGTGGACGTAGACGGCCTCGACATGGAGGTGGGCGGCCTCCATCAGGGCTAAGGCTGCCGCTACAGAACGGACAGCTGTTGTGCCACTCTCGCCAGTTGCTATCCCCGAGGCAGATGTTGCTGCCGCCGCCTGAGAAGCAACAACGGCCGTTTGGGCTACCTTGGCTGCCCGGACGCAGATTGTGGTCTCCCTCATGAAGCTTGTTAGCACGTGCCTGGCGGCTGTGGCCACGCTCTCGCCGGAGTGGGCCACCAAAGGTGCCCTCACGATGCGGGTCCACGTCCCCATCTTTCACCGGCAATGATTGAACAGTGAAATGATAATTGGGGAGTGAGCTAGTGTGCTTGACACGCCGGCTATGGACTGTAGCCTACGCACCTTCTCGCGCAAGCCATAGGCATACTATACACCGACGGTGCTCCAAGATATTTTGTGTTGCATCTCACACGGTTGGTGATAATAAACTGTGTGCGATCTACTTGATTTTTCGTCTTGATTTGAATTATGTAATGGGGTCACAGCTGCAAAGGATTGTGTTTGCGTTGCTAGAACTTTTATCTGCAGTGAACATGCAACTATATGTGTGTCGTCAAAAAATTGGAATTATTCAGGGTCCGTTTGGACGTTGTTATACATTAACTTGGTTTTGTAGGCATTTCAGGTGCATAATTCAAATTTGAACTACATGCACATGCTCCAGTGCATATAAACTGGTTGAATAATCAAATCTGTGTCCTTGGTTGCATGCTTAGGTCCCATGCAAGAAATGGGAATAATGTCAAATACCCTGCCACCGTCACTCGGCCACAAACATTGAGATACTTGGTTTTTAAATTCTAGTAAATCCAAAACTCGTCTGAAATTCATGAAACTTGGCATGCTATCATGGAGCGGCATCAACATGCCGTGGTAAAATTTTTGTCCCATTTGGGGCAGGTTTGGGTATAAGCTTCTCCCAAACCAGAGCTTCTTACAACAAGCGTGATGGTTTGGGTAGGGAACGTGCCACCTTTGGGGACGAAACGATATTTGTTGCCTCTTATTGCTTTCAAAAATTATCTAGTGTCAACATAGAACAACAGGAGTGTTGCGTTTAATTTTCGAATTTTTCGGGGTTCGTTGGGACATTTTTATACATTAATTTGGTTTTGTAGGCATTTCAGGTGCATAATTCAAATTTTAACTATATGCACATGCTCCAGTGCATATAAATTGGTTGAAAAATCAAATATGTGTCCTTGGTTGCATACTCCGGTCCCATGCAAGAAATGCGAATGAATTTCAAACACCCTACCACCGTCACTGGGCCGCAAACATTGAGATACCTGGTTTTTAAATTCTACTAAATCCAAAACTCGTCTGAAATTCATGAAACTTGGCATGCAATCATGGGGCGGCATCAACATGCCGTGGTAAAAAATTTGTCCCATTTGGGGCAGGTTTGGGTATAAGCGTCTCCCATACCAGAGCTTCTCACAACAAGCGTGATGGTTTCGGTAGGGAATGTGCCACCTTTGGGGACGAAATGATATCTGTTGCCTCTTATTGCTTTGAATTTTTTTCTAGTGTCAACATAGAACAACAGGAGTGTTGTGTTTAATTTCTGAATTTTTTGGGGTTCGTTTGGACATTTTTATACATTAACTTGGTTTTGTAGGCATTTCAGGTGCATAATTCAAATTTGAACTACATGCACATGCTCCAGTGTATATAAACTGGTTGAAAAATCAAATTTGTGTCCTTGTTTCCATGCTTAGGTCCCATGCAAGAAATGTGAATGAATTTCAAACACCCTGTCACCGTCACTCGGCCGCAAACATTGAGATACCTGGTTTTTAAATTCTACTAAATCCAAAACTCGTCTGAAATTCATGAAACTTGGCATGCCATCATGGAGCGGCATCAACATGCCGTGGTAACAAAAAATTTGTCCCACTTGGGGCCGGTTTGGGTATAAGCGTCTCACAAACCAGAGCTTCTCACAACAAGCGTGATGGTTTCGGTAGGGAACGTGCTACCTTTGGGGACGAAATGATATCCGTTGCCTCTTATTGCTTTCAAAAATTTTCTAGTGTCAACATAGAATAAAAGGAGTGTTGTGTTTAATTTTGGAATTTTTCGGGGTTCGTTTGGACAGTTGTATACATTAACCTGGTTTTGTAGGCATTTCAGGTGCATAATTCAAATTTGAACTACATGCACATGCTCCAGTGCATATAAACTGGTTGAAAAATCAAATATGTGTCCTTGGTTGCATGCTTTGATCCCATCCAAGAAATGGGAATGAATTTCAAACACCCTGCCACCGTCACTCGGCCGCAAACATTGAGATACCTGGTTTTTAAATTCTAGTAAATCCAAAACTCGTCTGAAATTCATGAAACTTGGCATGCTATCATCGGGCGGCATCAACATGCCGTGGTAAATTTTTTGTCCCATTTGGGGCAGGTTTGGGTATAAGCGTCTCACAAACCAGAGCTTCTCACAACAAGCGTGATGGTTTCGGTAGGGAACGTGCCACCTTCGGGGAAGAAATGATATCCGTTGCCTCTTATGAAGGAAATATGCCCTAGAGGCAATAATAAAGTTATTATGTATTTCCTTATTTCATGATAAATGTTTTATATTCATGCTAGAATTTTATTAACCGGAAACTTGATACATGTGAGAATACATAGACAAAACAATGTGTCACTAGTATGCCTCTACTTGACTAGCTCGTTGAATCAAAGATGGTTAAGTCTCCTAGCCATACACAAGAGTTGTCATTTGATTAACGGGATCACATCATTAGAGAATGATGTGATTGACTTGACCCATTCCGTTAGCTTAGCACTTGATCGTTTAGTATGTTGCTATTGCTTTCTTCATGACTTATACATGTTCCTATGACTATGAGATTATGCAACTCCTGTTTACCGGAGGAACACTTTGTGTGCTACCAAACGTCACAACTTATTTGTGGCACTGCCGTTTAGGTCATACTGGTGTAAAGCGCATGAAGGAACTCCATGCTGATTGGCTTTTGGAATCACTTGATGCTTGCGAACCATGCCTTATGGGCAAGATGACTAAGACTCCATTCTCCGGAACAATGGAACGAGCTACTGAATTATTGGAAATAATACATACTGATGTATGCGGTCCGATGAGTATTAAGGCTCGCGACAAGTATCATTATTTTATGACCTTCACAGATGATTTGAGCAGATATGGTTATATCTACTTGATGAAACACAAGTCTGAAACATTTGAAAAGTTCAAAGAATTTCAGAGTGAAGTGGAGAATCATCGTAACAAGAAAATAAAAGTTTCTATGATATGATCGCAGAGGTAAAATATTTGAGTTACGAGTTTGGCCTTCAATTAAAACAATGT
Source organism: Aegilops tauschii subsp. strangulata (assembly GCF_002575655.3). NCBI lineage: Eukaryota > Viridiplantae > Streptophyta > Magnoliopsida > Poales > Poaceae > Aegilops > Aegilops tauschii. Next base: position 5,200,961 of record NC_053039.3, read on the forward strand.
GAAATAGTTTCACTACTCACGCCACTTGGAACACCACAGTGTAATGGTGTGTCCGAACGTAATAACCGTACTTTATTAGATATGGTGCGATCTATGATATTTCTTACCGATCTACCACTATCGTTTTGGGGTTATGCATTAGAGACAGCTACATTCATGTTAAATAGGGCACCATCTAAATCCGTGGAGATGACACCGGATGAACTGTGGTTTGGCGAGAAACCTAAACTGTCGTTTTTAAAGTTTGGGACTACGATGCTTATGTGAAAAAGTTTCAACATGATAAGCTCGAACCCAAATCGGAGAAGTAAATCTTGATAGGATACCCAAAAAGAAACGATTGGGTACACCTTCTATCACAGATCCGAAGGCAAGATCTTTGTTGCTAAGAATGGATCCTTTCTAGAGAAGGAGTTTCTCTCGAAAGAAGTGAGTGGGAGGAAAGTAGAACTTGATGAGGTAATTGTACCTTCTCCCGAATTGGAAAATAGTTCATCACAGAAATCAGTTCCAGTGATGCCTACACCAATTAGTGAGGAAGATTAATGATGATGATCATGAAATTTCAGATCAAGTTACTACCGAACCTCGTAGGCCAACTAGAGTAAGATCCGCACTAGAGTGGTACGGTAAACCAATTCTGGAAGTCATGTTACTAGACCATGACGAACCTACGAACTATGAGGAAGCGATGATGATCCCAGATTCCGCTAAATGGTTTAAGGCCATGAAATCTGAGATAGGATCCATGTATGAAAACAAAGTATAGACTTTGGTGGAATTGCCCGTTGATCGGAAATCCATTGAGAATAAATGGATCTTCAAGAGGAAGACGAACGCTGATGGTAGTGTTACTATCTACAAAGCTCGACTTGTCGCGAAAGGTTTTCGACAAGTTCAAGGTGTTGACTACGATGAGATTTTCTCACTCGTAGCGGTGCTTAAGTCTGTCAAAATCATGTTAGCAAATTGCCACATTTTATGAAATCTGGCAAATGGATGTCAAAACTACATTCCTTAATGGATTTCTTAAAGAAGAGTTGTATATGATGCAACCAGAAGGTTTTGTTGATCCAAAGGGAGCTAACAAAATGTGCAAGCTCCAACGATCCATCTATGGACTGGTGCAAGCATCTCGGAGTTGGAATATACGCTTTGATGAGTTGATCAAAGCATATAGTTTTATACAGACTTGTGGTGAAGCCTGTATTTACAAGAAAGTGAGTGGGAGCACTACATCATTTCTGATAAACATATGCGAATAACATATTCTTGATCGAAAATAATGTAGAATTTTCTGGAAAGCATAAAGGAGTATTTGAAAGGAGTTTTTCAAATAAAGACCTCGGTGAAGCTGCTTAGATATTGAGCATCAAGATCTATAGAGATAGATCAAGACGCTTGATAAGTTTATTCAATGAGTACGTACCTTGACAAGATTTTGAAGTACTTCAAAATGGAACAGTCAAAGAAAGAGTTCTTGCCTGTGTTACAAGGTGTGAAATTGAGTAAGACTCAAAGCCCGACCACGGCAGAAGATAGAAAGAGAATGAAAGTCATTCCCTATGCCTCAGCCATAGGTTCTATAAAGTATGCCATGCTGTGTACCAGATCTATTGTGTACCCTACCACTGAGTTTGGCAAGGGAGTACAATAGTGATCTAGGAGTAGATCACTGGACAGCGGTCAAAATTATCGTTAGTGGAATAAGGAAATATTTCTCGGTTATGGAGGTGATAAAGAGTTCGTCGTAAAGAGCTACGTCGATGCAAGCTTTGACACCGACCTGGATGACTCTAAGTCTCGATCTAGATACATATTGAAAGTGGGAGCTATTAGCTAGAGTAGCTCCGTGCAGAGCATTGTAGACATAGAAATTTGCAAAATACTTACAGATCTGAATGTGACAGACCTGTTGACTAAAATTATCTCACAAGCAAAACATGATCACACCTTAGTACTCTTTGGGTGTTAATCACATAGCGATGTGAACTAGATTACTGACTCTAGTAAACCCTTTGGGTGTTGTTCACATATCGATGTGAACTATGGGTGTTAACCACATAAAGATGTGAACTATTGATGTTAAATCACATGGCGATGTGAACTAGATTATTGACTCTAGTGCAAGTGGGAGACTGAAGGAAATATGCCCTAGAGACAATAATAAAGTTATTATGTATTTCCTTATTTCATGATAAATGTTTATTATTCATGCTAGAATTGTATTAACCGGAAACTTGATACATGTGTGAATACATAGACAAAACAATGTGTCACTAGTATGCCTCTACTTGACTAGCTCGTTGGATCAAAGATGGTTAAGTCTCCTAGCCATAGACAAGAGTTGTCATTTGATTAACGGGAACACATCATTAGAGAATGATGTGATTGACTTGACCCATTCCGTTAGCTTAGCACTTGATCGTTTAGTATGTTGCTATTGCTTTCTTCATGACTTATACATGTTCCTATGACTATGAGATTATGCAACTCCCGTTTATCGGAGGAACACTTTGTGTGCTACCAAACGTCACAACGTAACTGGGTGATTATAAAGGTGCTCTACAGGTGTCTCCGAAGGTACTTGTTGAGTTGGTGTATTTCGAGATTAGGATTTGTCACTCCGATTGTCGGAGAGGTATCTATGGGCCCTCTCGGTAAAACACATCACTATAAGCCTTGCAAGCAATGTGACTAATGAGTTAGTTGCGCGATGATGCCTTACATAACGAGTAAAGAGACTTGCCGGTAACGAGATTGAACTAGGTATTGAGATACCGACGATCGAATCTCGGGCAAGTAACATACCGATGACAAAGGGAACAACGTATGTTGTTATGCGGTTTGACTGATAAAGATCTTCGTAGAATATGTAGGAGCCAATATGAGCATCCAGGTTCCGCTATTTGTTATTGACCGGAGATGTGTCTCGGTCATGTCTACATAGTTCTCGAACCCGTAGGGTCCGCACGCTTAACGTTCGGTGACGATTTGTGTTGTGAGTTTATATGTTTTGATGTACCGAAGGTTGTTCGGAGTCCCGGATGAGATCGGGGACATGTCGAGGAGTCTCGAAATAGTCGAGACGTAAAGATCGATATATTGGACGACTATATTCGGACATCGGAAAGGTTCCGAGTGATTCGGGTATTTTTCGGAGTACCGGAGAGTTACGGGAATTCGCCGGGGAGTATATAGGCCTTATTGGGCTTTAGGGGAAAGAGAGAGGGGAGGCTGCGCGCCCCCCAATGCTTAGTCCGAATTGGACTAGGGGGAGGGGCGGTGCCCCCTCCTTCCTTCTCTTCTCTTTTCCCTTCCCTTCTCTCCTACTGCTTGGAAGGGCTCCTAGTTCTACTAGGAAAGGGGGAATCCTACTCCCAGTGGGAGTAGGACTCCCCTAGGGCGTGCCATAGAGAGGGCCGGCCCTCCCCCTCCTCCCCTCCTTTATATATGGGGAGGGGGGCACCCCTTGAAGACACAACAATTGATCATTGATCTCTTAGCCGTGTGCGGTGCCCCCCTCCATCATATTCCACCCCGGTTATATCGTAGCGGTGCTTAGGCGAAGCCCTGCGTCGGTAGCATCATCAACACCGTCATCACGCCGTCGTGCTGACGGAACTCTCCCGCAAAGCTCTGCTGGATCGGAGTTCGTGGGACGTCATCAAGTTGAACGTGTGCTGAACTCGGAGGTGCCGTACGTTCGGTACTTGGATCGGTCGGATCGTGAAGACGTATGACTACATCAACCGCGTTGTGCTAACGCTTCCGCTTTCGGTCTACGAGGGTACGTGGACAACACTCTCCCCTCTCGTTGCTATACATCACCATGATCTTGCGTGTGCGTAGGATTTTTTTTGAAATTACTACGTTCCCCAACATCTTATTGTTTTCAAAAAATTTCTAGTGTCAACATAAAACAACAGGAGTGTCTTTTTTTTAATTTTGGAATTTTTCGGGGTTCGTTTGGACATTTTTATATATTAACTGGGTTTTGTAGGCATTTTATGTGCATAATTCAAATTTGAACTACATGTATATGCTCCGGTGCATATAAATTGTGTGCGTTCTGTTAACCATTCACGTGACGCCACGCCTCACTCTTTTAATGGCTAGGAGGTGCCGTGCGGACAGGTGCTTGAGTGCTTGACTAAACGGGAGGCATGCAAGCTGTACACCAATGCAGAGGCTAACCGGGAAGCGTGCGAGCTATACACCGCGCTGGCTCACCGGAAAGCGAGCCCTTTGACTTCCATGGCCGCCCATCTTGCTCGCATCCTGTCCATTAATGGCGCCCAAGACAAAGTTTAATTTGATTTTTAAATATAAAACACTCATCGCAAACGTTTTAGTTAGAACACCCGTATGCAAAACCGACAACTTCCCCAGGAAGCCAAGGGAAAATGTGCGTAGCAGGATTTGTGCAGCTCTTGATCGCAAACGTTTTAGTTAGAACACCCGTATGCAAACCGACAGCTTCCCCAGGAAGCCAAGAGAAAATGTGCCGAGCAGGATTTCTGGAGCTCTTGATCACAAACGTTTTAGATAGAACACCCGTATGCAAAGTGAGAGCTATGGTCTTCCCCCTTAAGTCGAGGGAAAATTCGTAGCGCAGGATTTGTGCATCCCTTCAACGCAAATGGTTGTTTTGGATAACCCGTGTGCAACCAGGTACAAACAATTTGGTAATATTTGCATCTGTCATATTGGGTATGTTGCCATTTGTCAAACTGGAAAGATTGACATTTGTTGATCTAGTAACATTGCCATTTGTCAATCCTTGTAACACTGCAATTTTTCAAAATATGCAACTAAAAATCACTAGCACTATCTAATTTTTGCAACTAGAATTCAGTAATTAAGCATAGATTGCATTCATAGATTAAGCGGTCGTTCTTAATTTATACAAACAGTTCAACTCGACAGCTGAACCGACCAAACTTTTCCCCAATTTTTGCCAACCACGTACTGAAATAGCTAGTTCAACTATATGTAGTAGCTACTTTTAAGTACGTTGTACAGTTCCACCACACATCTATAGTTAGATGAACTGAACAAAATAGCCCATAAATACTAGTACTACTACAGAGGGGCTTGTGCTACTTCTAGTAGCCTTTCCTCTGCTGAGCGCACTCAGTAAGAGGAAGAGGAGGAGGTGGAGGAGGAGCCTACCGACGAGCTGGACAAATGCAATACGGTGTCGGCCGCTGCTGCACGTTCAGCGACGCTCGCCAGCTTGAACTCCCACTGCCGCTCCAGACGATTCCTCTCGAAGCGGCCGGACTGCTCGTAGATCTCCTGATTCCTCGCCTCTGCGTCGGCGTGTGCTGCGGCCACGACTGCGGTAAGGCTCTTTGTGTGCTCGATGAGGCGCTCCTCCTCCCCCCGAAGGAACTCGATGTAGCGCGCAAGGTCGCTGACGCACGTGTGGGCCTCCACCTCTGCCTCCCTCCTTCGGGCGGTGGTGGCGGAGCGGGTGATGATCCCGGCGGTCGACGATGGGCTGGCGACCACAGCGACCGACGATGGGATGGCGGCCATGACCACCACCTCCCGCCTTCGGGCCGCGGTGGCGGAGCGGGGGATGGCCACAGTGGCCGGCAGTGGGGTGGCGGCCACGATGGCCACCTCCCGCCTTCGGGCCACGGTGGTGGAGCGGGAGATGGCCCTGGCTTTCGACGGTGGTGTGGCAGCAACGGCGGCCGGCAACCACAGCCGACGGGCAGCGTTGGCGGAGTGTGTGGTGGGTGTTCCGTGCACACCCAACAGGGACGCCACGCACAATACACTACCCTGGGGACTGCGCCGCCGCCGCGGTGTAGCCTCCCAGCTGGAGCTGTCCTCTGGTGACGGCGGAGTGGCTGAGCTATGACGATGGACCAGTGCCATTGGCGATTGTGGGAGTAGCAGACGAGATAAGCTATGATGTCTACTACGCAACCTTCTTCTTGTAGACGTTGTTGGCCTCCAAGTGCAGAGGTTTGTAGGACAGTAGCAAATTTCCCTCAAGTGGATGACCTAAGGTTTATCAATCCGTGGGAGGCGTAGGATGAAGATGGTCTCTCTCAAGCAACCCTGCAACCAAATAACAAAGAGTCTCTTGTGTCCCCAACACACCCAATACAATTGTAAATTGTATAGGTGCACTAGTTCGGAGAATAGATGGTGATACAAGTGCAATATGTATGGTAGATAAGGGTATTTGTGATCTGAAAATATAAAAAAGAAAGGTAACTAATGATAAAAGTGAGCGAAAACGGTATTGCAATGCTAGGAAACAAGGCCTAGGGTTCATACTTTCACTAGTGCAAGTTCTCTCAACAATAATAACATAATTGGATCATATAACTATCCCTCACCATGCACAAAGAGTCACTCCAAAGTCACTGATAGCGGAGAACAAACAAAGAGATTATTGTAGGGTACGAAACCACCTCAAAGTTATCCTTTCTGATTGATCTATTCAAGAGTCCGTAGTAAAATAACATGAAGCTATTATTTCCGTTCAATCTATCCTAGAGTTCGTACTAGAATAACACCTTAAGACACAAATCAACCAAAACCCTAATGTCACCTAGATACTCCAATGTCACCTCGAGTATCTGTGGGTATGATTATACGATATGCATCACACAATCTCAGATTCATCTATTCAACCAACACATAGAACTTCAAAGAGTGCCCCAAAGTTTCTACCGGAGAGTCAAGACGAAAACGTGTGCGAACCCCTATGCATAAGTTCACATGGTCACGGAACCCACAAGTTGATCACCAAAACATACATCAAGTAAATCACGTGAATATCCCATTGTCACCACAGATAAGCACATGTAAGACATACATCAAGTGTTCTCAAATCCTTAAAGACTCAATCCAATAAGATAACTTCAAAGGGAAAACACAATCCATTACAAGAGATAGAGGGGGAGAAATAAGATCCAACTATAATAGCAAAGCTCGCGATACATCAAGATCGTACCAAATCAAGAACACGAGAGAGAGAGAGAGATCAAACACATAGCTACTGGTACATACCCTCAGCCCCGAGGGTGAACTCCTCCCTCCTCATCATGGAGATCGCAGGGATGATGAAGATGGCCACCGGTGAGGGTTGCCCCCTCCGGCAGGGTGCCGGAACGGGTCTAGATTAGTTTTCGGTGGCTACAGAGGCTTGCGGCGGCGGAACTCCCGATCTAGCTTATTTTCTGGAGGTTTATGTATTTATAGGAATTTTTGGCGTAGGTCTCACGTCAAGAAGGTGCCCGAGTCGTCCACGAGGTATGCCCACACGCCCGGGGGGTGGGCGCGCCCCACACCCTCGTGGACGGCCCGGGACTCCTCTGGCCCAACTCTTTTACTCCGGGGTCTTCTTTTGGTCCATAAAAAATCGTCAAAAATTGGCACGTCAATTGGACTCTGTTTGGTATTCCTTTTCTGTAAAACTCAAAAACAAGGAAAAATAGAAACTGGCACTAGGCTCTAGGTTAATAGGATAGTCCCAAAAATCACATAAAATAGCATATAAATGCATGTAAAACATCCTAGATGGATAATATAATAGCATGGAACAATAAAAAATTATAGATACGTTCGAGATGTATCAAGCATCCCCAAGCTTAATTCCAGCTCTTCCTCGAGTAGGTAAATGATAAAAACAGAATTTTTGATGTGGAATGCTACCTAACATAATCTTCAATGTAATTTTATTTATTGTGGCATGAATGTTCAGATCCGAAAGATTCAAGATAAAAGTTTAATATTGACATAAAAATAATAATACTTCAAGCATACTAACTAAGCAATCACGTCTTCTCAAAATAACATGGCCAAAGAAAGTTCATCCCTACAAATCATATAGTTTGGTCATGCTCCATTTTCGTCACACAAGAATGCTGTCATCATGCACAATCCCGATGACAAGCCAAGCAATTGTTTCATACTTTAGTAACCTCAAACTTTTTTCAGCTTTCACGCAATACATGAGCGTGAGCCATGGACATAGTACTATGGGTGGAATAGAATATAATGATGGGGGTTGTGTGGAGAAGACAAAAAAGGAGAAAGTCTCACATTGACGCGGCTAATCAACGGGCTAGGGAGATGCCCATCAATTGATGTCAATGCGAGGAGTAGGGATTGCCATGCAACGGATGCACTAGAGCTATAAATGTATGAAAGCTCAACAAAAGAAACTAAGTGGGCGTGCATCCAACTTGCTTGCTCACGAAGACCTAGGGCATTTGAGGAAGCCCATTGTTGGAATATACAAGCCAAGTTCTATAATGAAAAATTCCCACTAGTATATGAAAGTGACAAAATAAGAGACTCTCTATCATAAAGATCATGGTGCTACTTTGAAGCACAAGTGTGGAAAAAGGATAGTAGCATTGTCCCTTCTTTTCTTTTCTTTTTTTTGGGCCTTCCCTTTTTTATTTGGCCTTTTTTTTTCTTTTTTTGGCCTTTCTATTTTTTGGGAACAATGCTCTATTAATGATGATCATCACACTTCTGTTTATTTACAACTCAATGATTACAACTCGATACTAGAACAAAATATGACTCTATATGAGTGCCTCCGGCTGTGTACCGGGATGGGCAATGAATCAAGAGTGACATGTATGATAATTATGCATGGTGGCCTTGCCACAAATACGATGTAAACTACATGATCATGCAAGGCAATATGACAATGATGAAGCGTGTCATAATAAACGAAACGGTGGAAAGTTGCATAGCAATATATCTCGGAATGGCTATGGAAATGCCATAATAGGTAGGTATGGTGGCTGTTTTGAGGAAGATATAAGGAGGTTCATGTGTGATAGAGCGTATCATATCATGGGGTTTGGATGCACCGACGAAGTGTGCACCAACTCTCAAGGTGAGAAAGGTCAATGAACGGTACCAAAGAGGCTAGTAATGATGGAAGGGCGAGAGTGCGTATAATCCATGGACTCAACATTAGTCATAAAGAACTCATATACTTATTGCAAAAATCTATAAGTCATCAAAAACCAAGCACTACTATGCATGTTCCAGGGTATAGATTGGTAGGAAAAGACCATCGCTCGTCCCCGACCGCCACTCATAAGGATGAAAATCAAAGAACACCTCATGTTTCAAATTTGTTACACAACGTTTACCATACGTGCATGCTACGGGACTTGCAAACTTCAACACAAGTATTTATCAAATTCACAATTACTCAACTAGCACAACTTTAATATTACCATCTTCATATCTCAAAACAATCATAAGGAATCAAACTTCTCTTAGTATTCAATGCACTTTATATGAAAATTTTTATTATACCCATCTTGGATGCCCATCATATTAGGACTAAATTTATAACCAAAGCAAATTACCATGCTGTTCTAGAAAGACTCTCAAAATAATATAAGTGAAGCATGGGAGTTCATCTATTTCTACAAAATAAAGCCACCGTCGTGCTCTAAAAGATATAAGTGAAGCACTAGAGCAAACTACAAACTACTCCAAGAGATATAAGTGAAGATCAATGAGTAGTCGAATAATTATGTAACTATGTGAAGACTCTCTAATATTTAAGAATTTCAGATCTTGGTATTTTATTCAAACAACAAGCAAAACAAAAGAAAATAAAATGACGCTCCAAGCAAAACACATATCATGTGGTGAATAAAAATATAGCTCCAAGTAAAGTTACCGATGAACGAAGACGAAAGAGCGGATGCCTTCCGGGGCATCCCCAAGCTTAGGCTCTTGGTTGTCCTTGAATATTACCTTGGGGTGCCTTGGGCATCCCCAATCTTAGGCTCTTGCCACTCCTTATTCCATAGTCCATCGAATCTTTACCCAAAACTTGAAAACTTCACAACACAAAACTCAACAGAAAACTCGTAAGCTCTGTTAGTATAAGAAAATAAATCACCACTTAGGTACTGTTGTGAACTCATTATAAATTCATATTGGTGTAATATCTACTGTATTACAACTTCTCTATGGTTCATACCCTCCGATACTACTCATAGATTCATCAAAATAAGCAAACAACACGATGAAAACAGAATCTGTCAAAAACAGAACAGTCTGTAGTAATCTGTATCAAACGTATACTTCTGAAACTCCAAAAATTCTAAAATAAATTGGTGGACGTGAGGAATTTATCTATTGATCATCTTAAAAAATAATAAACCTAAAATCACTCTCCAGTAAAAAATGGCAGCACATCTCGTGAGCGCTAAAGTTTCTGTTTTTTACAGCATGATCATAAAGACTTCACCCAAGCCTTCCCAAAGGTTCTACTTGGCACAAACACTAATTAAAACATAAAACCACATCTAAAAAGAGGCTAGATTAATTATTTATTACTAAACAGGAGAAAAAAGCAAAGAACAAAAATAAAATTGGGTTGCCTCCCAACAAGCGCTAACGTTTAACGCCCCTAGCTAGGCATGATGATTTCAATGATGCTCACATAAAAGATAAGAATTGAAACATAAAGAGAGCATCATGAAGAATATGACTAGCAAATTTAAGTCTAACCCACTTCCTATGCATAGGGATTTTGTGAGCAAACAACTTATGGGAACAATAATCAACTAGCATAGGAAACCAAAACAGGCATAGCTTCAAGATTTTCAACACATAGAGAGGAAACTTGATATTATTGCAATTCCTACAAGCATATATTCCTCCCTCATAATAATTTTCAGTAGCATCATGAATGAATTCAACAATATAACCATCACATAAAGCATTCTTTTCATGATCTACAAGCATAGAATTTTTATTACTCTCCAGATAAGAAAATTTCTTCTCATGAATAATAGTGGGAGCAAACTCAACAAAATAACTATCATGTGAGGCATAATCCAATTGAAAACTAAAATCATGATGACAAGTTTCATGGTTATATTTATTCTTAATAGGATACAAGTCATCACAATAATCATCATAGATAGCAACTTTGTTCTCATAATCAATTGGAACCTCTTCCGAAATAGTGGATTCATCACTAAATAAAGTCATGACCTCTCCAAATCCACTTTCATAATTATCACAATAATATTCAACATCCTCAAAAATAGTGGGATCATTACTTCCTAAAGTTGATACTCTTCCAAACCCACTTTCAACAATATAACCATCATAAATAGGACGCATGCTATCATCATAATATATTTTCTCATCAAAACTTGGGGGACTAAACATATCATATTCATCAAACATAGCATCCCCAAGCTTGTGGCTTTGCATATCATTAGCATCATGGATATTCAAGGAATGCATACTAACAATATTGCACTCATGATCATCATTCAAATATTTAGTGCCAAGCATTTTAATGCATTCTTCTTCTAGCACTTGAGCACAATTTTCCATTCCATCATTTTCACAAAAGATATTAAAAAGATGAAGCATATGAGGCAACCTTAATTCCATTGTTTTGTAGTTTTCTTTAATACACTAAACTAGTGATAAAACAAGAAACTAAAAGATTCGGTTGCAAGATCTAAAGATATACCTTCAAGCACTCACCTCCCCGGCAACGGCGTCAGAAATTGCTTGATGTCTACTACGCAACCTTCTTTTTGTAGACGTTGTTGGGCCTCCAAGTGCAGAGGTTTGTAGGATAGTAGCAAATTTCCCTTAAGTGGATGACCTAAGGTTTATCAATCCGTGGGAGGCGTAGGATGAAGATGGTCTCTCTCAAGCAACCCTGCAACCAAATAACAAAGAGTCTCTTGTGTCCCCAACACACCCAATACAATGGTAAATTGTATAGGTGCACTAGTTCGGCGAAGAGATGGTGATACAAGTGCAATATGGATGGTAGATAAGGGTATTTGTAATCTGAAAATATAAAAACAGCAAGGTAACTAATGATAAAAGTGAGCGAAAACGGTATTGCAATGCTAGGAAACAAGGCCTAGGGTTCATAGTTTCACTAGTGCAAGTTCTCTCAACAATAATAACATAATTGGATCATATAACTATCCCTCAACATGCAACAAAGAGTCACTCCAAAGTCACAAATAGCGGAGAGCAAACGAAGAGATTATTGTAGGGTACGAAACCACCTCAAAGTTATCCTTTCCGATCGATCTATTCAAGAGTCTGTAGTAAAATAACACAAAGCTATTCTTTCCATTCAATCTATCCTAGAGTTCGTACTAGAATAACACCTTAAGACACAAATCAACCAAAACCCTAATGTCACCTAGATACTCCAATGTCACCTCGAGTATCCGTGGGTATGATTATATGATATGCATCACACAATCTCAGAGTCATCTATTCAACCAACACATAGTACTTCAAAGAGTGCCCCAAAGTTTCTACCGGAGAGTTAAGACGAGAACGTGTGCCAACCCCTATGCATAAGTTCACATGGTCACGGAACCCGCAAGTTGATCACGAAAACATACATCAAGTAAGTCATGTGAATATCCCATTGTCACCACAGATAAGCACATGCAAGACATACATCAAGTGTTCTCAAATCCTTAAAGACTCAATCCGATAAGACAACTTCAAAGGGAAAACTCAATCCATTACAAGAGATAGAGGGGGAGAAACGAAATAAGATCCAACTCTAATAGCAAAGCTCTCGATACATCAAGATCGTACCAAATCAAGAACACGAGAGAGAGAGATCAAACACATAGATACTGGTACATACCCTCAGCCCCGAGGGTGAACTAATCCCTCCTCATCATGGAGATCTCCGTGATGATGAAGATGGCCACCGGTGAGGGTGCCCCCCTCCGGCAGGGTGCCAGAATGGGTCTAGATTGGTTTTCGGCGGCTACAGAGGCTTGCGGCGGCGGAACTCCCGATCTAGTTTATTTTCTGGAGGTTTCTGTATTTATAGGAATTTTTGGCGCAGGTCTCACATGAAGAAGGTGCCCGAGTCGTCCACGAGGTAGGCCCACGCGCCCGGGGGGGGGGGAGGGGTGGGCGTGCCCCCACCCTCGTGGACGGCCCGGGACTCCTCTGGCCCAACTCTTTTACTCCTGGGTCTTCTTTTGGTCCATAAAAAATCATCAAAAATTGGCACATCAATTGGACTATGTTTGGTATTCCTTTTCTGTAAAACTAAAAAACAAGGAAAAAACTGGCACTGGGCTCTAGGTTAATAGGTTAGTCCCAAAAATCATAGAAAATAGCATATAAATGCATATAAAACATACTAGATGGATAATATAATAGCATGGAACAATCAAAAATTATAGATACGTTGGAGACGTATCAAGCTACAGGGAGGGAGGGGAAAATGCGACGCAGGACTCGCTGGCCGTGAGGGGTTAAGCATTGGGATTTTGGGGGATTTCACCGAGTCGAGCGGGAAGCTTGCGCGGGAACCTGCGAGGTTGCGCGGGAACGGGCTCACCGACGATTCATTGGCGCCACTTCGAGCCACCGTTTGGCCAAAAGAACGCCCCCGTGCACTGCGCAAGCTTGTGCTGTAAGCCGCCTGCGGCAGCTGGATGACAAGACATGCGAGAGGAGGACGAAAGGACAAGTACACATACGGTTAATACAAAAAAACGTTTGTGATTTAATTACCTACTATACCCCGTCTTGGTTTATAAGTAGGATTTAACTAATAAAATACGAATGCATGTCGCCAAAGATTATATCGTTGGAGTCGTATTTGAACATAGTTTCCAGCTATACAATTTTTGTAACATGCATTAACACTTTTTTGGTTAAATTTAAGGTCATATACCAGCAAGCGTTTGCCCGCAACACACACGGCTTATTCCATCACAAACAACTCAGATGCATCAACTGTATACCACGTATCGCACACGCAACTCCAATCTGATTCGTGCTTGATGTCTCTGACATCGCTCACATAGTTCGTCTTATTTGCCACCTATCATTGTGCCGGCCTCTACTCGCGTCCCTCGGCAAGCTCTGCTCGCCGTTAGGCGCCGCGGTGCGCTCTACTCGCGTCCGTCGGCGCGCTGGGCTTGTGGACACTTTTTCCTTGCGTGTTCATCTGCTATATGCATATATATATAGTTGCTCGCCGTTGAGGTGACGCTCTGCTCGCGTCCCTCCGCGTGTGCTCTGCCGACGGTTGGGCATGCACACGATCACGTCGGGGGGCCCATATGCATGCGGTTGCGCCGCACGCATTGACACGCGATGCAGCTACGCGCGGCACGATGGAGTTACGCGCTGCAAATTAGAACTGCCATCAGGGCCTGCCGATATTCCTGGTCGTCCGACTTCCCCTTTAATTCACGCGGCCATTATAACCTTAGTCTCTTCAACCCTTTGATCGCGCCCCACAAAACAACAAGCACACCCACGATGACACATATAGAGGGGATGTCTAGCGGCGCTCCAATGGAGTTCGGCGAGCATAGAGTGGAGACCCACGCGAGGGAGACGGATCTCTTGGTGGTGTACACCATCGACCCGGCCGTGCTGGACGACTACATCAACAGCGTTGAGCAGTTGCTTGCTTGAGACAAGTACAAGGTGGTTGGCATCGACCTCTAGTACACCGCCGGTCGTCCCGGCATAGATCAGAAGGTTGCCGTCGCCCAGTTGTGCGTGCGCCATCATGTCCTCATCTGCCACTACTGCATGGCCACAGAGCCTTGCGACCATTTCAACAGGTTTGTCAACAACACCGACTACAAGTTCGCCATGGTGGAAACCAAAGTCGATGTAAATGCGCTCAGTGTTACGGGCTTGGCCTGCAAGAACCTTGTCGAAATCTGTGACCACTACATGGTCTGGGGTAGCACGAAGAAGGGCTCCCTGGTCGAACTTGCCTCGGCCATCATCGACCCCTACTACGAAAAGATGAAGCAGGATGCCCAGAGAACAAGTCCCGTATCCTGGCACAGGACCTAGATGCGGCAACTGGATGAACCTCACCTCAGGTTCACGGCCAAGAGCGTGTACACATGCTACGAGATGCACAGGCGGATCGTTGACATGAGGAAGTGCCTCGTTACCCAAATCGACGATCCCTGATCGAGCAACAAGCAGAGCAAGCGTCACAAGAGTAGATGATGATCAGATGATCATTTATGCTAGTTAATCATGCATGTAATATATAGTTTACTTTATTGGTGTCTGGAAATGTCATGTGTGTAGTAGCTACCTATGTAATTATGCATGTAATAGTTTACTTTGGTGTGTGCAAATGCCATGGTTGTAGTAGCCACCTATGTAAGTGGATCTTTAATTTGGTTATGCAACCATGTCCTTATAAGTGTGTATATAATGTTGTTGTTCTATATGCAATCCCATCGCACAACACACACGTCTTATTAGCAGCAACCGTCTGTATTATTATCGGTACTCGCACACATTTCTGATTACAGACCTATTTGCCGCGTATCACACACATCTTGTTATATTGAACCATTTCTGTTCTCTTGTCTCAACACAGAGAGTTCATCCGAGTGAACCGCATGTCGTATATCGCACACACCTTGATCTGGCTGACCGTTTCTTTTGTGTTGCGTAATCACAAACAGTTCATCCGAGTGAACCGTATGCTGTATATCGCACACACCTTCATCTGGCTGCCCGCTTCTTTTGTTCCTCCTCATCGCAAACAGTTAATTGAACTGAACTGTATGCCCTGCATCGCACACGCAACTAAAATCTGAACCGTGTTTGATGGATCCTCCATCGCAAATGTGTTGCACCTTTCTGACGGTTTTTTACACCATCGTTTGCGATTAATGCATCACACACAGTTTCGTCGAAGGGTCTCTAATTGTAGTGTCGCATTAGCAGCAACCTGCATTAGTGTTGGTCCAAACATTATAGTGTGGCATGAAACCCTTAAAAAGCAGGTGGGTGTGAAGGGTTTCCGACTCAGAGTAGACTTCGTATTCCCACTACTAGGGCATGGACAACACATAAAACCATTCTGCTTCTTTGCCTCAGCCACTGCGAGAAATTTATGCACACCCTCAATGTACTCGGAGGTGCGTCTGTTATCGTACATCCATTACCGGTTCATCTGCGTGCATTACTAAAACCATTACAGAACATCATGAATAGATAAGTGACCAAACTAATAGAAGTTCATCATCACATTAAAACCAAAGTACATACATAGTTCTCATTGAACAACATATAGCTCTCCAGAGCATCTAATTAAACCATACATTGAAACTATGTAAAAAAATTCAATGCAAGAACAAATGCGATCATAATCGCAACCAAGGTAACAATTGATCCAACAGCATAATGATACCAAGCCTCGGTATAAATGGCATATTTTCTAATCTTTCTAATCTTCAAGTGCATTGCATCCATCTTGATCTTGTGATCATCGACGACATCCACAACATGCAACTCCAATATCATCTTCTCCTCAATTTTTTTAATTTTTCCTTCAAGTAATTGTTTTCTTCTTCAACTAAATTTAACCTCTCGACAAAAGGGTCGGTTGGAATTTCCGGTTCACATACCTCCTAGATAAAAATATCTATGTCATGTTGGTCGGCATAATTGTCATAAACAATAAATGAACCAAATAGTTATAAAATATAATATATACCACATCCGAATCATAGACAGGACGAGGACCGACGGGGGCGGATACCAAAACCATCGCACTATATAATAACAAACAATAATAAAAGTAAGAAAATTATACAAGTATCTATCTAAATCATACAAGTAAGATTTTTTTTCTTTTTGAAAGAAGATAAGAACAAGAGGCGCACCATGGTGGTGCCGGCGACGAGGTCGGCGCGGGCGATCGCCAGTGGTGAAGACAGGGACGGGACATGACATACTGCTAAACCTAGGCAAATCTTGAGGAAAATGGAGCTTGGAGGTCGAACTTGGAGAGGAGAAAGCTTAAGTAGTGTGGCACGGGCATTTCATCGAACACCTCATATGCATAGAGGTGAGCTAGAGCACCACAAAGCTCTCCCCTCGCCGGCCAGAAAAAACAGAGCAGTGGAGTGCTCTGCTCGCGGGCGAGGGGGTATATATAGGCACCTCATTGGTCCGGGTTCGTGGCTGGAATCGGGACTAAAAGCCCCCCTTTGGTCCCGGTTCCGGCCATGAACCGGGACCAATGATTGTGGGCCCGGAGCGAGGCCCATAGGTCCCGGTTCGTGTCTGGAACCGGGACCAAAGGGGACAGATGAACCGGGACCAATGCCCCACGAGGCCCGGCTGGCCCCCTGGGCTCACTAACCGGGACCTATGCCCCCATGGGTCCCGGTTCGTGACTGAACTGGGACTAATGGGCTGGCCACGCCTGGACCAAAGCCCTGTTTTCTACAAGTGGATCCTGGTGCTATAGTAACTAGGGATCTGTCTTCTCTAGTAACATCGTCAGTTAGTCTAACACCTAAGTTTCATTATTATAAGCGAAACACAGTAGCGGATCATCTTCTACTTGATGGGCTCTCACATGACACCACCTTGGAGTTGCATGCACCATTACCTGAGGTTCAAACTAGTTCTTCTTTTCATGATATCCATACAAGTCTAGATGAATATATTTGCTTCCTTGGTTAGATTTTGTTATATAGTTGCTTCTTGGATTTACAATTTACATTCAGAGGATCTTCACGTTTTGAGCTTACTTGTTTCTGTCTTATGTGCTGGTCTTATTTTAACAAGCTAGCATGGAAATATCGAATAATCAAACTATTAAACTCACTGTCTTTGATCATTTTTTTATTTTACCTCTGATGAATATGAAGCTCTCATTCGAGAGAAGTATGAGGACATGCCCTATGTTCAGCAACCTGACAAGCCTAGTGCTGGGTGAGTGGTGCATGATTGCTGACTTCTACCCGCTGCTTCGCATTCTCCAGCCCTCGTGCTAGCTGAAGGAGCTAAAACTTAAGCTCACAATGGTATACTTACTCAAAACTATGTATATACAGTTATACAGCAGTTGATCTACTAGGGTAGTAGAACCTCTCACCAATAATAAGTTGTGATTATGCAGGAGGAATTTAGTACATGCAAGGATTCTGAATCTGCTCTGTCGTCAACAAGAGGAGCACCGCCGTCGAGCTCAGTCAGCCACCCTTGCATCGAGAGGATCAAAATCTACCGCCATGAAACCAAGGGTCAGCTCGTTGGTGCAGGCATTGCAGCAGATTGTCGGCGATGTGGAAATCAGCATCGAGCATCGCTGATCTATGGTAATCAAGACCTTGTTTTTGTTTGGGGGACCTGCAACCCCTGACCAGTGCTAAGTTAATGTGTTGAGACGAGTGTTTTGGAGACTCCAACGTTAACGAGAGAGGAGCCGCATGTCAGGAAGCTGTAGCCATGTGAGTTCTAAAATCATGTTTCAGATAATGGGTGTGATCGAATTTTGCTGTACATGCGTGATGGCTGATCTGAGACTGGTTGAGTGCCATTTGCATGATGGGTTCTGAGTATATATAGTTGTGTTTCAGCTAAATACTCGATTGCTCTCCTTGTTTCTATGCTGAGAAAGTGGAGGTCACAGAAGCCGATTGAAGTGTTTTTGGTCAAATGCCAGTGGCATCGCAGCCTTTTCTCATGATTTGCTTTGTATTTCTGATATTGGCGCAACTCATTTGTTTCAAAGTAGATCCTAGTTTTCAAAACGGACCGGACCGGCGGTCCAACTGAAAAAACTGGGAACCGGCGCCTTCTCCGGTTTTTAAGGTGTACTGGTATTTTAGTACAAAAGTAAAAAAAAATACTCCCTCCATTCCTAAATATAAGTCTTTTTAGAGATTCCAATATAGACTACGTACGGAGCAAAATAAGTGAATCTACACTTTAAAATACGTCTATATACATACGTATGTAGTTCATATTGAAATCTTTAAAAGGACATATTTAGAAACGGAGCAGGTATATTTTAAAAAAGGTGCATCAACAAGGAATCAAACACCTAACCTTGGGGCATGGCCTACTACAGGCCAAATAACCGACTAGGCTAATAACACTTTGTGATTTAGTAATGGTTTACATCTAATATTATGTTTATGCATTTGATGCGAGGAAATTGTGTCAAGGATCTAGATGTCCTATGTTCTGGTTGTAACATTCATCACAAGACCAATTTTGACATGACTTTCTTCTTCAAACCCCTAGCTGCTTCGGATATTTGGATGTGCTACAATATTAGGTGATGGTATGTGCACTCATGCAAAAAAATTATTTATTCGGCTATGGCCGTGAAGGTGCGTAGCCGAATTATGAGCATGCAAAGTAGTATATGGTGCAGAAAAATTACTAACATGAGGTGTAGCATATAACGGTTGAGAACTGGCCGACTAGCTAGTAGTAGCATGACCAATTCTCCCATCCATCGGCATGGTTGAACTAGTATATTGCAAATTAATTGTCGATGAATAAAAAGGTGAAACACTTTGTCGCATGCTATCGGAAGTTCCTACACGAGGCATTTCAACTTGATTGACTAAACTCATCATGTTGTTCTCGGCATAATGTTTGTGGGGTTGCCGATGCATGAGAGTTGGAATACATATGGTGCATGTTACTAGTATCATACGATTACTTCTTGACATGGCTAGATCTAGTTAGGGAGGTAGATAGGTCAGTTCACTAAATGGGTAGATCTACCTTGCTAGTTGGGGAAGGAGATGGCTCTAACTAGTGGAGGGGGAGGAAAAGTGAGGAAAAAGAGAAAGGTGTTGCATTCATAGAGGTGGTGTAGTTAGCTAGGGGCATTAAAAAGAGAGAAAGAGAGGTAGAAGAAAGAGAGTAATGGGGGGACAAGTAGTGAGGAAGAAGCAAAGTGAGGGAGAGAGGAGGCGGGGAAGTGAAGGGAAAGAGGAGGGGGAGGGGGAGGGGAAGAGGGATGGAAAAGGTGGCTAGTGCGCCTTAGCAGCAGCGCGTGCCAGTAAACAGCGCTACTGCTAAAGAGTGAGCAGCAGTGCAGATAGCAGGATCGCGCTGCTGCTAAGTGGGGCCTGCCACATGGCACAGTACAGACTTAGTTGTAGCAGTGCTCCTGAAAAACGTGCTACTACTATCTTTTTAGCAGTAGCGTGCCTCCTTTGAGCCGCGCTGCTACTATGCATAGCGTGTTGGCTAAGGTGTGGTTCTCATAGCCGTAGCGCCTTTCGGTAGGGCCGCGCTGATGACCCTAATGACCCACAAGTATAGGGGATATATCGTAGTCCTTTCGATAAGTAAGAGTGTCGAACCGGACGAGGAGCAGAAGGAAATGGCAAGCGGTTTTCAGCAAGGTATTCTGTGCAAAGCACTGAAATTATCGGTAACAGATAGTTGTGTGATAAGATAATTCGTAACGGGTAACAAGTAACAAAAGTAAACAGGGTGCAGCAAGGTGGCCCAATCCTTTTTATAGCAAAGGACAAGCCTGGACAAACTCTTATATAAAGCAAAGCACTCCCGAGGACACATGGGAATTGTTGACAAGTTAATTTTCATCATGCTCATATGATTCGCGTTCGTTACTTTGATAATTTGATATGTGGGTGGACCAGTGCTTGGATGTTGCCCTTCCTTGGACAAGCCTCCCACTTATGATTAACCCCTCTCGCAAGCATCCGCAACTACGAAAGAAGAATTAAGGTAAACGTAACCATAACATGAAACATATGGATCCAAATCAGCTCCTCACGAAGCAACGCATAAACTAGGGTTTAAGCTTCTGTCACTCTAGCAACCCATCATCTACTTATTACTTCCCAATGCCCCCTAGGCCCAAACAATGGTGATGTGTCATGTAGTCGACGTTCACCACTAGTAGAAAACTGGGCTTTGGTCACAGGGCAATATTCACATTAGTCCCTGTTCAGTCACGAACCGGGACTAATGTGAGCATTGGTCCCGGTTCGTGCGGCCAGGGGCCTGCCGGGCCTCATGGGGGCATTGGTCCCGGTTCGTCCGGACCCTTTGGTCCCGGTTGGTGGGACAAACCAGGACCAATGGGCCACGCTCCTGGCCCACCACCCTTTAGTCCCGGTTCCTACCACAAACCGGGACTAAAGGGCTGGTCCTAGTTGCGGCCAGTGTTTAGTCCCACCTCGCCAACCGATGGGCGCTCACACCAGTTTATAAGCCCGTCCCTCTATGCCTTGTTGAGCTTCTCTTAAAGTGAAAATAGATGCCCTTATACAGGGAATTTGACCTAAATTCATAGTAAATGAATTTACTATGAATTTAGGTTGAATTTTCTCTATAAGCGCATCTATGTTCATTTTTTTATATTTATAAAATAAATAAACCTTAATAAAAGAAATAAACCTTAATAAAATAAATAAAACTAAATAAATCTTAATAAAATAAAATAAAATAAACTATAGTAACTACAATAAATAAACCTTAATAAATTAAGTAAAAATAGCAGCAGTAAAATAAATAAAAATAAAATAATTAAAGTAAAATACATAAGTAATTAGGAATAAAATAAATAATTTTTTTGTTGTAAGTAGAAACAAAACAAAACAAATAAAGCAAGTGAGAAAAAAAACACGAGCCATCAACTCCATAACCGCCATATCTGGGATAGAGAAGGGCGATCCCTTGGAGTGGGATTCATATACAGTTGCCCGTAACATCTACCATTCGAGCCTAGCAGGTGGAACTCGGATCTGTCAACAGTGTCAAAGCGGCAAATAGCAGGCGGAGGAGAAGCCACCGATGTCATGTGTAGATCCCTTCTAGGTCTTGCGGATCGTGCTATTACAGCAATTTGGTTGGTTGATCCCAAAATAAAGGAACTTGGTTGGTTTTCTTGAAGCCCTAGCTTGTTGTGCCGTCCTATTCTCTCAATGCAATTTAGCAAATGCTACTACAGTACAGTAAAGGGCACAAAGAAAAAGCATGCAGTGAAGGAAAATACCTCCATATCAAAGCTGCTACTTATCTTGTTGGTTATCAGGAGGTGGATATGTAGAATTTTCTCTAGCCACGGCAACAGACATGCATTCATCGAGGGGGTTCACTACAGAACAAAATAAATGCTGACGTTAGTTGTTGAGGGTACGTTTGACATCCCTGAGAGACTAGATAATGAAAAGATGAATCGTCAAACCTGGATGAACAAAGACGCTACCAAGTGGATGAATCTGATGGCCCGTCCTCCCTTGAAGATCACGCGTCCTCCCTTGAAGGCGCCACCAGGGCCATGGACGCCTCATACACTGCCGCCAACGTGTTGTAGTGATGAGGTATCGTGCAGGATCTGACACAGGATCACCTTCAGGCAAGATGAATAGGTCTTCAGGGGCACGACGACCGGCCACAGCAGGCCCCTGCCATGGACGGCGCCGCCCGAGCCACAGCCGCTCGCCTGCTCGTCTCTGTAGCAGTCCAAGCTTATCCGCGAGCTCGTCCACTAGTGCCCGTCGCCGCCACGACGTCCTGCAGGCTAGAGAACGGCGGTTCGCCGTTCTTATCCACGGCCACCGTTGGAACCGACTCCGGCCGCCTATATAAGGAGCCCCCGAGTCCGTCCAGTCCCTCAGGCGACCTCAAGCCACCCCACCTAGCACCCCCATAGCAGGCAATCGACCAGGGAGGGTCTTCTTCCCCATCTCTGGCCAGTACAGCCGCCGCCGCCCTCTAGTCCATTCAGTCACAAACAGAGCCCCCCTCCCCCCCGTCCATATAGCACCACCATCCTCCTCCCCTCGACCGTGCGGAGCCGCACAAACCCTCAGCTGCGTCGGGGAACCACCGTAGGCCAAAGCCCCAAACCTCCCGAAGCTGCCGTCCGCCGCGGAGCTCGCCGCCGGCGACTCCCTCCATCCCCGCCACCTCCTCGACCACCGGGAGGACCGCCCCGGCCTGGCGGATCCATCCCCGCCCTCAGGTCCCCGCGAGGAGCCGCCGTTCGCCGGCGTTGATCGCCGGAGCCCCGCCTCTGTTCGGCCAGTGGAGGAAGGAGGCGGGGGCGACTGGTCAAACCTGACCAGTGGGCCCAAGGGACCTACTGTCAGTGACCCACGAGCCGGTCCACGCGGGTTATGTGGAGGATCTGACACAGGATCACCTTCAGGCAAGATGAATAGGTCTTCAGGGGCACGACGGCAGCGGCGGCGCCATGGCCGGGACTGGTGACGACGGCGGCAGCGAGCGAGCGGGAGGGTGGCGGCGGCTGCGTGCGAGTGGGAGGCCGGAGGATCACCACTCATTGTGCTCGACATATCACTTCAAGAAACCTGTTAATCCATGACGGATTTCTAATGACATTTTTGGAAACTCTCATCGATGACCTGGTAAAACCCCACAAGCCCGGTGAAAGCCCGCTAAAGCCCGTCTAACCGTTCCCGTATAAAAACTTAACCCTAAATTACCTCCTCGGCCCCTGCATCGTGTCCCACAGCACGTCGCCACCCCTCGTCCCTCCCACAGCTCGTAAACCTTAATAAAATAAAATAAAATAAACTATAGTAACTACAATAAATAAACCTTAATAAATTAAGTAAAAATAGCAGCAGTAAAATAAATAAAAATAGCAGCAGTAAAATAAATAAAAATAAAATAATTAAAGTAAAATACATAAGTAATTACAAATAAAATAAATAAGTTTTTTCTTGTAAGTAGAAACAAAACAAAACAAATAAAGCAAAAGAAAAAAAACAGAGGAAATTTTTTATGCCACCTACTGGGCCACCACGGCGTGAATACGACTAGAAACCCATCCATGGGCCAGGATTCAGGCCCGCAGAAGGCCCAGTAGGCCCCACAGGCAAAGAGAACAGTTAGGCCCGAAAGCCTGCAGTTGAGAGGAGTTCGAGAGGGTGGGCGCAGCAGCGCTTATAAACCACTCTCGAGCTCTCTCAACTAGCGAGGTGGGACTAAATTTTAACGCGGGGCAGCACAAGGCCTTTGGTCCCGGTTGGTGCCACCAATCGGGACTAAAGGGGGCATTGGTCCCGGTTCGTGGCACCAACCGGGACCAAAGGCCTTTAGTCCCGGTTGGTGCCACCAACCGGGACCAAAGGCCTTTAGTCCCGGTTGGTGCCACCAACCGGGACCAATGAGTTCCCTATATATACCCCATCGCCACAGCAGAGCACTCCAGAGTGCTCTGTTTTTTCTGGCCGGCGAGAGGAGCGCATTTGGGTGCTCTAGCTCACCTCCTATGCACATGAGGTGTTCGATGAAATGTCTGAGCCACACTAGTTAATCTTTGTCCTCTCGAAACTCGAACTCCGAGCTCCATTTTCCCCGAGATTTGTCTAGGTTTAGCGGTCCGTCACGTCCCGTCCCCGTCTTCACCGCCGTCGATCGCCCGCGCCGATCTCGTCGCCAGCACCACCGTGGTGAGCCTCTTGTTCTTATCTTCTTTCTGAAAGGAAAAAATTCTTACTTTAGATAGTTACTTGTCTAATTTTGTTACTTTTATTATTCCTTCTTATTACATAGTGCGATGGTTTTGGTATCCGCCCCCGTCGGCCCTCGTCCTGTCTATGATTCGGATGTGGTATATATTATCTTTTTATAACTATTTGGTTCATTTATTGTTTATGACAAATATACCGACCAACGTGACATAGATTTTATTTATCTAGGAGGTGGTTGAACCGGAAATTCTAACCGACCCTATTGTCGAGAGGTTAAATTTAGTTGAAGAAGAAAACAATTACTTGAAGGAAAAAATAAAAAAAATTGAGGAGGAGAAGATGATATTGGAGTTGCATGTTGCGGATGTCGTCGATGATCACAAGATCAAGATGGATGCAATGCGCTTGAAGATTAGAAAGATTAGAAAATATGCCATTCATACCGAGGCTTGGTATCATTATGCCGTTGGATCAATTGTTACCTTGGTTGCGAATATGATCGCATTTGTTTTCGCATTGAAATGTTTTACATAGTTTCAATGTATGGTTTAATTAATTAGATGCTCTGGAGAGCTATATATATGTTGTTAGATGAGAACTATGTATGTACTTTGGTTCTAATGTGATGATGAACTTCTATTAATTTGGTCACTTAATTATCTATTCATGATGTTCTGTAATGGTTTTTGACACACTTAATTATATATAATGCACGCAGATGAACCGGCAATGGATGTACGGTGACAGACACACCTCCGAGTACATCAAGGGCGTGCATGATTTTCTCGAAGTGGCTGAGGCAAACAAGCAGAATGGTTTTATGTGTTGTCCATGCCCTATATGTGGGAATACGAAGTCTTACTCTGACCGGAAAATCCTTCACACCCACCTGCTTTACAAGGGTTTCATGCCACACTATAATGTTTGGACGAGGCACAGAGAAATAGGGGTTATGATGGAAGACGGCGAAGAAGAAGAGGACGATGACAACTATGTGCCCCCTGAATACGGTGATAATGCAACGGGGGAAGCTGCTGAAGATCAAGAGGAACCAGACGATGTGCCCAATGATGCTGCAAGGGGGGAAGCTGCTGAAGATCAAGAGGAACCAGTGCCCGATGATGATGATCTCCGCCGGGTCATAGTCGATGCAAGGACGCAATGCGAAAGTCAAAAGGAGAAGCTGAAGTTCGATCGCATGTTAGAGGATCACAAAAAAGGGTTGTACCTCAATTGCGAAGATGGCAACACAAAGCTCGGTACCGTACTGGAATTGCTGCAGTGGAAGGCAGAGAATGCTGTGCCTGACAAAGGATTTGAGAAGCTATTGAAAATATTGAAGAAGAAGCTTCCAAAGGATAACGAATTGCCCGACAGTACATACGCAGCAAAGAAGGTCGTATGCCCTCTAGGATTGGAGGTGCAGAAGATACATGCATGCCCTAATGACTGCATCCTCTACCGCGGTGCGTACAAGGATCTGAACGCATGCCCGGTATGCGGTGCATTGCGGTATAAGATCAGACGAGATGACCCTGGTGATGTTGACGGCGAGCCCCCCAGGAAGAGGGTTCCTGCGAAGGTGATGTGGTATGCTCCTATAATACCACGGTTGAAACGTCTGTTTAGAAACGAAGAGCATGCCAAGTTGATGCGATGGCACAGTGAGGACCGTAAGAAAGACGGGAAGTTGAGAGCACCCGCTGACGGGTCGCAGTGGAGAAAAATCGAGAGAAAGTACTGGGCTGAGTTTGCAGCTGACCCAAGGAACGTATGGTTTGGTTTAAGCGCGGATGGCATTAATCCTTTCGGGGAGCAGAGCAGCAATCACAGCACCTGGCCCGTGACTCTATGTATGTATAACCTTCCTCCTTGGATGTGCATGAAGCGGAAGTTCATTATGATGCCAGTTCTCATCCAAGGCCCTAAGCAACCCGGCAACGACATTGATGTGTACCTAAGGCCATTAGTTGAAGAACTTTTATAGCTGTGGAATGGAAACGGTGTACGTACGTGGGATGAGCACAAACAGGAGGAATTTAACCTGCACACATTGCTGTTTGTAACCATCAACGATTGGCCCGCTCTCAGTAACCTTTCAGGACAGACAAACAAGGGATACCATGCATGCACGCACTGTTTAGATGACACTGAAAGTATATACCTGGAGAAAAGCAGGAAGAATGTGTACCTGGGCCATCGTCGATTTCTTCCGACCAACCATCAATGTCGAAAGAAAGGCAAGCATTTCAAAGGCGAGGCAGATCACCGGAAGAAGCCCGCCATGCGTACCGGTGATCACGTACTTGCTATGGTCAATGATTTCCACGTAATCTTTGGAAAGGGTCCCGGCGGACTAGCTGTTCCGAATGACACTGAGGGACACGCACCCATGTGGAAGAAGAAATCTATATTTTGGGACCTACCCTACTGGAAAGAGCTAGAGGTCCGCTCTTCAATCGACGTGATGCACGTGACGAAGAACCTTTGCGTGAACCTGCTAGGCTTCTTGGGCGTGTATGGGAAGACAAAAGATACACCTGAGGCACGGGAGGACCTGCAACGTTTGCACGAAAAAGACGGCATGCCTCCGAAGCAGTATGAAGGTCCTGCCAGCTACGCTCTTACGAAAGAAGAGAAATAAATCTTCTTTGAATGCCTGCTCAGTATGAAGGTCCCGATTGGCTTCTCGTCGAATATAAAGGGAATAATAAATATGGCAGAGAAAAAGTTCCAGAACCTAAAGTCTCACGACTGCCACGTGATTATGACGCAACTGCTTCCGGTTGCATTGAGGGGGCTTCTACCGGAAAACGTCCGATTAGCCATTGTGAAGCTATGTGCATTCCTCAATGCAATCTCTCAGAAGGTGATCGATCCAGAAATCATACCAAGGCTAAGGAGTGATGTGGCGCAATGTCTTGTCAGCTTCGAGCTGGTGTTCCCACCATCCTTCTTCAATATCATGACGCACGTCCTAGTTCATCTAGTCGACGAGATTGTCATTCTGGGGCCCGTATTTCTACACAATATGTTCCCCTTTGAGAGGTTCATGGGAGTCCTAAAGAAATATGTCCGTAACCGCGCTAGGCCAGAAGGAAGCATCTCCATGGGCCATCAAATAGAGGATGTCATTAGGTTTTGTGTTGACTTCATTCCTGGCCTTAAGAATATAGGTCTCCCTAAATCGCGGTATGAGGGGAGACTGACTTGAAAAGGCACGCTTGGAGGGGGGGACTCAAACAATAATATGCAGGGACGGATATTCTTGGTCTCAAGCACACTACACAGTTCTACAGAACTCTACCTTGGTGACCCTGTATGTCGATGAACACAAGAACAGTCTGCGCTCCAAACACCCGGAGCAGTGTGACGACTGGATTACATGTGAACACATCAGGACTTTCAGCAGTTGGTTGGAAACACGTCTCAGAGGTGACACCACTGTTTGTGATGAGTTGTACTCGTTGTCCCGGGGACCATCTTCGACTGTATTGACTTACAAAGGATACGAGATAAATGGGAATACATTTTACACGATCGCCCAAGAACAAAAGAGCACCAACAAAAACAGCGGTGTCCGCTTTGATGCAGCAACCGAGAGGGGAAAGGACACATATTATGGTTACATAATGGACATATGGGAACTTGACTACGGACATGATTTTAAGGTCCCTTTGTTTAAGTGCAAATGGGTCAATCTGTCAGGAGGCGGGGTACAGGTAGACCCACAGTACAGAATGACAACAGTGGATCTGAACAATCTTGGGTACACTGACGAACCATTCATCCTAGCCAATGATGTGGCACAGGTTATCTATGTGAAGGACATGTCTACCAGACCGAGGAAAAGAAAAGATAAGGAAGCGAATACATCATACGATGAGCCAAAGCGCCACATAGTTCCTTCAGGAAAAAGGGACATTGTGGGAGTGGAGGGCAAGACAGACATGTCTGAAGATTATGAAAAGTTTCATGAAATTCCTCCCTTCAAAGTCAAGGCTGACCCAAGCATCCTGATAAACGATGAAGATTATCCATGGTTACGGCGCAATAAGCAAATGACACAAGCGAAGAAAAAGTGAAGACTTTCTCCCGCAACTATTATGATGATACCATGCCAACTTTGTAATAGACGAGTATGATACCATTGTCCGTTTTGTACAAGAAGTGCATCTAGTTTTTGCCGTAACCCTCTCAACTTTCTTGCACATGCTATGTGGATGAAATGATGATACCATGCCAACTTTCAACCTTTTCAGAGTTCATTTGAAATGCTTTTCAATTTTAGGGTCTTATAGCTCAAAATAATTAGTAAATGCATAAAAATAACAGGCCAAAAATTAAAAATTATGCCACCTACTGGGCCACCACGGCCTGAATACGATTATAAACCCATCCATGGGCAAGGATTCAGGCCCGCAGAAGGCCCAGTAGGCCCACAGGCATGTACAGAGAGGTTAGGCCCGTAAGCCTGCTTTAGAGAGGAGCTCGACAGCTCAGGCGCACCGCACCTTATAAACAGGTGCGGCTCTCTCTTAGCTAGCGAGGTGGGACTAAACTCACCACCACGCCGCTGTGCAAGGCCATTGGTCCCGGTTAGTGGCACGATCCGGGACCAATTCCACCCTTTGGTCCCTGTTGGTGCCACGAACTGGTACTAATGAGGCTGTGGCCCCACGAGCACCTTTAGTACCTGTTCGTGGCACGAACCGGTACTTGAGTTTCTTACTAAGAAGTAAAATAAATAAGTAATTAGAAACTAAATAAAATAAAATAAATAAGTTTTTTGTTGTAAGTAGAAACAAAACAAAATAAATATAGCAAAAAAGAAAACAAAAAACTAAATACAGCAAAAAGAATTTTCATAAAGAACTAATGGCACTAATAGAAAGTTTATATTTTTTCTAAAACTAATGGCACTAACAGACAGTTTATAAATTTGCTGACCTAAAAGCAAAAAGTATTAAAAAATAAAGCAAAAAACAAAAGAAAATAAATAATGCAAAAAAACAAAACAAAAAAACTGAAAAAAAACTATTTTTATAGTAAAGTTAATCACAAACTTGTGATTCACACAAATTTCATAGAATTCAAATTTTAACTATTTAAATTTGAAAACTAATGGCACTAAAAGAAAGTTTATAAATTTTCTGACCTAAAAGCACAAAGAATTAAAAAATAAAGCAAAAAACAAAAGAAAATAAATAATGCAAAAAACAGAACCAAAAAACTGGAAAAAAAATTAAAAAAACTGCCACCTATTGGGCCACCACAGCCTGAATACGACTAGAAACCCAACCTGGGCCAGGATTCAGGCCTGCAGATGGCCCAATTGGCCCACAGACAGCACAGTGTGACATTAGGCCCGTAAGCCTGCATTTGAGAGGAGCTCGAGACGGCAGCCGCAGTGGGGTTTATAAACCACTCCGAGCCCCTCTCAACTAGCGAGGTGGGACTAAACTTTTGGCCGCGGGCAGCGCAAGAACCGGGACCAATGCCCCCCTTTAGTCCCGGTTGGTGCCACCAACCGGGACCAAAGGCCCACGGTTCCCGCCCTTTGGGCTGCTGAAAAGGGACCTTTGGTCCCGGTTGGTGGCACCAACCGGGACTAAAGGGTGGCATTGGTCTCGGTTGGTGCCACGAACCGGGACCAATGCCCTTGCTATATAACCAGGACTTGTGAAAATTTCACATCTCCCTCGCCTCCCTCGCCAGTTGCCCCCGCCGCCAGGCTGCCAAATCGCTCGTGCGCTCCTCGTCGCCGTCGCCGCCGCCGGCCGCCATCCCCGTCTCCTCGTGCCCCTGCCCCGTGCCCGAGCCCACGCCGGCCGCCGCCCCATGCCCCTACCCCGTCCCCGAGCACGCACGGCCGCGCCCCTGCGCCCCGGCCCGCCCCCACCATTGTCGTCGTCGCCGGCGCCCGCCCCCACTGCCTCCCCTGCCTCGACGCCGCCCCTCCTCCCCGTTCGGTCCGGCTCCGGCGACCCCCTTTCCTCCCTGTCCCCTCGAGATCCTCTTCATATAATTTTTTTTCATATAATTTTTTTTCATATGCATATGTTGATTATATGGATGGATAGATGATGTATATGTTCATTATATGGATGGATGGATGATGTATGCTTTTTTTCATATAATTTTTTAGGCAGATTTTTAGAATTTTTTGTGTATGTATGTTATGTTTATATGTATGTATGTATGTTCATATGTATGTATGTTTATATGCAAAGCATATGCAAAGAAAATGTATGAATGGTCATATGCAAAGAAAAATGTATGTATGGTCATATGCAAAGAAAATGTATGTATGTATGTTCATATGAAAGAAAAATGTATGTATGTATGTTCATATGCATATGTAAAGAAAATGTATGTTCATATGCATATGCAAAGAAAATGTATGTTCATATATATGATGATATGTTCATATAAAAAGGAAAATAAGAAGAAGAAGAAAGGAGAAGAAGAGGAGAGGAAGAAGAGGAGAAATAAATTAGAAGAGGAAAAAAGAAGAAAAAGAAGAGGAGAAGAGGAAAGGAATAGAAGATAAGAAGAAAAAATAGAAAAAATTCTATTTTTCTTCTTCTCTCCTCTATTCCTTTCTTCTTCTCCTCTTTTTTTTCTTCTTTTTTTTCTTCGATCTTCTCCTCTATTCCTTTTCTTCTTCTCCTCTTTTTATTTATTCTTCGTTTTCTTATGTTTTATCGGGTCTGTCGTCGTCGATATACCCCTCTCCCGATAACTTCAACACGAGGGGGGGTCGATATACCCCCTCCCCGCCGATAATATTATTTCCCCATGTACGTATGTCGTCGTTGTCGATATAACCCCCTCCCGATAACTTCAACACGTGGGGGGGGGTCGATATACCCCCTCCCCGATAACATTATTTTCCCATGTATGTATGTCGTCGTTGTCGATATATATAACTCCCTCCCAGATAACTTCGACATGATGGACGGTCGATATTTATACCCCCTCTCGACCGTGATAACTTATACCACGGGAGCACCCCCCGGCCCTCTCGCAAGACCAAAACTCTCGAGGACACCCAAACCCTAGAAAAAAATGATGTCGGTCTCCTACCCCCTCCCGCCGCGCCCCTACCCTTGAAGCGTTTCCTAGGCCACCCCAAACCCGGAATAAGCTAGGTCTACGTTTGCACTAATATATCCACCTGCTGTCATGTTTGTGTAATAATTGCCATGTTGTAATATTTGTAGAAACAAGGGAGCACGGACGAGATGAGCAAGCAGAAGAGGTGTTGGGGGACATAATCTTAGCCGGAGGTGATATCTTGTCGTATCTTAATGACAATGATGGTCTGGAAGAACAGGGTGAAGAAGCAGGCTACGGTGATCGAAGAGTGGAGGAGGAAAGACATGATTATGATGGCTCCGGTGACCCAATGCTGGTGCAAGAAGGAGCCCGTGGTGACGGCTCCGGTGACCGAACAGAGTCCGGCCAGGTAAATATATTAGTTAAGCCTGTGCTGACTAGCTAATTGATGCATTCATTGTTTTGGTATGTACACATATTAATTAACACTCGTCTTTCTTCTTTTTTCTAGCCCTCCGGATCGAGCACAACTTCGGAAAAGAGACGAGGCCCGAAGAGAAAGTTGCGCTCGGATGGAAGGTTTGAGATCACAGCAATCGCGCGCGACGGCCAACCGATTGAACCCCTCCGGACAAAGGATGCATTTGCTGCTCAGTGCGGGGTTCTAGTTAGGGACAAGATCCCGATCAGCATCCACCAATGGTATAAGCCTAAGAAGGAAGACCCTGAGGTGTCTTATGTCAATGATATGCAGAAAGATGATCTTTGGACTGAGCTGAAGGCAAATTTCACCCTACCGCCAGAGGAGGATCCGGAGAAGCCAGTTATAGAGCAATTAATCAAGTCTCATGCTCTTAAGAAGATGGCAGACCTATTTAGGAGGTGGAAGAATGAGCTGAAAACGTTTGTCGACAAAGAAGAGACACCAGAATTCATCGGCCGGTATGAGAAGATCAGAGATCACTGGCCCGCATTTGTGGCCCACAAGACATCGGAAAAGAGTAAGAAGATGTCAGCGACAAACAAGAAGAATGCTGCGAAGAAGAAGCTTCACCATCGCACGGGGTCAGGTGGCTACCTCAAAGCCCGACTTAAGTGGGCCAAGGCTGAGAATGATCTGCTTGAAAAAGGGATCGAATCACAGACAATGAACTGGACAGACCGTTGCCGGACTTGGTTCTTCGGGGCTGGCGGAACCTTGGACCCTGTATCAGGGAGGTGCTTTTGGACGAACGAGCTTCTGAGAATACCAGTCAAGAAGATTCAGCAATATATCGATAGAGCGCAGGAAGGGACGTTCGTTCCAGACAGAGAGAACGACGAGCTCGCAATGGCCCTCGGGAATCCTGAGCACCCTGGACGGACACGAGGCACGCCAGGCTCCGTTCCGTGGAAGGCTGGTTTTCCGGACGCGGGCGGTTACAAAAGCCAGGAGAGGAGGAAAAAAGTGGAGCAGATCCAAATTCAGAAGCTGCAAGAAAGGGTTCAAGCGCTAGAGGAACGAGACGGCAATCGAGATGCTGAAACTGCCCCCGAAGCTACACCTCCATCTCAGCAGAGAAGCAGCGTGGCTTCCACCGAGCTGCTTCAGTGTCACGACCGGTTTTTCCAATAAAAATATTTATTGAGAAACCGATCCCGATAAAGGACCAGTAGAGAAAAATCTTTCTTACTAGTAGACAATTTCTTGATCACAGAAGAAAAACCAGGAGTACTAAATATAATACAAGGTTGAGCGGAGACTGCTCAACAATTTATTACAAGCACGCCGATATTAAACATAAAGGCGGATATGGTGGCATAACTACTAGCTCGTAATAAAAGCGGTGGCGGATATGTCACAGTGAAGTGGGTGACATGACTCCTGAATCTAACAGCTCTTCGAGCGTCGGAGTGAGGCTCGAGGATTCTTATTGCGGGTGGCGGAAGCGTATATAATACAAGTGACCAATATCCAGGATCGCACGGGACTGACTGGGACTCCTCTAGGCGTCGGACTCACTATCAAACTCTTCATCCATGAGATCGCCTTCGTCAACATCTGGCCAAATCAACAAGCCAGGTGAGTACTATAAAAGTACTCGCAAGACAGTTTGGACATAAGATATAACAAATGTAAACATGATGCATATGAACAGATTAATAATGCGCACTCAGGTATTAAAATAGCTATGCATGGGGAATAAAAAGGAAGTCGGGCGGTAGTTCTCCCGAAATCCCAATGTAATACTGAAGGCCAATCGAGTGTCTGAATGACTCCTCGAAAGGATACAAATAAAAACAACAATGCCACAGTCGGGCGTCAAAGCGACACCACATAAAGGGCTTATGATGGAATATAAATGACAGTGCGTGCCACAGTCGGACGTCTGAGCGACATCACGTAAAGGGCTTATATCAAAAGTAAATAACGAGCATGCCACAGTCGGACGTCTGAGCGACATCACATAAAGGGCTTATATCAAAAGTAAATAACGAGCGTGCCACAGTCGGACGTCTGAGCGACATCACATAAAGGGCTTATATCAAAAGTAAATAACGAGAGTGCCACAGTCGGACGTCTGAGCGACATCTCATAAAGGGCTTATATCAAAAGTAAATAACGAGAGTGCCACAGTCGGACGTCTGAGCGACATCTCATAAAGGGCTTATGTCAAAAGTAAATAACGAGAGTGCCACAGTCGGACGTCTGAGCGACATCACATAAAGGGCTTATATTTCGTAACTTGATATTTCAGTAGCTCATAAATTTAAATCATTTCAAGGAAATACTCAGGTACGAAATAATAAACCGGTTAGTCCATCCATAGGGATAACATTCAACGGAGTTTACCACTCAAGCTTGTTTACCGGGGATTTCCACGGAAACTGACACGGGGACTGACATGAATGTGGATATGTTGGCCATGGTCCTTGACCATGGACACGATGACTCGGAAGGATTTGACTCTGCAGAGTTTGTACTATTTAACAACAGCCAACGGATTTCAGTAGTCACAAGGGACTAGTTCCGTTTACGGTGTTTTAGGAGAAACACATCTAACCAGTACACACCCATTCAACATTCCGATGCCAGGAATCACCCTCGGCAACGTTCAAGAAAAACCTTGAGACGGGGAGGCTACAACCTCGCGTAGCATGGGATCAAATTTATATCGCGCGCTCTAAGGGGTGCCCCCCTCTCGGTCCCAACCGGAAACACCCATGCCCCCTGACCGGATGACTGGCTTTAATCCAGGGCCATGGAACCCTCATCCCGGCCCCTCTATTTGGTGTGTACAAGGAAAGAGGTTAGCAACTTACTAATCCGTATTCTTTGCAAAAAACATGTGGCCGCACGAAAGGGGAAGAACGGTAACGTGGCTCAGTCCACGTTAACGTCGGAGTTTATCGGATGACGTAAGTCTGGCATGCTACAACAATACCATCTTACTACCTTTCATGTCACCACATGATCAGGTCATCTCTCATCGAAGATCATAGTAACTTCGAAGCACACAGTTAGTTGCCTTGCATGCAACTTAATACTCACCGATGCTCATATGCCATGCACAAACCAATCAAGCAAACATGCAAAACACACATCATATCAAAGGTTCAAACATGCTTGCCTGGTTCGAAGAAGTTGGAGTCTAGCTCGGCGAAGTTTGCGGCTCCGTCACCTCCTCCGGAACCTACGGTATAACGAAACCGTATACTAACGTGAAAACCGTTGCGTGTATAAAAATTGTGCCAAATTTTTTCCAAATAAATACTATAAAAAACTAGACAAAAATATAAGACTGACAGAAAAAGAATCAATCAAAAAGCATCTTCTGTTTAAAATATATAAGGGTTTTAGTCCAAGGACTGATTTGTGATGAAACAGAAAAGATCCAGGGGCTTGTTTGAGAAAACAGAAAACGGTTCGGTATGAAATACGCCAGCCCAGAGAGAAACACACGTTTTGCCCGAAGGCGCTTTCAGAAAACGGTTCGAAGGGGAAAAGAAGAGAGGCTGACGGGGGGGTCCCACCCGTCAGGTTCAAATCTTCCAACGGAGCTCGCCGGCACCCGAAGGCTGCGGTGGTCGCCGGCGTTGAACCACGGCGAGGCAGAGTGATCGGAGGGTACCTACGGGTTCAGGGTGTTCTTCCGCGTCGGTGGGTGGTGGACTTGACCGTCGGTGAGCACCACGTCGACGGCAACACTATCTCCGGCGGACGGTGGTTCGGGCGATGGTGGAGTTATCCGGTGGGTGCTGCAAGCTTCAAATTGATGCGCGGGTCAGAAGAGTGGATGTACTAGGAGACTACTGGCAAGAGCTGAGAGGTAGGGGTGCACGCACGGGAGTGAATCGAGCTGGGTCCCGAAGCGGGTCGAGTCGGCCGGAGTTGGGGAAGAAGACTCCCTCGGGGCTCTTCCAGTGGCTTGGCGTGGTACTGGTGGTGTCTAGAGGTGGTGTGGGTTCGAGTTCGAGCTCGGGGCCTCCTTTTATAGGCTATCCGAGGGGGTGGCCGTGAACGGGATAACGCCGGCGAGAAATTACGGTGAGGCAGAGGTTGGGCAGGGGGTTTAGGTGGCTAGGCATCACCGTGGAGGATCACTGGTGCCATTCCTCCGCTAAACCTCGGTCGGGCTTGGTGTAATACGTCGGTCCTCGACGGAACGGCCGTACGGGCACGGCGGCGGCAAGGAGCGCGCTCCGCGCCTACCAGTTCACGACGACGGACTGCAGCGTGCACGGGTGAGTGGATGGCCACGCGGTGGCCTCTGGTGGCTTGGGCGGCGCTGGACGGCGCCGTCTAACGCTGCGCCTCTCTGGCAGCCGCAAAGGGCGCTGCTGCCGTCGCTCACGGGGTGGCGCACCTCCACCAGCTCGTTGCCGACGCCCGCAAGCTTCCAGGCGATCGTGCGGCACAGGGATAAGAAGGAGGCACAGGCCGCATGGCGCCACTGCGGCTACTGGCGATATCGAGAAGGGGTTCTGAAGAAAACGACAGCGGCCACTGAAACTGTATACTAAACTTTTGAACTTGACAGTAACAGTGTCCTTCAGGTGTTCGACGAAATGATTTGGCATGAAGAAATTTTTTTCTGGAGCTGGGGCTTGGTGAGGTGACCTCTCAATGCATCCAGAGGTTGCCAGAATTTTCTCCGATTTTTAGGAGGAGAAAACAAATGAATTTCATCAAATTTGACAAATATGGTCCAAACTTGCAGCAAGCAAAATTTGAAATATTTCAACTGGAGACCAGTGGATCTTCATGGATCTTGGTTGAGGGCTCTAAGGACTAGCCAGGGAAAATGGTTTGGAGGCAAAACTCAAAGGAGAAAAGGTAGTTCCTTTGTAAATCTCCAAGGGCCAAAGTAGAAGGCAGAAAATATTTTTGATAAGAAATAAATGGAAGAAAAATCATGGAGGAGTTCGACTTGCTGGATTTGAAGTATATCTTGACACAAAGATGGGGAATGGCTTTTGGGAGGGGATTTCCACTTAGGTCATGGCAAGAGGAGATTTTGAAAGGGGAAAAGATCACTCCAAATGCCATAGGGCTATTTAAAAAGATTTTCAAAAATTTTCCCAAATGAAAAACATTTGTGATGAGTCAACATAAGATGGAAAAACCTCCAAGGCCAAAGACCAAGTCTTGGGTGAATCCAAACAAAATACTTGTCATAAAAGAAATTTTTTGAGAGGGAGAGTTCTTTAGAAGAAACTTTTAAATAACCTCCCTCAAATCAAATAAAAGTTTGAAAAAGCCAAATAAAATTTTTGGGTGTCACATTCAGCTGGAGCATGCGGCTCCTGCTAGCTACCCCGTGAATGCTATCACGGAGTCTCAACATTGCCACCTTATGGCGGAATGGTAGAACTTCAAAGTCAAGGCGGCTGTTGGCTCTGTTTTACCTCCTGAACCCGGCGCAACCTACCACTGCCAGCTGATTCCAGAAGGATATGCTAGGGTGATGGTGGATGAAATAACGGAGTGATTTGAGGAGCTCCAGCTTGACCACCCTACCGGTGAAGGGGAGACTCGGCTGGGTCCTGCTCTAAGGACTCCATGCCTATGGCGGAAGGAGCTCATCAAGCTTCTGAACTGGACGGCTCCGGCGAGTAAGGGCACTCTGCCTCCTCCTCCGCCTCCTCCAAAGCCTCCTCCTCCGGCGAGTGATCAGGGCACTCAGCCTCCTTCTCCGGCACGTGGCGGCACTCCGCCTCCTTCTCCGCCAGCGCCGGCGCGCCAGAGCAGGCAGCCTCCACCTTCTCTGCCTCGTCAGCAAGGGCGAAAGAGACCCGCCGCCGCTGCGGCTGCTCCGGCGCGTCGTAGTCCTTCTCCTCCGCCTCGTAAGCAAGGAAAGAAGACAGCGGCAGCCGCTCCGTCTGCTCTGCCGGTGTCTAGCAGTACAGCTGCCAGAGGCGGGAGGCAATACAGATTCGGGCCTTCTCTGAAGACTCCAGAGAAGTTACCATACGAGAGGACCGAGGAGGAGAACGCGAAGATCGTGCGAGCCGAAGTGAAGAACTTCTTTGAAGGGGTGAAAGCAAAGAAACATCCACCTCCGGAGGAGAAGGTAGATCCGGTGAAAGCAAAGCGCACTCTGGTTGCCCTGACAAAACCACCAAAGTCTCCGCCGAGAGGCAACTATGAGCGCGTTCTTGCAAAGACATATGCCGAAGCAGAGCGGTCGGGAAGTACTGTCAGTGATAAAAGGTTAAAAGAACGACGAGCTGGGAAAAAAATTGCCCAGCTCGGCGAACAAGTGAACCAATCGTGCCCGCCGCTCAAGGTGTCAAAAGACATCGTCGCTAATGATCCGAGTATGGTGCCCGGTTATAGCAATCTTGGAGATTACCTGCCCGACGATGTACATTATGAAATCATGGAGGTGGAGGAACACAAATACCATTATGGGAAGCCTCTCGTCAAAGATGAAAGATCTCTAAGCACGATGATGCGAAGACTACATGATTGGTACATGAAAACCTGCAGAGAGTCTGATGGGATGGATACTTTGACGCTGAGAGTTAAACCGGAGCATGACCTCGTTGGAATTGATCTGCTGAGTGTTCCATTTGAGAATTTCTTCCAGTTTTACAATCAAAAGGCCCTCGATAAAACAACAATCACTTGCTACTGTCTGTAAGTAGTACTACTTCTGTCATAAAGTCTCTCTATATAGGTCAGCTGTTTCATTGCATGTATTTATACTTATCCTCACTATATTATGCAGATTGAAGATCGCCGAATTGAAGAAAAGACAAATCGGTGATATTGGGTTCATTAACACAAATCTCATAGATGCATATACAGTTGAAAAACATCCCAAAGAAGCCGAGGACAACTTGCTACAATCGTTGGTATTAAATCAAAACAAAGATATAATACTCTTTCCTTACAACTTCAAGTGAGTGTTACTGTCTTGTGCATATTCGGTTTCCCTTATTAGTCCAGGTTATGGTAATGTAATTGATGACTTATGCATGCATGCGCAGCTTCCACTATATTCTCCTAGAGATTAAGCTTGAGCAGGGAGTAGTAACCGTCTTAGACTCGAGACGAAAAGATCCCCAGGACTATGCGAACATGACTCAAATGCTCGAGAAGTAAGTTAAATCGATCATTATCCACCATATCAGCAACTTTGTTCATTTCCTGATATCAAGTAATTGTTTTCTTTGTCTGGCAGGGTTTGGAGAAAATTCACCTCAAAAGCTTCGGGACTGCCGAAGAAGCTGCAATTTAATCACCCGAAAGTAAGTACTATAGTAGCATGTTCCGCGCATCTCCTAGTGATTCAAGCGCTAGTTTCATCATACCATTTAGCATGCTTGCTTATCAGTTTGATTGACCTCTATTTCTTGTAAAGTGGTTGTGGCAGGAACCCGGGAATAATTACTGTGGATACTACATTTGCGAGTCCATCTGCTACACGACCTGTGAGCGGGGCTACACTGAAGAACAATATATAGTGCGTAAGCAATAATATTCACAATTTTATTTTATTACCATCATTTGTGTTGAGTTTCATTTATTCATATATATATGTATTGACCCCCTTCTTCAAATTAGATGTTTCGGAAGCGGGATGAACTCCTAGCAGAAGATCGTATGCGAGGAATTCAAGAGGAATTGGCGGCATTCTTCCTTGAGCACGTGATCGCTGAAAACGGAGAATACTATGTGGACCCTGTGTTCCTACAATTTAATTAGGAGATTGTATTGTAAGAGATAATTATTGTATATATGTAGTCGGTAGTGTCGGATAGATATACGAGAACTTGTTGTTCGACCAATATCTCGGAGAAGGAGAGGTGGTCGATATCACTTCTCTCTGTATGCATATGTTCATGACGATCTTCTGTTTCCTTCATTTGATTACTAGCTAGCGTGTCTACTCCTCTCCATACGTAAATAGTACGTAGCGTCGACCAAGCACGGAGATAAGAGAGGACACTTCTCTCTATTAATTAGCTAGCTAACACAATATATGAAACACCTAAATTAGCCCCCCAAAACCCCTAAACCACCCCCTTTCAAAAAAAACAAAAACCTCAGCTCCTGCCAGCTGCTGACGCGTGGATGCCTATTGGTCCCGGTTGGTGACACCAACCGGGACAAAAGGCCCTGCCTACTGGTCCCGGTTGGTGGCACCAACCGGGACCAAAGGCCCTCCTGCCTGGGCTCCCCGCACCGGCCACGTGGACGGCCTTTAGTCCCGGTTCGTGTAAGAACCGGGACTAAAGGGCTAGGGCATTAGTAACGACCCTTTAGTCCCGGTTCCAGAACCGGGACTAAAGGCCCTTATGAACCGGGGTAAAAGCCCCTTTTCCTACTAGTGCACATAAGACCACTAGAGGAAAGACAACATACATCTCATCAAAATATCAAACGAATACCAAATTCACATGATTACTTATAACAAGACTTCTCTCATGTCCTCAGGAACAAACGTAACTACTCACAAAGCATATTCATGTTCATAATCAGAGGAGTATTAATTATCATTAAGGATCTGAACATATGATCTTCCACCGAATAAACCAACTAGCATCAACTACAAGGAGTAATCAACACTACTAACAACCCACAGGTACCAATCTGAGGTTTTAAGACAAAGATCGGATACAAGAGATGAACTAGGGTTTGAGAGGAGATGGTGCTGGTGAATATGTTGATGGAGATTGACCCCCTCTCGATGAGAGGATCGTTGGTGATGACGATGGCTTTGATTTCTTCCTCCGGAAGGTATGTTTCCCCGACGTAACAGCTCCGACGGAGCCCTAGATTGGTTCTGCCCAGGTTCTGCCTCGAGACGGCGGCACTTCATCCCGAAAGCTTCCTTCTGATTTTTTCCAGGTCAAAACACACCATATAGCAGAAGATGGGCGTCGTGGGCCTGCTAGGTGGCCCACAAGACCGGAGGGCGCCCCCAGGGGGTAAGGCGTGCCCTCCACGCTTGTGGATGGCAGGTGGCCCCCCTCTGGTGCTTTCTTCACCCAATATTTCTTATATATTCCAAAAATATTCTCCGTGAAGTTTCAGGACTTTTAAAGTTGTGCAGAATAGGTCTCTAATATTTGTGACGAGGCCCAGGGCTCCGGGGGCGATGGGGAGCTTGGGGGGGTGCCTCCCTGACCAAGGGGAAAAGGAAGTCATCCACTGCCTCCCACAGATCGCGTTGCGGAGACTAGATATCTCCCACCACCAAAGGTGGCCTTCGTGCTCTCCCCCATCATCATCATCGATGTCGGCGATGTCTGCACTTGAACGATGCCCAAACCTAAAGGCAATGAAATTGTTATGTTTCATCCCCTTTCTCATCTAAGGATTAGGGTTCCCCATCCATCCATTCCTTTTGGACTTGATTCGTAATAGTCCTAGAGAAGCAGACAATGCCAGCTCCCTCAAAGCAAAAAGCACCTCGTAGGCTAGTCACAATGGGAAGTATCATATACTATTATCATGCATATGATACTAGTGTATGATACTACCTCCATGATGCATAGTATCATAGCTTGGTATCATAGAGACGTCATTTCTTGACATGCATGACACAAACTAGTACATCATTTAATATGATACAGTATCATATAATGATACTCAACATTATCTTTCTTCATTTATTTGTGTGACACCTCAGAAAAAATGTGTAGTTGGCATGTATGATATGAAGGAAATATGCCCTAGAGGCAATAATAAAGTTGTTATTTATATTTCCTTATATCATGATAAATGTTTATTATTCATGCTAGAATTGAATTAACCGGAAACTGGGTACATGTGTGAATACATAGACAAAACAGAGTGTCCCTAGTATGCCTCTACTTGACTAGCTCGTTGATCAAAGATGGTTATGTTTCCTGACCATAGACAAGTGTTGTCATTTGATGAACGGGGTCACATCATTAGAGAATTATGTGATGGACAAGCCCATCCGTTAGCTTAGCATAATGATCGTTAAGTTTTATTGCTATTGCTTTCTTCATGACTTATACATATTCCTCTGACTATGAGATTATGCAACTCCCGAATACCGGAGGAACACCTTGTGTGCTATCAAACGTCACAACGCAACTGGGTGATTATAAAGATGCGCTACAGGTGTCTCCGAACGTGTTTGGTGGGTTAGCATAGATCAAGATTAGGATTTGTCACTCTGAGTATCGGAGAGGTATCTCTGGGCCCTCTCGATCATGCACATCACTATAAGCCTTGCAAGCCAGGTGACTAATGAGTTAGTTGCGGGATGATGCATTACGAAACGAGTAAAGAAACTTGCCGGTAACGAGATTGAACTAGGTATGAGGATACCGACGATTGAATCTCGGGCAAGTAACATACCGATGACAAAGGGAATAACGTATGTTGTTATTGCGGTTTGACTGATAAAGATCTTCGTAGAATATGTAGGAACCAATATGAGCA
This sequence comes from Aegilops tauschii subsp. strangulata, assembly GCF_002575655.3. Lineage (NCBI taxonomy): Eukaryota > Viridiplantae > Streptophyta > Magnoliopsida > Poales > Poaceae > Aegilops > Aegilops tauschii. Next base: position 5,243,201 of record NC_053039.3, read on the forward strand.
TCCAGGTTCCGCTATTGGTTATTGACCGGAGATGTGTGTCGGTCATGTCTACATAGGTCTCGAACCCGTAGGCTCCGCACGCTTAACGTTCGATGACAATTTGTATTATGAGTTATGTGTTTTGGTGACCGAAGTTTGTTCGGAGTCCCGGATGAGATCACGGACATGACGAGGAGTCTCTAAATAGTTGAGAGGTAGAGATTCATATATCGGAAGGTAGTATTCGGACATCGGAATGGTTTCGAGTGGTTCGGGTATTTTACCGGAGCACCGAGGGGTTACCGGAACCCCCCGGGGAAGTATTGGGCCTACATGGGCCTTAGTGGAGAGAGAGGAGATCCGCAAGGGGTGGCCGCGCGCCCCCCCATGGCAGTCCGTATTGGACTAGGGTGGGGGTGACGCCCCCCTTTCCCTCTCCCTGTCCCTCTCCTTCCTTTTCCCCTCCGGTAAGAAAGGAAAAGAGGGGGGGCAAATCCTACTAGGAGTGGAGTCCTAGTAGGACCCCCCCATGGCGCGCCCCTCATGGCCGGCCACCTCCTCTTCCCCTCCTTTATATACGGGGGCAGGGGGCACCCCAAAGATACATCAATTGTTCTCTTAGCTTTGTGCGGTGCCCCCTCCACAGTTTAGTCCTCCGGTCATAGCGTCGTAGTGCTTAGGCGAAGCCCTGCGCGGATCACATCACCATCACCTTCACCATGCCATCATGCTGACGGAACTCTCGCTCGACCCTCTGCTGGATCAAGAGTTCGAGGGACGTCATCAAGCTGAACGTGTGCTGAACTCGGAGGTGTCGTACGTTTGGTACTAGATCGGTTGGATCGTGAAGAGTTTTGACTACATCAACCGCGTTAACCTAATGCTTCCGCTTTCAGTCTACGAGGGTACGTGGACGCACTCTCCCCCTCTCGTTGCTATGCATCTCCTAGATAGATCTTGCGTGATCGTAGGAGTTTTTTTGAAATTGCATGCTACGTTCCCCAATAGTGGCATCCGAGCCATGCCTATGCGTAGATGATATGCACGAGTAGAACACAAAGAGTTGTGGGCGATAATAGTCACATTGCTTATCACCAACGTCTTACTTTGATTCGGCGGTATTGTTGGATGAAGCGGCCCAGACCAACATTACATGACCACGCTCATGAGACCGGTTCTACTAACGTGCTTTGCACACAGGTGGCTAGCGGGTGTCTGTTTCTCCAACTTTAGTTGAATCGAGTTTGACTATGGCCGGTCCTTGTTGAAGGTTAAAATAGCACACTTGACGAAAAATCGTTGTGGTTTTGATGCCTAGGTAAGAACAGTTCTTGCTAGAAGCCCGTAGCAGCCACGTAAAACGTGCAACAACAAAGTAGAGGACGTCTAACTTGTTTTTGCAGGGTGTCGGGGATATCGTGCGACATATGTCAGGGGGTGGCTTATCATGGATGGGGACAAGAGTACGTCGCCGGGATCTAGAAGCGGAAGTGAGCGAGACCGCATACGCCTGCGAATCTTACCCAGGTCTGGGGCTCTCCTCGGAGATAACACCCCTAGTCCTGCTCTTCGGTGTCTCCGCATGATCACTATGTCAACAAGGTAGCTACAAGGTTGCTCCTTGAGCTGTTTGGCTAGAGGAGGAGGAAGGGCAAGGCTAGCTTTACTCCTCTTTCTATGTGGTGTGTCTGATCTCTGGGGTTGTAAACCCCTTGCATGGGGAAGCTTGGGGGGTTTATATAGGCCTACCCCCCAAGGGTACAATAGTAATCCGGCCGGGTGTAGGACCCGACCGTCAGTGTCTCTGGTCGCCGGCTTCTCCGCCGACTATGGGGCCCGCCGCCTAGTGGGTCCCACCGACTGCCGTGATCTCGGCCGACAGGTAGGACCCGCCGCCTGTGGGCCATGTTGACTGTTTTATACTGTAGCCTTGCCCCTGATGACAGAGGCTATGTCGGGGGGACCGTGGCTACAGTCCCGCCGTCTGGCGGGCGCTCACTGTAGCCACACCCCGTCTTATCTAGTTAATGGCGCACAGACTCCATGGGGGAGAAGGGCTACCTGCTAGGAGTCGGCCCACCCTTGTTGCCGTGTGCTTGGGGTTCGCCGCCTTCTGGTGGCTCGCGGACATGTAGGGCCTGCCGCCTGCGTGCCGTACCGACAGCCCGTCGTGGGAGCATGGCTTGCTCTGGCGGAGGTGATGTCATGGGTTGCGTGGTAACAGTGTCGTGACAGGCGAGGAGTGTCCGCCTGGTACACCGCACTATGGCCACGATCCGCCCTGGATTCGGGGGGGGGGGGGCAGGTTGCACTGTAGCCACGCCCCATCTCGTCGTGGTAATGGGGTGCTAACTTTGAGGGGACGAGGGGCCGCCTGCTAGGAGTCGCCCCCCTTGCGGCCGCCTTCTATTGTCTTGCCGCCTTCTAGCAGCCGGCCTCTTGGACCAGCCGGCCCAAGAAGGCGGTCGCGCTTCCGGGAAATGTGAGGGGCGCAGCTGGCCCTGATGTCTTGAAATACCAAGGCGGGCTGATGAGGCTACCCGTGGTCATTTACTCCGACAGAAGTCCCCGAAGCTGGTGGGACACCGCGGCTGAAAAACGAGGAGCCTCAGCAGCTTCCTACTCTGAATGGTCTGGTAAATTTGCGGCGTCCGCCTTCTGGAGTTGCCGACAGTTAGGAGCCGGCCACGGTCAGGCCGGCCGCCTGGTGAATTCGAACCGTCGTGGTGGAGGCCGGGTGGAGCGCCAGCCGGATGACAGGCTTGCCGCCCATTGCTCGCCCGCCAGGCGGCGCCAGCAGGCCAGGCCGGCTTGCCAGCCCACGCACACGATGGGACATCGCCAGAGGCCTGGGCCCGCCACTACAGGGCCTCGGCACGCGTGCAGATCTGCTGTGGCCGAGGCGGGCGGTTGCGGTTCCCAGGTGCGGTTAATACACGCCATTACGTCGCGGTATATGCGGGGTCATGGGGGGAGTGGGCTCAGTTAATCCTGCGCCCCCCACGTCTCGCCCCCTCAGCTCTGCCGCTGGGGGGCTATAAGTAGGGGGAGGAGGGGGGCGGCAGAACGCACGCGCGCCCTCCTCTCGCTTCGTCTTGCTTTCCTCCTTCCTCTTCTTCTTGCTGCCGCCGCGCCCTCTCCTCTCGTCAGAGCGCTGCTGCAGCCCGCCGTCGCTGGACCGCCTTGCACCGCAACCACCTCGCACCGCTGCCGAGCACGGAGCCCATGGCGCAAAGCAGCCGTGCGGGCGACTGCGACGGCTCCAATTTCCATGACGGGCACTTGGAGTTCCTCCGCCAGACGCGGCGGCTCCCCCATGCATCGAACGTCAAGGTGCACGTCCCCCCAAAAGTGAGATCTCGCCGGCGCCGGAAGACGGCGAGCGCATCGTCTTCAGGTCGCATTTCCTCAGTGGCTCCGGCCTTTCGGCGAGCGGATTCCTTCGCTCGTTTCTGGATTTCTACGGAGTGCAGCCCCACCACCTCACTCCGAATACGGTCGTGCTGCTCTCCGCTTTCGTCACCCTGTGCGAGGGCTACCTCGGCACGCTCCCCACACTCGAGCTATGGGGAGAACTCTTCTATCTCCAGTTGGTGCGGAGCCTGCGCCACGAGCGGCGGACGGGCTCCAGGGTCCGCTTCCCGGCTCTCGCCCTGCTGCAGTCGGCCAAGCTATGGCAGAAGTCGTACTTCTACGTCGAGAACATCCACTCGTTGTGGGACTACGTCAACCTGCCGGCTTACGCAGGCGGCCCGCCCACTGAGCCCCGCACGAACTTCAGATTCCGGCCGAAGAACCTGTGGGCCGCCTCCTCCACCGCTCTCGCCCGGCTCCACGATATGATGGAGTCGGAGGGCCTCAAGGCCTCAGACCTGCTGGCCGCCTTCGTGGAGTGCCGGGTGCTGCCTCTTCAAGCCCGGCCCCACATCATCAGCAACATGAGCGGGCGCTGGGATCCACGCCGGCTGTCCACCAACATGATGTCGGACGTGGAGGTTGTCCACATGGTGAACTTCTTCTCCGACTGCAAGCTGCTAGAGACAGAGTGGCGGTTCGGCAAGCCGCCGTACAGCCGGGCCAACCCACCGCCACCGGTAAGTCTTCTAATTTTTTTTCCTTTGTTTGTCTGGGTTCTTTCTTGCCGCCTGACCAGTCGGCCTTGGTGCAGCGCTTCTCGGGCCAGATGGCCACTGACGCACTGGCCCCGGGTCACCAGTACATGGAGGACTGGGCGGTGACTGACGTGGACGACCCCGACTTGGGGGCGGCCGCTCAGGAGAAGGACGATGCCACAGACAGTGGCGGTGATGGGGCAGGCGGCTCCTCAGGAGGCGGCCTCGGGCATTGGCCGGACGACGACGAGGAAGACAACGAGCCTCGCCGCACCCATGGCACCGACAGGGCGGGCGCCAGCTCTTCGACCGCACTGAATGCAGCAGGTGGCGCGCCGAAGCGCCGGGCCGATGCCGGGTTGTTCGGCAGCTAGCCCAAGAAGGTCAAGACCTCGGCCACCGTGACCAAGCGGTAGGAGGCTGCTCCGAAGGCGGCCTTCTTCCAGAAGGGCCCAAAGCAGCGCCCGATGGTATCCGTGTAAGTACTTTGATCTTTTCTCGCATTCGCTTTTCTTCTTTTCTTGCAGACTCCTTAGTAGTTTTTCTTGCTTTGCTTAAACAGGGCCCCGCTCTCTCTCTCGCGAGCCCCTTCTGCCTCGGTGATTGGGGTGGCGGACAGCTCCGCAGAGCCCCGCCGCGTGGATCCACTCGCCGCCCACCAGGCGGCGATGGAGAAGAACACGCGGGAGGTGCGAGAGGAGCGGGAGGCCGCGGCCCGGGAGAAGGCGGAGGCGGCCAAGGCGGCGCAAGCGAAGGCCGATGCAGTGGCCAAGGCACAGGCCGATGCAGCGGCCAAGGAGCAGGCGGACGCGGCCGCCAAGGCGCAGGAGGAGGAGGTGGCTCGCAGCCGGGCCCCAGAGTCCACCGGCCCGCAACACGCGGAGCCGCAGGTGCCGGAGGGCCAGGCGCCGACTGGAGGGGCCGGCGGCGACCAGTCGGCCTTGGAGAGGGGAGGGGGCGACTCCGTCGTCTTGGAGAGGGGAGGGGGCGACTCCGTCGTCTTGGAGGTGGAGGTGCCACCACGCGCGCCAACTACCGACGCTCGGGGCAGTCGGCCTGAAGCACCGCCGGTGTCACCATCTGGCGGTGAGTTGGTGGTGGGTCCGACTCCCACAGCTCGCTCTCCCCCGCGCTAGCGCCCAGTGAGGTCGAACTCGGCGCCTAGGCCAATGGAGATCGGGGCCGCCAGCTTGATGGCGCCCGACACCGAAGCCACCAGTGCCGCCCCAGCGGATTGGACGTCTAGGGGGGGGCACAGGTGTCCTGAACGTGGTTGTGCAAGACGTCTTGGCCCAGTTCAGCTCCCAAGGTGCCGCCCTCCAGCGATCCATCCAGGAGTTCTTGGCGACACGGACGGTCGTCCGGGTACATACTTGCTTCTTGTTTTCTTCATTCTTGCAATCTTCCGTGGAGGCACACCAGCGCACCCACTGGGTGTAGCCCCCGAGTTCCAGGCCGGCTGCTAAGCAGGCGGCTTGGAACTTCGAGGTAAGTTCCGGGTGCTAACTTATTTTTTCTTCTATTGATGTCTTTTCTTTCTTGTCTTTGCAGGGGCAGCTGCCGAACTGCAGCAGCGCCTGGACAAGGTCCAGACCGAGCTTCACGCCAAGGAGCAGGAGTACAGCCAGGCGGCCCAGGAGTGCGACCGCCTGCCCAAGGAGCTGGCGGACCAGGCGGAGCAGCACAAGGCGGAGCTCCAGAAGCTGAAGGAGGAGGAAGACTCCCTCAAGGCCGAGTTCAAGACTCAATGCTCGAACTGGGCCGAGAAGGAGAAATTCTTGACCGACGGCCACGGCGAGATCGAGGACATGATCGATGATAAGTTACTTATTTTTTTGAACAGCCACCGACTACTGCAGGAGCCAGCTTCCGGCTTCTAATCTTTGATCTTCTTCTTGTGTAGAATTCCTTCCTGGTCACTCCGTCGCCATCAGCCAGGACACCGAGGCGCGTCGCGACATGCGAAGGAGGGCGGGCCCGGACATCGCGCCCAACCCGCCCCGGAATCTCGGCGAGCAGCTCCTCACCGTCAAGACGCACCTGCAGCCGGCCCAAAGGATGCTCCACCGCCTGCAGCGCGCCAGAGTTCAGGTGCTGACCGCCCTCTGGCCAGACGCTCAAGTTCCATGCACCCTCAGTCAGACTGCCGACTGGTTGGAGGTAGCTGCCGGCCGCTTCGAGGCTTGGAAGGGCGCCGCCGCTCAGGCAGGTGCGTGGACGGCCTTGGAGTTCACCAAGGCGTGGTATGCTGGGCTGGACCTGGCCCAGCTGGCCACCTTTCGGCAGGAGGCCGGACCGGAGCTGCTGGCGGTGGGCCGCGCGCTTACTCAACGCGCGGCGACGATCGCCGAGTATGCCAATAGCACCGTCTTCATCCCCGAACTGGACGAGGAGGGCGCCGAGGTGCCGTCCAACTGGTTCGGGCTGAACCGGGCGGACGGGGAGGACTTGGCGGAAGAGATCGCTTCCAGCGATGAGGGAGAGGACAAAGAGGACGAGGACGACGAATACGCCGCGCCGGAGAACCGGCCTGAGCCTGACCAAGCCTCGACCAGCGAGCTATGCAATGCCGCGCCGACTGCTGCCGACGCCGACCAAGCCGAGACCAGCCAGTCGGCCGCTCCAACATCCAGTGCCGCAGCCTCCGCCAGCCTGTCGGACCCGCCTGCTGCTCCTCTGGCATAGGCGGCCGCTTTACATTATCTTTTCTTGTTCTTGTAATATTTTGAACAAGTACGTTAAATTCGCACAATTCCACCCGCTGGTGGTGTATTTGAAAGTGCAACTATCCCTGGGTGGTTTTGGTAATTCCTAACAACATATAGCTCACTGAACTAATGCTACTTCAATATGATTATTTTAGAAAGTTCAATGATTGTCATAGCATGGACTGGGAATGTGGACCCCTCAAAACGCTAAGGACAAAGGATTGGCTCAAGATCTAAAGCTCAAGACTCTACATTTTCATTTTATTGATCCAAGATCACATTGAGTCCATAGGAAAGCCAATACTATTAAAAGGGGATGAGGTGTCGCTTAGTGGCTTGCTTGCTCAAAATGCTTAGTGATATGCTCCAAAAGCCCTCAACCACTTTCTCATATCCACATATGTCCCAAACCAAAAGTCAAACTCGGCCCCACCGATTTGATCCATCCGGCGCCACCGAGTTCATTTGACATAGCCACTGCCAGAAACCCTAGTCAGTTCGGTCTCACCGATAGGGATCTCGGTCTCACCGTGATGGGATTGCAAACTCTCTGTTTCCCTTCGTAACGTTTCGGTCTAAACAAGATGAGCAATCGGTCCCACCAAGTTCGCAATGCAAACTCTCTGTTTCCCATTCGTAACGTTTCGGTCTCACCGAAATGAGCGATTCGATCCCACCGAGTTTGCCTGACCAACTCTCTATTTGCCCATTACCGAAATCGGTCCTACCGAGTTTGTGTGATCGGTCTCACCGAGATTACGTTATGCCCTAACCCTAATGAAATTGGTCACACCGAGTTGACATGTCGGTCCCACCGAAAAGCCTAAAATTCACATTTTGAACTAAATCGGTCTGACCGAGTTTTATGATTTGGTCCCACCGAGTTTGGTAAATCATGTGTAACGGTTAGATTTTGTGTGGAGGCTATATATACCCCTCCACCCACTCCTCATTCATGGAGAGAGCCATCAGAATGTGCCTACACTTCCAGCATACATTTTCTGAGAGAGAACCACGTACTCATGTGCTGAGACCAAGATATTCCATTCCAACCACATGAATCTTGATCTCTAGCCTTCTCCAAGTTGCTTTCCACTCAAATCATCTTTCCACCAAATCCAAATCCATGAGAGAGAGTTGAGTGTTGGGGAGACTATCATTTGAAGCACAAGAGCAAGGAGTTCATCATCAACACACCATCTATTACCTTTTGGAGAGTGGTGTCTCCTAGATTGTCTAGGTGTCACTTGGGAGCCTCCGTCAAGATTGTGGAGTTGAACCAAGGAGTTTGTACGGGCAAGGAGATCACCTACTTCGCGAAGATCTACCATAGTGAGGCAAGTCCTTCGTGGGCGATGGCCATGGTGGGATAGACAAGGTTGCTTCTTCGTGGACCCTTCATGGGTGGAACCCTCCGTGTACTCGCGCAACCGTTACCCTTCGTGGGTTGAAGTCTCCATCAACGTGGATGTACGATAGCACCACCTATCGGAACCACGCCAAAAGTCTCCGTGTCTACATTGCGCTTTCTCCCTTTACCTTCATATGCAAATGTTTTACATTCCGCTGCTAGACTCTTAGACTTGCATGTGTAGGTTGATTGCTTGACTTGTGCCAAGTTGCTAAAATCTGCCAAGACTTAAAATTGGGAAAAGGATAGATTTTTATTTGGTCAAGTAGTCTAATCACCCCCCTCTAGACATACTTTCGATCCTACAAGTGGTATCAGAGCTTTGGTCTCCATTTGCCTTGATTTCCATAGCTTTTGGTGATCATAGCCTTGGTTTCACAACCTAGGAGAGTATGGCGTCTAGCGAGGGAAATTACCACCGTAGAGGTCCTTACTTTGATGGTACTAATTTTGCTAGTTGGAAGCATAAGATGAAAATGCATTTTCTTGGACATAACCCCGCCGTTTGGGCTATTGTGTGTATTGGCTTGCAAGGTGAATTATTTGATGGGAGAGAACCGAACCGTGAAGCTACCGCGGATGAGTTGAAGATGCTGCAATACAATGCTCAAGCTTGCGATATCCTCTTCAACGGATTGTGCCCCGAAGAATTCAACAAAATCAGCCGTCTTGAGAATGCAAAGGAAATTTGGGATACTTTGATTGATATGCACGAGGGTACCGACTCCGTCAAGGAATCCAAATTGGATGTGCTTCAAAGTCAACTTGACAAGTTCATAATGAAGGATGGTGAAGGTGTCGCTGAAATGTACTCTAGGCTTGCTCTCATCACAAATGAGATTGCCGTCTTAGGAAGTGAAGAGATGACCGATAGATTCATCATCAAGAAGATCCTAAGAGCCTTGGATGGAAAATATGATACCGTGTGCACATTGATCCAAATGATGCCCAATTACAAAGATCTCAAGCCAACGGAAGTCATTGGAAGAATTGTTGCTCATGAGATGTCACTCAAGGATAAGGAAGAGCTTCACAACAAGTAAAGTGGTGCTTACAAAGCCTCATGTGATACTCCTACATCATCATGTGAGAAACAAACCTTCAATGAGGAATTGAGCCTAATGGTGAAGAACTTCAACAAGTTCTACAAGAGTAGAAGCAAGGAAAGAAGTTCCAAGTCAAGGTCCTACAATGACAAAATATCTTCAAGTCGTGAGCGTAATTGCTACAATTGTGGAAGACCCGGCACTACTCCAATGAGTGTACGGCCCCATACAAAAGAAGAGAAGATTCACCCAAAAGAAGAAGTAGAAGAAAAGAATCACCTCCAAGGGACAGAAGGAGTAGAGATGATCGCTATGAACGGAGAACCTCTCGCAGGAGCAAGGATTCGAAAAGGAAGGACAAATCATCAAAGAGCTACACAGAACGAAGACATCAAGCTCACGTTGGTGAATGGGTATCTGGCTCCGACTCCGACCATCACTCCGAGAGAAGTTATCATTCCGACTCTGAATATACTCAAGATGAAGGTGTTGCCGGTCTAGCACTTGTGTCAACCAACACCTACGACATATTTGACTCACCAAATGAAGGAATTGGAAGATGCGTCATGGCTAAAGGCCCAAAGGTATCACACCCCGAGTATGTTGATTTCAATAGTGATGAAGATGATTTGCTAGGTGATGATGATTTACTTGTTGACAACTCTAGTGATGAAAACTATGATGAACTTGCTATTAATCATGTTAATCAAGATAAAACGAACGACGATGATAAGAAGGAGATTGAGCGTCTAACTAAGGAACTAAACACTCTTAAGTTAGCTCATGAAACTACCTTCGAAGATCATCGAGAACTTTTAAAGACTCATGAGAAGCTACGCTTTGAAAAGCTCAATCTTGAGCAAGAATAGGGGTTCTTAAAAGCAATCAATGATGATCTTCGTAAGAAAAGTTCTTCTTACATTTCCAAGCGTTTACTCTTGTCTACTTACATGCCACAAGTAAAATCTAGCAACAAGAGTAAGAAAGATTCTTCATCTAGTTGTAACAATAATCATGCTAAATCCAATGTTGTTGCTTCTAGTAGTTCTCTTGATTCCACTAATGATTCTCTTAGCCAAGTTACACTTGAGCAAGAAAATAGCTTATTGAAGGGAATTATAGAGAAAGGTGTTTACAAGAGCCTTGCCGAGAGTAAGCAATTTGAGGAAATTGTATGCAAGCAAGGAAGGCACCGGAAGAATCAAGGAATTGGTTTTGAACGAAAGGTCAATGCTAATGGAGTTGAGTGGGAAGAAGATCAATACCCCAACACGAAGTTTGTTCCTCAACAAGAGAAGTATGATCCTACTTCTTTTCAAGGGACACAAGCTCAAGATGATCTTCCACCACAACACCACAAGCAAAAGGGCAAGGATAAGCTTCAAGAGGAGATTGATGCATTTGAAGAAGCTCCTAAGGCCTTGGTAAAGTGGGTTCCCAAGACTACATCAAGTTCTACTTCATCAAGTACGACTACAACTCTAAGGATTCCCATCAAGATGATGTGGATCCCGAAGAAGAAGAACTAGAGAGTTCTTGAGGGTGACTCCGCCAACATACTTCACTCATATCTTCTTGGCGAGGACAAGTGCAAACAACTTACACATCTTGCACTAGTTCAAGGAGTCACAAACCCTCTTGTTGGTAAGACAAGGGACAAGGTAACCTAATGCTCTCATGGACATCATCTTGTGTGAACATCACTCTATTTCCATGGATATCCTTGCTTGTTCCTTGTGGGACTAACCCATGTAGGTATTGAAAGTGCAACTCACTCCAATGGATTTCTCCAAATGATCTACATCAACATTGAGCATCCACATATTCAACATCTACATGAAGTCATCATCGATAAACCCAAGGTTAGTTCATCCCTCCTAGGGGGTATATCACATCTAGGGGGAGCTTTACTCTAAAAATTGAGCTAAAGAAACTCTAATGGTGTGAACACAACAATGCTTTATGTAAAAGTGGTAACTCCACTTGTGCTTAAACGATGAGTATGACCTATGATCAAATGTTCTCATTTCACTCCTAAGTCAATATGCTCATATATAGATGACATAGTCATCGCCAATTGCCTGGTAGATGCTAGAGTGTTTGTGCATGCTTTGTCACATATTTCATTTGTCATTTTATTGTGTGAGCATGTTGATTGCATATTTTACTCATTCGAGGACATCCATTTGTTGCTTTGATTGTTTAGCTTTTTCTCTTTTACCAAATGGATGGACAAGAATGCCTAAGAATTTCCTCTAGCTATCTATGCTTTTCTCTCTCAAACTCTATTCATGCTACATCACAAAGTTTGATCAAGTCAGATTCGAACCACTCTGTGTGAGGAGCACTCGGAGTCCCCGATTTGTCATAGACTTAAACTTCCAAAACCTCTCTGTGCATTTCGGTCAGACCGATTCATCCATTTCGGTCATACTGAGTTCACTGAGTTTATCTAGGTTTTCAATCTCGGTGCAACCGATTTGAACTTTTCGGTCACACCGAGTTACAGTAACCGCTTGCGATTCTGCATCTCGGTGCCACCGAGTTGTTCCACTCAGTCACACCGATAGGGTCAGGATATATATATACCGACGAGTGAGATTTTGGAAATTTCTTCAAAACCTTCCATCCCGCACGTGTCCTGCTCTACCGCCTCGGGTCTCCGGGTCGTCTTCTCATCGCCAGCGAACTCCCACCGCTGGTCTCCGTCATCGTCACCGGAATTCAACCCCGCCGTTGCCGCCGTAGCGAACTCACCGCCGAACTAGGGTATGAGTTCGACTTTTTGTGCTAATTCCTCACTCCGATTCTTAGCACAATGCAATGCCATGTTCTTTACGACGTATGAGATCAATCTATCCAGAGAAAACCTCCATTAGGTTAGGTTTGATTCGAAAATTTAGGGTTAGGTTTTCGCCGAACTCATCTCGGACCGACCGAGTTGTAGAAATCGGTCTCACCGATTTGGCTTACGCCATTGCACTTGCACTTTTCGGTCTGACCGAAAGCTGCAAATCGGTGTGACCGAGTTCGACTCTCTGTGAAACCCTAGAAATCTCGGAGTCACCGAACTGTGACTCAGTCTAACCAATTTCACTAGTTTAGATTCCAAAAGTTGCTTCGGTGTCACCGAGTTTGACAAATCGGTAGCTCCGAAATGCTTTCTGTGGAAAACTAAAACTAAGTTTTTGACTCATTGATACGTCTCCAACGTATCTATAATTTTTGATTGCTTCATGCTATATTATATTCTGTTTTGGATGTTTAACTGGGTTTATTATACACTTTTATATTATTTTTGGGACTAACCTATTAACCGGAGGCCCAGCCCAGAATTGCTGTTTTTGCCTATTTCAGAGTTTCGCAGAAAAAGAATAACCAACGGAGTCCAAACGGAATGAAACCTTCGGGAACGTGATTTTCGGAACAAACGTGATCCAGAGGACTTGGACCCTACGTCAAGAAAGCAACCAGGAGGGCACGAGGTAGGGGGCGCGCCTACCCCCTTGGGCGCGCCCTCCACCCTCGTGGGGCCCACGTTGCTCCACCGACGTACTTGTTCCTCCTATATATACCTACGTACCCCCAAACCAACAAAAGCATGCACGAAAACCTAATTCCACCACCGCAACCTTCTGTACCCATGAGATCCCATCTTGGGGCCTTTTCCGGCGTCCCGCCGGAGGGGGCATTGATCACGGAGGGCTTCTACATCAACACCATAGCCTCTCCGATCATGTGTGAGTAGTTTACCTCAGACCTTCAGGTCCATAGTTATTAGCTAGATGGCTTCTTCTCTCTCTTTGTATGTCAATACAAAGTTCTCCACGATTCTCGTGGAGATCTATTCGATGTAATCTTCTTTTGTGGTGTGTTTGTTGAGACCGATGAATTGTGGGTTTATGATCAAGTTTATCTATGAACAATATTTGAATCTCCTCTGAATTCTTTTATGTATGATTGGTTATCTTTCCAAGTCTCTTTGAATTATTAGTTTGGTTTGGCCTACTAGATTGATCTTTCTTGCAATGGGAGAAGTGCTTAGCTTTGGGTTCAATCTTGCGGTGTACTTTCCCAGTTACAGTAGGGGCAGCAAGGCACGTATTGTATTGTTGCCATCGAGGATAACAAGATGGGGTTTATATCATATTGCATGAGTTTATCCCTCTACATCATGTCATCTTACTTAAAGTGTTACTCTGTTCTTTTGAACTTAATACTCTAGATGCATGCTGGATAGCGGTCGATGTGTGGAGTAATAGTAGTAGATGCAGGCAGGAGTCGGTCTACTTGTCGTGGACGTGATGCCTATATACATGATCATACCTAGATATTCTCATAACTATGCTCAATTCTATCAATTGCTCAACAGTAATTTGTTCACCCACCGTAATACTTATGCTCTTGAGAGAAGCCACTAGTGAAACCTATGGCCCTCGGGTCTATTTTCCATCATATTAATCTTCCAACACTTAGCTATTATTATTGCCTTTTATTTTACTTTGCATCTTTATTATAAAAATACCAAAAATATTATCTTATCATATCTATTAGATCTCACTTTCGTAAGTGACCGTGAAGGGATTGACAACCCCTTTATTGGTTGGTTGCGAGGTTTTTATTTGTTTGTGTAGGTGCGAGGGACTTTGGCGTGGCCTCCTACAGGATTGATACCTTGGTTCTCAGAAACTGAGGGAAATACTTACGCTACTTTGCTGCAGCACCCTTTCCTCTTCAAGGGAAAACCAACGCAGTGCTCAGGAGGTAGCAAGAAGGATTTCTGGCATCGTTGCCGGGGAGTCTACGCAAAAGTCAACATACCAAGTACCCATCACAAACTCTTATCTCCCGCATTACATTATTTGCTATTTGCCTCTCGTTTTCCTCTCCCCCACTTCACCCTTGCCGTTTTATTCGCCCTGTCTTTTCCGTTCGCGTCCCTCTTCTTTTTTTTTCTCCTCGCACTTTCTGCCGTTATGTCTGAAATTGGGGAAACTATTGTCGATATGGACAATAGTAATAACATGGAAAATTCTGCTGCTCCTGCTGAAGAACCCCCTATCTTACATACAAAACAAATCCGAGTTGGTAGTGGCAATATTATTGGAAAAGGGGTTATTCAAGATTTCTTTACTTGTGCCGGTGCATTGCCTTCTATGGGTGATTCTATTCTTCATAGAACTAGTAGTCTTGCGGACGCTATTGCCATGCTTGTAGTTGAACTTGAAAGGCAATTTATGCACATGCACCCTTTCATACAAAGGATTTTCCTAGAATTTTCTAATATTGAGCATTCTTCTGTTAAGCATTCTGCTACTATCTTTTTGGCTCATGAACTCAGATTTATAATAAAAGAGGCCAAAGAAATCTTTGCGCACTATAGGGTGGACACTGGCCGTCCTCCCATAGAGACTATCTTATTTGATCAAGAGGAAATAATGCGTTTTCAATCTCTAGACTATGTTGCTTTTAATGAAAACCTTAGAAAAAGAGTTCCTACCAATGTTCTAGTTGATAAAATTTCTGAACATAATAATGATTTTGCTATCCGAAACAATGAGCTAGGATATTCTCTCAAGTATAGGCTCACAAAGTTCTGTCAGAAGAATGCTTATAATGATGAATTGGTTGTGCAATACGAAGGGCCGAAGGAGGAACCTATACCTCCCAAAATTGATCTTGGGGACTCTTGTCCCATTAAATTTAGCACTTTTGATTACTTTTTCTTGCCTCAAAGAAAACTTGCTGCTGAACATAGAGAATATGAAATGAGTTTTGGTGATATATCCTATTACTATGGCAATACCTAGATCTATCCTTGCTTTTATGCCTAGCTAGGGGCGTTAAACGATAGCGCTTGTTGGGAGGCAACCCAATTTTTTTTTTTGCTTCTGTTTAGGAATAAATATTTTATCTAGCCTCTGGTTAGATTTTCTTTTATGTTTTAATTAGTGTTTGTGCCAAGTTAAACCTATAGGATCTTCTTGGATGATAGTTATTTGATCTTGCTGAAAATTCCAGAAACTTTCTGTTCACGAAAACAATTGTTAAAAATCACAAGAACGTGATAAAATATTGATTCAAATTTCTGCTGATCAATAAACAAATTGTCTAGGCCGTCCTATTTTGGCTGAATTTTTTTGGGTTCCAGAATTTGCATTAGCTACAGATTACTACAGACTGTTCTGTTTTTGACAGATTCTGCTTTTCGTGTGTTGTATGCTTATTTTGATGAATCTATGGCTAGTATACTTGTTTATAAACCATAGATAAGTTGGAATACAGTAGGTTTAACACCAATATAAATAAAGAATGAGTTCATTACAGTACCTTGAAGTTATGTTTTGTTTTCTTTCGCTAACGGAGCTCACGAGATTTTCTGTTAAGTTTTGTGTTGTGAAGTTATCAAGTTTTGGGTAAAAGATTTGATGGATTATGGAACAAGGAGTGGCAAGAGCCTAATCTTGGGGATGCCCATGGAACCCCAAGTTAATCTAAGGATACCAAAAAGACAAAGCTTGGGGATGCCCCGGAAGGCATCCCCTCTTTCGTCTACTTTCATCGGTAACTTTACGTGGAGCTATATTTTTATTCACCACATGATAAGTGTTTTGCTTGGAGCGTCTTGTATTATTTGAGTCTTTATTTGTTAGTTTGCCACAATCATCCTTGCTGTACACACCTTTTGAGAGAGACACACATGATTCGGAATTTATTAGAATACTCTATGTGCTTCACTTATATCTTTTTAGCTATATAGTTTTTGCTCTAGTGCTTCACTTATATCTTTTAGAGCACGGTGGTGGGTTTGTTTTATAGAAACTATTGTTCTCTCATGCTTCACTTAGATTATTTTGAGAGTCCTACAAAACAGAGTGGTAATTTTCTTTAATTATGATAGGCATTCAAGATTAGTAAAAAAATTCTTATGAGTGTGTTGAATACTATGAGAAGTTAGATGCTTGATAATTGTTTTGAGATATGAAGATGGTGATATTAGAGTCATGCTAGTTGAGTAGTTGTGGATTTGAGAGATACTTGTGTTAGAGTTTGTGATTCCCTTAGCATGCACGTATGGTGAACCGTTATGTGATGAAGTCGGAGCATGATTTATTTATTGATTGTCTTCCTTATGAGTGGCGGTCGGGGACGAGCGATGGTCTTTTCCTACCAATCTATCCCCCTAGGAGCATGCGCGTAATACTTTGCTTTGATAACTTGTAGATTTTTGCAATAAGTATATGAGTTCTTTATGACTAATGTTGAGTCCATGGATTATACGCACTCTCTTCCTTCCACCATTGCTAGCCTCTCTAATACCGCGCACTTTTCGCCGGTATAATACACCCACCATATACCTTCCTCAAAACAGCCACCATACCTACCTATCATGGCATTTCCATAGCCATTCCGAGATATATTGCCATGCAACTCACCACCATTCCGTTTACTATGACACGCTCCATCATTGTCATATTGCCTCATGATCATGTAGTTGACATCGTATTTGTGGCAAAGCCACCGTTCATAATTCTTTCATACATGTCACCCTTGATTCATTGCATATCCCGGTACACCACCGGAGGCATTCATATAGAGTCATATTTTGTTCTAAGTATTGAGTTGTAATTGTTGAGTTGTAAGTAAATAAAAGTGTGATGATCATCATTTTTAGAGCATTGTCCCAAGTGAGGAAAGGATGACGGAGACTATGATTCCCCACAAGTCGGGATGAGACTCCGGACTAAAAAAAAGAGGCCACAAAAATAAGAAGAGAAAAGGCCCAAATAAAAAAATGAGAGAAAAAGAGAGAAGGGACAATGTTACTATCCTTTTACCACACTTGTGCTTCAAAGTAGCACCATGATCTTCATGATAGAGAGTCCCCTATGATATCACTTTCATATACTAGTGGGAAATTTTCATTATAGAACTTGGCTTGTATATTCCAATGATGGGCTTCCTCAAAATGCCCTAGGTCTTCGTGAGCAAGCGAGTTGGATGCACACCCACTTAGTTTCTTTTGTTGAGCTTTCATATACTTATAGCTCTAGTGCATCCATTGCATGGCAATCCCTACTCACTCACATTGATATCTATTAACGCGCATCTCCATAGCCCGTTGATACGCCTAGTTGATGTGAGACTATCTTCTCCCTTTTTGTCTTCTCCATAAGCACCATTCTATTCCACATATAGTGCTATGTCCGTGGCTCACGCTCATGTATTGCGTGAAGATTGAAAAAGTTTGAGAACACCAAAAGTATGAAACAATTGCTTGTCTTGTCATCGGGGTTGTTCATGATTTAAATACTTTGTGTGGTGAAGATAGAGCATAACCAGACTATATGATTTTGTAGGGATAACTTTCTTTGGCCATGTTATTTTGAGAAGACATAATTGCTTAGTTAGTATACTTGAAGTATTATTATTTTTATATCAATATTAAACTTTTGTCTTGAATCTTTCGGATCTGAACATTCCTACCACAATTAAGAGGGTTACATTAAAAAATTATGCCAAGTAGCATTCCGCATAAAACAATCTGTTTTTATCATTTACCTACTCGAGGACGAGCAGGAATTAAGCTTGGGGATGCTTGATACGTCTCCAACGTATCTATAATTTTTGATTGCTTCATGCTATATTATATTCTGTTTTGGATGTTTAACGGGCTTTATTATACACTTCTATATTATTTTTGGGACTAACCTATTAAACGGAGGCCCAGCCCAGAATTGATGTTTTTGCCTATTTCAGAGTTTCGCAGAAAAAGAATATCAAACGGACTCCAAACGGCATGAAACCTTTGGGAACGTGATTTTCGGAACAAACGTGATCCAGAGGACTTGGACCCTACGTCAAGAAAGCAACCAGGAGGGCACGAGGTAGGGGGCGCGCCTACCCCCCTGGGCGCGCCCTCCACCCTCGTGGGGCCCATGTTGCTCCACCGACGTACTTCTTCCTCCTATATATACCTACGTACCCCCAAACAAATAGAAGCATCCACGAAAATCTAATTCCACCGCCGCAACCTTCTGTACCCATGAGATCCCATCTTGGGGCTTTTTCCGGCGTCCTGCCGGAGGGGGCATTGATCACGGAGGGCTTCTACATCAACACCATAGCCTCTTCGATGATGTGTGAGTAGTTTACCTCAGACCTTCGGGTCCATAGTTATTAGCTAGATGGCTTCTTCTCTCTCTTTGGATCTCAATACAAGGTTCTCCATGATTCTCGCTGAGATCTATTCGATGTAATCTTCTTTTGCGGTGTGTTTGTTGAGACTGATGAATTGTGGGTTTATGATCAAGTTTATCTATGAACAATATTTGAATCTCCTCTGAATTATTTTATGTATGATTGGTTATCTTTGCAAGTCTCTTCGAATTATCAGTTTGGTTTGCCCTACAAGCACTACAAGAAATATGTCAACTTGTGACCTTGACTATTGGTCACTGAGAGGTCATTGTTTTTCATTTGCGACCATTTTGTGACCAAAAACAGAAGGTCAAAAGCTGGCAGTCGTAAACTGAAATTAACGACCTTCTCTGTGAGAAGGTCGTAGATGTTTACGACCAAAATATGCCTACTGTTTTGTTTTGGTCACTAGCGGTCTGCCCAGGCCACGTCGGATCCGACGTGGCAAGCTGACGTGGGAATATTATGACCAATTGAAAAGGTCAAAAATTAGAATCGGCCCGGTCCAATTGGGTGTTTATATGGGCCGAGCCCATTAATTCAGCCAATTTAGTTTATTTTTGTGTCAATTTTTGTTAGCTTCATGGGCCAAGCCCAACATCGCAGCCTTTTTATTTTTGGGCCATTGCCATTTTGGCTAAGCAGTTCAAGTATTTCTTTTTTTTAAAGATGGGTCCACTATTAAAATGGGTCCCAATTGTCAGGTTCTTCTAGTAAGTGGGTCCCAATTGTCAAGGTCATTTTCTTTAAATTTCAATTTTCCAATAAATAAATCACCAACATTCAAATGGGAACAGATAGAGGACACAAATAGTACTTCACATAACAGCCAGAATCAGTTTTGGAACTACATGCCGAGTAGAGGAACTACATGCCGAGTACATGGTAGTACAACTACATGGGACTACAGCTACCAGCAGAAGTAGACGCCTGCAAGAGATATAGGGACTAAACGAATAGCAACCGAGCTAAACTAAGTGACAGTAGCAATGACTGGCAGCGGCGACATTTGAGAGAGCCCCTCCCCTGCTGCTGCTTGGTATGCCTGCTACTGCTTGGTGTACTGCATCACTAGTCACCCTGCACACAGCAAGAATTTTAGCTTTACATAAGGTTTGCCAACTTTCATATTGCCAGCAGAATGCTCAGCGTAGAGGGAAGATATTATCTCCACTGCACTAAGTCCCGCATTTTCTGACAGTGTTCTTGGAACCATTTCAAAACTTTCACCAAATTTTGAAATGGCATACTGATCCAACCTGCATAATTGACCAACAACAGATGACGCAAATTAGCACAGGATTAATAAGTAACATTCTGTTTAATAAACCAACTACAAAAAAATACTATGGCAAGAACATTGTTCACATATCAAATATGTCTTGAGTCCTACAAAATTATGGAACTCTAACAAAGAATACAAACATGACGTTACAAACTAAAACCCCAATGTGGACTTCAGATGCAACCACTCAATAAACACCAGGAGAACATGCACAATATGACTTGTATATTTTATTTGTTGCCATTGTACTGGAATGCATGCAACGATAAAATTTGTGCACTTGAAGGTGGTTAATAAACAGAACTATCATTTGTACCCTCATGTTTCAGATGTGCCCTTTTACATGTATATATGAAATTTATTTGTCTCACAATCAAATGTAGTTACCATGTTTCCTTCAGAGAAAACTCCTTCAATCTCTTTGCCAGTTCTACTTCTGTTGCGGCAGCTCCAGGAATAATCCGACTGTCCCTGCACATTGACTGGTATAAACACAACCAGTTAGATAACATTCCACAAATCAGATTATAGTGGAGCATGAGTAATACAAAACAATGCAAGGACCCTAATACATGAGACTGACATTCACAAGCTATTTGCATTTATATTTAGAACTGCGTCACAGCATTTACATTACTAGTTATGTATTGACATACTTATCTAAAAGAACATATATAGAAATATATGAATTTTATTTCTGAATACCATTACAGAAGTACTAAAAAAACAAGAGCTCATTACACAAGAATCCAGGAAGAATCCATCAATTCTGCGCCGGAGCGGGAGATGTGCAGGCAGATCAAATAGTAGATTCGAGCAAGAAGGATGTACTACCTGAAATAGGAAACGAGGAGGCCGATCCAATGAGTCCCACCCAAACTGTGGAAGGAACAGCGGCAGCAGCTGCAGAAGGACTCGACGGGCCAGACGCCATCGTGGAACTGGTAGGTGACGACGATGTGGTAGTGGTGGAAGCCGTCGCTGAGGCCGACGACGCCTGCCGTGTCCTCGTTGTCCTCGAAGGCGATGACGACGGACGGGTCAACGTCGAAGCAAGTGCGCTGCAGGCCACATCATCATATTTGAGCATTAACATTTATGTATTACTACACAGCAACTACAGCACTAGGAGTACACAACAACTAGTAGCAGAACTAGAAGAAATAACCAGATTGAGTGTACACCAATATCATCAGGAACATGAGTATAACAAGCATCTTGCTTTACTAGGATAGAGTGACACAGCAGAATTACTAGGATACAATAACACATACACATTTTTGATTTAACACGTTCAGAAATAATCTAGTGTGTATATTGTACTCTGCTAGGCTTGATTTAACACACATTGTTTATTTAACACATGTCCCAAAAATGAACTACTCCTGCAAATCTCAGAAGAGCATAAGCACACACTACATCTACTCCCCAAACAATCACTTGCCAAACTCAAAAGTGCATAAGCAAAAGACCAGTGCATATTAACCAAAACAATTTCTTCAGTACTTAGGCATCACAAGGAAAAAGAGCAGTGCATCACTAGTGACACTCAGAATTTTGATGCCAATTATAGAAAATTAGCTTCAGATCTATCAATGCTAGTACAAGATCTCTTTAGATGGTCATAAAGAGGAAAGGCATTGACCTGATCTCGGTGCGCAGGTTCCGGTTGATGCTCTTGAGCCGGCTCAAGGTGCGCTGCATATTCTACCATGATATCAAACGGAAGCAAATCAGCCACATCAAAGAAAGGAGAAAGTGATACAGCTAAAGAAAAATATGGATGGAGGTAAGATAGAGAATCAGCAACCAACCTCATACTGCTCGGTCCACAGGCTGGTCCCAGTGGCCTGCTGGTAGCGGTCAAAAATCCCCTTGATGCTGCAAGTAGCACATGAAGAAGAAGAACAAAATGAAGCTTGGAGGTCTTCTCCTTGTCATCCTCACAGTTTCTGCATACACACAGTCGCATGAACAACATTCAGCATTGTTATCTACACAGAGAAGTGATAAATCAAACAGAGCTCAATCATTTTGTCGTATTCAGAGCATGAACAACATTCAACATTCAGCATGTTATCTACACAGAGAACAACAACATTCAGCATGAACAACATTCAGACAAATCAAACAGAGCATGAACAACATTCAACATTCAGCAGGCATCAACAAGCTACGAAAACCTGTTGTAGCAGAACTAAGTGAGCAAGTAGAGTCACCAAACAACAGAACTTTTGCAATTGAGGCTACACCCAATCTGGGCTGCTGCCATGTACTACTTTTATTCTAGTTCAGAACCGAAGCATGGACTGTATAGATATAATGGGGTTATAAGTAATGAGCATCCCTTACACTGGAACTCAACAGTGCAAAGAACATGCATAATTGGCAAAAGAAAAGGGGAAGATCCTGCCAATATGCCATCATAAACAAGCACAATTGATCCATGTCCCTCAATCTTAAGCTGACCAACCAAGAAAGGAACAAGATAATGCGACTGTCTGCATCAGAGTTCCACTTTGACATGTCAAAGAGACGCTCATAACTCCTACCTACCCAACACTGGACCATGCAAGCAAGGCTTGTTTGTAATCCAAATGATGAGCACCTGAGAGAGCACTAATCTACACCTAGCCATAATCCACCACAACAAGAAACACAAGGCGCTCCCTCAATCCCCACGAATCAATTCCAAACTAGAGAATCCTGCCAGGATCTCACCTACACATGTACAAACAAATCCACTGACAATAGTTCACATGCATGAACTAGCCAGTAGCCACCAGCAGGAATCATGAAGCAACTAACATAATACTGCTAATACCACACTTGCCCAAATTACTAGTAAACCCAAGAAGTTTTCCTCATGCTGGATCTGCCTGTCGAAGTTTCCTGCAACCAACCCAAACCAACAGAGAAGAGAAGCATACATTAGGGAATGGAAGGGAAGGGGATAGATGAAGAGGAAATAGACAGAGGGGGTGGACCTTGATGCGGCGGATGCTTCTGCTTTTCCTCGTGCTGGAGGAAGAAGGACCTTGACGAGCACAAGGTCCATGGCGTCTCGAGCAGAGGAAGCTCCACTCCATGGCGCCTGCCTACAGAGACGAGACGAGACGGGGTCAGAGAGGGAGAGAAGAAGAGGAGGGCAAGGAGGCGAGTAGGGATTCATACCAAGCACTGTCGTCGAGCCGAGCCCTGTGCCTGCGCCCTGCGGTCGGTCGCCATGGCAGGCGGCTAGGGTTTCCGGCGCGGGCAGGGGTCGAGGGACGGCGGGTCTGACCGCGGGCTGAGCAGCTCCAGCGGATCTGCGTTGACGGCAAGACGGGGAGGGGCCAACGATGGTGGAGTGGAGGCCGGGGTTGGGGGAGACAACGGAGGTCGGCGGCGGCCATGGTGACCTGCCGCCACCGGTGGCGCTCGTCCAGCGTGGGGGGGGGGACTAGGATCGACGGGGGGATCAGCGCGGGGGCGAGGGGAGGCCGGAGGTGGCGTGCGGCGTGGTGGGAGACAGGGGCGAGGCAGAGAGGGAGGGATGGTGAGCGTGCGTGGACGGCGAGGTGCGGCGTGGATCTGGGCACCACGAGGCGTGGGGAAGGACTGCGATGGGGAAAAGGGAGCGGCGGCGGCGATGGGGAGAAAGGGTCATGCGGTGATTCATGGGAGAGAGGAGTGCGTGGGGGAGGCCATGGACAGCGGGGCGCTCCGCCGGAGGGAGGTGGCGGCCGCGATCTGGAAGGGAGGAGGAGTGGTGTGCGGGGAGAAAGGGGCACGAGGACTCACGAGAGCTAGGGTTTCGGCTTAGGTGGGCTTCGGGTGAGGACAACCGTTGGATCCAGGAGCATCTGACGGTGATCCATCCACGATCCGCGTGAAACGCCCACGGAGCAATCAAAATGCAGCACACGCGTACGATGTCATGACCATCTAAATTGGTCGTAGTTAACTGAAAAATTGGTCATGGTTGATTAAAAATTCATTTTCCATTTTTTGAGTGCCCAAAATGAGTTTTTTTGTAAAGGATCTACCATATATTTATTTCAAAATTGTACCAAATAAATTTTCTAAAATACTAGGAAATATTTAATGCACAATTGACCAAATGGTTGGGTGTAAAAAGTTTTTATACACCTCTGGTGAAAAAGACAAATTTTGGTCGATTCAGTTGGAAGCGGGTCAAATTTGAACTACAGCTGCCTCATAGTTTGCTCTTTATTTTTTCCAAAAATCATTTCTAGGTACATAAGTATCTATTAAATCATAGAAACACAAAAAAATTTCCAAGATTCAACCACTAGCTTGGAACGGTCATGCCCGCCGTTTTGACCGCATTTTGAAACGGGCATAAAAAATTCAAAAAAAATCAAAAAATTGGAAAACCTTCGCATTGTGTCATTATATGTGACCAAGTTACCAGCAAAAATTATAAACTTGTAATACGGTGATTATTTCTAAAAAATGTTCTCAGAAACGAGCTATCAAGTGTGAAGATGCATGGCTTTCAACCCAAATGCTCAATCTTATGGCCACATTCATGGCATAGTTTGTTCAAATGCTCTCGTATTGTGCACAAGGGTGCATATTGGAATGACAAACAATGTTGTCTAAGGGAGTTTTCATTTTCTTTGGACGAAAAATTCATTTTCCATTTTTCGAGTGCCCGAAATGAGGTTTTTTTGTGAAGGACCTACCATATATTTGTTGCAAAATTGGACCAAATCAATTTTCTAAAATACTAGGACATATTTAATGCACAATTGACCAAATGGTTGGGTGTAAAAATTTTTGATCCACCTCTCGTGGAAAAGACAAATTCCCGCCGATTCAGCTGGAAGCGGGTCAAATTTGAACTGTAGCTGCCTCGTAGTTTGCTTTTTATTTTTTTCCAAAAATCATTTCTAGGTACATAAGTATCTATTTAATCAGAGAAACACCAAAAAAAATCAACATTCAACCACTAGCTAGGAACGGTCATTCCCGCCGTTTTGACCGCATTTTGAAATGGGCATAAAAAATTCAAAAAAAATCAAAAAATTGGAAAACCTCCGCATTGTGTCATTATATGTGGCTAAGTTTCCAGGAAAAGTAATAAACTTGTAATACGGAAATTATTCTAAAAAAGTGTTCTCAGAAACGAGCTATCATGCGTGAAGATTCGTGGCTTTCAAGCCAAATGATCAATCTTATAGCCACATTCATGGCATAGTTTATTCAAATGATCTCATATTGTGCACAAGGGTGCATCTTGGAATTCCAAACAATGTTGCCTAAGGGAGCTTTCATTTTCTTTTCACGCAAAATACATTTTCCATTTTCCGAGTGCCCGAAATGAGGTTTTTTTGTGAAGGACCTACCATATATTTCTTGCAAAATTGGACCAAATCAATTTTATAAAATACTAGGACATATTTAATGCACAATTGACCAAATGGTTGGGTGTAAAAAGTTTTGATCCACCTCTCGTGAAAAAGACAAATTCCCGCCGATTCAGTTGGAAGCGGGTCAAATTTGAACTGTAGCTGCCTCATAGTTTGCTCTTTATTTTTTTTCAAAAAATCATTTCTAGGTACATAAGTATCTATTTATTCAGAGAAACACCAAAAAAATTCAAGATTCAACAACTAGCTAGGAACGGTCATTCCCGCCGTTTTGACCGCATTTTGAAATGGGCATAAAAAATTCAAAAAAAATCAAAAAATTGGAAAACCTTCGCACTGTGTCTTTATATGTGGCCATGTTTCCAGGAAAAATAATAAACTTGTAATACGGAAATTATTTTTAAAAAGTGTTCTCTGAAACGAGCTATCATGCGTGAAGATTCATGGCTTTCAAGCCAAATGATCAATCTTATGGCCACATTCATGGCATAGTTTGTTCAAATGATCTCATATTGTGCACAAGGGTGCATCTTGGAATTCCAAACAATGTTGCCTAAGGGAGTTTTCATTTTCTTTGCACGGAAAATTCATTTTCCATTTTCCGAGTGCCTGAAATGAGTTTTTTTTGTGAAGGACCTACCATATATTTGTTGCAAAATTGGACCAAATCAATTTTCGAAAATACTAGGACAGATTTAATGAACAATTGACAAAATGGTTGGGTGTCAAAAGTTTTGATCCACCTCTGGTGAAAAAGACAAATTCCCGCCGATTCAGTAGGAAGCGGGTCAAATTTGAACTGCAGCTGCCTCATAGTTTGCTATTTATTTTTTCCAAAAATCATTTCTAGTTACATAAGTACCTATTTAATCAGAAATACATGGTTTGGTGCTGATACGTTGAGGTTTGGACGGTGGCCGAGGGCCCCAACTCTAGAGCGCGTAAACTCGCATGCCCGCCGCGAGGTCACCGCGTGACCGTGGCGTTGCCATGTGTTCTGGGCGGCCTAGGCATGTCTAGTGGGTTGGGAACTCCCCAGGTAGTTGCTAGGAAGAAAATCACAACATAAGATTCTCACGAGGAGACTGATCGATGCTCAAACATGAATAAGCAGCCAAGTGTTTGATTAGCGGTACGGGAAATGCACATGGCTAATGGGCGTGAGTTTTGGCTGAGGATGATCAGTTACTAAGAAGACTGTATTCACAAATTTTTAGCTCAAAAGGAGGAGCCTAGGTGGTACTTGCTATGCAAAGTACCACACTGGACATAAATACGAATGTTGAAGCTGGGCTCAAAATAATGAATGGATTGAGCTGGCATTTGGTGGAGGACGGTTATTTGGGCATACGAAAGCACTGTAGAAAATGGATACTATTTGGACATGCCAAAGTGGTACTTCCTTCACAAAGTGTTCTTCTGAACAGAATAGGAAAATGAATATTTTTGAATTATTTTTTAACTAGGCAAGGAAGGTTTTTTACATATTTGACGAAGATATGACCCAAAGAATTTATGAGATTTTTTTGGGAATTTCGGGAATGACAGAAATATAGGTTGCTTCACAACCTAGGGCAAAAACTACCACATGGACATGACACATAGGCAAAACTGATGAGGTGGCGCCTAGTCATAGCAACCCACCACAATTTACAAGGTTATGACCATCTATATTGGTCATGATCAGCTAGAAATAAGGCAGCGGACCAGTGCTATCTGCTTTATGACCATTTCGTGTAAGGAAATTACGACCTTTCTAACCAAAATGGTCGTTATAGTTTAGGGTTTGGAGCCCCCCGAACAGCTTTTGACCAATTGGTCTGAAATGGTCATAAATCTATGACCAATTCTTCCAGGGTCACTACCAGAAGGTCACTAGTTGACATATTTCTTGTAGTGTAGATTGATCTTTCTTGCAATGGGAGAAGTGCTTAGCTTTGGGTTCAATCTTGCGGTGTCCTTTCCCAGTGACAGTAGGGGCAGCAAGGCACGTATTGTATTGTTGCCATCGAGGATAACAAGATGTGGTTTATATCATATTGCATGAGTTTATCCCTCTACATCATGTCATCTTACTTAAAGCGTTACTCTATTCTTTTGAACTTAATACTCTAGATGCATGCTGGATAGCGGCCGATGTGTGGAGTAATAGTAGTAGATGCAGGCAGGAGTCGGTCTACTTGTCGCGGACGTGATGCCTATATACATGATCATACTTAGATATTATCATAACTATGCTCAATTCTATCAATTGCTCAACAGTAATTTGTTCACCCACCGTAATACTTATGCTCTTGTGAGAAGCCACTAGTGAAACCTATGGCCCCCGGGTCTATTTTCCATCATATTAATCTTCCAACACTTAGCTATTTTTATTGCCTTTTATTTTACTTTGCATCTTTATTGTAAAAATACCAAAATATTATCTTATCATATCTATAAGATCTCACTTTCGTAAGTGACCGTGAAGGGATTGACAACCCCTTTATTGCGTTGGTTGCGAGGTTTTTATTTGTTTGTGTAGGTGCGAGGGACTTTGGCGTGGCCTCCTACTGGATTGATACCTTGGTTCTCAAAAACTAAGGGAAATACTTACACTACTTTGCTGCATCACCCTTTCCTCTTCAAGGGAAAACCAACGCAGTGCTCAAGAGGTAGCACTCATCTGTTTTGCAAAAACTCTGCACTTTGTGATGCTCATCCACTCTATCTCATTTATATCTATTCGCAGGGTCTGCTATCTGCTTGCTTTGCCAGAATGTCTGACCAGAGTGATAGCCAGAACAAGTCAGAAGAGCAAGTGAACATGAGTGAGGGCACTAGTTCCTCTAGCAGCTATGATGATGGCAGCAGGAGCACTCCAAGCTATTTCCCCAAGGCAGCCACTAGGACAAGGAAGAAGAGAACCTCAGACTCAGAGGATGAGGACTATGTGGCCACTGAGGAAGAAGTTAGCTCCAAGAAAAAGGTGGTGAAGAAGGAATATGCTTCAGCTGCATCAACCATGCCAGGATTGCACAAGAAGGCACCTGCCAAGAGAGTTCCAACGTCTAAGGACAGAGCCTCCACTCAGGAAACTATGGAGTTCTCTCTTGAACCAAAGGAGGCTGGTGATTGCAAGAAGAGGAAAGAGACGGTCAAGAAGACCACTGCCAGAGTCATTGGGAGATCCTATATGATAAGAGATCCAGCTGAAGAAGAGGAAGAGGAAGAGGATGCTGCACAAGCACCCAAGTCCCAAAAGCTGACGGGGGACTTCAAATCCCAAGAGGAGCACAAGGAACATTCTAGCTGCAGAGAAGAACAAGGCCCCAGTGCCTGAGCTTGAAGAAGAAGATGCTGAAGCCCAAGTGCTGAGGAAGATTAAACCAAAGATTCTAGATCATGATGACAGCCATCCAGTGGCAGAAGATATGAGTATCAGGAAGGATGCTAGTCTGAGACTTTGGAGACAGAGTGATCCCTATGCTATGAGGAGGAAGACTGCAGTGGACTACAAGTTCCACACCAAAGAACAACAAGATTTCTATGAAACTATTCTCCTTGACAAGAAGCCCATAGTTTGTGACATGAAGTGGGCAGACTGGAAGTACATTGATGAGAATGAAGATCATTTTCCAGGTGTGCATGAGAGCTTCAGAGCTTGTGGTGTTGACAAGTTTGTGGGTCAAAAGCTGACAAAATGGAATGATGAACTCATCATGCAATTCTACTCTACAGCTCATTTTTATCCAGATGGCAGAATTGTATGGATGTCTGAGGGTACAAGGTACCAGTCAACATTGATGAGTGGGCTAAGTTGATAAATGCCCCTAAAGAGCATTAAGATGGCTTGGGTATCTGTGCCAAGAATAAGAAAGACCACAACTCTATGACCAACATGTACAAAGAGATCCCAGACAAAGCTTTGGATAGACATAGATTTGGATCTGTTCATTACTTGTTGTCTGGTCTAGCTACAATCAACACTATATTGAGGCATACTTTGTTGCGCAAATTTGGAGATCACAAGATGATCAGATGCCATTCAATCAACTTGCTGCAAATATTTGATGTACCTCAGAAATTC
Source organism: Aegilops tauschii subsp. strangulata (assembly GCF_002575655.3). Classification (NCBI taxonomy): domain Eukaryota; kingdom Viridiplantae; phylum Streptophyta; class Magnoliopsida; order Poales; family Poaceae; genus Aegilops; species Aegilops tauschii. Next base: position 5,272,390 of record NC_053039.3, read on the forward strand.
AAAGTTATGAGCCTGATTGTTGAAACAATCAAGAGGACTGCTGCAGACCAGAAGAGATCTTGTCGGTATGCTCCACATATTCAGGTGCTCGTCAACTCTAAGATGGGCACAGGCACCTATTTGTTGGATATGGAGCATCTATCCCTATGACCAGAATTTGAGGACAATACGGTTGTGATGAATGAAGAAGATCCCACATCTGTGCAAGCACAAGAGAAGAGAGAAAAGGCAAAGGCAGAGAAAGCTGCAAAGATTCCAAGTGTTGAAGAGGCATCTCAGGTATTTCTGAAGAGCAAACAAGATCAGCTTGCATACCTGATTCAGGCAACTTTGAGGATTGAGAAGGCTTGGCCACCCTGACTCAAAATCAGGAGAGCTTGGAGAGGATCATTGAGACAAAATTCTATGATCTTGATTTGAAAGTGACCGAGATGCAGACAGCTGTTGAGCAGCTTCAGGAGGAAGCAGAGGAGAAGAAAGGGCAGGCTACCACAGATGCCTTTCAGAGAGTGCCTAGAGGTCAGAGGTCTGCCGCAGTGCCCATGGCTGACACTAGAGCAACTACATCAGCACTAGCAGCTACAGCTTCAGTGCCACCTCCAGTTGGCACTCCACCAGCTCCAACAACATCTACAGATGCCTTCGTCCTTGGGGTCCTCTCAACACCACCTCCCGAAGATCAAGCCTAGAGAGACGCATAGCACTATGCATCTTTAAACTTTTTGGTAACTTGTTGCCAAAGGGGGAGAAATGTATAGATCATAGGCTTCGAGAGAGAGTGTTTTGCTTCTTTGGTCTTTTGCTATTTGGTTGAACCTTTTGTGTGTGCTTGTTTAATACTCTTTATGTCTGTGTGTGACATACTTGTATGATCATGTGTTTGATCATATCCTACTTTAATGCTTGCTTGGATGATACTATCTTTTATATCCCATATATGATCATTCACTTTGCTTGGTGATGAGTGCATGTTTTTAATTTCTATCATTTTGAGCGCTCCTCCAAGATGTATGTGACATGGAAGAGTAACCCATGATCCTAATCGATTGTGCATTTGCATTCAAAAGCAAATTTAAAATAATGCACAAATTTAGGGGGAGCTCTTACTTATCACATACTTCTCAAAGGGACGATGTGTTTAAATCTTATTATCATTTGTCGAAGCTTTGATCTATATGTGGTCATCAATTACCAAAAAAGGGGGAGATTGAAAGTGCAACTATCCCTGGGTAGTTTCGCTAATTCCTAACAACATATATCTCATTGAACTAATGCTACTTCAAGATGATTATTTCAGAAAGTTCAATGATTTGCATGGCATGGACTGGGAATGTGGACCCCTCAAAATGCTAAGGACAAAGGATCGGCTCAAGATCAAAAGCTCAGGACTCTACATTTTCATTTTAGTGATCCAAGATCACATTGAGTCCATAGGAAAGCCAATACTATTAAAAGGGGATGAGGTGTTGCTTAATGGCTTGCTTGCTCAAAACGCTTAGTGATATGCTCCAAAAGCCCTCAACCACTTTCTCATATCCACATATGTCTCAAACAAAATGTCAAACTCGGCCCCACCGATTCGATCCATCCGGCGCCACCGAGTTCATTTGACAAAGCCACTACCAGAAACCCTAGTAAGGTCGGTCTGACCGATAGGGATCTCGGTCTCACTGAGATGGGATTGCAAACTCTCTGTTTCCCTTCGTAATGTTTCGGTCTAACCGAGATGAGCGACCAGTCCCACCGAGTTCGCAATGCAAACTCTCTGTTTCCCTTTCGTAACGTTTTGGTCTCACCGAAATGAGCGATTCGGTCCCACCGATTTTGCCTGACCAACTCTTTGTTTGCCCATTACAGAAATCGGTCCTACCGAGCTTGTGTGATCGGTCTCACCGAGATTACGTTATGCCCTAAACCTAATGAAATCGGTCCCACCGAGTTGACATGTCGGTCCCACCGAAAAGCCTAACGTTCACATTTTGAACTAAATCGGTCTGACCGAGTTTTATGATTCGGTCCCACCGAGTTTGGTAAATTGTGTGTAATGGTTAGATTTTATGTGGAGGCTATATATACCACTCCACCCAATCTTCATTCGTGGAGAGATCCATCAGAACATGCCTATACTTCCAGCATACATTTTCTGAGAGAGAACCACCTACTCATGTGTTGATACCAAGATATTCCATTCCAACCACATGAATCTTGATCTCTAGCCTTCTCCAAGTTGCTTTCCACTCAAATCATATTTCCACCAAATCCAAATTCATGAGAGAGAGTTGAGTGTTGGACATACTATCATCTGAAGCACAAGAGCAAGGAGTTCATCACCAACACACCATCTATTACCTTTTGGAGAGTGGTGTCTCCTAGATTGGTTAGGTGTCACTTGGGAGCCTCCGTCAAGATTGTGGAGTTGAACCAAGGAGTTTGTACGGGCAAGGGGATCGCCTACTTCGTGAAGATCTACACTAGTGAGGCAAGTCCTTCGTGGGCGATGGCCATGGTGGGATAGACAAGGTTGCTTCTTCGTGGACCCTTCGTGGGTGGAGCCCTCCGTGGACTCGTGCAACCGTTACCCTTCGTGGGTTGAGATCTCCATCAACGTGGATGTATGATAGCACCACCTATCGGAACCACGCAAAAAAATCTCCATGTATACATTGCCTTTGCTCCATCCAAACTCCTCCCTTTACCTTCATATGCAAATGTTTTACATTCCGCTGCTATACTCTTAGACTTGCATGTGTAGGTTGATTGCTTGACTTGTGCTAAGTTCGTAAAATCTACCAAGACATAAAATTGGGAAAAGGATAGATTTTTATTTGGTCAAGTAGTCTAATCACCCCCCTCTAGACATACTTTTGATCCTACAGTATTCAAACTCTGTTGAATGCTGGCTATGAGCCTTTGCTATGTAAATTAACTTTATTCGCACAAGTTGTGCTCTGCCGGGTTCTGACTTTGTCTTGCTTTTCTGCTCTTTTTTGGATTTTTCCTTTGCCGCCTTCCCTTGGCTGCCACCCTGCTAGCCGGACAGCCGCTCTGCGGTCTATGGCTGGGTCAGGTACTTGGCCGTTTAGGAAGACAAGTACTTTGGCCGCTTAGAACGTAGAAAGTCAAGTGAGAAGTCGGCCGGCTGCTCAGCAGCCGGACGGCGAGGCGAGGAGTCGGCTTGGCCTATGTTGATGCTTTTTTACTTAGTCATTTTTCATGTGGACACCATTTCCTGCCTCTGGCTCTTGCCAGCAAGACGGTCGCTCTGCAAGCTGCGGCTTAAGGCAAGAGAGGGCTTAGATGTCGGCACATTACTTGTCCGACTGCAGGTAGCATCATCATAGGACAAGGTGACAAGCCCCCGGGCCGACTGGTCGGACCCGGTGCTGGGCGGACGAATGAAATGATACATTCACAGGCATAAAACTTATCATATAGATAAAAAGGGAAGCCCCCAAGTGCTCCTTGAGGGACCCAATGTCTTTGCTCTTAATACAATAGGTAGCATGGTACATACTGCATTAATTGTAAAATCTTCAGAGGAGATTTGCGTGCCATGGGCGCTCTGTTTCCTTGCGGGAATCGTCCCTCTTGCGTGCCTTGGCTTCTGCGTGTCGATCAGGTAGTAGGAGTCGTTGCCCAAGGCTTTGCTGAAGATGAAGGGCCCTTCCCAAGGGGCCGAGAGCTTGTGCTAGCCGGCTGTTCGCTGGATGAGCCGGAGCACAAGGCCTCCCTCTCGGAAGGATTGTGGCTTGACCTTCCGGCTGTGGTAGCGGCGCAGACCCTGCTGGTAGATGGCGGACTGGCTGAGTGCTAGCAGTCGGGCCTCTTCCAGCAGGTCGACGCCGTCTTCTCGCGCCTCCTTCACCTCCGCCTCCGTGTACATGGTGACGCTAGGTGTTTCAAAATCGATGTCAGTTGGGATGACGGCCTTGGCCCCGTACATGAGGAAGAAGGGAGTGAAGCCGGTTGCTTTGTTCGGTGTGGTGCGAAGACTCCAGAGGACGGCTGGCAGCTCCTCGATCTAGCAGCCGGCCGAGCGCTCCAGCAGCTCGCCCAGTCGAGGCTTGATGCCGGACAGGATGAGGCCGTTTGCTTGCTCGACTTGGCCGTTTGACTGCGGATGGGCAACAGGCGCTAAGTCTAGTCGGATGCCCCACGTCACGCAGAAGCGGGCCAAGGTGCCTTTGGCAAAGTTGGTGCCATTGTCGGTGATGATGCTCTGCGGTACGCCGTACCGGACAGTGATATCTGCGATGAAGGTCACAGCAGTCGGACCATTCAGCTTTTTGATTGGCTTTGCTTCAATCCACCTGGTGAATTTGTCCACGGCGACAAGCAGATGGGTCAGGCCGCCGCTGCTGTCTTGAATGGGCCCACCATGTCCAGCCCCCAGACGGCAAATGGCCAAGTGAGGGGGATGGTCTTGAGTGCAGAAGCCGACAGGTGTTGCTTGGAGCTGAATCGTTGGCACCCTTTGCACTTCTTGACCAAGTCCTTGGCGTTGTCCCAAGCAGCCGGCTAGAAGAAGCCATAGTGGAAAGCTTTGGCGACAAGGGATCTGGAGGCCGCGTGGTGGCCGCACTCGCCTTGTTGGATGTCTCTGAGGATTGCTTTGCCCTTCTCTGGCTCTACGCAGCGCTGGAAAACACCAGTGACGCTGCGCTTAATGCTACCTCTTGAGCACTGCGTTGGTTTTCCCTTGAAGAGGAAAGGGTGATGCAGTAAAGTAGCGTAAGTATTTCCCTGAGTTTTTTAGAACCAAGGTATCAATCTAGTAGGAGGCCACGCTAAAGTCCCTTGCACCTACACAAACAAATAAGAACCTCGCAACCAATGCGATAAAGGGGTTGTCAATCCCATCACGGTCACTTACGAGAGTGAGATCTGATAGAGATGATAAGATAATTTTTTTGGTATTTTTATGATAAAGATTAAAAGTAAAGATTGCAAAATAAACGGCGCCAGAAATAGCTTGTTGACGGGAGATTAATATGATGGAAAATAGACCCGGGGGCCATAGGTTTCACTAGTGGCCTCTCTCAAGATAGCATAAGTATTACGGTGGGTAAACGAATTACTGTCGAGCAATTGATAGAATTGAGCATAGTTATGAGAATATCTAGGTTTGATCATGTATATAGGCATCACGTCCGTGACAAGTAGACCGACTCCTGCCTGCATCTACTACTATTACTCCACACATCGACCGCTATCCAGCATGCATCTAGAGTATTAAGTTCATAAGAACAGAGTAACGCTTTAAGCAAGATGACATGATGTAGAGGGATAAACTCATGCAATATGATATAAACCCCATCTTTTTATCCTGGATGGCAACAATACCATACGTGTCGTTTCCCCTACTGTCACTGGGACCGAGCACCGCAAGATTGAACCCAAAGCTAAGCACTTCTCCCATTACAAGAAATATCAATCTAGTAGGCCAAACAAAACTGATAATTCCAAGAGACTTGCAAACATAACCAATCATACATAAAAGAATTCAGAGAAGATTCAAATATTGTTCATAGATAATCTGGATCATAAACCCACAATTCATCGGATCTCGACAAACACACCGCAAAAGAAGAGTTACATCAAATAGATCTCCAAGAGAATCAAGGAGAACTTTGTATTGAGATCCAAAGAGAGAGAAGAAGCCATCTAGCTAACAACTATGGACCCGAAGGTCTGAGGTAAACTACTCACACATCATCGGAGAGGCTATAGTGTTGATGTATAAGCCCTCCGTGATCATTTCCCCCTCCGGCGGAGCGCCGAAAAAGGCCCCAAGATGGGATCTCACGGGTACAGAAGGTTGCGGTGGTGGAACTAGGTTTTCGTGGTGCTCCTCGATGGTTTGGGGGTACGTAGGTATATATGAGGAAGAAGTAGGTCGGTGGAGCCACGAGGGTGGTGGGCGCGCCCAGGGGGGTAGGCGCCCCCCCTGCCTCGTGGCCTCCTCGTCGGTTGCTTGACGTCCACTCCAAGTCGTCTGGATCACGTTTTTTCCAAAAATCACGTTCCCGAAGGTTTCATTCCGTTTGGACTCCGTTTGATATTCCTTTTCTGCGAAACACTGAAATAGGCAAAAAACAGCAATTTGGGCTGGGCCTCCGGTTAATAGGTTAGTCCCAAAAATAATATAAAAGTGTATAATAAAGCCCATTAAACATCCAAAACAGAATATAATATAGTGTGGAACAATAAAAAATTATAGATATGTTGGAGACGTATCAAGCATCCCCAAGCTTAATTCCTGCTCGTCCTTGAGTAGGTAAATGATAAAAACAGAATTTTTGATGTGGAATGCTACTTAGCATAATTTTCAATGTAATTCTCTTATTTGTGGTATGAATATTCAGATCCGAAAGATTCAAGATAAAAGTTTAATATTGACATAAAAGTAATAACACTTCAAGCATACTAACTATGCAATTATGTCTTCTCAAAATAACATGGCCAAAGAAAGTTCATCCCTACAAAATCATATAGTTTGGTCATGCTCCATTTTCATCACACAAGAATTCTCTCATCATGCACAACCCTGATGACAAGCCAAGCAATTGTTTCATACTTTAGTAATCTCAAACTTTTTTCAACTTTCACGCAATATATGAGCGTGAGCCATGGATATAGCACTATGGGTGGAATAGAATATGATGATGGGGGTTATGTGGAGAAGACAAAAAAGGAGAAAGTCTCATATTGACGCGGCTAATCAACGAGCTAGGGAGATGCCCATCGATTGATGTCAATGCAAGGAGTAGGGATTGCCATGCAATGGATGCACTAGAGCTATAAATGCATGAAAGCTCAACAAAAGAAACTAAGTGGGTGTGCATCGAACCTGCTTGGTCACGAAGACCTAGGGCATTTGAGGATGCCCATTGTTGGAATATACAAGCCAAGTTCTATAATGAAAAATTCCCACTAGTATATGAAACTGACAAAATAAGAGACTCTCTATGATAAAGATCATGGTGCTACTTTGAAGCACAAGTGTGGAAAAAAGGATAGTAGCATTGCCCCTTCTTTTTTGGGGGCCTTTCTTTTTTTTATTTGGCCTTTCTCTTTTTTTTTCTCTTTTTTTGGGACAATGCTCTATGAATGATGATCATCACACTTCTATTTATTTACAACTCAATGATTACAACTCGATACTAGAACAAAGTATGACTCTATATGAATGCCTCCGGCGGTGTACCGGGATGGGCAATGAATCAAGAGTGACATGTATAAAAAATATGCCTGGTGGGTTTGCCACAAATACGATGTCAACTACATGATCATGCAAGGCAATATGACAATGATGAAACTTGTCATGATAAACGGAACGATGGAAAGTTGCATGGCAATATATCTCGGAATGGCTATGGAAATGCCATAATAGGTCGGTTGGTTGTTTTGAGGAAGATTAAGGAGGTTTATGTGTGATAGATCATATCGTATCACGGGGTTTGGATGCACCGGCGAAGTTTGCACCAACTCTCAAGGTGAGAAAGGGCAATGCACGGTACCGAAGAGGCTAGCAATGATGGAAGGGTGAGAGTGCGTATAATCCATGGACTCAACATTAGTCATAAAGAACGCACATACTTATTGCAAAAATCTACAAGTCATCAAAAACCAAGCACTACGCGCATGCTCCTAGGGAGATAGATTGGTAGGAAAAGACCATCGCTCGTCCCCGACCGCCACTCATAAGGAGGACAATCAAAGAACACCTCATGTTTCAAATTTGTTACACAACGTTTACCATACGTGCATGCTACGGGACTTGCAAACTTCAACACAAGTATTTCTCAAATTCACAACTACTCAACTAGCACAACTTTAATATTACTACCTCCATATCTCAAAACAATCACCAAGCATCAAACTTCTCTTAGTATTCAACGCACTTATAAGAAAGTTTTTACTAATCTTGGATGCCTATCATATTAGGACTAATTTCTCAATTTAAGCAAATTACCATGCTGTTTTGTAGGACTCTCAAAATGATATAAATGAAGCATGAGACATCAATAATTTCTATAAAATAAAACCACCACCGTGCTCTAAAAGATATAAGTGAAGCACTAGAGCAAAAACTATATAGCTCAAAAGATATAAGTGAAGCACATAGAGTATTCTAATAAATTCCGAATCATGTGTGTCTCTCTCAAGAGGTGTGTACAGCAAGGATTATTGTGGTAAACTAAAAGCAAAGACTCAAATCATACAAGACGCTCCAAGCAAAACACATATCATGTGGTGAATAAAAATATAGCCCCAAGTAAAGTTACCGATAGACGAAGACGAAAGAGGGGATGCCTTCCGGGGCATCCCCAAGTTTTGGCTTTTTGGTGTCCTTAGATTTATCTTGGGGTGCCTTGGGAATCCCCAAGCTTAGGCTCTTGCCACTCCTTGTTCCATAATTCATCAAATCTTTACCCAAAACTTGAAAACTTCACAACACAAAACTTAACAGAAAATCTCATGAGCTCCGTTAGCGAAAGAAAACAAAACACCACTTCAATGTACTGTAATGAACTCATTATTTATTTATATTGGTGTTAAATCTACTGTATTCCAACTTCTCTATGGTTTATAAGCTCTTTTACTAGCCATAGATTCATCAAAATAAGCAAACAACACGCGAAAAACAGAGTCTGTCAAAAACAGAACAGTCTGTAGTAATCTGTAACTAACGCAAACTTCTGGAACTCAGAAAAATCTACAAAAATAGGACGACCTAGAAAATTTGTTTATTGATCTACTGCAATTGGAATCAGTATTTTATCACGTTCTGGTGATTTTAAACAATTGTTTTCATGAACAGAAAGTTTCTGGAATTTTCAGCAAGATCAAATAACTATCATCCAAGAAGATCGTATAGGTTTAACTTGGCACAAACACTAACTAAACCACAAAAAAAATTCTAACTAGAGCATAGATCAAATATTTATTCCTAAACAGAAGCAAAAATCAAAATACTAAAATAAAATTGGATTGCCTCCCAACAAGCGCTATCGTTTAACGCCCCTAGCTAGGCATAAAAGCAAGGATAGATCTAGGTATTGTCATCTTGGGTCTTTAATTTTTTAGCGGAGTTATGCTCGAATCCGGGAGGTTCCTTACGTTTCCCTTCATATTCGGAAATTTTGAGATCTAAAGAATCCAACCGCTTATTGCAAAGGGTAATCAACATATTGATGCGGTGGAGATTTCCGCTAACACTCTTAACAGGTTCAAGAGATTTTTGTAAAATCTTCGTTACTTCGCAAATTTTCTCAAAAACATGCGTTTCTTCCTGGGTATGATGAGCCCCCCTTTTTGAGGTAGTGTTCCCACTATACGTTCTATAATTTCATGCGCAATATTGGGATCAATTTCAATAAAATTGCCTTTGGCAACGCAATCCAAGAGTTATCTATGAGACATATTCAGTCCAACATAAAAATTGCGAAGCAAAATTCTAAAGATCACCTCTAGGGTACAATTACGATAAGATTCCATCATTCTAAACCAAGAATCTTTTAAGTTTTCTCCTTGTCTTTGTTTGAAGTGAAGAACTTCAAACTCGGGAGACAATGGAGTAGATAAAGGACTAGCCATAACGACGAAGCAAGCGAAAAAGAAGCGAATGGAAAAGAGGGCGAATAAAACGGCAATGGTGAAGTGGGGGAGAGGAAAACGAGAGGAAAATGGAGAATAATGTAATGCGAGGGATAGGAGTTTGTGATGGGTACTTGGTATGTCTTGACTTGTGCGTAGACTCCCCGGCAACGGCGCCAGAAATCCTTCTTGCTACCTCTTGAGCACTGCGTTGGTTTTCCTTTGAAGATGAAAGGGTGATGCAGTAAAGTAGCATAAGTATTTCCCTCAGTTTTTGAGAACCTAGGTATCAATCCAGGAGGAGGCCATGCTCATGTCCCTTGCACCTACACAAACAAATAAGAACCTCGCAACCAATGCGATAAAGGGGTTGTCAATCCCATCACGGTCACTTACGAGAGTGAGATCTGATAGAGATGATAAGATAATTTTTTTGGTATTTTTATGATAAAGATTAAAAGTAAAGATTGCAAAATAAACGGCGCCAGAAATAGCTTGTTGACGGGAGATTAATATGATGGAAAATAGACCCGGGGGCCATAGGTTTCACTAGTGGCCTCTCTCAAGATAGCATAAGTATTACGGTGGGTAAACGAATTACTGTCGAGCAATTGATAGAATTGAGCATAGTTATGAGAATATCTAGGTTTGATCATGTATATAGGCATCACGTCCGTGACAAGTAGACCGACTCCTGCCTGCATCTACTACTATTACTCCACACATCGACCGCTATCCAGCATGCATCTAGAGTATTAAGTTCATAAGAACAGAGTAACGCTTTAAGCAAGATGCATGATGTAGAGGGATAAACTCATGCAATATGATATAAACCCCATCTTTTTATCCTCGATGGCAACAATACAATACGTGTCGTTTCCCCTACTGTCACTGGGATCGAGCACCGCAAGATTGAACCCAAAGCTAAGCGCTTCTCCCATTGCAAGAAATATCAATCTAGTAGGCCAAACCAAACTGATAATTCGAAGAGACTTGCAAAGATAACCAATCATACATAAAAGAATTCAGAGAAGATTCAAATATTGTTCATAGATAATCTGGATCATAAACACACAATTCATCAGATCTCGACAAACACACCGCAAAAGAAGAGTTACGTCAAATAGATCTCCAAGAGAATCGAGGAGAACTTTGTATTGAGATCCAAAGGGAGAGAAGAAGCCATCTAGATAATAACTATGGACCCGAAGGTCTGAGGTAAACTACTCACACATCATCGGAGAGGCTATGGTGTTGATGTAGAAGCCCTCCGTGATCAATGCCCCCTCCGGCGGAGCGCCGGAAAAGGCCCCAAGATGGGATCTCATGTGTACAGAAGGTTGCGGCGGTGGAACTAGGTTTTCGTGGTGCTCCTCGATGGTTTGGGGGTACGTAGGTATATATAGGAGGAAGAAGTAGGTCGGTGGAGCCACGAGGGGCCCACGAGGGTGGAGGGCACGCCCAGGGGGGTAGGCGCACCCTCCTGCCTCGTGGCCTCCTCGTCGGTTGCTTGACGTCCACTCGAAGTCCTCTGGATCACGTTTGTTCAAAAAATCACGTTCCTGAATGTTTCATTCCGTTTGATATTCCTTTTCTGTGAAACACTGAAATAGGAAAAAAAACAGCAATTTGGGCTGGGCCTCCGGTTAATAGGTTAGTTCCAAAAATAATATAAAAGTGTATAATAAAGCTCATTAAACATCCAAAACAGAATATAATATAGCATGGAACAATCAAAAATTATAGATACGTTGGAGACGTATCACCTAACAAGCTCTCTGGTTACTATTGTGTATGTCGCCGCCCGTCGTTGCACTTGTCGGGCCAAGATCTCATCAGCTGGTAGCTCTCCGCTCACCAGGAAGTTGAGGATGGGCTGCGCCCAAGATGGTGCTTCTACCACTGTCATCACGACCACTGGTACCAGGGCGGTTGGGTTGGGAGGCGGCGGGTTGGAGTCGGCCGCCGCTTGTTGCATCGTTGAAGTCCCCAGGCCACCTGCTGCAGCCGCCGGGCCGGGTTCTGAAGTCCCCGGGCCGGGGTGTGACTGCTGCAGTCCCCGAGCTGCCTGCCGAAGTCCCCTGGCCAACTGCTGCAGCCCCCGGGCCGGGTTCTGAAGTCCCCGGGCCGGGTGCGACTGCTGCAGTCCCCGAGCCGCCTCCCGAAGTCCCCGGGCCGACTGCTACAGTCCCCAAGCCGGATCCGACTGTTCCGGGGACAGCCGGCACGAAGATGTACTCTGATTCCGGCGAAGGCTTGATAGACGGCTTGCGGAGGCACTGAAGGGAGACGCCGGCTGGTATAGACGACTACTGGACCACCAAGTCCGAGTCACCGTAGCACATAATCCGGCAGATGCCAATCTCCTTGGCAAATTGGAGTCCGTCTACGAGCGCCTCGTACTCAGCCACGTTGTTGGAGGCGGCAAAGTGAATTTGCAGCGTGTATCTGAGCTTGTTGCCCTTGGGAGAGGTGAGGACGATGCCGGCTCCCAGATCGGTGCGCATCTTCGAGACATCAAAGTGCATCCGCCAATGAGTGGAATCCGGCGCTGGCGGCAGGTACTGAGTCTCGGCCCAGTCGACGAGGAAGTCGGCCAGCGCTTGGGACTTGATGGTGGTGCCGGGCTGGTAGAGGATGGTGTGGGGAGCCAGCTTTATGGCCCACTTTGCCACCCGGCCTGATGCATCTCTATTGCCTATGATCTTGGCAAGTGGGGCAGTGCAGACAACCGTGCTGGAGTGCTCTTGAAAGTACTGCTTGAGCTTCTTGGTGGCAAAGTACACAGCATAGCACATATTCTGGTAGTGGGGGTTAGTTCTGCTTGGAGGCCAACAACACCTCACTCAGGTAGTAGACAGGCCTCTAAACCGGTTGTGCCTTGCCGTCTTCTGGGCGCTCGAACACGATGATGGTGCTGACCACCCGGCTGGTGCCGGCGATGTAGAGGAGCACGGGCTCCTTTGCAGCCGGAGCCACCAGGATAGGCAGCGTGGTCAGCATCTTCTTGATCTGGAGGAAGGCCTTGTCCGCCTTGTCGTTCCACTCGAAGCAAGTGGTTTTCTTCAGTAGCTGGTATAGGGGAAGAGCCTTCTCGCCCAGTCGGCTGATGAAGCGGCTGATGGATGCCAAGCACCCGGTGAACTTCTGGACGTCGCGCAGCCGGGTTGGTCTCTCCATCCTCTCAATGGCCTTGATCTTCACAGGGTTGCACTCGATGTCGCGTTCTGAGAAAAGGAAGCCAAGGAGCTGGCCGGCTGGGACTCCGAAGAAACACTTCTCTGGGTTGAGCTTGATTTGAAAACGGCGCAGGTTGTCGAAGGTCTCCTTGAGATCCTCCAGGAGGGTGCCTCGCTTCTCCATCTTCACCACAATATCGTCTACATAGACGTGGTTATTTCTGCCGAGTTGCTTGAGGAGGCACTTCTGCATGCAATGCTGAAACTTGGCACCGACATTTCACAAGCCGAATGTAATCGTCAGGTAGCAGAAGGCTTCGAATGGTGTGATGAAGGCGGTCTTCAGCCGATCTGCCAGGTTCAGCTTGATCTGGTGGTAGCCGGAGTAGGCATCAAGGAAAGACAGCAGCTCACATCCGGCTGTGGAGTCGATCACTTGATCTATCCAGGGCAGAGCAAATGGATATTTGGGGCAGGATTTGTTGAGGCTGGTGTAGTCAATACACATGCGCCACTTGTTGTTCTTCTTCAGCACAAGGACTGGGTTGGCAAGCCACTCTGGGAAAAACACTTCCATGATAAAGCCGGCTGCAAGACGCCGGGCAATCTCTTCGCCAACAATTCTTCTCTTCTCTTCTGACAAGCGGCGGAGGGGTTGTTTGACTGGTTTTGCATCTGATCTGACATGTAGCTTGTGCTCGGCAAAATCCGTCGGAACACCCGGCATGTCCTTGGGAGACCATGCGAAGATGTCCCGATTCTCATGGAGGAAATCGATGAGCTCGCTTTCGTATTTGCTATCAAGGTGGGCCCCTATGACAGGGAATCTCTCCGGGTGCTCTGGGTCCAAGGGGATCTTCTTGGTTTCTTTGGCCGGCTGGAAGGAGCTCTGATCCTCCGAATCCTTGGGGTCTGGCGACAGGTCCGGCTGCTTGCAGGCCATGGCCACAACCCGGTCAAGGAACCGCCTGTCTGCAGCAATGACAAGGGACTTGGCCAGCCGACTACTAGCAGCAGCACATGTGGCCGACTTCTGTTAGTCGCCGGCTATGGTGATAATGCCCTTGGTACCCGGCATCTTCATCTTGAGGTAGGCGTAGTGCGGCACCACCATGAACTTGGCCAGGGCAGGCCGGCCAAGGAGCGCATGGTAGGGGCTCTCCAGGTCAACTACCTCGAACCAGATTGGCTCCTCGGCGGAAGTGATCTTTGTCTCTGAAGAGGACGTCTATCTTAATCTTGGCGATTGGGGAGCAGGAAAGGCCAGGTACAATGCCATGGAAGACAGTCCAACTGGGCTGGAGCTGCTTCTCCTTGATGCATAGCTTCTCCAGGGTGTCGCGGTAGAGGATGTTGATGCTGCTACCACCGTCTATCAGAACTCGGGAGAAGCGACAGGATCGCCACTCTGTTGAGAAGGTGGCATCCAGCACCAGGGCGTAGGAACCCGAAGAAGGCAACACCTCTGGGTGGTCGGCGCGGCTCCAGCTGATAGGCCTCTCAGACCAGTGCATGAACTCTGGGACTTCAGAAGCGACATCGTTCACCTCATGGTGCTACTGACGCCGGCTGTGCCTGTCGTCGGCCACACTGGTGAAGACGACGTAGACTCCGTGTTCTTCAGGGAATTCGTCTTGGATCACGGCGACCGGTCGGGCCGCCGGCTGCTGGGGAGGCGGTGCCGGCAGGCCAGCAGGCGGGAGGTGACAGTCCTTCGCCCTAGGCAATTCGGGTGAGCCAGTGGCACTTTTTAGTGGTGTGGTTGGACGGCTTCGTGCCGCTATGAAACTTGCAAGGGGCATCGAGGGTCTGCTCAAAGGAGAAGCCGGGCAACCAAGCAGGCTTGACACCCTTCTGACGCTTGGGGCCGGGCTGCCCTTCCGGCTGCTGGTCCTCAACTGTTGACACCTGCCTGCTGGTGGAAGCTGGCTGCGGGGCCTTGCGCTTGTTGTTGTTCTGCTGCTGGCACTCACTGGAGTCACCGGCTGGTGTATGAGGAGCCGGAGGGAGCACCTTCCCGGACGCGTCCACCCGGAGCTCCGACTTCATGGAGGTGTCGGCAATGGCGTACTTGTCTGTTATGATCATGAGCTCGTCGAGCGTGGCTGGCTCGTCGCAGAGGAGTCGGTGCTTGAGCAGGGTGCCTTCTCTGCACCAGGCGGTGAAGTACTTTATAGCCTACACCTCGTACACCCCTTCGCAGGAGTTGCAAAGTTTGGCCCACCACGTCAAGTAGTCGCGGGTGGACTCGGTCGGGCCTTGGACGCACAGAGAGAGCTGGCGGGGCTTGGGCGGCCGCTTGTAGGTGCTCGTGAAGTTGCGGATGAAGACTGCAGTGAAGTCCAGCCAGCTGTTGACGCTGTAGGGCTTGAGGTTGTTCAGCCATGTCCGGGCCGTGCCCTGGAGCATGAGCGGAACATACTTCACGGCAAAGCGCTTGTTGCCGTTCACTATGTTGACGGCGGTGGATTAGTCAACCAGCAAATCTTCCGGCTTCACTGAGCCATTGTAATTGGGAGTGTCTCGCGGGAGTGAGAACCCTTTGGGAAAGGGCTCGTCGCGAATGCGGGGGCCAAAGCAGGTCGGGCCGATTGCATCTTCTTCTTCTCCCGCCAAGGACCAAGCTAGTTGGTCGATCCGGTGGCGGGCGTCGGTCTCTCCGACTCCTTCACGGGGGCCTAGTCGGCCTCCGAGAGTCGGGTGCTCAACAGGCGGCGGGGAGGCGCTCCTCTCCCTGCGTGGGGGAGGCGGACGATCGTCCCGCCGTTCCACTGCTTGTGGGCGACCGTCTTGGTCGCGCTCGATGGTGATGCGTGTGCGGCTGCAGCTAGCAACCGGCTCTTGGTCTCTTCCGTCGCGGGCGCCGCCTGTCGTCCAGGAGGTCGCGCCATGCTCTCGGCGAGGGGGGAGGATCTTAGCCTGCAGGCCGGGTTCTACCACGCGGCGGCCGGCTTCTTGCTGTGCGGCGGCTGCGTCGAGGAGCTGCTGAACACGCTTCTTCATGCAGTGACGCTCGTCGCCCTCCAGGTGGTCCGGCTCATCTACTGCCGCATGGGCGGCGCGTAGGTTCTCTATTGGCGTGGCGCAGACCGAGCGGTCGGCCCCAGCATGCTGGTGATGGCCGCGCCACGCTACCGAATCGTGCCCACGCGGCTGGGCTTGCCACCAGCCGGCATGCCACAGACGGCGTGGTCGATCTCACGCCGGTAGGCTTCGGTGAGGCGCCTCATGGCCGCCAGCTTGTTGGCGCTGTCGAGGAGCGCGACGCGGCAGGTCTCCATGTGACACCCCAAAATTTTGACCTGGTTTTATTAAATAAAATTTTGCCAGGAAATTAAACTTTTCCATTTGTCTGGATTTATCTTTCGATTTCAGAACCCCTCTTCTCTTTTATATTGTGGGTTTTTACCTCAAGTGGAAACTTTCCAAAAATATTATTGGACTTGTATACTCTCTCTATAAAACAATTCTTTATCAGTGGATTTAATTGCATAACTGCTTTTCCTGAGCTTTATTCTTTTAAAATGACTTTTCATGAAATTGGAGCCTCTTTTGCACTGCAACCATTTGATAAATGCATTTAAAATTTTCACCAAAATTTGGGGATGTCATGTGATGTTTCCACATCCCTTTTATGCAAGATACCTTTTGGTCATTGGAGATTTTGAGCTCTACATCAAGCTTTTCAAATCTGGTCCAGTAGGTATTTTTGCACTACAACCTATTTAAATATTCCTTTAAAAAATTCTTCCAAGTGTTTGGAGATGTCAGTAGATGCACATGATTCAACTTTATGCAAAAACCCATTGGAGTTCTTTGAAATATTTGAGTGAATCAACCTCATCTTCTCTCTGCCCCAGTTTGGTGATTTGTACTGCAACCCTAATTTATTTTGCTCTAGTGCCCATGAGCTTTTTCCTGCTTATTGTCCACCCTGCAAAACCCTTAAGTCCAGGAGAGTGGACCCATTTTAAGGATTTTAAGTGCATGCAATAGGGCCTTTTTCTTTCTGTCCAAAACTGAAAGTTTGCAAAACTTGCACTAGCAAGTTTCTGGTTTTGCCCTAATGATGCCATCATCACCTACATATAAAGAGACCCTGATCTGGAGTTTTTGGCCACTCCAAGAGTTGCATAGATACACTTAGCATTCTGTCGAACACCTTGTGTTCATGGATAGTTTTGGCATGTTTTCTAGTTGGCATTATGAACTTGATCCACTGACCCAGCAACCTTGTCCACTAAGATCCTAGGTACTCCTAACCTAGGTCTGCTAATTGCCAGCCTCACCCAAACCCTATGGCACGCTTTGGCATTTGGCCGAACAGTTGGCGTGCACGCTCTGGGCGCGCCCAGAGAGCACGTTTTGCACGCGCGCGCACCGAGCCGCCGCGTCGCACTGCCGCCCTCGCCGCGTCCCGCCCCTGGCCCTTGCTCGCCTACAGAGCCACGCCCTGCCCTCGCCCACTCGCCAGAACCCTCCAAGCCACCCCTAGCGCCCTACAGCGCTGCCGTCAGGGCTCCCTTGGCGGCACGCCGGCGTCGGCAGTGGGCTCCTGCCATGGACGGCGCCGCCCAAGCCACCCGCGCGCACCAGCTACCCCCTGGAACAGCCCCAGCTCATCCACAAGCTCGTCGGCACGCGCTCGTCGCCGCCACGTCGCCCTGCAGCTACAGAACGACGGTCGCCGGCATTCTTATCCACGGCCGCCGTGGGACCGACCTCGAGCGCCTATATAAGGGGACCCCGAGCTCAACCTAGCACTCAGGCAACCTCGTTCTATCCCCCTAGTGCCCCCAACACCCAGCAATCGACGTCGGGAAGCTTTCTTCCCCGTCTCCGGCCAGTTCGGCCGCCGCCACGCTCCGGTTCAATCCGTCGCGGTCATAGCCTTCCTCGGCCATCTAGTACCACCATACCACTCCCCTCGACCTCACGGAGCCGCCCAGCCTCTCAAATCTGACCAAGGACCATCGTAGCCCGAAACCTCCTCCGCCGCGGAGCTCGCCGTCGGCGACTCCTTCCACCCCAGACGACCCAGCGACCACCGGGAGGACCGCCCCGGTCTGGCAGGTCCATCCCTGCCCTCGGATACCCTCGAGGAGATGTCGTTCGCCGGCGTCGATCGCCGGAGTCCCGCCTCCGCACGGGCAAAGGAAGAGGAGGGAGAAAGGACTGGTCAAACCTGACCAGTGGGCCCCCTGGACCCACTGTCAGTGACCCAGCCCCGCCACCGCTTGTTTAAGTGGTCGCGTAATCCCCCGAAGTACGTCTCCTCTGCTTCGAAAGCGTATTCTCCCCCAAAACGTTTTCTTTTTCTGGTTTTATTAAAAACAGAACTTTGACTGGCTATATCTTTTAAAATAAAACTCCAAATGAGTTGATTCTTTTTCCTACCTCTCTCAAATTTCATCTAGTTTATTTTAAGATTTATTTCAAAAATATCTGGGACAACTTTTTGTACTGTTTTTGAAATATATGTTATTTGAATATTTTTCAAAATAGGAAATGGAGAGAGAAGAAAACTTTCAAAAAGTTTTGGAATGCACACTTCCTCTCCACAACCTGAAGGCAAGCACTCTGAACCCTGGCATAATAGTTTTGGGTGTTGTTGATACGGTTACAACTCCACCCTGACTTGGAGCATACGTTATTTTATGTGACGATAGAATCATACGCATGAGTGCGCAATGGAGATTCTTTGCTGTTAGAAATGGATATGCTGGTGATAGTGATCATCCTCGTGAGCTTCTCATGCATGCCGGAAGGAAGCCGGGAAAGTCGTGGTCTTGGGTAGACACGAGCTTATCCCTAGTTCCTCGTCGAGATGAGTGTGTCCGGTATGGCATGATGAGGTACGATGAGTGGTTTTTCTGTCTGTTGGTTGAAGTATTTTGGTTATGCTAATCATACAGGGAATACGTGAACCCCTTGAGTCGATCGTAGATCGAGTCTTGTTCCAGTAAAACCCCCATACTTGTTTTGTACTACCACTTGTCTCTGCCGCAGGAAGGGTACGGTTCAGTAAGTTGTAAACCCCTTACCAAAGCACACACCGTACAGAGAGGCCATGGTGGAAGATACCGGCTGCATCCGGTAGGCATGCCACCTGGTCCGGGGCATGGGTGTTTCCGGTTGGGACCGAGAGGGGGGCACTCCTTAGAGCGCGCGATATAAATTTGATCCCATGCTACGTCGAGGTTGTAGCCTCCCCACTTAGAGTTTTGCTTGACAGGTGTCGTGGGTGATTCCAGACACCGGTAAGTTAAGCTGGTGTGTGCAGGTTAGGCATGTTTTCAATTAAATGGTCGTAGATGGAATTAGTCCCGATGGACTAAATAAATCCGTTACTCGTGGGTAAGGAGTACACCCTCTGCAGAGGTTAAATCTATTCGGATAGCCATGTCCATGGGAGAGGACTACAGTCTGAGATGGGTTTAGTGACGGTCTTCGGATGGAGAAACGGCTAAACTAGATCATTGATTATGACCTGTGACATATGAGGATTATGATTATTTTAGTGACGGTCTTCGGATGGAGAAACGACTAAACTAGATCATTGATTATGACCTGTGACATATGAGGATTATGATTATTTTAGTGACGGTCTTCGGATGGAGAAACGGCTAAACTAGATTATTGACTATGACCCGTGGCATATGAGGATTGTAATTATTATTATTGTGGACTAACCATTTACATTATGTGAATTATTGAGTATCCCTGGGACGGTGCTACCTCCTGGATACTCACTGTGACTATTCTCTTATAAGCCTTTTATGTGGTGTCGCTCAGACGGCCGACTGTGGCATGCTTGTTATTACTATTATTTATAAGCCCTTTATGTGGTGTCGCATACACGCCCGACTGTGGCATGCGTGTTACTTCTTTTATTTATAAGCCCTTTATGTGGTGTCGCATAGACGCCCGACTGTGGCATGCTTGCTATTTTCTTTATATTATAAGCCCTTTATGTGGTGTCGCTCAGACGCCCGACTGCGGCACGCTTGTTATTTATTTATGTTATAAGCCCTTTATGTGGTGTCGCTCAGACGCCCGACTGTGGCACACTTGTTATTTATTTATGTTATAAGCCCTTTATGTGGTGTCGCTCAGACGCCCGACTGAGGCGTGACTTATTTTATTTTTTCCTTTCGAGGCGTCGCTTCAGACACTCGATCGTTGCATTCTATTTCTACTCCCGTAATGCATTTTACGTGAATAACCTGCATGCGTGCATCATGAATTTTGATTATTTCATGGCTGACGTTATGATCATAGAATCTTTCGGAGCATGATTACCCACCATTATATTATACCTGTGTTCATAATGTTTGCGAGTACATTCCAAAGTACTCACTGGCTTGTCCCTGGATATTGTCTTGGCCAGATTTCTCGCATGGAGAGAGCATTGCGATGACTGCCCCGGAACCTACGCAATGATGATAGCAGCCTCGCGAAGATAGGAGTTATCCTGGTCAGCTGTTCTTGTGGGAAATGGAGTCCCATAAACGCAGATGAACCACAAACCGCTTCCGCCATCAACCACTAGAAACCAAGTGTTGTACTCATAGGCCACAATGGTCTTGTACTACATATTGTGTACTTTGCTTGGGAATTCTTGTATCAAGTTGGTGCCTCATCAGCTAACAGTAATCCTGGGGCTGGTGAGCTCAAAGGCCATTTTCTGGGAAATTAATATCCCAAAAACCCGGTCCTGACAAACTTGGTATCAGAGCCAGGCTGACCATTGGCTAATCCTATCTTAGCCAGGTCGATAAACCTAGGTTAACCAAACAACCAGACCTTAACCTAACCCCGACCAAGCTTCTCACGTAAGATAGCCACACAGTGACCCCGACGCTTTTGGCAGTCGGTGCCCAACCTATCAGCCTAGCCTATCGATCACGCGCCAGTGACCGACACCTAACATGTCTCATTCGCAAGCGTGCGAAGGAAGACTCCGTCCCTTTTTTCTATAAAAAGGGCACGCTAGCCTCAACCCAGCACATCACAGCCTCTTTCCCAAACCAAGCCACGATGCCTGGCCCCATTGTTCACAATGAGACCACAGCAACCAACCTTGGAGGTTTTGTGACCGTGCTCGCAAACCTCACCCGCCGTGCCTATGCATTAGAAGAGCCCCCTGAATATGTTGTGTACCAAGGACTCATGAGCGGTGAGAGCCGTCAGTTCTGGGCCACTGTGCACATCTATGGTAGGGGTCTATCGCCAGAACGCCCCTACAGGTTCACTGGAAGGACAACTTCCTTTGAGCCACAAGCCATCCAACAGGCAGCTCGAGAAGCTATAGTTCAACTCCGGCACTTGTCGCCCAGAGTTAACTGTCGCTCGTTCTACTACTACCCCAGTCGTGACGGGTATGGTAGGCCGCCCCAGGTTGCCAACGGAGATCACGAGACGGATCCTGCACTATTGCATCTGGTGCGCTATGTAAGCGCACTAGAGCAACTGTTCGATCAAATCACCCTTGATCTGATTGCAGCTCGTGGATAACTGGTTCGCCGAGCCCCGGTGACAGGAGAAGAGGAGCCCGACGCCGACAACCCAGTCGTGCTGTTCGGACACCCGATCGAGCCCTTGCGGTCTGCCCCAGCCATCGACCAAAATACTTTGTTGTCCCCAGAAGTGCTTCGTCGCCTTTTGGGAACACGCTCCAACGGGATTGTGGCCAACAACCCCCGCGATGGTCATCATCGCAAACCTGACTCTGCAACCCCTCAACCTCATCCGGCTAATCCCGACGGTGAAACCCGTGGAGAAGCCTCGACGTCCGCAAGGCCAGCCCACTTAGACATTAACGAAGTAGACTAAGTCGCTCGAGTAATAACGAGCCTTAATATGTCTACACCTTGTAATTGTGTGATCTTGTATCTCCATTATTAAAAGTTGTCTGCTTGTGTGCCCCTATTTCTGAATAGTAGCCATGCATTTGTACGTCAGTGTACAGTTACATTTTTAAATTCCGGGCACAGCTTCCAAAACCAACCCCGACGTCACCCACAGCAATGTGTCACATTTATGAGATATGTGTATCTGTGGCATTGACCCCGACCCCATAGAACAGAACCGGCAACTAG
This sequence comes from Aegilops tauschii subsp. strangulata, assembly GCF_002575655.3. Classification (NCBI taxonomy): domain Eukaryota; kingdom Viridiplantae; phylum Streptophyta; class Magnoliopsida; order Poales; family Poaceae; genus Aegilops; species Aegilops tauschii. Next base: position 5,294,270 of record NC_053039.3, read on the forward strand.
TTACCCTTCACCATGGTAAATAACCCAGCCCCAATGCTATATAAAAGGCCACCTCGTGACCTTGCCAAGTGCCCCTCACCTTGTGCGCAACGCTCACAGCCATTTCTTTGCCATGCCGACCCCCAGTATTTATCTAAGAACCCCAGACGCAACCCCCGGTAGTTTTGTTAAATTATTGTGGGACTTTACCTGCAGTACCATGAGTGCCATCCATCCACCCCAGTACGAGTTGCTCAAATCGAGGATCACCCCTTCCACCTCGAAATATTGGGCAGTGGTGCACATCCCTCCCACAAACCCAAACCAAGACCCAACGGAAGTTTCCTTCATGCGGGAATCCATGCCGACTCCGCATATGGCCATAGAAGCTGCTGCGTACGAAGCGCTCGCTCGTCTTCGATTCGCGGTACCCTATGCCAGCGAACGAGGATATTATTATTTTTCGAGTCGTGCAGCACCCAGAGAAGTTGCATCTTTTCCCGGTGGACGAATTGAGAGAGATCCAGTACTGGCCAACCGTGCCCAGTACGTTATCGCTCAGGAGCATTTGACTCAGCGGGTAATGGGTTATCTCCAGAGCCTCGCTGATTTAAATCCTCGGATCGCTATTGGCAGACCACTGAGGCCTGACCAGGAGAGACGCGTTCATCAACTGGTCAACCCGCTTCCCCCGATAGAAGAGGAGTGTGCCCCAGTACCAGAGACGTTTTCTCAGGACCCTGTCCGTTTACCATTTTTATTGTAGACGTCACCGCTGTGTTTATTATCACAGTATTTATTTATGTGTTGTAACTTGTGCGTGGTATCCAAAATTTGTGCGACAGATCAAATACTTGGTTTCAAATATGTGAGCAGTGTTACTCCTGTTAAGTTTGATTTAACTAATTTTTTCACTCGCGATAGATTTTTGTAGTGAGATTTCTTTCCCTGAGTTGCTGCAGCATATGCCTCTTCACGACGTAGATTTTTATTCACGCAGCGGCAGGCTCACAACCACAACCACTCGACCTCGTGCGCTAATTACAAATCCTCGTACACATTTTGCACCTAACTGATCACACCCGAGGACACCACAGTCTCAGTAAGAGAGATTTGTGAGTAATCATTCGGGCGCGAGTTGCCCCAGCACACCGACAGCAGTTAGCACTCGATGCCGCACCTAATCCTCGTGATCGCCGCCACCGCGAAGAGCTAACACTCGAGCGGCAGCATCACGACGATCATCAAGGATCATCGCGCACAGGAGCACGGAGAACCCCATCAACGTCGCCAAACCCCCACACACCAGGACCACGTACCAGTCCGGCATCGCCTCCGCCATTGGAGCCTCGTCTCGAGCTCCTGCAAACAGCAATGGAGGAGAAGGAAGGAGAAGTAGAAGCGAGGCCAGGTGTGAGGAAGAAGAAAGGAGCATCGCGATCATTTTATATCTGGATATCGGTGTACGGTGGGCGAGGTCCACCAGCGCCGCTCGTCGCTCGATCGTCGGTGTTCGCAGGCGAATCCGCGAGCAGTGCCGACAGTGCACTGGCCCGCGAGGTGAGTGCACGCTGCACCGGCAGCTAGCATGCCGCGCACTACCGCAGTACGGCCTGGGTGCCCTAGGCGCTAGGCGTCGGCAGTGGAGAAAGCGCGGGAAAGCCCGAGAGGGAGAGCAAGAAGAGAAAGCCAGAGGTAGAAGAAGAGGCCGACAGTGGGCCCTGTGTCCACCTGTCAGCCAGAGAGAGCACTGTGCTCTCGGGTGCGACCAACATATTTTAGTAATTTAGAATTTATTCTAAATTTACTGTATCCAACGTAGAAATATCTCGTTTTCCCCAACCATGGATTTTTTTCCACGCAACGCAAGTATACCACACTGTGGTTTTACACCACTTATTGCCCTCTCACTGTAGATACGTTGTTATTGCACAGTAGAATGATTTCTTTTGGTAAGAGCGATGTTTGTTCAAAACAGCTGTTAACAAATCTCGAGGACGAGATTTTTCTTAAGGGGGGTAGTGTTGTGACACCCCAAAATTTTGACCTGGTTTTATTAAATAAAATTTTACCAGGAAATTAAACTATTCCATTTGTCTGGATTTTTCTTTTGATTTCAGAACCCCTCTTCTCTTTTATATTGTGGGTTTTTACCTCAAGTGGAAACTTTCCAAAAATATTATTGGACTTGTATACTCTCTCTATAAAACAATTCTTTATCAGTAGGATTTAATGGCATAAATACTTTTCTTGAGCTTTATTCTTTTAAAATGACTTTTCATGAAATTGGAGCCTCTTTTGCACTGCAACCATTTGATAAATGCATTTAAAATTTTCACCAAAATTTGGGGATGTCATGTGATGTTTCCACTTCCCTTTTATGCAAGATACCTTTTGGTCATTGGAGATTTTGAGCTCTACATCAAGCTTTTCAAATCTGGTCCAGTAGGTATTTTTGCACTACAACCTATTTAAATATTCCTTTAAAAAATTCTTCCATGTGTTTGGAGATGTCAGTAGATGCACATGATTCAACTTTATGCAAAAAACCATTGGTGTTCTTTGAAATATTTGAGTGAATCAACCTCATCTTCTCTCTGCCCCAGTTTGGTGATTTGTACCGCAACCCTAATTTATTTTGCTCTAGTGTCATGACCGGTTTTCCAATAAAACATTTATTGAGAAACCGATCCCTTTTACGGACCAGTAGAGAAGAATCCTTCTTACTGGTAGACAATTTCTTGATTACAGAAAAATCCAGGAGTACTAAATTTAATACAAGGTTGAGCGGAGACTGCTCAACAATTTATTACAAGCACGCCGATATTAAACATAAAGGCGGATATGACACAAAGGGTATGGTGGCATAACTACTGACTCGCAATAAAAGCGGTGGTGGATATGTCACAGTGAAGTGGGTGACATGACTCCTAAATCTAACAGCTCATCGAGCGTCGGAGTGAGGCTCGAGGACTCTTATTGGGGTAGCGGAAGCGTATATAATACAAGTGACCAAAATCCAGGATCGCACGAGACTGACTGGGACTCCTCTAGGCGTCGGACTCACTATCAAACTCTTCATCCATGAGATCTCCTTCGTCAACATCTGGCCAAATCAACAAGCGTGCGTGCCACAGTCGGACGTCTGAGCGACATCACGTAAAGGGCTTATATCAAAGGTAAATAACGAGAGTGCCACAGTCGGACGTCTAAGCGACATCACATAAAGGGCTTATATCAAAGGTAAATAACGAGAGTGCCACAGTCGGACGTCTGAGCGACATCACATAAAGGGCTTATATCAAATGTAAATAACGAGAGTGCCACAGTCGGACGTCTGAGCGACATCACATAAAGGGCTTATATCAAAAGTAAATAATGAGAGTGCCACAGTCGGACGTCTGAGCAACATCACATAAAGGGGGCTTATATCAAAAGTAAATGACAAGAGTGCCACAGTCGGACGTGTGAGCGACATCACGTAAAGGGCTTATATGTCATAACTTGATATTTCAGTAGCTCATGAATTTAAATCATTTTCAAGGGAATATTCAGGTACGAAATAATAAAATGGTTAGTCCATCCACAGGAATAACATTCAACCGGGTTTACCACTCAAGCTTGTTTACTGGGGATTTCCACGGAGACTGACACAGAGACTGACATGGATATGGATATGCTATCCATGGTCTTTGACCATGGACACGATGACTCGGAAGGTTTGACTCTGCAGAGTTTGTACTCTTAACCACAGCCAACGGATTTCAGTAGTCACAAGGGACTAGTTCCATTTACGGTATTTTAGGAGAAACACATCTATCCAGTACACACCCATTCCACATTCTGATGCCAGGAATTACCCTAGGCAACGTTCAAGAACAACTTTTAGACGGGGAGGCTACAACCTCGCGTAGCATGGGATCAAATTTATACCGCGCGCTCTAAGGGGTGCCCCGGCCCCCTCTCGGTCCCAACCGGAAACACCCATGCCCCCTGACCGGATGACTGGCTTTAATCCGGGGCCATGGAACCCTCATCCCGGCCCCTCTATTTGGTGTGTACAAGGAAAAAGGTTAGCAACTTACTAAACCGTATTCTTTGCAGAAAACATGTGGCAGCACGAAAGGGGAAGAACGGTAACGTGGCTCAGTCCACGTTAACGTCGGAGTTTATTGGATGACATAAGACTGGCATGCTACAACAATACCATCTTACTACCTCTCATGTCACCACATGATAGGTCATCTCTCATCAAAAGATCACAGTAAACTACGAAGCACACAGTTAGTTGCCTTGCATGCAACGTAACACTCACCGATGCTCATATGCCATGCACAAACCATTGAAGAAAACTTGCAAAACACCCATCATATCAAAGGTTCAAACATGCTTGCCTGGTTCGGAGAAGTCGGAGTCTAGCTCGGCGAAGTTCGCGGCTCCGTCACCTCCTCCGGAACCTACGGTATAACGAAACCGTATACTAACGTGAAAATCGTTGCATGCATAAAAAGTGTTCCAAATAAATACTGTAAAAAACTAGACAAAAATACAAGACTGACAGAAAAAGAATCAATCAAAAAGCATCTTTTGTTAAAAAGATATAAAGGTTTTAGTCCAAGAACTGATCTGTGATGAAACAAAAAAGATCCAGGGACTTTTTTGAGAAAACAGAAAACGGTTCGGTATGAAATACGCCAGCCCAGAAGGAAAACACGTTTTTCTCGAAGGCGCCTTCAGAAAATGGTTCGAAGGGGAAAAGAAGAGAGGCTGACGGGGGGGTCCCACCCGTCAGGTTCAAAATCCAACCGAGCTCGCCGGCGCCAGAAGGCTGCGGTGGTCGCCGGCGTTGATACACGGCGAGGCACAGTGATCGGAGGGTACCTACGGGTTCAGGGTGTTCTTCCGCGTCGGTGGGTGGTGAACTTGACCGTCGGAGAGCACCACGTCGACGGCGACCCTATCTCCGGCGGACGGTGGTTCGGGCAATGGTGGAATACTCCGGTGGGTGCTGCAAACTCCAAATTGATGCGTGGGTCAGAGAGGTGGATGCACTAGGAGACTACTGGCATGAGCTGAGAGGTAGGGGTGCACGCACGGGAGTGAATCGAGCTGGATCCCGAAGCGGGTCGAGGCGGCCGGAGTTGGGGAAGAAGACTCCCTCGGGGGCTACCCAGTGGCTTGGCGTGGTACTAGTGGTGTGTAGAGATGGTGCGGGTTCGAGTTCGAGCTCGGGGCCTCCTTTTATAGGCGATCCAAGGAGGTGGCCGTGAACGGGATAACGCCGGCGAGAAATTACGGCGAGGTAGAGGTCGGGCAGGGGGTTTAGGTGGCTAGGCATCATCGTGGTGGATCACTGGCACCGTTTCTCTGCTCAAACCTCGGTCGGGCTTGCGTAATACACTGGCCCTCGACGGAACGGCCCTACGGGCACGACGGCGGCAGGGAGCGCGCTCCGCGCCTTCTAGTTCACGACGACGGCCCTGCAGCGTGCACAGGTGAGTGGACGGCCACGCGGTGGCCTCTGGTGGCTTGGGCGGCGCTGGACGGCGCCGTCCAACGCTGCGCCTCTCTGGCAGCCGCAATGGGCGCTGCTGCTGCCACTCACGGGGAGGCGCACCTCTGGCAGCTCGTCGCCGACGCCCGCAAGTGTCTAGGCGATCGTGCGGCGCAGGGATAAGAAGGAAGGAACAGGGAGCAAGGCGCCACCGCGGCTACTGGCGAGATCGAGGTACGTTTCTGAAGAAAACGACGGCGGCTCTGAAACTGTATCTCTGAATTTTCTGAACCTTGACAGTAACACTGCACGCCAGGTGTTTGATGATATGACTTGGCATGAGGAAAAAAAATTCTGGAGCTGGGACTTGGTGAGGTGACCTCTCGATGCATCCAGAGGCTGCCTGAATTTTCGCAGATTTTTAGGAGGAGAAAACAAATGAATTTCATCAAATTTGACAAATATGGTCCAAACTTGCAGCAAGCACAATTTGAAATATTTGAACTGGAGACCAGTGGATCTTCATGGATCTTGGTTGAGGGCTCTAAGGACTAGCGAGGGAAATTTGTTTGGAGGCAAAACTCAAAGGAGAAATGGTAGTTCCTTTGTAAATCTCCAAGGGTCAAAATAGAAGGCAGAAAAAGTTTTTGATAAGAAATAAATGGAAATAAAATCATGGGGGAGTTCAACTTGCTGGATTTGAAGTTTATCTTGACACAAAGAGGGGAGATGGCCTTTGGGAGGGGATTTCCACTTAGGTCATGGCAAGAGAAGATTTTGAAAGGGGAAAGGATCACTCCATAATCCATAGGGCTATTTTTAAAAAGAAAAGATATCCAAAAACTTTTCCAATGAAAAACATTGGTGTTGAGCCAGTCATAAGATGAAAAACATCCAAGACCAAAGATCAAGTCTTGGGTGAAACCAAACAAAATACTTGTCATAAAAGAATTTTTTTGAGAAGGAGAGTCCTTTAGAAGAAAAATTTAAATAACCTCCCTCAAATCAAATAAAAGTTTGATAAAGCCAAATAAAATTTTTGGGTGTCACACCACCTACCCCCTTAGGAAAAATCTCGTCCCCGAGATTTCAGCTGATCCTCAAATAGATGTGGGTACTCTGCCTGAAGGAAATCCTCTCTTTCCCATGTTGCTTCATCCTCGGTGTGATTGCTCCACTGAAACTTGAAAAATTTAATCGTTTTCTAACGGGTCCTCCTTTCAGACTCTTCCAATATTTTTACTGGCCGCTCTTTGTAGGTGAGGTCTGGTTGCATGTCAATGCTTTCATGAGATACATGCTTTTCCGGGTTGCTCACACATTTCCTCAACTGTGAGACGTGGAACACGTCGTGGACGTCTGACAGCTCTTTGGGTAGGTCCAGCTGGTAGGCTACTGTGCCTCTTCGTGCAATTACACAGAAGGGTCCAATAAATCTTGAGGCTAGCTTCCCCTTAATTTTGAACCATTGCAGGCCCCTCATAGGAGACACTCGTAGGTATACGTAATCACCGGGTTCAAAGCTGACCTCACGATGTTTTCGATCGTAGTAGCTCTTTTGTCGACTTTGAGCTGTCTTGAGTCGGTCCCTGATTTGTTTAACTTTCTCCTCGGCTTCCTTGAGCATGTCTGGGCCGAAGATACGACTGTCACCTGTTTCTGACCAGTTTAATGGGGTACGACATCTCCGTCCGTACAATGCTTCAAAAGGTGCCATTTGTAGGCTGGCTTGGTAACTGTTGTTGTATGCGAACTCGGCATACGGCAAACTTTCTTCCCAACTGGATCCATAGGTGAGAACACAGGCTCTCAGCATGTCTTCTAGGATTTGGTTCACGCGTTCCGTTTGTCCATCAGTCTGGGGGTGGTACGCTGTACTGGATGCTAGTTGCGTGCCCAGAGCTTGTTGTAGGTGATCCCAAAATTTAGAGACAAATTGAGTGCCCGGGTCGGATATTATAGTCTTTGGGACTCCATGCAGACAAACTATACGGGAGAGATAAAGCTTAGCAAGCTTCTGAGTGGAGTAGGTCGTCTTCACGGGAATGAAATGTGCTACCTTGGTTAGCCTATCTGTGATGACCCATATGGCATCATTTCTGCGTTGTGATCGAGGTAGTCCGACGATAAAATCCATTCCAATTTCGTCCCATTTCCACTCAGTTATCCTATTTGGCTGTAGCAGCCCTGCTGGTTTTTGATGCTCAGCTTTAATGCGCTGACACGAATCGCAACAAGCAATGAATGTGGCTATATCCCTTTTCATACGGTGCCACCAAAATCTTTCCTGAATGTCCTTGTACATTTTGGTTCCTCCAGGGTGGATTGAATATGGGGCAGTGTGGCTTTCAGTTAGGATTTGCTGTTTGAGGTCCTCAATGTTTGGTACGCAAAGTCTTTCCCCGTACCATAATATTCCCTCATTGTCTGTGACGAACTCTGAAGCCTTGCCAAGGCTCATCTTTCTCTTTATACCTTCGATGCTGGGATGTCCATGCTGACCCTTCTTAATTTGTTCCATTAGGGTGGGCCGTATCTCCAGATTTGATACGTTGCCCTCAGAGACTATCACCATGTTGAGTTTAGCGAACTCCTGCTGAAACTCAGGCCTCAGTTCTGTGGACTGTCGTTGCCCGAGCTGGGGTTCCGACTAAGAGCATCTGCCACTACATTTGCTTTCCCTGGATGGTAGTGAATGCCCACATCATAGTCCTTGACTAATTCCAACCAGCGTCGTTGTCGTAAATTGAGCTCTGGCTGCGTGAAAATATACTTAAGGCTTTTATGATCCGTATATATCTCACAACGATTCCCCAGCAAAAAGTGCCTCCACTCTTTGAGTGCATGGATGACTGCTGCTAGCTCCAAGTCATGAGTAGGATAATTTTCTTCATGTTTCCGTAGTTGCCTGGAAGCATATGCGACAACTTTGGCGTCCTGCATCAATACGCACCCGAGGCCCTTCCAGAATGCGTCACAATACACTTCAAAACTCTTGTGTATGTCTGGCACAACCAAAACGGGTGCTGATGTTAGTTTCTTTTTGAGTTCTTGGAAGCTTTTCTCGCACGCTTCAGTCCATACAAATTTCTTATCTTTCTTGAGTAACTGTGTCATTGGTTTTGCCACAGTGGAGAATCCTTCAATAAACCTTCGGTAATATCCAGCCATTCCTAGGAAACTCCGTACATCTGTTACGCTTGTTGGTGGTTTCCAGTCAAGTATGGCTTTGACTATTTCTGGGTCTACGGCCACGCCTTCTTGGGTCAATATATGGCCTAGAAAACCAACTTGTCTTAGCCAAAATTCACATTTGCTAAACTTGGCGTACAATTGATGTTTCCTTAATTCTCCCAATACAATTCTGAGGTGTTCAGCATGTTCTTCCGGTGTCCTTGAGTATACCAGAATATCGTCAATGAACACCACAACAAATTTGTCCATGAATTTCATAAACACTTTGTTCATGAGGTGGACAAAATATGTGGGGCGTTCGTTAGTCCAAACGGCATCACTGTGAACTCATATAATCCGTATCTGGAGGTGAATGCTGTCTTAGGGATATCTTCTGTCCATACTTTTAATTGATGATACCCCGATCTTAAATCAATTTTTGAGAACACCTTAGCTTGTGCAAGCTGGTCAAATAAATCATTTATCCGTGGCATCGGATATTTGTTTTTGATGGTGACCATGTTGAGAGCTCGATAGTCTATACACAATCTCAGTGTCCCATCCTTTTTCTTGGCAAATAATACTAGTGAACCCCAAGGTGAGGAGCTGGCTCGTATAAATCCTTTGTCCAGTAATTCTTTTATTTGCTTCTTCAATTCTACCAACTCGGAGGGTGCCATTCTATAAGGTTTCTTATAAATGGGGGTGGTGCCAGGTGCTAGTTCAATGCTGAACTCTATCTCTCGGTCTGGTGGCATGCCTGGTAGTTCTTCAGGAAATACGTCGGGAAACTCGCACACCACTGGAACTTTTCTCAATTCTGACATGTCCACCTTGTTCAACTTTGGTTGCCGTGACCGTGGTCTCTCTTGAGCTGTAACTTTTATTGTCTTGCCGTGATGGTGAGTGAGGATTACAGTCCGATTGAAGCAGTCAATAAATCCCTTGTTGGTGGTTAACCAGTCCATTCCTAGGATAACATCCAGTCCTTTATTTTCCAACACGATGAGATTTGCCTGAAACTTTAGTCCTTCAAACTCAATAATCACTCCTTGGCAGTAACTCTGAGTGATCTGCTTATTCCCGGGGGACTTGATGATCATAGACTTTTCCAAGGAAAGTATCGGAAAACCATGTTGCAAAACAAAACTCTTCAAAATGAACGAGTGAGAAGCTCCAGAATCAAACAAAACCGTGGCAGGTATTGTGTTGACAGGGAACGTACCGAGCACGATATCTGGGGCATTCTGTGCTTCTTCCTTGGTCACATTGTTCAGGTGACCCTTCTTGTGATTGTTGTTGGGGTTGAAATTGTTACGCTTGGGGGCTGGATTAATTCCACCATTGTTCGGCTTGGGTGCCGAGTTCCTTGGTTTTGGGCACTGTTTGGCATAGTGCCCTTCCTCTCCACAAGCATAGCAAGTGACACCTGGACAGTATGTAAAGTCCTTGTCCCTTGAATGGAAATGTTTGGTTGGCCTTAGAGCAGTGGTCGTGGACTTTCTCGCTTCATTCCTCTGAATATCAGTCTTGCTCCGGTTTCGGCGAGCATGAGCCGTCTTGTCCCTTTTTCGCTTGCGAATATCCTCCAGGCTGCGGCGCTCATTCTCCAATGTAATAGCCTTGTCAACCAGAGTTTTGAAATCGGGAAAAGTGTGTACGACCAGTTGGCATTTTAGTGCTGGTGCCAGGCCGTCCAAATTTTTTTCCATCCTTTTGTTCTCAGTCATATGTTCATCGTAGGCATAAAGAGATACTTGAGTAAACTAACTGGTGTATTCAATCACTGTCATGCCTCTCTGCTTGAGGTCATCAAACTCCCTTTTCTTGATCTTTATAATGCTCCTGGGGATGTGCGCCCCACGAAAACCTTCCTTAAACTCTTCCCAGGTGATGTTATGTTCACTGGGGTGCATGTGTAGGAAATTTTCCCACCATGTGGCAGCTGCTCCAGTGAGGTAGTGAGGTGCATAAAGCACCTTCTCATGATCAGAACATTGAGCAATAATCAACTTTCTTTCGATGTCTCGCGGCCTATCAGTTTGAGCGAACGTTGAAGGGTGTGTCTTCTGTAGTTCAGATAACTTGGAGTGCGGTTGGTATGGCTCACGGTGATTTCCCATACTGATGACGTGATTCATCATTTCTTGGTGTTGCTGTTGGCTTTGTTCGAAAAGGCGGCATACTTGAGATAAGGCTGCCTCGCTGTCCTGTTGACTAGACTGCCCCTGTGTGAAGTTGTTGCTTGTCTGGGTTCCATAAACTTCTTCCGGTGGATTTGGCATGGAACGAGTCCAGGGACGAGACATTTTCCACTCTGGGGTATTATTTTGCAAAACTCATGAGAAGAACTGTGTGACACGAGGAAAATTTTGCAAAGGCAAAAATTTAAAAGACCTCAAGATTTTTCAAGTAAAGTACTTGATTGCGCATGGAGAAGGACTGCTCAGTACATATCTTACACGTGATACACAAACATACGATACATCACTCAGGATGTGCGTACACAATCCTGACATGTTATTTAGGCTATTGCACTTCTCCGAGTCCTACATGATGCGCACACAAATTACTTCTCACCAAACCTATGTACATATAAAACATATCATACAAGCGGGTACATCACACGGCTGCTAGGCGCACTCAGTCGGAGATGGTGAAGATTTCCTTCTGCCTGCCGAGGGTAAGACCCAGCGGCGAAGGAGACTCAACCTCCACCTCCTCCCTAATAGGCTCCAGGCGCGTAGCACTGCGTTGAGGAAATGGTGCGGGTGCGGCAGGCGGTGCAGCTCTGACTGGAGTAGGAGCAATGACCTGGTCAAATTCCTCAGTGGTAGGCAGACGGTGAGCGGTGGCCAAAATGGCAGGTGAATAGGATGCTAAGGACGAGACGAAAGTCAGTGGCGGTGCCATGTGGAGAAGCTCCCTCCTGTTGGCAGAACAGCCCCGAACTAAGTCCATACGGGCAGCCACAAGATCGTCCACGAGGTTGTCGAAAGCTGCCTCCAGAGCTTTGAGATACTCAACAAGAATCTCGATAGCTTCATCCCTCTCTCCCCTATGGTAGGCGAATGCATAGTGACAAGTATATGGCACATGGCATGGGAGGTAGCGGTAGCGACGAGTCTTCATCGTAGGAAGAACATCCCGAAGATGAGCTATCGCCTCACGGGCGGCCATCTGCATGGCATGCCTCTCCGTAGGCATGGCCCTTCCCACAAAACGGAAGTGGCGAGACGCAGAACGTCCTCCCTTGAATTGCACCACGGCCTGGTGCATAGACACGTCGTAGCTGAGCTTGTGTTGGTAAAGCGTGAACTCCGGACGAGTCGCTGGCCCGATCGTGAGCTTGGTGATGGAGATGAGGAGTTTGACAAACCCCTCGGGCACATTAGTGAACACCCGAGTCTCGCAGTTGCTGCCAGCCATCTACAAAAGTAGGCAAAAATTCTGAGTAGTCAAATCATAAATTTATGATGACCAACAGAAAATAGCCACATTTGCAAAATGCTGAAAAAGCATTAAAAACGCTAATAACCGATTAGCGATCGCACCTAGTGGCTTCCTACAGTCAGCCTGGCTCTGATACCAAGCTTGTCACGACCGGTTTTCCAATAAAACATTTATTGAGAAACCGATCCCTTTTACGGACCAGTAGAGAAGAATCCTTCTTACTGGTAGACAATTTCTTGATTACAGAAAAATCCAGGAGTACTAAATATAATACAAGGTTGAGCTGAGACTGCTCAACAATTTATTACAAGCACGCCGATATTAAACATAAAGGCGGATATGAGACAAAGGGTATGGTGGCATAACTACTGACTCGCAATAAAAGCGGTGGTGGATATGTCACAGTGAAGTGGGTGACATGACTCCTAAATCTAACAGCTCATCGAGCGTCGGAGTGAGGCTCAAGGACTCTTATTGGGGTGGCGGAAGCGTATATAATACAAGTGACCAAAATCCAGGATCGCACGGGACTGACTGGGACTCCTCTAGGCGTCGGACTCACTATCAAACTCTTCATCCATGAGATCGCCTTCGTCAACATCTGGCCAAATCAACAAGCCAGGTGAGTACTATGAAAGCACTCGCAAGACAGTTTGGACATAAGATATAACAAATGCAAACATGATGCATATGAACAGAATAATAATGCACACTCCGATAATGAAATAGCAATGCGTGAGAAAGTAAAAAAGGAAGTCGGGCGGTAGTCCACTCGAAATCCCAATGTAATACTGAGGGCCAATCGAGTGTCTGAAATGACTCCTCGAAGGGTACAAATAAATTAACAATGCCGTAGTCGGGCGTCGGGGCGACACCACATAAAGGGCTTATAATGGAATATAAATGACAGTGCGTGCCACAGTCTGACGTCTAAGCGACATCACGTAAAGGGCTTATATCAAAGGTAAATAACGAGAGTGCCATAGTCGGACGTCTGAGTGACATCACATAAAGGGCTTATATCAAAGGTAAATAACGAGAGTGCCACAGTCGGACGTCTGAGCGACATCACATAAAGGGCTTATATCAAAAGTAAATAACAAGAGTGCCACAGTCGGACGTCTGAGCGACATCACATAAAGGGCTTATATCAAAAGTAAATAATGAGAGTGCCACAGTCGGACGTCTGAGCGACATCACATAAAGGGCTTATATCAAAAGTAAATGACAAGAGTGCCACAGTCGGACGTCTAAGCGACATCACGTAAAGGGCTTATATCTCATAACTTGATATTTCAGTAGCTCATGAATTTAAATCATTTTCAAGGGAATATTCAGGTACGAAATAATAAAATGGTTAGTCCATCCACATGAATAACATTCAACCGGGTTTACCACTCAAGCTTGTTTACCGGGGATTTCCACGGAGACTGACACAGAGACTGACATGGATATGGATATGCTGGCCATGGTCTTTGACCATGGACACGATGACTCGGAAGGTTTGACTCTGCAGAGTTTGTACTCTTAACCACAGCCAACGGATTTCAGTAGTCACAAGGGACTAGTTCCGTTTACGGTATTTCAGGAGAAACACATCTATCCAGTACACACCCATTCCACATTCCGATGCCAGGAATCACCGTAGGCAACGTTCAAGAAAAACTTTCAGACGGGGAGGTTACAACCTCGCGTAGCATGGGATCAAATTTATACCACGCGCTCTAAGGGGTGCCCCCCTCTCGGTCCCAACCGGAAACAACCATGCCCCCTGACTGGATGACTGGCTTTAATCCAGGGCCATGGAACCCTCATCCCGGCCCCTCTATTTGGTGTGTACAAGGAAAGAGGTTAGCAACTTACTAAACCGTATTCTTTGCAGAAAACATGTGGCAGCACGAAAGGGGAAGAACGGTAACGTGGCTCAGTCCACGTTAATGTCGGAGTTTATTGGATGACATAAGACTGGCATCCTACAACAATACCATCTTACTACCTCTCATGTCACCACATGATAGGTCATCTCTCATCAAAAGATCACAGTAAACTACGAAGCACACAGTTAGTTGCCTTGCATGCAACGTAACACTCACCGATGCTCATATGCCATGCACAAACCATTCAAGCAAACATGCAAAACACCCATCATATCAAAGGTTCAAACATGCTTGCCTGGTTCAGAGAAGTCGGGGTATAGCTCGGCAAAGTTCGCGGCTCCGTCACCTCCTCCGGAACCTACGGTATAACGAAACCGTATACTAACGTGAAAACCGTTGCGTGCATAAAAAGTGTTCCAAAATTTTTCCAAATAAATACTATAAAAAAATTAGACAATAATACAAGACAGACAGAAAAAGAATCAATCAAAACGCATCTTTTGTTAAAAGATATAAAGGTTTTAGTCCAAGGACTGATCTGTGATGAAACAGAAAAGATCTAGGGACTTTTTTGAGAAAACAGAAAACGGTTCGGTATGAAATACGCCAGCCCAGAAGGAAAACACATTTTGCCCAAAGGCGCCTTCAGAAAACGGTTCGAAGGGGAAAAGAAGAGAGGTTGACGGGGGGTCCCACCCGTCAGGTTCAAAATCCAACCGAGTTCGCCGGCGCCCGAAGGCTGCGGTGGTCGCCGGCGTTGAACCACGGCGAGGCAGAGTGATCGGAGGGTACCTACGGGTTCAGGGTGTTCTTCCGCGTCGGTGGGTGGTGGACTTGACCGTCGGAGAGCACCACGTCGACGGCGACCCTATCTTCGGCGGACGGTGGTTCAGGCGATGGTGGAATACTCTGGTGGGTGCTGCAAACTCCAAATTGATGCGCGGGTCAGAGAGGTGGATGCACTAGGAGACTACTGGCATGAGCTGAGAGGTAGGGGTGCATGCACGAGAGTGAATCGAGCTGGATCCCGAAGCAGGTCGAGGCGGCCGGAGTTGGGGAAGAAGACTCCCTCGGTGGCTGCCCAGTGGCTTGGCGTGGTACTAGTGGTGTGTAGAGATAGTGCGGGTTCAAGTTCGAGCTCGGGGCCTCCTTTTATAGGCGATCCGAGGAGGTGGCCGTGAATGGGATAACGCCGGTGAGAAATTACGGCGAGGTAGAGGTCGAGCAGGGGGTTTAGGTGGCTAGGCATCATCGTGGTGGATCACTGGCACCGTTTCTCTGCTCAAACCTCGGTCGGGCTTGCGTAATACACTGGCCCTCGACCGAACGGCCGGACGGGCACGACGGCGGCAGGGAGTGCGCTCCGTGCCTTCCAGTTCACGACGACGGCCCTACAGCGTGCACAGGTGAGTGGACGGCTACGCGGTGGCCTCTGGTGGCTTGGGCGGCGCTGGACGGCGCCATCCAACGCTGCACCTCTCTAGCAGCCGCAATGGGCGCTGCTGCTGCCACTCACGGGGAGGCGCACCTCTGCCAGCTCGTCGCCGACGCCCGCAAGTGTCCATGCGATCGTGCGGCGCAGGGATAAGAAGGAAGGAACAGGGAGCAAGGCGCCACCGCGGCTACTGGCGAGATCGAGGTAGGTTTCTGAAGAAAACGACGGCGGCTCTGAAACTGTATCTCTGAATTTTCTGAACCTTGACAGTAACAGTGCACGCCAGGTGTTTGATGATATGACTTGGCATGAGGAAAAAAATTCTGGAGCTGGGACTTGGTGAGGTGACCTCTCGATGCATCCAGAGGCTGCCTGAATTTTCTCAGATTTTTAGGAGGAGAAAACAAATGAATTTCATCAAATTTGACAAATATGGTCCAAACTTGCAGCAAGCACAATTTGAAATATTTGAACTGGAGACCAGTGGATCTTTATGGATCTTGGTTGAGGTCTCTAAGGACTAGCCAGGGAAATTTGTTTGGAGGCAAAACTCAAAGGAGAAATGGTAGTTCCTTTGTAAATCTCCAAGGGTCAAAATAGAAGGCAGAAAAAGTTTTTGATAAGAAATAAATGGAAATAAAATCATGGGGGAGTTCAACTTGCTGGATTTGAAGTTTATCTTGACACAAAGAGGGGAGATGGCCTTTGGGAGGGGATTTCCACTTAGGTCATGGCAAGAGGAGATTTTGAAAGGGGAAAGGATCACTCCATAAGCCATAGGGCTATTTTTAAAAAGAAAAGATTTTCAAAAACTTTCCCAATGAAAAACATTGGTGCTGAGCCAATCATAAGATGAAAAACTTCCAAGACCAAAGATCATGTCTTGGGTGAAACCAAACAAAACACTTGTCATAAAAGAAATTTTTTGAGAAGGAGAGTCCTTTAGAAGAAAATTTTAAATAACCTCCCTCAAATCAAATAAAAGTTTGATAAAGCCAAATAAAATTTTTGGGTGTCACATCTAGTGCCCATGAGCTTCTTCCTGCTTATTGTCCTCCCTGCAAAACCCTTAAGTCCAGGAGAGTGGACCCATTGGAGGATTTTAAGTGCATGCAATAGGGCCTTTTTCTTTCTGTCCAAAACTGAAAGTTTGCAAAACTTGCACTAGCAAGTTTCTGGTTTTGCCCTAATGATCTTGCCATCATCACCTACATATAAAGAGACCCTGATCTGGAGTTTTTGGCCACTTCAAGAGTTGCATAGATACACCTAGCATTCTGTCGAACACCTTGTGTTCATGGACAGTTTGGGCATGTTTTCTAGTTGGCATTATGAACTTGATCCACTGACCCAGCAACCTTGTCCACTAAGATCCTAGCTACTCCTAACCTAGGTCTGCTAATTGCCAGCCTCACCCAAGCCCTATGGCACGCTTTGGCATTTGGCCGAACAGTTGGCGTGCACGCTCTGGGCGCGCCCAGAGCGCACGATTTGCACGCGCGCGCACCGTGCCGCCGCGTCGCACTGCCGCCCTCGCCGCGTCCCGCCCCTGGCCCTTGCTCGCCAGCAGAGCCACGCCCTGCCCTCGCCCACTCGCCAGAACCCTCCATGCCACCCCTTGCGCCCTACAGCGCCGCCGTCAGGGCTCCCTTGGCGGCACGCCGGCGTCGGCAGTGGGCTCCTGCCATGGACGGCGCCGCCCAAGCCACCCGCGCGCGCGGCCAGCTGCCCCCTGGAACAGCCCAAGCTCATCCACAAGCTCGTCGGCACGCGCTCGCCGCCGCCACGTCGCCCTGCAGCTACAGAACGACGGTCGCCGGCGTTCTTATCCACGGCCGCCGCGGGACCGACCTCGAGCGCCTATATAAGGGGACCCCGAGCTCAACCTAGCAATCAGGCAACCTCGTTCTATCCCCCTAGTGCCCCCAACACCCAGCAATCGACGTCGGGAAGCTTTCTTCCCCGTCTCCGGCCAGTTCGGCCGCTGCCACGCTCCGGTTCAATCCGTCGCAGTCATAGCCTTCCTTGGCCATCTAGTACCACCATACCACTCCCCTCGACCTCACGGAGCCGCCCAGCCTCTCAAACTCGACCAAGGACCACCGTAGACCGAAACCCCCCAAACCACCCGAAACCTCCTCCGCCACGGAGCTCGCCGCCGGCGACTCCTTCCACCCCCGATGACCCAGCTACCACCGGGAGGACCGCCCCGGTCTGGTAGGTCCATCCCTGCCCTCGGATACCCTCGAGGAGACGTCGTTCGCCGGCGTCGATCGCTGGAGTCCCGCCTCCGCACGGGCAGAGGAAGAGGAGGGAGAAAGGACTGGTCAAACCTGACCAGTGGGCCCCCTGGACCCACTGTCAGTGACCCAGCCCCGCCACCGCGTGTTTAAGTGGTCGCGTAAACCCCCGAAGTACGTCTCCTCTGCTTCGAAAGCGTATTCTCCCCCGAAACGTTTTCTTTTTCTAGTTTTATTAAAAACAGAACTTTTACCAAACTTTGACTGGCTATATCTTTTAAAATAAAACTCCAAATGAGATGATTCTTTTTCCTAACTCTCTCAAATTTCATCTAGTTTATTTTGAGATTTATTTCAAAAATATCTGGGACAACTTTTTGTACTGTTTTTGAAATATATGTTATTTGAATATTTTTCAAAATAGGAAATGGAGAGAGAAGAAAACTTTCAAAAAGTTTTGGAATGCACACTTCCTCTCCACAACTTGAAGGCAAGCACTCTGAACCCTGGCATAATAGTTTTGGGTGTTGTTGATACGGTTACAACTCCACCCTGACTTGGAGCATACGTTATTTTATGTGACGATAGAATCATACGCATGAGTGCGCAATGGAGATTCTTTGCTGTTAGAAATGGATATGCTGGTGATAGTGATCATCCTCGTGAGCTTCTCATGCATGCCGGAAGGAAGCCGGGAAAGTCGTGGTCTTGGGTAGACACGAGCTTATCCCTAGTTCCTCGTCGAGACGAGTGTGGGTATGGCATGATGAGGTACGATGAGTGGTTTTTCTGTCTGTTGGTTGAAGTATTTTGGTTATGCTAATCATACAGGGAATACGTGAACCCCCTGAGTCGACCGTAGATCGAGTCTTGTTCCAGTAAAACCCCCATACTTGTTTGGTACTACCACTTGTCCCTGCCGCAGGTAGGGTACGGTTCAGTAAGTTGTCAACCCCTTACCAAAGCACACACCATACAGAGAGGCCATGGTGGAAGATACCGGCTGCATCCGGTAGGCATGCCACCTGGTCCGGGGGCATGGGTGTTTCCGGTTGGGACCGAGAGGGGGGCACCCCTTAGAGCGCGCGATATAAATTTGATCCCATGCTACGTCGAGGTTGTAGCCTCCCCACTTAGAGTTTTGCTTGACAGGTGTCGTGGGTGATTCCAGACACCGGTAAGTTAAGCTGGTGTGTGCAGGTCAGGCGTGTTTTCAATTAAAAGGCCGTAGACGGAATTAGTCCCGATGGACTAAATAAATCCGTTACTCGTGGGTAAGGAGTACACCCTCTGCAGAGGTTAAATCTATTCGGATAGCCATGTCCATGGGAGAGGACTACAGTCTGAGATGGGTTTAGTGACGGTCTTCGGATGGAGAAATGGCTAAACTAGATCATTGATTATGACCTGTGACATATGAGGATTATGATTATTTTAGTGACGGTCTTCGGATGGAGAAACGGCTAAACTAGATCATTGATTATGACCTGTGACATATGAGGATTATGATTATTTTAGTGACGGTCTTCGGATGGAGAAACGGCTAAACTAGATCATTGATTAAGACCCGTGGCATATGAGGATTGTAATTATTATTATTATTGTGGACTAACCATTTACATTATTTGAATTATTGAGTATCCCTGGGACAGTGCTACCTCCTGGATACTCACTGTGACTATTCTCTTATAAGCCTTTTATGTGGTGTCGCTCAGACGCCCGACTGTGGCATGCTTGTTATTACTATTATTTATAAGCCCTTTATGTGGTGTCGCATAGACGCCCGACTGTGGCATGCTTGTTACTTCTTTTATTTTTAAGCCCTTTATGTGGTGTCGCATAGACGCCCGACTGTGGCATGCTTGCTATTTTCTTTATATTATAAGCCCTTTATGTGGTGTCGCTCAGACGCCCGACTATGGCATGCTTGTTATTTCTATTATTTATAAGCCCTTTATGTGGTGTCGCTCAGACGCCCGACTGCGGCACGCTTGTTATTTATTTATGTTATAAGCCCTTTATGTGGTGTCGCTCAGACGCCCGACTGTGGCACGCTTGTTATTTATTTATGTTATAAGCCCTTTATGTGGTGTCGCTCAGACGCCCGACTGAGGCGTGACTTATTTTATTTTTTCCTTTCGAGGCGTCGCTTCAGACACTCGATCGTTGCATTCTATTTCTACTCCCGTAATGCATTTTACGTGAATAACCTACATGCGTGCATCATGAATTTTGATTATTTCGTGGCTGACGTTATGATAATAGAATCTTTCGGAGCATGATTACCCACCATTATATTATACCTGTGTTCATAATGTTTGCGAGTACATTCCAAAGTACTCACTGGCTTGTCCCTGGCTATTGTCTTGGCCAGATTTCTCGCATGGAGAGAGCATTGCGATGACAGCCCCGGAACCTACGCAATGATGATAGCAGCCTCGCGAAGATAGGAGTTATCCTGGTCAGCTGTTCTTGTGGGAAATGGAGTCCCATAAACGTAGATGAACCACAAACCGCTTCCGCCATCAACCACTAGAAACCAAGTGTTGTACTCATAGGCCACAATGGTCTTGTACTACATATTGTGTACTTTGCTTGGGAAATCTTGTATCAAGTTGGTGCCTCATCAGCTAACAGTAATCCTGGGGCTAGTGAGCTCAAAGGCCATTTTCTGGGAAATTAATATCCCGAAAACCCGTTCCTGACAAACTTGGTATCAGAGCTAGGCTGACCATTGGCTAATCCTATCTTAGCCAGGTCGATAAACCTAGGTTAACCAAACCACCAGACCTTAACCTAACCCCGGCCAAGCTTCTCACGTAAGATAGCCACACAGTGACCCCGACGCTTTTGGCAGTCGGTGCCCAACCTATCAGCCTAGCCTGTCGATCACGCGCCAGTGACCGACACCTAACATGTCTCATTCGCAAGCGTGCGAAGGAAGACTCCGTCCCTTTTTTCTATAAAAAGGGCACGCTAGCCTCAACCCAGCATAGCACAACCTCTTTCCCAAACCAAGCCACGATGCCTGGCCCCATTGTTCACAATGAGACCACAGCAACCAACCTCGGAGGTTTTGTGACCGTGCTCGCAAACCTCACCCGCCGTGCCTATGCATTAGAAGAGCCCCCTGAATATGTTGTGTACCAAGGACTCATGAGCGGTGAGAGCCGTCAGTTCACGGCCACTGTGCACATCTATGGTAGGGGTCTATTGCCATAACGCCCCTACAGGTTCACTGGAAGGACAACTTCCTTTGAGCACAAGCCATCCAACTGGCAGCTCGAGAAGCTATAGTTCAACTCCGGCACTTGTCGCCCAGAGTTAACTGTCGCTCGTTCTACTACTACCCCAGTCGTGACGGGTATGGTAGGCCGCCCCAGGTTGCCAACGGAGATCACGAGACGGATCCTGCACTATTGCATCTGGTGCGCTATGTAAGCGCACTAGAGCAACTGTTCGATCAATCACCCTTGATCTGATCGCAGCTCGTGGAGAACTGGTTCGCCGAGCCCCGGCGAGAGGAGAAGAGGAGCCCGACGCCGACAACCCAGTCGTGCTGTTCGGACACCCGATCGAGCCCTTGCGGTCTGCCCCAGCCATCGACCAAAATACTTTGGTGTCCCTAGAAGTGCTTCGTCGCCTTTTGGGAACACGCTCCAACGGGATTGTGGCCAACAACCCCCGCGATGGTCATCATCGCAACCCTGACTCTGCAACCCCTCAACCTCATCCGGCTAATCCCGACGGTGAAACCCGTGGAGAAGCCTCGACGTCCGCAAGGCCAGCCCACTTAGACATTAACGAAGTAGACTAAGTCGCTCGAGTAGTAACGAGCCTTAATATGTCTACGCCTTGTAATTGTGTGATCTTGTATCTCCATTATTAAAAGCTGTCTGCTTGTGCGCCCCTATTTCTGAATAGTAGCCATGCATTTGTACGTCAGTGTACAGTTACATTTTTAAATTCCGGGCACAGCTACCAAAACCAACCCCGACGTCACCCACATCAATGTGTCACATTTATGAGATATGTGTATCTGTGGCATTGACCCCGACCCCATAGAACAGAACTGGCAACTAGTTACCCTTCACCACGGTAAATAACCCAGCCCCAATGCTATATAAAAGGCCACCTCGTGACCTTGCCAACTGCCCCTCACCTTGTGCGCAACGCTCACAGCCATTTCTTTGCCATGCCGACCCCCAGTATTTATCTAAGAACCCCAGACGCAACCCCGGGTAGTTTTGTTAAATTATTGTGGGACTTTACCTGCAGTACCATGAGTGCCATCCATCCACCCCAGTACGAATTGCTCAAATAAAGGATCACCCCTTCCACCTCGAAATATTGGGTAGTGGTGCACATCCCTCCCGCAAACCCAAACCAAGACCCAACGGAAGTTTCCTTCGTGGGGAAATCCATGCCGACTCCGCATATGGCCATAGAAGCTGCTGCGTACGAAGCGCTCGCTCATCTTCGATTCGCGGTACCCTATGCCAGCGAACGAGGATATTATTATTTTTCGAGTCGTGCAGCACCCGGAGAAGTTGCATCTTTTCCCGGTGGACGAATTGAGAGAGATCCAGTACTGGCCAACCTTGCCCAGTACGTTATCGCTCAGGAGCATTTGACTCAGCGGGTAATGGGTTATCTCTAGAGCCTCGCTGATTTAAATCCTCGGATTGCTATTGGCAGACCACTGAGGCCTGACCAGGAGAGACGCGTTCATCGACTGGTCAACCCGCTTCCCCTGATAGAAGAGGAGTGTGCCCCAGTACCAGAGACGTTTTCTCAGGACCCTGTCCATTTACCATTTTTATTGTAGACGTCACCGCTATGTTTATTATCCCGGTATTTATTTATGTGTTGTAACTTGTGCGTGGTATCCAAAATTTGTGCGACGGATCAAATATTTGGTTTCAATTATGTGAGCAGTGTTACTGCTGTTAAGTTTGATTTAACTAATTTTTTCACTCGCGATAGATTTTTGTAGTGAGATTTCTTTCCCTGAGTTGCTGCAGCATATGCCTCTTCACGACGTAGATTTTTGTTCACGTAGCGGCAGGCTCACAACCACAACCACTCGACCTCGTGCGCTAACTACAAATCCTCGTACACATTTTGCACCTAACTGATCACACCCGAGGACACCACAGTCTCAGTAAGAGAGATTTGTGAGTAATCATTCGGGCGCGAGTTGCCCCAGCACACCGACAGCAGTTAGCACTCGATGCCGCACCTAATCCTCGTGATCGCCGCCACCGCGAAAAGCTAACACTCGAGCAGCAGCATCACGACGATCATCAAGGATCATCGCGCACAGGAGCACGGAGAACCCCAGCAACGTCGCCAAACCCCCACACACCAGGACCACGTACCAGTCCGGCATCGCCTCCGCCATTGGAGCCTCATCTCGAGCTCCTGCAAACAGCAATGGAGGAGAAGGAAGGAGAAGTAGAAGCGAGGCCAGGTGTGAGGAAGAAGAAAGGAGCATCGCGATCATTTTATATCTCGATATCGGTGTACGGTGGGCGAGGTCCACCAGCGCCGCTTGTCGCTCGATCGTCGGTGTTCGGAGGCGAATCCGCGAGCAGTGCCGACAGTGCACTGGCCGGCGAGGTGAGTGCACGCTGCACTGGCAGCTAGCACGCCGCGCACTACCGCAGTACGGCGTGGGTGCCCTACGCGCTAGGCGTCGCCAGTGGAGAAAGCGCGGGAAAGCCCGCGAGGGAGAGCAAGAAGAGAAAGCCAGAGGTAGAAGAAGAGGCCGACAGTGGGCCCCGGGTCCACCTGTCAGCAAGAGAGAGCACTGTGCTCTCGGGTGCGACCAGCGTCTTTTAGTAATTTAGAATTTATTCTAAATTTACTGTATCCAACGTAGAAATATCTCGTTTTCCCCAACCATAGATTTTTTTCCACGCAACGCCAGTATACCACACTGTGGTTTTACACCACTTATTGCCCTCTCCCTGTAGATATGTTGTTATTGCACAGTATAATCATTTCTTTTGGTGAGAGCGATGTTTGTTCAAAACAGCTGTTAACAAATCTCGTGGACGAGATTTTTCTTAAGGGGGGTAGTGTTGTGACACCCCAAAATTTTGACCTTGTTTTATTAAATAAAATTTTTGCCAGGAAATTAAACTTTTCCATTTGTCTGGATTTATCTTTTGATTTCAGAACCCCTCTTCTCTTTTATATTGTGGGTTTTTACCTCAAGTGGAAACTTTCCAAAAATATTATTGGACTTGTATACTCTCTCTATAAAACAATTCTTTATCAGTGGATTTATTTGCATAACTGCTTTTCCTGAGCTTTATTCTTTTAAAATGACTTTTCATGAAATTGGAGCCTCTTTTGCACTGCAACCATTTGATAAATGCATTTAAAATTTTCACCAAAATTTGGGGATGTCTTGTGATGTTTCCACATCCCTTTTATGCAAGATACCTTTTGGTCATTGGAGATTTTGAGCTCTACATCAAGCTTTTCAAATCTGTTCCAGTAGGTATTTTTGCACTACAACCTATTTAAATATTCCTTTAAAAAATTCTTCCAAGTGTTTGGAGATGTCAGTAGATGCACATGATTCAAGTTTATGCAAAAAGCCATTGGTGTTCTTTGAAATATTTGAGTGAATCAACCTCATCTTCTCTCTGCCCCAGTTTGGTGATTTGTACTGCAACCCTAATTTATTTTGCTCTAGTGTCATGACCGGTTTTCCAATAAAACATTTATTGAGAAACCGATCCCTTTTACGGACCAGTAGAGAAGAATCCTTCTTACTGGTAGACAATTTCTTGATTACAGAAAAATCCAGGAGTACTAAATTTAATACAAGGTTGAGCGGAGACTGCTCAACAATTTATTACAAGCACGCCGATATTAAACATAAAGGCGGATATGACACAAAGGGTATGGTGGCATAACCACTGACTCGCAATAAAAGCGGTGGTGGATATGTCACAGTGAAGTGGGTGACATGACTCCATAATCTAACAGCTCATCGAGCGTTGGAGTGAGGCTCGAGGACTCTTATTGGGGTGGCGGAAGCGTATATACAAGTGACCAAAATCCAGGATCGCACGGGACTTACTGGGACTCCTCTAGGCGTTGGACTCACTATCAAACTCTTCATCCACGAGATCGCCTTCGTCAACATCTGGCCAAATCAACAAGCCAGGTGAGTACTATGAAAGCACTCGCAAGACAGTTTGGACATAAGATATAACAAATGCAAACATGATGCATATGAACAGAATAATAATGCACACTCCGATAATGAAATAGCATTGCGTGAGAAAGTAAAAAGGAAGTCGGGAGGTAGTCCTCCCGAAATCCCAATGTAATACTGAGGGCCAATCGAGTGTCTGAAATGACTCCTCGAAGGGTACAAATAAATTAACAATGTCGCAGTCGGGCGTCGGGGCGACAACACATAAAGGGCTTATAATGGAATATAAATGACAGTGCGTGCCACAGTCGGACGTCTGAGCGACATCACATAAAGGGCTTTTATCAAAGGTAAATAACGAGAGTGCCACAGTCGGACGTCTGAGCAACATCACATAAATGGCTTATATCAAAGGTAAATAACGAGAGTGCCACAGTCGGACGTCTGAGCGACATCACACAAAGGGCTTATATCAAAAGTAAATAACGAGAGTGCCACAGTCGGACGTCTGAGCGACATCACATAAATGGCTTATATCAAAAGTAAATAATGAGAGTGCCACAGTCGGACGTCTGAGCGACATCACATAAAGGGCTTATATCAAAAGTAAATGACTAGAGTGCCAGAGTCGGACGTCTGAGCGACATCACGTAAAGGGCTTATATCTCATAACTTGATATTTCAGTAGCTCATGAATTTAAATCATTTTCAAGGGAATATTCAGGTACGAAATAATAAAATGGTTAGTCCATCCACAGGAATAACATTCAACCGGGTTTACCACTCAAGCTTGTTTACCGGGGATTTCCACGGAGACTGACACAGAGACTGGCCATGGTCTTTGACCACGGACACGATGACTCGAAAGGTTTGACTCTGCAGAGTTTGTACTCTTAACCACAGCCAACGAATTTCAGTAGTCACAAGGGACTAGTTCCGTTTACGGTATTTTAGGAGAAACACATCTATCCAGTACACACCCATTCCACATTCCGATGCCAGGAATCACCCTAGGCAACGTTCAAGAAAAACTTTGAGACGGGGAGGCTACAACCTCGTGTAGCATGGGATCAAATTTATACCGCGCGCTCTAAGGGGTGCCCCCCTCTCGGTCCCAACCGGAAACACCCATGCCCCCTGACCGGATGACTGGCTTTAATCCAGGGCCATGGAACCCTCATCCCGTCCCCTCTATTTGGTGTGTACAAGGAAAGAGGTTAGCAACTTACTAAACTGTATTCTTTGCAGAAAACATATGGCTGCACGAAAGGGGAAGAACGGTAACGTGGCTCAGTCCACGTTAACGTCGGAGTTTATTGGATGATATAAGCCTGGCATGCTACAACAATACCATCTTACTACCTCTCATGTCACCACATGATAGGTCATCTCTCATCAAAAGATCACAGTAAACTACGAAGCACACAGTTAGTTGCCTTGCATGCAACGTAACACTCACCGATGCTCATATGCCATGCACAAACCATTCAAGCAAACATGCAAAACACCCATCATATCAAAGGTTCAAACATGCTTGCCTAGTTCGGAGAAGTCGGAGTCTAGCTCGGCGAAGTTCGCGGCTCCGTCACCTCCTCCGGAACCTACGGTATAACGAAACCGTATACTAACGTGAAAACCGTTGCGTGCATAAAAAGTGTTCCAAATTTTTTCCGAATAAATACTATAAAAAACTAGACAAAAATACAAGACTGACAGAAAAAGAATCAATCAAAAAGCATCTTTTGTTAAAAATATATAAAGGTTTAGTCCAAGGACTGATCTGTGATGAAACAGAAAAGATCCAGGGACTTTTTTGAGAAAACAGAAAACGATTCAGTATGAAATACGTAAGCCTAGAAGGAAAACACGTTTTTCCCGAAGGCGCCTTCAGAAAACGGTTCGAAGGGGAAAAGAAGAGAGGCTGACGGGGGGGGGTCCCACCCGTCAGGTTTAAAATCCAACCGAGCTCGCCGGCGCCCGAAGGCTGCGGTGGTCGCCGGCGTTGAACCAGGCGAGGCAGAGTGATCGGAGGGTACCTACGGGTTCAGGGTGTTCTTTCACGTCGGTGGGTGGTGGACTTGACCGTCGGAGAGCACCACGTCAACAGCGACCCTATCTGCGGCGGACGGTGGTTCGGGCGATGCTGGAATACTCCGGTGGGTGCTGCAAACTCCAAATTGATGCGCGGGTCAGAGAGGATGCACTAGGAGACTACTGGCATGAGCTGAGAGGTAGGAGTGCACGCACGGGAGTGAATCGAGCTGGATCCTGAAGCGGATCGAGGCGGCCGGAGTTGGGGAAGAAGACTCCCTCGGGGGCTGCCCAGTGGCTTGGCGTGGTACTAGTGGTGTGTAGAGATGGTGCGGGTTCGAGTTCGAGCTCGGGGCCTCCTTTTATAGGCGATCCGAGGAGGTGGCAGTGAACGGGATAACGCCGGCGAGAAATTACGGCGAGGTAGAGGTCGGGCAGGGGGTTTAGGTGGCTAGGCATCATCGTGGTGGATCACTGGCACCGTTTCTCTGCTCAAACCTCGGTCGGGCTTGCGTAATACACTGGCCCTCGACAGAACGGCCGTACGGGCACGACGTCGGCAGGGAGCGCGCTCCGCGCCTTCCAGCTCACGACGACGGCCCTGCAGCGTGCACAGGTGAGTGGACAGCCACGCGGTGGCCTCTGGTGGCTTGGGCGGCGCTGGACGGTGCCGTCCAACGCTGCGCCTCTCTGGCAGCCGCAATGGGCGCTGCTGCTGCCACTCACGGGGAGGCGCACCTCTGCCAGCTCGTCGCCGACGCCCGCAAGTGTCCAGGCGATCGTGCGGCGCAGGGATAAGAAGGAAGGAACAGGGAGCAAGGCGCCACCGGGGCTACTGGCGAGATCGAGGTACGTTTCTGAAGAAAACGACGGCGGCTCTGAAACTGTATCTCTGAATTTTCTGAACCTTGACAGTAACAGTGCACGCCAGGTGTTTGATGATATGACTTGGCATGAGGAAATTTTTTTCTAGAGCTGGGACTTGGTGAGGTGACCTCTCGATGCATCCAGAGGCTGCCTGAATTTTCTCAGATTTTTAGGAGGAGAAAACAAATGAATTTCATCAAATTTGACAAATATGGTCCAAACTTGCAGCAAGCACAATTTGAAATATTTGAACTGGAGACCAGTGGATCTTCATGGATCTTGGTTGAGGGCTCTAAGGACTAGCCAGGGAAATTTGTTTGGAGGCAAAACTCAAAGGAGAAATGGTAGTTCCTTTGTAAATCTCCAAGGGTCAAAATAGAAGGCAGAAAAAGTTTTTGATAAGAAATAAATGGAAATAAAATCATGGGGGAGTTCAACTTGCTGGATTTGAAGTTTATCTTGACACAAAGAGGGGAGATGGCCTTTGGGAGGGGATTTCCACTTAGGTCATGGCAAGAGGAGATTTTGAAAGGGGAAAGGATCACTCCATAAGCCATAGGGCTATTTTTAAAAAGAAAAGATTTTCAAAAACTTTTCCAATGAAAAACATTGGTGTTGAGCCAATCATAAGATGAAAAACTTCCAAGACCAAAGATCAAGTCTTGGGTGAAACCAAACAAAATACTTGTCATAAAAGAAATTTTTTGAGAAGGAGAGTCCTTTAGAAGAAAATTTTAAATAACCTCCCTCAAATCAAATAAAAGTTTGATAAAGCCAAATAAAATTTTTGGGTGTCACAGCACCTACCCCCTTAGGAAAAATCTCGTCCCCGAGATTTCAGCTGATCCTCAAATAGATGTGGGTACTCTGCCTGAAGGAAATCCTCTCTTTCCCATGTTGCTTCATCCTCGGTGTGATTGCTCCACTGAACCTTGAAAAATTTAATCGTTTTCTGACGGGTCCTCCTTTCAGACTCTTCCAATATTTTTACTGGCCGCTCTTTGTAGGTGAGGTCTGGTTGCATGTCAATGCTTTCATGAGATACATGCTTTTCCGGGTTGCTCAAACATTTCCTCAACTATGAGACGTGGAACACGTCGTGGACGTCTGACAGCTCTTTGGGTAGGTCCAGCTGGTAGGCTACTGTGCCTCTTCGTGCAATTACACAGAAGGGTCCAATAAATCTTGAGGCTAGCTTCCCCTTAATTTTGAACCATTGCAGGCCCCTCATAGGAGACACTCGTAGGTATACGTAATCACCGGGTTCAAAGCTGACCTCACGATGTTTTCGATCGTAGTAGCTCTTTTGTCGACTTTGAGCTGTCTTGAGTCGGTCCCTGATTTGTTTAACTTTCTCCTCGGCTTCCTTGAGCATGTCTGGGCCGAAGATACGACTGTCACCTGTTTCTGACCAGTTTAATGGGGTACGTCATCTCCGTCTGTACAATGCTTCAAAAGGTGCCATTTGTAGGCTGGCTGGGTAACTGTTGTTGTATGCGAACTCGGCATACGGCAAACTTTCTTCCCAACTGGATCCATAGGTGAGAACACAGGCTCTCAGCATGTCTTCTAGGATTTGGTTCACGCGTTCCGTTTGTCCATCAGTCTGAGGGTGGTACGCTGTACTGAATGCTAGTTGCGTGCCCAGAGCTTGTTGTAGGTGATCCCAAAATTTAGAGACAAATTGAGTGCCCCGGTTGGATATTATAGTCTTTGGGACTCCATGCAGACAAACTATACGGGAGAGATAAAGCTTAGCAAGCTTCTGAGTGGAGTAGGTCGTCTTCACGGGAATGAAATGTGCTACCTTGGTTAGCCTATCTGTGATGACCCATATGGCATCATTTCCACGTTGTGATCGAGGTAGTCCGACGATAAAATCCATTCCAATTTCGTCCCATTTCCACTCAGGTATCCTGTTTGGCTGTAGCAGCCCTGCTGGTTTTTGATGCTCAGCTTTAATGCGCTGACACGAATCGCAACAAGCAATGAATGCGGCTATATCCCTTTTCATATCGTGCCACCAAAATCTTTCCTGAATGTCCTTGTACATTTTGGTTCCTCCAGGGTGGATTGAATATGGGGCAGTGTGGCTTTCGGTTAGGATTTGCTGTTTGAGGTCCTCAATGTTTGGTACGCAAATTCTGTCCCCGTACCATAATATTCCCTCATTGTCTGTGACGAACTCTGAAGCCTTGCCAAGGCTCATCTTTCTCTTTATACTTTCGATGTTGGGATGTCCATGCTGAGCCTTCTTAATTTGTTCCATTAGGGTGGGCTGTATCTCCAGATTTGATACGTTGCCCTCAGAGACTATCACCATGTTGAGTTTAGCGAACTCCTGCTGAAACTCAGGCCTCAAGTTCTGTGGACTGTCGTTGCCCGAGCTGGGGTTCCGACTAAGAGCATCTGCCACTACATTTGCTTTTCCTGGATGGTAGTGAATGCCCACATCATAGTCCTTGACTAATTCCAACCAGCGTCGTTGTCGTAAATTGAGCTCTGGCTGTGTGAAAATATACTTAAGGCTTTTATGATCCGTATATATCTCACAACGATTCCCCAGCAAAAAGTGCCTCCACTCTTTGAGTGCATGGATGACTGCTGCTAGCTCCAAGTTATGAGTACGATAATTTTCTTCATGTTTCCGTAGTTGCCTGGAAGCATATGCGACAACTTTACCGTCATTGGATCAATACGCACCCGAGGCCCTTCCGGGATGCGTCACAATACACTTCAAAACTCTTGTGTATGTCTGGCACAACCAAAAACAGGTGCTGATGTTAGTTTCTTTTTGAGTTCTTGGAAGCTTTTCTCGCACGCTTCAGTCCATACAAATTTCTTATCTTTCTTGAGTAACTGTGTCATTGGTTTTGCCACAGTGGAGAATCCTTCAATAAACCTTCGGTAATATCCAGCCATTCTTAGGAAACTCCGTACATCTGTTACGCTGGCTGGTGGTTTCCAGTCAAGTATGGCTTTGACTATTTCTGGGTCTACGGCCACGCCTTCTTGGGTCAATATATGGCCTAGAAAACCAACTTGTCTTAGACAAAATTCACATTTGCTAAACTTGGCATACAATTGATGTTTCCTTAATTCTCCCAATACAATTCTGAGGTGTTCAGCACGTTCTTCCGGTGTCCTTGAGTATACCAGAATATCGTCAATGAACACCACAACAAATTTGTCCATGAATTTCATAAACACTTTGTTCATGAGGTGGACAAAATATGCGGGGGCGTTCGTCAGTCCAAACGGCATCACTGTGAACTCATATAATCCGTATCTGGAGGTGAATGTTGTCTTAGGGATATCTTCTGTCCGTACTTTTAATTGATGATACCCCGATCTTAAATCAATTTTTGAGAACACCTTGGCTTGTGCAAGCTGGTCAAATAAATCATTTATCCGTGGCATCGGTTATTTGTTTTTGATGGTGACCATGTTGAGAGCTCGATAGTCTATACACAATCTCAGTGTCCCATCCTTTTTCTTGGCAAATAATACTGCTGAACCCCAAGGTGAGGAGCTGGCTCGTATAAATCCTTTGTCCAGTAATTCTTTTATTTGCTTCTTCAATTCTACCAACTCGGAGGGTGCCATTCTATAAGGTTTCTTATAAATGGGGGTGGTGCCAGGTGCTAGTTCAATGCTGAACTCTATCTCTCGGTCTGGTGGCATGCCTGGTAGTTCTTCAGGAAATACGTCGGGAAACTCGCACACCACTGGAACTTTTCTCAATTCTAAAATGTCCACCTTGTTCAACTTTGGTTGCCGTGACCGTGGTCTCTCTTGAGCTGTAACTTTTATTGTCTTGCCGTGATGGTGAGTGAGGATTACAGTCCGATTGAAGCAGTCAATAAATCCCTTGTTGGTGGTTAACCAGTCCATTCCTAGGATAACATCCAGTCCTTTATTTTCCAACACGATGAGATTTGCCTGAAACTTTAGTCCTTCAAACTCAATAATCACTCCTTGGCAGTAACTCTGAGTGATCTGCTTATTCCCGGGGGACTTGATGATCATAGACTTTTCCAAGGAAAGTATCGGAAAACCATGTTGCAAAACAAAACTCTTCGAAATGAACGAGTGAGAAGCTCCAGAATCAAACAAAACCGTGGCAGGTATTGTGTTGACAGGGAACGCACCGAGCATGATATCTGGGGCATTCTGTGCTTCTTCCTTGGTCACATGGTTCAGGTGACCCTTCTTGTGATTGTTGTTGGGGATGAAATTGTTACGCTTGGGGTCTGGATTAATTCCACCATTGTTCGGCTTGG
Source organism: Aegilops tauschii subsp. strangulata (assembly GCF_002575655.3). Lineage (NCBI taxonomy): Eukaryota > Viridiplantae > Streptophyta > Magnoliopsida > Poales > Poaceae > Aegilops > Aegilops tauschii. The sequence continues at coordinate 5,326,280 of NC_053039.3, forward strand.
GTGCCGAGTTCCTTGGTTTTGGGCACTGTTTGGCATAGTGCCCTTCCTCTCCACAAGCATAGCAAGTGACACATGGACGGTATGTAAAGTCCTTGTCCCTTGAATGGAAATGTTTGGTTGGCCTTAGAGCAGTGGTCGTGGACTTTCTCGCTTCATTCCTCTGAATATCAGTCTTGCTCCGGTTGCTGCGAGCATGAGCCGTCTTGTCCCTTTTTCGCTTGCGAATATCCTCCAGGCTGCGGCGCTCATTCTCCAATGTAATAGCCTTGTCAACCAGAGTTTTGAAATCGGGAAAAGTGTGTACGACCAGTTGGCATTTTAGTGCTGGTGCCAGGCCGTCCAAATTTTTTTCCATCCTTTTGTTCTCAGTCATATGTTCATCGTAGGCATAACGAGATAGTTGAGTAAACTGACTGTTGTATTCAGTCACTGTCATGCCTCTCTGCTTGAGGTCATCAAACTTCCTTTTCTTGATCTTTATAATGCTCCTGGGGATGTGCGCCCCACGAAAACCTTCCTTAAACTCTTCCCAGGTGATGTTATGTTCACTGGGGTGCATGTGTAGGAAATTTTCCCACCATGCGGCAGCTGCTCCAGTGAGGTAGTGAGGTGCATAAATCACCTTCTCATGATCAGAACATTGAGCAATAATCAACTTTCTTTCGATGTCTCGAAGCCAATCATCGGCGTCAAGCGGACTATCAGTGTGAGCGAACGTTGGAGGGCGTGTCTTCTGTAGTTCAGATAACTTGGAGTGCGGTTGGTATGGCTCACGGTGATTTCCCATATTGATGACGTGATTCATCATTTCTTGGTGTTGCTGTTGGCTTTGTTCGAAAAGGCGGCATACTTGAGATAAGGCTGCCTCGCTGTCCTGTTGACTAGACTGCCCCTGTGTTAAGTTGTTGCTTGTCTGGGTTCCATAAACTTCTTCCGGTGGGTTTGGCATGGAATGAGTCCAGGGACGAGACATTTTCCACTCTGGGGTATTATTTTGCAAAACTCATGAGAAGAACTGTGTGGCACGAGGAAAATTTTGCAAAGGAAAAAAATTAAAAGACCTCAAGATTTTTCAAGAAAAGTACTTGATTGCGCACGGAGAAGGACTGCTCAGTACATATCTTACACGTGATACGCAAACATACGATACATCACTCAGGATGTGCGTACACAATCCTGACATGTTATTTAGGCTAGTGCACTTCTCCGAGTCCTACATGATGCGCACACAAACTACTTCTCACCAAACCTATGTACATATAAAACATATCATACAAGCGGGTACATCACACGGCTGCTAGGCGCACTCAGTCGGAGATGGTGAAGATTTCGTTGTGCCTGCTGAGGGTAAGACCCAGCGGCGCAGGAGACTCAACCTCCACCTCCTCCCTAATAGGCTCCAGGAGCGTAGCACTGCGTTGAGGAGATGGTGTGGGTGCGGCAGGCGGTGCAGCTCTGACTGGAGTAGGAGCAACGACCTGGTCAAATTCCTCAGTGGTAGGAAGACGGCGAGCGGTGGCCAAAATGGCAGGTGAATAGGATGCTGAGGACGAGACGAAAGTCAGTGGTGGTGCCATGTGGAGAAGCTCCCTCCTGTTGGCAGAACAGCCCCGAACTAAGTCCATACGGGCAGCCACAAGATCGTCCACGAGGTTGTCGAAAGCTGCCTCCAGAGCTTTGAGATACTCAACAAGCATCTCGATAGCTTCATCCCTCTCTCCCCTATGGCAGGCGAATGCATAGTGACAAGTATATGGCACATGGCATGGGAGGTAGCGGTAGCGGCGAGTCTTCATCGTAGGAAGAACATCCCGAAGACGAGCTATCGCCTCACGGGCGGCCATCTCCCTGGCATGCCTCTCCGTAGGCATGGCCCTTCCCACAAAACGGAAGTGGCGAGACGCAGAACGTCCTCCCTTGACTTGCACCACGACCTGGTGCATAGACACGTCATCGCTGAGCTTGTGCTGGTAAAGCGTGAACTCCGGACGAGTCGCTGGCCCAATCATGAGCTTGGTGATGGAGACGAGGAGTTTGACAAACCCCTCGGGCACATTAGTGAACACCCGAGTCTCGCAGTCGCTGCCAGCCATCTACAAAAGTAGGCAAAAATTCTGAGTAGTCAAATCATAAATTTATGATGTCCCACAGAAAATAGCCACATTTGCAAAATGCTGAAAAAGCATTAAAAACGCTAATAACCGATTAGCGATCGCACCTAGTGGCTTCCAACAGTCAGCCTGGCTCTGATACCAAGCTTGTCACGACCGGTTTTCCAATAAAACATTTATTGAGAAACCGATCCCTTTTACGGACCAGTAGAGAAGAATCCTTCTTACTGGTAGACAATTTCTTGATTATAGAAAAATCCAGGAGTACTAAATTTAATACAAGGTTGAGCTGAGACTGCTCAACAATTTATTACAAGCACGCCGATATTAAACATAAAGGCAGATATGACACAAAGGGTATGGTGGCATAACTACTGACTCGCAATAAAAGCGGTGGTGGATATGTCACAGTGAAGTGGGTGACATGACTCCTAAATCTAACAGCTCATCGAGCGTCGGAGTGAGGCTCGAGGACTCTTATTGGGGTGGCGGAAGCGTATATAATACAAGTGACCAAAATCCAGGATCGCACGGGACTGACTGGGACTCCTCTAGGCGTCGGACTCACTATCAAACTCTTCATCCATGAGATCGCCTTCGTCAACATTTGGCCAAATCAACAAGCCAGGTGAGTACTATGAAAGCACTCGCAAGACAGTTGGGACATAAGATATAACAAATGCAAACATGATGCATATGAACAGAATAATAATGCACACTCCGATAATGAAATAGCATTGCGTGAGAAAGTAAAAAGGAAGTCGGGAGGTAGTCCTCCTGAAATCCCAATGTAATACTGAGGGCCAATCGAGTGTCTGAAATGACTCCTCGAAGGGTACAAATAAATTAACAATGTCGCAGTCGGGCGTCGGGGCGACAACACATAAAGGGCTTATAATGGAATATAAATGACAGTGCGTGCCACAGTCGGACGTCTGAGCGACATCACGTAAAGGGCTTTTATCAAAGGTAAATAACGAGAGTGCCACAGTCGGACGTCTGAGCGACATCACATAAATGGCTTATATCAAAGGTAAATAACGAGAGTGCCACAGTCGGACGTCTGAGCGACATCACATAAAGGGCTTATATCAAAAGTAAATAACGATAGTGCCACAGTCGGACGTCTGAGCGACATCACATAAAGGGCTTATATCAAAAGTAAATAATGAGAGTGCCACAGTCGGACGTCTGAGCGACATCACATAAAGGTATTATATCAAAAGTAAATGACTAGAGTGCCACAGTCGGACGTCTGAGCGACATCACGTAAAGGGCTTATATCTCATAACTTGATATTTCAGTAGCTCATGAATTTAAATCATTTTCAAGGGAATATTCAGGTACGAAATAATAAAATGGTTAGTCCATCCACAGAATAACATTCAACCGGGTTTACCACTCAAGCTTGTTTACCGGGGATTTCCACGGAGACTGACACAGAGACTGACATGGATATGGATATGCTGGCCATGGTCTTTGACCATGGACACGATGAGTCGGAAGGTTTGACTCTGCAGAGTTTGTACTCTTAACCACAGCCAACGGATTTCGGTAGTCACAAGGGACTAGTTCCGTTTACGGTATTTTAGGAGAAACACATCTATCCAGTACACACCCATTCCACATTCCGATGCCAGGAATCACCCTAGGCAATGTTCAAGAAAAACTTTGAGACGGGGAGGCTACAACCTCGCGTAGCATGGGATCAAATTTATACCGCGCGCTCTAAGGGGTGCCCCCCTCTCGGTCCCAACCGGAAACACCCATGCCCCCTGACCGGATGACTGGCTTTAATCCAGGGCCATGCAACCTTCATCCCGGCCCCTCTATTTGGTGTGTACAAGGAAAGAGGTTAGCAACTTACTAAACCGTATTCTTTGCAGAAAACATGTGGCAGCACGAAAGGGGAAGAACGGTAACGTGGCTTAGTCCACGTTAACGTCGGAGTTTATTTTATGACATAATACTAGCATGCTACAACAATACCATCTTACTACCTCTCATGTCACCACATGATAGGTCATCTCTCATCAAAAGATCACAGTAAACTACGAAGCACATAGTTAGTTGCCTTGCATGCAACGTATGCCATGCACAAACCATTCAAGCAAACATGCAAAACACCCATCATATCAAAGGTTCAAACATGCTTGCCTGGTTCGGAGAAGTCGGAGTCTAGCTCGGCGAAGTTCGCGGCTCCGTCACCTCCACCGGAACCTACGGTATAACGAAACCGTATACTAACGTGAAAACGTTGCGTGCATAAAAAGTGTTCCAAATTTTTTCCAAATAAATACTATAAAAAACTAGACAAAAATACAAGACTGACAGAAAAAGAATCAATCAAAAAGCATCTTTTGTTAAAAAGATATAAAGGTTTTAGTCCAAGGACTGATTTGTGATGAAACAGAAAAGATCCAGGGACTTTTTTGAGAAAACAGAAAACGGTTCGGTATGAAATACGCCAGCCTAGAAGGAAAACACGTTTTGCCCAAAGGCGCCTTCAGAAAACGGTTCGAAGGGGAAAAGAAGAGAGGCTGACGGGGGGGTCCCACCCATCAGGTTCAAAATCCAACCAAGCTCGCCGGCGCCCGAAGGCTGCGGTGGTCGCCGGCGTTGAACCACGGCGAGGCAGAGTGATCGGAAGGTACCTACGGGTTCAGGGTGTTCTTCCGCGTCGGTGGGTGGTGGACTTGACCGTCGGAGAGCACCACGTCGACGGCGACCCTATCTGCGGCGGACGGTGGTTCGGGCGATTGTGGAATACTCTGGTGGGTGCTGCAAACTCCAAATTGATGTGCGGGTTAGAGAGGTGGATGCACTAGGAGACTACTGGCATGAGCTGAGAGATAGGGGTGCACACACGGGAGTGAATCGAGCTGGATCCCGAAGCGGGTCGAGGCGGCCGGAGTTGGGGAAGAAGACTCCCTCGGGGGCTGCCCAGTGGCTTGGCGTGGTACTAGTGGTGTGTAGAGATGGTGCGGGTTCGAGTTCGAGCTCGGGGCCTCCTTTTATAGGCGATCCGAGGAGGTGACTGTGAATGGGATAACGCCGGCGAGAAATTACGGCGAGGTAGAGGTCGGGCAGGGGGTTTAGGTGGCTAGGCATCATCGTGGTGGATCACTGGCACCGTTTCTCTGCTCAAACCTCGGTCGGGCTTGCGTAATACACTGGCCCTCGACGGAACGGCCGTACGGGCACGATGGCGGCAGGGAGCGCGCTCCGCGCCTTCCAGTTCACGACGACAGCCCTGCAGCGTGTACAGGTGAGTGGACGGCCACGCGGTGGCCTCTGGTGGCTTGGGAGGCGCGGGACGGCGCCGTCCAACGCTGCGCCTCTCTGGCAGCCGCAGTGGGCGCTGCTGCTGCCACTCACGGGGAGGCGCACCTCTGCCAGCTCGTCGCCGACGCCCGCAAGTGTCCAGGCGATCGTGCGGCGCAGGGATAAGAAGGAAGGAACAGGGAGCAAGGCGCCACCGCGGCTACTGGCGAGATCGAGGTAGGTTTCTGAAGAAAACGACGGCGGCTCTGAAACTGTATCTCTGAATTTTCTGAACCTTGACAGTAACAGTGCACGCCAGGTGTTTGATGATATGACTTGGCATGAGGAATTTTTTTCTGGAGCTAGGACTTGGCGAGGTGACCTCTCGATGCATCCAGAGGCTGCCTAAATTTTCTCAGATTTTTTGGAGGAGAAAACAAATGAATTTCATCAAATTTGACAAATATGGTCCAAACTTGCAGCAAGCACAATTTGAAATATTTGAACTGGAGACCAGTGGATCTTCATGGATCTTGGTTGAGGGCTCTATGGACTAGCCAGGGAAATTTGTTTGGAGGCAAAACTCAAAGGAGAAATGGTAGTTCCTTTGTAAATCTCCAAGGGTCAAAATAGAAGGCAGAAAAAGTTTTTGATAAGAAATAAATGGAAATAAAATCATGGGGGAGTTCAACTTGCTGGATTTTAAGTTTATCTTGACACAAAGAGGGGAGATGGCCTTTGGGAGGGGATTTCCACTTAGGTCATGGCAAGAGGAGATTTTGAAAGGGGAAAGGATCACTCCATAAGCCATAGGGCTATTTTTAAAAAGAAAAGATTTTCAAAAACTTTTCCAATGAAAAACATTGGTGTTGAGCCAATCATAAGATGAAAAACTTCCAAGACCAAAGATCAAGTCTTGGGTGAAACCAAATAAAATACTTGTCATAAAAGAAATTTTTTGAGAAGGAGAGTCCTTTAGAAGAAATATTTAAATAACCTCCCTCAAATCAAATAAAAGTTTGATAAAGCCAAATAAAATTTTTGGGTGTCACATCTAGTGCCCATGAGCTTTTTCCTGCTTATTGTCCTCCCTCCAACACCCTTAAGTCCAGGAGAGTGGACCCATTGGAGGATTTTAAGTGCATGCAATAGGGCGCGCATGCTCTGGGCGCGCCCAGAGCGCACGTTTTGCACGTGCGCGCACCGAGCCGCCGCGTCGCACTGCCGCCCTCGCCGCGTCCCGCCCCTGGCCCTTGCTTGCCTGCAGAGCCACGCCCTACCCTCGCCCACTCACCAGAACCCTCCAAGCCACCCCTGGCGCCCTACATCGCCGCCGTCAGGGCTCCCTTGGCGGCACGCCGACGTCGGCAGTGGGCTCCTGCCATGGACGGCGCCGCCCAAGCCACCCGCGCGCGCCAGCTGCCCCCTGGAACAGCCCGAGCTCATCCACAAGCTCGTCAGCACGCGCTCGTCGCCGCCACGTCGCCCTGCAGCTACAGAACGACGGTCGCCGGCGTTCTTAGCCACGGCCGCCGCGGGACCGACCTCGAGCGCCTATATAAGGGGACCCCGAGCTCAACCTAGCACTCAGGCAACCTCGTTCTATCCCCCTAGTGCCCCCAACACCCAACAATGACGTCGGGAAGCTTTCTTCCCCGTCTCCGTCCAGTTCGGCCGCCGCCACGCTCCGGTTCAATCCGTCGCAGTCATAGCCTTCCTCGGCCATCCAGTACCACCATACCACTCCCCTCGACCTCACGGAGCCGCCCAGCCTCTCAAACTCGACCAAGGACCACCGTAGCCCAAAACCCCCCAAACCACCCGAAACCTCCTCCGCCGCGGAGCTCGCCGCCGGCGACTCCTTCCACCCCCGATGACCCAGCGACCACCGGGAGGACCGCCCCGGTCTGGCAGGTCCATCCCTGCCCTCAAATACCCTCGAGGAGACGTCGTTCGCCGGAGTCCCGCCTCCGCACGGGCAAAGGAAGAGGAGGGAGGAAGGACTGGTCAAACCTGACCAGTGGGCCCCCTGGACCCACTGTCAGTGACCCAGCCCCGCCACCGCATGTTTAGGTGGTCGCGTAAACCCCCGAAGTACGTCTCCTCTGCTTCGAAAGCGTATTCTCCCCCGAAACGTTTTGTTTTTCTGGTTTTATTAAAAACAGAACTTTGACTGGCTATATCTTTTAAAATAAAACTCCAAATGAGTTGATTCTTTTTCCTACCTCTCTCAAATTTCATCTAGTTTATTATAAGATTTATTTCAAAAATACCTGGGACAACTTTTTGTACTGTTTTTGAAATATATGTTATTTGAATATTTTTCAAAATAGGAAATGGAGAGAGAAGAAAACTTCAAAAAGTTTTGGAATGCACACTTCCTCTCCACAACCTGAAGGCAAGCACTCTGAACCCTGGCATAATAATTTTGGGTGTTGTTGCTACGGTTACAACTCCACCCTGACTTGGAGCATACGTTATTTTATGTGACGATAGAATCATACGCATGAGTGCGCAATGGAGATTCTTTGCTGTTAGAAATGGATATGCTGGTGATAGTGATCATCCTCGTGAGCTTCTCATGCATGCCGGAAGGAAGCCTGGAAAGTCGTGGTCTTGGGTAGACACGAGCTTATCCCTAGTTCCTCGTCGAGACGAGTGCGTCCGGTATGGCATGATGAGATACGATGAGTGGTTTTTCTGTCTGTTGGTTGAAGTATTTTGGTTATGCTAATCATACAGGGAATACGTGAACCCCCTGAGTCGACCGTAGATCGAGTCTTGTTCCAGTAAAACCCCCATACTTGTTTCGTACTACCACTTGTCCCTGCCGCAGGTAGGGTACGGTTCAGTAAGTTGTCAACCCCTTACCAAAGCACACACCGTACAGAGAGGCCATGGTGGAAGATACCGGCTGCCTCCGGTAGGCATGCCACCTGGTCCGGGGGCATGGGTGTTTCGGGTTGGGACCGATAGGGGGGCACCCCTTAGAGCGCGCGATATAAATTTGATCCCATGCTACATCGAGGTTGTAGCCTCCCCACTTAGAGTTTTGCTTGACAGGTGTCGTGGGTGATTCCAAACACCGGTAAGTTAAGTTGGTGTGTGCAGGTCAGGCGTGTTTTCAATTAAAAGGCCGTAGACGGAATTAGTCCCGATGGACTAAATAAATCCGTTACTCGTGGGTAAGGAGTACACCCTCTGCAGAGGTTAAATCTATTCGGATAGCCATGTCCATGGGAGAGGACTACAGTCTGAGATGGGTTTAGTGACGGTCTTCGGATGGAGAAACGGCTAAACTAGATCATTGATTATGACCTGTGACATATGAGGATTATGATTATTTTAGTGACGGTCTTTGGATGGAGAATTGGCTAAACTAGATCATTGATTATGACCTGTGACATATGAGGATGATGATTATTTTAGTGACGGTCTTCGGATGGAGAAACGGCTAAACTAGATCATTGATTATGACCCGTGGCATATGAGGATTGTAATTATTATTATTATTGTGGACTAACCATTTACATTATTTGAATTATTGAGTATCCCTGGGACGGTGCTACCTCCTGGATACTCACTGTGACTATTCTCTTATAAGCCTTTTATGTGGTGTCGCTCAGACGCCCTACTGTGGCATGCTTGTTATTACTATTATTTATAAGCCCTTTATGTGGTGTCGCTCAGACGCCCGACTGTGGCATGCTTGCTATTTTCTTTATATTATAAGCCCTTTATGTGGTGTCGCTCAGACGCCCGACTGTGGCATGCTTGTTATTTCTATTATTTATAAGCCCTTTATGTGGTGTCGCTCAGACGCCCAACTGCGGCACGCTTGTTATTTATTTATGTTATAAGCCCTTTATGTGGTGTCGCTCAGACGCCCGACTGTGGCACGCTTGTTATTTATTTATGTTATAAGCCCTTCTGGTGTCGCTCAGACGCCCGACTGAGGCGTGACTTATTTTATTTTTTCCTTTCGAGGCGTCGCTTCAGACACTCGATCATTGCATTCTATTTCTACTCCCGTAATGCATTTTACGTGAATAACCTGCATGCGTGCATCATGAATTTTGATTATTTCATGGCTGACGTTATGATCATAGAATCTTTCGGAGCATGATTACCCACCATTATATTATACCTGTGTTCATAATGTTTGCGAGTTTATTCCAAAGTACTCACTGGCTTGTCCCTGGCTATTGTCTTGGCCAGATTTCTCGCATGGAGAGAGCATTGCGATGACAGCCCCGGAACCTACGCAATGATGATAGCAGCCTCGCGAAGATAGGAGTTATCCTGGTCAGCTGTTCTTGTGGGAAATGGAGTCCCATAAACGCAGATGAACCACAAACCGCTTCCGCCATCAACCACTAGAAACCAAGTGTTGTACTCATAGGCCACAATGGTCTTGTACTACATATTGTGTACTTTGCTTGGGAATTCTTGTATCAAGTTGGTGCCTCATCAGCTAACAGTAATCCTGGGGCTGGTGAGCTCAAAGGCCATTTTCTGGGAAATTAATATCCCGAAAACCCGGTCCTGACAAACTTGGTATCAGAGCCAGGCTGACCATTGGCTAATCCTATCTTAGCCACGTCGATAAACCTAGGTTAACCAAACCACCAGACCTTAACCTAACCCCGGCCAAGCTTCTCACGTAAGATAGCCACACAGTGACCCCGACGCTTTTGGCAGTCGGTGCCCAACCTGTCAGCCGAGCCTGTCGATCACGCGCCAGTGACCGACACCTAACATGTCTCATTCGCAAGCGTGCGAAGGAAGACTCCGTCCCTTTTTTCTATAAAAAGGGCACGCTAGCCTCAACCCAGCACAGCACAGCCTCTTTCCCAAACCAAGCCACGATGCCTAACCCCATTGTTCACAATGAGACCACAGCAACCAACCTTGGAGGTTTTTTGACCGTGCTCGCAAACCTCACCCGCCGTGCCTATGCATTAGAAGAGCCCCGTGAATATGTTGTGTACCAAGGACTCATGAGCGGTGAGAGCCGTCAGTTCTGGGCCACTGTTCACATCTATGGTAGGGGTCTATTGCCAGAACGCCCCTACAGGTTCACTGGAAGGACAACTTCCTTTGAGCCGCAAGCCATCCAACTGGCAGCTCGAGAAGCTATAGTTCAACTCCGGCACTTGTCGCCCAGAGTTAACTGTCGCTCGTTCTACTACTACCCCAGTCGTGACGGGTATGGTAGGCCACCGTAGGTTGCCAACGGAGATCACGAGATGGATCCTGCACTATTGCATCTGGTGCGCTATGTAAGCGCACTAGAGCAACCGTTCGATCAAATAACCCTTGATCTGATCGCAGCTCATGGAGAACTGGTTCGCTGTGCCCCGACGAGAGGAGAAGAGGAGCCCGACGCCGACAACCCAGTCGTGCTGTTCGGACACCCGATCGAGCCCTTGCGGTCTGCCCCAGCCACCGACCAAAATACTTTGGTGTCCCTAGAAGTGCTTCGTCGCCTTTTGGGAACACGCTCCAACGGGATTGTGGCCAACAACCCCCGCGATGGTCATCATCGCAACCCTGACTCTGCAACCCCTCAACCTCATCAGGCTAATCCTGACGGTGAAACCCGTGGAGAAGCCTCGACGTCCGCAAGGCCAGCCCACTTAGACATTAACGAAGTAGACTAAGTCGCTCGAGTAGTAACGAGCCTTAATATGTCTACGCCTTGTAATTGTGTGATCTTGTATCTCCATTATTAAAAAAATTCTACTTGTGCGCCCCTATTTCTGAATAGTACCAAGCATTTGTACGTCAGTGTATAGTTACATTTTTAAATTCCGTGCACAGCTACCAAAACCAACGCCGACGTCACCCACAGCAATGTGTCACATTTATGAGATATGTGTATCTGTGGCATTGACCCCGACACCATAGAACAGAACCGACAACTAGTTACCCTTCACCACGGTAAATAACCCAGCCCCAATGCTATATAAAAGGCCACCTCGTGACCTTGCCAAGTGCCCCTCACCTTGTGCGCAACGCTCACAACCATTTCTTTGCCATGCCGATCCCCAGTATTTATCTCAGAACCCCAGACGCAACCCCGGGTAGTTTTGTTAAATTATTGTGGGACTTTACCTGCAGTGCCATGAGTGCCATCCATCCACCCCATTACGAGTTGCTCAAATCGAGGATCACCCCTTCCACCTCGAAATATTGGGCAGTGGTGCACATCCCTCCCGCAAACCCAAACCAAGACCCAACGGAAGTTTCCTTCATGGGGAAATCCATGCCGACTCTGCATATGGCCATAGAAGCTGCTGCGTACGAAGCGCTCGCTCGTCTTCGATTCGCGGTACCCTATGCCAGCGAACGAGGATATTATTATTTTCCGAGTCGTGCAGCACCTGGAGAAGTTGCATCTTTTCCCGGTGGACGAATTGAGAGAGATCCAGTACTGGCCAACCTTGCCCAGTACGTTATCGCTCAGGAGCATTTGACTCAGCGGGTAATGGGTTATCTCCAGAGCCTCGCTGATTTAAATCCTCGGATCGCTATTGGCAGACCACTGAGGCCTGACCAGGAGAGACGCGTTCATCGACTGGTCAACCCGCTTCCCCTGATAGAAGAGGAGTGTGCCCCAGTACCAGAGACGTTTTCTCAGGACCCTGTCCGTTTACCATTTTTATTGTAGACGTCACCGCTGTGTTTATTATCCCGGTATTTATTTATGTGTTGTAACTTGTGCGTGGTATCCAAAATTTGTGCGACGGATCAAATATTTGGTTTCAAATATGTGAGCAGTGTTACTGCTGTTAAGTTTGATTTAACTAATTTTTTTACTCGCGATATATTTTTGTAGTGAAATTTCTTTCCCTGAGTTGCTGCAGCATATGCCTCTTCACGACGTAGATTTTTATTCACGCAGCGGCAGGCTCACAACCACAACCACTCGACCTCGTGCGCTAATTACAAATCCTCGTACACATTTTGCACCTAACTGATCACACCCGAGGACACCACAGTCTTAGTAAGAGAGATTTGTGAGTAATCATTCGGGCGCGAGTTGCCCCAGCACACCGACAGCAGTTAGCACTCGATGCCGCACCTAATCCTCGTGATCACCGCCACCGCGAAGAGCTAACACTCGAGCGGAAGCATCACGATGATCATCAAGGATCATCGCGCACAGGAGCTTGGAGAACCCCAGCAACGTCGCCAAACCCCCACACACCAGGACCACGTACCAGTCCGGCATCGCCTCCGCCATTGGAGCCTCGTCTCGAGCTCCTGCAAACAGCAATGGAGGAGAACGAAGGAGAAGTAGAAGCGAGGCCAGGTGTGAGGAAGAAGAAAGGAGCATCGCGATCATTTTATAGCTCGAGATCGGTGTACGGTGGGCGAGGTCCACCAGCGCCGCTCGTCGCTCGATCGTCGGTGTTCGGAGGCGAATCCGCGAGCAGTGCCAACAGTGCACTGGCCCGCGAGGTGAGTGCACGCTGCACCGGCAGCTAGCACGCCGCGCACTACCGCAGTACGGCCTGGGTGCCCTACGCGCTTGGCGTCGCCAGTGGAGAAAGCGCGGGAAAGCCCGCGAGGGAGAGCAAGAAGAGAAAGCAAGAGGTAGAAGAAGAGGCCGACAGTGGGCCCCGGGTCCACCTGTCAGCAAGAGAGAGCACTGTGCTCTCGGGTGCGACCAGCGTATTTTAGTAATTTAGAATTTATTCTAAATTTACTGTATCCAACGTAGAAATATCTCGTTTTCCCCAACCATGGATTTTTTCCACGCAACGCCAGTATACCACACTGTGGTTTTACACCACTTATTGCCCTCTCACTGTAGATACGTTGTTATTGCACAGTAGAATGATTTCTTTTGGTAAGAGCGATGTTTGTTCAAAACAGCTGTTAACAAATCTCGAGGACGAGATTTTTTTTAAGGGGGGTAGTGTTGTGACACCCCAAAATTTTGACCTGGTTTTATTAAATAAAATTTTGCCAGGAAATTAAACTTTTCCATTTGTCTGGATTTATCTTTTGATTTCAGAACCCCTCTTCTCTTTTATATTGTGGGTTTTTACCTCAAGTGGAAACTTTCCAAAAATATTATTGGACTTGTATACTCTCTCTATAAAACTATTCTTTATCAGTGGATTTAATTGCATAACTGCTTTTCCTGAGCTTTATTCTTCTAAAATGACTTTTCATGAAATTGGAGCCTCTTTTGCACTGCAACCATTTGATAAATGCATTTAAAATTTTCACAAAAATTTGGGGATGTCATGTGATGTTTCCACATCCCTTTTATGCAAGATACCTTTTGGTCATTGGAGATTTTGAGCTCTACATCAAGCTTTTCAAATCTGGTCCAGTAGGTATTTTTGCACTACAACCTATTTAAATATTCCTTTAAAAAATTCTTCCAAGTGTTTGGAGATGTCAGTAGATGCACATGATTCAACTTTATGCAAAAACCCATTGGTGTTCTTTGAAATATTTGAGTGAATCAACCTCATCTTCTCTCTGCCCCAGTTTGGTGATTTGTACTGCAACCCTAATTTATTTTGCTCTAGTGTCATGACCGGTTTTCCAATAAAACATTTATTGAGAAACCGATCCCTTTTACGGACCAGTAGAGAAGAATCCTTCTTACTGGTAGACAATTTCTTGATTACAGAAAAATCCAGGAGTACTAAATTTAATACAAGGTTGAGCGGAGACTGCTCAACAATTTATTACAAGCACGCCGATATTAAACATAAAGGCGGATATGACACAAAGGGTATGGTGGCATAACCACTGACTCGCAATAAAAGCAGTGGTGGATATGTCACAGTGAAGTGGGTGACATGACTCCATAATCTAACAGCTCATCGATCGTCGGAGTGAGGCTCGAGGACTCTTATTGGGGTGGCGGAAGCGTATATACAAGTGACCAAAATCCAGGATCGCACGGGACTGACTGGGACTCCTCTAGGCGTTGGACTCACTATCAAACTCTTCATCCATGAGATCGCCTTCGTCAACATCTGGCCAAATCAACAAGCCAGGTGAGTACTATGAAAGCACTCGCAAGACAGTTTGGACATAAGATATAACAAATGCAAACATGATGCATATGAACAGAATAATAATGCACACTCCGATAATGAAATAGCATTGCGTGAGAAAGTAAAAAGGAAGTCGGGAGGTAGTCCTCCCGAAATCCCAATGTAATACTGAGGGCCAATCGAGTGTCTGAAATGACTCCTCGAAGGGTACAAATAAATTAACAATGTCGCAGTCGGGCGTCGGGGCGACAACACATAAAGGGCTTATAATGGAATATAAATGACAGTGCGTGCCACAGTCGGACGTCTGAGCGACATCACGTAAAGGGCTTTTATCAAAGGTAAATAACGAGAGTGCCACAGTCGGACGTCTGAGCGACATCACATAAATGGCTTATATCAAAGGTAAATAACGAGAGTGCCACAGTCGGACGTCTGAGCGACATCACATAAAGGGCTTATATCAAAAGTAAATAACGAGAGTGCCACAGTCGGACGTCTGAGCGACATCACATAAAGGGCTTATATCAAAAGTAAATAATGAGAGTGCCACAGTCGGACGTCTGAGCGACATCACATAAAGGGCTTATATCAAAAGTAAATGACTAGAGTGCCACAGTCGGACGTCTGAGCGACATCACGTAAAGGGCTTTTATCAAAGGTAAATAACGAGAGTGCCACAGTCGGACGTCTGAGCGACATCACATAAATGGCTTATATCAAAGGTAAATAACGAGAGTGCCACAGTCGGACGTCTGAGCGACATCACATAAAGGGCTTATATCAAAAGTAAATAACGAGAGTGCCACAGTCGGACGTCTGAGCGACATCACATAAAGGGCTTATATCAAAAGTAAATAATGAGAGTGCCACAGTCGGACGTCTGAGCGACATCACATAAAGGGCTTATATCAAAAGTAAATGACTAGAGTGCCACAGTCGGACGTCTGAGCGACATCACGTAAAGGGCTTATATCTCATAACTTGATATTTCAGTAGCTCATGAATTTAAATCATTTTCAAGGGAATATTCAGGTACGAAATAATAAAATGGTTAGTCCATCCACAGGAATAACATTCAACCGGGTTTACCACTCAAGCTTGTTTACCGGGGATTTCCACGGAGACTGACACAGAGACTGACATGGATATGGATATGCTGGCCATGGTCTTTGACCATGGACACGATGACTCGGAAGGTTTGACTCTGCAGAGTTTGTACTCTTAACCACAGCCAACGGATTTCAGTAGTCACAAGGGACTAGTTCCGTTTACGGTATTTTAGGAGAAACACATCTATCCAGTACACACCCATTCCACATTCCGATGCCAGGAATCACCCTAGGCAACGTTCAAGAAAAACTTTGAGACGGGGAGGCTACAACCTCGTGTAGCATGGGATCAAATTTATACCGCGCGCTCTAAGGGGTGCCCCCCTCTCGGTCCCAACCGGAAACACCCATGCCCCCTGACCGGATGACTGGCTTTAATCCAGGGCCATATAACCCTCATCCCGTCCCCTCTATTTGGTGTGTACAAGGAAAGAGGTTAGCAACTTACTAAACTGTATTCTTTGCAGAAAACATATGGCTGCACGAAAGGGGAAGAACGGTAACGTGGCTCAGTCCACGTTAACGTCGGAGTTTATTGGATGATATAAGCCTGGCATGCTACAACAATACCATCTTACTACCTCTCATGTCACCACATGATAGGTCATCTCTCATCAAAAGATCACAGTAAACTACGAAGCACACAGTTAGTTGCCTTGCATGCAACGTAACACTCACCGATGCTCATATGCCATGCACAAACCATTCAAGAAAACATGCAAAACACCCATCATATCAAAGGTTCAAACATGCTTTCCTAGTTCGGAGAAGTCGGAGTCTAGCTCGGCGAAGTTCGCGGCTCCGTCACCTCCTCCGGAACCTACGGTATAACGAAACCGTATACTAACGTGAAAACCGTTGCGTGCATAAAAAGTGTTCCAAATTTTTTCCAAATAAATACTATAAAAAACTAGACAAAAATACAAGACTGACAGAAAAAGAATCAATCAAAAAGCATCTTTTGTTAAAAATATATAAACGTTTAGTCCAAGGACTGATCTGTGATGAAACAGAAAAGATCCAGGGACTTTTTTGAGAAAACAGAAAACGATTCGGTATGAAATACGCCAGCCCAGAAGGAAAACACGTTTTTCCCGAAGGCGCCTTCAGAAAACGGTTCGAAGGGGAAAAGAAGAGAGGCTGACGGGGGGGGTCCCACCCGTCAGGTTTAAAATCCAACCGAGCTCGCCGGCGCCCGAAGGCTGCGGTGGTCGCCGGCGTTGAACCAGGCGAGGCAGAGTGATCGGAGGGTACCTACGGGTTCAGGGTGTTCTTTCGCGTCGGTGGGTGGTGGACTTGACCGTCGGAGAGCACCACGTCAACGGCGACCCTATCTCCGGCGGACGGTGGTTCGGGCGATGCTGGAATACTCCGGTGGGTGCTGCAAACTCCAAATTGATGCACGGGTCAGAGAGGTGGATGCACTAGGAGACTACTGGCATGAGCTGAGAGGTAGGGGTGCACGCACGGGAGTGAATCGAGCTGGATCCTGAAGCGGATCGAGGCGGCCGGAGTTGGGGAAGAAGACTCCCTCGGGGGCTGCCCAGTGGCTTGGCGTGGTACTAGTGGTGTGTAGAGATGGTGCGGGTTCGAGTTCGAGCTCGGGGCCTCCTTTTATAGGCGATCCGAGGAGGTGGCAGTGAACGGGATAACGCCGGCGAGAAATTATGGCGAGGTAGAGGTCGGGCAGGGGGTTTAGGTGGCTAGGCATCATCGTGGTGGATCACTGGCACCGTTTCTCTGCTCAAACCTCGGTCGGGCTTGCGTAATACACTGGCCCTCGACGGAACGGCCGTACGGGCACGACGGCGGCAGGGAGCGCGCTCCGCGCCTTCCAGCTCACGACGACGGCCCTGCAGCGTGCACAGGTGAGTGGACGGCCACGCGGTGGCCTCTGGTGGCTTGGGCGGCGCTGGACGGTGCCGTCCAACGCTGCGCCTCTCTGGCAGCCGCAATGGGCGCTGCTGCTGCCACTCACGGGGAGGCGCACCTCTGCCAACTCGTCGCCGACGCCCGCAAGTGTCCAGGAAATCGTGCGGCGCAGGGATAAGAAGGAAGGAACAGGGAGTAAGGCGCCACCGCGGCTACTGGCGAGATCGAGGTACGTTTCTGAAGAAAACGACGGCGGCTCTGAAATTGTATCTCTGAATTTTCTGAACCTTGACAGTAACAGTGCACGCCAGGTGTTTGATGATATGACTTGGCATGAGGAAATTTTTTTCTGGAGCTGGGACTTGGTGAGGTGACCTCTCGATGCATCCAGAGGCTGCCTGAATTTTCTCAGATTTTTAGGAGGAGAAAACAAATGAATTTCATCAAATTTGACAAATATGGTCAAAACTTGCAGCAAGCACAATTTGAAATATTTGAACTAGAGACCAGTGGATCTTCATCGATCTTGGTTGAGGGCTCTAAGGACTAGCCAGGGAAATTTGTTTGGAGGCAAAACTCAAAGGAGAAATGGTAGTTCCTTTGTAAATCTCCAAGGGTCAAAATAGAAGGCAGAAAAAGTTTTTGATAAGAAATAAATGGAAATAAAATCATGGGGGAGTTCAACTTGCTGGATTTGAAGTTTATCTTGACACAAAGAGGGGAGATGGCCTTTGGGAGGGGATTTCCACTTAGGTCATGGCAAGAGGAGATTTTGAAAGGGGAAAGGATCACTCCATAAGCCATAGGGCTATTTTTAAAAAGAAAAGATTTTCAAAAACTTTTCCAATGAAAAACATTGGTGTTGAGCCAATCATAAGATGAAAAACTTCCAAGACCAAAGATCAAGTCTTGGGTGAAACCAAACAAAATACTTGTCATAAAAGAAATTTTTTCAGAAGGAGAGTCCTTTAGAAGAAAATTTTAAATAACCTCCCTCAAATCAAAAAAGTTTGATAAAGCCAAATAAAATTTTTGGGTGTCACAGCACCTACCCCCTTAGGAAAAATCTCGTCCCCGAGATTTCAGCTGATCCTCAAATAGATGTGGGTACTCTGCCTGATTGCTCCACTGAACCTTGAAAATTTTAATCGTTTTCTGACGGGTCCTCCTTTCAGACTCTTCCAATATTTTTACTGGCCGCTCTTTGTAGGTGAGGTCTGGTTGCATGTCAATGCTTTCATGAGATACATGCTTTTCCGGGTTGCTCACACATTTCCTCAACTGTGAGACGTGGAACACGTCGTGGACGTCTGACAGCTCTTTGGGTAGGTCCAGCTGGTAGGCTACTGTGCCTCTTCGTGCAATTACACAGAAGGGTCCAATAAATCTTGAGGCTAGCTTCCCCTTAATTTTGAACCATTGCAGGCCCCTCATAGGAGACACTCGTAGGTATACGTAATCACCGGGTTCAAAGCTGACCTCACGATGTTTTCGATCGTAGTAGCTCTTTTGTCGACTTTGAGCTGTCTTGAGTCGGTCCCTGATTTGTTTAACTTTCTCCTCGGCTTCCTTGAGCATGTCTGGGCCGAAGATACGACTGTCACCTGTTTCTGACCAGTTTAATGGGGTACGACATCTCCGTCTGTACAATGCTTCAAAAGGTGCCATTTGTAGGCTGGCTTGGTAACTGTTGTTGTATGCGAACTCGGCATACGGCAAACTTTCTTCCCAACTGGATCCATAGGTGAGAACACAGGCTCTCAGCATGTCTTCTAGGATTTGGTTCACGCGTTCCGTTTGTCCATCAGTCTGAGGGTGGTACGCTGTACTGAATGCTAGTTGCGTGCCCAGAGCTTGTTGTAGGTGATCCCAAAATTTAAAGACAAATTGAGTGCCCCGGTTGGATATTATAGTCTTTGGGACTCCATGCAGACAAACTATACGGGAGAGATAAAGCTTAGCAAGCTTCTGAGTGGAGTAGGTCGTCTTCACGGGAATGAAATGTGCTACCTTGGTTAGCCTATCTGTGATGACCCATATGGCATCATTTCCGCGTTGTGATCGAGGTACTCCGACGATAAAATCCATTCCAATTTCGTCCCATTTCCACTCAGGTAACCTGTTTGGCTGTAGCAACCCTGCTGGTTTTTGATGCTCAGCTTTAATGCGCTGACATGAATCGCAACAAGCAATGAATGCGGCTATATCCCTTTTCATACCGTGCCACCAAAATCTTTCCTGAATGTCCTTGTACATTTTGGTTCCTCCAGGGTGGATTGAATATGGGGCAGTGTGGCTTTCGGTTAGGATTTGCTGTTTGAGGTCCTCAATGTTTGGTACGCAAAATCTGTCCCCGTACCATAATATTCCCTCATTGTCTGTGACGAACTCTGAAGCCTTGCCAAGGCTCATCTTTCTCTTTATACTTTCGATGTTGGGATGTCCATGCCGAGCCTTCTTAATTTGTTCCATTAGGGTGGGCTGTATCTCCAGATTTGATACGTTGCCCTCAGAGACTATCACCATGTTGACTTTAGCGAACTCCTGCTGAAACTCAGGCCTCAAGTTCTGTGGACTGTCGTTGCCCGAGCTGGGGTTCCGACTAAGAGCATCTGCCACTACATTTGCTTTTCCTGGATGGTAGTGAATGCCCAAATCATAGTCCTTGACTAATTCCAACCAGCGTCGTTGTCGTAAATTGAGCTCTGGCTGTGTGAAAATATACTTAAGGCTTTTATGATCCGTATATATCTCACAACGATTCCCCAGCAAAAAGTGCCTCCACTCTTTGAGTGCATGGATGACTGCTGCTAGCTCCAAGTCATGAGTAGGATAATTTTCTTCATGTTTCCGTAGTTGCCTGGAAGCATATGCGACAACTTTACCGTCATTGGATCAATACGCACCCGAGGCCCTTCCGGGATGCGTCACAATACACTTCAAAACTCTTGTGTATGTCTGGCACAACCAAAAACGGGTGCTGATGTTAGTTTCTTTTTGAGTTCTTGGAAGCTTTTCTCGCACGCTTCAGTCCATACAAATTTCTTATCTTTCTTGAGTAACTGTGTCATTGGTTTTGCCACAGTGGAGAATCCTTCAATAAACCTTCGGTAATATCCAGCCATTCTTAGGAAACTCCGTACATCTGTTACGCTGGCTGGTGGTTTCCAGTCAAGTATGGCTGTGACTTTTTCTGGGTCTACGGCCACGCCTTCTTGGGTCAATATATGGCCTAGAAAACCAACTTGTCTTAGCCAAAATTCACATTTGCTAAACTTGGCATACAATTGATGTTTCCTTAATTCTCCCAATACAATTCTGAGGTGTTCAGCACGTTCTTCCGGTGTCCTTGAGTATACCAGAATATCGTCAATGAACACCACAACAAATTTGTCCATGAATTTCATAAACACTTTGTTCATGAGGTGGACAAAATATGCAGGGGCGTTCGTCAGTCCAAACGGCATCACTGTGAACTCATATAATCCGTATCTGGAGGTGAATGTTGTCTTAGGGATATCTTCTGTCCGTACTTTTAATTGATGATACCCCGATCTTAAATCAATTTTTGAGAACACCTTGGCTTGTGCAAGCTGGTCAAATAAATCATTTATCCGTGGCATCGGTTATTTGTTTTTGATGGTGACCATGTTGAGAGCTCGATAGTCTATACACAATCTCAGTGTCCCATCCTTTTTCTTGGCAAATAATACTGCTGAACCCCAAGGTGAGGAGCTGGCTCGTATAAATCCTTTGTCCAGTAATTCTTTTATTTGCTTCTTCAATTCTACCAACTCGGAGGGTGCCATTCTATAAGGTTTCTTATAAATGGGGGTGGTGCCAGGTGCTAGTTCAATGCTGAACTCTGTCTCTCGGTCTGGTGGCATGCCTGGTAGTTCTTCAGGAAATACGTCGGGAAACTCGCACACCACTGGAACTTTTCTCAATTCTGAAATGTCCACCTTGTTCAACTTTGGTTGCCGTGACCGTGGTCTCTCTTGAGCTGTAACTTTTATTGTCTTGCCGTGATGGTGAGTGAGGATTACAGTCCGATTGAAGCAGTCAATAAATCCCTTGTTGGTGGTTAACCAGTCCATTCCTAG
Source organism: Aegilops tauschii subsp. strangulata (assembly GCF_002575655.3). Taxonomy (NCBI): domain Eukaryota; kingdom Viridiplantae; phylum Streptophyta; class Magnoliopsida; order Poales; family Poaceae; genus Aegilops; species Aegilops tauschii. The sequence continues at coordinate 5,347,771 of NC_053039.3, forward strand.
GATAACATCCAGTCCTTTATTTTCCAACACGATGAGATTTGCCTGAAACTTTAGTCCTTCAAACTCAATAATCACTCCTTGGCAGTAACTCTGAGTGATCTGCTTATTCCCGGGGGACTTGATGATCATAGACTTTTCCAAGGAAAGTATCAGAAAACCATGTTGCAAAACAAAACTCTTCGAAATGAACGAGTGAGAAGCTCCAGAATCAAACAAAACCGTGGCAGGTATTGTGTTGACAGGGAACGCACCGAGCATGATATCTGGGGCATTCTGTGCTTCTTCCTTGGTCACATGGTTCAGGTGACCCTTCTTGTGATTGTTGTTGGGGATGAAATTGTTACGCTTGGGGTCTGGATTAATTCCACCATTGTTCGGCTTGGGTGCCGAGTTCCTTGGTTTTGGGCACTGTTTGGCATAGTGCCCTTCCTCTCCACAAGCATAGCAAGTGACACATGGACGGTATGTAAAGTCCTTGTCCCTTGAATGGAAATGTTTGGTTGGCCTTAGAGCAGTGGTCGTGGACTTTCTCGCTTCATTCCTCTGAATATCAGTCTTGCTCCGGTTGCTGCGAGCATGAGCCGTCTTGTCCCTTTTTTGCTTGCGAATATCCTCCAGGCTGCGGCGCTCATTCTCCAATGTAATAGCCTTGTCAACCAGAGTTTTGAAATCGGGAAAAGTGTGTACGACCAGTTGGCATTTTAGTGCTGGTGCCAGGCTGTCCAAATTTTTTTCCATCCTTTTGTTCTCAGTCATATGTTCATCGTAGGCATAATGAGATAGTTGAGTAAACTGACTGTTGTATTCAGTCACTGTCATGCCTCTCTGCTTGAGGTCATCAAACTTCCTTTTCTTGATCTTTATAATGCTCCTGGGGATGTGCGCCCCACGAAAACCTTCCTTAAACTCTTCCCAGGTGATGTTATGTTCACTGGGGTGCATGTGTAGGAAATTTTCCCACCATGCGGCAGCTGCTCCAGTGAGGTAGTGAGGTGCATAAAGCACCTTCTCATGATCAGAACATTGAGCAATAATCAACTTTCTTTCGATGTCTCGAAGCCAATCATCGGCTTCAAGCGGACTATCAGTGTGAGCGAACGTTGGAGGGCGTGTCTTCTGTAGTTCAGATAACTTGGAGTGCGGTTGGTATGGCTCACGGTGATTTCCCATATTGATGACGTGATTAATCATTTCTTGGTGTTGCTGTTGGCTTTGTTCGAAAAGGCGGCATACTTGAGATAAGGCTGCCTCGCTGTCCTGTTGACTAGACTGCCCCTGTGTGAAGTTGTTGCTTGTCTGGGTTCCATAAACTTCTTCCGGTGGGTTTGGCATGGAATGAGTCCAGGGACGAGACATTTTCCACTCTGGGGTATTATTTTGCAAAACTCATGAGAAGAACTGTGTGGCACGAGGAAAATTTTGCAAAGGAAAAAATTTAAAAGACCTCAAGATTTTTCAAGAAAAGTACTTGATTGCGCACGGAGAAGGACTGCTCAGTACATATCTTACACGTGATACGCAAACATACGATACATCACTCAGGATGTGCGTACACAATCCTGACATGTTATTTAGGCTAGTGCACTTCTCCGAGTCCTACATGATGCGCACACAAACTACTTCTCACCAAACCTATGTACATATAAAACATATCATACAAGCGGGTACATCACACGGCTGCTAGGCGCACTCAGTCGGAGATGGTGAAGATTTCGTTGTGCCTGCCGAGGGTAAGACCCAGCGGCGCAGGAGACTCAACCTCCACCTCCTCCCTAATAGGCTCCAGGAGCGTAGCACTGCGTTGAGGAGATGGTGTGGGTGCGGGAGGCGGTGCAGCTCTGACTGGAGTAGGAGCAACGACCTGGTCAAATTCCTCAGTGGTAGGAAGACGGCGAGCGGTGGCCAAAATGGCAGGTGAATAGGATGCTGAGGACGAGACGAAAGTCAGTGGTGGTGCCATGTGGAGAAGCTCCCTCCTGTTGGCAGAACAGCCCCGAACTAAGTCCATACGGGCAGCCACAAGATCGTCCACGAGGTTGTCGAAAGCTGCCTCCAGAGCTTTGAGATACTCAACAAGCATCTCGATAGCTTCATCCCTCTCTCCCCTATGGCAGGCGAATGCATAGTGACAAGTATATGGCACATGGCATGGGAGGTAGCGGTAGCGGCGAGTCTTCATCGTAGGAAGAACATCCCGAAGACGAGCTATCGCCTCACGGGCGGCCATCTCCATGGCATGCCTCTCCGTAGGCATGGCCCTTCCCACAAAACGGAAGTGGCGAGACGCAGAACGTCCTCCCTTGACTTGCACCACGACCTGGTGCATAGACACGTCGTCGCTGAGCTTGTGCTGGTAAAGCGTGAACTCCGGACGAGTCGCTGGCCCAATCGTGAGCTTGGTGATGGAGACGAGGAGTTTGACAAACCCCTCGGGCACATTAGTGAACACCCGAGTCTCGCAGTCGCTGCCAGCCATCTACAAAAGTAGGCAAAAATTCTGAGTAGTCAAATCATAAATTTATGATGTCCCACAGAAAATAGCCACATTTGCAAAATGCCGAAAAAGCATTAAAAACGCTAATAACCGATTAGCGATCGCACCTAGTGGCTTCCAACAGTCAGCCTGGCTCTGATACCAAGCTTGTCACGACCGGTTTTCCAATAAAACATTTATTGAGAAACCGATCCCTTTTACGGACCAGTAGAGAAGAATCCTTCTTACTGGTAGACAATTTCTTGATTACAGAAAAATCCAGGAGTACTAAATTTAATACAAGGTTGAGCTGAGACTGCTCAACAATTTATTACAAGCACGCCGATATTAAACATAAAGGCAGATATGACACAAAGGGTATGGTGGCATAACTACTGACTCGCAATAAAAGCGGTGGTGGATATGTCACAGTGAAGTGGGTGACATGAATCCTAAATCTAACAGCTCATCGAGCGTCGGAGTGAGGCTCGAGGACTCTTATTGGGGTGGCGGAAGCGTATATAATACAAGTGACCAAAATCCAGGATCGCACGGGACTGACTGGGACTCCTCTAGGCGTCGCTCTCACTATCAAACTCTTCATCCATGAGATCGCCTTCGTCAACATCTGGCCAAATCAACAAGCCAGGTGAGTACTATGAAAGCACTCGCAAGACAGTTGGGACATAAGATATAACAAATGCAAACATGATGCATATGAACAGAATAATAATGCACACTCCGATAATGAAATAGCATTGCGTGAGAAAGTAAAAAGGAAGTCGGGAGGTAGTCCTCCCGAAATCCCAATGTAATACTGAGGGCCAATCGAGTGTCTGAAATGACTCCTCGAAGGGTACAAATAAATTAACAATGTCGCAGTCGGGCGTCGGGGCGACAACACATAAAGGGCTTATAATGGAATATAAATGACAGTGCGTGCCACAGTCGGACGTCTGAGCGACATCACGTAAAGGGCTTTTATCAAAGGTAAATAACGAGAGTGCCACAGTCGGACGTCTGAGCGACATCACATAAATGGCTTATATCAAAGGTAAATAACGAGAGTGCCACAGTCGGACGTCTGAGCGACATCACATAAAGGGCTTATATCAAACGTAAATAACGAGAGTGCCACAGTCGGACGTCTGAGCGACATCACATAAAGGGCTTATATCAAAAGTAAATAATGAGAGTTCCACAGTCGGACATCTGAGCGACATCACATAAAGGGCTTATATCAAAAGTAAATGACTAGAGTGCCACAGTCGGACGTCTGAGCGACATCACGTAAAGGGCTTATATCTCATAACTTGATATTTCAGTAGCTCATGAATTTAAATCATTTTCAAGGGAATATTCAGGTACGAAATAATAAAATGGTTAGTCCATCCACAGGAATAACATTCAACCGGGTTTACCACTCAAGCTTGTTTACCGGGGATTTCCACGGAGACTGACACAGAGACTGACATGGATATGGATATGCTGGCCATGGTCTGTGACCATGGACACGATGATTCGGAAGGTTTGACTCTGCAGAGTTTGTACTCTTAACCACAGCCAACGGATTTCGGTAGTCACAAGGGACTAGTTCCGTTTACGGTATTTTAGGAGAAACACATCTATCCAGTACACACCCATTCCACATTCCGATGCCAGGAATCACCCTAGGCAACGTTCAAGAAAAACTTTGAGACGGGGAGGCTACAACCTCGCGTAGCATGGGATCAAATTTATACCGCGCGCTCTAAGGGGTGCCCCCCTCTCGGTCCCAACCGGAAACACCCATGCCCCCTGCCGGATGACTGGCTTTAATCCAGGGCCATGGAACCTTCATCCCGGCCCCTCTATTTGGTGTGTACAAGGAAAGAGGTTAGCAACTTACTAAACCGTATTCTTTGCAGAAAACATGTGGCAGCACGAAAGGGGAAGAACGGTAACGTGGCTCAGTCCACGTTAATGTCGGAGTTTATTTTATGACATAAGACTGGCATGCTACAACAATACCATCTTACTACCTCTCATGTCACCACATGATAGGTCATCTCTCATCAAAAGATCACAGTAAACTACGAAGCACACAGTTAGTTGCCTTGCATGCAACGTATGCCATGCACAAACCATGCAAGCAAACATGCCAAACACCCATCATATCAAAGGTTCAAACATGCTTGCCTGGTTCGGAGAAGTCGGAGTCTAGCTCGGCGAAGTTCGCGGCTCCGTCACCTCCACCGGAACCTACGGTATAACGAAACCGTATACTAACGTGAAAACGTTGCGTGCATAAAAAGTGTTCCAAATTTTTTCCAAATAAATACTATAAAAAACTAGACAAAAATACAAGACTGACAGAAAAAGAATCAATCAAAAAGCATCTTTTGTTAAAAAGATATAAAGGTTTTAGTCCAAGGACTGATTTGTGATGAAACAGAAAAGATCCAGGGACTTTTTTGAGAAAACAGAAAACGGTTCGGTATGAAATACGCCAGCCCAGAAGGAAAACATGTTTTGCCCAAAGGCGCCTTCAGAAAACGGTTCGAAGGGGAAAAGAAGAGAGGCTGACGGGGGGGTCCCACCCATCAGGTTCAAAATCCAACCGAGCTCGCCGGCGCCCGAAGGCTGCGGTGGTCGCCGGCGTTGAACCACGGCGAGACAGAGTGATCGGAAGGTCCCTACGGGTTCAGGGTGTTCTTCCGCGTCGGTGGGTGGTGGACTTGACCGTCGGAGAGCACCACGTCGACGGCGACCCTATCTGCGGCGGACGGTGGTTCGGGCGATTGTGGAATACTCTGGTGGGTGCTGCAAACTCCAAATTGATGTGCGGGTCAGAGAGGTGGATGCACTAGGAGACTTCTGGCATGAGCTGAGAGATAGGGGTGCACGCACGGGAGTGAATCGAGCTGGATCCTGAAGCGGGTCGAGGCGGCCGGAGTTGGGGAAGAAGACTCCCTCGGGGGCTGCCAAGTGGCTTGGCGTGGTACTAGTGGTGTGTAGAGATGGTGCGGGTTCGAGTTCGAGCTCGGGGCCTCCTTTTATAGGCGATCCGAGGAGGTGACTGTGAATGGGATAACGCCGGTGAGAAATTACAGCGAGGTAGAGGTCGGGCAGGGGGTTTAGGTGGCTAGGCATCATCGTGGTGGATCACTGGCACCGTTTCTCTCCTCAAACCTCGGTCGGGCTTGCGTAATACACTGGCCCTCGACGGAACGGCCGTACGGGCACGATGGCGGCAGGGAGCGCGCTCCGTGCCTTCCAGTTCACGACGACGGCCCTGCAGCGTGTACAGGTGAGTGGACGGCCACGCGGTGGCCTCTGGTGGCTTGGGCGGCGCTGGACGGCGCCGTCCAACGCTGCGCCTCTCTGGCAGCCGCAGTGGGCGCTGCTGCTGCCACTCACGGGGAGGCGCACCTCTGCCAGCTCCTCGCCGACGCCCGCAAGTGTCCAGGCGATCGTGCGGCGCAGGGATAAGAAGGAAGGAACAGGGAGCAAGGCGCCACCGCGGCTACTGGCGAGATCGAGGTAGGTTTCTGAAGAAAACGACGGCGGCTCTGAAACTATATCTCTGAATTTTCTGAACCTTGACAGTAACAGTGCACGCCAGGTGTTTGATGATATGACTTGGCATGAGGAATTTTTTTTCTGGAGCTAGGACTTGGTGAGGTGACCTCTCGATGCATCCAGAGGCTGCCTAAATTTTCTCAGATTTTTAGGAGGAGAAAACAAATGAATTTCATCAAATTTGACAAATATGGTCCAAACTTGCAGCAAGCACAATTTGAAATATTTGAACTGGAGACCAGTGGATCTTCATGGATCTTGGTTGAGGGCTCTAAGGACTAGCCAGGGAAATTTGTTTGGAGGCAAAACTCAAAGGAGAAATGGTAGTTCCTTTGTAAATCTCCAAGGGTCAAAATAGAAGGCAGAAAAAGTTTTTGATAAGAAATAAATGGAAATAAAATCATGGGGGAGTTCAACTTGCTGGATTTGAAGTTTATCTTGACACAAAGAGGGGAGATGGCCTTTGGGAGGGGATTTCCACTTAGGTCATGGCAAGAGGAGATTTTGAAAGGGGAAAGGATCACTCCATAAGCCATAGGGCTATTTTTAAAAAGAAAAGATTTTCAAAAACTTTTCCAATGAAAAACATTGGTGTTGAGCCAATCATAAGATGAAAAACTTCCAAGACCAAAGATCAAGTCTTGGGTGAAACCAAATAAAATACTTGTCATAAAAGAAATTTTTTGAGAAGGAGAGTCCTTTAGAAGAAAAATTTAAATAACCTCCCTCAAATCAAATAAAAGTTTGATAAAGCCAAATAAAATGTTTGGGTGTCACATCTAGTGCCCATGAGCTTTTTCCTGCTTATTGTCCTCCCTCCAACACCCTTAAGTCGAGGAGAGTGGACCCATTGGAGGATTTTAAGTGCATGCAATAGGGCGCGCATGCTCTGGGCGCGCCCAGAGCGCACGTTTTGCACGTGCGCGCACCGAGCCGCCGCGTCGCACTGCCGCCCTCGCCGCGTCCCGCCCCTGGCCCTTGCTTGCCTGCAGAGCCACGCCCTGCCCTCGCCCACTCGCCAGAACCCTCCAAGCCACCCCTGGCGCCCTACATCGCCGCCGTCAGGGCTCCCTTGGCGGCACGCCGGCGTCGGCAGTGGGCTCCTGCCATGGACGGCGCCGCCCAAGCCACCCGCGCGCGCCAGGTGCCCCCTGGAACAGCCCGAGCTCATCCACAAGCTCGTCAGCACGCGCTCGTCACCGCGACGTCGCCCTGCAGCTACAGAACGACGGTCGCCGGCGTTCTTAGCCACGGCCGCCGCGGGACCGACCTCGAGCACCTATATAAGGGGACCCCGAGCTCAACCTAGCACTCAGGCAACCTCGTTCTATCCCCCTAGTGCCCCCAACACCCAGCAATCGACGTCGGGAAGCTTTCTTCCCCGTCTCCGGCCAGTTCGGCCGCCGCCACGCTCCGGTTCAATCCGTCGCAGTCATAGCCTTCCTCGGCCATCCAGTACCACCATACCACTCCCATCGACCTCACGGAGCTGCCCAGCCTCTCAAACTCGACCAAGGACCACCGTAGCCCGAAACCCCCCAAACCACCCGAAACCTCCTCCGCCGCGGAGCTCGCCCCCGGCGACTCCTTCCACCCCCGATGACCCAGCGACCACCGGGAGGACCGCCCCGGTCTGGCAGGTCCATCCCTGCGCTCAAATACCCTCGAGGAGACGTCGTTCGCCGGAGTCCCGCCTCCGCACGGGCAAAGGAAGAGGAGGGACAAAGGACTGGTCAAACCTGACCAGTGGGCCCCCTGGACCCACTGTCAGTGACCCAGCCCCGCCACCGCGTGTTTAAGTGGTCGCGTAAACCCCCGAAGTACGTCTCCTCTGCTTCGAAAGCGTATTCTCCCCCGAAACGTTTTCTTTTTCTGGTTTTATTAAAAACAGAACTTTGACCAAACTTTGACTGGGTATATCTTTTAAAATAAAACTCCAAATGAGTTGATTCTTTTTCCTACCTCTCTCAAATTTCATCTAGTTTATTTTAAGATTTATTTCAAAAATACCTGGGACAACTTTTTGTACTGTTTTTGAAATATATGTTATTTGAATATTTTTCAAAATAGGAAATGGAGAGAGAAGAAAACTTCAAAAAGTTTTGGAATGCACACTTCCTCTCCACAACCTGAAGGCAAGCACTCTGAACCCTGGCATAATAATTTTGGGTGTTGTTGCTACGGTTACAACTCCACCCTGACTTGGAGCATACGTTATTTTATGTGACGATAGAATCATACGCATGAGTGCGCAATGGAGATTCTTTGCTGTTAGAAATGGATATGCTGGTGATAGTGATCATCCTCGTGAGCTTCTCATGCATGCCGGAAGGAAGCCTGGAAAGTCGTGGTCTTGGGTAGACACGAGCTTATCCCTAGTTCCTCGTCGAGACGAGTGTGTCCGGTATGGCATGATGAGATACGATGAGTGGTTTTTCTGTCTGTTGGTTGAAGTATTTTGGTTATGCTAATCATACAGGGAATACGTGAACCCCCTGAGTCGACCGTAGATCGAGTCTTGTTCCAGTAAAACCCGCATACTTGTTTCGTACTACCACTTGTCCCTGCCACATGTAGGGTACGGTTTAGTAAGTTGTCAACCCCTTACCAAAGCACACACCGTACAGAGAGGCCATGGTGGAAGATACCGGCTGCATCCGGTAGGCATGCCACCTGGTCCGGGGGCATGGGTGTTTCGGGTTGGGACCGAGAGGGGGGCACCCCTTAGAGCGCGCGATATAAATTTGATCCCATGCTACATCGAGGTTGTAGCCTCCCCACTTAGAGTTTTGCTTGACAGGTGTCGTGGGTGATTCCAGACACCGGTAAGTTAAGTTGGTGTGTGCAGGTCAGGCGTGTTTTCAATTAAAAGGCCGTAGACGGAATTAGTCCCTATGGACTAAATAAATCCGTTACTCGTGGGTAAGGAGTACACCCTCTGCAGAGGTTAAATCTATTCGGATAGCCATGTCCATGGGAGAGGACTACAGTCTGAGATGGGTTTAGTGACGGTCTTCGGATGGAGAAACGGCTAAACTAGATCATTGATTATGACCTGTGACATATGAGGATTATGATTATTTTAGTGACGGTCTTCGGATGGAGAAATGGCTAAACTAGATCATTGATTATGACCTGTGACATATGAGGATGATGATTATTTTAGTGACGGTCTTCGGATGGAGAAACGGCTAAACTAGATCATTGATTATGACCCGTGGCATATGAGGATTGTAATTATTATTATTATTGTGGACTAACCATTTACATTATTTGAATTATTGAGTATCCCTGGGACGGTGCTACCTCCTGGATACTCACTGTGACTATTCTCTTATAAGCCTTTTATGTGGTGTCGCTCAGACGCCCTACTGTGGCATGCTTGTTATTACTATTATTTATAAGCCCTTTATGTGGTGTCGCATAGACGCCCGACTGTGGCATGCTTGCTATTTTCTTTATATTATAAGCCCTTTATGTGGTGTCGCTCAGACGCCCGACTGTGGCATGCTTGTTATTTCTATTATTTATAAGCCCTTTATGTGGTGTCGCTCAGACGCCCAACTGCGGCACGCTTGTTATTTATTTATGTTATAAGCCCTTTATGTGGTGTCGCTCAGACGCCCGACCGTGGCACGCTTGTTATTTATTTATGTTATAAGCCCTTCTGGTGTCGCTCAGACGCCCGACTGAGGCGTGACTTATTTTATTTTTTCCTTTCGAGGCGTCGCTTCAGACACTCGATCATTGCATTCTATTTCTACTCTCGTAATGCATTTTACGTGAATAACCTGCATGCGTGCATCATGAATTTTGATTATTTCATGGCTGACGTTATGATCATAGAATCTTTCGGAGCATGATTACCCACCATTATATTATACCTGTGTTCATAATGTTTGCGAGTACATTCCAAAGTACTCACTGGCTTGTCCCTGGCTATTGTCTTGGCCAGATTTCTCGCATGGAGAGAGCATTGCGATGACAGCCCCGGAACCTACGCAATGATGATAGCAGCCTCGCGAAGATAGGAGTTATCCTGGTCAGCTGTTCTTGTGGGAAATGGAGTCCCATAAACGCAGATGAACCACAAACCGCTTCCGCCATCAACCACTAGAAACCAAGTGCTGTACTCATAGGCCACAATGGTCTTGTACTACATATTGTGTACTTTGCTTGGGAATTCTTGTATCAAGTTGGTGCCTCATCAGCTAACAGTAATCCTGGGGCTGGTGAGCTCAAAGGCCATTTTCTGGGAAATTAATATCCCGAAAACCCGGTCCTGACAAACTTGGTATCAGAGCTAGGCTGACCATTGGCTAATCCTATCTTAGCCACGTCGATAAACCTAGGTTAACCAAACCACCAGACCTTAACCTAACCCCGGCCAAGCTTCTCATGTAAGATAGCCACACAGTGACCCCGACGCTTTTGGCAGTCGGTGCCCAACCTGTCGATCACGCGCCAGTGACCGACACCTAACATGTCTCATTTGCAAGCGTGCGAAGGAAGACTCCGTCCCTTTTTTCTATAAAAAGGGCACGCTAGCCTCAACCCAGCACAGCACAGCCTCTTTCCCAAACCAAGCCACGATGCCTAACCCCATTGTTCACAATGAGACCACAGCAACCAACCTTGGAGGTTTTTTGACCGTGCTCGCAAACCTCACCCGTCGTGCCTATGCATTAGAAGAGCCCCGTGAATATGTTGTGTACCAAGGACTCATGAGCGGTGAGAGCCGTCAGTTCTGGGCCACTGTTCACATCTATGGTAGGGGTCTATTGCCAGAACGCCCCTACAGGTTCACTGGAAGGACAACTTCCTTTGAGCCGCAAGCCATCCAACTGGCAGCTCGAGAAGCTATAGTTCAACTCCGGCACTTGTCGCCCAGAGTTAACTGTCGCTCGTTCTACTACTACCCCAGTCGTGACGGGTATGGTAGGCCACCGCAGGTTGCCAACGGAGATCACGAGATGGATCCTGCACTATTGCATCTGGTGCGCTATGTAAGCGCACTAGAGCAACCGTTCGATCAAATAACCCTTGATCTGATCGCAGCTCGTGTAGAACTGGTTCGCCGTGCCCCGGCGAGAGGAGAAGAGGAGCCCGATGCCGACAACCCAGTCGTGCTATTCGGACACCCGATCGAGACCTTGCGGTCTGCCCCAGCCACCGACCAAAATAATTTGGTGTCCCTAGAAGTGCTTTGTCGCCTTTTGGGAACACGCTCCAACGGGATTGTGGCCAACAACCCCCGCGATGATCATCATCGCAACCCTGACTCTGCAACCCCTCAACCTCATCCGGCTAATCCCGACGGTGAAACCCGTGGAGAAGCCTCGACGTCCGCAAAGCCAGCCCACTTAGACATTAACGAAGTAGACTAAGTCGCTCGAGTAGTAACGAGCCTTAATATGTCTACGCCTTGTAATTGTGTGATCTTGTATCTCCATTATTAAAAACTTTCTACTTGTGCGCCCCTTTTTCTGAATAGTACCAAGCATTTGTACGTCAGTGTATAGTTACATTTTTAAATTCCGGGCACAGCTACCAAAACCAACGCCGACGTCACCCACAGCAATGTGTCACATTTATGAGATATGTGTATCTGTGGCATTGACCCCGACACCATAGAACAGAACCGACAACTAGTTACCCTTCACCACGGTAAATAACCCAGCCCCAATGCTATATAAAAGGCCACCTCGTGACCTTGCCAAGTGCCCCTCACCTTGTGCGCAACGCTCACAACCATTTCTTTGCCATGCCGACCCCCAGTATTTATCTCAGAACCCCAGACGCAACCCCGGGTAGTTTTGTTAAATTATTGTGGGACTTTACCTGCAGTGCCATGAGTGCCATCCATCCACCCCATTACGAGTTGCTCAAATCGAGGATCACCCCTTCCACCTCGAAATATTGGGCAGTGGTGCACATCCCTCCCGCAAACCCAAACCAAGACCCAACGGAAGTTTCCTTCATGGGGAAATCCATGCCGACTCCGCATATGGCCATAGAAGCTGCTGCGTACGAAGCGCTCGCTCGTCTTCGATTCGCGGTACCCTATGCCAGCGAACGAGGATATTATTATTTTCCGAGTCGTGCAGCACCCGGAGAAGTTGCATCTTTTCCCGGTGGACGAATTGAGAGAGATCCAGTACTGGCCAACCTTGCCCAGTACGTTATCGCTCAGGAGCATTTGACTCAGCGGGTAATGGGTTATCTCCAGAGCCTCGCTGATTTAAATCCTCGGATCGCTATTGGCAGACCACTGAGGCCTGACCAGGAGAGACGCGTTCATCGACTGGTCAACCCGCTTCCCCTGATAGAAGAGGAGTGTGCCCCAGTACCAGAGACGTTTTCTCAGGACCCTGTCCGTTTACCATTTTTATTGTAGATGTCACCGCTGTGTTTATTATCCCGGTATTTATTTATGTATTGTAACTTGTGCGTGGTATCCAAAATTTGTGCGACGGATCAAATATTTGGTTTCAATTATGTGAGCAGTGTTACTGCTGTTAAGTTTGATTTAACTAATTTTTTCACTCGCGATATATTTTTGTAGTGAAATTTCTTTCCCTGAGTTGCTGCAGCATATGCCTCTTCACGACGTAGATTTTTATTCACGCAGCGGCAGGCTCACAACCACAACCACTCGACCTCGTGCGCTAATTACAAATCCTCGTACACATTTTGCACCTAACTGATCACACCCGAGGACACCACAGTCTCAGTAAGAGAGATTTGTGAGTAATCATTCGGGCGCGAGTTGCCCCAGCACACCGACAGCAGTTAGCACTCGATGCCGCACCTAATCCTCGTGATCGCCGCCACCGCGAAGAGCTAACACTCGGGCGACAGCATCACGACGATCATCAAGGATCATCACGCACAGGAGCTTGGAGAACCCCAGCAACGTCGCCAAATCCCCACACACCAGGACCACGTACCAGTCCGGCATCGCCTCCGCCATTGGAGCCTCGTCACGAGCTCCTGCAAACAGCAATGGAGGAGAAGGAAGGAGAAGTAGAAGCGAGGCCAGGTGTGAGGAAGAAGAAAGGAGCATCGCGATCATTTTATAGCTCGAGATCGGTGTACGGTGGGCGAGGTCCACCAGCGCCGCTCGTCGCTCGATCGTCGGTGTTCGGAGGCGAATCCGCGAGCAGTGCCAACAGTGCACTGGCCCGCGAGGTGAGTGCACGCTGCACCGGCAGCTAGCACGCCGCGCACTACCGCAGTACGGCCTGGGTGCCCTACGCGCTAGGCGTCGCCAGTGGAGAAAGCGCGGGAAAGCCCGCGAGGGAGAGCAAGAAGAGAAAGCAAGAGGTAGAAGAAGAGGCCGACAGTGGGCCCCGGGTCCACCTGTCAGCAAGAGAGAGCACTGTGCTCTCGGGTGCGACCAGCGTATTTTAGTAATTTAGAATTTATTCTAAATTTACTGTATCCAACGTAGAAATATCTCGTTTTCCCCAACCATGGATTTTTTCCACGCAACGCCAGTATACCACACTGTGGTTTTACACCACTTATTGCCCTCTCACTGTAGATATGTTGTTATTGCACAGTAGAATGATTTCTTTTGGTAAGAGCGATGTTTGTTCAAAACAGCTGTTAACAAATCTCGAGGACGAGATTTTCTTAAGGGGGGAAGTGTTGTGACACCCCAAAATTTTGACCTGGTTTTATTAAATAAAATTTTGCCAGGAAATTAAACTTTTCCATTTGTCTGGATTTATCTTTTGATTTCAGAACCCCTCTTCTCTTTTATATTGTGGGTTTTTACCTCAAGTGGAAACTTTCCAAAAATATTATTGGACTTGTATACTCTCTCTATAAAACAATTCTTTATCAGTGGATTTAATTGCATAACTGCTTTTCCTGAGCTTTATTCTTTTAAAATGATTTTTCATGAAATTGGAGCCTCTTTTGCACTGCAACCATTTGATAAATGCATTTAAAATTTTCACCAAAATTTGGGGATGTCATGTGATGTTTCCACATCCCTTTTATGCAAGATACCTTTTGGTCATTGGAGATTTTGAGCTCTACAACAAGCTTTTCAAATCTGGTCCAGTAGGTATTTTTGCACTACAACCTATTTAAATATTCCTTTAAAAATTTCTTCCAAGTGTTTGGAGATGTCAGTAGATGCACATGATTCAACTTTATGCAAAAAACCATTGGTGTTCTTTGAAATATTTGAGTGAATCAACCTCATCTTCTCTCTGCCCCAGTTTGGTGATTTGTACCGCAACCCTAATTTATTTTGCTCTAGTGTCATGACCGGTTTTCCAATAAAACATTTATTGAGAAACCGATCCCTTTTACGGACCAGTAGAGAAGAATCCTTCTTACTGGTAGACAATTTCTTGATTACAGAAAAATCCAGGAGTACTAAATTTAATACAAGGTTGAGCGGAGACTGCTCAACAATTTATTACAAGCACGCCGATATTAAACATAAAGGCGGATATGACACAAAGGGTATGGTGGCATAACTACTGACTCGCAATAAAAGCGGTGGTGGATATGTCACAGTGAAGTGGGTGACATGACTCCTAAATCTAACAGCTCATCGAGCGTCGGAGTGAGGCTCGAGGACTCTTATTGGGGTGGCGGAAGCGTATATAATACAAGTGACCAAAATCCAGGATCGCACGGGACTGACTGGGACTCCTCTAGGCGTCGGACTCACTATCAAACTCTTCATCCATGAGATCGCCTTCGTCAACATCTGGCCAAATGAACAAGCCAGGTGAGTACTATGAAAGCACTCGCAAGACAGTTTGGACATAAGATATAACAAATGCAAACATGATGCATATGAACAGAATAATAATGCACACTCCGATAATGAAATAGCAATGCGTGAGAAATTAAAAATGAAGTCGGGCGGTAGTCCTCCCGAAATCCCAATGTAATACTGAGGGCCAATCGAGTGTCTGAAATGACTCATCGAAGGGTACAAATAAATTAACAATGTCGCAGTCGGGCGTCGGGGCGACACCACATAAAGGGCTTCTAATGGAATATAAATGACAGTGCGTGCCACAGTCGGACGTCTGAGCGACATCACGTAAAGGGCTTATATCAAAGGTAAATAACGAGAGTGCCACAGTCGGACGTCTGAGCGACATCACATAAAGGGCTTATATTAAAGGTAAATAACGAGAGTGCCACAGTCGGACGTCTGAGCGACATCACATAAAGGGCTTATATCAAAAGTAAATAACGAGAGTGCCACGGTCGGACGTCTGAGCGACATCACATAAAGGGCTTATATCAAAAGTAAATAATGAGAGTGCCACAGTCGGACGTCTGAGCGACATCACATAAAGGGCTTATATCAAAAGTAAATGACAAGAGTGCCACAGTCGGACGTCTGAGGGACATCACGTAAAGGGCTTATATCTCATAACTTGATATTTTAGTAGCTCATGAATTTAAATCATTTTCAAGGGAATATTCAGGTACGAAATAATAAAATGGTTAGTCCATCCACAGGAATAACATTCCACCAGGTTTACCACTCAAGCTTGTTTACCGGGGATTTCCACGGAGACTGACACAGAGACTGACATGGATATGGATATGCTGGCCATGGTCTCTGACCATGGACACGATGACTCGGAAGTTTTGACTCTGCAGAGTTTGTACTCTTAACCACAGCCAACGGATTTCAGTAGTCACAAGGGACTAGTTCCGTTTACGGTATTTTAGGAGAAACACATCAATCCAGTACACACCCATTCCACATTCCGATGCCAGGAATCACCCTAGGCAACGTTCAAGAAAAACTTTGAGACGGGGAGGCTACATACTCGCGTAGCATGGGATCAAATTTATACCGCGCGCTCTAAGGGGTGCCCCCCTCTCGGTCCCAACCGGAAATACCCATGCCCCTTGACCGGATAACTGGCTTTAATCCAGGGCCATGGAACCCTCATCCCGGCCCCTCTATTTGGTGTTACAAGGAAAGAGGTTAGCAACTTACTAAACCGTATTCTTTGCAGAAAACATGTGGCAGCACGAAAGGGGAAGAACGGTAACGTGGCTTAGTCCACGTTAACGTCGGAGTTTATTGGATGACATAAGACTGGCATGCTACAACAATACCATCTTACTACCTCTCATGTCACCACATGATAGGTCATCTCTCATCAAAAGATCACAGTAAACTACGAAGCACACAATTAGTTGCCTTGCATGCAACGTAACACTCACCGATGCTCATATGCCATGCACAAACCATTCAAGCAAACATGCAAAACACCCATCATATCTAAGGTTCAAACATGCTTGCCTGGTTCGGAGAAGTCGGAGTCTAGCTCGGCGAAGTTCGCGGCTCCGTCACCTCCTCCGGAACCTACGGTATAACGAAACCGTATACTAACGTGAAAACCGTTGCGTGCATAAAAAGTGTTCCAACAAATTTCCAAATAAATACTATAAAAAACTAGACAAAAATACAAGACTGACAGAAAAAGAATCAATCAAAAAGCATCTTTTGTTAAAAAGATATAAAGGTTTTAGTCCAAGGACTGATCTGTGATGAAAGAGAAAAGATCCAGGGACTTTTTTGAGAAAACAGAAAACGGTTCGGTATGAAATACGCCAGCCCAGAAGGAAAACACGTTTTTCCCGAAGGCGCCTTCAGAAAACGGTTCGAAGGGGAAAGGAAGAGAGGCTGACGGGGGGTCCCACCCGTCAGGTTCAAAATCCAACCGAGCTCGCGGCGCCCGAAGGCTGCGGTGGTCGCCGGCGTTGAACCCCGGCGAGGCAGAGTGATCGAAGGGTACCTACGGGTTCAGGGTGTTCTTCCGCGTCGGTGGGTGGTGGACTTCACCGTCGGAGAGCACCACGTCGACGGCGACCCTATCTCCGGTGGACGGTGGTTCGGGCGATGGTGGAATACTCCGGTGGGTGCTGCAAACTCCAAATTGATGCGCGGGTCAGAGAGGTGGATGCATTAGGAGACTACTGGCATGAGCTGAGAGGTAGGGGTGCACGCACGGGAGTGAATCGAGCTGGATCCCGAAGCGGGTCGAGGCGGCCGGAGTTGGGGAAGAAGACTCCCTCGGGGGCTGCCCAGTGGCTTGGCGTGGTACTAGTGGTGTGTAGAGACGGTGCGGGTTCGAGTTCGAGCTCGGGGCCTCCTTTTATAGGCGATCCGAGGAGGTGGCCGTGAACGGGATAACGCCGGCGAGAAATTACGGCGAGGTAGAGGTCGGGCAGGGGGTTTAGGTGGCGAGGCATCATCGTGGTGGATCACTGGCACCGTTTCTCTGCTCAAACCTCGGTCGGGCTTGCGTAATACACTGGCCCTCGACGGAACGGCCGTACGGGCACGACGGCGGCAGGGAGCGCGCTCCGCGCCTTCCAGTTCATGACGATGGCCCTGCAGCGTGCACAGGTGAGTGGACGGCCACGCGGTGGCCTCTGGTGGCTTGGGCGGCGCTGGACGGTGCCGTCCAACGCTACGCCTCTCTGGCAGCCGCAATGGGCGCTGCTGCTGCCACTCACGGGGAGGCGCACCTCTGCCAGCTCGTCGCCGACGCCCGCAAGTGTCCAGGCGATCGTGCGGCGCAGGGATAAGAAGGAAGGAACAGGGAGCAAGGCGCCACCGCGGCTACTGGCGCTGGCGGCTCTGAAACTGTATCTTTGAATTTTCTGAACCTTGACAGTAACAGTGCACGCCAGGTGTTTGATGATATGACTTGGCATGAGGAAAAAAAATTCTGGAGCTGGGACTTGGTGAGGTGACCTCTCGATGCATCCAGAGGCTGCCTGAATTTTCTCAGATTTTTAGGAGGAGAAAACAAATGACTTTCATCAAATTTGACAAATATGGTCCAAACTTGCAGCAAGCACAATTTGAAATATTTGAACTGGAGACCAGTGGATCTTCATGGATCTTGGTTGAGGGCTCTAAGGACTAGCCAGGGAAATTTGTTTGGAGGCAAAACTCAAAGGAGGAATGGTAGTTCCTTTGTAAATCTCCAAGGGTCAAAATAGAAGGCAGAAAAAGTTTTTGATAAGAAATAAATGGAAATAAAATCATGGGGGAGTTCAACTTGCTGGATTTGAAGTTTATCTTGACACAAAGAGGGGAGATGGCCTTTGGGAGGGGATTTCCACTTATGTCATGGCAAGAGGAGATTTTGAAAGGGGAAAGGATCACTCCATAAGCCATAGGGCTATTTTTAAAAAGAAAAGATTTTCAAAAGCTTTTCCAATGAAAAACATTGGTGTTGAGCCAATCATAAGATGAAAAACTTCCAAGACCAAAGATCAAGTCTTGGGTGAAACCAAACAAAATACTTGTCATAAAAGAAATTTTTTGAGAAGGAGAGTCCTTTAGAAGAAAAATTTAAATAACCTCCCTCAAATCAAATAAAAGTTTGATAAAGCCAAATAAAATTTTTGGCTGTCACAACACCTACCCCCTTAGGAAAAATCTCATCCCAGAGATTTCAGCTGATCCTCAAATAGATGTGGGTACTCTGCCTGAAGGAAATCCTCTCTTTCCCATGTTGCTTCATCCTCGGTGTGATTGCTCCACTGAACCTTGAAAAAATTAATCGTTTTCTGACGGGTCCTCCTTTCAGACTCTTCCAATATTTTTACTAGCCGCTCTTTGTAGGTGAGGTCTGGTTGCATGTCAATGCTTTCATGAGATACATGCTTTTCCGGGTTGCTCACACATTTCCTCAACTGTGAGACGTGGAACACGTCGTGGACGTCTGACAGCTCTTTGGGTAGGTCCAGCTGGTAGGCTACTGTGCCTCTTCGTGCAATTACACAGAAGGGTCCAATAAATCTTGGGGCTAGCTTCCCCTTAATTTTGAACCGCTGTAGGCCCCTCATAGAAGACACTCGTAGGTATACGTAATCACCGGGTTCAAAGCTGACCTCACGATGTTTTCGATCGTAGTAGCTCTTTTGTCGACTTTGAGCTGTCTTGAGTCGGTCCCTGATTTGTTTAACTTTCTCCTCGGCTTCCTTGAGCATGTCTGGGCCGAAGACACGACTGTCACCTGTTTCTGACCAATTTAATGGGGTACGACATCTCCGTCCGTACAATGCTTCAAAAGGTGCCATTTGTAGGCTGGCTTGGTAACTGTTGTTGTATGCGAACTCGGCATACGGCAAACTTTCTTCCCAACTGGATCCATAGGTGAGAACACAGGCTCAGCATGTCTTCTAGGATTTGGTTCACGCGTTCCGTTTGTCCATCAGTCTGGGGGTGGTAAGCTGTACTGAATGCTAGTTGCGTGCCCAGAGCTTGTTGTAGGTGATCCCAAAATTTAGAGACAAATTGAGTGCCCCGGTCGGATATTATAGTCATTGGGACTCCATGCAAACAAACTATACGGGAGAGATAAAGCTTAGCAAGCTTCTGAGTGGAGTAGGTCGTCTTCACGGGAATGAAATGTGCTACCTTGGTTAGCCTATCTATGATGACCCATATGGCATCATTTCCGCGTTGTGATCGAGGTAGTCCGACGATAAAATCCATTCCAATTTCGTCCCATTTCCACTCAGGTATCCTGTTTGGCTGTAGCAGCCCTGCTGGTTTTTGATGCTCAGCTTTAATGCGCTAACACGAATCGCAACAAGCAATGAATGCGGCTATATCCCTTTTCATACCGTGCCACCAAAATCTTTCCTGAATGTCCTGGTACATTTTGGTTCCTCCAGGGTGGATTGAATATGGGGCAGTGTGGCTTTCGGTTAGGATTTGCTGTTTGAGGTCCTCAATGTTTGGTACGCAAAGTCTGTCCCCGTACCATAATATTCCCTCATTGTCTGTGACGAACTCTGAAGCCTTGCCAAGGCTCATCTTTCTCTTTATACCTTCGATGCTGGGATGTCCATGCTGAGCCTTCTTAATTTATTCCATTAGGGTGGGCTGTATCTCCAGATTTGACACGTTGCCCTCAGAGACTATCACCATGTTGAGTTAAGCGAACTCCTGCTGAAACTCAGGCCTCAAGTTCTGTGGACTGTCGTTGCCCGAGCTGGGGTTCTGACTAAGAGCATCTGCCACTACATTTGCTTTCCCTGGATGGTAGTGAATGCCCACATCATAGTCCTTGACTAATTCCAACCAGCGTCGTTGTCGTAAATTGAGCTCTGGCTGCATGAAAATATACTTAAGGCTTTTATGATCCGTATATATCTCACAACGATTCCCCAGCAAAAAGTGCCTCCACTCTTTGAGTGCATGGATGACTGCTGCTAGCTCCAAGTCATGAGTAGGATAATTTTCTTCATGTTTCCGTAGTTGCCTGGAAGCATATGCGACAACTTTGCCGTCCTGCATCAATATGCACCCGAGGCCCTTCCGGGATGCGTCACAATACACTTCAAAACTCTTGTGTATGTCTGGCACAACCAAAACGAGTGCTGATGTTAGTTCCTTTTTGAGTTCTTGGAAGCTTTTCTCGCACGCTTCAGTCCATACAAATTTCTTATCTTTCTTGAGTAATTGTGTCATTGGTTTTGCCACAGTGCAGATTCCTTCAATAAACCTTCGGTAATATCCAGCCATTCCTAGGAAACTCCGTACATCTGTTACGCTTGCTGGTGGTTTCCAGTCAAGTATGGCTTTGACTTTTTCTGGGTCTACGGCCACGCCTTCTTGGGTCAATATATGGCCTAGAAAACCAACTTGTCTTAGCCAAAATTCACATTTGCTAAACTTGGCATACAATTGATGTTTCCTTAATTCTCCCAATACAATTCTGAGGTGTTCAGCATGTTCTTCCGGTGTCCTTGAGTATACCAGAATATCGTCAATGAACACCACAACAAATTTGTCCATGAATTTCATAAACACTTTGTTCATGAGGTGGACAAAATATGCGGGGGCGTTCGTTAGTCCAAACGGCATCACTGTGAACTCATATAATCCGTATCTGGAGGTGAATGCTGTCTTAGGGATATCTTCTGTCCATACTTTTAACTGATGATACCCCGATCTTAAATCAATTTTTGTGAACACCTTGGCTTGTGCAAGCTGGTCAAATAAATCATTTATCCGTGGCATCGGATATTTGTTTTTGATGGTGACCATGTTGAGAGCTCGATAGTCTATACACAATCTCAGTGTCCCATCCTTTTTCTTGGCAAATAATACTGGTGAACCCCAAGGTGAGGAGCTGGCTCGTATAAATCCTTTGTCCAGTAATTCTTTTATTTGCTTCTTCAATTCTACCAACTCGGAGGGTGCCATTCTATAAGGTTTCTTATAAATGGGGGTGGTGCCAGGTGCTAGTTCAATGCTGAACTCTATCTCTCGGTCTGGTGGCATGCCTGGTAGTTCTTCAGGAAATACGTCGGGAAACTCGCACACCACTGGAACTTTTCTCAATTCTGAAATGTCCACCTTGTTCAACTTTGGTTGCCGTGACCGTGGTCTCTCTTGAGCTGTAACTTTTATTGTCTTGCCGTGATGGTGAGTGAGGATTACAGTCCGATTGAAGCAGTCAATAAACCTTGTTGGTGGTTAACCAGTCCATTCCTAGGATAACATCCAGTCCTTTATTTTCCAACACGATGAGATTTGCCTGAAACTTTAGTCCTTCAAACTCAATAATCACTCCTTGGCAGTAACTCTGAGTGATCTGCTTATTCCCGGGGGACTTGATGATCATAGACTTTTCCAAGGAAAGTATCGAAAAACCATGTTGCAAAACAAAACTCTTCGAAATGAACGAGTGAGAAGCTCCAGAATCAAACAAAACCGTGGCAGGTATTGTGTTGACAGGGAACGTACCGAGCACGATATCTGGGGCATTCTGTGCTTCTTCCTTGGTCACAATATGGTTCAGGTGACCCTTCTTGTGATTGTTGTTGGGGTTGAAATTGTTACGCTTGGGGGCTGGATTAATTCCACCATTGTTCGGCTTGGGTGCCGAGTTCCTTGGTTTTGGGCACTGTTTGGCATAGTGCCCTTCCTCTCCACAAGCATAGCAAGTGACACCTGGACGGTATGTAAAGTCCTTGTCCCTTGAATGGAAATGTTTGGTTGGCCTTAGAGCAGTGGTCGTGGACTTTCTCGCTTCATTCCTCTGAATATCAGTCTTGCTCCGGTTGCTGCGAGCATGAGCCGTCTTGTCCCTTTTTCGCTTGTGAATATCCTCCCGGCTGCGGCGCTCATTCTCCAATGTAATAGCCTTGTCAACCAAAGTTTTGAAATCGGGAAAAGTGTGTACGACCAGTTGGCATTTTAGTGCTGGTGCCAGGCCGTCCAAAATTTTTTCCATCCTTTTGTTCTCAGTCATATGTTCATCGTAGGCATAACGAGATAGTTGAGTAAACTGACTGTTGTATTTAGTCACTGTCATGCCTCTCTTCTTGAGGTCATCAAACTCCCTTTTCTTGATCTTTATAATGCTCCTGGGGATGTGCGCCCCACGAAAACCTTCCTTAAACTCCTCTCAAGTGATGTTATGTTCACTGGGGTGCATGTGTAGGAAATTTTCCCACCATGCGGCAGCTGCTCCAGTGAGGTAGTGAGGTGCATAAAGCACCTTCTCATGATCAGAACATTGAGCAATAATAAACTTTCTTTCGATGTCTCGAAGCCAATCATCGGCTTCAAGCGGCCTATCAGTGTGAGCGAAGGTTGGAGGGCGTGTCTTCTGTAGTTCAGATAACTTGGAGTGCGGTTGGTATGGCTCACGGTGATTTCCCATAATGATGACGTGATTCATCATTTCTTGGTGTTGCTGTTGGCTTTGTTCGAAAAGGCGGCATACTTGAGATAAGGCTGCCTCGCTGTCCTGTTGACTAGACTGCCCCTGTGTGAAGTTGTTGCTTGTCTGGGTTCCATAAACTTCTTCCGGTGGGTTTGGCATGGAACGAGTCCAGGGACGAGACATTTTCCACTCTGGGGTATTATTTTGCAAAACTCATGAGAAGAACTGTGTGGCACGAGGAAAATTTTGTAAAGGCAAAAATTTAAAAGACCTCAAGATTCTTCAAGAAAAGTACTTGATTGCGCACGGAGAAGGACTGCTCAGTACATATCTTACACGTGATACGCAAACATACGATACATCACTCAGGATGTGCGTACACAATCCTGACATGTTATTTAGGCTAGTGCACTTCTCCGAGTCATACATGATGCGCACACAAACTACTTCTCACCAAACCTATGTACATATAAAACATATCATACAAGCGGGTACATCACACGGCTGCTAGGCGCATCAGTCGGAGATGGTGAAGATTTCCTTCTGCCTGCCGAGGGTAAGACCCAGCGGCGCAGGAGACTCAACCTCCACCTCCTCCCTAATAGGCTCCAGGCGCGTAGCACTGCGTTGAGGAGATGGTGCGGGTGCGGCAGGCGGTGCAGCTCTGACTGGAGTAGGAGCAATGACCTGGTCAAATTCCTCAATGGTAGGCAGACGGCAAGCGGTGGCCAAAATGGCAGGTGATTAGGATGCTGAGGACGAGACGAAAGTCAGTGGCGGTGCCATGTGGAGAAGCTCCCTCCTGTTGGCAGAACAGCCCCGAACTAAGTCCATACGGGCAGCCACAAGATCGTCCACCAGGTTGTCGAAAGTTGCCTCCAGAGCTTTGAGACACTCAACAAGCATCTCGATAGCTTCATCCCTCTCTCCCCTATGGCAGGCGAATGCATAGTGACAAGTATATGGCACATGGCATGGGAGGTAGCGGTAGCGACGAGTCTTCATCGTAGGAAGATCATCCCGAAGACGAGCTATCGCCTCACAGGCGGCCATCTGCATGGCATGCCTCTCCGTAGGCATGGCCCTTCCCACAAAATGGAAGTGGCGAGACGCAGAACGTCCTCCCTTGAATTGCACCACGGCCTGGTGCATAGACACGTCGTCGCTGAGCTTGTGCTGGTAAAGCGTGAACTCCGGACGAGTCGCTGGCCCGATCGTGAGCTTGGTGATGGAGACGAGGAGTTTGACAAACCCCTCGGGCACATTAGTGAACACCCGAGTCTCGCAGTCGCTGCAAGCCATCTACGAAAGTAGGCAAAAATTCTGAGTAGTCAAATCATAAATTTATGATGACCAACAGAAAATAGCCACATTTGCAAAATGCTGAAAAAGCATTAAAAACGCTAATAACCGATTAGCGATCGCACCTAGTGGCTTCCTACAGTCAACCTGGCTCTGATACCAAGCTTGTCACGACCGGTTTTCCAATAAAACATTTATTGACAAACCGATCCCTTTTACGGACCAGTAGAGAAGAATCCTTCTTACTGGTAGACAATTTCTTGATTACAGAAAAATCCAGGAGTACTAAATATAATACAAGGTTGAGCGGAGACTGCTCAACAATTTATTACAAGCACGCCGATATTAAACATAAAGGCGGATATGACACAAAGGGTATGGTGGCATAACTACTGACTCGCAATAAAAGCGGTGGTGGATATGTCACAGTGAAGTGGGTGACATGATCCTAAATCTAACAGCTCATCGAGCATTGGAGTGAGGCTCGAGGACTCTTATTGGGGTGGCGGAAGCGTATATAATACAATTGACCAAAATCCAGGATCGCACGGGACTGACTGGGACTCCTCTTGGCGTTGGACTCTATCAAACTCTTCATCCATGAGATCGCCTTCGTCAACATCTGGCCAAATTAACAAGTCAGGTGAGTACTATGAAAGCAGTCGCAAGACAGTTTGGACATAAGATATAACAAATGCAAACATGATGCATATGAACAGAATAATAATGCACACTCCGATAATGAAATAGCAATGCGTGAGAAAGTAAAAAGGAAGTCGGGCGGTAGTCCTCCCGAAATCCCAATGTAATACTGAGGGCCAATCGAGTGTCTGAAATGACTCCTCAAAGGGTACAAATAAATTAACAATGCCGCAGTCGGGCGTCGGGGCGACACCACATAAAGGGCTTATAATGGAATATAAATGACAGTGTGTGCCACAGTCGGATGTCTGAGCGACATCACGTAAAGCGCTTATATCAAAGGTAAATAACGAGAGTGCCACAGTCGGACGTCTGAGCGACATCACATAAAGGGCTTATATCAAAGATAAATAACGAGAGTGCCACAGTCGGACGTCTGAGCGACATCACATAAAGGGCTTATATCAAAAGTACATAACGAGAGTGCCACAGTCGGACGTCTGAGCGACATCACATAAAGGGCTTATATCAAAAGTAAATAATGAGAGTGCCACAGTCGGACGTCTGAGCGACATCACATAAAGGGCTTATATCAAAAGTAAATGACAAGAGTGCCACAGTCGGACGTCTGAGCGACATCACGTAAAGGGCTTATATCTCATAACTTGATATTTCAGTAGCTCATGAATTTAAATCATTTTCAAGGGAATATTCAGGTACAAAATAATAAAATGGTTAGTCCATCCACAGGAATAACATTCAACCGGGTTTACCACTCAAGCTTGTTTACCGGGGATTTCCACGGAGACTGACATAGAGACTGACATGGATATGGATATGCTGGCCATGGTCTTTGACCATGGACACGATGACTCGGAAGGTTTGACTCTGCAGAGTTTGTACTCTTAACCACAGCCAACAGATTTCAGTAGTCACAAAGGACTAGTTCTGTTTACGGTATTTTAGGAGAAACACATCTATCCAGTACACACCCATTCCCCATTCCGATGCTAGGGATCACCCTAGGCAACGTTCAAGAAAAACTTTGAGACGGGGAGGCAACAACCTCGCGTAGCATGGGATCAAATTTATACCGCGCGCTCTAAGGGGTGCCCCCCCTCTCGGTCCCAACCGGAAACACCCATGCCCCCTGACCGGATGACTGGCTTTAATCCAGGGCCATGGAACCCTCATCCCGGCCCCTCTATTTGGTGTGTACAAGGAAAGAGGTTAGCAACTTACTAAATCGTATTCTTTGCAGAAAACATGTGGCAGCACGAAAGGGGAAGAACGGTAACGTGGCTCAGTCCACGTTAACGTCGGAGTTTATTGGATGACATAAGACTGGCATGCTACAACCATACCATCTTACTACCTCTCATGTCACCACATAATAGGTCATCTCTCATCAAAAGATCACAGTAAATTACGAAGCACACAGTTAGTTGCCTTGCATGCAACGTAACACTCACCGATGCTCATATGCCATGCACAAACCATTCAAGCAAACATGCAAAAAACCCATCATATCAAAGGTTCAAACATGCTTGCCTGGTTTGGAGAAGTCGGAGTCTAGCTCGGCGAAGTTCGCGGCTCCGTCACCTCCTCCGGAACCTACGGTATAACGAAACCGTATACTAGCGTGAAAACCGTTGTGTGCATAAAAAGTGTTCCAAATTTTTTCCAAATAAATACTATAAAAAACTAGACAAAAATACAAGACTGACAGAAAAATAATCAATCTAAAAGCATCTTTTGTTGAAAAGATATAAAGGTTTTAGTCCAAGGACTGATTTGTGATAAAACAGACAAGATCCAGGGACTTTTTTGAGAAAACAGAAAACGGTTCGGTATGAAATACGCCAGCCCAGAAGGAAAACAAGTTTTGCCCGAAGGCGCCTTCCGAAAATAGTTCAAGGGGAAAAGAAGAGAGGCTGACGGGGGGGTCCCACCCGTCAGGTTCAAAATCCAACCGAGCTCGCCGGCGCCCGAAGGCTGCGGTGGTCGCCGGCGTTGAACCACGGCGAGGCAGAGTGATCGGAGGGTACCTACGGGTTCAGGGTGTTCTTCCGCATCGGTGGGTGGTGGACTTGACCGTCGGAGAGCACCACGTCGACGGCGACCCTATCTCCGGCGGACGGTGGTTCGGGCGATGGTGGAATACTCTGGAGGGTGCTGCGAACTCCAAATTGATGCGCGGGTCAGAGAGGTGGATGCTCTAGGAGACTACTGGCATGAGCTGAGAGGTAGGGGTCCACGCACGGGAGTGAATCGAGCTGGATCTCGAAGCGGGTTGAGGCGGCCGGAGTTGGGGAAGAAGACTGCCTCGGGGGCTGCCCAGTGGCTTGGCGTGGTACTAGTGGTGTGTAGAGATGGTGCGGGTTCGAGTTCGAGCTCGGGGCCTCCTTTTATAGGCGATCCGAGGAGGTGGCTGTGAATGGGATAACGCCGGCGAGAAATTACGGCGAGGTAGAGGTTGGGCAGGGGGTTTAGGTGGCTAGGCATCACCGTGGTGGATCACTGGCACCGTTTCTCTGCTCAAACCTCGGTCGGGATTGCGTAATACACTGGCCCTCGACGGAACGGCCGTACGGGCACGACGGCGGCAGGGAGCGCGCTCCGCGCCTTCCAGTTCACGACGACGGCCCTGCAGCGTGCACAGGTGAGTGGACGGCCACGCGGTGGCCTCTGGTGGCTTGGGCAGCGCTGGACGGCGCCGGCCAACGCTGCGCCTCTCTGGCAGCCGCAATGGGCGCTGCTGCTGCCACTCACGGGGAGGCGCACCTCTGCCAGCCCGTCGCCGACGCCCGCAAGTATCCAGGCGATCGTGCGGCGCAGGGATAAGAAGGAAGGAACATGGAGCAAGGCGCCACCGCGGCTACTGGCGAGATCGAGGTAGGTTTCTGAAGAAAACGACGGCGGCTCTGAAACTGTATCTCTGAATTTTCTGAACCTTGACAGTAACAGTGCACGCCAGGTGTTTGATGATATGACTTTGCATGAGGAAAAAAATTTCTGGAGCTGGGACTTGGTGAGGTGACCTCTCGATGCATCCAGAGGCTGCCTGAATTTTCTCAGATTTTTAGGAGGAGAAAACAAATGAATTTCATCAAATTTGACAAATATGGTCCAAATATGCAGCAAGCACAATTTGAAATATTTGAACTAGAGACCAGTGGATCTTCATGGATCTTGGTTGAGGGCTCTAAGGACTAGCCAGGGAAATTTGTTTGGAGGCAAAACTCAAAGGAGAAATGGTAGTTCCTTTGTAAATCTCCAAGGGTCAAAATAGAAGGCATAAAAAGTTTTTGATAAGAAATAAATGGAAATAAAATCATGGGGGAGTTCAACTTGCTGGATTTGAAGTTTATCTTGACACAAAGAGGGGAGATGGCCTTTGGGAGGGGATTTCCACTTAGGTCATGGCAAGAGGAGATTTTGAAAGGGGAAAGGATCACTCCATAAGCCATAGGGCTATTTTTAAAAAGAAAAGATTTTCAAAAACTTTTCCAATGAAAAACATTGGTGTTGAGCCAATCATAAGATGAAAAACTTCCAAGACCAAAGATCAAGTCTTGGGTGAAACCAAACAAAATACTTGTCATAAAAGAAATTTTTTGAGAAGGAGAGTCCTTTAGAAGAAAATTTTAAATAACCTCCCTCAAATCAAATAGAAGTTTGATACAGACAAATAAAATTTTTGGGTGTCACATCTAGTGCCCATGAGCTTTTTCCTGCTTATTGTCCTCCCTGCAACACCCTTAAGTCCAGGAGAGTGGACCCATTGGAGGATTTTAAGTGCATGCAATAGGGCCTTTTTCTTTCTATCCAAAACTGAAAGTTTGCAAAACTTGCACTAGCAAGTTTCTGGTTTTGCCCTAATGATCTTGCCATCATAACCTACATATAAAGAGACCATGATCTGCAGTTTTTGGCCACTCCAAGAGTTGCATAGATACACTTAGCATTCTGTCGAACACCTTGTGTTCATGGACAGCTTTGGCATGTTCTCTAGTTGGCATTATGAACTTGATCCACTGACCCAGCAACCTTGTCCACTAAGATCCTAGCTACTCCTAACCTAGGTCTGCTAATTGCCAGCCTCACCCAAGCCCTATGGCACGCTTTGGCATTTGGCCGAACAGTTGGCGTGCACGCTCTGGGCGCGCCCAGAGCGCACGTTTTGCACGCGCGCGCACCGAGCCGCCGCGTCGCACTGCCGCCCTCGCCGCGTCCCGCCCCTGGCCCTTGCTCCCCTGTAGAGCCACGCCCTGCCCTCGCCCACTCGCCAGAACGCTCCAAGCCACCCCTGGCGCCGTACAGCGCCGCCGTCAGGGCTCCCTTGGCGTCACGCCGGCGTCGGCAGTGGGCTCCTGCCATGGACAGCGCCGCCCAAGCCACCCGCGCGCGCCAGCTGCCCCCTGGAACAGCCCGAGCTCATCCACAAGCTCGTCGGCATGCGCTCGTCGCCGCCACGTCGCCCTGCAGCTACAGAACGGCGGTCGCCGGCGTTCTTATCCACGGCCGCCGCGGGACCGACCTCGAGCGCCTATATAAGGGGACCCGAGCTCAACCTAGCACTCAGGCAACCTCGTTCTATCCCCCTAGTGCCCCCAACACCCAGCAATCGACGTCGGGAAGCTTTCTTCCCCGTCTCCGGCCAGTTCGGCCGCCGCCACGCTCCGGTTCAATCCGTCGCAGTCATAGCCTTCCTCGGCCATCTAGTACCACCATACCACTCCCCTCGACCTCACGGAGCCGCCCAGCCTCTCAAACTCGACCAAGGACCACCGTAGCCCAAAACCCCCCAAACCATCCGAAACTTCCTCCGCCGCGGAGCTCGCCGCCGGCGACTCCTTCCACACCCGACGACCCAACGACCACCGGGAGGACCGCCCGGTCTGGCAGGTCCATCCCTGCCCTCGGATACCCTCGAGGAGACGTTGTTCGCCGGCGTCGGTCGCCGGAGTCCCGCCTCCGCACGGGCAGAGGAAGAGGAGGGAGAAAGGACTGGTCAAACCTGACCAGTGGGCCCCCTGGACACACTGTCAGTGACCCAGCCCCGCCACCGCGTGTTTAAGTGGTCGCGTAAACCCCCGAAGTACGTCTCCTCTGCTTCGAAAGCGTATTCTCCCCCGAAACGTTTTCTTTTTCTGGTTTTATTAAAAACAGAACTTTGACCAAACTTTGACTGGCTATATCTTTTCAAATAAAACTCCAAATGAGTTGATTCTTTTTCCTACCTCCCTCAAATTTCATCTAGTTTATTTTAAGATTTATTTCAAAAATATCTGGGACAACTTTTTGTACTGTTTTTGAAATATATGTTATTTGAATATTTTTCAAAATAGGAAATGGAGAGAGAAGAAAACTTTCAAAAAGTTTTGGAATGCACACTTGCTCTCCACAACCTGAAGGCAAGCACTCTGAACCCTGGCATAATAATTTTGGGTGTTGTTGATACGGTTACAACTCCACCCTGACTTGGAGCATACGTTATTTTATGTGACGATAGAATCATACGCATGAGTGCGCAATGGAGATTCTTTGCTGTTAGAAATGGATATGTTGGTGATAGCGATCATCCTCGTGAGCTTCTCATGCATGCCGGAAGGAAGCCGGGAAAGTCGTGGTCTTGGGTAGACACGAGCTTATCCCTAGTTCCTCGTCGAGACGAGTGTGTCCGGTATGGCATGATGAGGTACGATGAGTGGTTTTTCTGTCTGTTGGTTGAAGTATTTTGGTTATGCTAATCATACAGGGAATACGTGAACCCCCTGAGTCGACCGTAGATCGAGTCTTGTTCCAGTAAAACCCCCATACTTGTTTCGTACTACCACTTGTCCCTGCCGCAGGTAGGGTACGGTTTAGTAAGTTGTCAACCCCTTACCAAAGCACAGACCGTACAGAGAGGCCATGGTGGAAGATACCGGCTGCATCCGGTAGGCATGCCACCTGGTCCGGGGGCATGGGTGTTTCCGGTTGGGACCGAGAGGGGCACCCCTTAGAGCGCGCGATATAAATTTGATCCCATGCTACGTCGAGGTTGTAGCCTCCCCACTTAGAGTTTTGCTTGACAGGTGTCGTGGGTGATTCCAGACACCGGTAAGTTAAGCTGGTGGGTGCAGGTCAGGCGTGTTTTCAATTAAAAGGCCGTAGACGGAATTAGTCCCGATGGACTAAATAAATCCGTTACTCGTGGGTAAGGAGTTCACCCTCTGCAGAGGTTAAATCTATTCGGATAGCCATGTCCATGGGAGAGGACTACAGTCTGAGATGGGTTTAGTGACGGTCTTCGGATGGAGAAACGGCTAAACTAGATCATTGATTATGACCTGTGACATATGAGGATTATGGTTATTTTAGTGACGGTCTTCGGATGGAGAAACAGCTAAACTAGATCATTGATTATGACCTGTGACATATGAGGATTATGATTATTTTAGTGACGGTCATCGGATGGAGAAACGGCTAAACTATATCATTGATTATGACCCCTGGCATATGAGGATTGTAATTATTATTATTGTGGACTAACCATTTACATTATTTGAATTATTGAGTATCCCTGGGACGGTGCTACCTCCTGGATACTCACTGTGACTATTCTCTTATAAGCCTTTTATGTGGTGTCGCTCAGACGCCCGACTGTGGCATGCTTGTTATTACTATTATTTATAAGCCCTTTATGTGGTGTCGCATAGACGCGCGACTGTGGCATGCTTGTTACTTCTTTTATTTATAATCCCTTTATGTGGTGTCGCATAGATGCCCGACTGTGGCATGCTTGCTATTTTCTTTATATTATAAGCCCTTTATATGGTGTCGCTCAGACGCCCGACTGTGGCATGCCTGTTATTTCTATTATTTATAAGCCCTTTATGTGGTGTCGCTCAGACGCCCGACTGCGGCACGCTTGTTATTTATTCATGTTATAAGCCCTTTATGTGGTGTCGCTCAGACGCCCGACTGTGGCACGCTTGTTATTTATTTATGTTATAAGCCCTTTATGTGGTGTTGCTCAGACGCCCGACTGAGGCGTGACTTATTTTATTTTTTCCTTTCGAGGCATCGCTTCAGACACTCGATCATTGCATTCTATTTCTACCCCCGTAATGCATTTTATGTGAATAACCTGCATGCGTGCATCATGAATTTTGATTATTTCGTGGCTGACGTTATGATCATAGAATCTTTCAGAGCATGATTACCCACCATTATATTATACCTGTGTTCATAATGTTTGCGAGTACATTCCAAAGTACTCACTAGTTGTCCCTGGCTATTGTCTTGGCCAGATTTCTCGCATGGAGAGAGCATTGCGATGACAGCCCCGGAACCTACGCAATGATGATAGCAGCCTCGCGAAGATAGGAGTTATCCTGGTCAGCTGTTCTTGTGGGAAATGGAGTCCCATAAACGCAGATGAACCACAAACCGCTTCCGCCATCAACCACTAGAAACCAAGTGTTGTACTCATAGGCCACAATGGTCTTGTACTACATATTGTGTACTTTGCTTGGGAATTCTTGTATCAAGTTGGTGCCTCATCAGCTAACAGTAATCCTGGGGCTGGTGAGCTCAAAGGCCATTTTCTGGGAAATTAATATCACGAAAACCCGGTCCTGACACTCCAGCGTCGCGCCATCAGCACCAGGCGCTATGGGTGCGGACAGGTCCCGCATTGCCGCCTACAGCGGGTCCTGGCCGGCCCCGCCAGAGGCTCCGTCGTGGCTGATGACCAGCACCTTCATGATGGCGCTTGCTGTCAGCGCGAGGGAGAGGGTCGTCGATGATCACCACGTGATCGGGGAAGGCATCAGCAGGCGCCGCATCGGCGTCGATGACCATGTCGACGGGCGGATCGGTGGAGCCAACGGACTCTAGGTCGGAAGCGGGCTCGTTGGCGATGTTGAGCTTGCCGAGGAGGTCGACAAGGCAGCTCTCGGTGCTGGTCGCTCCCGCGTCGGGCGTGGGCTCGTCGGAGATCCGGATCCCACCGATGAGATCAGCGAGGCAGCTCGCGGCGCAAGCGGCTTCCGCACCGTGCAGCGCGTCGATGCACACGCCGTCGGGCGTGCCAGGCTGGCTGCGCTCGCCAGGAACAAAAAGGGTTCCCATCCAGAACGTGTTTCCGGAGGACGGTGCACCTTGCCCCATGGTAGGCACCAAATGTCAGGGATATCGTGCGACATATGCCAGGGGGTGGCTTATCATGGATGGGGACAAGAGTACGTCGTCGGGCTCTAGAAGCGGGAGTGAGCGAGACCGCATACGCCTGCGAATCTTACCCAGGTTCGGGGCTCTCCTCGGAGATAACACCCCTAGTCCTGCTATACGGGGTCTCCGCATGATCGCTATGTCAACAAGGTAGCTACAAGGTTGCTCCTTCAGCTATTTTGCTAGCGGAGGAAGAAGGGCAAGGCTAGCTCTACTCCTATCTCTATGTGGTGTATCTGATCTCTGGGGTTGTGAACCCGTTGCATGTGGAAGCTTGGGGGTTTATATAGGCCTACCCCCAAGGGTACAATGGTAATCCGGCCGGGTGTAGGACCCGGCCGTCAGTGTCTCTGGTCACCGTCTTCTCCGCCGACTGCTGGGGCCCGCCGCCTGGTGGGTCCCGCCGACTGCCATGATCTCGGCCGACAGGTAGGGCCCACCGCCTGCGGGCCATGTTGACTGCTTAATGTAGCCTCCCCCCTGATGACGGAGGCTTTGTCGAGGGAAGCGTGGCTACCGTCCCGCCGCCTGGCGGGCGCTCACTGTAGCCACACCCCGTCTTATGTGGTTAATGGCGCACAGACTCCAAGGGGGAGAAGGTCCACCTGCTAGGAGTCGGCCCACCCTTGTAGCCGCCTGCTTGGGGTTTGCCGCCTTCTGGTGGCTCGCGGACAGGTAGGGCCCGCCGCCTGCGGGCCGTACCGACCGCCCGTCCTGGGAGCATGGCTCCCTCTGGCAGAGGTGATGTCATGGGCTGCGTGGCAACGGTGCCGCGCCGGGCGAGGGGGATATGCCTGGTACACCGCACTGTGGCCACGATCTAAGACCCGAATGCATATATGGCACCCTGCTCAACATAGAATAGATATGGCACCCTGGTACACCGCACTGTGGCCATGATCTAAGACCTGAATGCATATATGGCTCAACATAGAATACTTGGGTAAAACTTGATGAGCCTAGCATATGCATATATGGCCTCGGAACACTAAGACCGAAAGGTCGAACGTGAATCATATATAGTAGATATGATCAACATAGAGATGTTCACCATTGAAAACTACTCCATCTCACGTGATGATCGGACATGGTTTAGTTGATATGGATCACGTGATCATTTAGATGACTAGAGGGATGTCTATCTAATATGATTAATTGAACTTTAATTTATCATGAACTTAGTCCTGGTAGTTTTTGCATATCTATGTTGCTGTAGATCAATGGCCCGTGCTATCGTTCCCTTGAATTTTAATGCGTTCCTAGAGAAAGCTAATTTGAAAGATGATGGTAGCAACTACACGGACTGGGTCCGTAACTTGAGGATTATCCTCATTGCTGCACAGAAGAATTACGTCCTGGAAGCACCGCTAGGTGCAAGGCCCGCTGCTGGAGCAACTCCGGATGTTATGAACATCTGGCAGAGCAAAGCGGATGACTACTCGATAGTTCAGTGTGCCATGCTTTACGGCTTAGAACCGGGACTTCAAATACGTTCTGAACGTCATGGAGCATATGAGATGTTCCAGGAGTTGAAGTTAATATTTCAAGCAAATGCCTGAGTTGATAGATATGAAGTCTCCAACAAGTTCTATAGCTGCAAGATGGAGGAGAACAGTTCTGTCAGTGAACACTTACTCAGAATGTCTGGGTACCATAACCACTCAACTCAGCTGGGCGTTAATGTTCCTAACAATAGTGTCATTGATAGAGTTCTTCAATCACTCCCACCAAGCTATAAAGGCTTCGTGATGAACTATAACATGCAAGGGATGGAAAAGACTATTCTCGAGCTCTTCGCAATGCTTAAGGCTGCGGAGGTAGAAATCAAGAAGGAGCATCAAGTGTTGATGGTTGACAAGACCATTAGTTTCAAGAAAAAGGGCAAAGGGAAGAAGGGCAACTTCAAGAAGAATAGCAAGCAAGTTGCTACTCCCGGGAAGAACCCCATGTTTGGACCTAAGCCTGAAACTGAGTGCTTCTACTGCAAAGGGACTGGTCACTGGAAGTGGAACTGCCCCGAGTATTTGGCGGATAAGAAGGATGGCAAAGTGAAACGTATATTTGATACATGTTATTGATGTGTACCTTACTAATGCTCGTAGTAGCACCTGGGTATTTGATACTGGTTCTATTGCTCATATTTGCAACTCGAAACAGGGGCTACGGATTAAACGAAGATTGGCTAAGAACGAGGTGACGATGCGCGTCGGAAATGGTTCCAAGGTCGATGTGGTCGCCGTCGGCACGCTACCTCTACATCTCACTACAAAAAAAAAGACACATCCGTGACATTTTGGGCCGAACAAAAAAAATTATGTCATACATATGACACTTCTATGACGATAATTGTGACAAAACCCGGTATCATCATAGATGTGGTGGGCTCCTACTTCTCTGACAAAAAATCATGACAGAAAATGGGCTTTTTGTCCTGGGCGGGCCGGAGACGCAGCTGGACATTCTTTGGGCCGTCCATGACGGAAAAACCATGGTAGAAGCGAGGGGGAGGAAAATTTCGGGGAGTTCCCGGTTACGGTGGGAGGTCGGGGGCCGAGCGATGCGCGTTTCTCTCGTACACGTACGTGCGTGTGTGCGAGGCGTTGGGCTCTAACTGAACCCGAGCGATCGATCGATGGCTGTTAACTGAACCCGATCGAGCGATTCCTTCGCTACTGCTGCTAACTGAAGCCGATCGATTGGATGAACAGTGAGCGTTGCGGGGGGGGGGTTGGATGAACAGTGAGCGATGGCGTTGCCTCTGGATGAACAGGACCCCGTGGTGTGGTGGAGGGCTGGATGAACAGTAGACGATGGAGGGGTGCCCGTGGAGGGGTGGTTGAACAGGACCCCGTGGTGTGGAGGGCTGGATGAACAGTAGACGGTGGAGGGGTGCCCGTGGAGGGGTGGTTGAACAGTAGCCGGTGGAGTAGCGCGCAGTGGAGGCTGGATGAACAGGAGCCCGTGGAGGCTGGAGGAGGTCGACGGTAGCCCGTGGAGGCTGGAGAAGGTCGATGGTGGAGATGAACAGTATCCCGTGGAGTCCCGTTTTGTGGTACGCCACACCCCTCCCGATGAACAGGACCCCCGTTTCGACCGTAGGAGGTCCGTTTCGTCTGTTTTGCGGTACGCCACACCCCTCCCGATCAATAGGACCCCCGTTTCGACCGTAGGAGGTCCGTTTCATCCGTTTAACGATACGCCACACCCCTCCCGATCAACAGGACCCCCGTTTCGACCGTAGGAGGTCCATTTCCTCCGTTTTGCGGTACGCCACACCCCTCCCGATCAACAGGACCCCGTTCCGAACGTAGGAGGTCTTCAGGCCTCGTTTCCATCGCCTGTTCTGTCCAAGCCCTCCCGATGAACACGACCACGCATTCCGTTCCGACCCAGCCGGTTGGCTCCCACGCGTTCCGTTGCCTCCCGATGAACACGACGCATTCCGTTGCCTCCCCATGAACACGACGCATTCCGTTGCCTCCCCATGAACACGACGACGACGTTGTTTCTCCGTTCCGACCCAGCCATGTACACGAGCCCTGGCCGTACATATGCGCGAGTAGGCGTTCGAGACCATGCCCGTATGTACACATACATGGCCGTATTTTCTTTCTTGCACCCTGGCCGATGTATGTACGTGTACATGCTACGTGTGCGCCTCTACTACGACATGTACGCGCCTCTACTACGACACGTGCGCGCCTCTACATCCACCAGTATATATGTACGTACACATTCGCGACCAGAATGACAACGCTACGTACGCTTCGACCAGGTGGGTCCCGACTGTCAGGCACTTCCTTGCCTGCGAAGATGTAGCTGGTGGGTCCCAGCAGTCAGGGGGGCGAATCATTTTTTTTGCCCGGACGCACTTCCTTGCGTGCGAAGATGTAGCTGGTGGGTCCCAGCAGTCAGGGGGAAACGTTTTTTTCACGAAATACAGTGGCCCGTCCGGTGGGTCCCAGCTGTAAGGTGGAGGAATCATTATTTTCCGCGTAGTAAGGAGGCTCTTCCTTTGCTGCGGCAGCGGACCCAGCTGTCAGCCTCTCCACGTAGAGTCCACGTCCGATGGTAGTTGTTCCTTGACCCCGTTGACCACGCCGCGCCGAGAGCACCAGGGCGGTGGACGACGGCGAGGCCTAGGAATGGGACGATGGGGAGCCGGGGAAGACGCGGCAGTGGAAGCCCGTGCGGAGAGGAGTACGAGGGTTCACTGGTTCGGCTGCGGTGTGAGGCTGCCGTCGCCGCAGGGCCTGGCCAGCGGTGGGAATAGTAGGGGGCGGTGAGGCCTCCGCGGCAGCACAGACGGCCACGGGAGGTAGGAGCATGCGGCACGACCGCTCTGCTTTGGGCGGCTGGAGCAAGAAGACCAGAGGTTGAAGAAGCACTACGGCCGTTGGATGGACATCGTACGGTCACTGGAGCTAGAATCGTTCATATTGACTAAAGTTGACAAAGGCCCCCGTCCCAGTCAACTTAGTAGGCCCACAAGTCAGCCTCCCACCATGGTGGGTCCCAGCTAGCAGGGGGAGTATTCATTTTTTTGTGCGTAATAAGGAGGCACTTCCAGTGGGTCCGAGCTGACAGCGGGGGGAACTTTTTTTTGGCGAAATACGCTGGCCCGTCCGATGGGTCCCAGCAGTCAGGGGGGAAACGTTTTTTTCATGAAATAAGGTGGCCCGTCCGATGGGTCCCTGCTGTCAGGTGGTGGAATAATTATTTTGCGCGTAATAAGGAGGCACTTCCTTGCGGCCGCCTGGACCCAGCTGTCAGCCTCTCCACATACAGTACTCTTCCGATGGAAGTCGGTCGTTGACCACGTTGACCACGCCGCGCCAAGAGCACGAGGGCGGTGGTCTGGACGACGGCGAGGCCTAGGAACGGGACGACGCGGAGCCAGGGAAGATGCAGCACTGGAAGCCCGCGCGGAGAGGAGTACGAGGGTTCACTGGTTCGGCTGCGGTGTGAGGCTGTCGCCGCCGCAGAATAACAAGGGGGTGTGGGTGAGTAGAGGGATGGCCTGGCCAGCGGTGGGAGTAGTACGGGGCGCTGAGGCCTCCGCGGCATCACAGCCGGCCACGGGAGGCAGGAGCACGCGACACGACCGGCGCTGCTTTGGGTGGCTGGAGCAAGAAGACCAGAGGTTGAAGAAGCACTACGGCCGTTGGATGGACATCGTACGATCACTGCAGCTAGAATCGTTTATATTGACTAAGTTGACAAAGCCCTTGGTACGCGTCAACTTAGTAGGCCCACAGCTCGGATTTGGCAGAGAACGTATAGCCCATTTGGGATTTGTAAGAATGTACAGCCCATTTTTTAATTCTAACGGAATTTACTACAGCCCATTTACAGTTTGTTAAAAGTACAGCCCAACTTCTAGCTAGGACAACGATTAATAATTTCAAACAACCTCTCAAAACAGAATTCAAAAAAAATTCCCACATTTTGATGGGATCCGAAATACTTTTATCCGAAATTTCTAGTCAGGTTAAATATAATTTCAAAATAAAGTTGTATTACGTTAAAATCCAACGAAATATTGCGCGCGCAACAAGTAATGAAATTAAAATTTTCAAATTCCAAAAATAATACATTTTTCAAACTAATTACGTGTTTGGTGCATAGTAACTGTCCAGTTATTATAATTACATCCCATTTATTATTTCTCAAAGTCCATTTTCTTGTTAAGCCTAATGCATACCTCCTAGGAAAGTTTGCAGCCCAGCGGGGCGGAGAATAACAAGTTGACCCGGATATTGTGTACAACTGTCGGCCCAGTTGCATTGCTGATGTTGAAAGAAAGGCCTGTGTAGTACAGTACAGCCTAACATGGTTACTCAGCCCACATTCAGCGACGCCGGAAAGGCCCAAACAAGGCTTCTGTACAACTTTTTGAAGTCACTGAGCTCAATTAATAACTTAAGAAAAAAGTAAGATTACAGTGGAACCTAATTAAAAGCTGTCACGAGCAAATAAATAATTCAACGGGTCCCACTTGAGCGTGTGCGCGTGTGTGTGCGTGTGTGTGTGTGTGTGAGAGAGAGAGAGAGAGATAGAGAGAGAGAGACCCATCGTTCGATGCTCGTAAATACATCTTTTAGCTATATGCATTCCTGATGCTCAGTAAAAACTTATATAGTTGACACAATCATATAGAACATCATAGCACACTGAACTTGCATACAAAAATTTCACGCCGGCGGCACAATCAGGATGGAAGCAGTGGATCGCGACGGGAAGGGCTATGTTGAAACCAACGAAGTCGTACATAACGGTTCATCGTCTTTATCAATGACGGGGAAATATCTTGAATGTTGTGCAAAGAAAACAGACAGACAACACAATAAGTTCTGCTAGCACATTAAGTTGACGTACAGCCCTTTCTAAAAAAAGTTCAGGTACAAAATTAGAATAGGTCACAATCAAATGTACTGGCATATCAGTGCTTCACACCCATAGCTCGGATTTAACTAGTATCTGACAAGAATCAGTTGTTACCTCAATTTAGAGCACATCCAGGCAGCCAGCCCTGCCTCTTCTCCCAAAGAAGCAGTGGCCTCCGCCGCGCGATGGAGTAGGCCCTGTGCCATCCATCGTTCCGAGCAACACGGGGAAAGTCTGACGTTGACTCGTGTAATGGACGTCGTCGACGGACCCTGGCACCAGTGGCGGCGGCAGGACTTCGATTGATGGATTGACCACTTCTTCGACATGCACGAACACTCGATACAGGTACATCCCTAACGTGGTCCGCGGCGGCCTTGGTGGCGATGAATAGTACAACCCCGGTTCCTGCACCGGTATCTCAACACCAATCACCTTCGGTATGGTGGACGGCTTCTTCATCCATGCCATAACCGTCAGAGCCCAGCTGTCTGGAGGAACAAACATACTTACGAGCTCACCTCCAAGGTCGTTGATAAGCTCGTTCATGGACTCGCTGTTCCAAGCACGTCGAGGCATGCCGTGGAAGGTAAGCTTTGTTAAAAACTCAAGCTCAGAGGGCACCGAGCCCCATCCTGGGTGCCACCGATCAAAGCTCACCAGCGCGCCATCGCAGAAAAAACGCCGGGAAGATTGACCTGGCCTGAGAGTCATAATTGACCTGTTTGGCATTGCGTTACTACTCGGCCCATATTCAATGACACCTCACTGGCCCAAAAAAGTGTACATCATCGAAAAGACACTGAGGTCAAATTATATAACTTGAAAAAAGGAGATATACTCTGAACACTGGAGAATGGTGATGCCCTCATTTAGCCCACCAGTAGTTCGAGACAATAAACAGTTCGAAACAATGATATATACAACATTCAAACACTGACTAGTGACTACTACTGACATAAACAGCAAGACATGATAGTTCATAAGAAGTCTTGCTACACCACCAAAACGCACCCATCTGCAGCGCTCAGACTCTCGTGATCCAGACGAGAATGGCATTCTAAACAGAAGCAACTATTACATAATAAGAGTGACATAGATGAGGATGACCAAATGACAAGGAATATGCATAACAAAAGAAAGAACTACCCATCCAGAACCAGCAGCAAAGACAACAAAGTAATTCAAAGAGATGATCCAACACCATCATAATTTGCAGCCCCGCTTCAGCGACCAGTGATCCGGAGACACCAGTACTCCACCCTTTCGATGCAACAGCCCAATTACCTATCAACCTGAAGGCTTGAACCACATCACTGCCTGTCGTAATTGAGACATCCAAGGATCAAAGTTAATCCGGATGCCTTTGTCATTCTCACCTTCTTTTGGCTACAGGCTGTATCGTTGACAATCAGGGGAGTTTTCTCCCGAACTCCTAGGGCTCGCCGTGTAGACACAGTTTTCCATAGCAAATAGAGCCTCTCTGCCATCAAGGTCCTTGCCAGCGATGATCTCCTGGTTAATTGGACAATTGAGTCCGAGAAACAGAGAGTGTGAACCAAGGCTGTTTACCCGCCTCCAACTAAAAAATCCTAAAGGCCCCAACAAGTTGGTATCCTGCTCATAGACGTAACAGCCACTGTCCGGATACTCACGTATTACACGGTGCTTGTATACAGTGGGGTTTTTGCAATATAACTTTTCTGGCTCATGTGTCCGAATGATCATCAGTCTTTTGCCGTCGTCTGATCGAGCGAGGAACCAGTTGTGCTTCCCTGTTTTTGGCAAAGGTGGTGTGATTACAAAGGGCAGTAACTGTAGGGACACTGCATCATATCAAAAAGGACATGCATTGTTAATGTAAGATCAGCATTGTTCATAGTATGAGTAGGATAATGCAAGAAACAGCATTGATATGTCCCTGTTGGAACTGGGAGGAAAATACAGGGAAATGTATACTGGGTTCAAAAATATAGAAGTGCCATGCATGGTTATACTCATGTTATCTCGCAATCGATTCTTCACAGGAAACTACCATGTCATTCATGTTATGTACTCCCTCCGTTCCCAAATATTTGTCTTTCTAGGCATTTCAAATAGACACAACATACGGATGTATGTAGACATATTTTAGAGTATAGATTCACTCATTTTGCTTCGTATGTAGTCACTTGTTAAAATCTCTAGAAAGACAAATACTTGGGAACGGAGGGAGTAATCATGTTCTGTCCTCACAAACAAATTCTTCAAGGTAACTAACAGACCATGCATTGTTATATACTCGTGTTCTGTGGGCAAAAATTTTGTGAGGATATTATTCTAGCCATTGATTGCTGAAGGAAGAATATAGGTATGTACACATGGTAAGCATTGCAGGATTTCACTACTTCCAAATATAGAGTTCTCCATATGCACATTTACTTCCCTAATGTATGGTTAGATGAAACCAACAGTGTGGTGCATGTTTCTACATCATGAAAATGAGGAAACTAACATGGCCATTGATACACACTCATATTTAGTAGTAGTATATAGATTACTGTAAAATAAGGATAATATCCATATATTCCTAACCGTTTGATTATTCAGGGTACAAATTGGCTATAATGACATGGTCACAATCGCATGAATTAACTCATTCCAAATATAGCTGATTTACGTCGTCTCTAATACATTGCCATAGTTCTACTCAAATTCTGCTCAAACAGGGATATGCCAATCATCACAAAAAGTTCAAACAGTGTCATGGCGTCATCATTAACATGAGATGGAAACAACTTACACGCGCCGTCCCAGCAATATGTGGTGCCATCTGCTTTGTCGATCGCGTAGATGATGCCATTGTGTTCAATAGCATCACAGAAGTGTGTATCAGCTTTGACGATGATCCACTTCGAGCCGAGTTGTCTCCAGCTAAAGAAGGCACCGGCGTAAAGATAGGCGAGTCCGCGGTCGAACAAGGCAATTAGCTTGAAGTCTGCGTAATTCGCATGTCGTGTGGGCACTTGGCAGATTACAATCTTCTGCAAAACAAGGTCCGTCCAACTGACGTAGTAATCTAGATGACTCGGACCGCGATGGTAATACTCTATATAATCCAACGGAGGAAGGATAATCTCCTGGGAGGTCTGGAAGTTCACGAGCACCAACTTTTTACCGTCTTCTCTGAAGGCAGCCATCCAGTGGGAGTTCATGCCGACCCAGTACATACCTGCCAAGAAGTTTCGGGCGATGGTGATCGAATCGATGTCGAGGGAAATGATGTACGGCGACCCACTACATACCTGCAAAGAAGTTTCGGCTAATGGAGATCGGATTGAAGTCGAGGGGCATCATGCACGCCTCCGTATCATGGTGAGCCAATCTCGCAAGACCAGATAGCAGCAAGGAGGGTGTCTTGAAAAGCTTAGGCCTCGCTTCGACGATGGCCGTGTGCATGTCCCTCGAGCATGCAGCCAGCCGCAGGGCGCTCAACATATCCATACACGAACAACAGAGGTCGAGGATGTCACTGGGGAGATTGCTCCAATCGCGGCTCATATGGATGCTACGCGGTTCGCGTTTGGCCATGGTGGAGTTTGGAAGGGGACTTGAGTTACGGGGGAGAAGGATGTCGGTGCTGGAGCGGCTAACGAGGGAATAGTGGTACTGGGGGAGGCGAGTGAGGCGACAGTACACGGGGGCACTGTGAGATGGAGACGGAGACGGAGACGGAGAAGGAGATGGAGATGGAGTGGTGCTATGGGAGCGGAGAGGGAGACGAGGCGAGGCGCCAATGTGCTGTACAGCGGCGGTGACAGAATGCACAGTGCACAGGGTGAGGCTGACTTTGGTAACCCGAACACGCCACCTGGACTAGTGTCAGGCGCAGGGTGTTGTCACTTCACTGTGAGGACCGGATGAATAGTATTTTGACCATCAAGTGTACCACAGTTGTACTACTACTACTACTAGTAGTAGGAACATGAGTACTCCAGTATTGTATAGCGGAAATAGGTCTCCCGTGCTAGCATGCCTGTTCACTTCATCGTTCAGGTATCATCCATATTGCGAGCAGAACCAAATTCTCGTGCATGCCCAATCAACGCCCTGCCGCGATGCATGCAGTGGTCGTTCTGGTGCATCAAGGACGGCATGCAGATCGTTCCACACTTGAGAAGAGGAAAAATGGAAAGGTAGAACGCGGCAGCAGAGGAAGAGAACGCTGGCTAACGAGGCTGGGAGGGGATCGAGCAGGAAGTTAATGCTCCACGCCTAAAGGTTTGGGAAAACCTGATTTCCATAAGGTGACTTATACTCACCTAAACGGAGGGAGTATTCCTTAACCAGAGAATGTTGTGTCTCCCACTCACGCGCTCAAAAAAAAACTACAACACATTTTTTATCTGTTTGCATAGGTCCCACCTATCAGGAAGGATGGGCACGTACACGAACAGGTATGACTCATCAGTCTACCCGCATAGCCTTTTCGTTTAGTCTAACTAGCCGTCTAATCAACTGCCTGCACGCCACTTCTCCCATTTACTTCTCCATCGGGAACCGATTCTCCTCGGCTTCTTCACCTCCCCTTCGTCTTCATTTGCATCCAAACCCCACTGCGTTCACATTGTTTTAACCTCTT
Organism: Aegilops tauschii subsp. strangulata; assembly: GCF_002575655.3. Classification (NCBI taxonomy): domain Eukaryota; kingdom Viridiplantae; phylum Streptophyta; class Magnoliopsida; order Poales; family Poaceae; genus Aegilops; species Aegilops tauschii. The sequence continues at coordinate 5,391,683 of NC_053039.3, forward strand.
TAAATAATCATCTACTACTTCAGTTAGACTGGCCATCTAATCCTAATTCTCCAAACCATAGCCCTCTGTTCCAGCGGTTCCAAATGGCGAAAGAGATCGAGATGCAGGGTTTTAGCGTCCAACATGTCCTCGTCGAAGGCTCGATGCGCATAGTTGCCACCGTCACCGTCCACCCAAGGGTTGTTCGGCAGTGGATCAACAATGTATCCAACTCCCTCAAAAAGGTAGAGACGAGGGTCATCAGTCTCGACGCAGAGTACACGGAGCGTGCCCCTGGGAAGATCCAGCGCGCCGTCGTCCTTCAATTGTGCCTCGAAGATGATGTTTTGGTGTACCACATCATACACTCGCCCTCCATACCAGGTGAGCTTCACGATTTCTTGTCTCGGGAGGACGTATACTTCTGTGGGGCAGCCATCGAAGGGGACAAACAGAAGCTGGAGCCGTACAACCTTGATTTGAAAAGCATCACTAACCTACAAACCAGAATCAAAATTCCTGTAGAAGATTGTGATAAATGGACAACATCCCTATTCGACGTAGCAAATTCTGTGCTCGGTACAAATCTTCAGAAGGGTGACGAGACGGTGGCATTAAGGTCGTCTGGATGGCAGAATTATCCCTTGACGTACGAGCGGATAAAATATGCTGCCCTCGATGCCCGTGTGAGTTTCGAGATAGCTGCAAGGTCCAAAGAGCTTGTTGCGAAGCCGTCTCCCACAGAGAATGAGAAGAAGAAGAAGAAGAAGAAGAAGAAGAAGAAGAAGAAGAAGAAGAAGAAGAAGAAGAAGAAGAAGAAGAAGAAGAAGAAGAAGAAGAATAAGAAGAAGAAGAAGAAGAAGAAGAAGAAGAAGAAGAAGAAGAAGAAGAAGAAGAAGAAGAAGAAGAAGAAGAAAAGGATGCACCAGCAGGAGGGCATTATGGATGGATGAACTATTTCCTCTCTTGTAAAAAAATTATTCCCTCTTGGTGTATATTGATATAGATGGACTATTTCGATGGTGTGCATGTCTTTGGAACAGAGTAGTAGCGTGGCTCCGCTTGACTATAAGGAACTATTTATCCGCATATATAGCTTTCTCTGCTACTCCTTCTATTGATTGGTATGCAGTGCCTGTGTCCGTAGACATGACAGCTTGTCCATGGAAGTTCAACTACGGCGACCATCACGTTTCATCTCGCGATTCCCGCGACGTCTCCCCAACCCACGGCACCACGCCCCCCGACGTGCGCCTCACCCCTCTCGGCCGCACCGCCCCTCTGCCTTTGTGTGCATGACATGTGGGCCACCTAAAATGCGGCGAGCCAATCAAGTTTCTACCACAGCCACCCGCGATTCCCACGACGCCGCTCGAACCCATGAAACCACACGTCCCCCGACCTGCAGCTCACCCCTCTTGGCCCCACTGCCCCTCTGCCTACGGGAGCATTACATGTGGACCAGTCACCTATCGGGTCCACATGTTATTGACTCAAAGGTAGGTGTAGTAAGGCGCTGAAGCTCAGTCCCGACGGCCCTAAGAGGGAAATGTAACTCCTGCGCCAGGGCTTGCGGTGCTCCCGGAGCACGAACTCGTGCCAAACTCGAGATTTGTTTCTTTACTATACATGCATGCAACGATTTAATGGACATTGTAATCTCAACATGTGATGGGGAGCTCTAAATTTGAATTTGAAACTTATAAAACGAAAAGATTGAAAACAAATAAACTGGGAGAGAGGGAGTATATCGTAGGATGTGTCTCATACAAAATAAGTCCCCTGGTTTGTCACCCCGAAGATGAGGTTAGAAAGGAGCACAGCGTCTTCCTACTCGTACGGCAACAAATCGGCAGCAGACAGCATGGTCCGCCTTTGACAGCCATGTGCAAGGTTCGTGCTATCTTATTCAATCTCACCGTGGTTCCATCGTACCAATTCATGCGGTGGCCCGTTGCATGGCTGATCCCAATGCTGGACAAAGGTTCTACGGGAACGGTGTCACCGTTGTAAATGTTGTACAAATTGATGTTGGTACCCTCCCGTACATATGCAAGCCAATCTCCACTCGCACCGAGCCTAACCTGTGAATCAGTGGGCAGGGGGAGAATTAGGAAATGGACACGGAAGTAGTCTTTAGAATGCATTTACTACGTGATCAAACTCATCTTACCTGCTCATCGGAGGAAATCCGAGTGCCCCTCAACGTCGGCATCTCAAAGGGCGTCAACTTGCAACTACGGCCACGCCGCGCTGGAGAGACCCCCAAGGAAACATCCTCGTGCGTTCCACGGAACATCAAGATGCATTTGTATGAGTAGTTTCTCTTGTGAGATAAAAGGATGAACGAGGGAAGGCCTCTAGAGATAGAGATGGACACTACTACTACCAATGTGCTGGCCCGTGCGTTGCAATGGATCCAAAGTAGTAGAATAATACTTGTTCACGTGCTTGAAATATAAACACTCTAGTTTTGATATACATGTGTCAGCAGACATGACAGCTTGTCCATGGAAGTTGAACCACGGCGACCATCACATTTCTTGTTTCTACCACTGCCACACCCACACGCGATTCCCACGACGCCGCTCCAACCCACGGCACGACGTCCCCTGACGTGGACATGGATCCTCTGACGTGGCTATCACTGCCTTGCCCTGCCTTTCCTTTGCTGACAGGTGGGACCCACGCTTATGGGTCCCACATGTCAGTGACAGAATGGTAGGATTGTTCGCGTCAGGGGATCCTCATCCCCCCGACGTGCCCCTCATCCCTCTCGGCCCCACCGCTCCTCTGCCTTTGTGTGCATGACATGCGGGCCAGCTGAACTGCGGCGACCATCAACTTTCTACCACAGACACACCCGATTGGACGCGGTTTGCCTGCTCCGCTGCTGTGCTCTGATCCGTACTCCCGCACCATCGAATTTTCATCCAGCGGCTGTGACACATTTTGTCCCGGGCATCAATCCTCAGCTGGAGTACTTATGTACTACAGGTAGTACCCGCCGTGGCACCCTCGCCACGGCCACGCCACCACCGGCCGGTTCATCTCGAACGAGTGAGTCACGAACCACGCCACCACCATGAGAATGACATGTGGGCCAGCCGCATTTAAGGTCCGCATGTCATTGACTCATAGGCCGGGCACTAAGCCACTGAAGTTCGGTCCCGTGGGCCCCGAGAGGGAAATGTAACTCCTGCGGCAGGCCTTGTGGTGCTCCCGCAGTATGAGCTCGTGCCAAAACTGGAATTTGTTTCTTACTACTACCAACTAGTACTAGTAAGGTACACGTGCATTGCACGCATGAGATTCTGGTGGTTTGTGCATTATGCTTCAACATGTGGAGCTTTCTGGATTCTAACATGTGGCAAAATCTGGTGGAATGTAAGGTTAGGTAAGTTTGATTAACTTAGGTGAGTGTTTGGTTCAAGCCACACCTTAGGCAAGCCACACTAAGGCCCCACATGACATACACACAAAAAATGTGGCAAGATTTCCTTAGGCTTGCCAACTTGTGGCTCTCATTTTGAAGAACTAATAACTTTGCCTAAGCTTAGTTGTGGCAAAGTTAGTCATGAATTAAGTTCAACCATGGAGTCTTCTAGATTATACATGTGGCAGAATCTGGTGGATGATATCCAACGGCCAGTAGTGCTCGGATTTGCCATCTTTGTACCGTTGGATTGGCTTCATCCAACGACCAACTTTCAAAGTTTTTCACACACTATATAGGGGGTATAGATATAGATGTGCCGGTCCGTTGCAATGGATCCAAAGTATATCTATATAGTGGAGTGCACTCTAAACACATTATCTATTTATTTTTCTCTAACCTTCCGTAGCCATGCAACCAAGCCACATAAGCTTCATGGGTGCCCCCCACATCATATTATTCATACTACGTTGATTGAAAAAAGATAAATCACCCAAAACAAGATCTTCCCATTTTTTGTTCCTACGATGTTGTGCCGTGCACGTACCTACTAGTTGTATAGTGGTAGTACTAGTAATATAGTATTAGGAGTACAAACTTGGTACTAGTAGGAGTAGTACTAGTACGGAATGCTCCTACTCTATCAACGAGCCCCGTCTGACACCAAATTTCTTGGCTTCCGTGCTACAGCTAGATCTTCCCCTCGTTTCTGTTTTCCAACCCGGTGGCGGGCGGGGTGTCGGTTTGCTCAACGGCGGTCCCACATGAAAGTGAAAATGCTAGGCAACACGCCTTCCCTAAGCTATGTGTCGTGCCGGACGGGCCGTGTTGTACTCCCGATTCCCGGGCATGTGGGGGTGCGACGCGAACGCGGCAGGCCTTTTCCTTTTACCAGCAATGTGCCCGTGCGTTGCGATGGATCCAAAGTAGTAGAATAGTAGTATTTGTTCACAAACTTGAAAGAAATCACTATTGTTTTGATATACTCCTAATATATTACTCCCTCCGTACCTAAATATTTGTCTTTTTTGAGATTTCAAATGGACTATCACATACGGATTATATAGACATATTCTAGTGTTTCTAGCAAGATGCCCGCATGTTGCACGAAGTTGATGGAAAAGGTAAGCACAACTTATAAATTGACGGATGGAGTACTAGTTACAGTGATGCATATAATTAAGCAAAGGGATCGCAGATGTCGGTATTGACTGGAACGAGAATGCAACAGCACAATAAGAATTAAGGCCACGATGATGCGATCGCAGTGGTGGTTACAGAAGGCAAGAAGAAAGATGGATCCACGAACGTACGACCTCCTCCTCCTCAACTTAGTGCGCCGGGCCACCGACCGGCGGCTAAGGAGCGGCGACTTTTGTGGCGAGGTCGAGGTGCTTCTCAGCAAAGGCATCCAAGGCTTCCAGCCGGTTGAGGAAGTCCAACGTCGTAGTGTCCTCACTGGCCTTGTAGATACCTATGTACACGATTTGCTCGTACACGTGCACGTGTAGGTCGACGAATTCTTGCAGGGCGAGGCGCCTCGCGGCGAGTGCGACCTCCAGGTGGACATTCTTCCTGGCGTCGGCGGGCAATCGCAGGGCCACCAGTGCTTGAAAGAGGTTCCAGCCATTGAGGCCGATTAGGGTGGCAGGCAATGAGGAGCCTGGGCGTGCGGGCTGGAGGAGCACGGCGATGTCGTTCGCGAGCTTCTTGAGGACGGTGAACTTTTTGCTGGTGGCAACGATCATCTGGTCCAACTGAGAGTCGTAGTTGGCGTCGACGGCGGCCATCCACCAGCCGGTCTCCAACATCGTCTGGAGACGATCCTCGGCGCCATGCCGCAGGCCGGCGTCGTGGACCATCTGGCGCAGCCACTGGCCACTCACGCGCATCGCCACCATGGGTCTGGAGTGAGCTCTTTTGCGCTTAGTGTAGGTGCTTAGGCAAATGCTTAGGTGCGTACGATGTGGTAGATGCATTGGAATGGAGGGGCGCCTTTATATGAGGGCAATGAGGGCAAACTGCGTTGCATTCACATCGTGCAGCCTCTTTTCCCGGACCTCCTCCCATTACTTCCCTCATGCATTAATTGAAGGAGGATGCATTGGCCGTTCAACATATCGGGAACCGCTACTCCCTCCCTCGTCTGCATTAAAGCCGTATCGGGACCTGCGCCGCCCGCTGTCAAATCGAATACTCCCTCCGTCTAGGTGAGTATTTCATCATCTTACGAAAACCAAATAGTAAACACATAGGCGTGGTGCATTAACTCTCACGTTGTTTCTTATTTTTTGACATAAATAGAGGAATCAACCAAGAAGAGATGTGGGGCTTGTATGCTTTTAATGACTTGAGACTATCAAACATGACATGCAGTGGTCAGTTCGTTGTGCAAGAACAAATACAACCCACATCAGCACACACGCATCTTATATAGCATCACATCCAATGGCTATAAAAGATGAATGAGACCAAATTATATCTCATCTAGATGAGTTCTAGCAAAACTGTATGAATAATACTTAGTACTCCTGCGCCATGTATCATATATTAGTATCATGTAGTACTTTATTTATTGCCATGTATGACACATATTACTCAACTCTCTCTCTTTGTTCTTTTAATTCTATGACACCTCATCAAAATTGCTAAGGCTAGTACCATTACAACCAGCCTTAGCAAATACTAAACATTAAGTTCTCTCATTTTCCTCTCCACCTTGGTCACCTAGACGGAGGGAGTATACTGCGCGGGCTTTTCCGGCGCGGTAGGCGGGGCAGTTCCGCCTAGTCGGTTCGACAGAGACGCGAGAAGACGAGGGAGTAGGCTGCTGCAAACGTAGGGTTGTGTGATTTGACAGCGAGTTACTGTTGGACAGGTGGGGCCCCGTGATTTGACTTTCCATTATCATTTTAACTGTGGCGCTACGACCGGCGTGAGTCTCCCGATTCCTGACCACCTCCATACAGGTGCCTCTCCCAATGCTCCACCATGTAGTAGAGGCTGGCTCTTGCATGAGAGCCTACTTCTGCACTTTTTCCTTGCCTCTCTTTCCTCCACATATGCAAAAATGCCATGTAAAGCGCACTATTGTACTTACTTGCTCCGACAGGTGCTTAAGCTTGCCACATAGGCATAAAGTCTGATGTGGCAAGTTAATCAAGAAGAGAGAGACTAGTTTGGTGACCCAAGGAAGAAACGGTGCTAAGCGCGTGTACCTAGGTGAAAAGACAATTTTGAGTCTATAGCTAATTAAATGAAGCAAACTTAGCAACACCATTTCATTGGAAGAGGTCACTCCTTGGCAAATGCAATAAATACTTGTACTCCCTGTGTCCCATAATATAAGAACGTTTTTGGCACTACACTAGTGTCAAAAACGTTCTTATATTATGGGACGGAGGGAGTACGAAGAAAGAGATAGAGAGAAGTAAAAAAAATACACTTATAGCCAACCTTATAGCCAAAACCTTGTTGTAGTATGAGTGACTAAGTGATCACTATGTATGACATGCCAATGTCAGATAGCCTAACGCACCGTGTTAAATCTCCAAGGGCGCGACCGCACGAGCGACGCGACGGTCATGGTAGGCGCGACCACGATACGGGCTGCTGGCAGCCCTTGGATCTGAGATCAAACGGTCGCATGCTAAGTTGCTGAAAATTTAAAGAATAACCCTCCAGGATAGAATATTCACCCATAGGTCTAGAATCACGGCATGCAACCGTTCGATCTCAGATCCAAGGGCTCTCAGAAGCCCGTATCATGGGAGAATGGAAAGCCACTACCCTGCCGTTCGCACGCTGGCAGTTCGCTCCTACTTGTCCCCGCACGTCCTTCAATACTATGGCGGTTCGCTCCTAGTCGTCCCGTCCATTCACATTACGGCAGTTCCACTAATCCTAACCCTCCTCCCAAATCCATGGCGTCCCAAATCTCCCCGATCGGCGGTGAGTACAAGGTTAGAACCATCACCGGCGATGAGTTCGACGTCATCTACACCCGTTCTTCCGCGATGGTGAAAGGATGCCTTTCTCGCTTCAGACGCGTGTTCGAAGACTCAAATGATGAGTGGGTCACTGGGCTAGATGTTGAGTACACCACAGTCCTGGGACGAGAGAAGGATCTAAAGGACGAAGAGAGGAAGAAGCCCGCCGTGATCCAGGTTTGCGTGCATGACTTATGCCTGGTCTACCACATATGCCATGCCGACATTGAGTGCCAGGATTTTAAGGACTTCCTCGAGAGCAACCTAGTCAAATTCGTTACTGTAGACTTTGGTAACGACAAAGAATTCCTACACCGGATAGGCCTCGTTGTAGGCAACACCTTCGACCTCCAGAAGAATCGGTTGGTGTCCTCTCGTCAGCCTTCAATGCTGACCCTGGCAGGAGCCATGGTTCATCCTTCGTACGGTAAACTGGAGAAACCTCCATACACGTTTCATCGTCATGCATGGCAGCGGAATGTACTAGATATAGACCACATCCACTACGCTGCAATGGATGGCTACCTTTGCTTCAATATCTACAAGGGTTGGATGAAGAGCAACAGCCAAGTGTGCGGTTCAAGCAAAGAAGTATCGGCCAAGAGGAAGAGGGACAAGGACGAAGTTGAGGACGTGGACGAGGACTCCGAGTAAGGTGGCAGTGTCGTTGCTCATGGTGGTTCTAATGCAGTGTCTACTGGAATAGTTGCAAAGTTTAATTTCATGTGTGCTTAATTTAATTTGAGGGGTGTGTTGTGTTGAGCCCCCAGCAGAACTATGTTATGTTTCTTCTTGTTACTTTAACTCTTCAGTACGTACATACTAGTATTTATTACATTTCATCTCTTAGTTGGTATAGTACTACCACTCATTTCTTCACATTATATACGTACAATATATATGGCCAACATCATATAGCCAGCAGTTTAGTTGTCAAAGAATTTCAGGGTGCTTAGTTTTGTCAAAGAATTCCAGGGTGCTTAGTTTTATTTGAGGGGTGGGTTGTGCACTTGTGCTGGACACCATTATTGTGACAAGCCTTTTTAATAGTACTATTTGCATAATTTGGCGACGAGCGCTCTCTATATGTACCACCTTTTTTTTAATTTCAAGTTTTGCTCCATGGCGCAATCCATCGATACTACTACTGTACAAAAGTGGAGTATATACATTTTTTAAAAGGCTAGAGGGCGGGGCAGTCTAGCTCGGTCGGTTTCATGAGAGGCGAGGGCCTTTGTGATTTGACGGCTCATTACTGCTGTCAAATCGAATAGTACTGCGCCGCCCGCTGCACGCCCGGCGCCTCCATTAAACCCCTCCGTTAAACTCGCATGCAAACCGAGAATCCTACTCCTGCCACACGTCCGTTCATGAGAGGGCCGGAATTAAACGCAACACCGGCCGAGCTCCTCCCGTCTGTCCTTAGTTTAAACGAGGCTAGACGCCGGCCAAGCTCCTACCGTCCGCCCTCTATTTACACGAGGCCAGACAGAGAGCGGGCAAGAATCGCACCCCTCCGCCACTCCCCCATCTCCTCCTTCACCATTTTCTCCACTCTTCCGATGAGCCGTTCTCCGGCATATTACCCGGCTGGGTGGCCCGTCGAGCCCTCTGGATACGGGCGAGGCCGCTCGGTGCTTCACCAACCTCGCTTGGCCCGACGGAGCCAGTTGCCGCCCCAAGCAGGTGCGTGGTTCTGCAACTCGCCGCTCCAGTTCAGCTCGATGAGGAGTGGCGAGTTGCTCCACGCCGGCACGGCGGCTAGCACGCCAGTACGGGCGCCGTCGCTGCCGCGTCGTACCGCGCCACCAGTGTCTGCGGTGGCCGCGCCTCCCGTGTCTGTGGGCGCGCCTCCCGTGCCTGCGGCAGCGCCATGCAGGCAGAGACAGAAGCCGGGTGCGTGGAGAGCGACGAGTCGGTGGCTAGCTTCTCCGTGTCCGCCGCCATCATCGAGGAGAAGTAGAACACGGGAGGCCGCCGCCACTTGGGACCCATGAAGGCCATAGCCGAGGCGACGACCGCGCATTTATGTGGTTTCTTTGCTGCTTCGTCTCTTCCGAGGACCTTCGTCGACCCCGCAAGTGTCTGACGGACATGAGGAAGACAAAGGGATCCGCGGGCAGCCATTTAGAACTAAAATAAGTCTAGATACATCCATTTCTAGGACAAGTATTTCCGGACGGAGGGAGTATTAATTATACAAGAGAGCCGGATTGGCACCTCTTAGTTCATGTAAATGTAATGAAATCCATCATGTTTATATGAAGATCCGGCTTTTTTATACGAAATCCTTCATGCTTATACCAATGTACACTATTTGCTCGTACACGTGGACGTGTAGGTCGACGAATTCTTGCAGGGCGAAGCGCCTCGCGGCGAGCGCGACCTACAGGTGGACATTCTTTGTGGCGTCGGCGGGCAGTCGCAGGGCCACCAGTGCTTGAAAGAGGTTCCAGCCATGGAGGCCGATTAGGGTGGCAGGCAATGAGGAGCCCGGGCGCGCGGGCTGGAGGAGTACGGCAATGTCGTCCGCGAGCTTCTTGAGGACGGTGAACTTGTTGCTAGTGGCAATGATCATCTGGTCCAACTGAGAGTCGTAGTTGGCGTCGACGGCGGCCATCCACCAGCCGGTCTCCAACACCGTCTGGAGACGATCCTCGGCGCCATGCCGCAAGCCGGCGTCGTGGACCATCTGGCGCAGCCACTGGCCACTCACGCGCATCGCTGCCATGGGTCTGGAGTGAGCTCATTTGCGCTTAGTGTAGGTGCTTAGGCAAATGCTTAGGTGCGTACGATGTGGTAGATGCATTGGAATGGAGGGGCACCTTTATATGAGGGCAATGAGGGCAAACTGCGTTGCATTCACATCGTGCAGCCTCTTTTCCCGGACCTCCTCCCATTACTTCCCTCGTGCATGTATGAGTGATTAACTGATCACTATGTATGACATGCCAACATCAGATAGCCTAACGCACCATGTTAAATATCCAAGGGCGCGACCGCACGAGCGACGCGACGGTCGTGGTAGGCGTGACCACGATACGGGCTGCTGGCAGCCCTTGGATCTGAGATCAAACGGTCGCATGCTAAGTTGCTGAAAATTTGCAGAATAACCCTCCAGGATAGGATATTCACCAATAGGTCTAGAATCACGCCATGCAACCGTTCGATCTCAGATCCAAGGGCTCTCGGAAGCCCGTATCATGGGAGAATGGAAAGCCACTACCCTGCCGTTCGCACGCTGGCAGTTCGCTCCTACTTGTCCCCGCACGTCCTTCAATACTATGGCGGTTCGCTCCTAGTCGTCCCGTCCATTCACATTACGGCAGTTCCACTAATCCTAACCCTCCTCCCAAATCCATGGCGTCCCAAATCTCCCCGATCGGCGGTGAGTACAAGGTTAGAACCATCACCGGCGATGAGTTCGACGTCATCTACACCTGTTCTTCCGCGACGGTGAAAGGATGCCTTTCTCGCTTCAGACGCATGTTCGAAGACTCAGATGATGAGTGGGTCGCTGGGCTAGATGTTGAGTACACCACAGTCCTGGGACGAGAGAAGGATCTAAAGGACGAAGAGAGGAAGAAGCCCGCCGTGATCCAGGTTTGCGTGCATGACTTATGCTTGGTCTACCACATATGCCATGCCGACGTTGAGTGTCGGGATTTTGAGGACTTCCTCGAGAGCAACCTAGTCAAATTCGTTACTGTAGACTTTGGTAACGACAAAGAATTCCTACACCGGATAGGCCTCGTTGTAGGCAACACCTTCGACCTCCAGAAGAATCGGTTGGTGTCCTCTCGTCAGCCTTCAATGCTGACCCTGGCAGGAGCCATGGTTCATCCTTCGTACGGTAAACTGGAGAAACCTCCATACACGTTTCATCGTCATGCATGGCAGCGGAATGTACTAGATATAGACCACATCCACTACGCTACAATGGATGGCTACCTTTGCTTCAATATCTACAAGGGTTGGTGGAAGAGCAACAGCCAAGTGTGCGGTTCAAGCAAAGAAGTATCGGCCAAGAGGAAGAGGGACAAGGACGAAGTCGAGGACGTGGACGAGGACTCCGAGTAAGGTGGCAGTGTCATTGCTGATGGTGGTTCTAATGCAGTGTCTACCGGAATAGTTGCAAAGTTTAATTTCAGGTGTGCTTAATTTAATTTGAGGGGTGTGTTGTGCTGAGCCCCCAGCAGAACTATGTTATGTTTCTTCTTGTTACTTTAACTCTTCAGTACGTACATACTAGTATTTATTACATTTCATCTTTTAGTTGGTATAGTACTACCACTCATTTCTTCACATTATATACGTACAATATATATGGCCAACATCATATAGCCAGCAGTTTAGTTGTCAAAGAATTTCAGGGTGCTTAGTTTTGTCAAAGAATTCCAGGGTGCTTAGTTTTATTTGAGGGGTGGGTTGTGCACTTGTGCTGGACACCATTATTGTGACAAGCCTTTTTAATAGTACTATATGCATAATTTGGCGACGAGCGCTCTCTATATGTACCACCTTTTTTTTAATTTCAAGTTTTGCTCCATGGCGCAATCCATCGATACTACTGCTGTACAAAAGTGGAGTATATACATTTTTTAAAAGGCTAGAGGGCCTTTGTGATTTGACGGCTCATTACTGCTGTCGAATCGAATAGTACTGCGCCGCCCGCTGTACGCCCGGCGCCTCCATTAAACCCCTTCGTTAAACTCGCATGCAAACCGAGAATCCTACTCCTGCCACACGTCCGTTCATGAGCGGGCCGAAATTAAACGCAACACCGGTCGAGCTCCTCCCGTCTGCCCTCAGTTTAAACGAGGCCAGACGCCGGCCAAGCTCCTACCGTCCACCCTCTATTTACACGAGGCCAGACAGACACCGGCCAAGAATCGCACCCCTCCGCCACTCCCCCATCTCCTCCTTCACCATTTTCTCCACTCTTTCGATGAGCCGTTCTCCGGCATATTACCCGGCTGGGTGGCCCGCCGAGCCCTCTGGATACGGGCAAGGCCGCTCGGTGCTTCACCAACCTCACTTGGCCCGACGGAGCCAGTTGCCGCCCCAAGCAGGCACGTGGTTCAGCAACTCGCCGCTCCAGTTCAGCTTGATGAGGAGTGGCGAGTTGCTCCACGCCGGCACGGCGGCTAGCACGCCGGTACGGGCGCCGTCGCTATCGCGTCGTACCGCGCCACCAGTGTCTGCGGTGGCCGCGCCTCCCGTGTCTGTGGGCGCGCCTCCCGTGCCTGCGGCAGCGCCATGCAGGAAGAGACAGAAGCCGGGTGCGTGGAGAGCGACGAGTCGGTGGCCAGCTTCTCCGTGTCCGCCGCCATCATCGAGGAGAAGTAGAACACGGGAGGCCGCCGCCACTTGGGACCCATGAAGGCCACCGCCGAGGCGACGACTGCGGATTCAGGTGGTTTCTTTGCTGCTTCGTCTCTTCCGAGGACCTTCGTTGACCCCGCAAGTGTCTGACGGACATGAGGAAGACAAAGGGATCCGCGGGCGGCCATTTAGAACTAAAATAAGTCTAGATACATCCATTTCTAGGACAAGTATTTACGGACGGAGGGAGTATTAATTATACAAGAGAGCCGGATTGGCACCTCTTAGTCCGTGTTTGCACGAATTTCATCTAGTTGGTTAGAGTTGTAAAAATGTATGCCGCTGGTGTTTGATGTCGTCCTCCGCTTAAGGAAGCGGGAAGAAATTTGCCGGCTGCCGTTGGAGATGCTCTTTATGCTGGAAATAATAGAGTGACATCCAATCCATTTGAGTTAATTGCCTGTATGATTGTCCCTCTATAAAAAGTTAAGTACATGTACAGTGTACACGTGACTTGCAGGGTGGCTACAGCTTCGTACAGAAAGTTAAAAAGAAACAAGTCCATCCTTAATCTTGTATTCTAAGTACTCTGTGGGTTCCACTGTCAGTACAGTAGCGAAAGAAGTATATATTAAATAAGTAGAGTAATATATAATATAAAAATATAAAGTTAAAAGGCAGGATTCGAACTCATGTCATCGCGTTGCGAGCATCCGGCGCAAACCAGCCCAGCACATTTTTGTTGAAGACTATGCTGGAGATATATCTCCATGTATACTCTTATATATACTCCATTCGTTCCTAAATATTTGTCTTTTTCAGATTTCAAATGAACTACCACATACGGATGTGTATGTAGACATATTTTAGAGTGTAGATTCACTCATTTTGCTCCGTATGTCTTTTCAGGAAGGGGCCAGATTTGTCCTTGATTTATTTATGAGGTATCCAGATGGCACTGCACCGCCAAGAAAAGAGGGTAACATCAAAATTATGGACTACTTTTTTGAGTATGTGTGTAAGTCGGGTCATAGTCACTTGTTGAAATCTCTAAAAAGACAAATACTCCCTCCGTCCGGAAATACTTGTCATCAAAATGGATAAAAGGAAATGTATCTAGACGTATTTTAGTTTTAGATACATCTCTTTTTATCCATTTTGATGACAAGTATTTTCCGACGAAGGGAGTAGAAAACAGAGTTGGTGATGATGGTGTGCGTGCCATCCTGCAATATAGGCCGTCGGATTTATATCTAACGGATAGGAAAGAAACTATGGCAATTTTGCAAAAATACACCCACACGTCTCTCCATGTTCGCAAATAAGGCCTTCCCTCGTTCAACCTTTTCTTTCACAAGATAAACTACTCATACAAATGCATCTTGATGTTCCGTGCAACGCACGGGCAGCTAGCTAATTTCTTTTAAAATAGTTGCTGCGATAATTGGGTTGAAGTGATATATTTTATGTGTGCCCCGAATGATTTCAGATTCACTAGTAGTAACAAAGAAAAGATTGCCTTGTTAATTAACAGAAAACAGGGTGAAAACTATCACATGAGGCCGGTAAAAACAAGGCACACTGGGTTCAGCGTCATCGTCACTACAGCTGTGCGCACGCGAGAGGTCTACATATCGAGGGGGCTACCGAGCGAGGCACCGAGACACAATGTTTGAGAGAGAAACCAATTGACAGATTATGATCAGATCGAGTTGTCACCCTTCTGTTGTCATTGTTGGGGGGAGGGAGAGAAAGATGTATCCAGAGTGTGCGCGGTAGGCACAGAGGCAGAACTAGCGAGTGTGTGTGTGTGTGTTTGAAAGAGGAGTAGATAGATTATTATCAAGATCGATGTGCCACCCTACTCCTTCGGTGCCGGGTAGTGTGTGTGTGTATGTTTGAGAGAGAAGCCAGTCGATAGATTAGTATCAAGATCGAGGTGTCACCCTACTCCTTCGGTGTTGGGAAGTGTGGGTGTGTGTGGGGGGGGCAGTTACACTCACATATCTCTACTCTTATAAAAAACAGAGTTGGTGATGATGGTGTTCCTGCCATCCTGCAATATAGGCCATCCGATTTATATCCGACGCACAGGAAGAAAACTATGGCAATTTTGCAAAAAGATACCCACACCCCTCTCCGCATTTGCAAATAAGGCATTCCCTCGTTCATCCTTTTCTCCCACAAGATAAACTTCTCATACAAATGCATCTTGATGTTCCGTGCAACGCATGGGCATCTTGCTAGTAGGGAGAAGGAGTTTGTGTGACACATATCTAGCTATATTAAGGGATAGGTAGATAGCATGTGTATGAGAGACATTATTATACTTTGAGACATTAGTGGTTGTGGGTGGGCGGAATTAAAGGGGTGGGCGTGTTAGACATAGAGAGCGTGTGCGTTTCTGTGTGAGAGACTTGTAGGACGGGGTAGAAAGACGAATTTAACCCTGACGGAGGGAGAGAAATACACGAAGTGCGCGTGTGTGATTCCGATGCCCACAGGGAAATGAGATATGTATGTGTGTGAGAGAGATTGCACAATTCATTCACGTATCACTATCTAGCGATCGTGGACGTGCATCGCTTGAACATAAGTCAATATCTACTTCGTATCGTGGCCAAAGGTATAATATCGATTCAACGCTATAAAGATTGGACACTCACATATCACATTTTTTCTATTTAAATAAACCTTTTCAGTTGTGCATGCCAAAGTTACAATGATGTTTCTTCAAACAACCAATGTAGCTATCATGTATATGCACCATTGTTACTCTTGCATTCAAATTCATTAGTCTTGGATGATTTAAGTTTCTATTTTGAAGTAATATATGTAATATTCATATATGAATTCAACGGGTACGCAATTTATGAAATGGAGGCTATGTAATCATATGAGGTAAAACTTTTAAGTAGCTGACTACAATATCCATTTCTTTTTGTGCGCCTCTACACTAACACGTCAATGCATTATGTTTAAAGTAAATAACCAATGGCACTAAATTATCTATTTACACGAGAAATACATAGGCTGAGCGTTTGATCCCTTTTTTGTGAACGTGCCACTACACCCGTACGATTGGCCGCGCCCATGTGAACGTCCAAGTTCTCGGCGCATCATCCCGAGTTATTTTTCTTTTTTTCCTGGGGTGGACTTCACACCAGTTATTAACTGCTGACGCGTGCCCCGTGTACACAGTCTAGCATGACCTTCCCACTAGCACGGTCCAAAATTAGTTGAAACTGGATACGAACGATCCCGCGGGCGGCAAAATCTCCCGCCTCCTTCTAAAATTTCCGCCACCTTAGACTTTAGCATGCGAAATCCCCCTTTTGTCCTTGGTGCACGGAGACCAACAGTTACAATACTTCCCTCATCTACATGATAGGTCGGGGCTGCTTTGGTAACTTCCGGTTCCCCCACTACACAGCACCCCCATTTCCTCTCCCCCTCCCGCAAAACGATTAACTCCACAGCACCAGAGCATCTTACATCACGCCGTCCGTACTTCATCGCCCTTTCTCCCCTCCCCTCTCGAAACCCTAGACTGCTCATCCACCGGCGTACCATAGCCCATTCACTGCCAGCGGCGTCCACCTCGCCGGATCTGCTTCTGCGGCCGCATCTACCCCTCCCACCTCCCCTAGAAACAAGTAGACTGCTCATCCACCACTGTACCACAGCCCATTTAGTGCCGGCCTTGTCCACGGCGCCGGATCTGCTTCGCCGGTACTCTCGTCAACCGCCGCGCATCTGCAGCGGCTCATTCGTACTCCCCACCTGAGACGCTTCGTCCACACCCCCCGGAGCCGCCCCACCGACGCCCCCGTCGACGGCCTCTGATCCTCTTCGCCGACACCTTCCTCAACCCTACCGGAGCCGCTTCACCGAAACCTTCCTCAACCCTACCGGAGCCGCTTCGCCGACACCATCGTCAACCCTACCGGAGTAGCTTCGCCTATACCATTCTCAACCCTACCGGGGCCGCTTTCCAACTCACAAGTCCACGGCCTCAGATCTGCTTCCTCGCACCCTCATCCAACCTACCAGAGCAGCTTCTGACGCCCCGTCCACGGCCGCAGATCGGCATCGTCGACACCACCCTTAACCCAACCACCGTAGCAGCTTCTGACGCCCCGTCCACGGCCGCAGATCCACATCATCGACACCATCCTTAACCCAACCACCGGAGCAGCTTCTGACGCCCCGTCCATGGCCGCAGATCCGCATCGTCGGCACCATCCTTAACCCAACCATCGGAGCAGCTTCTGACGTCCCGTCCACGTCCGCAGATCCGCGTCGTCGACACCATCCTTAACCCAACCACCGGAGCAGCTTCACCTACGCCCTCGTCCACAGCCACAGATCCGCTTCGCCCACACCGTAGTCCACCCTACCGGAGCCGCTCCACAAACACCCTACTCGACGGTTCTAGATCTCCTTACCGGACCCCGACAGCCAGCGCAGCGTCATCACCCTCGACGTTTCTAACCTGATTCCCACCGTCTGGAGAGATGCCAAGCACCCGCCACGGCGTAGGTACTTGTCACCTTTAAACCCGTCCAGCATCACCTGCCCGATGTACTTCAAATATACTAACCGGTCGCTTTTACCTGTTATGCAGCTAGCAAAAACTACAAGGACGATGTTTCTTCTGGATCTAACAGCTTGGCCAACCAAGATCCTGGACTGAGGCATTGCTATGATCTTGTAAGCACGTCTCTCTCTCTCTTGTATTGTTCTGTGCCTGCCAGCGTGCTTTGCTAGGATTTTTGACCAGTAATCCCTTTGTGCAGACAATGTTTTCTACTACTGGCTGCTAAATTAGATATGTAGATGTCATACATGATACTACCTCGTACCTCCGTTCCTAAATATAAGTCTTTCTAGAGATTCCACTATAGGCTACATACGGAGCAAAATGAGTGAATCTACACTCGAAAATGCATCTATATACATCTGTATGTGGTCCATACTGGAATCTCTACAAAGACATATATTTAGGAACAGGGGCAGTGCATTACACAAAATCGTAGGTGGCATGTAGGAATTCCAGTGCACTACATTAGGCTCCCTTAAGAGTGCCTGCTAGTCCAGCATACAGAGTCATGGCTAGTTTATGGTATGCACACAATCGCTAATTGGTGGTTTAAATATGCGCAAGGGATATGCAATGTAGTATCATGTAGAGATGTCTGAAATTAGCCGTGTCAACTTGCAGATAGGGTTACACAATGAAAAAGTACAAGATGTATGTGGCAATTTCATGGAACATCGCAAAAAAAGGAGAGGCAGCGGTGAGCCTATACAGTGTGCTATGGTACGTCACTCCTCCATTGCAATCATCGTGACATGTTATTTGTATGCCAGTTCTATTAGCCAAGTTTCTTAGGGACAGTTATTACGAGTTATCCTAATAAAATAAGCACCTGTGAATATAAGCTCCATGTAATAAGCCAACCAGTTCTTTTCATTGCGTTTTCAGCTTATCTTTGGTATGATCAGTGGAAATTCTAGATTGCATTATATTTTTTTCATTTTGCTGCCCATATGGAAATTAATTTGACTTGCAAACATCACAAATTGAACCCAGTGCAGTAATTAATATGATAGGAAAACAGACCATCACTATTTGCTCAAAATGCAAATACAAAGATACCATCTACTTGGCACAATCTACTTTGGTCAATGTTTTCCATAGAGATCCCATTGCCTAATTTAAACGAAGAACGCATGACCCACATTTAAATGAAGAACAATTATTTATTGAAATTCGATGGTCCAAGTGGCTGGTTATTATCGTATAGCAGCACCACCTGAAAGCATCATATAGCAGCAGCAGCTCATAGCAACTCATCATACAGCAGCAGCAGTCTGCAATTCATCATATACCAGCAGCAGCCCATAGAAATTCATCATATAGCAGCAGCAGGAGCAGCTCATAGCAATTCATCATATAGCAGCAGCAGGAGCAGCTCATAGCAATTCATCATATAGCAGCAGTAGGAGCAGCTTGTAGCAACTCATCATATAGCAGCAGCAGTAGCTCATAGCAATTCATCATATAGCAGCAGCAGCAATAGCTCATAGCAACTCATCATACAGCAGCAGCAGCTCATAGCAATTCATCATATAGCAGCAGTAGGAGCAGCTCATAGCAATGCATCATATAGCAGCAGCAGAAGCAGCTCATAGCAATTCATCGTATAGTGGATCAGAATGAAAATTTGGCAAAAAATCAGAGGAGATCCTCACCTTGTTGGATGAGCTCATCCTTCAACAACACCTCAAGGCCATGGCCTGGGAGGAGGGAGGGGGAATAAGGTGCCTTCTGCCGCAGTGTGGCATCAGCCGTAGTTATGCAGCGCCCGCCGGAGTAGTGCGTTGGACGAACCACAGTGGAGCAGCTGCTGGAGACCATGAGAATGAGGGGCGGCGCCAGAGGGAGGAGCAGCCAGGGAGATTTGCCCCTACCCGCCGGCCATGTAGCCTAGCTGTACATAGCATTGTCGAGGACCAGGCCAGATGGGACCAGTGGCGATGGCTCGCTGGAGGAACCCTAGTGCTGCAGGCAGGGGATCGAGGTAGAGGGTCAGGTGTGACACGGGCGTCAGCAGTTGCATTTTGAGTGTAATATAGGCAGACAACAGAGTCATTTCACTATTCCCCTTCCCTTCAATTTTTATGAGGTTCTACCCGAAACACCCCCCTCCAAAGAGAAATTAGTTAAGCCCAAGCCCATAACTCAAAAATGACTTCTTTACATCTTTTATGGCTTATTTTGACAATATGCCCTGAAAAGGCGGAATCGAACTGGCCCTTAACCTGCAATTCAATTGTGCGTGCAATGATGAATCACTCCTGCCTGCTATCTGTACATTTAGGCATCATCATACATGGCATAACCTAATACATGTGCATTCCATTGTAGAATCTGGAATATGCAATGTTTATGTTAGTTCATACGTTGCACATGATGTTTAAATGCCCCTTAAATCTGGTCAGTCAAGTGATGGTCTTTAAGCCTCCTTCTTTGCTTCTTTTCTTGATATGTAAGATTTGCTCACACATCTGTTCAATTGCTTGTTTGCATCAGCCAGCCATACTAGGGCTGTTTGCTTTGATTACTTGTTGTTCTTGACCTAACACTCTAACAGAGCTTGTCAACGATTTAAACACTAAGGGCTGCTGTAGTGGGGCCTTGTCTAACTCATAGGTGACATAAAGGTTTGGCTGTGCACTATAGTAGGCTCTCCAAGAGTATCTGGAGATCCAGTTCGAAGGTATGCCTAGTTTTTACATAGTGCAGACAGCCAGACATAGTAAATGCTCATTTCATTGTGTGCAAGTGCAAGAGATGCGGCATGTTTCATTATGTGGTGTTGTTTTGTTATAATCTCATCCTTTTGTGTTCACAGACTGGAAAGTATGCATATTTATCTTCCAAGGAGACGAGTAACTAGTTTGTGTCACCTTGCAGAGGGGGTGCAATGAAGATAAGATTGAGGATTTCCAAGTACTAGATGTTAGGAAGGAGCCTTGCAAGAGAAGTAGGAGCTGCGCTGAGCCTCTTCAACCTGCTAAGGTAAGTCACTGTATGCAACTCAACAGTTCAATTCCTTGTTTGTTTCAGGCATAGTTAATTTTCTCTTTTCAATTGCTTTATTTGTCCTCAGTTAATGAGATGCCCAAATAATCATGCCTGATGTTCGGTACTTGTATCACTATTAGTTGACATAATTAAAGGCCTTACCATTTAATTACTCTGCCGAAGTGTGCCTGAAGCTTTGAAGTCTATTAACCAACTATTATTGCATGAGGCTCACAATCTAGTTTATACGACGCTAATGATTGCATAGTTTTGCCTGCTGTAGTATGTTTGTATGAAATCCTCTGCTGTTCATTATGCTCCCTAAGACTTTAATTGAGGCACAGAATGGCCAACTGCTTGCTTACTTATACGCAACGTGCTGTCTAAATTTGTAACTTGTCTGTGTTTTCGATTGGGCCCCAACATCATGCTCCTCTGGTGAGCTAAGAGGGATTTCTGTATGCAGGCTGCACAGACTATCTTTTTTATAATTTTTTAAATATCACCTGCTTATGCTTCATGACGTGTAACATTTTTTTTGAAAGTGACGTGTAACATTATTGTTAGTCCTGTTTTGCCATGTAGTACAAAATATTGTCTTGTTCACTTCATTGTTGTAACTATATTTTTGCCCTAGTCATGTGTACTTACAGAAACATTTCAGGATGAAGTGACATCAACACAAAGATCTGCGAGCAGTGCGGCATGACCGTTACCGAATGATTATGGATTGGAATTGGAATGTGCTGATGTTCTCGAGCATCAACTAGAGGGGGCAAGACAACGTGTACATGATTCTCAACGTATAATCAACAAGTTGAGACTGGACATGCAGGTATTAGATGCAGGAGTCAAAAAAATGAAACAAGACACTGAGGTAACCATGAAGGAATTGGAGATTTTGCAGACTGAAATTTGTCCTATCTGAATCCGGCCAATCCTATTTTCTGAAGAGATTATAGTTCAAATGGAGTTAAGTTGATGCGCGTCCATGATGTATGAGCTGTATTTGCCCAGTGTATGTAATTTGCTGTTTGTGTATGCTTTATTATCACCTGCGCCGAACCATAATGCCCAGTGGGTATAATCGGCTGTAATTTCTTTATTGTATAGTGTAGGATTATTCTACCTTTCTATGCCTTGATCTCTTTGTTGTATAGTGTATGCTTTTTAGAGGTGATAGTATTGAGTAGGATAAT
This sequence comes from Aegilops tauschii subsp. strangulata, assembly GCF_002575655.3. Lineage (NCBI taxonomy): Eukaryota > Viridiplantae > Streptophyta > Magnoliopsida > Poales > Poaceae > Aegilops > Aegilops tauschii. The sequence goes on from NC_053039.3 coordinate 5,413,205, forward strand.
TCTTTGAATATGCTTATCGTTCAAACGGGGGCCAACTCGCCCGACCATGGCCCTTCACGGGCCGTCGGATCCATGGGCCTTCCACGTCTCCTAGGATCCATGGGCCTTCTACGTCTTGTAGGATCCATGGGCCTTCTACGTCTCGTAGGATCCATGGGCCTTGTAGTTGTACGTCTTGTAGGATCCATGGGCCTTCTACGTCTCGTAGGATCCATGGGCCTTCTACGTCTCGTAGGATCCATGGGCCTTCTACGTCTCGTAGGATCCATGGGCCGCCGACTCATTTATGGGTCTTGTACGGGCCTTTAATGGGCCGTAGACGGGCCTTTAGTGGAAATCGTACGTTTTATGGGCTGACCATAACGGGCCGTTAATAGGCCATATTTGGTGATGCTATGAAAATGGCCCAACAGACTAACGGTCAACAAACGGGCCGACTGTAACGACGGGCTGAATTTGGCCCACAAGCAGAAAATGACAGTAACGGGCCTTAAGTAACCGAATGCTGCAAATGAGCCCAAGAATAAATGGGCCCTCAGAAGGCCGAAAGTTAACTTGGGGTGGAAACGGCCCAATGGAAAAACGGACCGTTAATGGGTATAAAGTGATACACTGTTCATTACGGGCCAGTTTCACCACGGGCCGTTAATGGGTGTAAAGTAATACATTGTTCATTACGGGCCAGTTTCAGCACGGGACGCTAATGGGCCAAGAGTTACAAAGGGCCTCATATGGGCCGAAAGACGTCATGGGCTATACATGGGCCAGAAGTGAAAACGGGCTGGAATCATATTGGATAGCCCAGATGAAGCTACTGGGCCTAATTCGGATAGGGCGTAACGGGCCTTGGGTTAGCGGGCTGTAAATGGGCTATATGCGAACAGGCCGTTAACAGGCTTTCCATGGGCCGGCCCACCAGCTTTTGACCAAGTCAAACGGGCCGGCCTTTTCACAGGAATGGGCCACTGTTGGGCCGTGCCATGTGTCGACGTATCATAGGCGCCTTTTGTCCAGTGAGTGGATGACATCTGTCCCAACGATGAGCCGACACGTGTTTCCTCTAGCCGATGATGATTTTACACGTGGAAAATCTCCATTGGTCGGGCCTGTTAACGGGTTATCGGATCCAAAACCCGACCCGATAGCTTAACGGCATTCCGTTACGGTGGATGCCACGTGTCGGTCACCCTTGACGAAAGCACTTCTGTGACGCGCGATTTATCGTCATGGAAGTGGACACTTCCGTGATGATAATTTTGGTAATGTCATGGAACACTTCTACGACAGCACAGGTATGACTATCTTGATTCTATCATAAATTTGTCATGGATGTACATGCATGACAAAAAACGCGACCTACTGTGACAAACACGTATCATCACGGAAGTGTATTTTTTTGTAGTGTCTACCTTCGGGATTAGTTTTAGACCTGAATAATTGTTATTTGATTCCAGCGTTGAGCATGAACATTATATCTGGATCTTGTTTGATGCGAGACGGTTATTCATTTAAATCATAGAATAATGGTTGTTCTATTTATATGAGTAATATCTTTTATGGTCATGCACCCTTGATGAGTGGTCTATTTTTGTTGAATCTCGGTCGTAGTGATACACGTATTCATAATATTGAAGCCAAAAGATGCAAAGTTAGTCATGATAGTGCAACTTATTTGTGGCACTGCCGTTTAGGTCATATTGGTGTAAAGCACATGAAGAAACTCCATGCTGATGGGCTTTTGGAATCACTTGATTATGAATCACTTGATGCTTGCGAACCATGCCTCATGGGCAAGATGACTAAGACTCCGTTCTCAGGAACTATGGAGCGAGCAACTGACTTACTGAAAATAATACATACTGATGTTTGCGGTCCGATGAGTGTTGAGGCTCGCGGCGGGTATCGTTATTTTCTGACCTTCACAGATGATTTGAGCAGATATGGGTATATCTACTTAATGAAACATAAGTCTGAAACATTTGAAAAGTTCAAAAAATTTCAGAGTGAAGTTGAAAATCATCGTAACAAGAAAATAAAGTTTCCACGATCTGATCGTGGAGGTGAATATTTGAGTTATGAGTTTGGTCTTTATTTGAAACAATGTGGAATAGTTTCGCAACTCACGCCACCTGGAACACCATAGCATAATGGTGTGTCCGAACATCGTAACCGTACTTTATTAGATATGGTGCGATCTACGATGTCTATTACAGATTTACCACTATCATTTTGGGGTTATGCTTTAGAGACGGCTGCATTCACGTTAAACAGGGCATCATCTAAATCCATTGAGACGACACCATATGAACTGTGGTTTGGCAAGAAACCTAAGTTGTCATTTATTAAAGTTTGGGGCTGCGATGCTTATGTGAAAAAGCTTCAACCTGATAAGCTCGAACCCAAATCAGAGAAATGCGTCTTCATAGGATACCCAAAGGAAACTGTTGGGTACACCTTCTATCACAGATCCGAAGGCAAGATATCCATTGCTAAGAATGGATCCTTTCTAGAGAAGGAGTTTCTCTTGAAAGAAGTGAGTGGGAGGAAAGTAGAACTTGATGAGGTAGTTGTACCTTCTCCCGAATTGGAAAGTAGTTCATCACAGAAATCGGTTCCAGTGATGCCTACACAAATTAGTGAGGAAGCTAGTGATGATGATCATGAAACTTCAGATCAAGTTACTACCAAACCTCCCAGGTCAACCAGAGTACGGTCCGCACCGGAGTGGTACGGTAATCCTGTTCTAGAAGTCATGTTACTAGACCATGACGAACCTACAAACTATGAGGAAGCGATGATGAGCCTAGATTCCGCGAAATGGCTTGAGGCCATGAAATCTGAGATGGCATCCATGTATGAGAACAAAGTGTGGACTTTGGTTGTCTTGCCCGATGATCGGCAAGCCATAGAGAATAAATGAATCTTCAAGAAGAAGACTGATGCTGACGGTAATGTTACTGTCTACAAAGCTCGACTTGTTGCGAAAGGTTTTCGACAAGTTCAAGGAGTTGACTACGATGAGACCTTCTCACCCGTAGCGATGCTTAAGTCTGTCCAAATCATGTTAGCAATTGCCGCGTTTTATGATTATGAAATTTGGCAAATGGATGTTAAAACTGCATTCCTTAATGGATTTCTTAAAGAAGAGTTTTATATGATGCAACCAGAAGGTTTTGTCGATCCTAAAGGTGCTAACAAAGTGTGCAAGCTCTAGCGATCCATTTATGGACTGGTGCAAGCCTCTCGGAGTTGGAATATACGCTTTGATAGTCTGATGAAAGCATATGTTTTATACAGACTTTGGGAGAAGCCTGTATTTACAAGAAAGTGAGTGGGAGCTCTGTAGCATTTCTAATTTTATATGTGGATGACATATTGCTGATTGGAAATGATACAGAATTTCTGGATAGCATAAAAGGATACTTGAATAAGAATTTTTCAATGAAAGACCTCGGTGAAGCTGCTTATATATTGGGCATCAACATCTATAGAGATAGATCAAGACGCTTAATTGGACTTTCACAAAGCACATACCTTGATAAAGTTTTGAAGAAGTTCAAAATGGATTAGTCAAAGAAAGGGTTCTTGCCTGTCTTACAAGGTGTGAAGTTGAGTCAGACTCAATGCCCGACCACTGCAGAAGATAGAGAGAAAATGAAAGTCATTCCCTATGCCTCAGCCATAGGTTATATCATGTATGCAATGTTGTGTACCAGACCTGATGTGTGCCTTGCTATATGTTTAGCAGGGAGGTACCAAAGTAATCCAGGAATGGATCACTTGACAGCGGTCAAGAACATCCAGAAATACCTGAAAAGTACTAATGATATGCTTCTCGTTTATGGAGGTGACAAAGAGCTTGTCGTAAATGGTTACATCGATGTAAGCTTTGACACTGATCCGGATGACTCTAAGTCGCAAACCGGATACGTATTTATATTGAATGGTGGAGTTGTAAGTTGGTGCAGTTCCAAGCAGAGCGTCGTGGCGGGATCTACGTGTGAAGCGGAGTACATAGCTACTTCAGAAGCAGCAAATGAAGGAGTCTGGATGAAGGAGTTCATATCCGATCTAGGTGTAATACTAGTGCATCGGGTCCAATGAAAATCTTTTGTGACAATACTGGAGCAATTGCCTTGGCAAAGGAATCCATATTTCACAAGAGAACAAAACACATCAAGAGACGCTTCAATTCCATCCGCGATCAAGTCAAGGAGGGAGACATAGAGATTTGCAAAATACATACGGATCTGAATGTTGCAGACCCATTGACTAAGCCTCTTCCACGAGCAAAACATGATCAGCACCAAGACTCCATGGGTGTTAGAATAATTACTATGTAATCTAGATTATTGACTCTAGTGCAAGTGGGAGACTGAAGGAAATATGCCCTAGAGGCAATAATAAAGTTGTTATTTATATTTCCTTATATCATGATAAATGTTTATTGTTCATGCTAGAATTGTATTAACCGGAAACTTAGTACATGTGCGAATACATAGACAAAACAGAGTGTCCCTAGTATGCCTCTACTTGACTAGCTCGTTGATCAAAGATGGTTATGTTTCCTGACCATAGACATGTGTTGTCATTTGATGAACGGGGCCATATCATTAGATAATTATGTGATGGACAAGACCCATCCGTTAGCTTAGCATAATGATCGTTAACTTTTATTGCTATTGCTTTCTTCAGGACTTATACATATTCCTCTGACTATGAGATTACGCAACTCCCGAATACCGGAGGAACACCTTGTGTGCTATCAAACGTCACAACTTAACTGGGTGATTATAAAGATGCTCTACAGGTGTCTCCGAAGGTGTTTGTTGGGTTGGCATAGATCAAGATTAGGATTTGTCACTCCGAGTATCGGAGAGGTATCTCTAGGCCCTCTCGATAATGCACATCACTATAAGCCTCGCAAGCAATGTGACTAATGAGTTGGTTGCGGGATGATGCATTACAGAACGAGTAAAGAGACTTGCCGGTAATGAGATTGAACTAGGTATGAGGATACCGACGATCGAATCTCGGGCAAGTAACATACCGATGACAAAGGGAATAACGTATGTTGTTATTGCGGTTTCACTGATAAAGATCTTCGTAGAATATGTAGGAGCCAATATGAGCATCCAGATTCCGCTATTGGTTATTGACTGGAGATGTGTGTCGGTCATGTCTACATAGTTCTCGAACCCGTAGGGTCCGCACGCTTAACGTTCGATGACGATTTGTATTATGAGTTATGTGTTTTGGTGACGGAAGTTTGTTCAGAGTCCCGGATGAGATCACGGACATGACGAGGAGTCTCGAAATAGTCGAGAGGTAAAGATTCATATGTTGGAAGGTAGTATTTGGACATCGGGATGGTTTCGAGTGGTTCGGGTATTTTACCAGAGTATCGAGGGGTTACTGGAACCCCGCGGGGAAGTATTGGGCCTACATGGGCCTTAGTGGAGAGAGAGGAGGGTCGCAAGGGGTGGCCGCCCCCCTCCATGGCAGTCCGTATTGGACTAGGGGGAGGGGGCGGCGCCCCCCTTTCCCTCTCCCTCTCCCTCTCCTTCCTTTTCCCCTCCGGTAAGAACGGAAAAGAGGGGGGGGTCCTACTAGGAGTGGAGTCCTAGTAGGACTCCCCCCCATGGCGCGCCCCTCCTGGTCGGCCACCTCCTACTCCCCTCCTTTATATACGGGGGCAGAGGGCACCCCAAAGACACATCAATTGTTCTATTAGCCGTGTGCGGTGCCCCCCTCCATAATTTACTCCTCCGGTCATAGCGTCGTAGTGCTTAGGCGAAGCCCTGCGCGGATCACATCACCATCACCGTCACCATGCCGTCGTGCTGGCGGAACTATCCCTCGACCCTGTGCTGGATCAAGAGTTCGAGGCACGTCATCGAGTTGAACGTGTGTTGAACTCGGAGGTGTCGTACGTTCAGTACTAGATTGGTTGGATCGTGAAGACGTTCGACTACATCAACGGCGTTAACCTAACGCTTCCGCTTTCGGTCGACGAGGGTACGTGGACGCACTCTCCCTCTCTCGTTTCTATGCATCTCCTAAATAGATCTTGCGTGATCATAGGAAATTTTTTAAAATTGCATGCTACGTCCGCCAACATGATACTCCCGTTGTGACCAACCTTAAGAAAACTTCCAGCAAGCCCTAGAAATCCACAGTAATGCCTACTGCTCAGAGATGAGTGAATTCAATTAAATATGGGATAGACTAGGCAGCGGCGTCACACCTTGGTGCTCCCATGCGGGCAAACACAGGTACATCAAAATAAAAAGGGCATGCATCCGTAGTTACTACCCCTCGATTGTATTAACTATTTGAAAAGTTAATACAATCGAGGAGTAGTAACTATGGATCTAACTACGGACAAACATTGGACTATGAATTTACGAATTCAGTGGTATAATTTTTGCTCCTACCATAGTCGGTCTCGTTGGTTAAATTTATGGTCAAACTTAGATCTCGAGAAACGCTGGCGCACTACATTGTGAAATGAAGGAAGTACTAGCTATAGGGCATCCTGCCTTCACGTGTCTCAGTTCCCCTCTCTCTCCCCCATGCATGTGATGACATCACCAAGAGACTCTCTAAAGGTTGCAACTCAAAAAGTTTTATCTCTAAGATAGTTAATACAATTTATGATCCCATGTGGACATGTTTGGGCAACTATTTTTTTAACCCTTACTTGCCACAATGTTCCACTCACTTGTCATATTATTAAACAGTTATTTGCCAAAGAAAAAAATACCTTAATTGCCATATTTTTTGATGGAGTTTCGTGCAGAGTTTGTTGGTGCTTATAAATCCAGTTGCCACAATGTTTTTATGTGTTTTCCATTTTAATTCTACCTAGTTGACATGTTGTTTTGCAAAGTTTATTAATTAGTGCTTATAAAATCCAGTTGCCACAAATGTTTTTATGTGCTTGTCATTTTAATTCTACCTAGTTGTCATACTGTCTCATAAAGATTGTCACTTATTGTAGAAACTAGTTGCCATAGCGTCTTGTTGTACCGTTGTCGTGTTGTCTCATATAAACTTGTCGATTATTCTAAAACTTAGTTGTTGCGGTGTTTTGCTGTGCTTATCAGTTTAATTCTACCCAGTTGTCTCATATAAGCTTGTCAGTTGTTGTAAAAACTAGTTGTCACATTATTTTGAGCCCTTGCCATTTAAATTCTATCTAGTGGCTAATTATTTCATAAAGCCTGATTGTGGACTCTCTCAGTGTACCTGATTATGCATTGTAGCCCGATTAAAGTGCTTAGTTTGTCCCGTCCAAGTGCTTGTTACCAGGTTCAAACCTTTGTAATTCCTAAATTACAAAAGTTTTTAACATGTCGTGTGCCACCTTAGTCTGCACACTAGCGCATCATCTACTGTAGCCATGCACATCACTCTTTTCTAGCAGGCCAACGCAGTGTAGCATGCGTGCGTAGAGTCACTGTAGCCATTTGTTGTACAGTGTTATACGTACTTCTCTCTAGTCCGAATTTTATGTTCTTTTTGGCGCTTGGTAGTATGTTGTGCATGTGGACCGCATAAGAGATAAAAATTCACATCACGTGATGGAACGCAAGCGGGTTTGTGCGAGCCGCCGCACTGGAACATGCGTGTGCACATACTACAGTTTAGATTTTTCCCATTAAATACTGCACGTCGATATCTATGAACGTTCGATTTTAAGCAAGGCAACTTGAAAAAAAAAATCATGGCAAGTTTAGTTGACTCGAGGTGGCAACTTTAGTTGGTCAATATGGCAATTTGGTCTCAGTTGTTTTTTTTTAAGATTGCCATGTTTGCCAACTAAATTTGCCACCTCGAGTTAACTAAAGTTTCCATTTTCACAAAAAAAAAACTAAAGTTTCCATGAAAAAAGTTCGGATTGCCATGCTTAAAATCCGAATGTTCAGGATTTATCTTTTCCGTAAATATTTCAATTCCAGAATATTAAGCTACTGAGCCCCCAGCGCATGACACGTGGTGGCTGCTGAGCGCAATATTTAGCGCGCTTCCAAGCCAAAACAATTAAAGTTGACTTTTTTAGAAAGGGGGAAACGTTTAAAAAATGAAATAAATGTTCAAAAAATAGGGAAAAGCTCATGAAATTCGAAAAGTTCAACAAAATTGAAAACAATTCTTGACATTTTAAAAGGTTCATGAAAGTTCACAAATTTAAAAGTAAAAAGTACGCAAAACTTTTGAAAAGTTCAGATAAATTGATTAAAAAAACCAAAGATGGAAAATAAATGATTTAAAAAAAAGAAAAATGTAAATGGAAAAGAAAAAAGAAAAAAGAAAAAAATGAGAAGAAAAAGAAAAATAAATCCAAAACGAGAACCCCATGAATAAAAACGTCATCGGCCGGGCCATTTAGATACATGTACGCCACTTTGTGGAAACACCTTTAAGTGACACAGCAGGCGCCAAATAGGATTCCATTACACCTGAATTAGTGACTGGAATTGGGTGGTCAACGCGGTCGGCTATGTGCCACCCACAGCGAGCCCGGGATAACTCCGTGAAAACCACATTTGAAAGTGTCAAAAAAATCTGAAAAATGTATTGGATGTGAAGAGGGTGATGTTTTATTGCCGCACAAAACATCAAGTTGAAACACATTAAGAATGTTAGCTATGAAGGAAAGAAATTCATCCCTGAATAGTGACGTTACTGTTCAGCATTATTCAATGCTTATTTTAAAATTTTGCATGGCAATAGAACATCACCCTCTTAACAACCCGTATTTTTTTTGAGATTTCTTCCCAACTTGAAAACATCTTTTTCGTGCGGTTTTCGTCGATTTTCACCAAACATTGTTGTATGATAAACCCCAGCTAGCCCTACCATGGCTCACCCGCAGGGTAGCACCTATTGCCTCGGCCAGGTAGCCACGGGTCGCCTGCCCACGTCATGACACTTTTATTAGTTTATTATTTTTCTTCCGCTTTATATTTGCAGTTTCCATTTATTTTACTTTGGTTATATTCAGGAATATCCTAAATGTAATATTTTTAGCAATGTCAATCTTACATTTGAAAAATGATAAACATGCATAGAAAATTATTTTTGTATTCGTCTGAACAATGTGAAATGTGAATTGGAAAAAGTAGAAAGCGTTAACCATGTGTGCCGAAAAAGATAACCATATGTATGAAAAATGTTAATACATTATACTAAAAAGTTCGTGTAATTCAAATAATTTGTTCACAAGTTAAAAAAAAATTGTTCGGGACATTTTCAGAAAAATATTTCCACAATTTAAAAAGAGTTTGCATAGTTCAGAAAAAAATTATTCATTGAAAAAATGTTCCAATATGTATTTAACTGGTACTTGGGAAAAATATTCAAAGCATGTTTTTGGCAAAATGATACAACTATATTTGAAAATTTTGAAACATTTATGAATTTTTTATGTGTATCCTGAAAATGCGCTGGATTTATAAAAAATTAAAGACATCAAAGCATATATCGGAAAAATGTTAATCATATGGTTCAAAAAGTTCCTACTGTTTACGCAAAATATAAAATTCATATGAAAAATCTAGACGTGTGCTTAAAAATCGAAAGACGAAACCCAGCAAGAAAAACAATAAAAACAGACAAAAAATAAATGCAAATAAAACCGAAGAAAACAATGAAAAACAAGGAAGAACTAAAAGAAAAACAAAGAACCGAGAAAACAAATGATAAAATATAAAAATGAAAAGTAAAATGAAATATAGGAAAACTGAAGAAACTAGTGAAAAACAAATAAAAGGAAAGAAAAATAATGAAGCAAAAAAAGAATGAAAACAACCACAGGCATCGCTACGATTCGTTTTAAGATTTAGTACGGGCGACATATAGGGCGGCCCAATGTCTCGCGTATGAGACGAATCTAACGCTTGGGCTGTGCAAGAAGGGCCAGCCCTGGTGCAATGGAGGCCACAGCCTCGTAATGTTTATTTTGTACTCTTTGTTGCTTTTTTTACTTTTATATATTTTCTATATATATTTATATATAAATATATATATATATATATATATATTACAAAAAACATTTTATATAAAACATTTTGAAAACAATTAACGAAATGTTTGAATAATGTTAAATTTTTATAGATAAAATATTTCACATGCATAGAAAATATATATAGTGTGTATAAGTTGATCGTGTATTCAAAAAAATAAAATCAAAGCATTTGAAAACATATTAAACAAGTTTTGATAAATGATGCATTTTAAAAATGTAAAATGTGTACAGAAAATATGTTGAACACGTATACATAAAAAACTTTTAAGTTCTCAAAAAATGTTAAGGATGTATAAAAAATTGTTTCGGTTGTATACAAAAATTGTTGAATGTGTACTAAAAAATGTAAACATGTGTTGAACCAGAAAAAAAAGGAAAATAAAAACAAATGAAATGTAGAAAACTCAATAAAAACAAAGAGGATAAAAATTGAAGAAACAAATTCAAAAGAATGGAAATAGAGAAAACTGAGAAACAAACAAAGGAAAATAATGAAAGGCGCTGAGAACCAAAAAAGAAATAAAGCAAACCTAAAGAAAAAAGAAACAAAATAAAAATATACAAAAATCCAGAAAGAAATATATTGAAACAAAGAAAAAAGGAAAACCCAATTAGAGAAACAAAGAAAACCAATGAAAAGCAAGCAAAAAAAACACCTGAAGTACAAAGAAAAAGGAAAAATAAATGAACAAGAGAAAAATGAGAAAAGCAGGGCAAGAACTAATGAATGAGACAAAACAAAAATGGAACACCCAGCGAAGGGAAAAAACGAAAATAGAGCAGCCCAGTAGCTACCGTGTGCGGGTAAAACATATGGTAGCCTCGCTATAAGCGAGGTATAAACAAAATCAGGCCCAATATGAAATTTAATGTCAGGCCGACCGTTAACAACCCCTAAGACCATCTCTAGTAGACCCCTTAAAGGTTGACCCTTAAAAACACGTATAAGGTGTAATGTAAACCATTTTTACAGTACGAAATTGCCCCGGGCAGAGCAAACCCCATAAATAAAACTGTATCTCACTATAGCCCATTTTTTCTTTTTATCATTTTTCCTCCCGTCCCGGCAGAGCTTGTTTCCGGCCACGGCGTGCCTCGTGGACGACCTCGCCTCGGCAGTGGAGGTCGAGCCGGCCACAATTTGGACCGGCGTGCAACGGCTTCTTCCGACGTCTGACGACAGATTCCGGTGAGTTCCAGGTAGATTTCGGCCAGTTCCGCGGCGGCGCGTTTGCTCTGACATTTGACCGGTTTACGGGTTGAACTGTATACTGCCTTCGAAACTGTACATACGAGGTTCTCGTGGATGGATTTTCAGTGCCCTTTAAAAAGTTTAAGGGCCGAACAAGTTTTACAGGATCTGCTAGGCCATTTTTTCGACTGAACTGTAAACACCTCTTTTACAGGTTTGACCACTTTAAGGGGTCCGCTAAAGATGATCTAACACCATTGACGACCAGCAGGGCTATGTGTCCACCTGGAGCCTGCATGTGACGTGCCTGGAGGCTGTTTGGTTGTTCTCCAGGGAAAAAAACTACCAGCCTAGCCTGGAGAACCAGACAGCGCAATTAGCCTGGAGGCAACCCCATCCGGTCTCAGGCTAACACATGTCTAACACTAATGCACTAGATTACAAATGTGTAGTGGGTTGTTTTCGTTCAAAATAAATAAATTTTTAATGCTACCAGGCCAGGTTGCAATCCAAACAAGTCCACCCCAAACATGCCTGCCAGAAAAACAAAATCCCAAGCCTAGGCCAGTCAGCGGTCTCGTCCAGGCACGACGCCCATGCATGCAACCAAACTAGCTCTATATGGCCTAACTGCGTTCACGAGAAGCTGACAAGAAAAAGCAGACGAGCCCAGTGAATTCAGTCGTGACACTTCCCTCAAAAAAAAAGTTCAGCCGTGACACGCGGTGAGAGAGACGCCACCGCCCACCGGGTTCTTTGCGGCCGCCGCAGCAACCGTCGACCAGGAGCCCAGATGCCATACCATCTCTCTCATGGCTACTACAAGGTAAGGTCAGTGCGCCATTCCTGCAGCTCGTTAATTTCTATCCAGCAACGGAGATCGGAGGGCGAAACCCTAATATTTATTTTCTCCACTACATTTTTCTCAACGAACGAACATACATAGAGTACATACAAGGTCAGCAGGCCTAGCTAGGCAGCGGCGCGTGCATACGTGTTGCTGCGGATGATCTCATCGGCCAAAGCCCTATATGTTGTTATCACCGTGCGTTCTATAGATCACGATAATGGTTTTGATTTTGCTACAAATAATTCCATGTGGCCATGTGTGTGTGTGTGTTTGTGTGTGTGTACAATGCTACTAAACAGTTACTTAAAAGTGTGTAAAATACCAAAAGGTACTTAGAGTAGTTTCATAGACTGGCGTGCTTCAAATTGTATATGAATGAATTATGTGATATAGGTTGTTACAATCTTTGTGTTGTAAGCAGACCAACAATTATTGTTTTACTGATTACCGAAAAAGGCACCAACCTAAAAACGAAATCTCGGACAAAAGCTCCTTTGCGATTTCCATTCTGTGCAATTTAATGTGCCACTCAGTCAGTGAAGTGACCCATACCCAAGCCTATTGTTAGAATTTTTATGTTTGGTCGTGAACTGATTAGAATGCTCTGCGTGTAACGGACTCCACTCCTGGATGTTCTTAACTGTTGCAAGGTAAAACGAAACACTTAGAGGAACACAACAAATATTTTAATAACACCTAGAGGAACCCAGCGAATATTGTAATAACTGAATCATCTGAATTAAATATAACAAGTTTGTAGATATGTTGATAATGGTATCATGTATTTTTGGGAATAGGCACTCCATGCTCCATGGAGATGTGGAAAATTATGTGCACAAATTATCATCGAACAGTGTGTAATTCTCAACGGCTACATATACACGGCAGATTCTCCCTTTATGTTGTCAGGACAATTCTACGGTAGTACTCTCCAAGAGCCCAGATAGGGAAGATGTTCCTGTATTGGGCATAAGTGAGCATAAGGTTGCGGTTGGCAACTCCAATAATGTCCTGTCAAGTGAGGAAACATGCCAAAGTTATTCCAAAGCACACTAGCTACTAGGAATTAAATTAGATCTTGTTGTTATATTTGTAATCACTAATTAACGATAAGTTGCAATCAATTAATTAATTGAAGTTTATATAGTTCAATCACTATTTTTTCTATGGAGATATACTGCCGTACTATTGTTTTCCCTTACAAGCATAGCACATGATGTTCCTAAAATAAAAAGGAATGACTTACTTGCTGAGGGAACTCTCCATCCTCCGACTGGAAGTTGATCAGAACCGTGGCTGCCCTATGTAGAGATGCAGGATCTCTTTGGCCCTGTTGACTCGAAAAAAATATGCACTACTGTCAGCATACAAACCAATCAACACAGAATGATATATGTTGATCGTACCTATGAACTAATAATGGAGATGTTTATGCAGTTGTGTACAAGTTGCGGTTCAGAAGTAGCATAGCAAATGAATACTATAGGACATGCATGCACTAAATGGATTTAAGTACAAGGCAAGCTTCAAAGGAACAAAATCACCTGTCCGGCATCAATTAGGGCCAACATGGCCCAACTAGTGTTGACTGCGTGAGCCCGGTTGCCTTCAAGATTGATGTAAACCTGTGTTGTAAGTTTATTAAAGCATTCACCGGTCACGGTTAATTGGAGTAATTGAGACATGAGAGTAAAAAGAGGAAGGAGAAACTTTTACCATGTCTTGACCGGAGAGGTAACTTTCTCCCCACCCCCCTAATGGGAGAAGCTCCTTGGATAGCAGAAATTCACATGCTTTTCTGATTGCTTGGCTATTCTTGTACGTTCTGCCTGCAGCAATCAATCCTCTCACCCCAAACCATGTACCATAGGTAAAACAAATAGCCCAACAGCCGTACCTACAGTTGGAAATTAACTGGACAAGTTCAAATGATAAAGAGGCTGGGAGTTTAATCTTTGATTATTTAAGAATGAACAAAGAGAGAAACTTCAAGTGAAAATTTAATGAGAATTCAAACCATGATCCATCACTCCTTTGGATGCTCTCAATGTAGTCTGCAGCCTTTTGGATACAATTTTCTATCTCTTTCATGCGACAATGTTTGGGGTACATTTCTCTAAATAACACTAGACCCTGGATTACTGATGATGTACACTCAACGTACCTGTATGCAAACAAAGATTCAAAATGCATCAAATAAACAAAAAAAATTAGCAACGTAGACAACTAAGCAAGAAACCAATGGTCAGAGTCGCTTACGAATGCTCGATCATTATGTCCCCAAAGCTCTCGGAAGGATTGAGCAACTGAAGTATATGAAAAACAAATGATCATCATTGCATAGAGGAAACTTATAGTCTTATCGGTTGATGTAACCAAGAATTGTTATACATGAACTTAATATGATAAATTTGACAAAGTGTTTCTTCCCCCCACATAGTAGATGAAAAATGTTCCTTATGAATTTTGTTTAAAAAACAATAATATGTACCTAGAAGCTTATTCAAACTCACCTCAAGCCATTCATAAGATCTTGTTAGCTCATATGCACCAAAACTACCATCGTCGTTCTGCAAAAGGAGTGTCGAGTAAGAATTTTAAAATGTACATTATTGTTTCATAGAAACATTCGAGAAATGAGACTATTGATTAGAAAATGCGAGTAATGAGTTCAAACTAGCTATGAGAAAAAATGAATGAAGAAAAGAATGGGTTCGAACTAGGAGGTACTAACCATCAAAGACAATAGAATATTGACTGCATCATCAAGCCTGCTTGTTTCCATAGGCTCGCCAACCAATTTAGGAGGAAGCTTAATCAACAACAGTATAGCCTTAAGAGAAATGCAATATTAGCTTATTCATATCAATGCCTTAAGAGAAATGCAATATTAGCTTATTCATATCAATGCCTTAAGAGAAATGCAATATTAGCTTATTCATATCAATGAGCCATTCATTTAGCTCATGGAATCAGGGCTGCAAACCAACTGAGTTCGAGCGAGTTGGTCTAGGCTCAGCTCAGCTCTTACTAAAATTTGAGTGAGCTCAAACTGAGTGAAGTTCAAGGTTGAGCGGTAGAGAAATTGCTCGTACTTAGGTCGTAATGATATCGAGGTAAATATGACGATAAAAATACCATAATCTAAGTCAAATTTCCCATCTATATAGGCCACCAGAACATAATAAAACATAAGGTATTGGACTTTGGCCAAAATAACAAGATATTTAGCACATGACCATTCTTAGTTTAGAGGAGCCACTTGGTTTCAACATGGAGCACATGATGGGGGACTTCGGCAAGCCTGATGTTGTGGTTGAGTCATAGGTTGAGGTGAGCAGTGTTGTATATGAAGTGATACATGTTGATGCACAATCATTATCTGTGCATGATTTTTTGAACAAGGTTACTTGTGAGGTCCCACACCCTCGGCTGGGGACCCCAACACCTTCGCACATGGAGAAGGATGGGGGCGATGAAGTGGACATCTGAAAAAGAAGAACAGGGCATGCAACATCCTGGCGACTAAGCGTGCGGAGTATAGGTTGTTGGACGTTTTTGGTGAGTTGCCAGAGGTGAGAAAAGTGGAGGGCCCTTAGAAAAATATGAAAGCATACTTGGACATGTACAAAATACCACTTTTACCGCAAGTGACTGCGGCATTAATCACTTTGGTAGGCATCACTGGGAAGTCAAAGGTGGACCTTGCAGGATGATTCACACACACTAATGACGGCACATGATGCTTCCATGCTGATTCAGAGGCGTGGTTCGATATGGATGAGTTCTCTTAGGCCAGTGATGGTCAATTTGTTTGCACTTGAGCCACACCCGGTTGCTTTGGACCTTGGTGCTCTGGTGTCGGGCTTAGACAATGTTCCTTGAGTCTGCATTTGTCTTGTCCTTATTCCTAGGCTCTAGTGTTTTTTTCTTCTATTTTTCATTTTTCATTTTTGGGGTTTCACTCATTTTTCCCTGATTAGCCCTGAAAGTTTGGTTTTTGAGTCTGTTTTTTCTTATAAACGGGACCATCACTCTTCTTCTTAATGAACACAGGAACCCCTGCCCTCCTTAGGGATAACCATTTCAACGAAGTGGACCAAAAGTATAAGCGGGGTGCCATGCATATTTTGGCTGCTTTATACGTAGACGGGGTATAATTTAAGTGAGGGTGTTGCACATTTAATTTAACCTGGTTTCGGTGCATGCATGCGAGCCAAGATAAAGGGGATTTTTGCCTTATAATAATTTTGACTACCAAAGCTAAAATACATGGACTTCCTAGATTGTATTACGTATTTTGACTACATGAATCATATTACGCAAGGGTATTCTACACATTTTGATTACATGAACGGTATTACACAAAGGTTTTGGATAATACAAAAATCAAGTGGGAGGACTACCTTCAATGCTTCTGCAGTACAGTCTGATACCGGCCACCCATGGTCAGCAGTTGAATGTGTCCATCCACCTTTAGATATATGACGATGCCACTTGCTTTGATCTCCAGGAAAATTCACACGAATCTACATGAATATTTAAACATAATTACTACTAAATTTTATTCAGTAATTAAACCTTCTTATTGATTAGTGTCTAACAAATACATTATCATGTAGCATCTTTTATATTTACCTGTGAACGTTTTATATAGTCATGGGCAAGTTTTATTGTATGGGGGAACTCTTTTGTCAAGCCAGTAGCAAATATAGCCTGAACTGTCAAAACTGTGTCCCATAGTTGGCTGCCATTGTAAGACTACAAAGAAGGGTATAAGATTATGAGTAAATTAAAAAGTACACATTATCCCGATTTCAATGTAAAAAAAACTAGTTTAGCAAGTGGATTGCAATGCATTTGAATTTCCTGCCAAACATATGTACTTATTCATCCCCACTCATACTAGCTATCATCCATGACCTTCCGAAACAACTACAAGAGAGTCTTGAGTTATCTACTCCCTATCATATCTTATATCTTCTATGTGTAAACATCTAGCCCCCACAAACCTATTTCTCTAAACATGCAAGCATGCCACCTCATCATTCAACATGCAACCTATCACAACATGCCACCATGCATAAGTAAAGGGCTCATCAACATACAAAAATGCGTGGTAAATTTTAATATAGTATGGTATTTATATTAATAATCATCTTGCAACTATAAAATAATCAAACACATTAAATCATTTGTATTTTCAGTTTTAGTTCTCATGTTACTAATCATATTCATGTTCCATATGACCAAATGTCCTTGAAATATATTGCACTATATTCTCACACAGCCTCGTCGATTGAGGAGGCCAAGATGGGCGACCACACAGGGCCCCCAAATCACCATGGTTAGTATACAACATATACACGTGTATAGCTGGCTTAACGCTAATTTTTTTTGCTTAATGCCTTAATCTAGCGGGAGAATCAACCAACCAAAGAAAAAGGACCAGCCCACCACCAAATAAGCCCATGACGCTGCAGGGACATCCGCCAATACCACATGATGCTTCCGCTAATCGTCCAGGTAGGTATCGTTTTTCACTGTTCCATAGGTTCACCACCAGAGCTTCACTGGCGGCTAATCGCCCAGCCGCCAGGACACCGCCTGCTTGCACCCGATCGATGATCGCCTATGATTCCATGACCTCTGCATCCAGTCATATACTAGTAGGTATTGGTAATTGACCACTAGTACTTATTAATTTCAACCCCCCAAAGGCTAAATTAGGGCGAGGCTGTGGACATGTTATTTATCCACGGGGCTAGGTGTTGGTAATTTATTTATTTGTCGACGGGGTTGGATTTGTTGTACTTGATTTATTTATTTTCACACTAATTAGGCTATTTAATGTTTGAATATGAATTAATTTTAAAGAATACTAGATGGTTGCTGCTTTTAGGTAGAACATGAGGTTAGTTTATTGTTTTAGTACCCCTTTACTGTTTTTAGCATCAATATTTGAAATATATCTAAACTTAGTGCAAAATAGAACAGATGCGAAATTATACAATAGAGTGACATTATGCATTTATTATATTAGTTTTTCCATTATATGTTTCTTTTAGAATTTTGGCCATGTTTTGATTTTCGCCCCCGAGCCTCAGATTTCTAGAGACGGCCCTGTTCCCACACTAATGTGCGAGGTATCAAATAGTATACCTAAGTAGTTAATTCTCACTACCTCTATTTATCTCAACATGCACACATACCATCTCATCAAAGGCTCACCACAACTAGCATGGGAAAAAGTTCCCATTATTATACTCAATAAATATTTTCAACTACACAATAATTAATAAATATATAATATATATTACCCTCAAATGATATAATATTAATTTATATTTTAGTTCATATATTATGAATCTAAATATTCATATTCATGTTTCATACAACCAAATTTCGTTGAAATTTCTAGCACCTTAATCTTTGCTTCAAAATATATTCTATATGAAAAAGCAAAGTGAGTAAGTGACCAATAGATAGTTTTTTTTCTAACAAGTAGCAGAAACTATTTGTATTTTACAAAGGAAAAATACGCACTAAAATTCAAGAAGAGAGGACTTGAACATGGTTGTAATCTCCCTCACCCAGCTGAGTGGGGCTAATTCATAGTATAATAAAGGTTGTTGAGAATTGACGTGTTGTGGTATGTATGTATATATTTGAAGTAAAGGAGACATCATAGATATTATTTGATTCAAATTATGTACAACGTGTCTTAATTTTTTTGCCACCACCTTAGTTAATCTATAAATAAATGCCCCTATGAGTTTTTTAATGAAATGCAGAAGAACTTGTAAACACCTTCAGCTTCATGCCATCTTCGGCGACCCATAAGAAATCATATATTCTTTCAACATGGAGTTTGAATGCCTCTGAGTTTGGATCTTCCACCCAGCAACAAATCATATTCAACATCTGCTTACAAATTGCTAGTAGTCAATTGAGAAACAAAGTATAAAAGAAATAAATTAACTGATAAATAGAGAATGAATTTAATAAAGTCAAATCAACTATAGGAACCATTTGGAGTTTGGACCTATATAAGGAAAACAATGATGGATTTATTATCAAAGTAACCCTTCCTTTACCTTATTTAGAGGACCAATGCATAAGTATTGAGTAGTTTCATCCTCGTACTTTATATGTTTCATGACATTGTCTAGAGCTCTCTTCCGCAAATTGCTGCCAGGCCAGTGGAGAAATATTGGTTCACCAATTTTCTTGAGAGTAGCCCATACAATATCTTGCAGTGGTGAATGGGAATAATAGAGATCTTCCTTCAATGCAACCAAAATCAATATTTCAGTTCACAAGATTTCTGAAAGCTATGGTCATGGTTATAGAAATCCTTTGGTTTCATACTTCTATCCCTTAATCTGAGGTTTAATAATGGTCATAATGTTCCATTAACCACACCAAAACTAAATTGCATCCTTTCGATGTGATGGACACCATCGGTGGAGAATATTTCTTATGGAGGGGAGCTATATGTTGGATCTCTTGCTGAAGACTCACTGATGTTGTAGTAATGGTTGTATAAGAAAATGTTTGGTTTAGATTAGTTCCTTATTTTATGCTTCCTAATCGCAAAAAATGGAGAAACCCATGAAAATATAATACATTATTTTGTTGAAACAATCTTTCCACATCATTTAAAGGAACAGATGAAAAGGTATAACTTAAGAAATTTTACTTTGATTTCTGTTTCGTCGAAAAATCACAGGAATTTTACAAACTACTTAGATCTCATTGTACAATTTCTATTCACGAAGAGTTAGGCTAGGGTTTCTTGACTATGATTTCTCTATGGTTATTAGGAGTCTGGTGTTTATCTTGATTCAAGAATAAGACACTAAAGTCTTAAAATCCTAATGTTTTACAATCCTCTAATTTTTCCAGGAATACATGTCCTATTCTAACCTTTTGGCTGCTACTACATTTTTAGAATCTGGTGGATCAAAGAGTTTAACAATTTACTACCATAAACCTATAAGCTTAAGATTCGAGTGTGTGTTGCAAGAGGGAAAGCGTACGTTGATGTGTTTATTCTAAGGATGATCGGAGGTTGGCATTTCCAACACATCTACAATAAGTGCATGATGTCTTGCATGTGCCCTTTCTGGCCTCTTGGGCCATCTCATGCCTGCCGATTAGACAATGACCATATCCAGGCTAATTGGTGAGATCGAGATCACTCAGGCATGATGTGGTCATCTTTGAAGGTGATGCGATGTTGACGATTGGCGATTGCTATCAACGTCCTATCTTCTCGAAATAGGAGTGACCCAATTATGCCCTTCTTTGCAGAGATGGTTTCTCACTTCCTGTGCCCAAGGTTTTAGTAGGCAATGAGTGTCATTAGTTTATGTTTGGATGGCATCAAGGACAGTGGTTGTTAGTTAATTTGGAATTAGTTGTAATGTTTGTCCAGTGATTGTGGGTCTTTTTATGTCGTAGATGTTTAGTCTTAATGGTCTTTTAATCAATGTGTCAAGGCACAATCTTTGCATTTACTAAAAACAAACCTCCCAGAATGTACGTGATGGTATATATGGTAGTTTTCTCTAGTTCACCAATTCAGCCTCGTGCACGTACATTAGCATTTCCCATGATGTCCTTTTGTCAAACGCTAATTTAAGATTTTTTCATGCAGTGTATTCTAGACTATATCCAACAATGATTCCACAACCAACTGAAATACATAGAGTTTGTACAAATTACCTCAAATAATAAGTGGAGTAAAGAGTTGATAGAGTAGTTGAAGTGAGTATTAGTGATACCTTGGCACACCCATTGCGAGCCTCGTCCCAGTCAATCTCATTGTACGGTACGGTGTAGAGCTCGTTCCTCAAGTCTAGTACAATTGATGTTGCAGTTCCAACGAACCTCGTCCCGTATAGGTATGACATGGGCAAATATACCAAACGAGAATGACACCACATGCGCCCTGATTAAATAAGAAGGATGAGTCTAGTATATGTATTTGGTACTCCATGCATTATTTTCTATTCCCATATTTGTACATAGTTAACATCGGCAATTCCTGACTATATCCTATAAAATTCTATGAAATACATGTAAGATGGTTGCAGTACTTCCACCAAAAAAAGATTTAAGTGGCAAGTTTTCTAAAAATTCCAATAGAAGATAGTTCGTGCATATGCATGGATATTTGGCTGGTTATAAGATAATTCATAACAATAGACAAGGGTGTGGAGTGTAGAGAATTTTGTGACAAAATTCAGTTGTTTATCTGTTGCCCTTAGCTCACTAATGAGATATACTCTTATCCTAAATATTTCAATTATTAGCAAGAATTATCTGATATTTTTCTGAAAGCTTTACATCCGAGTTTTTGGAGTTTGCAATGATGTATGGGCCACTTATCATCTTGAATACCCTTAATTTGTAGGCAATGTAAATATGGTGGATTGAGTGTGGTTCTGTGCGGCGAAATGAATGGAGATTCTATTTCCACGATCCATTGATTTGGCACAACTTTAAATATTATTCACTAGTTCACTATGAAAGTAAGAATGGTTGCATGCATCATTATGATGCAGAGGCGGGTCTATCTTCTTTTTCAAGAAAAATTTCAAATTAAATACTTATTTTGAAAGTAAAATAATGACATTATTCTGGTAGAACCAATCTAGGGAGCTAATTTTGAGGGGAAAAAAGCATGTTAAGACATTATGTAAAAAGTTTGAGATGGACTAGTAAGAAAGTGTGATGCTAGATGACAAATTTTAAATAATGAATTCAGTTACATATTACATATACTATGCTCCCTAATTTTTAAATGCCTCACAATCAAATGAGGTCTTCAATTTGAAATTGGGTCATCCGGTTTTGATTGGGTCAACAATTTCTCAAGGAGCTCTCTCATTCAATTGTTTTAGTTCACCACACTTCTTAATTTTGGAGCTCTCCCACTCGATTGAGGTATACAATTTTGGAATTGGTTCACATTTTGACCGTGTCAACCATTTTTTAAATTAATTGGCAGCAACCGGCCTATTAAAACATATCAATCCCGTGCACCCTCACACCACCTAGAAACAAGAAGCGTCAATATGTGATGCTGTAGCACCAATATAGTACATGCACTCATGGACGCAAAAAATCCAACCACATAAATATGGGTTGATTAGCATACAACATAGAATCTCACCGCGAAAGGCCCATCGAAACACCATATTTTAAATAAAGGAAACACACCCCATCATCTCCCCTACTTGTGAACCTCAGTAGCAGAATATAAGGTGTACTCCCTCCGTTCCTAATATAAGTCTTTTTATAGATTTTACTATGGACTACATACCGAGCAAAATGAGTGAATCTATACTCTAAAATATGTCTATATACATTCATATGTAGTTTGTAGTAGAATCTCTAAAAATACTTATATTTAAGAACAGGTGGAGTATTAGTTTTTTGAAAAGTAAACTTTCTTGTACTTTGGCCACCAAAATACTAAATAAATAAAATATGAAAAATCATTTCATGATGAATCTAATGACACCGATATGGCATTATGGATTTGATATATTTCTCTGTAATTTTGATCGAACTTAAAAGGTTTGACTTTTCAATAAACTAATTCACGTAGATTTTGAAACAGAGAGAGTATTTTTTTAATGAAAAGCCAACAACACCAACGGCGCAGCAAAGCACAACCAACCCTTCGAGTAAATGAAGAAACTGAAGTTGGAGGCCCAGACCTGGATGAATCGGCAGGAAATAGGGTACCATCCATAGTTCTGGTGGCAATGGATTGTTCCCCGACCAATCATATACTCCAAGGACCTTTAGCAAGAAGTCAGGGAAATATCAGACAAGAAATCCCTCTAGGTTGAAAATCCAACAACATATGTACTCCATTCCCTTTTGGGATGAAGGATATGAGACTGCCCAAATATATGTATTCCATTCCCTTTCGAGATCAACTGCAAAAATAAGTGTGTATGTACATATGTACTTTGGACATCCTATTATGTTCTCTACGTACCGAAAGAAAGAATTTTCCCCAAGATGGTGTTAAAGTTGCTCCTCCATGGTCCAATATCCAACTCCGAGCTTGCAGCATGGATCCATGTGAATCCAGCCCCTCCCCTAGCAATCTCAAAGCGACATAGTTCATGACAGAACAGAACATTGTGCTTGTCCCCTCGATGTGCAGTCCCCAGCCCCCATCTTCATTCTGCACTCTTAATAATGAATATCAGGAAATACATGGCATCTTTAATTATAGATTTAATCAAAGTTGTCATTAGGCATTCATACGTGCCTGGTGATTGTAGAGATATCGCCGAATCTCTTTTTGATGTTCCGATGTCAACACAGTAGTCAGTGATCTAGTCACATGCAATGCTACAATCTGAAAAAAAATGGTCGATGGGAGTCAAAACAGGAAAATAACATCTACTCCCTCTGTAAAGAAATATAAGAGCGTTTCGAAATGCTCTTATATTTCGTTACGGAAGGAGCATTTATGTATGAAGATGATAATAGATAAGAAAAGGATTGTTCTTGTTAAGTGAGAAAGAGAAAGTAATACCAAGCTGGGCAAGAGAAATAAAGTGCCAGCGAACTCCCCAGGCCAGTGGCCATCATCTGCCTGGAGCGTGGAATAGCGGCTGATGGCCCTCTTTAAAGATATCAAGACGGCCTCTTGTGTGGCATAGCCATGCTGCTCAAGCTTGATGGGATCAGGAAGGTTCGTCTTGAGGCCGTTTGACTTGGACAACTGCATGACAGAAAATGGCTAATCAATTAAAGTTGCGGTCAAGTTTTCAGCTAAACAGAATGAACAATGGTACTCCTAGCTATTATATATTCGTAGGAAGCACATATACACATTTATTTGGACTGTACATATACTACTACTACCCGCAAAAAGAAAGCATATACTACTACTATTTCATTGCGACCATCTATCTCTCTCTCTCTCTCTCTTTCTCTCTCTCTCTGGATATAATCTCAATGGGACCAACTATGAAACTGTAGGGAACTGCGGAAGCCAAGGTGTGCGCATGGCGTCCTCTCTTGGTGTTGTTGGATATGGCGACGCGTACGTCTAATTAACATGGCCATCTTTTTAGGAAAGGAGATTGCAACCCCTTGGATTGCACACAACCATATGTAGATGATCTTAGTCCCAACTAAAAAGTAAAGACTAATGCATGGTGAAGTTTCAACAATTTCTTTTGAAGTGGAACACGGTCCCAAGCATATATAGGTGAAGTTTAGCACGGTCCTGATTTTCGTCATGTGAAAGGAAGAGAAAGAAAGAAACAGTGCAACTAAGGAGACCTGCATGCGCATGAGAAGGTCGGAGCTGTTCTTCATCTGGTGCCGGCGGCTGGTGAAGTCACGGCGGGCGACATCAACGGCGGCGACCTCGTCGGGGTCATCCGCGGCAGGATCGAACTCCCATACCTGCCGGCCGACGTGGCCGTTGGTGGTGCGCAGCAGTGGGTTGCCGCTGCCCTCCGCGATCTTTAGCCTCCACATGTCTCTCTCTCTCTCTCTCTCTCTCTCTCTCTCTCTCTGATCAATTGGTTTGGTAGCTCGCATCCCTTACAGAGTATATATATAGATAGGAGACTTGCCTTAATTAGCAGGAAGCCTGCTAGTTTGACTACTATCAAGGTAGTATCCAGCTTGTCCAGAGAAGGGAGGAGCCGGTGGTGGTGGTTGATAGTATTATATATGGTCTATGCCACATCTAGATGAGGGCGTCCTATCTGGTGAATCCTGTCATATCTTTGCTACCCTGTATCCCAGGCATCGTATCTGGTGAATCCGATCATATCTTTGCATCCCTGTATCCCATCAGCGCTGACCATCCATCGTAAATCCTACGACTAATGAAACTTGGCCCTTATATTTACGCAAAGACGCCGACCTCCGTCCCTGCTAATCGTGTGATTTTTTCGAAAGCACCCCCGCGGTGGGCACCTCTACCAATTCCCTTCTCTCTTCCCTGATGTCAGTCACGATTTACAACCTACATCCAGCGGAGGCGAGGACAGAGAGGACTTGCTCGATCGGGCGATTGCCAGGGGGTAACGCATGTGCTCGGACGGTCTCATACCGTTCTCAAACGGCATGGCCCGCCCGGTCACTGATCAGTCACGTTTTTCTGACACAGCCGAGCACCTTAAACGACCCTCACACGTCTAGACTGTCCGGCACCCCTCATATCCAGCCCAAATATGAGACGGATACGGGGCGTCCGGGCGCGCCTGGACACACCCGCCATGTCGGCACGGCCCGCCCCTACCCCACTCCGTCCCCACAAATATCCCCAATCCGAAAACCCTAGCTCACTCCACTCTCGATTCGTCTCCTCTTCTTCCCTCCGTTTTCTTCGATTCGATCCACTGCGACCACTCCTGTGACTCTGGCCACACCATGTCGAGCACCATGGCGAGGATCTACCCCTTCGCATTGCCCTCAAGAGGTCCAAGGTGGACACGGGTGGCAGTTTCGGATCGGCCTCGTCTCTTCCCCGCCGCCGCAGCGAGGAAGCCAACGATGGCTTCTCCCGGCTGGTGCTTGGCTCCGCGCGGGCTACGCAGTCCGCGCCTCCACCACGCCGTCCCCTTGCCCTGCCGCCTGTTGCTCCCCCACGCGGGCAGCAATGGGTGCTTGTGCCGGCCGCCGCGGCGCCGGCCAGGACACGCACGCCGGAGTCAGAGGCGCGAGCCGCCCGCCGCGAGAGGCAGCGGGCAAGGGAGAGGGACGCGGCAATTTTCTGACAAAAAAACGAAAAAGGACGAAGTTGCCATCCCCTATGAACTAAAGTTGCCATCCCCTATGAACTAAAGTTGCCATGTAAAAACGTTCGGGACGAAATGCTCAAAATCTGAATGTTTGAGAGTTATTGAATTCCTTTTTTGATCCCGGAAAAAGTGGATACTTCGGGATACGTGTATCCCCGTTCTGGCCACGTTTTTTGCACCGATTCGGCACCTCCCAGCCGTACCACCTCTACCAATTCCCTTGTCGATCCCTTCCCTGATCTCAATCTCGATTTACAACCGACATCCAGCGGAGGCGAGGACAGAGTGGACTTGCTCGATCGGGCGATTGCCAGGAGGTAACGGATCTGCTCGTACGGTCGCTGCGACGGCGACGATCACCTGTATCTCCCAACTCCCGATTAACATGGCGGACAAATCCTGTTCGCACGATACGCCCCAACCAATCAGCATGCATCCGATTCAAGTCAACAGCAGTAGTTGGCCACGCCGGAAGCTGGAGGCTAGAATTGATCGATGGATCGCAGCTATAATTAGCTTTTATTTTTTGAGGGGGAGGTACCTTAATTAGCTGCTACTGTGTTGAGCTTCTTTCTTTGTTTGTCGCTCGCTTTCCATCACGAATTAGTGAACTGATTGATGCTTTAGGGCCTAAACGAGCGACGACCCGAGAAGGAAGGGACAACCGTAGGATGAAGTGGGAGCACAAATGGGAGCATGAGGAGGGAGTAGGCAAGCCGGATCCGGAAGGAAGAGAAGGTCGGTACACCTCTCGGTTCGGGGCCTTACATATACTCCTCCATCCGTCCAACTCACATAGCCATAGTTCAACACCAGAAGAACAAGATGCTCCTGCTCCTGCTCCTGCTGCTTCCTGCCATACTCTACATTTCCCACCGCATCGTGCGGCGTACTCTGGCCAAGAAGAAGCCGAGCAGCCATGGCCTCACTAGCCACCCGCTGCTCGGCCATCTCTACGCGTTCCTCAAGAACCGCCACCGCTTCCTCGACTGGTCGACCGACCTCATCATCGGCAGCCCGGAGAGGAGGATGGGCTTCTGGATTCCCGGGATGATCACCTGCATCATCACGGGCAACCCGGCCGATGTCGAGCACGTCCTGCGCACCAATTTCGCCAACTACCCCAAAGGCGACAGCACCATCCCCGTCATGGGCGACTTCCTCGGCCACGGCATCTTCAACTCCGACGGGGAGCAATGGCTCTGGCAGCGCAAGAGCGCCAGCCGTGAGTTCACCACGCACTCGCTCCGCGGTTTCGTCATCGATTCCGTGCAGTCCGAGGTCAGAAACAGGCTGCTGCCGTTGCTGCGACGCGCGGGGGCCAGCGGCGGCCACAAGGTTCTCGACATGCAGGACGTGCTCGAGCGATTCGCGTTCGATACCGTCTGCATGATCTCCTTTGGCCACGACCCGTGCTCCCTCGCCGACGACGGTGTCTTGACAGACGGCAAGTCAGACTTCATGCGTGCCTTCATCGAGGCGCAAGAACTCACCGTTAAGCGGTGGCTGGAGGTCACCTGGAAGATCAAGAGGTGGCTCGATGTCGGCAAAGAGCGCCGCCTGAGGAAGGCCATCGCCAACGTACATGGGTTCGCCATGGACATCGTCCGCGCCCGCCGTCAAAGCTCGTCTGGGAATAACAACAGAGGCGACCTTCTGTCAAGGCTCGTGGCGAGCGGCGATCACGGCGACGAGGCGCTCCGGGACATCGTCCTCAGTTTCCTGCTCGCCGGCCGCGAGACGACATCCTCGGCGCTGACGTGGTTCTTCTGGCTCGTGTCGTCCCGACCGAACGTTGTCGCACGCATCGCCGACGAGGTCCGCTCGGTTCGGTTCACAACGGGCACCCACCCTGGCGATCCATTCACGTTCGATGATCTCCGGAGCATGCAGTACCTGCACGCCGCGCTCACCGAGTCGATGAGGCTCTACCCACCGGTGGCGATTGACTCCTCCGAGACATGTGCGGCAGATGACACGCTCCCTGATGGCACGCACGTCGGTGCCGGCTGGTCCATCACATACAATGCGTACGCCATGGGGCGGCTCGCCACGATATGGGGCACAGACTGCGCCGAGTTCAAGCCCGAGCGGTGGCTCGACGACGATGGGGCTTTCCGGCCGGTGAGCCCGTTCCTGTACACGGTGTTCCACGCCGGACCGAGGACGTGCCTTGGGAAGGAGATGGCATACGTGCAGATGAAGTCCATTGTCGCCAGTGTTCTCGAAGAATTTGTGGTCGACGTCATGGCCGATAAGGCCGGCGGCGGCGTGCCAGAGCACGCGCTTTCGATAACCCTGAGGATGAAGGGTGGCTTGCCTGTCCAAATAAGGAGAAGGCTGGAAGCCTAGGACGACCAGCAATCTGCTGGAATGCTGCTGAATGTTCACGGCACCCTATCACGTGGTAGTAATGCTTGCATGCGCTGAGGGCGCTGCGCTCGTTGTGTTGTGTAACTACCTTGTGAGTGACAGTGAGTCGATAAAATATAATATATCTATACCTATCAATAAATAAAGGATGTAATATTTATGGTCTCGTCTTCGTACGCTCGCTACTCTGCCGCACTCCATGCAGTTTCCTGTTTTGTTACATGATCGATGGAAAGTTTGTCCCTAGCTTATCAAGCTGACCGCTTGGTTGTTACGTGATCGATCGGCTGTACTCCCTCCATTTATTTATACAAGGCCGATATGAAATATACGTTTTACATCTATGCAAGTCACCAATGATAATCGAGAAAAGAATTAATGATATTTTCTCATACTAGCAATCTATTTAATACAATCGACACTTTCTCTCATGACGGATCCAATGGACACTTTCTCGCCCGACATCGATCCGATCATCCTCGCTCTCTGGTGCGGCATGTAGCCCCAATTGCTGCTCCACGAAGGTGTTTTGCCGGATGAGTATCGCGATCTCCATGAGCCTCTCTTTGTCCCGTCTGCGTGTCGCTGCACCGTTCACCTTCCTGTCCGTGTTTCCAGTGGGCTCGTTCGTTGGTGCTCAACCTCCAATGAAGCCAGCACCAACACACCCACGTGTCTAGCTAGAGAGGCTTGATGACATCCATCCAAATGGATGCGTGGTGTACGTCTCTTTTGCAAGCTGCAAGTCATTGACCGTGCAACAAATGGCCGACCTCACTGCAGGATTGGAAGCGAGCAGCCACCGATTCCTTTCGGTCGTGAGGATGCATGGCAACGACGGAGACAACACAAACCCATTGGCGTGGTTCCCATAGGCTTCCTGCAGAGGATCGAGGACATGGGGTGACAATGGCAATGAAGCCAAGCCTTCCTCAGCAACACGTTCACTTGTTCCCCATCAGATCCAGAATAATTTTCATAATCTACGGCTTTGTAAGCTCTCGCAGATGGTGCCCTTGCAAACAGAAGTGTGTAATGCATGTGTTTTAAGGCCATTTTGGAAGTGTTGGAACATGAAACACTTGCTAGCAGATAAAGCTTGGCAACTGATATTCAGTTGGCCTTATATTATTCTTTACTTTCTAAAGAAAGGTATTATTCTATACACACTCCTCAAAGAAAAATAATGTTTTGGCAAGGTACATGCGCAATCTACTTATTATGATTCCATATGTATATATATATATATAAAAATTTACTTTAAACTTTATAGGTCGGGCGTGCATGCAAGGTCAGAAGAAATTTCCTAGTCACTAACGGACATCTGGTAACCTACTAATTAAACCTTAGTTTATTATTCACCAATTTGTTTTGTTGATGTAAATAAATGTACGATGTCCTTGTAAGTTTAATCTCTCAACAATATTTCAACTGATGATGGTAATGGCTCCTTGCACTTGGTGAATGAACGGGAAAGGTAATTTTGATATTTATAAGCAGTGCTTTTGTGAATATAGGCTTTTTCCCTCTTTTCCTTGTATTGGTCTATGTCCCAAGGGATGCACATGTCTCCTGGAGAAAAAGAGACTTAGTAAACCAAAATTGAATTCATCGAGGTAAGCTACTCCATGATTTTATGATTGAAAGTGTAGCACTTTATACATGCACTTTTTAAATTTATTATCGATAAATGCTTTATATGGCTGACGCTCCGTGAAATGTCCCAATGACAGGGTGCACATGTCTCCTAGGAACAAAGAGAAGGAGAGAGGCAATATCTTAATGGTATAGTACGATTTGGTCTAGAGCGATTGAACTAGGGGAGCATGATTTTCCTTCTCCCGTCGCAACGGAAGGGCATTTTTGCTAGTCTAATAGTAAAGGACGATGCATTTATTCGAAATTTTCTTCCGTCCCACCTGGGACAGCAATGTGGCCCACTCAGCATTTTCTGGTACCTGCCCACTCGGCATTTTCTTGTGCGGAAGTAACCACGCGCCACTAATGTCTTCTCCATATAGGCTGTACGCCGGCGGCATAGTGCCATCACAACCATATCAATAACCCAGCTCATTTTCAGCGCACAACAGGCGCACATCTCGTGCTCTCTATTGTGGAGACCAGAAAGTGATCTGGCTATAGCTAGCTAGATAGCTCTCTTGCGCATGCACGGCCACCGGTGGCGGCAGAGATGAGCGGCCTGCCTCTCGATGTGACGCCAGTGCAGAGGACCCGGTCTTCATCGCTAGATACAATATAACATCTCATACAATCCCTAACATCTGTAGTCAAGTTCTACATGGTATTCTCCGGCTTTATTGATGACATGGTCAAGAAATAATCCCGCCAATTCCTCTTGAATTGCTTTTATGCGACCATGTGGTAGGAGTTCACCCCGCATCCGCTAGAGCTAAATTGAAGAAGAGGGTCAATACATGTGTATGAATGAAACTGATCAACACAAATGATGGTAATAAAATAAAATTGTGAATATTTTTGCTTACGCACTTCATATTCTTTTTCAGAGTAGCCCCGCTTATTAGAGGCCGTCACGTTGTAGATGTACTCGCAAACGCAGTGTCCACAGAAATCATTCCCGGCTTCCTGCCACAAGCACTTTTACGAGAAATAGAGGTCAATCAAACTGATAAGCAAGCATGCTAAATGGTATTGATGAAACTAGCTAGAATCAATGGGAGATGCGTGGAACTAGGTAGTAGTACTTACTTTCGGATGTTTAAATCGCAGCTCGGTCGGCAGTCCCGGAGAAATTGTGGTGAACTCTTTCCAAACCCTGCCAGACAAAGAAAATAATTACTTGATATCAGGAAATGAACAAAGTTGCCGATATGGTGCGATAATGATCGATTGAACTTACTTCTCGAGCATTCGAGTCATGTCCGCATACTGCTCGGGATCTTTTCGTCTGGAGTCTAAGACGGTTACTTCTCCCCGCTCAAGCTTAATATCTAGGAGAATAAAGTGGAACCTACGCACGCATGCATAACTCATCAGTTACATTACTATAAGCTCGAGTAATAAGGGAAACCGAATGTGCATAGGAAAGTAACTCTCACTTGAAGTTGTAAGGAAAGAGTATTTTGAGCAACGATTTTAGCAAGTTGTCCTCGGTTTCTGAGACATTGTGTTTAACCATAAATTCATGTATGACATTTGGGTTAATGAACCCAATGTCATAGATTTGTGCTTTTCTCCATTCGACGATCTTCAATCTGCATAATATAGTGAGGATAATTACAGAAAGTAGTACTTATAGACAGTAGCAAGCCATGAGTGATTTGTCGAGGGCCTTTAGATTGTAGAGCTGGAAAAACTAGTCAAAAACAACAGTTAACACATCTTGTCCAATGAAGTCGTGGTCATCTTTAATTCTCATTGTCAAAGCATCCTTCCCAGACTCGCTGCAGGTTTTCATGTACCATTGATGGAATCTTCGCATCATCGTTGTTAGAGAAGGACTTCCATCTTTGACGAGAGGCTTCCCATACTGGTATCTAAATTCGTCCACCTCCATTGTACCAAAATGTGCATCGTCGGGCAGGTAATCTCCAGGATTGGTACCGGGCACCATCACCGGCAGATTTGCGACGATATCGCTAGACACCTTGAGCGGGGGGCACGATTGGTTCTCCTGTTCTCCGAGCTGGGGATTTTTTTCCCACTTCTTCGTTGTGCTAACCTTTTGTCACTTGAAGTAGTTCCCGACCGGCGCGCTTCTGGCAATGTCTTTTTAAGACAACGGACATGGTTGTCATCCGGCAGAGGCGGTGGTGGTCGATTCAGGGCATTGATAGTGCGTTGAACTTTCACCCGATCTATCTTCTCCTCCGGAGGTGGATGTTTCATAGCTCTTTGCATTTCAAAGAAGTCCTTCACTTGGGTTTCACAGATCTTCGCGTTTTCCTCCACGGTCCTCTCGTATGGTAACTTCTCTAGAGGCTTGAGAGATGGACCGAATCTGTATTGCCTCCCGTCTCTGGCTGTACTGCTAGACGTCGGAGCAGCCGGAGAGGCGGCGTCTGTCTTCCTTTGTTGCTTACGAGGCGAAAAAGAGGCGGAGTGCTACGACGCGCCGGAGCAGCCGTAGTGTGGCTTGGAGGAAAATGGACGGACCGCTAAACCTAGACAAATCACGAAGAAAATGGAGCTTGGAGGTCGAGCTTGGAGAGGAGAACGCTTAAGTAGTGTGGCTCGGGCATTTCATCGAACACCTCATGTTCATAGGAGGTGAGCTAGAGCACCACAAAGCTCTCCCCTCGCTGGCCAGAAAAACAGAGCAGTGGAGTGCTCTACTCGCGGGCGAGGGGTATATATAGCCACCTCATTGGTCCCGGTTCGTGGCTGAAACCGGGACCAAAGGACCCCCTTTGGTCCCGGTTCCAGCCACGAACCGGGACCAATGGATGTGGGCCAGGAGCGAGGCCCATTGGTCCCTATTCTGGTCTGGAACCGGGACCAAAGGGGACAGATGAACCGGGACCAATGCCCCACGAGGCCCGGCCGCCCCCTGGGCTCACGAACCGGGACCTGTGCCCCCATGGGTCCCGGTTCGTGACTGAACCGGGACTAATGGGCTTGCCAGGCCTGGACCAAAGCCCTGTTTTCTACTAGTGGAGGACATACAGCGCACCGTCCGGCGGCTAGCAGCAACTTGATAGCAACATCGAACACACATTGGGACTCTTTACCTTTCCCATCATGTATGGATGGGTAGGACAGTATTTAGGTATGATTTGGTAACATTTGTTTGCATAATTACATTTAGTATGGACAAGTAAATATGGACTAACGTACTAGAGTATTTATACCTCGTAGCAATGCACGAACAATTATCTAGTATACTTGTGAAAGCACGAATTTGGTGAACCCAAATGATGTAAGTCATGCAACCATCTATATCCAACGTCTCACGTTGCTTCAATGATGTATATATCCATCACATCATCAATAATTTAGAAACATGTTAATTGCATTAATCAAAATTTGGAAACAAAATTAGCTGCATTAAATACAAATAATCTTGGAGTCAGCATTAATTGCAGTTAATCTTGGAAATATTATTGCTGGCAAACTGAGCATGTGTTTCATGCACACGATTACTAGTAAGTGTAACAACCGACACGAGGGTCGTGAGCCCTCGGAATCAGTAAGTCCCTGTCCACACCTATCATATTTGATTCCCGGCATTTCCTCTCATTAGCTAGCTTGGCTGCTATTTACTTGATTTTTCAATTTTTGTATTGCAGCTCCATAATGTGTTGCCAAAAGGTTATTTCTGCTTGGCAATTTATTGATCGGTCATCATGGCCAGAAAGACAAATTAGTGGTTGTTAATGTTTAGTACTCTTTCCTTCAGATCCTTTCTTTGAGAGAAAACAAGGGAGGTTGTGTGTGAACCCGTTTGGGGGGAGCAAATGATACCCTACATAAACATGAACTGAGCGATCAAAGGCACCATGTGTGCAAGATATGTAATTCTATACATTGCCAATAGCAAGCTAGCCACCCTGGATGACGGTGTGAGTATACTTACTTAAATGCATGCGAAGCTCGAAAAGGATATAAGCACAAGATGATATTCCTCTGTTATTATTTTTGAACGGCACTAGTGCAGAACCAGGCTACAGCACCGGTTCGTAAGGGCCTTTAGTGCCGGTTCTGTAACCGGCACTAAAGGGTGGGGAGTAAAGGCCCCCCTTTAGTACCGGTTATGCACGAACCGCCGCTAAAGGGCCACCACGTGGCACGAGCCGGCGCCGGGGACGGGGAGACCTTTAGTACCGGTTAGTAACATCAACCGGTACTAAAAGGCTAGGGGGTTTTGGGTTCAGGGTTTCTTTTTTCCTTTAATTTTGTGTTTTCCATTTAATTCTTTTTCGTTTGCTGGTATTTTATGATACTACTTATTGTACACATTATGGATATATATATAAATAGAATTTCTCGTAGAACCGATCATAGCGGGTAATGGAATTCTCCTCTAGGATCTATGACCTGGTCGAGCAAAAATCCCGCTATTTCCTCTGCAATTGCTCGTACGTGATCCATTGGTAGGAGCTTCTGCCGCACCTCATTGAATTGTTAAGAAGGAGAGCAATATGCATGTATTACTTGTGTGACTAGATATCGATAATGATGTAAAAATTGTGTATAGTGTTCTGGCAAACATACCCATATCTGTCTATCAGATGTGCTCCTTTCGGACGTCATCATGCGAATGTTCTCGCAAACGTAGTATGCACATAAATCATTCCCTGGCTCCTGCTTCATGGCCAGTACGAGAATAGAGTTCAATCAGATAATAATTAATCAAGCATCATAATTAATGTTATTAAAACTAGAATTAAAGAGATTGCATGGTAGCTAGCTAGCTAGTACTACTTAATTAATTACCGTGGGTCGATCAGATTTTCTCTAAACGGGCCTGGAACGTCTTTGATGAACTTTTGTCAAGCCCTGCCGGCCCGCCGGCAAAGAAAATGAATAAATGAGTTATTAATTAGTTGATATCAGGACATATATATATAATGATTGAAATTACCTGTTGACTATCCCCTTCACGATTGAGTACTCTTTAGGTTTTTTAAGCAGTGAGTCCAGTACTTCAACTTTTCCATCTTTAACTTTAATTAGTGGTACCTGCATGCGCACGTTTGCATGTATAAATTAAGCGGGCATGTGCATAACACTCATCAACTAACCCTAAACCCTATACACTTATTAACATCTAGCTAGTAACAAAAACAGAATTTGTAGTACAAGACAGTGTGACTCACTGGAAGTTGTAAGGAAGTAGTATATCTGCATTGGTAATGAGACGCTTCAAGAACTCTAGCATCTTATTCTCTACTTCTTGTTTATAATGTTCATATGACCATGTCTCTTCATTAATGGTATTTGGGTCAATGAACCCAATGCCATAGCGTCCAGCTTTTCTCATTTCAGACATCTTCATCTTGCATAATACCACAGAAAAGAATATATAGTGAGGATAATTACAGGTAATGATCAACGAGAGCACTACAGCTAGCTTGAGACTTAAATTACAGAAAGAAATCACTTACAGACAATAGCAACTGACGATAGATTTATCGAGTGCGTCATAATTGAATAACTTAAACAGTTCTGTATACTCAATAGACAGAACTAGCTTATTGAAGTAATCCTCTTCCTTGACTTTCACCATGAGGAACTGTAGATTGTGGGTCTTGCAAATTTTCATGTACCATTGATGCAATTTATACATTCTCGTTGGGAGGTTCTTGACCTCCTCGGGCTCGACCAAAGGTTCACGGCGGACATATTTCCATTTTATTTCCTCCTCTCTAAGAGGAGTTGTCCAACAGTCATACCGAGCATTTCAGCCTGCATTATATGCTCCTCGGTTATTACCAGATTGCCCAGCTGGGGAACGTTAATAGTTTTCCCACATATATATATATATATATATATATATATATATATATATATATATATATATATATATATATATATATATATATATAGGGCGCTGGTACTCTTATGTGTTGTTGGCACAACAAGCGGGGGGATCGATTGCGTCGCCTGTTCTCCCAGCTGGGGAACGGTTTTCCTGCATTTTTTGCCAGCTGCTTGGCTCGAGCTCGACTCCTTCTATACTCGTGCTCGATGTGCCTTCCTGATTTGGCGCTCATAGTCTGAGTCAACAGGCTTGGGAGCTGGTGGTCTAGCCATACGAATAAAATGGTCAATCTTTTCCTCAGGCACTTTCTCCCTTGGCGGCGATGCCGGTTTCAGTCCAAAATGGGCGTCCACTTGGGCCTTCACTGTGGCTGCGTTTTGCTCCTCGGTCATGTCGTAAGGCCTCTGAGGAAGAGGAGCGAGGCTTGGACCATATTTATATTGCTTGCCTCTGCCTGTACCTCCTGTACTACCTCGACTCGTAGCGCTACGGACCATAGCTGCGGCGGCTCTCTTCCCCGATTGCTGAGGCAGCGGAGACGGCTGACATGGCTGAGTTGGAGCAGGAGGAGTGGCCTGACGCTGTGCCGGACTTGAAGCAGGAGGAGTGGCCTCAGGCGGTGTCGGACTTGAAGCAGGAGGAGTGGCCTCACCCTGTGCCAGACTTGAAGCAGGAGGAGTGGCCTGCTGATGTGCCGGACTTGGAGGAGGAGGAGTGGCCTCACATCGAGGAGGAGTCGGATGACGACGCGGTGTCGGTGGCCTTCGAAAGATGATGCAATCCTTTCTCCATAGGATGATACGATGTATGGCCTCTCCTAGTGTGTGCTCCTCGTGCTGTCCAGGAATGTCAAGCTCTAGCCCCGAATATTGGTCCACCACCTCATCAACCACGACACGAGCATAGCCAGCTGGAATCGGGTTGCAATGGAAGGTTGCTTCGGGGGGTTTGTACAAGCAACGGCGTCTGCCACCTTCATGGATATGTTCTTCATTTTGAAGTGTAGCTCACAGTTAGTGTTCTCCATGATGTCATCCACAGGGTATCTATCCAGCAGTGCGTCCACCGGGGCGGAACCAACGCGGCTTCTCGGCATGGATGGGACGGTGCTATCCAATGTTGGATCATCCGCTAGCTGCTGCCGCTGCTGAGACCCCCTTTCCTGGCTAAGTGAGTCCATCTGCTGCTGCTGCCGCTGGAATTTGAGTGCCAAGTCCGCGTGCGCTGATTCTAGGCCTTGAAGGCGTTCTGCTTCCTGCTTCCTCTGCTCCTCCTCCATCTTCCTCTTCTTCTCCTCCTCCATCTTCCTTCTTGCACTGGTCCTGTAGTCGTCGTTCCATTCTGAAAATCCCTCATACCAGGGAATAACGCCCTTGCCTCGTGTTCTTCCCGGGTGTTCAGGATTTCCCACGGCGCGCGTAAGCTCATCGTTCTCTCTGTTGAGCGTGAACACCCCCGTTCGAGCATCTTCTATTGCTTGAAGTAACTTCTCTTGGGCTCCTTTTAGACTTGCCTTCTAGGAAACCAGGCATGTCTTCGGGTCCAACGCCCCCCCATGCGCATAGAACCAAGTTCTACACCTGGGGGGCCAGCTCCTAGTAACTGGAGTGACCCCTGCATCCAGCATCTCTTCCTCAAACTTATCCCACTTAGGCATTGCCACTGCGTAGCCACCTAGCCCCAGCCTATGGAACTTCGTCTTTTTGCGGCATTGGTCTTGTTTTTTCTCGACCGTTCCTTAGCTAATTCGGATTCCTTGAATTTCATGAAAGCGGGCCAGTGTTATCTTTGCTTCTCCAGTGTTCCCTTGAATTCTGGAGTCTTCTTTTCTCCTTCGACGTAGTTGGCCCATACAGTTTTATTGTGGGTGTTGAATGCAACTGCCATCTTCCTAAGAGCAGCGTCCTTGACTTTCTGCACATCTGCATCAGTGAAATGATCTGGTAGGGTGAAATGTTCCATGAGAGATTCCCAAAGCGTTTTTTGCTCTGTCGTCGACCCAAGTAACATCTGGATGTTTCTCCTTTGGCTCTTTCCATTCTTGAATGGAGATCGGGAGTTGGCCCTTCACAAGAACTCCACACTAACGAACAAACTTGTTCGCAATGTTCTGAGGCATGAGGGGTTCGCCATTAGCTTTGATGGAATCGATGTTGTACTTTACACCCTCCTTCGACTTTTTGCCCGGGCCTCGCTTTGTCCTGCTGTGTGTAGAAGCAGATTTGCTCGATCCGGAGGGCTGAAAGAAGAAAGATCGATTCGTTAATAAATCTTCAAATCAAAAAAACATGTGATGATTGATACGTCTCCGTCGTATCTATAATTTTTGATTGTTCCATGCCAATATTATACAAATTTCATATACTCTTGGTAACTTTTTATATTATTTTTGGGACTAACATATTGATCCAGTGCCCAGTGCCAGTTCCTGTTTGTTGCATGTTTTATGTTTCGCAGAAACCCCATATCAAACGGAATCCAAATGGGATAAAAATGGATGGAGAATATTTTTGGAATATTTGGAGAATTCCGGAAGAAGAATCAACGCGAGACGGTGCCCGAGGGGGGCACGAGGCAGGGGGCCCCCTGGGCGCGCCCCTGACCCTCGTGGCCCCCCCGTAAGGCGGTTGCTGCTATACTTTGGACGCAAGAAAACTAATTTTCGGAGAAAATCTGGGCGAAGGTTTCAATCCAATCAGAGTTACGGATCTCCATATATACATGAAACGGTGAAAGGGCAGGAGACAGAACGCAGAAACAGAGAGAAACATAGAGACAGATCCAATCTCGGAGGGGCTTTCGCCCCTCCCACACCATGGAGGCCAAGGACCAGAGGGGAAACCCTTCTCCCATCTATGGAGGAGGTCAAGGAAGAAGAAGACGAAGGGGCCCCCTCTCCCCTTCTCTTCCGGTGGCGCCGGAACACTGCCGTGGCCATCATCATCACCGCAATCTTCACCAACAACTTCACCGCCATCATCACCAACTCTTCCCCCCTCTATGCAGCGGTGTAACCTCTCTCTTACCTGCTGTAATCTCTACTTAAACATGGTGCTCAACGCTATATATTATTTCCCAATGATGTATGGCTATCCTATGATGTTTGAGTAGATCCGTTTTGTCATATGGGCTATTTGATGATCAAGATTGGTTTGAGTTGCATGCTTTATTATTGGTGCTGTCCTATGGTGCTCTCCGTGTCGCGCAAGCGTGAGGGACTCCCGCTGTAGGGTTTGCAATATGTTCATGATTTGCTTATGGTGGGTGCCGTGAGTGACAGAAGCATAGACCCGAGTAAGTAGGTTGTTTGCGTATGGGATAAAGGGGACTTGATGCTTTAATGCTATGGTTGGGTTTTACCTTAATGATGTTTAGTAGTTGCGGATGCTTGCTAGAGTTCCAATCATAAGTGCATATGATCCAAGTAGAGAAACTATGTTAGCTTATGCCTCTCCCTCAAATAAAATTGCAATAATGATTACCGGTCTAGTTATCGATTGCCTAGGGACAAATAACTTTCTCGTAACAAAAAGCTCTCTACTAAAACTAATTTAGTTGTGTCTTTATCTAAACATCCCCTAGTTTTTATTTACGCTCTCTTTATTATCTTGCAAACCTATCCAAAAACACCTACAAAGCACTTCTAGTTTCATACTTGTTTCAGGTAAAGCGAACGTTAAGCATGCGTAGAGTTGTATCAGTGGTCGATAGAACTTGAGGGAATATTTGTTCTACCTTTAGCTCCTCGTTGGGTTCGACACTCTTACTTATGGAAAGAGGCTACAATTGATCCCCTATACTTGTGGGTTATCAAGACCTTTTTCTGGCGCCGTTGCCGGGGAGTCATAGCGTGGGGTGAATATTCTCGTGTGTGCTTGTTTGCTTTATCACTAAGTAATTTTTATTTGTTGTTCTTTATTTTTTATATCTTTAGTTATGGGTAGGAAACGCAAAATACCAAAAAAATTAGTTGTACCTACTGAACCAATGGTTGAAGAACCACTCAAAATCTATCACACTCCTGAAGCTTATTAGTTGGATCGTATTCGATCCCTATGTGCTCGCGCTGAAACCCCAACTAGCTTAGTTGAGGGCAAATCTTTAGATGAGCATGCTTGTTATGTGCGACACCGCATATCTAAAAAAGGGAAACTTTTACTGGATCAAATTCATCGTTTGCAATGCTATGCTTGGAATTTATGTGAAATATATGATGTTACTTGTTGTTCTGAAAACCCTAAGAAACACCTTCCCTACCAATGTGAGTTTATTGATAATGGAATCGTATCTTCGTACGCTAAGGGTGTTTATAATTACTATGATGTTCAACAAATTGAAGAATTTGTTGCTTTTAAGGGTGCTTATGAAATTGCTTCTTTCATTGAAACGTATGATGCTACTCTTTACAAATCTGAAAATTTTGCCATACTTAAATATTGCTATGATAATTATGCTTCTAATGCCTATGTTGAACCATATATTGAGGACTACTCCGCTGTCCAAGAAGAGACTAATATTTTGCAGGAGTCTATGGAAGAAGAAATTGATGAAACTGTGGGCTCATTGGATGAAAAAGATGAGGAGGAGAGCAAAGTACAAAAGGAGGAAGAGCGGATTAGCTACCCGTGCCCACCTTCTAATGAGAGTAACTCTTCAACTCATACATTGTTTAATTTCCCTTCGTGCTTACCGAAGGATGATTGCTATGATGATTGTTATGATCCCGTTGATTCTTTTGAAATATCCCTTTTTGATGATGCTTGCTATGCTTGTGGCCAAGATGCCAATATGAATTATGCTTATGGAGATGAACTTGCTATAGTTCCTTATGTTAAACATCAAATTGTTGCTATTGCACCCACACATGATAGTCCTATTATCTTTTTAAATTCTCCAAACTACACTATATCGGAGAAGTTTGCACTTATTAAGGATTATATTGATGGGTTGCCTTTTACCGTTGCACGTGATGATTTTGATGAATATTATATGCATGTGCTTGCTGCTCCTACTTGCAATTATTATGAGAGAGGAACTATATCTCCACCTCTCTATGTTTCCAACACGATAAAATTGCAAGAAACTGTTTATACTATGAATTGGCCTTTACTATGTGTGCATGAATTGTTCTTTTATGACATGCCGATGCACAGGAAGAGAGTTCACTACAAAAAAATACACTTCCGTGATGATACGTGTTTATCACAGTAGGTCGCGTTTTCTGTCATGCATGTACATCCATGACAAATTTATGACAGAATCAAGATAGTCATACCTGTGCTGTCGTAGAAGTGTTCCATGACATTGCCAAAATTATCATCACGGTAATGTCCACTTCCATGACGATAAATTGGGCGTCAGAGAAGTGCTTTCGTCAAGGGTGACCGACACGTGGCATCCACCGTAACGGAACGCCGTTAAGCTATCGGGTCGGATTTTGGATCCGATAACCCGTTAACAGCCACGACCAATGCCGATTTTCCACGTGTAAAATTCTCATTGGCTGACGGATCCACGCGTCAGCTCCGCGTTGGCACAGGTGTCACTCATCCAACGGTCGAGATGGGCCTATGATATGTTGACACGTGGACCGGCCCAAAAGTGACCCACAAAGTTTAAATGGGCCGACCCAACCGAAGGCCCATAAGATTTAGCAGACCATAATGGGCCGGCCCAGCTAAAGGCCCACAAAATTTAGCGGACCATAATGGGCCGGCCCAGCTAAAGGCCCACACGATTTTGCAGACCATAATG
This sequence comes from Aegilops tauschii subsp. strangulata, assembly GCF_002575655.3. Taxonomy (NCBI): domain Eukaryota; kingdom Viridiplantae; phylum Streptophyta; class Magnoliopsida; order Poales; family Poaceae; genus Aegilops; species Aegilops tauschii. Next base: position 5,454,668 of record NC_053039.3, read on the forward strand.
GGCCAGCCCAGCTAAAGTCCCACAAGATTTTGCGGACCACAATGGGCCGGCCCAGCTAAAGGCCCACAAGATTCTGCAGACCATAATGGGCCGGCCCAGCTAAAGGCCCAACATTCTCTGTCAAATCGGCCCGCCAACGGCCTGTCCTAAACTTGTCATCAACGCGGCCCATGGTCACTTCTAGCCCATTAACAGTCCGCTAAGTAATTGGGCCGAATTACGGCCCGATGTGTTTCCGGCCTGCTAAAGGTCCGGCTTCATTTGGGCCCATTTACACGCCATCAAAACTTTCGGCCCATAAACGACCGTGAAGGATTTGGGTCATATTCGGCCATGTCTGACATTCAGCCTGTTAGAGGCCCACTATAGCTTTGGGCCACTTTCGCCCTGTTGTCATTTTCGGCCTGTTAACGCCGGACGTAAACCATGGGCCATATGTGGCCCAACGTCATATCGGGCCCATTAACGGCCCATATAAAAATGACGATAATCTAGCCCGACTGAAGTTCCGGCCTGTTAAAGGCCCGTGTATTAGGTTGGCGCATTTACGGCACGTCTGAATTTCGGCCTGTCAAAGATCCGCATCGTAAATGGGCCACCATTTCGGCCTGCTAAGTCCAGTGGGTTATTTGGCACAATCAGGGCCCAATCTCACTTTCGGTCTATTAAAGGCCCATGTTTTTTATGGGCTCGAGATATTTACACCTGTAAACGGCCTATTTTTACTGAGGGCCCAAATTATGTTTAGGCCTGTTAAAGGCCCACTATGGGCACAGGCCTACCAGAAAAATATGAAAGCTTATGCTGATTTAGGCCCAGATATTTTTAGTAGGCTACATGCCAATTTCGGCCCGTAATCGTTTTTAGCTCAATTGGAATGGGCCCGACGAATGTTGGCATGTTGGGCTCCTACGAAGCTTTCTGCCGAATACATTACTAAGATAAACCTACACTATACAAAAATAGCGTCGTAATTACTGCAGTCTGAGGCAGCATCATAAATGTTGTATCACAACAAAATAAATTCCAACCATACAACAAAAGGCCTGTTGGCATAAAGTTTACAGTCCTTCCAGATAAAAGCACCATCAGATGTATAGAAGCACAGATCATTTGACCTGAGTGCTAATGTTTCAGGCTATAGAATCTGATGGAGCAGCATGATCTCCACCTTTTTTCCGCCATTGCGCTTGAACAACGAAGCGAATGTCTGATAGTCTGGTTTCAAAACCATTCATATCTTCACGACATTTCTCAACCACTATTCTTGTTTCCGAAACAACGTCCATTAGGGATTGGACTTATGTCTGGAGCACAGATATATCATTCTGTCTAGCAGGAAAATTTTGTTCAGTAGGCGATTTGGACGAGTTTACCTTGACAACCAACCCAGAATTACGCAGGAAGTTGCTTTTTGCACTGTTAGTGGAGAGATACTGACGCACTGCAGCAAGAGCTGACATTGTGCCTGTAGTAGCCTCGTCACCTTCAGGTGGTTGTGGCTGTTCAATCATTTGTTCCATAGCTTCCTGAAAGTTTGAACTTGTAGATTAGTGTACCAGATAAGTTACTAATGAGACAAAAACAAACAAAGTAGGTTAAACGTTTATACGTAACTTATTTTGGTGAACTACTGTAATACATTATCATGTATTGTAGTGCCAACTACATAATAAAATCACTTTCGGAACATATGTCCATGTAGCATGCCTACTGTATTGTCTATTTCCTCACATTCGTTGACATCTAAGGATAAAGAGACATGGTTTAAAGTAGGATGAACATAGTATGGCATCATTCAAATCATGGGCAAACAGATATAAAACAAACATGCTATTTTATCATTGTGTGCGCACATGAACATAACAACTAGATTACAGATCAAGACCACAAGAATATCCTTCATCTCTTTCAAACCATGTAAGGTGAAATGATACGTTAAGACAACTGTGAATAAAAGTGAACAGAGTAACTGACATTGGCTGCAAACCAAGTAGTTAAATGAACACATAACAGTACTAATCAGTTCAAGGCAGGAGGAGTAAGGACTTACAACAGCGGCTTGAACTGGTGTGCTCATGCCCTTCATCTTGCTGCTGTGGCAATCCTTGAACATTTGCACTGCATTCGGTTCAGGTTCTTTTTGGTCCGCACGGGCTTTCCTCTGTATTTGGAACAAGTCAATATAGATACGATAATATGTCACAAAAAAAGAAGAAGGAAGTAGCAGCTATTTACAAGAGCCTCGCAGTGTGCAATATAGCTACGAGATCCTGTTGTCTGTTGGAATTTCACTTTAGAACGGTTGGTTTTGTTCTTCAAACAGTTAGCCTAGAAGAAGACACAGTTGTAAGGCACATACATAAATACAAGTTCAATATGTGGTCTGATCAAATACATATAGCCTACCTGATACTTTGGATCAGACCAGTGTTTAACGAGGGCTGTCCAGTCTTCATCTGTAATATATTCCACTGGAGATGTTTGGGCGATTTCATTGTTAGCCTTGCCTTCAAAGTGAGATTTTCTAAGGTGGTACTGATACTGTCGCAGAGCAGACTGAAAAACATGAGTGCATGCTTGTTTAGTTGCATCATATTTCGGATCCAACTTGAACCTCATCTGTTGAAAAAAGAATGTGAGTCTTATTAGGAGGAAGCTAGAAAGTATGGGACAGAGCAAGACAATATTACTAATTGCGATGAATAACATTACTTACGGATAAATGGTCAAGGAAGGTGTTAAACTGGGTATTGTCTTTCTCATTCCTGTACTGGATCCACGTTGGGAGGATACGTGCATGACACCTAACGGCAAGGGTTGCCTGTGATAGTAACTTGGCTGACTCTGTAGCATCACGTGGCCTTTTTAAACCTGCCTCAAAATGGATCTCCATTCTTCCTCCTTTAGATTTTGTTAATCTGTCAAGCATTATCCCTGATGTCTGTTTCCGCTTGCGCCTTGGTGCTAGTTCAACAACGAATATGGAAAGTGTTAGTGTACATCAAACTGTGAGAGTACATATAAAGGAGCATGCAACTGCAACTTGACTCGGTCAGGTACCGTCTTGGTGTTGATGCTCATGAGCTTCATCTGATCTTGCCAAGTCATGTTGTGTCAGCAGTGCTTCGGAAGTAGTGTTAGGTGTGAAGGCAGCTTGGGAACTGGCCAGTTCCGGAGCAAACGAATGAGTAACTGGTTGATATGCTGGTACAGTTGAAGCGGATGCTGCAGCTGGTGGAGCAGGTGATACTGTGTTTGTAGATTTAGCTGGTGGACTTGGACCTTCTACTGCACTATAAGTACCAGCAGAATCTCGACGGCAGAACCTTTTCCGTTTCACCCGACGAGTAACATCACTCCCTACTATATTATTTTCCTTGCTCTTTTTTGACTTTGCCATGTCAAGCTGTACCCACAACACAAAAGAATGAAATCACTCTTCAGAACTCATTGATGCATGATACAGACAATCAATACTTTGATGTAAGACAACCGTATGAGGATGGAACATGTAAGAAAAACAGGACGACATGGCATATTCACAGCTACGATGTGCAAACTAAGCAGAAGGATTTTCAAGAAAATAGAAGTAATGCAAGCTAGACAGCATATGAAAGATGCAACCAATATTACTCTGCCAAGTTAAAAGTGTCTTGTCATAAGTGGCAGTTCGAAAAATTAGAAGCAGTACAACGTAGAAATCAATGCAAGATGCAACCACTATCAAACTACCATGTTAAAAGCGTCCAATCATGAGTGACTGATGCGGGATACACAACAACAATACTTTGATGTAAGAACATGGTATGATAGATAGATGCAGTGTATTCTAGACACAGAAAGCCATGCCATATGCACATGTATAATGTATGAACTCGGCACGTGCAACTTAATCAAAATAGAAGAAATACAGGCTAGACAACATATGCAACATGAAACCAATTATCACACTGTCAACTTAGAGCAAGCACCTGCGATGGTGGAGTATGGGAGATGAACTCATCATGTAGCCTTGGGACTTCAACTTCATTAGCAGTAGCATTTGCAAATCTAGAGAGTCTCTGTTTGCGTCGGTCCGGAGGACCACCAACATCCCCTAACTTACTCTTTTCCTTCCTATTTTCTGATATTGCCTTATGAAGTCAAAACCACATGAATAAAATTAGCTCTGATAACTGGTTGATGCATGATACAGACGAACACTACTTTGATGTAAGGCAAGCGCAGGATAGGAGGATGGAATATATACAAAAAAAGACAGCGTTTCATATTCACACGTACGATAGGAGGATGGAATATGTATGAAAAAACAGTAAGCGGAAGGCATTTCAACAAAATTAGAAGAAATGAAAGCTAGGCACCATATGAACATGCAACCAATATCACCCTATCAGGTAAAAAGTGTCTCGTCGTAAGTGCCATTTCAAGAAATTAGAGGTAGTACAAGCTAGAAGACAATGCAAGATGCAACCTACATCACAGTCCCAAGTTAAATGTGTCCTATGGGTAAGTGATCGTTGCAGGTATAAGTTGTAAGCTACGCAGATGCAATTCAACATAATCAGAAGCAATACAAACTAGACATCATACAGAAAACGCAACCACGTATAACAGTTCCAAGTAAGAGCAAGCACCTGTGATTGTGGAGTAGGGGAGATGTGCTCATCATGTACACGTATGTTCTAGAAACAGGAACACGTGTCATATTCACAGGCATTATGTGTAAAGTAAGTAGATGCAATTCAAGTTAGAAGCAATAGAAGCTAGACATCATACGCAACATGCAACCACATATAATAGTGTCAAGTTAGAGCAAGCACCTGTGATGGTGGAGTAGGGGAGATGTGCTCATCATCTACACAGCTACGTTGACTGTCCAGCCTTGTGTTGTCTTGCAAATCTTGTTGGGAGGATGGCGGAGTAGAATCTGTAGAGACCCCCTGTTTGAGTTGCTCCGAAGGACCACCATCATCCACTGCCGGACTAATTTCCTTCAGCTGTAATGATTTTGCATTGTGAAGTCAAACCGATAAGAAAAAGGAATAAAATTCACTCTTCAGAACTCATTCATGCATGATACTGACGAACACTACTCGGATGAAAGGCAAACACATGATGCGAGGATGGAATATGTATGAACAACAGGATGGTGTGACATATTCACACCTATGATGTGGTAACTAAGCAGAAGGCATTTCAACAAATTAGAAGCACTGCAAGCTAGACACCATATGAAAGATGCAACCAATATCACTCTGCCAAGTTCAAACTGTATGGCGTTTCAACAAATTAGAAGCAGTACATGCTAGAAATCATATGCAAGACACAACCAATATCACAGTGGCGACTTAAAGGTGCCTTATCATAAGTGACTGATGCGGGATATGCAAGAATAGTAGTCTGATGTAGAAACAGGAACACATGTCATATTCACAGGCATTATGTGTAAAGTGAGCAGATGCAATTCAACAAAGTTAGAAGCAATACAAGCTAGACATCATACGCAACATGCAACCAGATATAATAGTGCCAAGTTAGAGCAAGCACCTGTGATGGTGGAGTAGGGGAGATGTGCTCATCATCTACACAGCTACGTTGACTGTCTAGCCTTGCGTTGTCTTGCGAATCTTGTTGGGAGGATGGCGGAGTAGAATCTGTAGAGAACCTCCGTTTCAGTTGCTCGAAAGGACAACCATCATCCAATGCCTTGCCAATTTCCTTCAGCTTTATTGATTTTGCATTGTGAGGTCATACCGACAAGAAAAAGGAATATCATTCGCTCTTCAGAACTCATTCATGCATGATACTGACGAACACTACTCTGATGAAAGGCAAAGTCATGATACGAGGATGGAATATGTACGAAAAAATGGACGGCTTGACATATTCACACCTATGATGTGGTAACTAAGCAGAAGGCACTTCAACAAATTAGAAACACTGCAAGACACCATATGGAAGGTGCAATCAATATCACTCTGCCAAGTTAAAACTGTCTTGTCATAGGTGGCGTTCATCAAACTAGAAGCAATACATGCTAGAAATCATATTCAAGACGCAAACCAATATCACACTACCAACTTAAAGGTGTCCCATCATAAGTGACTGATGCAGGATACACAAGAAGAGTAGTTTCATGTAAGAACATGGTGTGATAGACAGATATAGTATGTACCAAAAACAGGAAAGCGTGTCATATTCACATGTATCATGTGTAAGCTAAGCAGATGCAGTTTACACTAATTAGGAGCAATACGAGCTAGACACCATATGCAACATGCAACCAGATATCACACTGCCAAGTTAGAGCAAGCACCTTGGATGGTGGAGTAGGGGAGCGGAGACTTGGACCTTGTAATGCACTATCAGTACAAGGAGAATCGGTACAGATGCTCCGTTTACGTTGCTGCAGAGGACCACCATCATCGCCTTCCTTACTCTTTTCTTTCCTCTTTCTTGATTTTGCCTTGTCAAGTCAAACCCACAAGAAAAAAGAATAAAATTTGCTCTTCAGAACTCATTGATGCATGATACTGACGAACACTACTTTCATGTAAGGCAGCCACATGATAGGAGGATGGAATATGTATGAAAAACAGGACGGCGTGACATATTGACATGTATGATGTATAAAGTGTAAACTAAGCACAAGGTGCTTGAACTTGTTAGAATCGATGCAAGCTAGAAACCATATGAAAGATGAAACCAATATCACTCTGCCAAATTAAAATGGTGCCCTAACAAATGTATTTGACCAAATTAGAAGCAATACATGGCAACAGGCTAGAAATAATATGCAATATGCAACGAATAAAGGTGACTCATCGTAAGTGATTGATGTAGGATACAAAAGAGAGATAGTTTCATGTAAGAATAAGGTTAACACATAGATGTAGTGTGTACCAAAAATAGGAAGGCATGTCATATTCACAGGTATAGTGTGTAAACTAAGCAGATGCAATTTACCCTAATTAGAAGCATTAGAAGCCAGACACCGTATGCAACATGCAACCACATATCACACTGCGAAGTTAGAGCACGCACCTGTGATGGTGGTGTAGGAGAAGTGCGGTCTTCAGGTACAGAGCTACATTTAATATATTCATTTAGGCCTGCTGTTGCTTGAGAATCATGTGGAGAGGATGAAATTGCATTCTTTATAAGAGTATTGCGTCTCATATTAACCCACGTGCGCGACTGTCTCATCATAAGCGATAGACGCAGGATACACAAGAATAGTAGTTTGATGTAAGAACATGGTGTGATAGGCAGATGTAGTATGTACCAAAAACAGGAAGGCGTGTCATATTCACATGTATAATGTGTAAGCTAAGGAGATGCAATTTAACAAATTAAGAGCATTGATCGATGAAGGATACACAAGAAAAGTAGTTTGATGTAAGAACATGGTTAATATAAAGACGTAGCATGTACCAAAAACAGGAAGGCATGTCATATTCACAGGTATAATGTGTTAACTAAGCAGATGCAATTTACCCTAATTAGAAGCATTACAAGGTAGACACCATATGCAACATGCAACCATATATCACACTGCCAAGTAAGAGCAAGCACCTGCGATGGTGGTGTGGGGGAATTGCGGTGATCAACTAGAGAGCTACATTGACTATCTTCATTTAGCCTTGTTGTTTCTTGAGAATCATGTGGGGAGGATGACACTGCACTCTTTAAACGAGTAGGGCGTCTCACAGTAACCCACTCGGGTGACTGTCTCATCATAAGTGATTGACGAGGGATACAAAAGAGCATTAGTTTGATGTACGAACATGGTTAATAGACATATGTAGTATGTATCAAAAATAGGAAGGCATGTCATTATCAAAGGTATAATGTGTAAAGTAATAAGCAGATGCAATTTAACCAAATTGGAAGCAATACAAGCTAGACACCATATGCAACATGCAACCACATTTGACAGCGTGAAGTTAAAGAAAGCACCTGGGATGGTTGTGTGTGGCAATTGAGATCATCAATTGTAGAGCTACGTTTACTGTCTCCAACTGCTGACACTGCACCCGTTAGAGCGCTGAAACGCTTAGTGCTTATCTTCGAATTACACCGGAGCGACTTCTGTCTTTTCTTTTCTGCATTCATCAACACCGCGTCAGAGTCTGAAATACCCATGCATAAAAAAACAATAGTGTGAGTATGGGTGAAGTGTGTGCACAATTAGTATAGTGTAAAGGTAGCAGATAGCAGGTCGGTGAGAAATAAATGACGGGAGACATATGATAGCTCTACAACATGCATGGCACACTAAATTACTACAGGATTCTATGAAAATTACAGTCGACAGAAAGAAAATAGGTCAGTCCATTTTTTCTGCACCGTCAGATGTACAAAGAACGGGCAGATCGCCTTCATCTACCTCCAGCCAGTCAGTGTTGACGATCTTCCTCGAAACGCCAGCGACCATCGGCCCAGTATTCCTCCCCTGCCTGCGCCCTCCCCTCGACCTCACCGCACCGCCGTGCTTGGCACCACCCCCCTGCCATCCATTCAAGCCCCGCCGACCTCCAGATCGGGCGCAAGCAGCTCCTGCGCCCCACACCCTAATGATAGACACCGATGCGCCGCTTCCCCGGGGAACAGGCGGACTAGGTGCTCCGCGCGCCTAAGCGGGTGCTACTTCTTTTAATTGCGGTTCGACTGACCCTGAATTGAAATCCAGGCGGGCTACTGACCTCTAGCAAAGGTGAAATAGTAAAAGGGAGGAAACCTTGTGCATTTAATATCACGAAGAAGATGCAGTAAGAAGCGCTCAACTAGTTTCTTTCATGGGACGAATACGGTGTGAGCGGAGACATAAGATTTGCACGAATAAGGAAAGAGGAGTACCTCTTTCTGCTGGCAGTGTTGTGTCCTCCTTCTGTTTTTCCGACGATCTTCTTGTTGTTCGCCGGAAACCAGAAGTTGTGGAGGACGGTGCAGCCTTGGACGAACCCATGACCAAGTTGTTGAGTGTGGTGCTGTGGCCGTCTGTCAGTGGCGGGGAAGCAGATCCGAGGCGGCGAACGACGGCGTAGCGGGAAGAGCTCCGGTGCGGTGGATGGTTGCCATAGTGGAGCCGCAGCAGTGAGGCGCAGGATGGCGTGGTCGGAGTGGTTCTGGTACGGCGCACGTCGGCGTCGGTGTCGTGGAGGCAGCTCTGCCTCGGCTTCAGCTGCTAAGTCCTTGAGGGCGTTGTGGTTGCGGTTGCGTTGGACGACGACGTCGGGGTACCGGCTCCAGCGTGACGGAGGAGGGCGGCGGTGGATTGGCCACTATGGGGTGGAGGACGGAGGAGGCTGGGGTTTCGCGGCTGGTGGAGAGGGCGTTTTCGTGCCCACGGAGTATGAATGGGGAAACGGAGGGAGGCGGGGAACTAAGGGGGAACAATGTTTCGGTTTGAGATGCGCTTGTTTGAAATTTGGGGAAAGTTACAAACTTTGCCCCCATCTAAAATTTCGGACATATTGCGGGTTGGGGGTAGGACAGTCATGTCAGGTGTCCCAAATGTGGGCGGGATAGATTTCGGCCGAGCGCATGGGTAGGCGCCCACGGCGTATGAATGCTTCTCGGAGGCGGTTGAGACTGGCGTCTTGGTGAAGTTACAAACCTACCGCGGTTTAGACCTTTGGACATCGGGCCGATAGGCTACATGGGCCAGAGTCATTACAGTAATTTCCTACCACCAAAACATTAGTCTCGCGCGGTTTCGGGTGACCAGAGGCCTATTTGGCGCTTCGTTCAATATTTGGGAGCACAAGCATTAACGTTTTCGGTTCTCTTGAATTAAACTTTCAGGATTTGTCAAACTTCACAAATCTTTACTCTTGAAAATCCTAAAGCTACGATTATTTTGGAATGGAGGGGGTACATTTGAATATACATTGTACACGAGTATATATTAAAAAATATGCAACTTACCTCAGTTCATGCATGGTTCCAGATATAATCTCCTTGGTTGCAAAAAAAAGTTAGATATGCGTATGAATATATATAGCATGTTCAAACTCACAACAAGGATTGGTGCCCCCTTTTACATCTCATTTACAAATGCCATTATCTCGGGTTCAAATAGATGAATGCACTTCCTATGAATTCGAATCTTCGAAACCCCCTTTATGTTGAATTCAACATGTATTCTATTTCGTAGCTAGCAATTTGGAATGTATCCATGCAAGTGACAAATGAATAAAGTGCTTCACACTAACAACATGGAGTGCACTAATTAATGTTTATATATGAATTGCAACAGCATCCATTGCCTGTATTTCAAACCGCTCTCACTCTATGGATTGATAATATGAAATAAACACATGCACATGCTAGAATTCAATGGAGTATGGTTGTCTGATAGACCAATTTTCGTCCATACGAAATTTGCAAAATTCATGATCTCATCCAAAAATAATAATGCCATTTATATTTTAATTTAATGCGTAGAACCGCCTTTTACACGTAGATGCACTATGCCTCGCCCCGTTCTCACAAACGCGTTATATATCTCTCTATGTAACGCATAAGTGCACACACTTTATATGCATCGGCATTTCTCTTTCACACATGCTCACAATCTCTCTCAGGGTGTCGGGGTGTCTCACGCACATGCTCTCTCTGTTTCTCTCTCTCTCTCTTTCTGACAACTATGTACCACTCTTTTCACTAATCTCAGTTGGAAAACACTATTTCTCTCACATGTATATATACACATGCACGATCTCTACTAGCCCTCTATACGCACATATATGTGCCTACGTGTCTCCCGCACGCACATTATCTTTAGGCCTCTCTCGCACACATTGCCCCCCCGGACACACCTCTCTCTTAGTAGTTGGCAGATATGATTTCATCATATCATTCGGTAGGATACCCCTGGCTGTTAGGCTGGATGGTAATACGAGGCAAAGTTTTACCCTAGTTCGGATCGGACCCTTGCAGTTGAAGAAAGAGCCTACTCCTGGTACTGTATATTAGTGATAGGGGTGTGTACAAAGTACACGTGAATACCAGGCATTGTGCATGTGTGTATACTATTGACGAACTAGCCCCCAAGCTTGTATAACATACTAAGGGCCTAGGGTTACAAATCATATATAGTCGGCTTATCACCAGTGGGGATAGAGTCCTCCGCGACTCTGGTAGCTTCGTGTTGTACGCCGAGTCCTCCACATGGGTCTTCGTATAACACGTCTCGGTCCAACCTATATGTGGCACAGGATGGAACCGACCCATGAGTCTTCATGTTGACCCACCACAACTAGAAATGATGTGCCCACCACACCACACACGCAATCGGCCACTAAGAAAATAAGCATATACAATAGTACAACGGTATCTAGCTCACGATATGTCTCCATATTTTGTTGATGACACTGACGGACTTTGCATTTGATGCGTGCTCCGTATTTTGTTGACGACACTTACGGTCATTGTATTTGAAGTGAAAGCACGATATGGTCACTCGACTTCAGAATAAGCTCATCACGGTCACCACATATATTTTGTCGTGCTAACCAACATGTGGTTGGATGGTTAGAGGACAGTGGTTTCTCGAGCCCACCAGGGTTAAAGTCCCGGTGCTCGCATTTATCTTGTGTTAATTTCAGTATTTTCCGGCGATGTACGTTCAGTGGGAGGAGACGTTCCACTCGACTACGAGGCAGCTATGGTGACTTCATAAAATCTCAAGATCATATATGCTGGCCCACTCTCTCGAAGGTGCTCATAGGGGTAGGGTTCGCGTGTGTGCGCTTATGGCAATGAGTGCTTGCGCGTATATATGAGCCCTTGCGTCTGTACCGTGTTAAACAAATACATATCATGATTATACGGTCATTGGCTCACCCGTACAACTCCGTATTTTGTTGATGACACAATCAATTGACCAGTCAAACGTTTCATGCGGCGCAACTAGTGTTGCACCATCGGGGCGCGTAACCGTGGGGCCCACCTGTCAGCCCGTATATGAAAGAAAGAAATAGTAGTTTGAGTCTGTACTGTGTTAATAAAATAGGAGTACATTTTAGGGTGATCATACGGTCACTGGCTCACCATACAGCTCCGTAATTTGTTGATAACACGATCAATTGACCAGTCAAACGGTCCACATTCAGCAGCGCACATTCCATAGGGCCCACCCGTCAGTGCGTATATGAAGGACAGAAATGGTAATAAATTAGTGGTCGGTGGGTATTCGAAGTCGTGAGACCTCTGGTTGGCAGTCACCGGCGGTTGCGGGGGGCGTTCATTTGGCGGTGGGGTGGGGATCCCCGGAGAAAAAGCTCGATGGGGGGGGGGGGGTAGAGGGATGGCCGATGCGGCGGCGGACCGGCGGTGGGGTGTGGTTTCGAGGAGGGCGGGCCGGCCGCGGGCGGTGGGGGCTGGCGGTTCGACTGGTGGTGGCTGGCGGCTCAGGGGGGTGGAGTTTGATGATAAACTGGAGGCCCTTGATTTCGTATCCAACGGCTGGAAAATCTAATGACCAGAGATGAAAAAGTCAGTCGACTGACGTGTAGCCTCACCCCGCACGTACACATGCACGCACGCAAGACACGCACGCATGTAGGCGTGCAACACTGACACGTACGCACGCACGCATGCTGGCGTGCAACACTGACACATACACATGCACTCACAAACACACGCACGTACGCACCCATGCATGCAACATTGAAACATACCCTTGCACGCACGCAACACTCGCACGCCTGCATGCACACAACACACGACGCAAGACACACGCTCAACCTATACGTGCATGCACCCTTTGTTAAGGACATGGATTGTTACGGGTATTAATCAATCTTATCTGTGATAAGCAGAACATTGATGTTTGCAACGGTCTTTATGAATCACAATGTATCGAACGGGCTATCAACATAGTAGGCTTATCTACATGAAAAAGATGACATCACACTCAATGAACAATCATCGGTTTATGAAATGCCCGCTTCTGACCGCCCTGGCCCACCAAAGGTTCCTCTGTTGTGCGCTGCCTGCGTTGGGTCACTGACATGCAGGCCATGCACCCAAAGAGCCCACACGTCAGTGGAAGAACGACGCGGTGTCCTAGGTCAGAGTCGAGGGCGCCACTCGCGGCACGCCCGGCTGAACACGCCTCCGTGCCGCATTCAAACGCCTCCATGAAACCCGCCCGTGTGGAAGCCGAGAAACCCACTCTGGACACACGTCCATTCATGACCGGGTCAGCGTTAAACGCAATGCCGGCCGAGCTTCTCCCGTCCGCCGTCTATTTAATCTCCTATTTAAACGAGGCCAAACGCTGGCCAAGAATCGCACACCTCCGCCGCTCCCCTATCTCCTCCACCATTTTGTCCACTCTTACAATGGCTTACGAAGAGTATTTATTCCGCATCCAAGCCGGCTGGGTAGCCCGCTAGATACGAGCTATGCAGCTCGCTGATCCACCTCCCTCCCCTCGCCCGACGGAGCCAGTTGCCGCCCCAAGCCAGCACGCGGTTCAGCAACTCGCCGCTCCAGGCCCGCTCGACGAGGAGCGGCGCACGGGCGTCGTTGCTGCCGTCCACGCCGCCGCCTCGTACCGCGTCTCCCGTTTCTGTGGCCGAGACCCCCATGCCGGCGGCCGCGCCATGCAAGCAGCGACAGAAGCTGGGTGCGCAGAGAGCGACGAGTCGGTGGCCAGCGCCTCCGCGTCCGCCGCCATCATCGAGGAGAAGTAGAACATGGGAGGCCGCCGCCGCTTGGGTCCCATGAAGGCCACAGCGGAGGTGACGCCGGCGTACACAGCAGGTGTCTTGCCGGATCCTTTTGTTGCGAGGACGACCTTCGTCGACCCCGCATGGGCTCCACGGAAGAGGGGAATGTTAGGATGAACTCGAGCCGGTGCCGGCCATGGCGAAGTAGTGGCCGGTGATGAACTCGAACTGGTGCCGGCCACCATCATCTTCGGCACCAGCCGTTGATATCAGTTGGCCAGTGGGGAAGCGAGTCGTCCTTTGCGCTGAAGCTTATACCTCCGGGGCTCCCGGCAGTCCGGCGATCGTGCTGCCGGACATGAGGAACACAAATCGATCGGCGGGCAACCATTTAGGCCAGGTATTATATACCTGTGCTGTCCAGAACTAGCACCGCGTAGTTCATTTGAATGTAATGAAATCCGTCATGTTTGTATGAAAACCGATATTTTATATGATTTCCGTCATTGTTTATATGAAATATTAGTTTGTCTACGTGTTTGCATGAATTTCGTCTGGTTGGTTGAGTTGCTGTCATAATGTGTGCGGCTACGGTTGGGTGGCATAATTTGGCGGTCGCCGGTCGGTCTGCGGGCGGCTCGGGCGGCGTTGTGGGACAAAAAAACACAGCTCGTGCGAGCTCGTCTCCAACGTGCGCGCTGGAGGATGCATGACAGCATGAGCACCCGAGCCATTCCTCGTTCACCGGTGGCAAAGGCACCGGTGGACAAAAGGGTCGCCAATATTTTGGCTACCCCGGGCAAGATCCAAATAGCCCCTCCCAACAGATTCAAATCCCTCGTTCGCCGTGGAATTTTGCCATGTGTTGTTTTCATGGACTAGCAAGATGCCCGTGCATTGCACGGAACATCAAGATGCATTTTTTTACAAACTCCCGCATGCATGCAAGGGATAATTAATGTCCTCCTTTGCTAGTACCACGAGGAAAACACCATTAATATTGCATCGATTAGTGTTAGTGGCCTTGTATATCTACAAATTGTAATTTTGATAGTGGCCCCTTGTATATAAAAATGGAGGGTGAAAGATGAGAGATAAGGTGAGGAGGAGTGGGGCGTGGTGGTGACTGGTGGTCGGACTGGGCGGAGGCATGGGGATGGACGGTGCATTATGTCTAGGTTTGTATCTCTCTCACACACACCCACGTAGGTGGGGGACGTGCACGAAGAGAAGAGGTGCATGCACGGCGCACGTACTCCCGTCTCTTTCCCAACCACACCCGCGCGGGTACACGGTGGAGCTCATTTCTGTACGAAAAAGGCAGCCCACGTGGTAATTGGGCACGTGTACTGGTTGTCCACTTGGTGGAGGGAGGATCGTCTACCACGGCTGAACAAACAAATTGCGACTTGACGCGTTATGTTAAATTAAAAAACGAGGCAAACCATGTGGGGCCTACCTTAGAGGCAAGGCTCTATACACTGGAGTACTTTTGATGTGTCCCGTCAACTCGCAGAACGAGGAGAAGCTTGCTTAGTACGCCGTCTCCCCCACCCACGGGCGCGGTGGCTGGCAAGATGAGGTGAAGCTTGCTTACGAGTAGTAGTAGTAGTAGTACTACTACTGTACGCCTTTACGCCCGCTCCCTCGCCCACGCGCGCGGTTGCTTGCAGCACGAGTAGAAAATTTTACTACTCCCTCCGTTTACTCCTCGTCCCTACTACGTACTTTGGTTAGTACTCCCTCCATTTACTTATACAAGGCCACTATAAAAAAAAATACATTTTGCATCTATACAAGGCCACAAATAGTAATCGAGACAAAAGTCACTACTCCCTCCTTTCCAGTTTATGGCTCAATTTTAAAATCTCTCCAACCAAGGTAAACGGTGAGTGGTCGAATTAATTTCGTAGTTTGCACAAGTAATTAGTACGCTCATTTTTCTCAAGAAGTTATGTTTACCGAGGCATTAATTAGAATGAATGCATGAATGACCACTAAATTTCCATGAACTTGTACATGCATTGGTTAGTTTCCTCTTGACACTGCTTGCGTCGGGTGATCTAACGCACCTCGAAATCCAACATGTAATGGTACTACTACTAGTATAGTAGAATTGAGACTTATCAAACGGAAAAACGAATGTTTTTTAGATGAGCCCTATAAACCCTAGTGGGTACGTACTCCGTAAAAACAGATTTTTCCAAAACTAAGTCGCTCCCTTTCAT
Organism: Aegilops tauschii subsp. strangulata; assembly: GCF_002575655.3. Classification (NCBI taxonomy): domain Eukaryota; kingdom Viridiplantae; phylum Streptophyta; class Magnoliopsida; order Poales; family Poaceae; genus Aegilops; species Aegilops tauschii. Next base: position 5,470,581 of record NC_053039.3, read on the forward strand.
GAATTCTGTAGTATACTCCTCCGTCGACGCTCCCTTTCATGAATTCTGTACTTCCTGTTGCCGACATATGGGACATATAGCAACCGGGTCGACGTGTCAAGCACCAAATAACAGTGCAGAACAGCAGGGGGGACGCACCCCACTCGTACCGGCCCAGTAGTAGTAATGAGCAATGAGACGTCAAATCACAATGGCGCACCTTCCCAGACGGACGAAGCAACCATTATTTCACACTTCGGTTCGCCATCATCTCAAACCACGTAGTATTGCTTCTGCCTCAAGAGGGACACGCGCATCGCCTTGGTACATCATGACACGTTGGACCGCATGACAGGCCATGCTCTCCCGCCGTTCGCTTGGTAAAATCACCTCATTTTTACTATACTTCCTCCGTATCGGTTTACTACATGGCATGCACGTCGTTCTAGGTTGAGAATTTAACTGGCTATATATGTGATGAACAGTACTCTAGCCTTTTAAAAAATGTATACTTTTGTATAGTAGTACTATCGATGGATTGCACCATGGAGCAAAAATTGAAAAAAAAGGTGGTACATATAGAGAGCGCTCATCGCCAAATTATGCATATAGTACTATTAAAAAAGCTAGTACGTGCTTAATTGGGGTGCTAAATTCTATTAAAGAAATACTAGTAATATGTACATACTGAAGAGTTAAAGTAACGAGAAGAAACATAACATAGTTCTGCTGGGGGCTCAGCACAACACACCCCTCAAATTAAACTAAGCACACCTGAAATTAAACTATGCAACTAATCCTGTAGACACTGCATTAGAAGTTTAGAACCACCATGAGCAACGACACTGCCACCTTACTCAGAATCCTCGTCCACGTCCTCGACTTCGTCCTTGTCCCTCTTCCTCTTGGCCGATACTTCTTTGCTTGAACCGCACACTTGGCTGTTGCTCTTCATCCAACCGTTGTAGATATTGAAACAAAGGTAGCCATCCATTGCAGCGTAGTGGATGTGGTCTATATCTTGTACATTCCGCTGCCATGCATGACGATGAAACGTGTAATGAGGTTTCTCCAGTTTACGGTACGAAGGATGAACCATGGCTCCTGCCAGGGTCAACATTGAAGGCTGACGAGAGGGCACCAGCCGATTCTTCTGGAAGTCGAAGGGGTTGCCTACAACGAGGCCTATCCGACCCAGGACTTCTTTGTCGTTCTTAAAGTCTACAGTAACGAATTTCACTGTTTTGTCCTTGAGGAAGTTCTTAAAATCCTGGCACTCAACGTCGGCATGGCATATGTGGTAGACCAAGCAAACATTATGTACGCAAACTTGGATCACGGCGGGCTTCTTCCTCTCTTTGTCCTTTAGATCCTTCTCTCGTCCCAGGACTGTGGTGTACTCAACATCTAGCCCAGCGACCCACTCATCATCTGAGTTTTCGAACATGCGTCTGAAGCGAGAAAGGTATCCTTTCACCGTCGCGGAAGAACGGGTGTAGATGACGTCGAACTCATCGCCGATGATGGTTCTAACCTTGTACTCACCGCCGATCGTGGAGATTTGGGATGCCATGGATTTGGGAGGAGGGTTACGATTAGTGGAACTGTCGTAATGTGACTGGACGGGACGACTAGGAGCGAACCGCCGTAGTATTGAAGGACGTGCGGGGACGAGTAGGAGCGAACTGCCAGCGTGCGAACGGCAGGGTAGTGGCTTTCCATTCTCCCATGATACGGGCTTCCAAGAGCTCTTGGATCTGAGATCGAACGGTTGCATGGCGTGATTCTAGACCTATGGGTGAATATCCTATCGTGGAGGGTTATTCTGCAAATTTTCAGCAACTTAGCATGCGACCGTTTGATCTCAGATCCAAGGGCTGCCAGCAGCCCGTATCATGGTCGCACCTACCACGACTGTCGCGTCGCTCGCGCGGTCGCGCCCTTGGAGATTTAACACGGTGCGTTAGGCTATCTGATGTTGGCATGTCATACATAGTCATCACTTAGTCACTCATACTACAACAAGGTTGGCTATAAGGTTGGCTATAAGTGTAATGTTTTTTCACTCCTCTCTATCTCTTTCTTCGTACTCCCTCCGTCCCATAATATAAGAACGTTTTTGACACTAGTGTAGTGCCAAAAACGTTCTTATATTATGGGACACAGGGAATACTAGTATTTATTGCATTTGCCAAGGAGTGACCTCTTCCAATGAAATGGTGTTGCTAAGTTTGCTTCATTTAATTAGCTATAGACTCAAAATTGTCTTTTCACCTAGGTACACGCGCTTAGCACCGTTTCTTCCTTGGGTCACCAAACTAGTCTCTCTCTTCTTGATTAACTTGCCACATCAGACTTTATGCCTATGTGGCAAGCTTAAGCACCTGTAGGAGCAAGTACAAGTAAGTACAATAGTGTGCTTTACATGGCATTTTTGCATATGTGGAGGAAAGAGAGGCAAGGAAAAAGTGGAGAAGTGGGCTCTCATGCAAGAGCCAACCTCTACTACAGGGTGGAGCATTGGGAGAGGCACCTGTATGGAGGTGGTCAGGAATCGGGAGACTGACGCCGGTCGTAGCGCCGCAGTTAAAATGATAATGGCAAGTCAAATCACGGGGCCCCACCTGTCCAGCAGTAACTCGCTGTCAAATCACACAGCCCTACGTTTGCAGCAGCCTACTCCCTCGTCTTCTCACGTCTCGGTCGAACCGACTAGGCAGAACTGCCGCGCCTACCGCACAGGAAAAGCTCCGCCCTCGACTTTTAAATACAACTACATCCGCTTAAGAATCCAATGATATACTTTTTGTGACATAGTAACTCATATTTAGTTAGTCAAATGGATGACCTAGAACTACGTGCAGGCCCTATAAACCGAGACGCCTAAAAATAAAAAAACCGAGACGGAGAGGGTAGTTCAGCACGTATCTTTTTAGATCAATATAGTCGGGATTCACCAAGGAGCAAAACCAAGTGGTAGGCTGCTCCTGTCGTGTTGGCGTAGCAACTCAAGTAGGGTCAGTCCGCACACGAAATGGCGACACACTTAACAAGACCCCTTTGGCCGACATGTGGCTCATCCACCGTCTTGTTCCACGTGCGATGCACCAAATTACAGTTCGGAGCAGTGGTTGGAATTGGAGGCACACCGGTCGTAGCGCCGCAGTAGTAGAAAATGAGCGATGAAGGGTGAACTCACAAAGCCCCACCTTTCCCACATTAAGCTGGACGGACGAAGTAACCATGATTTCACTCTAGGGTGCAAGAGCATAAAGAAAAGAGAAAACAATGATGCGTGCCTAGGGCACCCTAGGGTAGGGGTCTCCACTACAGATCCTTTTTTTGAAAGCGCCTCCACTACAAATCGGCTTCTCCCTCGTCCTCTTGAAGAAAACCGATGATGAATGCGGCGGTAGGGTTTGTAGGAGTACTACGGTGTGCGGGGCCACATCGTAGTAAACGGGTTCGAGTCGACGCCTTAAATATGTGTGGGCTGCTTGGTTTTACGGGAACGAGGCAGCATTTTGGGTTTGGGAACCAGTGGAGATATAGTACGTACAAAAAATTGTGGACGTAGGTTCGACCGAAAGGCAATGATGCATGGGCCCTGCATTTTGATATACCCGGGGCCGTGTGAAATTTGCTACTCTACTCAAAACTAGTAAGGTACACATGTATTGAACGCATGAGATTTCGAAACCAAATTACGAATAAATACACACTATAGCATGTAAAGCTTTGAGTCATATATGCATGATGTAGATGTTCGTTTAGTTCTTATAGTTCATCTCATTCAAAATCAATTAGTTTTATAAAAATGTTAATATTCATGGCGTTGTGCATTGTAAATCATAAAGTAAAAAACAAATAATGGCAATTCATTTAGATAAAAATAATCAGTTATGATACAGAAGATTCTAGAACAAAGGAGAAGTGCTTGTGTTTTGAGGTTTGTGCATTATGCTTAAGTTCAACCATGGAGTCTTCTAAATTGTACATGTGGCAGATCTGGTGGAATGTTGATGATATCCAACGACCAGTAGTGCTCGGATTTGTCTATCTCTGCACTGTCGGGTTAGCTTCATCCAGCGACCATCTTTCAAAGTTATTGGCACACTATATAGTTCTTGTGCCATAGTTGCATGTTTTGGAAAAAAGCTACTAGTGGGTTGTACTATCTATTTAGGAATAGAAGATGTATACATGGAAGTTGTAGGGAAAGAGAAGACATGGAGCATCTCAATTCCTATGAGTAGGGATTGGAAAAGAGATGTCATTTGGTTCACATCATAGGCACTTTTCTATTGAATCTAGAGATGACATATATCTCAATTCCTATGAGGAGGGATTAGAAAAGAGATGTAATTTGGTTCATATCATAGGAACTTTTCTATTGAATATACGCTAATGTTTATTTTCCTTTGAAATTAAGGGAGTATAGGAATCCATTCATATGAACCAAGTGGCTCTAAAGCTATAGAAATGATATCATGTTTATTTCCTTTGAAATGTGGAGTATATGAATCTATTCCTCTGAACCAATTGGCTCTAAAGGAAAAAATCCTATAAAAATCATATCATATAGAGTTCCTATGATATTCCTCGACACTAAAGGATGCTTGAAATTGCTGCGGGTGATACGATGGTCTTTCTTTGTAGACTCCTCACCCATCTTTATAGTTACCTCTCGAAGATGAATGAAATGATATATACATGGTATTCTACATGTGCAATTTGGTACACGAAAACTCGGTAAAAGTTTGCGAGGTTCGAATTTTCAATAAAGCTATATGCACTACATTTCGGAACAGAGGGAGCATACGGTAGTTGCTAACACTCACGTGGAAGATTTGTGTGTAGGAGGAGTGGCTGTTCTGTTAAATGACATGGAAAAACTGACACTGTCGGATGCCGATCTAACGGTTCTTACGGCGTTCGTCAGGAAAAGGCTTGTGGCGAACGTTTGTCGGATAATGATTTACGGACACATGCATTGCATTGATACGTGCCCCCCTCTCTCTCATGCACATGCACCCTCACGAGTCACGACTCTCCCGAGTCCTCTCGCAGACTCGCACGTCGCACCCACCGTCTATCTACAGGTAGACGTCACACACATATGTGCTCTTCACACCCTACCCTCAGAATTTCTAAAAAACAAAAGATGGCGCGCACATTTTATTTTAGCTCACACGTCACACACTTATACTATTACTCTTGCGGCGAACGTTCTTTGGGCATAGTATATTGTACTCTCACAAAGAGAAGCGGTGCACGCACGCACTAGTTCTCTCACACCCACTCGCGGGTACACGTAGGAGCGCATTTTTTTGAAGCTGGTACAACAAAATCACTGCACTATATATAAAAGCAGGAGCCTTAGCGCTTGCTTTACTAGGGTTCCTCTCGTTCACTCTCTCATGCTCTCCAGATCTAAGCAACACATAGGCGGCCACACTCTCTCTCAGCTCACGGCTGGTCACAAATCCGGCCGGACAACCTCGACCGGGACAGGGGTGTAGGTGCATCGTTCATGCTGTCGTCGGCGGCGAGGGAGGAGACCAATGGCTGCCCGCACGTCCCGATCGGCGGCCGTGCCGTTCTCTCTGAGAGAGCGCCGGCTCGGGAGGGCCGCCGACCCCTTCTTCCTCCCTACGGTATTGTGGCCAAGATGCGGCCTACCGACGCCGTCTTTACCACATGCCGACGACCCTCAGGTATATATTCCTTCGGAACCTACCTTGCTCTACTGCCCCAGCTCCGTTCGTGTGGATCCTTTTCTACTTCCGTCCGCTGTTCCAAAGCCACCTAGACTTCTACTATTATTAGAAGTAAAGCTAGTTCATACAGTCGACTCAAAGCGTTGGTTCAAACAGGGAAGAAAGTGGGAAAGCTGTAGCATGAATCTAGGACTTGGTTCTAAGAGGAAACGGGGGAAAGTAGTAATATCTGTCACTGTTTAAATAACCGTATTTCATAGTTGCGCAAACAGGGATGTCTGTCTCCGTATCATTTCTATCCGCGCAATCAAAAGCACACACCTCAGTTTTTAGTACAACTGCGCAAAATGAGATGGCTATCCCTCGTTGCCGTCGTCTAACCTCCCGTCTTCAAGGTATCCCTACATTGGTACTAGTAACTAAGGTAGAATGACCAATGCAATCTAAAAGAAGCTGATTCTTATGTTTTACTTCCTGATTGCAGTGCAGGGACGAGCGAAAACAACTGCATCCTAGTCCGGAATGCACTTTCTACCAGTTCATCCATGGACCGAGGACCAGCTGGCACGGCTGCACGGCGGTTTTTTGGATAGGTGCGCGGACAAGAGGCATTGTGGTTTGCTTATTTCTGCAAATAGCGGTGCTTAAATTTAGTGGAATGCGCAAGCATTTCAGCTGGTCAGTACACTGCATGGTTCAGTTCAGCATTCCAGCTGAGACCACAATTATAATTGCTTATTCTGGAATGAGAGAACCTAACCCTGAATGGTGGCAACAAGAAAAAACCAGAGTGAACTCCAGGAAATTTAAGCCTGCCGGGAGGCCCTTTGCTCAGAGAAGCCTTGCTTGTTTTTTCCTGATTTGTAAACCTTCTCACAACTTTGTCTTTTGCTGTGAACTAGTATATGTTTGTTATGTTCTATGAATCATTGAGATGTATTAAATTGCTTAACTTATGCTTTTCAAGTTTTTTATGAAGACGAGTTTAATGTGAGTGTTCCACATGAGCGCTGGACTAGCGTGTGAACGTTTGGAATTTATTACATTGTGGCCTCAATTAACTACATGAACCACTGTAACAAGATACATAGTTGATTATATGTCAGACAGCAGATTGTTGATTGTCAGCTGGTCGATAGCCTAGTGTTGAAGCGAGCTGAGCCAATGTGCCGTGTTTTGCACAACTGCTTACAAGTGGGGTAGCACCAACAGTGTTTACAAGTACTTATGTATACGTCGGCGCACGGTTCTCGCACGAGTGCTCTATTTCATCAAAACACACACTGCTCGTATGATAAACCGTGACAACTTATGTCTTACCATGCCATATTCATGAAAAAACTAGTGAGGACGCATCTGTTTCGGCAACAATTATGATGGTTCTCACATGATTCACGGGCACACAAAAGTAGCAGCAGTTCCCATAGACGGATTCAAACAGAGTACTAGCCCTAGAGGGGTCGATAACAGGCAAGGTTCGGATAATTAGACACAATCCAAACTACTATTAAACACTAGCTGGGGCAACTATTTCATGCCTCGATCTAATTTGGGCTGGACACAAGACGGACCTTGCCATGAACATCATCGAGGACGTCCCGCTGCAGCTCAATCCTGTGAACCTTCATGAAGACAACCTTGTGGCCTTGCCACTGATAAACTTGTTTGTGGAGGCATGCCACATCATCTTCCTGCGCAAGCTTGACAAGAACACTATGCCTCACAAACGAAGGAGTAGCTTTGAACTTCTTGTGCTTCAGTACACCCTGGACAACACGCCTGACAACAGTGAGGCTGGAATACAACTCTTCATTGGTATAACCGCAAATGGCTTCCAGGATCCAACAGCCTAAGAACTCTGTTTTCCCAGTGCGTATATTCAGGTCGTCCGCCTCATAGCGAGTGACATGTACAACCACACAATCCTTGTCTGCATTAGGGCTCTAATTGAAACAGAAACAAATTCTGAATTACTTTTCAGTATAAGAAACACAAGTTATTTAAACCACTATGTATAGCATGGCATCGAAGCTAATAAAATTTTGCATTATTAATCACCACATACTTCCTTTTCTAAAAAAAAATCACCACATACTTAGATGAAAAACCACAATCGAGATCGTCAAAGAAGGAAATCACCTTGGGCTGCTCAGCGGGGGGGGGGGGGGGGGAGGGGGGACACATCCTCGAAGGGGGAAAACTGCTCCTGCAGTGCCACGGGGGCTGTAACCTCAAACGGGGCGTTGACCATCTCAGTAGTGGCGTGAGCGTATCTGGGGTCAGCTCGGTGGTTGCCTCCATCTTCTTGGAGCTCTCTGTCTCGTGGGGATCAGCCTCCCGCGTCTGCTCCAATATCGGCAGATCTTTGCCTGGTTCTCCTTGGTCCATCATGAAACTGACGAATACTAGGAGACCACTGAAAGGAAAACACAATCGCAATGACAATGAAACAAAAAAGAGAGTGAGGATCAGTTATTGCTTTGCAAAAGTTCTTTTTTTCTCTGAACGAAAATATACCAACATCACGGATCCGCTTACCTTCCCTTCGTTCGGAGAGAAGAACAGTGGTAGAAGGATAGTCCGAGGGAGAAGGGGATTCAGCGAAGAGTGAAATGATGGTTGCTTCGTCTGTCAAACTTAGACTGCGGGGAGCTGGGGTTTTGTGATACGATGGCTCGTTACTGCCGCGCTACGACCGGGGTGACTCTCTGCCTGCATACTGCCTTCTAATTTGGTGGATGGCATTTGGGCCCGCGCGCTGCATGGCCCGCATGTCGGTGAACAAAAGTATAACGACATTCAGTAGAGGGAGACGTTTCAATGACCTAGGAGGAGCCAGAAGCGGTAGAGTGTCTCCACTGTACTAGTAGTAATTGTTTTTCTGGGTAGCTGTAGAGTGTCTCCACTGTACTAGTAGTAATTGTTTCTCTGGGCCCAAGACAAAACAGCCCATCCACACTGGGTGCTCTTCCTCCTCGCTCCCACCCACCTCACGTCAGCTCGCTCCACTCGTATCCCCAAATTGCTCACCTCACTCCTACAGAAAACCCCAGCTCCCCTTCTTCCTCACTCCTATAGAAAACCCCCAGCTCCCCTTCTTCTTCGCTCGCACTACAACTAGGCTCGTCATTCGTTACTCTGCTCAAATCCGTGAGCGCGACGCGACGCCCTCGAGGAAAATGGAGTCAGCTGACCCCAGCGCCAAGAAGATGAGGCTCCCGCCAGCGGCGATGCCTGTTGTAGATCCCGCACCCGGCCGCGTGGGGAGAAGCGGCGACCCCGCCCCCACCGGATCCCAGGAACCCGTAGAATCTCGGGTGGACCGCATCAGCGATCTCCCGGACGCCGTCCTTGGGGAGATCATCTCGCTTCTCCCCACCAAGGATTGCTGCCGCACCCAAGTCCTCTCAATTCGGTGGCGCCCTCTATGGCGCGCCGTACCCCTTAATCTCGACTGTCCTCAGCTATCTCTCTTCAATGATTTTGAAATCCCCAGAGCCATCATCTCCTCCCACCAGGGCTCCGTTCAAAGCCTCTGCATCCCGTCATGCTACCTGAGCAAGCATACCATGCCCTACACGGTGGACGCCTGGCTGCAATCCCCTGAATTCACAGAACTACAGCTGCTTGAGTTCTACTATTCCCCTGGAAAGCACATACCACATACCGAACGCCATGAACTTGTTCCCTCAGCACCGATGTCCATCTCGCGGTTTTCGTCCTCTCTCCACACCGCCACCTTTGCGCTATGCTACCTACCAAACAATCTGGTACTAAACCTTCGACTCCCATTTCTCAAGAAACTTTCACTTGTGCGGGTTTGTATATCGGAGGCCTCATTGCACAGCATCATCCACTCTAGTTGCCCTGCGCTGGAGTGCTTGGTGCTTGTTTTCACAGTTAGAATCGGTTGTCTCCAAATAAAGTCGCCTAACCTTGTAAGAATTGGAATTTCTTTTGACGGAAGGCAGCTCATCATCCAAGATGCCCCTTCACTTCAAAGGTTGATCCTTGATTCTAGTTATTCACCGTTCCAAATAACCGTCCTCTCTGCGCCTAAACTGGATACCTTGGGTGTACTACATGATCTCTGTGCTCATTTCAATATGGTGTTTGGCTCCACAGTTCTTCAGGTACTTTATATTATCATCTACACTTGTAACCATAAGCTGCATTTTAAATTTCTGCGCATAATTTATATATCATCTTGGAGTACACATTTTGTACTAATATTATGTTCTATGCTCAATGAAGAGTTTCTCCATGGATGGCCTATCAATGATGTCTATTTAGGCAACCGGACGGGGTAAGAAAGTTATAACCAATCGGTGGATTCGTAAGCATCGGGATTTTCTCACTTCTCATGAGATTCGATTGAAGACAATAACGCTAGAACGATATGTAGCCAACCGTGCAAACACAAGATTTGTCACATTCTTCCTGCTGAATGCGAGGTTACTATTGTCCATCAAGCTTAAGTTTATCAGCAGCATGGTTTTGACGGATGGGTATGTCGAAGAGCAAAAAAAGGAGTTTCAGGTGGGCAAAAGAGCTTCTGAACATGTCGGGCTTCTATTTACAACATATTGTGGTCATAATCCAGTAAATTTTACGACCCAGGATGTTCATTCTATGGACCTGACCGATCCATTTGACTGTGACTGCCGAAAACAATGCTGGAGTTAGATGTTGTTGCCCTTTTCAATCTGTTTTTTTTGTAAACCTGATGAACAATTAACCCTCGTGCTTTTGTACAGTTTGTAAGCTGGAGTTAGATGTTCCTGCCCTTTTCAACTCGGCTGTGACTGTCATATTTTCTTTGAAACAAGGCAACTGGCTTGCCATTCGTTTAATTTAGAGTGAAATATTGTAACAAATCCCAACCAAGGGAAATAACGTCACTGTCGCCGGCTGCTTGAGCTCACTGTGCATTATAGAAGCCAAGTGATTAGCCCCCACCAGCACCCACAAACTTATTTCGAACTAGCACATCAAATGGGCTGTAAATTTTCATAGGAAAGGCTGCATGACCGTGAAAGATTTGGATTCTGACATTTGGGACCCGCGAGGAAATAGCCTATCCAAGGTGGTGTCGACTTACTAGCCAGTCAACAAACGATTCTGCCTAGCAGCCGTTGGATTGACATCCAACATCTGTCGTGTATCTTCTATCTCTTGTCTTCTTCTTCCTCCAGCCGCCCAAACCAAACCACCCCGTCGGCTCCGCCTGCTCCCACCTCCCATGGCTGGCTGCGCCTCCGCCGCCCTACCGTATGTACCCTCTAACGTTGGCCAGTCCCTCCCTCTATTCCCCCACATGTCCTGTTATTCTCCAGCGACGTCAGCCCCAACACGCACCCGCGCCCGAACCAGTCAACCCTCGTACTCCCCTCCGCCTGCGACTGGACCGGCGCATCTTCAACGGCTCCTGTTCATTCCGTCCGAGGCCTCGCCGTCGTCCTCCGCCTTGCGGCCTTGGTTCGCTCGCCGTACGCGATGCGCCGCCCTCTTGCGTTGTCAACGTCGTCAACAACCGAGAGGAACAAGGGGATGACTGTACGTGGTGAGGATGACAGTAGGGACCCACCAGCGTCATGGCAGTACGCAAGCAAGTGCCTCTATAGTACAAGCCCAAAAATATGGTTCCTCCTAATGGTTGGACATCTGGGGCTCACGCCATTGTCAACGTAGTCAATAAACGAGACAATTACACTACGAGCAGCTGACACCAGGGACAAGTCGCGCAGATTTTTTGTTAGGAACAAGCAGTTGTTATTTATACTAGTTTTAGCGACGGATCAGGGTAACAACGGGGCTGTGCGGGGGTTGTGGCCCGTCTAGCCAGGGTTTTATTTATGTTTACCACATCATGAGCCCAGTTGTGTTTTTTTCTTGCTGAAAATGGCTAGCCCAGTTCTATTTTTTTAAAAGAAATACCCAAACAAGGCCTACTTGCTTTATCGGCCCTGCTGGGCTGCAAATCTTTCAAGACGAGGAGAGTTTCATTCGGTTTGCCCAGAAATGGGCTGTACATTTTTAAAACACATCAAACCAGGAATTAGTTTCAATTTTTTTTCATTACAAGATCTTAAATTCCATTGATTTTTATGCGTGGAAAATTATTTGGATTTTATATTTATATAAATTATTTTTCAAACTAGTTTCAATGTGAATCGATATTTCTGGATTAAAAACAGTTGACCGCACTGAAATATGCAAAATTTCGTATACTTTTTAACCGTGGCCACAATATGGGGTGTAATGCTAACAAAAAGAAGATGGGCTCCAAAAAAATTCTTAAGAATTAGCAAATGGGCTCCACCAACTATATCTTCACACGCAAGGAAGTGCCTCCTTATTACGCCCAAAAAAATGAATACCCCCCTGCTAGTTGGGACCCACCATATTGTTGGGCTGACTTGTGGGCCTACTAAGTTGACGGGGACGGAGGGCTTTGTCAACTTAGTCAATACTCCAGTGACCGTACGATGTCCATCCAACGGCCATAGTGCTTCTTCAACCTCTGGTCTTCTTGCTCCAGCCGCCCAAAGCAGCGCCGGTCGTGCCGCCTGCTCCTGCCTCCCATGGCCGGCTGTGCTACCGCGGAGGCCTCACCGCCCCCAAACTACTCCCACCACTGGCCAGGCCATCCCTCCACTCACCCACACCCCCTGTTATTCTGCGGCAACGGCAGCCTCACACCGCAGCCGAACCAGTGAACGCTCGTACTCCTCTCCGCGTGGGCATCCACTGCCGCGTCTTGCCTGGCTCCGCGTCGTCCCCTTCCTAGGCCTCGCCGTCGTCCACCGCCGTGGTGCTCTCGGCGCGGCGTGGTCAATGTGGTCAACGACCGACTTCCATCGGAAGAGTACTGTACGTGGAGAGGCTGACAGCTGGGTCCACGACAGCCGCAAGGAAGTGCCTCCTTATTACGCAGAAAATAATTATTCCTCCACCTGACAGCTAGGACCCACCGGACGGGCCACCAGTATTTTGTGAAAAAAATCTTTTCCCCCTGACTGCTGGGACCCACCGGACGGGCCACCGTATTTCGGGAAAAAAATGTTCCCCCCGCTGTCAGCTCGGACCCACCGGAAGTGCCTCCTTATTATGCACAAAAACATGAATACTCCCCCGTCTAGCTGGGACCCACCTTGGTGGGAGGCTGACTTGTGGGCCTACTAAGTTGATGGGGACGAAGGGCTTTGTCAACTTAGTCAATATGAACGATTCTAGCTCCAGTGACCGTACGATGTCCATCCAACGGCCGTAGTGCTTCTTCAACCTCTGGTCTACTTGCTCCACCGCCCAAAGCAGCGCCGGTCGTGCCGCATGCTCCTGCCTCCCGTCGCCGGCTGTGCTGCCGCAGAGGCCTCACCGCCCCTACTATTCCCACCGCTGGTCAGGCCCTGCGGCGACGGCAGCCTCACACCGCAGCCGAACCAGTGAACCCTCGTACTCCTCTCCGCGCGGGCTTCCACTGCCGCGTCTTCCCCAGCTACGCGTAGTCCCCTTCCTAGGCCTCGCCGTCGTCCACCGCCGTGGTGCTCTCCGCGCGGCGTGGTCAACATGGTCAAGGAATGACTTCCATCGGAAGAGTACTGTACATGGAGAGGCTGACAGCTGGGTCCACGGCCACAGCCCAGTTTTTTTTTGTGATTTGCCAAGTAAGTCGCTTTGTCAGGCCTGTTGGGCTGCAAATCTTTCAAGACAAGGAGAGCTTTCATTCGGCTGGCCGAGAAAATGGCCCATGAGTAATGAGAAATGGGCTGTACATTTTTAAAACACATCAAACCGGCAATTAGTTTCAAATATCTTTTTTTTCATTTCAAGATTTTAAATTACATTAATTTTTATGCGTGGAGAATTTGTTGGATGTTATATTGATATACATTTATTTTTAAAATCAGTTTGAATGTGAGTACAAATTTCGGGATTAAAAACAGTTCGGACCGCACCGAAATATGCAAAATTTCGTATAATTTTTTAACCGTGGCCACAATATGGGCTGTAATGCTAACAAAAAGAATATGGGCTCCAAAAAAAACCTTAAGAATTAGCAAATGGGCTGTAAATTATTAGAAATAATGGCAGATGGGCTGTATGCTGTTTTCCACAGATTTGAGGCTTTCCTAAAAAAAGGTTGACGCACAAGCACTGACTGTTGGATGTCCATCCAACGGCCGTCGTGCTTCTTCAATCTCTGCTCTTCGTGCTCCAGCCGCTCAAACAAGCGCCGGCGGGACTGCCTGCTCTCTCCTCCCCGCGGCCGGCTGTGCTGCCGCGCAGGCCTCACCGCCCCACCGTACTCCCATCGCTGGCCTAGCCATCCCTCTACTCACCCGCACCTGCTGTTATTCTCCGGCGACGGCAGATGAACCAGTAAACCCTCGTACAGTCGTACTCCCCTCCGCGTGGGAAACAACTGCCGAGTCTTCCATGCCTCCGTGTCGTCCCCTTCCTAGGCCTCGCCGTCGTCCACCGCCGTGGTGCTCTCGGCACGGCGTGGTCAATGTGGTCAACGACCGACTTCCATCGGAAGAGTACTGTGCGTGGAGACGCTGACAGCTGGGTCCACGGCCGCAGTAAGGAAGTGCCTCCTTATTACACGCAAAATAATTATTCCTCCACCTGACAGCGGGGACCCACCGGACGGGCCACCGTATTTCGTGAAAAAAACGTTTCCCCCTGACTGCTGGGACCCACCAGCTACACCTTCACACGCAAGGAAGTGCGTCCGGGCAAAAAAACAAAACGATTCGCCCCCCTGACTGCTGGGACCCACCAGCTACATCTTCGCACGCAAGGAAGTGCCTGACAGTCGGGACCCACCTGGTTGAAGCGTACGTAGCGTTGTCATTCTGGTCGCGAACTTGTACGTACATATATACTGGTGGATGTAGAGGCGCGCACGTGTCGTAGTAGAGGCGCGCACGTAGCATGTACACGTACGTACAGCGGCCAGGGTGCAAGAAAGAAAATACGGCCACGTATGTGTACATACGGGCGGGGTCTCGAACGCCTACTCGCGCATACGTACGGCGAGGGCTCGTTGACATGGCTGGGTCGGAACGGAGAAACAGCGTCGTCGTCGTGTTCATGGGGAGGCAACGGATTGCGTCGTGTTCATGGGGAGGCAACGGAATGCGTCGTGTTCATCGGGAGGCAACGGAACACGTGGGAGCCAACCGGCTGGGTCGGAACGGAATGCGTGGTCGTGTTCATCGGGAGGGCTTGGACGGAACAGGCGATGGAAGCGAGGCCTGGCGTACCGCAGAACGGAGGAAACGGCCTTGTGTTCGACCGGCCACGTTCGAAACGAGATCATGTTCATCTGGAGGGGTCTGGCGTACCGCAAAACGGACGAAACGGACCTCCTACGGTCAAAATGGGGGTCCTGTTGCTCGGGAGGGGTGTGGCGTATCGCAAAATGGGCGAAACAGACCTCCTACGGTCGAAACGGGGGTCCTGTTGATCGGGAGGGGTGTGGCGTAGACGAAACGGACCTCCTACGGTCGGAACGGGGGTCCTGTTCATCGGGAGGGGTGTGGCGTACCGCAAAACGGGACTCCATGGGATACTGTTCATCTCCACCGTCGACCTCCTCCAGCCTCCACGGGCTACCGTCGACCTCCTCCAGCCTCCACGGGCTCCTGTTCATCCAGCCTCCACCGCGCGCTACTCCACCGGCTACTGTTCAACCACCCCTCCACGGGCACCCCTCCACCGTCTACTTTTCATCCAACCCTCCACACCACGGGGTCCTATTCAACCACCCCTTCACGGGCACCCCTCCACCGTCTACTGTTCATCCATCCCTCCACCACACCACGGGGTCCTGTTCATCCAGAGGCAATGCCACCGCTCACTGTTCATCCAAACCCCCCCGCAACGCTCACTGTTCATCCCAGAGGCAGCATCGATCGGCTTCAGTTAGCAGCAGTAGCGAAGGAATCGCTCGATCGGGTTCAGTTAACAGTCATCAATCGATCGCTCGGGTTCAGTAATGCGTAGCCTGTTGTGCAATCGCTCGGGTTTAGTTAGAGCCCAACGCCTCGCTCGGGTTCAGTTAGAGCCAACGCCTCGCACACACGCGCGTACGTGTACGAGAGAAACGCGCATCCCTCGGCCCCCGACCTCCCACCGTAACCGGGAACTTCCCGAAATTTTCCTCCCCTCGCTTCTACCACGGTTTTTTCCGTCATGGACGGCCCAAAGAATGTCATGCAGCTGCGTCTCCGGCCCGCCCAGGACGAAAAGCCCATTTTCTGTCATGATTTTTTGTCATAGAAGTAGGAGCCCACCACATCTATGATGATACCGGGTTTTGTCACAATTATCGTCATAGACGTGTCATATGTATGAGAGAAAAAATTTCGTTCGACCCAAAATGTCACGGATGTTTCTTTTTTTTGTAGTGGTTAGACTTTGTTGTTGCATGGTATATGTTACTTTGTGCTCACTACTACATCACAAATCATTGTTAATTAAAATTGGCTTTGATATACCTTGGGATCCGGGTGGATCCATTACTTGAGCACTATATGCCTAGCTTAATGGCTTTAAAGAAAGCGCTGCCAGGGAGACAACCCAGAAGTTTTAGAGAGTCATATATTTCTGTTGAGTGCTTTTGTATAGTTTAAAAACAAAAAATAAATAAAGAGGGGAACCCAAAACTTTTCAAAAAGAAAAGCGAAAGTGAGAAAGACGAGCATTGTTAAATTGGGAGCAAGCCTTGAACTTTGTTCATGCTCACGGAAACTTTGTGAATCTTGATTACAGAAACTTTTCAATAAAAAAATTATCCCCTTGTACAATTCCATTGTATTATAAAAATAATGTGCCAAGGTTTGCCTTTAGGATGTTTACAATGCTTGTTGGTTTGTGCGGTGCAGGACAGAAACTTTGGCTGTAGTGCGCGATTTTACATTTTTTACTGGAACGTAAAATGGTTCTGAAACTTTTTGCACTGTATTTATATACAAATTTTTTATTTTTCCTAATTTTTGCAGAATTTTCAAGTATAAGAAGTATGGTGAATGTTCAGATTATTATAGACTGTTCTGTTTTAGACAGATTCTGTTTTTGATGCATAATTTGCTTGTTTTGATGAAACTATCAATTTATATCAGTGGATTAAGCCATGGAAAAGTTATATTACAGTAGCTACAATGCAAAAACAAAATATGAATTGGTTTTCAACAGTACTTAGAGTAGTGATTTGCTTTATTATACTAACAGATCTTACCGAGTTTTTTGTTGAAGTTTTGTGTGGATGAAGTGTTCGATGATCGAGGATGTCTCGATGTGAGAAGAAGGAAGAGAGGCATGAGCTCAAGCTTGGGGATTCCCAAGGCACCCCAAGTAAATATTCAAGGAGACTCAAGCGTCTAAGCTTGGGGATGCCCCGGAAGGCATCCCCTCTTTCTTCAACAAGTATCGGTATGTTTTCGGATTCGTTTCGTTCATGCGATATGTGCAAATCTTGGAGCGTATTTTGCTTTAGTTTTCATTTTTCTTTTATGCACCATGCTGGTATGAGATAGTACTTGGTTGATTTATAGAATGCTCTATGCACTTCACTTATATCTTTTGAGTATGGCTTTATAGAATGCTTCATGTGCTTCACTTATATCATTTGAAGTTTGGATTGCCTGTTTCTCTTTGCATAGAAAACCGCCATTTGTGGAATGCTCTTTTGCTTCACTTATATTTGTTAGAGCGTGGGCATATCTTTTGTAAAAGAATTAAACTCTATTGCTTCACTTATATCTATCTAGAGGGATGACAGGAACTGGTCATTCACATGGTTAGTCATAAAATCCTACATAAAACTTGTAGATCACTGAATATGATATGTTTGATTCCTTGCAATAGTTTTCCGATATAAAGATGGTGATATTAGTGTCATGCTAATGGGTAGTTGTGGATTAGTAGAAATACTTGCGTTGAGGTTTGTGATTCCCGTAGCGTGCACGTATGGTGAACCGTTATGTAACGAAGTCGGAGCATGAGATATTTATTGATTGTCTTCTTTATGAGTGGCGGTCGGGGATGAGCGATGGTCTTTTCCTACCAATCTATCCCCCTAGGGGCATGCGTAGTAGTACTTTGCTTCGAGGGCTAATAAACTTTTGCAATAAGTATATGAGTTCTTTATGACTAATGTGAGTCCATGGATTATACGCACTTGGGCGCTGGTGGCTTCGCCTCGGCGCCAAATGTTGGCGGGGAGGGGACCTCTGCTTCTCAGCCCGGCACAGGTAAGTTACTCGCCTTCCGTCCCTATTCCTTTTTCTGTTCTTTCTGAATCCTTGGTCTTGGCCTCGTCTCATCCCCTTCTCGGTATCCAGACCCCCTCCCCCCGGCGGACCCAGAGGACATAGACAACGTCATCGAGGATGTCGCCAAGGCCGCCGAGGCGGAGGCCGAGAAGATCGCCGCCGAGGAGGCCACCAAGGGCGCTCCTGAGGACGCCGCCAAGTGGCCTGTCGGGGAGCCCGGCAAGGCTACCGCCGAGGAGGCCGGCAAGCGGCCTGTCGGGGAGGCCGGCAAGGCCGCTGCCGAGGAGGAGGTGGTTGATGACCAGCCTTGCTCCTACACTGCCTCTGGCTCCGGCAGGTATCTGAGGGTGGGTGGCGACCTTTTCGTCCACCTTATAGGGGCGTCGAGCTCCAAGGCGCCCGTCGAGGGAGAGGTGTTCGACGAGGAGGTGCTTGCCGCCGCCAGGCTCGAGGTTGTTGATGAGCCGAGCACCGGTGGTGATGGTTCTCAGGAGGAGCGGCTTCTCCAGGCCATGGGTGCCAATTTTCGAAAGCTCCAGGCGCTCTACCGTGCCCGCCTGGACAAGGCCAAGTCCAGGATGGCAACGGTGGACAAGGGGGAGGCGGACCTTGCTACCTCTTGAGCACTGCGTTGGTTTTCCCTTGAAGAGGAAAGGGTGATGCAGCAAAGTAGCGTAAGTATTTCCCTCAGTTTTTGAGAACCAAGGTATCAATCGAGTAGGAGGCTACGCGCGAGTCCCTCGCACCTACACAAACAAATAAATCCTCGCAACCAATGCGATAAGGGGTTGTCAATCCCTACACGGTCACTTATGAGAGTGAGATCTGATAGATATATAGGATAATATTTTCGGTATTTTTATGATAGAGATGCAAAGTAAAATAAAAGCAAAGTAAAAGGCAACAGAAATAACTGAGTGTTGGAAGATTAATATGATGAAGATAGACCCGGGGGCCATAGGTTTCACTAGTGGCTTCTCTCAAGAGCATAAGTACTTTACGGTGGGTGAACAAATTACTGTTGAGCAATTGACATAATTGAGACGAGTTATGAGAATATCTAGGTATGATCATGTATATAGGCATCACGTCCGAGACAATTAGACCGACTCCTACCTGCATCTACTACTATTACTCCACACATTGACCGCTATCCAGCATGCATCTAGAGTATTAAGTTCATAAGAACAGAGTAACGCCTTAAGCAAGATGACATGATGTAGAGGGATAAATTCATGCAATATGATAAAAAAAACCCCATCTTGTTATCCTCGATGGCAACAATACAATATGTGTCTTGCTGCCCCTACTGTCACTGGGAAACGACGCCGCAAGATTGAACCCAAAGCTAAGCACTTCTCCCATTGCAAGAAATATCAATCTAGTAGGCCAAACCAAACTGATAATTCGAAGAGACTTGCAAAGATAACCGATCATACATAAAAGAATTCAGAAGATTCAAATATTGTTCATAGATAAACTTGATCATAAACCCGCAATTCATCGGTCTCAACAAACACACCGCAAAATAATATTACATCGAATAGATCTCCACGAGAGAGGGGGAGAACATTGTATTGAGATCAAAAAAGAGAGAAGAAGCCATCTAGCTAATAACTATGGACCCGAAGGTCTGAGGTAAACTACTCACACTTCATCGGAGAGGCTATGGTGTTGATGTAGAAGCCCTCCGTGATGGATGCGCCCTCCGGCGGAGCTCCGGAACAGGCCCCAAGATGGGATCTCGTGGGTACAGAAGGTTGCGGCGGTGGAATTAGGTTTTTGGCTACGTTTGATATTCTTTTTCTGCGAAACTCTGAAATAGGCAAAAAACAGCAATTCTGGGCTGGGCCTCCGGTTAATAGGTTAGTCCAAAAAATAATATAAAAGTGAATAATAAAGCCCAATAATGTCCAAAACAGAAGATAATATAGCATGGAGCAATCAAAAATTATAGATACGTTGGAGACGTATCAAGCATCCCCAAGCTTAATTCCAGCTCGTCCTCGAGTAGGTAATTTATAAAAACAATTTTTTTGATGCGGAGTGCTACTTGGCATAATTTCAAAGTAATTCTTCTTATTGTGGCATGAATGTCAGATTTGATATGATTCAAGATAAAATTTTATTGTTGATATAAAAACAATAATACTTCAAGCATACTAACTAAGCACTTATGTCTTATCAAAATAACATGGCCAAAGCAAGTTATCCCTACAAAATCATATAGTATGGCTACGCTCCATCTTCCCCACACAAAATATTCATATCATGTACGACCCCGGTTTTGGCCAAGCAATTAGTTCATACTTTTAACGCGCTTCAGCTTTTTCAACTCTTACGCAATACATGAGCGCAAGCCATGGATATAGCACTATGGTGGAATAAGGTATAATGGTAGGGGTTATGTGGGAAGACAAAAAAGGAGAAAGTCTCACATCAACGAGGCTAATAAACGGGCTAGGGAGATGCCCATCAATTGATGTTAATGCGAGGAGTAGGGATTGCCATGCAACGGATGCACTAGAGCTATAAGTGTATGAAAGCTCAAAAAGAAACTAAGTGGGTGTGCATCCAACTTGCTTGCTCACGAAGACCTCAGGCATTTGAGGAAGCCCATCATTGGAATATACAAGCCAAGTTCTATAATGAAATTTCCCACTAGTATATGAAAGTGACAAAATGGGAGACTCTCTATTATGAAGATCAAGGTGCTACTTTGAAGCACAAGTGTGGTAAAAGGATAGTAACATTGTCTCTTCTCTATTTTTCTCATTTTTTTATTTGGGCCTTTTTTTATGGCCTCTTTTTTTTAGTCCGGAGTCTCATCCCGACTTGTGGGGGAATCATAGTCTCCATCATCCTTTCCTCACTTGGGACAATGCTCTAATAATGATGATCATCACACTTTTATTTACTTACAACTCAATACTTAGAACAAAATATGACTCTATATGAATGCCTCCGGCGGTGTACCGGGATATGCAATGAATCAAGAGCGACTTGTATGAAATAATTATGAATGGTGGCTTTGCCACAAATACAATGTCAACTACATGATCATGCAAAGCAATATGACAATGATGGAGTATGTCATGATAAACCGAATGGTGGAAAGTTGCATGGCAATATATCTTGGAATGGCTATGGAAATGCCATGATAGGTAGGTATGGTGGCTGTTTTGAGGAAGATATAAGGAGGTTTATGTGTGATAGAGCGTATCATATCACGGGGTTTGGATGCACCGACGAAGTTTGCACCAATTCTCAAGGTGAGAAAGGGCAATGCGCGGTACCGAAGAGGCTAGAAAATTGTGGAAAGGTAAGTGTGCGTATAATCCATGGACTCACATTAGTCATAAAAAACTCGTATACTTATTGCAAAAATTTATTAGCCCTCGAAGCAAAGTACTACTACGCATGCTCCTAGGGGAAGGGTTGGTAGGAGTTAACCATCGCGCGATCCCGACCGGCACACAAAGGAAGACAATCAACAAGTACTTCATGCTCCGACTTCGTTACATAACGGTTCACCATACGTGCATGCTACGGGAATCGCAAACTCCAACACATGTAATTTTCAATTCCACAATTACTCAACTAGCACAACTATGATATTACCACCTTTATATCTCAAAACAATTATCAAGCATCAAATTTCTCATGATATTAATTAAAAAAAATTGTCATGCTAATTTAAGACTCTCAAAATAATACAAGTGAAGCATGAGAGATCAATAGTTTCTATAAAACAAATCCACCGCCGTGCTAAAAAAATATAAGTGAAGCACAAGAGCAAAAACGATATAACTCAAAAGATATAAGTGAAGCACATAGAGTATTCTGATAAATTCCGAATCATGTGTGTCTCTCTCAAAAGGTGTGTACAGCAAGGATGATTATGGTAAGCTAACAAACAAAGACTCAAATCATACAGGACGCTCCAAGCAAAACACATATCATGTGGTGAATAAAAATATAGCTCCAAGTAAAGTTACCGATGGAAGTAGACGAAAGAGGGGATGCCTTCCGGGGCATCCCCAAGCTTTGGCTTTATGGTGTCCTTAGATTATCTTGGGGGTGCCATGGGCATCCCCAAGCGTAGGCTCTTGCCACTCCTTGTTCCATAATCCATCAAATCTTTTACCCAAAACTTGAAAACTTCACAACACAAAACTTAGCAGAAAATCTCGTGAGCTCCGTTAGCGAAAGAAAACAAAAGACCACTTCAAGGTACTGTAATGAACTCATTCTTTATTTATATTGGTGTTAAACCTACTGTATTCCAACTTCTCTATGGTTTATAAACTCTTTTACTAGCCATAGATTCATCAAAATAAGCAAACAACACACGAAAAACAGAATCTGTCAAAAACAGAACAGTCTGT
Organism: Aegilops tauschii subsp. strangulata; assembly: GCF_002575655.3. Taxonomy (NCBI): domain Eukaryota; kingdom Viridiplantae; phylum Streptophyta; class Magnoliopsida; order Poales; family Poaceae; genus Aegilops; species Aegilops tauschii. Next base: position 5,492,952 of record NC_053039.3, read on the forward strand.
AGTAATCTGTAACTAACGCAAACTTCTGGAACTCCAAACAATCAGACAAAATAGTAAGACCTAGGCAATTTGTTTATTGATCAGCATCAATTGGAATCAATATTTTATCACGTTCGGGTGATTTTTAACAATTGTTTTCGTGAACAGAAAGTTTCTGGAATTTTGTGCGAGATCAAATAACTACCATCCAAGAAGATCCTATAGGTTTAACTTGGCACAAACACTAATTAAAACATAAAAACACATCTAACCAGAGGCTAGAACAAATATTTATTCCTAAACATAAGCAAAAATCAAAAAACTAAAAATAAAATTTGGTTGCCTCCCAACAAGCGCTATCGTTTAACGCCCCTAGCTAGGCATAAAGCAAGGATAGATCTAGGTATTGCCATCTTTGGTAGGCAATCCATAAGTGGATCTCATGATAGATTCATATGGTAATTTTATTTTCTTTCTAGGGAAGTGTTCCATGCCTTTCTTTAATGTAAATTGGAATCTAATATTCCCTTCCTTCATATCAATAATTGCACCAGTCGTTCTAAGGAAAGGTCTACCAAGAATAATAGGACATGAAGGATTGCAATCTATGTCAAGAACGATAAAATCTACGGGCACATAGTTCCTATTTGCAACAATAATAACATCATTAATTCTTCCCATAGGTTTCTTAATAGTGGAATCCGCAAGGTGCAAATTTAAAGAGCAATCATCAAAATCATGGAAACCTAGCAAATCACACAAAGTTTTCGGAATCGTGGAAACACTAGCACCCAAATCACACAAAGCATAGCATTCATAATCTTTAATCTTGATTTTAATAGTAGGTTCCCAATCATCATAAAGTTTTCTAGGGATAGAAACTTCCAACTCAAGTTTTTCTTCACAAGATTGCATCAAAGCATCAACGATATGTTTGGTAAAAGCTTTATTTTGACTATAGGGATGAGGAGAATTTAGCACGGATTGCAACAAGGAAATACAATCTATCAAAGAACAAATATCATAATTAAATTCCTTGGAATCCAAAATAGTTGGTTTATTAACATCTAATGTTTTGATCTCTTCAATCCCACTTTTATCAATTTTAGCATCAAGATCTAAAAACTCTGAAATTTTGGAACGCCTTCTAGGTAAAGGTGGATCATATTCAGTCCCATCATTATCAAGATTCATATTGCAAAACAAAGATTTAATAGGGGACACATCAATAACTTTTAGATCTTCATCTTTCTTTTCATAAGGACTAGAAGAACACGCTTTCATAAAGCAATCTTTCTTAGCACGCATCCTAGCGGTTCTTTCTTTGCACTCATCAATGGAAATTATCATGGCTTTGAGAGACTCATTGATATCATGCTTAGGAGGGATAGATCTAAGTTTTAAAGAATCAACATCAAGAGAAATTCTATCAACGTTCCTAGCCAATTCATCAACTTTAAGCAATTTCTCTTCAAGCAAAGCATTGAAATTATTTTGTGAATTCATAAACTCTTTTACACTAGTCTCAAATTCAGAGGGCATCTTATTAAAATTTCCATAAGAATTGTTGTAGGAATTACCATAATTATTAGAGGAATTGCTAGGATAAGGCCTAGGATTAAAGTTTCCTCTATACTCGTTGTTACCAATATTATTCCTACCAACAAAATTCACATCAATAGATTCATTATTATTCTCAATCAAAGTAGACAAAGGCATATCATTGGGATCAGAAGAAACACTCTTAGTAGCAAATAATTTCATAAGTTCATCCATCTTTCCACTCCAAACATTAATTTCTTCTATCGCATGCACTTTTTTATTAGTAGATCTTTCAGTGTGCCATTGAGAATAATTAACCATAATATTATCTAGGAGTTTAGTAGCTTCTCCTAAAGTGGTTTCCATAAAAGTGCCTCCCGCGGCCGAATCTAAAAGATTTCTAGAAGCAAAATTCAATCCGACATAAATTTTTTGTATAATCATCCACAAATTCAAACCATGAGTAGGGCAATTACGTATCATTAATTTCACCCTCTCCCAAGCTTGTGCAACATGTTCATGATCAAGTTGCTTAAAATTCATAATATCGTTTCTAAGAGAGATAATCTTAGCGGGAGGAAAATACTTAGAGATAAAAGCATCTTTGCACTTATTCCAAGAATCAATACTATTTTTAGGCAAAGACGAAAACCAAGCTTTAGCACGATCTCTAAGCGAAAAAGGAAATAGCTTTAATTTAACAATATCATTGTCAACATCTTTCTTCTTTTGCATATCACACAAATCAACGAAGCTATTTAGATGAGTAGCGGCATCTTCACTAGGAAGGCCGGCGAATTGATCTTTCATGACAAGATTCAACAAAGCAACATTGATTTCACAAGATTCAGTATTGGTAAGAGGAGCAATTGGAGTGCTAAGGAAATCATTATTGTTGGTATTGGTAAAGTCACATAATTTGGTATTATCTTGAGCCATCGTGACAAATAAGCAATCCAACACACGAGCAAACAAGAGACGGGCAAAAAGAGGCAAACGAAAAAGAGAGGACGAATAAAACGGCAAGGGTGAAGTGGGGGACAGGAAAACGAGAGGCAAATGGCAAATAATGTAATGCGGGAGATAAGGGATTGTGATGGGTACTTGGTATGTTGACTTTTGCGTAGACCTCCCTGGCAACGGCGCCAGAAATCCTTCTTGCTACCTCTTGAGCACTACGTTGGTTTTCCCTTGAAGAGGAAAGGGTGATGCAGCAAAGTAGCGTAAGTATTTCCCTCAATTTTTGAGAACCAAGGTATCAATCCAGTAGGAGGCTACGCGCGAGTCCCTCGCACCTACACAAACAAATAAATCCTCGCAACAAACGTGATAAGGGGTTATTAATCCCTACACGGTCACTTACGAGAGTGAGATCTGATAGATATGATAGGATAATATTTTTGGTATTTTTATGATAGAGATGCAAAGTAAAATAAAAGCAAAGTAAAAGGCAACGGAAATAACTGAGTGTTGGAAGATTAATATGATGAAGATAGACCCGGGGGCCATAGGTTTCACTAGTGGCTTCTCTCAAGAGCATAAGTATTTTACGGTGGGTGAACAAATTACTGTTGAGCAATTGACTGAATTGAGCATAGTTATGAGAATATCTAGGTATGATCATGTATATAGGCATCACGTCCGAGACAAGTAGACCGACTCCTGCCTGCATCTACTACTATTACTCCACACATCAACCGCTATCCAGCGTGCATCTAGAGTATTAAGTTCATAAGAACAGAGTAACGCCTTAAGCAAGATGACATGATGTAGAGGGATAAATTCATGCAATATGATAAAAACCCCATCTTGTTATCCTCGATGGCAACAATACAATACGTGCCTTGCTGCCCCTACTGTCACTGGGAAAGGACACCGCAAGATTGAACCCAAAGCTAAGCACTTCTCCCATTGCAAGAAAGATCAATCTAGTAGGCCAAACCAAACTGATAATTCGAATAGACTTGCAAAGATAACCAATCATACATAAAAGAATTCAGAAGATTGAAATATTGTTCATAGATAAACTTGATCATAAACCCACAATTCATCGGTCTCAACAAACACACCACAAAAGAAGATTACATCGAATAGATCTCCACGAGAGAGGGGGAGAACATTGTATTGAGATCAAAAAAGAGAGAAGAAGCCATCTAGCTAATAACTATGGACCCGAAGGTCTGAGGTAAACTACTCACACTTCATCGGAGAGGCTATGGTGTTGATGTAGAAGCCCTCCGTGATGGATGCCCCTCCGGCGGAGCTCCGGCACAGGCCCCAAGATGGGATCTCGTGGGTATAGAAGGTTGCGGCGGTGGAATTAGGTTTTTGGCTCCGTTTGATATTCTTTTTCTGCGAAACTCTGAAATAGGCAAAAAACAGCAATTCTGGGCCGGGCCTCCGGTTAATAGGTTAGTCCCAAAAATAATATAAAAGTGAATAATAAAGCCCAATAATGTCCAAAACAGAAGATAATATAGCATGGAGCAATCAAAAATTATAGATACGTTGGAGACGTATCAGACCTCAAGGTGCGCGCTGCCGAGACGCAGACTTGGTTCCGCCAGGCTTGTGAGGAGATGAAGGTCGCCCAGGGTGAGCTGGCCAAGCACGACGTGGAGCTCACCATGAAGCGGCCCGACATCGAGAAGGCCCAGGAGACGGCGGAGAGCTTGGCCGCCGCAACTGAGGCCGCTCGGACCCAGCACCAGGCCACGCTAAACTCCTAGGAGGAGGACCTTGCCGCGCGTGAGGAGAAGCTTGCCGCAACGCTCCGCGGCAAGGACGAGGAGGTGGAGAAGCTCATCGTGCAGCGGACCCAAGAGCTGGAGCAGAGGCACAGAGAGGCGCTCGATGCCCAGGCTCTAGTTCACGCCGGCAGGGTGAAGGAGCTGGAGGTGGAGCGGGACGAGTTGAAGGACCAGGCCCTGAAGCTGTCCAAGTAGAAGGACACGCTCAACGGCGCCCTGACAGAGGCGCAGGACGCGGCCGTTAGTAGGGCCGAGGAGCTCTCGGAGGTCAACAACTCCATCAAAGACCTTAAGCTGAAGCTAGAGGGCCTTGAGGAGATGCTCTCAGAGGCCAGGTCTCGGGAGGAGACCCTGGCCAAGGATCTAGAGGCCGAGAAGCCGCAGCGGAAGAACGAAGCCGCCAACCACAAGGATTTTGTGGATGGCGAGAATCACTGGATCAGCCGCCTCGAGGACGTCGCCGGCAGGATCACCACGCAGCTGGCCACCGTGGGTATGCCAAACGTGAGGTACGCCCCATTTCGCAGCACGACCTCCAACGCCAGGCTGACCCTATTCTTCGAGGGTGACCTCGGGGCCCTGGAGCAGCTGCACTCCAATCGGGCGGCCTCTCTGGCCGACGTGTCCCGGAGGCTTTGCCGGGGTGCCATGACCAAGGTCCTCACCAAGGTGGCATACTGGAACCCCGACGTCGACTTCGACGCCGCGCTGGAGAGCTTGCGGGAGGGTGCTAACCTCGCGGCGCTCAAGGAGCGTATCATGCCCATCGTCAGCTGCATCGACGGAATCGAGAGGGTGGAGGGCCAGCGTTCGGGATTAGGCACCCCGTTTCTCATCACTGCTGCATATTCATGACCAAGACAATTTCTATCTTTAGTTAGAACCGCAGCAACAATGGATGTAATATAACTCTGCAGTACTTCTGATATTATGCATGTTACTTTCCTGTTCAATCCCCCCTTTGTATGTTCACCCTACGCTAATCGGGCAGGCTTGCCGGCGCGTAAACCCAGGGCGGCTCCTCGGGGACGGATCCCCAATGGCCTGTCGGGTGTGCTTGCTGCCAGGCGAACCACCTTACCGCTCTCAAAGCGGCCGCTCGAACTGTCGAGCTTGACTCGAGTCAGAAACGAGAGCGTTGCCAATTGCGGAAGGCTACCGTGCCGTTCTCGACGCGGCCGCTTAAGCTGTTGAGCGGACTCGAAACAGAGTAAGGGCGCTGCCAATCGCGGAAGGGCCCCCTTGTGTGCAGGTTTTCCATACATAGGGCAGGACCTTCGAGGATAATAACCTTATATAAAAAGGAAATATTTAAAGTTTGGCGTGACTTAGCTTTTCTGTCGTTGCATGGGCGTCCATCGCATCTGCAGATGGTGCCGCCAAGCTTGGTCGTCTCCCTCCTTCGAACGACGGCCACGATGGAGCCGCTACTCCGATCAGACCAGATTTCCACATCTGCGCACCCCCCACCTGGCGCGCCAAAGATGTCGAGGAAAACGACACCTATGGGATCACAGGAATCCCTACTACGGTTGACGGGGCGCGGGGTTGTGAGAAGAGCAGGTCTAACAGGAAGCACACAGATCGTTTACCCAGGTTCGGGCCGCGAGGATGCATAATACCCTAGTCCTGCTTTGGTGGATGTATTGAGTGCTCTTGTGTTCTTGAGCTAGCTACGGGGTGTAACTTGCCCAAAAGAGCCGAATCCCTCTCCTGGTCGCCTCGGGCCTCCTTTTATAGGCAAACGGGGTCGCCACAGTGGCACACATGAGGTGGAAAGGTCTACAGTGCGCGAGCTTATCGCCCGGCGTTACAAGACAAAGCGCATTAAATGCGCTACTTAGGTGTCCATTAGCTTTATTAGGGATGGGAACGAGGCCCGTCCCGTCCGTCGCCGCTCCGCCTCGCTTCGACACGTGCCTAGGCTAGCGATGCGTGCGTTGCCATGTAGGCAGGCAGGCTGCTGAGGTGGCGCGGTGGTGGAGCCTTCACAAAGATCTGCATGCCACCACGTAGGTGCTTGCTGAGTTGGCCTGGAAGCCGCATGTTGCCACACAGGTGCCTACCCAGCTGGTTGGGCTGGCAGCTGCATGCGAACGGCGGCGGAGTCTTGGTCGACGCGGGCCTGGCTGTGGCCCCGCCGATGTCCTCGACAAGGGCCTTGCCGGGGGCCCGGCAAGGGTCTTGCCGTGGCGTTGCAGTCGTCCCCGGCAAGGCGCTTGCCGGGGCTCTTGTGGATTCCCTCGGCTGGCATCTCGCCGAGGGTCGCCGTCTTCTGGTCCTCATCTGATCTCACATGTTTATGATCTTGACGAAGATTTGCATGCCACCACAGAGGCGCATCCCGAGCCCTGGTTCCAATGTAGTTGGTTGGCTGGTGTTGGAACCCACGGGCTCAAGGGTGGCCTGCTCTACTGGCATCAGGCAAGTTGCCCCGGCAAGGCTCTTGCCGGGGCCGCGGAGGCCGCCCCGGCAAGGCTCTTGCCGGGGGAGTCCACCTTGCCCCTTTGCTCTCCTGTGTTTCTGGTCTTGGCGTTGCCTCGGTTGTCTTGCGCTTCGGCTTCTCTTCGGCTTCCCTCTTCTGCCCTGCAAGGTGTGGCCGTGGCGCGCGGCTCTGACTGCCCGTGCACAAGTATAGGGTCCAAAAGAAGAGCCCCGTGCACAATTATATATATATATATATATATATATATATATATATATATATATATATATACAACTTGGTTAGGTGTTTAAAATATCAGCATGTATATTATGAGTAATTGAATTTTCAATAGACATGAGGGAATTCGTGGACTTCCATAATATAAGGGAAACTATAAGAATGAATAATGTTCATGTATACATATCTTTGTTTTTCTTCTTCACAAAGTTCATTCAATTATTATCAATAATATGAATTTTCATCATAATGATATACACAAATTTATAGCCCGTGCAACTGCATGAGTTGATGAATAGTATTATATAATCGGTAGTCGACACTGCAAATCTTCAAGTACCTAATTAAGGAGAAGTTGATTAGGAATGGGCAGTCCAAAATAATAAGTAAAGTGGAGACTTTGAACCGATGTCCGACAAAGACAAGTCGTACTAAGAATAAAAGCTGACACAACTAGCATATTATGGAAAAGTCAAGGAATGTTAAACTGCACTTATATTGTTTTCAATCTACGCGCGGTAAGACATACACTCACAACTGTCATGTGGGGCATTTAGCTTGCTTGACATAATATATATATATATTACGCACACAAATAGCTTATTAAGCAAGTAATCGAGGAATCTCAGACTTTATCTATACCATTTTCTAGCTAGACAGGCATGTAATTACCCATACTGACACCGTCATCCGGGCCTGCTAGTTGCTAATGGCAATATATACAATTGCACCACATGCACACCAGCCGGCGCCTTTGACCGCTCAGTTCATGTTTAAGTAGTGTTTGATTAGCTCCCTCTTGACCAGTTCACAAGCAGCCTCCCTCGTATTCCTTCTGGAGATCACTAGTAGGAAAAGGGGCTTTTACCCCGGTTTGTAAAGGCCTTTTGTCCCGGTTTTCGAACCGGGACTAAAGGGTCGTTACTAAAGCCCTAACCCTTTAGTCCCGGTTCTTACACGAACTGGGACAGAAGGTCCTCCACGTGGCCGCTGCTGCCAGCCCAGGCAGGGGGCCTTTGGTCCCGGTTGGTGCCACCAACCGGGACCAATAGGCAGGGCCTTTTGTTCCGGTTGGTGTCACCAACCGGGACCAATAGGCATCCACGCGTCAGCTTTTCAGGGGCTGGGGTTTTTGTTTTTTTTGAAGGGGGGGTGGGGGGTTAATTTAGGTGTTTCATATATTGTGTTAGCTAGCTAATTAATAGAGAGAAGTGTCCTCTCTTATCTCCGTGCTTGGTCGACGCTACGTACTATATACGTATGGAGAGGACTAGACACGCTAGCTAGTAATCAAATGAAGGAAACAGAAGATCGTCATGAACATATGCATACAGAGAGAAGTGATATCGACCACCTCTCCTTCTCCGAGAGATTGGTCGAACAACAAGTTCTCGTATATCTATCCGACACTACCGGCTACATATATACAATAATTATCTCTTACAATACAATCTCCTAATTAAATTGTAAGAACACAGGGTCCATATAGTATTCTCCGTTTTCAGCGGTCACGTGGTCAAGGAAGAATGCCGCCAATTCCTCTTGAATTCCTCGCGTACGATCTGGTGCTAGGAGTTCGTCCCGCTTCCGAAACATTTAATTTGAAGAAGGGGGTCAATACATATATATATATGTATAAATGAAACTCAACACAAATGATGGTAATAAAATAAAATTGTGAATATTATTGCTTACGCACTTCATATTGTTCTTCAGTGTAGCCCCGCTCACAGGTCTCGTAGCGGATGGACTCGCAAACGTAGTATCCACAGTAATTATTCCTGGGTTCCTGCCACAACCACTTTACAAGAAATAGAGGTCAATCAAACTGATAAGCAAGCATGCTAAATGGTATTGATGAAACTAGCACTTGAATCACTAGGAGATGCGCGGAACATGCTACTATAGTACTTACTTTCGGGTGTTTAAATTGCAGCTTCTTCGGCAGTCCCGGAGCTTTTGTGGTGAATTTTCTCCAAACCCTGCCAGACAAAGAAAACAATTACTTGATATCAGGAAATGAACAAAGTTGCTGATATGGTGGATAATGATCGATTTAACTTACTTCTCGAGCATTTGAGTCATGTTCGCATAGTCCTGGGGATCTTTTCGTCTCGAGTCTAAGACGGTTACTACTCCCTGCTCAAGCTTAATATCTAAGAGAATATAGTGGAAGCTGTGCATGCATGCATAAGTCATCAATTACATTACCATAACCTGGACTAATAAGGGAAACCGAATATGCACAAGACAGTAACACTCACTTGAAGTTGTAAGGAAAGAGTGTTATATCTTTGTTTTGATTTAATACCAATGATTGTAGCAAGTTGGCCTTGGCTTCTTTGGGATATTTTTCAACCGTATACGCATCTATGAGATTTGTGTTAATGAACCCAATATCACCGATTTGTCTTTTCTTCAATTCGGCGATCTTCAATCTGCATAATATAGTGAGGATAATTATAAATACATGCAATGAAAGAGTTGACCTATATAGAGAGACTTAATGATAGAACTAGTACTACTTATAGACAGTAGCAAGTGATCATTGTTTTATCAAGGGCCTTTTGATTGTAAAACTGGAAGAAATCCTCAAATGGAACATTCAGCAGTTCAATTCCAACGAGGTCATGCTCCGGTTTAACTCTCAGCGTCAAAGTACTCGTCCCATCAGACTCTCTGCAGGTTTTCATGTACCAATCATGTAATCTTCGCATCATCGTTGTTAGAGATCTTTCATCTTTGACGAGAGGCTTCCCGTAATGGTATTTGTATTCGTCCACCTCTATGATTTCATAATGTACATCGTCGGGCAGGTAATCTCCAAGATTGCTATAACCGGGCACCATCCTCGGATCATTAGCGATGATGTCTTTTGACACCTTGAGCGGGGGGCACGATTGGTTCGCTTGTTCGCCAAGATGGGCAATTTTTTTCCCAGCTCGTCGTTCTTTTAACCTTTGATCACTGACAGTACTTCCTGACCGCTCCGCTTCAGCATATGTCTTTGCAAGAATGCGCTCATAGTTGCCTCTCGGCGGAGACTTTGGTGGTTTTGTCAGGGCAGCCAGAGTGCGCTTTGCTTTCACCGGATCTACCTTCTCCTCCGGAGGTGGATGTTTCTTTGCTTTCACCCCTTCAAAGAAGTTTGTCACTTCGGCTCACACGATCTTCCTGGTTTCCTCCTCGGTCCTCTCGTATGGTAACTTCTCTGGAGTCTTCAGAGAAGGAACGAATCTGTATTGCCTCCCACCTCTGGCAGCTGTACTGCTAGACGCCGGCAGCAGACGGAGCGGCTGCGGCTGTCTTCTTTCCTTGCTTACGAGGCGGAGGAGAAGGACTACGACGCGCCAAAGCAGCCGCAGCGGCGGCGGGTCTCTTCCGCCCTTGCTGACGAGGCGGAGAAGGAGGAGGCTGGCTGCTCTGGTGCGCCGGCGCAGACGGAGAAGGAGGCGGAGTGCCGCCACGCGTCGAAGAAGGAGGCTCAGTGCCCTGATCACTCGCCGGAGGAGGAGGCGGAGGAGGAGGCGGAGTGCCGCCACGCGCCGGAGAAGGAGGCTGAGTGTCCTGATCACTCGCCAGAGGAGGAGGCGGAGGAGGAGGCGGACTGCCCTTACTCGCCGGAGCCGTCCAGTTCGGAAGGTTGATGAGCTCCTTCCGCCATAGGCACGGAGTGTTCAGAGCTAAACCCAGCCGAGTCTCCCCTTCACCGGTAGGGTGGTCAAGCTGGAGGTCCTCAAATCCCTCCGTTATTTCATCCACCATCACCCTTGCATATCCTTCTGGAATCGGCCGGCAATGGTAGGTTGCGCCGGGTTCAGGAGGTAAAACAGAGCCAACAGCCACCTTGACTTTGATGTTCTGCCATTGCGCCATAAGGGGCAATGTTGAGACTCCGTGATAGCATCCACGGGGTAGCTAGCAGGAGCCGTCAAGACATGCTCCAGCTGAAGCAGCTCGGTGGAAGCCACGCTGCTTCTCCGCTGAGATGGCGGGGTAGCTTCGGGGGTAGTTTCGGCATGTCGATTGCTGTCTCGTTCCTCTAGCGCTTGAACCCTTTCGTGCAGCTTCTGAATTTGGGTCTGCTCCATTTTCTTCCTCCTCTCCTGGATTTTGTAACCGCCTGCGTCCGGAAAACCAGCCTTCCACGGAACGGAGCCTGGCGTGCCTCGTGTCCGTCCAGGGTGCTCAGGATTCCCGAGGGCCATTGTGAGCTCGTCGTTCTCTTTGTCTGGAACGAACGTCCCTTCCTGCGCTGCATCGATATATTGCTGAATCTTCTTGACTGGTATTCTCAAAAGCTCGTTCGTCCAAACGCACCTCCCTGATACAGGGTCCAAGGTTCCGCCAGCCCCGAAGAACCAAGTCCGGCAATGGTCTGTCCAGTTCATTGTCTGTGGTTCGATCCCTTTTTCAAGCAGATCATTCTCAGCCTTGGCCCACTTAGGCCGGGCTTTGAGGTAGCCACCTGACCCCGTGCGATGGTGAAGCTTCTTCTTCGCAGCATTCTTCTTGTTTGTCCCTGACATCTTCTTACTCTTTTCCGATGTCTTGTGGGCCACAAATGCGGGCCAGTGATCTCTGATCTTCTCATACCGGCCGATGAATTCGGGTGTCTCTTCTTTGTCGACAAACGTTTTTAGCTCATTCTTCCACCTCCTAAATAGGTCTGCCATCTTCTTAAGAGCATGAGACTTGATTAATTGCTCTTTAACTGGCTTCTCCGGATCCTCCTCTGGCGGTAGGGTGAAATTTGCCTTCAGCTCAGTCCAAAGATCATCTTTTTGCATATCATTGACATAAGACACCTCAGGGTCTTCCTTCTTAGGCTTATACCATTGGTGGATGCTGATCGGGATCTTGTCCCTAACTAGAACCCCGCACTGAGCAGCAAATGCATCCTTTGTCCGGATGGGTTCAATCGGTTGGCCGTCGCGCGCGATTGCTGTGATCTCAAACCTTTCATCCGAGCGCAACTTTCTCTTCGGGCCTCGTCTCTTTACCGCAGTTGTGCTCGATCCAGAGGGCTAGAAAAAAGAAGAAAGACGAGTGTTAATTAATATGTGTACATACCAAAACAATGAATGCATCAATTAGCTAGTCAGCAAAGGCTTAACTAATATATTTACCTGGCCGGACTCTGTTCGGTCACCAGAGCCGTCACCTCGGGCTTCTTCTTGCACCAGCTTTGGGTCACCGGAGCCATCATAATCATGTCTTTCCTCCTCCACTCTTCGATCACCGTAGCCTGCTTCTTCACCCTGTTCTTCCAGAACATCATTGTCATTAAGATACGACAAGATATGACCTCCGGCTAAGATTATGTCCCCCAACACCTCTTCTGCTTGCTCGTCTCGTTCATGCTCCATTGTTTCTGCAAATATTACAACATGGCAATTATTACACAAACATGACAGCAGGTGGTTAGTGCAAACGTAGACCTAGCTTATTCCGGGTTTGGGGTGGCCTCAGCAACGCTTCAAGGGTAGGGGCGCGGCAGGAGGGGGTAGGAGACCGACACCTTTTTTTCTACGGTTTGGGTGTGATCGAGAGTTTTGGTCGAGCGAGAGGGCCGGGGGGTGCTCCCGTGGTATAAGTTATCATGGTCGAGAGGGGGTATAAATATCGACCGTCCATCATGTCGAAGTTATCTGGGAGGGAGTTATATATATCGACAACGATGACATATATACATGGGAAAATAATGTTATCGGGGAGGGGGTATATCGACCCCCCCCCACGTGTTGAAGTTATTGGGAGGGGGTTATATCGACAACGACAATGAACGTACATGGGAAACTAATATTATCGGGGAGGGGGTATATCGATCCCCCCTCGTGTTGAAGTTATCGGGAGAGGGGTATATCGACGACGACAGACCCGATAAAACATAAGAAAACGAAGAAGAAACAAAAAGAGGAGAAGAAGAAAAGGAATAGAGGAGAAGATCGAAAAAAAAGAAGAAAAAAAAAAGAGGAGAAGAAGAAAGGAATAGAGGAGAGAAGAAGAAAAATATAATTTTTTCTATTTTTTCTTCTTCTCTTCTATTCCTTTCTTCTTCTTCTCTTCTTTTTCTTCTTTTTTCCTCTTCTTATTTATTTCTCCTCTTCTTCTCCTTTCTTCCTCTTCTTATTTTCCTTTTTCCTCTCATTCATAAAAAAATGTTCAAATAGAAAATTTCGAAAAAAAGTAAAGGTTTTGCCTAATGCATTGTTCATATGAATATACAAACATTTGCATATTCTACAATAATTAATATCACCAAAAAAATCTATGAACAGAAAAAATCCTAACTTCTAAAAATCTATCTTTTGCATATATACATGAACATATATATATACAGAGAACATATATACATACATATACACAGAGAAAATGCAAAAAAAAGAATCTAAAAAAAGGACATATAAACAGATATACACACATACATATACTCATACATATACATATAATTAAGCATATAAATGTGCAGAAAAAAATGGAGGAATTAGGGGGCAGTGCAGGCTCTGACCAAGGCGACGGCGGCGCGTCGGGGCAGGGGCAGAGGCGACGGCGGCGTGGTCGGGGCAGGGGCAGAGGCGTCGGCGGCGAAGGGCGGGGCAGGGCGACGGCGACGACGGGGACGGGCCGGGGCGGCGCGCATTGGGGCAGGGGCGCGGCTGACGGCGAGGGCGGGGGCAACGGCGACGGCGACAACAGGCACGGGCGAGGGCGACGGCGACGGCGGGGGCGGCGGGCGGCGTCGGGGCAGCCTGGCGCCGTCGGGGCGGCGGGCAGCGTCGGGGCAGCCTGGCGGCGTCGGCGTCGTCGGGGCGGCAACTGCTAGGTAACTCTGAAAATTTCCTAAGTGTGAACTTATATAGCAAAGCCTTTAGTCCCGGTTCGTGGCACCAACCGGGACTAAAGGTAGGCATTAGTCCCGGTTGGTGCCACCAACCGGGACCAAAGACCTCTTTTCAGCAGCGCAAAGGGCGGAAAGCGGCGGCCTTTGGTCCCGGTTGGTGGCACCAACCGGGACTAAAGGGGGGGCATTGGTCCCAGTTGGTGCCACGAACCGGGACCAATGCCCCCTTTAGTCCCGGTTGGTGGCACCAACCGGGACCAAAGGCCTCTTGCTGCCCGCGTCGCGGCCAAAAGTTTAGTCCCACCTCGCTAGTTGAGACGGGCTCGGAGTGGTTTATAAGCCCCGCTGCGGCTGCTGTATCGAACTCCTCTCTATAGCAGGCTTCTGGGCCTAACTTTGGCGCGCTGCCCGTTGAGCCCTCTAGCCCTTCTGGGCCTGTATTTGCAAACCCGAGGGTTGGAGGGCCCAGCGGTCAACGCCCCAACAATTTTTTTTGCTGTATTTAGTTTTTTTGTTTTCTTTTTTGCTTTATTTATTTTGTTTTGTTTCTACTTACAACAAAAAACTTATTTATTTTATTTTATTTTGTTTCTAATTACTTATTTATTTTACTTTATGATAATTCTTTTCGCTATTAATGTTTCTATCAAAAAAAGTTTTTTGTGAAAATTCTTTTTGCTGTATTTAGTTTTTTTTGTTTTCTTTTTTGCTTTATTTATTTTGTTTTGCTTCTACTTACAACAAAAAACTTATTTATTTTATTTTATTTTGTTCCTAATTACTTATTTATTTTACTTTATGATAATTCTTTTTGCTATTAATGTTTCTATCAAAAAAAGTTCTTTATGAAAATTCTTTTTGCTTTTAATGATTTTGAACAGAAAATACTTCGATAATTTTAGTTGCATCAATTTTATATGATTTTAGTTTCAATAATAATAGAGGTTTCTTATAATGTTTTGAACAGAAAATACTTTGTTAATTTTAGTTTCATAAATTTTATTAAAGTTTATTTTATTTTGTCGGAACACATGTCCGGAGTTGTAATAAGTTATTAAAAATAAAAAAGAGGCGCAATGCTCGTTGATTTGCTTCAAGCCTTTCAGAATAGTGTAGACTGCACTGCACATAGCTCCATGCAGTCTACCTTATTCCTCAAGGCTTGAAGCTAAGCAACGTGAACATTGTGCCTCTTCTTCATCGTCTCTGCACTCAGGGCTTATAAACCGCTCCTAGTGCCTCTCAGCTAGCGACTGGGACTAAAAACTGCTTAGTAAGAAACTCTAGCCACGAACCGGTACTAAAGGTGCTCGTGGGGCCACAGCCTCATTACTAGATGCACTTCGTGTACAAAACGGACAATGGTATCATACTCGTCTGTTACAAAGTTGGCATGGTATCATCATAATAGTTGCGGGAGAAAGTCTTCACTTTTTCTTCGCTTGTGTCATTTGCTTATGCGCCGTAACCATGGATAATCTTCATCGTTTATCAGGATGCTTGGGTCAGCCTTGACTTTGAAGGGAGGAATTTCATGAAACTTTTCATAATCTTCACACATGTCTGTCTTTCCCTCCACTCCCTCAATGTCCCTTTTTCCTGAAAGAACTATGTGGCGCTTTGGCTCATCGTATGATGTATTCGCTTCCTTATCTTTTGTTTTCCTCGGTCTGGTAGACATGTCCTTCACATAGATAACCTGTGCCACATCATTGGCTAGGACGAATGGTTCGTCAGTGTACCCAAGATTGTTCAGATCCACTGTTGTCATTCCGTACTGTGGGTCTACCTGTACCATGCCTCCTGACAGATTGACCCATTTGCACTTAAACAAAGGGACCTTAAAATCATGTCCATAGTCAAGTTCCCATATGTCCATTATGTAACCATAATATGTGTCCTTTCCCCTCTCGGTTGCTGCATCAAAGCGGACACCGCTGTTTTGGTTGGTGCTCTTTTGATCTTGGGCGATCGTGTAAAATGTATTCCCATTTATCTCGTATCCTTTGTAAGTCAGTACAGTCGAAGATGGTCCCCTGGACAACGAGTACAACTCATCGCAAACAGTGGTGTCACCTCTGAGACGTGTTTCCAACTAACTGCTAAAAGTCCTGATGTGTTCACATGTAATCCAGTCGTCACACTGCTCCAGGTGTTTGGAGCGCAGACTGTTCTTGTGTTCATCGACATACGGGGTCACCAAGGTAGAGTTCTGTAGAACTGTGTAGTGTGCTTGAGACCAAGAATATCCGTCCCTGCATATTATTGAGTCCCCTCCAAGCGTGCCTTTTCCAGTCAGTCTCCCCTCATACCGCGATTTAGGGAGACCTATCTTCTTAAGGCCAGGAATGAATTCAACACAAAACCCAATGACATCCTCTGTTTGATGGCCCATGGAGATGCTTCCTTCTGGCCTAGCGCGGTTAAGGACATATTTCTTTAGGACTCCCATGAACCTCTCAAAGGGGAACATATTGTGTAGAAATACGGGCCCCAGAATGACAATCTCGTCGACTAGATGAACTAGGACGTGCGTCATGATATTGAAGAAGGATGGTGGGAATACCAGCTCGAAACTGACAAGACATTGCGCCACATCACTCCTTAGCCTTGGTATGATTTCTGGATCGATCACCTTCTGAGAGATTGCATTGAGGAATGCACATAGCTTCACAATGGCTAATCGGACGTTTTCCGGTAGAAGCCCCCTCAATGCAACCGGAAGCAGTTGCGTCATAATCACGTGGCAGTCATGAGACTTTAGGTTCTGGAACTTTTTTTGGCATATTTATTATTCCCTTTATATTCGACGAGTAGCCAGTCGGGACCTTCATACTGAGCAGGCATTCAAAGAAGATTTCTTTCTCTTCTTTCGTAAGAGCGTAGCTGGCACGACCTTCATACTGCTTCGGAGGCATGGCGTCTTTTTCGTGCAAACGTTGCAGGTCCTCCCGTGCCTCAGGTGTTTCTTTTGTCTTCCCATACACGCCCAAGAAGCCTAGCAGGTTCACGCAAAGGTTCTTCGTCACGTGCATCACATCGATTGAAGAGCGGACCTCTAGCTCTTTCCAGTAGGGTAGGTCCCAAAATATAGATTTCTTCTTCCACATGGGTGCGTGTCCCTCAGCGTCATTCGGAACAGCTAGTCCGCCGGGACCCTTTCCAAAGATTACATGTAAATCATTGACCATAGCAAGTACGTGATCACCGGTACGCATGGCGGGCTTCTTCCGGTGATCTGCCTCGCCTTTGAAATGCTTGCCTTTCTTTCGACATTGATGGTTGGTCGGAAGAAATCGAGGATGCCCCAGGTACACATTCTTCCTGCATTTGTCCAGGTATATACTTTCGATGTCAGCTAAACAGTGCGTGCATGCGTGGTATCCCTTGTTTGTCTGTCCTGAAAGGTTACTGAGAGCATGCTAATCATTCATGATTACAAACAGCAATGCATGCACGTCAAATTCCTCCTGTCTGTGCTCATCCCACACACGTACACCATTTCCATTCCACAGCTGTAAAAGTTCTTCAACTAATGGCCTTAGGTACACATCAATGTTGTTGCCGGGTTGCTTAGGGCCTTGGATGAGAACTGGCATCATAATGAACTTCCGCTTCATGCACATCCAAGGAGGAAGGTTATACATACATAGAGTCACGGGCCAGGTGCTGTGATTGCTGCTCTGCTCCCCGAAAGGATTAATGCCATCCGCGCTTAAACCAAACCATACGTTCCTTGGGTCAGCTTCAACTCAGCCCAGTACTTTCTCTCGATTTTTCTCCACTGCGACCCGTCAGCGGGTGCTCTCAACTTCCCGTCTTTCTTACGGTCCTCACTATGCCATCGCATCAACTTGGCATGCTCTTCGTTTCTGAACAGATGTTTCAACCGTGGTATTATAGGAGCATACCACATCACCTTCGCAGGAACCCTCTTCCTGGGGGCTCGCCGTCAACATCACCAGGGTCATCTCGTCTGATCTTATACCGCAATGCACCGCATACCGGGCATGCGTTCAGATCCTTGTACGCACCGCAGTAGAGGATGCAGTCATTAGGGCATGCATGTATCTTCTGCACCTCCAATCCTAGAGGGCATACGACCTTCTTTGCTGCGTATGTACTGTCGGGCAATTCGTTATCCTTTGGAAGCTTCTTCTTCAATATTTTCAATAGCTTCTCAAATCCTTTGTCAGGCACAGCATTCTCTGCCTTCCACTGCAGCAATTCCAGTACAGTACCGAGCTTTGTGTTGCCATCTTCGCAATTGGGGTACAACCCTTTTTTGTGATCCTCTAACATGCGATCAAACTTCAGCTTCTCCTTTTGACTTTCACATTGCGTCCTTGCATCGACAATGACCCGGCGGAGATCATCATCATCGGGCACTGGTTCCTCTTGATCTTCAGCAGCTTCCCCCCTTGCAGCATCATTGGGCACATCGTCTGGTTCCTCTTGATCTTCAGCAGCTTCCCCCGTTGCAGCATCACCGTCTTCAGGGGGCACATAGTTGTCATCGTCCTCTTCTTCTTCGCCGTCTTCCATCATAACCCTTATTTCTCCGTGCCTCATCCAAACATTATAGTGTGGCATGAAACCCTTGTAAAGCAGGTGGGTGTGAAGGATTTTCCGGTCAGAGTAAGACTTCGTATTCCCACATATAGGGCATGGACAACACATAAAACCATTCTGCTTGTTTGCCTCAGCCACTTCGAGAAAATCATGCACGCCCTTAATGTACTCGGAGGTGTGTCTGTCAACGTACATCCATTGCCGGTTCATCTGCGTGCATTATATATAATTAAGTGTGTCAAAAACCATTACAGAGCATCATGAATAGATAATTAAGTGACCAAATTAATAGAAGTTCATCATCACATTAAAACCAAAGTACATACATAGTTCTCATCTAACAACATATGTATAGCTCTCCAGAGCATCTAATTAATTAAACCATACATTGAAACTATGTAAAACATTTCAATGCGAAAACAAATGTGATCATAATCGCAACCAAGGTAACAATTGATCCAACGGCATAATGATACCAAGCCTCGGTATGAATGGCATATTTTCTAATCTTTCTAATCTTCAAGCGCATTGCATCCATCTTGATCTTGTGATCATCGACGACATCCGCAACATGCAACTCCAATATCATCTTCTCCTCCTCAATTTTTTTTTATTTTTTCCTTCAAGTAATTGTTTTCTTCTTCAACTAAATTTAACCTCTCGACAATAGGGTCGGTTAGAATTTCCGGTTCAACCACCTCGTAGATAAATAAAATCTATGTCACGTTGGTCGGTATATTTGTCATAAACAATAAATGAACCAAATAGTTATAAAAAGATAATATATACCACATCCGAATCATAGACAGGACGAGGGCCGACGGGGGCAGATACCAAAACCATCGCACTATGTAATAAGAAGGAATAATAAAAGTAACAAAATTAGACAAGTAACTATCTAAAGTAATATTTTTTCCTTTCAGAAAGAAGATAAGAACAAGAGGCTCACCACTGTGGTGCTGGCGACGAGATCGGCGCGGGCAATCGACGGCGGTGAAGACGGGGACGGGACGTGACGGACCACTAAACCTAGACAAATCTCGGGGAAAATGGAGCTCGGAGGTCGAGTTTCGAGAGGAGAAAGATTAACTAGTGTGGCTCAGACATTTCATCGAACACCTCATGTGCATAGGAGGTGAGCTAGAGCACCCAAATGCCCTCCCCTCGTCGGCCAGAAAAAACAGAGCACTGTGGAGTGCTCTGCTGTGGCAATGGGGTATATATAGGGAACTCTTTGGTCCCGGTTCATGGCACCAACCGGGACTAAAGGCCTTTGGTCCCGGTTCGTGCCAGGAACCGGGACCAATGCCCCCTTTAGTCCCGGTTGGTGGCACCAACCGGGACCAAAGGCCTTGTGCTGCCCCGCGTCAAAAGTTTAGTCCCACCTCGCTAGTTGAGAGGGCTCGAGAGTGGTTTATAAGCGCTGCTGCGCCCACCCTCTCGAGCTCCTCTCAACTGCAGGCTTTCGGGCCTAACCGTTCTCTTTGCGTGTGGGGCCTACTGGGCCTTCTGCGGTCCCGAATCGTGGCCCACGGACGAGTTTCAAGTCGTATTCAGGCCGTGGTGGCCCAGTAGGTGGCATAATTTTTTTCTCTGTTTTTTGTTTTCTCTTTTGCTTTATTTGTTTTGTTTTGTTTCTACTTACAACAAAAAACTTATTTATTTTATTTCGAATTACTTATGTATTTTACTTTAATTATTTTATTTTTATTTATTTTACTGCTGCTATTTTTATTTATTTTACTGCTGCTTTTTATTTAATTTATTAAGGTTTATTTATTTTAGTTACTATAGTTTATTTTATTTTATTTTATTAAGGTTTATTTATTTTATTTTATTTTATTAAGGTTTTTTTATTTTATTTACTATAAAAAAATGAACATAGATGCGCTTATAGAGGAAATTAAACCTAAATTCACAATAAATTTCT
Organism: Aegilops tauschii subsp. strangulata; assembly: GCF_002575655.3. Lineage (NCBI taxonomy): Eukaryota > Viridiplantae > Streptophyta > Magnoliopsida > Poales > Poaceae > Aegilops > Aegilops tauschii. The sequence goes on from NC_053039.3 coordinate 5,513,231, forward strand.
ATGAAATTTACTGTGAATTTAGGTCAAATTCCCTGTATAATGGCATCTATTTTCACTTTAAGAGGAGCACAACAAGGTAGAGAGGGACGGACTTATAAACTGGTGTGAGCGCCCTTCGGTTGGCGAGGTGGGACTAAACACTGGCCGCAACTAGGACCAGCCCTTTAGTCCCGGTTTGTGGTATGAACTGGGACTAAAGGGTGGTGGGCCAGGAGCGTGGCCCATTGGTCCCGGTTTGTCCCACCAACCGGGACCAATGCCCCCACGAGGCCCGGCAGGCCCCTGGCCGCACGAACCGGGACTAATGTGAATATTGCCCTGTGACCAAAGCCCAGTTTTCTACTAGTGAGAGAAGGTCCAAAAGAAACAGTAGCACAAAGCGTCGACAACCATTAATTTGTCTTTCTGGCCATGTTGACCTATCAATAAGGCCCTCTCCAGTGCTTCACCGTATACATGTGCTAAGCATTGCCACATATGCGAAAAATCTGATGTGGCAAGATAGTTAAGAGGAGAGAGAGAGGAGTCTGGTAATCCCACAAAGAACCACCAAGCACGCGGATATATGCAAAACACTTAAATGAGAGAGGTTTACCTATGCATGGAAGAGTTTTGTTGTCAAACAATTAAATGAAGGAAGCTTTGTATCATCAAACCAAGCACATATGCGTTGGGGACTTTAGTTGCTATAAACATTTTAATGCAGCTAGCACTCCATCTAAGCACCTGTACATTGGAATAGGCCTGAGTTGCCAAGCAGAGAAGACCTTCTGGCAACCAATAATCGACCTGGGGCTCCGGTATGATTGAATATCTATAACGTATGAAACTCACGTGGGTGTCCTGTGTGTGTAGCACTACTAACATTGCAGCCCCACGACATTCCTGGGAGTCCTTCAAGGATATCAGATATTGCTTGAAATTGATTTAGTGATCTAAAAAAACTTATATTAGTTTAGAGATGGAGTACTTCATAGATGCCTCCTCCAGCCACTTTGACAGTAAACAAATGTTTCTGACTCTCATATCAGTGAAGCCCACACCACCATAATCTTTAGGGGTGCATAGGTGTTCCCATCTGACCATGTGAAATTTCTTCTTCTTAATCCCAGTAGAAGTTATTTCTTATTGTATCAGCTTTTTTCTATATTTTGACAGGCAAAGTGTAGCAAACAAGAAGGTACATACGGACATTTGATAAACATGCATTGATCAATATATCTCTTCCTCCATAAGAGAAATGTTTGCATTGCCAGGAGTCCAACTTCTTTTCTACCTTTTAATGAAAAAAATCATTAGAAGAGATCTTGTCTTTGCTGATTGGTAATCCCAGATATTAATTTTTTTTTTGAAATTTGCCTATCTCCCAGTTGTATGAGCTACCCTCTGCTCCTCCTCTATACTCAACCCTACTGTGAAAATATCACTCTTCAAGTAATTGAATTTCATGCCAGACATTTCCTCTAAACATTAGAGAAGGAATTAGAATCCAGTAATAGACTCCATGTCATTATGCAAAAAAAGAAAGTTGATTAGTAATAAACAACACAAAATAATATGTACCAATGGAGACCTGAATCCATGGATGATGAAGGTAAGCCATGGAGAGAGGAAAAACCGACACAACTAGATAATTAGGTAATTGATCAAGGAAAGCGAGAATGTATTCATACTATTTTATAGCTATTCATGACACGTAAGTATGTACAGTCATATCTTCATATCCGGTGGCTAGCTTGCTTGAAATAATATAACAACGGTAGTCTAAGTCCCAATATGCGAGTACCTAGCTAATTATAAGGTTAATTTAGATAGGAAAGGACACTAAAAATAATTACACGTCAACACTTAAATCGATACACGACTAACATAAGTCGTATGGAGAATATGGCACAACTAGCTGATATTGGAATTAGTCGAGGAATTCTAGATTGTACCGATACATTTTCTAGCTAGGCACGTACGTAAGACATATATACTCACATAGTCACACCTCTGGGGTGGCTAAGTTGCTTGAAATAATATATAATCTGTAGTCAAAGCCGCAAATATCCTGGCTGCTGAGCAAAGGACGAAGGGAAGCCACTCGGAGAGAGAGAGAGAGCCAACACAACTAAATAATTAAGTAAACCAGAATGTATTTCTATTATTTTATAGCTTTTCAAGACATGAAATAATATGAAAACGGTAGTCTAAGTCCCAAATATGCAATGACCTAATTAAGGTTAATTTAGTTCCGAATGCACACTCAGAAACAAAAAGTACACATAAACACTTAAATTGATACATGACTTACATCAGTCGTAGGGCGAATATGGCAAAACTAGTTGATACTGGAATTAGTCGAGGAATGCTAGTGTACCGATACATTTTCCAACTAGACACGTAAGACATACCCATACTCACACGTTGGGGGCGGCTATGTGGCTTAAGTAATACATAATCAATAGTCAATATCGCAAATATGCTGGTAGCTAATTGAGGTCAGCTGATTAGGAATAGACACTCCTAAATAATAAATACAAATGGAGGCTTGAATCGATGGAGGATGACGACAGGTCATAGAGACAATAAAAGCCGGCACAACTAGCATATTAACAAAGTAATCGAGGAATTTCAAACTGCACTTATATCGTTTTCTATCTAGGCACATAAGAAGTATACTCACACGTCATATGTGGCGGCTAGCTTGACATAACATACTCATTCCGTCCTATAATATAAGAGCGTTTTTAATACTAGTGTAGTCACTGGATCATGTTGGTAACCCAAAGAACCGTATTAAAGTTCGCTCACCAAGATTTTTTCTAGCATAAAATAATAATTTATTGAAACGCCATCGGCATTCCTTTTCAAAAAGTTGATTTATAAAATATTAACTTGTATTGAAATACCATGGCCAGCCATTAAAATGTTAGGTATGAACTATCCTATCACATAAAATAATGATTTTACATTAAATGGTCTACAAATTTTTACCCTAAATACAAACAAACATCATATCTTTGCAAGGAGTATTAATGAATTAGTGATTTAGTAAATAATTGATTGAAAGGGTTACTCTAGAATAAACCGTAAGCTAGAGGATAGAATTGATGGATGGATCGCAGCTAGGTACTAGCTTAATTAGTTCTTTTTTAGGGGGGAAGGTAGCTTAATTAGCTGCTACTGTGTTGAGCTTCTTTCTTTGTTTCTAGCTCGCTTTGCATCACGAATTAGTGAATTGATTGATGCTTTAGGGCCTAAACGAGCGACGACCCGGGAAGGAAAAGAAGGTACACCTCTCGGTTCGGGGCCTTACATATACTCCTCCATCCATCCAACTCATATAGCCATAGTTCAACACCAGAAGAACAAGATGCTCCTGCTCCTGCTGCTTCCTGCCATACTCTACATTTCCCACCGCATCGTGCGGCGTACTCTGGCCAAGAAGAAGCCGAGCAGCCATGGCCTCACTAGCCACCCGCTGCTCGGCCATCTCTACGCGTTCCTCAAGAACCGCCACCGCTTCCTCGACTGGTCGACCGACCTCATCATCGGCAGCCCGGAGAGGAGGATGGGCTTCTGGATTCCCGGGATGATCACCTGCATCATCACGGGCAACCCGGCCGACGTCGAGCACGTCCTGCGCACCAATTTCGCCAACTACCCCAAAGGCGACAGCACCATCCCCGTCATGGGCGACTTCCTCGGCCACGGCATCTTCAACTCCGACGGGGAGCAATGGCTCTGGCAGCGCAAGAGCGCCAGCCGTGAGTTCACCACGCACTCGCTCCGCGGTTTCGTCATCGATTCCGTGCAGTCCGAGGTCAGAAACAGGCTGCTGCCGTTGCTGCGACGCGCGGGGGCCAGCGGCGGCCACAAGGTTCTCGACATGCAGGACGTGCTCGAGCGATTCGCGTTCGATACCGTCTGCATGATCTCCTTCGGCCACGACCCGTGCTCCCTCGCCGACGACGGTGTCTTGACAGACGGCAAGTCAGACTTCATGCGTGCCTTCATCGAGGCGCAAGAACTCACCGTTAAGCGGTGGCTGGAGGTCACCTGGAAGATCAAGAGGTGGCTCGATGTCGGCAAAGAGCGCCGCCTGAGGAAGGCCATCGCCAACGTACATGGGTTCGCCATGGACATCGTCCGCGCCCGCCGTCAAAGCTCGTCTGGGAATAACAACAGAGGCGACCTTCTGTCAAGGCTCGTGGCGAGCGGCGATCACGGCGACGAGGCGCTCCGGGACATCGTCCTCAGTTTCCTGCTCGCCGGCCGCGAGACGACATCCTCCGCGCTGACGTGGTTCTTCTGGCTCGTGTCGTCCCGACCGAACGTTGTCGCACGCATCGCCGACGAGGTCCGCTCGGTTCGGTTCACAACGGGCACCCACCCTGGCGATCCATTCACGTTCGATGATCTCCGGAGCATGCAGTACCTGCACGCCGCGCTCACCGAGTCGATGAGGCTCTACCCACCGGTGGCGATTGACTCCTCCGAGACATGTGCGGCAGATGACACGCTCCCTGATGGCACGCACGTCGGTGCCGGCTGGTCCATCACATACAATGCGTACGCCATGGGGCGGCTCGCCACGATATGGGGCACAGACTGCGCCGAGTTCAAGCCCGAGCGGTGGCTCGACGACGATGGGGCTTTCCGGCCGGTGAGCCCGTTCCTGTACACGGTGTTCCACGCCGGACCGAGGACGTGCCTTGGGAAGGAGATGGCATACGTGCAGATGAAGTCCATTGTCGCCAGTGTTCTCGAAGAATTTGTGGTCGACGTCATGGCCGATAAGGCCGGCGGCGGCGTGCCAGAGCACGCGCTTTCGATAACCCTGAGGATGAAGGGTGGCTTGCCTGTCCAAATAAGGAGAAGGCTGGAAGCCTAGGACGACCAGCAAGCTGCTGGAATGCTGCTGAATGTTCACGGCACCCTATCACGTGGTAGTAATGCTTGCATGCGCTGAGGGCGCTGCGCTCGTTGTGTTGTGTAACTACCTTGTGAGTGACAGTGAGTCGATAAAATATAATATATCTATACCTATCAATAAATAAAGGATGTAATATTTATGGTCTCGTCTTCGTACGCTCGCTACTCTGCCGCACTCCATGCAGTTTCCTGTTTTGTTACATGATCGATGGAAAGTTTGTCCCTAGCTTATCAAGCTGACCGCTTGGTTGTTACGTGATCGATCGGCTGTACTCCCTCCATTTATTTATACAAGGCCGATATGAAATATACGTTTTACATCTATGCAAGTCACCAATGATAATCGAGAAAAGAATTAATGATATTTTCTCATACTAGCAATCTATTTAATACAATCGACACTTTCTCTCATGACGGATCCAATGGACACTTTCTCGCCCGACATCGATCCGATCATCCTCGCTCTCTGGTGCGGCATGTAGCCCCAATTGCTGCTCCACGAAGGTGTTTTGCCGGATGAGTATCGCGATCTCCATGAGCCTCTCTTTGTCCCGTCTGCGTGTCGCTGCACCGTTCACCTTCCTGTCCGTGTTTCCAGTGGGCTCGTTCGTTGGTGCTCAACCTCCAATGAAGCCAGCACCGACACACCCACGTGTCTAGCTAGAGAGGCTTGATGACATCCATCCAAATGGATGCGTGGTGTACGTCTCTTTTGCAAGCTGCAAGTCATTGACCGTGCAACAAATGGCCGACCTCACTGCAGGATTGGAAGCGAGCAGCCACCGATTCCTTTCGGTCGTGAGGATGCATGGCAACGACGGAGACAACACAAACCCATTGGCGTGGTTCCCATAGGCTTCCTGCAGAGGATCGAGGACATGGGGTGACAATGGCAATGAAGCCAAGCCTTCCTCAGCAACACGTTCACTTGTTCCCCATCAGATCCAGAATAATTTTCATAATCTACGGCTTTGTAAGCTCTCGCAGATGGTGCCCTTGCAAACAGAAGTGTGTAATGCATGTGTTTTAAGGCCATTTTGGAAGTGTTGGAACATGAAACACTTGCTAGCAGATAAAGCTTGGCAACTGATATTCAGTTGGCCTTATATTATTCTTTACTTTCTAAAGAAAGGTATTATTCTATACACACTCCTCAAAGAAAAATAATGTTTTGGCAAGGTACATGCGCAATCTACTTATTATGATTCCATATGTATATATATAAAAAAATTTACTTTAAACTTTATAGGTCGGGCGTGCATGCAAGGTCAGAAGAAATTTCCTAGTCACTAACGGACATCTGGTAACCTACTAATTAAACCTTAGTTTATTATTCACCAATTTGTTTTGTTGATGTAAATAAATGTACGATGTCCTTGTAAGTTTAATCTCTCAACAATATTTCAACTGATGATGGTAATGGCTCCTTGCACTTGGTGAATGAACGGGAAAGGTAATTTTGATATTTATAAGCAGTGCTTTTGTGAATATAGGCTTTTTCCCTCTTTTCCTTGTATTGGTCTATGTCCCAAGGGATGCACATGTCTCCTGGAGAAAAAGAGACTTAGTAAACCAAAATTGAATTCATCGAGGTAAGCTACTCCATGATTTTATGATTGAAAGTGTAGCACTTTATACATGCACTTTTTAAATTTATTATCAATAAATGCTTTATATGGCTGACGCTCCGTGAAATGTCCCAATGACAGGGTGCACATGTCTCCTAGGAACAAAGAGAAGGAGAGAGGCAATATCTTAATGGTATAGTACGATTTGGTCTAGAGCGATTGAACTAGGGGAGCATGATTTTCCTTCTCCCGTCGCAACGGAAGGGCATTTTTGCTAGTCTAATAGTAAAGGACGATGCATTTATTCGAAATTTTCTTCCGTCCCACCTGGGACAGCAATGTGGCCCACTCAGCATTTTCTGGTACCTGCCCACTCGGCATTTTCTTGTGCGGAAGTAACCACGCGCCACTAATGTCTTCTCCATATAGGCTGTACGCCGGCGGCATAGTGCCATCACAACCATATCAATAACCCAGCTCATTTTCAGCGCACAACAGGCGCACATCTCGTGCTCTCTATTGTGGAGACCAGAAAGTGATCTGGCTATAGCTAGCTAGATAGCTCTCTTGCGCATGCACGGCCACCGGTGGCGGCAGAGATGAGCGGCCTGCCTCTCGATGTGACGCCAGTGCAGAGGTCCCGGTCTTCATCGCTAGATACAATATAACATCTCATACAATCCCTAACATCTGTAGTCAAGTTCTACATGGTATTCTCCGGCTTTATTGATGACATGGTCAAGAAATAATCCCGCCAATTCCTCTTGAATTGCTTTTATGCGACCATGTGGTAGGAGTTCACCCCGCATCCGCTAGAGCTAAATTGAAGAAGAGGGTCAATACATGTGTATGAATGAAACTGATCAACACAAATGATGGTAATAAAATAAAATTGTGAATATTTTTGCTTACGCACTTCATATTCTTTTTCAGAGTAGCCCCGCTTATTAGAGGCCGTCACGTTGTAGATGTACTCGCAAACGCAGTGTCCACATAAATCATTCCCGGCTTCCTGCCACAAGCACTTTTACGAGAAATAGAGGTCAATCAAACTGATAAGCAAGCATGCTAAATGGTATTGATAAAACTAGCTAGAATCAATGGGAGATGCGTGGAACTAGGTAGTAGTACTTACTTTCGGATGTTTAAATCGCAGCTCGGTCGGCAGTCCCGGAGAAATTGTGGTGAACTCTTTCCAAACCCTGCCAGACAAAGAAAATAATTACTTGATATCAGGAAATGAACAAAGTTGCCGATATGGTGCGATAATGATCGATTGAACTTACTTCTCGAGCATTCGAGTCATGTCCGCATACTGCTCGGGATCTTTTCGTCTGGAGTCTAAGACGGTTACTTCTCCCCGCTCAAGCTTAATATCTAGGAGAATAAAGTGGAACCTACGCACGCATGCATAACTCATCAGTTACATTACTATAAGCTCGAGTAATAAGGGAAACCGAATGTGCACAGGAAAGTAACTCTCACTTGAAGTTGTAAGGAAAGAGTATTTTGAGCAACGATTTTAGCAAGTTGTCCTCGGTTTCTGAGACATTGTGTTTAACCATAAATTCATGTATGACATTTGGGTTAATGAACCCAATGTCATAGATTTGTGCTTTTCTCCATTCGACGATCTTCAATCTGCATAATATAGTGAGGATAATTACAGAAAGTAGTACTTATAGACAGTAGCAAGCCATGAGTGATTTGTCGAGGGCCTTTAGATTGTAGAGCTGGAAAAACTAGTCAAAAACAACAGTTAACACATCTTGTCCAATGAAGTCGTGGTCATCTTTAATTCTCATTGTCAAAGCATCCTTCCCAGACTCGCTGCAGGTTTTCATGTACCATTGATGGAATCTTCGCATCATCGTTGTTAGAGAAGGACTTCCATCTTTGACGAGAGGCTTCCCATACTGGTATCTAAATTCGTCCACCTCCATTGTACCAAAATGTGCATCGTCGGGCAGGTAATCTCCAGGATTGGTACCGGGCACCATCACCGGCAGATTTGCGACGATATCGCTAGACACCTTGAGCGGGGGGCACGATTGGTTCTCCTGTTCTCCGAGCTGGGGATTTTTTTCCCACTTCTTCGTTGTGCTAACCTTTTGTCACTTGAAGTAGTTCCCGACCGGCGCGCTTCTGGCAATGTCTTTTTAAGACAACGGACATGGTTGTCATCCGGCAGAGGCGGTGGTGGTCGATTCAGGGCATTGATAGTGCGTTGAACTTTCACCCGATCTATCTTCTCCTCCGGAGGTGGATGTTTCATAGCTCTTTGCATTTCAAAGAAGTCCTTCATTTGGGTTTCACAGATCTTCGCGTTTTCCTCCACGGTCCTCTCGTATGGTAACTTCTCTAGAGGCTTGAGAGATGGACCGAATCTGTATTGCCTCCCGTCTCTGGCTGTACTGCTAGACGTCGGAGCAGCCGGAGAGGCGGCGTCTGTCTTCCTTTGTTGCTTACGAGGCGAAAAAGAGGCGGAGTGCTACGACGCGCCGGAGCAGCCGTAGTGTGGCTTGGAGGAAAATGGACGGCCCGCTAAACCTAGACAAATCACGAAGAAAATGGAGCTTGGAGGTCGAGCTTGGAGAGGAGAACGCTTAAGTAGTGTGGCTCGGGCATTTCATCGAACACCTCATGTTCATAGGAGGTGAGCTAGAGCACCACAAAGCTCTCCCCTCGCTGGCCAGAAAAACAGAGCAGTGGAGTGCTCTACTCGCGGGCGAGGGGTATATATAGCCACCTCATTGGTCCCGGTTCGTGGCTGAAACCGGGACCAAAGGACCCCCTTTGGTCCCGGTTCCAGCCACGAACCGGGACCAATGGATGTGGGCCAGGAGCGAGGCCCATTGGTCCCTATTCTTGTCTGGAACCGGGACCAAAGGGGACAGATGAACCGGGACCAATGCCCCACGAGGCCCGGCCGCCCCCTGGGCTCACGAACCGGGACCTGTGCCCCCATGGGTCCCGGTTCGTGACTGAACCGGGACTAATGGGCTTGCCAGGCCTTGGACCAAAGCCCTGTTTTCTACTAGTGGAGGACATACAGCGCACCGTCCGGCGGCTAGCAGCAACTTGATAGCAACATCGAACACACATTGGGACTCTTTACCTTTCCCATCATGTATGGATGGGTAGGACAGTATTTAGGTATGATTTGGTAACATTTGTTTGCATAATTACATTTAGTATGGACAAGTAAATATTGACTAACGTACTAGAGTATTTATACCTCGTAGCAATGCACGAACAATTATCTAGTATACTTGTGAAAGCACGAATTTGGTGAACCCAAATGATGTAAGTCATGCAACCATCTATATCCAACGTCTCACGTTGCTTCAATGATGTATATATCCATCACATCATCAATAATTTAGAAACATGTTAATTGCATTAATCAAAATTTGGAAACAAAATTAGCTGCATTAAATACAAATAATCTTGGAGTCAGCATTAATTGCAGTTAATCTTGGAAATATTATTGCTGGCAAACTGAGCATGTGTTTCATGCACACGATTACTAGTAAGTGTAACAACCGACACGAGGGTCGTGAGCCCTCGGAATCAGTAAGTCCCTGTCCACACCTATCATATTTGATTCCCGGCATTTCCTCTCATTAGCTAGCTTGGCTGCTATTTACTTGATTTTTCAATTTTTGTATTGCAGCTCCATAATGTGTTGCCAAAAGGTTATTTCTGCTTGGCAATTTATTGATCGGTCATCATGGCCAGAAAGACAAATTAGTGGTTGTTAATGTTTAGTACTCTTTCCTTCAGATCCTTTCTTTGAGAGAAAACAAGGGAGGTTGTGTGTGAACCCGTTTGGGGGGAGCAAATGATACCCTACATAAACATGAACTGAGCGATCAAAGGCACCATGTGTGCAAGATATGTAATTCTATACATTGCCAATAGCAAGCTAGCCACCCCGGATGACGGTGTGAGTATACTTACTTAAATGCATGCGAAGCTCGAAAAGGATATAAGCACAAGATGATATTCCTCTGTTATTATTTTTGAACGGCACTAGTGCAGAACCAGGCTACAGCACCGGTTCGTAAGGGCCTTTAGTGCCGGTTCTGTAACCGGCACTAAAGGGTGGGGAGTAAAGGCCCCCCCTTTAGTACCGGTTATGCACGAACCGCCGCTAAAGGGCCACCACGTGGCACGAGCCGGCGCCGGGGACGGGGAGACCTTTAGTACCGGTTGGTAACATCAACCGGTACTAAAAGGCTAGGGGGTTTTGGGTTCAGGGTTTCTTTTTTCCTTTAATTTTGTGTTTTCCATTTAATTCTTTTTCGTTTGCTGGTATTTTACGATACTACTTATTGTACACATTATGGATATATATATAAATAGAATTTCTCGTAGAACCGATCATAGCGGGTAATGGAATTCTCCTCTAGGATCTATGACCTGGTCGAGCAAAAATCCCGCTATTTCCTCTGCAATTGCTCGTACGTGATCCATTGGTAGGAGCTTCTGCCGCACCTCATTGAACTGTTAAGAAGGAGAGCAATATGCATGTATTACTTGTGTGACTAGATATCGATAATGATGTAAAAATTGTGTATAGTGTTCTGGCAAACGTACCCATATTTGTCTATCAGATGTGCTCCTTTCGGACGTCATCATGCAAATGTTCTCGCAAACGTAGTATGCACATAAATCATTCCCTGGCTCCTGCTTCATGGCCAGTACGAGAATAGAGTTCAATCAGATAATAATTAATCAAGCATCATAATTAATGTTATTAAAACTAGAATTAAAGAGATTGCATGGTAGCTAGCTAGCTAGTACTACTTAATTAATTACCGTGGGTCGATCAGATTTTCTCTAAACGGGCCTGGAACGTCTTTGATGAACTTTTGTCAAGCCCTGCCGGCCCGCCGGCAAAGAAAATGAATAAATGAGTTATTAATTAGTTGATATCAGGACATATATATATAATGATTGAAATTACCTGTTGACTATCCCCTTCACGATTGAGTACTCTTTAGGTTTTTTAAGCAGTGAGTCCAGTACTTCAACTTTTTCATCTTTAACTTTAATTAGTGGTACCTGCATGCGCACGTTTGCATGTATAAATTAAGCGGGCATGTGCATAACACTCATCAACTAACCCTAAACCCTATACACTTATTAACATCTAGCTAGTAACAAAAACAGAATTTGTAGTACAAGACAGTGTGACTCACTGGAAGTTGTAAGGAAGTAGTATATCTGCATTGGTAATGAGACGCTTCAAGAACTCTAGCATCTTATTCTCTACTTCTTGTTTATAATGTTCATATGACCATGTCTCTTCATTAATGGTATTTGGGTCAATGAACCCAATGCCATAGCGTCCAGCTTTTCTCATTTCAGACATCTTCATCTTGCATAATACCACAGAAAAGAATATATAGTGAGGATAATTACAGGTAATGATCAACGAGAGCACTACAGCTAGCTTGAGACTTAAATTACAGAAAGAAATCACTTACAGACAATAGCAACTGACGATAGATTTATCGAGTGCGTCATAATTGAATAACTTAAACAGTTCTGTATACTCAATAGACAGAACTAGCTTATTGAAGTAATCCTCTTCCTTGACTTTCACCATGAGGAACTGTAGATTGTGGGTCTTGCAAATTTTCATGTACCATTGATGCAATTTATACATTCTCGTTGGGAGGTTCTTGACCTCCTCGGGCTCGACCAAAGGTTCACCGCGGACATATTTCCATTTTATTTCCTCCTCTCTAAGAGGAGTTGTCCAACAGTCATACCGAGCATTTCAGCCTGCATTATATGCTCCTCGGTTATTACCAGATTGCCCAGCTGGGGAACGTTAATAGTTTTCCCACACATATATATATATATATATATATATATATATATATATATAGGGCGCTGGTACTCTTATGTGTTGTTGGCACAACAAGCGGGGGGATCGATTGCGTCGCCTGTTCTCCCAGCTGGGGAACGGTTTTCCTGCATTTTTTGCCAGCTGCTTGGCTCGAGCTCGACTCCTTCTATACTCGTGCTCGATGTGCCTTCCTGATTTGGCGCTCATAGTCTGAGTCAACAGGCTTGGGAGCTGGTGGTCTAGCCATACGAATAAAATGGTCAATCTTTTCCTCAGGCACTTTCTCCCTTGGCGGCGATGCCGGTTTCAGTCCAAAATGGGCGTCCACTTGGGCCTTCACTGTGGCTGCGTTTTGCTCCTCGGTCATGTCGTAAGGCCTCTGAGGAAGAGGAGCGAGGCTTGGACCATATTTATATTGCTTGCCTCTGCCTGTACCTCCTGTACTACCTCGACTCGTAGCACTACGGACCATAGCTGCGGCGGCTCTCTTCCCCGATTGCTGAGGCAGCGGAGATGGCTGACATGGCTGAGTTGGAGCAGGAGGAGTGGCCTGACGCTGTGCCGGACTTGAAGCAGGAGGAGTGGCCTCAGGCGGTGTCAGACTTGAAGCAGGAGGAGTGGCCTCACCCTGTGCCAGACTTGAAGCAGGAGGAGTGGCCTGCTGATGTGCCGGACTTGGAGGAGGAGGAGTGGCCTCACATCGAGGAGGAGTCGGATGACGACGGGGTGTCGGTGGCCTTCGAAAGATGATGCAATCCTTTCTCCATAGGATGATACGATGTATGGCCTCTCCTAGTGTGTGCTCCTCGTGCTGTCCAGGAATGTCAAGCTCTAGCCCCGAATATTGGTCCACCACCTCATCAACCACGACACGAGCATAGCCAGCTGGAATCGGGTTGCAATGGAAGGTTGCTTCGGGGGGTTTGTACAAGCAACGGCGTCTGCCACCTTCATGGATATGTTCTTCATTTTGAAGTGTAGCTCACAGTTAGTGTTCTCCATGATGTCATCCACAGGGTATCTATCCAGCAGTGCGTCCACCGGGGCGGAACCAACGCGGCTTCTCGGCATGGATGGGACGGTGCTATCCAATGTTGGATCATCCGCTAGCTGCTGCCGCTGCTGAGACCCCCTTTCCTGGCTAAGTGAGTCCATCTGCTGCTGCTGCCGCTGGAATTTGAGTGCCAAGTCCGCGTGCGCTGATTCTAGGCCTTGAAGGCGTTCTGCTTCCTGCTTCCTCTGCTCCTCCTCCATCTTCCTCTTCTTCTCCTCCTCCATCTTCCTTCTTGCACTGGTCCTGTAGTCGTCGTTCCATTCTGAAAATCCCTCATACCAGGGAATAACGCCCTTGCCTCGTGTTCTTCCCGGGTATTCAGGATTTCCCACGGCGCGCGTAAGCTCGTCGTTCTCTCTGTTGAGCGTGAACACCCCCGTTCGAGCATCTTCTATTGCTTGAAGTAACTTCTCTTGGGCTCCTTTTAGACTTGCCTTCTGGGAAACCAGGCATGTCTTCGGGTCCAACGCCCCCCCATGCGCATAGAACCAAGTTCTACACCTGGGGGGGCAGCTCCTAGTAACTGGAGTGACCCCTGCATCCAGCATCTCTTCCTCAAACTTATCCCACTTAGGCATTGCCACTGCGTAGCCACCTAGCCCCAGCCTATGGAACTTCGTCTTTTTGCGGCATTGGTCTTGTTTTTTCTCGACCGTTCCTTAGCTAATTCGGATTCCTTGAATTTCATGAAAGCGGGCCAGTGTTATCTTTGCTTCTCCAGTGTTCCCTTGAATTCTGGAGTCTTCTTTTCTCCTTCGACGTAGTTGGCCCATACAGTTTTATTGTGGGTGTTGAATGCAACTGCCATCTTCCTAAGAGCAGCGTCCTTGACTTTCTGCACATCTGCATCAGTGAAATGATCTGGTAGGGTGAAATGTTCCATGAGAGATTCCCAAAGCGTTTTTTGCTCTGTCGTCGACCCAAGTAACATCTGGATGTTTCTCCTTTGGCTCTTTCCATTCTTGAATGGAGATCGGGAGTTGGCCCTTCACAAGAACTCCACACTAACGAACAAACTTGTTCGCAATGTTCTGAGGCATGAGGGGTTCGCCATTAGCTTTGATGGAATCGATGTTGTACTTTACACCCTCCTTCAACTTTTTGCCCGGGCCTCGCTTTGTCCTGCTGTGTGTAGAAGCAGATTTGCTCGATCCGGAGGGCTGAAAGAAGAAAGATCGATTCGTTAATAAATCTTCAAATCAAAAAAACATGTGATGATTGATACGTCTCCGTCGTATCTATAATTTTTGATTGTTCCATGCCAATATTATACAAATTTCATATACTCTTGGTAACTTTTTATATTATTTTTGGGACTAACATATTGATCCAGTGCCCAGTGCCAGTTCCTGTTTGTTGCATGTTTTATGTTTCGCAGAAACCCCATATCAAACGGAATCCAAATGGGATAAAAATGGATGGAGAATATTTTTGGAATATTTGGAGAATTCCGGAAGAAGAATCAACGCGAGACGGTGCCCGAGGGGGGCACGAGGCAGGGGGCCCCCTGGGCGCGCCCCTGACCCTCGTGGCCCCCCCGTAAGGCGGTTGCTGCTATACTTTGGACGCAAGAAAACTAATTTTCGGAGAAAATCTGGGCGAAGGTTTCAATCCAATCAGAGTTACGGATCTCCATATATACATGAGTCGGTGAAAGGGCAGGAGACAGAACGCAGAAACAGAGAGAAACATAGAGACAGATCCAATCTTGGAGGGGCTTTCGCCCCTCCCACACCATGGAGGCCAAGGACCAGAGGGGAAACCCTTCTCCCATCTATGGAGGAGGTCAAGGAAGAAGAAGACGAAGGGGCCCCCTCTCCCCTTCTCTTCCGGTGGCGCCGGAACACTGCCGTGGCCATCATCATCACCGCAATCTTCACCAACAACTTCACCGCCATCATCACCAACTCTTCCCCCCTCTATGCAGCGGTGTAACCTCTCTCTTACCCGCTGTAATCTCTACTTAAACATGGTGCTCAACGCTATATATTATTTCCCAATGATGTATGGCTATCCTATGATGTTTGAGTAGATCCGTTTTGTCATATGGGCTATTTGATGATCAAGATTGGTTTGAGTTGCATGCTTTATTATTGGTGCTGTCCTATGGTGCTCTCCGTGTCGCGCAAGCGTGAGGGATTCCCGCTGTAGGGTTTGCAATATGTTCATGATTTGCTTATGGTGGGTGCCGTGAGTGACAGAAGCATAGACCCGAGTAAGTAGGTTGTTTGCGTATGGGATAAAGGGGACTTGATGCTTTAATGCTATGGTTGGGTTTTACCTTAATGATGTTTAGTAGTTGCGGATGCTTGCTAGAGTTCCAATCATAAGTGCATATGATCCAAGTAGAGAAACTATGTTAGCTTATGCCTCTCCCTCAAATAAAATTGCAATAATGATTACCGGTCTAGTTATCGATTGCCTAGGGACAAATAACTTTCTCGTAACAAAAAGCTCTCTACTAAAACTAATTTAGTTGTGTCTTTATCTAAACATCCCCTAGTTTTTATTTACGCTCTCTTTATTATCTTGCAAACCTATCCAAAAACACCTACAAAGCACTTCTAGTTTCATACTTGTTTCAGGTAAAGCGAACGTTAAGCATGCGTAGAGTTGTATCGGTGGTCGATAGAACTTGAGGGAATATTTGTTCTACCTTTAGCTCCTCGTTGGGTTCGACACTCTTACTTATGGAAAGAGGCTACAATTGATCCCCTATACTTGTGGGTTATCAAGACCTTTTTCTGGCGCCGTTGCCGGGGAGTCATAGCGTGGGGTGAATATTCTCGTGTGTGCTTGTTTGCTTTATCACTAAGTAATTTTTATTTGTTGTTCTTTGTTTTTTATATCTTTAGTTATGGGTAGGAAACGCAAAATACCAAAAAAATTAGTTGTACCTACTGAACCAATGGTTGAAGAACCACTCAAAATCTATCACACTCCTGAAGCTTATTAGTTGGATCGTATTCGATCCCTATGTGCTCGCGCTGAAACCCCAACTAGCTTAGTTGAGGGCAAATCTTTAGATGAGCATGCTTGTTATGTGCGACACCGCATATCTAAAAAAGGGAAACTTTTACTGGATCAAATTCATCGTTTGCAATGCTATGCTTGGAATTTATGTGAAATATATGATGTTACTTGTTGTTCTGAAAACCCTAAGAAACACCTTCCCTACCAATGTGAGTTTATTGATAATGGAATCGTATCTTCGTACGCTAAGGGTGTTTATAATTACTATGATGTTCAACAAATTGAAGAATTTGTTGCTTTTAAGGGTGCTTATGAAATTGCTTCTTTCATTGAAACGTATGATGCTACTCTTTACAAATCTGAAAATTTTGCCATACTTAAATATTGCTATGATAATTATGCTTCTAATGCCTATGTTGAACCATATATTGAGGACTACTCCGCTGTCCAAGAAGAGACTAATATTTTGCAGGAGTCTATGGAAGAAGAAATTGATGAAACTGTGGGCTCATTGGATGAAAAAGATGAGGAGGAGAGCAAAGTACAAAAGGAGGAAGAGCGGATTAGCTACCCGTGCCCACCTTCTAATGAGAGTAACTCTTCAACTCATACATTGTTTAATTTCCCTTCGTGCTTACCGAAGGATGATTGCTATGATGATTGTTATGATCCCGTTGATTCTTTTGAAATATCCCTTTTTGATGATGCTTGCTATGCTTGTGGCCAAGATGCCAATATGAATTATGCTTATGGAGATGAACTTGCTATAGTTCCTTATGTTAAACATCAAATTGTTGCTATTGCACCCACACATGATAGTCCTATTATCTTTTTGAATTCTCCAAACTACACTATATCGGAGAAGTTTGCACTTATTAAGGATTATATTGATGGGTTGCCTTTTACCGTTGCACGTGATGATTTTGATGAATATTATATGCATGTGCTTGCTGCTCCTACTTGCAATTATTATGAGAGAGGAACTATATCTCCACCTCTCTATGTTTCCAACACGATAAAATTGCAAGAAACTGTTTATACTATGAATTGGCCTTTACTATGTGTGCATGAATTGTTCTTTTATGACATGCCGATGCACAGGAAGAGAGTTCACTACAAAAAAATACACTTCCGTGATGATACGTGTTTATCACAGTAGGTCGCGTTTTCTGTCATGCATGTACATCCATGACAAATTTATGACAGAATCAAGATAGTCATACCTGTGCTGTCGTAGAAGTGTTCCATGACATTGCCAAAATTATCATCACGGTAATGTCCACTTCCATGACGATAAATTGGGCGTCACAGAAGTGCTTTCGTCAAGGGTGACCGACACGTGGCATCCACCGTAACGGAACGCCGTTAAGCTATCGGGTCGGATTTTGGATCCGATAACCCGTTAACAGCCACGACCAATGCCGATTTTCCACGTGTAAAATTCTCATTGGCTGACGGATCCACGCGTCAGCTCCGCGTTGGCACAGGTGTCACTCATCCAACGGTCGAGATGGGCCTATGATATGTTGACACGTGCACCGGCCCAAAAGTGACCCACAAAGTTTAAATGGGCCGACCCAACCGAAGGCCCATAAGATTTAGCAGACCATAATGGGCCGGCCCAGCTAAAGGCCCACAAAATTTAGCGGACCATAATGGGCCGGCCCAGCTAAAGGCCCACACGATTTTGCAGACCATAATGGGCCAGCCCAGCTAAAGTCCCACAAGATTTTGCGGACCACAATGGGCCGGCCCAGCTAAAGGCCCACAAGATTCTGCAGACCATAATGGGCCGGCCCAGCTAAAGGCCCAACATTCTCTGTCAAATCGGCCCGCCAACGACCTGTCCTAAACTTGTCATCAACGCGGCCCATGGTCACTTCTAGCCCATTAACAGTCCGCTAAGTAATTGGGCCGAATTACGGCCCGATGTGTTTCCGGCCTGCTAAAGGTCCGGCTTCATTTGGGCCCATTTACAGGCCATCAAAACTTTCGGCCCATAAACGACCGTGAAGGATTTGGGTCATATTCGGCCATGTCTGACATTCAGCCTGTTAGAGGCCCACTATAGCTTTGGGCCACTTTCGCCCTGTTGTCATTTTCGGCCTGTTAACGCCGGACGTAAACCATGGGCCATATGTGGCCCAACGTCATATCGGGCCCATTAACGGCCCATATAAAAATGACGATAATCTAGCCCGACTGAAGTTCCGGCCTGTTAAAGGCCCGTGTATTAGGTTGGCGCATTTACGGCCCGTCTGAATTTCGGCCTGTCAAAGATCCGCATCGTAAATGGGCCACCATTTCGGCCTGCTAAGTCCAGTGGGTTATTTGGCACAATCAGGGCCCAATCTCACTTTTGGTCTATTAAAGGCCCATGTTTTTTATGGGCTCGAGATATTTACACCTGTAAACGGCCTATTTTTACTGAGGGCCCAAATTATGTTTAGGCCTGTTAAAGGCCCACTATGGGCACAGGCCTACCAGAAAAATATGAAAGCTTATGCTGATTTAGGCCCAGATATTTTTAGTAGGCTACATGCCAATTTCGGCCCGTAATCGTTTTTAGCTCAATTGGAATGGGCCCGACGAATGTTGGCATGTTGGGCTCCTACGAAGCTTTCTGCCGAATACATTACTAAGATAAACCTACACTATACAAAAATAGCGTCGTAATTACTGCAGTCTGAGGCAGCATCATAAATGTTGTATCACAACAAAATAAATTCCAACCATACAACAAAAGGCCTGTTGGCATAAAGTTTACAGTCCTTCCAGATAAAAGCACCATCAGATGTATAGAAGCACAGATCATTTGACCTGAGTGCTAATGTTTCAGGCTGTAGAATCTGATGGAGCAGCACGATCTCCACCTTTTTTCCGCCATTGCTCTTGAACAACGAAGCGAATGTCTGATAGTCTGGTTTCAAAACCATTCATATCTTCACGACATTTCTCAACCACTATTCTTGTTTCCGAAACAACGTCCATTAGGGATTGGACTTATGTCTGGAGCACAAATATATCATTCTGTCTAGCAGGAAGATTTTGTTCAGTAGGCGATTTGGACGAGTTTACCTTGACAACCAACCCAGAATTACGCAGGAAGTTGCTTTTTGCACTGTTAGTGGAGAGATACTGACGCACTGCAGCAAGAGCTGACATTGTGCCTGTAGTAGCCTCGTCACCTTCAGGTGGTTGTGGCTGTTCAATCATTTGTTCCATAGCTTCCTGAAAGTTTGAACTTGTAGATTAGTGTACCAGATAAGTTACTAATGAGACAAAAACAAACAAAGTAGGTTAAACGTTTATACATAACTTATTTTGGTGAACTACTGTAATACATTATCATGTATTGTAGTGCCAACTACATAATAAAATCACTTTCGGAACATATGTCCATGTAGCATGCCTACTGTATTGTCTATTTCCTCACATTCGTTGACATCTAAGGATAAAGAGACATGGTTTAAAGTAGGATGAACATAGTATGACATCATTCAAATCATGGGCAAACAGATATAAAACAAACATGCTATTTTATCATTGTGTGCGCACATGAACATAACAACTAGATTACAGATCAAGACCAAAAGAATATCCTTCATCTCTTTCAAACCATGTAAGGTGAAATGATACGTTAAGACAACTGTGAATAAAAGTGAACAGAGTAACTGACATTGGCTGCAAACCAAGTAGTTAAATGAACACATAACAGTACTAATCAGTTCAAGGCAGGAGGAGTAAGGACTTACAACAGCGGCTTGAACTGGTGTGCTCATGCCCTTCATCTTGCTGCTGTGGCAATCCTTGAACATTTGCACTGCATTCGGTTCAGGTTCTTTTTGGTCCGCACGGGCTTTCCTCTGTATTTGGAACAAGTCAATATAGATACGATAATATGTCACAAAAAAAGAAGAAGGAAGTAGCAGCTATTTACAAGAGCCTCGCAGTGTGCAATATAGCTACGAGATCCTGTTGTCTGTTGGAATTTCACTTTAGAACGGTTGGTTTTGTTCTTCAAACAGTTAGCCTAGAAGAAGACACAGTTGTAAGGCACATACATAAATACAAGTTCAATATGTGGTCTGATCAAATACATATAGCCTACCTGATACTTTGGATCAGACCAGTGTTTAACGAGGGCTGTCCAGTCTTCATCTGTAATATATTCCACTGGAGATGTTTGGGCGATTTCATTGTTAGCCTTGCCTTCAAAGTGAGATTTTCTAAGGTGGTACTGATACTGTCGCAGAGCAGACTGAAAAACATGAGTGCATGCTTGTTTAGTTGCATCATATTTCAGATCCAACTTGAACCTCATCTGTTGAAAAAAGAATGTGAGTCTTATTAGGAGGAAGCTAGAAAGTATGGGACAGAGCAAGACAATATTACTAATTGCGATGAATAACATTACTTACGGATAAATGGTCAAGGAAGGTGTTAAACTGGGTATTGTCTTTCTCATTCCTGTACTGGATCCACGTTGGGAGGATACGTGCATGACACCTAACGGCAAGGGTTGCCTGTGATAGTAACTTGGTTGACTCTGTAGCATCACGTGGCCTTTTTAAACCTGCCTCAAAATGGATCTCCATTCTTCCTCCTTTAGATTTTGTTAATCTGTCAAGCATTATCCCTGATGTCTGTTTCCGCTTGCGCCTTGGTGCTAGTTCAACAACGAATATGGAAAGTGTTAGTGTACATCAAACTGTGAGAGTACATATAAAGGAGCATGCAACTGCAACTTGACTCGGTCAGGTACCGTCTTGGTGTTGATGCTCATGAGCTTCATCTGATCTTGCCAAGTCATGTTGTGTCAGCAGTGCTTTGGAAGTAGTGTTAGGTGTGAAGGCAGCTTGGGAACTGGCCAGTTCCGGAGCAAACGAATGAGTAACTGGTTGATATGCTGGTACAGTTGAAGCGGATGCTACAGCTGGTGGAGCAGGTGATACTGTGTTTGTAGATTTAGCTGGTGGACTTGGACCTTCTACTGCACTATAAGTACCAGCAGAATCTCGACGGCAGAACCTTTTCCGTTTTACCCGACGAGTAACATCACTCCCTACTATATTATTTTCCTTGCTCTTTTTTGACTTTGCCATGTCAAGCTGTACCCACAACACAAAAGAATGAAATCACTCTTCAGAACTCATTGATGCATGATACAGACAAGCAATACTTTGATGTAAGACAACCGTATGAGGATGGAACATGTAAGAAAAACAGGACGACATGGCATATTCACAGCTACGATGTGCAAACTAAGCAGAAGGATTTTCAAGAAAATAGAAGTAATGCAAGCTAGACAGCATATGAAAGATGCAACCAATATTACTCTGCCAAGTTAAAAGTGTCTTGTCATAAGTGGCAGTTCGAAAAATTAGAAGCAGTACAACGTAGAAATCAATGCAAGATGCAA
The DNA here is from genome assembly GCF_002575655.3 of Aegilops tauschii subsp. strangulata. Taxonomy (NCBI): domain Eukaryota; kingdom Viridiplantae; phylum Streptophyta; class Magnoliopsida; order Poales; family Poaceae; genus Aegilops; species Aegilops tauschii. The sequence goes on from NC_053039.3 coordinate 5,535,031, forward strand.
CCACTATCAAACTACCATGTTAAAAGCGTCCAATCATGAGTGACTGATGCGGGATACACAACAACAGTACTTTGATGTAAGAACATGGTATGATAGATAGATGCAGTGTATTCTAGACACAGAAAGCCATGCCATATGCACATGTATAACGTATGAACTCGGCACGTGCAACTTAATCAAAATAGAAGAAATACAGGCTAGACAACATATGCAACATGAAACCAATTATCACACTGTCAACTTAGAGCAAGCACCTGCGATGGTGGAGTATGGGAGATGAACTCATCATGTAGCCTTGGGACTTCAACTTCATTAGCAGTAGCATTTGCAAATCTAGAGAGTCTCTGTTTGCGTCGGTCCGGAGGACCACCAACATCCCCTAACTTACTCTTTTCCTTCCTATTTTCTGATATTGCCTTATGAAGTCAAAACCACATGAATAAAATTAGCTCTGCATAACTGGTTGATGCATGATACAGACGAACACTACTTTGATGTAAGGCAAGCGCAGGATAGGAGGATGGAATATATACAAAAAAAGACAGCGTTTCATATTCACACGTACGATAGGAGGATGGAATATGTATGAAAAAACAGTAAGCGGAAGGCATTTCAACAAAATTAGAAGAAATGAAAGCTAGGCACCATATGAACATGCAACCAATATCACCCTATCAGGTAAAAAGTGTCTCGTCGTAAGTGCCATTTCAAGAAATTAGAGGCAGTACAAGCTAGAAGACAATGCAAGATGCAACCTACATCACAGTCCCAAGTTAAATGTGTCCTATGGGTAAGTGATCGTTGCAGGTATAAGTTGTAAGCTACGCAGATGCAATTCAACATAATCAGAAGCAATACAAACTAGACATCATACAGAAAACGCAACCACGTATAACAGTTCCAAGTAAGAGCAAGCACCTGTGATTGTGGAGTAGGGGAGATGTGCTCATCATGTACACATATGTTCTAGAAACAGGAACATGTGTCATATTCACAGGCATTATGTGTAAAGTAAGTAGATGCAATTCAAATTAGAAGCAATAGAAGCTAGACATCATACGCAACATGCAACCACATATAATAGTGTCAAGTTAGAGCAAGCACCTGTGATGGTGGAGTAGGGGAGATGTGCTCATCATCTACACAGCTACGTTGACTGTCCAGCCTTGTGTTGTCTTGCAAATCTTGTTGGGAGGATGGCGGAGTAGAATCTGTAGAGACCCCCTGTTTGAGTTGCTCCGAAGGACCACCATCATCCACTGCCGGACTAATTTCCTTCAGCTGTAATGATTTTGCATTGTGAAGTCAAACCGATAAGAAAAAGGAATAAAATTCACTCTTCAGAACTCATTCATGCATGATACTGACGAACACTACTCGGATGAAAGGCAAACACATGATGCGAGGATGGAATATGTATGAACAACAGGATGGTGTGACATATTCACACCTATGATGTGGTAACTAAGCAGAAGGCATTTCAACAAATTAGAAGCACTGCAAGCTAGACACCATATGAAAGATGCAACCAATATCACTCTGCCAAGTTCAAACTGTATGGCGTTTCAACAAATTAGAAGCAGTACATGCTAGAAATCATATGCAAGACACAACCAATATCACAGTGGCGACTTAAAGGTGCCTTATCATAAGTGACTGATGCGGGATATGCAAGAATAGTAGTCTGATGTAGAAACAGGAACACATGTCATATTCACAGGCATTATGTGTAAAGTGAGCAGATGCAATTCAACAAAGTTAGAAGCAATACAAGCTAGACATCATACGCAACATGCAACCAGATATAATAGTGCCAAGTTAGAGCAAGCACCTGTGATGGTGGAGTAGGGGAGATGTGCTCATCATCTACACAGCTACGTTGACTGTCTAGCCTTGCGTTGTCTTGCGAATCTTGTTGGGAGGATGGCGGAGTAGAATCTGTAGAGAACCTCCGTTTCAGTTGCTCGGAAGGACAACCATCATCCAATGCCTTGCCAATTTCCTTCAGCTTTATTGATTTTGCATTGTGAGGTCATACCGACAAGAAAAAGGAATATCATTCGCTCTTCAGAACTCATTCATGCATGATACTGACGAACACTACTCTGATGAAAGGCAAAGTCATGATACGAGGATGGAATATGTACGAAAAAATGGACGGCTTGACATATTCACACCTATGATGTGGTAACTAAGCAGAAGGCACTTCAACAAATTAGAAACACTGCAAGACACCATATGGAAGGTGCAATCAATATCACTCTGCCAAGTTAAAACTGTCTTGTCATAGGTGGCGTTCATCAAACTAGAAGCAATACATGCTAGAAATCATATTCAAGACGCAAACCAATATCACACTACCAACTTAAAGGTGTCCCATCATAAGTGACTGATGCAGGATACACAAGAAGAGTAGTTTCATGTAAGAACATGGTGTGATAGACAGATATAGTATGTACCAAAAACAGGAAAGCGTGTCATATTCACATGTATCATGTGTAAGCTAAGCAGATGCAGTTTACACTAATTAGGAGCAATACGAGCTAGACACCATATGCAACATGCAACCAGATATCACACTGCCAAGTTAGAGCAAGCACCTTGGATGGTGGAGTAGGGGAGCGGAGACTTGGACCTTGTAATGCACTATCAGTACAAGGAAAATCGGTACAGATGCTCCGTTTACGTTGCTGCAGAGGACCACCATCATCGCCTTCCTTACTCTTTTCCTTCCTCTTTCTTGATTTTGCCTTGTCAAGTTAAATCCACAAGAAAAAAGAATAAAATTTGCTCTTCAGAACTCATTGATGCATGATACTGACGAACACTACTTTCATGTAAGGCAGCCACATGATAGGAGGATGGAATATGTATGAAAAACAGGACGGCGTGACATATTGACATGTATGATGTATAAAGTGTAAACTAAGCACAAGGTGCTTGAACTTGTTAGAATCGATGCAAGCTAGAAACCATATGAAAGATGAAACCAATATCACTCTGCCAAATTAAAATGGTGCCCTAACAAATGTATTTGACCAAATTAGAAGCAATACATGGCAACAGGCTAGAAATAATATGCAATATGCAACGAATAAAGGTGACTCATCGTAAGTGATTGATGCAGGATACAAAAGAGAGATAGTTTCATGTAAGAATAAGGTTAACACATAGATGTAGTGTCTCCCAAAAATAGGAAGGCATGTCATATTCACAGGTATAGTGTGTAAACTAAGCAGATGCAATTTACCCTAATTAGAAGCATTAGAAGCCAGACACCGTATGCAACATGCAACCACATATCACACTGCGAAGTTAGAGCACGCACCTGTGATGGTGGTGTAGGGGAAGTGCGGTCTTCAGGTACAGAGCTACGTTTAATATATTCATTTAGGCCTGCTGTTGCTTGAGAATCATGTGGAGAGGATGAAATTGCATTCTTTATAAGAGTACTGCATCTCATATTAACCCACGCGCGCGACTGTCTCATCATAAGCGATAGACGCAGGATACACAAGAACAGTAGTTTGATGTAAGAACATGGTGTGATAGGCAGATGTAGTATGTATCAAAAACAGGAAGGCGTGTCATATTCACATGTATAATGTGTAAGCTAAGGAGATGCAATTTAACAAATTAAGAGCATTGATCGATGAAGGATACACAAGAAAAGTAGTTTGATGTAAGAACATGGTTAATATAAAGACGTAGCATGTACCAAAAACAGGAAGGCATGTCATATTCACAGGTATAATGTGTTAACTAAGCAGATGCAATTTACCCTAATTAGAAGCATTACAAGGTAGACACCATATGCAACATGCAACCATATATCACACTGCCAAGTAAGAGCAAGCACCTGCGATGGTGGTGTGGGGGAATTGCGGTGATCAACTAGAGAGCTACATTGACTATCTTCATTTAGCCTTGTTGTTTCTTGAGAATCATGTGGGGAGGATGACACTGCACTCTTTAAACGAGTAGGGCGTCTCACAGTAACCCACTCGGGTGACTGTCTCATCATAAGTGATTGACGAGGGATACAAAAGAGCATTAGTTTGATGTACGAACATGGTTAATAGACATATGTAGTATGTATCAAAAATAGGAAGGCATGTCATTATCAAAGGTATAATGTGTAAAGTAATAAGCAGATGCAATTTAACCAAATTGGAAGCAATACAAGCTAGACACCATATGCAACATGCAACCACATTTGACAGCGTGAAGTTAAAGAAAGCACCTGGGATGGTTGTGTGTGGCAATTGAGATCATCAATTGTAGAGCTACGTTTACTGTCTCCAACTGCTGACACTGCACCCATTAGAGCGCTGAAACGCTTAGTGCTTATCTTCGAATTACACCGGAGCGACTTCTGTCTTTTCTTTTCTGCATTCATCAACACCGCGTCAGAGTCTGAAATACCCATGCATAAAAAAACAATAGTGTGAGTATGGGTGAAGTGTGTGCACAATTAGTATAGTGTAAAGGTAGCAGATAGCAGGTCGGTGAGAAATAAATGACGGGAGACATATGATAGCTCTACAACATGCATGGCACACTAAATTACTACAGGATTCTATGAAAATTCCATTTTTTCTGCACCGTCCGATGTACAAAGAACGGGCAGATCGCCTTCATCTACCTCCAGCCAGTCAGTGTTGACGATCTTCCTCGAAACGCCAGCGACCATCGGCCCAGTATTCCTCCCCTGCCTGCGCCCTCCCCTCGACCTCACCGCACCGCCGTGCTTGGCACCACCCCCCCTGCCATCCATTCAAGCCCCGCCGACCTCCAGATCGGGCGCAAGCAGCTCCTGCGCCCCACACCCTAATGATAGACACCGATGCGCCGCTTCCCCGGGGAACAGGCGGACTAGGTGCTCCGCGCGCCTAAGCGGGTGCTACTTCTTTTAATTGCGGTTCGACTGACCCTGAATTGAAATCCAGGCGGGCTACTGACCTCTAGCAAAGGTGAAATAGTAAAAGGGAGGAAACCTTGTGCATTTAATATCACGAAGAAGATGCAGTAAGAAGCGCTCAACTAGTTTCTTTCATGGGACGAATACGGTGTGAGCGGAGACATAAGATTTGCACGAATAAGGGAAGAGGAGTACCTCTTTCTGCTGGCAGTGTTGTGTCCTCCTTCTGTTTTTCCGACGATCTTCTTGTTGTTCGCCGGAAACCAGAAGTTGTGGAGGACGGTGTAGCCTTGGACGAACCCATGACCAAGTTGTTGAGTGTGGTGCTGTGGCCGTCTGTCAGTGGCGGGGAAGCAGATCCGAGGCGGCGAACGACGGCGTAGCGGGAAGAGCTCCGGTGCGGTGGATGGTTGCCATAGTGGAGCCGCGGCAGTGAGGCGCAGGATGGCGTGGTCGGAGTGGTTCTGGTACGGCGCACGTCGGCGTCGGTGTCGTGGAGGCAGCTCTGCCTCGGCTTCAGCTGCTAAGTCCTTGAGGGCGTTGTGGTTGCGGTTGCGTTGGACGACGACGTCGGGGTACCGGCTCCAGCGTGACGGAGGAGGGCGGCGGTGGATTGGCCACTATGGGGTGGAGGACGGAGGAGGCTGGGGTTTCGCGGCTGGTGGAGAGGGCGTTTTCGTGCCCACGGAGTATGAATGGGGAAACGGAGGGAGGCGGGGAACTAAGGGGGAACAATGTTTCGGTTTGAGATGCGCTTGTTTGAAATTTGGGGAAAGTTACAAACTTTGCCCCCATCTAAAATTTCGGACATATTGCGGGTTGGGGGTAGGACAGTCATGTCAGGTGTCCCAAATGTGGGCGGGATAGATTTCGGCCGAGCGCATGGGTAGGCGCCCACGGCGTATGAATGCTTCTCGGAGGCGGTTGAGACTGGCGTCTTGGTGAAGTTACAAACCTACCGCGGTTTAGACCTTTGGACATCGGGCCGATAGGCTACATGGGCCAGAGTCAGGACAGTAATTTCCTACCACCAAAACATTAGTCTCGCGCGGTTTCGGGTGACCAGAGGCCTATTTGGCGCTTCGTTCAATATTTGGGAGCAGAAGCATTAACGTTTTCGGTTCTCTTGAATTAAACTTTCAGGATTTGTCAAACTTCACAAATCTTTACTCTTGAAAATCCTAAAGCTACGATTATTTTGGAATGGAGGGGGTACATTTGAATATACATTGTACACGAGTATATATTAAAAAATATGCAACTTACCTCAGTTCATGCATGGTTCCAGATATAATCTCCTTGGTTGCAAAAAAAAGTTAAATATGCGTATGAATATATATAGCATGTTCAAACTCACAACAAGGATTGGTGCCCCCTTTTACATCTCATTTACAAATGCCATTATCTCGGGTTCAAATAGATGAATGCACTTCCTATGAATTCGAATCTTCGAAACCCCCTTTATGTTGAATTCAACATGTATTCTATTTCGTAGCTAGCAATTTGGAATGTATCCATGCAAGTGACAAATGAATAAAGTGCTTCACACTAACAACATGGAGTGCACTAATTAATGTTTATATATGAATTGCAAAAGCATCCATTGCCTGTATTTCAAACCGCTCTCACTCTATGGATTGATAATATGAAATAAACACATGCACATGCTAGAATTCAATGGAGTATGGTTGTCTGATAGACCAATTTTCGTCCATACGAAATTTGCAAAATTCATGATCTCATCCAAAAATAATAATGCCATTTATATTTTAATTTAATGCGTAGAACCGCCTTTTACACGTAGATGCACTATGCCTCGCCCCGTTCTCACAAACGCGTTATATATCTCTCTATGTAACGCATAAGTGCACACACTTTATATGCATCGGCATTTCTCTTTCACACATGCTCACAATCTCTCTCAGGGTGTCGGGGTGTCTCACGCACATGCTCTCTCTGTTTCTCTCTCTCTCTCTTTCTGACAACTATGTACCACTCTTTTCACCAATCTCAGTTGGAAAACACTATTTCTCTCACATGTATATATACACATGCACGATCTCTACTAGCCCTCTATACGCACATATATGTGCCTACGTGTCTCCCGCACGCACATTATCTTTAGGCCTCTCTCGCACACATTGCCCCCCCCCCCCCCGGACACACCTCTCTCTTAGTAGTTGGCAGATATGATTTCATCATATCATTCGGTAGGATACCCCTGGCTGTTAGGCTGGATGGTAATACGAGGCAAAGTTTTACCCTAGTTCGGATCGGACCCTTGCAGTTGAAGAAAGAGCCTACTCCTGGTACTGTATATTAGTGATAGGGGTGTGTACAAAGTACACGTGAATACCAGGCATTGTGCGTGTGTGTATACTATTGACGAACTAGCCCCCAAGCTTGTATAACATACTAAGGGCCTAGGGTTACAAATCATATATAGTCGGCTTATCACCAGTGGGGATAGAGTCCTCCGCGACTCTGGTAGCTTCGTGTTGTACGCCGAGTCCTCCACATGGGTCTTCGTATAACACGTCTCGGTCCAACCTATATGTGGCACAGGATGGAACCGACCCATGAGTCTTCATGTTGACCCACCACAACTAGAAATGATGTGCCCACCACACCACACACGCAATCGGCCACTAAGAAAATAAGCATATACAATAGTACAACGGTATCTAGCTCACGATATGTCTCCATATTTTGTTGATGACACTGACGGACTTTGCATTTGATGCGTGCTCCGTATTTTGTTGACGACACTTACGGTCATTGTATTTGAAGTGAAAGCACGATATGGTCACTCGACTTCAGAATAAGCTCATCACGGTCACCACATATATTTTGTCGTGCTAACCAACATGTGGTTGGATGGTTAGAGGACAGTGGTTTCTCGAGCCCACCAGGGTTAAAGTCCCGGTGCTCGCATTTATCTTGTGTTAATTTCAGTATTTTCCGGCGATGTACGTTCAGTGGGAGGAGACGTTCCACTCGACTACGAGGCAGCTATGGTGACTTCGTAAAATCTCAAGATCATATATGCTGGCCCACTCTCTCGAAGGTGCTCATAGGGGTAGGGTTCGCGTGTGTGCGCTTATGGCAGTGAGTGCTTGCGCGTATATATGAGCCCTTGCGTCTGTACCGTGTTAAACAAATACATATCATGATTATACGGTCATTGGCTCACCCGTACAACTCCGTATTTTGTTGATGACACAATCAATTGACCAGTCAAACGTTTCATGCGGCGCAACTAGTGTTGCACCATCGGGGCGCGTAACCGTGGGGCCCACCTGTCAGCCCGTATATGAAAGAAAGAAATAGTAGTTTGAGTCTGTACTGTGTTAATAAAATAGGAGTACATTTTAGGGTGATCATACGGTCACTGGATCACCATACAGCTCCGTAATTTGTTGATAACACGATCAATTGACCAGTCAAACGGTCCACATTCAGCAGCGCACATTACCATAGGGCCCACCCGTCAGTGCGTATATGAAGGACAGAAATGGTAATAAATTAGTGGTCGGTGGGTATTCGAAGTCGTGAGACCTCTGGTTGGCAGTCACCGGCGGTTGCGGGGGGCGTTCATTTGGCGGTGGGGTGGGGATCCCCGGAGAAAAAGCTCGATGGGGGGGTAGAGGGATGGCCGATGCGGCGGCGGACCGGCGGTGGGGTGTGGTTTCGAGGAGGGCGGGCCGGCCGCGGGCGGTGGGGGCTGGCGGTTCGACCGGTGCTGGCTGGCGGCTCAGGGGGGTGGAGTTTGATGATAAACTGGAGGCCCTTGATTTCGTATCCAACGGCTGGAAAATCTAATGACCAGAGATGAAAAAGGCAGTCGACTGACGTGTAGCCTCACCCCGCACGTACACATGCACGCACGCAAGACACGCACGCATGTAGGCGTGCAACACTGACACGTACGCACGCACGCATGCTGGCGTGCAACACTGACACATACACATGCACTCACAAACACACGCACGTACGCACCCATGCATGCAACACTGAAACATACCCTTGCACGCACGCAACACTCGCACGCCTACATGCACACAACACACGACGCAAGACACACGCTCAACCTATACGTGCATGCACCCTTTGTTAAGGACATGGATTGTTACGGGTATTAATCAATCTTATCTGTAATAAGCAGAACATTGATGTTTGCAACGGTCTTTATGAATCACAATGTATCGAACGGGCTATCAACATAGTAGGCTTATCTACATGAAAAAGATGACATCACACTCAATGAACAATCATCGGTTTATGAAATGCCCGCTTCTGACCGCCCTGGCCCACCAAAGGTTCCTCTGTTGTGCGCTGCCTGCGTTGGGTCACTGACATGCAGGCCATGCACCCAAAGAGCCCACACGTCAGTGGAAGAACGGCGCGGTGTCCTAGGTCAGAGTCGAGGGCGCCACTCGCGGCACGCCCGGCTGAACACGCCTCCGTGCCGCATTCAAACGCCTCCATGAAACCCGCCCGTGTGGAAGCCGAGAAACCCACTCTGGACACACGTCCATTCATGACCGGGTCGGCGTTAAACGCAATGCCGGCCGAGCTTCTCCCGTCCGCCGTCTATTTAATCTCCTATTTAAACGAGGCCAAACGCTGGCCAAGAATCGCACACCTCCGCCGCTCCCCTATCTCCTCCACCATTTTGTCCACTCTTACAATGGCTTACGAAAAGTAGTTATTCCGCATCCAAGCCGGCTGGGTAGCCCGCTAGATACGAGCTATGCAGCTCGCTGATCCACCTCCCTCCCCTCGCCCGACGGAGCCAGTTGCCGCCCCAAGCCAGCACGCGGTTCAGCAACTCGCCGCTCCAGGCCCGCTCGACGAGGAGCGGCGCACGGGCGTCGTTGCTGCCGTCCACGCCGCCGCCTCGTACCGCGTCTCCCGTTTCTGTGGCCGAGACCCCCATGCCGGCGGCCGCGCCATGCAAGCAGCGACAGAAGCTGGGTGCGCGGAGAGCGACGAGTCGGTGGCCAGCGCCTCCGCGTCCGCCGCCATCATCGAGGAGAAGTAGAACATGGGAGGCCGCCGCCGCTTGGGTCCCATGAAGGCCACAGCGGAGGTGACGCCGGCGTACACAGCAGGTGTCTTGCCGGATCCTTTTGTTGCGAGGACGACCTTCGTCGACCCCGCATGGGCTCCACGGAAGAGGGGAATGTTAGGATGAACTCGAGCCGGTGCCGGCCATGGCGAAGTAGTGGCCGGTGATGAACTCGAACTGGTGCCGGCCACCATCATCTTCGGCACCAGCCGATGATATCAGTTGGCCAGTGGGGAAGCGAGTCGTCCTTTGCGCTGAAGCTTATACCTCCGGGGCTCCCGGCAGTCCGGCGATCGTGCTGCCGGACATGAGGAACACAAATCGATCGGCGGGCAACCATTTAGGCCAGGTATTATATACCTGTGCTGTCCAGAACTAGCACCGCGTAGTTCATTTGAATGTAATGAAATCCGTCATGTTTGTATGAAAATCCGATATTTTATATGATTTCCGTCATTGTTTATATGAAATATCAGTTTGTCTACGTGTTTGCATGAATTTCGTCTGGTTGGTTGAGTTGCTGTCATAATGTGTGCGGCTACGGTTGGGTGGCATAATTTGGCGGTCGCCGGTCGGTCTGCGGGCGGCTCGGGCGGCGTTGTGGGACAAAAAAACACAGCTCGTGCGAGCTCGTCTCCAACGTGCGCGCTGGAGGATGCATGACAGCATGAGCACCCGAGCCATTCCTCGTTCACCGGTGGCAAAGGCACCGGTGGACAAAAGGGTCGCCAATATTTTGGCTACCCCGGGCAAGATCCAAATAGCCCCTCCCAACAGATTCAAATCCCTCGTTCGCCGTGGAATTTTGCCATGTGTTGTTTTCATGGACTAGCAAGATGCCCGTGCATTGCACGGAACATCAAGATGCATTTTTTTACAAACTCCCGCATGCATGCAAGGGATAATTAATGTCCTCCTTTGCTAGTACCACGAGGCAAACACCATTAATATTGCATCGATTAGTGTTAGTGGCCTTGTATATCTACAAATTGTAATTTTGATAGTGGCCCCTTGTATATAAAAATGGAGGGTGAAAGATGAGAGATAAGGTGAGGAGGAGTGGGGCGTGGTGGTGACTGGTGGTCGGACTGGGCGGAGGCATGGGGATGGACGGTGCATTATGTCTAGGTTTGTATCTCTCTCACACACACCCACGTAGGTGGGGGACGTGCACGAAGAGAAGAGGTGCACGCACGGCGCACGTACTCCCGTCTCTTTCCCAACCACACCCGCGCGGGTACACGGTGGAGCTCATTTCTGTACGAAAAAGGCAGCCCACGTGGTAATTGGGCACGTGTACTGGTTGTCCACTTGGTGGAGGGAGGATCGTCTACCACGGGTGAACAAACAAATTGCGACTTGACGCGTTATGTTAAATTAAAAAAAGAGGCAAACCATGTGGGGCCTACCTTAGAGGCAAGGCTCTATACACTGGAGTACTTTTGATGTGTCCCGTCAACTCGCAGAACGAGGAGAAGCTTGCTTAGTACGCCGTCTCCCCCACCCACGGGCGCGGTGGCTGGCAAGATGAGGTGAAGCTTGCTTACGAGTAGTAGTAGTAGTAGTAGTACTACTACTACTACTGTACGCCTTTACGCCCGCTCCCTCGCCCACGCGCGCGGTGGCTTGCAGCACGAGTAGAAAATTTTACTACTCCCTCCGTTTACTCCTCGTCCCTACTACGTACTTTGGTTAGTACTCCCTCCATTTACTTATACAAGGCCACTATAAAAAAATACATTTTGCATCTATACAAGGCCACAAATAGTAATCGAAACAAAAGTTACTACTCCCTCCTTTCTAGTTTATGGCTCAATTTTAAAATCTCTCCAACCAAGGTAAACGGTGAGTGGTCGAATTAATTTCGTAGTTTGCACAAGTAATTAGTACGCTCATTTTTCTCAAGAAGTTATGTTTACCGAGGCATTAATTAGAATGAATGCATGAATGACCACTAAATTTCCATGAACTTGTACATGCATTGGTTAGTTTCCTCTTGACACTGCTTGCGTCGGGTGATCTAACGCACCTCGAAATCCAACATGTAATGGTACTACTACTAGTATAGTAGAATTGAGACTTATCAAACGGAAAAACGAATGTTTTTTAGATGAGCCCTATAAACCCTAGTGGGTACGTACTCCGTAAAAACAGATTTTTCCAAAACTAAGTCGCTCCCTTTCATGAATTCTGTAGTATACTCCTCCGTCGACGCTCCCTTTCATGAATTCTGTACTTCCTGTTGCGGACATATGGGACATATAGCAACCGGGTCGACGTGTCAAGCACCAAATAACAGTGCAGAACAGCAGGGGGGACGCACCCCACTCGTACCGGCCCAGTAGTAGTAATGAGCAATGAGACGTCAAATCACAATGCCGCACCTTCCCAGACGGACGAAGCAACCATTATTTCACACTTCGGTTCGCCATCATCTCAAACCACGTAGTATTGCTTCTGCCTCAAGAGGGACACGCGCATCGCCTTGGTACATCATGACACGTTGGACCGCATGACAGGCCATGCTCTCCCGCCGTTCGCTTGGTAAAATCACCTCATTTTTACTATACTTCCTCCGTATCGGTTTACTACATGGCATGCACGTCGTTCTAGGTTGAGAATTTAACTGGCTATATATGTGATGAACAGTACTCTAGCCTTTTAAAAAATGTATACTTTTGTATAGTAGTACTATCGATGGATTGCACCATGGAGCAAAAATTGAAAAAAAAGGTGGTACATATAGAGAGCGCTCGTCGCCAAATTATGCATATAGTACTATTAAAAAAGCTAGTACGTGCTTAATTGGGGTGCTAAATTCTATTAAAGAAATACTAGTAGTATGTACATACTGAAGAGTTAAAGTAACGAGAAGAAACATAACATAGTTCTGCTGGGGGCTCAGCACAACACACCCCTCAAATTAAACTAAGCACACCTGAAATTAAACTATGCAACTAATCCTGTAGACACTGCATTAGAAGTTTAGAACCACCATGAGCAACGACACTGCCACCTTACTCAGAATCCTCGTCCACGTCCTCGACTTCGTCCTTGTCCCTCTTCCTCTTGGCCGATACTTCTTTGCTTGAACCGCACACTTGGCTGTTGCTCTTCAACCAACCGTTGTAGATATTGAAACAAAGGTAGCCATCCATTGCAGCGTAGTGGATGTGGTCTATATCTTGTACATTCCACTGCCATGCATGACGATGAAACGTGTAATGAGGTTTCTCCAGTTTACGGTACGAAGGATGAACCATGGCTCCTGCCAGGGTCAGCATTGAAGGCTGGCGAGAGGGCACCAGCCGATTCTTCTGGAAGTCGAAGGGGTTGCCTACAACGAGGCCTATCCGACCCAGGACTTCTTTGTCGTTCTTAAAGTCTACAGTAACGAATTTCACTGTTCTGTCCTTGAGGAAGTTCAAAAAATCCTGGCACTCAACGTCGGCATGGCTTATGTGGTAGACCAAGCAAACATTATGTATGCAAACTTGGATCACGGCGGGCTTCTTCCTCTCTTTGTCCTTTAGATCCTTCTCTCGTCCCAGGACTGTGGTGTACTCAACATCTAGCCCAGCGACCCACTCATCATCTGAGTTTTCGAACATGCGTCTGAAGCGAGAAAGGTATCCTTTCACCGTCGCGGATGAACGGGTGTAGATGACGTCGAACTCATCGCCGATGATGGTTCTAACCTTGTACTCACCGCCGATCGTGGAGATTTGGGATGCCATGGATTTGGGAGGAGGGTTACGATTAGTGGAACTGTCGTAATGTGACTGGACGGGACGACTAGGAGCGAACCGCCGTAGTATTGAAGGACGTGCGGGGACGAGTAGGAGCGAACTGCCAGCGTGCGAACGGTAGGGTAGTGGCTTTCCATTCTCCCATGATACGGGCTTCCGAGAGCTCTTGGATCTGAGATCGAACGGTTGCATGGCGTGATTCTAGACCTATGGGTGAATATCCTATCGTGGAGGGTTATTCTGCAAATTTTCAGCAACTTAGCATGCGACCGTTTGATCTCAGATCCAAGGGCTGCCAGCAGCCCGTATCATGGTCGCGCCTACCACGACCGTCGCGTCGCTCGCGCGGTCACGCCCTTGGAGATTTAACACGGTGCGTTAGGCTATCTGATGTTGGCATGTCATACATAGTCATCACTTAGTCACTCATACTACAACAAGGTTGGCTATAAGGTTGGCTATAAGTGTAATGTTTTTTCACTCCTCTCTATCTCTTTCTTTCGTACTCCCTCCGTCCCATAATATAAGAACATTTTTGACACTAGTGTAGTGCCAAAATTGTTCTTATATTATGGGACACAGGGAATACTAGTATTTATTGCATTTGCCAAGGAGTGACCTCTTCCAATGAAATGGTGTTGCTCAGTTTGCTTCATTTAATTAGCTATAGACTCAAAATTGTCTTTTCACCTAGGTACACGCGCTTAGCACCGTTTCTTCCTTGGGTCACCAAACTAGTCTCTCTCTTCTTGATTAACTTGCCACATCAGACTTTATGCCTATGTGGCAAGCTTAAGCACCTGTAGGAGCAAGTAAAAGTAAGTACAATAGTGTGCTTTACATGGCATTTTTGCATATGTGGAGGAAAGAGAGGCAAGGAAAAAGTGGAGAAGTGGGCTCTCATGCAAGAGCCAACCTCTACTACAGGGTGGAGCATTGGGAGAGGCACCTGTATGGAGGTGGTCAGGAATCGGGAGACTGACGCCGGTCGTAGCGCCGCAGTTAAAATGATAATGGCAAGTCAAATCACGGGGCCCCACCTGTCCAGCAGTAACTCGCTGTCAAATCACACAGGCCTACGTTTGCAGCAGCCTACTCCCTCATCTTCTCGCGTCTCTGTCGAACCGACTAGGCGGAACTGCCGCGCCTACCGCACAGGAAAAGCCCCGCCCTCGACTTTTAAATACAACTACATCCGCTTAAGAATCCAATGATATACTTTTTGTGACATAGTAACTCATATTTAGTTAGTCAAATGGATGACCTAGAACTACGTGCAGGCCCTATAAACCGAGACGCCTAAAAATAAAAAAACCGAGACGGAGAGGGTAGTTCAGCACGTATCTTTTTAGATCAATATAGTCGGGATTCACCAAGGAGCAAAACCAAGTGGTAGGCTGCTCCTGTCGTGTTGGCGTAGCAACTCAAGCAGGGTCAGTCCGCACACGAAATGGCGACACACTTAACAAGACCCCTTTGGCCGACATGTGGCTCATCCACCGTCTTGTTCCACGTGCGATGCACCAAATTACAGTTCGGAGCAGCGGTTGGAATTGGAGGCACACCGGTCGTAGCGCCGCAGTAGTAGAAAATGAGCGATGAAGGGTCAACTCACAAAGCCCCACCTTTCCCACATTAAGCTGGACGGACGAAGCAACCATCATTTCACTCTAGGGTGCAAGAGCATAAAGAAAAGAGAAAACAATGATGCGTGCCTAGGGCACCCTAGGGTAGGGGTCTCCACTACAGATCCTTTTTTTTTGAAAGCGCCTCCACTACAAATCGGCTTCTCCCTCGTCCTCTTGAAGAAAACCGATGATGAATGCGGCGGTAGGGTATGTAGGAGTACTACGGCGTGCGGGGCCACATCGTAGTAAACGGGTTCGAGTCGACGCCTTAAATATGTGTGGGCTGCTTGGTTTTACGGGAACGAGGCAGCATTTTGGGTTTGGGAACCAGTGGAGATATAGTACGTACAAAAAATTGTGGACGTAGGTTCGACCAAAAGGCAATGATGCATGGACCCTGCATTTTGATATACCCGGGGCCGTGTGAAATTTGCTACTCTACTCAAAACTAGTAAGGTACACATGTATTGAACGCATGAGATTTCGAAACCAAATTACGAATAAATACACACTATAGCATGTAAAGCTTTGAGTCATATATGCATGATGTAGATGTTCGTTTAGTTCTTATAGTTCATCTCATTCAAAATCAATTAGTTTTATAAAAATGTTAATATTCATGGGGTTGTGCATTGTAAATCATAAAGTAAAAAACAAATAATGGCAATTCATTTAGATAAAAATAATCAATTATGATACAGAAGATTCTAGAACAAAGGAGAAGTGCTTGTGTTTTGAGGTTTGTGCATTATGCTTAAGTTCAACCATGGAGTCTTCTAAATTGTACATGTGGCAGATCTGGTGGAATGTTGATGATATCCAACGGCCAGTAGTGCTCGGATTTGTCTATCTCTGCACTGTCGGGTTAGCTTCATCCAGCGACCATCTTTCAAAGTTATTGGCACACTATATAGTTCTTGTGCCATAGTTGCATGTTTTGGAAAAAAGCTACTAGTGGGTTGTACTATCTATTTAGGAATAGAAGATGTATACATGGAAGTTGTAGGGAAAGAGAAGACATGGAGCATCTCAATTCCTATGAGTAGGGATTGGAAAAGAGATGTCATTTGGTTCACATCATAGGCACTTTTCTATTGAATCTAGAGATGACATATATCTCAATTCCTATGAGGAGGGATTAGAAAAGAGATGTAATTTGGTTCATATCATAGGAACTTTTCTATTGAATATACGCTAATGTTTATTTTCCTTTGAAATTAAGGGAGTATAGGAATCCATTCATATGAACCAAGTGGCTCTAAAGCTATAGAAATGATATCCTGTTTATTTCCTTTGAAATGTGGAGTATATGAATCTATTCCTCTGAACCAATTGGCTCTAAAGGAAAAAATCCTATAAAAATCATATCATATAGAGTTCCTATGATATTCCTCGACACTAAAGGATGCTTGAAATTGCTGCGGGTGATACGATGGTCTTTCTTTGTAGACTCCTCACCCATCTTTATAGTTACCTATCGAAGATGAATGAAATAATATATACATGGTATTCTACATGTGCAATTTGGTACACGAAAACTCGGTAAAAGTTTGCGAGGTTCGAATTTTCAATAAAGCTATATGCACTACATTTCGGAACAGAGGGAGCATACGGTAGTTGCTAACACTCACGTGGAAGATTTGTGTGTAGGAGGAGTGGCTGTTCTGTTAAATGACATGGCAAAACTGACACTGTCGGATGCCGATCTAACGGTTCTTACGGCGTTCGTCAGGAAAAGGCTTGTGGCGAACGTGTGTCGGATAATGATTTACGGACACATGCATTGCATTGATACGTGCCCCCCTCTCTCTCATGCACACGCACCCTCACGAGTCACGACTCTCCCGAGTCCTCTCGCAGACTCGCATGTCGCACCCACCGTCTATCTGCAGGTAGACGTCACGCACATATGTGCTCTTCACACCCTACCCTCAGAATTTCTAAAAAACAAAAGACGGCGCGCACATTTTATTTTAGCTCACACGTCACACACTTATACTATTACTCTTGCGGCGAACGTTCTTTGGGCATAGTATATTGTACTCTCACAAAGAGAAGCGGTGCACGCACGCACTAGTTCTCTCACACCCACTCGCGGGTACACGTAGGAGCGCATTTTTTTGAAGCTGGTACAACAAAATCACTGCACTATATATAAAAGCAGGAGCCTTAGCGCTTGCTTTACTAGGGTTCCTCTCGTTCACTCTCTCATGCTCTCCAGATCTAAGCAACACATAGGCGGCCACACTCTCTCTCAGCTCACGGCTGGTCACAAATCCGGCCGGACAACCTCGACCGGGACAGGGGTGTAGGTGCATCGTTCATGCTGTCGTCGACGGCGAGGGAGGAGACCAATGGCTGCCCGCGCGTCCCGATCGGCGGCCGTGCCGTTCTCTCTGAGAGAGCACCGGCTCGGGAGGGCCGCCGACCCCTTCTTCCTCCCTACGGTATTGTGGCCAAGATGCGGATTACCGACGCCGTCTTTACCACATGCCGACGACCCTCAGGTATATATTCCTTCGGAACCTGCCTTGCTCTACTGCCCCAGCTCCGTTCGTGTGGATCCTTTTCTACTTCCGTCCGCTGTTCCAAAGCCACCTAGACTTCTACTATTATTAGAAGTAAAGCTAGTTCATACAGTCGACTCAAAGCGTTGGTTCAAACAGGGAAGAAAGTGGGAAAGCTGTAGCATGAATCTAGGACTTGGTTCTAAGAGGAAACGGGGGAAAGTAGTAATATCTGTCACTGTTTAAATAACCGTATTTCATAGTTGCGCAAACAGGGATGTCTGTCTCCGTATCATTTCTATCCGCGCAATCAAAAGCACACACCTCAGTTTTAGTACAACTGCGCAAAATGAGATGGCTATCCCTCGTTGCCGTCGTCTAACCTCCCGTCTTCAAGGTATCCCTACATTGGTACTAGTAACTAAGGTAGAATGACCAATGCAATCTAAAAGAAGCTGATTCTTATGTTTTACTTCCTGATTGCAGTGCAGGGACGAGCGAAAACAACTGCATCCTAGTCCGGAATGCACTTTCTACCAGTTCATCCATGGACCAAGGACTAGCTGGCACGGCTGCACGGCGGTTTTTTGGATAGGTGCGCGGACAAGAGGCATTGTGGTTTGCTTATTTCTACAAATAGCGGTGCTTAAATTTAGTGGAATGCGCAAGCATTTCAGCTGGTCAGTACACTGCATGGTTCAGTTCAGCATTCCAGCTGAGACCACAATTATAATTGCTTATTCTGGAATGAGAGAACCTAACCCTGAATGGTGGCAACAAGAAAAAACCAGAGTGAACTCCAGGAAATTTAAGCCTGCCGGGAGGCCCTTTGCTTAGAGAAGCCTTGCTTGTTTTTTCCTGATTTGTAAACCTTCTCACAACTTTGTCTTTTGCTGTGAACTAGTATATGTTTGTTATGTTCTATGAATCATTGAGATGTATTAAATTGCTTAACTTATGCTTTTCAAGTTTTTTATGAAGACGAGTTTAATGTGAGTGTTCCACATGAGCGCTGGACTAGCGTGTGAACGTTTGGAATTTATTACATTGTGGCCTCAATTAACTGCATGAACCACTGTAACAAGATACATAGTTGATTATATGTCAGACAGCAGATTGTTGATTGTTAGCTGGTCGATAGCCTAGTGTTGAAGCGAGCTGAGCCAATGTGCCGTGTTTTGCACAACTGCTTACAAGTGGGGTAGCACCAACAGTGTTTACAAGTACTTATGTATACGTCGGCGCACGGTTCTCGCACGAGTGCTCTATTTCATCAAAACACACACTGCTCGTATGATAAACCGTGACAACTTATGTCTTACCATGCCATATTCATGAAAAAACTAGTGAGGACGCATCTGTTTCGGCAACAATTATGATGGTTCTCACATGATTCACGGGCACACAAAAGTAGCAACAGTTCCCATAGACGGATTCAAACAGAGTACTAGCCCTAGAGGGGTCGATAACAGGCAAGGTTCGGATAATTAGACACAATCCAAACTACTATTAAACACTAGCTGGGGCAACTATTTCATGCCTCGATCTAATTTGGGCTGGACACAAGACGGACCTTGCCATGAACATCATCGAGGACGTCCCGCTGCAGCTCAATCCTGTGAACCTTCATGAAGACAACCTTGTGGCCTTGCCACTGATAAACTTGTTTGTGGAGGCATGCCACATCATCTTCCTGCGCAAGCTTGACAAGAACACTATGCCTCACAAACGAAGGAGTAGCTTTGAACTTCTTGTGCTTCAGTACACCCTGGACAACACGCCTGACAACAGTGAGGCTGGAATACAACTCTTCATTGGTATAACCGCAAATGGCTTCCAGGATCCAACAGCCTAAGAACTCTGTTTTCCCAGTGCGTATATTCAGGTCGTCCGCCTCATAGCGAGTGACATGTACAACCACACAATCCTTGTCTGCATTAGGGCTCTAATTGAAACAGAAACAAATTCTGAATTACTTTTCAGTATAAGAAACACAAGTTATTTAAACCACTATGTATAGCATGGCATCGAAGCTAATAAAATTTTGCATTATTAATCACCACATACTTCCTTTTCTAAAAAAAATCACCACATACTTAGATGAAAAACCACAATCGAGATCGGCAAAGAAGGAAATCACCTTGGGCAGCTCAGCGGGGGGGGGGGGGGGAGGGGGGGACACTTCCTCGAAGGGGGAAAACTGCTCCTGCAGTGCCACGGGGGCTGTAACCTCAAACGGGGCGTTGACCATCTCAGTAGTGGCGTGAGCGTATCTGGGGTCAGCTCGGTGGTTGCCTCCATCTTCTTGGAGCTCTCTGTCTCGTGGGGATCAGCCTCCCGCGTCTGCTCCAATATCGGCAGATCTTTGCCTGGTTCTCCTTGGTCCATCATGAAACTGACGAATACTAGGAGACCACTGAAAGGAAAACACAATCGCAATGACAATGAAACAAAAAAGAGAGTGAGGATCAGTTATTGCTTTGCAAAAGTTCTTTTTTTCTCTGAACGAAAATATACCAACATCACGGATCCGCTTACCTTCCCTTCGTTCGGAGAGAAGAACAGTGGTAGATGCGAGTGTTGCCTTTCTTGAAGACGGTGAGGGAGAAGGATAGTCCGAGGGAGAAGGGGATTCAGCGAAGAGTGAAATGATGGTTGCTTCGTCTGTCAAACTTAGACTGCGGGGAGCTGGGGTTTTGTGATACGATGGCTCGTTACTGCCGCGCTACGACCGGGGTGACTCTCTGCCTGCATACTGCCTTCTAATTTGGTGGATGGCATTTGGGCCCGCGCGCTGCATGGCCCGCATGTCGGTGAACAAAAGTATAACGACATTCAGTAGAGGGAGACGTTTCAATGACCTAGGAGGAGCCAGAAGCGGTAGAGTGTCTCCACTGTACTAGTAGTAATTGTTTTTCTGGGTAGCTGTAGAGTGTCTCCACTGTACTAGTAGTAATTGTTTCTCTGGGCCCAAGACAAAACAGCCCATCCACACTGGGTGCTCTTCTTCCTCCTCGCTCCCACCCACCTCACGTCAACTCGCTCCACTCGTATCCCCAAATTGCTTACCTCACTCCTACAGAAAACCCCAGCTCCCCTTCTTCCTCACTCCTATAGAAAACCCCCAGCTCCCCTTCTTCTTCGCTCGCACTACAACTAGGCTCGTCATTCGTTACTCTGCTCAAATCCGTGAGCGCGACGCGACGCCCTCGAGGAAAATGGAGTCAGCTGACACCAGCGCCATGAAGATGAGGCTCCCGCCAGCGGCGATGCCTGTTGTAGATCCCGCACCCGGCCGCGTGGGGAGAAGCGGCGACCCCGCCCCCACCGGATCCCAGGAACCCGTAGAATCTCGGGTGGACCGCATCAGCGATCTCCCGGACGCCGTCCTTGGGGAGATCATCTCGCTTCTCCCCACCAAGGATTGCTGCCGCACCCAAGTCCTCTCAATTCGGTGGCGCCCTCTATGGCGCGCCGTGCCCCTTAATCTCGACTGTCCTCAGCTATCTCTCTTCAATGATTTTGAAATCCCCAGAGCCATCATCTCCTCCCACCAGGGCTCCGTTCAAAGCCTCTGCATCCCGTCATGCTACCTGAGCAAGCATACCATGCCCTACACGGTGGACGCCTGGCTGCAATCCCCTGAATTCACAGAACTACAGCTGCTTGAGTTCTACTATTCCCCTGGAAATCACATACCACATACCGAACGCCATGAACTTGTTCCCTCAGCACCGATGTCCATCTCGCGGTTTTCGTCCTCTCTCCACACCGCCACCTTTGCGCTATGCTACCTACCAGACAATCTGGTACTAAACCTTCGACTCCCATTTCTCAAGAAACTTTCACTTGTGCGGGTTTGTATATCGGAGGCCTCATTGCACAGCATCATCCACTCCAGTTGCCCTGCGCTGGAGTGCTTGGTGCTTGTTTTCACAGTTAGAATCGGTTGTCTCCAAATAAAGTCGCCTAACCTTGTAAGAATTGGAATTTCTTTTGACGGAAGGCAGCTCATCATCCAAGATGCCCCTTCACTTCAAAGGTTGATCCTTGATTCTAGTTATTCACCGTTCCAAATAACCGTCCTCTCTGCGCCTAAACTGGATACCTTGGGTGTACTACATGATCTCTGTGCTCATTTCAATATGGTGTTTGGCTCCACAGTTCTTCAGGTACTTTATATTATCATCTACACTTGTAACCATAAGCTGCATTTTAAATTTCTGCGCATAATTTATATATCATCTTGGAGTACACATTTTGTACTAATATTATGTTCTATGCTCAATGAAGAGTTTCTCCATGGATGGCCTATCAATGATGTCTATTTAGGCAACCGGACGGGGTAAGAAAGTTATAACCAATCGGTGGATTCGTAAGCATCGGGATTTTCTCACTTCTCATGAGATTCGATTGAAGACAATAACGCTGGAACGATATGTAGCCAACCGTGCAAACACAAGATTTGTCACATTCTTCCTGCTGACTGCGAGGTTACTACTGTCCATCAAGCTTAAGTTTATCAGCAGCATGGTTTTGACGGATGGGTATGTCGAAGAGCAAAAAAAGGAGTTTTAGGTGGGCAAAAGAGCTTCTAAACATGTCGGGCTTCTATTTACAACATATTGTGGTCATAATCCAGTAAATTTTACGACCCGGGATGTTCATTCTATGGACCTGACCGATCCATTTGACTGTGACTGCCGAAAACAATGCTGGAGTTAGATGTTGTTGCCCTTTTCAATCTGTTTTTTTGTAAACCTGATGAACAATTAACCCTCGTGCTTTTGTACAGTTTGTAAGCTGGAGTTAGATGTTCCTGCCCTTTTCAACTCGGCTGTGACTGTCATATTTTCTTTGAAACAAGGCAACTGGCTTGCCATTCGTTTAATTTAGAGTGAAATATTGTAACAAATCCCAACCAAGGGAAATAACATCACTGTCGCCGGCTGCTTGAGCTCACTGTGCATTATAGAAGCCAAGTGATTAGCCCCCACCAGCACCCACAAACTTATTTCGAACTAGCACATCAAATGGGCTGTAAATTTTCATAGGAAAGGCTGCATGACCGTGACAGATTTGGATTCTGACATTTGGGACCCGCGAGGAAATAGCCTATCCAAGGTGGTGTCGACTTACTAGCCAGTCAACAAACGATTCTGCCTAGCAGCCGTTGGATTGACATCCAACATCTGTCGTGTATCTTCCATCTCTTGTCTTCTTCTTCCTCCAGCCGCCCAAACCAAACCACCCCGTCGGCTCCGCCTGCTCCCGCCTCCCATGGCTAGCTGCACCTCCGCCGCCCTACCGTATGTACCCTCTAACGTTGGCCAGTCCCTCCCTCTATTCCCCCACACGTCCTGTTATTCTCCAGCGACGTCAGCCCCAACACGCACCCGCGCCCGAACCAGTCAACCCTCGTACTCCCCTCCGCCTGCGACTGGACCGGCGCATCTTCAACGGCTCCTGTTCATTCCGTCCGAGGCCTCGTCGTCGTCCTCCGCCTTGCGGCCTTGGTTCGCTCGCTGTACGCGATGCGCCGCCCTCTTGCGTTGTCAACGTCGTCAACAACCGAGAGGAACAAGGGGATGACTGTACGTGGAGAGGATGACAGTAGGGACCCACCAGCGTCATGGCAGTACGCAAGCAAGTGCCTCTATAGTACAAGCCCAAAAATATGGTTCCTCCTAATGGTTGGACATCTGGGGCTCACGCCATTGTCAACGTAGTCAATAAACGAGACAATTACACTAAGAGTGGCTGACACCAGGGACAAGTCGCGCAGATTTTTTGTTAGGAACAAGCAGTTGTTATTTATACTAGTTTTAGCGACGGATCAGGGTAACAACGGGGCTGTGCGGGGGTTGTGGCCCGTCTAGCCAGGGTTTTATTTATGTTTACCACATCATGAGCCCAGTTGTGTTTTTTTCTTGCTGAAAATGGCTAGCCCAGTTCTATTTTTTTTAAAGAAATACCCAAACAAGGCCTACTTGCTTTATCGGCCCTGCTGGGCTGCAAATCTTTCAAGACGAGGAGAGTTTCATTCGGTTTGCCCAGAAATGGGCAGTACATTTTTAAAACACATCAAACCAGGAATTAGTTTCAATTTTTTTTCATTACAAGATCTTAAATTCCATTGATTTTTATGCGTGGACAATTATTTGGATTTTATATTTATATAAATTATTTTTCAAACTAGTTTCAATGTGAATCGATATTTCTGGATTAAAAACAGTTGACCGCACTGAAATATGCAAAATTTCGTATACTTTTTAACCGTGGCCACAATATGGGGTGTAATGCTAACAAAAAGAAGATGGGCTCCAAAAAAATTCTTAAGAATTAGCAAATGGGCTGTACATTATTAGAAATAATGGCAGATGGGCTGTATGTTGTGTTCCAC
The DNA here is from genome assembly GCF_002575655.3 of Aegilops tauschii subsp. strangulata. NCBI lineage: Eukaryota > Viridiplantae > Streptophyta > Magnoliopsida > Poales > Poaceae > Aegilops > Aegilops tauschii. The sequence goes on from NC_053039.3 coordinate 5,559,310, forward strand.
AGATTTGAGGCAGACTTGTGCGCCTACTACAGGTTGACGCGTATGCTTTCATAAAAAAAAGGTTGACGCACACGCAACGCCCTGTCAACTTAGTCAACACACGAGAGTAGTGACTATTGGATGTCCATCCAACGGCTGTCGTGCTTCTTCAATCTCTGCTCTTCATGCTTCAGCCGCTCAAACAAGCGCCGGCGGGATAGCCTGCTCCCTCCTCCCGCGGCCGGCTATGCTGCCGCGCAGGCCTCATGGCCCCACCGTACTCCCATCGCTGGCCTAGCCATCCCTCTACTCACCCACACATGCTGTTATTCTCCGGCGACGGCAGACGAACCAGTAAACCCTCGTACTCCTCCACGTGGGAAACAACTGCCGAGTATTCCCTGGCTCCGTGTCGTTCCCTTCCTAGGCATCGCCGTCGTCCACCACCCTGGTGCTCTTGGCGCGGCCTGGTCAACGTGGTCAATGAACGACATCCATCGGAAGTGGACTGTACGTGGAGAGGCTGACAGCTGGGTCCACGGCCACACGTAAGGAAATGCCTCCTTATTACGCGCAAAATAATGATTCCTCCACCTGACAGCTAGGACCCACAGGAAGGGCCTCTGTATTTCGCGAAAAAAACGTTCCCCCCGCTGACAGGTCGGACCTACCAACTATATCTTCACACGCAAGGAAGTGCCTCCTTATTACGCCCAAAAAAATGAATACCCCCCTGCTAGTTGGGACCCACCATATTGTTGGGCTGACTTGTGGGCCTACTAAGTTGACGGGGACGGAGGGCTTTGTCAACTTAGTCAATACTCCAGTGACCGTATGATGTCCATCCAACGGCCATAGTGCTTCTTCAACCTCTGGTCTTCTTGCTCCAGCCGCCCAAAGCAGCGCCGGTCGTGCCGCCTGCTCCTGCCTCCCATGGCCGGCTGTGCTACCGCGGAGGCCTCACCGCCCCCAAACTACTCCCACCACTGGCCAGGCCATCCCTCCACTCACCCACACCCCCTGTTATTCTGCTGCAACGGCAGCCTCACACCGCAGCCGAACCAGTGAACGCTCGTACTCCTCTCCGCGTGGGCATCCACTGCCGCGTCTTGCCTGGCTCCGCGTCGTCCCCTTCCTAGGCCTCGCCGTCGTCCACCGCCGTGGTGCTCTCGGCGCGGCGTGGTCAATGTGGTCAACGACCGACTTCCATCGGAAGAGTACTGTACGTGGAGAGGCTGACAGCTGGGTCCACGACAGCCGCAAGGAAGTGCCTCCTTATTACGCAGAAAATAATTATTCCTCCACCTGACAGCTGGGACCCACCGGACGGGCCACCAGTATTTTGTGAAAAAAATCTTTTCCCCCTGACTGCTGGGACCCACCAGACGGGCCACCGTATTTCGCGAAAAAAATGTTCCCCCCGCTGTCAGCTCGGACCCACCGGAAGTGCCTCCTTATTATGCACAAAAACATGAATACTCCCCCGTCTAGCTGGGACCCACCTTGGTGGGAGGCTGACTTGTGGGCCTACTAAGTTGATGGGGACGAAGGGCTTTGTCAACTTAGTCAATATGAACGATTCTAGCTCCAGTGACCGTACGATGTCCATCCAACGGCCGTAGTGCTTCTTCAACCTCTGGTCTACTTGCTCCACCGCCCAAAGCAGTGCCGGTCGTGCCGCATGCTCCTGCCTCCCGTCGCCGGCTGTGCTGCTGCAGAGGCCTCACCGCCCCTACTATTCCCACCGCTGGCCAGGCCCTGCGGCGACGGCAGCCTCACACCGCAGCCGAACCAGTGAACCCTCGTACTCCTCTCCGCGCGGGCTTCCACTGCCGCGTCTTCCCCAGCTACGCGTAGTCCCCTTCCTAGGCCTCGCCGTCGTCCACCGCCGTGGTGCTCTCCGCGCGGCGTGGTCAACGTGGTCAAGGAACGACTTCCATCGGAAGAGTACTGTACATGGAGAGGCTGACAGCTGGGTCCACGGCCACAGCCCAGTTTTTTTTGTGATTTGCCAAGTAAGTCGCTTTGTCAGGCCTGTTGGGCTGCAAATCTTTCAAGACAAGGAGAGCTTTCATTCGGCTGGCCGAGAAAATGGCCCATGAGTAATGAGAAATGGGCTGTACAATTTTAAAACACATCAAACCGGCAATTAGTTTCAAATATCTTTTTTTTCATTTCAAGATTTTAAATTACATTAATTTTTATGCGTGGAGAATTTGGTGGATGTTATATTGATATACATTTATTTTTAAAATCAGTTTGAATGTGAGTACAAATTTCGGGATTAAAAACAGTTCGGACCGCACCGAAATATGCAAAATTTCGTATAATTTTTTAACCGTGGCCACAATATGGGCTGTAATGCTAACAAAAAGAATATGGGCTCCAAAAAAAACCCTTAAGAATTAGCAAATGGGCTCTAAATTATTAGAAATAATGGCAGATGGGCTGTATGCTGTTTTCCACAGATTTGAGGCTTTCCTAAAAAAAGGTTGACGCACAAGCACTGACTGTTGGATGTCCATCCAACGGCCGTCGTGCTTCTTCAATCTCTGCTCTTCGTGCTCCAGCCGCTCAAACAAGCGCCGGCGGGACTGCCTGCTCTCTCCTCCCCGCGGCCGGCTGTGGTGCCGCGCAGGCCTCACCGCCCCACCGTACTCCCATCGCTGGCCTAGCCATCCCTCTACTCACCCGCACCTGCTGTTATTCTCCGGCGACGGCAGATGAACCAGTAAACCCTCGTACAGTCGTACTCCCCTCCGCGTGGGAAACAACTGCCGAGTCTTCCCTGCCTCCGTGTCATCCCCTTCCTAGGCCTCGCCGTCGTCCACCGCCGTGGTGCTCTCGGCACGGCGTGGTCAATGTGGTCAACGACCGACTTCCATCGGAAGAGTACTGTGCGTGGAGGCGCTGACAGCTGGGTCCACGGCCGCAGTAAGGAAGTGCCTCCTTATTACACGCAAAATAATTATTCCTCCACCTGACAGCGGGGACCCACCGGACGGGCCACCGTATTTCGTGAAAAAAACGTTTCCCCCTGACTGCTGGGACCCACCAGCTACACCTTCACACGCAAGGAAGTGCGTTCGGGCAAAAAAACAAAACGATTCGCCCCCCTGACTGCTGGGACCCACCAGCTACATCTTCGCACGCAAGGAAGTGCCTGACAGTCGGGACCCACCTGGTTGAAGCGTATGTAGCGTTGTCATTCTGGTCGCGAACTTGTACGTACATATATACTGGTGGATGTAGAGGCGCGCACGTGTCGTAGTAGAGGCGCGCACGTAGCATGTACACGTACGTACAGCGGCCAGGGTGCAAGAAAGAAAATACGGCCACGTATGTGTACATACGGGCGGGGTCTCGAACGCCTACTCGCGCATACGTACGGCGAGGGCTCGTTGACATGGCTGGGTCGGAACGGAGAAACAACGTCGTCGTCGTGTTCATGGGGAGGCAACGGATTGCGTCGTGTTCATGGGGAGGCAACGGAATGCGTCGTGTTCATCGGGAGGCAACGGAACACGTGGGAGCCAACCGGCTGGGTCGGAACGGAATGCGTGGTCGTGTTCATCGGGAGGGCTTGGACGGAACAGGCGATGGAAGCGAGGCCTGGCGTACCGCAGAACGGAGGAAACGGCCTTGTGTTCGACCGGCCACGTTCGAAACGAGATCATGTTCATCTGGAGGGGTCTGGCGTACCGCAAAACGGATGAAACGGACCTCCTACGGTCAAAGTGGGGGTCCTGTTGATCGGGAGGGGTGTGGCGTACCGCAAAACGGGCGAAACAGACCTCCTACGGTCGAAACGGGGGTCCTGTTGATCGGGAGGGGTGTGGCGTAGACGAAACGGACCTCCTACGGTCGGAACGGGGGTCCTGTTCATCGGGAGGGGTGTGGCGTACCGCAAAACGGGACTCCATGGGATACTGTTCATCTCCACCGTCGACCTCCTCCAACCTCCACGGGCTACCGTCGACCTCCTCCAGCCTCCACGGGCTCCTGTTCATCCAGCCTCCACCGCGCGCTACTCCACCGGCTACTGTTCAACCACCCCTCCACGGGCACCCCTCCACCGTCTACTTTTCATCCAACCCTCCACACCACGGGGTCCTATTCAACCACCCCTTCACGGGCACCCCTCCACCGTCTACTGTTCATCCAGCCCTCCACCACACCACGGGGTCATGTTCATCCAGAGGCAACGCCACCGCTCACTGTTCATCCAAACCCCCCCGCAACGCTCACTGTTCATCCCAGAGGCAGCATCGATCGGCTTCAGTTAGCAGCAGTAGTGAAGGAATCGCTCGATCGGGTTCAGTTAACAGTCATCAATCGATCGCTCGGGTTTAGTAATGTGTAGCCTGTTGTGCAATCGCTCGGGTTTAGTTAGAGCCCAACGCCTCGCTCGGGTTCAGTTAGAGCCAACGCCTCGCACACACGCGCGTACGTGTACGAGAGAAACGCGCATCGCTCGGCCCCCGACCTCCCACCGTAACCGGGAACTTCCCGAAATTTTCCTCCCCCTCGCTTCTACCACGGTTTTTTCCATCATGGACGGCCCAAAGAATGTCATGCAGCTGCGTCTCCGGCCCGCCCAGGACGAAAACCCCATTTTCTGTCATGATTTTTTGTCATAGAAGTAGGAGCCCACCACATCTATGATGATACCGGGTTTTGTCACAATTATCGTCATAGACGTGTCATATGTATGACAGAAAAAATTTCGTTCGACCCAAAATGTCATGGATGTGTCTTTTTTTTGTAGTGGTTAGACTTTGTTGTTGCATGGTATATGTTACTTTGTGCTCACTTCTACATCACAAGTCATTGTTAATTAAAATTGGCTTTGATATACCTTGGGATCCGGGTGGATCCATTACTTGAGCACTATATGCCTAGCTTAATGGCTTTAAAGAAAGCGCTGCCAGGGAGACAACCCAGAAGTTTTAGAGAGTCATATATTTCTGTTGAGTGCTTTTGTATAGTTTAAAAACAAAAAATAAATAAAGATGGGAACCCGAAACTTTTCAAAAAGAAAAGCGAAAGTGAGAAAGACGAGCATTGTTAAATTGGGAGCAAGCCTTGAACTTTGTTCATGCTCACGGAAACTTTGTGAATCTTGATTACAGAAACTTTTCAATAAAAAAATTATCCCCTTGTACAATTCCATTGTATTATAAAAATAATGTGCCAAGGTTTGCCTTTAGGATGTTTACAATGCTTGTTGGTTTGTGCGGTCCAGGACAGAAACTTTGGCTGTAGTGCGCGATTTTACATTTTTTACTGGAACGTAAAATGGTTCTGAAACTTTTTGCACTGTATTTATATACAAATTTTTTATTTTTCCTAATTTTTGCAGAATTTTCAAGTATAAGAAGTATGGTGAATGTTCAGATTATTATAGACTGTTCTGTTTTAGACAGATTCTGTTTTTGATGCATAATTTGCTTGTTTTGATGAAACTATCAATTTATATCAGTGGATTAAGCCATGGAAAAGTTATATTACAGTAGCTACAATGCAAAAACAAAATATGAATTGGTTTTCAACAGTAATTAGAGTAGTGATTTGCTTTATTATACTAACAGATCTTACCGAGTTTTTTGTTGAAGTTTTGTGTGGATGAAGTGTTCGATGATCGAGGATGTCTCGATGTGAGAAGAAGGAAGAGAGGCATGAGCTCAAGCTTGGGGATTCCCAAGGCACCCCAAGTAAATATTCAAGGAGACTCAAGCGTCTAAGCTTGGGGATGCCCCGGAAGGCATCCCCTCTTTCTTCAACAAGTATCGGTATGTTTTCGGATTCGTTTCGTTCATGCGATATGTGCAAATCTTGGAGCGTATTTTGCTTTAGTTTTCATTTTTCTTTTATGCACCATGCTGGTATGAGATAGTCCTTGGTTGATTTATAGAATGCTCTATGCACTTCACTTATATCTTTTGAGTATGGCTTTATAGAATGCTTCATGTGCTTCACTTATATCATTTGAAGTTTGGATTGCCTGTTTCTCTTTGCATAGAAAACCGCCATTTGTGGAATGCTCTTTTGCTTCACTTATATTTGTTAGATCGTGGGCATATCTTTTGTAAAAGAATTAAACTCTATTGCTTCACTTATATCTATTTAGAGAGATGACAGGAACTGGTCATTCACATGGTTAGTCATAAAATCCTACATAAAACTTGTAGATCACTGAATATGATATGTTTGATTCCTTGCAATAGTTTTCCGATATAAAGATGGTGATATTAGCGCCATGCTAATGGGTAGTTGTGGATTAGTAGAAATACTTGCGTTGAGGTTTGTGATTCCCGTAGCGTGCACGTATGGTGAACCGTTATGTAACGAAGTCGGAGCATGAGATATTTATTGATTGTCTTCTTTATGAGTGGCGATCGGGGATGAGCGATGGTCTTTTCCTACCAATCTATCCCCCTAGGGGCATGCGTAGTAGTACTTTGCTTCGAGGGCTAATAAACTTTTGCAATAAGTATATGAGTTCTTTATGACTAATGTGAGTCCATGGATTATACGCACTTGGGCGCTGGTGGCTTCGCCTCGGCGCCAAATGTTGGCGGGGAGGGGACCTCTGCTTCTCAGCCCGGCACAGGTAAGTTACTCGCCTTCCGTCCCTGTTCCTTTTTCTGTTCTTTCTGAATCCTTGGTCTTGGCCTCGTCTCATCCCCTTCTCGGTATCCAGAACCCCTCCCCCCGGCGGACCCAGAGGACATAGACAACGTCATCGAGGATGTCGCCAAGGCCGCCGAGACGGAGGCCGAGAAGATCGCCGCCGAGGAAGCCACCAAGGGCGCTCCTGAGGACGCCGCCAAGTGGCCTGTCGGGGAGCCCGGCAAGGCTACCGCTGAGAAGGCCGGCAAGCGGCCTGTCGGGGAGGCCGGCAAGGCCGCTGCCGAGGAGGAGGTGGTTGATGACCAGCCTTCCTCCTCCACTGCCTCTGGCTCCGGCAGGTATCTGAGGGTGGGTGGCGACCTTTTCGTCCACCTTCCAGGGGCGTCGAGCTCCAAGGCGCCCGTCGAGGGAGAGGTGTTCGACGAGGAGGTGCTTGCCGCCGCCGGGCTCGAGGTTGTTGACGAGCCGAGCACTGGTGGTGACGGTTCTCAGGAGGAGCGGCTTCTCCAGGCCATGGGTGCCAATTTTCGAAAGCTCCAAGCGCTCTACCGCGCCCGCCTGGACAAGGCCAAGTCCAGGATGGCAACGGTGGACAAGGGGGAGGCGGACCTTGCTACCTCTTGAGCACTGCGTTGGTTTTCCCTTGAAGAGGAAAGGGTGATGCAGCAAAGTAGCGTAAGTATTTCCCTCAGTTTTTGAGAACCAAGGTATCAATCGAGTAGGAGGCTACGCGCGAGTCCCTCGCACCTACACAAACAAATAAATCCTCGCAACCAATGCGATAAGGGGTTGTCAATCCCTACACGGTCACTTATGAGAGTGAGATCTGATAGATATATAGGATAATATTTTTGGTATTTTTATGATAGAGATGCAAAGTAAAATAAAAGCAAAGTAAAAGGCAACAGAAATAACTGAGTGTTGGAAGATTAATATGATGAAGATAGACCCGGGGGCCATAGGTTTCACTAGTGGCTTCTCTCAAGAGCATAAGTATTTTACGGTGGGTGAACAAATTACTGTTGAGCAATTGACATAATTGAGACGAGTTATGAGAATATCTAGGTATGATCATGTATATAGGCATCACGTCCGAGACAATTAGACCGACTCCTACCTGCATCTACTACTATTACTCCACACATCGACCGCTATCCAGCATGCATCTAGAGTATTAAGTTCATAAGAACAGAGTAACGCCTTAAGCAAGATGACATGATGTAGAGGGATAAATTCATGCAATATGATAAAAAAAAACCCCATCTTGTTATCCTCGATGGCAACAATACAATATGTGTCTTGCTGCCCCTACTGTCACTGGGAAAGGACACCGCAAGATTGAACCCAAAGCTAAGCACTTCTCCCATTGCAAGAAAGATCAATCTAGTAGGCCAAACCAAACTGATAATTTGAAGAGACTTGCAAAGATAACCGATCATACATAAAAGAATTCAGAAGATTCAAATATTGTTCATAGATAAACTTGATCATAAACCCACAATTCATCGGTCTCAACAAACACACCGCAAAATAAGATTACATCGAATAGATCTCCACGAGAGAGGGGGAGAACATTGTATTGAGATCAAAAAAGAGAGAAGAAGCCATCTAGCTAATAACTATGGACCCGAAGGTCTGAGGTAAACTACTCACACTTCATCGGAGAGGCTATGGTGTTGATGTAGAAGCCCTCCGTGATGGATGCCCCCTCCGGCGGAGCTCCGGAACAGGCCCCAAGATGGGATCTCGTGGGTACAGAAGGTTGCGGCGGTGGAATTAGGTTTTTGGCTACGTTTGATATTCTTTTTCTGCGAAACTCTGAAATAGTCAAAAAACAGCAATTCTGGGCTGGGCCTCCGGTTAATAGGTTAGTCCAAAAAATAATATAAAAGTGAATAATAAAGCCCAATAATGTCCAAAACAGAAGATAATATAGCATGGAGCAATCAAAAATTATAGATACGTTGGAGACGTATCAAGCATCCCCAAGCTTAATTCCAGCTCGTCCTCGAGTAGGTAATTGATAAAAACAAATTTTTTGATGCGGAGTGCTACTTGGCATAATTTCAAAGTAATTCTTCTTATTGTGGCATGAATGTCAGATTTGATATGATTCAAGATAAAATTTTAGTGTTGATACAAAAACAATAATACTTCAAGCATACTAACTAAGCACTTATGTCTTATCAAAATAACATGGCCAAAGCAAGTTATCCCTACAAAATCATATAGTCTGGCTATGCTCCATCTTCCCCACACAAAATATTCATATCATGTACGACCCCGGTTTTGGCCAAGCAATTAGTTCATACTTTTAACGCGCTTCAGCTTTTTCAACTCTTACGCAATACATGAGCGCAAGCCATGGATATAGCACTATGGTGGAATAAGGTATAATGGTAGGAGTTATGTGGGAAGACAAAAAAGGAGAAAGTCTCACATCAACGAGGCTAATAAACGGGCTAGGGAGATGCCCATCAATTGATGTTAATGCGAGGAGTAGGGATTGCCATGCAACGGATGCACTAGAGCTATAAGTGTATGAAAGCTCAAAAAGAAACTAAGTGGGTGTGCATCCAACTTGCTTGCTCACGAAGACCTCAGGCATTTGAGGAAGCCCATCATTGGAATATACAAGCCAAGTTCTATAATGAAATTTCCCACTAGTATATGAAAGTGACAAAATGGGAGACTCTCTATTATGAAGATCAAGGTGCTACTTTGAAGCACAAGTGTGGTAAAAGGATAGTAACATTGTCTCTTCTCTATTTTTCTCATTTTTTTATTTGGGCCTTTTTTTATGGCCTCTTTTTTTTAGTCCGGAGTCTCATCCCGACTTGTGGGGGAATCATAGTCTCCATCATCCTTTCCTCACTTGGGACAATGCTCTAATAATGATGATCATCACACTTTTATTTACTTACAACTCATGAATTACAACTCAATACTTAGAACAAAATATGACTCTATATGAATGCCTCCGGCGGTGTACCGGGATATGCAATGAATCAAGAGCGACTTGTATGAAATAATTATGAATGGTGGCTTTGCCACAAATACAATGTCAACTACATGATCATGCAAAGCAATATGACAATGATGGAGTATGTCATCATAAACCGAATGGTGGAAAGTTGCATGGCAATATATCTCGGAATGGCTATGGAAATGCCATGATAGGTAGGTATGGTGGCTGTTTTGAGAAAGATATAAGGAGGTTTATGTGTGATAGAGCGTATCATATCACGGGGTTTGGATGCACCGGCGAAGTTTGCACCAATTCTCAAGGTGAGAAAGGGCAATGCGCGGTACCGAAGAGGCTAGAAAATTGTGGAAAGGTAAGTGTGCGTATAATCCATGGACTCACATTAGTCATAAAAAACTCGTATACTTATTGCAAAAATTTATTAGCCCTCGAAGCAAAGTACTACTACGCATGCTCCTAGGGGAAGGGTTGGTAGGAGTTAACCATCGCGCGATCCCGACCGGCACACAAAGGAAGACAATCAACAAGTACTTCATGCTCCGACTTCGTTACATAACGGTTCACCATACGTGCATGCTACGGGAATCACAAACTCCAATACATGTATTTTTCAATTCCACAATTACTCAACTAGCACAACTATGATATTACCAGCTTTATATCTCAAAACAATTATCAAGCATCAAATTTCTCATGATATTAATTAAAACAAATTATCATGCTAATTTAAGACTCTCAAAATAATACAAGTGAAGCATGAGAGATCAATAGTTTCTATAAAACAAATCCACCACCGTGCTAAAAAAGATATGAGTGAAGCACTAGAGCAAAAACGATATAACTCAAAAGATATAAGTGAAGCACATAGAGTATTCTGATAAATTCCGAATCATGTGTGTCTCTCTCAAAAGGTGTGTACAGCAAGGATGATTATGGTAAGCTAACAAACAAAGACTCAAATCATACAAGACGCTCCAAGCAAAACACATATCATGTGGTGAATAAAAATATAGCTCCAAGTAAAGTTACCGATGGAAGTAGACAAAAGAGGGGATGCCTTCCGGGGCATCCCCAAGCTTTGGCTTTATGGTGTCCTTAGATTATCTTGGGGGTGCCATGGGCATCCCCAAGCTTAGGCTCTTGCCACTCCTTGTTCCATAATCCATCAAATCTTTTACCCAAAACTTGAAAACTTCACAACACAAAACTTAGCAGAAAATCTCGTGAGCTCCGTTAGCGAAAGAAAACAAAAGACCACTTCAAGGTACTGTAATGAACTCATTCTTTATTTATATTGGTGTTAAACCTACTGTATTCCAACTTCTCTATGGTTTATAAACTCTTTTACTAGCCATATATTCATCAAAATAAGCAAACAACACACGAAAAACAGAATCTGTCAAAAACAGAACAGTCTGTAGTAATCTGTAACTAACGCAAACTTCTGGAACTCCAAACAATCAGACAAAATAGTAAGACCTAGGCAATTTGTTTATTGATCAGCATCAATTGGAATCAATATTTTATCACGTTCGGGTGATTTTTAACAATTGTTTTCGTGAACAGAAAGTTTCTGGAATTTTCTGCGAGATCAAATAACTACCATCCAAGAAGATCCTATAGGTTTAACTTGGCACAAACACTAATTAAAACATAAAAACACATCTAACCAGAGGCTAGAACAAATATTTATTCCTAAACATAAGCAAAAATCAAAAAACTAAAAATAAAATTTGGTTGCCTCCCAACAAGCGCTATCGTTTAACGCCCCTAGCTAGGCATAAAAGCAAGGATAGATCTAGGTATTGCCATCTTTGGTAGGCAATCCATAAGTGGCTCTCATGATAGATTCATATGGTAATTTTATTTTCTTTCTAGGGAAGTGTTCCATGCCTTTCTTTAATGGAAATTGGAATCTAATATTCCCTTCCTTCATATCAATAATTGCACCAGTCGTTCTAAGGAAAGGTCTACCAAGAATAATAGGACATGAAGGATTGCAATCTATGTCAAGAACGATAAAATCTACGGGCACATAGTTCCTATTTACAACAATAATAACATCATTAATTCTTCCCATAGGTTTCTTAATAGTGGAATCCGCAAGGTGCAAATTTAAAGAGCAATCATCAAAATCATGGAAACCTAGCAAATCACACAAAGTTTTCGGAATCGTGGAAACACTAGCACCCAAATCACACAAAGCATAGCATTCATGATCTTTAATCTTGATTTTAATAGTAGGTTCCCAATCATCATAAAGTTTTCTAGGGATAGAAACTTCCAACTCAAGTTTTTCTTCACAAGATTGCATCAAAGCATCAACGATATGTTTGGTAAAAGCTTTATTTTGACTATAGGGATGAGGAGAATTTAGCACGGATTGCAACAAGGAAATACAATCTATCAAAGAACAAATATCATAATTAAATTCCTTGGAATCCAAAATAGTGGGTTCATTAACATCTAATGTTTTGATCTCTTCAATCCCACTTTTATCAATTTTAGCATCAAGATCTAAAAACTCTAAATTTTTGGAACGCCTTCTAGGTAAAGGTGGATCATATTCAGTCCCATCATTATCAAGATTCATATTGCAAAACAAAGATTTAATAGGGGACACATCAATAACTTTTAGATCTTCATCTTTCTTTTCATAAGGACTAGAAGAACACGCTTTCATAAAGCAATCTTTCTTAGCACGCATCCTAGCGGTTCTTTCTTTGCACTCATCAATGGAAATTCTCATGGCTTTGAGAGACTCATTGATATCATGCTTAGGAGGGATAGATCTAAGTTTTAAAGAATCAACATCAAGAGAAATTCTATCAACGTTCCTAGCCAATTCATCAACTTTAAGCAATTTCTCTTCAAGCAAAGCATTGAAATTATTTTGTGAATTCATAAACTCTTTTACACTAGTCTCAAATTTAGAGGGCATCTTATTAAAATTTCCATAAGAATTGTTGTAGGAATTACCATAATTATTAGAGGAATTGCTAGGATAAGGCCTAGGATTAAAGTTTCCTCTATACGCGTTGTTACCAAAATTATTCCTACCAACAAAATTCACATCAATAGATTCATTATTATTCTCATTCAAAGTAGACAAAGGCATATCATTGGGATTAGAAGAAACACTCTTAGTAGCAAATAATTTCATAAGTTCATCCATCTTTCCACTCAAAACATTAATTTCTTCTATCGCATGCACTTTTTTATTAGTAGATCTTTCAGTGTGCCATTGAGAATAATTAACCATAATATTATCTAGGAGTTTAGTAGCTTCTCCTAAAGTGGTTTCCATAAAAGTGCCTCCCGCGGCCGAATCTAAAAGATTTCTAGAAGCAAAATTCAATCCGACATAAATTTTTTGTATAATCATCCACAAATTCAAACCATGAGTAGGGCAATTACGTATCATTAATTTCACCCTCTCCCAAGCTTGTGCAACATGTTCATGATCAAGTTGCTTAAAATTCATAATATCGTTTCTAAGAGAGATAATCTTGGCGGGAGGAAAATACTTAGAGATAAAAGCATCTTTGCACTTATTCCAAGAATCAATACTATTTTTAGGCAAAGACGAAAACCAAGCTTTAGCACGATCTCTAAGCGAAAAAGGAAATAGCTTTAATTTAACTATATAATTGTCAACATCTTTCTTCTTTTGCATATCACACAAATCAACGAAGCTATTTAGATGAGTAGCGGCATCTTCACTAGGAAGGCCGGCGAATTGATCTTTCATGACAAGATTCAACAAAGCAACATTGATTTCACAAGATTTAGTATTGGTAAGAGGAGCAATTGGAGTGCTAAGGAAATCATTATTGTTGGTATTGGTAAAGTCACATAATTTGGTATTATCTTGAGCCATCGTGACAAATAAGCAATCCAACACACGAGCAAACAAGAGACGGGCAAAAAGAGGCAAACGAAAAAGAGAGGACGAATAAAACGGCAAGGGTGAAGTGGGGGACAGGAAAACGAGAGGCAAATGGCAAATAATGTAATGCGGGAGATAAGGGTTTGTGATGGGTACTTGGTATGTTGACTTTTGCGTAGACCTCCCTGGCAACGGCGCCAGAAATCCTTCTTGCTACCTCTTGAGCACTACGTTGGTTTTCCCTTGAAGAGGAAAGGGTGATGCAGCAAAGTAGCGTAAGTATTTCCCTCAATTTTTGAGAACCAAGGTATCAATCCAGTAGGAGGCTACGCGCGAGTCCCTCGCACCTACACAAACAAATAAATCCTCGCAACAAACGCGATAAGGGGTTATCAATCCCTACACGGTCACTTACGAGAGTGAGATCTGATAGATATGATAGGATAATATTTTTGGTATTTTTATGATAGAGATGCAAAGTAAAATAAAAGCAAAGTAAAAGGCAACGGAAATAACTGAGTGTTGGAAGATTAATATGATGAAGATAGACCCGGGGGCCATAGGTTTCACTAGTGGCTTCTCTCAAGAGCATAAGTATTTTACGGTGGGTGAACAAATTACTGTTGAGCAATTGACTGAATTGAGCATAGTTATGAGAATATCTAGGTATGATCATGTATATAGGCATCACGTCCGAGACAAGTAGACCGACTCCTGCCTGCATCTACTACTATTACTCCACACATCAACCGCTATCCAGCGTGCATCTAGAGTATTAAGTTCATAAGAACAGAGTAACGCCTTAAGCAACATGACATGATGTAGAGGGATAAATTCATGCAATATGATAAAAAAACCATCTTGTTATCCTCGATGGCAACAATACAATACGTGCCTTGCTGCCCCTACTGTCACTGGGAAAGGACACCGCAAGATTGAACCCAAAGCTAAGCACTTCTCCCATTGCAAGAAAGATCAATCTAGTAGGCCAAACCAAACTGATAATTCGAATAGACTTGCAAAGATAACCAATCATACATAAAAGAATTCAGAAGATTGAAATATTGTTCATAGATAAACTTGATCATAAACCCACAATTCATCGGTCTCAACAAACACACCACAAAATAAGATTACATCGAATAGATCTCCACGAGAGAGGGGGAGAACATTGTATTGAGATCAAAAAAGAGAGAAGAAGCCATCTAGCTAATAACTATGGACCCGAAGGTCTGAGGTAAACTACTCACACTTCATCGGAGAGGCTATGGTGTTGATGTAGAAGCCCTCCGTGATGGATGCCCCTCCGGCGGAGCTCCGGAACAGGCCCCAAGATGGGATCTCGTGGGTATAGAAGGTTGCGGCGGTGGAATTAGGTTTTTGGCTCCGTTTGATATTCTTTTTCTGCGAAACTTTGAAATAGGCAAAAAACAGCAATTCTGAGCCGGGCCTCCGGTTAATAGGTTAGTCCCAAAATAATATAAAAGTGAATAATAAAGCCCAATAATGTCCAAAACAGAAGATAATATAGCATGGAGCAATCAAAAATTATAGATACGTTGGAGACGTATCAGACCTCAAGGTGCGCGCTGCCGAGACGCAGACTTGGTTCCGCCAGGCTTGTGAGGAGATGAAGGTCGCCCAGGGTGAGCTGGCCAAGCACGACGTGGAGCTCACCATGAAGCGGCCCGACATCGAGAAGGCCCAGGAGACGGCGGAGAGCTTGGCCGCCGCAACTGAGGCCGCTCGGACCCAGCACCAGGCCACGCTGAACTCCTAGGAGGAGGACCTTGCCGCGCGTGAGAAGAAGCTTGCCGCAACGCTCCGCGGCAAGGACGAGGAGGTGGAGAAGCTCATCGTGCAGCGGACCCAAGAGCTGGAGCAGAGGCACAGAGAGGCGCTCGATGCCCAGGCTCTAGTTCACGCCGGCAGGGTGAAGGAGCTGGAGGTGGAGCGGGACGAGTTGAAGGACCAGGCCCTGAAGCTGTCCAAGTAGAAGGACACGCTCAACGGCGCCCTGACAGAGGCGCAGGACGCGGCCGTTAGTAGGGCCGAGGAGCTCTCGGAGGCCAACAACTCCATCAAAGACCTGAAGCTGAAGCTGGAGGGCCTTGAGGAGATGCTCTCAGAGGCCAGGGCTCGGGAGGAGACCCTGGCCAAGGATCTGGAGGCCGAGAAGCCGCAGCGGAAGAACGAGGCCGCCAACCACAAGGATTTTGTGGATGGCGAGAATCACTGGATCAGCCGCCTCAAGGACGTCGCCGGCAGGATCACCACGCAGCTGGCCACCGTGGGTATGCCAAACGTGAGGTACGCCCCGTTTCGCAGCACGACCTCCAACGCCAGGCTGACCCTATTCTTCGAGGGTGACCTCGGGGCCCTGGAGCAGCTCCACTCCAATCGGGCGGCCTCTCTGGCCGACGAGTCCCGGAGGCTTTGCCGGGGTGCCATGACCAAGGTCCTCACCAAGGTGGCGTACTGGAACCCCGACGTCGACTTCGACGCCGCGCTGGAGAGCTTGCGGGAGGGTGCTAACCTCGCGGCGCTCAAGGAGCGTATCATGCCCATCGTCAGCTGCATCGACGGAATCGAGAGGGTGGAGGGCCAGCGTTCGGGATTAGGCACCCCGTTTCTCATCACTGCTGCATATTCATGACCAAGACAATTTCTATCTTTAGTTAGAACCGCAGCAACAATGGATGTAATATAACTCTGCAGTACTTCTGATATTATGCATGTTACTTTCCTGTTCAATCCCCCCTTTGTATGTTCACCCTACGCTAATCGGGCAGGCTTGCCGGCGCGTAAACCCAGGGCGGCTCCTCGGGGACGGATTCCCCAATGGCCTGTCGGGTGTGCTTGCTGCCAGGCGAACCACCTTACCGCTCTCAATGCGGCCGCTCGAACTGTCGAGCTTGACTCGAGTCAGAAACGAGAGCGTTGCCAATTGCGGAAGGCTACCGTGCCGTTCTCGACGCGGCCGCTTAAGCTGTTGAGCGGACTCGAAACAGAGTAAGGGCGCTGCCAATCGCGGAAGGGCCCCCTTGCGTGCAGGTTTTCCATACATAGGGCAGGACCTTCGAGGATAATAACCTTATATAAAAAGGAAATATTTAAAGTTTGGCGTGACTTAGCTTTTCTGTCGTTGCATGGGCGTCCATCGCATCTGCAGATGGTGCCGCCAAGCTTGGTCGTCTCCCTCCTTCGAACGACGGCCACGATGGAGCCGCTACTCCGATCAGACCAGATTTCCACATCTGCGCACCCCCCACCTGGCGCGCCAAAGATGTCGAGGAAAACGACACCTATGGGATCACAGGAATCCCTACTACGGTTGACGGGGCGCGGGGTTGTGAAAAGAGCAGGTCTAACAGGAAGCACACAGATCGTTTACCCAGGTTCGGGCCGCGAGGATGCATAATACCCTAGTCCTGCTTTGGTGGATGTATTGAGTGCTCTTGTGTTCTTGAGCTAGCTACGGGGTGTAACTTGCCCAAAAGAGCCGAATCCCTCTCCTGGTCGCCTCGGGCCTCCTTTTATAGGCAAACGGGGTCGCCACAGTGGCACACATGAGGTGGAAAGGTGTACAGTGCGCGAGCTTATCGCCCGGCGTTACAAGACAAAGCGCATTAAATGCGCTACTTAGGTGTCCATTAGCTTTATTAGGGATGGGAACGAGGCCCGTCCCGTCCGTCGCCGCTCCGCCTCGCTTCAACACGCGCCTAGGCTAGCGATGCGTGCGGTGCCATGTAGGCAGGCAGGCTGCTGAGGTGGCGCGGTGGTGGAGCCTTCACAAAGATCTGCATGCCACCACGCAGGTGCTTGCTGAGTTGGCCTGGAAGCCGCATGTTGCCACACAGGTGCCTACCCAGCTGGTTGGGCTGGCAGCTGCATGCGAACGGCGGCGGAGTCTTGGTCGACGCGGGCCTGGCTGTGGCCCCGCCGATGTCCTCGACAAGGGCCTTGCCGGGGGCCCGGCAAGGGTCTTGCCGTGGCGTTGCAGTCGTCCCCGGCAAGGCGCTTGCCGGGGCTCTTGTGGATTCCCTCGGCTGGGATCTCGCCGAGTGTCGCCGTCTTCTGGTCCTCATCTGATCTCACATGTTTATGATCTTGACGAAGATTTGCATGCCACCACAGAGGCGCATCCCGAGCCCTGGTTCCAATGTAGTTGGTTGGCTGGTGTTGGAACCCACGGGCTCAAGGGTGGCCTGCTCTACTGGCATCAGGCAAGTTGCCCCGGCAAGGCTCTTGCCGGGGCCGCGGAGGCCGCCCCGGCAAGGCTCTTGCCGGGGGAGTCCACCTTGCCCCTTTGCTCTCCTGTGTTTCTGGTCTTGGCGTTGCCTCGGTTGTCTTGCGCTTCGGCTTCTCTCCGGCTTCCCTCTTCTGCCCTGCAAGGTGTGGCCGTGGCGCGCGGCTCTGACTGCCCGTGCACAAGTATAGGGTCCAAAAGAAGAGCCCCGTGCACAATTATATATATATATATATATATATATATATATATATATATATATATATATATATATACACACAGCTTGGTTAGGTGTTTAAAATATCAGCATGTATATTATGAGTAATTGAATTTTCAATAGACATGAGGGAATTCGTGGACTTCCATAATATAAGGGAAACTATAAGAATGAATAATGTTCATGTATACATATCTTTGTTTTTCTTCTTCACAAAGTTCATTCAATTATTATCAATAATATGAATTTTCATCATAATGATATACACAAATTTATAGCCCGTGCAACTGCATGAGTTGATGAATAGTATTATATAATCGGTAGTCGACACTGCAAATCTTCAAGTACCTAACTAAGGAGACGTTGATTAGGAATGGACAGTCCAAAATAATAAGTAAAGTGGAGACTTTGAACCGATGTCCGACAAAGACAAGTCGTACTAAGAATAAAAGCTGACACAACTAGCATATTATGGAAAAGTCAAGGAATGTTAAACTGCACTTATATTGTTTTCAATCTACGCGCGGTAAGACATACACTCACAACTGTCATGTGGGGCATTTAGCTTGCTTGACATAATATATATATATATTACGCACACAAATAGCTTATTAAGCAAGTAATCGAGGAATCTCAGACTTTATCTATACCATTTTCTAGCTAGACAGGCATGTAATTACCCATACTGACACCGTCATCCGGGCCTGCTAGTTGCTAATGGCAATATATACAATTGCACCACATGCACACCAGCCGGCGCCTTTGATCGCTCAGTTCATGTTTAAGTAGTGTTTGATTAGCTCCCTCTTGACCAGTTCACAAGCAGCCTCCCTCGTATTCCTTCTGGAGATCACTAGCAGGAAAAGGGGCTTTTACCCCGGTTTGTAAAGGCCTTTTGTCTCGGTTTTCGAACCGGGACTAAAGGGTCGTTACTAAAGCCCTAACCCTTTAGTCCCGGTTCTTACACGAACCGGGACAGAAGGTCCTCCACGTGGCCGCTGCTGCCAGCCCAGGCAGGGGGCCTTTGGTCCCGGTTGGTGCCACCAACCGGGACCAATAGGCAGGGCCTTTTGTTCCGGTTGGTGTCACCAACCGGGACCAATAGGCATCCACGCGTCAGCATTTCAGGGGCTGGGGTTTTTGTTTTTTTTTTGAAAGGGGGGGTGGGGGTTAATTTAGGTGTTTCATATATTGTGTTAGCTAGCTAATTAATAGAGAGAAGTGTCCTCTCTTATCTCCGTGCTTGGTCGACGCTACGTACTATATACGTATGGAGAGGACTAGACACGCTAGCTAGTAATCAAATGAAGGAAACAGAAGATCGTCATGAACATATGCATACAGAGAGAAGTGATATCGACCACCTCTCCTTCTCCGAGAGATTGGTCGAACAACAAGTTCTCGTATATCTATCCGACACTACCGGCTACATATATACAATAATTATCTCTTACAATACAATCTCCTAATTAAATTGTAAGAACACAGGGTCCATATAGTATTCTCCGTTTTCAGCGGTCACGTGGTCAAGGAAGAATGCCGCCAATTCCTCTTGAATTCCTCGCGTACGATCTGGTGCTAGGAGTTCATCCCGCTTCCGAAACATTTAATTTGAAGAAGGGGGTCAATACATATATATATGTATAAATGAAACTCAACACAAATGATGGTAATAAAATAAAATTGTGAATATTATTGCTTACGCACTTCATATTGTTCTTCAGTGTAGCCCCGCTCACAGGTCGTGTAGCGGATGGACTCGCAAACGTAGTATCCACAGTAATTATTCCTGGGTTCCTGCCACAACCACTTTACAAGAAATAGAGGTCAATCAAACTGATACGCAAGCATGCTAAATGGTATTGATGAAACTAGCACTTGAATCACTAGGAGATGCGCGGAACATGCTACTATAGTACTTACTTTCGGGTGTTTAAATTGCAGCTTCTTCGGCAGTCCCGGAGCTTTTGTGGTGAATTTTCTCCAAACCCTGCCAGACAAAGAAAACAATTACTTGATATCAGGAAATGAACAAAGTTGCTGATATGGTGGATAATGATCGATTTAACTTACTTCTCGAGCATTTGAGTCATGTTCGCATAGTCCTGGGGATCTTTTCGTCTCGAGTCTAAGACGGTTACTACTCCCTGCTCAAGCTTAATCTCTAAGAGAATATAGTGGAAGCTGTGCATGCATGCATAAGTCATCAATTACATTACCATAACCTGGACTAATAAGGGAAACCGAATATGCACAAGACAGTAACACTCACTTGAAGTTGTAAGGAAAGAGTATTATATCTTTGTTTTGATTTAATACCAACGATTGTAGCAAGTTGGCCTCGGCTTCTTTGGGATATTTTTCAACCGTATACGCATCTATGAGATTTGTGTTAATGAACCCAATATCACCGATTTGTCTTTTCTTCAATTCGGCGATCTTCAATCTGCATAATATAGTGAGGATAATTATAAATACATGCAATGAAAGAGTTGACCTATATAGAGAGACTTAATGACAGAACTAGTACTACTTACAGACAGTAGCAAGTGATCATTGTTTTATCAAGGGCCTTTTGATTGTAAAACTGGAAGAAATCCTCAAATGGAACATTCAGCAGTTCAATTCCAACGAGGTCATGCTCCGGTTTAACTCTCAGCGTCAAAGTACTCGTCCCATCAGACTCTCTGCAGGTTTTCATGTACCAATCATGTAATCTTCGCATCATCGTTGTTAGAGATGTTTCATCTTTGACGAGAGGCTTCCCGTAATGGTATTTGTATTCGTCCACCTCTATGATTTCATAATGTACATCGTCGGGCAGGTAATCTCCAAGATTGCTATAACCGGGCACCATCCTCGGATCATTAGCGACGATGTCTTTTGACACCTTGAGCGGGGGGCATGATTGGTTCGCTTGTTCGCCAAGATGGGCAATTTTTTTCCCAGCTCGTCGTTCTTTTAACCTTTGATCACTGACAGTACTTCCCGACCGCTCCGCTTCAGCATATGTCTTTGCAAGAATGCGCTCATAGTTGCCTCTCGGCGGAGACTTTGGTGGTTTTGTCAGGGCAGCCAGAGTGCGCTTTGCTTTCACCGGATCTACCTTCTCCTCCGGAGGTGGATGTTTCTTTGCTTTCACCCCTTCAAAGAAGTTTGTCACTTCGGCTCGCACGATCTTCCTGGTTTCCTCCTCGGTCCTCTCGTATGGTAACTTCTCTGGAGTCTTCAGAGAAGGACCGAATCCGTATTGCCTCCCACCTCTGGCAGCTGTACTGCTAGACGCCGGCAGCAGACAGAGCGGCTGCGGCTGTCTTCTTTCCTTGCTTACGAGGCGGAGGAGAAGGACTACGACGCGCCGAAGCAGCCGCAGCAGCGGCGGGTCTCTTCCGCCCTTGCTAACGAGGCGGAGAAGGAGGAGGCTGGCTGCTCTGGTGCGCCGGCGCAGACGGAGAAGGAGGCGGAGTGCCGCCACGCGTCGAAGAAGGAGGCTCAGTGCCCTGATCACTCGCCTGAGGAGGAGGCGGAGGAGGAGGCGGAGTGCCGCCACGCGCCGGAGAAGGAGGCTGAGTGCCCTGATCACTCGCCGGAGGAGGAGGCGGAGGAGGAGGCGGACTGCCCTTACTCGCCGGAGCCGTCCAGTTCGGAAGGTTGATGAGCTCCTTCCGCCATAGGCACGGAGTGTTCAGAGCTAAACCCAGCCGAGTCTCCCCTTCACCGGTAGGGTGGTCAAGCTGGAGGTCCTCAAATCCCTCCGTTATTTCATCCACCATCACCCTAGCATATCCTTCTGGAATCGGCCGGCAATGGTAGGTTGCGCCGGGTTCAGGAGGTAAAACAGAGCCAACAGCCACCTTGACTTTGAAGTTCTGCCATTGCGCCATAAGGGGCAATGTTGAGACTCCGTGATAGCATCCACGGGGTAGCTAGCAGGAGCCGTCAAGACATGCTCCAGCTGAAGCAGCTCGGTGGAAGCCATGCTGCTTCTCCGCTGAGATGGCGGGGTAGCTTCGGGGGTAGTTTCGGCATGTCGATTGCTGTCTCGTTCCTCTAGCGCTTGAACCCTTTCGTGCAGCTTCTGAATTTGGGTCTGCTCCATTTTCTTCCTCCTCTCCTGGCTTTTGTAACCGCCTGCGTCCGGAAAACCAGCCTTCCACGGAACGGAGCCTGGCGTGCCTCGTGTCCGTCCAGGGTGCTCAGGATTCCCGAGGGCCATTGTGAGCTCGTCGTTCTCTTTGTCTGGAACGAACGTCCCTTCCTGCGCTGCATCGATATATTGCTGAATCTTCTTGACTGGTATTCTCAAAAGCTCGTTCGTCCAAACGCACCTCCCTGATACAGGGTCCAAGGTTCCGCCAGCCCCGAAGAACCAAGTCCGGCAATGGTCTGTCCAGTTCATTGTCTGTGGTTCGATCCCTTTTTCAAGCAGATCATTCTCAGCCTTGGCCCACTTAGGCTGGGCTTTGAGGTAGCCACCTGACCCCGTGCGATGGTGAAGCTTCTTCTTCGCAGCATTCTTCTTGTTTGTCGCTAACATCTTCTTACTCTTTTCCGATGTCTTGTGGGCCACAAATGCGGGCCAGTGATCTCTGATCTTCTCATACCGGCTGATGAATTCGGGTGTCTCTTCTTTGTCGACAAACGTTTTCAGCTCATTCTTCCACCTCCTGAATAGGCCTGCCATCTTCTTAAGAGCATGAGACTTGATTAATTGCTCTTTAACTGGCTTCTCCGGATCCTCCTCTGGCGGTAGGGTGAAATTTGCCTTCAGCTCAGTCCAAAGATCATCTTTCTGCATATCATTGACATAAGACACCTCAGGGTCTTCCTTCTTAGGCTTATACCATTGGTGGATGCTGATCGGGATCTTGTCCCTAACTAGAACCCCGCACTGAGCAGCAAATGCATCCTTTGTCCGGATGGGTTCAATCGGTTGGCCGTCGCGCGCGATTGCTGTGATCTCAAACCTTTCATCCGAGCGCAACTTTCTCTTCGGGCCTCGTCTCTTTACCGCAGTTGTGCTCGATCCAGAGGGCTAGAAAAAAGAAGAAAGACGAGTGTTAATTAATATGTGTACATACCAAAACAATGAATGCATCAATTAGCTAGTCAGCAAAGGCTTAACTAATATATTTACCTGGCCGGACTCTGTTCGGTCACCGGAGCCGTCACCACGGGCTTCTTCTTGCACCACCTTTGGGTCACCGGAGCCATCATAATCATGTATTTCCTCCTCCACTCTTCGATCACCGTAGCCTGCTTCTTCACCCTGTTCTTCCAGAACATCATTGTCATTAAGATACGACAATATATGACCTCCGGCTAAGATTATGTCCCCCAACACCTCTTCTGCTTGCTCGTCTCGTTCATGCTCCATTGTTTCTGCAAATATTACAACATGGCAATTATTACACAAACATGACAGCAGGTGGTTAGTGCAAACGTAGACCTAGCTTATTTCGGGTTTGGGGTGGCCTCAGCAACGCTTCAAGGGTAGGGGCGCGGCAGGAGGGGGTAGGAGACCGACACCTTTTTTTTCTACGGTTTGGGTGTGATCGAGAGTTTTGGTCGAGCGAGAGGGCCGGGGGGTGCTCCCGTGGTATAAGTTATCATGGTCGAGAGGGGGTATAAATATCGACCGTCCATCATGTCGAAGTTATCTGGGAGGGAGTTATATATACCGACAACGATGACATACATACATGGGAAAATAATGTTATCGGGGAGGGGGTATATCGACCCCCCCCCACGTGTTGAAGTTATTGGGAGGGGGTTATATCGACAACGACAATGAACGTACATGGGAAACTAATATTATCGGGGAGGGGGTATATCGACCCCCCCTCGTGTTGAAGTTATCGGGAGAGGGGTATATCGACGACGACAGGCCCGATAAAACTTAAGAAAACGAAGAAGAAACAAAAAGAGGAGAAGAAGAAAAGGAATAGAGGAGAAGATCGAAAAAAAAGAAGAAAAAAAAAGAGGAGAAGAAGAAAGGAATAGAAGAGAAGAAGAAAAAATAGAAAAAAATTCTATTTTTTCTTCTTCTCTTCTATTCCTTTCTTCTTCTCCTCTTCTTTTTCTTCTTTTTTCCTCTTCTTATTTATTTCTCCTCTTCTTCTCCTTTCTTCCTCTTCTTATTTTCCTTTTTCCTCTCATTCATAAAAAAATGTTCAAATAGAAAATTTCGAAAAAAGTAAAGGTTTTGCCTAATGCATTGTTCATATGAATATACAAACATTTGCATATTCTACAATAATTAATATCACCAAAAAAATCTATGAACAGAAAAAATCCTAACTTTTCTAAAAATCTATCTTTTGCATATATACATGAACATATATATACACAGAGAACATATATACATACATATACACAGAGAAAATGCAAAAAAAAGATATAAAAAAAGGACATATAAACAGATATACACACATACATATACTCATACATATACATATAATTAAGCATATAAATGTGCAGAAAAAAAATGGAGGAATTAGGGGGCAGTGCCGGCCCTGACCAAGGCGACGGCGGCGCGTCGGGGCAGGGGCAGAGGCGACGGCGGCGTGGTCGGGGCAAGGGCAGAGGCGTCGGCGGCGAAGGGCGGGGCAGGGCGACGGCGACGACGGGGACGGGCCGGGGCGGCGCGCATTGGGGCAGGGGCGCGGCTGACGGCGAGGGCGCGGGCAACGGCGACGGCGACAACGGGCACGGGCAAGGGCGACGGCGACGGCGGGGGCGGCGGGCGGCGTCGGGGCAGCCTGGCGCCGTCGGGGCAGCGGGCAGCGTCGGGGCAGCCTGGCGGCGTCGGCGTCGTCGGGGCGGCAACTGCTAGGTAACTCTGAAAATTTCCTAAGTGTGAACTTATATAGCAAAGCCTTTAGTCCCGGTTCGTGGCACCAACCGGGACTAAAGGTAGGCATTAGTCCCGGTTGGTGCCACCAACCGCGACCAAAGACCTCTTTTCAGCAGCGCAAAGGGCGGAAAGCGGCGGCCTTTGGTCCCGGTTGGTGGCACCAACCGGGACTAAAGGGGGGGCATTGGTCCCGGTTGGTGCCACGAACCGGGACCAATGCCCCCTTTAGTCCCGGTTGGTGGCACCAACCGGGACCAAAGGCCTCTTGCTGCCCGCGTCGCGGCCAAAAGTTTAGTCCCACCTCGCTAGTTGAGAAGGGCTCGGAGTGGTTTATAAGCCCCGCTGCGGCTGCTGTATCGAACTCCTCTCTATAGCAGGCTTCTAGGCCTAACTTTGGCGCGCTGCCCGTTGAGCCCTCTAGCCCTTCTGGGCCTGTATTTGCAAACCCGAGGGTTGGAGGGCCCAGCGGTCAACGCCCCAACAATTTTTTTTGCTGTATTTAGTTTTTTTGTTTTCTTTTTTGCTTTATTTATTTTGTTTTGTTTCTACTTACAACAAAAAACTTATTTATTTTATTTTATTTTGTTTCTAATTACTTATTTATTTTACTTTATGATAATTCTTTTCGCTATTAAAGTTTCTATCAAAAAAAGTTTTTTGTGAAATTTTTTTTGCTGTATTTAGTTTTTTTGTTTTCTTTTTTGCTTTATTTATTTTGTTTTGTTTCTACTTACAACAAAAAACTTATTTATTTTATTTTATTTTGTTTCTAATTACTTATTTATTTTACTTTATGATAATTCTTTTCGCTATTAAAGTTTCTATCAAAAAAAGTTTTTTGTGAAAATTCTTTTTGCTGTATTTAGTTTTTTTGTTTTCTTTTTTGCTTTATTTATTTTGTTTTGTTTCTACTTACAACAAAAAACTTATTTATTTTATTTTATTTTGTTTCTAATTACTTATTTATTTTACTTTATGATAATTCTTTTTGCTATTAATGTTTCTATCAAAAAAAGTTCTTTATGAAAATTCTTTTTGCTTTTAATGATTTTGAACAGAAAATACTTCGATAATTTTAGTTGCATCAATTTTATATGATTTTAGTTTCAATAATAATAGAGGTTTCTTATAATTTTTTGAACAGAAAATACTTTGTTAATTTTAGTTTCATAAATTTTATTAAAGTTTATTTTATTTTGTCGGAACACATGTCCGGAGTTGTAATAAGTTATTAAAAATAAAAAAGAGGCGCAATGCTCGTTGATTTGCTTCAAGCCTTTCAGAATAGTGTAGACTGCACTGCACATAGCTCCATGCAGTCTACCTTATTCCTCAAGGCTTAAAGCTAAGCAACGTGAGCATTGTGCCTCTTCTTCATCGTCTCTGCACTCAGGGCTTATAAACCGCTCCTAGTGCCTCTCAGCTAGCGAGTGGGACTAAAAAACTGCTTAGTAAGAAACTCTAGCCACGAACCGGTACTAAAGGTGCTCGTGGGGCCACAGCCTCATTACTAGATGCACTTCGTGTACAAAACGGACAATGGTATCATACTCGTCTGTTACAAAGTTGGCATGGTATCATCATAATAGTTGCGGGAGAAAGTCTTCACTTTTTCTTCGCTTGTGTCATTTGCTTATGCGCCGTAACCATGGATAATCTTCATCGTTTATCAGGATGCTTGGGTCAGCCTTGACTTTGAAGGAAGGAATTTCATGAAACTTTTCATAATCTTCAGACATGTTTGTCTTTCCCTCCACTCCCTCAATGTCGCTTTTTCCTGAAAGAACTATGTGGCGCTTTGGCTCATCGTATGATGTATTCGCTTCCTTATCTTTTCTTTTCCTCGGTCTGGTAGACATGTCCTTCACATAGATAACCTGTGCCACATCATTGGCTAGGACGAATGGTTCGTCAGTGTACCCAAGATTGTTCAGATCCACTGTTGTCATTCCGTACTGTGGGTCTACCTATACCACGCCTCCTGACAGATTGACCCATTTGCACTTAAACAAAGGGACCTTAAAATCATGTCCATAGTCAAGTTCCCATATGTCCATTATGTAACCATAATATGTGTCCTTTCCCCTCTCGGTTGCTGCATCAAAGCGGACACCGCTGTTTTGGTTGGTGCTCTTTTGATCTTGGGCAATCGTGTAAAATGTATTCCCATTTATCTCGTATCCTTTGTAAGTCAATACAGTCGAAGATGGTCCCCTGGACAACGAGTACAACTCATCGCAAACAGTGGTGTCACCTCTGAGACGTGTTTCCAACCAACTGCTAAAAGTCCTGATGTGTTCACATGTAATCCAGTCGTCACACTGCTCCAGGTGTTTGGAGCGCAGACTGTTCTTGTGTTCATCGACATACGGGGTCACCAAGGTAGAGTTCTGTAGAACTGTGTAGTGTGCTTGAGACCAAGAATATCCGTCCCTGCATATTATTGAGTCCCCTCCAAGCGTGCCTTTTCCAGTCAGTCTCCCCTCATACCGCGATTTAGGGAGACCTATCTTCTTAAGGCCAGGAATGAATTCAACACAAAACCCAATGACATCCTCTGTTTGATGGCCCATGGAGATGCTTCCTTCTGGCCTAGCGCGGTTAAGGACATATTTCTTTAGGACTCCCATGAACCTCTCAAAGGGGAACATATTGTGTAGAAATACGGGCCCCAGAATGACAATCTCGTCGACTAGATGTAGGACGTGCGTCATGATATTGAAGAAGGATGGTGGGAATACCAGCTCGAAACTGACAAGACATTGCGCCACATCACTCCTTAGCCTTGGTATGATTTCTGGATCGATCACCTTCTGAGAGATTGCATTGAGGAATGCACATAGCTTCACAATGGCTAATCGGACGTTTTCCGGTAGAAGCCCCCTCAATGCAACCGGAAGAAGTTGCGTCATAATCACGTGGCAGTCATGAGACTTTAGGTTCTGGAACTTTTTTTTGGCATATTTATTATTCCCTTTATATTCGACGAGAAGCCAGTCGGGACCTTCATACTGAGCAGGCATTCAAAGAAGATTTCTTTCTCTTCTTTCGTAAGAGCGTAGCTGGCACGACCTTCATACTGCTTCGGAGGCATGGCGTCTTTTTCGTGCAAACGTTGCAGGTCCTCCCGTGCCTCAGGTGTATCTTTTGTCTTCCCATACACGCCCAAGAAGCCTAGCAGGTTCACGCAAAGGTTCTTCGTCACGTGCATCACATCGATTGAAGAGCGGACCTCTAGCTCTTTCCAGTAGGGTAGGTCCCAAAATATAGATTTCTTCTTCCACATGGGTGCGTGTCCCTCAGTGTCATTCGGAACAGCTAGTCCGCCGGGACCCTTTCCAAAGATTACATGTAAATCATTGACCATAGCAAGTACGTGATCACCGGTACGCATGGCGGGCTTCTTCCGGTGATCTGCCTCGCCTTTGAAATGCTTGCCTTTCTTTCGACATTGATGGTTGGTCGGAAGAAATCGACGATGCCCCAGGTACACATTCTTCCTGCATTTGTCCAGGTATATACTTTCGATGTCAGCTAAACAGTGCGTGCATGCGTGGTATCCCTTGTTTGTCTGTCCTGAAAGGTTACTGAGAGCATGCTAATCATTCATGGTTACAAACAGCAATGCATGCACGTCAAATTCCTCCTGTCTGTGCTCATCCCACACACGTACACCGTTTCCATTCCACAGCTGTAAAAGTTCTTCAACTAATGGCCTTAGGTACACATCAATGTTGTTGCCGGGTTGCTTAGGGCCTTGGATGAGAACTGGCATCATAATGAACTTCCGCTTCATGCACATCCAAGGAGGAAGGTTATACATACATAGAGTCACGGGCCAGGTGCTGTGATTGCTGCTCTGCTCCCCGAAATGATTAATGCCATCCGCGCTTAAACCAAACCATACGTTCCTTGGGTCAGCTGCAAACTCAGCCCAGTACTTTCTCTCGATTTTTCTCCACTGCGACCCGTCAGCGGGTGCT
The DNA here is from genome assembly GCF_002575655.3 of Aegilops tauschii subsp. strangulata. Lineage (NCBI taxonomy): Eukaryota > Viridiplantae > Streptophyta > Magnoliopsida > Poales > Poaceae > Aegilops > Aegilops tauschii. Next base: position 5,588,102 of record NC_053039.3, read on the forward strand.
CTCAACTTCCCGTCTTTCTTACGGTCCTCACTGTGCCATCGCATCAACTTGGCATCCTCTTCGTTTCTGAACAGATGTTTCAACCGTGGTATTATAGGAGCATACCACATCACCTTCGCAGGAACCCTCTTCCTGGGGGCTCGCCGTCAACATCACCAGGTTCATCTTGTCTGATCTTATACCGCAATGCACCGCATACCGGGCATGCGTTCAGATCCTTGTACGCACCGCAGTAGAGGATGCAGTCATTAGGGCATGCATGTATCTTCTGCACCTCCAATCCTAGAGGGCATACGACCTTCTTTGCTGCGTATGTACTGTCGGGCAATTCGTTATCCTTTGGAAGCTTCTTCTTCAATATTTTCAATAGCTTCTCAAATCCTTTGTCAGGCACAGCATTCTCTGCCTTCCACTGCAGCAATTCCAGTACGGTACCGAGCTTTGTGTTGCCATCTTCGCAATTGGGGTACAACCCTTTTTTGTGATCCTCTAACATGCGATCGAACTTCAGCTTCTCCTTTTGACTTTCGCATTGCGTCCTTGCATCGACAATGACCCGGCAGAGATCATCATCATCGGGCACTGGTTCCTCTTGATCTTCAGCAGCTTCCCCCCTTGCAGCATCATTGGGCACATCGTCTGGTTCCTCTTGATCTTCAGCAGCTTCCCCCGTTGCAGCATCACCGTCTTCAGGGGGCACATAGTTGTCATCGTCCTCTTCTTCTTCGCCGTCTTCCATCATAACCCCTATTTCTCCGTGCCTCGTCCAAACATTATAGTGTGGCATGAAACCCTTGTAAAGCAGGTGGGTGTGAAGGATTTTCCGGTCAGAGTAAGACTTCGTATTCCCACATATAGGGCATGGACAACACATAAAACCATTCTGCTTGTTTGCCTCAGCCACTTCGAGAAAATCATGCACGCCCTTAATGTACTCGGAGGTGTGTCTGTCAACGTACATCCATTGCCGGTTCATCTGCGTGCATTATATATAATTAAGTGTGTCAAAAACCATTACAGAACATCATTAATAGATAATTAAGTGACCAAATTAATAGAAGTTCATCATCACATTAAAACCAAAGTACATACATAGTTCTCATCTAACAACATATGTATAGCTCTCCAGAGCATCTAATTAATTAAACCATACATTGAAACTATGTAAAACATTTCAATGCGAAAACAAATGTGATCATAATCGCAACCAAGGTAACAATTGATCCAACGGCATAATGATACCAAGCCTCGGTATGAATGGCATATTTTCTAATCTTTCTAATCTTCAAGCGCATTGCATCCATCTTGATCTTGTGATCATCGACGACATCCGCAACATGCAACTCCAATATCATCTTCTCCTCCTCAATTTTTTTTATTTTTTCCTTCAAGTAATTGTTTTCTTCTTCAACTAAATTTAACCTCTCGACAATAGGGTCGGTTAGAATTTCCGGTTCAACCACCTCGTAGATAAATAAAATCTATGTCACGTTGGTCGGTATATTTGTCATAAACAATAAATGAACCAAATAGTTATAAAAAGATAATATATACCACATCCGAATCATAGACAGGACGAGGGCCGACGGGGGCAGATACCAAAACCATCGCACTATGTAATAAGAAGGAATAATAAAAGTAACAAAATTAGACAAGTAACTATCTAAAGTAATAATTTTTTCCTTTCAGAAAGAAGATAAGAACAAGAGGCTCACCACTGTGGTGCTGGCGACGAGATCGGCGCGGGCGATCGACGGCGGTGAAGACGGGGACGGGACGTGACGGACCGCTAAACCTAGACAAATCTCGGGGAAAATGGAGCTCGGAGGTCGAGTTTCGAGAGGAGAAAGATTAACTAGTGTGGCTCAGACATTTCATCGAACACCTCATGTGCATAGGAGGTGAGCTAGAGCACCCAAATGCCCTCCCCTCGTCGGCCAGAAAAAACAGAGCACTGTGGAGTGCTCTGCTGTGGCGATGGGGTATATATAGGGAACTCTTTGGTCCCGGTTCGTGGCACCAACCGGGACTAAAGGCCTTTGGTCCCGGTTCGTGCCACGAACCGGGACCAATGCCCCCTTTAGTCCCGGTTGGTGGCACCAACCGGGACCAAAGGCCTTGTGCTGCCCCGCGTCAAAAGTTTAGTCCCACCTCGCTAGTTGAGAGAGCTCGAGAGTGGTTTATAAGCGCTGCTGCGCCCACCCTCTCGAGCTCCTCTCAACTGCAGGCTTTCGGGCCTAACCATTCTCTTTGCGTGTGGCGCCTACTGGGCCTTCTGCGGTCCCGAATCGTGGCCCACGGACGAGTTTCAAGTCGTATTCAGGCCGTGGTGGCCCAGTAGGTGGCATAATTTTTTTCTCTGTTTTTTGTTTTCTCTTTTGCTTTATTTGTTTTGTTTTGTTTCTACTTACAACAAAAAACTTATTTATTTTATTTCTAATTACTTATGTATTTTACTTTAATTATTTTATTTTTATTTATTTTACTGCTGCTATTTTTATTTATTTTACTGCTGCTTTTTTATTTAATTTATTAAGGTTTATTTATTTTAGTTACTATAGTTTATTTTATTTTATTTTATTAAGGTTTTTTTATTTTATTTTATTTTATTAAGGTTTATTTATTTTATTTACTATAAAAAAATGAACATAGATGCGCTTATAGAGGAAATTAAACCTAAATTCATAATAAATTTCTATGAAATTTACTGTGAATTTAGGTCAAATTCCCTGTATAAGGGCATCTATTTTCACTTTAAGAGGAGCACAACAAGGCAGAGAGGGACGGACTTATAAACTGGTGTGAGCGCCCTTCGGTTGGCGAGGTGGGACTAAACACTGGCCGCAACTAGGACCAGCCCTTTAGTCCCGGTTTGTGGTATGAACCGGGACTAAAGGGTGGTGGGCCAGGAGCGTGGCCCATTGGTCCCGGTTTGTCCCACCAACCGGGACCAATGCCCCCACGAGGCCCGGCAGGCCCCTGGCCGCACGAACCGGGACCAATGCTCACATTAGTCCCGGTTCGTGACTGAACCGGGACTAATGTGAATATTGCCCTGTGACCAAAGCCCAGTTTTCTACTAGTGAGAGAAGGTCCAAAGGAAACAGTAGCACAAAGCGTCGACAACCATTAATTTGTCTTTCTGGCCATGTTGACCTATCAATAAGGCCCTCTCCAGTGCTTCACCGTATACATGTGCTAAGCATTGCCACATATGCGAAAAATCTGATGTGGCAAGATAGTTAAGAGGAGAGAGAGAGGAGTCTGGTAATCCCACAAAGAACCACCAAGCACGCGGATATATGCAAAACACTTAAATGAGAGAAGTTTACCTATGCATGGAAGAGTTTTGTTGTCAAACAATTAAATGAAGGAAGCTTTGTATCATCAAACCAAGCACATATGCGTTGGGGACTTTAGTTGCTATAAACATTTTAATGCAGCTAGCACTCCATCTAAGCACCTGTACATTGGAATAGGCCTGAGTTGCCAAGCAGAGAAGACCTTCTGGCAACCAATAATCGACCTGGGGCTCCGGTATGATTGAATATCTATAACGTATGAAACTCACGTGGGTGTCCTGTGTGTGTAGCACTACTAACATTGCAGCCCCACGACATTCCTGGGAGTCCTTCAAGGATATCAGATATTGCTTGAAATTGATTTAGTGATCTAAAAAAACTTATATTAGTTTAGAGATGGAGTACTTCATAGATGCCTCCTCCAGCCACTTTGACAGTAAACAAATGTTTCTGACTCTCATATCAGTGAAGCCCACACCACCATAATCTTTAGGGGTGCATAGGTGTTCCCATCTGACCATGTGAAATTTCTTCTTCTTAATCCCAGTAGAAGTTATTTCTTATTGTATCAGCTTTTTTCTATATTTTGACAGGCAAAGTGTAGCAAACAAGAAGGTACATACGGACATTTGATAAACATGCATTGATCAATATATCTCTTCCTCCATAAGAGAAATGTTTGCATTGCCAGGAGTCCAACTTCTTTTCTACCTTTTAATGAAAAAAATCATTAGAAGAGATCTTGTCTTTGCTGATTGGTAATCCCAGATATTAATTTTTTTTTTGAAATTTGCCTATCTCCCAGTTGTATGAGCTACCCTCTGCTCCTCCTCTATACTCAACCCTACTGTGAAAATATCACTCTTCAAGTAATTGAATTTCATGCCAGACATTTCCTCTAAACATTAGAGAAGTATATAGAATCCAGTAATAGACTCCATGTCATTATGCAAAAAAAGAAAGTTGATTAGTAATAAACAACACAAAATAATATGTACCAATGGAGACCTGAATCCATGGATGATGAAGGTAAGCCATGGAGAGAGGAAAAACCGACACAACTAGATAATTAGGTAATTGATCAAGGAAAGCGAGAATGTATTCATACTATTTTATAGCTATTCATGACATGTAAGTATGTACAGTCATATCTTCATATCCGGTGGCTAGCTTGCTTGAAATAATATAACAACGGTAGTCTAAGTCCCAATATGCGAGTACCTAGCTAATTATAAGGTTAATTTAGATAGGAAAGGACACTAAAAATAATTACACGTCAACACTTAAATCGATACACGACTAACATAAGTCGTATGGAGAATATGGCACAACTAGCTGATATTGGAATTAGTCAAGGAATTCTAGATTGTACCGATACATTTTCTAGCTAGGCACGTACGTAAGACATATATACTCACATAGTCACACCTCTGGGGCGGCTAAGTTGCTTGAAATAATATATAATCTGTAGTCAAAGCCGCAAATATCCTGGCTGCTGAGCAAAGGACGAAGGGAAGCCACTAGGAGAGAGAGAGAGAGAGCCAACACAACTAAATAATTAAGTAAACCAGAATGTATTTCTATTATTTTATAGCTTTTCAAGACATGAAATAATATGAAAACGGTAGTCTAAGTCCCAAATATGCAATGACCTAATTAAGGTTAATTTAGTTCCGAATGCACACTCAGAAACAAAAAGTACACATGAACACTTAAATTGATACATGACTTACATCAGTCGTAGGGCGAATATGGCAAAACTAGTTGATACTGGAATTAGTCGAGGAATGCTAGTGTACCGATACATTTTCCAACTAGACACGTAAGACATACCCATACTCACACGTTGGGGGCGGCTATGTGGCTTAAGTAATACATAATCAATAGTCAATATCGCAAATATGCTGGTAGCTAATTGAGGTCAGCTGATTAGGAATAGACACTCCTAAATAATAAATACAAATGGAGGCTTGAATCGATGGAGGATGACGACAGGTCATAGAGACAATAAAAGCCGGCACAACTAGCATATTAACAAAGTAATCGAGGAATTTCAAACTGCACTTATATCGTTTTCTATCTAGGCACATAAGAAGTATACTCACACGTCATATGTGGCGGCTAGCTTGACATAACATACTCATTCCGTCCTATAATATAAGAGCATTTTTAATACTAGTGTAGTCACTGGATCATGTTGGTAACCCAAAGAACCGTATTAAAGTTCGCTCACCAAGATTTTTTCTAGCATAAAATAATAATTTATTGAAACGCCATCGGCATTCCTTTTCAAAAAGTTGATTTATAAAATATTAACTTGTATTGAAATACCATGGCCAGCCATTAAAATGTTAGGTATGAACTATCCTATCACATAAAATAATGATTTTACATTAAATGGTCTACAAATTTTTACCCTAAATACAAACAAACATCATATCTTTGCAAGGAGTATTAATGAATTAGTGATTTAGTAAATAATTGATTGAAAGGGTTACTCTAGAATAAACCGTAAGCTAGAGGATAGAATTGATGGATGGATCGCAGCTAGGTACTAGCTTAATTAGTTCTTTTTTAGGGGGGAAGGTAGCTTAATTAGCTGCTACTGTGTTGAGCTTCTTTCTTTGTTTCTAGCTCGCTTTGCATCACGAATTAGTGAATTGATTGATGCTTTAGGGCCTAAACGAGCGACGACCCGGGAAGGAAAAGAAGGTACACCTCTCGGTTCGGGGCCTTACATATACTCCTCCATCCATCCAACTCATATAGCCATAGTTCAACACCAGAAGAACAAGATGCTCCTGCTCCTGCTGCTTCCTACCATACTCTACATTTCCCACCGCATCGTGCGGCGTACTCTGGCCAAGAAGAAGCCGAGCAGCCATGGCCTCACTAGCCACCCGCTGCTCGGCCATCTCTACGCGTTCCTCAAGAACCGCCACCGCTTCCTCGACTGGTCGACCGACCTCATCATCGGCAGCCCGGAGAGGAGGATGGGCTTCTGGATTCCCGGGATGATCACCTGCATCATCACGGGCAACCCGGCCGACGTCGAGCACGTCCTGCGCACCAATTTCGCCAACTACCCCAAAGGCGACAGCACCATCCCCGTCATGGGCGACTTCCTCGGCCACGGCATCTTCAACTCCGACGGGGAGCAATGGCTCTGGCAGCGCAAGAGCGCCAGCCGTCAGTTCACCACGCACTCGCTCCGCGGTTTCGTCATCGATTCCGTGCAGTCCGAGGTCAGAAACAGGCTGCTGCCGTTGCTGCGACGCGCGGGGGCCAGCGGCGGCCACAAGGTTCTCGACATGCAGGACGTGCTCGAGCGATTCGCGTTCGATACCGTCTGCATGATCTCCTTCGGCCACGACCCGTGCTCCCTCGCCGACGACGGTGTCTTGACAGACGGCAAGTCAGACTTCATGCGTGCCTTCATCGAGGCGCAAGAACTCACCGTTAAGCGGTGGCTGGAGGTCACCTGGAAGATCAAGAGGTGGCTCGATGTCGGCAAAGAGCGCCGCCTGAGGAAGGCCATCGCCAACGTACATGGGTTCGCCATGGACATCGTCCGCGCCCGCCGTCAAAGCTCGTCTGGGAATAACAACAGAGGCGACCTTCTGTCAAGGCTCGTGGCGAGCGGCGATCACGGCAACGAGGCGCTCCGGGACATCGTCCTCAGTTTCCTGCTCGCTGGCCGCGAGACGACATCCTCGGCGCTGACGTGGTTCTTCTGGCTCGTGTCGTCCCGACCGAACGTTGTCGCACGCATCGCCGACGAGGTCCGCTCGGTTCGGTTCACAACGGGCACCCACCCTGGCGATCCATTCACGTTCGATGATCTCCGGAGCATGCAGTACCTGCACGCCGCGCTCACCGAGTCGATGAGGCTCTACCCACCGGTGGCGATTGACTCCTCCGAGACATGTGCGGCAGATGACACGCTCCCTGATGGCACGCACGTCGGTGCCGGCTGGTCCATCACATACAATGCGTACGCCATGGGGCGGCTCGCCACGATATGGGGCACAGACTGCGCCGAGTTCAAGCCCGAGCGGTGGCTCGACGACGATGGGGCTTTCCGGCCGGTGAGCCCGTTCCTGTACACGGTGTTCCACGCCGGACCGAGGACGTGCCTTGGGAAGGAGATGGCATACGTGCAGATGAAGTCCATTGTCGCCAGTGTTCTCGAAGAATTTGTGGTCGACGTCATGGCCGATAAGGCCGGCGGCGGCGTGCCAGAGCACGCGCTTTCGATAACCCTGAGGATGAAGGGTGGCTTGCCTGTCCAAATAAGGAGAAGGCTGGAAGCCTAGGACGACCAGCAAGCTGCTGGAATGCTGCTGAATGTTCACGGCACCCTATCACGTGGTAGTAATGCTTGCATGCGCTGAGGGCGCTGCGCTCGTTGTGTTGTGTAACTACCTTGTGAGTGACAGTGAGTCGATAAAATATAATATATCTATACCTATCAATAAATAAAGGATGTAATATTTATGGTCTCGTCTTCGTACGCTCGCTACTCTGCCGCACTCCATGCAGTTTCCTGTTTTGTTACATGATCGATGGAAAGTTTGTCCCTAGCTTATCAAGCTGACCGCTTGGTTGTTACGTGATCGATCGGCTGTACTCCCTCCATTTATTTATACAAGGCCGATATGAAATATACGTTTTACATCTATGCAAGTCACCAATGATAATTGAGAAAAGAATTAATGATATTTTCTCATACTAGCAATCTATTTAATACAATCGACACTTTCTCTCATGACGGATCCAATGGACACTTTCTCGCCCGACATCGATCCGATCATCCTCGCTCTCTGGTGCGGCATGTAGCCCCAATTGCTGCTCCACGAAGGTGTTTTGCCGGATGAGTATCGCGATCTCCATGAGCCTCTCTTTGTCCCGTCTGCGTGTCGCTGCACCGTTCACCTTCCTGTCCGTGTTTCCAGTGGGCTCGTTCGTTGGTGCTCAACCTCCAATGAAGCCAGCACCAACACACCCACGTGTCTAGCTAGAGAGGCTTGATGACATCCATCCAAATGGATGCGTGGTGTACGTCTCTTTTGCAAGCTGCAAGTCATTGACCGTGCAACAAATGGCCGACCTCACTGCAGGATTGGAAGCGAGCAGCCACCGATTCCTTTCGGTCGTGAGGATGCATGGCAACGACGGAGACAACACAAACCCATTGGCGTGGTTCCCATAGGCTTCCTGCAGAGGATCGAGGACATGGGGTGACAATGGCAATGAAGCCAAGCCTTCCTCAGCAACACGTTCACTTGTTCCCCATCAGATCCAGAATAATTTTCATAATCTACGGCTTTGTAAGCTCTCGCAGATGGTGCCCTTGCAAACAGAAGTGTGTAATGCATGTGTTTTAAGGCCATTTTGGAAGTGTTGGAACATGAAACACTTGCTAGCAGATAAAGCTTGGCAACTGATATTCAGTTGGCCTTATATTATTCTTTACTTTCTAAAGAAAGGTATTATTCTATACACACTCCTCAAAGAAAAATAATGTTTTGGCAAGGTACATGCGCAATCTACTTATTATGATTCCATATGTATATATATATATATATAAAAATTTACTTTAAACTTTATAGGTCGGGCGTGCATGCAAGGTCAGAAGAAATTTCCTAGTCACTAACGGACATCTGGTAACCTACTAATTAAACCTTAGTTTATTATTCACCAATTTGTTTTGTTGATGTAAATAAATGTACGATGTCCTTGTAAGTTTAATCTCTCAACAATATTTCAACTGATGATGGTAATGGCTCCTTGCACTTGGTGAATGAACGGGAAAGGTAATTTTGATATTTATAAGCAGTGCTTTTGTGAATATAGGCTTTTTCCCTCTTTTCCTTGTATTGGTCTATGTCCCAAGGGATGCACATGTCTCCTGGAGAAAAAGAGACTTAGTAAACCAAAATTGAATTCATCGAGGTAAGCTACTCCATGATTTTATGATTGAAAGTGTAGCACTTTATACATGCACTTTTTAAATTTATTATCGATAAATGCTTTATATGGCTGACGCTCCGTGAAATGTCCCAATGACAGGGTGCACATGTCTCCTAGGAACAAAGAGAAGGAGAGAGGCAATATCTTAATGGTATAGTACGATTTGGTCTAGAGCGATTGAACTAGGGGAGCATGATTTTCCTTCTCCCGTCGCAACGGAAGGGCATTTTTGCTAGTCTAATAGTAAAGGACGATGCATTTATTCGAAATTTTCTTCCGTCCCACCTGGGACAGCAATGTGGCCCACTCAGCATTTTCTGGTACCTGCCCACTCGGCATTTTCTTGTGCGGAAGTAACCACGCGCCACTAATGTCTTCTCCATATAGGCTGTACGCCGGCGGCATAGTGCCATCACAACCATATCAATAACCCAGCTCATTTTCAGCGCACAACAGGCGCACATCTCGTGCTCTCTATTGTGGAGACCAGAAAGTGATCTGGCTATAGCTAGCTAGATAGCTCTCTTGCGCATGCACGGCCACCGGTGGCGGCAGAGATGAGCGGCCTGCCTCTCGATGTGACGCCAGTGCAGAGGTCCCGGTCTTCATCGCTAGATACAATATAACATCTCATACAATCCCTAACATCTGAAGTCAAGTTCTACATGGTATTCTCCGGCTTTATTGATGACATGGTCAAGAAATAATCCCGCCAATTCCTCTTGAATTGCTTTTATGCGACCATGTGGTAGGAGTTCACCCCGCATCCGCTAGAGCTAAATTGAAGAAGAGGGTCAATACATGTGTATGAATGAAACTGATCAACACAAATGATGGTAATAAAATAAAATTGTGAATATTTTTGCTTACGCACTTCATATTCTTTTTCAGAGTAGCCCCGCTTATTAGAGGCCGTCACGTTGTAGATGTACTCGCAAACGCAGTGTCCACAGAAATCATTCCCGGCTTCCTGCCACAAGCACTTTTACGAGAAATAGAGGTCAATCAAACTGATAAGCAAGCATGCTAAATGGTATTGATGAAACTAGTTAGAATCAATGGGAGATGCGTGGAACTAGGTAGTAGTACTTACTTTCGGATGTTTAAATCGCAGCTCGGTCGGCAGTCCCGGAGAAATTGTGGTGAACTCTTTCCAAACCCTGCCAGACAAAGAAAATAATTACTTGATATCAGGAAATGAACAAAGTTGCCGATATGGTGCGATAATGATCGATTGAACTTACTTCTCGAGCATTCGAGTCATGTCCGCATACTGCTCGGGATCTTTTCGTCTGGAGTCTAAGACGGTTACTTCTCCCCGCTCAAGCTTAATATCTAGGAGAATAAAGTGGAACCTACGCACGCATGCATAACTCATCAGTTACATTACTATAAGCTCGAGTAATAAGGGAAACCGAATGTGCATAGGAAAGTAACTCTCACTTGAAGTTGTAAGGAAAGAGTATTTTGAGCAACGATTTTAGCAAGTTGTCCTCGGTTTTTGAGACATTGTGTTTAACCATAAATTCATGTATGACATTTGGGTTAATGAACCCAATGTCATAGATTTGTGCTTTTCTCCATTCGACGATCTTCAATCTGCATAATATAGTGAGGATAATTACAGAAAGTAGTACTTATAGACAGTAGCAAGCCATGAGTGATTTGTCGAGGGCCTTTAGATTGTAGAGCTGGAAAAACTAGTCAAAAACAACAGTTAACACATCTTGTCCAATGAAGTCGTGGTCATCTTTAATTCTCATTGTCAAAGCATCCTTCCCAGACTCGCTGCAGGTTTTCATGTACCATTGATGGAATCTTCGCATCATCGTTGTTAGAGAAGGACTTCCATCTTTGACGAGAGGCTTCCCATACTGGTATCTAAATTCGTCCACCTCCATTGTACCAAAATGTGCATCGTCGGGCAGGTAATCTCCAGGATTGGTACCGGGCACCATCACCGGCAGATTTGCGACGATATCGCTAGACACCTTGAGCGGGGGGCACGATTGGTTCTCCTGTTCTCCGAGCTGGGGATTTTTTTCCCACTTCTTCGTTGTGCTAACCTTTTGTCACTTGAAGTAGTTCCCGACCGGCGCGCTTCTGGCAATGTCTTTTTAAGACAACGGACATGGTTGTCATCCGGCAGAGGCGGTGGTGGTCGATTCAGGGCATTGATAGTGCGTTGAACTTTCACCCGATCTATCTTCTCCTCCGGAGGTGGATGTTTCATAGCTCTTTGCATTTCAAAGAAGTCCTTCACTTGGGTTTCACAGATCTTCGCGTTTTCCTCCACGGTCCTCTCGTATGGTAACTTCTCTAGAGGCTTGAGAGATGGACCGAATCTGTATTGCCTCCCGTCTCTGGCTGTACTGCTAGACGTCGGAGCAGCCGGAGAGGCGGCGTCTGTCTTCCTTTGTTGCTTACGAGGCGAAAAAGAGGCGGAGTGCTACGACGCGCCGGAGCAGCCGTAGTGTGGCTTGGAGGAAAATGGACGGACCGCTAAACCTAGACAAATCACGAAGAAAATGGAGCTTGGAGGTCGAGCTTGGAGAGGAGAACGCTTAAGTAGTGTGGCTCGGGCATTTCATCGAACACCTCATGTTCATAGGAGGTGAGCTAGAGCACCACAAAGCTCTCCCCTCGCTGGCCAGAAAAACAGAGCAGTGGAGTGCTCTACTCGCGGGCGAGGGGTATATATAGCCACCTCATTGGTCCCGGTTCGTGGCTGAAACCGGGACCAAAGGACCCCCTTTGGTCCCGGTTCCAGCCACGAACCGGGACCAATGGATGTGGGCCAGGAGCGAGGCCCATTGGTCCCTATTCTGGTCTGGAACCGGGACCAAAGGGGACAGATGAACCGGGACCAATGCCCCACGAGGCCCGGCCGCCCCCTGGGCTCACGAACCGGGACCTGTGCCCCCATGGGTCCCGGTTCGTGACTGAACCGGGACTAATGGGCTTGCCAGGCCTGGACCAAAGCCCTGTTTTCTACTAGTGGAGGACATACAGCGCACCGTCCGGCGGCTAGCAGCAACTTGATAGCAACATCGAACACACATTGGGACTCTTTACCTTTCCCATCATGTATGGATGGGTAGGACAGTATTTAGGTATGATTTGGTAACATTTGTTTGCATAATTACATTTAGTATGGACAAGTAAATATGGACTAACGTACTAGAGTATTTATACCTCGTAGCAATGCACGAACAATTATCTAGTATACTTGTGAAAGCACGAATTTGGTGAACCCAAATGATGTAAGTCATGCAACCATCTATATCCAACGTCTCACGTTGCTTCAATGATGTATATATCCATCACATCATCAATAATTTAGAAACATGTTAATTGCATTAATCAAAATTTGGAAACAAAATTAGCTGCATTAAATACAAATAATCTTGGAGTCAGCATTAATTGCAGTTAATCTTGGAAATATTATTGCTGGCAAACTGAGCATGTGTTTCATGCACACGATTACTAGTAAGTGTAACAACCGACACGAGGGTCGTGAGCCCTCGGAATCAGTAAGTCCCTGTCCACACCTATCATATTTGATTCCCGGCATTTCCTCTCATTAGCTAGCTTGGCTTCTATTTACTTGATTTTTCAATTTTTGTATTGCAGCTCCATAATGTGTTGCCAAAAGGTTATTTCTGCTTGGCAATTTATTGATCGGTCATCATGGCCAGAAAGACAAATTAGTGGTTGTTAATGTTTAGTACTCTTTCCTTCAGATCCTTTCTTTGAGAGAAAACAAGGGAGGTTGTGTGTGAACCCGTTTGGGGGGAGCAAATGATACCCTACATAAACATGAACTGAGCGATCAAAGGCACCATGTGTGCAAGATATGTAATTCTATACATTGCCAATAGCAAGCTAGCCACCCTGGATGACGGTGTGAGTATACTTACTTAAATGCATGCGAAGCTCGAAAAGGATATAAGCACAAGATGATATTCCTCTGTTATTATTTTTGAACGGCACTAGTGCAGAACCAGGCTACAGCACCGGTTCGTAAGGGCCTTTAGTGCCGGTTCTGTAACCGGCACTAAAGGGTGGGGAGTAAAGGCCCCCCTTTAGTACCGGTTATGCACGAACCGCCGCTAAAGGGCCACCACGTGGCACGAGCCGGCGCCGGGGACGGGGAGACCTTTAGTACCGGTTAGTAACATCAACCGGTACTAAAAGGCTAGGGGGTTTTGGGTTCAGGGTTTCTTTTTTCCTTTAATTTTGTGTTTTCCATTTAATTCTTTTTCGTTTGCTGGTATTTTATGATACTACTTATTGTACACATTATGGATATATATATAAATAGAATTTCTCGTAGAACCGATCATAGCGGGTAATGGAATTCTCCTCTAGGATCTATGACCTGGTCGAGCAAAAATCCCGCTATTTCCTCTGCAATTGCTCGTACGTGATCCATTGGTAGGAGCTTCTGCCGCACCTCATTGAACTGTTAAGAAGGAGAGCAATATGCATGTATTACTTGTGTGACTAGATATCGATAATGATGTAAAAATTGTGTATAGTGTTCTGGCAAACATACCCATATCTGTCTATCAGATGTGCTCCTTTCGGACGTCATCATGCGAATGTTCTCGCAAACGTAGTATGCACATAAATCATTCCCTGGCTCCTGCTTCATGGCCAGTACGAGAATAGAGTTCAATCAGATAATAATTAATCAAGCATCATAATTAATGTTATTAAAACTAGAATTAAAGAGATTGCATGGTAGCTAGCTAGCTAGTACTACTTAATTAATTACCGTGGGTCGATCAGATTTTCTCTAAACGGGCCTGGAACGTCTTTGATGAACTTTTGTCAAGCCCTGCCGGCCCGCCGGCAAAGAAAATGAATAAATGAGTTATTAATTAGTTGATATCAGGACATATATATATAATGATTGAAATTACCTGTTGACTATCCCCTTCACGATTGAGTACTCTTTAGGTTTTTTAAGCAGTGAGTCCAGTACTTCAACTTTTCCATCTTTAACTTTAATTAGTGGTACCTGCATGCGCACGTTTGCATGTATAAATTAAGCGGGCATGTGCATAACACTCATCAACTAACCCTAAACCCTATACACTTATTAACATCTAGCTAGTAACAAAAACAGAATTTGTAGTACAAGACAGTGTGACTCACTGGAAGTTGTAAGGAAGTAGTATATCTGCATTGGTAATGAGACGCTTCAAGAACTCTAGCATCTTATTCTCTACTTCTTGTTTATAATGTTCATATGACCATGTCTCTTCATTAATGGTATTTGGGTCAATGAACCCAATGCCATAGCGTCCAGCTTTTCTCATTTCAGACATCTTCATCTTGCATAATACCACAGAAAAGAATATATAGTGAGGATAATTACAGGTAATGATCAACGAGAGCACTACAGCTAGCTTGAGACTTAAATTACAGAAAGAAATCACTTACAGACAATAGCAACTGACGATAGATTTATCGAGTGCGTCATAATTGAATAACTTAAACAGTTCTGTATACTCAATAGACAGAACTAGCTTATTGAAGTAATCCTCTTCCTTGACTTTCACCATGAGGAACTGTAGATTGTGGGTCTTGCAAATTTTCATGTACCATTGATGCAATTTATACATTCTCGTTGGGAGGTTCTTGACCTCCTCGGGCTCGACCAAAGGTTCACGGCGGACATATTTCCATTTTATTTCCTCCTCTCTAAGAGGAGTTGTCCAACAGTCATACCGAGCATTTCAGCCTGCATTATATGCTCCTCGGTTATTACCAGATTGCCCAGCTGGGGAACGTTAATAGTTTTCCCACATATATATATATATATATATATATATATATATATATATATGGCGCTGGTACTCTTATGTGTTGTTGGCACAACAAGCGGGGGGATCGATTGCGTCGCCTGTTCTCCCAGCTGGGGAACGGTTTTCCTGCATTTTTTGCCAGCTGCTTGGCTCGAGCTCGACTCCTTCTATACTCGTGCTCGATGTGCCTTCCTGATTTGGCGCTCATAGTCTGAGTCAACAGGCTTGGGAGCTGGTGGTCTAGCCATACGAATAAAATGGTCAATCTTTTCCTCAGGCACTTTCTCCCTTGGCGGCGATGCCGGTTTCAGTCCAAAATGGGCGTCCACTTGGGCCTTCACTGTGGCTGCGTTTTGCTCCTCGGTCATGTCGTAAGGCCTCTGAGGAAGAGGAGCGAGGCTTGGACCATATTTATATTGCTTGCCTCTGCCTGTACCTCCTGTACTACCTCGACTCGTAGCGCTACGGACCATAGCTGCGGCGGCTCTCTTCCCCGATTGCTGAGGCAGCGGAGACGGCTGACATGGCTGAGTTGGAGCAGGAGGAGTGGCCTGACGCTGTGCCGGACTTGAAGCAGGAGGAGTGGCCTCAGGCGGTGTCGGACTTGAAGCAGGAGGAGTGGCCTCACCCTGTGCCAGACTTGAAGCAGGAGGAGTGGCCTGCTGATGTGCCGGACTTGGAGGAGGAGGAGTGGCCTCACATCGAGGAGGAGTCGGATGACGACGCGGTGTCGGTGGCCTTCGAAAGATGATGCAATCCTTTCTCCATAGGATGATACGATGTATGGCCTCTCCTAGTGTGTGCTCCTCGTGCTGTCCAGGAATGTCAAGCTCTAGCCCCGAATATTGGTCCACCACCTCATCAACCACGACACGAGTATAGCCAGCTGGAATCGGGTTGCAATGGAAGGTTGCTTCGGGGGGTTTGTACAAGCAACGGCGTCTGCCACCTTCATGGATATGTTCTTCATTTTGAAGTGTAGCTCACAGTTAGTGTTCTCCATGATGTCATCCACAGGGTATCTATCCAGCAGTGCGTCCACCGGGGCGGAACCAACGCGGCTTCTCGGCATGGATGGGACGGTGCTATCCAATGTTGGATCATCCGCTAGCTGCTGCCGCTGCTGAGACCCCCTTTCCTGGCTAAGTGAGTCCATCTGCTGCTGCTGCCGCTGGAATTTGAGTGCCAAGTCCGCGTGCGCTGATTCTAGGCCTTGAAGGCGTTCTGCTTCCTGCTTCCTCTGCTCCTCCTCCATCTTCCTCTTCTTCTCCTCCTCCATCTTCCTTCTTGCACTGGTCCTGTAGTCGTCGTTCCATTCTGAAAATCCCTCATACCAGGGAATAACGCCCTTGCCTCGTGTTCTTCCCGGGTGTTCAGGATTTCCCACGGCGCGCGTAAGCTCATCGTTCTCTCTGTTGAGCGTGAACACCCCCGTTCGAGCATCTTCTATTGCTTGAAGTAACTTCTCTTGGGCTCCTTTTAGACTTGCCTTCTAGGAAACCAGGCATGTCTTCGGGTCCAACGCCCCCCCATGCGCATAGAACCAAGTTCTACACCTGGGGGGCCAGCTCCTAGTAACTGGAGTGACCCCTGCATCCAGCATCTCTTCCTCAAACTTATCCCACTTAGGCATTGCCACTGCGTAGCCACCTAGCCCCAGCCTATGGAACTTCGTCTTTTTGCGGCATTGGTCTTGTTTTTTCTCGACCGTTCCTTAGCTAATTCGGATTCCTTGAATTTCATGAAAGCGGGCCAGTGTTATCTTTGCTTCTCCAGTGTTCCCTTGAATTCTGGAGTCTTCTTTTCTCCTTCGACGTAGTTGGCCCATACAGTTTTATTGTGGGTGTTGAATGCAACTGCCATCTTCCTAAGAGCAGCGTCCTTGACTTTCTGCACATCTGCATCAGTGAAATGATCTGGTAGGGTGAAATGTTCCATGAGAGATTCCCAAAGCGTTTTTTGCTCTGTCGTCGACCCAAGTAACATCTGGATGTTTCTCCTTTGGCTCTTTCCATTCTTGAATGGAGATCGGGAGTTGGCCCTTCACAAGAACTCCACACTAACGAACAAACTTGTTCGCAATGTTCTGAGGCATGAGGGGTTCGCCATTAGCTTTGATGGAATCGATGTTGTACTTTACACCCTCCTTCGACTTTTTGCCCGGGCCTCGCTTTGTCCTGCTGTGTGTAGAAGCAGATTTGCTCGATCCGGAGGGCTGAAAGAAGAAAGATCGATTCGTTAATAAATCTTCAAATCAAAAAAACATGTGATGATTGATACGTCTCCGTCGTATCTATAATTTTTGATTGTTCCATGCCAATATTATACAAATTTCATATACTCTTGGTAACTTTTTATATTATTTTTGGGACTAACATATTGATCCAGTGCCCAGTGCCAGTTCCTGTTTGTTGCTTGTTTTATGTTTCGCAGAAACCCCATATCAAACGGAATCCAAATGGGATAAAAATGGATGGAGAATATTTTTGGAATATTTGGAGAATTCCGGAAGAAGAATCAACGCGAGACGGTGCCCGAGGGGGGCACGAGGCAGGGGGCCCCCTGGGCGCGCCCCTGACCCTCGTGGCCCCCCCGTAAGGCGGTTGCTGCTATACTTTGGACGCAAGAAAACTAATTTTCGGAGAAAATCTGGGCGAAGGTTTCAATCCAATCAGAGTTACGGATCTCCATATATACATGAAACGGTGAAAGGGCAGGAGACAGAACGCAGAAACAGAGAGAAACATAGAGACAGATCCAATCTCGGAGGGGCTTTCGCCCCTCCCACACCATGGAGGCCAAGGACCAGAGGGGAAACCCTTCTCCCATCTATGGAGGAGGTCAAGGAAGAAGAAGACGAAGGGGCCCCCTCTCCCCTTCTCTTCCGGTGGCGCCGGAACACTGCCGTGGCCATCATCATCACCGCAATCTTCACCAACAACTTCACCGCCATCATCACCAACTCTTCCCCCCTCTATGCAGCGGTGTAACCTCTCTCTTACCTGCTGTAATCTCTACTTAAACATGGTGCTCAACGCTATATATTATTTCCCAATGATGTATGGCTATCCTATGATGTTTGAGTAGATCCGTTTTGTCATATGGGCTATTTGATGATCAAGATTGGTTTGAGTTGCATGCTTTATTATTGGTGCTGTCCTATGGTGCTCTCCGTGTCGCGCAAGCGTGAGGGACTCCCGCTGTAGGGTTTGCAATATGTTCATGATTTGCTTATGGTGGGTGCCGTGAGTGACAGAAGCATAGACCCGAGTAAGTAGGTTGTTTGCGTATGGGATAAAGGGGACTTGATGCTTTAATGCTATGGTTGGGTTTTACCTTAATGATGTTTAGTAGTTGCGGATGCTTGCTAGAGTTCCAATCATAAGTGCATATGATCCAAGTAGAGAAACTATGTTAGCTTATGCCTCTCCCTCAAATAAAATTGCAATAATGATTACCGGTCTAGTTATCGATTGCCTAGGGACAAATAACTTTCTCGTAACAAAAAGCTCTCTACTAAAACTAATTTAGTTGTGTCTTTATCTAAACATCCCCTAGTTTTTATTTACGCTCTCTTTATTATCTTGCAAACCTATCCAAAAACACCTACAAAGCACTTCTAGTTTCATACTTGTTTCAGGTAAAGCGAACGTTAAGCATGCGTAGAGTTGTATCAGTGGTCGATAGAACTTGAGGGAATATTTGTTCTACCTTTAGCTCCTCGTTGGGTTCGACACTCTTACTTATGGAAAGAGGCTACAATTGATCCCCTATACTTGTGGGTTATCAAGACCTTTTTCTGGCGCCGTTGCCGGGGAGTCATAGCGTGGGGTGAATATTCTCGTGTGTGCTTGTTTGCTTTATCACTAAGTAATTTTTATTTGTTGTTCTTTGTTTTTTATATCTTTAGTTATGGGTAGGAAACGCAAAATACCAAAAAAATTAGTTGTACCTACTGAACCAATGGTTGAAGAACCACTCAAAATCTATCACACTCCTGAAGCTTATTAGTTGGATCGTATTCGATCCCTATGTGCTCGCGCTGAAACCCCAACTAGCTTAGTTGAGGGCAAATCTTTAGATGAGCATGCTTGTTATGTGCGACACCGCATATCTAAAAAAGGGAAACTTTTACTGGATCAAATTCATCGTTTGCAATGCTATGCTTGGAATTTATGTGAAATATATGATGTTACTTGTTGTTCTGAAAACCCTAAGAAACACCTTCCCTACCAATGTGAGTTTATTGATAATGGAATCGTATCTTCGTACGCTAAGGGTGTTTATAATTACTATGATGTTCAACAAATTGAAGAATTTGTTGCTTTTAAGGGTGCTTATGAAATTGCTTCTTTCATTGAAACGTATGATGCTACTCTTTACAAATCTGAAAATTTTGCCATACTTAAATATTGCTATGATAATTATGCTTCTAATGCCTATGTTGAACCATATATTGAGGACTACTCCGCTGTCCAAGAAGAGACTAATATTTTGCAGGAGTCTATGGAAGAAGAAATTGATGAAACTGTGGGCTCATTGGATGAAAAAGATGAGGAGGAGAGCAAAGTACAAAAGGAGGAAGAGCGGATTAGCTACCCGTGCCCACCTTCTAATGAGAGTAACTCTTCAACTCATACATTGTTTAATTTCCCTTCGTGCTTACCGAAGGATGATTGCTATGATGATTGTTATGATCCCGTTGATTCTTTTGAAATATCCCTTTTTGATGATGCTTGCTATGCTTGTGGCCAAGATGCCAATATGAATTATGCTTATGGAGATGAACTTGCTATAGTTCCTTATGTTAAACATCAAATTGTTGCTATTGCACCCACACATGATAGTCCTATTATCTTTTTAAATTCTCCAAACTACACTATATCGGAGAAGTTTGCACTTATTAAGGATTATATTGATGGGTTGCCTTTTACCGTTGCACGTGATGATTTTGATGAATATTATATGCATGTGCTTGCTGCTCCTACTTGCAATTATTATGAGAGAGGAACTATATCTCCACCTCTCTATGTTTCCAACACGATAAAATTGCAAGAAACTGTTTATACTATGAATTGGCCTTTACTATGTGTGCATGAATTGTTCTTTTATGACATGCCGATGCACAAGAAGAGAGTTCACTACAAAAAAATACACTTCCGTGATGATACGTGTTTATCACAGTAGGTCGCGTTTTCTGTCATGCATGTACATCCATGACAAATTTATGACAGAATCAAGATAGTCATACCTGTGCTGTCGTAGAAGTGTTCCATGACATTGCCAAAATTATCATCACGGTAATGTCCACTTCCATGACGATAAATTGGGCGTCAGAGAAGTGCTTTCGTCAAGGGTGACCGACACGTGGCATCCACCGTAACGGAACGCCGTTAAGCTATCGGGTCGGATTTTGGATCCGATAACCCGTTAACAGCCACGACCAATGCCGATTTTCCACGTGTAAAATTCTCATTGGCTGACGGATCCACGCGTCAGCTCCGCGTTGGCACAGGTGTCACTCATCCAACGGTCGAGATGGGCCTATGATATGTTGACATGTGGACCGGCCCAAAAGTGACCCACAAAGTTTAAATGGGCCGACCCAACCGAAGGCCCATAAGATTTAGCAGACCATAATGGGCCGGCCCAGCTAAAGGCCCACAAAATTTAGCGGACCATAATGGGCCGGCCCAGCTAAAGGCCCACACGATTTTGCAGACCATAATGGGCCAGCCCAGCTAAAGTCCCACAAGATTTTGCGGACCACAATGGGCCGGCCCAGCTAAAGGCCCACAAGATTCTGCAGACCATAATGGGCCGGCCCAGCTAAAGGCCCAACATTCTCTGTCAAATCGGCCCGCCAACGGCCTGTCCTAAACTTGTCATCAACGCGGCCCATGGTCACTTCTAGCCCATTAACAGTCCGCTAAGTAATTGGGCCGAATTACGGCCCGATGTGTTTCCGGCCTGCTAAAGGTCCGGCTTCATTTGGGCCCATTTACACGCCATCAAAACTTTCGGCCCATAAACGACCGTGAAGGATTTGGGTCATATTCGGCCATGTCTGACATTCAGCCTGTTAGAGGCCCACTATAGCTTTGGGCCACTTTCGCCCTGTTGTCATTTTCGGCCTGTTAACGCCGGACGTAAACCATGGGCCATATGTGGCCCAACGTCATATCGGGCCCATTAACGGCCCATATAAAAATGACGATAATCTAGCCCGACTGAAGTTCCGGCCTGTTAAAGGCCCGTGTATTAGGTTGGCGCATTTACGGCACGTCTGAATTTCGGCCTGTCAAAGATCCGCATCGTAAATGGGCCACCATTTCGGCCTGCTAAGTCCAGTGGGTTATTTGGCACAATCAGGGCCCAATCTCACTTTCGGTCTATTAAAGGCCCATGTTTTTTATGGGCTCGAGATATTTACACCTGTAAACGGCCTATTTTTACTGAGGGCCCAAATTATGTTTAGGCCTGTTAAAGGCCCACTATGGGCACAGGCCTACCAGAAAAATATGAAAGCTTATGCTGATTTAGGCCCAGATATTTTTAGTAGGCTACATGCCAATTTCGGCCCGTAATCGTTTTTAGCTCAATTGGAATGGGCCCGACGAATGTTGGCATGTTGGGCTCCTACGAAGCTTTCTGCCGAATACATTACTAAGATAAACCTACACTATACAAAAATAGCGTCGTAATTACTGCAGTCTGAGGCAGCATCATAAATGTTGTATCACAACAAAATAAATTCCAACCATACAACAAAAGGCCTGTTGGCATAAAGTTTACAGTCCTTCCAGATAAAAGCACCATCAGATGTATAGAAGCACAGATCATTTGACCTGAGTGCTAATGTTTCAGGCTATAGAATCTGATGGAGCAGCACGATCTCCACCTTTTTTCCGCCATTGCGCTTGAACAACGAAGCGAATGTCTGATAGTCTGGTTTCAAAACCATTCATATCTTCACGACATTTCTCAACCACTATTCTTGTTTCCGAAACAACGTCCATTAGGGATTGGACTTATGTCTGGAGCACAGATATATCATTCTGTCTAGCAGGAAAATTTTGTTCAGTAGGCGATTTGGACGAGTTTACCTTGACAACCAACCCAGAATTACGCAGGAAGTTGCTTTTTGCACTGTTAGTGGAGAGATACTGACGCACTGCAGCAAGAGCTGACATTGTGCCTGTAGTAGCCTCGTCACCTTCAGGTGGTTGTGGCTGTTCAATCATTTGTTCCATAGCTTCCTGAAAGTTTGAACTTGTAGATTAGTGTACCAGATAAGTTACTAATGAGACAAAAACAAACAAAGTAGGTTAAACGTTTATACGTAACTTATTTTGGTGAACTACTGTAATACATTATCATGTATTGTAGTGCCAACTACATAATAAAATCACTTTCGGAACATATGTCCATGTAGCATGCCTACTGTATTGTCTATTTCCTCACATTCGTTGACATCTAAGGATAAAGAGACATGGTTTAAAGTAGGATGAACATAGTATGGCATCATTCAAATCATGGGCAAACAGATATAAAACAAACATGCTATTTTATCATTGTGTGCGCACATGAACATAACAACTAGATTACAGATCAAGACCAAAAGAATATCCTTCATCTCTTTCAAACCATGTAAGGTGAAATGATACGTTAAGACAACTGTGAATAAAAGTGAACAGAGTAACTGACATTGGCTGCAAACCAAGTAGTTAAATGAACACATAACAGTACTAATCAGTTCAAGGCAGGAGGAGTAAGGACTTACAACAGCGGCTTGAACTGGTGTGCTCATGCCCTTCATCTTGCTGCTGTGGCAATCCTTGAACATTTGCACTGCATTCGGTTCAGGTTCTTTTTGGTCCGCACGGGCTTTCCTCTGTATTTGGAACAAGTCAATATAGATACGATAATATGTCACAAAAAAAGAAGAAGGAAGTAGCAGCTATTTACAAGAGCCTCGCAGTGTGCAATATAGCTACGAGATCCTGTTGTCTGTTGGAATTTCACTTTAGAACGGTTGGTTTTGTTCTTCAAACAGTTAGCCTAGAAGAAGACACAGTTGTAAGGCACATACATAAATACAAGTTCAATATGTGGTCTGATCAAATACATATAGCCTACCTGATACTTTGGATCAGACCAGTGTTTAACGAGGGCTGTCCAGTCTTCATCTGTAATATATTCCACTGGAGATGTTTGGGCGATTTCATTGTTAGCCTTGCCTTCAAAGTGAGATTTTCTAAGGTGGTACTGATACTGTCGCAGAGCAGACTGAAAAACATGAGTGCATGCTTGTTTAGTTGCATCATATTTCGGATCCAACTTGAACCTCATCTGTTGAAAAAAGAATGTGAGTCTTATTAGGAGGAAGCTAGAAAGTATGGGACAGAGCAAGACAATATTACTAATTGCGATGAATAACATTACTTACGGATAAATGGTCAAGGAAGGTGTTAAACTGGGTATTGTCTTTCTCATTCCTGTACTGGATCCACGTTGGGAGGATACGTGCATGACACCTAACGGCAAGGGTTGCCTGTGATAGTAACTTGGCTGACTCTGTAGCATCACGTGGCCTTTTTAAACCTGCCTCAAAATGGATCTCCATTCTTCCTCCTTTAGATTTTGTTAATCTGTCAAGCATTATCCCTGATGTCTGTTTCCGCTTGCGCCTTGGTGCTAGTTCAACAACGAATATGGAAAGTGTTAGTGTACATCAAACTGTGAGAGTACATATAAAGGAGCATGCAACTGCAACTTGACTCGGTCAGGTACCGTCTTGGTGTTGATGCTCATGAGCTTCATCTGATCTTGCCAAGTCATGTTGTGTCAGCAGTGCTTCGGAAGTAGTGTTAGGTGTGAAGGCAGCTTGGGAACTGGCCAGTTCCGGAGCAAACGAATGAGTAACTGGTTGATATGCTGGTACAGTTGAAGCGGATGCTGCAGCTGGTGGAGCAGGTGATACTGTGTTTGTAGATTTAGCTGGTGGACTTGGACCTTCTACTGCACTATAAGTACCAGCAGAATCTCGACGGCAGAACCTTTTCCGTTTCACCCGACGAGTAACATCACTCCCTACTATATTATTTTCCTTGCTCTTTTTTGACTTTGCCATGTCAAGCTGTACCCACAACACAAAAGAATGAAATCACTCTTCAGAACTCATTGATGCATGATACAGACAATCAATACTTTGATGTAAGACAACCGTATGAGGATGGAACATGTAAGAAAAACAGGACGACATGGCATATTCACAGCTACGATGTGCAAACTAAGCAGAAGGATTTTCAAGAAAATAGAAGTAATGCAAGCTAGACAGCATATGAAAGATGCAACCAATATTACTCTGCCAAGTTAAAAGTGTCTTGTCATAAGTGGCAGTTCGAAAAATTAGAAGCAGTACAACGTAGAAATCAATGCAAGATGCAACCACTATCAAACTACCATGTTAAAAGCGTCCAATCATGAGTGACTGATGCGGGATACACAACAACAATACTTTGATGTAAGAACATGGTATGATAGATAGATGCAGTGTATTCTAGACACAGAAAGCCATGCCATATGCACATGTATAATGTATGAACTCGGCACGTGCAACTTAATCAAAATAGAAGAAATACAGGCTAGACAACATATGCAACATGAAACCAATTATCACACTGTCAACTTAGAGCAAGCACCTGCGATGGTGGAGTATGGGAGATGAACTCATCATGTAGCCTTGGGACTTCAACTTCATTAGCAGTAGCATTTGCAAATCTAGAGAGTCTCTGTTTGCGTCGGTCCGGAGGACCACCAACATCCCCTAACTTACTCTTTTCCTTCCTATTTTCTGATATTGCCTTATGAAGTCAAAACCACATGAATAAAATTAGCTCTGATAACTGGTTGATGCATGATACAGACGAACACTACTTTGATGTAAGGCAAGCGCAGGATAGGAGGATGGAATATATACAAAAAAAGACAGCGTTTCATATTCACACGTACGATAGGAGGATGGAATATGTATGAAAAAACAGTAAGCGGAAGGCATTTCAACAAAATTAGAAGAAATGAAAGCTAGGCACCATATGAACATGCAACCAATATCACCCTATCAGGTAAAAAGTGTCTCGTCGTAAGTGCCATTTCAAGAAATTAGAGGCAGTACAAGCTAGAAGACAATGCAAGATGCAACCTACATCACAGTCCCAAGTTAAATGTGTCCTATGGGTAAGTGATCGTTGCAGGTATAAGTTGTAAGCTACGCAGATGCAATTCAACATAATCAGAAGCAATACAAACTAGACATCATACAGAAAACGCAACCACGTATAACAGTTCCAAGTAAGAGCAAGCACCTGTGATTGTGGAGTAGGGGAGATGTGCTCATCATGTACACGTATGTTCTAGAAACAGGAACACGTGTCATATTCACAGGCATTATGTGTAAAGTAAGTAGATGCAATTCAAGTTAGAAGCAATAGAAGCTAGACATCATACGCAACATGCAACCACATATAATAGTGTCAAGTTAGAGCAAGCACCTGTGATGGTGGAGTAGGGGAGATGTGCTCATCATCTACACAGCTACGTTGACTGTCCAGCCTTGTGTTGTCTTGCAAATCTTGTTGGGAGGATGGCGGAGTAGAATCTGTAGAGACCCCCTGTTTGAGTTGCTCCGAAGGACCACCATCATCCACTGCCGGACTAATTTCCTTCAGCTGTAATGATTTTGCATTGTGAAGTCAAACCGATAAGAAAAAGGAATAAAATTCACTCTTCAGAACTCATTCATGCATGATACTGACGAACACTACTCGGATGAAAGGCAAACACATGATGCGAGGATGGAATATGTATGAACAACAGGATGGTGTGACATATTCACACCTATGATGTGGTAACTAAGCAGAAGGCATTTCAACAAATTAGAAGCACTGCAAGCTAGACACCATATGAAAGATGCAACCAATATCACTCTGCCAAGTTCAAACTGTATGGCGTTTCAACAAATTAGAAGCAGTACATGCTAGAAATCATATGCAAGACACAACTAATATCACAGTGGCGACTTAAAGGTGCCTTATCATAAGTGACTGATGCGGGATATGCAAGAATAGTAGTCTGATGTAGAAACAGGAACACATGTCATATTCACAGGCATTATGTGTAAAGTGAGCAGATGCAATTCAACAAAGTTAGAAGCAATACAAGCTAGACATCATACGCAACATGCAACCAGATATAATAGTGCCAAGTTAGAGCAAGCACCTGTGATGGTGGAGTAGGGGAGATGTGCTCATCATCTACACAGCTACGTTGACTGTCTAGCCTTGCGTTGTCTTGCGAATCTTGTTGGGAGGATGGCGGAGTAGAATCTGTAGAGAACCTCCGTTTCAGTTGCTCGAAAGGACAACCATCATCCAATGCCTTGCCAATTTCCTTCAGCTTTATTGATTTTGCATTGTGAGGTCATACCGACAAGAAAAAGGAATATCATTCGCTCTTCAGAACTCATTCATGCATGATACTGACGAACACTACTCTGATGAAAGGCAAAGTCATGATACGAGGATGGAATATGTACGAAAAAATGGACGGCTTGACATATTCACACCTATGATGTGGTAACTAAGCAGAAGGCACTTCAACAAATTAGAAACACTGCAAGACACCATATGGAAGGTGCAATCAATATCACTCTGCCAAGTTAAAACTGTCTTGTCATAGGTGGCGTTCATCAAACTAGAAGCAATACATGCTAGAAATCATATTCAAGACGCAAACCAATATCACACTACCAACTTAAAGGTGTCCCATCATAAGTGACTGATGCAGGATACACAAGAAGAGTAGTTTCATGTAAGAACATGGTGTGATAGACAGATATAGTATGTACCAAAAACAGGAAAGCGTGTCATATTCACATGTATCATGTGTAAGCTAAGCAGATGCAGTTTACACTAATTAGGAGCAATACGAGCTAGACACCATATGCAACATGCAACCAGATATCACACTGCCAAGTTAGAGCAAGCACCTTGGATGGTGGAGTAGGGGAGCGGAGACTTGGACCTTGTAATGCACTATCAGTACAAGGAGAATCGGTACAGATGCTCCGTTTACGTTGCTGCAGAGGACCACCATCATCGCCTTCCTTACTCTTTTCTTTCCTCTTTCTTGATTTTGCCTTGTCAAGTCAAACCCACAAGAAAAAAGAATAAAATTTGCTCTTCAGAACTCATTGATGCATGATACTGACGAACACTACTTTCATGTAAGGCAGCCACATGATAGGAGGATGGAATATGTATGAAAAACAGGACGGCGTGACATATTGACATGTATGATGTATAAAGTGTAAACTAAGCACAAGGTGCTTGAACTTGTTAGAATCGATGCAAGCTAGAAACCATATGAAAGATGAAACCAATATCACTCTGCCAAATTAAAATGGTGCCCTAACAAATGTATTTGACCAAATTAGAAGCAATACATGGCAACAGGCTAGAAATAATATGCAATATGCAACGAATAAAGGTGACTCATCGTAAGTGATTGATGTAGGATACAAAAGAGAGATAGTTTCATGTAAGAATAAGGTTAACACATAGATGTAGTGTGTACCAAAAATAGGAAGGCATGTCATATTCACAGGTATAGTGTGTAAACTAAGCAGATGCAATTTACCCTAATTAGAAGCATTAGAAGCCAGACACCGTATGCAACATGCAACCACATATCACACTGCGAAGTTAGAGCACGCACCTGTGATGGTGGTGTAGGAGAAGTGCGGTCTTCAGGTACAGAGCTACATTTAATATATTCATTTAGGCCTGCTGTTGCTTGAGAATCATGTGGAGAGGATGAAATTGCATTCTTTATAAGAGTATTGCGTCTCATATTAACCCACGTGCGCGACTGTCTCATCATAAGCGATAGACGCAGGATACACAAGAATAGTAGTTTGATGTAAGAACATGGTGTGATAGGCAGATGTAGTATGTACCAAAAACAGGAAGGCGTGTCATATTCACATGTATAATGTGTAAGCTAAGGAGATGCAATTTAACAAATTAAGAGCATTGATCGATGAAGGATACACAAGAAAAGTAGTTTGATGTAAGAACATGGTTAATATAAAGACGTAGCATGTACCAAAAACAGGAAGGCATGTCATATTCACAGGTATAATGTGTTAACTAAGCAGATGCAATTTACCCTAATTAGAAGCATTACAAGGTAGACACCATATGCAACATGCAACCATATATCACACTGCCAAGTAAGAGCAAGCACCTGCGATGGTGGTGTGGGGGAATTGCGGTGATCAACTAGAGAGCTACATTGACTATCTTCATTTAGCCTTGTTGTTTCTTGAGAATCATGTGGGGAGGATGACACTGCACTCTTTAAACGAGTAGGGCGTCTCACAGTAACCCACTCGGGTGACTGTCTCATCATAAGTGATTGACGAGGGATACAAAAGAGCATTAGTTTGATGTACGAACATGGTTAATAGACATATGTAGTATGTATCAAAAATAGGAAGGCATGTCATTATCAAAGGTATAATGTGTAAAGTAATAAGCAGATGCAATTTAACCAAATTGGAAGCAATACAAGCTAGACACCATATGCAACATGCAACCACATTTGACAGCGTGAAGTTAAAGAAAGCACCTGGGATGGTTGTGTGTGGCAATTGAGATCATCAATTGTAGAGCTACGTTTACTGTCTCCAACTGCTGACACTGCACCCGTTAGAGCGCTGAAACGCTTAGTGCTTATCTTCGAATTACACCGGAGCGACTTCTGTCTTTTCTTTTCTGCATTCATCAACACCGCGTCAGAGTCTGAAATACCCATGCATAAAAAAACAATAGTGTGAGTATGGGTGAAGTGTGTGCACAATTAGTATAGTGTAAAGGTAGCAGATAGCAGGTCGGTGAGAAATAAATGACGGGAGACATATGATAGCTCTACAACATGCATGGCACACTAAATTACTACAGGATTCTATGAAAATTACAGTCGACAGAAAGAAAATAGGTCAGTCCATTTTTTCTGCACCGTCAGATGTACAAAGAACGGGCAGATCGCCTTCATCTACCTCCAGCCAGTCAGTGTTGACGATCTTCCTCGAAACGCCAGCGACCATCGGCCCAGTATTCCTCCCCTGCCTGCGCCCTCCCCTCGACCTCACCGCACCGCCGTGCTTGGCACCACCCCCCCTGCCATCCATTCAAGCCCCGCCGACCTCCAGATCGGGCGCAAGCAGCTCCTGCGCCCCACACCCTAATGATAGACACCGATGCGCCGCTTCCCCGGGGAACAGGCGGACTAGGTGCTCCGCGCGCCTAAGCGGGTGCTACTTCTTTTAATTGCGGTTCGACTGACCCTGAATTGAAATCCAGGCGGGCTACTGACCTCTAGCAAAGGTGAAATAGTAAAAGGGAGGAAACCTTGTGCATTTAATATCACGAAGAAGATGCAGTAAGAAGCGCTCAACTAGTTTCTTTCATGGGACGAATACGGTGTGAGCGGAGACATAAGATTTGCACGAATAAGGGAAGAGGAGTACCTCTTTCTGCTGGCAGTGTTGTGTCCTCCTTCTGTTTTTCCGACGATCTTCTTGTTGTTCGCCGGAAACCAGAAGTTGTGGAGGACGGTGCAGCCTTGGACGAACCCATGACCAAGTTGTTGAGTGTGGTGCTGTGGCCGTCTGTCAGTGGCGGGGAAGCAGATCCGAGGCGGCGAACGATGGCGTAGCGGGAAGAGCTCCGGTGCGGTGGATGGTTGCCATAGTGGAGCCGCAGCAGTGAGGCGCAGGATGGCGTGGTCGGAGTGGTTCTGGTACGGCGCACGTCGGCGTCGGTGTCGTGGAGGCAGCTCTGCCTCGGCTTCAGCTGCTAAGTCCTTGAGGGCGTTGTGGTTGCGGTTGCGTTGGACGACGACGTCGGGGTACCGGCTCCAGCGTGACGGAGGAGGGCGGCGGTGGATTGGCCACTATGGGGTGGAGGACGGAGGAGGCTGGGGTTTCGCGGCTGGTGGAGAGGGCGTTTTCGTGCCCACGGAGTATGAATGGGGAAACGGAGGGAGGCGGGGAACTAAGGGGGAACAATGTTTCGGTTTGAGATGCGCTTGTTTGAAATTTGGGGAAAGTTACAAACTTTGCCCCCATCTAAAATTTCGGACATATTGCGGGTTGGGGGTAGGACAGTCATGTCAGGTGTCCCAAATGTGGGCGGGATAGATTTCGGCCGAGCGCATGGGTAGGCGCCCACGGCGTATGAATGCTTCTCGGAGGCGGTTGAGACTGGCGTCTTGGTGAAGTTACAAACCTACCGCGGTTTAGACCTTTGGACATCGGGCCGATAGGCTACATGGGCCAGAGTCAGGACAGTAATTTCCTACCACCAAAACATTAGTCTCGCGCGGTTTCGGGTGACCAGAGGCCTATTTGGCGCTTCGTTCAATATTTGGGAGCACAAGCATTAACGTTTTCGGTTCTCTTGAATTAAACTTTCAGGATTTGTCAAACTTCACAAATCTTTACTCTTGAAAATCCTAAAGCTACGATTATTTTGGAATGGAGGGGGTACATTTGAATATACATTGTACACGAGTATATATTAAAAAATATGCAACTTACCTCAGTTCATGCATGGTTCCAGATATAATCTCCTTGGTTGCAAAAAAAAGTTAGATATGCGTATGAATATATATAGCATGTTCAAACTCACAACAAGGATTGGTGCCCCCTTTTACATCTCATTTACAAATGCCATTATCTCGGGTTCAAATAGATGAATGCACTTCCTATGAATTCGAATCTTCGAAACCCCCTTTATGTTGAATTCAACATGTATTCTATTTCGTAGCTAGCAATTTGGAATGTATCCATGCAAGTGACAAATGAATAAAGTGCTTCACACTAACAACATGGAGTGCACTAATTAATGTTTATATATGAATTGCAAAAGCATCCATTGCCTGTATTTCAAACCGCTCTCACTCTATGGATTGATAATATGAAATAAACACATGCACATGCTAGAATTCAATGGAGTATGGTTGTCTGATAGACCAATTTTCGTCCATACGAAATTTGCAAAATTCATGATCTCATCCAAAAATAATAATGCCATTTATATTTTAATTTAATGCGTAGAACCGCCTTTTACACGTAGATGCACTATGCCTCGCCCCGTTCTCACAAACGCGTTATATATCTCTCTATGTAACGCATAAGTGCACACACTTTATATGCATCGGCATTTCTCTTTCACACATGCTCACAATCTCTCTCAGGGTGTCGGGGTGTCTCACGCACATGCTCTCTCTGTTTCTCTCTCTCTCTCTTTCTGACAACTATGTACCACTCTTTTCACTAATCTCAGTTGGAAAACACTATTTCTCTCACATGTATATATACACATGCACGATCTCTACTAGCCCTCTATACGCACATATATGTGCCTACGTGTCTCCCGCACGCACATTATCTTTAGGCCTCTCTCGCACACATTGCCCCCCCGGACACACCTCTCTCTTAGTAGTTGGCAGATATGATTTCATCATATCATTCGGTAGGATACCCCTGGCTGTTAGGCTGGATGGTAATACGAGGCAAAGTTTTACCCTAGTTCGGATCGGACCCTTGCAGTTGAAGAAAGAGCCTACTCCTGGTACTGTATATTAGTGATAGGGGTGTGTACAAAGTACACGTGAATACCAGGCATTGTGCATGTGTGTATACTATTGACGAACTAGCCCCCAAGCTTGCATAACATACTAAGGGCCTAGGGTTACAAATCATATATAGTCGGCTTATCACCAGTGGGGATAGAGTCCTCCGCGACTCTGGTAGCTTCGTGTTGTACGCCGAGTCCTCCACATGGGTCTTCGTATAACACGTCTCGGTCCAACCTATATGTGGCACAGGATGGAACCGACCCATGAGTCTTCATGTTGACCCACCACAACTAGAAATGATGTGCCCACCACACCACACACGCAATCGGCCACTAAGAAAATAAGCATATACAATAGTACAACGGTATCTAGCTCACGATATGTCTCCATATTTTGTTGATGACACTGACGGACTTTGCATTTGATGCGTGCTCCGTATTTTGTTGACGACACTTACGGTCATTGTATTTGAAGTGAAAGCACGATATGGTCACTCGACTTCAGAATAAGCTCATCACGGTCACCACATATATTTTGTCGTGCTAACCAACATGTGGTTGGATGGTTAGAGGACAGTGGTTTCTCGAGCCCACCAGGGTTAAAGTCCCGGTGCTCGCATTTATCTTGTGTTAATTTCAGTATTTTCCGGCGATGTACGTTCAGTGGGAGGAGACGTTCCACTCGACTACGAGGCAGCTATGGTGACTTCATAAAATCTCAAGATCATATATGCTGGCCCACTCTCTCGAAGGTGCTCATAGGGGTAGGGTTCGCGTGTGTGCGCTTATGGCAATGAGTGCTTGCGCGTATATATGAGCCCTTGCGTCTGTACCGTGTTAAACAAATACATATCATGATTATACGGTCATTGGCTCACCCGTACAACTCCGTATTTTGTTGATGACACAATCAATTGACCAGTCAAACGTTTCATGCGGCGCAACTAGTGTTGCACCATCGGGGCGCGTAACCGTGGGGCCCACCTGTCAGCCCGTATATGAAAGAAAGAAATAGTAGTTTGAGTCTGTACTGTGTTAATAAAATAGGAGTACATTTTAGGGTGATCATACGGTCACTGGCTCACCATACAGCTCCGTAATTTGTTGATAACACGATCAATTGACCAGTCAAACGGTCCACATTCAGCAGCGCACATTCCATAGGGCCCACCCGTCAGTGCGTATATGAAGGACAGAAATGGTAATAAATTAGTGGTCGGTGGGTATTCGAAGTCGTGAGACCTCTGGTTGGCAGTCACCGGCGGTTGCGGGGGGCGTTCATTTGGCGGTGGGGTGGGGATCCCCGGAGAAAAAGCTCGATGGGGGGGGGGGGGTAGAGGGATGGCCGATGCGGCGGCGGACCGGCGGTGGGGTGTGGTTTCGAGGAGGGCGGGCCGGCCGCGGGCGGTGGGGGCTGGCGGTTCGACTGGTGGTGGCTGGCGGCTCAGGGGGGTGGAGTTTGATGATAAACTGGAGGCCCTTGATTTCGTATCCAACGGCTGGAAAATCTAATGACCAGAGATGAAAAAGTCAGTCGACTGACGTGTAGCCTCACCCCGCACGTACACATGCACGCACGCAAGACACGCACGCATGTAGGCGTGCAACACTGACACGTACGCACGCACGCATGCTGGCGTGCAACACTGACACATACACATGCACTCACAAACACACGCACGTACGCACCCATGCATGCAACATTGAAACATACCCTTGCACGCACGCAACACTCGCACGCCTGCATGCACACAACACACGACGCAAGACACACGCTCAACCTATACGTGCATGCACCCTTTGTTAAGGACATGGATTGTTACGGGTATTAATCAATCTTATCTGTGATAAGCAGAACATTGATGTTTGCAACGGTCTTTATGAATCACAATGTATCGAACGGGCTATCAACATAGTAGGCTTATCTACATGAAAAAGATGACATCACACTCAATGAACAATCATCGGTTTATGAAATGCCCGCTTCTGACCGCCCTGGCCCACCAAAGGTTCCTCTGTTGTGCGCTGCCTGCGTTGGGTCACTGACATGCAGGCCATGCACCCAAAGAGCCCACACGTCAGTGGAAGAACGACGCGGTGTCCTAGGTCAGAGTCGAGGGCGCCACTCGCGGCACGCCCGGCTGAACACGCCTCCGTGCCGCATTCAAACGCCTCCATGAAACCCGCCCGTGTGGAAGCCGAGAAACCCACTCTGGACACACGTCCATTCATGACCGGGTCGGCGTTAAACGCAATGCCGGCCGAGCTTCTCCCGTCCGCCGTCTATTTAATCTCCTATTTAAACGAGGCCAAACGCTGGCCAAGAATCGCACACCTCCGCCGCTCCCCTATCTCCTCCACCATTTTGTCCACTCTTACAATGGCTTACGAAGAGTATTTATTCCGCATCCAAGCCGGCTGGGTAGCCCGCTAGATACGAGCTATGCAGCTCGCTGATCCACCTCCCTCCCCTCGCCCGACGGAGCCAGTTGCCGCCCCAAGCCAGCACGCGGTTCAGCAACTCGCCGCTCCAGGCCCGCTCGACGAGGAGCGGCGCACGGGCGTCGTTGCTGCCGTCCACGCCGCCGCCTCGTACCGCGTCTCCCGTTTCTGTGGCCGAGACCCCCATGCCGGCGGCCGCGCCATGCAAGCAGCGACAGAAGCTGGGTGCGCAGAGAGCGACGAGTCGGTGGCCAGCGCCTCCGCGTCCGCCGCCATCATCGAGGAGAAGTAGAACATGGGAGGCCGCCGCCGCTTGGGTCCCATGAAGGCCACAGCGGAGGTGACGCCGGCGTACACAGCAGGTGTCTTGCCGGATCCTTTTGTTGCGAGGACGACCTTCGTCGACCCCGCATGGGCTCCACGGAAGAGGGGAATGTTAGGATGAACTCGAGCCGGTGCCGGCCATGGCGAAGTAGTGGCCGGTGATGAACTCGAACTGGTGCCGGCCACCATCATCTTCGGCACCAGCCGTTGATATCAGTTGGCCAGTGGGGAAGCGAGTCGTCCTTTGCGCTGAAGCTTATACCTCCGGGGCTCCCGGCAGTCCGGCGATCGTGCTGCCGGACATGAGGAACACAAATCGATCGGCGGGCAACCATTTAGGCCAGGTATTATATACCTGTGCTGTCCAGAACTAGCACCGCGTAGTTCATTTGAATGTAATGAAATCCGTCATGTTTGTATGAAAATCCGATATTTTATATGATTTCCGTCATTGTTTATATGAAATATTAGTTTGTCTACGTGTTTGCATGAATTTCGTCTGGTTGGTTGAGTTGCTGTCATAATGTGTGCGGCTACGGTTGGGTGGCATAATTTGGCGGTCGCCGGTCGGTCTGCGGGCGGCTCGGGCGGCGTTGTGGGACAAAAAAACACAGCTCGTGCGAGCTCGTCTCCAACGTGCGCGCTGGAGGATGCATGACAGCATGAGCACCCGAGCCATTCCTCGTTCACCGGTGGCAAAGGCACCGGTGGACAAAAGGGTCGCCAATATTTTGGCTACCCCGGGCAAGATCCAAATAGCCCCTCCCAACAGATTCAAATCCCTCGTTCGCCGTGGAATTTTGCCATGTGTTGTTTTCATGGACTAGCAAGATGCCCGTGCATTGCACGGAACATCAAGATGCATTTTTTACAAACTCCCGCATGCATGCAAGGGATAATTAATGTCCTCCTTTGCTAGTACCACGAGGCAAACACCATTAATATTGCATCGATTAGTGTTAGTGGCCTTGTATATCTACAAATTGTAATTTTGATAGTGGCCCCTTGTATATAAAAATGGAGGGTGAAAGATGAGAGATAAGGTGAGGAGGAGTGGGGCGTGGTGGTGACTGGTGGTCGGACTGGGCGGAGGCATGGGGATGGACGGTGCATTATGTCTAGGTTTGTATCTCTCTCACACACACCCACGTAGGTGGGGGACGTGCACGAAGAGAAGAGGTGCATGCACGGCGCACGTACTCCCGTCTCTTTCCCAACCACACCCGCGCGGGTACACGGTGGAGCTCATTTCTGTACGAAAAAGGCAGCCCACGTGGTAATTGGGCACGTGTACTGGTTGTCCACTTGGTGGAGGGAGGATCGTCTACCACGGCTGAACAAACAAATTGCGACTTGACGCGTTATGTTAAATTAAAAAACGAGGCAAACCATGTGGGGCCTACCTTAGAGGCAAGGCTCTATACACTGGAGTACTTTTGATGTGTCCCGTCAACTCGCAGAACGAGGAGAAGCTTGCTTAGTACGCCGTCTCCCCCACCCACGGGCGCGGTGGCTGGCAAGATGAGGTGAAGCTTGCTTACGAGTAGTAGTAGTAGTAGTACTACTACTGTACGCCTTTACGCCCGCTCCCTCGCCCACGCGCGCGGTTGCTTGCAGCACGAGTAGAAAATTTTACTACTCCCTCCGTTTACTCCTCGTCCCTACTACGTACTTTGGTTAGTACTCCCTCCATTTACTTATACAAGGCCACTATAAAAAAAATACATTTTGCATCTATACAAGGCCACAAATAGTAATCGAGACAAAAGTCACTACTCCCTCCTTTCCAGTTTATGGCTCAATTTTAAAATCTCTCCAACCAAGGTAAACGGTGAGTGGTCGAATTAATTTCGTAGTTTGCACAAGTAATTAGTACGCTCATTTTTCTCAAGAAGTTATGTTTACCGAGGCATTAATTAGAATGAATGCATGAATGACCACTAAATTTCCATGAACTTGTACATGCATTGGTTAGTTTCCTCTTGACACTGCTTGCGTCGGGTGATCTAACGCACCTCGAAATCCAACATGTAATGGTACTACTACTAGTATAGTAGAATTGAGACTTATCAAACGGAAAAACGAATGTTTTTTAGATGAGCCCTATAAACCCTAGTGGGTACGTACTCCGTAAAAACAGATTTTTCCAAAACTAAGTCGCTCCCTTTCATGAATTCTGTAGTATACTCCTCCGTCAACGCTCCCTTTCATGAATTCTGTACTTCCTGTTGCCGACATATGGGACATATAGCAACCGGGTCGACGTGTCAAGCACCAAATAACAGTGCAGAACAGCAGGGGGGACGCACCCCACTCGTACCGGCCCAGTAGTAGTAATGAGCAATGAGACGTCAAATCACAATGGCGCACCTTCCCAGACGGACGAAGCAACCATTATTTCACACTTCGGTTCGCCATCATCTCAAACCACGTAGTATTGCTTCTGCCTCAAGAGGGACACGCGCATCGCCTTGGTACATCATGACACGTTGGACCGCATGACAGGCCATGCTCTCCCGCCGTTCGCTTGGTAAAATCACCTCATTTTTACTATACTTCCTCCGTATCGGTTTACTACATGGCATGCACGTCGTTCTAGGTTGAGAATTTAACTGGCTATATATGTGATGAACAGTACTCTAGCCTTTTAAAAAATGTATACTTTTGTATAGTAGTACTATCGATGGATTGCACCATGGAGCAAAAATTGAAAAAAAAGGTGGTACATATAGAGAGCGCTCATCGCCAAATTATGCATATAGTACTATTAAAAAAGCTAGTACGTGCTTAATTGGGGTGCTAAATTCTATTAAAGAAATACTAGTAATATGTACATACTGAAGAGTTAAAGTAACGAGAAGAAACATAACATAGTTCTGCTGGGGGCTCAGCACAACACACCCCTCAAATTAAACTAAGCACACCTGAAATTAAACTATGCAACTAATCCTGTAGACACTGCATTAGAAGTTTAGAACCACCATGAGCAACGACACCGCCACCTTACTCAGAATCCTCGTCCACGTCCTCGACTTCGTCCTTGTCCCTCTTCCTCTTGGCCGATACTTCTTTGCTTGAACCGCACACTTGGCTGTTGCTCTTCATCCAACCGTTGTAGATATTGAAACAAAGGTAGCCATCCATTGCAGCGTAGTGGATGTGGTCTATATCTTGTACATTCCGCTGCCATGCATGACGATGAAACGTGTAATGAGGTTTCTCCAGTTTACGGTACGAAGGATGAACCATGGCTCCTGCCAGGGTCAACATTGAAGGCTGACGAGAGGGCACCAGCCGATTCTTCTGGAAGTCGAAGGGGTTGCCTACAACGAGGCCTATCTGACCCAGGACTTCTTTGTCGTTCTTAAAGTCTACAGTAACGAATTTCACTGTTTTGTCCTTGAGGAAGTTCTTAAAATCCTGGCACTCAACGTCGGCATGGCATATGTGGTAGACCAAGCAAACATTATGTACGCAAACTTGGATCACGGCGGGCTTCTTCCTCTCTTTGTCCTTTAGATCCTTCTCTCGTCCCAGGACTGTGGTGTACTCAACATCTAGCCCAGCGACCCACTCATCATCTGAGTTTTCGAACATGCGTCTGAAGCGAGAAAGGTATCCTTTCACCGTCGCGGAAGAACGGGTGTAGATGACGTCGAACTCATCGCCGATGATGGTTCTAACCTTGTACTCACCGCCGATCGTGGAGATTTGGGATGCCATGGATTTGGGAGGAGGGTTACGATTAGTGGAACTGTCGTAATGTGACTGGACGGGACGACTAGGAGCGAACCGCCGTAGTATTGAAGGACGTGCGGGGACGAGTAGGAGCGAACTGCCAGCGTGCGAACGGCAGGGTAGTGGCTTTCCATTCTCCCATGATACGGGCTTCCAAGAGCTCTTGGATCTGAGATCGAACGGTTGCATGGCGTGATTCTAGACCTATGGGTGAATATCCTATCGTGGAGGGTTATTCTGCAAATTTTCAGCAACTTAGCATGCGACCGTTTGATCTCAGATCCAAGGGCTGCCAGCAGCCCGTATCATGGTCGCGCCTACCACGACTGTCGCGTCGCTCGCGCGGTCGCGCCCTTGGAGATTTAACACGGTGCGTTAGGCTATCTGATGTTGGCATGTCATACATAGTCATCACTTAGTCACTCATACTACAACAAGGTTGGCTATAAGGTTGGCTATAAGTGTAATGTTTTTTCACTCCTCTCTATCTCTTTCTTCGTACTCCCTCCGTCCCATAATATAAGAACGTTTTTGACACTAGTGTAGTGCCAAAAACGTTCTTATATTATGGGACACAGGGAATACTAGTATTTATTGCATTTGCCAAGGAGTGACCTCTTCCAATGAAATGGTGTTGCTAAGTTTGCTTCATTTAATTAGCTATAGACTCAAAATTGTCTTTTCACCTAGGTACACGCGCTTAGCACCGTTTCTTCCTTGGGTCACCAAACTAGTCTCTCTCTTCTTGATTAACTTGCCACATCAGACTTTATGCCTATGTGGCAAGCTTAAGCACCTGTAGGAGCAAGTACAAGTAAGTACAATAGTGTGCTTTACATGGCATTTTTGAATATGTGGAGGAAAGAGAGGCAAGGAAAAAGTGGAGAAGTGGGCTCTCATGCAAGAGCCAACCTCTACTACAGGGTGGAGCATTGGGAGAGGCACCTGTATGGAGGTGGTCAGGAATCGGGAGACTGACGCCGGTCGTAGCGCCGCAGTTAAAATGATAATGGCAAGTCAAATCACGGGGCCCCACCTGTCCAGCAGTAACTCGCTGTCAAATCACACAGCCCTACGTTTGCAGCAGCCTACTCCCTCGTCTTCTCACGTCTCGGTCGAACCGACTAGGCAGAACTGCCGCGCCTACCGCACAGGAAAAGCTCCGCCCTCGACTTTTAAATACAACTACATCCGCTTAAGAATCCAATGATATACTTTTTGTGACATAGTAACTCATATTTAGTTAGTCAAATGGATGACCTAGAACTACGTGCAGGCCCTATAAACCGAGACGCCTAAAAATAAAAAAACCGAGACGGAGAGGGTAGTTCAGCACGTATCTTTTTAGATCAATATAGTCGGGATTCACCAAGGAGCAAAACCAAGTGGTAGGCTGCTCCTGTCGTGTTGGCGTAGCAACTCAAGTAGGGTCAGTCCGCACACGAAATGGCGACACACTTAACAAGACCCCTTTGGCCGACATGTGGCTCATCCACCGTCTTGTTCCACGTGCGATGCACCAAATTACAGTTCGGAGCAGTGGTTGGAATTGGAGGCACACCGGTCGTAGCGCCGCAGTAGTAGAAAATGAGCGATGAAGGGTGAACTCACAAAGCCCCACCTTTCCCAC
The DNA here is from genome assembly GCF_002575655.3 of Aegilops tauschii subsp. strangulata. Taxonomy (NCBI): domain Eukaryota; kingdom Viridiplantae; phylum Streptophyta; class Magnoliopsida; order Poales; family Poaceae; genus Aegilops; species Aegilops tauschii. The sequence goes on from NC_053039.3 coordinate 5,628,033, forward strand.
ATTAAGCTGGACGGACGAAGTAACCATGATTTCACTCTAGGGTGCAAGAGCATAAAGAAAAGAGAAAACAATGATGCGTGCCTAGGGCACCCTAGGGTAGGGGTCTCCACTACAGATCCTTTTTTTGAAAGCGCCTCCACTACAAATCGGCTTCTCCCTCGTCCTCTTGAAGAAAACCGATGATGAATGCGGCGGTAGGGTTTGTAGGAGTACTACGGTGTGCGGGGCCACATCGTAGTAAACGGGTTCGAGTCGACGCCTTAAATATGTGTGGGCTGCTTGGTTTTACGGGAACGAGGCAGCATTTTGGGTTTGGGAACCAGTGGAGATATAGTACGTACAAAAAATTGTGGACGTAGGTTCGACCGAAAGGCAATGATGCATGGGCCCTGCATTTTGATATACCCGGGGCCGTGTGAAATTTGCTACTCTACTCAAAACTAGTAAGGTACACATGTATTGAACGCATGAGATTTCGAAACCAAATTACGAATAAATACACACTATAGCATGTAAAGCTTTGAGTCATATATGCATGATGTAGATGTTCGTTTAGTTCTTATAGTTCATCTCATTCAAAATCAATTAGTTTTATAAAAATGTTAATATTCATGGGGTTGTGCATTGTAAATCATAAAGTAAAAAACAAATAATGGCAATTCATTTAGATAAAAATAATCAGTTATGATACAGAAGATTCTAGAACAAAGGAGAAGTGCTTGTGTTTTGAGGTTTGTGCATTATGCTTAAGTTCAACCATGGAGTCTTCTAAATTGTACATGTGGCAGATCTGGTGGAATGTTGATGATATCCAACGGCCAGTAGTGCTCGGATTTGTCTATCTCTGCACTGTCGGGTTAGCTTCATCCAGCGACCATCTTTCAAAGTTATTGGCACACTATATAGTTCTTGTGCCATAGTTGCATGTTTTGGAAAAAAGCTACTAGTGGGTTGTACTATCTATTTAGGAATAGAAGATGTATACATGGAAGTTGTAGGGAAAGAGAAGACATGGAGCATCTCAATTCCTATGAGTAGGGATTGGAAAAGAGATGTCATTTGGTTCACATCATAGGCACTTTTCTATTGAATCTAGAGATGACATATATCTCAATTCCTATGAGGAGGGATTAGAAAAGAGATGTAATTTGGTTCATATCATAGGAACTTTTCTATTGAATATACGCTAATGTTTATTTTCCTTTGAAATTAAGGGAGTATAGGAATCCATTCATATGAACCAAGTGGCTCTAAAGCTATAGAAATGATATCATGTTTATTTCCTTTGAAATGTGGAGTATATGAATCTATTCCTCTGAACCAATTGGCTCTAAAGGAAAAAATCCTATAAAAATCATATCATATAGAGTTCCTATGATATTCCTCGACACTAAAGGATGCTTGAAATTGCTGCGGGTGATACGATGGTCTTTCTTTGTAGACTCCTCACCCATCTTTATAGTTACCTCTCGAAGATGAATGAAATGATATATACATGGTATTCTACATGTGCAATTTGGTACACGAAAACTCGGTAAAAGTTTGCGAGGTTCGAATTTTCAATAAAGCTATATGCACTACATTTCGGAACAGAGGGAGCATACGGTAGTTGCTAACACTCACGTGGAAGATTTGTGTGTAGGAGGAGTGGCTGTTCTGTTAAATGACATGGAAAAACTGACACTGTCGGATGCCGATCTAACGGTTCTTACGGCGTTCGTCAGGAAAAGGCTTGTGGCGAACGTTTGTCGGATAATGATTTACGGACACATGCATTGCATTGATACGTGCCCCCCTCTCTCTCATGCACATGCACCCTCACGAGTCACGACTCTCCCGAGTCCTCTCGCAGACTCGCACGTCGCACCCACCGTCTATCTACAGGTAGACGTCACACACATATGTGCTCTTCACACCCTACCCTCAGAATTTCTAAAAAACAAAAGATGGCGCGCACATTTTATTTTAGCTCACACGTCACACACTTATACTATTACTCTTGCGGCGAACGTTCTTTGGGCATAGTATATTGTACTCTCACAAAGAGAAGCGGTGCACGCACGCACTAGTTCTCTCACACCCACTCGCGGGTACACGTAGGAGCGCATTTTTTTGAAGCTGGTACAACAAAATCACTGCACTATATATAAAAGCAGGAGCCTTAGCGCTTGCTTTACTAGGGTTCCTCTCGTTCACTCTCTCATGCTCTCCAGATCTAAGCAACACATAGGCGGCCACACTCTCTCTCAGCTCACGGCTGGTCACAAATCCGGCCGGACAACCTCGACCGGGACAGGGGTGTAGGTGCATCGTTCATGCTGTCGTCGGCGGCGAGGGAGGAGACCAATGGCTGCCCGCACGTCCCGATCGGCGGCCGTGCCGTTCTCTCTGAGAGAGCGCCGGCTCGGGAGGGCCGCCGACCCCTTCTTCCTCCCTACGGTATTGTGGCCAAGATGCGGCCTACCGACGCCGTCTTTACCACATGCCGACGACCCTCAGGTATATATTCCTTCGGAACCTACCTTGCTCTACTGCCCCAGCTCCGTTCGTGTGGATCCTTTTCTACTTCCGTCCGCTGTTCCAAAGCCACCTAGACTTCTACTATTATTAGAAGTAAAGCTAGTTCATACAGTCGACTCAAAGCGTTGGTTCAAACAGGGAAGAAAGTGGGAAAGCTGTAGCATGAATCTAGGACTTGGTTCTAAGAGGAAACGGGGGAAAGTAGTAATATCTGTCACTGTTTAAATAACCGTATTTCATAGTTGCGCAAACAGGGATGTCTGTCTCCGTATCATTTCTATCCGCGCAATCAAAAGCACACACCTCAGTTTTTAGTACAACTGCGCAAAATGAGATGGCTATCCCTCGTTGCCGTCGTCTAACCTCCCGTCTTCAAGGTATCCCTACATTGGTACTAGTAACTAAGGTAGAATGACCAATGCAATCTAAAAGAAGCTGATTCTTATGTTTTACTTCCTGATTGCAGTGCAGGGACGAGCGAAAACAACTGCATCCTAGTCCGGAATGCACTTTCTACCAGTTCATCCATGGACCGAGGACCAGCTGGCACGGCTGCACGGCGGTTTTTTGGATAGGTGCGCGGACAAGAGGCATTGTGGTTTGCTTATTTCTGCAAATAGCGGTGCTTAAATTTAGTGGAATGCGCAAGCATTTCAGCTGGTCAGTACACTGCATGGTTCAGTTCAGCATTCCAGCTGAGACCACAATTATAATTGCTTATTCTGGAATGAGAGAACCTAACCCTGAATGGTGGCAACAAGAAAAAACCAGAGTGAACTCCAGGAAATTTAAGCCTGCCGGGAGGCCCTTTGCTCAGAGAAGCCTTGCTTGTTTTTTCCTGATTTGTAAACCTTCTCACAACTTTGTCTTTTGCTGTGAACTAGTATATGTTTGTTATGTTCTATGAATCATTGAGATGTATTAAATTGCTTAACTTATGCTTTTCAAGTTTTTTATGAAGACGAGTTTAATGTGAGTGTTCCACATGAGCGCTGGACTAGCGTGTGAACGTTTGGAATTTATTACATTGTGGCCTCAATTAACTACATGAACCACTGTAACAAGATACATAGTTGATTATATGTCAGACAGCAGATTGTTGATTGTCAGCTGGTCGATAGCCTAGTGTTGAAGCGAGCTGAGCCAATGTGCCGTGTTTTGCACAACTGCTTACAAGTGGGGTAGCACCAACAGTGTTTACAAGTACTTATGTATACGTCGGCGCACGGTTCTCGCACGAGTGCTCTATTTCATCAAAACACACACTGCTCGTATGATAAACCGTGACAACTTATGTCTTACCATGCCATATTCATGAAAAAACTAGTGAGGACGCATCTGTTTCGGCAACAATTATGATGGTTCTCACATGATTCACGGGCACACAAAAGTAGCAGCAGTTCCCATAGACGGATTCAAACAGAGTACTAGCCCTAGAGGGGTCGATAACAGGCAAGGTTCGGATAATTAGACACAATCCAAACTACTATTAAACACTAGCTGGGGCAACTATTTCATGCCTCGATCTAATTTGGGCTGGACACAAGACGGACCTTGCCATGAACATCATCGAGGACGTCCCGCTGCAGCTCAATCCTGTGAACCTTCATGAAGACAACCTTGTGGCCTTGCCACTGATAAACTTGTTTGTGGAGGCATGCCACATCATCTTCCTGCGCAAGCTTGACAAGAACACTATGCCTCACAAACGAAGGAGTAGCTTTGAACTTCTTGTGCTTCAGTACACCCTGGACAACACGCCTGACAACAGTGAGGCTGGAATACAACTCTTCATTGGTATAACCGCAAATGGCTTCCAGGATCCAACAGCCTAAGAACTCTGTTTTCCCAGTGCGTATATTCAGGTCGTCCGCCTCATAGCGAGTGACATGTACAACCACACAATCCTTGTCTGCATTAGGGCTCTAATTGAAACAGAAACAAATTCTGAATTACTTTTCAGTATAAGAAACACAAGTTATTTAAACCACTATGTATAGCATGGCATCGAAGCTAATAAAATTTTGCATTATTAATCACCACATACTTCCTTTTCTAAAAAAAAATCACCACATACTTAGATGAAAAACCACAATCGAGATCGTCAAAGAAGGAAATCACCTTGGGCTGCTCAGCGGGGGGGGGGGGGGGGAGGGGGGACACATCCTCGAAGGGGGAAAACTGCTCCTGCAGTGCCACGGGGGCTGTAACCTCAAACGGGGCGTTGACCATCTCAGTAGTGGCGTGAGCGTATCTAGGGTCAGCTCGGTGGTTGCCTCCATCTTCTTGGAGCTCTCTGTCTCGTGGGGATCAGCCTCCCGCGTCTGCTCCAATATCGGCAGATCTTTGCCTGGTTCTCCTTGGTCCATCATGAAACTGACGAATACTAGGAGACCACTGAAAGGAAAACACAATCGCAATGACAATGAAACAAAAAAGAGAGTGAGGATCAGTTATTGCTTTGCAAAAGTTCTTTTTTTCTCTGAACGAAAATATACCAACATCACGGATCCGCTTACCTTCCCTTCGTTCGGAGAGAAGAACAGTGGTAGAAGGATAGTCCGAGGGAGAAGGGGATTCAGCGAAGAGTGAAATGATGGTTGCTTCGTCTGTCAAACTTAGACTGCGGGGAGCTGGGGTTTTGTGATACGATGGCTCGTTACTGCCGCGCTACGACCGGGGTGACTCTCTGCCTGCATACTGCCTTCTAATTTGGTGGATGGCATTTGGGCCCGCGCGCTGCATGGCCCGCATGTCGGTGAACAAAAGTATAACGACATTCAGTAGAGGGAGACGTTTCAATGACCTAGGAGGAGCCAGAAGCGGTAGAGTGTCTCCACTGTACTAGTAGTAATTGTTTTTCTGGGTAGCTGTAGAGTGTCTCCACTGTACTAGTAGTAATTGTTTCTCTGGGCCCAAGACAAAACAGCCCATCCACACTGGGTGCTCTTCCTCCTCGCTCCCACCCACCTCACGTCAGCTCGCTCCACTCGTATCCCCAAATTGCTCACCTCACTCCTACAGAAAACCCCAGCTCCCCTTCTTCCTCACTCCTATAGAAAACCCCCAGCTCCCCTTCTTCTTCGCTCGCACTACAACTAGGCTCGTCATTCGTTACTCTGCTCAAATCCGTGAGCGCGACGCGACGCCCTCGAGGAAAATGGAGTCAGCTGACCCCAGCGCCAAGAAGATGAGGCTCCCGCCAGCGGCGATGCCTGTTGTAGATCCCGCACCCGGCCGCGTGGGGAGAAGCGGCGACCCCGCCCCCACCGGATCCCAGGAACCCGTAGAATCTCGGGTGGACCGCATCAGCGATCTCCCGGACGCCGTCCTTGGGGAGATCATCTCGCTTCTCCCCACCAAGGATTGCTGCCGCACCCAAGTCCTCTCAATTCGGTGGCGCCCTCTATGGCGCGCCGTACCCCTTAATCTCGACTGTCCTCAGCTATCTCTCTTCAATGATTTTGAAATCCCCAGAGCCATCATCTCCTCCCACCAGGGCTCCGTTCAAAGCCTCTGCATCCCGTCATGCTACCTGAGCAAGCATACCATGCCCTACACGGTGGACGCCTGGCTGCAATCCCCTGAATTCACAGAACTACAGCTGCTTGAGTTCTACTATTCCCCTGGAAAGCACATACCACATACCGAACGCCATGAACTTGTTCCCTCAGCACCGATGTCCATCTCGCGGTTTTCGTCCTCTCTCCACACCGCCACCTTTGCGCTATGCTACCTACCAAACAATCTGGTACTAAACCTTCGACTCCCATTTCTCAAGAAACTTTCACTTGTGCGGGTTTGTATATCGGAGGCCTCATTGCACAGCATCATCCACTCTAGTTGCCCTGCGCTGGAGTGCTTGGTGCTTGTTTTCACAGTTAGAATCGGTTGTCTCCAAATAAAGTCGCCTAACCTTGTAAGAATTGGAATTTCTTTTGACGGAAGGCAGCTCATCATCCAAGATGCCCCTTCACTTCAAAGGTTGATCCTTGATTCTAGTTATTCACCGTTCCAAATAACCGTCCTCTCTGCGCCTAAACTGGATACCTTGGGTGTACTACATGATCTCTGTGCTCATTTCAATATGGTGTTTGGCTCCACAGTTCTTCAGGTACTTTATATTATCATCTACACTTGTAACCATAAGCTGCATTTTAAATTTCTGCGCATAATTTATATATCATCTTGGAGTACACATTTTGTACTAATATTATGTTCTATGCTCAATGAAGAGTTTCTCCATGGATGGCCTATCAATGATGTCTATTTAGGCAACCGGACGGGGTAAGAAAGTTATAACCAATCGGTGGATTCGTAAGCATCGGGATTTTCTCACTTCTCATGAGATTCGATTGAAGACAATAACGCTAGAACGATATGTAGCCAACCGTGCAAACACAAGATTTGTCACATTCTTCCTGCTGAATGCGAGGTTACTATTGTCCATCAAGCTTAAGTTTATCAGCAGCATGGTTTTGACGGATGGGTATGTCGAAGAGCAAAAAAAGGAGTTTCAGGTGGGCAAAAGAGCTTCTGAACATGTCGGGCTTCTATTTACAACATATTGTGGTCATAATCCAGTAAATTTTACGACCCAGGATGTTCATTCTATGGACCTGACCGATCCATTTGACTGTGACTGCCGAAAACAATGCTGGAGTTAGATGTTGTTGCCCTTTTCAATCTGTTTTTTTTGTAAACCTGATGAACAATTAACCCTCGTGCTTTTGTACAGTTTGTAAGCTGGAGTTAGATGTTCCTGCCCTTTTCAACTCGGCTGTGACTGTCATATTTTCTTTGAAACAAGGCAACTGGCTTGCCATTCGTTTAATTTAGAGTGAAATATTGTAACAAATCCCAACCAAGGGAAATAACATCACTGTCGCCGGCTGCTTGAGCTCACTGTGCATTATAGAAGCCAAGTGATTAGCCCCCACCAGCACCCACAAACTTATTTCGAACTAGCACATCAAATGGGCTGTAAATTTTCATAGGAAAGGCTGCATGACCGTGAAAGATTTGGATTCTGACATTTGGGACCCGCGAGGAAATAGCCTATCCAAGGTGGTGTCGACTTACTAGCCAGTCAACAAACGATTCTGCCTAGCAGCCGTTGGATTGACATCCAACATCTGTCGTGTATCTTCTATCTCTTGTCTTCTTCTTCCTCCAGCCGCCCAAACCAAACCACCCCGTCGGCTCCGCCTGCTCCCACCTCCCATGGCTGGCTGCGCCTCCGCCGCCCTACCGTATGTACCCTCTAACGTTGGCCAGTCCCTCCCTCTATTCCCCCACATGTCCTGTTATTCTCCAGCGACGTCAGCCCCAACACGCACCCGCGCCCGAACCAGTCAACCCTCGTACTCCCCTCCGCCTGCGACTGGACCGGCGCATCTTCAACGGCTCCTGTTCATTCCGTCCGAGGCCTCGCCGTCGTCCTCCGCCTTGCGGCCTTGGTTCGCTCGCCGTACGCGATGCGCCGCCCTCTTGCGTTGTCAACGTCGTCAACAACCGAGAGGAACAAGGGGATGACTGTACGTGGTGAGGATGACAGTAGGGACCCACCAGCGTCATGGCAGTACGCAAGCAAGTGCCTCTATAGTACAAGCCCAAAAATATGGTTCCTCCTAATGGTTGGACATCTGGGGCTCACGCCATTGTCAACGTAGTCAATAAACGAGACAATTACACTACGAGCAGCTGACACCAGGGACAAGTCGCGCAGATTTTTTGTTAGGAACAAGCAGTTGTTATTTATACTAGTTTTAGCGACGGATCAGGGTAACAACGGGGCTGTGCGGGGGTTGTGGCCCGTCTAGCCAGGGTTTTATTTATGTTTACCACATCATGAGCCCAGTTGTGTTTTTTTCTTGCTGAAAATGGCTAGCCCAGTTCTATTTTTTTAAAAGAAATACCCAAACAAGGCCTACTTGCTTTATCGGCCCTGCTGGGCTGCAAATCTTTCAAGACGAGGAGAGTTTCATTCGGTTTGCCCAGAAATGGGCTGTACATTTTTAAAACACATCAAACCAGGAATTAGTTTCAATTTTTTTTCATTACAAGATCTTAAATTCCATTGATTTTTATGCGTGGAAAATTATTTGGATTTTATATTTATATAAATTATTTTTCAAACTAGTTTCAATGTGAATCGATATTTCTGGATTAAAAACAGTTGACCGCACTGAAATATGCAAAATTTCGTATACTTTTTAACCGTGGCCACAATATGTGGTGTAATGCTAACAAAAAGAAGATGGGCTCCAAAAAAATTCTTAAGAATTAGCAAATGGGCTGTACATTATTAGAAATAATGGCAGATGGGCTGTATGTTGTTTTCCACAGATTTGAGGCTGACTTGTGCGCCTACTACAGGTTGACGCGTATGCTTTCATAAAAAAAAGGTTGACGCACACGCAACGCCCTGTCAACTTAGTCAACACACGAGAGTAGTGACTATTGGATGTCCATCCAACGGCTGTCATGCTTCTTCAATCTCTGCTCTTCATGCTCCAGCCGCTCAAACAAGCGCCGGCGGGATAGCCTGCTCCCTCCTCCCGCGGCCGGCTATGCTGCCGCGCAGGCCTCATGGCCCCACCGTACTCCCATCGCTGGCCTAGCCATCCCTCTACTCACCCACACATGCTGTTATTCTCCGGCGACGGCAGATGAACCAGTAAACCCTCGTACTCCTCCACGTGGGAAACAACTGCCGAGTATTCCCTGGCTCCGTGTCGTTCCCTTCCTAGGCATCGCCGTCGTCCACCACCCTGGTGCTCTCGGCGCGGCCTGGTCAACGTGGTCAATGAACGACATCCATCGGAAGTGGACTGTACGTGGAGAGGCTGACAGCTGGGTCCACGGCCACACGCAAGGAAATGCCTCCTTATTACGCGCAAAATAATGATTCCTCCACCTGACAGCTAGGACCCACAGGAAGGGCCTCTGTATTTCGCGAAAAAACGTTCCCCCCGCTGACAGGTCGGACCCACCAACTATATCTTCACACGCAAGGAAGTGCCTCCTTATTACGCCCAAAAAAATGAATACCCCCCTGCTAGTTGGGACCCACCATATTGTTGGGCTGACTTGTGGGCCTACTAAGTTGACGGGGACGGAGGGCTTTGTCAACTTAGTCAATACTCCAGTGACCGTACGATGTCCATCCAACGGCCATAGTGCTTCTTCAACCTCTGGTCTTCTTGCTCCAGCCGCCCAAAGCAGCGCCGGTCGTGCCGCCTGCTCCTGCCTCCCATGGCCGGCTGTGCTACCGCGGAGGCCTCACCGCCCCCAAACTACTCCCACCACTGGCCAGGCCATCCCTCCACTCACCCACACCCCCTGTTATTCTGCGGCAACGGCAGCCTCACACCGCAGCCGAACCAGTGAACGCTCGTACTCCTCTCCGCGTGGGCATCCACTGCCGCGTCTTGCCTGGCTCCGCGTCGTCCCCTTCCTAGGCCTCGCCGTCGTCCACCGCCGTGGTGCTCTCGGCGCGGCGTGGTCAATGTGGTCAACGACCGACTTCCATCGGAAGAGTACTGTACGTGGAGAGGCTGACAGCTGGGTCCACGACAGCCGCAAGGAAGTGCCTCCTTATTACGCAGAAAATAATTATTCCTCCACCTGACAGCTAGGACCCACCGGACGGGCCACCAGTATTTTGTGAAAAAAATCTTTTCCCCCTGACTGCTGGGACCCACCGGACGGGCCACCGTATTTCGGGAAAAAAATGTTCCCCCCGCTGTCAGCTCGGACCCACCGAAAGTGCCTCCTTATTATGCACAAAAACATGAATACTCCCCCGTCTAGCTGGGACCCACCTTGGTGGGAGGCTGACTTGTGGGCCTACTAAGTTGATGGGGACGAAGGGCTTTGTCAACTTAGTCAATATGAACGATTCTAGCTCCAGTGACCGTACGATGTCCATCCAACGGCCGTAGTGCTTCTTCAACCTCTGGTCTACTTGCTCCACCGCCCAAAGCAGCGCCGGTCGTGCCGCATGCTCCTGCCTCCCGTCGCCGGCTGTGCTGCCGCAGAGGCCTCACCGCCCCTACTATTCCCACCGCTGGTCAGGCCCTGCGGCGACGGCAGCCTCACACCGCAGCCGAACCAGTGAACCCTCGTACTCCTCTCCGCGCGGGCTTCCACTGCCGCGTCTTCCCCAGCTACGCGTAGTCCCCTTCCTAGGCCTCGCCGTCGTCCACCGCCGTGGTGCTCTCCGCGCGGCGTGGTCAACATGGTCAAGGAATGACTTCCATCGGAAGAGTACTGTACATGGAGAGGCTGACAGCTGGGTCCACGGCCACAGCCCAGTTTTTTTTTGTGATTTGCCAAGTAAGTCGCTTTGTCAGGCCTGTTGGGCTGCAAATCTTTCAAGACAAGGAGAGCTTTCATTCGGCTGGCCGAGAAAATGGCCCATGAGTAATGAGAAATGGGCTGTACATTTTTAAAACACATCAAACCGGCAATTAGTTTCAAATATCTTTTTTTTCATTTCAAGATTTTAAATTACATTAATTTTTATGCGTGGAGAATTTGTTGGATGTTATATTGATATACATTTATTTTTAAAATCAGTTTGATTGTGAGTACAAATTTCGGGATTAAAAACAGTTCGGACCGCACCGAAATATGCAAAATTTCGTATAATTTTTTAACCGTGGCCACAATATGGGCTGTAATGCTAACAAAAAGAATATGGGCTCCAAAAAAAACCTTAAGAATTAGCAAATGGGCTGTAAATTATTAGAAATAATGGCAGATGGGCTGTATGCTGTTTTCCACAGATTTGAGGCTTTCCTAAAAAAAGGTTGACGCACAAGCACTGACTGTTGGATGTCCATCCAACGGCCGTCGTGCCTCTTCAATCTCTGCTCTTCGTGCTCCAGCCGCTCAAACAAGCGCCGGCGGGAGTGCCTGCTCTCTCCTCCCCGCGGCCGGCTGTGCTGCCGCGCAGGCCTCACCGCCCCACCGTACTCCCATCGCTGGCCTAGCCATCCCTCTACTCACCCGCACCTGCTGTTATTCTCCGGCGACGGCAGATGAACCAGTAAACCCTCGTACAGTCGTACTCCCCTCCGCGTGGGAAACAACTGCCGAGTCTTCCCTGCCTCCGTGTCGTCCCCTTCCTAGGCCTCGCCGTCGTCCACCGCCGTGGTGCTCTCGGCACGGCGTGGTCAATGTGGTAACCGACCGACTTCCATCGGAAGAGTACTGTGCGTGGAGACGCTGACAGCTGGGTCCACGGCCGCAGTAAGGAAGTGCCTCCTTATTACACGCAAAATAATTATTCCTCCACCTGACAGCGGGGACCCACCGGACGGGCCACCGTATTTCGTGAAAAAAACGTTTCCCCCTGACTGCTGGGACCCACCAGCTACACCTTCACACGCAAGGAAGTGCGTCCGGGCAAAAAAACAAAACGATTCGCCCCCCTGACTGCTGGGACCCACCAGCTACATCTTCGCACGCAAGGAAGTGCCTGACAGTCGGGACCCACCTGGTTGAAGCGTACGTAGCGTTGTCATTCTGGTCGCGAACTTGTACGTACATATATACTGGTGGATGTAGAGGCGCGCACGTGTCGTAGTAGAGGCGCGCACGTAGCATGTACACGTACGTACAGCGGCCAGGGTGCAAGAAAGAAAATACGGCCACGTATGTGTACATACGGGCGGGGTCTCGAACGCCTACTCGCGCATACGTACGGCGAGGGCTCGTTGACATGGCTGGGTCGGAACGGAGAAACAGCGTCGTCGTCGTGTTCATGGGGAGGCAACGGATTGCGTCGTGTTCATGGGGAGGCAACGGAATGCGTCGTGTTCATCGGGAGGCAACGGAACACGTGGGAGCCAACCGGCTGGGTCGGAACGGAATGCGTGGTCGTGTTCATCGGGAGGGCTTGGACGGAACAGGCGATGGAAGCGAGGCCTGGCGTACCGCAGAACGGAGGAAACGGCCTTGTGTTCGACCGGCCACGTTCGAAACGAGATCATGTTCATCTGGAGGGGTCTGGCGTACCGCAAAACGGACGAAACGGACCTCCTACGGTCAAAATGGGGGTCCTGTTGCTCGGGAGGGGTGTGGCGTATCGCAAAATGGGCGAAACAGACCTCCTACGGTCGAAACGGGGGTCCTGTTGATCGGGAGGGGTGTGGCGTAGACGAAACGGACCTCCTACGGTCGGAACGGGGGTCCTGTTCATCGGGAGGGGTGTGGCGTACCGCAAAACGGGACTCCATGGGATACTGTTCATCTCCACCGTCGACCTCCTCCAGCCTCCACGGGCTACCGTCGACCTCCTCCAGCCTCCACGGGCTCCTGTTCATCCAGCCTCCACCGCGCGCTACTCCACCGGCTACTGTTCAACCACCCCTCCACGGGCACCCCTCCACCGTCTACTTTTCATCCAACCCTCCACACCACGGGGTCCTATTCAACCACCCCTTCACGGGCACCCCTCCACCGTCTACTGTTCATCCATCCCTCCACCACACCACGGGGTCCTGTTCATCCAGAGGCAATGCCACCGCTCACTGTTCATCCAAACCCCCCCGCAACGCTCACTGTTCATCCCAGAGGCAGCATCGATCGGCTTCAGTTAGCAGCAGTAGCGAAGGAATCGCTCGATCGGGTTCAGTTAACAGTCATCAATCGATCGCTCGGGTTCAGTAATGCGTAGCCTGTTGTGCAATCGCTCGGGTTTAGTTAGAGCCCAACGCCTCGCTCGGGTTCAGTTAGAGCCAACGCCTCGCACACACGCGCGTACGTGTACGAGAGAAACGCGCATCCCTCGGCCCCCGACCTCCCACCGTAACCGGGAACTTCCCGAAATTTTCCTCCCCTCGCTTCTACCACGGTTTTTTCCGTCATGGACGGCCCAAAGAATGTCATGCAGCTGCGTCTCCGGCCCGCCCAGGACGAAAAGCCCATTTTCTGTCATGATTTTTTGTCATAGAAGTAGGAGCCCACCACATCTATGATGATACCGGGTTTTGTCACAATTATCGTCATAGACGTGTCATATGTATGAGAGAAAAAATTTCGTTCGACCCAAAATGTCACGGATGTTTCTTTTTTTTGTAGTGGTTAGACTTTGTTGTTGCATGGTATATGTTACTTTGTGCTCACTACTACATCACAAATCATTGTTAATTAAAATTGGCTTTGATATACCTTGGGATCCGGGTGGATCCATTACTTGAGCACTATATGCCTAGCTTAATGGCTTTAAAGAAAGCGCTGCCAGGGAGACAACCCAGAAGTTTTAGAGAGTCATATATTTCTGTTGAGTGCTTTTGTATAGTTTAAAAACAAAAAATAAATAAAGAGGGGAACCCAAAACTTTTCAAAAAGAAAAGCGAAAGTGAGAAAGACGAGCATTGTTAAATTGGGAGCAAGCCTTGAACTTTGTTCATGCTCACGGAAACTTTGTGAATCTTGATTACAGAAACTTTTCAATAAAAAAATTATCCCCTTGTACAATTCCATTGTATTATAAAAATAATGTGCCAAGGTTTGCCTTTAGGATGTTTACAATGCTTGTTGGTTTGTGCGGTGCAGGACAGAAACTTTGGCTGTAGTGCGCGATTTTACATTTTTTACTGGAACGTAAAATGGTTCTGAAACTTTTTGCACTGTATTTATATACAAATTTTTTATTTTTCCTAATTTTTGCAGAATTTTCAAGTATAAGAAGTATGGTGAATGTTCAGATTATTATAGACTGTTCTGTTTTAGACAGATTCTGTTTTTGATGCATAATTTGCTTGTTTTGATGAAACTATCAATTTATATCAGTGGATTAAGCCATGGAAAAGTTATATTACAGTAGCTACAATGCAAAAACAAAATATGAATTGGTTTTCAACAGTACTTAGAGTAGTGATTTGCTTTATTATACTAACAGATCTTACCGAGTTTTTTGTTGAAGTTTTGTGTGGATGAAGTGTTCGATGATCGAGGATGTCTCGATGTGAGAAGAAGGAAGAGAGGCATGAGCTCAAGCTTGGGGATTCCCAAGGCACCCCAAGTAAATATTCAAGGAGACTCAAGCGTCTAAGCTTGGGGATGCCCCGGAAGGCATCCCCTCTTTCTTCAACAAGTATCGGTATGTTTTCGGATTCGTTTCGTTCATGCGATATGTGCAAATCTTGGAGCGTATTTTGCTTTAGTTTTCATTTTTCTTTTATGCACCATGCTGGTATGAGATAGTACTTGGTTGATTTATAGAATGCTCTATGCACTTCACTTATATCTTTTGAGTATGGCTTTATAGAATGCTTCATGTGCTTCACTTATATCATTTGAAGTTTGGATTGCCTGTTTCTCTTTGCATAGAAAACCGCCATTTGTGGAATGCTCTTTTGCTTCACTTATATTTGTTAGAGCGTGGGCATATCTTTTGTAAAAGAATTAAACTCTATTGCTTCACTTATATCTATCTAGAGAGATGACAGGAACTGGTCATTCACATGGTTAGTCATAAAATCCTACATAAAACTTGTAGATCACTGAATATGATATGTTTGATTCCTTGCAATAGTTTTCCGATATAAAGATGGTGATATTAGTGTCATGCTAATGGGTAGTTGTGGATTAGTAGAAATACTTGCGTTGAGGTTTGTGATTCCCGTAGCGTGCACGTATGGTGAACCGTTATGTAACGAAGTCGGAGCATGAGATATTTATTGATTGTCTTCTTTATGAGTGGCGGTCGGGGATGAGCGATGGTCTTTTCCTACCAATCTATCCCCCTAGGGGCATGCGTAGTAGTACTTTGCTTCGAGGGCTAATAAACTTTTGCAATAAGTATATGAGTTCTTTATGACTAATGTGAGTCCATGGATTATACGCACTTGGGCGCTGGTGGCTTCGCCTCGGCGCCAAATGTTGGCGGGGAGGGGACCTCTGCTTCTCAGCCCGGCACAGGTAAGTTACTCGCCTTCCGTCCCTATTCCTTTTTCTGTTCTTTCTGAATCCTTGGTCTTGGCCTCGTCTCATCCCCTTCTCGGTATCCAGACCCCCTCCCCCCGGCGGACCCAGAGGACATAGACAACGTCATCGAGGATGTCGCCAAGGCCGCCGAGGCGGAGGCCGAGAAGATCGCCGCCGAGGAGGCCACCAAGGGCGCTCCTGAGGACGCCGCCAAGTGGCCTGTCGGGGAGCCCGGCAAGGCTACCGCCGAGGAGGCCGGCAAGCGGCCTGTCGGGGAGGCCGGCAAGGCCGCTGCCGAGGAGGAGGTGGTTGATGACCAGCCTTGCTCCTACACTGCCTCTGGCTCCGGCAGGTATCTGAGGGTGGGTGGCGACCTTTTCGTCCACCTTATAGGGGCGTCGAGCTCCAAGGCGCCCGTCGAGGGAGAGGTGTTCGACGAGGAGGTGCTTGCCGCCGCCAGGCTCGAGGTTGTTGATGAGCCGAGCACCGGTGGTGATGGTTCTCAGGAGGAGCGGCTTCTCCAGGCCATGGGTGCCAATTTTCGAAAGCTCCAGGCGCTCTACCGTGCCCGCCTGGACAAGGCCAAGTCCAGGATGGCAACGGTGGACAAGGGGGAGGCGGACCTTGCTACCTCTTGAGCACTGCGTTGGTTTTCCCTTGAAGAGGAAAGGGTGATGCAGCAAAGTAGCGTAAGTATTTCCCTCAGTTTTTGAGAACCAAGGTATCAATCGAGTAGGAGGCTACGCGCGAGTCCCTCGCACCTACACAAACAAATAAATCCTCGCAACCAATGCGATAAGGGGTTGTCAATCCCTACACGGTCACTTATGAGAGTGAGATCTGATAGATATATAGGATAATATTTTCGGTATTTTTATGATAGAGATGCAAAGTAAAATAAAAGCAAAGTAAAAGGCAACAGAAATAACTGAGTGTTGGAAGATTAATATGATGAAGATAGACCCGGGGGCCATAGGTTTCACTAGTGGCTTCTCTCAAGAGCATAAGTACTTTACGGTGGGTGAACAAATTACTGTTGAGCAATTGACATAATTGAGACGAGTTATGAGAATATCTAGGTATGATCATGTATATAGGCATCACGTCCGAGACAATTAGACCGACTCCTACCTGCATCTACTACTATTACTCCACACATTGACCGCTATCCAGCATGCATCTAGAGTATTAAGTTCATAAGAACAGAGTAACGCCTTAAGCAAGATGACATGATGTAGAGGGATAAATTCATGCAATATGATAAAAAAAACCCCATCTTGTTATCCTCGATGGCAACAATACAATATGTGTCTTGCTGCCCCTACTGTCACTGGGAAACGACGCCGCAAGATTGAACCCAAAGCTAAGCACTTCTCCCATTGCAAGAAATATCAATCTAGTAGGCCAAACCAAACTGATAATTCGAAGAGACTTGCAAAGATAACCGATCATACATAAAAGAATTCAGAAGATTCAAATATTGTTCATAGATAAACTTGATCATAAACCCGCAATTCATCGGTCTCAACAAACACACCGCAAAATAATATTACATCGAATAGATCTCCACGAGAGAGGGGGAGAACATTGTATTGAGATCAAAAAAGAGAGAAGAAGCCATCTAGCTAATAACTATGGACCCGAAGGTCTGAGGTAAACTACTCACACTTCATCGGAGAGGCTATGGTGTTGATGTAGAAGCCCTCCGTGATGGATGCGCCCTCCGGCGGAGCTCCGGAACAGGCCCCAAGATGGGATCTCGTGGGTACAGAAGGTTGCGGCGGTGGAATTAGGTTTTTGGCTACGTTTGATATTCTTTTTCTGCGAAACTCTGAAATAGGCAAAAAACAGCAATTCTGGGCTGGGCCTCCGGTTAATAGGTTAGTCCAAAAAATAATATAAAAGTGAATAATAAAGCCCAATAATGTCCAAAACAGAAGATAATATAGCATGGAGCAATCAAAAATTATAGATACGTTGGAGACGTATCAAGCATCCCCAAGCTTAATTCCAGCTCGTCCTCGAGTAGGTAATTTATAAAAACAATTTTTTTGATGCGGAGTGCTACTTGGCATAATTTCAAAGTAATTCTTCTTATTGTGGCATGAATGTCAGATTTGATATGATTCAAGATAAAATTTTATTGTTGATATAAAAACAATAATACTTCAAGCATACTAACTAAGCACTTATGTCTTATCAAAATAACATGGCCAAAGCAAGTTATCCCTACAAAATCATATAGTATGGCTACGCTCCATCTTCCCCACACAAAATATTCATATCATGTACGACCCCGGTTTTGGCCAAGCAATTAGTTCATACTTTTAACGCGCTTCAGCTTTTTCAACTCTTACGCAATACATGAGCGCAAGCCATGGATATAGCACTATGGTGGAATAAGGTATAATGGTAGGGGTTATGTGGGAAGACAAAAAAGGAGAAAGTCTCACATCAACGAGGCTAATAAACGGGCTAGGGAGATGCCCATCAATTGATGTTAATGCGAGGAGTAGGGATTGCCATGCAACGGATGCACTAGAGCTATAAGTGTATGAAAGCTCAAAAAGAAACTAAGTGGGTGTGCATCCAACTTGCTTGCTCACGAAGACCTCAGGCATTTGAGGAAGCCCATCATTGGAATATACAAGCCAAGTTCTATAATGAAATTTCCCACTAGTATATGAAAGTGACAAAATGGGAGACTCTCTATTATGAAGATCAAGGTGCTACTTTGAAGCACAAGTGTGGTAAAAGGATAGTAACATTGTCTCTTCTCTATTTTTCTCATTTTTTTATTTGGGCCTTTTTTTATGGCCTCTTTTTTTTAGTCCGGAGTCTCATCCCGACTTGTGGGGGAATCATAGTCTCCATCATCCTTTCCTCACTTGGGACAATGCTCTAATAATGATGATCATCACACTTTTATTTACTTACAACTCAATACTTAGAACAAAATATGACTCTATATGAATGCCTCCGGCGGTGTACCGGGATATGCAATGAATCAAGAGCGACTTGTATGAAATAATTATGAATGGTGGCTTTGCCACAAATACAATGTCAACTACATGATCATGCAAAGCAATATGACAATGATGGAGTATGTCATGATAAACCGAATGGTGGAAAGTTGCATGGCAATATATCTTGGAATGGCTATGGAAATGCCATGATAGGTAGGTATGGTGGCTGTTTTGAGGAAGATATAAGGAGGTTTATGTGTGATAGAGCGTATCATATCACGGGGTTTGGATGCACCGACGAAGTTTGCACCAATTCTCAAGGTGAGAAAGGGCAATGCGCGGTACCGAAGAGGCTAGAAAATTGTGGAAAGGTAAGTGTGCGTATAATCCATGGACTCACATTAGTCATAAAAAACTCGTATACTTATTGCAAAAATTTATTAGCCCTCGAAGCAAAGTACTACTACGCATGCTCCTAGGGGAAGGGTTGGTAGGAGTTAACCATCGCGCGATCCCGACCGGCACACAAAGGAAGACAATCAACAAGTACTTCATGCTCCGACTTCGTTACATAACGGTTCACCATACGTGCATGCTACGGGAATCGCAAACTCCAACACATGTAATTTTCAATTCCACAATTACTCAACTAGCACAACTATGATATTACCACCTTTATATCTCAAAACAATTATCAAGCATCAAATTTCTCATGATATTAATTAAAAAAAATTGTCATGCTAATTTAAGACTCTCAAAATAATACAAGTGAAGCATGAGAGATCAATAGTTTCTATAAAACAAATCCACCGCCGTGCTAAAAAAATATAAGTGAAGCACAAGAGCAAAAACGATATAACTCAAAAGATATAAGTGAAGCACATAGAGTATTCTGATAAATTCCGAATCATGTGTGTCTCTCTCAAAAGGTGTGTACAGCAAGGATGATTATGGTAAGCTAACAAACAAAGACTCAAATCATACAGGACGCTCCAAGCAAAACACATATCATGTGGTGAATAAAAATATAGCTCCAAGTAAAGTTACCGATGGAAGTAGACGAAAGAGGGGATGCCTTCCGGGGCATCCCCAAGCTTTGGCTTTATGGTGTCCTTAGATTATCTTGGGGGTGCCATGGGCATCCCCAAGCGTAGGCTCTTGCCACTCCTTGTTCCATAATCCATCAAATCTTTTACCCAAAACTTGAAAACTTCACAACACAAAACTTAGCAGAAAATCTCGTGAGCTCCGTTAGCGAAAGAAAACAAAAGACCACTTCAAGGTACTGTAATGAACTCATTCTTTATTTATATTGGTGTTAAACCTACTGTATTCCAACTTCTCTATGGTTTATAAACTCTTTTACTAGCCATAGATTCATCAAAATAAGCAAACAACACACGAAAAACAGAATCTGTCAAAAACAGAACAGTCTGTAGTAATCTGTAACTAACGCAAACTTCTGGAACTCCAAACAATCAGACAAAATAGTAAGACCTAGGCAATTTTTTTATTGATCAGCATCAATTGGAATCAATATTTTATCACGTTCGGGTGATTTTTAACAATTGTTTTCGTGAACAGAAAGTTTCTGGAATTTTGTGCGAGATCAAATAACTACCATCCAAGAAGATCCTATAGGTTTAACTTGGCACAAACACTAATTAAAACATAAAAACACATCTAACCAGAGGCTAGAACAAATATTTATTCCTAAACATAAGCAAAAATCAAAAAACTAAAAATAAAATTTGGTTGCCTCCCAACAAGCGCTATCGTTTAACGCCCCTAGCTAGGCATAAAGCAAGGATAGATCTAGGTATTGCCATCTTTGGTAGGCAATCCATAAGTGGCTCTCATGATAGATTCATATGGTAATTTTATTTTCTTTCTAGGGAAGTGTTCCATGCCTTTCTTTAATGTAAATTGGAATCTAATATTCCCTTCCTTCATATCAATAATTGCACCAGTCGTTCTAAGGAAAGGTCTACCAAGAATAATAGGACATGAAGGATTGCAATCTATGTCAAGAACGATAAAATCTACGGGCACATAGTTCCTATTTGCAACAATAATAACATCATTAATTCTTCCCATAGGTTTCTTAATAGTGGAATCCGCAAGGTGCAAATTTAAAGAGCAATCATCAAAATCATGGAAACCTAGCAAATCACACAAAGTTTTCGGAATCGTGGAAACACTAGCACCCAAATCACACAAAGCATAGCATTCATAATCTTTAATCTTGATTTTAATAGTAGGTTCCCAATCATCATAAAGTTTTCTAGGGATAGAAACTTCCAACTCAAGTTTTTCTTCACAAGATTGCATCAAAGCATCAACGATATGTTTGGTAAAAGCTTTATTTTGACTATAGGGATGAGGAGAATTTAGCACGGATTGCAACAAGGAAATACAATCTATCAAAGAACAAATATCATAATTAAATTCCTTGGAATCCAAAATAGTGGGTTTATTAACATCTAATGTTTTGATCTCTTCAATCCCACTTTTATCAATTTTAGCATCAAGATCTAAAAACTCTGAATTTTTGGAACGCCTTCTAGGTAAAGGTGGATCATATTCAGTCCCATCATTATCAAGATTCATATTGCAAAACAAAGATTTAATAGGGGACACATCAATAACTTTTAGATCTTCATCTTTCTTTTCATAAGGACTAGAAGAACACGCTTTCATAAAGCAATCTTTCTTAGCACGCATCCTAGCGGTTCTTTCTTTGCACTCATCAATGGAAATTATCATGGCTTTGAGAGACTCATTGATATCATGCTTAGGAGGGATAGATCTAAGTTTTAAAGAATCAACATCAAGAGAAATTCTATCAACGTTCCTAGCCAATTCATCAACTTTAAGCAATTTCTCTTCAAGCAAAGCATTGAAATTATTTTGTGAATTCATAAACTCTTTTACACTAGTCTCAAATTCAGAGGGCATCTTATTAAAATTTCCATAAGAATTGTTGTAGGAATTACCATAATTATTAGAGGAATTGCTAGGATAAGGCCTAGGATTAAAGTTTCCTCTATACCCGTTGTTACCAATATTATTCCTACCAACAAAATTCACATCAATAGATTCATTATTATTCTCAATCAAAGTAGACAAAGGCATATCATTGGGATCAGAAGAAACACTCTTAGTAGCAAATAATTTCATAAGTTCATCCATCTTTCCACTCCAAACATTAATTTCTTCTATCGCATGCACTTTTTTATTAGTAGATCTTTCAGTGTGCCATTGAGAATAATTAACCATAATATTATCTAGGAGTTTAGTAGCTTCTCCTAAAGTGGTTTCCATAAAAGTGCCTCCCGCGGCCGAATCTAAAAGATTTCTAGAAGCAAAATTCAATCCGACATAAATTTTTTGTATAATCATCCACAAATTCAAACCATGAGTAGGGCAATTACGTATCATTAATTTCACCCTCTCCCAAGCTTGTGCAACATGTTCATGATCAAGTTGCTTAAAATTCATAATATCGTTTCTAAGAGAGATAATCTTAGCGGGAGGAAAATACTTAGAGATAAAAGCATCTTTGCACTTATTCCAAGAATCAATACTATTTTTAGGCAAAGACGAAAACCAAGCTTTAGCACGATCTCTAAGCGAAAAAGGAAATAGCTTTAATTTAACAATATCATTGTCAACATCTTTCTTCTTTTGCATATCACACAAATCAACGAAGCTATTTAGATGAGTAGCGGCATCTTCACTAGGAAGGCCGGCGAATTGATCTTTCATGACAAGATTCAACAAAGCAACATTGATTTCACAAGATTCAGTATTGGTAAGAGGAGCAATTGGAGTGCTAAGGAAATCATTATTGTTGGTATTGGTAAAGTCACATAATTTGGTATTATCTTGAGCCATCGTGACAAATAAGCAATCCAACACACGAGCAAACAAGAGACGGGCAAAAAGAGGCAAACGAAAAAGAGAGGACGAATAAAACGGCAAGGGTGAAGTGGGGGACAGGAAAACGAGAGGCAAATGGCAAATAATGTAATGCGGGAGATAAGGGATTGTGATGGGTACTTGGTATGTTGACTTTTGCGTAGACCTCCCTGGCAACGGCGCCAGAAATCCTTCTTGCTACCTCTTGAGCACTACGTTGGTTTTCCCTTGAAGAGGAAAGGGTGATGCAGCAAAGTAGCGTAAGTATTTCCCTCAATTTTTGAGAACCAAGGTATCAATCCAGTAGGAGGCTACGCGCGAGTCCCTCGCACCTACACAAACAAATAAATCCTCGCAACAAACGTGATAAGGGGTTATTAATCCCTACACGGTCACTTACGAGAGTGAGATCTGATAGATATGATAGGATAATATTTTTGGTATTTTTATGATAGAGATGCAAAGTAAAATAAAAGCAAAGTAAAAGGCAACGGAAATAACTGAGTGTTGGAAGATTAATATGATGAAGATAGACCCGGGGGCCATAGGTTTCACTAGTGGCTTCTCTCAAGAGCATAAGTATTTTACGGTGGGTGAACAAATTACTGTTGAGCAATTGACTGAATTGAGCATAGTTATGAGAATATCTAGGTATGATCATGTATATAGGCATCACGTCCGAGACAAGTAGACCGACTCCTGCCTGCATCTACTACTATTACTCCACACATCAACCGCTATCCAGCGTGCATCTAGAGTATTAAGTTCATAAGAACAGAGTAACGCCTTAAGCAAGATGACATGATGTAGAGGGATAAATTCATGCAATATGATAAAAACCCCATCTTGTTATCCTCGATGGCAACAATACAATACGTGCCTTGCTGCCCCTACTGTCACTGGGAAAGGACACCGCAAGATTGAACCCAAAGCTAAGCACTTCTCCCATTGCAAGAAAGATCAATCTAGTAGGCCAAACCAAACTGATAATTCGAATAGACTTGCAAAGATAACCAATCATACATAAAAGAATTCAGAAGATTGAAATATTGTTCATAGATAAACTTGATCATAAACCCACAATTCATCGGTCTCAACAAACACACCACAAAAGAAGATTACATCGAATAGATCTCCACGAGAGAGGGGGAGAACATTGTATTGAGATCAAAAAAGAGAGAAGAAGCCATCTAGCTAATAACTATGGACCCGAAGGTCTGAGGTAAACTACTCACACTTCATCGGAGAGGCTATGGTGTTGATGTAGAAGCCCTCCGTGATGGATGCCCCTCCGGCGGAGCTCCGGCACAGGCCCCAAGATGGGATCTCGTGGGTATAGAAGGTTGCGGCGGTGGAATTAGGTTTTTGGCTCCGTTTGATATTCTTTTTCTGCGAAACTCTGAAATAGGCAAAAAACAGCAATTCTGGGCCGGGCCTCCGGTTAATAGGTTAGTCCCAAAAATAATATAAAAGTGAATAATAAAGCCCAATAATGTCCAAAACAGAAGATAATATAGCATGGAGCAATCAAAAATTATAGATACGTTGGAGACGTATCAGACCTCAAGGTGCGCGCTGCCGAGACGCAGACTTGGTTCCGCCAGGCTTGTGAGGAGATGAAGGTCGCCCAGGGTGAGCTGGCCAAGCACGACGTGGAGCTCACCATGAAGCGGCCCGACATCGAGAAGGCCCAGGAGACGGCGGAGAGCTTGGCCGCCGCAACTGAGGCCGCTCGGACCCAGCACCAGGCCACGCTAAACTCCTAGGAGGAGGACCTTGCCGCGCGTGAGGAGAAGCTTGCCGCAACGCTCCGCGGCAAGGACGAGGAGGTGGAGAAGCTCATCGTGCAGCGGACCCAAGAGCTGGAGCAGAGGCACAGAGAGGCGCTCGATGCCCAGGCTCTAGTTCACGCCGGCAGGGTGAAGGAGCTGGAGGTGGAGCGGGACGAGTTGAAGGACCAGGCCCTGAAGCTGTCCAAGTAGAAGGACACGCTCAACGGCGCCCTGACAGAGGCGCAGGACGCGGCCGTTAGTAGGGCCGAGGAGCTCTCGGAGGTCAACAACTCCATCAAAGACCTTAAGCTGAAGCTAGAGGGCCTTGAGGAGATGCTCTCAGAGGCCAGGTCTCGGGAGGAGACCCTGGCCAAGGATCTAGAGGCCGAGAAGCCGCAGCGGAAGAACGAAGCCGCCAACCACAAGGATTTTGTGGATGGCGAGAATCACTGGATCAGCCGCCTCGAGGACGTCGCCGGCAGGATCACCACGCAGCTGGCCACCGTGGGTATGCCAAACGTGAGGTACGCCCCATTTCGCAGCACGACCTCCAACGCCAGGCTGACCCTATTCTTCGAGGGTGACCTCGGGGCCCTGGAGCAGTTGCACTCCAATCGGGCGGCCTCTCTGGCCGACGTGTCCCGGAGGCTTTGCCGGGGTGCCATGACCAAGGTCCTCACCAAGGTGGCATACTGGAACCCCGACGTCGACTTCGACGCCGCGCTGGAGAGCTTGCGGGAGGGTGCTAACCTCGCGGCGCTCAAGGAGCGTATCATGCCCATCGTCAGCTGCATCGACGGAATCGAGAGGGTGGAGGGCCAGCGTTCGGGATTAGGCACCCCGTTTCTCATCACTGCTGCATATTCATGACCAAGACAATTTCTATCTTTAGTTAGAACCGCAGCAACAATGGATGTAATATAACTCTGCAGTACTTCTGATATTATGCATGTTACTTTCCTGTTCAATCCCCCCTTTGTATGTTCACCCTACGCTAATCGGGCAGGCTTGCCGGCGCGTAAACCCAGGGCGGCTCCTCGGGGACGGATCCCCAATGGCCTGTCGGGTGTGCTTGCTGCCAGGCGAACCACCTTACCGCTCTCAAAGCGGCCGCTCGAACTGTCGAGCTTGACTCGAGTCAGAAACGAGAGCGTTGCCAATTGCGGAAGGCTACCGTGCCGTTCTCGACGCGGCCGCTTAAGCTGTTGAGCGGACTCGAAACAGAGTAAGGGCGCTGCCAATCGCGGAAGGGCCCCCTTGTGTGCAGGTTTTCCATACATAGGGCAGGACCTTCGAGGATAATAACCTTATATAAAAAGGAAATATTTAAAGTTTGGCGTGACTTAGCTTTTCTGTCGTTGCATGGGCGTCCATCGCATCTGCAGATGGTGCCGCCAAGCTTGGTCGTCTCCCTCCTTCGAACGACGGCCACGATGGAGCCGCTACTCCGATCAGACCAGATTTCCACATCTGCGCACCCCCCACCTGGCGCGCCAAAGATGTCGAGGAAAACGACACCTATGGGATCACAGGAATCCCTACTACGGTTGACGGGGCGCGGGGTTGTGAGAAGAGCAGGTCTAACAGGAAGCACACAGATCGTTTACCCAGGTTCGGGCCGCGAGGATGCATAATACCCTAGTCCTGCTTTGGTGGATGTATTGAGTGCTCTTGTGTTCTTGAGCTAGCTACGGGGTGTAACTTGCCCAAAAGAGCCGAATCCCTCTCCTGGTCGCCTCGGGCCTCCTTTTATAGGCAAACGGGGTCGCCACAGTGGCACACATGAGGTGGAAAGGTCTACAGTGCGCGAGCTTATCGCCCGGCGTTACAAGACAAAGCGCATTAAATGCGCTACTTAGGT
Organism: Aegilops tauschii subsp. strangulata; assembly: GCF_002575655.3. Lineage (NCBI taxonomy): Eukaryota > Viridiplantae > Streptophyta > Magnoliopsida > Poales > Poaceae > Aegilops > Aegilops tauschii. Next base: position 5,654,015 of record NC_053039.3, read on the forward strand.
GTCCATTAGCTTTATTAGGGATGGGAACGAGGCCCGTCCCGTCCGTCGCCGCTCCGCCTCGCTTCGACATGTGCCTAGGCTAGCGATGCGTGCGGTGCCATGTAGGCAGGCAGGCTGCTGAGGTGGCGCGGTGGTGGAGCCTTCACAAAGATCTGCATGCCACCACGTAGGTGCTTGCTGAGTTGGCCTGGAAGCCGCATGTTGCCACACAGGTGCCTACCCAGCTGGTTGGGCTGGCAGCTGCATGCGAACGGCGGCGGAGTCTTGGTCGACGCGGGCCTGGCTGTGGCCCCGCCGATGTCCTCGACAAGGGCCTTGCCGGGGGCCCGGCAAGGGTCTTGCCGTGGCGTTGCAGTCGTCCCCGGCAAGGCGCTTGCCGGGGCTCTTGTGGATTCCCTCGGCTGGCATCTCGCCGAGGGTCGCCGTCTTCTGGTCCTCATCTGATCTCACATGTTTATGATCTTGACGAAGAGTTGCATGCCACCACAGAGGCGCATCCCGAGCCCTGGTTCCAATGTAGTTGGTTGGCTGGTGTTGGAACCCACGGGCTCAAGGGTGGCCTGCTCTACTGGCATCAGGCAAGTTGCCCCGGCAAGGCTCTTGCCGGGGCCGCGGAGGCCGCCCCGGCAAGGCTCTTGCCGGGGGAGTCCACCTTGCCCCTTTGCTCTCCTGTGTTTCTGGTCTTGGCGTTGCCTCGGTTGTCTTGCGCTTCGGCTTCTCTTCGGCTTCCCTCTTCTGCCCTGCAAGGTGTGGCCGTGGCGCGCGGCTCTGACTGCCCGTGCACAAGTATAGGGTCCAAAAGAAGAGCCCCGTGCACAATTATATATATATATATATATATATATATATATATATATATATATATATATATATATATACAACTTGGTTAGGTGTTTAAAATATCAGCATGTATATTATGAGTAATTGAATTTTCAATAGACATGAGGGAATTCGTGGACTTCCATAATATAAGGGAAACTATAAGAATGAATAATGTTCATGTATACATATCTTTGTTTTTCTTCTTCACAAAGTTCATTCAATTATTATCAATAATATGAATTTTCATCATAATGATATACACAAATTTATAGCCCGTGCAACTGCATGAGTTGATGAATAGTATTATATAATCGGTAGTCGACACTGCAAATCTTCAAGTACCTAATTAAGGAGAAGTTGATTAGGAATGGGCAGTCCAAAATAATAAGTAAAGTGGAGACTTTGAACCGATGTCCGACAAAGACAAGTCGTACTAAGAATAAAAGCTGACACAACTAGCATATTATGGAAAAGTCAAGGAATGTTAAACTGCACTTATATTGTTTTCAATCTACGCGCGGTAAGACATACACTCACAACTGTCATGTGGGGCATTTAGCTTGCTTGACATAATATATATATATATTACGCACACAAATAGCTTATTAAGCAAGTAATCGAGGAATCTCAGACTTTATCTATACCATTTTCTAGCTAGACAGGCATGTAATTACCCATACTGACACCGTCATCCGGGCCTGCTAGTTGCTAATGGCAATATATACAATTGCACCACATGCACACCAGCCGGCGCCTTTGACCGCTCAGTTCATGTTTAAGTAGTGTTTGATTAGCTCCCTCTTGACCAGTTCACAAGCAGCCTCCCTCGTATTCCTTCTGGAGATCACTAGTAGGAAAAGGGGCTTTTACCCCGGTTTGTAAAGGCCTTTTGTCCCGGTTTTCGAACCGGGACTAAAGGGTCGTTACTAAAGCCCTAACCCTTTAGTCCCGGTTCTTACACGAACTGGGACAGAAGGTCCTCCACGTGGCCGCTGCTGCCAGCCCAGGCAGGGGGCCTTTGGTCCCGGTTGGTGCCACCAACCGGGACCAATAGGCAGGGCCTTTTGTTCCGGTTGGTGTCACCAACCGGGACCAATAGGCATCCACGCGTCAGCTTTTCAGGGGCTGGGGTTTTTGTTTTTTTTGAAGGGGGGGTGGGGGGTTAATTTAGGTGTTTCATATATTGTGTTAGCTAGCTAATTAATAGAGAGAAGTGTCCTCTCTTATCTCCGTGCTTGGTCAACGCTACGTACTATATACGTATGGAGAGGACTAGACACGCTAGCTAGTAATCAAATGAAGGAAACAGAAGATCGTCATGAACATATGCATACAGAGAGAAGTGATATCGACCACCTCTCCTTCTCCGAGAGATTGGTCGAACAACAAGTTCTCGTATATCTATCCGACACTACCGGCTACATATATACAATAATTATCTCTTACAATACAATCTCCTAATTAAATTGTAAGAACACAGGGTCCATATAGTATTCTCCGTTTTCAGCGGTCACGTGGTCAAGGAAGAATGCCGCCAATTCCTCTTGAATTCCTCGCGTACGATCTGGTGCTAGGAGTTCGTCCCGCTTCCGAAACATTTAATTTGAAGAAGGGGGTCAATACATATATATATGTATAAATGAAACTCAACACAAATGATGGTAATAAAATAAAATTGTGAATATTATTGCTTACGCACTTCATATTGTTCTTCAGTGTAGCCCCGCTCACAGGTCTCGTAGCGGATGGACTCGCAAACGTAGTATCCACAGTAATTATTCCTGGGTTCCTGCCACAACCACTTTACAAGAAATAGAGGTCAATCAAACTGATAAGCAAGCATGCTAAATGGTATTGATGAAACTAGCACTTGAATCACTAGGAGATGCGCGGAACATGCTACTATAGTACTTACTTTCGGGTGTTTAAATTGCAGCTTCTTCGGCAGTCCCGGAGCTTTTGTGGTGAATTTTCTCCAAACCCTGCCAGACAAAGAAAACAATTACTTGATATCAGGAAATGAACAAAGTTGCTGATATGGTGGATAATGATCGATTTAACTTACTTCTCGAGCATTTGAGTCATGTTCGCATAGTCCTGGGGATCTTTTCGTCTCGAGTCTAAGACGGTTACTACTCCCTGCTCAAGCTTAATATCTAAGAGAATATAGTGGAAGCTGTGCATGCATGCATAAGTCATCAATTACATTACCATAACCTGGACTAATAAGGGAAACCGAATATGCACAAGACAGTAACACTCACTTGAAGTTGTAAGGAAAGAGTGTTATATCTTTGTTTTGATTTAATACCAATGATTGTAGCAAGTTGGCCTTGGCTTCTTTGGGATATTTTTCAACCGTATACGCATCTATGAGATTTGTGTTAATGAACCCAATATCACCGATTTGTCTTTTCTTCAATTCGGCGATCTTCAATCTGCATAATATAGTGAGGATAATTATAAATACATGCAATGAAAGAGTTGACCTATATAGAGAGACTTAATGATAGAACTAGTACTACTTATAGACAGTAGCAAGTGATCATTGTTTTATCAAGGGCCTTTTGATTGTAAAACTGGAAGAAATCCTCAAATGGAACATTCAGCAGTTCAATTCCAACGAGGTCATGCTCCGGTTTAACTCTCAGCATCAAAGTACTCGTCCCATCAGACTCTCTGCAGGTTTTCATGTACCAATCATGTAATCTTCGCATCATCGTTGTTAGAGATCTTTCATCTTTGACGAGAGGCTTCCCGTAATGGTATTTGTATTCGTCCACCTCTATGATTTCATAATGTACATCGTCGGGCAGGTAATCTCCAAGATTGCTATAACCGGGCACCATCCTCGGATCATTAGCGATGATGTCTTTTGACACCTTGAGCGGGGGGCACGATTGGTTCGCTTGTTCGCCAAGATGGGCAATTTTTTTCCCAGCTCGTCGTTCTTTTAACCTTTGATCACTGACAGTACTTCCTGACCGCTCCGCTTCAGCATATGTCTTTGCAAGAATGCGCTCATAGTTGCCTCTCGGCGGAGACTTTGGTGGTTTTGTCAGGGCAGCCAGAGTGCGCTTTGCTTTCACCGGATCTACCTTCTCCTCCGGAGGTGGATGTTTCTTTGCTTTCACCCCTTCAAAGAAGTTTGTCACTTCGGCTCACACGATCTTCCTGGTTTCCTCCTCGGTCCTCTCGTATGGTAACTTCTCTGGAGTCTTCAGAGAAGGAACGAATCTGTATTGCCTCCCACCTCTGGCAGCTGTACTGCTAGACGCCGGCAGCAGACGGAGCGGCTGCGGCTGTCTTCTTTCCTTGCTTACGAGGCGGAGGAGAAGGACTACGACGCGCCAAAGCAGCCGCAGCGGCGGCGGGTCTCTTCCGCCCTTGCTGACGAGGCGGAGAAGGAGGAGGCTGGCTGCTCTGGTGCGCCGGCGCAGACGGAGAAGGAGGCGGAGTGCCGCCACGCGTCGAAGAAGGAGGCTCAGTGCCCTGATCACTCGCCGGAGGAGGAGGCGGAGGAGGAGGCGGAGTGCCGCCACGCGCCGGAGAAGGAGGCTGAGTGTCCTGATCACTCGCCAGAGGAGGAGGCGGAGGAGGAGGCGGACTGCCTTTACTCGCCGAAGCCGTCCAGTTCGGAAGGTTGATGAGCTCCTTCCGCCATAGGCACGGAGTGTTCAGAGCTAAACCCAGCCGAGTCTCCCCTTCACCGGTAGGGTGGTCAAGCTGGAGGTCCTCAAATCCCTCCGTTATTTCATCCACCATCACCCTTGCATATCCTTCTGGAATCGGCCGGCAATGGTAGGTTGCGCCGGGTTCAGGAGGTAAAACAGAGCCAACAGCCACCTTGACTTTGATGTTCTGCCATTGCGCCATAAGGGGCAATGTTGAGACTCCGTGATAGCATCCACGGGGTAGCTAGCAGGAGCCGTCAAGACATGCTCCAGCTGAAGCAGCTCGGTGGAAGCCACGCTGCTTCTCCGCTGAGATGGCGGGGTAGCTTCGGGGGTAGTTTCGGCATGTCGATTGCTGTCTCGTTCCTCTAGCGCTTGAACCCTTTCGTGCAGCTTCTGAATTTGGGTCTGCTCCATTTTCTTCCTCCTCTCCTGGATTTTGTAACCGCCTGCGTCCGGAAAACCAGCCTTCCACGGAACGGAGCCTGGCGTGCCTCGTGTCCGTCCAGGGTGCTCAGGATTCCCGAGGGCCATTGTGAGCTCGTCGTTCTCTTTGTCTGGAACGAACGTCCCTTCCTGCGCTGCATCGATATATTGCTGAATCTTCTTGACTGGTATTCTCAAAAGCTCGTTCGTCCAAACGCACCTCCCTGATACAGGGTCCAAGGTTCCGCCAGCCCCGAAGAACCAAGTCCGGCAATGGTCTGTCCAGTTCATTGTCTGTGGTTCGATCCCTTTTTCAAGCAGATCATTCTCAGCCTTGGCCCACTTAGGTCGGGCTTTGAGGTAGCCACCTGACCCCGTGCGATGGTGAAGCTTCTTCTTCGCAGCATTCTTCTTGTTTGTCCCTGACATCTTCTTACTCTTTTCCGATGTCTTGTGGGCCACAAATGCGGGCCAGTGATCTCTGATCTTCTCATACCGGCCGATGAATTCGGGTGTCTCTTCTTTGTCGACAAACGTTTTTAGCTCATTCTTCCACCTCCTAAATAGGTCTGCCATCTTCTTAAGAGCATGAGACTTGATTAATTGCTCTTTAACTGGCTTCTCCGGATCCTCCTCTGGCGGTAGGGTGAAATTTGCCTTCAGCTCAGTCCAAAGATCATCTTTCTGCATATCATTGACATAAGACACCTCAGGGTCTTCCTTCTTAGGCTTATACCATTGGTGGATGCTGATCGGGATCTTGTCCCTAACTAGAACCCCGCACTGAGCAGCAAATGCATCCTTTGTCCGGATGGGTTCAATCGGTTGGCCGTCGCGCGCGATTGCTGTGATCTCAAACCTTTCATCCGAGCGCAACTTTCTCTTCGGGCCTCGTCTCTTTACCGCAGTTGTGCTCGATCCAGAGGGCTAGAAAAAAGAAGAAAGACGAGTGTTAATTAATATGTGTACATACCAAAACAATGAATGCATCAATTAGCTAGTCAGCAAAGGCTTAACTAATATATTTACCTGGCCGGACTCTGTTCGGTCACCAGAGCCGTCACCTCGGGCTTCTTCTTGCACCAGCTTTGGGTCACCGGAGCCATCATAATCATGTCTTTCCTCCTCCACTCTTCGATCACCGTAGCCTGCTTCTTCACCCTGTTCTTCCAGAACATCATTGTCATTAAGATACGACAAGATATGACCTCCGGCTAAGATTATGTCCCCCAACACCTCTTCTGCTTGCTCGTCTCGTTCATGCTCCATTGTTTCTGCAAATATTACAACATGGCAATTATTACACAAACATGACAGCAGGTGGTTAGTGCAAACGTAGACCTAGCTTATTCCGGGTTTGGGGTGGCCTCAGCAACGCTTCAAGGGTAGGGGCGCGGCAGGAGGGGGTAGGAGACCGACACCTTTTTTTCTACGGTTTGGGTGTGATCGAGAGTTTTGGTCGAGCGAGAGGGCCGGGGGGTGCTCCCGTGGTATAAGTTATCATGGTCGAGAGGGGGTATAAATATCGACCGTCCATCATGTCGAAGTTATCTGGGAGGGAGTTATATATACCGACAACGATGACATATATACATGGGAAAATAATGTTATCGGGGAGGGGGTATATCGACCCCCCCCCCACGTGTTGAAGTTATTGGGAGGGGGTTATATCGACAACGACAATGAACGTACATGGGAAACTAATATTATCGGGGAGGGGGTATATCGATCCCCCCTCGTGTTGAAGTTATCGGGAGAGGGGTATATCGACGACGACAGACCCGATAAAACATAAGAAAACGAAGAAGAAACAAAAAGAGGAGAAGAAGAAAAGGAATAGAGGAGAAGATCGAAAAAAAAGAAGAAAAAAAAAAAGAGGAGAAGAAGAAAGGAATAGAGGAGAGAAGAAGAAAAATATAATTTTTTCTATTTTTTCTTCTTCTCTTCTATTCCTTTCTTCTTCTTCTCTTCTTTTTCTTCTTTTTTCCTCTTCTTATTTATTTCTCCTCTTCTTCTCCTTTCTTCCTCTTCTTATTTTCCTTTTTCCTCTCATTCATAAAAAAATGTTCAAATAGAAAATTTCGAAAAAAAGTAAAGGTTTTGCCTAATGCATTGTTCATATGAATATACAAACATTTGCATATTCTACAATAATTAATATCACCAAAAAAATCTATGAACAGAAAAAATCCTAACTTCTAAAAATCTATCTTTTGCATATATACATGAACATATATATATACAGAGAACATATATACATACATATACACAGAGAAAATGCAAAAAAAAGAATCTAAAAAAAGGACATATAAACAGATATACACACATACATATACTCATACATATACATATAATTAAGCATATAAATGTGCAGAAAAAAATGGAGGAATTAGGGGGCAGTGCAGGCTCTGACCAAGGCGACGGCGGCGTGTCGGGGCAGGGGCAGAGGCGACGGCGGCGTGGTCGGGGCAGGGGCAGAGGCGTCGGCGGCGAAGGGCGGGGCAGGGCGACGGCGACGACGGGGACGGGCCGGGGCGGCGCGCATTGGGGCAGGGGCGCGGCTGACGGCGAGGGCGGGGGCAACGGCGACGGCGACAACAGGCACGGGCGAGGGCGACGGCGACGGCGGGGGCGGCGGGCGGCGTCGGGGCAGCCTGGCGCCGTCGGGGCGGCGGGCAGCGTCGGGGCAGCCTGGCGGCGTCGGCGTCGTCGGGGCGGCAACTGCTAGGTAACTCTGAAAATTTCCTAAGTGTGAACTTATATAGCAAAGCCTTTAGTCCCGGTTCGTGGCACCAACCGGGACTAAAGGTAGGCATTAGTCCCGGTTGGTGCCACCAACCGGGACCAAAGACCTCTTTTCAGCAGCGCAAAGGGCGGAAAGCGGCGGCCTTTGGTCCCGGTTGGTGGCACCAACCGGGACTAAAGGGGGGGCATTGGTCCCAGTTGGTGCCACGAACCGGGACCAATGCCCCCTTTAGTCCCGGTTGGTGGCACCAACCGGGACCAAAGGCCTCTTGCTGCCCGCGTCGCGGCCAAAAGTTTAGTCCCACCTCGCTAGTTGAGACGGGCTCGGAGTGGTTTATAAGCCCCGCTGCGGCTGCTGTATCGAACTCCTCTCTATAGCAGGCTTCTGGGCCTAACTTTGGCGCGCTGCCCGTTGAGCCCTCTAGCCCTTCTGGGCCTGTATTTGCAAACCCGAGGGTTGGAGGGCCCAGCGGTCAACGCCCCAACAATTTTTTTTGCTGTATTTAGTTTTTTTGTTTTCTTTTTTGCTTTATTTATTTTGTTTTGTTTCTACTTACAACAAAAAACTTATTTATTTTATTTTATTTTGTTTCTAATTACTTATTTATTTTACTTTATGATAATTCTTTTCGCTATTAATGTTTCTATCAAAAAAAGTTTTTTGTGAAAATTCTTTTTGCTGTATTTAGTTTTTTTTGTTTTCTTTTTTGCTTTATTTATTTTGTTTTGCTTCTACTTACAACAAAAAACTTATTTATTTTATTTTATTTTGTTCCTAATTACTTATTTATTTTACTTTATGATAATTCTTTTTGCTATTAATGTTTCTATCAAAAAAAGTTCTTTATGAAAATTCTTTTTGCTTTTAATGATTTTGAACAGAAAATACTTCGATAATTTTAGTTGCATCAATTTTATATGATTTTAGTTTCAATAATAATAGAGGTTTCTTATAATGTTTTGAACAGAAAATACTTTGTTAATTTTAGTTTCATAAATTTTATTAAAGTTTATTTTATTTTGTCGGAACACATGTCCGGAGTTGTAATAAGTTATTAAAAATAAAAAAGAGGCGCAATGCTCGTTGATTTGCTTCAAGCCTTTCAGAATAGTGTAGACTGCACTGCACATAGCTCCATGCAGTCTACCTTATTCCTCAAGGCTTGAAGCTAAGCAACGTGAGCATTGTGCCTCTTCTTCATCGTCTCTGCACTCAGGGCTTATAAACCGCTCCTAGTGCCTCTCAGCTAGCGACTGGGACTAAAAACTGCTTAGTAAGAAACTCTAGCCACGAACCGGTACTAAAGGTGCTCGTGGGGCCACAGCCTCATTACTAGATGCACTTCGTGTACAAAACGGACAATGGTATCATACTCGTCTGTTACAAAGTTGGCATGGTATCATCATAATAGTTGCGGGAGAAAGTCTTCACTTTTTCTTCGCTTGTGTCATTTGCTTATGCGCCGTAACCATGGATAATCTTCATCGTTTATCAGGATGCTTGGGTCAGCCTTGACTTTGAAGGGAGGAATTTCATGAAACTTTTCATAATCTTCACACATGTCTGTCTTTCCCTCCACTCCCTCAATGTCCCTTTTTCCTGAAAGAACTATGTGGCGCTTTGGCTCATCGTATGATGTATTCGCTTCCTTATCTTTTGTTTTCCTCGGTCTGGTAGACATGTCCTTCACATAGATAACCTGTGCCACATCATTGGCTAGGACGAATGGTTCGTCAGTGTACCCAAGATTGTTCAGATCCACTGTTGTCATTCCGTACTGTGGGTCTACCTGTACCATGCCTCCTGACAGATTGACCCATTTGCACTTAAACAAAGGGACCTTAAAATCATGTCCATAGTCAAGTTCCCATATGTCCATTATGTAACCATAATATGTGTCCTTTCCCCTCTCGGTTGCTGCATCAAAGCGGACACCGCTGTTTTGGTTGGTGCTCTTTTGATCTTGGGCGATCGTGTAAAATGTATTCCCATTTATCTCGTATCCTTTGTAAGTCAGTACAGTCGAAGATGGTCCCCTGGACAACGAGTACAACTCATCGCAAACAGTGGTGTCACCTCTGAGACGTGTTTCCAACTAACTGCTAAAAGTCCTGATGTGTTCACATGTAATCCAGTCGTCACACTGCTCCAGGTGTTTGGAGCGCAGACTGTTCTTGTGTTCATCGACATACGGGGTCACCAAGGTAGAGTTCTGTAGAACTGTGTAGTGTGCTTGAGACCAAGAATATCCGTCCCTGCATATTATTGAGTCCCCTCCAAGCGTGCCTTTTCCAGTCAGTCTCCCCTCATACCGCGATTTAGGGAGACCTATCTTCTTAAGGCCAGGAATGAATTCAACACAAAACCCAATGACATCCTCTGTTTGATGGCCCATGGAGATGCTTCCTTCTGGCCTAGCGCGGTTAAGGACATATTTCTTTAGGACTCCCATGAACCTCTCAAAGGGGAACATATTGTGTAGAAATACGGGCCCCAGAATGACAATCTCGTCGACTAGATGAACTAGGACGTGCGTCATGATATTGAAGAAGGATGGTGGGAATACCAGCTCGAAACTGACAAGACATTGCGCCACATCACTCCTTAGCCTTGGTATGATTTCTGGATCGATCACCTTCTGAGAGATTGCATTGAGGAATGCACATAGCTTCACAATGGCTAATCGGACGTTTTCCGGTAGAAGCCCCCTCAATGCAACCGGAAGCAGTTGCGTCATAATCACGTGGCAGTCATGAGACTTTAGGTTCTGGAACTTTTTTTGGCATATTTATTATTCCCTTTATATTCGACGAGAAGCCAGTCGGGACCTTCATACTGAGCAGGCATTCAAAGAAGATTTCTTTCTCTTCTTTCGTAAGAGCGTAGCTGGCACGACCTTCATACTGCTTCGGAGGCATGGCGTCTTTTTCGTGCAAACGTTGCAGGTCCTCCCGTGCCTCAGGTGTTTCTTTTGTCTTCCCATACACGCCCAAGAAGCCTAGCAGGTTCACGCAAAGGTTCTTCGTCACGTGCATCACATCGATTGAAGAGCGGACCTCTAGCTCTTTCCAGTAGGGTAGGTCCCAAAATATAGATTTCTTCTTCCACATGGGTGCGTGTCCCTCAGCGTCATTCGGAACAGCTAGTCCGCCGGGACCCTTTCCAAAGATTACATGTAAATCATTGACCATAGCAAGTACGTGATCACCGGTACGCATGGCGGGCTTCTTCCGGTGATCTGCCTCGCCTTTGAAATGCTTGCCTTTCTTTCGACATTGATGGTTGGTCGGAAGAAATCGACGATGCCCCAGGTACACATTCTTCCTGCATTTGTCCAGGTATATACTTTCGATGTCAGCTAAACAGTGCGTGCATGCGTGGTATCCCTTGTTTGTCTGTCCTGAAAGGTTACTGAGAGCATTCTAATCATTCATGATTACAAACAGCAATGCATGCACGTCAAATTCCTCCTGTCTGTGCTCATCCCACACACGTACACCATTTCCATTCCACAGCTGTAAAAGTTCTTCAACTAATGGCCTTAGGTACACATCAATGTTGTTGCCGGGTTGCTTAGGGCCTTGGATGAGAACTGGCATCATAATGAACTTCCGCTTCATGCACATCCAAGGAGGAAGGTTATACATACATAGAGTCACGGGCCAGGTGCTGTGATTGCTGCTCTGCTCCCCGAAAGGATTAATGCCATCCGCGCTTAAACCAAACCATACGTTCCTTGGGTCAGCTTCAACTCAGCCCAGTACTTTCTCTCGATTTTTCTCCACTGCGACCCGTCAGCGGGTGCTCTCAACTTCCCGTCTTTCTTACGGTCCTCACTATGCCATCGCATCAACTTGGCATGCTCTTCGTTTCTGAACAGATGTTTCAACCGTGGTATTATAGGAGCATACCACATCACCTTCGCAGGAACCCTCTTCCTGGGGGCTCGCCGTCAACATCACCAGGGTCATCTCGTCTGATCTTATACCGCAATGCACCGCATACCGGGCATGCGTTCAGATCCTTGTACGCACCGCAGTAGAGGATGCAGTCATTAGGGCATGCATGTATCTTCTGCACCTCCAATCCTAGAGGGCATACGACCTTCTTTGCTGCGTATGTACTGTCGGGCAATTCGTTATCCTTTGGAAGCTTCTTCTTCAATATTTTCAATAGCTTCTCAAATCCTTTGTCAGGCACAGCATTCTCTGCCTTCCACTGCAGCAATTCCAGTACAGTACCGAGCTTTGTGTTGCCATCTTCGCAATTGGGGTACAACCCTTTTTTGTGATCCTCTAACATGCGATCAAACTTCAGCTTCTCCTTTTGACTTTCACATTGCGTCCTTGCATCGACAATGACCCGGCGGAGATCATCATCATCGGGCACTGGTTCCTCTTGATCTTCAGCAGCTTCCCCCCTTGCAGCATCATTGGGCACATCGTCTGGTTCCTCTTGATCTTCAGCAGCTTCCCCCGTTGCAGCATCACCGTCTTCAGGGGGCACATAGTTGTCATCGTCCTCTTCTTCTTCGCCGTCTTCCATCATAACCCTTATTTCTCCGTGCCTCGTCCAAACATTATAGTGTGGCATGAAACCCTTGTAAAGCAGGTGGGTGTGAAGGATTTTCCGGTCAGAGTAAGACTTCGTATTCCCACATATAGGGCATGGACAACACATAAAACCATTCTGCTTGTTTGCCTCAGCCACTTCGAGAAAATCATGCACGCCCTTAATGTACTCGGAGGTGTGTCTGTCAACGTACATCCATTGCCGGTTCATCTGCGTGCATTATATATAATTAAGTGTGTCAAAAACCATTACAGAGCATCATGAATAGATAATTAAGTGACCAAATTAATAGAAGTTCATCATCACATTAAAACCAAAGTACATACATAGTTCTCATCTAACAACATATGTATAGCTCTCCAGAGCATCTAATTAATTAAACCATACATTGAAACTATGTAAAACATTTCAATGCGAAAACAAATGTGATCATAATCGCAACCAAGGTAACAATTGATCCAACGGCATAATGATACCAAGCCTCGGTATGAATGGCATATTTTCTAATCTTTCTAATCTTCAAGCGCATTGCATCCATCTTGATCTTGTGATCATCGACGACATCCGCAACATGCAACTCCAATATCATCTTCTCCTCCTCAATTTTTTTTTATTTTTTCCTTCAAGTAATTGTTTTCTTCTTCAACTAAATTTAACCTCTCGACAATAGGGTCGGTTAGAATTTCCGGTTCAACCACCTCGTAGATAAATAAAATCTATGTCACGTTGGTCGGTATATTTGTCATAAACAATAAATGAACCAAATAGTTATAAAAAGATAATATATACCACATCCGAATCATAGACAGGACGAGGGCCGACGGGGGCAGATACCAAAACCATCGCACTATGTAATAAGAAGGAATAATAAAAGTAACAAAATTAGACAAGTAACTATCTAAAGTAATATTTTTTCCTTTCAGAAAGAAGATAAGAACAAGAGGCTCACCACTGTGGTGCTGGCGACGAGATCGGCGCGGGCAATCGACGGCGGTGAAGACGGGGACGGGACGTGACGGACCACTAAACCTAGACAAATCTCGGGGAAAATGGAGCTCGGAGGTCGAGTTTCGAGAGGAGAAAGATTAACTAGTGTGGCTCAGACATTTCATCGAACACCTCATGTGCATAGGAGGTGAGCTAGAGCACCCAAATGCCCTCCCCTCGTCGGCCAGAAAAAACAGAGCACTGTGGAGTGCTCTGCTGTGGCAATGGGGTATATATAGGGAACTCTTTGGTCCCGGTTCATGGCACCAACCGGGACTAAAGGCCTTTGGTCCCGGTTCGTGCCAGGAACCGGGACCAATGCCCCCTTTAGTCCCGGTTGGTGGCACCAACCGGGACCAAAGGCCTTGTGCTGCCCCGCGTCAAAAGTTTAGTCCCACCTCGCTAGTTGAGAGGGCTCGAGAGTGGTTTATAAGCGCTGCTGCGCCCACCCTCTCGAGCTCCTCTCAACTGCAGGCTTTCGGGCCTAACCGTTCTCTTTGCGTGTGGGGCCTACTGGGCCTTCTGCGGTCCCGAATCGTGGCCCACGGACGAGTTTCAAGTCGTATTCAGGCCGTGGTGGCCCAGTAGGTGGCATAATTTTTTTCTCTGTTTTTTGTTTTCTCTTTTGCTTTATTTGTTTTGTTTTGTTTCTACTTACAACAAAAAACTTATTTATTTTATTTCGAATTACTTATGTATTTTACTTTAATTATTTTATTTTTATTTATTTTACTGCTGCTATTTTTATTTATTTTACTGCTGCTTTTTATTTAATTTATTAAGGTTTATTTATTTTAGTTACTATAGTTTATTTTATTTTATTTTATTAAGGTTTATTTATTTTATTTTATTTTATTAAGGTTTTTTTATTTTATTTACTATAAAAAAATGAACATAGATGCGCTTATAGAGGAAATTAAACCTAAATTCACAATAAATTTCTATGAAATTTACTGTGAATTTAGGTCAAATTCCCTGTATAATGGCATCTATTTTCACTTTAAGAGGAGCACAACAAGGTAGAGAGGGACGGACTTATAAACTGGTGTGAGCGCCCTTCGGTTGGCGAGGTGGGACTAAACACTGGCCGCAACTAGGACCAGCCCTTTAGTCCCGGTTTGTGGTATGAACTGGGACTAAAGGGTGGTGGGCCAGGAGCGTGGCCCATTGGTCCCGGTTTGTCCCACCAACCGGGACCAATGCCCCCACGAGGCCCGGCAGGCCCCTGGCCGCACGAACCGGGACTAATGTGAATATTGCCCTGTGACCAAAGCCCAGTTTTCTACTAGTGAGAGAAGGTCCAAAAGAAACAGTAGCACAAAGCGTCGACAACCATTAATTTGTCTTTCTGGCCATGTTGACCTATCAATAAGGCCCTCTCCAGTGCTTCACCGTATACATGTGCTAAGCATTGCCACATATGCGAAAAATCTGATGTGGCAAGATAGTTAAGAGGAGAGAGAGAGGAGTCTGGTAATCCCACAAAGAACCACCAAGCACGCGGATATATGCAAAACACTTAAATGAGAGAGGTTTACCTATGCATGGAAGAGTTTTGTTGTCAAACAATTAAATGAAGGAAGCTTTGTATCATCAAACCAAGCACATATGCGTTGGGGACTTTAGTTGCTATAAACATTTTAATGCAGCTAGCACTCCATCTAAGCACCTGTACATTGGAATAGGCCTGAGTTGCCAAGCAGAGAAGACCTTCTGGCAACCAATAATCGACCTGGGGCTCCGGTATGATTGAATATCTATAACGTATGAAACTCACGTGGGTGTCCTGTGTGTGTAGCACTACTAACATTGCAGCCCCACGACATTCCTGGGAGTCCTTCAAGGATATCAGATATTGCTTGAAATTGATTTAGTGATCTAAAAAAACTTATATTAGTTTAGAGATGGAGTACTTCATAGATGCCTCCTCCAGCCACTTTGACAGTAAACAAATGTTTCTGACTCTCATATCAGTGAAGCCCACACCACCATAATCTTTAGGGGTGCATAGGTGTTCCCATCTGACCATGTGAAATTTCTTCTTCTTAATCCCAGTAGAAGTTATTTCTTATTGTATCAGCTTTTTTCTATATTTTGACAGGCAAAGTGTAGCAAACAAGAAGGTACATACGGACATTTGATAAACATGCATTGATCAATATATCTCTTCCTCCATAAGAGAAATGTTTGCATTGCCAGGAGTCCAACTTCTTTTCTACCTTTTAATGAAAAAAATCATTAGAAGAGATCTTGTCTTTGCTGATTGGTAATCCCAGATATTAATTTTTTTTTTGAAATTTGCCTATCTCCCAGTTGTATGAGCTACCCTCTGCTCCTCCTCTATACTCAACCCTACTGTGAAAATATCACTCTTCAAGTAATTGAATTTCATGCCAGACATTTCCTCTAAACATTAGAGAAGGAATTAGAATCCAGTAATAGACTCCATGTCATTATGCAAAAAAAGAAAGTTGATTAGTAATAAACAACACAAAATAATATGTACCAATGGAGACCTGAATCCATGGATGATGAAGGTAAGCCATGGAGAGAGGAAAAACCGACACAACTAGATAATTAGGTAATTGATCAAGGAAAGCGAGAATGTATTCATACTATTTTATAGCTATTCATGACACGTAAGTATGTACAGTCATATCTTCATATCCGGTGGCTAGCATGCTTGAAATAATATAACAACGGTAGTCTAAGTCCCAATATGCGAGTACCTAGCTAATTATAAGGTTAATTTAGATAGGAAAGGACACTAAAAATAATTACACGTCAACACTTAAATCGATACACGACTAACATAAGTCGTATGGAGAATATGGCACAACTAGCTGATATTGGAATTAGTCGAGGAATTCTAGATTGTACCGATACATTTTCTAGCTAGGCACGTACGTAAGACATATATACTCACATAGTCACACCTCTGGGGTGGCTAAGTTGCTTGAAATAATATATAATCTGTAGTCAAAGCCGCAAATATCCTGGCTGCTGAGCAAAGGACGAAGGGAAGCCACTCGGAGAGAGAGAGAGAGCCAACACAACTAAATAATTAAGTAAACCAGAATGTATTTCTATTATTTTATAGCTTTTCAAGACATGAAATAATATGAAAACGGTAGTCTAAGTCCCAAATATGCAATGACCTAATTAAGGTTAATTTAGTTCCGAATGCACACTCAGAAACAAAAAGTACACATAAACACTTAAATTGATACATGACTTACATCAGTCGTAGGGCGAATATGGCAAAACTAGTTGATACTGGAATTAGTCGAGGAATGCTAGTGTACCGATACATTTTCCAACTAGACACGTAAGACATACCCATACTCACACGTTGGGGGCGGCTATGTGGCTTAAGTAATACATAATCAATAGTCAATATCGCAAATATGCTGGTAGCTAATTGAGGTCAGCTGATTAGGAATAGACACTCCTAAATAATAAATACAAATGGAGGCTTGAATCGATGGAGGATGACGACAGGTCATAGAGACAATAAAAGCCGGCACAACTAGCATATTAACAAAGTAATCGAGGAATTTCAAACTGCACTTATATCGTTTTCTATCTAGGCACATAAGAAGTATACTCACACGTCATATGTGGCGGCTAGCTTGACATAACATACTCATTCCGTCCTATAATATAAGAGCGTTTTTAATAATAGTGTAGTCACTGGATCATGTTGGTAACCCAAAGAACCGTATTAAAGTTCGCTCACCAAGATTTTTTCTAGCATAAAATAATAATTTATTGAAACGCCATCGGCATTCCTTTTCAAAAAGTTGATTTATAAAATATTAACTTGTATTGAAATACCATGGCCAGCCATTAAAATGTTAGGTATGAACTATCCTATCACATAAAATAATGATTTTACATTAAATGGTCTACAAATTTTTACCCTAAATACAAAGAAACATCATATCTTTGCAAGGAGTATTAATGAATTAGTGATTTAGTAAATAATTGATTGAAAGGGTTACTCTAGAATAAACCGTAAGCTAGAGGATAGAATTGATGGATGGATCGCAGCTAGGTACTAGCTTAATTAGTTCTTTTTTAGGGGGGAAGGTAGCTTAATTAGCTGCTACTGTGTTGAGCTTCTTTCTTTGTTTCTAGCTCGCTTTGCATCACGAATTAGTGAATTGATTGATGCTTTAGGGCCTAAACGAGCGACGACCCGGGAAGGAAAAGAAGGTACACCTCTCGGTTCGGGGCCTTACATATACTCCTCCATCCATCCAACTCATATAGCCATAGTTCAACACGAGAAGAACAAGATGCTCCTGCTCCTGCTGCTTCCTGCCATACTCTACATTTCCCACCGCATCGTGCGGCGTACTCTGGCCAAGAAGAAGCCGAGCAGCCATGGCCTCACTAGCCACCCGCTGCTCGGCCATCTCTACGCGTTCCTCAAGAACCGCCACCGCTTCCTCGACTGGTCGACCGACCTCATCATCGGCAGCCCGGAGAGGAGGATGGGCTTCTGGATTCCCGGGATGATCACCTGCATCATCACGGGCAACCCGGCCGACGTCGAGCACGTCCTGCGCACCAATTTCGCCAACTACCCCAAAGGCGACAGCACCATCCCCGTCATGGGCGACTTCCTCGGCCACGGCATCTTCAACTCCGACGGGGAGCAATGGCTCTGGCAGCGCAAGAGCGCCAGCCGTGAGTTCACCACGCACTCGCTCCGCGGTTTCGTCATCGATTCCGTGCAGTCCGAGGTCAGAAACAGGCTGCTGCCGTTGCTGCGACGCGCGGGGGCCAGCGGCGGCCACAAGGTTCTCGACATGCAGGACGTGCTCGAGCGATTCGCGTTCGATACCGTCTGCATGATCTCCTTCGGCCACGACCCGTGCTCCCTCGCCGACGACGGTGTCTTGACAGACGGCAAGTCAGACTTCATGCGTGCCTTCATCGAGGCGCAAGAACTCACCGTTAAGCGGTGGCTGGAGGTCACCTGGAAGATCAAGAGGTGGCTCGATGTCGGCAAAGAGCGCCGCCTGAGGAAGGCCATCGCCAACGTACATGGGTTCGCCATGGACATCGTCCGCGCCCGCCGTCAAAGCTCGTCTGGGAATAACAACAGAGGCGACCTTCTGTCAAGGCTCGTGGCGAGCGGCGATCACGGCGACGAGGCGCTCCGGGACATCGTCCTCAGTTTCCTGCTCGCCGGCCGCGAGACGACATCCTCCGCGCTGACGTGGTTCTTCTGGCTCGTGTCGTCCCGACCGAACGTTGTCGCACGCATCGCCGACGAGGTCCGCTCGGTTCGGTTCACAACGGGCACCCACCCTGGCGATCCATTCACGTTCGATGATCTCCGGAGCATGCAGTACCTGCACGCCGCGCTCACCGAGTCGATGAGGCTCTACCCACCGGTGGCGATTGACTCCTCCGAGACATGTGCGGCAGATGACACGCTCCCTGATGGCACGCACGTCGGTGCCGGCTGGTCCATCACATACAATGCGTACGCCATGGGGCGGCTCGCCACCATATGGGGCACAGACTGCGCCGAGTTCAAGCCCGAGCGGTGGCTCGACGACGATGGGGCTTTCCGGCCGGTGAGCCCGTTCCTGTACACGGTGTTCCACGCCGGACCGAGGACGTGCCTTGGGAAGGAGATGGCATACGTGCAGATGAAGTCCATTGTCGCCAGTGTTCTCGAAGAATTTGTGGTCGACGTCATGGCCGATAAGGCCGGCGGCGGCGTGCCAGAGCACGCGCTTTCGATAACCCTGAGGATGAAGGGTGGCTTGCCTGTCCAAATAAGGAGAAGGCTGGAAGCCTAGGACGACCAGCAAGCTGCTGGAATGCTGCTGAATGTTCACGGCACCCTATCACGTGGTAGTAATGCTTGCATGCGCTGAGGGCGCTGCGCTCGTTGTGTTGTGTAACTACCTTGTGAGTGACAGTGAGTCGATAAAATATAATATATCTATACCTATCAATAAATAAAGGATGTAATATTTATGGTCTCGTCTTCGTACGCTCGCTACTCTGCCGCACTCCATGCAGTTTCCTGTTTTGTTACATGATCGATGGAAAGTTTGTCCCTAGCTTATCAAGCTGACCGCTTGGTTGTTACGTGATCGATCGGCTGTACTCCCTCCATTTATTTATACAAGGCCGATATGAAATATACGTTTTACATCTATGCAAGTCACCAATGATAATCGAGAAAAGAATTAATGATATTTTCTCATACTAGCAATCTATTTAATACAATCGACACTTTCTCTCATGACGGATCCAATGGACACTTTCTCGCCCGACATCGATCCGATCATCCTCGCTCTCTGGTGCGGCATGTAGCCCCAATTGCTGCTCCACGAAGGTGTTTTGCCGGATGAGTATCGCGATCTCCATGAGCCTCTCTTTGTCCCGTCTGCGTGTCGCTGCACCGTTCACCTTCCTGTCCGTGTTTCCAGTGGGCTCGTTCGTTGGTGCTCAACCTCCAATGAAGCCAGCACCGACACACCCACGTGTCTAGCTAGAGAGGCTTGATGACATCCATCCAAATGGATGCGTGGTGTACGTCTCTTTTGCAAGCTGCAAGTCATTGACCGTGCAACAAATGGCCGACCTCACTGCAGGATTGGAAGCGAGCAGCCACCGATTCCTTTCGGTCGTGAGGATGCATGGCAACGACGGAGACAACACAAACCCATTGGCGTGGTTCCCATAGGCTTCCTGCAGAGGATCGAGGACATGGGGTGACAATGGCAATGAAGCCAAGCCTTCCTCAGCAACACGTTCACTTGTTCCCCATCAGATCCAGAATAATTTTCATAATCTACGGCTTTGTAAGCTCTCGCAGATGGTGCCCTTGCAAACAGAAGTGTGTAATGCATGTGTTTTAAGGCCATTTTGGAAGTGTTGGAACATGAAACACTTGCTAGCAGATAAAGCTTGGCAACTGATATTCAGTTGGCCTTATATTATTCTTTACTTTCTAAAGAAAGGTATTATTCTATACACACTCCTCAAAGAAAAATAATGTTTTGGCAAGGTACATGCGCAATCTACTTATTATGATTCCATATGTATATATATAAAAAATTTACTTTAAACTTTATAGGTCGGGCGTGCATGCAAGGTCAGAAGAAATTTCCTAGTCACTAACGGACATCTGGTAACCTACTAATTAAACCTTAGTTTATTATTCACCAATTTGTTTTGTTGATGTAAATAAATGTACGATGTCCTTGTAAGTTTAATCTCTCAACAATATTTCAACTGATGATGGTAATGGCTCCTTGCACTTGGTGAATGAACGGGAAAGGTAATTTTGATATTTATAAGCAATGCTTTTGTGAATATAGGTTTTTTCCAACTTTTCCTTGTATTGGTCTATGTCCCAAGGGATGCACATGTCTCCTGGAGAAAAAGAGACTTAGTAAACCAAAATTGAATTCATCGAGGTAAGCTACTCCATGATTTTATGATTGAAAGTGTAGCACTTTATACATGCACTTTTTAAATTTATTATCGATAAATGCTTTATATGGCTGATGCTCCTTGAAATGTCCCAATGACAGGGTGCACATGTCTCCTAGGGACAAAGAGAAGGAGAGAGGCAATATCTTAATGGTATAGTACGATTTGGTCTTGAAAGATTGAACTAGGGGAGCATGATTTTCCTTCTCCCGTCGCAACGGAAGAGCATTTTTATAGTCTAATAGTAAAGGGCGATGCATTTATTCGAAATTTTCTTCCCTCCCACCTGGGATAGCAATGTGGCCCACTCAGCATTTTCTGGTACCTGCCCACTCGGCATTTTCTTGTGCGGATGTAACCACACGCCACTAATGTCTTCTCCATATAGGCTGTACGCCGGCGGCATAGTGCCATCCCAACCATATCGATAACCCAGCTCATTTTCAGCGCACAACAGGCGCACATCTCGTGCTCTCTATTGTGGAGACCAGAGAGTGATCTGGCTATAGCTAGCTAGATAGCTCTCTTGCGCATGCACGGCCACCAGTGGCGGCAGAGATGAGCGGCGCCCGCCTCTCGGTGTGGCGCCAGTGTAGAGGTCCCGGTCTTCACCGCTAGATACAATATATGATCTCTTACAATCCCTAACATCTGAAGTCAAGTTTCACATGGTATTCTCCGGTTTTATTGATGACGTGGTCAAGAAATAATCCCGCCAATTCCTCTTGAATTGCTTTTATGCGATCATGTGGTAGGAGTTCATCCCGCATCCGCTAGAGCTAAATTGAAGAAGAGGGTCAATACATGTGTATGAATGAAACTGATCAACACAAATGATGGTAATAAAATAAAATTGTGAATATTTTTGCTTACGCACTTCATATTCTTTTTCAGAGTAGCCCCGCTTATTAGAGGTCGTCACGTTGTAGATGAACTCGCAAACGTAGTGTCCACAGAAATCATTCCCGGCTTCCTGCCACAAGCACTTTACAAGAAATAGAGGTCAATCAAACTGATAAGCAAACATGCTAAATGGTATTGATGAAACTAGCTAGAATCAATGGGAGATGCGCGGAACTAGGTAATAGTACTTACTTTCGGGTGTTTAAATCGCAACTCGGTCGGCAGTCCCGGAGAAATTGTGGTGAACTCTTTCCAAACCCTGCCAGACAAAGAAAATAATTACTTGATATCAGGAAATGAACAAAGTTGCCAATATGGTGCGATAATGATCGATTGAACTTACTTCTCGAGCATTCGAGTCATGTCCGCATACTGCTCGGGATCTTTTCGTCTGGAGTCTAAGACGGTTACTTCTCCCCGCTCAAGCTTAATATCTAGGAGAATAAAGTGGAACCTACGCACGCATGCATAACTCATCAGTTACATTACTATAAGCTCGAGTAATAAGGAAACCGAATGTGCATAGGAAAGTAACTCTCACTTGAAGTTGTAAGGAAAGAGTATTTTGAGCAACGATTTTAGCAAGTTGTCCTCGGTTTCTGAGACATTGTGTTTAACCATAAATTCATGTATGACATTTGGGTTAATGAACCCAATGTCATAGATTTGTGCTTTTCTCCATTCGACGATCTTCAATCTGCATAATATAGTGAGGATAATTACAGAAAGTAGTACTTATAGACAGTAGCAAGCCATGAGTGATTTGTCGAGGGCCTTTAGATTGTAGAGCTGGAAAAACTAGTCAAAAACAATAGTTAACACATCTTGTCCAATGAAGTCGTGGTCATCTTTAATTCTCATTGTCAAAGCATCCTTCCCAGACTCGCTGCAGGTTTTCATGTACCATTGATGGAATCTTCGCATCATCGTTGTTAGAGAAGGACTTCCATCTTTGACGAGAGGCTTCCCATACTGGTATCTAAATTCGTCCACCTCCATTGTACCAAAATGTGCATCGTCGGGCAGGTAATCTCCAGGATTGGTACCGGGCACCATCACCGGCAGATTTGCGACGATATCGCTAGACACCTTGAGCGGGGGGCACGATTGGTTATACTGTTCTCCGAGCTGGGGATTTTTTTCCCACTTCTTCGTTGTGCTAACCTTTTGTCACTTGAAGTAGTTCCCGACCGGCGCGCTTCTGGCAATGTCTTTTTAAGACAACGGACATGGTTGTCATCCGGCAGAGGCGGTGGTGGTCGATTCAGGGCATTGATAGTGCGTTGAACTTTCACCCGATCTATCTTCTCCTCCGGAGGTGGATGTTTCATAGCTCTTTGCATTTCAAAGAAGTCCTTCACTTGGGTTTCACAGATCTTCGCGTTTTCCTCCACGGTCCTCTCGTATGGTAACTTCTCTAGAGGCTTGAGAGATGGACCGAATCTGTATTGCCTCCCGTCTCTGGCTGTACTGCTAGACATCGGAGCAGCCGGAGAGGCGGCGTCTGTCTTCCTTTGTTGCTTATGAGGCGAAAAAGAGGCGGAGTGCTACGACGCGCCGGTGCAGCCGTAGTGTGGCTTGGAGGAAAATGGACGGACCGCTAAACCTAGACAAATCACGAAGAAAATGGAGCTTGGAGGTCGAGCTTGGAGAGGAGAACGCTTAAGTAGTGTGGCTCGGGCATTTCATCGAACACCTCATGTTCATAGGAGGTGAGCTAGAGCACCACAAAGCTCTCCCCTCGCTGGCCAGAAAAACAGAGCAGTGGAGTGCTCTACTCGCGGGCGAGGGGTATATATAGCCACCTCATTGGTCCCGGTTCGTGGCTGAAACCGGGACCAAAGGACCCCCTTTGGTCCCGGTTCCAGCCACGAACCGGGACCAATGGATGTGGGCCAGGAGCGAGGCCCATTGGTCCCTATTCTTGTCTGGAACCGGGACCAATGCCCCACGAGGCCCGGCCGCCCCCTGGGCTCACGAACCGGGACCTGTGCCCCCATGGGTCCCGGTTCGTGACTGAACCGGGACTAATGGGCTTGCCAGGCCTGGACCAAAGCCCTGTTTTCTACTAGTGGAGGACATACAGCGCACCGTCCGGCGGCTAGCAGCAACTTGATAGCAACATCGAACACACATTGGGACTCTTTACCTTTCCCATCATGTATGGATGGGTAGGACAGTATTTAGGTATGATTTGGTAACATTTGTTTGCATAATTACATTTAGTATGGACAAGTAAATATGGACTAACGTACTAGAGTATTTATACCTCGTAGCAATGCACGAACAATTATCTAGTATACTTGTGAAAGCACGAATTTGGTGAACCCAAATGATGTAAGTCATGCAACCATCTATATCCAACGTCTCACGTTGCTTCAATGATGTATATATCCATCACATCATCAATAATTTAGAAACATGTTAATTGCATTAATCAAAATTTGGAAACAAAATTAGCTGCATTAAATACAAATAATCTTGGAGTCAGCATTAATTGCAGTTAATCTTGGAAATATTATTGCTGGCAAACTGAGCATGTGTTTCATGCACACGATTACTAGTAAGTGTAACAACCGACACGAGGGTCGTGAGCCCTCGGAATCAGTAAGTCCCTGTCCACACCTATCATATTTGATTCCCGGCATTTCCTCTCATTAGCTAGCTTGGCTGCTATTTACTTGATTTTTCAATTTTTGTATTGCAGCTCCATAATGTGTTGCCAAAAGGTTATTTCTGCTTGGCAATTTATTGATCGGTCATCATGGCCAGAAAGACAAATTAGTGGTTGTTAATGTTTAGTAATCTTTCCTTCAGATCCTTTCTTTGAGAGAAAACAAGGGAGGTTGTGTGTGAACCCGTTTGGGGGGAGCAAATGATACCCTACATAAACATGAACTGAGCGATCAAAGGCACCATGTGTGCAAGATATGTAATTCTATACATTGCCAATAGCAAGCTAGCCACCCCGGATGACGGTGTGAGTATACTTACTTAAATGCATGCGAAGCTCGAAAAGGATATAAGCACAAGATGATATTCCTCTGTTATTATTTTTGAACGGCACTAGTGCAGAACCAGGCTACAGCACCGGTTCGTAAGGGCCTTTAGTGCCGGTTCTGTAACCGGCACTAAAGGGTGGGGAGTAAAGGCCCCCCCTTTAGTACCGGTTATGCACGAACCGCCGCTAAAGGGCCACCACGTGGCACGAGCCGGCGCCGGGGACGGGGAGACCTTTAGTACCGGTTGGTAACATCAACCGGTACTAAAAGGCTAGGGGGTTTTGGGTTCAGGGTTTCTTTTTTCCTTTAATTTTGTGTTTTCCATTTAATTCTTTTTCGTTTGCTGGTATTTTACGATACTACTTATTGTACACATTATGGATATATATATATAAATAGAATTTCTCGTATAACCGATCATAGCGGGTAATGGAATTCTCCTCTAGGATCTATGACCTGGTCGAGCAAAAATCCCGCTATTTCCTCTGCAATTGCTCGTACGTGATCCATTGGTAGGAGCTTCTGCCGCACCTCATTGAACTGTTAAGAAGGAGATCAATATGCATGTATTACTTGTGTGACTAGATATCGATAATGATGTAAAAATTGTGTATAGTGTTCTGGCAAACGTACCCATATCTGTCTATCAGATGTGCTCCTTTCGGACGTCATCATGCGAATGTTCTCGCAAACGTAGTATGCACATAAATCATTCCCTGGCTCCTGCTTCATGGCCAGTACGAGAATAGAGTTCAATCAGATAATAATTAATCAAGCATCATAATTAATGTTATTAAAACTAGAATTAAAGAGATTGCATGGTAGCTAGCTAGCTAGTACTACTTAATTAATTACCGTGGGTCGATCAGATTTTCTCTAAACGGGCCTGGAACGTCTTTGATGAACTTTTTTCAAGCCCTGCCGGCCCGCCGGCAAAGAAAATGAATAAATGAGTTATTAATTAGTTGATATCAGGACATATATATAATGATTGAAATTACCTGTTGACTATCCCCTTCACGATTGAGTACTCTTTAGGTTTTTTAAGCAGTGAGTCCAGTACTTCAACTTTTCCATCTTTAACTTTAATTAGTGGTACCTGCATGCGCACGTTTGCATGTATAAATTAAGCGGGCATGTGCATAACACTCATCAACTAACCCTAAACCCTATACACTTATTAACATCTAGCTAGTAACAAAAACAGAATTTGTAGTACAAGACAGTGTGACTCACTGGAAGTTGTAAGGAAGTAGTATATCTGCATTGGTAATGAGACGCTTCAAGAACTCTAGCATCTTATTCTCTACTTCTTGTTTATAATGTTCATATGACCATGTCTCTTCATTAATGGTATTTGGGTCAATGAACCCAATGCCATAGCGTCCAGCTTTTCTCATTTCAGACATCTTCATCTTGCATAATACCACAGAAAAGAATATATAGTGAGGATAATTACAGGTAATGATCAACGAGAGCACTACAGCTAGCTTGAGACTTAAATTACAGAAAGAAATCACTTACAGACAATAGCAACTGACGATAGATTTGTCGAGTGCATCATAATTGAATAACTTAAACAGTTCTGTATACTCAATAGACAGAACTAGCTTATTGAAGTAATCCTCTTCCTTGACTTTCACCATGAGGAACTGTAGATTGTGGGTCTTGCAAATTTTCATGTACCATTGATGCAATTTATACATTCTCGTTGGGAGGTTCTTGACCTCCTCGGCTCGACCAAAGGTTCACCGCGGACATATTTCCATTTTATTTCCTCCTCTCTAAGAGGAGTTGTCCAACAGTCATACCGAGCATTTCAGCCTGCATTATATGCTCCTCGGTTATTACCAGATTGCCTAGCTGGGGAACGTTAATAGTTTTCCCATATATATATATATATATATATATATATATATATATATATATATATATATATATATATATATATATATATATATATATATATATATATATATATATATATATATATATATATATATATATATATGCGCTGGTACTCTTATGTGTTGTTGGCACAACAAGCGGGGGGATCGATTGCGTCGCCTGTTCTCCCAGCTGGGAAACGGTTTTCCTGCATTTTTTGCCAGCTGCTTGGCTCGAGCTCGACTCCTTCTATACTCGTGCTCGATGTGCCTTCCTGATTTGGCGCTCATAGTCTGAGTCAACAGGCTTGGGAGCTGGTGGTCTAGCCATACGAATAAAATGGTCAATCTTTTCCTCAGGCACTTTCTCCCTTGGCGGCGATGCCGGTTTCAGTCCAAAATGGGCGTCCACTTGGGCCTTCACTGTGGCTGCGTTTTGCTCCTCGGTCATGTCGTAAGGCCTCTGAGGAAGAGGAGCGAGGCTTGGACCATATTTATATTGCTTGCCTCTGCCTGTACCTCATGTACTACCTCGACTCGTAGCGCTACGGACCATAGCTGCGGCGGCTCTCTTCCCCGATTGCTGAGGCAGCGGAGACGGCTGACATGGCTGAGTTGGAGCAGGAGGAGTGGCCTGACGCTGTGCCGGACTTGAAGCAGGAGGAGTGGCCTCAGGCGGTGTCGGACTTGAAGCAGGAGGAGTGGCCTCACCCTGTGCCAGACTTGAAGCAGGAGGAGTGGCCTGCTGATGTGCCGGACTTGGAGGAGGAGGAGTGGCCTCACATCGAGGAGGAGTCGGATGACGACGCGGTGTCGGTGGCCTTCGAAAGATGATGCAATCCTTTCTCCATAGGATGATACGATGTATGGCCTCTCCTAGTGTGTGCTCCTCGTGCTGTCCAGGAATGTCAAGCTCTAGCCCCGAATATTGGTCCACCACCTCATCAACCACGACACGAGCATAGCCAGCTGGAATCGGGTTGCAATGGAAGGTTGCTTCGGGGGGTTTGTACAAGCAACGGCGTCTGCCACCTTCATGGATATGTTCTTCATTTTGAAGTGTAGCTCACAGTTAGTGTTCTCCATGATGTCATCCACAGGGTATCTATCCAGCAGTGCGTCCACCGGGGCGGAACCAACGCGGCTTCTCGGCATGGATGGGACGGTGCTATCCAATGTTGGATCATCCGCTAGCTGCTGCCGCTGCTGAGACCCCCTTTCCTGGCTAAGTGAGTCCATCTGCTGCTGCTGCCGCTGGAATTTGAGTGCCAAGTCCGCGTGCGCTGATTCTAGGCCTTGAAGGCGTTCTGCTTCCTGCTTCCTCTGCTCCTCCTCCATCTTCCTCTTCTTCTCCTCCTCCATCTTCCTTCTTGCACTGGTCCTGTAGTCGTCGTTCCATTATGAAAATCCCTCATACCAGGGAATAACGCCCTTGCCTCGTGTTCTTCCCGGGTGTTCAGGATTTCCCACGGTGCGCGTAAGCTCGTCGTTCTCTCTGTTGAGCGTGAACACCCCCGTTCGAGCATCTTCTATTGCTTGAAGTAACTTCTCTTGGGCTCCTTTTAGACTTGCCTTCTAGGAAACCAGGCATGTCTTCGGGTCCAACGCCCCCCCATGCGCATAGAACCAAGTTCTACACCTGGGGGGCCAGCTCCTAGTAACTGGAGTGACCCCTGCATCCAGCATCTCTTCCTCAAACTTATCCCACTTAGGCATTGCCACTGCGTAGCCACCTAGCCCCAGCCTATGGAACTTCGTCTTTTTGCGGCATTGGTCTTGTTTTTTCTCGACCGTTCCTTAGCTAATTCGGATTCCTTGAATTTCATGAAAGCGGGCCAGTGTTATCTTTGCTTCTCCAGTGTTCCCTTGAATTCTGGAGTCTTCTTTTCTCCTTCGACGTAGTTGGCCCATACAGTTTTATTGTGGGTGTTGAATGCAACTGCCATCTTCCTAAGAGCAGCGTCCTTGACTTTCTGCACATCTGCATCAGTGAAATGATCTGGTAGGGTGAAATGTTCCATGAGAGATTCCCAAAGCGTTTTTTGCTCTGTCGTCGACCCAAGTAACATCTGGATGTTTCTCCTTTGGCTCTTTCCATTCTTGAATGGAGATCGGGAGTTGGCCCTTCACAAGAACTCCACACTAACGAACAAACTTGTTCGCAATGTTCTGAGGCATGAGGGGTTCGCCATTAGCTTTGATGGAATCGATGTTGTACTTTACACCCTCCTTCAACTTTTTGCCCGGGCCTCGCTTTGTCCTGCTGTGTGTAGAAGCAGATTTGCTCGATCCGGAGGGCTGAAAGAAGAAAGATCGATTCGTTAATAAATCTTCAAATCAAAAAAACATGTGATGATTGATACGTCTCCGTCGTATCTATAATTTTTGATTGTTCCATGCCAATATTATACAAATTTCATATACTCTTGGTAACTTTTTATATTATTTTTGGGACTAACATATTGATCCAGTGCCAGTGCCAGTTCCTGTTTGTTGCATGTTTTATGTTTCGCAGAAACCCCATATCAAACGGAATCCAAATGGGATAAAAACGGATGGAGAATATTTTTGGAATATTTGGAGAATTCCGGAAGAAGAATCAACGCGAGACGGTGCCCGAGGGGGGCACGAGGCAGGGGGCCCCCTGGGCGCGCCCCTGACCCTCGTGGCCCCCCCGTAAGGCGGTTGCTGCTATACTTTGGACGCAAGAAAACTAATTTTCGGAGAAAATCTGGGCGAAGGTTTCAATCCAATCAGAGTTACGGATCTCCATATATACATGAAACGGTGAAAGGGCAGGAGACAGAACGCAGAAACAGAGAGAAACATAGAGACAGATCCAATCTCGGAGGGGCTTTCGCCCCTCCCACACCATGGAGGCCAAGGACCAAAGGGGAAACCCTTCTCCCATCTATGGAGGAGGTCAAGGAAGAAGAAGACGAAGGGGCCCCCTCTCCCCTTCTCTTCCGGTGGCGCCGGAACACTGCCGTGGCCATCATCATCACCGCAATCTTCACCAACAACTTCACCGCCATCATCACCAACTCTTCCCCCCTCTATGCAGCGGTGTAACCTCTCTCTTACCCGCTGTAATCTCTACTTAAACATGGTGCTCAACGCTATATATTATTTCCCAATGATGTATGGCTATCCTATGATGTTTGAGTAGATCCGTTTTGTCATATGGGCTATTTGATGATCAAGATTGGTTTGAGTTGCATGCTTTATTATTAGTGCTGTCCTATGGTGCTCTCCGTGTCGCGCAAGCGTGAGGGATTCCCGCTGTAGGGTTTGCAATATGTTCATGATTTGCTTATGGTGGGTGCCGTGAGTGACAGAAGCATAGACCCGAGTAAGTAGGTTGTTTGCGTAGGGGATAAAGGGGACTTGATGCTTTAATGCTATGGTTGGGTTTTACCTTAATGATGTTTAGTAGTTGCGGATGCTTGCTAGAGTTCCAATCATAAGTGCATATGATCCAAGTAGAGAAACTATGTTAGCTTATGCCTCTCCCTCAAATAAAATTGCAATAATGATTACCGGTCTAGTTATCGATTGCCTAGGGACAAATAACTTTCTCGTAACAAAAAGCTCTCTACTAAAACTAATTTAGTTGTGTCTTTATCTAAACATCCCCTAGTTTTTATTTACGCTCTCTTTATTATCTTGCAAACCTATCCAAAAACACCTACAAAGCACTTCTAGTTTCATACTTGTTTCAGGTAAAGCGAACGTTAAGCATGCATAGAGTTGTATCAGTGGTCGATAGAACTTGAGGGAATATTTGTTCTACCTTTAGCTCCTCGTTGGGTTCGACACTCTTACTTATGGAAAGAGGCTACAATTGATCCCCTATACTTGTGGGTTATCAAGACCTTTTTCTGGCGCCGTTGCCGGGGAGTCATAGCGTGGGGTGAATATTCTCGTGTGTGCTTGTTTGCTTTATCACTAAGTAATTTTTATTTGTTGTTCTTTGTTTTTTATATCTTTAGTTATGGGTAGGAAACGCAAAATACCAAAAAAATTCGTTGTACCTACTGAACCAATGGTTGAAGAACCACTCAAAATCTATCACACTCCTGAAGCTTATTAGTTGGATCGTATTCGATCCCTATGTGCTCGCGCTGAAACCCCAACTAGCTTAGTTGAGGGCAAATCTTTAGATGAGCATGCTTGTTATGTGCGACACCGCATATCTAAAAAAGGGAAACTTTTACTGGATCAAATTCATCGTTTGCAATGCTATGCTTGGAATTTATGTGAAATATATGATGTTACTTGTTGTTCTGAAAACCCTAAGAAACACCTTCCCTACCAATGTGAGTTTATTGATAATGGAATCGTATCTTCGTACGCTAAGGGTGTTTATAATTACTATGATGTTCAACAAATTGAAGAATTTGTTGCTTTTAAGGGTGCTTATGAAATTGCTTCTTTCATTGAAACGTATGATGCTACTCTTTACAAATCTGAAAATTTTGCCATACTTAAATATTGCTATGATAATTATGCTTCTAATGCCTATGTTGAACCATATATTGAGGACTACTCCGCTGTCCAAGAAGAGACTAATATTTTGCAGGAGTCTATGGAAGAAGAAATTGATGAAACTGTGGGCTCATTGGATGAAAAAGATGAGGAGGAGAGCAAAGTACAAAAGGAGGAAGAGCGGATTAGCTACCCGTGCCCACCTTCTAATGAGAGTAACTCTTCAACTCATACATTGTTTAATTTCCCTTCGTGCTTACCGAAGGATGATTGCTATGATGATTGTTATGATCCCGTTGATTCTTTTGAAATATCCCTTTTTGATGATGCTTGCTATGCTTGTGGCCAAGATGCCAATATGAATTATGCTTATGGAGATGAACTTGCTATAGTTCCTTATGTTAAACATCAAATTGTTGCTATTGCACCCACACATGATAGTCCTATTATCTTTTTGAATTCTCCAAACTACACTATATCGGAGAAGTTTGCACTTATTAAGGATTATATTGATGGGTTGCCTTTTACCGTTGCACGTGATGATTTTGATGAATATTATATGCATGTGCTTGCTGCTCCTACTTGCAATTATTATGAGAGAGGAACTATATCTCCACCTCTCTATGTTTCCAACACGATAAAATTGCAAGAAACTGTTTATACTATGAATTGGCCTTTACTATGTGTGCATGAATTGTTCTTTTATGACATGCCGATGCATAGGAAGAGAGTTCACTACAAAAAAATACACTTCCGTGATGATATGTGTTTATCACAGTAGGTCGCGTTTTCTGTCATGCATGTACATCCATGACAAATTTATGACAGAATCAAGATAGTCATACCTGTGCTGTCGTAGAAGTGTTCCATGACATTGCCAAAATTATCATCACGGTAATGTCCACTTCCATGACGATAAATTGGGCGTCACAGAAGTGCTTTCGTCAAGGGTGACCGACACGTGGCATCCACCGTAACGGAACGCCGTTAAGCTATCGGGTCGGATTTTGGATCCGATAACCCGTTAACAGCCACGACCAATGCCGATTTTCCACGTGTAAAATTCTCATTGGCTGACGGATCCACGCGTCAGCTCCACGTTGGCACAGGTGTCACTCATCCAACGGTCAAGATGGGCCTATGATATGTTGACACGTGGACCGGCCCAAAAGTGACCCACAAAGTTTAAATGGGCCGACCCAACCGAAGGCCCATAAGATTTAGCAGACCATAATGGGCCGGCCCAGCTAAAGGCCCACAAAATTTAGCGGACCATAATGGGCCGGCCCAGCTAAAGGCCCACACGATTTTGCAGACCATAATGGGCCAGCCCAGCTAAAGGCCCACAAGATTTTGCGGACCACAATGGGCCGGCCCAGCTAAAGGCCCACAAGATTCTGCAGACCATAATGGGCCGGCCCAGCTAAAGGCCCAACATTCTCTGTCAAATCGGCCCGCCAACGGCCTGTCCTAAACTTGTCATCAACGCGGCCCATGGTCACTTCTAGCCCATTAACAGTCCGCTAAGTAATTGGGCCGAATTACGGCCCGATGTGTTTCCGGCCTGCTAAAGGTCCGGCTTCATTTGGGCCCATTTACAGGCCATCAAAACTTTCGGCCCATAAACGACCGTGAAGGATTTGGGTCATATTCGGCCATGTCTGACATTCAGCCTGTTAGAGGCCCACTATAGCTTTGGGCCACTTTCGCCCTGTTGTCATTTTCGGCCTGTTAACGCCGGACGTAAACCATGGGCCATATGTGGCCCAACGTCATATCGGGCCCATTAATGGCCCATATAAAAATGACGATAATCTAGCCCGACTGAAGTTCCGGCCTGTTAAAGGCCCGTGTATTAGGTTGGCGCATTTACGGCCCGTCTGAATTTCGGCCTGTCAAAGATCCGCATCGTAAATGGGCCACCATTTCGGCCTGCTAAGTCCAGTGGGTTATTTGGCACAATCAGGGCCCAATCTCACTTTCGGTCTATTAAAGGCCCATGTTTTTTATGGGCTCGAGATATTTACACCTGTAAACGGCCTATTTTTACTGAGGGCCCAAATTATGTTTAGGCCTGTTAAAGGCCCACTATGGGCACAGGCCTACCAGAAAAATATGAAAGCCTATGCTGATTTAGGCCCAGATATTTTTAGTAGGCTACATGCCAATTTCGGCCCGTAATCGTTTTTAGCTCAATTGGAATGGGCCCGACGAATGTTGGCATGTTGGGCTCCTACGAAGCTTTCTGCCGAATACATTACTAAGATAAACCTACACTATACAAAAATAGCGTCGTAATTACTGCAGTCTGAGGCAGCATCATAAATGTTGTATCACAACAAAATAAATTCCAACCATACAACAAAAGGCCTGTTGGCATAAAGTTTACAATCCTTCCAGATAAAAGCACCATCAGATGTATAGAAGCACAGATCATTTGACCTGAGTGCTAATGTTTCAGGCTGTAGAATCTGATGGAGCAGCACGATCTCCACCTTTTTTCCGCCATTGCTCTTGAACAACGAAGCGAATGTCTGATAGTCTGGTTTCAAAACCATTCATATCTTCACGACATTTCTCAACCACTATTCTTGTTTCCGAAACAACGTCCATTAGGGATTGGACTTATGTCTGGAGCACAGATATATCATTCTGTCTAGCAGGAAGATTTTGTTCAGTAGGCGATTTGGACGAGTTTACCTTGACAACCAACCCAGAATTACGCAGGAAGTTGCTTTTTGCACTGTTAGTGGAGAGATACTGACGCACTGCAGCAAGAGCTGACATTGTGCCTGTAGTAGCCTCGTCACCTTCAGGTGGTTGTGGCTGTTCAATCATTTGTTCCATAGCTTCCTGAAAGTTTGAACTTGTAGATTAGTGTACCAGATAAGTTACTAATGAGACAAAAACAAACAAAGTAGGTTAAACATTTATACATAACTTATTTTGGTGAACTACTGTAATACATTATCATGTATTGTAGTGCCAACTACATAATAAAATCACTTTCGGAACATATGTCCATGTAGCATGCCTACTGTATTGTCTATTTCCTCACATTCGTTGACATCTAAGGATAAAGAGACATGGTTTAAAGTAGGATGAACATAGTATGACATCATTCAAATCATGGGCAAACAGATATAAAACAAACATGCTATTTTATCATTGTGTGCGCACATGAACATAACAACTAGATTACAGATCAAGACCAAAAGAATATCCTTCATCTCTATCAAACCATGTAAGGTGAAATGATACGTTAAGACAACTGTGAATAAAAGTGAACAGAGTAACTGACATTGGCTGCAAACCAAGTAGTTAAATGAACACATAACAGTACCAATCAGTTCAAGGCAGGAGGAGTAAGGACTTACAACAGCGGCTTGAACTGGTGTGCTCATGCCCTTCATCTTGCTGCTGTGGCAATCCTTGAACATTTGCACTGCATTCGGTTCAGGTTCTTTTTGGTCCGCACGGGCTTTCCTCTGTATTTGGAACAAGTCAATATAGATACGATAATATGTCACAAAAAAAGAAGAAGGAAGTAGCAGCTATTTACAAGAGCCTCGCAGTGTGCAATATAGCTACGAGATCCTGTTGTCTGTTGGAATTTCACTTTAGAACGGTTGGTTTTGTTCTTCAAACAGTTAGCCTAGAAGAAGACACAGTTGTAAGGCACATACATAAATACAAGTTCAATATGTGGTCTGATCAAATACATATAGCCTACCTGATACTTTGGATCAGACCAGTGTTTAACGAGGGCTGTCCAGTCTTCATCTGTAATATATTCCACTGGAGATGTTTGGGCGATTTCATTGTTAGCCTTGCCTTCAAAGTGAGATTTTCTAAGGTGGTACTGATACTGTCGCAGAGCAGACTGAAAAACATGAGTGCATGCTTGTTTAGTTGCATCATATTTCGGATCCATCTTGAACCTCATCTGTTGAAAAAAGAATGTGAGTCTTATTAGGAGGAAGCTAGAAAGTATGGGACAGAGCAAGACAATATTACTAATTGCGATGAATAACATTACTTACGGATAAATGGTCAAGGAAGGTGTTAAACTGGGTATTGTCTTTCTCATTCCTGTACTGGATCCACGTTGGGAGGATACGTGCATGACACCTAACGGCAAGGGTTGCCTGTGATACTAACTTGGCTGACTCTGTAGCATCACGTGGCCTTTTTAAACCTGCCTCAAAATGGATCTCCTTCTTCCTCCTTTAGATTTTGTTAATCTGTCAAGCATTATCCCTGATGTCTGTTTCCGCTTGCGCCTTGGTGCTAGTTCAACAACGAATATGGAAAGTGTTAGTGTACATCAAACTGTGAGAGTACATATAAAGGAGCATGCAACTACAACTTGACTCGGTCAGGTACCGTCTTGGTGTTGATGCTCATGAGCTTCATCTGATCTTGCCAAGTCATGTTGTGTCAGCAGTGCTTCGGAAGTAGTGTTAGGTGTGAAGGCAGCTTGGGAACTGGCCAGTTCCGGAGCAAACGAATGAGTAACTGGTTGATATGCTGGTACAGTTGAAGCGGATGCTGCAGCTGGTGGAGCAGGTGATACTGTGTTTGTAGATTTAGCTGGTGGACTTGGACCTTCTACTGCACTATAAGTACCAGCAGAATCTCGACGGCAGAACCTTTTCCGTTTCACCCGACGAGTAACATCACTCCCTACTATATTATTTTCCTTGCTCTTTTTTGACTTTGCCATGTCAAGCTGTACCCACAACACAAAAGAATGAAATCACTCTTCAGAACTCATTGATGCATGATACAGACAAGCAATACTTTGATGTAAGACAACCGTATGAGGATGGAACATGTAAGAAAAACAGGACGACATGGCATATTCACAGCTACGATGTGCAAACTAAGCAGAAGGATTTTCAAGAAAATAGAAGTAATGCAAGCTAGACAGCATATGAAAGATGCAACCAATATTACTCTGCCAAGTTAAAAGTGTCTTGTCATAAGTGGCAGTTCGAAAAATTAGAAGCAGTACAACGTAGAAATCAATGCAAGATGCAACCACTATCAAACTACCATGTTAAAAGCGTCCAATCATGAGTGACTGATGCGGGATACACAACAACAGTACTTTGATGTAAGAACATGGTATGATAGATAGATGCAGTGTATTCTAGACACAGAAAGCCATGTCATATGCACATGTATAACGTATGAACTCGGCACGTGCAACTTAATCAAAATAGAAGAAATACAGGCTAGACAACATATGCAACATGAAACCAATTATCACACTGTCAACTTAGAGCAAGCACCTGCGATGGTGGAGTATGGGAGATGAACTCATCATGTAGCCTTGGGACTTCAACTTCATTAGCAGTAGCATTTGCAAATCTAGAGAGTCTCTGTTTGCGTCGGTCCGGAGGACCACCAACATCCCCTAACTTACTCTTTTCCTTCCTATTTTCTGATATTGCCTTATGAAGTCAAAACCACATGAATAAAATTAGCTCTGCATAACTGGTTGATGCATGATACGGACGAACACTACTTTGATGTAAGGCAAGCGCAGGATAGGAGGATGGAATATATACAAAAAAAGACAGCGTTTCATATTCACACGTACGATAGGAGGATGGAATATGTATGAAAAAATAGTAAGCGGAAGGCATTTCAACAAAATTAGAAGAAATGAAAGCTAGGCACCATATGAACATGCAACCAATATCACCCTATCAGGTAAAAAGTGTCTCGTCGTAAGTGCCATTTCAAGAAATTAGAGGCAGTACAAGCTAGAAGACAATGCAAGATGCAACCTACATCACAGTCCCAAGTTAAATGTGTCCTATGGGTAAGTGATCGTTGCAGGTATAAGTTGTAAGCTACGCAGATGCAATTCAACATAATCAGAAGCAATACAAACTAGACATCATACAGAAAACGCAACCACGTATAACAGTTCCAAGTAAGAGCAAGCACCTGTGATTGTGGAGTAGGGGAGATGTGCTCATCATGTACACGTATGTTCTAGAAACAGGAACATGTGTCATATTCACAGGCATTATGTGTAAAGTAAGTAGATGCAATTCAAGTTAGAAGGAATAGAAGCTAGACATCATACGCAACATGCAACCACATATAATAGTGTCAAGTTAGAGCAAGCACCTGTGATGGTGGAGTAGGGGAGATGTGCTCATCATCTACACAGCTACGTTGACTGTCCAGCCTTGTGTTGTCTTGCAAATCTTGTTGGGAGGATGGCGGAGTAGAATCTGTAGAGACCCCCTGTTTGAGTTGCTCCGAAGGACCACCATCATCCACTGCCAGACTAATTTCCTTCAGTTGTAATGATTTTGCATTGTGAAGTCAAACCGATAAGAAAAAGGAATAAAATTCACTCTTCAGAACTCATTCATGCATGATACTGACGAACACTACTCGGATGAAAGGCAAACACATGATGCGAGGATGGAATATGTATGAACAACAGGATGGTGTGACATATTCACACCTATGATGTGGTAACTAAGCAGAAGGCATTTCAACAAATTAGAAGCACTGCAAGCTAGACACCATATGAAAGATGCAACCAATATCACTCTGCCAAGTTCAAACTGTATGGCGTTTCAACAAATTAGAAGCAGTACATGCTAGAAATCATATGCAAGACACAACCAATATCACAGTGGCGACTTAAAGGTGCCTTATCATAAGTGACTGATGCGGGATATGCAAGAATAGTAGTCTGATGTAGAAACAGGAACACATGTCATATTCACAGGCATTATGTGTAAAGTGAGCAGATGCAATTCAACAAAGTTAGAAGCAATACAAGCTAGACATCATACGCAACATGCAACCAGATATAATAGTGCCAAGTTAGAGCAAGCACCTGTGATGGTGGAGTAGGGGAGATGTGCTCATCATCTACACAGCTACGTTGACTGTCTAGCCTTGCGTTGTCTTGCGAATCTTGTTGGGAGGATGGCGGAGTAGAATCTGTAGAGAACCTCCGTTTCAGTTGCTCGGAAGGACCACCATCATCCAATGCCTTGCCAATTTCCTTCAGCTTTATTGATTTTGCATTGTGAGGTCATACCGACAAGAAAAAGGAATATCATTCGCTCTTCAGAACTCATTCATGCATGATACTGACGAACACTACTCTGATGAAAGGCAAAGTCATGATACGAGGATGGAATATGTACGAAAAAATGGACGGCTTGACATATTCACACCTATGATGTGGTAACTAAGCAGAAGGCACTTCAACAAATTAGAAACACTGCAAGACACCATATCGAAGGTGCAATCAATATCACTCTGCCAAGTTAAAACTGTCTTGTCATAGGTGGCGTTCATCAAACTAGAAGCAATACATGCTAGAAATCATATTCAAGACGCAAACCAATATCACACTACCAACTTAAAGGTGTCCCATCATAAGTGACTGATGCAGGATACACAAGAAGAGTAGTTTCATGTAAGAACATGGTGTGATAGACAGATATAGTATGTACCAAAAACAGGAAAGCGTGTCATATTCACATGTATCATGTGTAAGCTAAGCAGATGCAGTTTACACTAATTAGGAGCAATACGAGCTAGACACCATATGCAACATGCAACCAGATATCACACTGCCAAGTTAGAGCAAGCACCTTGGATGGTGGAGTAGGGGAGCGGAGACTTGGACCTTGTAATGCACTATCAGTACAAGGAAAATCGGTACAGATGCTCCGTTTACGTTGCTGCAGAGGACCACCATCATCGCCTTCCTTACTCTTTTCCTTCCTCTTTCTTGATTTTGCCTTGTCAATTTAAACCCACAAGAAAAAAGAATAAAATTTGCTCTTCAGAACTCATGGATGCATGATACTGACGAACACTACTTTCATGTAAGGCAGCCACATGATAGGAGGATGGAATATGTATGAAAAATAGGACGGCGTGACATATTGACATGTATGATGTATAAAGTGTAAACTAAGCACAAGGTGCTTGAACTTGTTAGAATCGATGCAAGCTAGAAACCATATGAAAGATGAAACCAATATCACTCTGCCAAATTAAAATGGTGCCCTAACAAATGTATTTGACCAAATTAGAAGCAATACATGGCAACAGGCTAGAAATAATATGCAATATGCAACGAATAAAGGTGACTCATCGTAAGTGATTGATGCAGGATACAAAAGAGAGATAGTTTCATGTAAGAATAAGGTTAACACATAGATGTAGTGTGTACCAAAAATAGGAAGGCATGTCATATTCACAGGTATAGTGTGTAAACTAAGCAGATGCAATTTACCCTAATTAGAAGCATTAGAAGCCAGACACCGTATGCAACATGCAACCACATATCACACTGCGAAGTTAGAGCACGCACCTGTGATGGCGGTCTAGGGGAAGTGCGGTCTTCAGGTACAGAGCTACGTTTAATATATTCATTTAGGCCTGCTGTTGCTTGAGAATCATGTGGAGAGGATGAAATTGCATTCTTTATAAGAGTACTGCGTCTCATATTAACCCACGCGCGCGACTGTCTCATCATAAGCGATAGACGCAGGATACACAAGAACAGTAGTTTGATGTAAGAACATGGTGTGATAGGCAGATGTAGTATGTACCAAAAACAGGAAGGCGTGTCATATTCACATGTATAATGTGTAAGCTAAGGAGATGCAATTTAACAAATTAAGAGCATAGATCGATGAAGGATACACAAGAAAAGTAGTTTGATGTAAGAACATGGTTAATATAAAGACGTAGCATGTACCAAAAACAGGAAGGCATGTCATATTCACAGGTATAATGTGTTAACTAAGCAGATGCAATTTACCCTAATTAGAAGCATTACAAGGTAGACACCATATGCAACATGCAACCATATATCACACTGCCAAGTAAGAGCAAGCACCTGCGATGGTGGTGTGGGGGAATTGCGGTGATCAACTAGAGAGCTACATTGACTATCTTCATTTAGCCTTGTTGTTTCTTGAGAATCATGTGGGGAGGATGACACTGCACTCTTTAAACGAGTAGGGCGTCTCACAGTAACCCACTCGGGTGACTGTCTCATCATAAGTGATTGACGAGGGATACAAAAGAGCATTAGTTTGATGTACGAACATGGTTAATAGACATATGTAGTATGTATCAAAAATAGGAAGGCATGTCATTATCAAAGGTATAATGTGTAAAGTAATAAGCAGATGCAATTTAACCAAATTGGAAGCAATACAAGCTAGACACCATATGCAACATCCAACCACATTTGACAGCGTGAAGTTAAAGAAAGCACCTGGGATGGTTGTGTGTGGCAATTGAGATCATCAATTGCAGAGCTACGTTTACTGTCTCCAACTGCTGACACTGCACCCATTAGAGCGCTGAAACGCTTAGTGCTTATCTTCGAATTACACCGGAGCGACTTCTGTCTTTTCTTTTCTGCATTCATCAACACTGCGTCAGAGTCTGCAATACCCATGCATAAAAAAACAATAGTGTGAGTATGGGTGAAGTGTGTGCACAATTAGTATAGTGTAAAGGTAGCAGATAGCAGGTCGGTGAGAAATAAATGACGGGAGACATATGATAGCTCTACAACATGCATGGCACACTAAATTACTACAGGATTCTATGAAAATTACAGTCGACAGAAAGCAAATAGGTCAGTCCATTTTTTCTGCACCGTCCGATGTACAAAGGACGGGCAGATCGCCTTCATCTACCTCCAGCCAGTCAGTGTTGACGATCTTCCTCGAAACGCCAGCGACCATCGGCCCAGTATTCCTCCCCTGCCTGCGCCCTCCCCTCGACCTCACCGCACCGCCGTGCTTGGCACCACCCCCCCGGCCATCCATTCAAGCCCCGCCGACCTCCAGATCGGGCGCAAGCAGCTCCTGCGCCCCACACCCTAATGATAGACACCGATGCGCCGCTTCCCCGGGGAACAGGCGGACTAGGTGCTCCGCGCGCCTAAGCGGGTGCTACTTCTTTTAATTGCGGTTCGACTGACCCTGAATTGAAATCCAGGCGGGCTACTGACCTCTAGCAAAGGTGAAATAGTAAAAGGGAGGAAACCTTGTGCATTTAATATCACGAAGAAGATGCAGTAAGAAGCGCTCAACTAGTTTCTTTCATGGGACGAATACGGTGTGAGCGGAGACATAAGATTTGCACGAATAAGGGAAGAGGAGTACCTCTTTCTGCTGGCAGTGTTGTGTCCTCCTTCTGTTTTTCCGACGATCTTCTTGTTGTTCGCCGGAAACCAGAAGTTGTGGAGGACGGTGCAGCCTTGGACGAACCCATGACCAAGTTGTTGAGTGTGGTGCTATGGCCGTCTGTCAGTGGCGGGGAAGCAGATCCGAGGCGGCGAACGACGGCGTAGCGGGAAGAGCTCCGGTGCGGTGGATGGTTGCCATAGTGGAGCCGCAGCAGTGAGGCGCAGGATGGCGTGGTCGGAGTGGTTCTGGTACGGCGCACGTCGGCGTCGGTGTCGTGGAGGCAGCTCTGCCTCGGCTTCAGCTGCTAAGTCCTTGAGGGCGTTGTGGTTGCGGTTGCGTTGGACGACGACGTCGGGGTACCGGCTCCAGCGTGACGGAGGAGGGCGGCGGTGGATTGGCCACTATGGGGTGGAGGACGGAGGAGGCTGGGGTTTCGCGGCTGGTGGAGAGGGCGTTTTCGTGCCCACGGAGTATGAATGGGGAAACGGAGGGAGGCGGGGAACTAAGGGGGAACAATGTTTCGGTTTGAGATGCGCTTGTTTGAAATTTGGGGAAAGTTACAAACTTTGCCCCCATCTAAAATTTCGGACATATTGCGGGTTGGGGGTAGGACAGTCATGTCAGGTGTCCCAAATGTGGGCGGGATAGATTTCGGCCGAGCGCATGGGTAGGCGCCCACGGCGTATGAATGCTTCTCGGAGGCGGTTGAGACTGGCGTCTTGGTGAAGTTACAAACCTACCGCGGTTTAGACCTTTGGACATCGGGCCGATAGGCTACATGGGCCAGAGTCAGGACAGTAATTTCCTACCACCAAAACATTAGTCTCGCGCGGTTTCGGGTGACCAGAGGCCTATTTGGCGCTTCGTTCAATATTTGGGAGCAGAAGCATTAACGTTTTCGGTTCTCTTGAATTAAACTTTCAGGATTTGTCAAACTTCACAAATCTTTACTCTTGAAAATCCTAAAGCTACGATTATTTTGGAATGGAGGGGGTACATTTGAATATACATTGTACACGAGTATATATTAAAAAATATGCAACTTACCTCAGTTCATGCATGGTTCCAGATATAATCTCCTTGGTTGCAAAAAAAAGTTAGATATGCGTATGAATATATATAGCATGTTCAAACTCACAACAAGGATTGGTGCCCCCTTTTACATCTCATTTACAAATGCCATTATCTCGGGTTCAAATAGATGAATGCACTTCCTATGAATTCGAATCTTCGAAACCCCCTTTATGTTGAATTCAACATGTATTCTATTTCGTAGCTAGCAATTTGGAATGTATCCATGCAAGTGACAAATGAATAAAGTGCTTCACACTAACAACATGGAGTGCAATAATTAATGTTTATATATGAATTGCAAAAGCATCCATTGCCTGTATTTCAAACCGCTCTCACTCTATGGATTGATAATATGAAATAAACACATGCACATGCTAGAATTCAATAGAGTATGGTTGTCTGATAGACCAATTTTCGTCCATACGAAATTTGCAAAATTCATGATCTCATCCAAAAATAATAATGCCATTTATATTTTAATTTAATGCGTAGAACCGCCTTTTACACGTAGATGCACTATGCCTCGCCCCGTTCTCACAAACGCGTTATATATCTCTCTATGTAACGCATAAGTGCACACACTTTATATGCATCGGCATTTCTCTTTCACACATGCTCACAATCTCTCTCAGGGTGTCGGGGTGTCTCACGCACATGCTCTCTCTGTTTCTCTCTCTCTCTCTTTCTGACAACTATGTACCACTCTTTTCACTAATCTCAGTTCGAAAACACTATTTCTCTCACATGTATATATACACATGCACGATCTCTACTAGCCCTCTATACGCACATATATGTGCCTACGTGTCTCTCGCACGCACATTATCTTTAGGCCTCTCTCGCACACATTGCCCCCTCGGACACACCTCTCTCTTAGTAGTTGGCAGATATGATTTCATCATATCATTCGGTAGGATACCCCTGGCTGTTAGGCTGGATGGTAATACGAGGCAAAGTTTTACCCTAGTTCGGATCGGACCCTTGCAGTTGAAGAAAGAGCCTACTCCTGGTACTGTATATTAGTGATAGGGGTGTGTACAAAGTACACGTGAATACCAGGCATTGTGCGTGTGTGTATACTATTGACGAACTAGCCCCCAACCTTGTATAACATACTAAGGGCCTAGGGTTACAAATCATATATAGCCGGCTTATCACCAGTGGGGATAGAGTCCTCCGCGACTCTGGTAGCTTCGTGTTGTACGCCGAGTCCTCCACATGGGTCTTCGTATAACACGTCTCGGTCCAACCTATATGTGGCACAGGATGGAACCGACCCATGAGTCTTCATGTTGACCCACCACA
Organism: Aegilops tauschii subsp. strangulata; assembly: GCF_002575655.3. Taxonomy (NCBI): domain Eukaryota; kingdom Viridiplantae; phylum Streptophyta; class Magnoliopsida; order Poales; family Poaceae; genus Aegilops; species Aegilops tauschii. The sequence goes on from NC_053039.3 coordinate 5,697,581, forward strand.
ACTAGAAATGATGTGCCCACCACACCACACACGCAATCGGCCACTAAGAAAATAAGCATATACAATAGTACAACGGTATCTAGCTCACGATATGTGTCCATATTTTGTTGATGACACTGACGGACTTTGCATTTGATGCGTGCTCCGTATTTTGTTGACGACACTTACGGTCATTGTATTTGAAGTGAAAGCACGATATGGTCACTCGACTTCAGAATAAGCTCATCACGGTCACCACATATATTTTGTCGTGCTAACCAACATGTGGTTGGATGGTTAGAGGACAGTGGTTTCTCGAGCCCACCAGGGTTAAAGTCCCGGTGCTCGCATTTATCTTGTGTTAATTTCAGTATTTTCCGGCGATGTACGTTCAGTGGGAGGAGACGTTCCACTCGACTACGAGGCAGCTATGGTGACTTCGTAAAATCTCAAGATCATATATGCTGGCCCACTCTCTCGAAGGTGCTCATAGGGGTAGGGTTCGCGTGTGTGCGCTTATGGCAGTGAGTGCTTGCGCGTATATATGAGCCCTTGCATCTGTACCGTGTTAAACTAATACATATCATGATTATACGGTCATTGGCTCACCCGTACAACTCCGTATTTTGTTGATGACACAATCAATTGACCAGTCAAACGTTTCATGCGGCGCAACTAGTGTTGCACCATCGGGGCGCGTAACCGTGGGGCCCACCTGTCAGCGCGTATATGAAAGAAAGAAATAGTAGTTTGAGTCTGTACTGTGTTAATAAAATAGGAGTACATTTTAGGGTGATCATACGGTCACTGGCTCACCATACAGCTCCGTAATTTGTTGATAACACGATCAATTGACCAGTCAAACGGTCCACATTCAGCAGCGCACATTACCATAGGGCCCACCCGTCAGTGCGTATATGAAGGACAGAAATGGTAATAAATTAGTGGTCGGTGGGTATTCGAAGTCGTGAGACCTCTGGTTGGCAGTCACCGGCGGTTGCGGGGGGCGTTCATTTGGCGGTGGGGTGGGGATCCCCGGAAAAAAAAGCTCGATGGGGGGGTAGAGGGATGGCCGATGCGGCGGCGGACCGGCGGTGGGGTGTGGTTTCGAGGAGGGCGGGCCGGCCGCGGGCGGTGGGGGCTGGCGGTTCGACCGGTGGTGGCGGGCGGCTCAGGGGGGTGGAGTTTGATGATAAACTGGAGGCCCTTGATTTCGTATCCAACGGCTGGAAAATCTAATGACCAGAGATGAAAAAGTCAGTCGACTGACGTGTAGCCTCACCCCGCACGTACACATGCACGCACGCAAGACACGCACGCATGTAGGCGTGCAACACTGACACGTACGCACGCACGCATGCTGGCGTGCAACACTGACACATACACATGCACTCACAAACACACGCACGTACGCACCCATGCATGCAACACTGAAACATACCCTTGCACGCACGCAACACTCGCACGCCTGCATGCACACAACACACGACGCAAGACACACGCTCAACCTATACGTGCATGCACCCTTTGTTAAGGACATGGATTGTTACGGGTATTAATCAATCTTATCTGTGATAAGCAGAACATTGATGTTTGCAAGTCTTTATGAATCACAATGTATCGAACGGGCTATCAACATAGTAGGCTTATCTACATGAAAAAGATGACATCACACTCAATGAACAATCATTGGTTTATGAAATGCCCGCTTCTGACCGCCCTGGCCCACCAAAGGTTCCTCTGTTGTGCGCTGCCTGCGTTGGGTCACTGACATGCAGGCCATGCACCCAAAGAGCCCACACGTCAGTGGAAGAACGGCGCGGTGTCCTAGGTCAGAGTCGAGGGCGCCACTCGCGGCACGCCCGGCTGAACACGCCTCCGTGCCGCATTCAAACGCCTCCATGAAACCCGCCCGTGTGGAAGCCGAGAAACCCACTCTGGACACACGTCCATTCATGACCGGGTTGGCGTTAAACGCAATGCCGGCCGAGCTTCTCCCGTCCGCCGTCTATTTAATCTCCTATTTAAACGAGGCCAAACGCTGGCCAAGAATCGCACACCTCCGCCGCTCCCCTATCTCCTCCACCATTTTGTCCACTCTTACAATGGCTTACGAAGAGTAGTTATTCCGCATCCAAGCCGGCTGGGTAGCCCGCTAGATACGAGCTATGCAGCTCGCTGATCCACCTCCCTCCCCTCGCCCGACGGAGCCAGTTGCCGCCCCAAGCCAGCACGCGGTTCAGCAACTCGCCGCTCCAGGCCCGCTCGACGAGGAGCGGCGCACGGGCGTCGTTGCTGCCGTCCACGCCGCCGCCTCGTACCGCGTCTCCCGTTTCTGTGGCCGAGACCCCCATGCCGGCGGCCGCGCCATGCAAGCAGCGACAGAAGCCGGGTGCGCGGAGAGCGACGAGTCGGTGGCCAGCGCCTCCGCGTCCGCCGCCATCATCGAGGAGAAGTAGAACATGGGAGGCCGCCGCCGCTTGGGTCCCATGAAGGCCACAGCGGAGGTGACGTCGGCGTACACAGCAGGTGTCTTGCCGGATCCTTTTGTTGCGAGGACGACCTTCGTCGACCCCGCATGGGCTCCACGGAAGAGGGGAATGTTAGGATGAACTCGAGCCGGTGCCGGCCATGGCGAAGTAGTGGCCGGTGATGAACTCGAACTGGTGCCGGCCACCATCATCTTCGGCACCAGCCGATGATATCAGTTGGCCAGTGGGGAAGCGAGTCGTCCTTTGCGCTGAAGCTTATACCTCCGGGGCTCCCGGCAGTCCGGCGATCGTGCTGCCGGACATGAGGAACACAAATCGATCGGCGGGCAACCATTTAGGCCAGGTATTATATACCTGTGCTGTCCAGAACTAGCACCGCGTAGTTCATTTGAATGTAATGAAATCCGTCATGTTTGTATGAAAATCCGATATTTTATATGATTTCCGTCATTGTTTATATGAAATATCAGTTTGTCTACGTGTTTGCATGAATTTCGTCTGGTTGGTTGAGTTGCTGTCATAATATGTGCGGCTACGGTTGGGTGGCATAATTTGGCGGTCGCCGGTCGGTCTGCGGGCGGCTCGGGCGGCGTTGTGGGACAAAAAAACACAGCTCGTGCGAGCTCGTCTCCAACGTGCGCGCTGGAGGATGCATGACAGCATGAGCACCCGAGCCATTCCTCGTTCACCGGTGGCAAAGGCACCGGTGGACAAAAGGGTCGCCAATATTTTGGCTACCCCGGGCAAGATCCAAATAGCCCCTCCCAACAGATTCAAATCCCTCGTTCGCCGTGGAATTTTGCCATGTGTTGTTTTCATGGACTAGCAAGATGCCCGTGCATTGCACGGAACATCAAGATGCATTTTTTACAAACTCCCGCATGCATGCAAGGGATAATTAATGTCCTCCTTTGCTAGTACCACGAGGCAAACACCATTAATATTGCATCGATTAGTGTTAGTGGCCTTGTATATCTACAAATTGTAATTTTGATAGTGGCCCCTTGTATATAAAAATGGAGGGTGAAAGATGAGAGATAAGGTGAGGAGGAGTGGGGCGTGGTGGTGACTGGTGGTCGGACTGGGCGGAGGCATGGGGATGGACGGTGCATTATGTCTAGGTTTGTATCTCTCTCACACACACCCACGTAGGTGGGGGACGTGCACGAAGAGAAGAGGTGCACGCACGGCGCACGTACTCCCGTCTCTTTCCCAACCACACCCGCGCGGGTACACGGTGGAGCTCATTTCTGTATGAAAAAGGCAGCCCACGTGGTAATTGGGCACGTGTACTGGTTGTCCACTTGGTGGAGGAAGGATCGTCTACCACGGGTCAACAAACAAATTGCGACTTGACGCGTTATGTTAAATTAAAAAAAGAGGCAAACCATGTGGGGCCTACCTTAGAGGCAAGGCTCTATACACTGGAGTACTTTTGATGTGTCCCGTCAACTCGCAGAACGAGGAGAAGCTTGCTTAGTACGCCGTCTCCCCCACCCACGGGCGCGGTGGCTGGCAAGATGAGGTGAAGCTTGCTTACGAGTAGTAGTAGTAGTAGTAGTACTACTGTACGCCTTTACGCCCGCTCCCTCGCCCACGCGCGCGGTGGCTTGCAGCACGAGTAGAAAATTTTACTACTCCCTCCGTTTACTCCTCGTCCCTACTACGTACTTTGGTTAGTACTCCCTCCATTTACTTATACAAGGCCACTATAAAAAAATACATTTTGCATCTATACAAGGCCACAAATAGTAATCGAGACAAAAGTTACTACTCCCTCCTTTCCAGTTTATGGCTCAATTTTAAAATCTCTCCAACCAAGGTAAACGGTGAGTGGTCGAATTAATTTCGTAGTTTGCACAAGTAATTAGTACGCTCATTTTTCTCAAGAAGTTATGTTTACCGAGGCATTAATTAGAATGAATGCATGAATGACCACTAAATTTCCATGAACTTGTACATGCATTGGTTAGTTTCCTCTTGACACTGCTTGCGTCGGGTGATCTAACGCACCTCGAAATCCAACATGTAATGGTACTACTACTAGTATAGTAGAATTGAGACTTATCAAACGGAAAAACGAATGTTTTTTAGATGAGCCCTATAAACCCTAGTGGGTACGTACTCCGTAAAAACAGATTTTTTCTATTCGGTTCACATCATAGGCACTTTTCTATTGAATCTAGAGATGACATATATCTCAATTCCTATGAGGAGGGATTAGAAAAGAGATGTAATTTGGTTCATATCATAGGAACTTTTCTATTGAATATACGCTAATGTTTATTTTCCTTTGAAATTAAGGGAGTATAGGAATCCATTCATATGAACCAAGTGGCTCTAAAGCTATAGAAATGATATCATGTTTATTTCCTTTGAAATGTGGAGTATATGAATCTATTCCTCTGAACCAATTGGCTCTAAAGGAAAAAATCCTATAAAAATCATATCATATAGAGTTCCTATGATATTCCTCGACACTAAAGGATGCTTGAAATTGCTGCGGGTGATACGATGGTCTTTCTTTGTAGACTCCTCACCCATCTTTATAGTTACCTCTCGAAGATGAATGAAATGATATATACATGGTATTCTACATGTGCAATTTGGTACACGAAAACTCGGTAAAAGTTTGCGAGGTTCGAATTTTCAATAAAGCTATATGCACTACATTTCGGAACAGAGGGCGCATACGGTAGTTGCTAACACTCACGTGGAAGATTTGTGTGTAGGAGGAGTGGCTGTTCTGTTAAATGACATGGCAAAACTGACACTGTCGGATGCCGATCTAACGGTTCTTACGGCGTTCGTCAGGAAAAGGCTTGTGGTGAACGTTTGTCGGATAATGATTTACGGACACATGCATTGCATTGATACGTGCCCCCCTCTCTCTCATGCACACGCACCCTCACGAGTCACGACTCTCCCGAGTCCTCTCGCAGACTCGCACGTCGCACCCACCGTCTATCTGCAGGTAGACGTCACGCACATATGTGCTCTTCACACCCTACCCTCAGAATTTCTAAAAAACAAAAGACGGCGCGCACATTTTATTTTAGCTCACACGTCACACACTTATACTATTACTCTTGCGGCGAACGTTCTTTGGGCATAGTATATTGTACTCTCACAAAGAGAAGCGGTGCACGCACGCACTAGTTCTCTCACACCCACTCGCGGGTACACGTAGGAGCGCATTTTTTTGAAGCTGGTACAACAAAATCACTGCACTATATATAAAAGCAGGAGCCTTAGCGCTTGCTTTACTAGGGTTCCTCTCGTTCACTCTCTCATGCTCTCCAGATCTAAGCAACACATAGGCGGCCACACTCTCTCTCAGCTCACGGCTGGTCACAAATCCGACCGGACAACCTCGACCGGGACAGGGGTGTAGGTGCATCGTTCATGCTGTCGTCGGCGGCGAGGGAGGAGACCAATGGCTGCCCGCGCGTCCCGATCGGCGGCCGTGCCGTTCTCTCTGAGAGAGCGCCGGCTCGGGAGGGCCGCCGACCCCTTCTTCCTCCCTACGGTATTGTGGCCAAGATGCGGCCTACCGACGCCGTCTTTACCACATGCCGACGACCCTCAGGTATATATTCCTTCGGAACCTGCCTTGCTCTACTGCCCCAGCTCCGTTCGTGTGGATCCTTTTCTACTTCCGTCCGCTGTTCCAAAAGCCACCTAGACTTCTACTATTATTAGAAGTAAAGCTAGTTCATACAGTCGACTCAAAGCGTTGGTTCAAACAGGGAAGAAAGTGGGAAAGCTGTAGCATGACTCTAGGACTTGGTTCTAAGAGGAAACGGGGGAAAGTAGTAATATCTGTCACTGTTTAAATAACCGTATTTCATAGTTGCGCAAACAGGGATGTCTGTCTCCGTATCATTTCTATCCGCGCAATCAAAAGCACACACCTCAGTTTTTAGTACAACTGCGCAAAATGAGATGGCTATCCCTCGTTGCCGTCGTCTAACCTCCCGTCTTCAAGGTATCCCTACATTGGTACTAGTAACTAAGGTAGAATGACCAATGCAATCTAAAAGAAGCTGATTCTTATGTTTTACTTCCTGATTGCAGTGCAGGGACGAGCGAAAACAACTGCATCCTAGTCCGGAATGCACTTTCTACCAGTTCATCCATGGACCGAGGACCAGCTGGCACGGCTGCATGGCGGTTTTTTGGATAGGTGCGCGGACAAGAGGCATTGTGGTTTGCTTATTTCTGCAAATAGCGGTGCTTAAATTTAGTGGAATGCGCAAGCATTTCAGCTGGTCAGTACACTGCATGGTTCAGTTCAGCATTCCAGCTGAGACCACAATTATAATTGCTTATTCTGGAATGAGAGAACCTAACCCTGAATGGTGGCAACAAGAAAAAACCAGAGTGAACTCCAGGAAATTTAAGCCTGCCGGGAGGCCCTTTGCTCAGAGAAGCCTTGCTTGTTTTTTCCTGATTTGTAAACCTTCTCACAACTTTGTCTTTTGCTGTGAACTAGTATATGTTTGTTATGTTCTATGAATCATTGAGATGTATTAAATTGCTTAACTTATGCTTTTCAAGTTTTTTATGAAGACGAGTTTAATGTGAGTGTTCCACATGAGCGCTGGACTAGCGTGTGAACGTTTGGAATTTATTACATTGTGGCCTCAATTAACTGCATGAACCACTGTAACAAGATACATAGTTGATTATATGTCAGACAGCAGATTGTTGATTGTTAGCTGGTCGATAGCCTAGTGTTGAAGCGAGCTGAGCCAATGTGCCGTGTTTTGCACAACTGCTTACAAGTGGGGTAGCATCAACAGTGTTTACAAGTACTTATGTATACGTCGGCGCACGGTTCTCGCACGAGTGCTCTATTTCATCAAAACACACACTGCTCGTATGATAAACCGTGACAACTTATGTCTTACCATGCCATATTCATGAAAAAACTAGTGAGGACGCATCTGTTTCGGCAACAATTATGATGGTTCTCACATGATTCACGGGCACACAAAAGTAGCAGCAGTTCCCATAGACGGATTCAAACAGAGTACTAGCCCTAGAGGGGTCGATAACAGGCAAGGTTCGGATAATTAGACACAATCCAAACTACTATTAAACACTAGCTGGGGCAACTATTTCATGCCTCGATCTAATTTGGGCTGGACACAAGACGGACCTTGCCATGAACATCATCGAGGACGTCCCGCTGCAGCTCAATCCTGTGAACCTTCATGAAGACAACCTTGTGGCCTTGCCACTGATAAACTTGTTTGTGGAGGCATGCCACATCATCTTCCTGCGCAAGCTTGACAAGAACACTATGCCTCACAAACGAAGGAGTAGCTTTGAACTTCTTGTGCTTCAGTACACCCTGGACAACACGCCTGACAACAGTGAGGCTGGAATACAACTCTTCATTGGTATAACCGCAAATGGCTTCCAGGATCCAACAGCCTAAGAACTCTGTTTTCCCAGTGCGTATATTCAGGTCGTCCGCCTCATAGCGAGTGACATGTACAACCACACAATCCTTGTCTGCATTAGGGCTCTAATTGAAACAGAAACAAATTCTGAATTACTTTTCAGTATAAGAAACACAAGTTATTTAAACCACTATGTATAGCATGGCATCGAAGCTAATAAAATTTTGCATTATTAATCACCACATACTTCCTTTTCTAAAAAACAATCACCACATACTTAGATGAAAAACCACAATCGAGATCGGCAAAGAAGGAAATCACCTTGGGCAGCTCAGCGGGGGGGGGGGGGGGGGAGGGGGGACACATCCTCGAAGGGGGAAAACTGCTCCTGCAGTGCCACGGGGGCTGTAACCTCAAACGGGGCGTTGACCATCTCAGTAGTGGCGTGAGCGTATCTGGGGTCAGCTCGGTGGTTGCCTCCATCTTCTTGGAGCTCTCTGTCTCGTGGGGATCAGCCTCCCGCGTCTGCTCCAATATCGGCAGATCTTTGCCTGGTTCTCCTTGGTCCATCATGAAACTGACGAATACTAGGAGACCACTGAAAGGAAAACACAATCGCAATGACAATGAAACAAAAAAGAGAGTGAGGATCAGTTATTGCTTTGCAAAAGTTCTTTTTTTCTCTGAACGAAAATATACCAACATCACGGATCCGCTTACCTTCCCTTTGTTCGGAGAGAAGAACAGTGGTAGATGCGAGTGTTGCCTTTCTTGAAGACGGTGAGGGAGAAGGATAGTCCGAGGGAGAAGGGGATTCAGCGAAGAGTGAAATGATGGTTGCTTCGTCTGTCAAACTTAGACTGCGGGGAGCTGGGGTTTTGTGATACGATGGCTCGTTACTGCCGCGCTACGACCGGGGTGACTCTCTGCCTGCATACTGCCTTCTAATTTGGTGGATGGCATTTGGGCCCGCGCGCTGCATGGCCCGCATGTCGGTGAACAAAAGTATAACGACATTCAGTAGAGGGAGACGTTTCAGTGACCTAGGAGGAGCCAGAAGCGGTAGAGTGTCTCCACTGTACTAGTAGTAATTGTTTTTCTGGGTAGCTGTAGAGTGTCTCCACTGTACTAGTAGTAATTGTTTCTCTGGGCCCAAGACAAAACAGCCCATCCACACTGGGTGCTCTTCCTCCTCGCTCCCACCCACCTCACGTCAGCTCGCTCCACTCGTATCCCCAAATTGCTCACCTCACTCCTATAGAAAACCCCAGCTCCCCGTCTTCCTCACTCCTATAGAAAACCCCCAGCTCCCCTTCTTCTTCGCTCGCACTACAACTAGGCTCGTCATTCGTTACTCTGCTCAAATCCGTGAGCGCGACGCGACGTCCTCGAGGAAAATGGAGTCAGCTGACCCCAGCGCCAAGAAGACGAGGCTCCCGCCAGCGGCGATGCCTGTTGTAGATCCCGCACCCGGCCGCGTGGGGAGAAGCGGCGACCCCGCCCCCACCGGATCCCAGGAACCCGTAGAATCTCGAGTGGACCGCATCAGCGATCTCCCGGACGCCGTCCTTGGGGAGATCATCTCGCTTCTCCCCACCAAGGATTGCTGCCGCACCCAAGTCCTCTCAATTCGGTGGCGCCCTCTATGGCGCGCCGTACCCCTTAATCTCGACTGTCCTCAGCTATCTCTCTTCAATGATTTTGAAATCCCCAGAGCCATCATCTCCTCCCACCAGGGCTCCGTTCAAAGCCTCTGCATCCCGTCATGCTACCTGAGCAAGCATACCATGCCCTACACGGTGGACGCCTGGCTGCAATCCCCTGAATTCACAGAACTACAGCTGCTTGAGTTCTACTATTCCCCTGGAAATCACATACCACATACCGAACGCCATGAACTTGTTCCCTCAGCACCGATGTCCATCTCGCGGTTTTCGTCCTCTCTCCACACCGCCACCTTTGCGCTATGCTACCTACCAGACAATCTGGTACTAAACCTTCGACTCCCATTTCTCAAGAAACTTTCACTTGTGCGGGTTTGTATATCGGAGGCCTCATTGCACAGCATCATCCACTCCAGTTGCCCTGCACTGGAGTGCTTGGTGCTTGTTTTCACAGTTAGAATCGGTTGTCTCCAAATAAAGTCGCCTAACCTTGTAAGAATTGGAATTTCTTTTGAAGGAAGGCAGCTCATCATCCAAGATGCCCCTTCACTTCAAAGGTTGATCCTTGATTCTAGTTATTCACCGTTCCAAATAACCGTCCTCTCTGCGCCTAAACTGGATACCTTGGGTGTACTACATGATCTCTGTGCTCATTTCAATATGGTGTTTGGCTCCACAGTTCTTCAGGTACTTTATATTATCATCTACACTTGTAACCATAAGCTGCATTTTAAATTTCTGCGCATAATTTATATATCATCTTGGAGTACACATTTTGTACTAATATTATGTTCTATGCTCAATGAAGAGTTTCTCCATGGATGGCCTATCAATGATGTCTATTTAGGCAACCGGACGGGGTAAGAAAGTTATAACCAATCGGTGGATTCGTAAGCATCGGGATTTTCTCACTTCTCATGAGATTCGATTGAAGACAATAACGCTAGAACGATATGTAGCCAACCGTGCAAACACAATATTTGTCACATTCTTCCTGCTGAATGCGAGGTTACTATTGTCCATCAAGCTTAAGTTTATCAGCAGCATGGTTTTGACGGATGGGTATGTCGAAGAGCAAAAAAAGGAGTTTCAGGTGGGCAAAAGAGCTTCTGAACATGTCGGGCTTCTATTTACAACATATTGTGGTCATAATCCAGTAAATTTTACGACCCAGGATGTTCATTCTATGGACCTGACCGATCCATTTGACTGTGACTGCCGAAAACAATGCTGGAGTTAGATGTTGTTGCCCTTTTTAATCTGTTTTTTTGTAAACCTGATGAACAATTAACCCTCGTGCTTTTGTACAGTTTGTAAGCTGGAGTTAGATGTTCCTGCCCTTTTCAACTCGGCTGTGACTGTCATATTTTCTTTGAAACAAGGCAACTGGCTTGCCATTCGTTTAATTTAGAGTGAAATATTGTAACAAATCCCAACCAAGGGAAATAACATCACTGTCGCCGGCTGCTTGAGCTCACTGTGCATTATAGAAGCCAAGTGATTAGCCCCCACCAGCACCCACAAACTTATTTCGAACTAGCACATCAAATGGGCTGTAAATTTTCATAGGAAAGGCTGCATGACCGTGAAAGATTTGGATTCTGACATTTGGGACCCGCGAGGAAATAGCCTATCCAAGGTGGTGTCGACTTACTAGCCAGTCAACAAACGATTCTGCCTAGCAGCCGTTGGATTGACATCCAACATCTGTCGTGTATCTTCTATCTCTTGTCTTCTTCTTCCTCCAGCCGCCCAAACCAAACCACCCCGTCGGCTCCGCCTGCTCCCGCCTCCCATGGCTGGCTGCGCCTCCGCCGCCCTACCGTATGTAACCTCTAACGTTGGCCAGTCCCTCCCTCTATTCCCCCACACGTCCTGTTATTCTCCAGCGACGTCAGCCCCAACACGCACCCGCGCCCGAACCAGTCAACCCTCGTACTCCCCTCCGCCTGCGACTGGACCGGCGCATCTTCAACGGCTCCTGTTCATTCCGTCCGAGGCCTCGCCGTCGTCCTCCGCCTTGCGGCCTTGGTTCGCTCGCCGTACGCGATGCGCCGCCCTCTTGCGTTGTCAACGTTGTCAACAACCGAGAGGAACAAGGGGATGACTGTACGTGGAGAGGATGACAGTAGGGACCCACCAGCGTCATGGCAGTACGCAAGCAAGTGCCTCTATAGTACAAGCCCAAAAATATGGTTCCTCCTAATGGTTGGACATCTGGGGCTCACGCCATTGTCAACGTAGTCAATAAACGAGACAATTACACTACGAGCGGCTGACACCAGGGACAAGTCGCGCAGATTTTTTGTTAGGAACAAGCAGTTGTTATTTATACTAGTTTTAGCGACGGATCAGGGTAACAACGGGGCTGTGCGGGGGTTGTGGCCCGTCTAGCCAGGGTTTTATTTATGTTTACCACATCATGAGCCCAGTTGTGTTTTTTTCTTGCTGAAAATGGCTAGCCCAGTTCTATTTTTTTAAAAGAAATACCCAAACAAGGCCTACTTGCTTTATCGGCCCTGCTGGGCTGCAAATCTTTCAAGACGAGGAGAGTTTCATTCGGTTTGCCCAGAAATGGGCTGTACATTTTTAAAACACATCAATCCAGGAATTAGTTTCAATTTTTTTTCATTACAAGATCTTAAATTCCATTGATTTTTATGCGTGGAAAATTATTTGGATTTTATATTTATATAAATTATTTTTCAAACTAGTTTCAATGTGAATCGATATTTCTGGATTAAAAACAGTTGACCGCACTGAAATATGCAAAATTTCGTATACTTTTTAACCGTGGCCACAATATGGGGTGTAATGCTAACAAAAAGAAGATGGGCTCCAAAAAAATTCTTAAGAATTAGCAAATGGGCTGTACATTATTAGAAATAATGGCAGATGGGCTGTATGTTGTTTTCCACAGATTTGAGGCTGACTTGTGCGCCTACTACAGGTTGACGCGTATGCTTTCATAAAAAAAAGGTTGACGCACACGCAACGCCCTGTCAACTTAGTCAACACGAGAGTAGTGACTATTGGATGTCCATCCAACGGCTGTCGTGCTTCTTCAATCTCTGCTCTTCATGCTCCAGCCGCTCAAACAAGCGCCGGCGGGATAGCCTGCTCCCTCCTCCCGCGGCCGGCTATGCTGCCGCGCAGGCCTCATGGCCCCACCGTACTCCCATCGCTGGCCTAGCCATCCCTCTACTCACCCACACATGCTGTTATTCTCCGGCGACGGCAGACGAACCAGTAAACCCTCGTACTCCTCCACGTGGGAAACAACTGCCGAGTATTCCCTGGCTCCGTGTCGTTCCCTTCCTAGGCATCGCCGTCGTCCACCACCCTGGTGCTCTCGGCGCGGCCTGGTCAACATGGTCAATGAACGACATCCATCGGAAGTGGACTGTACGTGGAGAGGCTGACAGCTGGGTCCACGGCCACACGCAAGGAAATGCCTCCTTATTACGCGCAAAATAATGATTCCTCCACCTGACAGCTAGGACCCACAGGAAGGGCCTCTGTATTTCGCGAAAAAAGTTCCCCCCGCTGACAGGTCGGACCCACCAACTATATCTTCACACGCAAGGAAGTGCCTCCTTATTACGCCCAAAAAAATGAATACCCCCCTGCTAGTTGGGACCCACCATATTGTTGGGCTGACTTGTGGGCCTACTAAGTTGACGGGGACGGAGGGCTTTGTCAACTTAGTCAATACTCCAGTGACCGTACGATGTCCATCCAACGGCCATAGTGCTTCTTCAACCTCTGGTCTTCTTGCTCCAGCCGCCCAAAGCAGCGCCGGTCGTGCCGCCTGCTCCTGCCTCCCATGGCCGGCTGTGCTACCGCGGAGGCCTCACCGCCCCCAAACTACTCCCACCACTGGCCAGGCCATCCCTCCACTCACCCACACCCCCTGTTATTCTGCGGCAACGGCAGCCTCACACCGCAGCCGAACCAGTGAACGCTCGTACTCCTCTCCGCGTGGGCATCCACTGCCGCGTCTTGCCTGGCTCCGCGTCGTCCCCTTCCTAGGCCTCGCCGTCGTCCACCTCCGTGGTGCTCTCGGCGCGGCGTGGTCAATGTGGTCAACGACCGACTTCCATCGGAAGAGTACTGTACGTGGAGAGGCTGACAGCTGGGTCCACGACAGCCGCAAGGAAGTGCCTCCTTATTACGCATAAAATAATTATTCCTCCACCTGACAGCTGGGACCCACCGGACGGGCCACCAGTATTTTGTGAAAAAAATCTTTTCCCCCTGACTGCTGGGACCCACCGGACGGGCCACCGTATTTCGCGAAAAAAATGTTCCCCCCGCTGTCAGCTCGGACCCACCGGAAGTGCCTCCTTATTATGCACAAAACATGAATACTCCCCCGTCTAGCTGGGACCCACCTTGGTGGGAGGCTGACTTGTGGGCCTACTAAGTTGATGGGGACGAAGGGCTTTGTCAACTTAGTCAATATGAACGATTCTAGCTCCAGTGACCGTACGATGTCCATCCAACGGCCGTAGTGCTTCTTCAACCTCTGGTCTACTTGCTCCACCGCCCAAAGCAGCGCCGATCGTGCCGCATGCTCCTGCCTCCCGTCGCCGGCTGTGCTGCCGCAGAGGCCTCACCGCCCCTACTATTCCCACCGCTGGTCAGGCCCTGCGGCGACGGCAGCCTCACACCGCAGCCGAACCAGTGAACCCTCGTACTCCTCTCCGTGCGGGCTTCCACTGCCGCGTCTTCCCCAGCTACGCGTAGTCCCCTTCCTAGGCCTTGCCGTCGTCCACCGCCGTGGTGCTCTCCGCGCGGCGTGGTCAACATGGTCAAGGAATGACTTCCATCGGAAGAGTACTGTACATGGAGAGGCTGACAGCTGGGTCCACGGCCACAGCCCAGTTTTTTTTTGTGATTTGCCAAGTAAGTCGCTTTGTCAGGCCTGTTGGGCTGCAAATCTTTCAAGACAAGGAGAGCTTTCATTCGGCTGGCCGAGAAAATGGCCCATGAGTAATGAGAAATGGGCTGTACATTTTTAAAACACATCAAACCGGCAATTAGTTTCAAATATCTTTTTTTTCATTTCAAGATTTTAAATTACATTAATTTTTATGCGTGGAGAATTTGTTGGATGTTATATTGATATACATTTATTTTTAAAATCAGTTTGAATGTGAGTACAAATTTCGGGATTAAAAACAGTTCGGACCGCACCGAAATATGCAAAATTTCGTATAATTTTTTAACCGTGGCCACAATATGGGCTGTAATGCTAACAAAAAGACTATGGGCTCCAAAAAAACCTTAAGAATTAGCAAATGGGCTGTAAATTATTAGAAATAATGGCAGATGGGCTGTATGCTGTTTTCCACAGATTTGAGGCTTTCCTAAAAAAAGGTTGACGCACAAGCACTAACTGTTGGATGTCCATCCAACGGCCGTCGTGCTTCTTCAATCTCTGCTCTTCGTGCTCCAGCCGCTCAAACAAGCGCCGGCGGGACTGCCTGCTCTCTCCTCCCCGCAGCCGGCTGTGCTGCCGCGCAGGCCTCACCGCCCCATCGTACTCCCATCGCTGGCCTAGCCATCCCTCTACTCACCCGCACCTGCTGTTATTCTCCGGCGACGGCAGATGAACCAGTAAACCCTCGTACAGTCATACTCCCCTCCGCGTGGGAAACAACTGCCGAGTCTTCCCTGCCTCCGTGTCGTCCCCTTCCTAGGCCTCGCCGTCGTCCACCGCCGTGGTGCTCTCGGCACGGCGTGGTCAATGTGGTCAACGACCGACTTCCATCGGAAGAGTACTGTGCGTGGAGACGCTGACAGCTGGGTCCACGGCCGCAGTAAGGAAGTGCCTCCTTATTACGCGCAAAATAATTATTCCTCCACCTGACAGCGGGGACCCACCGGACGGGCCACCGTATTTCGTGAAAAAAACGTTTCCCCCTGACTGCTGGGACCCACCAGCTACACCTTCACACGCAAGGAAGTGCTTCCGGGCAAAAAAACAAAACGATTCGCCCCCCTGACTGCTGGGACCCACCAGCTACATCTTCGCACGCAAGGAAGTGCCTGACAGTCGGGACCCACCTGGGTGAAGCGTACGTAGCGTTGTCATTCTGGTCGCGAACTTGTACGTACATATATACTGGTGGATGTAGAGGCGCGCACGTGTCGTAGTAGAGGCGCGCACGTAGCATGTACACGTACGTACAGCGGCCAGGGTGCAAGAAAGAAAATACGGCCACGTATGTGTACATACGGGCGGGGTCTCGAATGCCTACTCGCGCATACGTACGGCGTGGGCTCGTTGACATGGCTGGGTCGGAACGGAGAAACAGCGTCGTCGTCGTGTTCATGGGGAGGCAACGGATTGCGTCGTGTTCATGGGGAGGCAACGGAATGCGTCGTGTTCATCGGGAGGCAACGGAACACGTGGGAGCCAACCGGCTGGGTCGGAACGGAATGCGTGGTCGTGTTCATCGGGAGGGCTTGGACGGAACAGGCGATGGAAGCGAGGCCTGGCGTACCGCAGAACGGAGGAAACGGCCTTGTGTTCGACCGGCCACGTTCGAAACGAGATCATGTTCATCTGGAGGGGTCTGGCGTACCGCAAAACGGATGAAACGGACCTCCTACGGTCAAAATGGGGGTCCTGTTGATCGGGAGGGGTGTGGCGTATCGCAAAACGGGCGAAACAGACCTCCTACGGTCGAAACGGGGGTCCTGTTGATCGGGAGGGGTGTGGCGTAGACGAAACGGACCTCCTACGGTCGGAACGGGGGTCCTGTTCATCGGGAGGGGTGTGGCGTACCGCAAAACGGGACTCCATGGGATACTGTTCATCTCCACCGTCGACCTCCTCCAGCCTCCACGGGCTACCGTCGACCTCCTCCAGCCTCCACGGGCTACCGTCGACCTCCTCCAGCCTCCACGGGCTCCTGTTCATCCAGCCTCCACCGCGCGCTACTCCACCGGCTACTGTTCAACCACCCCTCCACGGGCACCCCTCCACCGTCTACTTTTCATCCAACCCTCCACACCACGGGGTCCTATTCAACCACCCCTTCACGGGCACCCCTCCACCGTCTATTGTTCATCCAGCCCTCCACCACACCACGGGGTCCTGTTCATCCAGAGGCAACGCCACCGCTCACTGTTCATCCAAACCCCCCCCCCCCCCGCAACGCTCACTGTTCATCCCAGAGGCAGCATCGATCGGCTTCAGTTAGCAGCAGTAGCGAAGGAATCGCTCGATCGGGTTCAGTTAACAGTCATCAATCGATCGCTCGGGTTCAGTAATGCGTAGCCTGTTGTGCAATCGCTCGGGTTTAGTTAGAGCCCAACGCCTCGCTCGGGTTCAGTTAGAGCCAACGCCTCGCACACACGCGCGTACGTGTACGAGAGAAACGCGCATCGCTCGGCCCCCGACCTCCCACCGTAACCGGGAACTTCCCGAAATTTTCCTCCCCCTCGCTTCTACCACGGTTTTTTCCGTCATGGACGGCCCAAAGAATGTCATGCAGCTGCGTCTCCGGCCCGCCCAGGATGAAAAGCCCATTTTCTGTCATGATTTTTTGTCATAGAAGTAGGAGCCCACCACATCTATGATGATACCGGGTTTTGTCACAATTATCGTCATAGACGTGACATATGTATGACAGAAAAAATTTCGTTCGACCCAAAATGTCACGGATGTGTCTTTTTTTTGTAGTGGTTAGACTTTGTTGTTGCATGGTATATGTTACTTTGTGCTCACTACTACATCACAAATCATTGTTAATTAAAATTGGCTTTGATATACCTTGGGATCCGGGTGGATCCATTACTTGAGCACTATATGCCTAGCTTAATGGCTTTAAAGAAAGCGCTGCCAGGGAGACAACCCAGAAGTTTTAGAGAGTCATATATTTCTGTTGAGTGCTTTTGTATAGTTTAAAAACAAAAAATAAATAAAGAGGGGAACCCGAAACTTTTCAAAAAGAAAAGCGAAAGTGAGAAAGACGAGCATTGTTAAATTGGGAGCAAGCCTTGAACTTTGTTCATGCTCACGGAAACTTTGTGAATCTTGATTACAGAAACTTTTCAATAAAAAAATTATCCCCTTGTACAATTCCATTGTATTATAAAAATAATGTGCCAAGGTTTGCCTTTAGGATGTTTACAATGCTTGTTGGTTTGTGCGGTGCAGGACAGAAACTTTGGCTGTAGTGCGCGATTTTACATTTTTTACTGGAACGTAAAATGGTTCTGAAACTTTTTGCACTGTATTTATATACAAATTTTTTATTTTTCCTAATTTTTGCAGAATTTTCAAGTATAAGAAGTATGGTGAATGTTCAGATTATTATAGACTGTTCTGTTTTAGACAGATTCTGTTTTTGATGCATAATTTGCTTGTTTTGATGAAACTATCAATTTATATCAGTGGATTAAGCCATGGAAAAGTTATATTACAGTAGCTACAATGCAAAAACAAAATATGAATTGGTTTTCAGCAGTACTTAGAGTAGTGATTTGCTTTATTATACTAACAGATCTTACCGAGTTTTTTGTTGAAGTTTTGTGTGGATGAAGTGTTCGATGATCGAGGATGTCTCGATGTGAGAAGAAGGAAGAGAGGCATGAGCTCAAGCTTGGGGATTCCCAAGGCACCCCAAGTAAATATTCAAGGAGACTCAAGCGTCTAAGCTTGGGGATGCCCCGGAAGGCATCCCCTCTTTCTTCAACAAGTATCGGTATGTTTTCGGATTCGTTTCGTTCATGCGATATGTGCAAATCTTGGAGCGTATTTTGCTTTAGTTTTCATTTTTCTTTTATGCACCATGCTGGTATGAGATAGTACTTGGTTGATTTATAGAATGCTCTATGCACTTCACTTATATCTTTTGAGTATGGCTTTATAGAATGCTTCATGTGCTTCACTTATATCATTTGAAGTTTGGATTGCCTGTTTCTCTTTGCATAGAAAACCACCATTTGTGGAATGCTCTTTTGCTTCACTTATATTTGTTAGAGCGTGGGCATATCTTTTGTAAAAGAATTAAACTCTATTGCTTCACTTATATCTATTTAGAGAGATGACAGGAACTGGTCATTCACATGGTTAGTCATAAAATCCTACATAAAACTTGTAGATCACTGAATATGATATGTTTGATTCCTTGCAATAGTTTTCCGATATAAAGATGGTGATATTAGTGTCATGCTAATGGGTAGTTGTGGATTAGTAGAAATACTTGCGTTGAGGTTTGTGATTCCCGTAGCGTGCACGTATGGTGAACCGTTATGTAACGAAGTCGGAGCATGAGATATTTATTGATTGTCTTCTTTATGAGTGGCGGTCGGGGATGAGCGATGGTCTTTTCCTACCAATCTATCCCCCTAGGGGCATGCGTAGTAGTACTTTGCTTCGAGGGCTAATAAACTTTTGCAATAAGTATATGAGTTCTTTATGACTAATGTGAGTCCATGGATTATACGCACTTGGGCGCTGGTGGCTTCGCCTCGGCGCCAAATGTTGGCGGGGAGGGGACCTCTGCTTCTCAGCCCGGCACAGGTAAGTTACTCGCCTTCCGTCCCTATTCCTTTTTCTGTTCTTTCTGAATCCTTGGTCTTGGCCTCGTCTCATCCCCTTCTCGGTATCCAGACCCCCTCCCCCCGGCGGACCCAGAGGACATAGACAACGTCATCGAGGATGTCACCAAGGCCGCCGAGGCGGAGGCCGAGAAGATCGCCGCCGAGGAGGCCACCAAGGGCGCTCCTGAGGACGCCGCCAAGTGGCCTGTCGGGGAGCCCGGCAAGGCTACCACCGAGGAGGCCGGCAAGCGGCCTGTCGGGGAGGCCGGCAAGGCCGCTGCCGAGGAGGAGGTGGTTGATGACCAGCCTTCCTCCTACACTGCCTCTGGCTCCGGCAGGTATCTGAGGGTGGGTGGTGACCTTTTCATCCACCTTTACAGGGGCGTCGAGCTCCAAGGCGCCCGTTGAGGGAGAGGTGTTCGACGAGGAGGTGCTTGCCGCCGCCGGGCTCGAGGTTGTTGACGAGCCAAGCACCGGTGGTGATGGTTCTCAGGAGGAGCGGCTTCTCCAGGCCATGGGTGCCAATTTTCGAAAGCTCCAGGCGCTCTACCGTGCCCGCCTGGACAAGGCCATGTCCAGGATGGCAACGGTGGACAAGGGGGAGGCGGACCTTGCTACCTCTTGAGCACTGCGTTGGTTTTCCCTTGAAGAGGAAAGGGTGATGCAGCAAAGTAGCGTAAGTATTTCCCTCAGTTTTTGAGAACCAAGGTATCAATCGAGTAGGAGGCTACGCGCGAGTCCCTCGCACCTACACAAACAAATAAATCCTCGCAACCAATGCGATAAGGGGTTGTCAATCCCTACACGGTCACTTATGAGAGTGAGATCTGATAGATATATAGGATAATATTTTCGGTATTTTTATGATAGAGATGCAAAGTAAAATAAAAGCAAAGTAAAAGGCAACAGAAATAACTGAGTGTTGGAAGATTAATATGATGAAGATAGACCCGGGGGCCATAGGTTTCACTAGTGGCTTCTCTCAAGAGCATAAGTATTTTACGGTGGGTGAACAAATTACTGTTGAGCAATTGACATAATTGAGACGAGTTATGAGAATATCTAGGTATGATCATGTATATAGGCATCACGTCCGAGACAATTAGACCGACTCCTACCTGCATCTACTACTACTACTCCACACATCGACCGCTATCCAGCATGCATCTAGAGTATTAAGTTCATAAGAACAGAGTAACGCCTTAAGCAAGATGACATGATGTAGAGGGATAAATTCATGCAATATGATAAAAAAAACCCATCATGTTAGCCTCGATGGCAACAATACAATATGTGTCTTGCTGCCCCTACTGTCACTGGGAAAGGACACCGCAAGATTGAACCCAAAGCTAAGCACTTCTCCCATTGCAAGAAATATCAATCTAGTAGGCCAAACCAAACTGATAATTCGAAGAGACTTGCAAAGATAACCGATCATACATAAAAGAATTCAGAAGATTCAAATATTGTTCATAGATAAACTTGATCATAAACCCACAATTCATCGGTCTCAACAAACACACCGCAAAATAAGATTACATCGAATAGATCTCCACGAGAGAGGGGGAGAACATTGTATTGAGATCAAAAAAGAGAGAAGAAGCCATCTAGCTAATAACTATGGACCCGAAGGTCTGAGGTAAACTACTCACACTTCATCGGAGAGGCTATGGTGTTGATGTAGAAGCCCTCCGTGATGGATGCCCCCTCCGGCGGAGCTCCGGAACAGGCCCCAAGATGGGATCTCGTGGGTACAGAAGGTTGCGGCGGTGGAATTAGGTTTTTGGCTACGTTTGATATTCTTTTTCTGCGAAACTCTGAAATAGGCAAAAAACAGCAATTCTGGGCTGGGCCTCCGGTTAATAGGTTAGTCCAAAAAATAATATAAAAGTGAATAATAAAGCCCAATAATGTCCAAAACAGAAGATAATATAGCATGGAGCAATCAAAAATTATAGACACGTTGGAGACGTATCAAGCATCCCCAAGCTTAATTCCAGCTCGTCCTCGAGTAGGTAATTGATAAAAACAATTTTTTTGATGCGGAGTGCTACTTGGCATAATTTCAAAGTAATTCTTCTTATTGTGGCATGAATGTCAGATTTGATATGATTCAAGATAAAATTTTAGTGTTGATATAAAAACAATAATACTTCAAGCATACTAACTAAGCACTTATGTCTTATCAAAATAACATGGCCAAAGCAAGTTATCCCTACAAAATCATATAGTCTGGCTATGCTCCATCTTCCCCACACAAAATATTCATATCATGTACGACCCCGGTTTTGGCCAAGCAATTAGATCATACTTTTAACGCGCTTCAGCTTTTTCAACTCTTACGCAATACATGAGCGCAAGCCATGGATGTAGCACTATGGTGGAATAAGGTATAATGGTAGGGGTTATGTGGGAAGACAAAAAAGGAGAAAGTCTCACATCAACGAGGCTAATAAACGGGCTAGGGAGATGCCCATCAATTGATGTTAATGCGAGGAGTAGGGATTGCCATGCAACGGATGCACTAGAGCTATAAGTGTATGAAAGCTCAAAAAGAAACTAAGTGGGTGTGCATCCAACTTGCTTGCTCACGAAGACCTCAGGCATTTGAGGAAGCCCATCATTGGAATATACAAGCCAAGTTCTATAATGAAATTTCCCACTAGTATATGAAAGTGACAAAATGGGAGACTCTCTATTATGAAGATCAAGGTGCTACTTTGAAGCACAAGTGTGGTAAAAGGATAGTAACATTGTCTCTTCTCTATTTTTCTCATTTTTTTTATTTGGGCCTTTTTTTATGGCCTCTTTTTTTTAGTCCGGAGTCTCATCCCGACTTGTGGGGGAATCATAGTCTCCATCATCCTTTCCTCACTTGGGACAATGCTCTAATAATGATGATCATCACACTTTTATTTACTTACAACTCATGAATTACAACTCAATACTTAGAACAAAATATGACTCTATATGAATGCCTCCGGCGGTGTACCGGGATATGCAATGAATCAAGAGCGACTTGTATGAAATAATTATGAATGGTGGCTTTGCCACAAATACAATGTCAACTACATGATCATGCAAAGCAATATGACAATGATGGAGTATGTCATGATAAACCGAATGGTGGAAAGTTGCATGGCAATATATCTCGGAATGGCTATGGAAATGCCATGATAGGTAGGTATGGTGGCTGTTTTGAGGAAGATATAAGGAGGTTTATGTGTGATAGAGCGTATCATATCACGGGGTTTGGATGCACCGGCGAAGTTTGCACCAATTCTCAAGGTGAGAAAGGGCAATGCGCGGTACCGAAGAGGCTAGAAAATTGTGGAAAGGTAAGTGTGCGTATAATCCATGGACTCACATTAGTCATAAAAAACTCGTATACTTATTGCAAAAATTTATTAGCCCTTGAAGCAAAGTACTACTACGCATGCTCCTAGGGGAAGGGTTGGTAGGAGTTAACCATCGCGCGATCCCGACCGGCACACAAAGGAAGACAATCAACAAGTACTTCATGCTCCGACTTCATTACATAACGGTTCACCATACGTGCATGCTACGGGAATCACAAACTCCAACACATGTATTTTTCAATTCCACAATTACTCAACTAGCACAACTATGATATTACCACCTTTATATCTCAAAACAATTATCAAGCATCAAATTTCTCATGATATTAATTAAAAAAAATTGTCATGCTAATTTAAGACTCTCAAAATAATACAAGTGAAGCATGAGAGATCAATAGTTTCTATAAAACAAATCCACCACCGTGCTAAAAAAATATAAGTGAAGCACTAGAGCAAAAACGATATAACTCAAAAGATATAAGTGAAGCACATAGAGTATTCTGATAAATTCCGAATCATGTGTGTCTCTCTCAAAAGGTGTGTACAACAAGGATGATTATGGTAAGCTAACAAACAAAGACTCAAATCATACAGGACGCTCCAAGCAAAACACATATCATGTGGTGAATAAAAATATAGCTCCAAGTAAAGTTACCGATGGAAGTAGACGAAAGAGGGGATGCCTTCCGGGGCATCCCCAAGCTTTGGCTTTATGGTGTCCTTAGATTATCTTGGGGGTGCCATGGGCATCCCCAAGCGTAGGCTCTTGCCACTCCTTGTTCCATAATCCATCAAATCTTTTACCCAAAACTTGAAAACTTCACAACACAAAACTTAGCAGAAAATCTCGTGAGCTCCGTTAGCGAAAGAAAACAAAAGACCACTTCAAGGTACTGTAATGAACTCATTCTTTATTTATATTGGTGTTAAACCTACTGTATTCCAACTTCTCTATGGTTTATAAACTCTTTTACTAGCCATAGATTCATCAAAATAAGCAAACAACACACGAAAAACAGAATCTGTCAAAAACAGAACAGTCTGTAGTAATCTGTAACTAACGCAAACTTCTGGAACTCCAAACAATCAGACAAAATAGTAAGACCTAGGCAATTTGTTTATTGATCAGCATCAATTGGAATCAATATTTTATCACGTTCGGGTGATTTTTAACAATTGTTTTCGTGAACAGAAAGTTTCTGGAATTTTGTGCGAGATCAAATAACTACCATCCAAGAAGATCCTATAGGTTTAACTTGGCACAAACACTAATTAAAACATAAAAACACATCTAACCAGAGGCTAGAACAAATATTTATTCCTAAACATAAGCAAAAATCAAAAAACTAAAAATAAAATTTGGTTGCCTCCCAACAAGCGCTATCGTTTAACGCCCCTAGCTAGGCATAAAGCAAGGATAGATCTAGGTATTGCCATCTTTGGTAGGCAATCCATAAGTGGCTCTCATGATAGATTCATATGGTAATTTTATTTTCTTTCTAGGGAAGTGTTCCATGCCTTTCTTTAATGGAAATTGGAATCTAATATTCCCTTCCTTCATATCAATAATTGCACCAGTCGTTCTAAGGAAAGGTCTACCAAGAATAATAGGACATGAAGGATTGCAATCTATGTCAAGAACGATAAAATCTACGGGCACATAGTTCCTATTTGCAACAATAATAACATCATTAATTCTTCCCATAGGTTTCTTAATAGTGGAATCCGCAAGGTGCAAATTTAAAGAGCAATCATCAAAATCATGGAAACCTAGCAAATCACACAAAGTTTTCGGAATCGTGGAAACACTAGCACCCAAATCACACAAAGCATAGCATTCATAATCTTTAATCTTGGTTTTAATAGTAGGTTCCCAATCATCATAAAGTTTTCTAGGGATAGAAACTTCCAACTCAAGTTTTTCTTCACAAGATTGCATCAAAGCATCAACGATATGTTTGGTAAAAGCTTTATTTTGACTATAGGGATGAGGAGAATTTAGCACGGATTGCAACAAGGAAATACAATCTATCAAAGAACAAATATCATAATTAAATTCCTTGGAATCCAAAATAGTGGGTTCATTAACATCTAATGTTTTGATCTCTTCAATCCCACTTTTATCAATTTTAGCATCAAGATCTAAAAACTCTGAATTTTTGGAACGCCTTCTAGGTAAAGGTGGATCATATTCAGTCCCTTGCAAAACAAAGATTTAATAGGGGACACATCAATAACTTTTAGATCTTCATCTTTCTTTTCATAAGGACTAGAAGAACACGCTTTCATAAAGCAATCTTTCTTAGCACGCATCCTAGCGGTTCTTTCTTTGCACTCATCAATGGAAATTATCATGGCTTTGAGAGACTCATTGATATCATGCTTAGGAGGGATAGATCTAAGTTTTAAAGAATCAACATCAAGAGAAATTCTATCAACGTTCCTAGCCAATTCATCAACTTTAAGCAATTTCTCTTCAAGCAAAGCATTGAAATTATTTTGTGAATTCATAAACTCTTTTACACTAGTCTCAAATTCAGAGGGCATCTTATTAAAATTTCCATAAGAATTGTTGTAGGAATTACCATAATTATTAGAGGAATTGCTAGGATAAGGCCTAGGATTAAAGTTTCCTCTATACGCGTTGTTACCAAAATTATTCCTACCAACAAAATTCACATCAATAGATTCATTATTATTCTCAATCAAAGTAGACAAAGGCATATCATTGGGATCAGAAGAAACACTCTTAGTAGCAAATAATTTCATAAGTTCATCCATCTTTCCACTCAAAACATTAATTTCTTCTATCGCATGCACTTTTTTATTAGTAGATCTTTCAGTGTGCCATTGAGAATAATTAACCATAATATTATCTAGGAGTTTAGTAGCTTCTCCTAAAGTGGTTTCCATAAAAGTGCCTCCCGCGGCCGAATCTAAAAGATTTCTAGAAGCAAAATTCAATCCGACATAAATTTTTTATATAATCATCCACAAATTCAAACCATGAGTAGGGCAATTACGTATCATTAATTTCACCCTCTCCCAAGCTTGTGCAACATGTTCATGATCAAGTTGCTTAAAATTCATAATATCGTTTCTAAGAGAGATAATCTTAGCGGGAGGAAAATACTTAGAGATAAAAGCATCTTTGCACTTATTCCAAGAATCAATACTATTTTTAGGCAAAGACAAAAACCAAGCTTTAGCACGATCTCTAAGCGAAAAAGGAAATAGCTTTAATTTAACAATATCATTGTCAACATCTTTCTTCTTTTGCATATCACACAAATCAACGAAGCTATTTAGATGAGTAGCGGCATCTTCACTAGGAAGGCCGGCGAATTGATCTTTCATGACAAGATTCAACAAAGCAACATTGATTTCACAAGATTCAGTATTGGTAAGAGGAGCAATTGGAGTGCTAAGGAAATCATTATTGTTGGCATTGGTAAAGTCACATAATTTGGTATTATCTTGAGCCATCGTGACAAATAAGCAATCCAACACACGAGCAAACAAGAGACGGGCAAAAAGAGGCAAACGAAAAAGAGAGGACGAATAAAACGGCAAGGGTGAAGTGGGGGACAGGAAAACGAGAGGCAAATGGCAAATAATGTAATGCGGGAGATAAGGGTTTGTGATGGGTACTTGGTATGTTGACTTTTGCGTAGACCTCCCTGGCAACGGCGCCAGAAATCCTTCTTGCTACCTCTTGAGCACTACGTTGGTTTTCCCTTGAAGAGGAAAGGGTGATGCAGCAAAGTAGCGTAAGTATTTCCCTCAATTTTTGAGAACCAAGGTATCAATCCAGTAGGAGGCTACGCGCGAGTCCCTCGCACCTACACAAACAAATAAATCCTCGCAACAAACGCGATAAGGGGTTATCAATCCCTACACGGTCACTTACGAGAGTGAGATCTGATAGATATGATAGGATAATATTTTTGGTATTTTTATGATAGAGATGCAAAGTAAAATAAAAGCAAAGTAAAAGGCAACGGAAATAACTGAGTGTTGGAAGATTAATATGATGAAGATAGACCCGGGGGCCATAGGTTTCACTAGTGGCTTCTCTCAAGAGCATAAGTATTTTACGGTGGGTGAACAAATTACTGTTGAGCAATTGACTGAATTGAGCATAGTTATGAGAATATCTAGGTATGATCATGTATATAGGCATCACGTCCGAGACAAGTAGACCGACTCCTGCCTGCATCTACTACTATTACTCCACACATCAACCGCTATCCAGCGTGCATCTAGAGTATTAAGTTCATAAGAACAGAGTAACGCCTTAAGCAAGATGACATGATGTAGAGGGATAAATTCATGCAATATGATAAAAACCCCATCTTGTTATCCTCGATGGCAACAATACAATACGTGCCTTGCTGCCCCTACTGTCACTGGGAAAGGACACCGCAAGATTGAACCCAAAGCTAAGCACTTCTCCCATTGCAAGAAAGATCAATCTAGTAGGCCAAACCAAACTGATAATTCGAATAGACTTGCAAAGATAACCAATCATACATAAAAGAATTCAGAAGATTGAAATATTGTTCATAGATAAACTTGATCATAAACCCACAATTCATCGGTCTCAACAAACACACCACAAAAGAAGATTACATCGAATAGATCTCCATGAGAGAGGGGGAGAACATTGTATTGAGATCAAAAAAGAGAGAAGAAGCCATCTAGCTAATAACTATGGACCCGAAGGTCTGAGGTAAACTACTCACACTTCATCGGAGAGGCTATGGTGTTGATGTAGAAGCCCTCCGTGATGGATGCCCCTCCGGCGGAGCTCCGGAACAGGCCCCAAGATGGGATCTCGTGGGTATAGAAGGTTGCGGCGGTGGAATTAGGTTTTTGGCTCCGTTTGATATTCTTTTTCTGCGAAACACTGAAATAGGCAAAAAACAGCAATTCTGGGCCGGGCCTCCGGTTAATAGGTTAGTCCCAAAAATAATATAAAAGTGAATAATAAAGCCCAATAATGTCCAAAACAGAAGATAATATAGCATGGAGCAATCAAAAATTATAGATACGTTGGAGACGTATCAGACCTCAAGGTGCGCGCTGCCGAGACGCAGACTTGGTTCCGCCAGGCTTGTGAGGAGATGAAGGTCGCCCAGGGTGAGCTGGCCAAGCACGACGTGGAGCTCACCATGAAGCGGCCCGACATCGAGAAGGCCCAGGAGACGGCGCAGAGCTTGGCCGCCGCAACTGAGGCCGCTCGGACCCAGCACCAGGCCACGCTGAACTCCTAGGAGGAGGACCTTGCCGCGCGTGAGGAGAAGCTTGCCGCAACGCTCCGCGGCAAGGACGAGGAGGTGGAGAAGCTCATCGTGCAGCGGACCCAAGAGCTGGAGCAGAGGCACAGAGAGGCGCTCGATGCCCAGGCTCTAGTTCACGCAGGCAGGGTGAAGGAGCTAGAGGTGGAGCGAGACGAGTTGAAGGACCAGGCCCTGAAGCTGTCCAAGTAGAAGGACACGCTCAACGGCGCCCTGACAGAGGCGCAGGACGCGGCCGTTAGTAGGGCCGAGGAGCTCTCGGAGGCCAACAACTCCATCAAAGACCTGAAGCTGAAGCTAGAGGGCCTTGAGGAGATGCTCTCAGAGGCCAGGTCTCGGGAGGAGACCCTGGCCAAGGATCTGGAGGCCGAGAAGCCGCAGCAGAAGAACGAAGCCGCCAACCACAAGGATTTTGTGGATGGCGAGAATCACTGGATCAGCCGCCTCGAGGACGTTGCCGGCAGGATCACCACGCAGCTGGCCACCGTGGGTATGCCAAACGTGAGGTACGCCCCGTTTCGCAGCACGACCTCCAACGCCAGGCTGACCCTATTCTTCGAGGGTGACCTCGGGGCCCTGGAGCAGCTGCACTCCAATCGGGCGGCCTCTCTGGCCGACGTGTCCCGGAGGCTTTGCCGGGGTGCCATGACCAAGGTCCTCACCAAGGTGGCGTACTGGAACCCCGACGTCGACTGCGACGCCGCGCTGGAGAGCTTGCGGGAGGGTGCTAACCTCGCGGCGCTCAAGGAGCGTATCATGCCCATCGTCAGCTGCATCGACGGAATCGAGAGGGTGGAGGGCCAGCGTTCGGGATTAGGCACCCCGTTTCTCATCACTGCTGCATATTCATGACCAAGACAATTTCTATCTTTAGTTAGAACCGCAGCAACAATGGATGTAATATAACTCTGCAGTACTTCTGATATTATGCATGTTACTTTCCTGTTCAATCCCCCCTTTGTATGTTCACCCTACGCTAATCGGGCAGGCTTGCCGGCGCGTAAACCCAGGGCGGCTCCTCGGGGACGGATCCCCAATGGCCTGTCGGGTGTGCTTGCTGCCAGGCGAACCACCTTACCGCTCTCAATGCGGCCGCTCGAACTGTCGAGCTTGACTCGAGTCAGAAACGAAAGCGTTGCCAATTGCGGAAGGCTACCGTGCCGTTCTCGACGCGGCCGCTTAAGCTGTTGAGCGGACTCGAAACAGAGTAAGGGCGCTGCCAATCGCGGAAGGGCCCCCTTGCGTGCAGGTTTTCCATACATAGGGCAGGACCTTC
The DNA here is from genome assembly GCF_002575655.3 of Aegilops tauschii subsp. strangulata. NCBI lineage: Eukaryota > Viridiplantae > Streptophyta > Magnoliopsida > Poales > Poaceae > Aegilops > Aegilops tauschii. Next base: position 5,726,623 of record NC_053039.3, read on the forward strand.
GAGGATAATAACCTTATATAAAAAGGAAATATTTAAAGTTTGGCGTGACTTAGCTTTTCTGTCGTTGCATGGGTGTCCATCGCATTTGCAGATGGTGCCGCCAAGCTTGGTCGTCTCCCTCCTTCGAACGACGGCCACGATGGAGCCGCTACTCCGATCAGACCAGATTTCCACATCTGCGCACCCCCCACCTGGCGCGCCAAAGATGTCGAGGAAAACGACACCTATGGGATCACAGGAATCCCTACTACGGTTGACGGGGCGCGGGGTTGTGAGAAGAGCAGGTCTAACAGGAAGCACACAGATCGTTTACCCAGGTTCGGGCCGCGAGGATGCATAATACCCTAGTCCTGCTTTGGTGGATGTATTGAGTGCTCTTGTGTTCTTGAGCTAGCTACGGGGTGTAACTTGCCCAAAAGAGCCGAATCCCTCTCCTGGTCGCCTCGGGCCTCCTTTTATAGGCAAACGGGGTCGCCACAGTGGCACACATGAGGTGGAAAGGTCTACAGTGCGCGAGCTTATCGCCCGGCGTTACAAGACAAAGCACATTAAATGCGCTACTTAGGTGTCCATTAGCTTTATTAGGGATGGGAACGAGGCCCGTCCCGTCCGTCGCCGCTCCGCCTCGCTTCGACACGCGCCTAGGCTAGCGATGCGTGCGGTGCCATGTAGGCAGGCAGGCTGCTGAGGTGGCGCGGTGGTGGAGCCTTCACAAAGATCTGCATGCCACCACGCAGGTGCTTGCTGAGTTGGCCTGGAAGCCGCATGTTGCCACACAGGTGCCTACCCAGCTGGTTGGGCTGGCAGCTGCATGCGAACGGCGGCGGAGTCTTGGTCGACGCGGGCCTGGCTGTGGCCCCGCCGATGTCCTCGACAAGGGCCTTGCCGGGGGCCGGCAAGGGTCTTGCCGTGGCGTTGCAGTCGTCCTCGGCAAGGCGCTTGCCGGGGCTCTTGTGGATTCCCTCGGCTGGCATCTCGCCGAGGGTCGCCGTCTTCTGGTCCTCATCTGATCTTACATGTTTATGATCTTGACGAAGATTTGCATGCCACCACAGAGGCGCATCCCGAGCCCTGGTTCCAATGTAGTTGGTTGGCTGGTGTTGAACCCACGGGCTCAAGGGTGGCCTGCTCTACTGGCATCAGGCAAGTTGCCCCGGCAAGGCTCTTGCCGGGGCCGCGGAGGCCGCCCCGGCAAGGCTCTTGCCGGGGGAGTCCACCTTGCCCCTTTGCTCTCCTGTGTTTCTGGTCTTGGCGTTGCCTCGGTTGTCTTGCGCTTCGGCTTCTCTTCGGCTTCCCTCTTCTGCCCTGCAAGGTGTGGCCGTGGCACGCGGCTCTGACTGCCCGTGCACAAGTATAGGGTCCAAAAGAAGAGCCCCGTGCACAATTATATATATATATATATATATATATATATATATATATATATATATATATATATATATATATATATATATATATATATATATATACAGCTTGGTTAGGTGTTTAAAATATCAGCATGTATATTATGAGTAATTGAATTTTCAATAGACATGAGGGAATTCGTGGACTTCCATAATATAAGGGAAACTATAAGAATGAATAATGTTCATGTAGACATATCTTTGTTTTTCTTCTTCACAAAGTTCATTCAATTATTATCAATAATATGAATTTTCATCATAATGATATACACAAATTTATAGCCCGTGCAACTGCATGAGTTGATGAATAGTATTATATAATCGGTAGTCGACACTGCAAATCTTCAAGTACCTAACTAAGGAGACGTTGATTAGGAATGGACAGTCCAAAATAATAAGTAAAGTGGAGACTTTGAACCGATGTCCGACAAAGACAAGTCGTACTAAGAATAAAAGCTGACACAACTAGCATATTATGGAAAAGTCAAGGAATGTTAAACTGCACTTATATTGTTTTCAATCTACGCGCGGTAAGACATACACTCACAACTGTCATGTGGGGCATTTAGCTTGCTTGACATAATATATATATATTACGCACACAAATAGCTTATTAAGCAAGTAATCGAGGAATCTCAGACTTTATCTATACCATTTTCTAGCTAGACAGGCATGTAATTACCCATACTGACACCGTCATCCGGGCCTGCTAGTTGCTAATGGCAATATATACAATTGCACCACATGCACACCAGCCGGCGCCTTTGATCGCTCAGTTCATGTTTAAGTAGTGTTTGATTAGCTCCCTCTTGACCAGTTCACAAGCAGCCTCCCTCGTATTCCTTCTGGAGATCACTAGCAGGAAAAGGGGCTTTTACCCCGGTTTGTAAAGGCCTTTTGTCCCGGTTTTCGAACCGGGACTAAAGGGTCGTTACTAAAGCCCTAACCCTTTAGTCCCGGTTCTTACACGAACCGGGACAGAAGGTCCTCCACGTGGCCGCTGCTGCCAGCCCAGGCAGGGGGCCTTTGGTCCCGGTTGGTGCCACCAACCGGGACCAATAGGCAGGGCCTTTTGTTCCGGTTGGTGTCACCAACCGGGACCAATAGGCATCCACGCGTCAGCATTTCAGGGGCTGGGGTTTTTGTTTTTTTTTTGAAAGGGGGGGGCGTGGGGGGTTAATTTAGGTGTTTCATATATTGTGTTAGCTAGCTAATTAATAGAGAGAAGTGTCCTCTCTTATCTCCGTGCTTGGTCGACGCTACGTACTATATACGTATGGAGAGGACTAGACACGCTAGCTAGTAATCAAATGAAGGAAACAGAAGATCGTCATGAACATATGCATACAGAGAGAAGTGATATCGACCACCTCTCCTTCTCCGAGAGATTGGTCGAACAACAAGTTCTCGTATATCTATCCGACACTACCGGCTACATATATACAATAATTATCTCTTACAATACAATCTCCTAATTAAATTGTAAGAACACAGGGTCCATATAGTATTCTCCGTTTTCAGCGGTCACGTGGTCAAGGAAGAATGCCGTCAATTCCTCTTGAATTCCTCGCGTACGATCTGGTGCTAGGAGTTCATCCCGCTTCCGAAACATTTAATTTGAAGAAGGGGGTCAATACATATATATATGTATAAATGAAACTCAACACAAATGATGGTAATAAAATAAAATTGTGAATATTATTGCTTACGCACTTCATATTGTTCTTCAGTGTAGCCCCGCTCACAGGTCGTGTAGCGGATGGACTCGCAAACGTAGTATCCACAGTAATTATTCCTGGGTTCCTGCCACAACCACTTTACAAGAAATAGAGGTCAATCAAACTGATACGCAAGCATGCTAAATGGTATTGATGAAACTAGCACTTGAATCACTAGGAGATGCGCGGAACATGCTACTATAGTACTTACTTTCGGGTGTTTAAATTGCAGCTTCTTCGGCAGTCCCGGAGCTTTTGTGGTGAATTTTCTCCAAACCCTGCCAGACAAAGAAAACAATTACTTGATATCAGGAAATGAACAAAGTTGCTGATATGGTGGATAATGATCGATTTAACTTACTTCTCGAGCATTTGAGTCATGTTCGCATAGTCCTGGGGATCTTTTCGTCTCGAGTCTAAGACGGTTACTACTCCCTGCTCAAGCTTAATCTCTAAGAGAATATAGTGGAAGCTGTGCATGCATGCATAAGTCATCAATTACATTACCATAACCTGGACTAATAAGGGAAACCGAATATGCACAAGACAGTAACACTCACTTGAAGTTGTAAGGAAAGAGTATTATATCTTTGTTTTGATTTAATACCAACGATTGTAGCAAGTTGGCCTCGGCTTCTTTGGGATATTTTTCAACCGTATACGCATCTATGAGATTTGTGTTAATGAACCCAATATCACCGATTTGTCTTTTCTTCAATTCGGCGATCTTCAATCTGCATAATATAGTGAGGATAATTATAAATACATGCAATGAAAGAGTTGACCTATATAGAGAGACTTAATGACAGAACTAGTACTACTTACAGACAGTAGCAAGTGATCATTGTTTTATCAAGGTCCTTTTGATTGTAAAACTGGAAGAAATCCTCAAATGGAACATTCAGCAGTTCAATTCCAACGAGGTCATGCTCCGGTTTAACTCTCAGCATCAAAGTACTCGTCCCATCAGACTCTCTGCAGGTTTTCATGTACCAATCATGTAATCTTCGCATCATCGTTGTTAGAGATGTTTCATCTTTGACGAGAGGCTTCCCGTCCACCTCTATGATTTCATAATTTACATCGTCGGGCAGGTAATCTCCAAGATTGCTATAACCGGGCACCATCCTCGGATCATTAGCGACGATGTCTTTTGACACCTTGAGCGGGGGGCATGATTGGTTCGCTTGTTCGCCAAGATGGGCAATTTTTTTCCCAGCTCGTCGTTCTTTTAACCTTTGATCACTGACAGTACTTCCCGACCGCTCCGCTTCAGCATATGTCTTTGCAAGAATGCGCTCATAGTTGCCTCTCGGCGGAGACTTTGGTGGTTTTGTCAGGGCAGCCAGAGTGCGCTTTGCTTTCACCGGATCTACCTTCTCCTCCGGAGGTGGATGTTTCTTTGCTTTCACCCCTTCAAAGAAGTTTGTCACTTCGGCTCGCACGATCTTCCTGGTTTCCTCCTCGGTCCTCTCGTATGGTAACTTCTCTGGAGTCTTCAGAGAAGGACCGAATCCGTATTGCCTCCCACCTCTGGCAGCTGTACTGCTAGACGCCGGCAGCAGACGGAGCGGCTGCGGCTGTCTTCTTTCCTTGCTTACGAGGCGGAGGAGAAGGACTACGACGCGCCGAAGCAGCCGCAGCGGCGGCGGGTCTCTTCCGCCCTTGCTAACGAGGCGGAGAAGGAGGAGGCTGGCTGCTCTGGTGCGCCGGCGCAGACGGAGAAGGAGGCGGAGTGCCGCCACGCGTCGAAGAAGGAGGCTCAGTGCCCTGATCACTCGCCGGAGGAGGAGGCGGAGGAGGAGGCGGAGTGCCGCCATGCGCCGGAGAAGGAGGCTGAGTGCCCTGATCACTCGCCGGAGGAGGAGGCGGAGGAGGAGGCGGAGGAGGAGGCGGACTGCCCTTACTCGCCGGAGCCGTCCAGTTCGGAAGGTTGATGAGCTCCTTCCGCCATAGGCACGGAGTGTTCAGAGCTAAACCCAGCCGAGTCTCCCCTTCACCGGTAGGGTGGTCAAGCTGGAGGTCCTCAAATCCCTCCGTTATTTCATCCACCATCACCCTAGCATATCCTTCTGGAATCGGCCGGCAATGGTAGGTTGCGCCGGGTTCAGGAGGTAAAACAGAGCCAACAGCCACCTTGACTTTGAAGTTCTGCCATTGCGCCATAAGGGGCAATGTTGAGACTCCGTGATAGCATCCACGGGGTAGCTAGCAGGAGCCGTCAAGACATGCTCCAGCTGAAGCAGCTCGGTGGAAGCCATGCTGCTTCTCCGCTGAGATGGCGGGGTAGCTTCGGGGGTAGTTTCGGCATGTCGATTGCTGTCTCGTTCCTCTAGCGCTTGAACCCTTTCGTGCAGCTTCTGAATTTGGGTCTGCTCCATTTTCTTCCTCCTCTCCTGGCTTTTGTAACCGCCTGCGTCCGGAAAACCAGCCTTCCACGGAACGGAGCCTGGCGTGCCTCGTGTCCGTCCAGGGTGCTCAGGATTCCCGAGGGCCATTGTGAGCTCGTCGTTCTCTTTGTCTGGAACGAACGTCCCTTCCTGCGCTGCATCGATATATTGCTGAATCTTCTTGACTGGTATTCTCAAAAGCTTGTTCGTCCAAACGCACCTCCCTGATACAGGGTCCAAGGTTCCGCCAGCCCCGAAGAACCAAGTCCGGCAATGGTCTGTCTAGTTCATTGTCTGTGGTTCGATCCCTTTTTCAAGCAGATCATTCTCAGCCTTGGCCCACTTAGGATGGGCTTTGAGGTAGCCACCTGACCCCGTGCGATGGTGAAGCTTCTTCTTCGCAGCATTCTTCTTGTTTGTCGCTGACATCTTCTTACTCTTTTCCGATGTCTTGTGGGCCACAAATGCGGGCCAGTGATCTCTGATCTTCTCATACCGGCCGATGAATTCGGGTGTCTCTTCTTTGTCGACAAACGTTTTCAGCTCATTCTTCCACCTCCTGAATAGGTCTGCCATCTTCTTAAGAGCATGAGACTTGATTAATTGCTCTTTAACTGGCTTCTCCGGATCCTCCTCTGGCGGTAGGGTGAAATTTGCCTTCAGCTCAGTCCAAAGATCATCTTTCTGCATATCATTGACATAAGACACCTCAGGGTCTTCCTTCTTAGGCTTATACCATTGGTGGATGCTGATCGGGATCTTGTCCCTAACTAGAACCCCGCACTGAGCAGCAAATGCATCCTTTGTCCGGATGGGTTCAATCGGTTGGCCGTCGCGCGCGATTGCTGTGATCTCAAACCTTTCATCCGAGCGCAACTTTCTCTTCGGGCCTCGTCTCTTTACCGCAGTTGTGCTCGATCCAGAGGGCTAGAAAAAAGAAGAAAGACCAGTGTTAATTAATATGTGTACATACCAAAACAATGAATGCATCAAATAGCTAGTCAGCAAAGGCTTAACTAATATATTTACCTGGCCGGACTCTGTTCGGTCACCGGAGCCGTCACCACGGGCTTCTTCTTGCACCACCTTTGGGTCACCGGAGCCATCATAATCATGTATTTCCTCCTCCACTCTTCGATCACCGTAGCCTGCTTCTTCACCCTGTTCTTCCAGAACATCATTGTCATTAAGATACGACAATATATGACCTCCGGCTAAGATTATGTCCCCCAACACCTCTTCTGCTTGCTCGTCTCGTTCATGCTCCATTGTTTCTGCAAATATTACAACATGGCAATTATTACACAAACATGACAGCAAGTGGTTAGTGCAAACGTAGACCTAGCTTATTCCGGGTTTGGGGTGGCCTCAGCAACGCTTCAAGGGTAGGGGCGCGGCAGGAGGGGGTAGGAGACCGACACCTTTTTTTCTACGGTTTGGGTGTGATCGAGAGTTTTGGTCGAGCGAGAGGGCCGGGGGGTGCTCCCGTGGTATAAGTTATCATGGTCGAGAGGGGGTATAAATATCGACCGTCCATCATGTCGAAGTTATCTGGGAGGGAGTTATATATACCGACAACGATGACATACATACATGGGAAAATAATGTTATCGGGGAGGGGGTATATCGACCCCCCCCCCCACGTGTTGAAGTTATTGGGAGGGGGTTATATCGACAACGACAATGAACGTACATGGGAAACTAATATTATCGGGGAGGGGGTATATCGACCCCCCCTCGTGTTGAAGTTATCGGGAGAGGGGTATATCGACGACGACAGGCCCGATAAAACTTAAGAAAACGAAGAAGAAACAAAAAGAGGAGAAGAAGAAAAGGAATAGAGGAGAAGATCGAGAAAAAAAGAAGAAAAAAAAAAGAGGAGAAGAAGAAAGGAATAGAGGAGAGAAGAAGAAAAAATAGAATTTTTTCTATTTTTTCTTCTTCTCTTCTATTCCTTTCTTCTTCTCCTCTTCTTTTTCTTCTTTTTTCCTCTTCTTATTTATTTCTCCTCTTCTTCTCCTTTCTTCCTCTTCTTATTTTCCTTTTTCCTCTCATTCATAAAAAAATGTTCAAATAAAAAATTTTGAAAAAAGTAAAGGTTTTGCCTAATGCATTGTTCATATGAATATACAAACATTTGCATATTCTACAATAATTAATATCACCAAAAAAATCTATGAACAGAAAAAATCCTAACTTTTCTAAAAATCTATCTTTTGCATATATACATGAACATATATATACACAGAGAACATATATACATACATATACACAGAGAAAATGCAAAAAAAAGATCTAAAAAAAGGACATATAAACAGATATACACACATACATATACTCATACATATACATATAATTAAGCATATAAATGTGCAGAAAAAAATGGAGGAATTAGGGGCCAGTGCCGGCCCTGACCAAGGCGACGGCGGCGCGTCGGGGCAGGGGCAGAGGCGACGGCGGCGTGGTCGGGGCAGGGGCAGAGGCGTCGGCGGCGAAGGGCGGGGCAGGGCGACGGCGACGACAGGGACGGGCCGGGGCGGCGCGCATTGGGGCAGGGGCGCGGCTGACGGCGAGGGCGCGGGCAACGGCGACGGCGACAACGGGCACGGGCAAGGGCGACGGCGACGGCGGGGGCGGCGGGCGGCGTCGGGGCAGCCTGGCGCCGTCGGGGCAGCGGGCAGCGTCGGGGCAGCCTGGCGGCGTCGGCGTCGTCGGGGCGGCAACTGCTAGGTAACTCTGAAAATTTCCTAAGTGTGAACTTATATAGCAAAGCCTTTAGTCCCGGTTCGTGGCACCAACCGGGACTAAAGGTAGGCATTAGTCCCGGTTGGTGCCACCAACCGGGACCAAAGACCTCTTTTCAGCAGCGCAAAGGGCGGAAAGCGGCGGCCTTTGGTCCCGGTTGGTGGCACCAACCGGGACTAAAGGGGGGGCATTGGTCCCGGTTGGTGCCACGAACCGGGACCAATGCCCCCTTTAGTCCCGGTTGGTGGCACCAACCGGGACCAAAGGCCTCTTGCTGCCCGCGTCGCGGCCAAAAGTTTAGTCCCACCTCGCTAGTTGAGAAGGGCTCGGAGTGGTTTATAAGCCCCGCTGCGGCTGCTGTATCGAACTCCTCTCTATAGCAGGCTTCTAGGCCTAACTTTGGCGCGCTGCCCGTTGAGCCCTCTAGCCCTTCTGGGCCTGTATTTGCAAACCCGAGGGTTGGAGGGCCCAGCGGTCAACGCCCCAACAATTTTTTTTGCTGTATTTAGTTTTTTTGTTTTCTTTTTTGCTTTATTTATTTTGTTTTGTTTCTACTTACAACAAAAAACTTATTTATTTTATTTTATTTTGTTTCTAATTACTTATTTATTTTACTTTATGATAATTCTTTTCGCTATTAAAGTTTCTATCAAAAAAAGTTTTTTGTGAAAATTCATTTTACTGTATTTAGTTTTTTTGTTTTCTTTTTTGCTTTATTTATTTTGTTTTGTTTCTACTTACAACAAAAAACTTATTTATTTTATTTTATTTTGTTTCTAATTACTTACTTATTTTACTTTATGATAATTCTTTTTGCTATTAATGTTTCTATCAAAAAAAGTTCTTTATGAAAATTCTTTTTGCTTTTAATGATTTTGAACAGAAAATACTTCGATAATTTTAGTTGCATCAATTTTATATGATTTTAGTTTCAATAATAATAGAGGTTTCTTATAATTTTTTGAACAGAAAATACTTTGTTAATTTTAGTTTCATAAATTTTATTAAAGTTTATTTTATTTTGTCGGAACACATGTCCGGAGTTGTAATAAGTTATTAAAAATAAAAAAGAGGCGCAATGCTCGTTGATTTGCTTCAAGCCTTTCAGAATAGTGTAGACTGCACTGCACATAGCTCCATGCAGTCTACCTTATTCCTCAAGGCTTAAAGCTAAGCAACGTGAGCATTGTGCCTCTTCTTCATCATCTCTGCACTCAGGGCTTATAAACCGCTCCTAGTGCCTCTCAGCTAGCGAGTGGGACTAAAAAACTGCTTAGTAAGAAACTCTAGCCACGAACCGGTACTAAAGGTGCTCGTGGGGCCACAGCCTCATTACTAGATGCACTTCGTGTACAAAACGGACAATGGTATCATACTCGTCTGTTACAAAGTTGGCATGGTATCATCATAATAGTTGCGGGAGAAAGTCTTCACTTTTTCTTCGCTTGTGTCATTTGCTTATGCGCCGTAACCATGGATAATCTTCATCGTTTATCAGGATGCTTGGGTCAGCCTTGACTTTGAAGGAAGGAATTTCATGAAACTTTTCATAATCTTCAGACATGTTTGTCTTTCCCTCCACTCCCTCAATGTCGCTTTTTCCTGAAAGAACTATGTGGCGCTTTGGCTCATCGTATGATGTATTCGCTTCCTTATCTTTTCTTTTCCTCGGTCTGGTAGACATGTCCTTCACATAGATAACCTGTGCCACATCATTGGCTAGGACGAATGGTTCGTCAGTGTACCCAAGATTGTTCAGATCCACTGTTGTCATTCCGTACTGTGGGTCTACCTATACCACGGCTCCTGACAGATTGACCCATTTGCACTTAAACAAAGGGACCTTAAAATCATGTCCATAGTCAAGTTCCCATATGTCCATTATGTAACCATAATATGTGTCCTTTCCCCTCTCGGTTGCTGCATCAAAGCGGACACCGCTGTTTTGGTTGGTGCTCTTTTGATCTTGGGCGATCGTGTAAAATGTATTCCCATTTATCTCGTATCCTTTGTAAGTCAATACAGTCGAAGATGGTCCCCTGGACAACGAGTACAACTCATCGCAAACAGTGGTGTCACCTCTGAGACGTGTTTCCAACCAACTGCTAAAAGTCCTGATGTGTTCACATGTAATCCAGTCGTCACACTGCTCCAGGTGTTTGGAGCGCAGACTGTTCTTGTGTTCATCGACATACGGGGTCACCAAGGTAGAGTTCTGTAGAACTGTGTAGTGTGCTTGAGACCAAGAATATCCGTCCCTGCATATTATTGAGTCCCCTCCAAGCGTGCCTTTTCCAGTCAGTCTCCCCTCATACCGCGATTTAGGGAGACCTATCTTCTTAAGGCCAGGAATGAATTCAACACAAAACCCAATGACATCCTCTGTTTGATGGCCCATGGAGATGCTTCCTTCTGGCCTAGCGCGGTTAAGGACATATTTCTTTAGGACTCCCATGAACCTCTCAAAGGGGAACATATTGTGTAGAAATACGGGCCCCAGAATGACAATCTCGTCGACTAGATGTAGGACGTGCGTCATGATATTGAAGAAGGATGGTGGGAATACCAGCTCGAAACTGACAAGACATTGCGCCACATCACTCCTTAGCCTTGGTATGATTTCTGGATCGATCACCTTCTGAGAGATTGCATTGAGGAATGCACATAGCTTCACAATGGCTAATCGGACGTTTTCCTGTAGAAGCCCCCTCAATGCAACCGGAAGCAGTTGCGTCATAATCACGTGGCAGTCATGAGACTTTAGGTTTTCGAACTTTTTTTTGGCATATTTATTATTCCCTTTATATTCGACGAGAAGCCAGTCGGGACCTTCATACTGAGCAGGCATTCAAAGAAGATTTCTTTCTCTTCTTTCGTAAGAGCGTAGCTGGCACGACCTTCATACTGCTTCGGAGGCATGGCGTCTTTTTTGTGCAAACGTTGCAGGTCCTCCCGTGCCTCAGGTGTATCTTTTGTCTTCCCATACACGCCCAAGAAGCCTAGCAGGTTCACGCAAAGGTTCTTCGTCACGTGCATCACATCGATTGAAGAGCGGACCTCTAGCTCTTTCCAGTAGGGTAGGTCCCAAAATATAGATTTCTTCTTCCACATGGGTGCGTGTCCCTCAGCGTCATTCGGAACAGCTAGTCCGCCGGGACCCTTTCCAAAGATTACATGTAAATCATTGACCATAGCAAGTACGTGATCACCGGTACGCATGGCGGGCTTCTTCCGGTGATTTGCCTCGCCTTTGAAATGCTTGCCTTTCTTTCGACATTGATGGTTGGTCGGAAGAAATCGAGGATGCCCCAGGTACACATTCTTCCTGCATTTGTCCAGGTATATACTTTCGATGTCAGCTAAACAGTGCGTGCATGCGTGGTATCCCTTGTTTGTCTGTCCTGAAAGGTTACTGAGAGCATGCTAATCATTCATGGTTACAAACAGCAATGCATGCACGTCAAATTCCTCCTGTCTGTGCTCATCCCACACACGTACACCGTTTCCATTCCACAGCTGTAAAAGTTCTTCAACTAATGGCCTTAGGTACACATCAATGTTGTTGCCGGGTTGCTTAGGGCCTTGGATGAGAACTGGCATCATAATGAACTTCCGCTTCATGCACATCCAAGGAGGAAGGTTATACATACATAGAGTCACGGGCCAGGTGCTGTGATTGCTGCTCTGCTCCCCGAAAGGATTAATGCCATCCGCGCTTAAACCAAACCATACGTTCCTTGGGTCAGCTGCAAACTCAGCCCAGTACTTTCTCTCGATTTTTCTCCACTGCGACCAGTCAGCGGGTGCTCTCAACTTCCCGTCTTTCTTACGGTCCTCACTGTGCCATCGCATCAACTTGGCATGCTCTTCGTTTCTGAACAGATGTTTCAACCGTGGTATTATAGGAGCATACCACATCACCTTCGCAGGAACCCTCTTCCTGGGGGCTCGCCGTCAACATCACCAGGGTCATCTTGTCTGATCTTATACCGCAATGCACCGCATACCGGGCATGCGTTCAGATCCTTGTACGCACCGCAGTAGAGGATGCAGTCATTAGGGCATGCATGTATCTTCTGCACCTCCAATCCTAGAGGGCATACGACCTTCTTTGCTGCGTATGTACTGTCGGGCAATTCGTTATCCTTTGGAAACTTCTTCTTCAATATTTTCAATAGCTTCTCAAATCCTTTGTCAGGCACAGCATTCTCTGCCTTCCACTGCAGCAATTCCAGTACGGTACCGAGCTTTGTGTTGCCATCTTCGCAATTGGGGTACAACCCTTTTTTGTGATCCTCTAACATGCGATCGAACTTCAGCTTCTCCTTTTGACTTTCGCATTGCGTCCTTGGATCGACAATGACCCGGCGGAGATCATCATCATCGGGCACTGGTTCCTCTTGATCTTCAGCAGCTTCCCCCCTTGCAGCATCATTGGGCACATCGTCTGGTTCCTCTTGATCTTCAGCAGCTTCCCCCGTTGCAGCATCACCGTCTTCAGGGGGCACATAGTTGTCATCGTCCTCTTCTTCTTCGCCGTCTTCCATCATAACCCCTATTTCTTCGTGCCTCGTCCAAACATTATAGTGTGGCATGAAACCCTTGTAAAGCAGGTGGGTGTGAAGGATTTTCCGGTCAGAGTAAGACTTCGTATTCCCACATATAGGGCATGGACAACACATAAAACCATTCTGCTTGTTTCCTCAGCCACTTCGAGAAAATCATGCACGCCCTTAATGTACTCGGAGGTGTGTCTGTCAACGTACATCCATTGCCGGTTCATCTGCGTGCATTATATATAATTAAGTGTGTCAAAAACCATTACAGAACATCATTAATAGATAATTAAGTGACCAAATTAATAGAAGTTCATCATCACATTAAAACCAAAGTACATACATAGTTCTCATCTAACAACATATGTATAGCTCTCCAGAGCATCTAATTAATTAAACCATACATTGAAACTATGTAAAACATTTCAATGCGAAAACAAATGTGATCATAATCGCAACCAAGGTAACAATTGATCCAACGGCATAATGATACCAAGCCTCGGTATGAATGGCATATTTTCTAATCTTTCTAATCTTCAAGCGCATTGCATCCATCTTGATCTTGTGATCATCGACGACATCCGCAACATGCAACTCCAATATCATCTTCTCCTCCTCAATTTTTTTTATTTTTTCCTTCAAGTAATTGTTTTCTTCTTCAACTAAATTTAACCTCTCGACAATAGGGTCGGTTAGAATTTCCGGTTCAACCACCTCGTAGATAAATAAAATCTATGTCACGTTGGTCGGTATATTTGTCATAAACAATAAATGAACCAAATAGTTATAAAAAGATAATATATACCACATCCGAATCATAGACAGGACGAGGGCCGACGGGGGCAGATACCAAAACCATCGCACTATGTAATAAGAAGGAATAATAAAAGTAACAAAATTAGACAAGTAACTATCTAAAGTAATAATTTTTTCCTTTCAGAAAGAAGATAAGAACAAGAGGCTCACCACTGTGGTGCTGGCGACGAGATCGGCGCGGGCGATCGACGGCGGTGAAGACGGGGACGGGACGTGACGGACCGCTAAACCTAGACAAATCTCGGGGAAAATGGAGCTCGGAGGTCGAGTTTCGAGAGGAGAAAGATTAACTAGTGTGGCTCAGACATTTCATCGAACACCTCATGTGCATAGGAGGTGAGCTAGAGCACCCAAATGCCCTCCCCTCGTCGGCCAGAAAAAACAGAGCACTGTGGAGTGCTCTGCTGTGGCGATGGGGTATATATAGGGAACTCTTTGGTCCCGGTTCGTGGCACCAACCGGGACTAAAGGCCTTTGGTCCCGGTTCGTGCCACGAACCGGGACCAATGCCCCCTTTAGTCCCGGTTGGTGGCACCAACCGGGACCAAAGGCCTTGTGCTGCCCCGCGTCAAAAGTTTAGTCCCACCTCGCTAGTTGAGAGAGCTCGAGAGTGGTTTATAAGCGCTGCTGCGCCCACCCTCTCGAGCTCCTCTCAACTGCAGGCTTTCGGGCCTAACCATTCTCTTTGCGTGTGGCGCCTACTGGGCCTTCTGCGGTCCCGAATCGTGGCCCACGGACGAGTTTCAAGTCGTATTCAGGCCGTGGTGGCCCAGTAGGTGGCATAATTTTTTTCTCTGTTTTTTGTTTTCTCTTTTGCTTTATTTGTTTTGTTTTGTTTCTACTTACAACAAAAAACTTATTTATTTTATTTCTAATTACTTATGTATTTTACTTTAATTATTTTATTTTTATTTATTTTACTGCTGCTATTTTTATTTATTTTACTGCTGCTTTTTTATTTAATTTATTAAGGTTTATTTATTTTAGTTACTATAGTTTATTTTATTTTATTTTATTAAGGTTTATTTATTTTATTTTATTTTATTAAGGTTTATTTATTTTATTTACTATAAAAAAATGAACATAGATGCGCTTATAGAGGAAATTAAACCTAAATTCATAATAAATTTCTATGAAATTTACTGTGAATTTAGGTCAAATTCCCTGTATAAGGGCATCTATTTTCACTTTAAGAGGAGCACAACAAGGCAGAGAGGGACGGACTTATAAACTGGTGTGAGCGCCCTTCGGTTGGCGAGGTGGGACTAAACACTGGCCGCAACTAGGACCAGCCCTTTAGTCCCGGTTTGTGGTATGAACCGGGACTAAAGGGTGGTGGGCCAGGAGCGTGGCCCATTGGTCCCGGTTTGTCCCACCAACCGGGACCAATGCCCCCACGAGGCCCGCAGGCCCCTATCCGCACGAACCGGGACCAATGCTCACATTAGTCCCGGTTCGTGACTGAACCGGGACTAATGGGAATATTGCCCTGTGACCAGAGCCCAGTTTCTACTAGTGACAGAAGGTCCAAAGGAAACAGTAGCACAAAGCGTCGACAACCATTAATTTGTCTTTCTGGCCATGTTGACCTATCAATAAGGCCCTCTCCAGTGCTTCACCGTATACATGTGCTAAGCATTGCCACATATGCGAAAAATCTGATGTGGCAAGATAGTTAAGAGGAGAGAGAGAGGAGTCTGGTAATCCCACAAAGAACCACCAAGCACGCGGATATATGCAAAACACTTAAATGAGAGAAGTTTACCTATGCATGGAAGAGTTTTGTTGTCAAACAATTAAATGAAGGAAGCTTTGTATCATCAAACCAAGCACATATGCGTTGGGGACTTTAGTTGCTATAAACATTTTAATGCAGCTAGCACTCCATCTAAGCACCTGTACATTGGAATAGGCCTGAGTTGCCAAGCAGAGAAGACCTTCTGGCAACCAATAATCGACCTGGGGCTCCGGTATGATTGAATATCTATAACGTATGAAACTCACGTGGGTGTCCTGTATGTGTAGCACTACTAACATTGCAGCCCCACGACATTCCTGGGAGTCCTTCAAGGATATCAGATATTGCTTGAAATTGATTTAGTGATCTAAAAAAACTTATATTAGTTTAGAGATGGAGTACTTCATAGATGCCTCCTCCAGCCACTTTGACAGTAAACAAATGTTTCTGACTCTCATATCAGTGAAGCCCACACCACCATAATCTTTAGGGGTGCATAGGTGTTCCCATCTGACCATGTGAAATTTCTTCTTCTTAATCCCAGTAGAAGTTATTTCTTATTGTATCAGCTTTTTTCTATATTTTGACAGGCAAAGTGTAGCAAACAAGAAGGTACATACGGACATTTGATAAACATGCATTGATCAATATATCTCTTCCTCCATAAGAGAAATGTTTGCATTGCCAGGAGTCCAACTTCTTTTCTACCTTTTAATGAAAAAAATCATTAGAAGAGATCTTGTCTTTGCTGATTGGTAATCCCAGATATTAATTTTTTTTTTGAAATTTGCCTATCTCCCAGTTGTATGAGCTACCCTCTGCTCCTCCTCTATACTCAACCCTACTGTGAAAATATCACTCTTCAAGTAATTGAATTTCATGCCAGACATTTCCTCTAAACATTAGAGAAGGAATTAGAATCCAGTAATAGACTCCATGTCATTATGCAAAAAAAGAAAGTTGATTAGTAATAAACAACACAAAATAATATGTACCAATGGAGACCTGAATCCATGGATGATGAAGGTAAGCCATGGAGAGAGGAAAAACCGACACAACTAGATAATTACGTAATTGATCAAGGAAAGCGAGAATGTATTCATACTATTTTATAGCTATTCATGACATGTAAGTATGTACAGTCATATCTTCATATCCGGTGGCTAGCTTGCTTGAAATAATATAACAACGGTAGTCTAAGTCCCAATATGCGAGTACCTAGCTAATTATAAGGTTAATTTAGATAGGAAAGGACACTAAAAATAATTACACGTCAACACTTAAATCGATACACGACTAGCATAAGTCGTATGGAGAATATGGCACAACTAGCTGATATTGGAATTAGTCGAGGAATTCTAGATTGTACCGATACATTTTCTAGCTAGGCACGTACGTAAGACATATATACTCACATAGTCACACCTCTGGGGCGGCTAAGTTGCTTGAAATAATATATAATCTGTAGTCAAAGCCGCAAATATCCTGGCTGCTGAGCAAAGGACGAAGGGAAGCCACTTGGAGAGAGAGAGAGCGCCAACACAACTAAATAATTAAGTAAACCAGAATGTATTTCTATTATTTTATAGCTTTTCAAGACATGAAATAATATGAAAACGGTAGTCTAAGTCCCAAATATGCAATGACCTAATTAAGGTTAATTTAGTTCCGAATGCACACTCAGAAACAAAAAGTACACATGAACACTTAAATTGATACATGACTTACATCAGTCGTAGGGCGAATATGGCAAAACTAGTTGATACTGGAATTAGTCGAGGAATGCTAGTGTACCGATACATTTTCCAACTAGACACGTAAGACATACCCATACTCACACGTTGGGGGCGGCTATGTGGCTTAAGTAATACATAATCAATAGTCAATATCGCAAATATGCTGGTAGCTAATTGAGGTCAGCTGATTAGGAATAGACACTCCTAAATAATAAATACAAATGGAGGCTTGAATCGATGGAGGATGACGACAGGTCATAGAGACAATAAAAGCCGGCACAACTAGCATATTAACAAAGTAATCGAGGAATTTCAAACTGCACTTATATCGTTTTCTATCTAGGCACATAAGAAGTATACTCACACGTCATATGTGGCGGCTAGCTTGACATAACATACTCATTCCGTCCTATAATATAAGAGCGTTTTTAATACTAGTGTAGTCACTGGATCATGTTGGTAACCCAAAGAACCGTATTAAAGTTCGCTCACCAAGATTTTTTCTAGCATAAAATAATAATTTATTGAAACGCCATCGGCATTCCTTTTCAAAAAGTTGATTTATAAAATATTAACTTGTATTGAAATACCATGGCCAGCCATTAAAATGTTAGGTATGAACTATCCTATCACATAAAATAATGATTTTACATTAAATGGTCTACAAATTTTTACCCTAAATACAAACAAACATCATATCTTTGCAAGGAGTATTAATGAATTAGTGATTTAGTAAATAATTGATTGAAAGGGTTACTCTAGAATAAACCGTAAGCTAGAGGATAGAATTGATGGATGGATCGCAGCTAGGTACTAGCTTAATTAGTTCTTTTTTAGGGGGGAAGGTAGCTTAATTAGCTGCTACTGTGTTGAGCTTCTTTCTTTGTTTCTAGCTCGCTTTGCATCACGAATTAGTGAATTGATTGATGCTTTAGGGCCTAAACGAGCGACGACCCGGGAAGGAAAAGAAGGTACACCTCTCGGTTCGGGGCCTTACATATACTCCTCCATCCATCCAACTCATATAGCCATAGTTCAACACCAGAAGAACAAGATGCTCCTGCTCCTGCTGCTTCCTGCCATACTCTACATTTCCCACCGCATCGTGCGGCGTACTCTGGCCAAGAAGAAGCCGAGCAGCCATGGCCTCACTAGCCACCCGCTGCTCGGCCATCTCTACGCGTTCCTCAAGAACCGCCACCGCTTCCTCGACTGGTCGACCGACCTCATCATCGGCAGCCCGGAGAGGAGGATGGGCTTCTGGATTCCCGGGATGATCACCTGCATCATCACGGGCAACCCGGCCGACGTCGAGCACGTCCTGCGCACCAATTTCGCCAACTACCCCAAAGGCGACAGCACCATCCCCGTCATGGGCGACTTCCTCGGCCACGGCATCTTCAACTCCGACGGGGAGCAATGGCTCTGGCAGCGCAAGAGCGCCAGCCGTGAGTTCACCACGCACTCGCTCCGCGGTTTCGTCATCGATTCCGTGCAGTCCGAGGTCAGAAACAGGCTGCTGCCGTTGCTGCGACGCGCGGGGGCCAGCGGCGGCCACAAGGTTCTCGACATGCAGGACGTGCTCGAGCGATTCGCGTTCGATACCGTCTGCATGATCTCCTTTGGCCACGACCCGTGCTCCCTCGCCGACGACGGTGTCTTGACAGACGGCAAGTCAGACTTCATGCGTGCCTTCATCGAGGCGCAAGAACTCACCGTTAAGCGGTGGCTGGAGGTCACCTGGAAGATCAAGAGGTGGCTCGATGTCGGCAAAGAGCGCCGCCTGAGGAAGGCCATCGCCAACGTACATGGGTTCGCCATGGACATCGTCCGCGCCCGCCGTCAAAGCTCGTCTGGGAATAACAACAGAGGCGACCTTCTGTCAAGGCTCGTGGCGAGCGGCGATCACGGCGACGAGGCGCTCCGGGACATCGTCCTCAGTTTCCTGCTCGCCGGCCGCGAGACGACATCCTCGGCGCTGACGTGGTTCTTCTGGCTCGTGTCGTCCCGACCGAACGTTGTCGCACGCATCGCCGACGAGGTCCGCTCGGTTCGGTTCACAACGGGCACCCACCCTGGCGATCCATTCACGTTCGATGATCTCCGGAGCATGCAGTACCTGCACGCCGCGCTCACCGAGTCGATGAGGCTCTACCCACCGGTGGCGATTGACTCCTCCGAGACATGTGCGGCAGATGACACGCTCCCTGATGGCACGCACGTCGGTGCCGGCTGGTCCATCACATACAATGCGTACGCCATGGGGCGGCTCGCCACGATATGGGGCACAGACTGCGCCGAGTTCAAGCCCGAGCGGTGGCTCGACGACGATGGGGCTTTCCGGCCGGTGAGCCCGTTCCTGTACACGGTGTTCCACGCCGGACCGAGGACGTGCCTTGGGAAGGAGATGGCATACGTGCAGATGAAGTCCATTGTCGCCAGTGTTCTCGAAGAATTTGTGGTCGACGTCATGGCCGATAAGGCCGGCGGCGGCGTGCCAGAGCACGCGCTTTCGATAACCCTGAGGATGAAGGGTGGCTTGCCTGTCCAAATAAGGAGAAGGCTGGAAGCCTAGGACGACCAGCAAGCTGCTGGAATGCTGCTGAATGTTCACGGCACCCTATCACGTGGTAGTAATGCTTGCATGCGCTGAGGGCGCTGCGCTCGTTGTGTTGTGTAACTACCTTGTGAGTGACAGTGAGTCGATAAAATATAATATATCTATACCTATCAATAAATAAAGGATGTAATATTTATGGTCTCGTCTTCGTACGCTCGCTACTCTGCCGCACTCCATGCAGTTTCCTGTTTTGTTACATGATCGATGGAAAGTTTGTCCCTAGCTTATCAAGCTGACCGCTTGGTTGTTACGTGATCGATCGGCTGTACTCCCTCCATTTATTTATACAAGGCCAATATGAAATATACGTTTTACATCTATGCAAGTCACCAATGATAATTGAGAAAAGAATTAATGATATTTTCTCATACTAGCAATCTATTTAATACAATCGACACTTTCTCTCATGACGGATCCAATGGACACTTTCTCGCCCGACATCGATCCGATCATCCTCGCTCTCTGGTGCGGCATGTAGCCCCAATTGCTGCTCCACGAAGGTGTTTTGCCGGATGAGTATCGCGATCTCCATGAGCCTCTCTTTGTCCCGTCTGCGTGTCGCTGCACCGTTCACCTTCCTGTCCGTGTTTCCAGTGGGCTCGTTCGTTGGTGCTCAACCTCCAATGAAGCCAGCACCAACACACCCACGTGTCTAGCTAGAGAGGCTTGATGACATCCATCCAAATGGATGCGTGGTGTACGTCTCTTTTGCAAGCTGCAAGTCATTGACCGTGCAACAAATGGCCGACCTCACTGCAGGATTGGAAGCGAGCAGCCACCGATTCCTTTCGGTCGTGAGGATGCATGGCAACGACGGAGACAACACAAACCCATTGGCGTGGTTCCCATAGGCTTCCTGCAGAGGATCGAGGACATGGGGTGACAATGGCAATGAAGCCAAGCCTTCCTCAGCAACACGTTCACTTGTTCCCCATCAGATCCAGAATAATTTTCATAATCTACGGCTTTGTAAGCTCTCGCAGATGGTGCCCTTGCAAACAGAAGTGTGTAATGCATGTGTTTTAAGGCCATTTTGGAAGTGTTGGAACATGAAACACTTGCTAGCAGATAAAGCTTGGCAACTGATATTCAGTTGGCCTTATATTATTCTTTACTTTCTAAAGAAAGGTATTATTCTATACACACTCCTCAAAGAAAAATAATGTTTTGGCAAGGTACATGCGCAATCTACTTATTATGATTCCATATGTATATATATAAAAAAATTTACTTTAAACTTTATAGGTCGGGCGTGCATGCAAGGTCAGAAGAAATTTCCTAGTCACTAACGGACATCTGGTAACCTACTAATTAAACCTTAGTTTATTATTCACCAATTTGTTTTGTTGATGTAAATAAATGTACGATGTCCTTGTAAGTTTAATCTCTCAACAATATTTCAACTGATGATGGTAATGGCTCCTTGCACTTGGTGAATGAACGGGAAAGGTAATTTTGATATTTATAAGCAGTGCTTTTGTGAATATAGGCTTTTTCCCTCTTTTCCTTGTATTGGTCTATGTCCCAAGGGATGCACATGTCTCCTGGAGAAAAAGAGACTTAGTAAACCAAAATTGAATTCATCGAGGTAAGCTACTCCATGATTTTATGATTGAAAGTGTAGCACTTTATACATGCACTTTTTAAATTTATTATCAATAAATGCTTTATATGGCTGACGCTCCGTGAAATGTCCCAATGACAGGGTGCACATGTCTCCTAGGAACAAAGAGAAGGAGAGAGGCAATATCTTAATGGTATAGTACGATTTGGTCTAGAGCGATTGAACTAGGGGAGCATGATTTTCCTTCTCCCGTCGCAACGGAAGGGCATTTTTGCTAGTCTAATAGTAAAGGACGATGCATTTATTCGAAATTTTCTTCCGTCCCACCTGGGACAGCAATGTGGCCCACTCAGCATTTTCTGGTACCTGCCCACTCGGCATTTTCTTGTGCGGAAGTAACCACGCGCCACTAATGTCTTCTCCATATAGGCTGTACGCCGGCGGCATAGTGCCATCACAACCATATCAATAACCCAGCTCATTTTCAGCGCACAACAGGCGCACATCTCGTGCTCTCTATTGTGGAGACCAGAAAGTGATCTGGCTATAGCTAGCTAGATAGCTCTCTTGCGCATGCACGGCCACCGGTGGCGGCAGAGATGAGCGGCCTGCCTCTCGATGTGACGCCAGTGCAGAGGTCCCGGTCTTCATCGCTAGATACAATATAACATCTCATACAATCCCTAACATCTGAAGTCAAGTTCTACATGGTATTCTCCGGCTTTATTGATGACATGGTCAAGAAATAATCCCGCCAATTCCTCTTGAATTGCTTTTATGCGACCATGTGGTAGGAGTTCACCCCGCATCCGCTAGAGCTAAATTGAAGAAGAGGGTCAATACATGTGTATGAATGAAACTGATCAACACAAATGATGGTAATAAAATAAAATTGTGAATATTTTTGCTTACGCACTTCATATTCTTTTTCAGAGTAGCCCCGCTTATTAGAGGCCGTCACGTTGTAGATGTACTCGCAAACGCAGTGTCCACATAAATCATTCCCGGCTTCCTGCCACAAGCACTTTTACGAGAAATAGAGGTCAATCAAACTGATAAGCAAGCATGCTAAATGGTATTGATAAAACTAGCTAGAATCAATGGGAGATGCGTGGAACTAGGTAGTAGTACTTACTTTCGGATGTTTAAATCGCAGCTCGGTCGGCAGTCCCGGAGAAATTGTGGTGAACTCTTTCCAAACCCTGCCAGACAAAGAAAATAATTACTTGATATCAGGAAATGAACAAAGTTGCCGATATGGTGCGATAATGATCGATTGAACTTACTTCTCGAGCATTCGAGTCATGTCCGCATACTGCTCGGGATCTTTTCGTCTGGAGTCTAAGACGGTTACTTCTCCCCGCTCAAGCTTAATATCTAGGAGAATAAAGTGGAACCTACGCACGCATGCATAACTCATCAGTTACATTACTATAAGCTCGAGTAATAAGGGAAACCGAATGTGCACAGGAAAGTAACTCTCACTTGAAGTTGTAAGGAAAGAGTATTTTGAGCAACGATTTTAGCAAGTTGTCCTCGGTTTCTGAGACATTGTGTTTAACCATAAATTCATGTATGACATTTGGGTTAATGAACCCAATGTCATAGATTTGTGCTTTTCTCCATTCGACGATCTTCAATCTGCATAATATAGTGAGGATAATTACAGAAAGTAGTACTTATAGACAGTAGCAAGCCATGAGTGATTTGTCGAGGGCCTTTAGATTGTAGAGCTGGAAAAACTAGTCAAAAACAACAGTTAACACATCTTGTCCAATGAAGTCGTGGTCATCTTTAATTCTCATTGTCAAAGCATCCTTCCCAGACTCGCTGCAGGTTTTCATGTACCATTGATGGAATCTTCGCATCATCGTTGTTAGAGAAGGACTTCCATCTTTGACGAGAGGCTTCCCATACTGGTATCTAAATTCGTCCACCTCCATTGTACCAAAATGTGCATCGTCGGGCAGGTAATCTCCAGGATTGGTACCGGGCACCATCACCGGCAGATTTGCGACGATATCGCTAGACACCTTGAGCGGGGGGCACGATTGGTTCTCCTGTTCTCCGAGCTGGGGATTTTTTTCCCACCTCTTCGTTGTGCTAACCTTTTGTCACTTGAAGTAGTTCCCGACCGGCGCGCTTCTGGCAATGTCTTTTTAAGACAACGGACATGGTTGTCATCCGGCAGAGGCGGTGGTGGTCGATTCAGGGCATTGATAGTGCGTTGAACTTTCACCCGATCTATCTTCTCCTCCGGAGGTGGATGTTTCATAGCTCTTTGCATTTCAAAGAAGTCCTTCATTTGGGTTTCACAGATCTTCGCGTTTTCCTCCACGGTCCTCTCGTATGGTAACTTCTCTAGAGGCTTGAGAGATGGACCGAATCTGTATTGCCTCCCGTCTCTGGCTGTACTGCTAGACGTCGGAGCAGCCGGAGAGGCGGCGTCTGTCTTCCTTTGTTGCTTACGAGGCGAAAAAGAGGCGGAGTGCTACGACGCGCCGGAGCAGCCGTAGTGTGGCTTGGAGGAAAATGGACGGCCCGCTAAACCTAGACAAATCACGAAGAAAATGGAGCTTGGAGGTCGAGCTTGGAGAGGAGAACGCTTAAGTAGTGTGGCTCGGGCATTTCATCGAACACCTCATGTTCATAGGAGGTGAGCTAGAGCACCACAAAGCTCTCCCCTCGCTGGCCAGAAAAACAGAGCAGTGGAGTGCTCTACTCGCGGGCGAGGGGTATATATAGCCACCTCATTGGTCCCGGTTCGTGGCTGAAACCGGGACCAAAGGACCCCCTTTGGTCCCGGTTCCAGCCACGAACCGGGACCAATGGATGTGGGCCAGGAGCGAGGCCCATTGGTCCCTATTCTTGTCTGGAACCAGGACCAAAGGGGACAGATGAACCGGGACCAATGCCCCACGAGGCCCGGCCGCCCCCTGGGCTCACGAACCGGGACCTGTGCCCCCATGGGTCCCGGTTCGTGACTGAACCGGGACTAATGGGCTTGCCAGGCCTTGGACCAAAGCCCTGTTTTCTACTAGTGGAGGACATACAGCGCACCGTCCGGCGGCTAGCAGCAACTTGATAGCAACATCGAACACACATTGGGACTCTTTACCTTTCCCATCATGTATGGATGGGTAGGACAGTATTTAGGTATGATTTGGTAACATTTGTTTGCATAATTACATTTAGTATGGACAAGTAAATATTGACTAACGTACTAGAGTATTTATACCTCGTAGCAATGCACGAACAATTATCTAGTATACTTGTGAAAGCACGAATTTGGTGAACCCAAATGATGTAAGTCATGCAACCATCTATATCCAACGTCTCACGTTGCTTCAATGATGTATATATCCATCACATCATCAATAATTTAGAAACATGTTAATTGCATTAATCAAAATTTGGAAACAAAATTAGCTGCATTAAATACAAATAATCTTGGAGTCAGCATTAATTGCAGTTAATCTTGGAAATATTATTGCTGGCAAACTGAGCATGTGTTTCATGCACACGATTACTAGTAAGTGTAACAACCGACACGAGGGTCGTGAGCCCTCGGAATCAGTAAGTCCCTGTCCACACCTATCATATTTGATTCCCGGCATTTCCTCTCATTAGCTAGCTTGGCTGCTATTTACTTGATTTTTCAATTTTTGTATTGCAGCTCCATAATGTGTTGCCAAAAGGTTATTTCTGCTTGGCAATTTATTGATCGGTCATCATGGCCAGAAAGACAAATTAGTGGTTGTTAATGTTTAGTACTCTTTCCTTCAGATCCTTTCTTTGAGAGAAAACAAGGGAGGTTGTGTGTGAACCCGTTTGGGGGGAGCAAATGATACCCTACATAAACATGAACTGAGCGATCAAAGGCACCATGTGTGCAAGATATGTAATTCTATACATTGCCAATAGCAAGCTAGCCACCCCGGATGACGGTGTGAGTATACTTACTTAAATGCATGCGAAGCTCGAAAAGGATATAAGCACAAGATGATATTCCTCTGTTATTATTTTTGAACGGCACTAGTGCAGAACCAGGCTACAGCACCGGTTCGTAAGGGCCTTTAGTGCCGGTTCTGTAACCGGCACTAAAGGGTGGGGAGTAAAGGCCCCCCCTTTAGTACCGGTTATGCACGAACCGCCGCTAAAGGGCCACCACGTGGCACGAGCCGGCGCCGGGGACGGGGAGACCTTTAGTACCGGTTGGTAACATCAACCGGTACTAAAAGGCTAGGGGGTTTTGGGTTCAGGGTTTCTTTTTTCCTTTAATTTTGTGTTTTCCATTTAATTCTTTTTCGTTTGCTGGTATTTTACGATACTACTTATTGTACACATTATGGATATATATATAAATAGAATTTCTCGTAGAACCGATCATAGCGGGTAATGGAATTCTCCTCTAGGATCTATGACCTGGTCGAGCAAAAATCCCGCTATTTCCTCTGCAATTGCTCGTACGTGATCCATTGGTAGGAGCTTCTGCCGCACCTCATTGAACTGTTAAGAAGGAGAGCAATATGCATGTATTACTTGTGTGACTAGATATCGATAATGATGTAAAAATTGTGTATAGTGTTCTGGCAAACGTACCCATATTTGTCTATCAGATGTGCTCCTTTCGGACGTCATCATGCAAATGTTCTCGCAAACGTAGTATGCACATAAATCATTCCCTGGCTCCTGCTTCATGGCCAGTACGAGAATAGAGTTCAATCAGATAATAATTAATCAAGCATCATAATTAATGTTATTAAAACTAGAATTAAAGAGATTGCATGGTAGCTAGCTAGCTAGTACTACTTAATTAATTACCGTGGGTCGATCAGATTTTCTCTAAACGGGCCTGGAACGTCTTTGATGAACTTTTGTCAAGCCCTGCCGGCCCGCCGGCAAAGAAAATGAATAAATGAGTTATTAATTAGTTGATATCAGGACATATATATATAATGATTGAAATTACCTGTTGACTATCCCCTTCACGATTGAGTACTCTTTAGGTTTTTTAAGCAGTGAGTCCAGTACTTCAACTTTTTCATCTTTAACTTTAATTAGTGGTACCTGCATGCGCACGTTTGCATGTATAAATTAAGCGGGCATGTGCATAACACTCATCAACTAACCCTAAACCCTATACACTTATTAACATCTAGCTAGTAACAAAAACAGAATTTGTAGTACAAGACAGTGTGACTCACTGGAAGTTGTAAGGAAGTAGTATATCTGCATTGGTAATGAGACGCTTCAAGAACTCTAGCATCTTATTCTCTACTTCTTGTTTATAATGTTCATATGACCATGTCTCTTCATTAATGGTATTTGGGTCAATGAACCCAATGCCATAGCGTCCAGCTTTTCTCATTTCAGACATCTTCATCTTGCATAATACCACAGAAAAGAATATATAGTGAGGATAATTACAGGTAATGATCAACGAGAGCACTACAGCTAGCTTGAGACTTAAATTACAGAAAGAAATCACTTACAGACAATAGCAACTGACGATAGATTTATCGAGTGCGTCATAATTGAATAACTTAAACAGTTCTGTATACTCAATAGACAGAACTAGCTTATTGAAGTAATCCTCTTCCTTGACTTTCACCATGAGGAACTGTAGATTGTGGGTCTTGCAAATTTTCATGTACCATTGATGCAATTTATACATTCTCGTTGGGAGGTTCTTGACCTCCTCGGGCTCGACCAAAGG
Organism: Aegilops tauschii subsp. strangulata; assembly: GCF_002575655.3. Lineage (NCBI taxonomy): Eukaryota > Viridiplantae > Streptophyta > Magnoliopsida > Poales > Poaceae > Aegilops > Aegilops tauschii. The sequence goes on from NC_053039.3 coordinate 5,753,628, forward strand.
TTCACCGCGGACATATTTCCATTTTATTTCCTCCTCTCTAAGAGGAGTTGTCCAACAGTCATACCGAGCATTTCAGCCTGCATTATATGCTCCTCGGTTATTACCAGATTGCCCAGCTGGGGAACGTTAATAGTTTTCCCACATATATATATATATATATATATATATATATATATATATATATATAGGGCGCTGGTACTCTTATGTGTTGTTGGCACAACAAGCGGGGGGATCGATTGCGTCGCCTGTTCTCCCAGCTGGGGAACGGTTTTCCTGCATTTTTTGCCAGCTGCTTGGCTCGAGCTCGACTCCTTCTATACTCGTGCTCGATGTGCCTTCCTGATTTGGCGCTCATAGTCTGAGTCAACAGGCTTGGGAGCTGGTGGTCTAGCCATACGAATAAAATGGTCAATCTTTTCCTCAGGCACTTTCTCCCTTGGCGGCGATGCCGGTTTCAGTCCAAAATGGGCGTCCACTTGGGCCTTCACTGTGGCTGCGTTTTGCTCCTCGGTCATGTCGTAAGGCCTCTGAGGAAGAGGAGCGAGGCTTGGACCATATTTATATTGCTTGCCTCTGCCTGTACCTCCTGTACTACCTCGACTCGTAGCGCTACGGACCATAGCTGCGGCGGCTCTCTTCCCCGATTGCTGAGGCAGCGGAGACGGCTGACATGGCTGAGTTGGAGCAGGAGGAGTGGCCTGACGCTGTGCCGGACTTGAAGCAGGAGGAGTGGCCTCAGGCGGTGTCGGACTTGAAGCAGGAGGAGTGGCCTCACCCTGTGCCAGACTTGAAGCAGGAGGAGTGGCCTGCTGATGTGCCGGACTTGGAGGAGGAGGAGTGGCCTCACATCGAGGAGGAGTCGGATGACGACGCGGTGTCGGTGGCCTTCGAAAGATGATGCAATCCTTTCTCCATAGGATGATACGATGTATGGCCTCTCCTAGTGTGTGCTCCTCGTGCTGTCCAGGAATGTCAAGCTCTAGCCCCGAATATTGGTCCACCACCTCATCAACCACGACACGAGCATAGCCAGCTGGAATCGGGTTGCAATGGAAGGTTGCTTCGGGGGGTTTGTACAAGCAACGGCGTCTGCCACCTTCATGGATATGTTCTTCATTTTGAAGTGTAGCTCACAGTTAGTGTTCTCCATGATGTCATCCACAGGGTATCTATCCAGCAGTGCGTCCACCGGGGCGGAACCAACGCGGCTTCTCGGCATGGATGGGACGGTGCTATCCAATGTTGGATCATCCGCTAGCTGCTGCCGCTGCTGAGACCCCCTTTCCTGGCTAAGTGAGTCCATCTGCTGCTGCTGCCGCTGGAATTTGAGTGCCAAGTCCGCGTGCGCTGATTCTAGGCCTTGAAGGCGTTCTGCTTCCTGCTTCCTCTGCTCCTCCTCCATCTTCCTCTTCTTCTCCTCCTCCATCTTCCTTCTTGCACTGGTCCTGTAGTCGTCGTTCCATTCTGAAAATCCCTCATACCAGGGAATAACGCCCTTGCCTCGTGTTCTTCCCGGGTATTCAGGATTTCCCACGGCGCGCGTAAGCTCGTCGTTCTCTCTGTTGAGCGTGAACACCCCCGTTCGAGCATCTTCTATTGCTTGAAGTAACTTCTCTTGGGCTCCTTTTAGACTTGCCTTCTGGGAAACCAGGCATGTCTTCGGGTCCAACGCCCCCCCATGCGCATAGAACCAAGTTCTACACCTGGGGGGGCAGCTCCTAGTAACTGGAGTGACCCCTGCATCCAGCATCTCTTCCTCAAACTTATCCCACTTAGGCATTGCCACTGCGTAGCCACCTAGCCCCAGCCTATGGAACTTCGTCTTTTTGCGGCATTGGTCTTGTTTTTTCTCGACCGTTCCTTAGCTAATTCGGATTCCTTGAATTTCATGAAAGCGGGCCAGTGTTATCTTTGCTTCTCCAGTGTTCCCTTGAATTCTGGAGTCTTCTTTTCTCCTTCGACGTAGTTGGCCCATACAGTTTTATTGTGGGTGTTGAATGCAACTGCCATCTTCCTAAGAGCAGCGTCCTTGACTTTCTGCACATCTGCATCAGTGAAATGATCTGGTAGGGTGAAATGTTCCATGAGAGATTCCCAAAGCGTTTTTTGCTCTGTCGTCGACCCAAGTAACATCTGGATGTTTCTCCTTTGGCTCTTTCCATTCTTGAATGGAGATCGGGAGTTGGCCCTTCACAAGAACTCCACACTAACGAACAAACTTGTTCGCAATGTTCTGAGGCATGAGGGGTTCGCCATTAGCTTTGATGGAATCGATGTTGTACTTTACACCCTCCTTCAACTTTTTGCCCGGGCCTCGCTTTGTCCTGCTGTGTGTAGAAGCAGATTTGCTCGATCCGGAGGGCTGAAAGAAGAAAGATCGATTCGTTAATAAATATTCAAATCAAAAAAACATGTGATGATTGATACGTCTCCGTCGTATCTATAATTTTTGATTGTTCCATGCCAATATTATACAAATTTCATATACTCTTGGTAACTTTTTATATTATTTTTGGGACTAACATATTGATCCAGTGCCCAGTGCCAGTTCCTGTTTGTTGCATGTTTTATGTTTCGCAGAAACCCCATATCAAACGGAATCCAAATGGGATAAAAATGGATGGAGAATATTTTTGGAATATTTGGAGAATTCCGGAAGAAGAATCAACGCGAGACGGTGCCCGAGGGGGGCACGAGGCAGGGGGCCCCCTGGGCGCGCCCCTGACCCTCGTGGCCCCCCCGTAAGGCGGTTGCTGCTATACTTTGGACGCAAGAAAACTAATTTTCGGAGAAAATCTGGGCGAAGGTTTCAATCCAATCAGAGTTACGGATCTCCATATATACATGAGTCGGTGAAAGGGCAGGAGACAGAACGCAGAAACAGAGAGAAACATAGAGACAGATCCAATCTTGGAGGGGCTTTCGCCCCTCCCACACCATGGAGGCCAAGGACCAGAGGGGAAACCCTTCTCCCATCTATGGAGGAGGTCAAGGAAGAAGAAGACGAAGGGGCCCCCTCTCCCCTTCTCTTCCGGTGGCGCCGGAACACTGCCGTGGCCATCATCATCACCGCAATCTTCACCAACAACTTCACCGCCATCATCACCAACTCTTCCCCCCTCTATGCAGCGGTGTAACCTCTCTCTTACCCGCTGTAATCTCTACTTAAACATGGTGCTCAACGCTATATATTATTTCCCAATGATGTATGGCTATCCTATGATGTTTGAGTAGATCCGTTTTGTCATATGGGCTATTTGATGATCAAGATTGGTTTGAGTTGCATGCTTTATTATTGGTGCTGTCCTATGGTGCTCTCCGTGTCGCGCAAGCGTGAGGGATTCCCGCTGTAGGGTTTGCAATATGTTCATGATTTGCTTATGGTGGGTGCCGTGAGTGACAGAAGCATAGACCCGAGTAAGTAGGTTGTTTGCGTATGGGATAAAGGGGACTTGATGCTTTAATGCTATGGTTGGGTTTTACCTTAATGATGTTTAGTAGTTGCGGATGCTTGCTAGAGTTCCAATCATAAGTGCATATGATCCAAGTAGAGAAACTATGTTAGCTTATGCCTCTCCCTCAAATAAAATTGCAATAATGATTACCGGTCTAGTTATCGATTGCCTAGGGACAAATAACTTTCTCGTAACAAAAAGCTCTCTACTAAAACTAATTTAGTTGTGTCTTTATCTAAACATCCCCTAGTTTTTATTTACGCTCTCTTTATTATCTTGCAAACCTATCCAAAAACACCTACAAAGCACTTCTAGTTTCATACTTGTTTCAGGTAAAGCGAACGTTAAGCATGCGTAGAGTTGTATCGGTGGTCGATAGAACTTGAGGGAATATTTGTTCTACCTTTAGCTCCTCGTTGGGTTCGACACTCTTACTTATGGAAAGAGGCTACAATTGATCCCCTATACTTGTGGGTTATCAAGACCTTTTTCTGGCGCCGTTGCCGGGGAGTCATAGCGTGGGGTGAATATTCTCGTGTGTGCTTGTTTGCTTTATCACTAAGTAATTTTTATTTGTTGTTCTTTGTTTTTTATATCTTTAGTTATGGGTAGGAAACGCAAAATACCAAAAAAATTAGTTGTACCTACTGAACCAATGGTTGAAGAACCACTCAAAATCTATCACACTCCTGAAGCTTATTAGTTGGATCGTATTCGATCCCTATGTGCTCGCGCTGAAACCCCAACTAGCTTAGTTGAGGGCAAATCTTTAGATGAGCATGCTTGTTATGTGCGACACCGCATATCTAAAAAAGGGAAACTTTTACTGGATCAAATTCATCGTTTGCAATGCTATGCTTGGAATTTATGTGAAATATATGATGTTACTTGTTGTTCTGAAAACCCTAAGAAACACCTTCCCTACCAATGTGAGTTTATTGATAATGGAATCGTATCTTCGTACGCTAAGGGTGTTTATAATTACTATGATGTTCAACAAATTGAAGAATTTGTTGCTTTTAAGGGTGCTTATGAAATTGCTTCTTTCATTGAAACGTATGATGCTACTCTTTACAAATCTGAAAATTTTGCCATACTTAAATATTGCTATGATAATTATGCTTCTAATGCCTATGTTGAACCATATATTGAGGACTACTCCGCTGTCCAAGAAGAGACTAATATTTTGCAGGAGTCTATGGAAGAAGAAATTGATGAAACTGTGGGCTCATTGGATGAAAAAGATGAGGAGGAGAGCAAAGTACAAAAGGAGGAAGAGCGGATTAGCTACCCGTGCCCACCTTCTAATGAGAGTAACTCTTCAACTCATACATTGTTTAATTTCCCTTCGTGCTTACCGAAGGATGATTGCTATGATGATTGTTATGATCCCGTTGATTCTTTTGAAATATCCCTTTTTGATGATGCTTGCTATGCTTGTGGCCAAGATGCCAATATGAATTATGCTTATGGAGATGAACTTGCTATAGTTCCTTATGTTAAACATCAAATTGTTGCTATTGCACCCACACATGATAGTCCTATTATCTTTTTGAATTCTCCAAACTACACTATATCGGAGAAGTTTGCACTTATTAAGGATTATATTGATGGGTTGCCTTTTACCGTTGCACGTGATGATTTTGATGAATATTATATGCATGTGCTTGCTGCTCCTACTTGCAATTATTATGAGAGAGGAACTATATCTCCACCTCTCTATGTTTCCAACACGATAAAATTGCAAGAAACTGTTTATACTATGAATTGGCCTTTACTATGTGTGCATGAATTGTTCTTTTATGACATGCCGATGCACAGGAAGAGAGTTCACTACAAAAAAATACACTTCCGTGATGATACGTGTTTATCACAGTAGGTAGCGTTTTCTGTCATGCATGTACATCCATGACAAATTTATGACAGAATCAAGATAGTCATACCTGTGCTGTCGTAGAAGTGTTCCATGACATTGCCAAAATTATCATCACGGTAATGTCCACTTCCATGACGATAAATTGGGCGTCACAGAAGTGCTTTCGTCAAGGGTGACCGACACGTGGCATCCACCGTAACGGAACGCCGTTAAGCTATCGGGTCGGATTTTGGATCCGATAACCCGTTAACAGCCACGACCAATGCCGATTTTCCACGTGTAAAATTCTCATTGGCTGACGGATCCACGCGTCAGCTCCGCGTTGGCACAGGTGTCACTCATCCAACGGTCGAGATGGGCCTATGATATGTTGACACGTGCACCGGCCCAAAAGTGACCCACAAAGTTTAAATGGGCCGACCCAACCGAAGGCCCATAAGATTTAGCAGACCATAATGGGCCGGCCCAGCTAAAGGCCCACAAAATTTAGCGGACCATAATGGGCCGGCCCAGCTAAAGGCCCACACGATTTTGCAGACCATAATGGGCCAGCCCAGCTAAAGTCCCACAAGATTTTGCGGACCACAATGGGCCGGCCCAGCTAAAGGCCCACAAGATTCTGCAGACCATAATGGGCCGGCCCAGCTAAAGGCCCAACATTCTCTGTCAAATCGGCCCGCCAACGACCTGTCCTAAACTTGTCATCAACGCGGCCCATGGTCACTTCTAGCCCATTAACAGTCCGCTAAGTAATTGGGCCGAATTACGGCCCGATGTGTTTCCGGCCTGCTAAAGGTCCGGCTTCATTTGGGCCCATTTACAGGCCATCAAAACTTTCGGCCCATAAACGACCGTGAAGGATTTGGGTCATATTCGGCCATGTCTGACATTCAGCCTGTTAGAGGCCCACTATAGCTTTGGGCCACTTTCGCCCTGTTGTCATTTTCGGCCTGTTAACGCCGGACGTAAACCATGGGCCATATGTGGCCCAACGTCATATCGGGCCCATTAACGGCCCATATAAAAATGACGATAATCTAGCCCGACTGAAGTTCCGGCCTGTTAAAGGCCCGTGTATTAGGTTGGCGCATTTACGGCCCGTCTGAATTTCGGCCTGTCAAAGATCCGCATCGTAAATGGGCCACCATTTCGGCCTGCTAAGTCCAGTGGGTTATTTGGCACAATCAGGGCCCAATCTCACTTTTGGTCTATTAAAGGCCCATGTTTTTTATGGGCTCGAGATATTTACACCTGTAAACGGCCTATTTTTACTGAGGGCCCAAATTATGTTTAGGCCTGTTAAAGGCCCACTATGGGCACAGGCCTACCAGAAAAATATGAAAGCTTATGCTGATTTAGGCCCAGATATTTTTAGTAGGCTACATGCCAATTTCGGCCCGTAATCGTTTTTAGCTCAATTGGAATGGGCCCGACGAATGTTGGCATGTTGGGCTCCTACGAAGCTTTCTGCCGAATACATTACTAAGATAAACCTACACTATACAAAAATAGCGTCGTAATTACTGCAGTCTGAGGCAGCATCATAAATGTTGTATCACAACAAAATAAATTCCAACCATACAACAAAAGGCCTGTTGGCATAAAGTTTACAGTCCTTCCAGATAAAAGCACCATCAGATGTATAGAAGCACAGATCATTTGACCTGAGTGCTAATGTTTCAGGCTGTAGAATCTGATGGAGCAGCACGATCTCCACCTTTTTTCCGCCATTGCTCTTGAACAACGAAGCGAATGTCTGATAGTCTGGTTTCAAAACCATTCATATCTTCACGACATTTCTCAACCACTATTCTTGTTTCCGAAACAACGTCCATTAGGGATTGGACTTATGTCTGGAGCACAGATATATCATTCTGTCTAGCAGGAAGATTTTGTTCAGTAGGCGATTTGGACGAGTTTACCTTGACAACCAACCCAGAATTACGCAGGAAGTTGCTTTTTGCACTGTTAGTGGAGAGATACTGACGCACTGCAGCAAGAGCTGACATTGTGCCTGTAGTAGCCTCGTCACCTTCAGGTGGTTGTGGCTGTTCAATCATTTGTTCCATAGCTTCCTGAAAGTTTGAACTTGTAGATTAGTGTACCAGATAAGTTACTAATGAGACAAAAACAAACAAAGTAGGTTAAACGTTTATACATAACTTATTTTGGTGAACTACTGTAATACATTATCATGTATTGTAGTGCCAACTACATAATAAAATCACTTTCGGAACATATGTCCATGTAGCATGCCTACTGTATTGTCTATTTCCTCACATTCGTTGACATCTAAGGATAAAGAGACATGGTTTAAAGTAGGATGAACATAGTATGACATCATTCAAATCATGGGCAAACAGATATAAAACAAACATGCTATTTTATCATTGTGTGCGCACATGAACATAACAACTAGATTACAGATCAAGACCAAAAGAATATCCTTCATCTCTTTCAAACCATGTAAGGTGAAATGATACGTTAAGACAACTGTGAATAAAAGTGAACAGAGTAACTGACATTGGCTGCAAACCAAGTAGTTAAATGAACACATAACAGTACTAATCAGTTCAAGGCAGGAGGAGTAAGGACTTACAACAGCGGCTTGAACTGGTGTGCTCATGCCCTTCATCTTGCTGCTGTGGCAATCCTTGAATATTTGCACTGCATTCGGTTCAGGTTCTTTTTGGTCCGCACGGGCTTTCCTCTGTATTTGGAACAAGTCAATATAGATACGATAATATGTCACAAAAAAAGAAGAAGGAAGTAGCAGCTATTTACAAGAGCCTCGCAGTGTGCAATATAGCTACGAGATCCTGTTGTCTGTTGGAATTTCACTTTAGAACGGTTGGTTTTGTTCTTCAAACAGTTAGCCTAGAAGAAGACACAGTTGTAAGGCACATACATAAATACAAGTTCAATATGTGGTCTGATCAAATACATATAGCCTACCTGATACTTTGGATCAGACCAGTGTTTAACGAGGGCTGTCCAGTCTTCATCTGTAATATATTCCACTGGAGATGTTTGGGCGATTTCATTGTTAGCCTTGCCTTCAAAGTGAGATTTTCTAAGGTGGTACTGATACTGTCGCAGAGCAGACTGAAAAACATGAGTGCATGCTTGTTTAGTTGCATCATATTTCAGATCCAACTTGAACCTCATCTGTTGAAAAAAGAATGTGAGTCTTATTAGGAGGAAGCTAGAAAGTATGGGACAGAGCAAGACAATATTACTAATTGCGATGAATAACATTACTTACGGATAAATGGTCAAGGAAGGTGTTAAACTGGGTATTGTCTTTCTCATTCCTGTACTGGATCCACGTTGGGAGGATACGTGCATGACACCTAACGGCAAGGGTTGCTTGTGATAGTAACTTGGTTGACTCTGTAGCATCACGTGGCCTTTTTAAACCTGCCTCAAAATGGATCTCCATTCTTCCTCCTTTAGATTTTGTTAATCTGTCAAGCATTATCCCTGATGTCTGTTTCCGCTTGCGCCTTGGTGCTAGTTCAACAACGAATATGGAAAGTGTTAGTGTACATCAAACTGTGAGAGTACATATAAAGGAGCATGCAACTGCAACTTGACTCGGTCAGGTACCGTCTTGGTGTTGATGCTCATGAGCTTCATCTGATCTTGCCAAGTCATGTTGTGTCAGCAGTGCTTTGGAAGTAGTGTTAGGTGTGAAGGCAGCTTGGGAACTGGCCAGTTCCGGAGCAAACGAATGAGTAACTGGTTGATATGCTGGTACAGTTGAAGCGGATGCTACAGCTGGTGGAGCAGGTGATACTGTGTTTGTAGATTTAGCTGGTGGACTTGGACCTTCTACTGCACTATAAGTACCAGCAGAATCTCGACGGCAGAACCTTTTCCGTTTTACCCGACGAGTAACATCACTCCCTACTATATTATTTTCCTTGCTCTTTTTTGACTTTGCCATGTCAAGCTGTACCCACAACACAAAAGAATGAAATCACTCTTCAGAACTCATTGATGCATGATACAGACAAGCAATACTTTGATGTAAGACAACCGTATGAGGATGGAACATGTAAGAAAAACAGGACGACATGGCATATTCACAGCTACGATGTGCAAACTAAGCAGAAGGATTTTCAAGAAAATAGAAGTAATGCAAGCTAGACAGCATATGAAAGATGCAACCAATATTACTCTGCCAAGTTAAAAGTGTCTTGTCATAAGTGGCAGTTCGAAAAATTAGAAGCAGTACAACGTAGAAATCAATGCAAGATGCAACCACTATCAAACTACCATGTTAAAAGCGTCCAATCATGAGTGACTGATGCGGGATACACAACAACAGTACTTTGATGTAAGAACATGGTATGATAGATAGATGCAGTGTATTCTAGACACAGAAAGCCATGCCATATGCACATGTATAACGTATGAACTCGGCACGTGCAACTTAATCAAAATAGAAGAAATACAGGCTAGACAACATATGCAACATGAAACCAATTATCACACTGTCAACTTAGAGCAAGCACCTGCGATGGTGGAGTATGGGAGATGAACTCATCATGTAGCCTTGGGACTTCAACTTCATTAGCAGTAGCATTTGCAAATCTAGAGAGTCTCTGTTTGCGTCGGTCCGGAGGACCACCAACATCCCCTAACTTACTCTTTTCCTTCCTATTTTCTGATATTGCCTTATGAAGTCAAAACCACATGAATAAAATTAGCTCTGCATAACTGGTTGATGCATGATACAGACGAACACTACTTTGATGTAAGGCAAGCGCAGGATAGGAGGATGGAATATATACAAAAAAAGACAGCGTTTCATATTCACACGTACGATAGGAGGATGGAATATGTATGAAAAAACAGTAAGCGGAAGGCATTTCAACAAAATTAGAAGAAATGAAAGCTAGGCACCATATGAACATGCAACCAATATCACCCTATCAGGTAAAAAGTGTCTCGTCGTAAGTGCCATTTCAAGAAATTAGAGGCAGTACAAGCTAGAAGACAATGCAAGATGCAACCTACATCACAGTCCCAAGTTAAATGTGTCCTATGGGTAAGTGATCGTTGCAGGTATAAGTTGTAAGCTACGCAGATGCAATTCAACATAATCAGAAGCAATACAAACTAGACATCATACAGAAAACGCAACCACGTATAACAGTTCCAAGTAAGAGCAAGCACCTGTGATTGTGGAGTAGGGGAGATGTGCTCATCATGTACACATATGTTCTAGAAACAGGAACATGTGTCATATTCACAGGCATTATGTGTAAAGTAAGTAGATGCAATTCAAATTAGAAGCAATAGAAGCTAGACATCATACGCAACATGCAACCACATATAATAGTGTCAAGTTAGAGCAAGCACCTGTGATGGTGGAGTAGGGGAGATGTGCTCATCATCTACACAGCTACGTTGACTGTCCAGCCTTGTGTTGCCTTGCAAATCTTGTTGGGAGGATGGCGGAGTAGAATCTGTAGAGACCCCCTGTTTGAGTTGCTCCGAAGGACCACCATCATCCACTGCCGGACTAATTTCCTTCAGCTGTAATGATTTTGCATTGTGAAGTCAAACCGATAAGAAAAAGGAATAAAATTCACTCTTCAGAACTCATTCATGCATGATACTGACGAACACTACTCGGATGAAAGGCAAACACATGATGCGAGGATGGAATATGTATGAACAACAGGATGGTGTGACATATTCACACCTATGATGTGGTAACTAAGCAGAAGGCATTTCAACAAATTAGAAGCACTGCAAGCTAGACACCATATGAAAGATGCAACCAATATCACTCTGCCAAGTTCAAACTGTATGGCGTTTCAACAAATTAGAAGCAGTACATGCTAGAAATCATATGCAAGACACAACCAATATCACAGTGGCGACTTAAAGGTGCCTTATCATAAGTGACTGATGCGGGATATGCAAGAATAGTAGTCTGATGTAGAAACAGGAACACATGTCATATTCACAGGCATTATGTGTAAAGTGAGCAGATGCAATTCAACAAAGTTAGAAGCAATACAAGCTAGACATCATACGCAACATGCAACCAGATATAATAGTGCCAAGTTAGAGCAAGCACCTGTGATGGTGGAGTAGGGGAGATGTGCTCATCATCTACACAGCTACGTTGACTGTCTAGCCTTGCGTTGTCTTGCGAATCTTGTTGGGAGGATGGCGGAGTAGAATCTGTAGAGAACCTCCGTTTCAGTTGCTCGGAAGGACAACCATCATCCAATGCCTTGCCAATTTCCTTCAGCTTTATTGATTTTGCATTGTGAGGTCATACCGACAAGAAAAAGGAATATCATTCGCTCTTCAGAACTCATTCATGCATGATACTGACGAACACTACTCTGATGAAAGGCAAAGTCATGATACGAGGATGGAATATGTACGAAAAAATGGACGGCTTGACATATTCACACCTATGATGTGGTAACTAAGCAGAAGGCACTTCAACAAATTAGAAACACTGCAAGACACCATATGGAAGGTGCAATCAATATCACTCTGCCAAGTTAAAACTGTCTTGTCATAGGTGGCGTTCATCAAACTAGAAGCAATACATGCTAGAAATCATATTCAAGACGCAAACCAATATCACACTACCAACTTAAAGGTGTCCCATCATAAGTGACTGATGCAGGATACACAAGAAGAGTAGTTTCATGTAAGAACATGGTGTGATAGACAGATATAGTATGTACCAAAAACAGGAAAGCGTGTCATATTCACATGTATCATGTGTAAGCTAAGCAGATGCAGTTTACACTAATTAGGAGCAATACGAGCTAGACACCATATGCAACATGCAACCAGATATCACACTGCCAAGTTAGAGCAAGCACCTTGGATGGTGGAGTAGGGGAGCGGAGACTTGGACCTTGTAATGCACTATCAGTACAAGGAAAATCGGTACAGATGCTCCGTTTACGTTGCTGCAGAGGACCACCATCATCGCCTTCCTTACTCTTTTCCTTCCTCTTTCTTGATTTTGCCTTGTCAAGTTAAATCCACAAGAAAAAAGAATAAAATTTGCTCTTCAGAACTCATTGATGCATGATACTGACGAACACTACTTTCATGTAAGGCAGCCACATGATAGGAGGATGGAATATGTATGAAAAACAGGACGGCGTGACATATTGACATGTATGATGTATAAAGTGTAAACTAAGCACAAGGTGCTTGAACTTGTTAGAATCGATGCAAGCTAGAAACCATATGAAAGATGAAACCAATATCACTCTGCCAAATTAAAATGGTGCCCTAACAAATGTATTTGACCAAATTAGAAGCAATACATGGCAACAGGCTAGAAATAATATGCAATATGCAACGAATAAAGGTGACTCATCGTAAGTGATTGATGCAGGATACAAAAGAGAGATAGTTTCATGTAAGAATAAGGTTAACACATAGATGTAGTGTCTCCCAAAAATAGGAAGGCATGTCATATTCACAGGTATAGTGTGTAAACTAAGCAGATGCAATTTACCCTAATTAGAAGCATTAGAAGCCAGACACCGTATGCAACATGCAACCACATATCACACTGCGAAGTTAGAGCACGCACCTGTGATGGTGGTGTAGGGGAAGTGCGGTCTTCAGGTATAGAGCTACGTTTAATATATTCATTTAGGCCTGCTGTTGCTTGAGAATCATGTGGAGAGGATGAAATTGCATTCTTTATAAGAGTACTGCATCTCATATTAACCCACGCGCGCGACTGTCTCATCATAAGCGATAGACGCAGGATACACAAGAACAGTAGTTTGATGTAAGAACATGGTGTGATAGGCAGATGTAGTATGTATCAAAAACAGGAAGGCGTGTCATATTCACATGTATAATGTGTAAGCTAAGGAGATGCAATTTAACAAATTAAGAGCATTGATCGATGAAGGATACACAAGAAAAGTAGTTTGATGTAAGAACATGGTTAATATAAAGACGTAGCATGTACCAAAAACAGGAAGGCATGTCATATTCACAGGTATAATGTGTTAACTAAGCAGATGCAATTTACCCTAATTAGAAGCATTACAAGGTAGACACCATATGCAACATGCAACCATATATCACACTGCCAAGTAAGAGCAAGCACCTGCGATGGTGGTGTGGGGGAATTGCGGTGATCAACTAGAGAGCTACATTGACTATCTTCATTTAGCCTTGTTGTTTCTTGAGAATCATGTGGGGAGGATGACACTGCACTCTTTAAACGAGTAGGGCGTCTCACAGTAACCCACTCGGGTGACTGTCTCATCATAAGTGATTGACGAGGGATACAAAAGAGCATTAGTTTGATGTACGAACATGGTTAATAGACATATGTAGTATGTATCAAAAATAGGAAGGCATGTCATTATCAAAGGTATAATGTGTAAAGTAATAAGCAGATGCAATTTAACCAAATTGGAAGCAATACAAGCTAGACACCATATGCAACATGCAACCACATTTGACAGCGTGAAGTTAAAGAAAGCACCTGGGATGGTTGTGTGTGGCAATTGAGATCATCAATTGTAGAGCTACGTTTACTGTCTCCAACTGCTGACACTGCACCCATTAGAGCGCTGAAACGCTTAGTGCTTATCTTCGAATTACACCGGAGCGACTTCTGTCTTTTCTTTTCTGCATTCATCAACACCGCGTCAGAGTCTGAAATACCCATGCATAAAAAAACAATAGTGTGAGTATGGGTGAAGTGTGTGCACAATTAGTATAGTGTAAAGGTAGCAGATAGCAGGTCGGTGAGAAATAAATGACGGGAGACATATGATAGCTCTACAACATGCATGGCACACTAAATTACTACAGGATTCTATGAAAATTCCATTTTTTCTGCACCGTCCGATGTACAAAGAACGGGCAGATCGCCTTCATCTACCTCCAGCCAGTCAGTGTTGACGATCTTCCTCGAAACGCCAGCGACCATCGGCCCAGTATTCCTCCCCTGCCTGCGCCCTCCCCTCGACCTCACCGCACCGCCGTGCTTGGCACCACCCCCCCTGCCATCCATTCAAGCCCCGCCGACCTCCAGATCGGGCGCAAGCAGCTCCTGCGCCCCACACCCTAATGATAGACACCGATGCGCCGCTTCCCCGGGGAACAGGCGGACTAGGTGCTCCGCGCGCCTAAGCGGGTGCTACTTCTTTTAATTGCGGTTCGACTGACCCTGAATTGAAATCCAGGCGGGCTACTGACCTCTAGCAAAGGTGAAATAGTAAAAGGGAGGAAACCTTGTGCATTTAATATCACGAAGAAGATGCAGTAAGAAGCGCTCAACTAGTTTCTTTCATGGGACGAATACGGTGTGAGCGGAGACATAAGATTTGCACGAATAAGGGAAGAGGAGTACCTCTTTCTGCTGGCAGTGTTGTGTCCTCCTTCTGTTTTTCCGACGATCTTCTTGTTGTTCGCCGGAAACCAGAAGTTGTGGAGGACGGTGTAGCCTTGGACGAACCCATGACCAAGTTGTTGAGTGTGGTGCTGTGGCCGTCTGTCAGTGGCGGGGAAGCAGATCCGAGGCGGCGAACGACGGCGTAGCGGGAAGAGCTCCGGTGCGGTGGATGGTTGCCATAGTGGAGCCGCGGCAGTGAGGCGCAGGATGGCGTGGTCGGAGTGGTTCTGGTACAGCGCACGTCGGCGTCGGTGTCGTGGAGGCAGCTCTGCCTCGGCTTCAGCTGCTAAGTCCTTGAGGGCGTTGTGGTTGCGGTTGCGTTGGACGACGACGTCGGGGTACCGGCTCCAGCGTGACGGAGGAGGGCGGCGGTGGATTGGCCACTATGGGGTGGAGGACGGAGGAGGCTGGGGTTTCGCGGCTGGTGGAGAGGGCGTTTTCGTGCCCACGGAGTATGAATGGGGAAACGGAGGGAGGCGGGGAACTAAGGGGGAACAATGTTTCGGTTTGAGATGCGCTTGTTTGAAATTTGGGGAAAGTTACAAACTTTGCCCCCATCTAAAATTTCGGACATATTGCGGGTTGGGGGTAGGACAGTCATGTCAGGTGTCCCAAATGTGGGCGGGATAGATTTCGGCCGAGCGCATGGGTAGGCGCCCACGGCGTATGAATGCTTCTCGGAGGCGGTTGAGACTGGCGTCTTGGTGAAGTTACAAACCTACCGCGGTTTAGACCTTTGGACATCGGGCCGATAGGCTACATGGGCCAGAGTCAGGACAGTAATTTCCTACCACCAAAACATTAGTCTCGCGCGGTTTCGGGTGACCAGAGGCCTATTTGGCGCTTCGTTCAATATTTGGGAGCAGAAGCATTAACGTTTTCGGTTCTCTTGAATTAAACTTTCAGGATTTGTCAAACTTCACAAATCTTTACTCTTGAAAATCCTAAAGCTACGATTATTTTGGAATGGAGGGGGTACATTTGAATATACATTGTACACGAGTATATATTAAAAAATATGCAACTTACCTCAGTTCATGCATGGTTCCAGATATAATCTCCTTGGTTGCAAAAAAAAGTTAAATATGCGTATGAATATATATAGCATGTTCAAACTCACAACAAGGATTGGTGCCCCCTTTTACATCTCATTTACAAATGCCATTATCTCGGGTTCAAATAGATGAATGCACTTCCTATGAATTCGAATCTTCGAAACCCCCTTTATGTTGAATTCAACATGTATTCTATTTCGTAGCTAGCAATTTGGAATGTATCCATGCAAGTGACAAATGAATAAAGTGCTTCACACTAACAACATGGAGTGCACTAATTAATGTTTATATATGAATTGCAAAAGCATCCATTGCCTGTATTTCAAACCGCTCTCACTCTATGGATTGATAATATGAAATAAACACATGCACATGCTAGAATTCAATGGAGTATGGTTGTCTGATAGACCAATTTTCGTCCATACGAAATTTGCAAAATTCATGATCTCATCCAAAAATAATAATGCCATTTATATTTTAATTTAATGCGTAGAACCGCCTTTTACACGTAGATGCACTATGCCTCGCCCCGTTCTCACAAACGCGTTATATATCTCTCTATGTAACGCATAAGTGCACACACTTTATATGCATCGGCATTTCTCTTTCACACATGCTCACAATCTCTCTCAGGGTGTCGGGGTGTCTCACGCACATGCTCTCTCTGTTTCTCTCTCTCTCTCTTTCTGACAACTATGTACCACTCTTTTCACCAATCTCAGTTGGAAAACACTATTTCTCTCACATGTATATATACACATGCACGATCTCTACTAGCCCTCTATACGCACATATATGTGCCTACGTGTCTCCCGCACGCACATTATCTTTAGGCCTCTCTCGCACACATTGCCCCCCCCCCCGGACACACCTCTCTCTTAGTAGTTGGCAGATATGATTTCATCATATCATTCGGTAGGATACCCCTGGCTGTTAGGCTGGATGGTAATACGAGGCAAAGTTTTACCCTAGTTCGGATCGGACCCTTGCAGTTGAAGAAAGAGCCTACTCCTGGTACTGTATATTAGTGATAGGGGTGTGTACAAAGTACACGTGAATACCAGGCATTGTGCGTGTGTGTATACTATTGACGAACTAGCCCCCAAGCTTGTATAACATACTAAGGGCCTAGGGTTACAAATCATATATAGTCGGCTTATCACCAGTGGGGATAGAGTCCTCCGCGACTCTGGTAGCTTCGTGTTGTACGCCGAGTCCTCCACATGGGTCTTCGTATAACACGTCTCGGTCCAACCTATATGTGGCACAGGATGGAACCGACCCATGAGTCTTCATGTTGACCCACCACAACTAGAAATGATGTGCCCACCACACCACACACGCA
Source organism: Aegilops tauschii subsp. strangulata (assembly GCF_002575655.3). Classification (NCBI taxonomy): domain Eukaryota; kingdom Viridiplantae; phylum Streptophyta; class Magnoliopsida; order Poales; family Poaceae; genus Aegilops; species Aegilops tauschii. Next base: position 5,770,783 of record NC_053039.3, read on the forward strand.
ATCGGCCACTAAGAAAATAAGCATATACAATAGTACAACGGTATCTAGCTCACGATATGTCTCCATATTTTGTTGATGACACTGACGGACTTTGCATTTGATGCGTGCTCCGTATTTTGTTGACGACACTTACGGTCATTGTATTTGAAGTGAAAGCACGATATGGTCACTCGACTTCAGAATAAGCTCATCACGGTCACCACATATATTTTGTCGTGCTAACCAACATGTGGTTGGATGGTTAGAGGACAGTGGTTTCTCGAGCCCACCAGGGTTAAAGTCCCGGTGCTCGCATTTATCTTGTGTTAATTTCAGTATTTTCCGGCGATGTACGTTCAGTGGGAGGAGACGTTCCACTCGACTACGAGGCAGCTATGGTGACTTCGTAAAATCTCAAGATCATATATGCTGGCCCACTCTCTCGAAGGTGCTCATAGGGGTAGGGTTCGCGTGTGTGCGCTTATGGCAGTGAGTGCTTGCGCGTATATATGAGCCCTTGCGTCTGTACCGTGTTAAACAAATACATATCATGATTATACGGTCATTGGCTCACCCGTACAACTCCGTATTTTGTTGATGACACAATCAATTGACCAGTCAAACGTTTCATGCGGCGCAACTAGTGTTGCACCATCGGGGCGCGTAACCGTGGGGCCCACCTGTCAGCCCGTATATGAAAGAAAGAAATAGTAGTTTGAGTCTGTACTGTGTTAATAAAATAGGAGTACATTTTAGGGTGATCATACGGTCACTGGATCACCATACAGCTCCGTAATTTGTTGATAACACGATCAATTGACCAGTCAAACGGTCCACATTCAGCAGCGCACATTACCATAGGGCCCACCCGTCAGTGCGTATATGAAGGACAGAAATGGTAATAAATTAGTGGTCGGTGGGTATTCGAAGTCGTGAGACCTCTGGTTGGCAGTCACCGGCGGTTGCGGGGGGCGTTCATTTGGCGGTGGGGTGGGGATCCCCGGAGAAAAAGCTCGATGGGGGGGTAGAGGGATGGCCGATGCGGCGGCGGACCGGCGGTGGGGTGTGGTTTCGAGGAGGGCGGGCCGGCCGCGGGCGGTGGGGGCTGGCGGTTCGACCGGTGCTGGCTGGCGGCTCAGGGGGGTGGAGTTTGATGATAAACTGGAGGCCCTTGATTTCGTATCCAACGGCTGGAAAATCTAATGACCAGAGATGAAAAAGGCAGTCGACTGACGTGTAGCCTCACCCCGCACGTACACATGCACGCACGCAAGACACGCACGCATGTAGGCGTGCAACACTGACACGTACGCACGCACGCATGCTGGCGTGCAACACTGACACATACACATGCACTCACAAACACACGCACGTACGCACCCATGCATGCAACACTGAAACATACCCTTGCACGCACGCAACACTCGCACGCCTACATGCACACAACACACGACGCAAGACACACGCTCAACCTATACGTGCATGCACCCTTTGTTAAGGACATGGATTGTTACGGGTATTAATCAATCTTATCTGTAATAAGCAGAACATTGATGTTTGCAACGGTCTTTATGAATCACAATGTATCGAACGGGCTATCAACATAGTAGGCTTATCTACATGAAAAAGATGACATCACACTCAATGAACAATCATCGGTTTATGAAATGCCCGCTTCTGACCGCCCTGGCCCACCAAAGGTTCCTCTGTTGTGCGCTGCCTGCGTTGGGTCACTGACATGCAGGCCATGCACCCAAAGAGCCCACACGTCAGTGGAAGAACGGCGCGGTGTCCTAGGTCAGAGTCGAGGGCGCCACTCGCGGCACGCCCGGCTGAACACGCCTCCGTGCCGCATTCAAACGCCTCCATGAAACCCGCCCGTGTGGAAGCCGAGAAACCCACTCTGGACACACGTCCATTCATGACCGGGTCGGCGTTAAACGCAATGCCGGCCGAGCTTCTCCCGTCCGCCGTCTATTTAATCTCCTATTTAAACGAGGCCAAACGCTGGCCAAGAATCGCACACCTCCGCCGCTCCCCTATCTCCTCCACCATTTTGTCCACTCTTACAATGGCTTACGAAAAGTAGTTATTCCGCATCCAAGCCGGCTGGGTAGCCCGCTAGATACGAGCTATGCAGCTCGCTGATCCACCTCCCTCCCCTCGCCCGACGGAGCCAGTTGCCGCCCCAAGCCAGCACGCGGTTCAGCAACTCGCCGCTCCAGGCCCGCTCGACGAGGAGCGGCGCACGGGCGTCGTTGCTGCCGTCCACGCCGCCGCCTCGTACCGCGTCTCCCGTTTCTGTGGCCGAGACCCCCATGCCGGCGGCCGCGCCATGCAAGCAGCGACAGAAGCTGGGTGCGCGGAGAGCGACGAGTCGGTGGCCAGCGCCTCCGCGTCCGCCGCCATCATCGAGGAGAAGTAGAACATGGGAGGCCGCCGCCGCTTGGGTCCCATGAAGGCCACAGCGGAGGTGACGCCGGCGTACACAGCAGGTGTCTTGCCGGATCCTTTTGTTGCGAGGACGACCTTCGTCGACCCCGCATGGGCTCCACGGAAGAGGGGAATGTTAGGATGAACTCGAGCCGGTGCCGGCCATGGCGAAGTAGTGGCCGGTGATGAACTCGAACTGGTGCCGGCCACCATCATCTTCGGCACCAGCCGATGATATCAGTTGGCCAGTGGGGAAGCGAGTCGTCCTTTGCGCTGAAGCTTATACCTCCGGGGCTCCCGGCAGTCCGGCGATCGTGCTGCCGGACATGAGGAACACAAATCGATCGGCGGGCAACCATTTAGGCCAGGTATTATATACCTGTGCTGTCCAGAACTAGCACCGCGTAGTTCATTTGAATGTAATGAAATCCGTCATGTTTGTATGAAAATCCGATATTTTATATGATTTCCGTCATTGTTTATATGAAATATCAGTTTGTCTACGTGTTTGCATGAATTTCGTCTGGTTGGTTGAGTTGCTGTCATAATGTGTGCGGCTACGGTTGGGTGGCATAATTTGGCGGTCGCCGGTCGGTCTGCGGGCGGCTCGGGCGGCGTTGTGGGACAAAAAAACACAGCTCGTGCGAGCTCGTCTCCAACGTGCGCGCTGGAGGATGCATGACAGCATGAGCACCCGAGCCATTCCTCGTTCACCGGTGGCAAAGGCACCGGTGGACAAAAGGGTCGCCAATATTTTGGCTACCCCGGGCAAGATCCAAATAGCCCCTCCCAACAGATTCAAATCCCTCGTTCGCCGTGGAATTTTGCCATGTGTTGTTTTCATGGACTAGCAAGATGCCCGTGCATTGCACGGAACATCAAGATGCATTTTTTTACAAACTCCCGCATGCATGCAAGGGATAATTAATGTCCTCCTTTGCTAGTACCACGAGGCAAACACCATTAATATTGCATCGATTAGTGTTAGTGGCCTTGTATATCTACAAATTGTAATTTTGATAGTGGCCCCTTGTATATAAAAATGGAGGGTGAAAGATGAGAGATAAGGTGAGGAGGAGTGGGGCGTGGTGGTGACTGGTGGTCGGACTGGGCGGAGGCATGGGGATGGACGGTGCATTATGTCTAGGTTTGTATCTCTCTCACACACACCCACGTAGGTGGGGGACGTGCACGAAGAGAAGAGGTGCACGCACGGCGCACGTACTCCCGTCTCTTTCCCAACCACACCCGCGCGGGTACACGGTGGAGCTCATTTCTGTACGAAAAAGGCAGCCCACGTGGTAATTGGGCACGTGTACTGGTTGTCCACTTGGTGGAGGGAGGATCGTCTACCACGGGTGAACAAACAAATTGCGACTTGACGCGTTATGTTAAATTAAAAAAAGAGGCAAACCATGTGGGGCCTACCTTAGAGGCAAGGCTCTATACACTGGAGTACTTTTGATGTGTCCCGTCAACTCGCAGAACGAGGAGAAGCTTGCTTAGTACGCCGTCTCCCCCACCCACGGGCGCGGTGGCTGGCAAGATGAGGTGAAGCTTGCTTACGAGTAGTAGTAGTAGTAGTAGTACTACTACTACTACTGTACGCCTTTACGCCCGCTCCCTCGCCCACGCGCGCGGTGGCTTGCAGCACGAGTAGAAAATTTTACTACTCCCTCCGTTTACTCCTCGTCCCTACTACGTACTTTGGTTAGTACTCCCTCCATTTACTTATACAAGGCCACTATAAAAAAATACATTTTGCATCTATACAAGGCCACAAATAGTAATCGAAACAAAAGTTACTACTCCCTCCTTTCTAGTTTATGGCTCAATTTTAAAATCTCTCCAACCAAGGTAAACGGTGAGTGGTCGAATTAATTTCGTAGTTTGCACAAGTAATTAGTACGCTCATTTTTCTCAAGAAGTTATGTTTACCGAGGCATTAATTAGAATGAATGCATGAATGACCACTAAATTTCCATGAACTTGTACATGCATTGGTTAGTTTCCTCTTGACACTGCTTGCGTCGGGTGATCTAACGCACCTCGAAATCCAACATGTAATGGTACTACTACTAGTATAGTAGAATTGAGACTTATCAAACGGAAAAACGAATGTTTTTTAGATGAGCCCTATAAACCCTAGTGGGTACGTACTCCGTAAAAACAGATTTTTCCAAAACTAAGTCGCTCCCTTTCATGAATTCTGTAGTATACTCCTCCGTCGACGCTCCCTTTCATGAATTCTGTACTTCCTGTTGCCGACATATGGGACATATAGCAACCGGGTCGACGTGTCAAGCACCAAATAACAGTGCAGAACAGCAGGGGGGACGCACCCCACTCGTACCGGCCCAGTAGTAGTAATGAGCAATGAGACGTCAAATCACAATGCCGCACCTTCCCAGACGGACGAAGCAACCATTATTTCACACTTCGGTTCGCCATCATCTCAAACCACGTAGTATTGCTTCTGCCTCAAGAGGGACACGCGCATCGCCTTGGTACATCATGACACGTTGGACCGCATGACAGGCCATGCTCTCCCGCCGTTCGCTTGGTAAAATCACCTCATTTTTACTATACTTCCTCCGTATCGGTTTACTACATGGCATGCACGTCGTTCTAGGTTGAGAATTTAACTGGCTATATATGTGATGAACAGTACTCTAGCCTTTTAAAAAATGTATACTTTTGTATAGTAGTACTATCGATGGATTGCACCATGGAGCAAAAATTGAAAAAAAAAGGTGGTACATATAGAGAGCGCTCGTCGCCAAATTATGCATATAGTACTATTAAAAAAGCTAGTACGTGCTTAATTGGGGTGCTAAATTCTATTAAAGAAATACTAGTAGTATGTACATACTGAAGAGTTAAAGTAACGAGAAGAAACATAACATAGTTCTGCTGGGGGCTCAGCACAACACACCCCTCAAATTAAACTAAGCACACCTGAAATTAAACTATGCAACTAATCCTGTAGACACTGCATTAGAAGTTTAGAACCACCATGAGCAACGACACTGCCACCTTACTCAGAATCCTCGTCCACGTCCTCGACTTCGTCCTTGTCCCTCTTCCTCTTGGCCGATACTTCTTTGCTTGAACCGCACACTTGGCTGTTGCTCTTCAACCAACCGTTGTAGATATTGAAACAAAGGTAGCCATCCATTGCAGCGTAGTGGATGTGGTCTATATCTTGTACATTCCACTGCCATGCATGACGATGAAACGTGTAATGAGGTTTCTCCAGTTTACGGTACGAAGGATGAACCATGGCTCCTGCCAGGGTCAGCATTGAAGGCTGACGAGAGGGCACCAGCCGATTCTTCTGGAAGTCGAAGGGGTTGCCTACAACGAGGCCTATCCGACCCAGGACTTCTTTGTCGTTCTTAAAGTCTACAGTAACGAATTTCACTGTTCTGTCCTTGAGGAAGTTCTTAAAATCCTGGCACTCAACGTCGGCATGGCTTATGTGGTAGACCAAGCAAACATTATGTATGCAAACTTGGATCACGGCGGGCTTCTTCCTCTCTTTGTCCTTTAGATCCTTCTCTCGTCCCAGGACTGTGGTGTACTCAACATCTAGCCCAGCGACCCACTCATCATCTGAGTTTTCGAACATGCGTCTGAAGCGAGAAAGGTATCCTTTCACCGTCGCGGATGAACGGGTGTAGATGACGTCGAACTCATCGCCGATGATGGTTCTAACCTTGTACTCACCGCCGATCGTGGAGATTTGGGATGCCATGGATTTGGGAGGAGGGTTACGATTAGTGGAACTGTCGTAATGTGACTGGACGGGACGACTAGGAGCGAACCGCCGTAGTATTGAAGGACGTGCGGGGACGAGTAGGAGCGAACTGCCAGCGTGCGAACGGTAGGGTAGTGGCTTTCCATTCTCCCATGATACGGGCTTCCGAGAGCTCTTGGATCTGAGATCGAACGGTTGCATGGCGTGATTCTAGACCTATGGGTGAATATCCTATCGTGGAGGGTTATTCTGCAAATTTTCAGCAACTTAGCATGCGACCGTTTGATCTCAGATCCAAGGGCTGCCAGCAGCCCGTATCATGGTCGCGCCTACCACGACCGTCGCGTCGCTCGCGCGGTCACGCCCTTGGAGATTTAACACGGTGCGTTAGGCTATCTGATGTTGGCATGTCATACATAGTCATCACTTAGTCACTCATACTACAACAAGGTTGGCTATAAGGTTGGCTATAAGTGTAATGTTTTTTCACTCCTCTCTATCTCTTTCTTTCGTACTCCCTCCGTCCCATAATATAAGAACATTTTTGACACTAGTGTAGTGCCAAAATTGTTCTTATATTATGGGACACAGGGAATACTAGTATTTATTGCATTTGCCAAGGAGTGACCTCTTCCAATGAAATGGTGTTGCTCAGTTTGCTTCATTTAATTAGCTATAGACTCAAAATTGTCTTTTCACCTAGGTACACGCGCTTAGCACCGTTTCTTCCTTGGGTCACCAAACTAGTCTCTCTCTTCTTGATTAACTTGCCACATCAGACTTTATGCCTATGTGGCAAGCTTAAGCACCTGTAGGAGCAAGTAAAAGTAAGTACAATAGTGTGCTTTACATGGCATTTTTGCATATGTGGAGGAAAGAGAGGCAAGGAAAAAGTGGAGAAGTGGGCTCTCATGCAAGAGCCAACCTCTACTACAGGGTGGAGCATTGGGAGAGGCACCTGTATGGAGGTGGTCAGGAATCGGGAGACTGACGCCGGTCGTAGCGCCGCAGTTAAAATGATAATGGCAAGTCAAATCACGGGGCCCCACCTGTCCAGCAGTAACTCGCTGTCAAATCACACAGGCCTACGTTTGCAGCAGCCTACTCCCTCATCTTCTCGCGTCTCTGTCGAACCGACTAGGCGGAACTGCCGCGCCTACCGCACAGGAAAAGCCCCGCCCTCGACTTTTAAATACAACTACATCCGCTTAAGAATCCAATGATATACTTTTTGTGACATAGTAACTCATATTTAGTTAGTCAAATGGATGACCTAGAACTACGTGCAGGCCCTATAAACCGAGACGCCTAAAAATAAAAAAACCGAGACGGAGAGGGTAGTTCAGCACGTATCTTTTTAGATCAATATAGTCGGGATTCACCAAGGAGCAAAACCAAGTGGTAGGCTGCTCCTGTCGTGTTGGCGTAGCAACTCAAGCAGGGTCAGTCCGCACACGAAATGGCGACACACTTAACAAGACCCCTTTGGCCGACATGTGGCTCATCCACCGTCTTGTTCCACGTGCGATGCACCAAATTACAGTTCGGAGCAGCGGTTGGAATTGGAGGCACACCGGTCGTAGCGCCGCAGTAGTAGAAAATGAGCGATGAAGGGTCAACTCACAAAGCCCCACCTTTCCCACATTAAGCTGGACGGACGAAGCAACCATCATTTCACTCTAGGGTGCAAGAGCATAAAGAAAAGAGAAAACAATGATGCGTGCCTAGGGCACCCTAGGGTAGGGGTCTCCACTACAGATCCTTTTTTTTTGAAAGCGCCTCCACTACAAATCGGCTTCTCCCTCGTCCTCTTGAAGAAAACCGATGATGAATGCGGCGGTAGGGTATGTAGGAGTACTACGGCGTGCGGGGCCACATCGTAGTAAACGGGTTCGAGTCGACGCCTTAAATATGTGTGGGCTGCTTGGTTTTACGGGAACGAGGCAGCATTTTGGGTTTGGGAACCAGTGGAGATATAGTACGTACAAAAAATTGTGGACGTAGGTTCGACCAAAAGGCAATGATGCATGGACCCTGCATTTTGATATACCCGGGGCCGTGTGAAATTTGCTACTCTACTCAAAACTAGTAAGGTACACATGTATTGAACGCATGAGATTTCGAAACCAAATTACGAATAAATACACACTATAGCATGTAAAGCTTTGAGTCATATATGCATGATGTAGATGTTCGTTTAGTTCTTATAGTTCATCTCATTCAAAATCAATTAGTTTTATAAAAATGTTAATATTCATGGGGTTGTGCATTGTAAATCATAAAGTAAAAAACAAATAATGGCAATTCATTTAGATAAAAATAATCAATTATGATACAGAAGATTCTAGAACAAAGGAGAAGTGCTTGTGTTTTGAGGTTTGTGCATTATGCTTAAGTTCAACCATGGAGTCTTCTAAATTGTACATGTGGCAGATCTGGTGGAATGTTGATGATATCCAACGGCCAGTAGTGCTCGGATTTGTCTATCTCTGCACTGTCGGGTTAGCTTCATCCAGCGACCATCTTTCAAAGTTATTGGCACACTATATAGTTCTTGTGCCATAGTTGCATGTTTTGGAAAAAAGCTACTAGTGGGTTGTACTATCTATTTAGGAATAGAAGATGTATACATGGAAGTTGTAGGGAAAGAGAAGACATGGAGCATCTCAATTCCTATGAGTAGGGATTGGAAAAGAGATGTCATTTGGTTCACATCATAGGCACTTTTCTATTGAATCTAGAGATGACATATATCTCAATTCCTATGAGGAGGGATTAGAAAAGAGATGTAATTTGGTTCATATCATAGGAACTTTTCTATTGAACATACGCTAATGTTTATTTTCCTTTGAAATTAAGGGAGTATAGGAATCCATTCATATGAACCAAGTGGCTCTAAAGCTATAGAAATGATATCCTGTTTATTTCCTTTGAAATGTGGAGTATATGAATCTATTCCTCTGAACCAATTGGCTCTAAAGGAAAAAATCCTATAAAAATCATATCATATAGAGTTCCTATGATATTCCTCGACACTAAAGGATGCTTGAAATTGCTGCGGGTGATACGATGGTCTTTCTTTGTAGACTCCTCACCCATCTTTATAGTTACCTCTCGAAGATGAATGAAATGATATATACATGGTATTCTACATGTGCAATTTGGTACACGAAAACTCGGTAAAAGTTTGCGAGGTTCGAATTTTCAATAAAGCTATATGCACTACATTTCGGAACAGAGGGAGCATACGGTAGTTGCTAACACTCACGTGGAAGATTTGTGTGTAGGAGGAGTGGCTGTTCTGTTAAATGACATGGCAAAACTGACACTGTCGGATGCCGATCTAACGGTTCTTACGGCGTTCGTCAGGAAAAGGCTTGTGGCGAACGTGTGTCGGATAATGATTTACGGACACATGCATTGCATTGATACGTGCCCCCCTCTCTCTCATGCACACGCACCCTCACGAGTCACGACTCTCCCGAGTCCTCTCGCAGACTCGCATGTCGCACCCACCGTCTATCTGCAGGTAGACGTCACGCACATATGTGCTCTTCACACCCTACCCTCAGAATTTCTAAAAAACAAAAGACGGCGCGCACATTTTATTTTAGCTCACACGTCACACACTTATACTATTACTCTTGCGGCGAACGTTCTTTGGGCATAGTATATTGTACTCTCACAAAGAGAAGCGGTGCACGCACGCACTAGTTCTCTCACACCCACTCGCGGGTACACGTAGGAGCGCATTTTTTTGAAGCTGGTACAACAAAATCACTGCACTATATATAAAAGCAGGAGCCTTAGCGCTTGCTTTACTAGGGTTCCTCTCGTTCACTCTCTCATGCTCTCCAGATCTAAGCAACACATAGGCGGCCACACTCTCTCTCAGCTCACGGCTGGTCACAAATCCGGCCGGACAACCTCGACCGGGACAGGGGTGTAGGTGCATCGTTCATGCTGTCGTCGACGGCGAGGGAGGAGACCAATTGCTGCCCGCGCGTCCCGATCGGCGGCCGTGCCGTTCTCTCTGAGAGAGCGCCGGCTCGGGAGGGCCGCCGACCCCTTCTTCCTCCCTACGGTATTGTGGCCAAGATGCGGATTACCGACGCCGTCTTTACCACATGCTGACGACCCTCAGGTATATATTCCTTCGGAACCTGCCTTGCTCTACTGCCCCAGCTCCGTTCGTGTGGATCCTTTTCTACTTCCGTCCGCTGTTCCAAAGCCACCTAGACTTCTACTATTATTAGAAGTAAAGCTAGTTCATACAGTCGACTCAAAGCGTTGGTTCAAACAAGGAAGAAAGTGGGAAAGCTGTAGCATGAATCTAGGACTTGGTTCTAAGAGGAAACGGGGGAAAGTAGTAATATCTGTCACTGTTTAAATAACCGTATTTCATAGTTGCGCAAACAGGGATGTCTGTCTCCGTATCATTTCTATCCGCGCAATCAAAAGCACACACCTCAGTTTTAGTACAACTGCGCAAAATGAGATGGCTATCCCTCGTTGCCGTCGTCTAACCTCCCGTCTTCAAGGTATCCCTACATTGGTACTAGTAACTAAGGTAGAATGACCAATGCAATCTAAAAGAAGCTGATTCTTATGTTTTACTTCCTGATTGCAGTGCAGGGACGAGCGAAAACAACTGCATCCTAGTCCGGAATGCACTTTCTACCAGTTCATCCATGGACCAAGGACTAGCTGGCACGGCTGCACGGCGGTTTTTTGGATAGGTGCGCGGACAAGAGGCATTGTGGTTTGCTTATTTCTACAAATAGCGGTGCTTAAATTTAGTGGAATGCGCAAGCATTTCAGCTGGTCAGTACACTGCATGGTTCAGTTCAGCATTCCAGCTGAGACCACAATTATAATTGCTTATTCTGGAATGAGAGAACCTAACCCTGAATGGTGGCAACAAGAAAAAACCAGAGTGAACTCCAGGAAATTTAAGCCTGCCGGGAGGCCCTTTGCTCAGAGAAGCCTTGCTTGTTTTTTCCTGATTTGTAAACCTTCTCACAACTTTGTCTTTTGCTGTGAACTAGTATATGTTTGTTATGTTCTATGAATCATTGAGATGTATTAAATTGCTTAACTTATGCTTTTCAAGTTTTTTATGAAGACGAGTTTAATGTGAGTGTTCCACATGAGCGCTGGACTAGCGTGTGAACGTTTGGAATTTATTACATTGTGGCCTCAATTAACTGCATGAACCACTGTAACAAGATACATAGTTGATTATATGTCAGACAGCAGATTGTTGATTGTTAGCTGGTCGATAGCCTAGTGTTGAAGCGAGCTGAGCCAATGTGCCGTGTTTTGCACAACTGCTTACAAGTGGGGTAGCACCAACAGTGTTTACAAGTACTTATGTATACGTCGGCGCACGGTTCTCGCACGAGTGCTCTATTTCATCAAAACACACACTGCTCGTATGATAAACCGTGACAACTTATGTCTTACCATGCCATATTCATGAAAAAACTAGTGAGGACGCATCTGTTTCGGCAACAATTATGATGGTTCTCACATGATTCACGGGCACACAAAAGTAGCAACAGTTCCCATAGACGGATTCAAACAGAGTACTAGCCCTAGAGGGGTCGATAACAGGCAAGGTTCGGATAATTAGACACAATCCAAACTACTATTAAACACTAGCTGGGGCAACTATTTCATGCCTCGATCTAATTTGGGCTGGACACAAGACGGACCTTGCCATGAACATCATCGAGGACGTCCCGCTGCAGCTCAATCCTGTGAACCTTCATGAAGACAACCTTGTGGCCTTGCCACTGATAAACTTGTTTGTGGAGGCATGCCACATCATCTTCCTGCGCAAGCTTGACAAGAACACTATGCCTCACAAACGAAGGAGTAGCTTTGAACTTCTTGTGCTTCAGTACACCCTGGACAACACGCCTGACAACAGTGAGGCTGGAATACAACTCTTCATTGGTATAACCGCAAATGGCTTCCAGGATCCAACAGCCTAAGAACTCTGTTTTCCCAGTGCGTATATTCAGGTCGTCCGCCTCATAGCGAGTGACATGTACAACCACACAATCCTTGTCTGCATTAGGGCTCTAATTGAAACAGAAACAAATTCTGAATTACTTTTCAGTATAAGAAACACAAGTTATTTAAACCACTATGTATAGCATGGCATCGAAGCTAATAAAATTTTGCATTATTAATCACCACATACTTCCTTTTCTAAAAAAAATCACCACATACTTAGATGAAAAACCACAATCGAGATCGGCAAAGAAGGAAATCACCTTGGGCAGCTCAGCGGGGGGGGGGGGGGGAGGGGGGGACACTTCCTCGAAGGGGGAAAACTGCTCCTGCAGTGCCACGGGGGCTGTAACCTCAAACGGGGCGTTGACCATCTCAGTAGTGGCGTGAGCGTATCTGGGGTCAGCTCGGTGGTTGCCTCCATCTTCTTGGAGCTCTCTGTCTCGTGGGGATCAGCCTCCCGCGTCTGCTCCAATATCGGCAGATCTTTGCCTGGTTCTCCTTGGTCCATCATGAAACTGACGAATACTAGGAGACCACTGAAAGGAAAACACAATCGCAATGACAATGAAACAAAAAAGAGAGTGAGGATCAGTTATTGCTTTGCAAAAGTTCTTTTTTTCTCTGAACGAAAATATACCAACATCACGGATCCGCTTACCTTCCCTTCGTTCGGAGAGAAGAACAGTGGTAGATGCGAGTGTTGCCTTTCTTGAAGACGGTGAGGGAGAAGGATAGTCCGAGGGAGAAGGGGATTCAGCGAAGAGTGAAATGATGGTTGCTTCGTCTGTCAAACTTAGACTGCGGGGAGCTGGGGTTTTGTGATACGATGGCTCGTTACTGCCGCGCTACGACCGGGGTGACTCTCTGCCTGCATACTGCCTTCTAATTTGGTGGATGGCATTTGGGCCCGCGCGCTGCATGGCCCGCATGTCGGTGAACAAAAGTATAACGACATTCAGTAGAGGGAGACGTTTCAATGACCTAGGAGGAGCCAGAAGCGGTAGAGTGTCTCCACTGTACTAGTAGTAATTGTTTTTCTGGGTAGCTGTAGAGTGTCTCCACTGTACTAGTAGTAATTGTTTCTCTGGGCCCAAGACAAAACAGCCCATCCACACTGGGTGCTCTTCTTCCTCCTCGCTCCCACCCACCTCACGTCAACTCGCTCCACTCGTATCCCCAAATTGCTTACCTCACTCCTACAGAAAACCCCAGCTCCCCTTCTTCCTCACTCCTATAGAAAACCCCCAGCTCCCCTTCTTCGCTCGCACTACAACTAGGCTCGTCATTCGTTACTCTGCTCAAATCCGTGAGCGCGACGCGACGCCCTCGAGGAAAATGGAGTCAGCTGACCCCAGCGCCATGAAGATGAGGCTCCCGCCAGCGGCGATGCCTGTTGTAGATCCCGCACCCGGCCGCGTGGGGAGAAGCGGCGACCCCGCCCCCACCGGATCCCAGGAACCCGTAGAATCTCGGGTGGACCGCATCAGCGATCTCCCGGACGCCGTCCTTGGGGAGATCATCTCGCTTCTCCCCACCAAGGATTGCTGCCGCACCCAAGTCCTCTCAATTCGGTGGCGCCCTCTATGGCGCGCCGTGCCCCTTAATCTCGACTGTCCTCAGCTATCTCTCTTCAATGATTTTGAAATCCCCAGAGCCATCATCTCCTCCCACCAGGGCTCCGTTCAAAGCCTCTGCATCCCGTCATGCTACCTGAGCAAGCATACCATGCCCTACACGGTGGACGCCTGGCTGCAATCCCCTGAATTCACAGAACTACAGCTGCTTGAGTTCTACTATTCCCCTGGAAATCACATACCACATACCGAACGCCATGAACTTGTTCCCTCAGCACCGATGTCCATCTCGCGGTTTTCGTCCTCTCTCCACACCGCCACCTTTGCGCTATGCTACCTACCAGACAATCTGGTACTAAACCTTCGACTCCCATTTCTCAAGAAACTTTCACTTGTGCGGGTTTGTATATCGGAGGCCTCATTGCACAGCATCATCCACTCCAGTTGCCCTGCGCTGGAGTGCTTGGTGCTTGTTTTCACAGTTAGAATCGGTTGTCTCCAAATAAAGTCGCCTAACCTTGTAAGAATTGGAATTTCTTTTGACGGAAGGCAGCTCATCATCCAAGATGCCCCTTCACTTCAAAGGTTGATCCTTGATTCTAGTTATTCACCGTTCCAAATAACCGTCCTCTCTGCGCCTAAACTGGATACCTTGGGTGTACTACATGATCTCTGTGCTCATTTCAATATGGTGTTTGGCTCCACAGTTCTTCAGGTACTTTATATTATCATCTACACTTGTAACCATAAGCTGCATTTTAAATTTCTGCGCATAATTTATATATCATCTTGGAGTACACATTTTGTACTAATATTATGTTCTATGCTCAATGAAGAGTTTCTCCATGGATGGCCTATCAATGATGTCTATTTAGGCAACCGGACGGGGTAAGAAAGTTATAACCAATCGGTGGATTCGTAAGCATCGGGATTTTCTCACTTCTCATGAGATTCGATTGAAGACAATAACGCTGGAACGATATGTAGCCAACCGTGCAAACACAAGATTTGTCACATTCTTCCTGCTGACTGCGAGGTTACTACTGTCCATCAAGCTTAAGTTTATCAGCAGCATGGTTTTGACGGATGGGTATGTCGAAGAGCAAAAAAAGGAGTTTTAGGTGGGCAAAAGAGCTTCTGAACATGTCGGGCTTCTATTTACAACATATTGTGGTCATAATCCAGTAAATTTTACGACCCGGGATGTTCATTCTATGGACCTGACCGATCCATTTGACTGTGACTGCCGAAAACAATGCTGGAGTTAGATGTTGTTGCCCTTTTCAATCTGTTTTTTTGTAAACCTGATGAACAATTAACCCTCGTGCTTTTGTACAGTTTGTAAGCTGGAGTTAGATGTTCCTGCCCTTTTCAACTCGGCTGTGACTGTCATATTTTCTTTGAAACAAGGCAACTGGCTTGCCATTCGTTTAATTTAGAGTGAAATATTGTAACAAATCCCAACCAAGGGAAATAACATCACTGTCGCCGGCTGCTTGAGCTCACTGTGCATTATAGAAGCCAAGTGATTAGCCCCCACCAGCACCCACAAACTTATTTCGAACTAGCACATCAAATGGGCTGTAAATTTTCATAGGAAAGGCTGCATGACCGTGACAGATTTGGATTCTGACATTTGGGACCCGCGAGGAAATAGCCTATCCAAGGTGGTGTCGACTTACTAGCCAGTCAACAAACGATTCTGCCTAGCAGCCGTTGGATTGACATCCAACATCTGTCGTGTATCTTCCATCTCTTGTCTTCTTCTTCCTCCAGCCGCCCAAACCAAACCACCCCGTCGGCTCCGCCTGCTCCCGCCTCCCATGGCTAGCTGCACCTCCGCCGCCCTACCGTATGTACCCTCTAACGTTGGCCAGTCCCTCCCTCTATTCCCCCACACGTCCTGTTATTCTCCAGCGACGTCAGCCCCAACACGCACCCGCGCCCGAACCAGTCAACCCTCGTACTCCCCTCCGCCTGCGACTGGACCGGCGCATCTTCAACGGCTCCTGTTCATTCCGTCCGAGGCCTCGTCGTCGTCCTCCGCCTTGCGGCCTTGGTTCGCTCGCTGTACGCGATGCGCCGCCCTCTTGCGTTGTCAACGTCGTCAACAACCGAGAGGAACAAGGGGATGACTGTACGTGGAGAGGATGACAGTAGGGACCCACCAGCGTCATGGCAGTACGCAAGCAAGTGCCTCTATAGTACAAGCCCAAAAATATGGTTCCTCCTAATGGTTGGACATCTGGGGCTCACGCCATTGTCAACGTAGTCAATAAACGAGACAATTACACTACGAGTGGCTGACACCAGGGACAAGTCGCGCAGATTTTTTGTTAGGAACAAGCAGTTGTTATTTATACTAGTTTTAGCGACGGATCAGGGTAACAACGGGGCTGTGCGGGGGTTGTGGCCCGTCTAGCCAGGGTTTTATTTATGTTTACCACATCATGAGCCCAGTTGTGTTTTTTTCTTGCTGAAAATGGCTAGCCCAGTTCTATTTTTTTTAAAGAAATACCCAAACAAGGCCTACTTGCTTTATCGGCCCTGCTGGGCTGCAAATCTTTCAAGACGAGGAGAGTTTCATTCGGTTTGCCCAGAAATGGGCAGTACATTTTTAAAACACATCAAACCAGGAATTAGTTTCAATTTTTTTTCATTACAAGATCTTAAATTCCATTGATTTTTATGCGTGGACAATTATTTGGATTTTATATTTATATAAATTATTTTTCAAACTAGTTTCAATGTGAATCGATATTTCTGGATTAAAAACAGTTGACCGCACTGAAATATGCAAAATTTCGTATACTTTTTAACCGTGGCCACAATATGGGGTGTAATGCTAACAAAAAGAAGATGGGCTCCAAAAAAATTCTTAAGAATTAGCAAATGGGCTGTACATTATTAGAAATAATGGCAGATGGGTTGTATGTTGTTTTCCACAGATTTGAGGCAGACTTGTGCGCCTACTACAGGTTGACGCGTATGCTTTCATAAAAAAAAGGTTGACGCACACGCAACGCCCTGTCAACTTAGTCAACACACGAGAGTAGTGACTATTGGATGTCCATCCAACGGCTGTCGTGCTTCTTCAATCTCTGCTCTTCATGCTTCAGCCGCTCAAACAAGCGCCGGCGGGATAGCCTGCTCCCTCCTCCCGCGGCCGGCTATGCTGCCGCGCAGGCCTCATGGCCCCACCGTACTCCCATCGCTGGCCTAGCCATCCCTCTACTCACCCACACATGCTGTTATTCTCCGGCGACGGCAGACGAACCAGTAAACCCTCGTACTCCTCCACGTGGGAAACAACTGCCGAGTATTCCCTGGCTCCGTGTCGTTCCCTTCCTAGGCATCGCCGTCGTCCACCACCCTGGTGCTCTTGGCGCGGCCTGGTCAACGTGGTCAATGAACGACATCCATCGGAAGTGGACTGTACGTGGAGAGGCTGACAGCTGGGTCCACGGCCACACGTAAGGAAATGCCTCCTTATTACGCGCAAAATAATGATTCCTCCACCTGACAGCTAGGACCCACAGGAAGGGCCTCTGTATTTCGCGAAAAAAACGTTCCCCCCGCTGACAGGTCGGACCTACCAACTATATCTTCACACGCAAGGAAGTGCCTCCTTATTACGCCCAAAAAAATGAATACCCCCCTGCTAGTTGGGACCCACCATATTGTTGGGCTGACTTGTGGGCCTACTAAGTTGACGGGGACGGAGGGCTTTGTCAACTTAGTCAATACTCCAGTGACCGTATGATGTCCATCCAACGGCCATAGTGCTTCTTCAACCTCTGGTCTTCTTGCTCCAGCCGCCCAAAGCAGCGCCGGTCGTGCCGCCTGCTCCTGCCTCCCATGGCCAGCTGTGCTACCGCGGAGGCCTCACCGCCCCCAAACTACTCCCACCACTGGCCAGGCCATCCCTCCACTCACCCACACCCCCTGTTATTCTGCGGCAACGGCAGCCTCACACCGCAGCCGAACCAGTGAACGCTCGTACTCCTCTCCGCGTGGGCATCCACTGCCGCGTCTTGCCTGGCTCCGCGTCGTCCCCTTCCTAGGCCTCGCCGTCGTCCACCGCCGTGGTGCTCTCGGCGCGGCGTGGTCAATGTGGTCAACGACCGACTTCCATCGGAAGAGTACTGTACGTGGAGAGGCTGACAGCTGGGTCCACGACAGCCGCAAGGAAGTGCCTCCTTATTACGCAGAAAATAATTATTCCTCCACCTGACAGCTGGGACCCACCGGACGGGCCACCAGTATTTTGTGAAAAAAATCTTTTCCCCCTGACTGCTGGGACCCACCAGACGGGCCACCGTATTTCGCGAAAAAAATGTTCCCCCCGCTGTCAGCTCGGACCCACCGGAAGTGCCTCCTTATTATGCACAAAAACATGAATACTCCCCCGTCTAGCTGGGACCCACCTTGGTGGGAGGCTGACTTGTGGGCCTACTAAGTTGATGGGGACGAAGGGCTTTGTCAACTTAGTCAATATGAACGATTCTAGCTCCAGTGACCGTACGATGTCCATCCAACGGCCGTAGTGCTTCTTCAACCTCTGGTCTACTTGCTCCACCGCCCAAAGCAGTGCCGGTCGTGCCGCATGCTCCTGCCTCCCGTCGCCGGCTGTGCTGCTGCAGAGGCCTCACCGCCCCTACTATTCCCACCGCTGGCCAGGCCCTGCGGCGACGGCAGCCTCACACCGCAGCCGAACCAGTGAACCCTCGTACTCCTCTCCGCGCGGGCTTCCACTGCCGCGTCTTCCCCAGCTACGCGTAGTCCCCTTCCTAGGCCTCGCCGTCGTCCACCGCCGTGGTGCTCTCCGCGCGGCGTGGTCAACGTGGTCAAGGAACGACTTCCATCGGAAGAGTACTGTACATGGAGAGGCTGACAGCTGGGTCCACGGCCACAGCCCAGTTTTTTTTGTGATTTGCCAAGTAAGTCGCTTTGTCAGGCCTGTTGGGCTGCAAATCTTTCAAGACAAGGAGAGCTTTCATTCGGCTGGCCGAGAAAATGGCCCATGAGTAATGAGAAATGGGCTGTACAATTTTAAAACACATCAAACCGGCAATTAGTTTCAAATATCTTTTTTTTCATTTCAAGATTTTAAATTACATTAATTTTTATGCGTGGAGAATTTGGTGGATGTTATATTGATATACATTTATTTTTAAAATCAGTTTGAATGTGAGTACAAATTTCGGGATTAAAAACAGTTCGGACCGCACCGAAATATGCAAAATTTCGTATAATTTTTTAACCGTGGCCACAATATGGGCTGTAATGCTAACAAAAAGAATATGGGCTCCAAAAAAAACCCTTAAGAATTAGCAAATGGGCTCTAAATTATTAGAAATAATGGCAGATGGGCTGTATGCTGTTTTCCACAGATTTGAGGCTTTCCTAAAAAAAGGTTGACGCACAAGCACTGACTGTTGGATGTCCATCCAACGGCCGTCGTGCTTCTTCAATCTCTGCTCTTCGTGCTCCAGCCGCTCAAACAAGCGCCGGCGGGACTGCCTGCTCTCTCCTCCCCGCGGCCGGCTGTGGTGCCGCGCAGGCCTCACCGCCCCACCGTACTCCCATCGCTGGCCTAGCCATCCCTCTACTCACCCGCACCTGCTGTTATTCTCCGGCGACGGCAGATGAACCAGTAAACCCTCGTACAGTCGTACTCCCCTCCGCGTGGGAAACAACTGCCGAGTCTTCCCTGCCTCCGTGTCATCCCCTTCCTAGGCCTCGCCGTCGTCCACCGCCGTGGTGCTCTCGGCACGGCGTGGTCAATGTGGTCAACGACCGACTTCCATCGGAAGAGTACTGTGCGTGGAGGCGCTGACAGCTGGGTCCACGGCCGCAGTAAGGAAGTGCCTCCTTATTACACGCAAAATAATTATTCCTCCACCTGACAGCGGGGACCCACCGGACGGGCCACCGTATTTCGTGAAAAAAACGTTTCCCCCTGACTGCTGGGACCCACCAGCTACACCTTCACACGCAAGGAAGTGCGTTCGGGCAAAAAAACAAAACGATTCGCCCCCCTGACTGCTGGGACCCACCAGCTACATCTTCGCACGCAAGGAAGTGCCTGACAGTCGGGACCCACCTGGTTGAAGCGTATGTAGCGTTGTCATTCTGGTCGCGAACTTGTACGTACATATATACTGGTGGATGTAGAGGCGCGCACGTGTCGTAGTAGAGGCGCGCACGTAGCATGTACACGTACGTACAGCGGCCAGGGTGCAAGAAAGAAAATACGGCCACGTATGTGTACATACGGGCGGGGTCTCGAACGCCTACTCGCGCATACGTACGGCGAGGGCTCGTTGACATGGCTGGGTCGGAACGGAGAAACAACGTCGTCGTCGTGTTCATGGGGAGGCAACGGATTGCGTCGTGTTCATGGGGAGGCAACGGAATGCGTCGTGTTCATCGGGAGGCAACGGAACACGTGGGAGCCAACCGGCTGGGTCGGAACGGAATGCGTGGTCGTGTTCATCGGGAGGGCTTGGACGGAACAGGCGATGGAAGCGAGGCCTGGCGTACCGCAGAACGGAGGAAACGGCCTTGTGTTCGACCGGCCACGTTCGAAACGAGATCATGTTCATCTGGAGGGGTCTGGCGTACCGCAAAACGGATGAAACGGACCTCCTACGGTCAAAGTGGGGGTCCTGTTGATCGGGAGGGGTGTGGCGTACCGCAAAACGGGCGAAACAGACCTCCTACGGTCGAAACGGGGGTCCTGTTGATCGGGAGGGGTGTGGCGTAGACGAAACGGACCTCCTACGGTCGGAACGGGGGTCCTGTTCATCGGGAGGGGTGTGGCGTACCGCAAAACGGGACTCCATGGGATACTGTTCATCTCCACCGTCGACCTCCTCCAACCTCCACGGGCTACCGTCGACCTCCTCCAGCCTCCACGGGCTCCTGTTCATCCAGCCTCCACCGCGCGCTACTCCACCGGCTACTGTTCAACCACCCCTCCACGGGCACCCCTCCACCGTCTACTTTTCATCCAACCCTCCACACCACGGGGTCCTATTCAACCACCCCTTCACGGGCACCCCTCCACCGTCTACTGTTCATCCAGCCCTCCACCACACCACGGGGTCCTGTTCATCCAGAGGCAACGCCACCGCTCACTGTTCATCCAAACCCCCCCGCAACGCTCACTGTTCATCCCAGAGGCAGCATCGATCGGCTTCAGTTAGCAGCAGTAGTGAAGGAATCGCTCGATCGGGTTCAGTTAACAGTCATCAATCGATCGCTCGGGTTTAGTAATGTGTAGCCTGTTGTGCAATCGCTCGGGTTTAGTTAGAGCCCAACGCCTCGCTCGGGTTCAGTTAGAGCCAACGCCTCGCACACACGCGCGTACGTGTACGAGAGAAACGCGCATCGCTCGGCCCCCGACCTCCCACCGTAACCGGGAACTTCCCGAAATTTTCCTCCCCCTCGCTTCTACCACGGTTTTTTCCATCATGGACGGCCCAAAGAATGTCATGCAGCTGCGTCTCCGGCCCGCCCAGGACGAAAACCCCATTTTCTGTCATGATTTTTTGTCATAGAAGTAGGAGCCCACCACATCTATGATGATACCGGGTTTTGTCACAATTATCGTCATAGACGTGTCATATGTATGACAGAAAAAATTTCGTTCGACCCAAAATGTCATGGATGTGTCTTTTTTTTGTAGTGGTTAGACTTTGTTGTTGCATGGTATATGTTACTTTGTGCTCACTTCTACATCACAAGTCATTGTTAATTAAAATTGGCTTTGATATACCTTGGGATCCGGGTGGATCCATTACTTGAGCACTATATGCCTAGCTTAATGGCTTTAAAGAAAGCGCTGCCAGGGAGACAACCCAGAAGTTTTAGAGAGTCATATATTTCTGTTGAGTGCTTTTGTATAGTTTAAAAACAAAAAATAAATAAAGATGGGAACCCGAAACTTTTCAAAAAGAAAAGCGAAAGTGAGAAAGACGAGCATTGTTAAATTGGGAGCAAGCCTTGAACTTTGTTCATGCTCACGGAAACTTTGTGAATCTTGATTACAGAAACTTTTCAATAAAAAAATTATCCCCTTGTACAATTCCATTGTATTATAAAAATAATGTGCCAAGGTTTGCCTTTAGGATGTTTACAATGCTTGTTGGTTTGTGCGGTCCAGGACAGAAACTTTGGCTGTAGTGCGCGATTTTACATTTTTTACTGGAACGTAAAATGGTTCTGAAACTTTTTGCACTGTATTTATATACAAATTTTTTATTTTTCCTAATTTTTGCAGAATTTTCAAGTATAAGAAGTATGGTGAATGTTCAGATTATTATAGACTGTTCTGTTTTAGACAGATTCTGTTTTTGATGCATAATTTGCTTGTTTTGATGAAACTATCAATTTATATCAGTGGATTAAGCCATGGAAAAGTTATATTACAGTAGCTACAATGCAAAAACAAAATATGAATTGGTTTTCAACAGTAATTAGAGTAGTGATTTGCTTTATTATACTAACAGATCTTACCGAGTTTTTTGTTGAAGTTTTGTGTGGATGAAGTGTTCGATGATCGAGGATGTCTCGATGTGAGAAGAAGGAAGAGAGGCATGAGCTCAAGCTTGGGGATTCCCAAGGCACCCCAAGTAAATATTCAAGGAGACTCAAGCGTCTAAGCTTGGGGATGCCCCGGAAGGCATCCCCTCTTTCTTCAACAAGTATCGGTATGTTTTCGGATTCGTTTCGTTCATGCGATATGTGCAAATCTTGGAGCGTATTTTGCTTTAGTTTTCATTTTTCTTTTATGCACCATGCTGGTATGAGATAGTCCTTGGTTGATTTATAGAATGCTCTATGCACTTCACTTATATCTTTTGAGTATGGCTTTATAGAATGCTTCATGTGCTTCACTTATATCATTTGAAGTTTGGATTGCCTGTTTCTCTTTGCATAGAAAACCGCCATTTGTGGAATGCTCTTTTGCTTCACTTATATTTGTTAGATCGTGGGCATATCTTTTGTAAAAGAATTAAACTCTATTGCTTCACTTATATCTATTTAGAGAGATGACAGGAACTGGTCATTCACATGGTTAGTCATAAAATCCTACATAAAACTTGTAGATCACTGAATATGATATGTTTGATTCCTTGCAATAGTTTTCCGATATAAAGATGGTGATATTAGCGCCATGCTAATGGGTAGTTGTGGATTAGTAGAAATACTTGCGTTGAGGTTTGTGATTCCCGTAGCGTGCACGTATGGTGAACCGTTATGTAACGAAGTCGGAGCATGAGATATTTATTGATTGTCTTCTTTATGAGTGGCGATCGGGGATGAGCGATGGTCTTTTCCTACCAATCTATCCCCCTAGGGGCATGCGTAGTAGTACTTTGCTTCGAGGGCTAATAAACTTTTGCAATAAGTATATGAGTTCTTTATGACTAATGTGAGTCCATGGATTATACGCACTTGGGCGCTGGTGGCTTCGCCTCGGCGCCAAATGTTGGCGGGGAGGGGACCTCTGCTTCTCAGCCCGGCACAGGTAAGTTACTCGCCTTCCGTCCCTATTCCTTTTTCTGTTCTTTCTGAATCCTTGGTCTTGGCCTCGTCTCATCCCCTTCTCGGTATCCAGACCCCCTCCCCCCGGCGGACCCAGAGGACATAGACAACGTCATCGAGGATGTCGCCAAGGCCGCCGAGACGGAGGCCGAGAAGATCGCCGCCGAGGAGGCCACCAAGGGCGCTCCTGAGGACGCCGCCAAGTGGCCTGTCGGGGAGCCCGGCAAGGCTACCGCTGAGAAGGCCGGCAAGCGGCCTGTCGGGGAGGCCGGCAAGGCCGCTGCCGAGGAGGAGGTGGTTGATGACCAGCCTTCCTCCTCCACTGCCTCTGGCTCCGGCAGGTATCTGAGGGTGGGTGGCGACCTTTTCGTCCACCTTCCAGGGGCGTCGAGCTCCAAGGCGCCCGTCGAGGGAGAGGTGTTCGACGAGGAGGTGCTTGCCGCCGCCGGGCTCGAGGTTGTTGACGAGCCGAGCACTGGTGGTGACGGTTCTCAGGAGGAGCGGCTTCTCCAGGCCATGGGTGCCAATTTTCGAAAGCTCCAAGCGCTCTACCGCGCCCGCCTGGACAAGGCCAAGTCCAGGATGGCAACGGTGGACAAGGGGGAGGCGGACCTTGCTACCTCTTGAGCACTGCGTTGGTTTTCCCTTGAAGAGGAAAGGGTGATGCAGCAAAGTAGCGTAAGTATTTCCCTCAGTTTTTGAGAACCAAGGTATCAATCGAGTAGGAGGCTATGCGCGAGTCCCTCGCACCTACACAAACAAATAAATCCTCGCAACCAATGCGATAAGGGGTTGTCAATCCCTACACGGTCACTTATGAGAGTGAGATCTGATAGATATATAGGATAATATTTTTGGTATTTTTATGATAGAGATGCAAAGTAAAATAAAAGCAAAGTAAAAGGCAACAGAAATAACTGAGTGTTGGAAGATTAATATGATGAAGATAGACCCGGGGGCCATAGGTTTCACTAGTGGCTTCTCTCAAGAGCATAAGTATTTTACGGTGGGTGAACAAATTACTGTTGAGCAATTGACATAATTGAGACGAGTTATGAGAATATCTAGGTATGATCATGTATATAGGCATCACGTCCGAGACAATTAGACCGACTCCTACCTGCATCTACTACTATTACTCCACACATCGACCGCTATCCAGCATGCATCTAGAGTATTAAGTTCATAAGAACAGAGTAACGCCTTAAGCAAGATGACATGATGTAGAGGGATAAATTCATGCAATATGATAAAAAAAAACCCCATCTTGTTATCCTCGATGGCAACAATACAATATGTGTCTTGCTGCCCCTACTGTCACTGGGAAAGGACACCGCAAGATTGAACCCAAAGCTAAGCACTTCTCCCATTGCAAGAAAGATCAATCTAGTAGGCCAAACCAAACTGATAATTTGAAGAGACTTGCAAAGATAACCGATCATACATAAAAGAATTCAGAAGATTCAAATATTGTTCATAGATAAACTTGATCATAAACCCACAATTCATCGGTCTCAACAAACACACCGCAAAATAAGATTACATCGAATAGATCTCCACGAGAGAGGGGGAGAACATTGTATTGAGATCAAAAAAGAGAGAAGAAGCCATCTAGCTAATAACTATGGACCCGAAGGTCTGAGGTAAACTACTCACACTTCATCGGAGAGGCTATGGTGTTGATGTAGAAGCCCTCCGTGATGGATGCCCCCTCCGGCGGAGCTCCGGAACAGGCCCCAAGATGGGATCTCGTGGGTACAGAAGGTTGCGGCGGTGGAATTAGGTTTTTGGCTACGTTTGATATTCTTTTTCTGCGAAACTCTGAAATAGTCAAAAAACAGCAATTCTGGGCTGGGCCTCCGGTTAATAGGTTAGTCCAAAAAATAATATAAAAGTGAATAATAAAGCCCAATAATGTCCAAAACAGAAGATAATATAGCATGGAGCAATCAAAAATTATAGATACGTTGGAGACGTATCAAGCATCCCCAAGCTTAATTCCAGCTCGTCCTCGAGTAGGTAATTGATAAAAACAAATTTTTTGATGCGGAGTGCTACTTGGCATAATTTCAAAGTAATTCTTCTTATTGTGGCATGAATGTCAGATTTGATATGATTCAAGATAAAATTTTAGTGTTGATACAAAAACAATAATACTTCAAGCATACTAACTAAGCACTTATGTCTTATCAAAATAACATGGCCAAAGCAAGTTATCCCTACAAAATCATATAGTCTGGCTATGCTCCATCTTCCCCACACAAAATATTCATATCATGTACGACCCCGGTTTTGGCCAAGCAATTAGTTCATACTTTTAACGCGCTTCAGCTTTTTCAACTCTTACGCAATACATGAGCGCAAGCCATGGATATAGCACTATGGTGGAATAAGGTATAATGGTAGGAGTTATGTGGGAAGACAAAAAAGGAGAAAGTCTCACATCAACGAGGCTAATAAACGGGCTAGGGAGATGCCCATCAATTGATGTTAATGCGAGGAGTAGGGATTGCCATGCAACGGATGCACTAGAGCTATAAGTGTATGAAAGCTCAAAAAGAAACTAAGTGGGTGTGCATCCAACTTGCTTGCTCACGAAGACCTCAGGCATTTGAGGAAGCCCATCATTGGAATATACAAGCCAAGTTCTATAATGAAATTTCCCACTAGTATATGAAAGTGACAAAATGGGAGACTCTCTATTATGAAGATCAAGGTGCTACTTTGAAGCACAAGTGTGGTAAAAGGATAGTAACATTGTCTCTTCTCTATTTTTCTCATTTTTTTATTTGGGCCTTTTTTTATGGCCTCTTTTTTTTAGTCCGGAGTCTCATCCCGACTTGTGGGGGAATCATAGTCTCCATCATCCTTTCCTCACTTGGGACAATGCTCTAATAATGATGATCATCACACTTTTATTTACTTACAACTCATGAATTACAACTCAATACTTAGAACAAAATATGACTCTATATGAATGCCTCCGGCGGTGTACCGGGATATGCAATGAATCAAGAGCGACTTGTATGAAATAATTATGAATGGTGGCTTTGCCACAAATACAATGTCAACTACATGATCATGCAAAGCAATATGACAATGATGGAGTATGTCATCATAAACCGAATGGTGGAAAGTTGCATGGCAATATATCTCGGAATGGCTATGGAAATGCCATGATAGGTAGGTATGGTGGCTGTTTTGAGAAAGATATAAGGAGGTTTATGTGTGATAGAGCGTATCATATCACGGGGTTTGGATGCACCGGCGAAGTTTGCACCAATTCTCAAGGTGAGAAAGGGCAATGCGCGGTACCGAAGAGGCTAGAAAATTGTGGAAAGGTAAGTGTGCGTATAATCCATGGACTCACATTAGTCATAAAAAACTCGTATACTTATTGCAAAAATTTATTAGCCCTCGAAGCAAAGTACTACTACGCATGCTCCTAGGGGAAGGGTTGGTAGGAGTTAACCATCGCGCGATCCCGACCGGCACACAAAGGAAGACAATCAACAAGTACTTCATGCTCCGACTTCGTTACATAACGGTTCACCATACGTGCATGCTACGGGAATCACAAACTCCAATACATGTATTTTTCAATTCCACAATTACTCAACTAGCACAACTATGATATTACCAGCTTTATATCTCAAAACAATTATCAAGCATCAAATTTCTCATGATATTAATTAAAACAAATTATCATGCTAATTTAAGACTCTCAAAATAATACAAGTGAAGCATGAGAGATCAATAGTTTCTATAAAACAAATCCACCACCGTGCTAAAAAAGATATGAGTGAAGCACTAGAGCAAAAACGATATAACTCAAAAGATATAAGTGAAGCACATAGAGTATTCTGATAAATTCCGAATCATGTGTGTCTCTCTCAAAAGGTGTGTACAGCAAGGATGATTATGGTAAGCTAACAAACAAAGACTCAAATCATACAAGACGCTCCAAGCAAAACACATATCATGTGGTGAATAAAAATATAGCTCCAAGTAAAGTTACCGATGGAAGTAGACAAAAGAGGGGATGCCTTCCGGGGCATCCCCAAGCTTTGGCTTTATGGTGTCCTTAGATTATCTTGGGGGTGCCATGGGCATCCCCAAGCTTAGGCTCTTGCCACTCCTTGTTCCATAATCCATCAAATCTTTTACCCAAAACTTGAAAACTTCACAACACAAAACTTAGCAGAAAATCTCGTGAGCTCCGTTAGCGAAAGAAAACAAAAGACCACTTCAAGGTACTGTAATGAACTCATTCTTTATTTATATTGGTGTTAAACCTACTGTATTCCAACTTCTCTATGGTTTATAAACTCTTTTACTAGCCATATATTCATCAAAATAAGCAAACAACACACGAAAAACAGAATCTGTCAAAAACAGAACAGTCTGTAGTAATCTGTAACTAACGCAAACTTCTGGAACTCCAAACAATCAGACAAAATAGTAAGACCTAGGCAATTTGTTTATTGATCAGCATCAATTGGAATCAATATTTTATCACGTTCGGGTGATTTTTAACAATTGTTTTCGTGAACAGAAAGTTTCTGGAATTTTCTGCGAGATCAAATAACTACCATCCAAGAAGATCCTATAGGTTTAACTTGGCACAAACACTAATTAAAACATAAAAACACATCTAACCAGAGGCTAGAACAAATATTTATTCCTAAACATAAGCAAAAATCAAAAAACTAAAAATAAAATTTGGTTGCCTCCCAACAAGCGCTATCGTTTAACGCCCCTAGCTAGGCATAAAAGCAAGGATAGATCTAGGTATTGCCATCTTTGGTAGGCAATCCATAAGTGGCTCTCATGATAGATTCATATGGTAATTTTATTTTCTTTCTAGGGAAGTGTTCCATGCCTTTCTTTAATGGAAATTGGAATCTAATATTCCCTTCCTTCATATCAATAATTGCACCAGTCGTTCTAAGGAAAGGTCTACCAAGAATAATAGGACATGAAGGATTGCAATCTATGTCAAGAACGATAAAATCTACGGGCACATAGTTCCTATTTACAACAATAATAACATCATTAATTCTTCCCATAGGTTTCTTAATAGTGGAATCCGCAAGGTGCAAATTTAAAGAGCAATCATCAAAATCATGGAAACCTAGCAAATCACACAAAGTTTTCGGAATCGTGGAAACACTAGCACCCAAATCACACAAAGCATAGCATTCATGATCTTTAATCTTGATTTTAATAGTAGGTTCCCAATCATCATAAAGTTTTCTAGGGATAGAAACTTCCAACTCAAGTTTTTCTTCACAAGATTGCATCAAAGCATCAACGATATGTTTGGTAAAAGCTTTATTTTGACTATAGGGATGAGGAGAATTTAGCACGGATTGCAACAAGGAAATACAATCTATCAAAGAACAAATATCATAATTAAATTCCTTGGAATCCAAAATAGTGGGTTCATTAACATCTAATGTTTTGATCTCTTCAATCCCACTTTTATCAATTTTAGCATCAAGATCTAAAAACTCTAAATTTTTGGAACGCCTTCTAGGTAAAGGTGGATCATATTCAGTCCCATCATTATCAAGATTCATATTGCAAAACAAAGATTTAATAGGGGACACATCAATAACTTTTAGATCTTCATCTTTCTTTTCATAAGGACTAGAAGAACACGCTTTCATAAAGCAATCTTTCTTAGCACGCATCCTAGCGGTTCTTTCTTTGCACTCATCAATGGAAATTCTCATGGCTTTGAGAGACTCATTGATATCATGCTTAGGAGGGATAGATCTAAGTTTTAAAGAATCAACATCAAGAGAAATTCTATCAACGTTCCTAGCCAATTCATCAACTTTAAGCAATTTCTCTTCAAGCAAAGCATTGAAATTATTTTGTGAATTCATAAACTCTTTTACACTAGTCTCAAATTTAGAGGGCATCTTATTAAAATTTCCATAAGAATTGTTGTAGGAATTACCATAATTATTAGAGGAATTGCTAGGATAAGGCCTAGGATTAAAGTTTCCTCTATACGCGTTGTTACCAAAATTATTCCTACCAACAAAATTCACATCAATAGATTCATTATTATTCTCATTCAAAGTAGACAAAGGCATATCATTGGGATTAGAAGAAACACTCTTAGTAGCAAATAATTTCATAAGTTCATCCATCTTTCCACTCAAAACATTAATTTCTTCTATCGCATGCACTTTTTTATTAGTAGATCTTTCAGTGTGCCATTGAGAATAATTAACCATAATATTATCTAGGAGTTTAGTAGCTTCTCCTAAAGTGGTTTCCATAAAAGTGCCTCCCGCGGCCGAATCTAAAAGATTTCTAGAAGCAAAATTCAATCCGACATAAATTTTTTGTATAATCATCCACAAATTCAAACCATGAGTAGGGCAATTACGTATCATTAATTTCACCCTCTCCCAAGCTTGTGCAACATGTTCATGATCAAGTTGCTTAAAATTCATAATATCGTTTCTAAGAGAGATAATCTTGGCGGGAGGAAAATACTTAGAGATAAAAGCATCTTTGCACTTATTCCAAGAATCAATACTATTTTTAGGCAAAGACGAAAACCAAGCTTTAGCACGATCTCTAAGCGAAAAAGGAAATAGCTTTAATTTAACTATATAATTGTCAACATCTTTCTTCTTTTGCATATCACACAAATCAACGAAGCTATTTAGATGAGTAGCGGCATCTTCACTAGGAAGGCCGGCGAATTGATCTTTCATGACAAGATTCAACAAAGCAACATTGATTTCACAAGATTTAGTATTGGTAAGAGGAGCAATTGGAGTGCTAAGGAAATCATTATTGTTGGTATTGGTAAAGTCACATAATTTGGTATTATCTTGAGCCATCGTGACAAATAAGCAATCCAACACACGAGCAAACAAGAGACGGGCAAAAAGAGGCAAACGAAAAAGAGAGGACGAATAAAACGGCAAGGGTGAAGTGGGGGACAGGAAAACGAGAGGCAAATGGCAAATAATGTAATGCGGGAGATAAGGGTTTGTGATGGGTACTTGGTATGTTGACTTTTGCGTAGACCTCCCTGGCAACGGCGCCAGAAATCCTTCTTGCTACCTCTTGAGCACTACGTTGGTTTTCCCTTGAAGAGGAAAGGGTGATGCAGCAAAGTAGCGTAAGTATTTCCCTCAATTTTTGAGAACCAAGGTATCAATCCAGTAGGAGGCTACGCGCGAGTCCCTCGCACCTACACAAACAAATAAATCCTCGCAACAAACGCGATAAGGGGTTATCAATCCCTACACGGTCACTTACGAGAGTGAGATCTGATAGATATGATAGGATAATATTTTTGGTATTTTTATGATAGAGATGCAAAGTAAAATAAAAGCAAAGTAAAAGGCAACGGAAATAACTGAGTGTTGGAAGATTAATATGATGAAGATAGACCCGGGGGCCATAGGTTTCACTAGTGGCTTCTCTCAAGAGCATAAGTATTTTACGGTGGGTGAACAAATTACTGTTGAGCAATTGACTGAATTGAGCATAGTTATGAGAATATCTAGGTATGATCATGTATATAGGCATCACGTCCGAGACAAGTAGACCGACTCCTGCCTGCATCTACTACTATTACTCCACACATCAACCGCTATCCAGCGTGCATCTAGAGTATTAAGTTCATAAGAACAGAGTAACGCCTTAAGCAACATGACATGATGTAGAGGGATAAATTCATGCAATATGATAAAAAAACCATCTTGTTATCCTCGATGGCAACAATACAATACGTGCCTTGCTGCCCCTACTGTCACTGGGAAAGGACACCGCAAGATTGAACCCAAAGCTAAGCACTTCTCCCATTGCAAGAAAGATCAATCTAGTAGGCCAAACCAAACTGATAATTCGAATAGACTTGCAAAGATAACCAATCATACATAAAAGAATTCAGAAGATTGAAATATTGTTCATAGATAAACTTGATCATAAACCCACAATTCATCGGTCTCAACAAACACACCACAAAAGAAGATTACATCGAATAGATCTCCACGAGAGAGGGGGAGAACATTGTATTGAGATCAAAAAAGAGAGAAGAAGCCATCTAGCTAATAACTATGGACCCGAAGGTCTGAGGTAAACTACTCACACTTCATCGGAGAGGCTATGGTGTTGATGTAGAAGCCCTCCGTGATGGATGCCCCTCCGGCGGAGCTCCGGAACAGGCCCCAAGATGGGATCTCGTGGGTATAGAAGGTTGCGGCGGTGGAATTAGGTTTTTGGCTCCGTTTGATATTCTTTTTCTGCGAAACTTTGAAATAGGCAAAAAACAGCAATTCTGAGCCGGGCCTCCGGTTAATAGGTTAGTCCCAAAATAATATAAAAGTGAATAATAAAGCCCAATAATGTCCAAAACAGAAGATAATATAGCATGGAGCAATCAAAAATTATAGATACGTTGGAGACGTATCAGACCTCAAGGTGCGCGCTGCCGAGACGCAGACTTGGTTCCGCCAGGCTTGTGAGGAGATGAAGGTCGCCCAGGGTGAGCTGGCCAAGCACGACGTGGAGCTCACCATGAAGCGGCCCGACATCGAGAAGGCCCAGGAGACGGCGGAGAGCTTGGCCGCCGCAACTGAGGCCGCTCGGACCCAGCACCAGGCCACGCTGAACTCCTAGGAGGAGGACCTTGCCGCGCGTGAGAAGAAGCTTGCCGCAACGCTCCGCGGCAAGGACGAGGAGGTGGAGAAGCTCATCGTGCAGCGGACCCAAGAGCTGGAGCAGAGGCACAGAGAGGCGCTCGATTCCCATGCTCTAGTTCACGCCGGCAGGGTGAAGGAGCTGGAGGTGGAGCGGGACGAGTTGAAGGACCAGGCCCTGAAGCTGTCCAAGTAGAAGGACACGCTCAACGGCGCCCTGACAGAGGCGCAGGACGCGGCCGTTAGTAGGGCCGAGGAGCTCTCGGAGGCCAACAACTCCATCAAAGACCTGAAGCTGAAGCTGGAGGGCCTTGAGGAGATGCTCTCAGAGGCCAGGGCTCGGGAGGAGACCCTGGCCAAGGATCTGGAGGCCGAGAAGCCGCAGCGGAAGAACGAGGCCGCCAACCACAAGGATTTTGTGGATGGCGAGAATCACTGGATCAGCCGCCTCAAGGACGTCGCCGGCAGGATCACCACGCAGCTGGCCACCGTGGGTATGCCAAACGTGAGGTACGCCCCGTTTCGCAGCACGACCTCCAACGCCAGGCTGACCCTATTCTTCGAGGGTGACCTCGGGGCCCTGGAGCAGCTCCACTCCAATCGGGCGGCCTCTCTGGCCGACGAGTCCCGGAGGCTTTGCCGGGGTGCCATGACCAAGGTCCTCACCAAGGTGGCGTACTGGAACCCCGACGTCGACTTCGACGCCGCGCTGGAGAGCTTGCGGGAGGGTGCTAACCTCGCGGCGCTCAAGGAGCGTATCATGCCCATCGTCAGCTGCATCGACGGAATCGAGAGGGTGGAGGGCCAGCGTTCGGGATTAGGCACCCCGTTTCTCATCACTGCTGCATATTCATGACCAAGACAATTTCTATCTTTAGTTAGAACCGCAGCAACAATGGATGTAATATAACTCTGCAGTACTTCTGATATTATGCATGTTACTTTCCTGTTCAATCCCCCCTTTGTATGTTCACCCTACGCTAATCGGGCAGGCTTGCCGGCGCGTAAACCCAGGGCGGCTCCTCGGGGACGGATTCCCCAATGGCCTGTCGGGTGTGCTTGCTGCCAGGCGAACCACCTTACCGCTCTCAATGCGGCCGCTCGAACTGTCGAGCTTGACTCGAGTCAGAAACGAGAGCGTTGCCAATTGCGGAAGGCTACCGTGCCGTTCTCGACGCGGCCGCTTAAGCTGTTGAGCGGACTCGAAACAGAGTAAGGGCGCTGCCAATCGCGGAAGGGCCCCCTTGCGTGCAGGTTTTCCATACATAGGGCAGGACCTTCGAGGATAATAACCTTATATAAAAAGGAAATATTTAAAGTTTGGCGTGACTTAGCTTTTCTGTCGTTGCATGGGCGTCCATCGCATCTGCAGATGGTGCCGCCAAGCTTGGTCGTCTCCCTCCTTCGAACGACGGCCACGATGGAGCCGCTACTCCGATCAGACCAGATTTCCACATCTGCGCACCCCCCACCTGGCGCGCCAAAGATGTCGAGGAAAACGACACCTATGGGATCACAGGAATCCCTACTACGGTTGACGGGGCGCGGGGTTGTGAAAAGAGCAGGTCTAACAGGAAGCACACAGATCGTTTACCCAGGTTCGGGCCGCGAGGATGCATAATACCCTAGTCCTGCTTTGGTGGATGTATTGAGTGCTCTTGTGTTCTTGAGCTAGCTACGGGGTGTAACTTGCCCAAAAGAGCCGAATCCCTCTCCTGGTCGCCTCGGGCCTCCTTTTATAGGCAAACGGGGTCGCCACAGTGGCACACATGAGGTGGAAAGGTGTACAGTGCGCGAGCTTATGGCCCGGCGTTACAAGACAAAGCGCATTAAATGCGCTACTTAGGTGTCCATTAGCTTTATTAGGGATGGGAACGAGGCCCGTCCCGTCCGTCGCCGCTCCGCCTCGCTTCAACACGCGCCTAGGCTAGCGATGCGTGCGGTGCCATGTAGGCAGGCAGGCTGCTGAGGTGGCGCGGTGGTGGAGCCTTCACAAAGATCTGCATGCCACCACGCAGGTGCTTGCTGAGTTGGCCTGGAAGCCGCATGTTGCCACACAGGTGCCTACCCAGCTGGTTGGGCTGGCAGCTGCATGCGAACGGCGGCGGAGTCTTGGTCGACGCGGGCCTGGCTGTGGCCCCGCCGATGTCCTCGACAAGGGCCTTGCCGGGGGCCCGGCAAGGGTCTTGCCGTGGCGTTGCAGTCGTCCCCGGCAAGGCGCTTGCCGGGGCTCTTGTGGATTCCCTCGGCTGGGATCTCGCCGAGTGTCGCCGTCTTCTGGTCCTCATCTGATCTCACATGTTTATGATCTTGACGAAGATTTGCATGCCACCACAGAGGCGCATCCCGAGCCCTGGTTCCAATGTAGTTGGTTTGCTGGTGTTGGAACCCACGGGCTCAAGGGTGGCCTGCTCTACTGGCATCAGGCAAGTTGCCCCGGCAAGGCTCTTGCCGGGGCCGCGGAGGCCGCCCCGGCAAGGCTCTTGCCGGGGGAGTCCACCTTGCCCCTTTGCTCTCCTGTGTTTCTGGTCTTGGCGTTGCCTCGGTTGTCTTGCGCTTCGGCTTCTCTCCGGCTTCCCTCTTCTGCCCTGCAAGGTGTGGCCGTGGCGCGCG
The DNA here is from genome assembly GCF_002575655.3 of Aegilops tauschii subsp. strangulata. Classification (NCBI taxonomy): domain Eukaryota; kingdom Viridiplantae; phylum Streptophyta; class Magnoliopsida; order Poales; family Poaceae; genus Aegilops; species Aegilops tauschii. The sequence goes on from NC_053039.3 coordinate 5,805,399, forward strand.
GCTCTGACTGCCCGTGCACAAGTATAGGGTCCAAAAGAAGAGCCCCGTGCACAATTTTATATATATATATATATATATATATATATATATATATATATATATATATATATACACACAGCTTGGTTAGGTGTTTAAAATATCAGCATGTATATTATGAGTAATTGAATTTTCAATAGACATGAGGGAATTCGTGGACTTCCATAATATAAGGGAAACTATAAGAATGAATAATGTTCATGTATACATATCTTTGTTTTTCTTCTTCACAAAGTTCATTCAATTATTATCAATAATATGAATTTTCATCATAATGATATACACAAATTTATAGCCCGTGCAACTGCATGAGTTGATGAATAGTATTATATAATCGGTAGTGGACACTGCAAATCTTCAAGTACCTAACTAAGGAGACGTTGATTAGGAATGGACAGTCCAAAATAATAAGTAAAGTGGAGACTTTGAACCGATGTCCGACAAAGACAAGTCGTACTAAGAATAAAAGCTGACACAACTAGCATATTATGGAAAAGTCAAGGAATGTTAAACTGCACTTATATTGTTTTCAATCTACGCGCGGTAAGACATACACTCACAACTGTCATGTGGGGCATTTAGCTTGCTTGACATAATATATATATATATTACGCACACAAATAGCTTATTAAGCAAGTAATCGAGGAATCTCAGACTTTATCTATACCATTTTCTAGCTAGACAGGCATGTAATTACCCATACTGACACCGTCATCCGGGCCTGCTAGTTGCTAATGGCAATATATACAATTGCACCACATGCACACCAGCCGGCGCCTTTGATCGCTCAGTTCATGTTTAAGTAGTGTTTGATTAGCTCCCTCTTGACCAGTTCACAAGCAGCCTCCCTCGTATTCCTTCTGGAGATCACTAGCAGGAAAAGGGGCTTTTACCCCGGTTTGTAAAGGCCTTTTGTCTCGGTTTTCGAACCGGGACTAAAGGGTCGTTACTAAAGCCCTAACCCTTTAGTCCCGGTTCTTACACGAACCGGGACAGAAGGTCCTCCACGTGGCCGCTGCTGCCAGCCCAGGCAGGGGGCCTTTGGTCCCGGTTGGTGCCACCAACCGGGACCAATAGGCAGGGCCTTTTGTTCCGGTTGGTGTCACCAACCGGGACCAATAGGCATCCACGCGTCAGCATTTCAGGGGCTGGGGTTTTTGTTTTTTTTTGAAAGGGGGGGTGGGGGTTAATTTAGGTGTTTCATATATTGTGTTAGCTAGCTAATTAATAGAGAGAAGTGTCCTCTCTTATCTCCGTGCTTGGTCGACGCTACGTACTATATACGTATGGAGAGGACTAGACACGCTAGCTAGTAATCAAATGAAGGAAACAGAAGATCGTCATGAACATATGCATACAGAGAGAAGTGATATCGACCACCTCTCCTTCTCCGAGAGATTGGTCGAACAACAAGTTCTCGTATATCTATCCGACACTACCGGCTACATATATACAATAATTATCTCTTACAATACAATCTCCTAATTAAATTGTAAGAACACAGGGTCCATATAGTATTCTCCGTTTTCAGCGGTCACGTGGTCAAGGAAGAATGCCGCCAATTCCTCTTGAATTCCTCGCGTACGATCTGGTGCTAGGAGTTCATCCCGCTTCCGAAACATTTAATTTGAAGAAGGGGGTCAATACATATATATATGTATAAATGAAACTCAACACAAATGATGGTAATAAAATAAAATTGTGAATATTATTGCTTACGCACTTCATATTGTTCTTCAGTGTAGCCCCGCTCACAGGTCGTGTAGCGGATGGACTCGCAAACGTAGTATCCACAGTAATTATTCCTGGGTTCCTGCCACAACCACTTTACAAGAAATAGAGGTCAATCAAACTGATACGCAAGCATGCTAAATGGTATTGATGAAACTAGCACTTGAATCACTAGGAGATGCGCGGAACATGCTACTATAGTACTTACTTTCGGGTGTTTAAATTGCAGCTTCTTCGGCAGTCCCGGAGCTTTTGTGGTGAATTTTCTCCAAACCCTGCCAGACAAAGAAAACAATTACTTGATATCAGGAAATGAACAAAGTTGCTGATATGGTGGATAATGATCGATTTAACTTACTTCTCGAGCATTTGAGTCATGTTCGCATAGTCCTGGGGATCTTTTCGTCTCGAGTCTAAGACGGTTACTACTCCCTGCTCAAGCTTAATCTCTAAGAGAATATAGTGGAAGCTGTGCATGCATGCATAAGTCATCAATTACATTACCATAACCTGGACTAATAAGGGAAACCGAATATGCACAAGACAGTAACACTCACTTGAAGTTGTAAGGAAAGAGTATTATATCTTTGTTTTGATTTAATACCAACGATTGTAGCAAGTTGGCCTCGGCTTCTTTGGGATATTTTTCAACCGTATACGCATCTATGAGATTTGTGTTAATGAACCCAATATCACCGATTTGTCTTTTCTTCAATTCGGCGATCTTCAATCTGCATAATATAGTGAGGATAATTATAAATACATGCAATGAAAGAGTTGACCTATATAGAGAGACTTAATGACAGAACTAGTACTACTTACAGACAGTAGCAAGTGATCATTGTTTTATCAAGGGCCTTTTGATTGTAAAACTGGAAGAAATCCTCAAATGGAACATTCAGCAGTTCAATTCCAACGAGGTCATGCTCCGGTTTAACTCTCAGCGTCAAAGTACTCGTCCCATCAGACTCTCTGCAGGTTTTCATGTACCAATCATGTAATCTTCGCATCATCGTTGTTAGAGATGTTTCATCTTTGACGAGAGGCTTCCCGTAATGGTATTTGTATTCGTCCACCTCTATGATTTCATAATGTACATCGTCGGGCAGGTAATCTCCAAGATTGCTATAACCGGGCACCATCCTCGGATCATTAGCGACGATGTCTTTTGACACCTTGAGCGGGGGGCATGATTGGTTCGCTTGTTCGCCAAGATGGGCAATTTTTTTCCCAGCTCGTCGTTCTTTTAACCTTTGATCACTGACAGTACTTCCCGACCGCTCCGCTTCAGCATATGTCTTTGCAAGAATGCGCTCATAGTTGCCTCTCGGCGGAGACTTTGGTGGTTTTGTCAGGGCAGCCAGAGTGCGCTTTGCTTTCACCGGATCTACCTTCTCCTCCGGAGGTGGATGTTTCTTTGCTTTCACCCCTTCAAAGAAGTTTGTCACTTCGGCTCGCACGATCTTCCTGGTTTCCTCCTCGGTCCTCTCGTATGGTAACTTCTCTGGAGTCTTCAGAGAAGGACCGAATCCGTATTGCCTCCCACCTCTGGCAGCTGTACTGCTAGACGCCGGCAGCAGACAGAGCGGCTGCGGCTGTCTTCTTTCCTTGCTTACGAGGCGGAGGAGAAGGACTACGACGCGCCGAAGCAGCCGCAGCAGCGGCGGGTCTCTTCCGCCCTTGCTAACGAGGCGGAGAAGGAGGAGGCTGGCTGCTCTGGTGCGCCGGCGCAGACGGAGAAGGAGGCGGAGTGCCGCCACGCGTCGAAGAAGGAGGCTCAGTGCCCTGATCACTCGCCTGAGGAGGAGGCGGAGGAGGAGGCGGAGTGCCGCCACGCGCCGGAGAAGGAGGCTGAGTGCCCTGATCACTCGCCGGAGGAGGAGGCGGAGGAGGAGGCGGACTGCCCTTACTCGCCGGAGCCGTCCAGTTCGGAAGGTTGATGAGCTCCTTCCGCCATAGGCACGGAGTGTTCAGAGCTAAACCCAGCCGAGTCTCCCCTTCACCGGTAGGGTGGTCAAGCTGGAGGTCCTCAAATCCCTCCGTTATTTCATCCACCATCACCCTAGCATATCCTTCTGGAATCGGCCGGCAATGGTAGGTTGCGCCGGGTTCAGGAGGTAAAACAGAGCCAACAGCCACCTTGACTTTGAAGTTCTGCCATTGCGCCATAAGGGGCAATGTTGAGACTCCGTGATAGCATCCACGGGGTAGCTAGCAGGAGCCGTCAAGACATGCTCCAGCTGAAGCAGCTCGGTGGAAGCCATGCTGCTTCTCCGCTGAGATGGCGGGGTAGCTTCGGGGGTAGTTTCGGCATGTCGATTGCTGTCTCGTTCCTCTAGCGCTTGAACCCTTTCGTGCAGCTTCTGAATTTGGGTCTGCTCCATTTTCTTCCTCCTCTCCTGGCTTTTGTAACCGCCTGCGTCCGGAAAACCAGCCTTCCACGGAACGGAGCCTGGCGTGCCTCGTGTCCGTCCAGGGTGCTCAGGATTCCCGAGGGCCATTGTGAGCTCGTCGTTCTCTTTGTCTGGAACGAACGTCCCTTCCTGCGCTGCATCGATATATTGCTGAATCTTCTTGACTGGTATTCTCAAAAGCTCGTTCGTCCAAACGCACCTCCCTGATACAGGGTCCAAGGTTCCGCCAGCCCCGAAGAACCAAGTCCGGCAATGGTCTGTCCAGTTCATTGTCTGTGGTTCGATCCCTTTTTCAAGCAGATCATTCTCAGCCTTGGCCCACTTAGGCTGGGCTTTGAGGTAGCCACCTGACCCCGTGCGATGGTGAAGCTTCTTCTTCGCAGCATTCTTCTTGTTTGTCGCTAACATCTTCTTACTCTTTTCCGATGTCTTGTGGGCCACAAATGCGGGCCAGTGATCTCTGATCTTCTCATACCGGCTGATGAATTCGGGTGTCTCTTCTTTGTCGACAAACGTTTTCAGCTCATTCTTCCACCTCCTGAATAGGCCTGCCATCTTCTTAAGAGCATGAGACTTGATTAATTGCTCTTTAACTGGCTTCTCCGGATCCTCCTCTGGCGGTAGGGTGAAATTTGCCTTCAGCTCAGTCCAAAGATCATCTTTCTGCATATCATTGACATAAGACACCTCAGGGTCTTCCTTCTTAGGCTTATACCATTGGTGGATGCTGATCGGGATCTTGTCCCTAACTAGAACCCCGCACTGAGCAGCAAATGCATCCTTTGTCCGGATGGGTTCAATCGGTTGGCCGTCGCGCGCGATTGCTGTGATCTCAAACCTTTCATCCGAGCGCAACTTTCTCTTCGGGCCTCGTCTCTTTACCGCAGTTGTGCTCGATCCAGAGGGCTAGAAAAAAGAAGAAAGACGAGTGTTAATTAATATGTGTACATACCAAAACAATGAATGCATCAATTAGCTAGTCAGCAAAGGCTTAACTAATATATTTACCTGGCCGGACTCTGTTCGGTCACCGGAGCCGTCACCACGGGCTTCTTCTTGCACCACCTTTGGGTCACCGGAGCCATCATAATCATGTATTTCCTCCTCCACTCTTCGATCACCGTAGCCTGCTTCTTCACCCTGTTCTTCCAGAACATCATTGTCATTAAGATACGACAATATATGACCTCCGGCTAAGATTATGTCCCCCAACACCTCTTCTGCTTGCTCGTCTCGTTCATGCTCCATTGTTTCTGCAAATATTACAACATGGCAATTATTACACAAACATGACAGCAGGTGGTTAGTGCAAACGTAGACCTAGCTTATTTCGGGTTTGGGGTGGCCTCAGCAACGCTTCAAGGGTAGGGGCGCGGCAGGAGGGGGTAGGAGACCGACACCTTTTTTTTCTACGGTTTGGGTGTGATCGAGAGTTTTGGTCGAGCGAGAGGGCCGGGGGGTGCTCCCGTGGTATAAGTTATCATGGTCGAGAGGGGGTATAAATATCGACCGTCCATCATGTCGAAGTTATCTGGGAGGGAGTTATATATACCGACAACGATGACATACATACATGGGAAAATAATGTTATCGGGGAGGGGGTATATCGACCCCCCCCCCACGTGTTGAAGTTATTGGGAGGGGGTTATATCGACAACGACAATGAACGTACATGGGAAACTAATATTATCGGGGAGGGGGTATATCGACCCCCCCTCGTGTTGAAGTTATCGGGAGAGGGGTATATCGACGACGACAGGCCCGATAAAACTTAAGAAAACGAAGAAGAAACAAAAAGAGGAGAAGAAGAAAAAGAATAGAGGAGAAGATCGAAAAAAAAGAAGAAAAAAAAAGAGGAGAAGAAGAAAGGAATAGAGGAGAGAAGAAGAAAAAATAGAATTTTTTCTATTTTTTCTTCTTCTCTTCTATTCCTTTCTTCTTCTCCTCTTCTTTTTCTTCTTTTTTCCTCTTCTTATTTATTTCTCCTCTTCTTCTCCTTTCTTCCTCTTCTTATTTTCCTTTTTCCTCTCATTCATAAAAAAATGTTCAAATAGAAAATTTCGAAAAAAGTAAAGGTTTTGCCTAATGCATTGTTCATATGAATATACAAACATTTGCATATTCTACAATAATTAATATCACCAAAAAAATCTATGAACAGAAAAAATCCTAACTTTTCTAAAAATCTATCTTTTGCATATATACATGAACATATATATACACAGAGAACATATATACATACATATACACAGAGAAAATGCAAAAAAAAGATATAAAAAAAGGACATATAAACAGATATACACACATACATATACTCATACATATACATATAATTAAGCATATAAATGTGCAGAAAAAAAATGGAGGAATTAGGGGGCAGTGCCGGCCCTGACCAAGGCGACGGCGGCGCGTCGAGGCAGGGGCAGAGGCGACGGCGGCGTGGTCGGGGCAAGGGCAGAGGCGTCGGCGGCGAAGGGCGGGGCAGGGCGACGGCGACGACGGGGACGGGCCGGGGCGGCGCGCATTGGGGCAGGGGCGCGGCTGACGGCGAGGGCGCGGGCAACGGCGACGGCGACAACGGGCACGGGCAAGGGCGACGGCGACGGCGGGGGCGGCGGGCGGCGTCGGGGCAGCCTGGCGCCGTCGGGGCAGCGGGCAGCGTCGGGGCAGCCTGGCGGCGTCGGCGTCGTCGGGGCGGCAACTGCTAGGTAACTCTGAAAATTTCCTAAGTGTGAACTTATATAGCAAAGCCTTTAGTCCCGGTTCGTGGCACCAACCGGGACTAAAGGTAGGCATTAGTCCCGGTTGGTGCCACCAACCGCGACCAAAGACCTCTTTTCAGCAGCGCAAAGGGCGGAAAGCGGCGGCCTTTGGTCCCGGTTGGTGGCACCAACCGGGACTAAAGGGGGGGCATTGGTCCCGGTTGGTGCCACGAACCGGGACCAATGCCCCCTTTAGTCCCGGTTGGTGGCACCAACCGGGACCAAAGGCCTCTTGCTGCCCGCGTCGCGGCCAAAAGTTTAGTCCCACCTCGCTAGTTGAGAAGGGCTCGGAGTGGTTTATAAGCCCCGCTGCGGCTGCTGTATCGAACTCCTCACTATAGCAGGCTTCTAGGCCTAACTTTGGCGCGCTGCCCGTTGAGCCCTCTAGCCCTTCTGGGCCTGTATTTGCAAACCCGAGGGTTGGAGGGCCCAGCGGTCAACGCCCCAACAATTTTTTTTGCTGTATTTAGTTTTTTTGTTTTCTTTTTTGCTTTATTTATTTTGTTTTGTTTCTACTTACAACAAAAAACTTATTTATTTTATTTTATTTTGTTTCTAATTACTTATTTATTTTACTTTATGATAATTCTTTTCGCTATTAAAGTTTCTATCAAAAAAAGTTTTTTGTGAAATTTTTTTTTGCTGTATTTAGTTTTTTTGTTTTCTTTTTTGCTTTATTTATTTTGTTTTGTTTCTACTTACAACAAAAAACTTATTTATTTTATTTTATTTTGTTTCTAATTACTTATTTATTTTACTTTATGATAATTCTTTTCGCTATTAAAGTTTCTATCAAAAAAAGTTTTTTGTGAAAATTCTTTTTGCTGTATTTAGTTTTTTTGTTTTCTTTTTTGCTTTATTTATTTTGTTTTGTTTCTACTTACAACAAAAAACTTATTTATTTTATTTTATTTTGTTTCTAATTACTTATTTATTTTACTTTATGATAATTCTTTTTGCTATTAATGTTTCTATCAAAAAAAGTTCTTTATGAAAATTCTTTTTGCTTTTAATGATTTTGAACAGAAAATACTTCGATAATTTTAGTTGCATCAATTTTATATGATTTTAGTTTCAATAATAATAGAGGTTTCTTATAATTTTTTGAACAGAAAATACTTTGTTAATTTTAGTTTCATAAATTTTATTAAAGTTTATTTTATTTTGTCGGAACACATGTCCGGAGTTGTAATAAGTTATTAAAAATAAAAAAGAGGCGCAATGCTCGTTGATTTGCTTCAAGCCTTTCAGAATAGTGTAGACTGCACTGCACATAGCTCCATGCAGTCTACCTTATTCCTCAAGGCTTAAAGCTAAGCAACGTGAGCATTGTGCCTCTTCTTCATCGTCTCTGCACTCAGGGCTTATAAACCGCTCCTAGTGCCTCTCAGCTAGCGAGTGGGACTAAAAAACTGCTTAGTAAGAAACTCTAGCCACGAACCGGTACTAAAGGTGCTCGTGGGGCCACAGCCTCATTACTAGATGCACTTCGTGTACAAAACGGACAATGGTATCATACTCGTCTGTTACAAAGTTGGCATGGTATCATCATAATAGTTGCGGGAGAAAGTCTTCACTTTTTCTTCGCTTGTGTCATTTGCTTATGCGCCGTAACCATGGATAATCTTCATCGTTTATCAGGATGCTTGGGTCAGCCTTGACTTTGAAGGAAGGAATTTCATGAAACTTTTCATAATCTTCAGACATGTTTGTCTTTCCCTCCACTCCCTCAATGTCGCTTTTTCCTGAAAGAACTATGTGGCGCTTTGGCTCATCGTATGATGTATTCGCTTCCTTATCTTTTCTTTTCCTCGGTCTGGTAGACATGTCCTTCACATAGATAACCTGTGCCACATCATTGGCTAGGACGAATGGTTCGTCAGTGTACCCAAGATTGTTCAGATCCACTGTTGTCATTCCGTACTGTGGGTCTACCTATACCACGCCTCCTGACAGATTGACCCATTTGCACTTAAACAAAGGGACCTTAAAATCATGTCCATAGTCAAGTTCCCATATGTCCATTATGTAACCATAATATGTGTCCTTTCCCCTCTCGGTTGCTGCATCAAAGCGGACACCGCTGTTTTGGTTGGTGCTCTTTTGATCTTGGGCAATCGTGTAAAATGTATTCCCATTTATCTCGTATCCTTTGTAAGTCAATACAGTCGAAGATGGTCCCCTGGACAACGAGTACAACTCATCGCAAACAGTGGTGTCACCTCTGAGACGTGTTTCCAACCAACTGCTAAAAGTCCTGATGTGTTCACATGTAATCCAGTCGTCACACTGCTCCAGGTGTTTGGAGCGCAGACTGTTCTTGTGTTCATCGACATACGGGGTCACCAAGGTAGAGTTCTGTAGAACTGTGTAGTGTGCTTGAGACCAAGAATATCCGTCCCTGCATATTATTGAGTCCCCTCCAAGCGTGCCTTTTCCAGTCAGTCTCCCCTCATACCGCGATTTAGGGAGACCTATCTTCTTAAGGCCAGGAATGAATTCAACACAAAACCCAATGACATCCTCTGTTTGATGGCCCATGGAGATGCTTCCTTCTGGCCTAGCGCGGTTAAGGACATATTTCTTTAGGACTCCCATGAACCTCTCAAAGGGGAACATATTGTGTAGAAATACGGGCCCCAGAATGACAATCTCGTCGACTAGATGTAGGACGTGCGTCATGATATTGAAGAAGGATGGTGGGAATACCAGCTCGAAACTGACAAGACATTGCGCCACATCACTCCTTAGCCTTGGTATGATTTCTGGATCGATCACCTTCTGAGAGATTGCATTGAGGAATGCACATAGCTTCACAATGGCTAATCGGACGTTTTCCGGTAGAAGCCCCCTCAATGCAACCGGAAGAAGTTGCGTCATAATCACGTGGCAGTCATGAGACTTTAGGTTCTGGAACTTTTTTTTGGCATATTTATTATTCCCTTTATATTCGACGAGAAGCCAGTCGGGACCTTCATACTGAGCAGGCATTCAAAGAAGATTTCTTTCTCTTCTTTCGTAAGAGCGTAGCTGGCACGACCTTCATACTGCTTCGGAGGCATGGCGTCTTTTTCGTGCAAACGTTGCAGGTCCTCCCGTGCCTCAGGTGTATCTTTTGTCTTCCCATACACGCCCAAGAAGCCTAGCAGGTTCACGCAAAGGTTCTTCGTCACGTGCATCACATCGATTGAAGAGCGGACCTCTAGCTCTTTCCAGTAGGGTAGGTCCCAAAATATAGATTTCTTCTTCCACATGGGTGCGTGTCCCTCAGTGTCATTCGGAACAGCTAGTCCGCCGGGACCCTTTCCAAAGATTACATGTAAATCATTGACCATAGCAAGTACGTGATCACCGGTACGCATGGCGGGCTTCTTCCGGTGATCTGCCTCGCCTTTGAAATGCTTGCCTTTCTTTCGACATTGATGGTTGGTCGGAAGAAATCGACGATGCCCCAGGTACACATTCTTCCTGCATTTGTCCAGGTATATACTTTCGATGTCAGCTAAACAGTGCGTGCATGCGTGGTATCCCTTGTTTGTCTGTCCTGAAAGGTTACTGAGAGCATGCTAATCATTCATGGTTACAAACAGCAATGCATGCACGTCAAATTCCTCCTGTCTGTGCTCATCCCACACACGTACACCGTTTCCATTCCACAGCTGTAAAAGTTCTTCAACTAATGGCCTTAGGTACACATCAATGTTGTTGCCGGGTTGCTTAGGGCCTTGGATGAGAACTGGCATCATAATGAACTTCCGCTTCATGCACATCCAAGGAGGAAGGTTATACATACATAGAGTCACGGGCCAGGTGCTGTGATTGCTGCTCTGCTCCCCGAAATGATTAATGCCATCCGCGCTTAAACCAAACCATACGTTCCTTGGGTCAGCTGCAAACTCAGCCCAGTACTTTCTCTCGATTTTTCTCCACTGCGACCCGTCAGCGGGTGCTCTCAACTTCCCGTCTTTCTTACGGTCCTCACTGTGCCATCGCATCAACTTGGCATGCTCTTCGTTTCTGAACAGATGTTTCAACCGTGGTATTATAGGAGCATACCACATCACCTTCGCAGGAACCCTCTTCCTGGGGGCTCGCCGTCAACATCACCAGGTTCATCTTGTCTGATCTTATACCGCAATGCACCGCATACCGGGCATGCGTTCAGATCCTTGTACGCACCGCAGTAGAGGATGCAGTCATTAGGGCATGCATGTATCTTCTGCACCTCCAATCCTAGAGGGCATACGACCTTCTTTGCTGCGTATGTACTGTCGGGCAATTCGTTATCCTTTGGAAGCTTCTTCTTCAATATTTTCAATAGCTTCTCAAATCCTTTGTTAGGCACAGCATTCTCTGCCTTCCACTGCAGCAATTCCAGTACGGTACCGAGCTTTGTGTTGCCATCTTCGCAATTGGGGTACAACCCTTTTTTGTGATCCTCTAACATGCGATCGAACTTCAGCTTCTCCTTTTGACTTTCGCATTGCGTCCTTGCATCGACAATGACCCGGCAGAGATCATCATCATCGGGCACTGGTTCCTCTTGATCTTCAGCAGCTTCCCCCCTTGCAGCATCATTGGGCACATCGTCTGGTTCCTCTTGATCTTCAGCAGCTTCCCCCGTTGCAGCATCACCGTCTTCAGGGGGCACATAGTTGTCATCGTCCTCTTCTTCTTCGCCGTCTTCCATCATAACCCCTATTTCTCCGTGCCTCGTCCAAACATTATAGTGTGGCATGAAACCCTTGTAAAGCAGGTGGGTGTGAAGGATTTTCCGGTCAGAGTAAGACTTCGTATTCCCACATATAGGGCATGGACAACACATAAAACCATTCTGCTTGTTTGCCTCAGCCACTTCGAGAAAATCATGCACGCCCTTAATGTACTCGGAGGTGTGTCTGTCAACGTACATCCATTGCCGGTTCATCTGCGTGCATTATATATAATTAAGTGTGTCAAAAACCATTACAGAACATCATTAATAGATAATTAAGTGACCAAATTAATAGAAGTTCATCATCACATTAAAACCAAAGTACATACATAGTTCTCATCTAACAACATATGTATAGCTCTCCAGAGCATCTAATTAATTAAACCATACATTGAAACTATGTAAAACATTTCAATGCGAAAACAAATGTGATCATAATCGCAACCAAGGTAACAATTGATCCAACGGCATAATGATACCAAGCCTCGGTATGAATGGCATATTTTCTAATCTTTCTAATCTTCAAGCGCATTGCATCCATCTTGATCTTGTGATCATCGACGACATCCGCAACATGCAACTCCAATATCATCTTCTCCTCCTCAATTTTTTTTATTTTTTCCTTCAAGTAATTGTTTTCTTCTTCAACTAAATTTAACCTCTCGACAATAGGGTCGGTTAGAATTTCCGGTTCAACCACCTCGTAGATAAATAAAATCTATGTCACGTTGGTCGGTATATTTGTCATAAACAATAAATGAACCAAATAGTTATAAAAAGATAATATATACCACATCCGAATCATAGACAGGACGAGGGCCGACGGGGGCAGATACCAAAACCATCGCACTATGTAATAAGAAGGAATAATAAAAGTAACAAAATTAGACAAGTAACTATCTAAAGTAATAATTTTTTCCTTTCAGAAAGAAGATAAGAACAAGAGGCTCACCACTGTGGTGCTGGCGACGAGATCGGCGCGGGCGATCGACGGCGGTGAAGACGGGGACGGGACGTGACGGACCGCTAAACCTAGACAAATCTCGGGGAAAATGGAGCTCGGAGGTCGAGTTTCGAGAGGAGAAAGATTAACTAGTGTGGCTCAGACATTTCATCGAACACCTCATGTGCATAGGAGGTGAGCTAGAGCACCCAAATGCCCTCCCCTCGTCGGCCAGAAAAAACAGAGCACTGTGGAGTGCTCTGCTGTGGCGATGGGGTATATATAGGGAACTCTTTGGTCCCGGTTCGTGGCACCAACCGGGACTAAAGGCCTTTGGTCCCGGTTCGTGCCACGAACCGGGACCAATGCCCCCTTTAGTCCCGGTTGGTGGCACCAACCGGGACCAAAGGCCTTGTGCTGCCCCGCGTCAAAAGTTTAGTCCCACCTCGCTAGTTGAGAGAGCTCGAGAGTGGTTTATAAGCGCTGCTGCGCCCACCCTCTCGAGCTCCTCTCAACTGCAGGCTTTCGGGCCTAACCATTCTCTTTGCGTGTGGCGCCTACTGGGCCTTCTGCGGTCCCGAATCGTGGCCCACGGACGAGTTTCAAGTCGTATTCAGGCCGTGGTGGCCCAGTAGGTGGCATAATTTTTTTCTCTGTTTTTTGTTTTCTCTTTTGCTTTATTTGTTTTGTTTTGTTTCTACTTACAACAAAAAACTTATTTATTTTATTTCTAATTACTTATGTATTTTACTTTAATTATTTTATTTTTATTTATTTTACTGCTGCTATTTTTATTTATTTTACTGCTGCTTTTTTATTTAATTTATTAAGGTTTATTTATTTTAGTTACTATAGTTTATTTTATTTTATTTTATTAAGGTTTTTTTATTTTATTTTATTTTATTAAGGTTTATTTATTTTATTTACTATAAAAAAATGAACATAGATGCGCTTATAGAGGAAATTAAACCTAAATTCATAATAAATTTCTATGAAATTTACTGTGAATTTAGGTCAAATTCCCTGTATAAGGGCATCTATTTTCACTTTAAGAGGAGCACAACAAGGCAGAGAGGGACGGACTTATAAACTGGTGTGAGCGCCCTTCGGTTGGCGAGGTGGGACTAAACACTGGCCGCAACTAGGACCAGCCCTTTAGTCCCGGTTTGTGGTATGAACCGGGACTAAAGGGTGGTGGGCCAGGAGCGTGGCCCATTGGTCCCGGTTTGTCCCACCAACCGGGACCAATGCCCCCACGAGGCCCGGCAGGCCCCTGGCCGCACGAACCGGGACCAATGCTCACATTAGTCCCGGTTCGTGACTGAACCGGGACTAATGTGAATATTGCCCTGTGACCAAAGCCCAGTTTTCTACTAGTGAGAGAAGGTCCAAAGGAAACAGTAGCACAAAGCGTCGACAACCATTAATTTGTCTTTCTGGCCATGTTGACCTATCAATAAGGCCCTCTCCAGTGCTTCACCGTATACATGTGCTAAGCATTGCCACATATGCGAAAAATCTGATGTGGCAAGATAGTTAAGAGGAGAGAGAGAGGAGTCTGGTAATCCCACAAAGAACCACCAAGCACGCGGATATATGCAAAACACTTAAATGAGAGAAGTTTACCTATGCATGGAAGAGTTTTGTTGTCAAACAATTAAATGAAGGAAGCTTTGTATCATCAAACCAAGCACATATGCGTTGGGGACTTTAGTTGCTATAAACATTTTAATGCAGCTAGCACTCCATCTAAGCACCTGTACATTGGAATAGGCCTGAGTTGCCAAGCAGAGAAGACCTTCTGGCAACCAATAATCGACCTGGGGCTCCGGTATGATTGAATATCTATAACGTATGAAACTCACGTGGGTGTCCTGTGTGTGTAGCACTACTAACATTGCAGCCCCACGACATTCCTGGGAGTCCTTCAAGGATATCAGATATTGCTTGAAATTGATTTAGTGATCTAAAAAAACTTATATTAGTTTAGAGATGGAGTACTTCATAGATGCCTCCTCCAGCCACTTTGACAGTAAACAAATGTTTCTGACTCTCATATCAGTGAAGCCCACACCACCATAATCTTTAGGGGTGCATAGGTGTTCCCATCTGACCATGTGAAATTTCTTCTTCTTAATCCCAGTAGAAGTTATTTCTTATTGTATCAGCTTTTTTCTATATTTTGACAGGCAAAGTGTAGCAAACAAGAAGGTACATACGGACATTTGATAAACATGCATTGATCAATATATCTCTTCCTCCATAAGAGAAATGTTTGCATTGCCAGGAGTCCAACTTCTTTTCTACCTTTTAATGAAAAAAATCATTAGAAGAGATCTTGTCTTTGCTGATTGGTAATCCCAGATATTAATTTTTTTTTTGAAATTTGCCTATCTCCCAGTTGTATGAGCTACCCTCTGCTCCTCCTCTATACTCAACCCTACTGTGAAAATATCACTCTTCAAGTAATTGAATTTCATGCCAGACATTTCCTCTAAACATTAGAGAAGTATATAGAATCCAGTAATAGACTCCATGTCATTATGCAAAAAAAGAAAGTTGATTAGTAATAAACAACACAAAATAATATGTACCAATGGAGACCTGAATCCATGGATGATGAAGGTAAGCCATGGAGAGAGGAAAAACCGACACAACTAGATAATTAGGTAATTGATCAAGGAAAGCGAGAATGTATTCATACTATTTTATAGCTATTCATGACATGTAAGTATGTACAGTCATATCTTCATATCCGGTGGCTAGCTTGCTTGAAATAATATAACAACGGTAGTCTAAGTCCCAATATGCGAGTACCTAGCTAATTATAAGGTTAATTTAGATAGGAAAGGACACTAAAAATAATTACACGTCAACACTTAAATCGATACACGACTAACATAAGTCGTATGGAGAATATGGCACAACTAGCTGATATTGGAATTAGTCAAGGAATTCTAGATTGTACCGATACATTTTCTAGCTAGGCACGTACGTAAGACATATATACTCACATAGTCACACCTCTGGGGCGGCTAAGTTGCTTGAAATAATATATAATCTGTAGTCAAAGCCGCAAATATCCTGGCTGCTGAGCAAAGGACGAAGGGAAGCCACTAGGAGAGAGAGAGAGAGAGCCAACACAACTAAATAATTAAGTAAACCAGAATGTATTTCTATTATTTTATAGCTTTTCAAGACATGAAATAATATGAAAACGGTAGTCTAAGTCCCAAATATGCAATGACCTAATTAAGGTTAATTTAGTTCCGAATGCACACTCAGAAACAAAAAGTACACATGAACACTTAAATTGATACATGACTTACATCAGTCGTAGGGCGAATATGGCAAAACTAGTTGATACTGGAATTAGTCGAGGAATGCTAGTGTACCGATACATTTTCCAACTAGACACGTAAGACATACCCATACTCACACGTTGGGGGCGGCTATGTGGCTTAAGTAATACATAATCAATAGTCAATATCGCAAATATGCTGGTAGCTAATTGAGGTCAGCTGATTAGGAATAGACACTCCTAAATAATAAATACAAATGGAGGCTTGAATCGATGGAGGATGACGACAGGTCATAGAGACAATAAAAGCCGGCACAACTAGCATATTAACAAAGTAATCGAGGAATTTCAAACTGCACTTATATCGTTTTCTATCTAGGCACATAAGAAGTATACTCACACGTCATATGTGGCGGCTAGCTTGACATAACATACTCATTCCGTCCTATAATATAAGAGCGTTTTTAATACTAGTGTAGTCACTGGATCATGTTGGTAACCCAAAGAACCGTATTAAAGTTCGCTCACCAAGATTTTTTCTAGCATAAAATAATAATTTATTGAAACGCCATCGGCATTCCTTTTCAAAAAGTTGATTTATAAAATATTAACTTGTATTGAAATACCATGGCCAGCCATTAAAATGTTAGGTATGAACTATCCTATCACATAAAATAATGATTTTACATTAAATGGTCTACAAATTTTTACCCTAAATACAAACAAACATCATATCTTTGCAAGGAGTATTAATGAATTAGTGATTTAGTAAATAATTGATTGAAAGGGTTACTCTAGAATAAACCGTAAGCTAGAGGATAGAATTGATGGATGGATCGCAGCTAGGTACTAGCTTAATTAGTTCTTTTTTAGGGGGGAAGGTAGCTTAATTAGCTGCTACTGTGTTGAGCTTCTTTCTTTGTTTCTAGCTCGCTTTGCATCACGAATTAGTGAATTGATTGATGCTTTAGGGCCTAAACGAGCGACGACCCGGGAAGGAAAAGAAGGTACACCTCTCGGTTCGGGGCCTTACATATACTCCTCCATCCATCCAACTCATATAGCCATAGTTCAACACCAGAAGAACAAGATGCTCCTGCTCCTGCTGCTTCCTACCATACTCTACATTTCCCACCGCATCGTGCGGCGTACTCTGGCCAAGAAGAAGCCGAGCAGCCATGGCCTCACTAGCCACCCGCTGCTCGGCCATCTCTACGCGTTCCTCAAGAACCGCCACCGCTTCCTCGACTGGTCGACCGACCTCATCATCGGCAGCCCGGAGAGGAGGATGGGCTTCTGGATTCCCGGGATGATCACCTGCATCATCACGGGCAACCCGGCCGACGTCGAGCACGTCCTGCGCACCAATTTCGCCAACTACCCCAAAGGCGACAGCACCATCCCCGTCATGGGCGACTTCCTCGGCCACGGCATCTTCAACTCCGACGGGGAGCAATGGCTCTGGCAGCGCAAGAGCGCCAGCCGTGAGTTCACCACGCACTCGCTCCGCGGTTTCGTCATCGATTCCGTGCAGTCCGAGGTCAGAAACAGGCTGCTGCCGTTGCTGCGACGCGCGGGGGCCAGCGGCGGCCACAAGGTTCTCGACATGCAGGACGTGCTCGAGCGATTCGCGTTCGATACCGTCTGCATGATCTCCTTCGGCCACGACCCGTGCTCCCTCGCCGACGACGGTGTCTTGACAGACGGCAAGTCAGACTTCATGCGTGCCTTCATCGAGGCGCAAGAACTCACCGTTAAGCGGTGGCTGGAGGTCACCTGGAAGATCAAGAGGTGGCTCGATGTCGGCAAAGAGCGCCGCCTGAGGAAGGCCATCGCCAACGTACATGGGTTCGCCATGGACATCGTCCGCGCCCGCCGTCAAAGCTCGTCTGGGAATAACAACAGAGGCGACCTTCTGTCAAGGCTCGTGGCGAGCGGCGATCACGGCAACGAGGCGCTCCGGGACATCGTCCTCAGTTTCCTGCTCGCCGGCCGCGAGACGACATCCTCGGCGCTGACGTGGTTCTTCTGGCTCGTGTCGTCCCGACCGAACGTTGTCGCACGCATCGCCGACGAGGTCCGCTCGGTTCGGTTCACAACGGGCACCCACCCTGGCGATCCATTCACGTTCGATGATCTCCGGAGCATGCAGTACCTGCACGCCGCGCTCACCGAGTCGATGAGGCTCTACCCACCGGTGGCGATTGACTCCTCCGAGACATGTGCGGCAGATGACACGCTCCCTGATGGCACGCACGTCGGTGCCGGCTGGTCCATCACATACAATGCGTACGCCATGGGGCGGCTCGCCACGATATGGGGCACAGACTGCGCCGAGTTCAAGCCCGAGCGGTGGCTCGACGACGATGGGGCTTTCCGGCCGGTGAGCCCGTTCCTGTACACGGTGTTCCACGCCGGACCGAGGACGTGCCTTGGGAAGGAGATGGCATACGTGCAGATGAAGTCCATTGTCGCCAGTGTTCTCGAAGAATTTGTGGTCGACGTCATGGCCGATAAGGCCGGCGGCGGCGTGCCAGAGCACGCGCTTTCGATAACCCTGAGGATGAAGGGTGGCTTGCCTGTCCAAATAAGGAGAAGGCTGGAAGCCTAGGACGACCAGCAAGCTGCTGGAATGCTGCTGAATGTTCACGGCACCCTATCACGTGGTAGTAATGCTTGCATGCGCTGAGGGCGCTGCGCTCGTTGTGTTGTGTAACTACCTTGTGAGTGACAGTGAGTCGATAAAATATAATATATCTATACCTATCAATAAATAAAGGATGTAATATTTATGGTCTCGTCTTCGTACGCTCGCTACTCTGCCGCACTCCATGCAGTTTCCTGTTTTGTTACATGATCGATGGAAAGTTTGTCCCTAGCTTATCAAGCTGACCGCTTGGTTGTTACGTGATCGATCGGCTGTACTCCCTCCATTTATTTATACAAGGCCAATATGAAATATACGTTTTACATCTATGCAAGTCACCAATGATAATTGAGAAAAGAATTAATGATATTTTCTCATACTAGCAATCTATTTAATACAATCGACACTTTCTCTCATGACGGATCCAATGGACACTTTCTCGCCCGACATCGATCCGATCATCCTCGCTCTCTGGTGCGGCATGTAGCCCCAATTGCTGCTCCACGAAGGTGTTTTGCCGGATGAGTATCGCGATCTCCATGAGCCTCTCTTTGTCCCGTCTGCGTGTCGCTGCACCGTTCACCTTCCTGTCCGTGTTTCCAGTGGGCTCGTTCGTTGGTGCTCAACCTCCAATGAAGCCAGCACCAACACACCCACGTGTCTAGCTAGAGAGGCTTGATGACATCCATCCAAATGGATGCGTGGTGTACGTCTCTTTTGCAAGCTGCAAGTCATTGACCGTGCAACAAATGGCCGACCTCACTGCAGGATTGGAAGCGAGCAGCCACCGATTCCTTTCGGTCGTGAGGATGCATGGCAACGACGGAGACAACACAAACCCATTGGCGTGGTTCCCATAGGCTTCCTGCAGAGGATCGAGGACATGGGGTGACAATGGCAATGAAGCCAAGCCTTCCTCAGCAACACGTTCACTTGTTCCCCATCAGATCCAGAATAATTTTCATAATCTACGGCTTTGTAAGCTCTCGCAGATGGTGCCCTTGCAAACAGAAGTGTGTAATGCATGTGTTTTAAGGCCATTTTGGAAGTGTTGGAACATGAAACACTTGCTAGCAGATAAAGCTTGGCAACTGATATTCAGTTGGCCTTATATTATTCTTTACTTTCTAAAGAAAGGTATTATTCTATACACACTCCTCAAAGAAAAATAATGTTTTGGCAAGGTACATGCGCAATCTACTTATTATGATTCCATATGTATATATATAAAAAAATTTACTTTAAACTTTATAGGTCGGGCGTGCATGCAAGGTCAGAAGAAATTTCCTAGTCACTAACGGACATCTGGTAACCTACTAATTAAACCTTAGTTTATTATTCACCAATTTGTTTTGTTGATGTAAATAAATGTACGATGTCCTTGTAAGTTTAATCTCTCAACAATATTTCAACTGATGATGGTAATGGCTCCTTGCACTTGGTGAATGAACGGGAAAGGTAATTTTGATATTTATAAGCAGTGCTTTTGTGAATATAGGCTTTTTCCCTCTTTTCCTTGTATTGGTCTATGTCCCAAGGGATGCACATGTCTCCTGGAGAAAAAGAGACTTAGTAAACCAAAATTGAATTCATCGAGGTAAGCTACTCCATGATTTTATGATTGAAAGTGTAGCACTTTATACATGCACTTTTTAAATTTATTATCAATAAATGCTTTATATGGCTGACGCTCCGTGAAATGTCCCAATGACAGGGTGCACATGTCTCCTAGGAACAAAGAGAAGGAGAGAGGCAATATCTTAATGGTATAGTACGATTTGGTCTAGAGCGATTGAACTAGGGGAGCATGATTTTCCTTCTCCCGTCGCAACGGAAGGGCATTTTTGCTAGTCTAATAGTAAAGGACGATGCATTTATTCGAAATTTTCTTCCGTCCCACCTGGGACAGCAATGTGGCCCACTCAGCATTTTCTGGTACCTGCCCACTCGGCATTTTCTTGTGCGGAAGTAACCACGCGCCACTAATGTCTTCTCCATATAGGCTGTACGCCGGCGGCATAGTGCCATCACAACCATATCAATAACCCAGCTCATTTTCAGCGCACAACAGGCGCACATCTCGTGCTCTCTATTGTGGAGACCAGAAAGTGATCTGGCTATAGCTAGCTAGATAGCTCTCTTGCGCATGCACGGCCACCGGTGGCGGCAGAGATGAGCGGCCTGCCTCTCGATGTGACGCCAGTGCAGAGGTCCCGGTCTTCATCGCTAGATACAATATAACATCTCATACAATCCCTAACATCTGAAGTCAAGTTCTACATGGTATTCTCCGGCTTTATTGATGACATGGTCAAGAAATAATCCCGCCAATTCCTCTTGAATTGCTTTTATGCGACCATGTGGTAGGAGTTCACCCCGCATCCGCTAGAGCTAAATTGAAGAAGAGGGTCAATACATGTGTATGAATGAAACTGATCAACACAAATGATGGTAATAAAATAAAATTGTGAATATTTTTGCTTACGCACTTCATATTCTTTTTCAGAGTAGCCCCGCTTATTAGAGGCCGTCACGTTGTAGATGTACTCGCAAACGCAGTGTCCACAGAAATCATTCCCGGCTTCCTGCCACAAGCACTTTTACGAGAAATAGAGGTCAATCAAACTGATAAGCAAGCATGCTAAATGGTATTGATGAAACTAGCTAGAATCAATGGGAGATGCGTGGAACTAGGTAGTAGTACTTACTTTCGGATGTTTAAATCGCAGCTCGGTCGGCAGTCCCGGAGAAATTGTGGTGAACTCTTTCCAAACCCTGCCAGACAAAGAAAATAATTACTTGATATCAGGAAATGAACAAAGTTGCCGATATGGTGCGATAATGATCGATTGAACTTACTTCTCGAGCATTCGAGTCATGTCCGCATACTCCTGGGGATCTTTTCGTCTGGAGTCTAAGACAGTTACTTCTCCCCGCTCAAGCTTAATATCTAGGAGAATAAAGTGGAACCTGCGTACGCATGCATAACTCATCAGTTACATTACTATACCCTCGAGTAATAAGGGAAACCGAATGTGCACAAGACAGTAACACTCACTTGAAGTTGTAAGGAAAGAGTATTTTATCTTTTCTTTGATTTTTGAGCAACAATTTTAGCAAGTTGTCCTCGGTTTCTGAGACATTGTGTTTAACCATAAATTCATGTATGACATTTGGGTTAATGAACCCAATGTCATAGATTTGTGCTTTTCTCCATTCGACGATCTTCAATCTGCATAATATAGTGAGCATAATTATATATACATCAATGAAAGAGCTGAGCTATATATAGAGACTTAATTACAGAAAGTAGTACTTACAGATAGTAGCAAGCCACGAGTGATTTGTCGAGGGCCTTTAGATTGTAGAACTGGAAAAACTCATCAAAATCAACAGTTAACACATCTTGTCCAATGAAGTCGTGGTCATCTATAATTCTCATTGTCAAAGCATCCTTCCCAGACTCGCTGCAGGTTTCATGTATCATTGATGGAATCTTCGCATCATCGTTGTTAGATAAGGACTTCCATCTTTGACGAGAGGCTTCCCGTACTGGTATCTAAATTCGTCCACCTCCATTGTACCAAAATGTGCATCTTCGGGCAGGTAATCTCCAGGATTGGTACCGGGCACCATCCCCGGCAGATTTGCGACGATATCGCTAGACACGTTGAGCGGGGGGCACGATTGGTTCTCCTGTTCTCCGAGCTGGGGATTTTTTCCCACTTCTTTGTTCTGCTAACCTTTTGTCACTTGAAGTAGTTCCCGACCGGTGCGCTTCTGGCAGTGTCTTTTTAAGACAACGGACATGGTTGTCATCCGGCGGAGGCGGTGGTGGTCGATTCAGGGCATTGATAGTGCGCTGAACTTTCACCCGATCTATCTTCTCCTGCGGAGGTGGATGTTTCATAGCTCTTTGCGTTTCAAAGAAGTCCTTCACTTGGGCTTCACAGATCTTCGCATTTTCCTCCACGGTCATCTCGTATGGTAACTTCTATAGAGGCTTGAGAGACGGACCGAATCTGTATTGGCTCCCGCCTCTGGCTGTACTGCTAGACGCCGGAGCAGGCGGAGCGGCGGCGTCTGTCTTCCTTTGTTGCTTACGAGGTGGAGAAGGAGGCGGAGTGCTACGACGCGCCGGAGCAGCCGTAGTGTGGCTTGGAGGAAAATGGACGGACCGCTAAACCTAGACAAATCTTGAGGAAAATGGAGCTTGGAGGTCGAGCTTGGAGAGGAGAACGCATAAGTAGTGTGGCTCGGGCATTTCATCGAACACCTCATGTGCATAGGAGGTGAGCTAGAGCACCACAAAGCTCTCCCCTCGCCGGCCAGAAAAACAGAGCAGTGGAGTGCTCTGCTCGCGGGCGAGGGGTATATATAGCCACCTCATTGGTCCCTGTTCGTGGCTGGAACCGGGACCAAAGGACCCCCTTTGGTCCCGGTTCCAGCCACGAACCGGGACCAATGGATGTGGGCCAGGAGCGAGGCCCATTCGTCCCGGTTCGTGTCTGGAACCGGGACCAAAGGGGACAGATGAACCGGGACCAATGCCCCACGAGGCCCGGCCGGCCCCCTGGGCTCACGAACCGGGATCTATGCCCCCATGGGTCCCGGTTTGTGACTGAACCGGGACTAATGGGCTGGCCAGGCCTGGACCAAAGCCCTGTTTTCTACTAGTGGAGGACATATAGCGCACTGTCCGGCGGCTAGCAGCAACTTGATAGCAACATCGAACACACATTGGGACTCTTTACCTTTCCCATCATGTATGGATGGGTAGGACAATATTTAGGTATGATTTGGTAACATTTGTTTGCATAATTACATTTAGTATGGACAAGTAAATATGGACTAACATACTAGAGTATTTATACCTCGTAGCAATGCACGAACAATTATCTAGTATACTTATGAAAGCACAAATTTGGTGAACCCAAATGATGTAAGTCATGCAACCATCTATATCCAACGTCTCACGTTGCTTCAATGATGTATATATCCATCACATCATCAATAATTTAGAAACATGTTAATTGCATTAATCAAAATTTGGAAAGAAAATTAGCTGCATTAAATACAAATAATCTTGGAGTCATCATTAATTGCAGTTAATCTTGGAAATATTATTACTGCCAAACTGAGCATGTGTCTCATGCACACGATTACTAGTAAGTGTAACCACCCTCGGAATCAGTAAGTCCCTGTCCACACCTATCATATTTTTTTTCCGGCATTTCCTCTCATTAGCTAGCTTGGCTGCTATTTACTTGATTTTTCAATTTTTGTATTGCAGCTACATAATGTGTTGCCAAAAGGTTATTTCTGCTTGCCAATTTATTGATCGGTCATCATGGCCAGAAAGACAAATTAGTGGTTGTTAATGTTTAGTACTCTTTCCTTCAGATCCTTTCTTCGAGAAAAAACAAGGGAGGTTGTGTGTGAACCCGTTTGGGGGGAGCAAATGATACCCTACATAAACATGAATTGAGCGATCAAAGGCACCACGTGTGCAAGATATGTAATTCTATACATTGCCAATAGCAAGCTAGCCACCCCGGATGACGGTGTGAGTATACTTACCTAAATGCATGCCAAGCTCGAAAATGATATAAGCACAAGATGATATTCCTCTGTTATTATTTTTGAACGGGGGGTGGGGGGGGGGGGGGGGGGGGAGGGAGCTTCCCCATTACCACTCAAACAGAGTTTTACAAGAGAAATTACGTCAGAACACACCTCTCAGGAAGTGGGAAGTCTAGAGGAAAGGTACATAAGCCACTGCCTAGCATAGTCTCTTGTATTTAAAGCGGTAAATCCCCCGAGAGAGAAATCAGTTATTATATTTCTTAGAGTGATTCAAGAAAGTTGAAATTCATCCCTGAAGACAGCTGCATTTCTCGAGTCCCAAATTTTCCAGAGAATGGAGAGAGCAACCATGGGCCAAACATTGGAGTTTAGGCCATTTGGTGATCTTGTTTCTTGAGAGATATTCCTCTATTAACTATGTATTCTAAGCTGTTTTTTTTTAGAGAGAGAATCGTAGTAAGCTAGTTGTGTCCGCTTTTATTCTATATTATTTTAAGCAAGCTAGCCGCCACATATGACGTGTGAGAATACAACTTATGTGCCTAGATAGAAAACGATATAAGTGCAGTTTGACATTCCTCGATTAGATAGTTAATACGCTAGTTGTGTCGGCTTCTATCGTGTCTACGACTTGTCATCGTCGTCCATCGATTCTAGTCTCCCTTTGTATTTATTATTTACGAGTGTCTATTCCTAACCAACTTAACCTTGATTAGCTGCCTGGGTATTTGCGACTTTCACTACAGATTATATATATTATACATGAAACCGCCCATGAGGTGTGAGTATATGTCTTATGTGCCTAGCTAGAATTCCACAACTAATCCCGATATCAGCTAGTTATGCCATATTCTCCCTACGACCTATGCTAGTCATGTATCAATTTAAGTGTCGACATGTGCTTATTATTTCTAGGTGTTCTTTCGTATCTAAGTTAACCTCAATTAGCTAGGTACTTGCATGTTTGCGACTTAGACTACCGTTTTTATATTATTTCAATCAAGCTAGCCGCCGGATATGAAGATATGACTGTACATACTTACCTGTAATTAATGAATAGCTATAAAATAGTATGAATACATTCTGGCTTTCGTTGATCAATTACTTAATTATCTAGTCGTGTCGGCTTTTCCCCTCTCTCGCTGGCTTACCTTCGTCATCCATCGATTCAAGTATCCATTGGTACATAATATGTTGTGTTGTTTATTCCAAATCAAGTTAACATCTATAAGCAAAACAATGTGTGATTGGATGGTTAGGAGGACAATGGTATCTCTAGCTCACCAGGGTTCAAGTCCTGGTGCTCACATTTCCCTGGATTTATTTTAGGATTTTCGGCGATGCGCGTTCAGTGGGAGGAGACGTTCCCGTCGACTACGAGACTCCTATGGTGACTTCGTAAAGCTCCAGATGATATGCCGGCTTAGTCTTTCGAATGTGTTCATAGGGGTAGGGTGTGCGTGTGTGCCTTCACAGGGATGATTGTATGTGCGTATATATGAGCGCTTGCGGCTATGCTGTGTTAAAAGAAAAACTTAACATCTATGAAGTACTCTCTGTAAACTAATATAAAACTTGTTAGAGCACTAAACCAGTTTCAAGCAATATGTGATAACCTTGAAGGACTCCCAGGAATGTCCTAAGGCTGCAATGTTAGTAGTGCTACACACAAAGGACACCCACGTGAGTTTCATACGTTATAGATATTCCATAATACCGGAGTATATGTATGTGTAGTATGTGGTATATAAAAATATTTGAATAGTGTATGATGGTAGAATATACCGGGGAGGCTCATTGGCCAGGAACCCGGTCGAAGGCCTACTAGGGGGCCTCCAAGGCCCACCAACAGAAACTGACCGAGTCCAAGTCCACACCTATCATATTTTTTATTTCGGTGTTTCTTCCATTATTCTGAGATTGCTCTCACTAGCTAGATTGGCTTATTAGTTTTTTATTTTGATATTTCAGCTTCATTGTTGGTTGCCAAAAGGTCGTCTCGGCTTGGCAGCTTAGGCCTCTTCAGATGCATAGGTGCTTAGATGAGATGCTAGGTGCATAAAAAAATTTAGCAACTAAAGTTCCTAATGCATATGTGCTTGGTTTGTTGATGCTAAGCTTCCTTCATTTAGTTGTTTAACAACAAAACACTTCGATGAGTACAGTAAACTTCTCTTATGTAAGTATTTTGCATAGATCCGCGCTCTTAGCATTGGTTTTTTTGGGGATCACCAAACTCCTCTCTCTCCTCTTAACAACCTTGCCACCTCAGATTTTTTATATATGTGGCAATGCTTAGCACCTGTACACGGTGGAGCACTGGAAAAGGCCTTATTGATAGGTCAACATGGCTAGAAGGACAAATTAATGATTGTCGATGTTTTGTCTACTGTTTCCTTTCGACCTTCTCTCCGGAAGGAATAACAGGGGGGCTGCTTGTGAACTGGTCCTGGGGGAGCAAATGAAACACTACTTAAACATGGACTGGGCTGCTTGTGAACTGGTCCTGAGGGAGTAAATAAACACTACTTAAACATTAACTGGGCGATCAAAGGCGCGCTGGTGTGCATGTGGTGCAATTGTATATATTGCCATTAGCAACTAGCAGCCCAGATGACGGTGTGAATATAGGTACTTACATGCGTGTCAAGCTAGAAAATGGTATAAATGAAGTCTGACATTCCTCGATTATTTACGTCATAAGCTAGTTTTGTGCATGTTTTCTTTATATTATGTCAAGCAAGCTAAATGCCCCGTATGACAGTAGTGAGTGTATGTCTTACGCGCATAGATTGAAAACAATATAAGTGCAGTTTGACATTCCTTGACTCTTTCTTAATACACTAGTTGTGTCAGATTTTCTTCTTTGAACAACTTGTCTTCGTCGTACATCAGTTCAAAGTCTCCATGAATTGAGCGGTCAGAGGCACCAGCAATTGTAATATCAAAAACGCTCTTATATTATGGGACGAAGTGAGTATTCTAGAGTGTCTATTCCTAATCAATTTATTCTTAGTTAGGTACTTGAAGATTTGCAATTTTGATTACCGATTATATAATATTTCAACCAACCTGGCCGCCCCAGAGGTGTCTGAATATGTCTTATATGTCTAATTACATAATAAGCTAGTTGTAACATATTGTATCTACCATTTTTCTTCCTTATTTATGGACTTAAGTTTGCACTTGTACTTATAATTTTTTTCGTGTCCATTCCTAATGAACTTAACCTTAAAATGATACAAGCATATCCTGCCCTTACTCGGTGAATTACTTAATAAGCTAGTTTTGGCGGCTCTTATTCTCTCCACAACATGTATCACTAGTGCAGGAATTTGTTATAAAGTTTTTCTACCAGCGACGTGCCTTAGAAATGGCACGCCGCAGTTAATCTGCTAAAATATCAGATGCGTGTGAACCAGGAGTGCAGGCCACTAATAAGATGCATGTCAGCAATGTCCAGTGTCAGGGAACGCCACTAGTGTATCCCCCCACCCATGAGTGTCAACCACAAACTATTAGTGGTGTGTGGCTACATGGCATGACACTAATGTTAGTGGATATTAACCGCGTTTGTTCCTACCGCATGCCACTGATAAGTTCTCTCAAAAAATAATAATGCATGCATACTGCCGGCTGGCTGGTATACTCTGGCGAGCCGACGATGTCGCTTTCAGGGCGATGACCTCCTGTCGTGACGCAAAAGGAGGGTCTGTAGCCCGTAGCTAGTAGCGTCGGATAGATATACGAAAACTTATTGTTCGACCAACCTCTCGGAGAAGGAGGAGGTCGATCACTTCTCTCTGTATATGTTCATGACGATCTTGTATACTTAATGGTTTCCTTCATTTGCTTACTAGCTAGCGTGTCGCAAGTTCTCTCTATACGTATAGTACATCGCGTCGACCAAGCATGGAGATAAGAGAGGTCACTTCTCTCTATTACCTAGCTAACACAATATATGAAACCCCTAAATTAACCCTCCAAAACCCCCCAAAACCCCAACCCTCCCCCCCCCCCCCCCCCCCCTCCTAAAAAACAAAAACCCCAGCCCCTGAACTGCTGACGCGTGGATGCTTTTTGGTCCCGGTTGGTGTTACCAACCGGGACTAAAGGCCCTCCTGCCTGGGCAAGCCGCAGCGGCCACATGGAGCCTCATCTGTTCCGGTTCATAAGCGAACCGGGACTAAAGGTATTGGGCTTTAGTCCCGACCCTTTAGTCCCGGTTCCAGAACCGGGACAAATGGGCCTCTGGAACCGGGACAAATGGGCCTTTTCCTACTAATATCGTTGTCCATGATTGGAAAGCAAAATATCCCCGTCCCATGCGACAATGAAAAGTCACTGCATGCCGCCCAACAATTAATGGTACATCCATGCCGTTCATTGCTAGTTACTAGAAAAGTAGACCAGGGGCTAACTAGGAAAAATAGAGATATAGTAGAAAATTTTACATAAATCAGAGTTATGATACCATTAAAAGTTGGACACATGCTAATACACCCTGCCCCTATGAGAACATCCATACGTGATTCGAAAGAAAAAGAGTCCCGTTGCATGATACTATCAAGTTGCCACAGATTTTCGTGTTGCAAGCATGTCGCCACCGGCGACCAGCCGATTCAACGTACGTCCGCCCCGATAGTGATCGGGAAGAAAAGATCTACGTTCCAAGCTGGTATCAAGTCGCCTCTATCCGCTGGCCAATTCATTCTATGTCCTCCTCGTCCGTGATTGTAAATAAAAAGATCCCCGTCCCATGAGACAATCAATAGTCACCCCGGACGCCGAGCAATTCACGGTATGTCATCCATGTCCATTACTAGAAAGAATAAAAGTACATCACAGGCTAACCATGAAAACGCGAAACAGAGTAGAAAATTTCACATAATTCAAAGATAAATTTAAGTTATATAATTGTAGCCATTAGATGATCCAAAACCTTATTTCAAAAAGTATTCTAGAAAATTTCACAAAAATAGAAGATATGAGACCGTTAAATTTTTTATGTTATGTAATTGTAACCATTATGTTATGTGTAATTTTTTATGTTATGTAATCTATAGCTGGGAAGAAAAAGATCTACATTCCATTCTGCTATCAAATCCCCCACTAGCCGCCCGCCGAATTGTTGTACGTCCTTCCCGGCATTGATTGAAAAGAAAAAAAATCTCTGTCCCACACAACAATCAACAGTCGATGCCGGCCGCCTATCTATTCATGGTACACCCTTCCTTTCCATTACTAGAAAGAATAAAGGTAAATCACGGGCTAACAAGAAAAAAATTAGAGTAACAAATTCCACATACACCTGAGATATCGGACCATTAAAATTTGAAGTTATGTAATTGTAGCCATTATATCCCTCGCCAAAAAAATTTGTAGCCATTATATCCTCCAAAGCCTTAATAGTTCAAGAAAAATTATCCACCTAAGCCACCGAAGTATCATATCTAAAAAAATTCCACCACCTCGCTACGTGATTGGAGAAAAAAACCTCAACTTTGTCCCATTCGTGATTGGAAAGAAAACGAGTCATATTCCGTACTGCTAGCAAATCGTCACAAGCCGATTCGACATATGTCATCGCCGTCCGTGATTGTGAAAGAAAAGATCAGCATTCCATGTTGCTATCAAGTCGCTGCTAGCTGATGGCGATTCATTGTACGTCCTCCCTGGTTGTGATTGGAATGGAAAAGTTTTCCGTCCCATGTAACAATCAACAGCCGCCGCCGGGCGCCCAACAATTCGTGGTATGTCTTTCTCTTCCATTTCTAGAACGAATAAAGGGTCACATGCTAACTAGAGAAAGGAGAAATAGCGTACTCCCTTCAGTTCAAAATAATTGACGCAATATTACTACATATTAGAGGCTGGTTATTTAGAAGCTCTGTAAATTAATTTGGATCATATGAAGTAGAAAATTTCTCATAAATCAGAGATATCACACAATTAAAATTTGAAGTTATGTAATTGTAGCCATTAGGTCATCCAAAGCCATAATAATTCAAGATAATTACCCACCTAAAACACAGAGGTGTCCTACCTAAACATTGCCCACCCCCTCCGTACGTGATTGGAAAGAAAACCTAAACATTATTCTCCCCCTCCATTCATGATTTCCGTCCATGCTGCTATGAAGTCGCCATCGATTTCCGTCCTGCTAGCAAGTCGCCGCCAGCCGATTCACCGTACGTCCTCCCTTCCGTGATTAAGA
Organism: Aegilops tauschii subsp. strangulata; assembly: GCF_002575655.3. Taxonomy (NCBI): domain Eukaryota; kingdom Viridiplantae; phylum Streptophyta; class Magnoliopsida; order Poales; family Poaceae; genus Aegilops; species Aegilops tauschii. Next base: position 5,835,750 of record NC_053039.3, read on the forward strand.
AGAAAAGGATATGCGTTCCATGCAGCTATCAAGTCGCCGCTAGCCGCCGGCCGATTCGTTGTACGTCATCCCCGGCCGTGATTGGAAAGAAAAAGATCTTCGTTCCATGCAACAATCAACAGTCGCCGCCGGCGGCACAACAGTTCATGGTATGCTCTCCCCTTTCTTTAGTAGTTACTAGTAAATGTGTCTACGCGTTGCAACAGGAGACAAAACGTCCAGCAAAATGCCATGAGCACAGCACAGCAGCATCCTGATGATGCCAGCCGGCTGCAGTGCAGAAACAAAGGTTTAAAAGAAATGCATATTCCCCTTGCACTAATCATGAAACGAGCCTTAGTGCCGGTGACTAAAAACACTTAGGTCATAGGTTCCATGCAGGTCATCAACTCTTATGTTATACTATCCCTTTCTGTGGTATTTATTATTACGAAATTGCTTCACGGAAGACGCCATATGCACGATCTGCAGTCGATATTTCCTTCGCAACTGCGCTAGCTTCAGCTTTGAATTAAAAAAACAATTGCCTAAACGCTGTTGGTGCTGCCACGTAGTATCGTGCAGGCGTCAGGCACAAAATTATCGTCCGTGTAGCAGCGCTCTTATTATTAAGCTGCCAGACCACATAGGGCTATTGCGGCGAATTGGACCTAGCTCAAATGGTTAGATTCTTTGTAATGGAACTAGCCCAGCAGCGTTCAAGTCCTAGACTTGGTATTGTTGCTTGCATTTTCCTGGATTTATTTCATACTTTTTGACGATGCTCGCTTAGTTGGTGCAGATGTTCCCATCGGCTACAAAGACGCCTGTGATGAATTTTGTCAATCTCAAGATTATTTGTCGACTCAGTATATTGGAGGCGATGTGCACGTGTGTTCAAAGGACTTGTTGGATGTGCGTATATATGAGCGTTTGCGTTTGTACTATGTTTGAAAAATATAATGTATGCGTGCAAACTGCAAAGACTACCTTTAATTTCTCTGTCTCCAAATAAAATTGAAAAAGAGTATTATTTATATTAAAATATACATTAGTTTTTTGTTCATTAGGCTGGTTGTAATGGAGAGTATCATATACTAGTATGATACTAGTGCATGATACTACTTTCGCAATGCATAGTATCATAAGTTAGTATCTTAGATTACCTTATTAATTACCATGCATGACACAAAGTAGTACAACATTTAATATCATATGATATCATGATATGATACCACATCTTCTTTTTCCTCATTTAATTATGTGCCATGTCATCCATAAAATATAGTTGACATGCATGATATCCCTTATGATACTAGCATTACAACCAGCCTTAACTTAATCTTCAATCTACCTTTTCAGATCTCACCTATGAAATTTTGGTTTACCTCCCATGATTATTAAATGGCCCATTTAATGGAGATGTACAAAGTCCACCTTTAATTTCTCAAAAAAATATTGGCTTTAAATCCCAAGATTTGCATCCTCCTTTTGAAATATTTTCCCATGCAATCCGATTTTAGCGCTGACCATCGATGCATGACTGATTTAATCGGGTTGCTCAAACTCGACAATCATAATGCATCCCCCACATGAATCTGGTTTTTAGTGCTCACCGCCAATTTTAACTGGTCTCTTAATCCCACAATTAATGCAACCCTATTTTGAATTATATGCCATCAATTTCTCAATCCCACAATTAATTGGTCCTTATTTTTAGTTATGCCATGGCCCATGGCTAATCGTTCCGTCAATCCCATTTAATTAGAGCCCATCTAGGATAGTATATGTGCAGCATGCACTTTTGCAGACGTCAGACTCATTCTCTTCTTTCTTAGTTCTGTGTTTTTTTTTATAAAGCTTTCAATCTATTCATCAACTGTTAAGGTAGTACAAAGAACATTAGAAGTAAGTTTACATCTAGGTCCGTAGACCACCTAGCGACGACTACAAGCACTGGAGCAAGCCGAAGGTGCTCGCCGTCATTGCCCCTCCTTCGTCAGAGTCGGGCAAACATTGTTCTACCAGACAGTCGGTAAGTCGTTGTGTTAAGGCCCCATAAGACCAGAGCACCAGAACAGCTTGATCTAACGGTCTGTAGTCGACCGGTACCTAGCATTGGCTCAAGGGAAAAGGATGAGTAATAAGAAAACGAAACCACATTATAGGATGATATCATCTTAGATGAGATATAATTTAGTTTCATCCATATGTGTCATAGACAGACCCCACATATAAACTATCAACCACCACCGCCGGCTCCTCCCTTCACCGCTCAAGCAAGCCTGTCGCGACAAGTTAGGCTGTACAACCGTAGGTGAATACTACCTTGATAGTAGTCAATCTAGCAGGCTTCCTGCTAAGGCGATTCTCCTATCTATATATACTCTGTAAGGGATTGCCAGCTACCAAACCAATTGATCAGAGAGAGAGAGAGAGAGAGAGAGAGAGAGAGAGAGAGAGAGAGAGAGAGAGAGAGAGATGTGGAGACTAAAGATCGGGGAGGGTGATGACAACCCACTGCTGCGTACCACCAACGGCCACGTCGGCCGGGTGGTATGGAAGTTTGATCCTGACGCGGACGACCCCGAGGAGGTCGCCGCTGTGGAAGCCGCCCGCCGGGACTTCACCAGCCGCCGGCACCAGATGAAGAACAGCTCCGACCTTCTCATGCGCATGCAGGTCTCCTTAGTTGCATTGTTTCTTTCTTTCTCTTCCTTTCACATACGCTGCTACTATATGGATGCAATTAGGAGGGCTTGACGAAAATCAGGACCGTGTTAAACTTCACCTATATACTATATGATTGGGAACGTGTTCCACTTCAAAAGAAATCGGTCAAACTTCACCATGCATTACTTTTTACTTTTTACTGCAGTTGGGACTAAGATCATCTATATATGGTTGTGTGCAATCCAAGGGGTTTCAACCTCCTTTCCTTCAAAAAAAGGGACATGTTAGACGTACGTGTCGCCACAGAGGGCTCACCGGACTGCCCCATCCAACAGCACCAAGAGAGGACGCCATGCGCACACCTTGGCTTTCGCAGTTCCCTAGAGTTTCATAGTTGGTCCCATTGAGATTATATCCAGAGAGAGAGAGAGAGAGAGAGAGAGAGAGAGAGAGCGAGAGCTGGTCGCAATGAAATAGTAGTAGCATATGTACAGTCCAAATAAATATGTATATGTGCTTCCTACGAATATATAATAGCTAGGAGTACCATTGCTCATTCTGTTTAGCTGAAAACTTGACCGCAACTTTGACTTGCCATATTTTGTGTCATGCAGTTGTCCAAGTCAAACGGCCTCAAGACGAACCTTCCTGATCCCATCAAGCTTGAGCAGCATGGCTATGCCACACAAGAGGCCGTCTTGATGTCTTTAAAGAGGGCCATCAGCCGCTATTCCACGCTCCAGGCAGATGATGGCCACTGGCCTGGGGAGTTCGCTGGCACTTTATTTCTCTTGCCCAGCTTGGTAGTACTTTCTCTTTCTCATTTACCAAGAACAATCTTTTTCTTATCTATTATCATCTTCATACATAAATGCTCCTTTCGTAAAGAAATATAAGAGCAGCATTTAGAAACGCTCTTATATTTCTTTATAGAGGGAGTAGATATTATTTTCCTGTTTTGACTCCCATCGACCATTTTTTTTTTCAGATTATAGCATTGCAGGTGACTGGATCACTGACTACTGTGTTGACATCTGAACATCAAAAAGAGATTCGGCGATATCTCTACAATCACCAGGCACGTATGAATGCCTAATGACAACTTTGATTAAATCTATAATTAAAGATGCCATGTATTTGCTGATATTCATTATTAAGAGTGCAGAATGAAGATGGGGGCTGGGGACTGCACATCGAGGGAACAAGCACAATGTTCTGTTCTGTCATGAACTATGTCGCTTTGAGATTGCTAGGGGAGGGGCTGGATTCACGTGGACCCATGCTGCAAGCTCGGAGTTGGATCCTGGACCATGGAGGAGCAACTTTAACACCATCTTGGGGAAAATTCTTTCTTTCGGTACGTAGAGAACATAATAGGATGTCCAAAGTACATATGTACATACACACTTATTTTTGCAGTTGGTCTTGAAAGGGAATGGAATACATATATTTGGGCAGCCTCATATCCTTCGTCCCAAAAGGGAATGGAGTACATATGTTGTTGGATTTTCAGCCTAGAGGGATTCCTTGTCTGATATTTCCCTAACTTCTTGCTTAAGGTCCTTGGAGTATATGATTGGTCGGGGAACAATCCATTGCCACCAGAACTATGGATAGTACCGTATTTCTTGCCGATTCATCCAGGTCTGGGCCTCCAACTTCAGTTTCTTCATTTACTAGAAGGGTTGGGTGTGCTTTGTTGCGCCGTTGGTGTTGTTGGCTTTTCATAAAAAAATTACTCTCTCTGTTTCAAAATCTAACGTGAATTAGTTTGTTGAAAAGTCAAACCTTTTAAGTTCGATCAAAATTATAGAGAATATATCAATATCCATAATGTCATATCGGTGTCATTAGATTCATCATGAGATGATTTTTCATATTTTATTTATTTAGTATTGTGGTGGCCAAAGTAAAAGAAAGTTAATTTTCAAAAAACTAATACTCCCTCCGTTCTTAAAATATGTGTCCTTTTAGAGATTCCACTACAAACTACATACGAATGGATATAGACATATTTTACATTATAGATTACTTCATTTTGCTCGGTGTGTAGTCCATAGTGAAATCTCTAAAAAGACTTATATTTAGGAACGGAGGGAGTACACCTTATAATCTGCTACTGAGGTTCACAAATAGGGGAGATGATGGGGTGTGTTTCCTTTATTTAAAATATGGTGTTTCGGTGGGCCTTTCGCGGTGAGATTCTATGTTATATATGCTAATCAACCCATATTTATGTGGTTGGATTTACGCGTCCATGAGTGCATGTACTATATTGGTGCTACAGTATCACATGTTGACGCTTCTTGTTTCTAGGTGGTGTGAGGGTGCGCGGGATTGATATGTTTTAATAGGCCAGTTGCTGCCAATTAATTTAAAAAATGGTTGACACGGGCAAAATGTGAACCAATTCCCAAATTCTATACCTCAATCGAGTGGGAGAGCTCCAAAATTAAGAAGTGTGGTGAACTAAAGGAATTGAACGAGAGAGCTCCCTGAGAAATTGTTGACCCAACCAAAACCGGATGACCTAATTTCAAATTGAAGACCTCATTTGATTGTGAGGCACTAAAAATTAGGGAGCATAGTATATGTAATGTCTAGCTGAATTCATTATTTAAATTTTGTCTTCTAGCATCACACTTTCTTACTAGTCCATGTCATACTTTTTACGTAATGTCTTAACATGCTGTTTTTTTTCTCAACATTAGCTCCCTAGATTGGTTCTACCAGAATAATGTCATTATCTTACTTTAAAACTAAGTTTTTAATTTGATTTTTTCTTAAAAAAGGAAGATAGACCCGCCTCTACATCGTAATGATGCATGCAACCATTCTTAGTTTCATAGTGAACTAGTGAACAATATTTAAAGTTGTGCCAAATTAATGGATCATGGAAATGGAATCTCGATTCATTTCGCCGCACACAACCACGCTCAATCCACCAAACTTACATTGCCTACAAATTAAGGGTATTCGAGATGATAAGTGGCTCATACATCATTGCAAACTCCAAAAACTCGGATGTAAAGCTTTCAGAAAAATATCAGATAATTCTTGCTAATAAATGAAATATTCAGGATAAGAGTATATCTCATTAGTGAGGTAAGGGCAACAGATAAACAACTGAATTTCGTCACAAAATTCTCTCCAGTCCACATCCTTGTCAATTGTTATGAATTATCTTATAGCCAGCCAAATATCCATGCATATGCACGAACTATGTTCTATTGGAATTTTTGGTGGAAGTACTGCAACCATCTTACATGTATTTCATAGAATTTTATAGGATATAGTCAGCAATTGCCGATGTTAACTATGTACAAATATGGGAATAGAAAATAATGCATGGAGTACCTTATACATATACTAGACTCATCCTTGTTATTTAATCAGGGCGCATGTGGTGTCATTCTCGTTTGGTATATTTGCCCATGTCATACCTATACGGGAAGAGGTTCGTTGGAACTACAACATCAATTGTACTAGACTTGAGGGAAGAGCTTTACACCGTACCATACAATGAGATTGACTGGGACAAGGCTCGCAATGGGTGTGCCAAGGTATCACTAATACTCACTCAACTACTCTATCAACTCTTTACTCCACTTATTATTTGAGGTAATTTGTACAAACTCTATGTATTTCAGTTCGTTGTGGAATCATTATGTTGGATATAGTCTGGAATAGACTTCATGAAAAAAACTTAAAATTAACGTTTGCCAGAAGGACAGCATGGGAAATGCTAATGTAGGTGCACGAGGCTGAATTGGTGAACTAGAGAAAACTGCCATACCATCACGTACAATCCAGTAGGTTTGTTTCTAGTAAATGCAAAGATTGTGCCTTGATACATTGATTAAAAGACCATTAAGACTGAACATCTACGACATAAAAAGACCCACAATCACTGGACAAACATTACAACTAATTCCAAATTAGCTAACAACCACTGTCCTTGATGCCATCCAAACATAAACTAATGACACTCAATGCCTACTAAAACCTTGGGCACAAGAAGTGAGAAACCATCTTTGCAAAGAAGGGCATAATCGGGTCACTCCTATTTCGAGAAGATAAAACGTTGATAACAACCGCCAATCATCAACATCGCATCACCTTCAAAGACGTCCTCACCATGCCTGATTAACCTCGATCTCACCAATTAGCCTGGATATTGTCATGGTCTAATCGGCAGGCAGGAGATGGCCCCAAGAGGCCAGAAAGGGCAGAGGCAAGACATCATGTACTTATTGTAGATGTGTTGGAAATGTCAACCTCCGATCATCCTTAGAATAAACACATCATCGTGCCGTTTACCTCTTGCAACACACACTCGAATCTTAAGCTTATAGGTTTATGGTAGTAAATTATTAAACTCTTTGATCCACCAGATTCTAAAAATGTAGTAGCAAGCAAAATGTTAGAATAGGACATGTATTCCAGGAAAAATTAGAGGATTGTAAAACACTAGGATTTTAAGACTTTAGTGTCTAATTTTTGAATCAAGATAAACACCAGACTCCTAATAACCATAGTAAAATCATAGTCAAGAAACCCTAGCCTCACTCTTCATGAATAGAAATTGTACAACGAGATCTAAGTAGTTTGTAGAATTCCTGTGATTTTCTGACAAAACATAAATCAAAGTAAAATTTCTTAAGTTATACCTTTTCATGTGTTCCTTTCAATGACGTGGAAAGATTATTTCAACAAAATAATGTATTCTATTTTCATGGTTTTCTCCATTTTTACGATTAGGAAACATAAAATAAGGAACTAATCTTAACCAAACATTTTCTTATCCAACCATTACTACACCATCAGTGAATCTTCTGTGAGAGATCCAACATATAGCTCCCCTCCATAAGCAATATTCTCCACCGATGGCGTCCATCACATCGAAAGGATGCAATTTAGATTGGTTGTGGTTAATGGAACATTATGACCATTATTAAACCTCAGATTAAGGGATAGAAGTATGAAACCAAAGGATTTCTATAACCATGACCACAGCTTTCAGAGAATCTTCTGAACTGAAATATTGATTTTGGTTGCATCGCAGGAAGATCTCTATTATTCCCATTCACCACTGCAAGATATCGTATGGGCTACTCTCAGGAAAATTGGTGAACCAATATTTCTTCACTGGCCTGGCAGCAATTTGCGGAAGAGAGCTCTAGACAATGTCATGAAACATATAAAGTACGAGGATGAAACTACTCAATACTTATGCATTGGTCCTCTAAATAAGGTAAAGGAGGGGTTACTTTGAGAAATTTTTGCATCATTGTTTTCCTTAGATAGGTCCAAACTCCAAATGGTTCCTATAGTTGATTTAACTTTATTAAATTCATTACTATTTATCAATTAATTTATTTCTTTTATACTTTGTTTCTCAATTGACTACTAGTAATTTGTAAGCAGATGTTGAATATGATTTGTTGCTGGGTAGAAGATCCAAACTCAGAGGTATTCAAACTCCATGTTGAAAGAATATATGATTTCTTATGGGTCGCCGAAGATGGCATGAAGTTGAAGGTGTTTACGAGTTCTTCTGCATTTCATTAAAAAAACTCATAGGGGCATTTATGTATAGATTTAACTAAGGTGGTGGCAAAAAATTAAGACACGTTGTACAAAAGTTGAATCAAATAATATCTATGGTGTCTCTTTTACTTCAAATATATCCATACATACCAGAACATGTCAATTCTCAACAACCTTTATTATACTATGAATTGGCCCCACTCAGCTGGGTGAGGGAGTGTATGTAGATTCCAACCATGTTCAAGTCCTCTCTTCTTGAATTTTAGTGCGTATTTTTTCTCTGTAAAATACAAATAGTTTCTGCTACTGGTTAGAAAAAACTATCTATTGGTCACGTACTCACTTTGCGTTTTCATATAGAATGTATTTTGAAGCAAAGATTAAGGTGCTAGAAATTTCAACAAAATTTGGTTGTATGAGACATGAATATGAATAATTAGATTCATAATATATGAACTAAAATATAAATTAATATTATATCATTTGATGGTAATATATATTATATATTTATTAATTATTGTGCAGTTGAAAATATTTATTGAGTATAATAATGGGAACTTTTTCGCATGCAAGTTGTGGTGAGCCTTTGATGAGATGGTATGTGTGCATCTTGAGATAAATAGAGGTAGTGAGAATTAACTACTTAGGTATAATATTTGATACCTCGCACATTAGTGTGGGAACAGGGCCGTCTATAGAAATTTGAGGCCCGGGGACGAAAATCAAAACATGACTAAAATTCTAAAAGAACATATAATGGAAAAACTAATATAATAAATGCATAATGTCACTCTATTATATAATTTTGCATCTGTTTTATTTTTCACAAAGTTTAGATATATTTCAAATATTAATGCTAAAAACAGTAAAGGGGTACTAAAACAATAAACTAACCTCATGTTCTACCTAAAAGCAGCAACCATCTAGTGTTCCTTAAAATTTATTCATATTCAGACATGAAATAGCCTAATTAGTGTGAAAATAAATAAATCAAGTACATCCGATCCAATCTTGTCGACAAATAAATAAATTACCAACACCTAGCCCCGTTGATACATAACTTGTCCATAGCCCCGCCCTAATTTAGCCTTGAGGGGATCAAATTAATAAGTACTAGTGGTCAATTAGTTACCAATACCTACTAGTGTATGACTGGAGGCAGAGGTCGTGCAACAGTAGGCGACCGTCGATCGGGTGCAAGTAGGCGGTGTCCTGGCGGCTGCGCGATTAGCCGCCGGTGGAGCTGTGGTGGTGAACCTACAGAATAGTGAAAAGGGATACCTACCTGGAGGATTAGCGGAAGCATCATGTGCTACTGGCGGATGGCCCTGCAGCGTCATGGGCTTATTTGCTGGTGGACTGGTCCTTTTTCTTTGGTTTGTTGATTCTGCCACTCGATTAAGGCATTAAGCCAACTTTTTTGGCATTAAGCCAGCTATACACGTGTATATGTTGTATAGTACTATACCATGGTGATTTGGGGGCCCCAAATATTTGGGGGCCCTGTGTGGTCGCCCATCTTGGCCTCCTCAATCGACGAGGCTGTGTGAGAACATATCACAATATATTTCAAGGACATTTGGTCGTATGGAACATGAATATGATCAGTAATACGAGAACTAAAACTAAAAAATACAACGATTTAATGTGTTTGATTATTTTATAGTTGCAAAATGAATATTAATATAAATATCATACTATATTAAAAATTACCATGCATTTTTGTATGTTGATGAGCCCTTTACTTATCCATGGTGGCATGTTGTGATGGGTTGCATGTTGAATGATGAGGTGGCATGCTTGCATGTTTAGAGAAATAGGTTTGTGGGGGCTAGATGTTTACATATAGAAGATATAAGATATGATAGGGAGTAGATAACTCAAGACTCTCTTGTAGTTGTTTTGGAAGGTCATGGATGATAGCTAGTATGAGTAGGGATGAATAAGTGCATATGTTTGGCAGGAAATTCAAATGCATTGCAGTCCACTTGCTAAAATAGTTGTTTTTTAATTGAAATAAGGATAGTGTGTACTTTTTAATTTACTCATAATCTTATACCCTTCTTTGTAGTCTTACAATGGCAGCCAACTATGGGACACAGTTTTGACAGTTCAGGCTATATTTGCTACTGGCTTGACAAAAGAGTTCCCCCATACAATAAAACTTGCCCATGACTATATAAAACGTTCACAGGTAAATATACAAAATGCTACATGATAATGTATTTGTTGGACACTAATCAATAAGGTTTAATTACTGAATAAAATTTAGTAGTAATTATGTTTAAATATTCATGTAGATTTGTGTGAATTTTCCTGGAGATCAAAGCAAGTGGCATCGTCATATATCTAAAGGTGGATGGACACATTCAACTGCTGACCATGGGTGGCCAGTATCAGACTGTACTGCAGAAGCATTGAAGGTAGTCCTCCCACTTGATTTTTGTATTATCCAAAACCTTTGTGTCAGACTATTCATGTAATCAAAATTAGTAGAATACCCTTGCATAATATGATTCATGTATTCAAAATACGCAATACCATTCAGCAAGTCCATGTCTTTTAGCTTTGGTAGTCAAAATTATTATAAGCCAAAAATCCCCTTCATCTTGGCTGGCATGCATGCACGCAAACCACGTTAAATTAAATGTGCAACACCCTCACTTAAATTATACACCGTCTATTTATAAAGCGGCCAAAATACGCATGCCACCCTACTTGTACTTTTGGCCCACCTTGTTGAAATGGTTATCCTTGAGGAGGGCAGGGGTTCCTGTGTTCATTAAGAAGAAGAGAGATGGTCCAGTTTATAAGAAAAAACATACTAAAAAAATCAAACATTCAGGGCTAATCAGGGAAAACTGAGTGAAAACCCAAAAATAAAAATATGAAAATAAAGAAATAAAAAAGACACTAGAGCCTAGGAATAGGGGCAAGACAAATTTAGAGTCAAGGAACATCGTCTGGGCCCGACACCGGAGCACCAAGGTCCAAAGTAATTGGGTGTGGCTCAAGTGCAAACAAATTGACCACCACTGGCCGAAGAGAACTCATCCATGTTGAATCACGCCTCTAAATCAACATGGAAGCATCATGTGCCATCATTAGTGTGTGGGAATCATCCTGAAAGGTCAACCTTTGACTTCCCAGTGATACCTACCAAAGTGATTAACGCCGCGGACACTTGCGGTAAAAGTGGTATTTTGTACATGTCCAAGTATGCTTTCATATTTTTCTAAGGGCCCTCCACTTTTCTCACCTTTGGCAACTCACAAAAAACCTCCAACAACCTATACTCCGCACGCTTAGTCGTCGGGATGTTGCATGCCTTGTTCTTCTTTTTCAGATGTCCACTTCGTCGCCCCCATCCTTCTCCGTGTGCGAAGGTGTTGGGGTCCCAAGCAGAGGGTGTGGGGCCTCACAAGTAACCTTGTTCAAAAAATCGTTTGCAGCCTTGATTCCATGAGCTAAATCAATGGCGCATTGATATAAATAAGCTAATATTGCATTTCTCTTAAGGCATTGATATGAATAAGCTAATATTGCATTTCTCTTAAGGCTATACTATTGTTGATTAAGCTTCCTCCTAAATTGGTTGGCGAGCCTATGGAAACAAGCAGGCTTGATGATGCAATCAATATTCTATTGTCTTGGATGGTTAGTACCTCCTAGTTCGAACCCATTCTTTTCTTCATTCATTTTTTTTCTCATAGCTAGTTTAACTCATTACTCACATTTTCTAATCAATAGTCACATTTCTCGAATGTTTTTATGAAACAATAATGTACATTTTAAAATTCTTACTCGATACTCCTTTGCAGAACGACGATGGTAGTTTTGGTGCATATGAGCTAACAAGATCTTATGAATGGCTTGAGGTGAGTTTGAATAAGCTTCTAGGTACATATTATTGTTTCTTAAAACAAAATTCATAAGGAACATTTTTCATCTACTATGTGGGGGGGAAGAAACACTTTGTTGAATTTATCATATTAAGTTCATGTATAATTCTTGGTTATATCAACCGATAAGACTATAAGTTTCCTCTATGCAATCATGATCATTTGTTTTTCATATACTTCAGTTGCTCAATCCTTCCGAGAGCTTTGGGGACATAATGATCGAGCATTCGTAAGGGACTCTAACCATTGGTTTCTTGCTTAGTTATCTATGTTGCTATTTTTTTTGTTTATTTGATGCATTTTCAATCTTTGTTCGCACACAGGTACGTTGAGTGTACATCATCAGTAATTCAGGGTCTAGTGTTATTTAGAGAAATGTACCCCAAACATTGTCGCATGGAAGAGATAGAAAATTGTATCCAAAAGGCTGCAGACTACATTGAGAGCATCCAAAGGAGTGATGGATCATGGTTTGAATTCTCACTAAATTTTCACTTGAAGTTTCTCTCTTTCTTTATTCTTAAATAATCGAAGATTAAACTCCCAACCTCTATATCATTTGAACTTGTCCAGTTAATTTCCAACTATAGGTACGGCTGTTGGGCTATTTGTTTTACCTATGGTACATGGTTTGGGGTGAGAGGATTGATTGCTGCAGGCAGAATGTACAAGAATAGCCAAGCAATCAGAAAAGCATGTGAATTTCTGCTATCCAAGGAGCTTCTCCCATTAGGGGGGTGGGGAGAAAGTTACCTCTCCGGTCAAGACATGGTAAAAGTTTCTCCTTCCTCTTTTTACTCTCATCTCTTAATTACTCCAATTAACCGTGACCAGTGAATGCTTTAATAAACTAACAACACAGGTTTACACCAATCTTGAAGGCAACCGGGCTCACGCAATCAACACTAGTTGGGCCATGTTGGCCCTAATTGATGCCGGACAGGTGATTTTGTTCCTTTGAAGCTTGCCTTGTACTTAAATCCATTTAGTGCATGCATGTCCTATAGTATTCATTTGCTACGCTACTTGTGAACTGCAACTTGTACACAACAGCATAGACATCTCCATTATTAGTTCATAGGTACGATCAACATATATTATTCTGTGTTGAATTGGTTTGTATGCTGACAGTACTACTTATTTTTTCGAGTGAACAGGACCAAAGAGATCCTGCATCTCTACATAGGGCAGCCACGGTTCTGATCAACTTCCAGTCGGAGGATGGAGAGTTCCCTCAGCAAGTAAGTCATTCCCTTTTATTTTATGAGCATCATGTGCTATGCTTGTAAGGGGAAAGCAATAGTATGGCAATATATATCCATAGAAAAAAATAGTGATTGAACTATATAAAATTCAATTAATTAATTGATTGCAACTTGTCGTTAATTAGTGAGTACAAATATAACAACAAGATCTAAGTTAATTCCTAGTAGCTAGTGTGCTTTGGAATAACTTTGGCATGTTTCCTCACTTGACAGGACATTATTGGAGTTGCCAACCGCAACCTTATGCTCACTTACGCCCAATACAGGAACATCTTCCCTATTTGGGCTCTTGGAGAGTACTACCGTAGAGTGGTCCTGACAACATAAAGGGAGAATCTGCCGTGTATATGTAGCCATTGAGAATTACACACTGTTCGATGATAATTTGTGCACATAATTTTCCACATCTCCATGGAGCATGGAGTGCCTATTCCCACAAATACATTGTACCATTATCAACATATCTACAAACTTGTTATATTTAGTTCAGATGATTCAGTTATTACAATATTCGCTGGGTTCCTCTAGGTGTTATTATAATATTTGGTGTGTTCCTCTAACTGTTTCATTTTACCTCGCAACTGTTAAAGAACATCCAGGAGCGGAGTTCGCTACACGCAGAGCATTCTAATAAGACAACCAAACATAAAAATTTTAACAATAGGCTTCAGTACGGGCCACTTCACTGACTGAGTGGCACATTAAATTGCACAAAAGGGAAACTTGTGCTTCCCAAAGGAGAGTGGCGTTTGGGCACATGAGAGCGCACGCTCCCGATTTTTAAAATGTGTTCTAAACATATTTTGAAATGTAAAAAATTCCAAACAAAAATGAGGCGCGTACATCTTGATATTGTATATGCTCAGAAAGTTGTTTCGCGAAAAACCGACAATTTATGTATCGCGTGTGAGAAAGACAAAATCTGGTGTTAAAAAATGCTTTTCACAAGACATCTTTTTGTCTTTTTTACAGAAGCCACAAAAAATGTTGGTTTTCTCCGAAACTTGATGTGCACACATTTAATGTCGAGATGTATGCGCCAATTTTTTGTTTGAAATTTTTTCACACTGTGAAATATATTTTTCGCGTGCAGGAGCGCACGCTCCCGGGAGCACCAACGGATTTCCGCTCCCAAAGGAGCTTTTGTCCGAGATTTCGTTTCTTGGTTGGTGCCTTTTTCCGTAATCAGTAAAACAATAATTGTTGGTCTGCTTACAACACAAAGATTATGTAACAACCTATATCACAGAATTCATTCATATACAATTAGAAGCACGACAGTCTATGAAACTACTATAAGTACCTTTTTGTATTTTACACACTTTTAAGTAACTGTTTAGTAGCATTGTACACGGCCACATGGAATTATCTGCAGCAAAATCAAAACCACTATTGTGATCTATAGAACGCACTGTGATACAACATATAGGGCTTTGGCCGATGAGATCATCCGCAGCAGCACGTACGCACACGCCGCTGCCTAGCTAGGCCCGCTGACCTTGTATGTACTCAATGTATGTTCGTTCGTTGAGAAAAATGTAGTGGGGTAAATAAGTATTAGTGTTTCGCCCTCCGGTCTCCATTGCTGGACAGAAATTAACGAGTTGGAGGAATGGCGCACTGACCTTACCTTGTAGTAGCCGGGAGAGAGATGGTATGGCGTCTGGGCTCCTTGTCGAGGGCTGCTGCGGCGGCTGCAAAGAACCTGGTGGGCGGTGGTGTCTCTCTCACCGCGTGTCACGGCTGAACATTTCTTTGAGGGAAGTGTCAGGGCTGAACTCGCTGGGCTCGTCTGCTTTTTCTTGGCAGTTTCTCGTTAATGGAGTTAGGCCAT
This sequence comes from Aegilops tauschii subsp. strangulata, assembly GCF_002575655.3. NCBI lineage: Eukaryota > Viridiplantae > Streptophyta > Magnoliopsida > Poales > Poaceae > Aegilops > Aegilops tauschii. Next base: position 5,850,953 of record NC_053039.3, read on the forward strand.
ATAGAGCTAGTTTGGTTGCATGCCTGGGCCTCGTGCCTGAACGAGGCCACTGACTGGCCTAGGCCTGGCATTTTGATTTTTTTTTTCGGCAGGCATGCTTGGGGTAGACTTGTTTGGATTCCGACCTGGCCTGGGAGCATTAAAACGTTATTATAACCGACGAAAACAGCCCACTACCCATTTGTAATCTAGTGCATTAGTGTTAGATATGTGTTAGCCTGAGACCGGATGGGGATGCCTGCCAGGCTAATTGCGCTGTCTGGTTCTCTAGGCTAGGCTGGTAGCTTTTTTCCGTGGACAGCAACCAAACAACCTCCAGGCACGTCACAGGCAAGCTCCAGGCATCTTGACCAGGACATCAACCAAACAGACGCATAGCCCTGCCGGTCGTCAACGGTGTTAGGGGTTGTCAATGGACGGCCTGGCATTAAATTTCATAGTGGCCCTGATTTTGGTCGCGCATGTGTCATATCTTGCTTATAACGAGGCTACCCTATGTTTTACCCCACACGGTAGGTACTGGGCTGGCCTGTTTTCTTTTTTTTCCGTTCGCTGGGTGTTTCTTTTTTTTGTTTTTGTTTAATTCACTAGTTGTCGCCCTGATTTTCTTGCTTTTTTTTCTTGTTAGTTTCTTTTTTGATTTTCTTTGTACTTCAGGTTTTTCCTGTTTTGCTTACTTTTCATTGGTTTTCTTTGTTTCTTTAATTGTTTTTTCATTTTTTCTTTGTTTCTAAATATTTCTTTCTGGATTTTCGTATGTTTTTTTGTTTCTTTTTTCTTTGGTTTAGTTTTATTTCTTTCTTGGTTCTCATCGGCTTTCATTGTTTTTCTTTGTTTGTTTCTCAGTTTTCCCTATTCCATTCTTTTGAATTGGTTTCTTCGGGTTTTTTTCCTTTCTGTTTTTTATTGGGTTTTCTACATTTTATTTGTTTTTTATTTTCCATTGGTTTCTTTGTTCACCACATGTTTACCTGTTCAGTACACATTCAACAAATTTTTTATACACGGTTAACATTTTAAGAATACATGATTAACATTTTTTTTGAGAATTTATATGTTTTTATGTATAAATGTTCAACGTATTTTCTATACATATTTTAAAATTTTCAAATACTTAATTATAATTTTCAAAACTTGTTTTCAAACGCCTGATTTTATTTTTTAAAATACATGATCAACTTTATTCATACACATTGTATATTTTTTATACATGAGAAATATTTTCTCTATACAAATTTAACATCCTTCAAACATTTGGGTAATTGTTTTCAAAAAAAATTATGTAATTTTTTTGTAATATATATATTGAAAATATACAAAGGTAAAAAAGCAAAAAAAAAGTAAAAGAAATAGAAAAACATTACGAGTCTGTGGCCTCCATTGCACCAGGGCGGGCCCATCTCTCGCTGCCCTTATCGCAAGCATTCCATTCGTCTCTTACGCAAGACATAGGGTCGGGTGAATCCTGCAGCGCCCGTTAATGTGTATTCTGTGAACGGGTGCTGAGCTGGGCCGACCCATTAGTTTGTTTCCAAATCGAAAAATGGTGCGGGATCTAAGTTTCAAATCCAGATCCACTTCGTGGTGAGGACTTTGTTCCAACCACTAGGCTACGCCTCACTAGATGAGCAATTGTTCTACTTTTCACTTCTTATTTAGTTCGGTTTGGCTTTTTTACTTTTTACTTTTTTTCTTATCCTTTTCTTTTTCTACTTTTTGATTTCTTTAATGGGTGCTTTTTTAAAATTCGTGAACCTTTTTCTAAATTGACAAGCTTTTTTTCAAATTCCATAAACTCTTTTAAAATTTGATGAACTTTTTTCAAATTTGAAGAACTCTTTTCAACTTCGATGACCTTTTTTTAAATCTGATTAACTATTTTCAAAATCTATGAACTTTTTTTCAAATTCGATGAATTTTTTTCAAAAACTATGAACTTTTTTCAAATTCGACGAACTCCTTTCAAATTCGATGAACTTTTTCAAAATTCAGTGAACTCTTTCTCAAATTTGATGAAATTTTTAATTTCATGAAATTTTTTTGATTCATTTATTTTTTGAATATATGAACTTTTTTATAATTCGTGATGTTTTTAAAAATCTGTGGACATTGAAATTTCATTCACGTTTATGCTTGAAAAGAAATCAAGTTCTTCGAAATAGCGCGGCTACTCTTTTGTTCTTCAGACGTACGCGCACCAATATTACCACTAAGTCATTCTGGCACGAGAGGTTAGACGCCCACGCGCTGATCTTAATGTCGTTGGTTCGATTCCTCCCGATAACCATTTTTTGGTTGTTTTTCGCGCTATTTCATACGTTTTGCTTTGCTGTTCATGGGTCCGCCTACTGGCGTGCCACAGTGAGCACCAGTTTGCTCAATTAGCATTCGGCGCTGCAGGCGCCGGTTATTACTGTTTTCTGTAAACCGGTGCATGCAGCCGCTTTATTTGGGATCGGCCCATTTAGCTCGCCTCCCGTCCAACCCACTTCGCTCGCATATTGAAAGGGCAAAAATTTCGGTACAGCTGGAAATCGAACAGAGGTCTCCTGGTTCAGAACACACTCTGCTGACAACTCCGCCACAGGAACTTAATACAGTTAGGTGCATCACTTTCGGACCTTTATACCTTTTCTTTCGCTTTTTTCTATTTTTGGTTTTTGGTTTTTTCTGTTTTATTTTTTATTTTCCTTCTTCCTCGTTCGATGATTTTTCCAATCCATCCACATTTTTTAAAATCGACAACTTATTCAAATTTCATGATTTTATTCTAATTTGATAAAAAAATTGATGAACTTTTTTCAAGATCGATGATTTTTTCCTTCAAATTTGTGAACTTTTTTCAAACTCGATGAACTTTTTGTTAAAATTAATGAACTTTTTTCAAGATCGATGAATTTTTATTTCAAATTTGTGAACGTTTCTAAAATTTGGTGAACTATTTTTTCAAACTCGATGAACTTTTTGTCATAATCGATGAACTTTTTTCAAAATCGATGAACTTTTTTGAAGATCGATGAAATTTTCCTTCAAATTTGTGAACTTTTTTCAAAATCGATGAACTATTTTTTCAAACATGATGAACTTTTTACAAAAACGATGAACTCTTTAGACATTTTCAAAAAGTTTTTGTTTCCAAAATCGGTGAACTTTTTTATGTTTGTGAACTTCTCTTCAAAAATGATGAACTATTTTTCAAAATCGACGAACTTTTTCTAAGTTTGTGAACTTTGGTCATAAAATCAATTAACATTTTTAAATTCACGAGTTTATAAGAAATTAAAGTAAAAATAAATTAAGCACGGCCATACTACTTTAAGATCTGTCAGAGCCACTAAATCACAATTGTCCAATGGCTGTGGCGGTTAGCCAACCTTGAACAAGCCTTTCCTATGTGAGCGACGTGAGGTTAATTCCTTAAATAGCACCTTTTTTTTTTACTGGCCATTTTTGTTCGCTACGCATTCCCACCGCGGACCGGCCCAGCAAGGCGCTGCAGCGGGCGCCAGCTACCTGTTCGGCCCGAACAGGAGCTCCCCCGAACTGGGTCGGCTCGTCATGTTTTTCGTGCTGAGCAACTGGGCTGGCTGCTTTCTGTTGACATAGTTAGGCCCGGTGTGGTGGCAGACCCATTAATCAGAATCAGGATATGGAGAGCAACTAATTGAGAAGTACTCTTTCGGGAGCCCCCAAGGGTCATTTGAGGTAGGCTATTTTGCATGCTCTCAGTCGCCACCACTTGTCGCGCTCTGGAATCTCCTTTTTTATTTTAATTTAATTTATTTATCTGTACGTGTTTTTGGCTTTTAGATTATTTTTTTGTTTTTTGGCTTTTCTCTTTTCCCCGGGTCTTTTCTTTTTCCATTCATGAGAGGCACATATTTACTTCTCATGAAGGCACGAATTTGCTTTTCTGAGAGGCATGTGTGTGCCCTCTTGGAAAGTGAAAAAACAAAGCGTTTTTTCGTTCCGCAAGAGGCGCGGATTTACTTCTCGTGGAGGCACAAATTTGCTTCCGGAAGAGGCACGGGCGTGCCTCTCAAAAAGGACAAAAACACGGTTTTTTTTCTGTTCCACGAGAGGTACGGGTTTACTTCCAGTGAAGGGACGGATTTGCTTCTGCGAGAGGCATGGGCGTGCCTCTCGGAAAGGGAAAAAATAATTTTTTTTTGTTCCGCGAGAGGCACAGGTGTGCCTCTTGGAAAGGCAAAAGATGCGTGCATCTTCAAAATAAGAAAAAAGCATGCTCTCGGGTTGGGTTTATTTTCGTCCGTTTCTTCGTGAAAAAAAGTTCGTCAAAACCTATCAACATAGGATCTAGTTTTGAAGATCTCAACACGAGGGTTCTGACGGTGAAAATGGTTCGAGATTTGAACGCACACTTTAATAGATAATACATTTTGGAAACGAATCTACGAAAAAGGGAAAACTCCCGAGTTACGACAAGTGGCGCACATGCAACGCGTCACATATCGCAACTTGGCAAGGTGGGAATGATCTTTGAAAGGTCCTCAATTAGTGATTTCGTCCAATATGACGTTTAACGGACAGCCGACCCGTTTAATGTTGCATAACATCATATTTCGAGATTGTTGCTACAAAAGAGGCCCTATAATTAATTATATCAAGTCTTTCTTTTTTTCCGTCACATGCAACCATTAACACTATTTGTAGAGTTAATTCTTTTGCGCCCTCTGTTTCTTGGTTATTGAAGTGGCTTGCCGATCTCTAGGTAATTTATAAATATAAATTGGTTTATTCTGGTGCAAAGAATCAAGGTGAGGCTGTTTAATAATTGTCGAGGAAATCGTTAAATGGTATCTGCTTTGTTGGCCGACGAGTAGGGCATTGATACTTTAATCTGCAAGTTAATTAGCCATTTAATCAATTAATCAGATCATTTATCAGTTTATCGGCTACTTGATGACCCTACCAATAGGGATTAATCAGCAAGTTAACTACTCCCTCCGTCCACGAATAACTGTACATCTAGCTTTTGTCCTAAGTCAAAGTTTTAAACGTTGACCAACTTTATGGCACTAAAGTAGTATCATTAGATTCGTTTTGAAATGTACTTTCGTAATATACCAATTTTATATCATATATGCTATTACTATTTTCCATAAAGTTGGTCAAAATTTTAAAACTTTGACTTAGAACAAAATGTAGAAGTACACTAATTCGCAGACGGAGGGAGTAGTTAATAAGACGGATTCTTGAACATGGTGTTTAATTAAATAATGAACTTATTTTGTAGCACCCGCACACGCTACGTCAGCTGATTGGAGCCTTTGGACGGGAGGGGATGTCATGAGTTCCAAACCAACAAAGCACATTTTTTTCAGTACTCCTTAGTCTGCAGAAAAAGAGTGCCATGCAGGCCCTCCTAACATACTTCATTTAATATATCTAGCTAGTGACGGAGACAGTACCCAACGACTTGGGGCAGCTGCTCGGGCTCGCCGGCGAGCTTCCATATAAACAGACCTATGACTTGATGTAGTTATTGGCTGAATTTAGCATGATTTGGCCGGGCTAATAGTTCTTGAGTCTTGCTTGGTGCTTCTTCCTAATAGATCATTGTGTCGAGCCAATTTAAATGGGGTAGAAAACACACACACACACATAACAATTTTCTAGTCAAACTATACAAATATAGAATTTCTGAAAATACACCATAGCAATTATTTATGTTATTAAAGTTTTAAAGTGGTAGGAGATATGCCCTAGAGGCAATAATAAATGATATTATTTATCTCCGAGTTCATAATTATGTTTATGTTCCATGCTATAACTGCTATGGTTCTCGAGTCTGCAATAACCACGAGGCTCGGAGGAAGACTCATATGCACGTGTGGAATAATAAACGGTAAAATGTATTCCTAGTCTGGCCTCTAAGACTAGCTCAAGTGTTGCATGATGGTTATGTTTTCCTGATCATGGGCATGTCTATGTCAGCAACCTTGAGGGCATAATGTTAAGAGAACATTTGTGTTGAATCGACCCGGCATGATGTTATGCTATAAGATTCATTCGTCACAAGTTTATTGGTACATAACACAGAGATGGTTAACGTTTGCATGATTCCTTAGACCATGAGAGTATCGAGTTTCTTCATGCTTGCTTCATGAACTTTGGGGTTTGTTAAACGTCATCCGTAAATGGGTGGCTATTACGGCGGCTTACGGGTTCATGGAAAAGTGTGTCAAGTAACTTGATAGCTCAAGATTGGGATTTGCTCCTCCGACGATGGAGAGATATCTCTGGGCCCTCTCGGTGTTACGGTATCCATCATCGTCTGGCCAGACACTTTGTGATTTGATCACGGGGATGCCGGAACACGATAACGAGAAAAGAGAACAATACCGGTAACGAGGTAACTAGCATAGTGGACAAGTTGTTGATCCACGGGAATGCCAACATGTCTCACCTCGGGTATTTGTAACATATCGCGAAGCAACAGGAATAGCACACGACAACTGGAGGTTCACTCGAATATTTATTCGTGTGGGTATAGGGGTCAATATGGATGTCCACGGCTCCGATGTTGATCATTGATCGGAAGGGGTTCCGGGTCATGTCTATACTTCACCGAACCTATAGGGTCACACACTTAAGGGTCATCTATCTGCTGAATACTAGACAGGGAGTCTGAGAGAAAATCACCGAAAAAGTTTCGGACACCGAAAAGTTTCGGACAGCGGAATCGTACCGCAGAGAGAGGTCATCGGATAAGTTTCGATGATACCGAAAAGTTGTTTCGGGATACACCATTAAGTCAAATTGGTTTCGGCACATGCCTGATAATTCTTGGAGGATGCCAGAATCATTCTGGAAGCTTTTTGGAATTTTCTGAGATAAAAACCGGAAATGTTCTGGAGCTGCCGGAGCCACTTCATATGCGTTTCGCAGATGAAAATCACTAAAACCGGAATTGTTTCGGAACGCGTTGAAAATCATTTTAGTGGGTACTGGAAATGTTCTTAGCCCACATAAATATTTTCAGTTCGATCAGACGCTGAAAAATGTCGTCGTGAATAGTGAAAATCAGCTTTATGGTTACTTTATGGAAAGCCACCTTTTGGGGCTTTGCTCCAAAAGATCTTGGGGATGACATGGATGGATAGGAGCCATTTTTTGGGCCCCTCATGAGGGTGTGGCCGGCCACATGGGGTATCCCCCCTTGGGGACCCTCTTGTTCCTTGGTTTCACTCCTAGGTCCTTGTGGAAGGACTTCATTCATGTGCATTTTGGGTTTTTTGTGAAACTACCCTACCCCCTTGGGATTTCCTATAAATAGAGGTGGAGGGGCAGCCCTCCACACTCATCCCTTACTCTCATACACATGCCATGCATTATCTGGCTTCTTCTCTCCCTCCCACGAAAAGAGTTTCGTAGAGCCGTAAGGCTGTCTGGGTTCCGGCAGGAACTAGTTCTGGACGGCGAAGCCCTGCCGGATAGATGACACCGTATGTGTGCAACTCTGTAGAGAGATCGTAGTTTCGGTCTTAGTTCGTGAGTGCCTCCCGAAGGGCTGTCCGCGTGACCGTTCGAGTTTCGAAGGTCCTCCCGAAGGGCTGTCCAAGTGACCGTTCGAGTTTCGAAGGTCCTCCCGAAGGGCTGTCCGCGACACCGTCCGGGGGGCTGTTCGACCGCCTCCTGGAGGGCTGTCTGAGGAGCAGATGAGGGTATACATCCTCGCGGTTGGGAGGTTGTAAATCCTAGCTGCGGGGATCTGCACCGCCGATCGTCATCGACTCTACTTCCCGCTGCGCTACGAGTCGGTAACGAAAAAGATCAAACCATGTATGCAGTCTCCATAGTGGTCCTGGGCTGGTGCGTAGGTCGGAAATTTTTTGTTTTCTGCTGCGTTCCTCTACAGTGGCATCAAGAGCCGTGCTATGCGTAGATGCAGGTTTCGATCTAGAATACATGGAGATGTATGGGTATTGCATAATATAATTAGGTAGTAGATGAGATCTATTGCTGAAAATTATTTATGCGGGTGACAGATGAAATCTGTTACCCGAGGTTCTTGTTGCTTCCCTAGAATTTGCGTTTGCTCAATCTCGAGACAGCATGGTGGAATTTGACAAAGTTCTGGCAGTCCATGATCCTGATTGATCATGGAAGTGCTATCAGTTCTTTGGGTTCTGCCGTAGTCAAAAGAAAGATGAAATTCGCAGATGAAAGGGCATTGCAGATATGATCTGCACGGGGGTCATGCGTATGACGAAGTTTAGTATGGGGCTCGAGATTTAATTATCCCGTGTTTCATACATCCCGAGATGTTAATCTAGCAACCTGAATAATCATACTTGATGATAAAACGTTGGTAGCTGCGGTTTAAGTCAAAACCTTAGAAGCCACGTAAAATAAAATTTTGCATAAACCTATTAGAGGCGTCTAACTTGGTTTTGCAGGATGTGCATGTGATGTGGTATAGCAGTGCTCATACTAATTCGATTATGTATGAGATGACTATATGATGTAATTTGATTAACATGACCTGCGTGTCATGATTCGGCATGATGGCTGGAGCCATATGATTGCATTTTAATGACCTGCGTGTCAACCTTGTTGTAATGCATTATTTTGTTAGCTATAGAGATAGCAATATTATCTGGTGCATCGACAAGGTGGTGGCAATCTTCGTGAAGGTGACCACCGACGCGAATGCCGAAGACGAAGAAATGAAATACTTCTCCGTCAGAAAGGGCTATACCATATCATGCTATTATGAATTGCCTGAGATGTTTATCCCTTATGATGCACCCTTCTTGATTGCGCCGTAGTCGCTTTTATTAGGGTGATCTCTCACTTAAAATATCAAGTAGTTAGTGTTCTCCCAAGTGTAGCACCGTCACGGCACCTATCTTTTCGGGGTGCGCCATGGATGCATGGGTACGAACGATTAGAGAAGTGTGAGGCGGGTGAGGTCAGACCTCGCAGCAAGATCACTTGGTTGTCTTGACGTTCATGGCAGGATCGTCCTGAGCTCGGAACACACGCATCGAAAGATGAGCAAGAGTCACATAGAGATGTGATCGGCAAGTTGGCCTACCGATTAAAATTCCCGTTATGAGATGATGATTCTATGGCGATGAATTGAAGTCTGGATCTTGTATCACTCAAAATTAATTGTGAGAGATATTGATTTGAGTGGGAGCGCACTGTTGAATTAACATGTTTAATTCTCAGTGCAATTAATTATGAACACTGTCTAAGTGTTTCTTGCATAATAGTTGTAGAATAATGGCTCGCATTTCAACCTTCCCTATTAAAATTGAATAGCTGTTAAATATCTGGTTAAAACTTTACGATTGGTAACGTGATATGAGGATTGTCCTCAAAAGTGCCGAGAAGGACTTTGTCCTATCGCATGCTTTCCGTATCCTCCCGCTAATGCTGTGGATCATGTGACTCTCGTCCTTCGATCCAAAAGCTAGAATTCTGTTATGGTCAAGTGGAATATGTTTGCTTCCATGAAACCCAAACTTCGAAAGTTGGGATAGTTATATGATATTCATGGAACTGGAAATTATTTTCAGATACAAACAAAGCAATGTTTGTTTGCAAGTATTAGTAAAAGTGTTTACTATGCATTTGACTGTTGGGAAAGGGATCCAGAAGAACGCCTGTCATATAATGAAAGGTGAATAAAACAACAACTTAAAGAGAAAGGAAGTGTCCAAAGGGTGTTAGTATGACTTACACGCCTAGGAAGTCCGGGGCTAATGCCACTCTTAAGTTGGGTGCTTCTTCTGAGAGTAGGAGAAATACTAAAAGTTAAACTGTTAGAAGTATAAAGGCAAAAGGAAAGAAGACTGGAATATCCAGCTCATGTATGAATGTCATACAAGTTTTTGATGTATAGAAGGCTGGTCAAAGATATAGTTCTTGCGAATTATGGTTAAACATGTTAATCACTAATTCTTGGGTATTGTGAGTTCATCACAAAAATGCCCGCTCGATTGCATTCTGTTGCAACTCGATGTAAGAACTACTATGGCCTAAAAAGACTAGCCAGAAATGAGGTTAAGGTATACACAGGGAACATAGTAAATGTTACTATACCTTCCATCGGTGTATTGCCATCTGTATTTATTTTCATAATTCATTTAGAGTTTTACAAACTCTATCCCATTGCATAAGATATCTTGCAAGAAGGTTGTTCATAAGAGAACTTTTTATGTTCGATGTTATGAATAACACAAGGGCCATACTTTCATTATGAATGAGATGTATGTTATGAATATTGATAATAATACAATACCTCTGGGTTTACTTTCATAATTCATTTTAGAGTTTCATACACTCTAGCCCATTGCACAATGTGTGTTGCAAAAGAGTTGTTCATAAAAACAACAATTGTTGTTAAGTATTATGAATAACATAAGGGCCATACTTCCATCATCGATGGGACGTATGTTATGAATATTGAGGGTAATATGATACATCCATAACACTGACGCTAAATGTCGCAAGACTAAAAGAATACCACACAAGTGTGGCACTACATTTGGTCACATTTGAGAAACCCGCATGGAAAATTCCATTATGATGGATGTTGAAGTCTTTTTGATTTTGAATCATCTGACACTTGCAACTTTCCTCCGAAAAGTGAAGTGACTAAAATACCGTTCACAGGCCATAAAGAACGAACAACAAACTTATTAGTGATCATACATTTGATGTGTGTAGTTCGATAAGTGTTGTTAGTGGTGGATTTATTTATCTGCAGAAATGACTCAAGTAGATATGTGGATATTTACTTGATGAGACGTAAGTCTGGATCTTTTGAAATCATTCAAAATGTTCTCAAAAATAAAGTAGAAGTTATTGTAACAAGAAAATTATGCTTCTGCAATTTGATTGCACAAAGGAATATTTGAGTTACATGTTTAGCGAATGTCTGATGAGTTGTGAAAGGGGTTTCATAACTTGCACCTCCCGGAACACCACTGCAAGTGGAAAGTCCGTGGAGATGTAATCAAACCATTTATGACATGGTAAGGTCAAAGATGACATAAATAAATTTGCCATTATCCCTTTTAAAGTGATGCTTTAGAGACTGCGGCTTTTACACTGAAAAGAGCTACATCGGGTCTGTTGAAATGAAGCCATGGTATGGTACGCCCAACCATGTTGTATCTTTTCTTAACATTTGGAATATGGGGCTTGTGTAAAAGGTTACAAACCTATTCCAAATCAGACAAGTGCTACTTTGTAGGTTATCCCAAGTCATTGGGTATTCCTCCCTCACTATACCGAGGCAAATAGGTTTGCCACAAAGAACGGTATGCTTTAAAAGAGAATGGTTCTTTCTAAAAGGTGAGTGGGAGAATAGCGCAACTCGACGAGATAAACAGTATCTTCATCAGATCAAAGGAAAGAGACCTTGGAAGTAATTCCAGAGTTTCCTACTGCGACTGATACGGAAGTCTCTACAATAAAATGTATGAACTTCGGTCGAACTTGCAGCTGAACCACGTAGGCAAGGCTCGTGCAAACCTCTCAGGTGCGCAAACGAGATATTGTTGTTAGACAACATTATACCTACGATACACAAGGAAGCGTTGATGGGCCCTGACTCCGGAATTGGCTAAATGCCAATACAACCCGAGTTAGTTTCCATATAAGTGATTCAAGATTAAAACCTTGATACACCTTTCGGAAGACTTAGAGTCTAACGAATATTTATGGAACTTAAAACTGATACGGATAAAATGTTTTATCCATAATGCTCGACTTGTTGAAATAACAAGTTCAAGAGTTGACTACGATGAGGTTGTTTTCATCGTAGCGATGCTTAAAGTCGGTTCGGGTTGAACTAGCAATTAATACATATTTCAATCATGAGATATGAAACATGGATGATAAAAGGATTTCCATCTGATGGAAATGAAAGCTAGGACTTGTATATGATACAGTCCAAAGTAATTTGTCGATCTAGAGGATGCTAGTAGGTATGCAAACTTCAGAGTTCCAGCAATGGACAGAAGAGAGCAAAATGGAGTTGGAATCTTCGTGTTTTGATGAAAGGGTCAAAGGGGTTTTGAGTTCATCAATGGGTAACGAAGATGCTTGTAATTCAAGAAAGTAAGTGGGAGCGTAATAATATTTCTAAAAACCTTATGTGCTTGGCACATTGGTAATTGGAAATAAATTTCCTGACACGAATTAGGACTTCATTTGAAAATAGTTTTTCGATGAAGTGCTTAGGCTAAATAGCCTCAATATTAGGCATGATGATCTATGGAGATAGATTTACCTAATGGGGCTAAGCAATGAATACATATTGACAAGATGCTAAAACCTTTTAGCATTTAAAACGCCAAGGAGTGATTCTTGCCAAAGTCACATGGAAGGAGTTTTTGCAAGACTCGGTGTCCCAAAACACTGATGAGTAAAATACATGATGCAGATTCCACACACTTTTGTGTTTGGATTAATCATGTATTCCATGGTATGTAAAACAACCAGATATGTCCGATACTCCCAAGGTGTTGCGAGTATGGATACTAAAGTGATCAAAGTACTGATCGTGGGGCAACAGTGAAAGATGTCATTGAGTACTAGAGTAAGTACTGATGATATGTTTTCTTGCAAGCGGAGATCATGAAGAGTTCGTTGTAAAATGTTACATCGATTGTCTTCATCTTTTCACCGTGCGATTTTTGATTTAAGTTAAGGGTTTTGTGTAACACACAATGTGGTGGCACAGTTAGTTGGAATTTGTTCAAACTAGTTACTGTGGCGAATTCTATAACAAGGGCTAAGTATGTTGACGCTTTAGAAGCGACAAAGAAGATGTTGAATCATATAGTTCATTCATGAACTTAGTATAGTTCCAAGATGGCTTTTGACAATGGGACACTACTGCAGGTAGTTGCACCATAACTCAGTCTGAGGAATCCAGGTTCGACCTGTGATTCACATACATACAAAGCCAAGTCCACACAAAATATGATTTTTTGTGAAAACGTGAAAACGCGAGGACATGCAAAGATACACACGGAACTGAAGTCGTCAGATCCGTTGGACATCAGGCTATACCACAAGCGAAGCATATTTACACCGGTGTGCCACAGGTGTAAAGTGCATTAGCATTAACTAGATTATTGACTCTAGTGCAAGTGGGAGTCTGTAGGAGATATGCCCTAGAGGCAATAATAAATGATATTATTTATCTCCGAGTTCATAATTATGTTTATGTTCCATGCTATAACTGCTATGGTTCTCGAGTCTGCAATAACCACGAGGCTCGGAGGAAGACTCATATGCACGTGTGGAATAATAAACGGTAAAATGTATTCCTAGTCTGGCCTCTAAGACTAGCTCAAGTGTTGCATGATGGTTATGTTTTCCTGATCATGGGCATGTCTATGTCAGCAACCTTGAGGGCATAATGTTAAGAGAACATTTGTGTTGAATCGACCCGGCATGATGTTATGCTATAAGATTCATTCGTCACAAGTTTATTGGTACATAACACAGAGATGGTTAACGTTTGCATGATTCCTTAGACCATGAGAGTATCGAGTTTCTTCATGCTTGCTTCATGAACTTTGGGGTTTGTTAAACGTCATCCGTAAATGGGTGGCTATTACGGCGGCTTACGGGTTCATGGAAAAGTGTGTCAAGTAACTTGATAGCTCAAGATTGGGATTTGCTCCTCCGACGATGGAGAGATATCTCTGGGCCCTCTCGGTGTTACGGTATCCATCATCGTCTGGCCAGACACTTTGTGATTTGATCACGGGGATGCCGGAACACGATAACGAGAAAAGAGAACAATACCGGTAACGAGGTAACTAGCATAGTGGACAAGTTGTTGATCCACGGGAATGCCAACATGTCTCACCTCGGGTATTTGTAACATATCCCGAAGCAACAGGAATAGCACACGACAACTGGAGGTTCACTCGAATATTTATTCGTGTGGGTATAGGGGTCAATATGGGTGTCCACGGCTCCGATGTTGATCATTGATCGGAAGGGGTTCCGGGTCATGTCTATACTTCACCGAACCTATAGGGTCACACACTTAAGGGTCATCTATCTGCTGAATACTAGACAGGGAGTCTGAGAGAAAATCACCGAAAAAGTTTCGGACACCGAAAAGTTTCGGACAGCGGAATCGTACCGCAGAGAGAGGTCATCGGATAAGTTTCGATGATACCGAAAAGTTGTTTCGGGATACACCATTAAGTCAAATTGGTTTCGGCACATGCCTGATAATTCTTGGAGGATGCCAGAATCATTCTGGAAGCTTTTTGGAATTTTCTGAGATAAAAACCGGAAATGTTCTGGAGCTGCCGGAGCCACTTCATATGCGTTTCGCAGATGAAAATCACTAAAACCGGAATTGTTTCGGAACGCGTTGAAAATCATTTTAGTGGGTACTGGAAATGTTCTTAGCCCACATAAATATTTTCAGTTCGATCAGACGCTGAAAAATGTCGTCGTGAATAGTGAAAATCAGCTTTATGGTTACTTTATGGAAAGCCACCTTTTGGGGCTTTGCTCCAAAAGATCTTGGGGATGACATGGATGGATAGGAGCCATTTTTTGGGCCCCTCATGAGGGTGTGGCCGGCCACATGGGGTATCCCCCCTTGGGGACCCTCTTGTTCCTTGGTTTCACTCCTAGGTCCTTGTGGAAGGACTTCATTCATGTGCATTTTGGGTTTTTTGTGAAACTACCCTACCCCCTTGGGATTTCCTATAAATAGAGGTGGAGGGGCAGCCCTCCACACTCATCCCTTACTCTCATACACATGCCATGCATTATCTGGCTTCTTCTCTCCCTCCCACGAAAAGAGTTTCGTAGAGCCGTAAGGCTGTCTGGGTTCCGGCAGGAACTAGTTCTGGACGGCGAAGCCCTGCCGGATAGATGACACCGTATGTGTGCAACTCTGTAGAGAGATCGTAGTTTCGGTCTTAGTTCGTGAGTGCCTCCCGAAGGGCTGTCCGCGTGACCGTTCGAGTTTCGAAGGTCCTCCCGAAGGGCTGTCCAAGTGACCGTTCGAGTTTCGAAGGTCCTCCCGAAGGGCTGTCCGCGACACCGTCCGGGGGGCTGTTCGACCGCCTCCTGGAGGGCTGTCTGAGGAGCAGATGAGGGTATACATCCTCGCGGTTGGGAGGTTGTAAATCCTAGCTGCGGGGATCTGCACCGCCGATCGTCATCGACTCTACTTCCCGCTGCGCTACGAGTCGGTAACGAAAAAGATCAAACCATGTATGCAGTCTCCATAGTGGTCCTGGGCTGGTGCGTAGGTCGGAAATTTTTTGTTTTCTGCTGCGTTCCTCTACAGTTAACAGGAAAAATAATAGCACAATTAGAAACTACACATTTTTGGGGTCAAACTACATATATAAATTATTTTAATCTGAATCACGGTTGTAAAGTTATAGCAGCATCATGTTTAACATATTCTCCCTACATAATAAAGGCCAGGGACACAAACATGTTGAAAACAGAGCGAACTGTGCCTATTATTGAATGTGGAATACTAACAAGTGCCCAGGCACGCGAGATAGTGGCTACAGGAGTTGAGCTGAAGACCAACAGAGATACAAGGAGGAGAGGTCACTAAATGCTGGACTACGGGTTAATGAAAACATCAGTTAAAAAGAAACATTCGACGGACCGGTGGAAACGCTCGTATTTTATTAGTAATAAGTATAGATTTGTTTCTTTCTTGATTTTCTCCAATTTTCCATATTTTTCTTCGGTTTTCTTTATTTCTTTATCGGTTTCAACTGGTATTCCTTTGTTTTTTATTTCTTTCCAGGTTTTCGCAGTATTTTTCTTCTTAGTTTCTTCATTTCTTTCTTCGGGTTTTTATTCTTGATTTACATCGGGTTTTTTCTTTTTTTTGTTTCTTTCTCGATGTAACAGTTTTCCATTCTTTTGCACTTGTTTTTCAGTTTTATTTTTATTTTCTTATATCTTTGATTTCCTTCATTTTTCTTTATTTTTTGTTTCTTTCTTACTTTTCTTCGATTCTTCTTGTTTCTGCGTTTTCTTTCATTTTTCTTTATTTAATTTTTTTAACACTTTTGAAATACATGATTCACATTTCTTTTAATCTTATATTTCTTGATGTCTAATTTTTCCATACACATTATATATATACTCCCTTCGTTCCTAAATACTTGTCTTTCTAGGCATTTCAACAAGTGACTACATACGGAGTAAAATGAATGGATCTACACTTTAAAATATGTCTATACATCCGTATGTGATAGTCATTTGAAATGCCTAGAAAGACAAGTATTTAGGAACGGAGGGAGTATATATATATACAATATTTTTGTAATACCTGGTTGTGGCTTCCCGTGCGCCTGGGCCGGTCCATCTAGCTCTCGCCTTCTCGCGAGGGTTCCCTACATGTCACTATAAGTGAGACATAGGGGAGGAGGGGGGGGGGGGGGGGGGGGCTTGAAAACCTCTTCGCAGTTAACCACCAAATTGATTCCGGTCACCCGCACTTTATTGGAGAATACCCTGTATCGTTCTATGGTAATTTTCTGTTAAAAAGTGTTAATGTACAAGATATTTAGTTATTTACATTAAGATAAGAAAGAAGCAAGTTAGATACATCTTACATGGAGCTTTAGAGGCCGAGATCTATCTAATTCCTGGCGTTCCATGATCTGATCACGGTGTTTAGAACAATAGCTTTAGGTACTTCTTGCATTGCTCACAAACTTTCATCATAAAGAAATCCGCTTTCGCTTATTAGAAGAAAACTCTGCCAACAGTCTTGTGCAAAAGGCAGTTCCAGCAGAGGTAAAGAAAAAGTTTCCTCTGGACTCTCACCACAAATAGCACAATTGTAGCTTTGGAGATGGAATGACTTTATGTGAAGAAGATTTTTAACGTTTATACAATCATGTAACAGCAACAAAACGAAATCTTTATGTCGAAGTTGGGCATCACATTTCCAAAGCTTAGTAACTGATTGGGCCATGAACTCATTGACTGAATTGCCCGACACACACGTGATCACCTCCTTCTCTTCTGGCCTCCAATGTCCGGAGTTTACTCACAACATCGGGTGCAAATCCTACAGACGACGAGAGAGCTCTTTGACATCTCCATCAACTATGCTGCCGGGGAGGAAGCGGTCCTCAACAAGCAAATGTACAAAAAGTGCAAAAGTTGAGGAGCGCCGAGTCATCTAAGGCCAAGAATCTGCCCGAGTCTCCCATATCCAAGAGCGCTTCAGATTCGTCATCGAGGAACAAAAATCGTAAGCGCAAAAGTGGGGACGAGGAAGACCTTGTCTACCTGGAAGATATTCGAAGCAGCAATGCTAGGGCTTTGAAGAAGAAAGGTATGTTAAAATTGGTCTTGAGCTAAATGAGAATCCTCTCCATGGGGTGGTGAATGCTCCAACAGTTGGAGCCAAAACTGCAGCTCTAGAAGAGATTTTAGGCATTTCGATGGGCTACGTGGGGAATCTAATAATATACCGAAAACAACCAGAACATAGAACATCTACAATGATCCTTGAGACAATTTTCTGAAAGAAGAAAACATGATCCTTCGCACAGTGTACTACTCCCTCCGTCCTAAAATAAGTGTCTTTGATTTAGTACTCCTTCAGTACGAAACAAATAATGAGTTGTGCAAATATCACAAATATAAAACAAGCACGAGAAAGGCTGCGATGCCACTGCAATCAATTTTTTTGAAGTCAACCCCTCTAGATTCGACTCATTAAAAAAGGTAGAAGACAATTGCCCACTTAATTTGTAGAAAATCGGGCGGCTATTTCAGTAACGACACTTTCATTGGCCCCTGTTACATCAGCATACAGATGGCAAAAACAATCCAATATTTTGCTAGAACGCAACCATAATCCATCATGTCCCCTTACACTCAACTAGTCTAAGTTTTTTTTTCCGAAAAAACTTCCAATCTATTCATCTTCAATCATGGCAGTACAACGAATACCAGAAATAAAAAACATCCAGATTCGTAGACCACCTAGCGACGACTACAAGCACCGAAGCGAGCCGAAGGCGCGCCGCTGTCATCGCCCCTCCATTGCCGGAGCCGGACACAACATGTTGAAGTAGACAGTCGGGAAGTCGTCGTGCTAAGGCCCCATAGGACCAGCACTCCAGAACAGCAACCGCCGCCGATGAAAAATAACGTAGATTGGAAGGATCCAAACCGAAGACACACGAACGTAGACAAACAACGACGAGATCCGAGCAAATCCACCAAAGATAGATCTGACAGAGACACACCTCCACATGCCCACCAACGATGATAGATGCATCGCTGGAACGGGGGCTAGGCGGGGAGACCTTTATTCCACCTTCTGGGAGCCGCCGCCGTCTCGCCTTCCTGAGTAGGACACAAACCCTAACAAGATTGAAAAAAACGACTAAAACGGAGCCCTCCTGCCGGCCCTTGCCAGGACCAACACCCCGGAACAGCAACCGCCGCCGATGAAAAATAACGTAGATCGGAAGGATCCAAACCGAAGACACACGAACGTAGACGAACAACGATGAGATCCGAGCAAATTCACCAAAGATAGATCTGCCAGAGACACACCTCCACACGCCCACCAACGATGATAGATGCACCGCTGGAACGGGGGCTAGGCGGGGAGACCTTTATTCAACCGCAACATGTGCGTGCACACCCACTATCTAAAACATGATGTCGAACTTATTTGCCCACTGCTTACTGACAATGAGTGCGGCTCGTTTCTGGATAATATCGGCGTCTCCAAAATACTTTGTCTCAACACATTGACATAATAGTGGCCAAAGATGGCAGGTCCCCAAAACAAAACAAGGTCTTGATTAATAGAGATCAGCGACGCTCGATACTGATTTTCGCATCGCCGGCAATCAGTTTCAACGCCTGCAGCAAAGCATCGCCCCTGGGATCTTTCTTCTGGCAGTGGATAATGATCGTCTCGATGAAAGGGTGGCTGCTTCCTGAGCCTGACGGTGGTTCTCCCCTTGTTGGCGGCAAAGCAAATTCGGATTTCTTAGAGCTCCTACATTCCTCCTGCAGAGTGTCAATCAACATTAAGGTAGTATATATCAGTAAGGGCCTAAGAGGTTCTGCTGTTCCAGCAGGTCGTTTGGTATTTAGAGATGGCTCTGAGTGGGTACCATTTCAAGCTTAAAACTTAGCTCCTTCAGCTTGGGCGAGCGATGTAGAATGCGACGCAGCGGGTACAAGTCAGCAGCCATGCACCAATCACCCAGGACCAGACTTGTCAGGTTGCTAAACACCGGGCATGTCAGCAAATCTATCTCGAATGTGAGCTTTGTATTCATCGGAGATGACATCAAAATTATCAAAGTGAGTGAGTTGAATAGCTTGATTATTTGATATTTCTATGCTAGCTTGACAGTGAGTTGAATAGTTTGAAAAAGTGAAGATCCTCTGGATTTAAATCCGAGAAAAAACTACATAACAAATCTAACTAAGGAAGCAAATATATCCATCTAAACTTTATGTATATGAAAATAAAAGGATGTAGTTCGTGCCTCAGGTAACGGAGCATGCAACTCCAAGGTTGTGGCATGTGAGAGGCCATCAAGTAGACTATAATCCAGTATTGAGCCGCCTTCACTATGATAGTAGTCATACCTCAGACTAACCGAAGCTGTTACTAGAGGAAGACAGATCCCTAGCTACTACAGCGCTAGAATAACATGATTGTTCATCGATAGAGAGATGAGTAAGGTTGCTAGCACAAATTACGAGACCCTTGATGATAAGGCAGCGAATGAGATGAAGAACCTTGAGTGACCTTGATGAGATCTTGTTCAGGTCCCACAAATTGCTCTGCTCTATCTCTAAATGTTCAAGAACTGGGCAGTCGCAGTTCAGCAGCCTAACGAACCCACCTCTCAACACGAGAGATTGGAGCCTGATTGTTTTGAGGTGCTGAGAAGGGAACATGGCTGTACTATCCAAACGGGCATATCCAGAAACATGAAGGAGACGAGCTTTTTTCATGATGGCATGACGAACCCACTCACAACACGTGAAAGTATCAACATTGTTGGCAAAGATCCATGCTTCATCCAAGGAAGTAGCGCCATCGCGCAAGAGTAGCAGGTGGTCCCCAAACTTCTTCAGCTTGCCGTAATCCATGAAGTCTTGATGGTCGATGCGGACGTATGGCGTAGAGGCCCAGAGACCGCGCCACCTCGTCGAGAGCAGACTTGTGCGCACAACCTCCGGCATGGGCAGGAAGGACATCACGTGGTGGAGCAGCTCGTCGGGAAGGCTGCTGAGCCTATCAACACCATTGCTGGTGCCTCGTGCGCTCTTCAAACTGCAGGGGATGGAAGCTAGTTCAGACATTTCGTCAAACACGTTGGCTGCATGAATCCAGGAAGGCAGTGTGTAAATAAGTAAATAACCGAAAATAACAATCGCAATTTCTGTGTACAGTACTAGTAACAAACTAGCGGCCAAATTACGAAGCCTCTTGGTTAGGTAGACCCAATGGAATCATCTAAGTACAATGACACCACATCTCGCAGTCTCTTGGCATGATCCAGTGGAATCAGTTCGTTCTTTCTTAGTTAGATCTGCTGCTCTTGTAACCAGCTAGGGTTGTACCCTCCAATTCCCATTACTACGACCGAGAAGCAGTGGTTGCCGGCACGGCGGCGGTGGGGTCGGCGAGAAGGCATCGGTGGCGTCGGCGAGAAGGCGGTGGCGCCTCAGTTTCTCACGCTAGTTACCGTGACTAGGCCAGGTTCCTTTTTCTACTATAACAAACAAATGGCCAGGCCCATTAAAGGAAAACAGGCCTGTGGCTCGAGCCTGATTACAATGGACTCACCTAAAAAAAGATTACAACGGACGGCGTTCAGAAAAACGTAGTTTGCCCTAAAAAAGAGAAAAATGTAGTTTAAACACGGTACAGACCCAAGGGCTCATATATACGCGCATACACTCACCCCTATGAATGCATGCACGCACACCCTACCCCTATGAGCACTTTCGAGAGACTGAACCGACATATCATCTTGAGATTTTACGAAGTCACCGTAGGCACCTCGTAGTCGACGTGAACGTCTCCTCCCAATGAACGCGTATCGCTGAAAATCCTGAAACAAATTCAGGATAATTGTGAGCACCAAGACTTGAATCTTGGTGGGCTGGGATACCACTGTCCTCCTAACCATCGAACCACAGGTTAAGCGCCTCATTTCATTTTTCTGGTAAGTTGGGGTTCAGCAGTTCATCATGTATAAAGAGGAATGCTTCTAAGCAGTCTACGTTAGTGGCGCGCCATACAACCCAAAATACATGCGACGTGGCCCCAAAATACATGCGACGTGGCATCAGAGTCCACCCTCGCGGTTACATGGGCGTGTGCAGGTCAGTGGAGCCGACATTTACATGGTGCGTGTGGCCGTTGTACATGATCCTCGTTCTATCCGGATTGTAATTCCTAATGAAAAATAGCTCCATGAGAAAAAGCCTCTATCATGATGAACCCGGCAATATACTAGTGATGAGCATATAAAGGAGCTTGGGTAGTAAAGTCTTACGGTATGAATGCATAATGAGGTAAAGAGTACATATGTTGAACTACTAAGGAAATGATAACCCCTCAGTAAGCTAGAGCAGTACCTAACTAAAAATGAATGGAATTATTGATTGTGTCATATAGGCGTTTATGCCCACACCCTAATCGACCCCAAGGAGTATGCGCTTCTAAAAGATCTTTCGTCAGTGGTGTAGACATGTACATGGTGCGTGTGCCTATGTCATGGATGTTGGCACTAGCGCGCATATATGTATGCGTCGGGGAACGTTCCTGTTGGGCCTAAATGAGGACGTTAGTCTTTTGAGTGAGGGTTTATGTGCCATCCTGACTTAATAGGAATGATAGAAGTAGTCATATCAACAATTGATTCCTTCTTTTTCCTGGAGCCCATCCATAAGGAACCTCAAAGTAAAGTATGCTTGGCTTGGAGTGATATCAGGATGGATGACCAAGTGGGAAGTTGATGGCGCACGCACAAGTGAGGACAAAGTACAAATGAAATACTAGTGTTGTTCTAGCGCCCACTCTAGATCCTTCCAGGCATAATGGCCAGGGATCAATGGTTGTGGCCAGGGCCTTATACCATGACACCATGGGATCTGGTTTTGAAGAAATTGTCAAGACGAACTCACCGATGGGGTTATGTGAAATAGTTAGTTTTGAAAATTTAGATGTAACAATAAAAACCGGTAAATGTTAGCACCGGGTGAAGATTCTGCATTCATGTGCTCTCTCTAAGAGAACCCAAGGGCGGACCCAAAGAATGTTCATGGGGGGCCTATGCCCCCACATAAAATTCGCAATCCTTGTGTGTTCAAAGAAGAAGAAAAAAACAATACTTTTGAACATCCAAAGCGAGATCCCCTGCCCCCACATTTTCTCTTGCGTCCGCCTAGGAACTACCACCCTAGTCCGAGGAAATGGGGACGTAGAACAGGCTTGTATTGATGTTGAGAAATTATTCACGGTCCATGTATTGTTGCTCCAAATGGGTCTGATTAATGCGATCTAGTCTATTTATTTTGATCACATGGCTTACACTGGTAGTGAATCTAGTAGCACGAGAATCAGGGTAATGCTTAAAATCTTCTCAAAAGAAGGCTCGTGGCCCTAAAACCAAGAACACTAGATAGAAGTCAAAAATCACCATTCACTAAAATATAGTTGTACTCATCTCTAGTTGAGATAGAGATCAGGAAAATATATTTAATTATCAACCACTAAATATATACATAACGGTTGTTCCCTTTATGTTGCTAGCATCACTCTGCGGTAGTACTCTCCAAGAGCCCAAATAGGGAAGATGTTCCTGAACTGGGCGTAAGTGAGCATAAGGTTGTGATTGGTAGCTCCTATAATGTCCTGTAAGTAAGCAAAAATACTAGAGTTACTCAACATCATGGTACTTGGATATAGTATCACCTAATTACTCTCCATACAATTATTACCCATGGAAATTCCTTTCGCATAAACTAGAGGGAAGGGATAATCTAGGCTATATGTATGGCTTACTTGTTGAGGGAACTCTCCATCCTCCAATTGGAAGTTGATAAGAACCTTGGCTGCTCTATGTAGACAAGCAGGATCTCTTTTACCCTGTTCATGTGCAAAACATAGTGTACTATGTACTATCAGCATACAACCTAGTCAATGCATAATGATATATGTTCATTACACTTATGAATTAATGGAGCTGCCTATGCACTTGTGTAGACTTTGTAGTTCACAAGTGACATAACTAATATAGGACTTGCATGCATTAGATGGATGTAAGCTTGATAGGAAGGTTGACCTGTCCGACATCAATTAGGGCCAACATGGCCCAACTGGTGTTAACTGCATGAGCCCTATTTCCTTCAAGATTTGTGTAAACCTATACATGTTGCAAGTTAGTCAACTAAGCACAGATTGATCAACCATTGTTAATTGGACTAGTTAAGACATAAAACACAAAAAGGATCTTGGAGGAACAAACTTAATTTACCTTGTCTTGACTAGAAAGGTAACTTTCTCCCCATCCTCCAGATGGGAGAATCTCCTTGGACAAAAGAAACTCACATGCTTTTCTGATTGATTGGCTATTCTCATACGTCCTACCTGCGGCAACCAATCCTCTAACTCCATACCATGTAGCATAGGTGAAACAAATTGCCCAACACCCGTACCTACATGCATTCGCAAATGATATTAATAGCCAATAGAGATTTAGTCTTATGGTACATAGGCTGGGAGTTTAATCTTCCAATATCTTAATTATGAAATAAAAGAAGAATGCAAACCATGACCCATCATCCCATTGGATGCTCTCAATGTAGTTCGAAGCATTTTGGATACAATTGTCTATCTCTTTCCTGCGGTAATGTCCAGGATACATTTCTCTGAACAACACTAGGCCCTGAATTACTGATGATGTACACTCAACATACCTGCGTGTGAACCAAGATAAGTAGTTTTCTTCAGGTTTTGATAATTGGCAGGAAATTAGGAACAACTATTAAGTAGTCGATTATTTTTCTTGGGATTGAACTATTAAGTAGCCGATATGGTCAACTTGTCTTACGGATACTCGATCATTATGCCCCCAAAGCTCTCAGAAGGATTGAGCATCTGAAGTGATTGAAAAGAAGAGGATGGCAAAATGTAAGAAACTTATGATCGACCGATTAGTAGAAACTTATGTTACAAATAAAATGAATGTGATAGATTAAACAAAACGTCACTTCCTCATGCATATTCGAGGAGAACTATATCTTATGCATTTTGTTTGAACAAAGAATACTATACACGTATATAGAAGCTTATAAAAACTCACCTCAAGCCACTCGTATGATCTTGTTAGCTCATATGCACCAAAACTACCATCCTCGTTCTACAAAAGGAGTATGGAGTAAGAATTTTAAAACCTCATCTCAGTATTCAAAAAATGAGAGAGGCTATTTATTAGCAAACGTGTGTAATGAGTTGAAACGAGCCATGGGATAAAGAAATGAAAACCAAAAGAAAATAATGAGTTGGAACTTAGAACTAGAAGATATACTAACCATTAAAGATAGCAGAATGTTGATTGCATCATCAAGCCTACTTGTTTCTATAGGCTCACCAACCAGTTCGGGATGAATCTTACTTAACAATAACAAAACCTAGAGAAGAAATGGAATCTTAGCTTATTGTGGAGGCCCATGTGGCCCAAGTGTAGCCATGTCATGTAATAATTGCAACATAGAGAATTTAGCTTCTACTAAATCACATAGAGAATTTTGGTAGAGTTGCACGAATATATATAACTTGTGTTCCAAGAGTATCACCTTTAGGGTTAACCGCTTCATACAAATATATGACAAAAAAGTACAAACATGGTGCTATGCATATGTGGGCCGCCTCACAGGTGGCCTACGTATAATTTGGGTCAAGACGCACTTAGCTTAGAAGCATGTTTGCTAACCAAGATAAATTCGAATATTTGTTTCGTACTAATTTAGACTACAGAAGTCGGAAAACAAGGACCTGGATGGTATTAGACTAAATTTTTGGATGAATGGAAAAATCATGTGTGAGAACTACCTTCAATGCTTCTGCGGTACAGTCTGATACAGGCCACCCTTGGTCAGCGGTTGAATGTGTCCATCCACCTTTGGATATATGACGATACCACTTGCTTTGATCTCCAGGACAGTCCATGCGAATCTTCAAGTATATCAGATATGCAAAATATATTGAGTAACTACACCTCAATTTATCAGTGTTGCACACATATATACTTCATTAGGTGACATCTTTTCCTCGGCAAAAAGGTGGAATTTTTTATATTTACCTGGGAATGTATGATATAGTCATGCGCAAGTTTAATTGTCTGGGAAAATTCTTCCGTGAGGCCGGTAGCAAATATAGCCTGAACTGTCAAAGTTGTATCCCATAGTTGGCTGCCATTATAAGACTACAAAAGGTTATTAGTAGATTAAAGAGTGCACATTATCCTTAGGTCAATATAAAACATAGCAACCATTTTGATAAGTGTTTCAAATGGTGCGCTTTAATTTCTGATATGATTATGCCCTATTTATTTCCTGTCGAACATGTGCACTTATTCATCCCGGTAATACTAGCTATCATCCATGGCCTTCCAAAGCAATTATCACATCAACTTGACTTATCTACTCTTGTAATATTTTCATTTTTAGCAACGCCTTAAGTGATTAATTGACTATCATATATGTTTTCTGAACATGTAGGAGAAACTATTTAGCTTTTACATAGGAGAAATAAACACTAGGCTTGTTCCTAGTATCATAAAATTCAAGCCGAGAGGACGTGAACTTGGTGGGACTCTACATCCACTCTCTCTCCCAAAAAAGTTAGGCTTGTTCCTAGTATCATAAAGATTTGCTGGGCTTTGACGAGTTGTGGTATGTATGGATATATGTGAAGAAATTAAGTAAACGTAACCTCCGAGATAAATTTTGTTTCAAATTTGTGCATATTAACGTGATTTTCCCCTCCATCTCATTTCAAATCCAATAACACCCCTAGAAAAGAACTTATAAAATGGAAAAAACTTGTTAGCACCTTCATCTTCATGCCATCTTCAGCAACCCATAAGAAATCATAGACCCTTTCAGTGTGGTGTTTGAATGCCTCTGAGTTTGGATCTTCTACCCAACAACAAATCATATTCAACATCTGCTTATAAAGCTCTAGTAAGTAGTTGTAGTTGGGGAAATGTTACAAAAATATAAATACTTGATACACCACAAACAATTTTAATAACCCAACCCAACTGTAACTTGATATGAACAAGTTTATGACCTATCAAAGGAAAACAATGATGCAAAGTTTAATGAAAGCAACCCCTGCTTTACCTTATTTAAAGGAGCAATGCATATGTATTGAGTTGTTTCATCTTCATACTTTATATGTTTCATGACAATGTCCAGAGCTTTCTTTCGCAAATTGCTGCCAGGCCAGTGCATAAGAACTGGCTCACCAATTTTCTTGAGAGTGTCCCAGATGACATTCTGCAGCGATGAATGGGGATAATAGAGATCTTCCTACAATACAACAAAAGTTATCATTTTAGATGACAAGATGACCAAAAGCCATAGGTCATATGGTCATGGTTAAATAAAGCCTAATTGATTTCATGCTACTACCACTTAACCCGAGGTTTAATGAGGCTAGGGTCGACTATGATTTTACTATGCTCATGTGAATTCATGTTTTAATTTTGTTTCAAGAATAAGACACTAAAAAGTCTAAGAACCCTTTTTTTTCAATTCTGTAATTTACACAGGAATATATGTCATACTATGGCCTTTTTCGCTCTTACATTTTCAAATCAAATGAATCCAAGAGTTCTTTAATATTTTATTACCATAAAACCCAAGGCTAAGTTTCAAGTGGTGTTGAAAGAGTGGAAGGGTGTAGTGATGTGTGGTGGTCTGGTGTTCAAGGTGCGATGAGAGGTTGGCATTACAAGTGCTGCCACAACATGGGCATGGTGTCTTGTGTGCGACCTTTTGGGCTTGTGGGGGGCATCTCTTGCCTACTGATTGGAGAATGCTGGATTTGGGGTAATTGGAGGGGAGTGAGGTGAGAGGTCACCCTCACATGGCCGGGGACACCTTTGAAGGTGGTGTGAGGCTTGCAACTAGCAACCGCGCGCTGTTGACCTGCCATCTTCCCCAAAGCAAGGGTGGCCCATTTTTTCCTTCATGGTAGATAAGGCTTCCTAGTTGGTTTTGGGAGGCGTGTGGTGTCCTTAATGTGATTTGATGGCATCGAGCCCAGTGTTTATTGGTCTAGAGTTTGTTTGCAATGTTTGTCTAGCGATTATTTGTCTTTGTCTCTCTTAGGGTTTTAGTTGTAATGGCCCAGCCTTAGGCCTGTAAAGTTGTTCTTTATCAATGCATTGAGGCAGAAGCTTTGCATTTTTCTTGAGAGAACAAACTATGGAATTGTACAACAAAGTGTGGTAGTTATCATTTTTTTCACTAGTTCAGCCTCGTTCACCTACGTAGGCATGTTGCCATGCTATTCTGTACTGAAAGATTAAGTTTAAGTTATTTTCATGTGATAGATGTTAGACTATAACCAACACGATGATTTTATAACCGCCAGAAATACCTAGAGTCAGCCAAAAATACTTGAAATAAAAAGCAGATGAGATACTTGACAGGAAAGGTCAAGTGAATATGGGTGATACCTTGGCGCACCCGTTGCGAGCCTTATCCCAATCAATCTCATTATACGGGACATCATATAACTCTTTCCTCAAGTCTAGTACAATTGATGTAGTAGCGCCCACAAACCTCTTCCCGTATAGGTATGACATGGGCAAATATACCAACCGACAATTACACCACATGCGCCCTGTTTATATGGAATAAAAGTAATTAAATGACAAGAAGAAGCCTAGTATGTATATTTGGTAATCCATGCATTATTTTCTATCTTCTACCCCCCTGTTATTATAAATAGATATCCTTGACAATTCCTGACCTATAACCCGTAAAATCCTATGAAATCCATGTAAGATGTCTGCAGTAAATACATTTTTTTACCTTTCTAATGTGTGGATTTTAGACTCGTTATATTAATTTTTTGAAGATAGAGAAGGTTGTGTTCCACTTCAGTGGAGAATTTTTTGACAAATTCGATTCCATACTTGTCGTTTTCATCTCGCAATGAGATATACTATCCAGAATAATTTATCTATTAGTACAAATTATCACGGATTTTCTGAAAGCTTTACATCTGAATTTTAGGAGTTCGCAACGGTAGGCCATTTATTAGCTCGTATATTTACCCTTAGTTGGCAATGTAAATATGGTAGATGGAGTGGTTTTGTGGTTAATTCAATGGTGATTACATGTTTAATTGATTTAGCAATAATTTAAATATTGTTCACTAGTTTTCCTTAAATATGAAATGGTGAACTTGTTTTAAAGATAAAATAGTGACAATTTCCCAGTAAAACCAATCTAGGTAGCTAATTTTGATAAAATCAGGATGCTAAAACATAGTTAAAAAAGTATGGAGAGGGCCACATGAGAAAATTCGAAGGATGGTTTCAACAATAGAAACAAAGAAATTGAAGCGTGGGGCCCTAACCTGGATGAATAGGCAAGAAATAAGGCATCATCCATAGTTCTGGTGGCAATGGGTTATTCCCGGACCAGTCATATACCCCAAGGACCTAAAGCAAGAAGTTAGGGAAATATCAGACAAGGGATCTCTCTAGGTTTAAAATCCAGCATATGTTCAAGGAGCCACAACTTTCCCTGGACAAAAAATCCAAGCTGCCCATATATATTTCATTCCCTTTGGAAATCAAGTGCAAAAGGAAATGCATATACACATGTACTTGATCATTCTGGTCATGTTCCCTACCGAAAGAAAGAATTTTCCCCAAGATGGTGTTAAAGTTGCTCCTCCATGATCCAAGATCCAACTCCGAGCTTGCAGCATGGCTCCACATGAATCCAACCCCTCCCCAAGCAATCTCAATGCAACATAGATCATGACAGTACAGAACATTGTGCTCGTTCCCTCGATGTGCAGTCCCCAACCCCCATCTTCATTCTGCACTCAAGTAATAATATTAGGAAATGTACGTGGCATCTATATCTTTCATCAGAATTGCCTTAGGCATGTATATTTGCCTGATGATTGTAGAGATATCGCCGAATCTCTTTCTGATGTTCAGATGTCAACACAGTACTCAGCGCTCCAGTCACATGCAATGCTACAATCTGAAAAAATTGTCGATGTGAATCAAAAAGGAAATAAATAAAATTTATTTACGAAGATGGAAAAAGATCCCATCTTCCTAGGAACCCCAAGCTCTACAAAGTTAAGGAAAGCAGGAAAGGTTTCCAAGCAAGCCCATTCCCCCTCTGTCGCCAGCCTGGACAGGTGGGTGATGGAGGCGGCGAGGGCGCGGTTGATAGAAAGATGGCATGATAAGAAAAAAAGGTTTAAAAGATTGCTCTTGTTAAATGTGAAAGATAAAGTACCAAGCTGGGCAAGAGAAATAAAGTGCCAGCGTAATCCCCCGGCCAATGCCCATCATGTGCCTGGAGAGTGGAATAGCTTCTGATTGCCCTCTTCAAAGATACCAAGATATCGTCTTCAGTGGCATAGCCATGCTGCTGGTCCAACTTGACGGGAGGAAGGTTCATCTTGAGACCGTTTGACTTGGAGAACTACAGGGTAAAAAATTGGCTAGTCAAAGTTCCTGTCAAGTTTTCAGTGAAAAACAAAACATAAAACATGAAATACGTGAGCATGCAGCGAAAGTGTCCTTATAATCCCGAGCTCAAATACTCCTGCTACGAACAGTAAAATCCAAAAGAAATAGGAAAAAATTGAAAAACTTCAGAACTTTTTTGACAACAAACATTGCTTAGTTAGTTTCATGCCTGCGTGAAAACTGTTCTGATAAAATGACATTCATGAAAGTCTAGGCAAAAGTAAGAAAAATCAGCACTCCAAAATGCTTTCAAAAATAGTCTTTTTGGAGCATCGAATTTGCCTTTTAGCCTAGAGCATTAGGAATGTTTTTCTTCACAAAAAAGTGCATGCATGTAGAAAATTCAACATTGTTTGTTGACAGAAAATTTATATTTTTTATTATTCTTTTGATTTTACTGTCCACCAGGGTGCACTTTAAGCTCGAAGTAGAAACTCCAGGCCCTCGTGCCAGTCACATTTCACATCCATTGTACCATTGATATACAATATACTGTAAGTATTTCAGTACGACCATCACTCTCTCTCGTTGGCTATCAACTGTACCACGGGATGGTGTATCTTGTGCTGTTGTGCGTAGAAATTAAGAAAACATAATGCTGGAAAAGAGACCTGCATGCGCATGAGGAGGTCGGAGCTGTTCTTCATCTGGCACCGCCGGTTGGTGAAGTCACGGCGAGCGGCGTCCACAGCGGCGACCTCGTCGGGGTCGTCTGCGGCAGGATCAAACTCCCACACCTGCCGGCCGACGTGGCCGTTGGTTGTGCGCAGCAGTGGGTTGCCGCCGCCCTCCCCGATCTTCAGCCTCCACATCTCGTCGATCTATGATTGAATTGTTAGCTTCGTGGCACTAGCTCATACAGTTGCTACGTGATACATGTATAAATCGGCCAATATACACGTTACCGGAGGAAGTCAGAGATTTGCAGCAGGGAGAGGATGTATTGTTGGACTAAAGGTGATGGACTATCTTCCTTGCTGCGCACTAGGTACATGATTTATAGATATGTACCTGTATAAAATAATAGTTTGCTGGATCGAGAAGCTTCGTAGCCTGCCGGTAGGTTTGAACTTGAATCGTCACTTCTCTTAAGTCACACTTTGTGATTGGCAAAATAAATGTTGAAAAAATCGGCCATTTTACCCCTACATGCATCTGAGTGTCTCTAATAGCTAGAATTCCTAACAATTTATTATTTTACTCATATAAATATTTGTGTTCAGGCTGGCTGCATGGATCAACCGACGCAGAGGTCCGGGTTATCCCCTTCTGGGAAAAAAATATGTCGTCCCTCCTCACCTGCACTAGAGATGATATTTTGACCGGTGAGACTATCTATCTATCCATACTTCCACGATGCGTCTCTTGTTCTAGGGTTTACAAATATGTCACATGATTTTTCTACGGTTCTTTAAGTTGTAAGCAGCCTTGTTTCTTCTAACTCAATGTCAGTTTGGGTGGTAATAGATTCTTACGAAGATTCTATGTGTAACATGATTGGATTTTTTTCCGGTAGCAATGCAAAAGTATTCAACTAATGTATTTTCATGCATTAGTATATCAGAAAAAGGTCATGGTCCAGTTAGCTAATGCATTCATTGATGGGTTTAAAGCGAAACAGATCAAATACGGAAAATTTAATTAACATAAACTTCTACAAATACTACTATGTGATCAACTACGAATACACAATACAAATGCAAATACAATATCTTTCGCTTAAATAAGAAAGAAATTAAGAAATCACTAATCACATTTGCAAGGGGTCGGCATTCCGCCACCATCTCCCTCTCACGTGTGCATCGCTTATGCATCTGTCAACGGTCTCTCATGTGCATCGATAGCCTCCCTAGTACATCTCGTCCTCCAAGGCCGGTGCCTCTCTCGTGCATCGCCGTTATGCGTGTCTCGGCCTCCCGTTATCTTTACTGTTTTCCGCCGTTGTTTCTGTCTCCCACATGCATTGCTTATACGTCTGTCTTTGTGGAATGAACTCAATGTGTGGTGCCTCCCACACACATTGTCTGTATGCGCATCACTGGCCTCACAATGCATGTCTCGGGACAGTGGTAGTCGAGGGGGACAGTGGTAGTCGAGGGAAGGGGATGAGAGTGAAGGTTCAATGGATGGAAAGGGAGCCACAACCGTCATGGGAGAGAAATAGAGAGGGCTTGATCTATGCCTAGGGTTAGGCGGTGTGGCTTTTTAAAAGTGGGGGCGGGGTGGGGGTGTTAAGAGTTAGGAGGTGGGTGGTGGGTTTTATCTATGCCACCCGATGCTGTAGCGGCAACCACATGTTTCAGCATGCTTACAACGACCATGACCGAGTGCTACAATGGCAACAACCGGATGATGTGAGCCTACGATGGTGCCCATCAAGTGCTATGGCGGTGACAACCAGATGCTCCGATGGAAATTATAGGATAATACAAGCACTAGACGACAACAACCAAGTGTTACAATGGCAACCACATGATGGTACGACGGCGACAACCGAATGCTGCAGCGGTGACAAGGGGATGTTGCGAGCCTGCGATCGTGACCACCGGGTCCTATGATAGTGACAACCAAATGTTGTGATGGCGACCAGATGATGTTCGCCTACAACGGAGACCACGGGGTGCTACAACGGTGGTTGATGGCTGCTACAAGTGGGGACTCAAGTAGCTGTGAGCTGGCCGGGCTACAACAATGGGCGTCTTATTCGGTGGCGACTATGTCTCACAGTGAAACGACACCGAGGTTGCGTTTTATGCGCGAGCCAGTGTGGGAGAGGGCATACCGGGGAGATCACTATGAGAATCGACATGTTTGCCGGGTGCCCAAATCTTTGTCGAATGTATTTTTTCGGGTACTCGACAAAGTCTCCAGCCTAAACGGAATAACTGGAAAAAACTTGTTAAAGGCAAAACAGTCAACAGGGTTGTCAGTTGCCCGAGTGTGAACCTTGTGACACTCGGTAAAATGAGTGGACATGTGTCCCTGCTCACCGCGGTTGACGCATCATTAAGAGTTTATGGGTGTGTCGTAACAAGTTTATGGGCAATGGCATGTCACAATAAAACCATTTTCTCATGGAGTAAATGGGATGAACAGCATCAAGAGTTATTTTAGCAATGTTTAGGATCACATCAACATCATGGGTGTGTTGTAACAACTTTTGAAGTTCTGTTTGCAAATTAAACTAGGAAACAAGTTCATCGTTGAAATTTGCGCTTCTCTCGAAAGGAGAGGAAGCATTTACCAAGTTCTATGTATGTGCGTTTCTGCAGATCAAATTGAACTGCAAGAAGTTTTACAATAAGTTACAGAGGTAGTACTAATTAGTATATATGATTAGTAGTTGTTAGTTGAAACCGAGGAAGCTAGACACCGCGTAACCACACTAAAATCTAAAGAATTAAGGAAGAGTCAACTGCTCTGAGTCCCGTGTTTGTCTGCTGCTAGGAACTAAACGTAGCTTGGTGCCATTTGCAAGGGCATTCATGCACTGCGTGCAGAGATCTTTTGACTTGGGCAGACATGATCCTCGTTGCTCGCGGGCTGCTAACCAAAATTAATTTGTGCAGATGCTGTACTTCTTTCCTTCTCCTCTAATACATGCAGGTTCAGAAAGTTCCACAATAGCACTCCTGGATATACTTTTATGCCGGCATATATATATATACAACAACACAGCACAATCTATCAAAAGCAAAATAGTGGGCTACTAAATTTGTACAGTAATTTATGAGAGTAAAATAGCTAAATAGTGTACTTACTGTTTGTTTCAAAGGTCATACTGTGTGCGCCTTTCTTGCTTTTTTGAGAAGCATAACACAAATCAACCTCTTTATTATGTCTCTTAGTTTTTATAGGAAAAAATTATGTTGTAGTTAGTCTTGGATAGTGTGAGTTTTGAGTAACTTGCTAAGCCAACCAAAAAATTCAGCGATAAATATACCTTCAGCAGAACTCTTTTTTCTAACTGAAAACAGTCCTCACGTCGGAATACTCGAAAAAAGAAGAAACAATTACCGAGTTCTTGTGAATTCATGACCATGCCATAGTATAGTTATCATCCAAGCGAAAATTGACATCTGAGCACGGGCACATAGTGCTTGGTTTTTTAAGTTCAAAAGGCCAGTTTTTATGGCTTGAAAATTTTCAAATTTTTGTGTGCATGCACATATAGCAGTGCAGTATAACGGGCCAAATTTTCAGCAATATACGTGCTTGCATGTAAAAGATAAAGAAAAGACAAAATATATGCAAATTATGTGCTTGTTTATTTTTTATTTATTTGGGCCGAAATTTTGTCATTTTTACGCAGCACATAATACAACGTATTATTGAATGAAATTTCACAGGTACTTAGACCACATGTATGCGTATTCATGTATAAAAATAAAAAATTCAAATCTTTCAAGCACCTTTTTTAGCAGTTCAAAATAACGTGCCCCGTTGCCCCCGTGCACCAAAAATCCATTTCGTCATCCAAGGAAACACTAGCTGATGTTGTGAATCCAAAAGAAACTAGGGAAGCTAGATACCGCAGAAGCACACAATATAGATGGTACAGCCGGGGCCCCTGATGTGAATTTTGCTAAGCTGAATATAGATGGTGCTTTTTTGAAAGAGGATGGTACAGCCAGGGCTGGGATGATCGTGCGTGACCATGAAGGAGCAGTCATCTTTGCCGCGACGCGGGTGCTCTTTAATTGTGGTGATCCTCTCGAAGCGAAGATGGCGGCTATGGATGAAGGGCTTCGACTTGCGCTTCACTGGTCCAACTTGTCGTTGGTTGTACGGACTGCACCGAGCTGTTGAAGATGGTGCAATATTAAAGATGTTGAGCGCTCAAGGTATGCGAACCAGGTCAATGAGATCAGAAGGATTCTGGCTCATGAAAGTAACATTAGTCTAGCTAAAATCAGCTGACATGCAAATGTAGCGAGTCACCCCCTTGCTTGTATGGGGCGCTTGCAACAACGCACAGCCTGGTGGCTTCGAAACTCCCCTGTGGAAATAGCTAGCATTGTCATTTCTGAATGTAATCACCATGACTGATGAATGAAAAGTTCCTTTCCCGCAAAAAAAAAAAAAAGAAACTGGGGAAGCTAGACACCGCAAAGCACACAATAAATTCAAAGAAATAAGGAAGAGCCAAATGGTCCGAGTCCCGTCCACATGGACTGTTTGCACAAGGTAAGAGTCCCCGATGTGGATTGGCAACTACACCAAGATCGGCCTGGTTTTTTATTTCACATGGGCTACCTAGCTGGGAACCAAACTTAGCAAGGACAGAGGACGGCTACTGTTTTGACTTTTGACTAGAGCAGATCTGATTCTCCCTGCTCGTGGGCTGCTAGCTAAATTCTGTGCATGTACATGCATGCTGTACTTATTTCCTCATTATGGATCTATACGTCTGTGTTTAGCTTAAACGCCGACAAAATACTTACTTACGTGTCACCGCCAGCAGCTAACGTGGGCTGCTAAAATTGATTGTTTTTTTTTCAGAACAGGCTATAATAGAACTACAACAAAGCTCTATTTTATACATGGGGTCGAAGAGCTACAAAATAATAACCATACGTTTGTAAGTACTTCCATAATAGCCTGCAAAGTGAAAAAGGTCTATATATATAAATAAATAGAGAGAGTCAGCTGTTGCATCTTGTCTCGATCTGCATGCATGCATGCGTGGTAGAGACAGACTCGATTCGTCCCACGCCTGCATGCATGGGCTGCTTGCACAAGATGGGTAGTACAGTAATAAAATTCTATGGCACACATGCCGAGGTCGGCTAATGTTTTGAAGTTGCCAGACGTGTACGTCAGTACGTGATTCTCGTTGCTCGTGGGCTGCTACTTGCATTCTTCGTGTATGGATCTACGATCGTTTTGCTTTAACAGATATCGGCAACAGAGCCACTGCCATCACCTAATGTGGGCTGCTAACTTTTGTTTTTAAGGCGGAAACCGTAGATCAGCTGTTCTGCGGTATTTTCATATTAATAAAAGAGTCAAATATTTACAGAAGAGAGGAAAAATAATACACAGGGAAGACAGCCAATCCAATGCCAGTTCTTTCTAACATGATCCCAAAAGATAGGGTTTATTTGAAATCGAACAAACATCACCGATGTGTGTCAATCCAATCCTTTAATGACTCCAAGAACTTGTCGTTTATCCTGTGTTGCAGATTCAACAACTCTTGTTTGAGCAGATATTTCCAAGATGTTATTGCTGGAACTTCATTGTGAAAAATCTTCCCATTTCTCTCAATCCAAATGTTCCAACATCCCAAAGTGAGAATTTCCATAGCAATCTTTATAGGGAAGGCAAGACTAGTCAGCATAACCTCATCACAAAGAGATACTCGCAAAAAAAAAAATTCATCACAAAGAGAAATAACTCTACTTCTAGGAGCAATGGTGCACAGAGAGTTGTTCGGAACAGTTTCACATCGGGCAAGAAAGTCAAGCATGTAACATAGATTCTTGTGGCTGCCCGGCCTCGTACCGTTGATGGGACATGACAGACCTTCTCAACATTTTCCTAGTGAGCACTGCGACAGGACAACTCTGTAGAAAATGGCAGGCCCCATTCAAATATTGCTAATCCTATCAGCTTTGGAAAGCATTGCAAGATCATGAGCTGGTTTGTTAATCACTTTCTAAAAAAATCATGGGGATTATGGGTTGCCTCCCACGAGCGTTTTTCTTCAATGCCTTTTATC
Source organism: Aegilops tauschii subsp. strangulata (assembly GCF_002575655.3). Taxonomy (NCBI): domain Eukaryota; kingdom Viridiplantae; phylum Streptophyta; class Magnoliopsida; order Poales; family Poaceae; genus Aegilops; species Aegilops tauschii. Next base: position 5,887,487 of record NC_053039.3, read on the forward strand.
GAGGAAAAATGATTTATGGATAGTTTTTGGTTTTATCATTTCAAGAACTCCGAAGAAACACGTGGCTCTAATGATGGTTTCATAAGGCAATTTAGTTATTTTCCTTCAAAATTGTTGCATCCCTTTCCTCATAGGGAATTGGTACTTAACATTACCTTTTTTTTATGTCAATACCAACTCCAATTGTTCTTAAGAAGGTTCTTCCTGGGATAATAGGACATGAAGAATTGCATTATATATCCATTACTCCCTCCTTTCGGGTTTAAAAGGCCCATCTCAAAATTTTAGATTTCCATTATATTAGGCTCACTTTGAGTCCAATTGAGTTAAAGTACTTTGAGTCAAATTGAGTTAAAGTACTTTGAGTCTCATGCCACATTTAATTCATAGCGATGAGAGAGGGAATTAGTGCGCATGCATCTTATTCTACATGCACCATACAAGTCGAATTGGAGAGAGGGTGCTGCACTTACTGCTTCTAGAGTCGAACATGTGAGAAATATTTCATTGGGCAGTTTTGTGTCCACAAAACTCGTGTCATCCAGTCACCATCTAGCTTGGTTGATGAGATATCAGATTTGAGCCCTCTATACCGAAAGGAAGGGAGTATAACGAAATCAACCAACATGTAATTTCTATTAGCAATAATAGGGATGCCATCTATCCTCCCTAATGATTTCTTAACAGTCGAGTCTGCTAGATGCAAACTTAAAAACATTCAGTCATAGGTTTCAATCCCAGCACATCATATAAATTTTTAGGCATGGTGGAAACACTAGCTCCTAAATGACACAAATAATTAAATTCCAAGTTATTAATGGTGATTTTAATAGTTGGTTACCAACCATCCTCTATTTTTCTAGGTATAGAAACTTTTTGGTCAAGTTCCCCCCTTAGCATTTTAGACAACATCAACAATATGTAGTAAAAGCTTTATTATGTTCTAGAACATTAGGAGAATGAAACATAGGATATAAAACCTTCATGACATCAGTATGAGAACAATCAATAGTCTTTCCACCCAAAACAGTGGGATAAATACTAGCACCTAAAACCAGAGTCTTGACCTCTCGAAGCTGACTTCTAATTTTTTTTATCACAAGATTAAACACTCTCCGAACTTGCGGGATTCTTACTAGGTAAAGCCATGACCTCTTCAAGCCCATTCTATTTATCATCATAACTAATGTTCAACAACTAACGTAGTCCACGCAACAAAGGGGGTTGGATGCTACCTAAAGTTTTCACCTCTCCAATACCCCCTAAAATAAGTAATTTCAGCATTTTTAGCCTCACTTTCTTGTCGCACTTTTTCATGCCTAGCCCTAAGTATAACAAGCATTTGAGCATTATGATCTATAATATCTTATACATATTTTAAAGACTCGGGAGTTTCGTCCTTAGCCATGATTCTTATTTTAAGCAGTTGAACATCATGAACAAAAATATCAACTTTATGTGATATGTTATTCAGAGCCCTCGAGCAATGGATTGGGGCTGTCACAGAGTGCTGGGTGATGGCGGGTGCCTGCTTGCCGTTGGACCCTATCTTGGTGATTGACACCCCCAGCTGCCACCCTAGAGAGTATTTTGGCATTCCCCGATGCTAGAAGGTCCTGCATGACATGTACCTTTAGGCTCCATGCCTTCGGCAGGCTAGGGCTCTTGTCTTTCCCCGACTGATCCGCCTTGCGGAGCGGAGGGGGCCACTAGTGGTCAGAAGGAAGGTAGGGCAAGGGAATTTCATGCAATTTAGGATTGGTAGGGGAGATCAACGGCGGCCTAGGGTTTGTGGGGGGGAATATGTGAGGTTTCTATGTGCAATTTCCACCAGTTTTTTCTCAACCGGTTTTATATAGCGATGCGTGCAGGGATAAAAAGGTCGGTGAGAGGTGGGTGGAGGCCAGGCGAACGTAACCTTGAGGGGATGAAATGACCTACCAACTCCCCATTCATCGTGGAGATTCACAGTAGGAGCCTCTCCTGCTAATTCTGCTAAAAAAGTCACTCAAAACTTGTGATGTGCCTCCGAGGGGTCCACTAGCTAGCCACTCTACCAAATAGAGAAAATCATGGGTCTCATCGATTTTTTTTTTGTTTTTTGCCCATGTCTAACTTTTATGAAATTCTGGAGTGCATCAAGGTCTCTTTGCATATGACTCAGTGACGCACTTGGCTTAGCAGTCCGGGGATGGCAGCAGTCCATTCCAGGAGACCCACTTCACCGGGCGCATTCTAGGAGTCCCATTCGACTAGGTGCACTACATTGAAGTTCACTCGACTGGACCGCGAGTGCGCCATCATGACAAAGCTTACAATGCAATCAATTGGGGCGTTACCATAGTGTACTTACAATGAGTTATAACACATGATCAATGCGTCGTTACCATGACCAGGCTCTAGGCTAACTCGGTTGTTGTCAACCATAGTCTTGCCAGCCCTACATAAGGGAAAGCTAGGGAACCCTCGAGGGGGGCTCATGCACATGCATAAACATACACACAAACAAAAATACACTTGTACAATCCTTGGATTGTCCCTCATACAAGGATAGCTAAAAATTCAATAGGAGTATGGTATTTCCTCTTCTATAGCGGCTGAAACCTAGATAAGATCTTTCGTGTCAACCCATCCTGGATCATGCTTGCCCCCAAATCCATAAATATTTGTATTGTTGTGAAGTCCCTACGATCCCTTGAAAATATGACATAAACCAAATAACAAATTTGGACATGGAACATGTAATTGTGTATGTTGAATGTAAAATAAGTTTCAAGGTTAAATGATGAAGAAGCTATCATTTTGCCTTCAAACCTCACGCTTCCCCTTTCAAAACTATGATCTTCCTCGGAGATGCTTTGGTTTGTAAGCAATGCACATCATAACTTGTGTGAATTTTTCTCAAACTATAATCACATCCTCCAGATTCATATAACGACACCATGCCAAGTTGCATATTTTGAAACTCCATTTACTTTTAAAAATTCAAAACAAATCAACAATCTAAATATTTTTGAAATTTTCCCAACAAAAGTTTGAATTTAGCAAAAATAAACTTTTGGATAAGACCTACAAATATAATCAAAAAATTAAATAGCATTTTCAAACAATTTGTGGGCACGTTTCATGTACTTGTATCTCAAATTTGAATTATATCCATTAAATACCTAAAATCCATTTAATGCCTTGAAGTTAGCAAATGAACCCTAAAATTCCAAATTTTGACATGAAACATGAAATGATGTATGTTGCATGTAGAAAATTTGGACTCTTTTGGGTCAGTATGTTTTCAACGTGCTTCATATGCTACCTTAACATGCCATTTTCAAAAGTAAGAAATCCCAATGTCAATGATGTTGAACGACAAACTAAAACTATAATTACTAAAACCAGAAAACTACATTGCGACAACTATAAAATCAAGATTAAATTAAATGATAGAACTGCAATGAACACGATGCTTCTGCATTGCCGTAAAAAAATTAAGTGAAGTCATCATCACTATTATCACTAACCCCTTTCCTGGCCAGATCGTTAAGTAGGTTGGTTCCACATGTGATCTGCATTTATTTTTTGGGTATAAAGTCATCACGAAAATCGTAATCCTCATCCTCATACAATTTCTTGGAGCTTGTGACACCCTCTGATGATGCAACACTCTTACCCAATCTAGTATTCTTTGAGCTTGCACCATCCTTCATTGATGCTTTGAGCTTGCACCATCCTTCATTGAGGCATATTGAGCTTGCACCATCCTTCGTTGATGCGCGACCCTTGGATGATTCAATGATAACCCACAAGTATAGGGGGTCGTTTGTATCCTTTTTCGATAAATAAGAGTGTCGAACCCAACGAGGAGCTAAAGGTAGAACAAATATTTCCTCAAGTTCTATCGACCATCGATACAACTCTATGCACACTTAACGTTCTCTTTACTAGAACAAGAATAAAACTAGGAGTACTTTGCGAGAATAAAACTACGAATAAATTGCAAGATAATAAAAGTAGATAGCATTTGTCACACAAGAAAGTCATTTGTCCCTAGCTGATCAATAACTAGACCGGTGATCATTATTGCAATTTTATATGAGGGAGAGGCATGAGCTAACATACTTTCCGTACTTGGATCATATGCACTTATGATTGGAACTCTAGCAAGCATCCGCAACTACCAAAGATCATTAAGGTAAAACCCAACCATAGCATTAAGTATCAAGTCCTCTTTACTCCCATACGCAATAACCCACTTACTCTAGTGTGTGCTTCTGTTCACTTATGCCACCCACCATAAGTGAATCATGAATGTATTGCAACACCCTACAGCGGGGATCCCTCATGTTTGCGCGACACGGAGGGCATCGTAGAATAGAACGAAAATTAAACATACAACTCAAACCAATCACGATCATCAATTAACCCATAGGACAAAACGAATCTACTCAAACATCATAAGATACCCATAAAACATTGGGAAATAATATATAGCGTTGAGCACCATATTTAAGTAGAGATTACAGCGGGTAGAAGAGAGGATACACGGCTGCATAGAGGGGGAGAGAGTTGGTGTTGACGGCGGCGAAGTTGTTGGAGTAAATCGCCGTCACGATGATTGCCCCGGCGGCGCTCCCGCGCCGCCGGGAGAGAGAGAGGGAGAGAGAGCCCCCTCCTCCTTCTTCTTCCATGGACTCCCCCCTAGATGGGAGGAGAGTTCCCCCTCTGGTCATGGCTTCCATGGCAGCGGAGGGGCGAGAGCCCCTCCTAGATTGGATCTATCTCTCTGTTCTCTTCTGTTTCGCGTTTCTGTTTTCTAGCCGAAAACCATTTCTTATATTCCCGTAGATCCGTAACTCCGATTGCGCTGAGATTTTAACACGATTTTTTTTCCGGATATAAGCTTCCTTGCGCCCGAAGTATAGCAGGAACTGCCTTACGAGGTGACCACAAACCACCACCACGCGCCTGGTGTTGGGAAACGTTGCATGGAAAACAAAAAAATTTCTACGCACACGCAAGATCTATCCGTGGAGATGTATAGCAACGAAGGGGGAGAGTGTGTCTACGTACCCTCGTAGACCGTAAGCGGAAGCATTTCACAACGCGGTTGATGTAGTCAAACTTTCTTCGTGATCCAATCGATCTAGTACCAAACGTACGCCACCTCCGCGTTCTGCACACATGTTCCGCTCGGTGACGTCCTCCGTCTACTTGATCCAGCAAGATGGCGAGGTAGTAGATGAGTTCCGACAACACGATGGCGTGGTGACGGTGATGGTGATGTGATCTCCGTAGGGCTTCGCCTAAGCACTACGAAAATATGACCGAGGGAGTATACGGTGGACGGGGGCGCTGCACACGGCTAATACAATGTTGTGTCCTTGTGTGGCGCCCCTCCCCATGTATATATAGGTGGGAGGGGAGCGGGAGGCTTCCAGGGCAGCCAGGGAATGCCCCTAGGGGCTAGCTGCCGGCCCTAGGGCTCCTGCCCTCCTGCGCCCCCTTTCCTTGTATGGACAAGGGGGAAAGGAAAGAGGGGGAGAGGGAAGGAAGTGGTGGTCCAACTCAACACTTTCCTTTCCTCCTCCCCTTTCCTTTCCCTCCCCATATGGCCGGCGCTATAGAGGGTGCACTAGCCCCTTGTGGGCTGGTATGTTCCCTCACTTGGCCAATAATGCCCATATCTTTGCAGGGGATGCCCGAAACTCCTTCCGGTGACCCGATAAGTACCCGGTAACCTCCGAAACACTTCCGGTGTCCGAATACCAATCTTTACTTCTCGACCATTTCGAGACTCCTCTTCATGTCCTTGATCTCATCCGGCACCCCGAACAAGATTCGGTCACCAAGACACATAACTCATATAACACTATATCGTCAACGAACATTAAGCGTGCGGACCCTATGGGTACGAGAACTATGTAGACATGACCGAGACACCTCTCCGGTCAATAACCAATAGCGGAACCTGGATGCGCATATCGGCTCCTACATATTCTACGAAGATCTTTATCGGTCAAACCGTTATGACAACATACACAATTACCGTTGTTCATCGGTATGTTACTTGCCTGAGATTCGATCGTCGGTATCTTCATACCTTGTTCCATCTCGTTACCGGCAAGTCTCTTTACTCGTTCCGCAATACACATCCTGTAACTAACTCATTAGTCACTTTGCTTGCAAGGCTTCTTATGATGTTCATTACCGAGAGGGCCTAGAGATACCTCTCTGATACTTGGAGTGACAAATCCTAATCTCGATCTATGCCAACTCAACAAACACCTTCGGAGATACCTCTAGATCATCTTTATGATCACCCAGTTATGTTGTGACATTTGATAGAACACAAGGTATTCCTACGATATCCGGGAGTTGCATAATCTCATAGTCGAAGGAATATGTACTTGACATGATGAAAGCAATAGCAATAAACTGAACGATCATTATGCTAAGCTAACGGAGGGGTATTTTCCATCACATCATTCTCCTAATGATGTGATCCCGTTATGAAATGACAACACATGTCTATGGTTAGGAAACCATAACCGTCTTTGATCAACGAGCTAGTCTAGTAGAGGCTCACTAGGGACACAGTATTTGTTTATGTAGTCACACATGTATTTAAGTTTCCCATCAATACAATTCTAGCATGAATAATAACCTTTTATCATGAATAAGGAAATATAAAATAACAACTTCATTATTTTCTCTATAGCATATTTTCTTCAGTCTCCCACTTGCACTAGAGTCAATAATCTAGATTACATTGTGATGAATCTAACACCAATGGAGTCTTGGTGCTGATCATGTTTTGCTCGTGGAAGAGGCTTAGTCAACGGGTCTGCCACATTCAGATCCGTATGCACTTTGCAAATTTCTATGTCTCCATCCTTGACCTTTTCATGAATGGAGTTGAAGCGTCTCTTGATGTGTTTGGTTCTCTTGTGAAACCTGGTTTCCTTCGCCAAGGCAATTGCTCCAGTGTTATCACAAAAGATTTTCATTGGACCCAATGCACCAGGTATTACACCTAGATCGGATATGAACTCCCTCATCCAGACTCCTTCATGCGCTGCTTCTAAAGAGGCTATGTACTCCGCTTCACACGTAGATCCCGTGACAACGCTCTTCTTGGCATCGCACCTACTCACAGCTCCACAATTCAATATAAATACGTATTCGGTTTGTGACTTAGAGTCATCCGGATCAGTGTGGAAGCTGGCATCGACGTAACCATTTACGACGAGCTCTTCGTCACCTCCATAAACGAGAAAAATATCCTTGGTCCTTTTTGTAGGAGATATGCCCTAGAGGCAATAATAAATGATATTATTTATCTCCGAGTTCATAATTATGTTTATGTTCCATGCTATAACTGCTATGGTTCTCGAGTCTGCAATAACCACGAGGCTCGGAGGAAGACTCATATGCACGTGTGGAATAATAAACGGTAAAATGTATTCCTAGTCTGGCCTCTAAGACTAGCTCAAGTTTTGCATGATGGTTATGTTTTCCTGATCATGGGCATGTCTATGTCAGCAACCTTGAGGGCATAATGTTAAGAGAACATTTGTGTTGAATCGACCCGGCATGATGTTATGCTATGAGATTCATTCGTCACAAGTTTATTGGTACATAACACAGAGATGGTTAACGTTTGCATGATTCCTTAGACCATGAGAGTATCGAGTTTCTTCATGCTTGCTTCATGAACTTTGGGGTTTGTTAAACGTCATCCGTAATTGGGTGGCTATTACGGCGGCTTACGGGTTCATGGAAAAGTGTGTCAAGTAACTTGATAGCTCAAGATTGGGATTTGCTCCTCCGACGATGGAGAGATATCTCTGGGCCCTCTCGGTGTTACGGTATCCATCATCGTCTGGCCAGACACTTTGTGATTTGATCACGGGGATGCCGGAACACGATAACGAGAAAAGAGAACAATACCAGTAACGAGGTAACTAGCATAGTGGACAAGTTGTTGATCCACGGGAATGCCAACATGTCTCACCTCGGGTATTTGTAACATATCGCGAAGCAACAGGAATAGCACACGGCAACTGGAGGTTCACTCGAATATTTATTCGTGTGGGTATAGGGGTCAATATGGGTGTCCACGGCTCCGATGTTGATCATTGATCGGAAGGGGTTCCGGGTCATGTCTATACTTCACCGAACCTATAGGGTCACACACTTAAGGGTCATCTATCTGCTGAATACTAGACAGGGAGTCTGAGAGAAAATCACCGAAGAAGTTTCGGACACCGAAAAGTTTCGGACAGCGGAATCGTACCGCAGAGAGAGGTCATCGGATAAGTTTCGATGATACCGAAAAGTTGTTTCGGGATACACCATTAAGTCAAATTGGTTTCGGCACATGCCTGATAATTCTTGGAGGATGCCAGAATCATTCTGGAAGCTTTTTGGAATTTTCTGAGATAAAAACCGGAAATGTTCTGGAGCTGCCGGAGCCACATCAGATGCGTTTCGCAGATGAAAATCACTAAAACCGGAATTGTTTCGGAACGCGTTGAAAATCATTTTAGTGGGTACTGGAAATGTTCTTAGCCCACATAAATATTTTCAGTTCGATCAGACGCTGAAAAATGTCGTCGTGAATAGTGAAAATCAGCTTTATGGTTACTTTATGGAAAGCCACCTTTTGGGGCTTTGCTCCAAAAGATCTTGGGGATGACATGGATGGATAGGAGCCATTTTTTGGGCCCCTCATGAGGGTGTGGCCGGCCACATGGGGTATCCCCCCTTGGGGACCCTCTTGTTCCTTGGTTTCACTCCTAGGTCCTTGTGGAAGGACTTCATTCATGTGCATTTTGGGTTTTTTGTGAAACTACCCTACCCCCTTGGGATTTCCTATAAATAGAGGTGGAGGGGCAGCCCTCCACACTCATCCCTTGCTCTCATACACATGCCATGCATTATCTGGCTTCTTCTCTCCCTCCCACGAAAAGAGTTTCGTAGAGCCGTAAGGCTGTCTGGGTTCCGGCAGGAACTAGTTCTGGACGGCGAAGCCCTGCCGGATAGATGACACCGTATGTGTGCAACTCTGTAGAGAGATCGTAGTTTCGGTCTTAGTTCGTGAGTGCCTCCCGAAGGGCTGTCCGTGTGACCGTCCGAGTTTCGAAGGTCCTCCCGAAGGGCTGTCCGAGTGACCGTTCGAGTTTCGAAGGTCCTCCCGAAGGGCTGTCCGCGACACCGTCCGGGGGGCTGTTCGACCGCCTCCTGGAGGGCTGTCTGAGGAGCAGATGAGGGTATACATCCTCGCGGTTGGGAGGTTGTAAATCCTAGCTGCGGGGATCTGCACCGCCGATCGTCATCGACTCTACTTCCCGCTGCACTACGAGTCGGTAACGAAAAAGATCAAACCATGTATGCAGTCTCCATAGTGGTCCTGGGCTGGTGCGTAGGTCGGAAATTTTTTGTTTTCTGCTGCGTTCCCCTACAGTGGCATCAAGAGCCGTGCTATGCGTAGATGCAGGTTTCGATCTAGAATACATGGAGATGTATGCGTATTGCATAATATAATTAGGTAGTAGATGAGATCTATTGCTGAAAATTATTTATGCGGGTGACAGATGAAATCTGTTACCCGAGGTTCTTGTTGCTTCCCTAGAATTTGCGTTTGCTCAATCTCGAGACAGCATGGTGGAATTTGACAAAGTTCTGGCAATCCGTGATCCTGATTGATCATGGAAGTGCTATCAGTTCTTTGGGTTCTGCCGTAGTCAAAAGAAAGATGAAATTCGCAGATGAAAGGGCATTGCAGATATTATCTGCATGGGGGTCATGCGTATGAAGAAGTTTAGTATGGGGCTCGAGATTTAATTATCTCGTGTTTCATACACCCCGAGATGTTAATGTAGCAACTTGAATAATCATACTTGATGATAAAACGTTGGTAGCTGCGGTTTAAGTCAAAACCTTAGAAGCCACGTAAAATAAAATTTTGCATAAACCTATTAGAGGCGTCTAACTTGGTTTTGCAGGATGTGCATGTGATGTGGTATAGCAGTGCTCATACTAATTCGATTATGTATGAGATGACTATATGATGTAATTTGATTAACATGACCTGCGTGTCATGATTCGGCATGATGGCTGGAGCCATATGATTGCACTTTAATGACCTGCGTGTCAACCTTGTTGTAATGCATTATTTTGTTAGCTATAGAGATAGCAATATTATCTGGTGCATCAACAAGGTGGTGGCAATCTTCGCGAAGGTGAACACCGACGCGAATGCCGAAGACGAAGAAATGAAATACTTCTCCGTCAGAAAGGGCTATACCATATCATGCTATTATGAATTGCCTGAGATGTTTATCCCTTATGATGCACCCTTCTTGATTGCGCGGTAGTCGCTTTTATTAGGGTGATCTCTCACTTAAAATATCAAGTAGTTAGTGTTCTCCCAAGTGTAGCACCGTCACGGCACCTATCTTTTCGGGGTGCGCCATGGATGCATGGGTACGAACGACTAGAGAAGTGTGAGGCGGGTGAGGTCAGACCTCGCAGCAAGATCACTTGGTTGTCTTGACGTTCATGGCAGGATCGTCCTGAGCTCGGAACACATGCATCGAAAGATGAGCAAGAGTCACATAGAGATGTGATCGGCAAGTTGGCCTACCGATTAAAATTCCCGTTATGAGATGATGATTCTATGGCGATGAATTGAAGTCTGGATCTTGTATCACTCAAAATTAATTGTGAGAGATATTGATTTGAGTGGGAGCGCACTGTTGAATTAACATGTTTAATTCTCAGTGCAATTAATTATGAACACTGTCTAAGTGTTTCTTGCAAAATAGTTGTAGAATAATGGTTCGCGTTTCCACCTTCCCTATTAAAATTGAATAACTGTTAAATATCTGGTTAAAACTTTACGATTGGTAACGTAATATGAGGATTGTCCTCAAAAGTGCCGAGAAGGACTTTGTCCTATCGCATGCTTTCCGTATCCTCCCGCTAAAGCTATGGATCATGTGACTCTCGTCCTTTGATCCAAAAGCTATAATTCCGTTTCAGTCAAGTGCAATATGTTTGCTTCCATGAAACCCAAACTTCGAAAGTTGGGATAGTTATATGATATTCATGGAACTGAAAATTATTTTCAGATACAAACAAAGTAATGTTTGTTTGCAAGTATTAGTAAAAGTGTTTACTATGCATTTGACTGTTGGGAAAGGGATCCAGAAGAACGCCTGTCATATAATGAAAGGTGAATAAAACAACAACTTAAAGATAAAGGAAGTGTCCAAAGGGTGTTAGTATGACTTACACGCCTAGGAAGTCCGGGGCTAATGCCACTCTTAAGTTGGGTGCTTCTTCTGAGAGTAGGAGAAATACTAAAAGTTAAACTGCTAGAAGTATAAAGGCAAAAGGAAAGAAGACTGGAATATCTAGCTCATGTATGAATGTCATACAAGTTTTTGATGTATAGAAGGCTGGTCAAAGATATAGTTCTTGCGAATTATGGTTAAACATGTTAATCACTAATTCTGGGTATTGTGAGTTCATCACAAAAATGCCCGCTCGATTGCAGTCTGTTGCAACTCGATGTAAGAACTACTACGGCATGAAAGACTAGCTCGAAATGAGGTTAAGGTATACACATGGAACATAGTAAATGTTACTATACCTTCCATCGGTGTATTGCCGTCTGTATTTATTTTCATAATTCATTTAGAGTTTTACAAACTCTATCCCATTGCATAAGGCATCTTGCAAGAAGGTTGTTCATAAGAGAACTTTTTATGTTCGATGTTGTGAATAACACAAGGGCCATACTTTCATTATGAATGAGATGTATGTTATGAATATTGATAATAATACAATACCTCTGGGTTTACTTTTCATAATTCATTTTAGAGTTTCATACACTCTAGCCCATTGCACAATGTTTGTTGCAAAAGAGTTGTTCATAAAAACAACAATTGTTGTTAAGTATTATGAATAACATAAGGGCCATACTTCCATCATCGATGGGACGTATGTTATGAATATTGAGGGTAATATGATACATCCATAACACTGACGCTAAATGTCGCAAGACTAAAAGAATACCACACAAGTGTGGCACTACATTTGGTCACATTGGAGATACCCGCATGGAAAATTCCATTATGATGGATTTTGAAGTCTTTTTGATTTTGAATCATCTGACACTTGCAACTTTCCTCCGAAAAGTGAAGTGACTAAAATACCGTTCACAGGCCATAAGGAACGAACAACAAACTTATTAGTGATCATACATTTGATGTGTGTAGTCCGATAAGTGTTGTTAGTGGTGGATTTATTTATCTTCAGAAATGACTCAAGTAGATATATGGATATTTACTTGATGAGACGTAAGTCTGGATCTTTTGAAATCATTCGAAAGGTTCTCAAAAATGAAGTAGAAGTTATTGTAACAAGAAAATTATGTTTCTGCAATTTGATTGCACAAAGGAATATTTGAGTTACATGTTTAGCGAATGTCTGATGAGTTGTGAAAGGGGTTTCATAACTTGCACCTCCCGGAACACCACTGCAAGTGGAAAGTCCGTGGAGATGTAATCAAACCATTTATGACATGGTAAGGTCAAAGATGACATAAATAAATTTGCCATTATCCCTTTTAAAGTGATGCTTTAGAGACTGCGGCTTTTACCCTGAAAAGAGTTACATCGGGTCTGTTGAAATGAAGCCATGGTATGGTACGCCCAACCATGTTATATCTTTTCTTAACATTTGGAATATGGGGCTTGTGTAAAAGGTTACAAACCTATTCCAAATCAGAGAAGTGCTACTTTGTAGGTTATACCAAAATGTTGGGTATTCCTCCCTCACTATACCGAGGCAAATAGTTTTGCCGCGAAACGGTGTGCTTTTAAAGAGAATGGTTCTTTCAAAAAGGTGAGTGGGAGAATAGTGCAACTCGACGAGATAAACACTATCTAAGTCATCAGATCAAAGGAAAGAGACCTTGGAAGTAATTCCAGAGTTTCCTACTGCGACTGATACGGAAGTCTCTACAATAAAATGTATGAACTTCGGTCGAACTTGCAGCTGAACCACGTAGGCAAGGCTCGTGCAAACCTCTCAGGTGCGCAAACGAGATATTGTTGTTAGACAACATTATACCTACGATACACAAGGAAGCGTTGATGGGCCCTGACTCCGGAATTGGCTAAATGCCAATACAACCCAAGTTGGTTTCCATATAAGTGATTCAAGATTAAAACCTTGACACACCTTTCGGAAGACTTAGAGTCTAACGAATATTTATGGAACTTAAAACTGATATGGATAAAAATGTTTTATCCATAAAGCTCGACTTGTTGAAATAACAAGTTCAAGAGTTGACTACGATGAGGTTGTTTTCATCGTAGCGATGCTTAAAGTCGGTTCGGGTTGAACTAGCAATTAATACATATTTCAATCATGAGATATGAAACATGGATGATAAAAGGATTTCCATCTGATGGAAATGAAAGCTAGGACTTGTATATGATACAGTCCAAAGTAACTTGTCGATCCAGAGGATGCTAGTAGGTATGCAAACTTCAGAGTTCCAGCAATGGACAGAAGAGAGCAAAATGGAGTTGGAATCTTCGTGTTTTGATGAAATGGTCAAAGGGGTTTTGACTTCATCAATGGGTAACGAAGATGCTTGTAATTCAAGAAAGTAAGTGGGAGCGTAATAATATTTCTAAAAACCTTATGTGCTTGGCACATTGGTAATTGGAAATAAATTTCTTGACACGAATTAGGACTTCATTTGAAAATAGTTTTTCGATGAAGTGCTTAGGCTAAATAGCCTCAATATTAGGCATGATGATCTATGGAGATAGATTTACCTAATGGGGCTAAGCAATGAATACATATTGACAAGATGCTAAAACCTTTTAGCATTTAAAACGCCAAGGAGTGATTCTTGCCATAGTCACATGGAAGGAGTTTTTGCAAGACTCGGTGTCCCAAAACACTGATGAGTAAAATACATGATGCAGATTCCACACACTTTTGTGGTTGGATTAATCATGTATTCCATGGTATGTAGAACAACCAGATATGTCCGATACTCCCAAGGTGTTGCGAGTATGGATACTAAAGTGATCAAAGTACTGATCGTGGGACAACAGTGAAAGATGTCATTGAGTACTAGAGTAAGTATTGATGATATGTTTTCTTGCAAGCGGAGATCATGAAGAGTTCGTTGTAAAATGTTACATCGATAGTCTTCATCTTTTCACCGTGCGATTTTCGATTTAAGTTAAGGGTTTTGTGTAACACACAATGTGGTGGCACAGTTAGTTGGAACTTGTTCAAACTAGTTACTGTGGCGAATTCTATAACAAGGGCTAAGTATGTTGACGCTTTAGAAGCGACAAAGAAGATGTTGAATCATATAGTTCATTCATGAACTTAGTATAGTTCCAAGATGGCTTTTGACAATGGGACACTACTGCAGGTAGTTGCTCCATAACTCAGTCTGAGGAATCCAGGTTCGACCTGTGATTCACATACATACAAAGCCAAGTCCACACAAAATATGAATTTTTGTGAAAACGTGAAAACGCGAGGACATGCAAAGATACACACGGAACTGAAGTCGTCAGATCCGTTGGACATCAGGCTATACCACAAGCGAAGCATATTTACACCGGTGTGCCACAGGTGTAAAGTGCATTAGCATTAACTAGATTATTGACTCTAGTGCAAGTGGGAGTCTGTAGGAGATATGCCCTAGAGGCAATAATAAATGATATTATTTATCTCCGAGTTCATAATTATGTTTATGTTCCATGCTATAACTGCTATGGTTCTCGAGTCTGCAATAACCACGAGGCTCGGAGGAAGACTCATATGCACGTGTGGAATAATAAACGGTAAAATGTATTCCTAGTCTGGCCTCTAAGACTAGCTCAAGTTTTGCATGATGGTTATGTTTTCCTGATCATGGGCATGTCTATGTCAGCAACCTTGAGGGCATAATGTTAAGAGAACATTTGTGTTGAATCGACCCGGCATGATGTTATGCTATGAGATTCATTCGTCACAAGTTTATTGGTACATAACACAGAGATGGTTAACGTTTGCATGATTCCTTAGACCATGAGAGTATCGAGTTTCTTCATGCTTGCTTCATGAACTTTGGGGTTTGTTAAACGTCATCCGTAATTGGGTGGCTATTACGGCGGCTTACGGGTTCATGGAAAAGTGTGTCAAGTAACTTGATAGCTCAAGATTGGGATTTGCTCCTCCGACGATGGAGAGATATCTCTGGGCCCTCTCGGTGTTACGGTATCCATCATCGTCTGGCCAGACACTTTGTGATTTGATCACGGGGATGCCGGAACACGATAACGAGAAAAGAGAACAATACCGGTAACGAGGTAACTAGCATAGTGGACAAGTTGTTGATCCACGGGAATGCCAACATGTCTCACCTCGGGTATTTGTAACATATCGCGAAGCAACAGGAATAGCACACGGCAACTGGAGGTTCACTCGAATATTTATTCGTGTGGGTATAGGGGTCAATATGGGTGTCCACGGCTCCGATGTTGATCATTGATCGGAAGGGGTTCCGGGTCATGTCTATACTTCACCGAACCTATAGGGTCACACACTTAAGGGTCATCTATCTGCTGAATACTAGACAGGGAGTCTGAGAGAAAATCACCGAAAAAGTTTCGGACACCGAAAAGTTTCGGACAGCGGAATCGTACCGCAGAGAGAGGTCATCGGATAAGTTTCGATGATACCGAAAAGTTGTTTCGGGATACACCATTAAGTCAAATTGGTTTCGGCACATGCCTGATAATTCTTGGAGGATGCCAGAATCATTCTGGAAGCTTTTTGGAATTTTCTGAGATAAAAACCGGAAATGTTCTGGAGCTGCCGGAGCCACATCAGATGCGTTTCGCAGATGAAAATCACTAAAACCGGAATTGTTTCGGAACGCATTGAAAATCATTTTAGTGGGTACTGGAAATGTTCTTAGCCCACATAAATATTTTCAGTTCGATCAGACGCTGAAAAATGTCGTCGTGAATAGTGAAAATCAGCTTTATGGTTACTTTATGGAAAGCCACCTTTTGGGGCTTTGCTCCAAAAGATCTTGGGGATGACATGGATGGATAGGAGCCATTTTTTGGGCCCCTCATGAGGGTGTGGCCGGCCACATGGGGTATCCCCCCTTGGGGACCCTCTTGTTCCTTGGTTTCACTCCTAGGTCCTTGTGGAAGGACTTCATTCATGTGCATTTTGGGTTTTTTGTGAAACTACCCTACCCCCTTGGGATTTCCTATAAATAGAGGTGGAGGGGCAGCCCTCCACACTCATCCCTTGCTCTCATACACATGCCATGCATTATCTGGCTTCTTCTCTCCCTCCCACGAAAAGAGTTTCGTAGAGCCGTAAGGCTGTCTGGGTTCCGGTAGGAACTAGTTCTGGACGGCGAAGCCCTGCCGGATAGATGACACCGTATGTGTGCAACTCTGTAGAGAGATCGTAGTTTCGGTCTTAGTTCGTGAGTGCCTCCCGAAGGGCTGTCCGTGTGACCGTCCGAGTTTCGAAGGTCCTCCCGAAGGGCTGTCCGAGTGACCGTTCGAGTTTCGAAGGTCCTCCCGAAGGGCTGTCCGCGACACCGTCCGGGGGGCTGTTCGACCGCCTCCTGGAGGGCTGTCTGAGGAGCAGATGAGGGTATACATCCTCGCGGTTGGGAGGTTGTAAATCCTAGCTGCGGGGATCTGCACCGCCGATCGTCATCGACTCTACTTCCCGCTGCACTACGAGTCGGTAACGAAAAAGATCAAACCATGTATGCAGTCTCCATAGTGGTCCTGGGCTGCTGCGTAGGTCGGAAAATTTTTGTTTTCTGCTGCGTTCCCCTACACTTTTCAGGTACTTCAGGATGTTCTTGACCGCTGTCCAGTGATCCACACCTGGATTACTTTGGTACCTCCCTACCAAACTTATGGCAAGGCACACATCAGGTCTGGTACACAGCATAGCATACATGATATAACCTATGGTTGAGGCATATGGAATGACTTTTATTTTCTCTCTATCTTCTGCAGTGGTCGGGCTTTGAGTCTGACTCAACTTCACTCCTTGTAATACAGGCAAGAACCCTTTCTTTGACAGATCCATTTTGAACTTCTTCAAAACTTTATCAAGGTATGTGCTTTGTGATAGTCCAATTAAGCGTCTTGATCTATCTCTATAGATCTTGATGCCTAATATATAAGCAGCTTCACTGAGGTCTTTCATTGAAAAATTCTTATTCAAGTATCCTTTTATGCTATACAGAAATTCTATATCATTTCCGATCAACAATATATCATCCACATATAATATCAGAAATGCTACAGAGCTCCCACTCACTTTCTTGTAAATACAGGCTTCACCATAATTATGTATAAAACCATATGCTTTGATCACCTCATCAAAGTGTATGTTCCAACTCCGAGATGCTTGCTCTCCATAGATGGATCGCTGGAGCTTGCACACTTTGTTAGCACCTTTAGGATCGACAAAACCTTCTGGTTGCATCATATACAACTCTTCTTTAAGAAATCCATTTAGGAATGCAGTTTTGACGTCCATTTGCCAGATTTCATAATTATAAAATGCGGCAATTGCTAACATGATTCGGACTGACTTAAGCATTGCTACGGGTGAGAAAGTCTCATCGCAGTCAACCACTTGAACTTGACGAAAACCTTTCATGACAAGTCGAGCTTTGTAGATGGTGACATTACCATCAGCGTCCGTCTTCTTCTTGAAGATCCATTTATTCTCAATGGCTTGCCGATCGTCGGGCAAGTCCACCAAAGTCCATACTTTCTTCTTATACATGGATCCTATATTAGATTTCATGGCCTCAAGCCATTTATCGGAATCTGGGCTTATCATAGCTTCTTCATAGTTCGTAGGTTCGCCTTGGTCTAGTAACATGACTTCCAGAACAAGATTATTGTACCACTCTGGTGCGGATCGTGCTCTGGTTGACCTACGAGGTTCATTAGTAACTTGATCTGAAGTTTCATGATCATCATCATTAGCTTCCTCTCTAGTTGGTGTAGGCATCAGGGGAACGGTTTTCTGTGATGAGCTACTTTGCAATTCGAGAGAAGGTACAATTACCTCATCAAGTTCTACTTTCCTCCCACTCACTTCTTTTGAGAGAAACCACTTCTCTAGAAAGGTTCCATTCTTGGCAACAAAGATCTTGCCGTCGGATCTGTGGTAGAAGGTGTAACCAATTGTTTACTTAGGGTATGCTATGAAGACACACTTCTCCGATTTGGGTTCGAGCTTATCAGGCTGAAGCCTTTTGACATAAGTGTCGCAACCCCAAACTTTATGAAACGACAGCTTAGTTTTCTTGCCAAACCACAGTTCATACGGTGTCATCTCAACGGATTTAGGCGGTGCCCTATTTAACGTGAATGCGGTTGTCTCTAACGCATAACCCCAAAACGATAGTGGTAAATCGGTAAGAGACATCATAGATCGCACCATATCTAATAAAGTGTGGTTACGACGTTTGGACACACCATTACGCTGTGGTGTTCCAGGTGGCGTGAGTTGTGAAACGATTCCACCTTGTTTTAAACGAAGGCCAAACTCATAACTCAAATATCCGCCTCTGTGATCAGATCGAAGAAACCTTATTTTCTAGTTACGATGATTCTCCACTTCACTCTAAAATTCTTTGAACTTTTCAAATGTTTCAGACTAGTGTTTCATCAAGTAGACATACCCATACCTACTCAAATCATCAAGTGATTCCAAAAATCCATCCGTATGGAGTTTCTTCATGTGCTTTACACCAATATGACCTAAACGGCAGTGCCACAAATATGTTGCACTATCATTATCAACTTTGCATCTTTTGGCATCAATATTATGAATATGTGTATCACTACAATCGAGATTGAACAAGAATAGACCACTCTTCAAGGGTGCATGACCATAAAAGATATTATTCATATAAATAGAACAACCATTATTCTATGACTTAAATGAATAACCATCTCGCAATAAACAAGATCTAGATATAATGTTCATGCTCAATGCGGGCACCAAATAACAATTATTCAGGTCTAAAACTAATCCCGAAGATAGATGTAGAGGTAGCGTGCCAACGGCGATCACATCGACCTTGGAACCATTTCCGACGCGGATTGTCACCTCGTCCTTGGCCAATCTTCGTTTATTCCGCCACTCCTGTTTCGAGTTACAAGTATGACAAACCGAACTAGTATCAAATACCCAGGCGCTGCTACGAGCATTAGTAAGGTACACATCAATAACATGTATATCAAATATACCTTTGTTCACTTTGTCATCCTTCTTATCTGCCAAGTATTTGGGGCAGTTCCGCTTTCAGTGACCAGTGCCTTTGCAGTAGAAGCGCTCAGTCTCAGGCTTGGGTCTAGCTTTGGGCTTCTTCCCGGGAGTGGCAACTTGCTTGCCATTCTTCTTGAAGTTCCCTTTCTTTCGCTTGCCCTTTTTCTTGAAACTAGTGGTCTTGTTAACCATCAACACTTGATGCTCCTTCTTGATTTCTACCTCCGCGGCCTTAAGCATCGCGAAGAGCTCGGGAATTGTTTTGTTCATCCCTTCACATTATAGTTCATCACGAAGCCTTTGTAGCTTGTTGGCAGTGATTGAAGAACTCTATCACTGCCACAATCAACTGGAACGAAGATCAACTCCCAGCTATGTCAAGTGATTGTAATACCCAGACATTTTGAGTATGTGTTCACTGGCAGAACTATTCTCCTCCATCTTGCAGCTATAGAACTTGTTGGAGACTTCATATGTATCAACATGGGCATTTGCTTGAAATATTAAATTCAACTCTAGGAACATCTCATATGCTCCATGACCTTCAAAACGTCTTTGAAGTCCCGTTTCTAAGACGTAAAGCATGGCACACTGAACTATCGAGTAGTCATCAGATCGAGCTTGCCAGACGTTCATAACATCAGCTTCAGCTCCTACATCAGTCCTTTCACCTAGCGGTGCATCAAGGACATAATTCTTCTGTACAGCAATGAGGATAATCCTCAAGTTACGGACCCAGTCCGGGTAGTTGCTACCATCATCTTTCAACTTAGCTTTCTCTAGGAACACATTAAAATTGAGGGGAACGGTAGCTCGGGCCATTGATCTACAACATAGATATGCAAAACTATAAGACTAAGTTCATGATAAATTAAGTTCAATTAATCAAATTACTAATGAACTCCTACTTAGATAAACATCCCTCAAATTATCTAAGTGATACGTGATCCAAATCAACTAACCCATGTCCGATCATCACGTGAGATGGGGTAGTCATCAATGGTGAACATCTCTATGTTGATCATATCTACTATATGATTCACGTTCGATTTTCGGTCTCCAGTGTTCCGAGACCATGTCTGTACATGCTAGGCTCATCAAGTTTAACCCAAGTATTCTGCATGTGCAAAACTGTCTTACACCCGTTGTATGTGAACGTAGAGTGTAGCACACCCGATCATCACATGGTGCTTCGAAACGACGAACTTTGGCAACGGTGCATACTCGGGGAGAACACTTTTATCTTGAAATTTAGTGAAGGGATCATCTTATAATGCTACCGCAGTTCTAAGCAAAATAAGATGCATAAAAGATAAACATCACATGCAATAAAAATATGTGACATGATATGGCCATTATCATCTTGTGCTTTTGATCTCCATCTCTAGAGCATCGTCATGATCTCCATCGTCACTGGCTTGACACCTTGATCTCCATCGTAGCGTCGTTGTGTCAAGGTCGTCACGCCAACTATTGCCTCAACAACTATCGCTAACGCATAGTGATAAAGTAAAGCAATTACATGGTGTTTGCACTTCATACAATAAAGAGACAACCCTAAGGCTCCTGCCGGTTGTCGATATTACAAAACATGATCATCTCATACAACAACATATATCACATCGTATCTTGACCATATCACATCACAACATGCTCTGCAAAAACAAGTTAGATGTCCTCTACTTTATTGTTGCAAGTTTTACGTGGCTGCTACGGGCTTCTAGCATGAACGGTTCTTACCTATGCAAAAACCACAACGACGTTTCATCAAGTTTGCTGTTTTAACCTTCTTCAAGGACCAGCCGTAGTCAAATTCGATTCAACTAAAGTAGGAGAACAGACACCCGCTAGCCACCTTTTATGCAAAAATAGTTCATGTCAGTCGGTGGAACCGGTCTCATGTGCGTGGACATGTAAGGTTGGTCCGGGTCGCTTGATCCCACAATACCGCCGAATCAAAATAAGACGTTGGTGGCAAGCAGTATGACTATCACCACCCACAACTCTTTGTGTTCTACTCGTGTATATCATCTATGCATAGACATGGCTCGGATGCCATTGTTGGGAAACGTTGCATGGAAAACAAAAAAACAATCTACGCACATGCAAGATATATCCATGGAGATGTATAGCAACAAAGGGGGAGAGTGTGTCTAAGTACCCTCGTAGGCCGTAAGCGGAAGCGTTTCACAACGCGGTTGATGTAGTCGAACTTTCTTCGCGATCCAACTGATCTAGTACCGAACGTACGACACCTCCGCGTTCTGCACACGTTCAGCTCGGTGACGTCCTCTGCCTTCTTGATTCAGTAAGATGGCGAGGTAGTAGATGAATTCCGATAGCACGACGGCGTGGTGACAGTGATGGTGATGTGATCTCCGCAGGGCTTCGCCTAAGCACTACGAAAATATGACCGAGGCAGTAAACGGTGACGGGGGCGCCGCACACGGCTAAGACAATGTTGTGTCATTGTGTGGCGCCCCCTCCCCATGTGTATATAGGTGGGAGGGGAGAGGGAGGCTGCCAGGGCGCGCCCCTAGGGGCTAGCTACCGGCCCTAGGGATCCTGCCCTCCTGCGCCCCCTTTCCTTGTATGGACAAGGGGAAAGGGAAGAGGGGGAGAGGCAAGGAAGTGGGAGTCCAACTCCACACTTTCCTTTCCTCCTCCCCTTTCCTTTCCCTCCCCATATGGGCGTGATACGTCTCCACCGTATCGTTAATTTATGAAGTATTCATGCCATGTTTACAATAATTTTATATGGTTTTGGCATGATTTGCATGGAACTAACCCGGACTGACGCTGTTTTCAGCAGAACTACCGTGGTGTTGTTTTTTGTGCAGAAATGAAGGTTCTCCAAATGAGCTGAAACTTTTTGCTGTTTTTTTTGGAACAAAAGAGACCCCCGAAGCATCATGGAAGGACCAGAAGGTGAAGGATTAGGGCACAAGACACCGGGGTGCGCCAGGGGGCCCAGGCGTGCCCCACTGAGTTGTGCTCACCTCGAGGCCCATCTTCTCATGATTCCAACGCTGAAAAATCCTATAAATAGAGAAACCATCAGAAATAACCCTAGATCAGAAGTTCCGCCGCCGCAAGCGTCTGTACCCACGAAAAACCAATCTAGACCCGTTCTGGCACCTTGCTGGAGGGGGAAATCAACTCCTGTGGCCATCTTCATCATCCCGGCGACCACCATGATGAGGAGGGAGTAGTCCACCCTCGGGGCTGAGGGTTTGTACCAGTAGCTATATGTTTAATATCTCTCTCTCTCTCGTGTTCTTGAGATGTCACGATCTTGATGTATCGCGGGCTTTGTTAATATAGTTGGATCATATGGTGTTTTCCACTCTCTACCTTGTTGTGATGAATTGGGTTTTCCCTTTGAGATTTCATTCTTATCGGATTGAATACTTTTATGGATTTGAGAGCACTTGATACATGTCTTGCATATGAATACCCGTGGTGACAATGGGGTATTATATTGATTCACTTGAGATATGTTTTGGCACTCAACTCGCGGATTCCCGAGGTGACATCTATGCATAGGGGTTGATGCACGTTCTCATCTTTTGTTTCTCCGGTATAAATCTTGGGGCACTCTTTGAAGTTCTTTGTGTTGGATTGAGTATTATAAATCTGAATTTGTTTTGGTGTTATTTTAGTACGAACTCTAGATAGATCGATCGAAAAGGATAACTTGGTGTTATTTTAGTACGAACTCTTGATAGATCGATTGGAAAGAATAAATTGGTGTTATTTTAGTACGAACTCTTGGATAGATTGATCAGAAAAAATAGCTACAAAAAATTTCTTCTGATGTTCTCCGCTAGATAGGAACTTTGGAGTGATTCTTCATCGCACGTTGAGGGATGGTTATATGATCCAATTAGATTAGCATTTTAGAGAGATTGCACTAGCGAAAGTACGGACCCTAGGCCTCATTTTCAAGCATTGCAATACCGTTTGTGCTCCATTTTATCAATTGCTACCTTTCTGTTTTTTATTGTTGCTATCACAAAAAATCAATATCTAATATCATTACTATGGTTTTATTACCACCTCTTCGCCGAACTAGTGCACCTATACAAATTACCATTGTATTTGGTGTGTTGGGGACACAAGACACTCTTTGTTATTTGGTTGCAGGGTTGTTTGAGAGAGACCATCTTCATCCTACGCCTCCCACAGATTAATAAACCTTAGGTCATCCACTTGAGGGAAAATTGCTACTGTCCTACAAAACTCTGCGCTTGGAGGCCCAACACGAGTCCACAAGAATAAAGTTGCATAGTAGACATCAAGCTCTTTTCTGGCGCCATTGCCAGGGAGGTGAGTGCATGAAGGTATATCTTTAGATCTTGCAATTGAATCGTCTAGTTTCTTGTTTTACCACTAGTTTGGTTCATAAAAAGAAAATTAAAAAATGGAATTGAGGTGGTCTCATATTATTCGCCTTTATCTTGTCTTTCTTCAAAATGATGGAAGGAAAACTGTGCTCAATTGATAGAGAAATAAAGAATTCTATAAAATGTTCGACAAAAAATCTTTGAATGATGGGCATGATTGCAATGTTGTTGGTATGAACTCTTTGCATATTCATGATGCTAATGATATGCAAATCCATAAGCTTGGGGATGCTATGTTTGATGAAGATGATATTTTTTGTCCCACAAGTTTTGATGAGAAAATTTATTGTGATGAAAGCATGCCTCATATCTATGATGATTATGGTGATGACATGTATGATATAAAGAATAATGATATCCATGAAACTTGTCATCATGATTTTAGTGCTCAAATTGATTATGTCAATCAAATATCACATGATAGTTATTTTGTTGAATTTGCTCCCACTACAATTGATGAGAATAAATTTTCTTATGTGGAGAGTAATAAAATTTCTATGCTTATGCATCATGGAAAGAATGCTTTATGTGATAGTTATATTGTTGAATTCATTCATGATGCTACTGAAAATTATTATGAGAGAGGATCATATGCTTTTACATATCTCAGTAATATCAAGTTTCCTCCCTATGTGTTGAAAATCTTGAAGTTTCGCTTGTTTTGCCTTCCTATGCTAGTTGATTCTTATTCCCATAAATTGTTTGCTCATAAAATCCCTACACAGGAAGTGGGTTAGGCTTAAATGTGCTTGCCATGTGTTTCATGATGCTCTTGTTATGTTTCAATTCTTATCTTTTATGCGAGCATCATTGAAATCATCATGCCTAGCTAAAAAGGCATTAAAGAAAAGCGCTTGTTGGGAGACAACCCAACACTTTTACCTACTGTTTTTATGTGTTCACATGATTATGCTACTTTAGTAATCATGTTTTATTGCTTTTGTTTCAATAAAGTGGCAAGTAAAGCCTTTGGGATAGTGTGGATGATTGTTGACTTGAATCTGTGCAAAAACAGAAACTTTTGCGCTCAGTCCAGGAGTTTTCAAAATTCACTGGAACGTGCTTTTGATCTAAATTTTTTACAGGTGATAGATATACAAATTCCCTACATTGAACTAATTTTTCAGAATTTTTGGAGTATCAGAAGTATGGTTGTTTTCCAGATCATAACAAATTGTTCTTTTTTTGACAGATTCTGTTTTCAATGAATAGTTTGCTTGTTTCCTAGTTTGTATGGCTTATGACTAGTAGAAAACAGGGCTTTGGTCCGGGCCTAGCCAGCCCATTAGTCCCGGTTCAGTTACGAACCGGGACCCATGGGGGCATACGTCCCGGTTCGTGAGCCCAGGGGGCCGGCCAGGCCTCGTGGGGCATTGGTCCCGGTTCATCTGGACCCTTTGGTCCCGGTTCTAGACACGAACCGGGACCAATGGGCCTCGCTCCTGGCCCACATCCATTGGTCCCAGTTCATGGCTGGAACCGGGACCAAAGGGGGGGCCTTTAGTCCCGGTTCCAGCCACGAACTGGGACCAATGATGTGGCTATATATACCCCTGGCCCGCGAGCAGAGCACTCCACTGCTCTGTTTTTTCTCGCCGGCGAGGGGAGGGCTTTGTGGTGCTCTAGCTCACCTCCTATGCACATGAGATGTTCGATGAAATGCCCGAGCCACACTACTTAAGCTTTCTCCTCTCCAAGCTCGACCTCCAAGCTCCATTTTCCTCAAGATTTGTCTAGGTTTAGCGGTACGTCACGTCCCGTCCCCGTCTCACCGCCGTCGATCGCCCACGCCGATCTCGTCGCCAGAACCACAGTGGTGAGCCTCTTGTTCTTATCTTCTTTCTAAAAGAAAAAAAAATTCTTACTTGTATGATTTAGATCAATTGTTACCTTGGTTGCGATTATGATCGCATTTTCTTACTTTTATTATTGTTTGTTATTATATAGTGCGATGGTTTTGGTATCCGCCCCCGTCGGCCCTCGTCCTGTCTATGATTCGGATGTGGTATAAATTATATTTTATAGCTATTTTGTTCATTTCTCGTTTATGACAATTATGCTGACCAACGTGACATATAGTTTTTCATCTAGGAGGTATGTGAACAGGAAATTCCAACCGACCCTATTGTTGAGAGGTTAAATTTAGTTGAAGAAGAAAACAATTACTTGAAGGAAAAAATAAAAAAATTGAGGAGGAGAAGATGATATTGGAGTTGCATGTTGCGGATGTCATCGATGATCACAAGATCAAGATGGATGCAATGCGCTTGAAGATTATAAAGATTAGAAAATATGCCATTCATACCGAGGCTTGGTATCATTATGCCATTGGATCAATTGTTACCTTGGTTGCGATTATGATCACATTTGTTGTTGCATTGAAATGTTTTACATACTTTCAATGTATGATTTAATTAGATGCTATGGAGAGCTATATGTTGTTCAATGAGAACTATGTATGTACTTTGGTTTTAATGTGATGATGAACTTCTATTAATTTGGTCACTTCTGTATTCGTGATGTTCTGTAATGGTTTTAGACACACTTAATTATATTGAGGTTCTGCATAATTTTCTCGCAGTGGCTCAGGCAAACAAGCAGAATGGTTTTATGTGTTGTCCATGCCCTGTATGTGGGAATACGAAGTCTTACTCTGACCGGAAAATCCTTCACAGCCACCTGCTTCATAAGGGTTTCATGCCACACTATAATGTTTGGACCAAGCACGAAGAAATAGGTGTTATGATGGAAGACAACGAGGAAGAAGAGGATGATGACAACTATGTGCCCGATGATGATCTCCGCGGGGTCATTGTTGATGCAAGGAGACAGTACGAAAGTGTAAAGGAGAAGCTGAAGTTCGATTGCATGTTAGAGGATCACAAAAAAGGGTTGTACCCCAATTGCAAAGATGGCAACACAAAGCTCAGTACTGTACTGGAATTGCTACAGTGGAAGGCAGAGAATGGTGTGCCTGACAAAGGATTTGGGAAGCTACTGAAAATATTGAAGAAGAAGCTTCCAAAGGATAACGAATTGCCCCACAGTACGTACGCAGCAAAGAAGGTCATATGCCCTCTAGGATTGGAGGTGCAGAAGATACATGCATGCCCTAATGACTGCATCCTCTACCGCGGTGCGTACGAATATTTGAAGGCATGCCCGGTATGCGGTGCATTGCGGTATAAGATCAGACGAGATGACCCTGGTGATGTTGATGGCGAGCCGCCCAGGAAGAGGGTTCCTACGAAGGTGATGTGGTATGCTCCTATAATACCACGGTTGAAACGTCTGTTCAGAAACAAAGAGCATGCCAAGTTGATGCGATGGAACAGAGAGGACCGTAAGAAAGACGGGAAGTTGAGAGCACCCGCTGACGGGTCAAGTACTGGGAGGAGTTTGCAGGTGACGCAAGGAACGTATGGTTTGGTTTAAGCGCGGATGGCATTAATCCTTTTGGGGAGCAGAGCAGCAATCAGAACACCTGGCCCATGACTCTATGTATCTATAACCTTCCTCCTTGGCTGTGCATGAAGCGGAAATTCATTATGATGCCAGTACTCATCCAAGGCCCTAAGCAACCCGGCAACGACATTGATGTGTACCTAAGGCCATTAGTTGAAGAACTTTTACAGCTGTGGAATGGAAATGGTGTATGTGTGTGGGATGAGCACAGACAGGAGGAATTTGACGTGCATGCATTGCTGTTTGTAACCATTAATGATTGGCCTGCTCTCAGTAACCTTTCAGGATAGACAAACAAGGGATACCACGCATGCACACACTGTTTAGCTGACACCGAAAGTATATGCCTGGACAAATGCAGGAAGAATGTGTACCTGGGGCATCGTCGATTTCTTCCGACCAACCATCAATGTCGAAAGAAAGGCAAGAATTTCAAAGGCGAGGCAGATCACCGGAAGAAGCCCGCCATGCGTACCGGTGATCACGTACTTGCTATGGTCAATGCTTTACATGTAATATTTGGAAAGGGTCCCGGCGAACTATCTGTTCCAAATGACGCTGAGGGACGTGCACCCATGTGGAAGAAGAAATCTATATTTCGGGACCTACCCTACTGGAAAGACCTAGAGGTCCGCTCTTCAATCGAAATGATGCACGTGACGAAGAACCTTTGTGTGAACCTGCTAGGCTTCTTGGGCGTGTATGGGAAGACAAAAGATACACCAGAGGCACGGGAGGACCTGCAACGTTTTCACGAAAAAGATGGCATGCCTCCAAAGCAGTATGAAGGCCATGCCTGCTATGCTCTTACCAAAGAAGAGAAGGAGATCTTCTTTGAATGCCTCCTCAGTATGAAGGTCCCGTCTGGCTTCTCGTCGAATATAAAGGGAATAATAAATATGCCAGAGAAAAAGTTCCAGAACCTAAAGTCTCATGACTGCCACTTGATTATGACGCAACTGCTTCCGGTTGCATTGAGGGGGCTTCTACCAGAAAACTTTCGATTAGCCATTGTGAAGCTATGTGCATTCCTCAATACAATCTCTCAGAAGGTGATCGATCCAGAAATCCTACCAAGGCTAAGGAGTGATGTGGTGCAATGTCTTGTCAGTTTTGAGCTGGTGTTCCCACCATCCTTCTTCAATATCATAACGCACGTCCTAGTTCATCTAGTCGACGAGTTTGTCATTCTGGGCCCCGTATTTCTACACAATATGTTCCCCTTTGAGAGGTTCATGGGAGTCCTAAAGAAATATGTTCGTAACCGCGCTAGGCCAGAAGGAAGCATCTCCATGGGCCATCAAACAGAGGATGTCATTGGGTTTTGTGTTGACTTCATTCCTGGCCTGAAGAAGATTGGTCTCCCTCAATCGCGGTATGAGGGGAGACTAACTGGAAAAGGCATGCTAGGAGGGACTCAATAATATGTAGGGACGGGCATTCTTGGTCTCAAGCACACTACACAGTTCTACAGAACTCTACCTTGGTGACCCCGTATGTCGATGAACACAAGAACATTCTGCGCTCCGAACACCCGGAGTAGTGTGACGACTGGATTACATGTGAACACATCAGGACTTTCGGCAGTTGGTTGGAAACACGTCTTAGAGGTGACAACACTTTTTCTGATGAGCTGTACTCGTTGTCCAGGGGACCATTGTCGGTGTGGAACGACACCTATGGGATCACAATAATCCCTACTACGGTTGCCGGGGCGCAGGGTTGCGAGAAGAGCAGGATTAGTAACCAGCACGAGTATCGTTTACCCAGGCTCGGGCCACGAGGATGCGTAAAACCCTAGTCCTGCTTTGGTGGTTGTATTTCAGAGAGTTCTTGAGCTCTCCAATTAGTTGTGGTGAGTGTGTGGTTCGAAAGGGCCGAATCCTTCTCCAGTATGCCATAGGCCTCCTTTTATAGTTGAAAGGGGCTGCCACAGTGGCACATAGGAGGTGGAAAGGCGCACAGTGCTATGAGCTTATCGCTCGTATTGCAGGACAAGTCGCATTTAATGCGCCGCTGAGGTGTCCCCTAACTTTATCGAGGACGGGGGCGAGGCCCGTCCCGTCCGTCGCCGCTCCTCCTTGCTTCGACACGCGCCCTGGCCAGCGATGCGTGCAGCGCCATGTATGCAGGCAGGCAGCTGGGGTGGCGCGGTGGTATGGTCTTCACGAAGATCTGCATGCCACCACGCAGGCGCCTGCTGAGTTGGCCTGGAAGCTGCATGTTGCCATGCAGGTGCCTGCCCAGCTGGTTTGGGCTGGCAGCTGCATGCGATTGGCGGTGGAGACTTGGCTGGTGCGGGCCTGGCAGTGGCTCTACTGGCGTCTTTGGCGAGGGCCTTGTTGGGTGGCCCGACAAGGGTCTTGCATCGGCGCGCCATCATCCCCGGCAAGAATCTTGCCGGGGGTCTCCTGGCTCTCCTCGGAAAGGATCTTGCCGAGGATCGTCATCTTCTAATCCTCATTTGATCTTGGTGTTTGCCCTGGCCCAACGTGATGTTGGAGACCGTGGGCTCAAGGGTAGCTCGCTCTGTTGGTGTGGGGCGAGCTGCCCCGGCAAGGGTCTTGCCGGGGAACCCGCTTCGTCCCTCCGCTCTTTGTGGTCTTGGCCTTGGCGTAGCTCTGGTTGTCTTGGGCTTCGGTCTTACCTTGGCTCACCTCCCCTGCTCTGCTTGGTGTGACCGTGGGCGCGGCTCTGACTGCCCGTGCACACGTAAAGGGGTACAAAAGTGCGCCCCTCCTTTTCTACACCGACAGGAGCCCCTGGGCCTGGGCCACACATAAGCGCGACGCGTTGTTGGGCCAGGCCCAAAACGGTGCGCGGGTAGGCGGGGCGGTTTTTACCGCGGTAAGACTTTTTCGCGCGCTTCGCTTCCCACGACCCGCGCGCGGCGTGGCGCGGCGTGGAGGGGTGCGCGCGACGTGGGCGGCATGTGTGGGGCAGTTCCCGCATGCATGCGTCATATCGTAGTAAAGAGGCGGCTCGCGCCTTCCCCATAAAAAGAGGGAGGCGTGGAGGCGCGGCTCATTTACCGCGCGGGGCCGGTTCGTGGTCTTCAAGGCGTCCACACCCCATGATCACGGGGCGGGGAGAGGTCGCCTCACCCGTCCCCTCGATTCTGCACGTTCGCCACGCGTCCTCCATGCGTTTGGGGTGGTAGGCGGTGGAGGCGGGAAACCGGGCCGTTGCTGGTTGGGGCAGCAGGTCGGTCCCGATTCCCTGCGCCTCTGGTGGCTGGATTGGCCGAGCGGGGCGGCCGAGCCCCGACCCCGCCCCTTTATAAGGAGGGGGAAGGGGGGGATGGCATCCCGCACTCTTCTATCATCTATCTCCTCCTGCTTCCGCTTCTTCCTTCCACTCGCCATGGAGTAAGGGAATCCTGGTCCTTCGTCGGTGGCGGCGAGGGTCGTTGCTCGACAGCACATCCCTCCCCCTCCTGAGCCCGCGGTGGTGGAGCCGGCCGCGAGGGGAAGGGGGAGGGGGCGAGGCCGTGGGCGAGGCCGGGGCAGAGGTCGTAGTGCTCGGGGAAGAGTAGGACGGGGCGGCACGCCGGCTTCGCCCCCGCCAATGATGCCCCAATCCCTCAAATTGCACATGAGAGGTTGTGGGAATGGGGGCATGCGGGTCGACATCGACTTCCCGGCTCCTCGGGTCATGTACCTCCGTCGTGGATGGAAGACGTTCGCTCGCATTCACAGCCTGACGGCGGGGCTCGTCCTCTACTTCAAATTAATGGAGGACGGCCTGCTCTCCGTCAAGGTCTTCGGAGACTTCGGGACTCGCCTGAAGTGCTGCGTGGAGAGCTCCTTCGACGGAGATTCCGACGATGGAAGCTCTTCCTCGAGCGAAAGTGACAAGGAGGACAGTGGGGCAGATGACGGGGACGAGTCCGACTAGGCGTCGGACGCCCCGCGCCTGGTCGGGTGCGGCAGCAGCAGCATCTGCACCTGGCCACTCCTCTGGCAGAGTTTTGCCGGGGGTGGGGCCAGCTCCTTGAACTTCTCGGGGCCGTCTCCTTGGGCGGCTGGCGTTGGGAGGCTGCGGAAGGGGAAGAGGGTGGGCGGCAAGGCCGTCAACTCGGAGTACGCGGGCACCGACGCCTTCATCGCGTATTGCCGGTCCTGCCGCCTCGTCTTCCAGCTCCATTCCCGGCACTGTCATCACCGGCCCACCCGTGGGCGGCCACCGAGGTGTTCTCTTGGTGCTTTCTGCTGCTCGTAGCTCACCTAGGCGCCCCTTTTGCCCTGTAGCCTTCTTGACCTGCCTCCTAAGGGGAGGGACAAGAAAGGGCTTACGGGCATCTTATCTCTTTTTTAATCTGTAAGCCTTCGAGCCTTGTTAAATTTAAAGCTTGTAATCCCCCTTGCTCATGTTTTTCATTCCGTACGGACTGTACCTGTGTGGGATGTTTTTTTAATGAAAAAGGGATGTTTGCGGGTTTTTCGTTCGTGGGTAGACCCCGCGACAAGGAGCGAATCCTTGTTACAATTTAAGATAAACGTTTTCACCCGGCAACAGGCCTTGCCGTCCCCCCACTTCGCTCAACCATTCTCGCGCCCTTGGCGGAGGCAGGGATGAAGCGGGCCCAGGAGATAATCCTAGGGTATTGAAAAGGGGAGCACGGTGGCCTAGAAATAAAATGAGGTTTCACATATCCCATCTCCGTTCCGAAATGCATGAAAGAGGATGAAAGACTTATCTGGATCTGTAGCCCCCGGCAACCTTGTCTTGCCGCGGTTGGATCCTTGTGCTTGCAGCCCCTGGCAACTCTGGTTTGCCGGGGTCGGGACGTCGGTCCGTTTCCTTTCTTCCAAGTAGCTCAGCAGAAGTGCTCATGTGCCCTGCAAACCAAAGGAGGACAGAAAAGAAACAGATAGACGCGCACTCGACCTCTAGGCTAGGGGTTAGTCGCCGCTAAGCACTATCAACCCTAACCAAGGAAGAGACTCGACCTAGCATGCATGCTATAACTTAGGGCGCCAGCGCTTCATTTATTTATGCTCAGGCTCTGCGCCTGGCTTTGTACAAAGGGTCACATGCCTTGCCGGCAAAGCTTGTACAAAAGGTGGCTTGTACAAAAGCCGCACCTTACGGGTAAAACTTGCGAAGATGCTCGATGTTCCAGGAGTTGCTCACTGGGACAGCATCTTCGGTCTCCAGGCAGACTGCGCTGGGCCTGGTGACTCGCATTACCCGATAAGGGCCTTCCCACTTTGGCCGACTGAACGTGCCGAAGAACAAGGTCACCTTCCTCAAAGCTTCGGGCATGAACCTTGCGGCTATGGTAGCGGCGCAAGGCTTGCTGGTAGCTTGCTGCTCTCACAGCCGCCCGAAGACGATCTTCCTTAAGGAGCGTCGCGTCATCTTGGCGCAACCGCTCTTGCTCAAGCTCATCATAAGCGAGCACTCGAGGTGACCCGTATATGAGTTCCGTGGGGAGAACTGCTTCTGCCCCGTATACCAGGGCAAAAGGTGTCTGGCTGGTGGCTCGATTTGGCGTCGTCCTGATCGACCAAAGAACCGCCGGCAACTCATCAATCCAGCGCCTTCCACTCTTGTGCAGCTTGTCAAAGGTCTTCGTTCTCAAGCCTCGCAACACTTCAGCATTTGCCCTCTCCGCTTGGCCGTTGCTCCGTGGGTGTGCCACGGAAGCAAAACAGACCTTGCTACCGAGGTCTTGAATGTATTGCATGAAGGTGTGGCTTGTGAACTGCGTGCCATTGTAGGCGATGACTCTGTTTGGCACACCAAAACGGCAGACCAGTCCCTTGAAGAACTTGACGGCTGACTGAGCAGTCACCTTTCTCACTGCTTCCACTTCCGGCCACTTTGTGAACTTGTCGATTTCAACGTACAAGTACTCAAAGCCTCCGGCAGCACGGGGGAAAGGGCCCAGTATATCGAGCCCCCAGACCGAGAATGGCCAGGAGAGAGGGATTGTTTGAAGGGCTTGAGCTGGTTGATGAAGCTTCTTTGAATGGAACTGACACGCTACACACTTGGTTACTAGTGCCGTTGCATCCTGGAGGGCGGTGGGCCAGAAGAAACCTTGCCGGAACGCCTTTCTGGCAAGGGCCCTTGACCCTATGTGGGAGCCACATATGCCTCCATGTATCTCTGCCAACAGCTGCAGTCCTTCCTCCCGGGGGATGCACTTCAGTTTCACACCGTTCGGCCTTCTCCTGTACAGGACGTCATCGACGAACTGGTACATGGCGGACCGACGGGCTACTTTTTCCACTTCATCCTGCTCCTCAGGAAGCTCCCCTGTTTGGAGGAATTGGACGGTATGCTGCGCCCATGCCGGAGCCTAGGGCTCGACGGCAAGGACCAAAGGCATCTCTTCCGCCATGGGAGCGGCTGTCTCTACGGCCAGGGCTTGACGCCCTGCCGGAGCCAGTTGCTCTTGGGCAGGCCCAGCGTCCGTGGCAGCACCCTTGCATGCAGCCCTAGAGGGCTCGGTAGGAAAGTACTTGCCGGGACCTGACTTCCTCCGCTTGTTCTGCCCCGTTGATGGCTCGATGGATGGTTGAGTTAACAGGAGCAAAAAGGTACCTGGTTCCACAGGTAGCTTGAATGCAGCACGCTTTGACAGGTAATCGGCGATGTCGTTCTCCATTCGGGGGACATGCTCCTCTTGGATACCGTCAAAGCGATCCTCCAGCTTCCTCACCTCATTTACGTAGGCCTCCATCAATGGGCTCTGGTAATCCTTGTTAAACTACCTAACAACAAGCTACGAGTCACCCCTGACGATGAGCTTCTTAACCCCGAGGTCTGCCGCGATCCTGAGACCGGTGAGCAATCCCTCGTACTCAGCAGTGTTGTTGGTAGACATCTCCCTGGGGAAGTGCATCTGGATCACGTACTTGAGGTGATGTCCGGTGGGCGCGACGAGCAGCACACCGGCACCGGCGCCTTGCAGCGAGAAAGCCCCATCAATGTACATGATCCAGTCGCGGTCTACTTCCTTGCCGGGGAGAGTGGTCTACTGGATTTCTTCGTCAGGCGTTGAAGTCCATTCTGCAATGAACTCCGCCAAGACTCTACTCTGGATTGTCGAGGTACTTTCAAACTTCAAACCGAAACTTGATAACTCCAAGGCCCATTCCACAATCCTTTCGGTTGCATCTGGGTTATGCAGTATCCGTTGCAACAGGAGGCGGGTGACGACAGTGATCTCGTGGGCTTGGAAGTAATGACACAGCTTCCTCAAGGCCATAAGGAGGCTAAAGAGCAATTTTTGCACACCGGAATACCTCGACCTAGCCCCCTACAAGAGGAAGCTGACAAAGTAAACCAGGTGCTGCATCATCTTCTTCTTCTTCTGCACCACCTCACTCGACTGCGCGGGCATTGCCTTGGTGGCATCGGACTCTGCCGGGGGCCGTGCCTTGCCGGCACTAGGCCCTGCCGGGGGAATCTTTGGCTTGCCCTCCGCTGGTTCGGCCGCCGTCACTGCCTCCTTGTCGACCTCCCTCTGTGCCACCAGTGCGGCGCTGACCATTTGATTCGTCGCCGCCAGATATAGCAGCAACGGCTCTTGTGGTTTAGGCGCAACCAGTACTGGCGTGGAGGAAAGGTATTTCTCAGATCCTGCAATGCTGCCTCGGCTTCTGGGGTCCACTCCATTGGGCCTGCCTTCTTCAAGATTTTGAAGAAAGGAAGGGCATGCTCGGCGGACTTGGAGATGAATCGGCTCATGGCAGCGACGCAGCCAGTGAGCCGACGCACATCCTTGATCTGCTTGGGCGCCTCAATCTACTCAATAGCCCTGATTTTGTCTGGGTTTGCCTCGATCCCGCGCTGCGACACAAAGAATCCGAGAAGCTTGCCGGACGGAACGCCGAAGACACACTTCTTAGGGTTCAGCTTAAGGTTGGTCTTGCGCAGGTTGGCAAATGTCTCTTCCAGATCTTGCACAAGAGTTGGCCCGTCCTTGGTTTTGACCACTATGTCGTCCATGTATGCCTCCATATTTCTATGGAGCTGAGGTTCAAAACCAATTTGGACTGCTCTTGCAAACATCGAGCCAGCACTCTTCAACCCGAAAAGCATCCGTAAAAAGCAATACGTACCACATGGGGTGATGAATGCTGTCTTTTATTCATCCTCTCTTATCATGAAGATTTGGTGGTAGCCCGAGTAGGCGTCGAGGAATGACAATAGATCACACCCGGCCGTGGAGTCAACAATCTGGTCGATGCACGGCAATGGGAAGGGGTCCTTAGGACAAGCCTTATTGATATCTGTGTAATCAATACACAGTCTCCACTTCCCATTCGCCTTGCGCACCACTACTGGATTGGCCAACCACGTCGGGTGGAGCAATCTTCTCACCAAACCTGCCGCTTCCAACTTCCTGATCTCCTCTGTGATGAACTCCTGCCTCTCCAGAGCCTGCTTTCTGAGCTTCTACTTGACGGGCCACGCATGAGGGCAGACAGCTAGGTGGTGCTCAATCACCTCCCTGGGCACACCGGGGATGTCGGATGCTTTCCACGCAAACACGTCGACATTCGCCCGCAGGAAGGGGATGAGCGCGCCTTCCTATTTGCTGTCGAGGGTGGAGCCTATGGTTAGGGCCCCTCCCGTGCCATCCTCCCTGGTGGACACCTTCTTGGTCTGTGGTGGCTCGGCTCTGGATTTCTTGCTCTTGCCGGTAGAGCTCTTTGGCATGTCCTCGACGGTAGCGTAGCACTCTGAAGAGGCGTGCTTGCTGGAGTGGGTGCGAGAGGTCTTGCCGGGCTTCCCCTTCCCTTCCGGGCCTCCAGCGGCAGGAGCAGGTGCCTTGACGGCAGCTGCTGCAACTGCTTCCCGGTAGAGTTGGTCGGCGCAGATCAGCGCGTCCTTCTTGTCGGAGGGGACGGAGATGATGGTCAACGGCCCGGGAATCTTTAGCATGTTGTAGGCGTAGTGTGATGCTGCCATGAACTTGGCTAGTGTCGAGCGGCCGAGGATCCCGTTGTAGGGCAAGGGGATCTCGGCCACGTCGAAGATAATCCTCTTCGTCCTGTAGTTCAACTCTCCTCCAAACGTCACGGGCAGTGTGACCTTCCCCTTCGGCTGGCTCCTCCCCAGATTGACCCCTTGAAACGTACCCGTTTCCTCGAGGTCTCCATCAGGAATTTGCAGTCTTTTGATCACAACAGGCGATATCAAGTTCAGGCGGGCCCCACCGTCAACCAACATCTTGTTCACCTTGAGGTTGTGTATCGTTGGTGAGACCAATAATGGCAAACACCAGACCGCGGTTGTGCGGTTAGGGTGGTCCTCGGCGTCAAAGATGAGGGGCGTGCTGGACCACTTCAGCGGCTTCTGAGCCTCGAACGATGGTTCCGCAGCTGTAATCTCACGCGCCCACTGCTTGAGCTGGCGGTGAGAAGTATGCAGCGAGGCGCCACCATCGACGCACATGGCCTCCGTAGCCTTCTGTAACTCTTGCTCACCGGACTCGTCGTCCTCATCGCGAGCATCGTCTTCTTGTTTCTTGTCACGGCCCCGGGCGGGCCTCTCTTGCTGGTTGTCCTTGCCGCAGAGGCCTCCTTGGCCGCCATGCTTCTTGCCGGATCCCTCGGCACCATCCTGGTCCTTCTCCTTGTCCCGCCTCTCGTACTCAGCTTTTTGCTTCTCAGCAAGCAGCTCGACTTGTCGGTAGTTCTGGAGGTCGTGGCCCTTGGTGCGGTGGATCTTGCAGTATTGCTTGCTGGAGCTTCCTGGCTTGTCGGTAGCCACCAAGGCCCGGCAGGCGGCACACCCGGCAATCTCCTTGCCGGGGGCGTCTGCCTTGACCTTCTTGGCAGCGCCGGTGTCATCAGATCCTTCAACGGCAAGCACGGCCTCGCCTTTGCGTTTCCTGTTGCGACGCCGGCCCTTCTTCATCGGGGTGGCGGCGTCTTCGTCGGTAGAGTCGGTTTCTGCACCGGCGTCTTCGCCGGGGTACTTCCTTCCCTCTTCAGCCCGGGCGCACATATCGGCCAGAACGTAGAGCTCGGCCACATCCTTAACCTTGGTCATCGCCACCAGCTCTTCGCGCATCTTGCGGTTGCGCATGTTCTGATGGAACACGCTGATCACAGCGGCGGGATGAACGTCGGGGATGTTGTACTGCACCCGGCTGAATCTCTGGATGTACTTGCGCTGGGTTTCCCCTTCCTTCTGGGGAATGATATGTAGATCACTGGCCTGGCCATGAGCTTGGTGGCCTCCTGTGAAGGCGCCAACAAACTCATGGCACAGATCCGACCAAGAAGAAATGGAATCCGCCGGCAAGTGCATCAACCAGGACATAACATTGGGCTTCAGTGCTAGCGGGAAATAGTTGGCAAGCACCTTGTCGTCGCGAGCTCTAGAACCCTGCATTGCGATGGTGTAGATGCTGAGGAACTCGGACGGATGGGTCTTGCCAGTGTACTTCTCGCCGACGTTGGGCTTGAACGTGCAGTGGGACGGCCACTGGAACTGCCGCAGCTCACGGGTGAAGGCCGGACAGCCCACCTCATAAGGTAGGCTGCCGAAGCCCCCCGGTGCTAGGTGGTCCATGGCGGGTCCCGCCCGCTTGTCCGACTGGTGGCGTGTATCATGCCGGCGCGCGATGGTGGTCCGAGCATCTTCGTGAGATCGTTCTCGAAGAACTTGGGGCTGGTCGCGGTGGGTCCGTGGTTCGGACGACGCTATAGAGATGTTATCACAAGCGTCGTCATGATGGGCAGACGCCCGTGGCGGCTGGCGAGGAGGAGGAGAGTGCACCGTGGCCGCAACTCCCCCGGTCCTCCCAGCGCCAGCACGTGGTGGCTCGGTGGAGCCCCGACCCGAGGGCCCCGCCGGTCGCGGATCGTCTTTGTTGGCGACGACGACGAGGCTCCGGATGGTGGCCCTCCACTCGTCGAGCTTCTCCACAGCAGGAGGGAAGTCGAGGAGCAGCTGCGCGCGTGCCAAAGCTTCTGCTGCCGTGGGCGGCGGCGACAGCTGCGTGGATCGCTACGCGCTTTGACTTCTAACTACGTTAGAAGGAGCCCCGTTACGACCCAGCGGCCGCGTGCCATCTTCGCCAGCACTTCGGCGGGCATGCTGAACCCCTTCATCCCGCGGATGACGCACAGGGCTCTTCCCACGGGGGTGCCCA
Source organism: Aegilops tauschii subsp. strangulata (assembly GCF_002575655.3). Lineage (NCBI taxonomy): Eukaryota > Viridiplantae > Streptophyta > Magnoliopsida > Poales > Poaceae > Aegilops > Aegilops tauschii. The sequence goes on from NC_053039.3 coordinate 5,925,842, forward strand.
GGGTCACCAGCGTGGTGACGCTGCTCGGCGCGCACACCATGGGAAGAGCGCGCAGTGGTCGCCGGTGTGGGCGTCTTGGAGGTCGGTGCGCCGCCCGGAGGTGGCACAATGACACCCCTGGAGGGCCCCGCGCCGCCTGCGGGGGGCCCAGCTCTGTCTTTGGATCTGGCGACGTGCGGCCGGTCGTCTGGCGCCCGAACGATGCCGCTCGCCAGGCTCTGACTGCCAGGGCGATGTTGGTGCTCGCGGACCGCGGACCGGGTCCTGTCCGCGACTGGTCCACTGCTCGTCCGCACCGGCACGGGCCGTTCGTCTCCCAATGAGCCGATCGCCGTGGCCGTCTTCTTCTTGGGAGCCATGGCGACGAAGAGTTGCAAGGCTGACTACTAGACCAGATTCTCACAATTGCGCCCCCTAACTTGCGCGCCAAAGATGTCGGTGTGGAACGACCTATGGGATCACAAGAATCCCTACTACAGTTGTCGGGGCGCAGGGTTGCGAGAAGAGCAGGATTAGTAACCAGCACGAGGATCGTTTACCCAGGTTCGGGCCGCGAGGATGCGTAAAACCCTAGTCTTGCTTTGGTGGGTGTATTTCAGAGAGTTCTTGAGCTCTTGAACTAGCTGTGGTGAGTGTGTGGTTCGAAAGAGCCGAATCCTTCTCCAGTATGCCATGGGCCCCCTTTTATAATCGAAAGGGGCTGCCACAGTGGCACACAGGAGGTGGAAAGGCACACGGTGCTATGAGCTTATCGCTCGTATTACAGGACAAGTTGCATTTAATGCGCCGCTGAGGTGTCCCCTAACTTTATCGGGGACGGGGACGGGGGCGAGGCCCGTCCCGTCCGTCGCCGCTCCTCCTCACTTCGACATGCGCCCTGGCCAGCAATGCGTGCGGCCCATGTAGGCAAGCAGGCAGCTGGGGTGGCGCGGTGGTAGGGTCTTCACGAAGATCTGCATGCCGCAACGCAGGCGCCTGCTAAGTTGGCCTGGAAGCTGCATGTTGCCACGCAGGTGCCTGCCCAGCTGGTTTGGGCTGGCAGTTGCATGGGAACGGCGGTGGAGACTTGGCTGGTGCGGGCCTGGCAGTGGCCCTGCTGGCGTCTTTGGCAAGGGCCTTGCTGGGTGGCCCGGCAAGGGTCTTGCCGCGGCACGCTGTCGTCCCCGGCAAGAATCTTGCCGGGGTTCTCGTGGCTCTCCTCGGCAAGGATCTTGCCGAGGATCGTTGTCTTCTAATCCTCATCTGATCTTGGGTGTTCCTTGTCTTCACAAAGATCTGCATGCCACCATGGAGGTGCCTCCCGAGCCCTGGCCCAACTTGATGTTGGAGACCGTGGGCTCAAGGGTGGCTCGCTCTGTTGGTGAGGGGCGAGCTGCCCCGGCAAGGGTCTTGCTGGGGCTGCTGAGGCTGCCCCGGCAAGGGTCTTGCCCGGGGAACCCGCTTCGTCCCTCCGCTCTTTGTGGTCTTGGCCTTGGCGTTGCTCTGGTTATCTTGGGCTTCGGTCTTACCTTGGCTCACCTCCCCTGCTTTGCTTGGCGTGACCGTGGGCGCGGCTCCGACTGCCCGTGCACAGGTAAAGGGGTACAAAAGTGAGCCCCTCCTTTTGTACACGGACAACCATCTTCGACTGTATTGACTTACAAAGGATACGAGATAAATGGGAATACATTTTACACGATTGCCCAAGATCAAAAGAGCACCAACCAAAATAGCGGTGTCCGCTTTGATGCAGCAACCAAGAGGAGAAACGACACATATTATGGTTACATAGTGGACATATGGGAACTTGACTACGGACATGATTTTAAGGTCCCTTTGTTTAAGTGCAAATGGGTCAATCTGTCAGGAGGCGGGGTACAGGTAGACCCACAGTACGGAATGACAACAGTGGATCTGAACAATCTTGGGTACACAGACGAACCATTCGTCCTAGCCAATGATGTGGCACATGTTTTCTATGTGCAGGACATGTCTACCAAACCGGGAAAAACAAAATATAAGGAAGCGAATACTTCATACGATGAGCCAAAGCGCCACATAGTTCTTTCAGGAAAAAGAGACATCATGGGATTGGAGGGCAAAACAGACATGTCTGAAGATTATGAAAAGTTTCATGAAATTCTTCCCTTCAAAGGCAAGGCTGACCCAAGCACCCTATAAAGGGATGAAGAATATCCATGGTTATGGCGCAATAAGCAAAGGACACAAGCGAAGACAAAGTGAAGACTTTTTCTCCACAACTATTATGATGATGCCTTTGATCTAGAATATCACTGCAGTTACATGTGAAGAAATGAAATGCCTTCTGTAACAGACGAGTTTCCGTATGAAACCCTGATACTTCGAAAGAGATTGTCTGTTTTGTACACGAAGTGCGTCCATTTTTTGCCATAACGCTCTCAACTTTTTAGCACATGCTATGTGGGTGAAATGATGATACCATGCCAACTTTCAACATTTTCAGAGTTCATTTGTAGTGCTTTTCAATTTCTGGGTCATATAGCTCAAAAAAATTAGTAAATGCATAAAAAATAACAAGTGAAGTCACAAGGGGTTGAAAATTGATGACGTGGCTTTGAATGGTGCAGTTTGAACACACAAAAAGTCTGGAGTTCAAATAGGTTCAAAAAAATGAAATCCCTTTGTAACAGACGAGTTTTCGTTCGAAACCATGATACTTCAAAAGAGATTGCCCGTTTTGTACACAGAGTGCATCCAGTTTTTGCCGTAACCCTCTCAACTTTTTAGCACATGCTATGTGGGTGAAATTACGATACCATGCCAACTTTCAACATTTTTAGAGTTCATTTGTAGTGCTTTTCAATTTCAGGGTCATATAGCTCAAAAAAATCAGTAAATGCATGAAAAATAACAAATGAAGTCAGAAAGGGTTGAAAATTGATGATGTGGCTTTGAATGGTGCATTTTGAACACACAAAAGTCTGGAGTTCAAATAAGTTGAAAAAAATGAAATCCCTTTGTAACAGATGAGTTTTCGTTCGAAACCCTGATACTTCGAAAGAGATTGCCCGTTTTGTACACGAAGTGCATCTAGTTTTTGCCGTAACCCTCTCAACTTTTTACACATGCTATGTGGGTGAAATGATGACACCATGCCAAGTTTCAACCATTTCAGAGTTCATTTGTAGTGCTTTTCAATTTCAGGGTCATATAGCTAAAAAATCAGTAAATGCATGAAGAATAACAAATGAAATCAGAAAGGGTTGAAAATTGATGATGTGGCTTTGAATGGTGCATTTTGAACACAGAAAAAGTCTGGAGTTCAAAAAAGTTCAAAAAAATGAAATCCCTTTGTAACAGACAAGCTTCGTTCGAAACCCTGATACTTCGAAAGAGATTGCCCGTTTTGTACACGAAGTGCATCCAGTTTTTGCCGTAACCCTCTCAACGTTTTAGCACATGCTATGTGGGTGAAATGATGATACCATGCCAACTTTCAACCTTTTCAGAGTTCATTTGTAGTGCTTTTCAATTTCAGGGTCATTTAGGTTTAAAAAATCAGTAAATGCATGAAAAATAATAAATGAAGTCAGAAAGGGTTGAAAATTGATGATGTGGCTTTGAATGGTGCATTTTGAACACACAAAAAGTCTGGAGTTCAAATAAGTTCAAAAAATGAAATCCCTTTGTAACAGATGAGTTTTCGTTCAAAACCCTGATACTTCCAAAGAGATTGCCCGTTTTGTACACGAATTGCATCCAGTTTTTACCGTAACCCTCTCAACTTTTTAGCACATGCTATGTGGGTGAAATGATGATACCATGCAAACTTTCAATTTCAGGGTCATTTAGCGCAAAAAGAATGAACTAATAGCAAAAAGAATGAACTTAAAATAATCAATTAAAATATTCTATTATGATCAACTAAAACAAAACTATAATATTCTTCAATAGCAAAAAGAATCAACTAAAAAGCTTTTATAAAAATCTAATAGTAAAAGGAATCAACTAAAAAGCTTTTATAAACCTGTATTATTTTTTAAACTAAAATTATATAAATTTATGCAACTAAAATTATTAAAGTATTTTCTGTTCAAAACATTAATGACAAAAAAGAATTTTCATAAAGAAATTTTTTGTTAGAAACTTTAATAGCATACTAAAATAACAAAATCTGTTCTTGATTAAAATAGACATTGAAAATAACCTAAAAATTACCAAATTTAATATAATGATAAAACACAATAATATTAAATAGCAGTAAAAAGAATCACTCAAAAATCTATTTTTAGTAAAGTTATTCACAAACTAGTGATTCACACAAATTTAAAAGAATTGAAATTTAAACAATTCCAATTTGAAAATTAATGGCACTAACAGAAAGTCTATAATTTTTGTGACCTAACAGCAAAAAGAATCACTGGAAAACTGCAAAAAAATAAAGCAAAAAAGAAAACAAAAAACAGAAAAATGCCACCTACTAGGCCACCACGGCCTGAATACGAGTACAAACCCAGCTAGTTGGGCCAGGATTCAGACCCGTAGAAGGCCCAGCAGGCCCACAGGCATAGCAGTGTCAGATTAGGCCCATAGGCCTGCACTTCAGAGGAATTGGAGAGGGAAGAGGTAGCGGAGCTTATAAACAGGTGCGGGGCGCTCTCAACTAGCGAGGTGGGACTAAACTCCCACCACCATGCCGCTGTGCAAGGCCATTGGTCCCGGTTGGTGGTACGAACCGGGACCAATGCCACCCTTTGGTCCTGGCTCGTGGCACCAACCGGGACCAATGCCTACCTTTGGTCCCGGTTCGTGCCACAAACTGGGACCAAAGGTGGGCATTGGTCCCGGTTTGTGCCACGAACTAGGACCAATGGCTTTGCTATATAAGCAAACACTTAGGAAAATTTCAGCAACTTCTCATTCTCCCCGATGCCGACGCCCCCTGCGCCCCGACGCCGACGTCCTGCTCCTCGTCGCCGTCACCCTGCGCCCCGACGACGGCGCCCTGCTCCAGGTCGATGACGAGATTGCCAGACATTGTGATCGTCCTTGATCAGCAAAAAGAGTAAGGTAGATCGGCGGCTACTCCTCCGATGCGAAAGTAATTGTGCATCATTCGCAAGAGAAATTTGCTTTTAATTTTTTTTATCCAAGTGCTGGATAATAGATCGATATGAAGATCATGAGCTGCCCCATAATGAAATCGCCAGTAGTCGCGAGGGGGGAAGTTCTAGATACTTTTCCGTACTTTGTATCTGGCGTACTTCACCTAATTTCCTCCGCAGTCTTAGGCTCCCTGCCTCCTCGTCGCCATCGCCGTCGCCGCGCCCTGCCCCGAGCCCATCGTCCTTGTCATCACTGCCCCCGAGCGCGCTCCTCGTCGTCGACGCGTCCTCGCTGTGAGCGCCGCCCCGATCCCCTCCTTCTCCCCCCTGTACTGGCCGTCGTCACCGCCACGCGCTGCCGCCGCGCCTGCCCTTGGCTGCCGCCGCACGCCGCCCCTGCCCTATGCGGCTGCCGCGCCGCCGCCGCCCTCCTGCGCTGCCGCCGCACGTCGCCCCTGCCCTGCAATTTTTTTCATAGCATTTTTTTCATAAATGTATTTTTTTTGTGTATATGTGTGTGTATGTGTATATATGTGTGTACATGTTCATAGCATTTTTTTCATAAATGTATTTTTTTGTCAATTTATGTATATGTTCATATATATGTGCATATTTAGGAAAAAATTGTGTATGTATAGGAAAATTGTGTATGTATAGGAAAATTGTGTATGATCAAAGTCATTTATGTATATGTTCATATTTAGAAGAAAAAGAAGGACAGGAAAAAGGAAAATAAGAAGAGGAAGAAGGAGAAGAAGAGGAGAGGAAGAAGAGGAGAAATAAATAAGAAGATGAAAAAGAAAAAAAAGGAGAAGAAGAAGGAATAGAGGAGAAGAAGAAAAATAGAAATAAAAATCTATTCCTTCTTCTTCTCCTCTTCTTTTTTATTTTTTTTCTTCTCCTCCTCCTCTATTGCTTCTTCTTCTCCTCTTTTTTTTCTTCTTCCTCTTCTTATTTTTTATCGGGAACGAGGCTGTCGTTGATTTAGGTTAGTGCATTTTAGGTTGTCGATATACCCCCTCCCCGATAACTTCGACATGAGGGGGGGGGGTCGATATACCCCCTCCCCGATAACATTTTTTCCATGTATGTATGTCTTCGTTGTAGATATACCCCTCCCCGATAACTTCGACATGAGAAGGGGGGGTCGATATACCCCCTCCCCGATAACATTTTTTTTCTAAGTTACTAAGGTAAAATGTTTCTGTCATCGAGGGGTCGAGCGTCGAGGATTGCCGAGGGGTCGAGAGGGGGACGTCAATCAACCCCCTCCCGCTCGACGAACTCCTGAGGACACCCAAACCCTAGAAAAAAAAACGATGTCGGTCTCCTACCCCCTCCCGCCCCTACCCGACAACTCTCTCGAGATTTATAAGAGATTTATCAAGAATGCCCCCATTATAGATGAGCATCATTAAGTTGATCCATATTTTTCCTGATCTCATCTACCATTCTATATTTGCACGTTCTCTTGTGTCAATGTATTGAAGAAATCCATGGTTTCATAATTGGCCAGAAGTAACAGGCGCATGATGGTATGCAGCTCTCCAAAATTATTTTGGAACGGAGTCCTGGTAGAATAATGTGCCTTTTGGTACGAAGTTCAGCAAAGGCCATCAAAATAGTGATATTCGAAAGGCTCTTGATGAACTTCGTACCAAATAGTGAATTATCCTATCAGGACTCCGTTCCAAAATAATTTTGGAGAGCTTCATACCATCATGCGCCTGTTACTTCCGGCTAATGATGAAGCCATGGTTTTCTTGAATCCTTTGACACTAGACAACGTGACATATAGAAGGGTAGATGAGATCCGGAAAAATAGGGACCATTTTTTGCACATCCAGAATGGCGTCATTTTGTTAAATCCCCTGTCGGTCCGGACATCGGACATTCCTGAGAGAGGCGGTCCGGCCCAAACCCTAGAAGCGTTGTCGAAGCCACGCCAAACCCTAGAAGCGTTCCCGAGGCCACCCCAAACCCTAGAAGCGTTGTCGAGGCCACCCCAAACCGTAGAAGCATCGAGCTAGCTAGCTAGGTCTACGCGTTTGCCACTAATATATCCATCTGTCATGTTTGTCTATTACTTGCCATGTTGTAATATTTGCAGAAACTATGGAGCATCGAGACTTCGAAGCAGAACAGTTATTGGAGGACATAATCCTCGGCGGAGGTGATGTCTTGTCGTATCTCAACGACACCGATGTTCTGGAAGGAGAGGGTGAAGCAGGCTCCGGTGATCGAACAATGGAGGTGGAAGGACATGATCATGATGGCTCCGGTGACCAAATGCCAGTGGAAGAAGGAGACCGTGATGACAACTCTGGTTACCGAATGGAGGAAGGAGCTGTTGCAAAGTCCGGCGAGGTATATATATATATATTAATTAAGCCTGTGCTGAGTAGCTAATTGATGCATTAATTGTTTTGGTATGTACACATATTAACTCTCTTCTTTCTTCTTTTCTAGCCCTCCGGATCGAGCCAAACTTCAGTAATGAGACGAGGCCCGAAGAAAAGGTTGCGCCAGGATGAAAGGTTCACGATCACAGTAATCGCGGGCGGTGGCCAACCGATTGAACCCAGCCGTACCAAGGAAGCATTTTCTACTCAGTGCGGGGTTCTTGTTAGGTACATGATCCCGATCAGCATCCACCAATGGAATAAGCCTTAGAACGAAGACCCTGAAGTTACTTATGTCAAGGATGGACAGAAAGATGATCTTTGGACCGCGCTGAAGGCAAATTTCACCCTACCACCAGAGGAGGATCCGGATAAGCCAGTTAAAGAGTCATTGATCAAGGCTCATGCTCTTTAGAAGATGGCAGATCTATTCAGGAGGTGGAAGAATGAGTTGAAATCAATGGTTGTTGACAAAGGGAAGACTCCAGAATTCACTAGCCGATTTGAGAAGATAAGATTATCACTGGCCCGCATTTGTGGCCCACAACACATCGGAGAAGAGTAAGAAGATGTCAGTGAGAAACAAGATAAATGCTGCAAAGAAGGAGCATCACCATCGCACGGGGTCAGGTGGCTACCTCAAAGCCCGAATATTGTGGGACAAGGCTGAGAATGACCTGCTTGATAAAGAGGTCGAACCAGAGACATTGAACTGGCCAGACCCTTCAACAACTTGGTTCTTCGGGGTTTGGGGAACCTTGGACCCTGAAAAAGGGAAGTGCGTTTGGACGGACGAGCAACTTGAAATACCAGTCAAGAAGCTTCTGAAGTATATCGTTGCAGCACAGCAAGGGACGTTCGTTCCCGACAGAGAGAACGACAAGCTCACAGAGGCCCTCGGGAATCCTGAGCACCCAGGATGAACACTAGGCATGGCAGGCTCCTTTGTGTGGAAAGTTGGGTTTCCCGGCGCAGGTGGTTACAAAACCTGGAACTGGAGGAGGAAAGTGGAGCAGAGCGAACTGCAGAAGCTGAATGAAAGGGCACGAAAGCTAGAGGAACAAGCAGTTCACAACCAGCGACCTGCCGAAGCTACCCCGCCATCTCAGCGGAGAAGCAGCGTGGCTTCCACCGAGTTCCTTCAACAGCCTGACTTCACGGCTCCTAGCTACCCCGTGGATAGTATCACGGAGGCTCAACATTGCCACCTTATGACGCAATGGCGGAACCTCAAAGTCAAGGTGGCTATCGGCTCTGTTGCACCTCCTGAACCCGACGCAACTTTTCACTGCCTTCCGATTCCATAAGTCTATGCAGTTGTGATGGTGGATGAAATAACGGAGGGATTTGAGGAGCTCAAGCTTGACCACCCTACCGGTGAAGGGGAGACTCAGCTGGGTTTTGCTCTGAAGACTCCATGTCTATGGCGGAAGGAGCACATCAAGCTTCCAAACTGGACGCCTCTGCCTCCTCCTCCTCCTCCTCCTCCGGTGAGTCAGGTCACTCGGCCTCCTCCTCCTCCTCCGGCGAGTGATCAGGGCACTCCTCCTCCTTCTCTGGCTGCTCGGTGCGTGGCGGCACTCCGCCTCCTTCTCCGCCTGCTCCGGCGCATCCGAGCAGCCCGCCTCCTCCTCCGCCTCGTCAGCAACGGCGGAAGACAGCCGCCGCCGCTCCGGCTGCTCTGGCAAGTCGTAGCACTACGCCTCCTTATCCGCCTCGTAAGCAACAAAAGGAGACAACTACCGTCGCTCCGACTGCTTCGGCGTCTAGCAGTACAGCCAGAGGCGGGAGGCAATACAGATTCAGTCCATCTCTCAACCTTCTAGAGAAGTTACCATACAAGAGGACCGTGGAGGAAAATGCGGAGATCTATGAAGCCTATGTGAAGGACTTCTTTGAAACGCGAAGAGCTATGAAACATCCACCTCCGGAGAAGAAGATAGATTCCGTGAAAGTTCCACGCACTATCAATGCCCTGAAGCGACCACCACCGGCTCCGCCGCAAACCAACTATGAGTGCATTATTGAAAGGACATATAAGGAAGTGGAGCGGTCGGGAAGTACTTGCAGTGATCGTAGGTTAGCAGAATGAAGAAGTGGGAAAAAATTCCCCAGCTCGACGAACAAGCGAACTAATCGTGCCCCCCACTCAAGGTGTCTAGCGATATCGTCGCTAATCATCCGGGGATGGTGCCTGGTACCAATCCTGGAGATTACCTACCCGACGATGCACATTTTGATACAATGGAAGTGGACGAATTCAAATACCGGTACGGGAAGCCTCTCGTCAAACCTGGTCATCCTCCTCTAACAACGATGATGAGAGTTAAAGAGGAGCATGACCTTATTGGAATTGATGAGTTGTCTGTTCCATTTGAGGAGTTCTTCCAGTTTTTCAATCAAAAGGCCCTCGATAAAGTAATCGTCACTTGCTACTGTCTATAAGTACTACTTCTGTAATTAAGTCTCTATATATAGCTCAGCTCTTTCATTGCATGTATATATAATTATCCTCACTATATTATGCCGATTGAAGATCGCCGAATGCAGAAAAGCACAAATCTATGATATTGGGTTCATTAACACAAATCTCATAGATGAATGGACGGTTAAATATAATGCCAAAGAAACCAAGGCCAACTTGCTACAATCGTTGCTTCAAAATCAAAACAAAGATAAAATACTCTTTCCTTACAACTTCAAGTGAGTGTTACTGTCTTGTGCATATTTGGTTTCCCTTATTACTCGAGGTTAGAGTATGTAATTGATGAGTTATGCGTGCGTGCGCAGCTTCCACTTTATTCTCCTAGAGATTAAGCTTGAGCAGGGACTAGTAACCGTCTTAGACTCGAGATGAAAAGATCCCGAGGAGTATGCGTCCATGACTAAAATGCTCGAGAAGTAAGTTCAATCGATCATTATCGCACCATATCGGCAACTTAGTTCGTTTCCTGATATTAAGTAATTATTTTCTTTGTCTGGCAGGGTTTGGAAAGAGTTCACCGCAGAAGCTCCGGGACTGCCGGGGGAGCTGTGATTTACACACCCGAAAGTAAGTACTACTAGCTAGTTCCGCGCATCTCCCATTGATTCTAGCTAGTTTCATCAATACCATTTAGCAAGCTTTCTTATGAGTTTGATTGACCTCTATTTCTTGTAAAGTAGTTTGCAGGAAGGCGGGAATGATTATTGTGGATACTACGTTTGCGAGTTCATCCGCCACACGACCTGTGAGCGGGGCTACTCTAAAAAACAATATGAAGTGCGTAAGCAATAATATTCACAATTTTATTTGTTACCATCATTTGTGTTGAGTTTCATTCATATATATGTATTGACCCCCTTCTTCAAATTAGATGTGGCAAATGCGGGATGAAATCCTACCACAAGATCACATACGAGCAATTCAAGCAGAATTGGCGGGATTCTTTCTTGACCACGTCATAAATAAAGCCGGAGAATACCATGTGGAATTTGACATTAGATGTTAGGGAATTGTAAGAGATCTTATATTGTATATATGTAGCCAGTAGCGTCGGATAGATATACAAAAACTTGTTGTTCGACCAATCTCTCGGAGCAGGAGATGTCGATCACTTCTCTATGTATATGTTCATGACGATCTTGTGTACTTAATGGTTTCCTTCATTTGCTTACTAGCTAGCGTGTCGAGTCCTGTCTATACGTATAGTACGTAGCGTCGACCAAGCACGGAGATAAGAGAGGACACTTCTCTCTATTAGGTAGCTAACACAATATATGAAACCCCTAAATCAACCCTACTAAACCCCCAAACCGCCCCCATTAAAAAAATAAAAACCCCAGCTCCTGAACTGCTGACGCATGGATGCTTTTTGGTCCCGGTTGGTGCTAGCCGCAGCGGCCACGTGGAGCCCCATCTGTCCCGGTTCGTAGGCGAACCGGGACTAAAGGTATTGGGCTTTAGTCCTGACCCTTTAGACCCAGTTCCAGAACCGGGACAAATGGGCCTCTGGATCCGGGACAAATGGGCCTTTTTCTACTAGTGTATATTGCTCAATATAAATTGTGGAAATGATAAGGTACAGTAGGAATTGTGTGAGAACAATTATGAATCTTTTATTTGACATTACCAAAGTGAATGATTTGCTTTATCATACTAACCTATCTCACAAAGTTCCATTAAGTTGATATCAATATGAGGAGAATAAGGAGTGACAAGACCCTAAGCTTGGAGATTCCCAAGGCAATACAAGTTAATATTCAAGGAAGACCCAAGCAACTAAGCTTGGGTATGCCCCGCAAGGTATCCCCTCTTTCGTCTCCAACATTATCGGTAATCTTACCTGGGGCTATAGTTTCATTCGTCACATGATATGAGTTTTGCTTGGAGTGTCATTTTATTTTGTTTTGATTTGCTTTCTGTTATTTAGAATAATGTTTTGTATCTTTTATTTCAATCAAGTGGCAAGGATAGCCTTTACCATGGGTTATTTTGCAAGTATATGAGTTGCTGTTTCAAAACAGAAAGTTTGTCGCTGTTGCAAAAAATTCCCGAGAAAACTCAGAACGTGATAAAATGTTGAAACTTTTTGCACAATAAGCTATGATAAATTTTCTACAGTTTAGTAAATTATCAGAATTTTTGGAGTTAAAGAAGTATGAAGGTTCTTGCATTCTTTAAAGACTGTCCTGTTTAGACAGATTGCTGTTATGTTTGCATTGTTTGCATATGTTTGCTTGTTTAATGATTCTATTTGAGGATGGGACTATTAAATATGCATAGGCATTTAGTATGCAATGTTAAATAATAATTTTAGTGATTTTCTACAGTAGGGCACTACTGCAGGATGCTGCTAACGCGACACTACGATCAGAGACCCTTTGACGAAACTGTGTGCGATGCATTACTCACAAACGGGGATGTAAAAAACCGTCGAAAAAGGTGCAAAATGTTTGCGATGGTAGAGCCATCAAACACGGTTCAAATTTTAGTTGCGTGTGCGATTCAGGGCACATGGTTAACCCTTTCGAACTGTTTGCGATGAGGCAGAACAACAGAAACGGGCAGCCATATCAATGTGTATGCGATATACGGCATACATTTTGCTCCGATGAACTGTTTGCTATTAGGGAGTGCAACATAAACGGTTAGACAGATCAAGGTGTGTGTGATATAGGGCATACGGTTCACTCGGACAAACTGTTCTCGATTAGCGAACGCAACAGAAACGGTTCAACTTAACAAGATGTGTGTGATACGTGGCAAACAGCCGACTCAGATGAACTGTTTGCGATGAGAAATTACAACACAGACGGTTAATACAGTTAGTTCGTGTACAATTCTGTGTGCAAAAAAAACTTTGAAAAATGCAAATTAGTTGCTTGCGGTGGCTAGGAGTATCGCACACGATGCGTCTGCGAGTACTCGTGTGCGATGATTAGTAAGTTACACATACATTTCCTTATGTTAACAGTTGTGTGATAAATAGCACGTGTCACCGGATATGGTATTCGGGTTGTTTGTGTGCTCCACTTAGTCTTCCCGCGCTCCAGCGAATGCTTCCGCGCTCCACATGGGTGAATTGTAAAATCCACGCCTATTCCCTCACCGGTTTCGCGCCACCAGCTAACGGCTTTCTGCATATAATCCAGGCGGCAACGCACACTCTGCCAAGATATAGTCCTCACCCATCTACCGTTAGTTATTACAAGCATGCCAGGAAACGACCAAAGCTTCGACGTTGACGCCTACCTGCGTTACATCTTCAGCGAGGAGAACGAGCCAGAGTAGGTCGGGGAGCAAGAGCTTGATTGGCCGGTGCAGGCACCATGGCCCATCGGCAGCGATATCAGCATCACAGTCCTTGGGAGCACAATCGACATATTGCAAAGGCGGTGTGATGAGCAGTTTGCCATCCACGGTGCAAAAGATCCAGAGCTGCTCGGCGGCATGATCGACGACCCACCCGAAGAGCCGCCGTCACCAGTGCTCATCGTGAGCCTGATGCCCCGCAAGGAATGGGCAGAGGACCGCTGCGATTTAGTCATTGCCCGCAGCGGCTGTGTCAACCTCGATCCCGATGATGTGTGATACGTCTCCAACATATCTATAATTTATGAAGTATTCATGGTATTATATTATCCATCTTGGATGTTTAATGGGCTTTACTATGCACTTTTATATTATTTTTGGGACTAACCTATTAACCCAGAGCCCAGTGCCAGTTTCTATTTTTTCCCCTTGTTTCAGTGTTTCGCAGAAAAGGAATATCAAACGGAGTCCAAACGGAATGAAACCTTCGGGAGAGTTATTTTTGGAACGGAAGCAATCCAGAAGACTTGGAGTGTACGTAAGGGAAACAACAAGGAAGGCACGAGGCAAGGGGCGCGCCCTCCACCCTTGTGGGCCCTCGTGGCTCCCCTGACCGACTTCTTTCGCCTATATATATCCATATACCCAAAAAACTTCGAGGAGAAGAATAGATCGGGAGTTCCGCCGACGCAAGCTTCTGTAGCCACCAAAAACCAATTGGGACCCTGTTCTGGCACCCTGCCGGAGGGGGGAACCCTCACTGGTGGCCATCTTCATCATCCCGGCGCTCTCCATGACGAGGAGGGAGTAGTTCACCCTCGGGGCTGAGGGTATGTACCAGTAGCTATGTGTTTGATCTTTCTCTCTCTCTCGTGTTCTTGAGGTGATATGATCTTGATGTATCGCGAGCTTTGCTATTATAGTTGGATCTTATCATGTTTCTCCCCCTCTACTCTCTTGTAATGGATTGATTTTTCCCTTTGAAGTTATCTTATCGGATTGAGTCTTTAAGGATTTGAGAACACTTGATGTATGTCTTGCCATGCTTATCTGTGGTTTCAATGGGATATCACGTGATCCACTTGATGTATGTTTTGGTGATCAACTTGCGGGTTCCTATGCATAGGGGTTGGCACACGTTTTTGTCTTGACTCTCCGGTAGAAACTTTGGGGAAGTCTTTGAAGTTCTTTGTGTTGGTTGAATAGATGAATCTGAGATTGTGTGATGCATATCGTATAATCATACCGATGGATACTTGAGGTGACATTGGAGTATCTAGGTGACATTAGGGTTTTGGTTGATTTGTGTCTTAAGGTGTTATTCTAGTACGAACTCCTAAATAGATCGATCCAAAAGAATAACTTTGAGGTGGTTTCGTACCCTACCATAATCTCTTCGTTTGTTCTCCGCTATTATTGACTTTGGAGTGACTCTTTGTTGCATGTTGAGGGATAGTTATATGATCCAATTTTGTTATTATTGTTGAGAGAACTTGCACTAGTGAAAGTATGAACCCTAGGCCTTGTTTCCTAGCATTGCAATACCGTTTACGCTCACTTTTATCATTACTTACCTTGCTGTTTTTATATTTTCAGATTACAAAAACCTTTATCTACCATCCATATTGCACTTGTATCACCATCTCTTCGCCGAACTAGTGCACCTATACAATTTACCATTGTATTGGGTGTGTTGGGGACACAAGAGACTCTTTGTTATTTGGTTGCAGGGTTGTTTGAGAGAGACCATATTCATGCTACGCCTCCCACGGATTGATAAACCTTAGGTCATCCACTTGAGGGAAATTTGCTACTGTCCTGCAAACCTGTGCACTTGGAGCCCAACAACGTCTACAAGAAGAAGGTTGTGTAGTAGACATCAAGCTCTTTTCTGGCGCCGTTGCCGGGGAGGTGAGTGCTTGAAGGTATATCTTTAGATCTTGCAATCGAATCTTTTAGTTTCTTGTTTTATCACTAGTTTAGTTTATAAATGAAAATTACAAAAAATGGAATGAAGGGTGCCTCATATGCTTCATCTTTTTAATGTCTTCCGTGAAAATGATGGGAAGGAAAATTGTGCTCAAGTACTAGAAGAAGAATTACATAGAATGCTTGGCATAAAATATGTGAATGATGAGCATGATTGCAATGTTGTTAGTATGAATTCTTTGAATACCCATGATGCTAATGATATGCAAAGCCACAAGCTTGGGGATGCTATGTTTGATGAAGATGATATTTTTAGTCCCCCAAGTTTTGATGTGCAAATTTATTATGATGAGCCTCCTATCTATGATGATTATTGTGATGACACGTATGCTATAAAGAATAATGATAATCATGAAACTTGTCATCTTGATTTTAATTTTCAATCACATGATAGTTATTTTGTTGAGTTTGCTCCCACTTCTATTCATGAGAAGAAATTTGCTTATGTGGAGAGTAATAAAAATTCTATGCTAGTAGATCATGAAAGAATGCTTTAGGTGCTGGTTATATTGTTGAATTCATTCATGATGCTACTGAAAATTATTATGAGGGAGGAACATATGCTTGTAGGAATTGCAATAATATCAAGTTTCCTCTCTATGTGCTTAAAGTTTTGAAGTTATGCTTGTTTTGCCTTCCTATGCTAGTTGATTATTGTTCCCATAAGTTGTTTGCTCACAAAATCCCTATGCATAGGAAGTGGGTTAGACTTAAATGTGCTAGTCATATTCTTCATGATGCTATCTTTATGTTTCAATTCTTATCTTTTTGTGAGCATCATTGAAATCATCATGCCTAGCTAGGGGCGTTAAATGATAGCGCTTGTTTGGAGGCAACCCAATTTTATTTTAGTTTCTTGCTTTTTGGTTCTGTTTAGGAATAAATAATCCATCTAGCTTCTGTTTAGATGTGGTTTTGTGTTTTAGTTAGTGTTTGTGCCAAGTAGAACCTTTGGGAAGACTTGGGTGAAGTCTTTATGATCATGCTGTAAAAAACAGAAACTTTAGCGCTCACCAGATTAGCTAAAACGTTTTACTGGAGAGTGCTATTTAGTTGATTCTTTTTGCAGATGATTACTAGACAAATTTCTCAGGCCCAACAATTTAGTTTAGAATTTTTGGAGTTCCATAAGTATACGTTTGATACAGATTACTACCGGCTGTTCTGTTTTTGACAGATTCTGTTTTCTATGTGTTGTTTGCTTATTTTGATGAATCTATGGCTAGTAAAATAGTTTATAAACCATAGATAAGTTGGAATAAAGTAGGTTTAACACCAATATTAATTTAGAATGAGTTCACAACAGTACCTAAGTGGTGATTTATTTTCTTATACTAACGGAGCTTACGAGTTTTCTGTTAAGTTTTGTGTTGTGAAGTTTTCAAGTTTTGGGTAAAGATTCGATGGACTATAGAATAAGGAGTGGCAAGAGCCTAAGCTTGGGGATGCCCAAGGCACCCCAAGGTAATATTCAAGGATAAACAAGCGTCTAAGCTTGGGGATGCCCCAGAAGGCATCCCCTCTTTCGTCTTCATTCATCGGTAACTTTACTTGGAGGTATATTTTTATTCACCACATGATATGTGTTTTGCTTGGAGCGTCATTTTATTTTCTTTAGCTTTGCTTGATGTTTGAATAATATCCCAAGATCTAAAATTCTTAAATGAGAGAGAGTCTTCACATAGCTACATAATTATTTAACTACTCATTGATCTTCACTTATATCTTTTTGGAGTAGTTTGTCATTTACTAATGTGCTTCACTTATATCCTATGAGTAAATGGTTGAATTATTTGAATGTCATAAATCTGAAATTATATATGTTTCATATGCCTTTCCCATGGGGAGTAATGCCTTCACATATAAGAAGTAGAGGTGGTAAATTTATTGAAGGTTAGCAAACGTTGTATTGGTCACTTGAACAATTCATGAAAGAATATTGAAGGAAGAGAGATTTCACATATAAATATACTATCTTGGACATCTTCTATGATTGTGAGCCCCATTAATTATTTTCACACGTGAGCAAATTAGTTGAAGTTGGACAAGGAAGACAACATAATGAGTTATGCTTGGGTATATTTGTATAGAAGTTATATTGTTATGGATCCTCTAACATGTGGTGCTTGCTATTTAGAATCCTTTGCTAGCCAAAATATCTGTACTAAGCGGGAATACTGCTTGTGCATCCAAATTCCTTGAACCTTTCTTCCATGAGTGTCCACCATATCTACCTATATGCGGTATTTACATGCCGTTCCAAGTAAATTTGCATGTGCCAAACTCTAAACCTTCAAATAATAATCTGTTTTGTATGCCCAAATCGCTCATGTAGCGACTAGGGGCTGTCAGTATCTTCCATGCTAGGTGGGTTATTCTAACGATGAGTGGACTCCACTCATCGTTCACGAGAAAATGGCTGGTAACTGGGATGCCCAGTCCTATGATCAAAGGATCAAAAACAAAATCGCAAATAATTTAAATAAAACTCCCCCAGGAATGTTGATAGTTGGACGGCACCCGTTGTTTCGGACAAGCCGTGGAGTGTGATGTAAGGGAACGCAGCAGAAAACAAAAAATTTCCGACCTACGCACCAGCCCAGGACCACTATGGAGACTGCATACATTGTTTGATCTTTTTCGTTACCGACTCGTAGCGCAGCGGGAAGTAGAGTCGATGACGATCGGCGGTGCAGATCCCCGCAGCTAGGATTTACAACCTCCCAACCGCGAGGATGTATACCCTCATCTGCTCCTCAGACAACCCTCCAGGAGGCGGTCGAACAGCCCCCCGGACGGTGTCGCGGACAGCCCTTCGGGAGGACCTTCGAAACTCGAACGGTCACTCGGACAGCCCTTCGGGAGGACCTTCGAAACTCGGACGGTCACACGGACAGCCCTTCGGGAGGCACTCACGAACTAAGACCGAAACTACGATCTCTCTACAGAGTTGCACACATACGGTGTCATCTATCTGGCAGGGCTTCGCCGTCCAGAACTAGTTCCTGCCGGAACCCAGACAGCCTTACGGCTCTACGAAACTCTTTTCGTGGGAGGGACAGAAGAAGCCAGATAATGCATGGCATGTGTATGAGAGCAAGGGATGAGTGTGGAGGGCTGCCCCTCCACCTCTATTTATAGGAAATCCCAAGGGGGTAGGGTAGTTTCACAAAAAACCCAAAATGCACATGAATGAAGTCCTTCCACAAGGACCTAGGAGTGAAACCAAGGAACAAGAGGGTCCCCAAGGGGGGATACCCCATGTGGCCGGCCACACCCCCATGAGGGGCCAAAAAAATGGCTCCTATCCATCCATGTCATCCCCAAGATCTTTTGGAGCAAAGCCCCAAAAGGTGGCTTTCCATAAAGTAACCATAAAGCTGATTTTCACTATTCACGATGACATTTTTCAGCGTCTGATCGAACTGAAAATATTTATGTGGGCTAAGAACATTTCCAGTACCCACTAAAATGATTTTCAACGCGTTCCGAAACAATTCCGGTTTTAGTGATTTTCATCTGCGAAACGCATCTGAAGTGGCTCCGGCAGCTCCGGAACATTTCCGGTTTTTATCTCAGAAAATTCCAAAAAGCTTCCAGAATGATTCTGGCATCCTCCAAGAATTATCAGGCATGTGCCGAAACCAATTTGACTTAATGGTGTATCCCGAAACAACTTTTCGGTATCATCGAAACTTATCCGATGACCTCTCTCTGCGGTACGATTCCGCTGTCCGAAAACTTTTTCGGTGATTTTCTCTCAGACTCCGTGTCTAGTATTCAGCAGATAGATGACCCTTAAGCGTGTGACCCTATAGGTTCGGTGAAGTATAGACATGACCCGGAACCCCTTCCGATCAATGATCAACATCGGAGCCGTGGACACCCATATTGACCCCTATACCCACACGAATAAATATTCGAGTGAACCTCCAGTTGTCGTGTGCTATTCCTGTTGCTTCGCGATATGTTACAAATACCCGAGGTGAGACATGTTGGCATTCCCGTGGATCAACAACTTGTCCACTATGCTAGTTACCTCGTTACCGGTATTGTTCTCTTTTCTCGTTATCGTGTTCCGGCATCCCCGTGATCAAATCACAAAGTGTCTGGCCAGACGATGATGGATACCGTAACACCGAGAGGGCCCAGAGATATCTCTCCATCGTCGGAGGAGCAAATCCCAATCTTGAGCTATCAAGTTACTTGACACACTTTTCCATGAACCCGTAAGCCGCCGTAATAGCCACCCATTTACGGATGACGTTTAACAAACCCCAAAGTTGATGAAGCAAGCATGAAGAAACTCGATACTCTCATGGTCTAAGGAATCATGCAAACGTTAACCATCTCTGTGTTATGTACCAATAAACTTGTGACGAATGAATCTCATAGCATAACATCATGCCGGGTCGATTCAACACAAATGTTCTCTTAACATTGTGCCCTCAAGGTTGCTGACATAGACATGCCCATGATCAGGAAAACATAACCATCATGCAACACTTGAGCTAGTCTTAGAGGCTAGACTAGGAATACATTTTACCGTTTATTATTCCACACGTGCATATGAGTCTTCCTCCGAGCCTCGTGGTTATTGCAGACTCGAGAACCATAGCAGTTATAGCATGGAACATAAACATAATTATGAACTCGGAGATAAATAATATCATTTATTATTGCCTCTAGGGCATATCTCCTGCAGACTCCCACTTGCACTAGAGTCAATAATCTAGTTAATGCTAATGCACTTTACACCTGTGGCACACCGGTGTAAATATGCTTCGCTTGTGGTATAGCCTGATGTCCAACGGATCTGACGACTTCAGTTCCGTGTGTATCTTTGCATGTCCTCGCGTTTTCACGTTTTCACCAAATTCATATTTTGTGTGGACTTGGCTTTGTATGTATGTGAATCACAGGTCGAACCTGGATTCCTCAGACTGAGTTATGGAGCAACTACCTGCAGTAGTGTCCCATTGTCAAAAGCCATCTTGGAACTATACTAAGTTCATGAATGAACTATATGATTCAACATCTTCTTTGTCGCTTCTAAAGCGTCAACATACTTAGCCCTTGTTATAGAATTCGCCACAGTAACTAGTTTGAACAAATTCCAACTAACTGTGCCACCACATTGTGTGTTACACAAAACCCTTAACTTAAATCGAAAATCGCACGGTGAAAAGATGAAGACTATCGATGTAACATTTTACAACGAACTCTTCATGATCTCCGCTTGCAAGAAAACATATCATCAGTACTTACTCTAGTACTCAATGACATCTTTCACTGTTGTCCCACGATCAGTACTTTGATCACTTTAGTATCCATACTCGCAACACCTTGGGAGTATTGGACATATCTGGTTGTTTTACATACCATGGAATACATGATTAATCCAAGCACAAAAGTGTGTGGAATCTGCATCATGTATTTTACTCATCAGTGTTTTGGGACACCGAGTCTTGCAAAAACTCTTTCCATGTGACTTTGGCAAGAATCACTCCTTGGCGTTTTAAATGCTAAAAGGTTTTAGCATCTTGTCAATATGTATTCATTGCTTAGCCCCATTAGGTAAATCTATCTCCATAGATCATCATGCCTAATATTGAGGCTATTTAGCCTAAGCACTTCATCGAAAAACTATTTTCAAATGAAGTCCTAATTCGTGTCAAGAAATTTATTTCCAATTACCAATGTGCCAAGCACATAAGGTTTTTAGAAATATTATTACGCTCCCACTTACTTTCTTGAATTACAAGCATCTTCGTTACCCATTGATGAAGTCAAAACCCCTTTGACCATTTCATCAAAACACGAAGATTCCAACTCCATTTTGCTCTCTTCTGTCCATTGCTAGAACTCTGAAGTTTGCATACCTACTAGCATCCTCTGGATCGACAAATTACTTTGGACTGTATCATATACAAGTCCTAGCTTTCATTTCCATCAGATGGAAATCCTTTTATCATCCATGTTTCATATCTCATGATTGAAATATGTATTAATTGCTAGTTCAACCCGAACCGACTTTAAGCATCGCTACGATGAAAACAACCTCATCGTAGTCAACTCTTGAACTTGTTATTTCAACAAGTCGAGCTTTATGGATAAAACATTTTATCCGTATCAGTTTTAAGTTCCATAAATATTCGTTAGACTCTAAGTCTTCCGAAAGGTGTATCAAGGTTTAAATCTTGAATCACTTATATGGAAACTAATTCGGGTTGTATTGGCATTTAGCCAATTCCGGAGTCAGGGCCCATCAACGCTTCCTTGTGTATCGTAGGTATAATGTTGTCTAACAACAATATCTCGTTTGCGCACCTGAGAGGTTTGCACGAGCCTTGCCTACGTGGTTCAGCTGCAAGTCCGACCGAAGTTCATACATTTTATTGTAGAGACTTCCGTATCAGTCGCAGTAGGAAACTCTGGAATTACTTCCAAGGTCTCTTTCCTTTGATCTGATGACGTAGATACTGTTTATCTCGTCGAGTTGCACTATTCTCCCACTCACCTTTTTGAAAGAACCATTCTCTTTAAAAGCACACCGTTTCGCGGCAAAACTATTTGCCTCGGTATAGTGAGGGAGGAATACCCAACATTTTGGTATAACCTACAAAGTAGCACTTGTCAGATTTGGAATAGGTTTGTAACCTTTTACACAAGCCCCATATTCCAAATGTTAAGAAAAGATATAACATGGTTGGGCGTACCATACCATGGCTTCATTTCAACAGACCCGATGTAGCTCTTTTCAGTGTAAAAGCCGCAGTCTTTAAAGCACCACTTTAAAAGGGATAATGGCAAATTTATTTATGTCATCTTTGACCTTACCATGTCATAAATGGTTTGATTACAGCTCCACAGACTTTCCACTTGCAGTGGTGTTCCGGGAGGTGCAAGTTATGAAACCCCTTTCACAACTCATCAGACATCCGCTAAACATGTAACTCAAATATTCCTTTGTGCAATCAAATTGCAGAAACATAATTTTCTTGTTACAATAACTTCTACTTCATTTTTGAAAACCTTTTGAATGATTTCAAAAGATCCAGACTTACGTCTCATCAAGTAAATATCCATATATCTACTTGAGTCATTTCTGAAGATAAATAAATCCACTACTAACAACACTTATCGGACTACACACATCAAATGTATGATCACTAATAAGTTTTTTGTTCGTTCCTTATGGCCTGTGAACGGTATTTTAGTCACTTCACTTTTCGGAGGAAAGTTGCAAGTGTCAGATGATTCAAAATCAAAAAGACTTCAAAATCCATCATAATGGAATTTTCCATGCGGGTTTCTCCAATGTGACCAAATGTAGTGCCACACTTGTGTGGTATTCTTTTAGTCATGCGACATTTAGCGTCAGTGTTATGGATGTATCATATTTCCATCAATATTCATAACATACATGCCATCTTGGATGGAAGCATGGCCCTTCATGTTATTCATAATACTTAACAACAATTGTTGTTTTTATGAACAACTCTTTTGCAACAAACATTGTGCAATGGGCTATCGTGTATGAAACTCTAAAATGAATTATGAAAGTAAACCCAGAGGTATTGTATTATTATCAATATTCATAACATACATCTCATTCATAATGAAAGTATGGCCCTTGTGTTATTCATAACATCGAACATAAAAAGTTCTCTTATGAACAACCTTCTTGCAAGATACCTTATGCAATGGGATAGAGTTTCTAAAACTCTAAATGAATTATGAAAATAAATACAGACGGCAATACACCGATGGAAGGTATAGTAACATTTACTATGTTCCCTGTGTATACCTTAACCTCATTTCTAGCTAGTCTTTCAGGCCATAGTAGTTCTTACATCGAGTTGCAACAGAATGCAATCGAGCGGGCAATTTTGTGATGAACTCACAATACCCAAGAATTAGTGATTAACATGTTTAACCATAATTCGCAAGAACTATATCTTTGACCAGCCTTCTATACATCAAAAACTTGTATGACATTCATACATGAGCTGGATATTCCAGTCTTCTTTCCTTTTGCCTTTATACTTCTAACAGTTTAACTTTTAGTATTTCTCCTACTCTCAGAAGAAGCACCCAACTTAAGAGTGGCATTAGCCCCGGACTTCCTAGGTGTGTAAGTCATACTAACACCCTTTGGACACTTCCTTTCTCTTTAAGTTGTTGTTTTATTCACCTTTCATTATATGACAGGCGTTCTTCTGGATCCCTTTCCCAACAGTCAAATGCATAGTAAACACTTTTACTAATACTTGCAAACAAACATTGCTTTGTTTGTATCTGAAAATAATTTTCAGTTCCATGAATATCATATAACTATCCCAAGTTTCGAAGTTTGGGTTTCATGGAAGCAAACATATTGCACTTGACTGAAACGGAATTATAGCTTTTGGATCGAAGGACGAGAGTCACATGATCCATAGCTTTAGCGGGAGAATACGGAAAGCATGCGATAGGACAAAGTCCTTCTCGGCACTTTTGAGGACAATCCTCATATTACGTTACCAATCGTAAAGTTTTAACCAGATATTTAACAGTTATTCAATTTTAATAGGGAAGGTGGAAACGCGAGCCATTATTCTACAACTATTTTGCAAGAAACACTTAGACAGTGTTCATAATTAATTGCACTGAGAATTAAACATGTTAATTCAACAGTGCGCTCCCACTCAAATCAATATCTCTCACAATTAATTTTGAGTGATACAAGATCCAGACTTCAATTCATCGCCATAGAATCATCATCTCATAACGGGAATTTTAATCGGTAGGCCAACTTGCCGATCACATCTCTATGTGACTCTTGCTCATCTTTCGATGCATGTGTTCCGAGCTCAGGACGATCCTGCCATGAACGTCAAGACAACCAAGTGATCTTGCTGCGAGGTCTGACCTCACCCGCCTCACACTTCTCTAATCGTTCGTACCCATGCATCCATGGCGCACCCCGAAAAGATAGGTGCCGTGACGGTGCTACACTTGGGAGAACACTAACTACTTGATATTTTAAGTGAGAGATCACCCTAATAAAAGCGACTACCGCGCAATCAAGAAGTGTGCATCATAAGGGATAAACATCTCAGGCAATTCATAATAGCATGATATGGTATAGCCCTTTCTGACGGAGAAGTATTTCATTTCTTCGTCTTCGGCATTCGCGTCGGTGGTCACCTTCACGAAGATTGCCTCCACCTTGTCGATGCACCAGATAATATCGCTATCTCTATAGCTAACAAAATAATGCATTACAACAAGGTTGACACGCAGGTCATTAAAATGCAATCATATGGCTCCAGCCATCATGCCGAATCATGACACGCAGGTCATGTTAATCAAATTACATCATATAGTCATCTCATACATAATCGAATTAGTATGAGCACTGCTATACCACATCACATGCACATCCTGCAAAACCAAGTTAGACGCCTCTAATCGGTTTATGCAAAATTTTATTTTACGTGGCTTCTAAGGTTTTGACTTAAACCGCAGCTACCAACGTTTTATCATCAAGTATGATTATTCAAGTTGCTAGATTAACATCTCGGGGTGTATGAAACCTGAGATAATTAAATCTCGAGCCCCATACTAAACTTCGTCATACGCATGACCCCCGTGCAGATCATATCTGCAATGCCCTTTCATCAGCGAATTTCATCTTTCTTTTGACTACGGCAGAACCCAAAGAACTGATAGCACTTCCATGATCAATCAGGATCACGGATTGCCAGAACTTTGTCAAATTCCACCATGTTGTCTCGAGATTGAGCAAACGCAAATTCTAGGGACGCAACAAGAACGTCGGGTAACAGATTTCATCTGTCACCCGCATAAATAATTTTCAGCAATAGATCTCATCTACTACCTAATTATATTATGCAATACCCATACATCTCTATGTATTCTAGATCGAAACCTGCATCTACGCATAGCACGGCTCTTGATGCCACTGTAAGGGAACGCAGCAGAAAACAAAAAATTTCTGACCTACGCACCAGCCCAGGACCACTATGGAGACTGCATACATGGTTTGATCTTTTTCGTTACCGACTCGTAGCGCAGCGGGAAGTAGAGTCGATGACGATCGGCGGTGCAGATCCCCGCAGCTAGGATTTACAACCTCCCAACCGCGAGGATGTATACCCTCATCTGCTCCTCAGACAGCCCTCCAGGAGGCGGTCGAACAGCCCCCCGGACGGTGTCGCGGAAAGCCCTTCGGGAGGACCTTCGAAACTCGAACGGTCACTCGGACAGCCCTTCGGGAGGACCTTCGAAACTCGGACGGTCACACGGACAGCCCTTCGGGAGGCACTCACGAACTAAGACCGAAACTACGATCTCTCTACAGAGTTGCACACATACGGTGTCATCTATCCGGCAGGGCTTCGCCGTCCAGAACTAGTTCCTGCCGGAACCCAGACAGCCTTACGGCTCTACGAAACTCTTTTCGTGGGAGGGACAGAAGAAGCCAGATAATGCATGGCATGTGTATGAGAGCAAGGGATGAGTGTGGAGGGCTGCCCCTCCACCTCTATTTATAGGAAATCCCAAGGGGGTAGGGTAGTTTCACAAAAAACCCAAAATGCACATGAATGAAGTCCTTCCACAAGGACCTAGGAGTGAAACCAAGGAACAAGAGGGTCCCCAAGGGGGGATACCCCATGTGGCCGGCCACACCCCCATGAGGGGCCCAAAAAATGGCTCCTATCCATCCATGTCATCCCCAAGATCTTTTGGAGCAAAGCCCCAAAAGGTGGCTTTCCATAAAGTAACCATAAAGCTGATTTTCACTATTCACGACGACATTTTTCAGCGTCTGATCGAACTGAAAATATTTATGTGGGCTAAGAACATTTCCAGTACCCACTAAAATGATTTTCAACGCGTTCCGAAACAATTCCGGTTTTAGTGATTTTCATCTGCGAAACGCATCTGAAGTGGCTCCGGCAGCTCCGGAACATTTCCGGTTTTTATCTCAGAAAATTCCAAAAAGCTTCCAGAATGATTCTGGCATCCTCCAAGAATTATCAGGCATGTGCCGAAACCAATTTGACTTAATGGTGTATCCCGAAACAACTTTTCGGTATCATCGAAACTTATCCGATGACCTCTCTCTGCGGTACGATTCCGCTGTCCGAAAACTTTTTCGGTGATTTTCTCTCAGACTCCGTGTCTAGTATTCAGCAGATAGATGACCCTTAAGCGTGTGACCCTATAGGTTCGGTGAAGTATAGACATGACCCGGAACCCCTTCCGATCAATGATCAACATCGGAGCCGTGGACACCCATATTGACCCCTATACCCACACGAATAAATATTCGAGTGAACCTCCAGTTGTCGTGTGCTATTCCTGTTGCTTCGCGATATGTTACAAATACCCGAGGTGAGACATGTTGGCATTCCCGTGGATCAACAACTTGTCCACTATGCTAGTTACCTCGTTACCGGTATTGTTCTCTTTTCTCGTTATCGTGTTCCGGCATCCCCGTGATCAAATCACAAAGTGTCTGGCCAGACGATGATGGATACCGTAACACCGAGAGGGCCCAGAGATATCTCTCCATCGTCGGAGGAGCAAATCCCAATCTTGAGCTATCAAGTTACTTGACACACTTTTCCATGAACCCGTAAGCCGCCGTAATAGCCACCCATTTACGGATGACGTTTAACAAACCCCAAAGTTGATGAAGCAAGCATGAAGAAACTCGATACTCTCATGGTCTAAGGAATCATGCAAACGTTAACCATCTCTGTGTTATGTACCAATAAACTTGTGACGAATGAATCTCATAGCATAACATCATGCCGGGTCGATTCAACACAAATGTTCTCTTAACATTGTGCCCTCAAGGTTGCTGACATAGACATGCCCATGATCAGGAAAACATAACCATCATGCAACACTTGAGCTAGTCTTAGAGGCTAGACTAGGAATACATTTTACCGTTTATTATTCCACACGTGCATATGAGTCTTCCTCCGAGCCTCGTGGTTATTGCAGACTCGAGAACCATAGCAGTTATAGCATGGAACATAAACATAATTATGAACTCGGAGATAAATAATATCATTTATTATTGCCTCTAGGGCATATCTCCTGCAGACTCCCACTTGCACTAGAGTCAATAATCTAGTTAATGCTAATGCACTTTACACCTGTGGCACACCGGTGTAAATATGCTTCGCTTGTGGTATAGCCTGATGTCCAACGGATCTGACGACTTCAGTTCCGTGTGTATCTTTGCATGTCCTCGCGTTTTCACGTTTTCACCAAATTCATATTTTGTGTGGACTTGGCTTTGTATGTATGTGAATCACAGGTCGAACCTGGATTCCTCAGACTGAGTTATGGAGCAACTACCTGCAGTAGTGTCCCATTGTCAAAAGCCATCTTGGAACTATACTAAGTTCATGAATGAACTATATGATTCAACATCTTCTTTGTCGCTTCTAAAGCGTCAACATACTTAGCCCTTGTTATAGAATTCGCCACAGTAACTAGTTTGAACAAATTCCAACTAACTGTGCCACCACATTGTGTGTTACACAAAACCCTTAACTTAAATCGAAAATCGCACGGTGAAAAGATGAAGACTATCGATGTAACATTTTACAACGAACTCTTCATGATCTCCGCTTGCAAGAAAACATATCATCAGTACTTACTCTAGTACTCAATGACATCTTTCACTGTTGTCCCACGATCAGTACTTTGATCACTTTAGTATCCATACTCGCAACACCTTGGGAGTATTGGACATATCTGGTTGTTTTACATACCATGGAATACATGATTAATCCAAGCACAAAAGTGTGTGGAATCTGCATCATGTATTTTACTCATCAGTGTTTTGGGACACCGAGTCTTGCAAAAACTCTTTCCATGTGACTTTGGCAAGAATCACTCCTTGGCGTTTTAAATGCTAAAAGGTTTTAGCATCTTGTCAATATGTATTCATTGCTTAGCCCCATTAGGTAAATCTATCTCCATAGATCATCATGCCTAATATTGAGGCTATTTAGCCTAAGCACTTCATCGAAAAACTATTTTCAAATGAAGTCCTAATTCGTGTCAAGAAATTTATTTCCAATTACCAATGTGCCAAGCACATAAGGTTTTTAGAAATATTATTACGCTCCCACTTACTTTCTTGAATTACAAGCATCTTCGTTACCCATTGATGAAGTCAAAACCCCTTTGACCATTTCATCAAAACACGAAGATTCCAACTCCATTTTGCTCTCTTCTGTCCATTGCTAGAACTCTGAAGTTTGCATACCTACTAGCATCCTCTTGGATGTTTAATGGGCTTTACTATTCACTTTTATATTATTTTTGGGACTAACCTATTAACCCAGAGCCCAGTGCCAGTTTCTGTTTTTTTCCCTTGTTTCAGTGTTTCGCAGAAAAGGAATATCAAACGGAGTCCAAACGGAATGAAACCTTCGGGAGAGTTATTTTTGGAACGGAAGCAATCCAGAAGACTTGGAGTGTATGTAAGGGAAGCAACGAGGAAGGCACAAGGCAGGGGGCGCGCCCACCCCCCTGGGCGCTCCCTCCACCCTCGTGGGCCCCTCGTGGCTCCCCTGACCGACTTCTTTTGCCTATATATATCCATATACCCTAAAAACTTCGGGGAGCAGAATAGATCAGGAGTTCCACCGCCGCAAGCCTCTGTAGCCACCAAAAACCAATCGGGACCCTGTTCCGGCACCCTGCCAGAGGGGGGAACCCTCACCGGTGGCCATCTTCATCATCCCGGTGCTCTCCATGACGAGGAGGGAGTAGTTCACCCTCGGGGCTGAGGGTATGTACCAGTAGCTATGTGTTTGATCTCTCTCTCTCTCTCTCGTGTTCTTGAGGTGATACGATCTTGATGTATCGCGAGCTTTGCTATTATAGTTGGATCTTATGATGTTTCTCCCCCTCTAGTCTCTTGTAATGGATTGAGTTTTCCCTTTGAAGTTATCTTATCGGATTGAGTCTTTAAGGATTTGAGAACACTTCATGTATGTCTTGCCGTGCTTATCTTTGGTGACAATGGGATATCACGTGATCCACTTGATGTATGTTTTGGTGATCAACTTGCGGGTTCCGCCCATGAACCTATGCATAGGGGTTGGCACACATTTTCGTCTTGACTCTCCGGTAGAAACTTTGGGGCACACTTTGAAGTTCTTTGTGTTGGTTGAATAGATGAATCTGAGATTGTGTGATGCATATCGTATAATCATACCCATGGATACTTGAGGTGACATCGGAGTATCTAGGTGACATTAGGGTTTTGGTTGATTTGTGCCTTAAGGTGTTATTCTAGTACGAACTCTTGAATAGATCGATCCGAAAGAATAACTTTGAGGCGGTTTCGTACCCTACCATAATCTCTTCGTTTGTTCTCCGCTATTAGTGACTTTGGAGTGACTCTTTGTTGCATGTTGAGGGATAGTTATATGATCCAATTTTGTTATTATTGTTGAGAGAACTTGCACTAGTGAAAGTATGAACCCTAGGCCTTGTTTCCTAGCATTGCAATACCGTTTACGCTCACTTTTATCATTAGTTATCTTGCTGTTTTTATATTTTCAGATTACAAAAACCTTTATCTACCATCCATATTGCACTTGTATCACCATCTCTTCGCCGAACTAGTGCACCTATACAATTTACCATTGTATTGGGTGTGTTGGGGACACAAGAGACTCTTTGTTATTTGGTTGCAGCGTTGTTTGAGACAGACCATCTTCATCCTACGCCTCCCACAGATTGATAAACCTTAGGTCATCCACTTGGGGGAAATTTGCTACTGTCCTACAAATCTCTGCACTTGGAGGCCCAACAACGTCTACAAGAAGAAGGTTGTGTAGTAGACATCAATGTGGTGGCCAGGCTCGAGCGCATCTTTGGCAGAGTTGACGTCCCCGATGAAGTAGAACATCGCCAACGTGATATCTTGAGGATGCAGGTGATCGACGAAATTTTCTACCAGGCCAGAGACATGGAAATGGAGCGGTTCCGCAGAGTTGTCATGCGCGCGATTGCACGCTGTCAAGCTCTTTTGTAAGAGGGCCAGCAGCCCCAAGAACCTCCTAGCGCCAGCAGCTCCGTAGGCGGAGGCGGGTCGGGACATTTGGAGTGAACGGCCGCAAGGGTGCTATGCTGATCAAGGAGTCCGAGAAGACCATCAACGGAAGGCCGCCAGCTCAGCCTTTTAGCTTATATTTTATAATAATTGTATGCATATGTAAGTCGTGAGTGTTCTAGGCCTTGCCGCATTTGGCATTTTAAATTATCTTGAATATGTAAGACAGTTATTAAGAATTATTAACCGTTGCCATGTAACTTTGCCTCAACGGCGAGCAGAGCGCGCGCAGGGACGCCAGAGCGGAGCGCGCCGCAGCCGCCTCAACGGCGAGCAATCACGTGGTCAACCTTCTGCCATCAACAAATTTTGACCTTGTTTCTCGTCACATTGCTGATTACAACGCAATAAGTAATTGCAAACCTGTTCACAACTATCAAACTAATATGTGTTCACACTTAGCACCGGGCTATAAAAACCACCCATCGAAAATTACTTCAAAGTTCCTCTCCTCATTACCCACAAAACTGGTTTTTTCTGTCAAGTCGTTACGCCATGACCGGTAGGAGGAGTTTAGGGTGGACATATAACCGGGCAGCAAAGACCAAGGCCGCGGAAGCACTAGAGAGGTCCCGCCGCAAAGCCGCAGCCGCAGCAGAGATGTTCTGGCATGTCGCGGAGCCCTCGAGCGAGCTCTCACGGGCACGCGAGGGCTCTCACAAGCTCATTCGCGGCGTCGGCCATCGTGGCGAGCCGGCGTTGCTAAAGTCCTTCGCCGGCGACGACGACATTCTCGCTAGCGTCACTACGCAGCAGGAGCTGGTCGACGGCTTGATGAAGCTGCTCAAGATCAGCGATGCCTCGGTTGACAAGGCGACCGACCTTGTCAAGCAACTCATGGGTGACAATGTGAAGCTCCTCAAGCTGGTCGCCGAGAAGGAGGAGGAGGCCGCCGACTGGAAGGTGCTGCATGAGCAGAGTAGTACCTCGGAGATGACGCTAAAAGCGGTCGTCAAGGAACTGATGGGTGGCATGAGGAAGCTCCGGATCGAGAGCGAGCAGGAGGTGGAGGAATCCGTGGCTGCTTTCAAGCAAAGTTGTGAGGAATTGAAGAAGGAGTTGGAGGATTTCACCGCCCGGCGATCCATCGACGAGTAGAGACAGTAGCGACCCAGATCGTTGTCTACAATTTCCTTCTTCTCTTGCCCCCGTGTCTTCTGGGCTTTGCCGCATGTGGCATTTTAAATTATCCGGAATATGTAAGACAATTATTATCTGCGCCATTGTAAATTTGTCGCCGTATTCTCCATTGCCATTTTATTTGTGGTTGCATTATCCGTTGCCCTATGTGGCAATTTAAATTAGGGCGGAATACGAGTTGAAAACAGGAACAAAGCAAATGCTGCCATGGGATCACAAGCAAACACCTCCGTCCAGGTGCTTTAATTAACCCATTAATGGAGAAGTTGTGAGCGAGGCGGGCGGCGGCTGGTGCATGGAGGTCAAAGATCTCGCTTCCCGGTGAGCATGGGCGGCCTTGCTGCTCACACGTCTCCCGTCGAGCCTGCGAGGTGGACAGGATGCACGCGTCCCATCGAGCCTGCGCGGCGGAGTGCTCGCACGCATCCCGTCGAGCCTGCATGGCGTACTTCTCGCGCTCGTCCCGTCTAATCAAACAGCTGCACGCACGCCACCGAGTATGGTTAAATTTCGACATGGTTAATATAGTACAACCGTTTGCGATATTAACGTGTCAGCTTTTTGTTTCAAAAAGGACTTCGTTGGCTACTAATGTGTGCGCCTCTTCTCAAACTGGACGATTTTTTTACCACGACATATATGTGCCATGTCATGAAACCATGCCAAGTTTCATGTTTTTTGGTGACTTTTTGATTTACTGGGATTTAAAAACCGAGATTCTCAATGTTTCAGGACGACGACAAGTTTGTAATTCATTCCCATTCCTTAAATGAGACCTAAATATGCACCCAATGACACATGTACGATTTCCCACCCATTTTGCTTCACTAGAGCATGTGGTTGTAGTTCAAATTTGAATTATGGACGAAATTAAATGCATAGAAAACTTAGTAATTAGTAATATATATACAATGGCCAAACGAACCCTGAACAGTTTCAAATTTCAGCCCGACACTCCTGTTATTCTATGTTGCCTGTAGGAAACAAAGTTCAAGGCGAGAAGAGGCAGCGATTATCGTTTCTCCCACAAGAGGGGCATGTTTCCCTACCGGAATCACGAGGGTTGCGACAGGCTCCGGTTTATAAAAGGCTTGTAATATAGCTTCGCCAAATTGGACAATTATATGTACCATGTAGTGACACCATACCAAGTTTCATGTATCCTGGTGAGTTTTGGATTTGCAGTGATTTAAAAACCGAGATTTGCAAGGTTTGTGGCCAAGCCAGGACGGCGAGACGGTTGAATTCATTCCCATTCGTTCCATGGGACCTAAACATGTACCCCAAGGAAACATGTATGTTTTTTCTAGCCATTTTGGTGCACTGGAGCATGTATTTGTAGTTTGGATTTGAATTATGGACATTGAAATGCCTAGAAAACTCAATTAATGAATAAAAAAGGTCAAACGAACTCTTAATAATTTCAAAGTTCAGCGCGAATCTCCAGTTGTTCCGTCACGTGTAGAAGAAAATACGAGGCTATACGTGGGAGTGATTATCGTTTGGCCCACAAGGGGACACGTTTCCCAATCGAAACCACGAGGGTTCTTGCGACAGGCTCCGGTTTGTAAGATGTTTGTAATAAAGCTTGGCCCAAATTGGCAATGTTTTTACCACAACATATATGTGCCATGACGTGACACCATGCCACCTTTGATGACTTTCTGGTGAGTTTAGGATTTATGGGGACGTAAAAACCGAGATTCGAAATGTTTGAGGACGAGCCATGACATCGGTACGGTTGTAATTCATTCCCATTCTTGGCATGGGACCTAAACATGCACCCAAGGACACATGTATAATTTTTCTAGCCATTTTGGTGAACTGGAGCATGTATTTGTAGTTCAGATCTGAATTATGGGCATTAAATGCCTAGGAAACTCAATTAGTGTATAAAAAGGCCAAACGAACCCTGAACAAGTTCCATGTTGCCCGTAGAAGATAATACAAGGCGAAAAGAGGCAGTGATTATGTTTCGCCCACAAGGGGGACACGTTTCCCTATCGGAACCACGAGGCTTCTTTGAGAGAAGCTCCGGTTTGTAAGAGGCTTGTAATAAAACTTGCACCACAATGGACAAAAACATTCCTTGACATATAAGTGCCATGTCATGACACCATGCCAGGTTTCACGATTTTCGTCTTAGTTTTGGATTTACGGGGATTTAGAAACCGAGATTCTTCTCACGAAATGTTTTCAAATAGCACACGGTTCACTAACGAAGCCGATGTTCAATGAAAACTTCATGGAAACCATATTTCAAAGTTTCATAAAAATCTGAAAAAAAAATGTGGGATGTTAAGAAGGTGATGTTTTATTGCGACAAAAAATTTCAAGTTGAAAAATATTACGAGATGTGAGCTATGAAAAAGACAAATTCAGCCCTGAATAGTGACTTTACTATTCGGCACTATTCAGCACTGATTTTGTCTTTTTCATAGCTCACATCTCGTAATGTGTTTCAACTTGAAATTTTGTGTGGCAATAAAAAATCATCCTCTTAACATCCCGCATTTTTTACAATTTTTTTGAAACTTCAAAACATATTTTTCTCGTGGTTTTCACCTGTTTCCACCGAATTTTGGTTTCCGTATGATATCCCCCCTACTGCGCGGGCGATCTGAGTCGTGCGTTCTGATTGGCCAGAACCCAAACCCCACGGATCAGACCTCTACACCGTTAGATCCTCATCCCTTTTGACAGCACATGTAAATGTTTTCAAATAGCCCCTCCAAAAAAAACTGTTTTCAAATAGCACACGGTTCACACATGAAAGCCATGTGCCTGCCAAACCGTGGCCGATGCCCCCCTTTCCTGCGCGCGTGATCTGAGTAATGCGTTCTGATTGGTCAGAACCCCAACCCCACGGATCGTACGTGTGCACCGTTGGATGATCCCAGATCTAACGACAACCCTGAGCCCTTTCGACGGCGTGAAACGCCTTAATGGCAAGGAGGCAATTCTTATCAGCAAGGGCCGGCTTCCCATCCGCTAGCCTAGTCGAATAGAAGGCAGAAGTTAAGCATGCTAAATATCATTATAGAGATATATTAATATATTTCTATGATGATCTATGGTGGCAATTATATAAACCTTGGGATCCTTGTTTTGCTAATTTGTAGACTATATTTTTATGGGTTATTTTTTGATCTAAAAAATTAAAGAATGATTGACAGGACTTGTCATGGCGATCATATAAACCTACTATGTTTTTATGGGTTATTTTTTCTCTAAAAATTTAAAGAATGATTGACTTGACCTATATGGCGATTATATAAACCTTTTTCAAGTTGCATGCAGGGTATAGGGGGCAGGGTGTTCTTCTCGAGCATGTCTTCCTTGTGCGGCTTATAGACGCGGCACATATCTGTGCGCTCGCCGATGTATATATACTATACTTTACCGACAATTAGGGGGGCCCACACAATCTATCCCTTTGACCCAGAACGAGAAGGGTTTGATCATGATGGTTTCCTATTGATACTAGTAAGGTACGCGTGCATTGCACGCATAAGATTTGGTAACCAAGTTATGAATAAATACCACACTATAGCATGTAAGCTTTGAGTCATATATGCATGATGTAGATGTTCGTTTAATTCTTATAGTTCACCTCATCCAAAATCAATTAGTTTTATTAAAAAAATCTATTTTAAGATTCATGGAATCGTGCATTGTAAAGGTAAAAAAAGTGACAATTCATTTAGAAAAAAAAGGTTTAGGCAATTAATATATGGAAGATTCTAGAGAACAAAGGAGAAGTGCTTGTGTGTTTGAGGTTTGTGCATTATTCTTAAGTTCAACTATGAAGTCTTCTAGATTGTACATGCATGTGGTTAAATCTGGTGGAATGTAGATGATATCCAACGGCCAGTAGTGCTCGGATTTGCCATCTCTGTACCATCGGATTGGCTTTATCGAACGACCAACTTTCAAAGTTATACGCACACACACACACACACACTATATATATATATATATATATATATATATATATATATATATATATATATATATATATATATATATATATAACCATTTATCGGAAAGCTACGGATTAGGCGCAATTTCGCCATGTTGAACACTTTTCGAGATTCCCTGCGGTTTAAGAGCAGTTTCAAAAACGGTGCGGCCCACAAAGAGTGGCAGCAAGCATTTTTTCGCGTTTTTTTTCTAAACCGCTCGTCAGAATGAGGCAAATAATACACCGTTGGATAGATATCGTCGAGGCGCATCTTTTTCATAACTATTGTTTTCTTTAATTCATTATGGTTTAAGAGCAGTTTCAAATTTACTAAATCGCGGAATTCTGTTTTTCAAAATTTTCCAAATTTTCGGCACTGTTTTCGCTCCAGTTTTTTTA
Source organism: Aegilops tauschii subsp. strangulata (assembly GCF_002575655.3). NCBI lineage: Eukaryota > Viridiplantae > Streptophyta > Magnoliopsida > Poales > Poaceae > Aegilops > Aegilops tauschii. The sequence goes on from NC_053039.3 coordinate 5,961,759, forward strand.
CCGTTTGTCAAAACGAGGCGTGTAATATACCGTTGAAAAGCTATGGACGAGGCGCAACTTTCATATGTTGAAATGTTTTTGAGATTCCTTATGGTTTTAAGTTAATTTTGAAAATCATGCGGCAGACGACGAGTGGCAGCGGCCGTTTTTCGTGAAATTTTTACAAACCGCTGATCGGAATGATTCAAACGATACGCCGTTGGAAATATATGGACGAGGTGCAGCTTTTTCATGTAGAACACTCTCTCTAATTCTTTACGGTTTAAGAGGAATTTTGAATTTACCGAAATGCGGACATTTTGTTTTTCGTGACACTAAAATCGACGTGCGTACTGCATCAGACAGGAAACCGCACTGCTTGAGACTAAAAACCGCACTGCATCAAAGTGTCAAATGAACTTCATGTATTCTTTTGTCGAACGTAAATTTTCTCAGACGAGTTTTTGTTGTCTTTTTTTAATATTTTGTATGAACGAGAGTGGACCGCAGAGACGAGGGCAAGTGAACCTCAACATATATCCAAGTGAATGGCACTACTATCTTGTTGTTTCGCTAAATTTTTCACACTTTCATGTTCGGAACAAGTGAACAGCATCACTCTCGAAAATGAACCACATCCGAGGACCAAGTGCACTGCATGTGTTTGATGGAATCGACTAAGTTTTGAAACACACAAGCACATTGTGCACTTCACATAATCGACGAGTTTTGAAAGGCACGAGCACATCGTGCACTTCACACACCAGCCGTGCAAACCGCAAGGAGTTCCCAAACGGACTGCATCTATTTTTTACAAAAAATAAATACATTTGACTGAAGTGGACCACAATACTCCTCAAAGTGGTCTGCATCAACCTTTTTTTTCATGAAAAATGAACCTCTCCAACATACCAAGCGAACTGCATGCCGCTGCAAGCCGAGCCGCGATGAGCTGCACGCCACGCTCTCCATCATCGTCGCGCGTAGGTGCAGCCAGCGGGCTGCACCAACAAGAGTGCCGTACTGCACGCCGCTGAGGGGCGGACTGCGTGTGCCCGCGAGCCGCACGTCCACGTGGGTGTCGACAATCTGAAAGCATTCGCGAGCTGAACCACCGGTCTACAGAGCCTTTCTGGCCAAACTGCATCTACACAGGGGGAGAGGCAGATTCTTGCCAGTGAACTGCAAGGCCAACCTAGTTTCTGTTCAACACACAAACAAAATTAAAATCAAGGTGCGGCGCACTGCTCGCGGCATCCGACAGCACTGCACATCCAAAGTTCAGAAAAAAGGAGAAAACTTTTCTAAACTGAACGGGTTCGTCGCTGCTGTTTTGACCTTCATTGCGTGGGATCCCAAGCAAGATAGGGAGGAGGGCAGAAGGTCGCCACTGGGGAACGAACCACCACGCTGGGTATGGACTGCAGCAGGCATCACAGTCAACTGCCACCATCGTGGTAGCGAACGTCTGTAGCAGGACCTATGAACTGAACAGGCCATAGTGCCCGATACCTTGCACGCGAGCCGCCGGGATGGACGCTTGTGGACCTCGCCGGGGTGATTTTGCACTCCACGCACCGAGAGTGGAGGTTGGGGCTTGACATGGCAGGGAAGGGAAGGCCGTCGGACACCCCCCACGCGCCTCTGGATCCTCTCGATGGTGTTAGGCGGGAGGTGGAGGAACTGGGAGGGGAGAGTCACCGGCGACCCCCGAGCTCACCGGCTGACCATCCGATCTGTGAAGCCAAGTCACCCTCGATATGGGGACGGAGAGGACACCCCCACGAGGTCTTGGCACGGATCCGTTTTGTCGAGCAACCGTGGAGGATAACGACAGGGCGGATCCAGCTGCCCTCGGCCATGTGGTTGGCAGGGATGGCGACGCGCGGATCCGACGCCGACCACGAGCGGGAGCACTGCGATGGGCGGATCCGGTGGCTGGCCTGCGGGGGCAGGTGGGGCAGGGAGGGTAGGTGGTTCGAGGTGATGCGGCAGCGCAAGGGGGTGGAGGTGGCGCGGAGGTGCAGGGGAGGGAGGTGGCGGTGGGAGGTCACCGGCCTGGGGGCGTGGCGGTGGGAGGTCGCCGGCCTGGGGGCGCGGCGGTGGGAGGTCGCCGTCCTGGGGGCGCGGCTGTGTGTTGGTGGATCGGGGGGCTGGGGCGTGGGAGGAAGGTGGAGAGGATCGGGGGAGGAGTGGGGGGAGGTGGGGTGGGTTTTTTTTTTTTTTTTTTTTTTTTTGCGTGGGTTAGTCAGGGCGTTATCAGAATAAGGCATTAGTGTTATTAGAGTAAGGTCTTAAGGGGTGTTATTAGAATAGACCCACCCTATATATATATATATATCTCTGTGTGTGTGTCTCCCCCATGCTAGACAAAATAAGGTTTGAGCGCATGCGTGGGACGACCCCCCGCCGCCGCCTCGAAGTTGGGAAACTTACATCATACGTATTGAATCAGGCTTGGAGCCGGGTATGGTGTTCGGTTTGTAATGTAGTTGGTGGCCCATCAAAGTTATGCATTTGGGATTTAAACACATCACACAGCACCGTACCCATACATATTTCCGGGCCGCATGCAGTGTATACGGGGTCTTCTGATCGACCACGTCTCCCTTGTGCGGTTTTTTGTGATGACACGCATATATGTGGGCTCCCCGAGTGTATATATATCATCCCTTTGACCGATAATGAGGGGTATTATGTGTTGGCCACGAATGGATTCCTCCTAGTTCGTGTTAGGGCCGGTCACCGTCACATGTCACTCAACCAAAGCTTGAGCTCATGTGTTGTCAGGATTCCCTCCCACATGCTCGGATTGCTGGGTTCGACCTACATCAAACCCTGCGTATCTCGTCCTTAACTACCTTGCCTTCATGGTTGTTGTCTGTATCGAGAGGTAGGCACCACATCTAAATTGTACATTATTCTATATTGAAAACACACATCACCCCTTCCCAACGTACACCATTTTGGGCCGCATGCAAGAGCTGCTGGTTTTGTGGTCCCTCTCGTGCGATTTTTATGATGGTTCAATCTATTGGCCCAAGCGGTTTATCGACAACAACAACTGTCATTTGACCAAACGATAGATTCATTGGTCCGTCTTATGGTAGGTCATGGCGACATGCATGTATGACCAACGTATCGATCATTAAGTGCATCCGCCCCGCTGACACGAAGTGGGAGGTGGTGGGCCAAGCATCCTAGCTAGGAACGACGATATTATGTCATTATATATATCCTAGCTAGGTGGTTGTTAGGGTGCTTTTGGGTTTGCGAGGCAGGTGCACCAAAGTTATGCATTGTGTATTTAAAGTTTTAAACATCCCCAATATTCGTACATATATTTGGCCACTTCTAGGTGGTTCTTGACTTCTGGCCCCTCTCATCGATCTTCAACGACGCGGCAAACCATGGGCCCGCGCGGTCAAAGTTGTGCATTGGAATTTTGAACATCACAGACCACCCTTTTTACTCATATATATTTGGGCCACATGCTGGCGTGGCTGTCTTTTGACCCTCTCTAACGTTATTTTTTGCTGCAAATACTCTGATGACGCTCAACGGACACGGGGTATAATATCTTAACCATGTGCGATACAAGTGCAATGTGAATCACCATGCGTGCGCAAGCGCGAGCAAATTAAGGTGGAGGTACTGGCTCAACCGTGTGCGATGCAAGTGCGCTGAAATCACCACGACCTCGCAAGCGCGAGCAAATTAAGGTGGAGGTACTGGCTCAACCGTGTGCGATGCAAGTGCGCTGAAATCACCACGACCGCGCAAGCGCGAGCAAATTAAGGTGGAGGTACTGGCTCAACCGTGTGCGATGCAAGTGCGCTGAAATCACCACGACCGCGCAAGCACGAGCAAAGGGTGGAGGTACTGGCTTAACCATGTGCGATGCAAGTGCGTTGTAAAACCACCACCCGTGCAAGCTAAAGGAGGGTAAGTTTATTTGGAAATTAGGACGAACCGTGTGCGATAGACCAGCTAGCTAGAAATATAAAAAACAAACTACCCGCCTTGAGCGTTGCAAAAATCGGCGGATCCACGCCACTTTTCGTTATTATCATACACGCATATTGTTATTTGACCGTGCGCGATCTTGGGCACTCCCGCCCTGCATCAATTCCTTTACCCAAATTTTAGTAGCTTCCGTACTTCAACTGTCGCCCACACTCCTCCAGCACCGACCTTATAGTAAAATTGCAATAGCCGAGGCATTTGAACCATCGCCCTCCCTCGTCCACCACCATCTCCACCCACCGTTACTAAAATTTTCAGTAGCCGCAGCATATCCTCAAACACCACCACCCCTCCACAGTCCCCCACTCGCCCCCTCCCCCCCTCGAACCCTAGCCCGCGAACGCCGCCGGTGCCGCCGCCAACCCCTGCCGGTCTGCCTGTTCCTCCTAGCTTGGATAATAAAGTTCAGGTTACCCAGCGATTCCCATACCGTCGCCCCACTCCCCCGAGTTTTTAGATGAGGCGTGCGGTGTCCCTCCCCGCCAGATCCACATCCCCTGCTCCAGAATGTCGCAGCCTAAGCTCGACCACGTATCTCGGGGAGCCCGACGAGCATTCGGCCAAGAAGAGGTTTATCATGGCCTCTCCGGCGGACGTTGGCGAGGTGGCCGCCGTTCCCCCCGACCTGTCGATCCCGGAGCAACACGTCGTCGCGGAAGCCGGTGAAGACGTTGACTATGTTGCCATGCCTAAGGCTTAATGTTAGCGGGCTAGCGTATTACTGTATCTCGGGAAAGCTAGCTACGACATCAAGCTCGCACACCAATGGCTTCACGTGGGCCATGTCACAGGTTAAGTGGTCCATCCCCAACCCCTCTGGTTCAACCGCCGTTGATTTCTTTGATGGCCCTGCTGCTGATCTCCTCCGCCAAGCGGTCAAGGGTTTGCGAGCTTTATACGCCATCGAGCCCATTTTGTCATTTCTGAAGGACACGTTCTACGGCGGGGGCTTGGGATCCTCAATTGCCAAGTCAGATCTCATCAACCACGACCACGACCACGAGGAGGGCACCCATGAAGGTTCTTCCAAGGTAAAACGGCCCATCTGTGACATCAGAGAGCGCACCATGAGTCTATGCTCTTCCAACTGGAAGGATCCCGTCTATGAAATGTGAGGCAACATTCTATCAGCAAACCTTACCTTTTCTAGCTTGCCAACCCGTACCCTTTGTTTTAGTAGCATTTGTCATGTAGTGCTTGAACTGTGCCGTGTTTAATTATTTCAGTTATGCAAAAATGTATTGTTCAATAGGTCTATGTGATGTTTAAGTATGAATTGTCCACTTCAGTTTCATGAATGGCTATATTTGGTTGTTTATAGTGAGTAGATGCCTTGTTTATCTGTATTTGGTTGTTAGGTTGGTTGGAGTGAGCATTTTTCCGGTTATCGAGCAGATGCCTTGTTTATCTGTATTTGGTTCTTAATTTGGTTGCAGTGAGCATTTGTCCAGTTATCAAGCAGATGCCTTGTTTATATGTATTAGGTTGTTAGGTTGCTTTTTTAGCATTTGTCCAATTATCAAGCAGATGCCTTGTTTATCTGTATTTGGTTGTTAGGTTGCTTTTTTTAGCATTTGTCCAGTTATGAAGCAGATGCCTTATTTATCTTTATCTGCTTGTTAGGTTGGTTGCAGTGAGTATTTGTCCAGTTTTCAATCATATGCCTTGTTTATCTGTATTTGCTTGTTAGGTTGGTTGCAGCGAGACTCCGTCCAGTTTTTAATGGCTATATTTGGTTGTTATACCGGTCATTTATGCCTTGTTTATTTCAGTTATTCACATTGTGTTGTTCATTATGTGCAAGTCGGAACTGTGCCGCTCGACTACATCAATACCAGTTTGAACGGCTATATTTGGTTCCAGTTATTCCTGGTGTAGTTAACACATGCCCTCTATTTAAGTTTTACACATTTATCCAGTGTGATGTTTAAGCATTACCTACGTTCTATTCATTTTCAACAATACCAGTTTGAATTGCAATATTTGATGACTGATAAGCCTGCTGTCGGTAACATTTCCTTCCATTTTATATCTGCTTTAACAGCATACTGAAACCAACATATTCAAGATATCATTTGGAGATGATGTTGTTTACCTTTGCTATATTTGTTTGATGTTAAGGTTGCTGTACTTATCATGCCTTTCCCCTACTTATGCAGGACAACAACTGGAGTGGCCACCATTTTCCGCTGAGGCTAGCTTCATCCCTCGGCTTGTACTCCCCCCCCCCCCCCGTCGTTCCATAATGTAGTGCATATAGATCCAGGCCTGGACACTAGTTAGATTCTAATATTGACTTGTTGCTTGTAGGTACATATGCCCTTGGCAAGGATCCACGCATCGACCCTTTTTGCGTATGGGGCAATGAGATATTGATGAACAAGCATCAAGTGAGGAAATTGATAAGGATTATTAGCAAAAAGATAAGAATGGTGGCAAGCAAATTATTTGTTTATGCTCTATCCAACACAACAGTGAGCTGTAGGATGGTAACTACAAACTCTGCAGCCTTCTCTTTTTACTGCCCATAATGAGTTGTTAGACAACAATGTCTGAATCTTTTTCGTTCCCAGTGATTCCCGAAGCAGTTCACTCAAGATTACCTCGCAAAGTACATGATTGGTGGGCACGCAATGAAGGGTTCAAGTATTTCATCCAGACTACAATGAGCATCGAGAAGTCCTAATGAGGACAGTGTAAGGACGGATGGGCAGCCATCACAAGGGGTTGGCCTAGAGTCATGCGCGCATTACGCATGGAGGAGGGCACAATATGGGCATTCCGCTTCACCTTCTCCAGCAACCAAAATGTGACGCCTCCGATTTGACCGTACACTAATCATGCACGCAAATGTGTACGATCAAGATCAGGGACTCACGGGAAGATATCACAACACAACTCTACAACATAAATAAGTCATACAAGCATCATAATACAAGCCAGGGGCCTCGAGGGCTCGAATACAAGTGCTCGATCACAGACGAGTCAGCGGAAGCAACAATATCTGAGTACAGACATAAGTTAAACAAGTTTGCCTTAAGAAGGCTAGCACAAACTGGGATACAGATTGAACAAGGCGCAGGCCTCCTGCCTGGGATCCTCCTAACTACTCCTGGTCGTCGTCAGCGGCCTGCACGTAGTAGTAGGCACCTCCAGCGTCGTAGGTGTCGTCGTCGACGGTGGCGTCTGGCTCCTGGACTCCAACATCTGGTTGTGACAACAAGATAGAAAGGAAAGGGGGAAAAGAGGGAGAGAAGCAACCGTGAGTACTCATCCAAAGTACTCGCAAGGAAGGAGCTACACTACATATGCATGGGTATATGTGTAAAGGGGGCATATCAGTGGACTGAACTGTAGAATGACAGAATAAAAGGGGGATAGCTAGTCCTGTCGAAGACTACGCTTCTGGACATCTTCATCTTGCAGCATGTAGAAGAGAGTAGATTGAAGTCCTCCAAGTAGCATCGCATAGCATAATCCTACCCGGCGATCCCCTCCTCGTCGCCCTGTTAGAGAGCGATCACCGGGTTGTATCTGGCACTTGGAAGGGTGTATTTTATTCAGTATCCAGTTCTAGTTGTCATAAGGTCAAGGTACAACTCCGGGTCGTCCTTTTATCGAGGGACACGGCTATTCGAATAGATAAACTTCCCTGCAGGGGTGCACCACATAACCCAACACGCTCGATCCCATTTGGCCGGACACACTTTTCTGGGTCATGCCCGGCCTCGTAAGATCAACACGTCGCAGCCCCACCTAGGCTCAACAGAGAGGTCAGCACGCCGGTCTAACCCTATGCGCGCAGGGGTGTGGGCCCATCGCCCTATGCACACCTGCACGTTGCGTACGCGGCCGGAAGCAGACCTAGCCCCCTTAATACAAGCGCGAGCTTACGGTCCAATGCGGCGCGCGCCACTCAGTTGCTGACATCAAAAGAGCTTCGGCTGATACCACGACTTCGGGATACCCATAACTACTCCCACGTAGATGGTTAGTGCGTATAGACCAAATGGCCAGACTCAGATCAAATACCAAGATCTCGTTAAGCGTGTTAAGTATCCGCGAACGCCGACCAGGGCCAGGCCCACCTCTCACCTAGGCGGTCTCAACCTGCCCTGTCGCTCCGCCACAAAGATCCACTTGCGGGTACTCCTACGAGCTGACCCGACTTTAGTCATCACATGTGTCATGTATATAGTATATAAGTATATACCCGTGATCACCGCCCAGGTGATCACGGCCCGATAGTATAGCACAGCAGACGGACAAGAATGTAGGGCCACTGATGGAAATCTAGCATCCTATACTAAGCATGTAGGATTGCAGGTAAATGTATCAACAGTAGTAGCAAGGATAGGCTATGCATCAGGATAGGATATCGAAAAGCAGTAACATGCTACACTACTCTAATGCAAGCAGTATAGAGAAGAATAGGCGATATCTGGTGATCAAGGGGGGGCTTGCCTGGTTGCTCTGGCAAGTAGGAGGGGTCGTCGACTCCGTAGTCGAACTAGGCAGCAGCAGTGTCGGTCTCGTAGTCTACCGGAGAGAAGAGGGGGAAGAAACAGTAAATACAATGCAAACATAAGCATGACGATGCGTGACATGACAATGAGCGGTGCTAGGTGTGTCCTAACGCGACAGTAGGTGGTACCGGCGAAGGGGGGAACATCCGGGAAGTATTCCCGATGTTTCGCGTTTTCGGACAAACGGACCGGAGGGGGAAAGTTGTTAGTTCGATAGGTTAGGGAGGTGTGGTGGACGAACGGACTGCGTATTTGGATTCGTCTCGTCGTTCTGAGCAACTTTCATGTTGAAAATATTTTAATCCGAGTTACGGATTAAAAGATATGATTTTCTAAAGATTTTATTAATTTCTGGAATTTAAATAATTATTTAATTTAATTCGAAATTTGGATTTATGACATCAGCATGATGTCATGCTGACATCAGCAGTCAACAGGGGTTGACTAAGTCAAACTGACATGTGGGTCCAGTGGGACCCACCTATCATTCACTGTTTAGGTTAATTAGTGCTTAGCTAAATAATTACTATTTAATTAAATTAAACAGGATTAATTAACTTAATTAATTTAATTAATTAATTAATTAATTAATTAAAGTTACCTTTATTTTTATTTTCTTTATTTATTAATTTATTAATTTTTATTAATTAATTCATTCTTATTATTATTATTATTAATTTATTTAATTTATTATTTTATTTTTATTTTTATTTTTATTTTATTTATTATTTTTATTAATTAATTTATTCTTATTCTTATTCTTATTAATTTATTTTATTTATATTTTTTTTTATAAAAACCGTTCTGGGCGCTGGGGCCCGTTTGTCATTGGGCCAGGGGGTCGGGCCCAGTGGGCAGTGGCTCAGGTGGGGCGAGGCCCACCTGGCAGTGGCCCAGAGGGGGCGAGGCCCACTGGCAGTGGCCCAGGGGGCACTGCCGGATACGGGCGCGGGGTGTGGGTGTGGGCGCTGGCGGCCACGGCGGGGCACGGCGCCGGCCATGGCCGGAGCGGGGCGAGGCCGCGGTGGTGCGGGGCCAGCCGCCGGAGGTGGTGCAGAGGGGCGAGGCCACCGTGGGCGTGACCAACGAGGCGGCTGGGCGACGGCGGCCGAGTGCGGCAGGCAGAGGCGGACGCGGGCGTGGTCGGCGAGTGGGAGTGCGCCGGCGGTAGCCGGCCGTCTGTACGAGCGGTGGTGGCGCGGGCGAAGCAGAGCCGCGGCCACGGCGGGGCAGGGGCCCGAGGCGACGGCGGGGTTAGCGCGACGACGAGGGGGGGGGGGGCAGGCGGGGCGTGACCGACGCGGGCGCGCGGTCGGGGCACGCGCGGGCGATGGCCGTGCGGGCGCGCGGGTGTGCGGTCGGGGCGTGACCAGGGTGAGCCCCGGCGCGGCCAACGGGCGCGAGGGCCACGGCGAGCGCGGGGGCGAGGGAGAGAGGAGGACGAGGCCGTGGCCTCACCGTGGGTGTAGGGTCACAGCAGTGGGGCTCGGGGAGGAGGCGAGGACGACGCGACGCAGGGAAGGAGGGGAAGCAGGCCGGCGGGGGGGGGGGGGGGAGTGCTCCGGCGAGGCGAGCTCCGAGCGGCGGCGGGGTTGAGCGCGTCGGCGACGGTGGTCTCCTCCCGATCCAGATCGGGGGAGGCAGGGGAGGGAGGATGAGATATTTCGGGGGTGGGGGGTGTCGGTGGGGGGGGGGCTGGGGAGTGGATAAGGGGAGAGAGGTGGGCCGGCCCATTCGGGCGGCTGGAGGTTGGCCCAGTTGGGCCAGGTCCAGTGGGGGGGGGGCTTTTGTTTTTTTGTTTTTTTTGTTCTGTCTTCTTTTCTTTTTGTAATTTCTTTTCTTTTATTTATTTGCTTTTCTGTTTTATTTCATTTAAAAGTATTTAGGCATTTTATAAAAATGTGTTTTCTCCACAATAATTATCAGTGCAATTTCTGGCATGGCCCGAACATTTTTGTTTAAAATTTTGAAAACTTTTATTTTCCACTTTAAATTTAATTGAAGTTTGAATTAGGAGTTTGAAAAGAAATGTGATTCAAATGTGATCAAGCCCTGTTTAGCAACATGATTAGCTTAATCACAGAGAGTTATTGTAGGATGATTCTCGGGGTGTTACAAATCTCCTCCACTACAAGAAATCTCGTCCCGAGATTTAGGAGGTAGAAGGAAACAGTGCGGGGTATTCTTCGCGCAGACGATCCTCTCGTTCCCAAGTGGCCTCATCTTCAGAATGGTGCGACCACTGGACTTTGAGAAACTTGATCGCCTTCTGACGTGTGCGGCGTTCAGCTTGGTCGAGAATGCGGACCGGATGCTCCTTATAGGAGAGGTCTTGCTGCAATTCGAGCACTTCATGATCCACAGCTCGGATTGGGTCCTTGAAGCAACGGCGGAGCTGTGACACATGGAACACATCGTGAACCTGAGAAAGGTTCGGCGGTAGCTCCAGTTGGTATGCCACTTTTCCACGCCTTTCGAGAATAAGGAATGGGCCAATATATCGAGGAGCTAGTTTGCCCTTGATTCCGAAGCGGTGAGCACCCTTCATAGGTGTGACTCGAAGATAAGCCTTTTCGCCAGGTTGATAGACCATGTCTTTATGATGACGGTCATACTGACTCTTCTGACGTGACTGAGCAGTCTTGAGATTCTCGCGAATAATGCGGACTTGTTCTTCGGCATCTTGAATAATATCCGGACCGAAGAGTGGACGTTCCCCAGTTTCTGACCAGTTCAGAGGGGTTCGGCACTTTCGTCCATATAACACTTCGAAGGGGGCCATCTTCAGACTAGCTTGATAGCTATTATTATAAGAGAACTCAGCATACGGGAGAGATTCCTCCCATTTCTTGCCGAAGGAAATAACACAAGCTCGAAGCATATCTTCGAGAACTTGGTTGACGCGTTCAACTTGCCCTTGCGATTGAGGATGAAACACAGTACTGAATGACAGATGAGTTCCCATAGCTTCTTGGAAACTTGCCCAGAATCTTGAAGTGAATAAGCTGCCACGGTCTGAGCTGATAACCAATGGAATACCGTGGAGTGAAACAATCCTGGACATATAGAGCGTTGCCAACTGGCTAGCAGTGATCGTTTCTTTGACTGCCAGAAAATGTGCAACTTTGGAAAGCCGGTCAATGACGACAAGAATAGCATCATTACCTTTCTGTGATTTGGGAAATCCAGTGACGAAGTCCATCTCAACGTGGTCCCATTTCTATTCAGGAATAGAGATAGGTTGCAGAGTTCCAGCAGGCCTTTGGTGTTCTGCTTTGATACGACGGCAAACGTCACATTCAGCAACATAACGAGCAATGTCTTGCTTCATATTAGACCACCAGAATCTCTGACGGATGTCTTGGTACATCTTAGTACTACCAGGATGGATACATAGAGGCGTATCATGAGCTTCTTTCATAACTTCCTGTGTCATATCCAGGTTTTTCTCTGCACATGGCACCACTAGGCGGCCCTTGAAGTATAGGGTGCCATCTTCAGCAATGGTGAAGAATGAGGGCTTTCCTTCTACGAGGTAGCGCTTAATCTTGTGGGCTTCAGAGTCATACTTCTGTAGCCTTTTGATGTTGTCCTCGAGATCTGGTTTAGCCACTAGGGTATTGAGGGAACCCTGGATAACAACGTGGAGGTTCACCTTGCCAAACTCCTTAGGAGGGGGAGCGAGTGCACCCGGAGGAACAATATGGAGGTTCAGCTTCCTGAATTCTTCAACAAGCGAGGGCTGAACTTTGTGAACCTGGAGGTGGTTGCAGTAAGACTTGCGGCTCAAGGCATCAGCCATTACATTAGCCTTGCCTGGCGTATAGGAAATACCCAAGTCAAAGTCTGCAACAAGCTCCATCCATCTCTGCTGACGGAGGTTCAGATCTGGCTGAGTAAACAGATACTTCAGACTTTGGTGGTCAGTGAAGATCTCGCAACGATTACCGAGAAGGTAATGTCGCAACTGCTTCAGCGCATGAATGACAGTAGCAAGTTCGAGGTCGTGAACTGGGTAGTTCTCTTCGTGAGGGCGCAATTTCCGAGAGGCATAAGCAATCACTTTGCGGTCTTGCATTAGGACACAGCCTAATCCTTGACGGGAAGCATCGCAGTAATTGACAAAGTCCTTCTTAGTATCAGGTGGAGCTAGAACTGGAGCAGAAGTCAACTTGTCTTTGAGTGCCTGGAAACTTTCCTGACATTTGTCTGTCCATTGGAACTTGACACCCTTATGCAACAGGTTAGTCAGAGGCCTGGCGATCTTAGAGAAGTTCTCGACAAATCGACGGCAATAGCTGGCGAGACCGAGAAAACTTCTGACTTGCTTAACGTTCTTGGGAGGAGTCCAATCAAGAATAGCCTGAACTCGCTCGGGGTTGATGGCAATACCATCCTTAGAGATGACATGCCCAAGATAGGTTACTTCCGGTAGCCAGAATTCACATTTGGAGAACTTGGCATATAGTTGATGCTCTCGTAGCTTTTCCAGCACAAGTCGAAGATGTTCAGCATGTTCTTCTTCGTTCTTGGAAAATACCAGGATATCATCCAGATAAACCATGACGAACTTGTCGAGGTAATCCATGAATATATAGTTCATCAGACGAGAGAAGGTGGCTGGAGCATTGGTTAAACCGAAAGACATGACGGTGTACTCGTATGAACCATAGCGAGTCACGAAGGCGGTCTTTGGGATATCGTCTTCGCGAACCCGGATCTGGTGGTAGCCCAACCTCAAGTCGAGCTTAGAGAACACTGACGAACCCGCCAGTTGATCATACAGATCATTGATCCGAGGAAGGGGGTATTTATTCTGAATGGTAGCTTGGTTTATAGGACGGTAGTCTTGAACCAATCGGTCAGTCCCATCCTTCTTCTTGACAAAGAGAGAAGGTGCTCCCCAAGGAGAGCAACTTGGGCGAATGAATCCTTTGCGAAGAGATTTGTCGATTTCCTCCTTAAGCTCAAGGAGTTCATGCGGCGGCATTTTGTAGGGTCGCTTGGCTATAGGAGTGGTGCCTGGTTTCAAGTCGATGATGAATTCGACAGCTCTAGCAGGGGGAATCCCCGGAAGTTCTTCAGGGAAGACGTCGAGGAATTCATGCACGACGGGAATGTTTTCAATGCCCTCGAGTGGTGCAGCGTTCAATGCATTCAATGCATAGAGCCTTGCCTCGTCATTTTGCACCAGATGAGCTTGGTAAGAAACTATTTCATCTGAAGGGTGTAGCAGATGGACGGTTTTAGTGGCGCAAACTATAGAAGCCGTATGCGCTTTCAACCAATCCATACCCAAAATGAGGTCGATGCTAGACGACTTCAGGATAATGGGAGAGGCATAGAACTCCAGCCCTTCGATTTCCACGGGGACATCGATGCCAACCAAGGAGGTTTGACACTGTCCCACGGGGGTTTTGACCAATACAGAGGTGTTCATCTCCTCACATTTAACGTCGTGCTTGTATGCAAAATCTTCTGACATGAATGAATGCGATGCACCTGTATCAAATAAAACGGATGCTGGTACTGAATTTACGAGGAGTGTACCCATCACAGTAGCAGGCTGGTCTTGAGATTCGTTGAGATCAACGTGGTTGGCATGAGCACGACCATAAGACTTAGCATTGTTGTTGCGGGGCTGATTGTTACCACGGCCAGTTGCTGGAAGGGCCAGTTGATTCTGGTTCTGGTTGCATTCTTTAGCACGGTGTCCTGGTTGACCGCACCTGAAGCACAAGCCATTATTCGGAGTCGGAACAGGAGCTTGGGATGGTGGAGCTGGAAGTCTTGACTGCCTAGATGGTGGTGGAGGCAGACGAGGTGCAGCATAGGTCAGCCTTGGGGCAGATGCATTTGGACGGTACATGTTGTTCGGGATCCATATCTTACGCTTCTATGAGGGCGGGCCCGAAGATGAGCCCATGTCACGGTTGCGCCTGTGAGAGCTCTGGTATTCCTGCAGACCAGTTTCGACATTGATGGCCTTGTTCACCAAGGTGGAGAAATCAGCAAAGTCATGCACTAGAAGTGCGAGCTTGATGTCAGCTTGAAGGCCATCACGGAACTTCTCCTGTCTGCGTGCATTAGTTGCAATGTCTTCTTCAGCATAGCGGGACAAGTCCAGAAACTCCCGCTGATAAGCTTCGACAGTTTTGTTGCCTTGGGTGAGGTTGCGGAACTCACGCTTCTTCCGGTCCATGACTCCTTGAGGAATGAAGCGGGCACGGAAAGCAGCTTGGAAGTCTGGCCAGGTGATGATTGTTCCAGCTGGCAGAGTACGCCTGTGGCTGTCCCACCATTGAGCTGCGGGTCCCTTCAAGAAGAAGGAAGCAAAGGTGACATAGCTGGCAGGGGCTACATCAGCAGACTCCATCTCATAGGTGATGTCACGGAGCCAGTCATCAGCATCCAGAGGCTGAGTTGAGCCGCGGTAGATGGTTGGGTTGAGGCGTATGAAATCTTGAAGAGTCACTTGGGCTGGCTGCTGGTTCATATTGGGGCGAGGAAACTGAGCCATCATATTTTCCATGAACTAGCGGTTCAGTTCAAACTGTTGGATCATACCTGCCATGTACTCAGGTGGTGGTGGGGCATTGCCACCACGACCACCTGGTCTAACCATCCTGCTAATATATAACAGGGGTAGTTCAGCATTGGAAAATATTTGCAAAGACAAGAATCATTCATGATGAAACATGCATAACGAGAGGAGCACGATAGCTACTACATAGTAGTCGGCGTAACTTACAAAAGGGGTCATGCATATAGTTCAGTACATAGACTAAAACATCATAGGCGGCGCACAGGCTCGCGGCGAATGCATCTAACACTACAAGCAAGCCTACATCAGTCCCAAGAGGTACTGTGGAGGTAATCGTAGCCCGACAGCTGGTAGTGAGGCAACGGATAGCCCTCCACGTCAGCAGGCTGGGGGCCGCGGATACTCAGGTGTAGAGCCCGACGCTCAGGTGGCAGAAGAGGACCAAGTGCGGGAGAGTAGCCTCCCACCTCTGGCCAACCGACACCATGGGGCATCACGGTCCTGGCTGGGTAGATCGCAGTACGTGGTACCTGTCCAGATCGGACAAAGGGGTGCAGCAGCGTCAGAGCATGGTAAAGGTGCTGACGGGTGGTGTACATCTCGTAGCGAAGAGCTCGGTTAGCTCGATCCAGCCCATTAGCATGCAGAACCAGGTTCTGATGGTAGAAGGGCTCTCGGGTGACAGTGGAGTAGGCAGTAGTATAGTATCCCTCCGCACCAACATCGGATGCGATAGCGATGTGCCTGAAAGGGGAGGTGTCCAACTCCCGATACTCTCCACGAAGACGTGTCAGAGCAGTATAGGCAGCATCGTGGACAGCCATATCGATGGTCACACCAACACCAGGTGCGGTGTGCAGCACAGTAGTGGATTCATACTCCCGAGAGTAGAGGTGGACGATGGCACGGTACTGCTCCTGGTTAAAGTCCTGGTACTCCTCGTAGACGGTGTACTCAGGGTGCCAGCGATAACCCAAATAGGTCATCATCTCAGCTAGCACCGCAGGTGATCCCGAGGCACCAATGGCCATCGTGTGGCGAACGACCTGCCTCATGGGTTCCATCTGAAAGCAAAGACGTTTCAAAGGAGTCAAATGACAGTGTGTGAATTGTTCAAAATACTATTCTAAGAAACAACTATGGCTTATCCAACTTTGGGGTGAACGCGGTCACGGGATCCTAGTGTTAGAGTTAGTAAATTCGTTTAACCCGAGTAGAAGAGAGTTCAGAGTCCCAGAGTAAAGGTCGAGGAGTAAAAGATCCTAGTACCACCCAATGGCGACGTGGGCCCGTAAGACACACAGCCATGTTAGTAAAAGTTTTGTAATGTCTAGACTCGACTTCGGCCAAGGAGTGTGGAAAGGGGGATTCCTACAGGCAGTCGGCTCTGATACCAACTTGTGATGCCCCCGATTTGACCGTACACTAATCATGCACGCAAATGTGTACGATCAAGATCAGGGACTCACGGGAAGATATCACAACACAACTCTACAACATAAATAAGTCATACAAGCATCATAATACAAGCCAGGGGCCTCGAGGGCTCGAATACAAGTGCTCGATCACAGACGAGTCAGCGGAAGCAACAATATCTGAGTACAGACATAAGTTAAACAAGTTTGCCTTAAGAAGGCTAGCACAAACTGGGATACAGATCGAACGAGGCGCAGGCCTCCTGCCTGGGATCCTCCTAACTACTCCTGGTCGTCGTCAGCGGCCTGCACGTAGTAGTAGGCACCTCCAGCGTCGTAGGTGTCGTCGTCGACGGTGGCGTCTGGCTCCTGGACTCCAACATCTGGTTGTGACAACCAGATAGAAAGGAAAGGGGGAAAAGAGGGAGAGAAGCAACCGTGAGTACTCATCCAAAGTACTCGCAAGGAAGGAGCTACACTACATATGCATGGGTATATGTGTAAAGGGGGCATATCAGTGGACTGAACTGTAGAATGACAGAATAAAAGGGGGATAGCTAGTCCTGTCGAAGACTACGGTTCTGGACATCTTCATCTTGCAGCATGTAGAAGAGAGTAGATTGAAGTCCTCCAAGTAGCATCGCATAGCATAATCCTACCTGGCGATCCCCTCCTCGTCGCCCTGTTAGAGAGCGATCACCGGGTTGTATCTGGCACTTGGAAGGGTGTATTTTATTCAGTATCCAGTTCTAGTTGTCATAAGGTCAAGGTACAACTCCGGGTCGTTCTTTTATCGAGGGACACGGCTATTCGAATAGATAAACTTCCCTGCAGGGGTGCACCACATAACCCAACACACTCGATCCCATTTGGCCGGACACACTTTTCTGGGTCCTGCCCGGCGTCGTAAGATCAACACGTCGCAGCCCCACCTAGGCTCAACAGAGAGGTCAGCACGCCGGTCTAACCCTATGCGCGCAGGGGTCTGGGCCCATCGCCCTATGCACACCTGCACGTTGCGTACGCGGCCGGAAGCAGACCTAGCCCCCTTAATACAAGCGCGAGCTTACGGTCCAATGCGGCGCGCGCCACTCAGTTGCTGATGTCAAAAGAGCTTCGGCTGATACCACGACTTCGGGATACCCATAACTACTCCCATGTAGATGGTTAGTGCGTATAGACCAAATGGCCAGACTCAGATCAAATACCAAGATCTCGTTAAGCGTGTTAAGTATCCGCGAACGCCGACCAGGGCCAGGCCCACCTCTCACCAAGGCGGTCTCAACCTGCCCTGTCGCTCCGCCACAAAGATCCACTTGCTGGTACTCCTACGAGCTGACCCGACTTTAGTCATCACATGTGTCATGTATATAGTATATAAGTATATACCCGTGATCACCGCCCAGGTGATCACGGCCCGATAGTATAGCACAGCAGACGGACAAGAATGTAGGTCCACTGATGGAAATCTAGCATCCTATACTAAGCATGTAGGATTGCAGGTAAAGGTATCAACAGTAGTAGCAAGGATAGGCTATGCATCAGGATAGGATATCGAAAAGCAGTAACATGCTACACTACTCTAATGCAAGCAGTATAGAGAAGAATAGGCGATATCTGGTGATCAAGGGGGGGCTTGCCTGGTTGCTCTGGCAAGTAGGAGGGGTCGTCGACTCCGTAGTCGAACTAGGCAGCAGCAGTGTCGGTCTCGTAGTCTACCGGAGAGAAGAGGGGGAAGAAACAGTAAATACAATGCAAACATAAGCATGACGATGCGTGACATGACAATGAGCGGTGCTAGGTGTGTCCTAACGCGACAGTAGGTGGTACCGGCGAAGGGGGGAACATCCGGGAAGTATTCCCGATGTTTCGCGTTTTCGGACAAACGGACCGGAGGGGGAAAGTTGTTAGTTCGATAGGTTAGGGAGGTGTGGTGGACGAACGGACTGCGTATTCGGATTCGTCTCGTCGTTCTGAGCAACTTTCATGTTGAAAATATTTTAATCCGAGTTACGGATTAAAAGATATGATTTTCTAAAGATTTTATTAATTTCTGGAATTTAATTAATTATTTAATTTAATTCGAAATTTGGATTTATGACATCAGCATGATGTCATGCTGACATCAGCAGTCAACAGGGGTTGACTAAGTCAAACTGACATGTGGGTCCAGTGGGACCCACCTGTCATTCACTGTTTAGGTTAATTAGTGCTTAGCTAAATAATTACTATTTAATTAAATTAAACAGGATTAATTAACTTAATTAATTTAATTAATTAATTAATTAAAATTACTTTTATTTTTATTTTCTTTATTTATTAATTTATTAATTTTTATTAATTAATTCATTCTTATTATTATTCTTATTATTATTATTAATTTATTTTATTTATTATTTTATTTTTATTTTTATTTTTATTTTATTTATTATTTTTATTAATTAATTTATTCTTATTCTTATTATTATTAATTTATTTTATTTATATTTTTTTTATAAAAACCGTTCTGGGCGCTGGGGCCCGTTTGTCATTGGGCCAGGGGGTCGGGCCCAGTGGGCAGTGGCTCAGGTGGGGCGAGGCCCACCTGGCAGTAGCCCAGAGGGGGCGAGGCCCACTGGCAGTGGCCCAGGGGGCACTGCGTGTTACGGGCGCGGGGTGTGGGCGTGGGCGCTGGCGGCCACGGCGGGGCACGGCGCCGGCCATGGCCGGAGCGGGGCGAGACCGCGGTGGTGCGGGGCCAGCCGCCGGAGGTGGTGCAGAGGGGCGAGGCCACCATGGGCGTGACCAACGAGGCGGCTGGGCGACGGCGGCCGAGTGCGGCAGGCAGAGGCGGACGCGGGCGTGGTCGGCGAGTGGGAGGGCACCGGCGGTAGCCGGCCGTCTGTACGAGCGGTGGTGGCGCGGGCGAAGCAGAGCCGCGGCCACGGCGGGGCAGGGGCCCGAGGCGACGGCGGGGTTAGCGCGACGACGAGGGGGGGGCAGGCGGGGTGTGACCGACGCGGGCGCGCGGTCGGGGCACGCGCGGGCGATGGCCGTGCGGGCGCGTGGGTGTGCGGTCGGGGCGTGACCAGGGCGAGCCCCGGCGCGGCCAACGGGCGCGAGGGCCACGGCGAGCGCGGGGGCGAGGGAGAGAGGAGGACGAGGTCGTGGCCTCACCGTGGGTGTAGGGTCACAGCAGTGGGGCTCGGGGAGGAGGCGAGGACGACGCGACGCAGGGAAGGAGGGGAAGCAGGCCGGCGGGGGGGGGGGGGGAGTGCTCCGGCGAGGCGAGCTCCGAGCGGCGGCGGGGTCGAGCGCGTCGGCGACGGTGGTCTCCTCCCGATCCAGATCGGGAGAGGCAGGGGAGGGAAGATGAGATATTTCGGGGGTGGGGGTGTCGGTGGGGGGGGGGGGCTGGGGAGTGGATAAGGGGAGAGAGGTGGGCCGGCCCATTCGGGCGGCTGGAGGTTGGCCCAGTTGGGCCAGGTCCAGTGGGGGGGCTTTTGTTTTTTTGTTTTTTTTGTTCTGTCTTCTTTTCTTTTTGTAATTTCTTTTCTTTTATTTATTTGCTTTTCTGTTTTATTTCATTTAAAAGTATTTAGGCATTTTATAAAAATGTGTTTTCTCCACAATAATTATCAGTGCAATTTCTGGCATGGCCCGAACATTTTTGTTTAAAATTTTGAAAACTTTTATTTTCCACTTTAAATTTAATTGAAGTTTGAATTAGGAGTTTGAAAAGAAATGTGATTCAAATGTGATCAAGCCCTTTTTAGCAACATGATTAGCTTAATCACAGAGAGTTACTGTAGCATGATTCTCGGGGTGTTACAAATCTCCTCCACTACAAGAAATCTCGTCCCGAGATTTAGGAGGTAGAAGGAAACAGTGCGGGGTATTCTTCGCGCAGACGATCCTCTCGTTCCCATGTGGCCTCATCTTCAGAATGGTGCGACCACTGGACTTTGAGAAACTTGATCGCCTTCTGACGTGTGCGGCGTTCAGCTTGGTCGAGAATGCGGACCGGATGCTCCTTATAGGAGAGGTCTTGCTGCAATTCGAGCACTTCATGATCCACAGCTCGGATTGGGTCCTTGAAGCAACGGCGGAGCTGTGACACATGGAACACATCGTGAACCTGAGAAAGGTTCGGCGGTAGCTCCAGTTGGTATGCCACTTTTCCACGCCTTTCGAGAATAAGGAATGGGCCAATATATCGAGGAGCTAGTTTGCCCTTGATTCCTAAGTGGTGAGCACCCTTCATAGGTGTGACTCGAAGATAAGCCTTTTCGCCAGGTTGATAGACCATGTCTTTATGATGACGGTCATACTGACTCTTCTGACGTGACTGAGCAGTCTTGAGATTCTCGCGAATAATGCGGACTTGTTCTTCGGCATCTTGAATAATATCCGGACCGAAGAGTGGACGTTCCCCAGTTTCTGACCAGTTCAGAGGGGTTCGGCACTTTCGTCCATATAACACTTCGAAGGGGGCCATCTTCAGACTAGCTTGATAGCTATTATTATAAGAGAACTCAGCATACGGGAGAGATTCCTCCCATTTCTTGCCGAAGGAAATAACACAAGCTCGAAGCATATCTTCGAGAACTTGGTTGACGCGTTCAACTTGCCCTTGCGATTGAGGATGAAACGCAGTACTGAATGACAGATGAGTTCCCATAGCTTCTTGGAAACCTGCCCAGAATCTTGAAGTGAATAAGCTGCCACGGTCTGAGCTGATAACCAATGGAATACCGTGGAGTGAAACAATCCTGGACATATAGAGCATTGCCAACTGGCTAGCAGTGATCGTTTCTTTGACTGCAAGAAAATGTGCAACTTTGGAAAGCCGGTCAATGACGACAAGAATAGCATCATTACCTTTCTGTGATTTGGGAAATCCAGTGACGAAGTCCATCTCAACGTGGTCCCATTTCCATTCAGGAATAGAGATAGGTTGCAGAGTTCCAGCAGGCCTTTGGTGTTCTGCTTTGATACGACGGCAAACGTCACATTCAGCAACATAACGAGCAATGTCTTGCTTCATATTAGACCACCAGAATCTCTGACGGATGTCTTGGTACATCTTAGTACTACCAGGATGGATACATAGAGGTGTATCATGAGCTTCTTTCATAACTTCCTGTGTCATATCCAGGTTTTTCTCTGCACATGGCACCACTAGGCGGCCCTTGAAGTATAGGGTGCCATCTTCAGCAATGGTGAAGAATGAGGGCTTTCCTTCTGCGAGGTAGCGCTTAATCTTGTGGGCTTCAGAGTCATACTTCTGTAGCCTTTTGATGCTGTCCTCGAGATCTGGTTTAGCCACTAGGGTATTGAGGGAACCCTGGGTAACAACGTGGAGGTTCACCTTGCCAAACTCCTTAGGAGGGGGAGCGAGTGCACCCGGAGGAACAATATGGAGGTTCAGCTTCCTGAATTCTTCAACAAGCGAGGGCTGAACTTTGTGAACCTGGAGGTGGTTGCAGTAAGACTTGCGGCTCAGGGCATCAGCCATTACATTAGCCTTGCCTGGCGTATAGGAAATACCCAAGTCAAAGTCTGCAACAAGCTCCCTCCATCTCTGCTGACGGAGGTTCAGATCTGGCTGAGTAAACAGATACTTCAGACTTTGGTGGTCAGTGAAGATCTCGCAACGATTACCGAGAAGGTAATGTCGCAACTGCTTCAGCGCATCAATGACAGTAGCAAGTTCGAGGTCGTGAACTGGGTAGTTCTCTTCGTGAGGGCGCAATTTCCGAGAGGCATAAGCAATCACTTTGCAGTCTTGCATTAGGACACAGCCTAATCCTTGACGGGAAGCATCGCAGTAATTGACAAAGTCCTTCTTAGTATCAGGTGGAGCTAGAACTGGAGCAGAAGTCAACTTGTCTTTGAGTGCCTGGAAACTTTCCTGACATTTGTCTGTCCATTGGAACTTGACACCCTTATGCAACAGGTTAGTCAGAGGCCTGGCGATCTTAGAGAAGTTCTCGACAAATCGACGGCAATAGCTGGCGAGACCGAGAAAACTTCTGACTTGCTTAACGTTCTTGGGAGGAGTCCAATCAAGAATAGCCTGAACTCGCTCGGGGTTGATGGCAATACCATCCTTAGAGATGACATGCCCAAGATAGGTTACTTCCGGTAGCCAGAATTCACATTTGGAGAACTTGGCATATAGTTGATGCTCTCGTAGCTTTTCCAGCACAAGTCGAAGATGTTCAGCATGTTCTTCTTCGTTCTTGGAAAATACCAGGATATCATCCAGATAAACCATGACGAACTTGTCGAGGTAATCCATGAATATATAGTTCATCAGACGAGAGAAGGTGGCTGGAGCATTGGTTAAACCGAAAGACATGACGGTGTACTCGTATGAACCATAGCGAGTCACGAAGGCGGTCTTTGGGATATCATCTTCGCGAACCCGGATCTGGTGGTAGCCCAACCTCAAGTCGAGCTTAGAGAACACTGACGAACCCGTCAGTTGATCATACAGATCATTGATCCGAGGAAGGGGGTATTTATTCTGAATGGTAGCTTGGTTTATAGGACGGTAGTCTTGAACCAATCGGTCAGTCCCATCCTTCTTCTTGACAAAGAGAGAAGGTGCTCCCCAAGGAGAGCAACTTGGGCGAATGAATCCTTTGCGAAGAGATTTGTCGATTTCCTCCTTAAGCTCAAGGAGTTCATGCGGCGGCATTTTGTAGGGTCGCTTGGCTATAGGAGTGGTGCCTGGTTTCAAGTCGATGATGAATTCGACAGCTCTAGCAGGGGGAATCCCCGGAAGTTCTTCAGGGAAGACGTCGAGGAATTCATGCACGACGGGAATGTTTTCAATGCCCTCGAGTGGTGCAGCGTTCAATGCATTCAATGCATAGAGCCTTGCCTCATCATTTTGCACCAGATGAGCTTGGTAAGAAACTATTTCATCTGAAGGGTGTAGCAGATGGACGGTTTTAGTGGCGCAAACTATAGAAGCCGTATGCGCTTTCAACCAATCCATACCCAAAATGAGGTCGATGTTAGACGACTTCAGGATAATGGGAGAGGCATAGAATTCCAGCCCTTCGATTTCCACGGGGACATCGATGCCAACCAAGGAGGTTTGACACTGTCCCACGGGGGTTTTGACCAATACAGAGGTGTTCATCTCCTCACATTTAACGTCGTGCTTGTATGCAAAATCTTCTGACATGAATGAATGCGATGCACCTGTATCAAATAAAACGGATGCTGGTACTGAATTTACGAGGAGTGTACCCATCACAGTAGCAGGCTGGTCTTGAGCTTCGTTGAGATCAACGTGGTTGGCATGAGCACGACCATAAGACTTAGCATTGTTGTTGCGGGGCTGATTGTTACCACGGCCAGTTGCTGGAAGGGCCAGTTGATTCTGGTTCTGGTTGCATTCTTTAGCACGGTGTCCTGGTTGACCGCACCTGAAGCACAAGCCATTATTCAGAGTGGGAACAGGAGCTTGGGATGGTGGAGCTGGAAGTCTTGACTGCCTAGATGGTGGTGGAGGCAGACAAGGTGCAGCATAGGTCTGCCTTGGGGCAGATGCATTTGGACGGTACATGTTATTCGGGATCCATATCTTACGCTTCTATGAGGGCGGGCCCGAAGATGAGCCCGTGTCACGGTTGCGCCTGTGAGAGCTCTGGTATTCCTGCAGACCAGTTTCGACATTGATGGCCTTGTTCACCAAGGTGGAGAAATCAGCAAAGTCATGCACTAGAAGTGCGAGCTTGATGTCAGCTTGAAGGCCATCACGGAACTTCTCCTGTCTGCGTGCATTAGTTGCAATGTCTTCTTCAGCATAGCGGGACAAGTCCAGAAACTCCCGCTGATAAGCTTCGACAGTTTTGTTGCCTTGGGTGAGGTTGCGAAACTCACGCTTCTTCCGGTCCATGACTCCTTGAGGAATGAAGCGGGCACGGAAAGCAGCTTGGAAGTCTGGCCAGGTGATGATTGTTCCAGCTGGCAGAGTACGCCTGTGGCTGTCCCACCATTGAGCTGCGGGTCCCTTCAAGAAGAAGGAAGCAAAGGTGACATAGCTGGCAGGGGCTACATCAGCAGACTCCATCTCATAGGTGATGTCACGGAGCCAGTCATCAGCATCCAGAGGCTGAGTTGAGCTGCGGTAGATGGTTGGGTTGAGGCGTATGAAATCTTGAAGAGTCACTTGGGCTGGCTGCTGGTTCATATTGGGGCGAGGAAACTGAGCCATCATATTTTCCATGAACTGGCGGTTCAGTTCAAACTGTTAGATCATACCCGCCATGTACTCAGGTGGTGGTGGGGCATTGCCACCACGACCACGACCACCTGGTCTAACCATCCTGCTAATATATAACAGGGGTAGTTCAGCATTGGAAAATATTTGCAAAGACAAGAATCATTCATGATGAAACATGCATAACGAGAGGAGCACGATAGCTACTACATAGTAGTCGGCGTAACTTACAAAAGGGGTCATGCATAGAGTTCAGTACATAGACTAAAACATCATAGGCGGCGCACAGGCTCGCGGCGAATGCATCTAACACTACAAGCAAGCCTACATCAGTCCCAAGAGGTACTGTGGAGGTAATCGTAGCCCGACAGCTGGTAGTGAGGCAACGGATAGCCCTCCACGTCAGCAGGCTGGGGGCCGCGGATACTCAGGTGTAGAGCCCGACGCTCAGGTGGCAGAAGAGGACCAAGTGCGGGAGAGTAGCCTCCCACCTCTGGCCAACCGACACCATGGGGCATCACGGTCCTGGCTGGGTAGATCGCAGTACGCGGTACCTGTCCAGATCGGACAAAGGGGTGCAGCAGCGTCAGAGCACGGTAAAGGTGCTGACGGGTGGTGTACATCTCGTGGCGAAGAGCTCGGTTAGCTCGATCCAGCCCATCAGCATGCAGAACCAGGTTCTGATGGTAGAAGGGCTCTCGGGTGACAGTGGAGTAGGCAGCAGTATAGTATCCCTCTGCACCAACATCGGATGCGATAGCGATGTGCCTGAAAGGGGAGGTGTCCAACTCCCGATACTCTCCACGAAGACGTGTCAGAGCAGCATAGGCAACATCGTGGACAGCCATATCGATGGTCACACCAACACCATGTGCGGTGTGCAGCACAGTAGTGGATTCATACTCCCGAGAGTAGAGGTGGACGATGGCACGGTACTGCTCCTGGTTAAAGTCCTGGTACTCCTCGTAGACGGTGTACTCAGGGTGCCAGCGATAACCCAGATAGGTCATCATCTCAGCTAGCACCGCAGGTGATCCCGAGGCACCAATGGCCATCGTGTGGCGAACGACCTGCCTCATGGGTTCCATCTGAAAGCAAAGACGTTTCAAAGGAGTCAAATGACAGTGTGTGAATTGTTCAAAATACTATTCTAAGAAACAACTATGGCTTATCCAACTTTGGGGTGAACGCGGTCACGGGATCCTAGTGTTAGAGTTAGTAAATTCGTTTAACCCGAGTAGAAGAGAGTTCAGAGTCCCAGAGTAAAGGTCGAGGAGTAAAAGATCCTAGTACCACCCAATGGCGACGTGGGCCCGTAAGACACACAGCCATGTTAGTAAAGTTTTGTAATGTCTAGACTCGACTTCGGCCAAGGAGTGTGGAAAGGGGGATTCCTACAGGCAGTCGGCTCTGATACCAACTTGTGATGCCCCCGATTTGACCGTACACTAATCATGCATGCAAATGTGTACGATCAAGATCAGGGACTCACGGGAAGATATCACAACACAACTCTACAACATAAATAAGTCATACAAGCATCATAATACAAGCCAGGGGCCTCGAGGGCTCGAATACAAGTGCTCGATCACAGACGAATCAGCGGAAGCAACAATATCTGAGTACAGACATAAGTTAAACAAGTTTGCCTTAAGAAGGCTAGCACAAACTGGGATACAGATCGAACGAGGCGCAGGCCTCCTGCCTGGGATCCTCCTAACTACTCCTGGTCGTCGTCAGCGGCCTGCACGTAGTAGTAGGCACCTCCAGCGTCGTAGGTGTCGTCGTCGACGGTGGCGTCTGGCTCCTGGACTCCAACATCTGGTTGTGACAACCAGATAGAAAGGAAAGGGGGAAAAGAGGGAGAGAAGCAACCGTGAGTACTCATCCAAAGTACTCGCAAGGAAGGAGCTACACTACATATGCATGGGTATATGTGTAAAGGGGGCATATCAGTGGACTGAACTGTAGAATGACAGAATAAAAGGGGGATAGCTAGTCCTGTCGAAGACTACGCTTCTGGACATCTTCATCTTGCAGCATGTAGAAGAGAGTAGATTGAAGTCCTCCAAGTAGCATCGCATAGCATAATCCTACCCGGCGATCCCCTCCTCGTCGCCCTGTTAGAGAGCGATCACCGGGTTGTATCTGGCACTTGAAAGGGTGTATTTTATTCAGTATCCAGTTCTAGTTGTCATAAGGTCAAGGTACAACTCCGGGTCGTCCTTTTATCGAGGGACACGGCTATTCGAATAGATAAACTTCCCTGCAGGGGTGCACCACATAACCCAACACGCTCGATCCCATTTGGCCGGACACACTTTTCTGGCTCATGCCCGGCCTCGTAAGATCAACACGTCGCAGCCCCACCTAGGCTCAACAGAGAGGTCAGCACGCCGGTCTAACCCTATGCGCGCAGGGGTCTGGGCCCATCGCCCTATGCACACCTGCACGTTGCGTACGCGGCCGGAAGCAGACCTAGCCCCCTTAATACAAGCGCGAGCTTACGGTCCAATGCGGCGCGCGCCACTCAGTTGCTGACGTCAAAAGAGCTTCGGCTGATACCACGACGTCGGGATACCCATAACTACTCCCGCGTAGATGGTTAGTGCGTATAGACCAAATGGCCAGACTCAGATCAAATACTAAGATCTCGTTAAGCGTGTTAAGTATCCGCGAACGCCGACCAGGGCCAGGCCCACCTCTCACCTAGGCGGTCTCAACCTGCCCTGTAGCTCCGCCACAAAGATCCACTTGCGGGTAGTCCTACGAGCCGACCCGACTTTAGTCATCACATGTGTCATGCATATAGTATATAAGTATATACCCGTGATCACCGCCCAGGTGATCACGGCCCGATAGTATAGCACAGCAGACGGACAAGAATGTAGGGCCACTGATGGAAATCTAGCATCCTATACTAAGCATGTAGGATTGCAGGTAAAGGTATCAACAGTAGTAGCAAGGATAGGCTATGCATCAGGATAGGATATCGAAAAGCAGTAACATGCTACACTACTCTAATGCAAGCAGTATAGAGAAGAATAGGCGATATCTGGTGATCAAGGGGGGGCTTGCCTGGTTGCTCTGGCAAGTAGGAGGGGTCGTCGACTCCGTAGTTGAACTGGGCAGCAGCAGTGTCGGTCTCGTAGTGTACCGGAGAGAAGAGGGGGAAGAAACAGTAAATACAATGCAAACATAAGCATGACGATGCGTGACATGACAATGAGCGGTGCTAGGTGTGTCCTAACGCGACAGTAGGTGGTACCGGCGAAGGGGGGGAACATCCGGGAAGTATTCCCGATGTTTCGCGTTTTCGGACAGACGGACCGGAGGGGGAAAGTTTTTAGTTCGATAGGTTAGGGAGGTGTGGTGGACGAACGGACTGCGTATTCGGATTCGTCTCGTCGTTCTGAGCAACTTTCATGTTGAAAATATTTTAATCCGAGTTACGGATTAAAAGATATGATTTTCTATAGATTTTATTAATTTCTGGAATTTAATTAATTATTTAATTTAATTCGAAATTTGGATTTATGACATCAGCATGATGTCATGCTGACATCAGCAGTCAACAGGGGTTGACTAAGTCAAACTGACATGTGGGTCCAGTGGGTCCCACGTGTCATTCACTGTTTAGGTTAATTAGTGCTTAGCTATATAATTACTGTTTAATTAAATTAAACAGGATTAATTAACTTAATTAATTTAGTTAATTAATTAATTAATTAATTAAAATTACTTTTATTTTTATTTTCTTTATTTATTAATTTATTAATTTTTATTAATTAATTCATTCTTATTATTATTATTATTAATTTATTTTATGTATTATTTTATTTTTGTTTATTATTTTATTTATTATTTTATTTATTATTTTTATTAATTAATTTATTCTTATTATTCTTATTATTAATTTATTTTATTTATATTTTTTTTATAAAAACCGTTCTGGGGCGCTGGGGCCCATTTGTCATTGGGCCAGGGGGTCGGGCCCAGTGGGCAGTGGCTCAGGTGGGACGAGGCCCACCTGGCAGTGGCCCAGAGGGGGCGAGGCCCACTGGCAGTGGCCCAGGGGGCACTGCGGGTTACGGGCGCGGGGTGTGGGCGTGGGCCCTGGCGGCCACGGCGGGGCACGGCGCCGGCCATGGCCGGAGCGGGGCGAGGCCGCGGTGGTGCGGGGCCAGCCGCCAGAGGTGGTGCAGAGGGGCGAGGCCACCGTGGGCGTGACCAACGAGGCGGCTGGGCGACGGCGGCCGAGTGCGGCAGGCAGAGGCGGACGCGGGCGTGGACGGCGAGTGGGAGGGCGCCGGCGGTAGCCGCCCGTCTGTACGAGCGGTGGTGGCGCGGGCGAAGCAGAGCTGCGGCCACGGCGGGGCAGGGGCCCGAGGCGACGGTGGGGTTAGCGCGACGACGAGGGGGGGGGGCAGGCGGGGCGTGACCGACGCGGGCGCGCGGTCGGGGCGCGCGCGGGCGATGGCCGTGCGGGCTTGCCTGTGTGCGGTCGGGGCGTGACCAGGGCGAGCCCCGGCGCGGCCAACGGGCGCGAGGGCCACAGCGAGCGCGGGGGCGAGGGAGAGAGGAGGACGAGGCCGTGGCCTCACCATGGGTGTAGGGTCACGGCAGTGGGGCTCGGGGAGGAGGCGAGGACGACGCGACGCAGGGGAGGAGGGGAAGCAGGCCGGCGGGGGGGGGGGGGGGAGTCCTTCGGCGAGGCGAGCTCCGACCGGCGGCGGGGTCGAGCGCGTCGGCGACGGTGGTCACCTCCCGATCCAGATCGGGGGAGGCAGGGGAGGGAGGATGAGATATTTCGGGGGTGGGGGGTGTCGGTGGGGGGGCTGGGGAGTGGATAAGGGGAGAGAGGTGGGCCGGCCCATTCGGGCGGCTGGAGGTTGGCCCAGTTGGGCCAGGTCCAGTGGGGGGGGGGCTTTTGTTTTTTTGTTTTTTTTGTTCTGTCTTCTTTTCTTTTTGTAATTTCTTTTCTTTTATTTATTTGCTTTTCTGTTTTATTTCATTTAAAAGTATTTAGGCATTTTATAAAAATGTGTTTTCTCCACAATAATTATCAGTGCAATTTCTGGCATGGCCCGAACATTTTTGTTTAAAATTTTGAAAACTTTTATTTTCCACTTTAAATTTAATTGAAGTTTGAATTAGGAGTTTGAAAAGAAATGTGATTCAAATGTGATCAAGCCCTGTTTAGCAACATGATTAGCTTAATCACAGAGAGTTACTGTAGCATGATTCTCGGGGTGTTACACAAAATGTCTTTCGCCTCTCTCTTTACAGTCTTTAGTACAACTATGGTTTATCATTCTTACTATAGTTCTTCAGTATATGTACCTGTGCATCAAATTATGCATTCGTGGTTGAACCGATATTTGTAATAAACATGGTTGGATATGAAATAAGTGATTGCCTACTTTCAAATTCAAAACATGTGATTTTTAAATTAGGGATTAACTAGGGATTAAACTGCACACGGTTTGCGAAAGCAAAACGTCTGCGATATACGTGGAGATCAAAAACGTTTCTAGGATCCACCACGTGTGCGATCAATCTCCACTGCACACACGACTTTCTCTTGAAAACTGTTTGCGTTAGGCCACCTTGCGCAAACGTTTACCACATAAAAACTGTGTGTGATGGACAACCTTTGCCACACAGTTTCTTCTACGCACCGTATGTGATGCATTCAATAACACAGGCGATAAAATTATTAATATCGTGTGCAATGACAATTCTATCACAAACGATTTAACAGGAAAAATTGTGTGTGATGTACCTATGAACGGAAATGCTTTCATTGGAGCGACTGTGTGGGATGTACATACGAACGGAAACGTTTAGTGGGGACTGACTGTGTGGGATGTACTTGTGACCGAAAATAATTTCGCCTGTATAATTGTATTTTTTTAGCTCTACTGTACGTATTTCCGTATTTGAGTGCTCGCCGGTCGCACTCGATCTCATTTTGCCGAGCGTGTGTGCCAGGAGGGCATATCCCCGACGGTTTCTGGGTCGTGTGGGAAGGACCCCCCTATCGCCCACACTCACTTGGCGACGGTTCCAAAATGTCGTCGCGGAAAGGGGTTAAAAACCATTTGTATAGCACCGATGCGTACCAGTGGGGAATGATAAGGTTTTTGCATTGATTTATACTAACTTATCTCACGAGTTCTTGTTGAGTTTTGTGTGGATGAAGTTTTTAAGATTTAGGGAAACTGTGATATAAAAGGAATTAAGGAGACACAAAAGGTCAAGCTTGGGGATGCCCAAGGCATCCAAGATAATATTTCAAGAAGTCTCAAGCATCTAAGCATGGGGATGCCCTAGGCATCCCCCCTTCTTCATCAACAATTATAGGTTAGTACCGGTTGAGCCTAAGTTTTTGCTTCTTCACATGAGATGTGCTATGCTTGGAATGTCATTTTATCTTGTTTTGTTTGCTGTTTGAATAAAATACTTAGATCTGAAATTTTTTAATAAGAGAGAGTCCACAATTAGCAACCTATTTACTTAACTACTGAAAGTGCTAGTTATTGACTAGAGGGGGGTGAATAGGCAATTTTTATGAAAGTCTTCAAAACACGAGGTCTTTGAAGACAAATAGTGGAAATGAACCTATTGATATGCAGCGGAAGGTAGACTAAACTAGACAAGCCATAGTCAAGTAAGCAATGAAGTGAAAGCACGAAGACTATCAGCAGCTAGGTAGGATGGATCAGGATGGAAGACAGTATGAAGCCAAATAGTAAATAGTCTTCAGTTAGTGAAGTCAAACAGATCAGACAGGCAGGCAAGGACTTCACGAAGACAAACTATAAAGTAAAAGGGAAGCGGAGGATAGAACCAGTTGCTTGGTGAAGACAAGGATTTGGTAGACCAGCTGCAGTTGCTGTGACAACTGTACGTATGGTTAGGGAGGCTGAGATTTAACTCAGAAGACCGCGTCTTCACCTTATTCCCCTTGAGCTAACGACACCCAGTCCTCGCCCAATCACTCTGGTAAGTCTTCAAGGTAGACTTCCAAACCTTCAAAGACTTCGTTAACCGACAATCCACAATGGCTCTTGGATGCTCAGAACACGACGCCTAACCGGCTGGAGGATACACA
This sequence comes from Aegilops tauschii subsp. strangulata, assembly GCF_002575655.3. Lineage (NCBI taxonomy): Eukaryota > Viridiplantae > Streptophyta > Magnoliopsida > Poales > Poaceae > Aegilops > Aegilops tauschii. The sequence continues at coordinate 5,993,587 of NC_053039.3, forward strand.
GTCCTCAAGTGTAACAAGTCTTCAGGTCACGCGGACAGAAAGACTTCAGTGATGCCAAACACTCTTTGGCTCCGGATGTTTTGGGATTTGTCCTCGCCAGGATCTCTCTCTAAAATGCTTCGGAGGTGGGTTGCTCTCAAACGACAAAATCCGCGCACCAACTCTGAGCAGCCACCAATTTATGGTGTAGGGGGTGGGCTATATATAGCCAGGAGGCAACCCGACCTGATTTGTCCGAAATGACCCTAGGTCACTAAGGAACCGACACGTGCCCAACGGTCAGATTTCAAACACACGCGATAGCTTGACTTGGGCTACAATTAAAGCTGACTCATCCAGCTCTGGATAAGATTTGCTCTCATTGTCTTAGCTTGAAGACATATGATTTTGGTTGAGCATCACTTCAGTCACTCTGACTTTGTTCAGAAAGGAAACTAGGAAACAACTGTGTCTTTGCACTCCATAGTCTTCACATTAATGTCTTCTCATGTCATAATCTTCACTGTGAATGTCTTCATGAACCACAATTGTCTTCAGTTTCTTCACACATTTTTAGGGGTCATCTTTTGTAGGTAAACTGAATCAATAAGGGAATACTACTTGTGTTTTCCTGCAATTCTCACAAACACATTAATCCCTCAACCAAGTTTGTCGTCAATACTCCAAAACCAACTAGGGGTGGCACTAGATGCACTTACAATATCCCCCCTTTTTGGTGATTGATGACAAACAGGTTGAAGTTTTCAACGGGGACAAAAGTATGTGAAAGTTAAGGATTAAGGCATTGTCTTCATAAGTAGCAAAAGGCTCCCCCTGAAGATTTGCATGTAAGTAGCTTGCTTCTGAATGCAAATGCACATGGCAGGTTTTACTTTGTGGAGATCCTCTTCAACTTACGAAAAAATTCATTATGCATATATAGGGATAACGAAGATAATGACATGCATAATGAGAAATGGGCGTCTGCAGAACGACTTCATGCAGAATTTATCATCACATCACAAAGTGGCAGCAAGAGTAGTAGACGACCATCAAGTTTAAGTGTTACAACTCAAAAGCCAAATAGTTTCAAAACAAGAGTTGTAAGAACTTAGCAAAAATAAAGCAACCACCCATATGGACTCGCTTGAAGACTATCAACTCATATGCTTCTCCCCCTTTTGTCAGGAATGACCAAAAAGGTTTGAAGACATAGAGTATCTACTCGTTCCCAGCTGGAGTAGAAGAGGGAGCAGGGTCGACGGTGGAGTTTGGTGGTGCAGACGGGCCTGACGCAGTATCGTGATGCAGTGCAGCCAAGGTTGGTGAAGTGGTGTCGTCTTCTTCATCAAAGACTCTGGCAACAACAGTTGCAGCCGAAGCTGAATGTTCAGAATCTTCAATTGAGGGAGTGCGACGCCAACTTGCATTTTGAGGAGGGCTGGCGTCAAAATTAAAGTTCTCTGTGAAGCCATCTTCGCGAAGATCTTCTTCAGGACAGAGTATTGTGAGGCTCTTCCAGGACCGCCTACAGGCTTCATGTGCAACAAATGAGTTCTTGGTGGCCAAGTTGCGAATTCGATTGACATCCACCAAGAGACTTTGCAAACATCTGACGCTTCAGCCAGTCATGATGCCTATCCTGCTTTTGATGTAAGCCGCCAGAAGCTCGCGGTCGTTGAGGACACGGGGACGCTTCTGAGGCCTTTGGGCAATGGTGCTTGTAGTGGATTCAGTATTGGCTTGGTGTGGTATGCGCAGGTTGCCAGCCAGAGGATATGCAGTAGGTACAACATTGGGCACATGAATCCCTTCAATGGACTGTGAAGCTCAGGAATTATGCGTTCTGAAGGTCGAGTGGCTTCTTGGCAGGCTCGGGGTAGATGGCTTCAATAGACATATCAACTTTAGGCAAAAAGACAATATGGTTGCGCGCTGAAGGCCGATAGTCAATGGTGGAATGAAGCTTAATCAAGCGCATCACCCATGGAGCATAGAATTCAGACAAAACAGATAAATTCCAGAAGTAGCAAGTTGTCTGATGAAGAAATCCTGTGTGTTGAACCTGATGCCATTGATGATATAGAATACCAAAGTCTTGATGGCGCCTTCAAGCTTTGCTTCAGAAGAATTTCCTTTGAAAGGCCAGAGAGTACGCCTCAGAATGTGTTACACTGTGCGTGGCAAAGTACTCAAGGTCCTTGACAAAGAACTTCTTTGGGTATTCAGCGTCTTGTGGCAATGGCTTCATCATGCTAAGCATATTGCTCATAGTTGGCTCAGGCTTCTGAAAAATGCTCTGCAGCTCATTATGATGAAGCTGACAACCAGGTTGATATAACTCACCTGTAGTGGGCAGGGAAGTAAGCTCGAGGATATCTTGAGCTTTGGCTTCGTGATGTACATCACCTGTCATCCACTCAAGGATCCAAGTCTTCGGATCCTTGTTGTAGCCTCGAATGTGTAGTGTGGCATAGAACTGCAGCAGAAGCTCTTCGTTCCAATGTTCCTTGTCAGTCACAAAGGGCAGAAGACCTACATCCCGAAAGCAGTCAAGGGCCTCTTCAAGACATGGCAGCCCAGCCATTGCATCACAGTCCAGACGCTTGTGTGGAAAGATCCGGTCTTGGTTGTACAGGACACAAGAGTAATAGCTTCACTGCTGATGACTCCAAAATCTGTCAGAGGTGATCTTGGGCTTCGAGTATGGGTTCTTGGCGCTGTCGAAGAAAGCATTGTGCTCTCTGAAGCTGAGCCCACGGAATGAGCCATGTGTTGTGATAGCACTTGGAAGCCTTGGCAAACGCGGCTTTGGCTTCTGAACTTGAGGCCTCTACTCCACATGATAATCATACTGTGGCCCGGGAGCAGTGGGTGGAACCATAATTGGCCATTTGACTGTGACAAGCTGACCTTCACAATTGAATGCGTCTTCCATTGTATGAGGCCTTGGGGCAGGAGCAGCACCATCTGAGGTGATTGGCTTCACAATGGCTTCATCATTCACTTTGGCTTCAGGCTCCACATTGTCTTCAGCCGTGACTGAGTCATTAGCTTCAGTGGCGTTGTTGGTGGCAGCCTCAGGGTTTTCAACCTCCATCTGTGCAACGACTGGAGGGTCGGGCATGAACACATTCTCTTGAAGAATGACTGGATCACTTGCAGGGAGTGTGGCTTCTCTTTCTTCTCCTTTATCTTCTTCTTTTTCTTCCTCGGCTGATGCAGCCGAAATGTCTTCAGCAGTCTTGGCTTCAGACTCTGAGGCAGGCGTAGAAGGAGTGGCTTCAGGAAACACTTGACGTGCTACGAGCTGGTGTGTTGCACTTCTTCTTCTGGAATGCTCGACATGGAGACCTGTGGCCTGAGGCCTTTGTGAAGCCTGCAAAACGCTGCCGACGCTTTTGGAGGAGTAGTCTCCATGTAATTGTTGTTGGGGAACGTAGTAATTTCAAAAAATTTCCTACGCACACGCAAGATCATGGTGATGCATAGCAACGAGAGGGGAGAGTGTTGTCCACGTACCCTCGTAGACCAACAGCGGAAGCGTTATCACAACGCGGTTGATGTAGTCGTACGTCTTCACGATCCGACCGATCAAGTACCGAACGCACGGCACCTCCGAGTTCTACACACGTTCAGCTCGATGACGTCCCTCGAACTCCGATCCAGCCGAGTGTTGAGGGAGAGTTTCGTCAGCACGACGGCGTGGTGACGATGATGATGTTCTACCGACGCAGGGCTTCGCCTAAGCTCCGCAATGATATTATCGAGGTGTAATTTGGTGGAAGGGGGCACCACACACGGCTAAAAGATCTCAAGGATCAATTGGTGTGTCCATGGGGTGCCCCCGCTCCCGTATATAAAGGAGCAAGGGAGGAGGAAGCCGGCCCTAGGAGGGGGCGCACCAAGTGTGGAGTCCTACTAGGACTCCCTAGTCCTAGTAGGATTCCACCTCCCATAAGGAATAGGAAAAGAGGAACGGAAAAAGAGAAGGAAGGAAGGGGGCGCCCCCTTTCCCTAGTCCAATTCGGACCAGACCAAGGGGAGGGGTGCGGCCACCCTTGAGGCCCTTTTCCTTCTTTCCCGTATGGCCCAATAAGGCCCAATACGTATTCGCATGACTGTCCGGTACTCCGAAAAATACCCGAATCACTCGGAACCTTTCCGAAGTCCGAATATAGTCGTCCAATATATCGATCTTTACGTCTCGACCATTTCGAGACTCCTCGTCATGTCCCCGATCTCATCCGGGACTCCGAAATCCTTCGGTACATCAACATACATAAACTCATAATAAAACTGTCATCGTAACTTTAAGCGTGCGGACCCTACGGGTTCGAGAACTATGTAGACATGACCGAGACACGTCTCCGATCAATAACCAATAGCGGGACCTGGATGCCCATATTGGCTCCCACATATTCTACGAAGATCTTTATCGGTCAGACCGCATGACAACATACGTTGTTCCCTTTGTCATCAGTATGTTACTTGCTCGAGATTCGATCGTCGGTATCTCGATACCTAGTTCAATCTCGTTACCGGCAAGTCTCTTTACTCGTTCCGTAACACATCATCCCGCAACTAACTTATTAGTCACAATGCTTGCAAGGCTTATAGTGATGTGCATTACCGAGTGGGCCCAGAGATACCTCTCCGACAATCGGAGTGACAAATCCTAATCTCGAAATACGCCAACCCAACAAGTACCTTTGGAGACACCTGTAGAGCACCTTTATAATCACCCATTTACGTTGTGACGTTTGGTAGCACACAAAGTGTTCCTCCGGTAAACGGGAGTTGCATAATCTCATAGTCAGAGGAACATGTATAAGTCATGAAGAAAGCAATAGCAACATACTAAACGATCGGGTGCTAAGCTAACGGAATGGGTCAAGTCAATCACGTCATTCTCTTAATGAGGTGATCTCGTTAATCAAATGACAACTTATGTCTATGGCTAGGAAACATAACCATCTTTGATTAACGAGCTAGTCAAGTAGAGGCATACTAGTGACACTCTGTTTGTCTATGTATTCACACATGTATTATGTTTCCGGTTAATACAATTCTAGCATGAATAATAAACATTTATCATGATATAAGGAAATAAATAATAACTTTATTATTGCCTCTAGGGCATATTTCTTCAGTCTCCCACTTGCACTAGAGTCAATAATCTAGTTCACATCGCCATGTGATTTAACATGAATAGTTCACATCACCATGTGATTAACACCCATGGTTCACATCGTCATGTGACCATCACCCAAAGGGTTTACTAGAGTCAGTAATCTAGTTCACATCGCTATGTGATTAACACCCAAAGAGTACTAAGGTGTGATCATGTTTTGCTTGTGAGATAATTTTAGTCAACGGGTCCGTCACATTCAGATCCGTAAGTATTTTGCAAATTTCTATGTCTACAATGCTCTGCATGGAGCTACTCTAGCTAATTTCTCCCACTTTCAATATGTATCTAGACCGAGACTTAGAGTCATCTAGATTAGTGTCAAAACTTGCATCGACGTAACCTTTTACGACGAGCCTTTTGTCACTTCCATAATCGAGAAACATATCCTTATTCCAGTAAGGATAATTTTGACCGCTGTCCAGTGATCTACTCCTAGATCACTATTGTACTCCATTGCCAAAATCAGTGTAGGGTATACAATAGATCTGGTACACAGCATGGCATACTTTATAGAACCTATGGCCAAGGCATAGGGAATGACTTTCATTCTCTTTCTATCTTTTGCCGTGGTCGGGCTTTGAGTCTTTACTCAATTTCACACCTTGTAACACAGGCAAGAACTCTTTTCTTTGACTATTCTATTTTGAACTACTTCAAAATCTTGTTAAGGTATGTACTCATTGAAAAACTCATAAAGCGTCTTCATCTATCTCAATAGATCTTGATGCTCAATATGTAAGCAGCTTCACCGAGGTCTTTCTTTGAAAAACTCATTTCAAAACACTCCATTATGCTTTACAGAATAATTCTACATTATTTCCGATCAACAATATGTCATTCACATATACTTCTCAGAAATGCTGTAGTGCTCCCACTCACTTTCTTGTAAATACAGGCTTCACCGCAAGTCTGTATACAACTATATGCTTTGATCAACTTATCAAAGCGTAGATTCCAACTCCGAGATGCTTGCACTAGTCCATTGATGGATCGCTGGAGCTTGCATATTTTGTTAGCACCTTTAGGATTGACAAAACCTTCTGGTTGTTTCATATACAACTCTTCTTTAATAAATCCATCAAGGAATGCAGTTTTGTTTATCCCTTTGCCAGATTTCATAAAAAGCGGCAATTGCTAACATGATTCGGACAGACTTAAGCATAGATACGAGTGAGAAACTCTCATCGTAGTCAACATCTTGAACTTGTCGAAAACCTTTTTGCGACAATTCTAGCTTTGTAGATAGTGATACTACTATCAGCGTCCGTCTTCCTCTTGACAATCCATTTATTCTCAATTGCTTGCCGATCATCGGGCAAGTCAACCAAAGTCCACACTTTGTTCTCATACATGGATCTGATCTCAGATTTCATGGCCTCAAGCCATTTTGCGGAATCTGGGCTCACCATCGCTTCTTCATAGTTCGTAGGTTCGTCATGGTCTAGTAACATAACCTCCAGAACAGGATTACCGTACCACTCTGGTGCGGATCTTACTCTGGTTTACCTACGAGGTTTGGTAGTAACTTGATCTGAAGTTACATGATCATCATCATTAACTTCCTCACTAATTGGTGTAGAAGTCACAGGAACAAATTTCTGTGATCCAATAAGGGAGCAGGTACAGTTACCTCATCAAGTTCTACTTTCCTCCCACTCACATCTTTCGAGAGAAACTCCTTCTCTAGAAAGGATCCATACTTAGCAACGAATGTCTTGCCTTCGGATCTGTGATAGAAGGTGTACCCAACTGTCTCCTTTGGGTATCCTATGAAGACACATTTCTCCGATTTGGGTTTGAGCTTATCAGGATGAAATTTTTTCACATAAGCATCGCAACCCCAAAATTTTAAGAAACGACAACTTTGGTTTCTTGCCAAACCACAGTTCATAAGGCGTCGTCTCAACGGAATTTGAAGGTGCCCTATTTAACGTGAATGTAGTTGTGTCTAATGCATAACCCCAAAACGATAGTGGTAAATTGGTAAGAGACATCATAGATTGCACTATATCCAATAAAGTACGTTTATGACGTTCGGACACACCATTATGCTGTGGTGTTCCAGGTGGCGTGAGTAGTGAAACTATTTCACATTGTTTTAACTGAAGGCCAAACTCGTAACTCAAATACTCTTCTCTACGATCAAATCGTAGAAACTTTATTTTCTTGTTACGATGATTTTCGCTTCACTCTGAAATTATATGAACTTTTCAAATGTTTCAGACTTCTGTTTCATTAAGTAGATATACCCATATCTGCTCAAATCATCTGTGAAGATCAGAAAATAATGATACCTGCTACGAGCCTCAATATTCATTGGACCACATACATCTGTATGTATGATTTCCAACAAATCTGTTGCTCTCTCCATAGTTCCGGAGAACGGCGTTTTAGTCATCTTGCCCATGAGGCACGGTTCGCAAGCATCAAGTGATTCCAAAATCCCATCAGTATGGAGTTTCTTCATGCGCTTTGCACCAATATGACTTAAATGGCAGTGCCACAAATAAGTTGCACTATCATTATTAACTTTGCATCTTTTGGCTTCAATATTATGAATATGTGTATCACTACGATCGAGATCCAACAAACCATTTTCGTTGGTGTGTATGACCATAAAGGTTTTATTCATGTAAACAGAACAACAATTGTTCTCTAACTTAAATGAATAACCGTATTGCAATAAACATGATCAGATCATATTCATGCTCAACGCAAACACCAAATAACACTTATTTAGTTTCAACACTAATCCGAAAGTATAGGGAGTGTGCGATGATGATCATATCAGTCTTGGAACTACTTCCAACACACATCGTCACCTCGCCTTTTACAAGTCTCTGTTTATTCTGCAACTCCCGTTTTCGAGTTACTACTCTTTAGCAACTGAACCAGTATCAATTACCGAGGGGTTGCTATAAACACTAGTAAAGTACACATCAATAATCTGTATATCAAATATACCTTTGTTCACTTTTACTAGTCTCTGTTTATTCTGCAACTCCCGTTTCGAGTTACTACTCTTAGCAACTGAACCAGTATCAATTACCAAGGGATTGCTATAAACACTAGTAAAGTACACATCAATAATCTGTATATCAAATATACCTTTGTTCACTTTGCCATCCTTCTTATCCACCAAATAGTTGGGGTAGTTCCGCTTCCAGTGACCAGTCCCTTTGCAGTAGAAGCACTTAGTCTCAGGCTTAGGACCAGACTTAGGCTTCTTCACTTGAGCAGCAACTTGCTTGCCGTTCTTTTTGAAGTTCCCCTTTTTCCCTTTGCCCTTTTCTTGAAACTAGCGGTCTCGTCAACCATCAACACTTGAAGTGGTCTCGTCAACCATCAACACTTGATGTTTTCTTGATTTCTACCTTCGTCGATTTCAGCATCACGAAGAGCTCGGGAATTACTTTCGTCATCCCTTGCATACCATAGTTCATCACGAAGTTCTACTAACTTGGTGATGGTGACTAGAGAATTCTGTCAATCACTATTTTATCTGGAAGATAAACTCCCACTTGATTCAAGCGATTGTAGTACCCAGACAATCTGAGCACATGCTCACTAGTTGAGCGATTCTCCTCCATCTTTTTGCTATAGAACTTGTTGGAGATTTCATATCTCTCAACTCGGGTATTTGCTTGAAATATTAACTTCAACTCCTGGAACATCTCATATGGTCCATGACGTTCAAAACGTCTTTGAAGTCCCGATTCTAAGCCGTTAAGCATGGTGCACTAAACTATCAAGTAGTCATCATATTGAGCTAGCCAAACGTTCATAACGTCTGCATCTGCTCCTGCAATAGGTCTGTCACCTAGCGGTGCATCAAGGACATAATTTTTCTGTGCAGCAATGAGGATAATCCTCAGATCACGGATCCAATCCACATCTTTGCTACTAACATCTTTTAACATAATTTTTCTCTAGGAACAAAAAATAAACACAGGGAAGCAACAACGTGAGCTATTGATCTACAACATAATTTGCAAAATACTATCAGGACTAAGTTCATGATAAATTTAAGTTCAATTAATCATATTACTTAAGAACTCCCACTTAGATAGACATCTCTCTAATCATCTAAGTGATTACGTGATCCAAAGCAACTAAACCATGTCCGATTAACATGTGAGATGGAGTAGTTTCAATGGTGAACATCACTATGTTGATCATATCTACTATATGATTCACGCTCGACCTTTCGGTCTCTGTGTTCCGAGGCCATATCTGTATATGCTAGGCTCGTCAAGTTTAACCTGAGTATTCCGCATGTGCAACTGTTTTGCACCCGTTGTATTTGAACGTAGAGCCTATCACACCCGATTAACACGTGGTGTCTCAGCACGAAGAACTTTTGCAATGGTGCATACTCAGGGAGAACACTTTTATCTTGAAATTTTAGTGATAGATCATCTTATAATGCTACCGTCAATCAAAGCAAGATAAGATGCATCAAGGATTAACATCACATGCAATCAATATAAGTGATATGATATGGCCATCATCATCTTGTGCTTGTGATCTCCATCTCCGAAGCACCATGCTTGTGATCTCCATCTCCGAAGCACCGTCATGATCACCATCGTCACCGGCGTGACACCTTGATCTCCATCGTAGCATCGTTGTCGTCTCGCCAACTTATTGCTTTTATGACTATCGCTACCACTTAGTGATAAAGTAAAACTATTACATGGCGATTGCATCTCATACAATAAAGCGACAACCATATGGCTCCTGCCAGTTGCCGATAACTCGGTTAAAAACATGATCATCTCATACAACACATTATATCACATCATGTCTTGACCATATCACATCACAAAATGCCCTGCAAAAACAAGTTAGACGTCCTCTACTTTGTTGTTGCAAGTTTTACGTGGCTGCTACGGGCTTAGCAAGAACCGTTCTTACCTACGCATCAAAACCACAACGATAGTTTGTCAAGTTGGTGCTGTTTTAACCTTCGCAAGGACCGGGCGTAGCCACACTCGGTTCAACTAAAGTGAGAGAGACAGACACCCGCCAGTCACCTTTAAGCAACGAGTGCTCCGAACGGTGAAACCAGTCTCGCGTAAGCATACGCGTAAAGTCGGTCTGGGCCGCTTCATCTCACAATACCGCTGAACCAAAGTATGACATGCTGGTAAGCAGTATGACTTATATCGCCCACAACTCACTTGTGTTCTACTCGTGCATAGCATCAACGCATAAAACCAGGCTCAGATGCCACTGTTGGGGAACGTAGTAATTTCAAAAAATTTCCTACGCACACGCAAGATCATGGTGATGCATAGCAACGAGAGGGGAGAGTGTTGTCCACGTACCCTCGTAGACCGACAGCGGAAGCGTTATCACAACGCGGTTGATGTAGTCGTACGTCTTCACGATCCGACCGATCAAGTACCGAACGCACGGCACCTCCGAGTTCTACACACGTTCAGCTCGATGACGTCCCTCGAACTCCGATCCAGCCGAGTGTTGAGGGAGAGTTTCGTCAGCACGACGGCGTGGTGACGATGATGATGTTCTACCGACGCAGGGCTTTGCCTAAGCTCCGCAATGATATTATCGAGGTGTAATTTGGTGGAGGGGGGCACCGCACACGGCTAAAAGATCTCAAGGATCAATTGTTGTGTCCATGGGGTGCCCCCTGCCCCCGTATATAAAGGAGCAAGGGAGGAGGAAGCCGGCCCTAGGAGGGGGCGCACCAAGTGTGGAGTCCTACTAGGACTCCCTAGTCCTAGTAGGATTCCACCTCCCATAAGGAATAGGAAAAGAGGAACGGAAAAAGAGAAGGAAGGAAGGGGGCGCCCCCTTTCCCTAGTCCAATTCGGACCAGACCAAGGGGAGGGGTGCGGCCACCCTTGAGGCCCTTTTCCTTCTTTCCCGTATGGCCCAATAAGGCCCAATACGTATTCCCGTAACTCTCCGGTACTCCGAAAAATACCCGAATCACTCGGAACCTTTCCGAAGTCCGAATATAGTCGTCCAATATATCGATCTTTACGTCTCGACCATTTCGAGACTCCTCGTCATGTCCCCGATCTCATCCGGGACTCCGAACTCCTTCGGTACATCAACATACATAAACTCATAATAAAACTGTCATCGTAACTTTAAGCATGCGGACCCTACGGGTTCGAGAACTATGTAGACATGACCGAGACACGTCTCCGGTCAATAACCAATAGCGGGACCTGGATGCCCATATTGGCTCCCACATATTCTACGAAGATCTTTATCGGTCAGACCGCATAACAACATACGTTGTTCCCTTTGTCATCAGTATGTTACTTGCGTGAGATTCGATCGTCGGTATCTCGATACCTAGTTCAATCTCGTTACCGGCAAGTCTCTTTACTCGTTCCGTAACACATCATCCCGCAACTTACTTATTAGTCACAATGCTTGCAAGGCTTATAGTGATGTGCATTACCGAGTGGGCCCAGAGATACCTCTCCGACAATCGGAGTGACAAATCCTAATCTCGAAATACGCCAACCCAACAAGTACCTTTGGAGACACCTGTAGAGCACCTTTATAATCACCCATTTACGTTGTGACGTTTGGTAGCACACAAAGTGTTCCTCCGGTAAACGGGAGTTGCATAATCTCATAGTCAGAGAAACATGTATAAGTCATGAAGAAAGCAATAGCAACATACTAAACGATCGGGTGCTAAGCTAACGGAATGGGTCAAGTCAATCACGTCATTCTCCTAATGAGGTGATCTCATTAATCAAATGACAACTTATGTCTATGGCTAGGAAACATAACCATCTTTGATTAACGAGCTAGTCAAGTAGAGGCATACTAGTGACACTCTGTTTGTCTATGTATTCACACATGTATTATGTTTCCGGTTAATACAATTCTAGCATGAATAATAAACATTTATCATGATATAAGGAAATAAATAATAACTTTATTATTGCCTCTAGGGCATATTTCCTTCAGTTGTCATCATCAAGCACCAAAGAGGTGACTTGAGCAGGTGGAGTACGGGGTGTTTCATCTTGTACCGGGGTGTCTTGTTGTTGGCGCTCAACCCATGAGTCATCTTGAGCAATTGGCGTCAATGGATGACCAATGCTAATAAGTTCATTGCTCATTGGAGAAGGCGATGATACCGACTGGGGCTCGAGCTGAGGAAAGACTTCATCACCATGCACATTGTCTTCATGACCAATGTCTTCGGCTGCGTTGGGGTCAAAAGCTGGAACTTCTTCACTTGCTTGAGCCTCTGTGGAAGCAGGCTCATGAATCACAAGGCTACGTTCTTGGTTGGTCGAAGTAGGCAGAGCAATGGAGATGGGTTCAACGATGAGGGGCTCTGGGGCATCAGCACACTCTTTCTTTGAAGACTCTGAAGCCTTTGTCTTCAATTTCTGCTTGGAGGGAGCATCATCATATGTATCCTTGAGCTTCCTCTTCCTGGCTTCGGCTTCAGCATGCCTGGTTTTCTTCAGCTCTGAAGCTACTGAGGTGACCTTTGGCTTCGAGCCAGTCATACTAACAGGGAAGACAATGCTTGGTCATTCCTGCCGTTGAGCTTCAGGTTGGGTGTTAGCAGACTTCTTCTTTTGCTTGGCAGCCATTTTGGGGTCGATGTCAGGACGCCCAAGAGCCTTTCTCTTCTCAGCTTCATTATGCGCTTGAACAGATTTCTGCGCATAGTACTTCATGCGCTCGCGTGAGCCTTTGGCTTCTTCATGCTTCTTGTGGAATTCAGCCTTGAGATCATGCAACGTATTCTTGAAGATTTGCACATCAGCCACATTGAGCTTGGCCATGTGCTTCTTGAAATGCGCCTTCTCATGATCACTCTTGTTCTTGAGCTTGATGATTTTCTGAGCTAAGGCCAATACATTTGCAATGGCTCCATAAAATGTGACGCTGATGTCCACGGGCAGCTGCAGGTCATCAATACCGATGCTCTAGTTGTCAAACCATTCATCGATGAAGTTGTTCAAAATATCAACATCAAAGAGGGGCAGATCATTGAAGATCTCCGCCTCTTGCTTGCTCTTGATCAGCATCTCTAGAGCTTCATCACCAATATCTTCATCACTTGACAGATCAATGGTGTCTTCCTCGTTGCGCAGAACGGCAGAGTGAGTCAGGTTATGCCCAGAAATTTTCTTTGGCTTCTTGGTCTTCTTGGTCCTCTTGGACAAACGAGATAGGTCTTCAGACCCCACACTGGGTTCAGGAGGTGCAGCCTTCAATGGCTTCACAGCCGAAGCGGTTGGTGCTGCAGAGGGCTTCGAAGCTTTTGTCTTCTTCTTCTGCTTCGGTGGTGCAGGAGCATCTTCAGAGTCTGCATCATCAGCACACTGATCCACTATGGCCCTCTGAGCAACAATGTGGGAGAGGAGCCCATCAAAGCTATTGAAGGGCCTAATGACATTGGGATTGGTGCGCGAGTGCCATCCTATCTTGGAGCAGATGGACCAGGGTTGAAGTTGAGTCTGAAGGCTTTCCTGTTCTTTGCAGCTAAATCCTTTGCAGACTGAAAGTTGTGCTTGAATAGATTGTCGTCACAACACCATAACAAGGATGATTGGTCGGCATTCTCAGGCTGCGGTCCTTGGACCAGGCAAGGATAGAAACCTTGGGCAATGGCTTTAGGCTTCGACTTGGGTTGCAGATTCTTGTACAGAATATCGCCCCATGGGCGCTTAATGGCATTTTTCTCAGCATATTCAGCAGTGACGAAATTGTACTTGAACCATTGTTCTGCACAATATCTTCGGATCCATTGGATTTGGGTCTTGCGCTGATTGTAGTTCTCCTCTGGATCGGTCTTGTACATCTCATACAGATCCGGGGGCAGATCTATAGCAGTATTGCCATGGTGCTGCTTGCCAACCTTCCTTGCAGATTTCTCAGTGGCCATGATATTCAGGCAGATAGGCTTCAAAACAGTGAAGGGATTTCGTCTACTTGTTAAGCAAGAACTGGCTTCACGGGAGTGAATATGATGCTGTAAGAATTCTGCAAATGAATGCAGACTATGAGAACCAAGGGATTCTCCCACGGACATGTACCTGTGACAGCATTAGAGATGCGAGGGAAGGGGAAGAGGTCATATGCATTCTCAGAAGATTTTGAAGATAAATTGTTTTGAAGACATTGACCTCATAGTGCGAAGATATTCACTTATTTGAAGCGAGTTGGTTCCAGATTTGTACGAATCCATGAATAAGTACAAGTGAGGAATCTAACTAGTTATGAAGCATAAGTGAACATACTTTGCAAGATATGAGATTCAGAAAGAGACAGATCCAGATTTGGAAGTGTAGAAACCACTTTTGGTTGAAGTGGATGGACTTGACAGATCAAAAAGACCGTAAAACTGAGATTTATTTACCACAGACGAACTGCTAAACGAGGCAGATGGGAGGCCGAGCAGTCCAATCTCCCGTGCCCTAACTTGGCGGCGGAAGACACCTATGGCGGTGGCGAAGAAGACGATGTCCGCGGCCAGCGTGAGAACGGCGTCGAAGAGCTCAAGGCAGCTACGCGCTTTGTCTCCAGCGTTGACGCGAGCTAGCGGTGGCGCTAGGGTTGAGCGAGATGGCGAGGTGGAAGAGGAGATAATGACAGTGCGGGATGTGTATTTCTAAGGTAAAGGGCTACACAGCATAATTACGTAGGTGCCCCTGGCGATTCACATCTGATGAACACATGGCATGCATGCAACTCATTGGAAGTTGTTGCATGTTCCCACGCACGCCTGGTTTGTTGGGTGGTCGTTCCGGCTTCTCCGGAATTCAGCCAAAAGAGATATAACATTAAAAGCAGTTTTAAATGTGTGTCTCTGTATCTTCAGCTGACAAGGACGCAGTGAAAACATTCGACACGTTTCAACAGAATGCATATGACTATGAGAACCAAGGGATTCTCCCACGGACATGTGCCTGTGACAGCATTAGAGATGCGAGGGAAGGGGAAGAGGTCATATGCATTCTCAGAAGATTTTGAAGGTAAATCAGTTTGAAGAATTGACCTCATAGTGCGAAGACATTCACTTATTTGAAGTGAGTTGGTTCCAGATTTGTACGAATCCATGAATAAGTACAAGTTAGGAATCCAACTAGTTATGAAGCATAAGTAAACATACTTTGCAAGATATGAGATTCAGAAATAGACAGATCCAGATTTGGATGTGTAGAAACCAATTTTGGTTGAAGTGGATCGATTTGACAGATCAAAAAGACCATAAAAAGTGAGATTTATTTACCACAGACGAACTGCTAGACGAGGCAGATGGGAGGCCGAGCAGTCCAATCTCCCGTGCCCTAGCCTGGCGGCGGCGGAGAAGACGATGTCCGCGGCCAGCGTGAGGACGTCGTCGAAGAGGTCGTGGCAGCTAAGCGCTTCGTCTCCGGCATCAACGCGAGCTAGCGTAGGCGCCAGGGTTTGAGCGAGATGGCGAGGTGGAAGAGGAGAAAATGACCATGCGGGATGGGTATTTATAAGGTAAAGGGCTGCATAGCGTAATTACGTAGGTGCCCCTGGCGGTTCACATCTGATGGACACGTGGCATGCATGCAACTCATTGGAAGTTGTTCCATGTTCCCACGCACGCCTGGTTTGTCGGGTGGTCGTTCCGGCTTCTCCGGTATTCAGGCAAAAGAGATTTAACATTAAAATCAGTTTTAAATGTGTGTCTCTGTATCTTCAGCTGACAAGGACGCAGTGAAAACATTCGACACGTTTCAACAGAATGCATATGACTAGATAGATAGAATTTGAGGAAGAAGCACGAAAGGGGTTAGGGTCCGATCACATTCACTTAGTTCAGAAAAAGCAAGTTTGAAGACATAGCTATAAGTGAATGCTGTAGAGGATGGAGCACGCATATATATATCTTCACAATGTTGATTTGGTCTTTTCTGATATATATATATATATATATATATATATATATATATATATATATCAGAAAAGACCAAATCAACATTGTGAAGATAAACCTTGAAGTCAAATCAATGTTGAAGACAAACCAAATGCGAAGATAATGCAATCATGACGCCAAATGAAAATCTTGGAGAAATTTTTTGGTGGTGGCGTTACCCACCGTATAGGAAGTATTAGACCCAGACACGCGCACAATTATCGTGGCGCTCTGAAGTCAAATTCCGTATTAATGTATTCACACTTAGAGTGTATGTCTTCATTGATTGAAGATATACGTTACTTCATGTGTTGCACATCTAAGTCATCAACATGCATAACCATTTGGATGTGTGTCCAATCACATGACATTTGACGATTCTAAGATATTTAGCTCACACCGCAACTTGCAAAACCTTTTCTCATCCAAGGGCTTTGTGAAGATATCTGCCAATTGCTCTTCAGTGTTGATGTGAATGATATCAATATCTTCCTTCATGACATGATCTCTGAGAAAGTGATGACGGATCTGAATGTGCTTTGTCTTCGAGTGCTGAACTGGATTGTTGGCAATCTTGATGGAGCTTTTATTGTCATAGTAAAGTGGCACATGCTTCAGGTGGATGCCATAGTCCTTGAGAGTTTGCTTCATCCATAGAAGCTGAGTGCAGCAAGATCCAGCAGCAATGTATTCGGATTCAGCAGTGGAGAGTGATACACAGTTCTGCTTCTTTGAAGACCAACACACAAGAGATCGTCCAAAAAAGTGACATGTTCCTGATGTGGACTTGCGATCAACCTTCTCACCAGCATAATCATCATCTGAGAATCCAACTAGATCAAACTCTGAGCCCTTTGGATACCATAATCCTAGTGTTGGGGTGTAAGCCAAATATCGAAGAATTCGCTTCACTTCTAAGTGATGCGATTCCGTTGGTGCCGCTTGGAATCGGGCACACATGCAAATGCTAAGCATTATATCAGGCCTAGATGCACATAAGTAAAGTAAAGAACCTATCATGGAGCGGTATACCTTTTGATCGAACTCTTTACCATTGTCGTCGGGGCCCAATTGGCCTTTGGTTAGCATTGGCGTCGTGTACCCTTTGCAGTGTTGCATTCCAAACTTCTTCGGGCAATCCTTGAGATAACTTTCTTGTGAAATGAAGATGCCATTGCTCGGCTAATGGATTTGAAGACCAAGGAAGAATTTTAGCTCACCCATCATGGACATCTGATATTGCTCTTGCATCATATGCCCAAACTAATCACTGTATCTCTTGTTAGTGCAGCCGAAGATAATGTCATCCACATAGATTTGGCATACAAACAGTTCACCATCATATGTCTTCGCGAAGAGAGTGGGATCTAGAGAACCAGGTTTGAAGCCTTTGCTCTTCAGGAAGTCTTTGAGTGTGTCATACCAAGCTCGAGGTGCTTGTTGAGGCCATACAGTGCCTTGTTGAGTTTGTATACCATGTCAGGACGCTCTGGATCTTCAAAACCAGGTGGTTGTGCAACATACACTTCTTCTTCAATTTTGCCGTTGAGAAAGGCACTCTTTTCATCCATTTGGTACAGAAGAATGTTGTTGTGATTGGCATAGGATAGCAGTATGCGAATGGCTTCAACACTACTAGAAAAAGGCTTACTAGTGGCGCACCAGTTTTGCCTACTAATGGCGCACTACTGGTGCGCCACTAGCACCACGCCACTAGTATTTTTTACTAATGGCGCACCACTAGTGCGCCATTAGTATCTGGTATACTAATGGCGCACCAGGCAGTGCGCCATTAGTATAGGCCATGGTGCGCCATTAGTACGCCTCCCAGGGGGCCATATTTACCCATGTGCCTAGCCATACTAATGGCGCACCGCGTGGTGATGCGCCATTAGTATCCTTTGGCATACTAATGGCGCACTGCGGGGTGATGCACCATTAGTATCCTTTGGCATACTAATGGCGCACTGAGGTGTGATGCGTCATTAGTATGTATATTAGGGATTTTTTCTTTTCTGATTTTTCAACAGATTACAAAATATATTATTGGACAGAATATAAGCAGCACCACATAGCAACAGCAGATTCATCGAATACAATAGAATGTTAGTCTCCGAATACAATTCATCATATTAGTCTCCGATTTCAAAAGACCGAACAAAGATAGAACATTACAAGTCTCGAGACCGGGAGTAGCGAGTTTGTCGAAAGTAATACTAATCCTAACAAGTCCTACTAATCATCATCATACAACTTCTACTCGTTATTACTAACAAGTCATACGATCATCATCCTGATAGTCATCCAACCAACCCTACTTAATTGTTCTTAGCACATGATCATCAATATTAGGCAGGACCAAAATACCCTATTTAAGGTAAAATGGCATAAAACAATATAGACCCTGACTCTCCATTATGGAGAATGGAGATCATCTTGACTCCAATTCTTGCGCGGCGCTTCCTTTTGCTACCAAGAACCTCCTTACGACTGTCCATACATTTTTTCCATTCTCTGATTAGGATGTCTCCACTTCTTCTAGAAATCCGGTATGGACAGTTGAGATTCGTAGGATGACCTGGATATAAGTTGAAAACACGAAGGCTGCCATTCTGATACATCAAATGAGGCACACAACCCTCAGGGATTCTCTGTTGAAAAACATAGTAATAACTTCATAGTTAGCAATGATGTACTAGTTTTAGAAGTATGCAAAAGATGCACGGATGTCGTAATAGTAAAAAATCTTACCAGGGTATCTCCATGGTACTTACCGTAGTTCAACACGTGCACTAGTGGCACGTATTGACCATAATGTTGAGGAGTTTGATTGTAGATATTGTAATTCTCAAGATCAGTACAAAATCCGACCAGATGATTTTTCTCCTGATAAGTTAACTCGGAGCCATCGGTGTAGTGGGTTTTGTCTACCATGTTCCGCACATTTTTTGAACAATCAAAATAAGCTGTCAATGAAAATAAGTTGTCAACTATTTTGAAATAAACAATATAAATTAGTTAATAATTAACTATGTTTGAGAAACTCACATAGCGGTTGAACTGGAGGCGTATCAACAAGGACCCAAATGTTCATATTATCATGGTCGGTGTCAGGATCACCAAGATCCATGGTGACAAGCATACCCTCATCAAAACCATACATCTTGCAAAATGCTTCCCAATTTTTGCAACCAAAATGGGTTACGCTCTTAGCATTATACATATTTACTTCAAAATCCACATCATGATGTGTCCTTAGGTCAATTTTCTTCGTTTCAAAATTTTCATGATCTTCAAAATCCATCCTCTCCAAGACATAGCGTCTTGCATGGCATGGGATAAACTATACTCGAATTGTAAAAGATGAAATTACACGTTGAAATAGTTGAAGTCATGCTTAATTATGAAAAAAAACACTTGTCGTCGTTGCGTACTGTTTCAACTTCGAAGGTCTCCTCGAGCTTAATGCTGAAGCACCGATCATCGTCCAGGTGAGGCCTGTCGCACAGACCTCGACCGTCGTGGCACCAGTCGCACTCCCCCGGGAGACTTTCGTCGTCCGATGACGACATTTCCTATGTTCATAATTCAAAACGACATCATCTCTGTTGGGTCCAATAAGATAATCCACAGTGTGGTGAAAACACGCCCTTCGAACTGGTTTGAGCAATTGGTGAATGGAGATGGTCTAAGATTTTCAGTAGTAAGAAGTGAAGTGGTAATTTTGAGAGCAAATGGTTAGGATGAGTGGTTCCTACTTAATTAAGTACTAAGACCCCGGCCCATGCATTAGTCACAAGTACCCCATATGTCCTATTTCATGGAAAAGTCATGCTAAAATTCAAAAATTTCAGCATGACCTTTGCTGAAAATAGGACATATGGAGTACCTGAATTTGCCGGAACGGAAGTTAATCGACATTCCAGCAAACTCAAGGGCCTCTCGGGGTACAGCAGCAGCATCACAAGTTGACAAAATTTCAGTATTACAGACTTGCTGTCAGCATCACAAGTAGTACCAATGGAAGTGGAGCATTACTACTCTACAGAAAGATAATGCAATGTAACAAAAGTGTAACTCTATCTATCTACAATGAGTGGAAATGGCCAAGCCTAAACAACTTACTACTCGATTGATTAAGCATGTGGATTTGTCAATGATTAATATGATATAAGTGTAACTCTGAAATGAAAGACCATATAGATAAAACAACGCAACAGAAATGAAAGACCATGTGGATTTTCTCAGAACTTTAAGCGCAAATGTCAAGAGCACAGAGTACACATTCTCAAAGAGAAGTTCAGTTCTGCAATTGACAAACCAGACACTTTAATTTTTATCAAGGAAGGGTTTACCCCTCCGATTTCCATTAAGAGAAACCAACAGCAAACTACAAGAACCAGTTATCTTACAAAGATAAAACCAAAAGCTACTTACTACAGGAGCTTATGTCTGGACCTGATGACAACACTTCTTATGGACCCTTATAACTTGGTGTACTTGCATTCAGTCACCACCACCAAATCCTAGTGCAGTTGTGGTTCTAAAATCCTAGTGCACTTGCACTTGGTGCACTTGGAGAACATGATTGGGCATTCTGAAACATAATTGCTCTAGTGCAGCTGTGGTTCCAATTGAGGTGTGCCCTATGGTGTTATACATAAGCCAAACAAACTAATTAGGGTTCAGCAGCAAGCAGCTGCACCACTGCATCACTCCCTGTCTCCCTCCCTTCCGATACAGCGGCTCAAAAGTCAAGTAAACTGAAGATTAATCTAACAAGCCTGACAGTGGCTAACTGTACCTAACTGTACCTAACTGAATTTTTTGACAGTAGCTAACTGTATTTAGTAATTTTTCTGTAACAGTCTTGCCCCTATTTGAAGGACAAGCAAATAGATACCTAAAATCCACTAGTATTGCCTCTAAACAAGCCTAACTGGATTTTTCTGTAACTATACCTAACTGAATTTTTCTGTACCTAACTGAACTGTAAGGAGTTAACTGAAATTCACTAGTATTGCCTCTAAAAAAGCCTAAAGTCCACTATTATCTACTTTAGGCACAATCATACACAATTCTGACTGTACTGTAACAATTGTACTCTATCAAAATGTTGAAATTTTGACATTAGGAGGGTCACATGCGTGGTGGTGCCCTGCACAGCGGTCGTTGAGCTCGCGTGGTGTGGTGAGCTCGTCGGAGATGGATGGGCCCTGCACAGCGGTCGAGACTCAGAGCAGAGGTTGAGGGCAAGAGGAAGAAGAAGAAGAAGAAGGAAGTGGAGGGGAGGGGCTCACCTGCAGTCGAGGGCGTACACGGCGCCGGCCGGCTGCAGTGGTGGGGGGGCGCGGGGGCGGCGGGGGTGGAGTCCGGCGGGGGAGAATCACGCCGGCGACGGGGTCGTTGCGGTCGCCACTCCTTGTCGCCGCCGAGCTCACGCCGGGGGGGGTGAAGAAGAGGAAGATGGCGGTGGTCCTCCTGGGCAGGCCGCGCGGTGTTGGACAACGAGCACGAGGTTGACGCAGGTGGGGCCGCGGGCGGAGGGGGGACGGCGAGGGCGCGGGCACGGGCGGAGCGGGCGATTGGGCGGGAGGACGTCGAGGGCGCGGGCGCGGGCGGAGGGGGGACGACGAGGGAGGCGGCGCTCGGCTCGGGGAGGGGGCGTTGGGGGCGGTGGTGGTCGGGTGCGGCGGGGGCAGCTTCGTGTGGGGGGAAGCTTACTAATGGCGCACCACGAAGCGGTGTGCCATTAGAATGTTTTTTACATAGCAATGGCGCACCAGCCAGAGGTGCGCCATTAGTAATATTTTATTATTATTATTTTTTGTTGCATCTAATAATTTTTTAGAAAATGAATATGAATATGAAACAGTAATATTTTTTTATAAAAACAGTAATAATATTTATGAATATGAAAAAAATCATCAAATTTGTTATTTGAAAATATAATCAAATTTGTTTTTTTTTGCAATTTTAGTTGCATTCATTAGTAGTTTTGCAAAAAAAAGACACTAATGGCGCACCAGGGAACACTGCGCCATTACTAGTTTAAAGTAGTAATGGCGCACTGTTCTCCGGTGCGCCATTAGTAGTTTTGCAAAAAAATAAAAAATAAAAAAATATAGTTGTGGCGCACTATGTGGCTGGTGCGCCATTACTAGTTAGAACTAGTAATGGCGCACTGTGCCCTGGTGCGCCATTAGTATGTTTGGAAAAATAAAATAAAAAAAATTGTTACTAATGGCGCACCGTGTGTCTGGTGCGCCATTAGTGTCTTTCACACTAATGGTGCACCAGCACATGGTGCGCCACTGCTATATAACAATGGCGCACCACATGTCTGGTGCGCCATTAGTGGCCATTCCATCGAGCAAATGTTTCATCGAAGTCAATCCCTTCAACTTGTGTATAACCTTGAGCAACGAGACGAGCCTTGTTTCTGACAACTTGACCTTGCTCATCTTGTTTGTTGCGATAGATCCATTTGGTGCCGATAATATTGTGCTTGTGAGGATCTGGACGCTTAACCAGCTCCCGTACATTGTTTAGCTCGAACAGTTGAAGCTCTTCTTGCATAGCTTGAATCCATTCAGGTTCCATGAAGGCTTCATCAACTTTCTTGGGGTCAGATATAGAGATAAATGCAAAGTGCCCACAGAAATTTGCTAGCTGTGTTGCTCTTGAACGAGTGAGTGGACTAGGTGCATTGATGCTATCAATTATCTTCTCAATCTGTACTTCATTTGCAACACGAGGATGAACTGGACGAAGATTTTGCCCTTGCTGATCATTGTCTTCATCTTCAGCATAGGCTTCAGGCTGAGCAGTGTCTTCAGGCTGATTAGGTGCAGAAATGATGATTTCCTCTTCAGCCTGTGCCTCAGAAGGTATGATTTCTCCAGTACCCATATGCTTCGTAGATTCACTTGGTGTAGCTTCATCTAGCACATTTGGCAGGTGCTCTCTTTGCGAGCCGTTAGTCTCATCAAACTGCACATCCACAGTTTCAACCACTTTCTAGTGAAAGAGGTTGAAGACTCTGTAGGAGTGCGAATCCTTTCCGTAACCAAGTATAAAACCTTCATGTGCTTTCGGTGCAAATTTTGAAGTGTGATGTGGATCCTTGATCCAGCACCTAGCACCAAATACTCTGAAATAGCTGACGTTTGGCTTCTTACCAGTCAGGAGCTCATATGATGTCTTCTTTAGAAACTTGTGAAGATAAACACGGTTGATGATGTAGTATGCAGTATCAATGGCTTCAGGCTAGAACTTCCTTGGAGTCTTGTACTCATCAAGCATCGTCCTTGCCATCTCAATGAGGGTTATGTTCTTGCGCTCCATGATGCCATTCTGCTGAGGTGTGTATGGAGCTGAGAACTCATGTGTGATGCCCAACGTATCAAGATAAGTGTTGAGGCCAGTGTTCTTGAATTCTGTACCGTTGTCACTTCTGATGTGCTTGATCTTGATGCCATAGTTGGTCATGGCACGATTGGCGAATCGTCTGAAGACATCCTGCACTTCAATCTTGTAGAGAATTATGTGCACCCATGTATATCTCGAGTAATCATCAACAATGGCGAAACTATAGACGCAAGCAGTGGTAGTGAGGGTAGAGTAGTGAGTGGGGCGAAGCAGCTCGAAGGGACGTGTCGTCGTCATGATTGTCTTCGAGGGATGCTTGGCCCTAGTCATCTTTCCAGCTTCGTAGGCACCACATAGAAGATCCTTCTTGAACTTGACTCCCTCGATGCCTATGACATGCTTCTTCTTCGTGAGAGTGTACAAGTTCCTCATGCCAGCATGCCCTAGCCTCCGATGCCAGAGCCAGCGTCCTGAAGCTTTTGCTAGAAGACATACGACCAGCTGTGGTCCTGCAGAGAAATCTACCATATACAGATCGTCTTCTCGATATCCTTCGAAGACTAGAGATTTGTCACATTCCATAAGCACAAGGCAACGATATTTTCCAAATATCATAATCATGTTCAGAACACAAAGCATTGAGACAGACATTAAGTTGAAACCAAGGGATTCAACAAGCATCACTTTATCCATGTGCTGATCCTTTGAGATTGCAACTCTACTTAGACCCAATACCTTGCTTTTACCAGTGTCAGCAAATGTGATGTGAATTTTGTCATACGGACGTAGGGTTGAATCCATAAGAAGAATTCGATCACCAATCATGTGGTTAGTGCATCCACTGTCCATAATCCACTCAGAAGCCTTTGGTGTCATACCCTACAGTGTATTTAGGGGGATAGGCTTCACCAAGGGAAATGTGAAGCATAAACATTTGAAGAACAAGCATATTATGAAAGTTCTGATCCTGGTTAGGGTAGACAGGATGTTTGTCAAGAAATCCTGGGACGAAATACATAGTAAGATCATTCTGGAATTTTATCTTGTGTCCCACAAGATTGTTTAGGTCCCCAGCATAAGCATCAGAAGCCTTTGATTTCCGGCTTAGACCTTTCCCTGCAAAAGAGAGTTAATTTTTCTTAACCACCCACATCTTCACGGGTGGCTTAGAAGTAATGAGTCTAAGTGCAGCATCTGAGAACTTTGGCTTTGGAGCCCTAGCAAATAGCCTTGCAGGAGGTGAATAATACTCATAAGAATAAGCAGAAAAGTTCTTGGTCTTATGAACATAGCGGTTTGATGAAACATGCTCATATTCATAAGTCTGAGTATGGTTCCCTGCAAAACATTGGCGTTAGGGTGACTCTGGTGAGTCCTCTGTCTGTATGAAGCCTTTGGACCATATGAAGCCTTTGGTATGGGGTTTGTCTTCTTCCCAGGTGGTGTCATGATGACATTCACAGGAAGCTTCTCAAGACAACTTTTGGGCACCCAGATCTTCTTCAAAGGTGGTCCATTCCTTCAGTTAGTACCAATATACCTGGCAAACACTTCACCATTCTGATTCTTAAACAGTTTATAGTTTGCATCAAAGGATTCATCAATGATAATCGGGTTAGCACAAGTGAAGTCAGATAAGGTAGACGGATCCACTAAAGGTCCCTTTGAAGCAACCCATGTGGTCTTGGGGTACTGCTCAGGCTTCCAGTATGAACCATCAACTTTCATTTTCCTCTCGAACCCAGCACCCTCTTTCCTAGGGTTTCGGTTCAGAATCGTTTTCTTGAGGACATCACACAGTGTCTGATGCCCTTTGAGGCTTTTGTACATCCCTGTTTCAAGCAATGTCTTCAACCTAGCTTTCTCATCAGCAATAGTAGTGGTATCCTCAGAAGAGGGGTTAGTTACCATATCAGAAGTTGAAGATATAGCAACAGTAGCTGCAGTAGAACATTCAGCAACAGAGACATCATTATCACGCTCAAGACATGTTAAACATGGTGGCTCAAAGTCTTCCTGAGGGGTACTGATCTGTTGAGCGCGAAGAGAATCATTCTCCTTTTGAAGATCTTCATGAGACGCTCTCAGGTTCTCAAGTTCTTGCTTCCTTTGAAGATAATCATAGGAAAGCTTCTCATGAGTAGCTGAGAGTGTTTCATGACGACTTTCGAGTTCTTTGTACTTAACGTGAAGATTTTTAATGTCTTCAATTAAGGACTGAGTTCGAGTCATTTCTGCGTCCAACAAGTCATCGCTTTTGTCTAGCAACTTTTGAATATGTTCCATAGCATTTTGTTGTTCCGTTGCAATTTTAGCAAGTGTTTTGTAGCTAGGTTTAGATTCACATTCTGAGTCATCTTCACTGGATGTTTGAAAGTAAGCATCGCGTGAGTTTACCTTGGCACCACGTGCCATGAAGAAGCAGGTAGGAGAGGAGTCATCCTCAGCATCAGCGTTGGTGACGAGGCCATTGTCTTCAGTGTTGAAGATGTACTTGGTGACATAAGCTGAAGCTAGAGCCAGGCTTGCCATGCCTGAATCGGACTCCTCCTCAGACTCCACCTCCGCCTCCTCAGAAGCAGACTCCTCCTTTGAATCCATCTCCTTGCCAACAAACGCACGAGCATTGCTGGATGAGCCATTCTTGAGAGACGAAGACTTTGACGAAGACTTTGAGGATTTCTTCTTCTTCTTGTCATCAGAATCATATTTCTTGCTCTTCTTCTTCTTCTTGGTCTCATTGTCCCATTGAGAACACTCAGAGATGCAGCGACCAGGTTTCTTGCATTTGTGACATGTTCTCTTCTTGGTCACGAGTGGAAGCTTCATCATTTCTTGAGCTGGATCTTGAAGACTTTCTGAAACCTTTCCTCTTGGAGAACTTCTAGAACTTCTTCACGAGCATAGCTAGCTCCTTTCCAATGTCTTCAGGATCCCCAGAATTGCGGTCAGATTCTTCTTCAGATGAGGACACAACCTTTGCCTTCAAAGCCCGGGTTCGGACATAGTTGGGGCCATAGATGTCTCTCTTCTCATATAACTGGAGCTCATGTGTGTTGAGCCTCTCAAGTATGTCAGACGGATCAAGATCTTTGAAGTCAGGACCTTCTTGAATCATCAGGGCCAGGGTGTCGAATGAGCTGTCAAGTGATCTCAGTAGCTTCTTGATGATTTCGTGCTTGGTGATCTCAGTGGCGCCAAGTGCGCGAAGCTCATTTCTGATATCAGTGAGGCGATCAAACGTGAGCTGGACATTCTCATTTTCGTTTCTCTTGAAGCGGCTGAAGAGGTTGCGAAGAACATCAATCCTTGAATCTCTCTGAGTTGAGACGCCTTCATTGACCTTGGAGAGCCAGTCCCAGACTAGCTTCGCAGTTTCCAGTGCACTCACACGGCTGTACTGTCCTTTGGTCAGATGGCCACAGATGATGTTCTTGGCAGTCGAATCCAGTTGAATGAACCTCTTGACATCAGCAGCAGTGACACCTTCACCGACCTTGGGAACGCTATTCTTGACGACATCCCAGATGTCGACGTCAATGGCTTCAAGATGCATGCGCATCTTATTCTTCCAGTAGGGGTAATCAGTGCCATCAAAGACTGGGCACGCAGCGGAGACCTAGATTATCCCTGCAGTCGACATAGCTAAAACTCTAGGTGGTTAAACCGAATCACACAGAACAAGGGAGCACCTTGCTCTGATACCAATTGAAAGTGCTAGTTATCGACTAGAGGGGGGTGAATAGGCGATTTTTATGAAAGTCTTCAAAACACGAGGTCTTTGGAGACAAATAGTGGAAATGAACCTATTGATATGCAGCGGAAGGTAGACTACACTAGACAAACCATGGTCAAGTAAGCAATGAAGTGAAAGCACGGAGACTATCAGCACCTAGGTAGGATGGATCAGGATGGAAGACAGTATGAAGCCAAACAGTAGATCGACTTCACTTAGTCAAGTCAAACAGATCAGACAGCTAGGCAATGACTTCACGAAGACAAACTGTAAAGTAAAAGGGAAGCGGGGGATAGAACGAGTTGCTTGGTGAAGACAAGGATTTGGTAGACCAGTTCCAGTTGCTGTGAAAACTGTACGTCTGGTTAGGGAGGCTGAGATTTAACTCAGAAGACCGCGTCTTCACCTTATTCCCCTTGAGCTATGGACACCCAGTCCTCACCCAATCACTCTGGTAAGTCTTCAAGGTAAACTTTCAAACCTTCACAGACTTTGTTCACCGGTAATCCACAATGGCCCTTGGATGCTCAGAACGCGACGCCTAACCGGCCGGAGGATACACAGTCCTCAAGTGTAACAAGTCTTCAGGTCACGCGGACAGAAACACTTCAGTGATGCCTAACACTCTTTGGCTCCGGGTGTTTTGGGCTTTGTCCTCGCAAGGATCTCTCTCTTAAATGCTTCGGAGGTGGGTTGCTCTCAAACGACAAAAGCCGTGCACTAACTCTGAGCAGCCACTAATTTATGGTGTAGGGCGTGGGCTATATATAGCCAGGAGGCAACCCGACCAGATTTGTCTGAAATGACCCCGGGTCACTAAGGAACTGACACGTGTCCAACGGTCGGATTTCAAACACACACGGATGCTTGACTTGGGCAACAAGTAAAGTTGGCTCATCCAGCTCTGGACAAGATTGCTCTCATTGTCTTAGCTTGAAAACATAGGATTTTGGTTGAGCATCACTTCAGTCACTCTGGCTTTGTTCAGAAAGGAAACTATGAAACAACTATGTCTTCGCACTCCATAGTCTTCACATGAATGTCTTCTCTTGTCATAATCTTCACTATGAATGTCTTCATGAACCACCATTGTCTTCCATGTCTTAACCCATTTTTAGGGGTCATCTCTGGTAGGTAAACTGAATCAATAAGGGACTAGTACCTGTGTTATCCTGCAATTCTCACAAACACATTAGTCCCTCAACCAAGTTTGTCGTCAATACTCCAAAACCAACTAGGGGTGGCACTAGATGCACTTACAACTACTCGGTTGATCTTCACTTATAGTTTTTTGGAGTAGCTTGTCATTTACTTTTCTGCTTCACTTATATCCTATGAGTAAATTGTTGAATGAATTGAGTAACATGAATTTGAAATTATATCATGCCTAGTGGTAGCTTCACATTGGGTTTAGAAAGTGAAATCTTTTGAAGCTTGACAATCACAATATTTCTCATACAAGCAATTCATGAATAATTAGTATAAGGAAGAGAACTTTCAGATGCAAATATATTATCTTGGACATCTTCTATGATTGTGAATACCCATTACTTATTTTCAAACTTAAGAAAATTAGTTGAAGTTGAACAAGGAAGACAACGTAATGAGTTATGTTTGGGTATATTTGCGTAGAAGTTATATTGTTATGGATCCTCCAACATGTGGTGTTTGCCTAGGATCTTTTGCTATCCAAAAATGTGTACTAAGTAGAGATACTACTTGTGCATCCAAAAACCCTTAAAACCAGTTTCTTGCCATGAGTATCCACCATACCTACCTATGGATTGAATAAGATCCTTCAACTAAGTTGTCATCGGTGCATAAAGCAATAAAAATTGCTCCTAAATATGTTTGATCTTTTATTGTAAGGGAAAATTGAGCATTGTACAAACCTGTGATTGCAAAGTAATAAAAGTGACGGACTGCATAATAAAGGTTGCTATCATAAGGGTCAATATAACATCACATTCCTTTGCACTGAGAGCTTGTGCATCAAAAAAAAAACGCATGACAACCTCTGCTTCCCTCTACGAAGGGCCTATCTTTTACTTTTCAGTATTTACTTTTATGCAAAGAGTCAATAGTGTGCATTCTCATATCAATCTCAATTATTCTATAGTTGGCAAGCATCATGTGGTGGGGAAAGATCTAGGCACATATGAGCAGTCAAATATATTTGATCAAGATTTATTATTTTTGACAATATCTCTATGATAAATCAGTTGGGAGGCAAAATATTAAGCCCCTATCTTTCTCTGTGTTTGATGGATGCCATTGGTTCGAAGAATATGCTTTAAGTACTAGCAATCATGGAAGACTATATGATGATTGAGTATGTGGAGCTCTTACTTAGACTCTTTTGAATAAGTTGAATTGCAATTGTTTGGTGACTAAGAATATAGGTTGTCGAGTTTCAAGAGAATTCATTGTTTGAAGCTTAAGATGCAAATTGTTGCTACTTTGTCATGATGAGTTTTATGAGAAAGAGTTAATGTTATGATGCACTTTGCTAGCCTTTCTTATATAATTTACCTACTCGAGGACAAGTAGGAATTAAGCTTGGGGATGCTGATATGTCTGCAACGTATGTATAATTTATGAAGTATTCATGCCATGTTTACAATAACTTTATATGGTTTTGGTATGATTTGCATGGAACTAACCCGGATTGACGCTGTTTTCAGCAGAACTACCGTGGTGTTTTTTTTTGTGCAGAAATGAAAGTTCTCCAAATGAGCTGAAACTTTTTGATGATTTTTTTGGAACAAAAGAGACCCCCGAAGCTTTGTGGAAGGACCAGAAGGTGAAGGAGTAGGGAACAAGACACCAGGGTGCGCCAGGGGGCCCAGGCGCGCCCCGGTGGGTTGTGCTCACCTCAAGGCCCATCTTCGCGTGATTCTAACGCTGAAAAATCCTATAAATAGAGAAACCATCAGAAATAACCCTAGATCATAAGTTCAGCCGCCGCAATCCTCTGTAGCCACGAGAAACCAATCTAGACCCATTCCGGCACCCTGCCGGAGGGGGACATCATCACCGGTGGCCATCTTCATCATCCCGGCGACCACCATGATGAGGATGGAGTAGTCCACCCTCGGGGCTGAGGGTTTGTACCAGTAGCTATGTGTTTAATCTCTCTCTATCGTGTTCTTGAGATGTAATGATCTTGATGTATCACGGGCTTTGTTAATATAGTTGGATCATATGGTGTTTTCCCCTCTCTACCTTGTTGTGATGAATTGAGTTTTCCCTTCGAGATTTCGTTCTTACCGGATTGAATACTTTTATGGATTTGAGAGCACTTGATATATGTCTTGCATATGAATACCCGTGGTGACAATGGGGTATTATATTGATTCACTTGAGATATGTTTTGGCACTCAACTCGCGGATTCCCGAGGTGACATTGGGGTAATCTATGCATAGGGGTTAATGCACATTCTTGTCTTCTGTTTCTCCGGTAGAAATCTTGGGCACTCTTTGAGGCCCTTTGTGTTGGATTGAGTATTATAAATCTGAATTTGTTTTGGTGTCATTTTACTACGAACTCTTGATAGGTCGATCAGAAAAGGATAACTTGGTGTTATTTTAGTACGAAATCTTGATAGATCGGTCAGAAAGAATTACTTGGTGTTATTTTAGTATGAACTCTTGGATAGATCGATCGGAAAGAATAACTACAAACAATTTCTTCTTATGTTCTCCGTTAGATAGGAACTTTGGAGTGATTCTTCATCGCACGTTGAGGGATGGTTATATGATCCAATTAGATTGGCATTGTAGAGAGATTGCACTAGCGAAAGTACGGACCCTAGGCCTCATTTTCAAGCATTGCAATACTGTTTGTGCTCCATTTTATCAATTGCTACCTTGCTGTTTTTTATTGTTGCTATCACAAAAATCTATATCTACTATCATTACTATGCTTTTATTACCATCTCTTCACCGAACTAGTGCATCTATACAAAATACCATTGTATTTGTTGTGTTGGGGACACAAGACACTCTTTGTTATTTGGTTGCAGGGTTGTTTGAGAGAGACCATCTTCATCCTACGCCTCCCACGGATTGATAAACCTTAGGTCATCCACTTGATGGAAAATTGCTACTGTCCTACAAAACTCTGCGCTTGGAGGCCCAACACGAGTCTACAAGAATAAAGTTGCATAGTAGACATCAGGGCGGCCCTATAGAGGGTGCACCAGCCCCTTGTGGGCTGGGGATGCCCGAAACTCCTTCCGGTGACCCGGTAAGTACCGGGTACCATCCGAAACACTTGTGGTGTCCGAATGCCATCATCCTATATATCAATCTTTACCTCTCGACCATTTTGAGACTCCTCGTCATGTCCATGATCTCATACGGGACTCCGAACAACATTCAGTCACCGAAACACAAAACTCATATAACATTATATCGTCAACGAACGTTAATCGTGCGGACCCTGCGGATTCAAGAACTATGTAGACATGACCGAGACACCTCTCTGGTCAATAACAAATAGCGGAACCTGGATGCCCATATTGGCTCCTAGTTATTCAATGAAGATCTTTATCGGTCAAACCGTTATGACAACATACACAATTCCCTTTGTCCATCCGTATGTTACTTGCCCGAGATTTGATCGTCGGTATCTTCATACCTAGTTCAATCTCATTACTGGCAAGTCTCTTTACTCGCTCCGTATTACATCATCCTGTAACTAACTCATTAGTCACTTTGCTTGCAGGCTTCTTACGATGTGCATTACCGAGAGGGACCAGAGGTACCTCTTCGATACTTGGAGTGAAAAATCCTAATCTCGATCTATGCCAACTCAACAAACACCTTCGGAGATACCTGTAGAGCATCTTTATGATCACCCAGTTACGTTGTGACGTTTGCTAGAACACAAGGTATTCCTCCGGTATCCGGGAGTTGCAAAATCTCATAGTCGAAGGAATAGGTATTTGATATGATGAAATCAATAACAATAAACTGAACGATCATTATGCTAAGCTAACGGATGGGTCTTGTCCATCACAGCATTCTCCTAATGATCTAATCCCGTTATCAAATGACAACACATGTCTATGGTTAGGAAACCTTAACCATCTTTGATGAACCAGCTAGTCTAGTAGAGGCTCAATAGGGACACGGTATTTGTTTATGTATTCACATATGTACTCAAGTTTCCGATCAATGCAATCTATCATGAATAATAAACCTTTATCATGAACAAGGAAATATAAAATATCAACTTTATTATTGCCTCCAGGGCATATTTCCTTCACCTAGGCCCTGGGGCGCGCCCTGGTGTGCTGTGGGGGTTGTGGGCCTTCTTTTGTGTCGATTCCACCTCCCAAAAATGACATATATTCCAAAATAATTCTCCGTAAATGTTTATTTCGTTTGGACTTTGTTTGATATGGATATGTCGTGAAACAAAAAACATGCAACAAACAAGAACTCACACTAGGCACTGGATCAATATGTTAGTCCAATAAATCAAATAAAATATTGCCAAAAGTATGTGAAAGTTGTATAATATTGGCATGACACAATAAATAACTATAGATACGATGAAGACATATCATTCAACAACATTACATGGTCGAACAATGGTGGATTATTACCACCCATTGAAAATGCCCACATTAGCTTTCATCAACACGTAGTAATGGATCTTTCTGTTTGAAACTCATCATCCTCAGGTTACACCTACAAATTCCAAATAGTAATGAGTTGTGAAATTTCAGCTACGATATACTCCACTAAGTGAGAATATGCTTGGCATATATGTTCGCTGAGACAATTATTTTGGACAATAACTCATTCATTTGTGTGCCGGGAAGTTCTTTGAGTGCGAGCTCCTTGTTCCACCTTTCATGCAACCAAAGAAGTTGTAACATCCCAAAATTCTAAATTTTGGAATGTTATGTTAAATAAATAGTTTTGTTGGATTGTTTGATTGTTGTGTGATTGATTGAGTGAAATTGAGTGTTCGAAACTTTTGAAAGTTAAACGAGAGGGAATAAAATGACTTTCCCAAACTTTCACCTTTGCTTTTCTGATCTCCACGAATTCAAATTCTTTTCGGATACAAAACCCTAGAGAGAAGATGACATGACTTCTTCCATTTAAATAAAATGAGAAAGGTTCTGAAAATATTTGAATTTCATTTGAAAATATTTCAAATTCAGAAACTTTAAGCAACTCAATCATTTTCATGAGAGAATATAAAATGACTTCTTCAAAACATATGAAATATGAGTTGGAAGTTTAAGAGGATCAAATTTAAAGTCCTTTTGAAATTGTTTTCAATTTGGAGTTATTTGGGGTTTTTATTCAAATTATTTTTCTCCAAAAATAAAATATATGGAAAATAGGGTAATTTTGGATATCTTTTGGTATTTTTAAAATGATTTTCTTTGGGTTTTATTATAGCAGTAGCACTCTTTGCTTTATTTAAAATTTTTGTGGATTTTATTGGACGTTAGAAAAATGTCCATGTTGTAGAAAATCTTTTTCTGAAAATTTTGATATATTATATGCCTATATAATATTTTTTGTTTATTTTGCTTTTATTATTTTTGCTGTCTGTAATATAAGAAGAAGCCCACCGACCGTGCCAGGCCAGGCCACCCGGCCCAGCCCAGCAGCGGCCTCCCTGCGCAGCGCCCGCGAAACGCCCCCCGCTCGCTCGCCCGCTCACAGCCCTGATCGGTCGCCACCTCTCTCTGCCACCGACAGGTGGGTCCCACCTATCGGGTTTGTCACCGACCTCCCGCCGGAGTCCCGCATGTGCATGCCTCGCCGGCCGACGCCGAGTCCGCTCGGGACTCTTCCCCGTGCCTCGATCCTTGCCCAAGCCACACCTCCTATAAATGCCCGAGGCTCCGGCCTCGTTTTTGCCTCGAAACACAGCCGCCCTCGCCTCCCACGCCCCACGCGAACTCGCCGGAGTTCGCGAGATCCGCCGAGCTCCGCTGCCCCGGCCCGCGCCGTATCGACGCCGCAGCTGAGCGCCGACACCGACATCGCCTTCCCCACGTCGCGTCGCGTCTCCCCGTGGGTTCGCCTGAGCCGGAGGACCTCCGGAGAAGCCGCCCGACCACCACCAGACGCCCCGCCCGCTTGCTTCTCTGACGCCGGCGCCGTCAACCACCGCGGTAAGCCTCGGCTCCTCCCTCATCCGTTAGATATAGGATCGACGGTTCACTTTAGACTAGGATTTATTTTGTTACATTTTGAACCGGTATGCTCTAAATAGCGAACGTTCACTAGTTAAGCCTCTATAGTGGACGAATTCGTCACTTATGCTTCTATAGCGAACGTTCGTCCGATATGTTTTTCTTTTTCTGTGTTATTTTCGGCCAGGGACCTATCTGCAAATACTTTCTTTATAGTTTAGTCTCTGTTCTTCAAACGGTCACAACTTTTCAACCGTTTGTCCAAATCCAACAAAACCAACGCTCACTTCTACGTTATGATCCCCTCTATCCATTTAATCAACTTCAACATGTTTTTGAAAGTTTTAAAATTTTATTTCAAACAGATTTGTTTTTTAACTTCGTTTGATCGTAACTTGAGTTTTATAACTCCGTTTGAGTTGATTCTTTTTGCAAATGAAAGCTCTTGACCTAAACTATTTGATAAGGCCAAATTCACTTAATTTTGGTACTGTTAGAAATTGTTTTCTGTTGCAAGAGTTATTTGCTTGTTTTCAAAGTTTTTCGAGATCTTTTCTTCGATTCTTTTGCATGGTTGCTCATGTGTGGTTACTATTGATTGCTTACGATGGATTGAACGGCGTGTGACGAGTAGAACTATCAAGAGTATGAGTGGGAATCATCTTCATCAATAGTACGAGGCAAGTTCACACTTTGATCATATCCCTTTCATACCCAGTTTTTACGCATTAGTTTCACCCTCAAACATTGCATGAGTAGGATTTGATAACATGTTGGTTTTGGGAAGTAGTTGATGAGGTAGGATCCTATTCTCCTGCATTCGAACCTGGGGAGTTACTTCTACGTTATGCTTATATTGCTGCTATGCTCGTAGACGTGGTTTGTTTGAGTGTATTCATGACAGATGTGAGAGTTATCATTAATGGTTAACTTAAGGTGGTTACTTTAATACATATCTGGGTGGATTGGTTGGGGAACCTTGGGGATATACAAGTGGCTTGCCCGGACACCTGGCGATATACCAGTGTTGTCCTAGAAGATCCCGGGGTTATACCGTGTGATTCTCCTATGGTCCGCCACCCAGGCTCAAAGGGATCATAAGATTATTCATGCTAGAAACTTCCATGTGCAGCCACAAGCTATTATGGGCTCTAGCATAGTTGAGTATGTTGCATGACCTCTTCTAGTGGTAGGCTAGCAGATGTAGGGGATGTAAGTTGGTACTGTCTACCCAGGGTTAGAGTTAATGCTTCTGAAAGACTGTGTCTCGGTCATCCGTTTCTCAAACACCATGTAGTGCGAGAAATCCAACGGAGGAGATCGAGTCTTGTGGGGAAAAGTGCGCAAACCTCTGCAATGTGGACAAACTAATCATGATTAGCCGTGTCCCCAATTATGGACATCTTGAGTATCTGGTTCTTGAATTATCATGTTGATCTCATCACTTTACTTAATAACTTTGTTGGGTTAATGATTATTATTTTGGGGATTGAGATGAGGATTTACCATTCTCAATGTTTTCAACAAACTTTGTAGTTAATAAAATATATTCCATTGCAGTAGGGAAAAATTGGCTTTATGCAAAAATAAACATAGAGCTTTCCACCAGCCAAATACGCATGTAGTGATAGCCATTATTCAGCATTGCTCTACAGTGTGAAATGGCCACTACATTCAATGTACTGACACTTTGTGGCCGCAACGTCTCATGTTGCAGGATCTTATGACGAGTGAGTGATACGTTAGGGTTACGATTTCTACACTCAACTTTGCCGTTGGTGTGATGGGAATCCACAACCTCGTTGTTACTTCCGCTATTTGGATTGAGGTAATAGTATTTACGTTACTTTATACATGTGATTTACCTCTGTTGTAAATCCTCGAGTACTGTGTGTGTCAGCATACCGATCCAGGGATGACACTTAAGCACAGAGACTTGACCGTCTGAGGTCGGGTCGCTACAAGATGGTATCAGAGCACATGTTGACTGTAGGACGTGACCCTAGAAACTGGCAACCCCATAGGAAAGATTTTCTCTAAAACTTATTTTTCAAAAAGATATTTTACCTCTCTTCTCTTCTGAGCTTATTCAAATATTCACTTTTTGTGAGACCATGCCCCTTTTTCCCTTTTGACCACTCGAAGATTCGACTGATGAGACCGCTCCAAGAAGTACAAGATATCGGACAATTAAGACCAATTCCGAATGAAGAGGATTTCACCATGCATTAGAAGTGTTGAAGCTACAACAGTTGAAGACTCCGAAGACTAGGAGAATTTGAAGGGCTCTGAAGAATTTCCAGAT
The DNA here is from genome assembly GCF_002575655.3 of Aegilops tauschii subsp. strangulata. Classification (NCBI taxonomy): domain Eukaryota; kingdom Viridiplantae; phylum Streptophyta; class Magnoliopsida; order Poales; family Poaceae; genus Aegilops; species Aegilops tauschii. The sequence continues at coordinate 6,030,253 of NC_053039.3, forward strand.
TAGTATGACCTAGGAAGGCTACCCTTATGGAATTGGTCAGACTATTGAAGTTGTCAATACCTAAGATCAAGGTGTGTCGGAGAAAGACCAGAACATGGAGCGTTAAAACTCAGAGTTTTTGTCAAGAAAACCCTAAGGCAGGAGATATCAACTATGGAATGATAGCTCATGGAAATGACAAGGGCATAAACACGGTTATCCATGATGTTATCGCCCTCTTATGCTATTGTCACCATACTGAGTTAAGCTCACATTTCTTCGGAAGGATTGAATGGTAGAAGGCTAATGGAGCACCTATCAGCAAAGGATGAAGTTTTAACCTTAGCTGGTGTATCGCCAGGATCAGGAGTATTACATCAAGAATTTTAAGACAGACCTTCAGGAAGCCGTATTTGACAAGGAAGCATTTCGTGAAGAACTCAAGACCCAGAAGCTGAAAGTAGCCAAGCTGGAGGAGCAAACCCACGAGATACCGGAGAATTCGTCAGGAACTGAAGGACAGTAGGACCATGGTTCATGCCAAGGAGGTCGAAACCCAGAAGTTGGAACGCAACTCGAGAACATTAAAGGACGTCATGAGAGACTTCGCGTCAACAGAGAGGATCTGGCAAAAGAACTTGAGAAGGACAAGCACGATCGGAAGAAGCCATCGGAGACATGAGCAAGACTTGAAGATTTTGATGATTTTGAAGATTTACTGACCTTTAGAAGACCAAACCCCAGTTATATACTTACGTCAGATGCGACGATTGTGAGCTGTCATTTGTTTGATGATTTTTCGACAGCCACAAAATAAAATCTGTCTTTTCAAAACTTTTGTTTGTATTGATTGTATCCCTCCCTATCTCTCTTATCTCACCCCAAAACGGTTGAAACCAATAGAGGAGGAATGGAGATGAACTCATATTTTCTGGACCGATAACTCAGTTGGAGACGGACCGATGGATTCAGAATATGGAAGATCACATGAAGAATAACACTATAGCCGGAAAGGATATGGCCCAGCATGCTCTTCAGTGCTTTGATAGAGGTGCTGCTACTTGGTGGAGGATGTGCCAAACCATCAATGGATGGCAAGGAGTAACCACTTGGAAAGAATTAAGCTGACTTTGCCAAAGTCTCGTCTTGTGTCCTAGAAATTGAAGCCTTATGGAAATGATACGAAGAAACCTTGTGCATGCAAGCTCTGTGGAGAAATAGGACACACCCATAAAGAACACCAGGATGAATGCCCTCGTTGTGAAGAAAGTCACCTAGCTGAAGAATGCCCAACTAGACAAATTACTTGTTTCTTGTGTGAAGGGACTACCCACTACCCTGCTCAGTGTCACATTTACCCTATGGTACACTGAACCATCCAGCAGAAGAAAGAAGTAATGAAAGGAGCCCTCATGGAAATTTTAGAAGAACCGGTGATGAAGGAAGATGTCGAGGACACACACAAAGGGAACATAATTAAAGCCTGCACCAAGTCATGCTATTCATGTGGAGAAGAAGGACACATCTCCCAAAATTGTCTAAACGGGGATCTAGTAGAATTCCCGACAGAGGAAGTAGAGTATGACCCACAGGAAATAGAAGCCTTGATTGGAACGGAAAAGTCCAGGAAGAGAAGTAGATTAGATACCAGGAAGGACCTGAGTTATATCACCTGTTTCAGGTGCAAGGAGTCAGGGCACTACTTCAGTAGTTGCCCCAAAAGGAAGCCGAGGACCCAAGGAGGCTATGTAATCACAAGGAAACCACGAGACTCGTTGGAAGTAATATGTTTTCGTTGTAATGAAGCAGGGCACTTTGCCAGAGATTGTCCCAAGGAGAAGGAGACTTGTGATATTTAGTTGTGTCTATGAGAAGTATAGTAGTAGTAGTGAGAACATTTTCCTTTATATTGAGGCGATGTGTTGGGGATATTACAGCTGGGCGTAAACCGGCCAAGAGAGGCCGGGTTAACCCCATAATGGTTTACAGACGGTGGTGCTTTATGAAGGCCCAGGGCCCAAAGACGGTTTAAAGTCTATAGATGTAAACCGACATTGATTAATAAACTTGTGTTGTAAGATAGAAAGAGCAGAGACTGAGCCGGACACGTTTATGAGCCGGCCTCGGGACCCTGTAAACCAACGGGCATCGACCCATGTATATAAGGGGACGACCCGGCCGCGGTTTAGGGGGAAGAGACAACAACTCGAGACCCAGGCAAAGCGTATTCGCTCCCTGGTCATAGAAACCTTTGCAATCCCACAACAACTGGATCGTAGCCTTTTATCTTCACCGCAAGGGGCCGAACCAGTCTAAACTCTCCGCGTCCCTTGTCCACTTTAACCCCTTTAAGCTAACCCGCTGCGATGGCTCCACGACTAAGTCCTTTCTCTAGGACTTCTGCCGTGACAAAATCGCACGATGGTTTCGAGTTCTTAGAGGGCGGCTTCGAAGGACTCAAGGGATACGCTGTGGGCCGGATGACCAAGAGTCGTCGCGGCAAGTTCTACATTGACGACGTAGGCTAGGGCCCCGAGGCCGGCTCAATCGGGTACGGGTACCGGGTCCCCTTCGGCGGCATACACGTTTTCATTGGCAAGATCAGCGAACCGGGCCCTGAGCCGGACATCTGCACCGACATCATCGAGACGGCTCAGCGTGCGAGATCTGCCCGGGTTAAGCCTGTCATGAAGCGTGCCTTCGTGGGAGTCATCCTCAGAGTGGAATCTGAGGATAGATCGGAATCTGGTGGTGAAACCGTCGTCTATTCCAGCGACGAGTCATCGACCGGAGAGACCGAGTCATTGTTCCAGTTGCAAGATGGCCGGATTGGGGGCTGTTCCGACGGTGATAGTATTCCGGACCCCTTTGATCTGCCAAATCGGGTTGCGATCTTCATGGTCGGTACACAGCCAGCGCTCCACTCTTCGACCGCAGCGGCGGTGATTTCCGGATCAGCGACGGCGACAGCGGCCGGGGCAGGAGGACCCGTGCGATCGCCGGCTCAGGTTTTATATGATTTATTTGACGCCTTGGCAGCACTGATGGCGGAGGTTAATCCGGCGAATAAAGAGGAGCATAATGCGGAAATCGCAAAAGTGAAAGATCAGATAACCCAGGTCAAGGCCGACCTGGCAGCTGAGGATACCAGGATGGCTGCGGAACGGGCCGCATTGGATGCACAAGCTTACCGGCTTATGTTGGATCAGAGCGCGTCCAACGATGTCATGAGGAGAAGGTACCGGTCTCACTTGCCGCCGGTTTATGAGGCCAGGAACCTCTTTAATACCCCAGGAGCAGGGACCAGTAATCCGCCAGCGATAAACCGGACAGAGGCACCTGGAATGGGAGCGCCAGTTCAGCCGCGTCCAGCAGATCCGCCTCGTCATGACAATGTCCCGTTATAGCACGTCCCAACACCGCCGGGTCACTACTCTAACCCGATGGATAACATTGTCGCTGCCGCTTCACGGCTGGCGGCTCTGCCGATCGAAGGCGAGTCCCCAATAGCGGTCGAGACGCGACGGGCTAGGGAGCTCCTTTAGACAGCTTTTACTCAGCAGTAGGCTTATTCATATAGTCGCGAAAGAATCCATTCTACTCCCCGCCCAAGCCAGAGTTACAGCAGGCATATCGATGAACCGGCCGTGTCAAGCAGTGCGCGAAACCGTAATCCGCCCCGTGGCTATAACCCGGCGGGTGGCGGTGGTGATTCTCAGGATGTGGTGGATCATGCTAGGGCACGTCAAGAGGCCGAGTTAGCGGCGCAGCATGAAGCCCGCCAACATACTCCGGTTCGTCCAACCACATCGGTGGAACCAGGGGTTACTTCCAGCTCTTTGGGAGTGCCGTGTCTCGTCCCAGCACTGCGCAACGTGTGCCTGCCCAAGGATTTCAAGGGCCCACGTAAAGTGCCGAATTACACCACCGATTTATCCCCCGAGTCATGGGTTGAAAGCTATGAGATGGCAATGGAGATGCTGGATGTGGATGATGCGGCGTGTGCTAAATACTTCACCATGATGCTGGAGGGGACAGCCCGCACTTGGCTGAAGAACTTGCCGGCTAACTCCATTGGGTCATGGGCCGAATTAAGGGCCCGGTTTATCCATAATTTCAAGGATATATGCAAGCAGCCCATGTCAATTGTGGACTTAGCTGCCTGTGTCCAGGAGGAAGGAGAATCAACAACCCGTTGGGTGCGCCGGGTTTCGGAGATTTTCCATTCATCGGACCGCATCAACGCTGATACAACAGTTTTGACATTGGAAGGCAATTGCCGGTTTGCACCTCTAAAGTTGAAGTTGCGATGGCTCAAACGTCATTGTAATGACATGGGAACACTTATGGCAGCTCTGGTAAAGTATGCCGACTCTGATAGTACCAAGGACCCCGAGTCTGACGATGACAAGACAGGGAAGGGAAACAAGAGTGGCAGCACCAAGGGGCAGCAGCATAACCCGGTGGGTCATGGAAACAGCGGTAAGCGTAAACCGGATAACAGCTTGGATTTTGTGGCTAACACCAACGCGCAGGACAAAGGCCACGGCGTAAGGGTAAACTACCCTAGCGTGGTGGAGGACCAAGTCCTAATCCGCAGCCCCTGTCTTATCTGTTAAACCAGCCTTGCCCAAAGCACGGGACGCGGGACAAGCCGTCCACGCACCTCTGGAAAGATTATTATATCATGCAGGAGTTCAAAAATTCTGATTTTTTCGGTATGATCACGGACCGGGCAGCGGTTCAGGCCCTGGATCTCATGGGCCGGGTTACGGTGGAGGCAGTTCCGGTTCAGGTTTTCACGATAATCAGAGTGGACATGGTAATCAAGGCAATCAGGGCAATCAAGGTGGTTATAATCATCAGGGCAATCAGCAGCGAGAGCAGCAGTCGGGTTACCAGAGCAACCCGAAGCAGTTGAATAGTGGGTACTGTATGTCTTCACCACTAGTCTATGCAAGCGCGATCAGAAACTTCATAAAAGGGCAGTGAATTCCCTTGAACCGGCGGTGCCTCGTTACTTGCGCTGGTCTGAGCAGCTGATCGTGTGGAGTAGAGAGGATCATCCACCCCGGGTTGATAATCCGGGTCATCTGGCTTTAGTGGTGGCGCCTCAGGTTGGAGGTTATAAGTTCACTAAGGTACTCATGGATTGGGGGAGTAGTATCAATATTCTTTATTATGAAACTTTCCGTCGCATGGGGTTAACAGATAAAAATCTTAAGCCGTCCAATACAGTCTTCCATGGTGTAGTGCGTGGTAAATCGGCATATCCTGTTGGTAAGATAGCTCTGCAGCTGGCTTTTGGAGATGAGCATGACTCGAGATCAGAGACATTGACTTTTGAAGTAGTGAAAATCAAGAGCCCGTATCATGTCCTGTTTGGACGGCCGGCTTATGCTAAGTTCATGGCGAGGCCCTGTTATGTCTATTTGCAGCTCAAGATGCCCAGCCATAAGGGGACCATCACGGTCCATGGGAGCCGCAAGATCGCTTTAGAATGTGAAGAAGGTGATGCGGCTTATGCTGAGTCGGTTTGTGCAACAGAGGAGTTGAAGTTCTATAAGGACAATGTTGATCCGGCTGATATGACTTCTTTGAAAAAGCCAACTACAGAGCATGATCTGGCCTTAAAATTTAAATCGGCTGATGAGACTAAGCTGGTTGTTTTTGTTCATGGTGATTCATCCAAGCAGTTTAGCATCAACGCTAACTTGGATCCGAAATAGGAAAGCGAGCTCATCGAGTTCATCCGTGAGAATCGGGACATCTTTGCGTGGAAACCTTCTGACATGCTAGGTGTACCGGGAGAACTCACTGAGCACACTCTCAATGTCGATCCCAAGTATAAACCGGTCAAGCAGTTTCTTCGCCGGTTCAATGAAGAAAGATGCAAGGCTATTGGTGAGGAGGTAGCCAGGCTCTTGGCGGCTGGACTCATCGTTGAAGCATTTCATCCTGAATGGTTGGCTAATCCGGTGCTGGCACTTAAGAAGAACGACACTTGGCGTATGTGTGTGGACTACACAGATCTCAACAAGGCCTGTCCAGCGGACCCTTTTGCTCTCCCTCGTATTGATCAAATCATTGATGCTACGGCGGGTTGTGAGCGTTTGAGTTTTCTGGATGCATGTTCTGGTTACCGTCAGCTCCAAATGGCAGTTAACAACCAGGAAAAGACAGCGTTTATAACTCCTTTTGGAGCCTTCTGCTATGTATCTATGCCTTTTGGGCTTAAGAGTGCCCAGGCGACTTATCAGCGTTGTGTGTAGAATTATCTTCATGATCAGATCGATCGCAATGTTCATGCTTATGTGGATGATATTGTGGTGAAATCCAGAAAGAAGGAGACATTGATAGATGACTTGAAGGAGACCTTTGATAACCTCTGGGTTTATAAAATGATGCTTAATCCGGCCAAGTGTGTCTTTGGTGTACCAGCAGGCAAACTCTTGGGCTTTTTGGTGTCTAATAGGGGCATTGAAGCTAATCCAGAAAAAATCAAGGCTGTAACTTTGGCTAAACCGAAGTGCATCAACGATGTTCAACGCCTGGCGGGCCGGATTGCCGCCTTGAGCCGGTTTATCAGTCGCCTCGGTGAGAAGACCATCCCTCTATATCAGATGCTGAAGAAGAAGGATAATTTCGTCTGGAGCGAGGCCACCAATGAAGCGTTTGAAGACTTAAAGCGCCAGCTAGCCGAGCCGCCTGTCCTTGCTGCTCCTGTTGATAAAGAGCCTTTGCTATTATATGTGGCTGCTAATGCCCGGGCTGTCAGTGTGGCTATTGTGGTGGAGCGCAAGGAGGCCAGAAAGGAGTATCCGGTTCAACGGCCGGTTTATTACATCAGTGAGGAACTTATTGAGTCCAAACAAAGGTACCCGCATTCGCAGAAGCTGGTGTATGGAGTTTTTATGGCGAGCCGGAAGCTTAAGCAATATTTCCAGGGTCATCCCATCACCGTGGTCAGTTCTGCTCCTTTGGGGATATAATCCAGAACAGGGAGGCGACTGGCCGGATTGCCAAGTGGGCTATTGAGCTTGGGCCTCATGGGTTGAAGTATATGCCCCGGACGGCGATCAAGTCTCAGGCACTTGTGGATTTCATCAATGACTGGACAGAATTATAGGCGCAAGAAGAGAAACCGGATCATACCTATTGGACTATTCGTTTTGACGGGTCCAGGCAATTGGAAGGCTCGGGGGCTGGAGTCGTATTAACTTCGCCACGAGGTGATAAGTTTTGTGATGTTCTCCGTTTAATGTTCCCTTGCACTAACAATGTAGCTGAATATGAGGCTTTACTCCATGGTCTTCGGATGGCTAAAGAGATGAATCTAAGCCGAATTAAGTGCTTCGGTGACTCGGACCTGGTGGCTCAACAGGTGTCTGGTACTTGGGATTCCAAGGACCCACTCATGGCGGCATATCATCGAGAGGTGGATCTTGTTGCAGGTCACTTCAAAGGTTCTCAAGTCGATCATGTGGACCAGCGGAAGAACGAAGCGGCGGACGCCTTAAGCCGTTTGGGTTCCCAACGTAAACCGGTCCCACCCAATGTCTTCCTGGATGTGCTGCATTATCCGTCCGTCAAGCTCCCGACAGAGGAGGATTTGGCTGTTCCTGACCCGGAGGCTCAGTTGGTGGCGGCTCTTCATGTTATCCGGATTGGACGGTTCCATATTTGGCGTATATGAACCGGGGCGAGTTACCAGAGGATGAAACTTCGGCCAGGCAGATAATCCGGCGGTCCAAGTCCATGACTATTATCAATGGAGAGTTACATCATTGTAGTGTGACAGGGGCGTTTCAGCGTTGTGTATCTCCTGAAGAAGGCCGTGAAATTTTGCGTGAGATCCACGAAGGAGATTGTGGTCATCACGCCGGTTCAAAGTCTCTGGTAGCCAAGGTGTTTCGTCACGGTTTCTATTGGCTGACGGTTCATGCTGATGCTGAGGACTTGGTCAAAAGGTGTGATGGATGTCATAGATTCTCACGACACGCTCATGTACCGGCTCAAGAGTTGAGGATGATTCCAATCACTTGGCCATTTGCAACTTGGGGGCTAGATATGGTTGGGCCCTTTAAGAGATCCAAGGATATGTTGAGGCATGTAATGGAAAAGCAAGACCTTGTAATCATTGGAGAATCAATAAAGTTAGCATCGTTGGTACTGATTGGATTTTATGAGCAGTGACTCTATGAAGGAATATTTTGACCATGTTTTAGGATATGAGAAATGTGGTCTATGGATGAATTTCTGCATTTCAAGGGTGGTAGTACCCTGTGAGGAGATTTGACCCCTGGAAAGGATAACGATGTTCCACGGAGTGGGCTTCATAAGTATAAGGTTTATCTCGAAATGTGGGATACCCCAAGAATATGAAGAGATGAAGTACTATTGGAGTATAAAGGAGGTATGATGTTGGAAATATGGAGCAATTGTAACTCCATGATGAGTCAGAGTAATCACGTTTTAGTTTGGTATGAATAGAAGGAAGGGAGACAGTACAATTGGATGGATTTAAGAATGCTAGGAAGCTGGATGTTGGAATAATGATCAGTTGCACCGATGATGAGTTCAAGGTTTACACGTGATGAGATGGGCCATAACCCACAGGCCCCAGGACCTGCCAAGAAGCATGCACATTCTTGCTGAAGGAAAAACCCTGGAAGAAGTTATGACTTTATCGACGGACGATCTTATAGGAGTAACACAAACCTGAGAGTTGTGAAGGAACGATAGTTGTTTGTTGTCTTGCAGAATCAATGGATTTATCCAAACTTAGTTCGTCGACAAGAGAAAATTCTGCAATGCTTGTGAGGATGACCGAGTGTTAGAATGCGAGATTCGCTAAACCGTATACAAGGTAATGATTTGAGTGCGGGATGGATTGATCACCATACCGAGTTACTCTTATTATTCGCCTTGCTATATGGGATGCTAAATCTGAGTGACTTACCTATAGTAGAGAGACGGCGATATTAAACCTTGTTTAAACCTTAGAATGGTATGACAGTTTTCCCTTGTACTAGGCAGTTGTTGTCAATCGTAGGTCATACGGTGAGAATGAAGCCCAGACCCATTTCCTGCAGGAGAAACCCTAAATTGATTACCACCATGAGATATCAATAGTTGTTTAGTTTTGGCGCCAGACCCGTCAGCTAAGAAGACCCAATCACACAAGAACCTTGCCTAGCTAAAAGGACACAAGAATTGAGGCAAAGGTTATGCGACTACCGGAAGAGCCCAGAGAAGGAATTATTCCGAGAATCTGAGAAGACCGACACTGCCAACAATAAGGATGTAGTACCTGAGTTTTGTTGGAACCGTAACCATGCTTCTAAGGGTGGTAGCACCCCAGACCCCCTGTGCTGATCGATGGATTTTGAGAAGACCCCCAAACCTAACATATTTCTTTCTAGCCTGTCGGAATCTCGAGGACGAGATTCATTTTAAGGGTGGTAGGTTTGTAACATCCCAAAATTCTAAGTTTTGGAATGTTATGTTAAATAAATAGTTTTGTTTGATTGTTGTGTGATTGATTGAGTGAAATTGAGTGAAATTTGAAACTTTTTGAAAGTTAAACGAGAGGGAATAAAATGACTTCCCCAAACTTTCACCTTTGCTTTTCTGATCTCCACAAATTCAAATTCTTTTCGGATACAAAACCCTAGAGAGAAGATGACATGACTTCTTCCATTTAAATAAAATGAGAAGGGTTCTGAAAATATTTGAATTTCATTTGAAAATATTTCAAATTCCGAAACTTTAAGCAACTCAATGATTTTCATGAGAGAAGATAAAATGACTTCTTCAAAACATATGAAATATGAGTTGGAAGTTTAAAAGGATCAAATTTAAAGTCCTTTTGAAATTGTTTTCAATTTGGAGTTATTTGGGGTTTTTATTCAAATTATTTTTCTCCAAAAATAAAATATACGGAGAATAGGGCAACATGACTCCCTACAATAGAAAATTGGAGAAAAGTAAATTTGGATTTCTTTTGGTATTTTTAAAATGATTTTCTTTGGGTTTTATTATAGCAGTAGCACTCTTTGCTTTATTTAAATTTTTTGTGGATTTTATTTGACGTTAGAAAAATGTCCATGTTGTAGAAAATCTTTTTCTAAAAATTTTGATATATTATATGCCTATATAATATATTTTTATTTATTTTGCTTTTATTATTTTTCCCTGTCTGTAAAAAAAAAGAAGCCCACCGACCGTGCTAGGCCAGGCCACCCGGCCCAGCCAACAGTGGCCTCCCTGCGCAGTGCCCGCGAACCGCCCCCCGCTAGCTCGCCCGCTCGCAGCCCCGATCGGTCGCCGCCTCTCTCTGCCACCGACAGGTGGGTCCCACTTGTCGGGTTCGTCACCGACCTCCCGCCGGAGTCCCGCATGCGCACGCCTCGCCGGCCAACGCCGAGTCCGCTCGGGACTCTTCCCCGTGCCTCGGTCCTTACCCAAGCCACGCCCCCTATAAATGCCCGAGGCTCCGGCCCCGTTTTCGCCTCGAAACGCAGCCGCCCTCGCCTCCCCACATCCCACGCAGCCGGAGTTCGCGAGATCTGCCGAGCTCCGCTGCCCCGCCCCGCGCCGTTTCGTCGCCGCAGCTGAGCGTCGACACCGCCATCGCCTTTCCCTCGTCGCGCCGCGCCTCCCCGTGGGTTCGCCTGAGCCGGAGGACCTCCGGAGATGCCGCCCGACCACCACCAGACGCCCCGCCCGCTTTCTTCTCCGACGCCGGCACCGTCAACCACCGCGGTAAGCCTCGGCTCCTCCCTCATCAGTTAGATCTAGGATCGACGGTTCAGATTAGACTAGGATTTGTTTTTTTTTAGTTTCAACCGGTATGCTCTAAATAGCGAAAGTTCACTAGTTAAGCCTCCGTAGTGGACGAATTCATCGCTTATACTTCTGTAGCGAACATTCGTCCGATAAGTTTTTCTTTTTCTGTTTTATTATCGGCCAGGGACCTATCTGCAAATACTTTCTTTACAGTTTAGTCCCTGTTCTTTAAACGGTCACAATTTTTCAACCGTTTGTCCAAATCCAACGAAACCAACGCTCACTTCTTCGTTATGATCCCCTCTATCCATTAATGAACTTGAACATGTTTTTGAAAGTTTTAAAATTTTATTTCAAACAGATTTGTATTTGAACTTCGTTTGATCGTAACTTGAGTTTTATAACTCCGTTTGAGTTGATTCTTTTTGCAAATTAAAGCTCTTGACCAATACTTTATGATAAGGCCAAATTCACTTAATTTTGGTACTGTTAGAAATTGTTTTCTGTTGTAAGAGTTATTTGCTTGTTTTCGAAGTTTTCCGAGATATTTTCTTCGATTCTTTTGCATGATTGCTTATGTGTGATTACTATTGATTGCTTACGATAGATTGACCGGCGTGTGACGAGTAGAACTATCAGTAGCATGAGTGTGAATCATCTTCATCAATAGTACGAGGAAAGTTCACACTTTGATCATATCCCTTTCCTACCCAGTTTTTATGCATTAGTTTCACCCTCAAACATTGCATGAGTAGGATTTGATAACATGTCGGTTTTGGGAAGTAGTTGATGAGGTAGGAACCTATTCTCCTGCATTCAAACCTGGGGAGTTACTTCTACGTTATGCTTATACTGCTGCTATGCTCGTAGACGTGGTTTGGTTGTGTGTATTCATGACAGATGTGAGAGTTATCATCAATGGTTAACTTAAGGTGGTTACTTTAATATACATCTGGGTGGATTGGTTGGGGCACCCTGGGGATATACCAGTGGCTTGCCCGGACACCTGGGATATACCAGTGTTGTCCTAGGAGATCCCGGGGTTATACCGTGTGATTCTCCTATGGTCCGCCACCCAGGCTCGAAGGGATCATAAGATTATTCATGCTAGAAACTTCCGTGTGCAGCCACAAGCTATTATGGGCTCTAGCATAGTTGAGTATGTTGCATGACCTCTTCTAGTGGTAGGCTAGCAGATGTAGGGGATGTAGGTTGGTACTGTCTACCCAGGGTTAGAGTTAATGCTTCTGAAAGACTGTGTCTCGGTCATCCATTTCTCAAACACCATGTAGTGCGAGAAATCCAACGGAGGAGATCGAGTCTTGTGGGGAAAAGTGCGCAAACCTCTGCAGAGTGTACAAACTAATCATCATTAGCAGTGTCCCCGGTTATGGACATCTTGAGTATCTGGTTCTTGAATTATCATGTTGACCTCATCACTTTACTTAATAACTTTGTTGGGTTAATGATTATTATTTTGGGGATTGAGATGGGGATTTACCATTCTCAATGTTTTCAACAAACTTTGTAGTTAAGAAAATATATTCCTTTGCAGTAGGGAAAAATTGGCTTTATGCAAGAATAAACTTAGAGCTTTCCACCAGCCAAATATGCATGTAGTGATAGCTAGTATTCAGCATTGCTCTACAGTGTGAAATTGCCAGTACATTCAATGTTCTAACCCTTTGTGGCTGCAACGTCTCATGTTGCAGGATCTTACGACGAGTAAGTGATACGTTAGGGTTACGATTTCTACACTCAACTTTGCCGTTGGTGTGATGAGAATCCACAACCTTGTTGTTACTTTCGCTATTTGGATTGAGGTAATAGTATTTACGTTACTTTATACATATGATTTACCTCTGTTATAAATCCTCGAGTACTGTGTGTGTCAGCATACCGATCCAGGGATGACACTTAAGCATAGAGACTTGACCGTCTGAGGTCAGGTCGCTACAGAAGTTCTACATGTATTTACATTAAGTTCCTTTCGGGGAATCCATTTCTTGAGAAATACTTACCCAACTCGATTAGGTGGCTCTCCTTCGTCAATACGTCATCGAAAGGATCTCTTGGAAAACCCTTTATCCTATTACCGTTCTTCATTCATACAACACCTTTTAAAATCAAATGGGACATCAAAGGAGTAAATCCATGAACAAATGGACCAATAGGCATGTCTGTGATAATATACTAAGCTAACCACCTAAAACACCGATGCAACACAACATAAGTGTGATGTGTTATATATAGGGTCACAATGACATAAGAAAAAGGACATAACAGGAGCTACAAGAAAAATACGAGTAGGAGAGAGCGCGTGCGGGGGAGGGGGCGAGGGGGATAAGGGCGGGAAAGAGAGGGGAGAAAAAAAGTGGGGAGAGAGAGGGACAGGGTTGACGGGATGAAGTCGAAGAATAGCGGAGAAAAATGGCGGGAAAGAGAGGGTGGTAACTTTAAAATAGTTGTACGTTACCTAAAAGATTTAAGAATTATACCTCGCCGCTGTATAGCTAAGATGCACAAAGCCAAACAATCTCCTCTCACACAACTGAAAAATAAAAAGGTCAAATACAAAGAAACATGTAGAGTCCGTATAATGCCTAAAGAGGAGGGGGCAATCCTAAGATCATGCTGGCACCCATGTTGGGTGAAAGTATGCCTCACTGTGTATCCTCCAATCGTGTACACACCTCCGTAAACAGGTCTCGATTCTCCACACGTTCTATAGAGGACCATAAACGAAGAAGTACTTTTATTGTTAAAACCTTATCATTTCTACATAGTCAAAGCGACCAAATAACGGCAAGTGCTCCCACCATGAGAAGAATTCTAAACATGTAATCAATCCCATGTAACCAGTTGACAAATATATTAGCAACACTACAAGGAGGATACAAGTCAGAAACTATTTGGACGAGTGACCATATAGAATGAGTTGCATTGGATGAATAAATGTTTCATTGTCTCATGGTGACAAAAGACATATTGCGTACTTCCATGCCAATTCCTCTTACTCCCTCTGTTTCTAAATATAACTCTTTCTAGAGATATCAATATAGACTACATACGGATGTATATAGACATAGTTTAGAGTGTAGATTCACTCATTTTGCTCCGTATGCAGTCCATATTGGAATATCTAGAAAGACTTATATTTAGGAACGGAGGGAGTAATAAAGTTATATATAATAAGAATGACTCCACGACGAACATACCATGCAAAGATTTTATTCTTAAGATACCTTGTAATCTAGTTATGAGAAAGGAAAATTTTATAATATATTTGTGATATCCATGTGGGTTCTTTTCATAGGCATATATGTGTTGGTCACCGATGGTTGGCATACTCCCAAGTGAACCATGGCAGTTTCACCCATAACCATCCGTAATATGATTTAACATAATCTGGTTTCTTAAACCATCTGTAATAAGCATGTAAATATAAGTGATAGACCCACACAAACACAATTATAGCTCATCCACGGGTTACTAAAAATGATTACAATCATAAAAAGATACATCCATCCTAATTAATATAAGTGATAGACCCACACAAACACAATTATAGCTCATCCACGGGTTACTAAAAATGATTACAATCATAAAAAGATACATCCATCCTAATTAATATAAGTGATAGACCCACACAAACACAATTATAGCTCATCCACGGGTTACTGAAAATGATTACAATCATAAAAAGATACATCCATCCTAATTAATATAAGTGATAGATCCACACAAACACACAAGCATACATGTCAATACTCTCAAGCAAATGCTATATAATCAAGTAGGTGCAAGCTAACCCAACAGTGGACGTCTCTTGTAGCTGACGATCATACTTCCTTTAGGCTCTGGGATTAACTTACTCCAATCAGTCTTGGGATAAGGAGACAATAATTTGAGATCAAAGTTGTTGAGCAAGTGGCTCCATATAACTTTAACTTGCATGTAAGCATAGGCATCCCCACTGCAAAAATGCCTTCCACCACCAAAAGATGTGTAAGAGAACTTGCCGCCAACTACATCCTCCTGCCTTGCGGGACCAAACCGATCTGGATCATACAAGTGAGGGTTCTTGTAAATGTAAGGCATGTTATTGTTTTGTATTATGGGACTTGCAAGAGTATGCCCCTTGGGAATGTCATACTCTTGGCCTTGTCTAGTGCGCACTGTGAAATGTTTAAGTGCCTTGCGAACCAACATTGTTGTTGGCGGATTTATCCGAAGTGCCTCTTTAATACAACTATGAAGGTTATTCATCTCTAGCAAGGCATCATATTCTATTTTATTGTTGTATTTCATCATGATTTCCTTTTGCTCCTGGGATGCAGCTGCTAAGAACTTTGAATGAGTGAGTAATGAAGCTCCAGTCCAAGTGCAAGCAAGGGAACTTGTGTGCTTTCCACCAAAGATCAATGCAATGATCATCCCGGTTACCTCTGTTTCGGTTGTGGAGCGGCCGTCTTTATACTTGGAATCTATCAATCTCTGTAGCACGTCTTCCTCGGCCCCAACTGAGCTCTTCCGTGACCTCACAGTTTCGGAGAGCAATTCTATGAGTTTCAGACGTGCTTTGTCACGCCGACGGTTTGCTGGAATTGGAATATATGGGAAGAAGACACTGATCATGTTCACTCCGTTTTCGACATCACGGAACAGTTTATAGAACTCATCAAACATCTTCTCCCGAACCTCTTTTCCTAGTAGACATCGGCTTGATATCAACATGAGTAACTCTTCAAACTCATGTTTTAAATCAACTATGCCCTCCTGGCCCCATTTGCCAAAGTAGCCCTACCAACAAAAACACATCAGTACATCGTAATTAAGTGGCACTGTACACATATACATATGGTATAGTGGGACTAGAAATTTGCAAATATAGCTAATTCTCTACACAATATAATTTATGGTATGGTGATAGATTATGGACAAATATTTCCACTGTCACAATTCTTCTCAGTTGAAAATAATCCATCATACTTATAAATTCAAAAGACGTGGTAAAAGGTCCATGGTAAATTCTCTAGTTGCTAGTTAACAATTCAGAAGACAACACCAGGAAAAGAGCCATAAAGTTTATGAATTCTACGTCCGGGGACAGGATTTTGCAAGCTGCTCTATATATTAATTCTATGTGATATAGTACGTAGTATATAACAATTAGCAGATTAATTCCTCAGGGTACATTGATTAAAGCTTGTGAATGGAATGGAAATCACACAAGATACTGCATACGCACCTCCACCTCTTGAAGCATAGACTCAAGATGTCTCCTCAATTTGGATTGCTTCAATGCATCAAGATAAAAGCGGGACTGCTCAGTCCGAGTGGCCGCATCGACGCCTTGACCTACCTCTTGTCCAAACATGGGTACAAGGAACTCAAGAAGATTGCCATGATTAATCTCCGACTCCAACCCTTGAAAGAAGTGAGCTTGGACCTCCGGCCCGATCAGAAAGGTCACATTACATAGTCCAAAAGGACTAACTGTGAACACACTGCCATACTTACTGTATAGGCAGTTTATCTTAGCTGGAAGGTCAATTGTAAGAAGTCTAGGTAAAAGTCCCAGAAAAGCAAGACCATTCACCACAGGTGGAGGTGGTTTCCCACTGGTTGGAGCAACGATACTTGTTCCTCTTATGATCCTGAGTACGATCACAGTGATGAAAACAAGACCCGCAGTGAACCACACGGCGGCCCAACCAGCTGTCATGTTCATGCCGATAATCAGCAACCAGAATGCCAATATATATAATTTGCCCTGCAAGAATTGACGAGTAGATGAGTTGGAAAATGCATCACTTTGAACTTGCATACCAATTCGGAGGAATTTTTTTTTGAGACATAATTAGGAGGAGCTAAGAGGGGTTGAGACATAATTAGAAGGAGCATAGTCATATGGAGTATTAAGATTGTTGTAGTCTTGCAGAGAGGGAATACCCTCGAGAAAAAGGTAGAATTTTGACGCTTGAGATAGATGCGGTTTGAGGGATAAGTATGAACTACGAGGAAGACAAGCTTAAAAGTGCCCATAACGTATACATCCTTCGATGGAGAATCTTAGATGAAGACGAATCGATTCAGCCATGGGAGCTACATCCTACCGGGAGTATACCGAGAAAACAAATCGACTTCCAGCATACCTGAATACACCTCCAGAATGAGAAGTATGAGAGGACTGCAGCCGCCCAAGATTTCTTCCTAATCACCCTATGACCACACAACCCACTGTCAGTGTGTCACATATATATAACAGGAGGAGTACCCACGAAGAAGCACAAGTTGCTAAAGGCCAGCAAGTACGGCTCTTCCAAGAAACAGAGAGAGGCGGCTAAGGAAAAAAATAAATAAATATACAGTCAGTGCGAGGAGAACTGTATGTTTTTTTATCCCTCTAGCTCTCAGTAGATGAGATTTAAGTAAATCTCACCACGGGTTGACACCAGCATAGGATTCTCTTGATGTTTATTTTCCTTTTTCTCTTTCAGTTTTATTTTTTCCATGTTCTACTTTTTGTTTTTCTAATTTTTACTATTTATATTTTTATTAAAATATGTAAATTTAATTGTGCACGGCCGATCGGCATGCTACTGCAGTTGCTGATGGCCGATGGACATACAGTTGTGCCCAAGCGAGTGTGCAACTACAGCTATGCACCAGTGCGCGGGCAACAATAGTTGTGGGCGGCTGGTGGACATACACGTAAATGTATGTTGTACGCGGCCATGGACTTGCAGTGGCACACAACTAACAAGTGTGCAACACACTACACAAATAACTTACTACGTCAAGTAAAAGAAATACTAGGCGAACGCCAAAAACATAAAAACTTTGCTGAGTGTTGCACTCGGTAAAGCCGGCTTGGCCTACCCTAGCCGCCCCTCCTCCTCCTCCCTAGCCGCCCCTCCTCCTCTTCCCTTCCTCGCCGCCCCTCCTCCTCTTCCCTTCCTCGCCGCCGCCTGATGCAGCCGCCGGGCAAGCCTGGGGCACCAAGGATGGTGGCGGCGGGGCCTCGGTTACCCTGCCTCTGCGTGGGGAACCCCGGATCTGGAGCGGCGGCTCCATTGGCAAGGCACGGCCGGCTAGCAGCCGTCTGGGCGGTGGATATGTCGTCCCGGCCGCGCGGGCGGCAGGTTCCGGTGGTCGTTGGTGGCCGGCGACCGTTTCTGCGGTGGCCGGTGCGCGCTATCTGGTGCCTCCCCTCCTCCCCTGTTCAGCGTGCGGGCCATCCTCGTCGGGCCACGCTTCCTTGGGTCGCCGGTTCTGTACAGGAGGCGCTGCTGGTGGCGGGGATCTAGTTCGGGCGAAATCCCTGGTCGGCCATGGCCGGCAGCGTCGACGGCAACGCCTGAGGGCGTCGTTCCCCTCCTTGGAGGTGTTGGTATGGACAGATCCCCTCCCTTCCCCTTCCCCTAGGTCTCCCGGGCGAAAGCCCTAACTTTGTTGGGCGGCGACGGCGTTCACGGCGCCGTTCCCTTCTTGAAGGCGCTGCTTCGGGAACCTTGGGGCTGGGTGGTGATTGTGGGTGGTGGGCGACGGTGGTGGTGCGGCCCTATCCTAGCATGGATCTGCGTCCGTTGCTTGGAGATGGACTCGCGTAGGTGGAGGTCGTCGTTTGGCGTCATGGTGGCGTCGATAGCGGAGGCACCTGTCAAGGTTGGCACCTCAATCTGCTCTGAAGATGGACCAGTGGAAGATGGTGGCGACGACACATGGGAATGCGTCGGACCGGTTTGTGCCCCGGACCCGGTATGTGGCTCGGTCGGGGCCTCCGGCTTTAGATGTTAGGCTTAGGTGAGAGGTCTGGGTATTTGGCCCAGCTTGCACCCCTCCATCATATGGATTGGAGTAGCGGCAGATGTTGCCAAAATGGCGGATTCAGTCATATTGTTGTACTGTTTTGTAAGGTCCTCGAGAATAATCAATAAAATGGCCACATGCATCTCCCAGATGGAGCGGCCGGAGGTCATCCTCCTTTTCTAAAAAAAACGAGCCCTCCGCAATATAAAGGCATGTGACGGTCGGCCCATGAAAATGGAGGTGTCACGTGGCAGCTCTGTAAGCCGCGTTTTCCTACTTGGCTATTGACTTCCATTTCGTCTCAACCAGAGTGTGCGCTGTGTACAACAGCTAAGCGAGTTCCTTTGTCTCGATGCACGGCACAGAGTAAGCCCAGTACCCCAACGTGGCAATGAGAATCA
The DNA here is from genome assembly GCF_002575655.3 of Aegilops tauschii subsp. strangulata. Lineage (NCBI taxonomy): Eukaryota > Viridiplantae > Streptophyta > Magnoliopsida > Poales > Poaceae > Aegilops > Aegilops tauschii. Next base: position 6,049,239 of record NC_053039.3, read on the forward strand.
CATATGCTCAAGTCAAAACATTAGCCGACCACTTCACCCTGCTAAGTTTTTTTTCTTTTTGAGAACATGCCCTTGCTAAGTCTGGTTCCCAGGTAGCCCATGTGAACTAATAAACCGGGTCGATCTGGATGTGGTTGCCAATCCACGTCGGTCAAACTCTGTGTTTGTTCAAGCAGCCCATGTGCACAGAACCAGCATGGTAGTTATGTCTCTGTTGCGAAATGGCGGCCCCAGCGTGATTCCTGGGCTGGCGTGCGCGACGCTCTGATTAGTGAATTATATATCTTTTGAAATGAGATAAAAGATCTATTATTTTCATTGATTAAGAAGAAAAGAGTTGCCTGGTTAATCAGAGAAAAACTGGACCAATACCTTGATTAGAGTATCTCTAGCAGACATCTTAAAACGCGCCGACCCGCAAAATAACCGCTTGTTTACAGTTTTGGATGAAAAAAATGCCCCGACCAGGCACAGTATCGGCCCACGAATTGTAAAAAAAAATTGCAGTGCGTGAAAAACCCCTCAACCTTTAGATTCCTGGGGCGGGAGGCCGACCCGAGCTCGACCCCTATCAGCTGCGAGTTTTGGCGGGAGAGACATTTCCGCGTGGCTCTTCCTACTTCCCTATCCCTCTGCCGCCAACCACCTCCCTCCACTCGCCCCGGAGCACCTTCCGCGGCGTCCCTCCGCCGCCATGAAGTCTCTCAGCCGTCGGCTGTCACTGCGGCCGCCATCAACGCGACACCCCCTTGGCAGATCTCGTAGGCGGCCATGCCGCGCTCGTCGCCGTTCAAGGTTGTGCCGCGCCACCCTCGCAAGTGGCAGGGCAACGTCGTCGTTCAGGGCGGGGCTCCCGCCGGCCCCGCCGGGATGGCATGCGCGCTAGCCCCCATGGCCAAGGAGGACAAAGCCATGGCCAAACTTCTTTAAGAGGAGAACAAGATCATGATGATGAACCGAAATGAGATGGATGAGGTCACCAAAGAATGGCATGACATGGCAAGGTTGGAGATCTTCGAAAGGAGGAGGCTACCCGGAAGAGGCCATGCGGTGCCAAGGTTCGGTGTGCATAGTGGTTCGGCAAGTGGTGGTGGCAATGGTGGCGGTGAAGATTTCATATTGTGATGATGATGATGATGATGATGATGATGATGATGATGATGATGATGATGATGATGATGATGGATGCGTCTTTTGGGTTGTGCCAATGATGACGGAAGCTATCTCTTTTGGGTTGTGGCGAAAAACTATGCTTAAATGCCGTCAAAACTATGTGGTGGTGGCAAGATCATGTTTGGATTCTCCGCATTTACGTTTTACTTGTTCAAATTCGTGGTCAATTCATGTGTGTGCTTTTAAGTTTGAGGGCCGAAATCGGAAACACAGGATATTCTCTTTTACTGCTCGGGTTTGTGGGCTCGATTCCGCCGCAGCCGATTTCGGCCCTTAAAACACGATTTTCTCGACCCTTATCCCGCTTATAAGGGTCGCGGTTTTAAGGGATCTGCTAGAGATGCTCTTACAAACCCCACAAGGGGGAAATGTGGACGACCTGGCCACAAATGCCAAACAGTTTACCAAAGCATCGAGGACAAGGCAGCTTCGATTTTGCTAACGAGCTTCACAAACAAAATTGCAAACCTCGCACCGACCTAGTTCATCGCAACATCCGAAGAACACAACCACAAGGGGGAAACGTGAGAGTTCCTAAAACAAGCCGTTGTACATACATTGTGTGGCATCCTTAGACTACCCACAGTGAGAGTAACATAGGTAGTAACATCACACACATCTAGATAAAATAGATGATGTGGCAAGCAATAAATGAAGAAATGGAGGAAAGTGGTAACATAGCTAGTTGCTAGTAGTATGAGTAACATCACACATATCAAGGCAAAATGAGTCTATAGCCTAATAAATGAAGTGTTGCATGTTACCACACATATGTTACTCCCCACTATAGAGGTAGTAACATAGACTAGTAACATGTGCATGTTACTAGTCTATGTTACTACCCATTGTGGCCAGTCTTAGACTCAAGACTGGTACATAGTTGTCTAGTTACGCCGTCGAACTAAACATAAATCTGGAACGTAGTTATCTAATTACGCCATTGAACTTGCCATGTATGGAACAATCAAGGGAGATAACTCATGATGATGGCATCGACATGATATATGTGATGTCCTGGTCATTACTTATATGGGACAAATGCACTTTTTCCCGTACTTGGAATCTACCCATGGGTTTTGCCCTTAGAGCATCTCCAGCCGCGCCCCCTGAAAGGCCTCCCCAAGCGATTTTTTCGCGCCGGCGCTGAAAAAACGGCCCAGTCGCGCCCCCAAGAGCCTGTTTTTCGCCGGCCTGGGCCGAAATAAGCGCCGGCGGACCCAGGCCGAACCCGACGCGCTGGGCGGCGCCCGGGGGCGCCGGGGCGAGCGGTTATGGCGTGAAAGAGCCGCGGGCCAGCCGCATCAGCGACACCGCGCGTCGTCTCCCCCAACGCCTCGGTTTCCCGCGGGAATCAATGGCAAGGCTGCCACCGGTCAGCCTTGCCATTGATTCCTCACGGGCGGCGCATCACGGGATGGCGCGCCGACACCTCCCCTCCCTCGCACGCGTACACACGGGCGCGGCGCGGCTATATAAGCCGGTGGCCTTGCTCGCCTCTGGCCACCCAGGCCCCGCCCTAGCCGCCGAGCTCCACCTCTCCCGAGCGCCGCTGCCGAGCCCTCCCTCTCCCTCCCCCTCTCCTCCCGATGGCCGAGCGTTTCCCCGGAGACGAGGCGGGGGCCAACGGCTTCGGCCGCTGCACGCTCCGCGAACAGGAGTCGTGGCTCCTGTTCCAGGCGAACATCCCGGCGCCGCCGGACATGCGCGCCGGGCCAACGGGGTGGAGGCTCAGCAACGGTTGAGTTCCCATTACCCCGTTGCCTGACTTGGAGCTCGACGACGACGCGGCCCTAGAATGGGCACGCCAGGACTCCCTGAATATGGCGAGGGAGCGCCAGTGTGCTGCCCTGCGGCGCTTCGCGTAGCGCCGCCGGGGCCGCGACGAAGGAGGAGTCGTCGTCATCGACGACAGCGACGACGACAACGACGCGCAGCCGCCGCCAGCAGTTCGCCATGGCGACGACGGTCCAGCCGAGGCGCCCGCGTCAAGGAGGACAAGGACGACCATGACGACGGCAGCGACGACGGCGACTACTCGGCGTTCAGCCAGTTTCTTTTCTAGATTAGTTATATTGCTATGTAATGAAAATCTGCAAACTGTCTAATATATGCCCAACTTTGCCGAAATTTAGTCGTGTTTAGCCGAACTTCGCTGAAATTTGCTATATATTTTTCTTTTTTGAACGCGCCTAGGGTGGCCCTGGGGCCGGCGGCTGGGGACCAACTCTCCCCCAGGCTGATTTTTTGCACCCGCTCACCCCCAGGCCACAATTTTAGACGCCCCCTGGGGGGCGAACGGCTGGAGATGCTCTTACTTTTCGACTCTGCTCAGTTTTGCCCTTAGATTTTCATCCGAGGTCGCTCGAATGCCCTTTGACTGTTTGACCAATGCTTTGAAAATTCATAACAAATTGATATGAACTCATAAAAATGCAAATAAGATATCAAAATGTTCACATAAACATTACCTTTATGTGTATGTCATTTGCATTCTGGGAAAAAGTACCGTTTAAACTACCTAAGTTTATTAATGTTTTTAACATTATTAAAAATAAAAAGGTATAAATAATACTTTTTTCAGGAATAAAAATTGCATGCAAATGTAGGTGACGTTTTCTAAACATCCTGATATCTTATTTGCATTTTTCTGAGTTCATATCAACTCATTGTGAAGTTTCAAAATAATGGTTAAAGTCATTTGAACATTCATAAAAAGTTGATACGAACTCAGAAAAAATGCAAAAAAAGATATCTGGATGTTCAGAAAACATCACCTACATTTGCATTTAATTTTTATTCTTGAAAAAAGTATGTGTATACCATTTTTATTTTAAATAATGTTAATGACATTAATAACCTTTGGTAGTTTAAATGATACTTTTTCCATTAATGCAAATGATATGCACATAAAGGTAATGTTTGTCTGAACATTTTGATATCTTCTTTGTATTTTTCTGAGTTCATATGAATTTTTTATGAATTTTGAAAGTATTGGTCAAATGGTCAAAGGGCATTCGGGTGACCTCCGGGGAAAATCTAAGGGCAAAACTAAGCAGAGTCAAAAAGTAAGGGCAAAACCCGTGGGTAGGTTCCAACTAGGGGCAAAAATGCAATTCTCCGTACTTATATTGACGCTGTATTTGCTAGAAGCTTCGCCTAATGTTCCAACAATAATGTTTTGGCATGCACAAAACACAAATAGATGAGTCAAATCCATCATTAGTTCATTAACTTAGAGACTGCCCACTTTAGGTCAAGAACTCAATTAGTGATCAGATTTAGGCCATAATATCATTTGTTTGATCAATTAAGGCGAAAGCCGATTTGGCAGAGAAAAAACCCGTTCATGTGGCTTGCACGTCGGCGTACATTGGACTGCTCACGCTAGGGTTATTGTATACATGGTGTTTTTTCAAACTCACGACCATCATTTTTTGCTAACACGCTAAGAGTATCTCTAGCAGACCCGGTAAAATCCGGTATCGCAAAATTGTTTGAGTTTCCCCTAAAACGATTTTGTAGGGACGCGAAGCTCCTAGCAGAAGAGACCCGGTATAATTCATACTGCAAATTTAAAAAGCAGTTCACACTACAAATAGTTCATCAAGCATCCGGAGTTCGTAAATAGCTAATATAAAGTTCATACTATAAATTAAACCTTGGGGAGGCCGGCTCAATCTTCGATGATGTGGTAAAACTTCTCTACGGACTTACAACATGCGTGGGCTTAGCCATGATCCTCCGTTTCGGCGGTGAGATGTTCGATGACGCCTTCTTCTCCGGCCGCCACCACGCGCTATGCGGCGAGGATCTCCGCATCCGCCTCCCGAGACCTCAGGGCGTGCGGGAAAAAGGGCGTCGTCCAATAGGGTGACCCTGCTCGCGGACCATATTACCCACCCCAACCAATCGGCTTTCATCCAAGGGCAGTATATTCTGGATGGGGTGCTGGTCCTTCACGAAGTCCTCCATGAGGTCCGCTCCAAGCACTTCAAGGCGGTCTTCCTGAAGATCGATTTCCATAAGGCCTATGACACTGTTAGCTGACCCTTCCTTCGGGAAGTTCTCCTGCGGAATGGCTTCGATGACCGTTGGGTGACGCGGGTTATGCAGATGGTCTCGTGTGGTCGCACGGCCGTCAACATCAATGGGGAGATCGGCCCCTACTTCCCCACTTACTGCGGGGTGAGGCAAGGTGACCCATTTTCCCCGTTCCTGTTTAATATGGTGGTCGATGCTCTTGCGGCCATCCTGGACAAGGCTAAGGCCGCGGGTCATATTCGTGGGATCACCCCCCACTTGTCCGGTGGCATTGGCATCTTCCCGCGCCAGTACGCTGACGACACCATCATCATGGTCGAAGGCTCGGATTTGGACATCGCTAGCCTTAAATTCCTCCTGCTCTGCTTCCAACAAATGTCTGGTCTTAAGATCAACTTCGACAAGAGTGATGTGATGGTGATGGGCTATTCTCCGGATGAGGCCCTTGACATTGCCAACCGCCTCAATTGGCGCCTAGGTTCCCTCCCAACAACCTACCTGGGAACGCCCATTAGTGACTCTCGGCTCACTGTGGTGGACCTTCGTCCAGCGGTAACCAAGTTGCAAACGCGCATTGAGCCTTGGCAGGGTTGTTGGCTCTCGAAGGCGGCCCGGACGATTCTCATCAACTCCTCGCTCTCTAGTCTCCTCCTATTCCTTATGAGCTTCTACAGCCTCCACGAGACCCTCCATCACGAGATCGCTAAAATCCAATCTCGCTTCTATTGGGCTGGGGACAATAACAAGCAGAAGTATCATATGGTTAGTTGGCCCGACATCTGCAAGCCCCGGGAGCAAGGCGGCCTTGGCGTCATGTGCTCGAAGCGCATGAACATTGCCCTCCTCTCCCGCAGGCTCTGGCGCATCTCACAAGGGCATGGCGGTCTGTGGTTAGACATCATCCGGAATAAATACTTGCGTGGCCAACCTCTGGCCTTCTGCCAACGGTCGGGTGGGTCCCAGTTCTGGCAGTCGGTCATCCAACTGCTCCCCGTCCTCCGCATTGGGACTTCCATCTCGGTCGGATCGGGAGCAGCGACCTTGTTCTGGTTTGACCGATGGGTGGGTGACGCCCCCTTCGCGGCCCGCTTTCTCGACCTCTTCTCCATCGCTGTCGTCCCTACAATCTAAGTTCAACAGGCCCTTATTGACTTAGGGTGCCTCGCGTTCCGGAGGCCATTTGGGCCTCCGCAAGTGGCCGCCTGGCATGAGCTTCTTGATTGTATTGCTCTCCATGAGCCGACTGTCGATGCTGGCCCGGATGAGGTTCGGTGGCGCCTTGAGCCTTCGGGTCAATTCTCCACCAAGTCCCTGTACGCGGCTATCGCCCCTTCCTCCGCCCCGCCGCCCCTCCAGACGGTTTGGTCCATTCGCCTGCCCCTTAAATTCCGGATCTTCATGTGGCAATGGATCCGCGGTCGGCTCCCGTCTGGAGTTGAGGTCCGCAGGCGCAATGGCCCGGGCTCTGGCCTTTGCCCCCTTTGTGATACCCCCGAAGACTCGAACCACATATTCTTCTCCTGCGTGCCTGCTCAGTTCGTGTGGAGCTGCTTTAGAGAGGCGGTTGGTGGGGATTGGTGCCACTCCAACTTCCCCGACCTCTTCGCCGAACTACAGGCCTCCCCGCTGTCCTCTCGCCACATTAGGTGGCTTGAGATTGGGGTCCTCGCGTGGACGCTCTGGACGATTCGCAATAAGCTTGTGATTCAGCGCTCCCCTCTTCGACGATCTACTGACGCCCTCTTCAAACTGTCTAGTTACTTGCAGCTCTGGCGGCCGCTTAGCCGTCCTCGGGACCGGGACGCCATCTCCGCCTTCATCGCCGACCTCCGCTTGATGGCCGTCCGGCTGTCGCCGCCCCCATCACCGCCTCCACCAGAGCCTGATTAGTCATCTGTTGCTCTCCGGCCTTGGCCCCGGCTGAGCCTTGTCTCTTATTTCGTGTGTGTTTTGGGCTTGTTGAGCTGTGCCCTCAGCAGTGCCTCTGAATTTATTATTGTGAGACTTGGGTGTGTGTGTTCTGAACTAGTCCTTGTATGTGCTCTTGGCGGTTTGCTTTATTTATAAAGCGGAGCGAAAGCCTTTTTCGATAAAAGGGCGTCGTGGAAGCCTTTGAAGCCGGCCCTAGGGGACCACCCACCACTACGGGAGAGGCGGCCACGGTCATGTGCCTGCTTGGACAGCCATGGCTGAAGGCCGGCAATCCACATCGTGCCGGGTGAGCTTGTGTGGCGGCGACCCGCCACAGCCACCATGCTCGCGAGCAGCACCGGCCATGGAGGAGAAAAACCGGCTGATTTGAGACGGGATTTAACGCCTGAGTTGGGCGTGGTAGCGGCGGCACGGTAGGACCGCGACGGAGGGATAGCATTTGTGTCCGGTAAAAGGGATCTAAAGGCGTAGATGTAAGTGCCGGAGTGGTTGGTTTGCAGGCCGCGTTTACAAAAACTTACAGGCCAGGCTAAGTTTACCAGATCTATTCGGGCTGGAAAAAGGCTTCATTAGGTAAAATGGCCAAAATTTGACTAGCCGGCAATGTTTTGTGGGATCTTCTAGAGATGCTCCAAGAGCTTTGATGGCTATCAGTTTGCAAAATCACCATGAATACATTAAACCTAGCGGAAGCGGTCCAAGGTTTGCCGGCATGGTAGCAATGTGGATGGTTTTTTTCCCTAGTATTGTTTTGTCCCGAATTGATAAAATAAAAGAAATTGTGGCTAAATTTGATCACCGACCGTGTTTTGGACTAAAGTGTGCAACCATTTTAAGTCAATAGACTAAGGGCATCTCCAACGCCGACCCTCAAAACGCTCACATACATCAGGTTGTGCAATCCAACGCGGGCCTGTATCAGTCCGCAGGGTGGTCCAGACACACTTTCTCCCATAAACGGGAGACAAACGTGGGGGGGGGGGGGAGGCTATGTGGGTGTTCGGACCGCTCCCAAGCACGCATATAACCGCCCTGTTCCACCAAAAAAAAAACGTGCGTGCTTCCCGCCCAAAACGTTCTGTGCCGCTCCAGAGCGTCAATGTCGCATTCATGCCCGCCCGCGGACGCGACCTCTCAATGTTGCCGCATTGAAGCGGCACGCCGACCATGAGAGCGATGCCCGCGCTGCTTCCTGGTGCGGGGGACTTCTCCACGTTCGAACGACACAACGGCTGTCCGTCCGTACTTCTGCCGCCCACATTAATGACACGCAGTTGCCGAGGCATCTACTCCAGCGGCACCCGTGCGCCCCACTACCGCCCACCATTGCTATATAACTATTGCCCCGGCCATAGCCGCAATCATCTGCCTTTGACCCTTTTATTCCTCTCCGCACCACTCCCACCGTGACTTCCTAGTGCTCCAAAGCTCTTTGGGACGGGCTGACGCCGGAGTAGAAGGAGGCAGCCACCATTGCTACCGGTTGGTTGGCCGGCAGGCAGCGAGAGGACGACGATGTCCCAATGGAAGGCATGGCCGACAGCAAGATGACGCCACCCTCCTCATCCACGCCACCCTCACCGGTGCATTGCACTATGACCTGTTGGGAAATGTTGCATGGAAAATAAAAAAATTCTACGCACACGCAATGATCTATCCATGCAGAGGCATAGCAACAAGGGGGGAGAGTGTGTCTACATACCCTCGTAGACCGTAAGAGGAAGCGTTTCACAACGCGGTTGATGTAGTCGAGCTTCTTCTCACGTCAACCGAACAAGTACCAAATGCACGGCACCTCCGAGTTCTGCACACGTTCAACTCGGTGACGTCCCTCGCCTTCTTGATCCAGCAAGTCGTCGAGGTAGTAGATGAGTTCCGTGAGCACGACAGCGTGGTGACGGTGGTGGTGAAGTGATCCTCGCAGGGCTTTGCCTAAGCACTACGAAGATGTGATTGGGGGCGTAAACGGTGGAGGGGGCGCCACACACGGCTAACAATTGATCAGGTTACCAAATCACATAACTCATATAATACTATATCGTCATCGATCGTTAACCGTGCGGACCCTACAGGTTCGATAACTATGTAGACATGACCGAGACACCTCTCCGGTGAATAACCAATAGCGGAACCTAGATGCCCATATTGACTCCTACATATTCTATGAAGATCTTTATCGGTCAAACCGTTATGACAACATACGTAATTCCCTTTGTCCATCGGTATGTTACTTGCCCGAGATTCGATCGTCGGTATCTTCATACCTAGTTCAATCCCGTTACCAGCAAGTCTCTTTACTCGTTCCGTGATACATCACCTCGTGACTAACTCCTTAGTCGTTTGCTTGCAAGCTTATGGTGTGTATTACCGAGAGGGCCCAGAGAGACCTCTCCGATACTCAGAGTGACAAATCCTAATCTCGATCTATGCCAACTCAACAAACACCTTCGAAGATACCTGTAGAGCGTCTTTATAATCACCCAGTTACGTTGTGACGTTTGATAGCACACAAGGTATTCCTCCGGTATCCGGGAGTTGCATAATCTCATAGTTGAAGGAATTTGTATTTGACATGAAGAAAGCAATAGCAATAAACTGAACGATCAATATGCTAAGCTAACGGATGGGTCTTGTCCATCACATCATTCTCCTAATGATGTGATCCCGTTATCAAATGGCAACACATGTTTATGGTTAGTAAACCTTAACCATCTTTGATCAACGAGCTAGTCTAGTAGAGGCTTACTAGGGACACGGTATTTGTTTATGTATTCACACATGTATTTAGGTTTCCGATCAATACAATTCTAGCATGAATAATAAACCTTTATCATGTATAAGGAAATATAAAATAACAACTTTATTATTGCCTCTAGGGCATATTTCCTTCAGTCTCCCACTTGCACTAAAGTCAATACTCTAGTTCACATCGCCATGTGATTAACACCATAGTTCACATCGCCATGTGACCAACACCCAAAGAGTTTACTAGAGTCAGTAAGCTAGTTCACATCGTCGTGTGATTAACACCCAAAGAGTACTAAGGTATGATCATGTTTTGCTTGTGAGAGAGGTTTCGTCAACGGGTCTGTCATATTCAGATCCGTGTGTATTTTGCAAATATCTATGTCTATAATGCTCTGCATGGAGCTACTCTAGCTAATTGCTCCCACTTTCAATATGTATCCAGATTGAGACTTAGAGTCATCTGGATCGGTGTAAAAGCTTGCATCGATGTAACCCTTTACGACAAACTCTTTGTTACCTCCATAACCGAGAAACATTTCCTTAGTCCTCTTTAAGGTACCTAAGGAATTTTGATCGCTGTCCATTGATCTACTCCTGGATCACTATTGTAACCCTTGCCAATCTCATGGCAAGGCACACAACAGGTCTCGTACGCAGCATGGCATACTTTATAGAACCTGTTGTGGTCGGGTTTTGAGTCTTACTCAACTTCACACCTTGTAACACAGGCAAGAACCCTTTCTTTGACTGATCCATTTTGAACATCTTCAAAAATTTATCAAGGTATGTGCTTTGTGAAAGTCCTATCAAACGTCTTGATCTATCTCTATAGATCTTGATGCCCAGTATACAAGTAGCTTCACCGAGGTCTTTCATTGAAAAAATTCTTATTCAAGTATGCTTTTATGCTATCCAGAAATTCTATGTCATTTCAAATCAATAATTGTCATCCGCATATAATATCAGAAATACTACAGAGTCCCTCTCACTTCCTTGTAATACATGCTTCACCGAAAGTCTGTATAAAACCATATGCTTTGATCACCTCATCAAAGTGTATATTCCAACTCCGAGATGCTTGCACTAGTCCATATATGGATTGCTAGAGCTTGCACACTTTCTTAGCACCTTTAGAGTCAACAAAACCTTCTGGTTGCATCATATACAACTCTTGTTTAAGAAATCCATTACGAATGCAGTTTTGACGTCCATTTGCCAGATTTCATGATCATAAAATGCGGCAATTGCTAACATGATTCAGACGGACTTAAGCATCGCTACGGGTGAGAAAGTCTCATCGTAGTCAACCCCTTGAACTTGTTGAAAACCTTTTGCGACAAGTTGAGCTTTGTAGACAGTAATATTACCATCAGCGTCAGTCTTCTTCTTGAAGATCCATTTATTCTCTATGGCTTGCCGATCATCGGGCAAGTCCACCAAAGTCCACACTTTGTTCTCATACATGGATCCTATCTCAGATTTCATGGCCTCAAGCCATCTGCCGGAATCTGGGCTCATCATTGCTTCTTCACCGTTCGTAGGTTCGTCATCGTCTAGTAACATGACTTTCAGGACAGGATTACCGTACCACTATGGTGCGGAACGTGCTCATTCGACCTACGAGGTATAGTAGTAACTTGATCCGAAGTTTCATGATCATCATCATTAGCTTCCTCTCTAGTTGGTGTAGGCATCACGGGAACGGATTTATCTGGTGTGCTACTTTCCAAATTGAGAGAAGGTACAATTACCGCATCAAGTTCTACTTTCCTTCCACTCACTTCTTTCGAGAGAAACTCCTTCTCTAGAAATGTTCCATTCTTGGCAACAAAGATCTTGTCTACGGATATGTGGTAGAAGGTGTACCCAATTGTTTCCTTAGGGTATTCTATGAAGACGCACTTCTCCAATTTGGGTTCGAGCTTATCAGGCTGAAGCCTTTTGACATAAGTGTCCTAACCCCAAATTTTAAGAAACAACAGCTTAGGTTTCTTGCCAAACCACAGTTCATACGGTGTCGTCTCAACGGATTTCGATGGTGCCCTATTTAACGTGAATGCAACTGTCTCTAATGCATAACCCCAAAATGATAGTGGTAAATCGGTAAGAGACGTCATAGATCGCATCATATCTAATAAAGTATGGCTACGGGGAGACCGACGCCAATAATTCTTATAAAAGGAAGTCAGAGAGACTAGAGGGCGACTAGAGGGCAATCCGACCAGTGAGCTTGCGCCGGTGGCCGCTCCGGCCCCGGCGGCCACCTCCTCACCCGCCTCTAGCCGCTCCGGCCTTGGCGGCCACGTCCTCACCTGTCTCTGGCCACTCCGGCCGTGGCGGCCACTTCTCGTTTGTCCATGTCCCCTTTCGCCCTCAACTTCGATCGTGGCAAGGAGTTTCAAGCTTCGATGAGATCCAAGTTTGGCCACCCCGTGGTGTTCTCTCCTGGTTTTCATCGTCCAGAATTCATCTTGGTGGTATCTTTTGTTCGAGCCTCTTTCAAGTTGGCTGTGCACACGGTTAGTACTGCTCTTCATGCCTCTTTTGGTGGTTATGCTCAAGGTTTTCGTGTGTGTCACCTCTTAGACCGTATTTTCATGTTCTATGTGGCGTCCAATTCAGTGGGTTTTGAGATTTACAATGCTGGTAGAGTTACTGAAAATGATTTCGATATGGTGTTTAATCTATGGGGTCATGGAGGACCAAATTGGCGTCATGAGGAACGATGGTTTTATGCGGAGGAAGAGAAAGAGTGGACTTTAGTTGGCAAAAATGGCAAGGCTGTGGTGCCCGCCGCCGGCGATCGCCAGAGTTCCTATGCGGCGGTCGTGGCGAGAAGGTCGGTCTTCGATAGGTTGTCAGAGGACAATCATGGCGCAGTTACTCAGGGTCAAAATTCTGTTAATTCTCAATTTAATCAGCCCATTAATGGGTTGGTAACGGCTTGCAGTGAGGAGCGACAAAGCTGGCATGATCGACGTAGTTACGTGCATGCAGTTTGCCATGCATGCGGTGACCTGGGCCACCTCGCTCGTTTTTGCAACAAGCCCAATCTGCCTGGGCTCTGGCCTTTTCTTAAACTTGCCCCCTTCTCGAGCCCTCCTGAAGAGGCTTGGGCCCTGGGTGTGGTGGACGGTTGGTTTCGGGCTTCAAGGCCTCGCATCAAAACAAGGCAGGTCTCATCTTTTCTGGAATTAATAGCAGGTCTCTTCCCAAATTTTCTGCCTAGACCGCTACTTGCCTCTTAACATTCCACTGACATAGCTCTCACCTCCTCTGCTTCGGATTGCTCGCCACCAAACCCCCCTCTGTTGCGTCTCACCGGAGAAACCACCTCGGCCATGGCCAATATTCCCATTGACCCACTGCCTTTTGTCCCCCTATGCTTTCAGATACAGCAGATTGCGGGGCGGAATGGCGCGCTGCATATGGTTCTGCCGCGCAGGCAGCGGCGCCATGAACATTGGGCGGTCGTCACCATCCAGCCGCTCCCTAATGAGGTACACTTTCAGAATGTTAGAGAGGTCATTGAGGAGTTCTTAGAGGGGGTTGAACAAGTTGTTCATGGAGACATCCAACCATGCCCGTTTGGTGAAGCTTTCGTTCAGTTTGTGCATGACAGAGATAGGGACAGGTTAATTAGGCAGAGTCCGCATGCTTTTGGGGATGTGTTTATCACTTTCTCTGCGCACGATCAAGGTAGAAACTGGAGACGTGTCAATTTAAATAGGATCTGTTGGTTACTGATTGTGGGAGTCCCCTTTGACCATTGCAACACTGATGATATTGCTATGGCGATTAGCCCTTTTGGTCGCATCATTAACTGGGGAAAAGAGGATGCCAAGAAAGGCAAAATTCTGGTCAAAGCAAGATGCACGGATCAGCACTGTTGAAGTTATTCTGGATTTTGAGGAAGAATCCTAGATCAGCACTGTTGAAGTTATTCTGGAAGACATTCAGGGTGGTGGGCCAGCAGATGAAGATCCCTTCCCACCTCTTGGTGTGGACCCTCACCCAATTCCTCAAAATGCCAATGACTTTCTTGGATTTCACATCGATCCACCTGGTAACAATGGCCAAAGTCAAGATGCTGACTGGGAGGAGCCAGGACATTGGGCTTTTCCTCAGCAAGGGCCACAACAGGGTTTGGAACATGAACAACAAGTTGAACTTCCTTTGGAGGAGGAAGATGGTGCTCCTGGCAACAGTACTACCACTAATATTTCTCTTTCAGATGGTACCCACTCACATAGCAACATGATCCTTGCCAATCAACCTCTGCAAGAAGTGGACCAGGTGCAAGCAGAGCCACCCCTGGGATTAGGTCTGAATAATATTCTTCTGGCTTATGAAAATGATGATTCTGAAATGCAAGAGGATCTTCAAGTGGGAACCAGCAGTGAGGCTCATCTCTCTGCTGTCATTATCACTGCATTTGCCTCTGAAACTCATGTGGATAATTCAGACTCAGCTAGAGTGGAGGCAATGAGTTCTGTTGTTATTGCTGAACAGCTGGATAATGCTTCGATTCAAGATCAAGGAGATAATCCAATTCCTGTGTCTGCACACAATGAAGAGGTTTCTGAAGAGGAGCAACCTTTGGATAATGTGGCTGTGATACGTCTCCAACGTATCTATAATTTTTGATTGTTCCGTGCTATATTACATTCTGTTTTGGATGTTTATTGGGATCTATTATACACTTTTATATTATTTTGGGGACAAACCTATTAACCGAAGGCCGAGCCCAAATTGTTTTTTTGCCTATTTCAGTGTTTCGAAGGAAAAGGATATCAAACGGAGTCCAAACGGAATGAAACCTTCAGGAACGTGATTTTCGGAACAAACATGATCCAGAGGACTTGGAGTCTACGTAAAGCAATCAACGAGGAAGGCACGAGGCAGGGGGCGCGCCCTCCGCCCTCGTGGGCCCCTCGTTGCTCCACCGACGTACTTCTTCCTCCTATATATACCCATATACCCTGGAAACATCAGATACGGATCCAAAACCCTATTTCCACCGCCGCAACCTTCTGTACCCGTGAGATCCCATCTTGGGGCCTTTTCCGGCGCTCCGCCGGAGGGGGCATTGATCACGGTGGGCTTCTACATCAACACCATAGCCTCTCCGATGATGTGTGAGTAGTTTACCTCAGACCTTCGAGTCCATAGTTATTAGCTAGATGACTTCTTCTCTCTCTTTGGATCTCAATACAAAGTTCTCCTCGATCTTCTTGGAGATCTATTCGATGTAATCTTCTTTTGCGGTGTGTTTGTCGAGATCCGTTGAATTGTGGGTTTATGATCAAGATTATCTATGAACAATATTTGAATCTCCTCTGAATTCTTTTATGTATGATTGGTTATCTTTGCAAGTTTCTTCCAACTATCAGTTTGGTTTGGCCTACTAGATTGATCTTTCTTGCAATGGGAGAAGTGCTTAGCTTTGGGTTCAATCTTGCGGTGTCCTTTCCCAGTGACAGCAAGGGCAGCAAGGCACGTATTGTATTGTTGCCATCGAGGATAAAATGATGGGGTTTATATCATATTGCATGAGTTTATCCCTCTACATCATGTCATCTTACTTAAAGGATTACTCTGTTCTTATGAACTTAATACTCTAGATGCATGCTGGATAGCGGTCGATGTGTGGAGTAATAGTAGTAGATGCAGAATCGTTTCGTTCTACTTGTCACGGACGTGATGCCTATATACATGATCATACCTAGATATTCTCATAACTATGCTCAATTCTACCAATTGCTCGACAGTAATTCGTTTACCGGCCGTAATACTTATGCTCTTGAGAGAACCACTAGTGAAACCTAAAGCCCCCGGGTCTATCTTCCATCATATTAATCTCCCGTCAACAAGCTATTTCTGGCGTCGTTTATTTTGCTTTCTTTACTTTTATTCTTTATCATAAAAATACCAAAAATATTATCTTATCATATCTATCAGATCTCATTCTCGTAAGTGACCGTGAAGGGATTGACAACCTCTTTATCGCGTTGGTTGCGAGGTTCTTATTTGTTTGTGTAGGCGTGTGGGACTCGCGCGTGGTCTCCTACTGGATTGATACCTTGGTTCTCAAAAACTGAGGGAAATACTTACGCTACTTTACTGCATCACCCTTTCGTCTTCAAGGGAAAACCAACGCAGTGCTCGGGAGGTAGCAAGAAGGATTTCTGGCGCCGTTGCCGGGGAGACTTACGACAAGTCAGGCCAAGATTTGACTCCCAGCAACTAGCCATTTCTGGCGCCGTTCACTACTGGAATTAGCTTATTTTCCGTCTGCTTGTTCTTTGCCGTGTGCTAGCTGACGGCAAAGAAGGTCTTTGCCGTCCGCTTACAAAAAACGGACGGCAAAGAACTGGCTGATGGCAAAGAAGGATTTTGCCATCAGCCAGTTCTTTGTCGTCCGCTAGCTGACGGCAAAGATTCTTTGCCGTCAGCTGGCTGATGGCAAAGAGAGAGGTGGCCCCACTTACGAGCTGATTAGATAAAACTTAACGGCTCCCCTCTTTGCAGTCCGCTAGCGGACGGCAAAGCATGGCGGACGACAAAGACCTAACTTCACTAACCTAACTAACGGCCGAGCCCCCCACCCCCTTCCTCTCTGTTTCTCTCCCTCTCTCCTCCCGACGACCAGATCGACCCCCCGCCGGCCCCCCGCCACCCGCCGCCGCCCCCCCACCCGCCGCCGCCCCCACCACCCACCGCCGCCCCCGCCACCGCCCCCGCCACCCGCCGCCGCCTGCCCCGTCGCCCCACCACCCCGCCGCCCCCCACCCGCCGACGCCCCGTCGCCCCACCATCCCGCCGCCCGATCGTCCCACTGCCCCGGGGCCCCGCCGCCCCCACCACCCCCGCGCCACCGCGGCCCCATCGGCCCCGCCTCCCTGCCGGCTCCCCCTGAGCTCCACCGCCCCGGAGCCCAGCCACCCCCGTCGCCACCGCCACCCTGCCGCCCGCCGCCCCCGTCGCCACCGCCACCCCCCCGAGCTCTGGTGAGTTATTTTTTTTCTGTTTTTTCTTTTTTTTGCCGTTTAATTGTTTGTGTTAGATTTAGGTCTACATATGTGTTAGTGTTAGTGTTAGATTTAGTGCTAGATATGTGTTAGTGTTAGATTTAGTGCATGGGTTTTAGATAATTAGTTATATTATTAAAAGAAGTAGAAAAAAGATGAAAAAAGAAGAAGAAGAAAAGAAGAATATGTACAAGGGGAAGAAGAAGAGAAGGAAAGAAGAAGAAGAAGAAGAAGAAGAAGAAGAAGAAGAAAGGAAAGAAGAAGAAGGATAGAAGGAAACACCCTGACCCCCTTACCCCGACATCCCGACCCCGACACGACACCCCGACACCCCGACCCCCTGACCACCTGACCCTGACACCCCGACCCCGTCACCACACCCCGACCCCGACACGACACCCCGACCCCGAAACAGCACCCCGACCCCGACACGGCACCCCGACACCGACACGACACCCCGACCCCCGACACCTCCCGAAAAGGTGCTCTTTGGCCTTCCGGAGGCCGACGGGGTCATATATTTGTGAATTATGAGTTAGGTCATTTATTTTTCGATTTTTTTATGAAAAACATCATATATAATTGTGTTGATCGGGTAGATTTAAATGTGCGGTTGTTTCATCGCTGCGAGGTTTGGTGGACGACCACCCCATGTGTTTGACGAGCTCTGCCCCTTCTTTCATGGGTGAGCACAAATGACATGTCCTCCTCCCTCCTTAATTATTTGCTCTGTTCCGGTGTTCGTGCCGATGAAACTTGATAGCTAGCTATATATCTATCTTGAATCATCAGTATGCGTAACCAATATGTGTCTCCCGTTCGAAAGCGTTATAGTTATAAATATGCATGCATTTGCATATTTATAACCATGATTCTTTCGAATTGTCCAACGCTATCCATGGACAGCGCGAGTATGTGTAGATTGGGTTCATTTTCCCATATGCTTTGCTCCGGATCCGACGCATAAATTTCGTCAGTGCCTCCCCCGTTGTTCTCCGGGTACACATCCTCTCTGTTTATTGCAGAGACGTGTATCAGGAGAACAACGGGGAGGTGCTGCCGAAATTTTGCGTCGGATCCGGAGCATAGCATGGGAAAATGAACCCAATCTACACATACTCGGGTGGGATTAGGACCTATCATTACCTATTAGAGTGTAAGTTGCATGGACGTAATAAAATTGACAAAGTAGATCAACTGATGAATATATACATGGTGAATTATATATATATATATATATATATTTGTTGTGTGTCCAGTAGCTCTAAAAGTCAAGATGAGTGATCGTGCGTGGATGTACACCGGTCACACTAGTCAGAACAAATGGAGCACTGAATGGTTCACAAAAACCAAGGGGTTTGTGCAAGCCGCATTTGCAAATGGCCAGAGGAAAACCTGGTGCCCCTGTTTACGGTGCGGCAATTGGGAAAAGAGGACAGAGGCTGAAATGGACAAACACCTGCAGAAGAGTGGTTTTACGCCCGATTATACGGTGTGGACATATCATGGTGAGTCTGCCCAACGTGACCGAGCTGAGGTGGATTGTCGTCGCACCGACGAGCATGGTACCGGGATGGAAAACATGGTGCAAGACTTCGATGATGCTCGGGATTCGGACGAGGAGATGGAGGAATCTGCAAAGGCCTTCAATGAAATGTTGGAGTCTTCAAAACGTCCGCTCCACGAGCACACTGAGCTTTGTCAGTTGGATGCCATCTCACAAGTAATGGCCCTGAAGGCTCAGTTCAACTTGGGCAGAGAATGCTACGACGCAATGATGACAGTATTTGGATGCTTTCTACCTAAAGGCCATGTAATGCCTGCAAACCTGTACCAGTCGGACGTAATCCTCCGTGCACTGAAGATGCCCTATGAGAAGATACATGCCTGTGAGAAAGGATGTGTCTTATTTAGGCTTGACTATGCGGACTTGAACTATTGTCCCATTTGCAAGTCTTCCAGGTATGTTGTGGTAGACAACGGTATGGGTGAGAAGACACAGACCAAAATCCCCGTTCGTGTTCTTCGGTATATGCCAATCGTACTAAGACTTCAACGTCTTTTCATGGTCGAAGAGACGGCCAGACAGATGACATGGCACAAAACGGGCAAAAGCTAGTTATTAATTGTACTAATCAATATTGTCTCATTTGATTGCAAACATTCTACAGGTGTGAGGAGGGATACGAGGAGGACGCGGCAAATGTTATCGATAACGTCTGCAAGCGCCTACTACAGAACTTACGGCACGAGGCTCCGGTGCAGGCTGTTCGAGACTACTACGCCTTGCGTGGTATCAAGAAGACCAAGCCGGCGTGCCGCGAGAAGTTCCTGAGTAAGGAGCAGTACATGAAGGTAATTCTTAAGGCCTTGTACTTACTTCCTTCATTTAGTAATTCATAGCCGTAGTGCTCAAGTTTCTATTTGCTAACTTAGCCGCCTCCGAGATGGTGTGCGGATCGGATGGATTGTTGGGAGGTGTTGGTCAATGAGTGGTGCTCAAAAGAATGGCTAGCCCTCCACAACGAGGCCAAGGACAAACGTGCCCAAATGGAAGGTGTGCCACACCATCAAGGCAGCTCCAACTTATATCAGTTCGGGCGGAACTGGGTATGTGGTTTGCTTCATGATTCATGCAATTCATTCATCATGCTAGCTTGAGCCCTTTAATTACTAATTTACTTTGTTTCTCTCTTTCAGGCACGCTACAATAAGGCGGATAAGGTGCCAGAGGTGTACGACCTGTATGCCATGGCCCACACTGCCTCTTTCAAGAAAGTCAAGGCATTCTCTCCGTCTGACCTCGATGATGCAAACAACTTCACCAACATCTCCTCCCACGACAAGCTCGTGAAATATAGAGATGAGGGGAAGGCGAGGAAAGGGGAGGACTTTAACCCGAGCCAGGGCCCCATTGATCCAGAGCTGGTGATGATATCTGGTGGCGGGAGGTCCCATGGCTCCATAGCCATTGGAGATGGACTAATCCTATGTCCTAGCACTCTCCCGGAGATCAAGGCGCGCCAGTCGAGCTCCGCTCCTGAGTTAAGGCCTCGTGAACGGCCAGTCCAACTCGCCATCAAGGTTAGTTATACGTACTCAGCTATCTTTCTCCATTACATTGTGTGTGCTTCCATCAATGATTACAAATGGTAACGAGGAGTGGTGTTGCAGGCTGCTATACAGAGTGAGAGAGATAGAACGGAGAAACTTCTGGCGGAGGCGGCGGAGAGGCAGCAGGAGTTGGAGGAGAGGACGACAAAGATGTTGGAGGAGGAGAGGGCACGGAATGACATGCAGGCAATGGCCATGTACGAGCTCCTTGTGGTAAGTTTCTTCTACAGATAAGCCAAAACATTCATGTAGTGTTTGTTTCATTACTAACTAGTATGACCGAGTCGTCAAAACCAAATGTGCAGTCTGTGTGCGAGAAGACCGGTCAGACCGCTCCGCCGATGCCAGTGATTGCTCCTGGGACCACAGTGAGTTTAATTTGAATGGACATTACTTGCTAGTCTTAACATTTGACTGTCATCATGCTAACCAGACATTGGAAATGATCTTTGGTGTAGCGTAACTCCACACAAGCATCACACGATCCTTCTCCAGCTACCGGCACGAGCCAGCCCGCTCCTACACCTCCATGATCATGGTAAGTTTCTCTAGTGTTTTGCTTAACAAATGCATAAATACCTAGACTTAGCCTTTATTTCCTTCAATATGCTTACCACAATGACCTAGAGTTAGCTTCTTTTCCTCCAAAATGACTTAATAAGCTTACTGACCTCCAAAACCATCCATTTTACCTAAGTTAGCTCTAAAACGATCTATACTTAGCTTTGTTTCCTCCAAAATGACCTAAGTTAGCTCTAATAAGCTTAGTTAACTAGGTTTGCTCAATAATGACATGTACTTAGCTTAGTTATGTCAAAAATGGCATAATTAGCTTAGTTAGCTCATAAACAATCCATTTTACCTAAGTTAGCTCTAAAATGACCCATTTTACCTTAGTTAGCTCATAAATGATCCATTTTACCCAAGTTAGCTCTAAAATGACCCATTTTACCTAGACTAGCTCCAAAATGATCCATTTTACCTATGTTAGCTCTAAAATGACCCATTTTACCTAGGTTAGCTCCAAAATGACCCATCTTACCTAGGTTAGCTCCAAAATGATGCATTTTACCCAAGTTAGCTCTAAAATGACCCATTTTACCTAGATTAGCTCATAAACGATCCATTTCACCTAGGTTAGCTCACAAACGATCCATTTTTTACCTAGTTTAGCTCCAAAATGACCCATCACACCTAGGTTAGCTCTAAAATGATGCATTTTACCTAAGTTAGCTCATAAACGATCTATTTCACCTAGGTTAGCTCATAAACGATCCATTTCACCTAACTTAGCTCAAAATGATCCATTTCACCTAGGTTAGCTCCAAAATGACCCATCTTACCTAGGTTAGCTCTAAAATGATGCATTATACCTAAGTTAGCTCATAAACGATCTATTTCACCTAGGTTAGCTCATAAACGATCCATTTCAACTAAGTTAGCTCATAAATGATCCATTTCACCTAAGTTAGCTCATAAATTACATATACTTCTTCTTCTAGTCACCTTTTTCTAACTTTCTTATTTGCCATTTTGCAAATTTCGTTCACTTCACGGAAGCTAGCTTGCTATGATGGAGTGCTTGTTTTTTCTTTCATTCTCCTCTAGTATTCTGCTAGCTTGCGATGATGGAACTTGCTATCTTGATGAAACTTTGCATTGTAATATGTATGGATGGAACAATGTGTATGTGCAACTTGCTATGTATGAATGGATGGAACTATATATGTATGCACGATGAAACTTATGTGCTGGATATGTCATATGTTTGCTGTTAAATAGCCCTGTGAAATCTATATATATGTCATATACTTGCTGTGAAAATTGCTGGATTTAAAAAAACGGAATAAAGAGGCACCTTTGCCGTCAGCCGCTGATGGCAAAGGCTCCTTTGCCGTCTGTCGCGGACGGCAAAGAAGCCACGCGGCGGCCACCTGTGCTCCCTGGGAGCTGACCCATTTGGTCAGTTTGCCTACAGCGGCGGACGGCAAAGGCTTTGCCTACAGTGGCAGACGGCAAAGAATTCCCACATTTGCCTACAGCAGCAAACGGCAAAGGCTTGTGCCGCACTGACGTCCAGCTGACGTCATTCAGTGGACGGCAAAGGCCGGATGCTCTTTGCCGTCAGCGGCGGACGGCAAAGGCTGCCGTTAGCCACCTAACGGACTAATAGCGCATTTATTTCCGTCAGCTTTCTTTGCCGTCAGCCGCTGATAGCAAAGGCCCCTTTGCCGTCCGCTTCAAAAAGCAGACGGCAAAGAAGCTCTTTACCGATCCCTACTTTGCCGGAGCCTTTTGCCGTCCGCGGAAGACAGCAAAGGCCTTTGCCGTCCGCCATCCTCGCCTTTGCCGTCTGTCGTGGCAGACGGCAAAGTAGCTGATTCCTATAGTGGTTTCCGGGGAGTCTACGCACAAGTCAAGACATACCAAGTACCCATCACAAACTCTTATCCCTCGCATTACATTATTTGCCATTTGCCTCTCGTTTTCCTCTCCCCCACTTCACCCTTGCTATTTTATTCGCCCTTTCTTTTCCGTTCGTCGCTTACTTGCTTGCCTTGTCATTATGGCTAGTCCCTTATCTTCTCCGTTGTCTCCCGAGAATGAAGTTCTTAATTTTAAGAAAAGAGAGGGAGAAAATCTAAAAGACGCTTGGTATAGAATTTGCAATGCTCAAAATAGATCTACCAGGAAGCAATCTACCTCCGTTCTTCTCCGCAATTTTTATGTAGGCGCTACTCCTTGGTACATATATATTCTTGATACCATTATAGAAGGGAATTTCTTGGGTAGCCACAATTTTGATTCTTATAATGCTATGATAGATCTGTTTGGCTCACCACCTCTTTTGGTTAATGGAACTATGTTAACTTTGGAACATGTGATGCAAAGGCTTGAAATTATTGAAAATAAAGTTGCTACTGTAGAGTTGATTGAAAATTTGGATAAAAAGATCCACAACCAAATTACCCAATATGGATCTAAGGTGGGAGTTACTCTGAAAAGTTTTAAGGAAAAAGAACCCATAGTTAATGAAAGAATAGATCAAGATTCTACTAGAATCGGTAAAATTGAGGAAATTATCACCAACTTGGTATCCGCTTTTTCTTCCGTAAAAGATTCTCCAAATCCTCCTACCAAAATTTCCAAGCTTGTTTATGTTCCTAAAAATAAGGGTGAATCCTCTAGTAAGGAAACTGCGGATTTAAAATCAATAAGTGTTCATCCCAATCTTTTTGCTATCATTAAGGAACCGTTTGCTGCAAATGATTTTCTTGAGTTTGTGCCTAGGAGTTTAGTAATTAATAAAAAGAAAGAAACTCCTAGGGGTTATAGGTGTCTTATTAAATAATTGCCCACCAAAGATGGCAATACCTAGATCTATCATTGCTTTTATGCCTAGCTAAGGGCATTAAACGATAGTGCTTGTTGGGAGGCAACCCAAATTTTATTTTAGTTTTTTTGCTTTTTGCTTCTGTTTAGGAATAAATATTTGATCTAGCCTCTGGTTAGATTTGTTTTTATGTTTTAATTAGTGTTTGTGCCAAGTTAAACCTATAGTTGGATGATAGTTATTTGATCTTGCTGAATATTCCAGAAACTTTCTGTTCACGAAAACAATTGTTAAAAATCACCAGAACGTGATAAAATACTGATTCCAATTGCAGTAGATCAATAAAAAAAATCTAGGTCGTCCTATTTTGGTAGATTTTTTTGAGTTCCCGAAGTTTGTGTTAGTTACATATTACTACAGACTGTTCTGTTTTTCGCGTGTTGTTTGCTTATTTTGATGAATCTATGGCTAGTAAAAGAGTTTATAAACCATAGAGAAGTTGGAATACAGTAGGTTTAACACCAATATAAATAAAGAATGAGTTCAATACAGTACCTTGAAGAGGTGTTTTGTTTTCTTTCGCTAACGGAGCTCACGAGATTTTCTGTTAAGTTTTGTGTTGTGAAGTTTTCAAGTTTTGGGTAAAGATTTGATGGATTATGGAACAAGGAGTGGAAAGAGCCTAAGCTTGGGGATGCCCATGGCACCCCAATGTAATCTAAGTTCACCAAAAATCCAAAGCTTGGGGATGCCCCGGAAGGCATCCCCTCTTTCGTCTTCGTCCATCGGTAACTTTACTTGGAGCTATATTTTTATTCACTACATGATATGTGTCTTGCTTGGAGCATCTTGTATAATTTGAGTCTTTGCTTTTTAGTTTACCACAATCATCCTTGTTGTACACACCTTTTGAGAGAGACACACATGATTCGAAATTTATTAGAATACTCTATGTGCTTCACTTATATCTTTTGAGCTATATAGTTTTTGCTCTAGTGCTTCACTTATATCTTTTAGAGCACGGTGGTGGATTTGTTTTACAGAAACTATTGTTCTCTCATGCTTCACTTATATTATTTTGAGAGTCCTACAAAACAGCATGGTAATTTTCTTTAATCATAAAAATTAATTCTAATATGATAGGCATCCAAGATTAGTAAAAAACCATTCTTGTGAGTGTGTTGAATACTATGAGAAGTTTGATGCTTGATAATTGTTTTGAGATATGAAGATGGTGATATTAGAGTCGTGCTAGTTGAGTGGTTATGAATTGGAGAAATACTTGTGTTAAAGTTTGTGATTCCCGTAGCATGCACGTATGGTGAACCGTTATGTGATGAAGTCGGAGCATGATTATTTATTGATTGTCTTCCTTATGAGTGGCGGTCGGGGACGAGCGATGGTATTTTCCTACCAATCTATCCCCCTAGGAGCATGCGCGTAATAATTTGCTTTGATAACTTGTAGATTTTTGCAACAAGTATATGAGTTATTTATGACTAATGTTGAGTCCATGGATTATACGCACTCTCATCCTTCCACCATTGCTAGCCTCTCTAATACCGCGCACTTTTCGCCGGTATCATACACCCACCATATACCTTCCTCAAAACAGCCACCATACCTACCAATCATGGCATTTCCATAGCCATTCCGAGATATATTGCCATGCAACTTACCACCGTTTCATTTACTATGACACGCTCCATCATTGTCATAATTGCTTTGCGTGATCATGTAGTTGACATCATATTTGTGGCAAAGCCACCGTTCATGATTCTTTCATACATGTCACTCTTGATTCATTGCATATCCCGGTACACCGCCGGAGGCATTCACATAGAGTCATATTTTGTTCTAAGTATTGAGTTGTAAGTAAATAAAAGTGTGATGATCATCATTATTAGAGCATTGTCCCAAGTGAGGAAAGGATGATCAAGACTATGATTCCCCCACAAGTCGGGATGAGACTCCGGACTAAATAAAATAAAATAAAAAGAGGCCATAAAAAAAGAGAAGGCCCAAAAATATGAGAGAAAAAGAGAGAAGGGACAATGCTACTATCCTTTTTCCACACTTGTGCTTCAAAGTAGCACCATGATCTTCATGATAGAGAGTCTCTTATGATATCACTTTCATATACTAGTGGGAATTTTTCATTATAGAACTTGGCTTGTATATTCCGATGATGGGCTTCCTCAAAATGCCCTAGGTCTTCATGAGCAAGCGAGTTGGATGCACACCCACTTAGTTTCTTTTGTTGAGATTTCATATACTTTTAGCTCTAGTGCATCCGTTGCATGGAAATCCCTCCTCACTCACATTGATATATATTAATGGGCATCTCCATAGCCCGTTGATACTCCTAGTTGATGTGAGACTGTCTTCTCCTTTTTTGTCTTCTCCACAACCACCATTCTATTCCACATATAGGGCTATGTCCATGGCTCACACTCATGTATTGCGTGAAGATTGAAAAAGTTTGAGAACACCAAAAGTATGAAACAATTGCTTGGCTTGTCATCGGGGTTGTGCATGATTTAAATATTTTGTGTGGTGAAGATAGAGCATAGCCAGACTATATGATTTTGTAGGGATAACTTTCTTTGGCCATGTTATTTTGAGAAGACATAATTGCTTAGTTAGTATGCTCGAAGTATTATTATTTTTATGTCAATATTAAACTTTTATCTTGAATCTTTCGGATCTGAATATTCATACCACAAATAAGAGAATTACATTGAAAATTATGCTAAGTAGCATTCCACATCAAAAATTCTGTTTTTATCATTTACCTACTCGAGGACGAGCAGGAATTAAGCTTGGGGATGCTTGATACGTCTCCAACGTATCTATAATTTTTGATTGTTCCATGCTATATTATATTCTGTTTTGGATGTTTATTGGGATTTATTATACACTTTTATATTATTTTTGGGACTAACCTATTAACCGGAGGCCCATCCCAAATTGTTGTTTTTTTGCATATTTCAGTGTTTCGAAGGAAAAGGATATCAAACGGAGTCCAAACGGAATGAAACCGTCGGGAACGTGATTTTTGGAACAAACATGATCCAGAGGACTTGGATTCTACGTAAAGCAATCAATGAGGAAGGCACGAGGCAGGGGGGCGCGCCTACCCCCTGGGCGCGCCGTCCACCCTCGTGGGCCCCTCGTTGCTCCACCGACATACTTCTTCCTCCTATATATACCCATATACCCTGGAAACATCATATACGGAGCCAAAACCCTATTTCCACCGCCGCAACCTTCTGTACCCGTGAGATCCCATCTTGGGGCCTTTTCCAGCGATCCGCCGGAGGGGGCATTGATCACGGAGGGCTTCTACATCAACACCTTAGCCTCTCCGATGATGTGTGAGTAGTTTACCTCAGACCTTCGGGCCCATAGTTCTGAGCTAGATGGCTTCTTTCTCTCTCTTTGGATCTCAATGAAAAGTTCTCCTCGATCTTCTTGGAGATCTATTCGATGTATTCTTCTTTTGCGGTGTGTTTGTCGAGATCCGATGAATTGTGGGTTTATGATCAAGATTATCTATGAACAATATTTGAATCTCCTCTGAATTCTTTTATGTATGATTGGTTATCTTTGCAAGTCTCTTCGAATTATCAGTTTGGTTTGGCCTACTAGATTGATCTTTCTTGCAATGGGAGAAGTGCTTAGCTTTGGGTTCAATCTTGCGGTGTCCTTTCCCAGTGACAGCAGGGGCAGCAAGGCACGTATTGTATTGTTGCCATCGATGATAAAAAGAGGGGGTTTATATCATATTGCATGAGTTTATCCCTCTACATCATGTCATCTTACTTAAAGCATTACTCTGTTCTTATGAACTTAATACTCTAGATGCATGCTGGATAGCGGTCGATGTGTGGAGTAATAGTAGTAGATGCAGAATCGTTTCGGTCTACTTGTCACGGACATGATTCCTATATATATATGATCATACCTAGATATTCTCATAACTATGCTCAATTCTACCAATTGCTCGACAGTAATTCGTTTACCGGCCGTAATACGTATGCTCTTGAGAGAAGCCACTAGTGAAACCTATGGCCACGGGTCTATCTTCCATCATATTAATCTCCCGTCAACAAGCTATTTCTGGCGCCATTTATTTTGCTTTCTTTACTTTTAGTCTTTATCATAAAAATACCAAAAATATTATCTTATCATATATATCAGATATCACTCTCGTAAGTGACCGTGAAGGGATTGACAACCCCTTTATCACGTTGGTTGCGAGGTTCTTATTTGTTTGTGTAGGTGCGTGGGACTCGCGCGTGGTCTCCTACTGGATTGATACCTTGGTTCTAAAAAACTGAGGGAAATACTTACGCTACTTTACTGCATCACCCTTTCCTCTTCAAGGGAAAACCAACGCAGTGCTCAAGAGGTAGCAGGCTGCTCCAGAGAAGAATGTGAACACCAATTCAGTCAATATGGAAAAGGAACAGATGGCAGTGCATGCAGACCTTCCCAGAAATCCTTCTGCTGGCTCCCTCAAAGTGGCTAGCAAAGGTATTTATGATGATTTTGAAATTCCTTCCTCCTCTCTTAGGAATGGAATTGAGTCCTTAGCTCAGCATCATGCTTTATTTGTAATTGATGGAGCTCATCTCATTGCAGAGGAGGGACTGGACTTATGGGTAAAACATTTTGCTCGAGGAACCAACATCTCAGTTCACACTTTCAAGATTGGCATACCTGTAAGCTGGTTCAATTTCATTCTGTACCTTTTGTTAACACCTGACAAATTTGGATGGACATTACACCTGTTAAAATCCTCCTTGTGGCAAATCCTAACAGAAAATTGTGGATCAGAAGATGTGCTTGAATTTAATATTCCAGATTCTTGTGTGGTATCTCAAGCTCCTAGTTGTATGCAGGGGCCTGTCAATGAACAAGAGAGAGAGGTCCAAGAGGATCAGGAGAACAATGTGCCACACAATGCTGTCCTAGGTCACACCGGCACTAGGAAAAGGAGGGGCAAAGGCCCTCTAACTGAAACAGAGGTAAGGAGTGACAGAATCAAAATGGATAATAATGGCTTTAAGAGAAATTCTTGTAATGACAATATCTTCTTACCTTGCAATGCATTGCCTCCCATCACAAATTTTAAAGTAGTCAAAAGCCTCACAAAATCTTTTTGTAAGGTGGCTGAGGAAGAGCTGCATGAGAAGCTAACTAAGAAGCCCAGGAAGAAAGCTCAGGAGGAGGTGGCAAGGGTGTCTAAGGCCACTGGAGATCCAAACCAAGCCAGAGTTTCCAAATGAAGTACCAGCTCCAGCAAAAATTCCTTTTGTGGTTGTTAGGATATCAGAACACCCGGGATGATTTACTTAATTTGCTCATGAGGAGCTTTTGTGATGTCTGTAACTGTCCCTATATCCTTGAGACTTTGCAGCAGACCTTTATGAGTTTCGACAGTTTATGCTTTTATGATGGACATGTTTGTTATTGTTATAATGTCTGGCTGATGATGAATGACAAGTGTTCCTATAATGCTGTTGTCAATGGGTTTGACATCCTTTGTGATTGGATTTTACCTCAGGGGATGGACCTTGAGGGGCTGATCTTGTACCCTAATAGTAATTATGAATAACAAAAGATCTTGGTGTATTCTTAATTGGAACATTAGAGGACTTAATTCACCTGATAAATGGCTTGCTCTTAAACAAAAGATTGAAGAAAGTGCAGCTGGTATTATTTGTCTGCAAGAGACTAAAAGAGAGGATTTTGATCTAACTTACATTCACAACTTCTGCCCTCAAAGATTTACAAAGTTCTGCTTCCTCCCCTTAGTGGGTGCCTCTGGAGGGCCTTCTAATTGCATGGAATGGTTCTCTTTTCGGTGGTGTTTTGATGTTTCAGAACAGGTTTTCTTTGGCTGTGAAATTCACATGTAATTTATCTAATCAGTCCTGGATTGTCACAAATATTTATGGACCTTGTAGACAAGAAGACAAATTGGAATTTATAGAGTGGTTCAGCAACATCCAAATGCCTAATGATGTAGACTGGATTGTCATGGGGGATTTTAACTTCATTAGATCTCCTACTCACAGAAATAAACCTGGGGTTGATGTAAACCAAATGCTTTATTTAATGAGGCCATTAGCAACTTGGGGCTTATTGAATTACCACTAAAAGGGAGATATTCCAGTTGGATCAATATGGAAGAAAATCCTCTATTGGAAAAGTTTGACTGGTTCTTTACCTCAACTTCTTGGGTGATCTCATACCCTGACACTACAGCTCTTCCTATGGCCAAACCAGTTTCTGACCATCTCCCATGCATGATTAAGGTGGGAACTTCAATTCCAAATTCAAAGGTATTCGGATTTGAGAACTACTGGTTGCAGCATTCTGATTTTAAGGATATTGTTAAAAAATGCTTGGAATATTCCAGCTGGACACACTGACTCTGCCAGAAGGATGAATGCTAAATTCAAAAATCTAAGGAGAGCTCTGAAGATTTGGGCAAAAAATCTATCTTATCTTAAGAAAATAATTCAAGAAATCAATGACTGCATCTTCTTCTGGGATCTGATTGAGGAGTATAGATGCCTGAGTCAATATGAAGGAAACTGTAGATCATTACTCAAAGAATACCTGCTGGTGGTTTTAAATAATCGGAAAATTTACTGGAAACAAAGAGGGAAAATCAAGGGAGTTAAATTTGGTGATGAAAACACAAAAAATTTCCATGCTAAGGCCTCAATCAACTACAGACATAACAAAATTGCTATGCTCCACAATGAGGATAATGTTGAAATGATCATGCAAGCAAAGCTGCAATCTTGTGGGAAGCTTTCAAAAAAAGACTGGGACATTCTAAAGGACACAACATGCATTTTGAGCTCAACAACTTATTTGAGCAATCTGCACCTTCCTCTGTTTCCCAAGAGTTAGAAGAGCCCTTCACAACTGAAGAAATTAATGAGATAGTTAAGAATCTCCCCACAGATAAATCACCTGGTCTTGATGGATTTAACAATGAATTCCTAAAAGCTTGTTGGGACATTATAGGTTCAGATGTTACACAGTTAATTATGGATTTTCATGAGGGAACTGTGAACTTTGAAAGCATTAACACTTCTTTCATAACTCTGATTCCAAAAAAGGAGGTGCCACTTTCACCAAATGATTTCAGGCCAATTTCTCTTCTTAATGGAGTTTTGAACATAATTACTAAACTGCTGGCAAATAGATTGCAAAAGGTTATTCTGCAAATGATTCATGTCAATCAATATGGCTTCTTCAAAGACAGAGTGATTCAAGATTGTTTAGGTTGGGCTTATGAGTATCTGTTCCGATGCTACAAATCAAGGGAAGAAGTGGTTGTCTTAAAACTGGATTTTGAAAAGGCTTTTGACACTATTGAGCACAAAGATATCATTGACATTTTAAGAGCTAAAGGCTTTGGAGAAAAATGGATCAGCTGGATTCAGTCACTCTTTGATTCTGCCTCATTTGTTGTCATGCTTAATGGTGTTCCAGGGAAAAGATTCTATTGCAAAAGAGGGGTTAGACAAGGGGATCCTCTCTCCCCACTACTTTTTGTGCTCGCAGTTGACCTTCTTCAATCTGTGTTAAACAGAGCCATGAGAATGGGCATCATTACTGCACCCTTACAAGTCAATTCATGCCCTGATTTCCCACTTGTGCAATATGCCGATGATACCTTGGTTCTGATGCCAGCAAATGCCAGGCAGCTTGTTTGCCTTAGAGCTCTCCTCAGTACTTTTGTCTTTGCTACAGGACTGAAAGTTAACTATGCAAATCATTTCTTGTACCAATCAATATTGAGGAAGAGAGGGCACAACTACTCCTAAATACAATGCATTGTGCCAGGGGTCAGTTCCCCTTCACTTACCTGGGGTTGCCACTGGGGTTGCAGAAACCTATAGTGGAGCAGTGCCTTCCCATGGTTGCCAAGCTGGCTAAAAGATTAGCAGGGCTTTCTACATTCATGACACAAGCTGGTAAACTATTATTGGTCAAATCAGTATTGGCTTCATTACCTATATTCATCATGTGCTGTTTGGACATACCAATCACAACTAAAAATCAGATCATCAAATACTTAAGACACTGCTTATGGAGAAGCCCAGATGTGGAAGATAGAAGACCAGCTTTAGTAGCTTGGAGCACTGTTTGTAGACCCAAAGATCAGGGTGGCCTGGGAGTTATGGACATTTTCACACAAAATAAGGCTTTGCTTATGAAGAACCTGCACAAATTTTACAACAGGCATGATATTCCATGGGTAAATCTGATTTGGGAATCTTATTATAGCAATGGCCATCTGCCTGGGGAGGAACAGGTAGGTTCATTTTGGTGGAAAGCTAATGTGGCACTCATTGATCAATATAAAGCCATGGCTAGATGCAATCTTGGAAATGGAAAAAGTGCTATGTTTTATGAGGATCTCTCACATTCTAATCTAATGAGGAAGATGTTCCCACATCTATTCTCATTTGTGATTAATCCTAAGGCCAGTGTCCATCAGGTGGTGAATGAGGTGTACATTGAAGATCTATTTCACTTGCCACTGACTCCCCAAGCTCATGAAGAATTCATTCTGATGGAAAACATATGTTTAGACATTAGGCAGTCTGCTTATTTCAACATGACAAACACATGGAGTTATATCTGGGGAAATGGTGTCTTCTCAGCATCCAAGGCATACTCAGTACTGATTGGGTACAAACAAGTTCCATAGCATTTTAAATGGATCTGGAAATGCTCTTATTAGCCAAAACATAAGGTATTTTTTTGGATGCTGCTCCATGACAGGGTCAACACAAGAAACTTACTAAGAAGAAAAACTTTTGCACTAGATGACTACAATTGTGTCGTGCTAAACTGTCAACAAGTAGAAACACTGCATCATTTATTCTGGAGTTGCCCTTTCTCTCAGCAATGTTGGGATTTTATCTGTCCAACCAGAACAAGAAACCTGTCAGTGCTGGAAGCATATCAAGACTTGAAAGAAAAACTTAATGTCCCCTTCTTCATGGAAATTATCATATTGGGGTCTTGGGCAATCTGGATTTCAAGAAACAACAAAATCTTTGAGCATATTCAACCTTCTTTCCAAGGATGGAAAGCAATTTTCTTCGAGGAACTCAGGTGGCTGGAGTACAGAATCAAGCAAAAATTTGCTCAGCCATTCAAGACCTGGATAGATAGTAGGCTTTAGATCTTTATTTTTATGTTTTCTGTTTCTCTTTCTTTTCTTTTCTTCTTATTCTCTAGTTCCCTTTAGCTTTTTTAGGTTCTTTTTTTTTCTTTCTTCTTTCTTCTTGTTCGCCTGGGCTTATCTCAAGCCCTGTAAGACATCTACAGCTTTAGTTCTTTATTTTAATAAAAGTCACAGTGGGGTTTTTCCCTACTGTTTATAGTCAAAAGAAAGTATGGTTACGGCGTTCGGACACACCATTACGCTCTGGTGTTCCAGGTGGCATGAGTTGTGAAACTATTCCACGTTGTTTTAAATGAAGGCCAAACTCGTAACTCAAATATTCGCCTCCACGATCACATCGTAGAAACTTTATTTTCTTATTACGATGATTCTCCACTTCACTCTAAAATTCTTTGATCTTTTCAAATGTTTCAGGCTTGTGTTTCATTAAGTAGATATACCTATATCTGCTCAAATCATCTGTCAAGGTCAGAAAATAATGATACCCGCCGTGTGCCTCAACACTCATTGGACCGCATACATCGGTATTTATTATTTCCAATAAGTCATTGGCTCGCTCCATTGTTCCGAAGAATGGAGTTTTAATCATATTGCCCATGAGGCATGGTTCGCAAGTATCAAATGATTCCAAAAGCCCATCTGCATGGAGTTTCTTCATGCGCTTTACACCAATATGACCTAAACGGCAGTGCCACAAGTATGTTGCACTATCATTATCAACTTTGCATCTTTGGCAACAATACTATGAATATGTGTATTACTACGATCGAGATTCAATAAACCATTCACATTGGGTGTATGACCATAGAAGGTTTTATTCATGTAAACAGAATAACAATTATTCTCTAACTTAAATGAATAACCGTATTGCAATAAATATGATCAAATCATATTCATGCTCAACGCAAACACCAAATAACATTTATTTAGGTTCAACACTAATCCCGAGGGTAGAGGGAGTGTGCGATGGTGATCGTATCAACCTTGGAATCATTTCCAACACACATTGTCACATCGCCCTTAACTAGTCTTTTTTTATTCTGCAACTCCTGTTTCGAGTTACTAATCTTAGCAACTGAACCGGTATCAAATACCCAGGGGATACTATTAATACTAGTAAGGTAAGGCACTCAGTTTCAGGCTTGGGACTAGCATTGGGCTTCTTTATGGGAGCGGCAACTTGATTGTCATTTTTCTTGAAGTTCCCTCTCTTTCCCTTTCCCTTTTTCTTGAAACTAGTGGTCTTGTTAACCATAAACACTTGATGCTCTTTCTTGATTTCTACCATTGCCGATTTCAGCATCGCGAAGAGCTCGGGAATCATTTTCGTCATCCCTTGCATATTATAATTCATCACGAAGTTCTAGTAGCTTGGTGATAGTGACTAGAGAATTTTGTCAATCACTATCTTATCTGGAAGATTAACTCCCACTTGATTCAAGCGATTGTAATACCCAGACATTCTGAGCACATGCTCACTGTTGAGCTATTCTCCTCCATCTTGTAGGAAAAGTACTTGTCAGAAGTCTCATACCTCTCGACACGGGCATGAGTCTGAAATACCAATTATAGCTCTTGGAACATCTCATATGCTCCGTGGCATTCAAAACATTTTTGAAGTCCCTGTTCTAAGCCGTAAAGTATGGCGCACTAAACTATGAAGTAGTCATCATACCGAGCTTGTCAAACGTTAATAACATCTCCATCTGCTCCTGCAATAGGTCTGTTGATACGTCTCCAATGTATCTATAATTTAGGAAGTATTCATGCTATTATATTATCTGGTTTGGATGTTTATGGGCTTTACTAAACACTTTTATATTATTTTTGGGACTAACCTATTAACCGGAGGCCCAGCCCAAATTGTTGTTTTCTTGCCTATTTCAGTGTTGCGAAGAAAAGGAATATCAAACGGAGTCCAAATGGAATGAAACCTTCGGGACGGTTATTTTTGGAACGGAAGCAATCCAGGAGACTTGGAGTAGACGTCAGGGAAGCTTCGAGGAAGCCACGAGGCAGGCAGACGCGCCCTACCCCCCTGGGCGCGGCCCCACCCTCGTGGGCTCCTCGTGGCTCCCCTGGCCGACTTCTTTCACCTATATATGTCCATATACCCTAAAAACATCGGGGAGCACAATAGATCGGGAGTTCCGCCGCCGCAAGCCTCTGTAGCCACCAAAAACCAATCGGGACCCTGTTCCGGCACCCTGCCGGAGGGGGGATCCCTTACCGGTGGCCATCTTCATCATCCCGGTGATCTCCATGACGAGGAGGGAGTAGTTCACCCTCGGGGCTGAGGGTATGTACCCGTAGCTATGTGCTTGATCTCTCTCTCTCTCTCGTGTTCTTGATTTGGCACGATCTTGATGTATCGCGAGCTTTGCTATTATAGTTGGATCTTATGATGTTTCTCCCCCTCCACTCTCTTGTAATGGATTGAGATTTCCCTTTGAAGTTATCTTATTGGATTGAGTCTTTAAGGATTTGAGAACACTTGATGTATGTATTTCATGTGCTTATCTGTGGTGACAATGGGATATCACGTGATCTACTTGATGTATGTTTTGGTGATCAACTTGCGGGTTCAGTGACCTTGTGAACTTATGCATAGGGGTTGGCACACGTTTTCGTCTTGACTCTCCAGTAGAAACTTTGGGGCACTCTTTGAAGTTCTATGTGTTGGTTGAATAGATGAGTCTGAGATTGTTTGATGCATATCGTATAATCATACCCACGGATACTTGAGGTGACATTGGAGTATCTAGGTGACATTAGGGTTTTGGTTGATTTGTATCTTAAGGTGTTATTCTAGTACGAACTCTATGATAGATTGAACGGAAAGAATAGCTTCGTGTTATTTTACTACGGACTCTTGAATAGATCGATCCGAAAGAATAACTTTGAGGTGGTTTCGTACCCTACAATAATCTCTTCGTTTGTTCTCCGCTATTGGTGACTTTGGAGTGACTCTTTGTTGCATGTTGAGGGATAGTTATATGATCCAATTATGTTATTATTGTTGAGAGAACTTGCACTAGTGAAAGTATGAACCCTAGGCCTTGTTTCCTAGCATTGCAATACCGTTAGTGCTCACTTTTATCGCTTGTTACCCTGCTGTTTTTATAATTTCAGATTATAAATACCTATATCTACCATCCATATTGCACTTGTATCACCATCTCTTCGCCGAACTAGTGCACCTATACAATTTACCATTGTATTGGGTGTGTTGGGGACACAAGAGACTCTTTGTTATTTGGTTGCAGGGTTGTTTGAGAGAGACCATCTTCATCATACGCCTCCCACGGATTGATAAACCTTAGGTCATCCACTTGAGGGAAATTTGCTACTGTCCTACAAACCTCTCCACTTGGAGGCCCAACAACGTCTACAAGAAGAAGGTTGCGTAGTAGACATCAAGCAGTTTTTGGCGCCGTTGCTGAGGAGGTTAGTGCTTGAAGGTATATCTTTAGATCTTGCAATCGAATCTTTTAGTTTCTTGTTTTATCACAAGTTTATTTTATAAAAAAATACAAAAAATGGAATTTAGAGTGCCTCATATGCTTCATCTTTTTAATATCTTTAATGAAAATAAGGATTCCGATAATTGTGCTCAATTGCTAGAGGAAGAATGCATTAGAATTTTTGGCACTAAATCTTTGAATGATGAGCATGATTGCAATGTTGTTAGTATGAATTCTTTGAATACCCATGATGCTAATGATATGCAAAGCCACAAGCTTGGGGATGCTATGTTTGATGAAGATGATATGTTTAGTCCCCCAAGTTTTGATGAGCAAATTTATTATGATGAAAGCATGCCTCCTATGTATGATGATTATTGTGATGACGCATATGCTATAAAGAATAAAGATAACCATGAAACTTGTCATCATGATTTTAATTTTCAATTGTATTATGCTTCACATGATAGTTATTTTGTTGAGTTTGCTCCCACTACTATTCCGAATGAGAAGAGAGAAGAATTTTGCTTAGGTGGAGAGTAGTAAAATTTCCATGCAAGTAGATCATGAAAAGAATGCTTTATGTGATAGTTATATTGTTGAATTCATTCATGATGCTACTGAAAATTATTATGAGGGAGGAACATATGCTTGTAGGAATTGCTATAATATCAAGTTTCCTCTCTATGTGCTTAATGTTTTGAAGTTATGCTTGTTTTGCGTTCCAATGCTAGTTGATTATTGTTCCCATAAGTTTTTTTCTCACAAAATCCCTATGCATAGGAATTGGGTTAGACTTAAATGTGCTAGTCGTATTCTCCATGATGCTCTCTTTATGTTTCAATTCTTATCTTTTATGTGAGCATCATTGAAATCATCATGCCTAGCTAGGGGCGTTAAACGTTAGAGCTTGTTGGGAGACAACCCAATTTTATTTTTGTTCCTTGCTTTTTGTTCCTGCTTAGTAATAAATAATATATCTAGCCTCTGGTTAGATGTGGTTTTATGTTTTAATTAGTGTTTGTGCCAAGTAAAACCTATAGGATCTTCTTGGATGATAATTATTTGATCTTGCTGAAAAAGTCAGAAACTTTCTGCTCACGGAAACAATTGTTAAAAATCACCAGAATGTGATAAAATACTTATTCAAATTGCATTAGATCAATAATCAAATTATCTAGGTCTTCCTATTTTGGTAGATTTTTCTGAGCTCCAGAAGTTTGCGTTTGATGCAGATTACTACAGACTGTTCTGTTTTTGACAGATTCTGTTTTCTATGTGTTGTTTGCTTATTTTGATGAATCTATGAGTAGTATTGGAGGGTATGAACCATAGAGAAGTTAGAATACATTAGATATTACACCAATATGAATTTAGAATGAGTTCACAACAGTACCTAAGTGGTGATTTATTTTCTTATACTAACGGAGCTTACGAGTTTTCTGTTAAGTTTTGTGTTGTGAAGTTTTCAAGTTTTGGGTAATGATTCGATGGACTATGGAATAAGGAGTGACAAGAGCCTAATATTGGGGATGCCCAAGGCACCCCAAGGTAATATCCAAGGACAACCAAGATCCTAAGCTTGGGGATGCCCCGGAAGACATCCCCTCTTTCGTCTTCGTTCATCGGTAACTTTACTTGGAGCTATATTTTTATTCACCACATGATATGTGTTTTGCTTGGAGCGTCAATTTATTTTGATAGTATTTGCTTGCTTTCATTTATAATAATGTTTGCATCTTTCATTTCAATAATAGTGGCATTGGTAGCCTTTACTATGCCTATTTTATAGTCTACATGTTGCTGTTTGAAAACAGAAAGTTTACCGCTGTTGCAAACATTCCCTAGAAAAGTCAGAATGTGATAAAATGTTGAAAACTTTTGCATAATAAGCTATGGTAAATTTACTACAGTGGGATTTTTCTTTCATAATTTTTGGAGCTACGGAAGTATGGATCTTGCTGAATTCTTTACAGACTGTCCTGTTTAGCCAGATTACTGTTATGTTTGCATTGTTTGCATATGTTTGCTTGTTTAATGATTCTATTTGAGGATAGGACTATTAAATATGCAGAGGCATTTAGTATGCACTGTTGAATAATAATTTTAGTGATTTGCTACAGTAGAGTATGATAAGGTTTTTGCATTTGTTTATACTAACTTATCTCACGAGTCCTTGTTGAGTTTTGTGTGGATGAAGCTTTTGAGATTTAGGGAGACCGTGATATGAGAGGAATTAAGGAGACCCAAAAGCTCAAGCTTGGGGATGCCCAAGGCATCCCAAGATAATATTTCAAAGAAGTCTCAAGCGTCTAAGTTTGGGGATGCCCCAGTTGACGTTACACCTTTCTTCTTCAACAACTATCGGTTAGTTTCGGTTGATCCTAAGTTTTTGCTTCTTCACGTGATGTTTGCTATTCTTAGAATGTCATTTTATTTTGTTTTTCTTGCTCTTTGAATAAAATATCAAGATCTGAAATTATTAAATGAGAGAGAGCCTTCACAAAGCTACATAATTATTTAACTACTCATTGATCTTCACTTATATCTTTTTGGAGTAGTTTGTCATTTACTCGTGTGCTTCACTTATATCCTATGAGTAAATAGTTGAATGATTTGAATATCATAAATCTGAAATTATATATGTTTCATATGCTTATCCCATGGGGAGTAATGCCTTCACATATAAGAAGTAGAGGTGGTAAATTTTTTGAAGGTTAGCAAACATTGTATTGGTCACTTGAACAATTCATGAAAGAATATTGAAGGAAGAGAGATTTCACATATAAATATACTATCTTGGACATCTTCTATGATTGTGAGCCCCGTTAATTATTTTCAAACCTGAGCAAATTAGTTGAAGTTGGACAAGGAAGACAACTTAATGAGTTATGCTTTGGTATATTTGTATAAGTTATATTGTTATGGATCCTCTAACATGTGGTGCTTGCTATTTAGAATCCTTTGCTAGCCAAAATACCTGTACTAAGCGGGAATAATGCTTGTGCATCCAAATTCCTTGAACCAAGTTTATTTCATGAGTGTCCACATATCTACCTATATGCGGTATTTACCTGCCGTTCCAAGTAAATTTGCATGTGCCAAACTCTAAACCTTCAGATAATTATCTGTTTTGTATGCCCGAATCACTCATGTAGCGACTAGGGCTGTCAGTATCTTCCATGCTAGGTGGGTTATTCTCACGATGAGTGGACTCCGCTCATCATTCACGAGAAAATGGCTGGTAACTGGGATGCCCAGTCCTGTGATCAAAAGATCAAAAACAAAATCACAAATAATTTAAATAAACTCCCCCAGAATTGTTGATAGTTGGACGGAACCCGTTGTTTCGAACAAGCCGTGGAGTGTGATTGTTGGTGGAGGGGGAGTAAAATCTTTACCTTTCTGTTTGGGAACCGCCTATAATGTATGTAGTATGGAAGATATTGGGAACTCTTGGTCGCTATGTTGACAATGAAATCATACCTCTCAAAATTATTTTCATCTTTGTTTTAGCTTCGAGCTCTGGCACCTCTGCAAATCCCTGGTTCCCTCTGGGAAGGGCCTATGTTTTACTTTTATGCAAGAGTCAGTAGTATTCCTTCTCATTCCAACCTACTCTTTAGTTGGCAAGCATCATGTGATGGAAAGATCTAAGCATATATGGCCATTCAAATATATTTGATCATGAATTATTATTGTTGACATTACCCTTGAGGTAAAAGGTTGGGAGGCGAAACATTAAGCCCCTATCTTTCTCTGTGTTCAATGGATGCTATTTGTTCTAAAAATTTGCTTTGAGTGGTAGCAATCATGGAAGACTATATGATAGTGGAGTATGTGGGATTTGCTAAATCAAAGCTCTTACATAGACCCTTCTTGAAAATAAGATGAATTGCAATTGTTTGATGACTGAGAACTGTTTGTTAGTTTTCAAGAAAGTTTATGATCTATGCTTTAACATGTGAATAGCTTGTTACTTAATCATGAAGAGTTTTATGAGATGAGCTACTGTTATGACATATGATGATGCTAGAAAAGGTGATTGAAATTATCATTGATCAAACTTGTGCACCTTCTAGCATTCACACTTCATAAATTATTTCTTTTATCATTTACCTACTCGAGGACGAGCAGGAATTAAGCTTGGGGATGTTGATACGTCTCCAACGTATCTATAATTTATGAAGTATGCATGCTATTATATTGTCTGTTTTGGATGTTTATGGGCTTTACTAAACACTTATATATTATTTTTGGGACTAACCTACTAACCGGAGGCCCAGCCCAAATTGTTGTTTTCTTACCTATTTCAGTGTTTCGAAGAAAAGGAATATCAAACGGAGTCCAAACGGAATGAAACCTTTGGGAGGGTTATTTTTGGAATGGAAGCAATCCAGGAGACTTTGAGTAGACGTCAGGGAAGCTTCGAGGAAGCCACGAGGCAGGGAGGCGCACCCTACCCCCCTGGGCGCGCCCCCACCCACGTGGGCTCCTCGTTGCTCCCCTGACCGACTTCTTTCGCCTATATATGTCCATATACCCTAAAAACAACGGGGAGCACAATAGATCGGGAGTTCCGCCGCCGCAAGCCTCTGTAGCCACCAAAAACCAATCGGTACCCTATTCCGGCACCCTGCAAGGGGGGATCCCTTACCGGTGGCCATCTTCATGATCCCGGTGATCTCCATGACGAGGAGGGAGTAGTTCACCCTAGGTGCT
Organism: Aegilops tauschii subsp. strangulata; assembly: GCF_002575655.3. Lineage (NCBI taxonomy): Eukaryota > Viridiplantae > Streptophyta > Magnoliopsida > Poales > Poaceae > Aegilops > Aegilops tauschii. The sequence continues at coordinate 6,090,027 of NC_053039.3, forward strand.
GAGGGTATGTACCAGTAGCTATGTGTTTGATCTCCCTCTCTCTCGTGTTCTTTATTTGGCACGATCTTGGTGTATCGCGAGCTTTGCTATTATAGTTGGATCTTATGATGTTTTTCCCCCTCTACTCTTGTAATGGATTGAGTTTTCCATTTGAAGTTATCTTATCGGATTGAGTCTTTAAGGATTTGAGAACACTTGATGTATGTATTGCATGTGCTTATCTGTGGTGACAATGGGATATCACGTGATCTACTTGATGTATATTTTGGTGATCAACTTGCGGGTTCAGTGACCTTGTGAACTTATGCATAGGGGTTGGCAAACGTTTTCGTCTTGACTCTCCGGTAGAAACTTTGGGGCACTCTTTGAAGTTCTATGTGTTGGTTGAATACATGAGTCTGAGATTGTTTGATGCATATCATATAATCATACCCACGGGTACTTGAGGTGACATTGGAGTATCTAGGTGACATTAGGGTTTTGGTTGATTTGTGTCTTAAGGTGTTATTCTAGTACGAACTCTATGATAGATTGAACGAAAAGAATAGCTTCGTGTTATTTTACTACGGACTCTTGAATGGGTCGATCCGAAAGAATAACTTTGAGGTGGTTTTGTACCCTACAATAATCTCTTCGTTTGTTCTCCGCTATTAGTGACTTTGGAGTGACTCTTTGTTGCATGTTGAGGGATAGTTATATGATCCAATTATGTTATTATTGTTGAGAGAACTTGCACTAGTGAAAGTATGAACCCTAGGCCTTGTTTCCTAGCATTGCAATACTGTTAGTGCTCACTTTTATCGCTTGTTACCTTGCTGTTTTTATAATTTCAGATTATAAATACCTATATCTACCATCCATATTGCACTTGTATCACCATCTCTTCGCCGAACTAGTGCACCCATACAATTTACCATTGTATTGGGTGTGTCGGGGACACAAGAGACTCTTTGTTATTTGGTTGCAGGGTTGTTTGAGAGAGACCATCTTCATCATACGCCTCCCACGGATTGATAAACCTTAGGTCATCCACTTGAGGGAAGTTTGCTACTGTCCTACAAACCTCTCCACTTGGAGGCCCAACAACGTCTAAAAGAAGAAGGTTGCGTAGTAGACATCAAGCAGTTTCTGGCGCCGTTGCCAGGGAGGTTAGTGCTTGAAGGTATATCTTTAGATCTTGCAATCGAATCTTTTAGTTTCTTGTTTTATCACTAGTTTATTTTATAAAAGAAAACTAAAAAATGGAATTGAGAGTGCCTCATATGCTTCATCTTTTTAATATCTTTAATGAAAATAAGGATTCCGATAATTGTGCTCAATTGCTAGAGGAAGAATGCATTAGAATGTTTGGCACTAAATATTTGAATGATGAACATGATTGCAATGTTGTTAGTATGAATTCTTTGAATACCCATGATGCTAATGATATGCAAATCCACAAGCTTGGGGATGCTATGTTTGATGAAGATGATATGTTTAGTCCCCCAAGTTTTGATGAGCAAATTTATTGTGATGAAAGCATACCTCCTATTTATGATGATTATTGTGATGACACGTATGTTATAAAGAATAAAGATAACCATGAAACTTGTCATCATGATTTTAATTTTCAATTGGATTATGCTTCACATGATAGTTATTTTGTTGAGTTTGCTCCCACTACTATTCCGAATGAGAAGAATTTTGCTTATGTGGAGAGTAGTAAAATTTCTATGCAAGTAGATCATGAAAAGAATGCTTTATGTGATAGTTATATTGTTGAATTTATTCATGATGCTACTGAAAATTATTATGAGGGAGGAACATATGCTTGTAGGAATTGCTATAATATCAAGTTTCCTCTCTATGTGCTTAAAGTTTTGAAGTTATGCTTGTTTTGCCTTCCTATGCTAGTTGATTATTGTTCCCATAAGTTGTTAGCTCACAAAATCCCTATGCATAGGAATTGGGTTAGACTTAAATGTGCTAGTCGTATTCTCCATGATGCTCTCTTTATGTTTCAATTCTTATCTTTTATGTGAGCATCATTGAAATCATCATGCCTAGCTAGGGGCGTTAAACGTTACTGCTTGTTGGGAGACAACCCAATTTTATTTTTGTTCCTTCTTTTTGTTCCTGTTTAGTAATAAATAATCTATCTAGCCTCTGGTTAGATGTGTTTTTATGTTTTAATTAGTGTTTGTGCCAAGTAAAACCTATAGGATCTTCTTGCATGATAATTATTTGATCTTGCTGAAAAAGTCAAAAACTTTCTGCTCACGAAAACAATTGTTAAAAATCATCAGAAAGTGATAAAATACTTACTCCAATTGCAGTAGATCAATAATCAAATTATCTAGGTCTTCCTATTTTGGTAGAGTTTTCTGAATTCCAGAAGTTTGCGTTTGATGCCGATTACTACAGACTGTTCTGTTTTTGACAGATTCTGTTTTCTATGTGTTGTTTGCTTATTTTGATGAATCTATGATTAGTATTGGAGGGTATGAACCATAGAGAAGTTAGAATACAGTAGATATTACACCAATATGAATTTAGAATGAGTTCACAACAGTACCTAAGTGGTGATTTATTTTCTTATACTAACGGAGCTTACGAGTTTTCTGTTAAGTTTTATGTTGTGAAGTTATCATGTTTTGGGTAATGATTCGATGGACTATGGAATAAGGAGTGACAAGAGCCTAAGCTTGGGGATGCCCAAGGCACCCCAAGGTAATATCTAAGGATAACCAAGAGCCTAAGCTTGGGGATGCCCCGGAAGGCATCCCCTCTTTCGTCTTCGTTCATCGGTAACTTTACTTGGAGCTATATTTTTATTCAACACATGATATGTGTTTTGCTTGGAGCGTCAATTTATTTTGTTAGGATTTCCTTGCTGTTATTTAGAACAATGTTTTTCATCTTTTATTTCAATAAAAGTGGCATTGATAGCCTTTACTATGCCTATTGTACAAGTCTACATGTTGCTGTTTGAAAACAGAAAGTTTACCGCTCTTGCAAACATTCCCTAGAAAAGTCAGAATGTGATAAAATGTTGAAACCTTTTTCATAATAAGCTCTGATAAATTTACTACAGTGGTAATTTTCTTTCATAATTTTTGGAGCTAGGGAAGTATGGATCTTGCTGCATTCTTTACAGACTGTCCTGTTTAGGCAGATTGCTGTTATGTTTGCATTATTTGCATATGTTTGCTTGTTTAATGATTCTATTTGAGGATAGGACTATTAAATATGCAGAGGCATTTAGTATGCAATGTTGAATAATAATTTTAGTAATTTGCTACAGTAGAATATGATAAGGTTTTTGCATTGATTTATACTAACTTATCTCACGAGTCCTTGTTGAGTTTTGTGTGGATGAAGCTTTTGAGATTTAGGGAGACCATGATATGATAGGAATTAAGGAGACACAAAAGCTCAAGCTTGGGGATGTCCAAGGCATCCCAAGATAATATTTCAAAGAAGTCTCAAGCGTCTAAGCTTGGGGATGCCCCGGTTGGCATCCCACCTTTCTTCTTCAACAACTATCGGTTAGTTTCGGTTGATCCTAAGTTTTTGCTTCTTCACGTGATGTTTGCTATTCTTAGAATGTCATTTTATTTTGTTTTGCTTGCTGTTTGAATAAAATATCAAGATCTGAAATTATTAAATGAGAGAGAGTCTTCACAAAGCTACATAATTATTTAACTACTCATTGATCTTCACTTATATCTTTTTGGAGTAGTTTGTCATTTACTCGTGTGCTTCACTTATATCCTATGAGTAAATAGTTGAATGATTTGAATATCATAAATCTGAAATTATATATGTTTCATATGCTTATCCCATGGGGAGTAATGCCTTCACATATAAGAAGTAGAGGTGGTAAATTTTTTGAAGGTTAGCAAACAATGTATTGGTCACTTGAATAATTCAGGAAAGAATATTGAAGGAAGAGAGATTTCACAGATAAATATACTATCTTGGACATATTCTATGATTGTGAGCCCCATTAATTATTTTCAAACCTGAGCAAATTAGTTGAAGTTGGACAAGGAAGACAACTTAATGAGTTATGGTTGGGTATATTTGTATAAGTTATATTGTTATGGATCCTCTAACATGTGGTGCTTGCTATTTAGAATCCTTTGCTAGCCAAAATATCTGTACTAAGCGGGAATACTGCTTGTGCATACAAACTCCTTGAACCAAGTTTATATCATAAGTGTCCACCATATCTACCTATATGAGGTATTTACCTGCCGTTCCAAGTAAATTTGCATGTGCCAAACTCTAAACCTTCAAATAATTATCTGTTTTGTATGCCCGAATCGCTCATGTAGCGACTAGGGGCTGTCAGTATCTTCCATGCAAGGTGGGTTATTCTCACGATGAGTGGACTCCGCTCATCATTCACGAGAAAATGGTTGGTAACTGGGATGCCCAGTCCTATGATCAAAAGATCAAAAACAAAATCACAAATAATTTAAACAAACTCCCCCAAAATTGTTGATAGTTGGACGGCACCCGTTGTTTCGGACAAGCCATGGAGTGTGATTGTTGGTGGAGGGGGAGTAAAATCTTTACCTTTCTGTTTGGGAACCGCCTATAATGTATGTAGTATGGAAGATATTGGGAACTCTTGGTCGTTATGTTGACAATGAAATCATACCTCTCAAAATTATTTTCATCTCAGTTTTAGCTTCGAGCTCTTGCACCTCTGCAAATCCCTGGTTCCCTCTGGGAAGGGCCTATGTTTTACTTTTATGCAAGAGTCAGTAATATTCCTTCTCAATCCAACCTACTCTTTAGTTGGCAAGCATCATGTGATGGAAAGATCTAAGCATATATGGCCATTCAAATATATTTGATCATGAATTATTATTGTTGACATTACCCTTGAGGTAAAAGGTTGGGAGGCGAAACATTAAGCCCCTATCTTTCTCTGTGTTCGATGGATGCTATTTGTTCTAAAAATATGCTCTGAGTGGTAGCAATCATGGAATACTATATGATAGTCGAGTATGTGGGATTTGCTAAATCAAAGCTCTTACATAGACCCTTCCTGAAAAGAAGATGAATTGCAATTGTTTGATGACTGAGAACTGTTTATTAGTTTTCAAGAAAGTTTATGATCTATGCTTTAACATGTGAATAACTTGTTACTTAATCATGAAGAGTTTGATGAGCTACTGCTATGACATATGATGATGCTAGAAAACGTGATTGAAATTATCATTGATCAAACTTGTGCGCCTTCTAGCATTCACACTTCATAAATTATTTCTTTTATCATCTACCTACTCGAGGAAGAGCAGGAATTAAGCTTGGGGATGCTGATACGTCTCCAACGTATCTATAAGTGCTATTATATTGTCCGTTTTGGATGTTTATGGGCTTTACTAAACACTTTTATATTATTTTTGGGACTAACCTATTAACCGGAGGCCCAGCCCAAATTGTTGTTTTCTTGCCTATTTCAGTGTTTCGAAGAAAAGGAATATCAAACGGAGTCCTAATGGAATGAAACCTTCGGGACGGTTATTTTTGGAACGGAAGCAATCCAGGAGACTTGGAGTAGATGTTAGGGAAGCTTCGAGGAAGCCACGAGGCAGGGAGGCACGCCCTACCGCCCTCAGCGCGCCCCCACCCTCGTGGGCCCCTCGTGGCTCCCCTGACCGACTTCTTTCGCCTATATATGTCCATATACCCTAAAAACATCAGGGAGCACAATAGATCCGGAGTTCCGCCGCCGCAAGCCTCTGTAGCCACCAAAAACCAATCGGGACCCTGTTCCGGCACCCTTCCGGAGGGGGGATCCCTTACCGGTGGCGATCTCCATGTCGAGGAGGGAGTAGTTCACCCTCGGGGTTGAGGGTATGTACCAGTAGCTATGTGTTTGATCTCTCTCTCTCTCTCTCTCTCTCTCTCTCGTGTTCTTGATTTGGCACGATCTTGATGTATCGTGAGCTTTGCTATTATAGTTGGATCTTATGATGTTTCTCCCCCTCTACTCTCTTGTAATGGATTGAGTTTTCCCTTTGAAGTTATCTTATCGGATTGAGTCTTTAAGGATTTGAGAACACTTAATGTATGTCTTGCATGTGCATATCTGTGGTGACAATGGGATATCACGTGATCTACTTGATGTATGTTTTGGTGATCAACTTGCGGGTTCAGTGACCTTGTGAACTTATGCATAAGGGTTGGCACATGTTTTCGTCTTGACTCTCCGGTAGAAACTTTGGGGCACTCTTTGAAGTTCTATGTGTTGGTTGAATAGATGAGTCTGAGATTGTTTGATGCATATCGTATAATGATACCCACGGATACTTGAGGTGACATTGGAGTATCTAGGTGACATTAGGGTTTTGGTTGATTTGTGTCTTAAGGTGTTATTCTAGTACGAACTCTATGATAGATTGAACGGAAAGAATAGCTTCGTGTTATTTTACTACGGACTCTTGAATAGATCGATCCGAAAGAATAACTTTGAGGTGGTTTCGTACCCTACAATAATCTCTTCGTTTGTTCTCCGCTATTAGTGACTTTGGAGTGACTCTTTGTTGCATGTTGAGGGATAGTTATATGATCCAATTATGTTATTATTTTTGAGAGAACTTGCACTAGTGAAAGTATGAACCCTAGGCCTTGTTTCCTAGCATTGCAATACCGTTAGTGCTCACTTTTATCGCTTGTTACCTTGCTGTTTTTATAATTTCAGAAAGTTTCGGGAGTTTATAAGTGGGAATTCAAGTAGCTCCTAGGATATCTTTCCGACAGACGCATGATATGAGATTGGGGTCCGACGTCTAGTGGTCCGCCTTTCCATGGTTGGTTTTACAGTGGTCTCGTAGTGTCTTAAAGAGTCCTTGGCTATGCCGACTCGGGGATGCTTCGTATGTCATGTGCACTGCCTTGTACATGATGGTGCTGTACGATCGAGCCCGTGTGGGCCCCACCACGAAAACTTCAGACGAAATCTCCATCACATGTTTGTTCCGGCTTATTCTGCAAGACAATACTTTGTTTTGTTTTGTATTGTGGTATTCGAGTTGCTTCGAAGTCAAATGTTGATTCCATACCTTTTTCTAAGTGGCTTCTCAATTTATGGAAGTGCGATGATTTACTATGGAATTCATTCGTTCAGCCTCGTTCGAATGTTTATTGTGAAGACTATTTGTTGCAATTTCTATCCGTTGATTCTACTTGTCTATTTGTCTATCAAGATGCTAACGGGTGTCACCCTCTTCAGGATGGGTCCGCCAACGCGTCAGAATCCGGAACGCAATGATGGGAGTCAGGCGAACCCTCCACCACCACCTCCGCCTCCGGAGGCATGGCAAGCTATCATGGCAGCCACAAACGCCAATGCTCAGATGATTCTGCAACTCTTGCAAGAACGCACCCAAGGGCAAGGCAATCAAGGAAATCAAGGTCAAGGCAACAATCAGTCTCACTTCGCTACCCTCAACCAGTTTCTCGCAAATCAGCCCAAGTCTTTCAGCTACTGTGCCGAGGCCACGGATGCCGATGATTGGCTCATGGACATCAACAAGCATTTTGAATGTAGCAATGTCAGGCCTGATGACTATGTCAAGTTCGCTTCTTTTCAGCTCAAAGACCAAGCTGCTGATTGGTATCAACAATACAAAGATTCCAAAGGAGGTCGTGTGATCACTTGGACTGACTTCTGTCGGGACTTCAAAGCGCACCACATTCCACAAAGTGTTGTTGAGAGCAAGCGTGAGGAGTTCCGCAATCTCAAGCAAGGCAACATGTCTGTGTATCAATTCAACATCCAGTTTCAAAAACTTGCTCGCTTCGCTAAACAAGACCTTCCTGATGAAAAGAGCATGATCTATCACTTCAGAGGTGGCCTTAGAGAGGATCTGCAGTTAGCTCTCGTTCTTGTTGAGCCTACTCAGTTTGATCAATTCTATAACATGGCACTGAAGCAAGAGGCTGCTCAGCTCAAGTGTAAGGCTTCTAAGAAGAGAGTCTGAGACGCAGTTCAGTCTTCTTCTTCCTCACTTGTGGCAGCTAAGCAATAGAAGTTCCGGTTGCCTCCTCCTCCTCCGTTTCGTCAGCCTTACCAGCAGAAGAACAAAGGTGGCCATGGATCTTCCCACTCTTCCAACTCTGGCTATCAGAACAAGTCTCAGAATCAAGCTCCAAAGTCGAATGCTCCTTATCATCGTCCACTCTCAGAGGTGACTTGCAACAAGTGTCAGCAGAAAGGTCACTATGCTAACAAGTGCTTCAACCAAAGGCGCCTTCCTCCTCCTCCTCCTGTCAGATCTTCCAGCAATGCAGTGGTCAAGCATAATCCCAAGGCTGCTAAGGTGAACATGATGAATGAAGCTCAAGCGGAGGAATCTACTGATGTGATAATGGGTAATCTCTCAGTTAATGATATTCCTGCAAAAGTCTTATTTGATACTGGTGCATCGCATTCTTTCATTTCAAGACCTTTTGTGGCTATGCATGATCTGGTTACTGAAGTATTGCCGAGTCCTCTGTCTATTGTTTCTCCGGCTCGACAAATGACTTCTCGAGCATTCGTTCGGGATTCCATTATCAAGATGGGCGACTATAAATTTCTGGCCAAACCAATTGTTCTTGGTGACTCGGATATTGATCTAATTCTCGGGATGGACTGGCTTTCGAAGCACAAGGCTCAACTTGATTGTGCTGCCAGGGAAATTCAATTGACACACTCTTCTGAGGATGTTATCATTTATGCCGCTCGTGATGAAACCATTCGGTTATTTTCTCTCAATGAGAAGGGCGAATTGAATGCCATCTCTCAAATTCCAGTCGTTTGTGAGTACCAAGATGTCTTTCCAGAAGAGCTTCCGGGTATGCCTCCTCACCGGCCAGTTGAGTTCGTTATCGATCCTGAGCCTGGCACTGAACCCGTTTGCAAGCGTCCATACAAGCTTGGACCCAAGGAGCTGAAGGAATTGAAGAAACAGCTCGATGAACAAGAGCGTCTGGGTTTGATCAGACCGAGTTCTTCTCCATGGGGTTGTGGTGTTCTTTTTGTCCAGAAGAAGGATGGCACGGACCGACTTTTTGTCGACTACCGTCCATTGAACAAGAAGACAATCGAGAACAAGTATCCACTTCCCAACATCAATGAGCTATTCGAGCAACTCGAAGGTGCTAAAGTATTCTCCAAGCTTGACCTTCGTATGGGTTATCATCAGATTCGCATTCGTGAAGAAGATATTCCCAAGACAGCATTCAGAACAAGCTTTGGTTCTTATGAATATACTGTCATGTCTTTCGGCCTTGTCAATGCTCCTCCAACATTCTCTCGGATGATGAATTTCATCTTCAACCCTTATACCAATGAATTCGTCCTGGTGTATCTCGATGATATCTTGGTCTTCTCCAAGATTAAGAAGGACCATGCCAAACATTTGCGATTGGTGCTCGACAAGCTCAGAGAGTATCAATTTTATGCGAAGTTCTCAAAATGTGAGTTTTGGCTTGATGAAGTTCTTTACCTTGGTCACATCATCTCTGCCAAGGGCATCGCTGTTAATCCCGAGAAGGTGTCCGCAATTGTGAATTGGGAACCTCCTCAGAATGTCAAGCAGCTTGTTTTCTTGGTCTTGCAAGCTATTGCCGAAGATTCGTTGAGAATTTCTCTAAGATTGCAAAGCCTCTTTCCAACCTCCTCTAGAAGCATGTGAAGTATGTCTGGTCTCCTGAGTGTGACGTTGCTTTCAACACTCTCAAAGAGAAACTAGTCACAGCTCCTGTCTTAACTCCTCCTGACGAATCCAAGCCATTTGAAGTTTTCTGTGATGCTTCTCTTCAAGGTCTCGGTGCTGTGTTAATGCAAGAGAAGAAAGTTGTGGCCTATACCTCTCGTCAGTTGAAGCCCAATGAGAAGAACTACCCCACTCACGATCTTGAGTTGGCGGCAGTTGTCCATGCATTAATAACGTGGAGACATCTCTTGTTGGGAAGACAAGTGGACATATTCACCGATCACAAGAGTCTCAAGTACATCTTCACTCAGCCCAACCTCAACCTCAGGCAGACTCGTTGGGTTGAAATGATTCAAGAGTACAATCCGAGTATTGAATATACTCCAGGCAAGGCCAATGTCATTGCAGATGCTTTGAGCAGGAAGGCTTATTGCAACAGCTTAATTCTCAAGCCATTCCAACCGGATCTTTGTGAAGCTTTCCGCAAGCTGAATCTCCAAGTTGTTCCTCAAGGCTTTCTTGCCAACCTCATAGTCTCTCCTACTTTGGAAGATCAAATTCGTGAGGCACAACTTCTTGATGCCATGGTGAAGAAGGTGAAACGTGGTATTGACAAGGGTCTCTCCAAATACAAGTGCTATCGCATTGATGACAGAGACACTTTGTTCTTCGAGGACCGGATTGTGGTTCCTAAAGGTGATCTAAGGAAAGTCATTATGAACGAGGCGCACAATTCTCTTCTTTCCATTCATCCTGGAAGTACGAAGATGTACCATGACCTCAAGCAGTCATATTGGTGGACTCGAATGAAGCGAGAAAGCGCTCAATTCGTGAATGAATGTGATGTCTGTCGACGAGTGAAAGCAGAACATCAACGACCAGCTGGTCTCCTCCAACCTCTTGCTATCCCAGAGTGGAAGTTTGATCATATCGAAATGGACTTCGTGACTGGATTTCCCAAGTCCAAGCGCGGAAATGATGCTATCTTCGTTGTCATCGACAAGCTTTTTAAAGTGGCTCATTTCCTTCCAATCAAAGAATCCATCACAGCAGCTCAGTTGGCAGAGCTATTCACCTCCAGGATTGTCTCCTTGCATGGCATTCCACAATTGATTTCTTCAGATCGTGGAAGCATCTTCACCTCTAAGTTCTGGGACTCCTTCCAGAAGGCCATGGGCACCAACATTCGCTTCAGCACAGCTTTCCATCCTCAAACTAGTGGCCAAGTCGAACGAGTCAATCAAATTCTTGAAGATATGCTCAGGGCTTGTGTCATTTCTTTTGGCATGAAATGGGAAGATTGTCTTCCATATGCCGAATTCTCCTACAACAACAGCTTCCAAGCGAGTTCGGGCAAGGGCGAGATTCTCTATGGCAGAAAGTGCCGTACTCCTCTCAATTGGTCAAAGACTGGTGAACGCCAACTTCTTGGCAATGACTTAATCACAGAAGCTGAAGAAATGTGTAAAGTCATCCGTGATAATCTCAAAGCCGCGGAATCGCGCCAGAAGAGTTACTATGATAGTAAGCACCGTGATTTGGCTTTCGAGATCGGAGACCATGTCTACCTCCGCGTCTCTCCAATGAAAGGCACTCGTCGCTTCGGTATCAAAGGGAAGCTTGCCCCTAGATACGTGGGTCCTTTCAAGATCTTTGGCAAAAGAGGCGATCTCGCCTATCAACTTGAGCTTCCTTCCAACCTCACGAACGTGCACGATGTGTTCCACGTGTCACAGCTTCGCAAGTGCTTCAAGACGCCAGAGCGCACCATCAACTTCGAAGAGATTGACCTCCAAGAAGATTTGTCTTATCATGAGCACCCCGTTGCCATTCTCGAAGAAACTGAGCGCAAGACTCGCAACAAGTCAATCAAATTCCTGAAAGTGAAGTGGTCGCACCATTCCGACTGGGAAGCCACCTGGGAACGCGAGGACCACCTCCGTTCCGAATATCCGGAGTTCTTTCAGTCCTAGATCTCGGGACGAGATCCTCTCGTAGTGGTGGAGTGTTGTAACACCCCGGGTGTAACTTTCCATATTTGTAACTCCAACTCTTGCCATTTTCGGCTATGTGTTAGGATATTTCCTTCGTGGTCGGGTTTTGTCTTTCGTTTTGTATTTTTGTTCATGTCATGCATCTCATATCATGTCATCATGTGCATTGCATTTGCATACGTGTTCGTCTCATGCATCCGAGCATTTTCCCCGTTGTCCGTTTTGCAATCCGGTGCTCCCACCTCCTCCGGCGCACCCCTCTTGTTTCTTTTCGTGAGCGGGTGTCAAACGTTCTCGGAATGGACCAAGGCTTGTCAAGTGGCCTTGGTATACCACCGGTAGGTCACCGGTCAAGTTTCGTTCCATTTGGAGGTCGTTTGGTACTCCAACGGTTAACCGGGCAACCGCAAAGTCCGTTTGTGTGTTGCAGCAAAACCCCTCCTCAAAACCAGCCCAAAACCCAGCAAACTCACTTCCATGCTCTAGGTCGTTCGATCATGATCGTGTGGGCGAAAACCGCACCTCATTTGGACTCTCCTAGCTCCCTCTACCTATATATTTGCACCCCTCCCGAAATCATTCGCAGTCCAAACCCTAGAAAAACTCCTCCCGTCGCCGCCGGACGTGTCCGGTCCGAGCCGGACAGATCGCGCCGCCGCCTCCAGCCAGTCCCGCGCCGCCACGTCAATCTCGCCGCCGCCCGTACGCCCGCGGCCCGCGGAGCCCATCCGGGGCCCGCGCGAGCCCGCCGCGCCGCCGCCTGGCCCGAGCGCCTCGCCTCCCTCCTCCCGCAGTCCCGCGCCGCCGCGCCCGCGCCGGCCTGCCCCGCCGCCTCGCCGCGCCGCCACCCGGTCGCCGGCGCCCCTCGTCGCCGTTCCCGCGGGCCCACGCCCACCGAAGCCCGCCGGCCGTCGCCGCGGCTGCCCCGCCTCTCGTCGCCCTCTCCTCCACCTCCTCCTGTCGCCACACCGGCCACCGCGAGCAGCAGCTCCGGCGAGAGCCACGGCGAGCCCCGAGCCCGTGCGCCAGATCCCGATCCAGTCAACGCCCTAGGTTGACTTCTTCTCCCCCGAAATATTTCCAAGTCCTGTGATTTTACGATATATGCCCCTGTTCATTGCATCGTAACTCTCTGCATATAGCTCCGTTTCGTGCGTGTAATATATCGAAATGTACGCCTCATGATGCTCTCCATTTTGTTCCATTGCACCATGTTCATTTGAGTCCATCTTGATGCCCAAATCTCTGATGCAAGAGTGCTAGTTGTTGTTATCTGCTGTTACTTATTAGTACTTGGAGATTTGTTATTTTTGTATCTTTTAATCTGTGCATCTTATGGGCATGAGCTCTACATGTGTTTTGTTGTATGCCTTGCCATATTTATAGAGGTGTATGACATGTATTTTTGTGATCTCTGTGGTGGCTAGCAAAAGCATGCAAACTAGGCTCCGTAATGTTTCTGATTTCAGGGACTTAGTAAATTTACTAAGTCTTTGTCTGCTGTTATTTTGTTGCTATGTATCCATGTGGCTACAGAGAGATCCATGCTTATTTTGGTGATGTTTAGTAAGGATGTTTTGTAGATATTATTGTAGTTGACCCATTCATGTCCTTTTTTGCAATTATGGAGTGCCATAGCATGACTCAATCTTGCTCTACTTTTGCTATAAAATATTTCTGGCAGATTGTTTACGTGTTATTCAATTTTGCCAAGGTTGTTGTAGTTCTTCCATACATGCTATGTATTTTTGATTGCCATGGATAGCTTCATAAACATGTCATCTTGCTGTAGGTATGCTTGTTTTGTCATGCATTGCTCCGTAGTGAGTGCATCAAGCTCACCAAGAGGCCTTTATATTGTTGTTTCTGCCATGCTTTGTTTTCTGCCAAGGCTGAAGCCTGTTAACGAAACTTGCTATGTTTACATGGTTGCCATCATATCTTCTTGTCCTTTTTGGCTTATGGTCAGTAAGGGACTTTTGTCATATCCATTTAGTAGAATACTGCCATCCCTTGTTTTGCTATGTTAAGTTCCTGTAGCATGTTGATGTCGTGCTCTGAACATTGCTATCTGATGCTGTTTCAGGCATGTCCAGTAATTTCACCAAGTCTGTGAACCTGTTATCTTTTGCACTTTTTCCATGCTTTTTTGAACCTGCTGTGGTGTGCACTAGACATAACTCAGTGTTCATCTTTTTTCAAGCTTCTCCTGTAGTTTACTGCCATATACTTTGTTGCTATGTTGGAGTGCTGTAGCATTGTTACTTGTTGCATTCTAAGTGCTATCATGCTGTTAATCGCAGATTCGTGTCATTCTTGTTTTGCTTGCCATTTGCAAACCGTGCATCCGTTTCCGGTGATCTTTATATCGATTTCAACCGAAATCATCTCATCTTTCCAGTGGGATGCTTGGTTTGCCAAGTTACTGCCTTGTTCATTATTTTCCTTCCGGAGCACGCATATGCATCGCATATCATATCTTGCATATCATTCATGTATTGCATCATGTTGCTTGTGCATTTCCCGTGATTGATTGTGGTTCCATTGCTTGTGCTCTTGTCTTGGGTAGAGCCGGGAGACGAGTTCGTGAACGAGGAACCTGTTGAGTACGCTTACGAGGATCAAGCTTTCGACAACTCTGAGAACCTTGCAGGCAAGATGACCATACCCTCGAAATCACTTCTATCTTTGCTTTGCTAGTTGTTCGTTCTATTGCCATGCTGCGCTACCTAACACTTGCTATATCATGCCTCCCATTTTGCCATGTCAGCCTCTAACCATCCTTTCCTAGCAAACCGTTGTTTGGCTAAGTTATCGCTTTTGCTCAGCCCTTCTTATAGCGTTGCTAGTTGCAGGTGAAGTTGAAGTTTGTTCCACGTTGGAACATGGATATGTTGGGATATCACAATATCTCTAATTATATTAATGCATCTATATATTTTAGTAAAGGGTGGAAGGCTCGGCCTTATGCCTGGTGTTTTGTTCCACTCTTGCCGCCCTAGTTTTCCGTCATACCGGTATTATGTTCCTTGAGTTTGCGTTCCTTACGCGGTTGGGTGATTTATGGGACCCCCTTGACAGTTCGCCTTGAATAAAACTCCTCCGGCAAGGCCCAACTTTGGTTTTACCATTTGCCACCTAAGCCTTTTCCCCCGGGTTTTCGCGAGCTCGAGGGTCATCTTTATTTAAACCCCCGGGCCAGTGTTCCTCTGAGTGCTGGTCCAAACTAGAGCCCTTTGCAGCGCCACCTTGGGGAAATTCGAGGATTGGTTTTAGTTGTACGGACTGCTCATCCGGTGTGCCCTGAGAACGAGATATGTGCAGCTCCTATCGGGATTTGTCGGCACATTCGGGCGGCTTTGCTGGTCTTGTTTTACCATTGTCGAAATGTCTTGTAAACCGGGATTCCGAGACTGATCGGGTCTTCCCGGGAGAAGGTTTATCCTTCGTTGACCGTGAGAGCTTATGATGGGTTAAGTTGGACACCCCTGCAGGGTATTATCTTTCAAAAGCCGTGCCCGCGGTTATGAGGCAGATGGGAATTTGTTAATGTCCGGTTGTAGAGAACTTGCCACTTGACTTAATTAAAATACATCAACCGCGTGTGTAGCCGTGATGGTCTCTTCTCGGCGGAGTCCGGGAAGTGAACACGGTTTGAGTTATGAATGACGTAAGTAGGAGCTCAGGATCACTTCTTGGTCATTGCTAGTTGACGACCGTTCCGTTGCTTCTCTTCTCGCTCTCTTTTGCGTATGTTAGCCACTATATATGCTTAGTGCCTGCTGCAGCTCCACCTCTTTACACCATCCTTTCCTATAAGCTTAAATAGTCTTGATCTCGCGGGTGTGAGATTGCTGAGTCCTCGTGACTCACAGATTCTACCAAAACAGTTGCAGGTGCCGACGATGCCAGTGCAGGTGATGAGATCGACCTCAAGTGGGAGTTCGATGAGGAACGTGGTCGTTACTATGTGTCTTTTCGTGATGATCAGTAGTGGAGCCCAGTTGGGACGATCGGGGATCTAGCATTTGGGGCTATCTTATTTTCATTTGGATCTTGACCGTAGTCGGTCTATGTGTGGTTTTTGGATGATGTATGAATTATATTTATGTATTGTGTGAAATGGCGATTGTAAGCCAACTCTCGTTATCCCATTCTTGTTCATTACATGGGATTGTGTGAAGATGACCCTTCTTGCGACAAAACCATAATGCGGTTATGCCTCTAAGTCGTGCTTCGACACGTGGGAGATATAGCCGCATCGTGGGTGTTACAGTTTCATACCCTACAATAATCTCTTCGTTTGTTCTCCGCTATTAGTGACTTTGGAGTGACTCTTTGTTGCATGTTGAGGGATAGTTATATGATCCAATTATGTTATTATTTTTGAGAGAACTTGCACTAGTGGAAGTATGAACCCTAGGCCTTGTTTCCTAGCATTGCAATACCGTTAGTGCTCACTTTTATCGCTTGTTACCTTGCTGTTTTTATAATTTCAGATTATAAATACCTATATCTACCATCCATATTGCACTTGTATCACCATCACTTTGCCGAACTAGTGCACCTATACAATTTACCATTGTATTGGGTGTGTTGGGGACACAAGAGACTCTTTGTTATTTGGTTCCAGGGTTGTTTGAGAGAGACCATCTTCATCCTATGCCTCCCATGGATTGATAAACCTTAGGTCATCCACTTGAGGGAAATTGGCTACTGTCCTACAAACCTCTACACTTGGAGGCCCAACAACGTCTACAAGAAGAAGCTTGCATAGTAGACATCATCTGTCACCTAGCAGTGCATCAAGGACATAATTCTTCTGTGCAGCAATGAGGGAGCTATATCGCGAGCTATTGATCTACAACATAGATTTGCAAATACTGTAAGGACTAAGTTCATGATAAATTAAGTTCAATTAATCAAATTATTAATGAACTCCCACTTAAATCAACATCTCTCAAGTTGTCTAAGTGATACATGATCCATATCAACTAACCCATATCCGATCGTCACGTGAGATGGGGTAGTCATTAACGGTGAACATCTCTATGTTGATGATATCTACTATATGACTCATGTTCGACCTTTCGATCTCCAGTGTTTCGAGGCCATGTCTATACATGCTAGGCTCGTCAAGTTTAATTCAAGTATTTCGCATGTGTAAAACTGTCTTACACCCGGTGTATGTGAACGTAGAGTCTATCACACCCGGTCATCATGTGGTGTCTCGAAACCACGAACTTCCACAATGGTGCATACTCAGGAAGAACATTTTTACCTTAAAATTTATTGAAGGGATCATCTTATAATGCTACCGTCGTTATAAGTAAAATTAGATGCATATAAGATAAAGATCACATGCAATCAAAATATGTGACATGATATGGGCATCATCATCTTGTGCTTTTGATCTCCATCTTCAAAGCATCGTCATGATCTCCATCGTCACCGGCTCGACACCTTGATCTCCATCGTTGCGTCGTGGTCGTCTCGCCAACTATTGCTTCTACAACTATTGCTAACTCATAGCGATAAAGTAAAGCAATTACATGGCGTATGCATTTCATACAATAAAGAGACAATCATAAGGATCCTGCCGGTTGCCAGATATCTTACAAAACATGATCATGTCATACAATAACGTATATCACATCATGTCTTGACCATATCACATCACAACATACTCTGCAAAAACAAGTTAGACGTCCTCTACTTTGTTGTTGCAAGTTTTACGTGGCTGCTACGGGTTACTAGCAAGAACCGTTCTTACCTACAGCAAAAAACCACAACAGTGTTTCGTCAAGTTTACTATTTTAAGCTTCTTCAAGGACCAAAGTAGGAGAACAGACACCCGCCAGCCACCTTTATGCAAAACTAGCTAGTTGCATGCCTGTCGGTGGTACCGGTCTCATGTGCTTGGACATGTAAGGTTGGTCCGGACCGCTTCATCCCACAATACTGTTGAATCAAAATAAGACGTTGGTGGTAAGCAATATGACTATCACCGCTCACAACTCTTTGTATTCTACTTGTGCATATCATCTAAGCATAGACCTGGCTCTGATACCACTGTTGGAAAACGTTACATGTAAAACAAAAAAAATTCTACACACACGCAATGATCTATCCATGGAGATACATAGCAACGAGGGAGGAGAGTGTGTCTATGTACCTCGTAGACCGTAAGCGGAAGCATTTCACGGCGCGGTTCATGCAGTCGAACTTCTTCTCACGTCAACCAATCAAATACCGAATGCACGTCACCTCCGCGTTCTGCACACGTTCAGCTCAGTAACATCCCTCACCTTCTTGATCCAGCAAGTCATCGAGGTAGTAGATGAGTTCCGTCAGCACGACGGTGTGATGACGGTGATGGTGAGGTGATCCTTGCTGGCTTGGCCTAAGCACTACAGAGATGTGACTGGGGGTGTAAACGATGGAGGGGGGCGCCGCACACGGCTAACAATTGATTTGGTTACCAAATCACATAACTCATACAATACTATACCGTCATCGAACGTTAAGCGTGCGGACCCTACGGGTTCGAGAACTATGTAGACATGACCGAGACACCTCTCCGGTCAATAACCAATAGCGGAACATGGATGCCCATATTGGCTCCTACATATTCTACGAAGATCTTTATCGGTCGAACCGTTATGACAACATACATAATTCCCTTTGTCCATCGGTAAGTTACTTGCCCAAGATTCAATCATCGGTATCTTCATGCCTAGTTCAATCTCGTTACCGGCAAGTCTCTTTACTCGTTCCGTAATACATCACCTCGTGACTAACTCCTCAGTCGTTTGCTTGCAAGCTTGTGATGTGTACTACCGAGAGGGCCCAGGATACCTCTCCGATAGTCGGAGTGACAAATCCTAATCTCGATCTATGCCAACTCAACAAACACCTTCGGAGATACCTGTAGAGCATCTTTTATAATCACCCAGTTATGTTGTGACTCTTGATAGCACACAAGGTATTCCTCTGGTATCCGGGAGTTGCATAATCTCATAGTCGAAAGAATATGTATTTGACATGAAGAAAGCAATAGCAATAAACTGAACGATCAATATGCTAAGCTAACGGATGGGTCTTGTCCATCACATCATTCTCCTAATGATGTGATCCCTTTATCAAATGACAACACATGTCTATGGTTAGGAAACCTTAACCATCTTTGATCAACGAGCTAGTCTAGTAGAGGCTTACTAGGGACACGGTATTTGTTTATGTATTCACACATGTATTCAAATTTTCGATCAATACAATTATAGCATGAATAATAAACCTTTATCATGAATAAGAAAATATAAAATAACAACTTTATTATTTTCTCTAGGGCATATTTCCTTCATGACCATCGTCGAGGCGCATGCCCATTACATGGACCTGTTGCGGGAGGAGCAGTTTCGGGAGGCGCAGGCCAACGCTGCCTACAACCACCAGCTCCTCCAGTAGCACCAACAGGCGGAGGAGCAGCTCGCCACCGGCAGGGCGATCACACCGGACACGGATCTGGCGGAGCAGGCGGCGCTGCTCGAGTCCTACTGCTCCACCCGCGAGATCTGATTTGCCTACTGGTGGTACCGCCAGCGATATGACGAACTGGGGGCCGCCTACATGGAGTTCGACAAGGCGGCAGATGAGGTGTGGGGGAAGACCGACGGCGAGGCCGCGCCCCGCCGTCACGACCATGAAGCCGACTCGTTCGTGGGTGCCGCCGGCAGTGAGGAAGAGTAGAGCATGGTTGGTCACCGCCGCTGGGGTCCCAAGAAGGCCACCGCTCCTCCCCTCCTGTTGAGGCCAAGCTTGGTGGGCTCAATATCGACGACCGATTAGCTACTTGGCAGCGACGTGGAGGCGTACAGCTTCACTTCCCGGGTCTCCGGAGGCGGAGGTTAAGGAGGAGGAGGTGGAGAGCGCCGAGGCAGAACTATGGAAGGCGAAGCATCGGTTCTCGGGGCTCATGGCCGGACACGGGGAACGGCGCCGGCGACCATAGTTAGTTGTATTAATTATACCTCCCGAGCCAGACGAGCATCACTTAGTTGATGTTGTACGAAATGTAATGAAATTCAGCATGTTTATATGAAATCAGGTAGTGTTTAAACGAATTTCGTCCGGTCTGTTTGCATAGTTTGTTAAGATGTATGCGGGCAGCGTTGGGTGGCTGCCTTGCGCATGCGTGTCCGCGAACTAGTTCCTTTTGTCCGCAAACAGGCGCAGGTGAAAATTTGCGGGTCGCCGTTGGAGATGCCCTAATGACGTGATTGTGTACAAACAAAATACGAGTCCAAAGGTAGGGTAATAAAGGGTTTAGCTAATGGAGAAATTGACTCTTCCGGGAACCAGTAACGCGTAAACCACTCCCAACAGAGAACAACATTGAAACCAACGAAGAACTCTTATTTCTGATGCACATAATAGGGAGTACAGACCTACTAGCTCTCAATGTCGCATCCGTACGTCTCTCTCAATGCAACTTCTCGACTTACAAACACGATTGCATGGGCATTACACATAAGAAAACACGTACGCGTACAAATACACATGCAAATTGCATGCACACAAGTAGATTGACTAACTAAGCGTTTTCGCAACAAAAAAAAAAAGATTGACTAATTAAGTGGATGCACAACGCCATTTCTCTTATATCTAACGAGAAGTTTTCCTTGTGGCTCTGGCAAGAACTTGCTCCAGTCTGTCTTTGGGAAAGGAGAGATCAGTTCCAGCTCAAAGTTCCTCAACAAATGGCTCCATATCACTTTAAGTTGCATGTAAGCATAGGCCTCCCCAGTGCAAACATGTCGTCCACCGCTAAATGAGGTGTACGAGAACTTGCCACCTATTTTGTCCTCTCTTCTTTCAGGGCCAAACCGGCACGGGTCATATACCTCAGGATCCTTATAGATATAAGGGATGTTATTGTTGACTATAGTAGGACTTGCTACAATGTGGTCTTGTGGGATGTCATATTGTTTGCCCTCGATTGTCTTCACCGTGAAGCGCCTATGTGCCATGCGAACCAACATTGGTGTTGGAGGATGCTTCCTTAGAGCCTCCTTGATGCAACAATGCAATGTATCCATCTCTATAAATGCATTGTAGTCTAGCCCCTTGTCCTTGTATTTGTTATTGATTTGTTGTTGCTCCTCAATGGCAGCTCTCAAGAAGGTTGGATGGCTAAGTAGACAAGCTGCAGTCCAAGTACTAGTGTGAGAGCTGGTGTGTTTTCCAGCAAACAGTAAGCCAATGATCAGCCCGACTACCTCAGCTACTGTTGTAGGGCGACCATCTTTGTACTTGGAGTCAATTAGTTTCTGCAGTGTGTCCTCCTCAACTGTGCCGGAGCTCTTACGGCACTCAACGACATCGGAGAGGATTTGTGTTAGCCTGATGCGCGCTCTATCACGCTGCCGGTTTGCTGAAGTTGGAAGATATGGGAACAAGAAACTGATCAATGTTACACCGTTGTCTTCAATCTCGTGAAAAAGCCTGAATACCTCATCGAACATGTTCTCTCGAACCTCTTTACCGAGCAAACATCGGCTTGAGATCAACATCAGTAACTTCTCGAACTCAAGCTTTATATCAACTATGCCTTCCTCTCCCCATTTTGCAAAGTAACCCTGCATATATGCAACAATACACAATAAGGTTTGTACAACTTGTATGTAAACATGCACTCCAGAACAGACGAGTAGTTACAGTTTAAACTTTGCAATAAATAATGGTTTCTTGCATAAGCCGAGATTGAGGCCAGGCAAAAAAAAACATATGAGTAAAGGCACAGCCTGTTTACTACACACCTCCACTTCTTGAATCATGGGATATACGTGGCTCCTCAACCTTGAAGGCCTCAGTGCTTCGATGTGGAAGCGCATCTGTTCTGTTCGGGTAGCGGTATCTCTTCCATAACCAACCGCCTCGCCAAACATGGGCACAGTGAACTCAAAAAGGTTACCATGGCTGATCTCCGACTCCAAACCTTGGAAGAAATGAGCCGTCACCTCTGGCCCGATCAAGAGTGTCACCTTGGTCACTCCCAAACAACTTACTGTGAAGACACTTCCATACTTGACATATAGATCATTGATCATTGCCGGTAGGCCCTTCTTCAACAGGGTAGGCACTAGTTTTAAGAGAGCAGCTTCATGGACTACCGGTGGACGTTGACCTGTTGTACATTGTGGATCAATGTTGGTGATACTTGCTCTTGAGATCTTGGTGGCTAATACGGTGATGAAAAGAAGAGCTATGGCCCACCACAACACGGTGAGACTTGTGAAGTCCATGATGTTATTTGACCTGCAAGAACATTAGCATGAGTTACTCCCTCCCCCATAATTTTGTTTGGTCCATCCCTATGAGTATTATGTCGTATTGCATATTTTTGTATGGACGTTCAACAAATGGACAGATGAGACTTGAGAGTATACTGTATTCTTACATACATTTACAATTGAGTAAGTTCTTATAAAACCATGACTCTTAAATTTACTTCGGAACAAATCGCAATTTTATGGGTTTAGTGAACAACCAAGCATGAAAGCTTTATTTGAAAATAGGGATAGCACCCCCGGCCTAGCTGATAACCAAGCATATACCATATAAATGTTCATATTAATCGAGCTAGTGGCTTAAAAATATTGACTAGAGTGAAAAAGAAAAAGAAAGAAAAGATACCATATCAAGATGAGAATATTGATGATATATATGTGAAGAGAAACAATCACAGATCATGAAGTAATTTCAACTCAGCTTTATAAATATATAGGAGTATGTCTCAAACTAAAATGAATGAATTCATTGCACTAACTTTAACAGAAGATTTGGCTTGCATGCATACCTCAATACTGTACGTACGAACAGGGCTAGTAGCGAAATGGTACGTCTTGACAAATGGGTCTACAATCTCAGTAGTGTATGTATTACCGGCCAGCTGGTAGCTAGTTAGTGTCTCACATATATAATTAGCCAGCTGGTAGTATCATGAAGCACATCATAAATAATTAGAGCAAGGACGCCGTCCTATATACCGCAGATAGAAAACACAGGAAGGCGGCTAAGGACGACATTAACATCGATCGAATATTTACAGAGACTATTACGAACTGATATACTAGCTGTAAACATGGACAACGTCTAGCTAGCTGTTAGTAGTAGTAGTAACAGTTTGAGAAGTCCAACATTACTTCCATCTAGCTAGATAGTAGCCACTGTGACTAAAGCATGCCCGTGGTTCTCATTGTTGGAAGTTAACCTTTGGACCTTTTAAGTAGCTACAATACAATGCTGTTTTTCTCTTTGGAAAGGTGGTTGGTACCCCTGGCGTCTGCATCATTTGTGCAGATGGTAATCTTTAATAAACTTGATGCAAAGCAGTAAGGAAAAGGCATTTTTTTTTGCGGGTAAAAAAAAAGGCATTTTTTTACCATTCGAGATTTCTGGTAACCGGACGGTTACCGGACTGTACTGCCAGCTACAGGAAAATGTTGCTAGTGTTTGAAAATTACATTTTTTTTAAATCAAACTTCATAAAAAGGTGTAGATTGCATATGATAGCACTAACAAAATGATGGTCGAGTTTTGATGGTTACTCGTCGACTCTGTGATTTACTGAGACAGCGTCTTCAACAACATAACAAAGTAAGTTTGCTGCTATTGAGCCTGACCAACAAAGACATGAAGAAAGGTTTTCACCCCGTAGTACCAATAATAATCACACATGGACCCACACATAGAGCCTCTTTGGTTCCCAGGATTCTCCAAATATAGAAATAGAAAAAAAGTAAAAGTTAGACATCATAGTTTAAGTTTTCAGCATGAACTGAAAACATACGTAATTGTGCTATCGCCGACGGAAGATTACGGATGTGCAGGAATATCCTTCTAAAATGGAGGTCACTATAAAGGCATTGGCCGAAGTACCCATCTGGGCTTAGTTACGAAGGAAAAAAAAACCCATCAACAATGAATGATGGCTGAAATTCTGAGAAAGCTTTGTAGATCATAGACTGCTCCGTACACTTGACTGAGATAGTGCCTCTCTCGAGTGGACTTGAATGCCCATCCGGGAAAATATAGCAACCCTTTGTAACCTAACCCTAAGTTCCTGTTACTCCCTCCACTATGAGAAATATGTCAAGTATTGAGAAAAATAATGACAGGGGGCAAAAAGTTAATAAATCTATTATCACAATATAACAAATGTCAATATAGTAAATTGGTGAAATTCAATTGTTCACCATATGAATTTGGTGACAAAAATGGTCATAAATTGACTATAGTAAGGAGTTTGTGACCAAAATGGAGCATTGCAAGTTAGCAAATTTCCTATAGTGCTCTTGCCCTCTTGTATACTTCCAATCTCCAGCCACCACTGCCATCGATATGCAATCCGGGTCTAGATCATGTCTAGGTTGCCCAAGGAAGAAAGGCGGAAGTGGAGGCATGCACATGCCGCTAATGCCAACCTGACACTTGTATACCTCAAAATATACCATTGTGGCATTGACATATATCATAGTAACCTTTTTTAGAGTGCTATTTTTCAAGCATTTTTTTGTAGTTGCATTTCTTGAATACACAAAGGTGGTAGTGGCGTATAACAAATTAACCAATAGATTAAAGATACATTTTTGACTTTCACGGTATTATAAGTGGTTAATTATGACATTCCAAAAAGTTTATCATTGTATTAATTAAACTAAATAATTAAGAATGAGATATAAAAATACGATTGTGTTTCTAGAATGAAGTGGACAAGTACTCGAATGTCATTTGAGAAATGAAGTAAATGAGTATGCGTGCCTTTGCTGCAAGGTTTAAGGGCCAAGCGGAAAAGGGAGCTGCAAGAGGTATTGAATTGCGTCTTTGTCGACGATATCGATGTGCATGAGCACTTGTTTTCATTGTCCCACTCTGCTTCTTCATGAAGTTTCACAATTAAGCACACGTAGCTACAGGATGCTTTGTACTCGTCTTCTTCAATCCTGAAGTGCCTACTGAGATATCATAACAACAATAATGAAATTGAATACTAGGTAGCAATGGTATGAAATGCAATGCAATTGTGAGATGAAGTTGAATATTTGTTTCTGATACATCATGTGTTGATCAGTGATAGACCATGTGTCAACAATTCCGTGAATTTTGATTGGAGGGCTGGTTGCTAAAAAGGAAATTATGTTAGCCCTGAAATTAAGAATACAAGTTGTTTTTACCACATGACTGACTGGAACAGACTCTTACTTGACAACCGGCCTAAGTGGGATATTCACAGGAGGTTTCGCAAACTCAGTTGATTAGAGACGGTAGGAAAAATCACTAGAGTAGTGTACCAAAACCGGGTCTAAACCTCTGATCTCATTTTATTGAAACCGTTAAAACAAAGTATCCTAGCAGGGGCAAGTGTCAAACAAAAGGAAAAAAAACAAGTGGCAGGTGCCCTGGCTACCGCGGCACTCCCACATGAAGGAACATACGCTCCCAGGGTGATCAAAAACGATTCCCAAGGGAGCGCCAAAGGTTGAGAGAAACTAGAAACCAACAACCCGAACAAAGTTCTAACCACGAAGACATACAGTAACAGCACAGTTTTACAAAAGCTTACTCACCATATACTCCGTAGAAGTTAGCAGCCCACGTTAGGCGAGTCAGCATACAGAAGTTAGCAGCCCACGTTAGGCGATGGCGATGTTGCCGATATCTGTTAACGATCATAGATCCATATCTGTTGTCGAGAATCACGTACAGGTCTGGCGACGTCACAACATAAGCAAATCTCTGCATGCGTGCAACTTATTTTATTACCCATCTTGTGCAAGCAGCCCATGCATGCATGCATGTGCACAGAATCACGTCTGGATCTAGCACGCATACATGCATGCAGCTGATGGAGACATGACGCAACTCTTAACTCTTTATATCTTTTTTGTTTTCCATATGGTTTATAGTCCTTTGTTCATTTTGCAAGTTACACTATGGAATTACTTATAACCAAATAGTTATGATTTTGTAGCACTTCAACCCCATATTAAAATTGGAGCTTTGTTATAGCTTTTGGTACTCTGTTTTGAGAAAACAACCGATTATTGCAGAATTTACTGAGGCGGTTCAGGTCTAGAAACCGCATCACGTATGAACTCCCTACTCCAAAATCCCACATAGCTCATCTATATTATCCGCTCTCCAGCCCTGAAAGTGTGTGTGTTGGTACTATCAGCACCCAAGTGAAAACATTGTACCTATGTCTACTCTACTCACATGGAATTGTCTTAATTACAGAAGAATATATCAATGTACAAATTTTAGCAGCCCACGTTAGCAGATGTCGGTAGCACCTAAGTAAGTAAGTATATTGTCGGCATTTAAGCAAAACACATTTGCGTAGAACCATAATAAGGAGGAAGAGTACAGCATGCATCTGTGCACAAAATTTAGCTAGCAGCCCACGAGCATCGAGAATCACATATGTTCAAGTCAAAACATAGCCGGCCTCTGCCCTTGCTAAGTTTGATTCTCAGGTAGACCATGTGAACTAAAAAAAAAACTGGGCCGATCTGGATGTAGTTGCCAATCCACATCGGTCAATCGGGGAATCTTATATTGTGTGCAAACAGTCTACGTGCACGGGACTGTCTCTACCACGAACACAATACAGGACTCGGCCCATTTCACTCTTCCTTATTTCTCTAGAGTTTAGTGTGATTGTCTAGCTTCTTAGTTTCTTTTGAATTTACTACATCAACTAGTGTTTCCTTGGATGACAACTATACTATGGCATGTGTCACGAATTCACGAGAACTCGGTAATTGCTTCTTCTTTTTCTGAGTAAGCGACGAGAGCACTGTTTTCCGATTAGAAAAAAGATTTATGCGGAAGATATTTATAGTTGAATTTTTTGGCAGGCTTAGCGACATAATTGTTTGCCTATAAAGTCTCCGCGTCATAATAAAGAGGTTGATTTTTTTAAAAGATTGGTTTTTATGTTTCTCAAAAAAGCAAGAAAGGGCCTCATAGTATGACCTTTGAGAAAACCGTTAGTACACTGTTTAGCTTTTTTACTCTCATATAAATTACTGTACAAAATTTAGCAGTCCACTATTTAGCTATTGATCGATTGTAGTATGTTGTTGTAGTATACTGTGTCAGCATATAAGTAAATCAAGGAGTATTGTGGAACATCCTAAACCTGCATTATTAAAGGAGAAGGGAATAAGTAGTATAGCATTTGCACAAAGTTTAGTTAGCAGCCCACACGCAATGAGAATCATGTCTGCCAAGTCAAAAGACAATTAATGCCCTTGCAAATCTCATCAAGCTATGTTTGTTTCCCAGGTAGTCCATGTGAGCTAAAAAGCAGGTAGTCAGATGGAAAATATTGATTCTTTTCAAGTGCAAGCAGCCCATCTACACGGAACTGTCTCTACCAAGAAGGCAGGAGACAAGCACAGGACTCGGAGCAGTTGACTCTTCCTTAATTATTTAGATTTAGTGTGGTTATGCGGTGTCTAGCTTCCCCAGTTTGAACAAACATCTATTAATTATATATTCCCTGGGTCCCGAATTACTTGTTGCTCAAATGGATGTATCTAGCACTATGGAGTGAGTAATTAATATTGAACTGACTACATCCGTAGCGTAGTACATCCCTGAATAGTCATGCATCACAGATAAATTGGTAATTGCATGCTTTGCTTCTGAGAGAAGTGCAAATTTCAACCATTACTTGTTCCCTAGTTTAATTTGCAACCTGAACTTCAAAACCTGTTAGGCCCCTAAACTCTTGATACCGTTTTTTTTTTTTTTTTGAATAGTTTGGATTGCTTACCACATGTGTCACGTGGTACTTGATACCGTTCATTTTACCCCCTTCACTCCATGAGAAAGTGGTTTTGTTGTGACGTGACATCACCCTGTTGTCAACCGTGATGAGCAGATAAATATGTCCACCCATTTGTCGAGTGTCACGTATCAACACTTGGCAAAGTGACGGCTGTACCGACTGTTTTTCCTTTACCGAGTGTTTTTCGATCAATGGATTTAGGTTGGAGACTTAGCCAAGTGCCCGACAAAATAAACTTGACAAAGAATTGGGCGCTTGGCAAACACATCAATTCCGGTAGTGATCTCCCGACATGCCCTATCCCACGATGGCGCGCATGTAAAACTCACCCTCGGCTTCGCTCCACCACGAGGCTTAGTCGCCACTGAATAAGACGCCCATTGTTGTAGCTTCGACCAGGTGTCAGTTGCTCGAGTCCCAGTTTCAGCAGCCATCAGTCGCCATTGTAGCGTCCGGTGGTCACCGTCGCAAGCTAGCATCCCATGGACGTCATTGCAACACCTGGTCATCACCATCATAGCACCCGATGGTCACCATCACAACCTCGTAACATCCCATGGTCACAGTCGCGACACATCATCATGTGGTCATCGTCGTAGCACTTGATGGTCGGCCAGGGCTTGCAGCATCCTATGGTCACCATTAGAGCATCTGGTTGTCATTGTGATAGCACCCGGTGGTCACCGTCGCAGGACCTAGTGGTCGCCATTACAGGCTCCTATATTGGCTACCAAGAGTTGCAGCAGCGGCCATGGCCTAGTTAGTCCCCCCCCTGTCCCCCCCCCCCCCCCCCTTGCTAGTCGGTCACACTTGCAACAGTGATGTGGTGGCATGCCTTATTCATGGGTCTCGATGAGGAATGGGCCATAGGACTGGGAGGAGGATAAGGAGAAGAGGAGGATGCTCTGTCGTGAACTACAGTCAGGCATGTTGTGCGCTGGAGTTGCCAAGTTAGCCGATTACTGCGAGAGGTGAGAGAGGCGGGAGAGGAGAAAAGCTGCATGCTCGCGGAGGGGGGGGGTGTTAGTGGTGTAGAACTCTCTGGAGGATATGGATAAGACAAGGGAGATATCTTCTCATCCAAAAATCCCACATATATAGCCCATATATATAATCTTTTTCCAAACCCTAAAGTGTGTATGTTGTTACTGTCAGCACATAGGCAATTACTATGTTATTTTGCCATTCATTGGCACTAAATTAAAGTCGCTAGATTCAATTTAAGCTCACGTACTGAAAGAGACAAACAAGTATTGACTTAGTGTTAACAAGGCCTCTGAAGATAAAAGGTTATCACAAACTATGTATTTTCATATAGTTTGCTATTTGGAGCTGTTTCATAATTTATAGGCCTGACTCCCAAGTGTCTGTGGTAGTGGGCTTACTATAGATGGTTCTATTGATTTTTTTTCTGCAAGAAGATTTTGAGTTTAAACTCATTTTTTCATTTCTCAAGCTACACCAAGGGAAGTACTCACATATGGTGATGATTTTGTATCACATAAACTGCATATTGATTGAGCTTCGGAGTTCATTCACAGACTTGGTTTTGCCGAAATATTTTTCAGCCGACATTGATAAAATCACTCACTTTGTTGCAAAACATAAAAAAAACTAATAATTCATTAACCCAGTTTTCGAATAAGAAATTGACTGGGCTACAAGGTTTATTACAGTCCGTTATGAAAAAAGAACAGATTTGATTGTAGACTTAACTATGGCGATTTAGGTCTAGAAACCGCATCAGGTACATACTCCCTGGTCCAAAATCCCACATGGCTCACTTCTATAATCCTCTCAACAAACCCTAAAGTGTGTATGTTGTTACTGTCAGCCCGTAGGTGATATTGCTGTAGCCATGTCTACTTGTATGGAATTCTCTTAATACATAATAATATATTGATGTAGAAAATTTAGCAGCCAATGTTAGCTGCTGCGGTGGGGCTGTTCATGGCATCTAAATAAAGTATATTGTCAGCATTTAAGCAAAACACAATCGTAGATCCATAATAAGGATGAAATAAGTACAGCATGAGCACAAATTTTAGCTACCATCATATCTGCTCAAGGCAAAAGTCAAAACATTAGCCGACCTATCTGTGCCTTGCTATTGTTTTATCCTTTTGAGAACATGCCCTTGCTAAGTTTGGTTCCCGGGTAGCCCATATGAACTAAAAGATCTGGCCGATCTGGATGTGGTTGCCAATCCACGTCGGTCAATCTAGATCGTCTTTGTGCAAGCAGCCCAAGCATGTGCATGAAACTGTCTGTACGACGAACGCATGAGAAAAACGTGAATACTCAGAACAGTTGACTCTTCCTTATTCAAAGTTGTTGTTCAAAACAAGCAAGGTGAAGATGGACAAGTGGTGCAAAATAAAGCCTGACTAGTTGTCCAAAGGCTTCACACTGGTAGATGTTTTGACTTTATTAGCTAGAAGCACACATAGCTAGATTATAGGCTTTTAAGGATCTTACTTTCTTATATGAACCATCGAAATATGACCTTACACAGAACGAGTGTGAATAGTGCTTTTCTATGTGGTAAAATAATTGAACTTTCTATGCTGAACAACCTGTTGGGGTGTTGACGGAAAAGGCTCGTGCTCCGCGCTTTATAGATAAAGGATTTTGAACAGCCACAAGACCTGATCATGTCTTTAAACATGAATCAACACCAAGAGCACCTTTACAAGTTTTTTTTTACAAGTTTCTAGTCACAAAAGGTTTCATGAGTGGAAAGATTCATGACAACAAAGTAATTAATTCCAACTATAACATGTATATGGTCCTTCATTCATATGCAATTCATGGTGATAGATGAAATAGAATGCAAATCAAATTATGGTCCAATATCGCCACCACACTTTGACTTCAGGTTGATAGATACACGTCCAGACATTGGTGGGTGCGAGGGGTGGGGGTGTTCTTGTTAGTTGAATTGTCCACCCTCTTTCTTCTAAGATAAAAATATGCAAATCTCACGTTCTTGACCACTTGTAGAATTCAGTAGTCATCTTTACTCCCTCCTAACAATGAAGTTCATAGGAAGTGTCAGCATAGTCAAAAATTATATCAAAATACTAAGTATAGAGATCGAACAAAATAAGTTGAAGCAACAACCTTGAGTGGCACTATTGGTTTGTAACCAAGTTGTTCAGCAGCACTGTTGCAATTGAATGTTCTATTCAGCGTTGCATACTTAATGCTTGCAGATGTTAGCATGCCAGGTTGACGCATTCCGTAAAGAGAGAATATATTATTGTAGCTCCAGTCTAGCAGACATGTTATCGGCTTGACAAGATATGACGGAATTCTTAATCTGAATCGGCTACAAAATGTGCCATAAGGTAGTTATATAATCAGTTATTGCTTGGTTACAGGAAATAATCGATTGACCTCAGCAAAATGTGTCTTATTAATGATACATTGCATTGGCAACTGCAAAATGCATATATACTTTAAATATAGATAACAACAAAGAAATGTGACGATTTACTCTAAAAATGCGAGACCACATGTACACGTAGCTGAGACATGTACTATGGTTTACAACAAATCCAGAATATATAGGGTGTCCATATATTGTTAGGACAACGAATTCTTTAAAATAGTCAGTTCATTATATATCAAAAGTCTCAGTTGCTATGAATAAATACAAGGGTGTCTTTTCTGCATGTACATGTAGAAACAAGTGTTGTCAGTGTCATATGATGTGCACCAATGTCGATGGGAACTTTGAAATCCACAATCACATGTTGTTAACCACTTTATTTGTGTTCATCAATAAATAGCCATATTTTGGAGGGATAAGATAGTATTGGCTTCTATCCACATATGAAAGTGGCTTAGATATTTCAATGATATAAAAAGATAAAAAATGTGGACATAACGCACCATGATAAGGGAGGGAATAGTGAAATTTCACCTTTTGTATCCAAGTTCTCCCAAAACCATATAAACAAAGTCCCACAAATTCACTGGCTCTAGATTAGTTATAAAGTAGGCCTATAAAACAATTAAAGATGTCACAAGATAATAACGTGTATCTTTTTTGTAGCTCAATTATAAACATATATACTTTTCCTCCACTTCTGTTTGCACCGTCTTTGGTAGAAAGAGTTTTCTCTGCACATAGATGACCATGCACCACGTTCTCAACATACACAAAATCATCACAATTCTTGCCATCACCAATAATTATCTGCAACAATAAGCAATAAGTCATTTACTTCAAACTAGAACACAACAAATGTATTTAGTGTTTTCTTTTTAAAGTATTTGTATTAGCATGAAAAGTGTGTTTCAGATATCGGAGGCACCTCCAGTATTGGACCCATCTTTAGAGGTATTGCCAAAAAAGCTGATTCAGTTGTGTAGTCGAGAGGCCAAGATCCGCTGCCCCTTGGGATGTAACTTCCGCACCATGTGTCCATGGGCCGGTAACTGTGTCCGGTTCCATCGCAAGAGGCATGGAGGTGCATGATCAGGGTTTTTATGTGGTGAAATCATAACTGATGGTTGTGGGAGCAATGGGTGATGGTGACGATGCGTACGGTACGACCCGAAGGGCTGGATGGGATGGGTCTAAGATCGTATATGTGTTTGGTCAATTTTCATACCCAGCTAGTTTTCAATGCCAGTTGTATTAGCTTCGACTGGCTTCCCACCAATTAACCAAATTTTGTAAGATTATCAGCTCATTTTCTTCATAAACAAGGCTAATCCATTATATTAAACTTTTTCATGTTTAAAACAAAGCATGATGTGCGTGCTTATTTGACTATGACATGTGTCGGTGTGTGAGGTTAATGATTCTAACCACCAACATCACAAAGGAAAATATTTTTACTACCATATTCATATGGACTATTGAGGCAACAAATAAGGGTCGTGCGCAAACTTTTGTATGTGTCCAAAACATTCTAGTATTAACAAATGAGGTACTGAAAATATTTAGTTTAGAACTATGTTTTAGCTTTATTATTACATTATATTATATGCAACATATATACATGTACTTACCATCATTCCTCCGTAAGAAACTAAAATTGGCACTATCGTGTCACCGGGACCAAAAATGCTGCCAGGACGTATACAACAAGTGAGAAGCTCATTTGTTCTGTTGGCCTTTATCACAAGCTTTTCTGCCTCTGCCTTGGTTTCTGTATATGCATCGGGAAACTGATAACAAGAAAACCATGTGGTTAGCCCTAGAACAGATATACTTTTTGCCATTTTAATGAAGAGAAGAAAGGTAAATGTGCTAATGAGCAGGCAAATACTGGAATGAGGGATATATAACGCTAGTTAAAGATGACAAATTGATATGAAATGGAGGCCATAACAAGCAAGCCACTAAATTAAAACTGACTTATTCAATTACAACTGTACCTTATCTGGATATGGTGTTGATTCGTCTACGGCAAACAGGCCATGAACACCATCGAATACAACCCCACTGGAACTAGTGTATATGAGCTTTTTAACCTTGCATGTGTTACAAGCCTCGATGACATTCTTTGTTCCTGTGCTCGAGAAAATAGCAAAACGAAATGTTTAATTTGTGATTAATTAACTTGAATCAAGGGGAGAGTTTACATGGCATTGAGATCTCAAAGGTAGAAAGAAAATTAACTTTACGGATGCACACGTTACGTACCCTCGACGTTGACCTTGTAATGAAGTTGGAAGTTGTTCTTGGTATGATCGGCGGCAGCAGTGTGGAAAACAGTATGCACCCCTTCCAAAGCTGCAGTGCATATAAGATCAAATAACTAACCGGAACATATCACAATTGTGGCCAAAACTTGGTGAAAACTACCTGTTGGAGTTCAAGAAATGTTAATGTACAGATCTATTCAAATATGTCGCTATTCATTTCTATATATGTTGTATCTCTCAACTACGGACCAGCAGCTTGTGTGGAGTGATTTTGGCCGCAACCTTCTTCCTTGGATGACAAAGAATGTAACAAGTACCTTTTGTAAGTTGGGCTAATTCGCAGACGTCGACGGAGACATAGGTGGCGCGGCCGTCTTGGAGGGCGGCGCCAAGAAGCCCATCATCCTCGGCGGGTGACAGGGCGGCCTCGGGGCCGAGGTCGGTGATCCGCACACACCAATCTCCAGAGCGGAGCAGCGCGGCCACCAGGTGCCTCGCCATGAATCCCCGCCCACCGGTCACCGCGCACAGCCGTGCTTCCCGGCGGCCGCCAACACTGACCAGGGACGGATCCATGTGCGCTAACTAGCTAGTAGAGGTACCCTAATCACAATGTGTGTTAGTGCGCTACCGTCGAAAGTACTTGCTTCCTCCGTTCTAGCATCATTTATTTATATGTAGGCTGATGGGTTTGGTTGCATGTGCCGTTGGGAGCATGCTTTCAGTGCGCACGTGGGCTGCTAGCTGAGAAAGTAGTGCACAAATTTGATGATTAAGATTCAAGAATCAGTTCAAGTTTCACCTTGGCTACATTTGCATTGTGACATGTACTAAACTAGTGTCTCTCATTTGCGCGCCGCTTCCATTATGTGCAAAGACCGGGTGGCAGCTACTACTACACTAGTAGAAAACAGACCTTTTGTCCGCCTCTTTAGTCCCGATTTGGTTACGGCTTGGGACTAATGTAATCATTAGTCCCGGTTCCAACGGCTAGGAGCGGACGGGGCCACGGGTATCATTAGTCCTGGTTCATTTGTGACATATAGTCCCGGTTGGTGATACCAACCAGGACTAAAGAGGTAGTGGCAGGTTGGCGTCAGGCTGGGGCCCCACAAGTCCCTTTAGTCCTGGTTTGTCTCACCAACCGGGACTAAAGTGGACCTTTAGTCCCGGTTGGTGATACAAACCGGGACTAAAGATGTCCCTATATAAACCCATGCTTCTTCCAGCCCGAGCCCAATCTCTCCTTTTTCGTTTCTCTCCTCTGTTCTCTTCCCTTTGCTCAACCTCATCCTCCATTTTTGCCAAGATTTGTCAAGATTTGAAGGCACCCCATCTATCCAAGTGTTCACAAAGGTTAGAAACTTTGTCCTTTCATCTCTCACTGCTAGATTAGCTCGTGCAATGCTCTATAAGTATAGCGATTTGTGGGTTTTAGTCTGGGAGTAATTATGTGGACGTTTATTTGATATATATGCAATTTGAGCTCAAATTAACTTCTTAGTTTGCACATGTGTAGGTGTGGTTTACTTAGTGCCTTCCCGTCCCCTTCCTAACCACCTTCGATCGCCCGCACTGTCCCGTTGCCGGCACCACCTTGGTGAGCCTCTTGTTCTTATTTTTTTTTTAAATATCATGTTTGTATTATTTAGATAGTTACTTCTATAATTTTCTTACCTGTATGGTTGTTTGTTATACATATTGGCATGATTTTAATATCCGTCCCCGTCGGCCCTCGTCCGGTTTATGATTCAGATGTGGTATATATATTCTCTTTTATAATTATTTGTTGCATTTCGTGTTTATGACAATTATGCCCATCAAGTTGATATAGATATTTTTATCTAGGAGGTATGTGAACCGGAAATTGCAACCGACCCTCTTGTCGAGAAGTTAAATTTAGTTGAAAAAGAAAAGAGTATTTGAAAGAAAAAATTAAAAGAATTGAAGAAGAGAAGATGAAACTGGAGCTGTATGTTGCCGATGTCGTCGATGATCACAAGATTAAGATGGATGCAATGCGCTTGAAGATTAGAAAGATTAGAAAATATGCCGTTAATAAAGAGGCTTGATATCACTATGTTGTTGGATCAATTGTTACCTTAGTTGCGATCTTGATCGTATTTGTTGTTGCATTTAAATGCTTTAGCTAGATAGTTGTATGTTGTTTTATGAGAATAAGTGTGTATGAACTTGTATTAATTTGGTCTCTTCGGTGTTGTGTAATGAAGATGAGCCGACAATGGATGTATGATGACCGACGCTCTCCCTAGTTCATTGATGGCGTGCATATTTTTCTGCTTGGGGCTGAGGCAAACAAGCGGGATGGTTTTATGTGTTGTCCCTGTGCTGTCTGTAAGAATGATAACAATTACTCTAACTCAAGAGTCATTCACGTCCACCTGTTTACGTCCGGTTTCATGTCCGGCTGTAACTGTTGGACAAAGCACGGAGAAAGAGGGATTCTAATGGAAGAGAATGAAGAAGAAGAGGATGAGGACAGCTATGCTGGGTTCCCTGAATACGATGGTACTACAATGGGGGAAGAAGCTGAAGAAGAGGCATCAGATAAGCCCGCTGATGATCTTGGTCGGCCATTGCTGATGCAAAGAGAAACCGCGCAAGTGAAAAGGAGAAGTTGAAGTTGCAGCGCATGTTAGAGGGTCACAAGAAATTGTTGTACCTAAATTACGAAGATGACAAGAAAAAGCTGGGTGCCAGACTGGAATTGCTGCAATGGAAGGCAGAGAATGGTGTATCTGACAAGGGATTTGAAAAGTTGCTGAAAATGTTAAATAAGATGCTTCCAAAGGACAATGAATTGCTCGACAGTACGTACGAAGCAAAGAAGGTCGTCTGCCCTCTAGGATTAGAGGTGCAGAAGATACATGCATATCGTAATGACTGCATCCTCTACCGCGGTGAGGAGTACGAGAATTTGAATGCATGCCCGGTACGCGGTGCATTGCGCTATAAGATTAGCCGCGATGGCCCTGGTGATGTTGAGGGCGAGGGCCCCAGAAAGAGGATTCTTGCCAAGGTGATGTGGTATGACCCTATAATACCAGGGTTGAAACGTTTGTTACAAAACAAAGAGCATGCCAAGTTGATGCGATGGCACAAAGAATACCGTAAGAAAGACAAGAAGTTGAGAGAGTACCCGTTGACGGGTCGCAGTGGAGAAAATCGAGAGAAAGTGGCAGGACTTTGCAGATGACGCAAGGAACGTATGGTTTGGTTTAAGTGCAGATGGCATTAATCCTTTTGAGGAGCAAAGCAGCAATCATAGCACCTGGCCTGTGACTCTATGTATCTATACCCTTCCTCTTTGGTTGTGCATGAAGCGGAAGTTCATTATGATGCCAGTGTTCATCCAAGGCCCCAAACAATCCGGCAATGACATTGATGTGTACCTAAGGCCATTAGTTGAAGAACTTTTACAGCTGTGGGACAAAAAAGGTGTACGTGTGCGGGACGAGCACAAACAACATGAATTTGACCTACGAGCATTGCTGCTTGTAACCATCAATAATTGACCTGCTCTTAGTAACCTTTCAGGACAGACAAACAAGGGATACCACGCATGCACGCACTGTTTAGATGAGACCCAAAGTATATATTTGGATAAAAGTAAGAAGAATGTGTACCTGGGACATCGTCGATTTCTTCCGATCAAGCATCTCTTAAGAAACAAAGGTTAGTATGAGGACCGGCCAAAAAGTTGCAGGCTGGCATAAAGTACAACATCGATGAGATGAAACCAGATGGTGAACCGATTGCTCCTAAAAAGCATGCGGACAAATTTATACGTCAATGCGGAGTTATTGTCAGGGACCAAATCCCGATCTCCTTTCAAGAATGGAATAAGCCAAAGGAAGATCGAGGAGTTAGTTTTGTCGACGAAAGAGCAAAAGATTTTCTTTGGGATAAGCTCATGTCACATTTAACCCTACCAGAGCATTTCACAGATGCAGAACGGGAGAAAGTCAAGAAGAGTGCTCTTAAGAAGATGGCCGCACAATTCTGCAACTGGAAGAAAAGATTATGGGCCAACTACGTCGACACAGAAAAGCAGACTCGAGAATTCACTGGACCACTGGAGAAGTTAAAAGATCACTGGGACTTATTTGTGGAGTTCAAGGAATCGGAAGCAACTAAGAAACGGTCAAGGAAAAACAAGATAAATGCCGAGAAAAAAAAGGCACCACCATGTTCTGGGGCCATGTGCCTACAAGACTGGCCGGCCTAAGTGGGATGAATCTGAGGAAAAGATGATTGCTGCAGGGTCACTCCAAAAACAGTGGTTTGGCCTGACGGGTGCAGGACTTGGTTTATGCGCATGGGGGAAAGTTAGAACCAAAGACAGAGGAGATTATTGAGCAAAAAAGTCTTAAAGAAGCCTCGGACGCTTTACTTGTTGCAATAGAAGAGGCTCGAACGGGGGCGTTCCAGCCTGAGAGAGAGAACGACGAGCTTACACATGCTCCATCAAGAATCCTGAACACCCAGGACGA
Source organism: Aegilops tauschii subsp. strangulata (assembly GCF_002575655.3). Lineage (NCBI taxonomy): Eukaryota > Viridiplantae > Streptophyta > Magnoliopsida > Poales > Poaceae > Aegilops > Aegilops tauschii. The sequence continues at coordinate 6,127,759 of NC_053039.3, forward strand.
ACACGAGGCAAAGGCGTTGTTCCGTGGTTTGAGGGGTCTGCGGAGTGGAACCCCACTTACAGAAGTCGTGCGAGAAAGAAGAAGCAGGGGGAAGAGAAGAAGAAGCAGGATGCAGACCGGGGTTCCCCCCGTTAAATTCGGATTTAACTTTTCGAGTAGATGATTTTTGATATAAAAAACTTTTTCATCCGAGTTCGTATGCAAAAGTTATGCCCATTTTACAAATTCCAGAGAGATTTTGCAAATAAAGTCGAAATTCATATTTGTAAATTTTCCCAACAACTAGACCACATATCACATGGGAACTTATTTTATTTTATTTTTTTGACATTTCCATCATTTTCTTTTGTTTTTTCTAAAACTGAAAAGGCGGTCCGGGGGGGGGGGGGGGGTAGAGTGTGAAAATGGGACCTTTAGTACCGGTTCGTGCCATGAACCGGTACTAATGCCTCAAAGCCCATTAGTATCGGTTGGTGGCACCAACCGGGACTAAAGGTCTAACCTTTAGTCCCGGTTGGTGCCACCAACCGGGACTAATGGGCATCGCACCCTTTAGTCCCGGTTCGTGGCACCAACCGGGACTAAAGGGCCCAGGTGAACCGGGACTAATGCCTTAGCCGCACGAACCGGGACGAATGCTCACATTAGTCCCGGTTCGTGACTGAACCGGGACTAATGTGAATACTGCCCTGTGACCAAAGCCCTGTTTTCTACTAGTGAGAGTACCCGCTGACGGGTCGCAGTGGAGAAAATCGAGAGAAAGTGGCAGGACTTTGCAGATGAGGCAAGGAACGTATGGTTTGGTTTAAGTGCAGATGGCATTAATCCTTTTGAGGAGCAGAGCAGCAATCATAGCACCTGGCCTGTGACTCTATGTATCTATACCCTTGCTCTTTGGTTGTGCATGAAGTGGAAGTTCATTATGATGCCAGTGTTCATCCAAGGCCCCAAACAATCCGGCAATGACATTGATGTGTACCTAAGGCCATTAGTTGAAGAACTTTTACAGCTGTGGGACAAAAAAGGTGTACGTGTGCGGGACGAGCACAAACAACATGAATTTGACATACGAGCATTGCTGCTTGTAACCATCAATAATTGACCTGCTCTTAGTAACCTTTCAGGACAGACAAACAAGGGATACCAAGCATGCATGCACAGTTTAGATGAGACCCAAAGTATATATTTGGATAAATGTAAGAAGAATGTGTACCTGGGACATCGTCGATTTCTTCCGATCAAGCATCTCTTAAGAAACAAAGGTTAGTATGAGGACCGGCCAAAAAGTTGCAGGCTGGCATAAAGTACAACATCGATGAGATGAAACCAGATGGTGAACCGATTGCTCCTAAAAAGCATGCGGACAAATTTATACGTCAATGCGGAGTTATTGTCAGGGACCAAATCCCGATCTCCTTTCAAGAATGGAATAAGCCAAAGGAAGATCGAGGAGTTAGTTTTGTCGACGAAAGAGCAAAAGATTTGCTTTGGGATAAGCTCATGTCACATTTAACCCTACCAGAGCATTTCACAGATGCAGAACGGGAGAAAGTCAAGAAGAGTGCTCTTAAGAAGATGGCCGCACAATTCTGCAACTGGAAGAAAAGATTATGGGCCAACTACGTCGACACAGAAAAGCAGACTCGAGAATTCACTGGACCACTGGAGAAGTTAAAAGATCACTGGGACTTATTTGTGGAGTTCAAGGAATCGGAAGCAACTAAGAAACGGTCAAGGAAAAACAAGATAAATGCCGAGAAAAAAAAAAGCACCACCATATTCTGGGGCCAGGTGCCTACAAGACTGGCCGGCCTAAGTGAGATGAATCTAAGGAAAAGATGATTGCTGCAGGGTCACTCCAAAAACAGTGGGTTGGCCTGACGGGTGCAGGACTTGGTTTATGCACATGGGGGAAAGTTGGAACCAAAGACAGAGGAGATTATTGAGCAAAAAAGTCTTAAAGAAGCCTCGGACGCTTTACTTGTTGCAATAGAAGAGGCTCGAACGGGGGCGTTCCAGCCCAAGAGAGAGAACGACGAGCTTACACATGCTCCATCAAGAATCCTGAACACCCAGGACGAACACGAGGCAAAGGCGTTGTTCCGTGGTTTGAGGGGTTTGCGGAGTGGAACCCCACTTACAGAAGTCGTGCGAGAAAGAAGAAGCAGGAGGAAGAGAAGAAGAAGCAGGATGCAGACCGGCTTCAACAGGTAGAATCAAAGCATGCGGAGTTGGAACGCGCTTTCATGCGGCAGCAGGAGCAAATCAACACACTTAGCCTGGAAAGGGCATCTCAGCGGCAGCAGGAAGCATCCAGCATTGGATAGCACCGTCCCATCTATGCCGAAAAGCAGCATGGGTTCCACGGGGGTCCCGGCCGATGATGCACTGCTGGCTAGATACCACGTGGATGATATCAAAGAGACGACAACTTGTGAGCTACACATGAAACTGAAGAACATAACCATGAAGGTGGCGGTCGGCATTGCTTTACCGAATGAACCTAAAGCAACCATCCATGGCAATCCGATTCCAGCTGACTATGCTCGTGTCGGGGTGGATGAAGTGATGTCGGGATATGACTCACTAGAGCTTGACTTTCCTGGAGGTCAAGAGGAGCACACACTGGGAGAAGCCATATGTGGTGTCATTGTATCGAGAAAGGATTGCATCGTCTTTCCAAACTCGGCACCAAGGGCACCGACTACTCCTCCAAGTCTGCCGCGTCAGCCGTCTCCTCCTCCAAGTCCGCCCAGCCGACTCCAGCCCACCCCGAGACGGCGCCCATTATGTGTCTGCAATATCGATCTCTGCTACATGAGCCGACTTCAAAGCGGAAGAGAGCACCAAGGAACAAAGTCAATCCTCCTGCCAAAAAGAAGTTGGCTTACGAGATGACTATCGAGGAAAACAATGCCCAAGTGGCTGCCGAAGTGAAGGCCAATTTTGCACCGATACTGCCCCCACTGCCAAAGGAGAAAATACCTGGGAAAATCATACAACACTTTGTGGATCTTGCTAAACTGGCTGTGGAGAGAAGGCAATCAGACTATGAACACTCTATTAGCAAGTCATATCATGCACAAAAAGATAAGGAGTCGAACCTTACAGGTAGTAATAAAAGCTGGAAAACTGTTCCCCAACTCAGAGAACAACCAGTGCAATCGATCCCCCCGCTCAAGGTGAGTACCGATTTGGCGGTAACCGATGCTGCTAGACAGATGGCTAGAGAGGCCGGTATCACTGTTGAAAAACTCCTAGGCATTGAGGCCCTTCCCACGAGTCCGGAGGATCTAGCATGGAAATATGTCCCCGGGAACCCTTTCGTCAGGCCTGAGGAGGTCCCACTTCTATCAACACAAATGCGCAAATTGCATGACTGCTACCTGAGAGAAATAGAGGTCGGGCGAGAGAGCCTCATGGTGAAAGTCAAGCCATGGCATTTCTTCAATGCAAAATATCTGTGGATTGACCTTCCAGAACTTTTTTAGTCATTCAATCAAGATGCACTCGACAAATCCCTCGTTAGTTGCTATTGTCTGTAAATGATTTCTTTCTATAATTAAAGTCTCTAGCTCGGCTCATTCATTGTCTGTAATTATCCTCACTATATTCTTTTGTGTGGTATTATGCAGAATGAAGATTTTTGAAATGAACCAAGATGGAGTCTATGGCATTGGGTTCATTGGCCCAAATACCGTTTATGAAGAGGTGTTACATAAGTACCCAGAAGACACAAAGAAAAACTTACTACAGTTTTTTAAGGAACTACATGCCAACCCAGAAATAGTATTTCCTTACAACTTCGGGTGAGTGTTACTGTCTTGTACTATAAATTCTATTTTGCTTACTCGATGTTAAGTGTAGTTGATGAGTTATGCATGCCCGCTTATACAAACGTGTGCGCAGTTTCCACTGGATCCTACCAATCATTAGAGTTGACGCGGGAAAAGTTGAAGTACTGGACTCAAGAGAGAAAGACCCTAAAGAATGCCATAACCTGTATTTGATGTTCGACGGGTAATTTCAATCATTATCGCACTATGTCGGTCTCTTTAGTTCATTTCTGATATCAAGTAATTAATTAATAACTTCTTTATTCAGTTTCTTTGATGGGCAGGGTTTGGAAAAGGTTCACCAAAGAGATGGTCGGTGCATGGGAACCAGAGCTGGAATGGGTGCGACTCAGGCTAATTAAGTAGTAATAGCTACATCCGCGCATCTCTTTAATTCTATAGTTTCGATACCATTATCATGCTTGATTATTATCTGATTGAACTCTATTCTCGTAAAGTGCATGAGGCAGGCATCGGGGAATAATTTATGTGCGTACTACATTTGCGAGAACATTCGCTTTATGACCGAAAGGAGCAAAGATGGAAAACAACTTTGGGTACGTAATAGACACTATTCACATTTTTTAATCATGCACGATCTAATATATATACACACAACTAATATATTCATATTGATCTCCTTCTTTAAAGATGTCGGAGATGTGGGATAGGCTACTACCAACGGACCGCATAAAGGCACTTCAAGAGAAAATTGCGGGATTTTTGCTTGAGCAGGTCATAGCTCCCGATGGACAATATCATTTCACCTAATGCGCCTGCATGTAATGATCTGCAAATTGTAGGAGAAACTATGTATACTAAATTGTGTGTATATATATATATATATATATATATGTGTGTGTGTGTGTGTGTGTGTGTGTGTGTGTGTGTGTGTGTGTGTGTGTCGTACGAGAAATTCTATTATATATGCATGAGTGTACAGTATGTAGTAGCGTAAAATATGTTTGAAATGAAAAAGAATTAAATGAAAAACACAAAATAAAAAGATGCATATAAACAATAAACCCTAAACCCCTAAACCTTTTAGTCCCGATTGGTATTGGTGTCACCAACCAGGACTAAAGGACCCCCAGCCCCGGTGCGTGCTCGGGCCACATGGTGGGCCTTTAGTCCCGGGTCGTGGTCAACTGGGACTAAAGGGTGGGGGCCTTTAGTCCCGACTTATTAGTCCAGGTTGGTGAATCGGGACTAAAAGCCATTCCGAATCGGGACTAAAGGCCGATTCTTCACTAGTGCTAGCTAGCACACCAACTTGCTAGTTCATGCATGCTGATATTTACTCAAGATAAGATGCAAGCAAACATCTTGCTTAGAGCATTTCTAGTAGATTGATGCAAATTTGAATATGTAGAAGTGGGCATTGTATAATTTACATCATAAAAAAGTGCTATTTACATCTTCAAAAAAGAGCCAGCTCCAAAAGATGACGTATATTTGGTGATGTAAAAGTACTACTCCAACAAATGATATATTTGAAGATGTAAAACTGGTTGAGCTACTACTTCATTTCAAACATAGCAAGTTCAACTAATACTTAATTTGAAACATACTTAAACATAGTTCTTATTAAAACATAAATTAAACATACTTCAAACTACTACATCCATCAAATTGCTACTACTCCAATGGCTACTACTAGTTCGAACAACTACTTGAACTACATAGAAGATGAAACTACTACTTATTGGAGCTCTTGAACTACTCCCAGAACTCGTCCTTTCTCGAGTGCACGGACCACCCGTCGTCCTCCTCCGAGTCAGATTCGATGGGGGATCGCGTTGAGAGGCCGGCCTCGTCCTCCTTCCTCCCCTTCTTCTTCTGCTCGGCCTCGCGCTTCCAATAGAACTCGCGCTTTGCCTGGAGATACTTCGGATTCTCCCACACGAACCTCGCCATCGCCGCCTCGTCGCTATCATCGTTAGCAACGTGAATGCCTGGCATCTCTTCTTCTTCTTCTTCTTCTTCTTCTTCTTCTTCTTCGTCATCTCCCCTCCGGCACGAGGAACTCTGCAGCCGCCCGGGTCTCAATCTCCGGGAAGTTGAGCTCCGTCTCGGCCCGGCACGCCATGCTGCTACGTCGTACGCACGCGCGGCCTCGGCATCGGTGGGTACATGTCGAGCCAGTAGCGGCAGCCCTTGTTGTAGAACTCGACGCCAAAGTTGCCGGACAGCTTCGCCCGTACACCAAAGAACCCCGTCTTGCTCTTCGGGGCCTTCTTTGGTGGCATGGCAGCTACGCGGCGTTCGAATCGGGGCGGCGGTGGCGTAGCGTGATTTGGCAGGTTTGGTGGCGGGTGACGGTGGGGTGGGGGCTGGACGGGGGCTTGGCGGTGGCGAATCGGGTCCGATTCAAGGTGTGCCGCGGCCGAGGAACGACGGAACCGGCGGCGGGGGTGGTTGGCGTCGGATCTAGCGCGGGGTGATAACGGCGTGGTGCGATGGGCGGGCTGGCGGCAGCAACTGCGCGACGGCGCGGAGTGAGGAAGAAGACACACGATGAGGGAAAAGAAATGAACGACGATTGGCGGTTGGCGCACAACTGGGTTTTTACATCCCCACGGAAGTGGAGATGCAAATTTGCATCTCCAAGTGTTGTAATTTACATCACTTGACAGCGATGATGTAATTTTTTTTACATCTGCATCATCTGTTGACGGTATGGTTTTGGCCTCAAAGATGCAAAAAATTGTTATTTTTTCATGTACATTTTATATCGGAGATGCTCTTATATTACAGTCCGACCTGGAGAGAGGCGGGGCGTCGGAGGAGCGACTCATCGGGATCGGGGCTGCGAGGGTGGCTGCTCCTATTCCTATCCTACTCGAGTGCGTGGTCTGCTGGTCGTTACAGTTGGGCGCCCTCGCCACACGAGACAGGCAAAGCCATAGCCAGCAAGCTCGGGAATTAAATCAGGACTTGTTGGGTCGTGGGCATGTGGTGGAATTGGCCTTGATGTTGGGATTGTGGACCGTTGGTGATGGGCTAGGCCGGCGAAATGCAGAACAACAAGTGTTGTGGTCTATCTGTGGTGGGCTTTTTCTTAAAAAAAAACTGTGGTGGGCTGGGATGGCCCTCCCTCTTGGTAATTAGAAAAAGATAATCTCGGTTTACTTGAAAAACCCGATTTCTGTAAGGTTTCTTGATACCATACCATAGAAAAACCAGCAAAAATTTGATAATTAGGCTCGGTTCAGTTTTTCTTGGTATGATTTTTCAGTTCGATTTCAAAATTCAAATAATGAGCACCAGCCCACATGGTGGAAATTTTTCCTTTCGCCCCCCTATGCCGTGGCCTCACAACAATCTGCCATCTTGGTTGACGGTGTGATGCTTCTGCCATTTGTGATGTTGGGATGTACACTATGTAAAGGATGATGGTGAAGGTTTGCACGTGGTGCCTACCCAGGGCATTTTAGTAGTCATGTTAAGAGGGGTTCCATTTTTCCTAATCGATTGGGTAGGGGTATTTTTGTAAAAAAGATAATCCAAAGGCAGAAGGTCAACATGAGAGTCTATCGAGATCGGGTAGATGGTTACGGCAGGCCACATGCATGCATCCTACGATGGTAAGAGCGGCTTACCGTGGAGGATTGAGAACTGAACTTAGCGTTTCAGAATTATGACGTAACTCCTCAATATAGAAGGCAACTTTGTAATCATGCACCCAGCCATAAATTTATCGGATAAATCACACTTCAGGAGTTCAAGTTCCTTTACAACGTAATGTATCTCACGAGCTTGTTGAACTACTGGTTATTCATCATATTGTAGTCGTGGAAGCTCTTCGTGATGTACAGTTCACCGCTGTCGGTGTACAAAAGTAGGGATCCTTTTTGTATCCCTTTACTTGTGCGCGGTCAGTCGCAGCCACCCGCCCGCGGTCACGCTTGGCGGGGCAAGAGAAGCGAAGGCACAAGACTACCAGAGCAACGCCAAAACAAAGGCGCGAGGAGCGAAGAGACAAGGTGGGCTCTCCCCGGCAAGAGCCTTGCCAGGGCAGCTTACGTGGCCTCGGCGAGAGCCTTGCCGGGGCAACTTGCCCAACACTAGCAGAGCCGCTACCCTTGAGCCTAAGAGTTCCGACACCATCGACAACATTGGAACCAAGGCTCGGGAGGCGCCTGCATGGTGGCATGCAGATCTTTGTGAAGACCAAAGGACACACAATACTATATGAGAACCAGAAGACGGAAACCCCGGCAAGATCCTTGCCGGGACGCTCACAAGACCCCCGGCAAGACCCTTGTCGGGGACATCTGCGGGGCCGCAGCCAGGCCCCCGCCTGCCAAGGCTCCACCGCCGTTCCAATACAGCAGTCAACCCGCCAACAAGGCAGGCACCTGCGTGGCGACGTGCAGCTTCCAGGCCAACTCAGCAAGCACCTGTGTGGTGGCATGCAGATCTTCGAAGACTCTGCCACCGCACCAGCTCAGCAGCCAGCCAGCCAGCGTGGCGATGCACGCCTAGTCAGCCTGGACGTGCGTCGGAGCGAGGCGAAGCGGCGGCGGACGGGGCGAATTTCCTTGCCGTCCCCGATAAAGTGAGAGGGCACGTCGGCAGCGCATTAAATGCGTTTGTCCTACGGTGCCAGGCGATAGACTTGTCTACAGTACCAACTTTCCACCTCCTGTGTGCCACTGTGGCGACCCCTTTGGCTATAAAAGGAGGCCCGAGGCATATTGGAGGAGGATTCGGACTCTTTGGACCCCGCACGCTTTGTAGCTAGTCCAAGAACACCAGATAAACACAAACCAGCAGGAGTAGGGTATTACGCATCACTTGCGGCCCGAACCTGGATAAATTCCCCGTGTTGACCTTCTAAACCCGCTCTTTCCACAGCCCCGCGCCCGCCAACCATAGAAGGGATTCCCCGTGATCCCATAGGTGTCGTTTCCACCAACATCTTTGGCGCGCCAGGTAGGGGGCCGCGAGCTATGAAAATCCGGTTTTGGAGTCAACTTACAGACTCCCTCGTCGCGATGGCCCGAGAAGAGAAGGCGACGTCAATCAGCCGCACTCTGGTGCCGACCGAGGCTGCAACGACCATCCGCGTGGCCGCAAAAAGCTAAGTCACGCACAACTTTGAGCATTTCTTCTTAAATATAAGGTTATTCTCCTCGAAAGATCTTGCTCTTTGTACGGAAAACCTGCACGCAATGGGGCCCTTCCGCTATTGGCAATGCCCTTGTTCTGTTTCGAGTCCGCTCAACAGTTCGAGCGGACGCGCTGAGAACGGCAAGGTGTCCTGCCCGCTATTAGCAATGTCCTTGTTCTGTTTTGAGTCCGCTCAACAGTTCAAGTGGCCGCGCTGAGAGCGGCAAGGTGGTTTGTCCGGCAGCAAGCGCCCCCCGGCAGGCTGCTAAGGATCCGTCCTCAAAGCGCCATAGCATGGGTTTACGTGCCGGCAAACCTATCCCACTGGGCATAGGGTGTATACATACAAAGAAAGATCAACACAGGAAGATAGCATGCTTCATCTTAAAGTGATGCAGAGTTATATTGCATCAATTGTTGTTGCGGTTCTAACTTAAGATAAAATTGTCTTGGTCCTGAACGCGCAGCGGCGATGAGAAATGGGGTGCCTAGTCCCGACGCTGGCCCTCCACCCTCTGGACTCCGTCGATGCAGCTGATGATGGACTCGATACGCTCCTCGAGCGCCGTGAGGTCCACGTCCTCCGGCAGGCTCTCCACCGCGTCGGCGAAGTTAACGTTGGGGTTCCAGTACGCCACCTTGGTGAGGACCTTGGTCAGGGTGCCCCGGCAAAGCTTCCGGGCCTCATTGGCCAGAGAGGTCGCTCGGTTGGAGCGGAGTCGCACCAGGGCTCCGAGGATGCCCTCGAAGAACAGGTTCAGCCTGGCATTGGGGCTCACGTTCGGCTTCTGGGAGTACCTGACATCCGGCAGGCACATGGTGGCTAGCTGCGCGGTGAGCCTCCCTGCGACGTCGATGAGGCGGCTGATCCAGAGGTTTACGCCCTTCGCGTACTCCTCGTACTCGGCGGTGCCATCCCTCCGCAGCCGCTTCTCGTCCTCCAGGGCCTTGTTCAGGGTCTCCTCACAAGCTGTGGCCTCCAAAAGCTTCCCCTCCAAGCCGTCCAGCTTCAACTTCAGATCGTTGATGGAGTCGTTAGCCTCGGAGAGGAGCTTGGCCTTGTCGGAGATGGTGACCTGCGCATCCGCCAAAGAACGGTTGGTCGTGTCCCTCTCCTTCGTAACCTCCGAGACCACCTTCTTCAGCTCCTCCCGCTCCAGCTCCAGTTCCTTCACCTTGTCGGCATGGACTAGGGCCTGAGCATCGAGTGCCTCCTTGTGCCTCTGCCCCAGCTCCTGGGTCCGCTACGCGACGAGCTTCTCGACCTCCTCATCATTGCCACGGAGTGTGGCGGAGAGCGCCTCCTCACGGGCGGCAAGCTCCTCCTCCTGGGAGTTCAGCAGAGCCTGTTGCTGTTGCCGAGCGGCCGCGTCCTTGGCGGCCTGTTCCTTCGCCACCTCCTGGGCCTTCTCGACATTAGCCTACTTCAGGATGAGCTCCCGTTTGCGCTCAGCCAGCTCATCCTGGGCAGCCTTCAGTTCTTCCTGAGCCTCGCGGAACCAGGCCTGCGTCTGAGCGACGCGCTCCTCAAGATCCGCCTCCGCCTTCTCCGCTGCCGCCATCCTGGATTTCGCATTGTCTAGGCGGGCACGGTGGAGCACCTGGAGCTTCTGAAAGTTGACGCGCATGGCCCGAAGAAGCTGCTCCTCTTGGGAACCGCCACCACCGGCGCTCAGTTCATCAACAACCTGAAGCCCAGCGGTGGCGAGCACCTCGTCGTCAAACACCTCCCCTTCGGCTGGCACTCTGGTGCTTGCCGTCCCTGGGAGGTGGACGAACAGGTCGTCGCCCACCTTCAAGTACTTGCCCTTGGCAGGGGCTGTAGGAGAGGAAGGTTGGTCGTCAGGAACCTCCTCGCCGGCAGGCCCCTTGCCGGCCTCCCCGGCAGGCCCATTGGCGGCCTCCTCAGCGGCGGTCTTGGTGGCCTCCTCCGCAACAATCTTGTCAGCATCGGCCTCGGCGTCCTTGGCGACCTCCTTGATGATGGTGTCGATATCCTCCTGGTCCGCCAAGGGAGGGTCCGGAAGCCGAGAAGAAGAATGAGATGAAGCCAAAATCAAGGTTCAAAAAAAGAGAGATAGGGACAGGAGGCAGGCCACTTACCCGTGCCGAGCTGGGAAGAAGTGTTTCCTTCCCCGCCAACGTTCGTTGCCGGGATGGAGCCACTGCCGCTCAAGTTCACCTCCTCCTCCGTACGCATGGGCTCGGTGGTAGGTGACCTTGCCGGGGACGCCCCTCTGGGCGGCGTGGTCGATGGGGGCGGCATGTTGGGGGTGGCCCTGAGCGGCTCCTCCTGTTGCTGCTCCCCTCCTGCGAATCCGGCTAGGTCAGCAACAAGACGCACGCCCCAAAGTGCGTCGACAAGAAGTGAGTGATGGACTCACGCTGGGGGCTGAGGCGGGGACTGCGCCGGGGGCTGTCGTCCGGGCTGATCACCACCAACTCCGGCGTGCGCGGAGTGCTCGCCGGGGGCTTGTCGCCCATCGAGGCCCTGGCCCTCTTCGCCACCCTCTGGGCCAACGTATCCATGTCCCTGTAAGGATAACATCAAGTTAAGGAAGAATAGCATAGGCGTGGGGTCAGGAGATGATGGAGGGCGAAGTGCTTACTCGTCCTCTGCCTCCTCTTCCACTAGCCTCCTCTTCCTCTTCGGGCTGAAGGACTCGAGGTCAAAATTAACCTCCGAGGTGCCATCCAAAGGAGAAGGAGAAGGGGATGGGGTCTAGTGCCGCTTGGATGAGGAGGAAGCAGTCGCCTTCTTCTTCGCCACCGCGGTTTTCACCGCCTTCTTCGCCGCCGCGGCCCTCGTCTAGCGCACGGACTGCTCCTAGACCTGCTGCCGCTGCGCGGTCCTACCGGGCCGGACTGGCTTGCCAGAGCTAGCCCGCCGCAGGACGTGTCTCTTCCCCGTGGCCGAGGGGTCATTAGCCTCGGCCTCTTCTTCGGCCGGCTTCTCGACCACGTCTTCGACGAGGGGGGCCCTGGCACCGGCGCTGTTGGCCTCCCCAGCAAACTCCGCCCATCCGGCGAGCTCTTTCTCCTCCGCGGCCATGTTAGCCTCGTCCTCCGTAGTGCCGGTGCTGCTAGCCTCCTTGGCGAGCGCCACCTCCGCCGCCTTGTCGGCGATGTAGTCCAGCTCCTCCTTGGTGGTGTCGCGGATGAGCAGCGGCTCGTCTTGGACATAATTCTCCGACAAGTTTTCGAAGAACGCCTGCACCTCCTCCGCTTCCGGCTCGTCCCAGAGCGGATCTAGGCCGTGCGCATTGAAGTCCGGCATCATGGCGATGATGGCGGTCTAGAGAGAGTTGTTGCTCAACGGGACCACTCCCGCCGGCAACCCAAACAGAGATGCCTGGACGGCCTTGCCGGCCTTCTTGGCCCTGCCGGTCCTCTCAGCCCTGTCGTCGTCACCCACCTTGAGCTGGAAGAGCCTCTGGCAAAAATGAGCAAGCCCCATCACCATGAAGTTGTGCTTCAAGCCAGGGCGGAGCCTCATGATGTCGGCTGCATTCCTGTAGTCCAAGGCCAGCCTCCCCTTTATTGTGCAGTGTGGCAATTCGGCGGCGGATGAAATCGGCCCCAATCATCTCGAGAGTGAGCCCGACCATGGTGAGGCGATGGATCCTGGTGGTGGTGACCGAGATCTTCTTGTCGTTGGTGTCGAGGTCGCTCCAGTCCTTGCGGCAGACCGGCAGACTCCGGCGAACCCGGCAGAACTCCCGTGGATCCTCCTCCTCGACCCAGCACCACCGGCTCCGCCACTCGTCCCACCTCTCCTTCTGGGCACCCTCTGGGTACGTGCCCTTCTCCTGAGACCTTGGGATCCAGGTGATGCAGCCGGAGATGGCGCCCCCTACCTGGATGCGAGGGTAGAAGCAGTGGCGGAAGAGCGCCGTGCTGGGGAGCACTCCGGCGAAGCCCTCGCACAGATGGGCGAAGAAGGCCATGCACGCCACGGCATTCGGCGTAAGATCCAGAAGGCGGAAGCCGTAGGTGTGCATGACTTCGTTGAAAAAATCAGAGAAAGGGGGGCAGAGCCCGTAAGAGAAGTAGTCAATGAAGTGTTGGAAATATGCCCTAGAGGCAATAATAAATTGGTTATTATTATATTTCCTTATTCATGATAATCGTTTATTATCCATGCTAGAATTGTATTGATAGGAAACTCAGATACATGTGTGGATACATAGACAACACCATGTCCCTAGTAAGCCTCTAGTTGACTAGCTCGTTGATCAATAGATGGTGACGGTTTCCTGACATGGACATTGGATGTCATTGATAACGGGATCACATCATTAGGAGAATGATGTGATGGACAAGACCCAATCCTAAGCATAGCATAAAAGATCGTGTAGTTTCGTTTGCTAGAGCTTTTCCAATGTCAAGTATCTTTTCCTTAGACCATGAGATCGTGCAACTCCCGGATACCGTAGGAGTGCTTTGGGTGTGCCAAATGTCACAACGTAACTGGGTGACTATAAAGGTGCACTACGGGTATCTCCGAAAGTGTCTGTTGGGTTGGCACGGATCAAGACTGGGATTTGTCACTCCGTGTGACGGAGAGGTATCTCTGGGCCCACTCGGTAATGCATCATCATAATGAGCTCAATGTGACTAAGGCGTTAGTCACGGGATCATGCATTGCGGTACGAGTAAAGAGACTTGCCGGTAACGAGATTGAACAAGGTATTGGGATACCGACGATCGAATCTCGGGCAAGTAACATACGATTGACAAAGGGAATTGTATACGGGATTGACTGAATCCTCGACATCGTGGTTCATCCGATGAGATCATCGTGGAACATGTGGGAGCCAACATGGGTATCCAGATCCCGCTATTGGTTATTGACCGAAGAGGCATCTCGGTCATGTCTGCATGTCTCCCGAACCCGTAGGGTCTACACACTTAAGGTTCGGTGACGCTAGGGTTGTAGAGATATATGTATGCGGAAACCCAAAAGTTGTTCGGAGTCCCAGATGAGATCCCGGACATCACGAGAGGTTCCGGAATGGTCCGGAGGTGAAGAATTATATATAGGAAGTCAAGTTTCGGCCACCGGGAAAGTTTCGGGGGTTACCGGTATTGTACCGGGACCACCGGAAGGGTCCCGGGGGTCCACCGGGTGGGGCCACCTATCCCGGAGGGCCCCATGGGCTGAAAGTGGAAGGGAACCAGCCCCTAGTGGGCTGGGCACCCCCCCCCCCATGGGCCTCCCCCCATGCGCCTAGGGTTGGGAACCCTAGGGTGGGGGGACTTCCCCCTTGCCTTGGGGGGCAAGGCACCCCTTTCCACCCCTTGGCCGCCGCCCCCCCAACCCTAGATGGGTTTTGGCCGCCCCCCCCCTCCCAAGGGGGCCTATATAAAGGGGGGGAGGGAGGGCAGCAACCTACAGCCTTGGGCGCCTCCCTCCTCCCCTGCAACACCTCTCTCTCGCAGAAGCTTGGCGAAGCCCTGCCGTAGACCCGCTACATCCACCACCACGCCGTCGTGCTGCTGGATCTCCATCAAGCTCTCCTTCCCCCTTGCTGGATCAAGAAGGAGGAGACGTCGCTGCACCGTACGTGTGTTGAACGCGGAGGTGCCGTCCGTTCGGCACTCGGTCATCGGTGATTTGGATCACGGCGAGTACGACTCCGTCATCCACGTTCATTGGAACGCTTCCGCTCGCGATCTACAAGGGTATGTAGATGCACTCCTTTCCCCTCGTTGCTAGTAGACTCCATAGATGCATCTTGGTGAGCGTAGGAAAATTTTGAATTTCTGCTACGTTCCCCAACAGTGGCATCATGAGCTAGGTCTATGCGTAGTTTCTATGCACGAGTAGAACACAAAGTAGTTGTGGACGTAGATGTTGCCAATTCTTCTTGCCGCTACTAGTCTTATCTTGTTTCGGTGGCATTGTGGGATGAAGCGGCCCGGACCGACCTTACACGTACGCTTACGTGAGACAGGTTCCACCGACTGACATGCACTAGTTGCATAAGGTGGCTAGCGGGTGTCTGTCTCTCCCACTTTAGTCGGAACGGATTCGATGAAAAGGGTCCTTATGAAGGGTAAATAGAAATTGGCATATCACGTTGTGGTCTTATGTAGGTAAGAAACGTTTTTGCTAGAAACCTATACAAGCCACGTAAAAACTTGCAACAACAATTAGAGGACGTCTAAATTGTTTTTGCAGCATGTGCTATGTGATGTGATATGGCCAGAAGATGTGATGAATGATATATGTGATGTATGAGATTGATCATATTGTTGTAATAGGAATCACGACTTGCATGTCGATGAGTATAACAACCGGCAGCAGCCATAGGAGTTGTCTTTATTTTTGTATGACCTGCGTGTCATTGAAAAACGCCATGTAAATTACTTTACTTTATTGCTAAGCGCGTTAGCCATAGAAGTAGAAGTAATCGTTGGCGTGACAACTTCATGAAGACACAATGATGGAGATCATGATGATGGAGATCATGGTGTCATGCCGGTGACAAAGATGATCATGGTGCCCCAAAGATGGAGATCAAAGGAGCAAAATGATATTGGCCATATCATGTCACTATTTGATTGCATGTGATGTTTATCATGTTATGCATCTTATTTGCTTAGAACGATGGTAGTAAGTAAGATGATCCCTCACTAAAAAAATTTCAAGAGACGTGTTCCCCCTAACTGTGCACCGTTGCGAAGGTTCGTTGTTTCGAAGCACCACGTGATAATCGGGTGTGATAGATTCTAACGTTTGAATACAACGGCTGTTGACGAGCCTAGCATGTACAGACATGGCCTCGGAACACACGCAATACACTTAGGTTGACTTGACGAGCCTAGCATGTACAGACATGGCCTCGGAACACGGAGGACCGAAAGGTCGAGCATGAGTCGTATAGAAGATACGATCAACATGGAGATGTTCACCGATCTTGACTAGTCCGTCTCACGTGATGATCGGACACGGCCTTGTTAAACTCGGATCATGTTTCACTTAGATGACTAGAGGGATGTCTATCTGAGTGGGAGTTCATAATCAGATGAACTTCATTATCATGAACATAGTCAAAAAGGTATTTGCAAATTATGTCATAGCTTGCGCTTTAGTTCTACTGGTTAAGATATGTTCCTAGAGAAAATTTAGTTGAAAGTTGGTAGTAGCAATTATGCGGACTGGGTCCGTAAACTGAGGATTGTCCTCATTGCTGCACAGAAGGCTTATGTCCTTAATGCACCGCTCGGTGTGCTGAACCTCAGCATTGTCTGTAGATGTTTCGAAACATCTGACATACACGTTTTGATGACTACGTGATAGTTCAGTGCGGTTTAGAATTGTGGCACCAAAGACATTTTTGAAACGTCGCAGAACAAATGAGATGTTCCGAAGACTGAAATTGGGATTTCAGACTAGTGCCCACGTCAAGAGGTATGAGACCTCTGACAAGTTTCTTAAGCCTGCATACTAAGGGAGAAAAGCTCAATCGTTGAGCATGTGCTCAGATTGTCTGAGTGCCACAATCGCTTGAATCGAGTGGGAGTTAATCTCCCAGATGAGATAGTGATAGTTCTCCATAGTCACTGCCACCAAGCTAGTAGAGCTTCGTGATGAACTATAACATATCAGGGATAGATGATGATCCTTGAGCTATTCGCGATGTTTGACACCGCGAGAGTAGAAATCAAGAAGGAGCATCAATTGTTGATGGTTAGTAAAAACCACTAGTTTAAGAAGGGCAAGGGCAAAAGGGATACTTCATGAAACAGCAAGTCGTTTGCTGCTCTAGTGAAGAATCCCAAGGTTGAACCCAAACCCGAGACTAAGTGCTTCTGTAATGAGGGGAACGGTCACTGAAGCAGTACTACCCTAGATACTTGGTAGATGAGAAGGCAGGCAAGGTCGACAGAAGTATATTGGATATACATTATATGAATGTGTACTTTACTAGTACTCCTATCAGCACCAGGGTATTAGATACCGGTTCGGTTGCTAAGTGTTAGTAACTCGAAATAAAAGCTGCGGAATAAACGGAGACTAGCTAAAGGTGAGATGACGATATGTGTTGGAAGTGTTTCCAAGGTTGATGTGATCAAGCATCGCATGCTCCCTCTACCATCGAGATTTGGTGTTTGCGTTGAGCATGATTGGATTATGTTTATCGCAATACGGTTATTCATTTAAGGAGAATAATGGTTACTCTGTTTATTTGAATAATACCTTCAATGGTCTTGCACCTGAAATGAATCTCGATCGCCATGATACACATGTTCGTGCCAAAAGATATAAGATAGTAATGATAGTACCACATACTTGTGGCACTGCCACTTGAGTCATGTTGGTATAAAACGCATGAAGAAGCTCCATATGGATGGATCTTTGGACTCACTCGTTTTGAAAAGATTGAGACATGCGAACCATGTCTATTGGTATATATGCATGACGAAACTCCATGCAGATGGATCGTTTGGACTCACTTGATTATGAACCACTTGAGACATGCAAATCATACCACATGGGCAAGATGACTTAAAGTCCTCGTTTTTCAGCAAGATGGAACAAGAGAGCAACTTATTGGAAGTAATACATTTTGATGTACGCAGTCCAATAAGTGCTGAGGCATGCAGTGGATATCGTTATGTTCTTACTTCACAAATGATTTGAGTAGATGCTGAGTGTATTTACTTGATGAAACACTAGTCTGAATTATTGAAAGGTTCAAGTAATTTCAGAGTGAAGTTGAAGATCGTCGTGACAAGAGGATAAAATGTCTGTGATATGATCATAGAGATGAGTATCTGAGATACGAGTTTGGCACACAATTGAGACATTGTGGAAAGTGTTTCACAATTAATACCGCCTGGAACACCATAGTGTGATGGTGTGTCCGAACATCATAACTGCACCCTATTGGATATGGTGCATACCATGATGTTTCTTATCGAATTACCACTATCGTTTATGGGTTAGGCATTAGAGACAACCGCATTCACTTTAAAAGGGGCACCACGCAATTCCGTTGAGACGACCCCATTTAGAGAAACCTAAGCTGTCGTTTCTTAAAAGTTTGGGGCTGCGATGCTTATGTGAAAAAGTTTCAGGCTGATAAGCTCGAACCCAAAGCGGATAAATGCATCTTCATAGAATACCCAAAGACAGTTGGGTATACCTCCTATTTCAGATCTGGAAGCAAAAGTAATTGCTTCTAGAGACGAGTCCTTTCTCGAGGAAAAGTTTCTCTCAAAAGAATTGAGTGGGAGGATGGTGGAGACTTGATAAGGTTATTGAACCGTCGCTTCAACTAGTGTGTAGCAGGGCACAGGAAGTTGTTCCTGTAGCACCTACACCAATTGAAGTGGAAGCTTATGATAGTGATCATGAAACTTCGGATCAAGTCACTACCAAACCTCGTAGGACGACGAGGATGCGCACTACTTCAGAGTAATGCGTGATCATGTCTTGGAAGTCATGTTGCTAGACAACAATGAACCTACGAGCTATTGAGAAGCGATGGTGGGCCCATATTCCGACGAATGGCTCGAGGCCATGAAATCCGAGATAGAATCCATGTATCAGAACAAAGCATGGACTTTGGTGAACTTGCCCGATGATCGGCAAGCCATTGAGATAAATGGAACTTTAAGAAGAAGATGGACATGGACGGTAATGTTACCGTCTATGAAGCTCGACTTGTGGCAAAGAGTATTTCCACAAGTTCAAGGAGTTGACTACGATGAGATTTTCTCATCCGTAGCAATGCTTAAGTCCGTCGGAATCATGTTAGCATTAGCTGCATTTATGAAATCTGGCAGATGGATGTCAAAACAAGTTTCCTTACCAGTTTTTGTAAGGAAAGGTTGTATGTGATACAATCAGAAAGGTTTTGTCGATCCTAAGGATGCTAAAAGGTATGCTAGCTCCAGCGATCCTTCCATGGATTAGAGCAAGCATCTCGGAGTCAGAATATACGCTTTGATGGAGTGATCAAAGTTTTTGGGTTTATACAAAGTTTGTTAGAAACTTGTATTTACAATAAAGTGAGTGGGAGCGCCACAACATTTCTGATAAGTATATGTGAATGACATATTGTTGATCCGAAATGATGTAAAATTTCTGGAAAGCATAAAGGGTTGTTTGAAAGGAGTTTTTCAAAGGAAGACCTGGATAGAGCTGCTTACATATTGGGCATCAAGATCCATAGAGATAGATCAAGACGCCTGATGATACTTTCAAAAGACAGCACACCTTGACATGATTTTGAAAGAGTTCAAAATAGATCAACAAAGAAGGAGTTCTTGGCTGTGTTACAAGGTGTGAGTTTTGAGTAAGACTCAAGACCTGACCACAGCAGAAGATAGAGAAAGTACGAAGGTCGACCCCTATGCTTTAGACGTAGGCTCTATAGTATGCTATGCTGTGTACAGCACATGTAGTGTGCCTTGCCATGAGTTGGTCAAGAGGGTACAATGGTGATCCGGGAAAGGATCTCATGACAGCGGTCGAACTTATCCTTAGTACCTAGTGGATTAAGGAATTTTCTCGATTATGGAGGTGGAAAGGAGTTCGTCGTAAAGGGTTACGTCGATGCGAACTTTGACACTAATCCGGATGACTCTGAGTAGTAAACCGGATTCGTATAGTAGAGCAATTAATTGAAATGGCTCCAAATAGCGCGTGGTAGCATCCACAAGATGACATAGATATTCGTAAAGCACACGGTTCTGAAAGGTTCAGACCCGTTGACTAATAACCTCTCTCACAAGCATAACAAGCAATTGCTCTACTTGCGAGCCGTTAGATTCATCAAACTTCACATCTACCGTCTCTTCAACCTTTCGGGTGAAATTGTTGTAGACACGGTAAGTGTGAGAGTTTGAGCCATAACCAAGTAGGAAACCTTCATGAGATTTAGGAGCAAATTTAGAACAATGATGCTTATCAAGAATGTAGCACTTTGAGCCGAATACTCGAAAGTATCCAACTTGGGGTTTGTTACCGGTGAGGAGCTCGTATGCCGTCTTGCCGAGTAGCTTGTGAAGGTACAAGCGATTTGTTGCATGACAAGCTGTCTCAACCGCTTCCGCCCAAAAGTGTTTTGGAGTCTTGTACTCATCAAGCATCGTTCTTGCCATCTCAATAAGAGTCCGGTTCTTCCTCTCAACAAGTCCATTTTGTTGAGGCGTGTACGTAGCCGAGAACTCGTGTGAGATTCCTTCTTCGTCAAGAAAGGTATCCACATTTGCGTTCTTGAACTCCGTTCCGTTGTCGCTCCGAACCTTCTTGATCTTCACTTCAAATTGATTTTGGGCCTTCCTAGAGAAGTTTTTGAAGATCTTTCGGACCTGTGATTTATCATCAAGAAAGAACACCCACGTAAATCTTGAAAAATCATCAACTATGACTAGACCAAATGAGTTACCACCGAGACTCTTGTAGTCATTGGGACCAAAGAGATCCATATGAAGTAGCTCGAGCGGTCTTCTCGTGGTCATAATGTTCTTCACGGGGTGACTTCCTCCAACTTGTTTTCCTGCTTGACAAGCACTACAAAGTCTATCCTTGTCAAATATAACATCTTTTACTCCAAGGATCTGATCACCTTTAATAAGCTTATCAAGATTTCGCATGCCCACATGACCTAGCCTTCTATGCCACAACCAGCCTTTAGAAGATTTAGCAATTAAGCAAGTTCTAGGTTGATCCTTTTTAGTGAAATCAACAATGTAAAAGATCGCCTCTACGTATACCGGTAAAGACCATTTTATGATTGTCTCTCCGAAACACTTGGCAATCTACTTCAGTAAATAGGACATTGAAACCGAAATCAGCAAGTCTAGATACTGAAAGTAAATTGTACCCAAGAGATTCAACGAGCATGACATTTTGTATGGAGCTATCATGTGAGATGGCCACCTTACCGAGGCCAACCACCTTACCCTTTGAGTTATCACCAAAAGTGACATACTTTCGAGGGCCGTTGTTTTCAGCAAGCTCACAAAACATATCTTTGTCTCCGGTCATATGATCAGTACATCCACTATCAAGGACCCATTCCTTTCCTCCAGCCATCTAGCCGTGAAGATTAGCCATAAGACCAAAGTGTCTCATTGCATCGTCAAGATCATAGTCACTATCATCATCCTCATCATAGTTTCCATGTTCAACATCGTCTTGTATTTGATCAATTCCTAGAGAAGGTAAATCATTAGATAAATGATCATCACAATGGTCACCTTTATGAATTCTAATAGCTTCGGAGATGATATTGCTAATGATTCCAACATCTCCTTTGGCACGCATGAGATTGGTAAGCTCAAATAGACAATCACCAAACTTAGGATCACTAGAATTCATCTTACTCAAGGCAATAGACTTATGGAGAATTTCATCTAAGTTTTGCAAGGAATAGTTTGGAAATCTTTCCTCAAGAAATCTCCATATAGTGTAGGCATAGTCAAGAGTAGGCAAATGATACGTCTCCAACGTATCTATAATTTTTTATTGTTCCTTGCTATTATATTATCTGTTTTGGATGTTTAATGGGCTTTATCATACACTTTTATATTATTTTTGGGACTAACCTATTAACCGGAGGCCCAACCCAAATTGTTGTTTTTTGTCTATTTCAGTGTTTCGCAGAAAAGGAATATCAAACGAAGTCCAAACGGAATGAAACCTTCGGGAACATGATTTTTGGAACAAACATGATCCAGAGGACTTGGAGTGGACGTCAAGAAAGAAGCAAGGAGGCCACGAGGCAGGGAGGCACGCCTGCCCCCCTGGGCGCGCCCCCTAACCTCGTGGGCCCCTTGTAGCTCCATCGACCTACTTCTTCCTCCTATATATACCTACGTACCCCGAAAACATCCAGGAGCACGACGAAACCCTATTTCCACCGCCGCAACCTTCTGTACCCGTGAGATCCCATCTTGGGGCCTTTTCCGGCGCTGCGCCGGAGGGGGCATTGATCACGGAGGGCTTCTACATCAACACCATAGCCTCTCCGATGATGTGTGAGTAGTTTACCTCAGACCTTCGGGTCCATAGTTATTAGCTAGATGGCTTCTTCTCTCTCTTTGGATCTAAATACAAAGTTCTCCTCGACTCTCTTGGAGATCTATTTGATGTAATCTTCTTTTGCGGTGTGTTTGTCGAGATCCGATGAATTGTGGGTTTATGATCAAGATTATCTATGAACAATATTTGAATCTCCTCTGAATTATTTTATGTATGATTGGTTAACTTTGCAAGTCTCTTCGAATTATCAGTTTGGTTTGGCCTACTAGATTGATCTTTCTTGCAATGGGAGAAGTGCTTAGCTTTGGGTTCAATCTTGTGATGCTCGACCCCAGTGATAGAAAGGGAAACGACACGTATTGTATTGTTGCCATCGAGGATAAAAAGATTGGGCTTATATCATATTGCTTGAGTTTATCCCTCTACATCATTTCATCTTGCCTAATGCACTACTCTGTTCTTATGAACTTAATACTCTAGATGCATGCTGGATAGCAGTCGATGTGTGGAGTAATAGTAGTAGATGTAGAATCGTTTCGGTCTACTTGTCGCGGACGTGATGCCTATATACATGATCATGCCTAGATATTCTCATAACTATGCTCAATTCTATCAATTGCTCGACAGTAATTCGTTCACCCATCGTAATACTTATGCTATCTTGAGAGAAACCACTAGTGAAACCTATGGCCCCCGGGTCTATTTTCCATCATATTAATCTTCCGTCAACTAGCTATTTCTATCGCCGTTTATTTTGCTTTCTTTACTTTTAGTCTTTATCATAAAAATACCAAAAATATTATCTTATCATCTCTATCAGATCTCACTTTTGCAAGTGGTCGTGAAGGGCTTGACAACCCCTTTATCGCGTTGGTTGCAAGGTTCTTATTTGTTTGTGTAGGTGCGTGGGACTTGCGTGTGGCCTCCTACTGGATTGATACTTTTGTTCTCAAAAACTAAGGGAAATACTTACGTTACTTTGCTGCATCATCCTTTCCTCTTCAAGGGAAAACCAACGCTATGCTCAAGAGGTAGCAAGAAGGATTTCTGGCACCGTTGCCGGGGAGTCTACGCACAAGTCAAGACATACCAAGTACCCATCACAAACTCTTATCCCTCGCATTACATTATTTGCCATTTGCCTCTCGTTTTCCTCTCCCCCACTTCACCCTTGCCGTTTTATTCGCCCTCTCTTTCGTTCGCCTCTTTTTCGCCCGCTTCTTGTGCGCTTGTGTGTTGGATTGCTTGTTTGTCACGATGGCTCAAGATAATACAAAATTGTGTGACTTCTCCAATACCAACTACAATGATTTCCTTAGCACTCCGATTGCTCCTCTTACCGATGCTGAATCTTGCAAAATTAATGCTGCTTTGTTGAATCTTGTCATGAAAGATCAATTCGCCGGCCTTCCTAGTGAAGATGCCGCTACCCATCTAAATAGCTTTGTTGATTTGTGGGATATGCAAAATAAGAAAGATGTGGACAATGATATTGTTAAATTGAAGCTATTTCCATTTTCACTTAGAGATCGCGCTAAAACTTGGTTTTCGTCTTTGCCTAAAAATAGTATTGATTCTTGGAATAAGTGCAAAGATGCTTTTATCATTAAGTATTTTCCTCCCGCTAAGATCATCTCCCTTAGGAACGATATTATGAATTTTAAGCAACTTGATCATGAACATGTTGCACAAGCTTGGGAGAGGATGAAATTAATGATACGTAATTGCCCTACTCATGGTTTGAATTTGTGGATGATTATACAAAAAAATTATGCCGGATTGAATTTTGCTTCTAGAAATCTTTTAGATTCGGCCGCGGGAGGCACTTTTATGGAAATCACTTTAGGAGAAGCTACTAAACTCCTAGATAATATTATGGTTAATTATTCTCAATGGCACACTGAAAGATCTACTAGTAAAAAGGTTCATGCGATCGAACAAATTAATGTTTTGAGTGGAAAGATGGATGAACTTATGAAATTGTTTGCTAATAAGAGTGTTTCTTCTGATCCTAATGATATGCCTTTGTCTACTTTGATTGAGAATAATAATGAATCTATGGATGTGAATTTTGTTGGTAGGAATAATTTTGGTAACAACGCGTATAGAGGAAACTTTAATCCTAGGTCGTTCCCTAGTAATTCCTATAATAATTATGGTAATTCCTACAACAATTCATATGGAAATTTTAATAAGATGCCCTCTGATTTTGAGACTAGTGTTAAAGAGTTTATGATTTCACAAAAGAATTTCCACACCTTGCTTGAAGAAAAATTGCTTAAGGTTGATGAATTGGCTAGGAAGGTGGATAGAAATTCTCTTGATGTTGATTCTTTGAAGCTTAGATCTATTCCACCTAAGCATGATATCAATGAGTCTCTCAAAGCCATGAGAATTTCCATTGCTGAGTGCAAAGAAAGAACCGCTAGAATGCGTGCTAAGAAAGATTGCTTTGTGAAGGCGTGTTCTTCTAGTTTTTTATGAGAATAAACATGAAGATCTAAAAGTTATTGATGTGTCCCCTATTAAATCTTTGTTTTGCAATATGAATCTTGATAATTATGGGACTGGAGATGAGTCAACTTTAGTTAAAAGGCGTCCCAATAATTCGGAGTTTTTAGATCTTGATGCAAAAATTGGTAAAAGTGGGATTGAAGAGGTTAAAACTTTAGATAGCATTGAACCAACTATTTTGGATTTCAAGGAATTTAACTATGATAATTTCTCTTTAATAGATTGTATTTCCTTGTTGCAATCTGTACTAAATTCTCCTCATGCTTATAGTCAAAATAAAGCCTTGACTAAACATATCGTCGATGCTTTGATGCAATCTTATGAAGAAAAACTTGAGTTGGAAGTTTCTATCCCTAGAAAACTTTATGATGAGTGGGAACCTACAATTAAAATTAAAATTAAAGATCATGAATGCTATGCTTTGTGTGATTTGGGTGCTAGTGTTTCCACGATTCCTAAGACTTTGTGTGATTTGCTAGGTTTCCATGAATTTGATGATTGCTCTTTAAACTTGCACCTTGCGGATTCCACTATCAAGAAACCTACGGGAAGAATTAATGATGTTCTTATTGTTGCAAATAGTAATTATGTGCCCGTAGATTTTATTGTTCTTGATATAGATTGCAATCCTTCATGTCCTATTATTCTTGGTAGACCTTTCCTTAGAACGATTGGTGCAATTATTGATATGAAGGAAGGGAATATTAGATTCCAATTTCCGTTAAGGAAAGGCATGGAACACTTCCCTAGAAAGAAGATTAAATTACCTTATGAATCCATTATGAGAGCCACTTATGGTTTGCCTACCAAAGATAGCAACACTTAGATCCATCCTTGTTTTTATGCCTAGCTAGGGGTGTTAAACGATAGCGCTTGTTGGGAGGCAACCCAATTTTATTTTAGTTCTTTGCTTTTTGGTTCTGTTTAGTAATAAGTTTTTCATCTAGCCTCTGTTTAGATTCGTTTTTATGTTTTCTTAGTGTTTGTGCCAAGTAAAACCGTTAGGATAATCTACGGTGATAGTTGTTTGATGTTGCTGTAAAAAAACAGAAACTTTGCGCGCACGAGATTAGTTTTCATAATTCACAGAAACGTGATTTTTAGTTGATTCTTTTTGCAGTAGATCAATAAACAAATTATCTAGGACTTCCTAATTTGGTGGAATTTTTTAGGTTCCAGAAGTTTGCGTTAGATACAGATTACTACAGACTGTTCTGTTTTTGACAGATTCTGTTTTTCGTGTGTTGTTTGCTTATTTTGATGAATCTATGGCTAGTAAAAGAGCTTATAAACCATAGAGAAGTTGGAATACAGTAGGTTTAACAACAATATAAATAAAGAATTAGTTCATTACAGTACCTTAAAGTGGTGGTTTGTTTTATTTCGCTAACGGAGCTTATGAGATTTTCTGTTGAGTTTTGTGTTGTGAAGTTTTCAAGTTTTGGGTAAAGATTTGATGGATTATGGAACAAAGAGTGGCAAGAGCCTAAGCTTGGGGATGCCCAAGGCACCCCAAGGTAAAATTCAAGGACAACCAAAAGCCTAAGCTTGGGGATGCCCTGGAAGGCATCCCCTCTTTCATCTTCGTCTATCGGTAACTTTACTTGGGGCTATCTTTTTATTCACCACATGATATGTGTTTTGCTTGGAGAGTCTTGTATGATTTGAGTCTTTGATTTTTAGTTTACCACAATCATCCTTGCTGTACACACCTTTTGAGAGAGACACGCATGATTCAGAATTTATTAGAATACTCTATGTGCTTCACTTATATCTTTTGAGCTATATAGTTTTTGCTCTAGTGCTTCACTTATATCTTTTAGAGCACGCTGGTGGTTTTATTTTATTGAAATTATTGATCTCTCATGCTTCACTTATATTATTTTGAGTGTCTTAAACAGCATGGTAATTTGCTTTAAATGCGAAATTAGCCCTAATATGATAAGCATCCAAGTTGGTATAGTAAAAACTATCATAGAAAGTGCATTAAACACTATGATCAATTTGATGCTTGATAATTGTTTTGAGATATAAAGCTAGTAATGTTAGAGTCATGCTAGTTGGGTAATTATGAAATTGAGAAATACTTGTGTTGAAGTTGGCAAGTCCCGTAGCATGCACGTATGGTAAAAGTTATGTGACAAATTTGTTGCATAGGGTGCTCTTTTGATTGTCTTCCTTATGTGTGGAGGTCGGGATCGCGCGATGGTTAACTCCTACCAACCCTTCCCCTAGGAGCATGCATAGTAGTACTTTGCTTCGAGGGCTAGTAAAATTTTGCAATAAGTATATCAGTTCTTTATGACTAATGTGAGTCCATGGATTATACGCACTCTCACCCTTCCACCATTGCTAGCCTCTATTATGCCGCGCAACTTTCGCCGGTATCGTACACCCACCATTGACCTTCCTCAAAACAGCCACCATACCTACATATTATGGCATTTCCATAGCCATTCTGAGATATATTGCCATGCAACTTTCCACCATTTCGTTTATTATGACACGCTCCATCATTGTCATATTGCTTTGCATGATCATGTAGTTGACATCGTATTTGTGGCAAAGCCACCATCATAATTTTTCATATATGTCACTCTTGATTCATTCCATATCCCGGTACACCACCGGAGGCATTCACATAGAGTCATATTAATTCTTGAGTTGTAAGTAATAAAAGTGTGATGTTCATCATTATTAGAGCATTGTCCCATGTGAGGAAAGGATGATGGAGACTATGATTCCCCCACAAGTCGGGATGAGATTCGGACTAAATAAAAAAAAGAGGCCAAAGAAAAAAAGAAAAAGGCCCAAATAAAAAAATGAGAGAAAATGAGAGAAGGGACAATGTTACTATCCTTTTTCCACACTTGTGCTTCAAAGTAGCACCATGATCTTCATGATAGAGAGTCTCCTATGTTGTCACTTTCATATACTAGTGGGAATTTTTCATTATAGAACTTGGCTTGTATATTCCAATGATGGGCTTCCACAAAGTGCCCTAGGTCTTCGTGAGCAAGCAAGTTGGATGCACACCCACTTAGTTTCTTTTGTTGAGCTTTGATACATTATAGCTCTAGTGCATCTGTTGCATGGCAATCCCTACTCACTCACATAGATATCTATTAACGAGCATCTCCATAGCCCGTTGATACGCCTAGTTGATGTGAGACTATATTCTCCCTTTTTGTCTTCATCACAACCACCACACTATTCCACATATAGTGCTATATCCATGGCTTGCGCTCATGTATTGCGCGTTAAAAAGTATGAACCAATTGCTTGGCTGAAACCGGGGTTGTGCATGATGGGAGTATTTTGTGTGATAAAGATGAAGCATAGCCTAACTATATGATTTTGTAGGGATAAGCTTTCTTTGGCTATGTTATTTTGATAAGACATGATTACTTGTTAGTATGCTACAACCACATGACCTAGCCTTCTATGCCCACATGACCTAGCCTTCTATGCCACAACCAACCTTTAGAACATTTAGCAATTAAGCAAGTTCTAGGTTGAGCCTTTTTAGTGAAATCAACAATGTAAAGATCACC
This sequence comes from Aegilops tauschii subsp. strangulata, assembly GCF_002575655.3. NCBI lineage: Eukaryota > Viridiplantae > Streptophyta > Magnoliopsida > Poales > Poaceae > Aegilops > Aegilops tauschii. Next base: position 6,155,781 of record NC_053039.3, read on the forward strand.
TCTACGTATACCGGTAAAGACCATTTTATGATTGTCTCTTCGAAACACTTGGCAATCTACTTCAGTAAATAGGACATTGAAACCGAAATCAGCAAGTCTAGATACTGAATGTAAATTGTACCCAAGAGATTCAACGAGCATGACATTTTGTATGGAGCTATCATGTGAGATGGCCACCTTACCGAGGCCAACCACCTTACCCTTTGAGTTATCACCAAAAGTGACATACTTTCGAGGGCCGTTGTTTTCAGCAAGCTCACGAAACATATCTTTGTCTCCGGTCATATGATCAGTACATCCACTATCAAGGACCCATTCCTTTCCTCCAGCCATATAGCCACGAAGATTAGCCATAAGACCAAAGTGTCTCATTGCATTGTCAAGATCATAGTCACTATCATCATCCTCATCATAGTGTCCATGTTCAACATCATCTAGTATTTGATCAATTCCTAGAGAACGTAAATCATTAGATAAATGATCATCACAATGGTCACCTTTATGAATTCTAATAGCTTCGGAGATGATATTGCTAATGATTCCAACATCTCCTTTGGCACGCATGAGATTGGTAAGCTCAAATAGAAAATCACCAAACTTAGGATCACTAGAATTCATCTTACTCAAGGCAATAGACTTATGGAGAATTTCATCTAAGTTTTGCAAGGAATAGTTTGGAAATCTTTCCTCAAGAAATCTCCATATAGTGTAGGCACAGTCAAGAGTAGGCAAATGATACGTCTCCAACGTATCTATAATTTTTTAATATTCCATGCTATTATATTATCTGTTTTGGATGTTTAATGGGCTTTATCATACACTATTATATTATTTTTGGGACTAACCTATTAACCGGAGGCCCAGCCCAAATTGCTGTGTTTTTGTCTCTTTTAGTGTTTCGCAGAAAAGGAATATCAAAAGAAGTCCAAACGGAATGAAACCTTCGGGAACGTGATTTTTGGAACAAACGTGATCCAGAGGACTTGGAGTGGACGTCAAAAAAGAAGCAAGGAGGCCACGAGGCAGGGAGGCGTGCCTGCCCCCCTAGGCGCGCCCCCCACCCTCGTGGGCCCCTCGTAGCTCCACCGACCTACTTCTTCCTCCTATATATACCTACGTACCCCAAAAACATCCAGGAGCACCACGAAACCCTATTTCCACCGCCGCAACCTTCTGTACCTGTGAGATCCCATCTTGGGGCCTTTTCTGGCTCTCCGTCGGAGGGGGCATTGATCACGGAGGGCTTCTACATCAACACCATAGCCTCTCCGATGATGTGTGAGTAGTTTACCTCAGACCTTCGGGTCCATAGTTATTAACTAGATGGCTTCTTCTCTCTCTTTGGATCTCAATACAAAGTTCTCCTCGATTCTCTTGGAGATCTATTTGATGTAATCTTCTTTTGCGGTGTGTTTGTCGAGATCCGATGAATTGTGGGTTTATGATCAAGATTATCTATGAACAATATTTGAATCTGCTCTGAATTATTTTATGTATGATTGGTTATCTTTGCAAGTCTCTTCGAATTATCAGTTTGGTTTGGCCTACTAGATTGATCTTTCTTGCAATGGGAGAAGTGCTTAGCTTTGGGTTCAATCTTGCGTTGCTCGATCCCAGTGACAGAAAGGGAAACGACACATATTGTATTGTTGCCATCGAGGATAAAAAGATGGGGTTTATATCATATTGCTTGAGTTTATCCCTCTACATCATGTCGTCTTGCCTAATGCATTACTCTGTTCTTATGAACTTAATACTCTAGATGCATGCTGGATAGCAGTCGATGTGTGGAGTAATAGTAGTAGATGCAGAATCGTTTCGGTCTACTTGTCGCGGACGTGATGCCTATATACATGATCATGCCTAAATATTCTCATAACTATGCTCAATTCTATCAATTGCTCGACAGTAATTCGTTCACCCACCGTAATACTTATGCTATCTTGAGAGAAGCCACTAGTGAAACCTATGGCCCCCGGGTCTATTTTCCATCATATTAATCTTCTGTCAACTAGCTATTTCTATCGCCATTTATTTTGCTTTCTTTACTTTTAGTTTTTATCATAAAAATACCAAAAATATTATCTTATCATCTCTATCAGATCTCACTTTTGCAAGTGACCATGAAGGGCTTGACAACCCCTTTATCGCGTTGGTTGCAAGGTTCTTATTTGTTTGTGTAGGTGCGTGGGACTTGCGTGTGGCCTCCTACTGGATTGATACCTTGGTTCTCAAAAACTGAGGGAAATACTTATGCTACTTTGCTGCATCACCCTTTCCTCTTCAAGGGAAAACCAACGTTGTGCTCAAGAGGTAGCAGCAAAACAACCAATCAAGTTTCTAGGCAATCCACTATGATAAGATTAACAGTTCTAAGGTTGCGGATCATGTCAATAGACTCATCAAGGGTAGGATTCAAAGGATCAACATGAGGTGCACAAGGGCTAGTAATGTACTTGTTCAAATGATATTCATTGAAAATCTCAAGCATCTCATTTTTTCCACTCATGAAAGAACTCTCCATCAAGAATAGGCACTCTATGTCTAAGACTCCCCAACGTAGACTCATCCGTCTTCCTCCAATGGTGATTAAACCAAAGCAATGGAGACCAAAGCTCTGATACCAATTGAAAGGATCGATAAGAGGTGTCTAGAGGGGGTGAATAGACTCTAAGTAAGAAAAGTTGCAGTTTTAATTTCTTTAAGTTGAAGTGGAGTCTTGGCACAAGTTTAAACATTCACAATACATATCAGGCAAGCATGACAAGAGTATATGAGTAGCGGAAAGTAAAGCATGCAAGTTGCAAGAATGTAAAGGGATGGGATTGGAGTGTGCAAATGCAATTTGGAGACACGGAAATTTTTTATCCATGGTTCCGATAGGTGGTGCTATCGTACATCCACGTTGATTGAGACTTCAACCCACGAAGGGTAACGATTGCGCGAGTCCACAGAGGGCTCCACCCACGAAGGGTCCAGGAAGAAGCAACCTTGTCTATCCCACCATGGCCGTCGCCCACGAAGGACTTGCCTCACTCGGGTAGATCTTCACGAAGTAGGCGATCTCCTTGCCCTTACAAACTCCTTGGTTCAACTCCACAATCTTGACGGAGGCTCCCAAGTGAAACCTAGCCAATCTAGGAGACACCACTCTCCAAGAGGTAACAAATGGTGTGTTGATGATGAACTCCTTGCCCTTGTGCTTCAAATGATAGTCTCCCCAACACTCAACCTCTCTCATAGGATTGGATTTGGTGGAAAGATGATTTGAGTGGAAAGCAACTTGGGGAAGGCTAGAGATTAAGATTTATGTGGTTGGAACGGAATATCTTGACCTCAACACAAGTGTAGGTGGTTCTCTCTCAGAAAATGTATGTTGGAAGTGTAGGCATGTTCTGATGGCTCTCTCCACGAATGAAGAGTGGGTGGAGGGTATATATAGCCTCCACACAAAATCTAACCGTTACACTCAATTTACCAAACTTGGTGGGACCGAATCATGAAACTAGGTTGGACCGATTTAGTTCATAATGTGACCGTTAGGCATTTCGGTGGGACCGAATAGATCAACTTGGTGGGACCAATGTGTTAGGGTTAGGGTAAAGCCTCATCTCGGTTTGACCGATTACTCAAACTCTGTGGGACCGATTTGGGTAATAAGTGAAACAGAAAGTTGGCCAAGCAAACTCGGTGGGGCCGATTGCATATTTCAGTGAGACCGAAATTATTACAATAGGCAATAGAGAGTTTGCAAGCCCATCTCTGTGGGACCGAGATCCCATCGGTGAGACCGAATTGATTAGGGTTTCTGGCAGTGGCTATGTCAAGAGAACTCGGTGGCGCCGGATAGAATGTTTCGGTGGGCCGAGTTTGACTTTTGGTTTGGGACATATGTGGATGTGAGAAAGTGGTTGAGGGCTTTGGAGCATATCACTAAGCACTTTGAGCAAGAAACTCATTAAGCAATAGCTCACCCCCTCTTAATAGTATTGGCTTTCCAATGGACTGAATGTGATCTTGGATCACTGAAATAGAAAATGCAGAGTCTTGAGCTTTGAGCTTGAGCCAATCCTTTGTCCTCATCATCTTGGAGGGGTTCCACATCCTCTAGTCCACGCCACTCCATTGTTGAACTTATCTGAAACATACTAGGTAAGAATATTAGTCCAACAAGAGATATGTTGACATTAATTACCAAAATCACCCAGGGAGCACTTGTGCTTTCACACAGGCAAGAACCCTTTCTTTGACTGATCCATTTTGAACCTCTTCAAAACTTTATCAAGGTATGTGCTTTGTGAAAGTCCAATTAAGCGTCTTGATCTATCTCTATAGATCTTGAAGCCCAATATATAAGCAGATTCACCCAGGTCTTTCATTGAAAAATTCTTATTCAAGTATTCTTTTATGCTATCCAGAAATTCTATATTATTTCCAATCAACAATATGTCATCCACATATAATATTAGAAATGCTACAGAGCTCCCACTCACTTTCTAGTAAATACAGGCTTCTCCAGAAGTCTGTATAAAACCATATGCTTTGATCATACTACCAAAGCGTATATTCCAACTCCGAGAGGCTTGCACCAGTCCATAAATGGATCGCTGGAGCTTGCACACTTTGTTAGCACCTTTAGGATCGAGAAAACCTTCTGGTTGTATCATATACAACTCTTCTTTAAGATATCCATTAAGGAATGCAGTTTTGACATCCATTTGCCAGATTTCATAATCATAAAATGCGGCAATTTCTAACATGATTCGAACAGACTTAAGCATCGCTACGGGTGAGAAGGTCTCATCGTAGTCAACTCCTTGAACTTGTCGAAAACCTTTCACAACAAGTCGAGCTTTGTAGACAGTAACATTACCGTCAGCGTCAGTCTTCTTCTAGAACATCCATTAATTCTTGATGGCTTGCCGATCATCGAGCAAGTCAACCAAAGTCCATACTTTGTTCTCATACATGGATCCCATCTTAGATTTCATGGCTTCAAGCCATTTCACGGAATCTGGGCACATCATCGCTTCCTCATAGTTCGTAGGTTCGTCATGGTCTAGTAACATGACTTCCAGAACAGGATTACCGTACCACTCTGGTGCGAAACGTACTCTGGTTGATCTACGAGGTTCGGTAGTAACTTGATCTGAAGTTTCATGATCATCATCATTAGCTTCCTCACTGATTGGTGTAGGAATCACTAGAACTGATTTCTGTGATGAACTACTTTCCTATTCGGGAGAAGGTACAATTACCTCATCAAGTTCTACTTTCCTCCGACTCACTTCTTTCGAGAGAAACTCCTTCTCTAGAAAGGATCCATTCTTAGCAACGAATATCTTGCCTTCGGATCTGTGATAGAAGGTGTACCCAACAGTCTCGTTTGGGTATCCTATGAAGACACATTTCTCCGACTTGGGTTCAAGCTTATCAGGTTGAAGCTTTTTCACATAAGCATCGCAGCCCCAAACATTAAGAAACGACAACTTGGGTTTCTTGCCAAACCATAGTTCATATGGTGTCGTCTCAACGGATTTAGATGGTGCCCTATTTAACGTGAATGCAGCCATCTCAAAAGCATAACCCCAAAACGATAGCGGTAAATCAGTAAGAGACATCATAGATCGCACTATATCTAATAAAGTACGGTTACGATGTTCGGACACACCATTACGCTGTGATGTTCCTAGTGGCGTGAGTTGTGAAACTATTCCATATTGTTTCAAATGAAGACCAAACTCATAACTCAAATATTCATCTCCATGATCAGATCGTAGAAACTTTATTTTCTTGTTACGATGATTTTCCACTTCACTCTGAAATTCTTTGAACTCTTCAAATGTTTCAGACTTATGTTTCATTAAGTAGACATACCCATATCTGCTCAAATCATCTGTGAAGGTCAGAAAATAACGATACCCGTCGCGAGCCTCAACACTCATTGGACCACATACATCAGTATGTATTATTTCCAATAAGTCAGTTGCTCGCTCCATTGTTCCGGAGAACGGAGTCTTAGTCATCTTGCCCATGAGGCATGGTTCGCAAGCATCAAGTGATTCCGAAAGCCCATCAGCATGGAGTTTCTTCATGCGCTTTACACCAATATGACCTAAACGGCAGTGCCACAAATAAGTTGCACTATCATTATTAACCTTGCATCTTTTGGCTTCAATATTATGAATATGTGTATCACTACTATCGAGTTTCAACGAAAATAGACCACTCATTAACGGTGCATGACCATAAAAGATATTACTCATATAAATAGAACAACCATTATTCTCTGATTTAAATGAATAACCGTCTCACATCAAACAAGATCCAGATATAATGTTCATGCTCAACGCTGGCACCAAATAACAATTATTCGGGTCTGAAACTAATCCCGATGGTAGATGTAGAGGTAGCGTGCCGACGGCGATCACATCGACTTTGGAACCATTTCCCACGCGCATCGTCACCTCGTCCTTAGCCAATCTTCGTTTAATCCGTAGCCCCTATTTCGAGTTGCAAATATGAGCAACAGAACCAGTATCAAATACACAGGCGCTACTACGAGCATTAGTAAGGTACACATCAATAACTTTTATATCAAATATAACTTTCACTTTGCCATCCTTCTTATCCGCCAAATACTTGGGGCAGTTCCGCTTCCAGTGACCAGTCCCTTTGCAGTAGAAGCACTCAGTTTCAAGCTTAGGTCCAGACTTGGGCTTCTTCCCGGGAGTAGCAACTTGCTTGCTATTCTTCTTGAAGTTCCCCTTCTTCCCTTTGCCCTTTTTTTGAAACTAGTGGTCTTGTTAACCATCAACACTTGATGCTCCTTCTTGATTTCTACCTCCGCAGCCTTTAGCATCGCGAAGAGCTCGGGAATTGTCTTTTCCATCTCTTGCATATTATAGTTCATCACGTGAGATGGGGTAGTTTTCAATGGTGAACATCACTATGTTGATCATATCTACTATACGATTCACGTTCGATCTTTCGGTCTTAGTGTTCCGAGGCCATATCTGCATACTCTAGGCTTGTCAAGTTTAACCCGAGTATTCTGCGCGTGCAAAACTGGCTTGCACCCGTTGTATGTGAACGTAGAGCTTATCACACTCGATCATCACGTGGTGTCTCGGCACGACGAACTGTAGCAACGGTGCATACTCAGGGAGAACATTTATACCTTGAAATTTAGTGAGGGGTCATCTTATAATGCTACCGTTGTACTAAGCAAAATAAGATGCATAAAAGATAAACATCACATGCAATCAAAATAAGTGACATGATATGGCCATCATCATCTTGTGCCTTTGATCTCCATCTCCAAAGCACCATCATGATCTCCAGCGTCACCGGCTTGACACCTTGATCTCCATCGTAGCATCGTTCTCGTCTGGCCAACTATAGCTTCTATGACTATCGCTACCGCTTAGTGATAAAGTAAAGCAATTACATGGCGATTGCATTTCATACAATAAAGCGACAACCATAAGGCTCCTGCCAGTTGCCGATAACTTTTACAAAACATGATCATCTCATACAACAATTTATATCTCATCACGTTTTGACCATATCACATCACAACATGCCCTGCAAAAACAAGTTAGACGTCCTCTACTTTGTTGTTCCAAGTTTTACGTGGCTGCTACGGGCTTCTAGCAAGAACCGTTCCTACCTACGCATCAAAACCACAACGATTTTTTGTCAAGTGTGCTGTTTTAACCTTCAACAAGGACCGGCCGTAGTCAAACTCAATTCAACTAAAGTTGGAGAAACAAACACCTGCTAGCCACCTGTGTGCGAAGCACGTCGGTAGAACCAGTCTCATGAACGCGGTCATGTAATGTCGGTCCGAGCCGCTTCATCCAACAATACCGCCGAATCAAAGTAAGACGTTGGTGGTAAGTAGTATGACTATTATCTCCCACAACTCATTGTGTTCTACTCGTGCATATAATCATCTATGCATAGACCTGGCTCGGATGCCACTATTAGGGAACGTAGTAATTCAAAAAAATTCCTACGATCACGCAAGATCTATCTAGGAGATGCATAGCAACGAGAGGGGAGAGTGTGTCCACGTAGCCTCGTAGACCGAAAGCGGAAGCGTTTAGTAACGCGGTTGATGTACTCTAACGTCTTCACGATCCATCCGATCCAAGTACCGAACGTACGGCACCTCCGTGTTCAGCACACGTTCAGCACGATGAAGTCCCCCGAGCTCTTGATCCAGTTGAGGACGAGGGAGAGTTCCTTCAGCTCGACGGCGTGGCGACGGTGATGATGAAGTTATCTTCACAGGGCTTCTCCTAAGCACTACGACGATATGACCGAGGTGATGAACTGTGGAGGGGGCGCCGCACACGGCTAAGAGATTGTCTGTTGTGCTTTGGGGTGCCCCATGGCCACGTATATAAAGGAGGGAGGGAGAGAGGCCGGCGGCCAGGAGGGGCGCGCCAAGTGGGAGTCCTACTTGGACTCCTAGTCCAAGTAGGATTCGCCCCCCCCCCCATTTCCTTTCTTCCACCGGAGGGAAAGGAAGGAAGGGGGAAGGAGAAGGAAGGAGGGGGCCGCGCCCCCACCCCTTGTCCAATTCGGTTTGGACAGGGGGGAGGCGCGTGCCACCTCGTGGCCCTTCTTCCCTCTCTCCACTAAAGCCCACTAAGGCCCATTAACTTCCCCAGTGTGGCACCCCGGCTCAGAGAAACCGGAACGCCCCGTATTCCAGCCCAGAGATCGAGGAGAAGTCTTCTGGAATACGGCACTGCTTAGCATAGAACAGACCAGCTTTCTATTATTACACGAATATGAATACAAGGTCTCCGATATTACAAGGAATAACATCGGCACAGCGACACTGCGCCATCCTCAGTTGCTCTATGCAAGCAGCAGAACAACTCGAAGCAGCGGAAAAACTTCTAGCAGCGGAACAACGACGATGGTGGTGAACTCCACTCCGCAGGGACTCTGGCTGGAACGCTTATCCTAGCTCGCACGAACGGAAACCATGACAAGCAAGCAATCAAATCCGCATGACCTGCAAACTGGCATGACACGCCAGGTCGTACATTGAATGTACTTGCAAGCTCACAATAACCAGAAGCATTCAAGACATACAATAGCATGGCAATTATAGGTTAAACACAGATTAACATTATATTATCCGAACAACATAGCCTGAACAACATGGTATAGCTAGAACAATATGAGCATGGCATGATCATATGAATCTGATGATACTAGCATGCAACATGAAAACATTATGTGCACCATTTATTCTGCTCGGGCTACCTCATAACCATCACATGCATCACTTACCAACCTCGGACATCACACGATCATCTCAGGATCAAATCAAGCTTGGTATAAACAAGACCATAGTGATCTTTAAATGACCACAAGGAGCTTGATCTTTACCCATGATTCTCGCACAACATCACGAATATCCAACAACTCGGTAGCCTCGATACCACGATGATCATTCACGGATCACAAACGGAACCACTCTGGGCTCAACGGGTTACCTTGTAACCAAACGGTGATCATTCACGGATCACAAACGGAACCACTCTGGGCTCAACGGGTTACCTCGTAACCAATCAGTGATCATTCACGGATCACATAACCAACTTATCTCATCATCGAACCGGGGTTGTTATTAAGCAAGTTATTATTACTACTGTTGACTCACAGTGTGACCGACATGAACTGGGCCCTTATCCACGGGCGCGGCTATCGAAAGATTTAATATACAATCTGCAGAGGTTAGTACACTGTACCCACACCATGGAACCCATGTCCTCGCACTCCCATTCGGGTGGACCAACGGCGTTCCGACAAAACCGATCTACTGCCATGACAGTCTCCCGGCCACTCCGACTCACTCCCTACTGGGCTAGTCCTGGGTGGCCCCGTGTCTACCAAAGACACCAACGGCCACCGTCGTGGTAAAACGGCCACCATCGTGGCAAAAACAGTCCCAAACGGGGACAAGGATCACTAACAACAACGGGCACACAAGGCTTATGTCCGCCTACCTGATCAGGGTAGCGCGCGCCCATAACCTTCCCTCGTTGGATGCACCGGCGAGAGGCATGACAATAGACCCAGTTAGGACCTTCTCATAAAGGTAAGCGTGGTTGCACTGATCAGCTCGATATGGTGGCACCATGACTCAGCCAATAGTTGTTCAAGTTCAATTTAATCCGGTTAAACTTGAATGCAAATATGTTGAGCCATGATAAAATAACATGATGCAATTACAATGCATGAGCAGGATATCAACATAAGCATGAGGGTACAACATAACTACCCACCATATCACAATGAATCATATTCAACTGAGCATGGCATAATGATGAGCATGAATATTACCAGTACAACACTACTCATAGCATAACATGACCATTATCATCAACAATAAGTACCATGCAAGAACACATCAATAACATAACCGAGTAAACACTTAACTAACTAACAGCAAGGAACAATACATATTAACGGTACTCGGTAACCAACGTCAGTCATGCAGCGAAGAACATGACCAACCCAACATGTATTGCTATCAAGAAAGAACAATATGAAAGTAATACTAGCAAGTAGAACATGATAACAGAGTGTAAGGAAACATAACAAGACGGTAACCACCGATCCATAAACATAATCGAAATAACGACAGCAGTAGCAAACAAACATACAGTTATTAAAGATTCAAGTTGAAAAGCAATGCTACTGCATGGCTATCATGCAAATGGTGGTTGTGGCTTGCCTTTGTGAAGGAAACACCGGGGAGTAGTGCGGTGAAGCCGCGGAAAGAATCATCGGAAACAGTTCTCTCTCAGAGGGGCTGTTTACGGCAAGGGCAAAATGATCATTTTCACAGTGTCAAACCATAGTGAAAATGAAACCAACAGAACGGGCTCGACAAAACAAAGAACTGGGCTTTGGAATCACCTCATTTGGAGTTGTGAGAAAAAAGTTATAGCCCGACGGAGTATAGGGACCAATCTGCAAAAATAACTCTACAAACAGGCCCCTGAGTGAGAAAACAGAAAATGCCTAAGGAGAGAAAACGTTGTCAAACTAGGAAAGCGCACTTATGGCTGCAGCAGAATAGGAATACGCTTTCTGAAGACGAAAACGTACTTCTAGAAAGTACATTTCCACTTATCCAGCGTGGCAGTGGGGCCCGTGGCGCTGGGCGGGTGACGAGTGGGGCTCACCTTATCCATCTCTCTCTCTCTCTTCTCGCCTGGCTTCTTCCTCGCGCCCGACAGAGAACAGAGGAGAGGCGGGGCTGGCTCGGCCGGTGTCTGGCCTGACCGTCTCCGGCCATCTCCGGCCGTGGGGATGGCGCCGGCGAGCGAGGCTTGACCCACCGCGTCCATCCAGAGGGTAATCAGGCGCCGGAGAGGGACAGAATGGCGGCGGCGCGCAGCAACACCAAGCAGGGGAGGCGGCGGCCGATCTTGGGGACGACGGCCACAGCTACTCCGGCGACTAGTTGAGGGGAGGGGAGGCTTGGTGGGTAGAGGGGAGGCCTCTGGTGGTGGTGGACGGAAGGGAGGGGCTCGGCTTCGGGCTAATTTAGCCGAGGCGCTCCGGCGACCGTGGCGGCCAATAGAGACGGGGAGGAGCTCCGGGGCTCGGGCGAGAGGCTTGGAGGGGCTATATGAGGGTGTGGGAGAGGCTGGAAATTGTTGTCTATGGGTAAGTCCTTCTAGGGGAGGTTTCAACTGCGGTGGTAGATCGATGAAAACTGCTCTGGTTGACCGATAAGTAACCTCTGAAGTTTACTGCAGTAAACTTGGTCATGAACTGCTGATCAACGGGAAGGAGACTGGGAGCAATGGAGTTGTCTGCGAGGTTTAGGGTAAGAAGGACTTTCATCCTGGTAACTTTGAGAAGATTTGGACCAAGATAAATCATAGTTGCTTCACAACTGCATTTTTGGTCCAGAAATAAGATTTGGATGATGCACTCACATGGAGCATCAACTTGAGCTCAAATTTGGCAAGGCTTAGTGATTTGGTCATAGTAAGATTCTGTAAAAATCTCATACCAATTGGATTCACCAAAATGGTACTTCCTTCACAGCTATCTTCACTGAGCAGAATCTTGGAATAATTTTGGTGAACAAATGGCTCAGTGAAATGATGCCAAATTTGGTGGAGAGAAGTTATTTGGGTAGAATTACAATCTGGTAATTTATCAGGATTTTTGAAACAATAAAAATTATACTTGCTTCATAACCTGGAAATATTGCCAGAATCAAAGATTTGGTCCTGTGCTCACATAGATGATTGGATGGGGCTGAAATTTGGAGGAGGCTAATTATATGGGCACATGAAGAGGCATGCAAAATTTCAACTCATTTGGATGCTCCTAGCTAGTACTTCCTTCACAGTGGCTTCTGTTTGACAGAAACTTTGAAAAAACACTGAGGAAGATTGGCTAGGCTAATAAAGTTGAATTTTGGCATGAGGCAATTATTTTGGACATGAAAGAATGCCCAACAAGTTTGGGAGCAAACAAGATAAGATAAATGACACTTCCTTCACAAAGTGCCACTCTGGATAGAAAGGAAGAATAACTTTTGGAGAATTATTCTTGGGCTAGGACACGAAATTTTGGGCATATTTGAGCAATATATGACCCAAAGAAATTATGAGAATTATTTGGGAATTTTTGGATGGACAGAAATATAGGTTTCTTCACAACCTAGGGCAGACATGGTTATTCCTTTAATAGAAAAAGGAATATTCCCTAGAAAAAAGAAATTAGGGTTTGGTCAAGCAGTGGAGTGACATGATCTTGGCAAGGTTTTGAGAATCATGAGTCACTTGGGAGAGGAAATGAAGATGATTTCCCTGGTGACAAGGCCACAGAACCACTCCAAAAAGAAAAACAGAGCAAAAACCAACAAATCAAAAACAAAAAGAAAAGGGCCAAAAACCAGGCTGTTACAAACCTTCCCCCCTTAAAGAAATCTCGTCCTCGAGATTTGGTTGCTCAGGGAACAAGTATGACTTGAGGACACCGTTTCCAGCTCGGGTATCCTTTTTCCTTTAGTTATTGTTCCCCCAAGAATTTCTGATGATTGACTTACCTTGCTCTGGGGTGGCTTGCATCACCTTTCCCTAGCTTCTGATGGGTCTTTGCTCGTATACCAATCCCTTTTTACTGACGTTGATTCTCCATACCTGTGGTGATATCCAATGGATCTGGGCATAAATTTTCGTTTGGTTATAAAAAAAATTACTTCTGTCATGGGGTTGCTTCAAATAAATGCAGGCCTCCTGATTCCAATAAATGCCGGGAATTAATCATGGCCATCTTCTGACGGACTCTGACTGCTCATAAGGGGTACTGCTTTATTTTTGATTTATTCCTTTGGCTCGAGCATGAGATATGTACCAAAGGTTCGATTATCTTTTGTCGTGAGCAATATAACGGGGTATGGGGTTATAGCTGTGTCATACCTCAAATATTTACATCTTGAGACTGGCCTGACCGGGGTCTGACGGACAATTTCTTTTCCCTGACGGACTGACTGTGTACTTGATTCCGTCGGTGAGTATACCGGGTCTGAGCTGATTGTTCAGCTGTTGACTTTCTCATTTTGTCGGTATACCCATTTGGATTTTTCCACACTACCCATTCCAAGTGGGTCAGCGGGGTATGAAATCCTTGTAAAACAGAGTAGGCCTCTGAGAGTATGCCTTTGTGGATCCATATGGAATTACGGCCTCCAACTGATTTGGGTATCTGGACCCTGATGGTCGTGCAGAAATCATCATACCTTTGCTGTCAGTCTCACCCTTTAACGGTCATGATTTTCTTTGTTAGGATACCTTACTGAAATAACTTGGCCACACCTGTCCTTGATTCTTCGTATGACCATGACTGTGGTTAGTGCAATATTGTTGGCATTATTCTTTTTGCTTGTTTTCTGACCTGGGTCCGCACACATATGACATATGTTCGGGGCTTGGAGCTGTACGGAGCTCATTGTTGCGGCCAATCGTACAAGAAGGTGACAAGGTTTTAGGACATCTCCTTGTCAGTTGCGGGAATAATGACCTTGATGACCATTTTCAAGACTGTTGATTCGGTGATGTCATCCCCAGATCTTGTTGATCCTTGTAATTCATGAGATGTATCTCTGCTTATTTTCCTTTGCCTGACTCGTGAGGCTGTGGGATCCTTACTTTCCTTAGGTATATCTGTTGGATCCTTGTCGTATCTCGTATGAGTGACTGATATGGCTGGGATGCATGCTCACCATATATAAGAACCATATGCGACCAAACACTTGATTCTTGAGGTAGGCATATGTTTTGGCTGATTTGTACTTCTGACCCAAAAATATTGCTGATCTGACTCTTGAGATGTACTGCCATATATTGGCAACTCATCATGTAACCTCTAAGGACGGTGTATTAGTATGATACTGACGCAGACTGAATGGCTTACGAGAGAAGCCGTCCGAGTAGCTTGCTGAGGAAGACTTGTTAACTTCTGCTCAAGTCTTTTGTCTGTGTATCGTATCGAAGAAGGCTCTATAGCTTATACACGAAGCTTGGTCAGATTATTGTGCTGGAGAAGCCTGAGTTCCGTACTTGAGAAGCTTCTCCTCGGGTTTGCTTGTTGAGAAAATTTCATTTCCATCTGTCAGAAGCTTTTACCGAGGTATCTTGTTGAGAAAGACCGGGTACCTTGGACCGGACATTGTTCACATATTATGCTGAGGAGATTTGAGGAGCCTTGCATCATAAATTTCTTCCGATAACGTGTGGAAGACTGAGTTTCTTACATCCAAAGCTTCATACTAATATGCAGAGTGAAATCTACACACACGTCCATAATATTCTGTGGCTGATTATTTGCATGAGAAAATTTGTTTGACTGTCTTCCTTGAGCATCCCACATTCTGACTTTATTTCAGATGATAGCATATTTCAAGCATCATGCATTGCTGAGCCAAAATTTTGTATATGATCCATACCTTTGACTGAAAATATACCGTTGATCTTGTACCTAACTTGTCGTGCTGCTGACTTGATCATTACTGTTGTGAAGATTTTGTACGGATGTGGACTTGAGTTTATCCGTACCGTTGTGAGGAGTGCCCACTAATGCAAAATTGATTATCAGCCTCAAGATTCAGATATTTCCCATTTCACTGCAGTCGGCTGAGAATTCCATTATGTTTAGCTGAGTTTCCAAATATTTAAACTCCTTATTACTTCTTCGAGTCCGTTGTCAGTTGATGTGCAACTCTTTATAGGGGAAAAATAATGTAACACCGGGGCCCAAAAAAGAAAGAAGCAAAAGAATACTCAACTAAACAAAAGCACACAACAACAATCAACTCACACACAATCAATGTCACATATTACTGCTAGTCACACAATATGCATGCCTACTTAAGCACACAAATCTCGCGGGATCTCCGGTTCTACGATCTAGCATGCTGTGACGGTGTGTACGAGGACGAATAAATGTGTGGAAGAATTGGTGTAAACAGCGCTACACCAAGTGCTAGCTTAGCCAGGTAGCAACCTGGACTAGCTCGGAGGCGAGGACGCACTCGGTGATCATGTAGTGGGACATGAAGGTCGCAACCACATTATCATCAAGTGGACGGAAAAGGATCCGTACTCGTCCAAGAAATAGGATAGCGGGGAAAACTGAGGCTACTGACATTGCCCTTTCTTGATAACTAAGATCATTAAGGGTTGCCAACACA
Source organism: Aegilops tauschii subsp. strangulata (assembly GCF_002575655.3). Classification (NCBI taxonomy): domain Eukaryota; kingdom Viridiplantae; phylum Streptophyta; class Magnoliopsida; order Poales; family Poaceae; genus Aegilops; species Aegilops tauschii. The sequence goes on from NC_053039.3 coordinate 6,171,529, forward strand.
ACAAAATAAAAGAGCGATTTGGGATAGAAGCATGTCCATCACAGAAACGATAGGCGGGGCTGAAAGGAGGATATTGGCGAGATACCTGAGCACCATTTTTGCAAACGGTGTCGGGATCACTTGGCATCACTTTGCTGGGACCGAAATGACACCAAACACCGAAGAACGAGCAAGAAAAGAAAACTGGAGAAATGCAAAGGCTGAGCTGTAGTGGATCCGAACCGATGCCAGCTACACTCACCAGATAAATCGTTAGCAACAAATACTAAGGCTATATGCATGCTATGCAACAAACAAATGCAGCAACCAAATGCAGTAAACAAGCCGGACTTTAAACTACTGATTTCTACCGGTTTCTACTGCTCGCGCTGACTAGGGCGTCCTACAGCCAGACCTGCTCTGATACCAAGCGTTGTGGCACCCCGGCTCAGAGAAACCGGAACGCCCCGTATTCCAGCCTCGAGATCGAGGAGAAGTCTTCTGGAATACGGCACTGTTTAGCATAGAACAGACCAGCTTTCTGTTATTACACAAATATGAATACAAGGTCTCCGATATTACAAGGAATAACATCGGCACGACGACACTACGCCATCCTAAGTTGCTCTATGCAAGCAGCAGAACAACTCGAAGCAGCGGAACAACGACGACGGTGGTGAACTCCACTCTGCAGGGACTCTAGCTGGAATGCTTATCCTAGCTCGCACGAACGGAAACCATGACAAGCAAGCAATCAAATCCGGCATGACCTGCAAACTGGCATGACACGCCAGGTCAGTACATTGAATGTACTTGCATGCTCACAATAACCAGAAGCATTCAAGACATACAATAGCATGGCAATTACAGGTTAAACATGGATTAACATTATATTATCCGAACAACATAGCCTAAACAACATGGTACAGCTAGAACAATATGAGCATGGCATGATCATATGAATCTGACGATACTAGCATGCAACATGAAAACACTATGTGCACCACTTATTCTGCTCGGGCTACCTCATAACCATCACATGCATCACTTACCAACCTCGGACATCACACGATCATCTCAGGATCAAATCAAGCTTGGTATAAACAATACCGTAGTGATCTTTAAATGACCACAAGGAGCTTGATCTTTACCCATGATTCTCGCACAACATCACGAATATCCAACAACTCGGTATCCTCGATACCACGGTGATCATTCACGAATCACAAACGGAACCACTCTGGGCTCAACGGGTTACCTCGTAACCAAACGGTGATCATTCACGGATAACAAACAGAACCACTCTGGGCTCAACGGGTTACCTCGTAACCAATCGGTGATCATTCACGGATCACATAACCAACTTATCTCATCATCGAACCGGGGTTGTTATTAAGCAAGTTATTATTATTACTGTTGACTCACAGTGTGACCGACATGAACTGGGCCCTTATCCACGGGCGCGGCTATCGATAGATTTAATATACACTCTGCAGAGGTTAGTACACTGTACCCACACCACGGAACCCATGGCCTCGCACTCCCATTCGGGTGGACCAACAGCGTTCCGACAAAACTGATCTACTGCCATGACACTCTCCCGGCCACTCTGACTCACTCCCTACTGGGCTAGTCCTGGGTGGCCCCGTGTCTACCAAAGACACCAACGGCCACCGTCGTGGCAAAATGGCCACCATCGTGGCAAAAACGGTCCCAAACGGGGACAAGGATCCATAACAACAACGGGCACACAAGGCTTATGTCCGCCTACCTGATCAGGGTAGCGCGCGCCCATAACCTTCCCTCGTTGGAGGCACCGGCGAGAAGCATGACAATAGACCCAGTTAGGACCTTCCCATAAAGGTAAGTGTGGTTGCACTGATCAGCTCGATATGGTGGCACCATGACTCAGCCAACAATTGTTCAAGTTCAATTTAATCTGGTTAAACTTGAATGCAAATACGTTGAGCCATGATAAACTAACATGATGCAATTACAATGCATGAGCAGGATATCAACATAAGCATGAGGGTACAACATAACTACCCACCATATCACAATGAATCATATCCAACTAAGCATGGCATAATGATGAGCATGAATATTACCAGTACAACACTACTCATATCATAACATGACCATTATCATCAACAATAAGTACCATGCAAGAACACATCAATAACATAACCGAGTAAACACTTAACTAACTGACAGCAAGGAACAATACATATTAATGGTACTCGGTAACCAACGTCAGTCATGCACCAAAGAACATGACCAACCCAACATGTATTGCTATCAAGCAAGAACAATATGAAAGTAATACTAGCAAGTAAAACATGATAACAGAGTGTAAGAAAACATAACAAGACGGTAACCACCGATCCATAAACACAACCGAAATAACAACAGCAGTAGCAAACAAACATACAGTTATTAAAGATTCAAGTTGAAAACCAATGCTACTACATGGCTATCATGCAAATGGTGGTTGTGGCTTGCCTGGGTGAAGGAAACACCGGGGAGAAGCGCGGTGAAGCCGCGGAAAGAATCGCCAGAAACAGTTCTCTCTCGGAGGGGCTGTTTACGGCAAGGGCAAAATGGTCATTTTCACAGTGTCAAACCATAGTGCAAATGAAACCAACAGAACGGGCTCGACGAAACAAAGAAGTGGGCGTTGGAATCACCTCATTTGGAGTTGTGAGCAAAAAGTTATAGCCCGACGAAGTACAGGGACCAATCTGCAAAAATAACTCTACAAATAGGCCCCTGAGTGAGAAAACAGAAAACGCCTAAGGAGAGAATACGTTGTCAAACTAGGAAAGCGCACTTATGGCTGCAGCAGAATAGGAATACGCTTTCTGAAGACGAAAATGTACTTCTGGAAAGTACGTTTCCACTTATCAGCGTGGCAGTGGGGCCCGTGGCGCTGTGCGGCTGACGAGTGGGGCCTGCCTTATTCATCTCTTTCTCTCTCTCTTCTCGCCTGGCTTCTTCCTCGTGCCCGACAAAGAACAGAGGAGAGGCGGGGCTGGCTCGGCCAGCGTCTGGCCTGACCGTCTCCGACCATCTCCGGCCATGGGGATGGCGCCGGCGAGCGAGGCTTGACCCACCGCGTCCATCCAGAGGGTAATCAGTCGCCGGGGAGGGACAGAACGGTGGCGTCGCGCAGCAACAGCAAGCAGGGGAGGCGGCGGCCGATCTTGGGGACGATGGCCACAGCTACTCCGGCGACTAGTTTAGGGGAGGGGAGGCTTGGTGGGTAGAGGGGAGGCCTCTGGTGGTGGTGGACGGAAGGGAGGGGCTCGGCTTCGGGCTAATTTAGCTGAGGCGCTCCGGCGACCGTGGCGGCCAATAGAGACGGGGAGGAGCTCCGGGGCTCGGGCGAGAGGCTTGGAGGGGCTAGAGGAGGGTGTGGGAGAGGCTAGAAATTGTTGTCTACGGGTAAGTCCTTCCAGGGGAGGTTTCAACTGCGGGTAGATCGATGAAAACTGCTCTGGTTAAATGGTAAGTAACCTCTGAAGTTTACTGCAGTAAACTTGGTCGTGAACTGATGATCAACAGAAAGTAGATTGGGAGCAATGGAGTTGTCTGCGAGGTTTAGGGTAAGAAGGACTTTCATCCTGGTAACTTTGAGAAGATTTGGACCAAGATAAATCATAGTTGCTTCACAACTGCATTTTTGGTCCAGAAATAAGATTTGGATGATGCACTCACATGGAGCATCAACTTGAGCTCAAATTTGGCAAGGCTTAGTGATTTGGTCATAGTAAGAATCTGTAAAAATCTCATACCAATTGGATTCACCAAAATGGTACTTCCTTCATAGCTATCTTCACTGACCAGAATCTTGGAATAATTTTGGTGAACAAATGGCTCAGTGAAATGATGCTAATTTGGTGGAGAGAAGTTATTTGGGTAGAATAAAAATCTGGTAATTTATCAGGATTTTTGAAGCAATAAAAATTATACTTGCTTCACAACCTGAAAATATTGCCAGAATCAAAGATTTGGTCATGTGCTCACATAGATGATTGGATGGGGCTGAAATTTGGAGGATCCTAATTATATGAGCACATGAAGAGGCATGCAAAATTTCAACTCATTTGGATGCTCCTAGCTAGTACTTCCTTCACAGTGGCTTCTGTTTGACAGAAACTTTGAAAAATCACTGAGGAAGATTGTCTAGGCAAATAAAGTTGAATTTTGGCATGAGGCAATTATTTTGGACATAAAAGAATGCCCAACAAGTTTGGGAGCAAACAAGATAAAATAAATGACACTTCCTTCACAAAGTGCCACTCTGGACAGAAAGGAAGAATATTTTTTGGAGAATTATTCTTGGGCTAGGACAGGAAAGTTTGGGCATATTTGAGCAATATATGACCCAAAGAAATTATGAGAATTATTTGGGAATTTTTGGATGGACAGAAATATAGGTTGCTTCACAACCTAGGGCAGACAAGGTTATTCCTTTAATAGAAAAGGGAATATTCCCTAGAAAAAAGAAATTAGGGTTTGGTCCAGCGGTGGAGTGACATGATCTTGGCAAGGTTTTGAGAATCATGAGTCACTTGGGAGAGGAAATGAAGATGATTTCCCAGGTGACAAGGCCACAGAACCACTCCAAATAGAAAAACAGACCAAAAACCAATAAATCAAAAACAAAAAGAAAAGGGCCAAAAACCAGGCTGTTACACCCGGGGGTTCCGGTAACCCCTGGGTACTCCGGAAAAATATCCGGATCACTCAGAACCATTCTGATGTCCGAATATAACCTTCCAATATATGAATCTTTACCTCTTGACCATTTCGAGACTCCTCGTCATGTCTGTGATCTCATCCGGGACTCCGAACAAACTTCGGTCATCAAATCACATAACTCATAACACAAATCGTCATCGAACGTTAAGCGTGCCGACCCTAAGGGTTCGAAAACTATGTAGGCATGACCGAGACACATCTCCGGTCAATAACCAATAGCGGAACCTGGATGCTCATATTGGTTCCTACATATTCTACGAAGATCTTTATCGGTCACACCGCATAACAACATATGTTGTTCCCTTTGTCATCGGTATGTTACTTGCCCGAGATTTGATCATCGGTATCATCATACCTAGTTCAATCTCGTTACCGGCAAGTCTCTTTACTCGTTCCGTAATGCATCATCCCGTAACTAACTCATTAGTCACATTGCTTGCAAGGCTTATAGTGATGTGCATTACCGAGAGGGCCCAGAGATACCTCTCCGATACACGGAGTGACAAATCCTAATCTCGATCTATGCAAACCCAACAAACACCTTCGGCGGCACCTGTAGAGCATCTTTATAATCACCCAGATACGTTGTGACGTTTGATAGCACACAAGGTGTTCCTCCGGTATTCTAGAGTTGCATAATCTCATAGTCAGAGGAACATGTATAAGTCATGAAGAAAGCAATAGCAATAAAACTAAACAATCACTATGCTAAGCTAACGGATGGGTCTTGTCCATCACATCATTCTCTAGTGATGTGATCTCGTTCATCAAATGACAACACATGTCTATGGCTAGGAAACTCAACCATCTTTGATTAACGAGCTAGTCAAGTAGGCATACTAGGGACACTCTGTTTGTCTATGTATTCACACATGTACTAAGTTTCCGGTTAATACAATTCTAGCATGTAAACATTTATTATGATATAAGGAAATATAAATAACAACTTTATTATTGCCTCTAGGGCGTATTTCCTTCAACTCTTACTTGGTAGTGCTACGAGAAGTAGATATAAGTAGGTGGGATGGGCACTAGCGGAGTTAAGGGAAACTCTTCTGAAAGACCATGTCTCGGTCTTCCAGGTTACATACCCCAAGTGTGATGAGCTACAAAGGAGGTGACCGAGTCTTGTGGGGAACGTGCGCAAATCTCCGCACAGTGTAAAACTAATCAATTAGTCGTGTCCAAGGTTACAGACCTCTTCGGCATCTAGAAGTGGGATTATCGAGAGATCTCGTTACATTTAATTAATGAATGGGTTAGATCAACTTTGGGAATAGATTGAGTTGGGGGCTCCATCTCAATAATTATGATAATGGTAGAATACAATATTCCTTTTGATAGTAGAAAAAAATTGGCTTTATGTAAAAATTAAACTTAGAACCTTCCACCAGCCAATTGCGTGTAGAGGTAGGACTTTTGTTCTCTCTTATGGTGTTACTTGCCAGTATATTCCATGTGCTTACCTACACGGTTGCATCTTATCATGTTGCAGATTTGTCCGACGAGGATTAAGTCGCGAGGTCGTTGTTCTGCACTCAGTTTTGCTAGTGGAGTTGGATGGACTCATTATTTTTAGATGCTTCCATGGGATTTTTCTTAAGATGGCCTTCAGTCATATTTATGTAATGAATACTATATTTGTGGCTTATCAATGTAATGATGTGTGTGATTGAACTATGTTATTTCATCGAATATTGTGTGTGCTAGCAAACCGATCCAGGGACTAGCACAGTAAGCACGAAGACTCCGATCCATTCGGCTCGGGTCGCTACACGTAACCACTAGCAATCAAATTCTTTCTTTTCTTCTCTTTTTGCATTTTAGACACCCCCTACTTCCACTTGCTTCTAGTCTCTGCAATTTTCTTTTTCACGTTCAATTTGCATCTTTTGGGAAAACTAAAAAAGTTAAGTTAGATCAATTTTTCTTACACTCTATGAAAAGAGTCTAAACGTAGAAAAGTGTTAAATTTAGCAAGGTCTATTTTCTTGCATTGTATCCATAATTACAAGAGAAAAGCATTATATCCTAGATTTGTTTTCCCCGCCATGTGTTGAAAGCCCAATTAGAAATATGCCCTATTAAAGTTCAAGGATGAAATGTCCACTCTAGCCAAAGTTTCATGATGAAGATTATGTTTTGTTTATTTCTTATTCTCTTCAAAAAAATTCAATAAAGAAAATATATTAATATCAAGAAGATATATTCTCAGCAATTAGGACATGCTCATGATAGCACTATACTTCGCTACGACGGAATCATTGACTTTACTTATATGTGTCATAGCGTGTACCATCTTCTCATCATTTTTAAAGAATACCCGCAAGCCATGCTATTATAAATTGCATTGGCTGATGCAGCATCTTTCCAAAAAAAATATGATCAAATCATTTATGCCATCCTCGATTGATGATGTACAAAGATAACATTTAGTTTGATCTACGTGGGACATTAAATTGGGAGGCCAACTGAATTTTGTATGTCGAAGATTGAGTCCTTGATCTCAAATGCAGCCTGTAGCTTGGGAAAGAAAAAAAATGTTTTTTATATTAAAGGATTATGTTTAGTTGGTATCTATGCAGGTCATTAAGTTGAGAGACCCATTTACAATTTTTCGGCTACAAGATCAAACTGCTATGATTCCTTAATTTATGAAGGTCCACCAGGTTAATGGCCGGTATATTCTAATTAACATGGGATTTTCTAGTCTATTTCCCCATTTTTTATCCGCATTGTTCATCTAGTATATAACAGGAGATTTGCATCTTTTTAGGGAAACCAACAAAGTTAAGTTAGATCATGTTTTTCTTACACTATGAAAAGAGTCCAAATATAAATAATGCATTGAATTTACCAAGGCCGATCTTCTTGCACTATATCCAAAATTACAGGAAAAAGAAATGTATCCTAGATCTGTTTTCGCTGCCATGTGTTGAAAGCCCGAGTAGAAATGCGCTCTATTAAAGTTCGAAGATTAAAATTTCACTGTTGCTGAAGTTTAGTGATGAAAATGATGTCTTTTTTTCAACTTCCTATCCTCTGCAAAATTTCAGATAAAGATAATGTATTAATACCAAGGCGATATATCCTCGGCTACTAGGATGTGCTCGTGATAGCACTATATTTAGCTGCCATCCAGCCATTGACTTTACTTTTATATGTAATAGCGTGTACCATCTTGTCATCAACTTAACACGCGCAAACCCGTGCAATTATAAATTCCGTTGGCTTTCTGACTTTACTTTTATATATGTCATAGCGTGTCCCATCTTCCCATTTTCCCGCATGTAGGAGCAATCCTATATCTAACTTTGAAGATCGATCTTTCTGACTTTACTTTTATTTTTTAGTGGCCAAGCGGGGCTGCGAGCTTATAAATAACGCTGCTCTCTTGGTACTCCTCCTCTCAATGTTCCATTGAGACACACCTGACGGATGAGTTCAGGAACCTGAAGAGAATCGACCTTGTGATTGAGGTATGCACATACTACCTATGCGTTCTTCTTTCAATTTGAGTGAATTCTCTGCTCAAACTAAACTGGCACTGCTATACCGTCATGTGCTACGCTTTCCCTACATATGTTTCATATATTCTCTTATTTAGATTGACTGAATACTGAGAACGAGCGCTAGTTCAGTGGCTGGAGTTCGCATTGCAGTGGCAAATCCGCTTTTGAGTCCGTGTAGTGGACTCCGCTAGGGTGCTATCCGCAATTTAAATCATGGAGAATTCTCGTCTTCCACCTAAATAACAGAGAGTTATGGGAGTGATTCTTCCCCCTTTAGCCGACGTTTCTTATTACTGGAAAAAAAATTCACCAACTTAATTGGTACGTGTAGAAACGGCACTCGACCGACCGTTTTATTCATGGCATCAACCGATCAACGTCTTGTTGTGTCATGTCCACGTCTACAAAATCAACTTCAGCCATACCGACAGCTCTGCTAGAGGAAAAATTATGATCTCACTTAATTAGCTTATTCCCGTAAAAAAATCGTAAGAAAAATTTCTTAGGCCATAGGTGTAAGTTTTTTCGTTTTTGCGGAACTAGCAAAACCATGTCAAAGCTCTAGTTCGTGACTTCTCCTAATGCAATTAGGGTTGCAAATTTTTGGCCCACAGAGTACCTTCTGACCCTTCTTTTGTTCAACCAAATGAACTAGATTTAAATTGATGTAACTATTAAAAATTTAGTTCATTTATTTAACTAAAGATTATCAAAGAATACTCTAGAGAGTGTTATTTCCTCAAAAAAGGACATACAGGATACAACCAACACTTACGAGTTGTGAGATAATCTCCTGTCCTTGATGCAACCAACAGGCGGTTGAGCTACCGGTAAACCACGGTGTATGGATAAGCACAAGCTTGGGTTATTTTCCCATTCTAACATTGTGACAACCAAGAAATAAATTGAATAGCAAATGTGAATCACCTTACAAATTAAACCCATGTCAATTTTGTCATCTCACTAAATTTAATTGTATAGATACATGCATATCTAACTTACTACCTCAATATATGTTCATGTTTTTGCAGCGCCAGGAATATTGGGTTCATAGTTGGCTGCCTACATAACTATTAGACACGACATCATGGACATGCTGGCAACTAGAACCACATGGTTGGCCATAGCTCTCTTTTTTATAACTGTTGTAGCCACTAAGATTTCAAGATGGAAAAGCAATATCCATCATTTGTCCACAAGACCCCTTCCACCTGTGGTGAATGTCCTTGCTCTCTTACCTTCGCTTTTTAAAAAGGGTTTTGGGGATACAATCAATGATCTGTACACAAGGTACGGCAGTGTATTTACAATAAATTTGCTTGGCCCAAAGATAACCTTGTTGGTTGGACCAGATGTCTCGGCTCATTTCTTCCAAGGACTGGAGTCAGAGATTAGCTTTGGTAATTTTGCCGAGGTTACTGTTCCCATCTTTGGTCAGGAAGTTTTGTATGGTGTAGATGCCGCAATTCGCAGTGAGCAAGTAAACTTCATGCTTGATATACTAAAGCCATCCAAGTTGCGAAGCCTCGTTGATCCAATATTTCAAGAAGTAGAGGTACATCTAAAAGAGCCCTTAACTTTATTTTGACTCCCTCTGGCTTTTATTCAATATCACTATTTAAGATTTTTGTTTCATATATTCTCCAATACACCTCTTCTAGAGGCAGTTTGCTTGGGTAAATTCCTTACTTAAACTAAGTACGTACATAAGTTGACTATACATGTACTACATGTGTTTTCGCAAGATGGCGTATGTGCTGGACCTGGTTTTGCATTTGGCATTAGTTTTGGATGTAAGATATAGATGACAAGAGTAGTGATACCATGCATGTACGTTGCACTTGACTGATGGCTTTCTTATACTACTATGTAGGCCTACTTTGCAAAGTGGGGACAAGATGGCATAGTTGATCTTAAACATGAACTTGAGCAGGTGCTCATGTTTATCTCAAGTCGGTGCCTACTCGGATATGAGGTTCGGGAGATGATGCTGAAAGAAGTATACTCATTGTTCCATGAACTTGAGAACGGCTTAAACTTTTTCAGTTACTTGTTTCCATATATTCCAACCCCAACAAACCGCCGACGCGACAAGGCACACATTAGGCTGAAAGAAATATTCACCACAACTATCAGGTCACGCAGGAGTTCTAGTCGTGCCGAGGAGGATGCACTACAGAGGTTGATGGATTCCAAGTATAAAGATGGTCGCTCCGTAACGGAAGGAGAAATTTCCGGCATGGTCATGGCCCTCATCTTTGCTGGAAAACACCCAAGCTCTAGTACTAGTATATGGGCTGGAGCTTTCATGTTGAGCAACACCAAGGTCTTAATAGCTGCCATGGAGGAGCAAAAGCATATCCTTAGCAAGTACAAGAACCAAATAGGCTATGATGCCTTGTTAGAGATGGATACCCTGCATAGATGCATCAAGGAGGCGATTAGGATGCATACACCAGCACAAATGTTAGCTCGCAAGGCACATAAGAAATTCAAGGTGCAGACCAAGGAAGGCAAGGAATATGACATACCTGGAGGGCATAATGTTGTAATCCCTACAGCATTCAACAATAAGTTGGCACACGTTTACAGTGACCCTCATGTGTATGATCCGGATCGGTTTGGTCCAGGAAGAGAGGAGGACAAAGTTGGTGGTGAGTACTCTTTCACGACATTTGGTGGTGGAAGGCATGTTTGCCCTGGCATGGCCTTGGCTTACCTGCAAATTAAGGTGATATGGAGCCATCTGCTAAGAAACTTTGAGCTCAAGCTAATATCTCCTTTCCCCAATGCAGACTTGAGAAAGATGGGCCAAGAGCCTAAAGGAAAAGTAATGATAAGTTATAAGAGACATCAACTGTTGCACTGCTAGCCATTGATAAAGTAGTAATACTAATAATCATACCTATTTAGTTTAGTGTAAGAATTTGGGTATGGAAAGGTTCGTCCCGAAGAAGGTTTTCCTGTTGTCTCCAAATTCAGTTAGACTTGATTTCTTTTACTCCAAGTTGTAATTGGCATTATAAGCCTTACTCTGATGACCTCGTCTTCTCTCTCCTCTTCCCCTCGTGTTGTTGTGCCAAGGATGTCTATCCGCAATGATTGGTAAAGCATAAATTGCTAATATGCAAGGCATACTTCCACACCTTGCAAGAGGTGCATGGAGACTTATAAGACATCTCAAACAATAAATTATATGAAGCACTGCATGGACACTAACTATAAGACATTTCAAACCGTAAACTAGATGAAGAGGTTCATGGAGACTTATTAGACATTTCGAACCGTAAATTGTCGATAAATGTATGAGGTAGACTTCCACACCTTGCAAGTCCACCATGAGATAAACACACGGAAAACAATGATTCTATCCCACTCACAAAAAATACACTGAACAAATATATGAGTTACGAATATAACAACAGGCCCATTATAGGGCATGACATGCCACCATGCCTCTACCCTACTAGTAAGAAAATTACAAGGTGTGATACATGCCTCTGGCTAACTTCATGCTGATGTATTCATGTGCATGTGTTCTGGTCCTGATGTTTGCGTGAGCACCGACAAGATTTCGGGTCCTACAAGTAGTTTGTACTAGATGGTACTGCGCGCGTTGCTCCAGGAATTTGTGGATAAGAGTTGATGCAATGATAAATTTTGAAAATCATGAAAGGAAACATATACTTGTTAGCTGGGTTGCTTGGCCTCCGTGCTTGCTATGTACCTGTTACATGGCCTTAGGTGATGTAGTTGTTGGCTATAGGTAAAGTGTTGTTGCAGTAAGATTTATTTTAGTAGCTAGCTATCGTACCATTTTAACAGGTTTGTTGATATAGATGTAATCAAGATTTGGGAAGCAATGTCATGGAAAATTTGACATGACCTATTCTTATTTTTGAACCATTTGCATATGCAACATGAAAAAAGTATATATTGACAACAATTATAGTAAAATATACATAATCATCTCAATATAATGCATAGTATCCCATATACTTCACAATTAAGACTTATTAGTCGCATAAGACAATCCATGTCTCACTACATGCACACGATCCATCATGTAATAACTAAATAAGAGTTTGGCTAGATTACAACTTAAACCAAAATATAACTAATTTAAATAGAAGGAAATGCAGTTCAGACCATATATAGTTGCAAAAGATGAATCCATATCTCAGTACATGCATAGAATCATCGAGAATTAGTAGTAATGAGAGTTTGACTGGATTACAATTTAAGGCACATACAACTAACTAAAATAGAAGGCAGGTGTAGTCTGTTGATGCGTGTATGTGTGCTTGACGATGTGCTGCACACTGTAAAATTAAAAAAATCACCATGGATACAGTTATCATCGTGTAATCAGGCTAGCAGAGAGAAACTGATTTTTTGGGTAATTTTGTGTGGACATGAAATAGATAGTACCTTATTTATTGTTGTTATCATCTCATGCTTCTTAGTTGTTCACTGTCACATTGGTGTCTACAATGTTGTTTGAGGATAGAAAGTAAGAATGGTGGATCTTATATTTGGAATTTGGAATGCTCTTGCTTGTGCTTTTTGACAGCCTGAAGATTAAGTTCTATAGCCTCAATATCTACCTCTTTTTTATTATGGCATGTAAATATTGCATTGATGAGAAATTCCATGGCAAAATGGAATATTTATTTGTTCTTACCTCTTTTTGTTGATGTTTTATCTTCTGTATATTTAATGATCCTTTTAGCTAAAGGGTGCTTGTAAACAAAAATCGACATTCATGAATGTCATGTTCAGTCTAAACCAGTAGATTTATATAGAGTTCTATTTTTCTTTACTTGTTTGGATCATTCTCGGTGTCAATAGTTGCGCCTTGGCAAGAGGGAAGTGTAGTGCTGTTTGAGTTCTCTAGTGTTTGGATCATCGATCGGACTATGAATAGCAAAAGTTAAGTCATTTGTGTGTATATAGAGCTTGTACCTTCTATTTCATGGTTGATGGCAAACCTCTCAATACTTATCGCTGAAGATGGTTGGGTCATTAGTTCTTTGCTTCGAGATGCCTGGTAGTATTTCATGGTTCATGTTAGTCTTTTGTAAGGAATTAGGTTGAAATTAAGAAGAAAAATATAATCTCTGAATGAATGGAAATTTTCTAACCTTTGTAGAGGGCAACATTTGCGCATTGTCGACCAAGAAGCTTTTCTTTGGGACATACCTTATCGGGAACCTGGACATTGAATCAATCATCATTGCAGCAAGTATAACACGAAATCTTTGTATGGGCGGGTATGTAATTATGTATAGTGAATATCATACTCCGGTCAGTGCCAAACAATCTCATTTGGTGTGATATAGCGACATTCTTGATGATTATCTATTTCATTGACTGTTTCGTATGATGAATCAGATGACCCAGCATTAGAATCCATTTCCAATCTGGTACAATAAAGTCCATTTGTCACGTACTTGAAAGGATATTTGTACATAAAGTATCATCAGTGAACTTTGTGAGGAACAACAAATCTGTTATTAATGTCAATGCATTATTATTGCATATTGTGTGAAAGTATTCTCTAATATAGAGGGTTGCTGATAGAAATCCTTTGGGTATTTTTTTCATTATATATCCTAAGTAACCTCTATTCCTAAGTAGTATAGAATACTGATGTACCAAGTGCCAGAGTAACACTCGAAAGGCATAATATTATTTATACCCAGAGGCCGTAATCTTTGGTTGTGTTTCTAGCATGAAATGCCAAATTTCTTTGAAGTTTCCATCCTTACTTTCTACCATGTATTGATATGCTCTCTACACTCCATAGATTTCCGTAAGGAACTTATTCTAAGACTTTATAATAGGAAATAAAGCACGGTTCTTGTTGTCAAATTAAATGAAAAAAATATGTAACATTTGATATGACTAACTGTATCAAAGCCATCAAATAAAATATGACTAACTGAGGGTCATGAAGCAATGAACTTATATCTAAGAGGCGAGACAGCGTACTAGTGGAGTAGCAAGGGACTGTCACATCGACCAGCTTCGGATCCGGAGCGCAAGCTGACAAATTGAAAAGGCAGAAATTCAGTAATAGGGAAAAAATGAGTGGGGCGGGGGAGGAGGAGGGGCTAAAAACAGGGAACGGTGGCTGCGCGCAGAAGAGAGAGCGGTGGCGGAGGACGGAGAAGTGGAAGGTTGGGCGCCATAGTGCAGATAGGATAGAAGTATGACCAACTAAGCCTGCGTTTTTCATGGGCTAGCACCAAGGACAAACTAACTCAGCCACAGGCCTGTTTTACCACGAGCACTATGTCTCGCATTAAGCGAGACGGTAGCAGCTCTCGCTGAAGCTTTTCCCTCCCCTCGTGTCGTATTGGGTCGGCCCATTACGCGAGCATAATACGTAAAAAGAGCAGAGGAAATGGGAGAAGTAGGGATCGATCACTGTTCTCCACAAAGATTGCGCTCTGCACTAGCCACTCCGACAAAGTTCAATTTGTGGTAAGAACTAGGGGTGCGTCCTACTTGAGGCTATTTCTTCCCCTCTCGTTAGGGTTTGCTCTCCTCCCGGCGGCGCTTTGGTGGCGACGTGGAGATCTCAGCTCCCCTGCCCTCCCCTCTCGTCGGTAACCACCGGGGGCTTGTCTCCTGGCGCGTCTGCTAGGCGGAGGAGAGGATTGGGGTTTTCCCGTCCGCGGAACGCAAGTTTTCTCGGACAGAGACTAGATGGCATCTACGGCAGCAGCCTCCACGGGGGCCATGACTGACGTTGAAAGGATGATGAAGGAACTCGGGCTCAAGGAAGAGGATCTGGTGGATGTGGTGGTTGATGAGAAGGATCTACCAGAAGAAGCTGCAAGATGGATGGCAATTGCTCGAGTCCACACCGATAAATCCTACAGCTAGTATTGGTTCTTTCGGAATATGCGGGTCGCATGGGATCTGGCCCAGGAAGTAAAATTCAGACCTCTTAGCAATAATCTGTACACTTTGAAGTTCTCATGCCTGGGAGATTGGGAAAGAGTGATGGAGGAGGGGCCCTGGACCTTCAAGGGCAAGACGGTTGTCATAGCGCCTTACGATGGTGTCACCAGACCCTCGACCATCGTGCCGAACAAGATCGAGATATGGATTCAAATCCATGACTTGTCGGACTTGTTTTTCCACTTGATCAAATCTTTGGCAGCCACAGTGGGAGAATTCATATATGCAGAGCAGAAGTCCCAAGACTTTGAAGGCAATTTTTACAGAGTAAAGGTGTTGATAGATGTGACAAAACCTCTGAAGAATGCAGTCTCTTTGGTAGTTAAGAAAACGAGGGAGATTTTCATTGTCAAGTACGAACGACTGCCAGACTGGTGCGCTATCTGCGGTCATTTGGGTCACCTTTTCAAGGAGTGTGGTAATGGCATCCATCCCCCTTCGGCATTGGTCTTCAAGGGACTGCGTGCGGAGTGGTTCAGAGGACCCAGTCGCGGTCCAGGGGAAGGACGAGGATCAGGAGGCAGCAGAGGGAGAGGCAGATCAGGAAGGGGAGCGGGACGCGGCTCATCTCAGTATGACAAAAGTAGCTGGATGGAAGAAGAAGGGCACGAGGACCAGCCTTCCGACCTCACTATGATGGAGGCGGATGGAAATAGGAAGAGGGGGGCTGGCCATACGTCTGAAAATACACCAGCCCTGCTTAGTTCATCAGGAACTAGGCTTGAAGAGAAGAATGCCCTCGCGTTGGTAACTGCACCAATCCCTCAAAGCCCTCCACCGAAGCAAGAACCCAAGAGAAACAAGCCGCCTCCATCAACACCAGATAATTCAACCCTGAAGAGTAGCACTGGTAACAAAATCAACGATGCGCGTTTGGCGGGCCTCCCAGGGTGGTCACGCCTAGCACAGTGAGTCTCTCGTGTTGGAACTGTCGCGGGGCTGGCAAGCCCGCGACGGTTCGAGAGCTTCGTGATCTAACGAGGCAACTTGCCCCCTCTATGCTATGTATCTTAGAAACTCAAATAGAGGGTTCTAGAGTAGAAAGCATGGTAGGAACCTTGGGTTTCAATAATTCTTTTGCTACAAGCAGTTTAGGTAGAAGTGGTGGAATAGGGATCTTTTGGAATGATGAAATAAAAGTTGAAGTTCTTGGTTACTCGAAGTATCATATTGATGTGCTTGTTGATGATATGGTTGACCCTCAAACCAGAATTACCTTTGTGTATGGGGAGGCTCAAGTTAATGAAAGGTACAAGACCTGGGATACGCTCCGAGGCATTGTAGGCAATAATAATCAGCCATGGGTAGTTGTTGGTGACTTTAACAAGGTCTTACAAGGACACGAGCATGATGGGGTCGGAAATAGAAGTCATGCTCAGATGGATGCATTCCGAGATGCACTGGATACATGTGGACTCACGGATATTGGATACACAGGAATTCCATGAACTTTTGAAAAAAAGGTGGCAGGCGGAACATTCACCCGAGTTAGATTGGACAGAGCTGTAGCAAACCCATCTTGGCTAATGGCGTTTCCCAATTCTCAGCTAGAGCACAAATATGCAGCAACATCGGATCACATACCTATCTTCCTGATGTTCTGCAACACGCATGCATGCAGGCGGGGCCCCAAACCTTTTTAAATACAGTATGAACTCTGATGGGAACGTGATGCCTCCTTGGGATCGGTGGTGGAAGCAGGATGGGCAGGAGGAGCGGGAGACAGCGTACATGCAGTACGCGCCAAACTTGGGAATCTGGCAGGCGATTTGTCCCATTGGGATCGCATGCAGTTCGGTAACGTCAGGCAGGAGATAGCAAAGTTGAAAAGGGAGCTACAGGAGTTACGTGCATTCCCAAACCGATCGGGCCCAACTCGGATTGAAACAAAAATGGTAGATCGGCTGGTTGAATTGTTTCACCGTGAGGAAATCTTGTGGTGACAAAGAGCAAGGCTGGAGTGGTTAATGCACGGTGACAAGAACACTTATTTCTTTCATCTACGGGCCAGCAGGCGTAGGCGGAAGAATCAGATTAAAGCTTTACAGCAACCAGACGGCCAAATGACATCGGATCCGAGAGAGATGGAGGGACTAGCTAACGCTTTTTATAAGGAGCTCTATACAGCGGAGGGCGTACATAACATGGAGCAAGTCCTACTGTCCTAGATACTGTACCGTGTAAGGTGACGCAGGCTATGAATGAGTCACTCAATGCACCTTACACACAGGAGGAGGTGAAAGTAGCCTTGTTCCAGATGTTCACCACAAAGGCACCAGGGCCAGACGGATTTCCGGCACACTTTTTTCAGCGACACTGGGATGTCTGTGGTGGCGAGATTACGAACGCAGTATTGAGAATTGTGGAGGGTACAGAATCGGCAGTGTATAAATGAAACCATTCTGGTCTTAATCCCTAAGGTAAAAAACCCAACACTTCTGACACAATTTCGCCCGATCAGTTTATGTAATGTTCTTTACAAAATTGCTTCAAAAGTGATATCAAATAGATTAAAGGTGGTCCTTCCTGACATTATTTCTGAGGAGCAGTCAGCTTTTGTTCCAGGCAGGCTGATAACTAATAATATAATAACTGCCTATGAGTGCCTACACTTCATGAAGCGAAACAAGGCAAAAAAGCATCAGGCCTATGCACTCAAACTTGATATGATGAAAGTTTATGACAGACTTGAATGGCCTTATCTACAGGTAGGGATGAAAACGGAGCGGAAACGGACGGATATGAGTGCTACAATATTTGTTTTCATATATTTTTGCAGAAGCAGAGACGAATACAGAAACCCCGGAAATGAATACGGAAACAGATACTACCGGAAACGGACACAGAGCGAATACAAAGCAGACACGGAAACAGAAGTGGGCGTTGACCGGAAATTAAAAAAAACTTGAATCAAAGAGAAATACACGCAAAGCAGAAACAAATTTAATGAATTGTTAACATGGCTAAAAAAACATTATGTTAGCAACTTAGTGTAGTATTGTAGTAGTACGGGACAATTATGTATATGGTCAAGCTGAGTACGTGTGTTGTAGTAGAAGTTGGGCTCAAATGATCCATTCTACTCATTGTATAATTGTGTGTTGTTTGGTGGTTGGACTACAAAGCAGCCATAGGTCTATAGTAAAAACGGAAATTCCATATTCACGGAAATGGGAAGTTCTGTTTCCACGCCTATGCCACCGGAAAACACCGTTCCGTTTTTGTTTCCGTTTCCGCATAAAAAATTCCACTTCCACTTCCGTTTTGCAAAATTCCATTTTCGTTTTCATATTTCCTCTCCGTTTCCGTTTTTCCTCCGGAGATACGGAAAGTTTCCATTCCATTTTCATCCCTATCTACAGGCCATCATGCTGAAGCTGGGTTTCACTCAAAGATGAGTGGAAATAGTCATGAATTTGGTATCCACTGTAAAAAATTTAGTCATGTTTAATGGGAAGAGACTCGAGGAGTTCAAGCCTTCACGAGGAATCAGACAAGGGGACCCGATATCTCCATAATTGTTCTTGCTAGCAGCAGAGGGCCTTTCGTGCCTGTTAAAATCAAAAGATGAGTCATCCAATTTGCATGGTCTGCAAGACGCACCATCGGCGCCACCGGTAAGCCATCTTTTATTTGCAAATGACAGCCTGTTGGTCTTCAAGGCCAACAGTGTGGGTGCTACCGAGGTGAACCAGGTTCTGGACACATATTGTCAAGCAACGGGTCACGTATTAACTACAGCAAATCTTCCATCTTTTTCAGCAAAGGGGTGTCGGAGGGCACTCGACTGGATATAAAGGCTTTGCTTCATGTTCCAAATGAATCGTTGAATGAGAAGTACTTGGGCATGCCGTCAGATATTGGTAATTCAAAAAATGGTGCTTTCAAATATCTCAAGGACCGGCTCTGGAGTAAGGTTCAGGGATGGATCGAGAGTACTTTGTCCATGGCGGGAAAGGAAGTCCTGGTTAAATCTGTTGCACAAGCAATACCAGTTTACTCCATGTCATGCTTCAAGCTTCCAAGGGGTTTATGTGAACACCTGAACATGCTCATAAGGAAGTTTTGGTGGGGGTCTAAGGAAGGCCCCATTGGGTTTCCTGGAAATCTATGACTCAACCAAAAAGCATGGGAGGGCTAGGTTTCAAGGATTTCAAACTTTTTAACCTTGCTATGTTAGCCAGGCAAGCATGGTGTCTGTTGCAAAATCCTAAATCACTTAGTGGCCGTATTCTCAAGAGCATTTATTTTCAAAATTCTTCCATCCTTCATGCAACCCTGGGAGGGCACCCGAGCCAGGTGTGGAGAGCTGTGATAGAGGGCAGGGACACACTAAAACAAGGACTGATACGGTGGATTGGGAATGGACAGGACACACAGATTTGGGAGGATAACTGGATCCCAAGGGACGAGATGCTACGGCCGTACGGTTGCAAAATCACAAACCCGCTGCTACTGGTGGCAGACCTCGACGCAACCTCAGCCTCATGGGATTCCCAACGTGTCAACCAGATTTTCCTGGCTATGGACGTCAAGGTCATCTTGGGTATACCCTTGTGCACGCGCAACATGCCGGATTTCTGGGCCTGGAAGTTTTAGAAAAATGGCACCTTCTCAGTCAAGTCATCTTACAACATGCTAGTCGCCACACGACAAAGAAGAGAGGCTTGGTTAAATGGGTCGTCGGGTTCCTCTAGCATGGGTCAGGAGTCCAAAGCATGGAAACAGCTATGGAAAATCGACGTCCCTGCCAAGATCAGGATGTTCTTATGGAGACTCTCAAAGCTCTCACTACCGACAGAGGATGTTCGAGCTCACAGACACATGGCAACCTCAGATCGGTGTGGTATATGTGGGTCACCCGACTCTTTGCGGCATTCTTTGATTGGATGCTCAATGTCCAGATGCACTTGGGCCCTAGTGGACGAAGAGGTAACACATAAAATGATGACGAACACTGAGCCAAATGCTAAACAATGGTTGTTCAATCTTTTGGAAGTGTTATCTCACGAACAGTTCATACTTGCATCGGTATCCCTGTGGGCTATTTGGTCAGCGCGCCGCAAGGCAATCCATGAAGGTATCTTCCAAAGTCCACAAGCCACATACAGTTTCGTTACAAGATATATTGAAGAAATAAGTTTGCTTCAGGACGACCGGAATGAGGCATCCAGAGGGGTAGCTGGCGCCAGTTCTAGCGCAAATCAGCGACCTAGGGCTCCTCCTGAGGGCTACGTGAAAATACATGTGGATGGAGGTGTCCGCACTGGGCGTGGAGGTACAGCAGCAGCGGTCTGCCACGATGATCATGGTAAGTTCCTGGGTAGCTCAGCTTTGGTGATCTCAGGTGTCGATGATCCTGCGAGCCTAGAGGCCATTGCATGTCGTGAAGCTCTATCACTTGCCGAAGATCTTCATGTACAGAACCTGGTCATATCCTCAGATTCAAAGCAGGTCATTGCTGACATCCAGAAGGGCTCCCGGGGCACCTATGGTGCAATCATCAACGAAATAAAGCTTAGGGCAGATATGTTTAATTGTAATTTTATTTTTGAAGGTCGTGCGAAAAATGTCGAAGCACACGGCCTAGCCATGTTTTCTCTTTCTCTTGGACTGGGGCGCCACGTCTGGTTTGGCCACTCCCATGATACACGATGTATCCCACAAACTGTGGCTTTTGATGAATAAAACCTGGTTCCACCCCTCAAAAAAAAACTTGAGGCTATTCAAGCCGTTTTCTTTTGGGTTTTTTACTTTTTTTCTTCTTCTCCGTCTTTCTTTCATTCTTCTCTGCATTTTATTTCTTTTTTCTATTTTCTTTTTTCTTCTGTTTATTTTGTTTCTATTTTTGGTTTTCTTTGTTCTACTGTTCGTTATTCTAAATTTTTGTATATGTCAATATCATATTTCTAATACACGTCTAACATTTTTCCAATACAAATTATACATTTTCATAATAAATGGTCAAAAAAATTCTATACACAGTATTAACATTTTTCCAATACAAGATTAACAATTTTTAATACATGGTCAATATTTTTTCTATACATTTTTAACATTTTTCTAAACGCTTGATTAACAGTTTTCAAATAAAAATATTAAAAAATCTAATACATTGTCAACATTATTTTTATACACATTAACCTTTTTCCAAACGCTTAACATTTTTACATGATCAAAATTTTCTTATCATTTTTTAATACATGGTCAACAATTTTTCTATACGCATTTAACATTTTTCAAATGTTTGATTAACATTTTTCAAATACTTGTTCAATATTTTTACAATGCTTGATTGATATTTTTCATATAATAATAAAACAATTTCATCATTTTTATAATACATGATCAACATTTTATCTATACACATTTAACATTTCCCAAATGCTTGATTAACTTTTCAAATACTATTTCAATGTTTCGTTTCAAAACACTTAATTAACATTTTTTTATATAAATGAAGAAAACAATTCACCATTTTTTATACATGGTCAACATTTTTTCTATACACATTTAACATTTTCCAAATGCTTGATTAACATTTTTCAAACACTTGTTCAAGATTTTTTAAAATGCTTGATTAACATTTATTGAGTACATGATCAAATTGTGTCACACGGATTTTATTTTTGTGTATACATCTTTCGTATATGTGATAAAAATTTCCTCTATATATGTTTAACAATTTTTTTAAATGCTTGACCAACGTTTTTGGAATATTTTATATAGATTTATTTTGTAATATTTTAAATTTGAATATTTGGAAGCGTAAACAAAATTAAAAATAAACCATAAACGAAAAAAATGTGAAAATAAACAAATCAAAATATGAGATATATCAGCGCACCTGGGCCTACCGAACTCGCGCGAACCTTCCGCTCATTTCGCCTGAAGCGAGACATATCAGCGCCCCTGTCTTACTTTTATTTTTAGAAGTACACACTGTATTAACTAAGGAGCAAGAAATCTGGCTTAACAAGTAGCCACATATGGCAACCAAAATCTAGAAACAAAGCTGCCCTTGCCAGGGTGTGTGCTTCGGTGTTATGATCTCTTCCCTCATGTCATCTAGAACTCCTTCTCCCTGATGTCATCTATAATTACACTGTTACGTCCCAAGTAAGCTAAGCTTCATGGAGATGCTTGACCGTTGTTATGCAATCAGTTGCCACCTAAAACTTGTGCAATATTAAGTCGATAGCCAAAGAGAGTCCTTCCCCGAAGACCAATGCCTCCAAAGCCTCTGGATCAACATGATCCCTTATGACTCTGACCGAGGATCCTAGATATGTCCATCAGCAGTCCTACAGCTAGCGGCAACTGCACCTTGATCATGACGACGTGAGGTAGCTGCATCTACATTTTTTTATGAAAACCTTGCGCTGGAGCGATCCAGTGAGCCTGGGCATTCCGAGCGGTTGGTGCAGGATCTCTCTTAGGCTTGGTAGGCAGCAGGACCGATCACTCAAGAACCTTGTGATAAAAGAAAAAAGTGGACAACGGTGACTGAAATTCCCCCTCGTGTAGAGCTCTTCTTCTTGCCCGCCATATAGTACTAATACCTTTGCAAGATCGTCTTGCCCCACTGATTCCTACAAGTCCATCAGCCAAATTCTGGCATTAGGATTATTCACTGCTTTCAGATGATCCACCAAATCCTCATCAACAAGGCACCATACTGCTTTAGCCATGTTATAGTCAACCCGTGCATGCCTCCATGTATTCTCAGTGCAATTGCAAATCGCACATTGACTGCAATCCGCCATCTTTCTCACATAGCGAACAACTTCAGTAGTGACTGAGTCCTGGCCAATGCGAAATTATTCAGTTTGGACAGTATAGAAGACTTCCACAATCGACACCATTGTTTCTTTGCTTCATTTTACATGCGCGGCTAGCACCAATGACCAGGCTTTTCTCAAAAAAGAAAACAATGGCCAGGCCAGCCATTGGGTTGGGCAACCGACATGCAAAAAATGGGGAAACGCAGCGTGCAGTGGTACTGGTTTTCTGTTGAGTCAACTGGGGTGCGACTATGTCTCGCTGCAAGCTAGACAGAGTCAGCTCTCGCTGAAGGCAGCTACCTAATTGGGTCGGCCCAGCTCGCGCGAGGCCACTGCCTCTTTTTTTGTTCGTTTGACCTTTTGTTTACACTTCCAAAAATTCTAAACATATATATTACAAAATATACTTTTCATAATGTTTTGAAATTTTTATCATGCAGTTGAAAGTTGTTAAATGTGTATAGAAAAAATGTTGACCACGTATACGAAAAATATATACAAAAAGTGTACAATGGGTGTGAAAAAGTTGATAATGTATTTAAAATATTTTAAACAAGTATTTGAAAAATGCTAATCAAGCGTTTGAAAAATGGTGAATGTGTAAAGAAAAAATGTTGACCATGTATTAAAAAATGATGAAATCATTTGATCATGTATATGAAAATATTAATCAAGCACTTAAAAATGTTGAACAAGTATTTAAAAAATGCTAATCAAGCATTTGGAAAATGATGAATGTGTATAGAAAAAATGTTGACCATGCTTTAAAAAATGTTAATCTTGCATTTGAAAAATGTTGATAAAGCATTTGAACAATCTTAAATCTCCATACAATTTTTTTAACCATGTATTTGAAAAATGTAATCTTGTATCTGAAAAATGTTAATCAAGCATTTGAAAAAGATAAAGTGTGTATAGAGAATATGTTGACCATGTATACAAAAAATGTTAATATTGTATTTGAACAATGTTAGACAAGCATTTGAAAAATGTTTAAAATGTGTATAGAAAAAATATTGATTATATATTTAAAAATGTAAATTTGTATTGGAAATATGTTAAACTTGTATTAGAAAAATATTATTGACATATTAAAAAAGATAGAATGAAAACCAAAAGAAACAAAGAAAACCTTAAAAATTCAACCGTAAAAAGAAACAAAATAAACCAAAAGAAAAAAAATAAAATTAAAATTAAAATCAAAGAAACAGATGAAAATGAATAAAAACAAAAAAATGGAGAAGAATAAAATAAGGAAAAATGAGAAAGAAAAGAAAAATGATAAAAACAATGAAAAAAACAAAGAGAAACCAAAATAGAAATAAGATGTATAATGATGAAAAAGGAAAACCGGAGAAGACAAGAAAACCAAACGAAGAACCAAGAAATGAAAGGGAAAAGAAAAAAACATGAAGTCAACAGTGGCACAGTGGCTAGGTGCTCCATGGACAATTGAAATGACCTATGATCTAATCCCCTTGCGCCCGTGGTTTCTTCCTTATTTTTCTATTTTAGTATGTGCTAGTGGGCCGGCCCGATTAGTCGAGATGCTTCAACGAGAGAACCTTCGGTCTGGTTGAATGTGAGATATAGCGCTCGCGAGTCAACCGTGCGGTGCAGCGGGCAAACCGCTTGGCCTGTCGCTAAATCTATTCGAGCGCAGCAAAAAAATGTGCGGGTGGCAGGGAATGATTAGTGATGACGTGGGTTTGCTGATGTGGATGGTCTGACAGGGGCTCCTATTTAGATATAGTAGATATGCTGAGAACAGTTGCACGTATACAGCTAATCGATCTTTCGGATGATCATGTGTCCAATCCCATGGAAAAGCTAAATTGATTTCAGAGCTGTGATGTGGAGGCTTCGCCATCAAGCTGCATCGCGGTGGGGCTGAAGGATTCTTCGTTGCTGTCAAGTTGCTTCGCAGATGAAGGAAAATCAAAGAAGAGGGTCATGTGGACATGGAAGAAAAGAGGAGGTGACGTGGCATGTTGGCGCTGCTCCTTAGCGCCTTCTTCTTCTTCCTCTAAACTGCCTCTCATAGCTCACTCGTGAACAGAGAACACAAGAAGTTTTTGGTGCCGAGCTGCCTCCCACAGCCGGCCTTTTCTCCTTAGTATATTCTCTTCAACAAGGACAAAGTTGGTGGCAAGTTCCCTTTCACGACATTTGATGGTGGAAGGCATATGTGCCCGGCATGTCCTTTGTTTACCTTCAAAAGAAACTGATATGGAGCCATCTGCTAAGAAACTTTGATCTTGAGCTAATATCTCCTTTTCCCGAGGCAGATTTGAGCAAGTTGGGCCAAGGGCCTAAAGGAAAAGTAATGGTAAGTTATAAAATATGCCAGCTGTCGTGCTACTCCACAAGAAATTAAGTTATAAAAGATAATATCTCCAAATTAAGTTAGAATTGATTTCTGTTATTCCAAGTTGCAATTGGCCTTATAAGCCCTTCTTAGTCGATCAATACATGCAACCAAGTTGAGTCTTCCTCCTCCACAAGAAAAGAGCTTATGTCTTCATCCTCCTCTCGTCGGCGCCGCTGCCGGTCCGCCCTATTTCAAAACATAAATTATATGAAGAGGTGCATGAAGACTTATTGGACATTTCAAACCGTAAATTGTCAATAGATGTATGCAAGGTAGACTTCAACATGTTACAGGTCCACCACAAGAGGAGAACACATAAAACAATGGTTCTAGTCTACACATCCAAATTTACTGCAACGAACAAATATTTGAGTTAAGAATATAACACCACGCCAATGATATATAGGACCTACCCTGTTAGTAAGAAAAATTACAAGGCGCGATACGTGCCTCTCGCTAACCTCGTGCGTGTTTTTGGTCCCGGTGTTTGCATGAGCGCCGGCAATATTTATGATCTAGGGTCCTATATGTAAAATGCAATGTAGGGGCCAAATTGCAATCTAGATCGATGATCCAGGGTCCTATATGTAAAATGCAGGGACTAGTTTCTTATGAATCTCTGTGTAAAATGCGATTAATGTTTATATGCCATTATCCAATGCAGTCTTACTCAGAAAAAAAAAGACAAATAAATAAATAAAGCAAACAAACAGAAGCAACACACTGGCGTTATCCCCTCGCTCGCAATGGCTAAACCCATGCCGCTCCCGTCCACGGCCGCCGCGGCGGCGGCGCCAGCGCGCCTCCCCGTCGGCCTCCTCCTCCACACAACCCCGCCTCTGCGGCTCCGCCTCCGCGTCCCCTCCTTCCTCACCCCACTACCCCAAAGCCGCGGCCTTTCCTCGCCCCTCCGCGCCGTCGCCGCCGCCGTATCCACCACCACCGCCGGCAAGAGGGCCACCAGGCCGCCGAACCCGGGGCAGGTCATCAGCGAGGGCAGGGACGAGGACGCCCGCCGCGCCGTGTGCCCCGGGTGCGGGGTGTTCATGCAGGACGACGACCCCGACCTCCCCGGCTTCTTCACCAGCCCCTCCCGCCGGCCCCCGCAGGACGAGTTGGGGGAAGAAGAATCCGATTCTCCGGAGGGGCTCGTCGGGGACGACGGCTTGCCGTCGGAGTCCGATCTCGCCGCCGAACTGGACGGCCTGGACACCGGATTTCTCGAGTCCCTCGAAGAAGACGACGACGAAGAGGATGAGGAGGAGGAGGACGGTGGCGGAGAGACGGAGGCCGGCATGGACGCCGGGAGCCGCTGGGACTCGGGCTGGGACGACGGGATGGAGGAGGACTCGGAGGAGAAATGGAGCAAAGAGCTGGACGGCTTCACGCCGCCGGGGGTCGGGTACGGGAGCATCACGGAGGAGACCCTGGAGAGGATGAGGAAGGAGAAGCTGTCCAAGGCGGAGCGCAAGCGGCGGGCGAGGGAGACCAAGCAGGCCGAGGCCAGGGAGGACTCCGCCGTGGTGTGCGCCCGGTGCCACTCGCTGAGGAACTACGGGCACGTCAAGAACGACAGGGCCGACAACCTCATCCCGGACTTCGACTTCGACCGCTTCATTTCGTCGCGCCTGATGAAGCGGTCGGCCGGCACGCCGGTCATCGTCATGGTGGTGGATTGCGCCGACTTCGACGGCTCCTTCCCCAAGAGGGCGGCCAAGTCGCTGTTCAGGGCGCTCGAGGGGAGGGGGAACTCCAAATTGAGCGAGACGCCGAGGCTTGTCCTTGTCGGTACCAAGGTGGATTTGCTGCCATGGGAGCAGATGGGAGTGAGGCTGGAGAAATGGGTGCGAGGCCGTGCTAAGGCTTTCGGAGCGCCGAAGCTCGATGCCGTGTACCTGGTCAGCGTCCACAAGGATTTGTCGGTGAGAAACTTGATCTCATACGTCAAGGATTTGGCAGGGCCGCGCAGCAACGTGTGGGTGATCGGTGCGCAGAACGCTGGCAAATCTACGCTGATCAATGCGTTTGCAAAGAAGCAAGGCGTTAAAATCACAAGACTGACAGAAGCCGCCGTTCCGGGAACTACATTGGGCATATTAAGGATGACAGGTGTTTTGCCTGCAAAGGCTAAGATGTATGATACTCCTGGCTTGCTGCATCCATATATTATGTCAATGAGGTTAAACACCGAGGAACGGAAGATGGTAGAAATCAGGAAGGAACTTCGGCCACGGACCTTCAGGGTGAAGGTAAATTTGTAGTCTGTTAACTTTGTCCTAGTTCTGTTTATTTCAGATGGAGTGGCTGACCTTTATTGCTTTGTAGTAGCCCATGAATACAAAAGCATAACCACACTAGAAATGGCTACTTTCTTCAGTCTAGTTTCATGTCAAAATTCTATTTGTGTTTTAATTAGCAGTCTTCACCTAGAGATACGTGGTCAAGATCTATAGATACTGGACTTCATAGCATTGTAAAATACTGACGATGCTAAAAGTCTAACACTTCATTCATAGTTGAAATGGACTTCAGTAAGCTTGATGATATTGTGGATTTATAGTTGGCTGTTATAATTAATCACAAATGAAACAACACTTGGATGATTTTAACCGGGAACCCCTGCATTCCTAGTTTTGACTTTACTCTTGAAAGACCTTATATACTGAATACACTTGGGCAACTCTAATCCCTTGAAAGGGTAAGTGATTTAATCGCACCCCTGAAGCTCCTTAACTCTGAATTACAAACATATTGTTATATGTTGTATCAGAATCCACGAGGCTAGTTTGACTCACATGTCGCAAACTGTTGCAGGCTGGACAATCTGTCCACATTGGAGGGTTAACACGCCTGGATCTACTAGAAGCTTCAGTCCAGACTATCTATGTAACTGTTTGGGCATCTGCCAATATTTCACTTCATCTTGGAAAGACTGAAAATGCCGAAGAACTGCGAGACAAGCATGTTGGCATCAGACTTCAGGTGAGACCTGAATTTCCAACCTGGTTATGTTGCTCTTGAGAATAAATTGATTAGATTCTGTTTAATCAAAGGACTCCATAAAGATTACTTGGAAGTAAGGTTGCTTTATGGAGCAACTCTGCGTGTGCTATGCTATTTGAATAAACAAACTGCTGTTTACTTTGTTCGTCTGCTTTAATCAAAGGACTGCATAGGTTTGTTCAGGTGTTTGCCATTAATTTGCTATAGTTGTCATATGTCATAGGCTACTAATGGTATATAAACCTAGAGGCTGAACTCCTATTATACACTGAAAGCTGTCAATTTTCAAGAGAATAATGAGCCCTGCTACCTGCTTTTACTGTTCAGTGCATACGCAGCCGGAGTTTATCTTGTCAATTTTCAAGAGAATAATTAGGCCTGCTACCTGCTTTTACTGTCCAGTGCGTATGTAGCTGGAGTTTATCATCCATAATGTAACCATGAAAAAACATACGTACTTTTTTTGCATTCCTATACCCGTCATACTGATTTATGATACGCTGTAATTGTGCAGCCACCAGTTGCGGCAGAGCGAGCGACCGAACTGGGCCAATGGACAGAGAGGCGGATCGACGTGTCCGGGGTCAGCTGGGACGTGAACAGCACGGACATCGCGGTCTCCGGCCTAGGCTGGTACTCGCTGGGCCTGAAGGGCAACGCCACCGTCGCCGTGCACACTTTCGACGGCATCGACGTGACGCAGCGCGACGCGATGATCCTCCACCGTGCCAAGTTCCTTGAGCGGCCCGGGTTCTTGCTGCCCATCGCCATCGCGAACGCCATCGGCGAGGAGACCCGGAAGAAGAATGAGAGATTGAATGCCCAACAGCAGAGCGACGACGACGATGACGACGACCTTTCCGACGACGAAAGCGCCTAGTGACTGTGAGGTGACAATAGTGAAAACATTGTATGAGAACTGTTAGTAGATACTCTAGGAGTGAGTGAGGAATAGCTGTTGTTTGGGAGCAGTACTCCGGCAAAGGACTCATATTCCATTGTGAGCTGTGATGATGTGTAGTGCACCCAAGAGGAATGTAGAAAAAGGCCACTGATAATTGAGAGGAAGGGGATGCCATTCTGCCCCCCTTGCACACAATACATACAAGTACAGTTGGGTCGTTGGTGCTTCTTGTTCCCTGACGTTGACCCCATGGCCTCATCCTCCTTTTATTCGGACACATGACAGGATGTGCCAACAGTATTTTCAGTCAGGAGTCAGAAGCACTGATTCTGTTTCAACTGTTGCTTGTGTGATATCACAAAGATTGCAGTTCCAGGTGTCCATTCCAATTACAGTCAGTGCAAGCCTTGTTGGATTCAGCACAATGTTCCTTTCTTTCTCTATCAGGTGGTGTGATGTGATCATTGATTGGTACAAGACCTCCTGGGTTTACTAGTGCACATGCAGGATATGATGCCCATGGTCACACTCACACATGTCATAGATCTTTTTTTTTCTTCTTCTACATAAAGCAGCACAGTGAACACATGGAAATATGTGGTCTCCATAATTCCGAAATCACGAAAAAGGCCAAGCCAACGCTCAATCCTAAAACCCGTTACCGACTTACCGCGTATACAGTGGTGGACCAGAAAACAAAGGTTTGTTGGGGCAATGGACGACGGCGGTGATGCCCGTGGCGGGTAGGCGAGCACCCTGCACCGCCGCCAGAGAACTCACCCCAATGGTGGGTCCACCACGGCGCGTATGTTTATCGCGATGTAACGTCGGGTCGCCAGCCGTCTCTTCTTCACCATATGCCATGAGGGGTTTTCGCCGAGTCGTCGTCCCCTTCGCTACGCCACATAAGATATCTCTCTCACTTTCAAGTGAAATTTGCCATATTGCCTCCCATTGATAAGCGCCTACCTTCAAAGTATGACCCCCACCCCACCCCCAAAGTACACCTTTGAAGTTTTTTCTATATAAATTAGGGTTTTGATCTTTAGAAAGAGAGAGGAATGTAGGTACTTATAAGAAAAAGGAACTTTTAAAAAGATAAGTTAGTTAATGAAAATAGAACAAGAGAGGAAGCATCCAATCCAACCCAACCCAAAGGAAAATAGAATGAATAGCCGCCCTTGTCCTCCTCTGCCTCCTCTTCTCTCCTCTCCCCCCTTCCTCTCCACGAACCCGAACGCGCCATGACGAGCTCCTCGACGCCGTCCCGTAAGGTATCAAACCCTAACCCTTCTCCCCTCCAATCCACCTGGTTCGCCGCCGAGGGAGCCCCAGATTGGCCGTTTCCGCGCACGATCGGATTGAAAATCTCTTCCCTTTTCCATGCACGATATGATACCCTTGTGTCACACTCACATCCATAAATCCCCCCCCCTCTCTCCCTCTCTCTCGAAAACAACACAATGAACAAATGGAAATATGTGGCCTCCATAGTTCTGAAATCACAAAAAAGGCCACCCCAAGGCTCGGTCCTAAACCTATTAGAACTTAAGTTTGGACGGTGCAGCGCCAGCTGGTCACTGGTCTGCACCGCCGCCACAGAGCTGGGGCGTCCGCCCTACTCGCCCCGATGGTGGATTTTTTGCTGAGTCGTCACCCCCCTTCGCCATGGCACATAACATTTGTCTCTCCTTCGATCAAAAACATAATTTGGCACAATGCCTCTCACTGGCAGCATCTTGATGGTACTTTCATAGCATCACACCCCCCCACCCCCCCACACACACAAAAGTACACCTCTTAAGTTTAAAATTAGGGGGTTTTATCTTAAAAAAGAGAGGAATTTAGGTACTCAAAAAGATAAGTTTGTTATTAATTATTGAATATAATAATAGGGGAAGCATCCAATCCAGCCCAAAGGAAAATAGAATAAAGAGCCGCCCTTGTCCTCCTCCTCCTCTTCTTCTCTCCTCTTTCCTTTCCCCTTCCTCTCCACGAACCCGAACGCGCCATGACGAGCTCCTCGACGCCGTCCTGTAAGGTATCAAACCCTAACCCTTCTCCCCTCCAATCCACCCGGTTCGCCGCCGAGGGAGCCCCAGATTGGCAGTTTCCGCGCACGATCGGATTGAAAATCTCTTCCCTTTTCCATGCACGATATGATACCCTTGTGTCACACTCACATCCATAAATCCTCCCCTCTCTCTCTCTCTAGAAAACAACACAATGAACAAATGGAAATGTGTGGCCTCCATAGTTCTGAAATCACAAAAAAGGCCACCCCAAGGCTCGGTCCTAAACCTATTAGAACTTAAGTTTGGACGGTGCAGCGCCAGCTGGTCACTGGTCTTTACCGCCGCCACAGAGCTGGGGCGTCCGCCCTACTCGCCCCAATGGTGGATTTTTTGCTGAGTCGTCACCCCCCTTCGCCATGGCACATAACATTTGTCTCTCCTTCGATCAAAAACATAATTTGGCACAATGCCTCTCACTGGCAGCATCTTGATGGTACTTTCATAGCATCACACCCCCCACCCCCGCCCCCACACAAAAGTACACCTCTTAAGTTTAAAATTAGGGGGTTTTATCTTAAAAAAGAGAGGAATTTAGGTACAGATAAATTTGTTATTAATTATTGAATATAATAATAGGGGAAGCATCCAATCCAGCCCAAAGGAAAATAGAATAAAGAGCCGCCCTTGTCCTCCTCCTCCTCTTCTTCTCTCCTCTTTCCCTTCCCCTTCCTCTCCACGAACCCGAACGCGCCATGACGAGCTCGTCGACGCCGTCCCGTAAGGTATCAAACCCTAACCCTTCTCCCCTCCAATCCACCCGGTTCGCCGCCGAGGGAGCCCCAGATTGGCCGTTTCCGCGCACGATTGGATGGAAAATCTCTCCCCTTTTCCATGCACGATATGATACCCTTGTGTCACACTCACATCCATAAATCCCCCCCCTCTCTCTCTCTCTCTAGAAAACAACACAATGAACAAATGGATATATGTGGCCTCCATAGTTCTGAAATCAAAAAAAAGGCCACCCCAAGGCTCGGTCCGAAACCTATTAGAACTTAAGTTTGGACGGTGCAGCGCCAGCTGGTCACTGGTCTGCACCGCCGCCACAGAGCTGGGGCGTCCGCCCTACTCGCCCCGATGGTGGATTTGCTGAGTCGTCACCCCCCTTCGCCATGGCACATAACATTTGTCTCTCCTTCGATCAAAAACATAATTTGGCACAATGCCTCTCACTGGCAGCATCTTGATGCTACTTTCATAGCATCACACCCCCCACCCCCCCCACACACACAAAAGTACACCGCTTAAGTTTAAAATTAGGGGGTTTTATCTTAAAAAAGAGAGGAATTTAGGTACTCAAAAAGATAAGTTTGTTATTAATTATTGAATATAATAATAGGGGAAGCATCCAATCCAGCCCAAAGGAAAATAGAATAAAGAGCCGCCCTTGTCCTCCTCCTCCTCTTCTTCTCTCCTCTTTCCCTTCCCCTTCCTCTCCATGAACCCGAACGCGCCATGACGAGCTCCTCGACGCCGTCCCGTAAGGTATCAAACCCTAACCCTTCTCCCCTCCAATCCACCCGGTTCGCCGCCGAGGGAGCCCCAGATTGGCCGTTTCCGCGCACGATTGGATGGAAAATCTCTCCCCTTTTCCATGCACGATATGATACCCTTGTGTCACACTCACATCCATAAATCCCCCCCCCCCTCTCTCCCTCTCTCTCAAAAACAACACAATGAACAAATGGATATATGTGGCCTCCATAGTTCTGAAATCACAAAAAAGGCCACCCCAAGGCTCGGTCCGAAACCTATTAGAACTTAACTTTGGACGGTGCAGCGCCAGCTGGTCACTGGTCTGCACCGCCGCCACAGAGCTGGGGCGTCCGCCCTACTCGCCCTGATGGTGGATTTTTTGCTGAGTCGTCACCCCCCTTCGCCATGGCACATAACATTTGTCTCTCCTTCGATCAAAAACATAATTTGGCACAATGCCTCTCACTGGCAGCATCTTGATGGTACTTTCATAGCATCACACCCCCCCCACCCCCCCCACACACAAAAGTACACCTCTTAAGTTTAAAATTAGGGGGTTTTATCTTAAAAAGAGAGGAATTTAGGTACTCAAAAAGATAAGTTTGTTATTAATTATTGAATATAATAATAGGGGAAGCATCCAATCCAGCCCAAAGGAAAATAGAATAAAGAGCCGCCCTTGTCCTCCTCCTCCTCTTCTTCTCTCCTCATTCCCTTCCCCTTCCTCTCCACAAACCCGAACGCGCCATGACGAGCTCCTCGACGCCGTCCTGTAAGGTATCAAACCCTAACCCTTCTCCCCTCCAATCCACCCGGTTCGCCGCCGAGGGAGCCCCAGATTGGCCGTTTCCGCGCACGATCGGATTGAAAATCTCTTCCCTTTTCCATGCACGATATGATACCCTTGTGTCACACTCACATCCATAAATCCCCCCCTCTCTCTCTCTCTAGAAAACAACACAATGAGCAAATGGAAATATGTGGCCTCCATAGTTCTGAAATCACGAAAAAGGCCACCCCAAGGCTCGGTCCTAAACCTATTAGAACTTAAGTTTGGACGGTGCAGCGCCAGCTGGTCACTGGTCTGCACCGCCGCCACAGAGCTGGGGCGTCCGCCCTACTCGCCCCAATGGTGGATTTTTTGCTGAGTCGTCACCCCCCTTCACCATGGCACATAACATTTGTCTCTCCTTCGATCAAAAACATAATTTGGCACAATGCCTCTCACTGGCAGCATCTTGATGGTACTTTCATAGCATCACACCCCCCACCCCCGCCCCCACACAAAAGTACACCTCTTAAGTTTAAAATTAGGGGGTTTTATCTTAAAAAAGAGAGGAATTTAGGTACAGATAAATTTGTTATTAATTATTGAATATAATAATAGGGGAAGCATCCAATCCAGCCCAAAGGAAAATAGAATAAAGAGCCGCCCTTGTCCTCCTCCTCCTCTTCTTCTCTCCTCTTTCCCTTCCCCTTCCTCTCCACGAACCCGAACGCGCCATGACGAGCTCGTCGACGCCGTCCCGTAAGGTATCAAACCCTAACCCTTCTCCCCTCCAATCCACCCGGTTCGCCGCCGAGGGAGCCCCAGATTGGCCGTTTCCGCGCACGATTGGATGGAAAATCTCTCCCCTTTTCCATGCACGATATGATACCCTTGTGTCACACTCACATCCATAAATCCCCCCCCTCTCTCCCTCTCTCTCGAAAACAACACAATGAACAAATGGATATATGTGGCCTCCATAGTTCTGAAATCAAAAAAAAGGCCACCCCAAGGCTCGGTCCGAAACCTATTAGAACTTAAGTTTGGACGGTGCAGCGCCAGCTGGTCACTGGTCTGCACCGCCGCCACAGAGCTGGGGCGTCCGCCCTACTCGCCCCGATGGTGGATTTTTTGCTGAGTCGTCACCCCCCTTCGCCATGGCACATAACATTTGTCTCTCCTTCGATCAAAAACATAATTTCGCACAATGCCTCTCACTGGCAGCATCTTGATGGTACTTTCATAGCATCACACCCCCCACCCCCCCACACACAAAAGTACACCTCTTAAGTTTAAAATTAGGGGGTTTTATCTTAAAAAAGAGAGGAATTTAGGTACTCAAAAAGATAAGTTTGTTATTAATTATTGAATATAATAATAGGGGAAGCATCCAATCCAGCCCAAAGGAAAATAGAATAAAGAGCCGCCCTTGTCCTCCTCCTCCTCTTATTCTCTCCTCTTTCCCTTCCCCTTCCTCTCCACGAACCCGAACGCGCCATGACGAGCTCGTCGACGCCGTCCCGTAAGGTATCAAACCCTAACCCTTCTCCCCTCCAATCCACCCGGTTCGCCGCCGAGGGAGCCCCAGATTGGCCGTTTCCGCGCACAATCGGATTGAAAATCTCTCCCCTTTTCCATGCACGATATGATACCCTTGTGTCACACTCACATCCATAACCCCCCCCCCTCTCTCTCTCTCGAAAACAACACAATGAACAAATGGAAATATGTGGCCTCCATAGTTCTGAAATCACAAAAAAGGCCACCCCAAGGCTCGGTCCTAAACCTATTAGAACTTAAGTTTGGACGGTGCAGCGCCAGCTGGTCACTGGTCTGCACCGCCGCCACAGAGCTGGGGCGACGCCCTACTCGCCCCAATGGTGGATTTTTTGCTGAGTCGTCACCCCCCTTCGCCATGGCACATAACATTTGTCTCTCCTTCGATCCAAAACATAATTTGGCACAATGCCTCTCACTGGCAGCATCTTGATGGTACTTTCATAGCATCACACCCCCACCCCCCCCCCACACACACAAAAGTACACCTCTTAAGTTTAAAATTAGGGGGTTTTCTCTTAAAAAAGAGAGGAATTTAGGTACTCAAAAAGATAAGTTTGTTATTAATTATTGAATATAATAATAGGGGAAGCATCCAATCCAGCCCAAAGGAAAATAGAATATGTCCTCCTCCTCCTATTCTTCTCTCCTCTTTCCCTTCCCCTTCCTCTCCACAAACCCGAACGCGCCATGACGAGCTCCTCGACGCCGTCCCGTAAGGTATCAAACCCTAACCCTTCTCCCCTCCAATCCACCCGGTTCGCCGCCGAGGGAGCCCCAGATTGGCCGTTTCCGCGCACGATCGGATTGAAAATCTCTTCCCTTTTCCATGCACGATATGATACCCTTGTGTCACACTCACATCCATAAATCCCCCCCTCTCTCTCTCTCTCTCTAGAAAACAACAAAATGAACAAATGGAAATATGTGGCCTCCATTGTTCTGACATCACAAAAAAGGCCACCCCAAGGCTCGGTCCTAAACCTATTAGAACTTAAGTTTGGACGGTGCAGCGCCAGCTGGTCACTGGTCTGCACCGCCGCCACAGAACTGGGGCGTCCGCCCTACTCGCCCCAATGGTGGATTTTTTGCTGAGTCGTCACCCCCGTTCGCCATGGCACATAACATTCGTCTCTCCTTCGATCAAAAACATAATTTGGCACAATGCCTCTCACTAGCAGCATCTTGATGGTACTTTCATAGCATCACACCCCCCACCCCCCCCACACAGAAGTACACCTCTTAAGTTTAAAATTAGGGGGTTTTATCTTAAAAAAGAGAGGAATTTAGGTACTCAAAAAGATAAGTTTGTTATTAATTATTGAATATAATAATAGGGGAAGCATCCAATCCAGCCCAAAGGAAAATAGAATAAAGATCCGCCCTTGTCCTCCTCCTCCTCTTCTTCTCTCCTCTTTCCCTCCCCCTTCCTCTCCACGAACCCGAACGCGCCATGACGAGCTCCTCGACGCCGTCCCGTAAGGTATCAAACCCTAACTCTTCTCCCCTCCAATCCACCCGGTTCGCAGCCGAGGGAGCCCCAGATTGGCCGTTTCCGCGCACGATCGGATTGAAAATCTCTCCCTTTTCCATGCATGATATGATACCCTGGTGTCACACTCACATCCATAAATCCCCCCTCTCTCTCTCTAGAAAACAACACAATGAACAAATGGAAATATATGGCCTCCATAGTTCTGAAATCACAAAAAAGGCCACCCCAAGGCTCGGTCCTAAACCTATTAGAACTTAAGTTTGGACGGTGCAGCGCCAGCTGGTCACTGGTCTGCACCGCCGCCACAGAGCTAGGGCGTCCACCCTAATCGCCCCAATGGTGGATTTTTTGCCGAGTCATCACCCCCCTTCGCCATGGCACATAACATTTGTCTCTCTTTCGATCGAAAACATAATTTGGCACAATGTCTCTCACTGGCAGCATCTTGATGGTACTTTCATAGCATCACACCCCCCACCCCCCCCGACACACAAAAGTACACCTCTTAAGTTTAAAATTAGGGGGTTTTATCTTAAAAAAGAGAGAAATTTAGGTACTCAAAAAGATAAGTTTGTTATTAATTATTGAATATAATAATAGGGGAAGCATCCAATCCAGCCCAAAGGAAAATAGAATAAAGAGCCGCCCGTGTCCTCCTCCTCCTCTTCTTCTCTCCTATTTCCCTTCCCATTCCTCTGCACGAACCCGAACGCGCCATGACGAGCTCCTCGACGCCGTCCCGTAAGGTATCAAACCCTAACCCTTATCCCCTCCAATCCACCCGGTTCGCCGCCGAGGGAGCCCCACATTGGCCGTTTCCGCGCACGATCGGATTGAAAATCTCTCCCCTATTCCATGCACGATATGATACCCTTGTGTCACACTCACATCCATAAATCCTCTCTCTCTCTCTCTCTCTAGAAAACAACACAATGAGCAAATAGAAATATGTGGCCTCCATAGTTCTGAAATCACAAAAAAGGCCACCCCAAGGCTCGGTCCTAAACCTATTAGAACTTAAGTTTGGACGGTGCAGCGCCAGCTGGTCACTGGTCTGCACCGCCGCCACAGAGCTGGGGCGTCCGCCCTACTCGCCCCAATGGTGGATTTTTTGCTGAGTGGTCACCCCCCTTCGCCATGGCACATAACATTTCTCTCTCCTTCGATCAAAAACATAATTTGGCACAATGCCTCTCACTGGCAGCATCTTGATGGTACTTTGATAGCATCACACCCCCACCCCCCCCCCCACACACAAAAGTACACCTCTTAAGTTTAAAATTAGGGGGTTTTATCTTAAAAAAGAGAGGAATTTAGGTACTCAAAAAGATAAGTTTGTTATTAATTATTGAATATAATAATAAGGGAAGCATCCAATCCAGCCCAAAGGAAAATAGAATAAAGAGCCGCCCTTGTCCTCCTCCTGCTATTCTTCTCTCCTCTTTCCCTTCCCCTTCCTCTCCACGAACCCGAACGCGCCATGACGAGCTCCTCGACGCTGTCCCGTAAGGTATCAAACCCTAACCCTTCTCCCCTCCAATCCACCCGGTTCGCCGCCGAGGGAGCCCCAGATTGGCCGTTTCCGCGCACGATCGGATTGAAAATCTCTTCCCTTTTCTATGCACGATATGATACCCTTGTGTCACACTCACATCCATAAATCCCCCCCTCTCTCTCTCTAGAAAACAACAAAATGAACAAATGGAAATATGTGGCCTCCATAGTTCTGACATCACAAAAAAGGCCACCCCAAGGCTCGGTCCTAAACCTATTAGAACTTAAGTTTGGACGGTGCAGCGCCAGCTGGTCACTGGTCTGCACCGCCGCCACAGAACTGGGGCGTCCGCCCTACTCGCCCCAATGGTGGATTTTTTGCTGAGCCGTCACCCCCGTTCCCCATGGCACATAACATTTGTCTCTCCTTCGATCAAAAACATAATTTGGCACAATGCCTCTCACTGGCAGCATCTTGATGGTACTTTCATAGCATCACACCCCCCCCCACACACACAAAAGTACACCTCTTAAGTTTAAAATTAGGGGGTTTTCTCTTAAAAAAGAGAGGAATTTAGGTACTCAAAAAGATAAGTTTGTTATTAATTATTGAATATAATAATAGGGGAAGCATCCAATCCAGCCCAAAGGAAAATAGAATAAAGAGCCGCCCTTGTCCTCCTCCTCCTCTTCTTCTCTCCTCTTTCCCTTCCCCTTCCTTCCACGAACCCGAACGCGCCATGACGAGCTCCTCGACGCCGTCCCGTAAGGTATCAAACCCTAACCCTTCTCCCCTCCAATCCACCCGGTTCGCCGCTGAGGGAGCCCTAGATTGGCCGTTTCCGCGCACGATCGGATTGAAAATCTCCCCCCTTTTCCATGCACGATATGATACCCTTGTGTCACACTCACATCCATAAATCCCCTCCCCCTCTCTCTCTAGAAAACAACACAATGAACAAATGGAAATATGTGGCCTCCATAGTTCTCAAATCACAAAAGAGGCCACCCCAAGGCTCGGTCCTAAACCTATTTGAACTTAAGTTTGGACGGTGCAGCGCCAGCTGGTCACTGGTCTGCACCGCTGCCACAGAGCTGGGGCGTCCGCCCTACTCGCCCCAATGGTGGATTTTTTGCTGAGTCGTCACCCCTCTTCGCCATGGCACATAAGACTTGTCTCTCCTTCGATCAAAAACATAATTTGGCACAATGCCTCTCACTGGCAGCATCTTGATGGTACTTTCATAGCATCACACCACCCCAGCCCCCCTACACACAAAAGTACACCTGTTAAGTTTAAAATTAGGGGGTTTTATCTTAAAAAAGAGAGGAATTTAGGTACTCAAAAAGATAAGTTTGTTATTAATTATTGAATATAATAATAGGGGAAGCATCCAATCCAGCCCAAATGAAAATAGAATAAAGAGCCGCCCTTGTCCTCCTCCTCCTCTTCTTCTCTCCTCTTTCCCTTCCCCTTCCTCTCCACGAACCCGAACGCGCCATGACGAGCTCCTCGACGCCGTCCCGTAAGGTATCAAACCCTAACCCTTCTCCCCTCCAATCCACCCGGTTAGCCGCCGAGGGAGCCCCAGATTGGCCGTTTCCGCGCACGATCGGATTGAAAATCTCTCCCCTTTTCCATGCACGATATGATACCCTTGTGTCACACTCACATCCATAAATCCCCGCCCCTCTCTCTCTCTCTCTCTCTCTAGAAAACAACACAATGAACAAATGGAAATATGTGGCCTCCGTAGTTCTGAAATCACAAAAAAGGCCACCCCAAGGCTCGGTCCTAAACCTATTAGAACTTAAGTTTGGACGGTGCAGCGCCAGCTGGTCACTGGTCTGCACCGCCGCCACAGAGCTGGGGCGTCCGCCCTACTCGCCCCAATGGTGGATTTTTTGCTGAGTCATCACCCCCCTTCGCCATGGCACATAACATTTGTCTCTCCTTCGATCAAAAACATAATTTGGCACAATTCCTCTCACTGGCAGCATCTGGATGGTACTTTCATAGCATCACACCCCCCACCCCACCCCCCCCACACACACAAAAGTACACCTCTTAAGTTTAAAATTAGGGGGTTTTATCTTAAAAAAGAGAGGAATTTAGGTACTCAAAAAGATAAGTTTGTTATTAATTATTGAATATAATAATAGGGGAAGCATCCAATCCATCCCAAAGGAAAATAGAATAAAGAGCCACCCTTGTCCTCCTCCTCCTCTTCTTCTCTCCTCTTTCCCTTCCCCTTCCTCTCCACGAACCCGAACGCGCCATGACGAGCTCCTCGACGCCGTCCTGTAAGGTATCAAACCCTAACCCTTCTCCCCTCCAATCCACCCGGTTCGCCGCCGAGGGAGCCCCAGATTGGCCGTTTCCGCGCACGATCGGATTGAAAATCTCTTCCCTTTTCCATGCACGATATGATACCCTTGTGTCACACTCACATCCATAAATCCCCGCCCCCCCTCCCCCTCTCTCTCTCTAGAAAACAACACAATGAACAAATGGAAATATGTGGCCTCCGTAGGTCTGAAATCACAAAAAAGGCCACCCAAGGCTCGGTCCTGAACCTATTAGAACTTAAGTTTGGACGGTGCAGCGCCAGCTGGTTACTGGTCTGCACCGCCGCCACAGAGCTGGGGCGTCCGCCCTACTCGCCCCAATGGTGGATTTTTTGCTGAGTCGTCACCCCCCTTCGCCATGGCACATAACATTTGTCTCTCCTTCGATCAAAAACATAATTTGGCACAATGCCTCTCACTGGCAGCATCTTGATGGTACTTTCATAGCATCACACCCCGACCCCCCCACACACACAAAAGTACACCTCTTAAGTTTAAAATTAGGGGGTTTTATCTTAAAAAAGTGAGGAATTTAGGTACTCAAAAAGATAAGTTTGTTATTAATTATTGTATATAATAATAGGGGAAACATCCAATCCAGCCCAAAGGAAAATAGAATAAAGAGCCGCCCGTGTCCTCCTCCTCCTCTTCTTCTCTCCTCTTTCCCTTCCCCTTCCTCTCCACGAACCCGAACGCGCCATGACGAGCTCCTCGACGCCGTCCCGTAAGGTATCAAACCCTAACCCTTATCCCCTCCAATCCACCCGGTTCGCCGCCGGGGGAGCCCCAGATTGGCCGTTTCCGCGCACGATCGGATTGAAAATCTCTCCCCTTTTCCATGCACGATATGATACCCTTGTGTCACACTCACATCCATAAATCCCCCCTCTCTCTATCTCTCTCTCTAGAAAACAACACAATGAACAAATGCAAATATATGGCCTCCATAGTTCTGAAATCACAAAAAAGGCCACCCCAAGGCTCGGTCCTAAACCTATTAGAACTTAAGTTTGGACGGTGCAGCGCCAGCTGGTCACTGGTCTACACTGCCGCCACAGAGCTGGGGCGTCCGCCCTACTCGCCCCAATGGTGGATTTTTTGCTGAGTCATCACCCCCCTTCGCCATGGCACATAACATTTGTCTCTCCTTCGATCAAAAACATAATTTGGCACAATGCCTCTCACTGGCAGCATCTTGATGGTACTTTCATAGCATCACACCCCCCACCCCACCACACACAAAAGTACACATCTTAAGTTTAAAATTAGGGGGTTTTATCTTAAAAAACAGAGGAATTTAGGTTGTCAAAAAGATAAGTTTGTTATTAATTATTGAATATAATAATAGGGGAAGCATCCAATCCAGCCCAAAGGAAAATAGAATAAAGAGCCGCCCTTGTCCTCCTCCTCCTCTTCTTCTCTCCTCTTTCCCCTCCCCTTCCTCTCCACGAACCCGAACGCGCCATGACGAGCTCGTCGACGCCGTCCCGTAAGGTATCAAACCCTAACCCTTCTCCCCTCCAATCCACCCGGTTCGCCGCCGAGGGAGCCCCAGATTGGCCGTTTCCACGCACGATCGGATTGAAAATCTCCCCCCTTTTCCATGCACGATATGATACCCTTGTGTCACACTCACATCCATAAATCCCCCCCTCTCTCTCTCTCTCTCTCTCTAGAAAACAACACAATGAACAAATGGAAATATGTGGCCTCCATAGTTCTGAAATCACAAAAAACGCCACCCCAAGGCTCGGTCCTAAACCTATTAGAACTTAAGTTTGGACGGTGCAGCGCCAGCTGGTCACTGGTCTGCACCGCCGCCACAGAGCTGGGGCGTCCGCCCTACTCGCCCCAATGGTGGATTTTTTGCTGAGTCGTCACCTCCCTTCGCCATGGCACATAACATTTGTCTCTCCTTCGATCAAAAACATAATTTGGCACAATGCCTCTCACTAGCAGCATCTTGATGGTACTTTGATAGCATCACACCCGCCAGCCCCCCTACAGACAAAAGTACACCTCTTAAGTTTAAAATTAGGGGGTTTTATCTTAAAAAAGAGAGGAATTTAGGTACTCAAAAAGATAAGTTTGTTATTAATTATTGAATATAATAATAGGGGAAGCATCCAATCCATCCCAAAGGAAAATAGAATAAAGAGCCACCCTTGTCCTCCTCCTCCTCTTCTTCTCTCCTCTTTCCCTTCCCCTTCCTCTCCACGAACCCGAACGCGCCATGACGAGCTCCTCGACGCTGTCCCGTAAGGTATCAAACCCTAACCCTTCTCCCCTCCAATCCACCCGGTTCGCCGCCGAGGGAGCCCCAGATTGGCCGTTTCCGCGCACGATCGGATTGAAAATATCTTCCCTTTTCCATGCACGATATGATACCCTTGTGTCACACTCACATCCATAAATCCCCGCCCCCCCTCCCTCTCTCTCTCTCTAGAAAACAACACAATGAACAAATGGAAATATGTGGCCTCCATAGTTCTGAAATATGTGGCCGCCGAGGAATTTAGGTTGTCAAAAAGATAAGTTTGTTATTAATTATTGAATATAATAATAGGGGAAGCATCCAATCCAGCCCAAAGAAAAATAGAATAAAGAGCCGCCCGTGTCCTCCTCCTCCTCTTCTTCTCTCCTCTTTCCCTTCCCCTTCCTCTCCACGAACCCGAACGCGCCATGACGAGCTCCTCGACGCCGTCCCGTAAGGTATCAAACCCTAACCCTTATCCCCTCCAATCCACCCGGTTCGCCGCCGGGGGAGCCCCAGATTGGCCGTTTCCGCGCACGATCGGATTGAAAATCTCTCCCCTTTTCCATGCACGATATGATACCCTTGTGTAACACTCACATCCATAAATCCCCCCCCTCTCTCTCTATCTCTCTCTCTCTAGAAAACAACACAATGAACAAATGCAAATATATGGCCTCCATAGTTCTGAAATCACAAAAAAGGCCACCCCAAGGCTCGGTCCTAAACCTATTAGAACTTAAGTTTGGACGGTGCAGCGCCAGCTGGTCACTGGTCTGCACCGCCGCCACAAAGCTGGGGCGTCCGCCCTACTCGCCCCAATGGTGGATTTTTTGCTGAGTCGTCACCCCCCTTCGCCATGGCACATAACATTTGTCTCTCCTTCGATCAAAAACATAATTTGGCACAATGCCTCTCACTGGCAGCATCTTGATGGTACTTTCATAGCATCACACCCCCCAACCCCCCCCCCCCCCCCCACACACACAAAAGTACATCTCTTAAGTTTAAAATTAGGGGGTTT
The DNA here is from genome assembly GCF_002575655.3 of Aegilops tauschii subsp. strangulata. Classification (NCBI taxonomy): domain Eukaryota; kingdom Viridiplantae; phylum Streptophyta; class Magnoliopsida; order Poales; family Poaceae; genus Aegilops; species Aegilops tauschii. The sequence goes on from NC_053039.3 coordinate 6,215,311, forward strand.
TATCTTAAAAAAGAGAGGAATTTAGGTACAGATAAATTTGTTATTAATTATTGAATATAATAATAGGGGAAGCATCCAATCCAGCCTAAAGGAAAATAGAATAAAGAGCCGCCCTTGTCCTCCTCCTCCTATTCTTCTCTCCTCTTTCCCTTCCCCTTCCTCTCCACGAACCCGAACGCGCCATGACGAGCTCGTCGACGCCGTCCCGTAAGGTATCAAACCCTAACCCTTCTCCCCTCGAATCCACCCGGTTCGCCGCCGAGGGAGCCCCAGATTGGCCGTTTCCGCGCACGATCAGATTGAAAATCTCTCCCCTTTTCCATGCACGATATGATACCCTTGTGTCACACTCACATCCATAAATCCCCGCCCCCATCTCTCTCTCTCTCTCTAGAAAACAACACAATGAACAAATGGAAATATGTGGCCTCCGTAGTTCTGAAATCACAAAAAAGGCCACCCCAAGGCTCGGTCCTAAACCTATTAGAACTTAAGTTTGGACGGTGCAGCGCCAGCTGGTCACTGGTCTGCACCGCCGCCACAGAGCTGGGGCGTGCGCCCTACTCGCCCCAATGGTGGATTTTTTGCTGAGTCGTCACCCCCCTTCGCCATGGCACATAACATTTGTCTCTCCTTCGATCAAAAACATAATTTGGCACAATGCCTCTCACTGGCAGCATCTTGATGGTACTTTCATAGCATCACACCCCCCCCCCCCCCCCCACAAAAGTACACCTCTTAAGTTTAAAATTAGGGGGTTTTATCTTAAAAAAGAGAGGAATTTAGGTACTCAAAAAGATAAGTTTGTTATTAATTATTGAATATAATAATAGGGGAAGCATCCAATCCAGCCCAAAGGAAAATATAATAAAGAGCCGCCCTTGTCCTCCTCCTCCTCTTCTTCTCTCCTCTTTCCCTTCACCTTCCTCTCCACGGACCGGAACGCGCCATGACGAGCTCCTCCACGCCGTCCCGCAAGGTATCAAACCCTAACCCTCCAATCCGCCCGATTCGCCGCCGGGTGGAGCGGCGGATTGGCCGTCTCTGCGAGCGATTCGGCTGAAAATCTCCCATCTTTTCTGATTGCTGCGTGGTGTGGCGTGGGCAGGCGCTGAGCAAGATCGCCTGCAACCGGCTGCAGAAGGAGCTCGCCGAGTGGCAGGTCGGCCCGCCCGCCGGCTTCAAGTACAAGGTCTCCGACAACCTCCAGAGGTGCGCCCCACGGATTCCCCCAATCCCCATCCCCCCCTTCTCTGTTTGTGATTCTGCGGATTCTTGCGTGGGGCTGGTGTTCTTCCCTGCTGATTGATTGATTGATTGATGCTTGCGGGGGTGATGGGTTCGGATTAGTTGTTGCCTGATAGAAGAAATTATTTTCCATGGGCAGATGGGTGATCGAGGTGGGCGGGGCGGAGGGCACGCTCTACGCCGGCGAGACGTACCAGCTGCAGGTCGACTTCCCCGAGCATTACCCCATGGAGGCACCTCAGGTGAATTCTTCTCCTATCTTTTTTCCCTTGATGGTGATGGTGATGAAGGTTGCACTTGCACCCTGCACCCTTAGTTATCTTATCTCTGTTCTAGTGTTATTATGTTGCTTCAATTTGATTCTGCTGGATCAATTGGAAAATAACCCTGCCCCAATCTCCAGGTCATTTTCCTCAACCCGGCGCCGATGCACCCGCACATTTACAGCAACGGGCACATCTGCTTAGGTAAACTCCATTGTGCCGCGCCTCTCATCCCCTCTCCTCTCCTGGAGAAAAATATTTGTTTATGCCTCCGTGCCGGTGCCTATTTTTGATTAGCTAACTTTGCATATGGTGTGTGGGAATGTTCCTTGCCTAACCTAATCTAACGTCTAGCTGTCGGTTAGCTGCCAAGATTCCATTCGTTAGCGGAAAGTCACCACCACCCTGGTCCTCAAGTTGTGCCTTTGCCAGTTTCTGGATTAGCGACACGGTTTAGCTGCTTTAACTCGCCTTTCCTTTCCATTACTTTAAAAAGGAAGTCTTTGTGGGATTACCAGAAGCATGACCTTGTTAGATGCAGAAGATGCTTTGTGCTTTGCGTTCCAAGTTTGTCTCCTTTTCCTCGCTGGCCTTGTTCAGTGCCGGTCATTTTTGTCGGGTTTGGGCAGCTGCCATCAACATTTCTATAATTGTTAATCGTTCCAGTATTAGTCGTCAAGTGTCCCTTTGCAGTTTTTAGAGTAGCTCCACTGGTGAGGTGCTTTAACTCGCCTTTTGATTCCATTACTAGAAAAGGAAGTTTTGGTGGGATTGCCAGTCCAGATGCATTACCTTGTCAAGTGTGCCTTGTACTTCGTGTTCTAAGTTCTCTCACTGTTCCGTTGGTGGTGGCTTGTCTCTTTTCCCCCGCTGACCTTGTTAAATGCAGGTCATTTCTTTCGGGTTTGGGCAGCTACTGTCGACATTTCTATAATGGTTAAGCGTTCGAGTCTTCAGTGTTATGTTCTGTTACTTGCAAAAAAAAGTCTTATGTTCTGTTGAGTTGCTCATCTTTTGCTATTAAAAATCAATTTGTTTTCTCGCCTTTAACTAAACTAGCTATGCGAAAAGGATAGCCTATGTAATGGAACTTCCATTCAGCTACGTCAACAGACATTTTTGGTTGCTAGCTGTGTGCATACGCAATGTCAAATCATATCAAGTCAGTGGATAATCTGTATTCAACGACTTTCCATGCACATGTTTATATGTTAGCAGGACATAACTGAATTCTCTTGCAGCTTTTCCAATGTTGGATGTGGCATTTACTGTCGTTATTCATGAATATATCAAGCTAAAACTTACTAACTAAATCTTATAATAAAATAGGCAGGTGGTAACCTCAAATGATAACACCAGCCACTTTCCATATTAATGATATGATATCTTCAGCATAGCTTTAGCGTACCTTTTCCTTGTGCTGACAATCACAATGTCAAAGAACTTGTTTGTCCATTCCCATCATTCCAGTTTAAATGTACGCTATAATTCATTGTCAACCCAGTGTGGTAGCATCGCCACTGCAATTGTCAGTAACTCAGTGATATTCCAACTGTTCAAGTAGTTCCAGTTTGCAACTCAGCTTCCCTTCATCATTCCAGTAAGGTACCCCAGCTAGTGGGTGACAAGTAGTTTGTGCTAAATAAGTTGGTGGCACCCTCCCTGAACCCTGCCCCACTGGTGACCAATACAAGTAATTAAGCTAAGCTGCAGCCTTTCCCCTTTCCCCTTCCTTCTGGTGAGGATCATGAAGATGAAATTGGAGTCTCTGTAGAACTCCTAAACCACCCCTGTTTGAATCCTAAAACAATCCCTATGCGAGTAAAACAAGCACCTTCCCTACTGACTCGACATTTGGTTCATGTGGTTATTTGCTAAGGAAGCTAGTAGGGGTTATTATGTTTGTATTAATTTTGGTAATGTTTTAACTTGATGGTGGGTGTGAGTTAAAGAGATATACAATTTTTGGGTGTCTAAAATTTGAAGCTTTGAGTGTAGGATAACAGGGGCATGCTCACATGCATTCAAGTTATATAACCACTTACATTGCAAGACTGAGTCACGTTTCTTGATCTATTAATCTGCTTTATCTGGACTTCCACTTGCTCAACTTCGCGAAAGAGGAAAGACCACAATATTTCTGCATTTTTATTATCTTAACTGTTCCTAGGCCTAGTTGAAGAGTCAACCAATTATAGTTTTCTCGTCAAGGTTTTTAATTATAAAACAGCTGCACATATGACACTTAAATATATGATTTTGTCGACTATGGAGTTCTCAGTGTGATCTCTGCCACACAAATTAAAAAAAAAGAAGAAGAGGCTGAATGTTCATGTGACCCATCCTAGCAAAATTGTAGGTGAATGCCTTGGACGTATGGCAGTGTTCTTTAAACTAATTTGTCCCACATACAGTTTGTTATAGACCCTGATTGCTTAGTTCAAATTAATTTGTCCCATGTCTGTTTTAGCATCAATTATGAAGTGAGTAGTAACTGAAGGGCTATGAAGATCTGTAACACTGATAATACCCTGTCAATTGCTTAGTTCAGGTAACTGAGGGTCTGAAGCCACTGACTTTGAGATTCAATGCAGCAGAAAAATGTTTGTGATCTTATTATTTGTCATTGATAGACCTGTAAATTAGCAAGATCAATAATCTTCTGACTCCCCTAGGTTAAATTTCCTGACCTATGCCTATAAGGAAGAACTTACCCTTCTCCTTTTTCTTTGAACATTTGAATTCTTTGTTTTCTTGATAGAAATTCCTTCTCCACAATATAAATGTACTTCTTGGCCCTTTCATTATTATTCTTACGATTTTTCTGTGATTGTGGACGAATAGGGCTACAATTGATTTTGCATGATTTATGTAAGTTAAAAAGTTGCTGCTTCTCTTATGTGCAGATATACTGTATGACTCGTGGTCGCCTGCGATGACTGTAAGTTCAGTCTGTATCAGCATCTTGTCGATGCTGTCTAGCTCGCCAGCAAAGGTTACCCCAATAACCCCCACCCATCTCTCCCTTGACATATCAAACACAATGTTCCTTTGCTTGTTCTCTTACTAGCTACGCATTTTATTGGTCAACAACAGCAACGCCCGGCGGACAATGACCGCTACGTTAGGAACTGCCGCAACGGGAGGTCGCCGAAGGAGACCCGATGGTGGTTTCACGACGACAAAGTATGAGGGGGCATCGAATCGATTGGCTCTTCTGGCCACCCCATACTCGCCAGCCAGCCTTCCTTACTGTGAAAGAAATCTCTTCCAAGGGGAGATGAGATGAGATGATTTAGGCTTAAAAATTTAAGCTAAGCAACCCCTCTATCGTACTGCGGATCTTAACATGCTGTGGTGGTTTGTACATGAGCTCAACACATGTTGTCGAAACGTGAATATATCATCGCTACCGACGATGAGAGATATATAGAATAAGCAAGTGTAACCTGTCGATGCGCTGGTACAGGCACAAAAGGAATGCAGATTTATCTATGATTTGCTACATCGTTTCGTGCTATCTGTCCGCCTATAAACTTTGCTAGCCTGCTGACTGATGCCCTACTAGGTATATATCTTGTGTCCTTGAGTGAATTTGCTGAAATCAAGTGAAAATTTCGGAACAAGTCCAGTGTGCAAAAGTGTGACTCGAGTGAATTCATGCTTTAAACCTACTGGTGGTTGATGACTTGTAAAATAGACTATGCTTTTAGGTTGGATAAATTTGATGCTAAATGCTTTTTGTGGACAAGAAAATTCCTTCTTTTTTTAGTGGAAGGAAAATTCCTTCTTCTGCCAAATGATTGCACCAAATAGTTTGCACTGTAAAAATGTGGCTTAGAATGGACAGTTCCACAAGAACACAAGGAACGGTGAGAAGTAAATGGCCACTAGTGCAATGCTGAATGTTGTCAGAAAAGTAAATGATGCTAAATGCTGAATGGTTTGTCACAATTTATCCTTATTTCAAGTCTTTGGATTAAAAATCCTGTAGTTTCTTTGTTGCGACATCAGAGTTATTTTGCGTGTAATACGGTAAATTTTGTTTTGAATTGCATGCATGATCGTTATAGATTGTTCCCATTTGTCTTGCATCTTTCACCTGCCAGCGTTTTTTTTTTGTATTTCTTTCCAACCATCAAGGCGCAAGTACATCATGTTGTGAATGTGGCAATGAACTCCTCAAACACTACCACCTTCGATGTATTTTGCTTTGCCATCAAATGGTAAGCATAATGTGGCGAGAGACTGATGTATTTTGCTTTGCCATCAAATGGTAAGCATAATGTGGCGAGAGACCGATGTATTTTGCTTTGCCATCAAATGGTAAGCATAATGTGGCGACAGACCGAAATGGAGAACATCAGAGCATGTACTCTGGGTCTACATGGAACACAAGAACCGAAGGACGATAATCGATATGGCCATATGGGTTGTGTATTCTGGTACTGTATTAGAGAGAGCATGGATGCAAATGGGTGCCCTTTAGGGTGTTCTCTGGCCCTATTTAGTTCAATTAAATGAACTAAAATTTCAAAATTCACATTAGTTCTGAAAATTTAGTTCAACTAAAAAATGCACTAGGTAGTTCGGTTTGCTCAAGATTCAGAATATTTTATCAAGTTACTAACTGACTGGTTATTAACTGAGCTTGATTTACTAAGATTCATGCATGGGAGCGGTAGGGGTGGGGGGCCTTGCCCCTTCCCTGCCCTCACCCCTCCCCCCTAGCTACAAGGTTCTATAAACCTTCTTCTAAACATTGCACAAAAACATATTGTGGATTACGGGTTCGGGGAGAAGATGTTGACTTCTGGTTGGACAATTATATGAATCTTACTAACACGGAACTGTTGTGCTATGTGGTGTCATGCATGCGCATGATTTGGATATAATAGGACTGATATTGATGCATCTACATATGTCAGTTAGGATAGCACAATGTTTAAACTCTTGCTAGTTAGGAATTAGGGGCGGTGCTTTCCATGTTCCTTTTCTAGCCACCTGTGGCTGCACATGTCCAAATTCGGAGTTCTAATACCTCACAATGTGGCATTATGTGTTCAAATTTGTAGTGGCGTAGATTTTTTTAAAAGTTTCATGTGCCAATAAACTACAGATTCATCTTGTTTCCTATAAACTAGTTGTCTCCTCCTCCACCTCCTCTGTACAACTATCTTTTTTTTGCTCTTTCTATGTTTCATGATCCGGGTGTGCATTTATGATGGGTAGAACTGGATTTATTCTCAATTGGGTCGCAATTGCAAAGGATACTGCGAATTGCAGCCGAAGAGTTGCTATTCTGGGTACTCTTCTTCAGCTCCGGCTTTGAAAGTTCAGGTTTTCATATGTGCACTGGTGCTTCCACGAAGCAAACAACTTCAGATTTGGGAGACTGCATTGAATGATACGAGGCAATGAATTTTTATGTTGCTGTTCATCTTCAACTACTTCATCTTGGGCTACCATTCCATCCCTTGCAAAGGACACTCTGCTAATTCCTCCTAAAAGTCATTATGATTGTGTTACAGAGTTCGAACATAAAGCTGCTGCAGCCGAATGTGCAACGACAACTCGAGCTATGAAGGCCATTGCTAATGCGATTGTGAGTGCCATCATCATCCCAATGCTCAGTGAGATGATCAAGGATGAATACAACCTGGACAATCATTTGAAGAGACGCGTCAAGTCTCTCTAGCAGGAACTCATGATGGTGCAGGCTGCCCTCTGCAAGGTGGCCGAGGTGCCTCGGGACCAGCCTGATGCACAGATCAAGCCCTGGGCAGGAGAAGTGAGAGAATTGTTATACGACATGGAGGACTACGCTGACGATTTTATGTTGCGCAAGATGGAGAATGAAGACTGACCATAAGGAATCATGAGCCGAGTCAGGAAGTTCATCAATGTGATCAAAAGTTACAATGTGATGTGGTTATTAATCGAGCTTGATTTAATAAGCTTCATGCACAGGTAGCGGGAGAGGGGCCCTTGCCCCCTCCCCTTCCTCCCCTCTCCGTCCTCACCCCTTCCCCTCCCGTAGTTACACTTTTTTGCAATAACAATATACTAGGCTTTGTAGACCCGTTCCTAAACATGAGACACAAAAATATTGGTTGCGAGTAAAACATTGAGGCTTTGTAGACCCTCGTCACATTCTGCAGTCCGAAGTGTCGAAGCTGCGTTATATATGGACGCCCAGCTTTGTTTTCCATATCGTTGTTCTGGATCCTACTAAAGAGGTGTTTGTTTCGTTGATTTCATCATGTAATCTGATTAGTTATCAGTTTACCACTTACCACGTAACACCACCTGTTTGGTTTACATTGACCTGTAATTAGTTTTTTTTGAGACCGCCTGTAATTAGTTACCACATAATCGGATACAACTCTATTAATTGCTGATTATGCCCAATATCAACTGTAGTGAAAGTGATAATGCAGCTTCCTCCCTATGATTTCAGTAAGCCGCGCCTTCCTCCTAGGCTTTCTTGCTCATAGACCACCATGGCCATCCCAATCGATCCGTCCTCCATGGAGCAGCATGGCCTCTGGCAAGAAGGTTATAACGAGTTGAGACCGCTCAGTTTCATCTTTTGAGGAAGCGCTCGGTTTGGTTTCAAGCAACAAAGTTATGCAACAAAATATACTGTGAATATTATTTTTAAATACATTATGACATTTTTTAAATACGTGAAGACATTTTGGAAATACACTATGAATATTTTTTAATACATCGTGACATTGTCTAGTTACGCGATGATAATGTGAACAACTTTTCGTATACATGATGGTCATTTTTAAAATACATGAATACAATGTTGGAAATGCACGATGAAAATTATTTAGAAACATTAAATTTCTGAAAATGCATGATGAACCTTTTTTAAACATGAATAATATTTTTTAATAAATGATGGACATATTTTAGAAAAGTCTGAACATTTAAAAAATATGTGATTAACATCTTTATTAATACGACGACAGTTTTAAAACATTACGAACATTTTTAAGTTCGACAATGAAAAGAGAACTGAAAGAAAAGGAAAAAAAGGAAAGGAAAAATAAAATCAAATAAATGAGGATAGAAAAATAAAAAGAAACTAATTTAAAAAGAAATCAACCTTTATTTAACAAAAATGTTCAACTTTTTTAAATTATGCTTTAAAAAATACACAATAAAACTTATTAAAGTACTCACTCCGTTTCTAAATATAAGTCTTTTTTAGAGATTCTAATATGGACTCTACATACGAAGCAAAATGAGTGAATCTACACTCTAAAATATGTTTATATACATCCGCACAGGCGGAGGACCCGGTAGGGCGAGGGTGGGCGCCCGCCCTACCTTGATTTAGCACGAGACTCGATATACTAGTACGCTGCATCGCTGCATGCACCGGCAATCCGGCATCCTCGTGCAGGCATCGCTGGTTTTTCTTTTTAGAATAGAAAAAGGAGGGCATTTCGTATGGGGCTTCAGCCCAGCACAGCCGAGAAAAGAAAGGCCCACGGCAGGATCCACCGACCCACGCACCACTCAACTCCTCTGCATTGTCTCAAAAAAAAACTCAACTCCTCTGCACAAACGCACCAGGAACTCCTCTGCCTCCTTCGTTAAGCTAGCTTTGTGCATGGCAGTTCAGTGCATGCGGTTGGTTGACTGGTTGTTATGCAGTGCCGTTCAGTGCATGGGGCTAGCTAGCTAGGAACGCGTGTATTGCAACTTACTACATACGGCTAGCTAACTAATTTATGTTTATGTTGTTGCATATAAGCATTTGTCCAGCAGGTCATAGTATTCACAATACTCCAAAATACACCGATATGTGAAAACTGCGGTATCTTGACCTGCTTGTACTTACAGGCTAAAATAATGTGGTTTTTACGATACTTTGCTACCAAACATAACCTTATTAACAAAATAAGCTTTGTACTGTGTATATTTTTTGTAGGTGGTAGCTTTTGGGAATTTTATAACGTATTTTTGCGTAGTTATAAATGGAAAGTTATTTCATGTTGCCGAATTTAATTTTTTGCCCCGGCGTTCCTTCAGTCGGGCTCCGACACTCCCACCATGCTAGAGAGCAACCAACCCTAGCAATAGTGGCCACTATGGGCGGTCGGGCAAACAACCAGAACAGCGGAGGCGAGACAAGGTCCAGCCATGGGCGCAGGCGACCGGTGAGCAGCAGCGGTGCAGTGGCATTGCTAGTGGCCGGTGTTGGGTGGTGTGTTGCCGCGACGGTTGTTGATGCAAGGTTCGCCCCACCTTAATATTTTTTCGTCCTCCGCCACTGTACATCCGTATGTCGTTCATATAGAATTCTCTAAAAAATACTTATATTTAGGAATGGAGGGTGTACATGCCTAATGTTTTGTTAACGCATGGTGAACATTTTTTAGGTGGATGCAAAACATTTCTCTACAAAATATGAGATGAACTCTTTAAAATACATGCCAAACATTTCTAAAAACTATAGGAACATTACATAAATCCCTTGGTACTCCCGGGAGCACCAACGGATTTCCGTCACAACCCTTTACCATAGTTCCTATGTCGCTGGTCCATGTAGGGTTTTTTTTCAACAATTTTGGAACCTTCTAGAATATTTTCCAGTTTTCTGGGCCCAATTTCCGTAAGTTCTTCAATTCATTTTTTTTGTTTTCAGGGTTTTCTATTTGTTTATCATTTATTATTATTAATTTTGTTTTTCATAGGTCTTTTTTCCGTTTCCATTTTTTCATGAACTTTTTGTCATATTTTCAATGTCGTTAAGTTTCTCTATGGTTATGAATTCTTTCTAAATCCACGAACACTTTTTCAAACACATTATTTTTTTTAAATTCATTAGCTTCTTCTTTAATTTGTGAAAAAATCAAGTTGTTTTTATTCAAATTATTGTACAATTTTCGAATCCACAAACAAAATTTCATATCCATAAAATTTTATAATAGTGATTTTTTAAAGATTTGGGAACGTTTTCTAGGTAATGAACCAGCCAAATGATCATGCATGCCTTGAACTACCTCAGCCTCACCAACCAGTAAACGGAATAGGCACTCATTACCCACATATATGACAAATCTCCATGAAAAGGATTGTGCATGCAGCGGCACAATCTTGCTGCATCACATCCCAGAGCATGGCGGCATGTGGACACACCACAAGTCCATGAAAGGGATTCTCATCATACAGAGGACAGGTTGGGGAACCGGTAGATGAGGCTGGTGTTTGCATAGATTAGTCGCCATGTGTATCAGCTGTGACCCCATATTTGACTTTGTATGTACATGTAACATGTGATTGGGCACCTATATCCATCATCACATTAGTATATTTGTTTCTAGGGGACACATCATGATCATCACCATCTGGAGGTTGTGCATTTAACTTGTTGCGCCTGCAGAATAGCGCTCAAGCATAATTTGTCCATCACAGAACTCGCTCGCTCTCTCTTGGCCCATCCATCCATGGCGGCGATAGGCGGCCACCCTTACTCGCCAAGTGACATAGAGCTCCCTGGTTTCGTGCCGCAGCAGCTTTCACCCCTCCAACTCGTGGTGCCTCTCATAGGCACTTCCCTCTTGGTCATCACGGTGATCTGGCTTGTCTCAGGCCGTGTCCTTAATACCGGTAACTACTGTAAACACCAAATTTATCCTTCCATCATACATACATACATATGTACTTTCTCCGTTTATTTTATTACCGTGCTACTAGGTTTGTCTTGCTTGAGTCAAATTTTGTAAAATTTATATTTATCAATATTTACAATACCAAATAAATACAATATGAAAATATACTCCATGATAAATCTAATGATATTAATACGGTAAGGTGACTGTTGGTACTTTTCTCTATAATAAACTGGATCGACGTAAGACAAACGTAATATGCGTAGTAACAAAGAAATGGAGAGATTGTTCCATGCAAATTAACACTCCCGGCCCATGGTCTCTTGATCTTCGTCTCTTCCAGGAAGATCAGCCAGATTATCCAAGGCCGACCGTTTGATCATGTGCTGGTGGGCAATCACTGGGTTGACCAACCTAATCATCGAAGCATCCTTCCTCTTCACCCCCAATTACCTTACCAAGGAGAGCCCCAGTTTTTTTGATGAAATATGTAAGTTCTGGCCGATTATATCCTCCCACCGTATCCATCATCTTGAAATGACGATCTTATTTTTTTGAGTAACTAACTGCATGAATGCTACATCTTCAGGGAAAGAGTACAGCAAAGCTGACTCCAGATATGCCTCCAGGGACACCACAATTGTCGCGATCGAAGTCATTGCGGTTTTTCTACGAGGCCCTGCATCACTTCTTGCTATGTACGTCTGCTTGTTACATTTTACGACTACTCATTTTCCCTTCATTACACTGTCTATTCCTGGCCGTAGTGAGAATATACGGTGCAACTCAATTGTATTCCTCAAAGTTGGTCACAATATATACACGAGATGTCTTGCGTGACAAGGAAACTAACCCTATCATATCTCTAGGAGTCAACTATACAAGCCTAGAGAAGATAGGAATAGTAGTACAAATATGTCACGTTCAACACCCCCCCCACCCCTCCGGCCCAGTCTTTCGGAGGTGCTCATAGGGGTAGGGTGTGCGTGTGTGCGTTCATAGAGGTGGGTGTATGCGCGTGTATATGAGCGCTTATGTCTGTACTGATGTTCAACCCCCCCCCCCCCCCCCCCCCCCCCCCAGTCGAAGCGCTGGCATCGGCGATGCAAAGACTAGAACGGAACTCCTGGAATGCAGTGGTTGAGAGCCCTTTGGTCATAATGTCGGCAAACTGTCGGGTGGTCGGTACATGAAGAACCCGGAGTTGACCCGACTGAACCTTCTCGCGGACGAAGTGAACATCAAGTTCAATGTGCTTGGTGCGCTTATGCTGCACCGGATTGGCTGCGAGGTAGGTGGCCGAAACATTATAACAAAAAACCACCGTAGCTGTCGGGATTGAGACCCGAAGTTCGCCAAGTAGTTGACGTAGCCAACATGTCTCGGCAACAACGTTGGCGATGGCACGGTACTCGGCCTCAGCACTCGAGCAGGAGACGGTGGGCTGCCGCTTAGAGGACCATGAGATGAGAGAGTCACCGAAGAAGACGCAATAGCCCGATGTAGAGCGTCGAGTGTCAGGACAGCCAGCCCAATCCGCATCAGTGTAAGCAAACAGCTCGGTGGAGGCGGAGGCACGAAGACAAAGACCAAAGGTCGGTGTGCCGCGAATGTACCGGAGAATGTGCTTGACCCGAGACCAGTGAACATCACGAGGCGAGTGCATATGCAAGCAAACTTGCTGCACGGCAAACTAAATGTCTGGTCTTGTGAGCGTGAGGTACTGAAGAGCACCAACAATACTGTGGTAGAGAGCGGCGTCAGGCTTTCCAGCAGTGGCAGAGATCTTCGGCTTGGCCTCGGCAGGAGTAGCAGCAGGTTTGCAATCGGTCATGCCAGCATGATCCAAGAGATCAAGAGCATACTATCCTTGATGAAGAAAAAATCCGAAGGCATCACGTCGCACATTAATGCCGAGGAAGAAGTGCAATGCGCCCAAGTCTTTCAGTTGAAACTCAGAACCAAGACGACCAATGATGTCGCGAAGTAAATCCGCACGAGAGGCAGTGATGACGATATCATCAACATATAGAAGAAGCATGGCGACATGATCAGCTCGATGAAGCACAAATAGCGACGTGTCGGAGGTGGTGCTGTGAAACCCAAGAGCAGTAAGAAATGCTACAATGCGTTGATACCATGCACGAGGCGCCTGTTTCAAACTGTAGAGAGACCGTGATAGCAGGCAGACATTGTCAGGCCGGGTGGGATCAACAAAACCAGTATGCTGCTAACAGAGAACACGCTCCTGAAGATGACCGTATAGAAAAGTGTTGTTGATGTCGAGCTGATGAAGAAGCCAGTGACGGGAGACGGCGAGCTGAAGAACCACACGAATCGTAGCGGGTTTAACGACCGGGGAGAAGGTCTCCGAGAAGTCAACACCGACACGTTGTGCAAAGCCGCGAACAACCCAACGAGCCTTGTACCTGTCCAGAGAGCCATCCGGGAGAAGCTGATGCCGAAATACCCACTTGGCGGTGATGACGTTGGCACCGGGGGAGGGGGGAGGAACCAACGTCCAGGTCCGGTTGGCGACGAGGGCATCATACTCAGCGCGCATAGCCGCAAGCCAGTGCGGATCACTCAATGCAGAGCGCACCGAGCACGGCACTGGAGAGATGACCGTGACACTGAGATTGTGCTAGCGAGGGTTTGGTTTATGAATCCCGTCTTTAGCGCGCGTCACCATAGAGTGATGAGGCGGCGGAGGCGGGGGCCGAACCCAACGTCGAGGCGGAGGCACAACCACTGTTGTGGAAGAGGACGAGGACGAGGTCACGGGAAAAACCGCGGGCGACGAGGCGGTGGTCGAGGCCGTGGGCGACGAGGCGGCAGTCGAGGTCGCGGGCGAGGCCGCAGGCGACGGTGAAGAGGCCGCGGGTGGCGGAGACGAGGCCGCGGGTGGCGGAGACGTGTCTGCGGGTGAGACCGCGGAGGGTGATGACTGATGACGAGCCGGCGGGAGAGGCCACACAGCATGGGCGCGGGCAAGGCCGCGGCCAACGTGGGTGCGGACGGGAGCGCCGGAGAAGCGGCCGGGGACCCGGCCGAGACCCCGCCTGGGGGCGCTGCCAGGACAGCAGAAGCTGGTGCCGAAGCCTCAGGGGCGAAGCCAGCTTCGCCTGAACCGAGAAAGGAGGCCCCGCTGAGGGAGCCGAAGGGCCTGGCGAAGATGCATGTAGTCACGGCGGAGGAAGCACAAGGGCTCCTCGAGGCCATCGAGGGGGAGCATCCGAAGATGGAGCCGTTGTCTGTGGAACCTGCTGAAAAGGGAAAACAACCTCATCAAAGTAAACGTGCCACGAGACGAATACACGGCGAGAGACCGGGTCGTAGCAGCGAAATCCTTTGGTGTTGGGTTGATAGCCAAGAAAGACACAAGCAAGAGACCGTGGTGCAAGTTTATGTGGAGCGGTAGCGGTGATGTTGGGGTAACACAAGCAACCGAAGACGTGGAGATCGTCATAGGATGGAGGAGACTCGAACAGAAGATGATGAGGTGTATAGCTCCATCGTGGTTTGCAAGGTCGGATGTTGAGAAGAAGAGTGGCAGTGGCGAGAGCATCTGGCCACAAACGTGCGGGCATGTGTGCATGAAAGAGCAACGCACGAACACTCTCATTGAGGGTGCGAAGGACACGTTTGGCACGACCGTTTTGTTGGGATGTATATGGACATGTAAGTCGAAAGATGGTGCCATGAGTGGAGAGAAGATGTCTAATGGCGAGGTTATCAAATTCTTTTCTGTTATCCGTTTGAAGGTGAGCAATGGTGAGATGAAAGTGGGTGCGGACGTAAGCATAAAATGAGTGGAGGGTGGAGGCGACATCGGATTTACGGCGTAGCGCAAAAGTCCAAGTGAAATGAGAAAAATCATCTAATATGATAAGCCTGAATTGCTAGGCACTGGAGATGTCCAAACATCATAATGAATAACATCAAAAGGAAAAGTGGCTATTGATGTAGATGAAGGAAACGGCAAGCAAACGTGTTTTCCGATACGGCAAGCATGACAAGTATGTGCTGCTGATTTACTACATGAAAAAGGAAAAGTGCTCAAAATTTTGTGAAGAGCGTCGGTGCCGGGATGACCAAGTTGAGTGTGCCAAAGCGAGAAGTCGGCATGAAGAGTAACCGGACCGCCACTCGTCGGAGGACCGCAAGGGTAGAGATCGTCGGGGGAATCACATCGGTGCAGAACCCTCCGGGAGCGAGCATCCTTGACAGAGAAACCAAGAGCGTCAAACTCAACAGTGACAGGATTTTCACGAGTAAAAGTACGAACATAGCATAGGTTTTTGATTAAGGATGGTGAAACGAGCACATTATTAAGAGTTAAAGAGGAGGAGGGAAACGAAAGGGAGGACGAACCGTGATGGGTGATGGGAAGAGAGGAGCCATCACCAACCACGATGCGAGAGTTGAAGGGATAGGGGGAGGCGCGGGAGAGGATACCGGGGTTGGAAGCCGTGTGAGCGACGACGCTGGTGTCCATGTACCAATCGCCACCTCTGCAGTAGTTTCTTGGCGAGGGCGCGACATGAAGAGCGAAGAGAAGGGCGGGATCCCAGACACCGCCGTGTGTCCCGCCGTATGCACCATAGGCCGGAGGGCCACCATATGCCGCCGGACCACTATAGGGCGCAGCACCACCATATGCCGTGGGCCCGGGGGCGGGCGCGGTTAGGAGCGCCTGATGAGAGGCCGGCCGTGGACCGAGGATGCCCGGAGCAGGAGGGCGAGGGACGGGCATGGAGTATGCATGCACAACACCCGTCCAGGGATTGTACCACGACAGCCAAGGTGGAGGAGGGGCGACCGCGGTATTCGTGGGCGGACGCTGTGCCGTGTTGGAGTTGCGGGCCCGACCCCTGTGACCCCTCTTCTTGCGGCCACCAGAGGGGGCGGGCACGGGAGGCGGGGTCGGAGCAGGAGCACGTGGCACAGTCGGGGTGGGAGGCGCGCCGGTGCCGGCGACGAGGTCGACGTGGAGCGCGGCGTGGGTCGCCTGCCGAGCGGAGTGATGAAGTCGCTTCTCCTCCATGCGAAGGTACGTGACCGCCTTGGCGTACGTCAGCGTGACGAGGGAGAGGTTGGCGGCGGACTGGCCGAGGTCGAGGTGGAGTCCTCGAAGGAGGTTGGTGAGGAGGACGGAGTCGTCGATGGTCATGCCGACGTCGCGTAGCTCGTCGGCGAAAACCTTCAGCCGCGTGCAGTACTCATCGACCGAAAGATCGTTTTGCTGCAGAGTGAAGAACTCCCCTTGAAGGAAGACACGGCGTTGGAGTTGATTGTCGAGGAAGAGGTCGCACAGCCGTGTCCACATGGCGTACGCCGACGGGTCACGGGAGTTCACCATGTTGAGACCTGCAGAGATGGTGAGAAAAAGCCACTTGATGATGCAAGCGTCCACGACAAGCCACTCGTTGTCGTCCTTCATGTCGCAGAAGTCGACGCTCCCATCAACGTGCTCGATGAGACGGTAGGAGCGGAACAAGAGCAAGAAGTAGGTGCACCACGCGTTGTAGGATGGCGAGTCAAGGTCGAGGACGACAGGGACGTGGTCTTTGATGTGGAGCTCGTTGAGGCGGTCAGATGTGAAGATGGCGTCGGCGAAGGAACCAGCGTTGGAGGGTTCGGCTTTGGAGCGCGACATGGTGGCGAGGGAAGGGAGAGGGGTGGCGGCGGTAGGTTTAGGGTTTAGGTGGTGGCCGAGGAGGGAAGGGGTGGCGGCGGCTATAGAAGAACAACGGCAGGGGCACTAGGGTTTGGGGAGAAAGCGGCGGCGGCTGTGGGAAGAAGGAAACAGCGACGGCGGTGTAGGGTTTTGGGTAGGAGGAGGAGGCAGCGGCTACAGGAGAGATAGCGGCGGCGGCGCTAGGGTTAGAGGGCGGCGGCGGCAGCTACGGGAGGGTGCAGCGGCTGCGGGTTGCAGAAGCGAGAGGAGATCGCGGTAAAACTGATACCATGTAGAGAGAATATGCGGTGCAACTCAATTATATTCCTCAGAGTTGGTCACAATATATCACTACTAGGAAAAAGCCTAGTAGTAGCGTGGGTTAAAAGCTAGTAGTAGCGCGGGTGCCTGCGCTACTACTACGGTGCTACAGCTAACTAGTAGTAGTAGCGCCGTGCATCCCGTGCTACTAGTACGTGTGTTAGTAGTAGTGCGGATTCGACACACGCTAGTACTAACTTTCTGTAGCGCATGTCTGTGACCCGCGCTACTACTATTAATTTGAAAAACCCCAAAAAAAATCTCGACCCCGTGCGTGCTGTCAATGGTGTCAATGGTTCGGTCGACGGCGCCGACGCGCACGTTGGCCGGGAGCAGGGAGATCTCGGCCATGACGCGCGCCTTGTGGAAGCCGTTGAGGGTGGCCGCGGAGGCCAGCCCGGCGTGGGCCGGGAGCTGGAGGACCTGGATCTTGGCGTCGTGCGTGGGGAGCAGCACCTCGCGGCGGCCGTTGCCGTTGAGGTCGGCGAAGAGCGGCGGCGGGAGGCGGTCCACGTCGTGCTTGATCGGGAACCCGTCGTCCGACAGGTGGTACCACACCTCCCGGAACGAGAAGTTGCCCTCGTGCTGCCGGACGAGGAGGGGGATGGGTCAGCTAGGGTTCCAGATCGAATCGGAGAGGGGGGAGGAGGAGGAGGGCTGACCTGGAGCGAGAAGAAGATGGCGAAGGTGGCGAGGAGGAGGATGCCGAGGTCGCGCTTCTGCATCTTGGCGGCGGCGAGGAGCTCCGGCGACCTCCCACCGGAGGGATCTCAGAGAGGGAGGGGGAAGAAAGCAGAGTGTACCAGCGACGGCCACCGCTGGAGTACGAGGGAGAGAGGAGGAAAGTGAGAGAGGGAGAAAGTGAGGGAGAGAGGAGGGATTCGGCCGAGGATATGGGGATTTCACCTACCTCGTATTTAGTAGTAGCGAGGGCTATAAAACTGCGCTACTACTATCAACTTAGTAGTAGCGTGGGTTTGTACCCCTCGCTACTACTATGGCATGTCCCGGGAGGGCACGGTAGAGACCGCTTAGTAGTAGCGCGGGTTAAAAACCCGCGCTACTAGTATCAACTTAGTAGTAGCGAGGGGTAAAAACCCGCGCTACTAGTAAGTAGCAGTAGCGAGGGTTACAAACCTGCGCTACTAGTAAGCGTCTGCCTATAAGCTTTTCCCTAGTAGTGTATACACGAGATGTCTTGCGTGATAAGGAAACTAACCCTACCATATCTCTAGGAATCAACTATATAAGACTAGAGAAGATAGGAATAGTATTAGCTCGACAAATTTGTCAGACCACCAGAAAGAATCCAGTTTTGTTTCTAGGCCTTTGATTCATAGCATAGGATATCATGAGAATAGAAAAATCATGGGAAGTGAGATGACATGCATCTCAAATCCTATAGGGAAAGAGGTGTTATTTGGTTCAGCATATATGATTTTTTTCATTGAGTCTAAACTAATGTTTATCTTCCTTTGAAATACAAAGGGTTGGTTCTATCATGTACAAAAATAATATTTTATTCCTGCAAATCAGAGGGCTTCAAAGGAGTTTATCCTACCAGATTCCTATCATTTTGAAATTCCCACAAAATTCCTGTAAACGAATGGAGGCCTAAAATTCCAAGACATATTTGTGTCGTGGTTCTTGGTTGCATATACAGTTGAGTCCATCTTTAACATAAAACAAAACAAAAAGTACCAAATTAATGGCCAGCACACCCTCAAGCATTCGGTTTGCACAGCCAACACTCATTTACGTACTCCTGCATTGATGCTCACATTGACGCCTAATTACTCATCTACCATTTTCTTTTAGTTATTGCCCCTAACAATGGTGTACTTCGCCGATAGTACTAAGTGCCTTAACCTAATATGGTTAGAGGAGTATTTCCCTTCCCTATAGTTTTCTTATCAGCTTCCAATCGTCCATCGATGCATTGCACTAGATTATAGCATTGGTAAATGCATTGAAGACTAATAGATTAAAATTAAGCGTAATATGTACTTGCCATTTATAGATCAACCAGTAACCAACATGTGCATACAAAAACAAATCACGTGTGATATGTCCACATGCAACAATGGCGATCTATCGGTTGTGGGTTTTTTAAGATACAAAGTTCTATCAGGTACACGATATGTTTAAATATTGTTTGTAGATCTAGCAGTTGTAATCTACTAATAAATCGACGGTTCACTATATAAAAAACCACTACTCCCTCCGTCTAGGTGAGTAAGTCATCTTAGGTTGTGCACCGTGACAAAGAGGAGGGAAAAACGAGAGACCTTAATGTTTATTTGCTAATTAATAGTATACATGCAATGAACTAACCACTGCATGTCGTGTTTGTAGTCTCAAGTCATTAAAAGCATGCACACCCCTCATCTCTTATTGGTTGATATGTCAAAAAACAAGAAACGAGGTAGAAGTTAATGCACCGCGCCTAAGTGTTTTGGGATTATTTGGTTTTGTAAGATGACTTACACACCTAGACGGAGGGAGTACATGTTTTATAGACATCCTATATCGTGTATAAATAAATAGTCCGTCTCCACTACCTATATCGTCTTAACATGCACACATGTCATCTCATCAAAGGCCAACCACAACATGTACTCCTTCCGTCCACGAATAAGTGTACATATAGAAATTTTAGAACAGATTATGAGTGGAGTAAAAAATGCATTGAGAAGGTGCAAGCCACCATCTCTCTCCTATTTAATTATCACATCCCAATAATCTTAAGTGTGTGTTGAAAGTGAGAAGACCATGTATTAAATGTTATTGGTCTTGATTACCGTGTGATGAGAGAAAACCATTTTTTTCTACTTTAAAGTGCATTGGGAAGATAGAAGTATCCTCTTTTGTGGACAAATTTTGAATGACAAACGTACACTTATTTGCGGACGGAGGGAGTATGAGATTTTTTTTTCCATTATTAGTTGATCCCATGAACACATCCCACCTCACCACACATGACACCTCATCAAAGGTCCACTCAACAAGTCAAGATGCATGAGAAAGCATTTTCCATTATATTATGCAACTTACATTCAAAATATTTTCCGACTAAACATACTATTCATTTCTAGTTTTAGTTCGTATATTATTAATACAACTATGCATTTGTTCATATAATTAAATAACTGAAATATGTTGCAATCGATTCATGCAGCAACATGCGGCGTATTCTCTAGTTTTTATAAATTTTAGCACATTTCTATATTTTCTTCCATTGTGCTTTATAGATTTTTAGTACTCCCCCGTCCCATAATATAAGAGCATTTTGACACTAAAAACGCTCCTATATTATGGGATGGAGGAAGTACTAGATTAGATAGTCGGGCGTTTTGGTGACCGAGCTCCAGAAATATTCAAAATTCAAACTTTCCAGTTTAAAAAAAACTCATAAAATATGCAAGTATGCAAGGATGAAATGTATATGTGTGTAAAAATTCAGGAGGACATATCTTGAAATGTGACCGGTACAAAAAAAACCCACAGATTCATGGACTTTGAAGACGAATAGTATCATGTGCTAAAAAACCCCATATTTTTTTTGCACAACCCTCATTTCAACGTATTTCATTCTAAAAATATACACACATGCACATTATGCCTCCATGTATATCTGTAATTTTTTCAGATTTTTTTTGAAACATAGAAATATGATTTCTGATAAACTTTGAAAATTGCAAATGGAGGCCTCCATGGAGCTTGGCCTCAAAAACCATTTTACGTAGTCTAGATAGATACCAGTAATTGCATCTTTTTTTTATTTTATCTTACCACAAGTTTTCTTCTTGCAGCTATGCTATTGCTTCCAGAAAGTCCTACAGCTACATTCTACAGTTTAGTGTATGTATGGGCCACATCTGCGCAATGTTGGTTTACTACATTACTGCCTACTTAGACGGCATGAACTTCTGCGTCAGTCCATTCTACTTCTGGACATATTTTGTTGGTGCAAACTCTCCATGGGTTGTGATTCCAACGCTGATAGCAATAAGGAGCTGGAAGTTGATAAGCCAATCATTTCATTCTTCCAAGGTGAATCAAGACTAAGTAAACCAACGCTGATAGCAATAAGGAGCTCGAAGTTTATACTAGCAATGTTCCGGTGATGTGTTTTCCGTGATACAATGATTCCTCTGTTTCAAGCACAATTGCAATCGAATAAAAAATTTACTTATTTTTTAAGAGAGGATGGGTCACTATGAACCTGTTGCTTTATTAAACTAGATAATTTCCCGCGCGTTGCAGCGGAAAACTAAGCTAATAAAGAGTTTAGATGTAAACAATAAACAGATGGTTCCGAAATATTAAAACTACTAATGTTATGCTAGTGTGGAATGGTAATAATACAATGTAGTGCATGGAAACAAAAGGTGACCGTAGGCAGAGGCGATTGTATAAAGAAGTCGAAGATGCTTATTTCCTTCTGATCAGCTGAGCTACACATTAAAACAAACAATATTTGCTTGTTTTTTTCTAAAGGTTGCAACCGCTAAAATGCATGTAACACCTCAAAAGATTTATCTAACTCTAAAAAAAACATTAAAAGGTAACACTAAATGAATCTCTATTGAAGCACATGGTACTAAGTACTCCATTCGTCTTAAAATAAGTGACTCAACTTTGTACTAACTTTAGTACAAAGTTAGTGTAAAGTTGAGTCACTTCTTTTGGGACGGAGGGAGTAGCATATTAGTGCCACATTGTTTTTGTTTGTTATTCCTCTTTCCATTGCGTGGTTAGCCAAAACGAACAAAGCAATTATATGATAGATCAAGAGTTCTAATTCATATGAAGTATCCAAACTTACAATTGACATTAGGGAAAATACAAACATAGAAAGATATGTCCCGAAGTATTTTCTTCTTGGTCCTTCATGTAAAATTAAGTCTTGGTCCCCAGGAGAGCCAAGCAACTCCACAATGAAATATTACGTATAGTTGTCAACTGAAGCTCATGAGAAAATAATGACAAAACAATGCATCCATTTATATGGCATCAGTGTATTACTTGTGGTAATGTGCTACTGTAGAAATGAAAAATCATTACGCAAAAGCAATATATATCATAGGAACCAACAAACCTTTTGGGAAAACATTACAATAGTATGTCTATTTTATATTTATCTGCTATGACAGACAAAAAATCATTTGCAATAATAAATTTACATTTGATATTTGTGACACAACTATGCCAGTGCAAGAAATACCATGTACGTGAGTAATCATATGATATACACTTTATTATCTTCTAGAGTGCAATAAAATGTAAGTTGAACATGGTACAGAATAACAGGAATAGAACATTAGAATTACTATGATGCATTCCTGTTTAGAACAGGCCAAATCTATCATTTTAGTTGCCTTGCTTGCAGGCATTTTTCTGTACGGTGGAGGGCAACCATGGCGACCTAAGAAATGAAACTGCTACCTGCCAAAGGGATGCAAATAATACAATAGGTTGAGACAAGTTTCTTCAAAGAGATAAAAGAATATTAACTGGTCCCTGCTCAATCTACATGGGCATTCCCACGGTTCCAACTCTCATATGTGTGACGAATAATTCAATAGACACCAAAATATGAATATGCCTCTTTGACTTTATGATATCTAATCAGTGAAAGAACAAAACACATTATCTGCGGTGATGTGCGAGGATATGACCACGGAAACAATTATGCATATGCAGGTACTGAGAGATTCATTGTATTGCCATGATTGCAAATGACTAGGTCAGAAGTTTTTTCGAAAGAAAAAAAAAGTACCGAGGGGTTGACTGTATTGGCTAAAATTGACTTTGGGCCCACACTAGGGACGGGGATGCCAATGTGCCTCGTCTTGTCGCCTGGATCAATGGATCTCAATGTCGGCCGGACGCCGGAGTGCCCTTCCATTTCCTCCTGCATGTCATTCTCCTCGCGCCACCCCTCACCGCGCGTCACTTCGGAGTCAGTGAGCAATGGACGTGGCAACAGCCGACGGCACTACGCCGCGATTCTCCACCTCGCTGTCCTCTCTCTCGCTGGTGGCAGCCCTCCACGCCGCCGCGCTCCGCCTAGGTATGGTCCTCGCCCCCTCTCATCCACGCATGTTCAGCCAACGGCAACCCGGATTCTTCCCGCAGCGTGTTCGACAAATTGTCCGCGCAGGAGCAAACGGTCTCCACACTTGCCCCGCTGGCCAGGGCCATGTCCGCACTTGGACAATCATTTGAAGAAAGGCGTCAAGTTTCTCCAGTAGGAGATGATGATGGTGCAGGCTGCCCTTTGCAAGGTGGCCGAGGTGACTCAGGACGAGCTCGATGCGCAGATCAAGACATAGGCAGGAGAAGTGAGAAAATTGTCATACGACATGGAGTATGTTGACGATTCTATGTTGCGCAAGATGGAGAATGAAGACTCGCCACAAGGAATCACAAGTAGAGTCAGGAAGTTCATCGATGTGATCAAAAGTTATTTCCTCATGGGCAATCATCTCCTCAAATCTTCGAGGCCATCCAAGAAGCCAAAACCTCGCCAAGGACTTGAGAGAGACATACGTCAAAGGTACGAGCTTGACATGCCTAGAACTAGCGGTCTGGCTACCATGATCCTCAGTCCTTATGTGATGATGGAGATGATCGAGGTTTTCTCAAGATTTATAATATTTCTCAAGTTATTAACTGAGTGTGGTTATTAATAAGCTTCATGCATGGGAACCAGGAGGGGGGCCCTTGCCCCCTCCCTGCCCTCACCCCTTCCCCTCCCATAGTTAGAATTATTTTTTCAATAACAATATACTAGGCTTTGTAGACCCGTTCATAAACATCACAGAAAAAATATTGTTTGGCGTAGTCTTTGCACTATAGCCAAAGGAGGGAACCAGAAGCCCCCTCCTACGCAGAAGCAGGACCAGGCGCATGTGACGAAGCTGACCGTCGGCAGACTCTGCAGCTCCAGGTGTCAATTGCATTATATATGGACGCCCAACTTTGTTTTCCAGATAATGTTGTTTGGTTCATTGATTTCATCACATAATTCAATTAGTTACTAGTTTACTACTTACCATGCAACAACTGTCTGTTTGGCTTACATTGGCTTGTTATTAGTTACCACGTAATTGGATACGACTATTCATTGCCGATTAGGCCCAATATCTACCATAATGAAAGTTATAATGTAGCTCCCTCCCTAGGATTTCCACTCAACCACAACTTCCTCTAGGCCTTTCTTGTGCATTGACCGCCATGGCCATCCCAATCAATCCCTCCTCCATGGAGCAGCATGGCCCCGGACAAGAAGGTTAGCATGAGTTGAGACCGGCTCGGTTTTGCCATGCAAGGAGGCGCTCGGTCTGGTTTCAAGCAAGAAAGCTATGCAGCGGACATGTTTCTAAAATATACTATGAATATTATTTTTAAATAAATATGAGATTGTATAGTTCCGCGATGATACTGCGAACAATTTTTCTTATACATAATGGCCATTTTTCAAATACATGAATAAAATTTTGGAAATACACGACGGAAATTATTTAGAAACATGAACTTTCTTAAAATGCATGATGAACCTTTTTCAAAACAAGATAAATATTTTTTAATACATGATGAACATATTTTCGAAAAGTATGATATTTTAAAATATATGATGAACATCTCTAAAAATATGACGATGGTTTTAAACACTATGCACATTTTATAAATTCGACTATGAAACAGAACCGGAAAACAGGGAAAAACAGAAACATGAAAGGAAAAAATAAAAAGGAAAAGAAACGAGGACTGTAAAATAAATAAACCATATTAAAACAAAATTAATGTACAATTTTTTGAAAGTATGTCTTTTTTAAATACACGACAAACTTTATTAAAGCACAAGCCTAATGTTATCTTAACACATGGTGGCCATTTTTTAAATACATGCAAAACATTTTTTTTACAAAATATGAGATGAACTTTTCAAAAAGACATACCGAATATTTTGAAAAAACTCTAGGAACATTATTTTCTACACACAGGGCCCGAGAAAAAAAAGTAAAGAAAAAGAAAACAATTAACAGGGAAAAGAAAAAGGTAAAATCCGGCCTAGTCCACGAGAGAGAAGAGCACACAGGGAAAGACATATGAAAGAAAACCGGTTGAGGAAGCACGTGTAAAGTGCGATGGCAAATCGTATTTGGCATTTATGCGTGGATTTTTTTTGAGAAAACATTTATGCGTGAAATGTGGTAGGTAGCGCTCACAGCCCCCTCTACACATAGTTCCTATGTGGGCTGGTCCATGCAGGGTTTTTTCTCACCCATTTTGGAACCCTCTAGAAGGTTGTATCCTGCACTAGTTCAATAGGCTTGGCCGAGAGCAACACTCGGTAATGTTTTGCCCAACAGTCTTTGTTTTTTGCGTTTTTGTTTTGTCCCTGCAGCAAAACATATACAACAGCAACATATAGTGCATCTCACATAGAACATCTCACATATAAGCATCATTAAACAAAAAAAAAATGCTTCTCAAGAACATACCACATAAAAGCAATAATGCATAAAAGGCGCAATAGTTGTCAAGCACTCTTATAGGCTCTTATGCAATCTAAAGGCGATGGAAATGACGCCTCTCCTCCTCCAGCAGCTTAACCCAATGGAAACGATGCCCCCTCCTCCTCAACGCGGTGTATGAAGACGTGAACTTGGTTGTGATGTCCATGTATTTTGCAATATGAACTTGTATGAAGTTGTATGAAACATTGTCCTATGTAAACTACTTTGAGTTATGCTTATGTGAACTACTTTGAGTTATGCTAATGCTTATGTGAATTTCTAGTTTGAATTATGTTTATGTGTGTGATGTGCTCGAGGAAATTCTAGGCACTCATTTGATATGATAATATTTTCTGCACTGAAAATATGGCCAGAAATCTATTTAGTTGATTTCACTTGCAGGGATAAGACAAGAAGGGGTTCAACAAAAGAACTATGGGACATATTTCCGAGAGCAACACTCGAAAAAGCTCACTTTCCTGAGTGTGGCTCTCGGAAAAGGGGTCGCCTGACACTGACAACGGTAGTGCCATTCTTTTTCGAGGGCCCTCTCGGTAAAGAGTGGCAGTCTGAAACTTAAGTAATGGCATTTTGAACTTCATTCATTAAAATACATGAAATATCAGACATGAAAAGATAGTGGCAAAGAAACACAAAAAAAAGGAAAATAAGATGTGGGCTACATATTACCGAGGGTCGATATCGGGCTCTCGGTACAGGTCCTAACCCTAGTTCAAGGGGTCTTCCCCATTTGTAGTCGTGCTCGATAAATATGTGTTATTCTTTTTGTTGTTGTTTACCATTATAGTTATACATCACCATTATAGTTAGACATTATTGTGATGGGGTTTTCCGGCCCTGCGCCCTTTCAGTGGCCCGGACGGTCTACGGCGTTGACCGGCACCGAGAGGGGGTAGGGGTTGATGAATACCTGCTTCTCCATAGGTCATTGTGAGATGCTAGACCAAGTTTTAGCCCATTGCCTCACATGATCGCCCACCGCCGGTTTAATCTAGGTGACGGACGCAGCTAGTCCTCGATGTTCAGGCCTGTGCATGTGTCTTGCTTGTGAGGCATCTTCCACGTCAAGGATGTGCATTGGGTATTCTTACACCACACACCACCCTTTCATACATATGCCTTGGCCACATGCATGTAGGGCCAGTTGCCGCCCCCCCCCCCCCCCCTCGGGCGGCTTCCCGACCGAGCACCCAGCCAGTGGCCCCGGCTGTCTACGACGTTGACCAACACTGAGAGGGGGTAGGGGTTGGTGATACCTGCTTCTCCGTGTTACGACAGGCCACTATTTTCATTCTTTTACTTTATAGTGCTTAATTAGAAGTTGAGATTCGAAAAAATCTAACCGGCAACAAAAGTCATCAAAAGTCATGGCATTTTGAAACTTTAGTAATTAAAAGACATGAAATATTAGACAAAAAAAGAGAGTGGCAAAGAAACACACACAAATAAAAGGAAAATAGGATGTGGCCTTTGTCGAGAGTCGATATACGACTCTCAGTAATAGTTGCCTTTACTGAGAGTCACTCTCGGTAATGGTCCTAACCCTAGGTCTACACATCCTTCGTTCGTAGTCATGCTCACTAAATATGTGTTATTCTTTTGTTGTTGTTTACATCTCCTTTATTTTCCTACATGCTTCGCAAAGCACCTTACCATTATAGTTAGACACTACCGAGATGGGGTTTTCCGGCCGTGCGCCCTTCCGGTGGCCTAGACGGTCTACGGCGTTGAGCGACACCGAGAGGGAGTAGGGGTTGATGAATACCTGCTTCTCCGTGTTAGGACATGTCTCTGTTTTCATTCTTTTACTTTATAGTGCTTAGAAGTTGAGATTTGAAACAATCTAACCCAAAACACAAGTCATCAAAAGTCATGGCACTTTGAAACTTGAGACATTAAAATACATGAAATACCAGACACAAAATGAGAGTGACAAAGAAACACACACAAATAAAGGAAAATATGATGTGGCTTACTCAGTACCGAGGGTCGATAACCGGTTCTCGGTAATAGCTGCATGTACCGAGAGCCCTTTCGGTACATGTCCTAACCCTAGGTCTAGTGGTCATCTCCGTTTGTGGCCGTGCCCGGTAAGAATATTTCTCCCTATTACAAGTATCTCGTTCTTTCCTGGCCTGATTGATTTACTTGCCACTAACCAACAAATTAGCCAAGGATAACTTCGTCCCAAATCCTCTATAATTTTGTGCCTTGGTCACCGTGGCAAAAATAATACATTTTACATAAAGGAACAGAGGGAGTAGTGCTTAGAAGTTGAGTTTTGAAAAAAATCTAACCCAAAACACAAGTCATCAAAAGTCATGAAAATTTAAAACTTTAGTCATTAAAAGATATGAAATATCTGACACAAAAATAGAGGGCAAAAAACACACGAAAAAATAATAGGAAAATAGGATGTGGCATATTCTGTACCGAGCGTCGATAACCGGCTCTCGGTAATATGGAAAGAAACTGACGGAGTCGTTAGGTGCGAACAGGCATGCCACGTGGCTACTCTTTGCCATGTGGTGCTCTCGGCGTCTGTACCGTTTGTCGGGTGTAGTCTCTTCGCCGTGACTATGTTCGGCGACATGGGCTAGTTGTCGTGAACCCACTATTGTCGAGCGTGGCTCTTGGCGTACCGAAGTTTGCCGAGTGTCTGTAGTTTGGCTCTCGGCGAAGAGCCGCACACCCGGCATATACGAAAATTTCAGTAGTGGTGGGCTGAGACCACATAGGACGCATCATTTATCCTTATCTGCATCATCATTGCTATCAGTTGCAGATGTCCTACATGTATATTATATTTTAACGGTAACACACATGTGGTTAA
Organism: Aegilops tauschii subsp. strangulata; assembly: GCF_002575655.3. NCBI lineage: Eukaryota > Viridiplantae > Streptophyta > Magnoliopsida > Poales > Poaceae > Aegilops > Aegilops tauschii. The sequence continues at coordinate 6,243,840 of NC_053039.3, forward strand.
ATGAAGTACGGACTTAGTTTAAGTAAGGGATTTAACGCAAGCAAACTACGTTTTGAAGAGTGTATTAATTGGCAAATATATGAAACCGCAAAAATAAAGTGAATGTCTCTTTTAGATGTTCCTCTACTACTTGCAATATGGGATCACCAAGGCTCCACATCTTTGTTGGCATTAGTACATCAATGGGAAATTTACTTGTTCATTGCGAGTTGTGGCATCTACACCATAAAGAACTTCTTGGCCAAAGAGGGAATGGTGACCTCAGCGAAATTACCAAAGCTAATCTCTGACTCTAGCCCTTGGAAGAAATGAGATGAGACCTCTGGTCCAACCAAAAAGGTTATCTTTGGTCCAAACAAATTTACCTTAATTACAGTGCCGACCCTTGTATACAGATCATTGATTGTAACTCAAAAACCCTTGTTAAAAAGCGAAGGCAAGAGTGCAAGGACATTCTAAAAATGGTCTTGTGGACAACAGATGGGCGTTGCATTTCCATCTTGAAATCTTGGTGGCTAGAACAAATATGAAAAAAAATTAGATATGACCAACCATGTGGCTCTAGTTGCCAGAGCCAGCCAACTACGTACCCGATATGTCCGGCGCTGCAAAAACAAGAACATATATCGAGGTAGTAAGTCAGATATGCATATATCCATACAGGTAAATTTAGTGAGTGACAAAGCTGAGTGGGTTCAATTTGTAAGGTGATTGACATTTGCTATTTCTTTGATTCTCAGTTTGTACACCGCAAGAATGGAAAAGAAACCCCAAGATTGTGCTTATTCATACAAGACCATGGTTTACTTGTGGATCAACTGCCTGTTGGTTGCGTAAAGGACCTTCTTTGAGGAATTAAACTCTATAACCCCCTCCCCCCACCCCCCACATAAAAAGACCGTGGTTTTTTTCTCGTTTGTTGTTCTTCTTTGGACACCGAACATCAAAACTAGATATTAACATCACTGAGATTACATATGTAATTCATGGTGTTTTCCCATTTGGTGTGCGTGCGCGTGATAATATTAGGAATAAAACTGTACCATCTGAAATTGGAGTTCTTTAAATTAGAGCAACAAATGCAACATTTTAAAATATGTATAGGCATGATGTTTTGTTCTGCTTATCTATTACACAGTGGCCAGGCAACACAACATCAATACCGGTGTTTTGTTTCCATATATTCAATTTAGAACAAAATGAACTAAAACTTTAATAGTTCTCAACTGAATTTATTGTTCATTTGGTTGAATTAGAAAAGGTCAGAGGGTAGCCTGAGGGTCACAAATTTGCATTCCTATTTGCATAGGAGAAGGCACAAAACAGAGCTCTGATATAGTTCTACTAGTTTCGCAAACAAAAAAAATTTATACGTCAGGAGTAAGCTAATTAAGGGAAATTAGAGTTTGTCCTCGATATGGTTGAAGTTCATTTCGCAGATGTGGACATGACACAACAATATGTTGATGGTATGAATAAAACGGTTGATCGGGCACCGTTTCTGCACGTACCAATTAAGTTACTAATTATTTTTTGCAGTAATCAGAAACGCCAGGCAAAGGGGGAAGAATCCCTCTCTCTTAACCCATTGGGACAAGAACTCTCTGTTAGACCACATGTGTGTACGTAGTATGCCTGTATATGTGTACGAGTAGAGTACATGTGATGGGCGTGAGTTAGTGGCGCACGATCACCAGGAGTGGCGCACGATCTCTCTCCCTGGAGGTCTCTGTAAACTGTATATATGCCCCAGCCGATGAGCTAATCGAAGTGCGTTGAAACTCATAGCTAAACCTCCTCTTATCATGGTATCAGATACCGGCGACCGGACCAATTCCTTTGCTCCGGCCGGCGATCCCGCTTCCGCCGCTATGGGTGACAACCCTCCTTCCTCCCCTGCCGCTGATGGCTCCGGCGTCCCTGTCGCCGTTGCTCCGCCCCCCACACCACCTGCCCTCCCGCCCGCTCGCTCTGTCGCTGGCGTTCCTGCTCTTGCGGCCGCTTCGACGCCGCCTCTGACCACCGTCTCCCCGGCGGTTCTGCAGACCATCCACATCCGTCGTCATGTCCCCATCACCCTCGATCTGCTCGCCGGCAACTACGCGCAGTGGCGCCGCCACTTCGACACGGCGATCGGCATGTTCGGCCTCCGCGATCACGTGGACGCCGAGGCCGTACCGCGCTTCGACGACCCTGACTGGGCGATGGCGGATCACGCCGTCGTTCACTGGCTGAACACCACCGTCGCCCCCGACCTCCTGGACGCCGTGATGGCGGACGACGACACCGCCCTCACCGTCTGGACGGCGATCGATGGCATCTTTCGCGACAACCAACTCACCCGCGCTGTCTACGTCGACGCCGAATATCATGCCGTGGTGCAGGGCGATCTGACGATCATGCAGTACTGTACTAAGCTGAAGACGTACGCTGATCAGCTCCGCGATCTGGGCCAGCCGGTGTCCGAGCCGCGCCAGGTCTTCCATCTTCTCCGAGGGCTCAACCGCCAGTTCCATGGCGCCATCCCCCACATCACGTCGCAGTCGCCGCTGCCCTCGCTCCTTCAGACACGCTCCTTCCTGCTTCTCGAGGAGCATCGGGCCGAGCAGACCGCGGCGCCCATGCGCTCTTCGCCGGGCGTGGAGCTGCTTCGCCCTCACCACCCGCTGCACCTCCTGCTGTGCCTGACGCCACCAGCGGCGGGCGTGCGCGCGGTGGCCGCGGGCGTCGCCACGGGCGCGGCAACGGCACGAGCGGCGCCCCGTCGCAAAACGCGCCGCCTCGCGCACCTGGACTACCTGCTCCGGCGCCTGGCACCAACTCGTGGACTGCCCTCGTCCAGGCCTGGCCCATGCCGTGGCGCGCACCAGGGTCTGGTGTGCTTGGTCCCCGTCCCGGCACGCCGCCTCAGCAAGCCATGTACGCTGCGCCGTTCCTCGCTGCACCTGGCGGCTACGGCTACGCTCCGCCGCCTAGCCACGCGCCGCCGTACGGCTACGGCCCGCCCCATGGAGCGCCTCCGCAGCAACACCAGCAACCCCTGGACATGGCTTCACTCCAGGCGGCCCTCCACAGCGCCACCGCTGGTCCCTCGTCGTCAGGCAGTACCTCTGATTGGTACTTGGACTCCGGCGCGGCCTCGCATATGGCGAACAACCCCGGTAACCTCCACTCCGTTCACCCCCCTACCTCTCCTTCACACATCATCGTTGGTAGCGGTGAACATCTCCCCATCACCCATGTTGGTACTGGCTCCTTTATCTCTGGCACTTCTCCAATTCAGCTTCGCAATGTTCTTGTTGCTCCATCCTTGATCAAAAATCTTCTGTCTGTTTCGTCAGCTTTGCCGTGACAACCCTGTTTCCGTAGAGTTTGACTTATTTGGTTTCTCTGTTAAGGACCTCCGGACTCGCACAGTGATTCTCCGATGTAATTCCACGGGCGATCTGTATCAGGTGGCGTCCGCACCGTCGCTGTCCTCCCTTCCGTTCGTTGGCGTGGTCACCACCGAGCTTCTACACCAGCGTCTCGGGCATCCGGGGAGGCGTCGCTTCGTCTGCTGGCTTCGCAGCTGCCCTTTACTTTCGCCAAGTCTGCGCCTCACCACTGTCATGGCTGCCGAGTGGGCAAACACACTCGTTTATCTTTTTCTTCTTCTGTCAGTAGCACATATTTCCCTTTCCAGCTCTTGCATTTGGATGTATGGACGTCGCCAGTTACTAGTATTTCTGGCTATCAATTCTACTTGGTTATACTCGATGATTATACACACTATGTCTGAACATTCTCACTGAAAAACAAATCTGATGTTCCCCCAATTCTGCGCGATTTCTTTGCTTATGCTCGTACGCAGTTTCAGCTCCCCGTTTTCTCTCTTCAGACTGACAATGGGCGAGAATGCGACAGTGCTTCAGTTTGCTCGCTCCTCTCTGCACAGGGCTCTGTCCTTCGCCTCTCCTGCCCCTACACGAGCCAGCAGAACGGCAAGGCAGAACGCGTGCTCCGTACCCTGAATGATAGTGTGCGCGCGCTCCTCTTCCATGCATCGATGCCGCCGCGGTTCTGGGCTGAAGCCCTGAACACCGCCACCTACCTACAGAACAGGCGCCCATGTCATGCTACTGCCCCTCGCTCTCCTCATGAGCTCCTTCTGGGCGTCGCGCCTGACTACAGTCTGCTGCGTGTTTTCGGCTGTTTATGTTATCCTAACACTGCTGCCACCGCGCGCCACAAGCTTGCTGCTCGCTCCATAGCCTGTGTATTCCTTGGGTATCCTTCCGATCACCGTGGCTATCACTGCTTCGATCCTCAATCTCGCCGCGTCCTCACCTCGCGCCATGTCGTGTTCCACGAAGACGTCTTCCCCTTTGCTCATCGCAACGCTCCCCCGCCTGAGCCGCCCCTGCCCTTGCCTGCTGTTGTGCCTCTAATTCTGCAGGTGCCCGCGTCGAGCTCTGTTGCCGCGCCTCCCTCTGTTTTACAGCAGGGATCGCAGGCTGCCGTGCCCTCTTCATCGAACGGCTCCAGTACCGTCGCGCCCTCCTCGGGTTCGAACGGGACCGTCGGATCTGGCGCGGACGACTCCCGCGTCCGCTCGCATGGCGGCTGTTCAAGCTCCACTACCCCTTCCTCATCGGACGGCTGCGGCTCCTCGGCGCCCGCTCCTTCACCCGCTACCCCGCCCACCACGGCAGGGCCTGCTCCGCCGCGTCGGATGGTCACGCGTGCGCAGACTGGGATCGTCCGCCCCAATCCACGCTACTACGACGCCGCCACTGCCTCCACTACTGCTGTGCTCTCTCCGCTTCCCAGCTCTGTTCGCGTCGCCGTGCCCGACCCGAACTGGCTGGCCGCCATGCGCGAAGAGTACAGCGCTCTCGTCCACAACCGCACCTGGGATCTGGTGCCTCGTCCTCCCGGCGCCAACTTGATCACTGGTAAATGGGTGTTCAAGCATAAGCTGCGTGCTGACGGGATGCTCGAATGCTACAAGGCCAGGTGGGTGGTGCGCGGTTTCCGTCAGCGTGTCGGCGTCGACTACGGCGAGACCTTCTCGCCGGTCGTCAAGCCTGCCACAATTCGCACCGTGCTCACCATTGCTGCATCGCGCCGCTGGCCTGTCAACCAGCTCGACGTGAAGAATGCCTTTCTACACGGCACGCTCGCGGAGGAGGTGTACTGCCATCAGCCCGCCGGCTTCATCGACACCGATCACCCCAACCACGTCTGTCGCCTGGCCAAATCTCTCTATGGCTTGAAACAGGCCCCGTGCGCCTGGTTTCTGCGCTTCGCCGGCTTCCTCAAGACGATTGGCTTCACCAGCACGCGCTCCGACTCGTCTCTGTTCATCTACACGCACGGCGACGACACGACCTTCCTCCTCCTGTACGTCGACAATATCGTGCTCACCGCCTCCACGGTGGGGCTCCTCGAGCGCGTCGTCGCCCGCCTCACCAGCGAGTTCGCCATGAAGGATCTCGGCCCGCTCCACTTCTTCCTCGGCATCCGTGTCCAGCGCACCGCTGCCAGCTTCTTCCTCTGTCAGCGCCAGTACGCTGAGGACGTGCTCGATCGTGCTGGCATGGACACCTGCAAGCCGTCTTCGACGCCCATCGACACCAAGGGCAAGCTACCGCATGCTGATGGGCCGCGGGTCGATGATCCCTCCGCCTACCGCAGCGTCGCCGGTGCGCTGCAGTACCTCACCATCACCCGCCCCGAGCTGGCTTATGCGGTGCAACAGATCTGCCTTCATATGCATGATCCCGGCGTCTGTCACCAGAACCTGATCAAGCGCGTGCTCAGGTATGTGCGTGGCACTCCGTCGCTCGGTCTGCACCTGCGTGCCTCGGCGCGCCTAGACTTGCGTGCTTTCACTGACGCCGACTGGGCCGGCTGCCCCGACACCCGCCGCTCGACCTCCGGTTTCTGCGTCTACCTTGGGGACGCCCTCGTCTCCTGGTCGTCCAAACGCCAGGCCATCGTCTCGCGCTCCAGCGTCGAGGCGGAGTACCGCGGCGTCGCCAATGCCGTTGCCGAATGCGTCTGGCTACGCCAACTCCTCGGTGAACTCTGCGCTTCGGTGACCACGGTGACTCTGGTCTTCTGCGACAACGTTTCCTCTGTCTACCTCTCGGCGAATTCAGTGCATCACCGACGCACCAAGCATGTGGAGCTGGACATCCACTTCGTCCGCGAGTCGCGCTCGGCGAGTTCCGTGTCCTTCACATCCCCACGAAGCAACAGCTGGCTGATGTCATGACCAAAGGCCTGCCCAAGGACGTTTTCCTCCAGTTCAGGTCCAGTCTTTGCGTCGACACGGCCGACGACACGACTGCGGAGGGTGTTAGACCACATGTGTGTGTGTACGTAGTATGCCTGTGTATGTGTACGAGTAGAGTACATGTGATCGTGTGCGTGAGTTAGTGGCGCACGATCACCAGGAGTGGCGCACGATCTCTCTCCCTGGAGGTCTCTGTAAACTGTATATATGCCCCAGCCGATGAGCTAATCGAAGTGCGTTGAAACTCATAGCTAAACCTCCTCTTATCACTCTCCACAATTTAAATCGTGGACAGCAACCTAGTAGAGTCCGCTGAGTGACTCAAACGTGGTAAGCCATTGTGAACTCCAGCCACTGAGCTAGAGCCCTGTTCCCAGTATTCACTCAATCTAAATGAGAGAATAAGAAACATATGTAGGTAAGAGCTTTTTTACGGTACCCTTGTACTCCCTCCAGCAGAGATGGAGTAGTACTAGCAGTGCCAGTTTTGTTCGAGCTATCCATGGGGCTGAAGAAGAGGAGATAATTCACTCAACTGAAAGTAGAACACATAGGTAGTGCATACTTCCTTTTCCAAAAAAAAGGTCTATTTTTTATAGTGCACACCAGTGTTTCCTGAGCTCATTGTGAGGTGTCACAGTGGACCATTGATAGGTGGAGTACCAAAGCGAGCAGCGTTACTTATAAGCTCGTTGCCTAGTATGGCCACAAAAGGCATCTCCAACACTGACCCTTAAACTTCCCACATCTGTCCGGACCGCACTGTTCGGACAGCGGAAACCATCCAACAGGGGTCTGAATCGGTCCGCGACGTGGTCCGGACATACTTTCTCCCGCAAACTGAAGACAAATGTGAGGCTTTACGGGAGTCTGGACCACTGCCAAGCCCTCTTCTGAACGCCCTTTCGATGGCATCCGACGAGTAGAAAGAGCAGTTCTCCGGCATAAAAGCCAGCTGGGTGGCTCGCCGAACCCGACAGATACGAGTGAGGCAGCTCGCTGCTCCACCTCCCTCGCCTAGCTCGACAGAGCAAGTTGCCATCCCAAGCCGGCGCGTGGTTCAGCAACTTGCCGCTCCAAGCCAGCTCGTGGAAGAGTGGCGAGTTGCTCCAGCCAGCACGACGGGGAGCACAATGGCACGAGCATCGTCGTTTCTGTTGATGACTCCGCACTGTACTGCGCCTCCAGTGCGTGCGACTGCGCCATCCGCCGTCGACGCGGGGGTAGCCGAGCCATGCAAGCAGAGAAAGAAGCCGGCTGCGCGGACATCGACGAGGTGGCGGCCCACACGTCCACGCCCGCCGCCATCATCGTGGAGAAGTAGAACACGGAAGGCCGCCGCCGCTTGGGTCCCATGAAGGCAACCGACGAGGCGACGCCGGTGTCTTGCACCTGGGCTCCATGGAAGTGGAGGCGCCACCCTCCTTCCCCTCCGGCTGAAGCATCAGCCAGCAGTTCCACACCGTTGAGTGGTGGGGAAGCAAGTCACCCTTTAAGCTGAAGCATATACCTCCGGGGCTCCCGGCAGTCCGGCGAGCGGACCGCCGGACATGGGGAAGACAAAGGGATCCGCCACGGCCGGCCGTAGACTATGTAGTGTATCCGTGTCATGGCAGTGGAGTTCCGTGCGACCGTACGTGCATATAGTTTTACCTTTTTAGTTAAAATATGTTGAAAATATAAATGTTTTCATCTAGTTTGTATGAAATCCGTCATGTTTATATGAAATCCGATCGTGTTTGCATGAATTTCATCAGGTCGGTTCGATCTGTTGTTAAAATGTATGCGGCTATGGTTGGATAACGGCCTCCCGCGTCCGTGTCCGCGGAGTGGTCCCCCTGCCCATGGACAGATGCGGGAGGAAATTTGCAGGTCGCCGCTGGAGATGCCCGAAGAAAGAAAAACCCAAAAATTTGGTTGCTTCTAGCTAATTGCAGAGAAAAGAGACATCATGAACCGTAGATGGCATAAATGATGTGATCATTAAAAACAGGAAGATGCTACATCGAACAATGAAATTGTAATAGCACGGCTTGTAGGTATTCCTTTAAAATGGAGTGAAATGCGAAAAACCACCACATTAGTGGTCTCGTTAGCAGAAAACCACCACTTTACAATTCATGGCAGAATCACCGCACCAAAATATTAATATAGTGACAAAAAAACACTAACATGTGAAGCTAATTGCTTTGATGACATTGCTAATTGATTGGCCTTGCCCGTCAGGCTAAGCTGACATAAAAAAGTGTCACGAGAGCAAATTGACTTGGTTATCTTCTTCCTCCTCCTCGCTTTCGATGTGTCATTACATCAATACAATGGTTGGTGGTGATTTTTTGACCATCCACGGGGCAACATTAACTAGGAGCGCACCATAAACTACAAAATTTATATTTCTCAAGAATAAACTAACTCAAATTTCTTGACCTGGAGCTCACATCATCAAGTTAGAATTCTTATATATATATATATCCAGTAGCTAGCTGATGGCTTTGCTCTATCAAAAACAGAGCTAATTTCTTTTTTTAGGATTAGTAGAAATTAATCAGTCATGCAATAAGTTGGAAGAAAATTATCAACTTGCATAATAATCCCCTGCTCTTTAAGGTATGATTGACTTTATAATTTGAAAATTTCTCTAAGTGCTGTTTGGTTAGCAGGTATTTTAATAGGTTAAGGCCCTCGCATCGCTCGACAAGGACGACTCTGGTGGCGACCAACGTGTCCACCGCCGCCACCCTTCCCCTCCTCACCCCTCCTCGCCGCCTCTAGAGAGAGCCGTAGGGCAAGCCCTTGAGGGTTCCAAGGATGGTGGCAGCGGGGCCTTCGTCATTCGCCCGCTGGCTGGACTTGCGGGGGAGGCTCGGCACCCTGGCGGCTCCGATGCCGTTGTGGCTACTTGTCTTATTTCGGTGGTTGCGTGGCAGCTGTGGGTGCTCGTCCCGACGTGGGTAGGCCTTTGGGAGGCGGATTCGGTGCTGCCTCGTTAGATCAGGGCAGCCGTAGACCGAGGCGGGAGTGCCCAAACAGATAGCCTACGGTATTGACCGTTTTATATTTGAGGTACGAAAAATGGTACGCGCCAATATTTTATGGTTCGAACTTACAAGTATGAACTATTTCTTGAATCCCATGAGGCGCTCCAACCAACGGGTACGTAGTTCGTCACATACGCAAACAAGTGGCTGAGCATCGAACGCGGGTGAAGCATCATTCTCAACAACAACAAAAGAACAAGTCAGGTGTAACATCAGCTTATCAAATCACCAAATCAACCCAATAATTTGTTATGGCAAAATTGAGTTATTGGGTTGGCAAGTTGCTAGATATCATGCCAGATAAGTTTTTCAAATCCACCAATAAAATTATCAATATTCCCGAATGACAAATTTTACATTGCATTTATAACATATTTTTTGGAATCAACAACATAATACCAAGTCCAGGCTTTCTCGTGTAGAGGGTTATGGAACCTAAAACGTTGGCATAGCTTGGAAAATGACACAGCTTGCACTGCCATATTCGGTCCTCCACCACTGGAGTACAAAATTATGGGTCGGCACCGTAGCAGCCTTGACGCATGGGTACGTGTAACATGGGGCCAGCATAAACTAATATGATGCGATCCGTAAAATAGGGAAGCTGCACCCTTTTTCCTTTGTTATAGGAATCTGTACTATTAGGTACATGTAGAAGAGATATAGGAGGATATTCCCAAAAACAAAAACAAAAGAAAAATGGGAAGATGGATTGAGACGCTCCAGCAGATAAAGTCAAGTATTGGTTAGAGTAACTCTAGCAGACCCGCATCCCGCCGGCTCGCAAAACGCGTTTGTAGTTCGCGCAAAACCGCTTTTGCGGGTCGGCGCGGACGGCCACAGATGCAGACCCCTCAAACGGACCCGCATAAAAGTATATTCGCAGAATATGCTTTTTTACGGGTCGGCTTCTGCGGGTTCTGGTCAAGCACCACCGCGACGACCTGCAAACAGAAAAACTGCAATTCTCGAATTTAACATAGGATTTCACAAACAAGTTCAAATTCAAAAGACATAACGCAGTTTTACGCGCAAATAAAAGCCAAATTCAGTACGGCAAACACAAAATAGGGCCCTGCAAAAGTTTGCGCCCATGTCCGGCACCATCTTGGTCGATCTTTACTCCGCGCCATCGAGTCCATCTTGAAGTTCATCGCCACCACCGAATCCACCTCCAGCGCTTGTTCCAACTCCCGCACCGAAATCATCAACATTGCCATCATATGGAGCAGAGAAAACATCTCCAGAACTGTAGCACACACCGGCCGACGCAACCATTCTCCTCTTCAAGATTTCTCTCCTTGCCATATCATGCCATGTTTTAGTGAGATCATCCATGTCATTGCGGTTCATTGACATGATCTTGTTCTCTTCGGCGAGCAGCTTGGACATGGCTTTGTTTTCTGCAGCGCGTGTGAGGGAGTCCTGGATTAGGGGGTCCTCGGACAGCCGGACTATATCCTTTGGCCGGACTGTTGGACTATGAAGATGCAAGATTGAAGACTTCGTCCCGTGTCCAGGTGGGACTCTCCTTTGCATGGAAGGCAAGCTTGACAATTCGGATATGTAGATCTCCTCCCTTGTAACCGACTCTGTGTAACCCTAGCCCCCGCCGGTGTCTATATAAACCGGAGGGTTTAGTCCATAGGACAAGAACAATCATAATCATAGGCTAGCTTCTAGGGTTTAGCCTCTACGATCTCGTGGTAGATCAACTCTTGTAATACTCATATCATCAAGATCAATCAAGCAGGAAGTAAGATATTACCTCCATCGAGAGGGCCCGAACCTGGGTAAACATTGTGTACCCCGCCTCCTGTTACCATCCGCCTTAGACGCACAGTTCGGGACCCCCTACCCGAGATCCGCCGGTTTTGACACCGACATTGGTGCTTTCATTGAGAGTTCCACTGTGCCGTCACCGTAAGGCTTGATGGCTCCTTCGATCATCAACAACAATGCGATCCAGGGTGAGGTTTTTCTCCCCAGACAGATCTTCGTATTCGGCGGCTTCGCACTGCGGACCAACTCGCTTGGCCATCTGGAGCAGATCGAAAGCTACGCACCTGGCCGTCAGGTCAGGTTTGGAAGCTTAAACTATACTGCCGACATCCGCGGAGACTTGATCTTTGACGGATTCGAGCCCATGTCATGTGCGCCGCACAGTCACGACGAGCATGACTTAGCTCTGCGTCGGACGGTGTTCGGGAGGTCACACCTGCGACTACTCCGGCCCTCAATCCGGAGCACATTGTGCCGTCCGAGGACGGGTGGATGGACCCCGCCACGGAGGCCGCACACTCAGCGGCGTTAGAGCCGAATACTGACTTCAACTCTTATGAGACCTGTGTTGCCGAACCCTTGGATGCGTCCCCGGCCACAGTCTCCAAACCGCTCGCATCCGTGCCTATCGAATCTGATTGGGCACCGATCATGGAGTTATCTCCGTGGATATTTTCCAGCACTCGCCCTTGGGCGACGTGCTAGATTCATTAAGGTCTCTCGCTTTGTCAGGAGACCCTCGGCTGAACTATGTACGGCTCGAGTGAGAAGCGGACGGCGAAAAAATTCGTTCCCCACCCACCACCCACTCAATAGCCACTGTTGACGATTTAACCGACATGCTTGATTTCGACTCCGAAGACATCGATGGTATGGACGACGATGCAGGAGAGGAACAGGAACCACCGCCCATAGGGCGCTGGACAGCCACTTCATCACACGATATATATATGGTGGATACACCCAAAGAAAACAATGACGAGGAACGGAAGGATGCAGCGAAGGATAACCCCCTCGAGAAGCAACCAAAGCGACGACGTAGGCGCCGCTCCAAATCCCGCCTCGGCAAAAACAGCGATAACAGCGCAAGAAAGAATAATACCCCGGTCAACTCCAGAGGAAACGACGACCACATGGACCCAGCGACAGAGCAGGATGAGCCAGCGGACGGCGAACATAGTACGGAGCCGCTGTCCGATCACGGCGACGCCGAGGGTAAAGCTAATCAACCTGTCTCCGGAGAGGAGAACAGTCCGGACGACGATGCACACATCATCCCGGAAAGGCACTTGGAGCAAGAGAACCTTCATAGAAGGCTTATTGCCACCGCGAGGAGTCTAAAGAAGCAGAAGCAAAGGCTCAAGGCCGCGCAAAACACACACAATAGTAGATGGAACAAAGTGCTCGACACTGAAGAAAAGTACGGTGGCAGTCGCCACACAAAGAGCTATCCAAAGCGCAAGCTGCTGCCTGAATTCGATGACGAGGCTTTAAAGCCTATACAGCTGAAAAATAAAATGGCCGATCAGCCGGATCGACCACCCCGTGGCCGTGATAGGGCGGCTAACGATGTCACACATAAGTCAGCACACGATTTACGTGAGGACTTGCACCAAAAAGCCGGTATGACCAGGTCCATCTACGGATCTAGGAAGCGCGCTCCGGCACGGAAGAAAAATCGAACACTACAACCGTCAGCATGCCATGACACATCAAAATACAGGGGTGCCGCGCACCCCCTATGCTTCACCGATGAGGTGCTGGATCACGAATTTCCAAAGGGATTCAAGCCCGTGAACATAGAGGCATACGACGGAACGACAAACCCTGGGGTCTGGATTGAGGACTTTATCCTTCATATCCATATGGCTTGCGGAGATGATCTCCACGCCATCAAATACTTGTTGGGGAACGTACTAATTTCAAAAAAATTCCTACGCACACGCAAGATCATGGTGATGCATAGCAACGAGAGGGGAGAGTGTTGTCCACGTACCCTCGTAGACCTACAGCGGAAGCGTTATCACAACGCGGTTGATGTAGTCGTACGTCTTCACGATCCGACCGATCAAGTACCGAACGTACGGCACCTCCGAGTTCTACACACATTCAGCTCGATGACGTCCCTCGAACTCTGATCCAGCCGAGTGTTGAGGGAGAGTTTCGTCAGCACGACGGCGTGGTGACGATGATGATGTTCCACCGACGCAGGGCTTCGCCTAAGCTCCGCAACGGTATTATCGAGGTGTAATATGGTGGAGGGGGGCACCGCACACGGCTAAGAGATCTCAAGGATCAATTGTTGTGTCACTGGGGTGCCCCCCTGCCCCCGTATATAAAGGAGCAAGGGGGAGGCAGCCGGCCAAGGGGAGAGGCGCGCCATAGGGGGGAGTCCTACTCCCACCGGGAGTAGGACTCCTCCTTTCCTTGTGGGAGTAGGAGAAGGGAAGGGGGAAGGAGAAAGAAGGAAGGGTGCGCCCCCCTTCCCTAGTCCAATTCGGACCAGACCATGGGGAGGGGTGCGGCCACCTTTTGAGGCCTTTCTCTCCTTTCCCGTATGGCCCATAAAGGCCCAATACGAATTCCCGTAACTCTCCGGTACTCCGAAAAATACCCGAATCACTTGGAACCTTTCCGAAGTCCGAATATAGTCGTCCAATATATCGATTTTTACGTCTCGACCATTTCGAGACTCCTCGTCATATCCCCGATCTCATCCGGGACTCCGAACTCCTTCGGTACATCAAAACTCAATAAAACTGTCATCGTAACGTTAAGCGTGCGGACCCTACGGGTTCAAGAACTATGTAGACATGACCGAGACACGTCTCCGGTCAATAACCAATAGAGGGACCTGGATGCCCATATTGGCTCCCACATATTCTACGAAGATCTTTATCGGTCAGACCGCATAACAACATACGCTGTTTCCTTTGTCACCGGTATGTTGCTTGCCCGAGATTTGATCGTCGGTATCTCGATACCTAGTTCAATCTCGTTACCGGCAAGTCTCTTTACTCGTTCCGTAACACATCATCCCGCAACTAACTCATTAGTCATAATGCTTGCAAGGCTTATAGTGATGTGCATTACCGAGTGGGCCCAGAGATACCTCTCCGACAATTGGAGTGACAAATCCTAATCTCGAAATACGCCAACCCAACAAGTACCTTTGGAGACACCTGTAGAGCACCTTTATAATCACCCATTTACGTTGTGACGTTTGGTAGCACACAAAGTGTTCCTCCGGTAAACGGGAGTTGCATAATCTCATAGCCATAGGAACATGTATAAGTCATGAAGAAAGCAATAGCAACATACTAAACGATCGAGTGCTAAGCTAACGGAATGGGTCAAGTCAATCACGTCATTCTCCTAATGAGGTGATCTCGTTAATCAAATGACAACTTATGTCTATGGCTAGGAAACATAACCATCTTTGATTAACGAGCTAGTCAAGTAGAGGCATACTAGTGACACTCTGTTTGTCTATATATTCACACATGTATTATGTTTCCGGTTAATACAATTCTAGCATGAATAATAAACATTTATCATGATACAAGGAAATAAATAATACTTTATTATTGCCTCTAGGGCATATTTCCTTCAGTCTCCCACTTGCACTAGAGTCAATAATCTAGTTCACATCGCCATGTGATTTAACATCAATAATTCACATCACCATGTGATTAACACCTATAGTTCACATCTCTATGTGACCAACACTCAAAGGGTTTACTAGAGTCAATAATCTAGTTCACATCGCTATGTGATTAACACCCAAAGAGTACTAAGGTGTGATCATGTTTTGATTGTGAGATAATTTTAGTCAACGGGTCTGTTACATTCAGATCCGTAAGTATTTTGCAAATTTCTATGTCTACAATGCTCTGCACGGAGCTACTCTAGCTAATTGCTCCCACTTTCAATATGTATCTAGACCGAGACTTAGAGTCATCTAGATTTAGTGTCAAAACTTGCATCGACGTAACCCTTTACGACGAACCTTTTGTCACTTCCATAATCGAGAAACATATCCTTATTCCACTAAGAATAATTTTGACCACTGTCCAGTGATCTACTCCTAGATCACTATTGTACTCCCTTGCCAAAAACAGCGTAGGGTATACAATAGATCTGGTACACAGCATGGCATACTTTATAGAACCTATGGCCAAGGCATAGGGAATGACTTTCATTCTCTTTCTATCTTTTGCCGTGGTCGGGCTTTTGAGTCTTTACTCAATTTTACACCTTGTAACACAGGCAAGAACTCTTTCTTTGGCTGTTCTATTTTGAACTACTTCAAAATCTTGTTAAGGTATGTACTCATTGAAAAACTTACCAAGCGTCTTCATCTATCTCTATAGATCTTGATGCTCAATATGTAAGCAGTTTCACCGAGGTCTTTCTTTTGAAAAACTCCTTTCAAACACTCCTTTATGCTTTGCAGAATAATTCTACATTATTTCTGATCAACAATATGTCATTCACATATACTTATCAGAAATGCTGTAGTGCTCCCACTCACTTTCTTGTAAATACAGGCTTCACCGCAAGTCTGTATAAAACTATATCCTTTGATCAACTTATCAAAGCATATATTCCTACTCCGAGATGCTTGCACCAGTCCATAGATGGATCGCTGGAGCTTGCATATTTTGTTAGCACCTTTAGGATTGACAAAACCTTCTGGTTGCATCATATACAACTCTTCTTTAACAAATCCATTAAGGAATGCAGTTTTGTTTATCCATTTGCCAGATTTCATAAAATGCGGCAATTGCTAACTTGATTCAGACAGACTTAAGCATAGATACGAGTGAGAAACTCTCATCGTAGTCAACATCTTGAACTTGTCGAAAACCTTTTTGCGACAATTCTAGCTTTGTAGATAGTAACACTACTATCAACATCCGTCTTCCTCTTGAAGATCCATTTTAATCTCAATGGCTCGCCAATCATTGGGCAAGTCAATCAAAGTCCATACTTTGTTCTCATACATGGATCCCATCTCAGATTTCATGGCCTCAAGCCATTTTGCGGAATCTGGGCTCACCATCGCTTCTTCATAGTTCGTAGGTTCGTCATGGTCTAGTAACATAACCTCCAGAACAGGATTACCGTACCACTCTGGTGCGGATCTTACTCTGGTTGACCTACGAGGTTTAGTAATAACTTTATCTGAAGTTCCATGATCATCATCATTAACTTCCTCATTAATTGGTGCAGGAGTCACAGGAACAGATTTTTGTGATGAACTACTTTCCAATAAGGGAGCAGGTACAGTTACCTCATCAAGTTCTACTTTCCTCCCACTCACTTCTTTCGAGAGAAACTCCTTCTCTAAAAAGGATCCATCTTTAGCAATGAATGTCTTGCCTTCGGATCTGTGATAGAAGGTGTACCCAACTGTCTCCTTTGGGTATCCTATGAAGACACATTTCTCCGATTTGGGTTTTGAGCTTATCAGGATGAAACTTTTTCACATAAGCATCGCAAACCCAAAATTTTAAGAAACGACAACTTTGGTTTCTTGCTAAACCTCAGTTCATAAGGCGTCGTCTCAACGGATTTTGATGGTGCCCTATTTAACGTGAATGCAGCTGTCTCTAATGCATAACCCCAAAATGATAGTGATAGATCGGTAAGATACATCATATATCCCACCATATCTAATAAAGTACGATTACGACATTCGGACACACCGTTACACCGTGGTGTTCCAGGTGGCGTGAGTAGTGAAACTATTTCACATTGTTTTAACTGAAGGCCCAACTCGTAACTCAAATACTCTTCTCTACGATCAGATCGTAGAAACTTTATTTTTCTTGTTACGATGATTTTCCACTTCACTCTGAAATTATATGAACTTTTCAAATGTTTCAGACTTATGTTTCATTAAGTAGATATACCCATATCTGCTCAAATCATCTGTGAAGGTGAGAAAATAACGATATCCGCCACGAGCCTCAATATTCATTGGACCACATACATCTGTATGTATGACTTCCAACAAATCTGTTGCTCTCTCCATAGTTCCGAAGAACGGCGTTTTTAGTCATCTTGCCCAAGTGATTCCAAAATCCCATCAGTATGGAGTTTCTTCATGCTCTTTACACCAATATGACCTAAACGGCAGTGCCACAAATAAGTTGCACTATCATTATTAACTTTGCATCTTTTGGCTTCAATATTATGAATATGTGTATCACTACGATCGAGATCCAACAAACCATTTTCATTGGTGTGTGTGACCATAAAAGGTTTTTTATTCATGTAAACAGAACAACAATTGTTCTCTAACTTAAATGAATAACCGTATTGCAATAAACATGATCAAATCATATTCATGCTCAACGCAAACACCAAATAACACTTATTTAGTTTCCACACTAATCCCGAATGTATAGGGAGTGTGCGATGATGATCATATCAATCTTGGAACTACTTCCAACACACATCGTCACCTCTCCTTGTACTAGTCTCTGTTTATTCTGCAACTCCCGTTTCGAGTTACTACTCTTAGCAACTGAACCAGTATCAAATACCGAGGGGTTGCTATAAACACTAGTAAAGTACACATCAATAACATGTATATCCAATATATCTTTGTTCACTTTGCCATCCTTCTTATCCACCAAATACTTGGGGTAGTTCCGCTTCCAGTGACCAGTCCCTTTGCAGTAGAAGCACTTAGTCTCAGGCTTAGGTACAGACTTGGGCTTCTTCACTTGAGTAGCAACTTGCTTGCCGTTCTTTTGAAGTTCTCCTTCTTCCCTTTGCCCTTTTCTTGAAACTAGTGGTCTCGTCAACCATCAACACTTGATGTTTTTCTTGATTTCTACCTTCGTCGATTTCAGCATCACGAAGAGCTCGGGAATTACTTTTGTCATCCCTTGCATACTATAGTTCATCACAAAGTTCTACTAACTTGGTGATGGTGACTAGAGAATTCTGTCAATCACTATTTTATCTGGAAGATTAACTCCCACTTGATTCAAGCGATTGTAGTACCCAGACAATCTGAGCACATGCTCATTAGTTGAGCGATTCTCCTCCATCTTTTAGCTATAGAACTTGTTGGAGACTTCATATCTCTCAACTCGGGTATTTGCTTGAAATATTAACTTCAACTCCTGGAACATCTTATATGTTCCATGACGTTCAAAACGTCTTTGAAGTCCCGATTCTAAGCTGTTAAGCATGGTGCACTAAACTATCAAGTAGTCATCATATTGAGCTAGCCAAACATTCATAACGTCTGCATCTGCTCCTGCAATAGGTCTGTCACCTAGCGGTGCATCAAGGACATAATTTTTCTGTGCAGCAATGAGGATAATCCTCAGATCACGGATCCAGTCCGCATCTTTGCTACTAACATCTTTCAACATAATTTTCTCTAGGAACATATCAAAAATAAAATAGGGAAGCAACAACGCGAGCTATTGATCTACAACATAATTTGCAAAATACTATCAGGACTAAGTTCATGATAAATTTAAGTTCAATTAATCATATTACTTAAGAACTCCCACTTAGATAGACATCCCTCTAATCCTCTAAGTGATCACGTGATCCATATCAACTAAACCATGTCCGATCATCACGTGAGATGGAGTAGTTTCAATGGTGAACATCACTATGTTGATCATATCTACTATATGATTCACGCTCGACCTTTCGGTCTCCGTGTTCCGAGGCCATATCTGTTATATGCTAGGCTCGTCAAGTTTAACCTGAGTATTCCGCGTGTGCGACTGTTTTGCACCCGTTGTATTTGAACGTAGAGCCTATCACACCCGATCATCACGTGGTGTCTCAGCACGAAGAACTTTCGCAACGGTGCATACTCAGGGAGAACACTTATACTTTGATAATTTAGTGAAGGATCATCTTATAATGCTACCGTCAAACAAAGCAATATAATATGCATAAAGGATTAACATCACATGCAATCAATATAAGTGATATGATATGGCCATCATCATCTTGTGCTTGTGATCTCCATCTCCGAAGCACCATGCTTGTGATCTCCATCTCCGAAGCACCGTCATGATCACCATCGTCA
The DNA here is from genome assembly GCF_002575655.3 of Aegilops tauschii subsp. strangulata. Lineage (NCBI taxonomy): Eukaryota > Viridiplantae > Streptophyta > Magnoliopsida > Poales > Poaceae > Aegilops > Aegilops tauschii. The sequence continues at coordinate 6,263,017 of NC_053039.3, forward strand.
CTGGCGTGACACCTTGATCTCCATCGTAGCATCGTTGTCGTCTCGCCAACTTATTGCTTTTACGACTATCGCTACTGCTTAGTGATAAAGTAAAACTATTACATGGCGATTGCATCTCATACAATAAAGCGACAACCATATGGCTCCTGCCAGTTGCCGATAACTCGGTTACAAAGCATGATCATCTCATACAACACATTATATCACATCATGTCTTGACCATATCACATCACATCATGCCCTGCAAAAATAAGTTAGACGTCCTCTACTTTGTTGTTGCATATTTTACGTGGCTGCTACGGGCTTAGCAAGAACCGTTCTTACCTACGCATCAAAACCACAACGATAGTTTGTCAAGTTGGTGCTGTTTTAACCTTCGCAAGGACCGGGCGTAGCCACACTCGGTTCAACTAAAGTGAGAGAGACAGACACCCGCCGGTCACCTTTAAGCCACGAGTGCTCGCAACGGTGAAACCAGTCTCGCGTAAGCGTACGCGTAATGTCGGTCCGGGCCGCTTCATCTCACAATACCGCTGAACCAAAGTATGACATGCTGGTAAGCAGTATGACTTATATCGCCCACAACTCACTTGTGTTCTACTCGTGCATAGCATCAACGCATAAAACCAGGCTCGGATGCCACTGTTGGGGAACGTAATAATTTCAAAAAAAATCCTACGCACACGCAAGATCATGGTGATGCATAGCAACGAGAGGGGAGAGTGTTGTCCACGTACCCTCATAGACCGACAGCGGAAGCGTTATCACAACGCGGTTGATGTAGTCGTACGTCTTCACGATCCGACCGATCAAGTACCGAACGTACGGCACCTCCGAGTTCTACACACGTTCAGCTCGATGACGTCCCTCGAACTCCGATCCAGCCGAGTGTTGAGGGAGAGTTTCGTCAGCACGACGGCGTGGTGACGATGATGATGTTCCACCAACGCAGGGCTTCGCCTAAGCTCCGCAACGGTATTATCGAGGTGTAATATGGTGGAGGGGGGCACCGCACACGGCTAAGAGATCTCAAGGATCAATTGTTGTGTCTCTGGGGTGCCCCCCTGCCCCCGTATATAAAGGAGCAAGGGGGAGGCAGCCGGCCAAGGGGAGAGGCGCGCCATAGGGGGGAGTCCTACTCCCACCGGGAGTAGGACTCCTCCTTTCCTTGTGGGAGTAGGAGAAGGGAAGGGGGAAGGAGAAAGAAGGAAGGGTGCGCCCCCCTTCCCTAGTCCAATTCGGACCAGACCATGGGGAGGGTGCGGCCACCTTTTGAGGCCTTTCTCTCCTTTCCCGTATGGCCCATTAAGGCCCAATACGAATTCCCGTAACTCTCCGGTACTCCGAAAAATACCCGAATCACTCGGAACCTTTCCGAAGTCCGAATATAGTCGTCCAATATATCGACTTTTACGTATTGACCATTTCGAGACTCCTCGTCATATTCCCGATCTCATCCGGGACTCCGAACTCCTTCGGTACATCAAAACTCAATAAAACTGTCATCGTAACGTTAAGCGTGCGGACCCTACGGGTTCGAGAACTATGTAGACATGACCGAGACACGTCTCCGGTCAATAACCAATAGCGGGACCTGGATGCCCATATTGGCTCCCACATATTCTACGAAGATCTTTATCGGTCAGACCGCATAACAACATACGTTGTTCCCTTTGTCACTGGTATGTTGCTTGCCCGAGGTTTGATCGTCGGTATCTCGATACCTAGTTCAATCTCATTACCGGCAAGTCTCTTTACTCGTTCCGTAACACATCATCCCGCAACTAACTCATTAGTCACAATGCTTGCAAGGCTTATAGTGATGTGCATTACCGAGTGGGCCCAGAGATACCTCTCCGACAATTGGAGTGACAAATCCTAATCTCGAAATACGCCAACCCAACAAGTACCTTTGGAGACACCTGTAGAGCACCTTTATAATCACCCATTTACGTTGTGACGTTTGGTAGCACACAAAGTGTTCCTCCGGTAAACGGGAGTTGCATAATCTCATAGCCATAGGAACATGTATAAGTCATGAAGAAAGCAATAGCAACATACTAAACGATCGAGTGCTAAGCTAACGGAATGGGTCAAGTCAATCACGTCATTCTCCTAATGAGGTGATCTCGTTAATCAAATGACAACTTATGTCTATGGCTAGGAAACATAACCATCTTTGATTAACGAGCTAGTCAAGTAGAGGCATACTAGTGACACTCTGTTTGTCTATATATTCACACATGTATTATGTTTCCGGTTAATACAATTCTAGCATGAATAATAAACATTTATCATGATACAAGGAAATAAATAATACTTTATTATTGCCTCTAGGGCATATTTCCTTCAGTCTCCCACTTGCACTAGAGTCAATAATCTAGTTCACATCGCCATGTGATTTAACATCAATAATTCACATCACCATGTGATTAACACCTATAGTTCACATCTCTATGTGACCAACACTCAAAGGGTTTACTAGAGTCAATAATCTAGTTCACATCGCTATGTGATTAACACCCAAAGAGTACTAAGGTGTGATCATGTTTTGATTGTGAGATAATTTTAGTCAACGGGTCTGTTACATTCAGATCCGTAAGTATTTTGCAAATTTCTATGTCTACAATGCTCTGCACGGAGCTACTCTAGCTAATTGCTCCCACTTTCAATATGTATCTAGACCGAGACTTAGAGTCATCTAGATTTAGTGTCAAAACTTGCATCGACGTAACCCTTTACGACGAACCTTTTGTCACTTCCATAATCGAGAAACATATCCTTATTCCACTAAGAATAATTTTGACCACTGTCCAGTGATCTACTCCTAGATCACTATTGTACTCCCTTGCCAAAAACAGCGTAGGGTATACAATAGATCTGGTACACAGCATGGCATACTTTATAGAACCTATGGCCAAGGCATAGGGAATGACTTTCATTCTCTTTCTATCTTTTGCCGTGGTCGGGCTTTTGAGTCTTTACTCAATTTTACACCTTGTAACACAGGCAAGAACTCTTTCTTTGGCTGTTCTATTTTGAACTACTTCAAAATCTTGTTAAGGTATGTACTCATTGAAAAACTTACCAAGCGTCTTCATCTATCTCTATAGATCTTGATGCTCAATATGTAAGCAGTTTCACCGAGGTCTTTCTTTTGAAAAACTCCTTTCAAACACTCCTTTATGCTTTGCAGAATAATTCTACATTATTTCTGATCAACAATATGTCATTCACATATACTTATCAGAAATGCTGTAGTGCTCCCACTCACTTTCTTGTAAATACAGGCTTCACCGCAAGTCTGTATAAAACTATATCCTTTGATCAACTTATCAAAGCATATATTCCTACTCCGAGATGCTTGCACCAGTCCATAGATGGATCGCTGGAGCTTGCATATTTTGTTAGCACCTTTAGGATTGACAAAACCTTCTGGTTGCATCATATACAACTCTTCTTTAACAAATCCATTAAGGAATGCAGTTTTGTTTATCCATTTGCCAGATTTCATAAAATGCGGCAATTGCTAACTTGATTCAGACAGACTTAAGCATAGATACGAGTGAGAAACTCTCATCGTAGTCAACATCTTGAACTTGTCGAAAACCTTTTTGCGACAATTCTAGCTTTGTAGATAGTAACACTACTATCAGCATCCGTCTTCCTCTTGAAGATCCATTTTAATCTCAATGGCTCGCCAATCATTGGGCAAGTCAATCAAAGTCCATACTTTGTTCTCATACATGGATCCCATCTCAGATTTCATGGCCTCAAGCCATTTTGCGGAATCTGGGCTCACCATCGCTTCTTCATAGTTCGTAGGTTCGTCATGGTCTAGTAACATAGCCTCCAGAACAGGATTACCGTACCACTCTGGTGCGGATCTTACTCTGGTTGACCTACGAGGTTTAGTAATAACTTTATCTGAAGTTCCATGATCATCATCATTAACTTCCTCATTAATTGGTGCAGGAGTCACAGGAACAGATTTTTGTGATGAACTACTTTCCAATAAGGGAGCAGGTACAGTTACCTCATCAAGTTCTACTTTCCTCCCACTCACTTCTTTCGAGAGAAACTCCTTCTCTAAAAAGGATCCATCTTTAGCAATGAATGTCTTGCCTTCGGATCTGTGATAGAAGGTGTACCCAACTGTCTCCTTTGGGTATCCTATGAAGACACATTTCTCCGATTTGGGTTTTGAGCTTATCAGGATGAAACTTTTTCACATAAGCATCGCAAACCCAAAATTTTAAGAAACGACAACTTTGGTTTCTTGCTAAACCTCAGTTCATAAGGCGTCGTCTCAACGGATTTTGATGGTGCCCTATTTAACGTGAATGCAGCTGTCTCTAATGCATAACCCCAAAATGATAGTGATAGATCGGTAAGATACATCATATATCCCACCATATCTAATAAAGTACGATTACGACATTCGGACACACCGTTACACCGTGGTGTTCCAGGTGGCGTGAGTAGTGAAACTATTTCACATTGTTTTAACTGAAGGCCCAACTCGTAACTCAAATACTCTTCTCTACGATCAGATCGTAGAAACTTTATTTTTCTTGTTACGATGATTTTCCACTTCACTCTGAAATTATATGAACTTTTCAAATGTTTCAGACTTATGTTTCATTAAGTAGATATACCCATATCTGCTCAAATCATCTGTGAAGGTGAGAAAATAACGATATCCGCCACGAGCCTCAATATTCATTGGACCACATACATCTGTATGTATGACTTCCAACAAATCTGTTGCTCTCTCCATAGTTCCGAAGAACGGCGTTTTTAGTCATCTTGCCCAAGTGATTCCAAAATCCCATCAGTATGGAGTTTCTTCATGCTCTTTACACCAATATGACCTAAACGGCAGTGCCACAAATAAGTTGCACTATCATTATTAACTTTGCATCTTTTGGCTTCAATATTATGAATATGTGTATCACTACGATCGAGATCCAACAAACCATTTTCATTGGTGTGTGTGACCATAAAAGGTTTTTTATTCATGTAAACAGAACAACAATTGTTCTCTAACTTAAATGAATAACCGTATTGCAATAAACATGATCAAATCATATTCATGCTCAACGCAAACACCAAATAACACTTATTTAGTTTCCACACTAATCCCGAATGTATAGGGAGTGTGCGATGATGATCATATCAATCTTGGAACTACTTCCAACACACATCGTCACCTCTCCTTGTACTAGTCTCTGTTTATTCTGCAACTCCCGTTTCGAGTTACTACTCTTAGCAACTGAACCAGTATCAAATACCGAGGGGTTGCTATAAACACTAGTAAAGTACACATCAATAACATGTATATCCAATATATCTTTGTTCACTTTGCCATCCTTCTTATCCACCAAATACTTGGGGTAGTTCCGCTTCCAGTGACCAGTCCCTTTGCAGTAGAAGCACTTAGTCTCAGGCTTAGGTACAGACTTGGGATTCTTCACTTGAGTAGCAACTTGCTTGCCGTTCTTTTGAAGTTCTCCTTCTTCCCTTTGCCCTTTTCTTGAAACTAGTGGTCTCGTCAACCATCAACACTTGATGTTTTTCTTGATTTCTACCTTCGTCGATTTCAGCATCACGAAGAGCTCGGGAATTACTTTTGTCATCCCTTGCATACTATAGTTCATCACAAAGTTCTACTAACTTGGTGATGGTGACTAGAGAATTCTGTCAATCACTATTTTATCTGGAAGATTAACTCCCACTTGATTCAAGCGATTGTAGTACCCAGACAATCTGAGCACATGCTCATTAGTTGAGCGATTCTCCTCCATCTTTTAGCTATAGAACTTGTTGGAGACTTCATATCTCTCAACTCGGGTATTTGCTTGAAATATTAACTTCAACTCCTGGAACATCTTATATGTTCCATGACGTTCAAAACGTCTTTGAAGTCCCGATTCTAAGCTGTTAAGCATGGTGCACTAAACTATCAAGTAGTCATCATATTGAGCTAGCCAAACATTCATAACGTCTGCATCTGCTCCTGCAATAGGTCTGTCACCTAGCGGTGCATCAAGGACATAATTTTTCTGTGCAGCAATGAGGATAATCCTCAGATCACGGATCCAGTCCGCATCTTTGCTACTAACATCTTTCAACATAATTTTCTCTAGGAACATATCAAAAATAAAATAGGGAAGCAACAACGCGAGCTATTGATCTACAACATAATTTGCAAAATACTATCAGGACTAAGTTCATGATAAATTTAAGTTCAATTAATCATATTACTTAAGAACTCCCACTTAGATAGACATCCCTCTAATCCTCTAAGTGATCACGTGATCCATATCAACTAAACCATGTCCGATCATCACGTGAGATGGAGTAGTTTCAATGGTGAACATCACTATGTTGATCATATCTACTATATGATTCACGCTCGACCTTTCGGTCTCCGTGTTCCGAGGCCATATCTGTTATATGCTAGGCTCGTCAAGTTTAACCTGAGTATTCCGCGTGTGCGACTGTTTTGCACCCGTTGTATTTGAACGTAGAGCCTATCACACCCGATCATCACGTGGTGTCTCAGCACGAAGAACTTTCGCAACGGTGCATACTCAGGGAGAACACTTATACTTTGATAATTTAGTGAAGGATCATCTTATAATGCTACCGTCAAACAAAGCAATATAATATGCATAAAGGATTAACATCACATGCAATCAATATAAGTGATATGATATGGCCATCATCATCTTGTGCTTGTGATCTCCATCTCCGAAGCACCATGCTTGTGATCTCCATCTCCGAAGCACCGTCATGATCACCATCGTCACTGGCGTGACACCTTGATCTCCATCGTAGCATCGTTGTCGTCTCGCCAACTTATTGCTTTTACGACTATCGCTACTGCTTAGTGATAAAGTAAAACTATTACATGGCGATTGCATCTCATACAATAAAGCGACAACCATATGGCTCCTGCCAGTTGCCGATAACTCGGTTACAAAGCATGATCATCTCATACAACACATTATATCACATCATGTCTTGACCATATCACATCACATCATGCCCTGCAAAAATAAGTTAGACGTCCTCTACTTTGTTGTTGCATATTTTACGTGGCTGCTACGGGCTTAGCAAGAACCGTTCTTACCTACGCATCAAAACCACAACGATAGTTTGTCAAGTTGGTGCTGTTTTAACCTTCGCAAGGACCGGGCGTAGCCACACTCGGTTCAACTAAAGTGAGAGAGACAGACACCCGCCGGTCACCTTTAAGCCACGAGTGCTCGCAACGGTGAAACCAGTCTCGCGTAAGCGTACGCGTAATGTCGGTCCGGGCCGCTTCATCTCACAATACCGCTGAACCAAAGTATGACATGCTGGTAAGCAGTATGACTTATATCGCCCACAACTCACTTGTGTTCTACTCGTGCATAGCATCAACGCATAAAACCAGGCTCGGATGCCACTGTTGGGGAACGTAATAATTTCAAAAAAAATCCTACGCACACGCAAGATCATGGTGATGCATAGCAACGAGAGGGGAGAGTGTTGTCCACGTACCCTCATAGACCGACAGCGGAAGCGTTATCACAACGCGGTTGATGTAGTCGTACGTCTTCACGATCCGACCGATCAAGTACCGAACGTACGGCACCTCCGAGTTCTACACACGTTCAGCTCGATGACGTCCCTCGAACTCCGATCCAGCCGAGTGTTGAGGGAGAGTTTCGTCAGCACGACGGCGTGGTGACGATGATGATGTTCCACCAACGCAGGGCTTCGCCTAAGCTCCGCAACGGTATTATCGAGGTGTAATATGGTGGAGGGGGGCACCGCACACGGCTAAGAGATCTCAAGGATCAATTGTTGTGTCTCTGGGGTGCCCCCCTGCCCCCGTATATAAAGGAGCAAGGGGGAGGCAGCCGGCCAAGGGGAGAGGCGCGCCATAGGGGGGAGTCCTACTCCCACCGGGAGTAGGACTCCTCCTTTCCTTGTGGGAGTAGGAGAAGGGAAGGGGGAAGGAGAAAGAAGGAAGGGTGCGCCCCCCTTCCCTAGTCCAATTCGGACCAGACCATGGGGAGGGTGCGGCCACCTTTTGAGGCCTTTCTCTCCTTTCCCGTATGGCCCATTAAGGCCCAATACGAATTCCCGTAACTCTCCGGTACTCCGAAAAATACCCGAATCACTCGGAACCTTTCCGAAGTCCGAATATAGTCGTCCAATATATCGACTTTTACGTATTGACCATTTCGAGACTCCTCGTCATATTCCCGATCTCATCCGGGACTCCGAACTCCTTCGGTACATCAAAACTCAATAAAACTGTCATCGTAACGTTAAGCGTGCGGACCCTACGGGTTCGAGAACTATGTAGACATGACCGAGACACGTCTCCGGTCAATAACCAATAGCGGGACCTGGATGCCCATATTGGCTCCCACATATTCTACGAAGATCTTTATCGGTCAGACCGCATAACAACATACGTTGTTCCCTTTGTCACTGGTATGTTGCTTGCCCGAGGTTTGATCGTCGGTATCTCGATACCTAGTTCAATCTCGTTACCGGCAAGTCTCTTTACTCGTTCCGTAACACATCATCCCGCAACTAACTCATTAGTCACAATGCTTGCAAGGCTTATAGTGATGTGCATTACCGAGTGGGCCCAGAGATACCTCTCCGACAATTGGAGTGACAAATCCTAATCTCGAAATACGCCAACCCAACAAGTACCTTTGGAGACACCTGTAGAGCACCTTTATAATCACCCATTTACGTTGTGACGTTTGGTAGCACACAAAGTGTTCCTCCGGTAAACGGGAGTTGCATAATCTCATAGTCATAGGAACATGTATAAGTCATGAAGAAAGCAATAGCAACATACTAAACGATCGAGTGCTAAGCTAACGGAATGGGTCAAGTCAATCACATCATTCTCCTAATGAGGTGATCTCGTTAATCAAATGACAACTTATGTCTATGGCTAGGAAACATAACCATCTTTGATTAACGAGCTAGTCAAGTAGAGGCATACTAGTGACACTCTGTTTGTCTATATATTCACACATGTATTATGTTTCCGGTTAATACAATTCTAGCATGAATAATAAACATTTATCATGATACAAGGAAATAAATAATACTTTATTATTGCCTCTAGGGCATATTTCCTTCAATACTTGCCCCTCAAGTTGAAAGGACCAGCTCGGCACTGGCTGAAGAGCCTCCCCAAAAACTCAATTGGAAGTTGGGAGGAGCTTGAGGATGCTTTTAGGGCTAATTTTCAAGGGACCTATGTCCGACTTCCGGATGCAGACGATTTAAGTCATATAATTCAACAGCCCGGAGAGTCTGCCCGAAAGCTTTGGAACAGATTCCTCACTAAGAAGAATCAAATAGTCGACTGCCCGGACGACGAAGCCTTAGCGGCTTTCAAACACAGCGTCCGGGACGAATGGCTCGCCAGACACCTCGGCCAAGAAAACCCGAGGACAATGGCAGCCCTAACAAGCCTTATGACCCGCTATTGCGCGGGCGAAGATAGTTGGCTGGCCCGTAGCGGCACCAGCGACCCAGGCACATCCAAAGTCAGGGATGGCAATGGAAAACCACGACGCAATAAAAGCAAGCGTCAAAACAATCAAGACAGCCCAGACAACACGGCGGTAAACGCCGGATTCAGGGGCTCTCGACCCGGTCAACGGAAAAAGCCATTCAAAGGCAGTAGAGACGACACCTCCGACAAACCTGCAAATCACACCAACAGAGAATGCTGGGTCTTCAAGCAGGCCGGCAAGCTAAACGCCGATCACAAGGGGAGGGAGACACCAAGTGAAGACGAGGATGAGCCTCGCCAGCAAAACACTGGGGGACAGAAAAAATTCCCACCAGAGGTCAAAACAGTGAACATGATTCACGTAACCAAGAGGAGGAGCAAACACGCACTCCGAGACATATGCGCCATGGACCCCTCACCCCCAAGTTCAACCCTTGGTCGGCCTGTCCGATCACTTTTGATCGTAGGGATCACCCGACTGGTATCCGACACGGAGGATCGGCTGCCTTGGTACTAGACACAATAATTGACGGATACCATCTCACCCGAGTCCTTATGGACGGCGACAGTAGTCTTAATCTGATATATCAGGACACAGTCCGCAAAATGGGGATAGACCCGACAAGAATCAGGCAAAGCAATAGTACCTTTAAAGGAGTAATACCAGGCCCAGAGGCCCGCTGCACGGGCTCTCTAGTACTAGAGGTTGTATTCGGTTCTCCCGACAACTTCCGAAGTGAAAAGTTAACCTTCGACATCGCTCCTTTCCGAAGCGGCTATCAAGCACTACTCGGAAAAACGGCCTTCGCTCGTTTTAATGCAGTACCGCATTACGCTTATCTCAAGCTTAAGATGCCCGGTCCGCGTGGCATCATCATAGTTAGCGGAAACACATGGAGTTCCTTACATGCGGAAGAATGTGTGGCGGCTTTAGCAGCCGAACACTGAACGACCTCTCCAACCAGAATAAATGATCGGTCGTCAAGACCACGGACACGGCTAGACAAGTCCGGCGCACCACTAGCTGTAACAGCTCAGACAAACCTGAGATTGGGTCGATGGATATACCCCCATAGGTGGCGCTAGGGGCTTCCCGCATGTAAAAAGGACTACAGTTCGGCTTGACTTTATTTAGATTGAATTTTAATGGTTTATTAAGAATAACCAATATTTCGCACAAAACTTTCACCTGAGTTTTTCTCTTTTACAGATGATAATCGTGCTACAACCTTCCAGGATACGGCACAACGGAGACACAGGCGCAGACGTGCAGCAGGGACCCGCTCAAAGGTTTCTTTTTAGATTAAGACCCTGTGTAAACCTTTCTTACTGTCTCTTGTTGCTTCACACCCTCCGGATACTCAACACAACCGAGAGGGATGCTAGCGTTATTGGCATTTCGCCACGTCAGACTAATTCACGTACCTGGAAATTCAGGGTTCATTATCAAGGGCGTTACTCAGCCCGGTATATGTTGTAAAGTCCGAACACCTTAGGGAGTGTTCGGCGTTGCAAGTTTGGCCTTATATGCATCAGCTCCGAATCATGTCTTTGGTCAATAGTTGGGTTTGCCCGGCTCCCGTGTTTTGCTACCTTATGTTCCGCTCTATCAGCTCAGGTGGCACCGGGAGAACTACAACGATTGTGCCCTGGTTCATCTGGACGAGCACCTCAGTAGAGAAAGCCGAAAACTGACTCATGATAAAGCGCGAGACTGGTCAACCACTCGATGACTCAGTGGAATCTTCGCGATTCCTCCGCATTAACGAAGGGCCGGTTTCCCGGCCATGTATGTACGCGCCCCGTATTCGGACGAGCGCGGAAGTACCAGGGGCTATATAGTAGCCCCACCGTCAAACTCCTATGGCTAAGTGAAAGTGTTAAAGCTATCTAGTTCGATTGCCTTGTTCGTCGTGCCATCACCTCCTTAATGGACCAAGACGTTGGATCAAGTGTGAATACGCGCTTTTCCGAACACCCCCGCATTATATGCGTGGGGGCCGAAGCCGACGACTGCAAACTTTCAGGTTATATACATACATAAACGGCCGCACATGAGGCATCATAATACTTTCAGGCAAAAGTATAAACACATCCTTTATAATCCAAATAGCATTGTTTTTACAATCGGGATACATGTTACTCGAACATGATACTCTTCGAGCACTGAGCCTCTATTAAACGAGCACCTTCTAGGACTTCCTCAAAATAGTGCTCGGCCGAGACCTGGCCTATGGCCGGATCCTGGGTTGCAATAGCGGTGGCCTCCATCTCTACCCGGTATGCCTTAACACGGGCAAGAGCCATCCGCGCACCCTCTATGCACGCCGACCTCTTTACAGTGTCGATATGCGGCACAACACCAAGGAATCATTGCACTAAGCCAAAATAACTATTCGGCCTTGGTCCTTCCGGCCAAAGATGATCCACGACAGACCTCATGGCAAGTCTGGACAATCTATGGAGTTCCGCCCACTCGGCCATTTGTTCATTTAACAGCAGCGGACACGTTGGAGCACTGAACTGCGACCAGAACAACTTCTCCACTTCGTGATCTTTTTGATCTTTAAAAAACCCGATCGCATCAGCAACACTCGTTGCCAAGTCCAAGTACGCGTCTACAACACTCCATAAATGATCCAGAGGGGCATACTTCGGATCTCCAAACTTTGTCCACAACAAAAAGGGCTTCCCAGCCGTGATATCTCCGGCTTGACGAAGCTCCTCCTTCGCCGCTCTGATTTTAGAGCGGGTTTCCTTGGCTGCTACCATGGCTTTCTCCAGGTCCGCCGCTTTCGCTTGGCTTTCCTTTTCAAGAAGCTCATACCGGTCGGCGGCAGCCCTCAGCTCAACAGCCATCTTGGCTATTTTATCTTCGCTCTGGCGATGAGCAGCTTGTTCGGCTCTTAACTCTGGTGATGAGCAGCTTGTTCGGCTCTTAACTCAGCCCGAAGGGTCTCCACGACGGCAGCTCCATCTGCAATCACAGCATATTACAAATACTAGCGTCATGCTCCTCTTAATAGCTGTTGACCACCGGCGAATACATACCCTGTGCCTCGTCAAGCCGCTTGTTTACAAGCACGATGTCGGCATCTGCCGGATCAAGTTGCCGCCTCAGTTCAGCAAACTCACCAGTCCGGCCAGCCACCGGACCCTCAGCCGCCTGCACATGAAAGCATCATGATCATTACCTGGGACTATGACCCTCTATTTGCCGCCTTTGGGCAGCAACCAAAGTCTCAGCGGCTACTATATATCTGCATAGGGCACACCTAGCGTGTGCGGTACCGTCAAACAATATATATATTACTTTGCGTACCTCAAAGCCTCTTAGTAGGCTCATAAAAGCTTCATGCAACCCACTTTTGGCGGATGAAATTCTCTCAACCACCGTACCCATTAAAGTACGATGCGCCTCTGAGATAGCTGCTTGCTCCAGAAGACCCATCAGTGCGTCCGGTCGTGCACCGGACAGTCCCGGACTCTTTCTGTTGCTCTCCTTAGGAGCCGAATACTCCGGACTTCGGATGGCCGAAGGGTTACCTTCCGGCCTTGGCGGATTAGGAGAAATCCTCCGTGACGACACATTAGGGTCGTCCGCCTCATGAGGCGGGGAGACAGGGGAAGGCATTTCGCTCTCCATCATCTCCGGAAGAAGATCCCCCGAAGACGAACTTTGTCGAGAAGGGCTACGATCCGAACTGCAAGACATATGTCTCGGTTATTATCCTCGGAGATGAAGCAGGATATATTTACCAAAAGTACTCTTGTTCACTTACAGCTCGGTGGAGGGCTGATCCCCTTGCGGGCACGATGCAGTAAGGATGCCCTCCGGGGCAGGGCCCCCGGCGAAGGTTTCTTCCCTCGTTTGGAAACCCTTGTTTCCAAGTCTTCAGAGGCGGTCCTTTTCCTTCCTTGGGGGGAGGGAATTTCAGATTCTTCTCCTCGATTATCCTCCTTTGCGGAGACACTAATTCCCCCGGTTTGGATGAGTAATGCGTGAGGCCCGCTTTCGGCTTCTTTATTACTCCCTCTATCTTCCCCTGATGGCGCTCGATAAGGTGCGAGCTCAAGCATCCTGGCTAGTACAGGATCCGGTGAGCCTTCAGGAAGGGGGGCCGAACACCTGATCATCTTCGCCTTTCTTATCCAGTCCTGGCCAAGAGCAATTTTTTCAGAATGATGGTAGGACAAATGAAAAGACAGTGTGTTTGGCGCGGAAATACTTACATGGGTATCTCGACGATTGCAGTTTAGACCCGCATCCTCGGTGGTGTCCGGACACTTTATTCGTGATTCGAAGAACAATCCATACATCCCTTCGAGCGTCACGCCGAAGAATTGCTGAATAGTTCGCGGTCCTTCCGGGTTGAACTCCCACATACGGAGAGGTCGACATTGACATGGCAGGACCCGACGAACTAGCATGACTTGCATTACCTTGACAAGGCTGACATCTCTCTCGAGGAGATCTCGGATGCGATTCTGCAATATCGGCACGTCATTAACCGGCCCCCAGTCCAGCCCCTTGTTGACCCATGACGTCAGTTGTGGCGGGGGGGCCCGAATGGAAGGCGGGGACAACTACCCACTTAGTACATCGGGGAGCTGCGATGTAAAACCACTCCCGCTGCCATAAGTCGGACATCTCCGGGAAGGAACCCTTTGCCCATGGAGTATCGACGCCTTTGCTTATTATGGCACCTCCACATTCTACGTGTCGCCCATCGATCATCTTCGGCTTCACATTGAAGGTCTTGAGCCATAAGCCGAAGTGTGGGGTGATGCGGAGGAAGGCCTCACACACGACGATGAACGACGAGATGTGAAGGATGGAATCCGGAGCCAGATCATGGAAATCGAGCCCGTAATAGAACATAAGCCCTCTAACAAAGGGATCAAGGCTAAAGCCTAGCCCTCGGAGGAAGTGGGAAACGAATACGACACTCTCGTTGGGTTCGGGAGTGGGGATGACCTGCCCTTGAGCAGGCAGCCTGTGCGAGATTTCGGCGGCCAGATACCTGGCTTCTCTTAGCTTCTTGATGTCCTCCTCTGTGACGGAGGAGGCCATCCACCGGCCTTAAAGGTTGCATCCAGACATGATTGAAGGTCCGAAGCGCTTAGCCCGAGCCTTGGGTGTTGGAATTCGAGGTGGGGGAAGGGAAGGATCGAGCGCGAGAAGAAAAGGACAGGCCTTGGCCCCTTTATAAAGAGGGTGAATATCAAGCGTCCTCCGCGTGGCCGTTCGGAACTTGCCTAAAAATCGAGGAGTCATACCAACATGCACGATTGGGTTACCCATACCCGTATTGATGAGAATCCCATGATAAGGGGAACACGATCTCTGCTTTGACAAGACGTGCCAATAAAACCGCCTCGCAACACGTGCAGTGGCAGGCTGGGAAAAACGGTTCGTAATGACCGGACCACGGCAGGATGTCACGTTACATGAAGTTGTCAGCAGATTGGATTTGTGGAAATATTATACTCTCTACGGTGGTATGTGGAATTTGTTTTGCAGAGCCGGACACGATCCTTGTGTTCAAAATCTTCTATTGAGTATTCGGAGGAGGAACCCGCCTTGCAATGTCGAAGACAATCTGCGCCCCGGACTCATCGTCATTGAAGCCTGGTTCAGGGGCTACTGAGGGAGTCCTGGATTAGGGGGTCCTCGGACAGCCGGACTATATCCTTTGGCCGGACTGTTGGACTATGAAGATGCAAGATTGAAGACTTCGTCCCGTGTCCAGGTGGGACTCTCCTTTGCGTGGAAGGCAAGCTTGGCAATTCGGATATGTAGATCTCCTCCCTTGTAACCGACTCTGTGTAACCCTAGCCCCCTCCGGTGTCTATATAAACCGGAGGGTTTAGTCCGTAGGACAAGAACAATCATAATCATAGGCTAGCTTCTAGGGTTTATCCTCTACGATCTCGTGGTAGATCAACTCTTGTAATACTCATATCATCAAGATCAATCAAGCAGGAAGTAGGGTATTACCTCCATCGAGAGGGCCCGAACCTGGGTAAACATTGTGTCCCCCGCCTCCTGTTACCATCCGCCTTAGACGCATAGTTCGGGACCCCCTACCCGAGATCCGCCAGTTTTGACACCGACAGCGTTCTCTTCTCTTCTCAATGGCAGCTTTGCGCAGCCCCTCTTTCTTGAGAAATTGCCACTTTTCTTGCTTCTCCTTTGCCTTCTTCTCGGCCAACTCTTTCTTCATCTCCAACGACTTCAACAACATCGACTCGTTTGATTGCACCATGGCATCAGTCTTCTCCCTCAAGCTCGATGCTTCTTGCTCTCTCTTCATCTTCTCCTTAGTCTTCTTGTCGCCATCGGGCTTGTGCAAATTTCTTGGGCCATCATTGTCATCCTCATCTTCATCCATGTTTGTAAGTGAGCCTCTCTTTGGTGGGGATTCTTTGTCGATCAACTTCCACTTCTCACACTTTTGGAGCAACTCCCAATAATGCTCTAGTTTGAAGAATTTGCCTTCCGAAGCTTCCATGTCCTTGTATATATGTTGAGCAATCTTGTCCTACAAAATGTGAACAAAGTGATGCAATCATTTCCCATGATGCAAATATGATGATGCACAACTTGAACAAAGGCAAAAAACTCACATAGTCGGACTCCACGGTGCCACTTGGAGGTGCATTGCGTACTTGCTCCAAGCAAGCTGCCCAACGGCTGCATATTGGCTTGATATTCTCCCAACGCCCTTGAAGCGACCGAAATGTGCGTGGAGTCCTATTGGGATGCTTTGCCATAATGCGGAAGTATTGATCTTAGATCCTTTGCCAATATCTCTTGGCGGTTTGAGAAGTACCCGTGCATGCATCAAGAGACACCGCACTCCATGCTTTGATCAAAGCTTGATCTTCCAAGATCGTGTAGTTCTTCGATCTTATGCTTTTCCTAGTTTTTGTTTGTGATTGCTCATACGCTTCCGCTTCGATCTCCTCTAATTCGTCCTCACAACCATGATCATCCACGCCGCCCTCCGTTTCATTGTAGTCGAATGAGGCGAACGGGGCTTGATCAATGTCAACCGCGTTGGTGTCCAACAAGTTCACGAACTCGGTAGTTGCATTGTTTGAACCACCGCTATAGTGAACGATAACAAGTCACGAGCTATCGAGAATAATGGCGAAAATGAAAGGAAATCGCCATGACCGAGGACGCATACCTTCCGACCATTTTGTCGAACACCTCGCTTGCGGGGGGAGTGGCATCGTTGAACGGCATCGCCGGAGCACCTCTTTCCGGGATGGACTGAGAGGATGAAGAAGGTGGCTTCTTTGTAGCCGGAATCTTCATCCGCTTTACGCCCGCAACCTTGCCGACCTTCTCCTGCACCGGCCGGGATCGCGCTGCCGCGTTGGCGCCCGGAGCGCGGGCCATCGCGGCGGGGGCAGCCGGATTCCCGCCCTGCACAACCACGTTGCCCTGCCGCTTGCGGGGAGGCCCGGCGTTTGCTTGGGCGACGGCGGCGGGGCCAACAATGGCCGGCGACGAGATCCGCCCGAGGGGAAGGAGCGTGTGCGACCTCGACGGTGACGGGGGATAGCAGGGGGTCGTCCATGGCGGCGAGGGATGGCCGGGGAGGAAGCACCAGAGCCTGCGAAGGCGGGGCAATGGTGGCGGATGGTGGGGGAGTGGGAAACGGCGTGCGGAAATGTCCCTCCCACCAAATCTCGCTGCGGATAGGGGTTGAGCTCGGGTCGGCCTCCCAGCCCGTGAAACTAGAGGTTGGGGGAGAAGATTTGCCGCGCCCCGCAAAAATATTTGCGGGCCGGGGCGGGATGCGGGGTCTGCTAGAGTTGCTCTTATACATAGTAGTCTGCTACACTTGGGCACTGGGGCTGATAACTTAGTTAGGCTAATCATGGACCTCATCTACTCCACCATGTTAATGAAGGGTGCGCAGCATAGCAAAATCTTACTTTGATTATAAATTAGACCAATAATAAATTATAAATATAATGATACTTGCCAAACATCGGATTAAAAACTTCTTTCAAATACGGATGAAATGATATAACTTTTGTCACATATAACTCACATTTAGTTTGTCTAATCTGTGGCCAAATTTAATTTTTAAAATGCGTGTGCGCCTTACTAATTAGAATGGAGGGAGTATTCATTAGGCCAAACTTGGATACATTTTTTTCCATGTGTCGTGTGGGTGAGCTTACAAATCCTGCTTACCTAGTGGAAATTTCGGTGTTTGTCTATACAAAAAACCTTGAACCCTAGATTGCTAGCAATTAGGCAGTGCCCTTCCTTGTCACATGCTCAATTATCTACCACAGACGTGTTGACTTAAGTTATATCAATCTTGTTGAGTACCATTGATCTTCCCATTGTTGCGAGGAGGGGAATCCTAGTGCCTCAGCTCTGGCTAGCAGGTAGGTTTGGGTTTTTAGTCCTCGCAGAGGCAATTCTCAGACGGATGACTCTTCTTCTTGGAGTTAGTCTTCCGGACTCGATCCTCCTCAAATTTTTCCATAGGGATGGATTAGACGGAGCTTCGGCTTAAATTCCTACCAGTGGTAGTGAGGTTAGGGTTTCTCATCATGTGTATGCGATGACGAGATTTTCTCAGGTTCTTCAGATCGATTCAAGGGTTCAACGACGATGAATGCGACTTTAGTGGCATTGTTTCTTAGGGGCACATGCATGAAGAATTCCCACATGTTATCAACAAGGTCAGGCCGGATCCAATATGCGATCGGCAAAGACGGTGTGTCGAGTACTCATTCCGGTTGAGGCGGTGGTCGTTTGGTCGTCTAGGAACCTAAACGTAGTTTTTATTATGTTTGGGTTGGTTTGTACATCTGGTGAACCTTTATTGTAGATTTGGTACATTTTTCCAGAAAAAAAGAGAATTCTTATATATCTCCACTAGCTAGCTGATTTCTTTGCTCTTTTAGAAACAAAGCTAGTTTGTTTTTGTTTTGGATTACTGGAAATTAGTCGGTCATGTAATATGTTGAACGAAAATTATCAACTTGAGAACCAAATCTCCCCTCTTTAATGTATGATTGGATTTCTAATCTGAAAATTTCTTTAAGTGATGTTTGGTTAGCAGGTATTTTGACAGGTTAAGGCCCCCGCGTCGCTCAACACCAGCGACCCGGGTGGCGACGAACTCGACCGCTGCCGCCACCCTTCCCCTCCTAAACCCTTCTCCTGGCCGCCGCCAGAGAGAGCCGTAGGACAAGCCCTCAAGGCTCCAAAAAACGGTGGCGGTGGGGCCTTCCGCCTTCGTCTTTCTCCCGATGGCAGACTCGCAGCGGAGGCTCGGCACCATGGCAGCTCTGACACCATTGTGGATCCTGTGGATCCTTGTCTTTGTTTGGTGGTTGCGTTACAGCAATGGGTGATCATCCCCACACAGGTATAGCAAGGCAGGCTCCCTCCCCGTACCCCCACGCCCCCCACCCCCGAGCGGGGCGACCGGGGCGGCCCTCCCTCCCCTCGCTTGCCAGCCCCCACCTCCCACCCCACCTCCCGCCGGCTGGCGTGGCCCGGCGTTGCCCGTGCGGCGCCGTGGCGAGCCCGGCGGTGGCGGCCCTCTTCCTCTCCCCTTCGCGGTTCCCCGGCTCGGGCGGCGGTTTCCGGCGATGGTGCGCCTAGGCGGGCGGTGCTCCGGTGTAGATCGGGCGCAGATACGGCGGTGGCGCGGCCCTTTGGCGGCGGGGGTTGGCCGGCGGAGCCCTGCAGGCCCAGATCCGGGCCCTTTTGGGCCAGATCTGGGTCAGGGCGGGTTGGTCTGGCCTCCGGCGGGTCTCCTCCAGCTGGGCTGGCGGGATGCGGTCGTTGGGATCGGCGTCTCTGCGCTCTGTCGGTTGCAGCGCGGCAGCAGGAGCTTAACGGGCCCGATCTGGGCCCGGCTGGGCAGGGGGTCCGGCGTGCTCCCGCGCCTGCGTCCGGTCTGCTACGGCTTGTGCCAGTGGAGGTTGTCCCCTCCCACGTGGCTGTGGTGCTCCCGGCCCCTATCGGCGGTGGTCCCGTTTGGTTTGACCGGCCCCGCAGTGTCTGCGGTGGAGAGACGACGGTGGTGTCCTCGTGACTGTGGTGGCGCAGGTTGGTGGGCTGTTGGCGTGGTGGAGCCGCCGGTTGGTCCTAGGTTGTGGGTATGAGGGGTAGGGCGAAATCCCTCTCGGGTCCACCCGGCACCGACGCGGTGACGCCTGCGGGCGCCATCAACCTTCTTGAAGGGCGTCAGGAGTACCTCTCGCCCGCTTCCCTCCGTGTACTAGGAGAAATCCTAAGGTTCGTCCGGGCAGCAGCGTCGTCGTCGTCGCAGTCCTTCTTGAAGGTGTTGCTTGGTTCGCGGCGACTCGATGGCATTGGAGCGTGGTGGATGTTTCCGGTGGGCGCAGTGGTTGCGGGATGCTTCAGCTTTCGTTCATCCGGTGCTGCCGGCATTTCTTTCTCTTGCTTTTCTCTTGTTTTTTTGGTTGTGATTGTGCTGTTTGCTCCAGCGTTGAACTTCTGACTGTATTGAGTGGTTGCTATATTAATATAGCGAGGCGTTTCGGTATCATCCCCGCACGGGTAGGCCTCTACGAGACTGATTCGTTGCTGCCTCGCTAGATCTGGCTGGCCACAGACCGGGGCGGGACTGCCCAAGCAGATAGCCTACACACTTATCGATCAGTTTACATTTTAGGTACAAGAAGTGGCACTTAGGCGAATATTTTTACGGATGGCACTTACAAGTATTGACCGTTTCATGAACTCCATGAGGCGCTGCAACCAACGATCTGTAGTTCACCACATACGTAAACAAGTGGATGGGCATCGAAGGAGGGTGAAGCATCATTCTCAACAAAAAGAAGAAGACATCAGGTGTAGCATCAGCTTATCAAATCACCAAATCAACCCAATAATTTGTTATGGTGAAATTGAGTTATTGGGTTGGCCAGTTGCTAGATATGATGCCGGATAAGTTTTTCAAATCCACAGATCAAATTATCAATGCTTCCAAATGATAAATTTTGCATTGCATTTACAACATATTATGTAGAATCAATAACAGCTGGTCTTGATCTCACTGCCTTCTGTTGACCTCGCGGGCGTTTCGGTTCTGGTCTCCAACGGGTGCGCGGTGGCGCGCGTGGGGCATGCCGCCGCACCTGATGTATGGCTCCAGCCCGGACCATGGTGGTTCCTGGCCTCGGGCAATGCTCCTTTGCTCCTTGCCAACATGGTGCTCGGCAGGGCATGGTGGCATGCGTTCCGTCCGGTGGCCTGCGCTCGGTCGGCCGTTGATGGATCTGGCGCCTAGCTAGTGCTGAAGTTTGGTGTTGGTGGTCTCCGTAGGGTGCGGTTGGCTCCGGCGGCTTGTCGTGCTTCTTCGTCTCTCGAAGGGTTCGATGGTGGTGGTGGTCAGGTGCCGTCTTGTTGTAGGGATGTGCTCAAACTTCGGGTGAGAACCCTGCATCGACTACGTCAATGCCGGCGGCAACGACGTCTATGGACGTCATTTTCCTTGCAGGAGGTGCCGTTGTGGAGCTCCAGCACCTACAACTTTTGCTTTGTGGTCTCCGGGTGAAAACCTAAGATCAGGCAATGCCGGATCGGATGGCGCTGTTGTGTCCTCGGCAACACTACCTCCTCGGAGGCGTCATATTGGAGACCCAAACGACAGCTTCAGTTGCTGCATGTGGTTGAGGGTGGTCCGCGTGCTGCTGGTGGTGTGACCTGCTCAGGACTGATGGTGGTGTGTTCTTCTTCATGTGTTTCTCTTCGGCTATCCTACGTGTGGTCTCCGTCCTGCTGCTATGCATGCTCAAGACCCCGTTCTGTTGAGGCGAGCTTCGGGCTCTTGTTCTCATCTTGGTTCACCTTTGCTCAATGACGATGCAATGACGCCCCCCCCCCCCCTCCCGACTTGCTAATCGTCTTGAACTTCCGTGGCGGAGCTCTTAGTCAAGGTTCGTGTTAAGCTTTGGCACTCGTTGATTGTGGAAGCTCCTCCGTTGTGCCATGGGGTTTGATACGCACGCCGGTGCGGTGCGTTAGGCTCTTTGTAGTCTTGGTATTGTGATCCCTCGACGCACCCCTCATCTACCTGGTCCTGTTAGTCTAGGTCTTGCCTTATGTTGAGCGTCCTGTTCCTCTCTTCTTCTTGTAACGCTTGTTACTTATATGTTTTCGGCTCGGTTTTCTTTATAAACCGGGTCAATTTGTTAAGGTTTTCGATCCGGTTTTTCTTATAAACTGGATCACTCTTCTGTCATTATGGCCACTTTGAGCAATATATTCAGGTGGAGGGACTCCTCCGCGGGTGATTTTCAAAAAAAAAAAAACACGTCCAGGACAGACTGGGGAACTGGAAGATGATGCTGCTGTTTGCATATATTAGTCACCATGTGTACCAGCTGCCGCCCCATATTTGACTTTGTATGTACATGTGGTTGGGCATCTATATCCATCATCACATTAGTATATTTGTTTCTAGGGGGGCCATCATCATCATCATCCGGAGGTTGTGCATTTGATTAACTTGTTAGGGAGGCGAGCTGTTGCGCCTGCAGAAGAAGAGGTTACATAGAGCTCAAGCAGAATCTCTCCATCACACAACTCGTTCTCTCTTGGCCCATCCATCTAGATCCATCCATGGCGGCGATAGGCGGCCACCCTTACTCGCCAAGTGACCTGGAGCTCCCCGGTTTCGTGCCGCAGCAGCTTTCACCCATCGAACTCGTGGTGCCCCTCATAGGCACTTCTCTCTTGGTCATCACGGTGATCTGGCTTGTCTCCGGCCATGTCCTCAATAGTGGTAACTACTGCAAACACCAAACCTATCCTTCCATCATGTATGCGTACTATACATACTTCCTGCGTTTATTTTTACTCCACTAATAGGTTTGCCTTGAGTCAAATTTTGTAAAAGTTTATTGGACTCATATTAAAATTTATCAACATTTACAATACCAAATAAATATAATGCTATAAAAATATATTCCATGGTAATTCTAGCGATATTGATTTGATGAGGTGAATGTTAATTGGTACTCTTTTCTATATACTGGATTAAACTATAGAAAGTTTGACTTAAGACAAATCTAACACGTGAAGTAAAAAATAAACGGAGAGAGTGCTCCGTGCAAATTAACACGCCCATCGTCTCCTGATCTTCATATGTTGCAGGAAGACCCAGCAGACTATCAAAGGCGGACCGTTTGCTCATGTGCTGGTGGGCAATCACTGGGTTGACCCACCTAATCATCGAAGCACCCTTGCTCTTCACCCCAAATTACCTTACCAAGGAAAATCCCAGTTTTTTTGATGAAATATGTAAGTTCTTGCTGATTAATTATATCCTCCCACCGTATCCATTATCTTAAAATGATGATCTTAATTTTTGGTGTAACTAACTGCATGCATGCTACATCTTCAGGGAAAGAGTACAGCAAAGCTGACTCCAGATATGCCACCGGGGACACCACAACCACCGCGATCGAAGTCATTGCGGTTTTTCTACAAGGCCCTTTATCACTTTTTGCTGTGTAGGTCACCTTATTAAATTTAATCTTTGTTTTTTATTCCCGGCAAAACAACAAAGATTAAATTTTGCTTGATCTGTTAGTTTCTAGCTAGCTCGACGAATTTGTCAGACCACCAGAATGAATCCAGTTTTGTTTCTAAGGCTTCCTTTTGATTCATAGTATAGGAATATCATGAGAATAGGAAAACCATAGAAAGAGATATTATTTGGTTCATGATATATGATTTTTTTTTCATTGGGTCTAGACAAATGTTTTTCTTCCTTTGAAATACAAAGGATTGGTTCTATCATGTACAGGAATAATATTCTGTTCCTGTAAATCAAATGGCTTCAAAGAAATTTTTCCTACAAAATTCTTATCCTCTCAAATTCCTACAAAATTCTTGTAAACCAAAGGAGTCCTAAAATTCCAAGATGTAATAATCACATGGTTCTTGGTTGCATATACAGTTGAGTCCATCTTTAACAACATACATGAGAAAAAGTTCCCATTATTAGTTGATCTCATGCATGGCACCACCTCACCACACATGACACCACATCAAAGGTCCATTCAACATGCATGAAAAAAAATCCATTATATTATGCCACTTATATTCAAAATATTTTTTGACTACACAATAATCAACACAAATATATAATATTCATTTCTGGTTTAGTTTGTATATTATTAATACAACTATGCATGTGTCATATAATCAAATAACTGAAATATATTGCAATCGATTCACGCAGCAACGCAGTAGGTATTCTCTATTTTTTTTAAAGAAAAATAGCACGCCTCTCTATTTTCTAACACTGTGCTTTATAGATTTATAGTACTAGATTAGATAGATACCATTAATTGTAGATTTTATTTATTTTATCTTACCATAAATTTGCTTCTTGCAGTTACGCTATTGCTTCCAGAAAGTCCTACAACTACATTCTACAGTTCGGTGTATCTATGAGCCACCTCTACTCAATGTTGATTTTCTACATTACCGCCTACTTAGACGGCATGAACTTCTGTGCCAGTCCATTCTACTTCTGGACATATTTTGTTGGTGCAAACTCCCCATGGGTTGTGATTCCAACGTTGATAGCAATAAGGAGCTGGAAGTTGATAAGCCAAGCATCTCAGTCTTGCAAGGTGAATCAAGACTAAGTAAACCAACTCTTTGCCCTCGGCACCATAATTATTTGGGCAGTATGACACCTGCGCGGATGGGAACCACAATTTTACTATTTCTACACTGGTTGCGGTGATGTGTGTTCCATGATACAATGATTCCTATGTTTCAAACACAATTGCAATCGAAATAAATATTTTTACCTTTTTAAAGAGAGGATGGGTCCCTGAGGACTCGTTGCTTTATTAAATATGAAGCAGTTATGCAAAGAAACTTACATCATGACTCAAAGTGAATTAAAAACTACAAACTAGACCCTGACTTGGGCAAGAAGGACCCTGAATAGTGGATGCAGACTGCAATTAGGTCCCTACAAGCTCCCGAATGGAAACATTCTCACAACCACTGCGGATGGGAGCCCACACTACTACAGCAACATCTTGTAGCCGTCTGCTGACCAGTGACAGTTAGGGCGACTCTTGTCACTGGTAATACTTACCGCTCATGGGCAAAGGGATAGACGTGAATGGTAAGAACGCGGTCGTTTAGTGTAGTGTAGTGTAACTCCTATTGGTGTGAAGTGGTAGCGGCCAAATCTGTGTTGAGACATGGGCGTCCCCTTGATAACTGTGGTGTGGTCTTAGGTGGGAAGACGTCTCACAAATCTAGTGCCTTTTCGGCCTGGCATGGAGTAAAGACGGAGGTGGTTGTCGAATGATTCGTCATCAAGAGTTGATTGAAGACCACTTTATATCTTAGTAGTGACGAAATTGCGCCGTTACCATGTTTAAGGCATCATCTACTTGTCATTGCATTGATATTCGATGGCTAGCATTGACAAACATAATGAAAATCCTTATACATGCCGTCTTCGATCAGGCGTGGCAACGATGGCGTGAGGTTGTTTATCCATTTTTAAAGGTGTTGTTGCGGAAGTAGTACTCTTTTTACAGGGGAAGAAGTTGTACTTTAATTAGTCATAAGTGTTTACTTTAAATCTTGTAATAGTTCAGGCGTGGTTTATGTGTTATGTGCTCTTCTCAATAATTAATGAAAATAGATGGGAACATCACAATGATGCAGAGGCTAGGGTTTAACCTCCTTTCCAAAAACAAACTAGTGACGAGCACATGCAATTGCTCGTAGTTTTAATGTTCCGGGGGGGGTATCTAGAGAGGCATTCATAGCGTTGGTAATAGGGGGGTTGGTAATGGCTCCACACCCCTATTTCCTCCCCTCTTCATATCAATACCCCACCGCCAACCCTCTTCTCCCCATTGGACCTCAACCCCCCCCCCCCCCCCAAAAAAATCAAATCTCCATCTCGTTGCCCGCCATCGCCGGAGATTTTCGGTCAACCACCGCACGCCACACAACCTTGCAACTGAATAGTGGACGAGCTTGTTGGGTATCGTCAAGATCTTCTTCGTACACCGTCAGCCTCCTAGTCGAGATCCTTTTCCAATGGCTACGAGATTGATGATTCACCAATAGAAGAGGACGACATGTGGTCCATGTGGATTGAGGATGACTTCATGGGGATGGGTGGGAGACAATAATGCCTTGTTCGAGTAGCCACATCACCGTCGAGGCCCCAATTGAGGTCGTCTGCGTTGATGGGTTGGGCTCGCTGCCATCGGCACATATCCAGTAATGCTCGATGAGAAAATCGGCGTTGAGCCCTCTGTTGAGCCCGCGTGACAAGCCGACCAGTGGATATGCAATGGAGGGAGGCCACCGAGTGTGAGGTGGTCTCATACTTTGTCGCATTATCCGACTCCAATTACGGGGCCATGAGTCATGATGTCATCATCATCATCTCCTCCTCTGACCAACTAGGCACACGTTGTTTGTTTTAAATTATGTTTCATTAGGTCGATTAACTATGTATTGGTGGCTAATTACGTTGTCTTTTGATTTTGAACTATGCTCCTCAAATTGATTAACTCTAGTGTTTAATTACGTTTAGTGTTTTGTTAGTTATGTTAATAACATCCTCGTGAGGTCCTATGATGGCGATATGGGAAATTTCCTCAATTTTAGACCACATTTAGATTTTATAAATAGTTAAGAAGAAACATGATGCATGTAGATGTCTGAATTTTTCAAAGGAAATGTTTGACATTTTTCATTTATCTTTTCAAAGGAGATTGTGATAAAATTAAATACTTCAAACAACGCTCCGACCACCATGGCATGTCCAATCCGGCCATCCCTGCCATGGGCGCCAGACCGTCCACGCTATTGTAATCTCTCTCTAGTCTACCATCTTATGTCTAGTTTATTTGGTTACCCCGCGGCACTTACGGAGCCTCATGGGGGCCAAAGGGGGCCACAGCCCTCCCTTCCAAAAGCAAAACCTTCTCTTTAATTAGTACTACTAAGAATGTTGATCCAACGCATGAACATACATTTTTCCTCTCTAGCCCAATGCACAAATGCGCCTCTCATGCTCATGCCTCCCTTCACAAAATAGACAATTTTGCTCCCTGTCTTCAATGCAATTTGATCTCTAGGTTTTCCTCCCAAGATCTAATTCCCCAATAGCACTTTCCCCCATCTCGGCTGCTCCATCAAGGCTTTGATTGCCAACCGCTGCCGCGCCGCTCCTTGCTACTGCATCTGCATGTCACCAATGTTGCTTGCCCTTCCTATCATCTAGATATGCCTGCCATGCCGAGCGATATCGATCATCAACAACAGTTTGTTGTCTCATCTACATGTTGCTACTACCGTTACCTATCTCGTGATGTTGCAGTTCTGCATCTACACGGCTCAATGTGACGATTACAGATGAACTGAATGGCTGAACAATGAACTGTTGTCAAACAACTGATGGAGTGAAGAAGCAAAGAAAGGTGGTTTTGAATTTAGTTAAAGAAAATTGATTCTAAGACGCTCTGATGCTCATAAAATTTCAATTTCCATGTAAACCTAGTGCTTCCAGCGTAAATTGGATTGCACCTATTTTGATGCATATTTAGCTTTTAGTTTGAATTTGTCCCTCTCTTGGTTGCTTGTCACACTCCATCACTGCCCCGTGGTGCCTTATATGACACGTCCAGGTTACACATGTTCGACTCAACCACCTAACCCTCCGCTAATTATAAGTCCAATTATATCACTACTCGTACACATAATATTATTAAACACATATTTAAACATCTTGGAGTGGAGTACACCAGCAAGCAACTGGCGGTGCACGCGGCTGACTAGCAATCAGATCTAAACTATGAGCACTGATGTTGTCTTCCTGAGTGTTGGTTTGATTTTTCAGATGTTCTGCTCGATTGAATTTTGAGGCATTTTCTATGGCTATGAATCATTATCTTCACTTTCTTTTGTTTTTTGTATTGCAATTCATGTGCTCGTGGAAGTTGCAACGTTGCACAACCTGGGAGAGCACAGAAGTCCCTACACTGCAAAGAAGACCCCCTTGAATAAGACTACAATCAAGCCCCTAGGAGTATGAATAAAGCAATATACATGTAGTAGTTTTGAGTATGAATAAAGTTACATGCATTTCTAAGGAAAAATAGCTATCTTACTCACTTGAGTGTTGAAAAAACGTCTTCTATGCATGCGATTTTATGTTAGACAAGAAATTTAGTAGAGTGATAACTTCCACAACTAGTCCAAAATCAACATAAACAGTATTTTTGCTTGAAAAAACATATTTGAAAAAAGTTTTGTTAACCTATTTAAAGTCAATGTTCATGTGCCCTGAGAAAATTGTTCCGATGGCACATAACTTTTGTTTTGTATAACTATTCTTTATATTTGTATCATATTGCATTAAATGTGCTAACATACATGAACACATTTTATATGACTTAATAAAAGTATTCCCAAGATCAGACAAAATATTACGGAAAAAATTGCACATGCATATGAAATGAATGTTCTCAAACATTTAAAATAAATATTTTTAGTTATTTGAAAGACATTTTCCAAAAATATACTATGAGTAATTTAGATACACGAAGGCGATTTTGAAATACAGTATGATCATTGTTTAAATACACGGTGACATTGCCTAGGCACGTGATGAATATTCTCGAAAATATACTGCGAACAATTTTTCTACATACACGATAGCCATTTTTCATATACGTGAATACATTTTGGAAATAATGATGAATATTTTTTGAAAACACGATGAACTTTCTTAAAATGCATGATGAACATTTCTTAAAACACAATGAATTTTTTGTAATACACAATGGACATACTTTAGAAAAGTATGAACATTTTTTAATACATGATCAACATCTTTAGAAACACGCCAACATTTTGGAAACAATATGCATTTTTTAAATTTTCCCATGAAAAAGAACAGAAAGAAAAGAAAAAAAATCAAATAGAAAAGGGGAAAATAGAAATGAGAAAAGGAAAATAAAAAAGAAACTAAATTTAAAAAGTAATCACTGATACAACATTTCCTATATCTTCTTTCAAGCTCTATCGGTTACAACCTATCATACATATAAAATTTGATTCACCTAGATTCTCTAACAAAATATAAAATGCAAATGCAAAGTACTCCCTCCGTTCCCAAATATAAGTCTTTCTAGAGATTCCAACAAGTGACTACATACGGAGCAAAATGAGTGAATCTACACTCTAAAATATGTCTATATACATCCGTATGTTGTAGTCCATTTGAAATGTCTAAAAAGACTTATATTTAGGAATGGAGGGAGTATGTAGTATGATCATAAAGTGCAAGTAAATAAAAGGGAGGCACTGAAATTGAAATATGCGATAAATTAGATGAAAGCGAGTCTGGAAGTAGTGGTGGTAGGTGTTGCAAAATTGTCCCTAGGCCATTGTCTACAATACTATAACCGATAAACATACTTCCAGTTTTATATGTGGGAGAGGTGTATGCTAATATGATGCAAAATCAATTGACTCACATGTACTTATGATTGAAATCCCCAGCAAACATCCGCAAATACTAACAATTCATTCAAGTAAACCCAACCAGAAAATCAATATCTATTCTTTATCGATATGTTTTGACTCATATACTGTCACTCCGGCCACCCTATGCATACTCATGATTACATAATACTAGGAAATACTAGGCGTTAAGTGTGATCCAACATACGTGCATGCTTATAAATTGGCACAAGAGGATAACACCGTATCACAACAAACAATTAACATCAATCATAACAGGCTACCAAGACCATTGGACAAATGAAAACTACTCAGACATAATGGTAGTGCAAAAAATCATCGGATAATAACTCGTCACATACAACACCATGTGTATCGATTTATGGATGAGGGGAATTCCCGGGAAAATGTTCAAATATGTGTTTAAAAATATTCACTTTCTATTAAAAAGAATGTTCAATTTGCATTTTGCAAATGTTCAACATGTATTTGGAAAAAGAATGTTCAACATGTATCTGAAAATTGTTCAACATGTATTTGGAAACACAGAAAACAAAAAAGTAAGAAAAATGAATAGGAACTGATGAAAACAAATAGAGAAAACACACAAGGGAAAACAAAGAAATAAATAAAACTACAAAAAAACAAAAAGGAACAATCGCATGGAAGGTTCTAAAACTAGTATGTAGAACCTTCCCAAAATCGGTCTATTGAGGTGTCCCATTAAGGTGAGCTCACAACCATCCAAAATCACTGTATTGGTCGGTCCATTAAGGCCGGCGCATAGTTGGGCGCAAAGGCAAAACGGTACTACATCTCACACGATTATATCTCTCGAGTGTTCCCTGCCGTGGGTCGTCCCACAAAACTCACGCCTACTCGCGTCCATGCGGCTAGGTGTTGAGTCCGCCCGCCAAACTAGTCTGTAAAACTAGCTAACATAGATGTCTTGTCAACATAACAAATCACCGTGGTCTTTCTTGAATAAATTACCCCAGTTCATTGTAGCGGTGCCACGGAGACAGTGAGTTACATGTCCTTGCAGAGTCCATTATTCGGATCTGATGTGTCAAGTTTGTTTTTGCTAGTTTGATTTTTATGGAGTTCGAATCTTCCATGACATTATGGTGAATTTTTTTGTGGTTTGACAGACTGCACTTCTAGGGGACCATCCCCGGTCCATGCATGATCATCGCTCATGACTTCTCATCTTTTTGGATGGGTGACTCAAGAGGTTTTCCAAAACCTTTATTGGTAATCAAATTCGTGCAGGTGAGTGAGTAGCAATAGCGATGCTCCAGTCCAATTGCAGTCTCTTTATTGATGTCTTGTCAGTACTGCATCTAGCAAAGATTTATACCATAGAGAAGATGTCTCCGAAACATTATAGACTCGAAAATCAACATAAACAATTTTTTCGCTTGTACAAAAGATATTTGAATAAACATGTTAATCTGTATGAAAATCAATGTTCACGTGCCTTAAGAAAATATTTCCCATTGCACATAAATTCCGTGGCACTGTGTGTGTGCGCGCGCGCACGCGCCATACTGCATAACAATTTCTCACGGACTTGGAAAAGTTTTATATGGCTTAAAAAAATGTAACCTAGATCAGAAAAATATTACGGGAAAAGCCTACGCATATGAAAATAAATGTTCTCAAACATAATTTAAAATAAGCATTGAGTTTTTTCAAAGAAATACACGGTTAATATTTTCTTTAATATGAAAAGATATTTTTGAAATACATGATGGAAGTTTAAAAAACATGATGAACATCTTTAGTTATGTGACGAACATGTTTCTAAACTTTACTGTGAATATTATTTTCACATACATGATGGGGTTTTTAAATAAGTGAGACAATTTTTTAATACACAATGAACATGTTTTAAATACACCGTGGCACTGTCTAGTTACGATGAACATTCTTCAAAATGTACTCTGAATAAATTTCCTAAATCCATGATAGTCATTTTTAAAATGCGAGAATACATTTCGGAAATACAAAATGAACAGGTTTTAGAAACAAGATGTACTTTCTTAAACACAATGAATATTTTCTAGTACATGATGGACATATTTTCGAAAAGTATGAACAGTTTTTTAAATTCATGATCAACATCTATAAATATTCAATTTCATTATTAAAAGTTAAAACACCATGCACATTTTGAAAATTCAGCGATGAAAAAAGAACAAAAAGGAATGCAAAAATAGAAAAGAAAATATGAAAAGAATAAATAAATTATTAAACGAAATGAAGAAATAAACTAAATTAAAAAAGTTTCAACTCATGTGTTTTTAAATTTGGTTTTGTTTCATTTTCATTATATATATTTTTCATTTTTTTTCTGTTACCAATTTTTTTCATGAAGGTATTTTTAAACATAATTATTAACCTGTTCTCAAATTCATGAAGTTTTTCTAAATTCCTGATTTTTTTCCTACATATGTAAACATCTTTTCAAATCGATGAACATTTTTAATATTCATGGAATATTTTTAAATTCATGAACTTTTTCAAATTAGTGAACATTTATTAAATCCTAGAGCATTTTTTTTCAAATTCATGAACTTTTTAATAATTTGTGAACAGTTTTTCATATTTATAATATTTTTACTAATTCATGAACTTTTTTAAGATACATGGTCTTGTTTTAAAAGTATGATTTTTTTTATTCATAAAAACCAGAGAACCAGTTTTTCCTCTAAACAGCAGTTATTGGTTTTTCTTGGACCAGTAGCCTGAAGGAGAAGTGTGTGGGCGATCAGACCGATCATGCAAATGAGCATGCTACTGCACCGTCCCACGCGCGAGCACGAGTATACCAATCAGTGTGGTAAGCATTGTAGAGGAATTGTCGGGCGTGAGTTCTAGCTCGCAATCGGCGATGACCTCCTTTGGAGCATTTAATAAGACGGTGATGCACATGAACATTAAGACTCGGCCGGCCCATCGGCGGTCGAAACCGACGTAGACAAAATATTGTTTTTTTGACGGGAAAGCTTATTTTATTAATCAAAGGATGGATATATCGTCTGCCAGCAGACTCACAATGAAATCAGGCGGGGCATCAATCCAACGAGAATGATTATTAGCACGCCCCATCTAGGCAGCTCATGAGCTACATAATTTGACTCTTTAATACAATGCTCAATAGTAAACCTCCCGAAATCTACTAGATAACTACGACATTTATCAAGAATCGGCGCTGTCATCATAGAATAACCTTCATTGAATCTAAGTGCATCCACCACCGTGATATTATCTGATCTCCACCAAGTTATTGCATCCCGTCTCTCTTGCTAGCTTCAGTCCTTCAAGCAGAGCTGCCGCTTCTGCTGTGAACACATCAGTTACATTTTCTAATCTCGCCGTGGACGCCGACACTGACATGAAAGATCCCCGATGATCACGGATGACAGCACCACAAGACCCTGCATAATCGCCTTCAATGAATGAAGCATCGACATTAAGGACAAGTTGTCCTGCTAGGAACATCGGCCACCTGTTGGGAACGTTTTCTTTCATGCTCGTTTCTAATGTTTTTGTTTGGGGTTTTAATTAGTATTATTCCTTTCATCCCATAATATAAGAGCATTTTTGACACTACACTCCATTCCATAATATAAGAGCGTTTTTGACACGACACTAGTGTCAAAAACGGTCTTATATTATGGGACGGGGAGAGTAGTTTTTTTAGACACACAGCAAATTAAACTTATTTTTAAAGTAACATTTCTAGATGTGAACATTTTCTTAGATCATTATTAGGAAAACACGAACATTTTCTGAAAAAAAACGAGAATATTTTTTGAATCTTCTGTGAGTTTGTTTTGGCCCGCGCTTGTACCTAAAACACTTCCGCCCGGGCCGCGTTTTCTTTGGGCCCACAATCGGGACGGGGACGCCACACAGTGCCTCGTCTTCTTGCCTGGATCGATCCATCTCAACGCCGGCCGCCGCTAAAAAAAATAAATTTCCATCTCAACGCCGGCTGGACGCCGGAGTGTCCTTCCGTCTCCTCCTCCCTTGCATTGTCCTCGCGCCACCCCACCCCAACTCACCCGTCCCCGCGCGTCACTTCGGAGTCAGTGTGCAATGGAGGTGGCGACAGCCGGGGGCACCACGCCGCGCTCCTCCGCCTCGCTTCCGGCTCTCTCGCCGGTGGCCGCACTCCACGCCGCCGCGCTCCCCCTAGGCACGGTCCTCGAACCCTCTCTCATCAACGCATGCTCCGCCAGGGGCGACCCGGATTCTTCCCGCAGCGTGTTCGACAAATTGCCCGGCCGGGAGCAGACTGTCTCCGCACTTCCCGCGCCCGCAGGTTCTCGGCCTGTTCCGTGGCGGGGAAGGGGAGATGGATGACAAGGCCGCGTGCGCGAGGGCCGGGATGGTGGGCGAATGGATGCAAGTGTTCGCAAGGAAGGGTGAGGAGGCCGTCGCTGCAGCGCTATACATGTATGGTGGAGATGCTGGGAAGCGCCTGGGAGGTGGAGCCCGGAGGTCGACGAGACCGAGTGCGGATGGAGGCGCGACTGGTGCTGCTCGCCCCATGCCGGGCGCATGGCCGTCTCGATGTGGCAAGGCATGCATTTTGGCCAAATGATAATGCAGGACAAGATAAGCCAGCCCCCTGGCTGGTGGAGCTCTGAAATTTGTACAACATGATCCTTGGTTTACCTACATGGGTCTGCCCTTCGGCAATCTGATTGTCCGGTTTGTCGTCGCCCCATTACTCTGCTGGTACCTTCTGAAGTTGCTTCCGTGCTGTTTGTCTTGTTTGTCATCGCCCCATTACTCTGTTGACATGGGCAATCTGGTTGTCCGGTTTGTTGTCGCCCCATCAATCCTGTTATAATGTGTGAACTGAATTGAAGCCTTGGTGGAGGCCTGGAGCTCTTCACAGTACAATCGGAATTTGGATTACATCACTGGTAAAGCCCTAGAGCCCTTGGTTTCTTGGTTTTTTTTTCATGTTTAGATTGTTGGCCTATCTTCCAATGAAATGCCAATTACCTCTGAAAATATAACTAGGCATACAGAGGTCTACTTTTTTTACATTTTTCTGGTGAACTCCTATGTATTGATCTAGATCAGTCTATAGTAGCAGTTCTATTATCTCCATATACTTGTGCAGTACAAATCAGTCTATAGTAGCAGTTCTATTATCTCCATATACTTGTGCAGTACAATGTCCTCAACGTTGCAACAATGCATGACCCTTTGTGTCTGTTTAGAAACAGATCCAGTGAATGAGACTGAAATGTCTAGCAGAGGGTACAATTGAACTTATAGTTGACGATATACTGTAGTAGTGTAGTCGCACCCAACTAGTTGGGTGAAATACATTATCAGAGATATTCTTGGTAAACTGGCTTCTGCAACATTCTTTGAGTTGAGAGATATTTTATTTTACCACATGTTCATATACTGAAAGACTACAGTGTAACAATAACTGTTCTGTCCAGCTAGGAAAATTTGCACCCCTTCTCGTAGTCCACTGAATTAATAGATGTTCAAGTACATATATACTACCCTCATCATGCTGCCAAGCAACTAGTTCCCTATTTGGGACCAGGCCTGCTTGGCAATCGCTAGAAATAGACAGAACAAAAATGGACTAGGGAATCCATGGCCACTCTTGTCTATAATTAATGAAATAGTAGATAAGTTGGTTTGTGCCTTAGATCAGTGGAGGTTGTGCCCTAGACCATAGCAGGAACTCTAAAGGCTTCAGCGTCTAAAGTATTGCAGTTAGGATTTAAAGAGTTACCTACAAATTCCTTCTAAGATATTAAGCTCCAATTCCACGTGGGCTTATTAATTTCTTGCCAGCAGCTTACATTTTCCTTTCATGTCTTTAAGCTTTCCATTAGAGCTGAGATGGCCCCGGTGACTCTTGAGTTGCAGCAACCGCTTCAAAATTCCAGGTTTTCTTTGTCCTGCTTCTCATGAGTACTGAGAACATGTGATTATCAACTTATCATTATAAAATTACTTTTCTTAGTTTCAATGATGGCGTGTCAGTAAATTTAGAACAATCTTAATTACTTGTTGCCCTGATCTGTTGAAAGACAAGCATGCTGTGTTTTCCATGGTTTACTGATGGTTGCCATGGTCTGAAATGAAAATGTAACCAAACTT
The DNA here is from genome assembly GCF_002575655.3 of Aegilops tauschii subsp. strangulata. Classification (NCBI taxonomy): domain Eukaryota; kingdom Viridiplantae; phylum Streptophyta; class Magnoliopsida; order Poales; family Poaceae; genus Aegilops; species Aegilops tauschii. Next base: position 6,298,266 of record NC_053039.3, read on the forward strand.
GCGAGTCCGAGTTTGAGATCCCTGGACTATGTCCAACTGTTCTCTGTTATACCTTGCTCCAATCATTTGCTACTACAGATTCATGCTGGATGTGAATCGCAAGCTAAACATGCTCTTCTTGTATAAATTTGTCTTACGGTTGTTCTGTTTCTCATCTCACGCAGAAGGCAATGCTTTGACAAAACATGTTTCATGATGCAGTTCGGCATGGATTGCGGTTTAGATGGCCCTGATGGAGCGAATTCCGAGTTAGCCAAACCGGGAAAGGAAAGCAATGGCGGTGCACCTGTATACAGATGGAAGTTCCATCTCGAACAGTGAAGTGAAATGTCCGGTGTATCCTCGACGAGGGTTGCGGCTTGGATTTCGTCCCTGCTACGCCATTGTGGGTGCTGTATGATTTGTTGGTGATTTCATGGTTTAGTTTTGTGCTCGAAAGGTGTTGGGAACTGTTGAACTACGTGTGCATGCATGCAATGTTTGTGGTGTAATAACAGTCACGTCCTATTCGTTATATGGCTGTGCATGCACCTGCGAGTGCCTCTATTCCATATATATGTAACAACCTCCACATGGAATACAATCAGTGATTGACATGGGGCTAGCTGGTTGCCTTTCAACTAGAACTCAAGCTCAACTGCCTATTGTTGAATTATTATTTTGTCAATGGTCGAGAGTTGTCATCAAAGCATGAACAAGCCTGGCATGCACTCTTTTCTTCTTCAGGGACAACTTTACCTGAACTGAGAGATTTATATAAATCATTAGTTTTTTAGGCAAGTTAAATAGCAGTGCAAGAATTTCATGTACCAAGTTTGTCAACTAGAGAAGATAACGATAAATTAATTAATGTTGCCTAGCTGCTAAGCTTGCTATGCCCTACTCGTACTCCCTGCGAAGAGTCCACGGTGGTTCGTTGCACTCTCCCGCAGCCTCTGGTACCACTTGTAGAAATGGCGGGATGCAACAAAGTAGGAGTGGGTGCCCCCAAACCCGCCACGAAGCATCCCGATGACCATGCCGTGGGCGTGAAGAAGAGGCGCGCCAGACATCCCGGCCTGGTTGTCAATGTAGGCCTCAAGGAGGGTCATCCTGTAGCCCATCTCTTTAGCGCTCATGATGTCGATGTCCCGGGGAGAGCTGCTCAACCCCGTCACCTTGTTCCATGACACCATCATTCACCGGCTCGCGTGTCTTGGTATGCTCCGAGCCACCTGGAGGATCGGGTGAGGTCTGGTGTAGACGCCGTCGCTGTCGTGGAAGTTCTCGAGGGACTCGACCTCAACAGGGAGCAGAAGCATGTCCGGGGAAGAGTCCCATGCCGTTATGTTTGCATTCACGTACTTCCTTGCCTCTTCGGCCTGGCCGGCGAGCCAGCGAGCTTCCTCGTGGTGGTAACAGACGAGAGAGGCGCTAAACAAGCACACTTTATCCGGATCAGACCTGTTGTATATATTCTGGAGGTCGTGAGCAGTCATGATGACACGCCGTCCATCGGCCATGGAATCGTGAACGAAGCCAAGGCAGGTGCATGGGTTATATGCAGCTTCCTTCTCTTCCTTTTGTCTTCGATGGTTTGTACTCGATCGGCCAGCTCCTGGATCCTTTTGAACCTGTGGGGCTTGGGGGCCAACTTGACGTAAAAGAACGAATCCTTGGCTGTGTTAAACATATCCGTCCAATCCACCACCTGTTGAACGTTGAGGCATCCAATCTTTACTGCAGTGCAGGGACAGATTGGCTTCAAGAGGGGAGGGTTGGCGGCGGCGCAGGCCCGTGCGACGGTGCCGGATGTTGGCGCCTTTCCTGCGATTTTTTTTGTACACAAAAAATTCGCAGGAAACACCCGTGTACGGCCCGACCCGACCCCGACCCCAACCACGAACACGACACATCGGCAGCAGCGGCGCGATTGCAAGAGGGCCGGCGGTTGATTCCCATCGATCGGGGAAAGAAGATGGGTGCGGATGTGGAGAGATCCAGCAACAAAAGGACCATGGCCGCCGATCCGACCAGCCGAGACGATCCCTTGGCCAAGAAGAAGAAGAAGGTGGTGGATCTGGGGAGCGACAGCGACGAGGACTTGCCTGATCCGTCACAGTGGGCGGGGGTTAATCCCGATTCCTTCGGCGATGACTACTTGGCCAAGATGGAAAAGGCCAGACTCGACGAAGAATCAGGTATGAATATGATCCCGCGATTCCCGGCCAACATCCAATTTTTCAGTTTACTAGTAATGGCGCAACTAGCCTTGCGTTGGCGCCCGCTAGCTGCCGGCGGGGTTGCAGGCGTCGCGCCGCGAGCTCTGATGCGGCGTGGCTCCCCGGCGGCCTCTGGGAGCAGATCTGCCGTGGGGAAGGGATGGCTTGTGGCGGGAGGCGGGCTGGTGGTGCGTCGTGTTGAGTTCGGGGGTCGCGACGAGGGCGCCGGTGCGGCTGGGTGTCGGGCCAGTGCGCTGGGAAAGGTGGCGCTTTGCCTCTTCTCGGCTGCTGGCGGTCTTTGCGCTGGTGTCCTGGATCCGGCGGGCGTGGTGGATTGGATGGCTGCTGGTGGTTCCTGGCGGTTGGTGGTTCGGCTCTGTGTGCGAGGTGGTGGAGGCAGCTGTGCGGCGTGATGTGTCGCCTCCCCTCGGGGTGCCCGGCCTGATTGAGCAGCTCTGCAACTTTGGGTTTAGGAACTTGGGCTGGGAAAAATCCCTACTTCGTGACGCCGAGGCTAGCATGGCGCCGTCCCCTACCTGGAGGCATTGCTTTGGCCCGGATCCGACTCCCTCCCTCGTGCTCAAGGGAAACCCTTGGTTCGGCTTTCGGACCAGGCGGCGGCGGCCTGGCATGGTGTCGTTCCCTCCTTGGAGGCGCCGTCTTGTTGCTCGAGGAGTCCTGGTGGCACAGCTCTTATCGGTGTCGGCTACTACTTTGGGCATGGGCCTCCGAGGCGCAGTGTACACCATCGCCGGAGCTCTCTCGATGATGACTCCTCTAGGTTTGCCCAGGCCCTGCTGTCTACTTGCTGACTTCCTCTTGGCGCAGTGGGTGGGGTAGTCTTGGTCTTGTTGTAGAGGTCTCCGACGTCGATCATGACATGCCTGGGTTGCTCTGTGGCTCGTCTTATCGCCATTGGCATGAGGTTGGCCTAGGTGGAGCATGTACCGTAGTTCGTGTGATGGGTGTGTTTGGTGGATGTGGATTCTAATCCTTGTGATTGGCATTGTAATGGCCGAAAGGCGTTATATCCGGCTTCTTTGCCGCTTCTTCTTCAATATATGATACATATGCTTATGCGCATTGTAGAAAAAAGTAATAACGCAACTGTTCTACTTCTGCCTGTAGCTCCCCGCCCTGTGAAAATTGCCACGCTCGACTACTACAAACCTGCCACCAGGTTTCACACCATCGAGCTTTTCCCCGTCCGTCGATCCGGAAGCAAGGCCGTGCTCCTCGCTGCGAAATTTCTTCTAGGGATTCCATCCTCTCTCGGTACTTTTATATGTATCCTTGTGCCCTCTATGATTTGGATTAGTTGATCCGTCGTCTCGCAACTTAACATATATATTGTGTTTGAATCACACAGATGGTGAACCGCTCAGACGGTGCTCTGGCTTCTGGGTCGATTGGGTTGAGGAGAAGAAAACTGGCCTTGTTTTGACAACTGCGCGGCTGATTCGCACAAAGGATGCTCCTTACAGTGTCTGGTCAGGCGGTGAAGAGTATGCTACAGATGCTGATGTGAGTCAATGTGCTTCTTCTATTAATTTCTGTATATGCATGTACTATCTTTTACAGCTGGTTCCATCTCAAATAAATAAAATAATCTTGGTGTATTGCAATTCACATATTTTTTCTATGTGCTATTGGCCTTTTCTAATAACAAAATGGAAACAAAACACGCCTTCGCTTACCATTCAAAAATCGTATATAATCTGTTCTGCAACTTTGTTTAGGTCACTGTTCATTTGCTAAATGGCACCAGTGCAAAGGGCCAGCTGGTCTATCTCCAGCCCCACTACGATCTCGCTTTCCTGAGCGTTCAGGTGGATCAACCAATCAACTTACCATCTTTGAATGAAAAAGATGTAGAATTTGCTCAAGAGGTTTTTCGGCTCGGAAGAGACAATTCCTTAAATCTAAGGATAACATATGCCAGGGCAGAATATTTGAATCCAACCATGTTTGAGCGGCACCACAATGTATACTTCCGTTCTCCAGATGGCCATGGTGATGATAATGAGGTGATATATCTTATCATTAGATAGAATTATATACATTTGGTACAGTTTTGAGTTTTGTGTGATGTCATCTTTATGTTCTATATTGCAATCTATTGTTATAACATTTTTTTTGTTCTTGCAAACTTTCATATATGTTGCCAATATGAATTGTTGCAGTTTGACTATGGGGGGCCAGTTATTGACCTGTGTGGTGAAGTTGTCGGAATGGTCAACGACCCTAAGAGATTTGGGTCTTTTGTACCTTCTTCCATTTTGCTCAATTGTTTGGATTCATGGAAGAAATATCAGTACGTTTTTTCTCTCAGTGCTGTGATAGTATTAGACTAATGTGGTGTCTCCTAATTGTTCTTTTTACCTATTTTAGGAGTCATTATTTTTAGTAGTATCTATTTTCTCACTTTTATGAAATTTAATTACCATAAGTTGTGTAAAGATTCTCAAAGAATATATATGTGTGTGTGTATACATATATATACTCATTTGTAAGAAAATCAAGAACTAGATCTTTGATGGGGCCTAGATAGGAAGAAACAAGTAGAACGGCGCTGAGAGTGCAAAATGTGTTACTTTTACGTAATATCAAATCCCCTCTATGAGTTTTTGTCAACTACTATGAACGATTCATCCCTGTTGGGCCTTTCTGAACTCTATTTGAATCAAAATATTTGATTATTGTTGATTTTTTTAACACGTTAGATGGAAGCCTGGTTCCACCAAAGATATGTTAAATGATTATCTGATTTGACGTAGGCACATCGCCCGGCCTCATCTTGGAATGATGTTTAAGGACATCAAACTTCTAGAACCTGCTCATGTTGACATGTTATGGCGTAAGTTTAACATTGATGATGGTCTTATTGTTCAAGAGGTAGGTAATGACTTCCTGAAAGTGCCCAATTTCTCATCTGTGTAAAGTTAATTATTGACGTTTGAACCTTAGGTGTCGGGAGGATCTCCTGCTGAGAAATTTGGAATCCAAGAAGGTGATATTATTGAATCTTTCAGTGGAAAGCCTGTTTCTTCCACAATTGAGGTGAGTGAATTAGAGAGTTGTTAGGTAAACGAACTGAAAATAAATTTCATTTGTGTGATATTTAGTAGCTTCACGGTCTTGACTAGAATGTTTTCGTTTCCTGCAATTATCAGCTGGAAAATACACTGATGAGCATATACAAGGGAACCTTAGATGCTGAAGTTCGTATTTCTGTAAGTTCATTTGTATATATGAGGGCGGTTTGCTTGATCCCGGCCATCCATTTATTTGTACCGAAGTATTATTAGCAAAATGCTAGCTCTAAGAGATGTGTTTGGCTAACTCGATAGGTTGGGGTGTTTCACACACTCAAAGAACAACGGAGCACTGTAGACTTGACTGCAAAATTATCAGAACTTGGAGAGGTTATTACAAGAGGTACACATCTCCTCTTTTAACTTGCCCCATCTACAGATTATTATTTCAAATCCAGACATAATGCTATCGCTAAGTATGCAAGCTCATGTGCATTGTGCAATACACTCTTACATGACACACATGTGATGCCTAAAATATCACACCAAACCATACAGTATTCTGATATTTTGCAAGTTTACTGTTTTGGTAAGTAGGTGGTGTGTAGCAAGTAAGGCCCCGTTCGGAAGCTCACTGGCTTCCCAAACGAGACAGCTTCTCGTGGAGCCAGCGCTAGCTAGCTTCTCCTGGAGCCAACGATCGTTCGGTAGCATTGCTGGAGCAGCTGCTTCTTCATGGGCTGGCAGCCCAGGAAAGGAGGATGAAGCCCATTCGGGTTGGTAGATGGATGGCCCAGTTCAGTGGTAAAGGCAGGCTGTAGCGACAGAAAACGTTTCGTGAGGCACTTCGGAAGGGCACTCTCGTGTAATTTCTAGCAACTTCCACTTCTCGCTTTAGCGAAGCTACGCTTCTGCTGCTCCGAAAAATTGCACTGCGGGGTTCACGTTCTCCAGGAGCTGGCTTCTCGAAGCTAACTCGTTCGGGGTGGCTTCTCTTGGCTCCTTCGGGAAGCTGGCTCGTGGAGAGCTTCCGAACGGAGCCTAAGTTGTAGAGAACAGACTTCATCCATGTTTTTTTTACCAAAGTGTCTGGGTTTGTGGTGCAAGAGATGCATGTCTGGGTTTGTGGTGCTAACTTTGAGTTGTGTGACATTTTGCAAAGAATGTGGATTAAATATTGTTTGCATGCTTGCTCTCAGTTTTCTTTTTGGATATAGATACAAAACATTCGCCTTGAGATAGGTGTTTTGCAAGCAAAAGTAGGCTTGGTTATTTGATACTCATGTTATGTTGTTATTTGTTACAGGTCCTACAGACTCTTGAACTGGCTGCCAGGTCGAGGAGGGATGTTTCTATAGTGTGGCCACATGTAGTACTATAGATATATTAGAAATAACATCTTTATCTGTAATTTAGTGCCTAGGTCCTCCAAAGTAGCAGCTCCTTGTGGGATTTCCTATACTGCAATTGAAACCCCTCTTAGTGCCCGAGGAAGCGTTGTTTGTTGCCTTATCTCATTTGGTGGTCAACAAGGCCAAGTATCTTGGCTCTGCACATATGGCTATGCATGAGGAGCACCAAGTATCTTGGGTCATGAACTTTGTGAAAAAGCACTACTAATTTTTAACTGTTGCTGGTTTGTGGAAATTCTTTTCTACGGTGATCTGACTGTAAACACATGTATATTTTTCTGCTGTTATACTTGGATGAAATTTCTAAGTTGCAAGTGTAAGGTGGCCTCTCCACTATTAAACCACGTGTCACAATCCTAGCAAGTGTAAGGTCTCTTATCTCTTTGTGTCATGACTTCTAGTCATTTGGCATGGAATTTGAGGTGTTCCCTGTTGATTTTGGAACATGGGCAATTCTGATGTTATGTCCTGAAGCTTTCTATCCTTACCAGTTGCTGATAACAACTGATAATGTGCAATGACTCAGCCTGATTCCATTTTCTCTTAGACTGAAAGAATGAATTTTTTTGTTGCTATTTTTTTTTGGCATACACGGACTCTGTTTTGCAGCTATGTGCGCTAACTGTGATGTGAAGTTGCTCCCTTTTTTGCTGCATTTCTTATTAGACGGCTTCACGCATAAATTTCTAGATTAACATGTATTTTACATTGGCATTACAAATAAATAAATAGCCAGACTAATTCCGCGAGAAACTGTACATAACCATGGCGACGGTGTGGAAGTGGAACAAAGTGAGTCGGGAACCAAAATCATAGATCAAATCACAAAGGGGTTGTTTTCTATCAAATGTTTGGTTTTTTTCCCTCGCCCACAATGGCGTCTAGGATTTACTAGTGAATCTGAGTTCTGGGGAATTCCTCCTGCCTCGCATGGCGTGAGTTTATAAATAAAACCACGCGGCAGTATCAAGCATAGGCATATACTTCCTCCGTTTCTAAATATAAGTCTTTTTAGTCATAACAACACACATGGCACGCATGCCAGCAACCTATGCACTAAAAGGGACAGCAAGAAGACTCCAGGGAAGCATCCGCTAGAGGAAGGGACTCTCTCCCGGCTGATGAGATCCGAACGCTGTGGCCTTCATGCAAGAGATCAGGAGCTCCGTCGCCTCAATGTCAACATCTTTAACTAGCGGCTTCCATTGCTGTAAAAGTTTAAGCAATTTATAAATGCAATCAGCATGCTTTTTAGGGAAGCAAAAGATCCTACCCATTTGACCAGACAAAGACTTAGCCAAATCAGAGCAGTAGTGACCGTAGGAGCCCCTTTTGGTCGTTGTTGTGTCCAGAAAGAAAAACTATTTGGGTGAAGTTATCGAAGAGTAGGAATTATTTTTAGTTCTTTCCCCACCCGGCCTCCCTTTGGTAAGGAACTGTGATGTAAGTATTTCCATCTATTCCTTACCCCTTACAAAAGTTTTAGGTTCACGTGAGTTTTGGAATCACTATGATATCGATTGCTGGCGAGAAATCTGGTCTTGGTGCCTCCCGATCGTGGGATGTGTCCCGGGGAGTTGATTTCCAAGGGATTCTTGCCACAGTTGTATATTTCAGTTCCATTTACTTGAGGATGCTGATTTTCAAAATCATTTCAACACTATTTGTGGTGGAAATCAGCTGAGAATGATCCCTAGTACTAGGTAGACAACACACATGGTACTTCCATTCTAGTATCATTGTTTTTTTCAAAAGTTTGACATAGACGAGTTTGCGAAGTTTTGGTTATGTGTTGATGGGGGTTATATACAATGGAGCTATAGTGTGATATTAGGTTGCTTTTATTTATGTAATTTTGCTCCTTGTATCTATTGTGCTAGATTGCATAACAAAATTTTTGGGATCTCATAGGTGGGAGTTCAAGTAGTACACCTAGGTGAAGGAAATATGCCCTAGAGGCAATAATAAAGTTGTTATTTATATTTCCTTATATCATGATAAATGTTTATTATTCATGCTAGAATTGTATTAACCGGAAACTTAGTACATGTGTGAATACATAGACAAACAGAGTGTTATTAGTATGCCTCTACTTGACTAGCTCGTTGAATCAAAGATGGTTAAGTTTCCTAGCCATAGACATGAGTGGTCATTTAATTAACGGGATCACATCATTAGAGAATGATGTGATTGACTTGACCCATCCGTTAGCTTAGCGTTGATATTTGCTTTCTTCATGACTTATACATGTTCCTATGACTATGAGATTATGCAACTCCCGAATATCGGAGGAACACTTTGCGTGCTATCAAAAGTAACTGGGTGATTATAAAGATGCTCTACAGGTGTCTCCGATGGTGTTTGTTGAGTTGGCATAGATCGAGATTAGGATTTGTCACTCCGATTGTCGGAGAGGTATCTCTGGGCCCTCCCGGTAATGCACATCACTATAAGCCCTACAAGCAATGCGACTAATGAGTTAGTTGCGGGATGATGCATTACGGAACGAGTAAAGAGACTTGCCAGTAACGAGATTGAACTAGGTATTGAGATACCGACGATCGAATCTCGGGCAAGTAACATACCGATAACAAAGGGAACAACGTATGTTGTTATGCGGTTTGACCGATAAAGATCTTCATAGAATATGCAGGAACCAATATGAGCATCCAGGTTCCGCTATTGGTTATTGACTGGAGATGAGTCTCGGTCATGTCTACATAGTTCTCGAACTCATAGGGTCCGCACACTTAACGTTCGGTGACGATCGGTATTATGAGTTTATGTGTTTTGATGTACCGAAGGTTGTTCGGAGTCCCGGATGTGATCACGGACATGACGAGGAGTCTCGAAATGGTCGAGACATAAAGATCGATATATTGGATGGCTATGTTTGGACATCAGAATGGTTTCGGGTGAGTTCGGGCATTTACCGGAGTACCGGGAGGTTACCGGAACCCCCGGGGAGTATATGGGCCTTATTGGGCCTTAGTGGGAGAGAGGAGGAGGCGGCCAAGGTGGAGGCGCCCCCCCAAGCCCAATCCGAATTGGGGTGGGGGGCCGGCCCCCCTTTCCTTCTCCCTCTTTCCTCCTTCCTTCCTCTCCTACTCCAACTAGGGAAGGGGGGAATCCTACTCCCGGTGGGAGCAGGACTCCCCCTTGGGCGCGCCATAGAGAGGGCCGGCCCTCCCCTCCTCCACTCCTTTATATACGGGGGAAGGGGGCACCCCATAGACACACAAGTTGATTGTTTAGCCGTGTGCGGTGCCCCCTCCACAGATTTCCACCTCGGTCATATCGTTGTAGTGCTTAGGCGAAGCCCTGCGTCGGTAACTTCATCATCACCGTCATCACGCCGTCGTGCTGACAAAGCTCTCCCTCGACCTCAGCTGGATCTAGAGTTTGTGGGACGTGACCGAGCTGAACGTGTGCAGATCGCGAAGGTGCCGTACTTTCAGTACAAGGATCGGTCGGATCGTGAAGACGTACGACTACATCAACCGCGTTGTCATAACGCTTCCGCTTTCGGTCTATGAGGATACGTGGACAACACTCTCCCCTCTCGTTGCTATGCATCACCTAGATGGATCTTGCGTGTGCGTAGGTTTTTTTTGAAATTACTGTGTTCCCCAACAGTGGTATCAGAGCCAGGTCTATGCGTAGATGTTATATGCACGAATAGAACATAAAGAGTTGTGGGCGATAATAGTCATACTGCTTACCAGCATGTCATACTTTGATTCGGCGGTATTGTTGGATGAAGCGGCCTGGACCGACATTACGTGAACGCTTACGCGAGACTTGTTCTACCGACGTGCTTTGCACACAGGTGGCTGGCGGGTGTCAGTTTCTCCAACTTTAGTTGAATCGAGTGTGACTACGCCCAGTCCTTGTTGAAGGTTAAAACAACACACTTGACGAAAAATAGTTGTGGTTTTGATGCGTAGGTAAGAACAGTTCTTGCTCAGCCCGTAGCAGCCACGTAAAACTTGCAACAACAAAGTAGATGACGTCTATCTTGTTTTTGCAGGGCATGTTGTGATGTGATATGGTCAAGACATGATGCTAAATTTTATTGTATGAGATGATCATGTTTTGTAACAGAGTTATCGGCAACTGGCAGGAGCCATATGGTTGTCGCTTTATTGTATGCAATGCAATCGCCCTGTAATTGTTTTTACTTTATCACTAAGCGGTAGCAATAGTCATAGAAACAATAGTTGGCGAGACGACAACGATGCTACGATGGAGATCAAGGTGTCGCGCCGGTGACGATGGTGATCATGACGGTGCTTTGGAGATGGAGATCAAAGGCACAAGATGATGATGGCCATATCATATCACTTATATTGATTGCATGTGATGTTTATCCTTTATGCATCTTATTTTGCTTAGTTCGGCGGTAGCATTATAAGATGATCTCTCACTAAATTTCAAGGTACAAGTGTTCTCCCTTAGTATGCACCGTTGCGAAAGTTCGTCGTGCCGAGACACCACGTGATGATCGGGTGTGATAAGCTCTACGTTCACATACGACGGGTGCAAGCCAGTTTTGCACACGCAGAATACTCGGGTTAAACTTGACGAGCCTAGCATATGCAGATATGGCCTCGGAACACTAAGACCGAAAGGTCGAGTGTGAATCATATAGTAGATATGATCAACATAGTGATGTTCACCATTGAAAACTACTCCATCACACTGAAGGAAATATGCCCTAGAGGCTATAATAAAGTTATTATTTATTTCCTCATATCATGATAAATGTTTATTATTCATGCTAGAATTGTATTAACCGGAAACATAATACATGTGTGAATACATAGACAAACATAGTGTCACTAGTATGCCTCTACTTGACTAGCTCGTTAATCGAAGATGGTTGAGTTTCCTAGCCATGGACATGAGTTGTCATTGATTAACGGGATCACATCATTAGGACAATGATGTGATTGACTTGAGCCATTCCGTTAGCTTAGCACTTGATCGTTTAGTATGTTTCTATTGCTTTCTTCATGACTTATACATGTTCCTATGACTATGAGAATATGCAACTCCCGTTTACCGGAGGAACACTTTGTGTGCTACCAAACGTCACAACATAAATGGGTGATTATAAAGGTGCTCTACAGGTGTCTCCGAAGGTACTTGTTGAGTTGGCGTATATCGAGATTAGGATTTGTCACTCCGATTGTCGGAGAGGTATCTCTGGGCCCACTCGGTAGTACACATCACTATAAGCCTTGCAAGCATTGTAACTAATGAGTTAGTTGCGGGATGATGTATTACAGAACGAGTAAAGAGACTTGCTGGTAACGAGATTCAACTAGGTATTGAGATACCGACGATCAAATTTCGGGCAAATAACATACCGATGACAAAGGGAACAACGTATGTTGTTATGCGGTTTGACCGACAAAGATCTTCGTAGAATATGTAGGAGCCAATATGAGCATCCAGGTTCCGCTATGGGTTGCTGACCGGAGACGTGTCTCAGTCATGTCTACATAGTTCTCGAACCCGTAGGGTCCGCACGCTTAAAGTTTGGTGACGATCGATATTATGAGTTTTGTATTTTGATGTACCGAAGGTAGTTCGGAGTCCCGGATGTGATCACGGACATGACGAGGAGTCTAGAAATGGTCGAGACGTAAAGATCGATATATTGGACGACTATATTCGGACACCGGAATTGTTCCGGGTGATTTCGGAGAAAACCGGAGTGCTGGAGGGTTACCGGAACTCCCCGGGAGAAAGAGAGGGCTGGCCTAGGGCAGGCCGCGCCCTCCTCTGCTACCTCTTGAGCACTGCGTTGGTTTTCCCTTGAAGAGGAAAGGGTGATGCAGTAAAGTAGCGTAAGTATTTCCCTCAGTTTTGAGAACCAAGGTATCAATCCAGTAGGAGGCCACGCTCAAGTCCCTCGCACCTACACAAACAAATAAAAACCTCGTAACCAACGCAATAAAGGGGTTGTCAATCCCTTCACGTTCACTTACAAAAGTGAGATATGATAGATATGATAAGATAATATTTTTGGTATTTTTATAATAAAGATGCACAGTAAAATAAAAGGCAATAAAAGTAGCTAAGTGTTGGAAGATTAATATGATGGAAAATAGACCCGGGGGCCATAGGTTTCACTAGTGGCTTCTCTCAAGAGCATAAGTATTACGGCGGGTGAACAAATTACTGTTGAGCAATTGATAGAATTGAGCATAGTTATGAGAATATCTAGGTATGATAATGTATATAGGCATCACGTCCGCGACAAGTAGACCGACTCCTGCCTGCATCTACTACTATTACTCCACACATCGACCGCTATCCAGCATGCATCTAGAGTATTAAGTTCAAAAGAACAGAGTAACGCTTTAAGTAAGATGACATGATGTAGAGGGATAAACTCATGCAATATGATATAAACCCCATCTTGTTATCCTCGATGGCAACAATACAATACGTGCCTTGCTGCCCTGCTGTCACGGGGAAAGGACACCGCAAGATTGAACCCAAAGCTAAGCACTTCTCCCATTGCAAGAAAGATCAATCTAGTAGGCCAAACCAAACTGATAATTCGAAGAGACTTGCAAAGATAACCAATCATACATAAAAGAATTCAGAGAAGATTCAAATATTGTTCATAGATAAACTTGATCATAAACCCACAATTCATCGGTCTCAACAAACACACCGCAAAAGAAGATTACATCGAATAGATCTCCACGAGAATCGTGGAGAACTTTGTATTGAGATCCAAAGAGAGAGAAGAAGCCATCTAGCTAATAACTATGGACCCGAAGGTCTGAGGTAAACTACTCACACATCATCGGAGTGGCTATGGTGTTGATGTAGAAGCCCTCCGTGATAAATGCCCCTTCGGCAGGATGCCGGAAAAGGCCCCAAGATGGGATCTCACGGGTATAGAAGGTTGCGGCATTCGAATTAGGTTTTCGTGGATGCTTCTGTTGGTTTGGGGGTACGTAAGTATATATAGGAGGAAGAAGTACGTCGGTGGAGCAACGTGGGCCCCACGAGGGTGGAGGGCGCGCCCAGGGGGGTAGGCGCCCCCCCTGCCTCGTGCTCTCCTGGTTGCTTTCTTGACGTAGGGTCCAAGTCCTCTAGATCACGTTCGTTCCGAAAATCACGTTCCCGAAGGTTTCATTCCTTTTGGACTCTGTTTGATATTCTTTTTCTGCGAAACTCTGAAATAGGCAAAAAACAGCAATTTGGGCTGGGCCTCCGGTTAATATGTTAGTCCCAAAAATAATATAAAAGTGTATAATAAAGCCCGTTAAACATCCTAAGCAGAATATAATATAGCATGAAGCAATCAAAAATTATAGATACGTTGGAGACGTATCAAGCATCCCCAAGCTTAATTCCTGCTCGTCCTCGAGTAGGTAAATGATAAAAACAGAATTTTTGATGCGGAATGCTACTTGGCATAATTTCAGTGTAATTCTCTTAATTGTGGTATGAATGTTCAGATCTGAAAGATTCAAGACAAAAGTTTAATATTGACATAAAAATAATAATACTTCAAGCATACTAACTAAGCAATTATGTCTTCTCAAAATAACATGGCCAAAGAAAGTTATCCCTACAAAATCATATAGTCTGGCTATGCTCTATCTTCACCACACAAAGTATTTAAATCATACACAACCCCCATGACAAGCCAAGAAATTGTTTCATACATTTGGTGTTCTCAAACTTTTTCAATCTTCACGCAATACATGAGCGTGAGCCATGGACATAGCACTATATGTGGAATAGAATGGTGGTTGTGGAGAAGACAAAAAAGGGAGAAGATAGTCTCACATCAACTAGGCGTATCAACGGGCTATGGAGATGCCCATTAATAGATATCAATGTGAGTGAGTAGAGATTGCCATGCAACGGATGCACTAGAGCTATAAGTATATGAAAGCTCAACAAAAGAAACTAAGTGGGTGTGCATCCAACTTGCTTGCTCACGAAGACCTAGGGCATTTTGAGGAAGCCCATCATTGGAATATACAAGCCGAGTTCTATAATGAAAAATTCCCACTAGTATATGAAAGTGATATCATAGGAGACTCTCTATCATGAAGATCATGGTGCTACTTTGAAGCACAAGTGTGGTAAAAGGATAGTAACATTGTCCCTTCTCTCTTTTTCTCTCATTTTTTTATTTGGGCCTTTTCTCTTTTTTTTATGGCCTCTTTTTTTTCTCTTTTTTTTATTTTTCGTCCGGAGTCTCATCCCGACTTGTGGGGGAATCATAGTCTCCATCATCCTTTCCTCACTTGGGACAATGCTCTAAAAATGATGATCATCACACTTTTATTTACTTACAACTCAACAATTACAACTCAATACTTAGAACAAAATATGACTCTATGTGAATGCCTGCAGCGGTGTACCGGGATATGCAATGAATCAAGAGTGACATGTATGAAAGAATTATGAACGGTGGCTTTGCCACAAATACGATGTCAACTACATGATCATGCGAGGCAATATGACAATGATGGAGCGTGTCATAGTAAACGGAATGGTGGTGAGTTGCATGGCAATATATCTCGGAATGGCTATGGAAATGCCATGATAGGTAGGTATGGTGGCTGTTTTGAGGAAGGTATATGGTGGGTGTATGATACCGGCGAAAAGTGCGCGGTATTAGAGAGGCTAGCAATGGTGGAAGGAAGAGAGTGCGTATAATCCATGGACTCAACATTATTCATAAAGAACTCATATACTTATTGCAAAAATCTACAAGTTATCAAAGCAAAGTATTACGCACATGCTCTTAGGGTGATAGATTGGTAGGAAAGACCATCGCTCGTCCCCGACCGCCACTCATAAGGAAGACAATCAATAAATAAATCATGCTCCGACTTCATCACATAACGGTTCACCATACGTGCATGCTACGGGAATCACAAACTTTAACACAAGTATCTCTCAAATCCACAACTACTCAACTAGCATGACTCTAATATCACCATCTTCATATCTCAAAACAATTATCAAGCATCAAACTTCTCATAGTATTCAACACACTCATAAGATTTTTTTACTAATCTTGAATGCCTATCATAATTAAAGCAAATTACCACGCTGTTTTGTAGGACTCTAAAAATAATCTGAGTGAAGCATGAGAGAACAATAGTTTCTATAAAACAAATCCACCACCGTGCTCTAAAAGATATAAGTGAAGCACTAGAGCAAAAACTATATAGCTCAAAAGATATAAGTGAAGCACATAGAGTATTCTAATAAATTCCGAATCATGTGTGTCTCTCTCACAAGGTGTGTACAGCAAGGATGATTGTGAAAAACTAACAAATAAAGACTCAAATAATACAAGACGCTCCAAGCAAAACACTTATCATGTGGTGAATAAAAATATAGCTCCAAGTAAAGTTACCGATGGAAGTAGACGAAAGAGGGGATGCCTTCCGGGGCATCCCCAAGCTTTGGCTTTTTGGTGTCCTTAGATTATCTTGGGGTTCCATGGGCATCCCCAATCTTAGGCTCTTGCCACTCCTTGTTCCATAATCCATCAGATCTTTTACCCAAAACTTGAAAACTTCACAACACAAAACTTAACAGAAAATCTCGTGAGCTCCATTAGCGAAAAAAAACAAAACACCACTTCAAGGTACTGTAATGAACTCATTCTTTATTTATATTGGTGTTAAACCTACTGTATTCCAACTTCTCTATGGTTTATAAACTATTTTACTAGCCATAGATTCATCAAAATAAGCAAACAACACACGAAAAACAGAATCTGTCAAAAACAGAATAGTCTGTAGTAATCTGTAACTAACGCAAACTTCTGGAACTCCAAAACATCTACCAAAATAGGACGACCTAGACAATTTTTTTATTGATCAGAAGCAATTGGAATCAATATTTTATCACGTTCTGGTGATTTTTAACAATTGTTTTCGTGAACAGAAAGTTTCCGGAATTTACAGCAATATCAAATAACTATCATCCAAGAAGATCCTATAGGTTTAACTTGGCACAAACACTAATTAAAACATAAAAACAAATCTAACCAGAGGCTAGATCAAATATTTATTCCTAAACATAAGAAAAAAGCAAACAATAAAAATAAAATTGGGTTGCCTCCCAACAAGCGCTATCGTTTAACGCCCCTAGCTAGGCATAAAAGCAAGGATAGATCTAGGTATTGCCATCTTTGGTTTTAGGGTAGAAAAGAGCAAACTTGTTATCTATGGAATTAATCTTTCTATTTTGATAAAGCACGTGGCTATTAATGGTAGAAGAAATATTAAGCACATTGCGGAAATTTGCATCTAGGCTAGCTTTTATCTCTTTGATAGATTCGTTTTGGTAGGAAAGCAAAAGAGATGTGGATTCAATTTTCTCATTCGTGGGGTGCCCAAATATAGTTTTCATCTTTTCATAGGTATCTATGGGGTCCCCTTCAAGAAAACCCTCTTGAAAAATAGAATCTAAAACTTGTTTGAACGAAGCGGGCAACCCAACATAAAAGCTTTTTAGGTAAACCTCTATTTGATATTGGGGTACATAGCTAGCCCGGATCCTTAACAGCCTATCCCAAGCATCTTTCAAAGATTCATCGAGTAAATAACGAAAAATTCTGGAATCATCTTCATGAAAATTATTAAGACTCTCATTGACAACTCCGGCGGGTTTTTCCATAACATTATTTATGAGTTTAGATAGAATAGAAGGATCGTCCAAGTTCGGGAGAGAACCCCCAACTCTTTTTGGTTCCGACATGGCGAAGGAAAGGCGAGCGAAAAGAGGCAAACAGAAGAGAGAGGGCGAATAAAACGGCAAGGGTGAAGTGGGGGAGAGGAAAACGAGAGGCAAATGGCGAATAATGTAATGTGGGAGATAAGAGTTTGTGATGGGTACTTGGTATGTTGACTTTTGCGTAGACTCCCCGGGAACGGCGCCAGAAATCCTTCTTGCTACCTCTTGAGCACTGCATTGGTTTTCCCTTGAAGAGGAAAGGGTGATTTAGTAAAGTAGCGTAAGTATTTCCCTCAGTTTTGAGAACCAAGGTATCAATCCAGTAGGAGGCCACACTCAAGTCCCTCGCACCTACACTAACAAATAAAAACCTTGCAACCAACGCAATAAAGGGGTTGTCAATCCCTTCACGGTCACTTACGAAAGTGAGATCTGATAGATATGCTAAGATAATATTTTTGGTATTTTTATAATAAAGATGCAAAGTAAAATAAAAGGCAATAAAAATAGCTAAGTGTTGGAAGAGTAATATGATGGAAAATAGACCCGGGGGCCATAGGTTTCACTAGTGGCTTCTCTCAAGAGCATAAGTATTACGGCGGGTGACCAAATTACTGTCGAGCAATTGATAGAATTGAGCATAGTTATGAGAATATCTAGGTATGATCATGTATATAGGCATCACGTCCGCGACAGGTAGACCGACTCCTGCCTGTATCTACTACTATTACTCCACACATCGACCGCTATCCAGCATGCATCTAGAGTATTAAGTTCAAAAGAACAGAGTAACGCTTTAAGTAAGATGACTTGATGTAGAGGGATAAACTCATGCAATATGATGTAAACCCCATCTTGTTATCCTCGATGGCAACAATACAATACGTGCCTTGCTGCCCCTGCTGTCACTGGGAAAGGACACTGCAAGATTGAACCCAAAGCTAAGCACTTCTCCCATTGCAAGAAAGATCAATCTAGTAGGCCAAACCAAACTGATAATTCGAAGAGACTTGCGAAGATAACCAATCATACATAGAAGAATTCAGAGAAGATTCAAATATTGTTCATAGATAAACTTGATCATAAACCCACAATTCATCGGTCTCAACAAACACACCACAAAATAAGATTACATCGAATAGATCTCCACGAGAATCGTGGAGAACTTTGTATTGAGATCCAAAGAGAGAGAAGAAGCCATCTAGCTAATAACTATGGACCCGAAGGTCTGAGGTAAACTACTCACACATCATCGGAGAGGCTATGGTGTTGATGTAGAAGCCCTCCGTGATCGATGCCCCCTCCGGCAGGACGCCGGAAAAGGCCCCAAGATGGGATCTCACGGGTACAGAAGGTTGCGGCGGTGGAATTAGATTTTCGTGGATGCTTCTGTTGGTTTGGGGGTACGTAAGTATATATAGGAGGAAGAAGTACGTCGGTGGAGCAATGTGGGCCCCATGAGGGTGGAGGGCGCGCCCCCCTGCCTCGTGCTCTCCTGGTTACTTTCTTGACGTAGGGTCCAAGTCCTCTGGATCACATTCGTTCCGAAAAGCACGTTCCGTAAGGTTTCATTCCGTTTGGACTCTGTTTGATATTCTTTTTCTGTAAAACTCTGAAATAGGCAAAAACCAGCAATTTGGGCTGGGCCTCCAATTAATAGGTTAGTCCCAAAAATAATATAAAAGTGTATAATAAAGCCCGTTAAACATCCAAAACAGAATATAATATAGCATGAAAGCAATCAAAAATTATAGATACGTTGGAGACGTATCACCCTCCCCCTCTGGTCCGAATTGGACTAGGAGAGGGGGGGGGGGCGGCGCCCCCCTTTCCTTCTCCCTCTCCCCCTTCCTTTCCCCCTCCTAGTAGGAGTAGAAAAGAGGGGAGTCCTACTCCTACTAGGAGGAGGACTCCTCCTCCTGGTGCGCCCCATAGGGCCGGCCGGCCTCCCCCTTGCTCCTTTATATACGGGGGCAGGGGGGCACCTCTAGACACACAAGTTGATCTGTTGATCTATTCCAGCCGTGTGCGGTGCCCCCCTCCACCATATTCCACCTCGGTCATATCGTAGCGGTGCTTAGGTGAAGCTCTGCATCGGTAGCAACATCATCACCGTCATCACGTGGTCGTGCTGACGGAACTCTCCCGTGAAGCTTTGCTGGATCGGTGTTCGCAGGACGTCATCGAGCTGAACGTGTGCTGAATCGGAGGTGCCATACGTTCGGTACTTGGATCGGTCGGATCGTGAAACGTACGACTACATCAACCGCGTTGTGCTAACGCTTCCGCTTTCGGTCTAAGAGGGTACGTGGACAACACTCTCCCCTCTCGTTGCTATGCATCACCATGATCCTGTGTGTGCGTAGGATTTTTTTTTTGAAATTACTATGTTCCCCAACAGTGGCATCCGAGCCAGGTTTTATGCGTAGATGTTATATGCACGAGTAGAACACAAGTGAGTTGTGGGCGATACAAGTCATACTGCTTACCAGCATGTCATACTTTGGTTTGGCGGATTTGTTGGATGAAGCGGCCCGGACCGACATTACGCGTACGCTTACGCGAGACTGGTTCTACCGACGTGCTTTGCACACAGGTGGCTGCCGGGTGTCAGTTTCTCCAACTTTAGTTGAACCGAGTGTGGCTACGCCCGGTCCTTGAGAAGGTTAAAACAACACTAACTTGACGAACTATCGTTGTGGTTTTGATGCGTAGGTAAGAACGGTTCTTGCTCAGCCTGTAGCAGCCACGTAAAACTTGCAACAACAAAGTAGAGGACGTCTAACTTGTTTTTGCAGGGCATGTTGTGATGTGATATGGTCAAGGCATGATGCTATATTGTATGAGATGATCATGTTTTGCAACCGAGTTATCGGCAACTGGCAGGAACCATATGGTTGTCGCTTTATTGTATGCAATGCAATTGCCCTGTAATTGCTTTACTTTATCACTAAGCGGTAGCGGTAGTCGTAGAAGCAATAGTTGGCGAGACGACAACGATGCTATGATGGAGATCAAGGTGTCGCGCCGGTGACAATGGTGATCATGACGGTGCTTCGGAGATGGAGATCACAAGCACAAGATGATGATGGCCATATCATATCACTTATATTGATTGCATGTGATGTTTATCTTTTATGCATCTTATTTTGCTTTGATTGACGGTAGCATTATAAGATGATCTCTCACTAAATTTCAAGATAAAAGTGTTCTCCCTGAGTATGCACCGTTGCCAAAGTTCGTCGTGCCGAGACACCACGTGATGATCGGGTCTGATAAGCTCTACGTTCATCTACAACGGGTGCAAGCCAGTTTTGCACACGCAGAATACTCGGGTTAAACTTGACGAGCCTAGCATATGCAGATATGGCCTTGGAACACTGAGACCGAAAGGTCGAGCGTGAATCATATAGTAGATATGATCAACATAGTGATGTTCACCATTGAAAACTACTCCATCTCACGTGATGATCGGACATGGTTTAGTTGATTTGGATCCCGTGATCACTTAGATGATTAGAGAGATGTCTATCTAAGTGGGAGTTCTTAAGTAATATGATTAATTGAACTTAAATTTATCATGAACTTAGTACCTGATAGTATTTTGCTTGTCTATGTTGATTGTAGATAGATGGCCCGTGCTATTGTTCCGTTGAATTTTAATGCGTTCCTTGAGAAAGCAAAGTTGAAAGATGATGGTAGCAATTACACGGACTAGGTCCGTAACTTGTGGATTATCCTCATTGCTGCATAGAAGAATTACGTCCTGGAAGCACCGCTAGGTGCCAGGTCTGCTGCAGATGCAACTGACGACGTTTAGAACGTCCGGCAGAGCAAAGCTGATGGCTACTCGATAGTAAAGTGTGCCATGCTTTACGGCTTAGAATCGGGACTTCAACGATGTTTTGAACATCATGGAGCATATGAGGTGTTCCAGGAGTTGAAGTTAATATTTCAAGCAAATGCCCGGATTGAGAGATATGAAGTCTCCAAGAAGTTCTATAGCTGCAAGATGGAGGAGAATAGTTCTGTCAGTGAACATATACTCAAAATGTCTGGGGTATAACAATCACTTGATTCAACTGGGAGTTAATCTTCCGGATGATAGTGTCATTGACAGAATTCTTCCATCACTGCCACCAACCTACAAGAGCTTCGTGATGAACTATAATATGCAATGGATGGATACGACAATTCCCGAGCTCTTCGCAATGCTAAAGGCTGTGGAGGTAGAAATCAAGAAGGAGCATCAAGTGTTGATGGTCAACAAGACCACTAGTTTCAAGAAAAAGGGCAAAGGGAAGAAGAAGGGGAACTTCAAGAAGAACAGCAAACAAGTTGCTGCTCAAGAGAAGAAACCCAAGTCTGGACCTAAGCCTGAGACTGAGTGCTTCTAGTGCAAGCAGACTAGTCACTGGAAGCGGAACTGCCCCAAGTATTTGGCGGATAAGAAGGATGGCAAGGTGAACAAAGGTATATGTGATATACATGTTATTGGTGTGTACCTTACTAGAGCTCGCAGTAGCACCTGGGTATTTGATACTGGTTCTGTTGCTAATATTTGCAACTCGAAACAGGGACTACAGATTAAGCGAAGACTGGCTAAGGACGAGGTGACGATGCGTGTGGGAAATGGTTCCAAAGTCGATGTGATCGCCGTCGGCACGCTACCTCTACATCTACCTTTGGGATTAGTTTTAGACCTAAATAATTGTTATTTGGTGCTAGCGTTAAGCATGAACATTATATCTGGATCTTGTTTGATGCGAGACGGTTATTCATTTAAATATGAGAATAATGGTTGTTCTATTTATATGAGTAATATCTTTTATGGTCACGCACCCTGGAAGAGTGGTCTATTTTTTTTTGAATCTCGATAGTAGTGATACACATATTCATAATGTTGAAGCCAAAAGATGCAGAGTTGATAATGATAGTGCAACTTATTTGTGGCACTGCCGTTTGGGTCATATTGGTGTAAAGCACATGAAGAAACTCCATACTGATGGACTTTTGGAATCACTTGATTATGAATCACTTGGTACTTGCGAACCATGCCTTATGGGCAAGATGACTAAAACGCCGTTCTCCGGAACAATGGAGCGAGCAACAGATTTGTTGGAGATCATACATATTGGTGTATGTGGTCCAACGAATGTTGAGGCTCGCGGCGGGTATCGTTATTTTCTCACCTTCACAGATGATTTGAGCAGATATGGGTATATGCACTTAATGAAACATAAGTCTGAAACATTTGAAAAGTTCAAAGAATTTCAGAGTGAAGTGGAAAATCATCGTAACAAGAAAATAAAGTTTCTACGATCTGATCGTGGAGGAGAATATTTGAGTTACGAGTTTGGTCTACATTTGAAATAATGCGGAATAGTTTCGCAACTCACGCCACCTGGAACACCACAGCGTAATGGTGTGCCCGAACGTCGTAATCGTACTTTACTAGATATGGTGCGATCTATGATGTCTCTTACTGATTTACCGCTATCATTTTGGGGTTATGCTTTAGAGACGGCTGCATTCACGTTAAATAGGGCACCATCGAAATCCGTTGAGACGACGCCTTATGAACTGTGGTTTGGCAAGAAACCAAAGTTGTCGTTTCTTAAAATTTGGGGCTGCGATGCTTATGTGAAAAAGCTTCAACCTGATAAGCTCGAACCCAAATCGGAGAAATGTGTCTTCATAGGATACCCAAAGGAAACTATTGGGTACACCTTCTATCACAGATCCGAAGGCAAGACATTCGTTGCTAAGAATGGATCCTTTCTAGAAAAGGAGTTTCTCTCAAAAGAAGTGAGTGGGAGGAAAGTAGAACTTGATGAGGTAACTGTACCTGCTCCCTTATTGGAAATTAGTTCATCACAGAAACCGGTTCCTGTGACACCTACACCAATTAGTGAGGAAGCTAATGATATTGATCATGAAACTTCAGATCAAGTTACTACTAAACCTCGTAGGTCAACCAGAGTAAGATCCGCACCAGAGTGGTATGGTAATCCTATTTTGGAGGTCATGTTACTTGACCGAGGCGAACCTACGAACTATGAAGAAGCGATGGTGAGCCCAGATTCCGCAAAATGGCTTGAGGCCATGAAATGTGAGATGGGATCCATGTATGAGAACAAAGTATGGACTTTGGTTGACTTGCCCGATGATCGGCAAGCCATTGAGAATAAATGGATCTTCAAGAAGAAGACTGACGCTGACGGTAATGTTACTGTCTATAAAGGTCGACTTGCGAAAGGTTTTCGACAAGTTCAAGGGATTGACTACGATGAGACTTTCTCACCCGTAGCGATGCTTAAGTCTGTCCAAATCATGTTAGCAATTGCCGCATTTTATGATTATGAAATTTGGCAAATGGATGTCAAAACTACATTTCTGAATGGATTTCGGGAAGAAGAGTTATATATGATGCTACCAGAAGGTTTTGTTGATCCAAAGGGAGCTAACAAAGTGTGCAAGCTCCAGCAATCCATTTATGGATTGGTGCAAGCCTCTCAGAGTTGGAATAAACGTTTTGATAG
The DNA here is from genome assembly GCF_002575655.3 of Aegilops tauschii subsp. strangulata. NCBI lineage: Eukaryota > Viridiplantae > Streptophyta > Magnoliopsida > Poales > Poaceae > Aegilops > Aegilops tauschii. The sequence goes on from NC_053039.3 coordinate 6,322,196, forward strand.
TGTGATCAAAGCATATGGTTTTATACAGACTTTTGGAGAAGCCTGTATTTACAAGAAAGTGAGTGGGAGCTCTGTAGCATTTCTAATATTATATGTGGATGACATATTGCTGATTGGAAATGATATAGAATTTCTGGATAGCATAAAAGGATACTTGAATAAGAGTTTTTCAATGAAAGACCTCGGTGAAGCTGCTTACATATTAGGCATCAAGATCTATAGAGATAGATCAAGACGCTTGATAGGACTTTCACAAAGCACATACCTTGACAAAGTTTTGAAGAAGTTCAAAATGGATCAAGCAAAGAAAGGGTTCTTGCCTGTATTACAAGGTGTGAAGTTGAGTCAGACTCAATGCCCGACCACTGCAGAAGATAGAGAGAAAATGAAATATGTTCCCTATGCTTCAGCCATAGGCTCTATCATGTATGCAATGCTGTGTACCAGACCTGATGTGTGTCTTGCTATTAGCCTAGCAGAGAGGTACCAAAGTAATCCAGGAGTGTATCACTGGACAGCGGTCAAGAACATCCTGAAATACCTGAAAAGGACTAACGATATGCTTCTCGTTTATGGAGGTGACAAAGAGCTAGTCGTAAATGGTTACGTCTTTGCAAGCTTTGACACTGATCCGGACGATTCTAAATCGCAAACCGGATACGTGTTTACATTGAACGATGGAGCTGTCAGTTGGTGCAGTTCTAAACAAAGCGTCATGGCGGGATCTACGTGTGAAGCGGAGTACATAGCTGCTTCAGAAGAAGCAAATGAAGGAGTCTAGATGAAGGAGTTCATATCCGATCTAGGTGTCATACCTAGTGCATCGGGTCCAATGAAAATCTTTTGTGACCATACTGGTCCAATTGCCTTGGCAAAGGAATCCAGATTTCACAAGAGGACCAAGCACATCAAGAGACGCTTCAATTCCATCCAATACCAAGTCCAGGTGGGAGACATAGAGATTTGCAAGATACATACGGATCTGAATGTTGCAGACCCGTTGACTAAGCCTCTTCCACGAGTAAAACATGATCAGCACCAAAACAATGGGTGTTAGAATCATTACTGTGAATTCTGGATTATTGACTCTAGTGCAAGTGGGAGACTGACGGAAATATGCCCTAGAGGCAATAATAAAGTTATTATTTATTTCCTCATATCATGATAAATGTTTATTATTCATGCTAGAATTGTATTAACCGGAAACATAATACATGTGTGAATACATAGACAAACATAGTGTCACTAGTATGCCTCTACTTGACTAGCTCGTTAATCGAAGATGGTTGAGTTTCCTAGCCATGGACATGAGTTGTCATTTGATTAATGGGATCACATCATTAGGAGAATGATGTGATTGACTTGACACATTCTGTTAGTTTAGCACTTGACCGTTTAGTATGTTGTTATTGCTTTCTTCACGACTTATACATGTTCCTATGACTATGAGAATATGCAACTCCCGTTAACCGGAGGAACACTTTGTGTGCTACCAAACGTCACAATGTAAATGGGTGATTATAAAGGTGCTCTATAGGTGTCTCCGAAGGTACTTGTTGAGTTGGCGTATATCGAGGTTAGGATTTGTCACTCCGATTGTCGGAGAGGTATCTCTGGGCCCACTCAGTAATACACATCACTATAAGCCTTGCAAGCATTGTAACTAATGAGTTAGTTGCGGGATGATGTATTACGGAACGAGTAAAGAGACATGCCGATAACGAGATTGAACTAGGTATTGAGATACCGACGATCGAATCTCGGGCAAGTAACATACCGATGACAAAGGGAACAACGTATGTTGTTATGCGGTTTGACCGATAAAGATCTTCGTAGAATATGTAGGAGCCAATATGAGCATCCAGATTCCGCTATTGGTTATTGACCAGAGACGTGTCTCGGTCATGTCTACATAGTTATCGAACCCGTAGGGTTCACACGCTTAAAGTTTGGTGACGATCGGTATTATGAGTTTTGTGTTTTGATGTACCGAAGGTAGTTCGGAGTCCCGGATGTGATCACGGACATGAGGAGGAGTCTCGAAATGGTCGAGACGTAAAGATCGATATATTGGACGACTATATTCGGACACTGGAAGTGTTCCGGGTGATTTCGGAGAAAACCGGAGTGCCGGAGGGTTACCGGAACCCCCCGGGAGAAATAATGGGCCTTATGGGCCTTAGTGGAGAGAGAGAGGGCTGGCCGCGCGCCCCTCCCCCTCTGGTCCAAATTGGACTAGGAGAGGGGGGCAGCGCCCCCCTTTCCTTCTCCCTCTCCCCCTTCCTTTCCCCCTCCTAGTAGGAGTAGGAAAGAGGGGAGTCCTACTCCTACTAGGAGGAGGACTCCTCCTCTTGGCGCGCCCCATAGTGCCGGCCGGCCTCCCCCCTTGCTCCTTTATATACGGGGGCAGGGGGGCACATCTAGACACACAAGTTGATCTCTTGATCTATTCCAGCCGTGTGCGGTGCCCCCCTCCACCATATTCCACCTCGGTCATATCGTAGCAGTGGTTAGGCGAAGCTCTGCGTCGGTAGCAACATCATCACTGTCATCACGCCGTCGTGCCGACGGAACTCTCCCGTGAAGCTCTGCTGGATTGGAGTTCGTGGGACGTCATCGAGCTGAACGTGTGCTGAACTCGGAGGTGCCGTACGTTCGGTACTTGGATCGGTCGGATCGTGAAACGTACGACTACATCAACCGCGTTGTGCTAACGCTTCCGCTTTTGGTCTATGAGGGTACGTCGAGAACACTCTCCCCTCTCATTGCTATGCATCACCATGATCCTGTGTGTGCGTAGGATTTTTTTTGAAATTACTACGTTCGCCAACACTCACGTGATGATCGGAGTTCTTAAGTAATATGATTAATTGAACTTTAATTTATCATGAACTTAGTACCTGATAGTATTTTGCATGTCTATGTTGTTATAGATCAGTGGCCCGTGCTACCGTTCCTTTGAATTTTAATGCGTTCCTAGAGAAATCTAAGTTGAAAGATGATGGTAGCTACTACATGGACTGGATCCGTAACTTGAGGATTATCCTCATTGCTGCACAGAAGAATTACGTCCTGGAAGCACCGCTAGGTGCCAGGCCTGCTGCAGATGCCGCTGATGACGTTAAGAACGTCTGGCAAAGCAAAGCTGATGAATACTCGATAGTTCAGTGTGCCATGCTTTATGGCTTAGAACCGTGACTTTAACGTCGTTTTGAACGTCACGGAGCATATGAGATGTTCCAGGAGTTGAAGTTAATATTTCAAGCAAATGCCCGGATTGAGAGATATGAAGTCTCCAAGAAGTTCTATAGCTGCAAGATGGAGGAGAATAGTTCTGTCAGTGAACATATACTCAAAATGTCTGGGGTATAACAATCACTTGATTCAACTGGGAGTTAATCTTCCGGATGATAGTGTCATTGACAGAATTCTTCAATCACTGCCACCAACCTACAAGAGCTTCGTGATGAACTATAATATGCAATGGATGGATACGACAATTCCCGAGCTCTTCGCAATGCTAAAGGCTGTGGAGGTAGAAATCAAGAAGGAGCCTCAAGTGTTGATGGTCAACAAGACCACCAGTTTCAAGAAAAAGGGCAAAGGGAAGAAGAAGGGGAACTTCAAGAAGAACAGCAAACAAGTTGCTGCTCAAGAGAAGAAACCCAAGTCTGGACCTAAGCCTGAGACTGAGTGCTTCTAGTGCAAGCAGACTGGTCACTGGAAGCGGAACTGCCCCAAGTATTTGGCGGATAAGAAGGATGGCAAGGTGAACAAAGGTATATGTGATATACATGTTATTGATGTGTACCTTACTAGAGCTCGCATTAGCACCTGGGTATTTGATACTGGTTCTGTTGCTAATATTTGCAACTCGAAACAGGGACTACAGATTAAGCGAAGACTGGCTAAGGACGAGGTGACGATGCGCGTGGGAAATGGTTCGAAAGTCGATGTGATCGCCGTCGGCACGCTACCTCTACATCTACCTTCGGGATTAGTTTTAGACCTGAATAATTGTTATTTGGTGCCAGCGTTGAGCATGAATATTATATCTGGATCTTCTTTGATGCGAGACGGTTATTCATTTAAATCTGAGAATAATGGTTGTTCTATTTATACGAGTAGTATCTTTTATGGTCATGCACCCTTGAAGAGTGGTCTATTTTTGTTGAATCTCGATAGTAGTGACACACTTATTCATAATATTGATGCCAAAAGATGCAGAGTTGATAATGATAGTGCAACTTATTTGTGGAACTGCCGTTTGGGTCATATTGGTGTAAAGTGCATGAAGAAACTCCATTCTGATGGACTTTTGGAATCACTTGATTATGAATCACTTCGTACTTGCGAACCATGCCTCATGGGCAAGATGACTAAAACTCCATTCTCCGGAACAATGGAGCGAGCAACAGACTTATTGGAAATCATACATACTGATGTATGTGGTCCAATGTGTTGGTGAACGTAGTAATTTCAAAATTTTCCTAAGCACACACAGGATCATGGTGATGCATAGCAACGAGAGGGGAGAGTGTGTCCATGTACCCTCGTAGACCGAAAGCGGAAGCGTTAGCACAACGCGGTTGATGTAGTCGTACGTCTTCACGATCCGACCGATCCAAGTACCGAACGCACGTCACCTCCGAGTTCAACACACGTTCAGCTCGATGACGTCCCGCGAACTCCGACTTCACGGGAGAGTTCCGTCAGCACGACGGCGTGCTGACGGTGATGATGTTGCTATCGACGCAGGGCTTCGCCTAAGCACCGCTACGATATGACCGAGGTGGAATATGGTGGAGGGGGCACCGCACACGGCTAAGAGATCAAGAGATCAATTGTTGTGTCTCCAAGGGGTGCCCCCTCCCCGTATATAAAGGAGTGGAGGAGGGGGAGGGGGCCGGCCTCTCTAGGCGCGCCCCATGAGGAGTCCTACTCCCACCGGGAGTAGGTCTCCCCCCTTCCAAGTGGGAGTAGGAGAGGAGAGGGAAGGGGAGAGAGGGGGAAAGGAAAGGGGGGCGCCCCCCTCCTTGTCCAATTCAGACTGGGGGGGGGGGGGGAGGGCGCGCGCGGATGCCCTTGGCTGCCCCTCCTCTTCTCCACTAAGGCCTAATAGGCCCATTAGTCTCCCCGGGGGGTTCCGGTAACCCCCCGGTACTCCGGTATATGTCCGAAACTCCCGGAACCATCCCGGTGTCCAAACATAGTCGTCCAATATATCGATCTTTACGTCTCGACCATTTCGAGACTCCTCATCATGTACGTGATCACATCCGGGACTCCGAACTACCTTCGGTACATCAAAACACAAAAACTCATAATACAATCGTCACCGAAACTTTAAGCGTGCGGATCCTACGGGTTCGAGAACTATGTAGACATGACCGAGACATGTCTCCGGTCAATAAGCAATAGCGGAACCTGGATGCTCATATTGGCCCCTACATATTCTACGAAGATCTTTATCGGTCAAACCGCATAACAACATACGTTGTTCCTTTTGTCATCGGTGTGTTACTTTCCCGAGATTCGATCGTCAGTATCTCAATACCTAGTTCAATCTCGTTAACGGCAAATCTCTTTACTCGTTCCGTCATACATCATCTCGCAACTAACTCATTAGTTACAATGCTTGCAAGGCTTATAGTGATGTGTATTACCGAGTGGGCCTAGAGACACCTCTCCGACAATCGGAGTGACAAATCCTAATCTCGAAATACGCCAACCCAACAAGTACCTTCGGAGACACCTGTAGAGCACCTTTATAATCACCCAGTTACGTTGTGACGTTTGGTTGCACACAAAGTGTTCCTCCAGTAAACGGGAGTTGCATAATCTCATAGTCATAGGAACATGTATAAGTCATGAAGAAAGCAATAGCAACATACTAAATGATCAAGTGCTAAGCTAACAAAATGGGTCAAGTCAATCACATCATTCCCCTAATGATGTGATCCCGTTAATCAAATGACAACTCATATCTATGGCTAGGAAACATAACCATCTTTGAATAACGAGCTAGTCTAGTAGAGGGATACTAGTGACACTCTGTTTGTCTATGTATTCACACATGTATCATGTTTCCGGTTAATACAATTCTAGCATTAATAATAAACATTTATCATGATATAAGGAAATAAATAATAACTTTATTATTGCCTCTAGGGCATATTTCCTTCATAATGAACATTGAGGCTCGAGGCGGGTATCGTTATTTTCTGACCTTCACAGATGATTTGAGCAGATATGGGTATATCTACTTAATGAAACATAAGTCCGAAACATTTGAAAAGTTCGGAGTGAAGTGGAAAATCATCGTAACAAGAAAATAAAGTTTCTACAATCTGATCGTGGAGGAGAATATTTGAGTTACGAGTTTGGTCTTCATTTGAAACAATGCGGAATAGTTTCACAACTCATGCCACCCGGAACACCACAGCATAATGGTGTGTCCGAACGTCGTAATTGTACTTTACTAGATATGGCGCGATCTATGACGTCTCTTACTGATTTACCGCTATCGTTTTGGGGTTATGCTTTAGAGACGGCTGCATTCACGTTAAATAGGGCACCATCTAAATCCGCTGAGATGACACCTTCTGAACTGTGGTTTGGCAAGAAACCCAAGTTGTCATTTCTTAAAGTTTGGGGCTGCGATGCTTATGTGAAAAAGCTTCAACCTGATAAGCTCGAACCCAAATAGGAGAAATGTGTCTTCATAGGATACCCAAAGGAGACTGTTGGGTAAACCTTCTATCACAGATCCGAAGGCAAGACATTCATTGCTAAAAATGGATCCTTTCTAGAGAAGGAGTTTCTCTCGAAAGAAGTGAGTGGGAGGAAAGTAGAACTTGATGAGGTAACTGTACCTGCTCCCTTATTGGAAAGTAGTTCATCACATAAATCAGTTCCTGTGACTACTGCACCAATTAGTGAGGAAGCTAATGATGATGACCATGTAACTTCAGATCAAGTTACTACTGAACCTCGTAGGTCAACCAGAGTAAGATCCGCACCAGAGTGGTACGATAATCCGGTTTTGGAGGTCATGTTACTTGACCATGACGAACCTACGAACTATGAGGAAGCGATGATGGGCCCAGATTCCGCGAAATGGCTTGAGCCATGAAATCTGAGATGGGATCCATGTATGAGAACAAAGTGTGGACTTTGGTTGACTTGCTCGATGATCGGCAAGCCATCGAGAATAAATGGATCTTCAAGAAGAAGACTGACACTGACAGTAATGTTACTGTCTACAAAGCTCGACTTGTTGCGAAAGGTTTTCGACAAGTCCGTCCGAATCATGTTAGCAGTTGCTGCATTTTATGATTATGAAATTTGGCAAATGGATGTAAAAGACTGCATTCCTAAATGGTTTTCTGGAAGAAGAGTTGTATATGATGCAACCCGAAGGTTTTATCAATCCAAAGGATGCTAACAAAGTGTGCAAGCTGCAGCGATCCATTTATGGACTGGTGCAAGCATCTCAGAGTTGGAATAAACGTTTTGATAGTGTGATCAAAGCATATGGTTTTATACAGACTTTTGGAGAAGCATTTATTTACAAGAAAGTGAGTGGGAGCTCTGTAGCATTTCTAATATTATATGTGGATGACATATTGTCGATTGGAAATGATATAGAATTCCTGGATAGCATAAAAGGATACTTCAATAAGAGTTTTTCAATGAAAGACCTCGGTGAAGCTGCTTATATATTGGGCATCAAGATCTACAGAGATAGATCAAGACGCTTAATTGGAATTTCACAAAGCACATACCTTGATAAAGTTTTGAAGAAGTTCAAAATGGATCAAGCAAAGAAAGGGTTCTTGCCTGTGTTACAAGGTGTGAAGTTGAGTCAGACTCAATGCCCGACCACTGCAGAAGATAAAGAGAAAATGAAAGTCATTCTCTATGCTTCAGCCATAGGTTCTATGATGTATGCAAAGCTGTGTACCAGACCTGAGGTGTGCCTTGCTATTAGTTTAGCAGGGAGGTACCAAAGTAATCCAGGAGTGGATCACTAGACAGTGGTCAAGAACATCCTGAAATACCTGAAAATGACTAAGGATATGTTTCTCGTTTATGGAGGTTACAAAGAGCTCGTCGTAAATGGTTACGTCGATGCAAGCTTTGAGACTGATCCGGATGACTCTAAGTCACAAACCGGATACATATTTATATTGAACGGTGGAGCTGTAAGTTGGTGCAGTTCTAAGAAAAGCGTCGTGGCAGGATCTACATGTGAAGCGGAGTACGTAGCTGCTTCAAAAGCAGCAAATGAAGGAGTCTGGATGAAGGAGTTCATATCCGATATAGGTGTCATACCTAGTGCATCGGGTCCAATGAAAATCTTTTGTGACAACACTGGTGCAATTGCCTTGGCAAAGGAATCCAGATTTCACAAGAGAACCAAGAACATCAAGAGACGCTTCAATTCCATCCGTGATCAAGTCAAGGAGGGAGACATAGAGATTTGCAAGATACATACGGATCTGAATGTTGCATACCCGTTGACTAAGCCTCTCTCACGAGCAAAACATGATTGATGTCTACTACGCAACCTTCTTCTTGTAGACGTTGTTGGGCCTCCAAGTGCGGAGGTTTGTAGGACAGTAGCAAATTTCCCTCAAGTGGATGACGTAAGGTTTATCAATCCGTGGGAGGCGTAGGATGAAGATGGTCTCTCTCAAGCTACCCTGCAACCAAATAACAAAGAGTCTCTTGTGTCCCCAACACACCCAATACAATGGTAAATTGTATAGGTGCACTAGTTCGGCGAAGAGATGGTGATACAAGTGCAATATGGATGGTAGATATAGGTTTTTGTAATCTGAAAATATAAAACCAGCAAGGTAACAAGTGGTAAAAGTGAGCGTAAACGGTATTGCAATGCTAGGAAACAAGGCCTAGGGTTCATACTTTCACTAGTGCAAGTTCTCTCAACAATAATAACATAATTGGATCATATAACTATCCCTCAACATGCAACAAAGAGTCATTCCAAAGTCACTAATAGCGGAGAACTAACGAAGAGATTATGGTAGGGTACGAAACCACCTCAAAGTTATTCTTTCGGATCGATCTATTCAAGAGTCCGTAGAAAATAACACGAAGCTATTCTTTCCGTTCGATCTATCATAGAGTTCGTACTAGAATAACACCTTAAGACACAAATCAACCAAAACCCTAATGTCACCTAGACACTCCAATGTCACCTCAAGTATCCGTCGGTATGATTATACGATATGCATCACACAATCTCAGATTCATCTATTCAACCAACACAAAGCACTTCAAAGAGTGCCCCAAAGTTTCTACCGGAGAGTCAAGACGAAAACGTGTGCCAACCCCTATGCATAGATTGCCAAGGTCACGGAACCCGCAAGTTGATCACCAAAACATACATCAAGTGAATCACGTGATATCCCATTGTCACCACAGATAAGCACATGCAAGACATACATCAAGTGTTCTCAGATCCTTAAAGACTCAATCCGATAAGATAACTTCAAAGGGAAAACTCAATCCATTACAAGAGAGTAGAGGGGGAGAAACATCATAAGATCCAACTATAATAGCAAAGCTCGCGATACATCAAGATTGTACCACCTCAAGAACACGAGAGAGAGAGAGATCAAACACATAGCTACTGGTACATACCCTCAGCCCCGAGGGTGAACTACTCCCTCCTCGTCATGGGGAGCGTCGGGATAATGAAGATGGCCACCGGTGAGGGATCCGCCCTCCGGCAGGGTGCCGGAACAGGGTCCCGATTGGTTTTTGGTGGTTGCAGAGGCTTGCGGCGGCGGAACTCCCGATCTATTCTGCTCCCCGATGTTTTTAGGGTATATGGACATATATAGGCGAAAGAAGTCGGTCAGGGGAGCCACGAGGGGCCCACGAGGGTGGGGGGCGCGCCTCCCTGCATCGTGGCTTCCTCGAAGCTTCCATGACATCTACTCCAAGTCTCCTGGATTGCTTCCGTTCCAAAAATAACGCTCCCGAAGGTTTCATTACGTTTAGACTCCGTTTGATATTCCTTTTCTTCGAAACACTGAAATAGGCAAGAAAACAACAATTTGGGCTGGGCCTCCGGTTAATAGGTTAGTCCCAAGAATAATATAAAGTGTTTAGTAAAGCCCATAAACATCCAAAACAGATAATATAATAGCATGAATACTTCATAAATTACAGATACGTTGGAGACGTATCAATGATCAACACCAAGACTCCATGGGTGTTAGAATCATTACTGTGTAATCTAGATTATTGACTCTAGTGCAAGGGGGAGACTGAAGGAAATATGCCCTAGAGGCAATAATAAAGTTGTTATTTATATTTCCTTATATCATGATAAATGTTTATTATTCATGCTAGAATTGTATTAACCGGAAACTTAGTACATGTGTGAATACATAGACAAACAGAGTGTGACTAGTATGCCTCTACTTGACTAGCTCGTTGAATCAAAGATGGTTAAGTTTCCTAGCCATAGGCATGAGTTTTCATTTGATTAACGGGATCACATCATTAGAGAATGATGTGATTGACTTGACCCATCCCTTAGCTTAGCACGATGATCGTTTAGTTTGTTGCTATTTGCTTTCCTCATGACTTATACATGTTCCTATAACTATGAGATTATGCAACTCCCGAATACCGGAGGAACACTTTGTGTGCTATCAAACGTCACAACGTAACTAGGTGATTATAAAGATGCTCTACAGGTGTCTCCGACGGTGTTTGTTGAGTTGGCATAGATCGAGATTAGGATTTGTCACTCCGATTGTCGGAGAGGTATCTCTGGGCCCTCTCGGTAATGCACATCACTATAAGCCTTGCAAGCAATGTGACTAATGAGTTAGTTGCTGGATGATGCATTACGGAACGAGTAAAGAGACTTGCCGGTAACGAGATTAAACTACGTATTGAGATACCAACGATCGAATCTCGGGCAAGTAACATACCAATGACAAAGGGAACAATGTATGTTGGTATGCGGTTTGACCGATAAAGATCTTCGTAGAATATGTAGGAACCAATATGAGCATCCAGGTTCCGCTATTGGTTATTGACCGGAGATGAGTCTCGGTCATGTCTACATAGTTCTCAAACCCGTAGGGTCCGCACGCTTAACGTTCGGTGACGATCGGTATTATGAGTTTATGTGTTTTGATGTACCGAAGGTTGTTCGGAGTCCCAGATGTGATCACGGACATGACGAGGAGTCTCGAAATGGTCGAGACATAAAGATCGATATATTGGATGGCTATGTTTGGACATCTGAATGGTTCCGGGTGAGTTCGGGCATTTACCGGAGTACCGGGAGGTTACCGGAACCCCCGGGGAGTATATGGGCCTTATTGGGCCTTAGTGGGAGAGAGGAGGAGGCGTCCAAGGTGGGGGTGCCCCCCCAAGCCCAATCCGAATTGGGGTGGGGGGCCGGCCCCCCTTTCCTTCTCCCTCTCTCCTCCTTCCTTCCTCTCCTACTCCAACTAGGGAAGGGGGGAATCCTACTCCCGGTGGGAGTAGGACTCCCCCTTGGGCGCGCCATAGAGAGGGCCGGTCCTCCCCTCCTCCACTCCTTTATATACGGGGGAGGGGGCACCCCATAGACACACAAGTTGATTGTTTAGCCGTGTGCGGTGCCCCCCTCCACAGATTTCCACCTCGGTCATATCGTTGTAGTGCTTAGGCGAAGCCCTGCGTCGGTAACTTCATCATCACCGTCATCACGCTGTCGTGCTGACGAAGCTCTCCCTCGACCTCATCTGGATCTAGAGTTCGTGGGACGTCACCGAGCTGAACGTGTGCACATCGCGGAGGTGCCGTACTTTCGGTACTAGGATCGGTCGGATCGTGAAGACGTACGACTACAGCAACTGCGTTGTCATAACGCTTCCGCTTTCGGTCTACGAGGGTACGTGGACAACACTCTCCCCCCTCGTTGCTATGCAACACCTAGATGGATCCTGCGTGTGCGTAGGAATTTTTTTTAAATTACTGCGTTCACCAACACTAGGTTCATTCCTTGTTATGGAATTCAAGTTGCTTCGATGTCAAGTGTTGATTCCATACCTTTCTAAATGGTGTTATCATATTCCTATGGGAGTGCTAATCCTTTTGATCAATCACAAGTATTGTTGGAAATTCTACTCCAGTCGTTGCTCTTTCAATCTATCCTAAGTTTTATGTTTTCCTCACCCTCTCATCCTCTTTTCTTAAGAAATGAGATGCTCTCATGAATGTCCATTTTATTCACGAGAAGCTTCTTCTTTCTTTTCTTCTGTGTTATAATCCAGATATTCCTTCTTGAAGACGATGCCATGAAGATGTTCAGGACCTCCAAGTCACCATTCTTCGAAATTGCTTTTTCCAGTGAAATCAATTCAAGCTTTCATTGTTTCATGCTCTTTCATGTCTGAAGTTCTTACCCAAGTCTCTCTTCATCTTTCTTCTCTCTCTAATCTTTCCTCAGTTCGAATCAGCAGAACATAGAAGATATCATATTGGTTTTCCAGTGTCGTTATTTTCTCCATTCTTCGAAGTTGCTCGCTAATGTTTCGTTTAAGGTCCTTCTAGAATTTTGAGATGTTACTTCATCAAGTCATTTAGTTCAACATTGTGCAACCTCTCTTTCCAGGCAATTGTTTCAATGAATTTTCTTTTTGAGTGTCCCCATAACCCATAGGTCCCAGGATCGAAACCTAGCTCTGATACGAACTTGTCACGCGCAGCATGCGGTTCTAGCACCATGAAGACTTTGTAATCTCCGCTAAGGATGGAGACACATATTGGTCGCCCCAACATATTGCCTATAACATACACACGGGGTCATATGTTGGTAACAAGGTGCAAACCAAAACAAATACAACTACTCATGAATAGAAGAGTAATACAAGATAACATTATGGCAAACATACGCCAATACATAAGTAGTTCACCAAACAGAGGTCACACGACCCAACATTACATCAGTAATACAAGCAAGAAGGCATGGGTTCGAATAGAGACAAGAAGCAACTATGCCTAAGAAGCAAGAGAAATAAGCAACGTCCACCCTGCTATTCTCAGGCTACCAACCGGGATCCCATTATAATGATCGTCGACAAAGAAGAACAAAAATAACTCCACATAGAACGTTCAAGCTCTCGCCTTAGAGCAAAGCTTTACATGTACTTGCACCTATTGTTGTTGTGGTGTCTGTGGGTCATTGTGACTCGACAATAACATTACCAAGGATACTAAAACTAACGACACTTATGAGTAGGATATGGTTAAGTGATGAGGTTACAACAAGAAGCTGTAACATCCCAAATTTTCAATTTGGATGTTAATCATTAGGTCATCATATGCATCCATGATTCTTTCATTTTGAATTGGTTTTATTTGGACATTTGATCCTAGAGACCTTAAGCAACTCAAGGACCATTTGAGAGAGTTGGAGGTTTTCATAAAATTCCATTTTTGAATTTTCAAAATTGGTAAATTGGATCAAGGTGATTTTTATTTGAATTTTTTTTTCAATTATTTCAAAATAAATAAAATAATGAGAGAAGATAATATGACTTCTTCAAAACAGCGACGAAACAATGGAAATTTAATTTTGAATAAAAATATATTTATTTGAATTTTATTTGAGATTTTATTTGGTTAAATTAGGGAAAATTGCATTTTAGCCTAGAAAAATGTTCACGTTGTCCTAAATATTAGGAAAGGACCGTGAAAATAATTTTTGGGATTTTCGGAATTCTTTTATTTTATTTTGATTTTTCTCTGCGGCAGAATTTATTTTAAAAAAAATTCCGCGAACCGAACTGGGCCGGCCCAACCGCCGCCACTGCCTTCCCCGCGCCCGAGCCAGACTCCGGCGGGAGTAAGGGAGCGCCGCGGCGCCGCCGCTTTGCCCCTTGGCCAAGTCGGACCCCCCGGGGCCTTTATTTAGCCGCCGCCCCACCCCTCCTCAAGCCGCCGTCCCGAGCTGCCTGCGCCGCGCCGCCGCCTGCCGCCCGCACCACCCCGCCGCCGCCCCGCCTCACGACGCCACTGCCCCGCCTCGCCGGAGAATGCCGCCGCCGCCGGTTCATCTTCTCCGAACCGGTATAAACCGAATAATCCGACCATTTTTTTAAAGTCCGGTTTTATTCTTTTAGATCGGTTTACTATTTAGGTTTTGTTACATAGCAAGCGTTCACCCGTTTAGATCTGTTAACGAACGAATTCGTTTGTTAGTCTCTATTAGCGGACGTTCGTCCGATAGATTTTTCTTTTTCTGTTTATTTTTGGCCAGGGACCTATTCGCGAATAGTTTCTTTACGAAGTAGTCCCTGATCTTCAAACCCTCACTACTTTTTACTCGTTTATCCAAATTCAGTGAAACCAATGCCAAAATCTTCGTCTTGTTCCCCTCTGTCCAGATTAACAACTTGAACATGATTTTGAAAATTTAAAATTTGGTTTCAAGCAGATTTGAATTTGAACTTCTTTTGATCGTAGTTTGTGTTTCGTAGCTCCGATTCGATTGATTTCTTTTGCAAATCGTAGCTCTTCACTTGACCTTTCTGTTTAGATCTTTTCTTCTGGTTTTATCTTTGCATCTTATGCTTGAGTGCTTATGTATGCTATTGTTTGTTCACGATAGAGTTTCCGTAGTGCGAGACTTGCTACTACGAATCACTAGGGTTTTCCGATCGTCAGCAAGGCAAGTAACACTTTGATCATATCCCTTTATTACCAAGTTTTTATGCATTAGTTTCAATCCTCAAACACTGCATGGTTAGGATTTGATAACATGTGGGTACTGGGAAGTAGTTGATGAGGTAGGAACCTATTGTCCTATATCAAACCCCGGGTATTATACGTTATGCTTATAACAATTTGCTATGCTCGTGGACGTGGATTGGTTTGTGAGATTCATGAAAGATGTGAGAGTTATTATTTATTAAGGGAAACTTAAGGTGGTTACTTTAACACACATGTGGGTGGATTGGTTGTGGGCACCTGGGGATATACCAGTGTTGTCTTAAGAGATACCGGGGAAGCCATGTGATCATCCTATGGTTTGTCACCCAGGCTCAAAGGGATCATAAGATTGTTCATGCTAGAAACTTCCGTGTGTAGCCACAAGCCATTATGGGCTCTGGCATAGTTGAGTAAGTTGTGGGAATCCTTTCCATGATGGGCTAGCAGATGTAGGGCATTGTAGGTGTACCAGCTTATCTATCGGTTAAGGTGACCTCTTCAGAAATACTGTGTCTCGATCACCCGTTTCTCAAACATCATGTAGTGCGAGAAATATAACGGAGGAGATCGAGTCTTGTGGGGAAAAGTGCGCAAACCTCTGCAGAGTGTATAAACTAAGCATGGTTAGCCGTGTCCCCGGTTATGGACATCTTGAGTATCTGGTACTTGAATTATTGATTTGATCTCATCACTTTGTTTAATGAAATTTCTGAGTTATTAATATTATTTTGGGATTGAGTTGGGGGTACCTTCTCAATAATTTCAACACACTTTGTAGTTAAACAAAATATATTCCTTTGTTGTAGGGAAAAACTAGCTTTATGCAAATGATAACCATAGAGCCTCCACCAGCCATATATGCATGTAGTATTAGCTGTTATTTTGTTCATTGCTCTATAGTGTTATTTTGCCAGCACATTCCATGTGCTGACCTACACGGCTGCAACATATCATGTTGTAGAATTTTCAGACGAAGAGTAAGGTGCGCTAGGTCGTTGTCGTGCACTCAGTTTTGCCGTGGGGTTGGATGGACTCATTTATCTTCGATGCTTCCACAGTTATCTTATTTAGATGGCCTTCGGCCATATTATTGTAATAAGTACTCCTTTTGAGACACTCGATGTAATAAGTGTGTGATTGAACTCTGTTATAAATCGTCGAGTACTGTGTGTGTCAGCAATACCAATCCAGGGATGACACTTAAGCACAGGGACTTGACCGCCTGAGGTCAGGTCGCTACAAGATGGTATCAGAGCACACGCTGACTATAGGACGCGACCACTAGGACAAGCCACATGATACTCTTCTCTACTCATTTCTGACTCTTCTCCATTTCTACTCTATAGATGGCGGACCCAAGGAACAAGTTCACTCAACCAGATGAAGACACCCCTTTCGGACGACACTTGAAGGAAGTCACTAGGTACCTGAGCATCAGCATACCAAGCTTCACCGAAAACTACACCGCCACTTTACCAGAAGAGGAGCGCTGGATGATTCGAGTTCATGTTCCAGGAAGGACGTTCGTGCCAGTTACCGAGCCCATCAAGTTTTCCTTTGATGCTCCAACCTGGAGTCTCGGAAAGAGCATGGCCACCCACGTTGCCATTGGATGCATCGGCGAGGTGTACAACAAGGATCTTAAGGACACCATCTACCAGATATGTGGACGCCGAGATGAGAAATGGGAGATGATTTGCACCAGGAAGGATAAATCTATTGCAGCCTACATAAAGGAGTTAAATCAGCACATTTGTCATCAGGAGAACCAAATGTACGCCAATATGATAGACATGAAGAAGGTGATGACCCAGAACATGGAGCTAGAAGAGGAACTCAAGTCTACGCGCGATGGATATGAAGAAGAAATTGTTGTACTACTGGAGAAGAATGAGGACCTGATGAAGATGCTAGGAATATTCATGGGTGATCCCGAACCTGAAGAGGACATCCGTTCTGAAGACTACATCATAATAGATGACACAGACCCCGAACCCGACAACAATGATGAAGACAATGATGATTATGAAGACGAGGCTGGAGCTGATATTATGGAGTCTTCCACCGATCAAAATTTCTAGTCGACCACCATATTACCATTAGAGTACTTCCATGTATATAGTAATAGTCCACGAGATTTTGTAACGGTAGCTTAGATCGATTGTATGAATCTTGTTTGAATTGAGTGGTATGAAATGAATATGTTTGTCTCATGTGCATATGGGTAGTGATTTCTCTTTAGACCTCACTCTATTCTGTTCCCACCCCTCTAAACCTATCAGATGCCTCCGAGACGTGACCCCGCATTCGTCTTCCCACCGGAGCTCACTCAGTTGATCCAACAGCAGAATGCCTTGATGCAGTTGCTAGTCCAGAACCAAGGCAACAACAACAACCCACCGCCACCACCTCCAGTTGACAACTTAGCCCGTTTTCTAAGGTTGAATCCGCTAGTGTTCTCTAGTAGCACCGAGCCGATTGTTGCTGATGTCTGGCTCCGCAAGATTGGAAGGGAGCTGACCACCGCAGGTTGCACAGATGCTGAGAAGGTGCGCTTTGCCGCACATCAACTAGATGGACCGGCAACCTCATGGTGGGAGAACTACACTACCACTTTCCCCGTGGCCAATGTCACTTGGGATCAGTTTCAGTAAGCACTCCGAACTGCACATGTCTCACCTGGAGCTATGAGCATGAAGAAGCGTGAGTTTCGCAACTTACGCCAGGGAAATCGTACTGTGGCGCAGTACGTGGATGAGTTCAGCAAGTTAGCTCACTACGCCCCAGATGATGTGGCCACAGATGCCGCGAAGCAGGAGAAGTTTATGGAGGGGCTGAATGATGAGCTGAGTATGCAGTTAATGGTGGCAACATTCACCAACTATCAAGAGCTGGTAGACAGGGCTCTCATGATTGAAGGCAAGCAGCAACAGATAGAGAGCCGCAAACGGAAGTATGGACAGGGGAAGTACAACTATGGAGCTCAGCAGAAGCCTCGTTTTACCCCGAACTCAGGAGGACATACCCATCATAACCATGGAGGCCATACTCATAATGGAGGATGTTCACATAGCCACAATGGCCCTAAGAATGGAAATGGGAATGGAGGAAGCAGCAGTCAGAGCCGTTCCAACCCAGCAACACCAGCCAAGAAGGATCTGAGTCATGTTACCTGTTTTAAGTGCGGGAAGACTGGACACTACACCAATGATTGTTCTGAGATAAAGTATGGTAATGGAAATGGAAGCTCTGGAAAGAAGCCCAACCCTTTCACCAGAGGGCAGGTGAACCACGTCAACATGGAGGAAGTTGAAGAGCAGCCCGATGCAGTTATTGGTAAGTTTTTGATTAAGTCATTTACAGCTATTGTCCTTTTTGACACTGGTGCATCGCACTCATACATATCAAGGGGATTTGTGGATAAGTTTAAGTTGCCCACCGTAGCCCTTAAGACACCTATGTTAGTAAGCTCACCTGGAGCGGAGTATATGACTAGCAGAGGATGTTTTCAGTTGTCATTGACCATAGGTAGGCATGTTTTCCCCTTAGACCTAATAATTTTGGAGTCACAAGGACTAGATGTGATACTAGGCATGGATTGACTATCGATGTATGGAGGAAATATCGATTGTGCTAGTAAGTCAATTCTCCTCACCACCCCAGAGGGTAAACGGATCAAGTATGTGTCTAGGCATGCGCCAAGGAGGACTCAAGTAAATTCACTCTCAGGAGTTGTTCAGGAGGAAGTGCCAGTTGTAAGTGATTATCCTGATGTATTTCCGAAGGAATTACGAGGCATGCCACCAGATCGAGATATAGAATTTTTGATAGAGCTGTTGCCAGGCACCGGACCAATATCGAAGAGACCGTATCGGATGCCCGCAAATGATCTAGAGGAAATTAAGAAGCAGATTAAGGAGTTATTGGAGAAAGGTTATATTTGACCAAGTTCATCACCGTGGGGAGCCCCAGTGCTCTTAGTTGAGAAGAAGGATGGATCCTTGAGAATGGTTGTTGATTATCGTGCACTGAATGAGGTGACGATCAAGAACAAATACCCACTACCAATGATCAATTATTTGTTTGACCAGCTGCAGGGAGCTAAAGTATTCTCCAAGATCGATCTTCGATCAGGATACCACCAGCTGAAGATCTGAGAACAGGATATAGCTAAGACAACTTTTACCACGAGGTACGGGCTATATGAGTACACGGTCATGTCTTTTGGATTGACTAACGCCCCTACCTATTTTATGAGTATGATGAATAAGGTGTTCATGGAGTTCTTGGATAAGTTTGTTGTGGTGTTCATTGACGATATATTGGTGTACTCGAAGAATGAAGAAGAACACAAGGAACATTTGCGCTTAGTTCTCGAGAAGCTCAGGGAACATCAGCTATATGCCAAGTTCAGCAAATGTGAGTTTTGGTTGAAAGAAGTTGGATTTCTCGGACATGTTATATCTGGAGAAGGTATAGCAGTAGACCCTACTAAGGTTCAGTCTGTCACAGAGTGGTTGGCACCCATCTCAGTTGGAGAGATACGCAGTTTTCTTGGACTCGCAGGATATTACCGGAGATTCATTGAGAATTTTCCAAGATTGCGAAGCCCATGACGGAGTTACTGAAGAAGGACACCAAGTTCAAATGGACCAAAGAATGTGAGGCCAGTTTTCAGGAGTTGAAGAAACGTTTAGTTACAGCCCCAGTGCTAATCCTTCCGGATATATGCATGGATTTCCAAGTATATTGCGACGCTTCTCGCCAGGGACTTGGAGGTGTACTTATGCAAGACGGAAGAGTTGTTTCATATGCCTCACGACAGCTTCGACCTCATGAGTTGAATTATGCCACGCATGATTTGGAGTTAGCAGCCATAGTGCATGCGCTCAAGACCTGGAGACATTTTCTTATTGGAAACCATTGTGATGTATACACGGATCATAAGAGTTTGAAGTACATCTTCACGCAGAAGGAGTTGAATCTCAGGCAAAGGAGATGGTTGGAGCTCATAAAAGATTATGATTTGAAGCTGCATTATCATCCAGGAAAGGCCAACGTTGTAGAAGACGCATTGAGCAGCAAGAGTTATGTTAATACTCTCATGACCGGAGGATTACCGCATGAAAGGATCGATATAGTTGACTAGAGGGGGGGGGGTTAACAGGCAACTAACAATTTTAGCTTTTCTTCACCAGTTTAAACTTTGCATCAAAGTAGGTTGTCTAGATATGCAACTAGGTGAGCAACCTATATGATGCAACAACAATAAGCACGCAAGCAAGCAAGAGGTAGCACAAATAAGCTTGCACAAGTAAAGGCATGAGATAACCAAGAGTGGAGCCGGTGAAGACGAGGATGTGTTACCGAAGTTCCTTCCCTTTGAGGGGAAGTACGTCTCCGTTGGAGCGGTGTGGAGGCACAATGCTCCCCAAGAAGCCACTAGGGTCACCGTATTCTCCTCACGCCCTCACACAATGCGAGATGCCGTGGTTCCACTATTGGTGCCCTTGGAGGCGGCGACCGAACCTTTACAAGGCAATCTCCACAACTTAATTGGAGGCTCCCAACGAAACCATGAAGCTTCACCACAATGGACTATGGCTCCGCGGTGACCTCAACCGTCTAGGGTGCTCAAACACCCAAGAGTAACAAGATCCGCAAGGGATTAGTGGGGGGAATCAAATTTCTCTTGGTGGATGTGTAGATCGGGGCCTTCTCAACCCCTCCCGAGCAAATCAAAAAGTTTGATTGGCTAGGGAGTGAGATCGGGCGAAAATGGAGCTTGGAGAAACAATGGAGCTTAGGGTTGGAAGAGGTAGTCAACTAGAGGAAGAAGACACCCCTTAGATAGTCGAGAACAAAATCCAACCGTTATCCACCTAACCAGCCCGCGGCATGCGGTACTACCGCACCAGGAAAGCGGTACTACCGCAAGGCCGCACGGTACTACCGCAGCCGCGGCAGAAGCGAGGACATGCCTGACGCGCAGAGGCGGGGGGCGGTACTGCCGCTGGTGCAGTACTACCGCTCCCCCTTGCGGTACTACCGCAAGGCAGATCTGGACTGGCCTCGAAGGACGCGGATGAATAAAAATACATCCGTGCCAACTTCCGCTGAAGGACACTCGATGCAAAAATCCAACACGGTACTACCGCATATGGCGTGCGGTACTACTGCGCAGGGAGCGGATGTAAAAAATTACATCTGCCCCTACTTCCGCTCATGTAGCTGTGTGAGACCAGGACTCGCGGTACTACCGCACACATGGGGCGGTACTACCGCGTAGGGCGCGGACGTAAAAAATTATGTCCGCCCCTACTGCCGCACGGGTGGCTGAGTCTGGTCTGAGGTCATGGTAGTACAGCTCCGTGGGAGCGGTACTACCGCGGGCGCCTACGGTACTACCGTAGGGACTTGCGGTACTACCGCAGGGGCCTGCGGTACTGCCGCTCTGCGGAGCGGTACTACCGCATGCCCCAGAACAGCAACACTTAGGAATCCTTTTCTTTGCAAAGAGATGAGGAAAATGGAGGATGCTCCAAGGGCAAAGGGAAAGGAGGTGCAGAGGAAGAAAACGTGTACGTGATGATTCCACCCAAACCTTTCCGACGTGGACCCCCTCTTAATAGTACGGCTTTCCTACGACTCAAATCCATCGAAAAGAAACGTAGAAAAAACGCCGTCTTCAATAGTCTTCGAGGGGCACCAAACCGTCTTGTGCCTAGCGATGAAACGTCTGAGAAACTCAAGGCACATGATTAGTCCGCAAAATCATTGTCATCAATCACCAAAACACTTTAGGGATAAATATGCCCTTACAATCTCCCCCTTTTTGGTGGATTGATGACAATACGGGATTTGCACAAGGGGAAATAATATTGAGCAAATGCAAACCCCTCCTCTTTAAAATATAGGCGGGCTCCCCCTAGATGTGTGCAAGCTAGATGGGTGCTTTGGACTGCACGGCACACATACTAGGATCAACACTCCCCCTATATTTTAGAGACAAGGCATATCTTGCAATAGTAAGGCTAACAGTAGACAAGATAGCAAACATGAGCATAACATAAGTAGCACGATTATAACATAAGCTCACTAAGATAGGATAGAGTGCATATGTCTTACACCATATGAAGGATAAGTCTCAAAGGCGCAAACCAAACCAAAGCAAACACACCAAACACGACACATGACTCGCAAGCACGCAAATGCCTACACTCTCTCCCCCGTTGGCATCGAGACGCCAAAAAGGCAGAGAGGACACCTACACACAAGGGGTGGCTCAGGCAGAGAAATCGTCCCAACGCTCCCCGTCAGACTCGGCGGCAGGGATGGTCTCCTCGATGTCCTCCTCAGAATCAATCCACTTGTAGCCTTGCTTCGCCATCCATTCGGCCTCCGGAGTGATGTGCTTCTCTGACCCGTTGGATTCTGCCTCACCAAAGACCTTCATGATCCTCTTGTCACAGCGACGACTCTCCTTGGAAGCAACGTGAGTCCTGTACTGCCCCTTTGCCTGCATGCAGAACAGAGTCTTCATCTTGTCCTTCAGCTTCTTGGCCCACGAGGGCTCAGAGGAACGATGGGTATACCCAGCAGCACGGTGAAAGATCGTGTATGTCGCCTGGGGGGGGGTGAATAGGCGCTTTAAAATAATTACGGTTTCGGCTTGAACAAATGCGGAATAAACCTAGCGGTTAATTTGACAAGCACAAAACCTACAACAACTAGGCTCACCTATGTGCACCAACAACTTATGCTAAGCAAGATAAACAACTAAGTGATAGCAAGATATATGACAAGAAACAATATGGCTATCACAAAGTAAAGTGCATAAGTAAAGGGTTCGGGTAAGAGATAACCGAGGCACGCGGAGACGATGATGTATCCCGAAGTTCACACCCTTGCGGATGCTAATCTCCGCTTGGAGCGGTGTGGAGGCACAATGCTCCCCAAGAAGCCACTAGGGCCACCGTAATCTCCTCACGCCCTCGCACAATGCAAGATGCCATGATTCCACTAAGGGACCCTTGAGGGCAGTCACCGAACCCGTACAAATGGCAACCCTTGGGGGCGGTCACCGAACCCGTACACTTTGGCAACCCTTGGGGGCGGTCACCGGTACCCGTCAAATTGCTCGGGGCGATCTCCACAACCTAATTGGAGACCCCGACGCTTGCCCGGAGCTTTACACCACAATGATTGAGCTCCGAACACCACCAACCGTCTAGGGCGCCCAAGCACCCAAGAGGAACAAGCTCAAGGGTACCAAGCACCCAAGAGTAATAAGCTTCTCAACTTGTAACTTCCACGTATCACAGTGGAGAACTCAAACCGATGCACCAAATGCAATGGCAAGGGCACACGAAGTGCCCAAGTCCTTCTCTCTCAAATCCCACCGAAGCAACTAATGCTAGGGAGGAAAAAGAGAGGAAGAACAAGAAGGAGAACACCAAGAACTCCAAGATCTAGATCCAAGGGGTTCCCCTCACAAAGAGGAGAAAGTGATTGGTGGAAATGTGGATCTAGATCTCCTCTCTCTTTTCCCTCAAAAACTAGGAAGAATCCATGGAGGGATTGAGAGTTAGCAAGCTCGAAGAAGATCAACAATGGGGGAAGAACATGAGCTCAAAAGGATAAGGTTCATTGGGGAAGAAGACCTCCTTATATAGTGGGGGGAACAATCCAACCGTTACCCCCACTTCAGCCCCGCAGAGAGCGGTACTACCACTTGGCCAGCGGTACTACCGCTTGCCCCTATAAGCGGTACTACCGCTCCCCCTCGCGGTACTGCCGCTGGGCCCAGAGCGGTACTACCGCGGTGGCAGGGCGGTACTACCGCATACGAGCGGTACAACGGCCCCCACTGCCGTGGCCAGTACCGTAAAACCCGACACGAAAAAAGACCCCTCGAATCGAGGCGGTACTAGCACGAGACCGCAGCGGTACTACGGCTGGGGGCTACCAGCGGTACTACCGCTCAGGAGCGGTACTACCGCTCTAGAGCGGTACTACCGCTTGTAGCACCCAAGCGGTACTACCGCTCCGGCCCGCGGTACTACCGCTAGGAAACCAAAACTGCCATAACTTCTGCATATGAGCTCCGAATTGAGCAAACTCAAGCTTGTTGGATAGAGGAAGACAAGTTATAGTAAGAAGAGGCAGGGGAGGTATGCCAACAAATAGAGGAGTGAAACCTCCAACCGAGAAGAACCGGCATAACCTCCAACATCGAAAACATCATAGAAGATGCGAGTGAACTCCGTTTTCGATGAACTCGAGCTTGTCATCAAGATGACCATAAGCTCCAACACTCACAAAGACAAGAACCAAACAAGAACCAATAAAGATGATGCAAGGATGCAATGGTTTGAGCTCTCTATGAACGATACGATCAAGCTACTCATCGAGCCCCCCTTGATAGTACGGCAATTGATCCTATAACCCGGTCTCCCACCTACCATCATGAGACCGGTAAAATAGAAAACCTATCAAGAGCAAACCTTTGCCTTGCACATGGTCCACTTGAGCTAGATGATGACGATCTTGACTCCCTCAAGTTGGACCACCTTTCTTGGTTGCGTTGGCTCGATGAAGACTAGTTGATTGCTCCCCCATGCTCCACTATGGGTGAGCCACTCTTCCGCACATCTTCACAAGTCCATTGTCACCACAATGGACGGCAAGCTTCAAGCATTTGATCTCTTCATGATGCTTCACTTGAACTTGCACACCGCAACATCTTCACAAGTCCAGTGTGACCACAATGGACGACAAGCTTCAAGCATTTGATCTCTTCATGATGCTTCACTTGAACTTGCACACCGCAACCTAACCCCACAAAGAACTCTCACGAAGATCATGGGTTAGTACACAAAGCGTAATTGACAATGCTCACCACACCATGGGATCGCTTGATCCCTCTCTGTACATCTTCTACGCTTTGTGAGTTGATCAAGTTGATTCACTCTTGACTTAGTCTTGACCAACCATGAATCTTTTCAAATCTCTTCATTTGGATGATGTCTTGAAGATATACATGAATGATCACACAATCTTCTTCTCCAAGACATGCTTGCAATAAGCTCAACTCTCACATGACCAATCTTTGGATAATTCCTTAATAACACCTTGGTCACCACAAAAACTCCTTGAAACCAACACATGAACTTCAAGAAATGCCTATGGACAAATCCTTCAAATATAACTCAAGGCAACCATTAGTCCATAGAGATTGTCATCAATTACCAAAACCAAACATGGGGGCACCGCATGTTCTTTCACACGGTCCTCAGCAACATCCTCTACCTCAGCCTCCTCCTCATCAACAGCCCTCTTAGCAGCCGACGCCTCAACACGAGTAGTAGTGTTGGCCCACTTGGGCTTGACACGGAGACTGATGGACTCATGTCGAATCCAGTCTGGAGCAAGGAACTCATCACCAGGGAACAGCTTCTCCCAAGTCTTGGAGATCAACAGAAACAGGTACGGTCCATAGATAGGTACCTTGCAGTTGAACACCGCAAACCAAAGCTCACACCACATGATATGTGAGACATCAACTGGTTGAGTCTGAGACACATGCGCCTCCTCGCACAGGAGCATCATATCCACCAGATAGGCATGCACCTTGTCCTTGTCGCCAATGCGAGGAAACAGAGAGTTGCGGAAGATGCGATACATGATGTCCAGAAATGGGTTCAGCACACACGTAGACTTGCCACTGGGAAGTAACTTCTCAACATAATACTGCTGGAGCTTGTTCTTGCTTGCGGACTCAGGGTTGGCATGAGGGAGAACACCTACGGGTGTGGTGAGCCCGTCATCAGGAACCTGTAGCAGATCCATGAAATCCTTCCAGGTAGCAGTCAACTGACGTCCATTGGTCATCCAGGTCATCCTCCTCTCCTCCCCAGGGTGAAAGTGAACTGAGGCAAAGAACTGACAAATAAGCTCAGTGTAACACCCACGATGCAGCTATATCTCCCACGTGTCGAGGCACGACTTAGAGGCATAACCGCATTGTGGTTTTCTCGCAAGAAGGGTCATCTTCACACAATCCCATGTAATGAACAAGAATGGGATAACGAGAGTTGGCTTACAATCGCCACTTCACACAATACATAAATATAATTCATACATCATCCAAAATCCACACATAGACCGTCTACGGTCAAAATCCAAATGAAAATAAGATAACCCCAAATGCTATCCCCGATCGACCCAACTGGGCGCCACTACTGATCATCAGGAAAAGACACATAGTAACGACCACGTTCCTCATCGAACTCCCACTTGAGCTCGGTTGCGTCACCTGCACTGGCATCGTCGGCACCTGCAACTGTTTTGGTAGAATCTGTGAGTCACGAGGACTCAGCAATCTCACACCCGCGAGATCAAGACTATTTAAGCTTATAGGAAAGGATGGTGAAATGAGGTGGAGCTGTAGCAGGCACTAAGCATATATGGTGGCTAACATACGCAAATGAGAGCGAGGAGAGAAGCAACGGAACGGTCGTCAACTAGCAATGATCAAGAAGTGATCCTGAAACTACTTACGATCATGCATAACTCAAACCATGTTCACTTCCCGGACTCCGCCGAGAAGAGACCATCACGGCTACACACGCAGTTGATGTATTTTAATTGGGTCAAGTGACAAGTTCTCTACAACCGGACATTAACAAATTCCCATCTGCCTCATAACCGCCGGCACGGCTTTCGAAAGATAATACCCTGCAGGGGTGTCCCAACTTAGCCCATCATAAGCTCTCACGGTCAACGAAGGATAAACCTTCTCCCGGAAAGACCCGATCAGTCTCGGAATCCCGGTTTACAAGACATTTCGACAATGGTAAAACAAGACCAGCAAAGCCGCCCGAATGTGCCGACAAATCCCGATAGGAGCTGCACATATCTCATTCTCAGGGCACAACGGATGAGCCAGACGTCGGGTTGGCATAGACCCTGGTTGCCCAGGGGCGCCAGACATCGCTCGGTTTGGGCCAGCACTCGAAGGAGCACTGGTCCGGGGGTTTAAATAAAGATGACCCTCGGGCTCGCGAAAATCCGGGGGAAAAGGCTTAGGTGGCAAATGGTAAAACCAAAGTTGGGCCTTGCTAGAGGAGTTTTATTCAAGGCGAACTGTCAAGGGGGTCCCATAAATCACCCAACCGCGTAAGGAACGCAAACTCAAGGAACATAATACCGGTATGACAGAAACTAGGGCGGCAAGAGTGGAACAAAACACCAGGCATAAGGCCGAGCCTTCCACCCTTTACCAAATATATAGATGCATTAATATAATAAGAGATATTGTGATATCCCAACAACTCCATGTTCCAACATGGAACCAACTTCAACTTCACCTGCAACTAGCAACGCTATAAGAAGGGCTGAGCAAAAGCGGTAACTTAGCCAAACAATGGTTTGCTAGGAAAGGATGGTTAGAGGCTGACATGGCAATATGGGAGGCATGATATAGCAAGTGGTAGGTAGCGCAGCATGGCAATAGAACGAACAACTAGCAAAGCTGTCGTGGAATTATCACGGCAAATGTCCTTGTGCAAGGACTTAGTCGTGGAGCCATCGCAACTAGGAAGCTTAAAGGGGTTAAACGGGACAAAGGACACGAAGATTATACTGGTTCGGCCCCTTACGGTGAAGGTAAAAGCCTACTCCAGTTGAGGTAGGATTACTTAGGGTTTCGATGACCAGGGAGCTTAATCGCTATGCCTGGCTATCGATCTGATGTTGCCTGTCCTGAACTGCCGCTGGGTCATCTCTTTATATAGAGAGGTTGACGCCCAGCAGCTCTCAGAGTCCCAGCCGGCTTATAACAGCATCCGGCTCGGACTCTTAACTATTCTTGCCTTACACTACAAGTCTTGCCATAATGGCGGTTTATCACTACGGGCCTTAAGCCACCTCCGGGTCTTAAGCCCATTACTGAACCGCCATCCTCAAGATTGGTACTGGGCTTCACATGATGATCATTATGACGTAACCCGGCCCCTCCTGGGCGGGTGACTCCAATGGTTATATCCTCAACATTAGGCCCCGGATTGATTTGAACCGGTTCATGTCAATCTTCAATACCTTTAAAAGAAAATCTTCCGGCTTCTGCTTGTGCGAAGGTTATAACCCGCCGTGACGTCATCTTCTGGATTCTTGGTAACCCGCCACGACGTCATCTTCCATTAAATTCATTTTTTTATTCTGTCATATCCCAACGGATCTTATCTTAATGACCATCCCGAGAATCGAGGCGTTTCTGTGGCAAGATAATCATGTCTTCAGCCTCCTTGTTTCTCGCGCCCATTTACTAGCCGTCCCTTATAAATAGGCCCGGCCCATAAGCCTTCGTCAATCTTCTCGATCCATCATCTTCCTCCTCTGACGCCCCAGAGCTCGAGCTCCACCGCCGCCGCCGCGCCGCTCGTCTTCCTCAACCTTGGCCGCTGCATCATCCTGAACTGGTCCAGAGAAACCGCGGCGACCTCCGCGGCTCATCAGCACCAGTAAGTCCTGGCTACTCCATACAGTAGATTCGCATTAGAGTTCTGTCGGTCTTCCCTGTTCTTCGTAGTTTCATCTCGAGTTCTTCACAGTTCCTCCACCGAGGCTCCTTTTGATCCGAAAATGGTACAGACCCCCTGCGGTAGTAGTTTCTCACCCATTTTTATGCTAGTAGATCCCTTTTGCCCGAAAAAGACCTCATTTAGAGCTTACGAACTCCTCTGTACCAGTTTTTTAGGTCTAGAAATTTTTCCTTTCCAGACGATCGTTTGATCCAAAATAATCCCTGCAATCTGTGAAACTTGTTTGTGCAACACTTAGACAAAAAACTGCATCTGTTAGCCATGGCGGCTCATATCGCCGGCTTAAAGAAACCCTGCTTTGTGAAATCTCCGGCTCACTCACAACAGAGTTAAATAACTTAAATTGTATAAAATTGCCGCAGCGGCTTAGATAACCTGACACAGTTAGTCATATATCATTAGGCCCCTTCATAAACCGCCATCTTGAGTACTGAACTGAAATCTTCCTCCGGCTTAAATTTGAACCGGGAATTTTCTTTTGTCGTAGGCTTCCATTTTCCACAATGCCGCCCAAGGCTCCCAAAGCGCCCATTACGTGCAACTGGGTGAGATCCAACGTTACTGATAGCACCTTAGATGACTTCGTAAAAATGGGCTACCTGCCTAAGAAGGAGGTCATGTCCTACCGAGCTCCTGACCCGTCCGAAGAAAGACCTCAACCAAAGGACGGAGAGGTTGTCATATTTGCTGACCACATGAGCCGGGGCTTTGCTCCTCCTGGCTCAAAATTCTTCAGAGATGTTCTGCACTTTTTCGATCTGCGGCCTCAAGACATTGGACCCAACTCCGTGTCGAACATTTGTAACTTTCAAGTGTTCTGTGAGGTATACCTTGGAGAAGAACCCAGCCTGCTACTCTTTAGGGAGTTATTTTACCTGAACCGCCATAATGAATGTGCCAACGGGCCTAGCTTGGAACTTGGTGGAATCTCAATCCAACGACGGAGAGATTGTCTCTTTCCTTATGCTGAGCCGCCAAGCCACCCGAAGGACTGGAACCAGACATGGTTCTACTGTCAAGATACTTCTCCGGCTGATGAGAACCCTCTGCCCGGCTTTCGCGCCCTGCGTCTGGAGTCAAATCACCCCCGCCAGACAAATTATCTTAAGCTGAGCATCAACCACTTATTCCCACCATCAACAAAATCAAAGCTCTTCTGGGAAACGGCCTAAACGGCGTTGATCTGGTCCGGGTCTGGATTGCTTGGCAGGTGATTCCTCTAAGCCGCCGCCCCGGCTTAATGTGTGATTACACGGGCTGGAAGGATGATCCTCTTCAGCACAGCTCCAACGACTTACCTGAAGACGTCATTGATGACATGACCAAGTCTCTTCTAAACGAGAGCTTAGCAGATTGCGGGAGGACAGGCCTAAGCCCCTTCTGCAAGGCTAACCAGGCCCCGGCGGTAAGCTATTGACAAGAACACCTTACTTTCCATTTTAACAAATTTCGTCTTAACTTCAAAAAACCTTTGTTGTATTTTTCAAGCTAATGATAAGTTCTGGAAGGTCAGATATGACCATGAAGCTGCTAAAAAAGCCAGGAAGGTCAAAAAAGCCGCCAGGAGAGCCGCTCCCCGCAAGAAGGGGAGTAAGCCTAGCGCGTCGGACCTGCTTCACCTGGAGGACACCTCCGAGTCAGAGGTAGCCCTTAATTCTTTAGGGTCCTTTTTAACCATCTTATTGACACTGATTATCTGCAGGAGGATACCGGAGCGAGTAACCCGGTGATTGAAGAGGTAACTATACTTTCCTCCGACTCGGAGCCCTTGCTAAGACTGAAAGTCCGAAGAGTAACCCGGAAAGTAAGATTTTCACATCCTTTAGCTTATCAAGATCCTCAATTTCTTTTGAAGCGACAGATTCATGAGAGTCGGAGGCAGACCCGAACCAGCAAGGATGCAGACTTCTCCTCCGGCTTACCCGAAGCATCAAGGAAGCGCCGGACCGAGGTTATCTCCGACTTATATCCTTTTCATGCTTTGGCGGGCGTCACTCGTCAACCACTCAATTCTTCTGATTCCAACTATCAGGGAACTTCACCTTCCTCTGGCGACTCCATGCAATCTAACTTGCCGGCCTTCAAAACCGCACCCGGGTAATGATAGCTAGCTTCTTTTGTGCTTATCTTACTAATGTTTTTGCACTAACCCTTTGACTTTCAGTATACAAGTAAAGCCCAGCAAGAGGGCGAAGAAAAGTAAGCCGGCCGAAGAGCCGGTCTTAACTGAACCTGATGCCTCTGCCCCTGAACTGCCGTCTGCACCAGCTCCGGAAACCACCACTGCCCCATCTGATGAGCAAATTATGGAGGGTTCTGATAACCCGGAAATCCCCAGCTCGGCTCATCCAGACGACCCGGACGTGGTGATTACCCGGACCGAATTTGTTGAACCGGGAAGGCCCACCATGCTGGCTAGGTGCTCTGCCAAGGAGGAACTTCTGGAACGCCGTAGAGCCAGGCTGGACATTACTAACTATGCCAATCTGAGCATTGAAGATATTGTCACTGGCTATATTGGCCAAGTGCACAACAGCCGGGACCTGGAGATTGACATGGTGAAGCAAATACAGCAAAAATCTGAGGTACAACTCCCTTGCTTACTCCATAGTCATCCTTACCATGCCAGCCCCCAAATCTATTACTTATGATGGAATATGTTGTAGATTTAATACCGGCTTAATAATTACTGCAAGAAGACCGGCTTACGTGGTAACACTCACGGGCCGGATTAAACAACATAGTTGAACCGGCCTTTACCTTATGTTAATCAAGTAGTTGAGCAACGTTACACATTAGCCCCCAAGTGCCGAGTACCTTTGCCCGCAAAGTGCTTGGGACTTAATATGGCATTATAATTATCTTAACTGTAACCCGGAATTTGAACAGGCCGCCTGTAAGAAACTTGAATCGGAAATCTCTGATCTGAAGAGCCGCCTGAAGACCCAGGAAAGTGAAACCCAAAAAGCCAACTCCAAATTTGAACTCAATGTATCCACACAAGAGAAACTGAAGAAAAAGTTTGAAGCAGAAAAGAAAGCCTGGGCAGATGAAAAAGCTGCTTTGCTCAGCCGGGCCAAACAAGCGGAGGCCGCTCTTACTGAAAGAACCGCCGAGCTCTCCGGCTTAAAACGCCATGTCTCTCAGATGGTCTCTGCAATCTTTGGTAAATCTTTAATCAGTTTACATCGTTTAGTTCCCATAAACATCTCAATTGCCAACAACTCACTTGACTTTGTAATGTAGGTCCCAGGAGTTCCAATCTTAACCAGAGCGTGCTGACCAAGCTGAAGGCGGTTTACACCTTGGTGGAGCAACTTTACACCGGGTCACAGCGTGCTTTAGCCGTTGTGGCTCTGTCCAATGAAGTTCCCACTCACCTGGCGGATGTACTCAATCGGCTTGCCGTACTTCCTCAGCGGTTCCAAGAGCTGAGACGGGCTTCTGCGAGAGCTGGAGCCATAGCCGCTCTGAGCCGGGCCAAGGCGTTTCTACCGGAGCTAGACCCGGCCGACATTGCCCTTGGGTACCCCAGCTTGAAGGAAGACGGCATCCCCTTTGACCAGAAGGACTTCGCCGCCTGTGTGAAGAGCATACGCCCTGTGGCCACTTTGATTGGCAATGACACAGATCTTACCAAATATCAGCCGGGCTATGAGGCGGAGAATCAGAGAATCCCAACACCACGCTATGAAGCAGTCAGCCTGATTCCGCCAACTCGTAAGCATACCTTTGCCCCTGAAGTTGACCCGGCCGGGTTAATTGATGATGAGGCTCAATTTGAAGCTTTGAGCGGCATTGACTGGAAATCATCAACCTTCCAGGTCATGGCAACAGCCGGAGGAGCGGAGAGGGATGAGCCGGAAGCTTCAACCCAACAGGCACTTTAATTTCTTAGGCGGCTCATGGTTATGCCTCAAAACAATGCCTCACCTTTTGGACTCGGGGAGTCCTGTAATAGAGTAGGTCGAACACTTAATTTTGTCATGCCATCGTGCACGTGTGCAGTACTTAACTCTGTTTAAGCTACCCTTTTATATCCCTCCGGGTTATTTTTGATCCTTTGCCTTCCTTAAGTTTAAAGAGCTGTCTGTAATTGCTCTGCATAGAAAAAAAATCGCAAGTCCCTAGGCGGCTTACCGCATGGAGAATCATATATTTCACATATAACCCGGAATATGAATCAAAGTCATAATAAACCGGCTCACAACTATATCTTAGAGATAACCATATACCTGCGAGCCTTCAAATGCACTTCTGGTTTATGTAACCCGAATAAGGAGGCTGAGAATTCAACTCCGGTTTACCAGCACCCATAATGCTTATTGTGTGCTATCAACATTATCAATCAAGGTTAAACCGGCGGAATAAGGATCAACCTTGAACACCTTTGATATGATTAGAAGAACTTGTTGCAAACCAAGAGATCAGAAACTTAAGGGCTTCTGATTCGAATACGATCAGAGAACCGTCCCAAAGGGGTTAAGCTAAGATTCGAATGCGATCATATAGCCCCCAGTGGCTTTGGCGCTGCCTATCAAGAGGGTACCGACAGCTATGTTCTCTTTGGTTCGAATACGACCTATGTTTGAACAGGAAGCCCCCAAATGACCTTGAGATTTGTTTAATGACGCTGATTCGAATACGATCCATGTCGGCTCCCAAAGGGGGTTGAGCTATGATTCAAATATGATCGAGAAAAACTCCCCAATGAGCTCGGCAATATGCCAATCAAATGGGTATCGACAGCTATCTTCTCTTTGGTTTGAATACGACCTATGTTTGAACAGGAAGCCCCCAAGTGATCATGTTTGTAACGGCGAGATCCGAATACGATCATAAGCCGGATCAACCTCCAAGTGACCATGTAATGTTACAATGAAAATAACAATGATACATTTACCTTGGGAGGAAAAAAGGACAGAGGTCCTGCTTTATTACTTATCAAAATATATACATGGCTATATAAATATGTACATTAAGAGAGCCGGTGGCTCAAGTGTAATAAGGCCGAAGCTGAGCTATGTTCCACGGCCAGCGGGTCTCCTCCTCCGACTTACGTGAATCTTTATGGTCTCAAACATCGATAAGGTAGTATGACCCGTTGTGCAAATTCTTGCTAACCACAAAGGGCCCTTCCCAAGGTGGGGATAACTTGTGCGCATCTGTTTGATCCTGGATGAGCCGGAGCACCAAATCACCTTCCTGAAAGACCCGGGACTTAACCCGGCGGCTGTGATAGCGGCGCAGGTCTTGTTGGTAAATCGCCGAACGAGCTGCTGCTACGTCATGTTGTTCATCCAACAAGTCAAGAGCTTCTTGACGCGCCTGCTCATTGTCCGCCTCAACATAAGCCGCGACTCGAGGCGAGTCATGACGGATGTCGCTAGGGAGGACCGCCTCAGCTCCGTAAACCATGAAGAAAGGTGTGTAACCCGTAGACCTGTTAGGAGTAGTATTGATGCTCCATAACACGGAAGGTAACTCCTCCACCGAACAACCCGGCGTCCGTTGCAAAGGGACCAAAAGCCGGGGCTTGATGCCCTTCAAGATCTCCTGATTGGCTCTCTCAGCCTGACCATTGGATTGAGGGTGAGCCACTGATGAATCATCAAGCTGAATATGCTCTTGTTGACAAAATTCCTCCATGGCGCCTTTAGACAGATTGGAGCCATTGTCAATTATAATGCTGTGTGGAAAACCAAAGCGAAATATCACCTTTTTCATGAACTGAACCGCTGTGGCTGCATCACACTTACTAACTGGCTCTGCCTCAACCCACTTTGTGACCTTGTCGACCGCCACCAAGAGGTGGGTCTTCTTATCCTTGGACCTTTTAAAAGGCCCAACCATATCAAGCCCCCACACCGCAAATGGCCAAGTGATTGGAATCATCCTCAACTCTTGAGCCGGCACATGAGCCCGTCGTGAGAACCTTTGACAACCGTCACATTTAGTGACCAAGTCTTTTGCATCAGCATGAGCCGTCAGCCAATAAAAACCATGACGAAAAGCCTTGGCCACAAGGGATTTTGAGCCGGCATGATGGCCACAATCCCCCTCGTGAATCTCACGTAAAATTTCTTGACCTTCCTCAGGGGAAACACAACGCTGGAAAGTTCTAGTGACGCTACGACGCTGCAGCTCGCCGTTGATAATTATCATTGACTTAGACCGCCGGGTTATTTGTCTGGCCAAAGTTTCATCCTCAGGCAATTCTCCCCGGGTCATGTAAGCCAAGTATGGTGCTGTCCAATCTGGGATAACATGGAGGGCTGCCACCAACTGTGCTTCCGGGTCAGGAATAGCTAAATCTTCCTCTGTAGGCAACTTAACAGAAGGGTTATGCAAAATGTC
The DNA here is from genome assembly GCF_002575655.3 of Aegilops tauschii subsp. strangulata. Lineage (NCBI taxonomy): Eukaryota > Viridiplantae > Streptophyta > Magnoliopsida > Poales > Poaceae > Aegilops > Aegilops tauschii. The sequence goes on from NC_053039.3 coordinate 6,356,911, forward strand.
CAAGAAAGTATTAGGCGACACCGGCTTTCGCTGAGAGCCCAGCCGGCTTAATGCATCAGCCGCCTCGTTCTTCCTGCGATCGATGTGCTCTACTTGGTACCCCTGAAAATGTCCAGCAATGGCATCAACTTCGCGGCGATAAGCCGCCATGAGGGGTCCTGGGAATCCCACTTGCCTGACACTTGTTGGGCCACTAAATCTGAGTCGCCAAAGCACCTTACCCAGCTTAAGCTCATCTCCTTAGCCATCCGAAGACCATGGAGCAAGGCCTCGTACTCAGCTGCATTGTTAGTACAAGGAAACATCAACCGTAGCACATAGCAAAACTTGTCACCTCGAGGGGAAGCTAGTACAACTCCAGCCCCCGAGCCCTCCAATTGCCTGGACCCGTCAAAGTGAATAGTCCAGTAAGTATTATCTGGTTTCTCTTCAGGCACCTGCAGCTCTGTCCAATCGTTGATGAAATCCACTAATGCTTGAGACTTGATAGCAGTGTGTGGCACGTATTTTAGACCATGAGGCCCAAGTTCTATAGCCCAGTTAGCAACTCTTCCTGTGGCTTCTCGGTTTTGGATGATATCTCCTAGGGGAGCAGAACTAACCACAGTGATAGGGTGACCCTGGAAATAATGCTTAAGATTCCGGCTCGCCATGAACACCCCATAAACAAGCTTCTGCCAATGTGCATACCGTTGTTTGGACTCAATGAGTACTTCGCTGACGTAGTAAACCAGCCGCTGAACCGGATACTCCTTACCCGCTTCCTTACGCTCCACCACCACAGCCACACTGACGGCTCGTGTGTTAGCGGCTACATACAGCAATAAAGGCTCCTTGTCAACAGGAGCAGCAAGGACTGGTGGCTCAGCCAGCTGTCTTTTCAAGTCCTCAAAAGCAGCATTAGCAGCATCATTCCAGATAAAGTCATCTGCTTTCTTCATCATCTGGTACAGTGGCATGGCCTTTTCACCCAACCGGCTTATAAACCGACTCAAAGCAGCGATGCGACCCGCCAAACGCTGGACGTCGTTTATGCACGCCGGCTTAGCCAGAGAGGTGATTGCCTTGATCTTTTCCGGGTTAGCTTCAATGCCTCTGTGAGAAACCAGAAAACCCAAGAGCTTACCGGCTGGAACACCAAAAACACACTTGGCCGGGTTAAGCATCATTTTGTAGACCCGGAGATTGTCAAAGGTCTCTCTCAGATCATCTATCAAGGTCTCCTTCTCCCTGGATTTAACCACAATATCATCCACATAGGCATGAACGTTGCTCCCAATCTGGTTATGAAGACAATTCTGCACGCAATGCTGGTAAGTCGCCTATGCACTCTTGAGCCCAAGGGGCGTAGACACATAACAGAAGGCTCCAAAAGGAGTGATGAATGCCGTCTTCTCCTGGTCCTTAACTACCATTTTAATCTGATGGTATCCACAGTAAGCATCCAAAAAGCTTAAATGCTCACAACCCGCCGCAGCATCAATAATTTGATCAATACGGGGGAGAGCAAAAGGATCAGCCGGACAATCTTTGTTTAAATCCGTATAGTCCACACACATCCGCCAGGTGCCGTTCTTCTTGAGCTCGAGCACCGGGTTAGCTAACCATTCAGGATGAAAAACTTCAACAATAAACCCGGCCGCCAAGAGCCGGGCTACCTCCTCACCAATGGCTTTCCGCCTCTCCTCATTAAACCGTCGGAGGAATTGCCTGACTGGCTTAAATTTCGGATCAATATTAAGGGTGTGCTCAGCGAGTTCTCTGGGTACACCCGGCATGTCAGAAGGTTTCCATGCAAAGATGTCCCTGTTCTCACGGATGAACTCGATGAGCGCGCCTTCCTATTTCGAATCCAGATTGGCACTGATGCTGAACTGCTGAGAAGAGTCACCTGGAACAAAATCAACAAGTTTAGTCTCATCAGCTGACTTAAATTTCATTACCGGCTCATGCTCCGTGGTTGGCTTTTTCAAAGACGTCATATCTGCCGGGTCAACATTATCCTTGTAAAACTTCAATTCCTCTGTCGCACAAACTGATTCAGCGTAAGCAGCGTCACCCTCCTCACATTCCAAGGCTATCTTTCGGCTGCCATGAACCGTAATGGTCCCATTGTGACCCGGCATCTTGAGCTGCAAATACACGTAACACGGCCGCGCCATGAACTTGGCGTAAGCCGGCCGCCCAAATAAAGCATGGTACGGGCTTCTTATTTTAACCACCTCAAACGTTAGTTTTTCCGCTCTGTAGTTGTACTCATCTCCAAAGGCTACTTCCAGCTCGATCTTACCGACTGGGTATGCCGACTTACCAGGCACCACCCCATGGAAAACAGTGTTGGACCGGCTGAGGCTTTTATCAGTTAGTCCCATACGACGGAAGGTCTCATAATAGAGGATGTTGATGATGCTGCCTCCGTCCATGAGCACTTTAGTGAATTTGTATCCTCCAACCTGAGGAGCCACCACCAAGGCCAGGTGACCCGGATTATCAACCCGGGGAGGGTGATCCTCCCTACTCCACACAATAGGCTGTTCAGACCATCTCAAATAACGGGGAACCGCCGGCTCAACAGCATTTACAGCCCTCTTCTGAAGCTTCTGGTCTCGCTTGCACAGACTGGTAGTAAACACATGATACTGCCCACCATTAAGCTGCTTTGGATTGGTCTGGTATCCCCCCTGCTGCTGCTATTGATTACCCTGGCCAGACTGCTGATTAAAGCCCCCTCGAAAATTCTGAAAATTGGAATTTGAGCCGCCGCCCAGGCCATGAAAGCCGCCACCTCTTGAGCCGCCGCCCGGCCTATTGTTGCCATTAAAAGCGTTGGAATTTTTGAAGGCTTTCATGATTGCGCAGTCTTTCCATAGATGAGTGGCCAGATTATCCCTAGAGCCGTGCCTTGGACATGGCTCATTCAACAACTGCTCAAGCGTCGGGCCTGACCCGCCGGCTCGGGGAGGTGGTTTCCCCTTACGTCGGTGGTTGTTACCCTGCGCATTGGCGTTGGCCACAAACTCCACACTGCCATCAGCCTTACGCTTGTTACCTCCCTGGTTCGCCGGGTTATGCTGAGGGCCCTTGCCATTGCCATTCCGTTTTCCCTTCCCTGTCCGTTCATTATCCGACGCGGGATCCTTGGTACTATCAGAAACGGCGTACTTGACCAGAGCCGCCATCAGCGTACCCATATCATTGCAATCGCGCTTGAGCCGCCCAAGCTTCATCTTCAGGGGCGCGAAACGACAATTCTGTTCCAACATTAAGACTGCAGAGCCGGCATCCATCTTATCAGATGAGTGTATTATCTCTTTGACCCGATGAACCCAATGGGTTGTAGACTCACCCTCCTGCTATTTGCAGTTAGTCAAATCCACAATTGACATAGATTGCCTACATGTATCTTTGAAGTTTTGGATAAACCAGGCTTTTAGCTCGGCCCATGACCCGATGGAGTTAGGCGGCAGTCCTTTCAACCAAGTGCGGGCAGTCCCATCAAACATCATGGTGAAGTATTTGGCCATTGCCGCTTCACTAACCTCTAGTAGCTCCATAGCCATCTCGTAGCTCTCAATCCATGCTCTGGGTTGTAAATCAGCCGTGTAATTAGGTACCTTCCTAGGTCCTTTGAAATCCTTGGGCAGACGTTCATTACGGAGAGCCGGCACCAGACAAGGGACACCTCCAGCCTTGGTAGGTACGCCCGCATCGACAGAAACCGTCGGATAAGCCGGGAGGGGCTGGTAAGCTGTCAACTGAGCCTCTTGCCGTGCTCTGTCATGGTCTATCACGTTAACGGCTTCATTATGTGCCGGGTCATGGCCAACTGGCAAGTCACGGCGCCGGACGTTGCTTGAGCCGGTCGCTGAAACCATGTGCCTGCTATAACTTGGGCTCCGGTTTGGACGAGGGGTTGAATGAATCCTGTCCCGGCTATATGAGTATGCCTCCTGTTGTGCCAGAGCCGTCTGAAGAAGTTCTCTGACCCGGCGGGTTTCGACCGCCGTTGGAGAGTCGCCATCGATTGGGAGAGCCGCCAGTCGCGCCGCTGCGGCGATCATGTTTTCCAACGGATTGGCATAATGACCCGGCGGTATCGGCACGTACTGAGGCGGGGTAATGTTCACACGGGGAAGCCCCATCACTTGCGGCTGAATCGGCGTTCCAGCCCCGGGTGCCGTGATCTTTGGCGGATTACTAGGCACTGCACCAGGCGTGTTGAAGAGGTTTCGAGGATCGTAAACCGGAGGGAGTCGAGATTGAGCCTTCTGATGCCTCCTTCTCATGATCTCATTGGATGCGTTCTGATCCATCGTGAGCCGGAAAGATTGCACCTGAATCAGTTGAGCCTGGGCGTCGAGAGCCGCCCGCTCCGCAACCATCCTGATCCCTTCCGCCGCTAGATCTTCCTTGGCTCTTGAGATGTCCAGCCTTAACTGTGCCACCTCCGCATCATGTTGAGCTTCATCCGCTGGGGCGACCGTGGTGATTAACAGGGCCGTCATCTTGTCTGTGAGATCCATCAGTACCTGAGCCGGCGAGTGCACAGGGCCTCCTGCCCCAGTGGCGGAGTTTTGAACAGGTTGTGCGCCGGCCATGAAGATTCCAACTCGGCTCGGCGGCTCAAAGGGGTCCGGAATACTGTCACCATCGGAACAACCCCTGAGCCTGCCATCTTGAATTTGATATAACGAGTTGGTCTCATCCGTGGACGACTCGCCGTCAGAGCGAGCGGCCGTCTCATCGTCAGATCCAGATCCTTCAGAGAGTTCTCCATGGATGCATCCCACAAAAGCACGTTTCAAGGCAGGCAGAGTCCGGGCGGGTCTCGCACGCTGAGCCGTCTCGATGAGGTCGGCGCAGAGGTCCGGCTCAGGGCCCGCCTCGCCAATCTTGCCAATGAAAACGTGGATTCTGCCGAAGGGGACCCGGTACCCGTACTCGATTGAGCCGGCATCGGGGCCCCAGTTTGCATCGTTGATGTAGAGCTTGCCGCGACGACTCTTGGTCATCCGGCCTATAGCGTATCCCTTGAGCCCTTCGAAGCTGCCCTTCAAGAACTCAAATCCACCGTGCGCCAGCCCCACGGTGGGCGCCAACTGTCGTGGAATTGTCACAGCAGATGTCCTCGTGCAAGGACTTAGTCGTGGAGCGATCGCAACTAGGAAGCTTAAAGGGGTTAAACGGGACAAAGGACATGAAGATTATACTGGTTCGGCCCCTTACGGTGAAGGTAAAAGCCTACTCCAGTTGAGGTAGGATTACTTAGGGTTTCGATGACCAGGGAGCTTAATCGCTATGCCTCGCTATCGATCTGATGTTGCCTGTCCTGAACCGCCGCCGGGTCATCTCTTTATATAGAGAGGTTGACGCCCAGCAGCTCTCAGAGTCCCAGCCGGCTTATAACAGCATCCGGCTCGGACTCTTAACTATTCTTGCCTTACACTACAAGTCTTGCCATAATGGCGGTTTATCACTACGGGCCTTAAGCCACCTCCGGGTCTTAAGCCCATTACTGAACCGCCATCCTCAAGATTGGTACTGGGCTTCACATGATGATCATTATGATGTAACCCAGCCCCTCCTGGGCGGGTGACTCCAATGGTTATATCCTCAACAAAAGCAAAGATAGAAGTGATTTCGAGGGTATGGTCATCTTGCCTGCAAGGTTCTCAGAGTTGTCGAAAGCTTGATCCTCGTAAGCGTACTCAATAGGTTCCTCGTTCACAAACTCGTCTCCCAGCTCTATCCAACACAAGAACATAAGCAACGGAACCACAATCAATCACGGGAAATGCACAAACAACATGATGCAATACATGAATGATATGCAAGATATGATATGCGATGCATATGCGTGCTCCGGAAGGAAAATGATGAACAAGGATGTAACTTGGCAAACCAAGCATGCCACTGGAAAGATGAGATGATTTCGGTCGAAATCTATATAAAGATCACCGGAAACGGATGCACGGTTTGCAAATGGCAAGCAAAACAAGAATGACACGAATCTGTGATTAACAGCAAGATAGCACTTAGAATACGTCAAGAAACTATGCTACAACCCTCCAACATAGAAACAAAGCATATGGGAGTAATATACAGGAGAGTTTTGACAAAAAATGAACACTGAGCTACGGCTAGATCACAACATAACAGGTTCAAACAAGCATGGCAAAAGTGCAAAAGATAACAGGTTCACAGACTTGGTGAAATTACTGGACATGTCTGAAACAGCATCAGGTAGCAATGTTCAGAGCACAAAATTAACATGCCACAGGAACTTAACATGGCAAAACAAGGCATGGCAGTATTCTACTAAATTCATATGACAAAAGTCCCTTACTGACGATAAGCCAAAAAGGACCAGAAGATATGATGGCAACCATGTAAACATAGCAAGTTTCATTAACAGGTTTCAGACTTGGCAGAAAACAGAGCATGGCAGAAACAGACATTATGAGGGCATCTTTGTGAGCTTGATGCACTCACTACAAAGCAATGCATGACAAAACAATCATACCTACAGCAAGATGGCATGATTATGAAGCTATCCATGGCAAGAGAAAATACATAGCATGTATGAAACAACCACAACAAGCTTGGCAAAATTGAATATCATGTTAAGAATCTGCCAGAAATATTTTATAGTAAAAGTAGAGCAAGTTTGTGTCCTGCTATGGCACTCCATAATTTCAAACAAGGCATGAATGGATCAATTACAACAATATCTACTAAACATCATTACTGAACATCACCAAAATAAGCATGGATCTCTCTGGAGCCACATGGATACATAGCAACAAAATAACAGCAATCACAGAGAAATTACTAAGTTTCTGAAATCAGGAACATTACGGAGCCTAGTTTGCATGTTTGTGCTAGTCACCACAGAGATCACAAAAATACATGGCATATACCTCTGTAAAGATGGTATGGCATACAACAAAACACATGTAGAGCTCATGCCCATAAGATGCACAGAATAAATGCAACAAAAATAACAAACCTCCAAGTTCTGCTAAGTAACAGCAGATAATAGCAACTAGCACTCTTGCACTAGAGATTTGGGCATCAAGATGGACTCAAATGAACATGGTGCAATGGAACAAAATGTAGAACATCACGAGAAGAACATTCCGATATATTAGATGCGTGAAACGGAGCTATATGCAGAGAGTTATGATGCGATGAACAGGGGCAAGTACTGTAAAAATATTAGGACTTAGAAATATTTTCGGGGAGAGGGAGAAAGAAGTCAACCCGAGGGCTTGCTGGATCTGGATCGGCGCGGGCTGCCGGAGTCGGTGCCGGAGACGGGAGAGGAGGCCGGAGGAAGGAGAGGGAGGAGACGGTGGGCGCGCCGGTGCCGACGACGGGCTACGGCGGCGCCTCGGGGCGCGGAGCCGCGGCGGCGGACGGGAGGACGGGGGCACGGGCGGCGATGGCGGCGGAGGGCTGCGGCGGCGTGGCGCCGGCGGGCGACAGCGCGGAGGCGGCGGCGCTCGGGCCTCGGCGGCGCGGGGGCGCGGGCTACGGGCGGCGGGGTGGAGGCGACGCGGGCTCGGGGAGGGCCGGCCACGGGCTCGCGGGCCTCGGCGGCGGCGCGGGGGCGGCCTGCCACGTGGCAGCGCACGATTCGCGCGGGGCGGCTGCGGGATCCGTCCGGCGGCGAAGGGAGGACTTTTTAGGGTTTGGACTGCGAATGTATTTCGGGAGGGATGCATATATATATATAGGTAGAGGGAGCTAGGAGGCTCCAAATTGAGCACGGTTTTCGCCCACACGATCGTGATCGAACGACCTAGAGCATGGAAGTGACTTAGAGGGGTTTTGGGCTGTTTAGAGAGGGGTTTTGCTGCAACACACAAACGGACTTTGCGGTTGCCCGGTTAACCGTTGGAGTACCAAACGACCTCCGAATGGAACGAAACTTGACCGGTGGTCTCCCGGTGGTATACCAAGGCCACTTGACAAGCCTCGGTCCATTCCGAGAACGTTCAACACCCGCTCACGAAAAGAAAACAAGAGGGGTGCGCCAGAGGAGGTAGGAGTGCCGGATTGCAAAACGGACAACGGGGAAAATGCTCGGATGCATGAGACGAACATGTATGCAAATGCAATGCACATGATGACATGATATGAGATGCATGACATGAACAAAATGCAAAACAAAACACAAAACCCGACCACGAAGGGAAAATCATAACACATGGCCGAAAATGGCAAGAGTTGGAGTTACAAATATGGAAAGTTACATCCGGGGTGTTACAACACTCCACCACTACGAGAGGATCTCGTCCCGAGATCTAGGACTGAAAGAACTCTGGATATTCGGAACGGAGGTGGTCCTCGCGTTCCCAGGTGGCTTCTCGGTCGGAATGGTGCGACCACTTCACTTTCGGGAATTTGATTGACTTGTTGCGAGTCTTGCGCTCAGTTTCTTCAAGAATAGCAACGGGGTGCTCATGATAAGACATATCTTCTTGAAGGTCAATCTCTTCGAAGTTGATGGTGCACTCAGGCGTCTTGAAGCACTTGCAAAGCTGTGACACGTGGAACACATCGTGCACGTTCGCGAAGTTGGAAGGAAGCTCAAGTTGATAGGCGAGGTCACCTCTTTTGCCAATGATCTTGAAAGGACCCACGTATCTAGGGGCAAGCTTCCCTTTGATACCAAAATGACGAGTGCCTTTCATTGGAGAGACGCGGAGGTAGACATGGTCTCCGATCTCGAAAGCCACATCACGGTGCTTACTATCATAGTAACTCTTTTGGCGTGATTGCGCGGCTTTGAGATTTTCACGGATGACTTTACACATTTCTTCAGCTTCAGTGATTAAGTCATTGCCAAGAAGTTGGCGTTCACCAGTCTCTGACCAATTGAGAGGAGTACGACACTTTCTGCCATAGAGGATCTCAAATGGGGCCTTGCCCGAACTCGCTTGGAAGCTGTTGTTGTAGGAGAATTCGGCATATGGAAGACAATCTTCCCATTTCATGCCAAAGGAAATGACACAAGCCCTAAGCATATCTTCAAGAATTTGATTGACTCGCTCGACTTGGCCACTAGTTTCAGGATGGAAAGCTGTGCTGAAGCGAATGTTGGTGCCCATGGCCTTCTGGAAGGAGTCCCAGAACTTAGAGGTGAAGATGCTTCCACGATCTGAAGAAATCAATTGTGGAATGCCATGCAAGGAGAAAATCCTGGAGGTGTATAGCTCTGCCAACTGAGCTGCTGTGATGGATTCTTTGATTGGAAGGAAATGAGCCACTTTAGTAAGCTTGTCGATGACAACGAAGATAGCATCATTTCCATGTTTGGACTTTGGAAAACCAGTCACGAAGTCCATTTCGATATGATCAAACTTCCACTCTGGGATAGCAAGAGGTTGGTGGAGACCAGCTGGTCGTTGGTGTTCTGCTTTCACTCTTCGGTAGACATCACATTCATTCACGAATTGGGCGATTTCTCGCTTCATTCGAGTCCACCAATACGACTGCTTGAGGTCATGGTACATCTTCGTACTTCCAGGATGAATGGAAAGGAGAGAATTGTGCGCCTCGTTCATTGTGACTTTCCTTAGATCACCTTTAGGAACCACAATCCGGTCCTCGAAGAATAAAGTGTCTCTGTCATCAATGCGATAGCACTTGTATTTGGAAAGACCCTTGTCAATACCACGTTTCACCTTCTTCACCATGGTATCAAGAAGTTGTGCCTCACGAATTTGATCTTCCAAAGTAGGAGAGACTATGAGGTTGGCAAGAAAGCCTTGAGGAATAACTTGGAGATTCAGCTTGCGGAAAGCTTCACAAAGATCCGGTTGGAATGGCTTGAGAATTAAGCTGTTGCAATAAGCCTTCCTGCTCAAAGCATCTGCAATGACATTGGCCTTGCCTGGAGTATATTCAATACTCGGATTGTACTCTTGAATCATTTCGACCCATCGAGTCTGCCTGAGGTTGAGGTTGGGCTGAGTGAAGATGTACTCGAGACTCTTGTGATCGGTGAATATGTCCACTTTTCTTCCCAACAAGAGATGTCTCCATGTTATTAATGCATGGACAACTGCCGCCAACTCAAGATCGTGAGTGGGGTAGTTCTTTTCATTGGGCTTCAACTGACGAGAGGTATAGGCCACAACTTTCTTCTCTTGCATTAACACAGCACCGAGACCTTGGAGAGAAGCATCACAGAAAACTTCAAATGGCTTGGATTCATCAGGAGGAGTTAAGACAGGAGCTGTGACGAGTTTCTCTTTGAGAGCGTTGAAAGCAACGTCACACTCAGGAGACCAGACATACTTCACATGCTTCTGGAGGAGGTTGGAAAGAGGCTTTGCAATCTTAGAGAAATTCTCAACAAATCTTCGACAATAGCTTGCAAGACCAAGAAACTGCGAAGCTGCTTGACATTCTGAGGAGGTTCCCAATTCACAATTGCGGACACCTTCTCGGGATTAACAGCGATGCCCTTGGCAGAGATGATGTAACCAAGGTAAAGAACTTCATCAAGCCAAAACTCACATTTTGAGAACTTCGCATAGAATTGATACTCTTTGAGCTTGTCGAGCACCAATCGCAAATGTTTGGCATGATCCTTCTTATTCTTGGAGAAGACCAAGATATCATCGAGATACACCAGGATGAATTCATTGGTATAGGGGTTGAAGATGAAATTCATCATCCGAGAGAATGTTGGAGGAGCATTGACAAGGCCGAAAGACATGACAGTATATTCATAAGAACCAAAGCTTGTTCTGAATGCTGTCTTGGGAATATCTTCTTCACGAATGTGAATCTGATGATAACCCATACGAAGGTCAAGTTTGGAGAATACTTTAGCGCCTTTGAGTTGCTCGAATAGCTCATTGATGTTGGAAGTGGATACTTGTTCTTGATTGTCTTCTTGTTCAATGGACGGTAGTCGACACAAAGTCGTTCCGTGCCATTCTTCTTCTAGACAAAAAGAACACCACAACCCCATGGAGAAGAACTCGGTCTGATCAAACCCAGACGCTCTTGTTCATCGAGCTGTTTCTTCAATTCCTTCAGCTCCTTGGGTCCAAGCTTGTATGGACGCTTGCAAACGGGTTCCGTGCCCGGCTCAAGATCGATAACGAACTCAACTGGCCGGTGAGGAGGCATACCCGAAAGCTCTTCTGGAAAGACATCTTGGTACTCACAAATGACTGGAATTTGCGAGATGGCATTCAATTCGCCCATCTCATTGAGAGAAAACAACTGAATGGTTTCATCATGAGCGGCATAGATAATCACATCCTCAGAAGAGTGTGTCAATTGAATTTCCCTGGCAGCAGAATCAAGTTGAGCCTCGTGCTTAGAAAGCCAGTCCATCCTGAGAATTAGATCAATATCCGAGTCACCAAGAACGATTGGAGAAGACAGAAATTTATAATTCCCCATCTTGATGGAAACATCCGGAACCATGGAGCTTGCGTTCATGAATTTACCCGGAGAGACAACTAATAATGGTCTAGGCAAATCTTGAAAAACCAACTCATGCTTGGATGCAAATGGTCTTGATATGAAAGAAAGCGAAGCACCAGTATCAAAAAGAACTTTTGCAGGAATATCATTAACTGAGAGATTACCTATTATCACATCAGTAGATTCCTCCGCTTGAGCTGCATTCATCATGTTCACCTTTGCAGACTTGGGATTATGCTTGACCACTGCATTGCTGGAAGATCTCACAGGAGGAGGAGGCGGAAGGCGCCTTTGGTTGAAGCATTTGTTAGCATAGTGACCTTTCTGCTGACACTTGTTGCAAGTCACCTCTGAGAGCGGACGGTGATAAGGAGCATTCGACTTTGGAGCTTGATTCTGAGACTTCTTCTGATAGCCAGGGTTGGAAGAGTGGGAAGATCCATGGCCACCTTTGTTCTTCTGCTGGTAAGGCTGACGAAACGGAGGAGGAGGAGGCAACCAGAACTTCTGTTGCTTAGCAGCCACTAGTGAGGAAGAAGAAGACTGAACTGCATCTCTGACTCTCTTCTTAGAAGCCTCACACTTGAGCTGAGCAGCCTCTTGCTTTAGTGCCATTTTGTAGAAATCATCATAGTTGGTCGGCTCAAAAAGCACAAGAGGTAATTGCAGATCTTCTCTGAGGCCACCTCTGAATTGATAGATCATGCTCTTTTCATCAGGAACGTCTTGCTTAGCGAAGCGAGCGAGTTTCTGAAACTGAGTATTGTATTGATACACGGACATGCTGCCTTGCTTGAGATTGCAGAACTCCTCACGCTTACTCTCAACAACACTTTGTGGAATGTGGTGAGCTTTGAAGTCCCGACAGAAATCATCCCAGGTAATCACACGACCTCCTCTGGAATCTTTGTATTGTTGATACCACTCGGCAGCTTGATCCTTGAGTTGAAAAGAAGCGAACTTGACAAAGTCCTCAGGCCTGACATTGCTACATTCAAAATGCTTGTTGATGTCCACGAGCCAATCATCGGCATCCGTGGCCTCGGCACAGTAGCTGAAAGACTTGGGCTGATTTGCGAGAAACTGGTTGAGGGTAGCGAAGTGAGGCTGATTGTTGCCTTGACCTTGATTTCCTTGATTGCCGTGCCCTTGGGTGCGTTCTTGCAAGAGTTGCAGAATCATCTGAGCATTGGCATTGGTGGCTGCCATGATAGCTTGCCATGCCTCCGGAGGCGGAGGTGGTGGCAGAGGGTTCGCTTGACTCCCTTCATTGCGATCCGGATTCTGACGCGTTGGCGGAGCCATCCTGAAGAGGGTGACATCCGTTAGCATCTTGATAGACAAATAGTCAAGTAGAATCGACGAATCGAAATTGCAACATATAGTCTTCACAATAAACATTCGAACGAGGATGAACGAATGCATTCCATAGTAAATCAACACACTTCCATTAAGGTGAGAAGCCACTTGATAAGAGATTGATGAATAAAATAAAAAAGGTACGAGTGGAACAAATAAGTGGTAAGGATTACCCAATCACAAACCAAATATCTACGGGGAGAAATGCTAAGAGCTACATGAATCCCACCTATAAACTCCCGAAACTTTCTGGTTATGCAATCTGGTGTTGGGGATACAGGGGACACAAAATATATCACCCAAACTAGCAATCCCTAGATCCAGCTGTATCCATCCATCAACACATAACCAAGAAATCTTCGAAAATCGTGTACCTCAACCTTCGAAAGCATCCGTTATACGAGTTATGGCAATACTCCCGAACTCCCGCCCCAGTACTGGGTGGCGTCGAGGCGATCTCACCAACAACTACATAAAAGAGATTTCGATGTCGGCGAAACTCAGGTATTCCAGAACTGCAACGATCAAATTGTGACGACAACACCTCGGAGCTCAACTCCCCGGGACACTGCCACAACCCCTAAATGTCAGGAGGCACCAAGAACAATGTTCTCGTCACAAAACCATCGGAACGATTCTAAGATACCCGCGTGATCCTAAAATTTATTTTAGTGAAATTTGAGGAGAGAAGAGTCAAAACTTCTACGTCAAGAGACCTCACCAGAGCGACGAAGGGACTGAGGAGTAAAAAGAATCCTACTCTCCGATATATATAATCCTAAGACTCAAAACATTTTGTTCTAGACTCAACAACGCCAGCGATTCGATCAAGCAGGGGGCTCCTAAGTCGGGGATGGCTCTGATTACCAACTTGTAACGCCCACGATGCGGCTATATCTCCCACGTGTCGAGGCACGACTTAGAGGCATAACCGCATTGTGGTTTTGTTGCAAGAAGGGTCATCTTCACACAATCCCATGTAATGAACAAGAATGGGATAACGAGAGTTGGCTTACAATCGCCACTTCACACAATACATAAATATAATTCATACATCATCCAAAATCCACACATAGACCGTCTATGGTCAAAATCCAAATGAAAATAAGATAACCCCAAATGCTAGATCCCCGATCGACGCAACTGGGCTCCACTACTGATCATCGGGAAAAGACACATAGTAACGACCACGTTCCTCATCGAAGTCCCACTTGAGCTCGGTTGCATCACCTACACTGGCATCATCGGCACCTGCAACTGTTTTGGTAGAATCTGTGAGTCACGAGGACTCAGCAATCTCACACCCGCGAGATCAAGACTATTTAAGCTTATAGGAAAGGATGGTGAAATGAGGTGGAGCTGCAGCAGGCACTAAGCATATATGGTGGCTAACATACGCAAATGAGAGCGAGGAGAGAAGCAACGGAACGGTCGTCAACTAGCAATGATCAAGAAGTGATCCTGAAACTACTTACGTTCATGCATAACTCAAACCGTGTTCACTTCCTGGACTCCGCCGAGAAGAGACCATCACGGCTACACACGCAGTTGATGTATTTTAATTGGGTCAAGTGACAAGTTCTCTACAACCGAAAATTAACAAATTCCCATCTGCCTCATAACCGCGGGCACGGCTTTCGAAAGATAATACCCTACAGGGGTGTCCCAACTTAGCCCATCATAAGCTCTCATGGTCAACGAAGGATAAACCTTCTCTCGGAAAGACCCGATCAGTCTCGGAATCCTGGTTTACAAGACATTTCGACAATGGTAAAACAAGACCAGCAAAGCCGCCCGAATGTGCCGACAAATCCCGATACGAGCTGCACATATCTTGTTCTCAGGGCACAACGGATGAGCCAGACGTCGGGTTGGCATAGACCCTGGTTGCCCAGGGGGCGCCGGACATCGCTCGGTTTGGGCCAGCACTCGAAGGAGCACTGGTCCGGGGGTTTAAATAAAGATGACCCTCGGGCTCGCGAAAACCCGGGGGAAAAGGCTTAGGTGGCAAATGGTAAAATCAAAGTTGGGCCTTGCTGGAGGAGTTTTATTCAAGGCGAACTGTCAAGGGGGTCCCATAAATCACCCAACCGCGTAAGGAACGCAAACTCAAGGAACATAATACCGGTATGACGGAAACTAGGGCGGCAAGAGTGGAACAAAACACCAGGCATAAGGCCGAGCCTTCCACCCTTTACCAAATATATATATGCATTAATATAATAAGAGATATTGTGATATCCCAACAACTCCATGTTCCAACATGGAACCAACTTCAACTTCACCTGCAACTAGCAACGCTATAAGAAGGGCTGAGCAAAAGCGGTAACTTAGCCAAACAACGGTTTGCTAGGAAAGGATGGTTAGAGGCTGACATGGCAATATGGGAGTCATGATATAGCAAGTGGTAGGTAGCGCAGCATGGCAATAGAACGAACAACTAGCAAAGCTGTCGTGGAATTGTCACGGCAGATGTCCTCGTGCAAGGACTTAGTCATGGAGCCATCGCAACTAGGAAGCTTAAAGGGTTTAAACGGGACAAAGGACAGGAAGATTATACTGGTTCGGCCCCTTACGGTGAAGGTAAAAGCCTACTCTAGTTAAGGTAGGATTACTTAGGGTTTCGATGACCAGGGACCTTAATCGCTATGCCTGGCTATCGATCTGATGTTGCCTGTCCTGAACCGCCGCCGGGTCATCTCTTTATATAGAGAGGTTGACTGGGATTGGAACGACGAGCAGGGGCATCGGAGCCACCACCTAAGACACCAAGCAAAAACACACACAAAGAGCGAGAAGTATCAATGCAAAGACCTTAGCAAGACAAGGGAAACAAGTAGAAAGCATACGTGGTAATTGCCAGGAAGAAGATTGGACAACAACGGTAGTATTGCCAGGTCGTGTGGTACTAAAATTTTAGTACCGCTCCTAGCCGCGGTAGTACCGCGTGAAGACATGGTAGTACCAGGACTCGGAGCGGTAGTAGGATCTTAGTACCGGAGCACGTGCGGTAGTACCGCACCGGACGGGCGATAGTACCGGACAAGCGGTAGTACCGCACCAGAGGGGCGGTAGTACCGCACGGCGTCAGATCCGAACCACTTTGAATCTGAGAAGAACCGCGAAAACGCGGCAGTACTATGGTTGATCAAATCTACCACGGACAACATATCAAGTATAATTTCTACGCAACACTAGTCTCCTACATCCTACTCTTGCATAGATTTGGCCTAAAATCTCAAGAACACATGCATCTCCCCAAAAACCTAGAGGCAAAAGAACAATCAAGAGAGTGAGGGATTTGGGGAGAAACCTTGTTCCATTGAAAGAGGAAGTGGTGGGGAACGATCCCACCGGTCGGAATCCGAGGAGAGTGGCCGGAGACGGAGATCCAGCGAGGTTCTCCAGCGTCGTTCTTGAGCAGGAGAGAGAGAGAGGCGTCGGGGAGAGAGACGAACGAATGGGTACGGGGGAGTTGGAACTCCCCCTGCCCGGGTCTTAACCCCACGCGCACTCGTCAGCACGGTAGTACCGCGCCTCATCGCGGTAGTACCGCTCGGGCGGAAGTACCACACCGGAGTGGTAGTACCGCTCTCCCAAGCGGCAGTAAAAAATTACTGCCATGCTAGGTGCGGTAGTACCGTGCACTCCACACGCGGTAATACCGTGGCTGGCCGCGGTAGTACCGCGAGCTCAAGAAGATGCATGTTTCAAACACAAGAAAGGAGGTCTTCGCACGGAATCTTCAAGCCAACAAGACACCACAAGAACACGCGCAACACGCAGAAAGAATGGCAAAAGACAACAAGAAACAACCCCGAGACACAACCTCTCCAAAGAGAGGGCGGTGGCCGGAGCCACCGATGTTTGATTCAATTGGTATGGCACCGCGAAGAATTATCCTTGGGCCCATGACCAAAACTCGTCTTTGAAGCACAAGTACCATAAAAAATGGCTAATGTGAAAGAGTTGATCAATTTATGCATGATGGGGGGAGGGAGAGTTCATTGAGAGAACAACACTCCCCCTATGTCCATGCCTACATCTAAACAAGACAACAAGTTGAGTATGGTGGGGTGTGCAAGGGTTCAAGCAACATTGCTCAAATCAATGATATTTAGCTCATTCCTTAACTCGCGAAATCTTGCTTCATCCAACGGCTTCGTGAAAATATCTGCAAGGTTATCATGAGTGTTGACGTAGTTGAGCTCAATCTCCCCTCGCCTAATGTGATCCCGGATGAAGTGATACCGAATCTCAATATGCTTCGTCTTGAAGTGTTGCACCGGGTTGAGAGAAGTCTTGATGGCACTCTCATTGTCACACCAAAGAGGCACTTTATCACAAATGACACCGCAATCCTTTAAAGTTTGCCTCATCCATAAGAGTTGTGCACAACAACAACTGGCCGCCACGTACTCCGCTTCGGTGGACGAGAGAGACACACAACTTTGCTTTTTAGAAGACCAACTTACCAAAGAGCAACCAAGGAATTGGCACCCTCCAGAAGTGGACTTCCTATCCACTTTGTCTCCCGCCCAATCGGAGTCCGAGTACCCTACAAGCTTGAAGTTTGCTCCTCTTGGGTACCATAAGCCAAATTTTGGGGTATGAGCCAAATATCGAAAGATTCGCTTGACCGCCACAATGTGGCTTTCCTTAGGTGCGGCTTGAAACCGTGCACAAATTCCCACACTCAACATGATATCCGGTCTAGATGCACAAAGGTAAAGCAAGGATCCAATCATGGAACGATATACCTTTTGATCCACCGCTTTACCATTGGGATCAATGTCAAGTTGGCACTTGGTGGGCATTGGAGTGGAAGCCGGCTTGACATCACTTAGCTTGAATCTCTTGAGCATGTCTTGAGTGTATTTGGCTTGGTTGATGAAGGTCCCTTCTCTTCTTTGCTTCACTTCGAACCCGAGAAAGAACTTCAACTCTCCCATGGAAGACATCTTGAACTTTGAGGTCATGAGTGCGGCAAATTCCTCATTGAAAGCTTCGTTAGGGGAGCCAAAGATAATGCCATCAACATATAGTTGGCACACAAACAACTCCCCTTTGACCTTCTTAGTAAAAAGAGTGGGGTCGATTAGCCCAACTTCAAACCCACGATCTTGTAACAACTCGGTAAGGTGGTCATACCACACACGTGGGGCTTGTTTAAGGCCATAGAGTGCCTTATCGAGTTGATACACATTAATAGGGCCATTAAGAAAAGCACTCTTCACATAATAGGACCATTAATAAAAGCACTCTTCACATAATAGGACCAAAAAGAGTGGGGTCCCTTATCACATAATAGTGCCTTATTGAGTGCGTGGAAAGTAGGGATCCTTGAACCCGGGGGGTTGCTTGACATAAACCAACTCATTAATAGGACCATTTGAAAAGCACTCTTCACATCCATTTGTTGCAACTTAAAGTTGTGATGAGAAGCATAAGCAATCAACAAACGAATGGATTCAAGGCGAGCAACAGGAGCAAAGGTTTCACCGTAGTCGATACCCTCGACTTGGGAGTAGCCTTGTGCCACCAATCGTGCCTTGTTGCGAATGATGGTCCCATGAGCATCTTGCTTGTTCTTGAATATCCACTTAGTTCCAATGACACTGTAGTTCCCCGTTGGCCTTGGCACTAATCTCCACACCTTGTTGTACTCGAAGTTGTTGAGTTCTTCATGCATGGCATTAATCCAATCCGGATCTTCGAGTGCTTCATATACCTTTTGGGGTTCAACACAAGAGACAAACACGTGATGTTCACAATAGTTTGCCAATTGTCTACGAGTGCTTACCCCCTTTTGAATGCTTCCAAGCACATTCTTCATGAGATGACCCTTGGTGTAGAGCTTGGATGCAATCTTGGCGGCATGACGCTCCAATTCCTCCTCGGTGGTGAGTTGAGGAGCAGACACTTGATCATCTTGAGCGCCGTCTTGAGATTGTTCTTGATCTTGAACTTGCTCGGAGGAGAGAACTTGACCTTGGGCATCACTTGGTGTGTCAACATCATCTTGAGCATGATCTTGCCCTTGGTCTTGTTCATGAGGTTGAGGGCCTTCACTTTGTTCTTCGGAAGCGTGTGGGCCTTGGGTTGGTGATGGCTCCACTTGAGGGGAGCATTGTCCTTCTCCTTCGGCTACAAGGGGTTCCTCAATGGGTAGGATAAAACCAACACCCATTCTTCTTATGGCTTGAGGAGGAATTTCATCACCTACATCACAAGTGCCACTTTGCTCCACTTGGGAGCCGTTATTCTCATCAAACTCCCCTCAATAAGTCCCATGGATTTATTGAGGACACAGTAGGCATGAGAGTTTGTAGCATAACCAGCAAATATGCCCTCAGAAGCTCTAGCCTCAAATTTAGACAACCGAACACCTTTCTTGAGAATGAAACACTTACACCCGAACACCCGAAAGTACTTGAGGTTGGGCTTGTTACCGATGAGTATCTCATATGGAGTCTTGTTCAAGCCCTTGCGGAGGTAGAGCCGATTGGATGCATGACACGCGGTGTTGATGGCTTCGGCCCAAAAGTTGTATGGAGACTTGAATCCGCCATCATGGTCCTTGCCGCATCCATCAACGTCCGGTTCTTCCTCTCCGCAACACCGTTTTGTTGGGGGTGTAAGGTGCGGAATATTGATGCTTGATCCTCTCATCACTAAGAAACTCATCCAAGGTGTAGTTCTTGAACTCGGTGCCGTTGTCACTTCTTATTGTCAAGATCTTTGCATTGTGTTGACGTTGTGCTTCATTTGCAAAGTCAATGACGGTTTGTTGGGTCTCGCTCTTCCTCTTGAAGAAATACACCCAAGTGTATCTTGAATAGTCATCCACAATCACCAAGAAATACTTCCTACCCCCAAGACTATCAAAGGATGGAGGCCCAAAGAGATCCAAGTGAAGGAGCTCCAAAGGCCTCTTCGAGTTAATGATAGTCATGGGAGGGTGAGCCTTCTCATGTAGCTTTCCTTCGATACAAGCACCGCGAGCATGATCTTTAGCAAAACTAACATTTGGTAGTCCACGGACATGGTCCCCCTTGAGAAGACTTTGCAAATATCTCATATTGACATGGGCTAAACGGCGATGCCAAAGCCATCCCACATCAACTTTAGCCATTAGGCATGTCGCGGTCTTAGTGGGTCGCTCCAAAAAGTTAATCACATATAGACCGTTCTGGACATGCCCAACAAAGGCTACTTTAAGAGTCTTGCTCCACAAGAGGGCCACGGTATCAATATCAAAGAAAGTGGCAAAGCCCATGATTGCAAGTTGACGAACGGAAAGTAAATTGTATGCAAGGGGCTCAACAAGCATGACCTTCTAGATCGTGAGATCATGAGAAATGACAACCTTGCCGAGTCCCAATACCTTAGAAGACGAGGCATCACCCCACTCGACATTGGTGGGCATAGAAATAATCTTGTGCACGTCCACCACCAAGTCCTTGCTTCCGGTCATATGATTTGTAGCTCCACTATCGAGCAACCATGATCCCCCACCGGAAGCAAACACCTACAAGAGATCAATGCTTGGTTTTAGGTACCCATTTTGTAATGGGTCCTTTAATGTTAGTAACAAGGGTCTTAGGAACCCAAATAAACCATTCAATGTACTCATAAGGAGAACCAACAAATTTGGCATAAACATGCCCATCACTAGCACGACATAACACATAAGAAGGATTAAAGTCCCCAGCTTTGTTGGGAGGGGTGGCATTGCCCTTCTTGACACCGCAACCCTTTGCATTGTTCTTCTTCTCCTTGGAAGCACCCTCTCCCTCCTTCCCAAAAGTTTGCTTGATAGGAGGAGGTCATTTGGTCTTGTCATTCTTCTTCTTGTTCTTGGGCTTGGGTGCGAACCCAATCCCCTGCTTGGCCACAATTTCCTTTTGATTACTCAAAAGGTCGATGAGGTTCTTCTCACCTTGTATGCATGACAAAAGGCCTTTCTCAAGTTGCTCCTTCAACTTAGCATTCTCCTCACTAAGATGCACATGCTCACAACAAGGGTTAGTAGCATTTGCATTATCAATTAACACCATATGAGGAAATGTGGCTTTCTCCTTGGTTAGCTTCACTTGGAGTTGATCATGAGACTCGTTGAGGCTAGCATGAACACCCTTCAAGACTTTGTGAGCCTTGTCGAGAATGTCAAACTCCTCTTTGAGTGTAGCAAGATCAACCCAAGCTTTGCCTTCTCGGAGTTTAGCACACGAGAAACAACAAGAGCATGATCAAGATCTTTCTTTAACTTAGCATGATCATCGTTGTGTGACTCCTCAAGAGCCAAACGAAGACCACACTCTTCATCAAGAGCATTGGAAAGATCCGAAATCTCATCGGCATAGTCACGACTATGCCCCTCCATCTTAGAGATGGTATCTTCGTGAGCCTCGATCAAGTCATTGGCTTCACCAAGTTGTTCCAAGAGAGCAACGAAGTGCTTCTTGGATTTACCCTTGAGTTTACCCATAAAGGTCTCAAACTCATTTTCCTCCACATTTGTCCCCTCATGTTCATCAATGCTATCCGTCGAAGAAGGATGATTGATGAAGGTAGTTTTGATGTTGGGGGTTACCTTGTTGGTGGCTTTAGCCATGAGGCACTTGGCGGTGATGCTCTCATTGGGTGAGTCGAAGAGAGACACTCGGGGAGTCGTCGCAATGGCAACGGAGGCCATGGCAACCGACTCACCATCTTCGTCATCGTCATCATCCTCATTGTACTCTTCTTGTACCACCAATGCCTTGGGAGGAGTCTTCTTGGTGAAGTTGCTCTTGTTGGGGAACGACTTGGCCTTGTCCTTTCGGATGAGCTTGCCACCATTGTCTTCCCTCTTCTCATAAGGGCACTCCGCAACAAAGTGGCTCACATTGCCACAATTGAAGCAAGTCCTCACTCGTTGCTTGCCCTTTGCGCCAGTTGAATTGTTCTTGTTGAAGTTGGGCCTTGAGTTCTTCTTGCTCCAAAATTGCCTTGAAACAAAGGCCATGTGTTCATGATAGGCATACTTCGTATCTTCGAGGTTGCTCTCCTCTTCTTCCTCTTCATCCTCTTCATCCTCTTCCTCCATACTAACCTTGGCCTTTAGAGCAAGGTTGGGCTTCTTTACTCTTTGAGAGCGTAGAACCGCATTGTCGGCTGTCTTGTCCAAGGTGCTCATAGCAACAAACTCATCCAACACTTCACTTGAGGACAAGGTGTGGAAGTCCGGCCTTTAACGAATGACGGAGGACATGGCTTTGTGGTAGGGCATCATTGCCTTGAGGAATTTGCGCTTGATCCAATTGTCATCCGTGTCCTTACTTCCATGATCTCGGAGAGAGACCGCGAGTTTGGTTACTCTCCGATAAAGCTCACGAGGTTCTTCATCTTCTTTCATTGCAAACTCATCGGTTTCATCTTGCACCACTTCATAGTTGGAGCGTTGAATACTTGCGCTTCCCCGATAGAGGGAAACCTCTTGGTGCCAAGCATCTTTGGCCATGGCATAGGGCCGGAGATGAGGAAGATCTTTGGGTGGGATTGCTTCTTGGATGATGAAGAGAGCATTCTCATTGAATTGATTATCCATGGCTTCTCTAGGAGTGAAGTTACTTCGGTCATGCGGATAGAAACCTTCTTCAATGATTCTCCAAAGGTTAGTGTTCACATGATTTAAATGACGCTTAAAACGGTAGACCCAAGAATCAAATTCTACATTCTTCTCAATCTTAGGGGCCGGGCCGGCATGATTCAAATGAGTGGAAGGAAGCGGTCCACCATAGACAAGTGGAGGTTCCACATGGGCAAAGATGCCGGTGCCATTTTTACCACTAGAAGAAGGAGCTTTCTCGCTAGTAGCTTCCCCCTTGTCGGAGGTAGCATCCGTCACCTTCTTAGCGGGATCACCCACTTTCAACGGTGCGGTGGAAAGTTTAAGCCCTTCTAAGAATTTATTAAACATGCTTTCGACCTCGGTCGCCATGGAGGTTTTCAATGTGTCCAACGCCACATTGAATTCCTCACGAGAGACCGCGGTTCCCCCATCTCCCGTAGAAGAGACCGGATTCGCACCGGAGTGCTCCTCCACACCTTCTACGAAGTCAACCATACTCTTCGGACAGTAATGTCCTTAATAAAGAGACGAGGCTCTGATACCAATTGAAAGGATCGATATAGTTGACTAGAGGGGGGGTGAATAGGCAACTAACAATTTTAGCTGTTCTTCACCAGTTTAAACTTTGCATCAAAGTAGGTTGTCTAGATATGCAACTAGGTGAGCAACCTATATGATGCAACAACAATAAGCACGCAAGCAAGCAAGAGGTAGCACAAATAAGCTTGCACAAGTAAATGTACGAGATAACCAAGAGTGGAGCCGGTGAAGACGAGGATGTGTTACCAAAGTTCCTTCCCTTTGAGGGGAAGTACGTCTCCATTGGAGCGGTGTGGAGGCACAATGCTCCCCAAGAAGCCACTAGAGCCACCGTATTCTCCTCACGCCCTCACACAATGCGAGATGCCGTGATTCCACTATTGGTGCCCTTGGAGGCGGCGACCGAACCTTTACAAACAAGGTTGGGGCAATCTCCACAACTTAATTGGAGGCTCCCAAGGACACCACGAAGCTTCACCACAATGGACTATGGCTCCGCGGTGACCTCAACCATCTAGGGTGCTCCAACACCCAAGAGTAACAAGATCCGCAAGGGATTAGTGGGGGGAATCAAATTTCTCTTGGTGGAAGTGTAGATCGGGGCCTTCTCAACCACTCCCGAGCAAATCAACAAGTTTGATTGGCTAGGGAGTGAGATCGGGCAAAAATGGAGCTTGGAGCAACAATGGAGCTTAGGGTTCGAAGAGGTAGTCAACTAGAGGAAGAAGAAACCCCTTACATAGTTAAGAACAAAATCCAACCGTTATCCACCTAACCAGCCCGCGGCATGCGGTACTACCGCACCAGGCAAGCGGTACTACCGCAAGGCCGCACGGTACTACCATGCGGCCCACGGTACTACCGCAAGGCCGCATGGTACTATCGTGACGGCCCATGGTACTACCGCAGCCGCGGCAGAAGCGAGGACAGGCCTGACACGCAGAGGCGGGGGCGGTACCGCCGCTGGTGCGGTACTACCGCTCCCCCTTGCGGTACTACCGCAAGGCAGATCTGGACTGGCCTGGAAGGACGCGGATGAATAAAAATACATCCGTGCCAACTTCCGCTGAAGGACGCTCGATGCAAAAATCCGACAAGGTACTACCGCATATGGCGTGCGGTACTACCGCGCAGGGAGCGGATGTAAAAAATTACATCCGCCCCTACTTCCGCTCATGTAGCTGTGTGAGACCAGGACTCGCGGTACTACCGCACGCATGGGGCGGTACTACCGCGTAGGGCGCAGACGTAAAAAATTAAGTCCGCCCCTACAGCCGCACGGGCGGCTGAGTCTGGTCTGAGGTCACGGTAGTACAGCTCCGTGGGAGCGGTACTACCGCGGGCGCCTACGATACTACCGCAGGGACTTGCGGTACTACCGCAGGGGCCTGCGATACTACCGCTCTGCGAAGCAGTACTACCGCATGCCCCAGAACAGCAACACTTAGGAATCCTTTTCTTTGCAAAGAGATGAGGAAAACGGAGGATGCTCCAAGGGCAAAGGGAAAGGAGGTGCAGAGGAAGAAAACGTGTACGTGATGATTCCACCCAAACCTTTCCGACGTGGACCCCCTCTTAATAGTATGGCTTTCCTACGACTCAAATCCACCGAAAAGAAACGTAGAAAAAACGCCGTCTTCAATAGTCTTCGAGGGGCACCAAACCGTCTTGTGCCTAGCGATGAAACGTCTGAGAAACTCAAGGCACACGATTAGTCCGCAAAATCATTGTCATCAATCACCAAAACACTTTAGGGATAAATATGCCCTTACACCGCAGGAGTTAGCCGAAGAACTCAGGGAACTTCGTTTGGAGATACTTCTGAGAGGTTTTGTTGCAGCATTGGAAGTTCAGTCCACATTGTTGGGGAAGATTCAAGAAGCCCAGAAGACAGATAAGGAGATTGCGGAGATAAAGGAAAAGATGAGTAAAGGAAAAGCCAAAGGTTTTCGTGAGGATGAACACGAAACTTTATGGTTTGAGGATCGTGTTTATGTGCCCAATGACCCAGAGATTAGGAGTTAATTCTTCAGGAAGCTCATGATTCGCCATACTCGATTCACTCAGGAAACACCAAGATGTATTTGGATTTGAAGGAACATTTCTGGTGGACATGTATGAAGAAGGATATTGCCGAGTATGTAGCCGTATGTCAGAGAGTGAAGGCAGAGCATCAGAAGCCAGCAGGTTTAGTTCAGCCTATGCCGATACCCGAATGGAAGTGGGATAAGCTTGGCATGGATTTTATCACTGGATTACCCAAGACACGATCAGGATATGACTCCATTTGGGTAGTAGTTGATCGCTTGACCAAAGTGGCTCACTTTATCCCCGTAAAAACTACTTATACAAGCGCGAAGTTGGCCAAGATATATATGACCAGGATCGTATGTCTGCATGGAGTTCCGAGGACCATTGTATCAGATAGAGGAACACAGTTTACCTCGAAGTTTTGGAATCAGTTACACCAGACCTTGGGTACCAGGCTAGAGTTCAGTACAGCCTTTCATCCGTAGACAGATGGACAGACCGAGAGAGTCAATTAGATTCTGGAGGTCATATTGAGAGCTTGTGCACTAGATTATGGGTCTAGTTGGGATGATAGTTTGCCTTACGCAGAGTTCTCGTACAACAACAGCTACCAAGCTAGTTTGAAGATGGCCCCTTTCGAAGCTTTGTATGGAAGGAGGTGCAGGACACCGTTGATGTGGGATGAACTTGGAGACCGCCAATTGTTCGGACCAGACTTAATCAGAGAGTCTGAAGAGAAGGTTAAGTTGATTCGCGATAGACTGAAGGTAGCTCAGTCCAGGCAGAAGAGTTATGCTGACACTAAACGCAAGGAGGTAGCCTATGAAGTCGGAGACAGAGCATATCTCCGCGTGTCACCACTTCGAGTTAAATGATTTGGAGTCAAAGGAAAGTTAGCCCCACGATTTGTAGGACCATACCGAGTTGTGGAACGTATGGGTGAAGTAGCCTACAAGTTGGAGTTGCCCGAAGGTTTGTCAGGAGTTCATGATGTGTTACACGTTCTCCCAGTTGAAGAAGTGCCATGCAGAGATGGTCGATATTCCTCTGAGATATACAGTGCCCCTGGAAGCAATTCAGTTGGAGAGTGACCTAATCTACGAGGAGAAACCCGTCAGGATTCTTGAGTTTGCCAGCCGAGTTACACGCAACAAGGTGAAGGAAATATGCCCTAGAGGCAATAATAAAGTTATTATTTATTTCCTTATTTCATGATAAATGTTTATTATTCATGCTAGAATTGTATTTACCGGAAACTTGATACATGTGTGAATACATAAACAAACATAGTGTCACTAGTATGCCTCTACTTGACTAGCTCGTTGATCAAAGATGGTTATGTTTCCTAGCCATTGACATGAGTTGTCATTTGATTAATGGGATCACATCATTAGAAGAATGATGTGATTGACTTGACCCATTCCGTTAGCTTAGCACACGATCGTTTAGTATTCTGCTATTGCTTTCTTCATGACTTATACATGTTCCTATGACTATGAGATTATGCAACTCCCATTTATCGGAGGAACACTTTGTGTGCTACCAAACATCACAACGTAACTGGGTGATTATAAAAGGTGCTCTACAAGTGTCTCCGAAGGTACTTGTTGGGTTGGCGTATTTTGAGATTAGGATTTTGTCACTCCGATTGTCGGAGAGGTATCTCTGGGCCCACTCGGTAATGCACATCACTATAAGCATTGCAAGCATTGCAACTAATGAGTTAGTTGCGGGATGATGTATTACAGAACGAGTAAAGAGACTTGCCGGTAACGAGATTGAACTAGGTATTGAGATACCGACGATCGAATCTCGGGAAAGTAACATACCGATGACAAAGGGAACAACGTATGTTGTTATGCGGTCTGACCGATAAAGATCTTCGTAGAATATGTAGGAACCAATATGAGCATCCAGGTTCCGCTATTGGTTATTGACCGGAGACGTGTCTCGGTCATGTCTACATAGTTCTCGAACCCGTAGGGTCCGCACGCTTAAAGTTTGATGACGGTTATATTATGAGTTTATGTGTTTTGATGTACCGAAGGAAGTTCGGAGTCCCGGATGTGATCACAGACATGGCGAGGAGTCTCGAAATGTTCGAGTCATGAAGATTGATATATTGGACGACTATATTCGGACACCGGAATAGTTCCGGGGGTTATCGAATATATACCGGAGTACCGGGGGGTTACCGAAACCCCCCGGGGGGTTATTGGTCCTTATGGGCCCAAGTGGTGGAAGAAGAGAGGCGGCCAGGAGGTGGCGCGCGGCCCCCGTTGCCCCAATCCGAATTGGGAAAGGGAAGGGGGCGGCGGCCCCGCTTCTCCTTCCTTCTCTCCACCTCCTCCTTCCCCCTTCTCCTAGTTGGAATAGGAAAGGGGGGCAAAACCTACTTGGAGTAGGATTGCCCCCCTTGGGCGCGGCTCCTCCCCTTGGTCGGCCCCCTCTTCCTCCCCCCTTTATATACGGAGGAGGGGGGCACCCCATAAACACAACAATTGATCTCTTGGATCTCTTAGCCGTGTGCGGTGCCCCCTCCACCATAATCCACCTCGATAATATCGTAGCGGTGCTTACGCGAAGCCCTGCGTCGGTAGAACATCATCTTCGTCACCACGCCGTCGTGCGGACGGAACTCTCCCTCAAAGCTCGGCTGGATCGGAGTTCGAGGGACGTCATCGAGTTGAACGTATGGAGAACTCGGAGGTGCCGTGCGTTCGGTACTTGATCGGTCGGATCGTGAAGACGTACGACTACATCAACCGTGTTGTGCTAACGCTTCCGCTTTCGGTCTACGAGGGTACGTGGACAACACTCTCCCCTCTCGTTGCTATGCATCACCATGATCCTGTGTGTGCGTAGGAATTTTTTTGAAATTACTACGTTCCACAACACAAGGTGATCAAGTTTTGCAAAGTTTAGTGGAGCCACCATACCGAGGAAGAAGCCACGTGGGAGCGAGAAGAAGACCTACGGAAAGACCACCCACACCTATTTGCTAGCCAACCCGAATCTCGAGGGCAAGATTCATCTTAAGGGGGGGTAGATTTGTAACATCCCAAATTTTCAATTTGGATGTTAATCATTAGGTCATCATATGCATCCATGATTGTTGCATTTTGAATTGGTTTTATTTGGACATTTGATCCTAGAGACCTTAAGCAACTCAAGGACCATTTGAGAGAGTTGGAGGTTTTCATAAAATTCCATTTTTGAATTTTCAAAATTGGTAAATTGGATCAAGGTGATTTTTATTTGAAATTATTTGTTCCCAATTATTTCGAAATAAATAAAATAATGAGAGAAGATAATATGACTTCTTCAAAATAGCGAGGAAATAATGGAAATTTAATTTTGAATAAAAATATATTTATTTGAATTTTATTTGAGATTTTATTCGGTTAAATTAGGGAAAAATTGCATTTTAAAAAATTACATTTTAGCCCAAAAAATGTTCACGTTGTCCTAAATATTAGGAAAGGACCGTGAAAATTATTTTTTGGATTTTAGGAATTTTATTTTTTTATTTTGATTTTTCACTACGGCGGAACCGCGCGCCAAACTGGGCCGGCCCAGCCGCCGCCTTCCCCGCGCCCGAGTCTCGCCCGAGCCAGACTCCGGCGGGAGTCCGGGAGCACCGCGCCACCGCCGCATGGCCCCTTGGCAAAGTCGGACCCCCCCGGGGCCTTTATATAGCCGCCGCCGTCACCCCACCCCTCCTCAAGCCGCTGCCCCGAGCCGCCTACCGCCCGCACCACCCCGCCACCGCTCCGTGTAGCCGCCGCCCCGCCTCGCGACGCCGCTGCCCCGCCTCGCCGGAGAACGCCGCCGCCGCCGCCGGTTCATCTTCTCGAACCGGCATAAACCGAATAACCCGATTGGTTTTTTTAAAGTCCGGTTTTATTCTTTTATATTGGTTTATTATATAGGTTTTGTTACATAGCGAGCGTTCACCCGTTTAGATCTGTTAACGAACGAATTTGTTCGTTAGTCTCTGTTAGTGGACATTCCTCCGATAGATTTTTCTTTTTCTGTTTATTTTCGGCCAGGGACCTATCCGTGAATAGTTTCTTTACAGAGTAGTGCCTGATTTTCAAACCCTCACTACTTTTTACTCGTTTATCCAAATTCAGTGAAACCAACGCCAAAATCTTCGTCTTGTTCCCCTTTGTCCAGATTAACAACTGGAATGTGATTTTGAAAATATAAAATTTGGTTTCAAGCAGATTTGAATTTGAACTTCTTTCGATCGTAGTTTGTGTTTCGTAGCTTCGATTCGATTGATTTCTTTTGCAAATCGAAGCTCTTCACTTGAGCTTTCTGTTTAGATCTTTTCTCCTGGTTTTATCTTTGCATCTTATGCTTGAGTGCTTTTGCATGCTATTATTTGTTCACGATAGAGTTTCCGAAGTGCGAGGCTTGCTACTACGAATCACTAGGGTTTTCCGATCGTCAGCAAGGCAAGTAACACTTTGATCATATCCCTTTATTACCCAGATTTTATGCATTACTTTCAATCCTCAGACACTGCATGGTTAGGATTTGATAACATGTGGGTACTGGGAAGTAGTTGATAAGGTAGGAACCTATTGTCTTATATCAAACCCCGGGTATTATACGTTATGCTTATAACAATTTGCTATGCTCGTAGACGTGGATTGGTTTGTGAGATTCATGAAAGATGTGAGAGTTATTATTAATTAAGGGAAACTTAAGGTGGTTACTTTAACACACATGTGGGTGAATTGGTTGTGGGCACCTGGGGATATACCAGTGTTGTCCTAGGAGATCCTGGGGAACCCGTGTGATCATCCTATAGTTTGCCACCCAGGCTCAAAGGGATCATAAGATTGTTCATGCTAGAAACTTCCGTGTGCAGCCACAAGCCATTATGGGCTCTGGCATAGTTGAGTAAGTTGTGGGAATCCTTTCCATGATGGGCTAGCAGATGTAGGGGATTGTAGGTGTACCGGCCTATCTATCGGTTAAGGTGACCTCTTCGGAAATACTGTGTCTCGATCATCCATTTCTCAAACATCATGTAGTGTGAGAAATATAATGGAGAAGATTGAGTCTTGTGGGGAAAAGTGCGCAAACCTCTACACAGTGTATAAACTAATCATGGTTAGCCGTGTCCCCGGTTATGGACATCTTGAGTATCTGGTACTTGAATTATTGATTTGATCTCATCACTTTGTTTAATGAAATTGTTGGGTTATTAATATTATTTTGGGATTGAGTTGGGGGTACCTTCTCAATAATTTCAACACACTTTGTAGTTAAACAAAATATATTCCTTTGTTGTAGGGAAAAACTAGCTTTATGCAAATGATAACCATAGAGCCTCCACCAGCCATATATGCATGTAGTATTAGCTATTATTTTGTTCATTGCTCTATAGTGTTATTTTGCCAGCATATTCCATGTGCTGACCTACACAGCTGCAATGTATCATGTTGCAGAATTTTCAGACGAAGAGTAAGGTGCGCTAGGTCATTGTCGTGCACTCAGTTTTGCCGTGGAGTTGGATGGACTCATTTATCTTCGATGCTTCCGCAGTTATCTTATTTAGATAGCCTTCAGCCATATTATTGCACTAGTAGAAAACAGGGCTTTCGTTCGGGCCTGGCCAGCCCATTAGTCCCGGTTCTGCACGAACCGGGACCCATGGGGTGCATTAGTCCCGGTTCGTGAGCCCAGGGGGCCGGCCGGGCAACGTGGGCCACTAGTCCCGGTTCGTCTGGACCTTTTGGTCCCGGTTCCACGCACGAACCGGGACCAATGCGACTCGCCCCTGGCCCATGACCATTAGTCCTGGTTTGTGCCACAAACCGGGACTAAAGGGTTGGTCCTCGTTGCGGTCAGAGTTTAGTCCCACCTCGCCAACCGAAGGGCGCTCACACCAGTTTATAAGCCCGTCCCTCTCTGCCTTGTTGAGATCCTCTCAAAATGAAAATAGATGCCCTTATACGGGGAATTTGACCTAAATTCAGAGTGAATTTCTCTGAAATTCATAGAAATTTATTATGAATTTAGGTTGAATTCTCTCTATAGGCGCATCTATGCTCATTTTTTTATGTTGGGGTTGGCGATCTTTACAGACTTTTTGTGTGTTGAATATGCACCATTCAAAATCAGTCTCTGCTTTGAATGGTTCATTTTGAACACACAAAAAGTCTGGAGTTCAAATAAGTTCAAGAAAATGAAATCTCTTTGTAACAGACGAGTTTCCGTATGAAATCCTGATACTTCGAAAGAGATTGTCCGTTTTGTACACGAAGTGCATCCACCTTTTGCCGGGACCCTCTCAACTTTCTTGCACATGCTATGTGGATGAAATGATGATACCATGCCAACTTTCAACCTTTTCAGAGTTCATTTGAAATGCTTTTCAGATTTAGGGTCTTATAGCTCAAAATAATTAGTAAATGCATGAAAAATAACAAATGAAGTCAGAAAGGATTGAAAAATGATGATGTGGCTTTGAATGGTGCATTTTGAACACACAAAAAGTCAGGAGTTCAAATAAGTTTTAAAAAATGAAATCCCTATGTACCAGACGAGTTTCCGTATGAAATCCTGATACTTTGAAAGAGATTGTCCGTTTTGTAGACGAAGTGCATCCACCTTTTGCCGGGACCCTCTCAACTTTCTTGCACATGCTATGTGGATGAAATGATGATACCATGCCAACTTTCAACCTTTTCAGAGTTCATTTTGAAATGCTTTTCAATTTTAGGGTCTTATAGCTCAAAATAATTAGTAAATGCATGAAAAATAACAAATGAAGTCAGCAAGGATTGAAAAATGATGATGTGGCTTTGAATGGTGCATTTTGAACACACAAAAAGTCAGGAGTTCAAATAAGTTTGAAAAAATGAAATCCCTTTGTAACAGACGAGTTTCCGTATGAAATCCTGATACTTTGAAAGAGATTGTCCGTTTTGTACACGAAGTGCGTCCACCTTTTGCCGGGACCCTCTCAACTTTCTTGCACATGCTATGTGGATGAAATGATGATACCATGCCAACTTTCAACCTTTTCAGAGTTCATTTGAAATGCTTTTCAATTTTAGGGTCTTATAGCTCAAAATAATTAGTAAATGCATGAAAAATAACAAATGAAGTCAGAAAGGATTGAAAAATGATGATGTGGCTTTGAATGGTGCATTTTGAATACACAAAAAGTCAGGAGTTCAAATAAGTTTTAAAAAATGAAATCCCTTTGTAACAGACGAGTTTCCGTATGAAATCCTGATACTTCGAAAGAGATTGTCCGTTTTGTACACGAAGTGCATCTAGTTTTTGCCGTAACCCTCTCAACTTTCTTGCACATGCTATGTGGGTGAAATGATGATACCATGCCAATTTTCAACCTTTTCGGATTTCATTTGAAATGCTTTTCAATTTCCGGGTCTTATAGCTCAAAAAAGCAGTAAATGCATGAAAAATAATAAAATGCATGAAACTATAATATTTGTTATGATCAACTAAAAAACTAAAATCAATGAAAATATTCTGTTATGATGAACTAAAATAAAACTATAATATTCTTCAATAGCAAAAAGAATCAACTAAAAAGCTTTTATAAAACTATAATAGCAAAAGGAATCAACTAAAAAGCTTATATAAACCTCTCGTATTTTTGAAACTAAAATTATATAAATTTTATGCAACTTATATTAACAAAGTATTTTGTGTTCAAAACATTAATAGCAAAAACAATTTAATAGCAAAAAAATTAACAAAATCTGGCTTTGATTAAAATAGATATTTAAAATAACCTAAAATTACCAAATTGAGTATAATGATAAAACATATTAATATTAAATAGAAGGAAATGGAATCACTCAAAAATCTATTTTTATAGTAAATTTATTCATAAAACTAGTGATTCACATACATTTAAAAAATAAATTTTAAAACTAATGGCACTAACAGAAAGTTTCTAATTTTTGTGACCTAAAAGCAAAAAAGAAATCACTAAAAAACTATAAGTATTCAGTTTTAAGTAGAAATAAAAAAAGAACAAGAAAAAATGCCACCTACTGGACCTCCACGACCTGAATACGACTACAAACCCTACAATGGGCCAGGATTCAGGCCCGCAGAAGGCCCAATAGGCCCAACAGGCATGGCAAAGTAGAGATTAGGCCCGTAAGCCTGCAATAGAGAGGGGCTCGAGAGGGTGGCGGCAGACAAAGCTTATAAACCACTCCGAGCCCCTCTCAACTAGCGAGGTGGGACTAAACTTCCCACCGCACCGTGCCAGCACAAGGCCTATGGTCCCGGTTCATGCCACCAACCAGGACCATAGGTGGGCATTCGTACCGGTTCGTGGCACCAACCGGTACCAATGCCCACCTATGGTCCCGGTTCGTGCCACCAACCGGGACCATAGGCCTCAGTCTCCCACCCTTTGGGCTGCCGAAAAGAGACCTTTGGTCCCGGTTCGTGGCACTAACCGGGACCATAGGTGGGCATTGGTACCGGTTGGTGCCACGAACCGGTACCATTGGTTTTGCTATATAAGGTAGCACTTGTGAAAATTTCGCCAACTGCTCCCATTCCCCCCGACGCCGCCAGGCCGTTCCTCGTCGTCGTCATTGTCGTCGCCGCCCCGAGCCCCTGCCCCGACGCCGTCGCCTCGCCCCCGACCCGCCGTCGCCGTCGTCCTCGCCGTCGCCGTCGCTGCCCCCGAGCCGCTCCTCCCCGAGCCCTCGCCGCGCGCGTAACCCCTCCCCCACGAGCCCGCCGTCATCGTCGCCGGCCTCGTCGTCGTCCTCGTCACCGGCCTCGTCGCCGTCCTGCCTCGAGCCCTGAGTGAGCCCCTTCCCATCCCGATCCGTGCGCTGCCGCGGCTGCCGCCGCCCCCCTGCGCCACGCCGCCGCCCCTGTTTTTGTTTGTATCTATGTATGTATATGGATGTATGTATGTATGGATGGATGGATATGCATGTATATGGATGGATGTATGTGTATGTGTTTATAGTTTTTTTATTCATAGTTTTTTGTTCATAGCATTTTTAGGTTGTATAGTTTTATTTTTGTTCAATGTTTATGGTTAGAAGAGGAGAGGAAAAAATTGTGTTGCAAAAGTTACATTTAAGGTTAGTTGATCTAGTGCATTTTAGGTTATTAGTTCTACTGTTAGTGCATTTAAAGTTAGTTTATTTTTAGTTGAACTAGTTGATTAATTAATAAAACTACTTTATTTTACTATATATAGAAGTAGTTTATTTTTAGTAAGTACTACTTTATTTTATTTATAGTAAGTGCTTAATTAGTAGTTGAACTAGTTGATTTAACAAAACTAGTTTATTTTACTATAGAAGTAGTTTATTTTTAGCAAGTAAATTAATAGAACTAGTTTTTTTTTAGTTAAAGTAATTATTCCCGCATCGACGTCGACGATGCCAATCCCGCATCCTCGTCGTCGACTCGGCGGAGGAGGCCGGCTTGATCAGAGGGGCCATGTCCGTGACTGGGCTCCGCCGGGCTGGTTTTGGGAGGTGCTACCTTTCGGTGGGCGTAGGTTGGTGAGGAGCCAGCCCGTCGTTGACCCGATCCTTGTTTGGTGGCGGTCGCGTAGGCCAGTGACGGTACCGAGGCTTCCGGACACCGCGGAGGTGGTACGTCACCGTGTCAGCGAGGAGGACCAGCACGTCCGTTGCTACATGGTTGCGTTGGAGGGCAGGTTCGACAATACCTGGCAGGTTCTTCAGGGATCTCACTGGAGCTATGATCCTGTGATGGTTCCGTCCCTTTGGGTGTCCACCGCCCGCGTCGATACCCGTCGGGCACTACGGTTCTAGCTGTACTAGCGATGCTATATGTATGATAGTATTCGAGGTGTATTAGTGATAATATTCGACGATGTACGGACGCATGGAGATGATGTAGTTTTGCTTATAATTGAATGCATCCTAATTTGAATACTACTTTATTTTGTGATTTGATTTTGCTTATTGAATGCTCAAAGTGGAAAACTACTCCTACTTTGAATGCTAAAATTGGAGAGCACTATGCAGGGCGTATGCATATGATTAGTTGATAGCTTATAGGGTTTTTGTTTTCGCAGAAATCTAGGAGCCCCCGGCCCCTCCATCATTCCCGCCGTCGTCCCCGTCACCGCCCTCTCCGACATCGAGGTGAGACCAGCCAAATCCTATTTTAGAAAGATAATTAAATGATATTTCGGGTTGGCTTTAAGTCTGTCGAGTCTCCACCATATATGAGAGGACGAAGAATCCCGACTGTTATCGTGGGGGTAGCTTCTCCTTTGTTCCCATGTGCTAGACAATTTGGTGTAATGCACTCGAGAACGAAAGGAGGAGC
Organism: Aegilops tauschii subsp. strangulata; assembly: GCF_002575655.3. Classification (NCBI taxonomy): domain Eukaryota; kingdom Viridiplantae; phylum Streptophyta; class Magnoliopsida; order Poales; family Poaceae; genus Aegilops; species Aegilops tauschii. The sequence goes on from NC_053039.3 coordinate 6,392,252, forward strand.
TACCATCACCGACGGTCGCAAATGTCAGAGAGGAATCAGTGAGGGAGAGTTGCACCATATATATATATGAGAGGACGAAGAATCCCGACTGTTGTCGTGGGGTCGCTTCTCCTTTGTTCCCGCGTGCTAGACATTTTGGTGTAATGCACTCGGGGACAAATGGAGGAGTGACCATCACCAACGGTTGAATGTATACACCACGTGAGCTGAGAGTTTTCAAGAAAAGACTCGACAAACCGATAGTCAACCCGTGATGAATAATAATGATCTAACTTAGGTTTTTTAGTACATATATTTAATTGTAGACGTTTAATATTTGAATTATGAACATAGGAAATGTCGTACTCGGACGACGAAAGTCTTCCGGGGGAGTGCGACTGGTGCCACGACGACCGAGGTCAGTGCAACAGGCCTCACCTGGACAAAGATCGGCGCTTCAGTATTAAGCTGGAGGAGACCTTCGATGTTGAAACGGTACGCAACGACGACAAGTGTTATTTTTTCGTAATTAAGCACGACTTCAACTATTTCAACGTGTACTTTTCATCTTTTACAATTCGACTAGCTTATCCCATGCCATGCAAGACGCTACGTCTTGGAGAGGATGGGTTTTGAAGACCATGAAAGTATGAAAACAAAAAAAATTCACCTAAGGACCCATCATGATATAGATTTTGAAGTAAATTTGTATAATTCTGAGAGCGTAACCCATTTTGGTTGCAAAAATTGGGAAGCATTTTGCAAGATGTATGGTTTTGATGAGGGTATGCTTGTCACCATGGATATTGGTGATCCTGACATCGAGCAAGACAATATGGACATTTGGGTCCTTGTTGATACGCCTCCAATTCTACCGCTATGTGAGTTTCTCAAACATAGTTATTAGCTAAATTTATATTGTTCATTTCAAAATAGTTGACAGCTTATTTTCATTGACAGCTTATTTTGATTGTTCAAACAATGTGCGGAACATGGTAGACAGAACCTACTACACCGATGGCTCTAAGTTAACTTATAAGGAGAAAACTCATCTGGTCGGATTTTGTACTGATCTTGAGAATTACAATATCTATTGTAAAACTCCTCCACATTATGGTCAATACGTGCCACTAGTGCACGTGTTGAACTACGGTAACTACTATGGAGATACCCTGGTAAGATTTCTTACTATTACGACATCCGTGCATCTTTTGCATACTTCTAAAACTAGTACATCATTGCTAACTATGAAGTTATTACTATGTTTTTCAACTGATAATCCAGAGGATTGTGTGCCTCATTTGATGTATCAGAATGGTAGGCTTGATGTTTTGAACATACAACCAGGTCATCCTACGAATCTCAACTGTCCATACCGGATTTCTAAAAGAAGTGGAGACATGAAAATCAAAGAATGGAAAAAATGTATGGACAGTCGCAAGGAGGTTCTTGGAAATAAAAGGAAGCGAAGCGCAAAAATTGGAGACAGGATGATCTCCATTCTCCATAATGGAGAGTCGGGGTCTATATTGTTTTATGCTATTTTACCTTAAAGAGGGTATTTAGGTCCTACCTAATACTGATGATCATGTGCTAAGAACAATTAAGTAGGGTTGGTTCGATGACTATGAGGATGATGATCGTATGACTTGTTATTAATAACGAGTAGAAGTTGTATGATGATGATTAGTAGGACTTGTTATTATCATGATGCATGATGCGGGCATGAAGAGTTATTATATATCAGTGGGTGAAATGAACATGGATTGGAATGAAGTGAAGGCAACAAGCATGTGGTGCATGTCGAAAGTAGTACTAATCCAAACTTGATCAAGTTAGGATTAATATTACTTTCGACATGCACCACATGTTGCCTTCACTGTAATCTAAGCCATGTTTAGGCATAGCAATAGCGTTGGTAAATCAAGCACAGAAATAAGAGAGGACAGTTCTCTCTGTTAGCTAGCTTACACACCCTAAATTACCCCCTAAACCCTCCCCCCTTTCAAAAAAAAAACAAAAACTCCAGCCACTGAAATGCTGACGCGTGGATGCCTTTTGGTCCCGGTTGGTGTCACCAACCGAGACCAAAGGCCCTCCTGCCTGGGCTGGCCGCAGCGGCCACGTGGAGGCCCATCTGTCCCGGTTCGTGTAAGAACCGGGACTAAAGGGCTAGGGCATTAGTAACGACCCTTTAGTCCCAGTTCAACAACCGGGACAAAAGGCCCTTACCAACCGGGACAGATGACCCTTTTTTACTAGTGTTGTAATAAGTACTCCTTTTGAGACACTCGATGTAATAAGTGTGTGACTGAACTCTGTTATAAATCTTCAAGTACTGTGTGTGTCAGCAATACCGATCCAGGGATGACACTTAAGCACAGATACTTGACCGCCTGAGGTCGGGTTGCTACAGAAGCTAAGCAATGTAAACCAACTATTCCTACGTGTACTAGAATAAGATGAGATCAACCTACACATAAGCGGGCGCAACTGCTAGTTGAGCAAGAAGCGATCCTACACACCTGCCTACGAGTCGTTCATAACCCTATTGTGTCCTCTTCTTGCTTGCATTCCCACAAGAAAAGATAGTTACAATTACACACACGGTTTAGCACGCTTTAATCATTAGTTGAAGTTGTTCTACACCTGGCATTATAAATTTTCAAGTCGTCCTACACCGTGGACACGACTTTCCGAAAGATTTAGCCCATGACCGGGTGCAACTCCACATAGGTTTGGCAAAATCACAACGAAAAATGATGTGGTTAGTATCTTCTAGAGCATCGCATAGAGTGAATAATTCAGACTCAGACCCATTACGTTTGTGAATTTGATCTGTTACCGGAAGTTTAACCCTAGAAGCCTACTAGAGGAAAATTCTAATTTTCAAAGGCACACGAGAAATACATTTAAACCGCGAAGTGGGGGTGCTAGAGCTCTATCTGGTTGAATGATTGAGATGAAAGTATAATAGACTGTATATAAAGGCAGAAATGACAAGTCCAAAGAAGAAGGAAAACACACTAAAATAAAAGAAAATTGAATTTGCGGTCCTGACGGTATGTCCATGGCCAAACATTGTGGCAGTTGAGTGAGCTTGTATGATATGTAACTACAGGAACAACGCCCCTCGCTTCCTATCTATCCGCAACACACAAATGCTAGATTAGCTAACTCAATGCTTTGAGGTCTGTGGGCAAAAGTAGTGTTAAAACACTAAGATGTTGAAAGAAAACACTCTTGAACATGAGAAATTAATAGTCAATTTATGTTGGGTTGCCTATGTATTTTAAATCTATATACATCATGCTTGGTCTGTAGTGTTGATAAACATATTTGAAATTACAATATTGGGTGATTCACAATCTTTACAAAACTGTTGTGCACCCATCCAATCCAACAAAAAGTACGTGAAAGATGTTAACATAATAAGGAGTAGAGGGAGATTAAAGTCCATATTTTTTTCTAGTATCCATCATAGGTTGATGGTCACTAGACCTAGTAGGAGACTATCCAAATATGTACATACACCAATATTGAATATGTAAATGGTACGTGACAAATCTATCTACACAATTAAGCAGGCAACCGATTAATTTATTAATATCAAAATAACATATATGATTTCTAAAACATAGCAAATTTATCATCAACACATCATTATTTTTAGAACCACAAGGTTGAGATTTATCCACCGAATAAAGGAGAGATAACAAAACTACCGTGTTGTTCCTGCTGCTGGTATGCAATTAATCTTGCAGGGATAGTTTATGAAGCATTCCCCAAGATTTGTCCAACATAACTTATCTATTTTACAGCAGAATTGTCCCCTGAGCTGGCGCTCGTCTTTATAATAGTGGGCTTTGGTTACATGGCTTACTTTCATCATCCCGATGCCCCCCTTGTCGTTTGTGATTTCACCTAAATAATGTAGTTATCATCTCAACTTATAAACAATCGATGTCAACAATCAATATCCCAAAAGAAACAAACCTTGAGTTAGTAATTACCGTATGTGCATAGAAGACAGGCCAAACAGACCATAAGAACGAAAGAAAGTAGCACAAGACCTTGAACATTGTTCCTCATGTACTTGGTCATCATCAACTAGGACTAGAGATTATTAATAGGTCGTACTCTTGTAAGTGGTTTTGATGAGTGTATGATCATGAAGTGCTCGCTCTGTGCATGGTTTATATATACTAGAAGGGTTGTGCACTTTACTGCGCCGATGGTGTTGTTGGATTTCCATAATTTTCTACTCTCTCTGTTTTGAAATATAAGGTGTTGGCTTTTTGAAAATTCAAACCTTTTTAAGTTTGCCAAATTTGTAGAGAAATACATCAATATCCACAACATCAAATCGGTATCATTAGATTGATCACGAAATGAATTTCTATATTTTTTTTAGTTAGTATTGTAGATGTCGATGTTTTTGGCTATCAATTGATTTGTAAAATCGTTAAAATAGCAAAAGAAATAAAAAAATTCATATTTTTTTGTGGTGAAAGATGCTTGTGTGCATGATGCCCGTGCCAAATTTGGTGAAGTTTGTACATTCGAGGAGCATGTGGAAAAAAGACAAAATGACCTCCGAACAGTGCGGCATTTCAACTTTCTCATGGGCCCGGATTTTTCCCCCCTGAGAGCTCCTCAATTGTCTAAACCTCACCAAATTTAGCATGGACATCACGCACTCAAGAATTTTTCACCACAAAAAATTGGAAATTTTGAATTGTTTTATATTTTTAAGGAATTTGCTGTTCAAGCCCGGGCTAATATGAGAATCGAAGCCAAAATGCCGCTCCCGCTGAAGAGTTGCTATTCTGGGCACTCTTCTTTAGCTTCGGTTTTGATATTCAGGTTTTTATACGTGCACTGGTGCTTCCACGAAGCAAACAACTTTAGGTTTGGTGAGTGCAGCGATTCAGTGCCCAGGTTCATCTGCACCTGGCCAGAAAAAAATTCACAAAAAAGTCAAAAAATTCCAATCTTTTTTCCCATGATAGACAATTTATTGCGTGAGGTTTTCTCCAAATTTTTGCTCATTTGGACATCTGTGTAGCTCTCAACCAAAAAGTCAAATCGGGTCAAAACAGTACATAAACAGTAAACTGTTTTATAGACCCTGAATTTGTCCTTTTTGCCGAGAGTTGCTTAGTTGTCCAAATGACTAGAAAATTGGGGCAGACCTCACGCATCAAATTGTCTACCGTGCAAGAAAAAAATTGGATTTTTTTATTTTTTCTAGCAGTTGTTTTATTTTTTTACTCAACACGGGTGCAGATGAGCCTGAGCTCACAAAAGAATTTTCGAGGTTTGGGACACTATATTGAACCATACGAGGTAATGAATTTCTGTGTTGCTGTTCATCTTCAACTACTTCATCTTGGGTTTCCATTCCATCCATTTCAAAGAACACGTACTCTGCTAATTCCTCCTCCTAAAAATCATTATGATTGTGTTACAGAGTTTGAACGCAAAGTTGCTGCAGCCGAGTGTGCAAGGACAACTCGAGCTATGGAGGGTGTTGCCAATGCGATTATGCGTGTCGTCATCCCAAGGACAACTCGAGCTATGAAGCCGCGCCACCGTTGCAGCATCGCCGATGAACCCGCGCCACCCGTTGCATCATTGCCGAGCAGCTGGCCGACGTCGCGCTCCTGCAGCCGACTCGCCGCCATCGCAGCAGCAGCGTCACAGCACCTACCCGTCACAGCATCCGCAGCATCGTCGAGCAGTTGGGTTGCCGTCGCGTGCTCGCAGCAGCGTCATCGCAGCCAGGACGCCGTCGCAACGTCGCCGGAGAAGCCGTACTACAATCGCAGCATCGCCAAGCAGCCGCACCGTCGTCGCACTCGTAGCAGCAGGCGTTGCCGTAGTACATCAGGCATACGTCTCTTGCCCGTCGTCGCAGCACCGGCGACCTGCTCGCAGGGTCGTGTGGCGCCGTAGTACCGGCCACGGCAGCGACGCCTCCCCCTGGCTCGGGGCTTGCAGCAACTTGAAGGATCCATGGACGCAGTGGTGTTTTCTGTGGAGGATGGAGCGACGGGTGGTGGTGACTGAGATAGGAGATGAAGATGGGAGATAGGAGCGGATGGGGATCGGGTGGAGAAGCTGGACAATGAAGACTGACCACGAGGAACCATGAGCAGAGTCAGGAAGTTCGTCAATGTGATCAAAGGTTATGTCCTCACGGGCAATCATCTTATTTTCAGTAACAATATACTAGGCTTCGTAGACCCGATCTCAAACACCACACAAAAAAATATTGGCCGAGAGCAAAACATACGCAGGAGCAGGACCAAGCAAAAGGGAGGAAACAAGAAAGCTCCTCCTACGTAGGAGCAGGACCAAGCGTAGGTGATGGACCTGACCCTCGGCAAGCTCTACAACTCCAGGTGTCGAAGCTGCATTATATCTGGACGCCCAACTTAATTTATTTTCCAGATAATGTTGTTCTAGATCCTACTAAAGAGGTGTTTAGTTCGTTGATTTCATCACCTAATCCGATTAGTTACCAGTTTACCACTTACCACGTAACACCTGTTTGGTTTACATTGCCATGTAATTAGTCAGCATGTAATCAGATATGATTCTATTCATTGCCGATTACGCCCAATATCCACCGTAATGGAAGTGCTAATGTAGCTTCCTCCCTACGATTTCCTCTCAGCTGCACCTTGCTCTCTTGTGCATCGACCACCATGGCTGATCCCAATCGGTCCCTCCATGGAGCAGCTTGGTCCCCGGCAAGAAGGTTAGAATGAGTTGAGACCGGCTCGGTTTTGCCTTGCGAGGAGGCACTCAGTTTGGTTTCAAGCAAGAAAGTCAAGCGGCGAACATTTTTCTAAAATATATTGTGAATATTAATTTTAAATACACGATGACAATTTTTGAACTCGTGAAGACATTTTTGAAAGACAATATGAACAACTTTTTAAATACACGGTGACATTTTCCAGTTACACACAGAATTTAAAATATACCGTGGATAATTTGTCTTATACATGATGGCCATTTTTTAAATACATGAATATGTTTTCGTAAATAGACGACGAAAATTATTTAAAAACATGAACTTTCTGAAAATTCATGATAAAACTTTTTTTAAACACAAAGAATATTTTTAATACATGAAGGACATCTTTTAGAAAAGTATGAACATTTTTAAAATACATGAACATCTTCAAAATTAAGACAACAGTTTTTAAAAACTATGCACATTTTAAAAATTTGACAATGAAAAAGGAACTGAGAGAAAAGAAAAAAACAGGGACGAAAAACGGAAAGAAAAAATAAGTTAGGAAAGGAAAATTAAAATGAAACTAAATTTGAAAACAAATCAACCCATATTGAAAAAAAATATTCAACTTATTTTTTCAAACATGTTGTATTTTTAAAGTAGACGACGATCCTTATTAAAGGACAAGCCTAATATTTTCCTTGCACATAGTGAATTTTTTTTAAATACAGGCAAAACATATTTTTACAAAATATGAGATAAACTTTTCAAAATACATGTCAAATAATTTGTAAAAACTCTAGGAACATTATTTTCTATACACAATGAAAAATGGGCCCGAGAGAAAAAAAAGTAAAGAAAGAAAAATTAAAAAGGAACAAAAAATAGAAAAAACATCCGGCCTAGTCTATTAAATAGGGAAAAAAAATGAAATACAACCGGTTGAGCGAGCGCGTGTAATCGAGTGGGATGGCAAATCCTACTTGGTACTTATGCGTGATGGTATAAATCAGAAAAAAACCGGTTGAGCGAGCCCAGTTCCTGTTCCGCGCCTTCCTCTACCATCCAACTTGAAAAAAATGTCGAATTCTTTTTGGAAATTCATGAAGTTCTTTAAACTTTGTGAACTTTATTTTCTAATCTGTGATTTTTTTAATTTGTGAGTTTTTTCTGATTTTTTGTTTTTTTAAATCGTCTTTGCTTCTGCTGTTTCAAAAGTGAACAGTTGATAGACTAACTGGTCAACCGTTAATCGTCGAGTGCTGACGAAGCGCCCAGAAGATGTGTAGTAGTTGGCTGGCCCATGGCTGCGGGCTAGTTGGCGCCATAACTCCTATGAAGGCGCCGATTTGAAGGTCTCAATGGTACGGTTTTCTGGATTTTGTTCCCATTTTCTGGATTTCTTGGATTTTTGTGAGGTTCGAGGGCCAACATAATGTAAAAGATCGAATGTATCCTTGTGTTGGCCTAGCAGTCCAATCATTTTGTTGTGCCCTCGTATCTAACAGGCCTGAGTCCCGAGAGAAGAAGGACCCAAAATACTAATTGTTTTTATTATATTCAAATTAGTAAAAAAATAATGAAAGACTCAATTCGCAGAAGCAGATCCACACCATGGAAAAATAGGATGTACCAGGAACAACACAATTAAATTGAGATTAGTGAGTTAGGCAACTATCCTTTCTCCCGAGGATGTCTTACAAGCTATATTGATATGAAATTTTTTCGATTTGAGAGACTGGTTAGAGCTAGTGTGTGCACACGAAACCAATTGAATTCTAGAAGAGCATGTAAAATAATCAAATCCTATTTATGCAAAAGTAGAATTGAGGACACATTAATATTTATTTATATTATAAGCAATACAATGTTGGCACAAAGTACAAAGCATGCACACGTTGTGAACTTATTACTGAACACAACTTGCAAAAACCATTTTCCAGCGGATTTGTTTATCCTCTAAAAATTTCTATAGACATGTGTACCTATAGTACACTAGAAATAACTATTAAGATATTTGTTAGACAATGTGTTTTAGCAATCTCTACCACAATATTTAATCATATCAAAGTATACACAAACAAATGCGCACTCAAATATATATGTATATACTATGTATTTATGCAGTTTTTTTATTTTAATTAAAATATAACTTATGAATGTGCAGTCTAAATTTAATGGAACATCATTTCCAATTATATACATTAGAAAGGTGTAACAGAAAAATTATAATTAATATTTAGCAATATTATTATGTGGTTAACTATGATATCTAAGAAATAAAAAAAATTATATCCCTTAAGAGATCAATATTGATGAAAATAACGGTTTAAAAATAAAAATTCAGTATGAAATATTAATTGTAATTCGACGGGCCCATTCGCGAGTCATCCTATATCCCATCTTGTTGAGGCTCATCATATTGATGACCATGTTGTATCTCTTCCATGCCGTCACCTCGCCGGTCTTGGCATGCTAGGAGCCACTGGGAGGGTCAGGTGCAGTCCGGGCTAGACTTCGTTGTTCTTGAACTTCCTCAAAGCCCGGACCTAACTGTGAGCATGAGGATGTCCTCCGCCCATGCCGTTGTCATGATTTTTGCCTCCACATACTGCCTTGCCTCCTCGCGCGCGTCGGCTTGCTGACGAGCTTTCTCTTGATGGTAACAGACGACCGATGCACGGAACATGCAAGTCTTCTCCACGGTGAAGGGATTGACCCAACTGTAGACGTGCTTTAGGGTGCGTGCAGTCATCATCACCTGGCATGCATCATCGGTGGATTTGTGCACAAAGACGACACATGTGCTTGGGGTCTGCACGAATGCCTTGTCTCTTCTTCGTCCTCGATGTTCCACACCCGGTCCGCAATCCTCTGTATCTCATTGATCAACTTAGGCCTCGGGGCAAACTGGATGTAGAACACAAAATGCTTGGCGATGTTGAATCCACCTTACTCCAATGCTAGTTCTTTAGAGTATAACTAGCACCATAACATCTAGTATTAGAGACATCCATTGACCCCCTCTGCCACCGCTGCCTGCTGGCACAATTCATCGAAACTTGTTGAAGCCATGGATCCGATGATCAAAAGCTACCTTGACAAGCTGAGAATCTCGCTTGACGCCAACATCGCAGTGGTTCAGGCACAAACCGCGAAGATAGACGACCTAGTTGCCCGAAGAGCTGATCTGGAGAAGCGTGTGAGCGAGCTCCCCGAGGCTGCCCCCTGATATGCAGCAGAGCGCGTCCCCAGCGCTACATCATCTAGTGAGGAGGTAGCGGCCAAAGCCACCACAATCCCGCTTCTCGCGACATGCGGCTTCCTCTTTGGCGCCGGCCTTGGCACGACTAGGGCTCCCCACAGGTTTGCGGACCATGATGATCTACATCTACATCGGGGGTCGGCACCGGTACACACACCAGTGCCACTCTCGGCCAACGGCCAGTCTTCTTTCCATTCCCCGTTGTCTGTTCCATCTCCCTTCGCACACACTATAGGCAGATCCTCATGGGAATTTTTCAGGCACATCTTTCCATCATGTTCCGGCTGTTCACCGGAGTGAATTCATGACTCTGGCGCATGTTATGCGAGCAATATTTCCATATGTTCAACATCCAAGAATCTTACTGGGTTCCCATGGCATGTCTTAATTTTTTGGGCTCCGCTTCTATTTGGCCGCAATCTGTTCAGAAATGCTTATTTGAATTTGACTGGGAATCATTTCCATCTCTTCTCTAAATACTTGATTTGGGCGAGATCGCCACCAGATGTTGATTCATTAGTTTTACACAATTAGGCAAACTTCTTTTGTGACTGTAAGTTTACAACCTGTTTCTCTTCTCTCTCCTCTCCTCTACCATCCAACTTGGCATAAATCTGATGTGGCAACTCCCATAGCCTACTTACGTCACCCCATTGTATTTGTTGCAAGTATCGAATTGGGGAACTCTGTGCATGCGTGCATGCGTGTGTGTGAGCGCGCCCCTCATGTGTCTAGATTACTGAGTAAAATACACTAACTATCCATCTAAGAAGAAAATAATTTGGGTCGTTCTAATTATATTGTTTCTGCTGTTCACGACATGTGAGCATCCAGATCTGCTACCACATGGAAGCATTGTTTGTTGCCGTATCTCATCTGGTGGACAGCAAGTCTCATGGCTCTACATATGTGAGAATGGAGGGCGGAGTATTGTGTTTGATGAACTTCCTGAGAAAACAGCTCTAAATTTAGATTTTAACTTCTGCTGGGTGACAATTATTTTGTAGGGTGATGTGATTGTAAACACGTACATATATTCTACTCTTATATAAGTGAAGATGAAGGCAGACGAATGTTCCGAATTGCAAGCCAGGTGGTAGTTAATGTGAAATGCTGCTGCCTATTTATATATTAATTAATTGTTGGATTTACTTCATTTTGTAGTGATGTCGAGCAAAACGTGATACGCACATACGCTTTGTAGAAGCATCACTTGGTTTCGATTTGCATTTTTGTTGTTGGATCGTTTCATTGACTGTGTTCTGGAAATTGAGATAGATCCAATGCTCACTATTCAGTCCCATGGCTCGATTGCAACAAGGTGCTACAAACACAGATATCAAAATGTCCTCATTCCCTACATTCTTAACATTTGGAATTTGGAATTAACTGGCACACCCTCGACCTGCATCCCATTCCCTACATTTTTAACATTTGGAATTAAAAAAAATTGTTCTCATTTTCCAGAAAATGTTCAGAATTACATAAAGTGTTCAAAGTCTCAAACTTTTTTAATAATTTCAAAAATTGTTCGTGCTTACAACAAAATGTTCAGCTTTCGAAAATTGCTCACAATTTTAAAAAATGTTCAATCAATTAATTTTTTCTCATTTTTTAAAATTGTTTGGAATTTCAAAATTTTCCAAATTTCAAAAGCTGTTTGCTTTTCTCAAGAAATGTTCTAAATAAAAAATGTTTCAAATTTTCAAAAATATTCGTATATTCAGAAAAATTAAAAACAATTGTTGTGGTCACAAAAATGTTCACATGAAAAAACAAAAAAAAAACTGAATAGTGCACTGCAGTAGATCACACGCTACAATAGTGCACTGTAGTAAACACGCCCTAGAGAAAATCGCGCTGCTGCAGTGCATTCCGATGGGCCGGACCAGTCAGGCTTCCTCCTATTGGACGCAACGAGCATCCAATAGGAGCTCCCCGCATCTATATCTTGCTTGACACGAGACTACAAACGTTCTCAGGCGTGGGGAGAACAGGTGAGCCCAATAGGGTTCCTTCCTTCGCTTCAGTTTGTTTGTTCGTTCCCTGTGTCACACATTTTCTACAGTTTTTCCATTCAAAAAATTTCTGTGCATTTAAAAAATGTTCACATGTTTAAAAATATATGATTATTACATTTTTAAATGTTTATGAAATTTTATAAATTATTTGCATAATTACTACAAAATGTCCGCACCATTCAAATTTGAACATTTCAAATAGCTTCATGAGGTCCCAGTTTCGAACATAGCACGTCCTCTAAGCAATTGATGCCATCGAACCTGGCTTAAGCGGGTTTGATTAAAAAAACCACTCCTACCCTAGCACCGCCTCACATGAGCGATATGAGGGCGACTAGGGTTTCCATGCCGCCGCCAACACTTTTCGCCCACCTCCTCCTTGCCGCCATCGAAGGCAGGCAGCGGGCAAGCTTTCACGGTTGCCGGTGAAGGTGGTGGCAAGGCCTCGGTAGCTTCGATGCTTGGGCGGAGGGCCATTGGGCGCCAAGGTGGTGGGGCGGCGCCTTCTGGGTGGCTGGATGGTTCGTTTGTGCAGGACGGTGTCCTTGGGCGTGCGGGAAGCGTGTGTGTAAGGGTAGGGTGGTCTGAGCCTCAGGACAGGAAGAAATCCCTGGTCGGCATGGCCGACCCAACGATGGCAATGCGTAAGAGCGTTGCATTCCTCCTTGGAGGCATCACCGAGGTCTCTGTCTCCGCACCCCTCTTCCTCTGATCCATGATGAGAATCTACAATCCTGTGTGGATTTGGCAACAAAGGCATTCGGCATTGTGACCTTGTTTGGGGCGATATCTGGATCAGGGGGTGTAGGTGCGTGACGCTTGGGTGTGTGGTGCTTGTTAGAAGGGAGAGAGAGGAATGGTGGAATATGATTGTTGTATTGCTTGAGCCTCATGGGCATATATATAGGAGTACAATGATCAACTTGGAGTACAAGACAAGCCAGAACAAATCCTAGTCTATCTCGTCTTTCCTAATAATCAATATACTCAACAGTGCTAACCATCTGAGCTTTTCATGTTGCAGCGGTTGAGGTTCGGCGAGTTGATGGCTGCTATCCTTTGTTTGGCACTCCGAGGCCATTTCAGTGGCAATAGTTCACGAGCTCTCTATTTCTATGGCTGATGTGAGTCCTTCCCTCGGCTTGCCTTTTCTTTTTTCAGCTCTACCGATATGCAACGTTGGAGTTGTCAAGGTGTACTCTTTGTGGGTGTGCGGGTGTCCAGTCTTCTCGGTCTTGAGCCTCGCCCGGCGATGCAGCGTCCTTCGAGCTAGAACGAGGGGGTAGGGTCCCCCTTTGGCCAGAAAGTGGTGGGTATGCGGTGTTCTCGGTCCCCTTGCAGGCGTTGACGAGATTGTTTTCAAGGCAGCCGGTGTCTCCTTCCGGCCAAGCAACCACGGGGAACACCGGTGGGACGAAGGAAAGAATGTTCAGGGGAAGAAGTGGGGTACTGCAACTCATGTCTTGTTTTCAAGCTCGCAGGGTGTCTCCTTCGACAAGCAGAGGTTATTAGTTTTTCTTGCATTTAGTTTGCTTGTAGTATTGTGGTGTAAGCTGGTCGTTGATCTTTTTTTTCCTGCTTCATGAAGGTGTTGATGTTGGCTGTAATCTTGACCAGTTGATGGATTCGTGTAATAGCCCGAGACCGGCGCTCCAGATGCCTTTCATGTTTTCGTGATAGCCGTGTTAATTATTTGTTTATTGCATTCATTATCACATCATTCACATTGCATCGGCACTCCGTTGTCATCATTTTTCAGAAACTTGCATCCGTTCATGGTTGTCGTTTCTCCCTGCTGCCTTTCGTTGTCTATTCCGAGACCAACAACACTTGCACGCGCCCGTGGTATCATCAAATAATCATTTTTCTAAGTAGTCATGGAACATCCTTGGAATGGGTTGAAAGTTGGTGTGCGGTATTGTTATATTATAGGTAGACCGCCTGCCAAATTTCGTTGCATTCGGAGGTCGTTTGATACCCTAACCGTAAACTATAACGACACTATAGCCGGTTAAATTCTCGGACGTTTTTCATAAACAAAACTGTTGTTGGGCCGCCAAATTTCCTTCTCTCCTCAGCCCAAGACCTCTTACACAACCCACTAAGCTCACCTAAACATTCTCTGTTCGGAGCCGTCCGATCAAGATCAAACGGCTCGAAATAGCCCCTCCAAACTCCCTCCTACTATAAATATGGACATTCTACCATTCCATTTTCGAAACCCTAGCCCCAAGCCCTTCTTCCCCACTGCCCCGCCGCCACTTGGCGCCTCCAGATTGGGTGCGCCGCCACCTTAGCCGTCCTTCACTCCAACCCTCAGCCGCTGTCGGGGATATACCCCGCGGTATGACCCGGCCGGAAATATGACCCGGCCAGACTTGGAGGTTTACTTGAGACCCGGCTGACACTTGGCGATTCACTGGCGACCCGCCCTGACATGGCGGTTTACAAGCAACCCGCCTGAACATTTTGACTCACTGGTGACCCGGCGGGCGGGCCAGACGGATGACAAGGCCCAAGGCCTAGAAGGCCGGTTCATGTTAATGGTGGGCCGGTTTATGAGGAAAGTACAAGGAATATTCTCCTACAAAGGAAGCAAGACTAGGACTCCACATGTAATAGAGTAATCCTAATCCAATTAGGACTAGTCATGTAACCCGCCCCTTTAACATATATAAGGAGGGGCAGGGCTCCCAAAGAGGGACAAGCAAGAAAAAATAATCTCTAGGGCTAGACACAAAGAGCCGGTTTACCGGCGACTCTCTCATGATCATAATGAGATCTAGCCACAAACAACATGTAGGCCTATTACCGGATGATGTTTCCCGGGGCCCGAAGCTGTCTAAATCCTTGTCTTGTGTGTTGATCCGCCTCGCGTCTCTCATCTCGATCAACCCCTCTCAAGCTACCACATAAATGCGTTGGCCTCACGACTAAATCCTCACACTAGGACATCTGCCGTGACAAAACTACGACAGTTGGCGCCCACCGTGGGGCTCGCGCACGATGGTGTTGAGTTCTTGAAGGGATCTCTCAGAGGGATCGAGAAGCTAATGATTAATCAGATGAAGAAGATCCAGCATGGAACAATCGCGAAGGATAACCCGCCATCGAACAACCTTGAGCGGATCTAGCAAATCCATAGTTTGGTGGTCAAAAATTGTGGTTAATTATGAATCCTGCAACATGAAGGAAATTAGGATTCAGTGCTTTGTGCGCCGCCCACGATACGCTGCTATCACGTGTCGCCGAGTTCAACAGGAATTCTGCTTCAGCCGCCGTACACACAGGTCACGGGAACCGCTGAGTTTGACTGCTGTTCTATGGATACGTCAACAAGTCCCAAAGCACCACTAGTATTTGCACAAAGACCAATGTCTAATTGATTTGGAGTTCAACTAGCACTGCCACGTACATGTACGTGAAGCTAGCAAATCAGTCGGCAGGGGGCCACGACTTGGAGAAAAGAACGCTGCTACACAGACGACAAACACTGGACGATTTGCAGACAATGTAGCACATCAAGCCGTTCCTGTGAAAAGCAAAACTAAACAACACCGTTCGATACAACATCGTCCAGCGTTCGGCCAGGGTACTGTCGTCTGTATAGTAGTTTCATGGCCACGGGCGGCTCGCCCGTCCGCACCGCTTTACAACGCCATGGGCGACCCGCCCATCCGCCCTCGCGTCCGGTTCACGCGTCCGCACTGGCTTACAACACGGAGGACAACTTGCTCGCCCGCACCGGCTTACAACGCCTCGGCCGACTCATCTGTCTACTCCTGCGGCCGACTCAGCCGTGATTGATTTCAGCGTCATAAAGCAAGTCACAGCTTGGGTAGCCCGGTTTTCTTTCAACAGATTGGAGGCAAATTATCATATATTATCAACCGCCGTCTGCACTGGATGGCTCAATGGGCAGGCGCACAAGTCGCTGCCACTACAGTTTAGATAACTTCAAATAGCCAGTTGGAAGGAACCATTGGCCGAGTTGTTGACACGGCTCATACATATCATTTATAACCCGCCGCAGTCGCCTCAACCTTCTGTGGATTCATATCGCGCTATCAACACCAATAATATACACCTTCTGCTATGGTCAAATACGGAGAATCTCAAGACAACTCCTCGAGTCGTCTTAATACTCGGGGGCTACGATGACATGACTCAGCAAATCTTGCCAGTTTCAGCAAATTTAAGAACCCCAGGACGATGGAGGGAAAGATAACCCGGTCCCGGAGGCTATTACTATATTGATGGAAGTTTAAAGGCTGTCAGAAAATTTCCGGCTTAAAAAGTATATGACAATTACAAAATCCCGGCTCAATGAAGATGTTCCGGTTCAAAACCCGGTTCAAGAGACATCTCTCTCCCATAAAGCGTTGAAGCTCTCAAATATCCAGTTTAAAATCCGGCTCAAGGGACGTCAGTCTTACTGAAGCTCTCAAATATCTGGTTTACAATCCGGTTCAAGGGAAATCTGTCTCCTACAAAGCTCTGAAGCTCTCAAATCTGGTTTAAGAATTTCCGGTTCAAAAAGAATTAATCTCTCGCAAGTTTGAGTTTAAAGGTCGTTAGAAAAATTCCGGCTGAAAATGAAGATTCCGGTTTAAGATCCGGTTCAAGGGAAAGATGTCTCCCACAGCTTTTAAGCTCTCAATACCTGGTTTAACATCCGGTTCAAGAAGAAATATCTCTCGCAAAGTTCGAGTTCTCAGAAAAGTCAAAAGGGGCCAAAGAGAGTGTTGCAAAAGCACAACTCAAACATAGGTACCCATTGAGCACAACTCAAAATATTGCTCGGGGGCTCTTTGCTTCTATAAGAACAAAGAGTCTATAACCTTATAATAGGCTATAAAAGCCAGGCTTGGAAGCCAGGTGTATTCACCTAAAACCTCGGGTTATCCTGTCTTTTTTAAGTAAGTCACTCCGCCCAGGTAATCCTGGTAAGACCCGTCGAATGTTTGACAAGTCAATCTTGTAAAGACCCTGAACTTGTCATAGTTAAAATGACGATTAGTTAATGTGAGGTCCATCTTATAAGGCTTTGTAAAATGGTTTAACTCAGTGGCCTGGCAGCCCATGAAAAGCCTCGAATTCTTGCATGTGTTTTCTTTTGAAGTTTTTTCTTTTGGCGGTTTGTTTTGATGAGGTTTATGTTGATCCGGTGTTCACTGACCCGGTCTGGCTTTTGGCTATAAGTTGCCAAGTACAAAATTACAAGATAACCGGTGTCTATTGACCCGGCTTGGCTTTCGACTATAAGTTGTCAGCGCACGATCAGTTATAATCCGGTGTTTATTGACCCGGTCTGGCTTTTGACTATGTCGCCAGTATGATTATAAATCATCGGCGTTTATTAACCCGACCTGGCTTTCGACTATAAGTCGCCAGTACGATGATAAATTATCCGGTGTTTATTAACCCGGCTTGGCTTTGGACTATAAGTCGCCAGTGTGATGATAAATTATCCGGTGTTTATTAACCCGGCCTGGCTTGGGACTATAAGTCGCTAGTATATATTTGGATTGCGCCATTGGAATCATGCACTCATAAATCATTGGATTATATTATTCAAATCTTCAAATAGCCAACATGGCTGGATTTTATTATGGTTATCAATAAACCAGTATTATGATTAAGGTTTTCAAAGTCGCTTTAGCGTAATGGCTATTATATTATCAATGGATATGATTTATTTTATAATTGAAGGAATAGTCCCGAGTCGCTGCAGGCTTACGACCCGGCACTTGGGGGCTACATTATTCAATTTGAGGTTACATCAAATATGCAAGTCTCATGTCGCTGCAAGCATGCACCATGACACTTGGGGGCTAATGCAAAGTCATTTTTACTGGCCTTATTGAAGACCCGGCTCATCACATCATAATGAGCCGGCCCTTGGGGGCTACCAATTGCTCCTGTTAAAAATTCAAGGTACACGATTTAATCCATTATATTGAAAAGGTCTACTACTCAGTTGGTAGAGTACAAAGCTCTTAACCTTGTGGACGTGGGTTTAAGCCCCATGATGGGGGTTACATTATATGATGTTCTTTTCAAAGAAGTATATATAAAGTCCCAGCTCAATATTATCTTACTGAGCCGGCCCTTGGGGGCTACACGTTGTTGTTCAAGTCTACATGATGATATTTATAAAGTCCCTGCTCATTATTGCATAATGACCTGGCCCTTGGGGGCTACACTGGTTGAAGTTTTTATGAGCATAAGGCAATTACAAGTCCCAGGTTGCTGCAAGCATGACAACCCGGCACTTGGGGGCTACATATATGGAACATTCAGTTTTTACTAGTGACTGGGATGAACAACATGGATTTCTTCAAAAGTGGCAGTATTTATATTGAAGCAAGTCTTAAACTATCACTTTGTTCTGCTCAAGACTTGGGGGCTAAGGTAATATGGATATGAGGGAGGAAAATCTTCAAATTCTCAGTTTTGAGTAAACCAGATTAACCCAGTGTCTGCAACAGTCATGACCCGGCGTCGCCAACAGTTATGACTTGGCGTCGGCAACAATTATGACTCGACATTGGCAACAATCATAATCCGGTATCTATAACAGTCATAACCCGGAATCATCGGTGTTTATAACCCGGCGATTTTGGAAATTATATCTCGGCAAGTTCTACATTGTCGAGCCGGCTGAATATCAGTTGAATATTTGAAGGCCAATATTTTTTGTCAAGTCAGAGCATTGAAGGCCGATTCAAATGGATTCTTTATTTACAATATTTCTTCTGCAAGCAAATTGATTATGAAGCTGGTCTATTGACCCGGATTTTCTAGAAGAAGGAAATGACAAGGACTTAAGGATGTTCAGGTGCCGTTTACAAGAATTCTTAACCCGGAGCATAATCTGTCAAATTTGTTCTTGTGTTTGTTTTACAGGATCAGTTTAACATGGATAAATCCAAATTAAACTGGGGGCTAATGTCGGGGATATACACCGCGGTATGACCCGACCGGAAATATGACCTGGTCGGACTTGGCGGTTTACTTGAGACCCGGCTGACACTAACTGGCGACCCGCCCTGACTTGGCGGTTTACAAGCAACCCGCCTGAACATTTTGACTCACTAGTGACCCGACAGGCGGGTCAGACGGATGACAAGGCCCAAGGCCCAGAAGGCCGGTTCATGTTAATGGTGGGCCGGTTTATGAGGAAAGCACAAGAAATATTCTCCTACAAAGGAAGCAAGACTAGGAATCCACTTGTAATAGAGTAATCCTAATCCAACTAGGACTAGTCATGTAACCTGCCCCTTCAACATATATAAGGAGGGACAGGGCTCCCCAAAGAGGGACAAGCAGGAAGAAATAATCTCTAGGGCTAGACACAAAGAGCCGGTTTACCGGCGACTCTCTCATGATCATAATGAGATCTAGCCACAAATAGCATGTAGGGCTATTACTAGATGATGTTTCTCGGGGCCCGAAGCTGTCTAAATCCTTGTCTTGTGTGTTGATCCGCCTCGCGTCTCTAATCCCGATCAACCCCTCTCAAGCTACCACATAAATGCGTTGGCCTCGCGACTAAATCCTCACACTAGGACATCTGCCGTGACAAAACCACGACAGCCGCCACCTCCCACCTCCCCAGTCGCGGCCCGTCGGGCCCATCACGTGCCCGCCCAAGCCTGTACGCCATGCCACGCCTAAGCTCCTCCGGTGCACCTTCCAGCACGAGCTCCCAAGAGCGCTACCGTCCCATCGCCAGAGAGTTCCACCGCCGTTGCACGTTCTGCCCTGCCGCCGCATGAGGCCTCCTCTGCCTCGCGTGTATGCACCGTGTCATCCAACGTTGGTGCCGCATCCCTGCTACCCCGCCAAGAGCCAACGGAACCGGCCAATACAGCTGAATCGACCCGGCCCATGCAAGCCACCACCTCAACCCTGGAACCAAACGCAAGGCTGCACCATGCCGTCCCGCTCGGCCTCGTCCACCTGAACCATGTCGTCCCTGCATGACGACGTTCCAATCCCGCCTCGACCACTCATTCAAACAGGATATCCCCGTCCACTGCATCCGCCGATCCATGCCCTGGTTGAGCCTCCAGCCTATCCTTCGCCCGGTGCACAACTTTGTGATCCCGTGCCCATGCTGTGCAGCCCAGTAGCCAGATATTCGGCCTGACTATGTTTTTCCCTGTTCCGGCGATTTTAGCATTTTACAGGATATGCCTAATTGCAAAAATGCCATTGTTTTAAAATGCTAATGACTAAATAACTGTGCATCGTAATAAAACATGTATATATGTAAAATGCTTAACATTTCATGCAGTCTCAAAATATCCAACTTTCATCCATTTTAAAAGTGTTCAAAAGTGTTGTTTGCATTAATTTGCATAAATGACATATTAAACGGTTTATTCATAACTAAATAACCATAGCTCTGATTTAAATAAAATATATATATAAATGGAGTAGAAAAGCGTGTAGATTAACATGGTGCATTTATTTTGCATATTTAACAAATCTAAGATATGATTTAGGACTGCAAAGTACCAAATTTGAAAATTGCATATGGGGATATTCCAGAATTGTTATGTGTTGTTTTCGGCCTCATTTAAACTTGCCTAGATGTGTAGTTTAGTTATGCTTCACCCTTGCCATGTTTAACAACATTTAATATTGATGAGTAGCATAAATGGGATGTAATTAAATATTTGAACGTGAAACTCGTTGCATATTGAGCTTCACTTAATGTGTAGTATTGTTTGTTGCATTTCGTCATGCCTCATTAACTGAACATGCATCATACTTGGTTGTGCATCATGCCATGGTTATGATGTGTGTTTACTATGTCGTTTGCTTCTTTCCGGTAGGTTCTCTCATTAGTGTCTGGTTACGCCGGATTCCAAGCAAGATGACCATTACCTTAGATATCACCACTATCTTTGCTTGCTAGTTGTCTCGATGCTATCGCTATGTCTCGCTAGCTACCACTTGTTTGTCAGCCTCCCAATTGCCATGATATTCCTCTAACCTCCACTATCCTAGCAAACCATTGTTTGGGTATATTCCCGGTTTGCTCAGCCCCTCTTATAACATTGCTAGTTGCAGTTGTAGGTTGTTCCATGTTGGGACATGGATATCATGCGATATCACAATATCTCTTATTTAATTAATGCATCTATATACTTGGTTGTGTGTGGAAGGCTCGGCCTTTTTCCTGGTGTTTTGTTCCACTCATGCCGCCTTAGTTTTCGTCATACCAGTGTTATGTTCATTGATTAGAATTCCTAACGTGATTGGGGTTTATGGGCCCCCTTGATAGTTCGCTTTGAATAAAACTTTTCCAGCAAGACCCAACTTTGGTTTTAAATTTTCCTAATAACAACTAAAACTTGCACATGGACCTGCTAGCCCCCACGGATAATTAATCAACAAATCAGGTCAGTGCTCCTCATGAGTGTTGGTTCAGAATGAAAAGACTGCGGGGCCACCACGGGGAAACTCGAGGTCTGGTTTGACTCGTAGGCTTTCCCATTTGATCGTGGCCTGAGACGAGATACGCGCAGCTCCTATCAGGGTGTCGGCATGTCGGGAGCTCTTGCTGGTTTTGTTTGACCATTGTTGAAATGTCTTGTGCATCGGGATTTCAACGATGCTTCGGGGTATCCCGACGTTGAGGTCTTCCAAAGCTAATTGTGGCAGTTTGTGATAGAAAAAGCTAAGGTTAAATATTTTGGAAAGCCGTGTTCGTGGTTATGTGGCGACTTAGGCATTTATAATATCCGGTTGTAGAGAACTTGACACCGAACCCAATTAAAATACAGCAACTGTGTGCGTAACCGTGATTGTCTCTTTTCGAAGGTGTTTGGGAAGAGAACATTGTGGGGTTATGTTTGACTCATAAGTAGGTGTTCGGGATCACTTCTTGGTCATACTAGATTGCGATCGTTTATGCGTAATTTACTCTTCTTATCCTTGTACTCATAAGTTAGCCACATACAAATGCTTAGTGCTTGCCGCAACCTCACCATTTAACCCTTCTCACCCATTAGGCTTTGCTAGTTTTGATACCCATGGTAATGAGATTGTTGAGTCCTCGTAACTCACATATTACTACAACAACAGGTGCAGGTACAAATAAAGAGATGCTTGTTCTATTTGGAGTTCTTCTGCTTCTTCTTTTTTGTCGATCATAGGATGGGTTCCCGGTTGGCAGCCTGGGATTAGCAGGGTGGATGTAGTTCTTCTTTCTTTTGATTTCATCTGTAGTCGGATCCTGCTTTTTTGTATGATGATTGCTATGTATGGATGTATTCATGATGTAGCTTGTGGCGAGTGTAAGCCTTTATCTCATATACTCATCTATTCAGTACATCGTATGTTGTAACGATATCCACCTTGCAAAGCATCCCAATATGCGCTTCTACCTTGGCGGGACTTTCAAGTTCCTTCAGCATAGGATTGCATATTGGGCATTATACTTTGTTAATTAAAAGCAGGGATTATCGCGAGCCTTTTATCTAAGAAAACCTGGCTGGAGCATACTTTTCGGATGTCCTCTAGCACCCGATGTCCTAGTACTCCTACTCAGGGTGGTTAAATATAATCCTCATGTCATACATGTTGAATGTGTGCGGTGTGAGGGGAGCAAACGCCTTGTAAACAGGGTCGACTCATAACTCGGTCAAACAGGGCAGTCGGCCTGGGTCCCAAAAGGAGAAGGCCTAGTAAATTATAATATCTGGAAAATACCCTGTGTGCTGCCGCGGAAATTGATCATTGAAAATTTGATAACATGAGAAGCAAAATTATAAATACCTATTACTTATATATTTGATTGTGTAGTTGTAACAATATTTATTGAATATAAGTAGAATAATTGTATGAAAACATTATTCCATACATGGTTGAATGTTGTGGTGGGTCTTTTCACATACATTATTGCATGTTGAGATAAAACTTATCCCATTCATAAGGATGACTCTCTTAGGTATGTAGGATAAGTATTACATTGTTATTTATTACATATAGAGAAGTAAGTATAATAAAAGACTCAATTTGCATAAGTAGATCCACACCTCGAAAAATAGCATGTATGAGGAACACCCCAATTAAATTGAGATCATTGTATATTATTAGGCAACTGTTTTTCTATAGACGTCAAACAAAAGTTGTATAATATGTATATTTGTTCAAAAGTAAAGTTGACGGCTCTTTTATATTCACACATAGTTACTACAAGCACCCATGCAAAAAAGTACAAGGAGTGCTATTTAGGTACAAAATACAAAGGACGCACATCTTGTCAACTTATTGCTGAACACAACTTGCAAAAACCAATTTCCAATGGTTCAGTTTATCCTCTCAAAGATTCTATAGACATGTGTAGCTATAATACACTAGAAATCACTATTAAGATATTTGTTATATGCTTTAGCAATCTCTACCACAGTATGTAATCATGTTAAAAATATATTCAAACATATGCACATAAAATCATGTATATATGTATGTACTATATACATTTAACATAATAATGTTTCCACTGATATACATTACAAAGGTGTTACAGAACAAACTATATTTATTATCTTGTAATATTATTATATATGTGGTAACTACTACTTCTAAGCAAGAGAAAATTATACCCCTCAAGATAATGTTATGATAGACAATTTTAAAATATATAAAAGTTTAGCATAAAATATTAATTGTACTTAATTCAAATCCAACATTGGTTTTAACTCATTTATCATTGGCTGCTTGAACCCATTCTCCTAGATGCGCCCTCACCATAAAGATGGAGCGGGTCCGACTCAGTCTTCCTTGAAGAAGGCCAATGACCTCGCCATTTGAATTGAAATGTGGTGCGCGGATGAGCTCTCCTCTTGTCACATATCAACTTCCAATACAGTCATGTTGTAGCCGAAAGGTTTTCCCATGCCGACCCTCCCTGGAAGAAACAAGTTTACCCATGTGGAGCATTCTGGTCATATAGGGCGGCCAAGAGACCATAATTCACTACATGTCATTTATTGGCGTGTTGGGAGAGATCTCAAGGGAAGGGTGTGCTTGGGCACATGCACCATCGTCGGGGTAATTCTTAAGGTTGATCTTGTCAACACTGAGAATAATTGTGTCTTCACTTGAATCAAACCCCACTACCCTTGTAGTGGCATATTTCCCTTCAGCATTAACCGACCTAGCTTGTTGAAAAGCTTCTTCACCATGATAGCATACTAGAATTATGTCCATGTACAATGTCTCTCTTGACAAAGGTTAAGATGCATTGAAAAGATGGCTTAAACCGTGTGATGTAGTCATGATGAATAGGCCGGTTGGTCTAGGGAAGTAGACACAACCAGTTGAAGCATGTCCTTTCCTGAGCTTGTTCTACCAGATTTCTTCATATTTAACTGTCTCGGCCCAATCAGCCAAGACACGGAGTTGTTCAAGCTTGTCTTGTTTCGGAACGAACTAGATGGAAAACATGGATCATTTGACCCTGCTGTGTCTAGTCAACATCTTCTTCGACATCTTACTTCAGGGTAAATAGTCGATTTGAGGTCAATATAAGATGAATAACCAGCAAATACTCTAAAGCAGGAGGAATGGGGGGGGGGGAAGATGATTTGGAACGTACGCAGGTACACCTGCTTGCTCTCTTAAGAGTGGTTGGATAACCCCTAAGTATAAGGGTGAAGTAAACTAGCAATAAGTATTTCTCTCAATTTGAGAACCAAGGTTTATTGAACCAGTAGAACTTCTTCAAGCAAACAAAGTCACATGTACCTGCACACAAAACACAACACACTCTTGCCCCCAACGTTTCAAGTAGGTTGTCAAGCTTCTTGTCCTACTAGTTAACAAGGGTAAATCCCACGGTATGGTACGAATTGATAGATGGATAAAATAAATGGTACAACAAAAATAATATTTTTGTAGAGGTTTTCAGTAGAAAATTGACCCATGGGGTCATACACTACTACAAAAACAGCTATAGCCAATATGGACACTAATAGCGCACTTTACATGTGGTGCGCCATTACTAAATACTAATGGCGCACCATGTGTTGGTGCGCCATTAGTGTGCAAATACTAATGGCGCACCACATCCACGGTGCGCCATTAGTAAATTTTTTTTTAATTTTTTCAAAACTACTAATGGCGCACCGTGGGATGGTGCGCCATTACTAGTTGAACTAGTAATGGCGCAGGTGCGCCATTACTAGTTCAACTAGTAATGGCGCACCATCCCACGGTGCGCCATTAGTAATTATGTTTCAATTTTTTTTTCAATTTTTTTTTATTTTTATTTTTTAAACTACTAATGGCGCACCGTGGGACGGTGCGCCATTACTAGTTCAACTACTAATGGCGCACCACTCCCACGGTGCGCCATTACTAGTTGAACTAGTAATGGCGCACCACTCACAGGTGCGCCATTAGTAATTTTGTTACAAATTTTTTTTCAATTTTTTTTTGAAAAACTACTAATGCCGCACGGTTGGGGTGGTGCGCCATTAGTAGTTCTAATGGCGCACCACCCCCACGGTGCGCCATTAGTAACTTGGCCCATTCCACCGAATGCACACCCCCCTGGACCGCCTTTTCAGTTTTTAAAAAAATAAAAGAAAATGATGAAAATGTCAAAAAACTAAAATAAAATAAGTTTCCCATGTGATATGTGGTCTAGTTGTTGGGAAAATTAACAAATATGAATTTCGACTTTATTTGCAAAATCTCTCTGCAATTTCTTAAAATGGGCATAACTTTTGCGTACGAACTCGGATGAAAAAGTTTTTTATATGAAAAATCATCTACCCCGTTAAACATTTTCAAAATCCTCAAAAACCTAACAGAAAAAAAGATACGGGGCTTTCAAGATCTAGAGGCAAAAAAATTCAAAAAATTTCAAACTTACTAGTGGCGCACCGTTTGCTAGGTGCGCCACTAGTAACAGAAAAAAATATTGGTTTTGAATTTTTTTTGGAATTTTTTTTTCAAAAAATGATTCGTAATATGACAGGGAAGTTTGAAATATTTTTCAAAATTTCATCATACTCATGAATATGAACAAAGTCCTAAACATCAACAAGGTTTAATAGGATTGATATGATAAATATATCAACAAGTGGCTGTTAAGTGAGGTGGTGTTGGGGTTGGATAGAACTACGAAGTTAAGTGTGCTCGGGCTGGAGTAGTGTGAGGATGGGTGACCTTCCTGGAAGTTTGACCACTTAGTGCGATTTGATTTGAGATTAAGCATATTGACCTAAGATTAAGCCATAGTGACCTGAGATTAAGAAAAAAAATTGAAAAAAAATTTGAAATTTTTTTTGAAAAAAATATTTCTGAAAAAATATTTGAAAAAAAATTGTTACTAATGACGCACTTCTATGTGGTGCGCCATTACTAAGTCAGATAGTAATGGCGCACCGTGGCCTATACTAATGGCGCACCACTGGTGGTGCGCTCCATTAGTATACTAGATACTAATGGTGCACCAGTGGTGCGCCATTAGTAAAAAATACTAGTGGCGTGGTACTAGTGGCGCACCAGTAGTGCGCCATTAGTAGGCAAAACTGGTGCGCCACTAGTAGGCCTTTTTCTAGTAGTGATAGGTTCACTAGTAGCATCTCTTCAAGCAGACAAGTGTGGTGTTGTGAACAAATTATAGTTGGGCAGCAATTAAATTACAATATCTATATCTATGACTCATCATTCTTGGTATAATCTTGTATAGGCATTATGTCCGTGATATGTAGACCGTTATCCAACTACATCTACAACTAATACTTCACCCCAAGAGAGCTATCCAACATGCATATCTAGTTAAGTATTAAGTTTGTAACAGACGTAGCATTGCAATAAGCATGATAACACACTACAAGAGACCGAGCCTGCTGTGACGGGCTGAAAATTGTCACTGAATAGCTAACAACGTCACAAATTACTCCTTCACGACATTTTATGGGTGTCACAAGCATCGTCATGGAATCTCATCACAGATTACTCCTAGTGAAAGTGCGCGAACATAACGTCACTGAAAATGGACCTTCGGTGACGTTACTTGAAAGTCACCGAGTTGGTATTTCTGTGACAGGCAATAAATGTCACACATTGGGATATATGCATAGTCTACCATATTCAATGATGAACCAGCATCACTAACTCCATGCCACATCATCACCAACCAAATTATCGGAATGCTACAAAATGTAGATGATAACATCACTACTTTCATCACCGATGAAGATGGCATCATCAAGATATATTTAATTATATATGTTTTCAAATTACAATGATTTAGCAATCCAATGTATTCCAAATGCATACCAGAGTAAGTATTTAATTCACATCACATTCTATAAATTAGTTAGACCCAAATGACATTATGGATTGAAACAAAAGACAAATCATATTATAAACTCATTCTTCTCAACCAAATCATCCTCCAAATAGGATGACAGTAAAACGTAGCACCGACTCACAAGTTTGACAATAACGACAATATACAGGTTGGAAAGTATCCAACAAGTTATTTGAAGGTTTGATGTCTAAATGTCTATATAAGGTTTCATGTTCATTCAAACATGCGGATCATGAGGAAACATTACTTAAGAATCTACACAATATATTGAAAGTAAATATTGTACTAGTTGTCCCTAAGCCCGGACCAAACTTTGTAAAAGACCAAACTTTGCTTATCAACTTTTTATATGTAACTTTGCCTCTCAACCATTCTGCATGAGTGGTGAGCTATCTCAAAAAAGAAAAATACGCGTAACTTCTGATTTCCTCGCTGTTATTTTTGTACCTCTATTTTTTCTTATCCATACATAGTGAATGATACCACTAAAGATATACATTGCAAACTTTCTACAACTTCAATGTTGTAAGCATACTATAATTCAGTCTCGTAATAGCTAAAAGGGGCAAACAGTAATCTGCTCTAATTAGAAACTCTAATACATCATCAGTGTTTTCATCGTAGTTTGCAAACCGTAAATCTGAACTACACAAAATTGGTACATTTGGAAAGCTTACGAGCAACCACACAACTTTCTCATTGGCTTAATTTCAAATCGATTATGGTTCAGCTCCAGTTTTACAACTAAGCTCACTCAGGTTGAAGTCCAAACCTTAGATCCATCTTCAACACAAACTTATTTAGCCATCTATCAATCTTTTTACAGTTAAGAACTAATAAGAATCAGCCCATGGAACATTTAACGGTGATGAACTCATCTAACCTGGTTAGATCCATGAGACTCTCCTTTCGTTCTCCCCTGTTTTCCTTCTTTTTTGCTTGGTCATTGTTTCAGCCCATGCTGCAACTACACGGCACCTGTGCTCCCACTTGTGTCCCTCTATCCATCAATGTCTCTCTCCTTCCAATTACTATTACACTGTTGAAAACAGAGCAATAAAAATGAGATCACGATGTGAAGTTACATGGTAGAAGGAGAAGATTGAACCGAACTAGCGTCAGCAATATTCACACATATTTGAGGCTGCAAGTATAAAAATACTATTCCGAAATATCCATTGTGCACCAAAAGGTGATTCATGCATATTAAAATTAGAAATAAGGTTGTTTCTGGCCCATTTGTTTAACTAGCGAATTATTCATCACTTTAATTGGTTTAGATTATTTGCTAGGCTGGCAGAGCACAATTAACTTTAGATTGGGTCATCCTCTAACTTTTACACATGAGATTAATAATTTAATAATGAAGGTCAATTGGATAATTTTCGAAGTTGTCAAATTTGAAACGTCCAGAGACTATGGCTTAAATCGGAGAACATATATATTGTACTAATAAAGAACATTCATGGAAATGAAGAACATCCAGAATTCAGTAAACAATAGATCATTATACAATATGAACTAAATTGTGTGTAATCTAATAATTTGGCATTATCAGGCTGTGGCAAACCCTGTTTTGGAGAAATTCAGTTAAAGCTTGATCATTTGACTATGAAAAATGCTGAGTAAATAGGCATTTTTTGATTAATTTAATCCAAGAAATAGTCATGAACATGGCATTGACAGAATTAATGACGTACTAATTAAGATCTAGACTATGCAAACAATAGACACATCTACACATAATCCTAATACGCCTAATACAGAAACAAACATGAGCGGGGTAAACGAGCTATACCCTCTAGTAGGCCTTGCAGAAGCCACGGCGGCGGCGGCAGCAGCGACATCCTCGGTGGCCTTCTTCTCGGTGGTGGCTGTCTCGGCGTCGATGGACATGGTGATGATGCAGCGGACATGGACAAAGAGGAAGTAGTGGATCGGAGGCGAGTAGGCGTGTAGTCGCTCCCCAAAAACCTAATCGCCCCTCTCCCGTACAGGAACAAGAGATGCGGGGTTTCGGAAGCCTGCTCTCCCGTCAACCATGTACGCGGTGAACGGGATGGAGTCGCCGGCGGCAGCAGCAGCAATGGGAAAGAGAGGGGTGACGCACGTGGAGCAGATGTGATCTGTTCGTGGCGTCTAGGGTTGGCCAATGCCTCATGTATATATGCGCGTCCAAGCGTCTGGGTGGAGAGACATGGGCAGGATCCACGTCCGAGTCGGTAACATCCCACGATCTGATGTCTCAGATCGTGGTCCACCTGTCAAAGACTCTCTGTTCCTGTCCAGCAAAAATTAGCGCATAGGTGTGAGCTCAGCTCGACTCAACCCCGCAACCCGTGGCGCAGCACGTCGTGGCGAGGCGGGTAGCAGACAAGGAGTGCGTGAGGGCCTCTTCTCTTCTCAAGCTCCAATAGCATTTGGAAGAGAATCCCTTATAAGGAGGTCCAACTCCTTCGCCACTTGTGGGGTGGGTCTGAACTTCCACCACCCCTTGTCATGACACCTACATGGGCCCTTAGAGATTTTTCTGAAATTGTTAGATGGGCCTAAAGCCCACCCCATGTTTTAACAATCACCCACCAAATTTCGAGGGCCCATTGTATCCTCTGTTCCAATCGTTGTTTCGATATACCAATGTTTCAGTGAAGACCTGTTAAGGTTGAACTTCACCTAGAGCATGTAGCTACACTCCACAACTGAACAATGGACTATGCCTTGAATTGTCAATTTGGCATAAAGAAGTTTCACCACATGTCATACTAGTACTAGGCTGTCGAAGGCTGACCCCTCGGGTGGAGCATATTAGTCACACTCCTGGCCTATTCACGAGCTTACAATAAATCATCCCAATCTCATAGACTGTGACCAGCAGTCGGGCTCATATAGGTGTGTTCCTCCAAAGATCGCTCTGTAGGATAGCATCTTTCTTACATAAGCTTTGGAACACTTCAAGATAGTAGTCATCCCATCATACAGTATCTGAGAGTATTGCATCTCCAATAGAGTGGGTTAGTAAAGTTACTCTCCTCAGTTCACCACTAGCTTGTTTTCCTAGATCCTACTTCACGGGATCTCCGATCACATAGGTTGAGGTACCGCCATGGCAACTCACGTGGGTGTCATACCCATCTCCCTCGATGCATTATCTATCACAACACGTGCTAGCCCTTTAGTAAAGGGATATGCTAGATTCTTAGCCGTTTGGATAGAATCCAACGTTATCACTCCGGAGTTTCTTAATTTTTTGACAGCTTTTAATCTCACTCTTATATTTGTTGGACTTCATGTTATCCTTTGAACTCTTCACTTTGGCAAGAACTGTCTGATTGTCACAGTTCACAAGGATAACCATAACCAACTTTTCAACCACTATCAAGTCCATCAAAAGATCTCGAAGCCATTCTGCTTCGACACTAGATTCGTCTAATGTTGTTTATTCTTCTTCCATTGTCGATGTTAAGATCGTTTGCTTGCAAGACTTCTAGGAAATATAACCACCTCCAAGAGTAAACATATACCTGATAACCCACAAGTATAGGGGATTGTTTGTAGTCTTTTTTGATAAGTAAGAGTGTCGAACCCAACAAGGAGCTAAAGGTAGAATTTATATTCTCTTCAAGTTCTATCGACCACCGATTCAACTCTACGCACACTTGATGTTCGCTTTACC
Organism: Aegilops tauschii subsp. strangulata; assembly: GCF_002575655.3. NCBI lineage: Eukaryota > Viridiplantae > Streptophyta > Magnoliopsida > Poales > Poaceae > Aegilops > Aegilops tauschii. Next base: position 6,423,290 of record NC_053039.3, read on the forward strand.
TAAATCAAGAATAAAACTATTTTTTAGGTGATAGGAAAAGTTTGCAAGAATAAAACTAGATGTACTTAGCGAGAATAAAACTACGAGTAATTTGCAAGATAATAAAGTTAGTTGTTTAGTAGAAGCTTTTTGTAACAGAAAGTTATTTGTCCTTAGGCAATCGATAACTAGACGGGTAATCATTATTGCAATTTTATATGAGGGAGAGGCATGAGCTAACATACTTTCCGTACTTGGATCATATGCACTTATGATTGGAACTCTAGCAAGCATCCGCAACTACTAAAGATCATTAAGGTAAAACCCAACTATAGCATTAAGAGTATCAAGTCCACTTTACTCCCATACGCAACAAACCCTTACTCGGGTGTAAGCTTCTGTCACTCTAGCACTATTGCAGCATGGTCCAAACGCGACACTACCATCAGAGACCCTTCGATGAAACTGTGTGCGATGCATTAATCGCAAACGGTGATGTACTAAAACCGCCAAAAAAGATACAAAACGTTTGCGACGGCGGAGACATCAAACACGATTCACATTGGAGTTACGTGTGCGATGCGTGGCATACGGTTCACTCCAATGAGTTGTTTGTGATGAGGGCGAACAATAGAAACGGGCAACCAGATGAAGGTGTGTGCGATATAGGGCAAACAGTACACTCGGATGAATGATAACCCACAAGTATAGGGGATCGCAACAGTTTTCGAGGGTAGAGTATTCAACCAAAATTTATAGATTCGACACAAGGGGAGTCAAAGAATATTTGCAAGTATTAGCAGCTGAGTTGTCAATTCAGCCACACCAGATATTTAGTATCTGCAGCAAAGTGGTTAGTAGCACAGTAATATGATAGTTTTGATAGCAGCGGTAACAGTAGCAATAGTAACGGCAACAGTAACAGCAGTTTTGTAGCAATTGTAACAGCAGCAGCAATAGTAATAACTTAGCAAGAACAATATGTGGAAAAACTCTTAGGCATTGGATCGGTGCATTCGTTTGATGATATTCATCGTATAACAGTCATAAACTAGGGCGACACAGAACGAGCTCCAGTTCATAAATATAATGTAGGCATGTGTTCCGTAAATAGTCATACGTGCTTATGGAAAAGAATTTGCATGACATCTTTTGTCCTGCCCACCCATGGCAGCGGGGTCCATAAGGAAACTAAGGGATATTAAGGCCTCCTTTTAATAGAGAACCGGAACAAAGCATTAACACGTGGTGAATACATGAACTCCTCAAACTATGGTCATCACCGAAAAGTATCCCAATTACTGTCATCCCAGGGTTTACGGATCAGAACACGTAGCAGGTGCATATATATAACTTGCAAGATCGAATCTAGAACATAGATATAAAGGTGGAAAATAAACGGTTCATATCTAAAATCATGGCACTCGGGCCCTAGTGACAAGCATCAAGCATAGAAAAGTCATATCAACATCAATCTCAAAACATAGTGGATACTAGGGATCAAGCCCTAACAAAACTAACTCAATTACATGATGAATCTCATCCAACTCCTCACCGACCAGCGAGCCTATGAAGGAATTACTCACTCCCTATGGGGAGCATAATGGAATTGGTGATGAAGGAGGGTTGGTGATGATGAAGACCAAAGATTCCCCTCTCTGGAGCCCCAAACTGACTTCAGATCTGGCCTCCCGATGAAGAACAGGAGGTGGCGGCGGCTCCGTATCGTGAAACGCGAAGAGGAAGAAAATAGGTATTTATGGAGTTGGAATTAGGGTCAGAGGGGCCATGAGGGGGGCACAACCCACCAGTGCGCGCCACCTGGAGGGGGTGGCGCGCCCTGGTGTGTCGTGCCCAGCCAAGGCACCCCCTCCTGTGGTTCTTGGTTCCAGTATTTTTCTTTTATTCTGAAATAAATCTCCAAAAAGTTTTGTCCAATTCCGAGAACTTTTATTTCTGCACAAAAACAACACCATGATAGTTCTGCTGAAAACAGCGTCAGTCTGGGTTAGTTTCATTCAAATCATGCAAATTAGAGTCCAAAACAATAGCAAAAGTCTTAGGAAAAGTAGATATGATGGAGACAGATCAACTCCCCCAAGCTTAAACCTTTGCTTGTCCTCAAAGTGATAAACTCATGCGTACATTATTGAGTTGACAAACTGAAAGTGATAAAGAAAAACTTTTACGAACTCTTTTGTTCTTGTTTACATAAATAAGCTTAAGTAGCACCCAGGTTTTCAGCAAAGATCATGACTAACCATGTCAACAATAACTCTTAGAAATTATAATAACTCATATCAATAGCATAATCAACTAGAGAGCAATAATAAGATATATCAAATGACAACACTTTGTCGAAAAAATCATGATATAATATGACAACAGTGGTATCTCGCTAGCCCTTTCTAAGACCGCAAAACATAAACAGAGCACCTCCAAAGTTCAAGTAGCGACTAAACATTGTAATTCATGGTAGAAAAGATCCAGTCATGATGCATCCAACATTAACTAAACACAATGCATGAGGATGACAGTAGTGCTCTTAGGTCTGGCGCTTGTTTGAGAAGGTGATGACTCAACATAAAATTAAATAGATAGTCCCTACGCAGAGGGAAGGAGGGATTTGCATAGGTGCCAGAGCTCAAAGCTTAAAACAGAGATAAATATAATCTTGGGAGGTACACCCTTTCTGTCAATCTTACGACCAAGAGTTATCAATATCTTCCATGCTAAACGAATTAGCGGCGGTTCCCAGGTGATAAAAGTAAAGGTTTACTCCCCCTCTACCAACAAACACACTCCACAGCTAGCCGAATCCACAGGTACCGTCCATACCAACAATAGTCCTAGGGGAGTTTTGTTTAATTATTTGCAATTTTTGATTTTGGGACTGGGCATCCCTATTATCCGCCCCTCTCGTGCAAGGACGACTGAATAAACACCCATCATGAGAATAACCTTCTTAGCATGGAAGATACTGACCGCCCCATTTCGCCCCATGAGCGGTCCAGGTACACAAAACATATGTTCATTTGAAATTTTAGAGGTGGCACATGCAAACTTACTTGCAACGGCAGGGTAATACCGCATACATGTAGGTATAGTGGACTCATCTGGAATAACTTTGGTTTTGGGATTTTGATGCACAAGCTATATTTCCGCTTAGTACAGGCGAATGCTAGCAAATAGGTTGAGAAGCGGCCAGCTAGAGAGCGAAAACGGTCATGAACATGCGTTATGCATAATCAACATTGAATACTAGCATGAGTAGGATATGAGCACCATGAACATAAATATCATAGAGACTATGTTGGTTTTGATTCAACTACAACATGCGCCAAGTCAAGTCACTTGAAACATTCAGAGGAGGATACCATATCATCATACTACATCACAATCATTTTAATGCATGTTGACATCCAAGATAAATCATTATCCACTCCTAGCTACTTAAGCATGGCATGAGCAACTATAATCTCTAATTATATTGCAAACATGTTTGATCATAATATGCTGAATCATATTTACAAAACAAGTTGAGTTCATAACTGCTTCTCTCCGCTACAGTCACTTCATCCAATATCGTCATTATTGCCTTTCACTTGCACGACCAAATGATATGAAAATAATAATAGTGCAAGAATAATGTGGACTAAGCTGGAATCTGCAAACATTTTATTCAAAAGGAGAAGACAAGGTAATATGGGCTCTTTGTTAAATGAACAACAATGCATATAAGAGCCACCCAACATTTTCATCGTGGTCTTCTCCTTGGTACGACTCAATAAAAAGAAAAACAATTAGAGAAACACACTGAAATATTTTTATAGTTTTTAGCTTTTCAAGAAGAAAGCTAATGAAAGAAGGAAAAACAAAAACAAGAAAAACTATTTACACGGGAAAGCTCCCAAGAAGCAAAAGAAGAATCGAGAAATCTTTTTGGGTTTTCTTTTAGTACTGCAACTAATCAAGCTAGAAAGAAAAACCGAAAAGAAGCAAGGAATATTTTTGGATTTTCTCAAAGTTTTTCAGACACACAAGAAGAAAGCGGGAAAATAAATCTAACATGGTAACACAATGAAAAAGTGTGAACACCGACAACTGGAATGAAAATGTGTGAACATGAATATAATGTCGGTGGAAATACGTACTCCCCCAAGCTTAGGCTTTTGGCCTAGCTTGGTAATCACCATCCGTAGCTTGGATAATAATTTGAGTGATAGCCCACGGAGGCTCTTGGTGCAGCCTCCTGAGCCCGTCTGGAAGCCTCGATCTCTACATTGTACATGCAGGCCTCGCTCTCAAGAACATAGTATCTTCCCCTGCTGTGATAATCAAAGAGAGCAGGAGCAGGCAAAACAATAGGTATAATGGGTTCTTTATTGAACCTCAAGGTGTAAGTATAATTAGTGATTTTGCCCTTAAGAAACTTATGGCGCTTCATGGCCTCAAAGTCTAAGTACTTGGTAGGTAGGATAGGATCGTTAGTCCAGGGTGACACACCCAGCCTCTTATCTAAACGGGAAGCATAAATTCCACCATAAAAGTAACCATTGGAAGCATTGTGTTGCAATCTCCGTGCAACAATCACTTCAAGGTTATAACATTTAATTCCTGTCAGAGCAGTGTGTATGAGGCTCAAGTTAGGGGCACACCATGTGCTGCAATCTTGCTTGCCCACGATGCATTTACCATTAAAGAGTGCAAAGTAATGAATGGATGGAAAATGAATACTTTTTATTCTACCCTGGGTCACTCCTCTATCCTCACTGTAACAGAGACTACTTAAAAACGACTCATACTCAGATCTTGGTGGCTCGTCTAGCGAACCCCAATATGGAATTTTGCACGCATCACAGAACACGTCTAAAGGCATGGTAAAAGGAAGATCATAGAGGCTAAATGAAACTCATGATACTTCAATTTATTTGTGAAAGTCTCGATAAGATTGAGGTGTTGAATGCACTTATCTTCAATAAAAGGAGCAACCTCGGTGTTGTGAACATACTCCTCAAATTCTTCCTTGATACCTGCACTAACCATGAACTGGTTACATGGCCATAAGCATGATTTGATAGCGGCATCCCGCATCGAGCTTTCACTTGGCTCAACATAAGACCGCCGTATCAAGCTACTGCTCGATGATGCCTCTGAGGACCTCCTCCTCGAAGAACTCCTTCCAAAAAGATACATTTTATTCGCGTATAATTTTCTGAAATTTTTGGGTCACAAAATTTTGTCAACAAAACTTCGCAAGATTGATAGCAACTACTCATAAGGATGCCTAGAGGCCATATTGGGCATTCAAACTACTTAGAACTCTAAGAATTCAACATGCAAGCCCATCTATAGCAGCACCAAGAGTAACTAATTATTCAAAATATAAACCACTGAAGCAAAAACTAATTGGAGCAATGGAGGAGTCACATACCAAGTAACAATCCACCAAAACATTTTAGAAACGGAGCTTTGAGCAAAGAGATCGAAATCTGCGGTTTGAGAGCAAGAACACGAGAGAGAGCTATAGGGAATTTTTTTTCTGGAGGTAGGACATGACATGGGCTAAAGAGATAAGTGAGGGGGCCCACGTGGGGACCACAACCCACCAGGGCGCGCCCGGGGTTGCTAGCGTGCCCTAGTGTCTTGTGGACACCAGGTGCACCCCCTTATGATGTTCTTTACACTAGAAAGTGTACCATCCCAAAATTCTAAATTTTGAAATGTTATAATAAATAGATAGATTTGATTGTTTGTTGGATTGTTGTGTGATTGATTGACTGAAAGTGAGTGAATTCGAAATCTTTTGAAAGTTAAATGAGAGGGAATAAAAGGACTTTCCCAAACTTTCATTTTGCTTTTATGATCTCCATGAATTCAAATTCTTTTCATCACAAAACCCTCGAGAGAAGATGACATGACTTCTTCCATTTATTTAAATGAAAAGGGGTGTTGAAAATATTTGAATATCATTTGAAAATATTTCCAATTCAGAAACTTCAAGCAACTCAATGATTTTCATGAGAGAAGATAAAATGACTTTTTCAAAACATATGAAATATGAGTTGGAAGTTTAAAAGGATCTAATTTAAAGTCCTTTTGGAAATTATTTTCAATTTGGAATATTTGGGTTTTATTCAAATTATTTTTCTCCAAAATAAAAATATATGGAAAATAGGGTAACATGATTCCCTACAACAGAAAATTGGAGAGAAATAAATTTGAATTAATTTTGGTATTTTTAAAATGATTTTTATTGGATTTTAGTAGAGCAGTAGCACTCTTTGATTTATTTGAATTTTTGTGGATTTTATTTAATGCTAGACAAATGCTCATGCTGTAGGAAATCGTTTTTTGAAAAGTTTGATATATAATATGCCTATGTACAGTTTTATTTTTATTTTCATTATACAGTTTTCCTTTCTGTTTCTAATAAAAAAACTGTACGTGCCGCCTAAATTTTATCCGTCGCCTATGTGCACAGTGCACCTATGCCGGCCCATGTTGTTTTTTTTGTCTATGTTTGCAGAAAAAAAAATATTTTTCTTTTTCTTAATTATTTTTTCTTTTTTCTTCTTTTAGTGTTTGAAAAAAAAACTGCCGCATGCACGCGCGCGGCCGGCCGAAGCTTTAGGCCCATGCGCTTTTCTCTTCTCTTTTTTGTTTTTCGTCTACGTTTAGTTCCACATTGCCTAGCTTTGACCTTTAAGCTTTTTTTTCCACCAATAAATATAGGCCCATAGAGCCTCCAAAAATCATCCGATTCGGGTTAAATTAAAATTTTGGTTTGACTAGATTCCTTAAAGAAAAATATATTTCTCCTCTCCGGCGGGACTTTGGAAGTTGTCTCCTCACTCCGAAGTCGTCTTTTAGGTATATTTATTCGTTCTCTGTATTTATACGTTAGACCTAATTTTTTTAGCCGTAGCTATTTTTCTTCTGCAAAACAGCTTGCCCCTGATTTTTCAAATAGCATAACTTTTTACTCGTTCATCCAAATTAGATGAAACCAGCGCCTATAGTTTTGTTTTGTTTTCACCTATCTAGTGAACCTGTCACATCAACTTTTTAAATTTTTTGAAATTTGTTCAAATTTATATTCAAACTTCGTCTGATCGTAACTTGAGTTTCGTAGCTCCGTTTGAGTTGATTCTTTTTGCAAAGCGAAGCTCTTGACCTAAACTTTCTGATAAGGCCAAATCCATCTAATTTTGGTACTGTTAGAAATTGTTTTATGTTGCAAGAGTTATTAGCTTGGTTTTGAAGTTTTCCAAATTGTTTTCCTCGTTCTTTCTGATCTTTTGAGTGATTGCTTATGTGTGGTTACCATTGCTTGCTTACGATAGATTGACCGGAGTGTGACGAGTAGATCTATCCAGAGTATTGAGTGCGAATCATCTTCATCAACATTGCAGGCAAGTAACACTTTGATCATACCTTTTTACTACCCAGTTTTATATTGCATTAGACCAACCCTCAAATATTGCATGGTTAGGCTCTAATTAAATTATGGGTATTGGGATGTAGTTGAGGTAGTACCTATTACCTGTTTATTATCAAACCCTTGGGAGTTACTTCTACGTTTTCCTATATCGCTATGCTATGCTAGTAGACGTGGATTGGGTTTGAGAGATATTCATGACATATGTGAGATTGTTAATTAATGGTTTACTTAAGGTGGCAACTAAAACTCACATCTGGGTGGATTGAGGTACCTGGGTATTTCAGGATTGCCTGTTTCTTTTGGACCGCCACCCAGGTTCAAAGGGATCATGAGATTATTCATGCTAGAAACTTCCGTGTGCAGCCACAAGCTATTATGGGCTCTAGCATAGTTGATTAAGTTGTGTGAACTCTTACAGTGGTAGACTAGCAGATGTAGGGGATGTAGGTGTACCGGTCTACCCATCGTAAGGTGCTAACGCTTCTGAAAGACTGTGTCTCGGTCATCCGTTTCTCAAACATCATGTAGTGCGAGAATCAAGCGGAGGCGATCGAGTCTTGTGGGGAAAAGTGCACAAACCTCTGCAGAGTGTACAAACTAATCATGATTAGCCGTGTCCCCGGTTATGGACATCTTGAGTATCTAGTTCTTGATTATCCCGTTGATCTCATCATGTTACTTTAATTAATTTTGTTGGGTTAATGATGATACTTAATTGGGATTGAGATGCTGTCAACCATCTCAATGTTTAACAACCACCATGATAGTTAAATAAAATTTATTCCTTTGCAGTAGGGAAAAATTGGCTTTTCGCAAAAAACATTATATCCATAGAGCTTTTCCACTAGCCATATATGCATGTAGTGATAGCCTTTGTTCATCATTTCTCTATGGTGTGAATTTGCCAGCATATTCCATGTGCTGACCCATTTTTGGGCTGCAACGTTTCATGTTGCAGGATTCTTACGACGAGTAAGTGATACGTTAGGGTTACGATTTCTACACTCAACTTTGCCGTTGGTGTTGATGGGAATCCACAACCTTGTTACTTCCGCTATTTGGATTGAGGTAATAGTATTTACGTTACTTTATACATGTGATTTACCTCTGTTATAAATCCTCGAGTACTGTGTGTATCAGCATACCGATCCAGGGATGACACTTAAGCACAGAGACTTGATCCATTCGGGTCGGGTCGCTACAGAAAGTCTCAAATATTAAAAAACAATCGTGTTAAAATTTCAGGGCATTCTGAGCACTTATATTTTTGACCACTTTTTATTGCACAGAAAATTCAGAAAACATACTAAACATGGCATTTTATTTTATTTAACTAAGAAAAACAGAAAACAATAGGTGGGGGCAGAAGGTTGTGCCTACTAAATTCATCAACTTCATACCTCTCGAAAATGATCCATTAATAAGGTTGATCAAGTCTTATTAACAACCAATTAGCATGAAACCGAAGAACTTTCGTAAAACACTAAGTACCTCAACGGGGATATGCACATCCCCAACTATAATTATATCATATTTCTTTTTGGCAGTAGGTAAAGGGAGTTGAAAACTTCCAATAATTATTGTCGGAGACTTTTCAATAACATTAATAGCATTCACTTGAAATTGTTTCTTCGGAAAGTGCACAGTATGCTCGTTACCATTGATATGAAAAGTGACCTTGCTTTTATTGCAATCTATAATAGCCCCTGCAGTATTCAAAAAGCGTCTACCAAGGATAATCGACATGTTGTCATTCTCGGGCATCTCAAGAATAACAAAGTCCGTTAAGATAGTAACATTTGCAACAACAATGGGCACATCCTCACAGATACCAATAGGTATGGCAGTTGATTTGTTAGCCATTTGTAAAGATATCTCAGTAGGTGTGAGTTCATTCAAATCAAGTCTTTTATATAAAGAGAAAGGCATAACACTAACACCAGCTCCTAAATCACACAAAGCAGTTTTGACATAGTTTCTTTTGATGGAGCAAGGTATAGTTGGTATTCCTGGATCTCCAAGTTTCTTAGGTATTCCATCCTCAAAAGAATAATTAGCAAGCATAGTGGAGATTTCAGCTTCAGGTATTTTTCTTTTATTGGTGATGATGTCTTTCATATACTTTGCATAAGGAGTGATCTTTAAAATATCAGTCAAGCGGGTGCGCAAAAAGACTGGCCTAAGCATTTCAGCAAAACGTTCAAATTCTTCATCATCTTTTTTCTTAGTTGGTTTAGGTGGAAAGGTTGTGGGTTTTTGGACCCACGACTCTCTCTCTTTACCATGTTTTCTAGCAACAAAGTTTCTTTTATCATATCGTTTATTTTGAGGTTGTGGGTTATCAAGATCAACAGCTGGTTCTATTTCAACATCATTATGTGGTTCTTTATCATTATCTAGTGGAGTGCCTTCATGAACATCATCATTTTCTTTTTCGTTATCACTAGGTGTATGTTCATTACCAGATTGAGTTTCAGCATGAGAAATAGAAACATCATTGTTATCTTTAGAAGGTTTTTCTTTCTCAGGTTCAGTAGAGGTATGCAAAGTCCTATCATTTTTCTTTTTCTTCTTACTTTTAGAAGGACTAGGTGCATCAGTGTTAATTCTTTGAGAGTCTTGTTCAATTCTTTTAGGATGTCCCTCAGGATAAAGTGGTTCTTGAGTAATTTTGCCTCCTCTAGTTGCTACTCTAACAACAAAATCGTTGATATTATTATTCATTTATTTAGCAATTCTCTTTGAGATTGAGCAACTTGTTCTAATTGGATTTGAACCATAGAGGTGTGTTTTCCTACATCTCTAACATCATTAGTGATTCTAAATAACAAGTCACTCAAGCGAGCAATCATATCAGAGTTGTATTTCAATTGTTTCATAACATTTGCATTGAAATGATCTTGTTTTCTAATGTAATTATCAAATTCATAAAGGCATTGACTAGGATGTTTATTGTAAGGGATGTCACCTTCATCAAATTTCATAAACTAAGCCCTTTAAGGAAGGTGTACGGCAAACACTTGGACTGAAGCATGAGCTGGTTCAAACCACTATACCTGACATATCACGAAATCTATACTGGATTTTGAGCGCTGCGCTCAAGGTCAGGAAGAATAATAAGTGTGTGAGATTGTAATAAGTGTGATTGAAGAAGCTTGAGAGAAATCTTGGTGCCAATGGTGTGTCAAGTCCATTTATTTCTTCAATAGGGGGTAAATTTTTAACATCTTCAGCTTTAATACCTTTTTCCTTCATATATTTCTTTGCCTCTTGCATATCTTCAGGACTAAGAAATAAGATACCCTTCTTCTTCGGAGTGGGTTTAGGTGGTGGTTCAGGAAGTGTCCAATCATCATAATTCTTTGGTTACCAGCTGTAGACACCCACCACCGGCTCCCTAGGGTACACAAACAGCCTACAGAAGCCCAAAGAAAAACAACGTACATAATTGCGATCGCCTCTCTCCCTCGATTCAGCTGAATCCATCCACTTCCTGTGTACTCCAACGCAGCGGCTGGGATCCCATCTGATGCCCCTCCTATCCCTGAAAAGAAAAATATGATGCCCGTCCCGCAGGACCGCTGGCCCGGCTACCCTTCCCATCTGTGCCACCACTCCCTCTCTCTTCGTCTCCCTCTCGATCCGCCCTCACCCTCGTCTGGTGCCACCAATGACTGGAGCGGCGGCTAGCAGCAGGGCTTTGGCCACACGTAGGGACGACAGCTACCAGGGAGTCGAGGGACGACTGCTGGTGCCTAGTGACATCAGTGACTGGGGAAACCTGCTCGGCCCAGGCCTGGCGATGGCAAGGACGCGCAGCACCACCAACCCAGAATCCAAGATGATCGAGGTCACATCTCCTCTTATGCCCGCCATTCTTCTCCATGCAAGCGTTGGTGCGAGTTTTTGGCCGTGAGGCAACCAACAACAATCAGCAGAAAGGAGTATCAAGATCCATCCAGCCAGTTGTGAATGGAAATGTTATGCACATGAAGTTGTTGCTTGCTTGCCTGGTTGTTTGCTCTTTGTGCATCGGGATTGGTTGGTTTCATTCCTGCAGATGAGTGCACTTCATCGCTACTGCTGTTCACGGGATAGGTTCCAGTCGGTACACGATCACCATCGCTATTTCGTCAAGAAACACATCGTGCTATATTTATTTTTCTGATGTTTATATGCTGCTACCTTGCTTACTTTCTTTCTATTCTGTGCACAGTTGCAGACGCCACATTGCTTCTTGCAAGTTACAACCAAGGTTTGCGCTAGCAATCTTAAATATGTTTATTCAGATTACAGAAGCGATGATCCTATTGACTTTTTTCAGTCATATTAACAGTTCATCGTTCTCTCTCGGTTATCTTCTGCAATTTTTGTCTGATATAACCTTAATTGTGCTTGTTTCAGGCATTAGAAGAAGTGAAGATCAAGATACACCTTGACTAATAAAATCCAAGAAAAAAAAAGAAGAACGAGGTAAAACAACTTTCTTATCCTCTTAGGATGGCTTGAATTGTAGATACCCTCTAGTAAAAATTGTGTGTGGAATCATGTATATTTTTGTTGGCATGCTTTCGATTTGAGGAACCTATTAACTGGTCAGATCTTGGAAACAAGTAGAAAAATTCTTATTTTAGTGGCATTATAAGCTTCTGTTTCAAATAATAGTAACCCATCTGCTTCGTGTACCTACTGAGACCACAGGTAATGGTAAAATTATTTGAATATCCATACATAGGAGTATCTTCTTAGTAGCCTTGATTGGCTCACTATTTGATGGCTAGCAAGTGCTCATTTTTTTAAGTTTGTATTCTCTCTAGTTCGGAATTTGGTCTCATTTTTGGCATTTGTCAATGTTTATACGACCCATTATTGTATGTCAATTTGATGAATACGAGCATACAACATCTATCTAGCGGGTTTAGTTGAGTTCATCATTTAGTCAACTACTTAAAATTAACCCTAAGTAAATTCGTCCTTTAAACTAAGTCAAAGTTTTGATTTAAAACAAATACATTATTAACAACAAGTGGTAAGAAAAGGTGTCCGCCGCAACGCGCGGGGAATCATCTAGTTTCTTCAATAGGGGGTAAAATTTTAACATCTTCAGCTTTAATACCTTTCTCCTTCATACATTTCTTTGCCCCTTGCATATCTTCAGGACTGAGAAATAAGATACCCTTCTTCTTCAGAGTGGGTTTAGGCGGTGGTTCAGGAAGTGCCCAATCATCATAATTCTTCAATATATATTCAATAATTCTCAGCTTGTTCAACAGTTCGTTCCCTGAAAACACAACCATCACAACTATCTAGGAAGTCCCTAGAAGCATCGGTTGGTTCATTATAAAATATATCAAGTATTTCATTTTTCTTAAGAGGATGATCAGGCAAAGCATTAAGCAATTGGAGAAGCCTCCCCCAAGCTTGTGGGAGACTCTCTTCTTCAAATTGCACAAATTTAAATATTTCCTGTAAGGCAGCTTGTTTCTTATGAGCAGGAAAATATTTTTCAGAGAAGTAATAAATCATATCCTGGGGACTACGCACACAACCAGGAGCAAGGGTATTGTACCATATCTTAGCATCACCTTTTAATGAGAACGGAAATAATTTGAGGATATAGTAGTAGCGAATTTTCTCATCATGAGCAAAAAGGGTGGCTATTTCATTCAATTTAGTAAGATGTGCCACTACGGTTTCACTTTCATAGCCATGGAAAGGACCAGATTCTACCAAAGTAATTAACTCTGGGTCGACAGAGAATTCATAATCCTTATCGGAAACAAAGATAGGTGAAGTAGCAAACTTAGGATCACATTTCATTCTAGCATTCAAAGATTTTTTTTTTCAGTTTGCATAGTAGTTTCTTAAGATCATCCCTATAATTGCAAGCAAGAAAGTCCTCAGCTATCTCTCCCTCCATAACATAACCCTCGGGGTATATCAGGCAATTCATATCTAGGAGAGCTAGATCTAATAGGTGTCTCATAATTTTCAGTTGCAAAGACTTCATCAATTTTAGGATTCTCAGTATTTTTAAGTCTAGCAAGTTGTTCATCAAGCAATTCTCCTAGTGGCACGGTCTTATCAAGCAAGGTACTAGCATCGTCATAAGAATCATTCATAGCAGAAGTAGCGTCATCAATGACTTGCGACATATCATGATTAATAGTAGATGGTGGTGTTGCAAGCTTACTTATAACTGAAGAAGATCAAGTGCAGAGCTATATGGCAATTCACTACTAGGGAAAACTTTATAGATAGAATATTACCAGCAGCGCGGTTTTAAAAAGGCGCTACTGCTATGTAGCAGTAGCGTGCTACAATGCACCACGCTACTGCTATCCACATAGCAGTAGCGCGTCAGGAGGAAACATCGCTACTAGAACAATTGCCACGACCTTGCCGTCAGACTAGTTATAGCAGTAGCGCCTGTTTCCTAAACGCGCTACTGCTATGACGTTTAGCAGTAGCGCTTTATGCCAATGTGCGCTACTGCTAAAGCCATCCTATCTTCTCCAACCGGCCGCCCCTCACTCTCCCCTCTCCATTCCACTCTCAGTCTCCCCCGCACCCGCATCATCCGCCGCCGCCGCCGTTCCCCGACCACCGTCGTCACCCGCCACCGCCGATGCTCCTGCTCCTCCTCCACTGAGGTAGTCCCTCCATCCCTCCTCCTCCTCTCTCCTCCCTCCTCCTCCCTCCTCCCTACCGTGCCCCTCCCTCCTCCTCCGGCCGCCCCGTCCTCCCTCCTTCCTCCTCCTCTAGCCAAGCCCTCCGCCGGTATCCCTCCTCCCCTTCCTCCTCTCGCCTCCCTCCTCCCAACCCCTCCTCCCTCCTCCTCCTCCCTTCTCCCACCGCCCTCCTCCTCTCTCCTCCCTCCTCCTCCCTCCTCCCACCCTCCTCCCTAAATCTCTCCTAAACCCTAAACTTTTTTTACTGTTCTTGTATAATGTAGCTTTTTTACTGTTTTTAGTAAGTGTTTAATAGAAATAGTTTATTTAGGAAATGGTTAACAGAACTAGTTTATTTATAGTAAGTGCTTAATATAACTAGTTGAATTAGTAAGAAAAGTAATTATTTTTATTTATAGTAAGTGCTTAGTTGAACTAGTTGAATTAATAGAACTAGTTTATTTTTAGTAAGAAAATTTAGGTATATGAGATTTGATGATCTAATTAAAATTTTACTATAGAACTAATTTATTTTTAGTATTTAATAGAACTAGTTTATTTTTAGTAAGTGCTTAGTTGAACTAGTTGAATTAATAGAAGTAGCTGAATTTATGTGATTATCACTTTGTCATCAAAGAATGCTATATGAGATTTGATGATATAATTAAAATTTTACTCGGTGGAATATGCAGGCTTTGTAGAGTCGTGTCTCCTTGGAGTGATCGTCATCCGAGCTACCTCTACTTCCTCTACACCCAAGTCGGTGAGCTAAAAGTCCACCTCCTCCTTCTCCACTCCTCGGTGTTGAACAGAGTAGAACTAGGGTATTTAGTTATGCTTCTTAACCAAATGAAATGTTCGGGTTATAATATATATTGAAATGTTTTTGTCAATATTGAACCATTGAAATGCAATGAGCACCGGTTTATGCTCATGTGCGAAGTGTTGATTCATTTCCGAGTGGCCTATGTTTTGCCGGAGTGTTGATTCATTTCCGCTCCGGCAAATTTCAGGCGCTCGATATGTCCTTTTTTAGCAAAGGTCATGCCGGATTTTTCCGTGAATTTAAGCATGACTTGTGCTAGAATATGTAGGAAATATCGAGTGCCCCGGATTTTCTAGAAAGGTAATTAAACTACATATCGAGTTGACTTTAAGTCTGTCGGGACTCCACCATATATGAGAGAATAAGAATGCCGACTGTTGTCGTGGGGGTCGTTCGTCCTCTTCCTTCTCGTGATAGAACTTTTGGTAATGCACGGGAAGGAGGAGAAGAACGACCATCACCGACGGTCGCAAATGTCAGAGAGGAATCAATGAGGGAGAGTCTCCACCATATATGAGAGGACGAAGAATCCCGACTATTGTTGTGGGGGTAGCTTCTCCTTCGTTCCCGTGTGCTAGAGAATTTGGTGTAATGCACTCGGGAACGAAAGGAGGAGCTACCATCACCGACGGTCGAGTATATACACCACGTGAGCTGAGAGTTTTCAAGAAAATACTCGATAGACCGATAGTCAACCCGTGATGAATAATAATGATCTAATTTAGTTTTTGTAGTACATATAATTAATTGTACAAGTTTAATCTTTGAATTATGAACATAGGAGATGTCGTCGTCGGATGACAAAAGTCTCCAGCCGGAGTGCGACTGGTGCGGCGACGACGAAGGTCTGTGCGACAGGCCTCACCTGGTGGAAGGTCGGTGCTTCAGCATTAAGCTCCAGGAGACCTTCGATGTTGAAACAGTACGCAACGACGACAAATATTTTTTTCATAATTAAGCACGACTTCTTCTTCTTCAACGTGTAATTTTCGTCTTTTACAATTCGACTAGCTTATCCCATGCCATGCAACACGCTATGTCTTGGAGAGGATGGATTTTGAAGATCATGAAAGTATGGAAACAAAGATAATTCACCTAAGGACCCATCATCGTATGAATTTTGATGTAAATCTATACAATTTTGAGAGCGTAACCCATTTTGGTTGCCCGAATTGGGAAGGACTTTGCAAGACGTATGATTTTCAAGAGGGTATGCTTGTCACCATGGATCTTGGTGATCCTGACATCGACGAAGACAATATGAACATTTGGGTCCTTGTTGATACGCTTCCAATTCTACTGCTATGTGAGTTTCTCAAACATAGTTATTAAGTAATTTATATTGTTTATTTCAAAACAGTTGACAACTTATTTCCATTGATAGCTTATTTTTATCCTTCAAAGAATGTGCGGAAGATGGTAGACAGAACCTACTACACCGATGGCCCATAATTAACTTATCAGGAGAAAAATCATCTAATCTCATTTATTAATGATCTTGAGAATTACAATATCTATTATCAAACTCCTGCACATTATGGCCAATACGTGGCACTAGTGCACGTGCTGAACTACGGTAACATCCATGGAGATGTCATGGTAAGATTTTTTACTATTATGAGATCCGTGCATCTTTTGCATAAATTCTTCTAAAATTCAACTACATTGCTAACTACGAAGTTATTACTATGTTTTTCAACAGAAAACACCGAAGGATTGTGTGCCTCATCTGATGTTTCCAAAAGGTCGCCCTGATGTTATGAACTTACGGCTAGGTCATCCTACGCATCACTGATGTTCATACCGGATTTCTAAAACCGATGAAGACATGACAGTCAAAGATTGGAAAAAATGTATGGTCAATCGTAGGGAGCTACTTGGAAGCAACATTGTGTGAAGCACAAGAATAGGAGACAGGATAATCTCCACTCTCCATAATGGAGAGTCAGGGCCTATCTTGTTTTATGCTATTTTACCTAAGAGAGGGTAGTAGGTCCTATGAGTGAGGAGTAGGTCCTAGGTACAATGTGTTATTATGTGCTACAATGTGTTAGAGTTGATGATGGTGATGAGGAGTTGTGATTATGACTAGTGACCAACTTGCTATATGATCATGAGGAGTTGTTATATGACAATGATGTATTATGATGATAAGTTGTTAATGATATGATGATGATTTATTATATCATGGGTGAAAGAATCGCAGATTAGTTTCAAGTGGATGGATCCATCCACTTGAAACTAATCCACGGTTCTTCCACCCAATGATGTAATAACTCATTATGATGTAAAAACAATCACTAAATTGCTACTATATGAAAACTTGTATAATGGTGTATGAATACGACATAAAATGAAAAAGAAATAGAGTACGCAATAATAGTAGTAGCGCGGGCACAGAGGCGCGCTGCTAGTATTTACCAGTAGCGCTTTATAAAAAACGCGCAACTACTAAGTACGTATAGCAGTATCGTGTGCAGACCAACGCTACTGCTAACCTTTAGCTGTAGCGCCTTATCAGTAGCGCGGCACCCCGCGCTACTGCTAGGCCAAAACCCAGCACTACTGCTAGGCTTTTCCCTAGTAGTGATTCCTTACCTCCCCTCGTCTTAGAGGGAAAGATCTTGGTTTTAGTATCCTTCAGATTCTTCATAGTGATAAATAGAAATCCTAAATGACTCAACAAATATAGCTATGCTCCCCGGCAACGGCGCCAGGAAAAGGTCTTGATAACCCACAAGTATATGGGATCGCAATAGTTTTCGAGGCTAGAGTATTCAATCCAAATTTATAGATTCGACACAAGGGGAGCCAAAGAATATTTGCAAGTATTAGTAGCTGAATTGTCAATTCAGCCACACCTGAGATTTAGTATCTATAGCAAAGTGATTAGTAGCACAGTAATATGATAGTTTTGATAGCAGCGGTAATAGTAGTAATAGTAACGGCAACAGTAACAACAGTTTTGTAGCAATTGTAACAGCAGCAGAAATAATAATAACTTAGCAAGAACAATATGTGGAAAAGCTCGTAGGTATTGGATCGGTGCATTCGTTGGATGATATTCATCATATAACAGTCATAAACTAGGGCGACACAGAACTAGCCCCAGTTCATAAATATAATGTAGGCATGTATTCCATAAATAGTCATACGTGCTTATGGAAAAGAATTTGCATGACATCTTTTGTCCTATCCTCCCATGGCAGCGGGGTCCATAAGGAAACTAAGGGATATTAAGGCCACTTTTTAATAGAGAACCGGAACAAAGCATTAACACGTGGTGAATACATTAACTCCTCAAACTTTTGTCATCACCGGAAAGTATCCCGATTACTGTCACCCCAGGGTTTACGTATCATAAAACGTAGTAGGTGCATATAACTTGCAAGATCGGATCTAGAACATAGATATAAAGGTTGGAACATAAACGGTTCAGATCTAAAATCATGGCACTCGGGCCTTAGTGACAAGCATTAAGCATAGCAAAGTCATAGAAACATCAATCGCAGAACATAGTGGATACTAGGGATCAAGCCCTAATAAAACAAACTCGATTAATTACGTGATGAATCTCATCCAAGTCCTCACCGACCAGCGAGCCTACGAAGGAATTACTCACTCCCAGTGGGGAGCATCATGGAATTGGTGATGAAGGAGGGTTGGTGATGACGAAGACTGAAGATTCCCCTATCTGGAGCCCCAAACGGACTCCAGATCCGGCCTCCCGATGAAGAATGGGAGGTGGCGGCGGCTCCGCATCGTGAAAAATGATGAAACTTCCTCTCTTAATTTTTCTCTAAAATAGGTATTTATGGAGTTGGAATTAGGGTCAGAGGGGCCACGAGGGTGGCACAACCCACCAGGTCACGCTTGGAGGGGGTGGGGCGCCCTGGTGTATCATGCCTAGCCAGGGCACCCCCTCCGGTGGTTCTTGGTTCCAGCATTTTTCTTTTATTCTGAAATAAATCTCCAAAAGTTTTATCCAATTCCGAGAACTTTTATTTCTGCACAAAAACAACACCATGGTAGTTCTGCTGAAAACAGCGTCAGTCCGGGTTAGTTTCATTCAAATCATGCAAATTAAAGTCCAAAACAAGAGCAAAAGCATTAGGAAAAGTAGATACGACAGAGACGTATCAATGAACTGTTTGTGATTAGGCAACACAACAGAAACGATCATCTATATTAAGGTGTGTGTGTGATAGAGGGCAAACAGTTCACTCGGATGAATTGTTTGTGTTGAGCCAAGAGAACATGAACGGTTCATCTTGACAAGATGTGCGTGATACGCGGCAAACAGGTCTGTAATCAGAAATGTGTGCGAAGACCGATAATGACATAGACGATTGCTGCTAATAAGCCGTGTGTGTTGTGGGCAAATGCGTCCTGGTATACAATTGTCAGCGATTGACGAATTCATCACCGAAGGTTTCCCTAGTATGGTCCGTGTGCGATGTGATTGCGTAAAGAACAATAACATATATATATAAACTTATAAGGACATGGTTGCCTAACCAAATTAAACATCCAATTACATAGGTGGCTACTACACACATGACATTTGCACACACCAAAGTAAAGTATTACATGCATAATTACAATGGTGGCTACTACACACATGGCATTTCCACACACCAAAGTAAACTATATATTACATGCATAATTAACTAGGATAAATGATCATCTGATCATTATCTACTTCTTGTGACGCTTGCCGCCACTGCTCTGTTGGTGGCTCGATCCGGCCTCATCGATTTCGGCAACGAGGCACTTCCTCATGTCAACAATCCACCTATGCATCTCGTAGCATGTGTACACGCTCTTGGTCGTGAACCTGAGGTGAGGTTCATCCAGTTGTGCATCCAGGCCCCATACCAGGATACGGGACGTGTTCTGTTGGCATCCTACTTCATATTTTTGTAGTAGGGGTCGATGATGGCCGAGGCGAGTTCAACCAGGGAGTCCTTCTTCGTGCTGACCTAGACCCGGTAGTGGTCATGGATTTCGACAAGGTTCTTGTAGGCCAAGCCCGTAACCTTGAGCGCTTTTACATCATCGGAGGTTTCCACTTTAGCGAACTTGTAGTTGGTGCTGTTGACAAATCTGGCAAAACGGTCGCAAGGCTCTGTGGCCATGCAGTAGTGCTAGACGAGGACATGATGGCGCATGCACAACTAGGCGACGACAACCTTCTGATCTTTGCCGGGATGACCGCCGGTGTACTGGAGGTGTCGATGCCGACCACCTTATACTTGTCTCGAGCAAGCAACTACTCCACGGTGTTGATGTAGTCCTCCACCACGGCCGGGTCGATGGTGGACACCACCGAGACATCCGTCTCCCTCGCGTGGGTCACCACTTTATGCTTGTCGAACTCCATTGGAGCGCCGCTAGATATCCTCTCTGTATGTGTCGTCGTGGTTGTGCTTGTTGAGTTGTGGGGCGCAATCAAAAGGTTGAAGAGACTAAGGTTATAATGGCCGCGACAATTAATGGGGAAGCCGGACGGCCTGGAATATCGGCGCGCCCGGATGGCAGTTCTAATTTGCAGCGCGTAACTCCCTCGTGCCGCACATAACTGAAGGAAATATGCCCTAGAGGCAATAATAAAGTTATTATTTATTTCCTTATATCATGATAAATGTTTATTATTCATGCTAGAATTGTATTAACCGGAAACTTGATACATGTGTGAATACATAGACAAACAGACTGTCACTAGTATGCCTCTACTTGACTAGCTCGTTGATCAAAGATGGTTATGTTTCCTAGCCATAGACATGAGTTGTCATTTGATTAACGGGATCACATCATTAGGAGAATGATGTGATTGACTTGACCCATTCCGTTAGCTTAGCACTCGATCATTTAGTATGTTGCTATTGCTTTCTTCATGACTTATACATGTTCCTATGACTATGAGATTATGCAACTCCCGTTTACCGGAGGAACACTTTGTGTGCTACCAAACGTCACAACGTAACTGGGTGATTATAAAGGTGCTCTACAAGTGTCTCCAAAGGTACTTGTTGGGTTGGCGTATTTCGAGATTAGGATTTGTCACTCCGATTGTCGGAGAGGTATCTTTGGGCCCACTCGGTAATGCACATCACTATAAGCCTTGCAAGCATTGTAACTAATGAGTTAGTTGCGGGATGATGTATTACGGAACGAGTAAAGAGACTTGCCGGTAACGAGATTGAACTAGGTATTGAGATACCGACGATCGAATCTCGGGCAAGTAACATACCGATGACAAAGGGAACAACGTATGTTGTTATGCGGTTTGACCGATAAAGATCTTCGTAGAATATGTGGGAGCCAATATGAGCATCCAGGTTCCGCTATTGGTTATTGACCGGAGAGGTGTCTCGGTCATGTCTACATAGTTCTCGAACCCGTAGGGTCCGCACGCTTAACGTTACGATGACAGTTATATTATGAGTTTATATGTTTTGATTTACCGAAGGAGTTCGGAGTCTCGGATGAGATCAGGGACTTGACGAGGAGTCTCGAAATGGTCGAGACGTAAAGATCGATATATTGGATGACTATATTCGGACTTCCGAAAGGTTCCGAGTGATTCGGGTATTTTTCGGAGTAGCGGAGAGTTACGGGAATTCGTATTGGGCCTTAATGGGCCATACGGGAAAGGAGAGAAAGGCCCCAAAGGGTGGCCGCACCCCTCCCCATGGACTAGTCCGAATTGGACTAGGGAGGGGGGGCGCCCCCTTCCTTCTTTGTCCTTCTCCCTTCCCTTTTCCTACTCCAACAAGGAAAGGAGGAGTCCTACTCCCGGTGGGAGTAGGACTCCCCCCTTGGAGCGCCCTCCTCCTTGGCCGTCCGCCTCCCCCTTGCTCCTTTATATACGGGGGCAGGAGGGCACCCCATAGACACAACAATTGATCATTGATCTCTTAGCCGTGTGCGGTGCCCCCCTCCACCATATTACACCTCGAAAATATCGTAGCAGTGCTTAGGCGAAGCCCTGCGTCGGTAGAACATCATCATCGTCACCACGCCGTCGTGCTGACGAAACTCTGCCTCAACACTCGGCTGGATCGGAGTTCGAGTGACGTCATCGAGCTGAACGTGTGCTGAACTCGGAGGTGCCGTGCGTTCGGTACTTGATCGGTCGGATCGTGAAGACGTACGACTACATCAACCGCGTTGTGTTAACGCTTCCGCTTTCGGTCTACAAGGGTACATGGACAACACTCTCCCCTCTCGTTGCTATGCATCTCCATGATCTTGCGTGTGCGTAGGAAATTTTTTGAAATTACTACGTTCCCCAACAGTGGCATGCGAGCCTGGTTTTATGAGTTGATGTTATATGCACGAGTAGAACACAAGTGAGTTGTGGGCGATATAAGTCATACTTCTTACCAGCATGTTATATTTTGGTTCAGCGGTATTGTGAGATGAAGCAGCCCGGACCGACATTACGCGTACGCTTACGCGAGACTGGTTTCACCGTTGCGAGCACTCGTTGCTTAAAGGTGACTGGCGGGTGTCTGTCTCTCTCACTTTAGTTGAACTGAGTATGGCTACGCCCGGTCCTTGCGAAGGTTAAAACAACACCAACTTGACAAACTATCATTGTGGTTTTTATGCGTAGGTAAGAACGGTTCTTGCTAAGCCCGTAGCAGCCACGTAAAACTTGCAACAACAAAGTAGAGGACGTCTAACTTGTTTTTGCAGGGCATGTTGTGATGTGATATGGTCAAGACGTGATGCTATATTTTATTGTATGAGATGATCATGTTTTGTAACCGAGTTATCGGCAACTGGCAGGAGCCATATGGTTGTCGCTTTATTGTATGCAATGCAATCGCCATGTAATTGTTTTACTTTATCACTAAGCGGTAGCGATAGTCGTAAAAGCAATAGTTGGCGAAACGACAACGATGCTACGATGGAGATCAAGGTGTCGCGCCGGTGACGATGGTGATCATGACGGTGCTTCGGAGATGGAGATCACAAGCACAAGATGATGATGGCCATATCATATCACTTATATTGATTGCATGTGATGTTTATCTTTTATGCATCTTATCTTGCTTTGATTGACGGTAGCATTATAAGATGATCTCTCACTAAAATTTCAAGATAAAAGTGTTCTCCCTGAGTATGCACCGTTGCGAAAGTTCTTCGTGCCGAGACACCACGTGATGATCGGGTGTGATAGGCTCTACGTTCAAATACAACAGGTGCAAAACAGTTGCACACGCGGAATACTCAGGTTAAACTTGACGAGCCTAGCATATGCAGATATGGCCTCGGAACACGGAGACCGAAAGGTCGAGCGTGAATCATATAGTAGATATGATCAACATAGTGATGTTCACCATTGAAAACTACTCCATTTCACGTGATGATCGGTTATCGTTTAGTTGATTTGGATCACGTAATCACTTAGATGATTAGAGGGATGTCTATCTAAGTGGGAGTTCTTAAGTAATATGATTAATTGAACTTAAATTTATCATGAACTTAGTCCTGATAGTATTTTGCAAATTATGTTGTAGATCAATAGCTCGCGTTGTTGCTTCCCTGTGTTTATTTTTGATATGTTCCTAGAGAAAAATTATGTTGAAAGATGTTAGTAGCAAAGATGCGGATTGGACCTGTGATCCGAGGATTATCCTCATTGCTGCATAGAAAAATTATGTCCTTGATGCACCGCTAGGTGACAGACCTATTGCAGGAGTAGATGCAGACGTTATGAACGTTTGGCTAGCTCAATATGATGACTACTTGGTAGTTTAGTGCACCATGCTTAACGGCTTAGAATCGGGACTTCAAAGACGTTTTGAACGTCATGGACCATATGAGATGTTCCAGGAGTTGAAGTTAATATTTTAAGCAAATACCCGAGTTGAGAGATATGAAGTCTCCATCAAGTTCTATAGCTAAAAGATGGAGGAGAATAGCTCAAGCAGTGAGCATGTGCTCAGATTGTCTGGGTACTACAATCGCTTGAATCAAGTGGGAGTTAATCTTCCAGATAAAATAGTGATTGACAGAATTCTCTAGTCACCATCACCAAGTTAGTAGAACTTCGTGATGAACTATAGTATGCAAGGGATGACAAAAGTAATTCCCGAGCTCTTCGTGATGCTGAAATCGATGAAGGTAGAAATCAAGAAAAACATCAAGTGTTGATGGTTGACGAGACCACTAGTTTCAAGAAAAGGGCAAAGGGAAGAAGGGGAACTTCAAGAAGAACGGCAAGCAAGTTGCTGCTCAAGTGAAGAAGCCTAAGTCTGGTCCTAAGCCTGAGACTAAGTGCTTCTACTGCAAAGGGACTGGTCTCTGGAAGCGGAACTACCCCAACTATTTGGTGGATAAGAAGGATGGCAAAGTGAACAAAGGTATATTGGATATACATGTTATTGATGTGTACTTTACTAGTGTTTATAGCAACCCCTCGGTATTTGATACTGGTTCAGTTGCTAAGAGTAGTAACTCGAAACGGGAGTTGCAGAATAAACAGAGACTAGTAAAAGGCGAGGTGACGATGTGTGTTGGAAGTAGTTCCAAGATTGATATGATCATCATCGCACACTCCCTATACTTTCGGGATTAGTGTTGAAACTAAATAAGTGTTATTTGGTGTTTGCGTTGAGCATGAATATGATTTGATCATGTTTGTTGCAATACGGTTATTCATTTAAATTAGAGAATAATTGTTGTTCTGTTTACATGAATAAAACCTTCTATGGTCATACACCCAATAAAATGGTTTGTTGGATCTCGATCGTAGTGATACACATATTCATAATAATGAAGCCAAAAGATGCAAAGTTAATAATGATAGTGCAACTTATTTGTGGCACTGCCGTTTAGGTCATATTGGTGTAAAGCGCATGAAGAAACTCCATACTGATGGGATTTTGGAATCACATGATGCTTGCGAACCGTGCCTCATGGGCAAGATGACTAAAACGCCGTTCTCCGGAAATATGGAGAGAGCAACAGATTTGTTGGAAATCATACATACAAATGTATGTGGTCCGATGAATATTGAGGCTCGTAGCAGGTATCATTATTTTCTGACCTTCACAGATGATTTGAGCAGATATGGGTATATCTACTTAATGAAACAGAAGTCTAAAACATTTGAAATGTTCATATAATTTCAGAGTGAAGCGAAAAATCATCGTAACAAGAAAATAAAGTTTCTATGATCTGATCGTGGAGAAGAGTATTTGAGTTCCGAGTTTGGCCTTCAGTTAAAACAATGTGAAATAGTTTCACTACTCACGCCACCTAGAACACCACGGTGTAATGGTGTGTCCGAACATCGTAACCGTACTTTATTAGATATGGTGCGATATATGATGTCTCTTACCGATATACCACTATCGTTTTGGGGTTATGCATTAGAGACAGCTGCATTCACGTTAAATAGGGTACCATCTAAATCCGTTGAGACGACTGTGGTTTGGCAAGAAACCAAAGTTGTCGTTTCTTAAAGTTTGGCGTTTCGATGCTTATGTGAAAAGGTTTCATCCTGATAAGCTCAAACCCAAATCGGAGAAATCTGTCTTCATAGGATACCCAAAGGAGACATTTGGGTACACCTTCTATCACAGATCCGAAGGCAAGATATTCGTTGCTAAGAATGGATCCTTTCTAGAGAAGGAGTTTCTCTCGAAAGAAGTGAGTGGGAGGAAAGTAGAACTTGCTGAGGTAACTGTACCTGCTCCCTTATTGGAAAGTAGTTCATCACCGAAATCTATTCCTGTGACTCCTACACCAATTAGTGAGGAAGTTAATGATGATGATCATGTAACTTCAGATCAAGTTACTACCAAACCTCGTAGGTAAACCAGAGTGAGATCCACACCAGAGTGGTATGGTAATCCTGTTCTGGAGGTCATGTTATTTGACTATGACGAACCTACGAACTATGAGGAAGCGTAGATGAGCCCAGATTCCGCGAAATGGCTTGAGGCCATGAAATCTGAGATGAGATCCATATATGAGAACAAAGTATGGACTTTGGTTGACTTGCCCGATGATCGGCAAGCCATTAAAAATAAATGGATCTTCAAGAAGAAGACTGACGCTGATGGTAATGTTACTGTCTATAAAGCTCGACTTGTTGCGAAAGGTTTTTCGACAAGTTCAAGGTGTTGACTACGATGAGAGTTTCTCACTCGTATCTATGCTTAAGTCTGTCTGAATCATGTTAGCAATTGCTGCATTTTATGAAATATGGCAAATGGATAAACAAAACTGCATTCCTTAATGGATTTATTAAAGAAGAGTTGTATATGATGCAACCAGGAGGTTTTGTCAATCCTAAAAGTGCTAACAAAATATGCAAGCTCCAGCGATCCATCTGTGGACTGGTGCAAGCATCTCGGAGTTGGAATATACGCTTTGATAAGTTGATCAAAGGATATAGTTTTCTACAGACTTGTGGTGAAGCCTGTATTTACAAGAAAGTGAGTGGGAGCACTACAACATTTCTGATAAGTGTATGTGAATGACATATCGTTGATCGGAAATAATGTAGAATTATTCTGCAAAGCATAAAGGAGTGTTTGAAAGGAGTTTTTCAAAGAAAGACCTCGGTGAAGCTGCTTACATATTGAGCATCAAGATCTATAGAGATAGATCAAGACGCTTGATAAGTTTTTTCAATGAGTACATACCTTAACAAGATTTTGAAGTAGTTCAAAATGGAACAGTCAAAGAAAGAGTTTCTTGCCTGTGTTACAAGGTGTGAAATTGAGTAAGACTCAAAGCCCGACCACGGCAGAAGATAGAAAAAGAATGAAAGTCATTCCCTATGCCTCGGCCATAGGATTCTATAAAGTATGCCATGCTGTGTATACCCTACACTGATTTTGGCAAGGGAGTACAATAGTGATCTAGGTAGATCACTGGACAGCGGTCAAAATTATCCTTAGTGGAATAAGGATATGTTTCTCGATTATGGAAGTGACAAAAGGTTCGTCATAAAGGGTTACGTTGATGCAAGTTTTACACTAATCTAGATGACTCTAAGTCTCGGTCTAGATACATATTGAAAGTGGGAGCAATTAGCTAGAGTAGCTCCGTGCAGAGCATTGTAGACAGCAAAATACTTATGGATCTGAATGTGACAGACCCGTTGACTAAAATTATCTCACAAGCAAAACATGATCACACCTTAGTACTCTTTGGGTGTTAATCACATAGCGATGTGAACTAGATTACTGACTCTAGTAAACCATTTGGGTGTTGGTCACATGACGATGTGAACTATGGGTGTTAATCACATGGTGATGTGAACTATTGATGTTAAATCACATGGCGATGTGAACTAGATTATTGACTCTAGTGCAAGTGGGAGACTGAAGGAAATATGCCCTAGAGGCAATAATAAAGTTATTATTTATTTCCTTATATCATGATAAATGTTTATTATTCATGCTAGAATTGTATTAACCGGAAACTTGATACATGTGTGAATACATAGACAAACAGACTGTCACTAGTATGCCTCTACTTGACTAGCTCGTTGATCAAAGATGGTATGTTTCCTAGCCATAGACATGAGTTGTCATTTGATTAACGGGATCACATCATTAGGAGAATGATGTGATTGACTTGACCCATTCCGTTAGCTTAGCACTCGATCATTTAGTATGTTGCTATTGCTTTCTTCATGACTTATACATGTTCCTATGACTATGAGATTATGCAACTCCCGTTTACCGGAGGAACACTTTGTGTGCTACCAAACGTCACAACGTAACTGGGTGATTATAAAGGTGCTCTACAAGTGTCTCCAAAGGTACTTGTTGGGTTGGCGTATTTCGAGATTAGGATTTGTCACTCCGATTGTCGGAGAGGTATCTTTGGGCCCACTCGGTAATGCACATCACTATAAGCCTTGCAAGCATTGTAACTAATGAGTTAGTTGTGGGATGATGTATTACGGAACGAGTAAAGAGACTTGCCGGTAACGAGATTGAACTAGGTATTGAGATACCGACGATCGAATCTCGGGCAAGTAACATACCGATGACAAAGGGAACAACGTATGTTGTTATGCGGTTTGACCGATAAAGATCTTCGTAGAATATGTGGGAGCCAATATGAGCATCCAGGTTCCGCTATTGGTTATTGACCGGAGAGGTGTCTCGGTCATGTCTACATAGTTCTCGAACCCGTAGGGTCCGCACGCTTAACGTTACGATGACAGTTATATTATGAGTTTATATGTTTTGATGTACCGAAGGAGTTCGGAGTCCCGGATGAGATCAGGGACTTGACGAGGAGTCTCGAAATGGTCGAGACGTAAAGATCGATATATTGGATGACTATATTCGGACTTCGGAAAGGTTCCGAGTGATTCAGGTATTTTTCGGAGTACCGGAGAGTTACGGGAATTCGTATTGGGCCTTAATGGGCCATACGGGAAAGGAGAGAAAGGCCCCAAAGGGTGGCCGCACCCCTCCCCATGGACTAGTCCGAATTGGACTAGGGAGGGGGGGCGCCCCCTTCCTTCTTTCTCCTTCTCCCTTCCCTTTTCCTACTCCAACAAGGAAAGGAGGAGTCCTACTCCCGGTGGGAGTAGGACTCCCCCCTTGGAGCGCCCTCCTCCTTGGCCGTCCGCCTCCCCCTTGCTCCTTTATATACGGGGGCAGGAGGGCACCCCATAGACACAACAATTGATCATTGATCTCTTAGCCGTGTGCGGTGCCCCCCTCCACCATATTACACCTCGATAATATCGTAGCGGTGCTTAGGCGAAGCCCTGCGTCGGTAGAACATCATCATCGTCACCACGCCGTCGTGCTGACGAAACTCTCCCTCAACACTCGGCTGGATCGGAGTTCGAGTGACGTTATCGAGCTGAACGTGTGCTGAACTCGGAGGTGCCGTGCGTTCGGTACTTGATCGGTCGGATCGTGAAGACGTACGACTACATCAACCGCGTTGTGTTAACGCTTTCGTTTCGGTC
The DNA here is from genome assembly GCF_002575655.3 of Aegilops tauschii subsp. strangulata. Taxonomy (NCBI): domain Eukaryota; kingdom Viridiplantae; phylum Streptophyta; class Magnoliopsida; order Poales; family Poaceae; genus Aegilops; species Aegilops tauschii. The sequence continues at coordinate 6,452,179 of NC_053039.3, forward strand.
TACGAGGGTACATGGACAACACTCTCCCCTCTTGTTGCTATGCATCACCATGATCTTGCGTGTGCGTAGGAATTTTTTTGAAATTACTACGTTCCCCAACAGTGGCATGCGAGCCTGGTTTTATGAGTTGATGTTATATGCACGAGTAGAACACAAGTGAGTTGTGGGCGATATAAGTCATACTTCTTACTAGCATGTTATATTTTGGTTCAGCGGTATTGTGAGATGAAGCAGCCCGGACCGACATTACGCGTACGCTTACGCGAGACTAGTTTCACCGTTGCGAGCACTCGTTGCTTAAAGGTGACTGGCGGGTGTCTGTCTCTCTCACTTTAGTTGAACTGAGTATGGCTACGCCCGGTCCTTGCGAAGGTTAAAACAGCACCAACTTGACAAACTATCATTGTGGTTTTTATGCGTAGGTAAGAACGGTTCTTGCTAAGCCCGTAGCAGCCACGTAAAACTTGCAACAACAAAGTAGAGGACGTCTAACTTGTTTTTGCAGGGCATGTTGTGATGTGATATGGTCAAGACGTGATGCTATATTTTATTGTATGAGATGATCATGTTTTGTAACCGAGTTATCGGCAACTGGCAGGAGCCATATGGTTGTCGCTTTATTGTATGCAATGCAATCGCCATGTAATTGGTTTACTTTATCACTAAGCGGTAGCGATAGTCGTAAAAGCAATAGTTGGCGAAACGACAACGATGCTACGATGGAGATCAAGGTGTCGCGCCGGTGACGATGGTGATCATGACGGTGCTTCGGAGATGGAGATCACAAGCACAAGATGATGATGGCCATATCATATCACTTATATTGATTGCATGTGATGTTTATCTTTTATGCATCTTATCTTGCTTTGATTGACGGTAGCATTATAAGATGATCTCTCACTAAAATTTCAAGATAAAAGTGTTCTCCCTGAGTATGCACAGTTGCGAAAGTTCTTCGTGCCGAGACACCACGTGATGATCGGGTGTGATAGGCTCTACGTTCAAATACAACAGGTGCAAAACAGTTGCACACGCGGAATACTCAGGTTAAACTTGACGAGCCTAGCATATGCAGATATGGCCTCGGAACACGGAGACCGAAAGGTCGAGCGTGAATCATATAGTAGATATGATCAACATAGTGATGTTCACCATTGAAAACTACTCCATTTCACGTGATGATCGGTTATCGTTTAGTTGATTTGGATCACGTAATCACTTAGATGATTAGAGGGATGTCTATCTAAGTGGGAGTTCTTAAGTAATATGATTAATTGAACTTAAATTTATCATGAACTTAGTCCTGATAGTATTTTGCAAATTATGTTGTAGATCAATAGCTCGCGTTGTTGCTTCCCTGTGTTTATTTTTGATATGTTCCTAGAGAAAAATTATGTTGAAAGATGTTAGTAGCAAAGATGCGGATTGGACCCGTGATCCGAGGATTATCCTCATTGCTGCATAGAAAAATTATGTCCTTGATGCACCGCTAGGTGACAGACCTATTGCAGGAGTAGATGCAGACGTTATGAACGTTTGGCTAGCTCAATATGATGACTACTTGGTAGTTTAGTGCACCATGCTTAACGGCTTAGAATCAGGACTTCAAAGACGTTTTGAACGTCATGGACCATATGAGATGTTCCAGGAGTTGAAGTTAATATTTTAAGCAAATACCCGAGTTGAGAGATATGAAGTCTCCATCAAGTTCTATAGCTAAAAGATGGAGGAGAATAGCTCAAGCAGTGAGCATGTGCTCAGATTGTCTGGGTACTACAATCGCTTGAATCAAGTGGGAGTTAATCTTCCAGATAAAATAGTGATTGACAGAATTCTCTAGTCACCATCACCAAGTTAGTAGAACTTCGTGATGAACTATAGTATGCAAGGGATGACAAAAGTAATTCCCGAGCTCTTCGTGATGCTGAAATCGATGAAGGTAGAAATCAAGAAAAACATCAAGTGTTGATGGTTGACGAGACCACTAGTTTCAAGAAAAGGGCAAAGGGAAGAAGGGGAACTTCAAGAAGAACGGCAAGCAAGTTGCTACTCAAGTGAAGAAGCCTAAGTCTGGTCCTAAGCCTGAGACTAAGTGCTTCTACTGCAAAGGGACTGGTCTCTGGAAGCGGAACTACCCCAACTATTTGGTGGATAAGAAGGATGGCAAAGTGAACAAAGGTATATTGGATATACATGTTATTGATGTGTACTTTACTAGTGTTTATAGCAACCCCTCGGTATTTGATACTGGTTCAGTTGCTAAGAGTAGTAACTCGAAACGGGAGTTGCAGAATAAACAGAGACTAGTAAAAGGCGAGGTGACGATGTGTGTTGGAAGTAGTTCCAAGATTGATATGATCATCATCGCACACTCCCTATACTTTCGGGATTAGTGTTGAAACTAAATAAGTGTTATTTGGTGTTTGCGTTGAGCATGAATATGATTTGATCATGTTTGTTGCAATACGGTTATTCATTTAAATTAGAGAATAATTGTTGTTCTGTTTACATGAATAAAACCTTCTATGGTCATACACCCAATAAAATGGTTTGTTGGATCTCGATCGTAGTGATACACATATTCATAATAATGAAGCCAAAAGATGCAAAGTTAATAATGATAGTGCAACTTATTTGTGGCACTGCCGTTTAGGTCATATTGGTGTAAAGCGCATGAAGAAACTCCATACTGATGGGATTTTGGAATCACATGATGCTTGCGAACCGTGCCTCATGGGCAAGATGACTAAAACGCCATTCTCCGGAACTATGGAGAGAGCAACAGATTTGTTGGAAATCATACATACAAATGTATGTGGTCCGATGAATATTGAGGCTCGTAGCAGGTATCATTATTTTCTGACCTTCACAGATGATTTGAGCAGATATGGGTATATCTACTTAATGAAACAGAAGTCTAAAACATTTGAAATGTTCATATAATTTCAGAGTGAAGCGAAAAATCATCGTAACAAGAAAATAAAGTTTCTATGATCTGATCGTGGAGAAGAGTATTTGAGTTCCGAGTTTGGCCTTCAGTTAAAACAATGTGAAATAGTTTCACTACTCACGCCACCTAGAACACCACGGTGTAATGGTGTGTCCGAACATCGTAACCGTACTTTATTAGATATGGTGCGATATATGATGTCTCTTACCGATATACCACTATCGTTTTGGGGTTATGCATTAGAGACAGCTGCATTCACGTTAAATAGGGTACCATCTAAATCCGTTGAGACGACTGTGGTTTGGCAAGAAACCAAAGTTGTCGTTTCTTAAAGTTTGGCGTTTCGATGCTTATGTGAAAAGGTTTCATCCTGATAAGCTCAAAACCAAATCGGAGAAATCTGTCTTCATAGGATACCCAAAGGAGACATTTTGGGTACACCTTCTATCACAGATCCGAAGGCAAGACATTCGTTGCTAAGAATGGATCCTTTCTAGAGAAGGAGTTTCTCTCGAAAGAAGTGAGTGGGAGGAAAGTAGAACTTGCTAAGGTAACTGTACCTGCTCCCTTATTGGAAAGTAGTTCATCACCGAAATCTGTTCCTGTGACTCCTACACCAATTAGTGAGGAAGTTAATGATGATGATCATGTAACTTCAGATCAAGTTACTACCAAACCTCGTAGGTAAACCAGAGTGAGATCCACACCAGAGTGGTATGGTAATCCTGTTCTGGAGGTCATGTTATTTGACTATGACGAACCTACGAACTATGAGGAAGCGATGATGAGCCCAGATTCCGCGAAATGGCTTGAGGCCATGAAATCTGAGATGAGATCCATATATGAGAACAAAGTATGGACTTTGGTTGACTTGCCCGATGATCGGCAAGCCATTAAAAATAAATGGATCTTCAAGAAGAAGACTGACGCTGACGGTAATGTTACTGTCTATAAAGCTCGACTTGTTGCGAAAGGTTTTTCGACAAGTTCAAGGTGTTGACTACGATGAGAGTTTCTCACTCGTATCTATGCTTAAGTCTGTCTGAATCATGTTAGCAATTGCTGCATTTTATGAAATATGGCAAATGGATAAACAAAACTGCATTCCTTAATGGATTTATTAAAGAAGAGTTGTATATGATGCAACCAGGAGGTTTTGTCAATCCTAAAAGTGCTAACAAAATATGCAAGCTCCAGCGATCCATCTATGGACTGGTGCAAGCATCTCGGAGTTGGAATATACGCTTTGATAAGTTGATCAAAGGATATAGTTTTATACAGACTTGTGGTGAAGCCTGTATTTACAAGAAAGTGAGTGGGAGCACTACAGCATTTCTGATAAGTGTATGTGAATGACATATCGTTGATCGGAAATAATGTAGAATTATTCTGCAAAGCATAAAGGAGTGTTTGAAAGGAGTTTTTCAAAGAAAGACCTCGGTGAAGCTGCTTACATATTGAGCATCAAGATCTATAGAGATAGATCAAGACGCTTGATAAGTTTTTTCAATGAGTACATACCTTAACAAGATTTTGAAGTAGTTCAAAATGGAACAGTCAAAGAAAGAGTTTCTTGCCTGTGTTACAAGGTGTGAAATTGAGTAAGACTCAAAGCCCGACCACGGCAGAAGATAGAAAAAGAATGAAAGTCATTCCCTATGCCTCGGCCATAGGATTCTATAAAGTATGCCATGCTGTGTATACCCTACACTGATTTTGGCAAGGGAGTACAATAGTGATCTAGGTAGATCACTGGACAGCGGTCAAAATTATCGTTAGTGGAATAAGGATATGTTTCTCGATTATGGAAGTGACAAAAGGTTCGTCGTAAAGGGTTACGTCGATACAAGTTTTACACTAATCTAGATGACTCTAAGTCTCGGTCTAGATACATATTGAAAGTGGGAGCAATTAGCTAGAGTAGCTCCGTGCAGAGCATTGTAGACAGCAAAATACTTATGGATCTGAATGTGACAGACCCGTTGACTAAAATTATCTCACAAGCAAAACATGATCACACCTTAGTACTCTTTGGGTGTTAATCACATAGCGATGTGAACTAGATTACTGACTCTAGTAAACCATTTGGGTGTTGGTCACATGACGATGTGAACTATGGGTGTTAATCACATGGTGATGTGAACTATTGATGTTAAATCACATGGCGATGTGAACTAGATTATTGACTCTAGTGCAAGTGGGAGACTGAAGGAAATATGCCCTAGAGGCAATAATAAAGTTATTATTTATTTCCTTATATCATGATAAATGTTTATTATTCATGCTAGAATTGTATTAACCGGAAACTTGATACATGTGTGAATACATAGACAAACAGACTGTCACTAGTATGCCTCTACTTGACTAGCTCGTTGATCAAAGATGGTTATGTTTCCTAGCCATAGACATGAGTTGTCATTTGATTAACGGGATCACATCATTAGGAGAATGATGTGATTGACTTGACCCATTCCGTTAGCTTAGCACTCGATCATTTAGTATGTTGCTATTGCTTTCTTCATGACTTATACATGTTCCTATGACTATGAGATTATGCAACTCCCGTTTACCGGAGGAACACTTTGTGTGCTACCAAACGTCACAACGTAACTGGGTGATTACAAAGGTGCTCTACAAGTGTCTCCAAAGGTACTTGTTGGGTTGGCGTATTTCGAGATTAGGATTTGTCACTCCGATTGTCGGAGAGGTATCTTTGGGCCCACTCGGTAATGCACATCACTATAAGCCTTGCAAGCATTGTAACTAATGAGTTAGTTGCTGGATGATGTATTACGGAACGAGTAAAGAGACTTGCCGGTAACGAGATTGAACTAGGTATTGAGATACCGACGATCGAATCTCGGGCAAGTAACATACCGATGACAAAGGGAACAACGTATGTTGTTATGCGGTTTGACCGATAAAGATCTTCGTAGAATATGTGGGAGCCAATATGAGCATCCAGGTTCCGCTATTGGTTATTGACCGGAGAGGTGTCTCGGTCATGTCTACATAGTTCTCGAACCCGTAGGGTCCGCACGCTTAACGTTACGATGACAGTTATATTATGAGTTTATATGTTTTGATGTACCGAAGGAGTTCGGAGTCCCGGATGAGATCAGGGACTTGACGAGGAGTCTCGAAATGATCGAGACGTAAAGATCGATATATTGGATGACTATATTCGGACTTCGGAAAGGTTCCGAGTGATTCGGGTATTTTTCGGAGTACCGGAGAGTTACGGGAATTCGTATTGGGCCTTAATGGGCCATACGGGAAAGGAGAGAAAGGCCCCAAAGGGTGGCCGCACCCCTCCCCATGGACTAGTCCGAATTGGACTAGGGAGGGGGGCGCCCCCTTCCTTCTTTCTCCTTCTCCCTTCCCTTTTCCTACTCCAACAAGGAAAGGAGGAGTCCTACTCCCGGTGGGAGTAGGACTCCCCCCTTGGCGCGCCCTCCTCCTTGGCCGGCCGCCTCCCCCTTGCTCCTTTATATACGGGGGCAGGGGGGCACCCCATAGACACAACAATTGATCATTGATCTCTTAGTCGTGTGCGGTGCTCCCTCCACCATATTACACCTCGATAATATCGTAGCGGTGCTTAGGCGAAGCCCTGCGTCGGTAGAACATCATCATCGTCACCACGCCGTCGTGCTGACGAAACTCTCCCTCAACAGTCGGCTGGATCGGAGTTCGAGGGACGTCATCGAGCTGAACGTGTGCTGAACTCGGAGGTGCCGTGCGTTCGGTACTTGATCGGTCGGATCGTGAAGACGTACGACTACATCAACCGCGTTGTGTTAACGCTTCCGCTTTCGGTCTACGAGGGTATGTGGACAACACTCTCCCCTCTCGTTGCTATGCATCACCACGATCTTGCGTGTGCGTAGGAAATTTTTTGAAATTACTACGTTCCCCAACAGTAACTACATCGTGGCGACGCACGCGACGCAACCACATGCATATGGGGCCCCCAACATGATCGTGCGCCAACCCCAACCGCTGGCAGAGCGCGCATGGAGGGACTCGAGCAGCGCACTCCGCGGCTGCCTCAATGGCAAGCAACCATACATATACATATATAGCAGTTCAACACGCAAGGAAAAGCTGTCCACAAGGCGAGTGCATGGAGGTACGCGAGCAGAGCGCGCCGTGGCGCCCAACGGCGAGTAGAGCACGGCGAGGGACGTGAACAGAGGCCGACACGGTGATACATGGCAAATAAGACGAACTGTGCGAGCGCTGGTGGAGACATCAAGCACGATTCATATTAGAGTTGCGTGTGCGATACGTGGCATACAGTTGATCCATCCGAGCTGCTTGTGATGGAATAAGCCGTGTGTGTTGTGGGCAAACGCTTGCTGGTATAAAATTGTCAGCAATTGATGAATTCATCACCGACGGGTTCCCTAGTGCGGTTCATGTGCGATGCGATATGCTCTGCTGCACAACATCTATGCTCTGTCTATAGAAGAACAACATATATACTTATAACAGGACATGCACTACAAAAAAAATATACTTCAGTGATGATACGTGTTTGCCACCGTAGGTGTCGCGGGGAACCAGAGCCACCTATGGGACTAAGGGCACCTTGCTGGTTCAGCAGGGGGGATGTCACGTTGCACAAAGAGCAGAAGAGCGTGGGGCAGCACGGCAGAGATCACACGGGAAATTTTACCCAGGTTTGGGCTGCCATGAGGCGTAAAACCCTACTCCTGCTTTGGTGGATTGATGGTGGAAGAATGGTGTGGGGGCGCAGTACACTTGCCCGGCAGGGGTGCCTCGGGGCGATAGTGGCTAGCACGCGTATGAGTGTGTGGTGTCCAACCTTCTAACCCTTTCTACGGTCGCCATGGGCCTCCTTTTATAGTTAGGGGTCACCACTATGGCAAAGTAGTCATTATGCACTAATAAGATAGCAAACAGTGCTATCATACCTAACTCTGCAGGCTGACAGGGTGCATTGAATGCACTGTTTAACGTTACGTAGTTGCTTGCCCGGCAAGCCTTGCCGGGCTGTTTTGCCAGCTTCACACCTACTCGCTTGACACGTCGCAGGACGGGTGTCGTTCGTGGGCATTCCCTGTAGAAAGAGGCCGCCATCTGGCGAATGGCTGCCACTTCATCACTTTGCGGCTTGACACCGCATCGATCGACGATGTGGGTCGTGGTGGAGTAGTTGGATGAGGTGGTTTTTCCTCCGCGAGTCCCGGCAGGCCCTGCCGGGACGTCTTGGACGTCTTCTTCCGGGGGCAACCCCGCCCTCGTCGAGCTCGTCTGCCCGGCAAGGGACGCTTTTGTCCTGGTGGTATCTTGCTTCCCCAGCTCGGTCTTGGTCCTCTTGATCTGCATGTTGCTCCTTCGAAGTTCTTGGTCTCTTGTACTCTGACTTGACTTGGTGCCATAACCTTATTCCTGCGCGTGCGCACAGTCTGGGCAACAGACCCAGGGTTTGTTCACCGACAGAAGCCCCCGGGTCTGCCCGAGCACCGTGCCGAGCGTCGTCGGGGTAGGGCCTAATAAGTGCGCAGGCAGGGGTGCTGAAGCGGCTGGCCTCTCGAGGTCTCCTTCGCTTCTTCATTAATCTTGAGACTGGGCCAGTTTCTGATTTCTCCGTGTGTTGCGTAAAGCCAAGAGTGGTGGGGCCACCCTTGTAATGGCCCGTGAATGACTTTAACGCATGGGGTAGAAACTACCAATTCACTCTTCCGACCACGCCCTTATCCTTAGCCACGTATGCGGCATGCATCACGCGGGGTAGGTAACGGAGGCGCGTGGCGTGGAGGAGCATCAAGGTGAGGGCCCAATCTTCTTGAGTTGGCGGAGGAGGACGGTGTGGTCGCCTGTTGAGGGAGTGGCTCCCCACACCCCAGCCTGCCTATAAAAGGAGGGGTGAAGGGAGGGTGGAGTCATCCATCCTTGCGTTCCCCCTCCTCTGTTTTCCGCTTCCTACTAGTATGTCGAAGAGGAGAGCCCGGGGCCTGGCCCCGGGCTCCAGTCCAAGGCCAGCGTCGCCAAATGTTGGTGCCGGTGCTTGGGGAGTGAGCCTGGTCCATGCCGTGGGAAATATCGCGTCTCCCCATCGTGGGGAGATGCTTGCCCCTTCCACCCTAGTCGGCTGCCCGTCAAGCAGTGCGGTATCACGCCCGGGCTTCCGTCGCTTGCGGGCTCAACGGCCAGGTCCTCGGCGTCTTCGGGACTTGCCCGGGAGGCAGGGCCGGAGATCGTTGGTAATCCCAGCACTGCCCCTTCCGGAGGCCTTGGGGTTGATGTCGACGAGAGGCACGCCTTCATACCCGCCGAGGTGGGGAGTGGTGCGCCTCAAGCCCCCTGGTCGTCTTGGCCGCTTGCCGCCTTCCCGAAGAAGGCGTCGGCCCATGAGATAGACGCCCTCCTGGGATGGTGTTGATGAATATGAAGCCAGAGGAGACGGAGAAGGTGGGAGGCAGGCTGTCCAGTCGAAGTACGATAACACTGACGCGCTCGTCTCGTACTGGCGACCTCCTGCCCGTCTGTCTGACTCTTCCCCCTCTTTCCCTGGCACCGTCATGACCGTTTTACCAGCCCCCGGGGAAAGGCTTGCCCCTCTAGTGCTCCCGCTTCCTCTAGTGATCTTCCAGCTGGTCCTCAACGTCCTCTTCTACCGGTGCCTGTGCTGGAGTCTTCTGACTGGTCCTGGAAGTGGTGACCAGGGGGCCGCTGCGGTGCTCCTTCTGCCTTCCTCCTTCGCAGCCTCGCCACTCCCGATCTTGTCAGGCTGTGCTCGGCAGGCCCTAACGGGATCGGGGTGGCGTTGTGTCGACGCGTGTCCTGCCCTCTTCTCTTCCCACCGCACTACCTGGGACAAGAGGGATAGGGAGAGGATTTTATAGGGAACTTATCTTTTTTCAATCTTAAACCTGCCGGCACTTGCCAAATTTTAATTCAAATAATGTAATCTCTCGAGTCCATGTTTGTGTCCTGTAAGGTTTGCACTTGTATTATCAGCATGTCAATGAAAAAGATGAACCTTGTCGAGAACTCGTGCATGTATATGTCCATGCAGAGGTGGGATGCCTCTTTTGTTTAAATAAACGAGTCTTCTCCAGCAGGCTATCCTACCGGTACCCTTTTGTTTGCCGGAGAACTAAGCCTACCGGGCAAGACATAAAGGTTCCAGCCCCCCGCCAGCCCCTTTTTACCAAAGGCCACTGCGACCATCCTGACCGAAGCAGCGTTTGAGTCAAGGATGGGAGCACCTGAGTTTCAAAGAGCGGCGAGGTTTTCCCATTCACACGTTTTAGCTTACAGAACACTTATGGACAAGAGGTAGAACTTATCTGCTTGGATTGCCGGGGATCACAGTGCTGGTCCATCTTCCCAACTCCTTGTAGAAGCCAAGTTCATGGCAGGAACCTGTAGCTTTATGCAGATGAGAATGATGCAGAATGCGATCCTATCTATATGCATATGCAAATGCTCATGAAATGCTTATGCAATGCTCCTGGAATGCTCATGTATGCATGCAACTTGGTCAGGGCCCCCCCAGCGCTTCGTTTATTTCTCTGTTGCTCAGGGTCATCGTCTGGCTTTGTACAAGGGGTTACATGCAGCTAAGGCAAGGCCTGTACAAAAGGGTGGTTGTTGGGTAGGGCCCGACAGTTGCGCCTTACGGGTAGAACTTGCGGAGATGCTCAATATTCCATGATTTTTGTAATTGAATGCCATCTTCGATCTCCAGACGGATTACGCCAGGTCTGGTGACTCGTACTACCGGTAAGGGCCTTCCCACTTTGGCGTCAACTTGTTTGTACCCTTGGCGGACTGAACGCACCTAAGGACAAGGTCGCCTTCCTCAAAACACCGAGCATGAATCCTGCGGCTATGATAGCGACGCAGGGCTTGCTGATAGCATGCAGCACGCGTAGCAGCCTGGAGACGGTTCTCCTCGAGTAGCAGAGCGTCGTCACACCGGCGCTGATCTTGCTCTACTTCATCATAGGCAAGCACTCGAGGCGACCCGTAAATGAGTTTCATGGGGATAACTGCTTCTACCCCATAGACCAGGGAGAAAGGAATCTGCCCGGTAGCTCGATTTGGTGTCATTCTGAGGGACCAGAGAACTACCAGCAGCTCATCGATCCATCGCATGCCGTGCTTCTGCAGCGTATCAAAGGTTCTTGTCTTGAGTCCCCGCAGCACTTTAGCGTTCGCCCTCTCAGCTTGCCCATTGCTCCTGGGATGTGCGAAAGGGGAAAATGAGATCTTGCTTTTGAGGGTATGAACATATTGCATGAAGGTGCGGCTTGTGAACTGGGTGCCGTTGTTGGTAATGATCTGTCGGTTCTGGGGTTCCGGAAAAACCCTTAAGGTTCGAACTCTGGAGTGCGCGCGAAGTTCTTTCCCTCCTACCGATCCACACCCTAGCTCACTAAGATCTTCGCGGACGAACTCGATGAACTCGCAATACAGAAAGACACGAGATTTATACTGGTTCGTGCCACCGTTGTGGTGTAATACCCTACTCCAGTGTGTGGTGGTGGATTGCCTCTTGGGCTGATGAAGAACAGTACAAGGGGAAGAACAGCCTCCTGAGGTTGAGGTGTTCTTGTGCTCTGCCGACGTGTGTGGATGAGATGGCTCTGAATGAGTTATCCCCTACGGTGGTGGCTAGCTCTCCTTATATAGGCCCTGGTCCTCTCCCCAAATATTGAGCGGGAAGGGAGCCAACAACGGCGGGCAAATTTGAAAGGGGACAGCTAGTACAAGCTATCCTGACAAAAGTGGTCTTCGCCTGCAAAAGGCTCTGGTGGTGACGCCATCTTGGGCTCCATGATGACCTCCGTCTTGCCGTCCTGCTGGTCTTGGTCTTGTTGCACCGACATGGAAACCTTTGCCTGATGCCTCGGTACTCCGCGCCTGTGCTTGCCCCCTTGGCACCAAAGAGGAAACAACAATACAAAAAAAGACACATCCGTGACATTTTGGGCCGAACGAAAATCTTTTCTGTCATACTTATGACACTTCTATGACTATAATTGTGAAAAAACCCTGTATCATCATAGATGTGGTGGGGTCCTACTTCTATGACAAAAAATCATGACAAAAAATGGGCTTTTCGTCCTGGGTGGGCCGGAGACGCAGCTGCATGACATTCTTTGGGCCGTCCATGACGGAAAAAACCGTGGTAGAAGCGAGGGCGCGGAAAATATCGGGGAGTCCCCTGTTACGGTGGGTGGTCGGGGGCCGAGCGATGCACGTTTCTCTCATATGTACGCGCGTGTGTGCGAGGCGTTGGGCTCTAACTGAACCCGAGCGAGGCATTGGGCTCTAACTGAACCCAAGCGATTGCACTGCAGGCTACGCGTTACTGAACCCGAGCGATCGATCGATGGCTGTTAACTGAACCCGATCGAGCGATTCCTTCGCTACTGCTGCTAACTGAAGCCGATCGATGCTGCCTCTGGATGAACAGTGGGTGTTGCGGGGGGGGGGGGGGTTGGATGAACAGTTCCCGGTGGGGGTGGATGAACAGGACCCTGTGGCGTTGCATCTGGATGAAAAGTGAGCGTTGCTGGGGGGGTTCGATGAACACTTCCCGGTGGGGGTGGATGAACAGGACCCCGATCGTTCGAGCCGGTTAGGGCTGGATGAACAGGACCTCGTGGACGGCAGGATGAACAGGACCACCCCGTGGAGGGCAGGATGAACAGTAGCCCGTGGAGGGGTGGTTGAACAGGAGCCCGTGGAGAGGGCTGGTTGAACAGTAGCCGGTGGAGTAGCGCGCCGTGGAGGCTGGATGAACATTAGCCCGTGGATGAACAGTCGTAGGTGGAGGCTGGAGGAGGTCGACGGTGGATGAACAGTAGCCCGTGGAGGCTGGAGGGGGTCGACGGTGGAGATGAACAGTATCTCGTGGAGTCCCGTTTTGTGGTACACCACACCCCTCCCGATGAACAGGACCCCGTTTTGACCGTAGCGCTCCAACACAAGTCTGTTTCCTCCGTTTTGCGGTACGCCACACCCCTCCCGATCAACAGGACCCCCGTTTCGACCGTAGGAGGTCCGTTTCCTCCATTTTGCGGTACACCAGACCCCTCCCGATCAATAGGATACCGTTTCGAACGTGGCCGGTCGAACACAAGGCCGTTTCCTCCGTTCTGCGGTACGCCAGGCCTCGTTTCCATTGGCTGTTCCGTCCAAGCCCTCCTGATGAACACGACGACACATTCCGTTCCGACCCAGCCGGTTGGCTCCCCATGAACACGACGGCGACGCTGTTTCCCCGTTCCGACCCAGCCATGTACACGATCCCTGGCCATACATACGCGCGAGTAGGCGTTCGAGACCCCCCGTATGTACGTACGTGGCCGTATTTACTTTCTTGCACCCTGGCCGCTGTACGTACGTGTACATGCTGCGTGCGCGCCTCTACATCGACTAGTATGTACGTACACATTCGCGACCAGAATGACAACGCCACGTACGCTTCGACCAGGTGGGTCCCGACTGGCAGGCACTTCCTTGCCTGCGGAGATGTAGCTGGTGGGTCCCAGCAGTCAGGGGGTGAATTGGTTTTTTGCCCGGACGCACTTCCTTGCGTGCAAAGATGTAGCTGGTGGGTCCCAGCAGTCAGGGGGAAATGTTTTTTCACAAAATACGGTGGCCCGTCCGGTGGGTCCCTGCTGTCAGCTGGAGGAATAATTATTTTGCACGTAATAAGGAGGCACTTCCTTGCTGCGGCCGTGGACCCAGCTGTCAGCCTCTCCACGTACAGTCCACGTCCGATGGAAGCCGTTCCTTGACCACGTTGACCACTGAGTGAGTCCTGGATTAGGGGGTCCTCGGACAGTCAGACTATATCCTTTGGCCGGACTATTGGACTATGAAGATACAAGATTGAAGACTTCGTCCCGTGTCCGGATGGGAATCTCCTTGGAGTGGAAGGCAAGGTTGGCAATACGGACATGTAGATTTCCTCCCTTGTAACCGACCCTGTGTAACCCTAGCCCCCTCTGGTGTCTATATAAACCGGAGGGTTTAGTCCGTAGGACAACAACAATCATACCATAGGCTAGCTTCTAGGGTTTAGCCTCTATGATCTCGTGGTAGATCAACTCTTGTAATACTCATATCATCAAGATCAATCAAGCAGAAAGTAGGGTATTACCTCCATCGAGAGGGCCCGAACCTGGGTAAACACCATGTCCCCTGCCTCCTGTTACCATCCGCCTTAGACGCACAGTTCAGGACCCCCTACCCGAGATCCGCCGATTTTGACACCGACATTGGTGCTTTCATTGAGAGTTCAACTGTGCCGTCAGCATAGGACTAGATGGCTCGTCTCGTTGTCAAGGACAACATCACCTCTGGGGGAGCCCTGGCTATAGGCCAAACCCTCCGACTAGGCGGTTTCGTCATGACCGCCCGTTCGGCCGCTGCACCGACGATGACTTCTCGGGTCATCGAAAACAGCCTCCACGTCGGCTCGGAATTCACCGAGCAGTTGGACCCAATGGAGCTCTCTTCCTTGAACGAGCTCTTGGATCGCATCGCCGCCTTGGGAGTCGCTACAGACTATGATCAGATCGGACTTAAACCCGACCAAAGGGAGATCAACTCCCCGCCGGTCACCCATCAGATAGCGGTGGTGGAGGAGCAATGCGGCGATTCTTCCTCTATCTTGAGGACAAACTATGTCCGGATTCCCGAGCTCTCCGAGCCGGATACCCGTCTACGGGAGGACATGGACCAAACCTTGAACCTAGAATCAGGCAGTGGGCCAGACCTATTGGGCAATATCCCGGAGCCCGAACTTCCAAGATCGGAAACTCCTCCGCCCCTCGGTCTCAGATCGGGTCAGGGTTCGGACTTAAATCCACCGACCCACCCAGATATAAGCGATCTTTCCCACATTCGACAAGAGCCCCAGGAGACAGTACATCACTATTGGGCCAGATTCCTCCTTGTAATGAGCAAGGTCAAGGACTGTCGCGAGGAGGACGTAATTTCATGCTTTTGCAAAAATTGCACGGACAGGGGAATCCTCAACGCCATAAGTCACCGTGACATAACACGCTTCGCTGACTTGGCGGCCATAGTACGGAAGTACTGTGCAATGGAAAGCGCCTGGAAAACCCAAACAAACTTTTGGGATCCTCTGGCTCTCACTAAACCCCCCGTCCGAACTAAAAGGGTGTACTCTCGTAAGTCACCCGATCCAATTACAAAGAAACAAAGGCCCACTACAGAGATGGCTTAATGGGCCATGCAAAATTCATAGTACAACGGATACCATACCAACACACAGCCTTAGAGCATGTTGGGTACTCCGGCAGGTGGCCAAGAGCGGTGAGGATCTCCTCATCAACAATACCGCAGAGCACCATCCCGTGGAGAATAACAATACAGTATTAACAGTCTTAAGGACCTTCGCCTCAAATAATAGGCGTAAGCGAGCACCAGCCGCCTTGGTCCTTAGTCCAATTGTGGATGGCTTCCGGCTTACTAAAGTGCTCATGGACGGCGGCAGCGGATTAAACCTCATCTATGAGGAGACTCTTCGAAAAATGGAAACAGACAGAAGCCGCATAGAGCAAAGCAGCACGACCTTCAGAAGAATCATCCCTAGTCGCGAGGCACGATGTGCCGGGAAAATCACACTGGATGTGGTATTCGGCACGCCGGAGAATTACAGGTCCAAAGAAATCACATTCCAAGTGGCCCCATTCAATAGCGGATACCACGCCCTTCTAGGGCGGGAGGCATTCACGATCTTCCAAGCTATACCCCATTACGTGTACATGAAGCTCAAAATTCCCGGGTGGAATCATCACCCTAGCTAGTGATCGGGACATAGCACTCCGCGCCGAAAATAAAACCACCGCACTAGCCCTCGAGGTGTTATCCGAAGCCCTCGCGGCCAAAGAACATACGGCGCTGCGCTCCATAGTGGACAGGGACGACGTGATCCTTGACAAAATACCCAAATCCACCACTTCCAAACCAGCGGATGAAATAGTCAAATTCCAAGCCCACCCAACGGACCCTACGAAAACAGCATCTATCGGGGCACAGTTAAACCCCACAGTAGATGCCGCACTACGAGAGTTCTTGCGTGAAAATTGGGACATCTTCGCCTGGCATCCTTCAGACATGCCAGGAATCCCACATAGGCTGGCCGAGCATAGTCTTAAAATTCTAAAGGGGTTCAAGCCGGTCAAGCAGACTCTTCGGCGCTTCTCTGAACCTAAGTGGCAAGCCATGGGAGAAGATCTAGCCAAGTTACTGGAGGCCGGATTCATCCGAGAGATAAAACATCCGGACTGGCTAGCAAACCTAGTGATGGTACCAAAGAAGGACAAATCTTGGCGCCTATGTGTTGACTTTAAGGACCTTAACAAGGCTTGCCCCAAGGATCCCTTCCCCCTCCCTCGCATCGATCAAATTATCGATGCTACCGCAGGACACGACTCACTGTGTTTCCTCGACGCATACTCCGGATACCATCAAATTAAGATGGCGGAATCCGATCAAGCCGCAACGGCATTTATCACTCCATACGGCCCCTTCTGTTTTAACACCATGCCCTTCGGGCTCAAAAACGCTGGTGCAACCTATCAACGCATGATTCAGACATGCTTGGAGACACAGATCGACAAAACAGTGGAGGCATACATAGACGATGTGGTCATTAAAACCAAACACGTCGAATCCTTAATAGACGACTTGAGGCTCACATTCGACAATCTCTGAACATACGACATTAAGCTCAATCCAGAAAAATGCGTCTTCGGCGTGCCCACCGGAAAGCTCTTAGGCTTGATCATATCCAACAGAGAAATCGAAGCGAATCCGGCTAAAATCCGAGCTCTGTCACAGTTGGCCATCCCAACAGACCTCAAGCAGATCCAAAAATTAACTGGATGCGTGGCTGCTTTAAGCCGCTTTATCTCCCGATTAGGAGAAAAGGCACTGCCTCTTTATCGCCTCCTTCGACGCACCGAACACTTCGAGTGGACGGACGCAGCCACGACCGGATTAGAAGAAATAAAGGCAATTTTGGCCACAAACCCAATCTTGGCCGCACCTAACGTCGGTGAACCAATGCTGCTGTATATAGCGGCAACACACCAAGTTGTAAGCGCAGTGCTCGTCGTCGAACGAGAGATGGACGGACATAAGTTCCCGCTTCAAAAGCCGGTATACTATGTATCCACTGTCCTCACTCCATGCAAATCACGGTACCCACATTATCAAAAGATAGCATACACGGTCTTCATGGCATCCCGGAAGCTACGACACTACTTTCAAGAGTGTTCAATTACGGTGGCCTCCGCAGTACCACTCAACGACATAATAAACAACCGCGACGCCACGGGCCGGATTGCTAAATGGGCTATTGAGCTCCTCCCGTTCGACGTAATATATAAACCACGACGAGCCATTAAGTCACAAGTACTGGCTGATTTTGTCGCCGAATGGACAGAAGCCGAACTCCCTAAAGAGTACGACACATACTCCAATTGGATTATGCACTTTGACGGCTCTAAAATGTTGGCTGGTATGGGGGCAGGCGTCGTCATGACATCCCCCACAGGAGATACAGTCCAATACGTACTCCAAATACTATACACAGACTCCAACAACGCAGCAGAATATGAGGCACTGTTACATGGTCTCCGGATGGCAGTCTCCATGGGCATTCAACGCCTGGAGGTGCGTGGGGACTCGAACCTCGCGATATCTCAAATAAATGGAGATTTCGACGCCAAAGATCCAAAAATGGCGGCTTATCGCAACGCCGTCCTCAAAATGTCAGCTCGGTTCGAGGGGCTTGAATTCCACCATGTGGCCTGGGAAAACAATCAGGCGGCGGATATCCTCGCCCGCATCGGCGCTAAGCGCGACCCCGTCCCACCTAATACCTTCTTGGAAAGGCTGTTTAAGCCATCCGTGGTATGGGAAGGAGAGACCGGTAACAATAGTCCAGACCTGGCCACAACACAAGATACCGAACACTCTGACATAATCGGAGGCTCTGCCACCGAAATAACACCTTCCGCCCACGTGATAATGGCTGTCATCACCCCGTGGACAGAACCCTTCTTGGCCTACCTAACTAGGCAGAAACTACCTGAGGACCCAAATGAGGCACGTTGCATTGTGCGGCAGTCTAAAGCCTACAAGGTCCACGAGGGAGAGCTTTATAAGAAAAGCGCTACCGGAGTCCTTCAAAGGTGCATCTCCGAAGAGGAAGGACGGAAACTTTTGGCAGAAATTCACGCTGGACTCGGCGGCCACCACGCCGCAGCCCGGGCCCTTGTAAGCAAGGCCTTCTGTACATGTTTTTACTGGCCGACGGCCCGAGCAGACGCACAGGATCTCGTCCAACGATGCGTCGGTTGCCAGCTTTTTGCAAATCAAAGCCATATGCCGCCTACCGCTCTCCAAACAATCCCCATCACTTGGCCCTTTGCGGTCTGGGGGCTTGATATGGCCGGACCCCTCAAAGGGGGAAGCCACAAGAAAAAATACTTATTGGTCAAGGTGGATAAATTCACCAAATGGATAGAAGCTAAACCAGTTAAAACGGCCGAGTCTGGACCAGTGATAGACTTCATATCCGTGGTTGTACACCGTTACGGCGTCCCCCACAACATCATCACCGATAACGGCTCGAACTTTACATCCGATGAGGTAAAAAATTGGTGCAGCAACATGGGCATTAAGCTCGATTATGCTTATGTCTATCACCCGCAAACTAACGGACAAGTCGAACGAGCAAATGGTCTTATCATGAGCGGCATTAAACCCAGATTAGTGCGATCCTTAAAGGAATCAGATACGCACTGGGTAGAGGAGCTCGACTCCGTACTATGGGGGCTGCAGACCACGCCGAATCGCACTACCGGATACACACCGTTTTTCATGGTGTATGGCACAGAGGCGGTACTGCCCTGCGACATAATTCATGACTCACCTCGAGTGCGCATGTACGAAGAGAAAGAAGCCGAGCTCGATCGGCAGGACAGTTTGGACGCATTGGAGGAGGAGCGTGACGTGGCAAAAGCCCGTTCCGCATTCTATCAGCAACAGGCTCGAAGATATCAAAGCAAAGAAGTACGGGCCAAATTTATAACGTCGGCGAACTCGTTCTACGCCTACCGGAGAAGAAAAAGAACAAACTCAAGCCCAAATGGGAAGGTCCCTTTGTTATTGACCAAGTTCTGACCGGTGGAGCGTACCGTTTGCAGGATGCATCGGACAATCGACTCGAACCAAACCCATGGAACGCAGCCAGACTCCGCAGGTTCTACGCCTAGTGCCGGACTCTATGTTCGTCTCCTTACCTCCATCAATTTTTTATATATCCGTTCTCTGTCTTTTATTTCTTTCTTTCTTCCCCTTTTCTTCAAGGCCTTAAAAGGCTAAATGGTGTCTTGACTACACAATCTTGAGGCGCTAGCCACGCTCATTATACTTGGGGGCTTCTTATACAGAAGCTTAATATAACTATTTGCCGGGCTCTATGCCCCACACATGTGTTGTTCTTCCACATGTACCTTTTTTCGCCATTATATGCATCAATATGACTTAAGTTTTGGCCAAGCCGGGTTGCCTGGCTCTTGTGTTTATGCCCTACGTTCCCGTTAATTCGGCTAGGGCATAAGGGGAGCACCTCTGCGATTGTTACTGCCGGGTCAGCCGGATGTGTACCTCAGAATAGGTGAAGCCGAAAGCTAGCGTTCTTAAGGGAATACTCGGTCGGTGAATAAAAGATGACCTTGATTTATTGTAAATACAAGCCCCCAGATGTTTATATCCTGCGTTTCTTTTCGCAGCTCGGACATGCACATTAGGGCATGCGTACCCAGGGAAAGGAACCCTTAACAGAACTATTCTCCCTAGAAGATGTTTCTTACTATCCATGTAATATAACATAGCTAGTTGGGTACTTGTCTGTTCAAGCACTTATGACCCCTACGCCTGGTTTCCACGCGTACCCCGGTTTTTACATAACTGAGCGGGTATTCGGATACACTCCGGACTATCGGGTCCAGAGGTTGAAGCGAAAAGGTCCGCCATGACAAATGATTTACAATCCGGATAGGGACAATATATATCACTTGAAGTACACAGTCACTTAGCCTGACTAAATTCTTCTTCTATACCATCCAACAGGCTGCCTAGCCTACAATCCTGTTGGGAATACTTTGTGGCTAATTCTACTTGGTCATACACCAAACTGACAGGGATCTCTTTCCCATCAGGCCCCACAGGTCCGACCTCGGCCATGTGGTTTGGGTCAGCCTTGGTATACCGCGTCTTCACCATGGCCCAGACTTCCCTCGCACCTTGTCGGCAGGCTGATATCTTCCATAATCGGAAGCACCGCCGCGCTCCCTTGAGCTTCTCTACAAGCTCCCCCATGCCTCCTGGAAGGGAGGCGGATGGCCACAAGGCTTGGGAAATGCCCTGCATTACCTGCCGAACTTGTTCGTGCAGTTGTGAGAGCTCTGGCAGAAGATCACCCGCAGACCCGGGCATCACCTCCGCGGGACGACCCGTCAGCATACCTGCAGACATAACTCTGTTAACCGGTTTCTTCGCCGAACTCTTTAAAAGTTCGTTCAAGCACTTACTGAAAATGCCGCGTCGAAGCCTCTTATTCTCCTTTACGGAGTCAGCAAGTTGGGCCCGAACATCTTTCAGTTCCACGCCCAGCTGGATATTGGCGTCTTGGAGATCTTTTTTCTCCTGCCTAACCTTTTTAAGCACACGCTCGCCAGCCTTTAGCTGTCGTTGAGCATGCGGCTCATTCCCTATCACGACCTCCGGATTCACTCCGGAGTCATCTGCAGAATCTATTGGTAGATTTGCATGCATGCCGCATACTATCTAGTACCTGTCATTCTTTGCAATAGAAATAAGTGTTACCAGATGGGGCCTTCTCGGATTCCTTTACTGCGGCAATTGCGGCCTGAAGCTGGGCTTTGCACTCCTCCAGCTCTTGGGACAATCGGGTATTCTTCTCCGTAAGAACCTATGCACACAATGATCCTTAAATCAGTTGTGCCAACTGTTTCATGTCTCAGGGGCTACTGATATACATACTTATTAGATTTTCTTCCCCGTATATCCTTTACATACTGGTCCGTGGCTTTGGCAAGACCACTTTGAGCAGCTCGGATGTACGCGTCTCCTGAGTTAAAGGCATCGAACACCTCTTGGGAGAAACAAGCGTCGCGGAGTACGGCCCAGCGGCGCCTGTGATTCATGGCACTCTCCACTTCAGAATTCGTGGCAGACAGCCTATCCGCATCCTTTGTAGGAGGAACATCCGGTGTTGGCCCCATGTTAGCCTCCGCCTCTAAGTCCGGCTCTGGAGCCCGGCTGGTGGAGGCGTGGCCGGCAACCTACGGATATTGTCCGACGAGCGTTTTTCCTACTAGGAAACATGGACGTTATTATATTTTAAAAGACGACAACCACGGAGCGGGGTTTTGTTTCATACCTCTGCGACGGCGTCTCAGTCCTGACCGCCTTCCTTTTAAGCCTACCCGGCTTCGGTGCCCCTTGTTGGTGAGTCACTGCGGGTTCGGCATGGCGTCCCAAGGGCCTTCCCTGTAAGACACCATATGTGTGCTGTAGGTGAAGTGAAAAAAAGGGATCCTTCTTGGAAGTTGGGACGTCGGTTTTACTTACATGCGATGCAGGGAGTAGTCCAGGATAATCGGCTATGATGGCCACCATGGCATCGTCGCAGCTCAATTGATAGAACGTCCTGTCAATCAGCTCCACAAATATGTCCGGATCCTCTTCGAGTCCGGGGTCGAGGGCCCGGTCAGGGTCCTCTGGTTGTGGAGGCGGGCTGTGGACCTCCCTCACAGCTTTTCGCAGCTCCTGCGATGAAATAGCAAGGTAAATATTCATGACAAAGAATGCGGGAAGGTCTGGAGTAAAAAAGTAGAACCTCACCCAGCTTGGGGGCTTGTACATGGACAATCCATCCCGTGGCTTGATACGGATGAACTCCTCTTCCTCTCCTTTGTATAAACTAGACAGTATTTTCGCTAGAGCAGCGACGGAGTCCAGACCTTTACGACCGCAGCGAGTGGCATCGTCTTCTCCATTGAAGTGCCACATGGGGTGTCCCTGATATTGAAGTGGCTGCACTCCCCGCATTATACATATAGACATAAGCTCGATTATTGTCAATCCAGATTTGGCCAACGTTTGTATCCGGCCCATCAGGTAAAGGAACTCTCTATTATCTTCCTCCTGGGGGCTCCGAGGGCGCCAGCTGCGGCGTTTCTTCAAAGGGGCGTTGTTAAACTCAGGAAGGCCCATCCGAACAGGGGCCGGAAGGGGGACGTCCTCCATATAAAACCACTCCGAACGCCAATCTTCGAACGTCTTCTTCGGAGTACCGGACAGATATCCGGTCCCGGCGATGCGCCATATCTCGGCTCCGCCCACTTGATATATCGACCCCTCTTGTGTACGGGGTACGAGGCAGAATAGCCTCTTCCATAGCTCGAAATGAGCTTCACAGCCCTGAAACAGCTCGCAAAAGGCGACATAGCCAGCGATGTGTAACATGGAGGCGGGAGTAAAATTGTGCAGCTGGAGGCCGTAGAACTCCAGGAGCCCACGGAGGAATGGATGAATTGGAAATCCAAGCCCTCTTAATAAGTAATGGACAAGGCATACCCGCTCCCCGTTGGATGGGTAGGGAAAGCTCTCCGCTTGCTCCCCGCCATTATAGGTGGCGAGCCCGGCTCGAACGGGGACCATGTACGCTGGAGGGAGAAATCCCTGGGTCTGCAACTCTACTAATTGGCTGTGCGGGACGGAACACTTCTTCCAATTGCCGGGCTTAGGGCTACGGGAGCGAGAGGAGGAGCTGCGATGGCCGGCCATGTTGGAATGGATTTTTTCCGAGGCGCGCTCCGATGGATACTCGCCGTGGGAGGATGGTGTGATCAGGATCTGAGAATCGCCGTCTCCTTAATAGACGATTTACCCACATGGCTAGGGTGGCAAATGTAAAAATGCCCCGACTTCTTGCATTCGCTCGACACGTGGAGGATAGCCATTATTAGGTGCAGAAGCCAAGGAGTGCAACATTTATGGGAAGCCGGACACTACTCAACAGGTACTCAGGATTTGGAGAAGAACCCGCCTTGCAATGCCGAAGACAATCTGCGCGCCGGACTCATCGTCATTGAAGCCTGGTTCGGGGGCTACTGAGGGAGTCCTGGATTAGGGGTCCTCGGACAGCCGAACTATATCCTTTGGCCGGACTGTTGGACTATGAAGATACAAGATTGAAGACTTCGTCCCGTGTCCGGATGGGACTTTCCTTGGCGTGGAAGGCAAGCTTGGCAATACGGACATGTAGATTTCCTCCCTTGTAACCGACCCTGTGTAACCCTAGCCCCCTCCGGTGTCTATATAAACTAGAGGGTTTAGTCCGTAGGACAACAACAATCATACCATAGGCTAGCTTCTAGGGTTTAGCCTCTACGATCTCGTGGTAGATCAACTCTTGTAGTACTCATATCATCAAGATCAATCAAGCAGGAAGTAGGGTATTACCTCCATCGAGAGGGCCCGAACCTGGGTAAACATCATGTCCCCCGCCTCCTGTTACCATCCGCCTTAGACGCATAGTTCGGGACCCCCTACCCAAGATCCACCGGTTTTGACACCGACAACCACGCCGCGCCGAGAGCACCAGGGCGGTGGACGATGGCGAGGCCTAGGAAGGGGACGACGCGGAGCCGGGGAAGACGCGGCAGTGGAAGCTTGCGCGGAGAGGAGTACGAGGGTTCACTGGTTCGGCTGCGGTGTGAGGCTGCCTTTGCCGCAGGGCCTGGCCAGCGGTGGGAATAGTAGGGGTGGTGAGGCCTCCGCGGCAGCATAGCCTGCCATGGGAGGCAGGAGCATGCGGCACGACCGGCGCTGCTTTGGGCGGCTGGAGCAAGAAGACCAGAGGTTAAAGAAGCACTAAGGCCGTTGGATGGACATCGTACGGTCACTAGAGCTAGAATCGTTCATATTGACTAAGTTGACAAAGCCCTCCGTCCCCGTCAACTTAGTAGGCCCATAAGTTAGCGTCCCACTATGGTGGGTCCCAGCTGGCAGGGGGTATTCATTTTTTTGTGCGCAATAAGGAGGCACTTCCTTGCGTGCGAAGATATAGTTGGTGGGTCCGACCTGTCAGCGGAGGGAACGTTTTTTTCGCGAAATACAGAGGCCCTTCCGGCGGGTCCCAGTTGTCAGTTGGAGGAATCATTATTTTGCGCGTAATAAGGAGGCATTTCCTTGTGTGCGGCCGTGGACCCAGCTGTCAGCCTCTCCACGTACAGTCCACTTCCGATGGATGTCGTTTGTTGACCATGTTGACCACACCGCGCGGAGAGCACCAGGGCGGTGGACGACGACGAGGCCTATGAAGGGAACGACATGGAGCCAGGGAAGACATGACAGTGGCTGCCCACGCGGTGGAGAGTATGAGGGTTGACTGGTTCGGCTGCCGTCGCCGGAAAATAACAGGAGGTGTGGGTGTGTAGAGGGATAGACAGGCCAGGGATGCGAGTATATGATGGGTCCGTGAGGCCTGCCCGGCAGCACAGCCGGCCACGAGAGGCGGGAGCAGGCGGTTCCGACGGCGCTGGTTTGGGCGGCTGGGGCAGGAAGATCAGAGACTGAAGAAGCATGATTGCCGTTAGATTGACATCTAACGGTCTGATGCTAGTAGAGTCGATTGTTGACTAAGTTTCTTTTTTGATAAACCTTGTGTACGCATGAACTTAGTAGGCCCACAAGTCAGCCTCCAAATCTGTTGTGGCAGACAACATAGAGCCCATTTGCTATTTTTTAATAATTTGCAGCCCATTTGCTAATCCTTAAGTAATTTATTACAGCCCATTTTCTTCACAGGACCACGGTCAAAAAGTTCTACCTTATTTTGCATATTTCGGTGGAGTCCGAACTTTTGTAATCGCGAAATGATAAACATTTTTTAAGAACTTATTGATTTGCCAAAAAAATCATTTTGTTTTTGTAAGCAAATAAGACGTGGGACAATTGAGTTGGTTTAAGGGAAAACCAGTGGTAAAAAAATCAGCAACAAAAATAAGGATGTAAATATGAAAAGTGAATTTTATGTATTTTCAATATAATGATACGTGTATATGAACTAGTAAAACTATAGGTAGAGATTAGAAAATGGATGTAGGACATGCGTTTCAAGAGGAAAATAGAAATGGGCTGTGTGTTTGATTCAGTAAAAAAAGTGCCTGCGGATGTTGTAAGACAAAATATAACTAATGCTGGCGGGCCAGAGGCCAGTAGATATCCGCTGGATCATTGTGCCCCGTTGTCGTCATGGGCTGGGCCTGTTAAAAACAAAACCAAGCCTGGGCAGTCTACAGCCCAGTTGAAACTTGCTCGACCTAAAAAAACAATATACGTGCTCAATAAATGAGATAATTCTGCAAGTACAGACTGTAACTGGGATGCAGCAGGGATATTGTTTTTCCGTCGTGATAATAAGAGCATGCACTTGTTTCAAAAAAATTGGAGAACTGTGAATTCGAACGGCAGGTGCTTATGCTACCCATCCAATAAAAATCAGGTGCTTGAAAATTCTTTTTGAAACAAATGAATCAGCTTTATATCCACGTCGACCCTCGGCATGATGGTTGGAAGCAAATGCCAAGTTCATACCAAAAGATCGTTAACAACAATACCAACTTGCGGACGACTAGGTAGTACAAGTACCAATACCAAACTAACTTATAATCTTTTTACTCCTGGCCCTACTGTTCGTCTGGTAGAAAATCTTGCAGAGGACCAGCTCCCGCTCCTTCTCTTGCTCCAGGTCCCCGAGGTGGTACTGGTGCATCACCCAGTTGGTCCTCTGCTGGTCGAAGTTCTTGTTGGTGTGCAGCACCAGAACCTTTTTGATGCCCGTCTGGCGGCCATTGACCATCACCGGCAAGGTATTGCCGGTGTTGTGCCACATCACATGCATGCCGCACTCCGACTGTATCTTGCGACGCGTCCACGTGCCCCTTTTGAACGCCCTGGAATTGCGCTGGAAGAAATGCTTGCTTAGGCCACTCAGAGTGATACCTGCAGTATTGTCGAATACAGGTTTTAGTGTACGTAGTTGGCATTTTCATAACATCTTTGGCATGTTGCAGTCACTTGTTTCACTTTTTATTAACTGTCAAATTGTAATTGCTTCACCAGGTCTGCGTCTAAAAAGAAAAATAGAGCTATAAACAAAGGAATATGTTTGTGCAAGTAGACGACCGATCGGTGTCTTACCTGGAAATTTCTCAGGATGGGTGTAGCATATGCCGTGCTCGCTGTCGATGGTTGGTATGAACAAATCGATGAGAGGGTGAGATCTTGCGCTGTCAGCACTCACTTTGGCCTCAAGGTGCTCGATCAGCTCTTGATCCGTGGGATCGAACTTGACGCCAGCCGGCAACACCGGCCAATCCTTCTTCGATTTGCATGGGTTAATTCCAGTTATATGGTACTCAATTTATGCTCAATCGACTGTTTTAAGTGAATGATGAAAGATTTCGACAGATAAGTGGTACTCCAAATCTGAACTCCAGAATACCCGAACACGCCGCCGGGATTCTTTTGTCACCTCACGCGCAATGTGTTGTCACGTCAATTCAATGTGTGGACATGATGAATAATTTGAATGACGCATACTAGTACTGCTACTGTACTACTTACTAGTCGTATTTAGTGTCACATTTTAACCATAGGTTTAACTAACAAGTACGCACTTGAAGCCTAAGTGATATATATATATATATATATATATATATATATATATATATATATATATCTAGTGCACAGCATCTCCATCATCATTATCAGTACATCCTGCGCAGGTGAGTTAGGATGCACTTGATCCCAGAAAGGTATCTATCCTTCAAACCAGAGGAGTGCTTCAAACTAACAACAGTCCAACGAAAGAGGGTCGTGCTACAGCAGCAGAATACATGGCTCAGTCTACATCTCAGTACGAATCAAGTTGTGCATATTTGCTGTTGGCATGAACCACATCGCCGCATGTCGGGTTTGCAAAAGCCATCCATCGCATGGAAGCTTGATGCCTTTCACACACTGAAGATTATCTCGCAACAAGCTATGTCGACGAATCTCTGGATATGGTGATTCATGAAACCCATGGTATGATGTGTAAATACAGTCCCCCCTAGTGAATGGAAGTTGCATAGCATGGTAATAATCGCCGGTGATATGATCGATGATTGGTAGGATGATCGGATAATTGAGCCCCAGGAACATGGAGTGGTTGCCGAGGCTGTAAACCCGCCTCCAGTTGAATACGCCTGGCCCAACGGAGCTGGGATATTTCTCGAACACGAAGCAGCCATAGCCATCAATGTCAGGAACCCCCCAGGCATTGTACTGCATGTGGTTTGATGAAATGGTTTGGTCAATTTGGTACGTGAAAATGAGCATCAAATGACCACCATCAGCTGAACGAGCGATAAACCACCACCCATCGGCTGGTATGATTCCAGGTCCTGGAATCATGAAGGCCAGCGCATTTGCGTCTGCTGCAACAATTCAAATTGGAGACCAAAAGGACAAAAATAAACAATCATGTTCAGAGTATGTGTGGAATTAAGATTATTATAACAGTGACACATATCATAGACAGAGAATTGCAATGCCGTGGTCATGATCATACCCCAAGTTAAAAAAATAAGCCAATAGCTTTCATATTCTAGCAATATATCATGGTTCAAACATCATGTACCAATGAGAGGAAAACAAATATGACAGGGCCTACTCATATTCTACCATAGCACTTACAACAGTTATCATATCAACTCTAAGAAATAACATGCGTTGTTATAAAAATCCTAGAAATGAGAGTAACATATAGCAATCATGAGGTTATACTCATAATATCTATTCTAACAATCATTAGATACCAATTGTTCTCATATCAACTCTAACAATAACATGTGTGGTCATAAAAATCTAGGAAATGAGAGGAACATATAGCAATGATGTGGTTATAGACATACTATATATTCTAAATTTAACAATGAACAGGAAGTCATATTCTTAAGGTAAAGATGATATGAGATAGAACAATTACACGACGATACATTCCACCAGTATAGGCAGCCAATCTGTGCGTCGACCGCATAAACGATGCCATCATGCACTATAGCATCAGACAGAAGTGTTGGGTGAAGAGGATCGACGATGAGCCATAACCATGTATGGCGACCAGATTCCAGATAGACTAATCCCATGTTGAACACGACAATGAGCTTGTAATACATGTAGTCTTCTGATGGTGTGGGCACTTCGCAGATTACAACCTTCAGCAAACAGAGGTCGAGCCAAAAGCTATACGCGTCTCGTGCGTAGTAGGCAGGAGTGTCCGGCGGGCCGCGAGGCTCGATGGCGGCGGTATCCAAAGATGGAAGGGTGATCTCTCGCTGGGTGTAGATATCGACGAGACGCCACGGACTACCGGATTGGTGGATGAGGACGATCCAGTTGGCCTTCATGCCCGCCCAGTAGTGGCCGCACATGAAGGGCAGGTGGACGTGTAGTGGTAGCATGTCGAGGTGCACCACGACAACCTTTGTAGGATCGTCAAGTCGGTGTCTGGGCCACCTGCGAGGATCGGGCATCAGCAAGCAGGGTGTCTTGAAAAGAGCCGACCGGTTGCACACGAGTAGACAGTACAAAGACACCGAGCATGCGGCCATACGGACGGTGCTGAGTAGGTCCATACGATTACAGATCTGCTCCAAGAGAACATCGGGGAGGGAATTCCAATCGCGGCTCTGCGTGTCAGTCGGTTCTGCCATTGGGGTTTTCGGTGCCTGCGAGCCAGTGGGGAAGTGGATTCGGGCGGGCGAGCGAAGAAGCTTCTCCTCGTGTGGTCGAGCAGTGAGCGCGAGCTACCAAGGAAGATAGCGCGGGCAGGCGAGCAGTGAGCGGGGGGAAATGGTGTGCGGCCGTCGATGGGGAAGAGAGGAGGAAGAAGAGTGGAAGACGGGGAAGAAAGTGCATTAATCTCAATTCTACTACTACTACTAGGATATACTGTCCTTCGGATTGTAAATAGTTACACCGATGACATGTGGGTCTACCACAAGAGGGCCCACATGTCAGTTAATGGAGGACAGAAGCGTGCTCTACTGGCAAACATGATGGCAGTACTGGGTAAGGCTGATTTAGTAACACCAACACGCTGGTTCAGCTTATTAATTAAGTGTCCCATCTGCTACAGCGTGTATTGTCACTTCACTGCGAAGACTAGTTGAATAGTTCTCTCTGACCGAGATGGGGAATAAAGGATCGCGAAGACTTCCTTTCTACATTATCCCTATGCCTCTACGCTCACTTCACTCATTTTTCTCCGTATGTAGTCACTTGTTGAAATCTCTAGAAAGACAAATACTCCGTATTTGGGAACAGAGGGAGGATTTTACTCCGTATTTGGGAACAGAGGGAGGATTTTACTCCATATTTGGGAACAGAGTGAGTATCACCATATGGAGGGAACAGGGGAAGCTTGAAATATGAACATGTCAATGGGAGGGAGTAATCCCCATGCATGCATGCATGCATGCAACATGCAATACACATGGACGCACGCAACACTCACGCACCCATGCGGCACACAGCACACGACGCAACACACACGCTCACGCTCAAGTGCTCAACTTACTCCCTACGTCCGTGAAAGACTGTACATTTAGAGATTTACACATTGACCAGGGCATAATTAACGCCCAAAAGTTATGTGTGCATGCGACCATTGAGAGAAGAAGATTAAATGAAGGTCGTTGCATGCTGTAATTAAGGATAGACATGTATCCTATACCTAGGGCACAAGTTGGTGCATTAGTCAATCAATATCGATTTAGATTAAAGGCTAAATGCATTGGAAGTGTAGATGTCTCCAACGTATCTATAATTTTTGATTGTTCCATGCTATTATATTATCTGTTTTGGATGTTTATGGGCTTTATTAAACACCTCTATATTATTTTTGGGACTAACCTGTTAACACAGAGCCCAGTGCCAGTTTCCGTTTTTTCCCTTGTTTTAGTGTTTCGAAGAAAAGGAATATCAAACGGAGTCCAAACGGAATGAAACCTTCGGGAGAGTTATTTTTGGAACGGAAGCAATCCACATGACTTGGAGTGTACGTAAGGGAAGCAACGAGGAAGGCACGAGGCAGGGGGGTGCGCCCACCTCCCCTGGGCGGGTCCTCCACCCTCGTGGGCCCCTCGTGGCTCCCCTTACCGACTTCTTTCACCTATATATCTCCATATACCCTAAAACCATCGGGGAACAGAATAGATCTGGAGTTCCGTCGTCGCAAGCCTGTGTAGCCACCAAAAACCAATCGGGACCCTGTTCCGGCACCCTGCCGGATGGGGAGCCCTCACCAGTGGCCATCTTCATCATCCTGGCGCTCTCCATGACGAGGAGGGAGTAGTTCTTCAGATGGTACGATCTTGATGTATCGCGAGCTTTGCTATTATAGTTGGATCTTATGATGTTTCTCCCCACCTACTCTCTTGTAATGGATTGAGTTTTCCCTTTGAAGTTATTTTATCAGATTGAGTCTTTAAGGATTTGAGAACGCTTGATGTATGTCTTGCCGTGCTTATCTGTGGTGGCAATGGGATATTCACGTGATTCACTTGATGTATGTTTTGGTGATCAACTTGCGGGTTCCGCCCATGAACCTATGCATAGGGGTTGGCACACGTTTTCGTCTTGACTCTCTGGTAGAAACTTTGGGGCACTCTTTTGAAGTACTTTGTGTTGGTTGAATAGATGAATCTGAGATGGTGTGATGCATATCATATAATCATACCCACAGATACTTGTGGTGACATTGGAGTATCTAGGTGACATTAGGGTTTTGGTTGATATGTGTCTTAAGGTGTTATTCTAGTACGAACTCTATGATAGATAGAACGGAAAGAATAGCTTATGTTATTTTACTACGGACTCTTGAATATATCGATCCGAAAGAATAACTTTGAGGTGGTTTCGTACCCAACAATAATCTCTTCGTTTGTTCTCTGCTATTAGTGACTTTGGAGTGACTCTTTGTTGCATGTTGAGGGATTGTTATATGATCCAATTATGTTATTATTGTTGAGAGAACTTGCACTAGTGGAAGTATGAACCCTAGGCCTTGTTTCCTAACATTGCAATACCGTTTACGCTCACTTTTATCATTAGTTACCTTGCCATTTTTATATTTTCAGATTACAAAAACCTATATGTACCATCCATATTGCACTTGTATCACCGTCTCTTCGCCGAACTAGTGCACCTATACAACTTACCATTGTATTGGGTGTGTTGGGGACACAAGAGACTCTTTGTTATTTGGTTGCAGGGTTGTTTGAGAGAGACCATCTTCATCCTACACCTCCCACGGATTGATAAACCTTAGCTCATCCACTTGAGGGAAATTTGCTACTGTCCTACAAACCTCTGCACTTGGAGGCCCAACAACGTCTACAAGGAGAAGGTTGTGTAGTAGACATCAGCGGCCTAGATGGCACACGGCGTCTTCGAACGTGTAGGGGTACAAATCTGCCGCCGCCAACATGCGCCAGCCTCTGCCATTACTGCCTCTTGCATTGATGGCAATCCTTATGTCGAACGCCGCGATGAGATAGTAATCGTCGTAGCCGCGTCGCTTTGTCGGCGGGTCCGCAATTGCTATCTTCTTCAATCTCATGTAGGCATCGTCATATGTATTCAAGCCCAGCCAGTCCAGAAGGGTCCCAATGGTGGAAAAGGGGTCTACCGGAACGGCCGCACTGCTGTGGATGTTGTGCAAAATGATGGTGGTATCCGGCCGGAGGTATGCAAGCCAATCTTTGTTGGCACCGACCCTGACCTATATATAAGACGGTGGGCAGCGGAGAAATTATGGGATGGAAATGGAATAACTAAGTACTACCTGATCAAACTCCATTACTGACCTGCTCATCGGACAAAATCCGACTACCTCTCAACGTCGGCAACTCTAGCGGAGTCAACGTGCAACCATGGCCAGGGAGCGGTGGACTGTTCGAAGGATTGTCCCATAGAAGAACCTTCTCCTCGAGGACGCATGGAAGACCAACAAGCATGGCCTTTTCCCAAGCCATTTTAAGCACCGTCTTGAAATAGTTGGTGCAGGAAGCACCGAGTCTTGCGGCGGTGAGGACATCGGAGCGGCGTGCGATTTCTCCCAGAGGATCGTCGTCCAAGGTCTCCCAGCCCCGACGAGGAGGAGAATCGCCTGGCGAATCCATGGGAGCAGCGATGAACTGCCTTCTCTTCGGGGGGAGGGGAACTGGCGAGGAGGAGATAAGAGCGTAGTAACCGCAGGGCCTCGTCCCTTCCAACTATAGATCGTTCCTTCCAACTGTAGCGAAGGGGTGAGGCTATTATTTACTACTAGTACTAGCATTATGGGACGTTATGGGATTGCATTATACTGTAAATAATAGCACTAGTAAGAAATTTTTGGCACTAGCTAGTAGTTTTTGGCGTGGATTAAGAAATTTTGGGTATGTTTTTGCTATTTTTTGTACACGCCAACTAGTGTCAAAAAACGTCTTACATTATGTGATGGAGGAGTACATACTCGTACTGTAGCAGTACTAGTACTACTTTCTCAACTAGTAGTGCGAGGGTACTACTAGTGCTATGTATTGTATTTCTAGTATAGTGCACCAGTTTTGAACTCTTGAATCTCAGGGCCAAGGAGCTACAGTTGGAAGTGGAGGGTACTACTGTTCTCTAGAACCATCGCTGTACTATCAATGCAGGGAAAGTACACCTGCGTAGTGGCCTAGTGGGTACTCTCGGTGCTCTATTCAGCCGCTCCTCTCACGTAGCTGGCCTACTCAGCCGCTCCTCTCACGCACACACTAGCAGCCTGTTTATCAGCGACGGTTACTACGGGGGCAGAACATTTGAGTTATTTGATACAGCCAGACTAGGCTTTTCGCTTCCATTTGTGGAGGTGTAATGGATCTCGTCGAACTTTGTTAGTAGTTCCTTCTTTATGAATGAGATGAAGCAAAGCTTTTGCCTCCGTTTAAAAAACACGTCAAGAGGAATTTCTTTTATAGTAGAGCCGATAATGGAGTGAACTCCATGCGTGCAACGCCACAAGCTACAGAGTAGTAGTAGAGCACTTTACGTACAGAGCCATATTGCACAGTTCCCAATGCCCCGCCAGGCTTTTCCGGCTCCTCGGGCTTAATTGGGAAGCGCTAGTTTAAATATGCTACTAGCTGATGAGGAAGCTGCAAGCGAGGTGCGGCTAGGACGAGCACGCAAGCCACGAGATGCTGGGAAGGAAAACCCGTTCACGTGCTAGGCTATCCGGTGCATCTAGATTGTGGTGCCGCACGTCCGTTTGACTTCAAAACTGAAACTACCCGTGTAAAATATTGGCTCGCAGGGAAGTTACTATTTAAAAAAAGGTTGTCGTGCGTTCGGCCGGGATTGAACCCACAAAACGAGGTATACACTCCCGCGACCACTAGTAGTACTCGTTGGAGTACAACGCAACCTAGAATCACCTTTTGTCGCTAGTAGTACATTGTTCCTTTCAAGAAACCCCAAATAAAGCAAGAAACCACTAATAATGCCAAGAAACTACTACCACTTGCATATGTGGCATACTTAAGATAAGACTACCTTATAAACCATTGTACATGCTCTTACCAACCAGCCCTACCAAGAAACGACTACTCTACAAAGTGCCGTTATAGGCACGTTTCAACCCATGGCCCTGTTTGGATACATTTGTTGTCAATCTAACCCTGCCATCCAAACACCACTTTGGTTAGAGTTAGTTCAGGGTTAGAATCTAACCTATAACATAGAGTATCCAAACAGGGCCCGTGTCGCCCATTAAATCAACACCTTCTATTCGGCCGGGCGTTATGACTTGTGGGACCTACATGTCAATCTGCACAAAAATCCCCGAGTGACCTCCTACCTCCGGCCCGTCCACCTAGTCATCCTCGGCCATGGGACGCAGCTACCGCCGCAGCAGAAGGTGAGGTCAAAAACTCCGGCGGTGCGGAGCCCATCTTGCGGCAGCCCGGATGCCAGCTCCGTTCGGCGCTCGCGGCCGCTAGCTAGCCAAGATAGCTCCGTCCAGCTGCTTGTCTGCAAGGTTTGCTAGCTAGATTGGCACGGCGGCACGGTGGCTTGCTCGCGCGCACCGCGCTAAGGCCAGCCATCTAGATCGAGCGAAGGCCAGCGCGGCGGCTTGCTCGCTCATGAGTCACGCTCGGGCCAGCCTGCCAACCCGTGCGGAGGCCAGCGCGGCGTCCGGCCCTTCCGGCGGAGGGGCGGCCAACTCACTCATCACTGGCGCCACCGACGAACACGCATCAGCACTGTTTGAAGTAATGTTTAGGAAAAATAATGATTTGAGGGGGTATAACAGGATAGAAGGTCAGATGTGGGTCCCTCGTGTCAACGGTCAAACAAAATGTGTTGGTTTAAGCTGCCTCGTCAGCACGGACGTGTGGGCCAACCCTGTCATAAATGGGTTTAAATTAACCTAATTGGTAGGTAGTAGTTTTTGGCATGGATTAAGAAATTTTGGGTATGTTTTTGCTATTTTTTGTACAATAGATTCTTCCTAGGGCTGGTTGAAAGTGGTACTTTTTTGTTAAATACTCTACATATTGTAAGTAGGAGTGAAAGTTAAGCTTTGGAACCCAATAAGCAAGGCTAGTTACATAGTGCATATATGTACATGATTGAAAGTAATATCAACCATGAGTGACTAATATCTTGATGGAAAACTCGAAACTATGGAATACTAGGGAAAAAATTTGCATGGTTGGAAATACTAGCAATGTTCATGTGCGTTGCAACGAATCATAATTAGAATAATACTTATTCACAAACTTGATACAAAACACTCTAATTTTGATATACATATATCACTAGAGATATATTATGTTTCAATTAGAACATATTCCTTGGGCTTTTTTGGTGAGGTCAGGGAGGGATGTGGTTGGTTTTAAGATACTAATTATGGGTTTTTCTGCAAATTGGTAGACAAGTGGGATGTTTGTGAGAAAAGGCAACAACTTACCTCACAGTCGTTAGAGTTAGATCTAATGGTCACAAACGATGGATGGCAGACACACCATCATCACCAACTTAGTCTTTTGTAGGAGTACTAGCGAGATCCGTGCATTGCACGGAACATCAAGATGCATTTTTTTAATAAAAATACACTCGTTGCGATTGACCCATGCGGGAGTAATCCCATGTGTAAAAACTAATGATATCTCGAGAAATAGGAGATAAGGTGAAGAGGAGTGGGGCGTGGTGGTGATCGGTGGTCGAACTGAGCGGAGGCATGGGGATTGATGACGCCGGCAGCGGCCACCAGGCCAGTTTGTTCCAGAGGCTTCCTTTCATAATTTCTCAACAATGAGGTTGTTGGAGATAAGGATGAACGAGGGAAGGCCTTGTCTGCAAATGTGGAGAGGGGTGCAGGTATCTTTTAGTTTAATTTCCATAAGTCAGATATAGATCGGACGGTCTATATTGCAAGATGGCACGCGTACCATCATCACCAACTCGGTTTTTTATAAGAGAAGAAATATAAGTATGGAGATACAAACGTATTATCGATACTTGTTTCCGTAAACTAGCATCTACATTCTATTCAACGCCTCCGCATGTGAGGCCTTAGCACAATGACTTCTCGACTGTGTAAAACAAAGGTTTACCCGTCGCCGATAAGGAGGGGGTGACGGCGGCGTGCTTTTTGGCTTGCTCTAGTCCTAGTAGTCATACTAGGTGGTGTAAGCATGTGTAGATTTATTCTTTTTCACGTCTCGTGTATCGCCGTACTGCCACGACTGTTGATGAATAGACGGTAAGTTATTCATGGGGAAACCCTTGTTGAGCGTGTTTGCGAGAGAGAGAGATAGTGTGCGTGGGTATATGTCTAGAGACTGAGGCAATGATAACAGATTCTTTGTGTCTATGTGTGTGGAGGATAGAGAGAGACATGTACATGGGGCTTTGTGTTGACGTGGAGACACATATACATAATTAGAGAGTGAGTGTGCGAGATACACATGCAGACATGGGGAGAGATGAGGATCTAGATTAATGGGTGTTTGTGCGTGTCTGTGTGTGTTTGTGCGCGCGTTTGTGTGTGAGAGGGAGTGTGTGTATGTGGAGTAGAGAGACCACTAATGATGTAAACCTAGTATAAGGGAAGGGGGAATGGTGTGACATGTGTAGTAGTGGGATAGCATGGGTGCGGGCGGGGGGAGCAGACTATTTGGAAGAGACATCGATTGTGTGTGGGAGAGGGGTGTGAGAGCGAGAGAGAGAGAGAGAGAGAGAGAGAGAGAGAGAGGAAGAGAGGGGGCGAGAGAGGGGGCGTTTGTGTCCATAAGTGGCGTATGGATAGGGAGACAATGTTGATGTTGTTTGAAATTGGCCTATGTACGGAGACGCAAGGGAAGCGAGTCATCGTGTCTGTGATAGGGACTTCATGAGAGATCTAGAATAGATGGTGTAGAGAACAATGTGAGAGATCGAGAACGATGATACATTAGGGAGCTATGGAAAGAGTCAAGACATATATGTATACAGGGAGGAGCTGGGGCGGGTCCGCATGTGGGAGAGATAGAAAGAGGAGAGTGGTGCACAAGGAGACAAAGTGTGCTTGTTTTGCAGTGGGTGCGGTGTGTGAGGTGAGTGTGCGAGAACCACATAACTAGGGACATAGACGTTTGGGGGCGACGTTTTGTGTGTATGGGAAAGATACACTCTACATAGTGCGTGTGCTTGGGAAAGAGAGATGCCGGGAGACCTGGCTAGAGAGTGGGGGAAGAGATGTGTGCATGCCCAAGAGATAAAGTGATAGAGACCTATATTGGGGTCCGGACTTTAGAAGAGAGAGGGGTGTTAATGTGCTCGTGTGTTGGTGTTTGGGGGAGAGAACGACTTCTGTGTGTGTGGGGGGGCGACGAGGGGGGGGGGGTTGCTTCAGATAAAGAGTGAGGTGTCTATATTTGAGGGACTTTAGCATAATTGAGATATACATGGTCAATAGTGTGTGCACTCAAGGTTGATCAATTTGTTTCACAGTTTGGACTATGAGATAACGATACTTTTGAACATGCGTGATATACTTTGATGTACCAGAATTACAAACCTAAGTGGAATTTTGGAATTCGAGTCCATCATTAGCTTTTGTAATTCATTTAAACGGAGGTACATTTTTAAGCCGGGATTTCGTGATTTCAAATTCATATATCAAACCTAGAGATATACACATACGGGCATGTTCAAACTTTATAATCATCCACTTTATTCATACACATACACATTTTTGCTTTTGTCATCATATTTAGGATAAACACATTTGGAATTTCATT
Organism: Aegilops tauschii subsp. strangulata; assembly: GCF_002575655.3. NCBI lineage: Eukaryota > Viridiplantae > Streptophyta > Magnoliopsida > Poales > Poaceae > Aegilops > Aegilops tauschii. The sequence goes on from NC_053039.3 coordinate 6,489,619, forward strand.
TGAATTGGACCATATGATGGTATTTGCTTGTAGTAGCTCAATGATCCATATTTGAATTGAATGGACAATCTAAGTTTCGAGTTGGAGACATTGATTTTCAAAACTTGCACTTTTATTTGCGTGCAAAACAAACAAATTCTCGGCCATGATATCATAGTCGGCCGTACAAGAGCAGAATATAATTTCAGGCGACAAAAGCTTTCAAACTTCCCGCTCACATCGAAATATCTCGCGCCCTAAAGTGTAGCCCTGAGATATTCCTATTTTACCCCTGCCACATGAACGGAAAAGGGCTGCTTTGGTAACTCCATTGTTTTCCCCTCTTTGCCCCCAACATTCTTCCCCAGAGCCCCTCCCTTTCCCCTCCCCGACACCCCCCCAACCACGGCAAGCCGCTGAATCTAGTCCTCCGCCGCAGCGGTGGACCTCACACCCCGAGGGATCTACCTTCCGCACCTTGGAACCCCCAACTGCCAACTCACCACTTCACCGGAGCCGCTTCAGCGACTGGCTTGTACACCGCTCCAGATCTCCTTGACCGCCATCATGGTCCACCGCACCGGATCTGCTTAACCGGCGCCCTCGTCCACCACAGTGTAGGCCCATCACTGACTCCCTCGTCCGTCCCTTCGCTGGTCCTTCATACAAGCCCTCGTCTGCCGCAACAGATCCACCTCACTGAAAGCACTATACAACGCGCCCGCCGAAGCCTTCATCCACTGCACCGGACCCGCTCCACGGACACCATATTCAACTCCACCAGCCCTTCTTTACCGACGCCCCAGCCTCATCAGGTTATTTCGATTTGTACTCCTTCGGTTTTTCTCTTTATAGTGCAACTGCTCACTTACCACAGATGAGCTTTCTTGTATGTCGACAGGCACCGCAACCGTAGCATCGGAGCCGCTTCAGCGACGGCGACAGCCGGCCCAAACTAAACCGCCACAGGAGCACCATCGACGATCCTTAGCTATCAAGTATGCCAACGATACCCATACGCCGATGAGAATCAGGTACTATTATCCAACGGCCGGTGCCTATGTTCACTTTCTTAGCATAAGCACCGCACCTTTGAATTTCTTCAGGGCATCATTCCATTTTTCATGAGGCGCGTTATTCTGCTTGCACCTGTAGGGCCATACTTCTGGCAGTGAACATGTTACATGTGCTAAATTACATACCAGTGCACATATAGTTAATATGCTTTAGTTTTGTCCTAAGTATTACTGTACTTCCTAGATATCACTGCCTACTATTTTACTTCTTGCATGCTATATTTATGATAATGGTGTTGTTCTGATGCCACATGTTTGTTCCATCAGACTGCTTCATGTTCTCTATGCTTAATTACACATCAGCAAACTAGCATGTGGTTCCGCTGGTTTTTGTTCGTTTGACCCTACATTTTCTGATGCTAGCTATTACATCACTGCTATGAGCCTCTGTTCATTACTTTTTTGTGTGTTCTTGATCTTCCCAAGTTGCATGACTAATTTGATGCTTCTATTAATTATGGAGCTGCCAACCCCATCAAGCAAAATATTTGTTCTTTTGGGGCTGGCACCTCGAACAAGCATAAAAATAGAGGGAAGCAGATATATTGTCGTGTATGCACACACCCTTCTTTCATTAGTTTAGATGAACCATTGATGATCAATTCGAACCAGTGCATGCGCTTAAAATTAATTTTACCTAAATAGAGGGTGCAAAATAAACTACAACAAGTAGATTTGCAACCACGGGGTGTTGACGATATCTTCAAAGAACATTGCAACAGCAGCGAGGCTTCACAGCAACTTATGGTAAGCTAGTGTGTTTTAGTACATGTGAAATGTAATGCGTGTGGGCTGCTTTCTTGGCTTGTGCCCTCAACCTGTAATCCTACAGAATAACAAATAGTTCAGTTGTCTGCTTTGCTGTATTGGTTGATTCGAATGCTTGTTTGTTACTTGTTACGCTATACCTAAGTTGGCCAATATGTCAGCAGTGCCTGCTGTACTATCGTAAGGAAATGCATGCCTAGTTCATTTGAGTCCTTAACTTTTCCTCTGAACTTCATCACAAGACTGTCTTCGTAGTTTATATGAGGCCACACTGTTAAGTGCTTTCTCAGATTATTTCAACTGCTTAGATGCCTTGGCAACTTAGCGGTGGTACACTCCCTTTCAACTAGGGATGTCAACTGGGTCCCGTTTAATCCCGATTAAACTCCACTAGTGGTATGATAGTTCAAAAGAGTTTTTGTTTTTTGATGAAAATGAACCAGGGAGCTAGAAAAAACAAACTAGATGGGACTAGCGGATGTCGTTTATTTGCCAGTTACATCCCTAGTTTCATCTTTGTGACACCCCCTATTCAATCGTACACTAATCATGCACGTAAACGTGTACGATCAAGATCAGGGACTCACAGGAAGATATCACAACACAACTCTAAAACATAAATAAGTCATACAAGCATCATAATACAAGCCAGGGGCCTCGAGGGCTCGAATACAAGTGCTCGATCATAGACGAGTCAGCGGAAGCAAGAATATCTGAGTACAGACATAAGTTAAACAAGTTTGCCTTAAGAAGGCTAGCACAAACGGGGATACAGATCGAAAGAGGCACAGGCCTCCTGCCTGGGATCCTCCTAACTACTCCTGGTCGTCGTCAGCGGGCTGCACGTAGTAGTAGGCACCTCCGGTGTAGTAGGAGTCGTCGTCGACGGTGGCGTCTGGCTCCTGGGCTCCAGCATCTGGTTGCGACAACCAGGTAGAAAGGAAAGGGGGAAAAGAGGGAGAAAAGCAACCGTGTGTACTCATCCAAAGTACTTGCAAGCAAGGAGCTACAATACATATGCATGGTTATATGTGTAAAGGGCCATATCGGTGGACTGAACTGCAGAATGCCAGAATAAGGGGGTAGCTAGTCCTGTCGAAGACTACGCTTCTGGCAGCCTCCATCTTGCAGCATGTAGAAGAGAGTAGATTGAAGTCCCCCGAGTAGCATCGCATAGCACAATCCTACCCGGCGATCCCCTCCTCGTCTCCCTGTTAGAGAGCGATCACCGGGTTGTATTTGGCACTTGGAAGGGTGTATTTTATTAAGTATCCGGTTCTAGTTGTCATAAGGTCAAGGTACAACTCCGGGTCGTCCTTTTACCGAGGGACACGGCTATTCGAATGGATAAACTTCCCTGCAGGGGTGCACCACATAACCCAACACGCTCGATCCCATTTGGCCGGACACACTTTCCTGGGTCATGCCCGGCCGCGGAAGATCAACACGTCCCAGCCCCACCTAGGCACAATAGAGAGGTCAGCACGCCGGTCTAAATCCTATGCGTGCAGGGGTCTGGGCCCATCGCCCATTGGACACCTGCACGTTGCGAGGGCGGCCGGAAGCATACCTAGCCTAGCAGGCGTTCCAGTCCAATCCGGCGCGCGCCGCTCCGTCGCTGACGTCACGGAGGCTTCGGCTGATACCACGACGTCGCCCATAACTGTTCCCGCGTAGCTGGTTAGTGCGTATAGACCAAATAGCCAGACTCAGATCAAATACCAAGAACTCGTTAAGCGTGTTATTTTAAGTATCCGCGGACGCCGACCAGGGCCAGGCCCACCTCTCTCCTAGCTGGTCTCAACCTGCCCTGTCGCTCCGCCAGAAAGTAACAGTCGGGGGCCGTCAGGAACCCAGGCCCACCTCTACCGGGATGGAGCCACCTGTCCTTTCAGCCCCCACATCAGAATCACATGCGGGTACTCAACGAGCCGACCCAACTTTAGTCACCACCTGTATAGTATGTATGTATATATCTATATACCGGTGATCACTTCCCGAGTGATCACGGCCTGATAGTATAGCATGGCAGACGGACAAGAATGTAGGGCCACTGAAGGAACACTAGCATCCTATACTACGTATTAAGGTTTGCTGGTAAAGGTAACAACGGTAGTAGCAAGGACAGGCTATGCAGCAGTATAGGATTAACCGAAAGTAGTAACATGCTACACTACTCTAATGCAAGCAGTATAGAGAAGGAATAGGCGATATCTGGTGATCAAGGGGGGGGGCTTGCCTGGAAGCTCAGCCGAGAATGAGAGGTCGTCAACACCGTTGTCGATCGGGGGTCGCCGGCAGTCTCGGGGTCTACCGGAAAGAAGTAACGGAGGGGGAACACAATAAATAACAGAGCAATCAAAGCATCACAAAGCGTAACATGGTAATACGCGGTGCTAGGTGTGCCCTAACGCGGTAGTAGGTGATACCGACGAAGGGGGGAAACATCCGGGAAAGTATCCCCGGCGTTTCGCGTTTTTGGACAGATGAACGGAGGTGAAATGTTGCATGTTTGCTATGCTAGGGACATGTGGCTGACGAACAGGCTGCATATTCAGATTCGTCTTGTCGTTCTGAGCAACTTTCATGTATAAAGTTTTTCCATCCGAGCAACGGTTTATTTTATATTAATTTTAAAAGATTTATTCATTCTTAGAATTTATTTAATTATTTTACATCAACATTATCCAGAATAGTGTATGCTGACATCAGCATGACGTCAGCAGTCAACAGGGCGTTGACTGGGTCAAACTGACGTGAGGGTCCCGCATGTCATTGACTGATTAAATAACTAACAGTTAATTAGGTTAATTAGTGATTAGATTAATCTAATTATGATTAATTAAGTTAATTAATTCTTTAATTAACTAATTAATTCATTAATATTTTATTTATTATTATTAATTCTTATTTATAAAATGTTCTAAGGGCGTGGGCCCCATCTGTCATAGGCCCCAGGGGCCTTAGTGGGTTCAGGCGCTGGCGCCCAGCCCGATTGGGCATATGCCCAGATAGAAGGGGGGGAACCGCCGGCTACGGGCACGGCGAGGCCGGCCGCCTGAGACGGTAGTGGCGAGGCCAAGCGAGGTGAGGCAGCGCGCGGGCGCAGTGGGGTGATCTGGGGGCACGCGTGAAGAGGCGAGGTGGCGCAGCAGGTCGAGTACGGCGCCGGAGCGTGGGGCGGTACGGGCGCGGCCGCGGAGTGCAGAGGCATGATGGCCGGGGCGAACGTGAGCTCGGGCAAGTTGGGGGCGGCGTGTACAGCTAGCGAACGGCATCGAGAGAGAGAGAGGAGGAAGCGGGGGCTCACGTTGGGTCTGTAGAGGTGCAAAGCGGGCTCGGGGAAGGCTCGACGGCGACGAAATCGGCGACAGCGCGCGGGTGGCCGAAGGTTGATGAAGAGGTCGACGAGCTCGATGCAGAGGCGCTCCTGTTCAGGCTACTCGTCGGGGAGGAAGAGGAGGTTGAAGCGGTCCTGTGCCGGCGGTTGAGGGCGACGGGGTCGAGCGGCGGGCGTCAGCATGGATCGAGCCCAATCCCGATCCATATCGGGAGGAGGCAGAGGGAGTCCGGCGAGGAGGGGACAAGGAAGCGATCCGGCGGGGTGATCGCGAACGCCAGCGAGGGGGAGCTCCGGCGAGGTGGTCCGAGGAGGCGCTCGGGAAGGCCGGCGGCGTGGCGTCGGGGGACGCCAGGGCGCGATCCAGATCGTGGCTGGGAGAGGGAGAAGGAGTGGGGAGAGTGGGGGATCAGGGTGGTTGGAACCTAGGGTTCCTGTTGGTGGGGGGGTTAAGGGGAGTGCGGGTTGGGCCGGTTTGGGCCAGTTGGGCTGGCCGGCTGGGCCGTTTGGCCCAGTTGGCCCGGGGGGTATGTGATTTTGTTTTGCCCTTTGCTTTTTATTTATTTCCTGTTTTTATTTTACTTTAGTTTTACAAACTATAAACCTAGCCCCTGAATTAGTACTAATACTAATAACACCGCCACAGTTAATTTGGCACCCTAAACAATTATTTTATATTTGTTTAGTATTTAAAAGGCATTTAAATATTAGTCTTACTATTGTTTTAATTAATTTAGTGCAGTTAAGTATTTTATAAAAAGATGTTTTCTCCACCATAATTACCTATGCAATGTCTGGTTCACTCTGAAAATTTTAGTTTTACTATTAGAAAAGTTTTATTGTTTGCCATATTTGGAATTTGAATTTTGAATCGGTTTTTGAACTAACGAGGAATTAGCAACAGTAATGGAGGTGACGTGGCATCATTAGCAGAGTTTTACTGTAGCCTAATTATCCGGGCGTCACAATTCTCCTCCACTACAAGAAATCTCGTCCCGAGATTTAAGAGGTAGTGAAAGGGGGGAGGTTTGGTAACGAATCTAGCGGGTCTTGTCATCCTGGCTTGCTCTTCTCGAAGAGGCCGGTCCAATATATTAATGTCTTCATTTCTCTGCTTTAAGTCATCATGATGAAGTCGGCGTCCTTTCTTCAGGAACTCCATCGTACTCACGAAAGAATAAAGAGTGGGCATTCCGTGAGAACAGACCTCTGCAAGGTCGACTATCTGGTCGATAACATCGAGGGAGGTGGCGGAAGTAACTCTCGAATTGAAATTTACAAAAATATCAAGAGCAAAGTAAGGAGGTATCATGGGAAGTATCGAGCGGGCAGGCAATCGTCCGATGCCTGAAACAGGGCGTGAAAAGGGGTTCAAAGAAATGGGAATAAGTATTGTGTCTGATACCAGAATTGATGATCTCTCGGAAGGTGGCTCGTGAATCACATATGAGGCCAGGTGCGAGGAATAGCTCTAGAAACATGAGTGTATATGTGAGTCAGGTTACGATCCTGTGGAACTGTGGGTTATGGTCCCACCATGTAGTTAAAAGTAGGAAGGCTGTTGGCATCTTACACGGTCAGGATAGCAAGACATGTCAGAGGGTAGCCTGTCAGTTATGTTGGCAACAACGTTGGTACCAAGGGCTCGGGACGAAGAGAACCATTTTCCTGCTCGTTGAACGAGGCGGACCATTAGGCAAAGTTCTCGTCCATCGGTGGATACCGGAATGTCATCAACAATAGTAACAGGTTCCTACTGATAGAGTTGTACACCGAGGTGCTTACAGAAGCAGTGACTTATTACTGCTTAGATCATATAGATCACCAGAAAGGTTAAACCAAACAATGGAAAGGAAAATATGATTATCAGATTAAACAGAACAATGGAAAGGAAAATGTGTTTAAACACATATTTCAAGGGTATATCCTTCCCAAGGACAAGCAGAGCATGATATCCATGACAGGATATAATGTAGAAAACTCTTTAGGTACGGGAGAGAATTTTCATGACATTACCCATACAGCGGTGTTTGGATAATTGAGCAGGAAACATTTAGCATTGGGCTTCAAATGTTCCTGTTGAGAATCAGAGTACCATAGACATGCTTCGAGATAGCATTGACATGGTCAACAGGTGAAGATCAGACTTTGGAAACAAAAAGGATCCATCAGGAACAACTTATAGAATAAGTCTTACAATTTCCTCACGGAAGAATGACTAAAACCTTGCCAAAAAGGAAACGATAACAATAGGTCCTCCGGCCAGGTGTGCTAGGCATGACATCACCTTACCGTGTCATAAGAGATCCAATGTTATAACTCTTGAAAGTATGTTCCAACCATCATATCTGACCAAGTTTCCAATCTGATTGGTGTCAGGACACCTCAGACTCAGGATGCCTGAGAAGAAAAGGTGCGACACAAATTAAACGAGATGATATTGTAAGATTCTCGGGAGATGAACTATGGAAGCGAGCTCTGTAACAAGAGTTCATCATTAAACCAAGGAGAAGGAGAGGATGTAGCTGATGGACTCAGCGACAATACATCGAGATTTCCAAAGAGATGGATTTCCATAATCATGTGAACAAGTAGATAACATTAGTCAGATCAAAGGATATAATGATGTATGCCCGAGGAAAACATACACAATTAAACATTGGTTGAAAGGTGCACCTGAAATATGGGCTTGATTGCACGATCAATGTTAGAATGGTGACTTAATGAACAAAAGAATTAGAATGAAACTCGACCATGCACTTCAAAGCAATAGGGTTGCTAGAAGTTTTGAATTCACACATCATAGTTCAATTGTCGGTATTCCGGTTGGAAACAACATGGGTACCAACAAAGAATGGTGAGGGTGAGAAGTATCACTATACCAAGAATAATTAAGAGGTGGAGCAATCCTCACAACATCCCTATCATAAAAGCTAGTATTATTACAAGGTAAAACATAATACAAGTTGGATAGCAATTTGCATCCATAACATGAACAAGTTTGTGATGAAAAGAAGGTAAGGACGTTCACATTGGTAACTCAAATTACAAGGAACGAGGATGGCACTTAACATCATGAATCCAATTGATATCCTGGAAGGATTCAAAATGTTGATGATGATCACGAAAATTTTTGTCGAGAGGCTCCACGAAGAAGCAATCGAACAACGACTGCATCAAGCAAAAGGACTGATGCAACAAAAGATTATTGGAACCACGGATACGACACCAATTTGAAATCAAGCTTGTTGTTCGAGGTGAATGATAAGACGAGGAAAATCGACGTAATCTTAGCTCATCGTCGAAAGTGGTGCTCTGGGAATAACGACCAGGTAGCACAGTTAAAATCATTACGACGATGATATAGCCAAACAAGCTAGGAATGGCGTGATCGGGTACAAACTCGTACTTAAAGAAGATTACTAAGGGTTGTTGAACCGTAGTGCGAACTCGGTTCAGTTATCGGTGTCTTTGAGTGTTTAATAACTCAGAGCCCATGAAAAATTGTAATCAGTAAGAATGTAGTACTTGATGAAGAACTCATAGTAAGTTATGCAATTCCAAGATAATCTCGAGATACCAAGGGGTAATACTCGAAGGTAGAACAAAATAAAGGTTGGGCAGGCGTACTGATCTGCAGAAGGCAAGTACTTTATCTTGTCCGATAAATAGAATCAAAGGAGAACAATCATGGTCGGAACCACGGTTGCAAAGGATCAATTCACAGATACCAGATGATATTTATCAAGGAAATAGTTATTATTACAAGAAGCTTCCATGATAGAATCTACATCGTGTCCATGGGCATGAACACAAAGTTCAAGGTCGACTCCCACTTCTCTAATGCATAACCTTTCATTCACTTCTCGCCTTCGACGAAGTTGTAGTGTTGAAATTTTATCTGACATAACAACAATAGAGTATGACCCGAAGTAGTTTCCGGGTTCACACAAATTAGAAAAGGCGTAGGTTGAATCCATCAGGGCCTCTTAGAACATATACCACAAACTTCAAGGGTAAACAGCACAAGCTCGATGGCAGAGCATGTTCGACAGGGCAGAAGATACAATTTACCGAAGGCATTATATATCAGGGAAAGAACTCACAAGAATTTCTGATGTGAAGGACACTGTCGGATAATAATTCAACAAAGGACTTAATGGTTCATAATGGAGCTGATGTGAGCATCGGCACACTACCAGTTGAAGAAAGAATGCAAGGGCATCAGATCATAGAACATCTGAATGATTCAATGCTTAGGTATCAAAGGAATTATGATTTCCAAATTGAAGGTTCAGAAGCAGACGCTCTGATCAAGAGTGGATAAGTTCAATAGACTTAGGGGTACAATCGACGGTAATTTGATTGGTCGAGAACCAGCTCATGTTCAAATGGACATCTGATTCAGAAGGATGAATTTTAGGGTCCGATTGAGGGTCGCGCGATTCTCAATATATTGAATCAAGAGACTCGAAATGATAATGACAAAGGATACTAAATGAATATTGCTCGTCTTAGGAAGACAACCAAAATGCAAGCACACAACTGCAGAGCAATAGCGGACAGAAGATTACTGGAAGATGAGATAACATCTTAATGTATCTTGTGCATCATAAGAACAACAGGGGAAGAACGGATACTCGCAGGTGCGAGGAATTATCCGTAGGGGGTTTCATGAGGCAAGAACTGCAGGGCAGTAGGCTCAAAATATTCTCGGAACAATAGAGAGGATTTCAAGTGATCTTGTAATAACAAGATCAACTGGGAGTAAAAGTAAGGACGGCAGGTGTAAGTATTTATCCATAGGGATATTTCGGTGGTAGGGAATTGCAAAAGCAATGGGCACAAGGTCTGGAGAGAACGTCGGAGATTATCTTTGAAATCTTCTGGTGCAGCCGGCAATCATCTGTAATAAGGGGCTCTCCGGGAGGAAGTAGTTACGAGAACCTAGAGTCAGATTTAGTAAAATCATTTAACCCAAATAGAAGAGAGATCAAAGTCCCAGAGTATAGACGAGGAATAAAAGATCCTAATACCACCCAATGGCGACGTGGGCCCGTAAGACACACAGCCATGTTAGTAAAATTTTGCAATGTCTAGACTCGACTTCGGCCAAGGAGTGTGGAAGGGGGATTCCTACAGGCAGTCGGCTCTGATACCAACTTGTGACGCCCCCGATTCAATCATACACTAATCATGCACGCAAACGTGTATGATCAAGATCAGGGACTCATGGGAAGACATCACAACACAACTCTAAAACATAAATAAGTCATACAAGCATCATAATACAAGCCAGGGGCCTCGAGGGCCCGAATACAAGTGCTCGATCATAGACGAGTCAGCGGAAGCAACAATATCTGAGTACAGACATAAGTTAAACAAGTTTGCCTTAAGAAGGCTAGCACAAACGGGGATACAGATCGAAAGAGGCACAGGCCTCCTGCCTGGGATCCTCCTAACTACTCCTGGTCGTCGTCAGCGGGCTGCACGTAGTAGTAGGCACCTCCGGTGTAGTAGGAGCCGTCGTCGACGGTGGCGTCTGGCTCCTGGGCTCCAGCATCTGGTTGCGACAACCAGGTAGAAAGGAAAGGGGGAAAAGAGGGAGAAAAGCAACCGTGTGTACTCATCCAAAGTACTTGCAAGCAAGGAGCTACAATACATATGCATGGTTATATGTGTAAAGGGCCATATCGGTGGACTGAACTGCAGAATGCCAGAATAAGGGGGTAGCTAGTCCTGTCGAAGACTACGCTTCTGGCAGCCTCCATCTTGCAGCATGTAGAAGAGAGTAGATTGAAGTCCCCCAAGTAGCATCGCATAGCACAATCCTACCCGGTGATCCCCTCCTGGTCTCCCTGTTAGAGAGCGATCACCGGGTTGTATTTGACACTTGGAAGGGTGTATTTTATTAAGTATCCGGTTCTAGTTGTCATAAGGTCAAGGTACAACTCCGGGTCGTCCTTTTACCGAGGGAGACGGCTATTCGAATAGATAAACTTCCCTGCAGGGGTGCACCACATAACCCAACACGCTCGATCCCATTTGGCCGGACACACTTTCCTGGGTCATGCCCGGCCGCGGAAGATCAACACGTCGCAGCCCCACCTAGGCACAATAGAGAGGTCAGCACGCCGGTCTAAATCCTATGCGTGCAGGGGTCTGGGCCCATCGCCCATTGCACACCTGCACGTTGCGAGGGCGGCCGGAAGCAGACCTAGCCTAGCAGGCGTTCCAGTCCAATCCGGCGCGCCGCTCCGTCGCTGACGTCATGAAGGCTTCGGCTGATACCACAACGTCGAGTGCCCATAACTGTTCCCGCGTAGCTGGTTAGTGTGTATAGACCAAATGGCCAGACTCAGATCAAATACCAAGAACTCGTTAAGCATGTTATTTTAAGTATCCGCGGACGCCGACCAGGGCCAGGCCCACCTCTCTCCTAGGTGGTCTCAACCTGCCCTGTCGCTCCACCACAAAGTAACAGTCTGGGGCCGTCAGGAACCCAGGCCCACCTCTACCGGGATGGAGCCACCTGTCCTTTCAGCCCCCACATCAGAATCACATGCGCGTACTCAATGAGCCGACCCGACTTTAGTCACCACCTGTATAGTATGTATGTATATATGTATATACCCGTGATACCTCCCGAGTGATCACGGCCCAATAGTATAGCATGGCAGACGGACAAGAATGTAGGGCCACTGATGGAACACTAGCATCCTATACTAAGTTTTTAGGTTTGCTGGTAAAGGTAACAACAGTAGTAGCAAAGATAGGCTATGCAACAGTATAGGATTAACCGAAAGCAGTAACATGCTACACTACTCTAATGAGGGGTCTTGCCTGGAAGCACAACCGAGAATGAGGGGTCGTCAACACCGTAGTCGATCGGGGGTCGCCGGCAGTCTCGGGGTCTTCCGAAAAGAAGTAACGGAGGGGGGACACAATAAATAATAGAGCAATGAAAGCATCACAAAGCGTAACATGGTAATACGCGGTGCTAGGTGTGCCCTAACGTTGTAGTAGGTGATACCGACGAAGGGGGGAAACATCCGGGAAAGTATCCCCGGCGTTTCGCGTTTTCGGACAGATGAACCGTAGGTGAAATGTTGCATGTTTGCTATGCTAGGGACATGTGGCTGACGAACAGGCTGCGTATTCGGATTCGTCTCGTCATTGTGAGCAACTTTCATGTATAAAGTTTTTCCATCCGAGCTACGGTTTATTTTATATTAATTTTAAAAGATTTATTCATTTTTAGAATTTATTTAATTATTTTACATCAACATTATCGAGAATAGTGTATGCTGACGTGAGCATGACATCAGCAGTCAATAGGGCGTTGACTGGGTCAAACTGACGTGAGGGTCCCGCATGTCATTGACTGATTAAATAACTAACAGTTAATTAGGTTAATTAGTGATTAGATTAATATAATTATGATTAATTAAGATAATTAATTCTTTAATTAACTAATTAATTAATTAATATTTTATTTATTATTAATTCTTTTTTTTATAAAACGTTGTAAGGGCGTGGGCCCCATCTGTCATAGGCCCCAGGGGCCTTAGTGGGTTCAGGCGCTGGCGCCCAGCCCGATTGGGCATACGCCCAGATCAAAGGGGGGGAACCGCCGGCCACGGGCACGGCGAGGCCGGCCGCCTGAGGCGGCAGTGGCAAGGCCAGGCGAGGTGAGGCAGCGCGCGGGCGCGGTGGGGTGATCAGGGGGCACGCGAGAAGAGGCGAGGTGGCGCAGCCGGTCGAGTACGGCGCCGGAGCATGGGGCGGTACGGGCACGGCCGCGGAGTGCAGAGGCACGATGGCCGGGGCGAACGCGAGCTCGAGCAAGTTGGGGCCGGCGTGTACAGCTAGCGAACGGCGTCGAGAGAGAGAGAGAGAGGTGGAAGTGGGGGCTCACATTGAGCCTGTAGAGGTGCAAAGCGGGCTCAGGGAAGGCTCGACGGCGACGAAATCGGCGACGGCGTGCGGGTGGCCGAAGGTTGAAGAAGACGTCGACGAGCTCGATGCAGAGGCGCTCCTGTTCAGGCGACTCGTCGGGGAGGAAGAGGAGGTCGAAGTGGTCCTGTGCCGGCGGTCGAGGGCGACGGGGTCGAGCAGCGGGCGTCGGCATGGATCGATCCCAATCCAGATCCATATCGGGAGGAGGCAGAGGGAGTCCGGCGAGGAGGGGACAAGGAAGCGATCCGGCGGGGTGACGGCGAACGGCGGCGAGCGCTGGCACCAGGGATCGGCTTGGGTGCCGATCCAGAGCCAGCGAGGGGGAGCTGCGGCTAGGTGGTCCGAGGAGGCCCTCGGGAAGGACGGCGGCGTGGCGTCAGGGGACGCCAGGGCGCGATCCAGATCGTGGCTGGGAGAGGGAGAAGGAGTGGGGAGAGTGGGGGATCGGGTGGTTGGAACCTAGGGTTCCTGTCGGTGGGGGGGGGGGGGGGGGGGTTAAGGGGAGTGCGGGTTGGGCCGGTTGGGGCCAGTTGGGCTGGCCGGCTGGGCCGTTTGGCCCAGTTGGCCCGGGGGGTATGTGATTTTGTTTTGCCCTTTGCTTTTTATTTATTTTCTATTTTTATTTTACTTTAGTTTTACAAACTATAAACCTAGCCCCTAAATTAGTACTAATACTAATAACACTGCCACAGTTAATTTGGCACCCTAAACAATTATTTTATATTTGTTTAGTATTTAAAAGGCATTTAAATATTAGTCTTACTATTGTTTTAATTAATTTAGTGCAGTTAAGTATTTTATAAAAAGATGTTTTCTCCACCATAATTACCTATGCAATGTCTGGTTCACTCTGAACATTTTAGTTTTACTATTAGAAAAGTTTTATTGTTTGCCATATTTGGAATTTGAATTTTCAATCGGTTTTTGAACTAACGAGGAATTAGAAACAGTAACGGAGGTGACGTGGCATCATTAGCAGAGTTTTACTGTAGCCTAATTATCCGGGCGTCACAATCTTACCATTTTAATTTCCTTTCGGCTGATGCTGCTTCGAACCATTTAAATATAGCTTGCCATGCTCGGCAATAATTCGTATGTCGTTTACCATGTAAGCTTACTACCTGGATCATGCGATAACTATCTCTTACTTATGTCTAGCAGAAACCTTTCAGGATGCCGTTCACACTAGGACACAATGTACAACCCCAGAATCTATTTGTGGAAGCAGTGCGCCATCCATGTTACCAGATGGTAGCAGTTCAGAGGCAACACCGTCGGAGAGCAGTCTGCGCACAGATATAATAGTTCTTGAGGCTCTACTAGAGGCAGAAGGAGATGGTGTGGCTGCCATGACTGAGGTAATCTCGATCTTAAAGCTGGAAATTATGCAATTAGTTGCACGCATTATGCAAGCAACCCAAGAAATGGAGGAAGTAAGAATGTTGCATTTGAAGACGGAGGAGGTCCTGCTGCTTCTGCTATATGAAGCCCAGGGTAATCCCAGTTCTTCTTTAGATAGCAGTTGAAATTGTTATTAGATTATTGTACTTGCATGTTGTGTCATGTCTCTGAATGGATTATGTTGTAAGACCCCCTATGTTGTAAACACCCACTATCATTTGTGGGCTGCCCGAAGCAAGTGTTTGCGAGATGGAAATTACTGTCTACCCCTGACACTTGACATCCTTATCGACCGGATTTACACTGCTGTCGATAGGGGTAGACTAGTAACTTCAATCAGACGTGACACGACGGCCTCTGAGCCCATTCAGACACGGTGGGCGCCAAACGTGGGCGGCAAAACACATTTGATTCAAGCTTGTCCGAAAGACATGTGTCTCTCCCTCCATTTCCCCATTCATCCACGGTGGGCGGCAAAACAAACAATCCTCGTCCGAAATCGATGTAGGCTAATATTTTAAATAGGGGCAGATGTGTAACTTCCCTCAGACGTGACACAACCGCCCTACCTGTCAGCCCCGTTCATACACCGTGGGCGCCAACCGTGGGCGGCAAAACACCCTCTCCTCGCCCGAAATCGTTACCGCCAAATATTTGGGAGGTGCGAGATTACCGTCCTATCCCCAACCGACGTGATGTCCGAAATTTTAAACGGGGGATAAGTTTGTAACTTTCCCACATTTCAGACAAGCGCGTCCCAAAGTTTGAGATCCCCCTCCACCTCCATTTCCCCATTCATACACCGTCGGCGCCACGACAACCTCCCCACTGCGGCCAGCCTCCTCCGTCCGCCACCCCATCCTCCACCTTGCCGGAGCCACTACCCCTACCCCGTCGTCCACTACAAGAGATGGACGTCTCTCATCCACGGCGTCGGACCAGGATCCTTTCATCGCATCGTCTCGCTTCATCGGCGCCGTCGTCCACTTTGCCGTTGCCGCTCCTACAACCGCCTCGTCCACCTCAACAGGATTTATCCCCCAACCTGGCCATCTGCCATCTAAAGTCTTCTTCCCCGCCGCCGACAGCCATCGCACCCGCAGCACCCTGAACATATCAGCAGGGGCCTACACGACGTCGCAAGAGAGGTGGTACTCTTCCATATGTGCTTAAGTTATTGATCTCACCCGGAAAATAGATCTTAAATTGTTTACTGTACTTTTCTTGTCCGTACCAAATCGTAGTGGCTAGTTGAATGCAAACATTAGTTGCGAAGTAGCTTTGTCCGGTTTGCACCTTCAGATCCGCCATGTCACGGTTACTATACTCGTAAAGCTTATGGTTTCCCCCCTTTATATTCACTACCATCATCGTAGGTGCTTCCCTGCTTCGTGTCGTGCTAGCACTGCTCCTCAAGACCTCAACCCATCAAGCGAAACAACATGCCACTCATAATTCCAAAGCTTACGTGTTGAAATACGAATCTAATATGATGCTCATATTACTAAAATAGAGAATGTTTAATTGGTCACCTAATGTTCATATATTCGTTTCGAAAAGCATGTGCGCCACCCACTGGTCTAGCTAGTTCCACTTTCCTGATTTTACTCTTGATGCTTAGGGTTCTCCCCTTTTATCTACTCTACTATGATCTGCATAGGTGCTTTTTGTCATACTAGCATTACTCCACCCTTCAAGCTAAACAACACAACACTCAAAATTCCAAAGCTTAGTTGTTCAAATATGATTGTGATATGATACTGATATTAGTTAACAGACACATTTAATTGGTTAGCTAAAGGTCCCACTTGAGTTTCCAAATGCATGTCGTGACATATAGAGAGACAGCAGAATTGCATTTCTTTGTCACTTGTTGAATGTACTTACTTGTTCATACCAAATCTTAGTTGTTATTTCAAAGCAAATATCGGTTGCTCACTACACTTTGCGCGGTTTGCAGCTTCAGATCTGCCATCCCACCGCCACGGTCAACACTATACTCATCATGCTTATGGTTTCCCCATTTTATGATGACCACGATCAGCCTACGTGGTTCGTGTGGTAATAGCACTGCTCCACCCATCGAGCTAAACAAGCTTAGTTGTACAAATTCAAATATGATATTATGCTGATATTAGTAAAACTGAGAGATGTTTAATTGGTCAGCTAAATGTTCCTACTTTAGTTTCGAAATGCATGTGAGCCACATATGGAGAGACCAGAAGGAATAGTATTTCTCTGTGTGCTCTGGTTCATCATGGGTGGCCAACCGACATTGTATAGAAAGACTTGTAATATCTTCAATCTGCTTGCTCTTTTGCTCTTCTTTAAGATGATCCTCTTCTCTTGCGGTCGACTGGTCAGGTCGAGTTATTCTCCCTTAGTATATTTTGAATCTGTCAGGTCAGGTCGACTTGTTCTTCTTTACTATATGTTGAAGCTGTCATCTACGAAGTATCATCACTTCTGGAGCTCTCATATTTTGAGTAGTAGGCCACATTATATTAATGCACACACCAAATTACAGCATGCATGGCACCTCTTAGAAGTTGCAGAGATAGCACAAAGGAGTTTACAGGGAGAAAGTATTGGATTAGAATAACTTCTGCATTACAAAGATAATCTCACTTGTTTTTATGTTTTCATGCATGTCAGGTATTGAACATTATCAAAATGAATATGAGAATGGGCACACGAGAGGAATATTGCGGAACGATCCACTGGCTAACAAACTTGGCATGGTGGAGGAAGACCTATCTTATTCACTCATCAAGGTGCATTCTCTAACTTGGCAAGGTTGTATTGGTCGCACATATTTTGCATCTGACCTCTTGCATTACTTCTACTTTGTTACACCATCTGCTTAGTTTACGCATCATATATGAGTATATGCCATACCTATCCATTTTCTGTACCTATTCCATGTGTCGTCATACTATGTTTTTCCAGTCAAATGTTGTTCTTTCGTAATAGATGTCCAAAAGGAAGAGGGTGATTGCAGATCCTCAAGGAGTACAAACTAGGTATTTGGAAAAGGTAGTGATACCTGTTAAATCAGATAGATCAGCACCCACAGAAAACACAGGCCCAACTGTAACAGACTTTACCCCTACTCCAGTGGCCAAACCCCTATTAGAACTGCTGACAGCCCAGCGTCAGGTATTGTCTATGATATGAATTCAAAAATTGAACTCCTAAATTTCTGCATGTGCCTTACCTCACTACAATAGGACAGAGCTTTAGTAACACCGAGTTTTGTTACTACAGGCCCAAAAGAGTGTTACTATGCCATATAGTAACACAGTTTCAAATGTGTTCCATTAGACCGTGTTACTAAGTGGTGTCAATTGTCACACATAGTAATTGTTACCATATGTTAAAAAATGTGTTACCAGTAGATTGTAGTAACATGCATATTATGTGTTACCAAACATGTCGGTAACACATTTTTGTAATTATAGTAACACCATAGTAACATATATTTGTAGACACAGAACATTGCTGGTAACATGTTTTTGTAATTATATTGTTGGAACACAGTCAGTAACATAATATCCGAATATCGTAAGACTATAATTTATACTTGTCAACTTCCACAGTAACAAATTTTGTAACTATTGTAACACTACCAGTAACACTACTCTATCGGTATGGCAACATAATTAATGTTTTTCTTTTTAAATTATTATCCGTAAAATTCAGCACCCATTTTATGGAATATACATTTATTTAATAAAAAAGTTGTTATTGCGAAATAGTTAATCATTTTTATTATTATGCTTGCCACAATTAGAATGGTAGAGAAACTAAAGCACGACACATACGCAAATTCAAAATATCAAAATATTTATTATGAATATACAAGAGTGTATTATACATATGCACTGAAGCACGACACATACACAAATTCAAAATATCAAAATATTTATTATGAATATACAAGAGTGTATTATACATATGCATTACAATAAATAAATACAAATATCCTTGGGTGCAACAGCATATCATTCATATCAATTTAACTATAGAAAACACAAGTATGGAGAATATTACACCATAGAATTTGCATAAATTCGACCAAAGAAAAAGATCTTGTGAATAATATTACATTTTCAATCTATCAATGTAAACTACAACTATTGGGAAGTAAAATCTTCAATTTTATTTGCTTCTTGTTCCAACCGAAGTATTCAGCAGCAACTCAACTATCCTTCTTTCGAATCTGTAAAAGAAATCGGACCCTGCAGTTATGTGATTAAATGTACACAAATATGATTTCAGAATATGGAAGTAAAGAATTTAACTTACAAAAGTTGAATGTCAGGCATTTAAGTATCCTGAAGTGAATGCTTCACCAATTGTCCTGCAACCAGAAACTTCCCTTACTAACCCCTCATTATCAAGAATAGGTTCATCAATGCGCACATGGACAAATTTAGCACCTAACTCAATTCCACCAGCCTTAGTAGTTGGATCAGTACTCTGAATAGTGCCATACAACATTTTGCTTGTTGGGATATGATGAAGTCTTTAAAACTACTATAGAAACTATGACTATTATTAGCATTCAACGACAATAATAATATAGTTTGCCTGAACAATATGATCTCTATTTTAATGGCATCCTAAAATACATGCCCCCCAAAAAACTTAATAAACTGGACCAGACATCAAAGTCTAATGCGCAAGGCCACCTCGCTTGCTCACGCTTGGTTAATGTTATCCTTTACTTGTAGATTTGTAACAGAACTCATTTTCCAAGCATGCATGCTAGATTGGTTTTGGTTGGGAATTTGAGTACAGTAAACCCATGCCCCTTGGCCGATCATTACCTTGATTGAAGAAGTACGCCTTTTTTAGCGAACTGGATGTGGGCATTCAGTTCTAGTCCCCTGCTGGTCTAGTCTTGAAAAATATTCAACTTCACGATCAATCATTTCCCTCGCCTACAAAGAGACAAATAGTACATGTAATGATATTCATATCCTAGAGCTACAGAAAGCTACAACTTCAAAACTCAAAAGCACACAAACATTACCTTTTGCACAGAATCAATAACAAGGTCGTGTCGCGATGATGAATTTTGTTGAATTTGTAACTGATTGACATTATCATGCTCGCCATCTTGGTTCCATGACACAACAATGGTAAGCAAGTAATTGTTTTATATTCTATCTTTGCGACATGAGTGAGAGTAAGTCTAGACATAACCTTTTTCGCGTGAACACGACAGATTATTATCCTCAGAAATGTCATGTTTCATAGGCAAGCGTGCCTCAACAGGTCCATTGCATTGGATTCTCTACAAACTGAAATATTAATTCGAAGGTTTCAAGTGAAAAGCAATGATATAGCCATGTATTGACATTACCTTTGTTTTACCATGAAGTATTTGTAACCGAGAAATGCCATTATGATTTGATTGGAGATTTTCCTATAGAACTAACAAGTATGAGTAAAATATTGGTATAAATGCATACAGATGGAGGGGAAAAGAAGTCATTTACCTCTTCTATTCCATTATTCCCTTTGGCATGTTCCAAACAACTGGCAAGCTTCTTCCGAAAGGCTGGCTATCTTCATTGCATTCTACAACTATTCTTTGCCCCTTTGGCATGTTCCAAAAAATTGAAAAGCTTGTTCTCTTGTGCTTGCGTACTTCCTTATGTACTACAAGATCAAGAAACATACTAATTAAGTGTCAATAAAACCATTAAAAGTAAAGACAGATTAACTAATGACATCACAAGCACAATTTAAAGGCCTTCTCTCTTGTATAAAAACTAATTTCAGATGAATCTCCTTGCTCAAAGGATCATAGGATCTCATTACAATACTGGGCTCTGCATTGCTCTTGTCAGTACCTCTTGCCCTTTGTTAGCATACTTACACTCATTGCTGTTTGATTATGTAGCATCACTGTAAATGTTGGCTTCTTTATCCTTCCTTTGCTTGAAATTATAAGATCTATATTTACTCTTAGATAAATGTAGAATTAACACAATGGTTATGAAGTTTTGGATTGCTCATGTAAGTACCTGTTGTCATGTACTCCCTCTGTATCGAATTAATTGTTGATCAATTGGATGTATTTAGAACTTAATAGTGCTAGATACATCCATTTGAGCGACAACTCATAACGGATGGTGGTGGTATTACTGTACATGCATCGCGAGATAGTTGATTGTCTAGCATTAGTCTGCATCTTATCTGCCCTGCCCTCCACTTTCTCCAAATTATCATATCTACATTTACTCTTACCAAAATGTTGACTAAAGCGAATGCCACTGCAGACGTTGATGTCTGCATTCCTCTTGTCAGTACCTTTTGCCTTGTAACGCTGTACTGAATTAATTGCTATTTGATTATGTATCATCAGTCTGCACCTGACCTTCAGTATCCTCTATTTCTTCCAATATTATTTGATCTATATTTACTCTTTGCAAAATGTAGAATAATGGCAACGCTTATAAAGAATTTTCTTTGGGGAATTTATGGAATTATCTTTCCATCAACATGGAGAAGGGCTTTGTCCAGCCCGTGTTAACATGTAATGTAAGTTCATCCTTCTCAAGCCTTCAAACTTTGTTCTAGTATAGATTTGGACAGGCATCATTTCCTCCACTGCTGTTTACATCTGATTGGATGTTTGCAACAACTACCAATTTTAAATTGTAGTTGTAAAAACATGTTCCTTATGTAGAACAGATCCATTTATTTGCTTATATAAGTGTGAAACCTGTTACGTGTCTCCTTGTTTCTCTTTCAGAGTCGTATCTCTTATGCCAGGTAGAACTTTAGGAAAGATAGTGAGCCAAACCATCTTGAGGACAGCGAGATGACCCCAGGGTCCTGTCTTGATGAAGACAGTGAGTTGAAGCTACTCACCAGCAGGTGTGAGACAACCTCTGTGCAGTCGCTGCCTCAATCAGTTCGACTTCTTCAGTCTCAACTTAAAGAGGAAAGGCTTGCTTCAGCTCAGCTCTGACTTGAAGTCAAAGATGTAATGAAGATGTCAGGGGACTGCCTTGCGCACTATGGTGCCATACAGCTAGGGATGAAGCATCTACCGTTGACACAACTGAGGTCTCATCAGCTTGTTCGGCTGCTTGCGGGGGCCCGAGCTTGCCAGGTCTAGTGCCTTCTGAAGTGCTCTCAGTTTTGTATATTCTTTTGTCGGCGCGTTTATATGCACTGGTGGCGACCTTTGATACCCAGTGTATGTAATCTGTGGTCATGTTGCGCTTTATTGTCACCGGGTAGCGAACTTTGATTCCTAATATGCCGTAATTTCTTTGTTGTATAGTCTAGGTTTATTCTTTGGTCCGTATGCTGTAATTTAGGCCGGAAGGTTCAGTGGATCTCAGTGTTGTCGGCCTTCAGGCCGGCTCGTTACTCATATGGGCCAAAATGTGGGCCTATAATCAGCTTGGGCCGTTAGCAGGTCTAAACCTATAGTAGTTTCCCGCCTTTAACAGGCCATGGGCTACATATTTACTGTAGTGACACTGGGCTTCCTGCGGGCCGTAGAAACAATGGGCCTTCTACGGGCCGTAGAAACAATGGGCCTTCTACGGGCCGTATCATCAATGGGCCTTAGATGGGCCGTATGATCGATTGGCCAAACATGGGCCAAAAACAGACCGCTTTATGGCCGTAAACGGGCTAGAGTTGGAGTCGTCCATTCATGGGTAGACCATAACGGGCCGTCGTTAATAGGCCGTATTTGATGACGCTATGAAAATGGCCCAACGTATTAACGGGCCACAAACGGGCCGACTGTAACAACGGGCTGAATTGGGCCCACAAGCAGAAAATGGCCGTGACGGGCCGTAAGTAACCGAATGCTGGAAATGAGCCTGTTGGGGATATTACCACTGGGCGTAAACCGGCCAGGAGAGGCCGGGTTAACTTCATAAGTAGTTCATATGTATCTGAAGCCCATGAAGACAGACGGTGACGCTTCATGGAGGCCCAGGGCCCAAAGTCGGTTTAAGGCATGTAGACACAAACCGGCATTGAGATGTAAACTTGTGTTGTAAGATATGCGTAGCAGAGATCGAGCCGGACACGATTATGAGCCGGCCTCGGAGTCTGTAAACCGACGGGCGTCAACCCATGTATATAAGGGGACGACCCGGCGGCGGTTCAGGGACAACAGACAACAACTCGAGACTCAGGCAAAGCGTATTCGCTCCCTGGTCATCGAAACCCCATCAATTCCATCACAACTAGACGTAGGCTTTTACCTTCATCGAAGGGGCCGAACTAGTATAAAACTCTCTTGCGTCCCTTGTCCGCTTTAACCCCTTCGAGCTAACCCGTAGCGGTGGCTCCACGACTAAGTCCTTTATCTAGGACATCTGCCGTGACAAAACCACGACAGTTGGCGCCCACCGTGGGGCTATCGCACGATGGTTTCAAGTTCTTGGAGGGCAGCTTCGAAGGACTCAAGGGTTACGTTGTGGGCCGGATGACCAAGAGTCGTCGCGGCAAGCTCTACATCGACGATGCAGGCTGGGGCCCCGAGGCCGGCTCAATCGAGTACGGGTACCGGGTCCCCTTTGGTGGCATACACATTTTCATTGGCAAGATCGCTGAACCGGGCCCTTAGCCGGACATCTGCGCCGACCTCGTCGAAACGGCTCAGCGTGCGAGATCTGCCCGGGTCAAGCCTGTCATGAAGCGTGCCTTCGTGGGAGTTATCTATGGAGGTGAATCTGAGGATAAATCGGAATCTGGTGGTGAGACCGTCGTTTATTCCGGCGACGAGTCATCAACTAGAGAGGCTGAGTCGTTATATCAGTTACAAGATGGCCGGATTGGGGGCGGTTCCGTTGGCGACAGTATTCCGGACCCCTTTGATCTGCCAAACCGGGTGGCGATCTTCATGGCCGGCACGCAACCGGCGCTCCACTCTTCGACCGCAGCGGTGATGATTTCCGGATCAGCAGCGGTGGCAGCGGCTGGGGCAGGAGGCCCTGTGCGACCTCCAGCTCAGGTTCTATCTGATTTGTTTGATGTGTTCGCAACGCTGATGGCGGAGGTTAACCCGGCGGATCAGGATGCACACAATGCGGAAGTCGCAAAAGTGAAAGATCAGATCACC
The DNA here is from genome assembly GCF_002575655.3 of Aegilops tauschii subsp. strangulata. Taxonomy (NCBI): domain Eukaryota; kingdom Viridiplantae; phylum Streptophyta; class Magnoliopsida; order Poales; family Poaceae; genus Aegilops; species Aegilops tauschii. The sequence continues at coordinate 6,513,251 of NC_053039.3, forward strand.
CAGGCAAAAGCCGACTTAGCAGCTGAGGATACCAGGATAGCCGCGGAGCGGGACGCTTTGGATGCACAAGCTTACTGGATTATGCTGGATCAGAGTGCGTCGAACGAAGTCCTGAAGAGGAGGCACCGATCTCGTCTGCCGCCGGTTTATGAAGCTAGAAATCTCTTTAACACCCCAGGAGCAGGAACGAGCAATCCGCCGGTGGTAAACCGGGTAGAGGTACCCGGAGCAGGGGCGCCGGTTCAGCCACGTTTGGTGGATCTGCCTCGTCAGAACAACGTTGTGGTACCTCATGTCCCCACACCACCGGGTCATTACTCTAACCCAGTGGACAACATTGTCGCTGCCGCTTCATGGCTTGCGGCCATCCCGATCGAAGGCGATTCTCCAGCAGCGGTCGAGATGCGTCAGGTTAAGGAGCTTCTTCAGACAGCCTTGATTCAACAGGAGGCTTATTCATATAGTTGCGATCGGGTTCATTCCACTCCCCGTCCAAGCCGGAGTTACAGCAGGCGTATGGATGAACCGGCAGTACCAAGCAATGCGCGGAACCGTGATCCGCCCCGTGGCCATAACCCAGCGGGTGGTGCCGGTGAGGCTCAGGATGTGGTGGACCGGGCTCGGGCACGCAGAGAGGCCGAGTTAGCGGCGCAGCATGAGGCCCGTCAGCTTACTCTGGTTCGTCCAACCACATCGGTGGAGCCAGGAGTTACCTCTAGTTCCTTGGGAGTGCCATGTCTTGTCCCAGCGTTGCGCAATGTGCGCCTGCCCAAGGATTTTAAGGGCCCGCGCAAGGTGTCGAATTACACCACCGATTTGTCCCCTGAAACATGGGTTGAAAGCTACGAGATGGCCATGGAGATGCTGGACGTGGATGATGCGGCATGTGCGAAGTACTTCACCATGATGCTAGAAGGAACGGCCCGCACTTGGCTAAAGAGTTTACCGGCTAATTCTATCAGGTCATGGGCTGAGTTGAGAGCCCGATTTGTTCAGAATTTCAAGGATACATGCAAGCAGCCCATGTCAATTGTGGACTTAGCTGCCTGTGTCCAGGAGGAAGGAGAGTCAACAACCCATTGGGTGCGCCGGGTTTCGGAGATTTTGCATTCATCAGACCGCATCAACGCTGACACCGCAGCTTTAACATTGGAAGGCAATTGCCGGTTTCAACCCTTGAAGTTGAAGTTGGGACGGCTCAAACGTCATTGTAATGACATGGGAACCCTCATGGCTGCACTGGTGAAGTATGCCGACTCTGATAGTACCAAGGATCCCGAGTCTGACGATGATAAGACAGGGAAGGGAAAGAAGAGCGGCAACGCCAAGGGACAACACCACAACCCGGCGGGTCATGGAAACGGCAGGAAGTGTAAAGCGGACCACGGTTTAGACTTTGTGGCTAACACTAATACGCACGACAAGGGCCAGCGGCGTAAGGGTAAACCGCCCCGGCGCAATGGAATGCCAAATCCTAACCCGGACCGTTTGTCGTATCTGTTAAACCAGCCCTGTCCAAAGCATGGGACGAAGGAGGAACCATCCACACACCTCTGGAAAGATTGTTACATCATGCAAGAGTTCAAAAATTCTGACTCTTTCCGGTATGATCATGGATCAGGAGGCGGTTCAGGCGGAGGAAATTCCGGTTCAGGGTTCCATGGCAATCAGGGTGGACATAACAATCAAAGTAATCAAGGTAACCAAGGCGGCTATAATCATCAGGGTAATCAGCAGCAGCAGTAGTCGGGTTACCAGAGCAACCCGAAGCAGTTGAATAGCGGACAGTATCATGTCTTCACCACTAGCTTGGACAAGCGCGATCAGAAGCTTCATAAAAGGGTGGTGAATGCCGTTGAACCGACGGTGCCCCGTTATTTGCGCTGGTCCGAGCAGCCCATTGTGTTGAGTAGAGACGATCATCCACCCTGGGTTGACAATCCGGGTCATCTGGCTCTGGTGGTGGCACCTCAGGTGGGAGGTTATAAGTTCACCAAGGTACTCATGGATGGAGGGAGTAGTATCAATATCCTTTATTATGAAACTTTCCGTCGCATGGGGCTAACAGATAAAAATCTTAAACCGTCCAATATGGTGTTCCATGGTGTGGTGCCTGGTAAGTCGACATATCCTGTTGGTAAGATAGCTCTAGAGGTGGCTTTTGGAGATGAGCATGACTCGAGATCAGAAACCTTGACCTTTGAAGTGGTGAAAATCCGAAGCCCGTATCATGCCCTATTTGGACGGCCAGCTTATGCTAAGTTTATGGCACGGCCTTGTTATGTCTATCTACAGCTAAAGATGCCGGGTCACAAGGGAACTATAACCGTGCATGGAAGCCGCAAGATTGCTCTGGAGTGTGAGGAAGGTGATGCGGCTTATGCTGAGTCGGTTTGTGCAACAGAGGAGTTGAAGTTTTACAAAGACAATGTTGATCCGGCAGATATGACTTCGTTGAAGAAACCAACTACGGAGCATGATCCGGCCCTGAAGTTTAAATCGGCTGATGAGACTAAACTTGTTGACTTCGTGCCTGGCGATTCGTCCAAGCAGTTTAGCATCAGCGCTAACTTGGATCCGAAATAGGAAAGCGCGCTCATCGAGTTCATCCGTGAGAATCGGGACATCTTTGCATGGAAGCCTTCTGACATGCCTGGTGTACCGAGAGAACTCGCTGAGCACACTCTCAATGTTGATCCTAAGTATAAACCGGTCAAACAGTTTCTCCGCCGGTTCAACAAAGAAAGACGCAAAGCTATTGGAGAAGAAGTAGCCAGGCTCTTGGCGGCTGGATTTATCATTGAAGTATTCCATCCTGAGTGGTTGGCTAATCCGGTGCTGGTCCTCAAGAAGAATGGCACTTGGCGTATGTGTGTGGACTACACAGATCTCAACAAATCTTGTCCAGCAGATCCTTTTGCCCTCCCCCGTATTGATCAGATTATTGATGCTACGGCGGGTTGTAAGCGGTTAAGTTTTTTGGATGCATATTCTGGTTATCATCAGATCAAGATGGCAGTTAAGGACCAGGAGAAGACGGCCTTCATAACTCCCTTTGGAGCCTTCTGCTATGTGTCCATGCCCTTTGGGCTCAAGAGTGCATAGGCAACTTATCAACGGTGTGTGCAGAATTGTCTTCATAAACAGATCGGCCGCAATGTTCATGCCTATGTGGATGATATTGTGGTGAAATCAAGGAAAAAGGAGACATTGATTGATGACTTGAAGGAAACCTTTGATAACCTGCGGGTTTATAAAATGATGCTTAATCCGGCCAAGTGTGCCTTTGGTGTACCTGCAGGCAAGCTCTTAGGTTTTTTGGTGTCTAACAGGGGCATTGAAGCTAATCCGGAAAAAATCAAAGCCATCACCTCCTTGGCTAAACCGTAGTGTATCAATGATGTTCAACGCCTGGCAGGCCGGATTGCCGCGTTGAGCCGTTTTGTCAGTCGCCTCGGCGAGAAGGCCATCCCTTTGTATCAGATGTTGAAGAAAACGGATAACTTCGTCTGGAGTGACGCCGCTAATGAAGCATTTGAGGACTTGAAGCGGCAGCTAGCTAATCCGCCAGTTGTCGCTGCTCCGGTTGACAAAGAGCCATTGTTGCTATATGTGGCAGCTAACGCTCGGGCTGTTAGTGTGGCTATTGTAGTGGAGCGCAAGGAGGCAGGAAAGGAATATCCAGTTCAGCGGCCGGTTTACTATATTACTGAAGTACTCATTGAATCCAAGCAGAGGTACCCGCATTGGCAAAAATTGGTGTATGGGGTTTTCATGGCAAGCCGGAAGCTTAAGCAGTATTTCCAAGGTCATCCCATCACGGTGGTCAGCTCTGCTCCTTTGGGGGATATAATCCAGAATAGGGAGGTAACTGGTCGGAATGCTAAGTGGGCTATCGAGCTCGGGCCTCACGGGTTGAAGTACATACCCCGAACGGCGATCAAATCTCAGGCACTTGTGGATTTCATCAATGATTGGACAGAATTACAAGCACCAGAAGAGAAGCCGGATCACACTTATTGGACTTTTCATTTTGATGGGTCCAGACAATTGGAGGGCTCGGGGGCTGGAGTCGTGTTAACTTCCCCATGAGGTGATAAGTTTTGTTATGTTCTCCGTTTAATGTTCCCTTGCACTAATAATGCAGTTGAATATGAGGCCTTACTCCATGGTCTTCGGATGGCTAAGGAGATGAATCTCAGCCGAGTTAAATGCTTCGGTGACTCGGATCTGGTGGCTCAACAAGTGTCTGGCACTTGGGATTCCAAGCACCCACTAATGGCAGCATATCGTCGTGAGGTGGATATTGTTGCAGGGCACTTCAAAGGTTATCAGGTGGATCATGTGGACCGGCAGAAAAATGAAGCGGCAGACGCTTTAAGCTGCCTGGGTTCCCAATGTAAACCGGTTCCACCTAATGTCTTCCTGGATGTTTTGCATAATCCGTCCGTCAAGCTCCCTGGCGAAGAGGATTTGGTTGTTCCTGATCCGGAGGCTCAGTTGGTGGCGGCTTTACATGTTATCCCGGATTGGACGGTTCCGTATCTGGCGTACATAAACCGGGGCGAGTTACCAGAGGATGAAACTTTGGCCAGGCAGATAACCCGGCGGTCCAAGCCCATGACTATTATCAATGGAGAGTTGCATCATTGCAGTGTGACAGGGGCATTTCAACGCTGTGTATCTCCTGATGAAGGCCGTGAAATTTTGCGTGAGATCCACGAAGGAGATTGTGGACACCACGCCGGTTCAAAATCTTTGGTGGCCAAGGCGTTTCGTCACGGTTTCTATTGGTTGACAGCTCATGCTGATGCCGAGGACTTGGTTAAAAGATGTGATGGCTGTCAGAAATTCTCACGGCGTGCTCATGTACCAGCTCAAGAATTGAGGATGATTCCAATCACCTGGCCGTTTGCAACTTGGGGGCTTGATATGGTTGGGCCTTTCAAGAGGTCCAAGAATAAGAAGACCCACCTTTTGCTGGCGGTTGATAAGTTCACGAAGTGGGTGGAGGCAGAGCTAGTTAGTAAGTGTGATGCACTCACGGCAGTTCAATTCATCAAAAAGGTGATCTTCCGGTTTGGCTTTCCACACAACATTATAATAGACAATGGTACCAATCTGCCAAAGGGTGCCATGAAGGAGTTCTGTCAACATGAGCACATCCGGCTTGATGTGTCATCAGTGGCTCACCCCCAGTCCAATGGTCAAGCGGAGAGGGCCAATCAAGAGATCTTGAGAGGCATCAAACCCCGGCTTATGGTTCCTTTGCAACGGACGCCGGGTTGTTGGGTTGAGGAGTTACCTTCAGTGTTATGGAGCATCAATACAACACCCAACAGATCGACAGGCTACACGCCGTTCTTCATGGCTTATGGAGCAGAAGCGGTTCTTCCTAGTGACATCCGTCATGACTCGCCTCGTGTAGTGGCATATGTTGAAGCGGATAACAAGAAGGCATGGCAGGAAGCTCTTGACCTGTTAGATGAGGAGCGTGACATGGCGGCAGCCCGTTCCGTGATTTATCAGCAAGATCTGCGTCGTTATCATAGCCGCCGGGTTAGAACCAGAACCTTTCAAGAAGGAGATTTGGTGCTTCGACTCATCCAGGATCAGACAGATATGCACAAGCTATCCCCCCTCCCTTGGGAAGGGCCTTTTGTGGTCAGCAAGGATTTGCACAATGGGTCGTACTACCTAATCGATGTTCGAGAGTGCAAAGACTCACGTAAATCGGAGGAGGAGACCAACCGGCCGTGGAATATTGCTCATCTTCGGCCCTACTATACTTGAGCTACAGGCTTTGCTTATGTACATATTATGACATTGCATATATTATGATCAATATAATAAACCGAAACCTCAGCTAAAGCGGGGTATCTGTTGTTTTCTTACATCACGTGTGGTTACATGGAGCTTACAAAGTGGCGTCCGGTTTACCCCTTGATTTAGCTTCTTAAAGCTTGATATCATATCACTTGGGGGCTTGGTCGTATCCGAATCATAGCTACACCTCTTGATCGGCACAATGCCATAGCATCACTTGGGAGCATGGTCGAACCCGAACCATGACTACGCCTCTTGATCGGCGTAAAGCCACAGAATCACTTGGGGGCTTGGTCGTATCCGAACCATAGCCACGCCTCTTGATCGGCGTAATGCCACAGCATCACTTGGGAGCATGGTCGAACCCGAACCATGACTACGCCTCTTGATCGGCGTAAAGCCACAGAATCACTTGGGGGCTTGGTCGAACCCGAACCATAGCAATGCCTTTTGATCGGCGTAAAGCCACAGCATCACTTGGGGGCTTGGTCGAACCCGAACCATAGCAACACATGTTGATCAAATTTGGGGCCTGGCAGCCCGTGAAAAGCCTCGACTACAACGGTTTTATTTGCCTTTTGCCAAGTTTCTTTTTCTTTTGCTAAGATTTGTGATGTTTTCAAACCAGTGTTTATCAACCCGGCTAGGCTGTCAACTACAAGTTGTCAGTACATGACCAAGTTATAATCCGGAAACTATCAGCTTGGTCTGGTTTTGACTCATAGTCACCAGTATGGAATAAGGCGGTGTTTATCACAACCCGGAACGGTTTTGTTGTAAACCGGCATTATATAGCAGGAGATACTTTTACTCCTGATTAAGGTTATTACCTTCATTATAAGGTTCGTCAGCCAACACTATGCCTAAAGGTCGCAGGTGTCATATATTTCCATACTTGGTTATCTTTGACAACCTCGGTTATAAAACTTGGTCATATATATAGTTGGGTATCATGACCCGCCCGGTAGTAAACCGCCAGGGCATTTTAAGCTTTTTATCTGCAGGAACAATTGGAACAAATAGCTATGGATTATGAACATCATATCTCAAAGCATGGCGGATTAACACGCATCAGTTGCAGATAAATATGCATGAAGGCATAACAGACCAAATGTTTTAACTAGCCTATTACAAGGCGTTTCAGTACTCAAATGAATAATTGTTTCTCAATAAACATTGCAGTATGGAAGGTTAAACCGGCCACCGGGTTACGATCACTGAGCAGCTTGACCTGACGGCTGCGGGTCATCTTGCACTAGTTCTTCTTCTTCGTCCCTACCCAGCGGCTGGAAGTCAACAGTTGTCCAGTCGATCCCAGTTAAAGCTTGGAACACAGCTTCGTCGCTTATAAGGGTGGACGGTTCAATATCAGGGGCATAACTGTGCTTACGGATTGGAGGGATCAGGCTTTGAGTTTCAAGAGCTGGTGCAGCAACCCGCTTGTTATTGATATCATAACTCGCCTGATAATGTGAAAGATCAGCTTCTTCAGCAAGTTGACAAGCCAATGGACGTACTTCCAGGTTTATGGAGCGGAGATCTTCAGTGCAAAATTCTGATCCGTCCTCTTTCAAGCTTGGGTAGCCTTTAGCCACGTCCGTCGGATCAAGATCAGGCACCCATGCTTTTGCCCGGGTTAGCGCGGTCAGAACGCCAGCCCTTGCAGCAGACCTCTTCAGCTCTTCTATCCGGGCAGGCAGCATAGATAGCATGTCTAAGGTATCCTTGATCAACGTTGGGGGTGGCTTATTGTGCGAAGCGGTGCAGATAATCCGTTGTGCGCCGGTATAAAGTTGCTCTATCAGCGTGTAGGCAACTTTCAACTTCTTCTGCACATCTGAGCCCAGATGGCTAACGCGGGTTCCTGTATCATTACAAACATCAGTAAACCGGCAACGCATGAGAGGATATGTTGAAAGCATAAAGGAAGGATGCTTACCAAACACAGCAGAGGTCATAGCATGCACTTGCCACTTTACACCAGTCAGCTCGTCAACCACCGGTTTAAGAGCGGCTTCTGCGTTTTCAGCCCTTTTTATCAAAGCGGCTTTTTCAGTCTCCCAATCCGCCCGCTCTTTGTTGAAGCCCTCTTTCAGTTTCTCCATAGCACCTAGAGCGCGGGTCAACTCTTCCTTCGCTTTGGAGGCTTCACCTTGCTGGGTTTTGATGTTCTCCTGCAGATCAGCGGTTTGGCGTTCCTTTTTGCTTAGCTCTGCCTGCAAAGAGACAGATACATAATGAGTTGACAGTACATATTTGAAGTACCAAGCACATAACAAGTTATGCCCTTAGTACTTGGGGGCTAATGCATATTTGCGTTTACTCAGAAATTTTTACAAGTCCCAAACACAATACAAGTATTAAGCTTGGCACTTGGGGGCTAATGTGTGTTTTCTCAAAAAGCTGTTGATATGGGAATTCTTCTATAGTCCCGGTTCATCTTTATAAAGTTAAACCGGCCCTTGGGGACTATACCGGCGAGAGAGCATTATGGCAAATTATAAGGAACCGGTTCATCTTAACAAGGTAATCCGGTCCCTGGAGGCTAAATAGGCAAGGTTAAGTTATGACAAAAGTCCCAGATTAGATTGGTATCATAAACCGTCACTTGGGAGCTACTACGAGTCGATGAACTGCAATTGGACAAAGGAGAAAAGCAGTAATTACCTCATATCGCTCCTTCATCAAGTTTACCAAACTAGCTTCATAGTCACGGCTGGTATACAGACGGTTCAAGAAGCTAGAGTGAATATCTTGAACATTGAGGTTGGCGAAGCTTGATAAATTGGCATTCCATTTGCCTTTGCCGATAGCAGAGAGATCATCCTTGGCAGTATGTTTTGACAAAGCTACAGGGTTGCCTGGAGTGGAGTGGCCAGTGCCAGTAATCATAACATCATCATCTTGTTCATCCGCAGCTCTTGCCGGAGTTGGCGGTTTATCAATGTCCTTCGTTGGACTGACCGGTTTGTCACCAGTTCGGACAGGGCTGGTTGGCCGGTCTGCATGACTTGTAGTATCAACTTGCACTTGTTCAGCAAGGAAATATGGTCTTGAAGCGGCGGATCGTGAAGCATGGCATCAGCATCGGTTTCTTCCAGATCTGGAGTTGTTTCTGGTTCAGCAGCTACATTATCGTCAGCCGGTTTGTTCAACCGAGCTTTTTTGCTGGGTCTTGGCTTGGCGCTGCGAAAACATAAGACATAAGGATCAGTACGGTATGAAAAGATAACATATCAAGAATAAATACATGTGCATAACTCACCCAGGAACTGTTTGAGAGGTGGAAGCTGTGTGGCCGAAGACTCGCCAGAGGATGAGTGAGAAGTACCCTGATAATTTGAATCAGACTGGTTAAGAGGCTGGCGGAAACAACCTGCTTTTGGGCATGAAGTGTCAATGGGATAAGAGACCTCTGATCGGCGTTTCCGAACCGGACTGTTCGGTAAACCGGCGGAGGTAACTACCTAGCCGCTATGCCGGGTTGTACGGCGAGCTTCGTGCTGCTGCGTCTTCAAAAGAAAGTTTGGATCCAAATAAGCAAGAGGGTGAGAAAATTTTACTTTTCGGTTTGCTTGACGGATTTTTCATGTTGGCAGAGGATCTGAATCAGAGGAAAGAATAGTTACCTCTACGTCCTCAGCGTGACTGCCTTAATAATCATTGTCAATGAGATGTACGAAAAATAAACCAAGAGAGTCAAGTTCTACCTCTGATTCCGGATTACGCACATTGTCATCAGCTGGTAGATCGGAGGATGCAGTGGTCCTTCTCTTGGCAGGTTTCTTGACAACCTTGGTCTTTGGACGAACTGGCTTGACCAGTTTGTCTTGCGGTTTTCGCGGTTTATCTTGTGATGGTTTCTTGTTCCAGAACGGATCATCACCCTGTCAGAAAAATAATCACACTTTCAGAGAGTATTTGGACAGAAGCAAATTCAGATACAAAGGATTATATGATTCTTACAGCTGGTGGTTTATTGAAGGTGGAGAAAGGGAGTAGCCTGGTTTGGGCACAGACGGCCTCCGGTTCGTTCAGTATTTTCTTTACAGCCTAAGTGACTTCGTCATCTGTAAGCTGAATGTCAATGTGCCGCTGAGCATCCTTCAAATTCCCCGTGTACTCACACATCAAACCGGGGCGCCGGCTTAAGGGCAGAATGCTCCAGCTTATCCAGCAACGAGCAAGATCGACTCCTGTCAAACGTTCGCCATGAAGGCTCTAAGCTTCAAAAGTTGGGGAGCATAGTTGGCCCGTTCTCTTGCCGTCACCCTCTGAGGAAATGAGTGTGTGTTGCTCAGGCGTTCAGGGCGGTAACCCGGCAGGGGGTTTTCGTCAGATGGAGAGGTATCCATGCAGTAAAACCAAGTTTGGTTCCACTCTTTGGGGTGACTGTGGAGTTTGGGATGGGGGAAGGTGACTTCTTTTCTCTTCTGAACCGCCATTCCGCCCAGTTCCGTATTGGGTCCATCTGAGAACTCGGTGCGACGGTTTAAATGAAAGAAATCCCTAAACAGTTCGACTGTAGGTTCCTCTTGCAGATAAGCTTCACAAAATACTTGGAAGAGGCAGATATTGGTAACAGAGTTGGGACCGATGTCTTGAGGGCGCAGCTGAAAATTGGCTAGCACATCTCGGAAATTTTTTGAACCAGGAGGGCTAAAATCTCGTCCGAGATGATCAGCAAACACGACTACTTCTCCATCCTTGGGTGTAGGAGGATTTTCCGGGCCAGGGACCCTCCAGTGGATGACATCTTTCTTGGCTAGGGCGCCCGTCTTAACAAGGTTGTTTAATTGCTCCTCGGTTACTTGATAGGGAGCCCAATTGCACTCATAAACTTGTTTAGCCATGACAAGGAAAATCTGAAACATGAGTATTACCGGTTTAAGATTTACAGTGGACAACTATACAGCGGTATGAAGATACTAGAATATTGGTAAACCGGAGTCTGGCAATGGAAGAGTGTAATGCATTGACGGTTCAAGAGGGGACTAATGGTATCTACCGGGTCATCATTTGTTGGGGATCATTGCAGAAATTAAAAAAATTCTACGCATCACCAAGATCAATCTATGGAGTTTACTAGCAATGAGAGGGGAGTGCATCTTCATACCTTTGAAGATCGCGAGTCGGAAGCGTTGCAAAAACGCGGATGAGGGAGTCATACTCGTAGCGATTCAGATCGCGGTAGATTCCGATCCTACCGCCGAACAACGGCACCTCCGTGTTCAACACACGTGCAGCCCGGTGACGTCTCCTGCACCTTGATCCAGCAAGGAGGAGGGAGAGGTTGAGGAAGAGGGCTCCAACAGCAGCACGACGGCGTGGTGGTGATGGAGTGGCAGTTCTCCGGCAGGGCTTCGCCAAGCTCATGCGGAAGAGGAGAGGTGTTGGGGAGGGGAGGGGCTGCGCCTTGGATGTGGTGCTGCAGCCCTCCCTCCACCCCTCTATTTATTGGGAGAAGGGGGAAGGGGCCCGGCCCCTCTAGATGAGATCTAGAGGGGGGGCGGCGGCCAAGGGGGAGGGGGCTTGCCCCCCAAGCAAGGGGGCGCCCCCCTTTAGGGTTCCACCCAACCCTAGGCGCATGGGCCCTAGGGGGAATGGCGCCCAGCCCACTTAGGGGCTGGTTCCCTTCCACCTACAGCTCATAAGGCCCTCCGGGGCAGGTGGACCCTCCCAGTGGACCCCCGGAACCCCTCCGGTGGTCCCGGTACAATACCGGTATACCCCCGAATATTTTCGGTGACCGTATGATGACTTCCCATATAAAAATCTTCACCTCCGGACCAATCCGGAACTCCTCGTGACGTCCGGGATCTCATCCGGCACTCCGAACAACATTCGGTAATCACATACAAACCTTCCTTATAACCCTAGCGTCATCGAACCTTAAGTGTGTAGACCCTACGGGTTCGGGAATCATGCAGACATGACCGAGACACCTCTCTAGCCAATAACCAATAGCGGGATCTGGATACCCATGTTGGCTCCCACACGTTCCACGATGATCTCATCGGATGAACCACGATGTCGAGGATTCAAGCAATCCCGTATACAATTCCCTTTGTCAATCGGTACGTTACTTGCCCGAGATTCGATCGTCGGTATCCCAATACCTCGTTCAATCTCGTTTCCGGCAAGTCACTTTAGTCGTTCCGTAATGCATGATCCCGTGACTAACTACTTAGTCACATTGAGCTCATTATGATGATGCATTACCGAGTGGGCCCAGAGATACCTCTCCGTCATACGGAGTGACAAATCCCAGTCTCGATCCATGCCAACCCAACAGACACTTCCGGAGATACCTATAGTGCACCTTTATAGCCACCCAGTTACGTTGTGACGTTTGGTACACCCAAAGCATTCCTACGGTATCCGGGAGTTGCACGATCTCATGGTCTAAGGAAATGATACTTGACATTAGAAAAGCTTTAGCAAACGAACTACACGATCTAGTGCTATGCTTAGGATTGGGTCTTGTCCATCACATCATTCTCCTAATGATGTGATCCTGTTATCAATGACATCTAACGTCCATGGTCAGGAAAACGTAACCATCTATTGATCAACGAGCTAGTCAACTAGAGGCTCACTAGGGACATGTTATGGTCTATGTGTTCACACATGTATTACGATTTACGGATAACACAATTATAGCATGAACAATAGACAATTATCAGGAACAAGAAAATATAATAATAACCATTTTATTATTGCCTCTAGGGCATATTTCCAACATCATTTTATAAGTGAGGTTAAATCGGCCAATCTGGTATTCAAAGGGTGTAAGAGAAGGAAGAAACAAGTTTCACATCTTGCTATGGTAATTTCAGATCTACCGCGCATGGGAAAAACAAAATATATTCTGACCTAAATTCCAGTGTACTGAAGGTTCACCAAGATGAGATGAGTTGGATACCAAACAGGTGCTGAAACTGATAAAGCACGAGATCTATGTGGTTTAAACTACTACTGCACGAGACCTATGTGGTTTTTGGATCTAACCCACGGATATAAACAAGGGAAGAGAAGGGCGGCGACGAACACCGACGAACGACGGAAACCCTAAGTGCAGATCTATGGTGAGAGAAAGGGGAGACTTACGGATGTTGTTGAGCAGCGGCGGCGCGCGGAGGAGCTCTGGTACGTTCAGGTCGATGCAGCGGCCAAGGGTGGTGCAGCAGTCGAAGGTTGACGGTGGCGGCCGAGGTCGAAGGTTCGGGCGTCGCGAGGATGAAGATGAAGCGAAGAGGCATGAGGGGGAAACTGGAAAGACCCCCTGGCCCTATTTTTAAGGAGATAAATGACAGATGCGAAAATCAAGGAGCCGGATTTTTGGATATAAGGTAATGCTGTCGCCTCGATTGTCGGAGGCTCGTTAATGACAGGTGACGTCACGGCGGTTTACCAAGATCCTAGAAGATGATGTCATGGCGGTTTACAAGATTGTGTGAAGATGTTGAAGAAGAAATTTTCTCAAGTATTGAGGATTGACATGAACCAGTTAAAATCAATTTGGGGCCTAATGTTGGGGATATTACCACTGGGCGTAAACCGGCCAGGAGAGGCCGGGTTAACTTCATAAGTAGTTCATCTGTATCTGAAGCCCATGAAGACAGACGGGGACGCTTCATGGAGGCCCAGGGCCCAAAGCCGGTTTAAGGCATGTAGACACAAACCGGCATTGAGATGTAAACTTGTGTTGTAAGATATGCGTAGCAGAGACCGAGTCGGACACGATTATGAGCCAGCCTTGGAGTCTGTAAACCGACGGGCGTCAACCCATGTATATAAGGGGACGACCCGACGGCGGTTCAGGGACAATAGACAACAACTCGAGACTCAGGCAAAGCGTATTCGCTCCCTGGTCATCGAAACCCCATCAATTCCATCACAACTAGACGTAGGCTTTTACCTTCATCGAAGGGGCCGAACTAGTATAAAACTCTCTTTCGTCCCTTGTCCGCTTTAACCCCTTCGAGCTAACCCGTAGTGATGGCTCCACGACTAAGTCCTTTCTCTAGGACATCTGCCGTGACAAAACCACGACAGAGCCCAAGAATAAATGGGCCGTGAGAAGGCCGAAAGATAACATGGGCTGCAAACGGCCCAATGGATTAATGGGCCGTTAATGGGTATAAAGTGATACACTGTTCATTAAGGGCCAGTTTCACCACGGGCCGTTAATGGGCCAAGAGTTACAAACGGCCTCATATGGGCCGAAAGACGTCATGGGCCATACATGGGCTGGAAGTTAAAATGGGCTAGAATTATATTGGACGACCCAGATGACGCTACTGGGCCTAATTCGGTTAGGCCGTAAACGGGCCCTGGGTTAGCGGGCTGTAAATGGGCTATATGCGAACAGGCCGTTAACAGGCTTTCCGTGGGCCGGCCCGCCACCTTTTGACCAAGTCAAACGGGCCGGCCTTTTCACAGGAATGGGCCTCTGTTGGGCCGTGCCACGTGTTGACGTATCATAGGCGCTTTGTGTCCAATGAGTGGATGACATCTGTCCCAACGGTGAGCCGACACGTGTTTCATCCAGCCAATGATGATTTTACACATGGAAAATCCCCATTGGTCGGGGCTGTTAACGGGTTATCGGATCCAAAACCAGACCCGATAGCTTAACAGCGTTCCATTACGGTGGATGCCACGTGTCGGTCACCCTTGACGAAAGCACTTCTGTGACGCGTGATTTATCGTCATGGAAGTGGACACTTCCGTGATGATAATTTTGGTAATGTCATCGAACACTTCTACGACAGCACAGGTATGACTATCTTGATTCTGTCATAAATTTGTCATGGATGTACATGCATGACAAAAAAGCAACCTACTGTGACAAACACGTATCATCACGGAAGTGTCTTTTTTTGTAGTGCAAGGACACTGCGCACGCTGGTGCCCCCCTGGCGCCCGCTTGATCTTGATCGTCATGGCTCACATCACAAGAGCCTCGCGAGGTTTGCCCCGCCTTGATATCTCTGCTCCTCGCGAGGCAGCCTAGTAAGGCCACTCCCGAGGAAGTCTTGCGTCGCCCGTCTCGCGAAGCTTGGCCCCTCGCGAGGGTCTTGTATGCCTTGTCGATGAAGATGGGCCGTACAGGCCTGCTAACGCAGCACGCCATGGGCCGCAGGCAGGCAAGTCTGGGGACCCACGTTCCCAGAACGCCGACAGTAGCCCCCGGGCCCAAGGTGCGCTCGGGCTTGGCTTTGCGGCAAAGCCAAGGGTCAAGCGTGTAGCGCCGCAGGCCCCAAAAGCCTGCAGCCTCGGTCGACGCATGGCGGTTGATTGGACGTGGGCGTCTCACTTCCCCACACTGCCTCGGCAACTGCCCGACTTGACAAGTCCCTGCGACATGCAAGGAAAACCATCATTACCTATGATCGTGGGAGGCGCCGGTTGGTCTTCTTCCTCTATAAATGGGGAGGGGGCAGAGCCCCCGTCGCCCATCTCTTCCTTGGTCGCTTGCTTCTTCCTCCTTGCTCCACCGCTAGCAGTAATGGCGCCGCTGAAGATGTTCTCCGCCGCGAAGAAGGGCAAAGCCCCTCGGGAGGGACCCGACTCCCCGGCGCCCAAGCGAGGACGTGGTCGTCCCCACAAGCATGCCGCAACCCCCGCCGTGGCCCCCGGCTCTCGGGGCGGCGCCGCAGTGCGCGGCATGGGTCGCTCCAGTCGCGGCAGTCTTGTCGACAAGAGGAGACGTGCCGTGGTTGCGCGACCTCCCCGACCGTGGTTCCATGCATCAGAGGTGCTGCTGGAGTTCGTTGTCTGGTCGAAGGATCCGGCCAGCAGCTGGCTCCAGCTTCCCCGCTTCTTTGCCGACGAGCTGCCGGCCTCCAGTCCAGGCGGGCTCTGGCTGCAGGCAGACGTCTGCTGCAGCCGGGCTTCGTCGGTCGTGGTCGAGGTCTCTGTCGCGGGCAACATAGCTTTGGCCCGCGGTTGGTAGACGTTCGACGCGCGCGCGGCCTGGGCAGGCGGTGCACCCTCCACTTCAAGTTTGACGGCGATGCGACTCTCTTCGGGAGGGTGTTCGGGGAAGACGGTCGTCGCGCCGGATGCTGCCCCGAGGTGAACGACAGCGAGGAGGTGCTCGGCCTTGGCGATGGTCGGTACGAGGAGGAGGACGAGCCCGCCGGCCGCGCCTCGTCTGGCTATGGTGGCTCCTCCCTTGGCGACAGTTCCAGCAGCGGCGGCCTTGATCAGCCGCCGCGCCCGCTTCAAAGGTCGTAGCGGGTCGTCTCATCACCTCGCATCGGTGAAGCGCGAGGAGGGGTCCGACTAGACCTGGGACATCGTCAAGGCCCTGCCCCCGTCGGCTGCCGCAGGGGCGATCGCCGCTTCTGTTATGTTCCCCTTTTCCTTCCTGCATCGAAACGAAACCAGCATGGGCCCAGAGGGGCGTGTATCGAACCATAACTTATTAATCATTATGCTACGCTTGTTGTTTCAGTGTTGTGTGGCTATTTTGCGCAAAGATAGCTTATCCTGGTGCATTCGGGGCGCTCTCCCCCTTACGAGGCGTTTATTTCCTCGTGTCCATCTTGACCTTGTGGTCTGCGATTGCTCAGGGACTGCAAAGAAAATTTTAGGGAGTATGCCAGGAGATTTGTCGTTCACCCAAGCCTTGACCTGACGCTTTGTATCGCGGTACCCGTGGGGCACGGATTAGGAGAGATGCGCCAGCTTTCAGGCTCGAACGAGGGTGGCTCGCGAGAACGAGAAGGCAGAGAGAAGAAAAACGCTCGCGAGGGCGCCTGCCTAGCCCCCCTCGCGAGGTATGCGAGAGAGAAAACACGAGTGAACCAGAGCCGGAAAATGCGATAAGAGGCGAGGGAATCGAATCAGCAAGGAACACCAAAGGCAAACTTTGATTCAAGGAAAAATGAGCCAACTACGGAAAGCAAATGAAAAAGCCGCTTCTGGCACCTAATCTAGTCTTCATGTCTTCTCACCAGCGCGGAGTTAAGTGCTGCCACTAGGCGTGGGAGGGAGCCTCAGGGCCTGAGGCCGGCACTCCTGAGACTCCGGTGCGTGTACAGCCCCACTCATTATTACGTGAGAGTGTCACGGGCGGCGATTCTTCACAAGCACCGGGCCACCTTCACAGGCTCTAGGCCTTTCTTCACAGGCTCTGGGCCTTGCTTCATTGGTAAAACTTTCGGAGGTGCTGGATGTTCCAGGCGTTCTGGATTGGTATCCCGTCCTGCGTCTCCAGGCGCGCGGCGCCAGCCTGGAGACATGGACGACCCTGAACGGGCCCTCCCACATGGGTGAAAGCTTGTGCAGCCCTTCCCCGGAGAGGACCCGCCTCAGGACGAGGTCGCCTACCTCGAGCGTCCTAGAGCGGACACTGCGGCAGTGGTATCGCCGCAGCGCCTACTGGTACCTTGCCGCCCTTAGTGCAGCTTCGCGACGACGCTCCTCCCCCAGCACGAGGTCCATCCCCCCCTCTTGAAGGTCCTAGTCTTGAGACCCCTCAGGACCTCCACGTTGGCGCGTTCGGCCGGACCATTGCTCCTGGGGTGCGCCACCGTAGCGTAGCAGATCTGCGTTCCAAGGTTAGCATAGTAGGTTTTGAAGAGGTTACTAGTGAACTGCGAGCCGTTATCTGTGATGATGCGGTGTGGGACCCCGAAGCGGCTCACGAGGCCCTTGATGAACTTGACAGCAGAGCCAGCTGGGATGGCACGGGCGGCTTCCACTTCTGCCCACTTGGTGAACTTGTCGATGGCGACGTAGAGGTAGCGGTAGCCCCCAGGCGCTCGAGGGAACGGGCCCAAGATGTCCAGCCCCCAGACCGCGAACGGCCATGTGAGCGGAATGGTCTGGAGGCCCTGAGCCGGCTGATGAATCTGCTTGGCGTGGAACTGGCAGGCTTCGGAGGACCTCACCAGCTCAGCTGCGTCGTTGAGCGCAGTGGGCCAGTAGAACCCACTACGGAATACTTTGCCGAAGAGGGTCCGTGATGACGAGTGGTGCCCGCAGTCCCCATCGTGTATGTCAGTTAGCAGCTCCTTCCCCTGGTCCCTGGAAATGCAGCGCAGGGAGACGTCGTTTGGCCGTTTCCTGTACAACTCACCATCCTGGATGCAGTCCGTCGTGGCTTGCCGAACCACACGCTCTGCATCCTCCTCCTTCTCCGGCAGCGCCCCTTGCATCAGATATTCCTTGAATTCCCTGGTCCAGCATCCCTCCTGAGGTTCGAGCGCCAAGAGCAAGCGAGCTCCTGAGGTCGGGCCACAGGCTGGGGCTCCTGTGGCAGGAGGCTGTGGGAGTTCCTCCCGAGGCTGAGTTGTGCTTGAAAGTGGTGGTGTCGCTGATGGCTTGAAGAGCCGTTCCTCAAAGATGTCGGGCTCTTGTGGCTGCCGCTTGGATGCTCTCCTGGCGATGTCGTCGGCTTCCTTGTTGGTGCCCCGGGGCACGTGCTGCAGCTCCAGGCCCAAGAACTGCTTCTCCATCTTGCGCACCTCCGTGAGGTATGCCTCCATATGCTCGTCCTTCGGCCCGTATACTTTGTTGGAGAAGTTGACAAGGAGCTGCGAGTCGCCCCTAATGGTAAGGCGCTTCACCCCCAGAGCTGCCGCGGCCTTCAGGCCAGTGATGAGGCCTTCGTATTCCGCGATGTTGTTGGAGACCTTCTCGCCATGCTGAAAGCAGAGCTGCATGGCGTAGTAGAGCTTATCCTGAGTGGGCGAGATGAGCACTGCTCCAGCCCCTGCGCCATGGTGCGCGAAGGCGCCATCGAAGTACACGACCCAACCGTCTGGTGCTTCACTTCCTGGTGAGGTGGACCGGTCTTCGCCTATTTCAAGCGTCGGGACATCCGTCCATTCCGCCACAAAATCAGCAAGCACGGCTCCCTTGATGACCCTGGTAGTGCTGAACTCTAACTGGAATGCTTGCAACTCGATGTTCCACTCAGCGACCCTTCCGGCAGAATTGGGGCTCCTGAGCACCCTCTCCAATGGGTAGACTGAGACGACCTTGATGGGGTGCCCCTGGAAGTAATGCCGCAGCTTGCGCGAGGCCACCAAGAGCGCTAGCAAGAGCTTCTGAGGCATGGGATATCGTGCTCTTGCGTCCCGCAACACCGTGCTGACAAAATACACCGGGTGCTCGACAAGGGCCAGCGCGCTGGCGAGGCTCATGTCTTGCGGGGGCGCGGACATCTTCTGAGGTGGTGGAACTCCTGGTGCATGGTCGCTTGCGGGGGTCCCTGTGACGTCACCCTGCCGAGCTTGGTCTTCTGTTGACGCCGCTGCGGCTCCCACATCGCCTTCCTGATCTTGCGTCATTTCAGCTGCAGCTCGGCGCAGCGCTCCCTTGGCTTGGTGCTCCTCTTGGACCGCCACCAACGCTGCGCTGGCGGAGTACGGGCTAGCGGCGAGGTAGGGCACTAGGGGCTTGAGAGGTCGTGGTGCCACCATCACCGGTGGGCTGGTCAGGTACCTCTTGAGGTCTTGAAAGGCCCAGTCGGCCTCCTGGGTCCACTCGAATGGGCCCTTCTTCGTCATCAGCTTGAAGAAGGGTAGGGCGCGTTCCCCTAGCTTGGAGATGAAGCGTCCCAACGCAGTTAACCGACTAGCCAGCTTCTGCATTTCCTTTAGGGTCTGCGGCGGGCTCATGTCCTCGATGGCCTTGATCTTCTCTGGATTCTCCTCGATCCCTTTGTGGGACACGAGAAAGCCCTGCAGCTTGCCGGAAGGGACGCTGAACACGCACTTCTCCGGGTTGAGCCGCAAGTTCACCTGGCGCAGGCTCTCGAAGGTTTCTTCCAGGTCTTGGATCAAGGTCCTCGCCTCCCGAGATTTCACCCTGACGTCGTCGACGTAGGCCTCTGTGTTTCTTCCGAGCTGCCGCCCTAAGGCGATGTGCATCAGTCGCTGAAAGGTTGCGACCGCGTTGCGCAATCCAAAGGGCATGCAGGTGTAGCAGTACACCCCGCACGGGGTCAGGAAGGCTGTCTTCTCCACATCTTCTACCGCCATCTTGATCTGGTGATATCCGGAGAACACGTCCAGGAAGCACAGTAGGTTGCACTCGGCGGTGGAGTCGACGATCTGATCGATGCGTGGGAGCGGGAACGGATCTTGGGGGCAGGCTTGGTTAAGGTTGGTGAAGTCGACGCACATCCGTTCCTTCCCGCCTTTCTTCGGCACTACGACGGGGTTCGCCAGCCACTCGGGATACCGAACCTCGCGAATGGCACCCGCCGCTTCTAGCTCTCTTGGACGATGAAGGCCTGCTTCTTAGTGGACTGCCGTCTCGCCCGCTGCTTCACGGGGTGCACATTGGGGCATACCCTTAAATGATTCAGAATCACCTCTCTCGGGACTCCTACCAGCTGATTGGGCTCCCACCCGAATATATCCTTGTTTGCGTGCAAGAACTTCACCAATGCTTCCTCTTGCCCTGGGTCAAGGCCGGCACCTATGGTAAAGGTGGCTCCTGAGGGCCTGCCCTCGCTGACCGGCACCTGCTTGGTTTCTGCCTTGTCTTGTGTGAACAACTGCTTCTTCTTGGTCGGTATGGTCCCCTTGGGATCGGAGGTGCCCGTGTCGGCAGGCTGCACCGCCGCGGTGGTTTTGAGGCCGAGTTTGAGCGCCATCACGGCCTCCTTGGTGTCCCCCTTGATGGTGAGGACGCCTTTGCTCCCAGGCATCTTCATGATGTTGTAGGCCGGATGAGTCGCCGCCATGAACTGGGCGAGAGCTGGGTACCCGAGGATGGCGTTGTATGGGAGGCCGATGCGGGCGATGTCGAAGTCGGCCAGCTCAGTGCGGCAGTTGTCGCGTGTGCCAAAGGTGACGGGGAGGCGGATCTGTCCCAGAGAGCGGGCAGTGCCGCCACCGACCCCTGAGAAAGGCTTGCTGAGACTGAGCCGCTTGAATGGTACGTGAAGAAGGCTGAAGGCCTCGATGGAGAGCAAGTTGAGGCCTGCTCCGCCATCGATGAGGGTCTTAGTAATAGCCACGTTGCAGATGGTGGGCGTGCAGAGCATTGGGAGCTTGCCCGTGCCGGCGGTGGAGTTGGGGTGGTCTTCTGAGCCGAAGGTGAGGTCGGCCTCTGGCGCAGCCCAACCCGGCGAAGCCCCCAGGCGCTTGGAAGCGGCACCAATCTGACGGAGGAACGGCTTGACGTGGCGATCTGAAGGCGGTGCTTGAGAGCCGCCCAGCAGGGCTGCGACTGCGTGGTGCGCCGGCACCGCGTAGCGAGCAGTGAAGAGGTCGCGGAGTTCCCCCAGGATGCCATCGTGGATCCCGGGAGGTTGAGCAGCCAGGCGCGTGGCTCGCCGGCGAGGGCCATGGGGAGCTAGTTGGCCATGACCTTATCGTCGCCCCCGGCCTCGAGGACGGCCTCCTCGTATGCCAGCAGGAACGCCGATGGGTCCGCCGCGCCGTCGTAGCGCGGCGGCATCTCCAGCCTGAACTTGGGTGGCCACCGCACCTGTCGAAGGGCGGGGGCCAGGGCTCGGAGCCAATGGCCCCGTCGTCAGCATCGGCCGTTGGAGCCGGTGGCGGGGAGCCTTCCATGAGGGCGAAACGCGGATCGACGGAGGAGAAGCTATGGCGCACCCCTACCTGGCGCGCCGAATGTCGGATCTGGGGTTCCGGCAAAACCCTTAAGGTTCGAACTCTGGGGTGCGCGCGAAGTTCTTTCCCTCCTACCAATCCACGCCCTAGCTCGCTAAGATCTTCGCGGACGAACTCGACAAACTCGCAACACAGAAAGACAGGAGATTTATACTGGTTCGGGCCACCGTTGTGGTGTAATACCCTACTCCAGTGTGTGGTGGTGGATTGCCTCTTGGGCTGATGAAGAACAGTACAAGGGGAAGAACGGCCTCCTAAGGTTGAGGTGTTCTTGTGCTCTGCCGACTTGTGTGGGTCAGATGGCTCTGAATGAGTTATCCCCTATGGTGGTGGCTAGCTCTCCTTATATAGGCCCTGGTCCTCTCCCCAAATATTGAGCGGGAAAGGAGCCAACAACGGCGGGCAAATTTGAAAGGGGACACCTAGTACAAGCTATCCTGACAAAAGTGGTCTTCGCCTGCAAAAGGCTGTGGTGGTGACGCCGTCTTGGGCTCCATGATGACCTCCGTCTTGCCGTCATGCTGGTCTTGGTCTCGTTGCACCGACATGGAAACCTTTGCCAGATGCCTTGGTACTCCGCCCTGCGCTTGCCCCCTTGGCCCCAAAGAGGAAACAAGGATGCTGCGCGCGCTGGCGCCCGCCTGGCGCCCGCTTTATCTTGATCGTCATGGCTCACGTCACGAGAGCCTCGCGAGGTTTGCCCCGCCTTGATATCTCTGGTGTTATTTTAGTACGAACTGTAGGATAGGTCGAACAGAAAGAATAGCTTTGTGTTGTTTTAGTACAAACTCTTGAATAGATCGAACGGAAAGAATAGCTTTGAGTTGGTTTCGTACCCTACAAAAAATTTATTCTTATGTTCTCCGCTAGATAGGAACTTTGGAGTGATTCTTCATCGCACTTTGAGGGATGGTTATATGATCCAATTATGTTAGCATTCTTGAGAGATTGCACTAGCGAAAGTACGGACCCTAGGCCTTGTTTTCAAGCATTGCAGTACTGTTTGTGCTCACTTTTGTTACTTGCTACCTTGCTGTTTTTTATTGTTCCTATTACAAAAATCAATATTACAGTTTTATCACCATCTCTTCGCCGAACTAGTGCACCTATACAATTTGTCATTCTATTGGGTGTGTTGGGGACACAAGAGATTTCTTGTATTTGGTTCCAGGGTTGTTCGGGAGAGACCATCTTCATCCTACCCCTCCCACGGATTGATAGACCTTAGGTCATCCACTTGAGGGAAAATTGCTACTGTCCTACAAAACTCTGCGCTTGGAGGCCCAACATGAGTCTACAAGAATAAAGTTGTGTAGGAGACATCAGTGTCTACCGAAGAGAAGAGGGGGAGCAACAATAAATATAAAGCAAACAAATGCATCACACTGCATGACATGGCAATATGGAGTGCTAGAGGTGACCTAAGGTAGTACAACGCGATACAGGGGAAGGGGAAACAATCCTGGATATTTTACCGGTGTTAGGCAATTTTTGGACAGATGAATCGGAGGGGGTGGATCCATGTTCGCTATGCTAGAGGGACATGACAGATGAACGGAAGGCATATTCGGAAGGCATATTGCCTTCTAGTACATAGTCAAAAAACGACAGGCATATTCGGAATCGTCATATTTTTCTGAGGAACTTTCATATACAAATTATTTTCATCTGAGTTACGGATTATTTTAGATTAATTTTCAAAGTTTTAATCATTTTCTCAAATTATTTGAATTCGAAATTAAATTGTAACATGCTATGTGCACACAACACAGTTTACACAGAAGTGTACACAGGCTGACAGGTGGGTCTAGGGGGCCCTAGTTGACCAGTCAAATTTGACTGGTCAACAGGGGTGGGGGCCCCTGTCATTGGCACATTAGTAAATGAGGTACTTAATTTAGTTAACTAACTTAATTAGTTAAGTTAATTAACTAATTAGTTAATTAATTAATTTTATTTACTTTTTTAAAATCAAATCTTTTTTATTTCCATTCTTTTTACAGTGGCGGGGCCCATTAGCCAGTAGTGTCGGCGTTCTAGGAACGGGGGTCCCCAGACTTGCCTGCCTGCGGCCCACGGCGTGGCTGAGCTAGCAGGCCTGTGTGGCCCATCTTCATCAACAAGGCATTCAATACCCTCGCGAGGGGCCAAGCCTCGCGAGGCGGATGATGCAAGACCTCCTCAGGAGCGGCCTCGCCAAGCAGGCTCACGAGGGGCGCAGAGATCAAGGCAAGGCAAACCTCGAGAGGTCCTCGTGACGTGAGCCATGACGATCGAGACCAGGCGGGCGCCAGCGCGCGCAGCGTCCTCGTTTCCTCTTTGGTGCTAAAGGGGCAAGTGCAGGCGCGGAGTACCGAGGCATCAAGCAAAGGTTTCCATATCGGAGCAACAAGACCAAGACCAGCAGGACAGCAAGACGGAGGTCACCATGGAGCCCAAGACGGCGTCACCACCAGAGCCTTTTGCAGGCGAAGACTACTTTTGTCAGGATAAGCTGTACTAGCTGTCCCCTTTCAAATTGGCCGTTGTTTGCTCCCTTCCCGCTCAATATTTGGGGAGAGGACTAGGGCCTCTATAAATAGGACTAGCCACCACAGTAGAAGAAAAAGCAAGCCTGAGCTGATCGAATCCTCACCCACACATGTTTGCCAAGCACAAGAACACCTCAACCTCAGGAGGCTGTTTTTCCCTTTGTACTGTTCATCATCAGCCCAAGAGGCAATTCACCACCACCACACTGGAGTAGGGTATTACACCACAACGGTGGCCCAAACCAGTATAAATCCTGCGTCCCTTGGGTTGTGAGTTCGTCGAGTTCGTTCTTAAGATCTTAGCCAGTTAGGACGTGAATCGGTAGGGAGTAAATCTTCGAGCGCACCCTAGTGTTCGAACCTTGAGGGTTTTGCCGGAACCCGTGATCCGACATTTGGCGTGCCAGGTAGGGGTGCGCCGAAGCTTCCTTCCGTCGCTCCGCGCCCCGTTGCTCCGTCGTCTCCATGGCGGACGCTCGCCGCGCTCATGCTGAGTGCCGGGCTGCCCTCGCCACCCGCGTCGCTCAGATGACTCCTGTCGGTGGGCCACCTCATCATTCCCCGTCGCCTACCGCAAACGCCGCCATCGGCGCGGCGGGGAATGAGCAGCAAGCATCCTCGCTGCACCCCTCGGTGCGGTGGGATGGCTGCACCGCCACTCCATCGCCGTACCCGGCCGGTTCTTCATCCCATGCATGTCATGGTCCCATGGACGTGCGAGCCGTGCTCCTCATGGCGCACGAGCTCCTGCGCTACCGCCCGGACGACGACCTCTACGAGGACTGGCTCGACCGCATCGCCGAGCTCGTCCGCGCCGCAGGGGGCTCCCCTGCGCCGTCCCTCTCTCTGCCTCGCCCTCCGCCAGCCACGGGCGACGTGGCTCACGGAGCACCTCCACCACCTCTGCATCAAGACGGCGCCCTTGCGCCAAGGCGCGCGGCTCCACGACGCGACCCACCGCGTCCGGCGCCCGCGCGTGAAGAGAGAAGCTGTCAAGAAGTTCCTCCGCCGCAAGAAAACGCTCCGCCATCGCACCACCGCGCCAGGACCGGCTGCTGCGGCAAGACCGCGCGCCGCCTGTAGTGGCAGTGCACGGACCCCATCAAGGCCAAGCTCCACCTCCAAGGCGGGCCCCGGTGACCACGGCCGGCTGTCGCGCCTTCACCCCCGAGCTGCGTAGCGTCGCCTGGCCGGGCAAGTTCAAGCCAGATCTGCCTCCTCGCTACGACAGTACCCCCGACCCCGCGGAGTTCTTGCAACTCTACGAGCTGAGCTTCGAGGCGGCCAATGGCGACGACAAAGTCATTGCGAACTGGTTTCCCATGGCTCTCAAGGATGGCGCCCGCTCCTGGCTCCTGAACCTGCCTCCAGGCTCGATCTCCTCCTGGGATGAGATGCGCAACCGTTTCGTTGCCAACTTCCAGGGCACCCGCGACCGCCCCCCGGCCGCGGGTGACCTGCGCCGCGTCAAGCAACAACCAGGAGAGACCCTCCAGAAGTACATCCAGCGCTTCAACAACATCCGCCTCAAGATCCCCAAGGTAACGGACGAGGCTATCATCTTCGCGTTCTCTGATGGCGTCCGCGACGTCAAGATGAAGAGCTCGCTATCCACGAGGAGTTGTGCACGTCTCTGGAGTTGTTCAACCTGGCGACCAAGTGCACAAGAGCTGAGGAAGGGCGCCTCTCCCTCCTCGAGCTCCCAGCTGCAGACCCAGAGGAGAAGAAAGCCAAGGCCAAGGACGTGAAGCGCAAGGGAGTAGTTGTGCTCGCGGCGGAGACCAGCCTGAGTCATCCAAGAGCAGCCGACCGTTTTGCGCCTTCCACAACCTGAATACCCACAACACCAGCGACTGCCAAGAGCTCAGAGCCATTCGCGAAGGATGCTTCAGTCGACGCCCCGAGCGCGGCGACCGGGGCTACGACCGAGGAGGAGGACGTGGTGGCGGACGCTGGGATGACCGTGGCCCGCGCCAGGAGTGGCGCGACCGGCCTCGTGAGGACCGTTGATGGGATCAGCCTCGCGAGGGCGCCTGGAGGGATCGGCCTCGTGAGGATCATTCTCAAGGCAACGCCGGACTCCCTCCGCTGCCGCCACCGCCAAGAAGGAATGACGACCACCATCAAGACGAGGGGGCTGGGGGCTTCCAGGAGCCGCGTGCTATCGCCTGCATCTTGGGCGGAGCCCAGGCCCCAGCCTCGCAGCGTATCTTCAAGCAATTTGCTCGTGAAGTGAATGCAGTCCTCCCCAAGCTCGAGGCCACGCGCCCGCTCAGATGGTCCCAGTGCCCCATCACGTTCAATTCGGCAGTTCAGCTCAAGTGCGCAGCTATCGCTGGTGCCCTCCCGATGCTTTGTTCACCAGTCATCAGCAACGTGCAAGTTACCAAGACCCTCATCGACGGCGGCGCAGGGCTCAACGTCCTATCCGTCGACACGTTCGACAACCTCCAAGTGCCATATGACCAGCTTCAGCCTACCAAGCCTTTCTCAGGGGTGACCGAGGGTTCTACCACACCGACAGGGCAGGTCCGCCTCCCTGTCACCTTCGGAGAACGCAAAAACTACCGCACCGAGCTCATCGACTTTGACGTCGCGCACATCCATCTGCCATACAATGCCATCCTCGGGTACCCAACACTGGCCAAGTTCATGGCGGTGACTCATCACGGCTACAATGTCCTCAAGATGCCGGGAAGCGGGGGAATCATCACAATCCCGTGCAAAGAAAGAGATGCGGTGTGCTCCCTCGAGCGTGCCTTCCAAGCTGCAGCAATCGACAACCCCGACAGCAAGGGCGAGCGCCCTCCTGAGGCCAACCCCAAGAAGAAGAAGCTGCACCGTGCGGGGTCTCAGGCGAGCGGTGCCTCGTCAGGATCGGCGCCCTCACCTGGGGCGCCTCCCTCCATCGCATAGGAAAGCGTACCCAGTGCCCCTCTCAGGCAGGGCTCGGGGGCTCTCTTCTGGAGGGCCTCAGACTTTGCCAACATCATGAGGGAGACGCTCGGGCACCACTTGGAGGCGTGCTTCACAGCACGTTTCCCTCAGGAGGACACAGGGCAAGGATCGCCCACCGTTCAGGAGTTCATCACCAAGACCACTCAGGATCTACAAGACGCAAGGGGCATGCGCGGCGGCCGCCGCTCACCAGGCGCAGCTCCCATCCAGGCGAGGATGCCGGGCTGCGCGTCTGCATCCACGTCCCAGGGCTCAACAGGGCCGCTTCTCGGGAGCTTTTCTGGCCTTCGCGCGTGGGACGCTGCAAGGGCCCACCTCACAGCTACGTTCGCATGCCTTTTGGCCTACCGAGCGTGGCGATCGCCTATCAGCGCAACCTGTGGAGCATCCTAGCGGCTCAGGAGGCCAGGCACCATGCAGTGGTGGCAGAGATGGAGACAGTCCTCAAGGAACCACCTGAGCCCCCAGAGCCTCCTGAGGTTCAGGGCCCCGGTGGCTCATGAGGAGCAACCCTTTCGCCGCACACCTTCAGCTGCCCCAACTCTCCTTCATCGACAGAACCAGGTGACATTTTCCAAATTTATTTAGCTGGGAGCGCCCCCAGGGCTGCATCATTCCTAGGCCGCGTGGGTCTGTCCCTGTGGCATGTACCCCTTTTATGTCTTTAGCTTACCTTGTTGGGGGCGCCCCTCGGGCTGCATGATCACCAAGCCGCTCGGTCCTGACCTAGTGGCATGTACCTCCCTTGCATTTATTTAAGCCATTATGCTTTTCATGCTTAATCTATCTATGGCTAT
The DNA here is from genome assembly GCF_002575655.3 of Aegilops tauschii subsp. strangulata. NCBI lineage: Eukaryota > Viridiplantae > Streptophyta > Magnoliopsida > Poales > Poaceae > Aegilops > Aegilops tauschii. The sequence goes on from NC_053039.3 coordinate 6,540,971, forward strand.
TACCTGCTTGATCGCCACCGAAAGATGAGAACTTAGGAGAACCCTATCTACACACCCTCGCGGCCGACGCCATCATCAACATTGGGCCATGGGAGGCCGGCGCCAACCCCATCCAGATCAGCGACGGCAGCAGCCGGACATTGCGGCCCTGCTCCGGGCGCGGTGAGAGCTCGGGGGCACGTAGCTGTCGTCGCTCGTCTCCGGAGTCTCGTAGAGCTCGGGAGAACCACTGGACTTCGAAGAGTCACTGCTGCTGGAGTAGCCGCGAGCGGGGCGCACCTCATCCTGGCGCTCCCCTCCAGGGCAACACTCCAAGCGGCGTCCCTCCGCGTAGAAGACCTTGAAGAACAGCGTGGAGGCACCGTCATACTCGAAGTGGATCGCGAGGGCGCCTTCCGCACGGCAAACCCGCGCGACCTCGCCCTAGCCCCTGGTCATGAAGATCTTGCCGTGGAGACTGCTACAACCTCTGCTTCGGTCGCCGAAGCGTCGCAGCAGGCGTGCTGCAACCAGAGCTCGAGGGGCCCCCTCGGCGACATCGCATCAGAGAAGAACCGCAGGAAGCGGATCCAGGAGCTTGGGGGCATCACTGCCCACAGCACCAGCTCGCGTGAGGAGTCCATGGCGCGGACTCCAGGAGTGACGGCGCTCGTCGCCGTGGCGCATCGACCTTGGCCGCGGCGCGCGCGCCGGCGCTCGTCGCTCCTTCCTCCCGAGCCCCCGGCTTGGGCGTACAAGGGCAGCAGATACCCAGGAGGAGGCCGCTCGCACCAAGGCTCGTCACCACCTGCATCGCCGCTGCGCCGCGGCGGTGAACCGACCTCTTCTTCGGCGGGAGCAGTGCCGGCATGTCGAGGGACTTCTCAAGTCGGGCAGTTGCCGAGGCACTATGGGGAAGCGGAGACGCCCACGTCCAATCAACCGCCACGCGTAGACCGGGGCCGCAGGCTTTTGGGGCCCATGGCGCTCCGCACTTGACCTTTGGCTTCGCCTCGAAGCCAAGCCCGAGCGCGCCTTGGGCCCGGGCGCTACTGTCGGTGTTGTGGGAACGGGGGTCCCCAGACTTACCTGCCTGCGGCCCACGGCGTGGCTGCGCTAGCAGGCCTATGCGGCCCATCTTCATCAATAAGGCATTCAAGACCCTCGCGAGGGGCCAAGCCTCGCGAGGTGGATGATGCAAGACCTCCTCAGGAGCGGCCTCGCCAAGCAGGCTCACGAGGGGCAGAGAGATCAAGGCAAGGCAAACCTCGCGAGGTCCTCGTGACGTGAGCCATGACGATCGAGACCAGGCGGGCGCCAGCGCGCGCAGCGTCCTCGTTTCCTCTTTGGTGTTAAAGGGGCAAGCGCAGGCGCGGAGTACCGAGGCATCAAGCAAAGGTTTCCATATCAGAGCAACAAGACCAAGACCAGCAGGACAGCAAGACGGAGGTCACCATGGAGCCCAAGACGGCGTCACCACCAGAGCCTTTTACAGGCGAAGACTACTTTTGTCAGGATAAGCTGTACTAGCTGTCCCCTTTCAAATTGGCCGTTGTTTGCTCCCTTCCCGCTCAATATTTGGGGAGCGGACCAGGGCCTCTATAAATAGGACTAGCCACCACAGTAGAAGAAAAAGCAAGCCTGAGCTGATCGAATCCTCACCCACACAAGTTCGCCAAGCACAAGAACACCTCAACCTCAAGAGGCTGTTCTTCCCTTTGTACTGTTCAACATCAACCCAAGAGGCAATTCACCACCACCACACTGGAGTAGGGTATTACACCACAAAGGTGGCCCGAACCAATATAAATCCTGTGTCCCTTATGTTGTGAGTTCGTCGAGTTCATTCTTAAGATCTTAGCCAGTTAGGACGTGGATCGGTAGGGAGGAAATCTTCGTGCGCACCCTAGTGTTCGAACCTTGAGGGTTTTGCCGGAACCCGTGATCCGACAAGTAGCCCAGTCGTGCCCCTGTGTGGCTGGGCACGCTGGAGGCGACCATGGCCACGAGGCCGCGCGGCGGCCATGGCCAGGGGTCATGCGAACGGTTGCCCGGTGGCGGCGGGGCCAGGGACAACGCGGCAGGAGCGGTGGTTGTCGTGGTTTTGTCACGACAGATGTCCTAGTGTGAGGACATCGTCGTGAGGCCATCGCAACTAGGTAGTAGCTTGAACGGGGTTGGACGGAATCGAGAGACGCGAGTTTTACCCAGGTTCGGCCCCTCGCGGTGGAGGTAAAACCCTACATCCTGCTTGATTGACATTGATGATGATGATGACCTCGCTTACAAGGGCGGTGTTTCGCTACCTCTATCTCGAGAGCATCTACTTTGATCTTCTCTAAGACTTGTCTGTATGTCTCAACTTGTCCCTCTTGGTGTGCCCTACCCCTCCTTATATAAGTTGGAGGGGCGGCTTATATGACTAGTCCTAGTAGGATTAGGACTCCTCTATTACAAGTGGAATCCTAGTCTAGCTTCCCTTGTAAGGGAAATATTCCTTATGCCTTTCCTCTTAAGCCAGCCCACCATAACATGAGTCGGCCTTCCCATGAGCCGCCTTCTCGGCCATTGAGTCTTGTCATTCGTCAGACCCACCCGCCGGGTCACTAATGAGTCGCCGAGCTCGGCCGGGTCACTCGTGAGTCACCAAGTTCGGGCGGGTCACCAGTGAGTCACCAAGTACCGGCCGGGTCATACTTCATGTCGGGTTATACCATGGGGTATATCCCCGACATTAGCCCCGATTTTAATTTGGATTTATCCATGTTAAACTTATCTTGCAAAATAAAAATAAGAATAAATTTTACAGGTTGTGCGCCGGGTCAAACGTTCTTCTAAGATGGCTTCTATTCATTTTTAAGTCCTTGTCGTTTCCTTCTTTGTTTTTTGCAGAAAAGTATTGGGGAAAAATAATCCATTTAAGTCGGCCTCCAATGCTCTGGCTTGACAAAAATATTGGACTTAAGATATCTTTTGATGCTGAGCCGGCTTGAAGATGTTAGAACTCGTCAAGTTGCGATCATCGAAGTTGTCGGGTTATGATTGATAATGGCAGGTCATGATTGTTGCTGACACCGGATCATGTGACGACTCGGTGCTTGCTTTTGTAAATATAACTCCCAATCATTAAGTGGGCTCTCCGAGCCTTTCTATGAATAGCTTGGAGGAGATAAAATTTGCAAATTCCTCCACTAAGAATATGATACCTGGGTTTCTCAAAACTGAGAACTTGAAGATGTTCCTCCCTTATATGCATATCACCAGTAGCCCCCAAGTATTAAGAGGTGAACATAGTGATAGCTTAAGACTTGCTTCAATATAAATACTGCAATTTTGGAGAAATCTGGGTTGTTCATCCGAGTCGCCAGTCATAAGCTGAATGTTTTGTCCTCCACATGTGTAGCCCCCAAGTGTCGGGTTGTCTTGCCTGCAGCAACCTGGGACTTGTAATTGTCTTATCACTAGTAGAAAACAGGACTTTGGTCCCGGTTCCAGAGGCCCTTTAGTCCCGGTTCTGCAACCAGGGAAAAATGAACGGGACTAATGCCCACCACTTTTAGTCCCAGTTGGCTTACGAACCGAGACTAAAGGAGCTCCACGTGACCGCTGTGGGGCGCCCAAGAAGGAGGACCTTTAGTCCCGGTTGGTAACACCGACAGGGACTAAAAGGCAGCCACCCGTTAGCAGCTGCCCGGCGCTGGGATTTTTGTTTTTTTTTAAGAAGGGGTTTAGGGGTTTACATCTTGTGTTTCCCCCTTTTATTTTTGTGTTTACCCTTCACTTCTTTTACATTTAGGGTTTCATGTTTATTTAATTTTTTCCATTCAACTCGACGCTAGCTACTACATATAGCAATGAAGGAACCATTACACAAGATCATCATGCATATAGCTCTCTACAGCATCAAATTGAATCATACATTGAAACTAACATACAACTATGTAAAATATTTAAATGCAACGACAAATGCGGTAATAATCGCAACTAAGGTAACAATTGATCCAACAACATAATGATACCAAGCCTCATTATCAATGGCATATTTTCTAATCTTTCTAATCTTCAAGCGCATTGCATCCATCTGGATCTTGTGATCATTGACGACATCGGCAACATGCAACTCCAATTCCATTTTCTCCTCCTCAATTCTTTTCATTTTTTCTTCAAGTAATTGTTTTCTTTTTCAACTAAATTTAACCTCTCGACAAGAGGGTCGGTTGGAATTTCCGGTTCACATACCTCCTAGATAAAAACATCTGTGTCACATTAGTCGGCATAATTGTCATAAACACTAAATGAAATAAATAGTAAGAAAAGATAATATACCACATCTGAATCATACACCGGACGAGGGCCGACGGGGGCGGATACGAAAATCATGGAACTATATAATGACAAACAATAATAAAAGTAAGAAAATTACACAAGTATCTATCTAAATCATACAAGTTAGAATTTTTTTTCTTTTAGAAAGAAGATAAGACAAGAGGCTCACGATGGTGGTGCCGGCGACAAGATCGGCGCAGGTGATCGACTGCGGTGAGGACGGGGACGGGGACGGCACCCTACAATGTGCAGACTCTAAGAAGTTAATTTAAGCTCAAATTGTGCATCTAAATCAAAAGAACTACCACATACACTCCTCCACTAAAACCCACAAACCACTCTACTTCTAGAGCATTTGAAATGAGCTAAACTAGCAGTGAGAGATGAAACGATGAAGTTGCTAACCATTTAGAACACTTGTGTAGTTGGTGCATGGCCAAACCTAGACAAATCTTGGGGAAAATGTAGCTTGGAGGTCGAGCTTGGAGAGGAGAAAGCTTAAGTGTGGCTCCTGCATTTCTTCGAACACCTCATGTGCATAGGAGGTGAGAACAGAGAGCAGCACACCTCCCACACGCCGGCCGGCCAAAAAATAGAGGAGTGACGGGCAGGTGTGAGCATATATATAGGCATCTCTTTAGTCTCGGTTGGTGGATAGAACCGGGACAGAAGACTGACCTTTAGTCCATGTTCCAGCCACCAACCGGGACTAAAGGGGCTACGCTAGGAGTGAGGCCCTTTAGTCCTGGTTCGTGTCTGGAACCCGGACTAAAGGGGTCAGACGATCCGGGACTGGTTCCTGCCGAGGCCCGGCCGGCGCCTTGGCCACTCGAACCGGGACTGATGCACCCATTCTTCCCGGTTTGTAACACAACCGGGACTAATGCTCTAATCTAGCCAGGATAAAAGCCCTGTTTTGTACTAGTGTATGCTTATAAAACTTCAGCCAGTGTAGCCCCCAAGGGCCAGGTCATTATGCAATAATGAGCAGGGACTTTATAGATCTGATAATAAAGACTTGAGAAGCAATGTGTAGCCCCCAAGGGCTTTGTCATCAATATGTGATGGGACGGGTCTTCCTATTGGGACCTTATGACTTTGGTAAAGAACTGAATGTTGTTGCCCTCAAGTGCCAGCTCGGTAAGATAAGACTGGGATGGGACTTAGAAAATGATGAAAGGCCGGCTCATCTCCTTCAGATAACCGGGTATGTTGACAATGTGATTATTTGAAAAACAACTTGCATTAGCCTCCAAGTGCCAGGGTGCATGCTTGCAGTGACATGGGACTTGCATACTTGATGTAATCTTGATTGGAATAGTGTAGCCCCCAAGTGCCGGGTCGTGTGCCTGCGGTGACTCGGGACTATTCCTTCCATTGTAAAATAAATCATATCCACTATCTCGATGATGTTGATGAATGCTTTGCATATCAATATAGAACCATGATCCTTGCTATAAGCCGGTATTTTTGGATGAGGGAATAATAGCCAATTCTCTCAAGCGGCTTTGGAAATCCCAATCATCCAATACTGGTCATGATAACCATAATGAAAACCCAGCCATGTTGGCTATTTAAAGATTTGAATAATGTAACCCGGTTTGAAAACCGATTCCTGCAATATAAACCAGTATATCCATGCATATATGATGCATGCTATGATGATGCAATGTATGATGATGTATGTGTATGATAACAGAGTATAAAAATGTCAGCTTTAAAGGCTCGTCAAAAAGACTGGTTTTGAAAAACTCAATTTTTTTCTTCGAAGAAGCTTGGCATGATCACCTTTCGTCCCGTAAGCCGGCTCTCACGTGACATAATTTAATCCGTCTTTTAACCTTAACTAGTTCATGGTCTTCCGAGAAGATTGACTGCTAAGAGTACGAATGGGCCACATAGTGGAGAGACTACAACAGACAGGTGAGTTTATTCTAGCTCTCTGTAAGCCGGCTCTCACGTGACAAAAACTGTTGTTTCAACCATGACAAGTTCAGGGTCATATAAAGATTGACTGTCAAGAGTACGATAGGTCACCTGGCGGAGTAGCAAGTTGCAAACAGGCAGGTTTAACCCATAACATGGCATGGAAGCCGATCAAGAGGGTAAGATAGCTATACTCGTTGAGTAGGAAGCCCCCAAGTGACCTATACTATGGCATGGAAGCCGATCAAGAGGGTAAGATAGCTATACTCGTTGAGTAGGAAGTCCCCCAAGTGACCCATAATATGGCATGGAAGCCAATAAGGCAGGATACCCATGTTTGAACCGCGCATCATGGCAGCAAGTTCTCTTTGGCAACCTTTAACCTTTTCTGAGAACTCGAACTTGCGAGGGATGAATTTCTGTTGAATCAGATGTTGAGCCGGATATTGAGAGCTTCAAAACTTTGTGAGAGACAGATTTCCCTTGAGCTGGATTCTGGCCCGGAATTTCTTCTGATACTCCAGAATCTTTCTTTTTGAGCCGGAACTTTCTGATTGCCCAACACTTTGTTAAGCCAGAAATTTTCTGACGGCCTTTAAATTTTCACAAATGTGGTAGTAGCACCCGAGACGAGGTTGTCTTTGTTGAAATAACCCGGGGTTCTTGAATTTATGATAATCGGCCAATTCTGCCAAGTCATGTCTGTGTAGCCCCCGAGTCTTAAGACGACTCCAGGAGTTGGCTTGAGATTCTCCATACTTGACCGTGATATAAACCGTCATAGAGTTGAATAGCGGAACGCTGGAATGTGTTTGAAGCTGGAGGCAAGGTGGCGAGTTGATGATCTTCACAACACTCATTGTATATCCTTGGCCTTGACAACCGATGTGAATCCGCGGAAGGTTGAGATCGACCGTGGCGGGTTATAAAGGATCCCGTTCGAGTTGCACCAGTAACCCGGCAAATGGTTCGTCCCGGCTGGTTGTTGAAGCTAACCAAACCGTAGTGGCGGCGACTTATGCGCCTGTCCATTGAGCCATCCGGTGCAGGCGAAGGCTAATAATAAATCATTTTTTGCTTCAGAGTTGTTGGAGTAGACTGGGCTGCAGGAGCGGCGACTTGCGTGCGCTCATTAAGCATCTCGTGCACACGGGTGCGGCCCGATGTGTTGATATAGACCAGACCGCGGGAGGCGGACGGTAAAGACCGTCACAGTGTTGGGGGCGGCGCGGACGCGGGTGAGTTGGCCGCGGGCGTGGGCAGATGAATCTGCCGTGGGATTGTAAGCTTGCATGGTCAAGCGAGTCGACCGCGGGCGCCGTCCCGACGAATTGATGTAGACCGAGCCACAGAGGCGGCGACTTGCGCTCGCCCGTTGAGCAGCGAGCAGGCGCGGTCCCAGTGAGTCGATGTAGACCAGGCCGCAGGGACGGCGGCTTGCGCACGTCCTTTCATCGGGTAGTGTCATGGATGAACACCAGTGCAAAATGTTGCTAGCGCATGCTCCGTACCCGCGATATAAACCACTTTTGTAGTGAGTATTTGTCCTGCATAAATATATACAAACCAAAGTAATCATTCTTTGACGAAAATAGTATGTGCTAATAAATAGACTTAGATAGATATCACCTGATTTGTCCGGACAATGGATGATTCATATGTAACGTCCATAGATAAATTTTCAGTACTCAATTCTGTTTGATCCTTATATGCATCCAAAGGATTTTTGTGTTGACTCCCTCGAAGACCCTGCCAGATCCTTATATGCATCTGTTTTTCTATTCCACCGGGTCAAACTCCCCTTCTCAGCGAGGCAGGCGATGAAGACAGCGGCTTGAGGATGCCCGATGACGACTTGACCAGGTGCAGGCTGGTTGCAGCAGTGAGGGAGGCGGCTCACCCACGGCGGATCCGGCGAGTTATTCATGTGGGGCGGCTTGTAAGCGGGAACGGCAGGCCAGCGATGATTTAACTCGCTGTAAGAATGCGGGATGTCTTGTATATTGTATTGTACACTTCATGTACCCTTTTATATATATGAGATAAACACACCCGTTATGGGTGTCGAGCAGTTTCCCAAACCCTAGCTTTTACATGGTATCAGTTTAGGTTTCGATCGCTTCCGCCCTGTCCCGATCACCCTCGACCCCGATCGTACGGATGGCATCCGCCTCGGCCGCCAGCCCAGCCGCCGTCGCCCCGGCCTCCCTGTTCCTGGCATCCAGGGCGCTATTTCCCCTGCCCAGTGCTGCCCCATCGTCACCGGCCGTCAACGCCTCCTTGTGGTATGCAGCCACTCCCGCGGAGCCGTACCACGCGGTGGATGCGGGTATTGCATCAATGATGCATGCGTGCCATTGCATCCGCGCTACATGCAGGCACATTGCATGCGGTTGTACCCGGCGCGTCGCCCACGGCGTCCTACAGCACGTGGCTGATACGTCTCCAATGTATCTATAATTTATGAAGTATTCATGCTATTATATTACCCATCTTGGATGTTTTATGGGCTTTACTATGCACGTTTATATTACTTTTGGGCCTAACCTATTGACCCAGAGCCCAGTGCCAGTTTATGTTTTCCCTTGTTTCAGTGTTTCGCAGAAAAGGAATATCAAACGGAGTCCAAACGGAATGAAACCTTCGGAAAAGTTATTTTTGGAAAGAAAGCAATACGGGAGACTTGGAGTGCACGTCAGGGGAGCAACAAGGAGAGCACGAGGCAGGGGCGCACCCACCCCCCTGGGCGCGCCCTTCACCCTCGTGGGCCCCTCGTGGCTCCCCTTACCGACTTCTTTCGCCTATATATCTCCATATACCCTAAAACCATTGGGGAACAGGATAAATCGGGAGTTCTGCCGCCGCAAGCCTCTGTAGCCACCAAAAACCAATCGGGACCCTGTTCCGGCACCCTGCCGGAGGGGGGATCCCTCACCGGTGGCCATCTTCATCATCCCGGCGCTCTCCATGGCGAGGAGGGAGTAGTTCACCCTCAGGGCTGAGGGTATGTACCAGTAGCTATGTGTTTGATCTGTCTCTCGTGTTCTTGATTTGGCACGATCTTGATGTATCACGAGCTTTGCTATTATAGTTGGATCCTATGATGTTTCTCCCCCTCTACTCTCTTGTAATGGATTGAGTTTTCCCTTTGAAGTTACCTTATCGGATTGAGTCTTTAAGGATTTGAGAACACTTGATGTATGTCTTGCGTGGGATAACCATGGTGACAATGGGTTATTCTATTGATCCACTTGATGTATGTTTTGGTGATCAACTTGCGGGTTCCGCCCATGAACCTATGCATAGGGGTTGGCACACGTTTTCGTCTTGACTCTCCGGTAGGAACTTTGGGGCACTCTTTGAGGTTCTATGTGTTTGTTGAATAGATGAATCTGAGATTGTGTGATGCATATCGTATAATCATACCCACGGATACTTGAGGTGACATTGGAGTATCTAGGTGACATTAGGGTTTTGGTTGATGTGTGTCTTAAGGTGTTATTTTACTACGAACTCTAGGGCTGTTTGTGACACTTATAGGAATAGCCCAATGGATTGATCGGAAAGAATAACTTTGAGGTGGTTTCGTACCCTACCATAATCTCTTCGTTTGTTCTCCGCTATTAGTGACTTTGGAGTGACTCCTTGTTGCATGTTGAGGGATAGTTATATGATCCAATTATGTTATTACTGTTGAGAGAATTTGCACTAGTGAAAGTATGAACCCTAGGCCTTGTTTCCTAGCATTGCAATACCATTTACGCTCACTTTTATCATTAGTTACCTTGCTGTTTTTATATTTTTAGATTACAAAAACCTATATCTACCATCCATATTGCACTTGTATCACCATCTCTTCGCCGAACTAGTGCACCTATACAATTTACCATTGTATTGGATGTGTTGGGGACACAAGAGACTCTTTGTTATTTAGTTGCAGGGTTGCTTGAGAGAGACCATCTTCATCCTACCCTTCCCACGGATTGATAAACCTTAGGTCATCCACTTGAGGGAAATTTGCTACTGTCCTACAAACCTCTGCACTTGGAGGCCCAACAACGTCTACAAGAAGAAGGTTGCGTAGTAGACATCAAGCTCTTTTCTGGCGCCATTGCCGGGGAGGTGAGTGCTTGAAGGTATATCTTTAGATCTTGCAATCGAATCTTTTTGTTTCTTGTTTTATCACTAGTTTAGTTTGTAAAATAAAACTACAAAAAAATGGAATTAAGGGTGCCTCATATGCTTCATCTTTTTAATGTCTTTCGTGAAAATGATGGGAAGGAAAATTGTGCCAAAGTGTTAGAAGAAGAATGCATTAAAATGTTTGGCACTAAATCTTTGAATGATGAGCATGATTGCAATGTTGTTAGTATGAATTCCTTGAATACCCATGATGCTAATGATATGCACAGCCACAAGCCTGGGGAAGCTATGTTTGATGAAGATGATATTTTCTGTCCCCCCAAGCTTTGATGAGCAAATTTACTATGATAAAAGCATGCCTCCTATCTATGATGATTATTGTGATGACATGTATGCTTTAAAGAATAATTATAACCATGAAACTTGTCATCTTGATCTTAATTCTCAATCACACGATAGTTATTTTGTTGAGTTTGCTCCCACTATTGTTCATGAGAAGAATTTTGCTTATGTGGAGAGTAGTAAAATTTCTATGCAAGTAGATCATGAAAAGAATGCTTTATGTGATGGTTATATTGTTGAATTCATTCATGATGCTACTGAAAATTATTATGAGAGAGGATCATATGCTTCTACATATTGCAATAATATCAAGTTTCCTCTCTATGTGCTTAAAGTTTTGAAGTTATGCTTGTTTTACCTCCCTGTGCTAGTTGATTATTGTTCCCATAAGTTATTTGCTCACAAAATCCCTATGCATAGGAAGTGGGTTAGACTTAAATGTGCTAGTCATATTCTTCATGATGCTCTCTTTATATTTCAATTCTTATCTTTTATGTGAGCATCATTGAAATCATCATGCCTAGCTAGGGGCGTTAAACGATAGCGCTTGTTGGGAGGCAACCCAATTTTATTTTTGTTCCTTGCTTTTTGGTTCTGTTTAGTAATAAATAATCCATCTAGATTCTGGTTAGATGTGTTTTCATGTTTTAATTAGTGTTTGTGCCAAGTAGAACCTTTGGGAAGACTCGGGTGAAGTCTTTATGATCATGCTGTAAATAACAGAAACTTTAGCGCTCACGAGATTAGCTTCAACGTTTTACTGGAGAGTGCTATTTAGTTGATTCTTTTTTGCAGATGATTACTAGACAAATTCCTCAGGTCGACCAATTTATTTTAGAATTTTTGGAGTTCCAGAACTATACGTTTGACACAGATTACTACAGACTGTTCTGTTTTTGACAGATTCTGTTTTTCGTGTGTTGTTTGCTTATTTTGATGAATCTATGGCTAGTAAGATAGTTTAAAAACCATAGAGAAGTTGGAATACAGTAGTTTTACCACCAATATAAATAAAGAATGAGTTCATTATAGTACCTTGAACTGGTGTTTTCTTTTCTTTCGCTAACGGAGCTTACGAGTTTTCTGTTAAGTTTTGTGTTGTGAAGCTTTCAAGTTTTGGGTAAAGATTCGATGGACTATGGATAAGGAGTGGCAAGAGCCTAAGCTTGGGGATGCCCAAGGCAAGCCAAGGTAATATTCAAGTACAACCAAGAGCCTAAGCTTGGGGATGCCCCGGTTAGCATCCCCTCTTTCGTCTTCGTTCATCAGTAACTTTACTTGGAGCTATATTTTTATTCACCACATAATATGTGTTTTGGTTGGAGCGTCATTTTATTTTCTTTAGCTTTGCTTGCTGTTTCAATAAAATACCAAGATCTGAAATTCTTGAATGAGAGAAGGCCTTCACATAGTTACATAATTATTCGACTAATCATTGATCTTCACTTATATCTCTTTGGAGTAGTTTGTCATTTACTCGTGTGCTTCACTTATATCCTATGAGTAAATGGTTGAATGATTTGAATTTCATAAATTTGAAATTATATATGTTTCATATGCCTTTCCCATGGGGAGTAATACCTTCACATATAAGAAGTAGAGGTGGTAAATTTATTTAAGGTTATCAAACTTTGTATTGGTCACTTGAACAATTCATGAAAGAATATTGAAGGAAGAGAGATTTCACATATAAATATACTATCTTGGACATCTTCTATGATTGTGAGCCCCATTAATTATTTTCAAACCTGAGCAAATCAGTTGAACTTGGACAAGGAAGACAACATAATGAGTTATGCTTGGGTATATTTGTATAGAAGTTATATTGTTATGGATCCTCTAACATGTGGTGCTTGCTATTTAGAATCCTTTGCTAGCCAAAATATCTGTACTAAGCGGGAATACTGCTTGTGCATCCAAAATCCTTGAACCAAGTTTCTTCCATGAGTGTCCACCATATCTACCTATATGCGGTATTTACCTGCCGTTCCAAGTAAATTTGCATGTGCCAAACTCTAAACCTTCAAATAATAATCTGTTTTGTATGCCCGAATCGCTCATGTAGTGACTAGGGGCTAGCAGTATCTTCCATGCTAGGTGGGTTATTCTCACGATGAGTGGACCCCGCTCATCATTCACGAGAAAATGGCTGGTAACTGGGATGCCCAGTCCTATGATCAAAAGATCAAAAACAAATTCGCAAATAATTTAAACAAAACTCCCCCAGGATTGTTGAATGTTGGACGGCACCCGTTGTTTCGGACAAGCCGTGGAGTGTGATCGTTGGTGGAGGGGGAGTAAAATCTTTACCTTTGTGCGTGGGAACCGCCTATGATGTATCTAGTATGGAAGATATTGGGAACTTTTGGTCGTTATGTTGACAATGAAAGCATACCTCTCAAAATTATTTTCATCTCTGCTTTTGCTTCGAGCTCTGGCACCTCTGCAAATCCCTGCTTCCCTCTGCGAAGGGCCTATCTTTTACTTTTATGCAAGAGTTAGTAGTATTCCTTCTCATTCCAACCTACTCTTTAGTTGGCAAGCATCATGTGTTGGGGAAAGATCTAAGCATATATGGCCATTCAAATATACTTGAGCATGAATTATTATTGTTGACATTACCCTTGAGGTAAAAGGTTGGGAGGCGAAACATTAAGCCCCTATCTTTCTGTGTTCGATGAATACTATTTGTTCTAAAAATATGCTTTTAGTGGTAGCAATCATGGAAGACTATATGATGGTTGAGTATGTGGGGTTTGCTAAATCAAAGCTCTTACATAGACCCTTCCTAAAAATAAGATGAATTGCAATTGTTTGATGACTGAGAACTGTTTGTTAGTTTTCGAGAAAGTTTATGATGAGAATAGCTTGTTACTTGATCATGAAAAGTTTTATGATATGAGCTACTGTTATGACATATAATGATGCTAGAAAAGGTGATTGAAATTATCATTGATCAAACTTGTGCACCTGCTAGCATTCACACTTCATAATATCTTTCTTTTATCATTTACCTACTCGAGGACGAGCAAGAATTAAGCTTGGGGATGCTGATACATCTCCAACGTATCTATAATTTATGAAGTATTCATGCTATTATATTATCCATCTTGGATGTTCTATGGGCTTTACTATGCACGTTTATATTACTTTTGGGACTAACCTATTGACCCAGAGCCTAGTGCCAGTTTCTATTTTTCCCTTGATTCAGTGTTTCGCAGAAAAGGAATATCAAACGGAGTCCAAACGGAATGAAACCTTCGGAAAAGTTATTTTTGGAAAGAAAGCAATACGGGAGACTTGGAGTGCACGTCAGGGGATCAACGAGGAGAGCACAAGGCAGGGGGGCGCGCCCGCCCCCCTGGGCGCGCCCTCCACCCTCATGGGCCCCTCGTGGCTCCCCTTACCGACTTCTTTCACTTATTGTAGGATCGGAAGTATGTCTAGAGGGGGTGATTAGACTACTTGACCAAATAAAAAATCTAGCCTTTTCCCAATTTTAGTTCTTGGCAGATTTTAGCAACTTAGCACAAGTCAAGCAAACAACCTACACATGCAATTCTAAGAGTATAGCAACGGAATGTAAAACAATTGCATATGAAGGTAAAGGGATGAGCAATGTTGACACGGAGATTTTTTATCCGTGGTTCCGATAGGTGGTGCTATCGTACATCCACGTTGATGGAGACATCAACCCACGAAGGGTAACGGTTGCGCGAGTCCACGGAGGGCTCCACCCACGAAGGGTCCACGAAGAAGCAACCTTGTCTATCCCACCATGGCCGTCGCCCACGAAGGACTTGCCTCACTAGGGTAGATCTTCACGAAGTAGGCGATCTCCTTGCCCTTACAAACTCCTTGGTTCAACTCCACAATCTTGTCGGAGGCTCCCAAGTGACACCTAGCCAATCTAGGAGACACCACTCTCCAAGAAGTAACAAATGGTGTGTTGATGATGAACTCCTTGTTCTTGTGCTTCAAATGATAGTCTCCCCAACACTCAACTCTCTCTCATAGGATTGGATTTGGTAGAAAGAAGATTTGAGTGGAAAGCAACTTGGGAAGGCTAGAGATCAAGACTTATGTGGTTGGAATGGAATATCTTGACCTCAACACAAGTGTAGGTGGTTCTCCCTCAGAAAATATGTATTGGAAGTGTAGGCATGTTCTGATGGCTCTCTCCACGAATGAAGAGTCGGTGGAGGGGTATATATAGCCTCCACACAAAATCTAACCGTTACACACAAATCACCAAACTCGGTGGGACCGATTCAGAGAACTCGGTCGAACCGATTTAGTTCAAAATGTGAACGTTAGGATTCTCGGTGGGACCGACATGTCAACTCGGTGGGACCGATGTCATTAGGGTTAGGGCATAACGTAATCTCGGTGAGACCGATTACACAAACTCGGTGGGACCGATTTTGGTAATAGCCAAACAGAGAGTTGGTCAGGCAAACTCCGTGGGACCGATTCGCTCATCTCGGTTGGACCGAAACATTATGAAAAGGAAACAGAGAGTTTGCATTGCAATCTCGGTGGGACCGATCGCTCATCTCGGTTTGACCGAAACGTTACGAAGGGAAACAGAGAGTTTGCAATCCCATCTCAGTGAGACCGAGATCCCTATCGGTGAGACCGAATTGATTAGGGTTTCTGGCAGTGGCTATGTCAACTGAACTCGGTGGCTCCGGATGGAAAGATTCGGTGGGGCTGAGTTGGACTTTTTGGTTTAGGACATATGTGGATATGAGAAAGTAGTGGAGGGTTTTGGAGCATATCACTAAGCATTTTGAGCAAGATCCTCATTAAGCAACAACTCATCCCTTCTTAATAGTATTGGCTTTTCCTATAGACTCAATGTGATCTTGGATCACTAAAATAGAAAATGTAGAGTCTCGTGGTTTGAGCTTGAGCCAATCCTTTGTCCTTAGCATTTTGAAGGGTCCACTTTCTAATCCATTCCATGCCAAACATTGAGCTTTCCTGAAATATTTATCTTGGAATAGCATTAGCTCAATGAGCTATATGTTGTTAGGAATTACCAAAACCACCCAGGGATAATTGCACTTTCAATCTCCCCCCTTTTGGTAATTGATGACAACATATAGATCAAAGCTTCGACAAATGATAAATAAGATTGAAAAACATCGTCGCTTTGAGAAGTATGTGATAAGCAAGAGCTCCCCCTAAATTTGTGCATTATTTAAGATTTGCTTTTGAATGCAAATGCACAATCAATTAGGATCATGGGTTACTCTTCCATGTCACATACATCTTGGTGGAGCGCTCAAAATGATAGATATTAAAAGCATGCACTCATCACCAAGCAAGGTGAATGATCATGCTAGGATATGAAAGATAGCATTATCCAACAAGCATTAAGGGTAGCATATGATCAAACACTTGACCAAATAAGTATCTCACAAGGACATAAAGTAGTATCACACAAGCACGCAGTAAAGTTTCAAACCAACCAAAAAGAGTGCAAAGAGAGATAAAAACCAACACTCTCTCTCTCTCTCGAAGCCTATGATCTATACATTTTTCTCCCCCTTTGGCAACAAGTTGCCAAAAAGTTTGAAAATTCATAGTGCTAAACGACTCTCAGGCTTGATCTTCGGGAGGTGGTGTTGAGAGAACGCCAAGGACGAAAGCTTCTGATGAAGTGGCTAGAGCTGGTGGAGTAGCTGCTGGAGTTGGAACTAGAGCTGTAGCTGCTGGTGCTGATGCTGTAGCTCTAGTGTCTGTCACTAGCACTGCAGCAGATCTTTGTCCTCTGGGCACTCTAGCAAATGCATCTGTGGTAGACTTGCCCTTCTTCTCCTCTGCTTCCTCCTAAAGTTGCTCAACTGCAGTTTGGATCTCTGTGATCTTGACATCAAGGTCATAGAATTTTGTCTCAACAATCCTTTCCAAGCTCTCCTGGTTCTTGGTCAGGGTGGCCAGGCCCTGCTCAATCCTCAGAGTGGATTGGATTGGATATCCAAGCTGGTCTTGCTTGCTCTTCAAGAAGACCTGAGATGCCTCTTCCATAGTTGGCATCTTTGCAGCCTTCTCAGCTTTAGCTTTGGCATTCTTCTCTTGTGCTTGCACAGATGATGGTTCATTCTCAGTCATGACAACTGTGTTGTCCTCAAATTCAGGGTAGATGGGTAGATGCTCTTTGTCCAAGATATACTTGCCTTTGCCCATCTTTGAGTTGATGAGCTCCTGGATGTGTGGGGCATATCCACAACTTCTCTTCTGATCAGCTGCAGTCCTCTTGATTGTTTCCACAATCAGGCTCATAACCTTGAACTTCTGTGGGACATCAAATATGTGCAGCAAGTTGATAGCATGTCCTCTGATCATCTTGTGATCACCTGACTTGGGTAGAAGTGTGTGCCTCAGAATCCAATTGATTGTTGGCAGACCAGACAACAAATAGTGTACAGATCCAAACTTATGTGTGTCCAAAGCATCATCAGGGATCTCTTTGTACATATTGGCCATAGAGTTGTGGTCTTTCTTCTTCTTGGCATAGACATCCAAGTCATCCTCATTTTCCTCAGGAGCATTTATGAGTTTTGCCCGTTCTTCAATTGTGGACTGGTACCTAGTACCCTCAGACATCCACACAATCCTTCCATCTGGATAGAAGTGTGCAGTGGAGTAAAATTGCATAATGAGCTCATCATTCCACTTGGTGAACTTCTGAGCCACAAACTTATCAACTCCACATGCCTTGAAGCTGTCATATACACCAGGGAAGTGATCCTCATTCTCCTTGATGAATTCCCAGTCAACCCATCCCATGTCACACACTATGGGCTTCTTGTCAAGTAAAACAGTCTCATAGAAGTCCTGCTGTTCCTTAGTGTGGAATCTGTAGTCCACAGCAGTCCTTCTCCTGGTGGCATATGGATCAGACTCTCTCCATAGCCTCAATCCTGAATCCTTCCTGATTTTCATGTTCTCTGCAACTGGGTGTGCATCATTGTGATCAGGGATCTTGGGCTTCAGCTTCCTCAAAACAACAGAATCATCTTCCTCTTCTTCTTCAGCAGCTTGCGGCACTGGGGCCTTGTTCTTCTCCTCAGTAGGGATGTTCTTGGTGCTCCTCTTGGGTTTTGGCTTTGGAGCTAGAGCAGCAGTCTTAGGAGCAGTTTTGGGCTTAGATGGAGCAGCCCCTGCCTTAATTGCATCTCCCATGAGCTTTTGAGCTTTGGGTGCTGGTGCTGCATCCTCTTCCTCTTCCTCTTCTTCAGAATCTTTCCTCATTGAGGGCTTGCCAAGAACTCTGGCAGTAGTGGTTCTAGCCCTCTTCTTCTTCTTATCCTCACTAGTTGCTTCTTCTTCAGACTCAATGGTGAATTTCATAGTTTCACCTGTGGCAACTTTCCTTGGCTTAGACATGGGCTGTCTTCTTGCTGGCATCTTAGTTTTCAGACCAGGCTTTGTTGCAGCAGCTGAGTCATACTCTTTCTTCAGCACTTTCTTCTTAGAAGTGGCTTCATCTTCAACAGTCACATAGTCTTCATCCTCTGAATCAAAAGTTCCCTTCTTCCTTGTTCTGGTAGCAGCTTTTGGCAAGTTGCTTGGAGTGCTCCTGTTGCCATCATCATAGCTGCTAGGGGGACTAGTGCCCTCACTCAAATGAACCTGTTCCTCTAACTTGTTCTGGCTGTCACTTTGGTTAGACATCTTGCGGGAAAACTGTCGGCAAACCCTGTGAATAGGTTATAGATGAGGTAGAGTAGATGAGCATCACAAAGCACAGGAGTTTTTGCAAAACAGATGAATTAAAAACTTAGTTTTAGTTCTTCACAGAAAGCATTTCGGATCTACCGATTTGTAAACTCGGTGATACCGAAGCAGCTTTTGGAACCTGAACTAATGAACTCGGTTAGACCGAGTCACAGTTCGGTGGTACCGGGACTGCTAGGGTTTCACAGAGAATCGAACTCGGTCACACCGATTTGCAATTTTCGGTCGGAACGAAAATGCGTGTGCTCTAGCCTAAGCCAAAATCGGTGAGACCGATTTCTACAACTCGGTCGGTCCGAGATGAATTCGGCGGAGACCTAACCCTAAATTTTCAAATCAAAACTAATCTATCGGACGTTTTCGTTGGACAGGATGATTTCAATTATGGCAAGAAACATGGCAGAGCAATGTGCTAGGAATCGGAGATAAAGATTAGCACAATGATCAAGTCCGTACCCTAGTGCGGCGACGAACTTGCTACGGCGACAACGGCGTAGAAGATTTCCATTGACGGCGGCGGAGACCAGCGGCGGGAGGTCGCTGGCGACGAGAGGATGATCCGGAGACCAGAGAAGGTAGAGTAGGTTACGCGCGGGCGAAGGGGTTCGGAGAAATTTCCAGCTTTTGACCCAGCGGTATATATAACCTGACCCTGTCGGTGTGACCGAGTGGAACGACTAGGTGGCACCGAGATGCAAAACTGCAAGCAGTTACTGCAACTCGGTGTGACCGAAAAGTTCTAATCGGTTGCACCGAGATTGAAAACCCTAGATCAACTTGGTGACTCGGTAGGACCGAAAAGGATGAATCGGTCAGACCGAGATGCACAAAGAGGTTTTGGAGGTTTAAGCCTACGACAAATCGGGATCTCCGAGTGCTCCTCACACAGAGTGGTCTGAATCTGACTTGATCAAACTTTGTGATGTAGCATGAATAGAGTTTGAGACGAGAAAAGCATAGATAGCTAGAGGGTGTTCTTAGGCATTCTTGTCCATCCATTTGGCAAAAGAGAAAGAGCCAAACAATCATAGCAACAAATGGATGTCCTTGAATGAGTAAAATATCCAACCAACATGCTCACACAATAAAATGGCAAATGAGATATGTGTCAAAGCATGCACAAACATTTTGGCATCTATCAAGCAATTGGCGATGACTAGGTCATCTATATATGAGTATATTGACTTAGGAGTCAAATGAGAACATTTGATCATAGGTCATACTCATCGTTTAAGCACAAGTGGGGTTACCACTTTTACATAAAGCGTTGTTGTGTTCACACCATTAGAGTTGCTTTAACTCATTGATTTGAGTAAAGCTCCCCCTAGATGTGATATTCCCCCTAAAGGGAATGAACTAACCTTGGGTTTTGTCAATGATGACTTCATGTAGGGGTTGAAGATGTAGATGCTCAATGTTTATGTAGATCATTTGGAGCAATCCTTTGGAGTGAGTTGCACTTTCAATACCTACACGGGTTAGTCCCACAAGGAACAAACAAGGATGTCCATAGACATAGAGTGACGCATACACAAGATGATGTCCATGAAGTCATTAGGTTACCTTGTCCCTTGTCTTACCAACAAGAGGGTTTGTGACTCCTTGAACTAGTGCAAGATATGGAATTTTTTTGCACTTGTCCTTTCCAAAATGATAGGAGTGAAGTATGTTGGTGGAGTCACCCTCAAGAACTCTCTAGTTCTTCTTCTTCTGGATCCACACCATCTTGATGGGAATCCTTGGAGTTGTAGTTGTACTTGATGAAGTGGAACTTGATGTAGTCTTGGGAACCCACTTGACTAAGGCCTTAGGTGCTTCTTCAAATGCATCAATTTCCTCTTGAAGCTTATCCTTGCCTTTGCTTGTGGTCTTGTGGTGGAAGACATCTTGAGCTTGTGTTCCTTTGAAGGAAGTAGGATCATACTTCTCTTGTTGAGGAACAAACTTAGTCTTGGGGTATTGATCTTCTTCCCACTCAACTCCATTGGCATTGAACTTTCGTTCAAAACCAACACCTTGATTCTTCCGGTGTCTTCCTTGCTTGCGCACAATTTCCTCAAATTGCTTACTTCCGGCAAGACTCTTGTAAACACCTTTCTCTATGATTCCCTTCAATAAGCTATTTTCTCGCTCAAGTGTAACTTGGCTAAGAGAATCATTAGTGGAATCAAGAGAACTACTAGAAGCATCAACATTGGATTTAGCATGATTGTTGTTACTACTAGATGAAGAATCTTTCTTGTTCTTGTTGCTAGATTTAACTTGTGGCATGTAAGTAGACAAGAGTAAACGCTTGGCAATGTAAGAAGAACTTTTCTTGCGAAGATCATCATTGATTGCCTTTAAAAACTCATGCTCTTGCTCAAGGTTGAGCTTTTCAAAGCGTAGCTTATCATGACTCTTTAAAAGTTCTCGATGATTTTCCAAGGTAGTTTCATGAGCTAACTTAAGAGCGTTTAGTTCTTTGGTTAGATGCTCAATCTCCTTCTTATCATCATCATTCGTTTTATCTTGATTAGCATGATTAATTGACGTTTCATCATAGTTTTCATCACTAGAGTTGTCAACAAGTAAATCATCATCACCTAGCAAATCATCTTCATCACTATTGAAATCAACATACTCGGGGTGTGTTACCTTTGGACCTTTGGCCATGAAGCATCTTCCAATTCCTTCATTTGGTGAGTCAAATATGTCATAGGAGTTGGTTGACACAAGTGCTAGACTGGCAACACCTTCATCTTGAGTATGTTCGGAGTCGGAGTGACAACTTCTTTCGGAGTGATTGTCGGAGTCGGAGCCGGATACCCACTCACCAACATGAGCTTGATGTCTTCTTTTTGTGTAGCTCCTTGATGACTTTTCCTTTCTTTCCGAATCCTTACTTCTCTGAGAGGGTCTTCGTTCATAACGATCATCTCTACTCCTCCTTTCTCTTGGTGGTGATTCTTCTCTTCTACTTCTTCTTTTGGGAGAATCTTCTCTTCTTTTGTAGGGGGTGTACACTCATTGGAGTAGTGTCCGGGTCTTCCACAATTGTAGCAATTATGCTCACGACTAGAAGATCTTTTGTCATTGTAGGACCTTGACTTGGAACTTCTTTCTTTGCTTCTACTCTTGTAGAACTTGTTGAAGTTCTTTACCATTAGGCTCAATTCTTCATTGAAGTTTTGTTTCTCACTTGAAGATGTGGGAGTATCACATGAGGCTTTGTAAGCACCACTTGACTTGTTGTGAAGCTCTTCCTTATCCTTGAGTGACATCTCATGAGCAACAATTCTTCCAATGACTTCCGTTGGCTTGAGATCTTTGTAATTGGGCATCATTTGGATCAATGTGCAGACGGTATCATATTTTCCATCCAAGGCTCTTAGGATCTTCTTGATGATGAATTTGTCGGTCATCTCTTCACTTCCTAAGCCGGCAATCTCATTTGTGATGAGAGCAAGCCTAGAGTACATTTCAGCGACACCTTCACCATCCTTCATTTTGAACTTGTCAAGTTGACTTTGAAGCACATCTAATTTGGATTCCTTGACGGAGTCGGTAGCTTCATGCATATCAATTAAAGTATCCCAAATTTCCTTTGCATTCTCAGGACGGCTGATTTTGTTGAATTCTTCGGGGCACAATCCGTTGAAGAGAATATCACAAGCTTGAGCATTGTATTGTAGCATCTTCAACTCTTCCGCGGTAGCTTCACGGTTCGAATCTCTCCCATCAAAAAATTCACCTTGCAAGCCAATACACACAATAGCCCAAATAGCGGGGTTATGTCCAAGAATATGCATTTTCATCTTATGCTTCCAACTAGCAAAATTAGTGCCATCAAAGTAAGGACCTCTATGGTGGTAATTTCCCTCACTAGACGCCATACTCTCCTAGGTTGTGAAACCAAGGCTATGACCACCAAAAGCTATGGAAATCAAAGCAAATGGAGACCAAAGCTCTGATACCACTTGTAGGATCGGAAGTATGTCTAGAGGGGGGTGATTAGACTACTTGACCAAATAAAAAATCTAGCCTTTTCCCAATTTTAGTTCTTGGCAGATTTTAGCAACTTAGCACAAGTCAAGCAAACAACCTACACATGCAATTCTAAGAGTATAGCAGCGGAATGTAAAACAATTGCATATGAAGGTAAAGGGATGAGATTGAGGGAGCAAACGCAATGTTGACACGGAGATTTTTTATCCGTGGTTCTGATAGGTGGTGCTATCGTACATCCACGTTGATGGAGACTTCAACCCACGAAGGGTAACGGTTGCGCGAGTCCACGGAGGGCTCCACCCACGAAGGGTCCACGAAGAAGCAACCTTGTCTATCCCACCATGGCTGTCGCCCATGAAGGACTTACCTCACTAGGGTAGATCTTCACGAAGTAGGCGATCTCCTTGCCCTTACAAACTCCTTGGTTCAACTCCACAATCTTGTCGGAGGCTCCCAAGTGACACCTAGCCAATCTAGGAGACACCACTCTCCAAGAAGTAACAAATGGTGTGTTGATGATGAACTCCTTGCTCTTGTGCTTCAAATGATAGTCTCCCCAACACTCAACTCTCTCTCATAGGATTGGATTTGGTAGAAAGAAGATTTGAGTGGAAAGCAACTTGGGAAGGCTAGAGATCAAGACTTATGTGGTTGGAATGGAATATCTTGACCTCAACACAAGTGTAGGTGGTTCTCCCTCAGAAAATATGTATTGGAAGTGTAGGCATGTTCTGATGGCTCTCTCCACGAATGAAGAGTGGGTGGAGGGGTATATATAGCCTCCACACAAAATCTAACCGTTACACACAAATCACCAAACTCGGTGGGACCGACTCAGAGAACTCGGTCGGACCGATTTAGTTCAAAATGTGAACGTTAGGATTCTCGGTGGGACCGACATGTCAACTCGGTGGGACCGATGTCATTAGGGTTAGGGCATAACGTAATCTCGGTGAGAGCGATTACACAAACTCGGTGAGACCGATTTTGGTAATAGCCAAACAGAGAGTTGGTCAGGCAAACTCGGTGGGATCGATTCGCTCATCTCGGTTGGACCGAAACGTTACGAGAAGGAAACAGAGAGTTTGCATTGCAATCTCGGTGGGACCGATCGCTCATCTCGGTTTGACCGAAACGTTACGAAGGGAAACAGAGAGTTTGCAATCCCATCTCGGTGAGACCGAGATCCCTATCGGTGAGACCAAAATGGCTAGGGTTTTGTGGCAGTGGCTATGTCAACTGAACTCAGTGGCGTCGGGTAGAAAGTTTCGGTGGGGCCGAGTTTGACTTTTTGGTTTGGGACATATATGGATATGGGAAAGTGGTTGAGGATTTTGGAGCATATCACTAAGCATTTCGAGCAAGTAACCCATTAAGCAACACCTCATCCCCTTTTAATAGTATTGGCTTTTCCTATGGACTCAATGTGATCTTGGATCACTAAAAGTAAAATGTAGAGTCTTGAGCTTTGGAGCTTGAGCCAATCTTTTGTCCTTAGCATTTTGAAAGGCTTCCACATTCTCTTGTCCATGCCACTCCATCTGTTGAACTTGTCTGGAATATACTAGATAAAAACATTAGTCCAACAAGAGATATGTTGACATTAATTACCAAAACCACCCAGGGAGCACTTGTGCTATCATGATCGTCTACTGTCTGCTCCGGATGGTCATTTTGCCGTCAAGGATCTGGGTACTCTCCATTACTTCCTTGGTCTGGAGATTTCATGGTCCCCTGCTGTCTTGACTCTCACTCAGCATAAGTATTCCTTGGATTTGCTACGACGTGATGGTATGTTGCAGTGCAAGCATGCTACCACCCCTATGTCTGCGACTGACCGGTTATCGGCCTTGGATGGTGCCTTACTTCCTTCAGATGATGCTACCGAGTACCGCAGTATTGTTGGTGGTTTGCAGTACATGACTATTACACGGCCGAACATCTCCTATGCGGTCAACCGTGTGTGCCAGTATCTTCATGCTCCTCGGATTTCACACTGGTCAGCTGTGAAGTGTATCCTGCGTTATCTCTCTCATACTGTCTCCTATGGCTTACATCTTCGGTCTACCTACTCAAATGCAACACAAGTAGTACCAGCGGCGCCTGCCTTAGAACTTGTTGATGTATACGGCGGGTCGTGTGAGCCGTGCGTACGGCGGCTGGAGCAGAATCCCTGTCGAACTCGGCGACACGCGATAGAAGCGTACCGTCGGCTACGCACAAAGCACTAAACCCTAATTTTTCTTCATACTGCAGGATTCAAAATTAATCACAATTCTGGCCACCAAACGATGGATTTGCAGCATCTACCCAAGACTGTCCCATGGCGGGTTGTCCTGCGTGATTTGTTCCATGCCAGCTCTCCTTCATCCGATCAATCATCAGCTTCTCGCTCCCTAAAGAGTTCCCTCCAAGAACACAACACCATCGTGTGTGGGCCCCACAGTGGGCGCCAACTGTCGTGGTTTTGTCACGGCAGATGTCCTAGACTTCATCGTGAGGCCATCGCAACTAGGTAGTAGCTTGAACGGGGTTGGACGGAATCGAGAGACGCGAGTTTTACCCAGGTTCGGCCCCTCGCAGTGGAGGTAAAAGCCTACATCCTACTCGATTGATATTGATGATGATGATGATCTCGGTTACAAGGGCGGTGTTTCGCTACCTCTATCTCGAGAGCATCTACTTTGATCTTGTTTAAGACTTGTCTGTCTGTCTCAACTTGTCCCTTTTGGGGTGCCCTACCCCTCCTTATATAAGATGGAGGGGTGGCTTACTTGACTAGTCCTAGTAGGATTAGGACTACTCTATTACAAGTAGAATCCTAGTCTTGCTTCCCTTGTAAGGAAAATATTCCTTATGCAATTCCCCTTAAGCCGGCCCATAATAACATGAGTCGGCCTTCCCATGAGCCGCCTTCTGGGCCATTGAGTCTTGTCGTTCGTGTGACCCGCCCGCCGGGTCACTAATGAGTCGCCGAGCTCAGCCGGGTCAGGCGTGAGTTGCCATGTTCGGGGCGGGTCACCAGTGAGTCGCCAAGTCCCGGCCGGGTCATACTTCATGCCGGGTTATACCGTGGGGTATATCCCCGACAGCGGGCGAGGGCGGCCGCCTGCGTGCAAGCGCGGAGCGGAGGCGGGCGGCCAGGGACGCGCTGTGGGTGAGCAGGGGCAGCGGGCGTCGGCAGTCACGGTAGCACAGCAGGACCAGCATGGCGGAGCGGGGCAGCGGGTGGGGCCGGCGAGGCCGCGTGCGGGCGAGGTGCGGCGCAAGGCAGGTGAGTGCACAGGGGCGGCAGCAGGCGCAGGGCGCGGGCGAGCGGGAGGCGCGCGAGCGCGCGCAGGGTGGTGTGGACGGAGGGAAGGCAGGGTGCACGGGAGCGAGGCGAGGGCGGCCGGGCGCGAGGCCAGCGCGAGCGGGAACGGGGAGAGAGAGAAAGGTGGTGTTTCTCACCCCGATGCAGGGGTACATCGGCGAGGCTCGGGAGGCCATCAAGGGCGCGCGTCGGCAACGGCGGGGTGGGAGACGCGGTGGCGACGACCGGCGAGAAACGGCGCCGAGCGCTTCTCCCGGGCGCCGCGGAAAGAAGAGGGAGTGAGGGGGATCTGGGAGGCGAAGGGGGAGTAGCTAGGGTTTGGGTTCGGGGGGTGGCCTTATAGGCCAGGCCGGCTGGGCCAAGTTGCTCAGTGGGGGGGCCTTTTTGTTTTTGTTTTCTTTTTTCTTTTATTTATTTTGTTTATTAGTTTTGCGTTTTATTTTCTATTTATTTAAGTTTATAAAATATGAAATTAGTACCTAAATTAGTATTACTAAATATACCACTGCCACAATAATTTTGGCACTTAAATAAAATCGTTTGTAATTTTATCATTTTAAAATTGCATTTTTAATTAATTGTTTTAGCTGATATTTTAGTTATTTTAGGACATTAAAATTCTTTATAGAAACGTGGTTTCTCCATCATAATTATCTATGTATTATTTGCCACATTTTGAACACTTTAGTTTTGACTTTTGAAAATTTTAATTATTTGACTTTTGATTTAATTTTGAATTTGATTCGTGTTTGAACCAAAGTGAGATTAGCAATAGTAATTTTGATTACATCGCACCGTTAACATGGGATTACTGTAGCTTAATTATCGGGTGTTACAAATCTCCTCCACAACAAGAAATCTCGTCCCAAGATTTAGGAGGTAGACGGAAACAAAGTGGGGTATTCATCACGAAGACGATCCTTACATGGCGGCCAAGTGATAGCATGGCGCCAGCTTGGGCGGCTGATCTTTTCCACCCTTCAATTTGCTTGGGGATAGTAGACAGCTATTTAAGCACGTCTTTTATGAATTTTGGAGGCTCTTTCCCACCCTTCACGGCCATGATGGTAAACAAACTCCCTGCATACAATTGTTCCAGGAAGGTATATATATGGCTTTTAATTTCACCAAGGGCACTTAGACGGCGTTTCCATTTCTTCCCGAAAGCTCAAACACTTAAGGATTAC
Source organism: Aegilops tauschii subsp. strangulata (assembly GCF_002575655.3). Classification (NCBI taxonomy): domain Eukaryota; kingdom Viridiplantae; phylum Streptophyta; class Magnoliopsida; order Poales; family Poaceae; genus Aegilops; species Aegilops tauschii. Next base: position 6,567,926 of record NC_053039.3, read on the forward strand.
CAAGCCATACTATCAATACAATTTTAACCCGGAAAGTGCTAGGCGAGTTATCATGGACCCTAAGGTCCTAAGAAAACTACTCACATATGACCATGGAGGCAGCAAGGTTGATGAAGATGCTCCGACGATGGATCCCCCCTCTAACAAGGTGCCGAAACAGGCCTCCAAATTGGATCTCCTAGGAACAAAAACTTGGCACGGTGGAAAAAATCTTAAAAAAATGGTACCAAGGGTTTCTCGATTTATGGGATTTGTAGGCGAAAGAATGGGCATAAGCTAGGATGTGCTAAGGGGGCTCACACAGCCATGCCACACGGGTCCCCCCTTAGACGCGACACCAGGCTGTGTGGGGCCCCTCAGCACCTTCCGACACCTTCTAGACTCCTCGTGTCTTGGAAAAAATTCTATTAAATCCCCAGTTTTTTTACCCCCGTAGATATGGATTTCCTGAAAAGTCAAAACATGCAGAAAACAACAACTGGCTCTGGGCACCGAAACAATAGGTTAGTCCAGAAAAATAATAAAAATGATATAAAAAATATTCAAAAGCGACATTATAATAGCATGAAACAATAAAAAACTATAGATACTTTTGAGATGTATTAACATCCCCAATCTTAATCCGTGCTTGTCCTCAAGTAGGTACATGATAAAACAAAGATAATTTTGAAGTGGAATGTTACCTAGCATAATCTTGATCAAATAATGTACCTATGTTTGTGAACTCATGATAAAATTGGTCGAAAACAGTAATAATTAATAACAAGCAAGTAAGATCAAAATGTACAAATAAAATAACTATTTGTTATTCATGGTTCAATGTCTTCATGTAATACCAATCAATACTCATATGCATTAAGTTCATGGTTCCGATCGCTCAAGACATTATCATATCCGAACACCTTATCATAACACAACTCAGAGCGTCGGTCAAGTAACAAAATCCATGACTCTCCCTTTTCAACTACTCAGCACTTCACTCGGTGCCAAGTCAGAAGCATTAAATCTTCGCACTTAAATGGCAAATAGAATGCTAATGTAGATTTTAAGAGAAGTCCAAAGGTAAGAAAGTCTCCCAGCAATGCAGTTGATGATAGGTAATGGAAAGGCCTTAGGATTAATATTAGTGCAAGGAGTAGGGATTGTTATGCAACAGATCCACTAGAACTATAAATGTACGAAAGCTATCCAAAATGAAACTAGTGAGTGTGCATCCAACTTGCTTGCTCAAGGCCTAAAGCATTTGATGAAGCTCATTACGAGATAAATTCACCCGCGGTCACTGTATTTGATCACAAAGTTCACTTTGGTCACTGGATTATGGAATACCCAGATTACGGTGCTTATCATTACATTTGTTAACAGCGCAGGTCACCGCGTACGCTGCGTCGCCGTATTTGTCCCACTTGGCGTACTGTTTGACTATTTGACCAGCCACGCAAGCGAGGCGGGGGTTCTTTTGCACTGGCGAGTTGATTTGGGGGGCTATTTTGCAAATTTTGCGTTGTACTAAAACCCCCTCCCCCACCGTCCTCCAAATCCCTAGCCATTTTCCTCTTTCGCCGTCGGCCACCAAATCCCTAGCCGGCGTCGTCTTGTCGTCACCCACTCCCCGCCCAGCACCGCTCACCGCCGGCGTCGTCGCTTCTGCAACGAGTTGTTCTTCCCCTGAAGCATGTCTGCATCGAGCTCCTGCCGCTCTTCTCGCCGCGGCGGCGGTCCATTCATCCCCCTCATCTACTGCCCGTGGGGGTGTGGTTCCATGGTGAAGAAGCATGTTTCCGGCACTGAGGATCACCCTGGATGGGTGTACTACCACTGCCCCGGCAATGGTGTAAGTTCTCTGACATTTGGTCTTGGAAAGCATTGATTTTGCCACATTTGGTCTCTGTTTTTGGCACATTTGGTCTTTGATTTTGCATTCATTTTGACAGAATGGATGCAATTTCTGGCATTGGGAGAGGGAGTATGTTGCTTACTTGGTGGAGAAGATGTTTCTCACTGGAGATAATGCTGTGGATGCAATTGGGTGGTCTGAAGACAGGAGAGAAGAGCTGGAGCGGCGCAATGAACAGAGAAGAGCTAGAGGGATGGTGGCAGTAGGATTCAGGGGTTCATGTTGTGAGGAGAGGAGGAGTGAATCTTTGTTGCAGGTTGGCAGGCAGATTGTTCTTCTGTTGAAGATAGCTGTGGCAGTAGGTGTGTGCTTGTGTGTGTGCTGTGTGTGATGCTGCTGATGAAGTGATGCAAGTGTTGTGTGTGATGCTGCTGAGGAGAGGAGGAGTGAACTATGTGTGTGATGATGTTGAAGATAGCTGTGGCAGTAGGTGTGCTTGTGTGTGTGCTGTGTGTGACCTATTGAATTGTTGGTAGTATGAAGATGCTAGTAAGCTAGTAATGTAAAGGAACTATGTAGTGTAGTGATGGTGGTGATGAAGAAGTGATCCAAGTGTCCCCTTTTGGTTATGTAATGAAAGTATGTAGGGTTGGTAATGGTAATGTAATGAAAGTATGTTGTTGATCAATCTATGTTGCATATTATGTCTTTCTGTTGGCCAATATATATGATCACAGTTGGGTTGTTTGCATTACTATATTGTCATCTGACATAATGATAAGTAAGTGACAAATCAGAAAATGTTGACAAAATGATAAGCATGCCAAAGATGATCATCACAAGATATGTAACAAAGATGATCACCAGGTTCAAGAAATATATATGGCAAGCAACATATATACCAAGCACAACATAGCACCAGGTTAAATAAGATAGTAAAGATCCACCAAAAGCACATGTCTATCAAGCTTAACAGTAAGGTTAAGTTCACCAGAAGAACTTGACACAGATCAAATTTAAGTTTAACATGACAAGAAACACCAAAATGCTGGATTAGTTCACCAGAAGAACTTGATACAGACCAAATTTTCTACTTCCTAGGCTCTCTCAGTTCATCAAACATGCTGACCTTCCTGGTTTTCTTGCTTGTAGAGCCACCTCCCATGTCATGTGCACTTGTAGAGGCCCTCTTAAGCCTGGACCTGTTGTGTTGATCTTCGTTTCTTTTGGCAGCAAGCTCAGAAGCTTTTCTCTTCCTTGTCTCCTCTCTAGCAGCTGCCAGCTCTGCTGTTTTCTTCTCTCTTTGTTGTAGGACAATTGCTCTCTTTGCTTCAGCTAATTCCTTCTTCTTTGCAACATTAGCAGCTCTCTTCTCTTGTGTTTCATGCTTCTTTGCTTCTCTTTCTATTGCTTTCTTCTTTGCAGCCAGGTATCTCTTCTCTTGTGCCTCAGCAGCTCTCTTCTCTGCTGCAGCATTTAGTGCCTCCAGTGTAGCATCTCTCTTCTCTACCATTTCTCTGTCTTTCTCCATCTTCATCTGCTTGAGCTTCATGGCTTGACTACCATCCCTGCTAGCAGTTGTAGTAACATGTGGCATGCTACTGCTCTGAGCTCTTGCTGAGCTGATGAAGCTTGATTCAGGCAGGGATTGCTGAGAAAGTCCAGGTCTCCTAGATGATTGTTGCTCCCTTCTCATCTGTTGTACCATTGTGTCACCAAACACTTCCTGAAAAGATGAAAGTAACATCATTAGAACACTTCACAAGTCATAAATTGTTGTCAATGTGAATATGTAAAGCTTGACAATGATTAAGGAAGACAAACCTGAGTTTTTACTGGTTCCTCTTCACTTTCTTCACTGCCTGAATCAAGTTCAACTTGATGCACATTCTGTTGTTCATCATCTGATGAGTCAACAGGAATAGGAGGAATAGGTTGTGGTTGTGGCACATGCCTCACAGGTGGCAAACTAGCTTTCCTCTTGTTGCAACCTGCTCTATTGTGACCCTCCTCTTGGCAATGAGAGCAAGTGATGATCACACCATGCCTTGTGAGATTTTTGCCTCCTCTCTTGTCCTTGGCTTCATGTGGTTGTTTCCCTCTATTCTTCTGATGCCTTCCCTTTTTGGCATTCTTCTTGGGTGGGGGTTTGATCACTGGGCCATGCATCTTTTCCCACTCTCTCTCATCTCTGTCTGGCATGATGATAGGCTGGTAGGCTTTCAGAAATGAGGCAATGCTGTAGCATTTGTCAACTAGGTCCTCAGGCTCAATTCTCTCATCTTTGCAGCAAACAACAGAATGATGGCATGGTATGCCATTGAGGTCCCACCTTTTGCAAGTACAACTTAAAGCTTTTATGTCCACTATGTAAGATCTCCCTTTGTTATCAACCTACACAGATGACATAGGGCACTTATTCAATGCAAGAAAACAGGATGAATATGCAAAATGCTAAGTCAGGCTAGATTACCTAGAATATTCCATCCCCTGCATTTGATGCATGACATGTAGCTGACAAATCATCATTCTTCTCAAGTCTTTTCTTAATTTTGGGGCAAACAGTGCCATCCCATGTTTCTGCTTCCTCTCTCTTGTTGTAGAACCTTGTCATCAACTGCTTTTTTATTGTCATGATCAATGACAATATGGGGAGCTCTCTGGCCTCAAGAATGTACCTACAGCCAACAGTTGGTTGCTTCATGTGATGGAGAACTACCTGTTGAATGCTTCATGTGATGAAAAACACAAACAATGATGCAACTTACTCCTAAGCTTACTCCTTGTAGGCTTCATATTCCATTGTTCCTGCACCACCCTAGAGAAGTTCTTCATGCTCATGTTTTCATTTGCCCTAAATGAGTCCAAATACTTCTCTGCCATGTATGGAGCTGTGAAGCTTTTCACTTGCCATTTCTTGCTGCATGTGTGTTTGTCCACAAGCTTCTTAACCATGAATGCATTTGTCCTATTGTCATTGGATGCCCATAGATACCAAGGGCACCCCTCCTCACATTTTGCACAAACCCTCATCTTGTCATTAGTTGGCATCTTCAGGTTGACCCTGTTCCTGCATGAGTATTCTTTGATAGCCTTCCTAAGCAGCTGCACATTCTGAAAAACTTGCCCCACATGAAACTTAGGGCATATTAAATCTTCATCCCTACATGTCTTGAAGTTCATCTCAGTTATTCCTTCATCATCAGAATCTGGCCTTCTTAACTCATCATCTTCTGACACATCCAATTGTTCCTCATTCCTATTCTCCTCTACAGCATCAAAGCAATTGTTCACATACAAGTCATCATCTCCCTCTGATATGGCATAGTCACTATCTGCAATTTCAGGCACATAATCAATGTCACTACCCTCTTCTTCTGAATCTGTTGATCCTCCACTTGCATCATTGTCATGAACATCATCTGCATCCATATTGATAACTGACTTGCCTTTCTCCTTTAGTACTTCAGTTGTTGTCCTGAAACTTTCCCCTGATTCAGGTCTGACCAGATTCAATGGCTTCATTGGGCTGATGACTTTTGGGAGATCTTGAATTGGGAACCTAACTACATCATCAAGATCCCTGATAGAATCATCATGTTCCAAAAAAATATCAATGAAATGATGCCCAAATGTCACAAAAGCTCTCATGTTATCTGTGGCATCCTCTCCATTGATCACTCTAAGCCCATTTGTGTTGTCTTAAAGACCTGGCATGCAGTAGTACACTGTCATCCTTCCTTCCTTCTCATACCCTATCTGCTCTATGAGATCATCCACATCTGGGGGTGACCATGTGTTCTTGTCTATGTTATCAAACCAGATGCTCTGCCCTCCATAGTACTTTTTGCTTCTGCCTTGGCCCATGAAAAAACCTCCATGCCATATTTGAACAGAAAACATAGGATCATCATCACCTGCAATCAATAAGTGGAGTTGTTCAGAATAACATTTTCAATCAAAATGTAACTGATTGTGACCACAAGTTTCTGTCCTAAATAATGAACACTGATTGTGACCACAAGTTTCTGAATTTAAACATGCATCTCTCCATAATGTCAAACTTATCTGAATGTACCTGAATGTGCCTCAATTTGAACTACTTCAACAAATTGTATCAGAATTTAAACAACTTGACATATGCACCAATCAATTCATAATAGAAAAACACAATGTTATAAAAGATTGCATAAATCATTGCCTGCATTGGAAGCAACTCCAACAAAAAGAGCCTGCTTTCATTACAAACTCCTCCCAAATTAGTACTAACCCTACTCAATTCACTACAAACCCTAGCTCTCGTCAACATATCACATAGTATCTACACACTCCTCCTAAATCAGTCCAGATCGTAGTCAATGCCACCCACACAGAGCGAAAACCCAACCTAAATCCCCAAAAAATCCCCCTGCCAAAACCCTATCAAAACCCTAGCGCTAACCCCTTTCCCCATAAAATTTTGACCTTCAAATCCATGGAACGGCTGTGGACGATCGGATATGAACGGAAACACGTGAATAAAAGCTAGTGCGGGAGAGGCTCGCGGGTTCTTACCGTAATGCGGCGGCGGTCCGTGCTCCGGGCGACGAACAGGGGCCATCGCCAGAGCAGACGCGTGACGCTGCCTTCCGATCTCCGACGACCAGACGACGGCACGACCTCTTGAAGCCTCGCTCCCGACGACACGAGCAGTCGTCGGTCACCTCCGCCGCCGATCACCGCCTCCCGACGAGAGGAAAACCAAGCGTCTCCCTGCCTCGACCGCAACTAACAAAGAAACAGAGCAGGGGAGGAGCTTTATGCAAAACAGAGGCAGCCAGGACGCGAAATTTGCAAAATAGCCCCCCAAATCAACTCGCCAGTGCAAAAGAAGCCCCGCCTCGCTTGCGTGGCTGGTCAAACAGTCAAACAGTACGCCACGTGGGACAAATACGGCGACGCAGCGTACGCGGTGACCTGTGCTGTTAACAGATGTCATGATAAGCACCGTAATCTGGGTATTCCGTAATCCAGTGACCAAAGTGAACTTTGTGATCAAATACAGTGACCGCGGGTGAATTTATCTCGCTCATTACGGTAATATGCAAGCCAATTTATATAATGTGAAAAATCCCACATTTATGATTTTGTTTTTATTTTTTATTTTGTTTTGTCGGTTTTTGGTTTTTATTTTTCTTTTTTATTTTCCCTTTTCATTTTTATGTCAACTTTTTTGTTCAAATCTATAAAAAATTTCAAATACATGAACTTATTTTAAAATTTCTGAACTTTTCAAAGTCATAAATGTTTCCCAAATTCGTTAACTATTTACCAAACCCGCAAACTTTTGGAACCGTTTGTTTCCAATTTTTGAACATTTAATATTTTTCAAAACTTTTCCCACAAATACCTGATCACTTTTTTCAAAATTTTGAAATTTTTTCCTCTAATTTGTGAATTTTTTCAACTCCAATGAACCCTCAAACTTTTTTGAATTGTATGAAAATTTTCAAACTTATGAACTTTTTCATTTTGTTTTCTCTTTTGTTTTTTTGGTATTCAATGCTTGTTTTTTGTTTCCTTTTGTTATCATTCTACAATTTTTGTATAGGTCAAAAACATTTCTATTATACATGTTTAAGATTTTATAACATAAATTTATGACATGGTCAAGATTTTTCCCATAAACATTTTTTAACATTTTCAAAAGCTTGATTAACATTTTTCAAAAAATCTTCAATGTGTATAGAAAAAATGTTGGCCATGTGTTCAAAAATTGTTTATCTTGCATTTTGTAATATTAGTGAAGCATTTAAAAATTATTTAAATGTTCATATAAAAAATGTTGACCATGTATTAGGAAAAATGTCAATCTTGTATTTGCAAAATGTTAATCAAGCACTTGAAGAAGTTTAAAAGTGTGTATAGGGAAATCGTTGACCATTAATTCAAAAAAATGTTAATCTTGTATTTAAAAATGTGAATCAAGTATTTGAAAAATGTTTAAAATGTGTATTAAAAATAGTTGACCATGTATTAAGTAAGTGTTAAGTTTATATTTGAAAAATGTTAAACATGTATTAGAAAATGTTGCTGATATATACAGAAAATGTAGAATGAAAAAGAAAAGGAACAAAGAAAAGCAAAAAGGAAACAATAAACCATAGAAAAAAGAGAAAAGTAAAGTAAAAATAAAACCGAAGAAACAAATGCAGAAAGGATAACAAATTAATGAAAACGAAAAAAACTGAAGAAGGAAAAGAGAAGAAACAAAAGATAACAAGAACAAAGCATTGAAAACCAAAGAAACAAATGAGAAAATGCAAAAGAAAAAAGAGAAGGAACAAGAAAACAAAAAAACCCAAAAAAGACCGAAGAGAATGGAGAAAGAAAGAAAAACAAAAAACCAGAAAACTAGTGTAAAATTGTCTCTATCCCTTCTAATAGGTTGCGCCCAAGTAATTTAACACAAAATCGATATTGTCTCAGAGGCTATCAGTGGGACGAGGTAATCAGGAGGTGCCAGGTTTGATCCCCACGCGCTCTAATTTTACACACGCTAGTGGGCTGGCCCGAGTACTCAAGACCATTCAGCGAGAGATCGCTACGTCTCGCTGACTGCGAGGCATAGCTCTCCGGAATATCCTTTTTTTTTTTGCGAATATATCCTATTTGACGCTCATTGCGTCAAACTGCCGGCGCCTCGCACAGGGCGAGCAACCGATCAGCGACGCAAACAGCCGGCCCAGTTATTGCGCGTACAACGCCAATAGCCAGCCGGTTTTGGGAACCTTCTAGAAGGTTCCCTGAACCGGTTTTTTTTTTCTTTTATTGGTTTTTCTGATTTCTTTTTTTGTTTCTGTTTCTTATCCTCTTATTTTCTTTTTTTCATTTTCTGTTTCTTTTTTCCTTTTCAACGTTATTTATCTTTTTTAAAACTAAGTTCATGTTCGAATTTTTTTCTTAAATTTGGAAAAATGTTGTTGCCTTTAAAACATGTTCGAAATTTAAGAAAAGGTTGGTTTTGAAATCATAATTTCAAAAAATGTTCGTGATTTTCAGAAAATGTTCTTCTTTTCATAAAATGTTGCAAATGATTTTGTTCAATTTTTTAAAAAAAATTTGTCGGGTGTTAAAAATGTTCGTGATTTTCAAAAAAAAATGTTCATGATTTCAAAAAATGCTTTTATTGAAATTTTAGAAAAAAATTCTTCCTTAAAAATTTGTTCACATTTTCAAAAAATGTTCATGTTTCAAAAACAATTGCGTTTCATAAAATATTCGTGTTTTTTTTTCTTTTGAAATAAATGTTTGGATTTTAATAAAACTCCGAAATTTTCAGAATTTGTTTGCCTTTTTCTATAATATGTTCAACACTTCGAAATATGTTCCCTTTTTCAAATTTTGTTCTCAAATTTAAAAAATGTTTGTGTTTTAAAAAAATCTTCTGGAATTTGTAAAATGTTCGCATTTTGAACATTTTAGAAAAATGTTCAGGAGTTAAAAAAATGTCCCTGTTTTCATTTTTTGTTAAAAATTTCAAAAAATGTTCTGAATTTCAAAATATGTGCATTTTCCTATTATTCTTCACTGTTTTTAAAAATTGTTCATGTTTTTAAATTTGTGTTCGAAATTCAAAATTTGTTCACATGTTTTAATAATTGTTCAATATTTCAAAATTCTATTCACGCTTTCAAACATTGCTCAAATTTTTATAACTTTGTTCATAATTTCCAAGAGACTGATCGAAAACTCTGAAAAAGATAAGATCTCGGTCTTTACATTCTTTACTAGTTTGCGCTTATTGAATTTCAGTAGGACTCGCCAGCCCGAGCGGCTAGCGAGAATGCCTCCCGAGCTGGAGGTAAGGAGTTGGATTACCTCATCCGTCGGATTTTTCGCTATATTTTTACATCGTCACGACGCCTAAATGGGCCGGCCCAGTCGGGGCTCCGTGTGTGCGTCGCGACGGCAGTTTGCCTAGCTCCGTGTGTGCTGGAACAGGAATGTTTTGCGTGAGCACCTCCAGGAGATTGATGTACAGAAAGTCCTGAATATCCCGCTGAGCTCTTACAATAGATCAGATGCTTGGGCCTGGCATTATGAGCGAACTGGAAATTTTACTGTAAGATCAGCATATAGGCTGCTGATGGAAACAAAGAGAGTTAGAGAAAACTGGCTGTACGAAGTACCTGGAAATTCAGACACTAGCGGTCATTTTTATGAAGGAATGGAAGAAGCTCTGGAGTTTAAAAGTGCCCGCTAAGTTGCGAAACTTTGCATGGCGGCTGGCTAGAAACTCCGTCCCGACAGAGGGTGTTCGCCGCCATCGAAATATGACCGATTCGAGTGTGTGTCCGATCTGCAATTCAGCTGAAGATTCTTGGAAACATGCTTTGATTCAGTGCCCAATGGCGAAGAGTGTGTGGTCTCTTGTGGATGAGGAGCTGGTGGAACATATGATAGCCTGTAATCACACTGATGCAAAGCTCTGGCTTATGGAGCTTCAAGATTCAATGGGACAAGAAATTTTTGTGAAGCTCATTGTGACCCTTTGCTCCATATGGTGGGTGCGTAGGAAGGTTGTCCACGAAGAACAATATAGTTTCGTTTACCCCTCAAAAAGAAAAAGCTCTCGTGGCCCGTTTCCTCGAGCGCCGCCCATCAAACGCATCCAGATTCTTGAGGCTGGGCCAAGTCCAATCTGCATAGAGGCCCAAAAAGAAGCATATAGAGGACATAGCCAACCACGGTAGGAGCTCCCAGATCCTTAAAAAAAAACACGGTAGGAGCTCCCCTGATAAAACAGTTCACGACCGCCACGTCCGGGGAAATCCCAAACTGTATCGATCCCGGCGACGAAATCCCGATCCCGCGACCCACCGGCAAGCAACTAAATCTCGGAGCCGATCACGTGACCCATCGGCCAGCGACGTAATAATCCCGCAGTCGACCCACAAGCTGCCGGCGACGAAATCCCAAACTCGATCCCGCGACCTACCGGCCGGCGACTCCCGCCGGCGCCCTTGGGTACGTCCTGCTCCACCTCGTATTTTCTACCAATCCCCTCTTGTTTTCGAGTAGCCGCTGGTTATTCATCACCCGTTGACCCCAAAACGACTATTTCCCGTGTAGTACGATGGCCGAAGACGATGTTGACTGGACACAAATCTTTGACAGGGTCAAAGGATCCATCTTCTCCATCCGGTTCGTTCCGAAGCAAGACAATCTTGAACAACTCCAAGTCTTGGCTGATGGGGTGAAGACAGTTAAAGATGAAGAGTTGCGGCGGAACAAGCTCAGGAAAGGACATGCTTCAACTGGTTTCGTCTACTACTCTAGACCAACCGGCCTGCTAATCATGACTAGTGCACACGGTTTGAACCATCTTTTCGACGCTTCTCGACCTTTGACACTAGAGACACTGGGCATGATGGATATAACTGTTCTATGCGATCATCAAGAAGAAGTTATTCAGGAAGCCAGATTGGTTAATGCTGTCAGGAAATATGCCACTGCAAGGGCAGAGGGGGTTAATTCAAATAAAGACACAATTGTTCTCAGTGTTGACAGCATCAACCTCAAGAATTACTCGGATGATGGCGTATGCGTCCAAGCACACCCTCCCATTGACATCTCTCCCAACACGCCAATAGTTGGGAGGCAGTGCATGATGGTCTCTTGGCCGTCCAATATGCCCAGAATGGTTTCCATGGGTGAAATTGTTTCTTCTAGGGGGATTGGCATGCAGAATCCTTTTGGGTACAACATGACCGTATTGGAAGTCGATATGAGAACCGAGGAGAGTTCGTCCGGCGCGCCGCTTTTCAATTCAAATGGTGAGGTCATAGGCATTCTTCAAGGGAGTTTGAGTCGGACCCGCTCGATCTTCGTGACGGGGTCGCATCTGCACGGATGGGTCCAACCAGCTGATGATGCATGAGTCCAATATAAATAGAATTTAAGCTCTATGTATTTCGGCATGTAGTAATTCTCTGTTAGTAGCATTTGTTCCGTATGTTAAGACATTTATTATGTCTCCTCTTGCCTTGGTTTTGGCAGTTTGGGCTTCTATATCCCCCGTCGAGTAGCAAAAACTGTTATGTAGCATCTATAATTGCAAATGGGAATTGGAGCTCTCATCTCGACTCAACCTTCTCACGTTATTATCCTGTTATATTGATTCTATCATCGTGTTATGTGTATCTGCACCGAATCCAGGACCAAGGCAAAATCATCATGTCACCATCAGCAAGGGGGCGCCGCGAGTGGCGGCGGCAGCGAATCCAATCTAGATCTGCTGGTTTCAGGAGTCAACACTGAAGCAGGTGGGCACAACAACACTCAGCGACCGCCGTATGCTCCTCGTCACTTCTTCCTTAGCCAGGACCACCAGGTTGGCCGCCCCCCTTTTCCACCTTCACGCCACCTCAAGCATCACCACTGCCACCTCTTTGTCCAACACGTCCCACTTAGTGATCCTTAAAGTTTTAGCACATCTTTCCTCGTTGTTGTTGCAATATTCTTTTACAGAATGGTTTAACAGTATTGTCTATGCTTCCCTCTTCAAGTATAATTTGGCCTCCGTTGGGGTCTTTGGTATTGTGTTTGTGTATTACATTAGGTGCTTTTGTGCTAAACTTAAATGAGAAAATTACTATGTTTACTACAAATTATGTTCTTTTTGCAAGAGACTGTTGCTCATATCTGGTGTCTCAATCAGCCATGTTTTGAAGCTAAAATGTATGATTGCTTGAAAACGAGTGACCAGTACTGATCACTCCATGGATTTTGTTTTCAGAATGTGATAACAGGCTGGATGGTTTTGACTCACTACATCAGATTAGAATTGCAAGAGCGTGATATATTTGCTTGATGTTGAATGACAAAAAGGTATGGGTTTTTTTTTTTGGGGGGGGGGGGGGGGGGGGGGCACTGGTTGCTCCTCCATGAGCAGATTAATTTGCAGGCAGCTGTGTGAGAAAGGAGGGAATAGGCTAAATTTGGGCCAAAATTGCCCAGACAGTTAATCGGCATAATTCAGTCTGACAGCCGATTAATTGGCTTGTCATGACCGATAAATCGGTTCACCCAGTTAATTGTGTGAGTAGGTGGCTTTTGTATAAGCAGGTGGGAGAGACACGATTAACCGATATTTTGAACAGTGAAAACAAAACAGAAAATAGTATGGTAAGGGATCAATAGCTTGTTCAGAAGTCATCAAGTTTGAGGATAACGTAAACAAGAAAAAGAACTACTGTATATGTTTCTTCAGATAATGAGGTGCATGACTAGAATAGAAGATAAGATCCTCTGATTGTCGTCCTCTAACTAGAAATACCAACAGCAGCACGGTATAAAGATCTATGAAAGAATTGTGTTCTTAATTTCTCATGTACTGGGGGCTTTCTATTAATTAAAGAGCAGAACCTAGTAATATGTCAGGGACCTTCCCTAGCTATACATGTACTTGGGCTGGCTCTTGGATATCACATGGGCTGGTCCTGGCCGGGCACCATCAGACTGCTAGGAGCTACAAATAGCTGGAGGGGAAGCAACGACAGACCCATCCAGTGGATCACGGCACGAACCGGCGGCGGCTTCTTCCCCTTCCTCCTTCTTCCCCAATTCTTGTATCCAGAGACTGTAATCCCTAAATTGCTACTTGAGTTCGTGTGATAGATCAATAGATCAAGAGAGGAACTGTTAGGTTGCTAACATCTGGTATCAGATGTTAGCAACTTTCCATTGGGAATGTTTAGAGCAACTAGGGAAAACAGATAGAGGGTTGATTTTCACTCTCTTCGACCCAGCCTCACAACAATTGCTTAGCTCAGTGGGAACCAAGGAAGTGAGCTGCCTTTGTTCAGTGATGTTAGCTAGAGCAGAGCAAATCACTGGCTCACACTGTATTAACTGAGAACCAAAACTGCTCACCGTGTTCTCAGCACTGTGTTTCTTCACACTCCAAAGCTGATGCACAACCAGAGGAACAAGACCAGAATGATGCATTTCAGTGATGTTAGCAAGTGTAAGGTCTCTTATCTATTTGTGTCTTGACTTCTAGTCATTTGGCATGGAATTTGCAGTGTTCCCTATTATTGATTTTGGTACATGGACAGTTCCGATGTTATGTCCTGAAGCTTTCTATCCTTCCCAGTTGCTGATAACACCCCCCCTTCCCCCTCGCGTCGCCCCTGCTAGGGCGACTCGGGGGCCCCAAACCCTAGCTCCGCCGCCTCCCCTTTCTTCTCCCCTCCTCCTCGCCGCCGCCTGAGGCCGCCCCCGGGCAAGCCTGGGGTGTCACCGAGGAAGGTGGCGGCGGGGCCCTGGCGCCCCTGCCTCTGCTGCGGGGGGACGTGTTCCCTAGGGCGGCGGCCCTGGTCGGAGAGGCGTCACCGGCCCGGCGGCAGGCGATGGCGCGGGCGTGGGCCGGCGATCCTGGCCGTGTGGATGGCGGGTGCCCCGGTGGACGGGAGCCCTGGCAGCAGCTGCTGTGGCTCGCGGTGGCGCCAGATCTGGCCGCCCTGCCCCCCCTGTTTCGAGAGCTCCGCCCCGGCCAGATCTGTCCGGCTTCTTTGGGGGCCGCCTGATCTTGCGTCGTTAGGGTGGTGGAGGCGGGGATTCGAAGACCGGGAGAAATTCCAGGCCGGCCTCGTCGGTCTTGGCGGCGGCGACGCTCGTGGCGCCGTTCCCCTCCCTGGAGGCGCTGTTCAGGTCAGATCCGACGCCCCCCATCCCTCTAGTCTCCCGGGTGAAAACCTCAACTCTGTTGGGTGGCGGCGGCGCCCTCGGCGTCGCGTCCTTCCTGAAGGCGCCGTTTTTGGGAGCTAGGTGGGCAGTGGGCTTCTCGGTGATGTGGTGGGTGTGCAGCGGCGGCAGTAGCTGGTCTTCTTTGTCGGCGGCGAGTTCTTCAGTGGCTCAACGCCTACAGGGACACTATGCTACTGCTCCTCCGTCCGTTCCGTTCTGGCAGCTCTTTCTCATCCGTGTCCAGTCCGTGGGTGTTGGGTGGTGCTCTGCTCCTTGAGCTCATTCCGTGGCTAGTCGGGTGAGCTAGGTTCCTTTCCAGATGCAGCCTGCCGGTGTCTTTCCTCCCAGGTTCTAGGGTGAACTGCTACACTGTCAACGGTTCGGCGCCTTCGAGCCAGGCGAGGAGACAGGGGTCTTCTTTGACAGTGGAGCTGGGAGGACATGGCAATCCGGGGCCGCTGGTGATTTGGCGACGGCGTGCCCTTCCTCGCCATCCGTAATGCTGCTCCTGTTCTAACATTCTCCTTCTTCCTGGTGATTGTATGCGAATGAGGACCTACACATTCCCGAGCTGCGTGTCTCCTTGTTCGATCATTTAGCTGGGTGTGTGTGAGGCTTGTGTGCTGCTGTCCAGCGCCTCTGTATCTTGTCGTTTTTTCGCTTTCTTGTGTTGGTTTCGAGTTTGTAATCCTGGCTGGTTGATGGCTTTGTTAATTCAAAGCCGGGCTCTTCTGGAGCCTCCGTTCTAAAAAAAAGTTGCTGATAACAACTGGTGATGTGCAATGACTCGGCCTGATTCCACTTTTTAGACTGAAAGAAAGAATATTTTGTCTCTAATGTGGTGATGCTAATATTTTTGGTATATATGGACTCTGTTTTGTAGCTATGTGCACGAGCTATGATGTGAATATACATACTTGCTCCTTTTTTGCTGCATTTCTTATTGGACGGTTTCATGCATAAATTTCTAGATTAACATGTATTTTTCCTTGGCATTACAAATAAATAAATAGCCAGACTATTTCTGCGAGAAACTGGACGTAACCATAGCGACGGTGCGGAAGTGGAACAGAGTGAGTTGGGAACCAAAATCATAGATCAAATCGCAAAGGGGTTCTTTTCTATCAAATATTCATGTTTTTGCTCGCCCACAATGGCGTCCAGGATTTACTAGTGTATCATGGATTTACTAGCTGATTTTTTTAGAGAAAAAGTGAGAGCCTGACTTTATAAATAAAGTCATACGACAGTATCCAGCACAAGCATACGGAAAGGTAGCAAACAACCAGCAAGTTTAAATGCTGCACCAACAAGGATTGCAGTCATAACGACACACATGACATGCATGCCAACAACCTACGCACTAAAAGATTTAGCAAAAAGACTCCAGGGAAGCATTAGGTAGACAAAGGGACCCTTTCCCAGCTGATGAGATTCAACGTTGTGACCTCAATGTCAACATCTTTAACTAGCGGCTTCCACTGCTGTAGAAGTTTAAGCAATTTAGTATGTTCAATCGAGAACTTGTTTCTAGTGGTCCAAAGAGCCCAAGACATAGTAGCAAAGCCAAACCAAAAGATCCTACTCATTTGACCAGACAAAGACTTAGCTAAATAAGAGCAGTACCGACCGTAGGAGCCCCTTTTGGTCGTTGTTGAGTCTAGCAAGAAAAACTATGTTGGTGTACTTATCGAAGATTAGGAATTCTACTTCTTTCCCCACCTGCCCTCCCTCTGGTAAGGAAGTGTGATGTAAGTGTCTTGATCTATTCCTTACACCTTTCAAAAGTTTTAGGATCATGGGGGTTTTGGAATCTCTATGATATCGATTGTCGGCGGGAATTCTGGTCTTGGTGCCTCCTTACCGTAAGGATGTGTCCTGGGAGTTGATTTACAAGAGATTCTTGCCACAATTGCATCATTTCAGTTCCATTACTTCTGGACACGGATTTTTGAAATCGTTTCAATACTATTGGTGGTGGAAGTAGGCTGAGCATGATCCCTGGTACTTGATAGACAACGCAGATGGTACTGCCATATCAAGTATCGTTGCTTTTCCGAAAGTCCGAGGTAGACAAGTTTGTGAAGTTTGGGTTATGTGTTGATGGGGGTTGTATACAATGGAGCCATATTGTGATATTAGGTTGCTTTTATTTATGTAGTTTCACTCATTGGATCAATTGTGCCAGATTGCATAATCAAAATTTCGGAATCTCATATTTGGGAATTCAAGTAGTACACCTAGGTTCATTCTTTGTTATGGAATTCAAGTTGCTTTGATGCCGAGTGTTGATTCCATACCTTTCTAAGTGGTGTTCTCATATTCCCACGGGAGTGCTAATCCTTTTGATCAATCACAAGTATCGTTGGAAATTTTACTCCAATAGTTGCTCTTTCCATCCGTCCTAAGCATTATCTTTTTCCCACCCTCTCACCCTCTTTTCTTCAAGAAGTTAGAGATGCTCTAATGAAATGTTCATTTTATTCATGAGAAGAATCTTTCTAATTTTATTTTGTGTTCTAATCTGGAGATTCCTTCATGAAAACGGTGCCATGAAGTTTGCTATCATTTTTCCAGTGAGATGAACTCATCTTTCTTTGTTTTATGCTCTTGCATGTCTGAAGTTCTTACCCAAGTCTCCTCTTCATCTTTCATCTCTCTCTCTCTCTCTCTCTCTAATATTTTCTCAGTTTGAATCTGCGAAACATAGAAGATATCATATTGGTTTTCTAGTATCGTTGTTTTCTCCATTATTCGAAGTTGTTCAGAAATTCTTGTTTCATTCAAGGTCCTTATAGAATTTCGAGATTGTCACTTAATCAAGCCATTTAGTTCAACTTTGTCCAACCTCTCTTTCAATGAATTTCAATGAATTTTCCTTTGGATTTTCCTTTGGATTGGGCCCATAACCCATAGGTCTGAGGATTGAAACATGGCTATGATACCAACCTGTCACGCCCAACATGTGGTCCTAGCACCATGAAGACTTTGCAATCTTCGCTAAGGATAGAAGCGCATATTAGTCGCCCCAACATACACACAGGGTCATATGTTGGTAACAAGGTGAACATCACAACAAATACAACTACTCATGAATAGAAGAGTAATACAAGATAACATTTTGGCAAACATATTCCAATACATAAGTAGTTCACCAAACAGTGGACACACCACGAAGCAAACAACTTTAGATTTGGGCACTGCATTGAACCATACGAGGTAATGAATTTCAGTGTTGTTTCCTTTTCAACTACTTCATCTTAGGTTGTCATTCCATCCGTTGCAAAGAACACTCTGCAAATTCCCCCGCCTAAAAATCACTATGATTACGTTACAGAGTTTGAACACAAAGTTGCTATTGCTGAGTGTGCAAGGTCAACTCGAGCTCTGGAGGCTGATGCCTTGTCGTCGTCTCAATGCTCGTGAGATGATCAAGGATGAATAAAACCTGGACAATCATTTGAAGAAAGGCGTCAAGTGTCTCCAATAGGAGTTGATGGTGATGCAGGCTGCCCTCTCCAAGGTGCTTGAGGTGCCTCAGGACCAGCTCGATCCGCAAATCAAGGCCTAGGCAGGATAAGTGGGAGAATTCCCATACGACATGGAGGACTACGTTAATGATTTTATGTTGCGCAAGCTAGAGAATGAAGACTGGCCACAAGAAACCATGAACAGAGTCAGGAAGTTCATCGATGTGATCAAAGGTTATTTCCTCACAGGCAATCATCTCCGTCAAACCTCTGAGGCCATCCGAGAAGACCAAGACCTCGCCAAGGACTTGAGAGACCTACATCAATGGTACGAACTAGACATGCCTAGAAGTAGTTGTGCAACTACCATCGACCCTCGCATGGTTGCTATGTATAAAGATGTGGGGGAGCTTGTTGCAAGACTGAGTTATATAAAGATGATCGAGGTTTTCTCAAGATTTATAATATTTCCCAAGTTACTAATTGAGTGTGGTTATTATCTGAGCTTGATTTAATAAGCTTCATACATGGGCTCCCTGCCCTCACCCTTTCCCCTCCTGTAGTTATAATTAATTTTTTCAGTAACAATATACTAGGCTTTGTAGACCCAATCCTAAACATCACACAAAAATATATTGGCCAAGAGCAAAACATACACATTATAACAAGATTATTCTGCACTGGAGTAGTCTTTGCACTTTGCCAAATGGAGCGAACAAGAGGCTCCTCCCACGCAAGAGCAGGACCAGGCACAGGTGATGGACCTAACCCTCGGCACACTCTGCAGCTCCAAGTGTCGAAACACATTATATGTGGACGCCCAACATTGTTTTCCAGATAATGTTGTTCTGGATCCTACTAAAGAGGTGTTTAGTTCATTGATTTCATCATGTAATCCGATTAGTTACCACTTTACCACTTACAACGTAACACTTGTTTGATTTACATTGCCATGTAATTAGTTAGCAGGTAATCGGATACGACTAAATTCATTGTCGGTACCCAATATGCACCGTAATGAAAGTGATAACGGAGCTTCCTCCCTACGATTTCCACTCAACTGCACTATCCTCCAAGGCTTTCTTGCGTATTGACCACCATAGTCATCCCAATCGACCCCTCCTCCATGGAGCAGCATGGCCTCCGGCAAGAACGTTAGAATGAGTTGAGACCGGATCGAATTTGCCTTGCGAGGACATTCAGTTTGGTTTCAAGCAAGAAAGTTATGAGACGAGCATTTTCTAAAATGTAGTGTGAAAATTATTTTTAAATACACAATAATTTCTTTAAACACGTGAAAACATTTTTGGAAGACACTATGAACATTTTTTTTAAATACACGGTGACATTGTCCAGTTACACAATTAATATCAAATATACCATGGACAATTTTTCTTATACATGATAGCTATTTTTTTAAATACATGAATAATTTTTCGGAAATACATGAAGAATATTATTCAAAACATGAAATTTCTTAAAACTCATGATGACCCTTTTTTCAACACGAAGACTATATTTTAGTACATGATGGACATATTTTAGAAAATAATGAATAATTTAAAATACATGATGAACATCTTTACTATTATGACGAAAGTTTTAAAACACTATACAATTTTTTTAAATTCGACGATGAAAATAGAACTCTGAGAAAAGAAAAAAATAGGAAAGGAAAAATGGAAAGAAAAATTGAAATGAGGAAAGGACACTAAAAACAAACTAAATTTAAAAAGAATGAACCCATATTAAAAAATGAATATTCAACTTATTTTTCAGAGATGATGTTTTTAAAAAATAGATGATGAACCTTATTAAAGGACATGCCTAATGTTTTCGTAACGCATGGTCAATATTTTTTAAATACATGCAAACATTATTTTTAGAAAATGTGAGGTAAATTTTTCAAAATACATGCCGAACATTTTGTAAAAACTCTAGGGACATTATTTTCTGTGCACAATGAAAAATGGGCCTGAGAGAAAAAGTAAAGAAAAAGAAATTAAAAAATAAAAGGAGGAAAAAAACGGCCTAGTCTATTAGAAAGAAGAGCACACAGGAAAAAAATGACAAAAAACGGGTTTAGCGAGCGAGTGTAATCGAGTGCGGTGGCAAATCCTACTTGGCACTTATGCGTCAAAATGTGAAATAGTACGTCCAATTCCTTTTTTTTCTTTGAGAAATAGTATGCCCAATTCCTATTCTGTGGCTTGAGAGCCGGATATAGAGTACAAATCGCTAACCGGCGCATGAAAGTTTTTTTTTCTTCCCTTTTTTCCATTAACCTTTTTCCAATGATTTATACTGTATTTTTTCTGGCCTGTTTTCTTCTCAAGCCGCTACTCTCATTTTATTTTTAGTTTTTTTTTTATTTTGTATTTTTTTAGTTTTCTTTTCTATTTATTTTATTTTTGTATTTTGTTTTCCTTTTCCCAAATTTCTGTGAACTTTGCTTAAAATCCGTGAATGTTCTGAAATTTGTCATTTATTTCAATACTTGTCAATTTTTTTCAATTAACTGTTTGTAATCTTTGTGATTAAATTCATGAACTTTGTTTTTGAATTTTTTTGAACTTACAGACTTTTCCAAGTCTTAAACTTGTTCAAATTTGTGAATTTACTTTCAAAATCAGTGATTTTTCTAAAAAATAAATGATTTCTTTTATCAAAACTCATGAATAGTTTGCAAATTCTTGAATTTTTTAATATCATTGACTTGTTTTCAAATACCTGAATTTTCTAAAATTTGTGAATATTTATTTAAAAACAACGAATTCTTTTACAAAATTCATGACCTTTTTAGATATTGTGGACTATTTTTTCGAAATCCATGAACTTTTCATAAATTCGCGATATTTTCCTGTTTGCTCTTTTTGTAAACTTTCTTTGTTTGTGTTTTACAAAAAGTCAAAGTTGATAGGTTAATTGGTCAACCATTGATCTACGAACCAAATGCATGCTGGCGAAGTGACCGCTCGTGGGTCTAATGGGCCAGCCCATCGCTGCGGGCTAGTGGGCGCTAGAACTCCTAACTAACCAAGAAGCCGCCGATTAGAAGGTCTCAATGGTAGGGTTTTCTGGCCGTTAGATTGTGTTCCCATTTCCTGGATTTCTTGGATTTTTGTGGGGTTCTAGGACCAACATGACGTAAAAAATCTTTAGATAAAAAAAGCATAACGTAAAAAATCGAATGTATCCATGTGTTGGACCTTGGAGTCCAATCAATTTGCTGCACCATCGTATCTAATCAGCCCGAGTCCGGAGAGGAGAAGGGCCCAAAATACTAAATTGTACTCCCTTCGTCTCAAAATATGTTACTCAACTTTGTATTAATTTTATACTAAAGTTAGTACAAAGTTGAGTCATTTTTTTGGGACGGAGAGAGTAATAATGAGTAGTATATCATTATTTATTATGTTCAAACTAGTAAAAATAATAAAAGACTCAATTTGGAGAAGCAGATCCACACCATGGAAAAATAGCATGTACTAGGAACAACAGAATTGATATGTGATTTATTTATTAATTTGAGAGACTGGCTGGAGCTCGTGTGTGCACATGAAACCAATTGAATTCTAGAAGAGGGTATCAAATAATCAAATCCTATTTATGCAAAAGTAGAATTGAGGGCACTTCAATATTTACTTGTATTATAAGCAATGCAATGTTGGCACAAAGTACAAAGCATGCACATGGTATGAACTTATTAGTGAACACAGCTTGCAAAAACCATTTTTTCTAACAGATTTGTTTATCCTCTAAAAATTTCTATAGACATGTGTACCTATAATACCCTAGAAATAACTATTAAGATATTTGTTAGACAATATGTTTTAGCAATCTCTACCACAATATTTAATCATATCAAAGTATACACAAACATATGCATGTACACTGAAATATATATAATATACTATGCATTTATGCAGTTTCCTATTTTAAATAAATATAACTTATGAATGTGCAGCCTAAATTTAACAGAACACCATTTCCAGCGATATACATTAGAAAGTTGTTACGGAAAAACTATACTTAATATTTAATAATATTATTATGTGGTTAACTATGAAATCTAAGAAATAGAAAATTATATCCTTTAAGAGATTAGTATGATGAAAATATTTAAAAAAAATATAAAACTTTAGTATGAAATATTAATTGTAGTTTGACGGGCACATCCGCAAGCGGCAGCAGGACGAGAACCGGCACGGGCCGAAATCGAGAACCAGCCGGTGCCTCCCCTCCCTCCGCCCGGCGGCAGGACAAGAACTGCGACCTCCCATGTCAAGAACAGGCCTGCTGCCCCTCCTCTTCCCCCCCGACCCCACCCCAGGCGGCCGGAGAAGAACCTGCAACGCCGAATCAAGAACGAGACGAGCGAGGCCAAGAAACACGAACCTCCTCCCCCGCCCCTCCCCCTTCCCGCCGGCGGCCGGAGAAGAACCAGCACCGCCGAATCAAGAACAAGACGAGCGAGGCCAAGAAACACGACCCCCTCTCCCTCCCTCCGCCGACGGCTGGACAAGAAAGGCCACCAGACCCGCCGCCAAGAAACTCGAGCCGTGGCCTCCACATCCCTCCCCGTCGACGGCCCTCGGGTGTGTCGCCGTCCTCCTTCTCTTCTTTCCCCCTCTCCCCCCGTCCCGTTTCCGAGTTCATTCTTTCTAGTTCCCGCTTTAAGTTTGGGCACTGCTTACGTAATTTTTCTACAAAACTGCTAAAATAATTCTACAAAAAGTTTACGAACTAGACTTTCTTTCAACCAAAACAGAATTCTACAAAAAGTTTCCGAGTCGATTAATAAACTGCTCGATCATCTCATCTTCTGGCCACGTCAACCAAAACAATAATACTTTTTACACTAATTTATAAAAGGGGAAAAGAACATAAATTTTTGTCAAGTTTCCGTAAGACGCGAGGGAGGCCCGGGGTTGAATGGAGCTGGCTGGGGCTACAACAAAGGCCGGCGAAGGAGCGCCGGTCGATGCCAGCCTTGTGCACATTGCCTGGCTCCTAGTTGAGCTCGGCAAACGGTGGCGGACATCTTGAGCGGCGGCGGGGTTGGGCGGCGAACGTAATTGTGGGATCGAGTGGTAGGGTCGTGAGCATAGCGGGACTGGGCGCCGGGGATCGTGGTGGCCGGTGGTCGGAATCGACCGGTGTGAACACAAGGCCCCGGTGTAAAGATTAGGGTTGGCGTCACGTTTTTGAGTCTTATGGTAGGTTAGACCTAAAATATGGGTTTTTGGTAGCAAAATATGGGTGGCTACCTATATACTCCATGCAGATTTGGACGGGCCGCCGGAGCATGTTATTTGTTTCAAAAACACAAAAATTTGTCTTGGGGTAAAGTTAGGCCTCGGGGCAGCACGATTGGGCGGCGGGGCTTGGGGTGGCTGGCGGAATGTGAAACTTGCCCGTGCGACGGTCGGGGTTGGTGCTATTTTTTGGGGTTGCTTGTATCTTGTGGTAGGTTGTACGTACCCAAATATAGGTTCTCGGTAGTAAAATATATCCGACCACTTAACTTTTTTTATTTGCATGTACTAAGTATATTTAGATGTGTTGTTGGAGCCGTGTTTTGTCCATGTAATAAATAAATAAAATTCAGGCATTGTGGTGAAATTTTAGATGTGCTAGCTAGCTATTGGATCAGTCGCTACTTTGATAGTTCTTTTGTATTTTTCGTAGGGAAAGAAAATCCTGTGGCCAGCACATTTGCTCATTCGTACTTTCCTGTGTTGTGTGTGCAGTAACATACAATTTTTTTAAAAGGCGAATATATTAATATCGCGAATATACCAATTACACTCAGCCTCAGCACCTACAAGATATAGCAAGGACATCCAGGATACACACAACCAAAGGAAAAAAAAGAAAAGAAAAAGAAGTCCCGCTGCAGTGATCGACACCTCTCAACAGCCGCACACAAACCACCACCAAATACAACACCTGGAAAACATCAAAGGTCTCCAAAAGCAACGCCTCCAAAAAGGAAACAGTGCACAAGCGCCGTCGTTGCTTGATCCAAGATCTTATGTTTTCACCCTGAAGAAGTTCGAACTCTCAAAACAATTCCTTCAGCAAGACAACTGCCAGGCACAACCAATGAAAGCCAGACCTTAGGTTTTCACCCTGAAAGTCCCGACTCAGTACCCAAGGAGCACCACCAAAAATGAATTCCTCCCGTGCTGCTGCCCCCACTTGACACTACTGCTCCCGAGAGTTATCAAACACCTAGCTGACTCCATCGCCTAGAAGGCCCCGTCCGTCTAAGTGATCCTATGATCTCAGCGACCATGACCTTCTCCACAGCTGTCTACACCATAGAAATCGAGAACCGGACATGTCCCATGGTGTCAACAAACAAAAGAGCTTTGCGTCACGCCCACATGAAACCTCGTAGGTTGAAATGGACGTGCACGGCCGAATTCTATCCGATCCAGATATCTTGGGCAAGATATTCGACAGCAGTTCGGGAACACGTCAATGACTAGATCAAGGAGGACCGATCATGCAGGATGTTGCCGTGACGTGAGAGGAGCACACAGACCGCCACCTATATTATCACGGCAGCAGGCCCCCATGCCACCCCGATCCAACCCGTCGCCGCCCGACCGTAGCCATGGGCCGACCTCCACAAACCCACCCAGATCCAGATCCAGATCGGGGGGGGGGGGGTCAGCATGAATCGCGGCAACCACCGCCCAGCCCCTGCACATCGGCCAGGTACCCCATCCAGACGTGTGCTCCTCTAGGGTCTCGTGGGCCGAAGGCCCGTCGACCCAAGGCTCGTAGGCCGAAGGCCCGTCGACCCGAGGCTCGTGGGCCGAAGGCTCGTGGATCGGAGTCCGTGTAGCCTCCTCCTCGGACGAGTCCACCCTAGCAGTCACGTGCTCGGGTGAAACAGCTGGGGGCGGCGGCGAGGAAGGCGCCCTAGCAGTCACCCTACCTCCTCTCCCGCGACCACGTGCTCCAACTCCTCTCTTCTTCCCTCCCTTACCTTTTCCCCTGCTGGGCACCGCTGTCGATGGAGAAGGGCCCGGCGATGTCGCCATACTGTCCAGTGATGCTCGGCGGAGAGGTGCGTGTGGAATGGAAGACCTCCCACCACACGCCGACGAAGAAGGGGCCTCGGAGCGCTCCCGACCAGCGCCCACCATCTTTCAACACCTGCCATGACAAAGAGTAAACGAAATTAGTACAACATAAAAAAATACTGACATGAATAATAATATGTATATCACTTAAGTGTATCATCATCAAGTACAACATAAAAAAATTGAATACCTGACACTACTAATAATCTCGATCACTATCATTAATAAATGCATAATCATCATCATCACTATAATCAATGACGGGCTCATAGGGTTCAGTGGCATCAACATGTGGAAGGCCACCTTGACGTAATCGGTCAAGCATTGACAGGTCATCCGCAGCAGTAACCTCTTCTTGTTCCGGCTCTTCTTGTTCCTCCTCTAGGTTGATGTCGGATTCACTGTCGCTGTCTACTTCAATGTTTTGGGGTGAAGTATAGCGGTTCTTGAAACGCTTTTTGGAAAGACGTGTCTCTTGGAAGAATTCTCCTTCATATGTGTCTGGGTTAATGTGAGGTTCATAATCCTCTTCCTTTGGGGGAGATAGTCTAGCACGTGGCGGCACTTCATAAACGACATCCCAACCTTTCAGATTTGGATTAGTTTGGCAGGCCCACGGTATATAGAATACTTGGGTCGCCTGTGGAGCCGTAATATAGACATCAGGAACATCTAAATGGGTGCTTTGTTTGATTTCAACTAGCCCTATATGTTCATGAGTCCTTCTAGTCTCCTTCGGCTGAAACCAATAACATTTGAAGAGTACGACATTCGGTGGGTTGTCACCATAGAATAGAAGTTCATAAATTGCTTCAACTCTCCCATAATACTCGGTACCTCCTTCGCCGATAGCAGATACACAACAATTTGTAGACTTTCAGTCGGCCATAGACAGGTCTTTGCCATAGGTACGAAAGCGATACCCGTTGATGTCGTATTTGTCAAATGAACGGACCTTATAGTCAAAACCATTAGCGACTTGTCTCAATTCGGTGTCCATAGATTCTGAATTAGCCTACAAGTTTAATACGAAAGGATTGTTGCATTAGGCAGAAATTAGCGAATGTAATGAAATGGTCTAATAGAAATTATCGTTTCTTTGAACCAAGAGATGAAACCGGGATAGCCGCCTCCTTGCTTTGCGAGAAGCTCATAATCTTCGACGGAATCCTTTTGGATTACCGCTCCATACGAGAATATGGCGACGTATCGACTATATGAAATATGCAGGAATAAGAGCACTTCAAAGGAAATAGAAGTTGCGAAACAATGTACCGAGAACTTACTCGATGTACGGCCGCACTTCTGTCAGGTTGTTGAAGATATACAACATGATGGTCCGCCATTCTTCGTTATCCAAAGATATTGGTTTCGAACCACTGGCTGGTGCGAGATTCCCTTTGAATAGGCTGAGGTTGGATCCACCCTTTTGAGGTTCGTCAACATTGTACCGAGGCTTCGGATTATGCAAATGACGATTTTTGGCTTCGTAGTGTGCTGTCATGAAGTTTGCCGCCTCCTTAGTGATGAATGCCTCAGCCATCGATGCTTCAATTCTACGTTTATTTTTACATTTTTGTCGAAGCGTCTTCTGCATCCTCTCAGTTGGGTAGCACCAACGATTTTGCATGGGCCCTCCCAATCTTGCCTCAGTCGGGAGATGCAAAATCAAATGCTGCATTGGATTAAAGAAGCCCGGTGGAAAGATCTTCTCTAACTTGCAGATCAACTCCGACGCCAACTCTTCCATTTCTTCTAGCACGCCAGGCGATAGTTCTTTCCCACAAAGAACACAGAAGAAATAGCTGAGTTCTGCCAGTACTAGCCATTCATCCTCAGGGATGAAGCCACGCAACATCACCGGCATTACCCGCTCAATCCATATGTGCCAATCATGACTCTTGAGACCAAATATCTTCAATTTATCAAGACTCGCTCCCCTCTTTAGATTCGCTGCATACCCATCGGGGAACATCAACTGCATTTTCACCCACAAGATAATTTCCCTCATAGCTGGCCTTCCAAGATTGAACCATGCCTTTGGCTTCGTCCAGTTCTGCTTTCCTTTCGGTTCTTTCATGTTTTGTAACGGCTTATCACATAGCGCCTCCAGATCGAGTCTAGCCTTAGTATTATACTTTGACTTCCCATCTATGCCGAACAATGTACCAAAAAGTGCCTCGGCGATATTCTTCTCAGTGTGCATCACGTCGATGTTCTGTGGGCAAAGGAGGTCTTTGAAGTAAGGCAGATCCCATAAGCATGTCTTATGAGTCCAGGCGTGCTTAGAATTATACCCCTTGAAGTACCCTGGACGCTCTGGATCTGGCTCGAGAGCATTTAACTGATCCAGGGTCTGTTGGCCTGTCAACGTAGGTGGTGCAGAGTTTTTGACAACTCTACCTCTGATGAAGTTCTTCTTGTCTTTCCTGAACTTATAGCAAGGATCCAGGAACTGTCTATGCATGTCGAAGCAAGAAAACTTGCGACCGGCCTGAAGACAACGAAACTCAAGAGCTCCCTTGCATGCGGGGCACGGGAACCTTCCATGCACACAACAGCCAACGAATAGCGCATATGCCGGCAAGTCATGCGTCGAGTACATGTAGTTGGGCCCTGGAATTATCAACGTCAGGAAAATGTTCTTTCTTTGCATAATCTGTCCGGGGCGGAGATTGAGTGGAAAGACAAATACGGGCCAACAACTGTATTGGGCTGCCATTAGACCAAACACACTGAACCCATCCGTGCTGATGCCGACTCGAGGATGCCTCGGATCTGCCGCTTTGTCAGCATGTAATTCATCAAACTTTTTCCATGCAACACCATCCCATGTGTGTACGATCATCAGATTCCCATCTGCAGCTAGTTCGGTTCTTTTGCCCGTTTTGTGCCATGTCATCTGTCTGGCTGTCTCTTCGACCATGAATAGACGTTGAAGTCTTGGTACGATTGACATATACCGAAGAACACTAACGGGGATTTTGGTCTATTTCTTCTCACCCATACCGTTGTCTACCACAACATACCTGGAAGACTTGCAAATGGGACAATAGTTCAAGTCCGCATAGTCAAGCCTAAATAAGACACATCCTTTCTCACAGGCATGTATCTTCTCATAGGGCATCTTCAGTGCACGGAGGATTTTGTCCGACTGGTACAGGTTTGCAGGCATTACATGGCCTTTGGGTAGAAAGCGTCCAAATACTGTCATCATTGCGTCGTAGCATTCTCTGCCCAAGTTGAACTGAGCCTTCAGAGCCATTACTTGTGAGATGGCATCCAACTGACAAAGCTCCGTGTGCTCGTGGAGCGGACGTTTTGAAGACTCCAACATTTCATTGAAGGCCTTTACAGATTCCTCCATCTCCTCGTCCGAATCCCGAGCATCATCGAAGTCTTGCACCATGTTTTCCATCCCGGTACCATGCTCGTCAGTGCGATGACGATTCACCTCAGCTCGGTCACGTTGGGCAGACTCACCATGATATGTCCACACCGTATAATCGGGCGTAAAACCACTCTTCTGCAGGTGTTTGCCCATTTCAGCCTCTGTCCTCTTTTCCCAATTGCCGCACCGTAAACAGGGGCACCAGGTTTTCCTCTGGCCATTTGCAAATGCGGCTTGCACAAACCCCTTGGTTTTTGTGAACCATTCAGTGCTCCATTTGTTCTGACCAGTGTGACCGGTGTACATCCACGCACGAACACTCATCTTGACTTTCAGAGCTACTGGACACACAACAAATATATATATATATATATATATATATATATATATATATATATATAATTGACCATGTATATATTCATCAGTTGATCTACTTTGTCAATTTTATTACGTCCATGCAACCTACACTCTAATAGGTAATGATAGGTCCTAATCCCACCCGAGTATGTGTAGATTGGGTTCATTTTCCCATGCTATGCTCCGGATCCGACGCAAAATTTCAGCAACACCTCCCCGCTGTTCTCCTAATACACGTCTCTGCAATAAACAGAGAGGATGTGTACCCGGAGAACAACAGGGGAGGCACTGACGAAATGTATGCGTCGGATCCGGAGCAAAGCATATGGGAAAACGAACCCAATCTACACATACTCGGGCTGTCCATGGATAGCGTTGGACAATTCGAAAGAATCACGGTTATAAATATGCAAATGCATGCATATTTATAACTATAACGCTTTCGAACGGGAGCACATATTGGTTACGCATACTGATGATTCAAGACAGATATATAGCTAGCTATCAAGTTTCATCGGCACGAACACCGGAATAGAGCAAATAATTAAGGGGGGAGGAGGACATGTCATTTGTGCTCACCCACGAACAAAGGGGCAGAGCTCGTCAAACGCACGGGGAGGTCGTCGAACACCAAACCTTGCAGCGATGAAACAACTGCACATTTAAATCTACCCGATCAACACAATTATATATGATGTTTTTCATAACAAAATCAAAAAATATATGACCTAACTCATAATTCACAAATATATGACCCCGTCGGCCTCTGGAAGGCCAAAGAGCACCTTTTCGGGAGGTGTCGGGGGTCGGGGTGTCGTGTCGGTGTCGGGGTGCCGTGTCAGGGTCGGGGTGCTGTTTCGGGGTCGGGGTGTCGTGTCGGGGTCGATCAGGGTGTCGGGGTGTGGTGTCGGGGTCGGGGTGTCGGGGTCAGGGGGTCAGGGGGTCGGGGTGTCGGGGTGTGGTGTCGGTGTCAGGGTGTCGGGGTCAGGGGGTCAGGGTGCTGTTTCGGGGTCGGGGTGTCGGGGTGTGGTGTCGGGGTCGGGGTGTCGAGGTCAGGGGGTCAGGGTGTAGGGGTGTGGTGTCGGGGTCAGGTGGTCAGGGTGTCGGGGTGTCATGTCGGGGTCGGGGTGTCGGGGTCAGGGGGTCGGGGTGTTTCCTTCTATCCTTCTTCTTCTTTCCTTTCTTCTTCTTCTTCTTCTTTCCTTCTCTTCTTCTTCCCCTTCTACATATTCTTCTTTTCTTCTTCTTCTTTTTTCATATTTTTTCTACTTCTTTTAATAATATAACTAATTATCTAAACCCTAACACTAACACATACACATACACTAACACTAACACTAACACATATCTAGACCTAAATCTAACACTAGCACTAAATCTAACACTAACACTAACACATATATAGACCTAAATCTAACACAAACAATTAAACAGAAAAAAAGAAAAAACAGGAAAAAAAATAACTCACCGAAGCTCGGGGGGTGGCGATGGCGACGGGGGCGGCGGGCGGCAGGGTGGCGATGGCGACGGGGGTGGCAGGGCTCCGGGGCGGTGGAGCTCAGCGGAGCCGGCAGGGAGGCGGGGCCGATGGGGCCGCGGTGGCGCCGGGGACGACGGGGCAGGCTGCGGCGGGTGGCGGGGGCGGCGGCGGGTGCTGGGGGCGGTGGCAGGGGCGGGGGCAGGTGGCGGCGGCAGCGGCGGATGCTGGGGGCGGGGGCGGTGGCGGCGGCGGTGGCGGTGGCGGGGTGGTGGGGCGACGGGGCAGGCTACGGCGGGTGGCGGGGGTGGCGGCGGGTGGGGGGGGGGCGGCGCCACGCGGCGGGGGGTCGATCTGTTCGTGGAGAGAAACAGAGAGGAAGGGGGTGGGGGGCTCGGCCGTTAGTTAGGTTAGTGAAGTTAGGTCTTTGCCGTCCGCTATTTTTCTCTCTTTGTCGTCCGCTAGCGGACGACAAAGAGGGGAGCCGTTAAGTTTTATCTAATCAGCTCGTAAGTGGGGCCACCTCTCACTTTGCCGTCAGCCAGCTGACGGCAAAGAATCTTTGTCGTGAGCTAGCGGACGGCAAAGAACTGGCTGATGGCAAAATCCTTCTTTGCCATCAGCCAGTTCTTTGTCGTCCGTTTTTTGTAAGCGGACGGCAAAGACCTTCTTTGCCGTCAGCTAGCAGACGGCAAAGAACTGGCAGACGGCAAATAAGCTAATTCCAGTAGTGTTCCTCCTATATATACCTACGTACCCCCAAACGATCAGATACGGAGCCAAAAACCTAATTCCACCGCCGCAACCTTCTGTACCCACGAGATCCCATCTTGGGGCCTGTTCCGGAGCTCCGCCGGAAGGGGCATCGATCACGGAGGGCTTCTACATCAACACCATAGCCCCTCCGATGAAGTGTGAGTAGTTTACCTCAGACCTTCGGGTCCATAGTTATTAGCTAGATTGCTTCTTCTCTCTTTTTGGATCTCAATACAATGTTCTCCCCCTCTCTTGTGGAGATCTATTCGATGTAACCTTCTTTTTGCGGTGTGTTTGTTGAGACCGATGAATTGTGGGTTTATGATCAAGTTTATCTATGAACAATATTTGAATCTTCTCTGAATTCTTTTATGTATGATTGGTTATCTTTGCAAGTCTCTTTGAATTATCAGTTTGGTTTGGCCTACTAGATTGATCTTTCTTGCAATGGGAGAAGTGCTTAGCTTTGGGTTCAATCTTGCGGTGTCCTTTCCCAGTGACAGCAGGGGCAGCAAGGCACGTATTGTATTGTTGCCATCGAGGATAACAAGATGGTTTTTTTTTATCATATTGCATGAATTTATCCCTCTACATCATGTCATCTTGCTTAAGGCGTTACTCTGTTCTTATGAACTTAATACTCTAGATGCATGCTGGATAGCGGTCGATGTGTGGAGTAATAGTAGTAGATGCAGGTAGGAGTCGGTTTACTTGTCTCAGACGTGATGCCTATATACATGATCATACCTAGATATTCTCATAACTATGCTCAATTCTGTCAATTGCTCAACAGTAATTTGTTCACCCACCGTAAAATACTTATGCTCATGAGAGAAGCCATTAGTGAAACCTATGGCCCCGGGGTCTATTTTCCATCATATTAATCTTCCAATACTTAGTTATTTTCCTTTGCTTTTATTTTACTTTGCATCTTTATCATAAAAATACCAAAATATTATCTTATCATATCTATCAGATCTCACTCTTGTAAGTGACCGTGTAGTGATTGACAACCCCTTATCGCGTTGGTTGCGAGGATTTATTTGTTTTGTGTAGGTGCGAGGGACTCGCGCGTAGCCTCCTACTGGATTGATACCTTGGTTCTCAAAAACTGAGGGAAATACTTACGCTACTTTGCTGCATCACCCTTTCCTCTTCAAGGGAAAACCAACGCAGTGCTCAAGAGGTAGCAGTCATATCGTAGCGGTGCTTAGGTGAATCCCTGCGTCGGTAGCAACATCATCACTGTCACCACGCCGTCGTGCTGACGGAACTCTCCCGTGAAGCTCTGCTGGATCGGAGTTCGCGGGACGTCATCGAGCTGAACGTGTGCTGGACTCGGAGGTGCCGTACGTTCGGTACTTGGATCGGTTGGATCGTGAAGACGTACGACTACATCAACTGCGTTGTGCTAACACTTCCGCTTTCGGTCTACGAGGGTACGTGGACAACATTCTCCCCTCTCGTTGCTATGCATCACCATGATCCTCTGTGTGCGTAGGAATTTTTTTGAATTTACTACGTTCCCCAATAGTGGCATCCGAGCCAGGTTTTATGCGTAGATGTTATATGCACGAGTAGAACACAAGTGAGTTGTGGACGGTACAAGTCATACTGCTTACCAGCATGTCATACTTTGGTTCGGCGGTATTGTTGGATGAAGCGGCCCGGACCGACATTACGCGTACGCTTACGCGAGACTGGTTCTACCGACGTGCTTTGCACATAGGTGGCTGGCGGGTGTCAGTTTCTCCAACTTTAGTTGAACCGAGTGTGGCTACGCCCGGTCCTTGAGAAGGTTAAAACAACACTAACTTGACGAACTAACATTGTGGTTTTGATGCGTAGGTAAGAACGGTTCTTGCTCAGCCCGTAGCAGCCACGTAAAACTTGCAACAACAAAGTAGAGGACGTCTAACTTGTTTTTGCAGGGCATGTTGTGATGTGATATGGTCAAGGCATGATGCTATATTTTATTTTATGAGATGATCATGTTTTGTAACCGAGTTATCGGCAACTGGCAGGAGCCATATGGTTGTCACTTCATTGTATGCAATGCAATCGCCCTGTAATTGCTTTACTTTATCACTAAGCGGTAGCGATAGTCGTAGAAGCAATAGTTGGCGAGACGACAACAATGCTACGATGGAGATCAAGGTGTCGCGCCGGTGACGATGGTGATCATGACGGTGCTTCGGAGATGGAGATCACAAGCACAAGATGATGATGGCCATATCATATCACTTATATTGATTGCATGTGATGTTTATCTTTTATGCATCTTATTTTGCTTCGGTTGACGGTAGCATTATAAGATGATCTCTCACTAAATTTCAAGATAAAGGTGTTCTCCCTGAGTATGCACCGTTGCCAAAGTTCGTCGTGCCGAGACACCACGTGATGATCAGGTGTGATAAGCTCTACATTCATCTACAACGGGTGCAAGCTAGTT
Organism: Aegilops tauschii subsp. strangulata; assembly: GCF_002575655.3. Taxonomy (NCBI): domain Eukaryota; kingdom Viridiplantae; phylum Streptophyta; class Magnoliopsida; order Poales; family Poaceae; genus Aegilops; species Aegilops tauschii. The sequence goes on from NC_053039.3 coordinate 6,601,498, forward strand.
TTTGCACACGCAGAATACTCAGGTTAAACTTGACGAGCCTAGCATATGCAGATATGGCCTCGGAACACTGAGACCGAAAGGTCGAGCGTGAATCATATAGTAGATATGATCAACATAGTGATGTGCACCATTGAAAACTACTCTATCAAACGTGATGATCAGAAATGGTTTAGTTGATTTGGATCACGTGATCACTTAGATGATTAGAGGGATGTCTATCTAAGTGGGAGTTCTTAAGTAATATGATTAATTGAACTTAAATTTATCATGAACTTAGTACCTGATAGTATTTTGCTTGTCTTTGTTGATTGTAGATAGATGGCCCGTGTTGTTGTTCCGTTGAATTTTAATGCGTTCCTTGAGAAAGCAAAGTTGAAAGATGATGGTTGCAATTACACGGACTGGGTCCGTAACTTGAGGATTATCCTCATTGCTGCACAGAAGAATTACGTCCTGGAAGCACCGCTAGGTGTACCACCTGTGCCGGCAACTGCAGACATTGTGAATGCCTGGCAGTCGCGTGTTGATGACTACTCGATAGTTTAGTGTGCCATGCTTTACGGCATAGAACCGGGACTTCAACGACGTTTTGAACGTCATGGAGCATATGAGATGTTCCAGGAGTTGAAGTTAATATTTCAATCAAATGCCCGGATTGAGAGATATGAAGTCTCCAATAAGTTCTACAGCTGCACAATGGAAGAGAATAGTTCTGTCAGTGAACATATACTCAGAATGTCTGGGTACTGCAATCACTTGATTCAACTGGGAGTTAATCTTCCGGATGATAGTGTCATTGACAGAATTCTTCAACCACTGCCACCAAGCTACAAGAGCTTCGTGATGAACTATAATATGCAAGGGATGGATAAGACAATTCTCGAGCTCTTCGCAATGCTAAAAGTTGCGGAGGTAGAAATCAAGAAGGAGCATCAAGTGTTGATGGTCAACAAGACCACCAGTTTCAAGAAAAAGGGCAAAGGGAAGAAGAAGGGGAACTTCAAAAAGAATAGCAAACAAGTTGCTGCTCAAGAGAAGAAACCCAAGTCTGGACCTAAACCTGAGACTGAGTGCTTCTACTGCAAGCAGACTGGTCACTGGAAGCGGAACTGCCCCAAGTATTTGGCGGATAAGAAGGATGGCAAGGTGAACAAAGGTATAAGTGATATACATGTTATTGATGTGTACCTTACTAGAGCTCGAAGTAGCACCTGGGTATTTGATACTAGTTCTGTTGCTAATATTTGCAACTCGAAATAGGGACTACGGATTAAGCGAAGACCTGGCTAAGGATGAGGTGACGATGCGCGTGGGAAATGGTTCCAAAGTCGATGTGATCGCCGTCGGCACGCTACCTCTACATCTACCTTCGGGATTAGTTTTAGACCTCAATAATTGTTATTTGGTGCCAGCGTTAAGCATGAACATTATATCTGGATCTTGTTTGATGCGAGACGGTTATTCATTTAAATCTGAGAATAATGGTTGTTCTATTTATATGAGTAATATCTTTTATGGTCATGCACCCTTGAAGAGTGGTCTATTTTTGTTGAATCTCGATAGTAGTGATACACATATTCATAATGTTGAAGCCAAAAGATGCAGAGTTGATAATGATAGTGCAACTTATTTGTGGCACTGCCGTTTGGGTCCTATTGGTGTAAAGCGCATGAAGAAACTCCATACTGATGGACTTTTGGAATCACTTGATTATGAATCACTTGGTACTTGCGAACCATGACTTATGGGCAAGATGACTAAAACGCTGTTCTCCGGAACAATGGAGCGAGCAATAGATTTGTTGGTGATCATACATACTGATGTATGTGGTCTGATGAATGTTGAGGCTCGTGGCGGGTATCGTTATTTTCTCACCTTCACAGATGATTTGAGCAGATATGGGTATATCTACTTAATGAAACATAAGTCTGAAACATTTGAAAAGTTCAAAGAATTTCAGAGTGAAGTGGAAAATCATCGTAATAAGAAAATAAAGTTTCTATGATCTGATCGTGGAGGAGAATATTTGAGTTACGAGTTTGGTCTACATTTGAAACAATGCGGAATAGTTTCGCAACTCACGCCACCCGGAACACCACAGCGTAATGGTGTGTCTGAACATTGTAATCATACTTTACTAGATATCGTGCGATCTATGGTGTCTCTTACTGATTTACCGCTATCATTTTGGGGTTATGCTTTAGAGACGGCTGCATTCACGCTAAATAGGGCACCATCGAAATCCGTTGAGACGACGCCTTATGAACTGTGGTTTGGCAAGAAACCAAAGTTGTCGTTTATTAAAGTTTGGGGCTGCGATGCTTATGTGAAAAAGCTTCAACCTGATAAGCTCAAACCCAAATTGGAGAAATGTGTCTTCATAGGATACCCAAAGGAAACTGTTGGGTACACCTTCTATCACAGATCCGAAGGCAAGACATTCGTTGCTAAGAATGGATCCTTTCTAGAGAAGGACTTTCCCTCGAAAGAAGTGAGTGGGAGGAAAGTAGAACTTGATGAGGTAACTGTACCTGCTCCCTTATTGGAAAGTAGTTCATCACAGAAACCGGTTCCTGTGAAACCTACACCAATTAGTGAGGAAGCTAATGATATTGATCATGAAACTTCAGATCAAGTTACTACTGAACCTCGTAGGTCAACCAGAGTAAGATCCGCACCAGAGTGGTACGGTAATCCTATTCTGGAGGTCATGTTACTTGACCAAGGCGAACCTACGAACTATGAACAAGCGATGGTGAGCCCAGATTCCGCAAAATGGCTTGAGGCCATGAAATCTGAGATGGGATCCATGTATGAGAACAAAGTGTGGACTTTGGTTGACTTGCCCGATGATCGACAAGCCATTGAGAATAATTGGATCTTCAAGAAGAAGACTGACGCTGACGGTAATGTTACTGTCTATAAAGCTCGACTTGTTGCGAAAGGTTTTCGACAAGTTCAAGGGATTGACTACGATGAGACTTTCTCACCCGTAGCGATGCTTAAGTCTGTCCGAATCATGTTAGCAATTGCCGCATTTTATGATTATGAAATTTGGCAGATGGATGTCGAAACTGCATTCCTGAATGGATTTCTGGAAGAAGAGTTGTATATGATGCAACCAGAAGGTTTTGTCGATCCAAAGGGAGCTAACAAAGTGTGCAAGCTCCAGCAATCCATTTATAGACTGGTGCAAGCCTCTCGGAGTTGGAATAAACGTTTTGATAGTGTGATCAAAGCATATGGTTTTATATAGACTCTTGGAGAAGCCTGTATTTACAAGAAAGTGAGTGGGAGCTCTGTAGCATTTCTGATATTATATGTGGATGACATATTGCTGATTGGAAATGATATAGAATTTCTGGACAACATAAAAGGATATTTGGATAACAGTTTTTCTATGAAAGACCTCGGTGAAGCTGCTTACATATTAGGCATCAAGATCTATAGAGATAGATCAAGACGCTTGATAGGACTTTCACAAAGCACATACCTTGACAAAGTTTTGAAGAAGTTCAAAATGGATCAAGCAAAGAAAGGGTTCTTTCCTGTGTTACAAGGTGTGAAGTTGAGTCAGACTCAATGCCCGACCACTGCAGAAGATAGAGAGAAAATGAAAGGTGTTCCCTATGCTTTAGCCATAGGCTCTATCATGTATGCAATGCTGTGTACCGGACCTAATGTGTGTCTTGCTATTAGCCTAGCAGGGAGGTACCAAAGTAATCCACGAGTGGATCACTAGACAGCGGTCAAGAACATCCTGAAATACCTGAAAAGGACTAAGGATATGTTTCTCGTTTATGGAGGTGACAAAGAGCTAGTCGTAAATGGTTACGTTGATGCAAGCTTTGACAGTGATCCGGACGATTCTAAATCGCAAACCAGATACGTGTTTACATTGAACGGTGGAGCTGTCAGTTGGTGCAGTTCTAAACAAAGCATCGTGGCGGGATCTACGTGTGAAGCAGAGTACATAGCTGCTTTGGAAGCAGCAAATGAAGGAGTCTGGATGAAGGAGTTCATATCCGATCTAGGTGTCATACCTAGTGCATCGGGTCCAATGAAAATCTTCTGTGACAATACTGGTGCAATTGCCTTGGCAAAGGAATCCAGATTTCACAAGAGGACCAAGCACATCAAGAGACGCTTCAATTCCATCCGGGACCAAGTCCAGGTGGGAGACATAGAGATTTGCAAGATACATACGGATCTGAATATTGCAGACCCATTGACTAAGCCTCTTCCACGAGCAAAACATGATCAACACCAAAACTCCATGGGTGTTAGAATCATTACTGTATAATCCAGATTATTGACTCTAGTGCAAGTGGGAGACTGAAGGAAATATGCCCTAGAGGCAATAATAAAGTTATTATTTATTTCCTCATATCATGATAAATGTTTATTATTCATGCTAGAATTGTATTAACCGGAAACATAATACATGTGTGAATACATTGACAAACATAATGTCACTAGTATGCCTCTACTTAACTAGCTCGTTAATCGAAGATGGTTGAGTTTCCTAGCCATGGACATGAGTTGTCATTTGATTAACGGGATCACATCATTAGAAGAATGATGTGATTGACTTGACCCATTCCGTTAGCTTAGCACTTGATCGTTTAGTATGATGCTATTGCTTTCTTCATGACTTATACATGTTCCTATGACTATTAGATTATGCAACTCCCGTTTACCGGACGAACACTTTATGTGCCACCAAACGTCACAACGTAATTGGGTGATTATAAAGGTGCTCTACAGGTGTCTCCGAAGGTACTTGTTGAGCTGGCGTATTTCGAGATTAGGATTTGTCACTCCGATTGTCGGGGAGGTATCTCTGGGCCCTCTCGGTAATGCACATCACTATAAGCCTTGCAAGCAATGTGACAAATGAGTTAGTTACGGGATGATGCATTACAGAACGAGTAAAGAGACTTGCCGGTAACGAGATTGAACTAGGTATTGAGATACCGACGATCGAATCTCGGGCAAGTAACATACCGATGACAAAGGGAACAATGTATGTTGTTATGCGGTTTGACCGATAAAGATCTCCGTAGAATATGTAGGAGCCAATATGAGCATCCAGGTTCCTCTATTGGTTATTGACCGGAGACGTGTCTCGGTCATGTCTACATAGTTCTCGAATCCGTAGGGTCCGCACGCTTAAAGTTAGATGACGATCAGTATTATGAGTTTTGTGTTTTGATGTACCGAAGGTAGTTCGGAGTCCCGGATATGATCACGGACATGACGAGGAGTCTCAAAATGGTCGAGACATAAAGATTGATATATTGGAAGCCTATATTTGGATATCGGAAGTGTTCCGAGTGAAATTGGGATTTTACCGGAGTACCGGGGGTTACCGGAACCCCCCGGGGAAGTAATGGGCCGATTGGGCCTTAGTGGAGAACAAAGAGGGCAGCCAGGAGGTGGCGCGCGGCCTCCCTTGCCCTAGTCCGAATTGGACAAGGGAAGGGGCGGCGGCCTCCCTCTCCTTCCTTCTCTCCACCTCCTCCTTCCCCCCTTCTCCTACTCCTACTAGGAAAGGAGGAGTCCTACTCCCGGTGGGAGTAGGACTCCCCCCTTGGCGCGCCCTCCCTGGCCGGCCGCCTCTCCCCCCTTGTTCCTTTATATACGGGGGCAGGGGGGCACCTCTAGACACACAAGTTGATCTATTGATCTATTCCAGCCGTGTGCGGTGCCCCCCTCCACCATATTCCACCTCGGTCATATCGTAGCGGTGCTTAGGCGAAGCCCTGCGTTGGTAGCAACATCATCACCGTCACCACGCCGTCGTGCTGACGGAACTCTCCCGTGAAGGTCTGCAGGATCGGAGTTCGCGGGACGTCATCGAGCTGAACGTGTGCTGAACTCGAAGGTGCCATACGTTCGGTACTTGGATCGGTCGGATCATGAAGACGTACGACTACAGCAACCGCGTTGTGCTAAAGCTTCCGCTTTCGGTCTACGAGGGTACGTGGACAACACTCTCCCCTCTCGTTGCTATGCATCACCATGATCCTGTGTGTGCGTAGGATATTTTTTGAAATTACTATGTTCCCCAACACGAGGCCGGTGGAGAAGATCAGCTTCTCTCGGTTAATGTTGATACAATAATAATCGATGACCACTCACTCTCATCCACGCCTAGTAATACCCACGGCACACAGGCCACACTCATGCATCATGTCCTGACTATGCGGGCCCACTGGTCACCCCTCCTCCATGCGCCTTGACTTCGTCAACCCCGTCTGGTCGTGGCTCGGTTGTCTCGCTGCCCAGTGGGGCCACCGTGGCAGGTGGGGTAGCCGTGCCAGCCGTGACATCCCCCCCGCTTGTGTGCCGACTTGTCCCCAAGGTGGTGTAGAGGGAAATCGCTGCTGCAGCGCCAATGGGTCTTCCCATGTTGGCAACGACGGGGGAAGGTGGCTCCCTTGCACCTGGATGCGAGGGCGGATGTCGCCGGCCACACGCACCATCTTGCGGTCAAGCACCAGCTCCGGAACATGTTCTGCCTGCAAAATTGAGTTATTTGGAGGTAGATCAGCACTTACTGGCACAGTAGCTCCAGAGGCCTTCTTCAGTTGTGAGACATGCACCACAGGGTGGATGCGGCTGGAAGCAGGCAGTTGTAGTTTGTATGCCACTGCCCCGATTCGAGCCAACACTCTGTATGGCCCATAGTAGCGGAAGGCGAGCTTCTGGTTCGGTCGTTGCGCCACTGATGATTGGATGAACGGCTGTAGCTTGAGCAGCACAGCATCCCCAACGGCAAACTCTCTGTCTGTACGGTGTCGATCGGCCTGAACCTTCATGCGATCCTGTGCGCGCTTGAGCTGTTGCTGCAAGTGTTCAAGCATCACTTCTCTTTCCTGGAGCCATGCTGCAAGATCAGGGACTGCGCACTCGTCGATCTGTGCGACGCCAAACTCTTAGGGAAGGTGGTCGTAGATGACCTCGAATGGAGTCTTGCCCAGAGCCGAATGAAAGGATGTATTATACCATTATTCCGCGAGAGACAGCCATTTTGACCAATTGCCAGGGCAGGAGTGGACGGCGCACCTTAGGTATCCTTCCAGGCATTGATTGACGCATTCGGTTTGCTGGGGTGGTATGATGAACTGAGACGTAGGTCCGTCCGGCAGAGTTTGAACAGTTCCTGCCACACATGCCCTGTAAATATACGGTCCCGATCTGATATGATGGCTAGTGGCAAGCCGTGGAGTCGGAAGATTTCCTTCATAAAGACTTTGGCAATTTGGAGAGCCGTGAATGGGTGAGTCAGGGGCACAAAATGCGCGTATTTGGAGAACTTGTCAACCACTACCAAAACCATGTCGTACCCTCCTGACCGAGGCAACCTCTCAATGAAATCGAGTGAGATAACTAACCATGGTTTTTGAGGTATTAGAAACGGTTGAAGGAGCCCTGCTGGCGAGATGCGCTCCGTTTTCGCTTGCTGGCACACCATACAGTTGCGCACCAGGGTCTTGACCTACAGCTTCATTCCTTTCCACGTGAACAATCGCTTGACCCTGTTGTAGGTGGCATGGAAGCCCGAATGGCCACCCGCGGCACTGTCATGAAGCGCTCGAATCAGGTGTTGTTGGGTGTCAGTATCTTCACCAATCCACACTCTCCCTCGGAAGTGCAGGATGCCATCCTGCAAGGTGTAATCGGGCTCACTGTCTAGTGCCAGGGCTAGCTTTGTCATACGTTGCTGCGCCGCTGGATCTGCCTGGTAACTGTGCTTGATAGATTCTAACCACTTAGGTTTACATATGGAGATTGCGGCCATCTCTGATTCTGGCTTGTGCTCGCATCGGGACAGCGCGTCTGCCGCTCGATTTGTCACCCCCGTTTTGTACTGGATTGTGTATTGCAGGCCAATCAGCTTTGTAAACGCCCGTTGTTGAATTGGGGCATTGAGTCATTGATCCGTCAGATTCAACAGACTTTTTTGATCTGTGCGGACCATGAACTCTAAATGTTGCAGGTAGGGCCGCCAGTGGTCGATGGCCAGAAGTAGAGCCAGGCATTCTTTCTCGTACGCCGAGAGGCCTAGGTTTCGTGGAGCCAATGCTTTGCTGAGATACGCAACGGGATGTCCTCCTTGCATCAGAACTGCACCAATTCCCGTGGCACTCGCGTCCGTTTCTACGACAAATTGCTTTCGGAAATCTGGCAGTGCGAGCACTGGGGCCTGCACCAAGGCTTGTTTCAGCGCAGAGAACGCGGCCTCGGCCGTTGGTGTCCAGATGAAGATCGCCCCTTTCTTCAGCATTTCAGTGAGGGGTTTGCTGAGTACTCCAAAGAAGCGAACAAATTTCCGATAATAACCTGCTAACCCAAAGAATCCACGTAACTCTTTGACATTCTGCGGCTGCGGCCATTCTTGCACTACTTGGATCTTGCTCTTGTCTATGGCCACCCCCTTGTCACTGAGGACGTGTCCCAGGTAACTGATTTCCTGTTGGGAAAACGTGCATTTGGACATCTTGGCCTTGAGATCTTTCTCGGCCAATAGCTGCAAGACGCGTTTCAGTAGCTGTCGATGCTCTTCCAGCTCTTCAGAGTGGATTAAGATGTCGTCCATGAATGCCAAAACCCCGTGGCGAAGAACTGGCTTAAGCACGGTGTCGACCACCCCTTGGAAAGTTGCAAGAGCGTACGCGAGGCCGTACGGCATCACTCTGAACTGAAAGTGCCCCAAGTGCGTTCGGAATGCTGTCTTGTGCTCATCCTCCGGGACCAAGCGGATTTGATGATATCCAGCTCGCAAATCCAACTTCGAGAACCACTTAGAACCAGCCAACTCATCGAGCAGCTCGTCGATCACAGGCATCGGGTAGGTTTTCTTGACAGTGATGGTGTTGAGATGACGGTAATCGACACAGAAACGCCATGTTTGGTCCTTCTTCTTGACCAGCAGCACGGGCGATGAAAATGCACTCGTACTAGGTGTGATGAGCCCTTTTTCCAACATCTCCTTGACCTGAGCTTCTATCTCGTCTTTCTGTTCAGGAGTGTAGCGATACGGTCTGATGTTGATCGGTTTGACCCCTTCAAGCAGAGGAATAGTATGGTCCCATGGTTGACGATCGGGCAACTTGGATGGCTCTGCAAACACTGAGTGGAAACTGTCGATGACATGTTGAATGGCTGGAGGCACTTCTGTGGCTTTGTCTGAGGGATCGATTGCACACAGTGATATCACATGAGCAATAGAATTACTTTGCTCCAGCCTGAGTAACTGATCCATTGTCACTTGCTCAACTTGCTGAAGCTTGGGCTGCAATCCTACCAGGGTGATAGATGCTCCCCGATGCTGAAACTGCAGCGTTTTTGCTGTCCAATCGACCAACATAGGTCCGCATGCTTCTAACCAATCCATTCCCACCACCATGTCATAAGAACCGAGAGGGAGAACTCTGACATCAGTCTCGAACCGCTGCCCTTGTGTTGTCTCACAAGCAGGTATGTATCCAAAACAAGTCAAGGTGCCTCCGTCTACAATCTTTACTGACACGGGCTGCATCAACTGAACTTGTGCTTTCAGTTTCTGAGTTGTTTCCTCACTGATGAAACTATGCGAGCTACCTGAGTCCACCAGGATCAGCACCTCGTGGCCATTGATCAAACCCAGCAATCGAACAGTTCGCGGGGTTGTTGCCCTTGTGGTCGCAACCTTGGAGATGGACATGAGTTGTTCCTCATCAGAATCTAACTCAGTCCCTTGCCTGTCTTGCGCTTCGGCCTGCAGCATCTCCAACAACTCTTCGACAACATGGAGTTGGACGGTGGCAGCGCACTGATGGCCCTGCCCCCATCGTTCCCCGCACTTGAAGTAGAGACCGCGCGCGTGACGGTAATTGCGCAGTGCGGCGACGCGGTCCTCGCCTCGTGCTGGCTTAGCGCGCCGGTCAGCTGCCCAAGCCGCGTCCAAAGCCCGACGATCTTCTGCCGCTGCTGGAGGCGCGGGTGGCACCGGGCGGGGATGTAATCCACCCGCAGCTGGCAGTGGACGAGCGGGGTGTCTCGCCTGGCCTGGGTCCTTCCGGGGCATCAGTCCCATCAGCTCCTCCTGTAACAGAGAAAGAGAAAAGGTGGAGTCCAAGTCTTGCGGGCGATGTAAAGCAACACCTACTTTAATGTCGGTTTTGAGACCATCAAGGAATTGCGTAGTGAAGAACAACGGATCAAAAGCAGGGTTATGAGCTAACAACTGATGCATGAGTTCCTCAAATTGTTCCATGTACTCTGTAACCGACCCTATCCGACGAAGAGTATTAAACTGCCTAAGCTGAACTTGGTACTGTTCACGGCCAAATTTGGCACACACGGCTGAACAAAGCGTCTCCCAGGTGAAGGAGGTGTCGTGTGCTTCCTGCACATGCAGCCAACACGCGGCATTACCCTCGAAATGGAGAGTAGATACCCGCACCCACATCTCTCTCTGAACTCCATAAACACTGAAATATTTTTCACATTTGTTTTTCCAGAATTGGGGGTTTTCGCCATCGAAGGATGGAAAATCAAGCCGCGGAAGGGCTCAATTGCCGTGTCCCCCGAAAGAAACGTGAGGCGACTGAGGTGGAAGATCAACAGGATGTGCCAGATCCCAGCCCAATTCGCCGGATTTCAAAGGAAAAGGGGGCCGGAGAGGCTCACCCGTGACCGGAGGCGGCACCAGGGTAGTGACTACCCCGTGTGCCGAGCCCCCGGAGTCGACGTTCCTGCTGTGGCCACTTGACCCGTGGTGCCCAGGGTCGTCGGTCGGAGGAGATGACGCCGGCTGCACCACCGCGTCCTCAGGAGATGTCGAAGACGCAGTCAGCATGGGGTGGAGGGCGATCCGGCCGACCTGGGTACGCAGCTCGTCGAGTTGCTGCTGCAGGTTGGTCACCGACGGCCGCCAGAACTCGAGCGACTGCTGGATCGCGTCGAGACGGGCGTCGTTGGCGGCGCGCCCGTCGTGGACCGCCTTCGCCAGGGCTGCGATCTGCTCTTCCATGGTTGCCGCGTGCTGCGCTGCTTTGGTGTGGTAGCGGGGCTTCTGGTAGAGTGGATCCAGGATGATTGACCTCTGATACCAAGTTGTAAGGGTCCCGATCTACATCTGGGGAAGGGATAGGAGGGGAAGGAGGACGAAGGGGGCCGGTGGAGAAGATCAGCTTCTCTCGGTTAATGTTGATACAATAATAATCGATGACCACTCACTCTCATCCACGCCTAGTAATACCCACGGCACGCAGGCCACACTCACGCAACGCGTCCTGACTATGCGGGCCCACTAGGCACCCCTCCTCCATGCGCCTTGACTTCGTCAACCCCGTCTGGTCGTGGCTCGGTTGTCTCGCTGCCCAGTGGGGCCGCCGTGGCAGGTGGGGTAGCCGTGCCAGCCGTGACAGCGCCTCTATACCATCCACCGATCCACCCATCAATACCGAAAACAAAATCAAGCGCCCTGCGCCCGGACGCGGATTTTTAGAGCACAGGCTCGTGGACACCTCCTATCCTCAGCATCTAATGTTGCTTTGAGATCCGTGCTACACAACTAACTTACTACATGAGAACTTTCTCTTTTTTGTTTCTTCAAAACAAAACAACAAGTGAACTTGAAACTTTCCAGGACAATAAAACATCCTTAGAACAATGTTGGATAAAACTTTCAGATTTTTTTGTCAAAGAAAAATATAGAAAATGATATTTTTTTAATTAAAAAAATTCTTATTTTTAGTATTTATGATGCACGAAAAAATCTGAATGTTTTTTCCCATATTCTAGTAAGAATGTTTTGTTGTGCTGAAAAGTTTGAAGTTCATAGGTTAAACTAAATGAGTGAAACAAAAAAGAGAAAAGTACTTGCACGAATCGCGATGCAGAATTGGATGGCTAGATAAGGGGGTGTCCATGAGCCTAAGCTCCACAGGATATTTTCCCCCTGCGCCCCTGCCTCTCTCCGCCTCCCATCCTCACCCCTTGGCCGCAACTGGTTAGGTCGAGAGATCTTGACACAGAACAGGACGAGTCCAGTCGCCGCAACAGGAGCGCCATGACTGGTTTCTCATGCCTGGCGCTGCTTGTGCGCTTGAGCGCTTCCAGTTCCAGCCGGCGAGAAAACTCACCACTTCCATATCCAGCCAGCGAAGGAATCAATCACGGCAGGTTAGCCTTTGACTTAACATGCGCGTCTTGCCGGATTTAATACTCGATTTGATTTGGTAACCCTTGCCGGTGTGATGGCCTGCATAGGTCCCTCTCCTTTTTACCTGCGAAAATGTTTTACGGAACCATGGTTCAGCCAAACCTACGCTCGACACCATTGATTTCTAAACACTATTCATGAGGATCCATGCATCATGCATGGTTGATTAAAAAATGCAGTTGACATGCATGTCACAGGTCCACATGTAGTCAGGTGTTAAATCGTACGGCATAGACCATAGATTCGGCAGAACCATGGTCCTGAATCACGTCTCTCTGTCCCCTGCGCCACTGAACACCACATGTGGAGGAGGTGGCGCCAGTGTACAGCTAAGACACGGCGTCAGGCATGACATGGTTTTGCATTCTGAATTTCTGATCGTTTTTCGGATGCAGCATTTTTTGGGCAAGTCTATACAGTGTGATACAAATAGTTTAAACATGCTCTGAGTGTTGAAAAATTCAAATTTGGTACCGCAATTTCTCTTGAATGTTTTACTTTTGTGTTTTTATTTGTCCTGCATTTGTTTTTCAATGCTGATATTGCAGGGTTTAACGACTGCTTCAATATTGTAGGAAGAAGTGTGGAATTGGAAGCATCGGTAGAAACAGTAATGAAGGCAAGACCGACTTAGTAAAGCTTTTGGTTTTTGTTTACTGTGGTCTTCTTACATAATTTAAGTTTTAGATCCAATGCATGAGCAGAAAATGCTAGGTTCTTAATACATGTGACACGATATGCAGGACCATATATTTATTTATTTACTTAGGGAAGGAGAGAATATAATTTAGGTATAATGTACATGTTCATTTTACTTTTACTTTGACATATGCTTATGCTCCTTTTTTGTAGCCAGACCAAATTCTGCACAGATGCACATGCACCGCACGCCTCACTGATGTGAGGATCCATTTCCCTCAATCCCCTCTTAATCTCCAACATCTCCCCCTTCCGATGTTGGCGTATACTTGACCGGAAATGAGTGCGCCGTGGAGCAAAGCTCAGCCTGGGTCTTCATCAACGCAAGACAGGGTGGGAGGGAGCGGGAAGTTTTTCAGCCGCATGAATGTGGAAGGCGCTCGACAAATCAGAGATGTATGAAGCTTCTGCCGAGGTAATTGATGAGAGAAGCTCTCATGTTTTGTTCTTGATCCTGAAACAAAGCGACTGGTCAGCGTGTTTCTGTACGATGCCCAAATGCCCTTACATGTTTCAGCTTTCGTTTTTGTAGTCTTGATAGATGGGTCTCATCTATTTTTGGTTGCAGATGTTTGAGAGGGGCAGCATACACATAAGAGGGGTTCAATATTGTTAACTCACATCATCCAGACCAGGTTAGCACACATGCCATGCAGATTCTACTACTTGATGTAGCCTTTCTCTTAGATGTAAGTAGTATTTTTACTGCGCTACTCTTTGATCTCGAGTAGTTTGTTCGTGTATTGTTTTAGATGCCAAATAGAATTAAATGGAATATAAGTTTCAAAGTTTCATTATAATAGATGAAAAGTACATGAAGGTAAACCGATATGTCTCCTGCCACTCGTATAGTCGTGGCTGTCCTTGACTATAGTGTACTTAGGAGAAGGAGATGAACATGAAGAATGCGTTTGTAGTGTGGCTGTCGTTGATTAATGGCACCCCAAGCAGCGGTGATAACGACCATGGGGAGGAGAGCACGAACATCAACAACCTCTTGGCCTTGTTGGCTTCTCCAACATCAATAGTGACGACCAGCTCGCCATACAGTTGCTAGAGTGCTAAAGAATGGTGGAGAAGAACAATGGATTGTTGATGGAGCTAATCAACAAGGACGATAAGGACGGCCACAACAGTGAGAATAAGAAGGTGGAGCTCGTCGCCGTCGGCCGCCAGCTCTGCAGGGAGAAGAAGAACGACAATGCGTTAATGGTAAAGAAGTCAACAATGCCACCTGGTGTGCAAAAGGGTCCTAAAGGTATATGTTATCCACCATTGGTATTGACCCATTAGAATATGTATGCCCCCGATGCAACGCACGGGCAATTTATATACATTGTTGCCCATAACAACGTTGCCTGCAGCATGGGAATTGTATATATTAGAATTGAGTTATGATGGCATAATTTTTTCCGTCACAAGTTAAATGAGCATTGTGTAAAAGTCTAACTTAGTTTTCTTTCGCATTCTTCTATAAATTGGAAGGCCAATATAGATTTCTCAATGTATCATTTTGGGATTATTTGACCACCGAACAATATTGCCATGCTGACCATTTCTCTTGTCTTTGCAATATCTATAGGCTCTAATGTAAAAGTATAATGTGCTTCACTGATTTTTTATTTCTTTTGATTTTGCATTGCTTGTTATTTATGCTTATAGCTTTATATGTGAGATTCTATTTAAGGACACCTTTTTCATTTGTTAGTTGAGGTGCTTCTGAGTTTATCAATCACATGACGCATGTGGTGCCCTTTTGGGTTTTTTTTGAAACTATGATGATTTTTATAGCAAATTCGGAAACTATATGGCCTAATTCATAAAAGTCGAAACTATGACCCCGTCGGCGTTCTGTTGGCCGAAGAGGGACTTTTCGGCCTACCGTTGGCCGAAGTGGGCTCTTCAGCCTCCCGTTGGCCGAAGAGTGCCCAGCTGGGCCGAAGAGCACTTTTCGGCTTCCCGTTGGCCGAAAAGTGTCAGGGTCACAAAACGTAATTAAGATGGCCACAAAGGAAAAGTTATCAACATGAAAAACCTTCGTCTCGTCGAAACGGTTGATTTTGATATAAAAATCGTCTTAATCCGACGTCGTATGCAACCTGTAGAGCCAAAACAAGGTCAGCGGCAGAAGCTGCAGAGTTACTTTGGACAGACCGAATGGAAGTCAGAAAATTTGTCACGGGACACCCGGTGCCCTCGGTGAGACCGTGTGGAATATAGAAGAGTACACAAGTTTGGTCATGTTCACTCGGTGAGACCGAACCAAACCACTCGGAGGCTCCGAAAAATTGCCAAAGATTTTTGGATAGATTTTTAGTCCTTTTATTGTACGGGAAGTCCAGCCGCCTCATAAATCGATGTGGGCATTGTTCGTCTGCACGGGAAGACACATGCCGGCATTGAAGAAATGTCTCTATTGCGATGGCAGGAATTGCGATGAAAACTTTCGGCGGTGGCGTCATCCACCATGCAAAGTAAAGGCAATGGTCACCTCTCAGGCCCGTCACCGTGCACCCTCGATGTCGGGGGTGATGCACACAAAAACGTCACCGTGTACCCTTGACGCTGGGGGTGATGCACCGTAGCTCACGTCGAAGGAGACCCGGCCGGAAGCGCGGTACGCAAGCAGTCTTCCTGGTGCAGACGAACAATTTTTCGGATCAAAAATCCTTACTTTAACTCGGACATGAATCTTTGGTAATTTTTCGGATCCATTCGGAGCCTCCGAGTGGTTTGGTTCGGTCTCACAGAGTGAACGTGACCAAACTTGTGTACTCTCCTATATTCCACACGGTATCACCGAGTGCACCGGGTGTCCCGTGACAAATTTTCTGACATCCATTCGGTCTGTCCGGAGTAACTCGTTGCATACGAGCTCGGATTAAGATGATTTTTATATCAAAATCAACCGTTTCGACGAGACGGAGATTTTTCATGTTGATAACTTTTTCATTTGAGGCCATCTTAATTCCGTTTTGTGCCCCTGACACTTTTCGGCCAACGGGAAGCCGGAAAGTGCTCTTCGGCCCAGCCGGGCACTCTTCGGCCAACGGGAAGCCGGAAAATGCAAGCAACCATGCTTCTACCGAGGCTTAGAAGAAACCAAGGTGTATGTTCTAGAACCTCTTTTATATTATTTCATCACAAAAATTTACTGCAATATTTGCTCTTTTTCGTAAATACACATGATAGACTTGAACGATCTTTTGTTATATTGCATGATGCCCTATTGATATGGTACGAGAAAAAAATCTGATTGTAAGGTTTATCTTCATATAGCAACTTGCAGGAAATAAGTTGCAACTTAAGAAATCTAAAATAATGGTTTTGATGTTAATGGCCGGGATGAGGCCATAGGTTTTTTTGATCCGTATCTAATTTTCCAAAGGTTGAAAGATGTCTTTACTGTCAAGTTTATAGTCATCAAATGGTCCTTCATTACTTGATTGCAGGCTGTTGTCAAGAATTTCACCCCACCCATTGCGTATCACCTCTGGCTGCAGCAATAGTGTGTCAATCTAGCTCACGTGAATTGAGCTACACAATGTCCTATTATTACTCCGTTACTCAAAGAGTTGGTATCCCTAAATGGTAAGAACAGAGAAGATTCTTAGTGAGTTATTGCACGTATTTTATTCCGATCTTCTAGAAAAATCTTTTGTGGTTTAAGCACAACCCATATTATGGTTCTTTTATACCAGTTATGTTCACTATTCAATGAAATTTCTTTTCACTGAAATAAAAACTACGTAATGCTTACAATTGATCTGGTCAGCTAGATAACTAAATGAGTTAATATTATGCGTACTATCTTTTGACATATGTAATGTGGGGTAGAAGACCAGTGTCTCTTGCTAGGGATTTCTGGGGGCAACATGCCACTGATTGTATGCACTTAACTATTTTGCTTTTGGCTTCCTGCTATTGTATTTTATGTTGTCTGCAGATGCAAATACTTTTACGACTAATCAGTCTCGGATAATACTTCAACCCAAACATCAACGGAGCAAATAACTTGATTTAAAGGTACATTCCTGATTACCAATGCCTAGCTATTTTTCGATCTTGACTAACACAAAGGGTGCAATATGTAGGTTCAACGAGCTCCGACGCTTTCTATGACCAAAGAAGTCATTCAAGCCAGATTTTCTTTCAAGATAACAACAATGCCTAGGAGCACCCCTGTCCATTGAACAATACCGGAGAGATAGAGCGCTACTGCCTTACATTTTTCAATATCCCTAGCTTTATTTTCATTTTTATGATAATTGTGGTATTTAAAAATTTAGAATGCCTTGTGCGATTATGTGTGGATTTTGCAACCCATATAATCTCCTATCAGACTGGATATGATCAAAATAATTCTGCTTTTCATCATTGTTGTCATCAAGTAGAGCTTATTTTGTTGATGGATGCATTGGTTTATGTTTCCAGGCTTTTAGTTTTTCCCTTATAATATTCAGTTGATTCCAGTGAGGGGCGGCGACCCATGCTAGACGTGTGATGAGGGGAGTGTTGTTGACGCGGTATGGGAGACGTCTCGTGGAGAGAGGGGAGGGTGAAAAAGTGGTGGATCGCAAATGCTTGGATGTTTTTGATCTAACGATTGGTATGCATGCTTCAACAATAGTACTTACTTATGTTAGGTGATGAGTAATGTAAGATGCAGTGAAACATGGTGGACGTGGCTTCGTAACAGAGCCGGCGGAGAGATATCAAGGGTGATGTTGAGGCCGGCGACGGAAGAAATGGCCAAATGGGGCTCCTCAGTGCAAGTGAGAAGGTTGGTCGGTTCCCGTGGAGCAATGCAATGTTGCATCAGAATGTATTGGGTTCCATTTTCAGGCGGAGAAGAAGTGATTAAGGCATGTGCATGATTCGTTTGTTTGATCCTTCCTTATTTCACTCAACTTAGATTCATTTACTTTTGCACTTGCTCATGATTGATGGATCGAGAAAATTAGTGACATTAATTGCAATGAGGAATATCATATATCCATAAAACTCAGATTTGTTTTCAATAGAACATGATCATGATGAGCCAGTAAGATTTTTGATTTTTAAAATGCCCGTGGCAACGCACGGGCATTCTACTAGTAACTGAATAAATGGTGGGTCGTATCTATGTGGTATTTGTCATCGTCCGTTGTAGCCTTGCAGTGATAGATACTACATAGTGGAGGAATAAAATGAACAAAGAATGATGCAGTCCTTGTTGTACCCTTGCAAGTTAGATGCGCGTAGTAGAGGAATATTAGGATCTAGCAAAAAAAAAGTAGAGGAATAGAAGGAATAAAGAATGATGCAATCGAACCATAGGTAGCCTTTTTTTAGACATAGCCAAAGCTCCACGCGGCCTCACGGCCCACGGCGGCCCGGTGCATCAGAAGGCTGAGAAATAAGCCTACGGGGCAGCGGGCCTTTTGATGTTGGTTCGATTTCGGCCGATTTTGGTCTATTTCTCATAATATGTGCAGAGCAGAACAATTTCCTTGTCTCGGTGGGGGGGGGGGGATCCCCACCTGAATATATTGCTCAAAAAGCTGCCAAAGCCAAGAGTCACCCCTTAAGCTTTGGTTGATTTAGTTTATAAGGAAAACTTGATCGAAAACCTAAACAAGTTGACCCCGACATTAGCAAGGTGGTTCTAGTGCTCTTGTTTTTTTTAGCAAAACAGAACAAGGGGCACTAAATTACATGTACACAAGTTATTTCTAATATCCACTAGGCACACATCTAATATGGAAACCTTTTCTTTTCCCGGCAGCCAGTTCAAGAGACTCTAGTACCTGTCACAAAGAATAACACAACGTGAGTGTCAAATAACCACGCCTTCTTCTGCATGCAAAACTCCTCTCTCAAGGCGAATGTTTTTCAGCCTGCAAGTAATATCTAATACATACCTTTTCTAAATGATTTATTTTTTATTCTTTGCAATATGTCACACAACTAAAACTTAGTGTCTTATAAATCACAAGGGTAGAAACAAAAAAAGATCTCTTAGCCAAAAAAATTCCTAAAATTTACAACTTTACAGACAACCTAACATGGATTCTTTGGTAAAAAAAAGATGGATGAACTCTCGAAGTAGGCTTTCGCCCCGCTTTTATAGATAAAGCAATGGTCCATACAAAAAGCATCCAAGTCACAAGCGAGAAACGACGGCTGGGTCCACAGCACAAATAAGCCCAAGAAATCAAAAAGGATGAACTCTGTTCTCAACAATTTACTTTTTAATGCTGGACCAGCCATTTACGAAAACCAGGAACTCGCCAATATATCAGCGAACAATGTCAACCGATGCTTACAAGGGATTAGAGACTGCTGTTTGCAGATGCATTCCATGATTGTTAACATAGGGAGTGTATGAGGCATTGATATGGCAACTTCATGAAGAAGTTTCGTGGTGAAGTGTACACACAGCACTTGTACCCTGCACCACCAAACTTCTTCATCAAGGTACCACATGGAGAAGATATATGCGGCAAATCCACATGCTATATACTCCTTCCGTTCCAGAATATAAGGTGCATCAACTTTCGCGCAAATCAAACTTATGTATTTTTGACCAGGATTATAGAATAAAATAACATCTATAATACAAAATAAATAAAATAAGAAAATTCTTTTCGTGATGGTACACATTTTTTATTGTAAATATTGAAGTACTTTTTTCTAAAACTTGGTCAAACATGCACACGTTTGACTTTTGAAACAACTAATACACATTATATTTTGGGATGGAAGAAATAGTTTTTAGAATCGCCACAAAGTATTATGGTATAGATGTGGGTTCTCTGAAGCTAATAGCTCATAAATAACATATCTGAACGTTCTAACAATCAAATGAAGGACCCAACATAACAGCTTCAAAGACTGGTGGCTCTCTGCTCGCCTTTCTATTTCAGGAAACAAGAGAAAAGGTTTTTTATAGCCTATGTTTCCTGTGAGCTTGGTCAATCTGGAGGGAAAGAAACTATCGGAATTTAACTGTCAGGCTGCAGCTCTTCAGAACTTCTTGTTTTGACTAGAAGCTCTTCAGGGCATGGATAATAAGCTCAGTGGTTTACAAATTGTGGAGTCTGGCCAGTGTTAAGGGCCAGAGCAAACTGGTAGCTGTTGTAAGTTCGCAAGTTGCCTGTTTCAGTTTAGTTTGGGCCGTTAAAATGTTGCAGGCCGCATCAAGGCTGTTTTCTTTCTTGTATTAAAATACGCAGCCCTTTTGCATGGTTAGAAAAAAAATAGCAATCAAATTAAGGACCTAAAGGGGCTCCATAAGAGAGCTCATTATGGGTAAGTTTAATGTGAGGGGACAAACAAGTAGGAGGTTGGAAGGCTGAATCTTGCTAAGTATAATGAAACAACTAAATGCATTGAGCAAAAAAATTGGGATCCATATAGTTGCTTGGAGAAATGAGTTTGAAGCAGAGATAAGTATGCTTGAATCACAAGGGCGTGATACACTACAAGTCATAGACATAAAAGATAAGACATGTTCATGCAGAGTGTGGCAAGTTTTTGGGAAGCCATACCTTCATGCATTGCCCTCAGATGCTCAATCAGGGGAGCTGAGATCCAAGCACATGCCGATTATTATTACAACATTGAGATGTTTAGGGCATCATATGCTGGGTCAGTACCATCCATGGCAGATTCACTAGATAAGACACTCGGGTTGCAAAGTACACCCACCAACTCTAGAAAGGCCTCCAGGCAGACCCAGGAAGCAGAGAATTAGGAGATTGTTTTTGAACCTGGTAGAAAGGTGGTTAGGTGCAGAACGTGTAAGGGAGTGGGCCATACGACAAAAACATGCAAGGAGCTGGAACCCGAACAAGAATTCCTATGATCTTATCTGATGTTGATGAGGAACCAACTTCAAACTAATTTGTCCTCTCATGTTAATTTGTTTTACATATCATTGCTTAGTACTGAGTACTATGTTTAATCTTATAAATCATTGCAGAAAGAAATGTGCACATGTGATTGAATTTTTTTGAACTTACAGACTTTTCCAAGTCTTAAACTTGTTCAAATTTGTGAATTTACTTTCAAAATCAGTGATTTTTCTAAAAAATAAATGATTTCTTTTATCAAAACTCATGAATAGTTTGCAAATTCTTGAATTTTTTAATATCATTGACTTGTTTTCAAATACCTGAATTTTCTAAAATTTGTGAATATTTATTTAAAAACAACGAATTCTTTTACAAAATTCATGACCTTTTTAGATATTGTGGACTATTTTTTTGAAATCCATGAACTTTTCATAAATTCGTGATATTTTCCTGTTTGCTCTTTTTGTAAACTTTCTTTGTTTGTGTTTTACAAAAAGTCAAAGTTGATAGGTTAATTGGTCAACCATTGATCTACGAACCAAATGCATGCTGGCGAAGTGACCGCTTGTGGGTCTAATGGGCCAGCCCATGGCTGCGGGCTAGTGGGCGCTAGAACTCCTAACTAGCCAAGAAGCCGCCGATTAGAAGGTCTCAATGGTAGGGTTTTCTGGCCGTTAGATTGTGTTCCCATTTCCTGGATTTCTTGGATTTTTGTGGGGTTCTAGGACCAACATAACGTAAAAAATCTTTAGATAAAAAAACATAACGTAAAAACTCGAATGTATCCATGTGTTGGACCTTGGAGTCCAATCAATTTGCTGCACCATCGTATCTAATCAGCCTGAGTCCAGAGAGGAGAAGGGCCCAAAATACTAAATTGTACTCCCTTCGTCCCAAAATATGTTACTCAACTTTGTATTAATTTTATACTAAAGTTAGTACAAAGTTGAGTCATTTTTTTGGGACGGAGAGAGTAATAATGAGTAGTATATCATTATTTATTATGTTCAAACTAGTAAAAATAATAAAAGACTCAATT
This sequence comes from Aegilops tauschii subsp. strangulata, assembly GCF_002575655.3. NCBI lineage: Eukaryota > Viridiplantae > Streptophyta > Magnoliopsida > Poales > Poaceae > Aegilops > Aegilops tauschii. The sequence continues at coordinate 6,623,291 of NC_053039.3, forward strand.
TGGAGAAGCAGATCCACACCATGGAAAAATAGCATGTACTAGGAACAATAGAATTGATATGTGATTTATTTATTAATTTGAGAGACTGGCTGGAGCTCGTGTGTGCACATGAAACCAATTGAATTCTAGAAGAGGGTATCAAATAATCAAATCCTATTTATGCAAAAGTAGAATTGAGGGCACTTCAATATTTACTTGTATTATAAGCAATGCAATGTTGGCACAAAGTACAAAGCATGCACATGGTATGAACTTATTAGTGAACACAGCTTGCAAAAACCATTTTTCTAACAGATTTGTTTATCCTCTAAAAATTTCTATAGCCATGTGTACCTATAATACGCTAGAAATAACTATTAAGATATTTGTTAGACAATATGTTTTAGCAATCTCTACCACAATATTTAATCATATCAAAGTATACACAAACATATGCATGTACACTGAAATATATATAATATACTATGCATTTATGCAGTTTCCTATTTTAATTAAATATAACTTATGAATGTGCAGCCTAAATTTAACAGAACACCATTTCCAGCGATATACATTAGAAAGTTGTTACGGAAAAAATATACTTAATATTTAATAATATTACTATGTGGTTAACTATGAAATCTAAGAAATAGAAAATTATATCCCTTAAGAGATTAGTATGATGAAAATATTTAAAAAAAATATAAAACTTTAGTATGAAATATTAATTGTAGTTTGACGGGCACATCCGCAAGCGGCAGCAGGACGAGAACCGGCACCGGCCGAAATCGAGAACCAGCCGGTGCCTCCCCTCCCTCTGCCCGGCGGCAGGACAAGAACTGCGACCTCCCATGTCAAGAACGGGCCTGCTGCCCCTCCTCTCCCCCCACCCCACCCCAGGCGGCCGGAGAAGAACCTGCAACGCCGAATCAAGAACGAGACGAGCGAGGCCAAGAAACACGAACCTCCTCCCCCGCCCCTCCCCCTTCCCGCCGGTGGCCGGAGAAGAACCAGCACCGCCGAATCAAGAACGAGACGAGCGAGGCCAAGAAACACGACCCCCTCCCCCTCCCTCCGCCGGCGGCTGGACAAGAAAGGCCACCAGACCTGCCGCCAAGAAACTCGAGCCGTGGCCTCCACATCCCTCCCCGTCGACGGCCCTCGGGTGTGTCGCCGTCCTCCTTCTCTTCTTTCCCCCTCTCCCCCGTCCCGTTTCCGAGTTCATTTTCTAGTTCCCGCTTTAAGTTTGGGCACTGCTTACGTAATTTTTCTACAAAACTGCTAAAATAATTCTACAAAAAGTTTACGAACTAGACTTTCTTTCAACCAAAAAAGAATTCTACAAAAAGTTTCCGAGTCGATTAATAAACTGCTCGATCATCTCATCTTCTGGCCACGTCAACCAAAACAATAATACTTTTTACACTAATTTATAAAAGGGGAAAAGAAGATAAATTTTTGTCACGTTTCCGTAAGACGCGAGGGAGGCCCGGGGTTGAATGGAGCTGGCTGGGGCTACAATAAAGGCCGGCGAAGGAGCGCTGGTCGATGCCAGCCTTGTGCGCATTGCCTGGCTCCTAGTTGAGCTCGGCAAACGGTGGCGGACATCTTGAGCGGCGGCGGGGTTGGGCGGCGAACGTAATTTTGGGATCGAGTGGTAGGGTCGTGAGCATAGCGGGACTGGGCGCCGGGGATCGTGGTGGCCGGTGGTCGGAATCGACCGGTGTGAACACAAGGCCCCGGTGTAACGATTAGGGTTGGCGTCACGTTTTTGAGTCTTATGATAGGTTAGACCTAAAATATGGGTTTTTGGTAGCAAAATATGGGTGGCTACCTATATACTCCATGCAGATTTGGACGGGCTGCCGGAGCATGTTATTTGTTTCAAAAACACAAAAATTTGTCTTGGGGTAAAGTTAGGCCTCGGGGCAGCACGATTGGGCGGCAGGGCTTGGGGTGGCTGGCGACTTTACGTAAGGCAGAGTTATGTGAAACTTGCCCGTGCGACGGTCGGTGTTGGTGCTATTTTTTGGGTTGCTTGTATCTTGTGGTAGGTTGTACGTACCCAAATATAGGTTCTCGGTAGTAAAATATATCCGACCACTTAATTTTTTTTATTTGCATGTACTAAGTATATTTAGATGTGTTGTTGGAGCCGTGTTTTGTCCATGTAATAAATAAATAAAATTCAGGCATTGTGGCGAAATTTTAGATGTGCTAGCTAGCTATTGGATCAGTCGCTACTTTGATAGTTCTTTTGTATTTTCCGTAGGGAAAGAAAATCCTGTGGCCAGCACATTTGCTCATTCGTACTTTCCTGTGTTGTGTGTGCAGTAACATACAACTTTTTAAAAGGCGAATATATTAATATCGCGAATATACCAATTACACTCAGCCTCAGCACCTACAAGATATAGCAAGCACATCCAGGATACACACAACCAAAGGAAAAAAAAAAGAAAGAAAAAGAAGTCCCGCTGCAGTGATCGACACCTCTCAACAGCCGCACACAAACCACCACCAAATACAACACCTGGAAACATCAAAGGTCTCCAAAAGCAACGCCTCCAAAAAGGAAACAGTGCACAAGCGCCGTCGTTGCTTGATCCAAGATCTTATGTTTTCACCCTGAAGAAGTTCGAACTCTCAAAACAATTCCTTCAGCAAGACAACTGCCAGGCACAACCAATGAAAGCCAGACCTTAGGTTTTCACCCTGAAAGTCCCGACTCAGTACCCAAGGAGCACCACCAAAAATGAATTCCTCCCGTGCTGCTGCCCCCACTTGACACTACTGCTCCCGAGAGTTATCAAACACCTAGCTGACTCCATCGCCTAGAAGGCCCCGTCCGTCTAAGTGATCCTATGATCTCAGCGACCATGACCTTCTCCACAGCTGTCTACACCATAGAAATCGAGAACCGGACATGTCCCATGGTGTCAACAAACAAAAGAGCTTTGCGTCACGCCCACATGAAACCTCGTAGGTTGAAATGGACGTGCACGGCCGAATTCTATCCGATCCAGATATCTTGGGCAAGATATTCTACAGCAGTTCGGGAACACGTCAATGACTAGATCAAGGAGGACCGATCATGCAGGATGTTGCCGTGACGTGAGAGGAGCACACAGACCGCCACCTATATTATCACGGCAGCAGGCCCCCATGCCACCCCGATCCAACCCGTCGCCGCCCGACCGTAGCCATGGGCCGACCTCCACCAACCCACCCAGATCCAGATCCAGATCGGGGGGGGGGGGGGGTCAGCATGAATCGCGGCAACCACCGCCCAGCCCCTGCACATCGGCGAGACGATCCCAACCCGCCGGCCAGCAGCCGCAACGCGCCCGCCAAGTCCACCTGTACGCCTGAGCTAGGTCGCGCCGCCCGCGCTCGCTGGCCTCAGAAGGCGGCCGTCACCAGCACGGGCACGCCGACCACCCCACCACGCAGCCTCCCCACGGACGCCGTGCTCAGCAGCCGCCGCTGCCAACACGCCGTGCCCCGCCGCCGTGCCCTGTGCACGCGCCGCGTCGCAGCCCAGATCTGACGTCCCGCACCGCCAGCTTCTGACCAGGAGGGAGAAGAATCCCCGCCGCCGCCCTGGCCGACCGGGCTTTGCCCGTCAGCTCGCACCGGCGGCGGCAGGGGAGAAGGGAGGAAGGGGTGGGTTCGGTGCCGACGGCTTGGGGCTCTCCTCAGATGCCCGCGGGGGTACAGTAACATACATAGCCCGATGGCCCAGCCGAATCCTTGGAGGACGAGGTACGACGCGGCCAAGCACTGATGTACATCCAGTTTGCCCCGATGCCCAGCAAGGTGAATGAGATCCGGAGGATCGCTAACCGAGTGCGGAGCATCCAAAACGAGCAGGAGAGAGAGAGCGCTAGCCGTGCAGAGCCCAAGCACTTCTGTGGGCTTCGTCCACAATGTGATCAACGACATGATGAATGTCACGTGATGACAGCGGCCCATGCCCTGAAGCACGTCTACTGCTGGGCCGACCCGTTGACGATCGAGAAGGCGCGCCTCTTCCGCGCATTGGTGGTCTGTTATCATCACGACGAAGCTTGCCGGCAGGACGGATTGCCTTTGGAAGCCAGGAGGTACGTGGACGCAAAGATCACGGCGTCGGCATGGGCGCACGACATCCTCGTGCTCACGGTTGTAGTCGGGGCTCTGAGAGACTTCCACACTGACGATGTCTGCCCCGGACCGCACCCGACCCTCCCCGTGGCTCGGAGCATGCCAAGGGCAGCCATGCGGTGCATGCTCGTGGCCTGGCCGGCGGTGAACGGGCACCAGGGGATGCCATGGGGTGGACGAGCTGCACCAGGGGTATGGAAATGATGAGCACCAATGAGCACGGTTATAGGATGATCTTCGTCGAGGTCGACGTGGACACCGTGGCCGGGATGTCCGGGGCGCCACTTGTCGACGCGATGGCAGGGTGATCGGGATGCTGCACGGCGGGTTTGGTGGGACCCACTCCTACTTCGTGGCATCCCCCCATCTCTACCAGTGGGTGAGGCAGAACCGAGCCCGCACACGCAGAGTCGTGGTCGTCCAGTAGGACTAGCCCTAGCCAGGCAACATTCAAAAAGCTAGCTAACATCCGATCGATCCGATCCAACCCTCTCATCTTATACGTCACTTTGTACATACTAGCTTTTTTATTTAAAGGAAGATGACCCCCGGCCTCTGCATCTGAGAGATGCATGCGGTCATTTTATTGATTATTCTCGAGGTCCTTACAAAGTAGAACAACAATATGCCTGAATCTGTCATCTTGACAACATCTGTCGCTACTCTTATTCAAATGATGAAGGGATGCAAGCTGGACCACATGCCTAGACCTCTCACCTAAACCTAATATCTAAACCCGAAGGCCCCGCCCGAGCCATCTACCTGGTCCGGAGCTCAAACCGGTCCGACGCAGAAGCCGCCGCCGACCACCGGATCCCGCTGCCCACGCGGCCGGGACACCAGATCCACCGCCCGCACGGCTGCTAGCGGTCGTGCCTTGCCAATGGAGCCGCCGCTCCAGATCCGGGGTTCCCCACGCAGAAGCAGGGCAACCGAGGCCCCGCCACCACCATCCTTGGTGCCCCGGGCTTGCCCGGCGGCTGCCTCAGGCGGCGGCGAGGAAGGGAAGAGGGGGGGGGGGGGGGGGGGGGAGGAGGGGCGGCTAGGGCTGTACATACTAGCTAGCTAGATACATCGATCGTCATTTTTGTAGGGACGATTACAGAATGTATATAGTATTAAATGCACGAGATCAACATGCATGCACATTCATGCATCGGCCGGTGTCTATTTTGCACATACTCCTACTTTACCATGCATGTATATATTTTTGGTTAGCAAAAGAGCACAAACTAAACCCTATCTGTTGTTTGTTGCATGACACGCTGCGATGATTCTGGACGAATATTGCTGCAAACAACGGTTCCGATGTTGTGAACTTGTTTTGCATGTATTGCGGTCAATCATGTAAGCTTTCAGAGAGACAAGTAGCTTGGGATCCATCTCAGAAAGCCGCATAAAAGAGCACAGCCGCATCAATGGCCATCTACAATTTCACAAAGTAGGCGTATGGATTCCTTCTTCACTTATTACTTGATACGATCATCACCATTTCTTCTCCTCTTAAGTTCACGCCATGCACCAACTAACGCGAGCTGCATCTATCTTAAATATTAGTAGCAGCGAGCTGCATCTATCTTAAATATTAGTAGCAGCCAGTTCACCACACTTCAGTGTTGTACATGGGCATTTCATTGATCACGAGCTAACGCGGATATAAGTTTCAATCTTGTGTAATGAAACTCTTGCATAATATGTGTTAAACTACTGCTATTTAACCTGCCAATAATGATTCATATAAATCTCAATTCAGGTAAAGCTACCTCGCAACAACAAAAAAATCAGGTAAAGTTGAGCATCAAGAAGTGTGCGGCAGGCTTGGTTTTGTTTTGATGGCAACTCTCAATCCTTGAATTTTGAAAACTTGCGAGCCAAATCAACACTACGCATTCCGACAAAAGAAATAATTCAACACTGCGTAGTGGAGTGCCAACATCTTTCGAGCAGAAAATTAAAGCATGATCACATTACCAAAATTATCTGAAAGAGGTCGTCACATCCAAACAGGAAGGCACGACGCGACTTGCTGTTAGAGACTGCGAACAACTGATAAAATGGTGCAGCAGGGACCAAATCCAAGGTACCTACCTACAGCTGCAACCCTTGTCGAATATAATACGGGATGCTTCACTTTTTTTGAAGCTGCTACGGCGGGCAAAAGCCGGCCTGAACCATGTTCATTTTCATAAACCAGAGCAAGATACAACACAACGGCTACAAGATGTAGCACACGACACCCACAAGAAGGAACAAGGAAACAGAGAGAGAACCGAAACGAGCTATGCCTAGTAGTACAAGCCTTGAACCTGGCACCTGACGCTGGAACAGACCGAGAAGAGAAGGGAGGAGTCTTCTTGGATCAATCGAACGGATACCCGACGTCGAGACGATGGAGAGGACAAAGTCCCCAGCCTACCCAGCGATCACTCTTCACCTTCGAGACCTAGGAGAGTCGCAACACCATCGAAGGGCATCCCATCACCAAGGCGACATCGCGACAACGAAAACCGTAGACGCCACCGAAGGGCAATGTTCCACCGAGACGAGCACTGCACCTCCTCTTGGTGTTACATCGAGCACCTTCACAAAATCAGCAAACCTGGGCACCAAGCAAAGCAACGAGAACCTGTAACATCTTCTAAGGACGTCGAACACCGAGATCTCACCGTCGCCACGAACATCCCTGAGAGGAGGCCAACCAGAGCTGGAGACAAACCTTAGCCTGTTCTGAATCAGCAAAGCACTTCCACCACCACCACCTACAGAACACATGCCCCCCGCCGGCCAACCACGAACCCAACCTCCCCATTCTGCCAGCTGCGTCGCGACAGCCGTCCACAAGAACTCCTCAAATGACGTCTCCAAGAAAAGAGTGATGGAAGCCAACACCGTCATCCGATCCGGCAATGCCCGATCTAAGGTTTTCACCCGGAGTCTCAAGACATAAGCTGTGGGGTTGCAACAAGCTCCTCGACGGCACCCCCAAGGAGGGAAGCGACATCCGCAGACGCCATTGCCGCCGGCATCGACAAGGTCTTTGCAAGAGTTTCACCCGGATCTGTGCAGCCCACCCAATAAGCTCCCAAAGCAGCCGGCGCCACCAAGAGAAAGCTGGAGCAGTCATGTTTATGCATCCGCACCAAGGCGGACAGCAGCAAACCATGGCACACATGCTGCAAGGGAACGCATGCAACTCGCAGAGCTTGCTGAAGGGGAAGAGCACCACCCACTGCCGCTTACCTCCAGTCCTCCACCACCAGAGCCGGACGTGAACAGAACATCCCCGCCGCCACCACCGGCCCGCCGGGCCAAGATCCAGCCCGCTCGGACCTCGAGACGATGTACTGCCGGCGCCCGCTCTCTCCACCACCTCGCGCCCTCCACCGCAGGGGAACAACACTGACTCCGGCCGCGCCTGCCTTCGCCAGATCCGCTGCCGGGCACGCGCTGGGGCACGCAGCCGCCCCAACATCTTCCACGCCTTGACGCAAGCACTGGAAGGGAGAGCCCCGCCGCCGCCGTCCGCTGGGAGGGGCTTGGCCCGCCTTGCATATCCTTCGGCGGCGGCGAGGGAGCGACGGGGAGGAGGGGTCTCGGGTGGCTGCTAGGATTTTGCCACCCGAGTCGCCCTGGGAGTGATGCGGGTGTCAGAGGCTGACCGTGATTTTGACTGAATCTCTTCTCGGGATGCTTCACTTCACTACGAAAACATCCATGCGAACCGTTGGTGCTAGGTTTATGAAGAGAAACCACGAAAGAGGAGTTCCAGATGGAACTTCTGTACGTATACAAGTGCACGGCCAGTGCTTTGCTTCTCCGTTTGGCTAACTCGGAATTCGCTTCATCAGGGGCATCTAAACTGCAATACAGCCTAACTACATCATGAACATGTTTTGTCAAAGCACTGCCTTTTGCATGAGATGAGAAACAGAACAACCGTAAGACAAATTTATACGACAAAAGAGCATGTTTAGCTTGCAGTTCACATCCAGCATGAATCTGTAGTAGCAAATGATTGGAGCAGGGTATAACAGAGAACAGCTTGACAAAGCCCAGGGATCTCAAACTGGGACTCGCAAGTTTGGTTACATTTTCATTTCAGACCATGGCAACCATCAGTAAACCATGGAAAAGACAGCATGCTTTTTTCAACAGATCAGGACAAGAAGTAAGATTGTTCTCAATTTATTTACTGACACGCTATCCTTGCAACTAACAAAAGTAGTTTTATAATGATAGGTTCATAATTACAAGTACTCAGCACACATGAGAAGCAGGACAAAGAAAACCTGGAATTTTGAAGCGGTTGCTGCAAGTCGGAGTCACCCGGGGAAAGAGCATGTCTTCTGACCATCTCAGCTCTATAAAAAACCTTAAAGACACCAAGGGAAAATGTAAGCAGCTGGCAAGAAATTTAATGTCCCACGTGAAATTAGAGTTTAAGATCTTGGAAGCAATTTGTAGTTAACTCTTTAAGTCTTAACTGCAATACTTATACTTCATAAGTTGAAGCCTTTAGAGTTCCTGCTATGATCTAGGGCACAACCTCCACTCATCTACGGCACACAACCACTTGTGTACTAGTGTTTCAATATAGACAAGAGTAGCGATGGATTCCCTAGTGCATTTTTGTTCCGTCTATTTCTAGCGATTGCCAAGCTGAGGATTGCATGTACTTGAACATCTATTAACTCGGTGGACTACGTGGAGATTCTACCCAACTAGTTAGGTGTGACTACAGTATATCATCAACTGAGTTCAATTGTACCCTCTGATGGACAATTCAGTCTCGTTCACTGGATTTATTTCTAAACATATTCGACGGGTTACTCTTGCAAATTTAGGACATTGTACCGTACAGGTATGTGGAGATAATACAACTGCTACTATATATAGCCTGATCTAGATCTCAACTAATAAGGAGTTCACCAGAAAAATCTAATAGTACAACTCTGTATGCTCAGTTCTATTGGCAGAGGTATAAATTGGCATTAGGCCAACGATCTGAAAGTGACAAAAGAGCTAATAAACCAAGTGCTGTTAGGGCTTTTGCAAGGATGCAGTCCAAATTCCAATGGCACTCGACATGTGCAAGAAACTATGTCCAGAAGATATGGCAGGTTTACCTGAGTTATACTGTGAGGAGCTATAGCAAAACGGCCATTGTATTGCTCAATTCAGTGCACAATAGGAGCGATTTCTTGTTCAGCACGTGGCAGGGAAGCAACTTCAGTAGGTACCAGCAGAGTAATGGTACAAACAGGGCAATTAGTCAGGTTGCTGAAGGACAGATCCATGCAGGTAGACCAAGGATCATGTTGTACAAATTTCAGGTCTCCATCAGCCAGGGGGCTTGTGTTGTACTCATTACCACCAAGGAACCAACCCAACCGTGTCAGAGAGCTCTGATCTTCAGTTGGCCAAATTCATGCATGCATTGCCATACATCGACTTGGCCACTCTCTCTCAGCAACATTGACACGGCCATGCGCCCGGGGGCGGAAAGCAGCTAGCACCACGCACATCACCCTGTCCGGGGGGGCGCCTCCATCGGCTTCATCAGCCCCTCTGCCTCCTCGACCTCGCCTGCCCTTCCCAGCATCTCCACGGTAGACGCATAGTGCTGCAGCGCCGGCCTCATCATCCTCCTGAACACCTCCCTCCCCTCACCCACCATCCTGGCCCTCGCGCACGCGGCGAGGACCACCGTCACCGCCTTGTCATCCATCTCCCCCTCCCGTCCGCGGAACAGGCCGAGCACCGTCCGTGCGCTGGACAGATGCGGTGCGGGCAATTCGTCGAACAGCATGCGCGCGGAGTCCGCCGGGCGACCCGTGCGCGGGCATCGCGCTGGAACGCGCCTCTCCGGAGCGCGGCAGCGTGGAGTGTGGCCACCAGCGAGAGAGACGGCAGCGAGGCGGCGCCCGGAGGAGCGCGGCGCAGTGCAGCCGCATGGCCGTAGCCTCGCACGGTGGCCGCTCACTGACTCCGAAGTGACCCAACAGTCCGGGAGGGGACGGGTGGGGTGGCGCGAGGAGAATGCAAGGGAGGAGGAGACGGAAGGGACACTCCGGCGGCCGGCCGGCGTTGAGATCGATTTTGATATAAAGACGAGAAGACGAGGCAGGGCGCCCTTTGGCATCAAAGAATACGAGGCCCAGGCCCAGGTATGTAGGGCGGGCCCATGTGTGTTCTACGTGCAAGCGCGTGCCAAAAGAAATCCACACAAGTTTTAAAAACTATTCTCGTTTTTTTTCATAAAATGTTCATGTTACCAAATAATGATCTAAGGAAATATTCAGATTTTAAAAATTGTTACCTTCAAAACAAAATAAATTTTGATGTGTTTCTAAAAAAAGAATGAAAAAAACTAAGTAAAACCCAAGAAAGTTGGAAAGTAGAATGAAAAAAGAAGCATTCCCTACAATATGTTGTTCGAGTCGGTATCGAGCGCCAATGGGCCGGCCTAGTCTCCATGCTCCTGTGTGTCACCCTCTTATTTGAAGCATGTGGGGATAAGCTTTTTTTCTCTAGCATGTTATTGTTGTCGGTTGTTTTATCTGCGTTGACTTGAGTTTTAATTATGTTCTAGCGGTGTCTTTTCATACATATATTGTGTTAGGCTATTGTTAAAGACGGTATTTGTTCTGATAAGAGAGTGGAGTTGTTTTGTGTGTGGTTGTAGTGTCCTTGCACGTTTCAGCGTCAGTGTCCGTCGACATCCCTTGGGAACTCCTATTTCATGTTGAAAGGATGAAATTGTTGCTATAATGCGGTCCCATGAAGCCCTCACTCGCTCAACTCGGCTCCCTGCTCCTCGTTCACTTAGTTCTTTTTCGCTCACTCCAGTGCTAGCTCAGAAAAAACTAGCCGTCGTTTATTTATTTGAAAAACGTTGTTAAATCAAAAGATGTTTGTTGATTTAAAGAAATGTTGCAAATTAACAAAACCATAATTTTTAAAAACATTAATGAACTTACAAAATATGAGTGGACCTCAAACAATGTTCATGAATTAGAAAAAAGCTTCACAAATTAGAAAATATCCATAGACTTAAAACATGTGCATGAACTTTAAATACATTTGAAATTAAAAATGTTCTTTAATTTCACAAAATCTGCAAGATATTTATTAAGTGTTCATGAATGAAAGTGTGAAAAAGGGAAAAAAAAAGTTGGTAAATTCACCGAGCAAGGAGATAGCTACACGCAGCAGAGTGAAGGGGAGATCGCTCCTTTTTGAGCCGGCATAGTTACGTAGTTGATTTGAAGTTTTGTTCTTAGCCTAGTGAAACTTTTGTTTGTCATGCTTCAAATAGTGTTTCTGTTGTATGTTGCTTAAAAGTGTGTATATGTTGTGGATGGTGTTGGATGAACTATATGTATGTGGAACTCTATCAAATGGTGTTCTTTTTGCCATAGGTGTCCGATAGTGATGGGGTTCATAATAATAACCATGTGTGATGTCAATTTTTTATGTATCAGGAAACACAAACACTGACCGGCTATAGATAACAGCAGTGACTAGTTAGTGACCGACCATTGGACGGCCGATGACTGACAAGTATAGGAGATCTATTGCAGCTTTTTGATAAATAAGAGTGTCAAACCCAACGAGGAGCAAAAGGAATCTATAAGAAGTTTTTAGCAAGGTTTCACTCCAAAATCTATAAAAGTAATTTGATAGGACATTTGGTAGCAAGATAATGCATAAAATGATAAACAATAACAATAACAATAAAGTGCAACAAGTGGCACAATCCTTACAAGTGATTGTGTTTCTTATAGTGATTAAAACGCTCTTGAGGACACACAGGAATTTCACCAAGTTTCATTGAGTTACCTTTTGTTGTTTTGATAAGTATTGTGCGGGCAGGCATGCGCTAAGGTACTGCCTTTACTTGGACAAATAACTATTGATCATTATATCCTCCATGTAAGCATTCACAATTACAAGAGAAATAATTAAGATAAATCTACCATAACATTGAACTTTATCTTTAGGATCAAATCAACCCCTTGTGCAACAATTTGTAACCTAGTGTTTAGGTTTCTATCAATCTTGCTGCCAATTATCTACAAACTAATCCCACAATGTCTTCCCCTAGGCCCAACAGCAGGTCTTGCGACCAGCTCATGGTTCTGGCACATGGATAGCACGTTCCCACGCACCCCTGTCTATGGCTAGTTCTTTGGTGATACTCCATTTCTTCAGATCTCTCTTTACGGACTCCTCTCATGTCACATTCAATCTACCCCAAACTCTCTTGACATTATCAGCACGCTTTAGCCGTCCGTTATGCACCGGAGCATTGATACGTCTCCAACGTATCTATAAGTTTTTATTATTTCATACTATTATATTATCAATCTTGTATGCTTTATATGTCATTTTATATCACTTTTGGGAACTAACATATTAACCTAGTGCCTAGGAGGGGCCCTCGTGGCTCCGTCTGACCTAATTCCGGTGCTATAAATTTTCAAATATTACAAAAACCCCAGAGCGAGACCCGAAATAGTTACTCCGCCGTTGCAAGTCTCTAGCCTCTACATCAACCTTACCGCCTCTCTGATGATGCTGATAACCCACAAGTATAAGGGATCGCAACAGTTTTTGAGGGTGGAGTATTCAACCCAAATTTATTGATTCGACACAAGGGGAGCCAAAGAATATTCTCAAGTATTAGCAGTTGAGTTGTCAATTCAACCACACCTGGATAACTTAGTATCTGCAGCAAAGTATATAGTAGCAAAATAATATGGAAGTAACGGTAACGGTAGCAAAAGTAATATTTTTGGGTTTTGTAGTGACTGTAACAGTAGCAACCGAAAAGAAAATAAGCGGAGAACAATATGTGAAAAGCTCGTAGGCATTGGATCGGTGATGGAGAATTATGCCGGATGCGGTTCATCATGTAACAGTCATAACATAGGGTGACACAGAATTAGCTCCAATTCATCAATGTAATGTAGGCATGTATTCCGAATATAGTCATACGTGCTTATGGAAAAGAACTTGCATGACATCTTTTGTCCTACCCTCCCGTGGCAGCGGGGTCCTAATGGAAACTAAGGGATATTAAGGCCTCCTTTTAATATAATACCGGACCAAAGCATTAACACATAGTGAATACATGAACTCCTCAAACTACGGTCATCACCGGGAGTGGTCCCGATTATTGTCACTTCGGGGTTGCTGGATCATAACACATAGTAGGTGACTATAGACTTGCAAGATAGGATCAAGAACTCACATATATTCATGAAAACATAATAGGTTCAGATCTGAAATCATGGCACTCAGGCCCTAGTGACAAGCATTAAGCATAGCAAAGTCATATCAACATCAATCTCAGAACATAGTGGATACTAGGGATCAAACCCTAACAAAACTAACTCGATTACATGATAAATCTCATCCAACCCATCACCGTCTAGCAAGCCTACGATGGAATTACTCACGCACGGTGGTGAGCATCATGAAATTGGTGATGGAGGATGGTTGATGATGACGACGGCGACGGATTCCCCTCTCCGAAGCCCCGAACGGACTCTAGATCAGCCCTCCTGAGAGAGTTTAGGGCTTGGCGGCGGCTCCATATCGTAAAACGCGATGAATTTTTCTCTCTGATTTTTTTCTCCCCGAACACAAATATATGGAGTTGGAGTTGAGGTCGTTGGAGCTCCAGCGGGCCCACGAGGCAGGGGGCCGCGCCCAGGGGGGCAGGCGTGCCCCCCACCCTCGTGGCTAGGGTGTGGGCCCCCTGGCCTTGATTCTTTCGCCAGTATTTTTTATTATTTCCAAAAATAATCTCCACGGAGTTGCAGGTCATTCCGAGAACTTTCGTTTCTGCACATAAATAACACCATGGCAATTCTGCTGAAAACAGCATCAGTCCGGGTTAGTTCCATTCAAATCATGCAAGTTAGAGTCCAAAACAAGGGAAAAAGTGTTTGGAAAAGTAGATACGACGGAGACATATCAACTCCCCCAAGCTTAAACCTTTGCTTGTCCTCAAGCAATTCAGTTGATAAACTGAAAGTGATAAAGAAAAACTTTTACAAACCCTGTTTGCTCTTGTTGTTGTAAATATGTAAAGCCAGCATTCAAGTTTTTAGCAAGGATTATAACTAACCATATTCACAATAACACTTAGGTCTCATGTTTACTCATATCAATGGCATAATCAACTAGCGAGCAATAATAATAAATCTCGGATGACAACGCTTTCTCAAAACAATCATGATATGATATAACAAGATGTTATCTCGCTAGCCCTTTCTGAGACCGCAAAACATAAATGCAGAGCACCATTAAAGCTCAAGGACTGACTAAACATTGTAATTCATGGTAAAAGAGATCCAGTCATAGTCATACCCAATATAAATTAATAGTAATGGACGCAAATGACAGCGGTGCTCTCCAGCTGGTGCTTTTTAATAAGAGGGTGATGGCTCAACTTAAAAGTAAATAGATAGGCCCTTCGCAGAGGGAAGCAGGGATTTGTAAAGGTGCCAGAGCTCGATTTTGAAATAGAGATAAATAATATTTTGAGCGGCATACTTTCATTGTCAACATAACAACCAGGAGATGGCGATATCTTCCATGCTACACACATTATAGGCGGTTCCCAAACAGAATGGTAAAGTTTATACTCCCCCTCCACCAATAAGCATCAATCCATGGCTTGCTCGAAACAATGAGTGCCTCCAACTAACAACAGTCCCAGGGGAGTTTTGTTTGCAATTATTTTGATTTGGTTTGCATAAAGCATGGGACTGGGCATCCTGGTGACCAGCCATTTTCTCGTGAGTGAGGAGCGGAGTCCACTCCTCTTGAGAATAACCCGCCTAACATGGAATATACGGACAACCCTAGTTGATACATGAGCTATTCGAGCATACAAAACAGAATTTCATTTGAAGGTTTAGAGTTTGGTACATACAAATTTACTTGGAACGGCAGGTAGATACCGCATATAGGAAGGTATAGTGGACTCATATGGAATAACTTTGGGGTTTAAGGAATTGGATGCACAAGCAGTATTCCCGCTTAGTACAAGTGAAGGCTAGCAAAAGACTGGGAAGCGACCAACTAGAAAGCGACAACAGTCATGAACATGCATTAAAATTAATAAACATTGAGTACAAGCATGAGTAGGATATAATCCACCATGAACATAAATATCGTGAAGGCTATGTTGATTTGTTTCAACTACATGTGTGAACATGTGCCAAGTCAAGTCACTTGAATCATTCAAAGGAGGATACCATCCTACCATACCACATCACAACCATTTTAATAGCATGTTAGCACGCAAGGTAAACCATTATAAACTCCTAGATAATTAAGCATGGCATAAGCAACTATAATCTCTAATTGTCATTGCAAACATGTCTATTCATAATAGGCTGAATCAGGAACAATGAACTAATCATATTTACAAAAACAAGAGAGGTCGAGTTCATACCAGCTTCTCTCATCTCAATCAGTCCATCATATATCGTCATAATTGCCTTTCACTTGCACAACCGAATGATGTGAATAATAATAATAGTGCACGTCCATTGGACTAAGCTGGACTCTGCGAGCATTCAATAAACAGGAGAAGACAAGGCAATATGGCACTACTAGGAAAAGGCCTACTAATGGCGCACCTAATTTGGCCATTAATAGCGCATTAGTGGTGCGTCATTAGTGCCACGCCATTAGTATATTTTACTAATGGCGCACCACTGGTGCGCCATTAGTATCTGGTATACTAATGGCGCACCCCAGATGCGCCATTAGTATATACAACACTGCGCCATTAGTATGCCTCCCAGGGGGCCATCTATACCCAGGTGCTTTGGCATACTAATGGCGCACAACAACAGGATGCGCCATTAGTAACTTCGGCATACTAATGGCGCACTGTTTAGTGATGCGCCATTAGTATCCTTTGGCATACTAATGGCGCACTATGATGTGATGCGCCATTAGTATGAATATTAGGTTTTTTTTATTTTTTTAGTTTTCTGTTTTTTGCACAGGTTACAAAATGTAAAATTGGACAAAATATAGACAGCACACATCAACAACAGATTCATCGAATACAATAGAAGATTAGTCTCTGAATACAATTCATCATTTTAGTCTCCGAATACAATTCATCATATTAGTCTCCGAATTGAAAAGACCGAACAAAGATAGAACATTATATTACAAGTCTCGAGACCGTGAGTTTGTCTTCACATTACAAGTCGATATCGATCATCTAAACTACCATCACATAGAAGAGAGCTGCGGTCATCACGATGAGCATCATCACGATGAAACTCGTCTTCATCCGGTTCCTCCAACGCTCCCTCCCCTCTCCCGCTAGATAGCGGGCGTATCTAGATTCGGCCTCGGCCCTAGTGGCGTACCCTTTGTAACTGTTACCGCTGAATCGGTGAACCTGTCTCCGACACTCCTCCCAGTCGTCGTAGACTCCGGGAACCTTACCCTTGTACACGACATACCACGGCATCGCTATGCAGTAGCCAAACGAAACGTTAGTACCAATTCACAGACAATACATAAGCAATATATAAGTATGCAACAGAACGATCGGAAGAGAAAAGCAAGACATTAATAGCATCGATTACATCTAAGTTGAACGACTCTCGAAACCAAAGAGACATACTACAAGTTCATTAAAGTTTAATTACAACATGAGCCAATCGATGTTTCAGAACTAGACACAGCATCACTGCTTTTGACTCGACTCAAGGGACCGGAGCGTGGATGAAGCCGCCGTCTATCGTGGGAGTCATGAAACAACGGGCGTTGTCAGCCTGCATTTGTAGGATTGTGTCGATGTCACTGTTGGACGGTTGATTTCTGACGTAGAACTGCCCCGAGGTACAAAGGACATCTTGATGGATGATTTCCGCAAACTCTGACTGGATGCGAAAGAATTCTTGTCTGATGTCCGCGTCCTGGATTGCCGACACGCTCGCGGCCCAATCTTTGAGTCTACTCGGTAGCAGAAGTTGATGATGGTCCCGTACGATCGCCCGCATGTGATGGATGGCGTAGTAGGCACCCTTCTGACCGCCAGGCGGCTGCTTGACGCAGCAGAACGTCGTATTGTGGGAGAACACGTGCTTGCCGTACTTACGAATAGGCCTGGTGAAGGTGCCTCCAGATTTGACGTAGCCGGGGAGAACATCATCAAGAACCTTCTTGACATTTGTGTAGTCTACGTTCGACTGACGGTCCGGGTCGAAATACGTGGCCATGGAATATTTGGGGCTTAGGAGGATGAGCGTGCAATGTGTGTCACTGCAGAAAACACGGAATGTTAAAAGAAAAACGATCGAAATCTAAGAATTCATATGTTACGGGGCGGTTGAGGGGAGGACTTACTCGGGAAAGTAAGGCACGAGGAAGTTATCCTTATCTTGGTTTGCCAGAATGACGCCTTCGAGGTAAGAACTCGCGACTTGCCGGTCCCCAGCGCTGCCCAAGATCTTGGCACGCATGTAGAAGGGGTCGACTATCACGATGTCCGGGGTCTTGTCGCGAATGATCCGCATCTCCATACTCAGCGAAAATAGCCGAACGAAGGTGTAGTGCAGCGGATGAAGGTTCAACATAGCATGGATGTCATCAAACCGCAGGACGATCGTACCCCCGATGGAGTTATCCACAAAGCCCTTGCCCTCTGGCACCTTGGCCGCGAAAACCGGGTATGCCACATCCTTCTCTCCAAGACGCCGCTTCTCCAAAGAAAGAACACTGTCATGCAGACTCCGCATAGCACCGGTTGCAGCATCGAGCATATTTCTCGGTAGCATCAGCCTACCCGCCACATGCACCCTCCTCGAGATATCCTCAGTTGAAGGTGGCCCGTCCTGAGCACGGATCGTACTCGGTGCCGGCTGGCCCGCACCCTTGTTAGTCTTTATTTTGCGTGCCTTCTTCTTCTCCTGTAATGGGACCGAGTTCTGCTCACAGACCGCCTTCTTGAGTGTGTTGGGGCTGATCATATTTCGCACCTCGCCTATCTGAGGCTCGGTGAAGTCGGCAGCTGGAGGCGTCTCCTGAGAGCTGAACTGCAGACGACGCCTGTTGCAACTTGGCTTCTCCGCGGTACCAGCTAGATCGCACACGTCTTTTGTTGGGTTGGGTTCTTGAGAAGGAGGCCCCATGAAGTCGCCAGCGTACCCATGATCGGCAAAGTACTGATCGACGTTGGCAAATGTATCGTCGTCGTTGTCGTTCTGATCCTGTGCCATATGCATGTTTGGATCCAGTGGCATAGGGATGTCCGGCACCGTTGCGGCGGTCTTGCCATGGGGCCGACTTGGCGCCGGCACGACTGGCGGTGTTGTCTTTGGGGTGGTGTCCCCCGCCCCCAAACGAATCTGGCTCTTCGGCCAAAGCAGGGGCCAGCTCAGGCAGGCGCTGAGGGTCATCACGTCATCATCGTCGGCCCCGATGGGTCGAATCGGAGGTAACAACTCGTCGCAGCCTGGCAGCACCCGAACCAGTTGAACCCTAAACAAGTTGGGTGGCATCTGGGTACCGTGGAACAAGGGGTTGCCCGGTTGAACGATTTTGCCCTTGGCGACATCGACCAACTCGTTGTTCACGAAGTGCAGGAGAGTGCACGAAACGTCGGCGGCGCCCTGCGAAAACATGTAGGGCGTTAGGGATGCCCAGTCAAAGGCAAGGAGATGAAGTCCTCGGCCAAGAGAGGCTTAATTAGTTACCGTGATGATGGCGTCGAGCTCGGCTAATGTCGAGGCACCGCCAACGGCGGGCGTGCAGTTGACGGAGGGGCCGCTTGCTGCAGAGGTGCCGGCTGGCGTACACCCGGGTGCATTAAGCTCCCGTGCCGGCGTCGGAGACACCAATGCCGCCTCCGCCGGAGACACCAATGGCCCCGCCATCGCGTTCTGCGAGTTGCTGGCCGTGAAGCTAGGAATCGGGGGCGGCCCCTGTTGGCCGCCCGCAATCCACGCACTAATCCCCTGGATCAAGGTAGGCACAATGGCGGTGATCGTCGCTCCGAGTTGTTGTTGCACTTGCTCTTGGACAATCTTCGGAATCCGCGCCACCTGTGCCCTGAGTTCTTGAACCTCGTGCGCCTGGCTTTCCGAGCTGGTCTTTTTCTCCTTTCGCCCACCAGTGTTATAGTATGACGACCATTTTGTCGACAAGCCTTTGCCGGCCACACGACCAGCTGACGTCGGCTTACTGAGCTTATCCTTGTTCTTCATTACATTCAACGCCCTATTTAGAGTGGTGTCCCAAGGGTTGCTCTTAGTCGACCCCGCGCTACTGCTTTCAGTCGCCTGCGGAAGGAATTTGAACCATTTAGAAATTTGGCTTCATTAATTAGAATGCAACCATATGGAGCTAATTACGCGGGGGTGTATTCCTTACCAGAACAAGCTCAAGCGCCCTGGTCTTCGGATCCGTGGTAAGCTCCTTTGTTTTTGGGTCCTTCTTGTACCGGGCCCTGACAAAGTTCCTGGTCTGCTTGTCACCGTATTTATCGAAGAGGGGCGGTAGGCCTTGCTCGGCACGGTCCGCCTCCTCCTTGTCCCATATAGGCTCTGCCACTCTGTAACCGCCGGGACCGAGTGTGTGTTCCCCTAAGTTCAGCTCCCGCATTTCTTTCCCCCACTTACTTGATTCGGAGTTTGCGGTGCTCGAGCAATTGATCTTGAAGTCGTTGTATTCATCTTCGGTGATCGAAGGATTTTTCTCCTTGATCTTCTCATAACTCTCACCTTTCTCGATCATTCTCTTCACATTGCTTTTCCAAGTAGACAGGGCCTTGCTCATCTTCGTGAGGGCAGCATTGTTCACTTTATTCCCTTTGAGGCTTGTGTTTTCAAATTCAGCGGGGAACTTGAATCGTTCGTGCAGCTTCGTGAAGAGGAGGTTGCACAAATTCCCTCGGTCAGGATGCCTCAGTTTCTCGGTGTTGATTGAGACGGTGCTCCAGAGAATGCACCCGAGCTGAAGCGAGTACCCCTTGACTATTCGTTCGGGCACGTTTCTCCTTGAAGAGGTACAGAGCTGAAGCGAGCATGACCTTTGCTGAAAATAGGACATATGGAGTACCCGAATTTGCCGGAACGGAAGTTAATCGACATTTCGGCAAACTCAAGGGCCTCTCGGGTGGACAAGGCAAAAAAGGCCTCCATCACAACATGGAAAATACATTGGCATGTGAAGAGGTGAAACAATATATGCATCTCCAAGCAGTATCATTCAACATTTTGGACAAAACACTACAAGCAACATGAGACACTGAAAACAATTGCTACCAATGAATCTACACTTCTATAACAAAATAAATCAGAAACTTAGTCTGTCATCATTAGGCAGCCACCATTAGTTATTCCGTTATGTTAAAGCAAATAAAATAGAGAATTGACTTGTGCAATCTGCAGGTAGCAGTAGCAGGGACGCGCAGGTTACTGCTGGTGGCATCCGAGATGTTTCACGAATGTCGGGTGTGTGCCAATGTATGCAAAGAATTGAAGATTGAAAAAGTTTCGAGCTACGCTGGAAGTTGATTGTGTGATGAGCTTCTTTTAAACGACAGTCGCTTTCAGAAAGAGATTGTTTGGTTTTTGTAATAGACTAAGTAAAGTTGTTGGAGTGAGCCGATCTCTTACATGGATAGCTTGCTTTGGTTTGGCTGAGAGCCATCCTTGTCGCTTTTACATGTGTTTGTTTTTCTTAGCTGAACCTGACAAACCTGAGGGTGCATCATCATATTTGTAATGACTGAAAATGTTTACTTCAGGAAATATTTACTACTGTAGTTTCTGTTACAAACAAAAAAAAGACTGAAGTTTGTCCTAGCTATATTTCAGGATGATTTTTCAGTTGCTCATGCTTTTTACAAATTGTAGCTACTGTTTTTTATACCTAAACAAAATTGCCCTAGCTATATTTGCTACTGTTTTTATACCTAATTTTTTGCTACTGTTTTGTTAATTTGCTACTACTTTTTTTATTTGCTACTGTTTTTATACCTAAACAAAATTTCCCTAGCTATATTTTCTACTCTTTTTTTTATTTGCTACTGTTTTTATACCTAATTTTTTTGCTACTGTTTTTAAAATTGCTACTATTCTTTTAAAATTGCTACTGTTTTTTATACCTAAACAAAATTACCCTAGCTATATTTGCTAATATTTTTTATTTGCTACTGTTTTTATACCTAATTTTTCTGGTACTGTTTTTTTAAATTGCTACTGTTTTTGCTACTACCCTAATTTCCTAAAAGATTTCTAACTTTGCTAACTGTGCTAGATTTGCCCTAAAATTTACTGCCCTAACCCTAAAATTTGCAAACCCTACACCCTAAAATTTACAAAGGGGAAGGAGGAGGCCGGAGGGGGAGGGTGAGGTGGGGGCAGTACCTGAGGAGGCGGAGGAGGCCGGAGGGGACAAGGAGGAGGTCGGAGCGGCGCGGCGGTGGCGCGGACGAGGAGGAGGGCGAGGACGAGGACGACGGGGCGGCGGCGTCGGGAGAGGAGAGGGGAAGGGGATCGAGGGCGACGTCGAGGGGCGAGGACGAGGTCGGGGCAGCGGCGTCGGGGCGGAGACGAGGACGACGGGGCGGCGTCGAGGCGGCGGGGCAGCGGCGTCGGGAGAGGAGAGGGGAAGGGGATCGAGGGTGAGGGCAAGGGAGAGAGAGGGGATAGGTTATCTTCCAACAGGTACATCCATACTAATGGCGCACCTCACCCTGGTGCGCCATAAGTACATCCATACTAATGGCGCACCTCACCCTGGTGCGCCATTAGTATTTTTTTTTGATTTCTGCTCGAGCCAACAGGTTATCTTCCACCTGACCTGATCACACCAAGTTCCCTCTACTAGCTCGACTGGTCAGCAGCCAGTTCTCACACCAGGAGGTCCTGGGTTCGATTCCCAGGCTCCACAATTTTTTTTATGCATTTAAAATGATGTTTGATATTTATTTGTGTTTAAATATGTTCAAACTTGTTTAAATCATAACAGTAATATATTTTTATAAGACAGTAATAATTTTTTTTAAAATATCATCAAACAGTAATGCCGGTGGAGCGGGGGAGGGTGCGCGGGGTGCGGGGGGGCCGGTGGACCGGGGGGTGCTCGGCGGCGAGGGGGACCGGATCTGGCGAGGTGGGATAGCGATCGAGATGGAGGGGGATCGAGATCGAGTGTCCATGAAATTTAAAAATATTCATGATAGTTCAAAAAGTGCCCATGAAATACAATCGAGAAATGAAGGCTACGATTTAAATACAATCGATCTTAGCTAGCTATCTGTTCACAATCTTCTTGCCCTTCTTTTTCGCAAATGGAGTTCTTCTGTGGAACGGACGTCCTTTAGGTAGGGTGGTCCTGCTTCTTGTTGTGGTGTATGCTGCTACTTCATCATCGTCGTCATGTTCGATTCTCGGGTCGCCGTACTTGTCGAAGTCTTTGACGGGTCGGTAATGAAGAAGCATTGGTCCACTTGGGAAGCCAGTACCCATGGCTCATTTTTCGTGGTGACGTTTGCGCCTGCGGTCTTGGATTTGGCTTCGGCTATAACCATGGTGGTGAAATACCGGTCTTCTTTTAGGACGCTCTTGGCCCATCTGACATGGAACATCGGGACCTTCTCTCCAGCGTAGCTCAGCTCCCAGATCTCCTCGATCCTTCTATAGTATCTGTCCTTGTCGTTACCGGTGTAGGATTCCATCGTTACCCCGGAGTTCTGATAACCATCGCTCTTCATGTCCTTGGCCTCGGTGTAGAATGTGTAGCCATTGATGTCGTACGCCTCATAGGTCATCAGGTTGTGCTCGGCGCCATGTGACAAGGCGAATATGAGTTGTTCTTCCGCGGAAGAATCCTCATGTAAAGGGTACGACAGAAGCTTCTGCTTGAACCAACGCGTGAAACATGAGTTGTGCTCTTTGAGTATATCTCCGTCCGTCCTCTGTTGGCCTCGGTCATTGTACGTCTTCTTAATAAAGGTTTTGTGCTCTACCACCCAAGGATCGACCACGTCTATGTGTTGTAGCGCGACTAGGTTTGCTCTTTCAAAGTCGGCGAGTCGACCCTCGAAGTGGACATGCATTTCGCGGCGATCCTCACGGTGACCCCATCCAGCGAGCCTGCAGAGGTGCCTGTTGACGGGCAGACCAACGGGGTTCTCGATGCCTAGATAATTCGTGAAGTAGGAGATGCACTCTTCGGTCAGAAAGCCCCTGGCTATGCTTCCCTCTGGACGTGACATGTTGCGAACGTATCCTTTGATGACACCATTCATCCTTTCGAACGGCATCATGCTGTGCAGGAACGTCGGCCCGAGTTGGATGATATCGTCCACGATATGGACCAGCAGATGCACCATAACGTCGAAGAATGCGGGCAGGATGTACATCTCAAGCTCGCATAGTATCACCACGATCTCTTCCTGTAGCCTTCTGAGTTGCCTCACGCCAACAGACTTCCGAGAGATGACGTCGAAAAAGTTGCATAGGCCAAATAGCGTTTCACGGACGTGCGCGTCCATGATCCCACGGATTGCAACTGGAAGTAACTGCGTCATCCGCACGTGACAGTCGTGAGACTTCATCCCACTGAACTTCAGCTTCGCTAGGTCTAGGTATCTGCTTATCTTCCCCGCGTAACCGTAAGGAAGTTTTACTCCTACGAGGCAGGTGAAAAACTGCTCGATCTCCTCCTGACTTAGAGTGAAGCACGCGGGAGGGTAGTCATTTCCGGTCTTCTTGGCCTTTTTGCCTTTGCGACGACTTTCCGTGTCCTGCTTCGCCTCATCATCATCATCATCATATATAGCGTGAAGCTCCTGCCTGATGCCCATTGATTTCAAGTCTGCCCTTGCTTTCGGCCCATCTTTGGTCCTCTCTGGCATGTTGAGCAGGGTACCAAGCAGACTCTCACACACGTTCTTCGTGATATGCATGACATCAAGGCTGTGAGGCACACGGTGGATCTTCCAGTACGGCAAGTCCCAGAAAACAGACCTCGTTTTCCATACCTTCAGCAGCGGCTCTGGCGCCTTTCACTTCTTTCCCGGCTCTGGCGCCTTTTGCTTCTTTCCCGGCAGTGGGCAGTCTTTCCAATTTTTCAACAGCTCGTCTATTTCCTCGCCGCTCCTCGTACGCGGGCGTCCTCGGGGTTCGGTTTCACCATCGAATAGATCCTTGCGTTTTCTCCACGGGTCATCGTCGCGAAGCCACCTTCGATGTCCCATGAACACGGTTTTCGAAGACCCAGGATCTCTATCTAGCCGGCGATACGTTGTGTCATCCATGCACCTGACGCATCCAGAAAATCTGTGGACCACCTGCCCCGCGACATATCCGTAACCGAGATAGTCGTGCACCGTCGTGAGCAGCGCGGCTCTCATAGGGAAATATTCTTTCTCTGCGGCGTCCCACCTATTGGCTAGCGTTTTCCACAGCGTGTCAAGCTCCTCTTTCAGCAGCCCCAGATACAGATTGATGTCGTTCCCTGGTTGTTTCGGTCCTTCAATTAGCATACTCCTGTGAATGTACTTCCTCTTCATGCACAACCAGGGGGGAAGGTTGTACATCCACACAAACACAGGCCAGGTGCTATGTGTGCTTCTCTGGCTGCCAAACGGATTGACTCCATCGGTGCTCGCGCCCAGCACGATGTTCCTTGGATCGTTCCCAAATTCTAGGTCTTCGAAGTTCAACGCTTGCCACTGGCTCGCATCCTTAGGGTGACTCAGCATCTTGTCTTTTTTATCTATCTCCGGATCATTTGCGTCATCTTCTCGCTTCTTCTCCTCCCTATCCGCGTGCCAACGCAGGAGCTTTGCTACCTTAGGGTCCGCGAAATACCGCTGCAGACGAGGAGTGATCGGAAAGTACCACACCACTTTTCGAGGAGCTTTCTTCCTCTTCTTGTATCGAGTGACGCCGCACACCGGACATATGGTAGACTCCGCGTGCTCGTCCCGATAAATGATGCAATTGTTCATGCACACATGGTATTTCACGTGCGGTAAATCCAGAGGACACACGATTTTCTTCGCCTCCTCCAAACTGGTCGGGCACTTGTTCCCCTTGGGAAGACGTTCGTGCCAGAATGACATGTTCTCGTCGAAGCATGCGTCGGACATTTTGTGTTTTACCTTCATCTCCAGAGCCATGAGCGTTACTTTCAGGCGGGTATCCTCGGGCCTGCATCCTTCATACAATGGAGTAACCGCGTCTAACTCAAGTTGATCCATCTTGGCTTTCTCTCGGGCGGCAGCTCTTGCGTTATCCGTCTGCTTGAGAAGCAGCTCTTGAATATGAGGGTCCTGCACCCAGCCCATCGATGGTCCAGCGTCGTCTGCTCCGCCGGCATCATCATCTTCATGATCATGCCCGTCGTCTGCTCCGGCATCTTCCTCATCATCATGTCCTGCATCTTCTACATGATGACTGTGTACAGCATCACCGTCGTGATCATCTCCTGGGGATTCTTCGTCTTCTCGCCCGCCCGAGCCGCGGTGGTTGTCTTGCTGCCCTTCCTCATTTCTTGCCCGGCCCCCATGGACGACTTCGTAATCATCTTCATCACCTTGCCACCGATAGCCATCCATGAAACCACGCAAGAGCAGGTGGTCCCGCACCTGCCCGGATTCCGGGTCCGCAATAAGGCTCTTCAGCTTGCATCTTCGACACGGACATCTTATCTCCGTCTCGTTCTTTTGAAGCACCTCGGCCTTCGCGGACCTCAAAAATCTATTCACGATGCCTTCGGTCATCATGCGAACCATGGTCGCCTGCGGGGTAGAGAAAAATGATATTTTAGAACCAAGAAAAAATTTGGCATGACTTTCCCTAAAAATAGGACCAAAAAGAATGCTTAATGCCAAAATTCTCGCCAAAACGGAAATGAATCAACATTCCGGCAAAATATTGGCAACTATCGCATTTGAAATACCGGTACACCTCCAAACACAAACACATATGCAACACCACAAACATATGCAACACCACGAACATACATAGATCTAGCTAGGCCATAAAAAGTGCATGTGCACATTGTTGTAGGAAGAACAACATAAATATAGCTTCCCCCCTTACTTACCTATCAAAACAAGGTAATTTAACCACTTAAATTGAATGAATCTATGGTGGAAATGAGGTTAAAAAGAGGAGGCACCCGAGACAAGGAGGAGGTGGAGAGAATGAAGTGGGGAGAAAGTGAGTGTGGGTAGGAGAGGCTGTCCAAAATATCTTGTTGCTGCCCACTTACTAATGGCGCACCAACTCTAAATGCGCCATTAGTAATCCAGGTTACTAATGGCGCACCTTCTGGTGGTGCGCCATTAGTAGTTTTGCAAAAAAAAAACATACTAATGGCGCACTGTTCCACAGTGTGCCATTACTAGTTTAAACTAGTAATGGCGCACGGTGGAAAAGTGGGCTATTAGTAGTTTTGCAAAAAAGGGAATAAAAAATATAATAGAAAAAACAACATTAGTGGCGCACTTTCCGGCAGGTGCGCCATTACTAGTTACGACTAGTAATGGCGCACTGTGTCTGGATGCGCCATTAGTATGTTTGGACAGGCGCACTAGTTAAAAAAAAATTTGATACTAATGGCGCACCCTGGGCCAGGTGCGCCATTACTAGTTACAACTAGTAATGGCGCACTGTGTCTGGATGCGCCATTAGTATGTTTGGACAGGCGCACTAGTTAAAATTATTATTTTTATACTAATGGCGCACCCTGGGCCAGGTGCGCCATTAGTAGTTTCAACTCTAATGGCGTATCAGAAGGTGGTGCGCCATTAGTATATACTAATGGCGCACCGCTTGTCTGGTGCTCCATTAGTGTCAATCCCATCTATAGCCCTTTTTCTAGTAGTGTGGGCTCTTGGTTAAATCAACAATAATGCATTTAAGAGCCACTTCAACAATTTAATCATGGTCTTCTCCTATCGACCCCCAAAGAAATAAAACTATTTACACGGGAAAGCTCCCAACCAGCAAAAGAAGAACGGGAAATCTTTTTGGGTTTTCTTTTAATTATTACTACTACAGCAAGAAAGTAAACTAGCTAAAAGCTACAACTAATTTTTTTGGTTTTTCTTAAGGTTTATCAAACACATAAGAAGAAAGCATAAAAGAAAAAAAAACTAGCATGGATATTACAGTGAAAGAGTATGAGCACCGACATCTAGCAATGAGTGTGTGAATATGAATGTAATGTCGGTGAGAGATACGTACTCCCCCAAGCTTAGGCTTTTGGCCTAAGTTGGTTTATTGCCACAGATGGCCTGGCGGATATCCAAAGTTGTAGTTGGGGTCGTACTGAGATGAAGAAGACTTTGATTGCCACTGGTTGGCAATCATCTACGGATCCCACTGGTAATTAGACTGTCGTGGAGGATCTAATTGTGGTTCCGACTCTGGCTCTGTGGCTGATGTAGGGTTCTGGCAGGTGTGAATGGCCGCCAGCGGAATGAGATACTGGCCTGCAGATAAATCGAACAAGGAAGGAGTAGGCAAGGTAATAGTCTCAGGATGATATTTATCAAAGAACAATTTGTATTTAAGTTCCCCCTCCCTATTCTTTACAATAAAATCATGCGCTACCATACTCTTATAATCTAAATAAACAGTAGGCAACAATTTTTCTTCTTTTTCATAGTGCCTAATAGGTATGTTATTGTATGCAGCAAGGCGTGAAGCATAAACACCTCCAAAGATGGGGCCCTTTGTACGGTTCAGACTTAACCGTTTGGCAATAATACCGCCCATACTAACAGAGTCGTCACGGAATAAACCATGGAACAAAATAATAATATCAGGAACACTAAGGTTTCCACAGTTTCCGCGACCAATTAAGCAGCGACTAGCAAATATTGCAAAGTAGCGTAAAATAGGAAAATGTATGCTAGTGATTCTTGCATCGGAAACCTTCCTAGTTTCCCCTACAGTAATAGTGTCAATAAACCCGTCCACATCTTTACGATGTGGTTCCTCTAAGCTACCCTCGAAAGGTATTTTGCAAACCTTGCAAAATTCATATAGTGACATCTTCTTAACCACATCATATAAATGAAACTCTACTCAAGGAGGTGATTCCTTAGGATAATAGTAGAAATTTTGCACAAAAGTATTGGTGAGTAAGAGATACTGTTCGCGTTGGTCGCGGAGGAAGTCGGTGAGGCCTGCATTCTCAGCCAATTCATAAAAATCATCATAAATCCCGGCTGCTCTCAACAAATCATCGGAAGGCCATTCACACGGCCGAACCTCCGTGGTGCGAGGCAGATTATATTTGGGCCTCCCTGCTTCTTCACTTTGCTTTCCCTTCGAGCTTCGGCTCGATGAGCCCCTCAAAAATCTGTTCATAATTTTCTGAGAATTTCTGAAATTTTTAGTAACTTCAAATGAAAGTGAACCAAGATCAACAAAATTGATAGCAACTACTCCTACAAGTGCCTAGAACCTATATCATGCATTAGAACTACTTGGAACCATATAAATTTGACATGCAAGCTCAAGAACATGGTCACCTAGGCAGCACAAATTTGCAATGAATAAAGCACTATAACAAAAACTAATTGGACCAATGGAGGCATCACATACCAAGGAACTGTTGGAAATATGCCCTAGAGGCAATAATAAATGGTTATTATTATATTTCTGTGTTCATGATAATAGTCTATTATTCGTGCTATAATTGTATTGTCCGGAAATCATAATACATGTGTGAATACATAGACCACAACCTGTCCCTAGTAAGCCTCTAGTTGACTAGCTCGTTGATCAACAGATAGTCATGGTTTTCTGACTATGGACATTGGATGTCATTGATAACGGGATCACATCATTAGGAGAATGATGTGATGGACAAGACCCAACTTAAGCATAGCATAAAAGATCGTGTAGTTTCGTTTGCTAGAGCTTTTCCAATGTCAAGTATCTTTTCCTTAGACCATGAGATCGTGCAACTCCCGGATACCGTATGAGTGCTTTGGGTGTGCCAAACGTCACAACGTAACTGGGTGACTATAAAGGTGCATTACGGGTATCTCCGAAAGTGTCTGTTGGGTTGGCACGGATCGAGACTGGGATTTGTCACTCCGTGTAAACGGAGAGGTATCTCTGGGCCCACTCGGTAATGCATCATCATAATGAGCTCAATGTGACTAAGGCGTTAGTCACGGGATCATGCATTGCGGTACGAGTAAAGAGACTTGCCGGTAACGAGATTGAACTAGGTATTGGGATACCGACGATCGAATCTCGGGCAAGTAACATACCGATTGACAAAGGGAATTGCATACGGATTGATTGAATCCTCGACACCGTGGTTCACCCGATGATATCATCGTGGAACATGTGGGAGCCAACATGGGTATCCAGATCCCGCTGTTGGTTATTGACCGGAGAGGCGTCTCGGTCATGTCTGCATGTCTCCCGAACCCGTAGGGTCTACACACTTAAGGTCCGGTGACGCTAGGGTTGTAGAGATATATGTATGCGGAAACCCGAAAGTTGTTCGGAGTCCCGGATGAGATCCCGGACGTCACGAGAGGTTCCGGAATGGTCCGGAGGTAAAGATTTATATATGGGAAGTCTTATTTTGGTCGCCGGAAAAGTTTCGCGCTTTATCGGTATTGTACCGGGAGTGCCGAAAGGGGTCCGGGGGTCCACCAAGGGGGTCCACCAGCCCCGGGGGGCCACATGGGCTGTAAGGGGTGCGCCTTGGCCTATATGGGCCAAGGGCACCAGCCCCAAGAGGCC
Source organism: Aegilops tauschii subsp. strangulata (assembly GCF_002575655.3). Classification (NCBI taxonomy): domain Eukaryota; kingdom Viridiplantae; phylum Streptophyta; class Magnoliopsida; order Poales; family Poaceae; genus Aegilops; species Aegilops tauschii. The sequence goes on from NC_053039.3 coordinate 6,653,203, forward strand.
CATGCGCAAGAGATAAGAAAGAAGGGAGAGTCCTAAAGGGGGAAGGCACCTCCGAGGTGCCTTGGGGGGGAAGGACTCCCCCCTGGCCGCACCCTTCCTTGAAGGAAGGGGCAAGGCTGCGCCCCCCCCCTCTCCCTTGGCCCTATATATAGTGGGGGGAAGGGAGGGCAGCAAGATCTAAGCCTTGGGCGCCTCCCTCCTCCCCTGCAACACCTCTCTCTCTCTCGCAGAAGCTCGGCGAAGCCCTGCCGGAGACCCGCTACATCCACCACCACGCCGTCGTGCTGTTGGATCTCCATCAACCTCTCCTTCCCCCTTGCTGGATCAAGAAGGAGGAGACGTTGCTGCACCGTACGTGTGTTGAACGCGGAGGTGCCGTCCGTTCGGCACTCGGTCATCGGTGATTTGGATCACGGCGAGTACGACTCCGTCATCCACGTTCATTGGAACGCTTCCGCTCGCGATCTACAAGGGTATGTAGATCCACTCCTTTCCCCTCGTTGCTAGTAGACTCCATAGATGCATCTTGGTGAGCGTAGGAAAATTTTAAATTATGCTACGATTCCCAACAGTGGCATCATGAGCCAGGCCTATGCGTAGTTACTATGCACGAGTAGAACACAAAGAAGTTGTGGGCGTTGATGTTGCCAATTCTTCTTGCCGCTACTAGTCGTTTCTTGTTTCGGCGGCATTGTAGGATGAAGCGGCCCGGACCGACCTTACACGTACGCTTACGTGAGACAGGTTCCACCGATTGACATGCACTAGTTGCATAAGGTGGCTAGCGGGTGTCTGTCTCTCCTACTTTAGTCGGAACGGATTCGATGAAAAGGGTCCTTATGAAGGGTAAATAGAAATTGGCAAATCACGTTGTGGTCATACGTAGGTAAGAAAACGTTCTTGTTAGAAACCTACAAACCACGTAAAACATGCAACAACAATTAGAGGACGTCTAACTTGTTTTTGCAGCAAGTGATATATGTGATATGATATGGCCAGAAGATGTGATGAATGATATATGTGATGTATGAGATTGATCATATTCTTGTAATAGGAATCACGACTTGCATGTCGATGAGTATGACAACCGGCAGGAGCCATAGGAGTTGTCTTTATTATTTTGCATGACCTGCGTGTCATTGAATAACGCCATGTAATTTACTTTACTTTGTTGCTAAACGGTTAGCCATAGAAGTAGAAGTAATCGTTGGCGTGACAACTTCATGAAGACACAATGATGGAGATCATGATGATGGAGATCATGGTGTCATGCCGGTGACGAAGATGATCATGGTGCCCCGAAGATGGAGATCAAAGGAGCATGATGATATTGGCCATATCATGTCACTATTTGATTGCATGTGATGTTTATCATGTTTTTGCATCTTATTTGCTTAGAACGACGGTAGCAAATAGGATGATCCCTTATAATAATTTCAAGAAAGTGTTCACCCTAACTGTGCACCGTTGCGAAGGTTCGTCGTTTCGAAGCACCACGTGATGATCGGGTGTGATAGATTCTTACGTTCGAATACAACGGGTGTTGACGAGCCTAGCATGTACAGACATGGCCTCGGAACACACGCAATACACTTAGGTTGACTTGACGAGCCTAGCATGTACAGACATGGCCTCGGAACACGGAGGACCGAAAGGTCGAGCATGAGTCGTATAGAAGATACGATCAACATGGAGATGTTCACCGATCTTGACTAGTCCGTCTCACGTGATGATCGGACACGGCCTAGTTGAGTTCGGATCATGTTTCACTTAGATAACTAGAGGGATGTCTATCTGAGTGGGAGTTCATTAAATAATTTGATTATATGAACTTAATTATCATGAACTTAGTCTAAAAAAATCTTTACACTATGTATTGTAGATCAAATGGCCCACGTTGTCCTCAATTTCAACGCGTTCCTAGAGAAAACCAAGCTGAAAGATGATGGCAGCAACTATACGGACTGGGTCTGGAACCTGAGGATCATCCTCATAGCAGCCAAGAAAGATTATGTCTTAGAAGCACCGCTAGGTGAAGCACCAATCCCTGAGAACCAAGACGTTATGAACGCTTGGCAGCAGCGTGCTGATGATTACTCCCTCGTTCAGTGCGGCATGCTTTACAGCTTAGAACCGGGTCTCCAAAAGCGTTTTGAGAAACATGGAGCATATGAGATGTTCGAGGAGCTGAAACTGGTTTTTCAAGCTCATGCCCGGGTCGAGAGATATGATGTCTCCGACAAGTTCTTCAGCTGTAAAATGGAGGAGAACAGTTCTGTTAGTGAGCACATACTCAGAATGTCTGGGTTGCACAACCGCTTGTCTCAGCTGGGAGTTAATCTCCCGGATGACGCGGTCATTGACAGAATCCTCCAGTCGCTTCCACCAAGCTACAAGAGCTTTGTGATGAACTACAATATGCAGGGGATGGAAAAGACCATTCCCGAGGTGTATTCAATGCTGAAATCAGCTGAGGTAGAGATCAGAAAAGAACATCAAGTGTTGATGGTGAATAAAACCACTAAGTTCAAGAAGGGCAAGGGTAAGAAGAACTTCAAGAAGGACGGCAAGGCGGTTGCCACGCCCGGTAAGCCAGTTACCGGGAAGAAGTCAAAGAATGGACCCAAGCCCGAGACTGAGTGCTTTTATTGCAAGGGAAGTGGTCACTGGAAGCGGAACTGCCCCAAATATTTAGCGGACAAGAAGAAGGCCGGCAACACCCAAGGTATATGTGATATACAAGTAATTGATGTGTACCTTACCAGTACTCGTAGTAGCTCCTGGGTATTTGATACCGGTGCGGTTGCTCATATTTGTAACTCAAATCAGGAACTAGGGAATAAACGGAGACTAGCAAAAGACGAGGTGACGATGCGCGTCGGGAATGGTTCCAAGGTCGATGTGATCGCCGTCGGCACGCTACCTCTACATCTACCCACGGGATTAGTTATAAACCTCAATAATTGTTATTTAGTGCCAGCTTTGAGCATGAACATTGTATCTGGATCTCGTTTAATTCGAGATGGCTACTCATTTAAATATGAGAATAATGGTTGTTCTATTTATTTGAGAGATATGTTTTATGGTCATGCCCCGCTGGTCAATGGTTTATTTTTGATGAATCTCGAACGTGATGCTACACATGTTCATAGTGTGAATACCAAAAGATGTAAAGTTGATAACGATAGTCCCACATACTTGTGGCACTGCCGCCTTGGTCACATTGGTGTCAAGCGCATGAAGAAGCTCCATGCAGATGGACTTTTGGAGTCTCTTGATTACGAATCATTTGACACGTGCGAACAATGCCTCATGGGTAAGATGACCAAGACTCCGTTCTCCGGAACAATGGAGCGAGCAACCAACTTATTGGAAATCATACATACCGATGTGTGCGGTCCAATGAGTGTTGAGGCTCGCGGAGGATATCGTTCTGTTCTCACTCTCACTGATGATTTAAGTAGATATGGGTATGTCTACCTAATGAAACACAAGTCTGAAACCTTTGAAAAGTTCAAGGAATTTCAGAGTGAGGTTGAGAATCAACATGACAGGAAAATAAAATTCTTACGATCAGATCGTGGTGGAGAATATTTAAGTCACGAATTTGGTACACACTTAAGGAAATGTGGAATAGTTTCACAACTCACGCCGCCTGGAACACCTCAGAGAAATGGTGTGTCCGAACGTCGTAATCGCACTCTATTGGATATGGTGCGATCTATGATGTCTCTTACCGATTTACCGCTCTCATTTTGGGGTTATGCTTTAGAGACTGCCGCATTCACTTTAAATAGGGCACCGTCTAAATCCGTTGAGACGACACCGTATGAATTATGGTTTGGGAAGAAACCTAAGCTGTCGTTTCTAAAAGTTTGGGGATGCGATGCTTATGTCAAGAAACTTCAACCTGAAAAGCTCGAACCCAAATCGGAAAAATGCGTCTTCATAGGATACCCTAAGGAAACTATTGGGTACACCTTCTACCTCAGATCCGAAGGCAAGATCTTCGTTGCCAAGAACGGGTCCTTTCTAGAGAAGGAGTTTCTCTCGAAAGAATTGAGTGGGAGGAAAGTGGAACTTGATGAGGTGATAGTCACCCCTTCCGAGTCGGAAAATAGCGCAGCGCGGGAAAATGTTCCTGTGGTGCCTACACCGACGGGGGAGGAAGTTAATGATGATGATCATGAAGCTTCGGATCAAGTTGCCACTGAACTTCGTAGGTCCACAAGGACACGTTCCGCACCAGAGTGGTACGGCAACCCTGTCCTTGAAATCATGTTGTTAGACAACGGTGAACCTTCGAACTATGAAGAAGCGATGGCGGGCCCGGATTCCGACAAATGGCTAGAAGCCATGAAATCCGAGATAGAATCCATGTATGAAAACAAAGTATGGACTTTGACTGACTTGCCCGATGAGCGGCGAGCCATAGAAAACAAATGGATCTTTAAGAAGAAGACGGACGCAGATGGTAATGTGACCATCTACAAAGCTCGACTTGTCGCTAAGGGTTATCGACAAGTTCAAGGGGTTGACTACGATGAGACTTTCTAACCCGTAGCGAAGCTGAAGTCCGTCCGAATCATGTTAGCAATTGCCGCATACTATGATTATGAGATATGGCAGATGGACGTCAAAACGGCATTCCTTAACGGCTTCCTTAAGGAAGAGTTGTATATGATGCAGCCGGAAGGTTTTGTCGATCCTAAGAATGCTAACAAAGTATGCAAGCTCCAACGCTCAATCTATGGGCTGGTGCAAGCATCTCGGAGTTGGAACATTCGCTTTGATGAGATGATCAAAGCGTTTGGGTTTACACAGACTTATGGAGAGGCCTGTGTTTACAAGAAAGTGAGTGGGAGCTCTGTAGCATTTCTCATATTATATGTGGATGACATACTATTGATGGGAAATGATATAGAATTCTTGGAAAGTATAAAGGCCTATTTGAATAAGTGTTTTTCAATGAAGGACCTTGGAGAAGCTGCTTATATATTAGGCATCAAGATCTATAGAGATAGATCAAGACGCCTCATTGGTCTTTCACAGAGTACATACCTTGACAAGATATTGAAGAAGTTCAGTATGGATCAGTCCAAGAAGGGGTTCTTGCCTGTATTGCAAGGTGTGCAATTGAGCACGGCTCAATGCCCGACCACGGCAGAAGATATAGAAGAGATGAGTGTCATCCCCTATGCCTCGGCCATAGGGTCTATTATGTATGCCATGCTGTGTACCAGACCTGATGTAAACCTTGCCGTAAGTTTGGTAGGAAGGTACCAAAGTAATCCCGGCAAGGAACACTGGACATCGGTCAAGAATATCCTGAAGTACCTGAAAAGGACTAGGGATATGTTTCTCGTTTATGGAGGTGACGAAGAGCTCGTCGTAAAGGGTTACGTCGACGCTAGCTTCGACACAGATCTGGATGACTCGAAGTCACAGACCGGATACGTGTATATATTGAATAGAGGAGCAGTAAGCTGGTGCAGTTGCAAGCAAAGCGTCGTGGCGGGATCTACATGTGAAGCGGAGTACATGGCAGCCTCGGAGGCAGCACAGGAAGCAGTCTGGATGAAGGAGTTCATTACCGACCTAGGGGTGATTCCCAATGCGTCGGGCCCAATGACTCTCTTTTGTGACAACACTGGAGCTATTGCCCTTGCGAAGGAGCCCAGGTTTCACAGGAAGACCAGACATATCAAGCGTCGCTTCAACTCCATTCGTGAAAGTGTTCAAAATGGAGACATAGATATTTGTAAAGTGCACACGGACCTGAATGTAGCAGATCCGTTGACTAAACCTCTCCCTAGGGCAAAACATGATCAACACCAGGACGCAATGGGTGTTCGATTCATCACAATGTAACTAGATTATTGACTCTAGTGCAAGTGGGAGACTGTTGGAAATATGCCCTAGAGGCAATAATAAATGGTTATTATTATATTTCTGTGTTCATGATAATAGTCTATTATTCGTGCTATAATTGTATTGTCCGGAAATCATAATACATGTGTGAATACATAGACCACAACCTGTCCCTAGTAAGCCTCTAGTTGACTAGCTCGTTGATCAACAGATAGTCATGGTTTTCTGACTATGGACATTGGATGTCATTGATAACGGGATCACATCATTAGGAGAATGATGTGATGGACAAGACCCAACTTAAGCATAGCATAAAAGATCGTGTAGTTTCGTTTGCTAGAGCTTTTCCAATGTCAAGTATCTTTTCCTTAGACCATGAGATCGTGCAACTCCCGGATACCGTATGAGTGCTTTGGGTGTGCCAAACGTCACAACGTAACTGGGTGACTATAAAGGTGCATTACGGGTATCTCCGAAAGTGTCTGTTGGGTTGGCACGGATCGAGACTGGGATTTGTCACTCCGTGTAAACAGAGAGGTATCTCTGGGCCCACTCGGTAATGCATCATCATAATGAGCTCAATGTGACTAAGGCGTTAGTCACGGGATCATGCATTGCGGTACGAGTAAAGAGACTTGCCGGTAACGAGATTGAACTAGGTATTGGGATACCGACGATCGAATCTCGGGCAAGTAACATACCGATTGACAAAGGGAATTGCATACGGATTGATTGAATCCTCGACACCGTGGTTCACCCGATGATATCATCGTGGAACATGTGGGAGCCAACATGGGTATCCAGATCCCGCTGTTGGTTATTGACATGAGAGGCGTCTCGGTCATGTCTGCATGTCTCCCGAACCCGTAGGGTCTACACACTTAAGGTCCGGTGACGCTAGGGTTGTAGAGATATATGTATGCGGAAACCCGAAAGTTGTTCGGAGTCCCAGATGAGATCCCGGACGTCACGAGAGGTTCCGGAATGGTACGGAGGTAAAGATTTATATATGGGAAGTCTTATTTTGGTCGCCGGAAAAGTTTCGCGCTTTATCGGTATTGTACCGGGAGTGCCGAAAGGGGTCCGGGGGTCCACCAAGGGGGTCCACCAGCCCCGGGGGGCCACATGGGCTGTAAGGGGTGCGCCTTGGCCTATATGGGCCAAGGGCACCAGCCCCAAGAGGCCCGTGCGCAAGAGATAAGAAAGAAGGGAGAGTCCTAAAGGGGGAAGGCACCTCCGAGGTGCCTTGGGGGGGAAGGACTCCCCCCTGGCCGCACCCTTCCTTGAAGGAAGGGGCAAGGCTGCGCCCCCCCCTCTCCCTTGGCCCTATATATAGTGGGGGGAAGGGAGGGCAGCAAGATCTAAGCCTTGGGCGCCTCCCTCCTCCCCTGCAACACCTCTCTCTCTCTCTCGCAGAAGCTCGGCGAAGCCCTGCCGGAGACCCGCTACATCCACCACCACGCCGTCGTGCTGTTGGATCTCCATCAACCTCTCCTTCCCCCTTGCTGGATCAAGAAGGAGGAGACGTTGCTGCACCGTACGTGTGTTGAACGCGGAGGTGCCGTCCGTTCGGCACTCGGTCATCGGTGATTTGGATCACGGCGAGTACGACTCCGTCATCCACGTTCATTGGAACGCTTCCGCTCGCGATCTACAAGGGTATGTAGATCCACTCCTTTCCCCTCGTTGCTAGTAGACTCCATAGATGCATCTTGGTGAGCGTAGGAAAATTTTAAATTATGCTACGATTCCCAACAGGAACAATCCCCCAAAGCAGTTTTGTGAGAGGTGCTTTTAGCAAGGAGATCGAAAATCGCAGCAAAATGAGCTAGAACTCGTGCTTGAGCTGGATGGTGATTTTTTTTGGGAGGAAGAAGAAGTGTGTGGTGGCTGGCATAAGTGAAGGGGGGGCACCGTGGGCCCACGAGGAAGGGGGCACGCCCAGGGGGGTGGGCGCGCCCTGGACCCTCGTGCCCAGGTGCTTGCTCCCCATGTTGTATTCTCAGTGCCAGATATTCTCAAATATTCCAGAAAAAATCCTAAATTGGCAGGGCATTTAGAGAACTTTTATTTTCGGGGTATTTTTATATTGCACGGATAATTTAGAAAACAGGCAGAAAAATACTATTTTTACTTTATTTCAACTAAATAACAGAAAGTAAAAGGAGGGTACAGAAGGTTGTGCTTTCTAACTTCATCCATCTCATGCTCATCAAAAGGAATCCATTAACAAGGTTGATCAAGTCTTGTTAACAAACTCATTTCGAGTAACATGAAACCGGAGAAATTTCGAATAACACTATGTTACCTCAACGGGGATATGCACATCCCCAAAAATAAGAATATCATATTTCTTCTTGACAGTAGGAAGAGGAAATTCAAAACCTCCAAAAATAATCGATGGAATTTTTCCAATAGAATTGATACTGTGGACTTGAGGTTGTTTCCTCAGAAAGTGTACTGTATCGATTCCCAACATGAAAAGTGACATTGCCTTTGTTGCAATCAATAATAGCCCCTGAAATATTCAAAAAAGGTCTTCCAAGAATAATAGACATACTATCGTCCTCGGGAATATCAAGAATAACAAAGTCTGTTAAAATAGTAACGTTTGCAACTACAACAGGCACATCCTCACAAATACCGACATGTATAGCAGTTGATTTATCAGCCATTTGCAAGGATATTTCAGTAGGTGTCAACTTATTCAAATCAAGTCTACGATATAAAGAGAGAGGCATAACACTAACACCGGCTCCAAGATCACATAAAGCAGTTCTAACATAGTTTCTTTTAATGGAGCATGGTATAGTTGGTACTCCTGGATCTCCTAGTTTCTTAGGTATTCCACCCTTAAAAGTATAATTAGCAAGCATGATGGAAATTTCAGCTTCCAATATCTTTCTTTTATTAGTAACAATATCTTTCATGTACTTAGCATAAGGATTCATTTTGAGCATATCAGTTAATAGCATACGCAAGAAGATAGGTCTAATCATTTCAGAAAAGCGCTCAAAATCCTCATCATCCTTTTTCTTGGATGGTTTGGGAGGAAAAGGCATGGGTTTCTGAACCCATGGTTCCCTTTCTTTACCGTGTCCTAGCAACAAAGTATCTCTTATCATAACGTTGATTCTTTGATTGTGGGTTATCAAGATCAATAGCAGGTTCAATTTCTACATCATTGTCATTGCTAGGTTGAGCATCAACATGAACATCATCCTTAACATTATCACTAGTTTCATGTTCATTACGAGATTGTGTTTCAGCATCAGAAATAGAAATATCATTTGGATTCTCAGGTGTATCAACAACAGGTTCACTAGGAGCATGCAAAGTCCTTTCATTTTTCTTTTTCTTCTTTTTAGAAGGACTAGGTGCATCTATATTATTTCTCTAAGAATCTTGCTCAATTCTCTTAGGGTGGCCTTCAGGATACAAAGGTTTCTGAGTCATTTTACCAGTTCTAGTAGCCACTCTAACAGCAAAATCATTATTCTTACTATTTAATTCATTGAGCAAATCATTCTGAGCTTGAAGTACTTGTTCTACTTGAGTGGTAACCATAGAAGCATGTTTACTAATGAGTTCAAGTTCACCTTTAACTCTAGACATATAATCACCCAAGTGTTCAATCATATAAGCATTTTTTTTTAATTGTCTACCAAAATAAGCATTAAAATCTTCTTGCTTAACCATAAAGTTATCAAACTCATCCAAACATTGGCTAGCAAACTTAGTAGGAGGGATTTCAGCTTTATCATATCTGTAGAGAGAATTTACCTTTACTACCTGTGTCGGGTTATCAAGACCATGAGTTTCTTCAATAGGTGATGGATTAAGACCATATATTTCTTCAATAGGCGGTAAATTAAGACCATGTATTTCTTCAATAGGAGGTAAATTCTTAACATCTTCAGCTTTTATACCTTTTTCTTTCATAGATTTCTTTGACTCTTGCATATCTTCAGGACTGAGAAATAGAACACCTCTTTTCTTAGGAGTTGGTTTAGGAATGGGCTCTGGAAGTGTCCAATTATTTTCATTTGTCAACATATTATTCAATAGAATTTCAGCTTCATCCGGTGTTCTTTCCCTGAAAACAGAACCAGCACAACTATCCAGGTAATCTCTGGAAGCATCGGTTAGTCCATTATAAAAGATATCAAGTATTTCATTTTTCTTAAGAGGATGATCAGGCAAAGCATTAAGTAATTGGAGAAGCCTCCCCCAAGCTTGTGGGAGACTCTCTTCTTCAATTTCCACAAAATTATATATATCCCTCAAGGCCGCTTGTTTCTTATGAGCAGGGAAATATTTAGCAGAGAAGTAATAAATCATATCCTGGGGACTACGCACACAACCAGGATCAAGAGAATTAAAACATATCTTAGCATAACCCTTCAATGAGAACGGAAATATTTTAAGGATATAGAAGTAGCGAGTTCTCTCATCATTAGTGAACAGGGTGGCTATATCATTTAATTTAGTAAGATGTGCCACAACAGTTTCAGATTCATAGCCATAGAAAGGATAGATTCAACCAAAGTAATTATATCAGGATCAATAGAGAATTCATAATCCTTATCAGTAACAAAGATAGGTGAAGTAGCATAAGCAGGATCATATTTCATTCTAGCATTCAGAGTTTTTTTGTTTAAGCTTAGCTAATAATTTCTTAAGATCACTTCTATCATTGCAAGCAAGAAAGTCTCTTTTAGTTTCTTCATCCATAACATAGCCCTCAGGCACAACAGGCAATTCATAATTATTGGGAGAGCCTTCATCATCACTTTCATCAATATTATCAGTTTCAATAATTTCATTCTCTCTAGCCCTAGCAAGTTGTTCATCAAGAAATTCACCAAGTGGCACAGTAGTATCAAGCATAGAAGTAGTTTCATCATAAGTATCATGCATAGCAGAAGTGGCATCATCAATAACATGCGACATATCAGAATTAATAGCAGAAGCAGGTTTAGGTGTCGCAAGCTTACTCAAAACAGAAGGTGAATCAAGTGCAAAGCTAGATGGCAGTTCCTTACCTCCCCTTGTAGTTGAGGGATAATTTTTTGTTTTCTCATCTTTCAAGTTCCTCATAGTGACAAGCAGATATAAATCCCAAGTGACTCAAAGAATAGAGCTATGCTCCCTGGCAACGGCGCCAGAAAATAGTCTTGATAACCCACAAGTATAGGGGATCGCAACAGTTTTCGAGGGTAGAGTATTCAACCCAAATTTATTGATTTGACACAAGGGGAGCCAAAGAATATTCTCAGGTATTAGCAGTTGAGTTGTTAATTCAACCACACCTAGATAACTTAGTATCTGCAGCAAAGTATTTAGTAGCAAAGTAATATGGAAGTAACGGTAACGGTAGCAAAAGTAATATTTTTGGGTTTTGTAGTGATTGTAACAGTAGCAACGGAAAAGTAAATAAGCGGAGAACAATATGTGAAAAGCTCGTAGGCATTGGATCGGTGATGGAGAATTATGCCGGATGCGGTTCATCATGTAACAGTCATAACATAGGGTGACACAAAACTAGCTCCAATTCATCAATGTAATGTAGGCATGTATTCCGAATATAGTCATATGTGCTTATGGAAAAGAACTTGCATGACATCTTTTGTCCTACCCTCCCGTGCCAGCGGGGTCCTAATGGAAACTAAGGGATATTAAGGCCTCCTTTTAATAGAGTACCGGACGAAAGCATTAACACATAGTGAATACATGAACTCCTCAAACTACGATCATCACCGGGAGTGGTCCCGATTATTTTCACTTCGGGGTTGCCGGATCATAACACATAGTAGGTGACTATAGACTTGCAAGATAGGATCAAGAACTCACATATATTCATGAAAACATAATAGGGTCAGATCTGAAATCATGTTACTCGGGCCCTAGTGACAAGCATTAAGCATAGCAAAGTCATAGCAACATCAATCTCAGAACATAGTAGATACTAGGGATCAAACCCTAACAAAACTAACTCGATTACATGATAAATCTCATCCAACCCATCACCGTCCAGCAAGCCTATGATGGAATTACTCATGCACGGTGGTGAGCATCATGAAATTGGTGATGGAGGATGGTTGATGATGACGACGGCGATGGATTCCCCTCTTTGGAGCCCCGAACGGACTCCAGATCAGCCCTCCCGAGGGAGTTTAGGGCTTGGCGGCGGCTCTGTATCGTAAAATGCGATTAATCTTTCTCTCTGATTTTTTTCTCCCCGAACACAAATATATGGAGTTGGAGTTGAGGTCGGTGGAGCTCCAGGGGGCCCACGAGGCAGGGGGCGCGCCCCCACCCTCGTGGCTAGAGTGTGGGCCCCCTGGCCTTGATTCTTTCGCCAGTATTTTTTATTATTTCCAAAAATAATCTCCGTGGAGTTTCAGGTCATTCCGAGAACTTTTGTTTTTGCACATAAATAACACCATGGCAATTCTGCTGAAAACAGCATCAGTCCGGTTAGTTCCATTCAAATCATGAAAGTTAGAGTCCAAAACAAAGGCAAAAGTGTTTGGAAAAATAGATACGACGGAGACGTATCAGATGCCTGAGTAGTTCCTCACATGACCCACTAGAACATAAAGGCGCGTAGTGCCGCGCCCGTGCATTTTATTGGAAAAACAATACAATATATGAGAAAATCAGGACATCACAAAAAGAGAAAAAAATATTACTTCAATATAGATAGTTGGGCATTATTGAAACTTTGGGTATAAATTCAAAATTGACACAGGTGATAATGCCATCTAAGTCAGCGCTGCTGGAATGTCATTGTGCATTTTTTTTGTCTATGCACGCAACATTTGCTAAGACATTTGAATATCTCTACTCCTAATGTTTGAGTTGGTAGTCTCGCCTCACTCCGGTTAATTCTTCCCCACCATTTTTTTATCCCACCAACACACTTAAACCGGATTTTACCATGATCTCTTTAAACCGATTTTATTTAAACAGATCGTAACTTTCCATGCGGCATTTAAAATAATCAATCACGGTTAATCTTCAATCAATCTGTAAAGACCAAATCTAAATTAATCATTCTTGCCATAAGTCTCTCACCCCTCAATCACAATAATTAACCTTACCTTAATAAGCCCTAAGGACGGTAATGGGTAGGGTATGGGCAGGGTAGAGAAATACCATACCCATACCCGTATAGTTAGTGGGTACAAAATTCTACACATACCCGTACCATGGGTATTAAACTTTACCCGTACCCATACCCGACGGGTACCCGTACCCATTGGGTACCCAACGGGTAGAACAAATAGTACATAAGTTGTTCATAATTTTACGCTCACTAATTGCACATTTGACAAAAAAACAATTATCTCAGCCCAATAATAGATAGATGAGTAATTGACCAATATCAAAATTTAGAAATCACAACATAATCTTAAGTCAATAGGAGTAGACGAGTCACATGATAAATTAATGACTAATTGACGAGAACTTAACATTACTTCACAAACGGGCAGGGTATGGGTATACCCATGGGTACAAGACTATCCCCGTACCCTACCCATGACTTAATGGGTAGGATATGGGTACTACCCGTGGGTATAAAAGTGTGCCCATACCCTGCCCATGCGGGTACGGTACCCGCGGGTACCCGTACCCGTGGGTAAAATTGCCCTCATCCCTCAATCTAAAAAAAATAAAGTCCCTCATCCCTCAATCACATCCAAATCTAAATTAAAAAACTAATAAGAAAAAAAAAGATATGCCGCCGCCGATCCAACTCCTCTTACACTCCAATCCTCCCTTGATCTTTTTCCTATGGCCATCGCGGAAGCAGTGTTCCCAGCCTCCGCCGCTCAATGTCGACCGCGTCGCCGCCGTCACGTGGTTGTGGGACGTTGCCGTGGCCGCCCTGTTGACATCTTCGCCAGGGTTGCCGCCGCTGACATAGCTTGCCCAAGGTGAGACTCCATCCTTAGACAAGCGACTCTCTCACCTCCCCAAAGGAATGACCGGACCCTCCAACCATCGAGTGACCTGGATGGTCGCCGCCACCAGAGAACAATGTGGAGGCGATGGCGATGTTTATGGAGGTGTAGCAGGATGAGCGCCTGTAAGGGTCCCGATCTAGATCTGGGGAAGGGATAGGAGGGGAAGGAGGACGAAGGAGGTGAAGGAAATATGCCCTAGAGGCAATAATAAAGTTATTATTTATTTCCTCATATCATGATAAATATTTATTATTCATGCTAGAATTGTATTAGCCGGAAACATAATACATGTGTTAATACATAGACAAACATAATGTCACTAGTATGCCTCTACTTAACTAGCTCGTTAATCGAAGATGGTTGAGTTTCCTAGCCATGGACATGAGTTGTCATTTGATTAACGGGATTACATCATTAGAAGAATGATGTGATTGACTTGACCCATTCCGTTAGCTTAGCACTTGATCGTTTAGTATGATGCTATTCCTTTCTTCATGACTTATACATGTTCCTATGACTATGAGATTATGCAACTCCCGTTTACCTGAGGAACACTTTGTGTGCCACCAAATGTCACAATGTAACTGGGTGATTATAAAGGTGCTCTACAGGTGTCTCCGAAGGTACTTGTTGAGTTGGCGTATTTCGAGATTAGGATTTGTCACTCCGATTGTCGGAGAGGTATCTCTGGGCCCTCCCGGTAATGCACATCACTATAAGCCTTGCAAGCAATGTGACAAATGAGTTAGTTACGTGATGATGCATTACAGAACGAGTAAAGGAGATTGAACTAGGTATTGAGATACCGACGATCGAATCTCGGGCAAGTAACATACCGATGACAAAGGGAACAACGTATGTTGTTAAGCGGTTTGACCGATAAAGATCTTCGTAGAATATGTAGGAGCAAATATGAGCATCCAGGTTCCGCTATTGGTTATTGACCGGAGACGTGTCTCGGTCATGCCTACATAGTTCTCGAACCCGTAGGGTCCGCACACTTAAAGTTAGATGACGATCGGTATTATGAGTTTTGTGTTTTGATGTACTGAAGGTAGTTCGGAGTCCCGGATATGATCACGGACATAATGAGCAGTCTCGAAATGGTCGAGACATAAAGATTGATATATTGGAAGCCTATATTTGGATATCGGAAGTGTTCCGGATGAAATCGGGATTTTACCGGAGTACCGGGGGTTACCGGAACCCCCTAGGAAGTAATGGGCCTATTGGGCCTTAGTGGAGAAGAGAGAGGGCAGCCAGGAGGTGGCGCGCGGCCCCCCTTTCCCCAGTCCTAAATGGACAAGGGAAGGGGGCCGCGGCCCCCCTCTCCTTCCTTCTCTCCACCTCCTCCTTCCCCCTTCTCCTACTCCTACTAGGAAAGGAGGAGTCCTACTCCGGGTGGGAGTAGGACTCCCCCCTTGGCGCGCCCTCCCTGGCCGGCCGCCTCTTGTTGGGGAACGTAGTAATTTCAAAAAATTTCCTACGCACACGCAAGATCATGGTGATGCATAGCAACGAGAGGGGAGATTGTTGTCCACGTACCCTCGTAGACCGACAGTGGAAGCGTTATCACAACGCGGTTGATGTAGTCGTACGTCTTCACGATCCGACCGATCAAGTACCGAACGCACGGCACCTCCGAGTTCTACACACGTTCAGCTCGATGACGTCCCTCGAACTCCGATTCAGCCGAGTGTTGAGGGAGAGTTTCGTCAGCACGACGGCGTGGTGACGATGATGATGTTCCACCGACGCAGGCCTTCGCCTAAGCTTCGCAACGGTATTATCGAGGTGTAATATGGTGGAGGGGGGCACCGCACACGGCTAAGAGATCTCAAGGATCAATTGTTGTGTCTCTGGGGTGCCCCTGCCCCCGTATATAAAGGAGCAAGGGAGGAGGAGGCTGGCCCTAGGAGGGGGCGCACCAAGTGTGGAGTCCTACTAGGACTCCCTAGTCCTATTAGGATTCCACCTCCCATATGGAATAGGAAAAGAGGAAGGGAAAAAGAGAAGGAAGGAAGGGCGCGCCCCCCTTCCCTAGTCCAATTCGGACCAGACCAAGGGGAGGGGTGCGGCCACCCTTGAGGCCCTTTTCCTTCTTTCCCGTATGGCCCAATAAGGCCCAATACGTATTCCCGTAACTCTCCGGTACTCCGAAAAATACCCGAATCACTCGGAACCTTTCCGAAGTCCGAATATAGTCGTCCAATATATCGATCTTTACGTCTCGACCATTTCGAGACTCCTCGTCATGTACCCGATCTCAACCGGGACTCCGAACTCCTTCGGTACATCAAAACTCAATAAAATTGTCATCGTAACGTTAAGCGTGCGGACCCTATGGGTTCGAGAACTATGTAGACATGACCGAGACACGTCTCCGGTCAATAACCAATAGCGGGACCTGGATGCTCATATTGGCTCCCACATATTCTACGAAGATCTTTATCGGTCAGACCGCATAACAACATACGTTGTTCCCTTTGTCACCGGTATGTTACTTGCCCGAGATTTGACCGTCGGTATCTCGATACCTAGTTCAATCTCGTTACCGGCAAGTCTCTTTACTCGTTCAGTAACACATCATCCCGCAACTAACTCATTAGTCACAATGCTTGCAAGGCTTATAGTGATGTGCATTACCGAGTGGGCCCAGAGATACCTCTCCGACAATTGGAGTGACAAATCCTAATCTCGAAATACGCCAACCCAACAAGTACCTTTGGAGACACCTATAGAGCACCTTTATAATCACCCATTTACGTTGTGACGTTTGGTAGCACACAAAGTGTTCCTCCGGTAAACGGGAGTTGCATAATCTCATAGTCATAGGAACATGTATAAGTCATGAAGAAAGCAATAGCAACATACTAAACGATCGAGTGCTAAGCTAACGGAATGGGTCAAGTCAATCACGTCATTCTCCTAATGAGGTGATCTCGTTAATCAAATGACAACTCATGTCTATGGCTAGGAAACATAACCATCTTTGATTAACGAGCTAGTCAAGTAGAGGCATACTAGCGACACTCTGTTTGTCTATGTATTCACACATGTATTATGTTTCCGGTTAATACAATTCTAGCATGAATAATAAACATTTATCATGATATAAGGAAATATATAATACTTTATTATTGCCTCTAGGGCATATTTCCTTCAGTCTCCCACTTGCACTAGAGTCAATAATCTAGTTCACATCGCCATGTGATTTAACATCAATAATTCATATCACCATGTGATTAACACCCATAGTTCACATCTCTATGTGACCAACACTCAAAGGGTTTACTAGAGTCAATAATCTAGTTCACATCGCTATGTGATTAACACCCAAAGAGTACTAAGGTGTGATCATGTTTTGATTGTGAGATAATTTTAGTCAACGGGTCTGTCACATTCAGATCCGTAAGTATTTTGCAAATTTCTATGTTTACAATGCTCTGCACGGAGCTACTCTTAGCTAATTGCTCCCACTTTCAATATGTATCTAGACCGAGACTTAGAGTCATCTAGTTTAGTGTCAAAACTTGCATCGACGTAACCCTTTACGACGAACCTTTTGTCACTTCCATAATCGAGAAACATATCCTTATTCCACTAAGGATAATTTTTGACCGCTGTCCAGTGATCTACACCTAGATTACTATTGTACTCCCTTGCCAAAATCAGTGTAGGGTATACAATAGATCTGGTACACAGCATGGCATACTTTATAGAAACTATGGCCAAGGCATAGGGAATGACTTTCATTCTCTTTCTATCTTCTGCCGTGGTCGGGCTTTGAGTCTTACTCAATTTCACACCTTGTAACACAGGCAAGAACTCTTTCTTTGATTGTTCTATTTTGAACTACTTCAAAATCTTGTTAAGGTATGTACTCATTGAAAAAACTTATCAAGCGTCTTCATCTATCTCTATAGATCTTGATGCTCAATATGTAAGCAGCTTCACCGAGGTCTTTCTTTGAAAAACTCCTTTCAAACACTCCTTTATGCTTTGCAGAATAATTCTACATTATTTCCGATCAACAATATGTCATTCACATATACTTATCAGAAATGCTGTAGTGCTCCCACTCACTTTCTTGTAAATACAGGCTTCACCGCAAGTCTGTATAAAACTATATCCTTTGATCAACTTATCAAAGTGTATATTCCAACTCCGAGATGCTTGCACCAGTCCATAGATGGATCGCTGGAGCTTGCATATTTTGTTAGCACTTTTAGGATTGACAAAACCTCCTGGTTGCATCATATACAACTCTTCTTTAATAAATTCATTAAGGAATGCAGTTTTGTTTATCCATTTGCCATATTTCATAAAATGCGGCAATTGCTAACATGATTCGGACACACATAAGCATAGATACGAGTGAGAAACTCTCATCGTAGTCAACACTTTGAACTAGTCGAAAACCTTTTTGCGACAATTCTAGCTTTGTAGATAGTAACACTACTATCAGCGTCCGTCTTCCTCTTGACGATCCATTTATTCTCAATTGCTTGCCGATCATCGGGCAAGTCAACCAAAGTCCATACTTTGTTCTCATACATGGATCTCATCTCAGATTTCATGGTTTCAAGCCATTTTGCGGAATCTGGGCTCACCATCGCTTCTTCATAGTTTGTAGGTTTGTCATGGTCTAGTAACATAACCTCCAGAACAGGATTACCGTACCACTCTGGTGCGGATCTTACTCTGGTTGACCTACAAGGTTTAGTAACAACTTGATCTGAAGTTTCATGATCATCATCATTAACTTCCTCACTAATTGGTGCAGGAGTCACAGGAACAGATTTCTGTGATGAACTACTTTCCAATAAGGGAGCAGGTACAGTTACCTCATCAAGTTCTACTTTCCTTCCACTCACTTCTTTCGAGAGAAACTCCTTCTCTAGAAAGGATCCATACTTAAAAATGAATGTCTTGCCTTCGGATCTGGGATAGAAGGTGTACCCAACTGTCTCCTTTGGGTATCCTATGAAGACACATTTCTCCGATTTGGGTTTGAGCTTATCAGGATGAAACTTTTTCACATAAGCATCGCAACCCCAAACTTTTAAGAAACGACAACTTTGGTTTCTTGCCAAACCACAGTTCATAAGGTGTCGTCTCAATGGATTTTGATGGTGCCCTATTTAACGTGAATGCAGCTGTCTCTAATGCATAACCCCAAAACGATAGTGGTAGATCGGTAAGATACATCATATATCGCACCATATCTAATAAAGCACGATTACGACATTCGGACACACCATTACACCGTGGTGTTCCAGGTGGCGTGAGTAGTGAAACTATTTCATATTGTTTTAACTGAAGGACAAACTCGTAACTCAAATACTCTTTTCTACGATCAGATCGTAGAAAATTTATTTTTCTTGTTACGATGATTTTCCACTTCACTCTGAAATTATATGAACTTTTCAAATGTTTCAGACTTCTGTTTCATTAAGTAGATATACCCATATCTGCTCAAATCATCTGTGAAGGTCAGAAAATAATGATACCTGCTACGAGCCTCAATATTCATCGGACCACATACATCTGTATGTATGATTTCCAACAAATCTGTTGCTCTCTCCATAGTTCCGGAGAACGGCGTTTTAGTCATCTTGCCCATGAGGCACGGCTCGCAAGCATCAAGTGATTCATAATCAAGTGATTCCAAAATCCCATCAGTATGGAGTTTCTTCATGCGCTTTACACCAATATGACCTAAACGGCAGTACGACAAATAAGTTGCACTATCATTATTAACTTTGCATCTTTTGGCTTCAATATTATGAATATGTATATCACTACGATCGAGATCCAACAAACCATTTTCGTTGGTGTGTATGACCATAAAAGGTTTTATTCATGTAAACAGAACAACAATTGTTCTCTAACTTAAATGAATAACCGTATTGCAATAAATATGATTAAATCATATTCATGCTCAATGCAAACACCAAATAACACTTATTTAGTTTCAACACTAATCCCGAAAGTATAGGGAGTGTGCGACGATGATCATATCAATCTTGGAACTACTTCCAACACACATCGTCACCTCGCCTTTTACTAGTCTCTGTTTATTCCGCAACTCCCGTTTTCGAGTTACTACTCTTTAGCAACTGAACCAGTATCAATTACTGAGGGGTTGCTATAAACACTAGTAAGTACACATCAATAATTTGTATATCAAATATACCTTTGTTCACTTTTACTAGTCTCTGTTTATTCTGCAACTCCTGTTTCGAGTTACTACTCTTAGCAACTGAACCAGTATCAATTACCGAGGGGTTGCTATAAACACTAGTAAAGTACACATCAATAATCTGTATATCAAATATACCTTTGTTCACTTTGCCATCCTTCTTATCCACCAAATAGTTGGGGTAGTTCCGCTTCCAGTGACTAGTCCCTTTGCAGTAGAAGCACTTAGTCTCAGGCTTAGGACCAGACTTAGGCTTCTTCACTTGAGCAGCAACTTGCTTGCCGTTCTTTTTGAAGTTCCCCTTCTTCCTTTTGCCCTTTTCTTGAAACTAGTGGTCTCGTCAACCATCAACACTTGAAGTTTTTCTTGATTTCTACCTTCGTCGATTTCAGTATCACGAAGAGCTCGGGAATTACTTTCGTCATCCCTTGCATACTATAGTTCATCACGAAGTTCTACTAACTTTGGTGATGGTGACTAGAGAATTCTGTCAATCACTACTTTATCTGGAAGATTAACTCCCACTTGATTCAAGCGATTGTAGTACCCAGACAATCTGAGCACATGCTCACTAGTTGAGCGATTCTCCTCCATCTTTTAGCTATAGAACTTGTTGGAGACTTCATATCTCTCAACTCGGGTATTTGCTTGAAATATTAACTTCAACTCCTGGAACATCTCATATGGTCCATGACGTTCAAAACGTCTTTGAAGTCCCGATTCTAAGCCGTTAAGCATGGTGCACTAAACTATCAAGTAGTCATCATATTGAGCTAGCCAAACGTTCATAACGTCTGCATCTGCTCCTGCAATAGGTCTGTCACCTAGCGGTGCATCAAGGACATAATTCTTCTGTGCAGCAATGAGGATAATCCTCAAATCACGGATCCAATCCGCATCTTTGCTACTAACATCTTTCAACATAATTTTTCTCTAGGATCATATCAAAAATAAACACAGGGAAGCAACAACGCGAGCTATTGATCTACAACATAATTTGCAAAAATACTATCAGGACTAAGTTCATGATAAATTTAAGTTCAATTAATCATATTACTTAAGAACTCCCACTTAGATAGACATCCCTCTAATCCTCTAAGTGATCACGTGATCCATATCAACTAAACCATGTCCGATCATCACGTGAGATGGAGTAGTTTCAATGGTGAACATCACTATGTTGATCATATCTACTATATGATTCACGCACGACCTTTCGGTGTCCGTGTTCCGAGGCCATATCTGTTATATGCTAGGCTCGTCAAGTTTAACCTGAGTATTCCGCGTGTGCAACTGTTTTGCACCCGTTGTATTTGAACGTAGGGCCTATCACACCCGATCATCACGTGGTGTCTCAGCACGAAGAACTTTTGCAACGGTGCATACTCAGGGAGAACACTTATACTTTGATAATTTAGTGAAGGATCATCTTATAATGCTACCGTCAAACAAAGCAAGATAAGATGCATAAAGGATTAACATCACATGCAATCAATATAAGTGATATGATATGGCCATCATCATCTTGTGCTTGTGATCTCCATCTCCGAAGCACCGTGCTTGTGATCTCCATCTCCGAAGCACCGTCATGATCACCATCGTCACCGGCGCGACACCTTGATCTCCATCGTAGCATCTTTGTTGTCTCGCCAACTTATTGCTTTTACGACTATCGCTACCGCTTAGTGATAAAGTAAAACTATTACATGGCGATTGCATCTCATACAATAAAGCGACAACCATATGGCTCCTGCCAGTTGCCGATAACTCGGTTACAAAACATGATCATCTCATACAACACATTATATCACATAATGTCTTGACCATATCACATCACAACATGCCCTGCAAAAACAAGTTAGACGTCCTCTACTTTGTTGTTGCATATTTTACGTGGCTGCTACGGGCTTAGCAAGAACCGTTCTTACCTACGCATCAAAACCACAACGATAGTTTGTCAAGTTGGTGCTGTTTTAACCTTCGCACGGACCAGGCGTAGCCACACTCGGTTCAACTAAAGTGAGAGAGACAGACACCCGCCAGTCACCTTTAAGCAACGAGTGCTCCGAACGGTGAAACCAGTCTCGCGTAAGCGTACGCGTAATGTCGGTCCGGGCCGCTTCATCTCACAATACCGCTGAACCAAAGTATGACATGCTGGTAAGCAGTATGACTTATATCGCCCACAACTCACTTTTGTTCTACTCGTGCATAGCATCAACGCATAAAACCAGGCTCGGATGCCACTGTTGGGGAACGTAGTAATTTCAAAAAAATTCCTACGCACACGCAAGATCATGGTGATGCATAGCAACGAGAGGGGAGATTGTTGTCCACGTACCCTCGTAGACCGACAGCGGAAGCGTTATCACAACGCGGTTGATGTAGTCGTACGTCTTCACGATCCGACCGATCAAGTACCGAACGCACGGCACCTCCGAGTTCTACACACGTTCAGCTCGATGACGTCCCTCGAACTCCGATTCAGCCGAGTGTTGAGGGAGAGTTTCGTCAGCACGACGGCGTGGTGACGATGATGATGTTCCACCGACGCAGGCCTTCGCCTAAGCTTCGCAACGGTATTATCGAGGTGTAATATGGTGGAGGGGGGCACCGCACACGGCTAAGAGATCTCAAGGATCAATTGTTGTGTCTCTGGGGTGCCCCCTGCCCCCGTATATAAAGGAGCAAGGGGGAGGAGGCCGGCCCTAGGAGGGGGCGCACCAAGTGTGGAGTCCTACTAGGACTCCCTAGTCCTATTAGGATTCCACCTCCCATATGGAATAGGAAAAGAGGAAGGGAAAAAGAGAAGGAAGGAAGGGGGCGCCCCCCTTTTCCTTCTTTCCCGTATGGCCCAATAAGGCCCAATACGTATTTCCGTAACTCTCCGGTACTCCGAAAAATACCCGAATCACTCTGAACCTTTCCGAAGTCCGAATATAGTCGTCCAATATATCGATCTTTACGTCTCGACCATTTCGAGACTCCTCGTCATGTCCCTGATCTCATCCGGGACTCCGAACTCCTTCGGTACATCAAAACTCAATAAAACTGTCATCGTAACGTTAAGCGTGCGGACCCTACGGGTTCGAGAACTATGTAGACATGACCGAGACACGTCTCCGGTTAATAACCAATAGCGGGACCTGGATGCCCATATTGGCTCCCACATATTCTATGAAGATCTTTATCGGTCAGACCGCATAACAACATACGTTGTTCCCTTTGTCACCGGTATGTTACTTGCCCGAGATTTGATCGTCGGTATCTCGATACCTAGTTCAATCTCGTTACCGGCAAGTCTCTTTACTCGTTCCGTAACACATCATCCCGCAACTAACTCATTAGTCACAATGCTTGCAAGGCTTATAGTGATGTGCATTACCGAGTGGGCCCAGAGATACCTCTCCGACAATTGGAGTGACAAATCCTAATCTCGAAATACGCCAACCCAACAAGTACCTTTGGAGACACCTGTAGAGCACCTTTATAATCACCCATTTACGTTGTGACGTTTGGTAGCACACAAAGTGTTCCTCCGGTAAACGGGAGTTGCATAATCTCATAGTCATAGGAACATGTATAAGTCATGAAGAAAGCAATAGCAACATACTAAACGATCGAGTGCTAAGCTAACGGAATGGGTCAAGTCAATCACGTCATTCTCCTAATGAGGTGATCTCGTTAATCAAATTACAACTCATGTCTATGGCTAGGAAACATAACCATCTTTGATTAACGAGCTAGTCAAGTAGAGGCATACTAGTGACACTCTGTTTGTCTATGTATTCACACATGTATTATGTTTCCGGTTAATACAATTCTAGCATGAATAATAAACATTTATCATGATATAAGGAAATATATAATACTTTATTATTGCCTCTAGGGCATATTTCCTTCACCTCTCCCCCCTTGTTCCTTTATATACGGGGGAAGGGGGCACCTCTAGACACACAAGTTGATCTATTGATCTATTCCAGCCGTGTGCGGTGCCCCCCTCCACCATATTCCACCTCGGTCATTGATACGTCTCCAACGTATCTATAATTTTTGATTGCTCCATGCTATATTATCTTCTGTTTTGGACATTATTGGGCTTTATTATTCACTTTTATATTATTTTTGGGACTAACCTATTGACCGGAGGCCCAGCCCAGAATTGCTGTTTTTTGCCTATTTCAGAGTGTCGAAGAAAAAGAATATCAAACGGAGTGCAAACGGAATGAAACCTTCGGGAACATGATTTTTGGAACGAACATGATCCAGGAGACTTGGAACCTACGTCAAGAAATATACCAGGAGGCCACGAGGTAGGGGGGCGCGCCTACCCCCCCAGGCGCGCCCTCCACCCTCGTGGGCCCCCTGTTGCTCCACCGACGTACTCCTTCCTCCTATATATACCTACGTACCCCCAAACGATCAGATACGGAGCCAAAAACCTAATTCCACCGCTGCAACCTTCTGTACCCACGAGATCCCATCTTGGGGCCTGTTCCGGAGCTCCGCCGGAAGGGGCATCGATCACGGAGGGCTTCTACATCAACACCATAGCCCCTCCGATGAAGTGTGAGTAGTTTACCTCAGACCTTCGGGTCCATAGTTATTAGCTAGATTGCTTCTTCTCTCTTTTTGGATCTCAATACAATGTTCTCCCCCTCTCTCGTGGAGATCTATTCGATGTAACCTTCTTTTTGCGGTGTGTTTGTTGAGACCGATGAATTGTGGGTTTATGATCAAGTTTATCTATGAACAATATTTGAATCTTCTCCGAATTCTTTTATGTATGATTGGTTACCTTTGCAAGTCTCTTCGAATTATCAGTTTGGTTTGGCCTACTAGATTGATCTTTCTTGCAATGGGAGAAGTGCTTAGCTTTGGGTTCAATCTTGCGGTGTCCTTTCCCAGTGACAGCAGGGGCAGCAAGGCACGTATTGTATTGTTGCCATCGAGGATAACAAGATGGGGTTTTTATCATATTGCATGAATTGATCCCTCTACATCATGTCATCTTGCTTAACGCGTTACTCTGTTCTTATGAACTTAATACTCTAGATGCATGCTGGATAGCGGTCGATGTGTGGAGTAATAGTAGTAGATGCAGGCAGGAGTCGGTTTACTTGTCTCGGACGTGATGCCTATATACATGATCATACCTAGATATTCTCATAACTATGCTCAATTCTGTCAATTGCTCAACAGTAATTTGTTCACCCACCGTAAAATACTTATGCTCATGAGAGAAGCCACTAGTGAAACCTATGGCCCCCGGGTCTATTTTCCATCATATTAATCTTCCAATACTTAGTTATTTTCCTTTGCTTTTGTTTTACTTTGCATCTTTATCATAAAAATACCAAAATATTATCTTATCATATCTATCAGATCTCACTCTCGTAAGTGACCGTGTAGTGATTGACAACCCCTTATCGCATTGGTTGCGAGGATTTATTTGTTTTGTGTAGGTGCGAGGGACTCGCGTGTAGCCTCCTACTGGATTGATACCTTGGTTCTCAAAAACTGAGGGCAATATTTACGCTACTTTGCTGCATCACCCTTTCCTCTTCAAGGGAAAACCAACGCAGTGCTCAAGAGGTAGCAAGAAGGATTTCCGGCGCCGTTGCCGGGGAGTCTACGCAAAAGTCAACATACCAAGTACCCATCACAAACTCTTATCTCCCGCATTACATTATTCGCCATTTGCCTCCCGTTTTCCTCTCCCCCACTTCACCCTTGCCGTTTTATTCGCCTTTTTCCGTTCGTCTTTTCGTTTGCCTTGATGTCTTACTTTTCTCGTTTGCTCGTTTGGTTGAAATAGTTGAGTATTTATTCCTAAATAGAGAAGCTAAGATCTATGGATCCTCATCCGCTTGCCAATCTTTTTAAGAGATCCAATTATGATGAACCAATTCCTAGTGATTTGGGTGCACTAGATTATCTTTATAAGGTTTTCCTTGAAATCCGTGAATCTGAAAATTGTGATGAAGTGCTTTATGAAGTGATTCACGATAGATCTTTGAATAAAAAGCATGATTGAAATGATGCTATTATAAATTCTCTTAATGTCAATTGTGCTAATATTATGCAAAACCCTAAGCATGGGGATGCTAGTTTTGCTATGTCTACTACTTGTTGCAATGATCATGATTGGGGTGATTCTTCTTATGATCTTGAAAATTTATTTAAGCCCCATGATGAATATGAGATTGATAATAGTGTTTGCAATAATATTGAAAGTGGGTTTGGAAGAGTGTCAACTTTAGATCCCACATATTTGGAGTATGTTCAATCTTATGATATTTTTGATAAAAGTGGGTCTGGAGAGGTCATGACTTTAGTTAATGATAATTCCACTATTTTGGAAGAGTGTCAACTTCGCATGCATGTGGATCGTGTTGAGACTATGTTATGTGATAGCTACTTTTTTGAATTTGCATATGATCCTACATGTAATTATTATGAGAGAGGAGAATATGCTTGTAGAAATTTTTATCTTACTAAATTACCTCTCGTCATGTTGAGATTGCTATCGTCTCTTTGTTCTTCCTTGCATATGCTAATTTTTGTTTGCTATGATATTTGTTTGCTTATAAAATGCCTATGCATAGGAAGTATGTTATACTTAGATGTGTTTGTCACGTGTTTTATGATGCTCTTTTTGCGCTTCAATTCTTATCTTTCATGTGAGCATCATTAAAATTATCAATGCCTAGCTAAAAGGCTTTAAAGAAAAGCGCTTGTTGGGAGACAACCCAATATTTGTCCTTGCTGTTTAGCAATAAATATTTGATCTAGCCTCTGGTTAGATGTGTTTTTATGTTTTAATTAGTGTTTGTGCCAAATTAAACCTATAGGATCTTCTTGGATGATAGTTATTTGATCTTGCAGAAGTTTCGAGAAACTTTCTGTTCATGAAAACAAATGTTAAAAATCACCAGAACATGATAAAATATTTATTCCAATTTCTTCTGATCAATAAACAAATTTTCTAGGTCTTCCTATTTTTTCTGATGTTTTGGACTTCCAGAAGTTTGCGTTAGTTACAGATTACTACAGACTGTTCTGTTTTTGACAGATTCTGTTTTTTCGTGTGTTGTTTGCTTATTTTGATGAATCTATGGCTAGTAAAAGAGTTTATAAACCATAGAGAAGTTGGAATACATTAGGTTTAACACCAATACAAATAAATAATGAGTTCATTACAGTACCTTGAAGTGGTCTTTTGTTTTCTTTCGCTAACGGGGCTCACGAGATTTTCTGCTGAGTTTTGTGTTGTGAAGTTTTCAAGTTTTGGGTGAAAGATTTGATGGATTATGGAACAAGGGTGGCAAGAGCCTAAGCTTGGGGATGCCCATGTCACCCCCAAGATAATATAAGGACACCAAAAAGCCAAAGCTTGGGGATGCCCCGGAAGGCATCCCCTCTTTCATCTACTTCCATCGGTAACTTTACTTGGAGCTATATTTTTATTCACCACATGATATGTGTTTTGCTTGGAGCGTCTTGTATGATTTGAGTCTTTCCTTTTTAGTTTACCACAATCATCCTTGCTGTACACACCTTTTGAGAGAGACACACATGATTCGGAACTTATTAGAATACTCTATGTGCTTAACTTATATCTTTTGAATTATATAGTTTTGCTCTAGTACTTCACTTATATCTTTTAAAGCATGGTGGTGGATTTGTTTTATAGAAACTATTGATCTCTCATGATTCACTTAGATTATTTTGAGAGTCTTAAATAGAATGGTAATTTGCTTAAATAATCCTAATATGCTAGGTATTCAAGAATAGTAAAAAAATTCTTTTGAGTGCGTTGAATACTAAGAGAAGTTTGATGCTTGATGATTGTTTTGAGATACGGAGGTAGTGATATCAAAGTTGTGCTAGTTGAGTAGTTGTGAATTTGAGAAATACTTCTGTTGAAGTTTGCAAGTCCCGTAGCATGCACGTATGGTAAAAGTTATGTAACAAATTTGAAACATGAGGTGTTCTTTGATTGTCCTCCTTATGAGTGGCGGTCCGGGACGAGCGATGGTCTTTTCCTACCAATCTATCCCCCTAGGAGCATGAGCGTAGTGCTTGGCTTTTGATGACTTGTAGATTTTTGCAATAAGTATGTGAGTTCTTTATGACTAATGTTGAGTCCATGTATTATACGCACCCTCACCTTTCCATCATTGCTAGCCTCTTCGGTACCATGCATTGCCCTTTCTCACATTGAGAGTTGGTGCAAACTTCGCCGGTGCATCCAAACCCCGTGATATGATACGCTCTTTCACACATAAACCTCCGTATATCTTCCTCAAAACAGCCACCATACCTACCTATTATGGCATTTCCATAGCCATTCCGAGATATATTGCCATGCAACTTTCTACCATTCCGTTTATCATGACACATTCATCATTGTCATATTGCTTAGCATAATCATGTAGTTGACATAGTGTTTGTGGCAAAACCACCTTTCATAATTCTTTCATACATGCCACTCTTGGTTCATTGCATATCCCGGTACACCGCCGGAGGCATTCATATAGAGTCATACTTTGTTTTAGTATCGAGTTGTAATCATTGAGTTGTAAATAAATAGAAGTGTGATGATCATCATTTTCTAGAGCATTGTCCCAAGTGAGGAATAATAAATAAATAAAAAGAGAGAGAAAGGCCATACAAAAAAGAGAAGGCCCAAAAAAATGAGAGAAAAAGAGAGAAGGGACAATGTTACTATCCTTTTACCACACTTGTGCTTCAAAGTAGCACCATAATCTTCATGATAGAGAGTCTCTTGTTTTGTCACTTTCATAAACTAGTGGGAATTTTTCATTATAGAACTTGGCTTGTATATTCCAACAATGGGCCACCTCAAGTGCCCTAGGTCTTCGTGAGCAAGCAAGTTGGACGCACACCCACTTAGTTTCTTTTGTTGAGCTTTCATACATTTATAGCTCTAGTGCATCCGTTGCATGGCAATCCCTACTCCTTGCATTAACATAAATCGATGGGCATCTCCATAGCTCATTGATTAGCCTCGTTGATGTGAGACTTTCTCCTTTTTTGTCTTCTCCACATAACCCCCATCATCATATTCTATTCCACCATAGTGCTATATCCATGGCTCATGCTCATGTATTGCGTGAAGGTTTATAAAGTTTGAGATTACTAAAGTATGAAACAATTGCTTGGCTTGTCATCGGGGTTGTGCATGATGAGAGCATTCTTGTGTGACGAAAATGGAGCATGACTAAACTATATGATTTTGTAGGGATGAACTTTCTTTGGCCATGTTATTTTGGGAGGACATAATTGCTTAGTTAGTATGCTTGAAGTATTATTATTTTTATGTCAATATGAACTTTTATCTTGAATCTTTCGGATCTGAATATTCATACCCCAATTAAGAAGAATTACATTGAAATTATGCCAAGTAGCACTCCGCATCAAAAATTCTGTTTTTATCATTTACCTACTCGAGGATGAGCAGGAATTAAGCTTGGGGATGCTTGATACGTCTCCAACGTATCTATAATTTTTGATTGCTCCATGCTATATTATCTTCTGTTTTGGACATTATTGGGCTTTATTATTCACTTTTATATTATTTTTGGGACTAACCTATTGACTGGAGGCCCAGCCCAGAATTGCTGTTTTTTTGCCTATTTCAGAGTTTCGCAGAAAAAGAATATCAAACGGAATGAAACCTTCGGGAACGTGATTTTCGGAACAAACATGATCCAGGAGACTTGGACCCTACGTCAAGAAATATACCAGGAGGCCAAGAGGTAGGGGCGCGCCTACCCCCCCCCCCCAGGCGCGCCCTCCACCCTCGTGGGCCCCCTGTTGCTCCACCGACGTACTCCTTCCACTACAGGAATGAGCTACTTTGCCGTCTGCCACGGCAGACGGCAAAGGCAAGGATGGCAGACGGCAAAGGCCTTTGCCGTCTGCCGCGGACGGCAAAAGGCTACGGCAAAGTAGGCATCGATAAAGAGCTTCTTTGCCGTCTGCTTTTGCAGCGGACGGCAAAGGGGCCTTTGTTATCAGCGGCTGACGGCAAAGAAAGCCGACGGTAATAAATGCGCTGTTAGTCCGTTAGGCGGCTAACGGCAGCCTTTGCCGTCCGCCGCTGACGGCAAAGAGCATCCAGCCTTTGCCGTCCGCCGAATGACGTCAGCTGGACGTCACTGCGGGACAAGCCTTTGCCGTCTGCTGCTGTAGGCAAATGTGGGCATTCTTTGCCGTCTGCCACTGTAGGCAAAGCCTTTCCCGTCCGCCGCTGTAGGCAAACTGACCAAATGGGTCAGCTCCCAGGGAGCACAGGTGGCCGCCGCGTGGCTTCTTTGCCGTCCGCGGCAGACAGCAAAGGAGCCTTTGCCATCAGCGGCTGACGGCAAAGGTGCCTCTTTTTTTCTTTTTTTTTTAATCCAGCAATTTTCACAGCAAATATATGACATATATATATATATTTCACAGGGCTATTTAACAGCAAACATATGACATATCCACCACATAAGTTTCATCGTGCATACATATATAGTTCCATCCATTCATACATAGCAAGTTGCACATACACATTGTTCCATCCATACATATTACAATGCAAAGTTTCATCAAGATAGAAAGTTCCATCATAGCAAGCTAGAAGAATGCTAGAGGAGAATGAAAGAAAAAAGAAGCACTCCATCATAGCAAGCTAGCTTCCTGAAGTGAATGAAATCTGCAAAATGGCAAATAAGAATGTTAGAAAAAGGTGACTAGAAGAAGAAGTATATGCCATTTATGAGCTAACTTAGGTGAAATGGATCATTAATGAGCTAACTTAGTTGAAATGGATCGTTTATGAGATAACTTAGGTATAATGCATCATTTTAGAGCTAACCTAGGTAAGATGGATCATTTTGGAGCTAACCTAGGTGAAATGGATCGTTTTTTAGCTAAGTTAGGTGAAATGGATCGTTTATGAGCTAACCTAGGTGAAATAGATCATTTATGAGCTAACTTAGGTAAAATGCATCATTTTAGAGCTAACCTAGGTGTGATGGGTCACTTTGGAGCTAAACTAGGTAAAATGGATCGTTTGTGAGCTAACCTAGGTGAAATGGATCGTTTGTGAGCTAATCTAGGTAAAATGTGTCATTTTAGAGCTAACTTGGGTAAAATGCATCATTTTGGAGCTAACCTAGGTAAGATGGGTCATTTTGGAGCTAACCTAGGTAAAATGGGTCATTTTAGAGCTAACATAGGTAAAATTGATCATTTTGGAGCTAGTCTAGGTAAAATGGGTCATTTTAGAGCTAACTTGGGTAAAATGGATCATTTATGAGCTAACTAAGGTAAAATTGTCATTTTAGAGCTAACTTAGGTAAAATGGATTATTTATGAGCTAACTAAGCTAATTATGCCATTTTTGACATAAGTAAGCTAAGTACATGTCATTATTGAGCAAACCTAGTTAACTAAGCATATTAGAGCTTACTTAGGTCATTTTGGAGGAAACAAAGCTAAGTATAGATCATTTTAGAGCTAACTTAGGTAAAATGGATGGTTTTGGAGGTCAGTAAGCTTATTAAGTCATTTTGGAGGAAAAGAAGCTAACTCTAGGTCATTGTGGTAAGCATATTGGAGGAAATAAGGCTAAGTCTAGGTCTTTATGCATTTGTTAAGCAAAACACTAGAGAAACTTACCATGATCATGGAGGTGTAGGAGCGGGTTGGCTCGTGCTGGTAGCTGGAGAAGGATCATGCGATGCTTGTCTGGAGTTACGCTGCACCAAAGATCATTTCCAATGTCTCGTTAGCATGATGACACTCAAATGTTAAGAGTAGCAAGTAATGTCCATTCAAATTAAACTCATCGTGGTCCCAGGAGCAATCACAGGCATCGGCGGAGCGGTCTGACCGGTCTTCTCGCACACAGACTGCACATTTGGTTTTGACGACTCAATCATACTAGTTAGTAATGAGACAAACACTACATGAATCTTTTGGCTAATCTACAGAAGAAACTTACCACAAGGAGCTCGTACATGGCCCTTGCCTGCATGTCATTCCGTGCCCTCTCCTCCTCCAACATCTTTGTCGTCCTCTCCTCCAACTCCCGCTGCCTCTCCGCCTCCTCCGCCAGATGTTTCTCCGTTCTATCTCTCTCACTCTGTATAGCAGCCTGCAACACCACTCCTCGTTACCATTTGTAATCATTGACGGAAGCACACACAATGTTATGGTGAAAGATAGCTGAGTACGTATAACTAACCTTGATGGCGAGTTGGACTGGCCGTTCACGAGACCTTATCTCAGGAGCGGAGCTCGACTGGCGCGCCTTGATCTCCGGGAGAGTGCTAGGACAACGGATAAGTCCATCTCCAATGGCTATGGAGCCATGGGACCTCCCGCCACCAGATATCATCACCAGCTCTGGATCAATGGGACCCTGGCTCGGGTTAAAGTCCTCCCCTTTCCTCGCCTTCCCCTCATCTCTATATTTCACGAGCTTGTCGTGGGAGGAGATGTTGGTGAAGTTGTTTGCATCATCGAGGTCAGACGGAGAGAATGCCTTGACTTTCTTGAAAGAGGCAGTGTGGGCCATGGCATATAGGTCGTACACCTCTGGCACCTTATCCGCCTTATTGTAGCGTGCCTGAAAGAGAGAAACAAAGTAAATTAGTAATTAAAGGGCTCAATCTAGCATGATGAATGAATTGCATGAATCATGAAGCAAACCACATACCCAGTTCCGCCCGAACTGATATAAGTTGGAGCTGCCTTGATGGTGTGGCACACCTTCCATTTGGGCACGTTTGTCCTTGGCATCGTTGTGGTGGGCTAGCCATTCTTTTGAGCACCACTCATTGACCAACACCTCCCAACAATCCATCCGATCCGCACACCATCTCGGAGGCGCCTAAGTTAGCAAATAGAAACTTCAGCGCTACGGCTATGAATTACTAAATGAAGTAAGTAAGTACAAGGCCTTAAGAATTACCTTCATGTACTGCTCCTTACTCAGGAACTTCTCGTTGCATGCTGGCTTGGTCTTCTTGAGACCAGGCAAGGCGTAGTAGTCTCGAACAGCCTGCACCCGAGCCTCGTGCCGTAAGTTCTGTAGTAGGCGCTTGCAGACGTTATCAATAAAATTTGCCGCGTCCTCCTCGTATCCCTCCTCACACCTGTAGAATGTCTGCAATCAAATGAGACAATATTGATTAGTACAATTAATAACTAGCTAGTTGAAGATATTTAATTGTGTAAAGGAGAAATTACCCAAAACTTTCTGATCACCACGTATGCCCTCGTCTTGCACAAGACACCGTCGATAATCTCACCCGGCGTGGCCGAGGCAGCCAAGTAGTGCTCCCAGCTCAATCCAAGCTCTGGAAGCCGACCCTCACCAGGCAACGTGACAAATCCCGGGAAGTTTTGCCGACAAAGAACTCCAAGGACGGAGTTGGGCCCGCGGACACTATGATGGTGGTCCCAACCCCTACAGCATGACAAGGCCAAAGCATTAGATATTTGAAGAAATGTGAATGTAGAAGGTACAAAAAGATTAAATGCACTTACCTCTCCCCATCAGGGAAAATCAACCACCTCTGCTCGCGGGTCGCCGGCACGGACGGGAGCTGTGTACAACCACGCTGGTAGACGGTGCCCCCGTCCTCCTCAATATCAGTTGGCTCCCCACCATCATCAGCATGGCCACTCGGCCCCTCAGACTCATCCGGCCAGGTACCCCATCCAGACGTGTGCTCCTCTAGGGTCTCGTGGGCCGAAGGCCCGTCGATCCAAGGCTCGTAGGCTGAAGGCCCGTCGACCCGAGGCTCGTGGGCCGAAGGCTCGTGGACCGGAGTCCGTGTAGCCTCCTCCTCGGACGAGTCCACCCTAGCAGTCACGTGCTCGGGTGAAACAGCTGGGGGCGGCGGCGAGGAAGGCGCCCTAGCAGTCACCCTACCTCCTCTCCCGCGACCACGTGCTCCAACTCCTCTCTTCTTCCCTCCCTTACCTTGTCTCCTGCTGGGCACCGCTGTCGATGGAGAAGGGCCCGGCAATGTCGCCATACTGTCCAGCAATGCTCGGCGGAGAGGTGCGTGTGGAATGGAAGACCTCCCACCACGCGCCGACGAAGAAGGGGCCTCGGAGCGCTCCCGACCAGCGCCCACCATCTTTCAACACCTGCCATGACGAAGAGTAAACAAAATTAGTACAACATAAAAAAATACCGACATGAATAATAATATGTATATCACTTAAGTGTATCATCGTCAAGTACAACATAAAAAAATTGAATACCTGACACTACTAATAATCTCGATCACTATCATTAATAAATGCATAATCATCATCATCACTATAATCAATGACGGGCTCATAGGGTTCAGTGGCATCAACATGTGGAAGGCCACCTTGACGTAATCGGTCAAGCATTGACAGGTCATCCGCAGCAGTAACCTCTTCTTGTTCCGGCTCTTCTTGTTCCTCCTCTAGGTTGATGTCGGATTCACTGTCGCTGTCTACTTCAATGTTTTGGGGTGAAGTATAGCGGTTCTTGAAACACTTTTTGGAAAGACGTGTCTCTTGGAAGAATTCTCCTTCATATGTGTCTGGGTTAATGTGAGGTTCATAATCCTCTTCCTTTGGGGGAGATAGTCTAGCACGTGGCGGCACTTCATAAACAACATCCCAACCTTTCAGAGTTGGATTAGTTTGGCAGGCCCACGGTAGATAGAATACTTGGGTCGCCTGTGGAGCCGTAATATAGACATCAGGAACATCTAAATGGGTGCTTTGTTTGATTTCAACTAGCCCTATATGTTCATGAGTCCTTCTAGTCTCCTTCGGCTGAAACCAATAACATTTGAAGAGTACAACATTCGGTGGGTTGTCACCATAGAATAGAAGTTCTTAAATTGCTTCAACTCTCCCATAATACTCGGTACCTCCTTCGCCGATAGCAGATACACAACAATTTGTAGACTTTCGGTCGGCCATGGATAGCTCTTTGCCATAGGTACGAAAGCGATACCCGTTGATGTCGTATTTGTCAAATGAACGGACCTTATAGTCAAAACCATTAGCGACTTGTCTCAATTCGGTGTCCATAGATTCTGAATTAGCCTACAAGTTTAATACGAAAGGATTATTGCATTAGGCAGAAATTAGCGAATGTAATGAAATGGTCTAATAGAAATTACCGTTTCTTTGAACCAAGAGATGAAACCGGGATAGCCGCCTCCTTGCTTTGCGAGAAGCTCATAATCTTCGGCGGAATCCTTTTGGATTACCGCTCCATACGAGAATATGGCGACGTATCGACTATATGAAATATGCAGGAATAAGAGCACTTCAAAGGAAATAGAAGTTGCGAAACAATGTACCGAGAACTTACTCGATGTACGGCCACACTTCTGTCAGGTTGTTGAAGATATACAACGTAATGGTCCGCCATTCTTCGTTATCCAAAGATATTGGTTTCGAACCACTGGCTGGTGCGAAATTCCCTTTGAATAGGCTGAGGTTGGATCCACCCTTTTGAGGTTCGTCAGCATTGTACCGAGGCTTCGGATTATGCAAATGACGATTTTTGGCTTCGTAGTGTGCTGTCAGGAAGTTTGCCACCTCCTCAGTGATGAATGCCTCAGCCATCGATGCTTCAATTCTACGTTTATTTTTACATTTTTGTCGAAGCATCTTCTGCATCCTCTCAGTTGGGTAGCACCAACGATTTTGCATGGGCCCCCCCAATCTTGCCTCGGTCGGGAGATGCAAAATCAAATGCTGCATTGGATTAAAGAAGCCCGGTGGAAAGATCTTCTCTAACTTGCAGATCAACTCCGGCGCCAACTCTTCCATTTCTTCTAGCACGCCAGGCGATAGTTCTTTCGCACAAAGAACACAGAAGAAATAGCAGAGTTCTGCCAGTACTAGCCATTCATCCTCAGGGATGAAGCCACGCAACATAACCGGCATTACCCGCTCAATCCATATGTGCCAATCATGACTCTTGAGACCAAATATCTTCAATTTATCAAGACTCGCTCCCCTCTTTAGATTCGCTGCATACCCATCGGGGAACATCAACTGCATTTTCACCCACAAGATAATTTCCCTCATAGCTGGCCTTCCAAGATTGAACCACGCCTTTGGCTTCGTCCAGTTCTGCTTTCCTTTCGGTTCTTTCATGTTTTGTAACGGCCTATCACATAGCGCCTCCAGATCGACTCTAGCCTTAGTATTATCCTTTGACTTCCCATCTATGCCGAACAATGTACCAAAAAGTGCCTCGGCGATATTCTTCTCAGTGTGCATCACGTCGATGTTCTGTGGGCAAAGGAGGTCTTTGAAGTAAGGCAGATCCCATAAGCATGTCTTATGAGTCTAGGCGTGCTTAGACTTATACCCCTTGAAGTACCCTGGACGCTCTGGATCTGGCTCGAGAGCATTTAACTGATCCAGGGTCTGTTGGCCTGTCAACGTAGGTGGTGCAGATTTTTTGACAACTCTACCTCTGATGAAGTTCTTCTTGTCTTTCCTGAACTTATGGCAAGGATCCAGGAACTGTCTATGCATGTCGAAGCAAGAAAACTTGCGACCGGCCTGAAGAGAACGAAACTCAAGAGCTCCCTTGCATGCGGGGCACGGGAGCCTTCCATGCACACACCAGCCAACGAATAGCGCATATGCCGGCAAGTCATGCGTCGAGTACATGTAATTGGGCCCTAGAATTATCAACGTCGGGAAAATGTTCTTTCTTTGCATAATCTGTCCGGGGCGGAGATTGAGTGGAAAGACAAATACGGGCCAACAACTGTATTGGGTTGCCATTAACCAAACACACTGAACCCATCCGTGTTGATGCCGACTCGAGGATGCCTCGGATCTGCCGCTTTGTCAGCATGTAATTCATCAAACTTTTTCCATGCAACACCATCCGATGTGTGTACGATCATCAGATTCCCATTTGCAGCTAGTTCGGTTCTTTTGCCCGTTTTGTGCCATGTCATCTGTCTGGCTGTCTCTTCGACCATGAAAAGACGTTGAAGTCTTGGTATGATTGGCATATACCGAAGAACACTAACGGGGATTTTGGTCTATTTCTTCTCACCCATACCGTTGTCTACCACAACATACCTGGAAGACTTGCAAATGGGACAACAGTTCAAGTCTGCATAGTCAAGCCTAAATAAGACACATCCTTTCTCACAGGCATGTATCTTCTCATAGGGCATCTTAAGTGCACGGAGGATTTTGTCCGACTGGTACAGGTTTGCAGGCATTACATGGCCTTTGGGTAGAAAGCGTCCAAATACTGTCATCATTGCGTCGTATCATTCTCTGCCCAAGTTGAACTGAGCCTTCAGAGCCATTACTTGTGAGATGGCATCCAACTGACAAAGCTCAGTGTGCTCGTGGAGCGGACGTTTTGAAGACTCCAACATTTCATTGAAGGCCTTTGCAGATTCCTCCATCTCCTCGTCCGAATCCCGAGCATCATCGAAGTCTTGCACCATGTTTTCCATCCCGGTACCATGCTCGTCAATGCGATGACGATCCACCTCAGCTCGGTCACGTT
Source organism: Aegilops tauschii subsp. strangulata (assembly GCF_002575655.3). NCBI lineage: Eukaryota > Viridiplantae > Streptophyta > Magnoliopsida > Poales > Poaceae > Aegilops > Aegilops tauschii. Next base: position 6,690,821 of record NC_053039.3, read on the forward strand.
GGGCAGACTCACCATGATATGTCCACACCGTATAATCGGGCGTTAAACCACTCTTCTGCAGGTGTTTGCCCATTTCAGCCTCTGTCCTCTTTTCCCAATTGCCGCACCGTAAACAGGGGCACCAGGTTTTCCTCTGGCCATTTGCAAATGCGGCTTGCACAAACCCCTTGGTTTTTGTGAACCATTCAGTGCTCCATTTGTTCTGACCAGTGTGAGCGGTGTACATCCACGCATGATCACTCATCTTGACTTTCAGAGCTACTGGACACACAACAAATATATATATATATATATTATATATATATATATAATTCACCATGTATATATTCATCAGTTGATCTACTTTGTCAATTTTATTACGTCCATGCAACCTACACTCTAATAGGTAATGATAGGTCCTAATCCCACCCGAGTATGTGTAGATTGGGTTCATTTTCCCATGCTATGCTATGCCGAAATTTTGCGTCGGATCCGGAGCAAAGCATATGGGAAAACGAACCCAATCTACACATACTCGGGCTGTCCATGGATAGCGTTGGACAATTCGAAAGAATCACGGTTATAAATATGCAAATGCATGCATATTTATAACTATAACGCTTTCGAACGGGAGACACATATTGGTTACGCATACTGATGATTCAATACAGATATATAGCTAACTATAACGCTATCGGCACGAACACCGGAACAGAGCAAATAATTAAGGGGGGAGGAGGACATGTCATTTGTGCTCACCCACGAACAAAGGGGCAGAGCTCGTCAAACGCACGGGGAGGTCGTCGAACACCAAACCTCGCAGCGATGAAACAACTGCACATTTAAATCTACCCGATCAACACAATTATATATGATGTTTTTCATAACAAAATCAAAAAATATATGACCTAACTCATAATTCACAAATATATGACCCCGTCGGCCTCTGGAAGGCCAAAGAGCACCTTTTCGGGAGGTGTCGGGGGTCGGGGTGTCGTGTCGGTGTCGGGGTGCCGTGTCAGGGTCGGGGTGCTGTTTCGGGGTCGGGGTGTCGTGTCGGGGTCGATCAGGGTGTCGGGGTGTGGTGTCGGGGTCGGGGTGTCGGGGTCAGGGGGTCGGGGTGTCGGGGTGTGGTGTCGGGGTCAGGGTGTCGGGGTGAGGGGGTCAGGGGGTCAGGGTGCTGCTTCGGGGTCGGGGTGTCGGGGTGTGGTGTCAGGGTCGGGGTGTCGAGGTCAGGGGGTCAGGGGGTCGGGGTGTAGGGGTGTGGTGTCGGGGTCAGGTGGTCGGGGTGTCGGGGTGTCATGTCGGGGTCGGGGTGTCGGGGTCAGGGGGTCGGGGTGTTTCCTTCTATCCTTCTTCTTCTTTCCTTTCTTCTTCTTCTTCTTCTTCTTCTTTCCTTCTCTTCTTCTTCCCCTTCTACATATTCTTCTTTTCTTCTTCTTCTTTTTTCATATTTTTTCTACTTCTTTTAATAATATAACTAAATATCTAAACCCTAACACTAACACATACACATACACTAACACTAACACTAACACATATCTAGACCTAAATCTAACACTAGCACTAAATCTAACACTAACACTAACACATATATAGACCTAAATCTAACACAAACAATTAAACAGAAAAAAAGAAAAAACAGGAAAAAAAACAACTCACCGAAGCTCGGGGGTGGCGGTGGCGACGGGGGCGGCGGGCGGCAGGGTGGCGATGGCGACGGGGGTGGCAGGGCTCCGGGGCGGTGGAGCTCAGGCGAAGCCGGCAGGGAGGCGGGGCCGATGGGGCCACGGTGGCGGGTCGCGGGGGCGGCGGCGGGTGTTGGGGGCGGTGGCAGGGGCGGGGGCAGGTGGCGGTGGCGGCGGCGGATGCTGGGGGCGGGGGCGGTGGCGGGGTGGTGGGGCGACGGGGCAGGCTGCGGCGGGTGGCGGGGGTGGCGGCGGGTGGGGGGGCGGCGCCACGCGGCTGGGGGTCGATCTGGTCGTGGAGAGAAACAGAGAGGAAGGGGGTGGGGGCTCGGCCGTTAGTTAGGTTAGTGAAGTTAGGTCTTTGCCGTCCGCTATTTTTCTCTCTTTGTCGTCCGCTAGCGGACGGCAAAGAGGGGAGCCGTTAAGTTTTATCTAATCAGCTCGTAAGTGGGGCCACCTCTCACTTTGCCGTCAGCCAGCTTACGGCAAAGAATCTTTGTCGTCAGCTAGCGGACGGCAAAGAACTGGCTGATGGCAAAATCCTTCTTTGCCATCAGCCAGTTCTTTGTCGTCCGTTTTTTGTAAGCGGACGGCAAAGACCTTCTTTGCCGTCAGCTAGCAGACGGCAAAGAAGTGGCAGACGGCAAATAAGCTAATTCCAGTAGTGTTCCTCCTATATATACCTACGTACCCCCAAACGATCAGATACGGAGCCAAAAACCTAATTCCACCGCCGCAACCTTCTGTACCCACGAGATCCCATCTTGGGGCCTGTTCCGGAGCTCCGCCGGAAGGGGCATCGATCACGGAGGGCTTCTACATCAACACCATAGCCCCTCCGATGAAGTGTGAGTAGTTTACCTCAGACCTTCGGGTCCATAGTTATTAGCTAGATTGCTTCTTCTCTCTTTTTGGATCTCAATACAATGTTCTCCCCCTCTCTCGTGGAGATCTATTCGATGTAACCTTCTTTTTGCGGTGTGTTTGTTGAGACCGATGAATTGTGGGTTTATGATCAAGTTTATCTATGAACAATATTTGAATCTTCTCTGAATTCTTTTATGTATGATTGGTCATCTTTGCAAGTCTCTTCGAATTATCAGTTTGGCTTGGCCTACTAGATTGATCTTTCTTGCAATGGGAGAAGTGCTTAGCTTTGGGTTCAATCTTGTGGTGTCATTTCCCAATGACAGCAGGGGTAGCAAGGCACGTATTGTATTGTTGCCATCGAGGATAACAAGATGGTTTTTTTATCATATTGCATGAATTTATCCCTCTACATCATGTCATCTTGCTTAAGGCGTTACTCTGTTCTTATGAACTTAATACTCTAGATGCATGCTGGATAGCGGTCGATGTGTGGAGTAATAGTAGTAGATGCAGGCAGGAGTCGGTTTACTTGTCTCAGACGTGATGCCTATATACATGATCATACCTAGATATTCTCATAACTATGCTCAATTCTGTCAATTGCTCAACAGTAATTTGTTCACCCACCGTAAAATACTTATGCTCATGAGAGAAGCCACTAGTGAAACCTATGGCCCCGGGGTCTATTTTCCATCATATTAATCTTCCAATACTTAGTTATTTTCCTTTGCTTTTATTTTACTTTGCATCTTTATCATAAAAATACCAAAATATTATCTTATCATATCTATCAGATCTCACTCTTGTAAGTGACCGTGTAGTGATTGACAACCCCTTATCGCGTTGGTTGCGAGGATTTATTTGTTTTGTGTAGGTGTGAGGGACTCGCGCGTAGCCTCCTACTGGATTGATACCTTGGTTCTCAAAAACTGAGGGAAATACTTATGCTACTTTGCTGCATCACCCTTTCCTCTTCAAGGGAAAACCAACGCAGTGCTCAAGAGGTAGCAGTCATATCGTAGCGGTGCTTAGGTGAAGCCCTGCGTCGGTAGCAACATCATCACTGTCACCACGCCGTCGTGCTGACGGAACTCTCCCGTGAAGCTCTGCTGGATCGGAGTTCGCGAGACGTCATCGAGTTGAACGTGTGCTGGACTCGGAGGTGCCGTACGTTCGGTACTTGGATCGATTGGATCATGAAGACGTACGACTACATCAACTGCGTTGTGCTAACACTTCCGCTTTCGGTCTACGAGGGTACGTGGACAACATTCTCCCCTCTCGTTGCTATGCATCACCATGATCCTGTGTGTGCGTAGGAATTTTTTTGAATTTACTACGTTCCCCAATAGTGGCATCCGAGCCAGGTTTTATGCGTAGATGTTATATGCACGAGTAGAACACAAGTGAGTTGTGGACGGTACAAGTCATACTGCTTACCAGCATGTCATACTTTGGTTCGGCGGTATTGTTGGATGAACCGGCCCGGACCGACATTACGCGTACGCTTACGCGAGACTTGTTCTACCGACGTGCTTTGCACATAGGTGGCTGGCGGGTGTCAGTTTCTCCAACTTTAGGTGAACCGAGTGTGGCTACGCCCGGTCCTTGAGAAGGTTAAAACAGCACTAACTTGACGAACTATCATTGTGGTTTTGATGCGTAGGTAAGAACGGTTCTTGCTCAGCCCGTAGCAGCCACGTAAAACTTGCAACAACAAAGTAGAGGACGTCTAACTTGTTTTTGCAGGGCATGTTGTGATGTGATATGGTCAAGGCATGATGCTATATTTTATTGTATGAGATGATCATGTTTTGTAACCGAGTTATCGGCAACTGGCTGGAGCCATATGGTTGTCACTTCATTGTATGCAATGCAATCGCCCTGTAATTGCTTTACTTTATCACTAAGCGGTAGCGATAGTCGTAGAAGCAATAGTTGGCGAGACGACAACAATACTACGATGGAGATCAAGGTTTCGCGCCGGTGACGATGGTGATCATGACGGTGCTTCGGAGATGGAGATCACAAGCACAAGATGATGATGGCCATATCATATCACTTATATTGATTGCATGTGATGTTTATCTTTTATGCATCTTATTTTGCTTCGGTTGACGGTAGCATTATAAGATGATCTCTCACTAAATTTCAAGATAAAGGTGTTCTCCCTGAGTATGCACCGTTGCCAAAGTTCGTCGTGCCGAGACACCACGTGATGATCGGGTATGATAAGCTCTACATTCATCTACAACGGGTGCAAGCCAGTTTTTGCACACGCAGAATACTCAGGTTAAACTTGACGAGCCTAGCATATGCAGATATGGCCTCGGAACACTGAGACCGAAAGGTCGAGCGTGAATCATATAGTAGATATGATCAACATAGTGATGTGCACCATTGAAAACTACTCTATCAAACGTGATGATCAGAAATGGTTTAGTTGATTTGGATCACGTAATCACTTAGATGATTAGAGGGATGTCTATCTAAGTGAGAGTTCTTAAGTAATATGATTAATTGAACTTAAATTTATCATGAACTTAGTACCTGATAGTATTTTGCTTGTCTTTGTTGATTGTAGATAGATGGCCCGTGCTGTTGTTCCGTTGAATTTTAATGCGTTCCTTGAGAAAGCAAAGTTGAAAGATGATGGTTGCAATTACACGGACTGGGTCCGTAACTTCAGGATTATCCTCATTGCTGCACAGAAGAATTACGTCCTGGAAGCACCGCTAGGTGTACCACCTGTGCCGGCAACTGCAGACATTGTGAATGCCTGGCAGTCGCGTGTTGATGACTACTCGATAGTTTAGTGTGCCATGCTTTACGGCATAGAACCGGGACTTCAACGACGTTTTGAACGTCATGGAGCATATGAGATGTTCCAGGAGTTGAAGTTAATATTTCAATCAAATGCCCGGATTGAGAGATATGAAGTCTCCAATAAGTTCTACAGCTGCAAAATGGAAGAGAATAGTTCTGTCAGTGAACATATACTCAGAATGTCTGGGTACTGCAATCACTTGATTCAACTGGGAGTTAATCTTCCGGATGATAGTGTCATTGACAGAATTCTTCAACCACTGCCACCAAGCTACAAGAGCTTCGTGATGAACTATAATATGCAAGGGATGGATAAGACAATTCCCGAGCTCTTCGCAATGCTAAAAGTTGCGGAGGTAGAAATCAAGAAGGAGCATCAAGTGTTGATGGTCAACAAGACCACCAGTTTCAAGAAAAAGGGCAAAGGGAAGAAGAAGGGGAACTTCAAAAAGAATAGCAAACAAGTTGTTGCTCAAGAGAAGAAACCCAAGTCTGGACCTAAACCTGAGACTGAGTGCTTCTACTGCAAGCAGACTGGTCACTGGAAGCGGAACTACCCCAAGTATTTGGCGGATAAGAAGGATGGCAAGGTGAACAAAGGTATAAGTGATATACATGTTATTGATGTGTACCTTACTAGAGCTCGAAGTAGCACCTGGGTATTTGATACTAGTTTTGTTGCTAATATTTGCAACTCGAAATAGGGACTACGGATTAAGCGAAGACCTGGCTAAGGATGAGGTGACGATGCGCGTGGGAAATGGTTCCAAAGTCGATGTGATCGCCGTCGGCACGCTACCTCTACATCTACCTTCGGGATTAGTTTTAGACCTCAATAATTGTTATTTGGTGCCAGCGTTAAGCATGAACATTATATCTGGATCTTGTTTGATGCGAGACGGTTATTCATTTAAATATGAGAATAATGGTTGTTCTATTTATGTGAGTAATATCTTTTATGGTCATGCACCCTTGAAGAGTGGTCTATTTTTGTTGAATCTCGATAGTAGTGATACACATATTCATAATGTTGAAGCCAAAAGATGCAGAGTTGATAATGATAGTGCAACTTATTTGTGGCACTGCCGTTTGGGTCATATTGGTGTAAAGCGCATGAAGAAACTCCATACTGATGGACTTTTGGAATCACTTGATTATGAATCACTTGGTACTTGCGAACCATGACTTATGGGCAAGATGACTAAAACGCTGTTCTCCGGAACAATGGAGCGAGCAACACATTTGTTGGTGATCATACATACTGATGTATGTGGTCTGATGAATGTTGAGGCTCGTGGCGGGTATCATTATTTTCTCACCTTCACAGATGATTTGAGCAGATATGGGTATATCTACTTAATGAAACATAAGTCTGAAACATTTGAAAAGTTCAAAGAATTTCAGAGTGAAGTGGAAAATCATCGTAATAAGAAAATAAAGTTTCTATGATCTGATCGTGGAGGAGAATATTTGAGTTACGAGTTTGGTCTACATTTGAAACAATGCGGAATAGTTTCGCAACTCACGCCACCCGGAACACCACAGCGTAATGGTGTGTCCGAACGTTGTAATCATACTTCACTAGATATCGTGCGATCTATGGTGTCTCTTACTGATTTACCGCTATCATTTTGGGGTTATGCTTTAGAGACGGCTGCATTCACGTTAAATAGGGCACCTTCGAAATCCGTTGAGACGACGCCTTATGAACTGTGGTTTGGCAAGAAACCAAAGTTGTTGTTTATTAAAGTTTGGGGCTGCGATGCTTATGTGAAAAAGCTTCAACCTGATAAGCTCAAACCCAAATTGGAGAAATGTGTCTTCATAGGATACCCAAAGGAAACTGTTGGGTACACCTTCTATCACAGATCCGAAGGCAAGACATTCGTTGCTAAGAATGGATCCTTTCTAGAGAAGGACTTTCTCTCGAAAGAAGTGAGTGGGAGGAAAGTAGAAATTGATGAGGTAACTGTACCTGCTCCCTTATTGGAAAGTAGTTCATCACAGAAACCGGTTCCTGTGAAACCTACACCAATTAGTGAGGAAGCTAATGATATTGATCATGAAACTTCAGATCAAGTTACTACTGAACCTCGTAGGTCAACCAGAGTAAGATCCGCACCAGAGTGGTACGGTAATCCTATTCTGGAGGTCATGTTACTTGACCAAGGCGAACCTACGAACTATGAACAAGCGATGGTGAGCCCAGATTCCGCAAAATGGCTTGAGGCCATGAAATCTGAGATGGGATCCATGTATGAGAACAAAGTGTGGACTTTGGTTGACTTGCCCGATGATCGGCAAGCCATTGAGAATAATTGGATCTTCAAGAAGAAGACTGACGCTGACGGTAATGTTACTGTCTATAAAGCTCGACTTGTTGCGAAAGGTTTTCGACAAGTTCAAGGGATTGACTACGATGAGACTTTCTCACCCGTAGCGATGCTTAAGTCTGTCCGAATCATGTTAGCAATTGCCGCATTTTATGATTATGAAATTTGGCAGATGGATGTCGAAACTGCATTCCTGAATGGATTTCTGGAAGAAGAGTTGTATATGATGCAACCAGAAGGTCTTGTCGATCCAAAGGGAGCTAACAAAGTGTGCAAGCTCCAGCGATCCATTTATGGATTGGTGCAAGCCTCTCGGAGTTGGAATAAGCGTTTTGATAGTGTGATCAAAGCACATGGTTTTATATAGACTTTCGGAGAAGCCTGTCTTTACAAGAAAGTGAGTGGGAGCTCTGTAGCATTTTTGATATTATATGTGGTTGACATATTGCTGATTGGAAATGATATAGAATTTCTGGACAGCATAAAAGGATACTTGAATAAGAGTTTTTCTATGAAAGACCTCGGTGAATCTGCTTACATACTAGGCATCAAGATCTATAGAGATAGATCAAGACGCTTGAGGACTTTCACAAAGCACATACCTTGACAAAGTTTTGAAGAAGTTCAAAATGGATCAAGCAAAGAAAGGGTTCTTTCCTGTGTTACAAGGTGTGAAGTTGAGTCAGACTCAATGCCCGACCACTGCAGAAGATAGAGAGAAAATGAAAGGTGTTCCCTATGCTTTAGCCATAGGCTCTATCATGTATGCAATGCTGTGTACCGGACCTAATGTGTGTCTTGCTATTAGCCTAGCAGGGAGGTACCAAAGTAATCCACGAGTGGATCACTAGACAGCGGTCAAGAACATCCTGAAATACCTGAAAAGGACTAAGGATATGTTTCTCGTTTATGGAGGTGACAAAGAGCTAGTCGTAAATGGTTACGTCGATGCAAGCTTTGACACTGATCCGGACGATTCTAAATCGCAAACCGGATACGTGTTTACATTGAACGGTGGAGCTGTCAGTTAGTGCAGTTCTAAACAAAGCATCGTGGCGGGATCTACGTGTGAAGCAGAGTACATAGCTGCTTTGGAAGCAGCAAATGAAGGAGTCTGGATGAAGGAGTTCATATCCGATCTAGGTGTCATACCTAGTGCATCGGGTCCAATGAAAATCTTCTGTGACAATACTGGTGCAATTGCCTTGGCAAAGGAATCCAGATTTCACAAGAGGACCAAGCACATCAAGAGACGCTTCAATTCCATCCGGGACCAAGTCCAGGTGGGAGACATAGAGATTTGCAAGATACATACGGATCTGAATATTGCAGACCCATTGACTAAGCCTCTTCCACGAGCAAAACATGATCAACACCAAAACTCCATGGGTGTTAGAGTCATTACTGTATAATCCAGATTATCGACTCTAGTGCAAGTGGGAGACTGAAGGAAATATGCCCTAGAGGCAATAATAAAGTTATTATTTATTTCCTCATATCATGATAAATGTTTATTATTCATGCTAGAATTGTATTAACCGGAAACATAATACATGTGTGAATACATAGACAAACATAATGTCACTAGTATGCCTCTACTTAACTAGCTCGTTAATCGAAGATGGTTGAGTTTCCTAGCCATGGACATGAGTTCTCATTTGATTAACGGGATCACATCATTAGAAGAATGATGTGATTGACTTGACCCATTCCGTTAGCTTAGCACTTGATCGTTTAGTATGATGCTATTGCTTTCTTCATGACTTATACATGTTCCTATGACTATGAGATTATGCAACTCCCGTTTACCGGAGGAACACTTTGTGTGCCACCAAACGTCACAACGTAACTGGGTGATTATAAAGGTGCTCTACAGGTGTCTCCGAAGGTACTTGTTGAGTTGGCGTATTTCGAGATTAGGATTTGTCACTCCGATTGTCGGGGAGGTATCTCTGGGCCCTCTCGGTAATGCACATCACTATAAGCCTTGCAAGCAATGTGACAAATGAGTTAGTTACGGGATGATGCATTACAGAACGAGTAAAGAGACTTGCCGGTAACGAGATTGAACTAGGTATTGAGATACCGACGATCGAATCTCGGACAAGTAACATACCGATGACAAAGGGAACAATGTATGTTGTTATGCGGTTTGACCGATAAAGATCTCCGTAGAATATGTAGGAGCCAATATGAGCATCCAGGTTCCTCTATTGGTTATTGACCGGAGACTTGTCTCGGTCATGTCTACATAGTTCTCGAACCCGTAGGGTCCGCACGCTTAAAGTTAGATGACGATCAGTATTATGAGTTTTGTGTTTTGATGTACCGAAGGTAGTTCGGAGTCCCGGATATGATCACGGACATGACGAGGAGTCTCGAAATGGTCGAGACATAAAGATTGATATATTGGAAGCCTATATTTGGATATCGGAAGTGTTCTGAGTGAAATCGGGATTTTACCGGAGTACCGGGGGTTACCGGAACCCCCCGGGGAAGTAATGGGCCGATTGGGCCTTAGTGGAGAACAGAGCTGGCAGCCAGGAGGTGGCGCGTGGCCCCCCTTGCCCTAGTCCGAATTGGACAAGGGAAGGGGGCGGCGGCCCCCCTCTCCTTCCTTCTCTCCACCTCCTCCTTCCCCCCTTCTCCTACTCCTACTAGGAAAGGAGGAGTCCTACTCCCGGTGGGAGTAGGACTCCCCCCTTGGCGCGCCCTCCCTGGCCGGCCGCCTCTCCCCCCTTGTTCCTTTATATACGGGGGCAGGGGGGAACCTCTAGACACACAAGTTGATCTATTGATCTATTCCAGCCGTGTGCGGTGCCCCCTCCACCATATTCCACCTCGGTCATATCGTAGCGGTGCTTAGGCGAAGCCCTGCGTCGGTAGCAACATCATCACCGTCACCACGCCGTCGTGCTGACGGAACTCTCCCGTGAAGGTCTGCAGGATCGGAGTTCGTGGGACGTCATCGAGCTGAACGTGTTCTGAACTCGGAGGTGCCATACGTTCGGTACTTTGATCGGTCGGATCATGAAGACGTACGACTACAGCAATCGCGTTGTGCTAAAGCTTCCGCTTTCGGTCTACGAGGGTACGTGGACAACACTCTCCCCTCTCGTTGCTATGCATCACCATGATCCTGTGTGTGTGTAGGATATTTTTTGAAATTACTATGTTCCCCAACACGAGGCCGGTGGAGAAGATCAGCTTCTCTCGGTTAATGTTGATACAATAATAATCGATGACCACACACTCTCATCCACGCCTAGTAATACCCACGGCACACAGGCCACACTCACGCATCATGTCCTGACTATGCGGGCCCACTGGTCACCCCTCCTCCATGCGCCTTGACTTCGTCAACCCCGTCTGGTCGTGGCTCGATTGTCTCGCTGCCCAGTGGGGCCACCGTGGCAGGTGGGGTAGCCGTGCCAGCCGTGACATCCCTCCCGCTTGTGTGCCGACTTGTCCCCAAGGCGGTGTAGAGGGAAATCGCTGCTGCAGCGCCAATGGGTCTTCCCATGTTGGCAGCGACGGGGGAAGGTGGCTCCATTGCACCCGGATGCGAGGGCGGATGTCGCCGGCCACACGCACCATCTTGCGGTCAAGCACCAGCTCCGGAACATGTTCTGCCTGCAAAATTGAGTTATTTGGAGGTAGATCAGCACTTACTTGCACAGTAGCTCCAGAGGCCTTCTTCAGTTGTGAGACATGCACCACAGGGTGGATGCGGCTGGAAGCAGGCAGTTGTAGTTTGTATGCCACTGCCCCGATTCGAGCCAACACTCTGTATGGCCCATAGTAGCGGAAGGCGAGCTTCTGGTGCGGTCGTTGGGCCACTGATGATTGGATGAACGGCTGTAGCTTGAGCAGCACAGCATCCCCAACGGCAAACTCTCTGTCTGTACGGTGTCGATCGGCCTGAACCTTCATGCGATCCTGTGCGCGCTTGAGCTGTTGCTGCAAGTGTTCAAGCATCACTTCTCTTTCCTGGAGCCATGCTGCAAGATCAGGGACTGCGCACTCGTCGATCTGTGCCACGCCAAACTCTCAGGGAAGGTGGCCGTTGTAGGGGAACGCAGCAGAAAACAAAAATTTCCGACCTACGCACCAGCCTAGGACCACTATGGAGACTGCATACATGGTTTGATCTTTTTCGTTACCGACTCGTAGCGCAGCGGGAAGTAGAGTCGATGACGATCGGCGGTGCAGATCCCCGCAGCTAGGATTTACAACCTCCCAACCGCGAGGATGTATACCCTCATCTGCTCCTTAGACAGCCCTCCAGGAGGCGGTCGAACAGCCCCCCGAACGGTGTCGTGGACAGCCCTTCGGGAGGACCTTCGAAACTCGAACGGTCACTCGGACAGCCCTTCGGGAGGACCTTCGAAACTCGGACGGTCACACGGACAGCCCTTCGGGAGGCACTCACGAACTAAGACCGAAACTACGATCTCTCTACAGAGTTGCACACATACGGTGTCATCTATCCGGCAGGGCTTCGCCGTCCAGAACTAGTTCCTGCCGGAACCCAGACAGCCTTACGGCTCTACGAAACTCTTTTCGTGGGAGGGAGAGAAGAAGCCAGATAATGCATGGCATGTGTATGAGAGCAAGGGATGAGTGTGGAGGGCTGCCCCTCCACCTCTATTTATAGGAAGTCCCAAGGGGGTAGGGTAGTTTCACAAAAAACCCAAAATGCACATGAATGAAGTCCTTCCACAAGGGCCTAGGAGTGAAACCAAGGAACAAGAGGGTCCCCAAGGGGGGATACCCCATGTGGCCGGCCACACCCCCATGAGGGGCCCAAAAAATGGCTCCTATCCATCCATGTCATCCCCAAGATCTTTTGGAGCAAAGCCCCAAAAGGTGGCTTTCCATAAAGTAACCATAAAGCTGATTTTCACTATTCACGACGACATTTTTCAGCGTCTGATCGAACTGAAAATATTTATGTGGGCTAAGAACATTTCCAGTACCCACTAAAATGATTTTCAACGCGTTCCGAAACAATTCCGGTTTTAGTGATTTTCATCTGCGAAACGCATCTGAAGTGGCTCCGGCAGCTCCGGAACATTTCCGGTTTTTATCTCAGAAAATTCCAAAAAGCTTCCAGAATGATTCTGGCATCCTCCAAGAACTATCAGGCATGTGCCGAAACCAATTTGACTTAATGGTGTATCCCGAAACAACTTTTCGGTATCATCGAAACTTATCCGATGACCTCTCTCTGCGGTACGATTCCGCTGTCCGAAACTTTTCGGTGTCCGAAACTTTTTCGGTGATTTTCTCTCAGACTCCCTGTCTAGTATTCAGCAGATAGATGACCCTTAAGCGTGTGACCCTATAGGTTCGGTGAAGTATAGACATGACCCGGAACCCCTTCCGATCAATGATCAACATCGGAGCCGTGGACACCCATATTGACCCCTATACCCACACGAATAAATATTCGAGTGAACCTCCAGTTGCCGTGTGCTATTCCTGTTGCTTCGCGATATGTTACAAATACCCGAGGTGAGACATGTTGGCATTCCCGTGGATCAACAACTTGTCCACTATGCTAGTTACCTCGTTACCGGTATTGTTCTCTTTTCTCGTTATCGTGTTCCGGCATCCCCGTGATCAAATCACAAAGTGTCTGGCCAGACGATGATGGATACCGTAACACCGAGAGGGCCCAGAGATATCTCTCCATCGTCGGAGGAGCAAATCCCAATCTTGAGCTATCAAGTTACTTGACACACTTTTCCATGAACCCGTAAGCCGCCGTAATAGCCACCCATTTACGGATGACGTTTAACAAACCCCAAAGTTCATGAAGCAAGCATGAAGAAACTCGATACTCTCATGGTCTAAGGAATCATGCAAACGTTAACCATCTCTTTGTTATGTACCAATAAACTTGTGACGAATGAATCTCATAGCATAACATCATGCCGGGTCGATTCAACACAAATGTTCTCTTAACATTATGCCCTCAAGGTTGCTGACATAGACATGCCCATGATCAGGAAAACATAACCATCATGCAACACTTGAGCTAGTCTTAGAGGCCAGACTAGGAATACATTTTACCGTTTATTATTCCACACGTGCATATGAGTCTTCCTCCGAGCCTCGTGGTTATTGCAGACTCGAGAACCATAGCAGTTATAGCATGGAACATAAACATAATTATGAACTCGGAGATAAATAATATCATTTATTATTGCCTCTAGGGCATATCTCCTACAGACTCCCACTTGCACTAGAGTCAATAATCTAGTTAATGCTAATGCACTTTACACCTGTGGCACACCGGTGTAAATATGCTTCGCTTGTGGTATAGCCTGATGTCCAACGGATCTGACGACTTCAGTTCCGTGTGTATCTTTGCATGTCCTCGCGTTTTCACGTTTTCACAAAATTCATATTTTGTGTGGACTTGGCTTTGTATGTATGTGAATCACAGGTCGAACCTGGATTCCTCAGACTGAGTTATGGAGCAACTACCTGCAGTAGTGTCCCATTGTCAAAAGCCATCTTGGAACTATACTAAGTTCATGAATGAACTATATGATTCAACATCTTCTTTGTCGCTTCTAAAGCGTCAACATACTTAGCCCTTGTTATAGAATTCGCCACAGTAACTAGTTTGCACAAATTCCAACTAACTGTGCCACCACATTGTGTGTTACACAAAACCCTTAACTTAAATCGAAAATCGCACGGTGAAAAGATGAAGACTATCGATGTAACATTTTACAACGAACTCTTCATGATCTCCGCTTGCAAGAAAACATATCATCAGTACTTACTCTAGTACTCAATGACATCTTTCACTGTTGTCCCACGATCAGTACTTTGATCACTTTAGTATCCATACTCGCAACACCTTGGGAGTATCGGACATATCTGGTTGTTTTACATACCATGGAATACATGATTAATCCAAACACAAAAGTGTGTGGAATCTGCATCATGTATTTTACTCATCAGTGTTTTGGGACACCGAGTCTTGCAAAAACTCCTTCCATGTGACTTTGGCAAGAATCACTCCTTGGCGTTTTAAATGCTAAAAGGTTTTAGCATCTTGTCAATATGTATTCATTGCTTAGCCCCATTAGGTAAATCTATCTCCATAGATCATCATGCCTAATATTGAGGCTATTTAGCCTAAGCACTTCATCGAAAAACTATTTTCAAATGAAGTCCTAATTCGTGTCAAGAAATTTATTTCCAATTACCAATGTGCCAAGCACATAAGGTTTTTAGAAATATTATTACGCTCCCACTTACTTTCTTGAATTACAAGCATCTTCGTTACCCATTGATGAAGTCAAAACCCCTTTGACCATTTCATCAAAACACGAAGATTCCAACTCCATTTTGCTCTCTTCTGTCCATTGCTGGAACTCTGAAGTTTGCATACCTACTAGCATCCTCTGGATCGACAAATTACTTTGGACTGTATCATATACAAGTCCTAGCTTTCATTTCCATTAGATGGAAATCCTTTTATCATCCATGTTTCATATCTCATGATTGAAATATGTATTAATTGCTAGTTCAACCCGAACCGACTTTAAGCATCGCTACGATGAAAACAACCTCATCGTAGTCAACTCTTGAACTTGTTATTTCAACAAGTCGAGCTTTATGGATAAAACATTTTTATCCATATCAGTTTTAAGTTCCATAAATATTCTTTAGACTCTAAGTCTTCCGAAAGGTGTATCAAGGTTTTAATCTTGAATCACTTATATGGAAACTAACTTGGGTTGTATTGGCATTTAGCCAATTCCGGAGTCAGGGCCCATCAACGCTTCCTTGTGTATCGTAGGTATAATGTTGTCTAACAACAATATCTCGTTTGCGCACCTGAGAGGTTTGCACGAGCCTTGCCTACGTGGTTCAGCTGCAAGTTCGACCGAAGTTCATACATTTTATTGTAGAGACTTCTGTATCAGTCGCAGTAGGAAACTCTGGAATTACTTCCAAGGTCTCTTTCCTTTGATCTGATGACTTAGATACTGTTTATCTCGTCGAGTTGCACTATTCTCCCACTCACCTTTTTGAAAGAACCATTCTCTTTAAAAGCACACCGTTTCGCGGCAAAACTATTTGCCTCGGTATAGTGAGGGAGGAATACCCAACATTTTGGTATAACCTACAAAGTAGCACTTGTCTGATTTGGAATAGGTTTGTAACCTTTTACACAAGCCCCATATTCCAAATGTTAAGAAAAGATATAACATGGTTGGGCGTACCATACCATGGCTTCATTTCAACAGACCCGATGTAGCTCTTTTCAGTGTAAAAGCCGCAGTCTCTAAAGCATCACTTTAAAAAGGATAATGGCAAATTTATTTATGTCATCTTTGACCTTACCATGTCATAAATGGTTAGATTACATCTCCACGGACTTTTCACTTGCAGTGGTGTTCCAGGAGGTGCAAGTTATGAAACCCCTTTCACAACTCATCAGACATTCGCTAAACATGTAACTCAAATATTCCTTTGTGCAATCAAATTGCAGAAACATAATTTTCTTGTTACAATAACTTCTACTTCATTTTTGAAAACCTTTCGAATGATTTCAAAAGATCCAGACTTCCATCTCATCAAGTAAATATCCATATATCTACTTGAGTCATTTCTGAAGATAAATAAATCCACCACTAACAACACTTATCGGACTACACACATCAAATGTATGATCACTAATAAGTTTGTTGTTCGTTCCTTATTGCCTATGAACGGTATTTTAGTCACTTCACATTTCGGAGGAAAGTTGCAAGTGTCAGATGATTCAAAATCAAAAAGACTTCAAAATCCATCATAATGGAATTTTCCATGCGGGTTTCTCCAATGTGACCAAATGTAGTGCCACACTTGTGTGGTATTCTTTTAGTCTTGCGACATTTAGCGTCAGTGTTATGGATGTATCATATTGCCCTCAATATTCATAACATACGTCCCATCATGGATGGAAGCATGGCCCTTCATGTTATTCATAATACTTAACAACAATTGTTGTTTTTATGAACAACTCTTTTGCAACAAACATTGTGCAATGGGCTAGAGTGTATGAAACTCTAAAATGAATTATGAAAGTAAACCCAGAGGTATTGTATTATTATCAATATTCATAACATACATCTCATTCATAATGAAAGTATGGCCCTTGTGTTATTCATAACATCGAACATAAAAGGTTCTCTTATGAACAACCTTCTTGCAAGATACCTTATGCAATGGGCTAGAGTTTGTAAAACTCTAAATGAATTATGAAAATAAATACAGATGGCAATACACCGATGGAAGGTATAGTAACATTTACTATGTTCCCTGTGTATACCTTAACCTCATTTCTGGCTAGTCTTTTTAGGCCACAATAGCTCTTACAGTGATTCGCAATTGAATGCAATCGAGCGGGTATCTTTGTGATTAACTCACAATACCCAAGAATTAGGGATTAACATGTTTAACCATAATTCCCAAGAACTATATCTTTGACCAGCCTACTATACAACAAAAACTTGTATGACATTCATACATGAGCTGGATATTCCAGTCATCTTTCTTTCTGCCTTTTTACTTCTAACAGTTTAACTTTTAGTATTTCTCCTACTCGCAAAAGAAGCACCCAACTTAAGAGTGGCGTTAGCCCCGGACTTCCTAGGCGTGTAAGTCATACTAACACCCTTTGGACACTTCCTTTCTCTTTAAGTTGTTGTTTTATTCACCTTTCATTATATGACAGGCGTTCTTCTGGATCCCTTTCCCAACAGTCAAATGCATAGTAAACACTTTTACTAATACTTGCAAACAAACAATGCTTTGTTTGTATCTGAAAATAATTTTCAGTTCCATGAATATCATATAACTATCCCAACTTTCGAAGTTTGGGTTTCATGGAAGCAAACATATTGCACTTGACTGAAATGGAATTATAGCTTTTGGATCGAAGGACGAGAGTCACATGATCCATAGCTTTAGCGGGAGGATACGGAAAGCATGCGATAGGACAAAGTCCTTCTCGGCACTTTTGAGGACAATCCTCATATTACGTTACCAATCGTAAAGTTTTAACCAGATATTTAACAGTTATTCAATTTTAATAGGGAAGGTGGAAACGCGAGCCATTATTCTACAACTATTTTGCAAGAAACACTTAGACAGTGTTCATAATTAATTGCACTGAGAATTAAACATGTTAATTCAACAGTACGCTCCCACTCAAATCAATATCTCTCACAATTAATTTTGAGTGATACAAGATCCAGACTTCAATTCATCGCCATAGAATCATCATCTCATAACGGGAATTTTAATCGGTAGGCCAACTTGCCGATCACATCTCTATGTGACTCTTGCTCATCTTTCGATGCGTGTGTTCCGAGCTCAGGACGATCCTGCCATGAACGTCAAGACAACCAAGTGATCTTGCTGCGAGGTCTGACCTCACCCGCCTCACACTTCTCTAATCGTTCGTACCCATGCATCCATGGCGCACCCCGAAAAGATAGGTGCCGTGACGGTGCTACACTTGGGAGAACACTAACTACTTGATATTTTAAGTGAGAGATCACCCTAATAAAAGCGACTACTGCGCAATCAAGAAGGGTGCATCATAAGGGATAAACATCTCAGGCAATTCATAATAGCATGATATGGTATAGCCCTTTCTGACGGAGAAGTATTTCATTTCTTCGTCTTCGGCATTCGCGTCGGTGGTCACCTTCACGAAGATTGCCACCACCTTATCGATGCACCAGATAATATTGCTATCTCTATAGCTAACAAAATAATGCATTACAACAAGGTTGACGCGCAGGTCATTAAAATGCAATCATATGGCTCCAGCCATCATGCCGAATCATGACACGCAGGTCATGTTAATCAAATTACATCATATAGTCATCTCATACATAATCGAATTAGTATGAGCACTGCTATACCACATCACATGCACATCCTGCAAAACCAAGTTAGACGCCTCTAATAGGTTTATGCAAAATTTTATTTTACGTGGCTTCTAAGGTTTTGACTTAAACCGCAGCTACCAACGTTTTATCATCAAGTATGATTATTCAGGTTGCTAGATTAACATCTCGGGGTGTATGAAACACGGGATAATTAAATCTCGAGCCCCATACTAAACTTCGTCATACGCATGACCCCCGTGCAGATCATATCTGCAATGCCCTTTCATCTGCGAATTTCATCTTTCTTTTGACTACGGCAGAACCCAAAGAACTGATAGCACTTCCATGATCAATCAGGATCACGGATTGCCAGAACTTTGTCAAATTCCACCATGCTGTCTCGAGATTGAGCAAACGCAAATTCTAGGGAAGCAACAAGAACCTCGGGTAACAGATTTCATCTGTCACCCGCATAAAAAATTTTCAGCAATAGATCTCATCTACTACCTAATTATATTATGCAATACCCATACATCTCCATGTATTCTAGATCGAAACCTGCATCGACGCATAGCACGGCTCTTGATGCCACTGTAGGGGAACGCAGCAGAAAACAAAAATTTCCGACCTACGCACCAGCCTAGGACCACTATGGAGACTGCATACATGGTTTGATCTTTTTCGTTACCGACTCGTAGCGCAGCGGGAAGTAGAGTCGATGACGATCGGCGGTGCAGATCCCCGCAGCTAGGATTTACAACCTCCCAACCGCGAGGATGTATACCCTCATCTGCTCCTTAGACAGCCCTCCAGGAGGCGGTCGAACAGCCCCCCGGACGGTGTCGTGGACAGCCCTTCGGGAGGACCTTCGAAACTCGAACGGTCACTCGGACAGCCCTTCGGGAGGACCTTCGAAACTCGGACGGTCACACGGACAGCCCTTCGGGAGGCACTCACGAACTAAGACCGAAACTACGATCTCTCTACAGAGTTGCACACATACGGTGTCATCTATCCGGCAGGGCTTCGCCGTCCAGAACTAGTTCCTGCCGGAACCCAGACAGCCTTACGGCTCTACGAAACTCTTTTCGTGGGAGGGAGAGAAGAAGCCAGATAATGCATGGCATGTGTATGAGAGCAAGGGATGAGTGTGGAGGGCTGCCCCTCCACCTCTATTTATAGGAAATCCCAAGGGGGTAGGGTAGTTTTACAAAAAACCCAAAATGCACATGAATGAAGTCCTTCCACAAGGGCCTAGGAGTGAAACCAAGGAACAAGAGGGTCCCCAAGGGGGGATACCCCATGTGGCCGGCCACACCCCCATGAGGGGCCCAAAAAATGGCTCCTATCCATCCATGTCATCCCCAAGATCTTTTGGAGCAAAGCCCCAAAAGGTGGCTTTCCATAAAGTAACCATAAAGCTGATTTTCACTATTCACGACGACATTTTTCAGCGTCTGATCGAACTGAAAATATTTATGTGGGCTAAGAACATTTCCAGTACCCACTAAAATGATTTTCAACGCGTTCCGAAACAATTCCGGTTTTAGTGATTTTCATCTGCGAAACGCATCTGAAGTGGCTCCGGCAGCTCCGGAACATTTCCGGTTTTTATCTCAGAAAATTCCAAAAAGCTTCCAGAATGATTCTGGCATCCTCCAAGAACTATCAGGCATGTGCCGAAACCAATTTGACTTAATGGTGTATCCCGAAACAACTTTTCGGTATCATCGAAACTTATCCGATGACCTCTCTCTGCGGTACGATTCCGCTGTCCGAAACTTTTCGGTGTCCGAAACTTTTTCGGTGATTTTCTCTCAGACTCCCTGTCTAGTATTCAGCAGATAGATGACCCTTAAGCGTGTGACCCTATAGGTTCGGTGAAGTATAGACATGACCCGGAACCCCGTCCGATCAATGATCAACATCGGAGCCGTGGACACCCATATTGACCCCTATACCCACACGAATAAATATTCGAGTGAACCTCCAGTTGCCGTGTGCTATTCCTGTTGCTTCGCGATATGTTACAAATACCCGAGGTGAGACATGTTGGCATTCCCGTGGATCAACAACTTGTCCACTATGCTAGTTACCTCGTTACCGGTATTGTTCTCTTTTCTCGTTATCGTGTTCCGGCATCCCCGTGATCAAATCACAAAGTGTCTGGCCAGACGATGATGGATACCGTAACACCGAGAGGGCCCAGAGATATCTCTCCATCGTCGGAGGAGCAAATCTCAATCTTGAGCTATCAAGTTACTTGACACACTTTTCCATGAACCCGTAAGCCGCCGTAATAGCCACCCATTTACGGATGACGTTTAACAAACCCCAAAGTTCATGAAGCAAGCATGAAGAAACTCGATACTCTCATGGTCTAAGGAATCATGCAAACGTTAACCATCTCTTTGTTATGTACCAATAAACTTGTGACGAATGAATCTCATAGCATAACATCATGCCGGGTCGATTCAACACAAATGTTCTCTTAACATTATGCCCTCAAGGTTGCTGACATAGACATGCCCATGATCAGGAAAACATAACCATCATGCAACACTTGAGCTAGTCTTAGAGGCCAGACTAGGAATACATTTTACCGTTTATTATTCCACACGTGCATATGAGTCTTCCTCCGAGCCTCGTGGTTATTGCAGACTCGAGAACCATAGCAGTTATAGCATGGAACATAAACATAATTATGAACTCGGAGATAAATAATATCATTTATTATTGCCTCTAGGGCATATCTCCTACAGCCGTAGATGACCTCGAATGGAGTCTTGCCCAGAGCCGAATGAAAGGATGTATTATACCATTATTCCGCGAGAGACAGCCATTTTGACCAATTGCCAGGGCAGGAGTGGACGGCGCACCTTA
The DNA here is from genome assembly GCF_002575655.3 of Aegilops tauschii subsp. strangulata. Classification (NCBI taxonomy): domain Eukaryota; kingdom Viridiplantae; phylum Streptophyta; class Magnoliopsida; order Poales; family Poaceae; genus Aegilops; species Aegilops tauschii. The sequence goes on from NC_053039.3 coordinate 6,712,313, forward strand.
GGTATCCTTCCAGGCACTAATTGACGCATTCGGTTTGCTGGGGTGGTATGATGAACTGAGACGCAGGTCCGTCCGGCAGAGTTTGAATAGTTCCTGCCACACATGCCCTGTAAATATACGGTCCCGATCTGATATGATGGCTAGTGGCAAGCCGTGGAGTCGGAAGATTTCCTTCATAAAGACTTTGGCAATTTGGAGAGCCGTGAATGGGTGAGTCAGGGGCACAAAATGCGCGTATTTGGAGAACTTGTCAACCACTACCAAAACCGTGTCGTACCCTCCTGACCGAGGCAACCTCTCAATGAAATCGAGTGAGATAACTAACCATGGTTTTTGAGGTATTGGCAACGGTTGAAGGAGCCCTGCTGGCGAGATGCGCTCCGTTTTCGCTTGCTGGCACACCATACAGTTGCGCACCAGGGTCTTGACCTGCAGCTTCATTCCTTTCCACGCGAACAATCGCTCGACCCTGTTGTAGGTGGCATGGAAGCCCGAATGGCCACCCGCGGCACTGTCATGAAGCGCTCGAATCAGGTGTTGTTGGGTGTCAGTATCCTCACCAATCCACACTCTCCCTCGGAAGCGCAGGATGCCATCCTGCAAGGTGTAATCGGGCTCGCTGTCTGGTGCCAGGGCTAGCTTTGTCATACGTTGCTGCGCCGCTGGATCTGCCTGGTAACTGTGCTTGATAGCTTCTAACCACTTAGGTTTACATATGGAGATTGCGGCCATCTCTGATTCTGGCTTGTGCTCGCATCGGGACAGCGCGTCTGCCGCTCGATTTGTCACCCCCGTTTTGTGCTGGATTGTGTATTGCAGGCCAATCAGCTTTGTAAACGCCCGTTGTTGAATTGGGGTATTGAGTCATTGATCCGTCAGATTCAACAGACTTTTTTGATCTGTGCGGACCATGAACTCTAAATGTTGCAGGTAGGGCCGCCAGTGGTCGATGGCCAGAAGTAGAGCCAGGCATTCTTTCTCGTACGCCGAGAGGCCTAGGTTTCGTGGAGCCAATGCTTTGCTGAGATACGCAACGGGATGTCCTCCTTGCATCAGAACTGCGCCAATTCCCGTGGCACTCGCGTCCGTTTCTACGACAAATTGCTTTCGAAAATATGGCAGTGCGAGCACTGGGGCCTGCACCAAGGCTTGTTTCAGCGTAGAGAACGCGGCCTCGGCCGTTGGTGTCCAGATGAAGTCGCCCCTTTCTTCAGCATTTCAGTGAGGGGTTTGCTGAGTACTCCAAAGAAGCGAACAAATTTCCGATAATAACCTGCTAACCCAAAGAATCCACGTAACTCTTTGACATTCTGCGGCTGCGGCCATTCTTGCACTACTTGGATCTTGCTCTTGTCTATGGCCACCCCCTTGTCACTGATGACGTGTCCCAGGTAACTGATTTCCTGTTGGGAAAACGTGCATTTGGACATCTTGGCCTTGAGATCTTTCTCGGCCAATAGCTGCAAGACGCGTTTCAGTAGCTGTCGATGCACTTCCAGCTCTTCAGAGTGGATTAAGATGTCGTCCATGAATGCCAAAACCCCGTGGCGAAGAACTGGCTTAAGCACGGTGTCGACCACCCCTTGGAAAGTTGCAAGAGCGTACGCGAGGCCGTACGGCATCACTCTAAACTGAAAGTGCCCCAAGTGCGTTCGGAATGCTGTCTTGTGCTCATCCTCCGGGACCAAGCGGATTTGATGATATCCGGCTCGCAAATCCAACTTCGAGAACCACTTAGAACCAGCCAACTCGTCGAGCAGCTCGTCGAGCACAGGCATCGGGTAGGTTTTCTTGACAGTGATGGTGTTGAGATGACGGTAATCGACACAGAAACGCCATGTTTGGTCCTTCTTCTTGACCAGCAGCACGGGCGATGAAAATGCACTCGTACTAGGTGTGATGAGCCCTTTTTCCAACATCTCCTTGACCTGAGCTTCTATCTCGTCTTTCTGTTCAGGAGTGTAGCGATACGGTCTGATGTTGATCGGTTTGACACCTTCAAGCAGAGGAATAGTATGGTCCCATGGTTGACGATCGGGCAACTTGGATGGCTCTGTAAACACTGAGTGGAAACTGTCGATGACATGTTGAATGGCTGGAGGCACTTCTGTGGCTTTGTCTGAGCGATCGATTGCACACAGTGATATCACATGAGCAATAGAATTACTTTGCTCCAGCCTGAGTAACTGATCCATTGTCACTTGCTCAACTTGCTGAAGCTTGGGCTGCAATCCTACCAGGGTGATAGATGCTCCCCGATGCTGAAACTGCAGCGTTTTTGCTGTCCAATCGACCAACATAGGTCCGCATGCTTCTAACCAATCCATTCCCACCACCATGTCATAAGAACCGAGAGGGAGAACTCTGACATCAGTCTCGGACTGCTGCCCTTGTGTTGTCTCACAAGCAGGTATGTATCCAAAACAAGTCAAGGTGCCTCCGTCTACAATCTTTACTAACACGGGCTGCATCAACTGAACTTGTGCTTTCAGTTTCTGAGTTGTTTCCTCACTGATGAAACTATGCGAGCTACCTGAGTCCACCAGGATCAGCACCTCGTGGCCATTGATCAAACCCAGCAATCGAACAGTTCGCGGGGTTGTTGCCCCTGTGGTCGCAACCTTGGAGATGGACATGAGTTGTTCCTCATCAGAATCTAACTCAGTCCCTTGCCTGTCTTGCGCTTCGGCCTGCAGCATCTCCAACAACTCTTCGACAACATGGAGTTGGACGGTGGCAGCGCACTGATGGCCCTGCCCCCATCGTTCCCCGCACTTGAAGTAGAGACCGCGCGCGCGACGGTAATTGCGCAGTGCGGCGACGCGGTCCTCGCCTCGTGCTGGTTCAGCGCGCTGGTCAGCTGCCCAAGCCGCGTCCAAAGCCCGACGATCTTCTGTCGCTGCTGGAGGCGCGGGTGGCACCGGGCGGGGATGTAATCCACCCGCAGCTGGCAGTGGACGAGCGGGGTGTCTCGCCTGGCCTGGGTCCTTCCGGGGCATCAGTCCCATCAGCTCCTCCTGTAACAGAGAAAGAGAAAAGGTGGAGTCCAAGTCTTGCGGGCGATGTAAAGCAACACCTACTTTAATGTCGGTTTTGAGACCATCAAGGAATTGCGTAGTGAAGAACAACGGATCAAAAGCAGGGTTATGAGCTAACAACTGATGCATGAGTTCCTCAAATTGTTCCATGTACTCTGTAACCGACCCTATCCGACGAAGAGTATTAAACTGCCTAAGCTGAACTTGGTACTGTTCACGGCCAAATTTGGCACACACGGCTGAACAAAGCGTCTCCCAGGTGAAGGAGGTGTCGTGTGCTTCCTGCACATGCAGCCAACGCGCGGCATTACCCTCGAAATGGAGAGTAGATACCCGCACCCACATCTCTCTCTGAACTCCATAAACACTGAAATATTTTTCACATTTGTTTTTCCAGAATTGGGGGTTTTCGCCATCGAAGGATGGAAAATCAAGCCGCAGAAGGGCCCAATTGCCGTGTCCCCCAAAAGAAACGTGAGGCGACTGAGGTGGAAGATCAACAGGATGTGCCAGATCCCAGCCCAATTCACCGGATTTCAAAGGAAAAGGGGGCCGGAGAGGCTCACCCGTGACCGGAGGCGGCACCAGGGTAGTGACTACCCCGTGTGCCGAGCCCCCGGAGTTGACGTTCCTGCTGTGGCCACTTGACCCGTGGTGCCCAGGGTCGTCGGTTGGAGGAGATGACGCCGGCTGCACCACCGCGTCCTCAGGAGATGTCGAAGACGCAGTCAGCACGGGGTGGAGGGCGATCCGGCCGACCTGGGTACGCAGCTCGTCGAGTTGCTGCTGCAGGTTGGTCACCGACGGCCGCTAGAGCTCGAGCGACTGCTGGATCGCGTCGAGACGGGCGTCGTTGGCGGCGCGCCCGTCGTGGACCGCCTTTGCCAGGGCTGCGATCTGCTCTTCCATGGTTGCCGCGTGCTGCGCTGCTTTGGTGTGGTAGCGGGGCTTCTGGTAGAGTGGATCCAGGATGATTGACCTCTGATACCAAGTTGTAAGGGTCCCGATCTAGATCTGGGGAAGGGATAGGAGGGGAAGGAGGACGAAGGAGGCCGGTGGAGAAGATCAGCTTCTCTCGGTTAATATTGATACAATAATAATCGATGACCACTCACTCTCATCCACGCCTAGTAATACCCACGGCACGCAGGCCACACTCACGCAACGCGTCCTGACTATGCGGGCCCACTAGTCACCCCTCCTCCATGCGCCTTGACTTCGTCAACCCCGTCTAGTCGTGGCTCGGTTGTCTCGCTGCCCAGTGGGGCCGCCGTGGCAAGTGGGGTAGCCGTGCCAGCCGTGACAGCGCCTCTATACCATCCACCGATCCACCCATCAATACCGAAAACAAAATCAAGCGCCCTGCGCCCGGACGCGGATTTTTAGAGCACAGGCTCTTGGACACCTCCTATCCTCAGCATCTAATGTTGCTTTGAGATCCGTGCTACACAACTAACTTACTACATGAGAACTTTCTCTTTTTTGTTTCTTCAAAACAAAACAACAAGTGAACTTGAAACTTTCCAGGACAATAAAACATTCTTAGAACAATGTTGGATAAAACTTTCAGATTTTTTTGTCAAAGAAAAATATAGAAAAATGATATTTTTTTAATTAAAAAAAATTCTTATTTTTAGTATTTATGATGCACGAAAAAATCTGAATGTTTTTTCCCATATTCTAGTAAAAATGTTTTGTTGTGCTGAAAAGTTTGAAGTTCATATGTTAAACTATATGAGTGAAACAAAAAAGAGAAAAGTACATGCACGAATCGCGATGCAGAATTGGATGGCTAGACAAGGGGGTGTCCATGAGCCTAAGCTCCACAGGATATTTTCCCCCTGCGCCCCTGCCTCTCTCCGCCTCCTATCCTCGCCCCTTGGCCGCAACTGGTTAGGTCGAGAGATCTTGACACAGAACAGGACGAGTCCAGTCGCCGCAAGAGGAGCGCCATGAGTGGTTTCAAATGCCTGGCGCTGCTTGTGCGCTTGAGCGCTTCCAGTTCCAGCCGGCGAGAAAACTCACCACTTCCATATCCAGCCAGCGAAGGAATCAATCACGGCAGGTTAGCCTTTGACTTAACATGCGCGTCTTGCCGGATTTAATACTCGATTTGATTTGGTAACCCTTGCCGGTGTGATGGCATGCATAGGTCCCTCTCCTTTTTGCCTGCGAAAATGTTTTACGGAACCATGGTTCAGCCGAACCTACGCTCGACACCATTAATTTCTAAACACTATTCATGAGGATCCATGCATGGTTGATTAAAAAATGCAGTTGACATGCATGTCACAGGTCCACATGTAGTCAGATGTTAAATCATACGGCATAGACCATAGATTCGGCAGAACCATGGTCCTGAATAACGTCTCTCTGTCCCCTGCGCCACTGAACACCACATGTGGAGGAGGTGGCGCCAGTGTACAGCTAAGACACGGCGTCAGGCATGACATGGTTTTGCATTCTGAATTTCTGATCGTTTTTCGGATGCAGCATTTTTTGGGGAAGTCTATACAGTGTAATACAAATAGTTTAAACATGCTCTGAGTGTTGAAAAATTCAAATTTGGTACCGCAATTTCTCTTGAATGTTTTACTTTTGTGTTTTTATTTGTCCTGCATTTGTTTTTCAATGCTGATATTGCAGGGTTTAACGACTGCTTCAATATTGTAGGAAGAAGTGTGGAATTGGAAGCATCGGTAGAAACAGTAATGAAGGCAAGACCGACTTAGTAAAGCTTTTGGTTTTTGTTTACTGTGGTCTTCTTACATAATTTAAGTTTTAGATCCAATGCATGAGCAGAAAATGCTAGGTTCTTAATACATGTGACACGATATGCAGGACAGTATATTTATTTATTTACTTAGGGAAGGAGAGAATATAATTTAGGTATAATGTACATGTTCATTTTACTTTTACTTTGACATATGCTTATGCTCCTTTTTTGTAGCCAGACCAAACTCTGCACAGATGCACATGCACCGCACGCCTCACTGATGTGAGGATCCATTTCCCTCAATCCCCTCTTAATCTCCAACATCTCCCCCTTCCGATGTTGGCGTATACTTGACCGGAAGTGAGTGCGCCGTGGAGCAAAGCTCAGCCTGGGTCTTCATCAACGCAAGACAGGGTGGGAGGGAGCGGGAAGTTTTTCAGCCGCATGAATGTGGAAGGCGCTCGACAAATCAGAGATGTATGAAGCTTCTGCCGAGGTAATTGATGAGAGAAGCTCTCATGTTTTGTTCTTGATCCTGAAACAAAGCGACTGGTCAGCGTGTTTCTGTATGATGCCCAAATGCCCTTACATGTTTCAGCTTTCGTTTTTGTAGTCTTGATAGATGGGTCTCATCTATTTTTGGTTGCAGATGTTTGAGAGGGGCAGCATACACATAAGAGGGGTTCAATATTGTTAACTCACATCATCCAGACCAGGTTAGCACACATGCCATGCAGATTCTACTACTTGATGTAGCCTTTCTCTTAGATGTAAGTAGTATTTTTACTGCGCTACTCTTTGATCTCGAGTAGTTTGTTCGTGTATTGTTTTAGATGCCAAATAGAATTAAATGGAATATAAGTTTCAAAGTTTCATTATGATAGATGAAAAGTACATGAAGGTAAACCGATATGTCACCTGCCACTCGTATAGTCGTGGCTGTCCTTGACTATAGTGTACTTAGGAGAAGGAGATGAACATGAAGAATGAGTTTGTAGTGTGGCTGTCGTTGATTAATGGCACCCCAAGCAGCGGTGATAACGACCATGGGGAGGAGAGCACGAACATCAACAACCTCTTGGCCTTGTTGGCTTCTCCAACATCAATAGTGACGACCAGCTCGCCATACAGTTGCTAGAGTGCTAAAGAATGGTGGAGAAGAACAATGGATTGTTGATGGAGCTAATCAACAAGGACGATAAGGACGGCCACAACAGTGAGAATAAGAAGGCGGAGCTCGTCGCCGTCGGCCGCCGCTCTGCAGGGAGAAGAAGAACGACAATGCGTTAATGGTAAAGAAGTCAACAATGCCACCTGGTGTGCAAAAGGGTCCTAAAGGTATATGTTATCCACCATTGGTATTGACCCATTAGAATATGTATGCCCCCGATGCAACGCACGGGCAATTTATATACATTGTTGCCCATAGCAACGTTGCCTGCAGCATGGGAATTGTATATATTAGAATTGAGTTATGATGGCATAATTTTTTCCGTCACAAGTTAAATGAGCATTGTGTAAAAGTCTAACTTAGTTTTCTTTCGCATTCTTCTATAAATTGGAAGGCCAATATGGATTTCTCAATGTATCATTTTGGGATTATTTGACCACCGAACAATATTGCCATGCTGACCATTTCTCTTGTCTTTGCAATATCTATAGGCTCTAATGTAAAAGTATAATGTGCTTCACTGATTTTTTATTTCTTTTGATTTTGCATTGCTTGTTATTTATGCTTATAGCTTTATATGTGAGATTCTATTTAAGGACACCTTTTTCATTTGTTAGTTGAGGTGCTTCTGAGTTTATCAATCAGTTGACGCATGTGGTGCCCTTTTGGGTTTTTTTTTTGAAACTATGATGATTTTTATAGCAAATTCGGAAACTATATGGCCTAATGCATAAAAGTCGAAACTATGACCCCGTCGGCCTTCTGTTAGCCGAAGAGGGACTTTTCGGCCTACCGTCGGCCGAAGTGGGCTCTTCAGCCTCCCGTTGGCCGAAGTGGGCTCTTCAGCCTCCCGTTGGCCGAAGAGTGCCCAGCTGGGCCGAAGAGCACTTTTCGGCTTCCCGTTGGCCGAAAAGTGTCAGGGTCACAAAACGTAATTAAGATGGCCACAAATGAAAAAGTTATCAACATGAAAAACCTTCGTCTCGTCGAAACGGTTGATTTTGATATAAAAATCGTCTTAATCCGACGTCGTATGCAACCTGTAGAGCCAAAACAAGGTCAGCGGCAGAAGCTGCAGAGTTACTTTGGACAGACCGAATGGAAGTCAGAAAATTTGTCACGGGACACCCGGTGCCCTCGGTGAGACTGTGTGGAATACAGAAGAGTACACAAGTTTCGTCACGTTCACTCGGTGAGACCGAACCAAACCACTCGGAGGCTCCGAAAAATTGCCAAAGATTTTTGGATAGATTTTTAGTCCTTTTATTGTACGGGAAGTCCAGCCGCCTCATAAATCGATGTGGGCATTGTTCGTCTGCACCGGGAAGACACATGCCGGCATTGAAGAAATGTCTCTATTGCGATGGCAGGAATTGCGATGAAAACTTTCGGCGGTGGCGTCATCCACCATGCAAAGTAGAGGCAATGGTCACCTCTCAGGCCCGTCACCGTGCACCCTCGATGTCGGGGGTCATGCACACAAAAACGTCACCGTGTACCTTTGACGCTGGGGGTGATGCACCGTAGCTCACGTCGAAGGAGACCCGGCCGGAAGCGCGGTACGCAAGCAGTCTTCCCGGTGCAGACGAACAATTTTTCGGATCAAAAATCCTAACTTTAACTCGGACATGAATCTTTGGTAATTTTTCGGATCCATTCGGAGCCTCCGAGTGGTTTGGTTCGGTCTCACAGAGTGAACGTGACCAAACTTGTGTACTCTCCTATATTCCACACGGTATCACCGAGTGCACCGGGTGTCCCGTGACAAATTTTCTGACATCTATTCGGTCTGTCCGGAGTAACTCGTTGCATACGAGCTCGGATTAAGATGATTTTTATATCAAAATCAACCGTTTCGACGAGACGGAGATTTTTCATGTTGATAACTTTTTCATTTGAGGCCATCTTAATTATGTTTTGTGCCCCTGACACTTTTCGGCCAACGGGAAGCCGGAAAGTGCTCTTCGGCCCAGCCGGGCACTCTTCGGCCAACGGGAGGCTGCAGAGCCCACTTCGGCCAACGGTAGGCCGAAAAGTCCCTCTTCAGCCAACAGAAGGCCGACGGGGTCATAGTTTCGATTTTTATGCATTAGGCCGTATAGTTTCCGAATTTGCTATAAAAATCATCATAGTTTCAAAAAAAATTCCCCTTTTGGAATGTCATTTTTTTTCTTCCTTGCATCTCAAATGCAAGCAACCATGCTTCTACCGAGGCTTAGATGAAACTAAGGTGTATGTTCTAGAACCGCTTTTATATTATTTCATCACAAAAATTTACTGCAATATTTGCTCTTTTTCGTAAATACACATGATAGACTTGAACGATCTTTTGTTATATTGCATGATGCCCTATTGATATGGTACGAGAAAAAAAATCTGATTGTAAGGTTTATCTTCATATAGCAACTTGCAGGAAATAAGTTGGCACTTAAGAAATCTAAAATAATGGTTTTGATGTTAATGGCCGGGATGAGGCCATCGGTTTTTTTGATCCGTATCTAATTTTCCAAAGGTTGAAAGATGTCTTTACTGTCAAGTTTATAGTCATCAAGTGGTCCTTCATTACCTGATTGCAGGCTGTTGTCAAGAATTTCACCCCACCCATTGCGTATCACCTCTGGCTGCAGCAATAGTGTGTCAATCTAGCTCACGTGAATTGAGCTACACAATGTCCTATTATTACTCCGTTACTCAAAGAGTTGGTATCCCTAAATGGTAAGAACAGAGAAGATTCTTAGTGAGTTATTGCACGTATTTTATTCCGATCTTCTAGAAAAATCTTTTGTGGTTTAAGCACAACCCATATTATGGTTCTTTTATACCAGTTATGTTCACTATTCAATGAAATTTCTTTTCACTGAAATAAAAACTACGTAATGCTTACAATTGATCTGGTCAGCTAGATAACTAAATGAGTTAATATTATGCGTACTATCTTTTGACATATGTAATGTGGGGTAGAAGACCAGTGTCTCTTGCTAGGGATTTCTGGGGCCAACATGCCACTGATTGTATGCACTTAACTATTTTGCTTTTGGCTTCCTGCTATTGTATTTTATGTTGTCTGCAGATGCAAATACTTTTACGACTAATCAGTCTCGGATAATACTTCAACCCAAACATCAACGGAGCAAATAACTTGATTTAAAGGTACATTCCTGATTACCAATGCCTAGCTATTTTTCGATCTTGACTAACACAAAGGGTGCAATATGTAGGTTCAACGAGCTCCGACGCTTTCTATGACCAAAGAAGTCACTCAAGCCAGATTTTCTTTCAAGATAACAACAATGCCTAGGAGCACCCCTGTCCATTGAACAATACCGGAGAGATAGAGCGCTACTGCCTTACTTTTTCAATATCCCTAGCTTTATTTTCATTGTTATGATAATTGTGGTATTTAAAAATTTAGAATGCCTTGTGCGATTATGTGTGGATTTTGCAACCCATATAATCTCCTATCAGACTGGATATGATCAAAATAATTCTGCTTTTCATCATTGGTTGTCATCAAGTAGAGCTTATTTTGTCGATGGATGCATTGGTTTATGTTTCCAGGCTTTTAGTTTTTCCCTTATAATATTCAGTTGATTCCCGTGAGGGGCGGCGACCCATGCTAGACGTGTGATGAGGGGAGTGTTGTTGACGCGGTATGGGAGACGTCTCGTGGAGAGAGGGGAGGGTGAAAAAGTGGTGGATCGCAAATGCTTGGATGTTTTTGATCTAACGATTGGTATGCATGCTTCAACAATAGTACTTACTTATGTTAGGTGATGAGTAATGTAAGATGCAGTGAAACATGGTGGACGTGGCTTCGTAACAGAGCCGGCGGAGAGATATCAAGGGTGATGTTGAGGCCGGCGACGGAAGAAATGGCCAAATGGGGCTCCTCAGTGCAAGTGAGAAGGCCGGTCGGTTCCCGTGGAGCAATGCAATGTTGCATCAGAATGTATTGGGTTCCATTTTCAGGCGGAGAAGAAGTGATTAAGGCATGTGCATGATTCGTTTGTTTGATCCTTCCTTATTTCACTCAACTTAGATTCATTTACTTTTGCACTTGCTCATGATTGATGGATCGAGAAAATTAGTGACATTAATTGCAATGAGGAATATCATATATCCATAAAACTCAGATTTGTTTTCAATAGAACATGATCATGATGAGCCAATAAGATTTTTGATTTTTAAAATGCCCGTGGCAACGCACGGGCATTCTACTAGTAACTGAATAAATGGTGGGTCGTATCTATGTGGTATTTGTCATCGTCCGTTGTAGCCTTGCAGTGATAGATACTACATAGTGGAGGAATAAAATGAACAAAGAATGATGCAGTCCTTGTTGTACCCTTGCAAGTTAGATGCGCGTAGTAGAGGAATATTAGGATCTAGCAAAAAAAAAGTAGAGGAATAGAAGGAATAAAGAATGATGCAATCGAACCATAGGTAGCCCTTTTATAGACATAGCCAAAGCTCCACGCGGCCTCACGGCCCACGGCGGCCCGGTGCATCAGAAGGCTCAGAAATAAGCCTACGGGGCAACGGGCCTTTTGATGTTGGTTCGATTTCGGCCGATTTTGGTCTATTTCTCATAATATGTGCAGAGCAGGACAGTTTTCTTGTCTCGGGGGGGGGGGGGGTCCCACCTGAATATATTGCTCAAAAAGCTGCCAAAGCCAAGAGTCACCCCTTAAGCTTTGGTTGATTTAGTTTATAAGGAAAACTTGATCGAAAACCTAAACAAGTTGACCCCGACATTAGCAAGGTGGTTCTAGTGCTCTTGTTTTTTTTAGCAAAACAGAACAAGGGGCACTAAATTACATGTACACAAGTTATTTCTAATATCCACTAGGCACACATCTAATATGGAAACCTTTTCTTTTCCCGGCAGCCAGTTCAAGAGACTCTAGTACCTGTCACAAAGAATAACACAACGTGAGTGTCAAATAACCACGCCTTCTTCTGCATGCAAAACTCCTCTCTCAAGGCGAATGTTTTTCAGCCTGCAAGTAATATCTAATACATACCTTTTCTAAATGATTTATTTTTTATTCTTTGCAATATGTCACACAACTAAAACTTAGTGTCTTATAAATCACAAGGGTAGAAACAAAAAAAGATCTCTTAGCCAAAAAAATTCCTAAAATTTACAACTTTACAGACAACCTAACATGGATTCTTTGGTAAAAAAAGATGGATGAACTCTCGAAGTAGGCTTTCGCCCCGCTTTTATAGATAAAGCAATGGTCCATACAAAAAGCATCCAAGTCACAAGCGAGAAACGACGGCTGGGTCCACAGCACAAATAAGCCCAAGAAATCAAAAAGATGGATGAACTCTGTTCTCAACAATTTACTTTTTAATGCTGGACCAGCCATTTACGAAAACCAGGAACTCGCCAATATATCAGCGAACAATGTCAACCGATGCTTACAAGGGATTAGAGACTGCTATTTGCAGATGCATTCCATGATTGTTAACATAGGGAGTGTATGAGGCATTGATATGGCAACTTCATGAAGAAGTTTCGTGGTGAAGTGTACACACAGCACTTGTACCCTGCACCACCAAACTTCTTCATCAAGGTACCACATGGAGAAGATATATGCGGCAAATCCACATGCTATATACTCCTTCCGTTCCAGAATATAAGGTACATCAACTTCCGCGCAAATCAAACTTACGTATTTTTGACCAGGATTATAGAATAAAATAACATCTATAATACAAAATAAATAAAATAAGAAAATTCTTTTCGTGATGGTACACATTTTTTATTGTAAATATTGAAGTACTTTTTTCTAAAACTTGGTCAAACATGCACACGTTTGACTTTTGAAACAACTAATACACATTATATTTTGGGATGGAAGAAATAGTTTTTAGAATCGCCACAAAGTATTATGGTATAGATGTCGGTTCTCTGAAGCTAATAGCTCATAAATTACATATCTGAACGTTCTAACAATCAAATGAAGGACCCAACATAACAGCTTCAAAGACTGGTGGCTCTCTGCTCGCCTTTCTATTTCAGGAAACAAGAGAAAAGGTTTTTTATAGCCTATGTTTCCTGTGAGCTTGGTCAATCTGGAGGGAAAGAAACTATCGGAATTTAACTGTCAGGCTGCAGCTCTTCAGAACTTCTTGTTTTGACTAGAAGCTCTTCAGGGCATGGATAATAAGCTCAGTGGTTTACAATTTGTGGAGTCTGGCCAGTGTTAAGAGCCAGAGCAAACAGGTAGCTGTTGTAAGTTCGCAAGTTGCCTGTTTCAGTTTACTTTGGGCCGTTAAAATGTTGCAGGCCGCATCAAGGCTGTTTTCTTTCTTGTATTAAAATACGCAGCCCTTTTGCATGGTTAGAAAAAAAATAGCAATCAAATTAAGGACCTAAAGGGGCTCCATAAGAGAGCTCATTATGGGTAAGTTTAATGTGAGGGGACAAACAAGTAGGAGGTTGGAAGGCTGAATCTTGCTAAGTATAATGAAACAACTAAATGCATTGAGCAAAAAAATTGGGATCCATATAGTTGCTTGGAGAAATGAGTTTGAAGCAGAGATAAGTATGCTTGAATCACAAGGGCGTGATACACTACAAGTCATAGACATAAAAGATAAGACATGTTCATGCAGAGTGTGGCAAGTTTTTGGGAAGCCATACCTTCATGCATTGCCCTCAGAACCAGCACCGGCCGAAATCGCTAGCGGCAGCAGGACGAGAACCGCAAGCGGCAGCAGGACGAGAACCGGCACCGGCCGAAATCGAGAACCAGCCGGTGCCTCCCCTCCCTCCGCCCGGCGGCAGGACAAGAACCAGCACCGCCGAATCAAGAACGAGACGAGCGAGGCCAAGAAACACGACCCCCTCCCCCTCCCTCCGCCGGCGGCTGGACAAGAAAGGCCACCAGACCCGCCGCCAAGAAACTCGAGCCGTGGCCTCCACATCCCTCCCCGTCGACGGCCCTCGGGTGTGTCGCCGTCCTCCTTCTCTTCTTTCCCCCTCTCCCCCCGTCCCGTTTCCGAGTTCATTCTTTCTAGTTCCCGCTTTAAGTTTGGGCACTGCTTACGTAATTTTTCTACAAAACTGCTAAAATAATTCTAGAAAAAGTTTACGAACTAGACTTTCTTTCAACCAAAAAAGAATTCTACAAAAAGTTTCCGAGTCGATTAATAAACTGCTCGATCATCTCATCTTCTGGCCACGTCAACCAAAACAATAATACTTTTTACACTAATTTACAAAAGGGGAAAAGAACATAAATTTTTGTCACGTTTCCGTAAGACGCGAGGGAGGCTCGGGGTTGAATGGAGCTGGCTGGGGCTACAACAAAGGCCGGCGAAGGAGCGCCGGTCGATGCCAGCCTTGTGCGCATTGCCTGGCTCCTAGTTGAGCTCGGCAAACGGTGGCGGACATCTTGAGCGGCGGCGGGGTTGGGCGGCGAACGTAATTGTGGGATCGAGTGGTAGGGTCGTGAGCATAGCGGGACTGGGCGCCGGGGATCGTGGTGGCCGGGGGTCGGAATCGACCGGTGTGAACACAAGGCCCCGGTGTAACGATTAGGGTTGGCGTCACGCTTTTGAGTCTTATGGTAGGTTAGACCTAAAATATGGGTTTTTGGTAGCAAAATATGGGTGGCTACCTATATACTCCATGCAGATTTGGACGGGCTGCCGGAGCATGTTATTTGTTTCAAAAACACAAAAATTTGTCTTGGGGTAAAGTTAGGCCTCGGGGCAGCACGATTGGGCGGCGGGGCTTGGGGTGGCTGGCGACTTAACGTAAGGCAGAGTTATGTGAAACTTGCCCGTGCGACGGTCAGTGTTGGTGCTATTTTTTGGGGTTGCTTGTATCTTGTGGTAGGTTGTACGTACCCAAATATAGGTTCTCGGTAGTAAAATATATCCGACCACTTAACTTTTTTATTTGCATGTACTAAGTATATTTAGATGTGTTGTTGGAGCCGTGTTTTGTCCATGTAATAAATAAATAAAATTCAGGCATTGTGGTGAAATTTTAGATGTGCTAGCTAGCTATTGGATCAGTCGCTACTTTGATAGTTCTTTTGTATTTTTCGTAGGGAAAGAAAATCCTGTGGCCAGCACATTTGCTCATTCGTACTTTCCTGTGTTGTGTGTGCAGTAACATACAATTTTTTTAAAAGGCGAATATATTAATATCGCGAATATACCAATTACACTCAGCCTCAGCACCTACAAAATATAGCAAGGACATCCATGATACACACAACCAAAGGAAAAAAAAGAAAGAAAAAGAAGTCCCGCTGCAGTGATCGACACCTCTCAACAGCCGCACACAAACCACCACCAAATACAACACCTGGAAAACATCAAAGGTCTCCAAAAGCAACGCCTCCAAAAAGGAAACAGTGCACAAGCGCCGTCGTTGCTTGATCCAAGATCTTATGTTTTCACCCTCAAGAAGTTCGAACTCTCAAAACAATTCCTTCAGCAAGACAACTGCCAGGCACAACCAATGAAAGCCAGACCTTAGGTTTTCACCCTGAAAGTCCTGACTCAGTACCCAAGGAGCACCACCAAAAATGAAATTCCTCCCGTGCTGCTGCCCCCACTTGACACTACTGCTGCCGAGAGTTATCAAACACCTAGCTGACTCGATCGCCTCGAAGGCCCCGTCCGTCTAACTAATCCTATGATCTCAGCGACCATGACCTTCTCCACAGCTGTCTACACCATAGAAATCGAGAACCGGACATGTCCCATGGTGTCACCAAACAAAAGAGCTTTGCGTCACGCCCACATGAAACCTCGTAGGCTGAAAATGGACGTGCACGGCCGAATTCTATCCGATCCAGATATCTTGGGCAAGATATTCGACAGCAGTTCGGGAACACGTCAATGACTAGATCAAGGAGGACCGATCATGCAGGATGTTGCCGTGACGTGAGAGGAGCACACAGACCGGCACCTATATTATCACGGCAGCAGGCCCCCATGCCACCCCGATCCAACCCGTCGCCGCCCGACCGTAGCCATGGGCCGACCTCCACCAACCCACCCAGATCCAGATCCAGATCGGGGGGGGGGGGGGTAAGCATGAATCGCGGCAACCACCGCCCAGCCCCTGCACATCGGCGAGACGATCCCAGCCCGCCGGCCAGCAGCCGCAACGCGCCCGCCAAGTCCACCTGTACGCCTGAGCTAGGTCGCGCCGCCCGCGCTCGCTGGCCTCAGAAGGCGGCCATCACCAGCACGGGCACGCCGACCACCCCACCACGCAGCCTCCCCACGGACGCCGTGCCCAGCAGCCGCCGCCGCCAACACGCCGTGCCCCGCCGCCGTGCCCGGTGCACGCGCCGCGTCGCAGCCCAGATCTGACGTCCCGCACCGCCAGCTTCTGACCAGGAGGGAGAAGAATCCCCGCCGCCTGCCCTGGCCGACCGGGCTTTGCCCGTCAGCTCGCACCGGCGGCGGCAGGGGAGAAGGGAGGAGGGGGTGGGTTCGGTGCCGACGGCTTGGGGCTCTCCTCGGATGCCCGCGGGGGTACAGTAACATACATAGCCCGATGGCCCAGCCGAATCCGTGGAGGACGAGGTACGACGCGGCCAAGCACTGATGTACATCCAGTTTGCCCCGATGCCCGGCAAGGTGAATGAGATCCGGAGGAGCGCTAACCGAGCGCGGAGCATCCAAAACGAGCAGGAGAGAGAGAGCGCTAGCCGTGCAGAGCCCAAGCACTTCCCTGGGCTTCGTCCACAATGTGATCAACGACATGATGAATGTCACGTGATGACAGCGGCCCATGCCCTGAAGCACGTCTACTGCTGGGCCGACCCGTTGACGATCGAGAAGGCGCGCCTCTTCCGCGCATTGGTGGTCTGTTATCATCACGACGAAGCTTGCCGGCAGGCCGGATTGCCTTTGGAAGCCAGGAGGTACGTGGACGCAAAGATCACGGCGTCGGCATGGGCGCACGACATCCTCGTGCTCACGGTCGTAGTCGGGGCTCTGAGAGACTTCCACACCGACGATGTCTGCCCCGGACCGCACCCGACCCTCCCCGTGGCTCGGAGCATGCCAAGGGCGGCCATGCGGTGCATGCTCGTGGCCTGGCCGGCGGTGAACGGGCACCAGGGGATGCCATGGGGTGGACGAGCTGCACCAGGGGTATGGAAATGATGAGCACCAATGAGCTCGGTTATAGGATGATCTTCGTCGAGGTCGACGTGGACAGCGTGGCCGGGATGTCCGGGGCGCCACTTGTCGACATGATGGCAGGGTGATCGGGATGCTGCACGGCGGGTTTGGTGGCACCCACTCCTACTTCGTGGCATCCCCCATCTCTACCAGTGGGTGAGGCAGAACCGAGCCCGCACACACAGAGTCGTGGTCGTCCAGTAGGACTAGCCCTAGCCAGGCAACATTCAAAAAGCTAGCTAACTGTGCATTACGTTGGTAGCATCCCATCCGATTGATCCGATCCAACCCTCTCATCTTATACGTCACTTTGTACATACTAGCTTTTTTTTACGGAAGATGACCCCCGGCCTCTGCATCTGAGAGATGCATGCGGTCATTTTATTGATTATTCTCGAGGACCTTACAAAGTAGAACAACAATATGCCTGAATCCGTCATCTTGACAACATCTGTCGTTACTCTTATCCAAATGATGAAGGGATGCAAGCTGGACCACATGCCTAGACCTCTCACCTAAACCTAATATCTAAACCCGAAGGCCCCGCCCGAGCCATCTACCTGGTCCGGAGCTCAAACCGGTCCGACGCAGAAGCCGCCGCCGACCACCGGATCCCGCTGCCCACGCGGCCGGGACACCAGATCCACCGCCCGCACGGCTGCTAGCGGTCGTGCCTTGCCAATGGAGCCGCCGCTCCAGATCCGGGGTTCCCCACGCAGAAGCAGGGCAACCGAGGCCCCGCCACCACCATCCTTGGTGCCCCGGGCTTGCCCGGCGGCTGCCTCAGGCGGCGGCGAGGAAGGGAAGAGGGGGGGAGGAGGGGCGGCTAGGGCTGTACATACTAGCTAGCTAGATACATCGATCGTCATTTTTGTAGGGACGATTGCAGAATGTATATAGTATTAAATGCACGAGATCAACATGCATGCACATTCATGCATCGGCCGGTGTCTATTTTGCACATACTCCTACTTTACCATGCATGTATATATTTTTGGTTAGCAAAAGAGCACAAACTAAACCCTATCTGTTGTTTGTTGCATGACACGCTGCGATGATTCTGGACGAATATTGCTGCAAACAACGGTTCCGATATTGCGAACTTGTTTTGCATTTATTGCGGTCAATCATGTAAGCTTTCAGAGAGACAAGTAGCTTGGGATCCATCTCAGAAAGCCGCATAAAAGAGCACAGCCGCATCAATGGCCATCTATAATTTCACAAAGTAGGCGTATGGATTCCTTCTTCACTTATTACTTGATACGATCATCACCATTTCTTCTCCTGTTAAGTTCACGCCATGCACCAACTAACGCGAGCTGCATCTATCTTAAATATTAGTAGCAGCGAGCTGCATCTATCTTAAATATTACTAGCAGCCAGTTCACCACACTTCAGTGTTGTACATAGGCATTTCATTGATCACGAGCTAACGCGGATATAAGTTTCAATCTTGTGTAATGAAACTCTTGCATAATATGTGTTAAACTACTGCTATTTAACCTGCCAATAATTATTCATATAAATCTCAATTCAGGTAAAGCTACCTCGCAACAACAAAAAAATCAGGTAAAGTTGAGCATCAAGAAGTGTGCGGCAGGCTTGGTTTTGTTTTGATGGCAACTCTCAATCCTTGAATTTTGAAAACTTGCGAGCCAAATCAACACTACGCATTCCGACTAAAGAAATAATTCAACACTGCGTAGTGGAGTTCCAACATCTTTCGAGCAGAAAATTAAAGCATGATCACATTACCAAAATTATCAGAAAGAGGTCGTCACATCCAAACAGGAAGGCACGACGCGACTTGCCGTTAGAGACTGCGAACAACTGATAAAATGGTGCAGCAGGGACCAAATCCAAGGTACCTACCTACAGCTGCAACCCTTGTCGAATATAATACGGGATGCTTCACTTTTTTTGAAGCTGCTACGGCGGGCAAAAGTCGGCCTGAACCATTTTCATTTTCATAAACCAGAGCAAGATACAACACAACGGCTACAAGATGTAGCACACGACACCCACAAGAAGGAACAAGGAAACAGAGAGAGAACCGAAACGAGCTATGCCTAGTAGTACAAGCCTTGAACCTGGCACCTGACGCTGGAACAGACCGAGAAGAGAAGGGAGGAGTCTTCTTGGATCAATCGAACGGATACCCGACGTCGAGACGATGGAGAGGACAAAGTCCCCAGCCTGCCCAGCGATCACTCTTCACCTTCGAGACCTAGGAGAGTCGCAACACCATCGAAGGGCATCCCATCACCAAGGCGACATCGCGACAACGAAAACCGTAGACGCCACCGAAGGGCAATGTTCCACCGAGACGAGCACTGCACCTCCTCTTGGTGTTACATCGAGCACCTTCACAAAATCAGCAAACCTGGGCACCAAACAAAGCAACGAGAACCTGTAACATCTTCGAAGGATGTCGAACACCGAGATCTCACCGTCGCCACGAACATCCCTGAGAGGAGGCCAACCAGAGCTGGAGACAAACCTTAGCCTGTTCTGAATCAGCAAAGCACTTCCACCACCACCACCTACAGAACACATGCCCCCCGCCGGCCAACCACGAACCCAACATCCCCATTCTGCCAGCTGCGTCGCGACAGCCATCCACAAGAACTCCTCAAATGACGTCTCCAAGAAACGAGTGATGGAAGCCAACACCGTCAACCGATCCGGCAATGCCCGATCTAAGGTTTTCACCCGGAGTCTCAAGACATAAGCTGTGGGGTTGCAACAAGCTCCTCGACGGCACCCCCAAGGAGGGAAGCGACATCCGTAGACGCCATTGCCGCCGGCATCGACAAGGTCTTTGCAAGAGTTTCACCCGGATCTGTGCAGCCCACCCAATCAGCTCCCAAAGCAGCCGGCGCCACCAAGAGAAAGCCGGAGCAGTCATATTTATGCATCCGCACCAAGGCGGACAGCAGCAAACCATGGCACACACGCTGCAAGGGAACGCATGCAACTCGTAGAGCTTGCTGAAGGGGAAGAGCACCACCCACCGCCGCTTACCTCCAGTCCTCCACCACCAGAGCCGGACGTGAACAGAACATCCCCGCCGCCACCACCGGCCCGCCGGGCCAAGATCCAGCCCGCTCGGACCTCGAGACGATGTACTGCCGGCGCCCGCTCTCTCCACCACCTCGCGCCCTCCACCGCAGGGGAACAACACTGACTCCGGACGCGCCTGCCTTCGCCAGATCTGCCGCCGGGCACGCGCTGGGGCACGCAGCCGCCCCGACATCTTCCACGCCCTGACGCAAGCACTGGAAGGGAGAGCCCTGCCGCCGCCGTCCGCTGGGAGGGGCTTGGCCCGCCTTGCATATCCTTCGCGGCGGCGAGGGAGCGACGGGGAAGAGGGGTCTTGGGTGGCTGCTAGGGTTTCGCCACCCGAGTCACCCTGGGAGTGATGCGGGTGTCAGAGGCTGACCGTGATTTTGACTGAATCTCTTCTCGGGATGCTTCACTTCACTACGAAAACATCCATGCGAACCGTTGGTGCTATGTTTATGAAGAGAAACCACAAAAGAGGAGTTCCAGATGGAACTTCTGTACGTATACAAGTGCACGGCCAGTGCTTTGCTTCTCCGTTTGGCTAACTCGGAATTCGCTTCATCAGGGGCATCTAAACTGCAATACAGCCTAACTACATCATGAACATGTTTTGTCAAAGCACTGCCTTTTGCATGAGATGAGAAACAGAACAACCGTAAGACAAATTTATACGACAAAAGAGCATGTTTAGCTTGCAGTTCACATCCAGCATGAATCTGTAGTAGCAAATGATTGGAGCAGGTTATAACAGAGAACAGCTTGACAAAGCCCAGGGATCTCAAACTGGGACTCGCAAGTTTGGTTACATTTTCATTTCAGACCATGGCAACCATCAGTAAACCATGGAAAAGACGGCATGCTTTTTTTTCAACAGATCAGGACAAGAAGTAAGATTGTTCTCAATTTATTTACTGACTCGCTATCCTTGCAACTAACAAAAGTAGTTTTATAATGATAGGTTCATAATTACAAGTACGCAGCACACATGAGAAGCAGGACAAAGAAAACCTAGAATTTTGAAGCGGTTCCTGCAAGTCGGAGTCACCCGGGGAAAGAGCATGTCTTCTGACCATCTCAGCTCTATAAAAAACCTTAAAGACACCAAGGGAAAATGTAAGCAGCTGGCAAGAAATTTAATGTCCCACGTGAAATTAGAGTTTAAGATCTTGGAAGCAATTTGTAGTTAACTCTTTAAGTCTTAACTGCAATACTTATACTTCATAAGTTGAAGCCTTTAGAGTTCCTGCTATGATCTAGGGCACAACCTCCACTCATCTACGGCACACAACCACTTGTGTACTAGTGTTTCAATATAGACAAGAGTAGCGATGGATTCCCTAGTGCATTTTTGTTCCGTCTATTTCTAGCGATTGCCAAGCTGAGGATTGCATGTACTTGAACATCTATTAACTCGGTGGACTACGTGGAGATTCTACCCAACTAGTTAGGTGTGACTACAGTATATCATCAACTGAGTTCAATTGTACCCTCTGATGGACAATTCAGTCTCGTTCACTGGATTTATTTCTAAACATATTCGACGGGTTACTCTTGCAAATTTAGGACATTGTACCGTACAGGTATGTGGAGATAATACAACTGCTACTATATATAGCCTGATCTAGATCTCAACTAATAAGGAGTTCACCAGAAAAATCTAATAGTACAACTCTGTATGCTCAGTTCTATTGTCAGAGGTATAAATTGGCATTAGGCCAACGATCTGAAAGTGACAAAAGAGCTAATAAACCAAGTGCTGTTAGGGCTTTTGCAAGGATGCAGTCCAAATTCCAATGGCACTCGACATGTGCAAGAAACTATGTCCAGAAGATATGGCAGGTTTACCTGAGTTATACTGTGAGGAGCTATAGCAAAACGGCCATTGTATTGCTCAATTCAGTGCACAATAGGAGCGATTTCTTGTTCAGCACGTGGCAGGGAAGCAACTTCAGTAGGTACCAGCAGAGTAATGGGGCGACGACAAACAGGGCAATTAGTCAGGTTGCTGAAGGACAGATCCATGCAGGTAGACCAAGGATCATGTTGTACAAATTTCAGGTCTCCATCAGCCAGGGGGCTTGTGTTGTACTCATTACCACCAAGGAACCAACCCAACCGTGTCAGAGAGCTCTGATCTTCAGTTGGCCAAATTCATGCATGCATTGCCATACATCGACTTGGCCACTCTCTCTCAGCAACATTGACACGGCCATGCGCCCGGGGGCGGAAAGCAGCTAGCACCACGCACATCACCCTGTCCGGGGGGGCGCCTCCATCGGCTTCATCAGCCCCTCTGCCTCCTCGACCTCGCCTGCCCTTCCCAGCATCTCCACGGTAGACGCATAGTGCTGCAGCGCCGGCCTCATCATCCTCCTGAACACCTCCCTCCCCTCACCCACCATCCTGGCCCTCGCGCACGCGGCGAGGACCACCGTCACCGCCTTGTCATCCATCTCCCCCTCCCGTCCGCGGAACAGGCCGAGCACCGTCCGTGTGCTGGACAGATGCCGTGCGGGCAATTCGTCGAACAGCATGCGCGCGGAGTCCGGCGGGCGACCCGTGCGCGGACATCGCGCTGGAACGCGCCTCTCCGGAGCGCGGCAGCGTGGAGTGTGACCACCAGCGAGAGAGACGGCAGCGAGGCGGCGCCACGGAGGAGCGCGGCGCAGTGCAGTCGCATGGCCGTAGCCTCGTACGGTGGCCGCTCACTGACTCCGAAGTGACCCAACAGTCCGGGAGGGGACGGGTGGGGTGGCGCGAGGAGAATGCAAGGGAGGAGGAGACGGAAGGGACACTCCGGCGGCCGGCCGGCGTTGAGATCGATTTTGATATAAAGACGAGAAGACGAGGCAGGGCGCCCTTTGGCGTCAAAGAATACGAGGCCCAGGCCCAGGTATGTAGGGCGGGCCCATGTGTGTTCTACGTGCAAGCGCGTGCCAAAAGAAATCCACACAAGTTTTAAAAACTATTCTCGTTTTCTTCATAAAATGTTCATGTTACCAAATAATGATCTAAGGAAATATTCAGATTTAAAAAATTGTTACCTTCAAAACAAAATAAATTTTGATGTGTTTCTAAAAAAGAATGAAAAAAACTAAGTAAAAGCCAAGAAAGTTGGAAAGTAGAATGAAAAAAAAGCATTCCCTACAATATGTTGTTCGAGTCGGTATCGAGCGCCAATGGGCCGGCCTAGTCTCCATGCTCCTGTGTGTCACCCTCTTATTTGAAGCATGTGGGGATAACCTTTTTTTCTCTAGCATGTTATTGTTGTCGGTTGTTTTATCTGCGTTGACTTGAGTTTTAATTATGTTCTAGCGGTGTTTTTTCATACATATATTGTGTTAGGCTATTGTTAAAGACGGTATTTGTTCTGATAAGAGAGTGGAGTTGTTTTGTGTGTGGTTGTAGTGTCCTTGCACGTTTCAGCGTCAGTGTCCGTCGACATCCCTTGGGAACTCCTATTTCATGTTGAAAGGATGAAATTGTTGCTATAATGCGGTCCCATGAAGCCCTCACTCGCTCAACTCGGCTCCCTGCTCCTCGTTCACTTAGTTCTTTTTCGCTCACTCCAGTGCTAGCTCAGAAAAAACTAGCCGTTGTTTATTTATTTGAAAAAGGTTGTTAAATCAAAAGATGTTTGTTGATTTAAAGAAATGTTGCAAATTAACAAAACCATAATTTTTAAAAACATTAATGAACTTACAAAATATGAGTGGACCTCAAACAATGTTCATGAATTAGAAAAAAGCTTCACAAATTAGAAAATATCCATAGACTTAAAACATGTGCATGAACTTTAAATACATTTGAAAAATTAAAAATGTTCTTTAATTTCACAAAATCTGCAAGATATTTATTAAGTGTTCATAAATGAAAGTGTGAAAAAAGGAAAAAAAAAGTTGGTAAATTCACCGAGCAAGGAGATAGCTACACGCAGCAGAGTGTAGGGGAGATCGCTCCTTTTTGAGCCGGCATAGTTACGTAGTTGATTTGAAGTTTTGTTCTTAGCCTAGTGAAACTTTTGTTTGTCATGCTTCAAATAGTGTTTCTGTTGTATGTTGCTTAAAAGTGTGTATATGTTGTGGATGGTGTTGGATGAACTATATGTATGTGGAACTCTATCAAATGGTGTTCTTTTTGCCATAGGTGTCCGATAGTGATGGGCTTCATAACAATAACCATGTGTGATGTCAATTTTTTATGTATCAGGAAACACAAACACTGACTGGCTATAGATAACAGCAGTGACTAGTTAGTGACCGACCATTGGACGGCCGATGACTGACAAGTATAGGAGATCTATTGCAGCTTTTTGATAAATAAGAGTGTCAAACCCAACGAGGAGCAAAAGGAATCTATAAGAAGTTTTTAGCAAGGTTTCACTCCAAAATCTATAAAAGTAATTTGATAGGGCATTTGGTAGCAAGATAATGCATAAAATGATAAACAATAACAATAACAATAAAGTGCAACAAGTGGCACAATCCTTACATATGCTAAGGACAAGTGATTGTGTTTCTTATAGTGATTAAAACGCTCTTGAGGACACACAGGAATTTCACCAAGTTTCATTGAGTTACCTTTTGTTGTTTCGATAAGTATTGTGCGGGCAGGCATGCGCTAAGGTACTGCCTTTACTTGGACAAATAACTATTGATCATTATATCCTCCATGTAAGCATTCACAATTACAAGAGAAATAATTAAGATAAATCTACCATAACATTGAACTTTATCTTTAGGATCAAATCAACCCCTTGTGCAACAATTTGTAAACTAGTGTTTAGGTTTCTATCACTCTTGCTGCCAATTATCTACAAACTAATCCCACAATGTCTTCCCCTAGGCCCAACAGCAGATCTTGCGACCAGCTCATGATTCTGGCACATGGATAGCACGTTCCCACGCACCCCTGTCTATGGCTAGTTCTTTGGTGATACTCCATTCCTTCAGATCTCTCTTTACAGACTCCTTTCATGTCAAATTCAATCTACCCCAAACTCTCTTGACATTATCAGCACGCTTTAGCCGTCCGTTATGCACCGGAGCATTGATACGTCTCCAACGTATCTATAAGTTTTTATTATTTCATACTATTATATTATCAATCTTGTATGCTTTATATGTCATTTTATATCACTTTTGGGAACTAACATATTAACCTAGTGCCTAGGAGGGGCCCTTGTGGCTCCGTCTGACCTAATTCCGACGCTATAAATTTTCAAATATTACAAAAACCCCAGAGCGAGACCCGAAATAATTACTCCGCCGTTGCAAGTCTCTAGCCTCTACATCAACCTTACCGCCTCTCTGATGATGCGGATAACCCACAAGTATAGGGGATCGCAACAGTTTTCGAGGGTAGAGTATTCAACCCAAATTTATTGATTTGACACAAGGGGAGCCAAAGAATATTCTCAAGTATTAGCAGTTGAGTTGTCAATTCAACCACACCTGGATAACTTAGTATCTGCAGCAAAGTATATATTAGCAAAATAATATGGAAGTAATGGTAACGGTAGCAAAAGTAATATTTTTGGGTTTTGTAGTGATTGTAACAGTAGCAACGGAAAAGTAAATAAGCAGAGAACAATATGTGAAAAGCTCGTAGGCATTGGACCGGTGATGGAGAATTATGCCGGATGCGGTTCATCATGTAACAGTCATAACATAGGGTGACACAGAACTAGCTCCAATTCATCAATGTAATGTAGGCATGTATTCTGAATATAGTCATACGTGCTTATGGAAAAGAACTTGCATGACATCTTTTGTCCTACCCTCCCGTGGCAGCGGGGTCCTAATGGAACTAAGGGATATTAAGGCCTCCTTTTAATATAATACCGGACCAAAGCATTAACACATAGTGAATACATGAACTCCTCAAACTACGGTCATCACCGGGAGTGGTCCCGGTTAGTGTCACTTCGGGGTTGCCGGATCATAACACATAGTAGGTGACTATAGACTTGCAAGATAGGATCAAGAGCTCACATATATTCATGAAAACATAATAGGTTCAGATCTGAAATCATGGCACTCGGGCCCTAGTGACAAGCATTAAGCATAGCAAAGTCATAGCAACATCAATCAGAACATAGTGGATACTAGGGATCAAACCCTAACAAAACTAACTCGATTACATGATAAATCTCATCCAACCCATCACCGTCTAGCAAGCCTACGATGGAATTACTCACGCACGGTGGTGAGCATCATGAAATTGGTGATGGAGGATGGTTGATGATGACGACGGCGACGGATTCCCCTCTCCGAAGCCCCGAACGGACTCTAGATCAGCCCTCCTGAGAGAGTTTAGGGCTTGGCGGCAGCTCCGTATCGTAAAACGCGATGAATCTTTCTCTCTGATTTTTTTCTCCCCGAACACAAATATATGGAGTTGGAGTTGAGGTCGGTGGAGCTCCAGGGGGCCCACGAGGCAGGGGGGCGCGCCCGGGGGGCAGGCGCGCCCCCCACCCTCGTGGCTAGGGTGTGGGCCCCTGGCCTTGATTCTTTCACCAGTATTTTTTATTATTTCCAAAAATAATCTCCATGGAGTTGCAGGTCATTCCGAGAACTTTCGTTTCTGCACATAAATAACACCATGGCAATTCTACTGAAAACAACGTCAGTCCGGGTTAGTTCCATTCAAATCATGCAAGTTAGAGTCCAAAACAAGGGCAAAAGTGTTTGGAAAAGTAGATACGACGGAGACATATCAACTCCCCCAAGCTTAAACCTTTGCTTGTCCTCAAGCAATTCAGTTGATAAACTGAAAGTGATAAAGAAAAACTTTTACAAACTTTGTTTGCTCTTGTTGTTGTAAATATGTAAAGCCAGCATTCAAGTTTTTAGCAAGGATTATAACTAACCATATTCACAATAACACTTAGGTCTCATGTTTACTCATATCAATGGCATAACCAACTAGCGAGCAATAATAATAAATCTCGGATGACAACGCTTTCTCAAAACAATCATGATATGATATAACAAGATGGTATCTCGCTAGCCCTTTCTGAGACCGCAAAACATAAATGCAGAGCACCTTTAAAGCTCAAGGACTGACTAAACATTGTAATTCATGGTAAAAGAGATCCAGTCATAGTCATACCCAATATAAATTAATAGTAATGGACGCAAATGACAGCGGTGCTCTCAGCTGGTGCTTTTTAATAAGAGGGTGATGGCTCAACTTAAAAGTAAATAGATAGGCCCTTCGCAGAGGGAAGCAGGGATTTGTAAAGGTGCCAGAGCTCGATTTTGAAATAGAGATAAATAATATTTTGAGCGGCATACTTTCATTGTCAACATAACAACCAAGAGATGGCGATATCTTCCATGCTACAGACATTATAGGCGGTTCCCAAACAGAATGGTAAAGTTTATACTCCCCCTCCACCAATAAGCATCAATCCATGGCTTGCTCGAAACAATGAGTGCCTCCAACTAACAACAGTCCCATGGGAGTTTTGTTTGCAATTATTTTGATTTGGTTTGCATAAAGCATGGGACTGGGCATCCCGGTGACCAGCCATTTTCTCGTGAGTGAGGAGCGGAGTCCACTCCTCTTGAGAATAACCCGCCTAACATGGAAGATACGGACAACCCTAGTTGATACATGAGCTATTCGAGCATACAAAACAGAATTTCATTTGAAGGTTTAGAGTTTGGCACATACAAATTTACTTGGAACGGCAGGTAGATACCGCATATAGGAAGGTATAGTGGACTCATATGGAATAACTTTGGGGTTTAAGGAATTGGATGCACAAGCAGTATTCCCGCTTAGTACAAGTGAAGGCTAGCAAAAGACTGGGAAGCGACCAACTAGAGAGCGACAACAGTCATGAACATGCATTAAAAATAATAAACATTGCGTAAAAGCATGAGTAGGATATAATCCACCATGAACATAAATATCGTGAAGGCTATGTTGATTTGTTTCAACTACATGTGTGAACATGTGCCAAGTCAAGTCACTTGAATCATTCAAAGGAGGATACCATCCTATCATACCACATCACAACCATTTTAATAGCATGTTGGCACGCAAGGTAAACCATTATAAACTCCTAGATAATTAAGCATGGCATAAGCAACTATAATCTCTAATTGTCATTGCAAACATGTTTATTCATAATAGGCTGAATCAGGAACGATGAACTAATCATATTTACAAAACAAAAGAGGTCGAGTTCATACCAACTTCTCTCATCTCAATCAGTCCATCATATATCGTCATAATTGCCTTTCACTTGCACAACCGAATGATGTGAATAATAATAATAGTGCACGTGCATTGGACTAAGCTGGAATCTGCGAGCATTCAATAAACAGGAGAAGACAAGGCAATATGGGCTCTTGGTTAAATCAGCAATAATGCATTTAAGAGCCACTTCAACAATTTAATCATGGTCTTCTCCTATCGACCCCCAAAGAAAAGAAAAGAAATAAAACTATTTACACGGGAAAGCTCCCAACAAGCAAAAGAAGAACGGGAAATCTTTTTGGGTTTTTCTTTTAATTATTACTACTACAGCAAGAAAGTAAACTAGCTAAAAGCTACAACTAATTTTTTTGGTTTTTCTTAAGGTTTATCAAACACATAAGAAGAAAGCATAAAAGGAAAAAAAACTAGCATGGATATTACAGTGAAAGAGCATGAGCACCGACATCTAGCAATGAGTGTGTGAATATGAATGTAATGTCGGTGAGAGATACGTACTCCCCCAAGCTTAGGCTTTTGGCCTAAGTTGGTTTATTGCCACGGATGGCCTGGCGGATATCCAAAGTTGTAGTTGGGGTCGTACTGAGATGAAGAAGACTCTGATTGCCACTGGTTGGCAATCATCTACGGATCCCACTGGTAATTAGACTGTCGTGGAGGATCAAATTGTGGTTCCGACTCTGGCTCTGTGGCTGATGTAGGGTTCTGGTAGGTGTGAATGGCCGCCAGCGGAATGAGATACTGGCCTGCAGATAAATCAAACAAGGAAGGAGTAGGCAAGGTAATAGTCTCAGGATGATGTTTATCAAAGAACAATTTGTATTTAAGCTCCCCCTCCCTATTCTTTACAATAAAATCATGCGCTACCATACTCTTATAATCTAAATAAACAGTAGGCAGCAATTTTTCTTCTTTTTCATAGTCCCTAATAGGTATGTTATTGTATGCAGCAAGGCGTGAAGCATAAACACCTCCAAAGATGGGGCCCTTTGTACGGTTCAGACTTAACCGTTTGGCAATAATACCGCCCATACTAACAGAGTCGTCACGGAATAAACCATGGAACAAAATAATAATATCAGGAACACTAAGGTTTCCACAGTTTCCGCGACCAATTAAGCAGCGACTAGCAAATATTGCAAAGTAGCGTAAAATAGGAAAATGTATGCTAGTGATTCTTGCATCGGAAACCTTCCTAGTTTCCCCTATAGTAATAGTGTCAATAAACCCGTCCACATCTTTACGATGTGGTTCCTCTAAGCTACCCTCGAAAGGTATTTTGCAAACCTTGCAAAATTCATATAGTGACATCTTCTTAACCACATCATATAAATTAAACTCTACTCAAGGAGGTGATTCCTTAGGATAATAGTAGAAATTTTGCACAAAAGTATTGGTGAGTAAGAGATACTGTTCGCGTTGGTCGCGGAGGAAGTCGGTGAGGCCTGCATTCTCAGCCAATTCATAAAAATCATCATAAATCCCGGCTGCTCTCAAGAAATCATCGGAAGGCCATTCACACGGCCGAACCTCCGTGGTGCGAGGCAGATTATATTTGGGCCTCTCTGCTTCTTCACTTTGCTTTCCTTCGAGCTTCGGCTCGATGAGCCCCTCAAAAATCTCTTCATAATTTTCTGAGAATTTCTGAAATTTTTAGTAACTTCAAATGAAAGTGAACCAAGCTCAACAAAATTGATAGCAACTACTCCTACAAGTGCCTAGAACCTATATCATGCATTAGAACTACTTGGAACCATATAAATTTGACATGCAAGCTCAAGAACATGGTCACCTAGGCAGCACAAATTTGCAATGAATAAAGCACTATAACAAAAACTAATTGGACCAATGGAGGCATCACATACCAAGGAACAATCCCCCAAAGCAATTTTGTGGGAGGTGCTTTGAGCAAGGAGATCGAAAATCGCAGCAAAATGAGCTAGAACTCGTGCTTGAGCTAGATGGTGATTTTTTTGGGAGGAAGAAGAAGTGTGTGGTGGCTGGCATAAGTGGAGGGGGGGGGGCACCGTGGGCCCACGAGGCAGGGGGCACGCCCAGGGGGGTGGGCGCGCCCTGGACCCTCGTGCCCAGGTGCTTGCTCCCCATGTTGTATTCTCAGTGCCAGATATTCTCAAATATTCCAGAAAAAATCCTAAATTGGCAGGGCATTTAGAGAACTTTTATTTTCGGGGTATTTTTATATTGCACGGATAATTTAGAAAACAGGCAGAAAAATGCTATTTTTACTTTATTTCAACTAAATAACAGAAAGTAAAAGGAGGGTACAGAAGGTTGTGCTTTCTAACTTCATCCATCTCATGCTCATCAAAAGGAATCCATTAACAAGGTTGATCAAGTCTTGTTAACAAACTCATTTCGAGTAACATGAAACCGGAGAAATTTCGAATAACACTATGTTACCTCAACGGGGATATGCACATCCCCAATAATAAGAATATCATATTTCTTCTTGACAGTAGGAAGAGGAAATTCAAAACCTCCAAAAATAATCGATGGAATTTTTCCAATAGAATTGATACTGTGGACTTGAGGTTGTTTCCTCAGAAAGTGTACCGTATGCTCATTACCATTAACATGAAAAGTGACATTGCCTTTGTTGCAATCAATAATAGCCCCTGAAATATTCAAGAAAGGTCTTCCAAGAATAATAGACATACTATCGTCCTCGGGAATATCAAGAATAACAAAGTCCGTTAATATAGTAACGTTCGCAACTACAACAGGCACATCCTCACAAATACCGACATGTATAGCAGTTGATTTATCAGCCATTTGCAAGGATATTTCAGTAGGTGTCAACTTATTCAAATCAAGTCTACGATATAAAGAGAGAGGCATAACACTAACACCGGCTCCAAGATCACATAAAGCAGTTCTAACATAGTTTCTTTTAATGGAGCATGGTATAGTTGGTACTCCTGGATTTCCTAGTTTCTTAGGTATTCCACCCTTAAAAGTATAATTAGCAAGCATGATGGAAATTTCAGCTTCCAATATCTTTCTTTTATTAGTAACAATATCTTTCATGTACTTAGCATAAGGATTCGTTTTGAGCATATCAGTTAATAGCATACGCAAGAAGATAGGTCTAATCATTTCAGCAAAGCGCTCAAAATACTCATCATCCTTTTTCTTGGATGGTTTGCGAGGAAAAGGCATGGGTTTCTGAACCCATGGTTCCCTTTCTTTACCGTGTCCTAGCAACAAAGTATCTCTTATCATAACGTTGATTCTTTGATTGTGGGTTATCAAGATCAATAGCAGGTTCAATTTCTACATCATTGTCATTGCTAGGTTGAGCATCAACATGAACATCATCCTTAACATTATCACTAGTTTCATGTTCATTACGAGATTGTGTTTCAGCATCAGAAATAGAAGTATCGTTTGGATTCTCAGGTGTGTCAACAACAGGTTCACTAGGAGCATGCAAAGTCCGTTCATTTTTCTTTTTCTTCTTTTTAGAAGGACTAGGTGCATCTATATTATTTCTCTAAGAATCTTGCTCAATTCTCTTAGGGTGGCCTTCAGGATACAAAGGTTCCTGAGTCATTTTACCAGTTCTAGTAGCCACTCTAACAGCAAAATCATTATTGTTACTATTTAATTCATTGAGCAAATCATTCTGAGCTTTAAGTACTTGTTCTACTTGAGTGGTAACCATAGAAGCATGTTTACTAATGAGTTTAAGTTCACCTTTAACTCTAGACATATAATCACCCAAGTGTTCAATCATATAATCATTTTGTTTTAATTGTCTACCAAAATAAGCATTAAAATCTTCTTGCTTAACCATAAAGTTATCAAACTCATCCAAACATTGGCTAGCAAACTTAGTAGGAGGGATTTCAGCTTTATCATATCTGTAGAGAGAATTTACCTTTACTACCTGTGTCGGGTTATCAAGACCATGAGTTTCTTCAATAGGTGATGGATTAAGACCATATATTTCTTCAACAGGCGGTAAATTAAGACCATGTATTTCTTCAATAGGAGGTAAATTCTTAACATCTTCAGCTTTTATACCTTTTTCTTTCATAGATTTCTTTGACTCTTGCATATCTTCAGGACTGAGAAATAGAACACCTCTTTTCTTAGGAGTTGGTTTAGGAATGGGCTCAGGAAGTGTCCAATTATTTTCATTTGTCAACATATTATTCAATAGAATTTCAGCTTCATCCGGTGTTCTTTCCCTGAAAACAGAACCAGCACAACTATCCAGGTAATCTCTGGAAGCATCGGTTAGTCCATTATAAAAGATATCAAGTATTTCATTTTTCTTAAGAGGATGATCAGGCAAAGCATTAAGAAATTGGAGAAGCCTCCCCCAAGCTTGTGGGAGACTCTCTTCTTCAATTTCCACAAAATTATATATATCCCTCAAGGCCGCTTGTTTCTTATGAGCAGGGAAATATTTAGCAGAGAAGTAATAAATCATATCCTGGGGACTACGCACACAACCAGGATCAAGAGAATTAAACCATATCTTAGCATAACCCTTCAATGAGAACGGAAATATTTTAAGGATATAGAAGTAGCGAGTTCTCTCATCATTAGTGAACAGGGTGGCTATATCATTTAATTTAGTAAGATGTGCCACAACAGTTTCAGATTCATAGCCATAGATAGGATCAGATTCAACCAAAGTAATTATATCAGGATCAATAGAGAATCCATAATCCTTATCAGTAACAAAGATAGGTGAAGTAGCATAAGCAGGATCATATTTCATTCTAGCATTCAGAGTTTTTTGTTTAAGCTTAGCTAATAATTTCTTAAGATCACTTCTATCATTGCAAGCAAGAAAGTATCTTTTAGTTTCTTCATCCATAACATAGCCCTCAGGCACAACAGGCAATTCATATTTATTGGGAGAGCCTTCATTATCACTTTCATCAATATTATCAGTTTCAATAATTTCATTCCCTCTAGCCCTAGCAAGTTGTTCATCAAGAAATTCACCAAGTGGAACAGTAGTATCAAGCATAGAAGTAGTTTCATCATAAGTATCATGCATCGCAGAAGTGGCATCATCAATAACATGCGACATATCAGAATTAATAGCAGAAGCAGGTTTAGGTGTCGCAAGCTTACTCAAAACAGAAGGTGAATCAAGTGCAAAGCTAGATGGCAGTTCCTTACCTCCCCTCGTAGTTGAGAGATAATTTTTTGTTTTCTCGTCTTTCAAGTTCCTCATAGTGACCAGCAGATATAAATCCCAAGTGACTCAAAGAATAGAGCTATGCTCCCTGGCAACGGCGCCAGAAAATAGTCTTGATAACCCACAAGTATAGGGGATCGCAACAGTTTTCGAGGGTAGAGTATTCAACCCAAATTTATTGATTTGACACAAGGGGAGCCAAAGAATATTCTCAAGTATTAGCAGTTGAGTTGTCAATTCAACCACACCTAGATAACTTAGTATCTGCAGCAAAATATTTAGTAGCAAAGTAATATGGAAGTAACGGTAACGGTAGCAAAAGTAATATTTTTGGGTTTTGTAGTGATTGTAACAGTAGCAACGGAAAAGTAAATAAGCGGAGAACAATATGTTAAAAGCTCGTAGGCATTGGATCGGTGATGGAGAATTATGCCGGATGCGGTTCATCATGTAACAGTCATAACATAGGGTGACACAAAACTAGCTCCAATTCATCAATGTAATGTAGGCATGTATTCTGAATATAGTCATACGTGCTTATGGAAAAGAACTTGCATGACATCTTTTGTCCTACCCTCCCGTGGCAGCGGGGTCCTAATGGAACTAAGGGATATTAAGGCCTCCTTTTAATATAATACCGGACCAAAGCATTAACACATAGTGAATACATGAACTCCTCAAACTACGGTCATCACCGGGAGTGGTCCCGGTTATTGTCACTTCGGGGTTGCCGGATCATAACACATAGTAGGTGACTATAGACTTGAAAGATAGGATCAAGAACTCACATATATTCATGAAAACATAATAGGTTTAGATCATGGCACTCGGGCCCTAGTGACAAGCATTAAGCATAGCAAAGTCATAGCAACATCAATCTCAGAACATAGTGGATTCTAGGGATCAAACCCTAACAAAACTAACTCGATTACATGATAAATCTCATCCAACCCATCACCGTCCAGCAAGCCTACGATGGAATTACTCACGCACGGTGGTGAGCATCATGAAATTGGTGATGGAGGATGGTTGATGATGACGACGGCGACGGATTCCCCTCTCTGGAGCCCCGAACGGACTCCAGATCAGCCCTCCCGAGGGAGTTTAGGGCTTGGCGGCGGCTCCGTATCGTAAAACGCGATGAATCTTTCTCTCTGATTTTTTTTTCCCCGAACACAAATATATGGAGTTGGAGTTGAGGTCGGTGGAGCTCCAGGGGGCCCACGAGGCAGGGGGCGCGCCCAGGGGGGCAGGCGCGCCCCCCACCCTCGTGGCTAGAGTATGGGCCCCTGGCCTTGATTCATTCGCCAGTATTTTTTATTATTTCCAAAAATAATCTCCGTGGAGTTTCAGGTCATTCCGAGAACTTTTGTTTTTGCACATAAATAACACCATGGCAATTCTGCTGAAAACAACATCAGTCCGGGTTAGTTCCATTCAAATCATGCAAGTTAGAGTCCAAAACAAAGGCAAAAGTGTTTGGAAAAATAGATACGACGGAGACGTATCAGATGCCTGAGTAGTTCCTCACATGACCCACTAGAACATAAAGGCGCGTATTGCCGCGCCCGTGCATTTTATTGGAAAGACAATACAATATATGAGAAAATCAGGACATCACAAAAAGAGAAAAAAATATTACTTCAATATAGATAGTTGGGCATTATTGAAACTTTTGGGTATAAATTCAAAATTGACACAGGTGATAATGCCATCTAAGTCAGCGCTGCTGGAATGTCATTGTGCATTTTTTTGTCTATGCACGCAACATTTGCTAAGACATTTGAATATCTCTACTCCTAATGTTTGAGTTGGTAGTATCGCCTCACTCCGGTTAATCCTTCCCCTCCATTTTTTATGCCACCAACACATTTAAACCGGATTTTACCATGATCTCTTTAAACCGATTTTATTTAAACAGATCGTAACTTTCCATGCGGCATTTAAAATAATCAATCACGGTTAATCTCCAATCAATCTGTAAAGACCAAATCTAAATTAATCAATCTTGCCATAAGTCTCTCACCCCTCAATCACAATAATTAATCTTACCTTAATAAGCCCTAAGGACGGTAATGGGTAGGGTATGGGCAGGGTAGAGCAATACCATACCCATACCCGTATAGTTAGTGGGTACAAAATTCTACCCATACCCGTACCCATGGGTATTAAACTTTACCCGTACCCATACCCGACGGGTACCCGTACCCATTGGGTACCCAACGGGTAGAACAA
This sequence comes from Aegilops tauschii subsp. strangulata, assembly GCF_002575655.3. NCBI lineage: Eukaryota > Viridiplantae > Streptophyta > Magnoliopsida > Poales > Poaceae > Aegilops > Aegilops tauschii. Next base: position 6,748,120 of record NC_053039.3, read on the forward strand.
ATAGTACATAAGTTGTTCACAATTTTACGCTCACTAATTGCACATTTGACAAAAAAACAATTATCTCAGCCCAATAATAGATAGATGAGTAATTGACCAATATCAAAATTTAGAAATCACAACATACTCTTAAGTCAATAGGAGTAGACGAGTCACATGATAAATTAATGACTAATTGACGAGAACTTAACATTACTTCACAAACGGGCAGGGTATGGGTATACCCATGGGTACAAGACTATCCCCATACCCTACCCATGACTTAATGGGTAGGATATGGGTACTACCCGTGGGTATAAAAGTGTGCCCATACCCTGCCCATGCGGGTACGGTACCCGCGGGTACCCGTACCCGTGGGTAAAATTGCCCTCATCCCTCAATCTAAAAAAAAATAAAGTCCCTCATCCCTCAATCACATCCAAATCTAAATTAAAAAACTAATAAGAAAAAAAAGATATGCCGCCGCCGATCCAACTCCTCTTACAATCCAATCCTCCCTTGATCTTTTTCCTATGGCCATCGCGGAAGCAGTGTTCCCAGCCTCCACCGCTCAATGTCGACCGTGTCGCCGCCGTCACGTGGTTGTGGGACGTTGCCGTGGCCGCCCTGTTGACATCTTCGCTAGGGTTGCCGCCACTGACATCGCTTGCCCAAGGTGAGACTCCATCCTTAGACAAGCGACTCTCTCACCTCCCCAAAGGAATGACCGGACCCTCCAACCATCGAGCGACCTGGATGGTCGCCGCCACCAGAGAACAATGTGGAGGCGATGGCGATGTTTATGGAGGTGTAGCAGGATGAGCGCCTGTAAGGGTCCCGATCTAGATCTGGGGAAGGGATAGGAGGGGAAGGAGGACGAAGGAGGTGAAGGAAATATGCCCTCATATGGCAATAATAAAGTAATTATTTATTTCCTCATGTCATGATAAATATTTATTATTCATGCTAGAATTGTATTAGCCGGAAACATAATACATGTGTGAATACATAGACAAACATAATGTCACTAGTATGCCTCTACTTAACTAGCTCGTTAATCGAAGATGGTTGAGTTTCCTAGCCATGGACATGAGTTGTCATTTGATCAACGGGATCACATCATTAGAAGAATGATGTGATTGACTTGACCCATTCCGTTAGCTTAGCACTTGATCGTTTAGTATGATGCTATTGCTTTCTTCATGACTTATACATGTTCCTATGACTATGAGATTATGCAACTCCCGTTTACCTGAGGAACACTTTGTGTGCCACCAAATGTCACAACGTAACTGGGTGATTATAAAGGTGCTCTACAGGTGTCTCCGAAGGTACTTGTTGGGTTGGCGTATTTCGAGATTAGGATTTGTCACTCCGATTGTCGGAGAGGTATCTCTGGGCCCTCTCGGTAATGCACATCACTATAAGCCTTGCAAGCAATGTGACAAATGAGTTAGTTACGTGATGATGCATTACAGAACGAGTAAAGGAGACTTGCCGGTAACGAGATTGAACTAGGTATTGAGATACCGACGATCGAATCTTGGGCAAGTAACATACCGATGACAAAGGGAACAACGTATGTTGTTATGCGATTTGACCGATAAAGATCTTCGTAGAATATGTAGGAGCAAATATGAGCATCCAGGTTCCGCTATTGGTTATTGACCGGAGATGTGTCTCGGTCATGTCTACATAGTTCTCGAACCCGTAGGGTCCGCACGCTTAAAGTTAGATGACGATCGATATTATGAGTTTTGTGTTTTGATGTACTGAAGGTAGTTCGGAGTCCCGGATATGATCACGGACATAACGAGCAGTCTCGAAATGGTCGAGACATAAATATTGATATATTGGAAGCCTATATTTGGATATCGGAAGTGTTCCGGATGAAATCGGGATTTTACCGGAGTACCGGGGGTTACCGGAACCCCCTGGGGAAGTAACCTATTGGGCCTTAGTGGAGAAGAGAGAGGGCAGCCAGGAGGTGGCGCGCGCCCCCCCTTGCCCCAGTCCTAAATGGACAAGGGAAGGGGGCGGCGGCCCCCCTCTCCTTCCTTCTCTCCACCTCCTCCTTCCCCCTTCTCCTACTCCTACTAGGAAAGGAGGAGTCCTACTCCGGGTGGGAGTAGGACTCCCCCCTTGGCGCGCCCTCCCTGGCCGGCCGCCTCTTGTTGGGGAACGTAGTAATTTCAAAAAAATTCCTACGCACACGCAAGATCATGGTGATGCATAGCAACGAGAGGGGAGATTGTTGTCCACGTACCCTCGTAGACCGACAGCGGAAGCGTTATCACAATGCGGTTGCTGTAGTCGTACGTCTTCACGATCCGACCGATCAAGTACCGAACGCACGGCACCTCCGAGTTCTACACACGTTCAGCTCGATGACGTCCCTCGAACTCCAATCCAGCCGAGTGTTGAGGGAGAGTTTCGTCAGCACGACGGCGTGGTGACGATGATGATGTTCCACCGACGCAGGGTTTCGCCTAAGCTTCGCAACGGTATTATCGAGGTGTAATATGGTGGAGGGGGGCACCGCACACGGCTAAGAGATCTCAAGGATCAATTGTTGTGTCTCTGGGGTGCCCCCCTGCCCCCGTATATAAAGGAGCAAGGGAGGAGGAGGCCGACCCTAGGAGGGGGCACACCAAGTGTGGAGTCCTACTAGGACTCCCTAGTCCTAGTAGGATTCCACCTCCCATATGGAATAGGAAAAGAGGAAAGGAAAAAGAGAAGGAAGGAAGGGGGCGCCCCCCTTCCCTAGTCCAATTCGGACCAGACCAAGGGGAGGGGTGCAGCCACCCTTGAGGCCCTTTTCCTTCTTTCCCGTATGGCCCAATAAGGCCCAATACGTATTCCCGTAACTCTCCGGTACTCCGAAAAATACCCGAATCACTCGGAACCTTTCCGAAGTCCGAATATAGTCGTCCGATATATCGATCTTTACGTCTCGACCATTTCGAGACTCCTCGTCATGTCCCCGATCTCATCCGGGACTCCGAACTCCTTCGGTACATCAAAACTCAATAAAACTGTCATCGTAACGTTAAGCGTGCGGACCCTACGGGTTCGAGAACTATGTAGACATGACCGAGACACGTCTCCGGTTAATAACCAATAGCGGGACCTGGATGCCCATATTGGCTCCCACATATTCTACGAAGATCTTTATCGGTCAGACCGCATAACAACATACGTTGTTCCCTTTGTCACCGGTATGTTACTTGCCCGAGATTTGATCGTCGGTATCTCGATACCTAGTTCAATCTCGTTACCGGCAAGTCTCTTTACTCGTTCCGTAACACATCATCCCGCAACTAACTCATTAGTCACAATGCTTGCAAGGTTTATAGTGATGTGCATTACCGAGTGGGCCCAGAGATACCTCTCCGACAATTGGAGTGACAAATCCTAATCTCGAAATACGCCAACCCAACAAGTACCTTTGGAGACACCTGTAGAGCACCTTTATAATCACCCATTTACGTTGTGACGTTTGGTAGCACACAAAGTGTTCCTCCGGTAAACGGGAGTTGCATAATCTCATAGTCATAGGAACATGTATAAGTCATGAAGAAAGCAATAGCAACATACTAAACGATAGAGTGCTAAGCTAAGGGAATGGGTCAAGTCAATCACGTCATTCTCCTAATGAGGTGATCTCGTTAATCAAATGACAACTCATGTCTATGGCTAGGAAACATAACCATCTTTGATTAACGAGCTAGTCAAGTAGAGGCATACTAGTGACACTCTGTTTGTCTATGTATTCACACATGTATTATGTTTCCGGTTAATACAATTCTAGCATGAATAATAAACATTTATCATGATATAAGGAAATATATAATACTTTATTATTGCCTCTAGGGCATATTTCCTTCAGTCTCCCACTTGCACTCGAGTCAATAATCTAGTTCACATCGCCATGTGATTTAACACCAATAATTCATATCACCATGTGATTAACACCCATAGTTCACATCTCTATGTGAGAGTACTAAGGTGTGATCATGTTTTGATTGTGAGATAATTTTAGTCAATGGGTCTGTCACATTCAGATCCGTAAGTATTTTGCAAATTTCTATGTTTACAATGCTCTGCACGGAGCTACTCTTAGCTAATTGCTCCCACTTTCAATATGTATCTAGACCGAGACTTAGAGTCATCTAGTTGAGTGTCAAAACTTGCATCGACGTAACCCTTTACGACGAACCTTTTGTCACTTCCATAATCGAGAAACATATCCTTATTCCACTAAGGATAATTTTTGACCGCTGTCCAGTGATCTACACCTAGATTACTATTGTACTCCCTTGCCAAAATCAGTGTAGGGTATACAATAGATCTGGTACACAGCATGGCATACTTTATAGAAACTATGGCCAAGGCATAGGGAATGACTTTCATTCTCTTTCTATCTTCTGCCGTGGTCGGGCTTTGAGTCTTACTCAATTTCACACCTTGTAACACAGGCAAGAACTCTTTCTCTGACTGTTCTATTTTGAACTACTTCAAAATCTTGTTAAGGTATGTACTCATTGAAAAAACTTATCAAGCGTCTTCATCTATCTCTATAGATCTTGATGCTCAATATGTAAGCAGCTTCACCGAGGTCTTTCTTTGAAAAACTCCTTTCAAACACTCCTTTATGCTTTGCAGAATAATTCTACATTATTTCCGATCAACAATATGTCACTCACATATACTTATCAGAAATGCTGTAGTGCTCCCACTCACTTTCTTGTAAATACAGGCTTTACCGCAAGTCTGTATAAAACTATATCCTTTGATCAACTTATCAAAGTGTATATTCCAACTCCGAGATGCTTGCACCAGTCCATAGATGGATCGCTGGAGCTTGCATATTTTGTTAGCACTTTTAGGATTGACAAAACCTCCTGGTTGCATCATATTCAACTCTTCTTTAATAAATTCATTAAGGAATGCAGTTTTATTTATCCATTTGCCATATTTCATAAAATGCGGCAATTGCTAACATGATTCGGACACACATAAGCATAGATACGAGTGAGAAACTCTCATCGTAGTCAACACTTTGAACTTATCGAAAACCTTTTTGCGACAATTCTAGCTTTGTACATAGTAACACTACTATCAGCGTCCGTCTTCCTCTTGACGATCCATTTATTCTAAATTGCTTGCCGATCATCGGGCAAGTCAACCAAAGTCCATACTTTGTTCTCATACATGGATCTCATCTCAGATTTCATGGTTTCAAGCCATTTTGCGGAATCTGGGCTCACCATCGCTTCTTCATAGTTCGTAGGTTTGTTATGGTCTAGTAACATAACCTCCAGAACAGGATTACCGTACCACTCTGGTGCGGATCTTACTCTGGTTGACCTACAAGGTTTAGTAACAACTTGATCTGAAGTTTCATGATCATCATCATTAACTTCCTCACTAATTGGTGCAGGAGTCACAGGAACAGATTTCTGTGATGAACTACTTTCCAATAAGGGAGCAGGTACAGTTACCTCATCAAGTTCTACTTTCCTCCCACTCACTTCTTTCGAGAGAAACTCCTTCTCTAGAAAGGATCCATACTTAGCAACGAATGTCTTGCCTTCGGATCTGTGATAGAAGGTGTACCCAACTGTCTCCTTTGGGTATCCTATGAAGACACATTTCTCCGATTTGGGTTTGAGCTTATCAGGATGAAACTTTTTCACATAAGCATCGCAACCCCAAACTTTTAAGAAATGACAACTTTGGTTTCTTGCCAAACCACAGTTCATAAGGTGTCGTCTCAATGGATTTTGATGGTGCCCTATTTAACGTGAATGCAGCTGTCTCTAATGCATAACCCCAAAACGATAGTGGTAGATCGGTAAGATACATCATATATCGCACCATATCTAATAAAGCACGATTACGACGTTCGGACACACCATTACACCGTGGTGTTCCAGGTGGCGTGAGTAGTGAAACTATTTCATATTGTTTTAACTGAAGGCCAAACTCGTAACTCAAATACTCTTTTCTACGATCAGATCGTAGAAACTTTATTTTTCTTGTTACGATGATTTTCCACTTCACTCTGAAATTATATGAACTTTTCAAATGTTTCAGACTTCTGTTTCATTAAGTAGATATACCCATATCTGCTCAAATCATCTGTGAAGGTCAGAAAATAATGATACCTGCTACGAGCCTCAATATTCATCGGACCACATACATCTGTATGTATGATTTCCAACAAATCTGTTGCTCTCTCCATAGTTCCGGAGAACGGTGTTTTAGTCATCTTGCCCATGAGGCACGGTTCGCAAGCATCAAGTGATTCATAATCAAGTGATTCCAAAATCCCATCAGTATGGAGTTTCTTCATGCGCTTTACACTAATATGACCTAAACGGCAGTACCATAAATAAGTTGCACTATCATTATTAACTTTGCATCTTTTGGCTTCAATATTATGAATATGTATATCACTACGATCGAGATCCGACAAACCATTTTCGTTGGTGTGTATGACCATAAAAGGTTTTATTCATGTAAACAGAACAACAATTGTTCTCTAACTTAAATGAATAACCGTATTGCAATAAATATGATTAAATCATATTCATGCTCAACGCAAACACCAAATAACACTTATTTAGTTTCAAACTAATCCCGAAAGTATAGGGAGTGTGCGATGATGATCATATCAATCTTGGAACTACTTCCAACACACATCGTCACCTCGCCTTTTACTAGTCTCTGTTTATTCTGCAACTCCCGTTTTCGAGTTACTACTCTTTAGCAACTGAACCAGTATCAATTACCGAGGGGTTGCTATAAACACTAGTAAAGTACACATCAATAATTTGTATATCAAATATACCTTTGTTCACTTTTACTAGTCTCTGTTTATTCTGCAACTCCCGTTTCGAGTTACTACTCTTAGCAACTGAACCTGTATCAATTACCGAGGGGTTGCTATAAACACTAGTAAAGTACACATCAATAATCTGTATATCAAATATACCTTTGTTCACTTTGCCATCCTTCTTATCCACCAAATAGTTGGGGTAGTTCTGCTTCCAGTGTCCAGTCCCTTTGCAGTAGAAGAACTTAGTCTCAGGCTTAGGACCAGACTTAGGCTTCTTCACTTGAGCAGCAACTTGCTTGCCATTCTTTTTGAAGTTCCCCTTCTTCCTTTTGCCCTTTTCTTGAAACTAGTGGTCTCGTCAACCATCAACACTTGAAGTTTTTCTTGATTTCTACCTTCGTCGATTTCAGTATCACGAAGAGCTCGGGAATTACTTTCGTCATCCCTTGCATACTATAGTTCATCACGAAGTTCTACTAACTTTGGTGATGGTGACTAGAGAATTCTGTCAATCACTATTTTATCTGGAAGATTAACTCCCACTTGATTCAAGCCATTGTAGTACCCAGACAATCTGAGCACATGCTCACTAGTTGAGCGATTCTCCTCCATCTTTTAGCTATAGAACTTGTTGGAGACTTCATATCTCTCAACTCGGGCATTTGCTTGAAATATTAACTTCAACTCCTGGAACATCTCATATGGTCCATGATGTTCAAAACGTCTTTGAAGTCCCGATTCTAAGCCGTTAAGCATGGTGCACTAAACTATCAAGTAGTCATCATATTGAGCTAGCCAAACGTTCATAACGTCTGCATCTGCTCCTGCAATAGGTCTGTCACCTAGCGGTGCATCAAGGACATAATTCTTCTGTGCAGTAATGAGGATAATCCTCAGATCACGGATCCAATCCGCATCTTTGCTACTAACATCTTTCAACATAATTTTTCTCTAGGATCATATCAAAAATAAACACAGGGAAGCAACAACGCGAGCTATTGATCTACAACATAATTTGCAAAAATACTATCAGGACTAAGTTCATGATAAATTTAAGTTCAATTAATCATATTACTTAAGAACTCCCACTTAGATAGACATCCCTCTAATCCTCTAAGTGATCACGTGATCCATATCAACTAAACCATGTCCGATCATCACGTGAGATGGAGTAGTTTCAATGGTGAACATCACTATGTTGATCATATCTACTATATGATTCACGCTCGACCTTTCGGTCTCCGTGTTCCGAGGCCATATCTGTTATATGCTAGGCTCGTCAAGTTTAACCTGAGTATTCCGCGTGTGCAACTGTTTTGCACCCGTTGTATTTGAACGTAGAGCCTATCACACCCGATCATCACATGGTGTCTCAGCACGAAGAACTTTTGCAACGGTGCATACTCAGGGAGAACACTTATACTTTGATAATTTAGTGAAGGATCATCTTATAATGCTACCGTCAAACAAAGCAAGATAAGATGCATAAAGGATTAACATCACATGCAATCAATATAAGTGATATGATATGGCCATCATCATCTTGTGCTTGTGATCTCCATCTCCGAAGCACCGTGCTTGTGATCTCCATCTCCGAAGCACCGTCATGATCACCATCGTCACCGGCGCGACACCTTGATCTCCATCGTAGCATCGTTGTCATCTCGCCAACTTATTGCTTTTACGACTATCGCTACCGCTTAGTGATAAAGTAAAACTATTACATGGCGATTGCATCTCATACAATAAAGCGACAACCATATGGCTCCTGCCAGTTGCCGATAACTCGGTTAAAAAACATGATCATCTCATACAACACATTATATCACATCATGTCTTGACCATATCACATCACAACATGCCCTGCAAAAACAAGTTAGACGTCCTCTACTTTGTTGTTGCATATTTTACGTGGCTGCTACGGGCTTAGCAAGAACCGTTCTTACCTACGCATCAAAACCACAACGATAGTTTGTCAAGTTGGTTCTGTTTTAACCTTCGCAAGGACCGGGCGTAGCCACACTCGGTTCAACTAAAGTGAGAGAGACAGACACCGGCGAGTCACCTTTAAGCAACGAGTGCTCCGAACGGTGAAACCAGTCTCGCATAAGCGTACGCGTAATGTCGGTCCGGGCCGCTTCATCTCACAATACCGCCGAACCAAAGTATGACATGCTGGTAAGCAGTATGACTTATATCGCCCACAACTCACTTGCGTTCTACTCGTGCATAGCATCAACGCATAAAACCAGGCTCGGATGCCACTGTTGGGGAACGTAGTAATTTCAAAAAATTTCCTACGCACACGCAAGATCATGGTGATGCATAGCAAAGAGCTGAGATTGTTGTCCACGTACCCTCGTAGACCGACAGCGGAAGCATTATCACAACGCGGTTGATGTAGTCATACGTCTTCACGATCCGACCGATCAAGTACCGAACGCACGGCACCTCCGAGTTCTACACACGTTCAGCTCGATGACGTCCCTCGAACTCCGATCCAGCCGAGTGTTGAGGGAGAGTTTCGTCAGCACGACGGCGTGGTGACGATGATGATGTTCCACCGACGCAGGGCTTCGCCTAAGCTTCGCAACGGTATTATCGAGGTGTAATATGGTGGAGGGGGGCACCGCACACGGCTAAGAGATGTCAAGGATCAATTGTTGTGTCTCTGAGGTGCCCCCCTGCCCCCGTATATAAAGGAGCAAGGGAGGAGGAGGCCGGCCATAGGAGGGGGCGCACCAAGTGTGGAGTCCTACTAGGACTCCCTAGTCCTAGTAGGATTCCACCTCCCATATGGAATAGGAAAAGAGGAAGGGAAAAAGAGAAGGAAGGAAGGGGGCGCCCCCCTTCCCTAGTCCAATTCGGACCAGACCAAGGGGAGGGGTGCGGCCACCCTTGAGGCCCTTTTCCTTCTTTCCCGTATGGCCCAATAAGGCCCAATACGTATTCCCGTAACTCTCCGGTACTCCGAAAAATACCCGAATCACTCGGAACCTTTCCGAAGTCCGAATATAGTCGCCCAATATATCGATCTTTACGTCTTGACCATTTCGAGACTCCTCGTCATGTCCCCGATCTCATCCGGGACTCCGAACTCCTTCGGTACATCAAAACTCAATAAAACTGTCATCGTAACGTTAAGCGTGCGGACCCTACGGGTTCGAGAACTATGTAGACATGACCGAGACACGTCTCCGGTTAGTGACCAATAGCGGGACCTGGATGCCCATATTGGCTCCCACATATTCTACGAAGATCTTTATCGGTCAGACCGCATAACAACATACGTTGTTCCCTTTGTCACCGGTATGTTACTTGCCCGAGATTTGATCGTCCGTATCTCGATACCTAGTTCAATCTCGTTACCGGCAAGTCTCTTTACTCGTTCTGTAACACATCATCCCGCAACTAACTCATTAGTCACAATGCTTGCAAGGTTTATAGTGATGTGCATTACCGAGTGGGCCCAGAGATACCTCTCCGACAATTGGAGTGACAAATCCTAATCTCGAAATACGCCAACCCAACAAGTACCTTTGGAGACACCTGTAGAGCACCTTTATAATCACCCATTTACGTTGTGACGTTTGGTAGCACACAAAGTGTTCCTCCGGTAAACGGGAGTTGCATAATCTCATAGTCATAGGAACATGTATAAGTCATACTAAACGATCGAGTGCTAAGCTAACGGAATGGGTCAAGTCAATCACGTCATTCTCCTAATGAGGTGATCTCGTTAATCAAATGACAACTCATGTCTATGGCTAGGAAACATAACCATCTTTGATTAACGAGCTAGTCAAGTAGAGGCATACTAGTGACACTCTGTTTGTCTATGTATTCACACATGTATTATGTTTCCGGTTAATACAATTCTAGCATGAATAATAAACATTTATCATGATATAAGGAAATATGTAATACTTTATTATTGCCTCTAGGGCATATTTCCTTCACCTCTCCCCCCTTTTTCCTTTATATACGGGGGAAGGGGGCACCTCTAGACACACAAGTTGATCTATTGATCTATTCCAGCCGTGTGCGGTGCCCCCCTCCACCATATTCCACCTCGGTCATTGATACGTCTCCAACGTATCTATAATTTTTGATTGCTCCATGCTATATTATCTTCTGTTTTGGACATTATTGGGCTTTATTATTCACTTTTATATTATTTTTGGGACTAACCTATTGACTGGAGGCCCAGCCCAGAATTGCTGTCTTTTTGCCTATTTCAGAGTTTCGCACAAAAAGAATATCAAACGGAGTGCAAACGGAATGAAACCTTCGGGAACATGATTTTTGGAACGAACATGATCCAGGAGACTTGGACCCTACGTCAAGAAATATACCAGGAGGCCACGAGGTAGGGGGGCGCGCCTACCCCCCAGGCGCGCCCTCCACCCTTGTGGGCCCCCTGTTGCTCCACCGACGTACTCCTTCCTCCTATATATACCTACGTACCCCCAAACGATCAGATACGGAGCCAAAAACCTAATTCCACCGCCGCAACCTTCTGTACCCACGAGATCCCATCTTGGGGCCTGTTCCGGAGCTCCACCGGAAGGGGCATCGATCACGGAGGGCTTCTACATCAACACCATAGCCCCTCCGATGAAGTGTGAGTAGTTTACCTCAGACCTTCGGGTCCATAGTTATTAGCTAGATGGCTTCTTCTCTCTTTTTGGATCTCAATACAATGTTCTCCCCCTCTCTTGTGAAGATCTATTCGATGTAACCTTCTTTTTGCGGTGTGTTTGTTGAGACCGATGAATTGTGGGTTTATGATCAAGTTTATCTATGAACAATATTTGAATCTTCTCTGAATTCTTTTATGTATGATTGGTTACTTTGCAAGTCTCTTCGAATTATCAGTTTGGTTTGGCCTACTAGATTGATCTTTCTTGCAATGGGAGAAGTGCTTAGCTTTGGGTTCAATCTTGCGGTGTCCTTTCCCAGTGACAGCAGGGGCAGCAAGGCACGTATTGTATTGTTGCCATCGAGGATAACAAGATGGGGTTTTTATCATATTGCATGAATTCATCCCTCTACATCATGTCATCTTGCTTAAGGTGTTACTCTGTTCTTATGAACTTAATACTCTAGATGCATGCTGGATAGCGGTCGATGTGTGGAGTAATAGTAGTAGATGCAGGCAGGAGTCGGTTTACTTGTCTCGGATGTGATGCCTATATACATGATCATACCTAGATATTCTCATAACTATGCTCAGTTCTGTCAATTGCTCAACAGTAATTTGTTCACCCACCGTAAAATACTTATGCTCATGAGAGAAGCCACTAGTGAAACCTATGGCCCCAGGTCTATTTTCCATCATATTAATCTCCCAATACTTAGTTATTTTCCTTTGCTTTTGTTTTCCTTTGCATCTTTATCATAAAAATACCAAAATATTATCTTATCATATCTATCAGATCTCACTCTCGTAAGTGACCGTGTAGTGATTGACAACCCCTTATCGCGTTGGTTGCGAGGATTTATTTGTTTTGTGTAGGTGCGAGGGACTCGCGTGTAGCCTCCTACTGGATTGATACCTTGGTTCTCAAAAACTGAGGGCAATACTTACGCTACTTTGCTGCATCACCCTTTCCTCTTCATGGGAAAACCAACGCAGTGCTCAAGAGGTAGCAAGAAGGATTTCCGGCGCCGTTGCCGGGGAGTCTACGCAAAATTCAACATACCAAGTACCCATCACAAACTCTTATCTCCCGCATTACATTATTTTCCATTTGCCTCCCGTTTTCCTCTCCCCCACTTCACCCTTGCCGTTTTATTCGCCCTTTTTCCGTTCGTCTTTTCGTTGGCCTTGATGTCTTACTTGGCTCGTTTGCTCGTTTGGTTGAAATAGTTGAGTATTTATTCCTAAACAGAGAAGCTAAGATCTATGGATCCTCATCCGCTTGCCAATCTTTTTAAGAGATCCAATTATGATGAACCAATTCCTAGTGATTTGGGTGCACTAGATTTTCTTTATAAGGTTTTGCTTGAAATCCGTGAATCTGAAAATTGTGATGAAGTGCTTTATGAAGTGATTCACGATAGATCTTTGAATAAAAAGCATGATTGCAATGATGCTATTATAAATTCTCTTAATGTCAATTGTGCTAATATTATGCAAAACCCTAAGCTTGGGGATGCTAGTTTTGCTATGTCTACTACTTGTTGCAATGATCATGATTGGGGTGATTCTTCTTATGATCTTGAAAATTTATTTAAGCCCCATGATGAATATGAGATTGATAATAGTGTTTGCAATAATATTGAAAGTGGGTTTGGAAGAGTGTCAACTTTAGATCCCACATATTTGGAGTATGTTCAATCTTATGATATTTTTGATAAAAGTGGGTCTGGAGAGGTCATGACTTTAGTTAATGATAATTCCACTATTTTGGAAGAGTGTCAACTTCGCATGCATGTGGATCGTGTTGAGAATATGTTATGTGATAGCTAGTTTTTTGAATTTGCATATGACCCTACATGTAATTATTATGAGAGAGGAGAATATGCTTGTAGAAATTTTTATCTTACTAAATTACCTCTCGTCATGTTGAGATTGCTATCGTCTCTTTGTTCTTCCTTGCATATGCTAATTTTTGTTTGCTATGATAATTTGTTTGCTTATAAAATGCCTATGCATAGGAAGTATGTTATACTTAGATGTGTTTGTCACGTGTTTTATGATGCTCTTTTTGCGCTTCAATTCTTATCTTTCATGTGAGCATCATTAAAATTATCAATGCCTAGCTAAAAGGCTTTAGAGAAAAGCGCTTGTTGGGAGACAACCCAATATTTATCCTTGCTGTTTAGCAATAAATATTTGATCTAGCCTCTGGTTAGATGTGTTTTTATGTTTTAATTAGTGTTTGTGCCAAGTTAAACCTATAGGATCTTCTTGGATGATAGTTATTTGATCTTGCAGAAGTTTCGAGAAACTTTCTGTTCATGAAAAAAAATGTTAAAAATCACCAGAACGTGATAAAATATTTATTCCAATTGCTTCTGATCAATAAACAAATTTTCTAGGTCTTCCTATTTTTGCTGATGTTTTGTACTTCCAGAAGTTTGCGTTAGTTACAAATTACTACAGACTGTTCTGTTTTTGACAGATTCTGTTTTTTCGTGTGTTGTTTGCTTATTTTGATGAATCTATGGCTAGTAAAAGAGTTTATAAACCATAGAGAAGTTGGAATACATTAGATTTAACACCAATACAAATAAATAATGAGTTCATTACAGTACCTTGAAGTGGTCTTTTGTTTTCTTTCGCTAACGGGGCTGACGAGATTTTCTGCTGAGTTTTGTGTTGTGAAGTTTTCAAGTTTTGGGTGAAAGATTTGATGGATTATGGAACAAGGGTGGCAAGAGCCTAAGCTTGGGGATGCCCATGTCACCCCCAAGATAATATAAGGACACCAAAAAGACAAAGCTTGGGGATGCCCCGGAAGGCATCCCCTCTTTCATCTACTTCCATCGGTAACTTTACTTGGAGCTATATTTTTATTCACCACATGATATGTGTTTTGCTTGGAGCGTCTTGTATGATTTGAGTCTTTGCTTTTTAGTTTACCACAATCATCCTTGCTGTACACACCTTTTGAGAGAGACACACATGATTCGGAACTTATTAGAATACTCTATGTGCTTCACTTATATCTTTTGAATTATATAGTTTTGCTCTAGTACTTCACTTATATCTTTTAGAGCATGGTGGTGGATTTGTTTTATAGAAACTATTGATCTCTCATGATTCACTTAGATTATTTTGAGAGTCTTAAATAGAATGGTAATTTGCTTAAATAATCCTAATATGCTAGGTATTCAAGAATAGTAAAAACTTTCTTTTGAGTGCGTTGAATACTAAGAGAAGTTTGATGCTTGATGATTGTTTTGAGATACGGAGGTAGTGATATCAAAGTTGTGCTAGTTGAGTAGTTGTGAATTTGAGAAATACTTCTGTTGAAGTTTGCAAGTCCCGTAGCATGCACGTATGGTAAAAGTTATGTAACAAATTTGAAACATGAGGTGTTCTTTGATTGTCCTCCTTATGAGTGGCGGTCCGGGACGAGCGATGGTCTTTTCCTACCAATCTATCCCCCTAGGAGCATGCGCGTAGTGCTTGGTTTTTGATGACTTGTAGATTTTTGCAATAAGTATGTGAGTTCTTTATGACTAATGTTGAGTCCATGTATTATACGCACCCTCACCTTTCCATCATTGCTAGCCTCTTCGGTACCGTGCATTGCCCTTTCTCACATTGAGAGTTGGTGCAAACTTCGCCGGTGCATCCAAACCCCGTGATATGATACACTCTTTCACACATAAACCTCCGTATATCTTCCTCAAAACAGCCACCATACCTACCTATTATGGCATTTCCATAGCCATTCCGAGATATATTGCCATGCAACTTTCTACCATTCCGTTTATCATGACACATTCATCATTGTCATATTGCTTAGCATAATCATGTAGTTGACATAGTGTTTGTGGCAAAACCACCTTTCATAATTCTTTCATACATGCCACTCTTGGTTCATTGCATATCCCGGTACACCGCCGGAGGCATTCATATAGAGTCATACTTTGTTCTAGTATCGAGTTGTAATCATTGAGTTGTAAATAAATAGAAGTGTGATGATCTTCATTTTCTAGAGCATTGTCCCAAGTGAGGAATAATAAATAAAAAAAAGAGAGAGAAAGGCCATACAAAAAAGAGAAGGCCCAAAAAATGAGAGAAAAAGAGAGAAGGGACAATGTTACTATCCTTTTACCACACTTGTGCTTCAAAGTAGCACCATAATCTTCATGATAGAGAGTCTCTTGTTTTGTCACTTTCATATACTAGTGGGAATTTTTCATTATAGAACTTGGCTTGTATATTCCAACAATGGGCCACCTCAAGTGCCCTAGGTCTTCGTGAGCAAGCAAGTTGGACGCACACCCACTTAGTTTTTTTGTTGAGCTTTCATACATTTATAGCTCTAGTGCATCCGTTGCATGGAAATCCCTACTCCTTGCATTAATATCAATCGATGGGCATCTCCATAGCTCATTGATTAGCCTCGTTGATGTGAGACTTTCTCCTTTTTTGTCTTCTCCACATAACCCCCATCATCATATTCTATTCCACCATAGTGCTATATCCATGGCTCATGCTCATGTATTGCGTGAAGGTTTATAAAGTTTGAGATTACTAAAGTATGAAACAATTGCTTGGCTTGTCATCGGGGTTGTGCATGATGAGAGCATTCTTGTGTGACGAAAATGGAGCATGACTAAACTATATGATTTTGTAGGGATGAACTTTCTTTGGCCATGTTATTTTGGGAGGACATAATTGCTTAGTTAGTATTCTCGAAGTATTATTATTTTTATGTCAATATGAACTTTTATCTTGAATCTTTCGGATCTGAATATTCATACCCCAATTAAGAAGAATTACATTGAAATTATGCCAAGTAGCACTCCGCATCAAAAATTCTGTTTTTATCATTTACCTACTCGAGGACGAGCAGGAATTAAGCTTGGGGATGCTTGATACCTCTCCAACGTATCTATAATTTTTGATTGCTCCATGCTATATTATCTTCTGTTTTGGACATTATTGGGCTTTATTATTCACTTTTATATTATTTTTGGGACTAACCTATTGACTGGAGGCCCAGCCCAGAATTGCTGTTTTTTTGCCTATTTCAGAGTTTCGCAGAAAAAGAATATCAAACGGAATGAAACCTTCGGGAACGTGATTTTCGGAACGAACATGATCCAGGAGACTTGGACCCTACGTCAAGAAATATACCAGGAGGCCACGAGGTCGGGGGGCGCGCCTACCCCCTCAGGCGCACCCTCCACCCTCGTGGGCCCCCTGTTGCTCCACCGACGTACTCCTTCCACTACAGGAATGAGCTACTTTGCCGTCTACCACGGCAGACGGCAAAGGCAAGGATGGCGGACGGCAAAGGCCTTTGCCGTCTGCCGCGGACGGCAAAAGGCTCCGGCAAAGTAGGCATCGGTAAAGAGCTTCTTTGCCGTCTGCTTTTGAAGCAGACGGCAAAGGGGCCTTTGTTATCAGCGGCTGACGGCAAAGAAAGCCGACGGCAATAAATGCGCTGTTAGTCCGTTAGGCGGCTAACGGCAGCCTTTGCCGTCCGCCGCTGACGGCAAAGAGCATCCGGCCTTTGCCGTCCGCCGAATGACGTCAGCTGGATGTCACTGTGGGACAAGCCTTTGCCGTCTGCTGCTGTAGGCAAATGTGGGCATTCTTTGCCGTCTGCCAGTGTAGGCAATGCCTTTCCCGTCCGCCGCTGTAGGCAAACTGACCAAATGGGTCAGCTCCCTGGGAGCACAGGTGGCCGCCGCGTGGCTTCTTTGCCGTCCGCGGCAGACGGCAAAGGAGCCTTTTCCATCAGCGGCTGACGGCAAAGGTGCCTCTTTTTTTCTTTTTTTTAATCCAGCAATTTTCACAGCAAATATATGACATATATATATATATATATTTCACAGGGCTATTTAACAGCAAACATATGACATATCCACCACATAAGTTTCATCGTACATACATATATAGTTCCATCCATTCATACATAGCAAGTTGCACATACACATTGTTCCATCCATACATATTACAATGCAAAGTTTCATCAAGATAGAAAGTTCCATCATAGCAAGCTAGAATAATACTAGAGGAGAATGAAAGAAAAAAGAAGCACTCCATCATAGCAAGCTAGCTTCCGTGAAGTGAATGAAATCTGCAAAATGGCAAATAAGAAAGTTAGAAAAAGGTGACTAGAAGAAGAAGTATATGCCATTTATGAGCTAACTTAGGTGAAATGGATCATTTATGAGCTAACTTAGTTGAAATGGATCGTTTATGAGATAACTTAGGTATAATGCATCATTTTAGAGCTAACCTAGGTAAGATGGATCATTTTGGAGCTAACCTAGGTGAAATGGATCGTTTTTGAGCTAAGTTTGGTGAAATGGATCGTTTATGAGCTAATCTAGGTGAAATAGATCATTCATGAGCTAACTTAGGTAAAATGCATCATTTTAGAGCTAACCTAGGTGTCATGGGTCATTTTGGAGCTAAACTAGGTAAAATGGATCGTTTGTGAGCTAACCTAGGTGAAATGGATCGTTTATGAGCTAATCTAGGTAAAATGTGTCATTTTAGAGCTAACTTGGGTAAAATGCATCATTTTGGAGCTAACCTAGGTAAGATGGGTCATTTTGGAGCTAACCTAGGTAAAATGGGTCATTTTAGAGCTAACATAGGTAAAATGGATCATTTTGGAGCTAGTCTAGGTAAAATGGGTCATTTTATTGCTAACTTGGGTAAAATGGATCATTTATGAGCTAACTAAGGTAAAATGGGTCATTTTAGAGCTAACTTAGGTAAAATGGATTATTTATGAGCTAACTAAGCTAATTATGCCATTTTTGACATAAGTAAGCTAAGTACATGTCATTATTGAGCAAACCTAGTTAACTAAGCATATTAGAGCTTACTTAGGTCATTTTGGAGGAAACAAAGCTAAGTATAGATCGTTTTAGAGCTAACTTAGGTAAAATGGATGGTTTTGGAGGTCAGTAAGCTTATTAAGTCATTTTGGAGGAAAACAAGCTAACTCTAGGTCATTGTGGTAAGCATATTGGAGGAAATAAGGCTAAGTCTAGGTCTTTATGCATTTGTTTAGCAAAACACTAGAGAAACTTACCATGATCATGGAGGTGTAGGAGCATGTTGGCTCGTGCCGGTAGCTGGAGAAGGATCATGCGATGCTTGTCTGGAGTTACGCTGTACCAAAGATCATTTCCAATGTCTCGTTAGCATGATGACACTCAAATGTTAAGAGTAGCAAGTAATGTCCATTCAAATTAAACTCATCGTGGTCCCAGGAGCAATCACCGGCATCGGCGCGGAGCGGTCTGACCGGTCTTCTCGCACATAGACTGCACATTTGGTTTTGACGACTCAGTCATACTAGTTAGTAATGAGACAAACACTACATGAATCTTTTGGCTAATCTGCAGAAGAAACATACCACAAGGAGCTCGTACATGGCCCTTGCCTACATGTCATTCCGTGCCCTCTCCTCCTCCAACATCTTTGTCGTCCTCTCCTCCAACTCCCGCTGCCTCTCCGCCTCCTCCGCCAGATGTTTCTCCGTTCTATCTCTCTCACTCTGTATAACAGCCTGCAACACCACTCCTCGTTACCATTTGTAATCATTGACGGAAGCACACACAATGTAATGGAGAAAGATAGCTGAGTACGTATAACTAACCTTGATGGCGAGTTGGACTGGCCGTTCACGAGGCCTTATCTCAGGAGCGGAGCTCGACTGGCGCGCCTTGATCTCTGGGAGAGTGCTAGTACAACGGATAAGTCCATCTCCAATGGCTATGGAGCCATGGGACCTCCCGCCACCAGATATCATCACCAGCTCTGGATCAATGGGACCCTGGCTCGGGTTAAAGTCCTCCCCTTTCCTCGCCTTCCCCTCATCTCTATATTTCACGAGCTTGTCATGGGAGGAGATGTTGGTGAAGTTGTTTGCATCATCGAGGTCAGACGGAGAGAATGCCTTGACTTTCTTGAAAGAGGCAGTGTGGGCCATGGCATATAGGTCGTACACCTCTGGCACCTTATCCGCCTTATTGTAGCGTGCCTGAAAGAGAGAAACAAAGTAAATTAGTAATTAAAGGGCTCAAGCTAGCATGATGAATGAATTGCATGAATCATGAAGCAAACCACATACCCAGTTCCGCCCGAACTGATATAAGTTGGAGCTGCCTTGATGGTGTGGCACACCTTCCATTTGGGCACGTTTGTCCTTGGCGTCGTTGTGGAGGGCTAGCCATTCTTTTGAGCACCACTCATTGACCAACACCTCCCAACAATCCATCCGATCCGCACACCATCTCGGAGGCGCCTAAGTTAGCAAATAGAAACTTCAGCGCTACGGCTATGAATTACTAAATGAAGGAAGTAAGTACAAGGCCTTAAGAATTACCTTCATGTACTGCTCCTTACTCAGGAACTTCTCGTTGCACGCTGGCTTGGTCTTCTTGAGACCAGGCAAGGCGTAGTAGTCTCGAACAGCCTGCACCCGAGCCTCGTGCCGTAAGTTCTGTAGTAGGCGCTTGCAGACGTTATCAATAACATTTGCCGCGTCCTCCTCGTATCCCTCCTCACACCTGTAGAATGTCTGCAAACAAATGAGACAATATTGATTAGTACAATTAATAACTAGCTAGTTGAAGATATTTAATTGTGTAAAGGAGAAATTACCCAAAACTTTCTGATCACCACGTCTTCCCTCGTCTTGCACAAGACACCGTCGATAATCTCACCCGGCGGGGCCGAGGCAGCCAAGTAGTGCTCCCAGCTCAATCCAAGCTCTGGAAGCCGACCCTCACCAGGCAACGTGACAAACCCCGGGAAGTTTTGCCGACAAAGAACTCCAAGGACGGAGTTGGGCCCGCAGACACTATGATGGTGGTCCCAACCCCTACAGCATGACAAGGTCAAAGCATTAGATATTTGAAGAAATGTGAATGTAGAAGGTACAAAAAGATTAAATGCACTTACCTCTCCCCATCAGGGAAAATCAACCACCTCTGCTCGCGGGTCGCCGGCACGGACGGGAGCCGTGTACAACCACGCTGGTAGACGGTGCCCCCCTCCTCCTCAATATCAGTCGGCTCCCCACCATCATCAGCATGGCCACTCGGCCCCTCAGACTCATCCGGCCAGGTACCCCATCCAGACGTGTGTTCCTCTAGGGTCTCGTGGGCCGAAGGCCCGTCGACCCAAGGCTCGTAGGCCGAAGGCCCGTCGACCCGAGGCTCGTGGGCCGAAGGCTCGTGGATCGGAGTCCGTGTAGCCTCCTCCTCGGACGAGTCCACCCTAGCAGTCACGTGCTCGGGTGAAACAGCTGGGGGCGGCGGCGAGGAAGGCGCCCTAGCAGTCACCCTACCTCCTCTCCCGCGACCACGTGCTCCAACTCCTCTCTTCTTCCCTCCCTTACCTTGTCCCCTGCTGGGCACCGCTGTCGATGGAGAAGGGCCCGGCGATGTCGCCATATTGTCCAGTGATGCTCGGCGGAGAGATGCGTGTGGAATGGAAGACCTCCCACCACACGCCGACGTAGAAGGGGCCTCGGAGCGCTCCCGACCAGTGCCCACCATCTTTCAACACCTGCCATGACAAAGAGTAAACGAAATTAGTACAACATAAAAAAAATACCGACATGAATAATAATATGTATATCACTTAAGTGTATCATCATCAAGTACAACATAAAAAAATTGAATACCTGACACTACTAATAATCTCGATCACTATCATTAATAAATGCATAATCATCATCATCACTATAATCAATGACGGGCTCATAGGGTTCAGTGGCATCAACATGTGGAAGGCCACCTTGACGTAATCGGTCAAGCATTGACAGGTCATCCGCAGCAGTAACCTCTTCTTGTTCTGGCTCTTCTTGTTCCTCCTCTAGGTTGATGTCGGATTCACTGTCGCTGTCTACTTCAATGTTTTGGGGTGAAGTATAGCGGTTCGTGAAACGCTTTTTGGAAAGACGTGTCTCTTGGAAGAATTCTCCTTCATATGTGTCTGGGTTAATGTGAGGTTCATAATCCCCTTCCTTTGGGGGAGATAGTCTAGCACGTGGCGGCACTTCATAAACGACATCCCAACCTTTCAGATTTGGATTAGTTTGGCAGGCCCACGGTATATAGAATACTTGGGTCGCCTGTGGAGCCGTAATATAGACATCAGGAACATCTAAATGGGTGCTTTGTTTGATTTCAACTAGCCCTATATGTTCATTAGTCCTTCTAGTCTCCTTCGGCTGAAACCAATAACATTTGAAGAGTACGACATTCGGTGGGTTGTCACCATAGAATAGAAGTTCATAAATTGCTTCAACTCTCCCATAATACTCGGTACCTCCTTCGCCGATAGCAGATACACAACAATTTGTAGACTTTCGGTCGGCCATAGACAGGTCTTTGCCATAGGTACGAAAGCGATACCCGTTGATGTCGTATTTGTCAAATGAACGGACCTTATAGTCAAAACCATTAGCGACTTGTCTCAATTCGGTGTCCATAGATTCTGAATTAGCCTACAAGTTTAATACGAAAGGATTGTTGCATTAGGCAGAAATTAGCGAATGTAATGAAATGGTCTAATAGAAATTACCGTTTCTTTGAACCAAGAGATGAAACCGGGATAGCCGCCTCCTTGCTTTGCGAGAAGCTCATAATCTTCGGCGGAATCCTTTTGGATTACCGCTCCATACGAGAATATGGCGATGTATCGACTATATGAAATATGCAGGAATAAGAGCACTTCAAAGGAAATAGAAGTTGCGAAACAATGTACCGAGAACTTACTCGATGTACGGCCGCACTTCTGTCAGGTTGTTGAAGATATACAACATAATGGTCCGCCATTCTTCGTTATCCAAAGATATTGGTTTCGAACCACTGGCTGGTGCGAGATTCCCTTTGAATAGGCTGAGGTTGGATCCACCCTTTTGAGGTTCGTCAGCATTGTACCGAGGCTTTGGATTATGCAAATGACGATTTTTGGCTTCGTAGTGTGCTGTCACGAAGTTTGCCGCCTCCTTAGTGATGAATGCCTCAGCCATCGATGCTTCAATTCTACGTTTATTTTTACATTTTTGTCGAAGCGTCTTCTGCATCCTCTCAGTTGGGTAGCACCAACGATTTTGCATGGGCCCCCCCAATCTTGCCTCAGTCGGGAGATGCAAAATCAAATGCTGCATTGGATTAAAGAAGCCCGGTGGAAAGATCTTCTCTAACTTGCAGATCAACTCCGGCGCCAACTCTTCCATTTCTTCTAGCACGCCAGGCGATAGTTCTTTCGCACAAAGAACATAGAAGAAATAGCTGAGTTCTGCCAGTACTAGCCATTCATCCTCAGGGATGAAGCCACGCAACATCACCGGCATTACCCGCTCAATCCATATGTGCCAATCATGACTCTTGAGACCAAATATCTTCAATTTATCAAGACTCGCTCCCCTCTTTAGATTCGCTGCATACCCATCGGGGAACATCAACTGCATTTTCACCCACAAGATAATTTCCCTCATAGCTGGCCTTCCAAGATTGAACCATGCCTTTGGCTTCGTCCAGTTCTGCTTTCCTTTCGGTTCTTTCATGTTTTGTAACGGCTTATCACATAGCGCCTCCAGATCGAGTCTAGCCTTAGTATTATCCTTTGACTTCCCATCTATGCCGAACAATGTACCAAAAAGTGCCTCGGCGATATTCTTCTCACTGTGCATCAAGTCGATGTTCTGTGGGCAAAGGAGGTCTTTGAAATAAGGCAGATCCCATAAGCATGTCTTATGAGTCTAGGCGTGCTTAGAATTATACCCCTTGAAGTACCCTGGACGCTCTGGATCTGGCTCGAGAGCATTTAACTGATCCAGGGTCTGTTGGCCTGTCAACGTAGGTGGTGCAGAGTTTTTGACAACTCTACCTCTGATGAAGTTCTTCTTGTCTTTCCTGAACTTATGGCAAGGATCCAGGAACTGTCTATGCATGTCGAAGCAAGAAAACTTGCGACCGGCCTGAAGACAACGAAACTCAAGAGCTCCCTTGCATGCGGGGCAAGGGAACCTTCCATGCACACAACAGCCAACGAATAGCGCATATGCCGGCAAGTCATGCGTCGAGTACATGTAGTTGGGCCCTGGAATTATCAACGTCAGGAAAATGTTCTTTCTTTGCATAATTTGTCCGGGGCGGAGATTGAGTGGAAAGACAAATACGGGCCAACAACTGTATTGGGCTGCCATTAGACCAAACACACTGAACCCATCCGTGCTGATGCCGACTCGAGGATGCCTCGGATCTGCCGCTTTGTCAGCATGTAATTCATCAAACTTTTTCCATGCAACACCATCCGATGTGTGTACGATCATCAGATTCCCATCTGCAGCTAGTTCGGTTCTTTTGCCCGTTTTGTGCCATGTCATCTGTCTGGCTGTCTCTTCGACAATGAATAGACGTTGAAGTCTTGGTACGATTGGCATATACCGAAGAACACTAACGGGGATTTTGGTCTATTTCTTCTCACCCATACCGTTGTCTACCACAACATACCTGGAAGACTTGCAAATGGGACAATAGTTCAAGTCCGCATAGTCAAGCCTAAATAAGACACATCCTTTCTCACAGGCATGTATCTTCTCATAGGGCATCTTCAGTGCACGGAGGATTTTGTCCGACTGGTACAGGTTTGCAGGCATTACATGGCCTTTGGGTAGAAAGCGTCCAAATACTATCATCATTGCGTCGTAGCATTCTCTGCCCAAGTTGAACTGAGCCTTCAGAGCCATTACTTGTGAGATGGCATCCAACTGACAAAGCTCAGTGTGCTCATGGAGCGGACGTTTTGAAGACTCCAACATTTCATTGAAGGCCTTTACAGATTCCTCCATCTCCTCGTCCGAATCCCGAGAATCATCGAAGTCTTGCACCATGTTTTCCATCCCGGTACCATGCTCGTCAGTGCGATGACGATCCACCTCAGCTCGGTCACGTTGGGCAGACTCACCATGATATGTCCACACCGTATAATCGGGCGTAAAACCACTCTTCTGCAGGTGTTTGCCCATTTCAGCCTCTGTCCTCTTTTCCCAATTGCCGCACCGTAAACAGGGGCACCAGGTTTTCCTCTGGCCATTTGCAAATGCGGCTTGCACAAACCCCTTGGTTTTTGTGAACCATTCAGTGCTCCATTTGTTCTGACCAGTGTGACCGGTGTACATCCACGCACGATCACTCATCTTGACTTTCAGAGCTACTGGACACACAACAAATATATATATATATATATATATATAATTCACCATGTATATATTCATCAGTTGATCTACTTTGTCAATTTTATTACGTCCATGCAACCTACACTCTAATAGGTAATGATAGGTCCTAATCCCACCCGAGTATGTGTAGATTGGGTTCATTTTCCCATGCTACGCTCCGGATCCGACGCAAAATTTCAGCAACACCTCCCCGCTGTTCTCCTATTACACGTCTCTGCAATAAACAGAGAGGATGTGTACCCGGAGAACAACAGGGGAGGCACTGACGAAATTTATGCGTCGGATCCAGAGCAAAGCATATGGGAAAACGAACCCAATCTACACATACTCGGGCTGTCCATGGATAGCGTTGGACAATTCGAAAGAATCACGGTTATAAATATGCAAATGCATGCATATTTATAACTATAACGCTTTAGAACGGGAGACACATATTGGTTACGCATACTGATGATTCAAGACAGATATATAGCTAGCTATCAAGTTTCATCGGCACGAACACCGGAACAGAGCAAATAATTAAGGGGGGAGGAGGACATGTCATTTGTGCTCACCCACGAACAAAGGGGCAGAGCTCGTCAAACGCACGGGGAGGTCGTCGAACACCAAACCTTGCAGCGATGAAACAACTGCACATTTAAATCTACCCGATCAACACAATTATATATGATGTTTTTCATAACAAAATCAAAAAATATATGACCTAACCCATAATTCACAAATATATAACCCCGTCGGCCTCTGGAAGGCCAAAGAGCACCTTTTCGGGAGGTGTCGGGGGTCGGGGTGTCGTGTCGGTGTCGGGGTGCCGTGTCAGGGTCGGGGTGCTGTTTCGGGGTCGGGGTGTCGTGTCGGGGTCGATCAGGGTGTCGGGGTGTGGTGTCGGGGTCGGGGTGTCGGGGTCAGGGGGTCAGGGGGTCGGGGTGTTGGGGTGTGGTGTCGGGGTCAGGGTGTCGGGGTCAGGGGGTCAGGGTGCTGTTTCGGGGTCGGGGTGTGGTGTCGGGGTCGGGGTGTCGAGGTCAGGGGGTCAGGGGGTCGGGGTGTAGGGGTGTGGTGTCGGGGTCAGGTGGTCGGGGTGTCGGGGTGTCATGTCGGGGTCGGGGTGTCGGGGTCAGGGGGTCGGGGTGTTTCCTTCTATCCTTCTTCTTCTTTCCTTTCTTCTTCTTCTTCTTCTTCTTTCCTTCTCTTCTTCTTCCCCTTCTACATATTCTTCTTTTCTTCTTCTTCTTTTTTCATATTTTTTCTACTTCTTTTAATAATATAACTAATTATCTAAACCCTAACACTAACACATACACATACACTAACACTAACACTAACACATATCTAGACCTAAATCTAACACTACACTAAATCTAACACTAACACTAACACATATATAGACCTAAATCTAACACAAACAATTAAACAGAAAAAAAGAAAAAACAGGAAAAAAATAACTCACCGAAGCTCGGGGGGGTGGCGATGGCGACGGGGGCGGCGGGCGGCAGGGTGGCGATGGCGACGGGGGTGGCAGGGCTCCGGGGCGGTGGAGCTCAGCGGAGCCGGCAGGGAGGCGGGGCCGATGGGGCCGCGGTGGCACCGGGGGCGACGGGGCAGGCTGCGGCGGGTGGCGGCGGCGGCGGCGGGTGCTGGGGGCGGTGGCAGGGGCGGGGGCAGGTGGCGGCGGCGGCGGCGGATGCTGGGGGCGGGGGCGGTGGCGGCGGCGGTGGCGGTGGCGGGGTGGTGGGGCGACGGGGCAGGCTGCGGCGGGTGGCGGGGGTGGCGGCGGGTGGGGGGGCGGCGCCACGCGGCGGGGGGTCGATCTGTTCGTGGAGAGAAACAGAGAGGAAGGGGGTGGGGGCTCGGCCGTTAGTTAGGTTAGTGAAGTTAGGTCTTTGCTGTCCGCTATTTTTCTCTCTTTGTCGTCCGCTAGCGGACGGCAAAGAGGGGAGCCGTTAAGTTTTGTCTAATCAGCTCGTAAGTGGGGCCACCTCTCACTTTGCCGTCACCCAGCTGACGGCAAAGAATCTTTGTCGTGAGCTAGCGGACGGCAAAGAACTGGCTGATGGCAAAATCCTTCTTTGCCATCAGCCAGTTCTTTGTCGTCCTTTTTTGTAAGCGGACGGCAAAGACCTTCTTTGCCGTCAGCTAGCAGACGGCAAAGAACTGGCAGACGGCAAATAAGCTAATTCCAGTAGTGTTCCTCCTATATATACCTACGTACCCCCAAACGATCAGATACGGAGCCAAAAACCTAATTCCACCGCCGCAACCTTCTGTACCCACGAGATCCCATCTTGGGGCCTGTTCCGGAGCTCCACCGGAAGGGGCATTGATCACGGAGGGCTTCTACATCAACACCATAGCCCCTCCGATGAAGTGTGAGTAGTTTACCTCAGACCTTCGGGTCCATAGTTATTAGCTAGATTGCTTCTTCTCTCTTTTTGGATCTCAATACAATGTTCTCCCCCTCTCTCGTGGAGATCTATTCGATGTAACCTTCTTTTTGCGGTGTGTTTGTTGAGACCGATGAATTGTGGGTTTATGATCAAGTTTATCTATGAACAATATTTGAATCTTCTCTGAATTCTTTTATGTATGATTGGTTATCTTTGCAAGTCTCTTTGAATTATCAGTTTGGTTTGGCCTACTAGATTGATCTTTCTTGCAATGGGAGAAGTGCTTAGCTTTGGGTTCAATCTTGCGGTGTCCTTTCCCAGTGACACCAGGGGCAGCAAGGCACGTATTGTATTGTTGCCATCGAGGATAACAAGATGGGTTTTTTATCATATTGCATGAATTTATCCCTCTACATCATGTCATCTTGCTTAAGGCGTTACTCTGTTCTTATGAACTTAATACTCTAGATGCATGCTGGATAGCGGTCGATGTGTGGAGTAATAGTAGTAGATGCAGGTAGGAGTCGGTTTACTTGTCTTAGACGTGATGCCTATATACATGATAATACCTAGATATTCTCATAACTATGCTCAATTCTGTCAATTGCTCAACAGTAATTTGTTCACCCACCGTAAAATACTTATGCTCATGAGAGAAGCCATTAGTGAAACCTATGGCCCCGGGGTCTATTTTCCATCATATTAATCTTCCAATACTTAGTTATTTTCCTTTGCTTTTATTTTACTTTGCATCTTTATCATAAAAATACCAAAATATTATCTTATCATATCTATCAGATCTCACTCTTGTAAGTGACCATGTAGTGATTGACAACCCCTTATCGCGTTGGTTGCGAGGATTTATTTGTTTTGTGTAGGTGCGAGGGACTCGCGCGTAGCCTCCTACTGGATTGATACCTTGGTTCTCAAAAACTGAGGGAAATACTTAGGCTACTTTGCTGCATCACCCTTTCCTCTTCAAGGGAAAACCAACACAGTGCTCAAGAGGTAGCAGTCATATCGTAGCGGTGCTTAGGTGAAGCCCTGCGTCGGTAGCAACATCATCACTGTCACCACGCCGTCGTGCTGACGGAACTCTCCCGTGAAGCTCTGCTGGATCGGAGTTCGCGGGACGTCATCGAGCTGAACGTGTGCTGGACTCGGAGGTGCCGTACGTTCGGTACTTGGATCGGTTGGCTCGTGAAGACGTACGACTACATCAACTGCGTTGTGCTAACACTTCCGCTTTCGGTCTACGAGGGTACGTGGACAACATTTTCCCCTCTCGTTGCTATGCATCACCATGATCTAGTGTGTGCGTAGGAATTTTTTTGAATTTACTACGTTCCCCAATAGTGGCATCCGAGCCAGGTTTTATGCGTAGATGTTATATGCACGAGTAGAACACAAGTGAGTTGTGGACGGTACAAGTCATACTGCTTACCAGCATGTCATACTTTGGTTCGGCGGTATTGTTGGATGAAGCGGCCCGGACCGACATTACGCGTACGCTTACGCGAGACTGGTTCTACCGACGTGCTTTGCACATAGGTGGCTGGCGGGTGTCAGTTTCTCCAACTTTAGTTGAACCGAGTGTGGCTACGCCCGGTCCTTGAGAAGGTTAAAACAACACTAACTTGACGAACTAACATTGTGGTTTTGATGCGTAGGTAAGAACGGTTCTTGCTCAGCCCGTAGCAGCCACGTAAAACTTGCAACAACAAAGTAGAGGACGTCTAACTTGTTTTTGCAGGGCATGTTGTGATGTGATATGGTCAAGGCATGATGCTATATTTTATTGTATGAGATGATCATGTTTTGTAACCGAGTTATCGGCAACTGGCAGGAGCCATATGGTTGTCACTTCATTGTATGCAATGCAATCGCCCTGTAATTGCTTTACTTTATCACTAAGCGGTAGCGATAGTCGTAGAAGCAATAGTTGGCGAGACGACAACAATGCTACGATGGAGATCAAGGTGTCGCGCCGGTGACGATGGTGATCATGACGGTGCTTCGGAGATGGAGATCACAAGCACAAGATGATGATGGCCATATCATATCACTTATATTGATTGCATGTGATGTTTATCTTTTATGCATCTTATTTTGCTTCGGTTGACGGTAGCATTATAAGATGATCTCTCACTAAATTTGAAGATAAAGGTGTTCTCCCTGAGTATGCACCGTTGCCAAAGTTCGTCGTGCCGAGACACCACGTGATGATCGGGTGAGATAAGCTCTACATTCATCTACAATGGGTGCAAGCCAGTTTTTGCACACGCAAAATACTCAGGTTAAACTTGACGAGCCTAGCATATGCAGATATGGCCTCGGAACACTGAGACCGAAAGGTCGAGCGTGAATCATATAGTAGATATGATCAACATAGTGATGTGCACCATTGAAAACTACTCTATCTCACGTGATGATCGAAAATGGTTTAGTTGATTTGGATCACGTGATCACTTAGATGATTAGAGGGATGTCTATCTAAGTGGTAGTTCTTAAGTAATATGATTAATTGAACTTAAATTTATCATGAACTTAGTACCTGATAGTATTTTGCTTGTCTTTGTTGATTGTAGATAGATGGCCCGTGCTGTTGTTCTGTTGAATTTTAATGCGTTCCTTGAGAAAGCAAAGTTGAAAGATGATGGTAGCAATTACACGGACTGGGTCCGTAACTTGAGGATTATCCTCATTGCTGCACAGAACAATTACGTCCTGGAAGCACCGCTAGGTGTACCACCTGCGCCGGCAACTGCAGACATTGTGAATGCCTGGCAGTCGCGTGTTGATGACTACTCGATAGTTCAGTGTGCCATGCTTTACGGCTTAGAACCGGGACTTCAATGACGTTTTGAACGTCATGGAGCATATGAGATGTTCCAGGAGTTGAAGTTAATATTTCAAGCAAATGCCCGGATTGAGAGATATGAAGTCTCCAATAAGTTCTACAGCTGCAAAATGGAAGAGAATAGTTCTGTCAGTGAACATATACTCAGAATGTCTGGGTACTGCAATCACTTGATTCAACTGGGAGTTAATCTTCCGGATGATAGTGTCATTGACAGAATTCTTCAATCACTGCCACCAAGCTACAAGAGCTTCGTGATGAACTATAATATGCAAGGGATGGATAAGACAATTCCCGAGCTCTTCGCAATGCTAAAAGTTGCGGAGGTAGAAATCAAGAAGGAGCATCAAGTGTTGATGGTCAACAAGACCACCAGTTTCAAGAAAAAGGGCAAAGGGAAGAAGAAGGGGAACTTCAAAAAGAATAGCAAACAAGTTGCTGCTCAAGAGAAGAAACCCAAGTCTGGACCTAAACCTGAGACTGAGTGCTTCTACTGCAAGCAGACTGGTCACTGGAAGCGGAACTGCCCCAAGTATTTGGCGGATAAGAAGGATGGCAAGGTGAACAAAGGTATAAGTGATATACATGTTATTGATGTGTACCTTACTAGAGCTCGCAATAGCACCTGGGTATTTGATACTAGTTCTGTTGCTAATATTTGCAACTCGAAATAGGGACTACGGATTAAGCGAAGACCTGGCTAAGGATGAGGTGACGATGCGCGTGGGAAATGGTTCCAAAGTCGATGTGATCGCCGTCGGCACGCTACCTCTACATCTACCTTCGGGATTAGTTTTAGACCTAAATAATTGTTATTTGGTGCCAGCGTTAAGCATGAACATTATATCTGGATCTTGTTTGATGCGAGACGGTTATTCATTTAAATCTGAGAATAATGGTTGTTCTATTTATATGAGTAATATCTTTTATGGTCATGCACCCTTGAAGAGTGGTCTATTTTTGTTGAATCTCGATAGTAGTGATACACATATTCATAATGTTGAAGCCAAAAGATGCAGAGTTGATAATGATAGTGCAACTTATTTGTGGCACTGCCGTTTGGGTCATATTGGTGTAAAGCGCATGAAGAAACTCCATATTGATGGACTTTTGGAATCACTTGATTATGAATCACTTGGTACTTGCGAACCATGACTTATGGGCAAGATGACTAAAACGCTGTTCTCCGGAACAATGGAGCGAGCAATAGATTTGTTGGTGATCATACATACTGATGTATGTGGTCTGATGAATGTTGAGGCTCGTGGCGGGTATCGTTATTTTCTCACCTTCACAGATGATTTGAGCAGATATGGGTATATCTACTTAATGAAACATAAGTCTGAAACATTTGAAAAGTTCAAAGAATTTCAGAGTGAAGTGGAAAATCATCGTAATAAGAAAATAAAGTTTCTATGATCTGATCGTGGAGGAGAATATTTGAGTTACGAGTTTGGTCTACATTTGAAACAATGCGGAATAGTTTCGCAACTCACGCCACCCGGAACACCACAGCGTAATGGTGTGTCTGAACGTTGTAATCATACTTTACTAGATATCGTGCGATCTATGGTGTCTCTTACTGATTTACCGCTATCATTTTGGGGTTATGCTTTAGAGACGGCTGCATTCACGTTAAATAGGGCACCATCGAAATCCGTTGAGACGACGCCTTATGAACTGTGGTTTGGCAAGAAACCAAAGTTGTCGTTTATTAAAGTTTGGGGCTGCGATGCTTATGTGAAAAAGCTTCAACCTGATAAGCTCAAACCCAAATTGGAGAAATGTGTCTTCATAGGATACCCAAAGGAAACTGTTGGGTACACCTTCTATCACAGATCCGAAGGCAAGACATTCGTTGCTAAGAATGGATCCTTTCTAGAGAAGGACTTTCTCTCGAAAGAAGTGAGTGGGAGGAAAGTAGAACTTGATGAGGTAACTGTACCTGCTCCCTTATTGGAAAGTAGTTCATCACGGAAACCGGTTCCTGTGAAACCTACACCAATTAGTGAGGAAGCTAATGATATTGATCATGAAACTTCAGATCAAGTTACTACTGAACATCGTAGGTCAACCAGAGTAAGATCCGCACCAGAGTGGTATGGTAATCCTATTCTGGAGGTCATGTTACTTGACCAAGGCGAACCTACGAACTATGAACAAGCGATGGTGAGCCCAGATTCCGCACAATGGCTTGAGGCCATGAAATCTGAGATGGGATCCATGTATGAGAACAAAGTGTGGACTTTGGTTGACTTGCCCGATGATCGGCAAGCCATTGAGAATAATTGGATCTTCAAGAAGAAGACTGACGCTGACGGTAATGTTACTGTCTATAAAGCTCGACTTGTTGCGAAAGGTTTTCGACAAGTTCAAGGGATTGACTACGATGAGACTTTCTCACCCGTAGCGATGCTTAAGTCTGTCCGAATCATGTTAGCAATTGCCGCATTTTATGATTATGAAATTTGGCAGATGGATGTCGAAACTGCATTCCTGAATGGATTTCTGGAAGAAGAGTTGTATATGATGCAACCAGAAGGTTTTGTCGATCCAAAGGGAGCTAACAAAGTGTGCAAGCTCCAGCGATCCATTTATGGACTGGTGCAAGCCTCTCGGAGTTGGAATAAACGTTTTGATAGTGTGATCAAAGCATATGGTTTTATATAGACTCTTTGAGAAGCCTGTATTTACAAGAAAGTGAGTGGGAGCTCTGTAGCATTTCTGATATTATATGTGGATGACATATTGCTGATTGGAAATGATATAGAATTTCTGGACAACATAAAAGGATATTTGAATAAGAGTTTTTCTATGAAAGACCTCGGTGAAGCTGCTTACATATTAGGCATCAAGATCTATAGAGATAGATCAAGACGCTTGATAGGACTTTCACAAAGCACATACCTTGACAAAGTTTTGAAGAAGTTCAAAATGGATCAAGCAAAGAAAGGGTTCTTTCCTGTGTTACAAGGTGTGAAGTTGAGTCAGACTCAATGCCCGACCACTGCAGAAGATAGAGAGAAAATGAAAGGTGTTCCCTATGCTTTAGCCATAGGCTCTATCATGTATGCAATGCTGTGTACCGAACCTAATGTGTGTCTTGCTATTAGCCTAGCAGGGAGGTACCAAAGTAATCCACGAGTGGATCACTAGACAGCGGTCAAGAACATCCTGAAATACCTGAAAAGGACTAAGGATATGTTTCTCGTTTATGGAGGTGACAAAGAGCTAGTCATAAATGGTTACGTTGATGCAAGCTTTGACACTGATCCGGACGATTCTAAATCGCAAACCAGATACATGTTTACATTGAACGGTGGAGCTGTCAGTTGGTGCAGTTCTAAACAAAGCATCGTGGCGGGATCTACGTGTGAAGCAGAGTACATAGCTGCTTTGGAAGTAGCAAATGAAGGAGTCTGGATGAAGGAGTTCATATCGATCTAGGTGTCATACCTAGTGCATCGGGTCCAATGAAAATCTTCTGTGACAATACTGGTGCAATTGCCTTGGCAAAGGAATCCAGATTTCACAAGAGGACCAAGCACATCAAGAGACGCTTCAATTCCATCCGGGACCAAGTCCAGGTGGGAGACATAGAGATTTGCAAGATACATACGGATCTGAATATTGCAGACCCATTGACTAAGCCTCTTCCACGAGCAAAACATGATCAACACCAAAACTCCATGGGTGTTAGAATCATTACTGTATAATCCAGATTATTGATTCTAGTGCAAGTGGGAGACTGAAGGAAATATGCCCTAGAGGCAATAATAAAGTTATTATTTATTTCCTCATATCATGATAAATGTTTATATTCATGCTAGAATTGTATTAACCGAAAACATAATACATGTGTGAATACATAGACAAACATAATGTCACTAGTATGCCTCTACTTATCTAGCTCGTTAATCGAAGATGGTTGAGTTTCCTAGCCATGGACATGAGTTGTCATTTGATTAACGGGATCACATCATTAGAAGAATGATGTGATTGACTTGACCCATTCCGTTAGCTTAGCACTTGATCGTTTAGTATGATGCTATTGCTTTCTTCATGACTTATACATGTTCCTATGACTATGAGATTATGCAACTCCCGTTTACCGGACGAACACTTTGTGTGCCACCAAACGTCACAACGTAACTGGGTGATTATAAAGGTGCTCTACAGGTGTCTCCGAAGGTACTTGTTGAGTTGGCGTATTTCGAGATTAGGATTTGTCACTCCGATTGTCGGGGAGGTATCTCTGGGCTCTCTCGGTAATGCACATCACTATAAGCCTTGCAAGCAATGTGACAAATGAGTTAGTTACGGGATGATGCATTACAGAAAGAGTAAAGAGACTTGCCGGTAACGAGATTGAACTAGGTATTGAGATACCGACGATCGAATCTCGGGCAAGTAACATACCGATGACAAAGGGAACAATGTATGTTGTTATGCGGTTTGACCGATAAAGATCTCCGTAGAATATGTAGGAGCCAATATGAGCATCCAGGTTCCTCTATTGGTTATTGACCGGAGACGTGTCTCGGTCATGTCTACATAGTTCTCGAACCCGTAGGGTCCGCACGCTTAAAGTTAGATGACGATCAGTATTATGAGTTTTGTGTTTTGATGTACCGAAGGTAGTTTGGAGTCCCGGATATGATCACGGACATGACGAGGAGTCTCGAAATGGTCGAGACATAAATATTGATATATTGGAAGCCTATATTTGGATATCGGAAGTGTTCCGAGTGAAATCAGGATTTTACCGGAGTACCGGGGGTTACCGGAACCCCCCGGGGAAGTAATGGGCCGATTGGGCCTTAGTGGAGAACAGAGAGGGCAGCCAGGAGGTGGCGCGCGGCCCCCCTTGCCCTAGTCCGAATTGGACAAGGGAAGGGGGCGGCGGCCTCCCTCTCCTTCCTTCTCTCCACCTCCTCCTTCCCCCCTTCTCCTACTCCTACTAGGAAAGGAGGAGTCCTACTCCCGGTGGGAGTAGGACTCCCCCCTTGGCGCGCCCTCCCTGGCCGGCCGCCTCTCCCCCCTTGTTCCTTTATATACGGGGGCAGGGGGGCACCTCTAGACACACAAGTTGATCTATTGATCTATTCCAGCCGTGTGCGGTGCTCCCTCCACCATATTCCACCTCGGTCATATCGTAGCGGTGCTTAGGCGAAGCCCTGCGTCGGTAGCAACATCATCACCGTCACCACGCCGTCGTGCTGACGGAACTCTCCCGTGAAGGTCTGCAGGATCAGAGTTCGCGGGACGTCATCGAGCTGAACGTGTGCTAAACTCGAAGGTGCCATACGTTCAGTACTTGGATCGGTCGGATCGTGAAGACGTACGGCTACAGCAACCGCGTTGTGCTAAAGCTTCCGCTTTCGGTCTACGAGGGTACGTGGACAACACTCTCCCCTCTCGTTGCTATGCATCACCATGATCCTGTGTGTGCGTAGGATATTTTTTGAAATTACTATGTTCCCCAACACGAGGCCGGTGGAGAAGATCAGCTTCTCTCGGTTAATGTTGATACAATAATAATCGATGACCACTCACTCTCATCCACGCCTAGTAATACCCACGGCACACAGGCCACACTCATGCATCATGTCCTGACTATGCGGGCCCACTGGTCACCCCTCCTCCATGCGCCTTGACTTCGTCAACCCCGTCTGGTCGTGGCTCGGTTGTCTCGCTGCCCAGTGGGGCCACCGTGGCAGGTGGGGTAGCCGTGTCAGCCGTGACATCCCCCCCCCCCGCTTGTGTGCCGACTTGTCCCCAAGGTGGTGTAGAGGGAAATCGCTGCTGCAGCGCCAATGGGTCTTCCCATGTTGGCAGCGACGGGGGAAGGTGGCTCCCTTGCACCCGGATGCGAGGGCGGATGTCGCCGGCCACACGCACCATCTTGCGGTCAAGCACCAGCTCCGGAACATGTTCTGCCTGCAAAATTGAGTTATTTGGAGGTAGATCAGCACTTACTGGCACAGTAGCTCCAGAGGCCTTCTTCAGTTGTGAGACATGCACCACAGGGTGGATGCGGCTGGAAGTAGGCAGTTGTAGTTTGTATGCCACTTGCCCGATTCGAGCCAACACTCTGTATGGCCCATAGTAGCGGAAGGCGAGCTTCTGGTTCGGTCGTTGCGCCACTGATGATTGGATGAACGGCTGTAGCTTGAGCAGCACAGCATCCCCAACGGCAAACTCTCTATCTGTACGGTGTCGATCGGCCTGAACCTTCATGCGATCCTGTGCACGCTTGAGCTGTTGCTGCAAGTGTTCAAGCATCACTTCTCTTTACTGGAGCCATGCTGCAAGATCAGGGACTGCGCACTCATTGATCTGTGCGACGCCAAACTCTTAGGGAAGGTGGTCGTAGATGACCTCGAATGGAGTCTTGCCCAGAGCCGAATGAAAGGATGTATTATACCATTATTCCGCGAGAGACAGCCATTTTGACCAATTGCCAGGGCAGGAGTGGACGGCGCACCTTAGGTATCCTTCCAGGCACTGATTGACGCATTCGGTTTGCTGGGGTGGTATGATGAACTGAGACGCAGGTCCGTCCGACAGAGTTTGAACAGTTCCTGCCACACATGCCCTGTAAATATACGGTCCCGATCTGATATGATGGCTAGTGGCAAGCCATGGAGTCGGAAGATTTCCTTCATAAAGACTTTGGCAATTTGGAGAGCCGTGAATGGGTGAGTCAGGGGCACAAAATGCGCGTATTTGGAGAACTTGTCAACCACTACCAAAACCATGTCGTACCCTCCTGACCGAGGCAACCTCTCAATGAAATCGAGTGAGATAACTAACCATGGTTTTTGAGGTATTGGCAACGGTTGAAGGAGCCCTGCTGGCAAGATTCGCTCCGTTTTCGCTTGCTGGCACACCATACAGTTGCGCACCAGGGTCTTGACCTACAGCTTCATTCCTTTCCACGTGAACAATCGCTTGACCCTGTTGTAGGTGGCATGGAAGCCCGAATGGCCACCCGCGGCACTGTCATGAAGCGCTCGAATCAGGTGTTGTTGGGTGTCAGTATCTTCACCAATCCACACTCTCCCTCGGAAGCGCAGGATGCCATCCTGCAAGGTGTAATCGGGCTCACTGTCCGGTGCCAGGGCTAGCTTTGTCATACGTTGCTGCGCCGCTGGATCTGCCTGGTAACTGTGCTTGATAGCTTCTAACCACTTAGGTTTACATATGGAGATTGCGGCCATCTCTGATTCTGGCTTGTGCTCGCATCGGGACAGCGCGTCTGCCGCTCGATTTGTCACCCCCGTTTTGTACTGGATTGTGTATTGCAGGCCAATCAGCTTTGTAAACGCCCGTTGTTGAATTGGGGTATTGAGTCATTGATCCGTCAGATTCAACAGACTTTTTTGATCTGTGCGGACCATGAACTCTAAATGTTGCAGGTAGGGCCGCCAGTGGTCGATGGCCAGAAGTAGAGCCAGGCATTCTTTCTCGTACGCCGAGAGGCCTAGGTTTCGTGGAGCCAATGCTTTGCTGAGATACGCAACGGGATGTCCTCCTTGCATCAGAACTGCGCCAATTCCTGTGGCACTCGCGTCCGTTTCTACGACAAATTGCTTTCGGAAATCTGGCAGTGCGAGCACTGGGGCCTGCACCAAGGCTTGTTTCAGCGCAGAGAACGCGGCCTCGGCCGTTGGTGTCCATATGAAGATCACCCCTTTCTTCAGCATTTCAGTGAGGGGTTTGCTGAGTACTCCAAAGAAGCGAACAAATTTCCGATAATAACCTGCTAACCCAAAGAATCCACGTAACTCTTTGACATTCTGCGGCTGCGGCCATTCTTGCACTACTTGGATCTTGCTCTTGTCTATGGCCACCCCCTTGTCACTGATGACGTGTCCCAGGTAACTGATTTCCTGTTGGGAAAACGTGCATTTGGACATCTTGGCCTTGAGATCTTTCTCGGCCAATAGCTGCAAGACGCGTTTCAGTAGCTGTCGATGCTCTTCCAGCTCTTCAGAGTGGATTAATATGTCGTCCATGAATGCCAAAACCCCGTGGCGAAGAACTGGCTTAAGCACGGTGTCGACCACCCCTTGGAAAGTTGCAAGAGCGTACGCGAGGCCGTACGGCATCACTCTGAACTGAAAGTGCCCCAAGTGCGTTCGGAATGCTGTCTTGTGCTCATCCTCCGGGACCAAGCGGATTTGATGATATCCGGCTCGCAAATCCAACTTCGAGAACCACTTAGAACCAGCCAACTCGTCGAGCAGCTCGTCGATCACAGGCATCGGGTAGGTTTTCTTGACAGTGATGGTGTTGAGATGACGGTAATCGACACAGAAACGCCATGTTTGGTCCTTCTTCTTGACCAGCAGCACGGGCGATGAAAATGCACTCGTACTAGGTGTGATGAGCCCTTTTTCCAACATCTCCTTGACCTGAGCTTCTATCTCGTCTTTCTGTTCAGGAGTGTAGCGATACGGTCTGATGTTGATCGGTTTCACCCCTTCAAGCAGAGGAATAGTATGGTCCCATGGTTAACGATCGGGCAACTTGGATGGCTCTGCAAACACTGAGTGGAAACTGTCGATGACATGTTGAATGGCTGGAGGCACTTCTGTGGCTTTGTCTGAGCGATCGATTGCACACAGTGATATCACATGAGCAATAGAATTACTTTGCTCCAGCCTGAGTAACTGATCCATTGTCACTTGCTCAACTTGCTGAAGCTTGGGCTGCAATCCTACCAGGGTGATAGATGCTCCCTGATGCTGAAACTGCAGCGTTTTTGCTGTCCAATCGACCAACATAGGTCCGCATGCTTCTAACCAATCCATTCCCACCACCATGTCATAAGAACCGAGAGGGAGAACTCTGACATCAGTCTCGAACCGCTGCCCTTGTGTTGTCTCACAAGCAGGTATGTATCCAAAACAAGTCAAGGTGCCTCCGTCTACAATCTTTACTGACACGGGCTGCATCAACTGAACTTGTGCTTTCAGTTTCTGAGTTGTTTCCTCACTGATGAAACTATGCGAGCTACCTAAGTCCACCAGGATCAGCACCTCGTGGCCATTGATCAAACCCAGCAATCGAACAGTTCGCGGGGTTGTTGCCCCTGTGGTCGCAACCTTGGAGATGGACATGAGTTGTTCCTCATCAGAATCTAACTCAGTCCCTTGCCTGTCTTGCGCTTCGGCCTGCAGCATCTCCAACAACTCTTCGACAACATGGAGTTGGACGGTGGCAGCGCACTGATGGCCCTGCCCCCATCGTTCCCCGCACTTGAAGTAGAGACCGCGCGCGCGACGGTAATTGCGCAGTGCGGCGACGCGGTCCTCGCCTCGTGCTGGTTTAGCGCGCCGGTCAGCTGCCCAAGCCGCGTCCAAAGCCCGACGATCTTCTGCCGCTGCTGGAGGCGCGGGGGGCACCGGGCGGGGATGTAATCCACCCGCAGCTGGCAGTGGACGAGCGGGGTGTCTCGCCTGGCCTGGGTCCTTCCGGGGCATCAGTCCCATCAGCTCCTCCTGTAACAGAGAAAGAGAAAAGGTGGAGTCCAAGTCTTGCGGGCGATGTAAAGCAACACCTACTTTAATGTCGGTTTTGAGACCATCAAGGAATTGCGTAGTGAAGAACAACGGATCAAAAGCAGGGTTATGAGCTAACAACCGATGCATGAGTTCCTCAAATTGTTCCATGTACACTGTAACCGACCCTATCCGACGAAGAGTATTAAACTGCCTAAGCTGAACTTGGTACTGTTCACGGCCAAATTTGGCACACACGGCTGAACAAAGCGTCTCCCAGGTGAAGGAGGTGTCGTGTGCTTCCTGCACATGCAGCCAACGCGCGGCATTACCCTCGAAATGGAGAGTAGATACCCGCACCCACATCTCTCTCTGAACTCCATAAACACTGAAATATTTTTCACATTTGTTTTTCCAGAATTGGGGGTTTTCGCCATCGAAGGATGGAAAATCAAGCCGCGGAAGGGCCCAATTGCCGTGTCCCCCGAAAGAAACGTGAGGCGACTGAGGTGGAAGATCAACAGTATGTGCCAGATCCCAGCCCAATTCGCCGGATTTCAAAGGAAAAGGGGGCCGGAGAGGCTCACCCGTGACCGGAGGCGGCACCAGGGTAGTGACTACCCCGTGTGCCGAGCCCCCGGAGTCGACGTTCCTGCTGTGGCCACTTGACCCGTGGTGCCCAGGGTCGTCGGTCGGAGGAGATGACACCGGCTGCACCACCGCGTCCTCAGGAGATGTCGAAGACGCAGTCAGCATGGGGTGGAGGGCGATCCGGCCGACCTGGGTACGCAGCTCGTCGAGTTGCTGCTGCAGGTTGGTCACCGACGGCCGCCAGAGCTCGAGCGACTGCTGGATCGCGTCGAGACGGGCGTCGTTGGCGGCGCGCCCGTCGTGGACCGCCTTCGCCAGGGCTGCGATCTGCTCTTCCATGTTTGCCGCATGCTGCGCTGCTTTGGTGTGGTAGCGGGGCTTCTGGTAGAGTGGATCCAGGATGATTGACCTCTGATACCAAGTTGTAAGGGTCCCGATCTAGATCTGGGGAAGGGATAGGAGGGGAAGGAGGACGAAGGAGGCCGGTGGAGAAGATCAGCTTCTCTCGGTTAATGTTGATACAATAATAATCGATGACCACTCACTCTCATCCACGCCTAGTAATACCCACGGCACGCAGGCCACACTCACGCAACGCGTCCTGACTATGCGGGCCCACTAGGCACCCCTCCTCCATGCGCCTTGACTTCGTCAACCCCGTCTGGTCGTGGCTCGGTTGTCTCGCTGCCCAGTGGGGCCGCCGTGGCAGGTGGGGTAGCCGTGCCAGCCGTGACAGCGCCTCTATACCATCCACCGATCCACCCATCAATACCGAAAACAAAATCAAGCGCCCTGCGCCCGGACGCGGATTTTTAGAGCACAGGCTCTTGGACACCTCCTATCCTCAGCATCTAATGTTGCTTTGAGATCCGTGCTACACAACTAACTTACTACATGAGAACTTTCTCTTTTTTGTTTCTTCAAAACAAAACAACAAGTGAACTTGAAACTTTCCAGGACAATAAAACATTCTTAGAACAATGTTGGATAAAACTTTCAGATTTTTTTGTCAAAGAAAAATATAGAAAATGATATTTTTTTAATTAAAAAAATTCTTATTTTTAGTATTTATGATGCACGAAAAAATCTGAATGTTTTTTCCCATATTCTAGTAAGAATGTTTTGTTGTGCTGAAAAGTTTGAAGTTCATAGGTTAAACTAAATGAGTGAAACAAAAAAGAGAAAAGTACTTGCATGAATCGTGATGCAGAATTGGATGGCTAGATAAGGGGGTGTCCATGAGCCTAAGCTCCACAGGATATTTTCCCCCTGCGCCCCTGCCTCTCTCCGCCTCCCATCCTCACCCCTTGGCCGCAACTGGTTAGG
The DNA here is from genome assembly GCF_002575655.3 of Aegilops tauschii subsp. strangulata. NCBI lineage: Eukaryota > Viridiplantae > Streptophyta > Magnoliopsida > Poales > Poaceae > Aegilops > Aegilops tauschii. Next base: position 6,789,519 of record NC_053039.3, read on the forward strand.
TCGAGAGATCTTGACACAGAACAGGACGAGTCCAGTCGCCGCAACAGGAGCGCCATGACTGGTTTCTCATGCCTGGCGCTGCTTGTGCGCTTTAGCGCTTCCATATCCAGCCAGCGAAGGAATCAATCACGGCAGGTTAGCCTTTGACTTAACATGCGCGTCTTGCCGGATTTAATACTCGATTTGATTTGGTAACCCTTGCCGGTGTGATGGCCTGCATAGGTCCCTCTCCTTTTTACCTGTGAAAATGTTTTACGGAACCATGGTTCAGCCGAACCTACGCTCGACACCATTGATTTCTAAACACTATTCAAGAGGATCCATGCATCATGCATGGTTGATTAAAAAATGCAGTTGACATGCATGTCACAGGTCCACATGTAGTCAGATGTTAAATCGTACGGCATAGACCATAGATTCGGCAGAACCATGGTCCTGAATCACGTCTCTCTGTCAAGTGCGCCACTGAACACCACATGTGGAGGAGGTGGCGCCAGTGTACAGCTAAGACACGGCGTCAGGCATGACATGGTTTTGCATTCTGAATTTCTGATCGTTTTTCGGATGCAGCATTTTTTGGGCAAGTCTATACAGTGTGATACAAATAGTTTAAACATGCTCTGAGTGTTGAAGAATTCAAATTTGATACCGCAATTTCTCTTGAATGTTTTACTTTTGTGTTTTTATTTGTCCTGCATTTGTTTTTCAATGCTGATATTGCAGGGTTTAACGACTGCTTCAATATTGTAGGAAGAAGTGTGGAATTGGAAGCATCGGTAGAAACAGTAATGAAGGCAAGACCGACTTAGTAAAGCTTTTGGTTTTTGTTTACTGTGGTCTTCTTACATAATTTAAGTTTTAGATCCAATGCATGAGCAGAAAATGCTAGGTTCTTAATACATGTGACACGATATGCAGGACCGTATATTTATTTATTTACTTAGGGAAGGAGAGAATATAATTTAGGTATAATGTACATGTTCATTTTACTTTTACTTTGACATATGCTTATGCTCCTTTTTTGTAGCCAGACCAAACTCTGCACAGATGCACATGCACCGCACGCCTCACTGATGTGAGGATCCATTTCCCTCAATCCCCTCTTAATCTCCAACATCTCCCCCTTCCGATGTTGGCGTATACTTGACCGGAAGTGAGTGCGCCGTGGAGCAAAGCTCAGCCTGGGTCTTCATCAACGCAAGACAGGGTGGGAGGGAGCGGGAAGTTTTTCAGCCGCATGAATGTGGAAGGCGCTCGACAAATCAGAGATGTATGAAGCTTCTGCCGAGGTAATTGATGAGAGAAGCTCTCATGTTTTGTTCTTGATCCTGAAACAAAGCGACTGGTCAGCGTGTTTCTGTACGATGCCCAAATGCCCTTACATGTTTCAGCTTTCGTTTTTGTAGTCTTGATAGATGGGTCTCATCTATTTTTGGTTGCAGATGTTTGAGAGGGGCAGCATACACATAAGAGGGGTTCAATATTGTTAACTCACATCATCCAGACCAGGTTAGCACACATGCCATGCAGATTCTACTACTTGATGTAGCCTTTCTCTTAGATGTAAGTAGTATTTTTACTGCGCTACTCTTTGATCTCGAGTAGTTTGTTCGTGTATTGTTTTAGATGCCAAATAGAATTAAATGGAATATAAGTTTCAAAGTTTCATTATGATAGATGAAAAGTACATGAAGGTAAACCGATATGTCTCCTGCCACTCGTATAGTCGTGGCTGTCCTTGACTATAGTGTACTTAGGAGAAGGAGATGAACATGAAGAATGCGTTTGTAGTGTGGCTGTCGTTGATTAATGGCACCCCAAGCAGCGGTGATAACGACCATGGGGAGGAGAGCACGAACATCAACAACCTCTTGGCCTTGTTGGCTTCTCCAACATCAATAGTGACGACCAGCTCGCCATACAGTTGCTAGAGTGCTAAAGAATGGTGGAGAAGAACAATGGATTGTTGATGGAGCTAATCAACAAGGACGATAAGGACGGCCACAACAGTGAGAATAAGAAGGCGGAGCTCGTCGCCGTCGGCCGCCAGCTCTGCAGGGAGAAGAAGAACGACAATGCGTTAATGGTAAAGAAGTCAACAATGCCACCTGGTGTGCAAAAGGGTCCTAAAGGTATATGTTATCCACCATTGGTATTGACCCATTAGAATATGTATGCCCCCGATGCAACGCACGGGCAATTTATATACATTGTTGCCCATAACAACGTTGCCTGCAGCATGGGAATTGTATATATTAGAATTGAGTTATGATGGCATAATTTTTTCCGTCACAAGTTAAATGAGCATTGTGTAAAAGTCTAACTTAGTTTTCTTTCGCATTCTTCTATAAATTGGAAGGCCAATATAGATTTCTCAATGTATCATTTTGGGATTATTTGACCACCGAACAATATTGCCATGCTGACCATTTCTCTTGTCTTTGCAATATCTATAGGCTCTAATGTAAAAGTATAATGTGCTTCACTGATTTTTTATTTCTTTTGATTTTGCATTGCTTGTTATTTATGCTTATAGCTTTATATGTGAGATTCTATTTAAGGACACCTTTTTCATTTGTTAGTTGAGGTGCTTCTGAGTTTATCAATCAGTTGACGCATGTGGTGCCCTTTTGGGTTTTTTTTTGAAACTATGATGATTTTTATAGCAAATTCGAAACTATGACCCCGTCGGCCTTCTGTTGGCCGAAGAGGGACTTTTCGGCCTACCATTGGCCGAAGTGGGCTCTTCAGCCTCCCGTTGGCCGAAGAGTGCCCAGCTGGGCCGAAGAGCACTTTTCGGCTTCCCGTTGGCCGAAAAGTGTCAGGGTCACAAAACGTAATTAAGATGGCCACAAATGAAAAAGTTATCAACATGAAAAACCTTCGTCTCGTCGAAACGGTTGATTTTGATATAAAAATCGTCTTAATCCAACGTCGTATGCAACTTGTAGAGCCAAAACAAGGTCAGCGGCAGAAGCTGCAGAGTTACTTTGGACAGACCGAATGGAAGTCAGAAAATTTGTCACGGGACACCCGGTGCCCTCGGTGAGACCGTGTGGAATACAGAAGAGTACACAAGTTTGGTCATGTTCACTCGGTGAGACCGAACCAAACCACTCGGAGGCTCCGAAAAATTGCCAAAGATTTTTGGATAGATTTTTAGTCCTTTTATTATACGGGAAGTCCAGCCGCCTCATAAATCGATGTGGGCCTCCGAGTGGTTTGGTTCGGTCTCACAGAGTGAACGTGACCAAACTTGTGTACTCTTCTATATTCCACACGGTATCACCGAGTGCACCGGGTGTCCCGTGACAAATTTTCTGACATCTATTCGGTCTGTCCGGAGTAACTCGTTGCATACGAGCTCGGATTAAGATGATTCTTATATCAAAATCAACTGTTTCGACGAGACGGAGATTTTTCATGTTGATAACTTTTTCATTTGAGGCCATCTTAATTACGTTTTGTGCCCCTAACACTTTTCGGCCAACGGGAAGCCGAAAAGTGCTCTTCGGCCCAGCCGGGCACTCTTCGGCCAACGGGAGGCTGAAGAGCCCACTTCGGCCAACGGTAGGCCGAAAAGTCCCTCTTCAGCCAACAGAAGGCCGACGGGGTCATAGTTTCGATTTTTATGCATTGGGCCGTATAGTTTCCGAATTTGCTATAAAAATCATCATAGTTTCAAAAAAAATCCCCTTTTGGAATGTCATTTTTTTCTTCCTTGCATCTCAAATGCAAGCAACCATGCTTCTACCGAGGCTTAGAAGAAACCAAGGTGTATGTTCTAGAACCTCTTTTATATTATTTCATCACAAAAATTTACTGCAATATTTGCTTTTTTCGTAAATACACATGATAGACTTGAACGATCTTTTGTTATATTGCATGATGCCCTATTGATATGGTACGAGAAAAAAATCTGATTGTAAGGTTTATCTTCATATAGCAACTTGCAGGAAATAAGTTGCAACTTAAGAAATCTAAAATAATGGTTTTGATGTTAATGGCCGGGATGAGGCCATAGGTCTTTTTGATCCGTATCTAATTTTCCAAAGGTTGAAAGATGTCTTTACTGTCAAGTTTATAGTCATCAAATGGTCCTTCATTACCTGATTGCAGGCTGTTGTCAAGAATTTCACCCCACCCATTGCGTATCACCTCTGGCTGCAGCAATAGTGTGTCAATCTAGCTCACGTGAATTGAGCTACACAATGTCCTATTATTACTCCGTTACTCAAAGAGTTGGTATCCCTAAATGGTAAGAACAGAGAAGATTCTTAGTGAGTTATTGCACGTATTTTATTCCGATCTTCTAGAAAAATCTTTTGTGGTTTAAGCACAACCCATATTATGGTTCTTTTATACCAGTTATGTTCACTATTCAATGAAATTTCTTTTCACTGAAATAAAAACTACGTAATGCTTACAATTGATCTGGTCAGCTAGATAACTAAATGAGTTAATATTATGCGTACTATCTTTTGACATATGTAATGTGGGGTAGAAGACCAGTGTCTCTTGCTAGGGATTTCTGGGGCAACATGCCACTGATTGTATGCACTTAACTATTTTGCTTTTGGCTTCCTGCTATTGTATTTTATGTTGTCTGCAGATGCAAATACTTTTACGACTAATCAGTCTCGGATAATACTTCAACCCAAACATCAACGGAGCAAATAACTTGATTTAAAGGTACATTCCTGATTACCAATGCCTAGCTATTTTTCGATCTTGACTAACACAAAGGGTGCAATATGTAGGTTCAACGAGCTCCGACGCTTTCTATGACCAAAGAAGTCATTCAAGCCAGATTTTCTTTCAAGATAACAACAATGCCTAGGAGCACCCCTGTCCATTGAACAATACCAGAGAGATAGAGCGCTACTGCCTTACATTTTTCAATATCCCTAGCTTTATTTTCATTTTTATGATAATTGTGGTATTTAAAAATTTAGAATGCCTTGTGCGATTATGTGTGGATTTTGCAACCCATATAATCTCCTATCAGACTGGATATGATCAAAATAATTCTGCTTTTCATCATTGGCTGTCATCAAGTAGAGCTTATTTTGTCGATGGATGCATTGGTTTATGTTTCCAGGCTTTTAGTTTTTCCCTTATAATATTCAGTTGATTCCAGTGAGGGGCGGCGACCCATGCTAGACGTGTGATGAGGGGAGTGTTGTTGACGCGGTATGGGAGACGTCTCGTGGAGAGAGGGGAGGGTGAAAAAGTGGTGGATCGCAAATGCTTGGATGTTTTTGATCTAATGATTGGTATGCATGCTTCAACAATAGTACTTATGTTAGGTGATGAGTAATGTAAGATGCAGTGAAACATGGTGGACGTGGCTTCGTAACAGAGCCGGCGGAGAGATATCAAGGGTGATGTTGAGGCCGGCGACGGAAGAAATGGCCAAATGGGGCTCCTCAGTGCAAGTGAGAAGCCTGGTCGGTTCCCGTGGAGCAATGCAATGTCGCATCAGAATGTATTGGGTTCCATTTTCAGGCGGAGAAGAAGTGATTAAGGCATGTGCATGATTCGTTTGTTTGATCCTTCCTTATTTCACTCAACTTAGATTCATTTACTTTTGCACTTGCTCATGATTGATGGATCGAGAAAATTAGTGACATTAATTGCAATGAGGAATATCATATATCCATAAAACTCAGATTTGTTTTCAATAGAACATGATCATGATGAGCCAGTAAGATTTTTGATTTTTAAAATGCCCGTGGCAACGCACGGGCATTCTACTAGTAACTGAATAAATGGTGGGTCGTATCTATGTGGTATTTGTCATCGTCCGTTGTAGCCTTGCAGTGATAGATACTACATAGTGGAGGAATAAAATGAACAAAGAATGATGCAGTCCTTGTTGTACCCTTGCAAGTTAGATGCGCGTAGTAGAGGAATATTAGGATCTAGCAAAAAAAAGTAGAGGAATAGAAGGAATAAAGAATGATGCAATCGAACCATAGGTAGCCTTTTTTTGGACATAGCCAAAGCTCCACGCGGCCTCACGGCCCACGGCGGCCCGGTGCATCAGAAGGCTCAGAAATAAGCCTACGGGGCAGCGGGCCTTTTGATGTTGGTTCGATTTCGGCCGATTTTGGTCTATTTCTCATAATATGTGCAGAGCAGAACAATTTTCTTGTCTCGGGGGGGAGGGGGGGGGATCCCCACCTGAATATATTGCTCAAAAAGCTGCCAAAGCCAAGAGTCACCCCTTAAGCTTTGGTTGATTTAGTTTATAAGGAAAACTTGATCGAAAACCTAAACAAGTTGACCCCGACATTAGCAAGGTGGTTCTAGTGCTCTTGTTTTTTTTAGCAAAACAGAACAAGGGGCACTAAATTACATGTACACAAGTTATTTCTAATATCCACTAGGCACACATCTAATATGGAAACCTTTTCTTTTCCCGGCAGCCAGTTCAAGAGACTCTAGTACCTGTCACAAAGAATAACACAACGTGAGTGTCAAATAACCACGCCTTCTTCTGCATGCAAAACTCCTCTCTCAAGGCGAATGTTTTTCAGCCTGCAAGTAATATCTAATACATACCTTTTCTAAATGATTTATTTTTTATTCTTTGCAATATGTCACACAACTAAAACTTAGTGTCTTATAAATCACAAGGGTAGAAACAAAAAAAGATCTCTTAGCCAAAAAAATTCCTAAAATTTACAACTTTACAGACAACCTAACATGGATTCTTTGGTAAAAAAAAAGATGGATGAACTCTCGAAGTAGGCTTTCGCCCCGCTTTTATAGATAAAGCAATGGTCCATACAAAAAGCATCCAAGTCACAAGCGAGAAACGACGGCTGGGTCCACAGCACAAATAAGCCCAAGAAATCAAAAAGGATGAACTCTGTTCTCAACAATTTACTTTTTAATGCTGGACCAGCCATTTACGAAAACCAGGAACTCGCCAATATATCAGCGAACAATGTCAACCGATGCTTACAAGGGATTAGAGACTGCTGTTTGCAGATGCATTCCATGATTGTTAACATAGGGAGTGTATGAGGCATTGATATGGCAACTTCATGAAGAAGTTTCGTGGTGAAGTGTACACACAGCACTTGTACCCTGCACCACCAAACTTCTTCATCAAGGTACCACATGGAGAAGATATATGCGGCAAATCCACATGCTATATACTCCTTCCGTTCCAGAATATAAGGTGCATCAACTTTCGCGCAAATCAAACTTACGTATTTTTGACCAGGATTATAGAATAAAATAACATCTATAATACAAAATAAATAAAATAAGAAAATTCTTTTCGTGATGGTACACATTTTTTATTGTAAATATTGAAGTACTTTTTTCTAAAACTTGGTCAAACATGCACACGTTTGACTTTTGAAACAACTAATACACATTATATTTTGGGATGGAAGAAATAGTTTTTAGAATCGCCACAAAGTATTATGGTATAGATGTGGGTTCTCTGAAGCTAATAGCTCATAAATAACATATCTGAACGTTCTAACAATCAAATGAAGGACCCAACATAACAGCTTCAAAGACTGGTGGCTCTCTGCTCGCCTTTCTATTTCAGGAAACAAGAGAAAAGGTTTTTTATAGCCTATGTTTCCTGTGAGCTTGGTCAATCTGGAGGGAAAGAAACTATCAGAATTTAACTGTCAGGCTGCAGCTCTTCAGAACTTCTTGTTTTGACTAGAAGCTCTTCAGGGCATGGATAATAAGCTCAGTGGTTTACAATTTGTGGAGTCTGGACAGTGTTAAGGGCCAGAGCAAACAGGTAGCTGTTGTAAGTTCGCAAGTTGCCTGTTTCAGTTTAGTTTGGGCCGTTAAAATGTTGCAGGCCGCATCAAGGCTGTTTTCTTTCTTGTATTAAAATACGCAGCCCTTTTGCATGGTTAGAAAAAAAATAGCAATCAAATTAAAGACCTAAAGGGGCTCCATAAGAGAGCTCATTATGGGTAAGTTTAATGTGAGGGGACAAACAAGTAGGAGGTTGGAAGGCTGAATCTTGCTAAGTATAATGAAACAACTAAATGCATTGAGCAAAAAAATTGGGATCCATATAGTTGCTTGGAGAAATGAGTTTGAAGCAGAGATAAGTATGCTTGAATCACAAGGGCGTGATACACTACAAGTCATAGACATAAAAGATAAGACATGTTCATGCAGAGTGTGGCAAGTTTTTGGGAAGCCATACCTTCATACATTGCCCTCAGATGCTCAATCAGGGGAGCTGAGATCCAAGCACATGCCGATTATTATTATAACATTGAGATGTTTAGGGCATCATATGCTGGGTCAGTACCATCCATGGCAGATTCACTAGATAAGACACTCGGGTTGCAAAGTACACCCACCAACTCTAAAAAGGCCTCCAGGCAGACCCAGGAAGCAGAGAATTAGGAGATTGTTTTTGAACCTGGTAGAAAGGTGGTTAGGTGCAGAACGTGTAAGGGAGTGGGCCATACGACAAAAACATGCAAGGAGCCGGAACCCGAACAAGAATTCCTATGATCTTATCTGATGTTGATGAGGAACCAACTTCAAACTAATTTGTCCTCTCATGTTAATTTGTTTTACATATCATTGCTTAGTACTGAGTACTATGTTTAATCTTATAAATCATTGCAGAAAGAAATGTGCACATGTGATTGAATTTTTTTGAACTTACAGACTTTTCCAAGTCTTAAACTTGTTCAAATTTGTGAATTTACTTTCAAAATCAGTGATTTTTCTAAAAAATAAATGATTTCTTTTATCAAAACTCATGAATAGTTTGCAAATTCTTGAATTTTTTAATATCATTGACTTGTTTTCAAATACCTGAATTTTCTAAAATTTGTGAATATTTATTTAAAAACAACGAATTCTTTTACAAAATTCATGACCTTTTTAGATATTGTGGACTATTTTTTCGAAATCCATGAACTTCTCATAAATTCGTGATAGTTTCCTGTTTGCTCTTTTTGTAAACTTTCTTTGTTTGTGTTTTACAAAAAGTCAAAGTTGATAGGTTAATTGGTCAACCATTGATCTACGAACCAAATGCATGCTGGCGAAGTGACCGCTTGTGGGTCTAATGGGCCAGCCCATGGCTGCGGGCTAGTGGGCGCTAGAACTCCTAACTAGCCAAGAAGCCGCCGATTAGAAGGTCTCAATGGTAGGGTTTTCTGGCCGTTAGATTGTGTTCCCATTTCCTGGATTTCTTGGATTTTTGTGGGGTTCTAGGACCAACATAACGTAAAAAATCTTTAGATAAAAAAAACATAAAGTAAAAAATCGAATGTATCCATGTGTTGGACCTTGGAGTCCAATCAATTTGCTGCACCATGGTATCTAATCAGCCTGAGTCCAGAGAGGAGAAGGGCCCAAAATACTAAATTGTACTCCCTTCGTCCCAAAATATGTTACTCAACTTTGTATTAATTTTATACTAAAGTTAGTAAGAAGTTGAGTCATTTTTTTGGGACGGAGAGAGTAATAATGAGTAGTATATCATTATTTATTATGTTCAAACTAGTAAAAATAATAAAAGACTCAATTTGGAGAAGCAGATCCACACCATGGAAAAATAGCATGTACTAGGAACAACAGAATTGATATGTGATTTATTTATTAATTTGAGAGACTGGCTGGAGCTCGTGTGTGCACATGAAACCAATTGAATTCTAGAAGAGGGTATCAAATAATCAAATCCTATTTATGCAAAAGTAGAATTGAGGGCACTTCAATATTTACTTGTATTATAAGCAATGCAATGTTGGCACAAAGTACAAAGCATGCACATGGTATGAACTTATTAGTGAACACAGCTTGCAAAAACCATTTTTCTAACAGATTTGTTTATCCTCTAAAAATTTCTATAGACATGTGTACCTATAATACGCTAGAAATAACTATTAAGATATTTGTTAGACAATATGTTTTAGCAATCTCTACCACAATATTTAATCATATCAAAGTATACACAAACATATGCATGTACACTGAAATATATATAATATACTATGCATTTATGCAGTTTCCTATTTTAATTAAATATAACTTATGAATGTGCAGCCTAAATTTAACAGAACACCATTTCCAGCGATATACATTAGAAAGTTGTTACGGAAAAACTATACTTAATATTTAATAATATTACTATGTGGTTAACTATGAAATCTAAGAAATAGAAAATTATATCCCTTAAGAGATTAGTATGATGAAAATATTTAAAAAAATATAAAACTTTAGTATGAAATATTAATTGTAGTTTGACGGGCACATCCGCAAGCGGCAGCAGGACGAGAACCGGCACCGGCCGAAATCGAGAACCAGCCGGTGCCTCCCCTCCCTCTGCCCGGCGGCAGGACAAGAACTGCGACCTCCCATGTCAAGAACGGGCCTGCTGCCCCTCCTCTCCCCCCACCCCACCCCAGGCAGCCGGAGAAGAACCTGCAACGCCGAATCAAGAACGAGACGAGCGAGGCGAAGAAACACGAACCTCCTCCCCCGCCCCTCCCCCTTCCCGCCGGCGGCCGGAGAAGAACCAGCACCGCCGAATCAAGAACGAGACGAGCGAGGCCAAGAAACACGACCCCCTCCCCCTCCCTCCGCCGGCGGCTGGACAAGAAAGGCCACCAGACCCGCCGCCAAGAAACTCGAGCCGTGGCCTCCACATCCCTCCCCGTCGACGGCCCTCGGGTGTGTCGCTGTCCTCCTTCTCTTCTTTCCCCCTCTCCCCCCGTCCCGTTTCCGAGTTCATTTTCTAGTTCCCGCTTTAAGTTTGGGCACTGCTTACGTAATTTTTCTACAAAACTGCTAAAATAATTCTACAAAAAGTTTACGAACTAGACTTTCTTTCAACCAAAAAAGAATTCTACAAAAAGTTTCCGAGTCGATTAATAAACTGCTCGATCATCTCATCTTCTGGCCACGTCAACCAAAACAATAATACTTTTTACACTAATTTATAAAAGGGGAAAAGAAGATAAATTTTTGTCACGTTTCCGTAAGACGCGAGGGAGGCCCGGGGTTGAATGGAGCTGGCTGGGGCTACAACAAAGGCCGGCGAAGGAGCGCCGGTCGATGCCAGCCTTGTGCGCATTGCCTGGCTCCTAGTTGAGCTCGGCAAACGGTGGCGGACATCTTGAGCGGCGGCGGGGTTGGGCGGCGAACGTAATTTTGGGATCGAGTGGTAGGGTCGTGAGCATAGCGGGACTGGGCGCCGGGGATCGTGGTGGCCGGTGGTCGGAATCGACCGGTGTGAACACAAGGCCCCGGTGTAACGATTAGGGTTGGCGTCACGTTTTTGAGTCTTATGGTAGGTTAGACCTAAAATATGGGTTTTTGGTAGCAAAATATGGGTGGCTACCTATATACTCCATGCAGATTTGGACGGGCTGCCGGAGCATGTTATTTGTTTCAAAAACACAAAAATTTGTCTTGGGGTAATGTTAGGCCTCGGGGCAGCACGATTGGGCGGCAGGGCTTGGGGTGGCTGGCGACTTTACGTAAGGCAGAGTTATGTGAAACTTGCCCGTGCGACGGTCGGTGTTGGTGCTATTTTTTGGGGTTGCTTGTATCTTGTGGTAGGTTGTACGTACCCAAATATAGGTTCTCGGTAGTAAAATATATCCGACCACTTAATTTTTTTTATTTGCATGTACTAAGTATATTGAGATGTGTTGTTGGAGCCGTGTTTTGTCCATGTAATAAATAAATAAAATTCAGGCATTGTGGTGAAATTTTAGATGTGCTAGCTAGCTATTGGATCAGTCGCTACTTTGATAGTTCTTTTGTATTTTCCGTAGGGAAAGAAAATCCTGTGGCCAGCACATTTGCTCATTCGTACTTTCCTGTGTTGTGTGTGCAGTAACATACAACTTTTTAAAAGGCGAATATATTAATATCGCGAATATACCAATTACACTCAGCCTCAGCACCTACAAGATATAGCAAGCACATCCAGGATACACACAACCAAAGGAAAAAAAAGAAAGAAAAAGAAGTCCCGCTTCAGTGATCGACACCTCTCAACAGCCGCACACAAACCACCACCAAATACAACACCTGGAAAACATCAAAGGTCTCCAAAAGCAACGCCTCCAAAAAGGAAACAGTGCACAAGCGCCGTCGTTGCTTGATCCAAGATCTTATGTTTTCACCCTGAAGAAGTTCGAACTCTCAAAACAATTCCTTCAGCAAGACAACTGTCAGGCACAACCAATGAAAGCCAGACCTTAGGTTTTCACCCTGAAAGTCCCGACTCAGTACCCAAGGAGCACCACCAAAAATGAAATTCCTCCCGTGCTGCTGCCCCCACTTGACACTACTGCTCCCGAGAGTTATCAAACACCTAGCTGACTCCATCGCCTCGAAGGCCCCGTCCGTCTAACTGATCCTATGATCTCAGCGACCATGACCTTCTCCACAGCTGTCTACACCATAGAAATCGAGAACCGGACATGTCCCATGGTGTCAACAAACAAAAGAGCTTTGCGTCCCGCCCACATGAAACCTCGTAGGTTGAAAATGGACGTGCACGGCCGAATTCTATCCGATCCAGATATCTTGGGCAAGATATTCAACAGCAGTTCGGGAACACGTCAATGACTAGATCAAGGAGGACCGATCATGCAGGATGTTGCCGTGACGTGAGAGGAGCACACAGACCGCCACCTATATTATCACGGCAGCAGGCCCCCATGCCACCCCGATCCAACCCGTCGCCGCCCGACCGTAGCCATGGGCCGACCTCCACCAACCCACCCAGATCTAGATCCAGATCGGGGGGGGGGGGGGGGGGGTCAGCATGAATCGCAGCAACCACCGCCCAGCCCCTGCACATCGGCGAGACGATCCCAGCCCGCCGGCCAGCAGCCGCAACGCGCCCGCCAAGTCCACCTGTACGCCTGAGCTAGGTCGCGCCGCCCGCGCTCGCTGGCCTCAGAAGGCGGCCGTCACCAGCACGGGCACGCCGACCACCCCACCACGCAGCCTCCCCACGGACGCCGTGCCCAGCAGCCGCCGCCGCCAACACGGCGTGCCCCGCCGCCGTGCCCTGTGCACGCGCCGCGTCGCAGCCCAGATCTGACGTCCCGCACCGCCAGCTTCTGACCAGGAGGGAGAAGAATCCCCGCCGCCGCCCTGGCCGACCGGGCTTTGCCCGTCAGCTCGCACCGGCGGCGGCAGGGGAGAAGGGAGGAGGGGGTGGGTTCGGTGCCGATGTAGGGGAACGCAGCAGAAAACAAAAATTTTCCGACCTACGCACCAGCCCAGGACCACTATGGAGACTGCATACATGGTTTGATCTTTTTCGTTACCGACTCGTAGCGCAGCGGGAAGTAGAGTCGATGACGATCGGCGGTGCAGATCCCCGCAGCTAGGATTTACAACCTCCCAACCGCGAGGATGTATACCCTCATCTGCTCCTCAGACAGCCCTCTAGGAGGCGGTCGAACAGCCCCCCGGACGGTGTCGCGGACAGCCCTTCGGGAGGACCTTCGAAACTCGAACGGTCACTCGGACAGCCCTTCGGGAGGACCTTCGAAACTCGGACGGTCACGCGGACAGCCCTTCGGGAGGCACTCACGAACTAAGACCGAAACTATGATCTCTCTACAGAGTTGCACACATACGGTGTCATCTATCCGGCAGGGCTTCGCCGTCCAGAACTAGTTCCTGCCGGAACCCAGACAGCCTTACGGCCCTACGAAACTCTTTTCGTGGGAGGGAGAGAAGAAGCCAGATAATGCATGGCATGTGTATGAGAGCAAGGGATGAGTGTGGAGGGCTGCCCCTCCACCTCTATTTATAGGAAATCCCAAGGGGGTAGGGTAGTTTCACAAAAAACCCAAAATGCACATGAATGAAGTCCTTCCACAAGGACCTAGGAGTGAAACCAAGGAACAAGAGGGTCCCCAAGGGGGGATACCCCATGTGGCCGGCCACACCCTCATGAGGGGCCCAAAAAATGGCTCCTATCCATCCATGTCATCCCCAAGATCTTTTGGAGCAAAGCCCCAAAAGGTGGCTTTCCATAAAGTAACCATAAAGCTGATTTTCACTATTCACGACGACATTTTTCAGCGTCTGATCGAACTGAAAATATTTATGTGGGCTAAGAACATTTCCAGTACCCACTAAAATGATTTTCAACGCGTTCCGAAACAATTCCGGTTTTAGTGATTTTCATCTGCGAAACGCATATGAAGTGGCTCCGGCAGCTCCAGAACATTTCCGGTTTTTATCTCAGAAAATTCCAAAAAGCTTCCAGAATGATTCTGGCATCCTCCAAGAATTATCAGGCATGTGCCGAAACCAATTTGACTTAATGGTGTATCCCGAAACAACTTTTCGGTATCATCGAAACTTATCCGATGACCTCTCTCTGCGGTACGATTCCGCTGTCCGAAACTTTTCGGTGTCCGAAACTTTTTCGGTGATTTTCTCTCAGACTCCCTGTCTAGTATTCAGCAGATAGATGACCCTTAAGTGTGTGACCCTATAGGTTCGGTGAAGTATAGACATGACCCGGAACCCCTTCCGATCAATGATCAACATCGGAGCCGTGGACACCCATATTGACCCCTATACCCACACGAATAAATATTCGAGTGAACCTCCAGTTGTCGTGTGCTATTCCTGTTGCTTCGCGATATGTTACAAATACCCGAGGTGAGACATGTTGGCATTCCCGTGGATCAACAACTTTTCCACTATGCTAGTTACCTCGTTACCGGTATTGTTCTCTTTTCTCGTTATCGTGTTCCGGCATCCCCGTGATCAAATCACAAAGTGTCTGGCCAGACGATGATGGATACCGTAACACCGAGAGGGCCCAGAGATATCTCTCCATCGTCGGAGGAGCAAATCCCAATCTTGAGCTATCAAGTTACTTGACACACTTTTCCATGAACCCGTAAGCCGCCGTAATAGCCACCCATTTACGGATGACGTTTAACAAACGCCAAAGTTCATGAAGCAAGCATGAAGAAACTCGATACTCTCATGGTCTAAGGAATCATGCAAACGTTAACCATCTCTGTGTTATGTACCAATAAACTTGTGACGAATGAATCTTATAGCATAACATCATGCCGGGTCGATTCAACACAAATGTTCTCTTAACATTATGCCCTCAAGGTTGCTGACATAGACATGCCCATGATCAGGAAAACATAACCATCATGCAACACTTGAGCTAGTCTTAGAGGCCAGACTAGGAATACATTTTACCGTTTATTATTCCACACGTGCATATGAGTCTTCCTCCGAGCCTCGTGGTTATTGCAGACTCGAGAACCATAGCAGTTATAGCATGGAACATAAACATAATTATGAACTCGGAGATAAATAATATCATTTATTATTGCCTCTAGGGCATATCTCCTACAGACTCCCACTTGCACTAGAGTCAATAATCTAGTTAATGCTAATGCACTTTACACCTGTGGCACACCGGTGTAAATATGCTTCGCTTGTGGTATAGCCTGATGTCCAACGGATCTGACGACTTCAGTTCCGTGTGTATCTTTGCATGTCCTCGCGTTTTCACGTTTTCACAAAAAATCATATTTTGTGTGGACTTGGCTTTGTATGTATGTGAATCACAGGTCGAACCTGGATTCCTCAGACTGAGTTATGGAGCAACTACCTGCAGTAGTATCCCATTGTCAAAAGCCATCTTGGAACTATACTAAGTTCATGAATGAACTATGTGATTCAACATCTTCTTTGTCGCTTCTAAAGCGTCAACATACTTAGCCCTTGTTATAGAATTCGCCACAGTAACTAGTTTGAACAAATCCAACTAACTGTGCCACCACATTGTGTGTTACACAAAACCCTTAACTTAAATCGAAAATCGCACGGTGAAAAGATGAAGACTATCGATGTAACATTTTACAACGAACTCTTCATGATCTCCGCTTGCAAGAAAACATATCATCAGTACTTACTCTAGTACTCAATGACATCTTTCACTGTTGCCCCACGATCAGTACTTTGATCACTTTAGTATCCATACTCGCAACACCTTGGGAGTATCGGACATATCTGGTTGTTTTACATACCATGGAATACATGATTAATCCAAACACAAAAGTGTGTGGAATCTCCATCATGTATTTTACTCATCAGTGTTTTGGGACACCGAGTCTTGCAAAAACTCCTTCCATGTGACTTTGGCAAGAATCACTCCTTGGCGTTTTAAATGCTAAAAGGTTTTAGCATCTTGTCAATATGTATTCATTGCTTAGCCCCATTAGGTAAATCTATCTCCATAGATCATCATGCCTAATATTGAGGCTATTTAGCCTAAGCACTTCATCGAAAAACTATTTTCAAATGAAGTCCTAATTCGTGTCAGGAAATTTATTTCCAATTACCAATGTGCCAAGCACATAAGGTTTTTAGAAATATTATTACGCTCCCACTTACTTTCTTGAATTACAAGCATCTTCGTTACCCATTGATGAACTCAAAACCCCTTTGACCCTTTCATCAAAACACGAAGATTCCAACTCCATTTTGCTCTCTTCTGTCCATTGCTGGAACTCTGAAGTTTGCATACCTACTAGCATCCTCTAGATCGACAAATTACTTTGGACTGTATCATATACAAGTCCTAGCTTTCATTTCCATCAGATGGAAATCCTTTTATCATCCATGTTTCATATCTCATGATTGAAATATGTATTAATTGCTAGTTCAACCCGAACCGACTTTAAGCATCGCTACGATGAAAACAACCTCATCGTAGTCAACTCTTGAACTTGTTATTTCAACAAGTCGAGCTTTATGGATAAAACTTTTTATCCATATCAGTTTTAAGTTCCATAAATATTCGTTAGACTCTAAGTCTTCCGAAAGGTGTATCAAGGTTTTAATCTTGAATCACTTATATGGAAACTAACTTGGGTTGTATTGGCATTTAGCCAATTCCGGAGTCAGGGCCCATCAACGCTTCCTTGTGTATCGTAGGTATAATGTTGTCTAACAACAATATCTCGTTTGCGCACCTGAGAGGTTTGCACGAGCCTTGCCTACGTGGTTCAGCTGCAAGTTCGACCGAAGTTCATACATTTTATTGTAGAAACTTCCGTATCAGTCGCAGTAGGAAACTCTGGAATTACTTCGAAGGTCTCTTTCCTTTGATCTGATGACTTAGATACTGTTTATCTCGTCGAGTTGCACTATTCTCCCACTCACCTTTTTGAAAGAACCATTCTCTTTAAAAGCACACCGTTTCACGGCAAAACTATTTGCCTCGGTATAGTGAGGGAGGAATACCCAACATTTTGGTATAACCTACAAAGTAGCACTGGTCTGATTTGGAATAGGTTTGTAACCTTTTACACAAGCCCCATATTCCAAATGTTAAGAAAAGATATAACATGGTTGGGCGTACCATACCATGGCTTCATTTCAACAGACCCGATGTAGCTCTTTTCAGTGTAAAAGCCGCAGTCTCTAAAGCATCACTTTAAAAAGGATAATGGCAAATTTATTTATGTCATCTTTGACCTTACCATGTCATAAATGGTTAGATTACATCTCGACGGACTTTTCACTTGCAGTGGTGTTCCGGGAGGTGCAAGTTATGAAACCCCTTTCACAACTCATCAGACATTCGCTAAACATGTAACTCAAATATTCCTTTGTGCAATCAATTTGCAGAAACATAATTTTCTTGTTACAATAACTTCTACTTCATTTTTGAAAACCTTTCGAATGATTTCAAAAGATCCAGACTTACGTCTCATCAAGTAAATATCCATATATCTACTTGAGTCATTTCTGAAGATAAATAAATCCACCACTAACAACACTTATCGGACTACACACATCAAATGTATGATCACTAATAAGTTTGTTGTTCGTTCCTTATTGCCTGTGAACGGTATTTTAGTCACATCACTTTTCGGAGGAAAGTTGCAAGTGTCAGATGATTCAAAATCAAAAAGACTTCAAAATCCATCATAATGGAATTTTCCATGCGGGTTTCTCCAATGTGACCAAATGTAGTGCCACACTTGTGTGGTATTCTTTTAGTCTTGCGACATTTAGCGTTAGTGTTATGGATGTATCATATTACCCTCAATATTCATAACATACGTCCCATCTTGGATGGAAGCATGGCCCTTCATTTTATTCATAATACTTAACAACAATTGTTGTTTTTATGAACAACTCTTTTGCAACATACATTGTGCAATGGGCTAGAGTGTATGAAACTCTAAAATGAATTATGAAAGTAAACCCAGAGGTATTGTATTATTATCAATATTCATAACATACATCTCATTCATAATGAAAGTATGGCCCTTGTGTTATTCATAACATCGAACATAAAAGGTTCTCTTATGAACAACCTTCTTGCAAGATACCTTATGCAATGGGCTAGAGTTTGTAAAACTGTAAATGAATTATGAAAATAAATACAGACGGCAATACACCGATGGAAGGTATAGTAACATTTACTATGTTCCCTGTGTATACCTTAACCTCATTTCTGGCTAGTCCTTTTAGGCCACAGTAGCTCTTACAGTGATTCGCAATTGAATGCAATCGAGCGGGTATCTTTGTGATTAACTCACAATACCCAAGAATTAGTGATTAACATGTTTAACCATAATTCCCAAGAACTATATCTTTGACCAGCCTACTATACAACAAAAACTTGTATGACATTCATACATGAGCTGGATATTCCAGTCATCTTTCTTTCTGCCTTTTTACTTCTAACAGTTTAACTTTTAGTATTTCTCCTACTCGCAAAAGAAGCACCCAACTTAAGAGTGGCGTTAGCCCCGGACTTCCTAGGCGTGTAAGTCATACTAACACCCTTTGGACACTTCCTTTCTCTTTAAGTTGTTGTTTTATTCACCTTTCATTATATGACAGGCGTTCTTCTGGATCCCTTTCCCAACAGTCAAATGCATAGTAAACACTTTTACTAATACTTGCAAACAA
This sequence comes from Aegilops tauschii subsp. strangulata, assembly GCF_002575655.3. Classification (NCBI taxonomy): domain Eukaryota; kingdom Viridiplantae; phylum Streptophyta; class Magnoliopsida; order Poales; family Poaceae; genus Aegilops; species Aegilops tauschii. The sequence continues at coordinate 6,808,479 of NC_053039.3, forward strand.
ACATTGCTTTGTTTGTATCTGAAAATAATTTCCAGTTCCATGAATATCATATAACTATCCCAACTTTCGAAGTTTGGGTTTCATGGAAGCAAACATATTGCACTTGACTGAAACAGAATTATAGCTTTTGGATCGAAGGACGAGAGTCACATGATCCATAGCTTTAGCGGGAGGATACGGAAAGCATGCGATAGGACAAAGTCCTTCTCGGCACTTTTGAGGACAATCCTCATATTACGTTACCAATCGTAAAGTTTTAACCAGATATTTAACAGTTATTCAATTTTAATAGGGAAGGTGGAAACGCGAACCATTATTCTACAACTATTTTGCAAGAAACACTTAGACAGTGTTCATAATTAATTGCACTGAGAATTAAACATGTTAATTCAACAGTGCGCTCCCACTCAAATCAATATCTCTCACAATTAATTTTGAGTGATACAAGATCCAGACTTCAATTCATCGCCATAGAATCATCATCTCATAACGGGAATTTTAATCGGTAGGCCAACTTGCCGATCACATCTCTATGTGACTCTTGCTCATCTTTCGATGCGTGTGTTCCGAGCTCAGGACGATCCTGCCATGAACGTCAAGACAACCAAGTGATCTTGCTGCGAGGTCTGACCTCACCCGCCTCACACTTCTCTAATCGTTCGTACCCATGCATCCATGGCGCACCCCGAAAAGATAGGTGCCGTGACGGTGCTACACTTGGGAGAACACTAACTACTTGATATTTTAAGTGAGAGATCACCCTAATAAAAGCGACTACGGCGCAATCAAGAAGGGTGCATCATAAGGGATAAACATCTCAGGCAATTCATAATAGCATGATATGGTATAGCCCTTTCTGACGGAGAAGTATTTCATTTCTTCGTCTTCGGCATTCGCGTCGGTGGTCACCTTCACGAAGATTGCCACCACCTTGTCGATGCACCAGATAATATTGCTATCTCTATAGCTAACAAAATAATGCATTACAACAAGGTTGACACGCAGGTCATTAAAATGCAATCATATGGCTCCAGCCATCATGCCGAATCATGACACGCAGGTCATGTTAATCAAATTACATCATATAGTCATCTCATACATAATCGAATTAGTATGAGCACTGCTATACCACATCACATGCACATCCTGCAAAACCAAGTTAGACGCCTCTAATAGGTTTATGCAAAATTTTATTTTACGTGGCTTCTAAGGTTTTGACTTAAACCGCAACTACCAACGTTTTATCATCAAGTATGATTATTCAGGTTGCTAGATTAACATCTCGGGGTGTATGAAACACGGGATAATTAAATCTCGAGCCCCATACTAAACTTCGTCATACGCATGACCCCCGTGCAGATCATATCTGCAATGCCCTTTCATCTGCGAATTTCATCTTTCTTTTGACTACGGCAGAACCCAAAGAACTGATAGCACTTCCATGATCAATCAGGATCACGGATTGCCAGAACTTTGTCAAATTCCACCATGCTGTCTCGAGATTGAGCAAACGCAAATTCTAGGGAAGCAACAAGAACCTCGGGTAACAGATTTCATCTGTCACCCGCATAAATAATTTTCAGCAATAGATCTCATCTACTACCTAATTATATTATGCAATACCCATACATCTCCATGTATTCTAGATCGAAACCTGCATCTACGCATAGCACGGCTCTTGATGCCACTGTAGGGGAACGCAGCAGAAAACAAAAATTTTCCGACCTACGCACCAGCCCAGGACCACTATGGAGACTGCATACATGGTTTGATCTTTTTCGTTACCGACTCGTAGCGCAGCGGGAAGTAGAGTCGATGACGATCGGCGGTGCGGATCCCCGCAGCTAGGATTTACAACCTCCCAACCGCGAGGATGTATACCCTCATCTGCTCCTCAGACAGCCCTCTAGGAGGCGGTCGAACAGCCCCCCGGACGGTGTCGCGGACAGCCCTTCGGGAGGACCTTCGAAACTCGAACGGTCACTCGGACAGCCCTTCGGGAGGACCTTCGAAACTCGGACGGTCACGCGGACAGCCCTTCGGGAGGCACTCACGAACTAAGACCGAAACTATGATCTCTCTACAGAGTTGCACACATACGGTGTCATCTATCCGGCAGGGCTTCGCCGTCCAGAACTAGTTCCTGCCGGAACCCAGACAGCCTTACGGCCCTACGAAACTCTTTTCGTGGGAGGGAGAGAAGAAGCCAGATAATGCATGGCATGTGTATGAGAGCAAGGGATGAGTGTGGAGGGCTGCCCCTCCACCTCTATTTATAGGAAATCCCAAGGGGGTAGGGTAGTTTCACAAAAAACCCAAAATGCACATGAATGAAGTCCTTCCACAAGGACCTAGGAGTGAAACCAAGGAACAAGAGGGTCCCCAAGGGGGGATACCCCATGTGGCCGGCCACACCCTCATGAGGGGCCCAAAAAATGGCTCCTATCCATCCATGTCATCCCCAAGATCTTTTGGAGCAAAGCCCCAAAAGGTGGCTTTCCATAAAGTAACCATAAAGCTGATTTTCACTATTCACGACGACATTTTTCAGCGTCTGATCGAACTGAAAATATTTATGTGGGCTAAGAACATTTCCAGTACCCACTAAAATGATTTTCAACGCGTTCCGAAACAATTCCGGTTTTAGTGATTTTCATCTGCGAAACGCATATGAAGTGGCTCCGGCAGCTCCAGAACATTTCCGGTTTTTATCTCAGAAAATTCCAAAAAGCTTCCAGAATGATTCTGGCATCCTCCAAGAATTATCAGGCATGTGCCGAAACCAATTTGACTTAATGGTGTATCCCGAAACAACTTTTCGGTATCATCGAAACTTATCCGATGACCTCTCTCTGCGGTACGATTCCGCTGTCCGAAACTTTTCGGTGTCCGAAACTTTTTCGGTGATTTTCTCTCAGACTCCCTGTCTAGTATTCAGCAGATAGATGACCCTTAAGTGTGTGACCCTATAGGTTCGGTGAAGTATAGACATGACCCGGAACCCCTTCCGATCAATGATCAACATCGGAGCCGTGGACACCCATATTGACCCCTATACCCACACGAATAAATATTCGAGTGAACCTCCAGTTGTCGTGTGCTATTCCTGTTGCTTCGCGATATGTTACAAATACCCGAGGTGAGACATGTTGGCATTCCCGTGGATCAACAACTTTTCCACTATGCTAGTTACCTCGTTACCGGTATTGTTCTCTTTTCTCGTTATCGTGTTCCGGCATCCCCGTGATCAAATCACAAAGTGTCTGGCCAGACGATGATGGATACCGTAACACCGAGAGGGCCCAGAGATATCTCTCCATCGTCGGAGGAGCAAATCCCAATCTTGAGCTATCAAGTTACTTGACACACTTTTCCATGAACCCGTAAGCCGCCGTAATAGCCACCCATTTACGGATGACGTTTAACAAACCCCAAAGTTCATGAAGCAAGCATGAAGAAACTCGATACTCTCATGGTCTAAGGAATCATGCAAACGTTAACCATCTCTGTGTTATGTACCAATAAACTTGTGACGAATGAATCTTATAGCATAACATCATGCCGGGTCGATTCAACACAAATGTTCTCTTAACATTATGCCCTCAAGGTTGCTGACATAGACATGCCCATGATCAGGAAAACATAACCATCATGCAACACTTGAGCTAGTCTTAGAGGCCAGACTAGGAATACATTTTACCGTTTATTATTCCACACGTGCATATGAGTCTTCCTCCGAGCCTCGTGGTTATTGCAGACTCGAGAACCATAGCAGTTATAGCATGGAACATAAACATAATTATGAACTCGGAGATAAATAATATCATTTATTATTGCCTCTAGGGCATATCTCCTACAGCCGACGGCTTGAGGCTCTCCTCGGATGCCCGCGGGGGTACAGTAACATACATAGCCCGATGGCCCAGCCGAATCCGTGGAGGACGAGGTACGACGCGGCCAAGCACTGATGTACATCCAGTTTGCCCCGATGCCCGGCAAGGTGAATGAGATCCGGAGGATCGCTAACCGAGTGCGGAGCATCCGAAACGAGCAGGAGAGAGAGAGCGCTAGCCGTGCAGAGCCCAAGCACTTCCGTGGGCTTCGTCCACAATGTGATCAACGACATGATGAATGTCACGTGATGACAGCGGCCCATGCCCTGAAGCACGTCTACTGCTGGGCCGACCCGTTGACGATCGAGAAGGCGCGCCTCTTCCGCGCATTGGTGGTCTGTTATCATCACGGCGAAGCTTGCCGGCAGGCCGGATTGCCTTTGGAAGCCAGGAGGTACGTGGACGCAAAGATCACGGCGTCGGCATGGCCGCACGACATCCTCGTGCTCACGGTCGTAGTCGGGGCTCTGAGAGACTTCCACACCGACGATGTCTGCCCCGGACCGCACCCGACCCTCCCCGTGGCTCGGAGCATGCCAAGGGCGGCCATGCGGTGCATGCTCGTGGCCTGGCCGGCGGTGAACGGGCATCAGGGGATGCCATGGGGTGGACGAGCTGCACCAGGGGTATGGAAATGATGAGCACCAATGAGCTCGGTTATAGGATGATCTTCGTTGAGGTCGACGTGGACAGCGTGGCCGGGATGTCCGGGGCGCCACTTGTCGACGCGATGGCAGGGTGATCGGGATGTTGCACGGCGGGTTTGGTGGGACCCACTCCTACTTCGTGGCATCCCCCCATCTCTACCAGTGGGTGAGGCAGAACCGAGCCCGCACACGTAGAGTCGTGGTCGTCCAGTAGGACTAGCCCTAGCCAGGCAACATTCAAAAAGCTAGCTAACTGTGCATTACGTTGGTAGCATCCCATCCGATCGATCCGATCCAACCCTCTCATCTTATACGTCACTTTGTACATACTAGCTTTTTTTTAAGGAAGATGACCCCCGGCCTCTGCATCTGAGAGATGTATGCGGTCATTTTATTGATTATTCTCGAGGACCTTACAAAGTAGAACAACAATATGCCTGAATCCGTCATCTTGACAACATCTGTCGCTACTCTTATCCAAATGATGAAGGGATGCAAGCTGGACCACATGCCTAGACCTCTCACCTAAACCTAATATCTAAACCCGAAGGCCCCGCCCGAGCCATCTACCTGGTCCGGAGCTCAAACCGGTCCGACGCAGAAGCCGCCGCCGACCACCGGATCCCGCTGCCCACGCGGCCGGGACACCAGATCCACCGCCCGCACGGCTGCTAGCGGTTGTGCCTTGCCAATGGAGCCGCCGCTCCAGATCCGGGGTTCCCCACGCAGAAGCAGGGCAACCGAGGCCCCGCCACCACCATCCTTGGTGCCCCGGGCTTGCCCGGCGGCTGCCTCAGGCGGCGGCGAGGAAGGGAAGAGGGGCGGAGGAAGGGCGGCTAGGGCTGTACATACTAGCTAGCTAGATACATCGATCGTCATTTTTGTAGGGACGATTGCAGAATGTATATAGTATTAAATGCACGAGATCAACATGCATGCACATTCATGCATCGGCCGGTGTCTATTTTGCACATACTCCTACTTTACCATGCATGTATATATTTTTGGTTAGCAAAAGAGCACAAACTAAACCCTATCTGTTGTTTGTTGCATGACACGCTGCGATGATTCTGGACGAATATTGCTGCAAACAACGGTTCCGATATTGCGAACTTGTTTTGCATGTATTGCGGTCAATCATGTAAGCTTTCAGAGAGACAAGTAGCTTGGGATCCATCTCAGAAAGCCGCATAAAAGAGCACAGCCGCATCAATGGCCATCTATAATTTCACAAAGTAGGCGTATGGATTCCTTCTTCACTTATTACTTGATACGATCATCACCATTTCTTCTCCTCTTAAGTTCACGCCATGCACCAACTAACGGGAGCTGCATCTATCTTAAATATTAGTAGCAGCGAGCTGCATCTATCTTAAATATTAGTAGCAGCCAGTTCACCACACTTCAGTGTTGTACATGGGCATTTCATTGATCACGAGCTAACGCGGATATAAGTTTCAATCTTGTGTAATGAAACTCTTGCATAATATGTGTTAAACTACTGCTATTTAACCTGCCAATAATTATTCATATAAATCTCAATTCAGGTAAAGCTACCTCGCAACAACAAAAAAAACAGGTAAAGTTGAGCATCAAGAAGTGTGCGGCAGGCTTGGTTTTGTTTTGATGGCAACTCTCAATCCTTGAATTTTGAAAACTTGCGAGCCAAATCAACACTACGCATTCCGACAAAAGAAATAATTCAACACTGCGTAGTGGAGTTCCAACATCTTTCGAGCAGAAAATTAAAGCATGATCACATTACCAAAATTATCAGAAAGAGGTCGTCACATCCAAACAGGAAGGCACGACGCGACTTGCCGTTAGAGACTGCAAACAACTGATAAAATGGTGCAGCAGGGACCAAATCCAAGGTACCTACCTACAGCTGCAACCCTTGTCGAATATAATACGGGATGCTTCACTTTTTTTGAAGCTGCTACGGCGGGCAAAAGTCGGCCTGAACCATTTTCATTTTCATAAACCAGAGCAAGATACAACACAACGGCTACAAGATGTAGCACACGACACCCACAAGAAGGGACAAGGAAACAGAGAGAGAACCGAAACGAGCTATGCCTAGTAGTACAAGCCTTGAACCTGGCACCTGACGCTGGAACAGACCGAGAAGAGAAGGGAGGAGTCTTCTTGGATCAATCGAACGGATACCCGACGTCGAGACGATGGAGAGGCCAAAGTCCCCAGGCTGCCCAGCGATCACTCTTCACCTTCGAGACCTAGGAGAGTCGCAACACCATCGAAGGGCATCCCATCACCAAGGCGACATCGCGACAACGAAAACCGTAGACGCCACCGAAGGGCAATGTTCCACCGAGACAAGCAGTGCACCTCCTCTTGGTGTTACATCGAGCACCTTCACAAAATCAGCAAACCTGGGCACCAAGCAAAGCAACGAGAACCTGTAACATCTTCGAAGGACGTCGAACACCGAGATCTCACCGTCGCCACGAACATCCCTGAGAGGAGGCCAACCAGAGCTGGAGACAAACCTTAGCCTGTTCTGAATCAGAAAAGCACTTCCACCACCACCACCTACAGAACACATGCCCCCCGCCGGCCAACCACGAACCCAACCTCCCCATTCTGCCAGCTGCGTCACGACAGCCATCCACAAGAACTCCTCAAATGACGTCTCCAAGAAAAGAGTGATGGAAGCCAACACCGTCATCCGTTCCGGCAATGCCCGATCTAAGGTTTTCACCCGGAGTCTGAAGACATAAGCTGTGGGGTTGCAACAAGCTCCTCGACGGCACCCCCAAGGAGGGAAGCGACATCCGCAGACGCCATTGCCGCCGGCATCGACAAGGTCTTTGCAAGAGTTTCACCCGGATCTGTGCAGCCCACCCAATCAGCTCCCAAAGCAGCCGGCGCCACCAAGAGAAAGCCGGAGCAGTCATGTTTATGCATCCGCACCAAGGCGGACAGCAGCAAACCATGGCACACACGCTGCAAGGGAACGCATGCAACTCGTAGAGCTTGCTGAAGGGGAAGAGCACCACCCACCGCCGCTTACCTCCAGTCCTCCACCACCAGAGCCGGACGTGAACAGAACATCCCCGCCGCCACCACCGGCCCGCCGGGCCAAGATCCAGCCCGCTCGGACCTCGAGACGATGTACTGCCGGCGCCCGCTCTCTCCACCACCTCGCGCCCTCCACCGCAGGGGAACAACACTGACTCCGGACGCGCCTGCCTTCGCCAGATCTGCCGCCGGGCACGCGCTGGGGCACGCAGCCGCCCCGACATCTTCCACGCCCTGACGCAAGCACTGGAAGGGAGAGCCCTGCCGCCGCCGTCCGCTGGGAGGGGCTTGGCCCGCCTTGCATATCCTTCGCGGCGGCGAGGGAGCGACGGGGAAGAGGGGTCTTGGGTGGCTGCTAGGGTTTCGCCACCCGAGTCGCCCTGGGAGTGATGCGGGTGTCAGAGGCTGACCGTGATTTTGACTGAATCTCTTCTCGGGATGCTTCACTTCACTACGAAAACATCCATGCGAACCGTTGGTGCTATGTTTATGAAGAGAAACCACAAAAGAGGAGTTCCAGATGGAACTTCTGTACGTATACAAGTGCACGGCCAGTGCTTTGCTTCTCCGTTTGGCTAACTCGGAATTCGCTTCATCAGGGGCATCTAAACTGCAATACAGCCTAACTACATCATGAACATGTTTTGTCAAAGCACTGCCTTTTGCATGAGATGAGAAACAGAACAACCGTAAGACAAATTTATACGACAAAAGAGCATGTTTAGCTTGCAGTTCACATCCAGCATGAATCTGTAGTAGCAAATGATTGGAGCAGGTTATAACAGAGAACAGCTTGACAAAGCCCAGGGATCTCAAACTGGGACTCGCAAGTTTGGTTACATTTTCATTTCAGACCATGGCAACCATCAGTAAACCATGGAAAAGACGGCATGCTTTTTTTTCAACAGATCAGGACAAGAAGTAAGATTGTTCTCAATTTATTTACTGACTCGCTATCCTTGCAACTAACAAAAGTAGTTTTATAATGATAGGTTCATAATTACAAGTACGCAGCACACATGAGAAGCAGGACAAAGAAAACCTAGAATTTTGAAGCGGTTCCTGCAAGTCGGAGTCACCCGGGGAAAGAGCATGTCTTCTGACCATCTCAGCTCTATAAAAAACCTTAAAGACACCAAGGGAAAATGTAAGCAGCTGGCAAGAAATTTAATGTCCCACGTGAAATTAGAGTTTAAGATCTTGGAAGCAATTTGTAGTTAACTCTTTAAGTCTTAACTGCAATACTTATACTTCATAAGTTGAAGCCTTTAGAGTTCCTGCTATGATCTAGGGCACAACCTCCACTCATCTACGGCACACAACCACTTGTGTACTAGTGTTTCAATATAGACAAGAGTAGCGATGGATTCCCTAGTGCATTTTTGTTCCGTCTATTTCTAGCGATTGCCAAGCTGAGGATTGCATGTACTTGAACATCTATTAACTCGGTGGACTACGTGGAGATTCTACCCAACTAGTTAGGTGTGACTACAGTATATCATCAACTGAGTTCAATTGTACCCTCTGATGGACAATTCAGTCTCGTTCACTGGATTTATTTCTAAACATATTCGACGGGTTACTCTTGCAAATTTAGGACATTGTACCGTACAGGTATGTGGAGATAATACAACTGCTACTATATATAGCCTGATCTAGATCTCAACTAATAAGGAGTTCACCAGAAAAATCTAATAGTACAACTCTGTATGCTCAGTTCTATTGTCAGAGGTATAAATTGGCATTAGGCCAACGATCTGAAAGTGACAAAAGAGCTAATAAACCAAGTGCTGTTAGGGCTTTTGCAAGGATGCAGTCCAAATTCCAATGGCACTCGACATGTGCAAGAAACTATGTCCAGAAGATATGGCAGGTTTACCTGAGTTATACTGTGAGGAGCTATAGCAAAACGGCCATTGTATTGCTCAATTCAGTGCACAATAGGAGCGATTTCTTGTTCAGCACGTGGCAGGGAAGCAACTTCAGTAGGTACCAGCAGAGTAATGGGGCGACGACAAACAGGGCAATTAGTCAGGTTGCTGAAGGACAGATCCATGCAGGTAGACCAAGGATCATGTTGTACAAATTTCAGGTCTCCATCAGCCAGGGGGCTTGTGTTGTACTCATTACCACCAAGGAACCAACCCAACCGTGTCAGAGAGCTCTGATCTTCAGTTGGCCAAATTCATGCATGCATTGCCATACATCGACTTGGCCACTCTCTCTCAGCAACATTGACACGGCCATGCGCCCGGGGGCGGAAAGCAGCTAGCACCACGCACATCACCCTGTCTGGGGGGGCGCCTCCATCGGCTTCATCAGCCCCTCTGCCTCCTCGACCTCGCCTGCCCTTCCCAGCATCTCCACGGTAGACGCATAGTGCTGCAGCGCCGGCCTCATCATCCTCCTGAACACCTCCCTCCCCTCACCCACCATCCTGGCCCTCGCGCACGCGGCGAGGACCACCGTCACCGCCTTGTCATCCATCTCCCCCTCCCGTCCGCGGAACAGGCCGAGCACCGTCCGTGTGCTGGACAGATGCCGTGCGGGCAATTCGTCGAACAGCATGCGCGCGGAGTCCGGCGGGCGACCCGTGCGCGGACATCGCGCTGGAACGCGCCTCTCCGGAGCGCGGCAGCGTGGAGTGTGACCACCAGCGAGAGAGACGGCAGCGAGGCGGCGCCACGGAGGAGCGCGGCGCAGTGCAGTCGCATGGCCGTAGCCTCGTACGGTGGCCGCTCACTGACTCCGAAGTGACCCAACAGTCCGGGAGGGGACGGGTGGGGTGGCGCGAGGAGAATGCAAGGGAGGAGGAGACGGAAGGGACACTCCGGCGGCCGGCCGGCGTTGAGATCGATTTTGATATAAAGACGAGAAGACGAGGCAGGGCGCCCTTTGGCGTCAAAGAATACGAGGCCCAGGCCCAGGTATGTAGGGCGGGCCCATGTGTGTTCTACGTGCAAGCGCGTGCCAAAAGAAATCCACACAAGTTTTAAAAACTATTCTCGTTTTCTTCATAAAATGTTCATGTTACCAAATAATGATCTAAGGAAATATTCAGATTTAAAAAATTGTTACCTTCAAAACAAAATAAATTTTGATGTGTTTCTAAAAAAGAATGAAAAAAACTAAGTAAAAGCCAAGAAAGTTGGAAAGTAGAATGAAAAAAAGCATTCCCTACAATATGTTGTTCGAGTCGGTATCGAGCGCCAATGGGCCGGCCTAGTCTCCATGCTCCTGTGTGTCACCCTCTTATTTGAAGCATGTGGGGATAACCTTTTTTTCTCTAGCATGTTATTGTTGTCGGTTGTTTTATCTGCGTTGACTTGAGTTTTAATTATGTTCTAGCGGTGTTTTTTCATACATATATTGTGTTAGGCTATTGTTAAAGACGGTATTTGTTCTGATAAGAGAGTGGAGTTGTTTTGTGTGTGGTTGTAGTGTCCTTGCACGTTTCAGCGTCAGTGTCCGTCGACATCCCTTGGGAACTCCTATTTCATGTTGAAAGGATGAAATTGTTGCTATAATGCGGTCCCATGAAGCCCTCACTCGCTCAACTCGGCTCCCTGCTCCTCGTTCACTTAGTTCTTTTTCGCTCACTCCAGTGCTAGCTCAGAAAAAACTAGCCGTTGTTTATTTATTTGAAAAAGGTTGTTAAATCAAAAGATGTTTGTTGATTTAAAGAAATGTTGCAAATTAACAAAACCATAATTTTTAAAAACATTAATGAACTTACAAAATATGAGTGGACCTCAAACAATGTTCATGAATTAGAAAAAAGCTTCACAAATTAGAAAATATCCATAGACTTAAAACATGTGCATGAACTTTAAATACATTTGAAAAATTAAAAATGTTCTTTAATTTCACAAAATCTGCAAGATATTTATTAAGTGTTCATAAATGAAAGTGTGAAAAAAGGAAAAAAAAAGTTGGTAAATTCACCGAGCAAGGAGATAGCTACACGCAGCAGAGTGTAGGGGAGATCGCTCCTTTTTGAGCCGGCATAGTTACGTAGTTGATTTGAAGTTTTGTTCTTAGCCTAGTGAAACTTTTGTTTGTCATGCTTCAAATAGTGTTTCTGTTGTATGTTGCTTAAAAGTGTGTATATGTTGTGGATGGTGTTGGATGAACTATATGTATGTGGAACTCTATCAAATGGTGTTCTTTTTGCCATAGGTGTCCGATAGTGATGGGCTTCATAACAATAACCATGTGTGATGTCAATTTTTTATGTATCAGGAAACACAAACACTGACTGGCTATAGATAACAGCAGTGACTAGTTAGTGACCGACCATTGGACGGCCGATGACTGACAAGTATAGGAGATCTATTGCAGCTTTTTGATAAATAAGAGTGTCAAACCCAACGAGGAGCAAAAGGAATCTATAAGAAGTTTTTAGCAAGGTTTCACTCCAAAATCTATAAAAGTAATTTGATAGGGCATTTGGTAGCAAGATAATGCATAAAATGATAAACAATAACAATAACAATAAAGTGCAACAAGTGGCACAATCCTTACATATGCTAAGGACAAGTGATTGTGTTTCTTATAGTGATTAAAACGCTCTTGAGGACACACAGGAATTTCACCAAGTTTCATTGAGTTACCTTTTGTTGTTTCGATAAGTATTGTGCGGGCAGGCATGCGCTAAGGTACTGCCTTTACTTGGACAAATAACTATTGATCATTATATCCTCCATGTAAGCATTCACAATTACAAGAGAAATAATTAAGATAAATCTACCATAACATTGAACTTTATCTTTAGGATCAAATCAACCCCTTGTGCAACAATTTGTAAACTAGTGTTTAGGTTTCTATCACTCTTGCTGCCAATTATCTACAAACTAATCCCACAATGTCTTCCCCTAGGCCCAACAGCAGATCTTGCGACCAGCTCATGATTCTGGCACATGGATAGCACGTTCCCACGCACCCCTGTCTATGGCTAGTTCTTTGGTGATACTCCATTCCTTCAGATCTCTCTTTACGGACTCCTTTCATGTCAAATTCAATCTACCCCAAACTCTCTTGACATTATCAGCACGCTTTAGCCGTCCGTTATGCACCGGAGCATTGATACGTCTCCAACGTATCTATAAGTTTTTATTATTTCATACTATTATATTATCAATCTTGTATGCTTTATATGTCATTTTATATCACTTTTGGGAACTAACATATTAACCTAGTGCCTAGGAGGGGCCCTTGTGGCTCCGTCTGACCTAATTCCGACGCTATAAATTTTCAAATATTACAAAAACCCCAGAGCGAGACCCGAAATAATTACTCCGCCGTTGCAAGTCTCTAGCCTCTACATCAACCTTACCGCCTCTCTGATGATGCGGATAACCCACAAGTATAGGGGATCGCAACAGTTTTCGAGGGTAGAGTATTCAACCCAAATTTATTGATTTGACACAAGGGGAGCCAAAGAATATTCTCAAGTATTAGCAGTTGAGTTGTCAATTCAACCACACCTGGATAACTTAGTATCTGCAGCAAAGTATATATTAGCAAAATAATATGGAAGTAATGGTAACGGTAGCAAAAGTAATATTTTTGGGTTTTGTAGTGATTGTAACAGTAGCAACGGAAAAGTAAATAAGCAGAGAACAATATGTGAAAAGCTCGTAGGCATTGGACCGGTGATGGAGAATTATGCCGGATGCGGTTCATCATGTAACAGTCATAACATAGGGTGACACAGAACTAGCTCCAATTCATCAATGTAATGTAGGCATGTATTCTGAATATAGTCATACGTGCTTATGGAAAAGAACTTGCATGACATCTTTTGTCCTACCCTCCCGTGGCAGCGGGGTCCTAATGGAACTAAGGGATATTAAGGCCTCCTTTTAATATAATACCGGACCAAAGCATTAACACATAGTGAATACATGAACTCCTCAAACTACGGTCATCACCGGGAGTGGTCCCGGTTAGTGTCACTTCGGGGTTGCCGGATCATAACACATAGTAGGTGACTATAGACTTGCAAGATAGGATCAAGAGCTCACATATATTCATGAAAACATAATAGGTTCAGATCTGAAATCATGGCACTCGGGCCCTAGTGACAAGCATTAAGCATAGCAAAGTCATAGCAACATCAATCAGAACATAGTGGATACTAGGGATCAAACCCTAACAAAACTAACTCGATTACATGATAAATCTCATCCAACCCATCACCGTCTAGCAAGCCTACGATGGAATTACTCACGCACGGTGGTGAGCATCATGAAATTGGTGATGGAGGATGGTTGATGATGACGACGGCGACGGATTCCCCTCTCCGAAGCCCCGAACGGACTCTAGATCAGCCCTCCTGAGAGAGTTTAGGGCTTGGCGGCAGCTCCGTATCGTAAAACGCGATGAATCTTTCTCTCTGATTTTTTTCTCCCCGAACACAAATATATGGAGTTGGAGTTGAGGTCGGTGGAGCTCCAGGGGGCCCACGAGGCAGGGGGGCGCGCCCGGGGGGCAGGCGCGCCCCCCACCCTCGTGGCTAGGGTGTGGGCCCCTGGCCTTGATTCTTTCACCAGTATTTTTTATTATTTCCAAAAATAATCTCCATGGAGTTGCAGGTCATTCCGAGAACTTTCGTTTCTGCACATAAATAACACCATGGCAATTCTACTGAAAACAACGTCAGTCCGGGTTAGTTCCATTCAAATCATGCAAGTTAGAGTCCAAAACAAGGGCAAAAGTGTTTGGAAAAGTAGATACGACGGAGACATATCAACTCCCCCAAGCTTAAACCTTTGCTTGTCCTCAAGCAATTCAGTTGATAAACTGAAAGTGATAAAGAAAAACTTTTACAAACTTTGTTTGCTCTTGTTGTTGTAAATATGTAAAGCCAGCATTCAAGTTTTTAGCAAGGATTATAACTAACCATATTCACAATAACACTTAGGTCTCATGTTTACTCATATCAATGGCATAACCAACTAGCGAGCAATAATAATAAATCTCGGATGACAACGCTTTCTCAAAACAATCATGATATGATATAACAAGATGGTATCTCGCTAGCCCTTTCTGAGACCGCAAAACATAAATGCAGAGCACCTTTAAAGCTCAAGGACTGACTAAACATTGTAATTCATGGTAAAAGAGATCCAGTCATAGTCATACCCAATATAAATTAATAGTAATGGACGCAAATGACAGCGGTGCTCTCAGCTGGTGCTTTTTAATAAGAGGGTGATGGCTCAACTTAAAAGTAAATAGATAGGCCCTTCGCAGAGGGAAGCAGGGATTTGTAAAGGTGCCAGAGCTCGATTTTGAAATAGAGATAAATAATATTTTGAGCGGCATACTTTCATTGTCAACATAACAACCAAGAGATGGCGATATCTTCCATGCTACAGACATTATAGGCGGTTCCCAAACAGAATGGTAAAGTTTATACTCCCCCTCCACCAATAAGCATCAATCCATGGCTTGCTCGAAACAATGAGTGCCTCCAACTAACAACAGTCCCATGGGAGTTTTGTTTGCAATTATTTTGATTTGGTTTGCATAAAGCATGGGACTGGGCATCCCGGTGACCAGCCATTTTCTCGTGAGTGAGGAGCGGAGTCCACTCCTCTTGAGAATAACCCGCCTAACATGGAAGATACGGACAACCCTAGTTGATACATGAGCTATTCGAGCATACAAAACAGAATTTCATTTGAAGGTTTAGAGTTTGGCACATACAAATTTACTTGGAACGGCAGGTAGATACCGCATATAGGAAGGTATAGTGGACTCATATGGAATAACTTTGGGGTTTAAGGAATTGGATGCACAAGCAGTATTCCCGCTTAGTACAAGTGAAGGCTAGCAAAAGACTGGGAAGCGACCAACTAGAGAGCGACAACAGTCATGAACATGCATTAAAAATAATAAACATTGCGTAAAAGCATGAGTAGGATATAATCCACCATGAACATAAATATCGTGAAGGCTATGTTGATTTGTTTCAACTACATGTGTGAACATGTGCCAAGTCAAGTCACTTGAATCATTCAAAGGAGGATACCATCCTATCATACCACATCACAACCATTTTAATAGCATGTTGGCACGCAAGGTAAACCATTATAAACTCCTAGATAATTAAGCATGGCATAAGCAACTATAATCTCTAATTGTCATTGCAAACATGTTTATTCATAATAGGCTGAATCAGGAACGATGAACTAATCATATTTACAAAACAAAAGAGGTCGAGTTCATACCAACTTCTCTCATCTCAATCAGTCCATCATATATCGTCATAATTGCCTTTCACTTGCACAACCGAATGATGTGAATAATAATAATAGTGCACGTGCATTGGACTAAGCTGGAATCTGCGAGCATTCAATAAACAGGAGAAGACAAGGCAATATGGGCTCTTGGTTAAATCAGCAATAATGCATTTAAGAGCCACTTCAACAATTTAATCATGGTCTTCTCCTATCGACCCCCAAAGAAAAGAAAAGAAATAAAACTATTTACACGGGAAAGCTCCCAACAAGCAAAAGAAGAACGGGAAATCTTTTTGGGTTTTTCTTTTAATTATTACTACTACAGCAAGAAAGTAAACTAGCTAAAAGCTACAACTAATTTTTTTGGTTTTTCTTAAGGTTTATCAAACACATAAGAAGAAAGCATAAAAGGAAAAAAAACTAGCATGGATATTACAGTGAAAGAGCATGAGCACCGACATCTAGCAATGAGTGTGTGAATATGAATGTAATGTCGGTGAGAGATACGTACTCCCCCAAGCTTAGGCTTTTGGCCTAAGTTGGTTTATTGCCACGGATGGCCTGGCGGATATCCAAAGTTGTAGTTGGGGTCGTACTGAGATGAAGAAGACTCTGATTGCCACTGGTTGGCAATCATCTACGGATCCCACTGGTAATTAGACTGTCGTGGAGGATCAAATTGTGGTTCCGACTCTGGCTCTGTGGCTGATGTAGGGTTCTGGTAGGTGTGAATGGCCGCCAGCGGAATGAGATACTGGCCTGCAGATAAATCAAACAAGGAAGGAGTAGGCAAGGTAATAGTCTCAGGATGATGTTTATCAAAGAACAATTTGTATTTAAGCTCCCCCTCCCTATTCTTTACAATAAAATCATGCGCTACCATACTCTTATAATCTAAATAAACAGTAGGCAGCAATTTTTCTTCTTTTTCATAGTCCCTAATAGGTATGTTATTGTATGCAGCAAGGCGTGAAGCATAAACACCTCCAAAGATGGGGCCCTTTGTACGGTTCAGACTTAACCGTTTGGCAATAATACCGCCCATACTAACAGAGTCGTCACGGAATAAACCATGGAACAAAATAATAATATCAGGAACACTAAGGTTTCCACAGTTTCCGCGACCAATTAAGCAGCGACTAGCAAATATTGCAAAGTAGCGTAAAATAGGAAAATGTATGCTAGTGATTCTTGCATCGGAAACCTTCCTAGTTTCCCCTATAGTAATAGTGTCAATAAACCCGTCCACATCTTTACGATGTGGTTCCTCTAAGCTACCCTCGAAAGGTATTTTGCAAACCTTGCAAAATTCATATAGTGACATCTTCTTAACCACATCATATAAATTAAACTCTACTCAAGGAGGTGATTCCTTAGGATAATAGTAGAAATTTTGCACAAAAGTATTGGTGAGTAAGAGATAATGTTCGCGTTGGTCGCGGAGGAAGTCGGTGAGGCCTGCATTCTCAGCCAATTCATAAAAATCATCATAAATCCCGGCTGCTCTCAAGAAATCATCGGAAGGCCATTCACACGGCCGAACCTCCGTGGTGCGAGGCAGATTATATTTGGGCCTCTCTGCTTCTTCACTTTGCTTTCCTTCGAGCTTCGGCTCGATGAGCCCCTCAAAAATCTCTTCATAATTTTCTGAGAATTTCTGAAATTTTTAGTAACTTCAAATGAAAGTGAACCAAGCTCAACAAAATTGATAGCAACTACTCCTACAAGTGCCTAGAACCTATATCATGCATTAGAACTACTTGGAACCATATAAATTTGACATGCAAGCTCAAGAACATGGTCACCTAGGCAGCACAAATTTGCAATGAATAAAGCACTATAACAAAAACTAATTGGACCAATGGAGGCATCACATACCAAGGAACAATCCCCCAAAGCAATTTTGTGGGAGGTGCTTTGAGCAAGGAGATCGAAAATCGCAGCAAAATGAGCTAGAACTCGTGCTTGAGCTAGATGGTGATTTTTTTGGGAGGAAGAAGAAGTGTGTGGTGGCTGGCATAAGTGGAGGGGGGGGGCACCGTGGGCCCACGAGGCAGGGGGCACGCCCAGGGGGGTGGGCGCGCCCTGGACCCTCGTGCCCAGGTGCTTGCTCCCCATGTTGTATTCTCAGTGCCAGATATTCTCAAATATTCCAGAAAAAATCCTAAATTGGCAGGGCATTTAGAGAACTTTTATTTTCGGGGTATTTTTATATTGCACGGATAATTTAGAAAACAGGCAGAAAAATGCTATTTTTACTTTATTTCAACTAAATAACAGAAAGTAAAAGGAGGGTACAGAAGGTTGTGCTTTCTAACTTCATCCATCTCATGCTCATCAAAAGGAATCCATTAACAAGGTTGATCAAGTCTTGTTAACAAACTCATTTCGAGTAACATGAAACCGGAGAAATTTCGAATAACACTATGTTACCTCAACGGGGATATGCACATCCCCAATAATAAGAATATCATATTTCTTCTTGACAGTAGGAAGAGGAAATTCAAAACCTCCAAAAATAATCGATGGAATTTTTCCAATAGAATTGATACTGTGGACTTGAGGTTGTTTCCTCAGAAAGTGTACCGTATGCTCATTACCATTAACATGAAAAGTGACATTGCCTTTGTTGCAATCAATAATAGCCCCTGAAATATTCAAGAAAGGTCTTCCAAGAATAATAGACATACTATCGTCCTCGGGAATATCAAGAATAACAAAGTCCGTTAATATAGTAACGTTCGCAACTACAACAGGCACATCCTCACAAATACCGACATGTATAGCAGTTGATTTATCAGCCATTTGCAAGGATATTTCAGTAGGTGTCAACTTATTCAAATCAAGTCTACGATATAAAGAGAGAGGCATAACACTAACACCGGCTCCAAGATCACATAAAGCAGTTCTAACATAGTTTCTTTTAATGGAGCATGGTATAGTTGGTACTCCTGGATTTCCTAGTTTCTTAGGTATTCCACCCTTAAAAGTATAATTAGCAAGCATGATGGAAATTTCAGCTTCCAATATCTTTCTTTTATTAGTAACAATATCTTTCATGTACTTAGCATAAGGATTCGTTTTGAGCATATCAGTTAATAGCATACGCAAGAAGATAGGTCTAATCATTTCAGCAAAGCGCTCAAAATACTCATCATCCTTTTTCTTGGATGGTTTGCGAGGAAAAGGCATGGGTTTCTGAACCCATGGTTCCCTTTCTTTACCGTGTCCTAGCAACAAAGTATCTCTTATCATAACGTTGATTCTTTGATTGTGGGTTATCAAGATCAATAGCAGGTTCAATTTCTACATCATTGTCATTGCTAGGTTGAGCATCAACATGAACATCATCCTTAACATTATCACTAGTTTCATGTTCATTACGAGATTGTGTTTCAGCATCAGAAATAGAAGTATCGTTTGGATTCTCAGGTGTGTCAACAACAGGTTCACTAGGAGCATGCAAAGTCCGTTCATTTTTCTTTTTCTTCTTTTTAGAAGGACTAGGTGCATCTATATTATTTCTCTAAGAATCTTGCTCAATTCTCTTAGGGTGGCCTTCAGGATACAAAGGTTCCTGAGTCATTTTACCAGTTCTAGTAGCCACTCTAACAGCAAAATCATTATTGTTACTATTTAATTCATTGAGCAAATCATTCTGAGCTTTAAGTACTTGTTCTACTTGAGTGGTAACCATAGAAGCATGTTTACTAATGAGTTTAAGTTCACCTTTAACTCTAGACATATAATCACCCAAGTGTTCAATCATATAATCATTTTGTTTTAATTGTCTACCAAAATAAGCATTAAAATCTTCTTGCTTAACCATAAAGTTATCAAACTCATCCAAACATTGGCTAGCAAACTTAGTAGGAGGGATTTCAGCTTTATCATATCTGTAGACAGAATTTACCTTTACTACCTGTGTCGGGTTATCAAGACCATGAGTTTCTTCAATAGGTGATGGATTAAGACCATATATTTCTTCAACAGGCGGTAAATTAAGACCATGTATTTCTTCAATAGGAGGTAAATTCTTAACATCTTCAGCTTTTATACCTTTTTCTTTCATAGATTTCTTTGACTCTTGCATATCTTCAGGACTGAGAAATAGAACACCTCTTTTCTTAGGAGTTGGTTTAGGAATGGGCTCAGGAAGTGTCCAATTATTTTCATTTGTCAACATATTATTCAATAGAATTTCAGCTTCATCCGGTGTTCTTTCCCTGAAAACAGAACCAGCACAACTATCCAGGTAATCTCTGGAAGCATCGGTTAGTCCATTATAAAAGATATCAAGTATTTCATTTTTCTTAAGAGGATGATCAGGCAAAGCATTAAGAAATTGGAGAAGCCTCCCCCAAGCTTGTGGGAGACTCTCTTCTTCAATTTCCACAAAATTATATATATCCCTCAAGGCCGCTTGTTTCTTATGAGCAGGGAAATATTTAGCAGAGAAGTAATAAATCATATCCTGGGGACTACGCACACAACCAGGATCAAGAGAATTAAACCATATCTTAGCATAACCCTTCAATGAGAACGGAAATATTTTAAGGATATAGAAGTAGCGAGTTCTCTCATCATTAGTGAACAGGGTGGCTATATCATTTAATTTAGTAAGATGTGCCACAACAGTTTCAGATTCATAGCCATAGATAGGATCAGATTCAACCAAAGTAATTATATCAGGATCAATAGAGAATCCATAATCCTTATCAGTAACAAAGATAGGTGAAGTAGCATAAGCAGGATCATATTTCATTCTAGCATTCAGAGTTTTTTGTTTAAGCTTAGCTAATAATTTCTTAAGATCACTTCTATCATTGCAAGCAAGAAAGTATCTTTTAGTTTCTTCATCCATAACATAGCCCTCAGGCACAACAGGCAATTCATATTTATTGGGAGAGCCTTCATTATCACTTTCATCAATATTATCAGTTTCAATAATTTCATTCCCTCTAGCCCTAGCAAGTTGTTCATCAAGAAATTCACCAAGTGGAACAGTAGTATCAAGCATAGAAGTAGTTTCATCATAAGTATCATGCATCGCAGAAGTGGCATCATCAATAACATGCGACATATCAGAATTAATAGCAGAAGCAGGTTTAGGTGTCGCAAGCTTACTCAAAACAGAAGGTGAATCAAGTGCAAAGCTAGATGGCAGTTCCTTACCTCCCCTCGTAGTTGAGAGATAATTTTTTGTTTTCTCGTCTTTCAAGTTCCTCATAGTGACCAGCAGATATAAATCCCAAGTGACTCAAAGAATAGAGCTATGCTCCCTGGCAACGGCGCCAGAAAATAGTCTTGATAACCCACAAGTATAGGGGATCGCAACAGTTTTCGAGGGTAGAGTATTCAACCCAAATTTATTGATTTGACACAAGGGGAGCCAAAGAATATTCTCAAGTATTAGCAGTTGAGTTGTCAATTCAACCACACCTAGATAACTTAGTATCTGCAGCAAAATATTTAGTAGCAAAGTAATATGGAAGTAACGGTAACGGTAGCAAAAGTAATATTTTTGGGTTTTGTAGTGATTGTAACAGTAGCAACGGAAAAGTAAATAAGCGGAGAACAATATGTTAAAAGCTCGTAGGCATTGGACGGTGATGGAGAATTATGCCGGATGCGGTTCATCATGTAACAGTCATAACATAGGGTGACACAAAACTAGCTCCAATTCATCAATGTAATGTAGGCATGTATTCCGAATATAGTCATATGTGCTTATGGAAAAGAACTTGCATGACATCTTTTGTCCTACCCTCCCGTGGCAGCGGGGTCCTAATGGAAACTAAGGGATATTAAGGCCTCCTTTTAATAGAGTACCGGACAAAAGCATTAACACATAGTGAATACATAAACTCCTCAAACTACGATCATCACCGGGAGTGGTCCCGATTATTGTCACTTCGGGGTTGCCGGATCATAACACATAGTAGGTGACTATAGACTTGAAAGATAGGATCAAGAACTCACATATATTCATGAAAACATAATAGGTTTAGATCATGGCACTCGGGCCCTAGTGACAAGCATTAAGCATAGCAAAGTCATAGCAACATCAATCTCAGAACATAGTGGATTCTAGGGATCAAACCCTAACAAAACTAACTCGATTACATGATAAATCTCATCCAACCCATCACCGTCCAGCAAGCCTACGATGGAATTACTCACGCACGGTGGTGAGCATCATGAAATTGGTGATGGAGGATGGTTGATGATGACGACGGCGACGGATTCCCCTCTCTGGAGCCCCGAACGGACTCCAGATCAGCCCTCCCGAGGGAGTTTAGGGCTTGGCGGCGGCTCCGTATCGTAAAACGCGATGAATCTTTCTCTCTGATTTTTTTCTCCCCGAACACAAATATATGGAGTTGGAGTTGAGGTCGGTGGAGCTCCAGGGGGCCCACGAGGCAGGGGGCGCGCCCAGGGGGGCAGGCGCGCCCCCCACCCTCGTGGCTAGAGTATGGGCCCCTGGCCTTGATTCATTCGCCAGTATTTTTTATTATTTCCAAAAATAATCTCCGTGGAGTTTCAGGTCATTCCGAGAACTTTTGTTTTTGCACATAAATAACACCATGGCAATTCTGCTGAAAACAGCATCAGTCCGGGTTAGTTCCATTCAAATCATGCAAGTTAGAGTCCAAAACAAAGGCAAAAGTGTTTGGAAAAATAGATACGACGGAGACGTATCAGATGCCTGAGTAGTTCCTCACATGACCCACTAGAACATAAAGGCGCGTATTGCCGCGCCCGTGCATTTTATTGGAAAGACAATACAATATATGAGAAAATCAGGACATCACAAAAAGAGAAAAAAATATTACTTCAATATAGATAGTTGGGCATTATTGAAACTTTTGGGTATAAATTCAAAATTGACACAGGTGATAATGCCATCTAAGTCAGCGCTGCTGGAATGTCATTGTGCATTTTTTTGTCTATGCACGCAACATTTGCTAAGACATTTGAATATCTCTACTCCTAATGTTTGAGTTGGTAGTATCGCCTCACTCCGGTTAATCCTTCCCCACCATTTTTTATGCCACCAACACATTTAAACCGGATTTTACCATGATCTCTTTAAACCGATTTTATTTAAACAGATCGTAACTTTCCATGCGGCATTTAAAATAATCAATCACGGTTAATCTCCAATCAATCTGTAAAGACCAAATCTAAATTAATCAATCTTGCCATAAGTCTCTCACCCCTCAATCACAATAATTAATCTTACCTTAATAAGCCCTAAGGACGGTAATGGGTAGGGTATGGGCAGGGTAGAGCAATACCATACCCATACCCGTATAGTTAGTGGGTACAAAATTCTACCCATACCCGTACCCATGGGTATTAAACTTTACCCGTACCCATACCCGACGGGTACCCGTACCCATTGGGTACCCAACGGGTAGAACAAATAGTACATAAGTTGTTCACAATTTTACGCTCACTAATTGCACATTTGACAAAAAAACAATTATCTCAGCCCAATAATAGATAGATGAGTAATTGACCAATATCAAAATTTAGAAATCACAACATACTCTTAAGTCAATAGGAGTAGACGAGTCACATGATAAATTAATGACTAATTGACGAGAACTTAACATTACTTCACAAACGGGCAGGGTATGGGTATACCCATGGGTACAAGACTATCCCCATACCCTACCCATGACTTAATGGGTAGGATATGGGTACTACCCGTGGGTATAAAAGTGTGCCCATACCCTGCCCATGCGGGTACGGTACCCGCGGGTACCCGTACCCGTGGGTAAAATTGCCCTCATCCCTCAATCTAAAAAAAATAAAGTCCCTCATCCCTCAATCACATCCAAATCTAAATTAAAAAACTAATAAGAAAAAAAAGATATGCCGCCGCCGATCCAACTCCTCTTACAATCCAATCCTCCCTTGATCTTTTTCCTATGGCCATCGCGGAAGCAGTGTTCCCAGCCTCCGCCGCTCAATGTCGACCGTGTCGCCGCCGTCACGTGGTTGTGGGACGTTGCCGTGGCCGCCCTGTTGACATCTTCGCTAGGGTTGCCGCCACTGACATCGCTTGCCCAAGGTGAGACTCCATCCTTAGACAAGCGACTCTCTCACCTCCCCAAAGGAATGACCGGACCCTCCAACCATCGAGCGACCTGGATGGTCGCCGCCACCAGAGAACAATGTGGAGGCGATGGCGATGTTTATGGAGGTGTAGCAGGATGAGCGCCTGTAAGGGTCCCGATCTAGATCTGGGGAAGGGATAGGAGGGGAAGGAGGACGAAGGAGGTGAAGGAAATATGCCCTCATATGGCAATAATAAAGTAATTATTTATTTCCTCATGTCATGATAAATATTTATTATTCATGCTAGAATTGTATTAGCCGGAAACATAATACATGTGTGAATACATAGACAAACATAATGTCACTAGTATGCCTCTACTTAACTAGCTCGTTAATCGAAGATGGTTGAGTTTCCTAGCCATGGACATGAGTTGTCATTTGATCAACGGGATCACATCATTAGAAGAATGATGTGATTGACTTGACCCATTCCGTTAGCTTAGCACTTGATCGTTTAGTATGATGCTATTGCTTTCTTCATGACTTATACATGTTCCTATGACTATGAGATTATGCAACTCCCGTTTACCTGAGGAACACTTTGTGTGCCACCAAATGTCACAACGTAACTGGGTGATTATAAAGGTGCTCTACAGGTGTCTCCGAAGGTACTTGTTGGGTTGGCGTATTTCGAGATTAGGATTTGTCACTCCGATTGTCGGAGAGGTATCTCTGGGCCCTCTCGGTAATGCACATCACTATAAGCCTTGCAAGCAATGTGACAAATGAGTTAGTTACGTGATGATGCATTACAGAACGAGTAAAGGAGACTTGCCGGTAACGAGATTGAACTAGGTATTGAGATACCGACGATCGAATCTTGGGCAAGTAACATACCGATGACAAAGGGAACAACGTATGTTGTTATGCGATTTGACCGATAAAGATCTTCGTAGAATATGTAGGAGCAAATATGAGCATCCAGGTTCCGCTATTGGTTATTGACCGGAGATGTGTCTCGGTCATGTCTACATAGTTCTCGAACCCGTAGGGTCCGCACGCTTAAAGTTAGATGACGATCGATATTATGAGTTTTGTGTTTTGATGTACTGAAGGTAGTTCGGAGTCCCGGATATGATCACGGACATAACGAGCAGTCTCGAAATGGTCGAGACATAAATATTGATATATTGGAAGCCTATATTTGGATATCGGAAGTGTTCCGGATGAAATCGGGATTTTACCGGAGTACCGGGGGTTACCGGAACCCCCTGGGGAAGTAACCTATTGGGCCTTAGTGGAGAAGAGAGAGGGCAGCCAGGAGGTGGCGCGCGCCCCCCCTTGCCCCAGTCCTAAATGGACAAGGGAAGGGGGCGGCGGCCCCCCTCTCCTTCCTTCTCTCCACCTCCTCCTTCCCCCTTCTCCTACTCCTACTAGGAAAGGAGGAGTCCTACTCCGGGTGGGAGTAGGACTCCCCCCTTGGCGCGCCCTCCCTGGCCGGCCGCCTCTTGTTGGGGAACGTAGTAATTTCAAAAAAATTCCTACGCACACGCAAGATCATGGTGATGCATAGCAACGAGAGGGGAGATTGTTGTCCACGTACCCTCGTAGACCGACAGCGGAAGCGTTATCACAATGCGGTTGCTGTAGTCGTACGTCTTCACGATCCGACCGATCAAGTACCGAACGCACGGCACCTCCGAGTTCTACACACGTTCAGCTCGATGACGTCCCTCGAACTCCAATCCAGCCGAGTGTTGAGGGAGAGTTTCGTCAGCACGACGGCGTGGTGACGATGATGATGTTCCACCGACGCAGGGTTTCGCCTAAGCTTCGCAACGGTATTATCGAGGTGTAATATGGTGGAGGGGGGCACCGCACACGGCTAAGAGATCTCAAGGATCAATTGTTGTGTCTCTGGGGTGCCCCCCTGCCCCCGTATATAAAGGAGCAAGGGAGGAGGAGGCCGGCCCTAGGAGGGGGCACACCAAGTGTGGAGTCCTACTAGGACTCCCTAGTCGTAGTAGGATTCCACCTCCCATATGGAATAGGAAAAGAGGAAAGGAAAAAGAGAAGGAAGGAAGGGGGCGCCCCCCTTCCCTAGTCCAATTCGGACCAGACCAAGGGGAGGGGTGCAGCCACCCTTGAGGCCCTTTTCCTTCTTTCCCGTATGGCCCAATAAGGCCCAATACGTATTCCCGTAACTCTCCGGTACTCCGAAAAATACCCGAATCACTCGGAACCTTTCCGAAGTCCGAATATAGTCGTCCGATATATCGATCTTTACGTCTCGACCATTTCGAGACTCCTCGTCATGTCCCCGATCTCATCCGGGACTCCGAACTCCTTCGGTACATCAAAACTCAATAAAACTGTCATCGTAACGTTAAGCGTGCGGACCCTACGGGTTCGAGAACTATGTAGACATGACCGAGACACGTCTCCGGTTAATAACCAATAGCGGGACCTGGATGCCCATATTGGCTCCCACATATTCTACGAAGATCTTTATCGGTCAGACCGCATAACAACATACGTTGTTCCCTTTGTCACCGGTATGTTACTTGCCCGAGATTTGATCGTCGGTATCTCGATACCTAGTTCAATCTCGTTACCGGCAAGTCTCTTTACTCGTTCCGTAACACATCATCCCGCAACTAACTCATTAGTCACAATGCTTGCAAGGTTTATAGTGATGTGCATTACCGAGTGGGCCCAGAGATACCTCTCCGACAATTGGAGTGACAAATCCTAATCTCGAAATACGCCAACCCAACAAGTACCTTTGGAGACACCTGTAGAGCACCTTTATAATCACCCATTTACGTTGTGACGTTTGGTAGCACACAAAGTGTTCCTCCGGTAAACGGGAGTTGCATAATCTCATAGTCATAGGAACATGTATAAGTCATGAAGAAAGCAATAGCAACATACTAAACGATAGAGTGCTAAGCTAAGGGAATGGGTCAAGTCAATCACGTCATTCTCCTAATGAGGTGATCTCGTTAATCAAATGACAACTCATGTCTATGGCTAGGAAACATAACCATCTTTGATTAACGAGCTAGTCAAGTAGAGGCATACTAGTGACACTCTGTTTGTCTATGTATTCACACATGTATTATGTTTCCGGTTAATACAATTCTAGCATGAATAATAAACATTTATCATGATATAAGGAAATATATAATACTTTATTATTGCCTCTAGGGCATATTTCCTTCAGTCTCCCACTTGCACTCGAGTCAATAATCTAGTTCACATCGCCATGTGATTTAACACCAATAATTCATATCACCATGTGATTAACACCCATAGTTCACATCTCTATGTGAGAGTACTAAGGTGTGATCATGTTTTGATTGTGAGATAATTTTAGTCAATGGGTCTGTCACATTCAGATCCGTAAGTATTTTGCAAATTTCTATGTTTACAATGCTCTGCACGGAGCTACTCTTAGCTAATTGCTCCCACTTTCAATATGTATCTAGACCGAGACTTAGAGTCATCTAGTTGAGTGTCAAAACTTGCATCGACGTAACCCTTTACGACGAACCTTTTGTCACTTCCATAATCGAGAAACATATCCTTATTCCACTAAGGATAATTTTTGACCGCTGTCCAGTGATCTACACCTAGATTACTATTGTACTCCCTTGCCAAAATCAGTGTAGGGTATACAATAGATCTGGTACACAGCATGGCATACTTTATAGAAACTATGGCCAAGGCATAGGGAATGACTTTCATTCTCTTTCTATCTTCTGCCGTGGTCGGGCTTTGAGTCTTACTCAATTTCACACCTTGTAACACAGGCAAGAACTCTTTCTCTGACTGTTCTATTTTGAACTACTTCAAAATCTTGTTAAGGTATGTACTCATTGAAAAAACTTATCAAGCGTCTTCATCTATCTCTATAGATCTTGATGCTCAATATGTAAGCAGCTTCACCGAGGTCTTTCTTTGAAAAACTCCTTTCAAACACTCCTTTATGCTTTGCAGAATAATTCTACATTATTTCCGATCAACAATATGTCACTCACATATACTTATCAGAAATGCTGTAGTGCTCCCACTCACTTTCTTGTAAATACAGGCTTTACCGCAAGTCTGTATAAAACTATATCCTTTGATCAACTTATCAAAGTGTATATTCCAACTCCGAGATGCTTGCACCAGTCCATAGATGGATCGCTGGAGCTTGCATATTTTGTTAGCACTTTTAGGATTGACAAAACCTCCTGGTTGCATCATATTCAACTCTTCTTTAATAAATTCATTAAGGAATGCAGTTTTATTTATCCATTTGCCATATTTCATAAAATGCGGCAATTGCTAACATGATTCGGACACACATAAGCATAGATACGAGTGAGAAACTCTCATCGTAGTCAACACTTTGAACTTATCGAAAACCTTTTTGCGACAATTCTAGCTTTGTACATAGTAACACTACTATCAGCGTCCGTCTTCCTCTTGACGATCCATTTATTCTAAATTGCTTGCCGATCATCGGGCAAGTCAACCAAAGTCCATACTTTGTTCTCATACATGGATCTCATCTCAGATTTCATGGTTTCAAGCCATTTTGCGGAATCTGGGCTCACCATCGCTTCTTCATAGTTCGTAGGTTTGTTATGGTCTAGTAACATAACCTCCAGAACAGGATTACCGTACCACTCTGGTGCGGATCTTACTCTGGTTGACCTACAAGGTTTAGTAACAACTTGATCTGAAGTTTCATGATCATCATCATTAACTTCCTCACTAATTGGTGCAGGAGTCACAGGAACAGATTTCTGTGATGAACTACTTTCCAATAAGGGAGCAGGTACAGTTACCTCATCAAGTTCTACTTTCCTCCCACTCACTTCTTTCGAGAGAAACTCCTTCTCTAGAAAGGATCCATACTTAGCAACGAATGTCTTGCCTTCGGATCTGTGATAGAAGGTGTACCCAACTGTCTCCTTTGGGTATCCTATGAAGACACATTTCTCCGATTTGGGTTTGAGCTTATCAGGATGAAACTTTTTCACATAAGCATCGCAACCCCAAACTTTTAAGAAATGACAACTTTGGTTTCTTGCCAAACCACAGTTCATAAGGTGTCGTCTCAATGGATTTTGATGGTGCCCTATTTAACGTGAATGCAGCTGTCTCTAATGCATAACCCCAAAACGATAGTGGTAGATCGGTAAGATACATCATATATCGCACCATATCTAATAAAGCACGATTACGACGTTCGGACACACCATTACACCGTGGTGTTCCAGGTGGCGTGAGTAGTGAAACTATTTCATATTGTTTTAACTGAAGGCCAAACTCGTAACTCAAATACTCTTTTCTACGATCAGATCGTAGAAACTTTATTTTTCTTGTTACGATGATTTTCCACTTCACTCTGAAATTATATGAACTTTTCAAATGTTTCAGACTTCTGTTTCATTAAGTAGATATACCCATATCTGCTCAAATCATCTGTGAAGGTCAGAAAATAATGATACCTGCTACGAGCCTCAATATTCATCGGACCACATACATCTGTATGTATGATTTCCAACAAATCTGTTGCTCTCTCCATACGGAGAACGGTGTTTTAGTCATCTTGCCCATGAGGCACGGTTCGCAAGCATCAAGTGATTCATAATCAAGTGATTCCAAAATCCCATCAGTATGGAGTTTCTTCATGCGCTTTACACTAATATGACCTAAACGGCAGTACCACAAATAAGTTGCACTATCATTATTAACTTTGCATCTTTTGGCTTCAATATTATGAATATGTATATCACTACGATCGAGATCCGACAAACCATTTTCGTTGGTGTGTATGACCATAAAAGGTTTTATTCATGTAAACAGAACAACAATTGTTCTCTAACTTAAATGAATAACCGTATTGCAATAAATATGATTAAATCATATTCATGCTCAACGCAAACACCAAATAACACTTATTTAGTTTCAAACTAATCCCGAAAGTATAGGGAGTGTGCGATGATGATCATATCAATCTTGGAACTACTTCCAACACACATCGTCACCTCGCCTTTTACTAGTCTCTGTTTATTCTGCAACTCCCGTTTTCGAGTTACTACTCTTTAGCAACTGAACCAGTATCAATTACCGAGGGGTTGCTATAAACACTAGTAAAGTACACATCAATAATTTGTATATCAAATATACCTTTGTTCACTTTTACTAGTCTCTGTTTATTCTGCAACTCCCGTTTCGAGTTACTACTCTTAGCAACTGAACCTGTATCAATTACCGAGGGGTTGCTATAAACACTAGTAAAGTACACATCAATAATCTGTATATCAAATATACCTTTGTTCACTTTGCCATCCTTCTTATCCACCAAATAGTTGGGGTAGTTCTGCTTCCAGTGTCCAGTCCCTTTGCAGTAGAAGAACTTAGTCTCAGGCTTAGGACCAGACTTAGGCTTCTTCACTTGAGCAGCAACTTGCTTGCCATTCTTTTTGAAGTTCCCCTTCTTCCTTTTGCCCTTTTCTTGAAACTAGTGGTCTCGTCAACCATCAACACTTGAAGTTTTTCTTGATTTCTACCTTCGTCGATTTCAGTATCACGAAGAGCTCGGGAATTACTTTCGTCATCCCTTGCATACTATAGTTCATCACGAAGTTCTACTAACTTTGGTGATGGTGACTAGAGAATTCTGTCAATCACTATTTTATCTGGAAGATTAACTCCCACTTGATTCAAGCCATTGTAGTACCCAGACAATCTGAGCACATGCTCACTAGTTGAGCGATTCTCCTCCATCTTTTAGCTATAGAACTTGTTGGAGACTTCATATCTCTCAACTCGGGCATTTGCTTGAAATATTAACTTCAACTCCTGGAACATCTCATATGGTCCATGATGTTCAAAACGTCTTTGAAGTCCCGATTCTAAGCCGTTAAGCATGGTGCACTAAACTATCAAGTAGTCATCATATTGAGCTAGCCAAACGTTCATAACGTCTGCATCTGCTCCTGCAATAGGTCTGTCACCTAGCGGTGCATCAAGGACATAATTCTTCTGTGCAGTAATGAGGATAATCCTCAGATCACGGATCCAATCCGCATCTTTGCTACTAACATCTTTCAACATAATTTTTCTCTAGGATCATATCAAAAATAAACACAGGGAAGCAACAACGCGAGCTATTGATCTACAACATAATTTGCAAAAATACTATCAGGACTAAGTTCATGATAAATTTAAGTTCAATTAATCATATTACTTAAGAACTCCCACTTAGATAGACATCCCTCTAATCCTCTAAGTGATCACGTGATCCATATCAACTAAACCATGTCCGATCATCACGTGAGATGGAGTAGTTTCAATGGTGAACATCACTATGTTGATCATATCTACTATATGATTCACGCTCGACCTTTCGGTCTCCGTGTTCCGAGGCCATATCTGTTATATGCTAGGCTCGTCAAGTTTAACCTGAGTATTCCGCGTGTGCAACTGTTTTGCACCCGTTGTATTTGAACGTAGAGCCTATCACACCCGATCATCACATGGTGTCTCAGCACGAAGAACTTTTGCAACGGTGCATACTCAGGGAGAACACTTATACTTTGATAATTTAGTGAAGGATCATCTTATAATGCTACCGTCAAACAAAGCAAGATAAGATGCATAAAGGATTAACATCACATGCAATCAATATAAGTGATATGATATGGCCATCATCATCTTGTGCTTGTGATCTCCATCTCCGAAGCACCGTGCTTGTGATCTCCATCTCCGAAGCACCGTCATGATCACCATCGTCACCGGCGCGACACCTTGATCTCCATCGTAGCATCGTTGTCATCTCGCCAACTTATTGCTTTTACGACTATCGCTACCGCTTAGTGATAAAGTAAAACTATTACATGGCGATTGCATCTCATACAATAAAGCGACAACCATATGGCTCCTGCCAGTTGCCGATAACTCGGTTAAAAAACATGATCATCTCATACAACACATTATATCACATCATGTCTTGACCATATCACATCACAACATGCCCTGCAAAAACAAGTTAGACGTCCTCTACTTTGTTGTTGCATATTTTACGTGGCTGCTACGGGCTTAGCAAGAACCGTTCTTACCTACGCATCAAAACCACAACGATAGTTTGTCAAGTTGGTTCTGTTTTAACCTTCGCAAGGACCGGGCGTAGCCACACTCGGTTCAACTAAAGTGAGAGAGACAGACACCCGCGAGTCACCTTTAAGCAACGAGTGCTCCGAACGGTGAAACCAGTCTCGCGTAAGCGTACGCGTAATGTCGGTCCGGGCCGCTTCATCTCACAATACCGCCGAACCAAAGTATGACATGCTGGTAAGCAGTATGACTTATATCGCCCACAACTCACTTGCGTTCTACTCGTGCATAGCATCAACGCATAAAACCAGGCTCCGATGCCACTGTTGGGGAACGTAGTAATTTCAAAAAATTTCCTACGCACACGCAAGATCATGGTGATGCATAGCAAAGAGCTGAGATTGTTGTCCACGTACCCTCGTAGACCGACAGCGGAAGCATTATCACAACGCGGTTGATGTAGTCATACGTCTTCACGATCCGACCGATCAAGTACCGAACGCACGGCACCTCCGAGTTCTACACACGTTCAGCTCGATGACGTCCCTCGAACTCCGATCCAG
This sequence comes from Aegilops tauschii subsp. strangulata, assembly GCF_002575655.3. NCBI lineage: Eukaryota > Viridiplantae > Streptophyta > Magnoliopsida > Poales > Poaceae > Aegilops > Aegilops tauschii. The sequence goes on from NC_053039.3 coordinate 6,841,061, forward strand.
CCGAGTGTTGAGGGAGAGTTTCGTCAGCACGACGGCGTGGTGACGATGATGATGTTCCACCGACGCAGGGCTTCGCCTAAGCTTCGCAACGGTATTATCGAGGTGTAATATGGTGGAGGGGGGCACCGCACACGGCTAAGAGATGTCAAGGATCAATTGTTGTGTCTCTGAGGTGCCCCCCTGCCCCCGTATATAAAGGAGCAAGGGAGGAGGAGGCCGGCCATAGGAGGGGGCGCACCAAGTGTGGAGTCCTACTAGGACTCCCTAGTCCTAGTAGGATTCCACCTCCCATATGGAATAGGAAAAGAGGAAGGGAAAAAGAGAAGGAAGGAAGGGGGCGCCCCCCTTCCCTAGTCCAATTCGGACCAGACCAAGGGGAGGGGTGCGGCCACCCTTGAGGCCCTTTTCCTTCTTTCCCGTATGGCCCAATAAGGCCCAATACGTATTCCCGTAACTCTCCGGTACTCCGAAAAATACCCGAATCACTCGGAACCTTTCCGAAGTCCGAATATAGTCGCCCAATATATCGATCTTTACGTCTTGACCATTTCGAGACTCCTCGTCATGTCCCCGATCTCATCCGGGACTCCGAACTCCTTCGGTACATCAAAACTCAATAAAACTGTCATCGTAACGTTAAGCGTGCGGACCCTACGGGTTCGAGAACTATGTAGACATGACCGAGACACGTCTCCGGTTAGTGACCAATAGCGGGACCTGGATGCCCATATTGGCTCCCACATATTCTACGAAGATCTTTATCGGTCAGACCGCATAACAACATACGTTGTTCCCTTTGTCACCGGTATGTTACTTGCCCGAGATTTGATCGTCCGTATCTCGATACCTAGTTCAATCTCGTTACCGGCAAGTCTCTTTACTCGTTCTGTAACACATCATCCCGCAACTAACTCATTAGTCACAATGCTTGCAAGGTTTATAGTGATGTGCATTACCGAGTGGGCCCAGAGATACCTCTCCGACAATTGGAGTGACAAATCCTAATCTCGAAATACGCCAACCCAACAAGTACCTTTGGAGACACCTGTAGAGCACCTTTATAATCACCCATTTACGTTGTGACGTTTGGTAGCACACAAAGTGTTCCTCCGGTAAACGGGAGTTGCATAATCTCATAGTCATAGGAACATGTATAAGTCATACTAAACGATCGAGTGCTAAGCTAACAGAATGGGTCAAGTCAATCACGTCATTCTCCTAATGAGGTGATCTCGTTAATCAAATGACAACTCATGTCTATGGCTAGGAAACATAACCATCTTTGATTAACGAGCTAGTCAAGTAGAGGCATACTAGTGACACTCTGTTTGTCTATGTATTCACACATGTATTATGTTTCCGGTTAATACAATTCTAGCATGAATAATAAACATTTATCATGATATAAGGAAATATGTTATACTTTATTATTGCCTCTAGGGCATATTTCCTTCACCTCTCCCCCCTTTTTCCTTTATATACGGGGGAAGGGGGCACCTCTAGACACACAAGTTGATCTATTGATCTATTCCAGCCGTGTGCGGTGCCCCCCTCCACCATATTCCACCTCGGTCATTGATACGTCTCCAACGTATCTATAATTTTTGATTGCTCCATGCTATATTATCTTCTGTTTTGGACATTATTGGGCTTTATTATTCACTTTTATATTATTTTTGGGACTAACCTATTGACTGGAGGCCCAGCCCAGAATTGCTGTCTTTTTGCCTATTTCAGAGTTTCGCACAAAAAGAATATCAAACGGAGTGCAAACGGAATGAAACCTTCGGGAACATGATTTTTGGAACGAACATGATCCAGGAGACTTGGACCCTACGTCAAGAAATATACCAGGAGGCCACGAGGTAGGGGGGCGCGCCTACCCCCCAGGCGCGCCCTCCACCCTTGTGGGCCCCCTGTTGCTCCACCGACGTACTCCTTCCTCCTATATATACCTACGTACCCCCAAACGATCAGATACGGAGCCAAAAACCTAATTCCACCGCCGCAACCTTCTGTACCCACGAGATCCCATCTTGGGGCCTGTTCCGGAGCTCCACCGGAAGGGGCATCGATCACGGAGGGCTTCTACATCAACACCATAGCCCCTCCGATGAAGTGTGAGTAGTTTACCTCAGACCTTCGGGTCCATAGTTATTAGCTAGATGGCTTCTTCTCTCTTTTTGGATCTCAATACAATGTTCTCCCCCTCTCTTGTGAAGATCTATTCGATGTAACCTTCTTTTTGCGGTGTGTTTGTTGAGACCGATGAATTGTGGGTTTATGATCAAGTTTATCTATGAACAATATTTGAATCTTCTCTGAATTCTTTTATGTATGATTGGTTACTTTGCAAGTCTCTTCGAATTATCAGTTTGGTTTGGCCTACTAGATTGATCTTTCTTGCAATGGGAGAAGTGCTTAGCTTTGGGTTGAATCTTGCGGTGTCCTTTCCCAGTGACAGCAGGGGCAGCAAGGCACGTATTGTATTGTTGCCATCGAGGATAACAAGATGGGGTTTTTATCATATTGCATGAATTCATCCCTCTACATCATGTCATCTTGCTTAAGGTGTTACTCTGTTCTTATGAACTTAATACTCTAGATGCATGCTGGATAGCGGTCGATGTGTGGAGTAATAGTAGTAGATGCAGGCAGGAGTCGGTTTACTTGTCTCGGATGTGATGCCTATATACATGATCATACCTAGATATTCTCATAACTATGCTCAGTTCTGTCAATTGCTCAACAGTAATTTGTTCACCCACCGTAAAATACTTATGCTCATGAGAGAAGCCACTAGTGAAACCTATGGCCCCGGGTCTATTTTCCATCATATTAATCTCCCAATACTTAGTTATTTTCCTTTGCTTTTGTTTTCCTTTGCATCTTTATCATAAAAATACCAAAATATTATCTTATCATATCTATCAGATCTCACTCTCGTAAGTGACCGTGTAGTGATTGACAACCCCTTATCGCGTTGGTTGCGAGGATTTATTTGTTTTGTGTAGGTGCGAGGGACTCGCGTGTAGCCTCCTACTGGATTGATACCTTGGTTCTCAAAAACTGAGGGCAATACTTACGCTACTTTGCTGCATCACCCTTTCCTCTTCATGGGAAAACCAACGCAGTGCTCAAGAGGTAGCAAGAAGGATTTCCGGCGCCGTTGCCGGGGAGTCTACGCAAAATTCAACATACCAAGTACCCATCACAAACTCTTATCTCCCGCATTACATTATTTTCCATTTGCCTCCCGTTTTCCTCTCCCCCACTTCACCCTTGTCGTTTTATTCGCCCTTTTTCCGTTCGTCTTTTCGTTGGCCTTGATGTCTTACTTGGCTCGTTTGCTCGTTTGGTTGAAATAGTTGAGTATTTATTCCTAAACAGAGAAGCTAAGATCTATGGATCCTCATCCGCTTGCCAATCTTTTTAAGAGATCCAATTATGATGAACCAATTCCTAGTGATTTGGGTGCACTAGATTTTCTTTATAAGGTTTTGCTTGAAATCCGTGAATCTGAAAATTGTGATGAAGTGCTTTATGAAGTGATTCATGATAGATCTTTGAATAAAAAGCATGATTGCAATGATGCTATTATAAATTCTCTTAATGTCAATTGTGCTAATATTATGCAAAACCCTAAGCTTGGGGATGCTAGTTTTGCTATGTCTACTACTTGTTGCAATGATCATGATTGGGGTGATTCTTCTTATGATCTTGAAAATTTATTTAAGCCCCATGATGAATATGAGATTGATAATAGTGTTTGCAATAATATTGAAAGTGGGTTTGGAAGAGTGTCAACTTTAGATCCCACATATTTGGAGTATGTTCAATCTTATGATATTTTTGATAAAAGTGGGTCTGGAGAGGTCATGACTTTAGTTAATGATAATTCCACTATTTTGGAAGAGTGTCAACTTCGCATGCATGTGGATCGTGTTGAGAATATGTTATGTGATAGCTAGTTTTTTGAATTTGCATATGACCCTACATGTAATTATTATGAGAGAGGATAATATGCTTGTAGAAATTTTTATCTTACTAAATTACCTCTCGTCATGTTGAGATTGCTATCGTCTCTTTGTTCTTCCTTGCATATGCTAATTTTTGTTTGCTATGATAATTTGTTTGCTTATAAAATGCCTATGCATAGGAAGTATGTTATACTTAGATGTGTTTGTCACGTGTTTTATGATGCTCTTTTTGCGCTTCAATTCTTATCTTTCATGTGAGCATCATTAAAATTATCAATGCCTAGCTAAAAGGCTTTAGAGAAAAGCGCTTGTTGGGAGACAACCCAATATTTATCCTTGCTGTTTAGCAATAAATATTTGATCTAGCCTCTGGTTAGATGTGTTTTTATGTTTTAATTAGTGTTTGTGCCAAGTTAAACCTATAGGATCTTCTTGGATGATAGTTATTTGATCTTGCAGAAGTTTCGAGAAACTTTCTGTTCATGAAAACAAATGTTAAAAATCACCAGAACGTGATAAAATATTTATTCCAATTGCTTCTGATCAATAAACAAATTTTCTAGGTCTTCCTATTTTTGCTGATGTTTTGTACTTCCAGAAGTTTGTGTTAGTTACAAATTACTACAGACTGTTCTGTTTTTGACAGATTCTGTTTTTTCGTGTGTTGTTTGCTTATTTTGATGAATCTATGGCTAGTAAAAGAGTTTATAAACCATAGAGAAGTTGGAATACATTAGATTTAACACCAATACAAATAAATAATGAGTTCATTACAGTACCTTGAAGTGGTCTTTTGTTTTCTTTCGCTAACGGGGCTGACGAGATTTTCTGCTGAGTTTTGTGTTGTGAAGTTTTCAAGTTTTGGGTGAAAGATTTGATCGATTATGGAACAAGGGTGGCAAGAGCCTAAGCTTGGGGATGCCCATGTCACCCCCAAGATAATATAAGGACACCAAAAAGACAAAGCTTGGGGATGCCCCGGAAGGCATCCCCTCTTTCATCTACTTCCATCGGTAACTTTACTTGGAGCTATATTTTTATTCACCACATGATATGTGTTTTGCTTGGAGCGTCTTGTATGATTTGAGTCTTTGCTTTTTAGTTTACCACAATCATCCTTGCTGTACACACCTTTTGAGAGAGACACACATGATTCGGAACTTATTAGAATACTCTATGTGCTTCACTTATATCTTTTGAATTATATAGTTTTGCTCTAGTACTTCACTTATATCTTTTAGAGCATGGTGGTGGATTTGTTTTATAGAAACTATTGATCTCTCATGATTCACTTAGATTATTTTGAGAGTCTTAAATAGAATGGTAATTTGCTTAAATAATCCTAATATGCTAGGTATTCAAGAATAGTAAAAACTTTCTTTTGAGTGCGTTGAATACTAAGAGAAGTTTGATGCTTGATGATTGTTTTGAGATACGGAGGTAGTGATATCAAAGTTGTGCTAGTTGAGTAGTTGTGAATTTGAGAAATACTTCTGTTGAAGTTTGCAAGTCCCGTAGCATGCACGTATGGTAAAAGTTATGTAACAAATTTGAAACATGAGGTGTTCTTTGATTGTCCTCCTTATGAGTGGCGGTCCGGGACGAGCGATGGTCTTTTCCTACCAATCTATCCCCCTAGGAGCATGCGCGTAGTGCTTGGTTTTTGATGACTTGTAGATTTTTGCAATAAGTATGTGAGTTCTTTATGACTAATGTTGAGTCCATGTATTATACGCACCCTCACCTTTCCATCATTGCTAGCCTCTTCGGTACCGTGCATTGCCCTTTCTCACATTGAGAGTTGGTGCAAACTTCGCCGGTGCATCCAAACCCCGTGATATGATACACTCTTTCACACATAAACCTCCGTATATCTTCCTCAAAACAGCCACCATACCTACCTATTATGGCATTTCCATAGCCATTCCGAGATATATTGCCATGCAACTTTCTACCATTCCGTTTATCATGACACATTCATCATTGTCATATTGCTTAGCATAATCATGTAGTTGACATAGTGTTTGTGGCAAAACCACCTTTCATAATTCTTTCATACATGCCACTCTTGGTTCATTGCATATCCCGGTACACCGCCGGAGGCATTCATATAGAGTCATACTTTGTTCTAGTATCGAGTTGTAATCATTGAGTTGTAAATAAATAGAAGTGTGATGATCTTCATTTTCTAGAGCATTGTCCCAAGTGAGGAATAATAAATAAAAAAAAGAGAGAGAAAGGCCATACAAAAAAGAGAAGGCCCAAAAAATGAGAGAAAAAGAGAGAAGGGACAATGTTACTATCCTTTTACCACACTTGTGCTTCAAAGTAGCACCATAATCTTCATGATAGAGAGTCTCTTGTTTTGTCACTTTCATATACTAGTGGGAATTTTTCATTATAGAACTTGGCTTGTATATTCCAACAATGGGCCACCTCAAGTGCCCTAGGTCTTCGTGAGCAAGCAAGTTGGACGCACACCCACTTAGTTTCTTTTGTTGAGCTTTCATACATTTATAGCTCTAGTGCATCCGTTGCATGGAAATCCCTACTCCTTGCATTAATATCAATCGATGGGCATCTCCATAGCTCATTGATTAGCCTCGTTGATGTGAGACTTTCTCCTTTTTTGTCTTCTCCACATAACCCCCATCATCATATTCTATTCCACCATAGTGCTATATCCATGGCTCATGCTCATGTATTGCGTGAAGGTTTATAAAGTTTGAGATTACTAAAGTATGAAACAATTGCTTGGCTTGTCATCGGGGTTGTGCATGATGAGAGCATTCTTGTGTGACGAAAATGGAGCATGACTAAACTATATGATTTTGTAGGGATGAACTTTCTTTGGCCATGTTATTTTGGGAGGACATAATTGCTTAGTTAGTATTCTCGAAGTATTATTATTTTTATGTCAATATGAACTTTTATCTTGAATCTTTCGGATCTGAATATTCATACCCCAATTAAGAAGAATTACATTGAAATTATGCCAAGTAGCACTCCGCATCAAAAATTCTGTTTTTATCATTTACCTACTCGAGGACGAGCAGGAATTAAGCTTGGGGATGCTTGATACCTCTCCAACGTATCTATAATTTTTGATTGCTCCATGCTATATTATCTTCTGTTTTGGACATTATTGGGCTTTATTATTCACTTTTATATTATTTTTGGGACTAACCTATTGACTGGAGGCCCAGCCCAGAATTGCTGTTTTTTTGCCTATTTCAGAGTTTCGCAGAAAAAGAATATCAAACGGAATGAAACCTTCGGGAACGTGATTTTCGGAACGAACATGATCCAGGAGACTTGGACCCTACGTCAAGAAATATACCAGGAGGCCACGAGGTCGGGGGGCGCGCCTACCCCCTCAGGCGCACCCTCCACCCTCGTGGGCCCCCTGTTGCTCCACCGACGTACTCCTTCCACTACAGGAATGAGCTACTTTGCCGTCTACCACGGCAGACGGCAAAGGCAAGGATGGCGGACGGCAAAGGCCTTTGCCGTCTGCCGCGGACGGCAAAAGGCTCCGGCAAAGTAGGCATCGGTAAAGAGCTTCTTTGCCGTCTGCTTTTGAAGCAGACGGCAAAGGGGCCTTTGTTATCAGCGGCTGACGGCAAAGAAAGCCGACGGCAATAAATGCGCTGTTAGTCCGTTAGGCGGCTAACGGCAGCCTTTGCCGTCCGCCGCTGACGGCAAAGAGCATCCGGCCTTTGCCGTCCGCCGAATGACGTCAGCTGGATGTCACTGTGGGACAAGCCTTTGCCATCTGCTGCTGTAGGCAAATGTGGGCATTCTTTGCCGTCTGCCAGTGTAGGCAATGCCTTTCCCGTCCGCCGCTGTAGGCAAACTGACCAAATGGGTCAGCTCCCTGGGAGCACAGGTGGCCGCCGCGTGGCTTCTTTGCCGTCCGCGGCAGACGGCAAAGGAGCCTTTTCCATCAGCGGCTGACGGCAAAGGTGCCTCTTTTTTTCTTTTTTTTAATCCAGCAATTTTCACAGCAAATATATGACATATATATATATATATATATATATTTCACAGGGCTATTTAACAGCAAACATATGACATATCCACCACATAAGTTTCATCGTACATACATATATAGTTCCATCCATTCATACATAGCAAGTTGCACATACACATTGTTCCATCCATACATATTACAATGCAAAGTTTCATCAAGATAGAAAGTTCCATCATAGCAAGCTAGAATAATACTAGAGGAGAATGAAAGAAAAAAGAAGCACTCCATCATAGCAAGCTAGCTTCCGTGAAGTGAATGAAATCTGCAAAATGGCAAATAAGAAAGTTAGAAAAAGGTGACTAGAAGAAGAAGTATATGCCATTTATGAGCTAACTTAGGTGAAATGGATCATTTATGAGCTAACTTAGTTGAAATGGATCGTTTATGAGATAACTTAGGTATAATGCATCATTTTAGAGCTAACCTAGGTAAGATGGATCATTTTGGAGCTAACCTAGGTGAAATGGATCGTTTTTGAGCTAAGTTTGGTGAAATGGATCGTTTATGAGCTAATCTAGGTGAAATAGATCATTCATGAGCTAACTTAGGTAAAATGCATCATTTTAGAGCTAACCTAGGTGTCATGGGTCATTTTGGAGCTAAACTAGGTAAAATGGATCGTTTGTGAGCTAACCTAGGTGAAATGGATCGTTTATGAGCTAATCTAGGTAAAATGTGTCATTTTAGAGCTAACTTGGGTAAAATGCATCATTTTGGAGCTAACCTAGGTAAGATGGGTCATTTTGGAGCTAACCTAGGTAAAATGGGTCATTTTAGAGCTAACATAGGTAAAATGGATCATTTTGGAGCTAGTCTAGGTAAAATGGGTCATTTTATTGCTAACTTGGGTAAAATGGATCATTTATGAGCTAACTAAGGTAAAATGGGTCATTTTAGAGCTAACTTAGGTAAAATGGATTATTTATGAGCTAACTAAGCTAATTATGCCATTTTTGACATAAGTAAGCTAAGTACATGTCATTATTGAGCAAACCTAGTTAACTAAGCATATTAGAGCTTACTTAGGTCATTTTGGAGGAAACAAAGCTAAGTATAGATCGTTTTAGAGCTAACTTAGGTAAAATGGATGGTTTTGGAGGTCAGTAAGCTTATTAAGTCATTTTGGAGGAAAACAAGCTAACTCTAGGTCATTGTGGTAAGCATATTGGAGGAAATAAGGCTAAGTCTAGGTCTTTATGCATTTGTTTAGCAAAACACTAGAGAAACTTACCATGATCATGGAGGTGTAGGAGCATGTTGGCTCGTGCCGGTAGCTGGAGAAGGATCATGCGATGCTTGTCTGGAGTTACGCTGTACCAAAGATCATTTCCAATGTCTCGTTAGCATGATGACACTCAAATGTTAAGAGTAGCAAGTAATGTCCATTCAAATTAAACTCATCGTGGTCCCAGGAGCAATCACCGGCATCGGCGCGGAGCGGTCTGACCGGTCTTCTCGCACATAGACTGCACATTTGGTTTTGACGACTCAGTCATACTAGTTAGTAATGAGACAAACACTACATGAATCTTTTGGCTAATCTGCAGAAGAAACATACCACAAGGAGCTCGTACATGGCCCTTGCCTACATGTCATTCCGTGCCCTCTCCTCCTCCAACATCTTTGTCGTCCTCTCCTCCAACTCCCGCTGCCTCTCCGCCTCCTCCGCCAGATGTTTCTCCGTTCTATCTCTCTCACTCTGTATAGCAGCCTGCAACACCACTCCTCGTTACCATTTGTAATCATTGACGGAAGCACACACAATGTAATGGAGAAAGATAGCTGAGTACGTATAACTAACCTTGATGGCGAGTTGGACTGGCCGTTCACGAGGCCTTATCTCAGGAGCGGAGCTCGACTGGCGCGCCTTGATCTCCGGGAGAGTGCTAGTACAACGGATAAGTCCATCTCCAATGGCTATGGAGCCATGGGACCTCCCGCCACCAGATATCATCACCAGCTCTGGATCAATGGGACCCTGGCTCGGGTTAAAGTCCTCCCCTTTCCTCGCCTTCCCCTCATCTCTATATTTCACGAGCTTGTCATGGGAGGAGATGTTGGTGAAGTTGTTTGCATCATCGAGGTCAGACGGAGAGAATGCCTTGACTTTCTTGAAAGAGGCAGTGTGGGCCATGGCATATAGGTCGTACACCTCTGGCACCTTATCCGCCTTATTGTAGCGTGCCTGAAAGAGAGAAACAAAGTAAATTAGTAATTAAAGGGCTCAAGCTAGCATGATGAATGAATTGCATGAATCATGAAGCAAACCACATACCCAGTTCCGCCCGAACTGATATAAGTTGGAGCTGCCTTGATGGTGTGGCACACCTTCCATTTGGGCACGTTTGTCCTTGGCGTCGTTGTGGAGGGCTAGCCATTCTTTTGAGCACCACTCATTGACCAACACCTCCCAACAATCCATCCGATCCGCACACCATCTCGGAGGCGCCTAAGTTAGCAAATAGAAACTTCAGCGCTACGGCTATGAATTACTAAATGAAGGAAGTAAGTACAAGGCCTTAAGAATTACCTTCATGTACTGCTCCTTACTCAGGAACTTCTCGTTGCACGCTGGCTTGGTCTTCTTGAGACCAGGCAAGGCGTAGTAGTCTCGAACAGCCTGCACCCGAGCCTCGTGCCGTAAGTTCTGTAGTAGGCGCTTGCAGACGTTATCAATAACATTTGCCACGTCCTCCTCGTATCCCTCCTCACACCTGTAGAATGTCTGCAAACAAATGAGACAATATTGATTAGTACAATTAATAACTAGCTAGTTGAAGATATTTAATTGTGTAAAGGAGAAATTACCGAAAACTTTCTGATCACCACGTCTTCCCTCGTCTTGCACAAGACACCGTCGATAATCTCACCCGGCGGGGCCGAGGCAGCCAAGTAGTGCTCCCAGCTCAATCCAAGCTCTGGAAGCCGACCCTCACCAGGCAACGTGACAAACCCCGGGAAGTTTTGCCGACAAAGAACTCCAAGGACGGAGTTGGGCCCGCAGACACTATGATGGTGGTCCCAACCCCTACAGCATGACAAGGTCAAAGCATTAGATATTTGAAGAAATGTGAATGTAGAAGGTACAAAAAGATTAAATGCACTTACCTCTCCCCATCAGGGAAAATCAACCACCTCTGCTCGCGGGTCGCCGGCACGGACGGGAGCCGTGTACAACCACGCTGGTAGACGGTGCCCCCCTCCTCCTCAATATCAGTCGGCTCCCCACCATCATCAGCATGGCCACTCGGCCCCTCAGACTCATCCGGCCAGGTACCCCATCCAGACGTGTGTTCCTCTAGGGTCTCGTGGGCCGAAGGCCCGTCGACCCAAGGCTCGTAGGCCGAAGGCCCGTCGACCCGAGGCTCGTGGGCCGAAGGCTCGTGGATCGGAGTCCGTGTAGCCTCCTCCTCGGACGAGTCCACCCTAGCAGTCACGTGCTCGGGTGAAACAGCTGGGGGCGGCGGCGAGGAAGGCGCCCTAGCAGTCACCCTACCTCCTCTCCCGCGACCACGTGCTCCAACTCCTCTCTTCTTCCCTCCCTTACCTTGTCCCCTGCTGGGCACCGCTGTCGATGGAGAAGGGCCCGGCGATGTCGCCATACTGTCCAGTGATGCTCGGCGGAGAGATGCGTGTGGAATGGAAGACCTCCCACCACACGCCGACGTAGAAGGGGCCTCGGAGCGCTCCCGACCAGTGCCCACCATCTTTCAACACCTGCCATGACAAAGAGTAAACGAAATTAGTACAACATAAAAAAATACCGACATGAATAATAATATGTATATCACTTAAGTGTATCATCATCAAGTACAACATAAAAAAATTGAATACCTGACACTACTAATAATCTCGATCACTATCATTAATAAATGCATAATCATCATCATCACTATAATCAATGACGGGCTCATAGGGTTCAGTGGCATCAACATGTGGAAGGCCACCTTGACGTAATCGGTCAAGCATTGACAGGTCATCCGCAGCAGTAACCTCTTCTTGTTCTGGCTCTTCTTGTTCCTCCTCTAGGTTGATGTCGGATTCACTGTCGCTGTCTACTTCAATGTTTTGGCGTGAAGTATAGCGGTTCGTGAAACGCTTTTTGGAAAGACGTGTCTCTTGGAAGAATTCTCCTTCATATGTGTCTGGGTTAATGTGAGGTTCATAATCCCCTTCCTTTGGGGGAGATAGTCTAGCACGTGGCGGCACTTCATAAACGACATCCCAACCTTTCAGATTTGGATTAGTTTGGCAGGCCCACGGTATATAGAATACTTGGGTCGCCTGTGGAGCCGTAATATAGACATCAGGAACATCTAAATGGGTGCTTTGTTTGATTTCAACTAGCCCTATATGTTCATTAGTCCTTCTAGTCTCCTTCGGCTGAAACCAATAACATTTGAAGAGTACGACATTCGGTGGGTTGTCACCATAGAATAGAAGTTCATAAATTGCTTCAACTCTCCCATAATACTCGGTACCTCCTTCGCCGATAGCAGATACACAACAATTTGTAGACTTTCGGTCGGCCATAGACAGGTCTTTGCCATAGGTACGAAAGCGATACCCGTTGATGTCGTATTTGTCAAATGAACGGACCTTATAGTCAAAACCATTAGCGACTTGTCTCAATTCGGTGTCCATAGATTCTGAATTAGCCTACAAGTTTAATACGAAAGGATTGTTGCATTAGGCAGAAATTAGCGAATGTAATGAAATGGTCTAATAGAAATTACCGTTTCTTTGAACCAAGAGATGAAACCGGGATAGCCGCCTCCTTGCTTTGCGAGAAGCTCATAATCTTCGGCGGAATCCTTTTGGATTACCGCTCCATACGAGAATATGGCGACGTATCGACTATATGAAATATGCAGGAATAAGAGCACTTCAAAGGAAATAGAAGTTGCGAAACAATGTACCGAGAACTTACTCGATGTACGGCCGCACTTCTGTCAGGTTGTTGAAGATATACAACATAATGGTCCGCCATTCTTCGTTATCCAAAGATATTGGTTTCGAACCACTGGCTGGTGCGAGATTCCCTTTGAATAGGCTGAGGTTGGATCCACCCTTTTGAGGTTCGTCAGCATTGTACCGAGGCTTTGGATTATGCAAATGACGATTTTTGGCTTCGTAGTGTGCTGTCACGAAGTTTGCCGCCTCCTTAGTGATGAATGCCTCAGCCATCGATGCTTCAATTCTACGTTTATTTTTACATTTTTGTCGAAGCGTCTTCTGCATCCTCTCAGTTGGGTAGCACCAACGATTTTGCATGGGCCCCCCCAATCTTGCCTCAGTCGGGAGATGCAAAATCAAATGCTGCATTGGATTAAAGAAGCCCGGTGGAAAGATCTTCTCTAACTTGCAGATCAACTCCGGCGCCAACTCTTCCATTTCTTCTAGCACGCCAGGCGATAGTTCTTTCGCACAAAGAACATAGAAGAAATAGCTGAGTTCTGCCAGTACTAGCCATTCATCCTCAGGGATGAAGCCACGCAACATCACCGGCATTACCCGCTCAATCCATATGTGCCAATCATGACTCTTGAGACCAAATATCTTCAATTTATCAAGACTCGCTCCCCTCTTTAGATTCGCTGCATACCCATCGGGGAACATCAACTGCATTTTCACCCACAAGATAATTTCCCTCATAGCTGGCCTTCCAAGATTGAACCATGCCTTTGGCTTCGTCCAGTTCTGCTTTCCTTTCGGTTCTTTCATGTTTTGTAACGGCTTATCACATAGCGCCTCCAGATCGAGTCTAGCCTTAGTATTATCCTTTGACTTCCCATCTATGCCGAACAATGTACCAAAAAGTGCCTCGGCGATATTCTTCTCACTGTGCATCAAGTCGATGTTCTGTGGGCAAAGGAGGTCTTTGAAATAAGGCAGATCCCATAAGCATGTCTTATGAGTCTAGGCGTGCTTAGAATTATACCCCTTGAAGTACCCTGGACGCTCTGGATCTGGCTCGAGAGCATTTAACTGATCCAGGGTCTGTTGGCCTGTCAACGTAGGTGGTGCAGAGTTTTTGACAACTCTACCTCTGATGAAGTTCTTCTTGTCTTTCCTGAACTTATGGCAAGGATCCAGGAACTGTCTATGCATGTCGAAGCAAGAAAACTTGCGACCGGCCTGAAGACAACGAAACTCAAGAGCTCCCTTGCATGCGGGGCACGGGAACCTTCCATGCACACAACAGCCAACGAATAGCGCATATGCCGGCAAGTCATGCGTCGAGTACATGTAGTTGGGCCCTGGAATTATCAACGTCAGGAAAATGTTCTTTCTTTGCATAATCTGTCCGGGGCGGAGATTGAGTGGAAAGACAAATACGGGCCAACAACTGTATTGGGCTGCCATTAGACCAAACACACTGAACCCATCCGTGCTGATGCCGACTCGAGGATGCCTCGGATCTGCCGCTTTGTCAGCATGTAATTCATCAAACTTTTTCCATGCAACACCATCCGATGTGTGTACGATCATCAGATTCCCATCTGCAGCTAGTTCGGTTCTTTTGCCCGTTTTGTGCCATGTCATCTGTCTGGCTGTCTCTTCGACAATGAATAGACGTTGAAGTCTTGGTACGATTGGCATATACCGAAGAACACTAACGGGGATTTTGGTCTATTTCTTCTCACCCATACCGTTGTCTACCACAACATACCTGGAAGACTTGCAAATGGGACAATAGTTCAAGTCCGCATAGTCAAGCCTAAATAAGACACATCCTTTCTCACAGGCATGTATCTTCTCATAGGGCATCTTCAGTGCACGGAGGATTTTGTCCGACTGGTACAGGTTTGCAGGCATTACATGGCCTTTGGGTAGAAAGCGTCCAAATACTATCATCATTGCGTCGTAGCATTCTCTGCCCAAGTTGAACTGAGCCTTCAGAGCCATTACTTGTGAGATGGCATCCAACTGACAAAGCTCAGTGTGCTCATGGAGCGGACGTTTTGAAGACTCCAACATTTCATTGAAGGCCTTTACAGATTCCTCCATCTCCTCGTCCGAATCCCGAGAATCATCGAAGTCTTGCACCATGTTTTCCATCCCGGTACCATGCTCGTCAGTGCGATGACGATCCACCTCAGCTCGGTCACGTTGGGCAGACTCACCATGATATGTCCACACCGTATAATCGGGCGTAAAACCACTCTTCTGCAGGTGTTTGCCCATTTCAGCCTCTGTCCTCTTTTCCCAATTGCCGCACCGTAAACAGGGGCACCAGGTTTTCCTCTGGCCATTTGCAAATGCGGCTTGCACAAACCCCTTGGTTTTTGTGAACCATTCAGTGCTCCATTTGTTCTGACCAGTGTGACCGGTGTACATCCACGCACGATCACTCATCTTGACTTTCAGAGCTACTGGACACACAACAAATATATATATATATATATATAATTCACCATGTATATATTCATCAGTTGATCTACTTTGTCAATTTTATTACGTCCATGCAACCTACACTCTAATAGGTAATGATAGGTCCTAATCCCACCCGAGTATGTGTAGATTGGGTTCATTTTCCCATGCTACGCTCCGGATCCGACGCAAAATTTCAGCAACACCTCCCCGCTGTTCTCCTATTACACGTCTCTGCAATAAACAGAGAGGATGTGTACCCGGAGAACAACAGGGGAGGCACTGACGAAATTTATGCGTCGGATCCAGAGCAAAGCATATGGGAAAACGAACCCAATCTACACATACTCGGGCTGTCCATGGATAGCGTTGGACAATTCGAAAGAATCACGGTTATAAATATGCAAATGCATGCATATTTATAACTATAACGCTTTAGAACGGGAGACACATATTGGTTACGCATACTGATGATTCAAGACAGATATATAGCTAGCTATCAAGTTTCATCGGCACGAACACCGGAACAGAGCAAATAATTAAGGGGGGAGGAGGACATGTCATTTGTGCTCACCCACGAACAAAGGGGCAGAGCTCGTCAAACGCACGGGGAGGTCGTCGAACACCAAACCTTGCAGCGATGAAACAACTGCACATTTAAATCTACCCGATCAACACAATTATATATGATGTTTTTCATAACAAAATCAAAAAATATATGACCTAACCCATAATTCACAAATATATAACCCCGTCGGCCTCTGGAAGGCCAAAGAGCACCTTTTCGGGAGGTGTCGGGGGTCGGGGTGTCGTGTCGGTGTCGGGGTGCCGTGTCAGGGTCGGGGTGCTGTTTCGGGGTCGGGGTGTCGTGTCGGGGTCGATCAGGGTGTCGGGGTGTGGTGTCGGGGTCGGGGTGTCGGGGTCAGGGGGTCAGGGGGTCGGGGTGTTGGGGTGTGGTGTCGGGGTCAGGGTGTCGGGGTCAGGGGGTCAGGGTGCTGTTTCGGGGTCGGGGTGTCGGGGTGTGGTGTCGGGGTCGGGGTGTCGAGGTCAGGGGGTCAGGGGGTCGGGGTGTAGGGGTGTGGTGTCGGGGTCAGGTGGTCGGGGTGTCGGGGTGTCATGTCGGGGTCGGGGTGTCGGGGTCAGGGGGTCGGGGTGTTTCCTTCTATCCTTCTTCTTCTTTCCTTTCTTCTTCTTCTTCTTCTTTCCTTCTCTTCTTCTTCCCCTTCTACATATTCTTCTTTTCTTCTTCTTCTTTTTTCATATTTTTTCTACTTCTTTTAATAATATAACTAATTATCTAAACCCTAACACTAACACATACACATACACTAACACTAACACTAACACATATCTAGACCTAAATCTAACACTACACTAAATCTAACACTAACACTAACACATATATGGACCTAAATCTAACACAAACAATTAAACAGAAAAAAAGAAAAAACAGGAAAAAAATAACTCACCGAAGCTCGGGGGGGTGGCGATGGCGACGGGGGCGGCGGGCGGCAGGGTGGCGATGGCGACGGGGGTGGCAGGGCTCCGGGGCGGTGGAGCTCAGCGGAGCCGGCAGGGAGGCGGGGCCGATGGGGCCGCGGTGGCACCGGGGGCGACGGGGCAGGCTGCGGCGGGTGGCGGCGGCGGCGGCGGGTGCTGGGGGCGGTGGCAGGGGCGGGGGCAGGTGGCGGCGGCGGCGGCGGATGCTGGGGGCGGGGGCGGTGGCGGCGGCGGTGGCGGTGGCGGGGTGGTGGGGCGACGGGGCAGGCTGCGGCGGGTGGCGGGGGTGGCGGCGGGTGGGGGGGCGGCGCCACGTGGCGGGGGGTCGATCTGTTCGTGGAGAGAAACAGAGAGGAAGGGGGTGGGGGCTCGGCCGTTAGTTAGGTTAGTGAAGTTAGGTCTTTGCTGTCCGCTATTTTTCTCTCTTTGTCGTCCGCTAGCGGACGGCAAAGAGGGGAGCCGTTAAGTTTTGTCTAATCAGCTCGTAAGTGGGGCCACCTCTCACTTTGCCGTCACCCAGCTGACGGCAAAGAATCTTTGTCGTGAGCTAGCGGACGGCAAAGAACTGGCTGATGGCAAAATCCTTCTTTGCCATCAGCCAGTTCTTTGTCGTCCTTTTTTGTAAGCGGACGCTAGCAGACGGCAAAGAACTGGCAGACGGCAAATAAGCTAATTCCAGTAGTGTTCCTCCTATATATACCTACGTACCCCCAAACGATCAGATACGGAGCCAAAAACCTAATTCCACCGCCGCAACCTTCTGTACCCACGAGATCCCATCTTGGGGCCTGTTCCGGAGCTCCACCGGAAGGGGCATCGATCACGGAGGGCTTCTACATCAACACCATAGCCCCTCCGATGAAGTGTGAGTAGTTTACCTCAGACCTTCGGGTCCATAGTTATTAGCTAGATTGCTTCTTCTCTCTTTTTGGATCTCAATACAATGTTCTCCCCCTCTCTCGTGGAGATCTATTCGATGTAACCTTCTTTTTGCGGTGTGTTTGTTGAGACCGATGAATTGTGGGTTTATGATCAAGTTTATCTATGAACAATATTTGAATCTTCTCTGAATTCTTTTATGTATGATTGGTTATCTTTGCAAGTCTCTTTGAATTATCAGTTTGGTTTGGCCTACTAGATTGATCTTTCTTGCAATGGGAGAAGTGCTTAGCTTTGGGTTCAATCTTGCGGTGTTATTTCCCAGTGACACCAGGGGCAGCAAGGCACGTATTGTATTGTTGCCATCGAGGATAACAAGATGGGTTTTTTATCATATTGCATGAATTTATCCCTCTACATCATGTCATCTTGCTTAAGGCGTTACTCTGTTCTTATGAACTTAATACTCTAGATGCATGCTGGATAGCGGTCGATGTGTGGAGTAATAGTAGTAGATGCAGGTAGGAGTCGGTTTACTTGTCTTAGACGTGATGCCTATATACATGATAATACCTAGATATTCTCATAACTATGCTCAATTCTGTCAATTGCTCAACAGTAATTTGTTCACCCACCGTAAAATACTTATGCTCATGAGAGAAGCCATTAGTGAAACCTATGGCCCCGGGGTCTATTTTCCATCATATTAATCTTCCAATACTTAGTTATTTTCCTTTGCTTTTATTTTACTTTGCATCTTTATCATAAAAATACCAAAATATTATCTTATCATATCTATCAGATCTCACTCTTGTAAGTGACCATGTAGTGATTGACAACCCCTTATCGCGTTGGTTGCGAGGATTTATTTGTTTTGTGTAGGTGCGAGGGACTCGCGCGTAGCCTCCTACTGGATTGATACCTTGGTTCTCAAAAACTGAGGGAAATACTTACGCTACTTTGCTGCATCACCCTTTCCTCTTCAAGGGAAAACCAACACAGTGCTCAAGAGGTAGCAGTCATATCGTAGCGGTGCTTAGGTGAAGCCCTGCGTCGGTAGCAACATCATCACTGTCACCACGCCGTCGTGCTGACGGAACTCTCCCGTGAAACTCTGCTGGATCGGAGTTCGCGGGACGTCATCGAGCTGAACGTGTGCTGGACTCGGAGGTGCCGTACGTTCGGTACTTGGATCGGTTGGCTCGTGAAGACGTACGACTACATCAACTGCGTTGTGCTAACACTTCCGCTTTCGGTCTACGAGGGTACGTGGACAACATTTTCCCCTCTCGTTGCTATGCATCACCATGATCTAGTGTGTGCGTAGGAATTTTTTTGAATTTACTACGTTCCCCAATAGTGGCATCCGAGCCAGGTTTTATGCGTAGATGTTATATGCACGAGTAGAACACAAGTGAGTTGTGGACGGTACAAGTCATACTGCTTACCAGCATGTCATACTTTGGTTCGGCGGTATTGTTGGATGAAGCGGCCCGGACCGACATTACGCGTACGCTTACGCGAGACTAGTTCTACCGACGTGCTTTGCACATAGGTGGCTGGCGGGTGTCAGTTTCTCCAACTTTAGTTGAACCGAGTGTGGCTACGCCCGGTCCTTGAGAAGGTTAAAACAACACTAACTTGACGAACTAACATTGTGGTTTTGATGCGTAGGTAAGAACGGTTCTTGCTCAGCCCGTAGCAGCCACGTAAAACTTGCAACAACAAAGTAGAGGACGTCTAACTTGTTTTTGCAGGGCATGTTGTGATGTGATATGGTCAAGGCATGATGCTATATTTTATTGTATGAGATGATCATGTTTTGTAACCGAGTTATCGGCAACTGGCAGGAGCCATATGGTTGTCACTTCATTGTATGCAATGCAATCGCCCTGTAATTGCTTTACTTTATCACTAAGCGGTAGCGATAGTCGTAGAAGCAATAGTTGGCGAGACGACAACAATGCTACGATGGAGATCAAGGTGTCGCGCCGGTGACGATGGTGATCATGACGGTGCTTCGGAGATGGAGATCACAAGCACAAGATGATGATGGCCATATCATATCACTTATATTGATTGCATGTGATGTTTATCTTTTATGCATCTTATTTTGCTTCGGTTGACGGTAGCATTATAAGATGATCTCTCACTAAATTTGAAGATAAAGGTGTTCTCCCTGAGTATGCACCGTTGCCAAAGTTCGTCGTGCCGAGACACCACGTGATGATCGGGTGAGATAAGCTCTACATTCATCTACAACGGGTGCAAGCCAGTTTTTGCACACGCAAAATACTCAGGTTAAACTTGACGAGCCTAGCATATGCAGATATGGCCTCGGAACACTGAGACCGAAAGGTCGAGCGTGAATCATATAGTAGATATGATCAACATAGTGATGTGCACCATTGAAAACTACTCTATCTCACGTGATGATCGAAAATGGTTTAGTTGATTTGGATCACGTGATCACTTAGATGATTAGAGGGATGTCTATCTAAGTGGTAGTTCTTAAGTAATATGATTAATTGAACTTAAATTTATCATGAACTTAGTACCTGATAGTATTTTGCTTGTCTTTGTTGATTGTAGATAGATGGCCCGTGCTGTTGTTCTGTTGAATTTTAATGCGTTCCTTGAGAAAGCAAAGTTGAAAGATGATGGTAGCAATTACACGGACTGGGTCCGTAACTTGAGGATTATCCTCATTGCTGCACAGAACAATTACGTCCTGGAAGCACCGCTAGGTGTACCACCTGCGCCGGCAACTGCAGACATTGTGAATGCCTGGCAGTCGCGTGTTGATGACTACTCGATAGTTCAGTGTGCCATGCTTTACGGCTTAGAACCGGGACTTCAATGACGTTTTGAACGTCATGGAGCATATGAGATGTTCCAGGAGTTGAAGTTAATATTTCAAGCAAATGCCCGGATTGAGAGATATGAAGTCTCCAATAAGTTCTACAGCTGCAAAATGGAAGAGAATAGTTCTGTCAGTGAACATATACTCAGAATGTCTGGGTACTGCAATCACTTGATTCAACTGGGAGTTAATCTTCCGGATGATAGTGTCATTGACAGAATTCTTCAATCACTGCCACCAAGCTACAAGAGCTTCGTGATGAACTATAATATGCAAGGGATGGATAAGACAATTCCCGAGCTCTTCGCAATGCTAAAAGTTGCGGAGGTAGAAATCAAGAAGGAGCATCAAGTGTTGATGGTCAACAAGACCACCAGTTTCAAGAAAAAGGGCAAAGGGAAGAAGAAGGGGAACTTCAAAAAGAATAGCAAACAAGTTGCTGCTCAAGAGAAGAAACCCAAGTCTGGACCTAAACCTGAGACTGAGTGCTTCTACTGCAAGCAGACTGGTCACTAGAAGCAGAACTGCCCCAAGTATTTGGCGGATAAGAAGGATGGCAAGGTGAACAAAGGTATAAGTGATATACATGTTATTGATGTGTACCTTACTAGAGCTCGCAATAGCACCTGGGTATTTGATACTAGTTCTGTTGCTAATATTTGCAACTCGAAATAGGGACTACGGATTAAGCGAAGACCTGGCTAAGGATGAGGTGACGATGCGCGTGGGAAATGGTTCCAAAGTCGATGTGATCGCCGTCGGCACGCTACCTCTACATCTACCTTCGGGATTAGTTTTAGACCTAAATAATTGTTATTTGGTGCCAGCGTTAAGCATGAACATTATATCTGGATCTTGTTTGATGCGAGACGGTTATTCATTTAAATCTGAGAATAATGGTTGTTCTATTTATATGAGTAATATCTTTTATGGTCATGCACCCTTGAAGAGTGGTCTATTTTTGTTGAATCTCGATAGTAGTGATACACATATTCATAATGTTGAAGCCAAAAGATGCAGAGTTGATAATGATAGTGCAACTTATTTGTGGCACTGCCGTTTGGGTCATATTGGTGTAAAGCGCATGAAGAAACTCCATATTGATGGACTTTTGGAATCACTTGATTATGAATCACTTGGTACTTGCGAACCATGACTTATGGGCAAGATGACTAAAACGCTGTTCTCCGGAACAATGGAGCGAGCAATAGATTTGTTGGTGATCATACATACTGATGTATGTGGTCTGATGAATGTTGAGGCTCGTGGCGGGTATCGTTATTTTCTCACCTTCACAGATGATTTGAGCAGATATGGGTATATCTACTTAATGAAACATAAGTCTGAAACATTTGAAAAGTTCAAAGAATTTCAGAGTGAAGTGGAAAATCATCGTAATAAGAAAATAAAGTTTCTATGATCTGATCGTGGAGGAGAATATTTGAGTTACGAGTTTGGTCTACATTTGAAACAATGCGGAATAGTTTCGCAACTCACGCCACCCGGAACACCACAGCGTAATGGTGTGTCTGAACGTTGTAATCATACTTTACTAGATATCGTGCGATCTATGGTGTCTCTTACTGATTTACCGCTATCATTTTGGGGTTATGCTTTAGAGACGGCTGCATTCACGTTAAATAGGGCACCATCGAAATCCGTTGAGACGACGCCTTATGAACTGTGGTTTGGCAAGAAACCAAAGTTGTCGTTTATTAAAGTTTGGGGCTGCGATGCTTATGTGAAAAAGCTTCAACCTGATAAGCTCAAACCCAAATTGGAGAAATGTGTCTTCATAGGATACCCAAAGGAAACTGTTGGGTACACCTTCTATCACAGATCCGAAGGCAAGACATTCGTTGCTAAGAATGGATCCTTTCTAGAGAAGGACTTTCTCTCGAAAGAAGTGAGTGGGAGGAAAGTAGAACTTGATGAGGTAACTGTACCTGCTCCCTTATTGGAAAGTAGTTCATCACGGAAACCGGTTCCTGTGAAACCTACACCAATTAGTGAGGAAGCTAATGATATTGATCATGAAACTTCAGATCAAGTTACTACTGAACATCGTAGGTCAACCAGAGTAAGATCCGCACCAGAGTGGTATGGTAATCCTATTCTGGAGGTCATGTTACTTGACCAAGGCGAACCTACGAACTATGAACAAGCGATGGTGAGCCCAGATTCCGCACAATGGCTTGAGGCCATGAAATCTGAGATGGGATCCATGTATGAGAACAAAGTGTGGACTTTGGTTGACTTGCCCGATGATCGGCAAGCCATTGAGAATAATTGGATCTTCAAGAAGAAGACTGACGCTGACGGTAATGTTACTCTCTATAAAGCTCGACTTGTTGCGAAAGGTTTTCGACAAGTTCAAGGGATTGACTACGATGAGACTTTCTCACCCGTAGCGATGCTTAAGTCTGTCCGAATCATGTTAGCAATTGCCGCATTTTATGATTATGAAATTTGGCAGATGGATGTCGAAACTGCATTCCTGAATGGATTTCTGGAAGAAGAGTTGTATATGATGCAACCAGAAGGTTTTGTCGATCCAAAGGGAGCTAACAAAGTGTGCAAGCTCCAGCGATCCATTTATGGACTGGTGCAAGCCTCTCGGAGTTGGAATAAACGTTTTGATAGTGTGATCAAAGCATATGGTTTTATATAGACTCTTTGAGAAGCCTGTATTTACAAGAAAGTGAGTGGGAGCTCTGTAGCATTTCTGATATTATATGTGGATGACATATTGCTGATTGGAAATGATATAGAATTTCTGGACAACATAAAAGGATATTTGAATAAGAGTTTTTCTATGAAAGACCTCGGTGAAGCTGCTTACATATTAGGCATCAAGATCTATAGAGATAGATCAAGACGCTTGATAGGACTTTCACAAAGCACATACCTTGACAAAGTTTTGAAGAAGTTCAAAATGGATCAAGCAAAGAAAGGGTTCTTTCCTGTGTTACAAGGTGTGAAGTTGAGTCAGACTCAATGCCCGACCACTGCAGAAGATAGAGAGAAAATGAAAGGTGTTCCCTATGCTTTAGCCATAGGCTCTATCATGTATGCAATGCTGTGTACCGAACCTAATGTGTGTCTTGCTATTAGCCTAGCAGGGAGGTACCAAAGTAATCCACGAGTGGATCACTAGACAACGGTCAAGAACATCCTGAAATACCTGAAAAGGACTAAGGATATGTTTCTCGTTTATGGAGGTGACAAAGAGCTAGTCATAAATGGTTACGTTGATGCAAGCTTTGACACTGATCCGGACGATTCTAAATCGCAAACCAGATACATGTTTACATTGAACGGTGGAGCTGTCAGTTGGTGCAGTTCTAAACAAAGCATCGTGGCGGGATCTACGTGTGAAGCAGAGTACATAGCTGCTTTGGAAGTAGCAAATGAAGGAGTCTGGATGAAGGAGTTCATATCCGATCTAGGTGTCATACCTAGTGCATCGGGTCCAATGAAAATCTTCTGTGACAATACTGGTGCAATTGCCTTGGCAAAGGAATCCAGATTTCACAAGAGGACCAAGCACATCAAGAGACGCTTCAATTCCATCCGGGACCAAGTCCAGGTGGGAGACATAGAGATTTGCAAGATACATACGGATCTGAATATTGCAGACCCATTGACTAAGCCTCTTCCACGAGCAAAACATGATCAACACCAAAACTCCATGGGTGTTAGAATCATTACTGTATAATCCAGATTATTGACTCTAGTGCAAGTGGGAGACTGAAGGAAATATGCCCTAGAGGCAATAATAAAGTTATTATTTATTTCCTCATATCATGATAAATGTTTATATTCATGCTAGAATTGTATTAACCGAAAACATAATACATGTGTGAATACATAGACAAACATAATGTCACTAGTATGCCTCTACTTAACTAGCTCGTTAATCGAAGATGGTTGAGTTTCCTAGCCATGGACATGAGTTGTCATTTGATTAACGGGATCACATCATTAGAAGAATGATGTGATTGACTTGACCCATTCCGTTAGCTTAGCACTTGATCGTTTAGTATGATGCTATTGCTTTCTTCATGACTTATACATGTTCCTATGACTATGAGATTATGCAACTCCCGTTTACCGGACGAACACTTTGTGTGCCACCAAACGTCACAACGTAACTGGGTGATTATAAAGGTGCTCTACAGGTGTCTCCGAAGGTACTTGTTGAGTTGGCGTATTTCGAGATTAGGATTTGTCACTCCGATTGTCGGGGAGGTATCTCTGGGCTCTCTCGGTAATGCACATCACTATAAGCCTTGCAAGCAATGTGACAAATGAGTTAGTTACGGGATGATGCATTACAGAAAGAGTAAAGAGACTTGCCGGTAACGAGATTGAACTAGGTATTGAGATACCGACGATCGAATCTCGGGCAAGTAACATACCGATGACAAAGGGAACAATGTATGTTGTTATGCGGTTTGACCGATAAAGATCTCCGTAGAATATGTAGGAGCCAATATGAGCATCCAGGTTCCTCTATTGGTTATTGACCGGAGACGTGTCTCGGTCATGTCTACATAGTTCTCGAACCCGTAGGGTCCGCACGCTTAAAGTTAGATGACGATCAGTATTATGAGTTTTGTGTTTTGATGTACCGAAGGTAGTTTGGAGTCCCGGATATGATCACGGACATGACGAGGAGTCTCGAAATGGTCGAGACATAAATATTGATATATTGGAAGCCTATATTTGGATATCGGAAGTGTTCCGAGTGAAATCAGGATTTTACCGGAGTACCGGGGGTTACCGGAACCCCCCGGGGAAGTAATGGGCCGATTGGGCCTTAGTGGAGAACAGAGAGGGCAGCCAGGAGGTGGCGCGCGGCCCCCCTTGCCCTAGTCCGAATTGGACAAGGGAAGGGGGCGGCGGCCTCCCTCTCCTTCCTTCTCTCCACCTCCTCCTTCCCCCCTTCTCCTACTCCTACTAGGAAAGGAGGAGTCCTACTCCCGGTGGGAGTAGGACTCCCCCCTTGGCGCGCCCTCCCTGGCCGGCCACCTCTCCCCCCTTGTTCCTTTATATACGGGGGCAGGGGGGCACCTCTAGACACACAAGTTGATCTATTGATCTATTCCAGCCGTGTGCGGTGCTCCCTCCACCATATTCCACCTCGGTCATATCGTAGCGGTGCTTAGGCGAAGCCCTGCGTCGGTAGCAACATCATCACCGTCACCACGCCGTCGTGCTGACGGAACTCTCCCGTGAAGGTCTGCAGGATCAGAGTTCGCGGGACGTCATCGAGCTGAACGTGTGCTAAACTCGAAGGTGCCATACGTTCAGTACTTGGATCGGTCGGATCGTGAAGACGTACGGCTACAGCAACCGCGTTGTGCTAAAGCTTCCGCTTTCGGTCTACGAGGGTACGTGGACAACACTCTCCCCTCTCGTTGCTATGCATCACCATGATCCTGTGTGTGCGTAGGATATTTTTTGAAATTACTATGTTCCCCAACACGAGGCCGGTGGAGAAGATCAGCTTCTCTCGGTTAATGTTGATACAATAATAATCGATGACCACTCACTCTCATCCACGCCTAGTAATACCCACGGCACACAGGCCACACTCATGCATCATGTCCTGACTATGCGGGCCCACTGGTCACCCCTCCTCCATGCGCCTTGACTTCGTCAACCCCGTCTGGTCGTGGCTCGGTTGTCTCGCTGCCCAGTGGGGCCACCGTGGCAGGTGGGGTAGCCGTGTCAGCCGTGACATCCCCCCCCCCCCCCCCGCTTGTGTGCCGACTTGTCCCCAAGGTGGTGTAGAGGGAAATCGCTGCTGCAGCGCCAATGGGTCTTCCCATGTTGGCAGCGACGGGGGAAGGTGGCTCCCTTGCACCCGGATGCGAGGGCGGATGTCGCCGGCCACACGCACCATCTTGCGGTCAAGCACCAGCTCCGGAACATGTTCTGCCTGCAAAATTGAGTTATTTGGAGGTAGATCAGCACTTACTGGCACAGTAGCTCCAGAGGCCTTCTTCAGTTGTGAGACATGCACCACAGGGTGGATGCGGCTGGAAGTAGGCAGTTGTAGTTTGTATGCCACTTGCCCGATTCGAGCCAACACTCTGTATGGCCCATAGTAGCGGAAGGCGAGCTTCTGGTTCGGTCGTTGCGCCACTGATGATTGGATGAACGGCTGTAGCTTGAGCAGCACAGCATCCCCAACGGCAAACTCTCTATCTGTACGGTGTCGATCGGCCTGAACCTTCATGCGATCCTGTGCACGCTTGAGCTGTTGCTGCAAGTGTTCAAGCATCACTTCTCTTTACTGGAGCCATGCTGCAAGATCAGGGACTGCGCACTCATTGATCTGTGCGACGCCAAACTCTTAGGGAAGGTGGTCGTAGATGACCTCGAATGGAGTCTTGCCCAGAGCCGAATGAAAGGATGTATTATACCATTATTCCGCGAGAGACAGCCATTTTGACCAATTGCCAGGGCAGGAGTGGACGGCGCACCTTAGGTATCCTTCCAGGCACTGATTGACGCATTCGGTTTGCTGGGGTGGTATGATGAACTGAGACGCAGGTCCGTCCGACAGAGTTTGAACAGTTCCTGCCACACATGCCCTGTAAATATACGGTCCCGATCTGATATGATGGCTAGTGGCAAGCCATGGAGTCGGAAGATTTCCTTCATAAAGACTTTGGCAATTTGGAGAGCCGTGAATGGGTGAGTCAGGGGCACAAAATGCGCGTATTTGGAGAACTTGTCAACCACTACCAAAACCATGTCGTACCCTCCTGACCGAGGCAACCTCTCAATGAAATCGAGTGAGATAACTAACCATGGTTTTTGAGGTATTGGCAACGGTTGAAGGAGCCCTGCTGGCAAGATGCGCTCCGTTTTCGCTTGCTGGCACACCATACAGTTGCGCACCAGGGTCTTGACCTACAGCTTCATTCCTTTCCACGTGAACAATCGCTTGACCCTGTTGTAGGTGGCATGGAAGCCCGAATGGCCACCCGCGGCACTGTCATGAAGCGCTCGAATCAGGTGTTGTTGGGTGTCAGTATCTTCACCAATCCACACTCTCCCTCGGAAGCGCAGGATGCCATCCTGCAAGGTGTAATCGGGCTCACTGTCCGGTGCCAGGGCTAGCTTTGTCATACGTTGCTGCGCCGCTGGATCTGCCTGGTAACTGTGCTTGATAGCTTCTAACCACTTAGGTTTACATATGGAGATTGCGGCCATCTCTGATTCTGGCTTGTGCTCGCATCGGGACAGCGCGTCTGCCGCTCGATTTGTCACCCCCGTTTTGTACTGGATTGTGTATTGCAGGCCAATCAGCTTTGTAAACGCCCGTTGTTGAATTGGGGTATTGAGTCATTGATCCGTCAGATTCAACAGACTTTTTTGATCTGTGCGGACCATGAACTCTAAATGTTGCAGGTAGGGCCGCCAGTGGTCGATGGCCAGAAGTAGAGCCAGGCATTCTTTCTCGTACGCCGAGAGGCCTAGGTTTCGTGGAGCCAATGCTTTGCTGAGATACGCAACGGGATGTCCTCCTTGCATCAGAACTGCGCCAATTCCCGTGGCACTCGCGTCCGTTTCTACGACAAATTGCTTTCGGAAATCTGGCAGTGCGAGCACTGGGGCCTGCACCAAGGCTTGTTTCAGCGCAGAGAACGCGGCCTCGGCCGTTGGTGTCCATATGAAGATCGCCCCTTTCTTCAGCATTTCAGTGAGGGGTTTGCTGAGTACTCCAAAGAAGCGAACAAATTTCCGATAATAACCTGCTAACCCAAAGAATCCACGTAACTCTTTGACATTCTGCGGCTGCGGCCATTCTTGCACTACTTGGATCTTGCTCTTGTCTATGGCCACCCCCTTGTCACTGATGACGTGTCCCAGGTAACTGATTTCCTGTTGGGAAAACGTGCATTTGGACATCTTGGCCTTGAGATCTTTCTCGGCCAATAGCTGCAAGACGCGTTTCAGTAGCTGTCGATGCTCTTCCAGCTCTTCAGAGTGGATTAATATGTCGTCCATGAATGCCAAAACCCCGTGGCGAAGAACTGGCTTAAGCACGGTGTCGACCACCCCTTGGAAAGTTGCAAGAGCGTACGCGAGGCCGTACGGCATCACTCTGAACTGAAAGTGCCCCAAGTGCGTTCAGAATGCTGTCTTGTGCTCATCCTCCGGGACCAAGCGGATTTGATGATATCCGGCTCGCAAATCCAACTTCGAGAACCACTTAGAACCAGCCAACTCGTCGAGCAGCTCGTCGATCACAGGCATCGGGTAGGTTTTCTTGACAGTGATGGTGTTGAGATGACGGTAATCGACACAGAAACGCCATGTTTGGTCCTTCTTCTTGACCAGCAGCACGGGCGATGAAAATGCACTCGTACTAGGTGTGATGAGCCCTTTTTCCAACATCTCCTTGACCTGAGCTTCTATCTCGTCTTTCTGTTCAGGAGTGTAGCGATACGGTCTGATGTTGATCGGTTTCACCCCTTCAAGCAGAGGAATAGTATGGTCCCATGGTTAACGATCGGGCAACTTGGATGGCTCTGCAAACACTGAGTGGAAACTGTCGATGACATGTTGAATGGCTGGAGGCACTTCTGTGGCTTTGTCTGAGCGATCGATTGCACACAGTGATATCACATGAGCAATAGAATTACTTTGCTCCAGCCTGAGTAACTGATCCATTGTCACTTGCTCAACTTGCTGAAGCTTGGGCTGCAATCCTACCAGGGTGATAGATGCTCCCTGATGCTGAAACTGCAGCGTTTTTGCTGTCCAATCGACCAACATAGGTCCGCATGCTTCTAACCAATCCATTCCCACCACCATGTCATAAGAACCGAGAGGGAGAACTCTGACATCAGTCTCGAACCGCTGCCCTTGTGTTGTCTCACAAGCAGGTATGTATCCAAAACAAGTCAAGGTGCCTCCGTCTACAATCTTTACTGACACGGGCTGCATCAACTGAACTTGTGCTTTCAGTTTCTGAGTTGTTTCCTCACTGATGAAACTATGCGAGCTACCTAAGTCCACCAGGATCAGCACCTCGTGGCCATTGATCAAACCCAGCAATCGAACAGTTCGCGGGGTTGTTGCCCCTGTGGTCGCAACCTTGGAGATGGACATGAGTTGTTCCTCATCAGAATCTAACTCAGTCCCTTGCCTGTCTTGCGCTTCGGCCTGCAGCATCTCCAACAACTCTTCGACAACATGGAGTTGGACGGTGGCAGCGCACTGATGGCCCTGCCCCCATCGTTCCCCGCACTTGAAGTAGAGACCGCGCGCGCGACGGTAATTGCGCAGTGCGGCGACGCGGTCCTCGCCTCGTGCTGGTTTAGCGCGCCGGTCAGCTGCCCAAGCCGCGTCCAAAGCCCGACGATCTTCTGCCGCTGCTGGAGGCGCGGGGGGCACCGGGCGGGGATGTAATCCACCCGCAGCTGGCAGTGGACGAGCGGGGTGTCTCGCCTGGCCTGGGTCCTTCCGGGGCATCAGTCCCATCAGCTCCTCCTGTAACAGAGAAAGAGAAAAGGTGGAGTCCAAGTCTTGCGGGCGATGTAAAGCAACACCTACTTTAATGTCGGTTTTGAGACCATCAAGGAATTGCGTAGTGAAGAACAACGGATCAAAAGCAGGGTTATGAGCTAACAACCGATGCATGAGTTCCTCAAATTGTTCCATGTACACTGTAACCGACCCTATCCGACGAAGAGTATTAAACTGCCTAAGCTGAACTTGGTACTGTTCACGGCCAAATTTGGCACACACGGCTGAACAAAGCGTCTCCCAGGTGAAGGAGGTGTCGTGTGCTTCCTGCACATGCAGCCAACGCGCGGCATTACCCTCGAAATGGAGAGTAGATACCCGCACCCACATCTCTCTCTGAACTCCATAAACACTGAAATATTTTTCACATTTGTTTTTCCAGAATTGGGGGTTTTCGCCATCGAAGGATGGAAAATCAAGCCGCGGAAGGGCCCAATTGCCGTGTCCCCCGAAAGAAACGTGAGGCGACTGAGGTGGAAGATCAACAGTATGTGCCAGATCCCAGCCCAATTCGCCGGATTTCAAAGGAAAAGGGGGCCGGAGAGGCTCACCCGTGACCGGAGGCGGCACCAGGGTAGTGACTACCCCGTGTGCCGAGCCCCCGGAGTCGACGTTCCTGCTGTGGCCACTTGACCCGTGGTGCCCAGGGTCGTCGGTCGGAGGAGATGACACCGGCTGCACCACCGCGTCCTCAGGAGATGTCGAAGACGCAGTCAGCATGGGGTGGAGGGCGATCCGGCCGACCTGGGTACGCAGCTCGTCGAGTTGCTGCTGCAGGTTGGTCACCGACGGCCGCCAGAGCTCGAGCGACTGCTGGATCGCGTCGAGACGGGCGTCGTTGGCGGCGCGCCCGTCGTGGACCGCCTTCGCCAGGGCTGCGATCTGCTCTTCCATGGTTGCCGCATGCTGCGCTGCTTTGGTGTGGTAGCGGGGCTTCTGGTAGAGTGGATCCAGGATGATTGACCTCTGATACCAAGTTGTAAGGGTCCCGATCTAGATCTGGGGAAGGGATAGGAGGGGAAGGAGGACGAAGGAGGCCGGTGGAGAAGATCAGCTTCTCTCGGTTAATGTTGATACAATAATAATCGATGACCACTCACTCTCATCCACGCCTAGTAATACCCACGGCACGCAGGCCACACTCACGCAACGCGTCCTGACTATGCGGGCCCACTAGGCACCCCTCCTCCATGCGCCTTGACTTCGTCAACCCCGTCTGGTCGTGGCTCGGTTGTCTCGCTGCCCAGTGGGGCCGCCGTGGCAGGTGGGGTAGCCGTGCCAGCCGTGACAGCGCCTCTATACCATCCACCGATCCACCCATCAATACCGAAAACAAAATCAAGCGCCCTGCGCCCGGACGCGGATTTTTAGAGCACAGGCTCTTGGACACCTCCTATCCTCAGCATCTAATGTTGCTTTGAGATCCGTGCTACACAACTAACTTACTACATGAGAACTTTCTCTTTTTTGTTTCTTCAAAACAAAACAACAAGTGAACTTGAAACTTTCCAGGACAATAAAACATTCTTAGAACAATGTTGGATAAAACTTTCAGATTTTTTTGTCAAAGAAAAATATAGAAAATGATATTTTTTTAATTAAAAAAATTCTTATTTTTAGTATTTATGATGCACGAAAAAATCTGAATGTTTTTTCCCATATTCTAGTAAGAATGTTTTGTTGTGCTGAAAAGTTTGAAGTTCATAGGTTAAACTAAATGAGTGAAACAAAAAAGAGAAAAGTACTTGCACGAATCGTGATGCAGAATTGGATGGCTAGATAAGGGGGTGTCCATGAGCCTAAGCTCCACAGGATATTTTCCCCCTGCGCCCCTGCCTCTCTCCGCCTCCCATCCTCACCCCTTGGCCGCAACTGGTTAGGTCGAGAGATCTTGACACAGAACAGGACGAGTCCAGTCGCCGCAACAGGAGCGCCATGACTGGTTTCTCATGCCTGGCGCTGCTTGTGCGCTTTAGCGCTTCCATATCCAGCCAGCGAAGGAATCAATCACGGCAGGTTAGCCTTTGACTTAACATGCGCGTCTTGCCGGATTTAATACTCGATTTGATTTGGTAACCCTTGCCGGTGTGATGGCCTGCATAGGTCCCTCTCCTTTTTACCTGTGAAAATGTTTTACGGAACCATGGTTCAGCCGAACCTACGCTCGACACCATTGATTTCTAAACACTATTCAAGAGGATCCATGCATCATGCATGGTTGATTAAAAAATGCAGTTGACATGCATGTCACAGGTCCACATGTAGTCAGATGTTAAATCGTACGGCATAGACCATAGATTCGGCAGAACCATGGTCCTGAATCACGTCTCTCTGTCAAGTGCGCCACTGAACACCACATGTGGAGGAGGTGGCGCCAGTGTACAGCTAAGACACGGCGTCAGGCATGACATGGTTTTGCATTCTGAATTTCTGATCGTTTTTCGGATGCAGCATTTTTTGGGCAAGTCTATACAGTGTGATACAAATAGTTTAAACATGCTCTGAGTGTTGAAGAATTCAAATTTGATACCGCAATTTCTCTTGAATGTTTTACTTTTGTGTTTTTATTTGTCCTGCATTTGTTTTTCAATGCTGATATTGCAGGGTTTAACGACTGCTTCAATATTGTAGGAAGAAGTGTGGAATTGGAAGCATCGGTAGAAACAGTAATGAAGGCAAGACCGACTTAGTAAAGCTTTTGGTTTTTGTTTACTGTGGTCTTCTTACATAATTTAAGTTTTAGATCCAATGCATGAGCAGAAAATGCTAGGTTCTTAATACATGTGACACGATATGCAGGACCGTATATTTATTTATTTACTTAGGGAAGGAGAGAATATAATTTAGGTATAATGTACATGTTCATTTTACTTTTACTTTGACATATGCTTATGCTCCTTTTTTGTAGCCAGACCAAACTCTGCACAGATGCACATGCACCGCACGCCTCACTGATGTGAGGATCCATTTCCCTCAATCCCCTCTTAATCTCCAACATCTCCCCCTTCCGATGTTGGCGTATACTTGACCGGAAGTGAGTGCGCCGTGGAGCAAAGCTCAGCCTGGGTCTTCATCAACGCAAGACAGGGTGGGAGGGAGCGGGAAGTTTTTCAGCCGCATGAATGTGGAAGGCGCTCGACAAATCAGAGATGTATGAAGCTTCTGCCGAGGTAATTGATGAGAGAAGCTCTCATGTTTTGTTCTTGATCCTGAAACAAAGCGACTGGTCAGCGTGTTTCTGTACGATGCCCAAATGCCCTTACATGTTTCAGCTTTCGTTTTTGTAGTCTTGATAGATGGGTCTCATCTATTTTTGGTTGCAGATGTTTGAGAGGGGCAGCATACACATAAGAGGGGTTCAATATTGTTAACTCACATCATCCAGACCAGGTTAGCACACATGCCATGCAGATTCTACTACTTGATGTAGCCTTTCTCTTAGATGTAAGTAGTATTTTTACTGCGCTACTCTTTGATCTCGAGTAGTTTGTTCGTGTATTGTTTTAGATGCCAAATAGAATTAAATGGAATATAAGTTTCAAAGTTTCATTATGATAGATGAAAAGTACATGAAGGTAAACCGATATGTCTCCTGCCACTCGTATAGTCGTGGCTGTCCTTGACTATAGTGTACTTAGGAGAAGGAGATGAACATGAAGAATGCGTTTGTAGTGTGGCTGTCGTTGATTAATGGCACCCCAAGCAGCGGTGATAACGACCATGGGGAGGAGAGCACAAACATCAACAACCTCTTGGCCTTGTTGGCTTCTCCAACATCAATAGTGACGACCAGCTCGCCATACAGTTGCTAGAGTGCTAAAGAATGGTGGAGAAGAACAATGGATTGTTGATGGAGCTAATCAACAAGGACGATAAGGACGGCCACAACAGTGAGAATAAGAAGGCGGAGCTCGTCGCCGTCGGCCGCCAGCTCTGCAGGGAGAAGAAGAACGACAATGCGTTAATGGTAAAGAAGTCAACAATGCCACCTGGTGTGCAAAAGGGTCCTAAAGGTATATGTTATCCACCATTGGTATTGACCCATTAGAATATGTATGCCCCCGATGCAACGCACGGGCAATTTATATACATTG
Organism: Aegilops tauschii subsp. strangulata; assembly: GCF_002575655.3. NCBI lineage: Eukaryota > Viridiplantae > Streptophyta > Magnoliopsida > Poales > Poaceae > Aegilops > Aegilops tauschii. The sequence goes on from NC_053039.3 coordinate 6,875,336, forward strand.
TTGCCCATAACAACGTTGCCTGCAGCATGGGAATTGTATATATTAGAATTGAGTTATGATGGCATAATTTTTTCCGTCACAAGTTAAATGAGCATTGTGTAAAAGTCTAACTTAGTTTTCTTTCGCATTCTTCTATAAATTGGAAGGCCAATATAGATTTCTCAATGTATCATTTTGGGATTATTTGACCACCGAACAATATTGCCATGCTGACCATTTCTCTTGTCTTTGCAATATCTATAGGCTCTAATGTAAAAGTATAATGTGCTTCACTGATTTTTTATTTCTTTTGATTTTGCATTGCTTGTTATTTATGCTTATAGCTTTATATGTGAGATTCTATTTAAGGACACCTTTTTCATTTGTTAGTTGAGGTGCTTCTGAGTTTATCAATCAGTTGACGCATGTGGTGCCCTTTTGGGTTTTTTTTTGAAACTATGATGATTTTTATAGCAAATTCGAAACTATGACCCCGTCGGCCTTCTGTTGGCCGAAGAGGGACTTTTCGGCCTACCATTGGCCGAAGTGGGCTCTTCAGCCTCCCGTTGGCCGAAGAGTGCCCAGCTGGGCCGAAGAGCACTTTTCGGCTTCCCGTTGGCCGAAAAGTGTCAGGGTCACAAAACGTAATTAAGATGGCCACAAATGAAAAAGTTATCAACATGAAAAACCTTCGTCTCGTCGAAACGGTTGATTTTGATATAAAAATCGTCTTAATCCGACGTCGTATGCAACTTGTAGAGCCAAAACAAGGTCAGCGGCAGAAGCTGCAGAGTTACTTTGGACAGACCGAATGGAAGTCAGAAAATTTGTCACGGGACACCCGGTGCCCTCGGTGAGACCGTGTGGAATACAGAAGAGTACACAAGTTTGGTCATGTTCACTCGGTGAGACCGAACCAAACCACTCGGAGGCTCCGAAAAATTGCCAAAGATTTTTGGATAGATTTTTAGTCCTTTTATTATACGGGAAGTCCAGCCGCCTCATAAATCGATGTGGGCCTCCGAGTGGTTTGGTTCGGTCTCACAGAGTGAACGTGACCAAACTTGTGTACTCTTCTATATTCCACACGGTATCACCGAGTGCACCGGGTGTCCCGTGACAAATTTTCTGACATCTATTCGGTCTGTCCGGAGTAACTCGTTGCATACGAGCTCGGATTAAGATGATTCTTATATCAAAATCAACTGTTTCGACGAGACGGAGATTTTTCATGTTGATAACTTTTTCATTTGAGGCCATCTTAATTACGTTTTGTGCCCCTAACACTTTTCGGCCAACGGGAAGCCGAAAAGTGCTCTTCGGCCCAGCCGGGCACTCTTCGGCCAACGGGAGGCTGAAGAGCCCACTTCGGCCAACGGTAGGCCGAAAAGTCCCTCTTCAGCCAACAGAAGGCCGACGGGGTCATAGTTTCGATTTTTATGCATTAGGCCGTATAGTTTCCGAATTTGCTATAAAAATCATCATAGTTTCAAAAAAAATCCCCTTTTGGAATGTCATTTTTTTCTTCCTTGCATCTCAAATGCAAGCAACCATGCTTCTACCGAGGCTTAGAAGAAACCAAGGTGTATGTTCTAGAACCTCTTTTATATTATTTCATCACAAAAATTTACTGCAATATTTGCTTTTTTCGTAAATACACATGATAGACTTGAACGATCTTTTGTTATATTGCATGATGCCCTATTGATATGGTACGAGAAAAAAATCTGATTGTAAGGTTTATCTTCATATAGCAACTTGCAGGAAATAAGTTGCAACTTAAGAAATCTAAAATAATGGTTTTGATGTTAATGGCCGGGATGAGGCCATAGGTCTTTTTGATCCGTATCTAATTTTCCAAAGGTTGAAAGATGTCTTTACTGTCAAGTTTATAGTCATCAAATGGTCCTTCATTACCTGATTGCAGGCTGTTGTCAAGAATTTCACCCCACCCATTGCGTATCACCTCTGGCTGCAGCAATAGTGTGTCAATCTAGCTCACGTGAATTGAGCTACACAATGTCCTATTATTACTCCGTTACTCAAAGAGTTGGTATCCCTAAATGGTAAGAACAGAGAAGATTCTTAGTGAGTTATTGCACGTATTTTATTCCGATCTTCTAGAAAAATCTTTTCTGGTTTAAGCACAACCCATATTATGGTTCTTTTATACCAGTTATGTTCACTATTCAATGAAATTTCTTTTCACTGAAATAAAAACTACGTAATGCTTACAATTGATCTGGTCAGCTAGATAACTAAATGAGTTAATATTATGCGTACTATCTTTTGACATATGTAATGTGGGGTAGAAGACCAGTGTCTCTTGCTAGGGATTTCTGGGGCAACATGCCACTGATTGTATGCACTTAACTATTTTGCTTTTGGCTTCCTGCTATTGTATTTTATGTTGTCTGCAGATGCAAATACTTTTACGACTAATCAGTCTCGGATAATACTTCAACCCAAACATCAACGGAGCAAATAACTTGATTTAAAGGTACATTCCTGATTACCAATGCCTAGCTATTTTTCGATCTTGACTAACACAAAGGGTGCAATATGTAGGTTCAACGAGCTCCGACGCTTTCTATGACCAAAGAAGTCATTCAAGCCAGATTTTCTTTCAAGATAACAACAATGCCTAGGAGCACCCCTGTCCATTGAACAATACCAGAGAGATAGAGCGCTACTGCCTTACATTTTTCAATATCCCTAGCTTTATTTTCATTTTTATGATAATTGTGGTATTTAAAAATTTAGAATGCCTTGTGCGATTATGTGTGGATTTTGCAACCCATATAATCTCCTATCAGACTGGATATGATCAAAATAATTCTGCTTTTCATCATTGGCTGTCATCAAGTAGAGCTTATTTTGTCGATGGATGCATTGGTTTATGTTTCCAGGCTTTTAGTTTTTCCCTTATAATATTCAGTTGATTCCAGTGAGGGGCGGCGACCCATGCTAGACGTGTGATGAGGGGAGTGTTGTTGACGCGGTATGGGAGACGTCTCGTGGAGAGAGGGGAGGGTGAAAAAGTGGTGGATCGCAAATGCTTGGATGTTTTTGATCTAATGATTGGTATGCATGCTTCAACAATAGTACTTATGTTAGGTGATGAGTAATGTAAGATGCAGTGAAACATGGTGGACGTGGCTTCGTAACAGAGCCGGCGGAGAGATATCAAGGGTGATGTTGAGGCCGGCGACGGAAGAAATGGCCAAATGGGGCTCCTCAGTGCAAGTGAGAAGCCTGGTCGGTTCCCGTGGAGCAATGCAATGTCGCATCAGAATGTATTGGGTTCCATTTTCAGGCGGAGAAGAAGTGATTAAGGCATGTGCATGATTCGTTTGTTTGATCCTTCCTTATTTCACTCAACTTAGATTCATTTACTTTTGCACTTGCTCATGATTGATGGATCGAGAAAATTAGTGACATTAATTGCAATGAGGAATATCATATATCCATAAAACTCAGATTTGTTTTCAATAGAACATGATCATGATGAGCCAGTAAGATTTTTGATTTTTAAAATGCCCGTGGCAACGCACGGGCATTCTACTAGTAACTGAATAAATGGTGGGTCGTATCTATGTGGTATTTGTCATCGTCCGTTGTAGCCTTGCAGTGATAGATACTACATAGTGGAGGAATAAAATGAACAAAGAATGATGCAGTCCTTGTTGTACCCTTGCAAGTTAGATGCGCGTAGTAGAGGAATATTAGGATCTAGCAAAAAAAAGTAGAGGAATAGAAGGAATAAAGAATGATGCAATCGAACCATAGGTAGCCTTTTTTTGGACATAGCCAAAGCTCCACGCGGCCTCACGGCCCACGGCGGCCCGGTGCATCAGAAGGCTCAGAAATAAGCCTACGGGGCAGCGGGCCTTTTGATGTTGGTTCGATTTCGGCCGATTTTGGTCTATTTCTCATAATATGTGCAGAGCAGAACAATTTTCTTGTCTCGGGGGGGAGGGGGGGGGGGATCCCCACCTGAATATATTGCTCAAAAAGCTGCCAAAGCCAAGAGTCACCCCTTAAGCTTTGGTTGATTTAGTTTATAAGGAAAACTTGATCGAAAACCTAAACAAGTTGACCCCGACATTAGCAAGGTGGTTCTAGTGCTCTTGTTTTTTTTAGCAAAACAGAACAAGGGGCACTAAATTACATGTACACAAGTTATTTCTAATATCCACTAGGCACACATCTAATATGGAAACCTTTTCTTTTCCCGGCAGCCAGTTCAAGAGACTCTAGTACCTGTCACAAAGAATAACACAACGTGAGTGTCAAATAACCACGCCTTCTTCTGCATGCAAAACTCCTCTCTCAAGGCGAATGTTTTTCAGCCTGCAAGTAATATCTAATACATACCTTTTCTAAATGATTTATTTTTTATTCTTTGCAATATGTCACACAACTAAAACTTAGTGTCTTATAAATCACAAGGGTAGAAACAAAAAAAGATCTCTTAGCCAAAAAAATTCCTAAAATTTACAACTTTACAGACAACCTAACATGGATTCTTTGGTAAAAAAAAAGATGGATGAACTCTCGAAGTAGGCTTTCGCCCCGCTTTTATAGATAAAGCAATGGTCCATACAAAAAGCATCCAAGTCACAAGCGAGAAACGACGGCTGGGTCCACAGCACAAATAAGCCCAAGAAATCAAAAAGGATGAACTCTGTTCTCAACAATTTACTTTTTAATGCTGGACCAGCCATTTACGAAAACCAGGAACTCGCCAATATATCAGCGAACAATGTCAACCGATGCTTACAAGGGATTAGAGACTGCTGTTTGCAGATGCATTCCATGATTGTTAACATAGGGAGTGTATGAGGCATTGATATGGCAACTTCATGAAGAAGTTTCGTGGTGAAGTGTACACACAGCACTTGTACCCTGCACCACCAAACTTCTTCATCAAGGTACCACATGGAGAAGATATATGCGGCAAATCCACATGCTATATACTCCTTCCGTTCCAGAATATAAGGTGCATCAACTTTCGCGCAAATCAAACTTACGTATTTTTGACCAGGATTATAGAATAAAATAACATCTATAATACAAAATAAATAAAATAAGAAAATTCTTTTCGTGATGGTACACATTTTTTATTGTAAATATTGAAGTACTTTTTTCTAAAACTTGGTCAAACATGCACACGTTTGACTTTTGAAACAACTAATACACATTATATTTTGGGATGGAAGAAATAGTTTTTAGAATCGCCACAAAGTATTATGGTATAGATGTGGGTTCTCTGAAGCTAATAGCTCATAAATAACATATCTGAACGTTCTAACAATCAAATGAAGGACCCAACATAACAGCTTCAAAGACTGGTGGCTCTCTGCTCGCCTTTCTATTTCAGGAAACAAGAGAAAAGGTTTTTTATAGCCTATGTTTCCTGTGAGCTTGGTCAATCTGGAGGGAAAGAAACTATCAGAATTTAACTGTCAGGCTGCAGCTCTTCAGAACTTCTTGTTTTGACTAGAAGCTCTTCAGGGCATGGATAATAAGCTCAGTGGTTTACAATTTGTGGAGTCTGGACAGTGTTAAGGGCCAGAGCAAACAGGTAGCTGTTGTAAGTTCGCAAGTTGCCTGTTTCAGTTTAGTTTGGGCCGTTAAAATGTTGCAGGCCGCATCAAGGCTGTTTTCTTTCTTGTATTAAAATACGCAGCCCTTTTGCATGGTTAGAAAAAAAATAGCAATCAAATTAAAGACCTAAAGGGGCTCCATAAGAGAGCTCATTATGGGTAAGTTTAATGTGAGGGGACAAACAAGTAGGAGGTTGGAAGGCTGAATCTTGCTAAGTATAATGAAACAACTAAATGCATTGAGCAAAAAAATTGGGATCCATATAGTTGCTTGGAGAAATGAGTTTGAAGCAGAGATAAGTATGCTTGAATCACAAGGGCGTGATACACTACAAGTCATAGACATAAAAGATAAGACATGTTCATGCAGAGTGTGGCAAGTTTTTGGGAAGCCATACCTTCATACATTGCCCTCAGATGCTCAATCAGGGGAGCTGAGATCCAAGCACATGCCGATTATTATTACAACATTGAGATGTTTAGGGCATCATATGCTGGGTCAGTACCATCCATGGCAGATTCACTAGATAAGACACTCGGGTTGCAAAGTACACCCACCAACTCTAAAAAGGCCTCCAGGCAGACCCAGGAAGCAGAGAATTAGGAGATTGTTTTTGAACCTGGTAGAAAGGTGGTTAGGTGCAGAACGTGTAAGGGAGTGGGCCATACGACAAAAACATGCAAGGAGCCGGAACCCGAACAAGAATTCCTATGATCTTATCTGATGTTGATGAGGAACCAACTTCAAACTAATTTGTCCTCTCATGTTAATTTGTTTTACATATCATTGCTTAGTACTGAGTACTATGTTTAATCTTATAAATCATTGCAGAAAGAAATGTGCACATGTGATTGAATTTTTTTGAACTTACAGACTTTTCCAAGTCTTAAACTTGTTCAAATTTGTGAATTTACTTTCAAAATCAGTGATTTTTCTAAAAAATAAATGATTTCTTTTATCAAAACTCATGAATAGTTTGCAAATTCTTGAATTTTTTAATATCATTGACTTGTTTTCAAATACCTGAATTTTCTAAAATTTGTGAATATTTATTTAAAAACAACGAATTCTTTTACAAAATTCATGACCTTTTTAGATATTGTGGACTATTTTTTCGAAATCCATGAACTTCTCATAAATTCGTGATAGTTTCCTGTTTGCTCTTTTTGTAAACTTTCTTTGTTTGTGTTTTACAAAAAGTCAAAGTTGATAGGTTAATTGGTCAACCATTGATCTACGAACCAAATGCATGCTGGCGAAGTGACCGCTTGTGGGTCTAATGGGCCAGCCCATGGCTGCGGGCTAGTGGGCGCTAGAACTCCTAACTAGCCAAGAAGCCGCCGATTAGAAGGTCTCAATGGTAGGGTTTTCTGGCCGTTAGATTGTGTTCCCATTTCCTGGATTTCTTGGATTTTTGTGGGGTTCTAGGACCAACATAACGTAAAAAATCTTTAGATAAAAAAAACATAAAGTAAAAAATCGAATGTATCCATGTGTTGGACCTTGGAGTCCAATCAATTTGCTGCACCATGGTATCTAATCAGCCTGAGTCCAGAGAGGAGAAGGGCCCAAAATACTAAATTGTACTCCCTTCGTCCCAAAATATGTTACTCAACTTTGTATTAATTTTATACTAAAGTTAGTAAGAAGTTGAGTCATTTTTTTGGGACGGAGAGAGTAATAATGAGTAGTATATCATTATTTATTATGTTCAAACTAGTAAAAATAATAAAAGACTCAATTTGGAGAAGCAGATCCACACCATGGAAAAATAGCATGTACTAGGAACAACAGAATTGATATGTGATTTATTTATTAATTTGAGAGACTGGCTGGAGCTCGTGTGTGCACATGAAACCAATTGAATTCTAGAAGAGGGTATCAAATAATCAAATCCTATTTATGCAAAAGTAGAATTGAGGGCACTTCAATATTTACTTGTATTATAAGCAATGCAATGTTGGCACAAAGTACAAAGCATGCACATGGTATGAACTTATTAGTGAACACAGCTTGCAAAAACCATTTTTCTAACAGATTTGTTTATCCTCTAAAAATTTCTATAGACATGTGTACCTATAATACGCTAGAAATAACTATTAAGATATTTGTTAGACAATATGTTTTAGCAATCTCTACCACAATATTTAATCATATCAAAGTATACACAAACATATGCATGTACACTGAAATATATATAATATACTATGCATTTATGCAGTTTCCTATTTTAATTAAATATAACTTATGAATGTGCAGCCTAAATTTAACAGAACACCATTTCCAGCGATATACATTAGAAAGTTGTTACGGAAAAACTATACTTAATATTTAATAATATTACTATGTGGTTAACTATGAAATCTAAGAAATAGAAAATTATATCCCTTAAGAGATTAGTATGATGAAAATATTTAAAAAAATATAAAACTTTAGTATGAAATATTAATTGTAGTTTGACGGGCACATCCGCAAGCGGCAGCAGGACGAGAACCGGCACCGGCCGAAATCGAGAACCAGCCGGTGCCTCCCCTCCCTCTGCCCGGCGGCAGGACAAGAACTGCGACCTCCCATGTCAAGAACGGGCCTGCTGCCCCTCCTCTCCCCCCACCCCACCCCAGGCGGCCGGAGAAGAACCTGCAACGCCGAATCAAGAACGAGACGAGCGAGGCGAAGAAACACGAACCTCCTCCCCCGCCCCTCCCCCTTCCCGCCGGCGGCCGGAGAAGAACCAGCACCGCCGAATCAAGAACGAGACGAGCGAGGCCAAGAAACACGACCCCCTCCCCCTCCCTCCGCCGGCGGCTGGACAAGAAAGGCCACCAGACCCGCCGCCAAGAAACTCGAGCCGTGGCCTCCACATCCCTCCCCGTCGACGGCCCTCGGGTGTGTCGCCGTCCTCCTTCTCTTCTTTCCCCCTCTCCCCCCGTCCCGTTTCCGAGTTCATTTTCTAGTTCCCGCTTTAAGTTTGGGCACTGCTTACGTAATTTTTCTACAAAACTGCTAAAATAATTCTACAAAAAGTTTACGAACTAGACTTTCTTTCAACCAAAAAAGAATTCTACAAAAAGTTTCCGAGTCGATTAATAAACTGCTCGATCATCTCATCTTCTGGCCACGTCAACCAAAACAATAATACTTTTTACACTAATTTATAAAAGGGGAAAAGAAGATAAATTTTTGTCACGTTTCCGTAAGACGCGAGGGAGGCCCGGGGTTGAATGGAGCTGGCTGGGGCTACAACAAAGGCCGGCGAAGGAGCGCCGGTCGATGCCAGCCTTGTGCGCATTGCCTGGCTCCTAGTTGAGCTCGGCAAACGGTGGCGGACATCTTGAGCGGCGGCGGGGTTGGGCGGCGAACGTAATTTTGGGATCGAGTGGTAGGGTCGTGAGCATAGCGGGACTGGGCGCCGGGGATCGTGGTGGCCGGTGGTCGGAATCGACCGGTGTGAACACAAGGCCCCGGTGTAACGATTAGGGTTGGCGTCACGTTTTTGAGTCTTATGGTAGGTTAGACCTAAAATATGGGTTTTTGGTAGCAAAATATGGGTGGCTACCTATATACTCCATGCAGATTTGGACGGGCTGCCGGAGCATGTTATTTGTTTCAAAAACACAAAAATTTGTCTTGGGGTAATGTTAGGCCTCGGGGCAGCACGATTGGGCGGCAGGGCTTGGGGTGGCTGGCGACTTTACGTAAGGCAGAGTTATGTGAAACTTGCCCGTGCGACGGTCGGTGTTGGTGCTATTTTTTGGGGTTGCTTGTATCTTGTGGTAGGTTGTACGTACCCAAATATAGGTTCTCGGTAGTAAAATATATCCGACCACTTAATTTTTTTTATTTGCATGTACTAAGTATATTGAGATGTGTTGTTGGAGCCGTGTTTTGTCCATGTAATAAATAAATAAAATTCAGGCATTGTGGTGAAATTTTAGATGTGCTAGCTAGCTATTGGATCAGTCGCTACTTTGATAGTTCTTTTGTATTTTCCGTAGGGAAAGAAAATCCTGTGGCCAGCACATTTGCTCATTCGTACTTTCCTGTGTTGTGTGTGCAGTAACATACAACTTTTTAAAAGGCGAATATATTAATATCGCGAATATACCAATTACACTCAGCCTCAGCACCTACAAGATATAGCAAGCACATCCAGGATACACACAACCAAAGGAAAAAAAAGAAAGAAAAAGAAGTCCCGCTTCAGTGATCGACACCTCTCAACAGCCGCACACAAACCACCACCAAATACAACACCTGGAAAACATCAAAGGTCTCCAAAAGCAACGCCTCCAAAAAGGAAACAGTGCACAAGCGCCGTCGTTGCTTGATCCAAGATCTTATGTTTTCACCCTGAAGAAGTTCGAACTCTCAAAACAATTCCTTCAGCAAGACAACTGTCAGGCACAACCAATGAAAGCCAGACCTTAGGTTTTCACCCTGAAAGTCCCGACTCAGTACCCAAGGAGCACCACCAAAAATGAAATTCCTCCCGTGCTGCTGCCCCCACTTGACACTACTGCTCCCGAGAGTTATCAAACACCTAGCTGACTCCATCGCCTCGAAGGCCCCGTCCGTCTAACTGATCCTATGATCTCAGCGACCATGACCTTCTCCACAGCTGTCTACACCATAGAAATCGAGAACCGGACATGTCCCATGGTGTCAACAAACAAAAGAGCTTTGCGTCCCGCCCACATGAAACCTCGTAGGTTGAAAATGGACGTGCACGGCCGAATTCTATCCGATCCAGATATCTTGGGCAAGATATTCAACAGCAGTTCGGGAACACGTCAATGACTAGATCAAGGAGGACCGATCATGCAGGATGTTGCCGTGACGTGAGAGGAGCACACAGACCGCCACCTATATTATCACGGCAGCAGGCCCCCATGCCACCCCGATCCAACCCGTCGCCGCCCGACCGTAGCCATGGGCCGACCTCCACCAACCCACCCAGATCTAGATCCAGATCGGGGGGGGGGGGGGTCAGCATGAATCGCAGCAACCACCGCCCAGCCCCTGCACATCGGCGAGACGATCCCAGCCCGCCGGCCAGCAGCCGCAACGCGCCCGCCAAGTCCACCTGTACGCCTGAGCTAGGTCGCGCCGCCCGCGCTCGCTGGCCTCAGAAGGCGGCCGTCACCAGCACGGGCACGCCGACCACCCCACCACGCAGCCTCCCCACGGACGCCGTGCCCAGCAGCCGCCGCCGCCAACACGGCGTGCCCCGCCGCCGTGCCCTGTGCACGCGCCGCGTCGCAGCCCAGATCTGACGTCCCGCACCGCCAGCTTCTGACCAGGAGGGAGAAGAATCCCCGCCGCCGCCCTGGCCGACCGGGCTTTGCCCGTCAGCTCGCACCGGCGGCGGCAGGGGAGAAGGGAGGAGGGGGTGGGTTCGGTGCCGATGTAGGGGAACGCAGCAGAAAACAAAAATTTTCCGACCTACGCACCAGCCCAGGACCACTATGGAGACTGCATACATGGTTTGATCTTTTTCGTTACCGACTCGTAGCGCAGCGGGAAGTAGAGTCGATGACGATCGGCGGTGCAGATCCCCGCAGCTAGGATTTACAACCTCCCAACCGCGAGGATGTATACCCTCATCTGCTCCTCAGACAGCCCTCTAGGAGGCGGTCGAACAGCCCCCCGGACGGTGTCGCGGACAGCCCTTCGGGAGGACCTTCGAAACTCGAACGGTCACTCGGACAGCCCTTCGGGAGGACCTTCGAAACTCGGACGGTCACGCGGACAGCCCTTCGGGAGGCACTCACGAACTAAGACCGAAACTATGATCTCTCTACAGAGTTGCACACATACGGTGTCATCTATCCGGCAGGGCTTCGCCGTCCAGAACTAGTTCCTGCCGGAACCCAGACAACCTTACGGCCCTACGAAACTCTTTTCGTGGGAGGGAGAGAAGAAGCCAGATAATGCATGGCATGTGTATGAGAGCAAGGGATGAGTGTGGAGGGCTGCCCCTCCACCTCTATTTATAGGAAATCCCAAGGGGGTAGGGTAGTTTCACAAAAAACCCAAAATGCACATGAATGAAGTCCTTCCACAAGGACCTAGGAGTGAAACCAAGGAACAAGAGGGTCCCCAAGGGGGGATACCCCATGTGGCCGGCCACACCCTCATGAGGGGCCCAAAAAATGGCTCCTATCCATCCATGTCATCCCCAAGATCTTTTGGAGCAAAGCCCCAAAAGGTGGCTTTCCATAAAGTAACCATAAAGCTGATTTTCACTATTCACGACGACATTTTTCAGCGTCTGATCGAACTGAAAATATTTATGTGGGCTAAGAACATTTCCAGTACCCACTAAAATGATTTTCAACGCGTTCCGAAACAATTCCGGTTTTAGTGATTTTCATCTGCGAAACGCATATGAAGTGGCTCCGGCAGCTCCAGAACATTTCCGGTTTTTATCTCAGAAAATTCCAAAAAGCTTCCAGAATGATTCTGGCATCCTCCAAGAATTATCAGGCATGTGCCGAAACCAATTTGACTTAATGGTGTATCCCGAAACAACTTTTCGGTATCATCGAAACTTATCCGATGACCTCTCTCTGCGGTACGATTCCGCTGTCCGAAACTTTTCGGTGTCCGAAACTTTTTCGGTGATTTTCTCTCAGACTCCCTGTCTAGTATTCAGCAGATAGATGACCCTTAAGTGTGTGACCCTATAGGTTCGGTGAAGTATAGACATGACCCGGAACCCCTTCCGATCAATGATCAACATCGGAGCCGTGGACACCCATATTGACCCCTATACCCACACGAATAAATATTCGAGTGAACCTCCAGTTGTCGTGTGCTATTCCTGTTGCTTCGCGATATGTTACAAATACCCGAGGTGAGACATGTTGGCATTCCCGTGGATCAACAACTTTTCCACTATGCTAGTTACCTCGTTACCGGTATTGTTCTCTTTTCTCGTTATCGTGTTCCGGCATCCCCGTGATCAAATCACAAAGTGTCTGGCCAGACGATGATGGATACCGTAACACCGAGAGGGCCCAGAGATATCTCTCCATCGTCGGAGGAGCAAATCCCAATCTTGAGCTATCAAGTTACTTGACACACTTTTCCATGAACCCGTAAGCCGCCGTAATAGCCACCCATTTACGGATGACGTTTAACAAACCCCAAAGTTCATGAAGCAAGCATGAAGAAACTCGATACTCTCATGGTCTAAGGAATCATGCAAACGTTAACCATCTCTGTGTTATGTACCAATAAACTTGTGACGAATGAATCTTATAGCATAACATCATGCCGGGTCGATTCAACACAAATGTTCTCTTAACATTATGCCCTCAAGGTTGCTGACATAGACATGCCCATGATCAGGAAAACATAACCATCATGCAACACTTGAGCTAGTCTTAGAGGCCAGACTAGGAATACATTTTACCGTTTATTATTCCACACGTGCATATGAGTCTTCCTCCGAGCCTCGTGGTTATTGCAGACTCGAGAACCATAGCAGTTATAGCATGGAACATAAACATAATTATGAACTCGGAGATAAATAATATCATTTATTATTGCCTCTAGGGCATATCTCCTACAGACTCCCACTTGCACTAGAGTCAATAATCTAGTTAATGCTAATGCACTTTACACCTGTGGCACACCGGTGTAAATATGCTTCGCTTGTGGTATAGCCTGATGTCCAACGGATCTGACGACTTCAGTTCCGTGTGTATCTTTGCATGTCCTCGCGTTTTCACGTTTTCACAAAAAATCATATTTTGTGTGGACTTGGCTTTGTATGTATGTGAATCACAGGTCGAACCTGGATTCCTCAGACTGAGTTATGGAGCAACTACCTGCAGTAGTGTCCCATTGTCAAAAGCCATCTTGGAACTATACTAAGTTCATGAATGAACTATGTGATTCAACATCTTCTTTGTCGCTTCTAAAGCGTCAACATACTTAGCCCTTGTTATAGAATTCGCCACAGTAACTAGTTTGAACAAATCCAACTAACTGTGCCACCACATTGTGTGTTACACAAAACCCTTAACTTAAATCGAAAATCGCACGGTGAAAAGATGAAGACTATCGATGTAACATTTTACAACGAACTCTTCATGATCTCCGCTTGCAAGAAAACATATCATCAGTACTTACTCTAGTACTCAATGACATCTTTCACTGTTGCCCCACGATCAGTACTTTGATCACTTTAGTATCCATACTCGCAACACCTTGGGAGTATCGGACATATCTGGTTGTTTTACATACCATGGAATACATGATTAATCCAAACACAAAAGTGTGTGGAATCTCCATCATGTATTTTACTCATCAGTGTTTTGGGACACCGAGTCTTGCAAAAACTCCTTCCATGTGACTTTGGCAAGAATCACTCCTTGGCGTTTTAAATGCTAAAAGGTTTTAGCATCTTGTCAATATGTATTCATTGCTTAGCCCCATTAGGTAAATCTATCTCCATAGATCATCATGCCTAATATTGAGGCTATTTAGCCTAAGCACTTCATCGAAAAACTATTTTCAAATGAAGTCCTAATTCGTGTCAGGAAATTTATTTCCAATTACCAATGTGCCAAGCACATAAGGTTTTTAGAAATATTATTACGCTCCCACTTACTTTCTTGAATTACAAGCATCTTCGTTACCCATTGATGAACTCAAAACCCCTTTGACCCTTTCATCAAAACACGAAGATTCCAACTCCATTTTGCTCTCTTCTGTCCATTGCTGGAACTCTGAAGTTTGCATACCTACTAGCATCCTCTAGATCGACAAATTACTTTGGACTGTATCATATACAAGTCCTAGCTTTCATTTCCATCAGATGGAAATCCTTTTATCATCCATGTTTCATATCTCATGATTGAAATATGTATTAATTGCTAGTTCAACCCGAACCGACTTTAAGCATCGCTACGATGAAAACAACCTCATCGTAGTCAACTCTTGAACTTGTTATTTCAACAAGTCGAGCTTTATGGATAAAACTTTTTATCCATATCAGTTTTAAGTTCCATAAATATTCGTTAGACTCTAAGTCTTCCGAAAGGTGTATCAAGGTTTTAATCTTGAATCACTTATATGGAAACTAACTTGGGTTGTATTGGCATTTAGCCAATTCCGGAGTCAGGGCCCATCAACGCTTCCTTGTGTATCGTAGGTATAATGTTGTCTAACAACAATATCTCGTTTGCGCACCTGAGAGGTTTGCACGAGCCTTGCCTACGTGGTTCAGCTGCAAGTTCGACCGAAGTTCATACATTTTATTGTAGAAACTTCCGTATCAGTCGCAGTAGGAAACTCTGGAATTACTTCGAAGGTCTCTTTCCTTTGATCTGATGACTTAGATACTGTTTATCTCGTCGAGTTGCACTATTCTCCCACTCACCTTTTTGAAAGAACCATTCTCTTTAAAAGCACACCGTTTCACGGCAAAACTATTTGCCTCGGTATAGTGAGGGAGGAATACCCAACATTTTGGTATAACCTACAAAGTAGCACTGGTCTGATTTGGAATAGGTTTGTAACCTTTTACACAAGCCCCATATTCCAAATGTTAAGAAAAGATATAACATGGTTGGGCGTACCATACCATGGCTTCATTTCAACAGACCCGATGTAGCTCTTTTCAGTGTAAAAGCCGCAGTCTCTAAAGCATCACTTTAAAAAGGATAATGGCAAATTTATTTATGTCATCTTTGACCTTACCATGTCATAAATGGTTAGATTACATCTCGACGGACTTTTCACTTGCAGTGGTGTTCCGGGAGGTGCAAGTTATGAAACCCCTTTCACAACTCATCAGACATTCGCTAAACATGTAACTCAAATATTCCTTTGTGCAATCAATTTGCAGAAACATAATTTTCTTGTTACAATAACTTCTACTTCATTTTTGAAAACCTTTCGAATGATTTCAAAAGATCCAGACTTACGTCTCATCAAGTAAATATCCATATATCTACTTGAGTCATTTCTGAAGATAAATAAATCCACCACTAACAACACTTATCGGACTACACACATCAAATGTATGATCACTAATAAGTTTGTTGTTCGTTCCTTATTGCCTGTGAACGGTATTTTAGTCACATCACTTTTCGGAGGAAAGTTGCAAGTGTCAGATGATTCAAAATCAAAAAGACTTCAAAATCCATCATAATGGAATTTTCCATGCGGGTTTCTCCAATGTGACCAAATGTAGTGCCACACTTGTGTGGTATTCTTTTAGTCTTGCGACATTTAGCGTTAGTGTTATGGATGTATCATATTACCCTCAATATTCATAACATACGTCCCATCTTGGATGGAAGCATGGCCCTTCATTTTATTCATAATACTTAACAACAATTGTTGTTTTTATGAACAACTCTTTTGCAACATACATTGTGCAATGGGCTAGAGTGTATGAAACTCTAAAATGAATTATGAAAGTAAACCCAGAGGTATTGTATTATTATCAATATTCATAACATACATCTCATTCATAATGAAAGTATGGCCCTTGTGTTATTCATAACATCGAACATAAAAGGTTCTCTTATGAACAACCTTCTTGCAAGATACCTTATGCAATGGGCTAGAGTTTGTAAAACTGTAAATGAATTATGAAAATAAATACAGACGGCAATACACCGATGGAAGGTATAGTAACATTTACTATGTTCCCTGTGTATACCTTAACCTCATTTCTGGCTAGTCCTTTTAGGCCACAGTAGCTCTTACAGTGATTCGCAATTGAATGCAATCGAGCGGGTATCTTTGTGATTAACTCACAATACCCAAGAATTAGTGATTAACATGTTTAACCATAATTCCCAAGAACTATATCTTTGACCAGCCTACTATACAACAAAAACTTGTATGACATTCATACATGAGCTGGATATTCCAGTCATCTTTCTTTCTGCCTTTTTACTTCTAACAGTTTAACTTTTAGTATTTCTCCTACTCGCAAAAGAAGCACCCAACTTAAGAGTGGCGTTAGCCCCGGACTTCCTAGGCGTGTAAGTCATACTAACACCCTTTGGACACTTCCTTTCTCTTTAAGTTGTTGTTTTATTCACCTTTCATTATATGACAGGCGTTCTTCTGGATCCCTTTCCCAACAGTCAAATGCATAGTAAACACTTTTACTAATACTTGCAAACAAACATTGCTTTGTTTGTATCTGAAAATAATTTCCAGTTCCATGAATATCATATAACTATCCCAACTTTCGAAGTTTGGGTTTCATGGAAGCAAACATATTGCACTTGACTGAAACAGAATTATAGCTTTTGGATCGAAGGACGAGAGTCACATGATCCATAGCTTTAGCGGGAGGATACGGAAAGCATGCGATAGGACAAAGTCCTTCTCGGCACTTTTGAGGACAATCCTCATATTACGTTACCAATCGTAAAGTTTTAACCAGATATTTAACAGTTATTCAATTTTAATAGGGAAGGTGGAAACGCGAACCATTATTCTACAACTATTTTGCAAGAAACACTTAGACAGTGTTCATAATTAATTGCACTGAGAATTAAACATGTTAATTCAACAGTGCGCTCCCACTCAAATCAATATCTCTCACAATTAATTTTGAGTGATACAAGATCCAGACTTCAATTCATCGCCATAGAATCATCATCTCATAACGGGAATTTTAATCGGTAGGCCAACTTGCCGATCACATCTCTATGTGACTCTTGCTCATCTTTCGATGCGTGTGTTCCGAGCTCAGGACGATCCTGCCATGAACGTCAAGACAACCAAGTGATCTTGCTGCGAGGTCTGACCTCACCCGCCTCACACTTCTCTAATCGTTCGTACCCATGCATCCATGGCGCACCCCGAAAAGATAGGTGCCGTGACGGTGCTACACTTGGGAGAACACTAACTACTTGATATTTTAAGTGAGAGATCACCCTAATAAAAGCGACTACGGCGCAATCAAGAAGGGTGCATCATAAGGGATAAACATCTCAGGCAATTCATAATAGCATGATATGGTATAGCCCTTTCTGACGGAGAAGTATTTCATTTCTTCGTCTTCGGCATTCGCGTCGGTGGTCACCTTCACGAAGATTGCCACCACCTTGTCGATGCACCAGATAATATTGCTATCTCTATAGCTAACAAAATAATGCATTACAACAAGGTTGACACGCAGGTCATTAAAATGCAATCATATGGCTCCAGCCATCATGCCGAATCATGACACGCAGGTCATGTTAATCAAATTACATCATATAGTCATCTCATACATAATCGAATTAGTATGAGCACTGCTATACCACATCACATGCACATCCTGCAAAACCAAGTTAGACGCCTCTAATAGGTTTATGCAAAATTTTATTTTACGTGGCTTCTAAGGTTTTGACTTAAACCGCAACTACCAACGTTTTATCATCAAGTATGATTATTCAGGTTGCTAGATTAACATCTCGGGGTGTATGAAACACGGGATAATTAAATCTCGAGCCCCATACTAAACTTCGTCATACGCATGACCCCCGTGCAGATCATATCTGCAATGCCCTTTCATCTGCGAATTTCATCTTTCTTTTGACTACGGCAGAACCCAAAGAACTGATAGCACTTCCATGATCAATCAGGATCACGGATTGCCAGAACTTTGTCAAATTCCACCATGCTGTCTCGAGATTGAGCAAACGCAAATTCTAGGGAAGCAACAAGAACCTCGGGTAACAGATTTCATCTGTCACCCGCATAAATAATTTTCAGCAATAGATCTCATCTACTACCTAATTATATTATGCAATACCCATACATCTCCATGTATTCTAGATCGAAACCTGCATCTACGCATAGCACGGCTCTTGATGCCACTGTAGGGGAACGCAGCAGAAAACAAAAAATTTCCGACCTACGCACCAGCCCAGGACCACTATGGAGACTGCATACATGGTTTGATCTTTTTCGTTACCGACTCGTAGCGCAGCGGGAAGTAGAGTCGATGACGATCGGCGGTGCAGATCCCCGCAGCTAGGATTTACAACCTCCCAACCGCGAGGATGTATACCCTCATCTGCTCCTCAGACAGCCCTCTAGGAGGCGGTCGAACAGCCCCCCGGACGGTGTCGCGGACAGCCCTTCGGGAGGACCTTCGAAACTCGAACGGTCACTCGGACAGCCCTTCGGGAGGACCTTCGAAACTCGGACGGTCACGCGGACAGCCCTTCGGGAGGCACTCACGAACTAAGACCGAAACTATGATCTCTCTACAGAGTTGCACACATACGGTGTCATCTATCCGGCAGGGCTTCGCCGTCCAGAACTAGTTCCTGCCGGAACCCAGACAGCCTTACGGCCCTACGAAACTCTTTTCGTGGGAGGGAGAGAAGAAGCCAGATAATGCATGGCATGTGTATGAGAGCAAGGGATGAGTGTGGAGGGCTGCCCCTCCACCTCTATTTATAGGAAATCCCAAGGGGGTAGGGTAGTTTCACAAAAAACCCAAAATGCACATGAATGAAGTCCTTCCACAAGGACCTAGGAGTGAAACCAAGGAACAAGAGGGTCCCCAAGGGGGGATACCCCATGTGGCCGGCCACACCCTCATGAGGGGCCCAAAAAATGGCTCCTATCCATCCATGTCATCCCCAAGATCTTTTGGAGCAAAGCCCCAAAAGGTGGCTTTCCATAAAGTAACCATAAAGCTGATTTTCACTATTCACGACGACATTTTTCAGCGTCTGATCGAACTGAAAATATTTATGTGGGCTAAGAACATTTCCAGTACCCACTAAAATGATTTTCAACGCGTTCCGAAACAATTCCGGTTTTAGTGATTTTCATCTGCGAAACGCATATGAAGTGGCTCCGGCAGCTCCAGAACATTTCCGGTTTTTATCTCAGAAAATTCCAAAAAGCTTCCAGAATGATTCTGGCATCCTCCAAGAATTATCAGGCATGTGCCGAAACCAATTTGACTTAATGGTGTATCCCGAAACAACTTTTCGGTATCATCGAAACTTATCCGATGACCTCTCTCTGCGGTACGATTCCGCAGTCCGAAACTTTTCGGTGTCCGAAACTTTTTCGGTGATTTTCTCTCAGACTCCCTGTCTAGTATTCAGCAGATAGATGACCCTTAAGTGTGTGACCCTATAGGTTCGGTGAAGTATAGACATGACCCGGAACCCCTTCCGATCAATGATCAACATCGGAGCCGTGGACACCCATATTGACCCCTATACCCACACGAATAAATATTTGAGTGAACCTCCAGTTGTCGTGTGCTATTCCTGTTGCTTCGCGATATGTTACAAATACCCGAGGTGAGACATGTTGGCATTCCCGTGGATCAACAACTTTTCCACTATGCTAGTTACCTCGTTACCGGTATTGTTCTCTTTTCTCGTTATCGTGTTCCGGCATCCCCGTGATCAAATCACAAAGTGTCTGGCCAGACGATGATGGATACCGTAACACCGAGAGGGCCCAGAGATATCTCTCCATCGTCGGAGGAGCAAATCCCAATCTTGAGCTATCAAGTTACTTGACACACTTTTCCATGAACCCGTAAGCCGCCGTAATAGCCACCCATTTACGGATGACGTTTAACAAACCCCAAAGTTCATGAAGCAAGCATGAAGAAACTCGATACTCTCATGGTCTAAGGAATCATGCAAACGTTAACCATCTCTGTGTTATGTACCAATAAACTTGTGACGAATGAATCTTATAGCATAACATCATGCCAGGTCGATTCAACACAAATGTTCTCTTAACATTATGCCCTCAAGGTTGCTGACATAGACATGCCCATGATCAGGAAAACATAACCATCATGCAACACTTGAGCTAGTCTTAGAGGCCAGACTAGGAATACATTTTACCGTTTATTATTCCACACGTGCATATGAGTCTTCCTCCGAGCCTCGTGGTTATTGCAGACTCGAGAACCATAGCAGTTATAGCATGGAACATAAACATAATTATGAACTCGGAGATAAATAATATCATTTATTATTGCCTCTAGGGCATATCTCCTACAGCCGACGGCTTGAGGCTCTCCTCGGATGCCCGCGGGGGTACAGTAACATACATAGCCCGATGGCCCAGCCGAATCCGTGGAGGACGAGGTACGACGCGGCCAAGCACTGATGTACATCCAGTTTGCCCCGATGCCCGGCAAGGTGAATGAGATCCGGAGGATCGCTAACCGAGTGCGGAGCATCCGAAACGAGCAGGAGAGAGAGAGCGCTAGCCGTGCAGAGCCCAAGCACTTCCGTGGGCTTCGTCCACAATGTGATCAACGACATGATGAATGTCACGTGATGACAGCGGCCCATGCCCTGAAGCACGTCTACTGCTGGGCCGACCCGTTGACGATCGAGAAGGCGCGCCTCTTCCGCGCATTGGTGGTCTGTTATCATCACGGCGAAGCTTGCCGGCAGGCCGGATTGCCTTTGGAAGCCAGGAGGTACGTGGACGCAAAGATCACGGCGTCGGCATGGCCGCACGACATCCTCGTGCTCACGGTCGTAGTCGGGGCTCTGAGAGACTTCCACACCGACGATGTCTGCCCCGGACCGCACCCGACCCTCCCCGTGGCTCGGAGCATGCCAAGGGCGGCCATGCGGTGCATGCTCGTGGCCTGGCCGGCGGTGAACGGGCACCAGGGGATGCCATGGGGTGGACGAGCTGCACCAGGGGTATGGAAATGATGAGCACCAATGAGCTCGGTTATAGGATGATCTTCGTTGAGGTCGACGTGGACAGCGTGGCCGGGATGTCCGGGGCGCCACTTGTCGACGCGATGGCAGGGTGATCGGGATGTTGCACGGCGGGTTTGGTGGGACCCACTCCTACTTCGTGGCATCCCCCCATCTCTACCAGTGGGTGAGGCAGAACCGAGCCCGCACACGCAGAGTCGTGGTCGTCCAGTAGGACTAGCCCTAGCCAGGCAACATTCAAAAAGCTAGCTAACTGTGCATTACGTTGGTAGCATCCCATCCGATCGATCCGATCCAACCCTCTCATCTTATACGTCACTTTGTACATACTAGCTTTTTTTTAAGGAAGATGACCCCCGGCCTCTGCATCTGAGAGATGTATGCGGTCATTTTATTGATTATTCTCGAGGACCTTACAAAGTAGAACAACAATATGCCTGAATCCGTCATCTTGACAACATCTGTCGCTACTCTTATCCAAATGATGAAGGGATGCAAGCTGGACCACATGCCTAGACCTCTCACCTAAACCTAATATCTAAACCCGAAGGCCCCGCCCGAGCCATCTACCTGGTCCGGAGCTCAAACCGGTCCGACGCAGAAGCCGCCGCCGACCACCGGATCCCGCTGCCCACGCGGCCGGGACACCAGATCCACCGCCCGCACGGCTGCTAGCGGTTGTGCCTTGCCAATGGAGCCGCCGCTCCAGATCCGGGGTTCCCCACGCAGAAGCAGGGCAACCGAGGCCCCGCCACCACCATCCTTGGTGCCCCGGGCTTGCCCGGCGGCTGCCTCAGGCGGCGGCGAGGAAGGGAAGAGGGGCGGAGGAAGGGCGGCTAGGGCTGTACATACTAGCTAGCTAGATACATCGATCGTCATTTTTGTAGGGACGATTGCAGAATGTATATAGTATTAAATGCACGAGATCAACATGCATGCACATTCATGCATCGGCCGGTGTCTATTTTGCACATACTCCTACTTTACCATGCATGTATATATTTTTGGTTAGCAAAAGAGCACAAACTAAACCCTATCTGTTGTTTGTTGCATGACACGCTGCGATGATTCTGGACGAATATTGCTGCAAACAACGGTTCCGATATTGCGAACTTGTTTTGCATGTATTGCGGTCAATCATGTAAGCTTTCAGAGAGACAAGTAGCTTGGGATCCATCTCAGAAAGCCGCATAAAAGAGCACAGCCGCATCAATGGCCATCTATAATTTCACAAAGTAGGCGTATGGATTCCTTCTTCACTTATTACTTGATACGATCATCACCATTTCTTCTCCTCTTAAGTTCACGCCATGCACCAACTAACGGGAGCTGCATCTATCTTAAATATTAGTAGCAGCGAGCTGCATCTATCTTAAATATTAGTAGCAGCCAGTTCACCACACTTCAGTGTTGTACATGGGCATTTCATTGATCACGAGCTAACGCGGATATAAGTTTCAATCTTGTGTAATGAAACTCTTGCATAATATGTGTTAAACTACTGCTATTTAACCTGCCAATAATTATTCATATAAATCTCAATTCAGGTAAAGCTACCTCGCAACAACAAAAAAAACAGGTAAAGTTGAGCATCAAGAAGTGTGCGGCAGGCTTGGTTTTGTTTTGATGGCAACTCTCAATCCTTGAATTTTGAAAACTTGCGAGCCAAATCAACACTACGCATTCCGACAAAAGAAATAATTCAACACTGCGTAGTGGAGTTCCAACATCTTTCGAGCAGAAAATTAAAGCATGATCACATTACCAAAATTATCAGAAAGAGGTCGTCACATCCAAACAGGAAGGCACGACGCGACTTGCCGTTAGAGACTGCAAACAACTGATAAAATGGTGCAGCAGGGACCAAATCCAAGGTACCTACCTACAGCTGCAACCCTTGTCGAATATAATACGGGATGCTTCACTTTTTTTGAAGCTGCTACGGCGGGCAAAAGTCGGCCTGAACCATTTTCATTTTCATAAACCAGAGCAAGATACAACACAACGGCTACAAGATGTAGCACACGACACCCACAAGAAGGGACAAGGAAACAGAGAGAGAACCGAAACGAGCTATGCCTAGTAGTACAAGCCTTGAACCTGGCACCTGACGCTGGAACAGACCGAGAAGAGAAGGGAGGAGTCTTCTTGGATCAATCGAACGGATACCCGACGTCGAGACGATGGAGAGGCCAAAGTCCCCAGGCTGCCCAGCGATCACTCTTCACCTTCGAGACCTAGGAGAGTCGCAACACCATCGAAGGGCATCCCATCACCAAGGCGACATCGCGACAACGAAAACCGTAGACGCCACCGAAGGGCAATGTTCCACCGAGACAAGCAGTGCACCTCCTCTTGGTGTTACATCGAGCACCTTCACAAAATCAGCAAACCTGGGCACCAAGCAAAGCAACGAGAACCTGTAACATCTTCGAAGGACGTCGAACACCGAGATCTCACCGTCGCCACGAACATCCCTGAGAGGAGGCCAACCAGAGCTGGAGACAAACCTTAGCCTGTTCTGAATCAGAAAAGCACTTCCACCACCACCACCTACAGAACACATGCCCCCCGCCGGCCAACCACGAACCCAACCTCCCCATTCTGCCAGCTGCGTCACGACAGCCATCCACAAGAACTCCTCAAATGACGTCTCCAAGAAAAGAGTGATGGAAGCCAACACCGTCATCCGTTCCGGCAATGCCCGATCTAAGGTTTTCACCCGGAGTCTGAAGACATAAGCTGTGGGGTTGCAACAAGCTCCTCGACGGCACCCCCAAGGAGGGAAGCGACATCCGCAGACGCCATTGCCGCCGGCATCGACAAGGTCTTTGCAAGAGTTTCACCCGGATCTGTGCAGCCCACCCAATCAGCTCCCAAAGCAGCCGGCGCCACCAAGAGAAAGCCGGAGCAGTCATGTTTATGCATCCGCACCAAGGCGGACAGCAGCAAACCATGGCACACACGCTGCAAGGGAACGCATGCAACTCGTAGAGCTTGCTGAAGGGGAAGAGCACCACCCACCGCCGCTTACCTCCAGTCCTCCACCACCAGAGCCGGACGTGAACAGAACATCCCCGCCGCCACCACCGGCCCGCCGGGCCAAGATCCAGCCCGCTCGGACCTCGAGACGATGTACTGCCGGCGCCCGCTCTCTCCACCACCTCGCGCCCTCCACCGCAGGGGAACAACACTGACTCCGGACGCGCCTGCCTTCGCCAGATCTGCCGCCGGGCACGCGCTGGGGCACGCAGCCGCCCCGACATCTTCCACGCCCTGACGCAAGCACTGGAAGGGAGAGCCCTGCCGCCGCCGTCCGCTGGGAGGGGCTTGGCCCGCCTTGCATATCCTTCGCGGCGGCGAGGGAGCGACGGGGAAGAGGGGTCTTGGGTGGCTGCTAGGGTTTCGCCACCCGAGTCGCCCTGGGAGTGATGCGGGTGTCAGAGGCTGACCGTGATTTTGACTGAATCTCTTCTCGGGATGCTTCACTTCACTACGAAAACATCCATGCGAACCGTTGGTGCTATGTTTATGAAGAGAAACCACAAAAGAGGAGTTCCAGATGGAACTTCTGTACGTATACAAGTGCACGGCCAGTGCTTTGCTTCTCCGTTTGGCTAACTCGGAATTCGCTTCATCAGGGGCATCTAAACTGCAATACAGCCTAACTACATCATGAACATGTTTTGTCAAAGCACTGCCTTTTGCATGAGATGAGAAACAGAACAACCGTAAGACAAATTTATACGACAAAAGAGCATGTTTAGCTTGCAGTTCACATCCAGCATGAATCTGTAGTAGCAAATGATTGGAGCAGGTTATAACAGAGAACAGCTTGACAAAGCCCAGGGATCTCAAACTGGGACTCGCAAGTTTGGTTACATTTTCATTTCAGACCATGGCAACCATCAGTAAACCATGGAAAAGACGGCATGCTTTTTTTTCAACAGATCAGGACAAGAAGTAAGATTGTTCTCAATTTATTTACTGACTCGCTATCCTTGCAACTAACAAAAGTAGTTTTATAATGATAGGTTCATAATTACAAGTACGCAGCACACATGAGAAGCAGGACAAAGAAAACCTAGAATTTTGAAGCGGTTCCTGCAAGTCGGAGTCACCCGGGGAAAGAGCATGTCTTCTGACCATCTCAGCTCTATAAAAAACCTTAAAGACACCAAGGGAAAATGTAAGCAGCTGGCAAGAAATTTAATGTCCCACGTGAAATTAGAGTTTAAGATCTTGGAAGCAATTTGTAGTTAACTCTTTAAGTCTTAACTGCAATACTTATACTTCATAAGTTGAAGCCTTTAGAGTTCCTGCTATGATCTAGGGCACAACCTCCACTCATCTACGGCACACAACCACTTGTGTACTAGTGTTTCAATATAGACAAGAGTAGCGATGGATTCCCTAGTGCATTTTTGTTCCGTCTATTTCTAGCGATTGCCAAGCTGAGGATTGCATGTACTTGAACATCTATTAACTCGGTGGACTACGTGGAGATTCTACCCAACTAGTTAGGTGTGACTACAGTATATCATCAACTGAGTTCAATTGTACCCTCTGATGGACAATTCAGTCTCGTTCACTGGATTTATTTCTAAACATATTCGACGGGTTACTCTTGCAAATTTAGGACATTGTACCGTACAGGTATGTGGAGATAATACAACTGCTACTATATATAGCCTGATCTAGATCTCAACTAATAAGGAGTTCACCAGAAAAATCTAATAGTACAACTCTGTATGCTCAGTTCTATTGTCAGAGGTATAAATTGGCATTAGGCCAACGATCTGAAAGTGACAAA
The DNA here is from genome assembly GCF_002575655.3 of Aegilops tauschii subsp. strangulata. Taxonomy (NCBI): domain Eukaryota; kingdom Viridiplantae; phylum Streptophyta; class Magnoliopsida; order Poales; family Poaceae; genus Aegilops; species Aegilops tauschii. Next base: position 6,901,433 of record NC_053039.3, read on the forward strand.
AGAGCTAATAAACCAAGTGCTGTTAGGGCTTTTGCAAGGATGCAGTCCAAATTCCAATGGCACTCGACATGTGCAAGAAACTATGTCCAGAAGATATGGCAGGTTTACCTGAGTTATACTGTGAGGAGCTATAGCAAAACGGCCATTGTATTGCTCAATTCAGTGCACAATAGGAGCGATTTCTTGTTCAGCACGTGGCAGGGAAGCAACTTCAGTAGGTACCAGCAGAGTAATGGGGCGACGACAAACAGGGCAATTAGTCAGGTTGCTGAAGGACAGATCCATGCAGGTAGACCAAGGATCATGTTGTACAAATTTCAGGTCTCCATCAGCCAGGGGGCTTGTGTTGTACTCATTACCACCAAGGAACCAACCCAACCGTGTCAGAGAGCTCTGATCTTCAGTTGGCCAAATTCATGCATGCATTGCCATACATCGACTTGGCCACTCTCTCTCAGCAACATTGACACGGCCATGCGCCCGGGGGCGGAAAGCAGCTAGCACCACGCACATCACCCTGTCCGGGGGGGCGCCTCCATCGGCTTCATCAGCCCCTCTGCCTCCTCGACCTCGCCTGCCCTTCCCAGCATCTCCACGGTAGACGCATAGTGCTGCAGCGCCGGCCTCATCATCCTCCTGAACACCTCCCTCCCCTCACCCACCATCCTGGCCCTCGCGCACGCGGCGAGGACCACCGTCACCGCCTTGTCATCCATCTCCCCCTCCCGTCCGCGGAACAGGCCGAGCACCGTCCGTGTGCTGGACAGATGCCGTGCGGGCAATTCGTCGAACAGCATGCGCGCGGAGTCCGGCGGGCGACCCGTGCGCGGACATCGCGCTGGAACGCGCCTCTCCGGAGCGCGGCAGCGTGGAGTGTGACCACCAGCGAGAGAGACGGCAGCGAGGCGGCGCCACGGAGGAGCGCGGCGCAGTGCAGTCGCATGGCCGTAGCCTCGTACGGTGGCCGCTCACTGACTCCGAAGTGACCCAACAGTCCGGGAGGGGACGGGTGGGGTGGCGCGAGGAGAATGCAAGGGAGGAGGAGACGGAAGGGACACTCCGGCGGCCGGCCGGCGTTGAGATCGATTTTGATATAAAGACGAGAAGACGAGGCAGGGCGCCCTTTGGCGTCAAAGAATACGAGGCCCAGGCCCAGGTATGTAGGGCGGGCCCATGTGTGTTCTACGTGCAAGCGCGTGCCAAAAGAAATCCACACAAGTTTTAAAAACTATTCTCGTTTTCTTCATAAAATGTTCATGTTACCAAATAATGATCTAAGGAAATATTCAGATTTAAAAAATTGTTACCTTCAAAACAAAATAAATTTTGATGTGTTTCTAAAAAAGAATGAAAAAAACTAAGTAAAAGCCAAGAAAGTTGGAAAGTAGAATGAAAAAAAAGCATTCCCTACAATATGTTGTTCGAGTCGGTATCGAGCGCCAATGGGCCGGCCTAGTCTCCATGCTCCTGTGTGTCACCCTCTTATTTGAAGCATGTGGGGATAACCTTTTTTTCTCTAGCATGTTATTGTTGTCGGTTGTTTTATCTGCGTTGACTTGAGTTTTAATTATGTTCTAGCGGTGTTTTTTCATACATATATTGTGTTAGGCTATTGTTAAAGACGGTATTTGTTCTGATAAGAGAGTGGAGTTGTTTTGTGTGTGGTTGTAGTGTCCTTGCACGTTTCAGCGTCAGTGTCCGTCGACATCCCTTGGGAACTCCTATTTCATGTTGAAAGGATGAAATTGTTGCTATAATGCGGTCCCATGAAGCCCTCACTCGCTCAACTCGGCTCCCTGCTCCTCGTTCACTTAGTTCTTTTTCGCTCACTCCAGTGCTAGCTCAGAAAAAACTAGCCGTTGTTTATTTATTTGAAAAAGGTTGTTAAATCAAAAGATGTTTGTTGATTTAAAGAAATGTTGCAAATTAACAAAACCATAATTTTTAAAAACATTAATGAACTTACAAAATATGAGTGGACCTCAAACAATGTTCATGAATTAGAAAAAAGCTTCACAAATTAGAAAATATCCATAGACTTAAAACATGTGCATGAACTTTAAATACATTTGAAAAATTAAAAATGTTCTTTAATTTCACAAAATCTGCAAGATATTTATTAAGTGTTCATAAATGAAAGTGTGAAAAAAGGAAAAAAAAAGTTGGTAAATTCACCGAGCAAGGAGATAGCTACACGCAGCAGAGTGTAGGGGAGATCGCTCCTTTTTGAGCCGGCATAGTTACGTAGTTGATTTGAAGTTTTGTTCTTAGCCTAGTGAAACTTTTGTTTGTCATGCTTCAAATAGTGTTTCTGTTGTATGTTGCTTAAAAGTGTGTATATGTTGTGGATGGTGTTGGATGAACTATATGTATGTGGAACTCTATCAAATGGTGTTCTTTTTGCCATAGGTGTCCGATAGTGATGGGCTTCATAACAATAACCATGTGTGATGTCAATTTTTTATGTATCAGGAAACACAAACACTGACTGGCTATAGATAACAGCAGTGACTAGTTAGTGACCGACCATTGGACGGCCGATGACTGACAAGTATAGGAGATCTATTGCAGCTTTTTGATAAATAAGAGTGTCAAACCCAACGAGGAGCAAAAGGAATCTATAAGAAGTTTTTAGCAAGGTTTCACTCCAAAATCTATAAAAGTAATTTGATAGGGCATTTGGTAGCAAGATAATGCATAAAATGATAAACAATAACAATAACAATAAAGTGCAACAAGTGGCACAATCCTTACATATGCTAAGGACAAGTGATTGTGTTTCTTATAGTGATTAAAACGCTCTTGAGGACACACAGGAATTTCACCAAGTTTCATTGAGTTACCTTTTGTTGTTTCGATAAGTATTGTGCGGGCAGGCATGCGCTAAGGTACTGCCTTTACTTGGACAAATAACTATTGATCATTATATCCTCCATGTAAGCATTCACAATTACAAGAGAAATAATTAAGATAAATCTACCATAACATTGAACTTTATCTTTAGGATCAAATCAACCCCTTGTGCAACAATTTGTAAACTAGTGTTTAGGTTTCTATCACTCTTGCTGCCAATTATCTACAAACTAATCCCACAATGTCTTCCCCTAGGCCCAACAGCAGATCTTGCGACCAGCTCATGATTCTGGCACATGGATAGCACGTTCCCACGCACCCCTGTCTATGGCTAGTTCTTTGGTGATACTCCATTCCTTCAGATCTCTCTTTACGGACTCCTTTCATGTCAAATTCAATCTACCCCAAACTCTCTTGACATTATCAGCACGCTTTAGCCGTCCGTTATGCACCGGAGCATTGATACGTTTCCAACGTATCTATAAGTTTTTATTATTTCATACTATTATATTATCAATCTTGTATGCTTTATATGTCATTTTATATCACTTTTGGGAACTAACATATTAACCTAGTGCCTAGGAGGGGCCCTTGTGGCTCCGTCTGACCTAATTCCGACGCTATAAATTTTCAAATATTACAAAAACCCCAGAGCGAGACCCGAAATAATTACTCCGCCGTTGCAAGTCTCTAGCCTCTACATCAACCTTACCGCCTCTCTGATGATGCGGATAACCCACAAGTATAGGGGATCGCAACAGTTTTCGAGGGTAGAGTATTCAACCCAAATTTATTGATTTGACACAAGGGGAGCCAAAGAATATTCTCAAGTATTAGCAGTTGAGTTGTCAATTCAACCACACCTGGATAACTTAGTATCTGCAGCAAAGTATATATTAGCAAAATAATATGGAAGTAATGGTAACGGTAGCAAAAGTAATATTTTTGGGTTTTGTAGTGATTGTAACAGTAGCAACGGAAAAGTAAATAAGCAGAGAACAATATGTGAAAAGCTCGTAGGCATTGGACCGGTGATGGAGAATTATGCCGGATGCGGTTCATCATGTAACAGTCATAACATAGGGTGACACAGAACTAGCTCCAATTCATCAATGTAATGTAGGCATGTATTCTGAATATAGTCATACGTGCTTATGGAAAAGAACTTGCATGACATCTTTTGTCCTACCCTCCCGTGGCAGCGGGGTCCTAATGGAACTAAGGGATATTAAGGCCTCCTTTTAATATAATACCGGACCAAAGCATTAACACATAGTGAATACATGAACTCCTCAAACTACGGTCATCACCGGGAGTGGTCCCGGTTAGTGTCACTTCGGGGTTGCCGGATCATAACACATAGTAGGTGACTATAGACTTGCAAGATAGGATCAAGAGCTCACATATATTCATGAAAACATAATAGGTTCAGATCTGAAATCATGGCACTCGGGCCCTAGTGACAAGCATTAAGCATAGCAAAGTCATAGCAACATCAATCAGAACATAGTGGATACTAGGGATCAAACCCTAACAAAACTAACTCGATTACATGATAAATCTCATCCAACCCATCACCGTCTAGCAAGCCTACGATGGAATTACTCACGCACGGTGGTGAGCATCATGAAATTGGTGATGGAGGATGGTTGATGATGACGACGGCGACGGATTCCCCTCTCCGAAGCCCCGAACGGACTCTAGATCAGCCCTCCTGAGAGAGTTTAGGGCTTGGCGGCAGCTCCGTATCGTAAAACGCGATGAATCTTTCTCTCTGATTTTTTTCTCCCCGAACACAAATATATGGAGTTGGAGTTGAGGTCGGTGGAGCTCCAGGGGGCCCACGAGGCAGGGGGGCGCGCCCGGGGGGCAGGCGCGCCCCCCACCCTCGTGGCTAGGGTGTGGGCCCCTGGCCTTGATTCTTTCACCAGTATTTTTTATTATTTCCAAAAATAATCTCCATGGAGTTGCAGGTCATTCCGAGAACTTTCGTTTCTGCACATAAATAACACCATGGCAATTCTACTGAAAACAACGTCAGTCCGGGTTAGTTCCATTCAAATCATGCAAGTTAGAGTCCAAAACAAGGGCAAAAGTGTTTGGAAAAGTAGATACGACGGAGACATATCAACTCCCCCAAGCTTAAACCTTTGCTTGTCCTCAAGCAATTCAGTTGATAAACTGAAAGTGATAAAGAAAAACTTTTACAAACTTTGTTTGCTCTTGTTGTTGTAAATATGTAAAGCCAGCATTCAAGTTTTTAGCAAGGATTATAACTAACCATATTCACAATAACACTTAGGTCTCATGTTTACTCATATCAATGGCATAACCAACTAGCGAGCAATAATAATAAATCTCGGATGACAACGCTTTCTCAAAACAATCATGATATGATATAACAAGATGGTATCTCGCTAGCCCTTTCTGAGACCGCAAAACATAAATGCAGAGCACCTTTAAAGCTCAAGGACTGACTAAACATTGTAATTCATGGTAAAAGAGATCCAGTCATAGTCATACCCAATATAAATTAATAGTAATGGACGCAAATGACAGCGGTGCTCTCAGCTGGTGCTTTTTAATAAGAGGGTGATGGCTCAACTTAAAAGTAAATAGATAGGCCCTTCGCAGAGGGAAGCAGGGATTTGTAAAGGTGCCAGAGCTCGATTTTGAAATAGAGATAAATAATATTTTGAGCGGCATACTTTCATTGTCAACATAACAACCAAGAGATGGCGATATCTTCCATGCTACAGACATTATAGGCGGTTCCCAAACAGAATGGTAAAGTTTATACTCCCCCTCCACCAATAAGCATCAATCCATGGCTTGCTCGAAACAATGAGTGCCTCCAACTAACAACAGTCCCATGGGAGTTTTGTTTGCAATTATTTTGATTTGGTTTGCATAAAGCATGGGACTGGGCATCCCGGTGACCAGCCATTTTCTCGTGAGTGAGGAGCGGAGTCCACTCCTCTTGAGAATAACCCGCCTAACATGGAAGATACGGACAACCCTAGTTGATACATGAGCTATTCGAGCATACAAAACAGAATTTCATTTGAAGGTTTAGAGTTTGGCACATACAAATTTACTTGGAACGGCAGGTAGATACCGCATATAGGAAGGTATAGTGGACTCATATGGAATAACTTTGGGGTTTAAGGAATTGGATGCACAAGCAGTATTCCCGCTTAGTACAAGTGAAGGCTAGCAAAAGACTGGGAAGCGACCAACTAGAGAGCGACAACAGTCATGAACATGCATTAAAAATAATAAACATTGCGTAAAAGCATGAGTAGGATATAATCCACCATGAACATAAATATCGTGAAGGCTATGTTGATTTGTTTCAACTACATGTGTGAACATGTGCCAAGTCAAGTCACTTGAATCATTCAAAGGAGGATACCATCCTATCATACCACATCACAACCATTTTAATAGCATGTTGGCACGCAAGGTAAACCATTATAAACTCCTAGATAATTAAGCATGGCATAAGCAACTATAATCTCTAATTGTCATTGCAAACATGTTTATTCATAATAGGCTGAATCAGGAACGATGAACTAATCATATTTACAAAACAAAAGAGGTCGAGTTCATACCAGCTTCTCTCATCTCAATCAGTCCATCATATATCGTCATAATTGCCTTTCACTTGCACAACCGAATGATGTGAATAATAATAATAGTGCACGTGCATTGGACTAAGCTGGAATCTGCGAGCATTCAATAAACAGGAGAAGACAAGGCAATATGGGCTCTTGGTTAAATCAGCAATAATGCATTTAAGAGCCACTTCAACAATTTAATCATGGTCTTCTCCTATCGACCCCCAAAGAAAAGAAAAGAAATAAAACTATTTACACGGGAAAGCTCCCAACAAGCAAAAGAAGAACGGGAAATCTTTTTGGGTTTTTCTTTTAATTATTACTACTACAGCAAGAAAGTAAACTAGCTAAAAGCTACTATTAATTTTTTTGGTTTTTCTTAAGGTTTATCAAACACATAAGAAGAAAGCATAAAAGGAAAAAAAACTAGCATGGATATTACAGTGAAAGAGCATGAGCACCGACATCTAGCAATGAGTGTGTGAATATGAATGTAATGTCGGTGAGAGATACGTACTCCCCCAAGCTTAGGCTTTTGGCCTAAGTTGGTTTATTGCCACGGATGGCCTGGCGGATATCCAAAGTTGTAGTTGGGGTCGTACTGAGATGAAGAAGACTCTGATTGCCACTGGTTGGCAATCATCTACGGATCCCACTGGTAATTAGACTGTCGTGGAGGATCAAATTGTGGTTCCGACTCTGGCTCTGTGGCTGATGTAGGGTTCTGGTAGGTGTGAATGGCCGCCAGCGGAATGAGATACTGGCCTGCAGATAAATCAAACAAGGAAGGAGTAGGCAAGGTAATAGTCTCAGGATGATGTTTATCAAAGAACAATTTGTATTTAAGCTCCCCCTCCCTATTCTTTACAATAAAATCATGCGCTACCATACTCTTATAATCTAAATAAACAGTAGGCAGCAATTTTTCTTCTTTTTCATAGTCCCTAATAGGTATGTTATTGTATGCAGCAAGGCGTGAAGCATAAACACCTCCAAAGATGGGGCCCTTTGTACGGTTCAGACTTAACCGTTTGGCAATAATACCGCCCATACTAACAGAGTCGTCACGGAATAAACCATGGAACAAAATAATAATATCAGGAACACTAAGGTTTCCACAGTTTCCGCGACCAATTAAGCAGCGACTAGCAAATATTGCAAAGTAGCGTAAAATAGGAAAATGTATGCTAGTGATTCTTGCATCGGAAACCTTCCTAGTTTCCCCTATAGTAATAGTGTCAATAAACCCGTCCACATCTTTACGATGTGGTTCCTCTAAGCTACCCTCGAAAGGTATTTTGCAAACCTTGCAAAATTCATATAGTGACATCTTCTTAACCACATCATATAAATTAAACTCTACTCAAGGAGGTGATTCCTTAGGATAATAGTAGAAATTTTGCACAAAAGTATTGGTGAGTAAGAGATACTGTTCGCGTTGGTCGCGGAGGAAGTCGGTGAGGCCTGCATTCTCAGCCAATTCATAAAAATCATCATAAATCCCGGCTGCTCTCAAGAAATCATCGGAAGGCCATTCACACGGCCGAACCTCCGTGGTGCGAGGCAGATTATATTTGGGCCTCTCTGCTTCTTCACTTTGCTTTCCTTCGAGCTTCGGCTCGATGAGCCCCTCAAAAATCTCTTCATAATTTTCTGAGAATTTCTGAAATTTTTAGTAACTTCAAATGAAAGTGAACCAAGCTCAACAAAATTGATAGCAACTACTCCTACAAGTGCCTAGAACCTATATCATGCATTAGAACTACTTGGAACCATATAAATTTGACATGCAAGCTCAAGAACATGGTCACCTAGGCAGCACAAATTTGCAATGAATAAAGCACTATAACAAAAACTAATTGGACCAATGGAGGCATCACATACCAAGGAACAATCCCCCAAAGCAATTTTGTGGGAGGTGCTTTGAGCAAGGAGATCGAAAATCGCAGCAAAATGAGCTAGAACTCGTGCTTGAGCTAGATGGTGATTTTTTTGGGAGGAAGAAGAAGTGTGTGGTGGCTGGCATAAGTGGAGGGGGGGGGCACCGTGGGCCCACGAGGCAGGGGGCACGCCCAGGGGGGTGGGCGCGCCCTGGACCCTCGTGCCCAGGTGCTTGCTCCCCATGTTGTATTCTCAGTGCCAGATATTCTCAAATATTCCAGAAAAAATCCTAAATTGGCAGGGCATTTAGAGAACTTTTATTTTCGGGGTATTTTTATATTGCACGGATAATTTAGAAAACAGGCAGAAAAATGCTATTTTTACTTTATTTCAACTAAATAACAGAAAGTAAAAGGAGGGTACAGAAGGTTGTGCTTTCTAACTTCATCCATCTCATGCTCATCAAAAGGAATCCATTAACAAGGTTGATCAAGTCTTGTTAACAAACTCATTTCGAGTAACATGAAACCGGAGAAATTTCGAATAACACTATGTTACCTCAACGGGGATATGCACATCCCCAATAATAAGAATATCATATTTCTTCTTGACAGTAGGAAGAGGAAATTCAAAACCTCCAAAAATAATCGATGGAATTTTTCCAATAGAATTGATACTGTGGACTTGAGGTTGTTTCCTCAGAAAGTGTACCGTATGCTCATTACCATTAACATGAAAAGTGACATTGCCTTTGTTGCAATCAATAATAGCCCCTGAAATATTCAAGAAAGGTCTTCCAAGAATAATAGACATACTATCGTCCTCGGGAATATCAAGAATAACAAAGTCCGTTAATATAGTAACGTTCGCAACTACAACAGGCACATCCTCACAAATACCGACATGTATAGCAGTTGATTTATCAGCCATTTGCAAGGATATTTCAGTAGGTGTCAACTTATTCAAATCAAGTCTACGATATAAAGAGAGAGGCATAACACTAACACCGGCTCCAAGATCACATAAAGCAGTTCTAACATAGTTTCTTTTAATGGAGCATGGTATAGTTGGTACTCCTGGATTTCCTAGTTTCTTAGGTATTCCACCCTTAAAAGTATAATTAGCAAGCATGATGGAAATTTCAGCTTCCAATATCTTTCTTTTATTAGTAACAATATCTTTCATGTACTTAGCATAAGGATTCGTTTTGAGCATATCAGTTAATAGCATACGCAAGAAGATAGGTCTAATCATTTCAGCAAAGCGCTCAAAATACTCATCATCCTTTTTCTTGGATGGTTTGCGAGGAAAAGGCATGGGTTTCTGAACCCATGGTTCCCTTTCTTTACCGTGTCCTAGCAACAAAGTATCTCTTATCATAACGTTGATTCTTTGATTGTGGGTTATCAAGATCAATAGCAGGTTCAATTTCTACATCATTGTCATTGCTAGGTTGAGCATCAACATGAACATCATCCTTAACATTATCACTAGTTTCATGTTCATTACGAGATTGTGTTTCAGCATCAGAAATAGAAGTATCGTTTGGATTCTCAGGTGTGTCAACAACAGGTTCACTAGGAGCATGCAAAGTCCGTTCATTTTTCTTTTTCTTCTTTTTAGAAGGACTAGGTGCATCTATATTATTTCTCTAAGAATCTTGCTCAATTCTCTTAGGGTGGCCTTCAGGATACAAAGGTTCCTGAGTCATTTTACCAGTTCTAGTAGCCACTCTAACAGCAAAATCATTATTGTTACTATTTAATTCATTGAGCAAATCATTCTGAGCTTTAAGTACTTGTTCTACTTGAGTGGTAACCATAGAAGCATGTTTACTAATGAGTTTAAGTTCACCTTTAACTCTAGACATATAATCACCCAAGTGTTCAATCATATAATCATTTTGTTTTAATTGTCTACCAAAATAAGCATTAAAATCTTCTTGCTTAACCATAAAGTTATCAAACTCATCCAAACATTGGCTAGCAAACTTAGTAGGAGGGATTTCAGCTTTATCATATCTGTAGAGAGAATTTACCTTTACTACCTGTGTCGGGTTATCAAGACCATGAGTTTCTTCAATAGGTGATGGATTAAGACCATATATTTCTTCAACAGGCGGTAAATTAAGACCATGTATTTCTTCAATAGGAGGTAAATTCTTAACATCTTCAGCTTTTATACCTTTTTCTTTCATAGATTTCTTTGACTCTTGCATATCTTCAGGACTGAGAAATAGAACACCTCTTTTCTTAGGAGTTGGTTTAGGAATGGGCTCAGGAAGTGTCCAATTATTTTCATTTGTCAACATATTATTCAATAGAATTTCAGCTTCATCCGGTGTTCTTTCCCTGAAAACAGAACCAGCACAACTATCCAGGTAATCTCTGGAAGCATCGGTTAGTCCATTATAAAAGATATCAAGTATTTCATTTTTCTTAAGAGGATGATCAGGCAAAGCATTAAGAAATTGGAGAAGCCTCCCCCAAGCTTGTGGGAGACTCTCTTCTTCAATTTCCACAAAATTATATATATCCCTCAAGGCCGCTTGTTTCTTATGAGCAGGGAAATATTTAGCAGAGAAGTAATAAATCATATCCTGGGGACTACGCACACAACCAGGATCAAGAGAATTAAACCATATCTTAGCATAACCCTTCAATGAGAACGGAAATATTTTAAGGATATAGAAGTAGCGAGTTCTCTCATCATTAGTGAACAGGGTGGCTATATCATTTAATTTAGTAAGATGTGCCACAACAGTTTCAGATTCATAGCCATAGATAGGATCAGATTCAACCAAAGTAATTATATCAGGATCAATAGAGAATCCATAATCCTTATCAGTAACAAAGATAGGTGAAGTAGCATAAGCAGGATCATATTTCATTCTAGCATTCAGAGTTTTTTGTTTAAGCTTAGCTAATAATTTCTTAAGATCACTTCTATCATTGCAAGCAAGAAAGTATCTTTTAGTTTCTTCATCCATAACATAGCCCTCAGGCACAACAGGCAATTCATATTTATTGGGAGAGCCTTCATTATCACTTTCATCAATATTATCAGTTTCAATAATTTCATTCCCTCTAGCCCTAGCAAGTTGTTCATCAAGAAATTCACCAAGTGGAACAGTAGTATCAAGCATAGAAGTAGTTTCATCATAAGTATCATGCATCGCAGAAGTGGCATCATCAATAACATGCGACATATCAGAATTAATAGCAGAAGCAGGTTTAGGTGTCGCAAGCTTACTCAAAACAGAAGGTGAATCAAGTGCAAAGCTAGATGGCAGTTCCTTACCTCCCCTCGTAGTTGAGAGATAATTTTTTGTTTTCTCGTCTTTCAAGTTCCTCATAGTGACCAGCAGATATAAATCCCAAGTGACTCAAAGAATAGAGCTATGCTCCCTGGCAACGGCGCCAGAAAATAGTCTTGATAACCCACAAGTATAGGGGATCGCAACAGTTTTCGAGGGTAGAGTATTCAACCCAAATTTATTGATTTGACACAAGGGGAGCCAAAGAATATTCTCAAGTATTAGCAGTTGAGTTGTCAATTCAACCACACCTAGATAACTTAGTATCTGCAGCAAAATATTTAGTAGCAAAGTAATATGGAAGTAACGGTAACGGTAGCAAAAGTAATATTTTTGGGTTTTGTAGTGATTGTAACAGTAGCAACGGAAAAGTAAATAAGCGGAGAACAATATGTTAAAAGCTCGTAGGCATTGGATCGGTGATGGAGAATTATGCCGGATGCGGTTCATCATGTAACAGTCATAACATAGGGTGACACAAAACTAGCTCCAATTCATCAATGTAATGTAGGCATGTATTCCGAATATAGTCATATGTGCTTATGGAAAAGAACTTGCATGACATCTTTTGTCCTACCCTCCCGTGGCAGCGGGGTCCTAATGGAAACTAAGGGATATTAAGGCCTCCTTTTAATAGAGTACCGGACAAAAGCATTAACACATAGTGAATACATAAACTCCTCAAACTACGATCATCACCGGGAGTGGTCCCGATTATTGTCACTTCGGGGTTGCCGGATCATAACACATAGTAGGTGACTATAGACTTGAAAGATAGGATCAAGAACTCACATATATTCATGAAAACATAATAGGTTTAGATCATGGCACTCGGGCCCTAGTGACAAGCATTAAGCATAGCAAAGTCATAGCAACATCAATCTCAGAACATAGTGGATTCTAGGGATCAAACCCTAACAAAACTAACTCGATTACATGATAAATCTCATCCAACCCATCACCGTCCAGCAAGCCTACGATGGAATTACTCACGCACGGTGGTGAGCATCATGAAATTGGTGATGGAGGATGGTTGATGATGACGACGGCGACGGATTCCCCTCTCTGGAGCCCCGAACGGACTCCAGATCAGCCCTCCCGAGGGAGTTTAGGGCTTGGCGGCGGCTCCGTATCGTAAAACGCGATGAATCTTTCTCTCTGATTTTTTTCTCCCCGAACACAAATATATGGAGTTGGAGTTGAGGTCGGTGGAGCTCCAGGGGGCCCACGAGGCAGGGGGCGCGCCCAGGGGGGCAGGCGCGCCCCCCACCCTCGTGGCTAGAGTATGGGCCCCTGGCCTTGATTCATTCGCCAGTATTTTTTATTATTTCCAAAAATAATCTCCGTGGAGTTTCAGGTCATTCCGAGAACTTTTGTTTTTGCACATAAATAACACCATGGCAATTCTGCTGAAAACAGCATCAGTCCGGGTTAGTTCCATTCAAATCATGCAAGTTAGAGTCCAAAACAAAGGCAAAAGTGTTTGGAAAAATAGATACGACGGAGACGTATCAGATGCCTGAGTAGTTCCTCACATGACCCACTAGAACATAAAGGCGCGTATTGCCGCGCCCGTGCATTTTATTGGAAAGACAATACAATATATGAGAAAATCAGGACATCACAAAAAGAGAAAAAAATATTACTTCAATATAGATAGTTGGGCATTATTGAAACTTTTGGGTATAAATTCAAAATTGACACAGGTGATAATGCCATCTAAGTCAGCGCTGCTGGAATGTCATTGTGCATTTTTTTGTCTATGCACGCAACATTTGCTAAGACATTTGAATATCTCTACTCCTAATGTTTGAGTTGGTAGTATCGCCTCACTCCGGTTAATCCTTCCCCACCATTTTTTATGCCACCAACACATTTAAACCGGATTTTACCATGATCTCTTTAAACCGATTTTATTTAAACAGATCGTAACTTTCCATGCGGCATTTAAAATAATCAATCACGGTTAATCTCCAATCAATCTGTAAAGACCAAATCTAAATTAATCAATCTTGCCATAAGTCTCTCACCCCTCAATCACAATAATTAATCTTACCTTAATAAGCCCTAAGGACGGTAATGGGTAGGGTATGGGCAGGGTAGAGCAATACCATACCCATACCCGTATAGTTAGTGGGTACAAAATTCTACCCATACCCGTACCCATGGGTATTAAACTTTACCCGTACCCATACCCGACGGGTACCCGTACCCATTGGGTACCCAACGGGTAGAACAAATAGTACATAAGTTGTTCACAATTTTACGCTCACTAATTGCACATTTGACAAAAAAACAATTATCTCAGCCCAATAATAGATAGATGAGTAATTGACCAATATCAAAATTTAGAAATCACAACATACTCTTAAGTCAATAGGAGTAGACGAGTCACATGATAAATTAATGACTAATTGACGAGAACTTAACATTACTTCACAAACGGGCAGGGTATGGGTATACCCATGGGTACAAGACTATCCCCATACCCTACCCATGACTTAATGGGTAGGATATGGGTACTACCCGTGGGTATAAAAGTGTGCCCATACCCTGCCCATGCGGGTACGGTACCCGCGGGTACCCGTACCCGTGGGTAAAATTGCCCTCATCCCTCAATCTAAAAAAAAATAAAGTCCCTCATCCCTCAATCACATCCAAATCTAAATTAAAAAACTAATAAGAAAAAAAAGATATGCCGCCGCCGATCCAACTCCTCTTACAATCCAATCCTCCCTTGATCTTTTTCCTATGGCCATCGCGGAAGCAGTGTTCCCAGCCTCCGCCGCTCAATGTCGACCGTGTCGCCGCCGTCACGTGGTTGTGGGACGTTGCCGTGGCCGCCCTGTTGACATCTTCGCTAGGGTTGCCGCCACTGACATCGCTTGCCCAAGGTGAGACTCCATCCTTAGACAAGCGACTCTCTCACCTCCCCAAAGGAATGACCGGACCCTCCAACCATCGAGCGACCTGGATGGTCGCCGCCACCAGAGAACAATGTGGAGGCGATGGCGATGTTTATGGAGGTGTAGCAGGATGAGCGCCTGTAAGGGTCCCGATCTAGATCTGGGGAAGGGATAGGAGGGGAAGGAGGACGAAGGAGGTGAAGGAAATATGCCCTCATATGGCAATAATAAAGTAATTATTTATTTCCTCATGTCATGATAAATATTTATTATTCATGCTAGAATTGTATTAGCCGGAAACATAATACATGTGTGAATACATAGACAAACATAATGTCACTAGTATGCCTCTACTTAACTAGCTCGTTAATCGAAGATGGTTGAGTTTCCTAGCCATGGACATGAGTTGTCATTTGATCAACGGGATCACATCATTAGAAGAATGATGTGATTGACTTGACCCATTCCGTTAGCTTAGCACTTGATCGTTTAGTATGATGCTATTGCTTTCTTCATGACTTATACATGTTCCTATGACTATGAGATTATGCAACTCCCGTTTACCTGAGGAACACTTTGTGTGCCACCAAATGTCACAACGTAACTGGGTGATTATAAAGGTGCTCTACAGGTGTCTCCGAAGGTACTTGTTGGGTTGGCGTATTTCGAGATTAGGATTTGTCACTCCGATTGTCGGAGAGGTATCTCTGGGCCCTCTCGGTAATGCACATCACTATAAGCCTTGCAAGCAATGTGACAAATGAGTTAGTTACGTGATGATGCATTACAGAACGAGTAAAGGAGACTTGCCGGTAACGAGATTGAACTAGGTATTGAGATACCGACGATCGAATCTTGGGCAAGTAACATACCGATGACAAAGGGAACAACGTATGTTGTTATGCGATTTGACCGATAAAGATCTTCGTAGAATATGTAGGAGCAAATATGAGCATCCAGGTTCCGCTATTGGTTATTGACCGGAGATGTGTCTCGGTCATGTCTACATAGTTCTCGAACCCGTAGGGTCCGCACGCTTAAAGTTAGATGACGATCGATATTATGAGTTTTGTGTTTTGATGTACTGAAGGTAGTTCGGAGTCCCGGATATGATCACGGACATAACGAGCAGTCTCGAAATGGTCGAGACATAAATATTGATATATTGGAAGCCTATATTTGGATATCGGAAGTGTTCCGGATGAAATCGGGATTTTACCGGAGTACCGGGGGTTACCGGAACCCCCTGGGGAAGTAACCTATTGGGCCTTAGTGGAGAAGAGAGAGGGCAGCCAGGAGGTGGCGCGCGCCCCCCCTTGCCCCAGTCCTAAATGGACAAGGGAAGGGGGCGGCGGCCCCCCTCTCCTTCCTTCTCTCCACCTCCTCCTTCCCCCTTCTCCTACTCCTACTAGGAAAGGAGGAGTCCTACTCCGGGTGGGAGTAGGACTCCCCCCTTGGCGCGCCCTCCCTGGCCGGCCGCCTCTTGTTGGGGAACGTAGTAATTTCAAAAAAATTCCTACGCACACGCAAGATCATGGTGATGCATAGCAACGAGAGGGGAGATTGTTGTCCACGTACCCTCGTAGACCGACAGCGGAAGCGTTATCACAATGCGGTTGCTGTAGTCGTACGTCTTCACGATCCGACCGATCAAGTACCGAACGCACGGCACCTCCGAGTTCTACACACGTTCAGCTCGATGACGTCCCTCGAACTCCAATCCAGCCGAGTGTTGAGGGAGAGTTTCGTCAGCACGACGGCGTGGTGACGATGATGATGTTCCACCGACGCAGGGTTTCGCCTAAGCTACGCAACGGTATTATCGAGGTGTAATATGGTGGAGGGGGGCACCGCACACGGCTAAGAGATCTCAAGGATCAATTGTTGTGTCTCTGGGGTGCCCCCCTGCCCCCGTATATAAAGGAGCAAGGGAGGAGGAGGCCGGCCCTAGGAGGGGGCACACCAAGTGTGGAGTCCTAGACTCCCTAGTCCTAGTAGGATTCCACCTCCCATATGGAATAGGAAAAGAGGAAAGGAAAAAGAGAAGGAAGGAAGGGGGCGCCCCCCTTCCCTAGTCCAATTCGGACCAGACCAAGGGGAGGGGTGCAGCCACCCTTGAGGCCCTTTTCCTTCTTTCCCGTATGGCCCAATAAGGCCCAATACGTATTCCCGTAACTCTCCGGTACTCCGAAAAATACCCGAATCACTCGGAACCTTTCCGAAGTCCGAATATAGTCGTCCGATATATCGATCTTTACGTCTCGACCATTTCGAGACTCCTCGTCATGTCCCCGATCTCATCCGGGACTCCGAACTCCTTCGGTACATCAAAACTCAATAAAACTGTCATCGTAACGTTAAGCGTGCGGACCCTACGGGTTCGAGAACTATGTAGACATGACCGAGACACGTCTCCGGTTAATAACCAATAGCGGGACCTGGATGCCCATATTGGCTCCCACATATTCTACGAAGATCTTTATCGGTCAGACCGCATAACAACATACGTTGTTCCCTTTGTCACCGGTATGTTACTTGCCCGAGATTTGATCGTCGGTATCTCGATACCTAGTTCAATCTCGTTACCGGCAAGTCTCTTTACTCGTTCCGTAACACATCATCCCGCAACTAACTCATTAGTCACAATGCTTGCAAGGTTTATAGTGATGTGCATTACCGAGTGGGCCCAGAGATACCTCTCCGACAATTGGAGTGACAAATCCTAATCTCGAAATACGCCAACCCAACAAGTACCTTTGGAGACACCTGTAGAGCACCTTTATAATCACCCATTTACGTTGTGACGTTTGGTAGCACACAAAGTGTTCCTCCGGTAAACGGGAGTTGCATAATCTCATAGTCATAGGAACATGTATAAGTCATGAAGAAAGCAATAGCAACATACTAAACGATAGAGTGCTAAGCTAAGGGAATGGGTCAAGTCAATCACGTCATTCTCCTAATGAGGTGATCTCGTTAATCAAATGACAACTCATGTCTATGGCTAGGAAACATAACCATCTTTGATTAACGAGCTAGTCAAGTAGAGGCATACTAGTGACACTCTGTTTGTCTATGTATTCACACATGTATTATGTTTCCGGTTAATACAATTCTAGCATGAATAATAAACATTTATCATGATATAAGGAAATATATAATACTTTATTATTGCCTCTAGGGCATATTT
This sequence comes from Aegilops tauschii subsp. strangulata, assembly GCF_002575655.3. Lineage (NCBI taxonomy): Eukaryota > Viridiplantae > Streptophyta > Magnoliopsida > Poales > Poaceae > Aegilops > Aegilops tauschii. Next base: position 6,919,199 of record NC_053039.3, read on the forward strand.
CCTTCAGTCTCCCACTTGCACTCGAGTCAATAATCTAGTTCACATCGCCATGTGATTTAACACCAATAATTCATATCACCATGTGATTAACACCCATAGTTCACATCTCTATGTGAGAGTACTAAGGTGTGATCATGTTTTGATTGTGAGATAATTTTAGTCAATGGGTCTGTCACATTCAGATCCGTAAGTATTTTGCAAATTTCTATGTTTACAATGCTCTGCACGGAGCTACTCTTAGCTAATTGCTCCCACTTTCAATATGTATCTAGACCGAGACTTAGAGTCATCTAGTTGAGTGTCAAAACTTGCATCGACGTAACCCTTTACGACGAACCTTTTGTCACTTCCATAATCGAGAAACATATCCTTATTCCACTAAGGATAATTTTTGACCGCTGTCCAGTGATCTACACCTAGATTACTATTGTACTCCCTTGCCAAAATCAGTGTAGGGTATACAATAGATCTGGTACACAGCATGGCATACTTTATAGAAACTATGGCCAAGGCATAGGGAATGACTTTCATTCTCTTTCTATCTTCTGCCGTGGTCGGGCTTTGAGTCTTACTCAATTTCACACCTTGTAACATAGGCAAGAACTCTTTCTCTGACTGTTCTATTTTGAACTACTTCAAAATCTTGTTAAGGTATGTACTCATTGAAAAAACTTATCAAGCGTCTTCATCTATCTCTATAGATCTTGATGCTCAATATGTAAGCAGCTTCACCGAGGTCTTTCTTTGAAAAACTCCTTTCAAACACTCCTTTATGCTTTGCAGAATAATTCTACATTATTTCCGATCAACAATATGTCACTCACATATACTTATCAGAAATGCTGTAGTGCTCCCACTCACTTTCTTGTAAATACAGGCTTTACCGCAAGTCTGTATAAAACTATATCCTTTGATCAACTTATCAAAGTGTATATTCCAACTCCGAGATGCTTGCACCAGTCCATAGATGGATCGCTGGAGCTTGCATATTTTGTTAGCACTTTTAGGATTGACAAAACCTCCTGGTTGCATCATATTCAACTCTTCTTTAATAAATTCATTAAGGAATGCAGTTTTATTTATCCATTTGCCATATTTCATAAAATGCGGCAATTGCTAACATGATTCGGACACACATAAGCATAGATACGAGTGAGAAACTCTCATCGTAGTCAACACTTTGAACTTATCGAAAACCTTTTTGCGACAATTCTAGCTTTGTACATAGTAACACTACTATCAGCGTCCGTCTTCCTCTTGACGATCCATTTATTCTAAATTGCTTGCCGATCATCGGGCAAGTCAACCAAAGTCCATACTTTGTTCTCATACATGGATCTCATCTCAGATTTCATGGTTTCAAGCCATTTTGCGGAATCTGGGCTCACCATCGCTTCTTCATAGTTCGTAGGTTTGTTATGGTCTAGTAACATAACCTCCAGAACAGGATTACCGTACCACTCTGGTGCGGATCTTACTCTGGTTGACCTACAAGGTTTAGTAACAACTTGATCTGAAGTTTCATGATCATCATCATTAACTTCCTCACTAATTGGTGCAGGAGTCACAGGAACAGATTTCTGTGATGAACTACTTTCCAATAAGGGAGCAGGTACAGTTACCTCATCAAGTTCTACTTTCCTCCCACTCACTTCTTTCGAGAGAAACTCCTTCTCTAGAAAGGATCCATACTTAGCAACGAATGTCTTGCCTTCGGATCTGTGATAGAAGGTGTACCCAACTGTCTCCTTTGGGTATCCTATGAAGACACATTTCTCCGATTTGGGTTTGAGCTTATCAGGATGAAACTTTTTCACATAAGCATCGCAACCCCAAACTTTTAAGAAATGACAACTTTGGTTTCTTGCCAAACCACAGTTCATAAGGTGTCGTCTCAATGGATTTTGATGGTGCCCTATTTAACGTGAATGCAGCTGTCTCTAATGCATAACCCCAAAACGATAGTGGTAGATCGGTAAGATACATCATATATCGCACCATATCTAATAAAGCACGATTACGACGTTCGGACACACCATTACACCGTGGTGTTCCAGGTGGCGTGAGTAGTGAAACTATTTCATATTGTTTTAACTGAAGGCCAAACTCGTAACTCAAATACTCTTTTCTACGATCAGATCGTAGAAACTTTATTTTTCTTGTTACGATGATTTTCCACTTCACTCTGAAATTATATGAACTTTTCAAATGTTTCAGACTTCTGTTTCATTAAGTAGATATACCCATATCTGCTCAAATCATCTGTGAAGGTCAGAAAATAATGATACCTGCTACGAGCCTCAATATTCATCGGACCACATACATCTGTATGTATGATTTCCAACAAATCTGTTGCTCTCTCCATAGTTCCGGAGAACGGTGTTTTAGTCATCTTGCCCATGAGGCACGGTTCGCAAGCATCAAGTGATTCATAATCAAGTGATTCCAAAATCCCATCAGTATGGAGTTTCTTCATGCGCTTTACACTAATATGACCTAAACGGCAGTACCACAAATAAGTTGCACTATCATTATTAACTTTGCATCTTTTGGCTTCAATATTATGAATATGTATATCACTACGATCGAGATCCGACAAACCATTTTCGTTGGTGTGTATGACCATAAAAGGTTTTATTCATGTAAACAGAACAACAATTGTTCTCTAACTTAAATGAATAACCGTATTGCAATAAATATGATTAAATCATATTCATGCTCAACGCAAACACCAAATAACACTTATTTAGTTTCAAACTAATCCCGAAAGTATAGGGAGTGTGCGATGATGATCATATCAATCTTGGAACTACTTCCAACACACATCGTCACCTCGCCTTTTACTAGTCTCTGTTTATTCTGCAACTCCCGTTTTCGAGTTACTACTCTTTAGCAACTGAACCAGTATCAATTACCGAGGGGTTGCTATAAACACTAGTAAAGTACACATCAATAATTTGTATATCAAATATACCTTTGTTCACTTTTACTAGTCTCTGTTTATTCTGCAACTCCCGTTTCGAGTTACTACTCTTAGCAACTGAACCTGTATCAATTACCGAGGGGTTGCTATAAACACTAGTAAAGTACACATCAATAATCTGTATATCAAATATACCTTTGTTCACTTTGCCATCCTTCTTATCCACCAAATAGTTGGGGTAGTTCTGCTTCCAGTGTCCAGTCCCTTTGCAGTAGAAGAACTTAGTCTCAGGCTTAGGACCAGACTTAGGCTTCTTCACTTGAGCAGCAACTTGCTTGCCATTCTTTTTGAAGTTCCCCTTCTTCCTTTTGCCCTTTTCTTGAAACTAGTGGTCTCGTCAACCATCAACACTTGAAGTTTTTCTTGATTTCTACCTTCGTCGATTTCAGTATCACGAAGAGCTCGGGAATTACTTTCGTCATCCCTTGCATACTATAGTTCATCACGAAGTTCTACTAACTTTGGTGATGGTGACTAGAGAATTCTGTCAATCACTATTTTATCTGGAAGATTAACTCCCACTTGATTCAAGCCATTGTAGTACCCAGACAATCTGAGCACATGCTCACTAGTTGAGCGATTCTCCTCCATCTTTTAGCTATAGAACTTGTTGGAGACTTCATATCTCTCAACTCGGGCATTTGCTTGAAATATTAACTTCAACTCCTGGAACATCTCATATGGTCCATGATGTTCAAAACGTCTTTGAAGTCCCGATTCTAAGCCGTTAAGCATGGTGCACTAAACTATCAAGTAGTCATCATATTGAGCTAGCCAAACGTTCATAACGTCTGCATCTGCTCCTGCAATAGGTCTGTCACCTAGCGGTGCATCAAGGACATAATTCTTCTGTGCAGTAGTGAGGATAATCCTCAGATCACGGATCCAATCCGCATCTTTGCTACTAACATCTTTCAACATAATTTTTCTCTAGGATCATATCAAAAATAAACACAGGGAAGCAACAACGCGAGCTATTGATCTACAACATAATTTGCAAAAATACTATCAGGACTAAGTTCATGATAAATTTAAGTTCAATTAATCATATTACTTAAGAACTCCCACTTAGATAGACATCCCTCTAATCCTCTAAGTGATCACGTGATCCATATCAACTAAACCATGTCCGATCATCACGTGAGATGGAGTAGTTTCAATGGTGAACATCACTATGTTGATCATATCTACTATATGATTCACGCTCGACCTTTCGGTCTCCGTGTTCCGAGGCCATATCTGTTATATGCTAGGCTCGTCAAGTTTAACCTGAGTATTCCGCGTGTGCAACTGTTTTGCACCCGTTGTATTTGAACGTAGAGCCTATCACACCCGATCATCACATGGTGTCTCAGCACGAAGAACTTTTGCAACGGTGCATACTCAGGGAGAACACTTATACTTTGATAATTTAGTGAAGGATCATCTTATAATGCTACCGTCAAACAAAGCAAGATAAGATGCATAAAGGATTAACATCACATGCAATCAATATAAGTGATATGATATGGCCATCATCATCTTGTGCTTGTGATCTCCATCTCCGAAGCACCGTGCTTGTGATCTCCATCTCCGAAGCACCGTCATGATCACCATCGTCACCGGCGCGACACCTTGATCTCCATCGTAGCATCGTTGTCATCTCGCCAACTTATTGCTTTTACGACTATCGCTACCGCTTAGTGATAAAGTAAAACTATTACATGGCGATTGCATCTCATACAATAAAGCGACAACCATATGGCTCCTGCCAGTTGCCGATAACTCGGTTAAAAAACATGATCATCTCATACAACACATTATATCACATCATGTCTTGACCATATCACATCACAACATGCCCTGCAAAAACAAGTTAGACGTCCTCTACTTTGTTGTTGCATATTTTACGTGGCTGCTACGGGCTTAGCAAGAACCGTTCTTACCTACGCATCAAAACCACAACGATAGTTTGTCAAGTTGGTTCTGTTTTAACCTTCGCAAGGACCGGGCGTAGCCACACTCGGTTCAACTAAAGTGAGAGAGACAGACACCCGCGAGTCACCTTTAAGCAACGAGTGCTCCGAACGGTGAAACCAGTCTCGCGTAAGCGTACGCGTAATGTCGGTCTGGGCCGCTTCATCTCACAATACCGCCGAACCAAAGTATGACATGCTGGTAAGCAGTATGACTTATATCGCCCACAACTCACTTGCGTTCTACTCGTGCATAGCATCAACGCATAAAACCAGGCTCGGATGCCACTGTTGGGGAACGTAGTAATTTCAAAAAATTTCCTACGCACACGCAAGATCATGGTGATGCATAGCAAAGAGCTGAGATTGTTGTCCACGTACCCTCGTAGACCGACAGCGGAAGCATTATCACAACGCGGTTGATGTAGTCATACGTCTTCACGATCCGACCGATCAAGTACCGAACGCACGGCACCTCCGAGTTCTACACACGTTCAGCTCGATGACGTCCCTCGAACTCCGATCCAGCCGAGTGTTGAGGGAGAGTTTCGTCAGCACGACGGCGTGGTGACGATGATGATGTTCCACCGACGCAGGGCTTCGCCTAAGCTTCGCAACGGTATTATCGAGGTGTAATATGGTGGATGGGGGCACCGCACACGGCTAAGAGATGTCAAGGATCAATTGTTGTGTCTCTGAGGTGCCCCCCTGCCCCCGTATATAAAGGAGCAAGGGAGGAGGAGGCCGGCCATAGGAGGGGGCGCACCAAGTGTGGAGTCCTACTAGGACTCCCTAGTCCTAGTAGGATTCCACCTCCCATATGGAATAGGAAAAGAGGAAGGGAAAAAGAGAAGGAAGGAAGGGGGCGCCCCCCTTCCCTAGTCCAATTCGGACCAGACCAAGGGGAGGGGTGCGGCCACCCTTGAGGCCCTTTTCCTTCTTTCCCGTATGGCCCAATAAGGCCCAATACGTATTCCCGTAACTCTCCGGTACTCCGAAAAATACCCGAATCACTCGGAACCTTTCCGAAGTCCGAATATAGTCGCCCAATATATCGATCTTTACGTCTTGACCATTTCGAGACTCCTCGTCATGTCCCCGATCTCATCCGGGACTCCGAACTCCTTCGGTACATCAAAACTCAATAAAACTGTCATCGTAACGTTAAGCGTGCGGACCCTACGGGTTCGAGAACTATGTAGACATGACCGAGACACGTCTCCGGTTAGTGACCAATAGCGGGACCTGGATGCCCATATTGGCTCCCACATATTCTACGAAGATCTTTATCGGTCAGACCGCATAACAACATACGTTGTTCCCTTTGTCACCGGTATGTTACTTGCCCGAGATTTGATCGTCCGTATCTCGATACCTAGTTCAATCTCGTTACCGGCAAGTCTCTTTACTCGTTCTGTAACACATCATCCCGCAACTAACTCATTAGTCACAATGCTTGCAAGGTTTATAGTGATGTGCATTACCGAGTGGGCCCAGAGATACCTCTCCGACAATTGGAGTGACAAATCCTAATCTCGAAATACGCCAACCCAACAAGTACCTTTGGAGACACCTGTAGAGCACCTTTATAATCACCCATTTACGTTGTGACGTTTGGTAGCACACAAAGTGTTCCTCCGGTAAACGGGAGTTGCATAATCTCATAGTCATAGGAACATGTATAAGTCATACTAAACGATCGAGTGCTAAGCTAACGGAATGGGTCAAGTCAATCACGTCATTCTCCTAATGAGGTGATCTCGTTAATCAAATGACAACTCATGTCTATGGCTAGGAAACATAACCATCTTTGATTAACGAGCTAGTCAAGTAGAGGCATACTAGTGACACTCTGTTTGTCTATGTATTCACACATGTATTATGTTTCCGGTTAATACAATTCTAGCATGAATAATAAACATTTATCATGATATAAGGAAATATGTAATACTTTATTATTGCCTCTAGGGCATATTTCCTTCACCTCTCCCCCCTTTTTCCTTTATATACGGGGGAAGGGGGCACCTCTAGACACACAAGTTGATCTATTGATCTATTCCAGCCGTGTGCGGTGCCCCCCTCCACCATATTCCACCTCGGTCATTGATACGTCTCCAACGTATCTATAATTTTTGATTGCTCCATGCTATATTATCTTCTGTTTTGGACATTATTGGGCTTTATTATTCACTTTTATATTATTTTTGGGACTAACCTATTGACTGGAGGCCCAGCCCAGAATTGCTATCTTTTTGCCTATTTCAGAGTTTCGCACAAAAAGAATATCAAACGGAGTGCAAACAGAATGAAACCTTCGGGAACATGATTTTTGGAACGAACATGATCCAGGAGACTTGGACCCTACGTCAAGAAATATACCAGGAGGCCACGAGGTAGGGGGGCGCGCCTACCCCCCAGGCGCGCCCTCCACCCTTGTGGGCCCCCTGTTGCTCCACCGACGTACTCCTTCCTCCTATATATACCTACGTACCCCCAAACGATCAGATACGGAGCCAAAAACCTAATTCCACCGCCGCAACCTTCTGTACCCACGAGATCCCATCTTGGGGCCTGTTCCGGAGCTCCACCGGAAGGGGCATCGATCACGGAGGGCTTCTACATCAACACCATAGCCCCTCCGATGAAGTGTGAGTAGTTTACCTCAGACCTTCGGGTCCATAGTTATTAGCTAGATGGCTTCTTCTCTCTTTTTGGATCTCAATACAATGTTCTCCCCCTCTCTTGTGAAGATCTATTCGATGTAACCTTCTTTTTGCGGTGTGTTTGTTGAGACCGATGAATTGTGGGTTTATGATCAAGTTTATCTATGAACAATATTTGAATCTTCTCTGAATTCTTTTATGTATGATTGGTTACTTTGCAAGTCTCTTCGAATTATCAGTTTGGTTTGGCCTACTAGATTGATCTTTCTTGCAATGGGAGAAGTGCTTAGCTTTGGGTTCAATCTTGCGGTGTCCTTTCCCAGTGACAGCAGGGGCAGCAAGGCACGTATTGTATTGTTGCCATCGAGGATAACAAGATGGGGTTTTTATCATATTGCATGAATTCATCCCTCTACATCATGTCATCTTGCTTAAGGTGTTACTCTGTTCTTATGAACTTAATACTCTAGATGCATGCTGGATAGCGGTCGATGTGTGGAGTAATAGTAGTAGATGCAGGCAGGAGTCGGTTTACTTGTCTCGGATGTGATGCCTATATACATGATCATACCTAGATATTCTCATAACTATGCTCAGTTCTGTCAATTGCTCAACAGTAATTTGTTCACCCACCGTAAAATACTTATGCTCATGAGAGAAGCCACTAGTGAAACCTATGGCCCCGGGTCTATTTTCCATCATATTAATCTCCCAATACTTAGTTATTTTCCTTTGCTTTTGTTTTCCTTTGCATCTTTATCATAAAAATACCAAAATATTATCTTATCATATCTATCAGATCTCACTCTCGTAAGTGACCGTGTAGTGATTGACAACCCCTTATCGCGTTGGTTGCGAGGATTTATTTGTTTTGTGTAGGTGCGAGGGACTCGCGTGTAGCCTCCTACTGGATTGATACCTTGGTTCTCAAAAACTGAGGGCAATACTTACGCTACTTTGCTGCATCACCCTTTCCTCTTCATGGGAAAACCAACGCAGTGCTCAAGAGGTAGCAAGAAGGATTTCCGGCGCCGTTGCCGGGGAGTCTACGCAAAATTCAACATACCAAGTACCCATCACAAACTCTTATCTCCCGCATTACATTATTTTCCATTTGCCTCCCGTTTTCCTCTCCCCCACTTCACCCTTGTCGTTTTATTCGCCCTTTTTCCGTTCGTCTTTTCGTTGGCCTTGATGTCTTACTTGGCTCGTTTGCTCGTTTGGTTGAAATAGTTGAGTATTTATTCCTAAACAGAGAAGCTAAGATCTATGGATCCTCATCCGCTTGCCAATCTTTTTAAGAGATCCAATTATGATGAACCAATTCCTAGTGATTTGGGTGCACTAGATTTTCTTTATAAGGTTTTGCTTGAAATCCGTGAATCTGAAAATTGTGATGAAGTGCTTTATGAAGTGATTCACGATAGATCTTTGAATAAAAAGCATGATTGCAATGATGCTATTATAAATTCTCTTAATGTCAATTGTGCTAATATTATGCAAAACCCTAAGCTTGGGGATGCTAGTTTTGCTATGTCTACTACTTGTTGCAATGATCATGATTGGGGTGATTCTTCTTATGATCTTGAAAATTTATTTAAGCCCCATGATGAATATGAGATTGATAATAGTGTTTGCAATAATATTGAAAGTGGGTTTGGAAGAGTGTCAACTTTAGATCCCACATATTTGGAGTATGTTCAATCTTATGATATTTTTGATAAAAGTGGGTCTGGAGAGGTCATGACTTTAGTTAATGATAATTCCACTATTTTGGAAGAGTGTCAACTTCGCATGCATGTGGATCGTGTTGAGAATATGTTATGTGATAGCTAGTTTTTTGAATTTGCATATGACCCTACATGTAATTATTATGAGAGAGGATAATATGCTTGTAGAAATTTTTATCTTACTAAATTACCTCTCGTCATGTTGAGATTGCTATCGTCTCTTTGTTCTTCCTTGCATATGCTAATTTTTGTTTGCTATGATAATTTGTTTGCTTATAAAATGCCTATGCATAGGAAGTATGTTATACTTAGATGTGTTTGTCACGTGTTTTATGATGCTCTTTTTGCGCTTCAATTCTTATCTTTCATGTGAGCATCATTAAAATTATCAATGCCTAGCTAAAAGGCTTTAGAGAAAAGCGCTTGTTGGGAGACAACCCAATATTTATCCTTGCTGTTTAGCAATAAATATTTGATCTAGCCTCTGGTTAGATGTGTTTTTATGTTTTAATTAGTGTTTGTGCCAAGTTAAACCTATAGGATCTTCTTGGATGATAGTTATTTGATCTTGCAGAAGTTTCGAGAAACTTTCTGTTCATGAAAACAAATGTTAAAAATCACCAGAACGTGATAAAATATTTATTCCAATTGCTTCTGATCAATAAACAAATTTTCTAGGTCTTCCTATTTTTGCTGATGTTTTGTACTTCCAGAAGTTTGCGTTAGTTACAAATTACTACAGACTGTTCTGTTTTTGACAGATTCTGTTTTTTCGTGTGTTGTTTGCTTATTTTGATGAATCTATGGCTAGTAAAAGAGTTTATAAACCATAGAGAAGTTGGAATACATTAGATTTAACACCAATACAAATAAATAATGAGTTCATTACAGTACCTTGAAGTGGTCTTTTGTTTTCTTTCGCTAACGGGGCTGACGAGATTTTCTGCTGAGTTTTGTGTTGTGAAGTTTTCAAGTTTTGGGTGAAAGATTTGATCGATTATGGAACAAGGGTGGCAAGAGCCTAAGCTTGGGGATGCCCATGTCACCCCCAAGATAATATAAGGACACCAAAAAGACAAAGCTTGGGGATGCCCCGGAAGGCATCCCCTCTTTCATCTACTTCCATCGGTAACTTTACTTGGAGCTATATTTTTATTCACCACATGATATGTGTTTTGCTTGGAGCGTCTTGTATGATTTGAGTCTTTGCTTTTTAGTTTACCACAATCATCCTTGCTGTACACACCTTTTGAGAGAGACACACATGATTCGGAACTTATTAGAATACTCTATGTGCTTCACTTATATCTTTTGAATTATATAGTTTTGCTCTAGTACTTCACTTATATCTTTTAGAGCATGGTGGTGGATTTGTTTTATAGAAACTATTGATCTCTCATGATTCACTTAGATTATTTTGAGAGTCTTAAATAGAATGGTAATTTGCTTAAATAATCCTAATATGCTAGGTATTCAAGAATAGTAAAAACTTTCTTTTGAGTGCGTTGAATACTAAGAGAAGTTTGATGCTTGATGATTGTTTTGAGATACGGAGGTAGTGATATCAAAGTTGTGCTAGTTGAGTAGTTGTGAATTTGAGAAATACTTCTGTTGAAGTTTGCAAGTCCCGTAGCATGCACGTATGGTAAAAGTTATGTAACAAATTTGAAACATGAGGTGTTCTTTGATTGTCCTCCTTATGAGTGGCGGTCCGGGACGAGCGATGGTCTTTTCCTACCAATCTATCCCCCTAGGAGCATGCGCGTAGTGCTTGGTTTTTGATGACTTGTAGATTTTTGCAATAAGTATGTGAGTTCTTTATGACTAATGTTGAGTCCATGTATTATACGCACCCTCACCTTTCCATCATTGCTAGCCTCTTCGGTACCGTGCATTGCCCTTTCTCACATTGAGAGTTGGTGCAAACTTCGCCGGTGCATCCAAACCCCGTGATATGATACACTCTTTCACACATAAACCTCCGTATATCTTCCTCAAAACAGCCACCATACCTACCTATTATGGCATTTCCATAGCCATTCCGAGATATATTGCCATGCAACTTTCTACCATTCCGTTTATCATGACACATTCATCATTGTCATATTGCTTAGCATAATCATGTAGTTGACATAGTGTTTGTGGCAAAACCACCTTTCATAATTCTTTCATACATGCCACTCTTGGTTCATTGCATATCCCGGTACACCGCCGGAGGCATTCATATAGAGTCATACTTTGTTCTAGTATCGAGTTGTAATCATTGAGTTGTAAATAAATAGAAGTGTGATGATCTTCATTTTCTAGAGCATTGTCCCAAGTGAGGAATAATAAATAAAAAAAAGAGAGAGAAAGGCCATACAAAAAAGAGAAGGCCCAAAAAATGAGAGAAAAAGAGAGAAGGGACAATGTTACTATCCTTTTACCACACTTGTGCTTCAAAGTAGCACCATAATCTTCATGATAGAGAGTCTCTTGTTTTGTCACTTTCATATACTAGTGGGAATTTTTCATTATAGAACTTGGCTTGTATATTCCAACAATGGGCCACCTCAAGTGCCCTAGGTCTTCGTGAGCAAGCAAGTTGGACGCACACCCACTTAGTTTCTTTTGTTGAGCTTTCATACATTTATAGCTCTAGTGCATCCGTTGCATGGAAATCCCTACTCCTTGCATTAATATCAATCGATGGGCATCTCCATAGCTCATTGATTAGCCTCGTTGATGTGAGACTTTCTCCTTTTTTGTCTTCTCCACATAACCCCCATCATCATATTCTATTCCACCATAGTGCTATATCCATGGCTCATGCTCATGTATTGCGTGAAGGTTTATAAAGTTTGAGATTACTAAAGTATGAAACAATTGCTTGGCTTGTCATCGGGGTTGTGCATGATGAGAGCATTCTTGTGTGACGAAAATGGAGCATGACTAAACTATATGATTTTGTAGGGATGAACTTTCTTTGGCCATGTTATTTTGGGAGGACATAATTGCTTAGTTAGTATTCTCGAAGTATTATTATTTTTATGTCAATATGAACTTTTATCTTGAATCTTTCGGATCTGAATATTCATACCCCAATTAAGAAGAATTACATTGAAATTATGCCAAGTAGCACTCCGCATCAAAAATTCTGTTTTTATCATTTACCTACTCGAGGACGAGCAGGAATTAAGCTTGGGGATGCTTGATACCTCTCCAACGTATCTATAATTTTTGATTGCTCCATGCTATATTATCTTCTGTTTTGGACATTATTGGGCTTTATTATTCACTTTTATATTATTTTTGGGACTAACCTATTGACTGGAGGCCCAGCCCAGAATTGCTGTTTTTTTGCCTATTTCAGAGTTTCGCAGAAAAAGAATATCAAACGGAATGAAACCTTCGGGAACGTGATTTTCGGAACGAACATGATCCAGGAGACTTGGACCCTACGTCAAGAAATATACCAGGAGGCCACGAGGTCGGGGGGCGCGCCTACCCCCTCAGGCGCACCCTCCACCCTCGTGGGCCCCCTGTTGCTCCACCGACGTACTCCTTCCACTACAGGAATGAGCTACTTTGCCGTCTACCACGGCAGACGGCAAAGGCAAGGATGGCGGACGGCAAAGGCCTTTGCCGTCTGCCGCGGACGGCAAAAGGCTCCGGCAAAGTAGGCATCGGTAAAGAGCTTCTTTGCCGTCTGCTTTTGAAGCAGACGGCAAAGGGGCCTTTGTTATCAGCGGCTGACGGCAAAGAAAGCCGACGGCAATAAATGCGCTGTTAGTCCGTTAGGCGGCTAACGGCAGCCTTTGCCGTCCGCCGCTGACGGCAAAGAGCATCCGGCCTTTGCCGTCCGCCGAATGACGTCAGCTGGATGTCACTGTGGGACAAGCCTTTGCCGTCTGCTGCTGTAGGCAAATGTGGGCATTCTTTGCCGTCTGCTAGTGTAGGCAATGCCTTTCCCGTCCGCCGCTGTAGGCAAACTGACCAAATGGGTCAGCTCCCTGGGAGCACAGGTGGCCGCCGCGTGGCTTCTTTGCCGTCCGCGGCAGACGGCAAAGGAGCCTTTTCCATCAGCGGCTGACGGCAAAGGTGCCTCTTTTTTTCTTTTTTTTAATCCAGCAATTTTCACAGCAAATATATGACATATATATATATATATATATTTCACAGGGCCATTTAACAGCAAACATATGACATATCCACCACATAAGTTTCATCGTACATACATATATAGTTCCATCCATTCATACATAGCAAGTTGCACATACACATTGTTCCATCCATACATATTACAATGCAAAGTTTCATCAAGATAGAAAGTTCCATCATAGCAAGCTAGAATAATACTAGAGGAGAATGAAAGAAAAAAGAAGCACTCCATAATAGCAAGCTAGCTTCCGTGAAGTGAATGAAATCTGCAAAATGGCAAATAAGAAAGTTAGAAAAAGGTGACTAGAAGAAGAAGTATATGCCATTTATGAGCTAACTTAGGTGAAATGGATCATTTATGAGCTAACTTAGTTGAAATGGATCGTTTATGAGATAACTTAGGTATAATGCATCATTTTAGAGCTAACCTAGGTAAGATGGATCATTTTGGAGCTAACCTAGGTGAAATGGATCGTTTTTGAGCTAAGTTTGGTGAAATGGATCGTTTATGAGCTAATCTAGGTGAAATAGATCATTCATGAGCTAACTTAGGTAAAATGCATCATTTTAGAGCTAACCTAGGTGTCATGGGTCATTTTGGAGCTAAACTAGGTAAAATGGATCGTTTGTGAGCTAACCTAGGTGAAATGGATCGTTTATGAGCTAATCTAGGTAAAATGTGTCATTTTAGAGCTAACTTGGGTAAAATGCATCATTTTGGAGCTAACCTAGGTAAGATGGGTCATTTTGGAGCTAACCTAGGTAAAATGGGTCATTTTAGAGCTAACATAGGTAAAATGGATCATTTTGGAGCTAGTCTAGGTAAAATGGGTCATTTTATTGCTAACTTGGGTAAAATGGATCATTTATGAGCTAAATAAGGTAAAATGGGTCATTTTAGAGCTAACTTAGGTAAAATGGATTATTTATGAGCTAACTAAGCTAATTATGCCATTTTTGACATAAGTAAGCTAAGTACATGTCATTATTGAGCAAACCTAGTTAACTAAGCATATTAGAGCTTACTTAGGTCATTTTGGAGGAAACAAAGCTAAGTATAGATCGTTTTAGAGCTAACTTAGGTAAAATGGATGGTTTTGGAGGTCAGTAAGCTTATTAAGTCATTTTGGAGGAAAACAAGCTAACTCTAGGTCATTGTGGTAAGCATATTGGAGGAAATAAGGCTAAGTCTAGGTCTTTATGCATTTGTTTAGCAAAACACTAGAGAAACTTACCATGATCATGGAGGTGTAGGAGCATGTTGGCTCGTGCCCGTAGCTGGAGAAGGATCATGCGATGCTTGTCTGGAGTTACGCTGTACCAAAGATCATTTCCAATGTCTCGTTAGCATGATGACACTCAAATGTTAAGAGTAGCAAGTAATGTCCATTCAAATTAAACTCATCGTGGTCCCAGGAGCAATCACCGGCATCGGCGCGGAGCGGTCTGACCGGTCTTCTCGCACATAGACTGCACATTTGGTTTTGACGACTCAGTCATACTAGTTAGTAATGAGACAAACACTACATGAATCTTTTGGCTAATCTGCAGAAGAAACATACCACAAGGAGCTCGTACATGGCCCTTGCCTACATGTCATTCCGTGCCCTCTCCTCCTCCAACATCTTTGTCGTCCTCTCCTCCAACTCCCGCTGCCTCTCCGCCTCCTCCGCCAGATGTTTCTCCGTTCTATCTCTCTCACTCTGTATAGCAGCCTGCAACACCACTCCTCGTTACCATTTGTAATCATTGACGGAAGCACACACAATGTAATGGAGAAAGATAGCTGAGTACGTATAACTAACCTTGATGGCGAGTTGGACTGGCCGTTCACGAGGCCTTATCTCAGGAGCGGAGCTCGACTGGCGCGCCTTGATCTCCGGGAGAGTGCTAGTACAACGGATAAGTCCATCTCCAATGGCTATGGAGCCATGGGACCTCCCGCCACCAGATATCATCACCAGCTCTGGATCAATGGGACCCTGGCTCGGGTTAAAGTCCTCCCCTTTCCTCGCCTTCCCCTCATCTCTATATTTCACGAGCTTGTCATGGGAGGAGATGTTGGTGAAGTTGTTTGCATCATCGAGGTCAGACGGAGAGAATGCCTTGACTTTCTTGAAAGAGGCAGTGTGGGCCACGGCATATAGGTCGTACACCTCTGGCACCTTATCCGCCTTATTGTAGCGTGCCTGAAAGAGAGAAACAAAGTAAATTAGTAATTAAAGGGCTCAAGCTAGCATGATGAATGAATTGCATGAATCATGAAGCAAACCACATACCCAGTTCCGCCCGAACTGATATAAGTTGGAGCTGCCTTGATGGTGTGGCACACCTTCCATTTGGGCACGTTTGTCCTTGGCGTCGTTGTGGAGGGCTAGCCATTCTTTTGAGCACCACTCATTGACCAACACCTCCCAACAATCCATCCGATCCGCACACCATCTCGGAGGCGCCTAAGTTAGCAAATAGAAACTTCAGCGCTACGGCTATGAATTACTAAATGAAGGAAGTAAGTACAAGGCCTTAAGAATTACCTTCATGTACTGCTCCTTACTCAGGAACTTCTCGTTGCACGCTGGCTTGGTCTTCTTGAGACCAGGCAAGGCGTAGTAGTCTCGAACAGCCTGCACCCGAGCCTCGTGCCGTAAGTTCTGTAGTAGGCGCTTGCAGACGTTATCAATAACATTTGCCGCGTCCTCCTCGTATCCCTCCTCACACCTGTAGAATGTCTGCAAACAAATGAGACAATATTGATTAGTACAATTAATAACTAGCTAGTTGAAGATATTTAATTGTGTAAAGGAGAAATTACCCAAAACTTTCTGATCACCACGTCTTCCCTCGTCTTGCACAAGACACCGTCGATAATCTCACCCGGCGGGGCCGAGGCAGCCAAGTAGTGCTCCCAGCTCAATCCAAGCTCTGGAAGCCGACCCTCACCAGGCAACGTGACAAACCCCGGGAAGTTTTGCCGACAAAGAACTCCAAGGACGGAGTTGGGCCCGCAGACACTATGATGGTGGTCCCAACCCCTACAGCATGACAAGGTCAAAGCATTAGATATTTGAAGAAATGTGAATGTAGAAGGTACAAAAAGATTAAATGCACTTACCTCTCCCCATCAGGGAAAATCAACCACCTCTGCTCGCGGGTCGCCGGCACGGACGGGAGCCGTGTACAACCACGCTGGTAGACGGTGCCCCCCTCCTCCTCAATATCAGTCGGCTCCCCACCATCATCAGCATGGCCACTCGGCCCCTCAGACTCATCCGGCCAGGTACCCCATCCAGACGTGTGTTCCTCTAGGGTCTCGTGGGCCGAAGGCCCGTCGACCCAAGGCTCGTAGGCCGAAGGCCCGTCGACCCGAGGCTCGTGGGCCGAAGGCTCGTGGATCGGAGTCCGTGTAGCCTCCTCCTCGGACGAGTCCACCCTAGCAGTCACGTGCTCGGGTGAAACAGCTGGGGGCGGCGGCGAGGAAGGCGCCCTAGCAGTCACCCTACCTCCTCTCCCGCGACCACGTGCTCCAACTCCTCTCTTCTTCCCTCCCTTACCTTGTCCCCTGCTGGGCACCGCTGTCGATGGAGAAGGGCCCGGCGATGTCGCCATACTGTCCAGTGATGCTCGGCGGAGAGATGCGTGTGGAATGGAAGACCTCCCACCACACGCCGACGTAGAAGGGGCCTCGGAGCGCTCCCGACCAGTGCCCACCATCTTTCAACACCTGCCATGACAAAGAGTAAACGAAATTAGTACAACATAAAAAAATACCGACATGAATAATAATATGTATATCACTTAAGTGTATCATCATCAAGTACAACATAAAAAAATTGAATACCTGACACTACTAATAATCTCGATCACTATCATTAATAAATGCATAATCATCATCATCACTATAATCAATGACGGGCTCATAGGGTTCAGTGGCATCAACATGTGGAAGGCCACCTTGACGTAATCGGTCAAGCATTGACAGGTCATCCGCAGCAGTAACCTCTTCTTGTTCTGGCTCTTCTTGTTCCTCCTCTAGGTTGATGTCGGATTCACTGTCGCTGTCTACTTCAATGTTTTGGGGTGAAGTATAGCGGTTCGTGAAACGCTTTTTGGAAAGACGTGTCTCTTGGAAGAATTCTCCTTCATATGTGTCTGGGTTAATGTGAGGTTCATAATCCCCTTCCTTTGGGGGAGATAGTCTAGCACGTGGCGGCACTTCATAAACGACATCCCAACCTTTCAGATTTGGATTAGTTTGGCAGGCCCACGGTATATAGAATACTTGGGTCGCCTGTGGAGCCGTAATATAGACATCAGGAACATCTAAATGGGTGCTTTGTTTGATTTCAACTAGCCCTATATGTTCATTAGTCCTTCTAGTCTCCTTCGGCTGAAACCAATAACATTTGAAGAGTACGACATTCGGTGGGTTGTCACCATAGAATAGAAGTTCATAAATTGCTTCAACTCTCCCATAATACTCGGTACCTCCTTCGCCGATAGCAGATACACAACAATTTGTAGACTTTCGGTCGGCCATAGACAGGTCTTTGCCATAGGTACGAAAGCGATACCCGTTGATGTCGTATTTGTCAAATGAACGGACCTTATAGTCAAAACCATTAGCGACTTGTCTCAATTCGGTGTCCATAGATTCTGAATTAGCCTACAAGTTTAATACGAAAGGATTGTTGCATTAGGCAGAAATTAGCGAATGTAATGAAATGGTCTAATAGAAATTACCGTTTCTTTGAACCAAGAGATGAAACCGGGATAGCCGCCTCCTTGCTTTGCGAGAAGCTCATAATCTTCGGCGGAATCCTTTTGGATTACCGCTCCATACGAGAATATGGCGACGTATCGACTATATGAAATATGCAGGAATAAGAGCACTTCAAAGGAAATAGAAGTTGCGAAACAATGTACCGAGAACTTACTCGATGTACGGCCGCACTTCTGTCAGGTTGTTGAAGATATACAACATAATGGTCCGCCATTCTTCGTTATCCAAAGATATTGGTTTCGAACCACTGGCTGGTGCGAGATTCCCTTTGAATAGGCTGAGGTTGGATCCACCCTTTTGAGGTTCGTCAGCATTGTACCGAGGCTTTGGATTATGCAAATGACGATTTTTGGCTTCGTAGTGTGCTGTCACGAAGTTTGCCGCCTCCTTAGTGATGAATGCCTCAGCCATCGATGCTTCAATTCTACGTTTATTTTTACATTTTTGTCGAAGCGTCTTCTGCATCCTCTCAGTTGGGTAGCACCAACGATTTTGCATGGGCCCCCCCAATCTTGCCTCAGTCGGGAGATGCAAAATCAAATGCTGCATTGGATTAAAGAAGCCCGGTGGAAAGATCTTCTCTAACTTGCAGATCAACTCCGGCGCCAACTCTTCCATTTCTTCTAGCACGCCAGGCGATAGTTCTTTCGCACAAAGAACATAGAAGAAATAGCTGAGTTCTGCCAGTACTAGCCATTCATCCTCAGGGATGAAGCCACGCAACATCACCGGCATTACCCGCTCAATCCATATGTGCCAATCATGACTCTTGAGACCAAATATCTTCAATTTATCAAGACTCGCTCCCCTCTTTAGATTCGCTGCATACCCATCGGGGAACATCAACTGCATTTTCACCCACAAGATAATTTCCCTCATAGCTGGCCTTCCAAGATTGAACCATGCCTTTGGCTTCGTCCAGTTCTGCTTTCCTTTCGGTTCTTTCATGTTTTGTAACGGCTTATCACATAGCGCCTCCAGATCGAGTCTAGCCTTAGTATTATCCTTTGACTTCCCATCTATGCCGAACAATGTACCAAAAAGTGCCTCGGCGATATTCTTCTCACTGTGCATCAAGTCGATGTTCTGTGGGCAAAGGAGGTCTTTGAAATAAGGCAGATCCCATAAGCATGTCTTATGAGTCTAGGCGTGCTTAGAATTATACCCCTTGAAGTACCCTGGACGCTCTGGATCTGGCTCGAGAGCATTTAACTGATCCAGGGTCTGTTGGCCTGTCAACGTAGGTGGTGCAGAGTTTTTGACAACTCTACCTCTGATGAAGTTCTTCTTGTCTTTCCTGAACTTATGGCAAGGATCCAGGAACTGTCTATGCATGTCGAAGCAAGAAAACTTGCGACCGGCCTGAAGACAACGAAACTCAAGAGCTCCCTTGCATGCGGGGCACGGGAACCTTCCATGCACACAACAGCCAACGAATAGCGCATATGCCGGCAAGTCATGCGTCGAGTACATGTAGTTGGGCCCTGGAATTATCAACGTCAGGAAAATGTTCTTTCTTTGCATAATCTGTCCGGGGCGGAGATTGAGTGGAAAGACAAATACGGGCCAACAACTGTATTGGGCTGCCATTAGACCAAACACACTGAACCCATCCGTGCTGATGCCGACTCGAGGATGCCTCGGATCTGCCGCTTTGTCAGCATGTAATTCATCAAACTTTTTCCATGCAACACCATCCGATGTGTGTACGATCATCAGATTCCCATCTGCAGCTAGTTCGGTTCTTTTGCCCGTTTTGTGCCATGTCATCTGTCTGGCTGTCTCTTCGACAATGAATAGACGTTGAAGTCTTGGTACGATTGGCATATACCGAAGAACACTAACGGGGATTTTGGTCTATTTCTTCTCACCCATACCGTTGTCTACCACAACATACCTGGAAGACTTGCAAATGGGACAATAGTTCAAGTCCGCATAGTCAAGCCTAAATAAGACACATCCTTTCTCACAGGCATGTATCTTCTCATAGGGCATCATCAGTGCACGGAGGATTTTGTCCGACTGGTACAGGTTTGCAGGCATTACATGGCCTTTGGGTAGAAAGCGTCCAAATACTATCATCATTGCGTCGTAGCATTCTCTGCCCAAGTTGAACTGAGCCTTCAGAGCCATTACTTGTGAGATGGCATCCAACTGACAAAGCTCAGTGTGCTCATGGAGCGGACGTTTTGAAGACTCCAACATTTCATTGAAGGCCTTTACAGATTCCTCCATCTCCTCGTCCGAATCCCGAGAATCATCGAAGTCTTGCACCATGTTTTCCATCCCGGTACCATGCTCGTCAGTGCGATGACGATCCACCTCAGCTCGGTCACGTTGGGCAGACTCACCATGATATGTCCACACCGTATAATCGGGCGTAAAACCACTCTTCTGCAGGTGTTTGCCCATTTCAGCCTCTGTCCTCTTTTCCCAATTGCCGCACCGTAAACAGGGGCACCAGGTTTTCCTCTGGCCATTTGCAAATGCGGCTTGCACAAACCCCTTGGTTTTTGTGAACCATTCAGTGCTCCATTTGTTCTGACCAGTGTGACCGGTGTACATCCACGCACGATCACTCATCTTGACTTTCAGAGCTACTGGACACACAACAAATATATATATATATATATATATATATATATATATATATATATATAATTCACCATGTATATATTCATCAGTTGATCTACTTTGTCAATTTTATTACGTCCATGCAACCTACACTCTAATAGGTAATGATAGGTCCTAATCCCACCCGAGTATGTGTAGATTGGGTTCATTTTCCCATGCTACGCTCCGGATCCGACGCAAAATTTCAGCAACACCTCCCCGCTGTTCTCCTATTACACGTCTCTGCAATAAACAGAGAGGATGTGTACCCGGAGAACAACAGGGGAGGCACTGACGAAATTTATGCGTCGGATCCAGAGCAAAGCATATGGGAAAACGAACCCAATCTACACATACTCGGGCTGTCCATGGATAGCGTTGGACAATTCGAAAGAATCACGGTTATAAATATGCAAATGCATGCATATTTATAACTATAACGCTTTAGAACGGGAGACACATATTGGTTACGCATACTGATGATTCAAGACAGATATATAGCTAGCTATCAAGTTTCATCGGCACGAACACCGGAACAGAGCAAATAATTAAGGGGGGAGGAGGACATGTCATTTGTGCTCACCCACGAACAAAGGGGCAGAGCTCGTCAAACGCACGGGGAGGTCGTCGAACACCAAACCTTGCAGCGATGAAACAACTGCACATTTAAATCTACCCGATCAACACAATTATATATGATGTTTTTCATAACAAAATCAAAAAATATATGACCTAACCCATAATTCACAAATATATAACCCCGTCGGCCTCTGGAAGGCCAAAGAGCACCTTTTCGGGAGGTGTCGGGGGTCGGGGTGTCGTGTCGGTGTCGGGGTGCCGTGTCAGGGTCGGGGTGCTGTTTCGGGGTCGGGGTGTCGTGTCGGGGTCGAACAGGGTGTCGGGGTGTGGTGTCGGGGTCGGGGTGTCGGGGTCAGGGGGTCAGGGGGTCGGGGTGTTGGGGTGTGGTGTCGGGGTCAGGGTGTCGGGGTCAGGGGGTCAGGGTGCTGTTTCGGGGTCGGGGTGTGGTGTCGGGGTCGGGGTGTCGAGGTCAGGGGGTCAGGGGGTCGGGGTGTAGGGGTGTGGTGTCGGGGTCAGGTGGTCGGGGTGTCGGGGTGTCATGTCGGGGTCGGGGTGTCGGGGTCAGGGGGTCGGGGTGTTTCCTTCTATCCTTCTTCTTCTTTCCTTTCTTCTTCTTCTTCTTCTTTCCTTCTCTTCTTCTTCCCCTTCTACATATTCTTCTTTTCTTCTTCTTCTTTTTTCATATTTTTTCTACTTCTTTTAATAATATAACTAATTATCTAAACCCTAACACTAACACATACACATACACTAACACTAACACTAACACATATCTAGACCTAAATCTAACACTACACTAAATCTAACACTAACACTAACACATATATAGACCTAAATCTAACACAAACAATTAAACAGAAAAAAAGAAAAAACAGGAAAAAAATAACTCACCGAAGCTCGGGGGGGTGGCGATGGCGACGGGGGCGGCGGGCGGCAGGGTGGCGATGGCGACGGGGGTGGCAGGGCTCCGGGGCGGTGGAGCTCAGCGGAGCCGGCAGGGAGGCGGGGCCGATGGGGCCGCGGTGGCACCGGGGGCGACGGGGCAGGCTGCGGCGGGTGGCGGCGGCGGCGGCGGGTGCTGGGGGCGGTGGCAGGGGCGGGGGCAGGTGGCGGCGGCGGCGGCGGATGCTGGGGGCGGGGGCGGTGGCGGCGGCGGTGGCGGTGGCGGGGTGGTGGGGCGACGGGGCAGGCTGCGGCGGGTGGCGGGGGTGGCGGCGGGTGGGGGGGCGGCGCCACGCGGCGGGGGGTCGATCTGTTCGTGGAGAGAAACAGAGAGGAAGGGGGTGGGGGCTCGGCCGTTAGTTAGGTTAGTGAAGTTAGGTCTTTGCTGTCCGCTATTTTTCTCTCTTTGTCGTCCGCTAGCGGACGGCAAAGAGGGGAGCCGTTAAGTTTTGTCTAATCAGCTCGTAAGTGGGGCCACCTCTCACTTTGCCGTCACCCAGCTGACGGCAAAGAATCTTTGTCGTGAGCTAGCGGACGGCAAAGAACTGGCTGATGGCAAAATCCTTCTTTGCCATCAGCCAGTTCTTTGTCGTCCTTTTTTGTAAGCGGACGGCAAAGACCTTCTTTGCCGTCAGCTAGCAGACGGCAAAGAACTGGCAGACGGCAAATAAGCTAATTCCAGTAGTGTTCCTCCTATATATACCTACGTACCCCCAAACGATCAGATACGGAGCCAAAAACCTAATTCCACCGCCGCAACCTTCTGTACCCACGAGATCCCATCTTGGGGCCTGTTCCGGAGCTCCACCGGAAGGGGCATCGATCACGGAGGGCTTCTACATCAACACCATAGCCCCTCCGATGAAGTGTGAGTAGTTTACCTCAGACCTTCGGGTCCATAGTTATTAGCTAGATTGCTTCTTCTCTCTTTTTGGATCTCAATACAATGTTCTCCCCCTCTCTCGTGGAGATCTATTCGATGTAACCTTCTTTTTGCGGTGTGTTTGTTGAGACCGATGAATTGTGGGTTTATGATCAAGTTTATCTATGAACAATATTTGAATCTTCTCTGAATTCTTTTATGTATGATTGGTTATCTTTGCAAGTCTCTTTGAATTATCAGTTTGGTTTGGCCTACTAGATTGATCTTTCTTGCAATGGGAGAAGTGCTTAGCTTTGGGTTCAATCTTGCGGTGTCCTTTCCCAGTGACACCAGGGGCAGCAAGGCACGTATTGTATTGTTGCCATCGAGGATAACAAGATGGGTTTTTTATCATATTGCATGAATTTATCCCTCTACATCATGTCATCTTGCTTAAGGCGTTACTCTGTTCTTATGAACTTAATACTCTAGATGCATGCTGGATAGCGGTCGATGTGTGGAGTAATAGTAGTAGATGCAGGTAGGAGTCGGTTTACTTGTCTTAGACGTGATGCCTATATACATGATAATACCTAGATATTCTCATAACTATGCTCAATTCTGTCAATTGCTCAACAGTAATTTGTTCACCCACCGTAAAATACTTATGCTCATGAGAGAAGCCATTAGTGAAACCTATGGCCCCGGGGTCTATTTTCCATCATATTAATCTTCCAATACTTAGTTATTTTCCTTTGCTTTTATTTTACTTTGCATCTTTATCATAAAAATACCAAAATATTATCTTATCATATCTATCAGATCTCACTCTTGTAAGTGACCATGTAGTGATTGACAACCCCTTATCGCGTTGGTTGCGAGGATTTATTTGTTTTGTGTAGGTGCGAGGGACTCGCGCGTAGCCTCCTACTGGATTGATACCTTGGTTCTCAAAAACTGAGGGAAATACTTACGCTACTTTGCTGCATCACCCTTTCCTCTTCAAGGGAAAACCAACACAGTGCTCAAGAGGTAGCAGTCATATCGTAGCGGTGCTTAGGTGAAGCCCTGCGTCGGTAGCAACATCATCACTGTCACCACGCCGTCGTGCTGACGGAACTCTCCCGTGAAGCTCTGCTGGATCGGAGTTCGCGGGACGTCATCGAGCTGAACGTGTGCTGGACTCGGAGGTGCCGTACGTTCGGTACTTGGATCGGTTGGCTCGTGAAGACGTATGACTACATCAACTGCGTTGTGCTAACACTTCCGCTTTCGGTCTACGAGGGTACGTGGACAACATTTTCCCCTCTCGTTGCTATGCATCACCATGATCTAGTGTGTGCGTAGGAATTTTTTTGAATTTACTACGTTCCCCAATAGTGGCATCCGAGCCAGGTTTTATGCGTAGATGTTATATGCACGAGTAGAACACAAGTGAGTTGTGGACGGTACAAGTCATACTGCTTACCAGCATGTCATACTTTGGTTCGGCGGTATTGTTGGATGAAGCGGCCCGGACCGACATTACGCGTACGCTTACGCGAGACTGGTTCTACCGACGTGCTTTGCACATAGGTGGCTGGCGGGTGTCAGTTTCTCCAACTTTAGTTGAACCGAGTGTGGCTACGCCCGGTCCTTGAGAAGGTTAAAACAACACTAACTTGACGAACTAACATTGTGGTTTTGATGCGTAGGTAAGAACGGTTCTTGCTCAGCCCGTAGCAGCCACGTAAAACTTGCAACAACAAAGTAGAGGACGTCTAACTTGTTTTTGCAGGGCATGTTGTGATGTGATATGGTCAAGGCATGATGCTATATTTTATTGTATGAGATGATCATGTTTTGTAACCGAGTTATCGGCAACTGGCAGGAGCCATATGGTTGTCACTTCATTGTATGCAATGCAATCGCCCTGTAATTGCTTTACTTTATCACTAAGCGGTAGCGATAGTCGTAGAAGCAATAGTTGGCGAGACGACAACAATGCTACGATGGAGATCAAGGTGTCGCGCCGGTGACGATGGTGATCATGACGGTGCTTCGGAGATGGAGATCACAAGCACAAGATGATGATGGCCATATCATATCACTTATATTGATTGCATGTGATGTTTATCTTTTATGCATCTTATTTTGCTTCGGTTGACGGTAGCATTATAAGATGATCTCTCACTAAATTTGAAGATAAAGGTGTTCTCCCTGAGTATGCACCGTTGCCAAAGTTCGTCGTGCCGAGACACCACGTGATGATCGGGTGAGATAAGCTCTACATTCATCTACAACGGGTGCAAGCCAGTTTTTGCACACGCAAAATACTCAGGTTAAACTTGACGAGCCTAGCATATGCAGATATGGCCTCGGAACACTGAGACCGAAAGGTCGAGCGTGAATCATATAGTAGATATGATCAACATAGTGATGTGCACCATTGAAAACTACTCTATCTCACGTGATGATCGAAAATGGTTTAGTTGATTTGGATCACGTGATCACTTAGATGATTAGAGGGATGTCTATCTAAGTGGTAGTTCTTAAGTAATATGATTAATTGAACTTAAATTTATCATGAACTTAGTACCTGATAGTATTTTGCTTGTCTTTGTTGATTGTAGATAGATGGCCCGTGCTGTTGTTCTGTTGAATTTTAATGCGTTCCTTGAGAAAGCAAAGTTGAAAGATGATGGTAGCAATTACACGGACTGGGTCCGTAACTTGAGGATTATCCTCATTGCTGCACAGAACAATTACGTCCTGGAAGCACCGCTAGGTGTACCACCTGCGCCGGCAACTGCAGACATTGTGAATGCCTGGCAGTCGCGTGTTGATGACTACTCGATAGTTCAGTGTGCCATGCTTTACGGCTTAGAACCGGGACTTCAATGACGTTTTGAACGTCATGGAGCATATGAGATGTTCCAGGAGTTGAAGTTAATATTTCAAGCAAATGCCCGGATTGAGAGATATGAAGTCTCCAATAAGTTCTACAGCTGCAAAATGGAAGAGAATAGTTCTGTCAGTGAACATATACTCAGAATGTCTGGGTACTGCAATCACTTGATTCAACTGGGAGTTAATCTTCCGGATGATAGTGTCATTGACAGAATTCTTCAATCACTGCCACCAAGCTACAAGAGCTTCGTGATGAACTATAATATGCAAGGGATGGATAAGACAATTCCCGAGCTCTTCGCAATGCTAAAAGTTGCGGAGGTAGAAATCAAGAAGGAGCATCAAGTGTTGATGGTCAACAAGACCACCAGTTTCAAGAAAAAGGGCAAAGGGAAGAAGAAGGGGAACTTCAAAAAGAATAGCAAACAAGTTGCTGCTCAAGAGAAGAAACCCAAGTCTGGACCTAAACCTGAGACTGAGTGCTTCTACTGCAAGCAGACTGGTCACTAGAAGCAGAACTGCCCCAAGTATTTGGCGGATAAGAAGGATGGCAAGGTGAACAAAGGTATAAGTGATATACATGTTATTGATGTGTACCTTACTAGAGCTCGCAATAGCACCTGGGTATTTGATACTAGTTCTGTTGCTAATATTTGCAACTCGAAATAGGGACTACGGATTAAGCGAAGACCTGGCTAAGGATGAGGTGACGATGCGCGTGGGAAATGGTTCCAAAGTCGATGTGATCGCCGTCGGCACGCTACCTCTACATCTACCTTCGGGATTAGTTTTAGACCTAAATAATTGTTATTTGGTGCCAGCGTTAAGCATGAACATTATATCTGGATCTTGTTTGATGCGAGACGGTTATTCATTTAAATCTGAGAATAATGGTTGTTCTATTTATATGAGTAATATCTTTTATGGTCATGCACCCTTGAAGAGTGGTCTATTTTTGTTGAATCTCGATAGTAGTGATACACATATTCATAATGTTGAAGCCAAAAGATGCAGAGTTGATAATGATAGTGCAACTTATTTGTGGCACTGCCGTTTGGGTCATATTGGTGTAAAGCGCATGAAGAAACTCCATATTGATGGACTTTTGGAATCACTTGATTATGAATCACTTGGTACTTGCGAACCATGACTTATGGGCAAGATGACTAAAACGCTGTTCTCCGGAACAATGGAGCGAGCAATAGATTTGTTGGTGATCATACATACTGATGTATGTGGTCTGATGAATGTTGAGGCTCGTGGCGGGTATCGTTATTTTCTCACCTTCACAGATGATTTGAGCAGATATGGGTATATCTACTTAATGAAACATAAGTCTGAAACATTTGAAAAGTTCAAAGAATTTCAGAGTGAAGTGGAAAATCATCGTAATAAGAAAATAAAGTTTCTATGATCTGATCGTGGAGGAGAATATTTGAGTTACGAGTTTGGTCTACATTTGAAACAATGCGGAATAGTTTCGCAACTCACGCCACCCGGAACACCACAGCGTAATGGTGTGTCTGAACGTTGTAATCATACTTTACTAGATATCGTGCGATCTATGGTGTCTCTTACTGATTTACCGCTATCATTTTGGGGTTATGCTTTAGAGACGGCTGCATTCACGTTAAATAGGGCACCATCGAAATCCGTTGAGACGACGCCTTATGAACTGTGGTTTGGCAAGAAACCAAAGTTGTCGTTTATTAAAGTTTGGGGCTGCGATGCTTATGTGAAAAAGCTTCAACCTGATAAGCTCAAACCCAAATTGGAGAAATGTGTCTTCATAGGATACCCAAAGGAAACTGTTGGGTACACCTTCTATCACAGATCCGAAGGCAAGACATTCGTTGCTAAGAATGGATCCTTTCTAGAGAAGGACTTTCTCTCGAAAGAAGTGAGTGGGAGGAAAGTAGAACTTGATGAGGTAACTGTACCTGCTCCCTTATTGGAAAGTAGTTCATCACGGAAACCGGTTCCTGTGAAACCTACACCAATTAGTGAGGAAGCTAATGATATTGATCATGAAACTTCAGATCAAGTTACTACTGAACATCGTAGGTCAACCAGAGTAAGATCCGCACCAGAGTGGTATGGTAATCCTATTCTGGAGGTCATGTTACTTGACCAAGGCGAACCTACGAACTATGAACAAGCGATGGTGAGCCCAGATTCCGCACAATGGCTTGAGGCCATGAAATCTGAGATGGGATCCATGTATGAGAACAAAGTGTGGACTTTGGTTGACTTGCCCGATGATCGGCAAGCCATTGAGAATAATTGGATCTTCAAGAAGAAGACTGACGCTGACGGTAATGTTACTGTCTATAAAGCTCGACTTGTTGCGAAAGGTTTTCGACAAGTTCAAGGGATTGACTACGATGAGACTTTCTCACCCGTAGCGATGCTTAAGTCTGTCCGAATCATGTTAGCAATTGCCGCATTTTATGATTATGAAATTTGGCAGATGGATGTCGAAACTGCATTCCTGAATGGATTTCTGGAAGAAGAGTTGTATATGATGCAACCAGAAGGTTTTGTCGATCCAAAGGGAGCTAACAAAGTGTGCAAGCTCCAGCGATCCATTTATGGACTGGTGCAAGCCTCTCGGAGTTGGAATAAACGTTTTGATAGTGTGATCAAAGCATATGGTTTTATATAGACTCTTTGAGAAGCCTGTATTTACAAGAAAGTGAGTGGGAGCTCTGTAGCATTTCTGATATTATATGTGGATGACATATTGCTGATTGGAAATGATATAGAATTTCTGGACAACATAAAAGGATATTTGAATAAGAGTTTTTCTATGAAAGACCTCGGTGAAGCTGCTTACATATTAGGCATCAAGATCTATAGAGATAGATCAAGACGCTTGATAGGACTTTCACAAAGCACATACCTTGACAAAGTTTTGAAGAAGTTCAAAATGGATCAAGCAAAGAAAGGGTTCTTTCCTGTGTTACAAGGTGTGAAGTTGAGTCAGACTCAATGCCCGACCACTGCAGAAGATAGAGAGAAAATGAAAGGTGTTCCCTATGCTTTAGCCATAGGCTCTATCATGTATGCAATGCTGTGTACCAAACCTAATGTGTGTCTTGCTATTAGCCTAGCAGGGAGGTACCAAAGTAATCCACGAGTGGATCACTAGACAGCGGTCAAGAACATCCTGAAATACCTGAAAAGGACTAAGGATATGTTTCTCGTTTATGGAGGTGACAAAGAGCTAGTCATAAATGGTTACGTTGATGCAAGCTTTGACACTGATCCGGACGATTCTAAATCGCAAACCAGATACATGTTTACATTGAACGGTGGAGCTGTCAGTTGGTGCAGTTCTAAACAAAGCATCGTGGCGGGATCTACGTGTGAAGCAGAGTACATAGCTGCTTTGGAAGTAGCAAATGAAGGAGTCTGGATGAAGGAGTTCATATCCGATCTAGGTGTCATACCTAGTGCATCGGGTCCAATGAAAATCTTCTGTGACAATACTGGTGCAATTGCCTTGGCAAAGGAATCCAGATTTCACAAGAGGACCAAGCACATCAAGAGACGCTTCAATTCCATCCGGGACCAAGTCCAGGTGGGAGACATAGAGATTTGCAAGATACATACGGATCTGAATATTGCAGACCCATTGACTAAGCCTCTTCCACGAGCAAAACATGATCAACACCAAAACTCCATGGGTGTTAGAATCATTACTGTATAATCCAGATTATTGACTCTAGTGCAAGTGGGAGACTGAAGGAAATATGCCCTAGAGGCAATAATAAAGTTATTATTTATTTCCTCATATCATGATAAATGTTTATATTCATGCTAGAATTGTATTAACCGTAAACATAATACATGTGTGAATACATAGACAAACATAATGTCACTAGTATGCCTCTACTTAACTAGCTCGTTAATCGAAGATGGTTGAGTTTCCTAGCCATGGACATGAGTTGTCATTTGATTAACGGGATCACATCATTAGAAGAATGATGTGATTGACTTGACCCATTCCGTTAGCTTAGCACTTGATCGTTTAGTATGATGCTATTGCTTTCTTCATGACTTATACATGTTCCTATGACTATGAGATTATGCAACTCCCGTTTACCGGACGAACACTTTGTGTGCCACCAAACGTCACAACGTAACTGGGTGATTATAAAGGTGCTCTACAGGTGTCTCCGAAGGTACTTGTTGAGTTGGCGTATTTCGAGATTAGGATTTGTCACTCCGATTGTCGGGGAGGTATCTCTGGGCTCTCTCGGTAATGCACATCACTATAAGCCTTGCAAGCAATGTGACAAATGAGTTAGTTACGGGATGATGCATTACAGAAAGAGTAAAGAGACTTGCCGGTAACGAGATTGAACTAGGTATTGAGATACCGACGATCGAATCTCGGGCAAGTAACATACCGATGACAAAGGGAACAATGTATGTTGTTATGCGGTTTGACCGATAAAGATCTCCGTAGAATATGTAGGAGCCAATATGAGCATCCAGGTTCCTCTATTGGTTATTGACCGGAGACGTGTCTCGGTCATGTCTACATAGTTCTCGAACCCGTAGGGTCCGCACGCTTAAAGTTAGATGACGATCAGTATTATGAGTTTTGTGTTTTGATGTACCGAAGGTAGTTTGGAGTCCCGGATATGATCACGGACATGACGAGGAGTCTCGAAATGGTCGAGACATAAATATTGATATATTGGAAGCCTATATTTGGATATCGGAAGTGTTCCGAGTGAAATCAGGATTTTACCGGAGTACCGGGGGTTACCGGAACCCCCCGGGGAAGTAATGGGCCGATTGGGCCTTAGTGGAGAACAGAGAGGGCAGCCAGGAGGTGGCGCGCGGCCCCCCTTGCCCTAGTCCGAATTGGACAAGGGAAGGGGGCGGCGGCCTCCCTCTCCTTCCTTCTCTCCACCTCCTCCTTCCCCCCTTCTCCTACTCCTACTAGGAAAGGAGGAGTCCTACTCCCGGTGGGAGTAGGACTCCCCCCTTGGCGCGCCCTCCCTGGCCGGCCGCCTCTCCCCCCTTGTTCCTTTATATACGGGGGCAGGGGGGCACCTCTAGACACACAAGTTGATCTATTGATCTATTCCAGCCGTGTGCGGTGCTCCCTCCACCATATTCCACCTCGGTCATATCGTAGCGGTGCTTAGGCGAAGCCCTGCGTCGGTAGCAACATCATCACCGTCACCACGCCGTCGTGCTGACGGAACTCTCCCGTGAAGGTCTGCAGGATCAGAGTTCGCGGGACGTCATCGAGCTGAACGTGTGCTAAACTCGAAGGTGCCATACGTTCAGTACTTGGATCGGTCGGATCGTGAAGACGTACGGCTACAGCAACCGCGTTGTGCTAAAGCTTCCGCTTTCGGTCTACGAGGGTACGTGGACAACACTCTCCCCTCTCGTTGCTATGCATCACCATGATCCTGTGTGTGCGTAGGATATTTTTTGAAATTACTATGTTCCCCAACACGAGGCCGGTGGAGAAGATCAGCTTCTCTCGGTTAATGTTGATACAATAATAATCGATGACCACTCACTCTCATCCACGCCTAGTAATACCCACGGCACACAGGCCACACTCATGCATCATGTCCTGACTATGCGGGCCCACTGGTCACCCCTCCTCCATGCGCCTTGACTTCGTCAACCCCGTCTGGTCGTGGCTCGGTTGTCTCGCTGCCCAGTGGGGCCACCGTGGCAGGTGGGGTAGCCGTGTCAGCCGTGACATCCCCCCCCCCCCCCCCCCCCGCTTGTGTGCCGACTTGTCCCCAAGGTGGTGTAGAGGGAAATCGCTGCTGCAGCGCCAATGGGTCTTCCCATGTTGGCAGCGACGGGGGAAGGTGGCTCCCTTGCACCCGGATGCGAGGGCGGATGTCGCCGGCCACACGCACCATCTTGCGGTCAAGCACCAGCTCCGGAACATGTTCTGCCTGCAAAATTGAGTTATTTGGAGGTAGATCAGCACTTACTGGCACAGTAGCTCCAGAGGCCTTCTTCAGTTGTGAGACATGCACCACAGGGTGGATGCGGCTGGAAGTAGGCAGTTGTAGTTTGTATGCCACTTGCCCGATTCGAGCCAACACTCTGTATGGCCCATAGTAGCGGAAGGCGAGCTTCTGGTTCGGTCGTTGCGCCACTGATGATTGGATGAACGGCTGTAGCTTGAGCAGCACAGCATCCCCAACGGCAAACTCTCTATCTGTACGGTGTCGATCGGCCTGAACCTTCATGCGATCCTGTGCACGCTTGAGCTGTTGCTGCAAGTGTTCAAGCATCACTTCTCTTTACTGGAGCCATGCTGCAAGATCAGGGACTGCGCACTCATTGATCTGTGCGACGCCAAACTCTTAGGGAAGGTGGTCGTAGATGACCTCGAATGGAGTCTTGCCCAGAGCCGAATGAAAGGATGTATTATACCATTATTCCGCGAGAGACAGCCATTTTGACCAATTGCCAGGGCAGGAGTGGACGGCGCACCTTAGGTATCCTTCCAGGCACTGATTGACGCATTCGGTTTGCTGGGGTGGTATGATGAACTGAGACGCAGGTCCGTCCGACAGAGTTTGAACAGTTCCTGCCACACATGCCCTGTAAATATACGGTCCCGATCTGATATGATGGCTAGTGGCAAGCCATGGAGTCGGAAGATTTCCTTCATAAAGACTTTGGCAATTTGGAGAGCCGTGAATGGGTGAGTCA
Organism: Aegilops tauschii subsp. strangulata; assembly: GCF_002575655.3. Classification (NCBI taxonomy): domain Eukaryota; kingdom Viridiplantae; phylum Streptophyta; class Magnoliopsida; order Poales; family Poaceae; genus Aegilops; species Aegilops tauschii. Next base: position 6,952,049 of record NC_053039.3, read on the forward strand.
GGGGCACAAAATGCGCGTATTTGGAGAACTTGTCAACCACTACCAAAACCATGTCGTACCCTCCTGACCGAGGCAACCTCTCAATGAAATCGAGTGAGATAACTAACCATGGTTTTTGAGGTATTGGCAACGGTTGAAGGAGCCCTGCTGGCAAGATGCGCTCCGTTTTCGCTTGCTGGCACACCATACAGTTGCGCACCAGGGTCTTGACCTACAGCTTCATTCCTTTCCACGTGAACAATCGCTTGACCCTGTTGTAGGTGGCATGGAAGCCCGAATGGCCACCCGCGGCACTGTCATGAAGCGCTCGAATCAGGTGTTGTTGGGTGTCAGTATCTTCACCAATCCACACTCTCCCTCGGAAGCGCAGGATGCCATCCTGCAAGGTGTAATCGGGCTCACTGTCCGGTGCCAGGGCTAGCTTTGTCATACGTTGCTGCGCCGCTGGATCTGCCTGGTAACTGTGCTTGATAGCTTCTAACCACTTAGGTTTACATATGGAGATTGCGGCCATCTCTGATTCTGGCTTGTGCTCGCATCGGGACAGCGCATCTGCCGCTCGATTTGTCACCCCCGTTTTGTACTGGATTGTGTATTGCAGGCCAATCAGCTTTGTAAACGCCCGTTGTTGAATTGGGGTATTGAGTCATTGATCCGTCAGATTCAACAGACTTTTTTGATCTGTGCGGACCATGAACTCTAAATGTTGCAGGTAGGGCCGCCAGTGGTCGATGGCCAGAAGTAGAGCCAGGCATTCTTTCTCGTACGCCGAGAGGCCTAGGTTTCGTGGAGCCAATGCTTTGCTGAGATACGCAACAGGATGTCCTCCTTGCATCAGAACTGCGCCAATTCCCGTGGCACTCGCGTCCGTTTCTACGACAAATTGCTTTCGGAAATCTGGCAGTGCGAGCACTGGGGCCTGCACCAAGGCTTGTTTCAGCGCAGAGAACGCGGCCTCGGCCGTTGGTGTCCATATGAAGATCGCCCCTTTCTTCAGCATTTCAGTGAGGGGTTTGCTGAGTACTCCAAAGAAGCGAACAAATTTCCGATAATAACCTGCTAACCCAAAGAATCCACGTAACTCTTTGACATTCTGCGGCTGCGGCCATTCTTGCACTACTTGGATCTTGCTCTTGTCTATGGCCACCCCCTTGTCACTGATGACGTGTCCCAGGTAACTGATTTCCTGTTGGGAAAACGTGCATTTGGACATCTTGGCCTTGAGATCTTTCTCGGCCAATAGCTGCAAGACGCGTTTCAGTAGCTGTCGATGCTCTTCCAGCTCTTCAGAGTGGATTAATATGTCGTCCATGAATGCCAAAACCCCGTGGCGAAGAACTGGCTTAAGCACGGTGTCGACCACCCCTTGGAAAGTTGCAAGAGCGTACGCGAGGCCGTACGGCATCACTCTGAACTGAAAGTGCCCCAAGTGCGTTCAGAATGCTGTCTTGTGCTCATCCTCCGGGACCAAGCGGATTTGATGATATCCGGCTCGCAAATCCAACTTCTAGAACCACTTAGAACCAGCCAACTCGTCGAGCAGCTCGTCGATCACAGGCATCGGGTAGGTTTTCTTGACAGTGATGGTGTTGAGATGACGGTAATCGACACAGAAACGCCATGTTTGGTCCTTCTTCTTGACCAGCAGCACGGGCGATGAAAATGCACTCGTACTAGGTGTGATGAGCCCTTTTTCCAACATCTCCTTGACCTGAGCTTCTATCTCGTCTTTCTGTTCAGGAGTGTAGCGATATGGTCTGATGTTGATCGGTTTCACCCCTTCAAGCAGAGGAATAGTATGGTCCCATGGTTAACGATCGGGCAACTTGGATGGCTCTGCAAACACTGAGTGGAAACTGTCGATGACATGTTGAATGGCTGGAGGCACTTCTGTGGCTTTGTCTGAGCGATCGATTGCACACAGTGATATCACATGAGCAATAGAATTACTTTGCTCCAGCCTGAGTAACTGATCCATTGTCACTTGCTCAACTTGCTGAAGCTTGGGCTGCAATCCTACCAGGGTGATAGATGCTCCCTGATGCTGAAACTGCAGCGTTTTTGCTGTCCAATCGACCAACATAGGTCCGCATGCTTCTAACCAATCCATTCCCACCACCATGTCATAAGAACCGAGAGGGAGAACTCTGACATCAGTCTCGAACCGCTGCCCTTGTGTTGTCTCACAAGCAGGTATGTATCCAAAACAAGTCAAGGTGCCTCCGTCTACAATCTTTACTGACACGGGCTGCATCAACTGAACTTGTGCTTTCAGTTTCTGAGTTGTTTCCTCACTGATGAAACTATGCGAGCTACCTAAGTCCACCAGGATCAGCACCTCGTGGCCATTGATCAAACCCAGCAATCGAACAGTTCGCGGGGTTGTTGCCCCTGTGGTCGCAACCTTGGAGATGGACATGAGTTGTTCCTCATCAGAATCTAACTCAGTCCCTTGCCTGTCTTGCGCTTCGGCCTGCAGCATCTCCAACAACTCTTCGACAACATGGAGTTGGACGGTGGCAGCGCACTGATGGCCCTGCCCCCATCGTTCCCCGCACTTGAAGTAGAGACCGCGCGCGCGACGGTAATTGCGCAGTGCGGCGACGCGGTCCTCGCCTCGTGCTGGTTTAGCGCGCCGGTCAGCTGCCCAAGCCGCGTCCAAAGCCCGACGATCTTCTGCCGCTGCTGGAGGCGCGGGGGGCACCGGGCGGGGATGTAATCCACCCGCAGCTGGCAGTGGACGAGCGGGGTGTCTCGCCTGGCCTGGGTCCTTCCGGGGCATCAGTCCCATCAGCTCCTCCTGTAACAGAGAAAGAGAAAAGGTGGAGTCCAAGTCTTGCGGGCGATGTAAAGCAACACCTACTTTAATGTCGGTTTTGAGACCATCAAGGAATTGCGTAGTGAAGAACAACGGATCAAAAGCAGGGTTATGAGCTAACAACCGATGCATGAGTTCCTCAAATTGTTCCATGTACACTGTAACCGACCCTATCCGACGAAGAGTATTAAACTGCCTAAGCTGAACTTGGTACTGTTCACGGCCAAATTTGGCACACACGGCTGAACAAAGCGTCTCCCAGGTGAAGGAGGTGTCGTGTGCTTCCTGCACATGCAGCCAACGCGCGGCATTACCCTCGAAATGGAGAGTAGATACCCGCACCCACATCTCTCTCTGAACTCCATAAACACTGAAATATTTTTCACATTTGTTTTTCCAAAATTGGGGGTTTTCGCCATCGAAGGATGGAAAATCAAGCCGCGGAAGGGCCCAATTGCCATGTCCCCCGAAAGAAACGTGAGGCGACTGAGGTGGAAGATCAACAGTATGTGCCAGATCCCAGCCCAATTCGCCGGATTTCAAAGGAAAAGGGGGCCGGAGAGGCTCACCCGTGACCGGAGGCGGCACCAGGGTAGTGACTACCCCGTGTGCCGAGCCCCCGGAGTCGACGTTCCTGCTGTGGCCACTTGACCCGTGGTGCCCAGGGTCGTCGGTCGGAGGAGATGACACCGGCTGCACCACCGCGTCCTCAGGAGATGTCGAAGACGCAGTCAGCATGGGGTGGAGGGCGATCCGGCCGACCTGGGTACGCAGCTCGTCGAGTTGCTGCTGCAGGTTGGTCACCGACGGCCGCCAGAGCTCGAGCGACTGCTGGATCGCGTCGAGACGGGCGTCGTTGGCGGCGCGCCCGTCGTGGACCGCCTTCGCCAGGGCTGCGATCTGCTCTTCCATGGTTGCCGCATGCTGCGCTGCTTTGGTGTGGTAGCGGGGCTTCTGGTAGAGTGGATCCAGGATGATTGACCTCTGATACCAAGTTGTAAGGGTCCCGATCTAGATCTGGGGAAGGGATAGGAGGGGAAGGAGGACGAAGGAGGCCGGTGGAGAAGATCAGCTTCTCTCGGTTAATGTTGATACAATAATAATCGATGACCACTCACTCTCATCCACGCCTAGTAATACCCACGGCACGCAGGCCACACTCACGCAACGCGTCCTGACTATGCGGGCCCACTAGGCACCCCTCCTCCATGCGCCTTGACTTCGTCAACCCCGTCTGGTCGTGGCTCGGTTGTCTCGCTGCCCAGTGGGGCCGCCGTGGCAGGTGGGGTAGCCGTGCCAGCCGTGACAGCGCCTCTATACCATCCACCGATCCACCCATCAATACCGAAAACAAAATCAAGCGCCCTGCGCCCGGACGCGGATTTTTAGAGCACAGGCTCTTGGACACCTCCTATCCTCAGCATCTAATGTTGCTTTGAGATCCGTGCTACACAACTAACTTACTACATGAGAACTTTCTCTTTTTTGTTTCTTCAAAACAAAACAACAAGTGAACTTGAAACTTTCCAGGACAATAAAACATTCTTAGAACAATGTTGGATAAAACTTTCAGATTTTTTTGTCAAAGAAAAATATAGAAAATGATATTTTTTTAATTAAAAAAATTCTTATTTTTAGTATTTATGATGCACGAAAAAATCTGAATGTTTTTTCCCATATTCTAGTAAGAATGTTTTGTTGTGCTGAAAAGTTTGAAGTTCATAGGTTAAACTAAATGAGTGAAACAAAAAAGAGAAAAGTACTTGCACGAATCGTGATGCAGAATTGGATGGCTAGATAAGGGGGTGTCCATGAGCCTAAGCTCCACAGGATATTTTCCCCCTGCGCCCCTGCCTCTCTCCGCCTCCCATCCTCACCCCTTGGCCGCAACTGGTTAGGTCGAGAGATCTTGACACAGAACAGGACGAGTCCAGTCGCCGCAACAGGAGCGCCATGACTGGTTTCTCATGCCTGGCGCTGCTTGTGCGCTTTAGCGCTTCCATATCCAGCCAGCGAAGGAATCAATCACGGCAGGTTAGCCTTTGACATAACATGCGCGTCTTGCCGGATTTAATACTCGATTTGATTTGGTAACCCTTGCCGGTGTGATGGCCTGCATAGGTCCCTCTCCTTTTTACCTGTGAAAATGTTTTACGGAACCATGGTTCAGCCGAACCTACGCTCGACACCATTGATTTCTAAACACTATTCAAGAGGATCCATGCATCATGCATGGTTGATTAAAAAATGCAGTTGACATGCATGTCACAGGTCCACATGTAGTCAGATGTTAAATCGTACGGCATAGACCATAGATTCGGCAGAACCATGGTCCTGAATCACGTCTCTCTGTCAAGTGCGCCACTGAACACCACATGTGGAGGAGGTGGCGCCAGTGTACAGCTAAGACACGGCGTCAGGCATGACATGGTTTTGCATTCTGAATTTCTGATCGTTTTTCGGATGCAGCATTTTTTGGGCAAGTCTATACAGTGTGATACAAATAGTTTAAACATGCTCTGAGTGTTGAAGAATTCAAATTTGATACCGCAATTTCTCTTGAATGTTTTACTTTTGTGTTTTTATTTGTCCTGCATTTGTTTTTCAATGCTGATATTGCAGGGTTTAACGACTGCTTCAATATTGTAGGAAGAAGTGTGGAATTGGAAGCATCGGTAGAAACAGTAATGAAGGCAAGACCGACTTAGTAAAGCTTTTGGTTTTTGTTTACTGTGGTCTTCTTACATAATTTAAGTTTTAGATCCAATGCATGAGCAGAAAATGCTAGGTTCTTAATACATGTGACACGATATGCAGGACCGTATATTTATTTATTTACTTAGGGAAGGAGAGAATATAATTTAGGTATAATGTACATGTTCATTTTACTTTTACTTTGACATATGCTTATGCTCCTTTTTTGTAGCCAGACCAAACTCTGCACAGATGCACATGCACCGCACGCCTCACTGATGTGAGGATCCATTTCCCTCAATCCCCTCTTAATCTCCAACATCTCCCCCTTCCGATGTTGGCGTATACTTGACCGGAAGTGAGTGCGCCGTGGAGCAAAGCTCAGCCTGGGTCTTCATCAACGCAAGACAGGGTGGGAGGGAGCGGGAAGTTTTTCAGCCGCATGAATGTGGAAGGCGCTCGACAAATCAGAGATGTATGAAGCTTCTGCCGAGGTAATTGATGAGAGAAGCTCTCATGTTTTGTTCTTGATCCTGAAACAAAGCGACTGGTCAGCGTGTTTCTGTACGATGCCCAAATGCCCTTACATGTTTCAGCTTTCGTTTTTGTAGTCTTGATAGATGGGTCTCATCTATTTTTGGTTGCAGATGTTTGAGAGGGGCAGCATACACATAAGAGGGGTTCAATATTGTTAACTCACATCATCCAGACCAGGTTAGCACACATGCCATGCAGATTCTACTACTTGATGTAGCCTTTCTCTTAGATGTAAGTAGTATTTTTACTGCGCTACTCTTTGATCTCGAGTAGTTTGTTCGTGTATTGTTTTAGATGCCAAATAGAATTAAATGGAATATAAGTTTCAAAGTTTCATTATGATAGATGAAAAGTACATGAAGGTAAACCGATATGTCTCCTGCCACTCGTATAGTCGTGGCTGTCCTTGACTATAGTGTACTTAGGAGAAGGAGATGAACATGAAGAATGCGTTTGTAGTGTGGCTGTCGTTGATTAATGGCACCCCAAGCAGCGGTGATAACGACCATGGGGAGGAGAGCACGAACATCAACAACCTCTTGGCCTTGTTGGCTTCTCCAACATCAATAGTGACGACCAGCTCGCCATACAGTTGCTAGAGTGCTAAAGAATGGTGGAGAAGAACAATGGATTGTTGATGGAGCTAATCAACAAGGACGATAAGGACGGCCACAACAGTGAGAATAAGAAGGCGGAGCTCGTCGCCGTCGGCCGCCAGCTCTGCAGGGAGAAGAAGAACGACAATGCGTTAATGGTAAAGAAGTCAACAATGCCACCTGGTGTGCAAAAGGGTCCTAAAGGTATATGTTATCCACCATTGGTATTGACCCATTAGAATATGTATGCCCCCGATGCAACGCACGGGCAATTTATATACATTGTTGCCCATAACAACGTTGCCTGCAGCATGGGAATTGTATATATTAGAATTGAGTTATGATGGCATAATTTTTTCCGTCACAAGTTAAATGAGCATTGTGTAAAAGTCTAACTTAGTTTTCTTTCGCATTCTTCTATAAATTGGAAGGCCAATATAGATTTCTCAATGTATCATTTTGGGATTATTTGACCACCGAACAATATTGCCATGCTGACCATTTCTCTTGTCTTTGCAATATCTATAGGCTCTAATGTAAAAGTATAATGTGCTTCACTGATTTTTTATTTCTTTTGATTTTGCATTGCTTGTTATTTATGCTTATAGCTTTATATGTGAGATTCTATTTAAGGACACCTTTTTCATTTGTTAGTTGAGGTGCTTCTGAGTTTATCAATCAGTTGACGCATGTGGTGCCCTTTTGGGTTTTTTTTTGAAACTATGATGATTTTTATAGCAAATTCGAAACTATGACCCCGTCGGCCTTCTGTTGGCCGAAGAGGGACTTTTCGGCCTACCATTGGCCGAAGTGGGCTCTTCAGCCTCCCGTTGGCCGAAGAGTGCCCAGCTGGGCCGAAGAGCACTTTTCGGCTTCCCGTTGGCCGAAAAGTGTCAGGGTCACAAAACGTAATTAAGATGGCCACAAATGAAAAAGTTATCAACATGAAAAACCTTCGTCTCGTCGAAACGGTTGATTTTGATATAAAAATCGTCTTAATCCGACGTCGTATGCAACTTGTAGAGCCAAAACAAGGTCAGCGGCAGAAGCTGCAGAGTTACTTTGGACAGACCGAATGAAAGTCAGAAAATTTGTCACGGGACACCCGGTGCCCTCGGTGAGACCGTGTGGAATACAGAAGAGTACACAAGTTTGGTCATGTTCACTCGGTGAGACCGAACCAAACCACTCGGAGGCTCCGAAAAATTGCCAAAGATTTTTGGATAGATTTTTAGTCCTTTTATTATACGGGAAGTCCAGCCGCCTCATAAATCGATGTGGGCCTCCGAGTGGTTTGGTTCGGTCTCACAGAGTGAACGTGACCAAACTTGTGTACTCTTCTATATTCCACACGGTATCACCGAGTGCACCGGGTGTCCCGTGACAAATTTTCTGACATCTATTCGGTCTGTCCGGAGTAACTCGTTGCATACGAGCTCGGATTAAGATGATTCTTATATCAAAATCAACTGTTTCGACGAGACGGAGATTTTTCATGTTGATAACTTTTTCATTTGAGGCCATCTTAATTACGTTTTGTGCCCCTAACACTTTTCGGCCAACGGGAAGCCGAAAAGTGCTCTTCGGCCCAGCCGGGCACTCTTCGGCCAACGGGAGGCTGAAGAGCCCACTTCGGCCAACGGTAGGCCGAAAAGTCCCTCTTCAGCCAACAGAAGGCCGACGGGGTCATAGTTTCGATTTTTATGCATTAGGCCGTATAGTTTCCGAATTTGCTATAAAAATCATCATAGTTTCAAAAAAAATCCCCTTTTGGAATGTCATTTTTTTCTTCCTTGCATCTCAAATGCAAGCAACCATGCTTCTACCGAGGCTTAGAAGAAACCAAGGTGTATGTTCTAGAACCTCTTTTATATTATTTCATCACAAAAATTTACTGCAATATTTGCTTTTTTCGTAAATACACATGATAGACTTGAACGATCTTTTGTTATATTGCATGATGCCCTATTGATATGGTACGAGAAAAAAATCTGATTGTAAGGTTTATCTTCATATAGCAACTTGCAGGAAATAAGTTGCAACTTAAGAAATCTAAAATAATGGTTTTGATGTTAATGGCCGGGATGAGGCCATAGGTCTTTTTGATCCGTATCTAATTTTCCAAAGGTTGAAAGATGTCTTTACTGTCAAGTTTATAGTCATCAAATGGTCCTTCATTACCTGATTGCAGGCTGTTGTCAAGAATTTCACCCCACCCATTGCGTATCACCTCTGGCTGCAGCAATAGTGTGTCAATCTAGCTCACGTGAATTGAGCTACACAATGTCCTATTATTACTCCGTTACTCAAAGAGTTGGTATCCCTAAATGGTAAGAACAGAGAAGATTCTTAGTGAGTTATTGCACGTATTTTATTCCGATCTTCTAGAAAAATCTTTTGTGGTTTAAGCACAACCCATATTATGGTTCTTTTATACCAGTTATGTTCACTATTCAATGAAATTTCTTTTCACTGAAATAAAAACTACGTAATGCTTACAATTGATCTGGTCAGCTAGATAACTAAATGAGTTAATATTATGCGTACTATCTTTTGACATATGTAATGTGGGGTAGAAGACCAGTGTCTCTTGCTAGGGATTTCTGGGGCAACATGCCACTGATTGTATGCACTTAACTATTTTGCTTTTGGCTTCCTGCTATTGTATTTTATGTTGTCTGCAGATGCAAATACTTTTACGACTAATCAGTCTCGGATAATACTTCAACCCAAACATCAACGGAGCAAATAACTTGATTTAAAGGTACATTCCTGATTACCAATGCCTAGCTATTTTTCGATCTTGACTAACACAAAGGGTGCAATATGTAGGTTCAACGAGCTCCGACGCTTTCTATGACCAAAGAAGTCATTCAAGCCAGATTTTCTTTCAAGATAACAACAATGCCTAGGAGCACCCCTGTCCATTGAACAATACCAGAGAGATAGAGCGCTACTGCCTTACATTTTTCAATATCCCTAGCTTTATTTTCATTTTTATGATAATTGTGCTATTTAAAAATTTAGAATGCCTTGTGCGATTATGTGTGGATTTTGCAACCCATATAATCTCCTATCAGACTGGATATGATCAAAATAATTCTGCTTTTCATCATTGGCTGTCATCAAGTAGAGCTTATTTTGTCGATGGATGCATTGGTTTATGTTTCCAGGCTTTTAGTTTTTCCCTTATAATATTCAGTTGATTCCAGTGAGGGGCGGCGACCCATGCTAGACGTGTGATGAGGGGAGTGTTGTTGACGCGGTATGGGAGACGTCTCGTGGAGAGAGGGGAGGGTGAAAAAGTGGTGGATCGCAAATGCTTGGATGTTTTTGATCTAATGATTGGTATGCATGCTTCAACAATAGTACTTATGTTAGGTGATGAGTAATGTAAGATGCAGTGAAACATGGTGGACGTGGCTTCGTAACAGAGCCGGCGGAGAGATATCAAGGGTGATGTTGAGGCCGGCGACGGAAGAAATGGCCAAATGGGGCTCCTCAGTGCAAGTGAGAAGCCTGGTCGGTTCCCGTGGAGCAATGCAATGTCGCATCAGAATGTATTGGGTTCCATTTTCAGGCGGAGAAGAAGTGATTAAGGCATGTGCATGATTCGTTTGTTTGATCCTTCCTTATTTCACTCAACTTAGATTCATTTACTTTTGCACTTGCTCATGATTGATGGATCGAGAAAATTAGTGACATTAATTGCAATGAGGAATATCATATATCCATAAAACTCAGATTTGTTTTCAATAGAACATGATCATGATGAGCCAGTAAGATTTTTGATTTTTAAAATGCCCGTGGCAACGCACGGGCATTCTACTAGTAACTGAATAAATGGTGGGTCGTATCTATGTGGTATTTGTCATCGTCCGTTGTAGCCTTGCAGTGATAGATACTACATAGTGGAGGAATAAAATGAACAAAGAATGATGCAGTCCTTGTTGTACCCTTGCAAGTTAGATGCGCGTAGTAGAGGAATATTAGGATCTAGCAAAAAAAAGTAGAGGAATAGAAGGAATAAAGAATGATGCAATCGAACCATAGGTAGCCTTTTTTTGGACATAGCCAAAGCTCCACGCGGCCTCACGGCCCACGGCGGCCCGGTGCATCAGAAGGCTCAGAAATAAGCCTACGGGGCAGCGGGCCTTTTGATGTTGGTTCGATTTCGGCCGATTTTGGTCTATTTCTCATAATATGTGCAGAGCAGAACAATTTTCTTGTCTCGGGGGGGAGGGGGGGGATCCCCACCTGAATATATTGCTCAAAAAGCTGCCAAAGCCAAGAGTCACCCCTTAAGCTTTGGTTGATTTAGTTTATAAGGAAAACTTGATCGAAAACCTAAACAAGTTGACCCCGACATTAGCAAGGTGGTTCTAGTGCTCTTGTTTTTTTTAGCAAAACAGAACAAGGGGCACTAAATTACATGTACACAAGTTATTTCTAATATCCACTAGGCACACATCTAATATGGAAACCTTTTCTTTTCCCGGCAGCCAGTTCAAGAGACTCTAGTACCTGTCACAAAGAATAACACAACGTGAGTGTCAAATAACCACGCCTTCTTCTGCATGCAAAACTCCTCTCTCAAGGCGAATGTTTTTCAGCCTGCAAGTAATATCTAATACATACCTTTTCTAAATGATTTATTTTTTATTCTTTGCAATATGTCACACAACTAAAACTTAGTGTCTTATAAATCACAAGGGTAGAAACAAAAAAAGATCTCTTAGCCAAAAAAATTCCTAAAATTTACAACTTTACAGACAACCTAACATGGATTCTTTGGTAAAAAAAAAGATGGATGAACTCTCGAAGTAGGCTTTCGCCCCGCTTTTATAGATAAAGCAATGGTCCATACAAAAAGCATCCAAGTCACAAGCGAGAAACGACGGCTGGGTCCACAGCACAAATAAGCCCAAGAAATCAAAAAGGATGAACTCTGTTCTCAACAATTTACTTTTTAATGCTGGACCAGCCATTTACGAAAACCAGGAACTCGCCAATATATCAGCGAACAATGTCAACCGATGCTTACAAGGGATTAGAGACTGCTGTTTGCAGATGCATTCCATGATTGTTAACATAGGGAGTGTATGAGGCATTGATATGGCAACTTCATGAAGAAGTTTCGTGGTGAAGTGTACACACAGCACTTGTACCCTGCACCACCAAACTTCTTCATCAAGGTACCACATGGAGAAGATATATGCGGCAAATCCACATGCTATATACTCCTTCCGTTCCAGAATATAAGGTGCATCAACTTTCGCGCAAATCAAACTTACGTATTTTTGACCAGGATTATAGAATAAAATAACATCTATAATACAAAATAAATAAAATAAGAAAATTCTTTTCGTGATGGTACACATTTTTTATTGTAAATATTGAAGTACTTTTTTCTAAAACTTGGTCAAACATGCACACGTTTGACTTTTGAAACAACTAATACACATTATATTTTGGGATGGAAGAAATAGTTTTTAGAATCGCCACAAAGTATTATGGTATAGATGTGGGTTCTCTGAAGCTAATAGCTCATAAATAACATATCTGAACGTTCTAACAATCAAATGAAGGACCCAACATAACAGCTTCAAAGACTGGTGGCTCTCTGCTCGCCTTTCTATTTCAGGAAACAAGAGAAAAGGTTTTTTATAGCCTATGTTTCCTGTGAGCTTGGTCAATCTGGAGGGAAAGAAACTATCAGAATTTAACTGTCAGGCTGCAGCTCTTCAGAACTTCTTGTTTTGACTAGAAGCTCTTCAGGGCATGGATAATAAGCTCAGTGGTTTACAATTTGTGGAGTCTGGACAGTGTTAAGGGCCAGAGCAAACAGGTAGCTGTTGTAAGTTCGCAAGTTGCCTGTTTCAGTTTAGTTTGGGCCGTTAAAATGTTGCAGGCCGCATCAAGGCTGTTTTCTTTCTTGTATTAAAATACGCAGCCCTTTTGCATGGTTAGAAAAAAAATAGCAATCAAATTAAAGACCTAAAGGGGCTCCATAAGAGAGCTCATTATGGGTAAGTTTAATGTGAGGGGACAAACAAGTAGGAGGTTGGAAGGCTGAATCTTGCTAAGTATAATGAAACAACTAAATGCATTGAGCAAAAAAATTGGGATCCATATAGTTGCTTGGAGAAATGAGTTTGAAGCAGAGATAAGTATGCTTGAATCACAAGGGCGTGATACACTACAAGTCATAGACATAAAAGATAAGACATGTTCATGCAGAGTGTGGCAAGTTTTTGGGAAGCCATACCTTCATACATTGCCCTCAGATGCTCAATCAGGGGAGCTGAGATCCAAGCACATGCCGATTATTATTACAACATTGAGATGTTTAGGGCATCATATGCTGGGTCAGTACCATCCATGGCAGATTCACTAGATAAGACACTCGGGTTGCAAAGTACACCCACCAACTCTAAAAAGGCCTCCAGGCAGACCCAGGAAGCAGAGAATTAGGAGATTGTTTTTGAACCTGGTAGAAAGGTGGTTAGGTGCAGAACGTGTAAGGGAGTGGGCCATACGACAAAAACATGCAAGGAGCCGGAACCCGAACAAGAATTCCTATGATCTTATCTGATGTTGATGAGGAACCAACTTCAAACTAATTTGTCCTCTCATGTTAATTTGTTTTACATATCATTGCTTAGTACTGAGTACTATGTTTAATCTTATAAATCATTGCAGAAAGAAATGTGCACATGTGATTGAATTTTTTTGAACTTACAGACTTTTCCAAGTCTTAAACTTGTTCAAATTTGTGAATTTACTTTCAAAATCAGTGATTTTTCTAAAAAATAAATGATTTCTTTTATCAAAACTCATGAATAGTTTGCAAATTCTTGAATTTTTTAATATCATTGACTTGTTTTCAAATACCTGAATTTTCTAAAATTTGTGAATATTTATTTAAAAACAACGAATTCTTTTACAAAATTCATGACCTTTTTAGATATTGTGGACTATTTTTTCGAAATCCATGAACTTCTCATAAATTCGTGATAGTTTCCTGTTTGCTCTTTTTGTAAACTTTCTTTGTTTGTGTTTTACAAAAAGTCAAAGTTGATAGGTTAATTGGTCAACCATTGATCTACGAACCAAATGCATGCTGGCGAAGTGACCGCTTGTGGGTCTAATGGGCCAGCCCATGGCTGCGGGCTAGTGGGCGCTAGAACTCCTAACTAGCCAAGAAGCCGCCGATTAGAAGGTCTCAATGGTAGGGTTTTCTGGCCGTTAGATTGTGTTCCCATTTCCTGGATTTCTTGGATTTTTGTGGGGTTCTAGGACCAACATAACGTAAAAAATCTTTAGATAAAAAAAACATAAAGTAAAAAATCGAATGTATCCATGTGTTGGACCTTGGAGTCCAATCAATTTGCTGCACCATGGTATCTAATCAGCCTGAGTCCAGAGAGGAGAAGGGCCCAAAATACTAAATTGTACTCCCTTCGTCCCAAAATATGTTACTCAACTTTGTATTAATTTTATACTAAAGTTAGTAAGAAGTTGAGTCATTTTTTTGGGACGGAGAGAGTAATAATGAGTAGTATATCATTATTTATTATGTTCAAACTAGTAAAAATAATAAAAGACTCAATTTGGAGAAGCAGATCCACACCATGGAAAAATAGCATGTACTAGGAACAACAGAATTGATATGTGATTTATTTATTAATTTGAGAGACTGGCTGGAGCTCGTGTGTGCACATGAAACCAATTGAATTCTAGAAGAGGGTATCAAATAATCAAATCCTATTTATGCAAAAGTAGAATTGAGGGCACTTCAATATTTACTTGTATTATAAGCAATGCAATGTTGGCACAAAGTACAAAGCATGCACATGGTATGAACTTATTAGTGAACACAGCTTGCAAAAACCATTTTTCTAACAGATTTGTTTATCCTCTAAAAATTTCTATAGACATGTGTACCTATAATACGCTAGAAATAACTATTAAGATATTTGTTAGACAATATGTTTTAGCAATCTCTACCACAATATTTAATCATATCAAAGTATACACAAACATATGCATGTACACTGAAATATATATAATATACTATGCATTTATGCAGTTTCCTATTTTAATTAAATATAACTTATGAATGTGCAGCCTAAATTTAACAGAACACCATTTCCAGCGATATACATTAGAAAGTTGTTACGGAAAAACTATACTTAATATTTAATAATATTACTATGTGGTTAACTATGAAATCTAAGAAATAGAAAATTATATCCCTTAAGAGATTAGTATGATGAAAATATTTAAAAAAATATAAAACTTTAGTATGAAATATTAATTGTAGTTTGACGGGCACATCCGCAAGCGGCAGCAGGACGAGAACCGGCACCGGCCGAAATCGAGAACCAGCCGGTGCCTCCCCTCCCTCTGCCCGGCGGCAGGACAAGAACTGCGACCTCCCATGTCAAGAACGGGCCTGCTGCCCCTCCTCTCCCCCCACCCCACCCCAGGCGGCCGGAGAAGAACCTGCAACGCCGAATCAAGAACGAGACGAGCGAGGCGAAGAAACACGAACCTCCTCCCCCGCCCCTCCCCCTTCCCGCCGGCGGCCGGAGAAGAACCAGCACCGCCGAATCAAGAACGAGACGAGCGAGGCCAAGAAACACGACCCCCTCCCCCTCCCTCCGCCGGCGGCTGGACAAGAAAGGCCACCAGACCCGCCGCCAAGAAACTCGAGCCGTGGCCTCCACATCCCTCCCCGTCGACGGCCCTCGGGTGTGTCGCCGTCCTCCTTCTCTTCTTTCCCCCTCTCCCCCCGTCCCGTTTCCGAGTTCATTTTCTAGTTCCCGCTTTAAGTTTGGGCACTGCTTACGTAATTATTCTACAAAACTGCTAAAATAATTCTACAAAAAGTTTACGAACTAGACTTTCTTTCAACCAAAAAAGAATTCTACAAAAAGTTTCCGAGTCGATTAATAAACTGCTCGATCATCTCATCTTCTGGCCACGTCAACCAAAACAATAATACTTTTTACACTAATTTATAAAAGGGGAAAAGAAGATAAATTTTTGTCACGTTTCCGTAAGACGCGAGGGAGGCCCGGGGTTGAATGGAGCTGGCTGGGGCTACAACAAAGGCCGGCGAAGGAGCGCCGGTCGATGCCAGCCTTGTGCGCATTGCCTGGCTCCTAGTTGAGCTCGGCAAACGGTGGCGGACATCTTGAGCGGCGGCGGGGTTGGGCGGCGAACGTAATTTTGGGATCGAGTGGTAGGGTCGTGAGCATAGCGGGACTGGGCGCCGGGGATCGTGGTGGCCGGTGGTCGGAATTGACCGGTGTGAACACAAGGCCCCGGTGTAACGATTAGGGTTGGCGTCACGTTTTTGAGTCTTATGGTAGGTTAGACCTAAAATATGGGTTTTTGGTAGCAAAATATGGGTGGCTACCTATATACTCCATGCAGATTTGGACGGGCTGCCGGAGCATGTTATTTGTTTCAAAAACACAAAAATTTGTCTTGGGGTAATGTTAGGCCTCGGGGCAGCACGATTGGGCGGCAGGGCTTGGGGTGGCTGGCGACTTTACGTAAGGCAGAGTTATGTGAAACTTGCCCGTGCGACGGTCGGTGTTGGTGCTATTTTTTGGGGTTGCTTGTATCTTGTGGTAGGTTGTACGTACCCAAATATAGGTTCTCGGTAGTAAAATATATCCGACCACTTAATTTTTTTTATTTGCATGTACTAAGTATATTGAGATGTGTTGTTGGAGCCGTGTTTTGTCCATGTAATAAATAAATAAAATTCAGGCATTGTGGTGAAATTTTAGATGTGCTAGCTAGCTATTGGATCAGTCGCTACTTTGATAGTTCTTTTGTATTTTCCGTAGGGAAAGAAAATCCTGTGGCCAGCACATTTGCTCATTCGTACTTTCCTGTGTTGTGTGTGCAGTAACATACAACTTTTTAAAAGGCGAATATATTAATATCGCGAATATACCAATTACACTCAGCCTCAGCACCTACAAGATATAGCAAGCACATCCAGGATACACACAACCAAAGGAAAAAAAAGAAAGAAAAAGAAGTCCCGCTTCAGTGATCGACACCTCTCAACAGCCGCACACAAACCACCACCAAATACAACACCTGGAAAACATCAAAGGTCTCCAAAAGCAACGCCTCCAAAAAGGAAACAGTGCACAAGCGCCGTCGTTGCTTGATCCAAGATCTTATGTTTTCACCCTGAAGAAGTTCGAACTCTCAAAACAATTCCTTCAGCAAGACAACTGTCAGGCACAACCAATGAAAGCCAGACCTTAGGTTTTCACCCTGAAAGTCCCGACTCAGTACCCAAGGAGCACCACCAAAAATGAAATTCCTCCCGTGCTGCTGCCCCCACTTGACACTACTGCTCCCGAGAGTTATCAAACACCTAGCTGACTCCATCGCCTCGAAGGCCCCGTCCGTCTAACTGATCCTATGATCTCAGCGACCATGACCTTCTCCACAGCTGTCTACACCATAGAAATCGAGAACCGGACATGTCCCATGGTGTCAACAAACAAAAGAGCTTTGCGTCCCGCCCACATGAAACCTCGTAGGTTGAAAATGGACGTGCACGGCCGAATTCTATCCGATCCAGATATCTTGGGCAAGATATTCAACAGCAGTTCGGGAACACGTCAATGACTAGATCAAGGAGGACCGATCATGCAGGATGTTGCCGTGACGTGAGAGGAGCACACAGACCGCCACCTATATTATCACGGCAGCAGGCCCCCATGCCACCCCGATCCAACCCGTCGCCGCCCGACCGTAGCCATGGGCCGACCTCCACCAACCCACCCAGATCTAGATCCAGATCGGGGGGGGGGGGTCAGCATGAATCGCAGCAACCACCGCCCAGCCCCTGCACATCGGCGAGACGATCCCAGCCCGCCGGCCAGCAGCCGCAACGCGCCCGCCAAGTCCACCTGTACGCCTGAGCTAGGTCGCGCCGCCCGCGCTCGCTGGCCTCAGAAGGCGGCCGTCACCAGCACGGGCATGCCGACCACCCCACCACGCAGCCTCCCCACGGACGCCGTGCCCAGCAGCCGCCGCCGCCAACACGGCGTGCCCCGCCGCCGTGCCCTGTGCACGCGCCGCGTCGCAGCCCAGATCTGACGTCCCGCACCGCCAGCTTCTGACCAGGAGGGAGAAGAATCCCCGCCGCCGCCCTGGCCGACCGGGCTTTGCCCGTCAGCTCGCACCGGCGGCGGCAGGGGAGAAGGGAGGAGGGGGTGGGTTCGGTGCCGATGTAGGGGAACGCAGCAGAAAACAAAAAATTTCCGACCTACGCACCAGCCCAGGACCACTATGGAGACTGCATACATGGTTTGATCTTTTTCGTTACCGACTCGTAGCGCAGCGGGAAGTAGAGTCGATGACGATCGGCGGTGCAGATCCCCGCAGCTAGGATTTACAACCTCCCAACCGCGAGGATGTATACCCTCATCTGCTCCTCAGACAGCCCTCTAGGAGGCGGTCGAACAGCCCCCCGGACGGTGTCGCGGACAGCCCTTCGGGAGGACCTTCGAAACTCGAACGGTCACTCGGACAGCCCTTCGGGAGGACCTTCGAAACTCGGACGGTCACGCGGACAGCCCTTCGGGAGGCACTCACGAACTAAGACCGAAACTATGATCTCTCTACAGAGTTGCACACATACGGTGTCATCTATCCGGCAGGGCTTCGCCGTCCAGAACTAGTTCCTGCCGGAACCCAGACAACCTTACGGCCCTACGAAACTCTTTTCGTGGGAGGGAGAGAAGAAGCCAGATAATGCATGGCATGTGTATGAGAGCAAGGGATGAGTGTGGAGGGCTGCCCCTCCACCTCTATTTATAGGAAATCCCAAGGGGGTAGGGTAGTTTCACAAAAAACCCAAAATGCACATGAATGAAGTCCTTCCACAAGGACCTAGGAGTGAAACCAAGGAACAAGAGGGTCCCCAAGGGGGGATACCCCATGTGGCCGGCCACACCCTCATGAGGGGCCCAAAAAATGGCTCCTATCCATCCATGTCATCCCCAAGATCTTTTGGAGCAAAGCCCCAAAAGGTGGCTTTCCATAAAGTAACCATAAAGCTGATTTTCACTATTCACGACGACATTTTTCAGCGTCTGATCGAACTGAAAATATTTATGTGGGCTAAGAACATTTCCAGTACCCACTAAAATGATTTTCAACGCGTTCCGAAACAATTCCGGTTTTAGTGATTTTCATCTGCGAAACGCATATGAAGTGGCTCCGGCAGCTCCAGAACATTTCCGGTTTTTATCTCAGAAAATTCCAAAAAGCTTCCAGAATGATTCTGGCATCCTCCAAGAATTATCAGGCATGTGCCGAAACCAATTTGACTTAATGGTGTATCCCGAAACAACTTTTCGGTATCATCGAAACTTATCCGATGACCTCTCTCTGCGGTACGATTCCGCTGTCCGAAACTTTTCGGTGTCCGAAACTTTTTCGGTGATTTTCTCTCAGACTCCCTGTCTAGTATTCAGCAGATAGATGACCCTTAAGTGTGTGACCCTATAGGTTCGGTGAAGTATAGACATGACCCGGAACCCCTTCCGATCAATGATCAACATCGGAGCCGTGGACACCCATATTGACCCCTATACCCACACGAATAAATATTCGAGTGAACCTCCAGTTGTCGTGTGCTATTCCTGTTGCTTCACGATATGTTACAAATACCCGAGGTGAGACATGTTGGCATTCCCGTGGATCAACAACTTTTCCACTATGCTAGTTACCTCGTTACCGGTATTGTTCTCTTTTCTCGTTATCGTGTTCCGGCATCCCCGTGATCAAATCACAAAGTGTCTGGCCAGACGATGATGGATACCGTAACACCGAGAGGGCCCAGAGATATCTCTCCATCGTCGGAGGAGCAAATCCCAATCTTGAGCTATCAAGTTACTTGACACACTTTTCCATGAACCCGTAAGCCGCCGTAATAGCCACCCATTTACGGATGACATTTAACAAACCCCAAAGTTCATGAAGCAAGCATGAAGAAACTCGATACTCTCATGGTCTAAGGAATCATGCAAACGTTAACCATCTCTGTGTTATGTACCAATAAACTTGTGACGAATGAATCTTATAGCATAACATCATGCCGGGTCGATTCAACACAAATGTTCTCTTAACATTATGCCCTCAAGGTTGCTGACATAGACATGCCCATGATCAGGAAAACATAACCATCATGCAACACTTGAGCTAGTCTTAGAGGCCAAACTAGGAATACATTTTACCGTTTATTATTCCACACGTGCATATGAGTCTTCCTCCGAGCCTCGTGGTTATTGCAGACTCGAGAACCATAGCAGTTATAGCATGGAACATAAACATAATTATGAACTCGGAGATAAATAATATCATTTATTATTGCCTCTAGGGCATATCTCCTACAGACTCCCACTTGCACTAGAGTCAATAATCTAGTTAATGCTAATGCACTTTACACCTGTGGCACACCGGTGTAAATATGCTTCGCTTGTGGTATAGCCTGATGTCCAACGGATCTGACGACTTCAGTTCCGTGTGTATCTTTGCATGTCCTCGCGTTTTCACGTTTTCACAAAAAATCATATTTTGTGTGGACTTGGCTTTGTATGTATGTGAATCACAGGTCGAACCTGGATTCCTCAGACTGAGTTATGGAGCAACTACCTGCAGTAGTGTCCCATTGTCAAAAGCCATCTTGGAACTATACTAAGTTCATGAATGAACTATGTGATTCAACATCTTCTTTGTCGCTTCTAAAGCGTCAACATACTTAGCCCTTGTTATAGAATTCGCCACAGTAACTAGTTTGAACAAATCCAACTAACTGTGCCACCACATTGTGTGTTACACAAAACCCTTAACTTAAATCGAAAATCGCACGGTGAAAAGATGAAGACTATCGATGTAACATTTTACAACGAACTCTTCATGATCTCCGCTTGCAAGAAAACATATCATCAGTACTTACTCTAGTACTCAATGACATCTTTCACTGTTGCCCCACGATCAGTACTTTGATCACTTTAGTATCCATACTCGCAACACCTTGGGAGTATCGGACATATCTGGTTGTTTTACATACCATGGAATACATGATTAATCCAAACACAAAAGTGTGTGGAATCTCCATCATGTATTTTACTCATCAGTGTTTTGGGACACCGAGTCTTGCAAAAACTCCTTCCATGTGACTTTGGCAAGAATCACTCCTTGGCGTTTTAAATGCTAAAAGGTTTTAGCATCTTGTCAATATGTATTCATTGCTTAGCCCCATTAGGTAAATCTATCTCCATAGATCATCATGCCTAATATTGAGGCTATTTAGCCTAAGCACTTCATCGAAAAACTATTTTCAAATGAAGTCCTAATTCGTGTCAGGAAATTTATTTCCAATTACCAATGTGCCAAGCACATAAGGTTTTTAGAAATATTATTACGCTCCCACTTACTTTCTTGAATTACAAGCATCTTCGTTACCCATTGATGAACTCAAAACCCCTTTGACCCTTTCATCAAAACACGAAGATTCCAACTCCATTTTGCTCTCTTCTGTCCATTGCTGGAACTCTGAAGTTTGCATACCTACTAGCATCCTCTAGATCGACAAATTACTTTGGACTGTATCATATACAAGTCCTAGCTTTCATTTCCATCAGATGGAAATCCTTTTATCATCCATGTTTCATATCTCATGATTGAAATATGTATTAATTGCTAGTTCAACCCGAACCGACTTTAAGCATCGCTACGATGAAAACAACCTCATCGTAGTCAACTCTTGAACTTGTTATTTCAACAAGTCGAGCTTTATGGATAAAACTTTTTATCCATATCAGTTTTAAGTTCCATAAATATTCGTTAGACTCTAAGTCTTCCGAAAGGTGTATCAAGGTTTTAATCTTGAATCACTTATATGGAAACTAACTTGGGTTGTATTGGCATTTAGCCAATTCCGGAGTCAGGGCCCATCAACGCTTCCTTGTGTATCGTAGGTATAATGTTGTCTAACAACAATATCTCGTTTGCGCACCTGAGAGGTTTGCACGAGCCTTGCCTACGTGGTTCAGCTGCAAGTTCGACCGAAGTTCATACATTTTATTGTAGAAACTTCCGTATCAGTCGCAGTAGGAAACTCTGGAATTACTTCGAAGGTCTCTTTCCTTTGATCTGATGACTTAGATACTGTTTATCTCGTCGAGTTGCACTATTCTCCCACTCACCTTTTTGAAAGAACCATTCTCTTTAAAAGCACACCGTTTCACGGCAAAACTATTTGCCTCGGTATAGTGAGGGAGGAATACCCAACATTTTGGTATAACCTACAAAGTAGCACTGGTCTGATTTGGAATAGGTTTGTAACCTTTTACACAAGCCCCATATTCCAAATGTTAAGAAAAGATATAACATGGTTGGGCGTACCATACCATGGCTTCATTTCAACAGACCCGATGTAGCTCTTTTCAGTGTAAAAGCCGCAGTCTCTAAAGCATCACTTTAAAAAGGATAATGGCAAATTTATTTATGTCATCTTTGACCTTACCATGTCATAAATGGTTAGATTACATCTCGACGGACTTTTCACTTGCAGTGGTGTTCCGGGAGGTGCAAGTTATGAAACCCCTTTCACAACTCATCAGACATTCGCTAAACATGTAACTCAAATATTCCTTTGTGCAATCAATTTGCAGAAACATAATTTTCTTGTTACAATAACTTCTACTTCATTTTTGAAAACCTTTCGAATGATTTCAAAAGATCCAGACTTACGTCTCATCAAGTAAATATCCATATATCTACTTGAGTCATTTCTGAAGATAAATAAATCCACCACTAACAACACTTATCGGACTACACACATCAAATGTATGATCACTAATAAGTTTGTTGTTCGTTCCTTATTGCCTGTGAACGGTATTTTAGTCACATCACTTTTCGGAGGAAAGTTGCAAGTGTCAGATGATTCAAAATCAAAAAGACTTCAAAATCCATCATAATGGAATTTTCCATGCGGGTTTCTCCAATGTGACCAAATGTAGTGCCACACTTGTGTGGTATTCTTTTAGTCTTGCGACATTTAGCGTTAGTGTTATGGATGTATCATATTACCCTCAATATTCATAACATACGTCCCATCTTGGATGGAAGCATGGCCCTTCATTTTATTCATAATACTTAACAACAATTATTGTTTTTATGAACAACTCTTTTGCAACATACATTGTGCAATGGGCTAGAGTGTATGAAACTCTAAAATGAATTATGAAAGTAAACCCAGAGGTATTGTATTATTATCAATATTCATAACATACATCTCATTCATAATGAAAGTATGGCCCTTGTGTTATTCATAACATCGAACATAAAAGGTTCTCTTATGAACAACCTTCTTGCAAGATACCTTATGCAATGGGCTAGAGTTTGTAAAACTGTAAATGAATTATGAAAATAAATACAGACGGCAATACACCGATGGAAGGTATAGTAACATTTACTATGTTCCCTGTGTATACCTTAACCTCATTTCTGGCTAGTCCTTTTAGGCCACAGTAGCTCTTACAGTGATTCGCAATTGAATGCAATCGAGCGGGTATCTTTGTGATTAACTCACAATACCCAAGAATTAGTGATTAACATGTTTAACCATAATTCCCAAGAACTATATCTTTGACCAGCCTACTATACAACAAAAACTTGTATGACATTCATACATGAGCTGGATATTCCAGTCATCTTTCTTTCTGCCTTTTTACTTCTAACAGTTTAACTTTTAGTATTTCTCCTACTCGCAAAAGAAGCACCCAACTTAAGAGTGGCGTTAGCCCCGGACTTCCTAGGCGTGTAAGTCATACTAACACCCTTTGGACACTTCCTTTCTCTTTAAGTTGTTGTTTTATTCACCTTTCATTATATGACAGGCGTTCTTCTGGATCCCTTTCCCAACAGTCAAATGCATAGTAAACACTTTTACTAATACTTGCAAACAAACATTGCTTTGTTTGTATCTGAAAATAATTTCCAGTTCCATGAATATCATATAACTATCCCAACTTTCGAAGTTTGGGTTTCATGGAAGCAAACATATTGCACTTGACTGAAACAGAATTATAGCTTTTGGATCGAAGGACGAGAGTCACATGATCCATAGCTTTAGCGGGAGGATACGGAAAGCATGCGATAGGACAAAGTCCTTCTCGGCACTTTTGAGGACAATCCTCATATTACGTTACCAATCGTAAAGTTTTAACCAGATATTTAACAGTTATTCAATTTTAATAGGGAAGGTGGAAACGCGAACCATTATTCTACAACTATTTTGCAAGAAACACTTAGACAGTGTTCATAATTAATTGCACTGAGAATTAAACATGTTAATTCAACAGTGCGCTCCCACTCAAATCAATATCTCTCACAATTAATTTTGAGTGATACAAGATCCAGACTTCAATTCATCGCCATAGAATCATCATCTCATAACGGGAATTTTAATCGGTAGGCCAACTTGCCGATCACATCTCTATGTGACTCTTGCTCATCTTTCGATGCGTGTGTTCCGAGCTCAGGACGATCCTGCCATGAACGTCAAGACAACCAAGTGATCTTGCTGCGAGGTCTGACCTCACCCGCCTCACACTTCTCTAATCGTTCGTACCCATGCATCCATGGCGCACCCCGAAAAGATAGGTGCCGTGACGGTGCTACACTTGGGAGAACACTAACTACTTGATATTTTAAGTGAGAGATCACCCTAATAAAAGCGACTACGGCGCAATCAAGAAGGGTGCATCATAAGGGATAAACATCTCAGGCAATTCATAATAGCATGATATGGTATAGCCCTTTCTGACGGAGAAGTATTTCATTTCTTCGTCTTCGGCATTCGCGTCGGTGGTCACCTTCACGAAGATTGCCACCACCTTGTCGATGCACCAGATAATATTGCTATCTCTATAGCTAACAAAATAATGCATTACAACAAGGTTGACACGCAGGTCATTAAAATGCAATCATATGGCTCCAGCCATCATGCCGAATCATGACACGCAGGTCATGTTAATCAAATTACATCATATAGTCATCTCATACATAATCGAATTAGTATGAGCACTGCTATACCACATCACATGCACATCCTGCAAAACCAAGTTAGACGCCTCTAATAGGTTTATGCAAAATTTTATTTTACGTGGCTTCTAAGGTTTTGACTTAAACCGCAACTACCAACGTTTTATCATCAAGTATGATTATTCAGGTTGCTAGATTAACATCTCGGGGTGTATGAAACACGGGATAATTAAATCTCGAGCCCCATACTAAACTTCGTCATACGCATGACCCCCGTGCAGATCATATCTGCAATGCCCTTTCATCTGCGAATTTCATCTTTCTTTTGACTACGGCAGAACCCAAAGAACTGATAGCACTTCCATGATCAATCAGGATCACGGATTGCCAGAACTTTGTCAAATTCCACCATGCTGTCTCGAGATTGAGCAAACGCAAATTCTAGGGAAGCAACAAGAACCTCGGGTAACAGATTTCATCTGTCACCCGCATAAATAATTTTCAGCAATAGATCTCATCTACTACCTAATTATATTATGCAATACCCATACATCTCCATGTATTCTAGATCGAAACCTGCATCTACGCATAGCACGGCTCTTGATGCCACTGTAGGGGAACGCAGCAGAAAACAAAAATTTTCCGACCTACGCACCAGCCCAGGACCACTATGGAGACTGCATACATGGTTTGATCTTTTTCGTTACCGACTCGTAGCGCAGCGGGAAGTAGAGTCGATGACGATCGGCGGTGCAGATCCCCGCAGCTAGGATTTACAACCTCCCAACCGCGAGGATGTATACCCTCATCTGCTCCTCAGACAGCCCTCTAGGAGGCGGTCGAACAGCCCCCCGGACGGTGTCGCGGACAGCCCTTCGGGAGGACCTTCGAAACTCGAACGGTCACTCGGACAGCCCTTCGGGAGGACCTTCGAAACTCGGACGGTCACGCGGACAGCCCTTCGGGAGGCACTCACGAACTAAGACCGAAACTATGATCTCTCTACAGAGTTGCACACATACGGTGTCATCTATCCGGCAGGGCTTCGCCGTCCAGAACTAGTTCCTGCCGGAACCCAGACAGCCTTACGGCCCTACGAAACTCTTTTCGTGGGAGGGAGAGAAGAAGCCAGATAATGCATGGCATGTGTATGAGAGCAAGGGATGAGTGTGGAGGGCTGCCCCTCCACCTCTATTTATAGGAAATCCCAAGGGGGTAGGGTAGTTTCACAAAAAACCCAAAATGCACATGAATGAAGTCCTTCCACAAGGACCTAGGAGTGAAACCAAGGAACAAGAG
Source organism: Aegilops tauschii subsp. strangulata (assembly GCF_002575655.3). NCBI lineage: Eukaryota > Viridiplantae > Streptophyta > Magnoliopsida > Poales > Poaceae > Aegilops > Aegilops tauschii. Next base: position 6,978,095 of record NC_053039.3, read on the forward strand.
GGTCCCCAAGGGGGGATACCCCATGTGGCCGGCCACACCCTCATGAGGGGCCCAAAAAATGGCTCCTATCCATCCATGTCATCCCCAAGATCTTTTGGAGCAAAGCCCCAAAAGGTGGCTTTCCATAAAGTAACCATAAAGCTGATTTTCACTATTCACGACGACATTTTTCAGCGTCTGATCGAACTGAAAATATTTATGTGGGCTAAGAACATTTCCAGTACCCACTAAAATGATTTTCAATGCGTTCCGAAACAATTCCGGTTTTTGTGATTTTCATCTGCGAAACGCATATGAAGTGGCTCCGGCAGCTCCAGAACATTTCCGGTTTTTATCTCAGAAAATTCCAAAAAGCTTCCAGAATGATTCTGGCATCCTCCAAGAATTATCAGGCATGTGCCGAAACCAATTTGACTTAATGGTGTATCCCGAAACAACTTTTCGGTATCATCGAAACTTATCCGATGACCTCTCTCTGCGGTACGATTCCGCTGTCCGAAACTTTTCGGTGTCCGAAACTTTTTCGGTGATTTTCTCTCAGACTCCCTGTCTAGTATTCAGCAGATAGATGACCCTTAAGTGTGTGACCCTATAGGTTCGGTGAAGTATAGACATGACCCGGAACCCCTTCCGATCAATGATCAACATCGGAGCCGTGGACACCCATATTGACCCCTATACCCACACGAATAAATATTCGAGTGAACCTCCAGTTGTCGTGTGCTATTCCTGTTGCTTCGCGATATGTTACAAATACCCGAGGTGAGACATGTTGGCATTCCCGTGGATCAACAACTTTTCCACTATGCTAGTTACCTCGTTACCGGTATTGTTCTCTTTTCTCGTTATCGTGTTCCGGCATCCCCGTGATCAAATCACAAAGTGTCTGGCCAGACGATGATGGATACCGTAACACCGAGAGGGCCCAGAGATATCTCTCCATCGTCGGAGGAGCAAATCCCAATCTTGAGCTATCAAGTTACTTGACACACTTTTCCATGAACCCGTAAGCCGCCGTAATAGCCACCCATTTACGGATGACGTTTAACAAACCCCAAAGTTCATGAAGCAAGCATGAAGAAACTCGATACTCTCATGGTCTAAGGAATCATGCAAACGTTAACCATCTCTGTGTTATGTACCAATAAACTTGTGACGAATGAATCTTATAGCATAACATCATGCCGGGTCGATTCAACACAAATGTTCTCTTAACATTATGCCCTCAAGGTTGCTGACATAGACATGCCCATGATCAGGAAAACATAACCATCATGCAACACTTGAGCTAGTCTTAGAGGCCAGACTAGGAATACATTTTACCGTTTATTATTCCACACGTGCATATGAGTCTTCCTCCGAGCCTCGTGGTTATTGCAGACTCGAGAACCATAGCAGTTATAGCATGGAACATAAACATAATTATGAACTCGGAGATAAATAATATCATTTATTATTGCCTCTAGGGCATATCTCCTACAGCCGACGGCTTGAGGCTCTCCTCGGATGCCCGCGGGGGTACAGTAACATACATAGCCCGATGGCCCAGCCGAATCCGTGGAGGACGAGGTACGACGCGGCCAAGCACTGATGTACATCCAGTTTGCCCCGATGCCCGGCAAGGTGAATGAGATCCGGAGGATCGCTAACCGAGTGCGGAGCATCCGAAACGAGCAGGAGAGAGAGAGCGCTAGCCGTGCAGAGCCCAAGCACTTCCGTGGGCTTCGTCCACAATGTGATCAACGACATGATGAATGTCACGTGATGACAGCGGCCCATGCCCTGAAGCACGTCTACTGCTGGGCCGACCCGTTGACGATCGAGAAGGCGCGCCTCTTCCGCGCATTGGTGGTCTGTTATCATCACGGCGAAGCTTGCCGGCAGGCCGGATTGCCTTTGGAAGCCAGGAGGTACGTGGACGCAAAGATCACGGCGTCGGCATGGCCGCACGACATCCTCGTGCTCACGGTCGTAGTCGGGGCTCTGAGAGACTTCCACACCGACGATGTCTGCCCCGGACCGCACCCGACCCTCCCCGTGGCTCGGAGCATGCCAAGGGCGGCCATGCGGTGCATGCTCGTGGCCTGGCCGGCGGTGAACGGGCACCAGGGGATGCCATGGGGTGGACGAGCTGCACCAGGGGTATGGAAATGATGAGCACCAATGAGCTCGGTTATAGGATGATCTTCGTTGAGGTCGACGTGGACAGCGTGGCCGGGATGTCCGGGGCGCCACTTGTCGACGCGATGGCAGGGTGATCGGGATGTTGCACGGCGGGTTTGGTGGGACCCACTCCTACTTCGTGGCATCCCCCCATCTCTACCAGTGGGTGAGGCAGAACCGAGCCCGCACACGCAGAGTCGTGGTCGTCCAGTAGGACTAGCCCTAGCCAGGCAACATTCAAAAAGCTAGCTAACTGTGCATTACGTTGGTAGCATCCCATCCGATCGATCCGATCCAACCCTCTCATCTTATACGTCACTTTGTACATACTAGCTTTTTTTTAAGGAAGATGACCCCCGGCCTCTGCATCTGAGAGATGTATGCGGTCATTTTATTGATTATTCTCGAGGACCTTACAAAGTAGAACAACAATATGCCTGAATCCGTCATCTTGACAACATCTGTCGCTACTCTTATCCAAATGATGAAGGGATGCAAGCTGGACCACATGCCTAGACCTCTCACCTAAACCTAATATCTAAACCCGAAGGCCCCGCCCGAGCCATCTACCTGGTCCGGAGCTCAAACCGGTCCAACGCAGAAGCCGCCGCCGACCACCGGATCCCGCTGCCCACGCGGCCGGGACACCAGATCCACCGCCCGCACGGCTGCTAGCGGTTGTGCCTTGCCAATGGAGCCGCCGCTCCAGATCCGGGGTTCCCCACGCAGAAGCAGGGCAACCGAGGCCCCGCCACCACCATCCTTGGTGCCCCGGGCTTGCCCGGCGGCTGCCTCAGGCGGCGGCGAGGAAGGGAAGAGGGGCGGAGGAAGGGCGGCTAGGGCTGTACATACTAGCTAGCTAGATACATCGATCGTCATTTTTGTAGGGACGATTGCAGAATGTATATAGTATTAAATGCACGAGATCAACATGCATGCACATTCATGCATCGGCCGGTGTCTATTTTGCACATACTCCTACTTTACCATGCATGTATATATTTTTGGTTAGCAAAAGAGCACAAACTAAACCCTATCTGTTGTTTGTTGCATGACACGCTGCGATGATTCTGGACGAATATTGCTGCAAACAACGGTTCCGATATTGCGAACTTGTTTTGCATGTATTGCGGTCAATCATGTAAGCTTTCAGAGAGACAAGTAGCTTGGGATCCATCTCAGAAAGCCGCATAAAAGAGCACAGCCGCATCAATGGCCATCTATAATTTCACAAAGTAGGCGTATGGATTCCTTCTTCACTTATTACTTGATACGATCATCACCATTTCTTCTCCTCTTAAGTTCACGCCATGCACCAACTAACGGGAGCTGCATCTATCTTAAATATTAGTAGCAGCGAGCTGCATCTATCTTAAATATTAGTAGCAGCCAGTTCACCACACTTCAGTGTTGTACATGGGCATTTCATTGATCACGAGCTAACGCGGATATAAGTTTCAATCTTGTGTAATGAAACTCTTGCATAATATGTGTTAAACTACTGCTATTTAACCTGCCAATAATTATTCATATAAATCTCAATTCAGGTAAAGCTACCTCGCAACAACAAAAAAAACAGGTAAAGTTGAGCATCAAGAAGTGTGCGGCAGGCTTGGTTTTGTTTTGATGGCAACTCTCAATCCTTGAATTTTGAAAACTTGCGAGCCAAATCAACACTACGCATTCCGACAAAAGAAATAATTCAACACTGCGTAGTGGAGTTCCAACATCTTTCGAGCAGAAAATTAAAGCATGATCACATTACCAAAATTATCAGAAAGAGGTCGTCACATCCAAACAGGAAGGCACGACGCGACTTGCCGTTAGAGACTGCAAACAACTGATAAAATGGTGCAGCAGGGACCAAATCCAAGGTACCTACCTACAGCTGCAACCCTTGTCGAATATAATACGGGATGCTTCACTTTTTTTGAAGCTGCTACGGCGGGCAAAAGTCGGCCTGAACCATTTTCATTTTCATAAACCAGAGCAAGATACAACACAACGGCTACAAGATGTAGCACACGACACCCACAAGAAGGGACAAGGAAACAGAGAGAGAACCGAAACGAGCTATGCCTAGTAGTACAAGCCTTGAACCTGGCACCTGACGCTGGAACAGACCGAGAAGAGAAGGGAGGAGTCTTCTTGGATCAATCGAACGGATACCCGACGTCGAGACGATGGAGAGGCCAAAGTCCCCAGGCTGCCCAGCGATCACTCTTCACCTTCGAGACCTAGGAGAGTCGCAACACCATCGAAGGGCATCCCATCACCAAGGCGACATCGCGACAACGAAAACCGTAGACGCCACCGAAGGGCAATGTTCCACCGAGACAAGCAGTGCACCTCCTCTTGGTGTTACATCGAGCACCTTCACAAAATCAGCAAACCTGGGCACCAAGCAAAGCAACGAGAACCTGTAACATCTTCGAAGGACGTCGAACACCGAGATCTCACCGTCGCCACGAACATCCCTGAGAGGAGGCCAACCAGAGCTGGAGACAAACCTTAGCCTGTTCTGAATCAGAAAAGCACTTCCACCACAACCACCTACAGAACACATGCCCCCCGCCGGCCAACCACGAACCCAACCTCCCCATTCTGCCAGCTGCGTCACGACAGCCATCCACAAGAACTCCTCAAATGACGTCTCCAAGAAAAGAGTGATGGAAGCCAACACCGTCATCCGTTCCGGCAATGCCCGATCTAAGGTTTTCACCCGGAGTCTGAAGACATAAGCTGTGGGGTTGCAACAAGCTCCTCGACGGCACCCCCAAGGAGGGAAGCGACATCCGCAGACGCCATTGCCGCCGGCATCGACAAGGTCTTTGCAAGAGTTTCACCCGGATCTGTGCAGCCCACCCAATCAGCTCCCAAAGCAGCCGGCGCCACCAAGAGAAAGCCGGAGCAGTCATGTTTATGCATCCGCACCAAGGCGGACAGCAGCAAACCATGGCACACACGCTGCAAGGGAACGCATGCAACTCGTAGAGCTTGCTGAAGGGGAAGAGCACCACCCACCGCCGCTTACCTCCAGTCCTCCACCACCAGAGCCGGACGTGAACAGAACATCCCCGCCGCCACCACCGGCCCGCCGGGCCAAGATCCAGCCCGCTCGGACCTCGAGACGATGTACTGCCGGCGCCCGCTCTCTCCACCACCTCGCGCCCTCCACCGCAGGGGAACAACACTGACTCCGGACGCGCCTGCCTTCGCCAGATCTGCCGCCGGGCACGCGCTGGGGCACGCAGCCGCCCCGACATCTTCCACGCCCTGACGCAAGCACTGGAAGGGAGAGCCCTGCCGCCGCCGTCCGCTGGGAGGGGCTTGGCCCGCCTTGCATATCCTTCGCGGCGGCGAGGGAGCGACGGGGAAGAGGGGTCTTGGGTGGCTGCTAGGGTTTCGCCACCCGAGTCGCCCTGGGAGTGATGCGGGTGTCAGAGGCTGACCGTGATTTTGACTGAATCTCTTCTCGGGATGCTTCACTTCACTACGAAAACATCCATGCGAACCGTTGGTGCTATGTTTATGAAGAGAAACCACAAAAGAGGAGTTCCAGATGGAACTTCTGTACGTATACAAGTGCACGGCCAGTGCTTTGCTTCTCCGTTTGGCTAACTCGGAATTCGCTTCATCAGGGGCATCTAAACTGCAATACAGCCTAACTACATCATGAACATGTTTTGTCAAAGCACTGCCTTTTGCATGAGATGAGAAACAGAACAACCGTAAGACAAATTTATACGACAAAAGAGCATGTTTAGCTTGCAGTTCACATCCAGCATGAATCTGTAGTAGCAAATGATTGGAGCAGGTTATAACAGAGAACAGCTTGACAAAGCCCAGGGATCTCAAACTGGGACTCGCAAGTTTGGTTACATTTTCATTTCAGACCATGGCAACCATCAGTAAACCATGGAAAAGACGGCATGCTTTTTTTTCAACAGATCAGGACAAGAAGTAAGATTGTTCTCAATTTATTTACTGACTCGCTATCCTTGCAACTAACAAAAGTAGTTTTATAATGATAGGTTCATAATTACAAGTACGCAGCACACATGAGAAGCAGGACAAAGAAAACCTAGAATTTTGAAGCGGTTCCTGCAAGTCGGAGTCACCCGGGGAAAGAGCATGTCTTCTGACCATCTCAGCTCTATAAAAAACCTTAAAGACACCAAGGGAAAATGTAAGCAGCTGGCAAGAAATTTAATGTCCCACGTGAAATTAGAGTTTAAGATCTTGGAAGCAATTTGTAGTTAACTCTTTAAGTCTTAACTGCAATACTTATACTTCATAAGTTGAAGCCTTTAGAGTTCCTGCTATGATCTAGGGCACAACCTCCACTCATCTACGGCACACAACCACTTGTGTACTAGTGTTTCAATATAGACAAGAGTAGCGATGGATTCCCTAGTGCATTTTTGTTCCGTCTATTTCTAGCGATTGCCAAGCTGAGGATTGCATGTACTTGAACATCTATTAACTCGGTGGACTACGTGGAGATTCTACCCAACTAGTTAGGTGTGACTACAGTATATCATCAACTGAGTTCAATTGTACCCTCTGATGGACAATTCAGTCTCGTTCACTGGATTTATTTCTAAACATATTCGACGGGTTACTCTTGCAAATTTAGGACATTGTACCGTACAGGTATGTGGAGATAATACAACTGCTACTATATATAGCCTGATCTAGATCTCAACTAATAAGGAGTTCACCAGAAAAATCTAATAGTACAACTCTGTATGCTCTGTTCTATTGTCAGAGGTATAAATTGGCATTAGGCCAACGATCTGAAAGTGACAAAAGAGCTAATAAACCAAGTGCTGTTAGGGCTTTTGCAAGGATGCAGTCCAAATTCCAATGGCACTCGACATGTGCAAGAAACTATGTCCAGAAGATATGGCAGGTTTACCTGAGTTATACTGTGAGGAGCTATAGCAAAACGGCCATTGTATTGCTCAATTCAGTGCACAATAGGAGCGATTTCTTGTTCAGCACGTGGCAGGGAAGCAACTTCAGTAGGTACCAGCAGAGTAATGGTACAAACAGGGCAATTAGTCAGGTTGCTGAAGGACAGATCCATGCAGGTAGACCAAGGATCATGTTGTACAAATTTCAGGTCTCCATCAGCCAGGGGGCTTGTGTTGTACTCATTACCACCAAGGAACCAACCCAACCGTGTCAGAGAGCTCTGATCTTCAGTTGGCCAAATTCATGCATGCATTGCCATACATCGACTTGGCCACTCTCTCTCAGCAACATTGACACGGCCATGCGCCCGGGGGCGGAAAGCAGCTAGCACCACGCACATCACCCTGTCCCGGGGGGGCGCCTCCATCGGCTTCATCAGCCCCTCTGCCTCCTCGACCTCGCCTGCCCTTCCCAGCATCTCCACGGTAGACGCATAGTGCTGCAGCGCCGGCCTCATCATCCTCCTGAACACCTCCCTCCCCTCACCCACCATCCCGGCCCTCGCGCACGCGGCGAGGACCACCGTCACCGCCTTGTCATCCATCTCCCCCTCCCGTCCGCGGAACAGGCCGAGCACCGTCCGTGCGCTGGACAGATGCGGTGCGGGCAATTCGTCGAACAGCATGCGCGCGGAGTCCGGCGGGCGACCCGTGCGCGGACATCGCGCTGGAACGCGCCTCTCCGGAGCGCGGCAGCGTGGAGTGTGGCCACCAGCGAGAGAGACGGCAGCGAGGCGGCGCCACGGAGGAGCGCGGCGCAGTGCAGCCGCATGGCCGCAGCCTCGCACGGTGGCCGCTCACTGACTCCGAAGTGACCCAACAGTCCGGGAGGGGACAGGTGGGGTGGCGCGAGGAGAATGCAAGGGAGGAGGAGACGGAAGGGACACTCCGGCGGCCGGCCGGCGTTGAGATCGATTTTGATATAAAGACGAGAAGACGAGGCAGGGCGCCCTTTGGCGTCAAAGAATACGAGGCCCAGGCCCAGGTATGTAGGGCGGGCCCATGTGTGTTCTACGTGCAAGCACGTGCCAAAAGAAATCCACACAAGTTTTAAAAACTATTCTCGTTTTTTTTCATAAAATGTTCATGTTACCAAAGAATGATCTAAGGAAATATTCAGATTTAAAAAATTGTTACCTTCAAAACAAAATAAATTTTGATTTGTTTCTAAAAAAAGAATGAAAAAAACTAAGTAAAAGCCAAGAAAGTTGGAAAGTAGAATGAAAAAAAAGCATTCCTACAATATGTTGTTCGAGTCGGTATCGAGCGCCAATGGGCCGGCCTAGTCTCCATGCTCCTGTGTGTCACCCTCTTATTTGAATCATGTAGGGATAACCTTTTTTTCTCTAGCATGTTATTGTTGTCGGTTGTTTTATCTGCGTTGACTTGAGATTTAATTATGTTCTAGCGGTGTTTTTTCATAAATATATTGTGTTAGGCTATTGTTAAAGACGGTATTTGTTCTGATAAAAGAGTGGAGTTGTTTTGTGTGTTGTTGTAGTGTCCTTGCACGTTTCAGCGTCAGCGTCCGTCGACATCCCTTGGGAACTCCTATTTCATGTTGAAAGGATGAAATTGTTGCTATAATGCGGTCCCATGAAGCCCTCACTCGCTCAACTCGGCTCCCTGCTCCTCGTTCGCTTAGTTCTTTTTCGCTCACTCCAGTGCTAGCTCAGAAAAAACTAGCCGTCGTTTATTTATTTGAAAAAGGTTGTTAAATCAAAAGATGTTTGTTGATTTAAAGAAATGTTGCAAATTAACAAAACCATAATTTTTAAAAACATTAATGAACTTACAAAATATGAGTGGACCTCAAACAATGTTCATGAATTAGAAAAAAGCTTCACAAATTAGAAAATATCCATAGACTTAAAACATGTGCATGAACTTTAAATACATTTGAAAAATTAAAAATGTTCTTTAATTTCACAAAATCTGCAAGATATTTATTAAGTGTTCATGAATGAAAGTGTGAAAAAAGGAAAAAAAAAGTTGGTAAATTCACCGAGCAAGGAGATAGCTCCACGCAGCAGAGTGAAGGGGAGATCGCTCCTTTTTGAGCCGGCATAGTTACGTAGTTGATTTGAAGTTTTGTTCTTAGCCTAGTGAAACTTTTGTTTGTCATGCTTCAAATAGTATGTTTCTGTTGTATGTTGCTTAATAGTGTGTATATGTTGTGGATGGTGTTGGATGAACTATATGTATGTGGAACTCTATCAAATGGTGTTCTTTTTGCCATAGGTGTCCGATACTGATGGGCTTCGTAACAATAACCATGTGTGATGTCAATTTTTTATGTATCAGGAAACACAAACACTGACCGGCTATAGATAACAGCAGTGACTAGTTAGTGACCGACCATTGGACGGCTGATGACTGACAAGTATAGGGGATCTATTGCAGCTTTTTGACAAATAAGAGTGTCAAACCCAACGAGGAGCAAAAGGAATCTATAAGAAGTTTTTAGCAAGGTTTCACTGCAAAATCTATAAAAGTAATTTGATAGGACATTTGGTAGCAAGATAATGCATAAAATGATAAACAATAACGATAACAATAAAGTGCAACAAGTGGCACAATCCTTACATATGCTAAGGACAAGTGATTGTGTTTCTTATAGTGATTAAAACGCTCTTGAGGACACACGGGAATTTCACCAAGTTTCATTGAGTTACCTTTTGTTGTTTTGATAAGTATTGTGCGGGAAGGCATGCGCTAAGGTACTGCCTTTACTTGGACAAATAACTATTGATCATTATATCCTCCATGTAAGCATTCACAATTGCAAGAGAAATAATTAAGATAAATCTAGCATAACATTGAACTTTATCTTTAGGATCAAATCAACCCCTTGTGCAACAATTTGTAAACTAGTGTTTAGGTTTCTATCACTCTTGCTGCCAATTATCTACAAACTAATCCCACAATGTCTTCCCCTAGGCCCAACAGCAGATCTTGCGACCAGCTCATGGTTCTGGCACATGGATAGCACGTTCCCACGCACCCTTGTCTATGGCTAGTTCTTTGGTGATACTCCAGTCCTTCAGATCTCTCTTTACGGACTCCTCTCATGTCAAATTCAATCTACCCCAAAATCTCTTGACATTATCAGCACGCTTTAGCCGTCCGTTATGCACCGGAGCATTGATACGTCTCCAACGTATCTATAAGTTTTTATTATTTCATGCTATTATATTATCAATCTTGTATGCTTTATATGTCATTTTATATCACTTTTGGGAACTAACATATTAACCTAGTGCCTAGGAGGGGCCCTCGTGGCTCCGTCTGACCTAATTCCGGCGCTATAAATTTTCAAATATTACAAAAACCCCAGAGCAAGACCCGAAATAATTACTCCGCCGTTGCAAGTCTCTAGCCTCTACATCCACCTTACCGCCTCTCTGATGATGCTGATAACCCACAAGTATAGGGGATTGCAACAGTTTTCGAGGGTAGAGTATTCAACCCAAATTTATTGATTCGACACAAGGGGAGCCAAATAATATTCTCAAGTATTAGCAGTTGAGTTGTCAATTCAACCACACCTGGATAACTTAGTATCTGCAGCAAAGTATATAGTAGCAAAATAATATGGAAGTAACGGTAACGGTAGCAAAAGTAATATTTTTGGGTTTTGTAGTGATTGTAACAGTAGCAACGGAAAAGTAAATAAGCGGAGAACAATATGTGAAAAGCTCGTAGGCATTGGATCGGTGATGGAGAATTATGCCGGATGCGGTTCATCATGTAACAGTCATAACATAGGGTGACACAGAACTTGCTCCAATTCATCAATGTAATGTAGGCATGTATTCCGAATATAGTCATAGGTGCTTATGAAAAAGAACTTGCATGACATCTTTTGTCCTACCCTCCCGTGGCAGCGGGGTCCTAATGGAAACTAAGGGATATTAAGGCCTCCTTTTAATATAATACCAGACCAAAGCATTAACACATAGTGAATACATGAACTCCTCAAACTACGGTCATCACCGGGAGTGGTCCCGATTATTGTCACTTCGGGGTTGCCGGATCATAACACATAGTAGGTGACTATAGACTTGCAAGATAGGATCAAGAACTCACATATATTCATGAAAACATAATAGGTTCAGATCTGAAATCATGGCACTCGGGCCCTAGTGACAAGCATTAAGCATAGCAAAGTCATAGCAACATCAATCTCAGAACATAGTGGATACTAGGGATCAAACCCTAACAAAACTAACTTGATTACATGATAAATCTCATCCAACCCATCACCGTCTAGCAAGCCTACGATGGAATTACTCACGCACGGTGGTGAGCATCATGAAATTGGTGATGGAGGATGGTTGATGATGACGACGGCGACGGATTCCCCTCTCCGAAGCCCCGAACGGACTCTAGATCAGCCCTCCCGAGAGAGTTTAGGGCTTGGCGGCGGCTCCGTATCGTAAAACGCGATGAATCTTTCTCTCTGATTTTTTTCTCCCCGAACACAAATATATGGAGTTGGATTTGAGGTCGGTGGAGCTCCAGGGGGCCCACGAGGCAGGGGGGCGCGCCCAGGGGTGCAGGCGCGCCCTCCACCCTCGTGGCTAGGGTGTGGGCCCCCTGGCCTTGATTCTTTCGCCAGTATTTTTTATTATTTCCAAAAATAATCTCCGTGGAGTTTCAGGTCATTCCGAGAACTTTCGTTTCTGCACATAAATAACACCATGGCAATTCTGCTGAAAACAGCGTCAGTCCGAGTTAGTTCCATTCAAATCATGCAAGTTAGAGTCCAAAACAAGGGAAAAAGTGTTTGGAAAAGTAGATACGACGGAGACATATCAACTCCCCCAAGCTTAAACCTTTGCTTGTCCTCAAGCAATTCAGTTGATAAACTGAAAGTGATAAAGAAAAACTTTTACAAACTCTGTTTGCTCTTGTTGTTGTAAATATGTAAAGCCAGCATTCAAGTTTTTAGCAAGGATTATAACTAACCATATTCACAATAACACTTAGGTCTCATGTTTACTGATATCAATGGCATAATCAACTAGCGAGCAATAATAATAAATCTCGGATGACAACGCTTTCTCAAAACAATCATGATATGATATAACAAGATGGTATCTCACTAGCCCTTTCTGAGACCGCAAAACATAAATGCAGAGCACCTTTAAAGCTCAAGGACTGACTAAACATTGTAATTCATGGTAAAAGAGATCCAGTCATAGTCATACCCAATATAAATTAATAGTAACTGACGCAAATGACAGCGGTGCTCTCCAGCTAGTGCTTTTTAATAAGAGGGTGATGGCTCAACTTAAAAGTAAATAGATAGGCCATTCGCAGAGGGAAGCAGGGATTTGTAAAGGTGCCAGAGCTCGATTTTGAAATAGAGATAAATAATATTTTGAGCGGCATACTTTCATTGTCAACATAACAACCAAGAGATGGCGATATCTTCCATGCTACACACATTATAGGCGGTTCCCAAACAGAATGGTAAAGTTTATACTCCCCCTCCACCAATAAGCATCAATCCATGGCTTGCTCGAAACAATGAGTGCCTCCAACTAACAACAGTCCCAGGGGAGTTTTGTTTGCAATTATTTTGATTTGGTTTGCATAAAGCATGGGACTGGGCATCCCGGTGACCAGCCATTTTCTCGTGAGTAAGGAGCGGAGTCCACTCCTCTTGAGAATAACCCGCCTAATATGGAAGATACGGACAACCCTAGTTGATACATGAGCTATTCGAGCATACAAAACGGAATTTCATTTGAAGGTTTAGAGTTTGGCACATACAAATTTACTTGGAACGGCAGGTAGATACCGCATATAGGAAGGTATAGTGGACTCATATGGAATAACTTTGGGGTTTAAGGAATTGGATGCACAAGCAGTATTCCCGCTTAGTACAAGTGAAGGCTAGCAAAAGACTGGAAAGCGACCAACTAGAGAGCGACAACAGTCATGAACATGCATTAAAATTAATAAACATTGAGTACAAGCATGAGTAGGATATAATCCACCATGAACATAAATATCGTGAAGGCTATGTTGATTTGTTTCAACTACATGTGTGAACATGTGCCAAGTCAAGTCACTTGAATCATTCAAAGGAGGATACCATCCTATCATACCACATCATAATCATTTTAATAGCATGTTGGCACGCAAGGTAAACCATTATAAACTCCTAGATAATTAAGCATGGCATAAGCAACTATAATCTCTAATTGTGATTGCAAACATGTTTATTCATAATAGGCTGAATCAGGAACGATGAACTAATCATATTTACAAAAACAAGAGAGGTCGAGTTCATACCAGCTTCTCTCATCTCAATCAGTCCATCATATATCGTCATAATTGCCTTTCACTTGCACAACCGAATGATGTGAATAATAATAATAGTGCACGTGCATTGGACTAAGCTGGAATCTACGAGCATTTAATAAATAGGAGAAGACAAGGCAATATGGGCTCTTGGTTAAATCAACAATAATGCATTTAAGAGCCACTTCAACAATTTAATCATGGTCTTCTCCTATCGACCCCCCCAAAAAAGAAAAGAAATAAAACTATTTACACGGGAAAGCTCCCAACAAGCAAAAGAAGAACGGGAAATCTTTTTGGGTTTTCTTTTAATTATTACTACTACAGCAAGAAAGTAAACTAGCTAAAAGCTACAACTAATTTTTTTGGTTTTTCTTAAGGTTTATCAAACACATAAGAAGAAAGCATAAAAGAAAAAAAAACTAGCATGGATATTACAGTGAAAGATTATGAGCACCGACATCTAGCAATGAGTGTGTGAATATGAATGTAATGTCGGTGAGAGATACGTACTCCCCCAAGCTTAGGCTTTTGGCCTAAGTTGGTTTATTGCCACGGATGGCCTGGCGGATATCCAAAGTTGTAGTTGGGGTCGTACTGAGATGAAGAAGACTCTGATTGCCACTGGTTGGCAATCATCTCCGGATCCCACTGGTAATTAGACTGTCGTGGAGGATCAAATTGTGGTTCCGACTCTGGCTCTGTGGCTGATGTAGGGTTCTGGTAGGTGTGAATGGCCGCCAGCGGAATGAGATACTGGCCTGCAGATAAATCAAACAAGGAAGGAGCAAGCAAGGTAATAGTCTCAGGATGATGTTTATCAAAGAACAATTTGTATTTAAGCTCCCCCTCCCTATTCTTTACAATAAAATCATGCGCTACCATACTCTTATAATCTAAATAAACAGTAGGCAACAATTTTTCTTCTTTTTCATAGTGCCTAATAGGTATGTTATTGTATGCAGCAAGGCGTGAAGCATAAACACCTCCAAAGATGCGGCCCTTTGTACGGTTCAGACTTAACCGTTTGGCAATAATACTGCCCATACTAATAGAGTCGTCACGGAATAAACCATGGAACAAAATAATAATATCAGGAACACTAAGGTTTCCATAGTTTCCGCGACCAATTAAGCAGCGACTAGCAAATATTGCAAAGTAGCGTAAAATAGGAAAATGTATGCTAGTGATTCTTGCATCGGAAACCTTCCTAGTTTCCCCTACAGTAATAGTGTCAATAAACCCGTCCACATCTTTACGATGTGGTTCCTCTAAGCTACCCTCGAAAGGTATTTTGCAAACCTTGCAAAATTCATATAGTGACATCTTCTTAACCACATCATATAAATGAAACTCTACTCAAGGAGGTGATTCCTTAGGATAATAGTAGAAGTTTTGCACAAAAGTATTGGTGAGTAAGAGATACTGTTCGCGTTGGTCGCGGAGGAAGTCGGTGAGGCCTGCATTCTCAGCCAATTCATAAAAATCATCATAAATCCCGGTTTCTCTCAAGAAATCATCGGAAGGCCATTCACACGGCCGAACCTCCGCGGTGCGAGGCAGATTATATTTGGGCCTCTCTGCTTCTTCACTTTTCTTTTCCTTCGAGCTTCGGCTCGATGAGCCCCTCAAAAATCTCTTCATAATTTTCTGAGAATTTCTGAAATTTTTAGTAACTTCAAATGAAAGTGAACCAAGCTCAACAAAATTGATAGCAACTACTCCTACAAGTGCCTAGAACCTATATCATGCATTAGAACTACTTGGAACCATATAAATTTGACATGCAAGCTCAAGAACATGGTCACCTAGGCAGCACAAATTTGCAATGAATAAAGCACTAGAACAAAAACTAATTGGACCAATGGAGGAGTCACATACCAAGGAACAATCCCCCAAAGCAGTTTTGTGAGAGGTGCTTTGAGCAAGGAGATCGAAAATCGCAGCAAAATGAGCTAGAACTCGTGCTTGAGCTGGATGGTGATTTTTTTTGGGAGGAAGAAGAAGTGTGTGGTGGCTGGCATAAGTGGAGGGGGGCCACCGTGGGCCCACGAGGCAGGGGGCACGCCCAGGGGGGTGGGCGCGCCCTGGACCCTCGTGCCCAGGTGCTTGCTCCCCATGTTGTATTCTCAGTGCCAGATATTCTGAAATATTCCAGAAAAAATCCTAAATTGGCAGGGCATTTAGAGAACTTTTATTTTCGGGGTATTTTTATATTGCACGGATAATTCAGAAAACAGGCAAAAAAATACTATTTTTACTTTATTTCAACTAAATAACAGAAAGTAAAAGGAGGGTACAGAAGGTTGTGCTTTCTAACTTCATCCATCTCATGCTCATCAAAAGGAATCCATTAACAAGGTTGATCAAGTCTTGTTAACAAACTCATTTCGAGTAACATGAAACCGGAGAAATTTCGAATAACACTATGTTACCTCAACGGGGATATGCACATCCCCAATAATAAGAATATCATATTTCTTCTTGATAGTAGGAAGAGGAAATTCAAAACCTCCAAAAATAATCGATGGAATTTTTCCAATAGAATTGATACTGTGGACTTGAGGTTGTTTCCTCAGAAAGTGTACCGTATGCTCATTACCATTAACATGAAAAGTGACATTGCCTTTGTTGCAATCAATAATAGCCCCTAAAATATTCAAAAAAGGTCTTCCAAGAATAATAGACATACTATCGTCCTTGGGAATATCAAGAATAACAAAGTCCGTTAAAATAGTAACGTTTGCAACTACAACAGGCACATCCTCACAAATACTGACATGTATAGCAGTTGATTTACCAGCCATTTGCAAGGATATTTCAGTAGGTGTCAACTTATTCAAATCAAGTCTACGATATAAAGAGAGAGGCATAACACTAACACCGGCTCCAAGATCACATAAAGCAGTTCTAACATAGTTTCTTTTAATGGAGCATGGTATAGTTGGTACTCCTGGATCTCCTAGTTTCTTAGGTATTCCACCCTTAAAAGTATAATTAGCAAGCATGGTGGAAATTTCAGCTTCTGATATCTTTCTTTTATTAGTAACAATATCTTTCATGTACTTAGCATAAGGATTCATTTTGAGCATATCAGTTCATAGCATACGCAAGAAGATAGGTCTAATCATTTCAGCAAAGCGCTCAAAATCCTCATCATCCTTTTTCTTGGATGGTTTGGGAGGAAAAGGCATGGGTTTCTGAACCCATGGTTCCCTTTCTTTACCGTGTTTCCTAGCAACAAAGTATCTCTTATCATAACGTTGATTCTTTGATTGTGGGTTATCAAGATCAATAGCAGGTTCAATTTCTACATCATTGTCATTGCTAGGTTGAGCATCACCATGAACATCATCCTTAACATTATCACTAGTTTCATGTTCATTACCAGATTGTGTTTCCGCATCAGAAATAGAAATATCGTTTGGATTCTCAGGTGTGTCAACAACAGGTTCACTAGGAGCATGCAAAGTCCTTTCATTTTTCTTTTTCTTCTTTTTAGAAGGACTAGGTGCATCTATATTATTTCTCTAAGAATCTTGCTCAATTCTCTTAGGGTGGCCTTCAGGATACAAAGGTTCCTGAGTCATTTTACCAGTTCTAGTAGCCACTTTAACAGCAAAATCATTATTCTTACTATTTAATTCATTGAGCAAATCATTCTGAGCTTTAAGTACTTGTTCTACTTGAGTGGTAACCATAGAAGCATGTTTACTAATGAGTTTAAGTTCACCTTTAACTCTAGACATATAATCACCCAAGTGTTCAATCATATAAGCATTTTGTTTTAATTGTCTACCAAAATAAGCATTAAAATCTTCTTGCTTAACCATAAAGTTATCAAACTCATCCAAACATTGGCTAGCAAACTTAGTAGGAGGGATTTCAGCTTTATCATATCTGTAGAGAGAATTTACCTTTACTACCTGTGTTGGGTTATTAAGACCATGAGTTTCTTCAATAGGTGATGGATTAAGACCATATATTTCTTCAACAGGCGGTAAATTAAGACCATGTATTTCTTCAATAGGAGGTAAATTCTTAACAGCTTCAGCTTTTATACCTTTTTCTTTCATAGATTTCTTTGACTCTTGCATATCTTCAGGACTGAGAAATAGAACACCTCTTTTCTTAGGAGTTGGTTTAGGAATGGGCTCAGGAAGTGTCCAATTATTTTCATTTGTCAACATATTATTCAATATAATTTCAGCTTCATCCGGTGTTCCTTCCCTGAAAACAGAACCAGCACAACTATCCAGGTAATCTCTGGAAGCATCGGTTAGTCCATTATAAAAGATATCAAGTATTTCATTTTTCTTAAGAGTATGATCAGGCAAAGCATTAAGTAATTGGAGAAGCCTCCCCCAAGCTTGTGGGAGACTCTCTTCTTCAATTTGCACAAAATTATATATATCCCTTAAGGCTGCTTGTTTCTTATGAGCAGGGAAATATTTAGCAGAGAAGTAATAAATTATATCCTGGGGACTAAATAAACCTTAATAAAATAAATAAAACTAAATAAACCTTAACAAAATAAATAAAACTAAATAAACCTTAATAAAATAAAATAAAGTAAACTATAGTAACTACAATAAATAAACCTTAATAAATTAAGTAAAAATAGCAGCAGTAAAATAAATAAAAATAGCAGCAGTAAAATAAATAAAAATAAAATAATTAAAGTAAAATACATAAGTAATTAGAAATAAAATAAATAAGTTTTTTGTCGTAAGTAGAAACAAAACAAAACAAATAAAGCAAAAGAGAAAAAAAATAGAGGAAAAAATTATGCCACCTACTGGGCCACAACGGCCTGAATACGACTAGAAACCCATCCATGAGCCAGGATTCAGGCCCGCAGAAGGCCCAGTAGGCCCCACAGGAAAATAGAACAGTTAGGCCCGAAAGGCTGCAATTGAGAGGAGTTCGAGAGGGTGGGCGCAGCAGCGCTTATAAACCACTCTCGAGCTCTCTCAACTAGCGAGGTGGGACTAAACTTTTGACGTGGGGCAGCACAAGGCCTTTGGTCCCGGTTGGTGCCACCAACCGGGACTAAAGGGGGCATTGGTCCCGGTTCGTGGCACCAACCGGGACCAAAGGCCTTTAGTCCCGGTTGGTGCCACGAACCGGGACCAAAGAGTTCCCTATATATACCCCATCGCCACAGCAGAGCACTCCACAGTGCTCTGTTTTTTCTGGCCGGCGAGGGGAGGGCATTTGGGTGCTCTAGCTCACCTCCTATGCACATGAGGTGTTCGATGAAATGTCTGAGCCACACTAGTTAATCTTTGTCCTCTCGAAACTCGACCTCCGAGCTCCATTTTCCCCGAGATTTGTCTAGGTTTAGCGGTCCGTCACGTCCCGTCCCCGTCTTCACCGCCGTCGATCGCCCGCGCCGATCTCGTCGCCAGCACCACCGTGGTGAGCCTCTTGTTCTTATCTTCTTTCTGAAAGGAAAAAATTCTTACTTTAGATAGTTACTTTTATTATTCCTTCTTATTACATAGTGCGATGGTTTTGGTATCCGCCCCCGTCGGCCCTTGTCCTGTCTATGATTCGGATGGGGTATATATTATCTTTTTATAACTATTTGGTTCATTTATTGTTTATGACAAATATACCGACCAACGTGACATAGATTTTATTTATCTAGGAGGTGGTTGAACCGGAAATTCTAACCGACCCTATTGTCGAGAGGTTAAATTTAGTTGAAGAAGAAAACAATTACTTGAAGGAAAAAATAAAAAAATTGAGGAGGAGAAGATGATATTGGAGTTGCATGTTGCGGATGTCATCGATGATCACAAGATCAAGATGGATGCAATGCGCTTGAAGATTAGAAAGATTAGAAAATATGACATTCATACCGAGGCTTGGTATCATTATGCCGTTGGATCAATTGTTACCTTGGTTGCGATTATGATCGCATTTGTTTTCGCATTGAAATGTTTTACATAGTTTCAATGTATGGTTTAATTAATTAGATGCTCTGGAGAGCTATATATATGTTGTTAGATGAGAACTATGTATGTACTTTGGTTCTAATGTGATGATGAACTTCTATTAATTTGGTCACTTAATTATCTATTCATGATGCTCTGTAATGGTTTTGACACACTTAATTATATATAATGCACGCAGATGAACCGGCAATGGATGTACGGTGACAGACACACCTCCGAGTACATTAAGGGCGTGCATGATTTTCTCGAAGTGGCTGAGGCAAACAAGCAGAATGGTTTTATGTGTTGTCCATGCCCTATATGTGGGAATACGAAGTCTTACTCTGACCGGAAAATCCTTCACACCCACCTGCTTTACAAGGGTTTCATGCCACACTATAATGTTTGGACGAGGCACGGAGAAATAGGGGTTATGATGGAAGATGGCGAAGAAGAAGAGGACGATGACAACTATGTGCCCCCTGAATACGGTGATGCTGCAACGGGGGAAGCTGCTGAAGATCAAGAGGAACCAGACGATGTGCCCAATGATGCTGCAAGGGGGGAGCTGCTGAAGATCAAGAGGAACCAGTGCCCGATGATGATGATCTCCGCCGGGTCATAGTCGATGCAAGGACGCAATGCGAAAGTCAAAAGGAGAAGCTGAAGTTCGATCGCATGTTAGAGGATCACAAAAAAGGGTTGTACCCCAATTGCGAAGATGGCAACACAAAGCTCGGTACCGTACTGGAATTGCTGCAGTGGAAGGCAGAGAATGCTGTGCCTGACAAAGGATTTGAGAAGCTATTGAAAATATTGAAGAAGAAGCTTCCAAAGGATAACGAATTTCCCGACAGTACATACGCAGCAAAGAAGGTCGTATGCCCTCTAGGATTGGAGGTGCAGAAGATACATGCATGCCCTAATGACTGCATCCTCTACCGCGGTGCGTACAAGGATCTGAACACATGCCCGGTATGCGGTGCATTGCGGTATAAGATCAGACGAGATGACCCTGGTGATGTTGATGGCGAGCCCCCCAGGAAGAGGGTTCCTGCAAAGGTGATGTGGTATGCTCCTATAATACCACGGTTGAAACGTCTGTTTAGAAACGAAGAGCATGCCAAGTTGATGCGATGGCACAGTGAGGACCGTAAGAAAGACGGGAAGTTGAGAGCACCCGCTGACGGGTCGCAGTGGAGAAAAATCGAGAGTAAGTACTGGGCTGAGTTTGCAGCTGACCCAAGGAACGTATGGTTTGGTTTAAGCGCGGATGGCATTAATCCTTTCGGGGAGCAGAGCAGCAATCACAGCACCTGGCCCGTGACTCTATGTATGTATAACCTTCCTCCTTGGATGTGCATGAAGCGGAAGTTCATTATGATGCCAGTTCTCATCCAAGGCCCTAAGCAACCCGGCAACGACATTGATGTGTACCTAAGGCCATTAGTTGAAGAACTTTTACAGCTGTGGAATGGAAACGGTGTACGTACGTGGGATGAGCACAAACAGGAGGAATTTAACCTGCACGCGTTGCTGTTTGTAACCATCAATGATTGGCCCGCTCTCAGTAACCTTTCAGGACAGACAAACAAGGGATACCACGCATGCACGCACTGTTTAGATGACACTAAAAGTATATACCTGGACAAAAGCAGGAAGAATGTGTACCTGGGCCATCGTCGATTTCTTCCGACCAACCATCAATGTCGAAAGAAAGGCAAGCATTTCAAAGGCGAGGCAGATCACCGGAAGAAGCCCGCCATGCTTACCGGTGATCACGTACTTACTATGGTCAATGATTTACATGTAATCTTTGGAAAGGGTCCCGGCGGACTAGCTGTTCCGAATGACGCTGAGGGACACGCACCCATGTGGAAGAAGAAATCTATATTTTGGGACCTACCCTACTGGAAAGAGCTAGAGGTCCGCTCTTCAATCAACGTGATGCACGTGACGAAGAACCTTTGCGTGAACCTGCTAGGCTTCTTGGGCGTGTATGGGAAGACAAAAGATACACCTGAGGCACGGGAGGACCTGCAACGTTTGCACGAAAAAGACGGCATGCCTCCGAAGCAATATGAAGGTCCTGCCAGCTACGCTCTTATGAAAGAAGAGAAAGAAATCTTCTTTGAATGCCTGCTCAGTATGAAGGTCCCGACTGGCTTCTCGTCGAATATAAAGGGAATAATAAATATGCCAGAGAAAAAGTTCTAGAACCTAAAGTCTCATGACTACCACGTGATTATGACGCAACTGCTTCCGGTTGCATTGAGGGGGCTTCTATCGGAAAACGTCCGATTAGCCATTGTGAAGCTATGTGCATTCCTCAATGCTATCTCTCAGAAGGTGATCGATCCAGAAATCATACCAAGGCTAAGGAGTGATGTGGCGCAATGTCTTGTCAGTTTCGAGCTGGTGTTCCCACCATCCTTCTTCAATATCATGACGCACGTCCTAGTTCATCTAGTCGACGAGATTGTCATTCTGGGGCCCGTATTTCTACACAATATGTTCCCCTTTGAGAGGTTCATGGGAGTCCTAAAGAAATATGTCCGTAACCGCACTAGGCCAGAAGGAAGCATCTCCATGGGCCATCAAACAGAGGATGTCATTGGGTTTTGGGTTGACTTCATTCCTGGCCTTAAGAAGATAGGTCTCCCTAAATCGCGGTATGAGGGGAGACTGACTGGAAAAGGCACGCTTGGAGGGGGGACTCAATAATATGCAGGGACAGATATTCTTGGTCTCAAGCACACTACACAGTTCTACAGAACTCTACCTTGGTGACCCCGTATGTCGATGAACACAAGAACAGTCTGCGCTCCAAACACCCGGAGCAGTGTGACGACTGGATTACATGTGAACACATCAGGACTTTCAGCAGTTGGTTGGAAACACGTCTCAGAGGTGACACCACTGTTTGTGATGAGTTGTACTCATTGTCCAGGGGACCATCTTCGACTGTATTGACTTACAAAGTATACGAGATAAATGGGAATACATTTTACACGATCGCCCAAGATCAAAAGAGCACCAACCAAAACAGCGGTGTCCGCTTTGATGCAGCAACCGAGAGGGAAAGGACACATATTATGGTTACATAATGGACATATGGGAACTTGACTACGGACATGATTTTAAGGTCCCTTTGTTTAAGTGCAAATGGGTCAATCTGTCAGGAGGCGGGGTACAGGTAGACCCACAGTACGGAATGACAACAGTGGATCTGAACAATCTTGGGTACACTGACGAACCGTTCGTCCTAGCCAATGATGTGGCACAGGTTATCTATGTGAAGGACATGTCTACCAGACCGAGGAAAAAAAGATAAGGAAGCGAATACATCATACGATGAGCTAAAGCGCCACATAGTTCTTTCAGGAAAAAGGGACATTGTGGGAGTGGAGGGCAAGACAAACATGTCTGAAGATTATGAAAAGTTTCATGAAATTCCTCCCTTCAAAGTCAAGGTTGACCCAAGCATCCTGATAAACGATGAAGATTATCGATGGTTACGGCGCAATAAGCAAATGACACAAGCGAAGAAAAAGTGAAGACTTTCTCCCGCAACTATTATGATGATACCATGCCAACTTTGTAATAGACGAGTATGATACCATTGTCTGTTTTGTACAAGAAGTGCATCTAGTTTTTGCCGTAACCCTCTCAACTTTCTTGCACATGCTATGTGGATGAAATGATGATACCATGCCAACTTTCAACCTTTTCAGAGTTCATTTGAAATGCTTTTCAATTTTAGGGTCTTATAGCTAAAAATTATGCCACCTACTGGGCCACCACGGCCTGAATAAGATTAGAAACCCATCCATGGGCCAGGATTCAGGCCCGCAGAAGGCCCAGTAGGCCCACAGGCATGTACAGAGAGGTTAGGCCCGTAAGCCTGCTTTAGAGAGGAGCTCGACAGCTCAGGCGCACCGCACCTTATAAAATTTATGAAACTAAAATTAACAAAGTATTTTCTGTTCAAAACATTACAAGAAACCTCTATTATTATTGAAACTAAAATCATATAAAATTGATGCAACTAAAATTATCGAAGTATTTTCTGTTCAAAATCATTAAAAGCAAAAAGAATTTTCATAAAGAACTTTTTCTGATAGAAACTTTAATAGCAAAAAGAATTATCATAAAGTAAAATAAATAAGTAATTAGAAACAAAATAAAATAAAATAAATAAGTTTTTTGTTGTAAGTAGAAACAAAACAAAATAAATAAAGCAAAAAAGAAAACAAAAAACTAAATACAGCAAAAAAATTCATAAAGAACTTTTTTTGATAGAAACTTTAATAGCAAAAAGAATTATCATAAAGTAAAATAAATAAGTAATTAGAAAAAAATAAAATAAAAAAAATAAGTTTTTTGTTGTAAGTAGAAACAAAACAAAATAAATAAAGCAAAAAAGAAAACAAAAAAATAAATACAGCAAAAAAAATTGTTGGGGCGCTGCCCGCTTGGCCTTCCAACCCTCAGGTTTGCAAATACAGGCCCAGAAGGGCTAGAAGGCTAAACGGGCAGCGCGCCAAAGTTAGGCCCAGAAGCCTGCTATAGAGAGGAGTTCGGAATAGCAGCCGCGCCGCGGCTTTTAAACTGGTGCGGGCGTCCCTCGGCTAGCGAGGTGGGACTAAACTTTTGGCCGCGACGCGGGCAGCAAGAGGCCTTTGGTTCCGGTTGGTGCCACCAACCGGGACTAAAGGGTGGCATTGGTCCCGGTTGGTGCCACGAACCGGGACCAATGTCGTTGCTATATAACCAGGACTTGTGAAAATTTCACATCTCCCTCGCCTCCCTCGCCAGTTGCCCCCGCCGCCAGGCTGCCCAAATCGCTCGCGCGCTCCTCGTCGCCGTCGCCGCCGCCGGCCGCCATCCCTGTCTCCCCGTGCCCCTGCCCCGCGCCCGAGCCCACGCCGGCCACCGCCCCGTGCCCCTGCCCCGTCCCCGAGCACGCACGGCCGCGCCCCTGCACCCCGGCCCGCCCCCACCATTGTCGTCGTCGCCGGCGCCCGCTCCCACTGCCGCCCCTGCCTCGACGCCGCCCCTCCTCCCCGTTCGGTCTGGCTCCGGCGACCCCCTTTCCTCCCTGTCCCCTCGATCCTCTTCATATAATTTTTTTTCATATAATTTTTTTTCATATGCATATGTAGATTATATGGATGGATGGATGATGTATATGTTCATTATATGGATGGATGGATGATGTATGTTTTTTTTTCATATAATTTTTTTAGGCAGATTTTTAGAATTTTTTGTGTATGTATGTTATGTTTATATGTATGTATGTATGTTCATATGTATGTATGTTTATATGCAAAGCATATGCAAAGAAAATGTATGAATGGTCATATGCAAAGAAAAATGTATGTATGGTCATATGCAAAGAAAATGTATGTACGTATGTTCGTATGAAAGAAAATTGTATGTATGTATGTTCATATGCATATGCAAAGACAATGTATGTTCATATGCATATGCAAAGAAAATGTATGTTCATATATATGATGATATGTTCATATAAAAAGGAAAATAAGAAGAGGAAGAAAGGAGAAGAAGAGGAGAGGAAGAAGAGGAGAAATAAATAAGAAGAGGAAAAAAGAAGAGGAGAAGAAGAAAGGAATAGAAGAGAAGAAGAAAAAATAGAATTTTTTTCTATTTTTTCTTCTTCTCTCCTCTATTCCTTTCTTCTTCTCCTCTTTTTTTTTCTTCTTTTTTTTCTTCGATCTTCTCCTCTATTCCTTTTCTTCTTCTCCTCTTTTTATTTCTTCTTCGTTTTCTTATGTTTTATCGGGTCTGTCGTCGTCGATATACCCCTCTCCCGATAACTTCAACACGAGGGGGGGTCGATATACCCCCTCCCCGCCGATAATATTATTTTCCCATGTACGTATGTCGTTGTTGTCGATATAACCCCCTCCCGATAACTTCAACACGTGGGGGGGGTCGATATACCCCCTCCCCGATAACATTATTTTCCCATGTATGTATGTCGTCGTTGTCGTAATATATAACTCCCTGCCAGATAACTTCGACATGATGGACGGTCGATATTTATACCCCCTCTCGACCGTGATAACTTATACCACGGGAGCACCCCCTGGCCCTCTCGCTCGACCAAAACTCTCTAGGACACCCAAACCCTAGAAAAAAACGATGTCGGTCTCCTACCCCCTCCCGCCGCGCCCCTACCCTTGAAGCGTTGCCTAGGCCACCCCAAACCCGGAATAAGCTAGGTCTACGTTTGCACTAATATATCCACCTGTTGTCATGTTTGTGTAATAATTGCCATGTTGTAATATTTGCAGAAACAATGGAGCACGGACGAGACGAGCAAGCAGAAGAGGTGTTGGGGGACATTATCTTAGCCGGAGGTGATATCTTGTCGTATCTTAACGACAATGATGGTCTGGAAGAACAGGGTGAAGAAGCAGGCTACGGTGATCGAAGAGTGGAGGAGGAAAGACATGATTATGATGGCTCCGGTGACCCAATGCTGGTGCAAGAAGGAGCCCGTGGTGACGGCTCCGGTGACCGAACAGAGTCCGGCCAGGTAAATATATTAGTTAAGCCTGTGCTGACTAGCTAATTGATGCATTCATTGTTTTGGTATGTACACATATTAATTAACACTCGTCTTTCTTCTTTTTTCTAGCCCTCCGGATCGAGCACAACTGCGGTAAAGAGACGAGGCCCGAAGAGAAAGTTGCGCTCGGATGAAAGGTTTGAGATCACAGCAATCACGCGCGACGGCCAACCAATTGAACCCATCCGGACAAAGGATGCATTTGCTGCTCAGTGTGGGGTTCTAGTTAGGGACAAGATCCCGATCAGCATCCACCAATGGTATAAGCCTAAGAGGGAAGACCCTGAGGTGTCTTATGTCAATGATATGCAGAAAGATGATCTTTGGACTGAGCTGAAGGCAAATTTCACCCTACCGCCAGAGGAGGATCCGGAGAAGCCAGTTATAGAGCAATTAATCAAGTCTCATGCTCTTAAGAAGATGGCAGACCTATTCAGGAGGTGGAAGAATGAGCTGAAAACGTTTGTCGACAAAGAAGAGACACCAGAATTCATCGGCCGGTATGAGAAGATCAGAGATCACTGGCCCGCATTTGTGGCCCACAAGACATCGGAAAAGAGTAAGAAGATGTCAGCGACAAACAAGAAGAATGCTGCAAAGAAGAAGCTTCACCATCGCACGGGGTCAGGTGGCTACCTCAAAGCCCGACCTAAGTGGGCCAAGGCTGAGAATGATCTGCTTGAAAAAGGGATCGAACCACAGACAATGAACTGGACAGACCGTTGCCGGACTTGGTTCTTCGGGGCTGGCGGAACCTTGGACCCTATATCAGGGAGGTGCGTTTGGACGAACGAGCTTTTGAGAATACCAGTTAAGAAGATTCAGCAATATATCGATGCAGCGCAGGAAGGGACGTTCGTTCCAGACAGAGAGAACGACGAGCTCACAATGGCCCTCGGGAATCCTGAGCACCCTGGACGGACACGAGGCACGCCAGGCTCCGTTTCGTGGAAGGCTGGTTTTCCGGACGTGGGCGGTTACAAAAGCCAGGAGAGGAGGAAAAAAGTGGAGCAGATCCAAATTAAGAAGCTGCACGAAAGGGTTCAAGCGCTAGAGGAACGAGACGGCAATCGACATGCCGAAACTGCCCCCGAAGCTACACTGCCATCTCAGCGGAGAAGCAGCGTGGCTTCCACCGAGCTGCTTCAGCATGGAGTCTCAACATTGCCACCTTATGGCGGAATGGCAGAACTTCAAAGTCAAGGCGGCTGTTGGCTCTGTTTTACCTCCTGAACCCGGCGCAACCTACCACTGCCGGCTGATTCCAGAAGGATATGCTAGGGTGATGGTGGATGAAATAACGGAGGGATTTGAGGAGCTCCAGCTTGACCACCCTACCGGTGATGGGGAGACTCGGCTAGGTTCTGCTCTGAAGACTCCATGCCTATGGCGGAAGGAGCTCATCAAGCTTCCGAACTGGACGGCTCCGGCGAGTAAGGGCACTCCGCCTCCTCCACCGCCTCCTCCTCCGGCGAGTGATCAGGGCACTCAGCCTCCTTCTCCGGCGTGTGGCGGCACTCCGCCACCTTCTCCGCCAGCGCCGGCGCGCCAGAGCAGCCAGCCTCCTCCTTCTCCGCCTCGTCAGCAAGGGCGGAAGAGACCCACCGCCGCTGCGGCTGTTGCGGTGCGTCGTAGTCCTTCTCCTCCGCCTCGTAAGCAAGGAAATAAGATAGCCACAGCCGCTCCGTCTGCTCTGCCGGCGTCTAGCAGTACAGCTGCCAGAGGCGGGAGGCAATACAGATTCGGTCCTTCTCTGAAGACTCCAGAGAAGTTACCATACGAGAGGACCGAGGAGGAAACCAGGAAGATCGTGCGAGCCGAAGTGACAAACTTCTTTGAAGGGGTGAAAGCAAAGAAACATCCACCTCCGGAGGAGAAGGTAGATCCGGTGAAAGCAAAGCGCACTCTGGCTGCCCTGACAAAACCACCAAAGTCTCCGCCGAGAGGCAACTATGAGCGCATTCTTACAAAGACATATGCCGAAGCGGAGCGGTCGGGAAGTACTGTCAGTGATCAAAGGTTAAAAGAACGACGAGCTAGGAAAAAAATTGCCCAGCTCGGCGAACAAGCGAACCAATCGTGCCCCCCGCTCAAGGTGTCAAAAGACATCGTCGCTAATGATCCGAGTATGGTGCCCGGTTATAGCAATCTTGGAGATTACCTGCCCGACGATGTACATTATGAAATCATGGAGGTGGACGAACACAAATACCATTACGGGAAGCCTCTCGTCAAAGATGAAAGATCTCTGACAACGATGATGCGAAAAGACTACATGAGTGGTATATGAAAACCCGCAAAGAGTCTGATGGGATGGATACTTTGACGCTGAGAGTTAAACCGGAGCATGACCTCGTTGGAATTGATCTGCTGAATGTTCCATTTGAGGATTTCTTCCAGTTTTACAATCAAAAGGCCCTCGATAAAACAATGATCACTTGCTACCGTCTGTAAGTAGTACTACTTCTGTCATTAAGTCTCTCTATATAGGTCAGCTCTTTCATTGCATGTATTTATAATTATCCTCACTATATTATGCAGATTGAAGATCGCCGAATTGAAGAAAAGACAAATCGGTGATATTGGGTTCATTAACACAAATCTCATAGATGCATATACGGTTGAAAAACATCCCAAAGAAGCCGAGGCCAACTTGCTACAATCGTTGGTATTAAATCAAAACAAAGATATAATACTCTTTCCTTACAACTTCAGGTGAGTGTTACTGTCTTGTGCATATTCGGTTTCCCTTATTAGTCCAGGTTATGGTAATGTAATTGATGACTTATGCATGCATGCGCAGCTTCCACTATATTCTCCTAGAGATTAAGCTTGAGCAGGGAGTAGTAACCGTCTTAGACTCGAGACGAAAAGATCCCCAGGACTATGCGAACATGACTCAAATGCTCGAGAAGTAAGTTAAATCGATCATTATCCACCATATCAGCAACTTTGTTCATTTCCTGATATCAAGTAATTGTTTTCTTTGTCTGGCAGGGTTTGGAGAAAATTCACCTCAAAAGCTCCGGGACTGCCGAAGAAGCTGCAATTTAATCACCCGAAAATAAGTACTATAGTAGCATGTTCCGGGCATCTCCTAGTGATTCAAGCGCTAGTTTCATCAATACCATTTAGCATGCTTGCTTATCAGTTTGATTGACCTCTATTTCTTGTAAAGTGGTTGTGGCAGGAACCCGGGAATAATTACTGTGGATACTACGTTTGCGAGTCCATCCGCTACACGACCTGTGAGCGGGGCTACACTGAAGAACAATATGAAGTGCGTAAGCAATAATATTCACAATTTTATTTTATTACCATCATTTGTGTTGAGTTTCATTTATTCATATATATATGTATTGACCCCCTTCTTCAAATTAGATGTTTCGGAAGCGGGATGAACTCCTAGCACCAGATCGTATGCGAGGAATTCAAGAGGAATTGGCGGCATTCTTCCTTGACTACGTGATCGCTGAAAACGGAGAATACTATGTGGACCCCGTGTTCCTACAATTTAATTAGGAGATTGTATTGTAAGAGATAATTATTGTATATATGTAGCCGGTAGTGTCGGATAGATATACGAGAACTTGTTGTTCGACCAATATCTCGGAGAAGGAGAGGTGGTCGATATCACTTCTCTCTGTATGCATATGTTCATGACGATCTTCTGTTTCCTTCATTTGATTACTAGCTAGCGTGTCTACTCCTCTCCATACGTATATAGTACGTAGCGTCGACCAAGCACGGAGATAAGAGAGGACACTTCTCTCTATTAATTAGCTAGCTAACACAATATATGAAACACCTAAATTACCCCCCCAAAACCCCTAAACCACCCCCTTTCAAAAAAAACAAAAACCTCAGCTCCTACCAGCTGCTAACGCGTGGATGCCTATTGGTCCCGGTTGGCGACACCAACCGGGACAAAAGGCCCTACCTATTGGTCCCGGTTGGTGGCACCAACCGGGACCAAAGGCCCCCCTGCCTGGGCTGGCAGCAGCGGCCACGTGGAGGACCTTCTGTCCCGGTTCGTGTAAGAACCGGGACTAAAGGGTTAGGGCTTTAGTAACGACCCTTTAGTCCCGGTTCGAGAACCGGGACAAAAGGCCCTTACAAACCGGGGAAAAGCCCCTTTTCCTACTAGTGGTAATGTAGGCATGTATTCTGAATATAGTCATACGTGCTTATGGAAAAGAACTTGCATGACATCTTTTGTCCTACCCTCCCGTGGCAGCGGGGTCCTAATGGAAACTAAGGGATATTAAGGCCTCCTTTTAATAGAGTACCGGACGAAAGCATTAACACATAGTGAATACATGAACTCCTCAAACTACGGTCATCACCGGGAGTGGTCCCGATTATTGTCACTTCGGGGTTGCCGGATCATAACACATAGTAGGTGACTATAGACTTGCAAGATAGGATCAAGAACTCACATATATTCATGAAAACATAATAGGTTCAGATCCGAAATCATGGCACTCGGGCCCTAGTGACAAGCATTAAGCATAGCAAAGTCATAGCAACATCAATCTCAGAACATAGTGGATACTAGGGATCAAACCCTAACAAAACTAACTCAATTACATGATAAATATCATCCAACCCATCACCGTCCAGCAAGCCTACGATGGAATTACTCACGCACGGTGGTGAGCATCATGAAATTGGTGATGGAGGATGGTTGATGATGACGACGGCGACGGATTCCCCTTTCTGGAGCCCCGAACGGACTCCAGATCAGCCCTCCCGAGGGAGTTTAGGGCTTGGCGGCGGCTCCGTATCGTAAAACGCGATGAATATTTCTCTCTGATTTTTTCTCCCCGAACACAAATATATGGAGTTGGAGTTGAGGTCGGTGGAGCTCCAGGGGGCCCACGAGGCAGGGGGCGCGCCCTTGGGGGGGGGGGCAGGCGCGCCCCCACCCTCGTGGCTAGAGTGTGGGCCCCCTGGCCTTGATTCTTTCGCCAGTATTTTTTATTATTTCTAAAAATAATCTCCGTGGAGTTTCAGGTCATTCCGAGAACTTTTGTTTCTGCACATAAATAACACCATGGCAATTCTGCTGAAAACAGCGTCAGTCCGGGTTAGTTCCATTCAAATCATGCAAGTTAGAGTCCAAAACAAGGGCAAAAGTGTTTGGAAAAATAGATGCGACGGAGACGTATCAGATGCCTCAGTAGTTCCTCACATGACCCACTAGAACTTAAAGGCGCGTAGTGCCGCGCCCGTGAATTTTATTGGAAAAACAATACAATATATGAAAAAATCAGGACATCACAAAAAGAGAAAAAAAATATTACTTCAATATAGATAGTTGGGCATTATTGAAACTTTGGGTATAAATTCAAAATTGACACAGGTGATAATGCCATCTAAGTCAGCGTTGCTGGAATGTCATTGTGCATTTTTTTGTCTATGCGTGCAACATTTGCTAAGACATTTGAATATCTCTACTCCTAATGTTTGAGTTGGTAGTCTCGCCTCACTCCGGTTAATCCTTCCCCACCATTTTTTATCCCACCAACACATTTAAACCGGATTTTACCATGATCTATTTAAACCGATTTTATTTAAACAGATCGTAACTTTCCATGCGGCATTTAAAATAATCAATCACGGTTAATCTCCAATCAATCTGTAAAGACCAAATCTAAATTAATCAATCTTGCCATAAGTCTCTCACCCCTCAATCACAATGATTAACCTTACCTTAATAAGCCCTAAGGACGGTAATGGGTAGGGTATGGGCAAGGTAGAGCAATACCATACCCATACCCGTATAGTTAGTGGGTACAAAATTCTACCCATACCCGTACCCATGGGTATTAAACTTTACCCGTACCCATATCCGACGGGTACCCGTACCCATTGGGTACCCAACGGGTAGAACAAATAGTACATAAGTTGTTCACAATTTTACGCTCACTAATTGTACATTTGAAAAAAAAACAACTATCTCAGCCCAATAATAGATAGATGAGTAATTGACCAATATCAAAATTTAGAAATCACAACATACTCTTAAGTCAATAGGAGTAGACGAGTCACATGATAAATTAATGACTAATTGACGACAACTTAACATTACTTCACAAACGGGCAGGGTATGGGTATACCCATGGGTACAAGACTATCCCCATACCCTACCTATGACTTAATGGGTAGGATATGGGTACTACCAGTGGGTATAAAAGTGTGCCCATACCCTGCCCATGCGGGTACGGTACCCGCGGGTACCCGTACCCGTGGGTAAAATTGCCCTCATCCCTCAATCTCAAAAAAATAAAGTCCCTCATCCCTCAATCACATCCAAATCTAAATTAAAAAACTAATAAGAAAAAAAAAGATATGCCGCCGCCGATCCAACTCCTCTTACAATCCAATCCTCCCTTGATCTTTTTCCTATGGCCATCGCGGAAGCAGTGTTCCCAGCCTCCGCCGCTCAATGTCGACCGCGTCGCCGCCGTCACGTGGTTGTGGGACGTTGCCGTGGCCGCCCTGTTGACATCTTCGCCAGGGTTGCCGCCGCTGACATCGCTTGCCCAAGGTGAGACTCCATCCTTAGACAAGCGACTCTCTCACCTCCCCAAAGGAATGACCAGACCCTCCAACCATCGAGTGACCTAGATGGTCGCCGCCACCAGAGAACGATGTGGAGGCGATGGCGATGTTTATGGAGGTGTAGCAGGATGAGCGCCTGTAAGGGTCCCGATCTAGATCTGGGGAAGGGATAGGAGGGGAAGGAGGACGTAGGAGGTGAAGGAAATATGCCCTAGAGGCAATAATAAAGTTATTATTTATTTTCTCATATCATGATAAATATTTATTATTCATGCTAGAATTGTATTAGCCGGAAACATAATACATGTGTGAATACATAGACAAACATAATGTCACTACTATGCCTCTACTTAACTAGCTCGTTAATCGAAGATGGTTGAGTTTCCTAGCCATGGACATGAGTTGTCATTTGATTAACGGGATCACATCATTAGAAGAATGATGTGATTGACTTGACCCATTCCGTTAGCTTAGCACTTGATCGTTTAGTATGATGCTATTGCTTTCTTCATGACTTATACATGTTCCTATGACTATGAGATTATGCAACTCCTGTTTACCTGAGGAACACTTTGTGTGCCACCAAATGTCACAACGTAACTGGGTGGTTATAAAGGTGCTCTACAGGTGTCTCCGAAGGTACTTGTTGAGTTGGCGTATTTCGAGATTAGGATTTGTCACTCCGATTGTCGGAGAGGTATCTCTGGGCCCTCTCGGTAATGCACATCACTATAAACCTTGCAAGCAATATGACAAATGAGTTAGTTACGTGATGATGCATTACAGGACGAGTAAAGGAGACTTGCCGGTAACGAGATTGAACTAGGTATTGAGATACCGACGATCGAATCTCGGGCAAGTAACATACCGATGACAAAGGGAACAACATATGTTGTTATGCGGTTTGACCGATAAAGATCTTCGTAGAATATGTAGGAGCCAATATGAGCATCCAGGTTCCGCTATTGGTTATTGACCGGAGACGTGTCTCGGTCATGTCTACATAGTTCTCGAATCCGTAGGGTCCGCACGCTTAAAGTTAGATGACGATCGGTATTATGAGTTTTGTGTTTTGATGTACCGAAGGTAGTTCAGAGTCCCGGATATGATCACGGACATAACGAGCAGTCTCGAAATGGTCGAGACATAAAGATTGATATATTGTAAGCCTATATTTGGATATCGGAAGTGTTCCAGGTGAAATCGGGATTTTACCGGAGTACCGGGGGTTACCGGAACCCCCTGGGGAAGTAATGGGCCTATTGGGCCTTAGTGGAGAAGAGAGAGGGCAGCCAGGAGGTGGCGCGCGGCCCCTTGCCCCAGTCCGAAATGGACAAGGGAAGGGGGCGGCAGCCCCCCTCTCCTTCCTTCTCTCCACCTCCTCCTTCCCCCTTCTCCTACTCCTACTAGGAAAGGAGGAGTCCTACTCCGGGTGGGAGTAGGACTCCCCCCTTGGCGCGCCCTCCCTCGCCAGCCGCCTCTCCCCCCTTGTTCCTTTATATACGGGGGAAGGGGGCACCTCTAGACACACAAGTTGATCTATTGATCTATTCCAGCCGTGTGCGGTGCCCCCGTATCGCCCGTAACTGATTTCCTATTGGGCAAACGTGCATTTGGACATCTTGGCCTTGAGATCTTTCTCGGCCAATAGCTGCAAGACGCGTTTCAATAGCTGTCGATGCTCTTCCAGCTCTTCAGAGTGGATTAAGATGTCGTCCATGAATGCCAAAACCCCGTGGCGAAGAACTGGCTTAAGCACGGTGTCGACCACACCTTGGAAAGTTGCAGGAGCGTACGCGAGGCCGTACGGCATCACTCTGAACTGAAAGTGCCCCAAGTGCGCTCGGAATGCTGTCTTGTGCTCATCCTCCGGGACCAAGAGGATTTGATGATATCCGGCTCGCAAATCCAACTTCGAGAACCACTTAGAACCAGCCAACTCGTCGAGCAGCTCGTCGATCACAGGCATCGGGTAGGTTTTCTTGACAGTGATGGTGTTGAGATGACGGTAATCGACACAGAAATGCCATGTTTGGTCCTTCTTCTTGACCAGCAGCACGGGCGATGAAAATGCGCTCGTACTGGGTGTGATGATCCCTTTTTCCAACATCTCCTTGACCTGAGCTTCTATCTCGTCTTTCTGTTCAGGAGTGTAGCGATACGGTCTGATGTTGATCGTTTTGACCCCTTCAAGCAGAGGAATAGTATGGTCCCATGGTTGACGATCGGGCAACTTGGATGGCTCTGCAAACACTGAGTGGAAACTGTCGATGACATGTTGAATGGCTGGAGGCAGTTCTGTGGCTTTGTCTGAGTGATCGATTGCACACAGTGATATCACATGAGCAATAGAATTACTTTGCTCCATCTTGAGTAACTGATCCATTGTCACTTGCTCAACTTGCTGAAGCTTGGGCTGCAATCCTACCAGGGTGATAGATGCTCCCCGATGCTGAAACTGCAGCGTTTTTGCTGTCCAATCGACCAACATAGTTCCGCATGCTTCTAACCAATCCATTCCCACCACCATGTCATAAGAACTGAGAGGGAGAACTCTGACATCAGTCTCGAACCGCTGCCCTTGTGTTGTCTCACAAGCAGGTATGTATCCAAAACAAGTCAAGGTGCCTCCGTCTACAATCTTTACTGACACGGGCTGCATCGACTGAACTTGTGCTTTCAGTTTCTGAGTTGTTTCCTCACTGATGAAACTATGCGAGCTACCTGAGTCCACCAGGATCAGCACCTCGTGGCCATTGATCAAACCCAGCAATCGAACAGTTCGCGGGGTTGTTGCCCCTGTGGTCGCAACCTTGGAGATGGACATGAGTTGTTCCTCATCAGAATCTAACTCAGTCCCTTGCCTGTCTTGCGCTTCGGCCTGCAGCATCTCCAACAACTCTTCGACAACATGGAGTTCGACGGTGGCAGCGCACTGATGGCCCTGCCCCCATCGTTCCCCGCACTTGAAGCAGAGACCGTGCGCGCGACGGTAATTGCGCAGTGCGGCGACGCGGTCGTTGCCTCGTGCTGGTTCAGCGCGCCGGTCAGCTGCCGAAGCCGCGTCCAAAGCCCGACGATCTTCTGCCGCTGCTGGAGGCGCGGGTGGCACCGGGCGGGGATGTAATCCACCCACAGCTGGCAGTGGATGAGCGGGGTGTCTCGCCTGGCCTGGGTCCTTCCGGGGCATCAGTCCCATCAGCTCCTCCTGTAACAGAGAAAGAGAAAAGGTGGAGTCCAAGTCTTGCGGGCGATGTAAAGCAACACCTACTTTAATGTCGGTTTTGAGACCATCAAAGAATTGCGTAGTGAAGAACAACGGATCAAAAGCAGGGTTATGAGCTAACAACTGATGCATGAGTTCCTCAAATTGTTCCATGTACTCTGTAACCGACCCTATCCGACGAAGAGTATTAAACTGCCTAAGCTGAACTTGGTACTGTTCACGGCCAAATTTGGCACACACGGCTGAACAAAGCGTCTCCCAAGTGAAGGAGGTGTCGTGTGCTTCCTGCACATGCAGCCAACGCGCGGCATTACCCTCGAAATGGAGAGTAGATACCCGCACCCACATCTCT
Organism: Aegilops tauschii subsp. strangulata; assembly: GCF_002575655.3. Lineage (NCBI taxonomy): Eukaryota > Viridiplantae > Streptophyta > Magnoliopsida > Poales > Poaceae > Aegilops > Aegilops tauschii. The sequence goes on from NC_053039.3 coordinate 7,014,237, forward strand.
CTCTGAACTCCATAAACACTGAAATATTTTTCACATTTGTTTTTCCAGAATTGGGGGTCTTCGCCATCGAAGGATGGAAAATCAAGCCGCGGAAGGGCCCAATTGCTGTGTCCCCCGAAAGAAACGTGAGGCGACTGAGGTGGAAGATCAACAGGATGTGCCAGATCCCAGCCCAATTCGCCGGATTTCAAAGGAAAAGGGGGTCGGAGAGGCTCACCCGTGACCGGAGGCGGCGCCAGGGTAGTGACTACCCCGTGTGCCGAGCCCCCGGAGTCGACGTTCCTGCCGTGGCCACTTGGCCCGTGGTGCCCAGGGTCGTCGGTCGGAGGAGATGACGCCGGCTGCACCACCGCGTCCTCAGGAGATGTCGAAGACGCAGTCAGCACGGGGTGGAGGGCGATCCGGCCGACCTGGGTACGCAGCTCGTCGAGTTGCTGCTGCAGGTTGGTCACCGACGGCCGCCAGAGCTCGAGCGACTGCTGGATCGCGTCGAGACGGGCGTCGTTGGCGGCGCGCCCGTCGTGGACCGCCTTCGCCAGGGCTGCGATCTGCTCTTCCATGGTTGCCGCGTGCTGTGCTGCTTTGGTGTGGTAGCGGGGCTTCTGGTAGAGTGGATCCAGGATGATTGACCTCTGATACCAAGTTGTAAGGGTCCCGATCTAGATCTGGGGAAGGGATAGGAGGGGAAGGAGGACGAAGGAGGCCGGTGGAGAAGATCAGCTTCTCTCGGTTAATGTTGATACAATAATAATCGATGACCACTCACTCTCATCCACGCCTAGTAATACCCACGGCACGCAGGCCACACTCACGCAACGCGTCCTGACTATGCAGGCCCACTGGTCACCCCTCCTCCATGCGCCTTGACTTCGTCAACCCCGTCTGGTCGTGGCTCGGTTGTCTCGCTGCCCAGTGGGGCCGCCGTGGCAGGTGGGGTAGCCGTGCCAGCCGTGACAGCGCCTCTATACCATCCACCGATCCACCCATCAATACCGAAAACAAAATCAAGCGCCCTGCGCCCGGACGCGGATTTTTAGAGCACAGGCTCTTGGACACCTCCTATCCTCAGCATCTAATGTTGCTTTGAGATCCGTGCTACACAACTAACTTACTACATGAGAACTTTCTCTTTTTTGTTTCTTCAAAACAAAACAACAAGTGAACTTGAAACTTTCCATGACAATAAAACATTCTTAGAACAATGTTGGATAAAACTTTCAGATTTTCTTGTCAAAGAAAAATATAGAAAAATGATATTTTTTTAATTAAAAAAATTCTTATTTTTAGTATTTATGATGCACGAAAAAATCTGAATGTTTTTTTCCATATTCTAGTAAAAATGTTTTGTTGTGCTGAAAAGTTTGAAGTTCATATGTTAAACTATATGAGTGAAACAAAAAAGAGAAAAGTACATGCACGAATCGCGATGCAGAATTGGATGTCTAGACAAGGGGGTGTCCATGAGCCTAAGCTCCACAGGATATTTTCCCCCTGCGCCCCTGCCTCTCTCCGCCTCCTATCCTCGCCCCTTGGCCGCAACTGGTTAGGTCGAGAGATCTTGACACAGAACAGGACGAGTCCAGTCGCCGCAAGAGGAGCGCCATGACTGGTTTCTCATGCCTGGCGCTGCTTGTGCGCTTGAGCGCTTCCAGTTCCAGCCGGCGAGAAAACTCACCACTTCCATATCCAGCCAGCGAAGGAATCAATCACGGCAGGTTAGCCTTTGACTTAACATGCGCGTCTTGCCGGATTTAATACTCGATTTGATTTGGTAACCCTTGCCGGTGTGATGGCATGCATAGGTCCCTCTCCTTTTTGCCTGCGAAAATGTTTTACGGAACCATGGTTCAGCCGAACCTACGCTCGACACCATTGATTTCTAGACACTATTCATGAGGATCCATGTATGGTTGATTAAAAATTGCAGTTGACATGCATGTCACAGGTTCAGATGTAGTCAGATGTTAAATCGTACGGCATAGACTATAGATTCGGCAGAACCATGGTCCTGAATCACGTCTCTCTGTCCCCTGCGCCACTGAACACCACATGTGGAGGAGGTGGCGCCAGTGTACAGCTAAGACACGGCATCAGGCATGACATGGTTTTGCATTCTGAATTTCTGATCGTTTTTCGGATGCAGCATTTTTGGGCAAGTCTATACAGTGTGATACAAATAGTTTAAACATGCTCTGAGTGTTGAAAAATTCAAATTTGGTACTGCAATTTCTCTTGAATGATTTACTTTTGTGTTTTTATTTGTCCTGCATTTGTTTTTCAATGCTGATATTGCAGGGTTTAACGACTGCTTCAATATTGTAGGAAGAAGTGTGGAATTGGAAGCATCGGTAGAAACAGTAATGAAGGCAAGACCGACTTAGTAAAGCTTTTGGTTTTTGTTTACTGTGGTCTTCTTACATAATTTAAGTTTTAGATCCAATGCATGAGCAGAAAATGCTAGGTTCTTAATACATATGACACGATATGCAGGACAGTATATTTATTTATTTACTTAGGGAAGGAGAGAATATAATTTAGGTATAATGTACATGTTCATTTTACTTTTACTTTGACATATGCTTATGCTCCTTTTTTGTAGCCAGACCAAACTCTGCACAGATGCACATGCACCGCACGCCTCACTGATGTGAGGATCCATTTCCCTCAATCCCCTCTTAATCTCCAACATCTCCCCCTTCCGATGTTGGCGTATACTTGACCGGAAGTGAGTGCGCCGTGGAGCAAAGCTCAGCCTGGGTCTTCATCAACGCAAGACAGGGTGGGAGGGAGCGGGAAGTTTTTCAGCCGCATGAATGTGGAAGGCGCCCGACAAATCAGAGATGTATGAAGCTTCTGCCGAGGTAATTGATGAGAGAAGCTCTCATGTTTTGTTCTTGATCCTGAAACAAAGCGACTGGTCAGCGTGTTTCTGTACGATGCCCAAATGCCCTTACATGTTTCAGCTTTCGTTTTTGTAGTCTTGATAGATGGGTCTCATCTATTTTTGGTTGCAGATGTTTGAGAGGGGCAGCATACACATAAGAGGGGTTCAATATTGTTAACTCACATCATCCAGACCAGGTTAGCACACATGCCATGCAGATTCTACTACTTGATGTAGCCTTTCTCTTAGATGTAAGTAGTATTTTTACTGCGCTACTCTTTGATCTCGAGTAGTTTGTTCGTGTATTGTTTTAGATGCCAAATAGAGTTAAATGGAATATAAGTTTCAAAGTTTCATTATGATAGACGAAAAGTACATGAAGGTAAACCGATATGTCTCCTGCCACTCGTATAGTCGTGGCTGTCCTTGACTATAGTGTACTTAGGAGAAGGAGATGAACATGAAGAATGAGTTTGTAGTGTGGCTGTCGTTGATTAATGGCACCCCAAGCAGCGGTGATAACGACCATGGGGAGGAGAGCACGAACATCAACAACCTCTTGGCCTTGTTGGCTTCTCCAACATCAATAGTGACGACCAGCTCGCCATACAGTTGCTAGAGTGCTAAAGAATGGTGGAGAAGAACAATGGATTGTTGATGGATCTAATCAACAAGGACGATAAGGACGGCCACAACCGTGAGAATAAGAAGGCGGAGCTCGTCGCCGTCGGCCGCCAGCTCTGCAGGGAGAAGAAGAACGACAATGCGTTAATGGTAAAGAAGTCAACAATGCCACCTGGTGTGCAAAAGGATCCTAAAGGTATATGTTATCCACCATTGGTATTGACCCATTAAAATATGTATGCCCCCGATGCAACGCACGGGCAATTTATATACATTGTTGCCCATAGCAACGTTGCCTGCAGCATGAGAGTTGTATATATTAGAATTGAGTTATGATGGCATAATTTTTTCCGTCACAAGTTAAATGAGCATTGTGTAAAAGTCTAACTTAGTTTTCTTTCGCATTCTTCTATAAATTGGAAGGCCAATATAGATTTCTCAATGTATCATTTTGGGATTATTTGACCACCGAACAATATTGTCATGCTGACCATTTCTCTTGTCTTTGCAATATCTATAGGCTCTAATGTAAAAGTATAATGTGCTTCACTGATTTTTTATTTCTTTTGATTTTGCATTGCTTGTTATTTATGCTTATAGCTTTATATGTGAGATTCTATTTAAGGACACCTTTTTCATTTGTTAGTTGAGGTGCTTCTGAGTTTATCAATCAGTTGACGCATGTGGTGCCCTTTTGGGTTTTTTTTTGAAACCATGATGATTTTTATAGCAAATTTGGAAACTATACAGCCTAATGCATAAAAGTCGAAACTATGACCCCGTCGGCCTTCTGTTGGCTGAAGAGGGACTTTTCGGCCTACCGTTGGCCGAAGTGGGCTCTTCAGCCTCCCGTTGGCCGAAGAGTGCCCAGCTGGGCCGAAGAGCACTTTTCGGCTTCCCGTTGGCCGAAAAGTGTCAGGGTCACAAAACGTAATTAAGATGGCCACAAATGAAAAAGTTATCAACATGAAAAACCTTCGTCTCGTCGAAACGGTTGATTTTGATATAAAAATCGTCTTAATCCGACGTCGTATGCAACCTGTAGAGCCAAAACAAGGTCAGCGGCAGAAGCTGCAGAGTTACTTTGGACAGACCGAATGGAAGTCAGAAAATTTGTCACGGGACACCCGGTGCACTCGGTGAGACCATGTGGAATACAGAAGAGTACACAAGTTTGGTCACGTTCACTCGGTGAGACTGAACCAAACCACTCGGAGGCTCCGAAAAATTGCCAAAGATTTTTGGATAGATTTTTAGTCCTTTTATTGTACGGGAAGTCCAGCCGCCTCATAAATCGATGTGGGCATTGTTCGTCTGCACCGGGAAGACACATGCCGGCATTGAAGAAATGTCTCTATTGCGATGGCAGGAATTGCGACGAAAACTTTCGGCGGTGGCGTCATCCACCATGCAAAGTAGAGGCAATGGTCATCTCTCAGGCCCGTCACCGTGCACCCTCGATGTCGGGGGTGATGCACACAAAAACGTCACCGTGTACCCTTGACGCTGGGGGTGATGCACCGTAGCTCACGTCGAAGGAGACCCGGCCGGAAGCGCGGTACGCAAGCAGTCTTCCCGGTGCAGACGAACAATTTTTCGGATCAAAAATCCTAACTTTAACTCGGACATGAATCTTTGGTAATTTTTCGGATCCATTCGGAGCCTCCGAGTGGTTTGGTTCGGTCTCACAGAGTGAACGTGACCAAACTTGTGTACTCTTCTATATTCCACACGGTATCACCGAGTGCACCGGGTGTCCCGTGACAAATTTTCTGACATCTATTCGGTCTGTCCGGAGTAACTCGTTGCATACGAGCTCGGATTAAGATGATTCTTATATCAAAATCAACTGTTTCGACGAGACGGAGATTTTTCATGTTGATAACTTTTTCATTTGAGGCCATCTTAATTACGTTTTGTGCCCCTAACACTTTTCGGCCAACGGGAAGCCGAAAAGTGCTCTTCGGCCCAGCCGGGCACTCTTCGGCCAACGGGAGGCTGAAGAGCCCACTTCGGCCAACGGTAGGCCGAAAAGTCCCTCTTCAGCCAACAGAAGGCCGACGGGGTCATAGTTTCGATTTTTATGCATTAGGCCGTATAGTTTCCGAATTTGCTATAAAAATCATCATAGTTTCAAAAAAAATCCCCTTTTGGAATGTCATTTTTTTCTTCCTTGCATCTCAAATGCAAGCAACCATGCTTCTACCGAGGCTTAGAAGAAACCAAGGTGTATGTTCTAGAACCTCTTTTATATTATTTCATCACAAAAATTTACTGCAATATTTGCTTTTTTCGTAAATACACATGATAGACTTGAACGATCTTTTGTTATATTGCATGATGCCCTATTGATATGGTACGAGAAAAAAATCTGATTGTAAGGTTTATCTTCATATAGCAACTTGCAGGAAATAAGTTGCAACTTAAGAAATCTAAAATAATGGTTTTGATGTTAATGGCCGGGATGAGGCCATAGGTCTTTTTGATCCGTATCTAATTTTCCAAAGGTTGAAAGATGTCTTTACTGTCAAGTTTATAGTCATCAAATGGTCCTTCATTACTTGATTGCAGGCTGTTGTCAAGAATTTCACCCCACCCATTGCGTATCACCTCTGGCTGCAGCAATAGTGTGTCAATCTAGCTCACGTGAATTGAGCTACACAATGTCCTATTATTACTCCGTTACTCAAAGAGTTGGTATCCCTAAATGGTAAGAACAGAGAAGATTCTTAGTGAGTTATTGCACGTATTTTATTCCGATCTTCTAGAAAAATCTTTTGTGGTTTAAGCACAACCCATATTATGGTTCTTTTATACCAGTTATGTTCACTATTCAATGAAATTTCTTTTCACTGAAATAAAAACTACGTAATGCTTACAATTGATCTGGTCAGCTAGATAACTAAATGAGTTAATATTATGCGTACTATCTTTTGACATATGTAATGTGGGGTAGAAGACCAGTGTCTCTTGCTAGGGATTTCTGGGGCCAACATGCCACTGATTGTATGCACTTAACTATTTTGCTTTTGGCTTCCTGCTATTGTATTTTATGTTGTCTGCAGATGCAAATACTTTTACGACTAATCAGTCTCGGATAATACTTCAACCCAAACATCAACGGAGCAAATAACTTGATTTAAAGGTACATTCCTGATTACCAATGCCTAGCTATTTTTCGATCTTGACTAACACAAAGGGTGCAATATGTAGGTTCAACGAGCTCCGACGCTTTCTATGACCAAAGAAGTCACTCAAGCCAGATTTTCTTTCAAGATAACAACAATGCCTAGGAGCACCCCTGTCCATTGAACAATACCGGAGAGATAGAGCGCTACTGCCTTACTTTTTCAATATCCCTAGCTTTATTTTCATTGTTATGATAATTGTGGTATTTAAAAATTTAGAATGCCTTGTGCGATTATGTGTGGATTTTGCAACCCATATAATCTCCTATCAGACTGGATATGATCAAAATAATTCTGCTTTTCATCATTGGTTGTCATCAAGTAGAGCTTATTTTGTCGATGGATGCATTGGTTTATGTTTCCAGGCTTTTAGTTTTTCCCTTATAATATTCAGTTGATTCCCGTGAGGGGCGGCGACCCATGCTAGACGTGTGATGAGGGGAGTGTTGTTGACGCGGTATGGGAGACGTCTCGTGGAGAGAGGGGAGGGTGAAAAAGTGGTGGATCGCAAATGCTTGGATGTTTTTGATCTAACGATTGGTATGCATGCTTCAACAATAGTACTTACTTATGTTAGGTGATGAGTAATGTAAGATGCAGTGAAACATGGTGGACGTGGCTTCGTAACAGAGCCGGCGGAGAGATATCAAGGGTGATGTTGAGGCCGGCGACGGAAGAAATGGCCAAATGGGGCTCCTCAGTGCAAGTGAGAAGGCCGGTCGGTTCCCGTGGAGCAATGCAATGTTGCATCAGAATGTATTGGGTTCCATTTTCAGGCGGAGAAGAAGTGATTAAGGCATGTGCATGATTCGTTTGTTTGATCCTTCCTTATTTCACTCAACTTAGATTCATTTACTTTTGCACTTGCTCATGATTGATGGATCGAGAAAATTAGTGACATTAATTGCAATGAGGAATATCATATATCCATAAAACTCAGATTTGTTTTCAATAGAACATGATCATGATGAGCCAATAAGATTTTTGATTTTTAAAATGCCCGTGGCAACGCACGGGCATTCTACTAGTAACTGAATAAATGGTGGGTCGTATCTATGTGGTATTTGTCATCGTCCGTTGTAGCCTTGCAGTGATAGATACTACATAGTGGAGGAATAAAATGAACAAAGAATGATGCAGTCCTTGTTGTACCCTTGCAAGTTAGATGCGCGTAGTAGAGGAATATTAGGATCTAGCAAAAAAAAAGTAGAGGAATAGAAGGAATAAAGAATGATGCAATCGAACCATAGGTAGCCCTTTTATAGACATAGCCAAAGCTCCACGCGGCCTCACGGCCCACGGCGGCCCGGTGCATCAGAAGGCTCAGAAATAAGCCTACGGGGCAACGGGCCTTTTGATGTTGGTTCGATTTCGGCCGATTTTGGTCTATTTCTCATAATATGTGCAGAGCAGGACAGTTTTCTTGTCTCGGGGGGGGGGGGTCCCACCTGAATATATTGCTCAAAAAGCTGCCAAAGCCAAGAGTCACCCCTTAAGCTTTGGTTGATTTAGTTTATAAGGAAAACTTGATCGAAAACCTAAACAAGTTGACCCCGACATTAGCAAGGTGGTTCTAGTGCTCTTGTTTTTTTTAGCAAAACAGAACAAGGGGCACTAAATTACATGTACACAAGTTATTTCTAATATCCACTAGGCACACATCTAATATGGAAACCTTTTCTTTTCCCGGCAGCCAGTTCAAGAGACTCTAGTACCTGTCACAAAGAATAACACAACGTGAGTGTCAAATAACCACGCCTTCTTCTGCATGCAAAACTCCTCTCTCAAGGCGAATGTTTTTCAGCCTGCAAGTAATATCTAATACATACCTTTTCTAAATGATTTATTTTTTATTCTTTGCAATATGTCACACAACTAAAACTTAGTGTCTTATAAATCACAAGGGTAGAAACAAAAAAAGATCTCTTAGCCAAAAAAATTCCTAAAATTTACAACTTTACAGACAACCTAACATGGATTCTTTGGTAAAAAAAGATGGATGAACTCTCGAAGTAGGCTTTCGCCCCGCTTTTATAGATAAAGCAATGGTCCATACAAAAAGCATCCAAGTCACAAGCGAGAAACGACGGCTGGGTCCACAGCACAAATAAGCCCAAGAAATCAAAAAGATGGATGAACTCTGTTCTCAACAATTTACTTTTTAATGCTGGACCAGCCATTTACGAAAACCAGGAACTCGCCAATATATCAGCGAACAATGTCAACCGATGCTTACAAGGGATTAGAGACTGCTATTTGCAGATGCATTCCGTGATTGTTAACATAGGGAGTGTATGAGGCATTGATATGGCAACTTCATGAAGAAGTTTCGTGGTGAAGTGTACACACAGCACTTGTACCCTGCACCACCAAACTTCTTCATCAAGGTACCACATGGAGAAGATATATGCGGCAAATCCACATGCTATATACTCCTTCCGTTCCAGAATATAAGGTACATCAACTTCCGCGCAAATCAAACTTACGTATTTTTGACCAGGATTATAGAATAAAATAACATCTATAATACAAAATAAATAAAATAAGAAAATTCTTTTCGTGATGGTACACATTTTTTATTGTAAATATTGAAGTACTTTTTTCTAAAACTTGGTCAAACATGCACACGTTTGACTTTTGAAACAACTAATACACATTATATTTTGGGATGGAAGAAATAGTTTTTAGAATCGCCACAAAGTATTATGGTATAGATGTCGGTTCTCTGAAGCTAATAGCTCATAAATTACATATCTGAACGTTCTAACAATCAAATGAAGGACCCAACATAACAGCTTCAAAGACTGGTGGCTCTCTGCTCGCCTTTCTATTTCAGGAAACAAGAGAAAAGGTTTTTTATAGCCTATGTTTCCTGTGAGCTTGGTCAATCTGGAGGGAAAGAAACTATCGGAATTTAACTGTCAGGCTGCAGCTCTTCAGAACTTCTTGTTTTGACTAGAAGCTCTTCAGGGCATGGATAATAAGCTCAGTGGTTTACAATTTGTGGAGTCTGGCCAGTGTTAAGAGCCAGAGCAAACAGGTAGCTGTTGTAAGTTCGCAAGTTGCCTGTTTCAGTTTACTTTGGGCCGTTAAAATGTTGCAGGCCGCATCAAGGCTGTTTTCTTTCTTGTATTAAAATACGCAGCCCTTTTGCATGGTTAGAAAAAAATAGCAATCAAATTAAGGACCTAAAGGGGCTCCATAAGAGAGCTCATTATGGGTAAGTTTAATGTGAGGGGACAAACAAGTAGGAGGTTGGAAGGCTGAATCTTGCTAAGTATAATGAAACAACTAAATGCATTGAGCAAAAAAATTGGGATCCATATAGTTGCTTGGAGAAATGAGTTTGAAGCAGAGATAAGTATGCTTGAATCACAAGGGCGTGATACACTACAAGTCATAGACATAAAAGATAAGACATGTTCATGCAGAGTGTGGCAAGTTTTTGGGAAGCCATACCTTCATGCATTGCCCTCAGAACCAGCACCGGCCGAAATCGCTAGCGGCAGCAGGACGAGAACCGCAAGCGGCAGCAGGACGAGAACCGGCACCGGCCGAAATCGAGAACCAGCCGGTGCCTCCCCTCCCTCCGCCCGGCGGCAGGACAAGAACCAGCACCGCCGAATCAAGAACGAGACGAGCGAGGCCAAGAAACACGACCCCCTCCCCCTCCCTCCGCCGGCGGCTGGACAAGAAAGGCCACCAGACCCGCCGCCAAGAAACTCGAGCCGTGGCCTCCACATCCCTCCCCGTCGACGGCCCTCGGGTGTGTCGCCGTCCTCCTTCTCTTCTTTCCCCCTCTCCCCCCGTCCCGTTTCCGAGTTCATTCTTTCTAGTTCCCGCTTTAAGTTTGGGCACTGCTTACGTAATTTTTCTACAAAACTGCTAAAATAATTCTAGAAAAAGTTTACGAACTAGACTTTCTTTCAACCAAAAAAGAATTCTACAAAAAGTTTCCGAGTCGATTAATAAACTGCTCGATCATCTCATCTTCTGGCCACGTCAACCAAAACAATAATACTTTTTACACTAATTTATAAAAGGGGAAAAGAACATAAATTTTTGTCACGTTTCCGTAAGACGCGAGGGAGGCTCGGGGTTGAATGGAGCTGGCTGGGGCTACAACAAAGGCCGGCGAAGGAGCGCCGGTCGATGCCAGCCTTGTGCGCATTGCCTGGCTCCTAGTTGAGCTCGGCAAACGGTGGCGGACATCTTGAGCGGCGGCGGGGTTGGGCGGCGAACGTAATTGTGGGATCGAGTGGTAGGGTCGTGAGCATAGCGGGACTGGGCGCCGGGGATCGTGGTGGCCGGGGGTCGGAATCGACCGGTGTGAACACAAGGCCCCGGTGTAACGATTAGGGTTGGCGTCACGCTTTTGAGTCTTATGGTAGGTTAGACCTAAAATATGGGTTTTTGGTAGCAAAATATGGGTGGCTACCTATATACTCCATGCAGATTTGGACGGGCTGCCGGAGCATGTTATTTGTTTCAAAAACACAAAAATTTGTCTTGGGGTAAAGTTAGGCCTCGGGGCAGCACGATTGGGCGGCGGGGCTTGGGGTGGCTGGCGACTTAACGTAAGGCAGAGTTATGTGAAACTTGCCCGTGCGACGGTCAGTGTTGGTGCTATTTTTTGGGGTTGCTTGTATCTTGTGGTAGGTTGTACGTACCCAAATATAGGTTCTCGGTAGTAAAATATATCCGACCACTTAACTTTTTTATTTGCATGTACTAAGTATATTTAGATGTGTTGTTGGAGCCGTGTTTTGTCCATGTAATAAATAAATAAAATTCAGGCATTGTGGTGAAATTTTAGATGTGCTAGCTAGCTATTGGATCAGTCGCTACTTTGATAGTTCTTTTGTATTTTTCGTAGGGAAAGAAAATCCTGTGGCCAGCACATTTGCTCATTCGTACTTTCCTGTGTTGTGTGTGCAGTAACATACAATTTTTTTAAAAGGCGAATATATTAATATCGCGAATATACCAATTACACTCAGCCTCAGCACCTACAAAATATAGCAAGGACATCCATGATACACACAACCAAAGGAAAAAAAAAGAAAGAAAAAGAAGTCCCGCTGCAGTGATCGACACCTCTCAACAGCCGCACACAAACCACCACCAAATACAACACCTGGAAAACATCAAAGGTCTCCAAAAGCAACGCCTCCAAAAAGGAAACAGTGCACAAGCGCCGTCGTTGCTTGATCCAAGATCTTATGTTTTCACCCTCAAGAAGTTCGAACTCTCAAAACAATTCCTTCAGCAAGACAACTGCCAGGCACAACCAATGAAAGCCAGACCTTAGGTTTTCACCCTGAAAGTCCTGACTCAGTACCCAAGGAGCACCACCAAAAATGAAATTCCTCCCGTGCTGCTGCCCCCACTTGACACTACTGCTGCCGAGAGTTATCAAACACCTAGCTGACTCGATCGCCTCGAAGGCCCCGTCCGTCTAACTAATCCTATGATCTCAGCGACCATGACCTTCTCCACAGCTGTCTACACCATAGAAATCGAGAACCGGACATGTCCCATGGTGTCACCAAACAAAAGAGCTTTGCGTCACGCCCACATGAAACCTCGTAGGCTGAAAATGGACGTGCACGGCCGAATTCTATCCGATCCAGATATCTTGGGCAAGATATTCGACAGCAGTTCGGGAACACGTCAATGACTAGATCAAGGAGGACCGATCATGCAGGATGTTGCCGTGACGTGAGAGGAGCACACAGACCGGCACCTATATTATCACGGCAGCAGGCCCCCATGCCACCCCGATCCAACCCGTCGCCGCCCGACCGTAGCCATGGGCCGACCTCCACCAACCCACCCAGATCCAGATCCAGATCGGGGGGGGGGGGGGGGGGGGTAAGCATGAATCGCGGCAACCACCGCCCAGCCCCTGCACATCGGCGAGACGATCCCAGCCCGCCGGCCAGCAGCCGCAACGCGCCCGCCAAGTCCACCTGTACGCCTGAGCTAGGTCGCGCCGCCCGCGCTCGCTGGCCTCAGAAGGCGGCCATCACCAGCACGGGCACGCCGACCACCCCACCACGCAGCCTCCCCACGGACGCCGTGCCCAGCAGCCGCCGCCGCCAACACGCCGTGCCCCGCCGCCGTGCCCGGTGCACGCGCCGCGTCGCAGCCCAGATCTGACGTCCCGCACCGCCAGCTTCTGACCAGGAGGGAGAAGAATCCCCGCCGCCTGCCCTGGCCGACCGGGCTTTGCCCGTCAGCTCGCACCGGCGGCGGCAGGGGAGAAGGGAGGAGGGGGTGGGTTCGGTGCCGACGGCTTGGGGCTCTCCTCGGATGCCCGCGGGGGTACAGTAACATACATAGCCCGATGGCCCAGCCGAATCCGTGGAGGACGAGGTACGACGCGGCCAAGCACTGATGTACATCCAGTTTGCCCCGATGCCCGGCAAGGTGAATGAGATCCGGAGGAGCGCTAACCGAGCGCGGAGCATCCAAAACGAGCAGGAGAGAGAGAGCGCTAGCCGTGCAGAGCCCAAGCACTTCCCTGGGCTTCGTCCACAATGTGATCAACGACATGATGAATGTCACGTGATGACAGCGGCCCATGCCCTGAAGCACGTCTACTGCTGGGCCGACCCGTTGACGATCGAGAAGGCGCGCCTCTTCCGCGCATTGGTGGTCTGTTATCATCACGACGAAGCTTGCCGGCAGGCCGGATTGCCTTTGGAAGCCAGGAGGTACGTGGACGCAAAGATCACGGCGTCGGCATGGGCGCACGACATCCTCGTGCTCACGGTCGTAGTCGGGGCTCTGAGAGACTTCCACACCGACGATGTCTGCCCCGGACCGCACCCGACCCTCCCCGTGGCTCGGAGCATGCCAAGGGCGGCCATGCGGTGCATGCTCGTGGCCTGGCCGGCGGTGAACGGGCACCAGGGGATGCCATGGGGTGGACGAGCTGCACCAGGGGTATGGAAATGATGAGCACCAATGAGCTCGGTTATAGGATGATCTTCGTCGAGGTCGACGTGGACAGCGTGGCCGGGATGTCCGGGGCGCCACTTGTCGACATGATGGCAGGGTGATCGGGATGCTGCACGGCGGGTTTGGTGGCACCCACTCCTACTTCGTGGCATCCCCCATCTCTACCAGTGGGTGAGGCAGAACCGAGCCCGCACACACAGAGTCGTGGTCGTCCAGTAGGACTAGCCCTAGCCAGGCAACATTCAAAAAGCTAGCTAACTGTGCATTACGTTGGTAGCATCCCATCCGATTGATCCGATCCAACCCTCTCATCTTATACGTCACTTTGTACATACTAGCTTTTTTTTAAGGAAGATGACCCCCGGCCTCTGCATCTGAGAGATGCATGCGGTCATTTTATTGATTATTCTCGAGGACCTTACAAAGTAGAACAACAATATGCCTGAATCCGTCATCTTGACAACATCTGTCGTTACTCTTATCCAAATGATGAAGGGATGCAAGCTGGACCACATGCCTAGACCTCTCACCTAAACCTAATATCTAAACCCGAAGGCCCCGCCCGAGCCATCTACCTGGTCCGGAGCTCAAACCGGTCCGACGCAGAAGCCGCCGCCGACCACCGGATCCCGCTGCCCACGCGGCCGGGACACCAGATCCACCGCCCGCACGGCTGCTAGCGGTCGTGCCTTGCCAATGGAGCCGCCGCTCCAGATCCGGGGTTCCCCACGCAGAAGCAGGGCAACCGAGGCCCCGCCACCACCATCCTTGGTGCCCCGGGCTTGCCCGGCGGCTGCCTCAGGCGGCGGCGAGGAAGGGAAGAGGGGGGGAGGAGGGGCGGCTAGGGCTGTACATACTAGCTAGCTAGATACATCGATCGTCATTTTTGTAGGGACGATTGCAGAATGTATATAGTATTAAATGCACGAGATCAACATGCATGCACATTCATGCATCGGCCGGTGTCTATTTTGCACATACTCCTACTTTACCATGCATGTATATATTTTTGGTTAGCAAAAGAGCACAAACTAAACCCTATCTGTTGTTTGTTGCATGACACGCTGCGATGATTCTGGACGAATATTGCTGCAAACAACGGTTCCGATATTGCGAACTTGTTTTGCATTTATTGCGGTCAATCATGTAAGCTTTCAGAGAGACAAGTAGCTTGGGATCCATCTCAGAAAGCCGCATAAAAGAGCACAGCCGCATCAATGGCCATCTATAATTTCACAAAGTAGGCGTATGGATTCCTTCTTCACTTATTACTTGATACGATCATCACCATTTCTTCTCCTGTTAACTTCACGCCATGCACCAACTAACGCGAGCTGCATCTATCTTAAATATTAGTAGCAGCGAGCTGCATCTATCTTAAATATTACTAGCAGCCAGTTCACCACACTTCAGTGTTGTACATAGGCATTTCATTGATCACGAGCTAACGCGGATATAAGTTTCAATCTTGTGTAATGAAACTCTTGCATAATATGTGTTAAACTACTGCTATTTAACCTGCCAATAATTATTCATATAAATCTCAATTCAGGTAAAGCTACCTCGCAACAACAAAAAAATCAGGTAAAGTTGAGCATCAAGAAGTGTGCGGCAGGCTTGGTTTTGTTTTGATGGCAACTCTCAATCCTTGAATTTTGAAAACTTGCGAGCCAAATCAACACTACGCATTCCGACTAAAGAAATAATTCAACACTGCGTAGTGGAGTTCCAACATCTTTCGAGCAGAAAATTAAAGCATGATCACATTACCAAAATTATCAGAAAGAGGTCGTCACATCCAAACAGGAAGGCACGACGCGACTTGCCGTTAGAGACTGCGAACAACTGATAAAATGGTGCAGCAGGGACCAAATCCAAGGTACCTACCTACAGCTGCAACCCTTGTCGAATATAATACGGGATGCTTCACTTTTTTTGAAGCTGCTACGGCGGGCAAAAGTCGGCCTGAACCATTTTCATTTTCATAAACCAGAGCAAGATACAACACAACGGCTACAAGATGTAGCACACGACACCCACAAGAAGGAACAAGGAAACAGAGAGAGAACCGAAACGAGCTATGCCTAGTAGTACAAGCCTTGAACCTGGCACCTGACGCTGGAACAGACCGAGAAGAGAAGGGAGGAGTCTTCTTGGATCAATCGAATGGATACCCGACGTCGAGACGATGGAGAGGACAAAGTCCCCAGCCTGCCCAGCGATCACTCTTCACCTTCGAGACCTAGGAGAGTCGCAACACCATCGAAGGGCATCCCATCACCAAGGCGACATCGCGACAACGAAAACCGTAGACGCCACCGAAGGGCAATGTTCCACCGAGACGAGCACTGCACCTCCTCTTGGTGTTACATCGAGCACCTTCACAAAATCAGCAAACCTGGGCACCAAACAAAGCAACGAGAACCTGTAACATCTTCGAAGGATGTCGAACACCGAGATCTCACCGTCGCCACGAACATCCCTGAGAGGAGGCCAACCAGAGCTGGAGACAAACCTTAGCCTGTTCTGAATCAGCAAAGCACTTCCACCACCACCACCTACAGAACACATGCCCCCCGCCGGCCAACCACGAACCCAACATCCCCATTCTGCCAGCTGCGTCGCGACAGCCATCCACAAGAACTCCTCAAATGACGTCTCCAAGAAACGAGTGATGGAAGCCAACACCGTCAACCGATCCGGCAATGCCCGATCTAAGGTTTTCACCCGGAGTCTGAAGACATAAGCTGTGGGGTTGCAACAAGCTCCTCGACGGCACCCCCAAGGAGGGAAGCGACATCCGTAGACGCCATTGCCGCCGGCATCGACAAGGTCTTTGCAAGAGTTTCACCCGGATCTGTGCAGCCCACCCAATCAGCTCCCAAAGCAGCCGGCGCCACCAAGAGAAAGCCGGAGCAGTCATATTTATGCATCCGCACCAAGGCGGACAGCAGCAAACCATGGCACACACGTTGCAAGGGAACGCATGCAACTCGTAGAGCTTGCTGAAGGGGAAGAGCACCACCCACCGCCGCTTACCTCCAGTCCTCCACCACCAGAGCCGGACGTGAACAGAACATCCCCGCCGCCACCACCGGCCCGCCGGGCCAAGATCCAGCCCGCTCGGACCTCGAGACGATGTACTGCCGGCGCCCGCTCTCTCCACCACCTCGCGCCCTCCACCGCAGGGGAACAACACTGACTCCGGACGCGCCTGCCTTCGCCAGATCTGCCGCCGGGCACGCGCTGGGGCACGCAGCCGCCCCGACATCTTCCACGCCCTGACGCAAGCACTGGAAGGGAGAGCCCTGCCGCCGCCGTCCGCTGGGAGGGGCTTGGCCCGCCTTGCATATCCTTCGCGGCGGCGAGGGAGCGACGGGGAAGAGGGGTCTTGGGTGGCTGCTAGGGTTTCGCCACCCGAGTCGCCCTGGGAGTGATGCGGGTGTCAGAGGCTGACCGTGATTTTGACTGAATCTCTTCTCGGGATGCTTCACTTCACTACGAAAACATCCATGCGAACCGTTGGTGCTATGTTTATGAAGAGAAACCACAAAAGAGGAGTTCCAGATGGAACTTCTGTACGTATACAAGTGCACGGCCAGTGCTTTGCTTCTCCGTTTGGCTAACTCGGAATTCGCTTCATCAGGGGCATCTAAACTGCAATACAGCCTAACTACATCATGAACATGTTTTGTCAAAGCACTGCCTTTTGCATGAGATGAGAAACAGAACAACCGTAAGACAAATTTATACGACAAAAGAGCATGTTTAGCTTGCAGTTCACATCCAGCATGAATCTGTAGTAGCAAATGATTGGAGCAGGTTATAACAGAGAACAGCTTGACAAAGCCCAGGGATCTCAAACTGGGACTCGCAAGTTTGGTTACATTTTCATTTCAGACCATGGCAACCATCAGTAAACCATGGAAAAGACGGCATGCTTTTTTTTCAACAGATCAGGACAAGAAGTAAGATTGTTCTCAATTTATTTACTGACTCGCTATCCTTGCAACTAACAAAAGTAGTTTTATAATGATAGGTTCATAATTACAAGTACGCAGCACACATGAGAAGCAGGACAAAGAAAACCTAGAATTTTGAAGCGGTTCCTGCAAGTCGGAGTCACCCGGGGAAAGAGCATGTCTTCTGACCATCTCAGCTCTATAAAAAACCTTAAAGACACCAAGGGAAAATGTAAGCAGCTGGCAAGAAATTTAATGTCCCACGTGAAATTAGAGTTTAAGATCTTGGAAGCAATTTGTAGTTAACTCTTTAAGTCTTAACTGCAATACTTATACTTCATAAGTTGAAGCCTTTAGAGTTCCTGCTATGATCTAGGGCACAACCTCCACTCATCTACGGCACACAACCACTTGTGTACTAGTGTTTCAATATAGACAAGAGTAGCGATGGATTCCCTAGTGCATTTTTGTTCCGTCTATTTCTAGCGATTGCCAAGCTGAGGATTGCATGTACTTGAACATCTATTAACTCGGTGGACTACGTGGAGATTCTACCCAACTAGTTAGGTGTGACTACAGTATATCATCAACTGAGTTCAATTGTACCCTCTGATGGACAATTCAGTCTCGTTCACTGGATTTATTTCTAAACATATTCGACGGGTTACTCTTGCAAATTTAGGACATTGTACCGTACAGGTATGTGGAGATAATACAACTGCTACTATATATAGCCTGATCTAGATCTCAACTAATAAGGAGTTCACCAGAAAAATCTAATAGTACAACTCTGTATGCTCAGTTCTATTGTCAGAGGTATAAATTGGCATTAGGCCAACGATCTGAAAGTGACAAAAGAGCTAATAAACCAAGTGCTGTTAGGGCTTTTGCAAGGATGCAGTCCAAATTCCAATGGCACTCGACATGTGCAAGAAACTATGTCCAGAAGATATGGCAGGTTTACCTGAGTTATACTGTGAGGAGCTATAGCAAAACGGCCATTGTATTGCTCAATTCAGTGCACAATAGGAGCGATTTCTTGTTCAGCACGTGGCAGGGAAGCAACTTCAGTAGGTACCAGCAGAGTAATGGGGCGACGACAAACAGGGCAATTAGTCAGGTTGCTGAAGGACAGATCCATGCAGGTAGACCAAGGATCATGTTGTACAAATTTCAGGTCTCCATCAGCCAGGGGGCTTGTGTTGTACTCATTACCACCAAGGAACCAACCCAACCGTGTCAGAGAGCTCTGATCTTCAGTTGGCCAAATTCATGCATGCATTGCCATACATCGACTTGGCCACTCTCTCTCAGCAACATTGACACGGCCATGCGCCCGGGGGCGGAAAGCAGCTAGCACCACGCACATCACCCTGTCCGGGGGGGCGCCTCCATCGGCTTCATCAGCCCCTCTGCCTCCTCGACCTCGCCTGCCCTTCCCAGCATCTCCACGGTAGACGCATAGTGCTGCAGCGCCGGCCTCATCATCCTCCTGAACACCTCCCTCCCCTCACCCACCATCCTGGCCCTCGCGCACGCGGCGAGGACCACCGTCACCGCCTTGTCATCCATCTCCCCCTCCCGTCCGCGGAACAGGCCGAGCACCGTCCGTGTGCTGGACAGATGCCGTGCGGGCAATTCGTCGAACAGCATGCGCGCGGAGTCCGGCGGGCGACCCGTGCGCGGACATCGCGCTGGAACGCGCCTCTCCGGAGCGCGGCAGCGTGGAGTGTGACCACCAGCGAGAGAGACGGCAGCGAGGCGGCGCCACGGAGGAGCGCGGCGCAGTGCAGTCGCATGGCCATAGCCTCGTACGGTGGCCGCTCACTGACTCCGAAGTGACCCAACAGTCCGGGAGGGGACGGGTGGGGTGGCGCGAGGAGAATGCAAGGGAGGAGGAGACGGAAGGGACACTCCGGCGGCCGGCCGGCGTTGAGATCGATTTTGATATAAAGACGAGAAGACGAGGCAGGGCGCCCTTTGGCGTCAAAGAATACGAGGCCCAGGCCCAGGTATGTAGGGCGGGCCCATGTGTGTTCTACGTGCAAGCGCGTGCCAAAAGAAATCCACACAAGTTTTAAAAACTATTCTCGTTTTCTTCATAAAATGTTCATGTTACCAAATAATGATCTAAGGAAATATTCAGATTTAAAAAATTGTTACCTTCAAAACAAAATAAATTTTGATGTGTTTCTAAAAAAGAATGAAAAAAACTAAGTAAAAGCCAAGAAAGTTGGAAAGTAGAATGAAAAAAAAGCATTCCCTACAATATGTTGTTCGAGTCGGTATCGAGCGCCAATGGGCCGGCCTAGTCTCCATGCTCCTGTGTGTCACCCTCTTATTTGAAGCATGTGGGGATAACCTTTTTTTCTCTAGCATGTTATTGTTGTCGGTTGTTTTATCTGCGTTGACTTGAGTTTTAATTATGTTCTAGCGGTGTTTTTTCATACATATATTGTGTTAGGCTATTGTTAAAGACGGTATTTGTTCTGATAAGAGAGTGGAGTTGTTTTGTGTGTGGTTGTAGTGTCCTTGCACGTTTCAGCGTCAGTGTCCGTCGACATCCCTTGGGAACTCCTATTTCATGTTGAAAGGATGAAATTGTTGCTATAATGCGGTCCCATGAAGCCCTCACTCGCTCAACTCGGCTCCCTGCTCCTCGTTCACTTAGTTCTTTTTCGCTCACTCCAGTGCTAGCTCAGAAAAAACTAGCCGTTGTTTATTTATTTGAAAAAGGTTGTTAAATCAAAAGATGTTTGTTGATTTAAAGAAATGTTGCAAATTAACAAAACCATAATTTTTAAAAACATTAATGAACTTACAAAATATGAGTGGACCTCAAACAATGTTCATGAATTAGAAAAAAGCTTCACAAATTAGAAAATATCCATAGACTTAAAACATGTGCATGAACTTTAAATACATTTGAAAAATTAAAAATGTTCTTTAATTTCACAAAATCTGCAAGATATTTATTAAGTGTTCATAAATGAAAGTGTGAAAAAAGGAAAAAAAAAGTTGGTAAATTCACCGAGCAAGGAGATAGCTACACGCAGCAGAGTGTAGGGGAGATCGCTCCTTTTTGAGCCGGCATAGTTACGTAGTTGATTTGAAGTTTTGTTCTTAGCCTAGTGAAACTTTTGTTTGTCATGCTTCAAATAGTGTTTCTGTTGTATGTTGCTTAAAAGTGTGTATATGTTGTGGATGGTGTTGGATGAACTATATGTATGTGGAACTCTATCAAATGGTGTTCTTTTTGCCATAGGTGTCCGATAGTGATGGGCTTCATAACAATAACCATGTGTGATGTCAATTTTTTATGTATCAGGAAACACAAACACTGACTGGCTATAGATAACAGCAGTGACTAGTTAGTGACCGACCATTGGACGGCCGATGACTGACAAGTATAGGAGATCTATTGCAGCTTTTTGATAAATAAGAGTGTCAAACCCAACGAGGAGCAAAAGGAATCTATAAGAAGTTTTTAGCAAGGTTTCACTCCAAAATCTATAAAAGTAATTTGATAGGGCATTTGGTAGCAAGATAATGCATAAAATGATAAACAATAACAATAACAATAAAGTGCAACAAGTGGCACAATCCTTACATATGCTAAGGACAAGTGATTGTGTTTCTTATAGTGATTAAAACGCTCTTGAGGACACACAGGAATTTCACCAAGTTTCATTGAGTTACCTTTTGTTGTTTCGATAAGTATTGTGCGGGCAGGCATGCGCTAAGGTACTGCCTTTACTTGGACAAATAACTATTGATCATTATATCCTCCATGTAAGCATTCACAATTACAAGAGAAATAATTAAGATAAATCTACCATAACATTGAACTTTATCTTTAGGATCAAATCAACCCCTTGTGCAACAATTTGTAAACTAGTGTTTAGGTTTCTATCACTCTTGCTGCCAATTATCTACAAACTAATCCCACAATGTCTTCCCCTAGGCCCAACAGCAGATCTTGCGACCAGCTCATGATTCTGGCACATGGATAGCACGTTCCCACGCACCCCTGTCTATGGCTAGTTCTTTGGTGATACTCCATTCCTTCAGATCTCTCTTTACGGACTCCTTTCATGTCAAATTCAATCTACCCCAAACTCTCTTGACATTATCAGCACGCTTTAGCCGTCCGTTATGCACCGGAGCATTGATACGTCTCCAACGTATCTATAAGTTTTTATTATTTCATACTATTATATTATCAATCTTGTATGCTTTATATGTCATTTTATATCACTTTTGGGAACTAACATATTAACCTAGTGCCTAGGAGGGGCCCTTGTGGCTCCGTCTGACCTAATTCCGACGCTATAAATTTTCAAATATTACAAAAACCCCAGAGCGAGACCCGAAATAATTACTCCGCCGTTGCAAGTCTCTAGCCTCTACATCAACCTTACCGCCTCTCTGATGATGCGGATAACCCACAAGTATAGGGGATCGCAACAGTTTTCGAGGGTAGAGTATTCAACCCAAATTTATTGATTTGACACAAGGGGAGCCAAAGAATATTCTCAAGTATTAGCAGTTGAGTTGTCAATTCAACCACACCTGGATAACTTAGTATCTGCAGCAAAGTATATATTAGCAAAATAATATGGAAGTAATGGTAACGGTAGCAAAAGTAATATTTTTGGGTTTTGTAGTGATTGTAACAGTAGCAACGGAAAAGTAAATAAGCAGAGAACAATATGTGAAAAGCTCGTAGGCATTGGACCGGTGATGGAGAATTATGCCGGATGCGGTTCATCATGTAACAGTCATAACATAGGGTGACACAGAACTAGCTCCAATTCATCAATGTAATGTAGGCATGTATTCTGAATATAGTCATACGTGCTTATGGAAAAGAACTTGCATGACATCTTTTGTCCTACCCTCCCGTGGCAGCGGGGTCCTAATGGAACTAAGGGATATTAAGGCCTCCTTTTAATATAATACCGGACCAAAGCATTAACACATAGTGAATACATGAACTCCTCAAACTACGGTCATCACCGGGAGTGGTCCCGGTTAGTGTCACTTCGGGGTTGCCGGATCATAACACATAGTAGGTGACTATAGACTTGCAAGATAGGATCAAGAGCTCACATATATTCATGAAAACATAATAGGTTCAGATCTGAAATCATGGCACTCGGGCCCTAGTGACAAGCATTAAGCATAGCAAAGTCATAGCAACATCAATCAGAACATAGTGGATACTAGGGATCAAACCCTAACAAAACTAACTCGATTACATGATAAATCTCATCCAACCCATCACCGTCTAGCAAGCCTACGATGGAATTACTCACGCACGGTGGTGAGCATCATGAAATTGGTGATGGAGGATGGTTGATGATGACGACGGCGACGGATTCCCCTCTCCGAAGCCCCGAACGGACTCTAGATCAGCCCTCCTGAGAGAGTTTAGGGCTTGGCGGCAGCTCCGTATCGTAAAACGCGATGAATCTTTCTCTCTGATTTTTTTCTCCCCGAACACAAATATATGGAGTTGGAGTTGAGGTCGGTGGAGCTCCAGGGGGCCCACGAGGCAGGGGGCGCGCCCGGGGGGCAGGCGCGCCCCCCACCCTCGTGGCTAGGGTGTGGGCCCCTGGCCTTGATTCTTTCACCAGTATTTTTTATTATTTCCAAAAATAATCTCCATGGAGTTGCAGGTCATTCCGAGAACTTTCGTTTCTGCACATAAATAACACCATGGCAATTCTACTGAAAACAACGTCAGTCCGGGTTAGTTCCATTCAAATCATGCAAGTTAGAGTCCAAAACAAGGGCAAAAGTGTTTGGAAAAGTAGATACGACGGAGACATATCAACTCCCCCAAGCTTAAACCTTTGCTTGTCCTCAAGCAATTCAGTTGATAAACTGAAAGTGATAAAGAAAAACTTTTACAAACTTTGTTTGCTCTTGTTGTTGTAAATATGTAAAGCCAGCATTCAAGTTTTTAGCAAGGATTATAACTAACCATATTCACAATAACACTTAGGTCTCATGTTTACTCATATCAATGGCATAACCAACTAGCGAGCAATAATAATAAATCTCGGATGACAACGCTTTCTCAAAACAATCATGATATGATATAACAAGATGGTATCTCGCTAGCCCTTTCTGAGACCGCAAAACATAAATGCAGAGCACCTTTAAAGCTCAAGGACTGACTAAACATTGTAATTCATGGTAAAAGAGATCCAGTCATAGTCATACCCAATATAAATTAATAGTAATGGACGCAAATGACAGCGGTGCTCTCAGCTGGTGCTTTTTAATAAGAGGGTGATGGCTCAACTTAAAAGTAAATAGATAGGCCCTTCGCAGAGGGAAGCAGGGATTTGTAAAGGTGCCAGAGCTCGATTTTGAAATAGAGATAAATAATATTTTGAGCGGCATACTTTCATTGTCAACATAACAACCAAGAGATGGCGATATCTTCCATGCTACAGACATTATAGGCGGTTCCCAAACAGAATGGTAAAGTTTATACTCCCCCTCCACCAATAAGCATCAATCCATGGCTTGCTCGAAACAATGAGTGCCTCCAACTAACAACAGTCCCATGGGAGTTTTGTTTGCAATTATTTTGATTTGGTTTGCATAAAGCATGGGACTGGGCATCCCGGTGACCAGCCATTTTCTCGTGAGTGAGGAGCGGAGTCCACTCCTCTTGAGAATAACCCGCCTAACATGGAAGATACGGACAACCCTAGTTGATACATGAGCTATTCGAGCATACAAAACAGAATTTCATTTGAAGGTTTAGAGTTTGGCACATACAAATTTACTTGGAACGGCAGGTAGATACCGCATATAGGAAGGTATAGTGGACTCATATGGAATAACTTTGGGGTTTAAGGAATTGGATGCACAAGCAGTATTCCCGCTTAGTACAAGTGAAGGCTAGCAAAAGACTGGGAAGCGACCAACTAGAGAGCGACAACAGTCATGAACATGCATTAAAAATAATAAACATTGCGTAAAAGCATGAGTAGGATATAATCCACCATGAACATAAATATCGTGAAGGCTATGTTGATTTGTTTCAACTACATGTGTGAACATGTGCCAAGTCAAGTCACTTGAATCATTCAAAGGAGGATACCATCCTATCATACCACATCACAACCATTTTAATAGCATGTTGGCACGCAAGGTAAACCATTATAAACTCCTAGATAATTAAGCATGGCATAAGCAACTATAATCTCTAATTGTCATTGCAAACATGTTTATTCATAATAGGCTGAATCAGGAACGATGAACTAATCATATTTACAAAACAAAAGAGGTCGAGTTCATACCAGCTTCTCTCATCTCAATCAGTCCATCATATATCGTCATAATTGCCTTTCACTTGCACAACCGAATGATGTGAATAATAATAATAGTGCACGTGCATTGGACTAAGCTGGAATCTGCGAGCATTCAATAAACAGGAGAAGACAAGGCAATATGGGCTCTTGGTTAAATCAGCAATAATGCATTTAAGAGCCACTTCAACAATTTAATCATGGTCTTCTCCTATCGACCCCCAAAGAAAAGAAAAGAAATAAAACTATTTACACGGGAAAGCTCCCAACAAGCAAAAGAAGAACGGGAAATCTTTTTGGGTTTTTCTTTTAATTATTACTACTACAGCAAGAAAGTAAACTAGCTAAAAGCTACAACTAATTTTTTTGGTTTTTCTTAAGGTTTATCAAACACATAAGAAGAAAGCATAAAAGGAAAAAAAACTAGCATGGATATTACAGTGAAAGAGCATGAGCACCGACATCTAGCAATGAGTGTGTGAATATGAATGTAATGTCGGTGAGAGATACGTACTCCCCCAAGCTTAGGCTTTTGGCCTAAGTTGGTTTATTGCCACGGATGGCCTGGCGGATATCCAAAGTTGTAGTTGGGGTCGTACTGAGATGAAGAAGACTCTGATTGCCACTGGTTGGCAATCATCTACGGATCCCACTGGTAATTAGACTGTCGTGGAGGATCAAATTGTGGTTCCGACTCTGGCTCTGTGGCTGATGTAGGGTTCTGGTAGGTGTGAATGGCCGCCAGCGGAATGAGATACTGGCCTGCAGATAAATCAAACAAGGAAGGAGTAGGCAAGGTAATAGTCTCAGGATGATGTTTATCAAAGAACAATTTGTATTTAAGCTCCCCCTCCCTATTCTTTACAATAAAATCATGCGCTACCATACTCTTATAATCTAAATAAACAGTAGGCAGCAATTTTTCTTCTTTTTCATAGTCCCTAATAGGTATGTTATTGTATGCAGCAAGGCGTGAAGCATAAACACCTCCAAAGATGGGGCCCTTTGTACGGTTCAGACTTAACCGTTTGGCAATAATACCGCCCATACTAACAGAGTCGTCACGGAATAAACCATGGAACAAAATAATAATATCAGGAACACTAAGGTTTCCACAGTTTCCGCGACCAATTAAGCAGCGACTAGCAAATATTGCAAAGTAGCGTAAAATAGGAAAATGTATGCTAGTGATTCTTGCATCGGAAACCTTCCTAGTTTCCCCTATAGTAATAGTGTCAATAAACCCGTCCACATCTTTACGATGTGGTTCCTCTAAGCTACCCTCGAAAGGTATTTTGCAAACCTTGCAAAATTCATATAGTGACATCTTCTTAACCACATCATATAAATTAAACTCTACTCAAGGAGGTGATTCCTTAGGATAATAGTAGAAATTTTGCACAAAAGTATTGGTGAGTAAGAGATACTGTTCGCGTTGGTCGCGGAGGAAGTCGGTGAGGCCTGCATTCTCAGCCAATTCATAAAAATCATCATAAATCCCGGCTGCTCTCAAGAAATCATCGGAAGGCCATTCACACGGCCGAACCTCCGTGGTGCGAGGCAGATTATATTTGGGCCTCTCTGCTTCTTCACTTTGCTTTCCTTCGAGCTTCGGCTCGATGAGCCCCTCAAAAATCTCTTCATAATTTTCTGAGAATTTCTGAAATTTTTAGTAACTTCAAATGAAAGTGAACCAAGCTCAACAAAATTGATAGCAACTACTCCTACAAGTGCCTAGAACCTATATCATGCATTAGAACTACTTGGAACCATATAAATTTGACATGCAAGCTCAAGAACATGGTCACCTAGGCAGCACAAATTTGCAATGAATAAAGCACTATAACAAAAACTAATTGGACCAATGGAGGCATCACATACCAAGGAACAATCCCCCAAAGCAATTTTGTGGGAGGTGCTTTGAGCAAGGAGATCGAAAATCGCAGCAAAATGAGCTAGAACTCGTGCTTGAGCTAGATGGTGATTTTTTTGGGAGGAAGAAGAAGTGTGTGGTGGCTGGCATAAGTGGAGGGGGGGGCACCGTGGGCCCACGAGGCAGGGGGCACGCCCAGGGGGGTGGGCGCGCCCTGGACCCTCGTGCCCAGGTGCTTGCTCCCCATGTTGTATTCTCAGTGCCAGATATTCTCAAATATTCCAGAAAAAATCCTAAATTGGCAGGGCATTTAGAGAACTTTTATTTTCGGGGTATTTTTATATTGCACGGATAATTTAGAAAACAGGCAGAAAAATGCTATTTTTACTTTATTTCAACTAAATAACAGAAAGTAAAAGGAGGGTACAGAAGGTTGTGCTTTCTAACTTCATCCATCTCATGCTCATCAAAAGGAATCCATTAACAAGGTTGATCAAGTCTTGTTAACAAACTCATTTCGAGTAACATGAAACCGGAGAAATTTCGAATAACACTATGTTACCTCAACGGGGATATGCACATCCCCAATAATAAGAATATCATATTTCTTCTTGACAGTAGGAAGAGGAAATTCAAAACCTCCAAAAATAATCGATGGAATTTTTCCAATAGAATTGATACTGTGGACTTGAGGTTGTTTCCTCAGAAAGTGTACCGTATGCTCATTACCATTAACATGAAAAGTGACATTGCCTTTGTTGCAATCAATAATAGCCCCTGAAATATTCAAGAAAGGTCTTCCAAGAATAATAGACATACTATCGTCCTCGGGAATATCAAGAATAACAAAGTCCGTTAATATAGTAACGTTCGCAACTACAACAGGCACATCCTCACAAATACCGACATGTATAGCAGTTGATTTATCAGCCATTTGCAAGGATATTTCAGTAGGTGTCAACTTATTCAAATCAAGTCTACGATATAAAGAGAGAGGCATAACACTAACACCGGATCCAAGATCACATAAAGCAGTTCTAACATAGTTTCTTTTAATGGAGCATGGTATAGTTGGTACTCCTGGATTTCCTAGTTTCTTAGGTATTCCACCCTTAAAAGTATAATTAGCAAGCATGATGGAAATTTCAGCTTCCAATATCTTTCTTTTATTAGTAACAATATCTTTCATGTACTTAGCATAAGGATTCGTTTTGAGCATATCAGTTAATAGCATACGCAAGAAGATAGGTCTAATCATTTCAGCAAAGCGCTCAAAATACTCATCATCCTTTTTCTTGGATGGTTTGCGAGGAAAAGGCATGGGTTTCTGAACCCATGGTTCCCTTTCTTTACCGTGTCCTAGCAACAAAGTATCTCTTATCATAACGTTGATTCTTTGATTGTGGGTTATCAAGATCAATAGCAGGTTCAATTTCTACATCATTGTCATTGCTAGGTTGAGCATCAACATGAACATCATCCTTAACATTATCACTAGTTTCATGTTCATTACGAGATTGTGTTTCAGCATCAGAAATAGAAGTATCGTTTGGATTCTCAGGTGTGTCAACAACAGGTTCACTAGGAGCATGCAAAGTCCGTTCATTTTTCTTTTTCTTCTTTTTAGAAGGACTAGGTGCATCTATATTATTTCTCTAAGAATCTTGCTCAATTCTCTTAGGGTGGCCTTCAGGATACAAAGGTTCCTGAGTCATTTTACCAGTTCTAGTAGCCACTCTAACAGCAAAATCATTATTGTTACTATTTAATTCATTGAGCAAATCATTCTGAGCTTTAAGTACTTGTTCTACTTGAGTGGTAACCATAGAAGCATGTTTACTAATGAGTTTAAGTTCACCTTTAACTCTAGACATATAATCACCCAAGTGTTCAATCATATAATCATTTTGTTTTAATTGTCTACCAAAATAAGCATTAAAATCTTCTTGCTTAACCATAAAGTTATCAAACTCATCCAAACATTGGCTAGCAAACTTAGTAGGAGGGATTTCAGCTTTATCATATCTGTAGAGAGAATTTACCTTTACTACCTGTGTCGGGTTATCAAGACCATGAGTTTCTTCAATAGGTGATGGATTAAGACCATATATTTCTTCAACAGGCGGTAAATTAAGACCATGTATTTCTTCAATAGGAGGTAAATTCTTAACATCTTCAGCTTTTATACCTTTTTCTTTCATAGATTTCTTTGACTCTTGCATATCTTCAGGACTGAGAAATAGAACACCTCTTTTCTTAGGAGTTGGTTTAGGAATGGGCTCAGGAAGTGTCCAATTATTTTCATTTGTCAACATATTATTCAATAGAATTTCAGCTTCATCCGGTGTTCTTTCCCTGAAAACAGAACCAGCACAACTATCCAGGTAATCTCTGGAAGCATCGGTTAGTCCATTATAAAAGATATCAAGTATTTCATTTTTCTTAAGAGGATGATCAGGCAAAGCATTAAGAAATTGGAGAAGCCTCCCCCAAGCTTGTGGGAGACTCTCTTCTTCAATTTCCACAAAATTATATATATCCCTCAAGGCCGCTTGTTTCTTATGAGCAGGGAAATATTTAGCAGAGAAGTAATAAATCATATCCTGGGGACTACGCACACAACTAGGATCAAGAGAATTAAACCATATCTTAGCATAACCCTTCAATGAGAACGGAAATATTTTAAGGATATAGAAGTAGCGAGTTCTCTCATCATTAGTGAACAGGGTGGCTATATCATTTAATTTAGTAAGATGTGCCACAACAGTTTCAGATTCATAGCCATAGATAGGATCAGATTCAACCAAAGTAATTATATCAGGATCAATAGAGAATCCATAATCCTTATCAGTAACAAAGATAGGTGAAGTAGCATAAGCAGGATCATATTTCATTCTAGCATTCAGAGTTTTTTGTTTAAGCTTAGCTAATAATTTCTTAAGATCACTTCTATCATTGCAAGCAAGAAAGTATCTTTTAGTTTCTTCATCCATAACATAGCCCTCAGGCACAACAGGCAATTCATATTTATTGGGAGAGCCTTCATTATCACTTTCATCAATATTATCAGTTTCAATAATTTCATTCCCTCTAGCCCTAGCAAGTTGTTCATCAAGAAATTCACCAAGTGGAACAGTAGTATCAAGCATAGAAGTAGTTTCATCATAAGTATCATGCATCGCAGAAGTGGCATCATCAATAACATGCGACATATCAGAATTAATAGCAGAAGCAGGTTTAGGTGTCGCAAGCTTACTCAAAACAGAAGGTGAATCAAGTGCAAAGCTAGATGGCAGTTCCTTACCTCCCCTCGTAGTTGAGAGATAATTTTTTGTTTTCTCGTCTTTCAAGTTCCTCATAGTGACCAGCAGATATAAATCCCAAGTGACTCAAAGAATAGAGCTATGCTCCCTGGCAACGGCGCCAGAAAATAGTCTTGATAACCCACAAGTATAGGGGATCGCAACAGTTTTCGAGGGTAGAGTATTCAACCCAAATTTATTGATTTGACACAAGGGGAGCCAAAGAATATTCTCAAGTATTAGCAGTTGAGTTGTCAATTCAACCACACCTAGATAACTTAGTATCTGCAGCAAAATATTTAGTAGCAAAGTAATATGGAAGTAACGGTAACGGTAGCAAAAGTAATATTTTTGGGTTTTGTAGTGATTGTAACAGTAGCAACGGAAAAGTAAATAAGCGGAGAACAATATGTTAAAAGCTCGTAGGCATTGGATCGGTGATGGAGAATTATGCCGGATGCGGTTCATCATGTAACAGTCATAACATAGGGTGACACAAAACTAGCTCCAATTCATCAATGTAATGTAGGCATGTATTCCGAATATAGTCATATGTGCTTATGGAAAAGAACTTGCATGACATCTTTTGTCCTACCCTCCCGTGGCAGCGGGGTCCTAATGGAAACTAAGGGATATTAAGGCCTCCTTTTAATAGAGTACCGGACAAAAGCATTAACACATAGTGAATACATAAACTCCTCAAACTACGATCATCACCGGGAGTGGTCCCGATTATTGTCACTTCGGGGTTGCCGGATCATAACACATAGTAGGTGACTATAGACTTGAAAGATAGGATCAAGAACTCACATATATTCATGAAAACATAATAGGTTTAGATCATGGCACTCGGGCCCTAGTGACAAGCATTAAGCATAGCAAAGTCATAGCAACATCAATCTCAGAACATAGTGGATTCTAGGGATCAAACCCTAACAAAACTAACTCGATTACATGATAAATCTCATCCAACCCATCACCGTCCAGCAAGCCTACGATGGAATTACTCACGCACGGTGGTGAGCATCATGAAATTGGTGATGGAGGATGGTTGATGATGACGACGGCGACGGATTCCCCTCTCTGGAGCCCCGAACGGACTCCAGATCAGCCCTCCCGAGGGAGTTTAGGGCTTGGCGGCGGCTCCGTATCGTAAAACGCGATGAATCTTTCTCTCTGATTTTTTTCTCCCCGAACACAAATATATGGAGTTGGAGTTGAGGTCGGTGGAGCTCCAGGGGGCCCACGAGGCAGGGGGCGCGCCCAGGGGGGCAGGCGCGCCCCCCACCCTCGTGGCTAGAGTATGGGCCCCTGGCCTTGATTCATTCGCCAGTATTTTTTATTATTTCCAAAAATAATCTCCGTGGAGTTTCAGGTCATTCCGAGAACTTTTGTTTTTGCACATAAATAACACCATGGCAATTCTGCTGAAAACAGCATCAGTCCGGGTTAGTTCCATTCAAATCATGCAAGTTAGAGTCCAAAACAAAGGCAAAAGTGTTTGGAAAAATAGATACGACGGAGATGTATCAGATGCCTGAGTAGTTCCTCACATGACCCACTAGAACATAAAGGCGCGTATTGCCGCGCCCGTGCATTTTATTGGAAAGACAATACAATATATGAGAAAATCAGGACATCACAAAAAGAGAAAAAAATATTACTTCAATATAGATAGTTGGGCATTATTGAAACTTTTGGGTATAAATTCAAAATTGACACAGGTGATAATGCCATCTAAGTCAGCGCTGCTGGAATGTCATTGTGCATTTTTTTGTCTATGCACGCAACATTTGCTAAGACATTTGAATATCTCTACTCCTAATGTTTGAGTTGGTAGTATCGCCTCACTCCGGTTAATCCTTCCCCACCATTTTTTATGCCACCAACACATTTAAACCGGATTTTACCATGATCTCTTTAAACCGATTTTATTTAAACAGATCGTAACTTTCCATGCGGCATTTAAAATAATCAATCACGGTTAATCTCCAATCAATCTGTAAAGACCAAATCTAAATTAATCAATCTTGCCATAAGTCTCTCACCCCTCAATCACAATAATTAATCTTACCTTAATAAGCCCTAAGGACGGTAATGGGTAGGGTATGGGCAGGGTAGAGCAATACCATACCCATACCCGTATAGTTAGTGGGTACAAAATTCTACCCATACCCGTACCCATGGGTATTAAACTTTACCCGTACCCATACCCGACGGGTACCCGTACCCATTGGGTACCCAACGGGTAGAACAAATAGTACATAAGTTGTTCACAATTTTACGCTCACTAATTGCACATTTGACAAAAAAACAATTATCTCAGCCCAATAATAGATAGATGAGTAATTGACCAATATCAAAATTTAGAAATCACAACATACTCTTAAGTCAATAGGAGTAGACGAGTCACATGATAAATTAATGACTAATTGACGAGAACTTAACATTACTTCACAAACGGGCAGGGTATGGGTATACCCATGGGTACAAGACTATCCCCATACCCTACCCATGACTTAATGGGTAGGATATGGGTACTACCCGTGGGTATAAAAGTGTGCCCATACCCTGCCCATGCGGGTACGGTACCCGCGGGTACCCGTACCCGTGGGTAAAATTGCCCTCATCCCTCAATCTAAAAAAAAATAAAGTCCCTCATCCCTCAATCACATCCAAATCTAAATTAAAAAACTAATAAGAAAAAAAAGATATGCTGCCGCCGATCCAACTCCTCTTACAATCCAATCCTCCCTTGATCTTTTTCCTATGGCCATCGCGGAAGCAGTGTTCCCAGCCTCCACCGCTCAATGTCGACCGTGTCGCCGCCGTCACGTGGTTGTGGGACGTTGCCGTGGCCGCCCTGTTGACATCTTCGCTAGGGTTGCCGCCACTGACATCGCTTGCCCAAGGTGAGACTCCATCCTTAGACAAGCGACTCTCTCACCTCCCCAAAGGAATGACCGGACCCTCCAACCATCGAGCGACCTGGATGGTCGCCGCCACCAGAGAACAATGTGGAGGCGATGGCGATGTTTATGGAGGTGTAGCAGGATGAGCGCCTGTAAGGGTCCCGATCTAGATCTGGGGAAGGGATAGGAGGGGAAGGAGGACGAAGGAGGTGAAGGAAATATGCCCTCATATGGCAATAATAAAGTAATTATTTATTTCCTCATGTCATGATAAATATTTATTATTCATGCTAGAATTGTATTAACCGGAAACATAATACATGTGTGAATACATAGACAAACATAATGTCACTAGTATGCCTCTACTTAACTAGCTCGTTAATCGAAGATGGTTGAGTTTCCTAGCCATGGACATGAGTTGTCATTTGATCAACGGGATCACATCATTAGAAGAATGATGTGATTGACTTGACCCATTCCGTTAGCTTAGCACTTGATCGTTTAGTATGATGCTATTGCTTTCTTCATGACTTATACATGTTCCTATGACTATGAGATTATGCAACTCCCGTTTACCTGAGGAACACTTTGTGTGCCACCAAATGTCACAACGTAACTGGGTGATTATAAAGGTGCTCTACAGGTGTCTCCGAAGGTACTTGTTGGGTTGGCGTATTTCGAGATTAGGATTTGTCACTCCGATTGTCGGAGAGGTATCTCTGGGCCCTCTCGGTAATGCACATCACTATAAGCCTTGCAAGCAATGTGACAAATGAGTTAGTTACGTGATGATGCATTACAGAACGAGTAAAGGAGACTTGCCGGTAACGAGATTGAACTAGGTATTGAGATACCGACGATCGAATCTTGGGCAAGTAACATACCGATGACAAAGGGAACAACGTATGTTGTTATGCGATTTGACCGATAAAGATCTTCGTAGAATATGTAGGAGCAAATATGAGCATCCAGGTTCCGCTATTGGTTATTGACCGGAGATGTGTCTCGGTCATGTCTACATAGTTCTCGAACCCGTAGGGTCCGCACGCTTAAAGTTAGATGACGATCGATATTATGAGTTTTGTGTTTTGATGTACTGAAGGTAGTTCGGAGTCCCGGATATGATCACGGACATAACGAGCAGTCTCGAAATGGTCGAGACATAAATATTGATATATTGGAAGCCTATATTTGGATATCGGAAGTGTTCCGGATGAAATCGGGATTTTACCGGAGTACCGGGGGTTACCGGAAC
Organism: Aegilops tauschii subsp. strangulata; assembly: GCF_002575655.3. Lineage (NCBI taxonomy): Eukaryota > Viridiplantae > Streptophyta > Magnoliopsida > Poales > Poaceae > Aegilops > Aegilops tauschii. The sequence continues at coordinate 7,048,534 of NC_053039.3, forward strand.
CCCCTGGGGAAGTAACCTATTGGGCCTTAGTGGAGAAGAGAGAGGGCAGCCAGGAGGTGGCGCGCGCCCCCCCTTGCCCCAGTCCTAAATGGACAAGGGAAGGGGGCGGCGGCCCCCCTCTCCTTCCTTCTCTCCACCTCCTCCTTCCCCCTTCTCCTACTCCTACTAGGAAAGGAGGAGTCCTACTCCGGGTGGGAGTAGGACTCCCCCCTTGGCGCGCCCTCCCTGGCCGGCCGCCTCTTGTTGGGGAACGTAGTAATTTCAAAAAAATTCCTACGCACACGCAAGATCATGGTGATGCATAGCAACGAGAGGGGAGATTGTTGTCCACGTACCCTCGTAGACCGACAGCGGAAGCGTTATCACAATGCGGTTGCTGTAGTCGTACGTCTTCACGATCCGACCGATCAAGTACCGAACGCACGGCACCTCCGAGTTCTACACACGTTCAGCTCGATGACGTCCCTCGAACTCCAATCCAGCCGAGTGTTGAGGGAGAGTTTCGTCAGCACGACGGCGTGGTGACGATGATGATGTTCCACCGACGCAGGGTTTCGCCTAAGCTTCGCAACGGTATTATCGAGGTGTAATATGGTGGAGGGGGGCACCGCACACGGCTAAGAGATCTCAAGGATCAATTGTTGTGTCTCTGGGGTGCCCCCCTGCCCCCGTATATAAAGGAGCAAGGGAGGAGGAGGCCGGCCCTAGGAGGGGGCACACCAAGTGTGGAGTCCTACTAGGACTCCCTAGTCCTAGTAGGATTCCACCTCCCATATGGAATAGGAAAAGAGGAAAGGAAAAAGAGAAGGAAGGAAGGGGGCGCCCCCCTTCCCTAGTCCAATTCGGACCAGACCAAGGGGAGGGGTGCAGCCACCCTTGAGGCCCTTTTCCTTCTTTCCCGTATGGCCCAATAAGGCCCAATACGTATTCCCGTAACTCTCCGGTACTCCGAAAAATACCCGAATCACTCGGAACCTTTCCGAAGTCCGAATATAGTCGTCCGATATATCGATCTTTACGTCTCGACCATTTCGAGACTCCTCGTCATGTCCCCGATCTCATCCGGGACTCCGAACTCCTTCGGTACATCAAAACTCAATAAAACTGTCATCGTAACGTTAAGCGTGCGGACCCTACGGGTTCGAGAACTATGTAGACATGACCGAGACACGTCTCCGGTTAATAACCAATAGCGGGACCTGGATGCCCATATTGGCTCCCACATATTCTACGAAGATCTTTATCGGTCAGACCGCATAACAACATACGTTGTTCCCTTTGTCACCGGTATGTTACTTGCCCGAGATTTGATCGTCGGTATCTCGATACCTAGTTCAATCTCGTTACCGGCAAGTCTCTTTACTCGTTCCGTAACACATCATCCCGCAACTAACTCATTAGTCACAATGCTTGCAAGGTTTATAGTGATGTGCATTACCGAGTGGGCCCAGAGATACCTCTCCGACAATTGGAGTGACAAATTCTAATCTCGAAATACGCCAACCCAACAAGTACCTTTGGAGACACCTGTAGAGCACCTTTATAATCACCCATTTACGTTGTGACGTTTGGTAGCACACAAAGTGTTCCTCCGGTAAACGGGAGTTGCATAATCTCATAGTCATAGGAACATGTATAAGTCATGAAGAAAGCAATAGCAACATACTAAACGATAGAGTGCTAAGCTAAGGGAATGGGTCAAGTCAATCACGTCATTCTCCTAATGAGGTGATCTCGTTAATCAAATGACAACTCATGTCTATGGCTAGGAAACATAACCATCTTTGATTAACGAGCTAGTCAAGTAGAGGCATACTAGTGACACTCTGTTTGTCTATGTATTCACACATGTATTATGTTTCCGGTTAATACAATTCTAGCATGAATAATAAACATTTATCATGATATAAGGAAATATATAATACTTTATTATTGCCTCTAGGGCATATTTCCTTCAGTCTCCCACTTGCACTCGAGTCAATAATCTAGTTCACATCGCCATGTGATTTAACACCAATAATTCATATCACCATGTGATTAACACCCATAGTTCACATCTCTATGTGAGAGTACTAAGGTGTGATCATGTTTTGATTGTGAGATAATTTTAGTCAATGGGTCTGTCACATTCAGATCCGTAAGTATTTTGCAAATTTCTATGTTTACAATGCTCTGCACGGAGCTACTCTTAGCTAATTGCTCCCACTTTCAATATGTATCTAGACCGAGACTTAGAGTCATCTAGTTGAGTGTCAAAACTTGCATCGACGTAACCCTTTACGACGAACCTTTTGTCACTTCCATAATCGAGAAACATATCCTTATTCCACTAAGGATAATTTTTGACCGCTGTCCAGTGATCTACACCTAGATTACTATTGTACTCCCTTGCCAAAATCAGTGTAGGGTATACAATAGATCTGGTACACAGCATGGCATACTTTATAGAAACTATGGCCAAGGCATAGGGAATGACTTTCATTCTCTTTCTATCTTCTGCCGTGGTCGGGCTTTGAGTCTTACTCAATTTCACACCTTGTAACACAGGCAAGAACTCTTTCTCTGACTGTTCTATTTTGAACTACTTCAAAATCTTGTTAAGGTATGTACTCATTGAAAAAACTTATCAAGCGTCTTCATCTATCTCTATAGATCTTGATGCTCAATATGTAAGCAGCTTCACCGAGGTCTTTCTTTGAAAAACTCCTTTCAAACACTCCTTTATGCTTTGCAGAATAATTCTACATTATTTCCGATCAACAATATGTCACTCACATATACTTATCAGAAATGCTGTAGTGCTCCCACTCACTTTCTTGTAAATACAGGCTTTACCGCAAGTCTGTATAAAACTATATCCTTTGATCAACTTATCAAAGTGTATATTCCAACTCCGAGATGCTTGCACCAGTCCATAGATGGATCGCTGGAGCTTGCATATTTTGTTAGCACTTTTAGGATTGACAAAACCTCCTGGTTGCATCATATTCAACTCTTCTTTAATAAATTCATTAAGGAATGCAGTTTTATTTATCCATTTGCCATATTTCATAAAATGCGGCAATTGCTAACATGATTCGGACACACATAAGCATAGATACGAGTGAGAAACTCTCATCGTAGTCAACACTTTGAACTTATCGAAAACCTTTTTGCGACAATTCTAGCTTTGTACATAGTAACACTACTATCAGCGTCCGTCTTCCTCTTGACGATCCATTTATTCTAAATTGCTTGCCGATCATCGGGCAAGTCAACCAAAGTCCATACTTTGTTCTCATACATGGATCTCATCTCAGATTTCATGGTTTCAAGCCATTTTGCGGAATCTGGGCTCACCATCGCTTCTTCATAGTTCGTAGGTTTGTTATGGTCTAGTAACATAACCTCCAGAACAGGATTACCGTACCACTCTGGTGCGGATCTTACTCTGGTTGACCTACAAGGTTTAGTAACAACTTGATCTGAAGTTTCATGATCATCATCATTAACTTCCTCACTAATTGGTGCAGGAGTCACAGGAACAGATTTCTGTGATGAACTACTTTCCAATAAGGGAGCAGGTACAGTTACCTCATCAAGTTCTACTTTCCTCCCACTCACTTCTTTCGAGAGAAACTCCTTCTCTAGAAAGGATCCATACTTAGCAACGAATGTCTTGCCTTCGGATCTGTGATAGAAGGTGTACCCAACTGTCTCCTTTGGGTATCCTATGAAGACACATTTCTCCGATTTGGGTTTGAGCTTATCAGGATGAAACTTTTTCACATAAGCATCGCAACCCCAAACTTTTAAGAAATGACAACTTTGGTTTCTTGCCAAACCACAGTTCATAAGGTGTCGTCTCAATGGATTTTGATGGTGCCCTATTTAACGTGAATGCAGCTGTCTCTAATGCATAACCCCAAAACGATAGTGGTAGATCGGTAAGATACATCATATATCGCACCATATCTAATAAAGCACGATTACGACGTTCGGACACACCATTACACCGTGGTGTTCCAGGTGGCGTGAGTAGTGAAACTATTTCATATTGTTTTAACTGAAGGCCAAACTCGTAACTCAAATACTCTTTTCTACGATCAGATCGTAGAAACTTTATTTTTCTTGTTACGATGATTTTCCACTTCACTCTGAAATTATATGAACTTTTCAAATGTTTCAGACTTCTGTTTCATTAAGTAGATATACCCATATCTGCTCAAATCATCTGTGAAGGTCAGAAAATAATGATACCTGCTACGAGCCTCAATATTCATCGGACCACATACATCTGTATGTATGATTTCCAACAAATCTGTTGCTCTCTCCATAGTTCCGGAGAACGGTGTTTTAGTCATCTTGCCCATGAGGCACGGTTCGCAAGCATCAAGTGATTCATAATCAAGTGATTCCAAAATCCCATCAGTATGGAGTTTCTTCATGCGCTTTACACTAATATGACCTAAACGGCAGTACCACAAATAAGTTGCACTATCATTATTAACTTTGCATCTTTTGGCTTCAATATTATGAATATGTATATCACTACGATCGAGATCCGACAAACCATTTTCGTTGGTGTGTATGACCATAAAAGGTTTTATTCATGTAAACAGAACAACAATTGTTCTCTAACTTAAATGAATAACCGTATTGCAATAAATATGATTAAATCATATTCATGCTCAACGCAAACACCAAATAACACTTATTTAGTTTCAAACTAATCCCGAAAGTATAGGGAGTGTGCGATGATGATCATATCAATCTTGGAACTACTTCCAACACACATCGTCACCTCGCCTTTTACTAGTCTCTGTTTATTCTGCAACTCCCGTTTTCGAGTTACTACTCTTTAGCAACTGAACCAGTATCAATTACCGAGGGGTTGCTATAAACACTAGTAAAGTACACATCAATAATTTGTATATCAAATATACCTTTGTTCACTTTTACTAGTCTCTGTTTATTCTGCAACTCCCGTTTCGAGTTACTACTCTTAGCAACTGAACCTGTATCAATTACCGAGGGGTTGCTATAAACACTAGTAAAGTACACATCAATAATCTGTATATCAAATATACCTTTGTTCACTTTGCCATCCTTCTTATCCACCAAATAGTTGGGGTAGTTCTGCTTCCAGTGTCCAGTCCCTTTGCAGTAGAAGAACTTAGTCTCAGGCTTAGGACCAGACTTAGGCTTCTTCACTTGAGCAGCAACTTGCTTGCCATTCTTTTTGAAGTTCCCCTTCTTCCTTTTGCCCTTTTCTTGAAACTAGTGGTCTCGTCAACCATCAACACTTGAAGTTTTTCTTGATTTCTACCTTCGTCGATTTCAGTATCACGAAGAGCTCGGGAATTACTTTCGTCATCCCTTGCATACTATAGTTCATCACGAAGTTCTACTAACTTTGGTGATGGTGACTAGAGAATTCTGTCAATCACTATTTTATCTGGAAGATTAACTCCCACTTGATTCAAGCCATTGTAGTACCCAGACAATCTGAGCACATGCTCACTAGTTGAGCGATTCTCCTCCATCTTTTAGCTATAGAACTTGTTGGAGACTTCATATCTCTCAACTCGGGCATTTGCTTGAAATATTAACTTCAACTCCTGGAACATCTCATATGGTCCATGATGTTCAAAACGTCTTTGAAGTCCCGATTCTAAGCCGTTAAGCATGGTGCACTAAACTATCAAGTAGTCATCATATTGAGCTAGCCAAACGTTCATAACGTCTGCATCTGCTCCTGCAATAGGTCTGTCACCTAGCGGTGCATCAAGGACATAATTCTTCTGTGCAGTAATGAGGATAATCCTCAGATCACGGATCCAATCCGCATCTTTGCTACTAACATCTTTCAACATAATTTTTCTCTAGGATCATATCAAAAATAAACACAGGGAAGCAACAACGCGAGCTATTGATCTACAACATAATTTGCAAAAATACTATCAGGACTAAGTTCATGATAAATTTAAGTTCAATTAATCATATTACTTAAGAACTCCCACTTAGATAGACATCCCTCTAATCCTCTAAGTGATCACGTGATCCATATCAACTAAACCATGTCCGATCATCACGTGAGATGGAGTAGTTTCAATGGTGAACATCACTATGTTGATCATATCTACTATATGATTCACGCTCGACCTTTCGGTCTCCGTGTTCCGAGGCCATATCTGTTATATGCTAGGCTCGTCAAGTTTAACCTGAGTATTCCGCGTGTGCAACTGTTTTGCACCCGTTGTATTTGAACGTAGAGCCTATCACACCCGATCATCACATGGTGTCTCAGCACGAAGAACTTTTGCAACGGTGCATACTCAGGGAGAACACTTATACTTTGATAATTTAGTGAAGGATCATCTTATAATGCTACCGTCAAACAAAGCAAGATAAGATGCATAAAGGATTAACATCACATGCAATCAATATAAGTGATATGATATGGCCATCATCATCTTGTGCTTGTGATCTCCATCTCCGAAGCACCGTGCTTGTGATCTCCATCTCCGAAGCACCGTCATGATCACCATCGTCACCGGCGCGACACCTTGATCTCCATCGTAGCATCGTTGTCATCTCGCCAACTTATTGCTTTTACGACTATCGCTACCGCTTAGTGATAAAGTAAAACTATTACATGGCGATTGCATCTCATACAATAAAGCGACAACCATATGGCTCCTGCCAGTTGCCGATAACTCGGTTAAAAAACATGATCATCTCATACAACACATTATATCACATCATGTCTTGACCATATCACATCACAACATGCCCTGCAAAAACAAGTTAGACGTCCTCTACTTTGTTGTTGCATATTTTACGTGGCTGCTACGGGCTTAGCAAGAACCGTTCTTACCTACGCATCAAAACCACAACGATAGTTTGTCAAGTTGGTTCTGTTTTAACCTTCGCAAGGACCGGGCGTAGCCACACTCGGTTCAACTAAAGTGAGAGAGACAGACACCCGCGAGTCACCTTTAAGCAACGAGTGCTCCGAACGGTGAAACCAGTCTCGCGTAAGCGTACGCGTAATGTCGGTCCGGGCCGCTTCATCTCACAATACCGCCGAACCAAAGTATGACATGCTGGTAAGCAGTATGACTTATATCGCCCACAACTCACTTGCGTTCTACTCGTGCATAGCATCAACGCATAAAACCAGGCTCCGATGCCACTGTTGGGGAACGTAGTAATTTCAAAAAATTTCCTACGCACACGCAAGATCATGGTGATGCATAGCAAAGAGCTGAGATTGTTGTCCACGTACCCTCGTAGACCGACAGCGGAAGCATTATCACAACGCGGTTGATGTAGTCATACGTCTTCACGATCCGACCGATCAAGTACCGAACGCACGGCACCTCCGAGTTCTACACACGTTCAGCTCGATGACGTCCCTCGAACTCCGATCCAGCCGAGTGTTGAGGGAGAGTTTCGTCAGCACGACGGCGTGGTGACGATGATGATGTTCCACCGACGCAGGGCTTCGCCTAAGCTTCGCAACGGTATTATCGAGGTGTAATATGGTGGAGGGGGGCACCGCACACGGCTAAGAGATGTCAAGGATCAATTGTTGTGTCTCTGAGGTGCCCCCCTGCCCCCGTATATAAAGGAGCAAGGGAGGAGGAGGCCGGCCATAGGAGGGGGCGCACCAAGTGTGGAGTCCTACTAGGACTCCCTAGTCCTAGTAGGATTCCACCTCCCATATGGAATAGGAAAAGAGGAAGGGAAAAAGAGAAGGAAGGAAGGGGGCGCCCCCCTTCCCTAGTCCAATTCGGACCAGACCAAGGGGAGGGGTGCGGCCACCCTTGAGGCCCTTTTCCTTCTTTCCCGTATGGCCCAATAAGGCCCAATACGTATTCCCGTAACTCTCCGGTACTCCGAAAAATACCCGAATCACTCGGAACCTTTCCGAAGTCCGAATATAGTCGCCCAATATATCGATCTTTACGTCTTGACCATTTCGAGACTCCTCGTCATGTCCCCGATCTCATCCGGGACTCCGAACTCCTTCGGTACATCAAAACTCAATAAAACTGTCATCGTAACGTTAAGCGTGCGGACCCTACGGGTTCGAGAACTATGTAGACATGACCGAGACACGTCTCCGGTTAGTGACCAATAGCGGGACCTGGATGCCCATATTGGCTCCCACATATTCTACGAAGATCTTTATCGGTCAGACCGCATAACAACATACGTTGTTCCCTTTGTCACCGGTATGTTACTTGCCCGAGATTTGATCGTCCGTATCTCGATACCTAGTTCAATCTCGTTACCGGCAAGTCTCTTTACTCGTTCTGTAACACATCATCCCGCAACTAACTCATTAGTCACAATGCTTGCAAGGTTTATAGTGATGTGCATTACCGAGTGGGCCCAGAGATACCTCTCCGACAATTGGAGTGACAAATCCTAATCTCGAAATACGCCAACCCAACAAGTACCTTTGGAGACACCTGTAGAGCACCTTTATAATCACCCATTTACGTTGTGACGTTTGGTAGCACACAAAGTGTTCCTCCGGTAAACGGGAGTTGCATAATCTCATAGTCATAGGAACATGTATAAGTCATACTAAACGATCGAGTGCTAAGCTAACGGAATGGGTCAAGTCAATCACGTCATTCTCCTAATGAGGTGATCTCGTTAATCAAATGACAACTCATGTCTATGGCTAGGAAACATAACCATCTTTGATTAACGAGCTAGTCAAGTAGAGGCATACTAGTGACACTCTGTTTGTCTATGTATTCACACATGTATTATGTTTCCGGTTAATACAATTCTAGCATGAATAATAAACATTTATCATGATATAAGGAAATATGTAATACTTTATTATTGCCTCTAGGGCATATTTCCTTCACCTCTCCCCCCTTTTTCCTTTATATACGGGGGAAGGGGGCACCTCTAGACACACAAGTTGATCTATTGATCTATTCCAGCCGTGTGCGGTGCCCCCCTCCACCATATTCCACCTCGGTCATTGATACGTCTCCAACGTATCTATAATTTTTGATTGCTCCATGCTATATTATCTTCTGTTTTGGACATTATTGGGCTTTATTATTCACTTTTATATTATTTTTGGGACTAACCTATTGACTGGAGGCCCAGCCCAGAATTGCTGTCTTTTTGCCTATTTCAGAGTTTCGCACAAAAAGAATATCAAACGGAGTGCAAACGGAATGAAACCTTCGGGAACATGATTTTTGGAACGAACATGATCCAGGAGACTTGGACCCTACGTCAAGAAATATACCAGGAGGCCACGAGGTAGGGGGGCGCGCCTACCCCCCAGGCGCGCCCTCCACCCTTGTGGGCCCCCTGTTGCTCCACCGACGTACTCCTTCCTCCTATATATACCTACGTACCCCCAAACGATCAGATACGGAGCCAAAAACCTAATTCCACCGCCGCAACCTTCTGTACCCACGAGATCCCATCTTGGGGCCTGTTCCGGAGCTCCACCGGAAGGGGCATCGATCACGGAGGGCTTCTACATCAACACCATAGCCCCTCCGATGAAGTGTGAGTAGTTTACCTCAGACCTTCGGGTCCATAGTTATTAGCTAGATGGCTTCTTCTCTCTTTTTGGATCTCAATACAATGTTCTCCCCCTCTCTTGTGAAGATCTATTCGATGTAACCTTCTTTTTGCGGTGTGTTTGTTGAGACCGATGAATTGTGGGTTTATGATCAAGTTTATCTATGAACAATATTTGAATCTTCTCTGAATTCTTTTATGTATGATTGGTTACTTTGCAAGTCTCTTCGAATTATCAGTTTGGTTTGGCCTACTAGATTGATCTTTCTTGCAATGGGAGAAGTGCTTAGCTTTGGGTTCAATCTTGCGGTGTCCTTTCCCAGTGACAGCAGGGGCAGCAAGGCACGTATTGTATTGTTGCCATCGAGGATAACAAGATGGGGTTTTTATCATATTGCATGAATTCATCCCTCTACATCATGTCATCTTGCTTAAGGTGTTACTCTGTTCTTATGAACTTAATACTCTAGATGCATGCTGGATAGCGGTCGATGTGTGGAGTAATAGTAGTAGATGCAGGCAGGAGTCGGTTTACTTGTCTCGGATGTGATGCCTATATACATGATCATACCTAGATATTCTCATAACTATGCTCAGTTCTGTCAATTGCTCAACAGTAATTTGTTCACCCACCGTAAAATACTTATGCTCATGAGAGAAGCCACTAGTGAAACCTATGGCCCCGGGTCTATTTTCCATCATATTAATCTCCCAATACTTAGTTATTTTCCTTTGCTTTTGTTTTCCTTTGCATCTTTATCATAAAAATACCAAAATATTATCTTATCATATCTATCAGATCTCACTCTCGTAAGTGACCGTGTAGTGATTGACAACCCCTTATCGCGTTGGTTGCGAGGATTTATTTGTTTTGTGTAGGTGCGAGGGACTCGCGTGTAGCCTCCTACTGGATTGATACCTTGGTTCTCAAAAACTGAGGGCAATACTTACGCTACTTTGCTGCATCACCCTTTCCTCTTCATGGGAAAACCAACGCAGTGCTCAAGAGGTAGCAAGAAGGATTTCCGGCGCCGTTGCCGGGGAGTCTACGCAAAATTCAACATACCAAGTACCCATCACAAACTCTTATCTCCCGCATTACATTATTTTCCATTTGCCTCCCGTTTTCCTCTCCCCCACTTCACCCTTGCCGTTTTATTCGCCCTTTTTCCGTTCGTCTTTTCGTTGGCCTTGATGTCTTACTTGGCTCGTTTGCTCGTTTGGTTGAAATAGTTGAGTATTTATTCCTAAACAGAGAAGCTAAGATCTATGGATCCTCATCCGCTTGCCAATCTTTTTAAGAGATCCAATTATGATGAACCAATTCCTAGTGATTTGGGTGCACTAGATTTTCTTTATAAGGTTTTGCTTGAAATCCGTGAATCTGAAAATTGTGATGAAGTGCTTTATGAAGTGATTCACGATAGATCTTTGAATAAAAAGCATGATTGCAATGATGCTATTATAAATTCTCTTAATGTCAATTGTGCTAATATTATGCAAAACCCTAAGCTTGGGGATGCTAGTTTTGCTATGTCTACTACTTGTTGCAATGATCATGATTGGGGTGATTCTTCTTATGATCTTGAAAATTTATTTAAGCCCCATGATGAATATGAGATTGATAATAGTGTTTGCAATAATATTGAAAGTGGGTTTGGAAGAGTGTCAACTTTAGATCCCACATATTTGGAGTATGTTCAATCTTATGATATTTTTGATAAAAGTGGGTCTGGAGAGGTCATGACTTTAGTTAATGATAATTCCACTATTTTGGAAGAGTGTCAACTTCGCATGCATGTGGATCGTGTTGAGAATATGTTATGTGATAGCTAGTTTTTTGAATTTGCATATGACCCTACATGTAATTATTATGAGAGAGGAGAATATGCTTGTAGAAATTTTTATCTTACTAAATTACCTCTCGTCATGTTGAGATTGCTATCGTCTCTTTGTTCTTCCTTGCATATGCTAATTTTTGTTTGCTATGATAATTTGTTTGCTTATAAAATGCCTATGCATAGGAAGTATGTTATACTTAGATGTGTTTGTCACGTGTTTTATGATGCTCTTTTTGCGCTTCAATTCTTATCTTTCATGTGAGCATCATTAAAATTATCAATGCCTAGCTAAAAGGCTTTAGAGAAAAGCGCTTGTTGGGAGACAACCCAATATTTATCCTTGCTGTTTAGCAATAAATATTTGATCTAGCCTCTGGTTAGATGTGTTTTTATGTTTTAATTAGTGTTTGTGCCAAGTTAAACCTATAGGATCTTCTTGGATGATAGTTATTTGATCTTGCAGAAGTTTCGAGAAACTTTCTGTTCATGAAAACAAATGTTAAAAATCACCAGAACGTGATAAAATATTTATTCCAATTGCTTCTGATCAATAAACAAATTTTCTAGGTCTTCCTATTTTTGCTGATGTTTTGTACTTCCAGAAGTTTGCGTTAGTTACAAATTACTACAGACTGTTCTGTTTTTGACAGATTCTGTTTTTTCGTGTGTTGTTTGCTTATTTTGATGAATCTATGGCTAGTAAAAGAGTTTATAAACCATAGAGAAGTTGGAATACATTAGATTTAACACCAATACAAATAAATAATGAGTTCATTACAGTACCTTGAAGTGGTCTTTTGTTTTCTTTCGCTAACGGGGCTGACGAGATTTTCTGCTGAGTTTTGTGTTGTGAAGTTTTCAAGTTTTGGGTGAAAGATTTGATGGATTATGGAACAAGGGTGGCAAGAGCCTAAGCTTGGGGATGCCCATGTCACCCCCAAGATAATATAAGGACACCAAAAAGACAAAGCTTGGGGATGCCCCGGAAGGCATCCCCTCTTTCATCTACTTCCATCGGTAACTTTACTTGGAGCTATATTTTTATTCACCACATGATATGTGTTTTGCTTGGAGCGTCTTGTATGATTTGAGTCTTTGCTTTTTAGTTTACCACAATCATCCTTGCTGTACACACCTTTTGAGAGAGACACACATGATTCGGAACTTATTAGAATACTCTATGTGCTTCACTTATATCTTTTGAATTATATAGTTTTGCTCTAGTACTTCACTTATATCTTTTAGAGCATGGTGGTGGATTTGTTTTATAGAAACTATTGATCTCTCATGATTCACTTAGATTATTTTGAGAGTCTTAAATAGAATGGTAATTTGCTTAAATAATCCTAATATGCTAGGTATTCAAGAATAGTAAAAACTTTCTTTTGAGTGCGTTGAATACTAAGAGAAGTTTGATGCTTGATGATTGTTTTGAGATACGGAGGTAGTGATATCAAAGTTGTGCTAGTTGAGTAGTTGTGAATTTGAGAAATACTTCTGTTGAAGTTTGCAAGTCCCGTAGCATGCACGTATGGTAAAAGTTATGTAACAAATTTGAAACATGAGGTGTTCTTTGAATGTCCTCCTTATGAGTGGCGGTCCGGGACGAGCGATGGTCTTTTCCTACCAATCTATCCCCCTAGGAGCATGCGCGTAGTGCTTGGTTTTTGATGACTTGTAGATTTTTGCAATAAGTATGTGAGTTCTTTATGACTAATGTTGAGTCCATGTATTATACGCACCCTCACCTTTCCATCATTGCTAGCCTCTTCGGTACCGTGCATTGCCCTTTCTCACATTGAGAGTTGGTGCAAACTTCGCCGGTGCATCCAAACCCCGTGATATGATACACTCTTTCACACATAAACCTCCGTATATCTTCCTCAAAACAGCCACCATACCTACCTATTATGGCATTTCCATAGCCATTCCGAGATATATTTCCATGCAACTTTCTACCATTCCGTTTATCATGACACATTCATCATTGTCATATTGCTTAGCATAATCATGTAGTTGACATAGTGTTTGTGGCAAAACCACCTTTCATAATTCTTTCATACATGCCACTCTTGGTTCATTGCATATCCCGGTACACCGCCGGAGGCATTCATATAGAGTCATACTTTGTTCTAGTATCGAGTTGTAATCATTGAGTTGTAAATAAATAGAAGTGTGATGATCTTCATTTTCTAGAGCATTGTCCCAAGTGAGGAATAATAAATAAAAAAAAAGAGAGAGAAAGGCCATACAAAAAAGAGAAGGCCCAAAAAATGAGAGAAAAAGAGAGAAGGGACAATGTTACTATCCTTTTACCACACTTGTGCTTCAAAGTAGCACCATAATCTTCATGATAGAGAGTCTCTTGTTTTGTCACTTTCATATACTAGTGGGAATTTTTCATTATAGAACTTGGCTTGTATATTCCAACAATGGGCCACCTCAAGTGCCCTAGGTCTTCGTGAGCAAGCAAGTTGGACGCACACCCACTTAGTTTTTTTGTTGAGCTTTCATACATTTATAGCTCTAGTGCATCCGTTGCATGGAAATCCCTACTCCTTGCATTAATATCAATCGATGGGCATCTCCATAGCTCATTGATTAGCCTCGTTGATGTGAGACTTTCTCCTTTTTTGTCTTCTCCACATAACCCCCATCATCATATTCTATTCCACCATAGTGCTATATCCATGGCTCATGCTCATGTATTGCGTGAAGGTTTATAAAGTTTGAGATTACTAAAGTATGAAACAATTGCTTGGCTTGTCATCGGGGTTGTGCATGATGAGAGCATTCTTGTGTGACGAAAATGGAGCATGACTAAACTATATGATTTTGTAGGGATGAACTTTCTTTGGCCATGTTATTTTGGGAGGACATAATTGCTTAGTTAGTATTCTCGAAGTATTATTATTTTTATGTCAATATGAACTTTTATCTTGAATCTTTCGGATCTGAATATTCATACCCCAATTAAGAAGAATTACATTGAAATTATGCCAAGTAGCACTCCGCATCAAAAATTCTGTTTTTATCATTTACCTACTCGAGGACGAGCAGGAATTAAGCTTGGGGATGCTTGATACCTCTCCAACGTATCTATAATTTTTGATTGCTCCATGCTATATTATCTTCTGTTTTGGACATTATTGGGCTTTATTATTCACTTTTATATTATTTTTGGGACTAACCTATTGACTGGAGGCCCAGCCCAGAATTGCTGTTTTTTTGCCTATTTCAGAGTTTCGCAGAAAAAGAATATCAAACGGAATGAAACCTTCGGGAACGTGATTTTCGGAACGAACATGATCCAGGAGACTTGGACCCTACGTCAAGAAATATACCAGGAGGCCACGAGGTCGGGGGGCGCGCCTACCCCCTCAGGCGCACCCTCCACCCTCGTGGGCCCCCTGTTGCTCCACCGACGTACTCCTTCCACTACAGGAATGAGCTACTTTGCCGTCTACCACGGCAGACGGCAAAGGCAAGGATGGCGGACGGCAAAGGCCTTTGCCGTCTGCCGCGGACGGCAAAAGGCTCCGGCAAAGTAGGCATCGGTAAAGAGCTTCTTTGCCGTCTGCTTTTGAAGCAGACGGCAAAGGGGCCTTTGTTATCAGCGGCTGACGGCAAAGAAAGCCGACGGCAATAAATGCGCTGTTAGTCCATTAGGCGGCTAACGGCAGCCTTTGCCGTCCGCCGCTGACGGCAAAGAGCATCCGGCCTTTGCCGTCCGCCGAATGACGTCAGCTGGATGTCACTGTGGGACAAGCCTTTGCCGTCTGCTGCTGTAGGCAAATGTGGGCATTCTTTGCCGTCTGCCAGTGTAGGCAATGCCTTTCCCGTCCGCCGCTGTAGGCAAACTGACCAAATGGGTCAGCTCCCTGGGAGCACAGGTGGCCGCCGCGTGGCTTCTTTGCCGTCCGCGGCAGACGGCAAAGGAGCCTTTTCCATCAGCGGCTGACGGCAAAGGTGCCTCTTTTTTTCTTTTTTTTAATCCAGCAATTTTCACAGCAAATATATGACATATATATATATATATTTCACAGGGCTATTTAACAGCAAACATATGACATATCCACCACATAAGTTTCATCGTACATACATATATAGTTCCATCCATTCATACATAGCAAGTTGCACATACACATTGTTCCATCCATACATATTACAATGCAAAGTTTCATCAAGATAGAAAGTTCCATCATAGCAAGCTAGAATAATACTAGAGGAGAATGAAAGAAAAAAGAAGCACTCCATCATAGCAAGCTAGCTTCCGTGAAGTGAATGAAATCTGCAAAATGGCAAATAAGAAAGTTAGAAAAAGGTGACTAGAAGAAGAAGTATATGCCATTTATGAGCTAACTTAGGTGAAATGGATCATTTATGAGCTAACTTAGTTGAAATGGATCGTTTATGAGATAACTTAGGTATAATGCATCATTTTAGAGCTAACCTAGGTAAGATGGATCATTTTGGAGCTAACCTAGGTGAAATGGATCGTTTTTGAGCTAAGTTTGGTGAAATGGATCGTTTATGAGCTAATCTAGGTGAAATAGATCATTCATGAGCTAACTTAGGTAAAATGCATCATTTTAGAGCTAACCTAGGTGTCATGGGTCATTTTGGAGCTAAACTAGGTAAAATGGATCGTTTGTGAGCTAACCTAGGTGAAATGGATCGTTTATGAGCTAATCTAGGTAAAATGTGTCATTTTAGAGCTAACTTGGGTAAAATGCATCATTTTGGAGCTAACCTAGGTAAGATGGGTCATTTTGGAGCTAACCTAGGTAAAATGGGTCATTTTAGAGCTAACATAGGTAAAATGGATCATTTTGGAGCTAGTCTAGGTAAAATGGGTCATTTTATTGCTAACTTGGGTAAAATGGATCATTTATGAGCTAACTAAGGTAAAATGGGTCATTTTAGAGCTAACTTAGGTAAAATGGATTATTTATGAGCTAACTAAGCTAATTATGCCATTTTTGACATAAGTAAGCTAAGTACATGTCATTATTGAGCAAACCTAGTTAACTAAGCATATTAGAGCTTACTTAGGTCATTTTGGAGGAAACAAAGCTAAGTATAGATCGTTTTAGAGCTAACTTAGGTAAAATGGATGGTTTTGGAGGTCAGTAAGCTTATTAAGTCATTTTGGAGGAAAACAAGCTAACTCTAGGTCATTGTGGTAAGCATATTGGAGGAAATAAGGCTAAGTCTAGGTCTTTATGCATTTGTTTAGCAAAACACTAGAGAAACTTACCATGATCATGGAGGTGTAGGAGCATGTTGGCTCGTGCCGGTAGCTGGAGAAGGATCATGCGATGCTTGTCTGGAGTTACGCTGTACCAAAGATCATTTCCAATGTCTCGTTAGCATGATGACACTCAAATGTTAAGAGTAGCAAGTAATGTCCATTCAAATTAAACTCATCGTGGTCCCAGGAGCAATCACCGGCATCGGCGCGGAGCGGTCTGACCGGTCTTCTCGCACATAGACTGCACATTTGGTTTTGACGACTCAGTCATACTAGTTAGTAATGAGACAAACACTACATGAATCTTTTGGCTAATCTGCAGAAGAAACATACCACAAGGAGCTCGTACATGGCCCTTGCCTACATGTCATTCCGTGCCCTCTCCTCCTCCAACATCTTTGTCGTCCTCTCCTCCAACTCCCGCTGCCTCTCCGCCTCCTCCGCCAGATGTTTCTCCGTTCTATCTCTCTCACTCTGTATAGCAGCCTGCAACACCACTCCTCGTTACCATTTGTAATCATTGACGGAAGCACACACAATGTAATGGAGAAAGATAGCTGAGTACGTATAACTAACTTTGATGGCGAGTTGGACTGGCCGTTCACGAGGCCTTATCTCAGGAGCGGAGCTCGACTGGCGCGCCTTGATCTCCGGGAGAGTGCTAGTACAACGGATAAGTCCATCTCCAATGGCTATGGAGCCATGGGACCTCCCGCCACCAGATATCATCACCAGCTCTGGATCAATGGGACCCTGGCTCGGGTTAAAGTCCTCCCCTTTCCTCGCCTTCCCCTCATCTCTATATTTCACGAGCTTGTCATGGGAGGAGATGTTGGTGAAGTTGTTTGCATCATCGAGGTCAGACGGAGAGAATGCCTTGACTTTCTTGAAAGAGGCAGTGTGGGCCATGGCATATAGGTCGTACACCTCTGGCACCTTATCCGCCTTATTGTAGCGTGCCTGAAAGAGAGAAACAAAGTAAATTAGTAATTAAAGGGCTCAAGCTAGCATGATGAATGAATTGCATGAATCATGAAGCAAACCACATACCCAGTTCCGCCCGAACTGATATAAGTTGGAGCTGCCTTGATGGTGTGGCACACCTTCCATTTGGGCACGTTTGTCCTTGGCGTCGTTGTGGAGGGCTGGCCATTCTTTTGAGCACCACTCATTGACCAACACCTCCCAACAATCCATCCGATCCGCACACCATCTCGGAGGCGCCTAAGTTAGCAAATAGAAACTTCAGCGCTACGGCTATGAATTACTAAATGAAGGAAGTAAGTACAAGGCCTTAAGAATTACCTTCATGTACTGCTCCTTACTCAGGAACTTCTCGTTGCACGCTGGCTTGGTCTTCTTGAGACCAGGCAAGGCGTAGTAGTCTCGAACAGCCTGCACCCGAGCCTCGTGCCGTAAGTTCTGTAGTAGGCGCTTGCAGACGTTATCAATAACATTTGCCGCGTCCTCCTCGTATCCCTCCTCACACCTGTAGAATGTCTGCAAACAAATGAGACAATATTGATTAGTACAATTAATAACTAGCTAGTTGAAGATATTTAATTGTGTAAAGGAGAAATTACCCAAAACTTTCTGATCACCACGTCTTCCCTCGTCTTGCACAAGACACCGTCGATAATCTCACCCGGCGGGGCCGAGGCAGCCAAGTAGTGCTCCCAGCTCAATCCAAGCTCTGGAAGCCGACCCTCACCAGGCAACGTGACAAACCCCGGGAAGTTTTGCCGACAAAGAACTCCAAGGACGGAGTTGGGCCCGCAGACACTATGATGGTGGTCCCAACCCCTACAGCATGACAAGGTCAAAGCATTAGATATTTGAAGAAATGTGAATGTAGAAGGTACAAAAAGATTAAATGCACTTACCTCTCCCCATCAGGGAAAATCAACCACCTCTGCTCGCGGGTCGCCGGCACGGACGGGAGCCGTGTACAACCACGCTGGTAGACGGTGCCCCCCTCCTCCTCAATATCAGTCGGCTCCCCACCATCATCAGCATGGCCACTCGGCCCCTCAGACTCATCCGGCCAGGTACCCCATCCAGACGTGTGTTCCTCTAGGGTCTCGTGGGCCGAAGGCCCGTCGACCCAAGGCTCGTAGGCCGAAGGCCCGTCGACCCGAGGCTCGTGGGCCGAAGGCTCGTGGATCGGAGTCCGTGTAGCCTCCTCCTCGGACGAGTCCACCCTAGCAGTCACGTGCTCGGGTGAAACAGCTGGGGGCGGCGGCGAGGAAGGCGCCCTAGCAGTCACCCTACCTCCTCTCCCGCGACCACGTGCTCCAACTCCTCTCTTCTTCCCTCCCTTACCTTGTCCCCTGCTGGGCACCGCTGTCGATGGAGAAGGGCCCGGCGATGTCGCCATACTGTCCAGTGATGCTCGGCGGAGAGATGCGTGTGGAATGGAAGACCTCCCACCACACGCCGACGTAGAAGGGGCCTCGGAGCGCTCCCGACCAGTGCCCACCATCTTTCAACACCTGCCATGACAAAGAGTAAACGAAATTAGTACAACATAAAAAAATACCGACATGAATAATAATATGTATATCACTTAAGTGTATCATCATCAAGTACAACATAAAAAAATTGAATACCTGACACTACTAATAATCTCGATCACTATCATTAATAAATGCATAATCATCATCATCACTATAATCAATGACGGGCTCATAGGGTTCAGTGGCATCAACATGTGGAAGGCCACCTTGACGTAATCGGTCAAGCATTGACAGGTCATCCGCAGCAGTAACCTCTTCTTGTTCTGGCTCTTCTTGTTCCTCCTCTAGGTTGATGTCGGATTCACTGTCGCTGTCTACTTCAATGTTTTGGGGTGAAGTATAGCGGTTCGTGAAACGCTTTTTGGAAAGACGTGTCTCTTGGAAGAATTCTCCTTCATATGTGTCTGGGTTAATGTGAGGTTCATAATCCCCTTCCTTTGGGGGAGATAGTCTAGCACGTGGCGGCACTTCATAAACGACATCCCAACCTTTCAGATTTGGATTAGTTTGGCAGGCCCACGGTATATAGAATACTTGGGTCGCCTGTGGAGCCGTAATATAGACATCAGGAACATCTAAATGGGTGCTTTGTTTGATTTCAACTAGCCCTATATGTTCATTAGTCCTTCTAGTCTCCTTCGGCTGAAACCAATAACATTTGAAGAGTACGACATTCGGTGGGTTGTCACCATAGAATAGAAGTTCATAAATTGCTTCAACTCTCCCATAATACTCGGTACCTCCTTCGCCGATAGCAGATACACAACAATTTGTAGACTTTCGGTCGGCCATAGACAGGTCTTTGCCATAGGTACGAAAGCGATACCCGTTGATGTCGTATTTGTCAAATGAACGGACCTTATAGTCAAAACCATTAGCGACTTGTCTCAATTCGGTGTCCATAGATTCTGAATTAGCCTACAAGTTTAATACGAAAGGATTGTTGCATTAGGCAGAAATTAGCGAATGTAATGAAATGGTCTAATAGAAATTACCGTTTCTTTGAACCAAGAGATGAAACCGGGATAGCCGCCTCCTTGCTTTGCGAGAAGCTCATAATCTTCGGCGGAATCCTTTTGGATTACCGCTCCATACGAGAATATGGCGATGTATCGACTATATGAAATATGCAGGAATAAGAGCACTTCAAAGGAAATAGAAGTTGCGAAACAATGTACCGAGAACTTACTCGATGTACGGCCGCACTTCTGTCAGGTTGTTGAAGATATACAACATAATGGTCCGCCATTCTTCGTTATCCAAAGATATTGGTTTCGAACCACTGGCTGGTGCGAGATTCCCTTTGAATAGGCTGAGGTTGGATCCACCCTTTTGAGGTTCGTCAGCATTGTACCGAGGCTTTGGATTATGCAAATGACGATTTTTGGCTTCGTAGTGTGCTGTCACGAAGTTTGCCGCCTCCTTAGTGATGAATGCCTCAGCCATCGATGCTTCAATTCTACGTTTATTTTTACATTTTTGTCGAAGCGTCTTCTGCATCCTCTCAGTTGGGTAGCACCAACGATTTTGCATGGGCCCCCCCAATCTTGCCTCAGTCGGGAGATGCAAAATCAAATGCTGCATTGGATTAAAGAAGCCCGGTGGAAAGATCTTCTCTAACTTGCAGATCAACTCCGGCGCCAACTCTTCCATTTCTTCTAGCACGCCAGGCGATAGTTCTTTCGCACAAAGAACATAGAAGAAATAGCTGAGTTCTGCCAGTACTAGCCATTCATCCTCAGGGATGAAGCCACGCAACATCACCGGCATTACCCGCTCAATCCATATGTGCCAATCATGACTCTTGAGACCAAATATCTTCAATTTATCAAGACTCGCTCCCCTCTTTAGATTCGCTGCATACCCATCGGGGAACATCAACTGCATTTTCACCCACAAGATAATTTCCCTCATAGCTGGCCTTCCAAGATTGAACCATGCCTTTGGCTTCGTCCAGTTCTGCTTTCCTTTCGGTTCTTTCATGTTTTGTAACGGCTTATCACATAGCGCCTCCAGATCGAGTCTAGCCTTAGTATTATCCTTTGACTTCCCATCTATGCCGAACAATGTACCAAAAAGTGCCTCGGCGATATTCTTCTCACTGTGCATCAAGTCGATGTTCTGTGGGCAAAGGAGGTCTTTGAAATAAGGCAGATCCCATAAGCATGTCTTATGAGTCTAGGCGTGCTTAGAATTATACCCCTTGAAGTACCCTGGACGCTCTGGATCTGGCTCGAGAGCATTTAACTGATCCAGGGTCTGTTGGCCTGTCAACGTAGGTGGTGCAGAGTTTTTGACAACTCTACCTCTGATGAAGTTCTTCTTGTCTTTCCTGAACTTATGGCAAGGATCCAGGAACTGTCTATGCATGTCGAAGCAAGAAAACTTGCGACCGGCCTGAAGACAACGAAACTCAAGAGCTCCCTTGCATGCGGGGCACGGGAACCTTCCATGCACACAACAGCCAACGAATAGCGCATATGCCGGCAAGTCATGCGTCGAGTACATGTAGTTGGGCCCTGGAATTATCAACGTCAGGAAAATGTTCTTTCTTTGCATAATCTGTCCGGGGCGGAGATTGAGTGGAAAGACAAATACGGGCCAACAACTGTATTGGGCTGCCATTAGACCAAACACACTGAACCCATCCGTGCTGATGCCGACTCGAGGATGCCTCGGATCTGCCGCTTTGTCAGCATGTAATTCATCAAACTTTTTCCATGCAACACCATCCGATGTGTGTACGATCATCAGATTCCCATCTGCAGCTAGTTCGGTTCTTTTGCCCGTTTTGTGCCATGTCATCTGTCTGGCTGTCTCTTCGACAATGAATAGACGTTGAAGTCTTGGTACGATTGGCATATACCGAAGAACACTAACGGGGATTTTGGTCTATTTCTTCTCACCCATACCGTTGTCTACCACAACATACCTGGAAGACTTGCAAATGGGACAATAGTTCAAGTCCGCATAGTCAAGCCTAAATAAGACACATCCTTTCTCACAGGCATGTATCTTCTCATAGGGCATCTTCAGTGCACGGAGGATTTTGTCCGACTGGTACAGGTTTGCAGGCATTACATGGCCTTTGGGTAGAAAGCGTCCAAATACTATCATCATTGCGTCGTAGCATTCTCTGCCCAAGTTGAACTGAGCCTTCAGAGCCATTACTTGTGAGATGGCATCCAACTGACAAAGCTCAGTGTGCTCATGGAGCGGACGTTTTGAAGACTCCAACATTTCATTGAAGGCCTTTACAGATTCCTCCATCTCCTCGTCCGAATCCCGAGAATCATCGAAGTCTTGCACCATGTTTTCCATCCCGGTACCATGCTCGTCAGTGCGATGACGATCCACCTCAGCTCGGTCACGTTGGGCAGACTCACCATGATATGTCCACACCGTATAATCGGGCGTAAAACCACTCTTCTGCAGGTGTTTGCCCATTTCAGCCTCTGTCCTCTTTTCCCAATTGCCGCACCGTAAACAGGGGCACCAGGTTTTCCTCTGGCCATTTGCAAATGCGGCTTGCACAAACCCCTTGGTTTTTGTGAACCATTCAGTGCTCCATTTGTTCTGACCAGTGTGACCGGTGTACATCCACGCACGATCACTCATCTTGACTTTCAGAGCTACTGGACACACAACAAATATATATATATATATATATATATAATTCACCATGTATATATTCATCAGTTGATCTACTTTGTCAATTTTATTACGTCCATGCAACCTACACTCTAATAGGTAATGATAGGTCCTAATCCCACCCGAGTATGTGTAGATTGGGTTCATTTTCCCATGCTACGCTCCGGATCCGACGCAAAATTTCAGCAACACCTCCCCGCTGTTCTCCTATTACACGTCTCTGCAATAAA
This sequence comes from Aegilops tauschii subsp. strangulata, assembly GCF_002575655.3. Lineage (NCBI taxonomy): Eukaryota > Viridiplantae > Streptophyta > Magnoliopsida > Poales > Poaceae > Aegilops > Aegilops tauschii. Next base: position 7,071,578 of record NC_053039.3, read on the forward strand.
CAGAGAGGATGTGTACCCGGAGAACAACAGGGGAGGCACTGACGAAATTTATGCGTCGGATCCAGAGCAAAGCATATGGGAAAACGAACCCAATCTACACATACTCGGGCTGTCCATGGATAGCGTTGGACAATTCGAAAGAATCACGGTTATAAATATGCAAATGCATGCATATTTATAACTATAACGCTTTAGAACGGGAGACACATATTGGTTACGCATACTGATGATTCAAGACAGATATATAGCTAGCTATCAAGTTTCATCGGCACGAACACCGGAACAGAGCAAATAATTAAGGGGGGAGGAGGACATGTCATTTGTGCTCACCCACGAACAAAGGGGCAGAGCTCGTCAAACGCACGGGGAGGTCGTCGAACACCAAACCTTGCAGCGATGAAACAACTGCACATTTAAATCTACCCGATCAACACAATTATATATGATGTTTTTCATAACAAAATCAAAAAATATATGACCTAACCCATAATTCACAAATATATAACCCCGTCGGCCTCTGGAAGGCCAAAGAGCACCTTTTCGGGAGGTGTCGGGGGTCGGGGTGTCGTGTCGGTGTCGGGGTGCCGTGTCAGGGTCGGGGTGCTGTTTCGGGGTCGGGGTGTCGTGTCGGGGTCGATCAGGGTGTCGGGGTGTGGTGTCGGGGTCGGGGTGTCGGGGTCAGGGGGTCAGGGGGTCGGGGTGTTGGGGTGTGGTGTCGGGGTCAGGGTGTCGGGGTCAGGGGGTCAGGGTGCTGTTTCGGGGTCGGGGTGTGGTGTCGGGGTCGGGGTGTCGAGGTCAGGGGGTCAGGGGGTCGGGGTGTAGGGGTGTGGTGTCGGGGTCAGGTGGTCGGGGTGTCGGGGTGTCATGTCGGGGTCGGGGTGTCGGGGTCAGGGGGTCGGGGTGTTTCCTTCTATCCTTCTTCTTCTTTCCTTTCTTCTTCTTCTTCTTCTTTCCTTCTCTTCTTCTTCCCCTTCTACATATTCTTCTTTTCTTCTTCTTCTTTTTTCATATTTTTTCTACTTCTTTTAATAATATAACTAATTATCTAAACCCTAACACTAACACATACACATACACTAACACTAACACTAACACATATCTAGACCTAAATCTAACACTACACTAAATCTAACACTAACACTAACACATATATAGACCTAAATCTAACACAAACAATTAAACAGAAAAAAAGAAAAAACAGGAAAAAAATAACTCACCGAAGCTCGGGGGGGTGGCGATGGCGACGGGGGCGGCGGGCGGCAGGGTGGCGATGGCGACGGGGGTGGCAGGGCTCCGGGGCGGTGGAGCTCAGCGGAGCCGGCAGGGAGGCGGGGCCGATGGGGCCGCGGTGGCACCGGGGGCGACGGGGCAGGCTGCGGCGGGTGGCGGCGGCGGCGGCGGGTGCTGGGGGCGGTGGCAGGGGCGGGGGCAGGTGGCGGCGGCGGCGGCGGATGCTGGGGGCGGGGGCGGTGGCGGCGGCGGTGGCGGTGGCGGGGTGGTGGGGCGACGGGGCAGGCTGCGGCGGGTGGCGGGGGTGGCGGCGGGTGGGGGGGCGGCGCCACGCGGCGGGGGGTCGATCTGTTCGTGGAGAGAAACAGAGAGGAAGGGGGTGGGGGCTCGGCCGTTAGTTAGGTTAGTGAAGTTAGGTCTTTGCTGTCCGCTATTTTTCTCTCTTTGTCGTCCGCTAGCGGACGGCAAAGAGGGGAGCCGTTAAGTTTTGTCTAATCAGCTCGTAAGTGGGGCCACCTCTCACTTTGCCGTCACCCAGCTGACGGCAAAGAATCTTTGTCGTGAGCTAGCGGACGGCAAAGAACTGGCTGATGGCAAAATCCTTCTTTGCCATCAGCCAGTTCTTTGTCGTCCTTTTTTGTAAGCGGACGGCAAAGACCTTCTTTGCCGTCAGCTAGCAGACGGCAAAGAACTGGCAGACGGCAAATAAGCTAATTCCAGTAGTGTTCCTCCTATATATACCTACGTACCCCCAAACGATCAGATACGGAGCCAAAAACCTAATTCCACCGCCGCAACCTTCTGTACCCACGAGATCCCATCTTGGGGCCTGTTCCGGAGCTCCACCGGAAGGGGCATCGATCACGGAGGGCTTCTACATCAACACCATAGCCCCTCCGATGAAGTGTGAGTAGTTTACCTCAGACCTTCGGGTCCATAGTTATTAGCTAGATTGCTTCTTCTCTCTTTTTGGATCTCAATACAATGTTCTCCCCCTCTCTCGTGGAGATCTATTCGATGTAACCTTCTTTTTGCGGTGTGTTTGTTGAGACCGATGAATTGTGGGTTTATGATCAAGTTTATCTATGAACAATATTTGAATCTTCTCTGAATTCTTTTATGTATGATTGGTTATCTTTGCAAGTCTCTTTGAATTATCAGTTTGGTTTGGCCTACTAGATTGATCTTTCTTGCAATGGGAGAAGTGCTTAGCTTTGGGTTCAATCTTGCGGTGTCCTTTCCCAGTGACACCAGGGGCAGCAAGGCACGTATTGTATTGTTGCCATCGAGGATAACAAGATGGGTTTTTTATCATATTGCATGAATTTATCCCTCTACATCATGTCATCTTGCTTAAGGCGTTACTCTGTTCTTATGAACTTAATACTCTAGATGCATGCTGGATAGCGGTCGATGTGTGGAGTAATAGTAGTAGATGCAGGTAGGAGTCGGTTTACTTGTCTTAGACGTGATGCCTATATACATGATAATACCTAGATATTCTCATAACTATGCTCAATTCTGTCAATTGCTCAACAGTAATTTGTTCACCCACCGTAAAATACTTATGCTCATGAGAGAAGCCATTAGTGAAACCTATGGCCCCGGGGTCTATTTTCCATCATATTAATCTTCCAATACTTAGTTATTTTCCTTTGCTTTTATTTTACTTTGCATCTTTATCATAAAAATACCAAAATATTATCTTATCATATCTATCAGATCTCACTCTTGTAAGTGACCATGTAGTGATTGACAACCCCTTATCGCGTTGGTTGCGAGGATTTATTTGTTTTGTGTAGGTGCGAGGGACTCGCGCGTAGCCTCCTACTGGATTGATACCTTGGTTCTCAAAAACTGAGGGAAATACTTAGGCTACTTTGCTGCATCACCCTTTCCTCTTCAAGGGAAAACCAACACAGTGCTCAAGAGGTAGCAGTCATATCGTAGCGGTGCTTAGGTGAAGCCCTGCGTCGGTAGCAACATCATCACTGTCACCACGCCGTCGTGCTGACGGAACTCTCCCGTGAAGCTCTGCTGGATCGGAGTTCGCGGGACGTCATCGAGCTGAACGTGTGCTGGACTCGGAGGTGCCGTACGTTCGGTACTTGGATCGGTTGGCTCGTGAAGACGTACGACTACATCAACTGCGTTGTGCTAACACTTCCGCTTTCGGTCTACGAGGGTACGTGGACAACATTTTCCCCTCTCGTTGCTATGCATCACCATGATCTAGTGTGTGCGTAGGAATTTTTTTGAATTTACTACGTTCCCCAATAGTGGCATCCGAGCCAGGTTTTATGCGTAGATGTTATATGCACGAGTAGAACACAAGTGAGTTGTGGACGGTACAAGTCATACTGCTTACCAGCATGTCATACTTTGGTTCGGCGGTATTGTTGGATGAAGCGGCCCGGACCGACATTACGCGTACGCTTACGCGAGACTGGTTCTACCGACGTGCTTTGCACATAGGTGGCTGGCGGGTGTCAGTTTCTCCAACTTTAGTTGAACCGAGTGTGGCTACGCCCGGTCCTTGAGAAGGTTAAAACAACACTAACTTGACGAACTAACATTGTGGTTTTGATGCGTAGGTAAGAACGGTTCTTGCTCAGCCCGTAGCAGCCACGTAAAACTTGCAACAACAAAGTAGAGGACGTCTAACTTGTTTTTGCAGGGCATGTTGTGATGTGATATGGTCAAGGCATGATGCTATATTTTATTGTATGAGATGATCATGTTTTGTAACCGAGTTATCGGCAACTGGCAGGAGCCATATGGTTGTCACTTCATTGTATGCAATGCAATCGCCCTGTAATTGCTTTACTTTATCACTAAGCGGTAGCGATAGTCGTAGAAGCAATAGTTGGCGAGACGACAACAATGCTACGATGGAGATCAAGGTGTCGCGCCGGTGACGATGGTGATCATGACGGTGCTTCGGAGATGGAGATCACAAGCACAAGATGATGATGGCCATATCATATCACTTATATTGATTGCATGTGATGTTTATCTTTTATGCATCTTATTTTGCTTCGGTTGACGGTAGCATTATAAGATGATCTCTCACTAAATTTGAAGATAAAGGTGTTCTCCCTGAGTATGCACCGTTGCCAAAGTTCGTCGTGCCGAGACACCACGTGATGATCGGGTGAGATAAGCTCTACATTCATCTACAACGGGTGCAAGCCAGTTTTTGCACACGCAAAATACTCAGGTTAAACTTGACGAGCCTAGCATATGCAGATATGGCCTCGGAACACTGAGACCGAAAGGTCGAGCGTGAATCATATAGTAGATATGATCAGCATAGTGATGTGCACCATTGAAAACTACTCTATCTCACGTGATGATCGAAAATGGTTTAGTTGATTTGGATCACGTGATCACTTAGATGATTAGAGGGATGTCTATCTAAGTGGTAGTTCTTAAGTAATATGATTAATTGAACTTAAATTTATCATGAACTTAGTACCTGATAGTATTTTGCTTGTCTTTGTTGATTGTAGATAGATGGCCCGTGCTGTTGTTCTGTTGAATTTTAATGCGTTCCTTGAGAAAGCAAAGTTGAAAGATGATGGTAGCAATTACACGGACTGGGTCCGTAACTTGAGGATTATCCTCATTGCTGCACAGAACAATTACGTCCTGGAAGCACCGCTAGGTGTACCACCTGCGCCGGCAACTGCAGACATTGTGAATGCCTGGCAGTCGCGTGTTGATGACTACTCGATAGTTCAGTGTGCCATGCTTTACGGCTTAGAACCGGGACTTCAATGACGTTTTGAACGTCATGGAGCATATGAGATGTTCCAGGAGTTGAAGTTAATATTTCAAGCAAATGCCCGGATTGAGAGATATGAAGTCTCCAATAAGTTCTACAGCTGCAAAATGGAAGAGAATAGTTCTGTCAGTGAACATATACTCAGAATGTCTGGGTACTGCAATCACTTGATTCAACTGGGAGTTAATCTTCCGGATGATAGTGTCATTGACAGAATTCTTCAATCACTGCCACCAAGCTACAAGAGCTTCGTGATGAACTATAATATGCAAGGGATGGATAAGACAATTCCCGAGCTCTTCGCAATGCTAAAAGTTGCGGAGGTAGAAATCAAGAAGGAGCATCAAGTGTTGATGGTCAACAAGACCACCAGTTTCAAGAAAAAGGGCAAAGGGAAGAAGAAGGGGAACTTCAAAAAGAATAGCAAACAAGTTGCTGCTCAAGAGAAGAAACCCAAGTCTGGACCTAAACCTGAGACTGAGTGCTTCTACTGCAAGCAGACTGGTCACTGGAAGCGGAACTGCCCCAAGTATTTGGCGGATAAGAAGGATGGCAAGGTGAACAAAGGTATAAGTGATATACATGTTATTGATGTGTACCTTACTAGAGCTCGCAATAGCACCTGGGTATTTGATACTAGTTCTGTTGCTAATATTTGCAACTCGAAATAGGGACTACGGATTAAGCGAAGACCTGGCTAAGGATGAGGTGACGATGCGCGTGGGAAATGGTTCCAAAGTCGATGTGATCGCCGTCGGCACGCTACCTCTACATCTACCTTCGGGATTAGTTTTAGACCTAAATAATTGTTATTTGGTGCCAGCGTTAAGCATGAACATTATATCTGGATCTTGTTTGATGCGAGACGGTTATTCATTTAAATCTGAGAATAATGGTTGTTCTATTTATATGAGTAATATCTTTTATGGTCATGCACCCTTGAAGAGTGGTCTATTTTTGTTGAATCTCGATAGTAGTGATACACATATTCATAATGTTGAAGCCAAAAGATGCAGAGTTGATAATGATAGTGCAACTTATTTGTGGCACTGCCGTTTGGGTCATATTGGTGTAAAGCGCATGAAGAAACTCCATATTGATGGACTTTTGGAATCACTTGATTATGAATCACTTGGTACTTGCGAACCATGACTTATGGGCAAGATGACTAAAACGCTGTTCTCCGGAACAATGGAGCGAGCAATAGATTTGTTGGTGATCATACATACTGATGTATGTGGTCTGATGAATGTTGAGGCTCGTGGCGGGTATCGTTATTTTCTCACCTTCACAGATGATTTGAGCAGATATGGGTATATCTACTTAATGAAACATAAGTCTGAAACATTTGAAAAGTTCAAAGAATTTCAGAGTGAAGTGGAAAATCATCGTAATAAGAAAATAAAGTTTCTATGATCTGATCGTGGAGGAGAATATTTGAGTTACGAGTTTGGTCTACATTTGAAACAATGCGGAATAGTTTCGCAACTCACGCCACCCGGAACACCACAGCGTAATGGTGTGTCTGAACGTTGTAATCATACTTTACTAGATATCGTGCGATCTATGGTGTCTCTTACTGATTTACCGCTATCATTTTGGGGTTATGCTTTAGAGACGGCTGCATTCACGTTAAATAGGGCACCATCGAAATCCGTTGAGACGACGCCTTATGAACTGTGGTTTGGCAAGAAACCAAAGTTGTCGTTTATTAAAGTTTGGGGCTGCGATGCTTATGTGAAAAAGCTTCAACCTGATAAGCTCAAACCCAAATTGGAGAAATGTGTCTTCATAGGATACCCAAAGGAAACTGTTGGGTACACCTTCTATCACAGATCCGAAGGCAAGACATTCGTTGCTAAGAATGGATCCTTTCTAGAGAAGGACTTTCTCTCGAAAGAAGTGAGTGGGAGGAAAGTAGAACTTGATGAGGTAACTGTACCTGCTCCCTTATTGGAAAGTAGTTCATCACGGAAACCGGTTCCTGTGAAACCTACACCAATTAGTGAGGAAGCTAATGATATTGATCATGAAACTTCAGATCAAGTTACTACTGAACATCGTAGGTCAACCAGAGTAAGATCCGCACCAGAGTGGTATGGTAATCCTATTCTGGAGGTCATGTTACTTGACCAAGGCGAACCTACGAACTATGAACAAGCGATGGTGAGCCCAGATTCCGCACAATGGCTTGAGGCCATGAAATCTGAGATGGGATCCATGTATGAGAACAAAGTGTGGACTTTGGTTGACTTGCCCGATGATCGGCAAGCCATTGAGAATAATTGGATCTTCAAGAAGAAGACTGACGCTGACGGTAATGTTACTGTCTATAAAGCTCGACTTGTTGCGAAAGGTTTTCGACAAGTTCAAGGGATTGACTACGATGAGACTTTCTCACCCGTAGCGATGCTTAAGTCTGTCCGAATCATGTTAGCAATTGCCGCATTTTATGATTATGAAATTTGGCAGATGGATGTCGAAACTGCATTCCTGAATGGATTTCTGGAAGAAGAGTTGTATATGATGCAACCAGAAGGTTTTGTCGATCCAAAGGGAGCTAACAAAGTGTGCAAGCTCCAGCGATCCATTTATGGACTGGTGCAAGCCTCTCGGAGTTGGAATAAACGTTTTGATAGTGTGATCAAAGCATATGGTTTTATATAGACTCTTTGAGAAGCCTGTATTTACAAGAAAGTGAGTGGGAGCTCTGTAGCATTTCTGATATTATATGTGGATGACATATTGCTGATTGGAAATGATATAGAATTTCTGGACAACATAAAAGGATATTTGAATAAGAGTTTTTCTATGAAAGACCTCGGTGAAGCTGCTTACATATTAGGCATCAAGATCTATAGAGATAGATCAAGACGCTTGATAGGACTTTCACAAAGCACATACCTTGACAAAGTTTTGAAGAAGTTCAAAATGGATCAAGCAAAGAAAGGGTTCTTTCCTGTGTTACAAGGTGTGAAGTTGAGTCAGACTCAATGCCCGACCACTGCAGAAGATAGAGAGAAAATGAAAGGTGTTCCCTATGCTTTAGCCATAGGCTCTATCATGTATGCAATGCTGTGTACCGAACCTAATGTGTGTCTTGCTATTAGCCTAGCAGGGAGGTACCAAAGTAATCCACGAGTGGATCACTAGACAGCGGTCAAGAACATCCTGAAATACCTGAAAAGGACTAAGGATATGTTTCTCGTTTATGGAGGTGACAAAGAGCTAGTCATAAATGGTTACGTTGATGCAAGCTTTGACACTGATCCGGACGATTCTAAATCGCAAACCAGATACATGTTTACATTGAACGGTGGAGCTGTCAGTTGGTGCAGTTCTAAACAAAGCATCGTGGCGGGATCTACGTGTGAAGCAGAGTACATAGCTGCTTTGGAAGTAGCAAATGAAGGAGTCTGGATGAAGGAGTTCATATCGATCTAGGTGTCATACCTAGTGCATCGGGTCCAATGAAAATCTTCTGTGACAATACTGGTGCAATTGCCTTGGCAAAGGAATCCAGATTTCACAAGAGGACCAAGCACATCAAGAGACGCTTCAATTCCATCCGGGACCAAGTCCAGGTGGGAGACATAGAGATTTGCAAGATACATACGGATCTGAATATTGCAGACCCATTGACTAAGCCTCTTCCACGAGCAAAACATGATCAACACCAAAACTCCATGGGTGTTAGAATCATTACTGTATAATCCAGATTATTGACTCTAGTGCAAGTGGGAGACTGAAGGAAATATGCCCTAGAGGCAATAATAAAGTTATTATTTATTTCCTCATATCATGATAAATGTTTATATTCATGCTAGAATTGTATTAACCGAAAACATAATACATGTGTGAATACATAGACAAACATAATGTCACTAGTATGCCTCTACTTAACTAGCTCGTTAATCGAAGATGGTTGAGTTTCCTAGCCATGGACATGAGTTGTCATTTGATTAACGGGATCACATCATTAGAAGAATGATGTGATTGACTTGACCCATTCCGTTAGCTTAGCACTTGATCGTTTAGTATGATGCTATTGCTTTCTTCATGACTTATACATGTTCCTATGACTATGAGATTATGCAACTCCCGTTTACCGGACGAACACTTTGTGTGCCACCAAACGTCACAACGTAACTGGGTGATTATAAAGGTGCTCTACAGGTGTCTCCGAAGGTACTTGTTGAGTTGGCGTATTTCGAGATTAGGATTTGTCACTCCGATTGTCGGGGAGGTATCTCTGGGCTCTCTCGGTAATGCACATCACTATAAGCCTTGCAAGCAATGTGACAAATGAGTTAGTTACGGGATGATGCATTACAGAAAGAGTAAAGAGACTTGCCGGTAACGAGATTGAACTAGGTATTGAGATACCGACGATCGAATCTCGGGCAAGTAACATACCGATGACAAAGGGAACAATGTATGTTGTTATGCGGTTTGACCGATAAAGATCTCCGTAGAATATGTAGGAGCCAATATGAGCATCCAGGTTCCTCTATTGGTTATTGACCGGAGACGTGTCTCGGTCATGTCTACATAGTTCTCGAACCCGTAGGGTCCGCACGCTTAAAGTTAGATGACGATCAGTATTATGAGTTTTGTGTTTTGATGTACCGAAGGTAGTTTGGAGTCCCGGATATGATCACGGACATGACGAGGAGTCTCGAAATGGTCGAGACATAAATATTGATATATTGGAAGCCTATATTTGGATATCGGAAGTGTTCCGAGTGAAATCAGGATTTTACCGGAGTACCGGGGGTTACCGGAACCCCCCGGGGAAGTAATGGGCCGATTGGGCCTTAGTGGAGAACAGAGAGGGCAGCCAGGAGGTGGCGCGCGGCCCCCCTTGCCCTAGTCCGAATTGGACAAGGGAAGGGGGCGGCGGCCTCCCTCTCCTTCCTTCTCTCCACCTCCTCCTTCCCCCCTTCTCCTACTCCTACTAGGAAAGGAGGAGTCCTACTCCCGGTGGGAGTAGGACTCCCCCCTTGGCGCGCCCTCCCTGGCCGGCCGCCTCTCCCCCCTTGTTCCTTTATATACGGGGGCAGGGGGGCACCTCTAGACACACAAGTTGATCTATTGATCTATTCCAGCCGTGTGCGGTGCTCCCTCCACCATATTCCACCTCAGTCATATCGTAGCGGTGCTTAGGCGAAGCCCTGCGTCGGTAGCAACATCATCACCGTCACCACGCCGTCGTGCTGACGGAACTCTCCCGTGAAGGTCTGCAGGATCAGAGTTCGCGGGACGTCATCGAGCTGAACGTGTGCTAAACTCGAAGGTGCCATACGTTCAGTACTTGGATCGGTCGGATCGTGAAGACGTACGGCTACAGCAACCGCGTTGTGCTAAAGCTTCCGCTTTCGGTCTACGAGGGTACGTGGACAACACTCTCCCCTCTCGTTGCTATGCATCACCATGATCCTGTGTGTGCGTAGGATATTTTTTGAAATTACTATGTTCCCCAACACGAGGCCGGTGGAGAAGATCAGCTTCTCTCGGTTAATGTTGATACAATAATAATCGATGACCACTCACTCTCATCCACGCCTAGTAATACCCACGGCACACAGGCCACACTCATGCATCATGTCCTGACTATGCGGGCCCACTGGTCACCCCTCCTCCATGCGCCTTGACTTCGTCAACCCCGTCTGGTCGTGGCTCGGTTGTCTCGCTGCCCAGTGGGGCCACCGTGGCAGGTGGGGTAGCCGTGTCAGCCGTGACATCCCCCCCCCCCCCCCCCGCTTGTGTGCCGACTTGTCCCCAAGGTGGTGTAGAGGGAAATCGCTGCTGCAGCGCCAATGGGTCTTCCCATGTTGGCAGCGACGGGGGAAGGTGGCTCCCTTGCACCCGGATGCGAGGGCGGATGTCGCCGGCCACACGCACCATCTTGCGGTCAAGCACCAGCTCCGGAACATGTTCTGCCTGCAAAATTGAGTTATTTGGAGGTAGATCAGCACTTACTGGCACAGTAGCTCCAGAGGCCTTCTTCAGTTGTGAGACATGCACCACAGGGTGGATGCGGCTGGAAGTAGGCAGTTGTAGTTTGTATGCCACTTGCCCGATTCGAGCCAACACTCTGTATGGCCCATAGTAGCGGAAGGCGAGCTTCTGGTTCGGTCGTTGCGCCACTGATGATTGGATGAACGGCTGTAGCTTGAGCAGCACAGCATCCCCAACGGCAAACTCTCTATCTGTACGGTGTCGATCGGCCTGAACCTTCATGCGATCCTGTGCACGCTTGAGCTGTTGCTGCAAGTGTTCAAGCATCACTTCTCTTTACTGGAGCCATGCTGCAAGATCAGGGACTGCGCACTCATTGATCTGTGCGACGCCAAACTCTTAGGGAAGGTGGTCGTAGATGACCTCGAATGGAGTCTTGCCCTGAGCCGAATGAAAGGATGTATTATACCATTATTCCGCGAGAGACAGCCATTTTGACCAATTGCCAGGGCAGGAGTGGACGGCGCACCTTAGGTATCCTTCCAGGCACTGATTGACGCATTCGGTTTGCTGGGGTGGTATGATGAACTGAGACGCAGGTCCGTCCGACAGAGTTTGAACAGTTCCTGCCACACATGCCCTGTAAATATACGGTCCCGATCTGATATGATGGCTAGTGGCAAGCCATGGAGTCGGAAGATTTCCTTCATAAAGACTTTGGCAATTTGGAGAGCCGTGAATGGGTGAGTCAGGGGCACAAAATGCGCGTATTTGGAGAACTTGTCAACCACTACCAAAACCATGTCGTACCCTCCTGACCGAGGCAACCTCTCAATGAAATCGAGTGAGATAACTAACCATGGTTTTTGAGGTATTGGCAACGGTTGAAGGAGCCCTGCTGGCAAGATGCGCTCCGTTTTCGCTTGCTGGCACACCATACAGTTGCGCACCAGGGTCTTGACCTACAGCTTCATTCCTTTCCACGTGAACAATCGCTTGACCCTGTTGTAGGTGGCATGGAAGCCCGAATGGCCACCCGCGGCACTGTCATGAAGCGCTCGAATCAGGTGTTGTTGGGTGTCAGTATCTTCACCAATCCACACTCTCCCTCGGAAGCGCAGGATGCCATCCTGCAAGGTGTAATCGGGCTCACTGTCCGGTGCCAGGGCTAGCTTTGTCATACGTTGCTGCGCCGCTGGATCTGCCTGGTAACTGTGCTTGATAGCTTCTAACCACTTAGGTTTACATATGGAGATTGCGGCCATCTCTGATTCTGGCTTGTGCTCGCATCGGGACAGCGCGTCTGCCGCTCGATTTGTCACCCCCGTTTTGTACTGGATTGTGTATTGCAGGCCAATCAGCTTTGTAAACGCCCGTTGTTGAATTGGGGTATTGAGTCATTGATCCGTCAGATTCAACAGACTTTTTTGATCTGTGCGGACCATGAACTCTAAATGTTGCAGGTAGGGCCGCCAGTGGTCGATGGCCAGAAGTAGAGCCAGGCATTCTTTCTCGTACGCCGAGAGGCCTAGGTTTCGTGGAGCCAATGCTTTGCTGAGATACGCAACGGGATGTCCTCCTTGCATCAGAACTGCGCCAATTCCCGTGGCACTCGCGTCCGTTTCTACGACAAATTGCTTTCGGAAATCTGGCAGTGCGAGCACTGGGGCCTGCACCAAGGCTTGTTTCAGCGCAGAGAACGCGGCCTCGGCCGTTGGTGTCCATATGAAGATCGCCCCTTTCTTCAGCATTTCAGTGAGGGGTTTGCTGAGTACTCCAAAGAAGCGAACAAATTTCCGATAATAACCTGCTAACCCAAAGAATCCACGTAACTCTTTGACATTCTGCGGCTGCGGCCATTCTTGCACTACTTGGATCTTGCTCTTGTCTATGGCCACCCCCTTGTCACTGATGACGTGTCCCAGGTAACTGATTTCCTGTTGGGAAAACGTGCATTTGGACATCTTGGCCTTGAGATCTTTCTCGGCCAATAGCTGCAAGACGCGTTTCAGTAGCTGTCGATGCTCTTCCAGCTCTTCAGAGTGGATTAATATGTCGTCCATGAATGCCAAAACCCCGTGGCGAAGAACTGGCTTAAGCACGGTGTCGACCACCCCTTGGAAAGTTGCAAGAGCGTACGCGAGGCCGTACGGCATCACTCTGAACTGAAAGTGCCCCAAGTGCGTTCGGAATGCTGTCTTGTGCTCATCCTCCGGGACCAAGCGGATTTGATGATATCCGGCTCGCAAATCCAACTTCGAGAACCACTTAGAACCAGCCAACTCGTCGAGCAGCTCGTCGATCACAGGCATCGGGTAGGTTTTCTTGACAGTGATGGTGTTGAGATGACGGTAATCGACACAGAAACGCCATGTTTGGTCCTTCTTCTTGACCAGCAGCACGGGCGATGAAAATGCGCTCGTACTGGGTGTGATGATCCCTTTTTCCAACATCTCCTTGACCTGAGCTTCTATCTCGTCTTTCTGTTCAGGAGTGTAGCGATACGGTCTGATGTTGATCGTTTTGACCCCTTCAAGCAGAGGAATAGTATGGTCCCATGGTTAACGATCGGGCAACTTGGATGGCTCTGCAAACACTGAGTGGAAACTGTCGATGACATGTTGAATGGCTGGAGGCACTTCTGTGGCTTTGTCTGAGTGATCGATTGCACACAGTGATATCACATGAGCAATAGAATTACTTTGCTCCAGCCTGAGTAACTGATCCATTGTCACTTGCTCAACTTGCTGAAGCTTGGGCTGCAATCCTACCAGGGTGATAGATGCTCCCTGATGCTGAAACTGCAGCGTTTTTGCTGTCCAATCGACCAACATACGTCCGCATGCTTCTAACCAATCCATTCCCACCACCATGTCATAAGAACCGAGAGGGAGAACTCTGACATCAGTCTCGAACCGCTGCCCTTGTGTTGTCTCACAAGCAGGTATGTATCCAAAACAAGTCAAGGTGCCTCCGTCTACAATCTTTACTGACACGGGCTGCATCAACTGAACTTGTGCTTTCAGTTTCTGAGTTGTTTCCTCACTGATGAAACTATGCGAGCTACCTAAGTCCACCAGGATCAGCACCTCGTGGCCATTGATCAAACCCAGCAATCGAACAGTTCGCGGGGTTGTTGCCCCTGTGGTCGCAACCTTGGAGATGGACATGAGTTGTTCCTCATCAGAATCTAACTCAGTCCCTTGCCTGTCTTGCGCTTCGGCCTGCAGCATCTCCAACAACTCTTCGACAACATGGAGTTGGACGGTGGCAGCGCACTGATGGCCCTGCCCCCATCGTTCCCCGCACTTGAAGTAGAGACCGCGCGCGCGACGGTAATTGCGCAGTGCGGCGACGCGGTCCTCGCCTCGTGCTGGTTTAGCGCGCCGGTCAGCTGCCCAAGCCGCGTCCAAAGCCCGACGATCTTCTGCCGCTGCTGGAGGCGCGGGGGGCACCGGGCGGGGATGTAATCCACCCGCAGCTGGCAGTGGACGAGCGGGGTGTCTCGCCTGGCCTGGGTCCTTCCGGGGCATCAGTCCCATCAGCTCCTCCTGTAACAGAGAAAGAGAAAAGGTGGAGTCCAAGTCTTGCGGGCGATGTAAAGCAACACCTACTTTAATGTCGGTTTTGAGACCATCAAGGAATTGCGTAGTGAAGAACAACGGATCAAAAGCAGGGTTATGAGCTAACAACCGATGCATGAGTTCCTCAAATTGTTCCATGTACACTGTAACCGACCCTATCCGACGAAGAGTATTAAACTGCCTAAGCTGAACTTGGTACTGTTCACGGCCAAATTTGGCACACACGGCTGAACAAAGCGTCTCCCAGGTGAAGGAGGTGTCGTGTGCTTCCTGCACATGCAGCCAACGCGCGGCATTACCCTCGAAATGGAGAGTAGATACCCGCACCCACATCTCTCTCTGAACTCCATAAACACTGAAATATTTTTCACATTTGTTTTTCCAGAATTGGGGGTTTTCGCCATCGAAGGATGGAAAATCAAGCCGCGGAAGGGCCCAATTGCCGTGTCCCCCGAAAGAAACGTGAGGCGACTGAGGTGGAAGATCAACAGTATGTGCCAGATCCCAGCCCAATTCGCCGGATTTCAAAGGAAAAGGGGGCCGGAGAGGCTCACCCGTGACCGGAGGCGGCACCAGGGTAGTGACTACCCCGTGTGCCGAGCCCCCGGAGTCGACGTTCCTGCTGTGGCCACTTGACCCGTGGTGCCCAGGGTCGTCGGTCGGAGGAGATGACACCGGCTGCACCACCGCGTCCTCAGGAGATGTCGAAGACGCAGTCAGCATGGGGTGGAGGGCGATCCGGCCGACCTGGGTACGCAGCTCGTCGAGTTGCTGCTGCAGGTTGGTCACCGACGGCCGCCAGAGCTCGAGCGACTGCTGGATCGCGTCGAGACGGGCGTCGTTGGCGGCGCGCCCGTCGTGGACCGCCTTCGCCAGGGCTGCGATCTGCTCTTCCATGGTTGCCGCATGCTGCGCTGCTTTGGTGTGGTAGCGGGGCTTCTGGTAGAGTGGATCCAGGATGATTGACCTCTGATACCAAGTTGTAAGGGTCCCGATCTAGATCTGGGGAAGGGATAGGAGGGGAAGGAGGACGAAGGAGGCCGGTGGAGAAGATCAGCTTCTCTCGGTTAATGTTGATACAATAATAATCGATGACCACTCACTCTCATCCACGCCTAGTAATACCCACGGCACGCAGGCCACACTCACGCAACGCGTCCTGACTATGCGGGCCCACTAGTCACCCCTCCTCCATGCGCCTTGACTTCGTCAACCCCGTCTAGTCGTGGCTCGGTTGTCTCGCTGCCCAGTGGGGCCGCCGTGGCAAGTGGGGTAGCCGTGCCAGCCGTGACAGCGCCTCTATACCATCCACCGATCCACCCATCAATACCGAAAACAAAATCAAGCGCCCTGCGCCCGGACGCGGATTTTTAGAGCACAGGCTCTTGGACACCTCCTATCCTCAGCATCTAATGTTGCTTTGAGATCCGTGCTACACAACTAACTTACTACATGAGAACTTTCTCTTTTTTGTTTCTTCAAAACAAAACAACAAGTGAACTTGAAACTTTCCAGGACAATAAAACATTCTTAGAACAATGTTGGATAAAACTTTCAGATTTTTTTGTCAAAGAAAAATATAGAAAATGATATTTTTTTAATTAAAAAAATTCTTATTTTTAGTATTTATGATGCACGAAAAAATCTGAATGTTTTTTCCCATATTCTAGTAAGAATGTTTTGTTGTGCTGAAAAGTTTGAAGTTCATAGGTTAAACTAAATGAGTGAAACAAAAAAGAGAAAAGTACTTGCACGAATCGTGATGCAGAATTGGATGGCTAGATAAGGGGGTGTCCATGAGCCTAAGCTCCACAGGATATTTTCCCCCTGCGCCCCTGCCTCTCTCCGCCTCCCATCCTCACCCCTTGGCCGCAACTGGTTAGGTCGAGAGATCTTGACACAGAACAGGACGAGTCCAGTCGCCGCAACAGGAGCGCCATGACTGGTTTCTCATGCCTGGCGCTGCTTGTGCGCTTTAGCGCTTCCATATCCAGCCAGCGAAGGAATCAATCACGGCAGGTTAGCCTTTGACTTAACATGCGCGTCTTGCCGGATTTAATACTCGATTTGATTTGGTAAACCTTGCCGGTGTGATGGCCTGCATAGGTCCCTCTCCTTTTTACCTGTGAAAATGTTTTACGGAACCATGGTTCAGCCGAACCTACGCTCGACACCATTGATTTCTAAACACTATTCAAGAGGATCCATGCATCATGCATGGTTGATTAAAAAATGCAGTTGACATGCATGTCACAGGTCCACATGTAGTCAGATGTTAAATCGTACGGCATAGACCATAGATTCGGCAGAACCATGGTCCTGAATCACGTCTCTCTGTCAAGTGCGCCACTGAACACCACATGTGGAGGAGGTGGCGCCAGTGTACAGCTAAGACACGGCGTCAGGCATGACATGGTTTTGCATTCTGAATTTCTGATCGTTTTTCGGATGCAGCATTTTTTGGGCAAGTCTATACAGTGTGATACAAATAGTTTAAACATGCTCTGAGTGTTGAAGAATTCAAATTTGATACCGCAATTTCTCTTGAATGTTTTACTTTTGTGTTTTTATTTGTCCTGCATTTGTTTTTCAATGCTGATATTGCAGGGTTTAACGACTGCTTCAATATTGTAGGAAGAAGTGTGGAATTGGAAGCATCGGTAGAAACAGTAATGAAGGCAAGACCGACTTAGTAAAGCTTTTGGTTTTTGTTTACTGTGGTCTTCTTACATAATTTAAGTTTTAGATCCAATGCATGAGCAGAAAATGCTAGGTTCTTAATACATGTGACACGATATGCAGGACCGTATATTTATTTATTTACTTAGGGAAGGAGAGAATATAATTTAGGTATAATGTACATGTTCATTTTACTTTTACTTTGACATATGCTTATGCTCCTTTTTTGTAGCCAGACCAAACTCTGCACAGATGCACATGCACCGCACGCCTCACTGATGTGAGGATCCATTTCCCTCAATCCCCTCTTAATCTCCAACATCTCCCCCTTCCGATGTTGGCGTATACTTGACCGGAAGTGAGTGCGCCGTGGAGCAAAGCTCAGCCTGGGTCTTCATCAACGCAAGACAGGGTGGGAGGGAGCGGGAAGTTTTTCAGCCGCATGAATGTGGAAGGCGCTCGACAAATCAGAGATGTATGAAGCTTCTGCCGAGGTAATTGATGAGAGAAGCTCTCATGTTTTGTTCTTGATCCTGAAACAAAGCGACTGGTCAGCGTGTTTCTGTACGATGCCCAAATGCCCTTACATGTTTCAGCTTTCGTTTTTGTAGTCTTGATAGATGGGTCTCATCTATTTTTGGTTGCAGATGTTTGAGAGGGGCAGCATACACATAAGAGGGGTTCAATATTGTTAACTCACATCATCCAGACCAGGTTAGCACACATGCCATGCAGATTCTACTACTTGATGTAGCCTTTCTCTTAGATGTAAGTAGTATTTTTACTGCGCTACTCTTTGATCTCGAGTAGTTTGTTCGTGTATTGTTTTAGATGCCAAATAGAATTAAATGGAATATAAGTTTCAAAGTTTCATTATGATAGATGAAAAGTACATGAAGGTAAACCGATATGTCTCCTGCCACTCGTATAGTCGTGGCTGTCCTTGACTATAGTGTACTTAGGAGAAGGAGATGAACATGAAGAATGCGTTTGTAGTGTGGCTGTCGTTGATTAATGGCACCCCAAGCAGCGGTGATAACGACCATGGGGAGGAGAGCACGAACATCAACAACCTCTTGGCCTTGTTGGCTTCTCCAACATCAATAGTGACGACCAGCTCGCCATACAGTTGCTAGAGTGCTAAAGAATGGTGGAGAAGAACAATGGATTGTTGATGGAGCTAATCAACAAGGACGATAAGGACGGCCACAACAGTGAGAATAAGAAGGCGGAGCTCGTCGCCGTCGGCCGCCAGCTCTGCAGGGAGAAGAAGAACGACAATGCGTTAATGGTAAAGAAGTCAACAATGCCACCTGGTGTGCAAAAGGGTCCTAAAGGTATATGTTATCCACCATTGGTATTGACCCATTAGAATATGTATGCCCCCGATGCAACGCACGGGCAATTTATATACATTGTTGCCCATAACAACGTTGCCTGCAGCATGGGAATTGTATATATTAGAATTGAGTTATGATGGCATAATTTTTTCCGTCACAAGTTAAATGAGCATTGTGTAAAAGTCTAACTTAGTTTTCTTTCGCATTCTTCTATAAATTGGAAGGCCAATATAGATTTCTCAATGTATCATTTTGGGATTATTTGACCACCGAACAATATTGCCATGCTGACCATTTCTCTTGTCTTTGCAATATCTATAGGCTCTAATGTAAAAGTATAATGTGCTTCACTGATTTTTTATTTCTTTTGATTTTGCATTGCTTGTTATTTATGCTTATAGCTTTATATGTGAGATTCTATTTAAGGACACCTTTTTCATTTGTTAGTTGAGGTGCTTCTGAGTTTATCAATCAGTTGACGCATGTGGTGCCCTTTTGGGTTTTTTTTTGAAACTATGATGATTTTTATAGCAAATTCGAAACTATGACCCCGTCGGCCTTCTGTTGGCCGAAGAGGGACTTTTCGGCCTACCATTGGCCGAAGTGGGCTCTTCAGCCTCCCGTTGGCCGAAGAGTGCCCAGCTGGGCCGAAGAGCACTTTTCGGCTTCCCGTTGGCCGAAAAGTGTCAGGGTCACAAAACGTAATTAAGATGGCCACAAATGAAAAAGTTATCAACATGAAAAACCTTCGTCTCGTCGAAACGGTTGATTTTGATATAAAAATCGTCTTAATCCGACGTCGTATGCAACTTGTAGAGCCAAAACAAGGTCAGCGGCAGAAGCTGCAGAGTTACTTTGGACAGACCGAATGGAAGTCAGAAAATTTGTCACGGGACACCCGGTGCCCTCGGTGAGACCGTGTGGAATACAGAAGAGTACACAAGTTTGGTCATGTTCACTCGGTGAGACCGAACCAAACCACTCGGAGGCTCCGAAAAATTGCCAAAGATTTTTGGATAGATTTTTAGTCCTTTTATTATACGGGAAGTCCAGCCGCCTCATAAATCGATGTGGGCCTCCGAGTGGTTTGGTTCGGTCTCACAGAGTGAACGTGACCAAACTTGTGTACTCTTCTATATTCCACACGGTATCACCGAGTGCACCGGGTGTCCCGTGACAAATTTTCTGACATCTATTCGGTCTGTCCGGAGTAACTCGTTGCATACGAGCTCGGATTAAGATGATTCTTATATCAAAATCAACTGTTTCGACGAGACGGAGATTTTTCATGTTGATAACTTTTTCATTTGAGGCCATCTTAATTACGTTTTGTGCCCCTAACACTTTTCGGCCAACGGGAAGCCGAAAAGTGCTCTTCGGCCCAGCCGGGCACTCTTCGGCCAACGGGAGGCTGAAGAGCCCACTTCGGCCAACGGTAGGCCGAAAAGTCCCTCTTCAGCCAACAGAAGGCCGACGGGGTCATAGTTTCGATTTTTATGCATTAGGCCGTATAGTTTCCGAATTTGCTATAAAAATCATCATAGTTTCAAAAAAAATCCCCTTTTGGAATGTCATTTTTTTCTTCCTTGCATCTCAAATGCAAGCAACCATGCTTCTACCGAGGCTTAGAAGAAACCAAGGTGTATGTTCTAGAACCTCTTTTATATTATTTCATCACAAAAATTTACTGCAATATTTGCTTTTTTCGTAAATACACATGATAGACTTGAACGATCTTTTGTTATATTGCATGATGCCCTATTGATATGGTACGAGAAAAAAATCTGATTGTAAGGTTTATCTTCATATAGCAACTTGCAGGAAATAAGTTGCAACTTAAGAAATCTAAAATAATGGTTTTGATGTTAATGGCCGGGATGAGGCCATAGGTCTTTTTGATCCGTATCTAATTTTCCAAAGGTTGAAAGATGTCTTTACTGTCAAGTTTATAGTCATCAAATGGTCCTTCATTACCTGATTGCAGGCTGTTGTCAAGAATTTCACCCCACCCATTGCGTATCACCTCTGGCTGCAGCAATAGTGTGTCAATCTAGCTCACGTGAATTGAGCTACACAATGTCCTATTATTACTCCGTTACTCAAAGAGTTGGTATCCCTAAATGGTAAGAACAGAGAAGATTCTTAGTGAGTTATTGCACGTATTTTATTCCGATCTTCTAGAAAAATCTTTTGTGGTTTAAGCACAACCCATATTATGGTTCTTTTATACCAGTTATGTTCACTATTCAATGAAATTTCTTTTCACTGAAATAAAAACTACGTAATGCTTACAATTGATCTGGTCAGCTAGATAACTAAATGAGTTAATATTATGCGTACTATCTTTTGACATATGTAATGTGGGGTAGAAGACCAGTGTCTCTTGCTAGGGATTTCTGGGGCAACATGCCACTGATTGTATGCACTTAACTATTTTGCTTTTGGCTTCCTGCTATTGTATTTTATGTTGTCTGCAGATGCAAATACTTTTACGACTAATCAGTCTCGGATAATACTTCAACCCAAACATCAACGGAGCAAATAACTTGATTTAAAGGTACATTCCTGATTACCAATGCCTAGCTATTTTTCGATCTTGACTAACACAAAGGGTGCAATATGTAGGTTCAACGAGCTCCGACGCTTTCTATGACCAAAGAAGTCATTCAAGCCAGATTTTCTTTCAAGATAACA
Organism: Aegilops tauschii subsp. strangulata; assembly: GCF_002575655.3. Taxonomy (NCBI): domain Eukaryota; kingdom Viridiplantae; phylum Streptophyta; class Magnoliopsida; order Poales; family Poaceae; genus Aegilops; species Aegilops tauschii. The sequence goes on from NC_053039.3 coordinate 7,092,853, forward strand.
ACAATGCCTAGGAGCACCCCTGTCCATTGAACAATACCAGAGAGATAGAGCGCTACTGCCTTACATTTTTCAATATCCCTAGCTTTATTTTCATTTTTATGATAATTGTGGTATTTAAAAATTTAGAATGCCTTGTGCGATTATGTGTGGATTTTGCAACCCATATAATCTCCTATCAGACTGGATATGATCAAAATAATTCTGCTTTTCATCATTGGCTGTCATCAAGTAGAGCTTATTTTGTCGATGGATGCATTGGTTTATGTTTCCAGGCTTTTAGTTTTTCCCTTATAATATTCAGTTGATTCCAGTGAGGGGCGGCGACCCATGCTAGACGTGTGATGAGGGGAGTGTTGTTGACGCGGTATGGGAGACGTCTCGTGGAGAGAGGGGAGGGTGAAAAAGTGGTGGATCGCAAATGCTTGGATGTTTTTGATCTAATGATTGGTATGCATGCTTCAACAATAGTACTTATGTTAGGTGATGAGTAATGTAAGATGCAGTGAAACATGGTGGACGTGGCTTCGTAACAGAGCCGGCGGAGAGATATCAAGGGTGATGTTGAGGCCGGCGACGGAAGAAATGGCCAAATGGGGCTCCTCAGTGCAAGTGAGAAGCCTGGTCGGTTCCCGTGGAGCAATGCAATGTCGCATCAGAATGTATTGGGTTCCATTTTCAGGCGGAGAAGAAGTGATTAAGGCATGTGCATGATTCGTTTGTTTGATCCTTCCTTATTTCACTCAACTTAGATTCATTTACTTTTGCACTTGCTCATGATTGATGGATCGAGAAAATTAGTGACATTAATTGCAATGAGGAATATCATATATCCATAAAACTCAGATTTGTTTTCAATAGAACATGATCATGATGAGCCAGTAAGATTTTTGATTTTTAAAATGCCCGTGGCAACGCACGGGCATTCTACTAGTAACTGAATAAATGGTGGGTCGTATCTATGTGGTATTTGTCATCGTCCGTTGTAGCCTTGCAGTGATAGATACTACATAGTGGAGGAATAAAATGAACAAAGAATGATGCAGTCCTTGTTGTACCCTTGCAAGTTAGATGCGCGTAGTAGAGGAATATTAGGATCTAGCAAAAAAAAGTAGAGGAATAGAAGGAATAAAGAATGATGCAATCGAACCATAGGTAGCCTTTTTTTGGACATAGCCAAAGCTCCACGCGGCCTCACGGCCCACGGCGGCCCGGTGCATCAGAAGGCTCAGAAATAAGCCTACGGGGCAGCGGGCCTTTTGATGTTGGTTCGATTTCGGCCGATTTTGGTCTATTTCTCATAATATGTGCAGAGCAGAACAATTTTCTTGTCTCGGGGGGGAGGGGGGGGGGATCCCCACCTGAATATATTGCTCAAAAAGCTGCCAAAGCCAAGAGTCACCCCTTAAGCTTTGGTTGATTTAGTTTATAAGGAAAACTTGATCGAAAACCTAAACAAGTTGACCCCGACATTAGCAAGGTGGTTCTAGTGCTCTTGTTTTTTTTAGCAAAACAGAACAAGGGGCACTAAATTACATGTACACAAGTTATTTCTAATATCCACTAGGCACACATCTAATATGGAAACCTTTTCTTTTCCCGGCAGCCAGTTCAAGAGACTCTAGTACCTGTCACAAAGAATAACACAACGTGAGTGTCAAATAACCACGCCTTCTTCTGCATGCAAAACTCCTCTCTCAAGGCGAATGTTTTTCAGCCTGCAAGTAATATCTAATACATACCTTTTCTAAATGATTTATTTTTTATTCTTTGCAATATGTCACACAACTAAAACTTAGTGTCTTATAAATCACAAGGGTAGAAACAAAAAAAGATCTCTTAGCCAAAAAAAATCCTAAAATTTACAACTTTACAGACAACCTAACATGGATTCTTTGGTAAAAAAAAAGATGGATGAACTCTCGAAGTAGGCTTTCGCCCCGCTTTTATAGATAAAGCAATGGTCCATACAAAAAGCATCCAAGTCACAAGCGAGAAACGACGGCTGGGTCCACAGCACAAATAAGCCCAAGAAATCAAAAAGGATGAACTCTGTTCTCAACAATTTACTTTTTAATGCTGGACCAGCCATTTACGAAAACCAGGAACTCGCCAATATATCAGCGAACAATGTCAACCGATGCTTACAAGGGATTAGAGACTGCTGTTTGCAGATGCATTCCATGATTGTTAACATAGGGAGTGTATGAGGCATTGATATGGCAACTTCATGAAGAAGTTTCGTGGTGAAGTGTACACACAGCACTTGTACCCTGCACCACCAAACTTCTTCATCAAGGTACCACATGGAGAAGATATATGCGGCAAATCCACATGCTATATACTCCTTCCGTTCCAGAATATAAGGTGCATCAACTTTCGCGCAAATCAAACTTACGTATTTTTGACCAGGATTATAGAATAAAATAACATCTATAATACAAAATAAATAAAATAAGAAAATTCTTTTCGTGATGGTACACATTTTTTATTGTAAATATTGAAGTACTTTTTTCTAAAACTTGGTCAAACATGCACACGTTTGACTTTTGAAACAACTAATACACATTATATTTTGGGATGGAAGAAATAGTTTTTAGAATCGCCACAAAGTATTATGGTATAGATGTGGGTTCTCTGAAGCTAATAGCTCATAAATAACATATCTGAACGTTCTAACAATCAAATGAAGGACCCAACATAACAGCTTCAAAGACTGGTGGCTCTCTGCTCGCCTTTCTATTTCAGGAAACAAGAGAAAAGGTTTTTTATAGCCTATGTTTCCTGTGAGCTTGGTCAATCTGGAGGGAAAGAAACTATCAGAATTTAACTGTCAGGCTGCAGCTCTTCAGAACTTCTTGTTTTGACTAGAAGCTCTTCAGGGCATGGATAATAAGCTCAGTGGTTTACAATTTGTGGAGTCTGGACAGTGTTAAGGGCCAGAGCAAACAGGTAGCTGTTGTAAGTTCGCAAGTTGCCTGTTTCAGTTTAGTTTGGGCCGTTAAAATGTTGCAGGCCGCATCAAGGCTGTTTTCTTTCTTGTATTAAAATACGCAGCCCTTTTGCATGGTTAGAAAAAAAATAGCAATCAAATTAAAGACCTAAAGGGGCTCCATAAGAGAGCTCATTATGGGTAAGTTTAATGTGAGGGGACAAACAAGTAGGAGGTTGGAAGGCTGAATCTTGCTAAGTATAATGAAACAACTAAATGCATTGAGCAAAAAAATTGGGATCCATATAGTTGCTTGGAGAAATGAGTTTGAAGCAGAGATAAGTATGCTTGAATCACAAGGGCGTGATACACTACAAGTCATAGACATAAAAGATAAGACATGTTCATGCAGAGTGTGGCAAGTTTTTGGGAAGCCATACCTTCATACATTGCCCTCAGATGCTCAATCAGGGGAGCTGAGATCCAAGCACATGCCGATTATTATTACAACATTGAGATGTTTAGGGCATCATATGCTGGGTCAGTACCATCCATGGCAGATTCACTAGATAAGACACTCGGGTTGCAAAGTACACCCACCAACTCTAAAAAGGCCTCCAGGCAGACCCAGGAAGCAGAGAATTAGGAGATTGTTTTTGAACCTGGTAGAAAGGTGGTTAGGTGCAGAACGTGTAAGGGAGTGGGCCATACGACAAAAACATGCAAGGAGCCGGAACCCGAACAAGAATTCCTATGATCTTATCTGATGTTGATGAGGAACCAACTTCAAACTAATTTGTCCTCTCATGTTAATTTGTTTTACATATCATTGCTTAGTACTGAGTACTATGTTTAATCTTATAAATCATTGCAGAAAGAAATGTGCACATGTGATTGAATTTTTTTGAACTTACAGACTTTTCCAAGTCTTAAACTTGTTCAAATTTGTGAATTTACTTTCAAAATCAGTGATTTTTCTAAAAAATAAATGATTTCTTTTATCAAAACTCATGAATAGTTTGCAAATTCTTGAATTTTTTAATATCATTGACTTGTTTTCAAATACCTGAATTTTCTAAAATTTGTGAATATTTATTTAAAAACAACGAATTCTTTTACAAAATTCATGACCTTTTTAGATATTGTGGACTATTTTTTCGAAATCCATGAACTTCTCATAAATTCGTGATAGTTTCCTGTTTGCTCTTTTTGTAAACTTTCTTTGTTTGTGTTTTACAAAAAGTCAAAGTTGATAGGTTAATTGGTCAACCATTGATCTACGAACCAAATGCATGCTGGCGAAGTGACCGCTTGTGGGTCTAATGGGCCAGCCCATGGCTGCGGGCTAGTGGGCGCTAGAACTCCTAACTAGCCAAGAAGCCGCCGATTAGAAGGTCTCAATGGTAGGGTTTTCTGGCCGTTAGATTGTGTTCCCATTTCCTGGATTTCTTGGATTTTTGTGGGGTTCTAGGACCAACATAACGTAAAAAATCTTTAGATAAAAAAGCATAAAGTAAAAAATCGAATGTATCCATGTGTTGGACCTTGGAGTCCAATCAATTTGCTGCACCATGGTATCTAATCAGCCTGAGTCCAGAGAGGAGAAGGGCCCAAAATACTAAATTGTACTCCCTTCGTCCCAAAATATGTTACTCAACTTTGTATTAATTTTATACTAAAGTTAGTAAGAAGTTGAGTCATTTTTTTGGGACGGAGAGAGTAATAATGAGTAGTATATCATTATTTATTATGTTCAAACTAGTAAAAATAATAAAAGACTCAATTTGGAGAAGCAGATCCACACCATGGAAAAATAGCATGTACTAGGAACAACAGAATTGATATGTGATTTATTTATTAATTTGAGAGACTGGCTGGAGCTCGTGTGTGCACATGAAACCAATTGAATTCTAGAAGAGGGTATCAAATAATCAAATCCTATTTATGCAAAAGTAGAATTGAGGGCACTTCAATATTTACTTGTATTATAAGCAATGCAATGTTGGCACAAAGTACAAAGCATGCACATGGTATGAACTTATTAGTGAACACAGCTTGCAAAAACCATTTTTCTAACAGATTTGTTTATCCTCTAAAAATTTCTATAGACATGTGTACCTATAATACGCTAGAAATAACTATTAAGATATTTGTTAGACAATATGTTTTAGCAATCTCTACCACAATATTTAATCATATCAAAGTATACACAAACATATGCATGTACACTGAAATATATATAATATACTATGCATTTATGCAGTTTCCTATTTTAATTAAATATAACTTATGAATGTGCAGCCTAAATTTAACAGAACACCATTTCCAGCGATATACATTAGAAAGTTGTTACGGAAAAACTATACTTAATATTTAATAATATTACTATGTGGTTAACTATGAAATCTAAGAAATAGAAAATTATATCCCTTAAGAGATTAGTATGATGAAAATATTTAAAAAAATATAAAACTTTAGTATGAAATATTAATTGTAGTTTGACGGGCACATCCGCAAGCGGCAGCAGGACGAGAACCGGCACCGGCCGAAATCGAGAACCAGCCGGTGCCTCCCCTCCCTCTGCCCGGCGGCAGGACAAGAACTGCGACCTCCCATGTCAAGAACGGGCCTGCTGCCCCTCCTCTCCCCCCACCCCACCCCAGGCGGCCGGAGAAGAACCTGCAACGCCGAATCAAGAACGAGACGAGCGAGGCGAAGAAACACGAACCTCCTCCCCCGCCCCTCCCCCTTCCCGCCGGCGGCCGGAGAAGAACCAGCACCGCCGAATCAAGAACGAGACGAGCGAGGCCAAGAAACACGACCCCCTCCCCCTCCCTCCGCCGGCGGCTGGACAAGAAAGGCCACCAGACCCGCCGCCAAGAAACTCGAGCCGTGGCCTCCACATCCCTCCCCGTCGACGGCCCTCGGGTGTGTCGCCGTCCTCCTTCTCTTCTTTCCCCCTCTCCCCCCGTCCCGTTTCCGAGTTCATTTTCTAGTTCCCGCTTTAAGTTTGGGCACTGCTTACGTAATTTTTCTACAAAACTGCTAAAATAATTCTACAAAAAGTTTACGAACTAGACTTTCTTTCAACCAAAAAAGAATTCTACAAAAAGTTTCCGAGTCGATTAATAAACTGCTCGATCATCTCATCTTCTGGCCACGTCAACCAAAACAATAATACTTTTTACACTAATTTATAAAAGGGGAAAAGAAGATAAATTTTTGTCACGTTTCCGTAAGACGCGAGGGAGGCCCGGGGTTGAATGGAGCTGGCTGGGGCTACAACAAAGGCCGGCGAAGGAGCGCCGGTCGATGCCAGCCTTGTGCGCATTGCCTGGCTCCTAGTTGAGCTCGGCAAACGGTGGCGGACATCTTGAGCGGCGGCGGGGTTGGGCGGCGAACGTAATTTTGGGATCGAGTGGTAGGGTCGTGAGCATAGCGGGACTGGGCGCCGGGGATCGTGGTGGCCGGTGGTCGGAATCGACCGGTGTGAACACAAGGCCCCGGTGTAACGATTAGGGTTGGCGTCACGTTTTTGAGTCTTATGGTAGGTTAGACCTAAAATATGGGTTTTTGGTAGCAAAATATGGGTGGCTACCTATATACTCCATGCAGATTTGGACGGGCTGCCGGAGCATGTTATTTGTTTCAAAAACACAAAAATTTGTCTTGGGGTAATGTTAGGCCTCGGGGCAGCACGATTGGGCGGCAGGGCTTGGGGTGGCTGGCGACTTTACGTAAGGCAGAGTTATGTGAAACTTGCCCGTGCGACGGTCGGTGTTGGTGCTATTTTTTGGGGTTGCTTGTATCTTGTGGTAGGTTGTACGTACCCAAATATAGGTTCTCGGTAGTAAAATATATCCGACCACTTAATTTTTTTTATTTGCATGTACTAAGTATATTGAGATGTGTTGTTGGAGCCGTGTTTTGTCCATGTAATAAATAAATAAAATTCAGGCATTGTGGTGAAATTTTAGATGTGCTAGCTAGCTATTGGATCAGTCGCTACTTTGATAGTTCTTTTGTATTTTCCGTAGGGAAAGAAAATCCTGTGGCCAGCACATTTGCTCATTCGTACTTTCCTGTGTTGTGTGTGCAGTAACATACAACTTTTTAAAAGGCGAATATATTAATATCGCGAATATACCAATTACACTCAGCCTCAGCACCTACAAGATATAGCAAGCACATCCAGGATACACACAACCAAAGGAAAAAAAAGAAAGAAAAAGAAGTCCCGCTTCAGTGATCGACACCTCTCAACAGCCGCACACAAACCACCACCAAATACAACACCTGGAAAACATCAAAGGTCTCCAAAAGCAACGCCTCCAAAAAGGAAACAGTGCACAAGCGCCGTCGTTGCTTGATCCAAGATCTTATGTTTTCACCCTGAAGAAGTTCGAACTCTCAAAACAATTCCTTCAGCAAGACAACTGTCAGGCACAACCAATGAAAGCCAGACCTTAGGTTTTCACCCTGAAAGTCCCGACTCAGTACCCAAGGAGCACCACCAAAAATGAAATTCCTCCCGTGCTGCTGCCCCCACTTGACACTACTGCTCCCGAGAGTTATCAAACACCTAGCTGACTCCATCGCCTCGAAGGCCCCGTCCGTCTAACTGATCCTATGATCTCAGCGACCATGACCTTCTCCACAGCTGTCTACACCATAGAAATCGAGAACCGGACATGTCCCATGGTGTCAACAAACAAAAGAGCTTTGCGTCCCGCCCACATGAAACCTCGTAGGTTGAAAATGGACGTGCACGGCCGAATTCTATCCGATCCAGATATCTTGGGCAAGATATTCAACAGCAGTTCGGGAACACGTCAATGACTAGATCAAGGAGGACCGATCATGCAGGATGTTGCCGTGACGTGAGAGGAGCACACAGACCGCCACCTATATTATCACGGCAGCAGGCCCCCATGCCACCCCGATCCAACCCGTCGCCGCCCGACCGTAGCCATGGGCCGACCTCCACCAACCCACCCAGATCTAGATCCAGATCGGGGGGGGGGGGGGGGTCAGCATGAATCGCAGCAACCACCGCCCAGCCCCTGCACATCGGCGAGACGATCCCAGCCCGCCGGCCAGCAGCCGCAACGCGCCCGCCAAGTCCACCTGTACGCCTGAGCTAGGTCGCGCCGCCCGCGCTCGCTGGCCTCAGAAGGCGGCCGTCACCAGCACGGGCACGCCGACCACCCCACCACGCAGCCTCCCCACGGACGCCGTGCCCAGCAGCCGCCGCCGCCAACACGGCGTGCCCCGCCGCCGTGCCCTGTGCACGCGCCGCGTCGCAGCCCAGATCTGACGTCCCGCACCGCCAGCTTCTGACCAGGAGGGAGAAGAATCCCCGCCGCCGCCCTGGCCGACCGGGCTTTGCCCGTCAGCTCGCACCGGCGGCGGCAGGGGAGAAGGGAGGAGGGGGTGGGTTCGGTGCCGATGTAGGGGAACGCAGCAGAAAACAAAAATTTTCCGACCTACGCACCAGCCCAGGACCACTATGGAGACTGCATACATGGTTTGATCTTTTTCGTTACCGACTCGTAGCGCAGCGGGAAGTAGAGTCGATGACGATCGGCGGTGCAGATCCCCGCAGCTAGGATTTACAACCTCCCAACCGCGAGGATGTATACCCTCATCTGCTCCTCAGACAGCCCTCTAGGAGGCGGTCGAACAGCCCCCCGGACGGTGTCGCGGACAGCCCTTCGGGAGGACCTTCGAAACTCGAACGGTCACTCGGACAGCCCTTCGGGAGGACCTTCGAAACTCGGACGGTCACGCGGACAGCCCTTCGGGAGGCACTCACGAACTAAGACCGAAACTATGATCTCTCTACAGAGTTGCACACATACGGTGTCATCTATCCGGCAGGGCTTCGCCGTCCAGAACTAGTTCCTGCCGGAACCCAGACAGCCTTACGGCCCTACGAAACTCTTTTCGTGGGAGGGAGAGAAGAAGCCAGATAATGCATGGCATGTGTATGAGAGCAAGGGATGAGTGTGGAGGGCTGCCCCTCCACCTCTATTTATAGGAAATCCCAAGGGGGTAGGGTAGTTTCACAAAAAACCCAAAATGCACATGAATGAAGTCCTTCCACAAGGACCTAGGAGTGAAACCAAGGAACAAGAGGGTCCCCAAGGGGGGATACCCCATGTGGCCGGCCACACCCTCATGAGGGGCCCAAAAAATGGCTCCTATCCATCCATGTCATCCCCAAGATCTTTTGGAGCAAAGCCCCAAAAGGTGGCTTTCCATAAAGTAACCATAAAGCTGATTTTCACTATTCACGACGACATTTTTCAGCGTCTGATCGAACTGAAAATATTTATGTGGGCTAAGAACATTTCCAGTACCCACTAAAATGATTTTCAACGCGTTCCGAAACAATTCCGGTTTTAGTGATTTTCATCTGCGAAACGCATATGAAGTGGCTCCGGCAGCTCCAGAACATTTCCGGTTTTTATCTCAGAAAATTCCAAAAAGCTTCCAGAATGATTCTGGCATCCTCCAAGAATTATCAGGCATGTGCCGAAACCAATTTGACTTAATGGTGTATCCCGAAACAACTTTTCGGTATCATCGAAACTTATCCGATGACCTCTCTCTGCGGTACGATTCCGCTGTCCGAAACTTTTCGGTGTCCGAAACTTTTTCGGTGATTTTCTCTCAGACTCCCTGTCTAGTATTCAGCAGATAGATGACCCTTAAGTGTGTGACCCTATAGGTTCGGTGAAGTATAGACATGACCCGGAACCCCTTCCGATCAATGATCAACATCGGAGCCGTGGACACCCATATTGACCCCTATACCCACACGAATAAATATTCGAGTGAACCTCCAGTTGTCGTGTGCTATTCCTGTTGCTTCGCGATATGTTACAAATACCCGAGGTGAGACATGTTGGCATTCCCGTGGATCAACAACTTTTCCACTATGCTAGTTACCTCGTTACCGGTATTGTTCTCTTTTCTCGTTATCGTGTTCCGGCATCCCCGTGATCAAATCACAAAGTGTCTGGCCAGACGATGATGGATACCGTAACACCGAGAGGGCCCAGAGATATCTCTCCATCGTCGGAGGAGCAAATCCCAATCTTGAGCTATCAAGTTACTTGACACACTTTTCCATGAACCCGTAAGCCGCCGTAATAGCCACCCATTTACGGATGACGTTTAACAAACGCCAAAGTTCATGAAGCAAGCATGAAGAAACTCGATACTCTCATGGTCTAAGGAATCATGCAAACGTTAACCATCTCTGTGTTATGTACCAATAAACTTGTGACGAATGAATCTTATAGCATAACATCATGCCGGGTCGATTCAACACAAATGTTCTCTTAACATTATGCCCTCAAGGTTGCTGACATAGACATGCCCATGATCAGGAAAACATAACCATCATGCAACACTTGAGCTAGTCTTAGAGGCCAGACTAGGAATACATTTTACCGTTTATTATTCCACACGTGCATATGAGTCTTCCTCCGAGCCTCGTGGTTATTGCAGACTCGAGAACCATAGCAGTTATAGCATGGAACATAAACATAATTATGAACTCGGAGATAAATAATATCATTTATTATTGCCTCTAGGGCATATCTCCTACAGACTCCCACTTGCACTAGAGTCAATAATCTAGTTAATGCTAATGCACTTTACACCTGTGGCACACCGGTGTAAATATGCTTCGCTTGTGGTATAGCCTGATGTCCAACGGATCTGACGACTTCAGTTCCGTGTGTATCTTTGCATGTCCTCGCGTTTTCACGTTTTCACAAAAAATCATATTTTGTGTGGACTTGGCTTTGTATGTATGTGAATCACAGGTCGAACCTGGATTCCTCAGACTGAGTTATGGAGCAACTACCTGCAGTAGTGTCCCATTGTCAAAAGCCATCTTGGAACTATACTAAGTTCATGAATGAACTATGTGATTCAACATCTTCTTTGTCGCTTCTAAAGCGTCAACATACTTAGCCCTTGTTATAGAATTCGCCACAGTAACTAGTTTGAACAAATCCAACTAACTGTGCCACCACATTGTGTGTTACACAAAACCCTTAACTTAAATCGAAAATCGCACGGTGAAAAGATGAAGACTATCGATGTAACATTTTACAACGAACTCTTCATGATCTCCGCTTGCAAGAAAACATATCATCAGTACTTACTCTAGTACTCAATGACATCTTTCACTGTTGCCCCACGATCAGTACTTTGATCACTTTAGTATCCATACTCGCAACACCTTGGGAGTATCGGACATATCTGGTTGTTTTACATACCATGGAATACATGATTAATCCAAACACAAAAGTGTGTGGAATCTCCATCATGTATTTTACTCATCAGTGTTTTGGGACACCGAGTCTTGCAAAAACTCCTTCCATGTGACTTTGGCAAGAATCACTCCTTGGCGTTTTAAATGCTAAAAGGTTTTAGCATCTTGTCAATATGTATTCATTGCTTAGCCCCATTAGGTAAATCTATCTCCATAGATCATCATGCCTAATATTGAGGCTATTTAGCCTAAGCACTTCATCGAAAAACTATTTTCAAATGAAGTCCTAATTCGTGTCAGGAAATTTATTTCCAATTACCAATGTGCCAAGCACATAAGGTTTTTAGAAATATTATTACGCTCCCACTTACTTTCTTGAATTACAAGCATCTTCGTTACCCATTGATGAACTCAAAACCCCTTTGACCCTTTCATCAAAACACGAAGATTCCAACTCCATTTTGCTCTCTTCTGTCCATTGCTGGAACTCTGAAGTTTGCATACCTACTAGCATCCTCTAGATCGACAAATTACTTTGGACTGTATCATATACAAGTCCTAGCTTTCATTTCCATCAGATGGAAATCCTTTTATCATCCATGTTTCATATCTCATGATTGAAATATGTATTAATTGCTAGTTCAACCCGAACCGACTTTAAGCATCGCTACGATGAAAACAACCTCATCGTAGTCAACTCTTGAACTTGTTATTTCAACAAGTCGAGCTTTATGGATAAAACTTTTTATCCATATCAGTTTTAAGTTCCATAAATATTCGTTAGACTCTAAGTCTTCCGAAAGGTGTATCAAGGTTTTAATCTTGAATCACTTATATGGAAACTAACTTGGGTTGTATTGGCATTTAGCCAATTCCGGAGTCAGGGCCCATCAACGCTTCCTTGTGTATCGTAGGTATAATGTTGTCTAACAACAATATCTCGTTTGCGCACCTGAGAGGTTTGCACGAGCCTTGCCTACGTGGTTCAGCTGCAAGTTCGACCGAAGTTCATACATTTTATTGTAGAAACTTCCGTATCAGTCGCAGTAGGAAACTCTGGAATTACTTCGAAGGTCTCTTTCCTTTGATCTGATGACTTAGATACTGTTTATCTCGTCGAGTTGCACTATTCTCCCACTCACCTTTTTGAAAGAACCATTCTCTTTAAAAGCACACCGTTTCACGGCAAAACTATTTGCCTCGGTATAGTGAGGGAGGAATACCCAACATTTTGGTATAACCTACAAAGTAGCACTGGTCTGATTTGGAATAGGTTTGTAACCTTTTACACAAGCCCCATATTCCAAATGTTAAGAAAAGATATAACATGGTTGGGCGTACCATACCATGGCTTCATTTCAACAGACCCGATGTAGCTCTTTTCAGTGTAAAAGCCGCAGTCTCTAAAGCATCACTTTAAAAAGGATAATGGCAAATTTATTTATGTCATCTTTGACCTTACCATGTCATAAATGGTTAGATTACATCTCGACGGACTTTTCACTTGCAGTGGTGTTCCGGGAGGTGCAAGTTATGAAACCCCTTTCACAACTCATCAGACATTCGCTAAACATGTAACTCAAATATTCCTTTGTGCAATCAATTTGCAGAAACATAATTTTCTTGTTACAATAACTTCTACTTCATTTTTGAAAACCTTTCGAATGATTTCAAAAGATCCAGACTTACGTCTCATCAAGTAAATATCCATATATCTACTTGAGTCATTTCTGAAGATAAATAAATCCACCACTAACAACACTTATCGGACTACACACATCAAATGTATGATCACTAATAAGTTTGTTGTTCGTTCCTTATTGCCTGTGAACGGTATTTTAGTCACATCACTTTTCGGAGGAAAGTTGCAAGTGTCAGATGATTCAAAATCAAAAAGACTTCAAAATCCATCATAATGGAATTTTCCATGCGGGTTTCTCCAATGTGACCAAATGTAGTGCCACACTTGTGTGGTATTCTTTTAGTCTTGCGACATTTAGCGTTAGTGTTATGGATGTATCATATTACCCTCAATATTCATAACATACGTCCCATCTTGGATGGAAGCATGGCCCTTCATTTTATTCATAATACTTAACAACAATTGTTGTTTTTATGAACAACTCTTTTGCAACATACATTGTGCAATGGGCTAGAGTGTATGAAACTCTAAAATGAATTATGAAAGTAAACCCAGAGGTATTGTATTATTATCAATATTCATAACATACATCTCATTCATAATGAAAGTATGGCCCTTGTGTTATTCATAACATCGAACATAAAAGGTTCTCTTATGAACAACCTTCTTGCAAGATACCTTATGCAATGGGCTAGAGTTTGTAAAACTGTAAATGAATTATGAAAATAAATACAGACGGCAATACACCGATGGAAGGTATAGTAACATTTACTATGTTCCCTGTGTATACCTTAACCTCATTTCTGGCTAGTCCTTTTAGGCCACAGTAGCTCTTACAGTGATTCGCAATTGAATGCAATCGAGCGGGTATCTTTGTGATTAACTCACAATACCCAAGAATTAGTGATTAACATGTTTAACCATAATTCCCAAGAACTATATCTTTGACCAGCCTACTATACAACAAAAACTTGTATGACATTCATACATGAGCTGGATATTCCAGTCATCTTTCTTTCTGCCTTTTTACTTCTAACAGTTTAACTTTTAGTATTTCTCCTACTCGCAAAAGAAGCACCCAACTTAAGAGTGGCGTTAGCCCCGGACTTCCTAGGCGTGTAAGTCATACTAACACCCTTTGGACACTTCCTTTCTCTTTAAGTTGTTGTTTATTCACCTTTCATTATATGACAGGCGTTCTTCTGGATCCCTTTCCCAACAGTCAAATGCATAGTAAACACTTTTACTAATACTTGCAAACAAACATTGCTTTGTTTGTATCTGAAAATAATTTCCAGTTCCATGAATATCATATAACTATCCCAACTTTCGAAGTTTGGGTTTCATGGAAGCAAACATATTGCACTTGACTGAAACAGTATTATAGCTTTTGGATCGAAGGACGAGAGTCACATGATCCATAGCTTTAGCGGGAGGATACGGAAAGCATGCGATAGGACAAAGTCCTTCTCGGCACTTTTGAGGACAATCCTCATATTACGTTACCAATCGTAAAGTTTTAACCAGATATTTAACAGTTATTCAATTTTAATAGGGAAGGTGGAAACGCGAACCATTATTCTACAACTATTTTGCAAGAAACACTTAGACAGTGTTCATAATTAATTGCACTGAGAATTAAACATGTTAATTCAACAGTGCGCTCCCACTCAAATCAATATCTCTCACAATTAATTTTGAGTGATACAAGATCCAGACTTCAATTCATCGCCATAGAATCATCATCTCATAACGGGAATTTTAATCGGTAGGCCAACTTGCCGATCACATCTCTATGTGACTCTTGCTCATCTTTCGATGCGTGTGTTCCGAGCTCAGGACGATCCTGCCATGAACGTCAAGACAACCAAGTGATCTTGCTGCGAGGTCTGACCTCACCCGCCTCACACTTCTCTAATCGTTCGTACCCATGCATCCATGGCGCACCCCGAAAAGATAGGTGCCGTGACGGTGCTACACTTGGGAGAACACTAACTACTTGATATTTTAAGTGAGAGATCACCCTAATAAAAGCGACTACGGCGCAATCAAGAAGGGTGCATCATAAGGGATAAACATCTCAGGCAATTCATAATAGCATGATATGGTATAGCCCTTTCTGACGGAGAAGTATTTCATTTCTTCGTCTTCGGCATTCGCGTCGGTGGTCACCTTCACGAAGATTGCCACCACCTTGTCGATGCACCAGATAATATTGCTATCTCTATAGCTAACAAAATAATGCATTACAACAAGGTTGACACGCAGGTCATTAAAATGCAATCATATGGCTCCAGCCATCATGCCGAATCATGACACGCAGGTCATGTTAATCAAATTACATCATATAGTCATCTCATACATAATCGAATTAGTATGAGCACTGCTATACCACATCACATGCACATCCTGCAAAACCAAGTTAGACGCCTCTAATAGGTTTATGCAAAATTTTATTTTACGTGGCTTCTAAGGTTTTGACTTAAACCGCAACTACCAACGTTTTATCATCAAGTATGATTATTCAGGTTGCTAGATTAACATCTCGGGGTGTATGAAACACGGGATAATTAAATCTCGAGCCCCATACTAAACTTCGTCATACGCATGACCCCCGTGCAGATCATATCTGCAATGCCCTTTCATCTGCGAATTTCATCTTTCTTTTGACTACGGCAGAACCCAAAGAACTGATAGCACTTCCATGATCAATCAGGATCACGGATTGCCAGAACTTTGTCAAATTCCACCATGCTGTCTCGAGATTGAGCAAACGCAAATTCTAGGGAAGCAACAAGAACCTCGGGTAACAGATTTCATCTGTCACCCGCATAAATAATTTTCAGCAATAGATCTCATCTACTACCTAATTATATTATGCAATACCCATACATCTCCATGTATTCTAGATCGAAACCTGCATCTACGCATAGCACGGCTCTTGATGCCACTGTAGGGGAACGCAGCAGAAAACAAAAATTTTCCGACCTACGCACCAGCCCAGGACCACTATGGAGACTGCATACATGGTTTGATCTTTTTCGTTACCGACTCGTAGCGCAGCGGGAAGTAGAGTCGATGACGATCGGCGGTGCAGATCCCCGCAGCTAGGATTTACAACCTCCCAACCGCGAGGATGTATACCCTCATCTGCTCCTCAGACAGCCCTCTAGGAGGCGGTCGAACAGCCCCCCGGACGGTGTCGCGGACAGCCCTTCGGGAGGACCTTCGAAACTCGAACGGTCACTCGGACAGCCCTTCGGGAGGACCTTCGAAACTCGGACGGTCACGCGGACAGCCCTTCGGGAGGCACTCACGAACTAAGACCGAAACTATGATCTCTCTACAGAGTTGCACACATACGGTGTCATCTATCCGGCAGGGCTTCGCCGTCCAGAACTAGTTCCTGCCGGAACCCAGACAGCCTTACGGCCCTACGAAACTCTTTTCGTGGGAGGGAGAGAAGAAGCCAGATAATGCATGGCATGTGTATGAGAGCAAGGGATGAGTGTGGAGGGCTGCCCCTCCACCTCTATTTATAGGAAATCCCAAGGGGGTAGGGTAGTTTCACAAAAAACCCAAAATGCACATGAATGAAGTCCTTCCACAAGGACCTAGGAGTGAAACCAAGGAACAAGAGGGTCCCCAAGGGGGGATACCCCATGTGGCCGGCCACACCCTCATGAGGGGCCCAAAAAATGGCTCCTATCCATCCATGTCATCCCCAAGATCTTTTGGAGCAAAGCCCCAAAAGGTGGCTTTCCATAAAGTAACCATAAAGCTGATTTTCACTATTCACGACGACATTTTTCAGCGTCTGATCGAACTGAAAATATTTATGTGGGCTAAGAACATTTCCAGTACCCACTAAAATGATTTTCAACGCGTTCCGAAACAATTCCGGTTTTAGTGATTTTCATCTGCGAAACGCATATGAAGTGGCTCCGGCAGCTCCAGAACATTTCCGGTTTTTATCTCAGAAAATTCCAAAAAGCTTCCAGAATGATTCTGGCATCCTCCAAGAATTATCAGGCATGTGCCGAAACCAATTTGACTTAATGGTGTATCCCGAAACAACTTTTCGGTATCATCGAAACTTATCCGATGACCTCTCTCTGCGGTACGATTCCGCTGTCCGAAACTTTTCGGTGTCCGAAACTTTTTCGGTGATTTTCACTCAGACTCCCTGTCTAGTATTCAGCAGATAGATGACCCTTAAGTGTGTGACCCTATAGGTTCGGTGAAGTATAGACATGACCCGGAACCCCTTCCGATCAATGATCAACATCGGAGCCGTGGACACCCATATTGACCCCTATACCCACACGAATAAATATTTGAGTGAACCTCCAGTTGTCGTGTGCTATTCCTGTTGCTTCGCGATATGTTACAAATACCCGAGGTGAGACATGTTGGCATTCCCGTGGATCAACAACTTTTCCACTATGCTAGTTACCTCGTTACCGGTATTGTTCTCTTTTCTCGTTATCGTGTTCCGGCATCCCCGTGATCAAATCACAAAGTGTCTGGCCAGACGATGATGGATACCGTAACACCGAGAGGGCCCAGAGATATCTCTCCATCGTCGGAGGAGCAAATCCCAATCTTGAGCTATCAAGTTACTTGACACACTTTTCCATGAACCCGTAAGCCGCCGTAATAGCCACCCATTTACGGATGACGTTTAACAAACCCCAAAGTTCATGAAGCAAGCATGAAGAAACTCGATACTCTCATGGTCTAAGGAATCATGCAAACGTTAACCATCTCTGTGTTATGTACCAATAAACTTGTGACGAATGAATCTTATAGCATAACATCATGCCGGGTCGATTCAACACAAATGTTCTCTTAACATTATGCCCTCAAGGTTGCTGACATAGACATGCCCATGATCAGGAAAACATAACCATCATGCAACACTTGAGCTAGTCTTAGAGGCCAGACTAGGAATACATTTTACCGTTTATTATTCCACACGTGCATATGAGTCTTCCTCCGAGCCTCGTGGTTATTGCAGACTCGAGAACCATAGCAGTTATAGCATGGAACATAAACATAATTATGAACTCGGAGATAAATAATATCATTTATTATTGCCTCTAGGGCATATCTCCTACAGCCGACGGCTTGAGGCTCTCCTCGGATGCCCGCGGGGGTACAGTAACATACATAGCCCGATGGCCCAGCCGAATCCGTGGAGGACGAGGTACGACGCGGCCAAGCACTGATGTACATCCAGTTTGCCCCGATGCCCGGCAAGGTGAATGAGATCCGGAGGATCGCTAACCGAGTGCGGAGCATCCGAAACGAGCAGGAGAGAGAGAGCGCTAGCCGTGCAGAGCCCAAGCACTTCCGTGGGCTTCGTCCACAATGTGATCAACGACATGATGAATGTCACGTGATGACAGCGGCCCATGCCCTGAAGCACGTCTACTGCTGGGCCGACCCGTTGACGATCGAGAAGGCGCGCCTCTTCCGCGCATTGGTGGTCTGTTATCATCACGGCGAAGCTTGCCGGCAGGCCGGATTGCCTTTGGAAGCCAGGAGGTACGTGGACGCAAAGATCACGGCGTCGGCATGGCCGCACGACATCCTCGTGCTCACGGTCGTAGTCGGGGCTCTGAGAGACTTCCACACCGACGATGTCTGCCCCGGACCGCACCCGACCCTCCCCGTGGCTCGGAGCATGCCAAGGGCGGCCATGCGGTGCATGCTCGTGGCCTGGCCGGCGGTGAACGGGCACCAGGGGATGCCATGGGGTGGACGAGCTGCACCAGGGGTATGGAAATGATGAGCACCAATGAGCTCGGTTATAGGATGATCTTCGTTGAGGTCGACGTGGACAGCGTGGCCGGGATGTCCGGGGCGCCACTTGTCGACGCGATGGCAGGGTGATCGGGATGTTGCACGGCGGGTTTGGTGGGACCCACTCCTACTTCGTGGCATCCCCCCATCTCTACCAGTGGGTGAGGCAGAACCGAGCCCGCACACGTAGAGTCGTGGTCGTCCAGTAGGACTAGCCCTAGCCAGGCAACATTCAAAAAGCTAGCTAACTGTGCATTACGTTGGTAGCATCCCATCCGATCGATCCGATCCAACCCTCTCATCTTATACGTCACTTTGTACATACTAGCTTTTTTTTAAGGAAGATGACCCCCGGCCTCTGCATCTGAGAGATGTATGCGGTCATTTTATTGATTATTCTCGAGGACCTTACAAAGTAGAACAACAATATGCCTGAATCCGTCATCTTGACAACATCTGTCGCTACTCTTATCCAAATGATGAAGGGATGCAAGCTGGACCACATGCCTAGACCTCTCACCTAAACCTAATATCTAAACCCGAAGGCCCCGCCCGAGCCATCTACCTGGTCCGGAGCTCAAACCGGTCCGACGCAGAAGCCGCCGCCGACCACCGGATCCCGCTGCCCACGCGGCCGGGACACCAGATCCACCGCCCGCACGGCTGCTAGCGGTTGTGCCTTGCCAATGGAGCCGCCGCTCCAGATCCGGGGTTCCCCACGCAGAAGCAGGGCAACCGAGGCCCCGCCACCACCATCCTTGGTGCCCCGGGCTTGCCCGGCGGCTGCCTCAGGCGGCGGCAAGGAAGGGAAGAGGGGCGGAGGAAGGGCGGCTAGGGCTGTACATACTAGCTAGCTAGATACATCGATCGTCATTTTTGTAGGGACGATTGCAGAATGTATATAGTATTAAATGCACGAGATCAACATGCATGCACATTCATGCATCGGCCGGTGTCTATTTTGCACATACTCCTACTTTACCATGCATGTATATATTTTTGGTTAGCAAAAGAGCACAAACTAAACCCTATCTGTTGTTTGTTGCATGACACGCTGCGATGATTCTGGACGAATATTGCTGCAAACAACGGTTCCGATATTGCGAACTTGTTTTGCATGTATTGCGGTCAATCATGTAAGCTTTCAGAGAGACAAGTAGCTTGGGATCCATCTCAGAAAGCCGCATAAAAGAGCACAGCCGCATCAATGGCCATCTATAATTTCACAAAGTAGGCGTATGGATTCCTTCTTCACTTATTACTTGATACGATCATCACCATTTCTTCTCCTCTTAAGTTCACGCCATGCACCAACTAACGGGAGCTGCATCTATCTTAAATATTAGTAGCAGCGAGCTGCATCTATCTTAAATATTAGTAGCAGCCAGTTCACCACACTTCAGTGTTGTACATGGGCATTTCATTGATCACGAGCTAACGCGGATATAAGTTTCAATCTTGTGTAATGAAACTCTTGCATAATATGTGTTAAACTACTGCTATTTAACCTGCCAATAATTATTCATATAAATCTCAATTCAGGTAAAGCTACCTCGCAACAACAAAAAAAACAGGTAAAGTTGAGCATCAAGAAGTGTGCGGCAGGCTTGGTTTTGTTTTGATGGCAACTCTCAATCCTTGAATTTTGAAAACTTGCGAGCCAAATCAACACTACGCATTCCGACAAAAGAAATAATTCAACACTGCGTAGTGGAGTTCCAACATCTTTCGAGCAGAAAATTAAAGCATGATCACATTACCAAAATTATCAGAAAGAGGTCGTCACATCCAAACAGGAAGGCACGACGCGACTTGCCGTTAGAGACTGCAAACAACTGATAAAATGGTGCAGCAGGGACCAAATCCAAGGTACCTACCTACAGCTGCAACCCTTGTCGAATATAATACGGGATGCTTCACTTTTTTTGAAGCTGCTACGGCGGGCAAAAGTCGGCCTGAACCATTTTCATTTTCATAAACCAGAGCAAGATACAACACAACGGCTACAAGATGTAGCACACGACACCCACAAGAAGGGACAAGGAAACAGAGAGAGAACCGAAACGAGCTATGCCTAGTAGTACAAGCCTTGAACCTGGCACCTGACGCTGGAACAGACCGAGAAGAGAAGGGAGGAGTCTTCTTGGATCAATCGAACGGATACCCGACGTCGAGACGATGGAGAGGCCAAAGTCCCCAGGCTGCCCAGCGATCACTCTTCACCTTCGAGACCTAGGAGAGTCGCAACACCATCGAAGGGCATCCCATCACCAAGGCGACATCGCGACAACGAAAACCGTAGACGCCACCGAAGGGCAATGTTCCACCGAGACAAGCAGTGCACCTCCTCTTGGTGTTACATCGAGCACCTTCACAAAATCAGCAAACCTGGGCACCAAGCAAAGCAACGAGAACCTGTAACATCTTCGAAGGACGTCGAACACCGAGATCTCACCGTCGCCACGAACATCCCTGAGAGGAGGCCAACCAGAGCTGGAGACAAACCTTAGCCTGTTCTGAATCAGAAAAGCACTTCCACCACCACCACCTACAGAACACATGCCCCCCGCCGGCCAACCACGAACCCAACCTCCCCATTCTGCCAGCTGCGTCACGACAGCCATCCACAAGAACTCCTCAAATGACGTCTCCAAGAAAAGAGTGATGGAAGCCAACACCGTCATCCGTTCCGGCAATGCCCGATCTAAGGTTTTCACCCGGAGTCTGAAGACATAAGCTGTGGGGTTGCAACAAGCTCCTCGACGGCACCCCCAAGGAGGGAAGCGACATCCGCAGACGCCATTGCCGCCGGCATCGACAAGGTCTTTGCAAGAGTTTCACCCGGATCTGTGCAGCCCACCCAATCAGCTCCCAAAGCAGCCGGCGCCACCAAGAGAAAGCCGGAGCAGTCATGTTTATGCATCCGCACCAAGGCGGACAGCAGCAAACCATGGCACACACGCTGCAAGGGAACGCATGCAACTCGTAGAGCTTGCTGAAGGGGAAGAGCACCACCCACCGCCGCTTACCTCCAGTCCTCCACCACCAGAGCCGGACGTGAACAGAACATCCCCGCCGCCACCACCGGCCCGCCGGGCCAAGATCCAGCCCGCTCGGACCTCGAGACGATGTACTGCCGGCGCCCGCTCTCTCCACCACCTCGCGCCCTCCACCGCAGGGGAACAACACTGACTCCGGACGCGCCTGCCTTCGCCAGATCTGCCGCCGGGCACGCGCTGGGGCACGCAGCCGCCCCGACATCTTCCACGCCCTGACGCAAGCACTGGAAGGGAGAGCCCTGCCGCCGCCGTCCGCTGGGAGGGGCTTGGCCCGCCTTGCATATCCTTCGCGGCGGCGAGGGAGCGACGGGGAAGAGGGGTCTTGGGTGGCTGCTAGGGTTTCGCCACCCGAGTCGCCCTGGGAGTGATGCGGGTGTCAGAGGCTGACCGTGATTTTGACTGAATCTCTTCTCGGGATGCTTCACTTCACTACGAAAACATCCATGCGAACCGTTGGTGCTATGTTTATGAAGAGAAACCACAAAAGAGGAGTTCCAGATGGAACTTCTGTACGTATACAAGTGCACGGCCAGTGCTTTGCTTCTCCGTTTGGCTAACTCGGAATTCGCTTCATCAGGGGCATCTAAACTGCAATACAGCCTAACTACATCATGAACATGTTTTGTCAAAGCACTGCCTTTTGCATGAGATGAGAAACAGAACAACCGTAAGACAAATTTATACGACAAAAGAGCATGTTTAGCTTGCAGTTCACATCCAGCATGAATCTGTAGTAGCAAATGATTGGAGCAGGTTATAACAGAGAACAGCTTGACAAAGCCCAGGGATCTCAAACTGGGACTCGCAAGTTTGGTTACATTTTCATTTCAGACCATGGCAACCATCAGTAAACCATGGAAAAGACGGCATGCTTTTTTTTCAACAGATCAGGACAAGAAGTAAGATTGTTCTCAATTTATTTACTGACTCGCTATCCTTGCAACTAACAAAAGTAGTTTTATAATGATAGGTTCATAATTACAAGTACGCAGCACACATGAGAAGCAGGACAAAGAAAACCTAGAATTTTGAAGCGGTTCCTGCAAGTCGGAGTCACCCGGGGAAAGAGCATGTCTTCTGACCATCTCAGCTCTATAAAAAACCTTAAAGACACCAAGGGAAAATGTAAGCAGCTGGCAAGAAATTTAATGTCCCACGTGAAATTAGAGTTTAAGATCTTGGAAGCAATTTGTAGTTAACTCTTTAAGTCTTAACTGCAATACTTATACTTCATAAGTTGAAGCCTTTAGAGTTCCTGCTATGATCTAGGGCACAACCTCCACTCATCTACGGCACACAACCACTTGTGTACTAGTGTTTCAATATAGACAAGAGTAGCGATGGATTCCCTAGTGCATTTTTGTTCCGTCTATTTCTAGCGATTGCCAAGCTGAGGATTGCATGTACTTGAACATCTATTAACTCGGTGGACTACGTGGAGATTCTACCCAACTAGTTAGGTGTGACTACAGTATATCATCAACTGAGTTCAATTGTACCCTCTGATGGACAATTCAGTCTCGTTCACTGGATTTATTTCTAAACATATTCGACGGGTTACTCTTGCAAATTTAGGACATTGTACCGTACAGGTATGTGGAGATAATACAACTGCTACTATATATAGCCTGATCTAGATCTCAACTAATAAGGAGTTCACCAGAAAAATCTAATAGTACAACTCTGTATGCTCAGTTCTATTGTCAGAGGTATAAATTGGCATTAGGCCAACGATCTGAAAGTGACAAAAGAGCTAATAAACCAAGTGCTGTTAGGGCTTTTGCAAGGATGCAGTCCAAATTCCAATGGCACTCGACATGTGCAAGAAACTATGTCCAGAAGATATGGCAGGTTTACCTGAGTTATACTGTGAGGAGCTATAGTAAAACGGCCATTGTATTGCTCAATTCAGTGCACAATAGGAGCGATTTCTTGTTCAGCACGTGGCAGGGAAGCAACTTCAGTAGGTACCAGCAGAGTAATGGGGCGACGACAAACAGGGCAATTAGTCAGGTTGCTGAAGGACAGATCCATGCAGGTAGACCAAGGATCATGTTGTACAAATTTCAGGTCTCCATCAGCCAGGGGGCTTGTGTTGTACTCATTACCACCAAGGAACCAACCCAACCGTGTCAGAGAGCTCTGATCTTCAGTTGGCCAAATTCATGCATGCATTGCCATACATCGACTTGGCCACTCTCTCTCAGCAACATTGACACGGCCATGCGCCCGGGGGCGGAAAGCAGCTAGCACCACGCACATCACCCTGTCCGGGGGGGCGCCTCCATCGGCTTCATCAGCCCCTCTGCCTCCTCGACCTCGCCTGCCCTTCCCAGCATCTCCACGGTAGACGCATAGTGCTGCAGCGCCGGCCTCATCATCCTCCTGAACACCTCCCTCCCCTCACCCACCATCCTGGCCCTCGCGCACGCGGCGAGGACCACCGTCACCGCCTTGTCATCCATCTCCCCCTCCCGTCCGCGGAACAGGCCGAGCACCGTCCGTGTGCTGGACAGATGCCGTGCGGGCAATTCGTCGAACAGCATGCGCGCGGAGTCCGGCGGGCGACCCGTGCGCGGACATCGCGCTGGAACGCGCCTCTCCGGAGCGCGGCAGCGTGGAGTGTGACCACCAGCGAGAGAGACGGCAGCGAGGCGGCGCCACGGAGGAGCGCGGCGCAGTGCAGTCGCATGGCCGTAGCCTCGTACGGTGGCCGCTCACTGACTCCGAAGTGACCCAACAGTCCGGGAGGGGACGGGTGGGGTGGCGCGAGGAGAATGCAAGGGAGGAGGAGACGGAAGGGACACTCCGGCGGCCGGCCGGCGTTGAGATCGATTTTGATATAAAGACGAGAAGACGAGCAGGGCGCCCTTTGGCGTCAAAGAATACGAGGCCCAGGCCCAGGTATGTAGGGCGGGCCCATGTGTGTTCTACGTGCAAGCGCGTGCCAAAAGAAATCCACACAAGTTTTAAAAACTATTCTCGTTTTCTTCATAAAATGTTCATGTTACCAAATAATGATCTAAGGAAATATTCAGATTTAAAAAATTGTTACCTTCAAAACAAAATAAATTTTGATGTGTTTCTAAAAAAGAATGAAAAAAACTAAGTAAAAGCCAAGAAAGTTGGAAAGTAGAATGAAAAAAAAGCATTCCCTACAATATGTTGTTCGAGTCGGTATCGAGCGCCAATGGGCCGGCCTAGTCTCCATGCTCCTGTGTGTCACCCTCTTATTTGAAGCATGTGGGGATAACCTTTTTTTCTCTAGCATGTTATTGTTGTCGGTTGTTTTATCTGCGTTGACTTGAGTTTTAATTATGTTCTAGCGGTGTTTTTTCATACATATATTGTGTTAGGCTATTGTTAAAGACGGTATTTGTTCTGATAAGAGAGTGGAGTTGTTTTGTGTGTGGTTGTAGTGTCCTTGCACGTTTCAGCGTCAGTGTCCGTCGACATCCCTTGGGAACTCCTATTTCATGTTGAAAGGATGAAATTGTTGCTATAATGCGGTCCCATGAAGCCCTCACTCGCTCAACTCGGCTCCCTGCTCCTCGTTCACTTAGTTCTTTTTCGCTCACTCCAGTGCTAGCTCAGAAAAAACTAGCCGTTGTTTATTTATTTGAAAAAGGTTGTTAAATCAAAAGATGTTTGTTGATTTAAAGAAATGTTGCAAATTAACAAAACCATAATTTTTAAAAACATTAATGAACTTACAAAATATGAGTGGACCTCAAACAATGTTCATGAATTAGAAAAAAGCTTCACAAATTAGAAAATATCCATAGACTTAAAACATGTGCATGAACTTTAAATACATTTGAAAAATTAAAAATGTTCTTTAATTTCACAAAATCTGCAAGATATTTATTAAGTGTTCATAAATGAAAGTGTGAAAAAAGGAAAAAAAAAGTTGGTAAATTCACCGAGCAAGGAGATAGCTACACGCAGCAGAGTGTAGGGGAGATCGCTCCTTTTTGAGCCGGCATAGTTACGTAGTTGATTTGAAGTTTTGTTCTTAGCCTAGTGAAACTTTTGTTTGTCATGCTTCAAATAGTGTTTCTGTTGTATGTTGCTTAAAAGTGTGTATATGTTGTGGATGGTGTTGGATGAACTATATGTATGTGGAACTCTATCAAATGGTGTTCTTTTTGCCATAGGTGTCCGATAGTGATGGGCTTCATAACAATAACCATGTGTGATGTCAATTTTTTATGTATCAGGAAACACAAACACTGACTGGCTATAGATAACAGTAGTGACTAGTTAGTGACCGACCATTGGACGGCCGATGACTGACAAGTATAGGAGATCTATTGCAGCTTTTTGATAAATAAGAGTGTCAAACCCAACGAGGAGCAAAAGGAATCTATAAGAAGTTTTTAGCAAGGTTTCACTCCAAAATCTATAAAAGTAATTTGATAGGGCATTTGGTAGCAAGATAATGCATAAAATGATAAACAATAACAATAACAATAAAGTGCAACAAGTGGCACAATCCTTACATATGCTAAGGACAAGTGATTGTGTTTCTTATAGTGATTAAAACGCTCTTGAGGACACACAGGAATTTCACCAAGTTTCATTGAGTTACCTTTTGTTGTTTCGATAAGTATTGTGCGGGCAGGCATGCGCTAAGGTACTGCCTTTACTTGGACAAATAACTATTGATCATTATATCCTCCATGTAAGCATTCACAATTACAAGAGAAATAATTAAGATAAATCTACCATAACATTGAACTTTATCTTTAGGATCAAATCAACCCCTTGTGCAACAATTTGTAAACTAGTGTTTAGGTTTCTATCACTCTTGCTGCCAATTATCTACAAACTAATCCCACAATGTCTTCCCCTAGGCCCAACAGCAGATCTTGCGACCAGCTCATGATTCTGGCACATGGATAGCACGTTCCCACGCACCCCTGTCTATGGCTAGTTCTTTGGTGATACTCCATTCCTTCAGATCTCTCTTTACGGACTCCTTTCATGTCAAATTCAATCTACCCCAAACTCTCTTGACATTATCAGCACGCTTTAGCCGTCCGTTATGCACCGGAGCATTGATACGTCTCCAACGTATCTATAAGTTTTTATTATTTCATACTATTATATTATCAATCTTGTATGCTTTATATGTCATTTTATATCACTTTTGGGAACTAACATATTAACCTAGTGCCTAGGAGGGGCCCTTGTGGCTCCGTCTGACCTAATTCCGACGCTATAAATTTTCAAATATTACAAAAACCCCAGAGCGAGACCCGAAATAATTACTCCGCCGTTGCAAGTCTCTAGCCTCTACATCAACCTTACCGCCTCTCTGATGATGCGGATAACCCACAAGTATAGGGGATCGCAACAGTTTTCGAGGGTAGAGTATTCAACCCAAATTTATTGATTTGACACAAGGGGAGCCAAAGAATATTCTCAAGTATTAGCAGTTGAGTTGTCAATTCAACCACACCTGGATAACTTAGTATCTGCAGCAAAGTATATATTAGCAAAATAATATGGAAGTAATGGTAACGGTAGCAAAAGTAATATTTTTGGGTTTTGTAGTGATTGTAACAGTAGCAACGGAAAAGTAAATAAGCAGAGAACAATATGTGAAAAGCTCGTAGGCATTGGACCGGTGATGGAGAATTATGCCGGATGCGGTTCATCATGTAACAGTCATAACATAGGGTGACACAGAACTAGCTCCAATTCATCAATGTAATGTAGGCATGTATTCTGAATATAGTCATACGTGCTTATGGAAAAGAACTTGCATGACATCTTTTGTCCTACCCTCCCGTGGCAGCGGGGTCCTAATGGAACTAAGGGATATTAAGGCCTCCTTTTAATATAATACCGGACCAAAGCATTAACACATAGTGAATACATGAACTCCTCAAACTACGGTCATCACCGGGAGTGGTCCCGGTTAGTGTCACTTCGGGGTTGCCGGATCATAACACATAGTAGGTGACTATAGACTTGCAAGATAGGATCAAGAGCTCACATATATTCATGAAAACATAATAGGTTCAGATCTGAAATCATGGCACTCGGGCCCTAGTGACAAGCATTAAGCATAGCAAAGTCATAGCAACATCAATCAGAACATAGTGGATACTAGGGATCAAACCCTAACAAAACTAACTCGATTACATGATAAATCTCATCCAACCCATCACCGTCTAGCAAGCCTACGATGGAATTACTCACGCACGGTGGTGAGCATCATGAAATTGGTGATGGAGGATGGTTGATGATGACGACGGCGACGGATTCCCCTCTCCGAAGCCCCGAACGGACTCTAGATCAGCCCTCCTGAGAGAGTTTAGGGCTTGGCGGCAGCTCCGTATCGTAAAACGCGATGAATCTTTCTCTCTGATTTTTTTCTCCCCGAACACAAATATATGGAGTTGGAGTTGAGGTCGGTGGAGCTCCAGGGGGCCCACGAGGCAGGGGGGCGCGCCCGGGGG
Source organism: Aegilops tauschii subsp. strangulata (assembly GCF_002575655.3). Taxonomy (NCBI): domain Eukaryota; kingdom Viridiplantae; phylum Streptophyta; class Magnoliopsida; order Poales; family Poaceae; genus Aegilops; species Aegilops tauschii. The sequence goes on from NC_053039.3 coordinate 7,121,054, forward strand.
GCAGGCGCGCCCCCCACCCTCGTGGCTAGGGTGTGGGCCCCTGGCCTTGATTCTTTCACCAGTATTTTTTATTATTTCCAAAAATAATCTCCATGGAGTTGCAGGTCATTCCGAGAACTTTCGTTTCTGCACATAAATAACACCATGGCAATTCTACTGAAAACAACGTCAGTCCGGGTTAGTTCCATTCAAATCATGCAAGTTAGAGTCCAAAACAAGGGCAAAAGTGTTTGGAAAAGTAGATACGACGGAGACATATCAACTCCCCCAAGCTTAAACCTTTGCTTGTCCTCAAGCAATTCAGTTGATAAACTGAAAGTGATAAAGAAAAACTTTTACAAACTTTGTTTGCTCTTGTTGTTGTAAATATGTAAAGCCAGCATTCAAGTTTTTAGCAAGGATTATAACTAACCATATTCACAATAACACTTAGGTCTCATGTTTACTCATATCAATGGCATAACCAACTAGCGAGCAATAATAATAAATCTCGGATGACAACGCTTTCTCAAAACAATCATGATATGATATAACAAGATGGTATCTCGCTAGCCCTTTCTGAGACCGCAAAACATAAATGCAGAGCACCTTTAAAGCTCAAGGACTGACTAAACATTGTAATTCATGGTAAAAGAGATCCAGTCATAGTCATACCCAATATAAATTAATAGTAATGGACGCAAATGACAGCGGTGCTCTCAGCTGGTGCTTTTTAATAAGAGGGTGATGGCTCAACTTAAAAGTAAATAGATAGGCCCTTCGCAGAGGGAAGCAGGGATTTGTAAAGGTGCCAGAGCTCGATTTTGAAATAGAGATAAATAATATTTTGAGCGGCATACTTTCATTGTCAACATAACAACCAAGAGATGGCGATATCTTCCATGCTACAGACATTATAGGCGGTTCCCAAACAGAATGGTAAAGTTTATACTCCCCCTCCACCAATAAGCATCAATCCATGGCTTGCTCGAAACAATGAGTGCCTCCAACTAACAACAGTCCCATGGGAGTTTTGTTTGCAATTATTTTGATTTGGTTTGCATAAAGCATGGGACTGGGCATCCCGGTGACCAGCCATTTTCTCGTGAGTGAGGAGCGGAGTCCACTCCTCTTGAGAATAACCCGCCTAACATGGAAGATACGGACAACCCTAGTTGATACATGAGCTATTCGAGCATACAAAACAGAATTTCATTTGAAGGTTTAGAGTTTGGCACATACAAATTTACTTGGAACGGCAGGTAGATACCGCATATAGGAAGGTATAGTGGACTCATATGGAATAACTTTGGGGTTTAAGGAATTGGATGCACAAGCAGTATTCCCGCTTAGTACAAGTGAAGGCTAGCAAAAGACTGGGAAGCGACCAACTAGAGAGCGACAACAGTCATGAACATGCATTAAAAATAATAAACATTGCGTAAAAGCATGAGTAGGATATAATCCACCATGAACATAAATATCGTGAAGGCTATGTTGATTTGTTTCAACTACATGTGTGAACATGTGCCAAGTCAAGTCACTTGAATCATTCAAAGGAGGATACCATCCTATCATACCACATCACAACCATTTTAATAGCATGTTGGCACGCAAGGTAAACCATTATAAACTCCTAGATAATTAAGCATGGCATAAGCAACTATAATCTCTAATTGTCATTGCAAACATGTTTATTCATAATAGGCTGAATCAGGAACGATGAACTAATCATATTTACAAAACAAAAGAGGTCGAGTTCATACCAGCTTCTCTCATCTCAATCAGTCCATCATATATCGTCATAATTGCCTTTCACTTGCACAACCGAATGATGTGAATAATAATAATAGTGCACGTGCATTGGACTAAGCTGGAATCTGCGAGCATTCAATAAACAGGAGAAGACAAGGCAATATGGGCTCTTGGTTAAATCAGCAATAATGCATTTAAGAGCCACTTCAACAATTTAATCATGGTCTTCTCCTATCGACCCCCAAAGAAAAGAAAAGAAATAAAACTATTTACACGGGAAAGCTCCCAACAAGCAAAAGAAGAACGGGAAATCTTTTTGGGTTTTTCTTTTAATTATTACTACTACAGCAAGAAAGTAAACTAGCTAAAAGCTACAACTAATTTTTTTGGTTTTTCTTAAGGTTTATCAAACACATAAGAAGAAAGCATAAAAGGAAAAAAAACTAGCATGGATATTACAGTGAAAGAGCATGAGCACCGACATCTAGCAATGAGTGTGTGAATATGAATGTAATGTCGGTGAGAGATACGTACTCCCCCAAGCTTAGGCTTTTGGCCTAAGTTGGTTTATTGCCACGGATGGCCTGGCGGATATCCAAAGTTGTAGTTGGGGTCGTACTGAGATGAAGAAGACTCTGATTGCCACTGGTTGGCAATCATCTACGGATCCCACTGGTAATTAGACTGTCGTGGAGGATCAAATTGTGGTTCCGACTCTGGCTCTGTGGCTGATGTAGGGTTCTGGTAGGTGTGAATGGCCGCCAGCGGAATGAGATACTGGCCTGCAGATAAATCAAACAAGGAAGGAGTAGGCAAGGTAATAGTCTCAGGATGATGTTTATCAAAGAACAATTTGTATTTAAGCTCCCCCTCCCTATTCTTTACAATAAAATCATGCGCTACCATACTCTTATAATCTAAATAAACAGTAGGCAGCAATTTTTCTTCTTTTTCATAGTCCCTAATAGGTATGTTATTGTATGCAGCAAGGCGTGAAGCATAAACACCTCCAAAGATGGGGCCCTTTGTACGGTTCAGACTTAACCGTTTGGCAATAATACCGCCCATACTAACAGAGTCGTCACGGAATAAACCATGGAACAAAATAATAATATCAGGAACACTAAGGTTTCCACAGTTTCCGCGACCAATTAAGCAGCGACTAGCAAATATTGCAAAGTAGCGTAAAATAGGAAAATGTATGCTAGTGATTCTTGCATCGGAAACCTTCCTAGTTTCCCCTATAGTAATAGTGTCAATAAACCCGTCCACATCTTTACGATGTGGTTCCTCTAAGCTACCCTCGAAAGGTATTTTGCAAACCTTGCAAAATTCATATAGTGACATCTTCTTAACCACATCATATAAATTAAACTCTACTCAAGGAGGTGATTCCTTAGGATAATAGTAGAAATTTTGCACAAAAGTATTGGTGAGTAAGAGATACTGTTCGCGTTGGTCGCGGAGGAAGTCGGTGAGGCCTGCATTCTCAGCCAATTCATAAAAATCATCATAAATCCCGGCTGCTCTCAAGAAATCATCGGAAGGCCATTCACACGGCCGAACCTCCGTGGTGCGAGGCAGATTATATTTGGGCCTCTCTGCTTCTTCACTTTGCTTTCCTTCGAGCTTCGGCTCGATGAGCCCCTCAAAAATCTCTTCATAATTTTCTGAGAATTTCTGAAATTTTTAGTAACTTCAAATGAAAGTGAACCAAGCTCAACAAAATTGATAGCAACTACTCCTACAAGTGCCTAGAACCTATATCATGCATTAGAACTACTTGGAACCATATAAATTTGACATGCAAGCTCAAGAACATGGTCACCTAGGCAGCACAAATTTGCAATGAATAAAGCACTATAACAAAAACTAATTGGACCAATGGAGGCATCACATACCAAGGAACAATCCCCCAAAGCAATTTTGTGGGAGGTGCTTTGAGCAAGGAGATCGAAAATCGCAGCAAAATGAGCTAGAACTCGTGCTTGAGCTAGATGGTGATTTTTTTGGGAGGAAGAAGAAGTGTGTGGTGGCTGGCATAAGTGGAGGGGGGGGGGCACCGTGGGCCCACGAGGCAGGGGGCACGCCCAGGGGGGTGGGCGCGCCCTGGACCCTCGTGCCCAGGTGCTTGCTCCCCATGTTGTATTCTCAGTGCCAGATATTCTCAAATATTCCAGAAAAAATCCTAAATTGGCAGGGCATTTAGAGAACTTTTATTTTCGGGGTATTTTTATATTGCACGGATAATTTAGAAAACAGGCAGAAAAATGCTATTTTTACTTTATTTCAACTAAATAACAGAAAGTAAAAGGAGGGTACAGAAGGTTGTGCTTTCTAACTTCATCCATCTCATGCTCATCAAAAGGAATCCATTAACAAGGTTGATCAAGTCTTGTTAACAAACTCATTTCGAGTAACATGAAACCGGAGAAATTTCGAATAACACTATGTTACCTCAACGGGGATATGCACATCCCCAATAATAAGAATATCATATTTCTTCTTGACAGTAGGAAGAGGAAATTCAAAACCTCCAAAAATAATCGATGGAATTTTTCCAATAGAATTGATACTGTGGACTTGAGGTTGTTTCCTCAGAAAGTGTACCGTATGCTCATTACCATTAACATGAAAAGTGACATTGCCTTTGTTGCAATCAATAATAGCCCCTGAAATATTCAAGAAAGGTCTTCCAAGAATAATAGACATACTATCGTCCTCGGGAATATCAAGAATAACAAAGTCCGTTAATATAGTAACGTTCGCAACTACAACAGGCACATCCTCACAAATACCGACATGTATAGCAGTTGATTTATCAGCCATTTGCAAGGATATTTCAGTAGGTGTCAACTTATTCAAATCAAGTCTACGATATAAAGAGAGAGGCATAACACTAACACCGGCTCCAAGATCACATAAAGCAGTTCTAACATAGTTTCTTTTAATGGAGCATGGTATAGTTGGTACTCCTGGATTTCCTAGTTTCTTAGGTATTCCACCCTTAAAAGTATAATTAGCAAGCATGATGGAAATTTCAGCTTCCAATATCTTTCTTTTATTAGTAACAATATCTTTCATGTACTTAGCATAAGGATTCGTTTTGAGCATATCAGTTAATAGCATACGCAAGAAGATAGGTCTAATCATTTCAGCAAAGCGCTCAAAATACTCATCATCCTTTTTCTTGGATGGTTTGCGAGGAAAAGGCATGGGTTTCTGAACCCATGGTTCCCTTTCTTTACCGTGTCCTAGCAACAAAGTATCTCTTATCATAACGTTGATTCTTTGATTGTGGGTTATCAAGATCAATAGCAGGTTCAATTTCTACATCATTGTCATTGCTAGGTTGAGCATCAACATGAACATCATCCTTAACATTATCACTAGTTTCATGTTCATTACGAGATTGTGTTTCAGCATCAGAAATAGAAGTATCGTTTGGATTCTCAGGTGTGTCAACAACAGGTTCACTAGGAGCATGCAAAGTCCGTTCATTTTTCTTTTTCTTCTTTTTAGAAGGACTAGGTGCATCTATATTATTTCTCTAAGAATCTTGCTCAATTCTCTTAGGGTGGCCTTCAGGATACAAAGGTTCCTGAGTCATTTTACCAGTTCTAGTAGCCACTCTAACAGCAAAATCATTATTGTTACTATTTAATTCATTGAGCAAATCATTCTGAGCTTTAAGTACTTGTTCTACTTGAGTGGTAACCATAGAAGCATGTTTACTAATGAGTTTAAGTTCACCTTTAACTCTAGACATATAATCACCCAAGTGTTCAATCATATAATCATTTTGTTTTAATTGTCTACCAAAATAAGCATTAAAATCTTCTTGCTTAACCATAAAGTTATCAAACTCATCCAAACATTGGCTAGCAAACTTAGTAGGAGGGATTTCAGCTTTATCATATCTGTAGAGAGAATTTACCTTTACTACCTGTGTCGGGTTATCAAGACCATGAGTTTCTTCAATAGGTGATGGATTAAGACCATATATTTCTTCAACAGGCGGTAAATTAAGACCATGTATTTCTTCAATAGGAGGTAAATTCTTAACATCTTCAGCTTTTATACCTTTTTCTTTCATAGATTTCTTTGACTCTTGCATATCTTCAGGACTGAGAAATAGAACACCTCTTTTCTTAGGAGTTGGTTTAGGAATGGGCTCAGGAAGTGTCCAATTATTTTCATTTGTCAACATATTATTCAATAGAATTTCAGCTTCATCCGGTGTTCTTTCCCTGAAAACAGAACCAGCACAACTATCCAGGTAATCTCTGGAAGCATCGGTTAGTCCATTATAAAAGATATCAAGTATTTCATTTTTCTTAAGAGGATGATCAGGCAAAGCATTAAGAAATTGGAGAAGCCTCCCCCAAGCTTGTGGGAGACTCTCTTCTTCAATTTCCACAAAATTATATATATCCCTCAAGGCCGCTTGTTTCTTATGAGCAGGGAAATATTTAGCAGAGAAGTAATAAATCATATCCTGGGGACTACGCACACAACCAGGATCAAGAGAATTAAACCATATCTTAGCATAACCCTTCAATGAGAACGGAAATATTTTAAGGATATAGAAGTAGCGAGTTCTCTCATCATTAGTGAACAGGGTGGCTATATCATTTAATTTAGTAAGATGTGCCACAACAGTTTCAGATTCATAGCCATAGATAGGATCAGATTCAACCAAAGTAATTATATCAGGATCAATAGAGAATCCATAATCCTTATCAGTAACAAAGATAGGTGAAGTAGCATAAGCAGGATCATATTTCATTCTAGCATTCAGAGTTTTTTGTTTAAGCTTAGCTAATAATTTCTTAAGATCACTTCTATCATTGCAAGCAAGAAAGTATCTTTTAGTTTCTTCATCCATAACATAGCCCTCAGGCACAACAGGCAATTCATATTTATTGGGAGAGCCTTCATTATCACTTTCATCAATATTATCAGTTTCAATAATTTCATTCCCTCTAGCCCTAGCAAGTTGTTCATCAAGAAATTCACCAAGTGGAACAGTAGTATCAAGCATAGAAGTAGTTTCATCATAAGTATCATGCATCGCAGAAGTGGCATCATCAATAACATGCGACATATCAGAATTAATAGCAGAAGCAGGTTTAGGTGTCGCAAGCTTACTCAAAACAGAAGGTGAATCAAGTGCAAAGCTAGATGGCAGTTCCTTACCTCCCCTCGTAGTTGAGAGATAATTTTTTGTTTTCTCGTCTTTCAAGTTCCTCATAGTGACCAGCAGATATAAATCCCAAGTGACTCAAAGAATAGAGCTATGCTCCCTGGCAACGGCGCCAGAAAATAGTCTTGATAACCCACAAGTATAGGGGATCGCAACAGTTTTCGAGGGTAGAGTATTCAACCCAAATTTATTGATTTGACACAAGGGGAGCCAAAGAATATTCTCAAGTATTAGCAGTTGAGTTGTCAATTCAACCACACCTAGATAACTTAGTATCTGCAGCAAAATATTTAGTAGCAAAGTAATATGGAAGTAACGGTAACGGTAGCAAAAGTAATATTTTTGGGTTTTGTAGTGATTGTAACAGTAGCAACGGAAAAGTAAATAAGCGGAGAACAATATGTTAAAAGCTCGTAGGCATTGGATCGGTGATGGAGAATTATGCCGGATGCGGTTCATCATGTAACAGTCATAACATAGGGTGACACAAAACTAGCTCCAATTCATCAATGTAATGTAGGCATGTATTCCGAATATAGTCATATGTGCTTATGGAAAAGAACTTGCATGACATCTTTTGTCCTACCCTCCCGTGGCAGCGGGGTCCTAATGGAAACTAAGGGATATTAAGGCCTCCTTTTAATAGAGTACCGGACAAAAGCATTAACACATAGTGAATACATAAACTCCTCAAACTACGATCATCACCGGGAGTGGTCCCGATTATTGTCACTTCGGGGTTGCCGGATCATAACACATAGTAGGTGACTATAGACTTGAAAGATAGGATCAAGAACTCACATATATTCATGAAAACATAATAGGTTTAGATCATGGCACTCGGGCCCTAGTGACAAGCATTAAGCATAGCAAAGTCATAGCAACATCAATCTCAGAACATAGTGGATTCTAGGGATCAAACCCTAACAAAACTAACTCGATTACATGATAAATCTCATCCAACCCATCACCGTCCAGCAAGCCTACGATGGAATTACTCACGCACGGTGGTGAGCATCATGAAATTGGTGATGGAGGATGGTTGATGATGACGACGGCGACGGATTCCCCTCTCTGGAGCCCCGAACGGACTCCAGATCAGCCCTCCCGAGGGAGTTTAGGGCTTGGCGGCGGCTCCGTATCGTAAAACGCGATGAATCTTTCTCTCTGATTTTTTTCTCCCCGAACACAAATATATGGAGTTGGAGTTGAGGTCGGTGGAGCTCCAGGGGGCCCACGAGGCAGGGGGCGCGCCCAGGGGGGCAGGCGCGCCCCCCACCCTCGTGGCTAGAGTATGGGCCCCTGGCCTTGATTCATTCGCCAGTATTTTTTATTATTTCCAAAAATAATCTCCGTGGAGTTTCAGGTCATTCCGAGAACTTTTGTTTTTGCACATAAATAACACCATGGCAATTCTGCTGAAAACAGCATCAGTCCGGGTTAGTTCCATTCAAATCATGCAAGTTAGAGTCCAAAACAAAGGCAAAAGTGTTTGGAAAAATAGATACGACGGAGACGTATCAGATGCCTGAGTAGTTCCTCACATGACCCACTAGAACATAAAGGCGCGTATTGCCGCGCCCGTGCATTTTATTGGAAAGACAATACAATATATGAGAAAATCAGGACATCACAAAAAGAGAAAAAAATATTACTTCAATATAGATAGTTGGGCATTATTGAAACTTTTGGGTATAAATTCAAAATTGACACAGGTGATAATGCCATCTAAGTCAGCGCTGCTGGAATGTCATTGTGCATTTTTTTGTCTATGCACGCAACATTTGCTAAGACATTTGAATATCTCTACTCCTAATGTTTGAGTTGGTAGTATCGCCTCACTCCGGTTAATCCTTCCCCACCATTTTTTATGCCACCAACACATTTAAACCGGATTTTACCATGATCTCTTTAAACCGATTTTATTTAAACAGATCGTAACTTTCCATGCGGCATTTAAAATAATCAATCACGGTTAATCTCCAATCAATCTGTAAAGACCAAATCTAAATTAATCAATCTTGCCATAAGTCTCTCACCCCTCAATCACAATAATTAATCTTACCTTAATAAGCCCTAAGGACGGTAATGGGTAGGGTATGGGCAGGGTAGAGCAATACCATACCCATACCCGTATAGTTAGTGGGTACAAAATTCTACCCATACCCGTACCCATGGGTATTAAACTTTACCCGTACCCATACCCGACGGGTACCCGTACCCATTGGGTACCCAACGGGTAGAACAAATAGTACATAAGTTGTTCACAATTTTACGCTCACTAATTGCACATTTGACAAAAAAACAATTATCTCAGCCCAATAATAGATAGATGAGTAATTGACCAATATCAAAATTTAGAAATCACAACATACTCTTAAGTCAATAGGAGTAGACGAGTCACATGATAAATTAATGACTAATTGACGAGAACTTAACATTACTTCACAAACGGGCAGGGTATGGGTATACCCATGGGTACAAGACTATCCCCATACCCTACCCATGACTTAATGGGTAGGATATGGGTACTACCCGTGGGTATAAAAGTGTGCCCATACCCTGCCCATGCGGGTACGGTACCCGCGGGTACCCGTACCCGTGGGTAAAATTGCCCTCATCCCTCAATCTAAAAAAAATAAAGTCCCTCATCCCTCAATCACATCCAAATCTAAATTAAAAAACTAATAAGAAAAAAAAGATATGCCGCCGCCGATCCAACTCCTCTTACAATCCAATCCTCCCTTGATCTTTTTCCTATGGCCATCGCGGAAGCAGTGTTCCCAGCCTCCGCCGCTCAATGTCGACCGTGTCGCCGCCGTCACGTGGTTGTGGGACGTTGCCGTGGCCGCCCTGTTGACATCTTCGCTAGGGTTGCCGCCACTGACATCGCTTGCCCAAGGTGAGACTCCATCCTTAGACAAGCGACTCTCTCACCTCCCCAAAGGAATGACCGGACCCTCCAACCATCGAGCGACCTGGATGGTCGCCGCCACCAGAGAACAATGTGGAGGCGATGGCGATGTTTATGGAGGTGTAGCAGGATGAGCGCCTGTAAGGGTCCCGATCTAGATCTGGGGAAGGGATAGGAGGGGAAGGAGGACGAAGGAGGTGAAGGAAATATGCCCTCATATGGCAATAATAAAGTAATTATTTATTTCCTCATGTCATGATAAATATTTATTATTCATGCTAGAATTGTATTAGCCGGAAACATAATACATGTGTGAATACATAGACAAACATAATGTCACTAGTATGCCTCTACTTAACTAGCTCGTTAATCGAAGATGGTTGAGTTTCCTAGCCATGGACATGAGTTGTCATTTGATCAACGGGATCACATCATTAGAAGAATGATGTGATTGACTTGACCCATTCCGTTAGCTTAGCACTTGATCGTTTAGTATGATGCTATTGCTTTCTTCATGACTTATACATGTTCCTATGACTATGAGATTATGCAACTCCCGTTTACCTGAGGAACACTTTGTGTGCCACCAAATGTCACAACATAACTGGGTGATTATAAAGGTGCTCTACAGGTGTCTCCGAAGGTACTTGTTGGGTTGGCGTATTTCGAGATTAGGATTTGTCACTCCGATTGTCGGAGAGGTATCTCTGGGCCCTCTCGGTAATGCACATCACTATAAGCCTTGCAAGCAATGTGACAAATGAGTTAGTTACGTGATGATGCATTACAGAACGAGTAAAGGAGACTTGCCGGTAACGAGATTGAACTAGGTATTGAGATACCGACGATCGAATCTTGGGCAAGTAACATACCGATGACAAAGGGAACAACGTATGTTGTTATGCGATTTGACCGATAAAGATCTTCGTAGAATATGTAGGAGCAAATATGAGCATCCAGGTTCCGCTATTGGTTATTGACCGGAGATGTGTCTCGGTCATGTCTACATAGTTCTCGAACCCGTAGGGTCCGCACGCTTAAAGTTAGATGACGATCGATATTATGAGTTTTGTGTTTTGATGTACTGAAGGTAGTTCGGAGTCCCGGATATGATCACGGACATAACGAGCAGTCTCGAAATGGTCGAGACATAAATATTGATATATTGGAAGCCTATATTTGGATATCGGAAGTGTTCCGGATGAAATCGGGATTTTACCGGAGTACCGGGGGTTACCGGAACCCCCTGGGGAAGTAACCTATTGGGCCTTAGTGGAGAAGAGAGAGGGCAGCCAGGAGGTGGCGCGCGCCCCCCCTTGCCCCAGTCCTAAATGGACAAGGGAAGGGGGCGGCGGCCCCCCTCTCCTTCCTTCTCTCCACCTCCTCCTTCCCCCTTCTCCTACTCCTACTAGGAAAGGAGGAGTCCTACTCCGGGTGGGAGTAGGACTCCCCCCTTGGCGCGCCCTCCCTGGCCGGCCGCCTCTTGTTGGGGAACGTAGTAATTTCAAAAAAATTCCTACGCACACGCAAGATCATGGTGATGCATAGCAACGAGAGGGGAGATTGTTGTCCACGTACCCTCGTAGACCGACAGCGGAAGCGTTATCACAATGCGGTTGCTGTAGTCGTACGTCTTCACGATCCGACCGATCAAGTACCGAACGCACGGCACCTCCGAGTTCTACACACGTTCAGCTCGATGACGTCCCTCGAACTCCAATCCAGCCGAGTGTTGAGGGAGAGTTTCGTCAGCACGACGGCGTGGTGACGATGATGATGTTCCACCGACGCAGGGTTTCGCCTAAGCTTCGCAACGGTATTATCGAGGTGTAATATGGTGGAGGGGGCACCGCACACGGCTAAGAGATCTCAAGGATCAATTGTTGTGTCTCTCGGGTGCCCCCCTGCCCCCGTATATAAAGGAGCAAGGGAGGAGGAGGCCGGCCCTAGGAGGGGGCACACCAAGTGTGGAGTCCTACTAGGACTCCCTAGTCCTAGTAGGATTCCACCTCCCATATGGAATAGGAAAAGAGGAAAGGAAAAAGAGAAGGAAGGAAGGGGGCGCCCCCCTTCCCTAGTCCAATTCGGACCAGACCAAGGGGAGGGGTGCAGCCACCCTTGAGGCCCTTTTCCTTCTTTCCCGTATGGCCCAATAAGGCCCAATACGTATTCCCGTAACTCTCCGGTACTCCGAAAAATACCCGAATCACTCGGAACCTTTCCGAAGTCCGAATATAGTCGTCCGATATATCGATCTTTACGTCTCGACCATTTCGAGACTCCTCGTCATGTCCCCGATCTCATCCGGGACTCCGAACTCCTTCGGTACAACAAAACTCAATAAAACTGTCATCGTAACGTTAAGCGTGCGGACCCTACGGGTTCGAGAACTATGTAGACATGACCGAGACACGTCTCCGGTTAATAACCAATAGCGGGACCTGGATGCCCATATTGGCTCCCACATATTCTACGAAGATCTTTATCGGTCAGACCGCATAACAACATACGTTGTTCCCTTTGTCACCGGTATGTTACTTGCCCGAGATTTGATCGTCGGTATCTCGATACCTAGTTCAATCTTGTTACCGGCAAGTCTCTTTACTCGTTCCGTAACACATCATCCCGCAACTAACTCATTAGTCACAATGCTTGCAAGGTTTATAGTGATGTGCATTACCGAGTGGGCCCAGAGATACCTCTCCGACAATTGGAGTGACAAATCCTAATCTCGAAATACGCCAACCCAACAAGTACCTTTGGAGACACCTGTAGAGCACCTTTATAATCACCCATTTACGTTGTGACGTTTGGTAGCACACAAAGTGTTCCTCCGGTAAACGGGAGTTGCATAATCTCATAGTCATAGGAACAGGTATAAGTCATGAAGAAAGCAATAGCAACATACTAAACGATAGAGTGCTAAGCTAAGGGAATGGGTCAAGTCAATCACGTCATTCTCCTAATGAGGTGATCTCGTTAATCAAATGACAACTCATGTCTATGGCTAGGAAACATAACCATCTTTGATTAACGAGCTAGTCAAGTAGAGGCATACTAGTGACACTCTGTTTGTCTATGTATTCACACATGTATTATGTTTCCGGTTAATACAATTCTAGCATGAATAATAAACATTTATCATGATATAAGGAAATATATAATACTTTATTATTGCCTCTAGGGCATATTTCCTTCAGTCTCCCACTTGCACTCGAGTCAATAATCTAGTTCACATCGCCATGTGATTTAACACCAATAATTCATATCACCATGTGATTAACACCCATAGTTCACATCTCTATGTGAGAGTACTAAGGTGTGATCATGTTTTGATTGTGAGATAATTTTAGTCAATGGGTCTGTCACATTCAGATCCGTAAGTATTTTGCAAATTTCTATGTTTACAATGCTCTGCACGGAGCTACTCTTAGCTAATTGCTCCCACTTTCAATATGTATCTAGACCGAGACTTAGAGTCATCTAGTTGAGTGTCAAAACTTGCATCGACGTAACCCTTTACGACGAACCTTTTGTCACTTCCATAATCGAGAAACATATCCTTATTCCACTAAGGATAATTTTTGACCGCTGTCCAGTGATCTACACCTAGATTACTATTGTACTCCCTTGCCAAAATCAGTGTAGGGTATACAATAGATCTGGTACACAGCATGGCATACTTTATAGAAACTATGGCCAAGGCATAGGGAATGACTTTCATTCTCTTTCTATCTTCTGCCGTGGTCGGGCTTTGAGTCTTACTCAATTTCACACCTTGTAACACAGGCAAGAACTCTTTCTCTGACTGTTCTATTTTGAACTACTTCAAAATCTTGTTAAGGTATGTACTCATTGAAAAAACTTATCAAGCGTCTTCATCTATCTCTATAGATCTTGATGCTCAATATGTAAGCAGCTTCACCGAGGTCTTTCTTTGAAAAACTCCTTTCAAACACTCCTTTATGCTTTGCAGAATAATTCTACATTATTTCCGATCAACAATATGTCACTCACATATACTTATCAGAAATGCTGTAGTGCTCCCACTCACTTTCTTGTAAATACAGGCTTTACCGCAAGTCTGTATAAAACTATATCCTTTGATCAACTTATCAAAGTGTATATTCCAACTCCGAGATGCTTGCACCAGTCCATAGATGGATCGCTGGAGCTTGCATATTTTGTTAGCACTTTTAGGATTGACAAAACCTCCTGGTTGCATCATATTCAACTCTTCTTTAATAAATTCATTAAGGAATGCAGTTTTATTTATCCATTTGCCATATTTCATAAAATGCGGCAATTGCTAACATGATTCGGACACACATAAGCATAGATACGAGTGAGAAACTCTCATCGTAGTCAACACTTTGAACTTATCGAAAACCTTTTTGCGACAATTCTAGCTTTGTACATAGTAACACTACTATCAGCGTCCGTCTTCCTCTTGACGATCCATTTATTCTAAATTGCTTGCCGATCATCGGGCAAGTCAACCAAAGTCCATACTTTGTTCTCATACATGGATCTCATCTCAGATTTCATGGTTTCAAGCCATTTTGCGGAATCTGGGCTCACCATCGCTTCTTCATAGTTCGTAGGTTTGTTATGGTCTAGTAACATAACCTCCAGAACAGGATTACCGTACCACTCTGGTGCGGATCTTACTCTGGTTGACCTACAAGGTTTAGTAACAACTTGATCTGAAGTTTCATGATCATCATCATTAACTTCCTCACTAATTAGTGCAGGAGTCACAGGAACAGATTTCTGTGATGAACTACTTTCCAATAAGGGAGCAGGTACAGTTACCTCATCAAGTTCTACTTTCCTCCCACTCACTTCTTTCGAGAGAAACTCCTTCTCTAGAAAGGATCCATACTTAGCAACGAATGTCTTGCCTTCGGATCTGTGATAGAAGGTGTACCCAACTGTCTCCTTTGGGTATCCTATGAAGACACATTTCTCCGATTTGGGTTTGAGCTTATCAGGATGAAACTTTTTCACATAAGCATCGCAACCCCAAACTTTTAAGAAATGACAACTTTGGTTTCTTGCCAAACCACAGTTCATAAGGTGTCGTCTCAATGGATTTTGATGGTGCCCTATTTAACGTGAATGCAGCTGTCTCTAATGCATAACCCCAAAACGATAGTGGTAGATCGGTAAGATACATCATATATCGCACCATATCTAATAAAGCACGATTACGACGTTCGGACACACCATTACACCGTGGTGTTCCAGGTGGCGTGAGTAGTGAAACTATTTCATATTGTTTTAACTGAAGGCCAAACTCGTAACTCAAATACTCTTTTCTACGATCAGATCGTAGAAACTTTATTTTTCTTGTTACGATGATTTTCCACTTCACTCTGAAATTATATGAACTTTTCAAATGTTTCAGACTTCTGTTTCATTAAGTAGATATACCCATATCTGCTCAAATCATCTGTGAAGGTCAGAAAATAATGATACCTGCTACGAGCCTCAATATTCATCGGACCACATACATCTGTATGTATGATTTCCAACAAATCTGTTGCTCTCTCCATAGTTCCGGAGAACGGTGTTTTAGTCATCTTGCCCATGAGGCACGGTTCGCAAGCATCAAGTGATTCATAATCAAGTGATTCCAAAATCCCATCAGTATGGAGTTTCTTCATGCGCTTTACACTAATATGACCTAAACGGCAGTACCACAAATAAGTTGCACTATCATTATTAACTTTGCATCTTTTGGCTTCAATATTATGAATATGTATATCACTACGATCGAGATCCGACAAACCATTTTCGTTGGTGTGTATGACCATAAAAGGTTTTATTCATGTAAACAGAACAACAATTGTTCTCTAACTTAAATGAATAACCGTATTGCAATAAATATGATTAAATCATATTCATGCTCAACGCAAACACCAAATAACACTTATTTAGTTTCAAACTAATCCCGAAAGTATAGGGAGTGTGCGATGATGATCATATCAATCTTGGAACTACTTCCAACACACATCGTCACCTCGCCTTTTACTAGTCTCTGTTTATTCTGCAACTCCCGTTTTCGAGTTACTACTCTTTAGCAACTGAACCAGTATCAATTACCGAGGGGTTGCTATAAACACTAGTAAAGTACACATCAATAATTTGTATATCAAATATACCTTTGTTCACTTTTACTAGTCTCTGTTTATTCTGCAACTCCCGTTTCGAGTTACTACTCTTAGCAACTGAACCTGTATCAATTACCGAGGGGTTGCTATAAACACTAGTAAAGTACACATCAATAATCTGTATATCAAATATACCTTTGTTCACTTTGCCATCCTTCTTATCCACCAAATAGTTGGGGTAGTTCTGCTTCCAGTGTCCAGTCCCTTTGCAGTAGAAGAACTTAGTCTCAGGCTTAGGACCAGACTTAGGCTTCTTCACTTGAGCAGCAACTTGCTTGCCATTCTTTTTGAAGTTCCCCTTCTTCCTTTTGCCCTTTTCTTGAAACTAGTGGTCTCGTCAACCATCAACACTTGAAGTTTTTCTTGATTTCTACCTTCGTCGATTTCAGTATCACGAAGAGCTCGGGAATTACTTTCGTCATCCCTTGCATACTATAGTTCATCACGAAGTTCTACTAACTTTGGTGATGGTGACTAGAGAATTCTGTCAATCACTATTTTATCTGGAAGATTAACTCCCACTTGATTCAAGCCATTGTAGTACCCAGACAATCTGAGCACATGCTCACTAGTTGAGCGATTCTCCTCCATCTTTTAGCTATAGAACTTGTTGGAGACTTCATATCTCTCAACTCGGGCATTTGCTTGAAATATTAACTTCAACTCCTGGAACATCTCATATGGTCCATGATGTTCAAAACGTCTTTGAAGTCCCGATTCTAAGCCGTTAAGCATGGTGCACTAAACTATCAAGTAGTCATCATATTGAGCTAGCCAAACGTTCATAACGTCTGCATCTGCTCCTGCAATAGGTCTGTCACCTAGCGGTGCATCAAGGACATAATTCTTCTGTGCAGTAATGAGGATAATCCTCAGATCACGGATCCAATCCGCATCTTTGCTACTAACATCTTTCAACATAATTTTTCTCTAGGATCATATCAAAAATAAACACAGGGAAGCAACAACGCGAGCTATTGATCTACAACATAATTTGCAAAAATACTATCAGGACTAAGTTCATGATAAATTTAAGTTCAATTAATCATATTACTTAAGAACTCCCACTTAGATAGACATCCCTCTAATCCTCTAAGTGATCACGTGATCCATATCAACTAAACCATGTCCGATCATCACGTGAGATGGAGTAGTTTCAATGGTGAACATCACTATGTTGATCATATCTACTATATGATTCACGCTCGACCTTTCGGTCTCCGTGTTCCGAGGCCATATCTGTTATATGCTAGGCTCGTCAAGTTTAACCTGAGTATTCCGCGTGTGCAACTGTTTTGCACCCGTTGTATTTGAACGTAGAGCCTATCACACCCGATCATCACATGGTGTCTCAGCACGAAGAACTTTTGCAACGGTGCATACTCAGGGAGAACACTTATACTTTGATAATTTAGTGAAGGATCATCTTATAATGCTACCGTCAAACAAAGCAAGATAAGATGCATAAAGGATTAACATCACATGCAATCAATATAAGTGATATGATATGGCCATCATCATCTTGTGCTTGTGATCTCCATCTCCGAAGCACCGTGCTTGTGATCTCCATCTCCGAAGCACCGTCATGATCACCATCGTCACCGGCGCGACACCTTGATCTCCATCGTAGCATCGTTGTCATCTCGCCAACTTATTGCTTTTACGACTATCGCTACCGCTTAGTGATAAAGTAAAACTATTACATGGCGATTGCATCTCATACAATAAAGCGACAACCATATGGCTCCTGCCAGTTGCCGATAACTCGGTTAAAAAACATGATCATCTCATACAACACATTATATCACATCATGTCTTGACCATATCACATCACAACATGCCCTGCAAAAACAAGTTAGACGTCCTCTACTTTGTTGTTGCATATTTTACGTGGCTGCTACGGGCTTAGCAAGAACCGTTCTTACCTACGCATCAAAACCACAACGATAGTTTGTCAAGTTGGTTCTGTTTTAACCTTCGCAAGGACCGGGCGTAGCCACACTCGGTTCAACTAAAGTGAGAGAGACAGACACCCGCGAGTCACCTTTAAGCAACGAGTGCTCCGAACGGTGAAACCAGTCTCGCGTAAGCGTACGCGTAATGTCGGTCCGGGCCGCTTCATCTCACAATACCGCCGAACCAAAGTATGACATGCTGGTAAGCAGTATGACTTATATCGCCCACAACTCACTTGCGTTCTACTCGTGCATAGCATCAACGCATAAAACCAGGCTCGGATGCCACTGTTGGGGAACGTAGTAATTTCAAAAAATTTCCTACGCACACGCAAGATCATGGTGATGCATAGCAAAGAGCTGAGATTGTTGTCCACGTACCCTCGTAGAGCGACAGCGGAAGCATTATCACAACGCGGTTGATGTAGTCATACGTCTTCACGATCCGACCGATCAAGTACCGAACGCACGGCACCTCCGAGTTCTACACACGTTCAGCTCGATGACGTCCCTCGAACTCCGATCCAGCCGAGTGTTGAGGGAGAGTTTCGTCAGCACGACGGCGTGGTGACGATGATGATGTTCCACCGACGCAGGGCTTCGCCTAAGCTTCGCAACGGTATTATCGAGGTGTAATATGGTGGAGGGGGGCACCGCACACGGCTAAGAGATGTCAAGGATCAATTGTTGTGTCTCTGAGGTGCCCCCCTGCCCCCGTATATAAAGGAGCAAGGGAGGAGGAGGCCGGCCATAGGAGGGGGCGCACCAAGTGTGGAGTCCTACTAGGACTCCCTAGTCCTAGTAGGATTCCACCTCCCATATGGAATAGGAAAAGAGGAAGGGAAAAAGAGAAGGAAGGAAGGGGGCGCCCCCCTTCCCTAGTCCAATTCGGACCAGACCAAGGGGAGGGGTGCGGCCACCCTTGAGGCCCTTTTCCTTCTTTCCCGTATGGCCCAATAAGGCCCAATACGTATTCCCGTAACTCTCCGGTACTCCGAAAAATACCCGAATCACTCGGAACCTTTCCGAAGTCCGAATATAGTCGCCCAATATATCGATCTTTACGTCTTGACCATTTCGAGACTCCTCGTCATGTCCCCGATCTCATCCGGGACTCCGAACTCCTTCGGTACATCAAAACTCAATAAAACTGTCATCGTAACGTTAAGCGTGCGGACCCTACGGGTTCGAGAACTATGTAGACATGACCGAGACACGTCTCCGGTTAGTGACCAATAGCGGGACCTGGATGCCCATATTGGCTCCCACATATTCTACGAAGATCTTTATCGGTCAGACCGCATAACAACATACGTTGTTCCCTTTGTCACCGGTATGTTACTTGCCCGAGATTTGATCGTCCGTATCTCGATACCTAGTTCAATCTCGTTACCGGCAAGTCTCTTTACTCGTTCTGTAACACATCATCCCGCAACTAACTCATTAGTCACAATGCTTGCAAGGTTTATAGTGATGTGCATTACCGAGTGGGCCCAGAGATACCTCTCCGACAATTGGAGTGACAAATCCTAATCTCGAAATACGCCAACCCAACAAGTACCTTTGGAGACACCTGTAGAGCACCTTTATAATCACCCATTTACGTTGTGACGTTTGGTAGCACACAAAGTGTTCCTCCGGTAAACGGGAGTTGCATAATCTCATAGTCATAGGAACATGTATAAGTCATACTAAACGATCGAGTGCTAAGCTAACGGAATGGGTCAAGTCAATCACGTCATTCTCCTAATGAGGTGATCTCGTTAATCAAATGACAACTCATGTCTATGGCTAGGAAACATAACCATCTTTGATTAACGAGCTAGTCAAGTAGAGGCATACTAGTGACACTCTGTTTGTCTATGTATTCACACATGTATTATGTTTCCGGTTAATACAATTCTAGCATGAATAATAAACATTTATCATGATATAAGGAAATATGTAATACTTTATTATTGCCTCTAGGGCATATTTCCTTCACCTCTCCCCCCTTTTTCCTTTATATACGGGGGAAGGGGGCACCTCTAGACACACAAGTTGATCTATTGATCTATTCCAGCCGTGTGCGGTGCCCCCCTCCACCATATTCCACCTCGGTCATTGATACGTCTCCAACGTATCTATAATTTTTGATTGCTCCATGCTATATTATCTTCTGTTTTGGACATTATTGGGCTTTATTATTCACTTTTATATTATTTTTGGGACTAACCTATTGACTGGAGGCCCAGCCCAGAATTGCTGTCTTTTTGCCTATTTCAGAGTTTCGCACAAAAAGAATATCAAACGGAGTGCAAACGGAATGAAACCTTCGGGAACATGATTTTTGGAACGAACATGATCCAGGAGACTTGGACCCTACGTCAAGAAATATACCAGGAGGCCACGAGGTAGGGGGGCGCGCCTACCCCCCAGGCGCGCCCTCCACCCTTGTGGGCCCCCTGTTGCTCCACCGACGTACTCCTTCCTCCTATATATACCTACGTACCCCCAAACGATCAGATACGGAGCCAAAAACCTAATTCCACCGCCGCAACCTTCTGTACCCACGAGATCCCATCTTGGGGCCTGTTCCGGAGCTCCACCGGAAGGGGCATCGATCACGGAGGGCTTCTACATCAACACCATAGCCCCTCCGATGAAGTGTGAGTAGTTTACCTCAGACCTTCGGGTCCATAGTTATTAGCTAGACGGCTTCTTCTCTCTTTTTGGATCTCAATACAATGTTCTCCCCCTCTCTTGTGAAGATCTATTCGATGTAACCTTCTTTTTGCGGTGTGTTTGTTGAGACCGATGAATTGTGGGTTTATGATCAAGTTTATCTATGAACAATATTTGAATCTTCTCTGAATTCTTTTATGTATGATTGGTTACTTTGCAAGTCTCTTCGAATTATCAGTTTGGTTTGGCCTACTAGATTGATCTTTCTTGCAATGGGAGAAGTGCTTAGCTTTGGGTTCAATCTTGCGGTGTCCTTTCCCAGTGACAGCAGGGGCAGCAAGGCACGTATTGTATTGTTGCCATCGAGGATAACAAGATGGGGTTTTTATCATATTGCATGAATTCATCCCTCTACATCATGTCATCTTGCTTAAGGTGTTACTCTGTTCTTATGAACTTAATACTCTAGATGCATGCTGGATAGCGGTCGATGTGTGGAGTAATAGTAGTAGATGCAGGCAGGAGTCGGTTTACTTGTCTCGGATGTGATGCCTATATACATGATCATACCTAGATATTCTCATAACTATGCTCAGTTCTGTCAATTGCTCAACAGTAATTTGTTCACCCACCGTAAAATACTTATGCTCATGAGAGAAGCCACTAGTGAAACCTATGGCCCCGGGTCTATTTTCCATCATATTAATCTCCCAATACTTAGTTATTTTCCTTTGCTTTTGTTTTCCTTTGCATCTTTATCATAAAAATACCAAAATATTATCTTATCATATCTATCAGATCTCACTCTCGTAAGTGACCGTGTAGTGATTGACAACCCCTTATCGCGTTGGTTGCGAGGATTTATTTGTTTTGTGTAGGTGCGAGGGACTCGCGTGTAGCCTCCTACTGGATTGATACCTTGGTTCTCAAAAACTGAGGGCAATACTTACGCTACTTTGCTGCATCACCCTTTCCTCTTCATGGGAAAACCAACGCAGTGCTCAAGAGGTAGCAAGAAGGATTTCCGGCGCCGTTGCCGGGGAGTCTACGCAAAATTCAACATACCAAGTACCCATCACAAACTCTTATCTCCCGCATTACATTATTTTCCATTTGCCTCCCGTTTTCCTCTCCCCCACTTCACCCTTGTCGTTTTATTCGCCCTTTTTCCGTTCGTCTTTTCGTTGGCCTTGATGTCTTACTTGGCTCGTTTGCTCGTTTGGTTGAAATAGTTGAGTATTTATTCCTAAACAGAGAAGCTAAGATCTATGGATCCTCATCCGCTTGCCAATCTTTTTAAGAGATCCAATTATGATGAACCAATTCCTAGTGATTTGGGTGCACTAGATTTTCTTTATAAGGTTTTGCTTGAAATCCGTGAATCTGAAAATTGTGATGAAGTGCTTTATGAAGTGATTCACGATAGATCTTTGAATAAAAAGCATGATTGCAATGATGCTATTATAAATTCTCTTAATGTCAATTGTGCTAATATTATGCAAAACCCTAAGCTTGGGGATGCTAGTTTTGCTATGTCTACTACTTGTTGCAATGATCATGATTGGGGTGATTCTTCTTATGATCTTGAAAATTTATTTAAGCCCCATGATGAATATGAGATTGATAATAGTGTTTGCAATAATATTGAAAGTGGGTTTGGAAGAGTGTCAACTTTAGATCCCACATATTTGGAGTATGTTCAATCTTATGATATTTTTGATAAAAGTGGGTCTGGAGAGGTCATGACTTTAGTTAATGATAATTCCACTATTTTGGAAGAGTGTCAACTTCGCATGCATGTGGATCGTGTTGAGAATATGTTATGTGATAGCTAGTTTTTTGAATTTGCATATGACCCTACATGTAATTATTATGAGAGAGGATAATATGCTTGTAGAAATTTTTATCTTACTAAATTACCTCTCGTCATGTTGAGATTGCTATCGTCTCTTTGTTCTTCCTTGCATATGCTAATTTTTGTTTGCTATGATAATTTGTTTGCTTATAAAATGCCTATGCATAGGAAGTATGTTATACTTAGATGTGTTTGTCACGTGTTTTATGATGCTCTTTTTGCGCTTCAATTCTTATCTTTCATGTGAGCATCATTAAAATTATCAATGCCTAGCTAAAAGGCTTTAGAGAAAAGCGCTTGTTGGGAGACAACCCAATATTTATCCTTGCTGTTTAGCAATAAATATTTGATCTAGCCTCTGGTTAGATGTGTTTTTATGTTTTAATTAGTGTTTGTGCCAAGTTAAACCTATAGGATCTTCTTGGATGATAGTTATTTGATCTTGCAGAAGTTTCGAGAAACTTTCTGTTCATGAAAACAAATGTTAAAAATCACCAGAACGTGATAAAATATTTATTCCAATTGCTTCTGATCAATAAACAAATTTTCTAGGTCTTCCTATTTTTGCTGATGTTTTGTACTTCCAGAAGTTTGCGTTAGTTACAAATTACTACAGACTGTTCTGTTTTTGACAGATTCTGTTTTTTCGTGTGTTGTTTGCTTATTTTGATGAATCTATGGCTAGTAAAAGAGTTTATAAACCATAGAGAAGTTGGAATACATTAGATTTAACACCAATACAAATAAATAATGAGTTCATTACAGTACCTTGAAGTGGTCTTTTGTTTTCTTTCGCTAACGGGGCTGACGAGATTTTCTGCTGAGTTTTGTGTTGTGAAGTTTTCAAGTTTTGGGTGAAAGATTTGATCGATTATGGAACAAGGGTGGCAAGAGCCTAAGCTTGGGGATGCCCATGTCACCCCCAAGATAATATAAGGACACCAAAAAGACAAAGCTTGGGGATGCCCCGGAAGGCATCCCCTCTTTCATCTACTTCCATCGGTAACTTTACTTGGAGCTATATTTTTATTCACCACATGATATGTGTTTTGCTTGGAGCGTCTTGTATGATTTGAGTCTTTGCTTTTTAGTTTACCACAATCATCCTTGCTGTACACACCTTTTGAGAGAGACACACATGATTCGGAACTTATTAGAATACTCTATGTGCTTCACTTATATCTTTTGAATTATATAGTTTTGCTCTAGTACTTCACTTATATCTTTTAGAGCATGGTGGTGGATTTGTTTTATAGAAACTATTGATCTCTCATGATTCACTTAGATTATTTTGAGAGTCTTAAATAGAATGGTAATTTGCTTAAATAATCCTAATATGCTAGGTATTCAAGAATAGTAAAAACTTTCTTTTGAGTGCGTTGAATACTAAGAGAAGTTTGATGCTTGATGATTGTTTTGAGATACGGAGGTAGTGATATCAAAGTTGTGCTAGTTGAGTAGTTGTGAATTTGAGAAATACTTCTGTTGAAGTTTGCAAGTCCCGTAGCATGCACGTATGGTAAAAGTTATGTAACAAATTTGAAACATGAGGTGTTCTTTGATTGTCCTCCTTATGAGTGGCGGTCCGGGACGAGCGATGGTCTTTTCCTACCAATCTATCCCCCTAGGAGCATGCGCGTAGTGCTTGGTTTTTGATGACTTGTAGATTTTTGCAATAAGTATGTGAGTTCTTTATGACTAATGTTGAGTCCATGTATTATACGCACCCTCACCTTTCCATCATTGCTAGCCTCTTCGGTACCGTGCATTGCCCTTTCTCACATTGAGAGTTGGTGCAAACTTCGCCGGTGCATCCAAACCCCGTGATATGATACACTCTTTCACACATAAACCTCCGTATATCTTCCTCAAAACAGCCACCATACCTACCTATTATGGCATTTCCATAGCCATTCCGAGATATATTGCCATGCAACTTTCTACCATTCCGTTTATCATGACACATTCATCATTGTCATATTGCTTAGCATAATCATGTAGTTGACATAGTGTTTGTGGCAAAACCACCTTTCATAATTCTTTCATACATGCCACTCTTGGTTCATTGCATATCCCGGTACACCGCCGGAGGCATTCATATAGAGTCATACTTTGTTCTAGTATCGAGTTGTAATCATTGAGTTGTAAATAAATAGAAGTGTGATGATCTTCATTTTCTAGAGCATTGTCCCAAGTGAGGAATAATAAATAAAAAAAAGAGAGAGAAAGGCCATACAAAAAAGAGAAGGCCCAAAAAATGAGAGAAAAAGAGAGAAGGGACAATGTTACTATCCTTTTACCACACTTGTGCTTCAAAGTAGCACCATAATCTTCATGATAGAGAGTCTCTTGTTTTGTCACTTTCATATACTAGTGGGAATTTTTCATTATAGAACTTGGCTTGTATATTCCAACAATGGGCCACCTCAAGTGCCCTAGGTCTTCGTGAGCAAGCAAGTTGGACGCACACCCACTTAGTTTCTTTTGTTGAGCTTTCATACATTTATAGCTCTAGTGCATCCGTTGCATGGAAATCCCTACTCCTTGCATTAATATCAATCGATGGGCATCTCCATAGCTCATTGATTAGCCTCGTTGATGTGAGACTTTCTCCTTTTTTGTCTTCTCCACATAACCCCCATCATCATATTCTATTCCACCATAGTGCTATATCCATGGCTCATGCTCATGTATTGCGTGAAGGTTTATAAAGTTTGAGATTACTAAAGTATGAAACAATTGCTTGGCTTGTCATCGGGGTTGTGCATGATGAGAGCATTCTTGTGTGACGAAAATGGAGCATGACTAAACTATATGATTTTGTAGGGATGAACTTTCTTTGGCCATGTTATTTTGGGAGGACATAATTGCTTAGTTAGTATTCTCGAAGTATTATTATTTTTATGTCAATATGAACTTTTATCTTGAATCTTTCGGATCTGAATATTCATACCCCAATTAAGAAGAATTACATTGAAATTATGCCAAGTAGCACTCCGCATCAAAAATTCTGTTTTTATCATTTACCTACTCGAGGACGAGCAGGAATTAAGCTTGGGGATGCTTGATACCTCTCCAACGTATCTATAATTTTTGATTGCTCCATGCTATATTATCTTCTGTTTTGGACATTATTGGGCTTTATTATTCACTTTTATATTATTTTTGGGACTAACCTATTGACTGGAGGCCCAGCCCAGAATTGCTGTTTTTTTGCCTATTTCAGAGTTTCGCAGAAAAAGAATATCAAACGGAATGAAACCTTCGGGAACGTGATTTTCGGAACGAACATGATCCAGGAGACTTGGACCCTACGTCAAGAAATATACCAGGAGGCCACGAGGTCGGGGGGCGCGCCTACCCCCTCAGGCGCACCCTCCACCCTCGTGGGCCCCCTGTTGCTCCACCGACGTACTCCTTCCACTACAGGAATGAGCTACTTTGCCGTCTACCACGGCAGACGGCAAAGGCAAGGATGGCGGACGGCAAAGGCCTTTGCCGTCTGCCGCGGACGGCAAAAGGCTCCGGCAAAGTAGGCATCGGTAAAGAGCTTCTTTGCCGTCTGCTTTTGAAGCAGACGGCAAAGGGGCCTTTGTTATCAGCGGCTGACGGCAAAGAAAGCCGACGGCAATAAATGCGCTGTTAGTCCGTTAGGCGGCTAACGGCAGCCTTTGCCGTCCGCCGCTGACGGCAAAGAGCATCCGGCCTTTGCCGTTCGCCGAATGACGTCAGCTGGATGTCACTGTGGGACAAGCCTTTGCCGTCTGCTGCTGTAGGCAAATGTGGGCATTCTTTGCCGTCTGCCAGTGTAGGCAATGCCTTTCCCGTCCGCCGCTGTAGGCAAACTGACCAAATGGGTCAGCTCCCTGGGAGCACAGGTGGCCGCCGCGTGGCTTCTTTGCCGTCCGCGGCAGACGGCAAAGGAGCCTTTTCCATCAGCGGCTGACGGCAAAGGTGCCTCTTTTTTTCTTTTTTTTAATCCAGCAATTTTCACAGCAAATATATGACATATATATATATATATATTTCACAGGGCTATTTAACAGCAAACATATGACATATCCACCACATAAGTTTCATCGTACATACATATATAGTTCCATCCATTCATACATAGCAAGTTGCACATACACATTGTTCCATCCATACATATTACAATGCAAAGTTTCATCAAGATAGAAAGTTCCATCATAGCAAGCTAGAATAATACTAGAGGAGAATGAAAGAAAAAAGAAGCACTCCATCATAGCAAGCTAGCTTCCGTGAAGTGAATGAAATCTGCAAAATGGCAAATAAGAAAGTTAGAAAAAGGTGACTAGAAGAAGAAGTATATGCCATTTATGAGCTAACTTAGGTGAAATGGATCATTTATGAGCTAACTTAGTTGAAATGGATCGTTTATGAGATAACTTAGGTATAATGCATCATTTTAGAGCTAACCTAGGTAAGATGGATCATTTTGGAGCTAACCTAGGTGAAATGGATCGTTTTTGAGCTAAGTTTGGTGAAATGGATCGTTTATGAGCTAATCTAGGTGAAATAGATCATTCATGAGCTAACTTAGGTAAAATGCATCATTTTAGAGCTAACCTAGGTGTCATGGGTCATTTTGGAGCTAAACTAGGTAAAATGGATCGTTTGTGAGCTAACCTAGGTGAAATGGATCGTTTATGAGCTAATCTAGGTAAAATGTGTCATTTTAGAGCTAACTTGGGTAAAATGCATCATTTTGGAGCTAACCTAGGTAAGATGGGTCATTTTGGAGCTAACCTAGGTAAAATGGGTCATTTTAGAGCTAACATAGGTAAAATGGATCATTTTGGAGCTAGTCTAGGTAAAATGGGTCATTTTATTGCTAACTTGGGTAAAATGGATCATTTATGAGCTAACTAAGGTAAAATGGGTCATTTTAGAGCTAACTTAGGTAAAATGGATTATTTATGAGCTAACTAAGCTAATTATGCCATTTTTGACATAAGTAAGCTAAGTACATGTCATTATTGAGCAAACCTAGTTAACTAAGCATATTAGAGCTTACTTAGGTCATTTTGGAGGAAACAAAGCTAAGTATAGATCGTTTTAGAGCTAACTTAGGTAAAATGGATGGTTTTGGAGGTCAGTAAGCTTATTAAGTCATTTTGGAGGAAAACAAGCTAACTCTAGGTCATTGTGGTAAGCATATTGGAGGAAATAAGGCTAAGTCTAGGTCTTTATGCATTTGTTTAGCAAAACACTAGAGAAACTTACCATGATCATGGAGGTGTAGGAGCATGTTGGCTCGTGCTGGTAGCTGGAGAAGGATCATGCGATGCTTGTCTGGAGTTACGCTGTACCAAAGATCATTTCCAATGTCTCGTTAGCATGATGACACTCAAATGTTAAGAGTAGCAAGTAATGTCCATTCAAATTAAACTCATCGTGGTCCCAGGAGCAATCACCGGCATCGGCGCGGAGCGGTCTGACCGGTCTTCTCGCACATAGACTGCACATTTGGTTTTGACGACTCAGTCATACTAGTTAGTAATGAGACAAACACTACATGAATCTTTTGGCTAATCTGCAGAAGAAACATACCACAAGGAGCTCGTACATGGCCCTTGCCTACATGTCATTCCGTGCCCTCTCCTCCTCCAACATCTTTGTCGTCCTCTCCTCCAACTCCCGCTGCCTCTCCGCCTCCTCCGCCAGATGTTTCTCCGTTCTATCTCTCTCACTCTGTATAGCAGCCTGCAACACCACTCCTCGTTACCATTTGTAATCATTGACGGAAGCACACACAATGTAATGGAGAAAGATAGCTGAGTACGTATAACTAACCTTGATGGCGAGTTGGACTGGCCGTTCACGAGGCCTTATCTCAGGAGCGGAGCTCGACTGGCGCGCCTTGATCTCCGGGAGAGTGCTAGTACAACGGATAAGTCCATCTCCAATGGCTATGGAGCCATGGGACCTCCCGCCACCAGATATCATCACCAGCTCTGGATCAATGGGACCCTGGCTCGGGTTAAAGTCCTCCCCTTTCCTCGCCTTCCCCTCATCTCTATATTTCACGAGCTTGTCATGGGAGGAGATGTTGGTGAAGTTGTTTGCATCATCGAGGTCAGACGGAGAGAATGCCTTGACTTTCTTGAAAGAGGCAGTGTGGGCCATGGCATATAGGTCGTACACCTCTGGCACCTTATCCGCCTTATTGTAGCGTGCCTGAAAGAGAGAAACAAAGTAAATTAGTAATTAAAGGGCTCAAGCTAGCATGATGAATGAATTGCATGAATCATGAAGCAAACCACATACCCAGTTCCGCCCGAACTGATATAAGTTGGAGCTGCCTTGATGGTGTGGCACACCTTCCATTTGGGCACGTTTGTCCTTGGCGTCGTTGTGGAGGGCTAGCCATTCTTTTGAGCACCACTCATTGACCAACACCTCCCAACAATCCATCCGATCCGCACACCATCTCGGAGGCGCCTAAGTTAGCAAATAGAAACTTCAGCGCTACGGCTATGAATTACTAAATGAAGGAAGTAAGTACAAGGCCTTAAGAATTACCTTCATGTACTGCTCCTTACTCAGGAACTTCTCGTTGCACGCTGGCTTGGTCTTCTTGAGACCAGGCAAGGCGTAGTAGTCTCGAACAGCCTGCACCCGAGCCTCGTGCCGTAAGTTCTGTAGTAGGCGCTTGCAGACGTTATCAATAACATTTGCCGCGTCCTCCTCGTATCCCTCCTCACACCTGTAGAATGTCTGCAAACAAATGAGACAATATTGATTAGTACAATTAATAACTAGCTAGTTGAAGATATTTAATTGTGTAAAGGAGAAATTACCCAAAACTTTCTGATCACCACGTCTTCCCTCGTCTTGCACAAGACACCGTCGATAATCTCACCCGGCGGGGCCGAGGCAGCCAAGTAGTGCTCCCAGCTCAATCCAAGCTCTGGAAGCCGACCCTCACCAGGCAACGTGACAAACCCCGGGAAGTTTTGCCGACAAAGAACTCCAAGGACGGAGTTGGGCCCGCAGACACTATGATGGTGGTCCCAACCCCTACAGCATGACAAGGTCAAAGCATTAGATATTTGAAGAAATGTGAATGTAGAAGGTACAAAAAGATTAAATGCACTTACCTCTCCCCATCAGGGAAAATCAACCACCTCTGCTCGCGGGTCGCCGGCACGGACGGGAGCCGTGTACAACCACGCTGGTAGACGGTGCCCCCCTCCTCCTCAATATCAGTCGGCTCCCCACCATCATCAGCATGGCCACTCGGCCCCTCAGACTCATCCGGCCAGGTACCCCATCCAGACGTGTGTTCCTCTAGGGTCTCGTGGGCCGAAGGCCCGTCGACCCAAGGCTCGTAGGCCGAAGGCCCGTCGACCCGAGGCTCGTGGGCCGAAGGCTCGTGGATCGGAGTCCGTGTAGCCTCCTCCTCGGACGAGTCCACCCTAGCAGTCACGTGCTCGGGTGAAACAGCTGGGGGCGGCGACGAGGAAGGCGCCCTAGCAGTCACCCTACCTCCTCTCCCGCGACCACGTGCTCCAACTCCTCTCTTCTTCCCTCCCTTACCTTGTCCCCTGCTGGGCACCGCTGTCGATGGAGAAGGGCCCGGCGATGTCGCCATACTGTCCAGTGATGCTCGGCGGAGAGATGCGTGTGGAATGGAAGACCTCCCACCACACGCCGACGTAGAAGGGGCCTCGGAGCGCTCCCGACCAGTGCCCACCATCTTTCAACACCTGCCATGACAAAGAGTAAACGAAATTAGTACAACATAAAAAAATACCGACATGAATAATAATATGTATATCACTTAAGTGTATCATCATCAAGTACAACATAAAAAAATTGAATACCTGACACTACTAATAATCTCGATCACTATCATTAATAAATGCATAATCATCATCATCACTATAATCAATGACGGGCTCATAGGGTTCAGTGGCATCAACATGTGGAAGGCCACCTTGACGTAATCGGTCAAGCATTGACAGGTCATCCGCAGCAGTAACCTCTTCTTGTTCTGGCTCTTCTTGTTCCTCCTCTAGGTTGATGTCGGATTCACTGTCGCTGTCTACTTCAATGTTTTGGGGTGAAGTATAGCGGTTCGTGAAACGCTTTTTGGAAAGACGTGTCTCTTGGAAGAATTCTCCTTCATATGTGTCTGGGTTAATGTGAGGTTCATAATCCCCTTCCTTTGGGGGAGATAGTCTAGCACGTGGCGGCACTTCATAAACGACATCCCAACCTTTCAGATTTGGATTAGTTTGGCAGGCCCACGGTATATAGAATACTTGGGTCGCCTGTGGAGCCGTAATATAGACATCAGGAACATCTAAATGGGTGCTTTGTTTGATTTCAACTAGCCCTATATGTTCATTAGTCCTTCTAGTCTCCTTCGGCTGAAACCAATAACATTTGAAGAGTACGACATTCGGTGGGTTGTCACCATAGAATAGAAGTTCATAAATTGCTTCAACTCTCCCATAATACTCGGTACCTCCTTCGCCGATAGCAGATACACAACAATTTGTAGACTTTCGGTCGGCCATAGACAGGTCTTTGCCATAGGTACGAAAGCGATACCCGTTGATGTCGTATTTGTCAAATGAACGGACCTTATAGTCAAAACCATTAGCGACTTGTCTCAATTCGGTGTCCATAGATTCTGAATTAGCCTACAAGTTTAATACGAAAGGATTGTTGCATTAGGCAGAAATTAGCGAATGTAATGAAATGGTCTAATAGAAATTACCGTTTCTTTGAACCAAGAGATGAAACCGGGATAGCCGCCTCCTTGCTTTGCGAGAAGCTCATAATCTTCGGCGGAATCCTTTTGGATTACCGCTCCATACGAGAATATGGCGACGTATCGACTATATGAAATATGCAGGAATAAGAGCACTTCAAAGGAAATAGAAGTTGCGAAACAATGTACCGAGAACTTACTCGATGTACGGCCGCACTTCTGTCAGGTTGTTGAAGATATACAACATAATGGTCCGCCATTCTTCGTTATCCAAAGATATTGGTTTCGAACCACTGGCTGGTGCGAGATTCCCTTTGAATAGGCTGAGGTTGGATCCACCCTTTTGAGGTTCGTCAGCATTGTACCGAGGCTTTGGATTATGCAAATGACGATTTTTGGCTTCGTAGTGTGCTGTCACGAAGTTTGCCGCCTCCTTAGTGATGAATGCCTCAGCCATCGATGCTTCAATTCTACGTTTATTTTTACATTTTTGTCGAAGCGTCTTCTGCATCCTCTCAGTTGGGTAGCACCAACGATTTTGCATGGGCCCCCCCAATCTTGCCTCAGTCGGGAGATGCAAAATCAAATGCTGCATTGGATTAAAGAAGCCCGGTGGAAAGATCTTCTCTAACTTGCAGATCAACTCCGGCGCCAACTCTTCCATTTCTTCTAGCACGCCAGGCGATAGTTCTTTCGCACAAAGAACATAGAAGAAATAGCTGAGTTCTGCCAGTACTAGCCATTCATCCTCAGGGATGAAGCCACGCAACATCACCGGCATTACCCGCTCAATCCATATGTGCCAATCATGACTCTTGAGACCAAATATCTTCAATTTATCAAGACTCGCTCCCCTCTTTAGATTCGCTGCATACCCATCGGGGAACATCAACTGCATTTTCACCCACAAGATAATTTCCCTCATAGCTGGCCTTCCAAGATTGAACCATGCCTTTGGCTTCGTCCAGTTCTGCTTTCCTTTCGGTTCTTTCATGTTTTGTAACGGCTTATCACATAGCGCCTCCAGATCGAGTCTAGCCTTAGTATTATCCTTTGACTTCCCATCTATGCCGAACAATGTACCAAAAAGTGCCTCGGCGATATTCTTCTCACTGTGCATCAAGTCGATGTTCTGTGGGCAAAGGAGGTCTTTGAAATAAGGCAGATCCCATAAGCATGTCTTATGAGTCTAGGCGTGCTTAGAATTATACCCCTTGAAGTACCCTGGACGCTCTGGATCTGGCTCGAGAGCATTTAACTGATCCAGGGTCTGTTGGACTGTCAACGTAGGTGGTGCAGAGTTTTTGACAACTCTACCTCTGATGAAGTTCTTCTTGTCTTTCCTGAACTTATGGCAAGGATCCAGGAACTGTCTATGCATGTCGAAGCAAGAAAACTTGCGACCGGCCTGAAGACAACGAAACTCAAGAGCTCCCTTGCATGCGGGGCACGGGAACCTTCCATGCACACAACAGCCAACGAATAGCGCATATGCCGGCAAGTCATGCGTCGAGTACATGTAGTTGGGCCCTGGAATTATCAACGTCAGGAAAATGTTCTTTCTTTGCATAATCTGTCCGGGGCGGAGATTGAGTGGAAAGACAAATACGGGCCAACAACTGTATTGGGCTGCCATTAGACCAAACACACTGAACCCATCCGTGCTGATGCCGACTCGAGGATGCCTCGGATCTGCCGCTTTGTCAGCATGTAATTCATCAAACTTTTTCCATGCAACACCATCCGATGTGTGTACGATCATCAGATTCCCATCTGCAGCTAGTTCGGTTCTTTTGCCCGTTTTGTGCCATGTCATCTGTCTGGCTGTCTCTTCGACAATGAATAGACGTTGAAGTCTTGGTACGATTGGCATATACCGAAGAACACTAACGGGGATTTTGGTCTATTTCTTCTCACCCATACCGTTGTCTACCACAACATACCTGGAAGACTTGCAAATGGGACAATAGTTCAAGTCCGCATAGTCAAGCCTAAATAAGACACATCCTTTCTCACAGGCATGTATCTTCTCATAGGGCATCTTCAGTGCACGGAGGATTTTGTCCGACTGGTACAGGTTTGCAGGCATTACATGGCCTTTGGGTAGAAAGCGTCCAAATACTATCATCGTTGCGTCGTAGCATTCTCTGCCCAAGTTGAACTGAGCCTTCAGAGCCATTACTTGTGAGATGGCATCCAACTGACAAAGCTCAGTGTGCTCATGGAGCGGACGTTTTGAAGACTCCAACATTTCATTGAAGGCCTTTACAGATTCCTCCATCTCCTCGTCCGAATCCCGAGAATCATCGAAGTCTTGCACCATGTTTTCCATCCCGGTACCATGCTCGTCAGTGCGATGACGATCCACCTCAGCTCGGTCACGTTGGGCAGACTCACCATGATATGTCCACACCGTATAATCGGGCGTAAAACCACTCTTCTGCAGGTGTTTGCCCATTTCAGCCTCTGTCCTCTTTTCCCAATTGCCGCACCGTAAACAGGGGCACCAGGTTTTCCTCTGGCCATTTGCAAATGCGGCTTGCACAAACCCCTTGGTTTTTGTGAACCATTCAGTGCTCCATTTGTTCTGACCAGTGTGACCGGTGTACATCCACGCACGATCACTCATCTTGACTTTCAGAGCTACTGGACACACAACAAATATATATATATATATATATATATATATATATAATTCACCATGTATATATTCATCAGTTGATCTACTTTGTCAATTTTATTACGTCCATGCAACCTACACTCTAATAGGTAATGATAGGTCCTAATCCCACCCGAGTATGTGTAGATTGGGTTCATTTTCCCATGCTACGCTCCGGATCCGACGCAAAATTTCAGCAACACCTCCCCGCTGTTCTCCTATTACACGTCTCTGCAATAAACAGAGAGGATGTGTACCCGGAGAACAACAGGGGAGGCACTGACGAAATTTATGCGTCGGATCCAGAGCAAAGCATATGGGAAAACGAACCCAATCTACACATACTCGGGCTGTCCATGGATAGCGTTGGACAATTCGAAAGAATCACGGTTATAAATATGCAAATGCATGCATATTTATAACTATAACGCTTTAGAACGGGAGACACATATTGGTTACGCATACTGATGATTCAAGACAGATATATAGCTAGCTATCAAGTTTCATCGGCACGAACACCGGAACAGAGCAAATAATTAAGGGGGGAGGAGGACATGTCATTTGTGCTCACCCACGAACAAAGGGGCAGAGCTCGTCAAACGCACGGGGAGGTCGTCGAACACCAAACCTTGCAGCGATGAAACAACTGCACATTTAAATCTACCCGATCAACACAATTATATATGATGTTTTTCATAACAAAATCAAAAAATATATGACCTAACCCATAATTCACAAATATATAACCCCGTCGGCCTCTGGAAGGCCAAAGAGCACCTTTTCGGGAGGTGTCGGGGGTCGGGGTGTCGTGTCGGTGTCGGGGTGCCGTGTCAGGGTCGGGGTGCTGTTTCGGGGTCGGGGTGTCGTGTCGGGGTCGATCAGGGTGTCGGGGTGTGGTGTCGGGGTCGGGGTGTCGGGGTCAGGGGGTCAGGGGGTCGGGGTGTTGGGGTGTGGTGTCGGGGTCAGGGTGTCGGGGTCAGGGGGTCAGGGTGCTGTTTCGGGGTCGGGGTGTGGTGTCGGGGTCGGGGTGTCGAGGTCAGGGGGTCAGGGGGTCGGGGTGTAGGGGTGTGGTGTCGGGGTCAGGTGGTCGGGGTGTCGGGGTGTCATGTCGGGGTCGGGGTGTCGGGGTCAGGGGGTCGGGGTGTTTCCTTCTATCCTTCTTCTTCTTTCCTTTCTTCTTCTTCTTCTTCTTTCCTTCTCTTCTTCTTCCCCTTCTACATATTCTTCTTTTCTTCTTCTTCTTTTTTCATATTTTTTCTACTTCTTTTAATAATATAACTAATTATCTAAACCCTAACACTAACACATACACATACACTAACACTAACACTAACACATATCTAGACCTAAATCTAACACTACACTAAATCTAACACTAACACTAACACATATATAGACCTAAATCTAACACAAACAATTAAACAGAAAAAAAGAAAAAACAGGAAAAAAATAACTCACCGAAGCTCGGGGGGGTGGCGATGGCGACGGGGGCGGCGGGCGGCAGGGTGGCGATGGCGACGGGGGTGGCAGGGCTCCGGGGCGGTGGAGCTCAGCGGAGCCGGCAGGGAGGCGGGGCCGATGGGGCCGCGGTGGCACCGGGGGCGACGGGGCAGGCTGCGGCGGGTGGCGGCGGCGGCGGCGGGTGCTGGGGGCGGTGGCAGGGGCGGGGGCAGGTGGCGGCGGCGGCGGCGGATGCTGGGGGCGGGGGGCGGTGGCGGCGGCGGTGGCGGTGGCGGGGTGGTGGGGCGACGGGGCAGGCTGCGGCGGGTGGCGGGGGTGGCGGCGGGTGGGGGGGCGGCGCCACGCGGCGGGGGGTCGATCTGTTCGTGGAGAGAAACAGAGAGGAAGGGGGTGGGGGCTCGGCCGTTAGTTAGGTTAGTGAAGTTAGGTCTTTGCTGTCCGCTATTTTTCTCTCTTTGTCGTCCGCTAGCGGACGGCAAAGAGGGGAGCCGTTAAGTTTTGTCTAATCAGCTCGTAAGTGGGGCCACCTCTCACTTTGCCGTCACCCAGCTGACGGCAAAGAATCTTTGTCGTGAGCTAGCGGACGGCAAAGAACTGGCTGATGGCAAAATCCTTCTTTGCCATCAGCCAGTTCTTTGTCGTCCTTTTTTGTAAGCGGACGGCAAAGACCTTCTTTGCCGTCAGCTAGCAGACGGCAAAGAACTGGCAGACGGCAAATAAGCTAATTCCAGTAGTGTTCCTCCTATATATACCTACGTACCCCCAAACGATCAGATACGGAGCCAAAAACCTAATTCCACCGCCGCAACCTTCTGTACCCACGAGATCCCATCTTGGGGCCTGTTCCGGAGCTCCACCGGAAGGGGCATCGATCACGGAGGGCTTCTACATCAACACCATAGCCCCTCCGATGAAGTGTGAGTAGTTTACCTCAGACCTTCGGGTCCATAGTTATTAGCTAGATTGCTTCTTCTCTCTTTTTGGATCTCAATACAATGTTCTCCCCCTCTCTCGTGGAGATCTATTCGATGTAACCTTCTTTTTGCGGTGTGTTTGTTGAGACCGATGAATTGTGGGTTTATGATCAAGTTTATCTATGAACAATATTTGAATCTTCTCTGAATTCTTTTATGTATGATTGGTTATCTTTGCAAGTCTCTTTGAATTATCAGTTTGGTTTGGCCTACTAGATTGATCTTTCTTGCAATGGGAGAAGTGCTTAGCTTTGGGTTCAATCTTGCGGTGTCCTTTCCCAGTGACACCAGGGGCAGCAAGGCACGTATTGTATTGTTGCCATCGAGGATAACAAGATGGGTTTTTTATCATATTGCATGAATTTATCCCTCTACATCATGTCATCTTGCTTAAGGCGTTACTCTGTTCTTATGAACTTAATACTCTAGATGCATGCTGGATAGCGGTCGATGTGTGGAGTAATAGTAGTAGATGCAGGTAGGAGTCGGTTTACTTGTCTTAGACGTGATGCCTATATACATGATAATACCTAGATATTCTCATAACTATGCTCAATTCTGTCAATTGCTCAACAGTAATTTGTTCACCCACCGTAAAATACTTATGCTCATGAGAGAAGCCATTAGTGAAACCTATGGCCCCGGGGTCTATTTTCCATCATATTAATCTTCCAATACTTAGTTATTTTCCTTTGCTTTTATTTTACTTTGCATCTTTATCATAAAAATACCAAAATATTATCTTATCATATCTATCAGATCTCACTCTTGTAAGTGACCATGTAGTGATTGACAACCCCTTATCGCGTTGGTTGCGAGGATTTATTTGTTTTGTGTAGGTGCGAGGGACTCGCGCGTAGCCTCCTACTGGATTGATACCTTGGTTCTCAAAAACTGAGGGAAATACTTAGGCTACTTTGCTGCATCACCCTTTCCTCTTCAAGGGAAAACCAACACAGTGCTCAAGAGGTAGCAGTCATATCGTAGCGGTGCTTAGGTGAAGCCCTGCGTCGGTAGCAACATCATCACTGTCACCACGCCGTCGTGCTGACGGAACTCTCCCGTGAAGCTCTGCTGGATCGGAGTTCGCGGGACGTCATCGAGCTGAACGTGTGCTGGACTCGGAGGTGCCGTACGTTCGGTACTTGGATCGGTTGGCTCGTGAAGACGTACGACTACATCAACTGCGTTGTGCTAACACTTCCGCTTTCGGTCTACGAGGGTACGTGGACAACATTTTCCCCTCTCGTTGCTATGCATCACCATGATCTAGTGTGTGCGTAGGAATTTTTTTGAATTTACTACGTTCCCCAATAGTGGCATCCGAGCCAGGTTTTATGCGTAGATGTTATATGCACGAGTAGAACA
Source organism: Aegilops tauschii subsp. strangulata (assembly GCF_002575655.3). Taxonomy (NCBI): domain Eukaryota; kingdom Viridiplantae; phylum Streptophyta; class Magnoliopsida; order Poales; family Poaceae; genus Aegilops; species Aegilops tauschii. The sequence goes on from NC_053039.3 coordinate 7,158,766, forward strand.
CAAGTGAGTTGTGGACGGTACAAGTCATACTGCTTACCAGCATGTCATACTTTGGTTCGGCGGTATTGTTGGATGAAGCGGCCCGGACCGACATTACGCGTACGCTTACGCGAGACTGGTTCTACCGACGTGCTTTGCACATAGGTGGCTGGCGGGTGTCAGTTTCTCCAACTTTAGTTGAACCGAGTGTGGCTACGCCCGGTCCTTGAGAAGGTTAAAACAACACTAACTTGACGAACTAACATTGTGGTTTTGATGCGTAGGTAAGAACGGTTCTTGCTCAGCCCGTAGCAGCCACGTAAAACTTGCAACAACAAAGTAGAGGACGTCTAACTTGTTTTTGCAGGGCATGTTGTGATGTGATATGGTCAAGGCATGATGCTATATTTTATTGTATGAGATGATCATGTTTTGTAACCGAGTTATCGGCAACTGGCAGGAGCCATATGGTTGTCACTTCATTGTATGCAATGCAATCGCCCTGTAATTGCTTTACTTTATCACTAAGCGGTAGCGATAGTCGTAGAAGCAATAGTTGGCGAGACGACAACAATGCTACGATGGAGATCAAGGTGTCGCGCCGGTGACGATGGTGATCATGACGGTGCTTCGGAGATGGAGATCACAAGCACAAGATGATGATGGCCATATCATATCACTTATATTGATTGCATGTGATGTTTATCTTTTATGCATCTTATTTTGCTTCGGTTGACGGTAGCATTATAAGATGATCTCTCACTAAATTTGAAGATAAAGGTGTTCTCCCTGAGTATGCACCGTTGCCAAAGTTCGTCGTGCCGAGACACCACGTGATGATCGGGTGAGATAAGCTCTACATTCATCTACAACGGGTGCAAGCCAGTTTTTGCACACGCAAAATACTCAGGTTAAACTTGACGAGCCTAGCATATGCAGATATGGCCTCGGAACACTGAGACCGAAAGGTCGAGCGTGAATCATATAGTAGATATGATCAACATAGTGATGTGCACCATTGAAAACTACTCTATCTCACGTGATGATCGAAAATGGTTTAGTTGATTTGGATCACGTGATCACTTAGATGATTAGAGGGATGTCTATCTAAGTGGTAGTTCTTAAGTAATATGATTAATTGAACTTAAATTTATCATGAACTTAGTACCTGATAGTATTTTGCTTGTCTTTGTTGATTGTAGATAGATGGCCCGTGCTGTTGTTCTGTTGAATTTTAATGCGTTCCTTGAGAAAGCAAAGTTGAAAGATGATGGTAGCAATTACACGGACTGGGTCCGTAACTTGAGGATTATCCTCATTGCTGCACAGAACAATTACGTCCTGGAAGCACCGCTAGGTGTACCACCTGCGCCGGCAACTGCAGACATTGTGAATGCCTGGCAGTCGCGTGTTGATGACTACTCGATAGTTCAGTGTGCCATGCTTTACGGCTTAGAACCGGGACTTCAATGACGTTTTGAACGTCATGGAGCATATGAGATGTTCCAGGAGTTGAAGTTAATATTTCAAGCAAATGCCCGGATTGAGAGATATGAAGTCTCCAATAAGTTCTACAGCTGCAAAATGGAAGAGAATAGTTCTGTCAGTGAACATATACTCAGAATGTCTGGGTACTGCAATCACTTGATTCAACTGGGAGTTAATCTTCCGGATGATAGTGTCATTGACAGAATTCTTCAATCACTGCCACCAAGCTACAAGAGCTTCGTGATGAACTATAATATGCAAGAGATGGATAAGACAATTCCCGAGCTCTTCGCAATGCTAAAAGTTGCGGAGGTAGAAATCAAGAAGGAGCATCAAGTGTTGATGGTCAACAAGACCACCAGTTTCAAGAAAAAGGGCAAAGGGAAGAAGAAGGGGAACTTCAAAAAGAATAGCAAACAAGTTGCTGCTCAAGAGAAGAAACCCAAGTCTGGACCTAAACCTGAGACTGAGTGCTTCTACTGCAAGCAGACTGGTCACTAGAAGCAGAACTGCCCCAAGTATTTGGCGGATAAGAAGGATGGCAAGGTGAACAAAGGTATAAGTGATATACATGTTATTGATGTGTACCTTACTAGAGCTCGCAATAGCACCTGGGTATTTGATACTAGTTCTGTTGCTAATATTTGCAACTCGAAATAGGGACTACGGATTAAGCGAAGACCTGGCTAAGGATGAGGTGACGATGCGCGTGGGAAATGGTTCCAAAGTCGATGTGATCGCCGTCGGCACGCTACCTCTACATCTACCTTCGGGATTAGTTTTAGACCTAAATAATTGTTATTTGGTGCCAGCGTTAAGCATGAACATTATATCTGGATCTTGTTTGATGCGAGACGGTTATTCATTTAAATCTGAGAATAATGGTTGTTCTATTTATATGAGTAATATCTTTTATGGTCATGCACCCTTGAAGAGTGGTCTATTTTTGTTGAATCTCGATAGTAGTGATACACATATTCATAATGTTGAAGCCAAAAGATGCAGAGTTGATAATGATAGTGCAACTTATTTGTGGCACTGCCGTTTGGGTCATATTGGTGTAAAGCGCATGAAGAAACTCCATATTGATGGACTTTTGGAATCACTTGATTATGAATCACTTGGTACTTGCGAACCATGACTTATGGGCAAGATGACTAAAACGCTGTTCTCCGGAACAATGGAGCGAGCAATAGATTTGTTGGTGATCATACATACTGATGTATGTGGTCTGATGAATGTTGAGGCTCGTGGCGGGTATCGTTATTTTCTCACCTTCACAGATGATTTGAGCAGATATGGGTATATCTACTTAATGAAACATAAGTCTGAAACATTTGAAAAGTTCAAAGAATTTCAGAGTGAAGTGGAAAATCATCGTAATAAGAAAATAAAGTTTCTATGATCTGATCGTGGAGGAGAATATTTGAGTTACGAGTTTGGTCTACATTTGAAACAATGCGGAATAGTTTCGCAACTCACGCCACCCGGAACACCACAGCGTAATGGTGTGTCTGAACGTTGTAATCATACTTTACTAGATATCGTGCGATCTATGGTGTCTCTTACTGATTTACCGCTATCATTTTGGGGTTATGCTTTAGAGACGGCTGCATTCACGTTAAATAGGGCACCATCGAAATCCGTTGAGACGACGCCTTATGAACTGTGGTTTGGCAAGAAACCAAAGTTGTCGTTTATTAAAGTTTGGGGCTGCGATGCTTATGTGAAAAAGCTTCAACCTGATAAGCTCAAACCCAAATTGGAGAAATGTGTCTTCATAGGATACCCAAAGGAAACTGTTGGGTACACCTTCTATCACAGATCCGAAGGCAAGACATTCGTTGCTAAGAATGGATCCTTTCTAGAGAAGGACTTTCTCTCGAAAGAAGTGAGTGGGAGGAAAGTAGAACTTGATGAGGTAACTGTACCTGCTCCCTTATTGGAAAGTAGTTCATCACGGAAACCGGTTCCTGTGAAACCTACACCAATTAGTGAGGAAGCTAATGATATTGATCATGAAACTTCAGATCAAGTTACTACTGAACATCGTAGGTCAACCAGAGTAAGATCCGCACCAGAGTGGTATGGTAATCCTATTCTGGAGGTCATGTTACTTGACCAAGGCGAACCTACGAACTATGAACAAGCGATGGTGAGCCCAGATTCCGCACAATGGCTTGAGGCCATGAAATCTGAGATGGGATCCATGTATGAGAACAAAGTGTGGACTTTGGTTGACTTGCCCGATGATCGGCAAGCCATTGAGAATAATTGGATCTTCAAGAAGAAGACTGACGCTGACGGTAATGTTACTGTCTATAAAGCTCGACTTGTTGCGAAAGGTTTTCGACAAGTTCAAGGGATTGACTACGATGAGACTTTCTCACCCGTAGCGATGCTTAAGTCTGTCCGAATCATGTTAGCAATTGCCGCATTTTATGATTATGAAATTTGGCAGATGGATGTCGAAACTGCATTCCTGAATGGATTTCTGGAAGAAGAGTTGTATATGATGCAACCAGAAGGTTTTGTCGATCCAAAGGGAGCTAACAAAGTGTGCAAGCTCCAGCGATCCATTTATGGACTGGTGCAAGCCTCTCAGAGTTGGAATAAACGTTTTGATAGTGTGATCAAAGCATATGGTTTTATATAGACTCTTTGAGAAGCCTGTATTTACAAGAAAGTGAGTGGGAGCTCTGTAGCATTTCTGATATTATATGTGGATGACATATTGCTGATTGGAAATGATATAGAATTTCTGGACAACATAAAAGGATATTTGAATAAGAGTTTTTCTATGAAAGACCTCGGTGAAGCTGCTTACATATTAGGCATCAAGATCTATAGAGATAGATCAAGACGCTTGATAGGACTTTCACAAAGCACATACCTTGACAAAGTTTTGAAGAAGTTCAAAATGGATCAAGCAAAGAAAGGGTTCTTTCCTGTGTTACAAGGTGTGAAGTTGAGTCAGACTCAATGCCCGACCACTGCAGAAGATAGAGAGAAAATGAAAGGTGTTCCCTATGCTTTAGCCATAGGCTCTATCATGTATGCAATGCTGTGTACCGAACCTAATGTGTGTCTTGCTATTAGCCTAGCAGGGAGGTACCAAAGTAATCCACGAGTGGATCACTAGACAGCGGTCAAGAACATCCTGAAATACCTGAAAAGGACTAAGGATATGTTTCTCGTTTATGGAGGTGACAAAGAGCTAGTCATAAATGGTTACGTTGATGCAAGCTTTGACACTGATCCGGACGATTCTAAATCGCAAACCAGATACATGTTTACATTGAACGGTGGAGCTGTCAGTTGGTGCAGTTCTAAACAAAGCATCGTGGCGGGATCTACGTGTGAAGCAGAGTACATAGCTGCTTTGGAAGTAGCAAATGAAGGAGTCTGGATGAAGGAGTTCATATCCGATCTAGGTGTCATACCTAGTGCATCGGGTCCAATGAAAATCTTCTGTGACAATACTGGTGCAATTGCCTTGGCAAAGGAATCCAGATTTCACAAGAGGACCAAGCACATCAAGAGACGCTTCAATTCCATCCGGGACCAAGTCCAGGTGGGAGACATAGAGATTTGCAAGATACATACAGATCTGAATATTGCAGACCCATTGACTAAGCCTCTTCCACGAGCAAAACATGATCAACACCAAAACTCCATGGGTGTTAGAATCATTACTGTATAATCCAGATTATTGACTCTAGTGCAAGTGGGAGACTGAAGGAAATATGCCCTAGAGGCAATAATAAAGTTATTATTTATTTCCTCATATCATGATAAATGTTTATATTCATGCTAGAATTGTATTAACCGAAAACATAATACATGTGTGAATACATAGACAAACATAATGTCACTAGTATGCCTCTACTTAACTAGCTCGTTAATCGAAGATGGTTGAGTTTCCTAGCCATGGACATGAGTTGTCATTTGATTAACGGGATCACATCATTAGAAGAATGATGTGATTGACTTGACCCATTCCGTTAGCTTAGCACTTGATCGTTTAGTATGATGCTATTGCTTTCTTCATGACTTATACATGTTCCTATGACTATGAGATTATGCAACTCCCGTTTACCGGACGAACACTTTGTGTGCCACCAAACGTCACAACGTAACTGGGTGATTATAAAGGTGCTCTACAGGTGTCTCCGAAGGTACTTGTTGAGTTGGCGTATTTCGAGATTAGGATTTGTCACTCCGATTGTCGGGGAGGTATCTCTGGGCTCTCTCGGTAATGCACATCACTATAAGCCTTGCAAGCAATGTGACAAATGAGTTAGTTACGGGATGATGCATTACAGAAAGAGTAAAGAGACTTGCCGGTAACGAGATTGAACTAGGTATTGAGATACCGACGATCGAATCTCGGGCAAGTAACATACCGATGACAAAGGGAACAATGTATGTTGTTATGCGGTTTGACCGATAAAGATCTCCGTAGAATATGTAGGAGCCAATATGAGCATCCAGGTTCCTCTATTGGTTATTGACCGGAGACGTGTCTCGGTCATGTCTACATAGTTCTCGAACCCGTAGGGTCCGCACGCTTAAAGTTAGATGACGATCAGTATTATGAGTTTTGTGTTTTGATGTACCGAAGGTAGTTTGGAGTTCCGGATATGATCACGGACATGACGAGGAGTCTCGAAATGGTCGAGACATAAATATTGATATATTGGAAGCCTATATTTGGATATCGGAAGTGTTCCGAGTGAAATCAGGATTTTACCAGAGTACCGGGGGTTACCGGAACCCCCCGGGGAAGTAATGGGCCGATTGGGCCTTAGTGGAGAACAGAGAGGGCAGCCAGGAGGTGGCACGCGGCCCCCCTTGCCCTAGTCCGAATTGGACAAGGGAAGGGGGCGGCGGCCTCCCTCTCCTTCCTTCTCTCCACCTCCTCCTTCCCCCCTTCTCCTACTCCTACTAGGAAAGGAGGAGTCCTACTCCCGGTGGGAGTAGGACTCCCCCCTTGGCGCGCCCTCCCTGGCCGGCCGCCTCTCCTCCCTTGTTCCTTTATATACGGGGGCAGGGGGGCACCTCTAGACACACAAGTTGATCTATTGATCTATTCCAGCCGTGTGCGGTGCTCCCTCCACCATATTCCACCTCGGTCATATCGTAGCGGTGCTTAGGCGAAGCCCTGCGTCGGTAGCAACATCATCACCGTCACCACGCCGTCGTGCTGACGGAACTCTCCCGTGAAGGTCTGCAGGATCAGAGTTCGCGGGACGTCATCGAGCTGAACGTGTGCTAAACTCGAAGGTGCCATACGTTCAGTACTTGGATCGGTCGGATCGTGAAGACGTACGGCTACAGCAACCGCGTTGTGCTAAAGCTTCCGCTTTCGGTCTACGAGGGTACGTGGACAACACTCTCCCCTCTCGTTGCTATGCATCACCATGATCCTGTGTGTGCGTAGGATATTTTTTGAAATTACTATGTTCCCCAACACGAGGCCGGTGGAGAAGATCAGCTTCTCTCGGTTAATGTTGATACAATAATAATCGATGACCACTCACTCTCATCCACGCCTAGTAATACCCACGGCACACAGGCCACACTCATGCATCATGTCCTGACTATGCGGGCCCACTGGTCACCCCTCCTCCATGCGCCTTGACTTCGTCAACCCCGTCTGGTCGTGGCTCGGTTGTCTCGCTGCCCAGTGGGGCCACCGTGGCAGGTGGGGTAGCCGTGTCAGCCGTGACATCCCCCCCCCCCCGCTTGTGTGCCGACTTGTCCCCAAGGTGGTGTAGAGGGAAATCGCTGCTGCAGCGCCAATGGGTCTTCCCATGTTGGCAGCGACGGGGGAAGGTGGCTCCCTTGCACCCGGATGCGAGGGCGGATGTCGCCGGCCACACGCACCATCTTGCGGTCAAGCACCAGCTCCGGAACATGTTCTGCCTGCAAAATTGAGTTATTTGGAGGTAGATCAGCACTTACTGGCACAGTAGCTCCAGAGGCCTTCTTCAGTTGTGAGACATGCACCACAGGGTGGATGCGGCTGGAAGTAGGCAGTTGTAGTTTGTATGCCACTTGCCCGATTCGAGCCAACACTCTGTATGGCCCATAGTAGCGGAAGGCGAGCTTCTGGTTCGGTCGTTGCGCCACTGATGATTGGATGAACGGCTGTAGCTTGAGCAGCACAGCATCCCCAACGGCAAACTCTCTATCTGTACGGTGTCGATCGGCCTGAACCTTCATGCGATCCTGTGCACGCTTGAGCTGTTGCTGCAAGTGTTCAAGCATCACTTCTCTTTACTGGAGCCATGCTGCAAGATCAGGGACTGCGCACTCATTGATCTGTGCGACGCCAAACTCTTAGGGAAGGTGGTCGTAGATGACCTCGAATGGAGTCTTGCCCAGAGCCGAATGAAAGGATGTATTATACCATTATTCCGCGAGAGACAGCCATTTTGACCAATTGCCAGGGCAGGAGTGGACGGCGCACCTTAGGTATCCTTCCAGGCACTGATTGACGCATTCGGTTTGCTGGGGTGGTATGATGAACTGAGACGCAGGTCCGTCCGACAGAGTTTGAACAGTTCCTGCCACACATGCCCTGTAAATATACGGTCCCGATCTGATATGATGGCTAGTGGCAAGCCATGGAGTCGGAAGATTTCCTTCATAAAGACTTTGGCAATTTGGAGAGCCGTGAATGGGTGAGTCAGGGGCACAAAATGCGCGTATTTGGAGAACTTGTCAACCACTACCAAAACCATGTCGTACCCTCCTGACCGAGGCAACCTCTCAATGAAATCGAGTGAGATAACTAACCATGGTTTTTGAGGTATTGGCAACGGTTGAAGGAGCCCTGCTGGCAAGATGCGCTCCGTTTTCGCTTGCTGGCACACCATACAGTTGCGCACCAGGGTCTTGACCTACAGCTTCATTCCTTTCCACGTGAACAATCGCTTGACCCTGTTGTAGGTGGCATGGAAGCCCGAATGGCCACCCGCGGCACTGTCATGAAGCGCTCGAATCAGGTGTTGTTGGGTGTCAGTATCTTCACCAATCCACACTCTCCCTCGGAAGCGCAGGATGCCATCCTGCAAGGTGTAATCGGGCTCACTGTCCGGTGCCAGGGCTAGCTTTGTCATACGTTGCTGCGCCGCTGGATCTGCCTGGTAACTGTGCTTGATAGCTTCTAACCACTTAGGTTTACATATGGAGATTGCGGCCATCTCTGATTCTGGCTTGTGCTCGCATCGGGACAGCGCGTCTGCCGCTCGATTTGTCACCCCCGTTTTGTACTGGATTGTGTATTGCAGGCCAATCAGCTTTGTAAACGCCCGTTGTTGAATTGGGGTATTGAGTCATTGATCCGTCAGATTCAACAGACTTTTTTGATCTGTGCGGACCATGAACTCTAAATGTTGCAGGTAGGGCCGCCAGTGGTCGATGGCCAGAAGTAGAGCCAGGCATTCTTTCTCGTACGCCGAGAGGCCTAGGTTTCGTGGAGCCAATGCTTTGCTGAGATACGCAACGGGATGTCCTCCTTGCATCAGAACTGCGCCAATTCCCGTGGCACTCGCGTCCGTTTCTACGACAAATTGCTTTCGGAAATCTGGCAGTGCGAGCACTGGGGCCTGCACCAAGGCTTGTTTCAGCGCAGAGAACGCGGCCTCGGCCGTTGGTGTCCATATGAAGATCGCCCCTTTCTTCAGCATTTCAGTGAGGGGTTTGCTGAGTACTCCAAAGAAGCGAACAAATTTCCGATAATAACCTGCTAACCCAAAGAATCCACGTAACTCTTTGACATTCTGCGGCTGCGGCCATTCTTGCACTACTTGGATCTTGCTCTTGTCTATGGCCACCCCCTTGTCACTGATGACGTGTCCCAGGTAACTGATTTCCTGTTGGGAAAACGTGCATTTGGACATCTTGGCCTTGAGATCTTTCTCGGCCAATAGCTGCAAGACGCGTTTCAGTAGCTGTCGATGCTCTTCCAGCTCTTCAGAGTGGATTAATATGTCATCCATGAATGCCAAAACCCCGTGGCGAAGAACTGGCTTAAGCACGGTGTCGACCACCCCTTGGAAAGTTGCAAGAGCGTACGCGAGGCCGTACGGCATCACTCTGAACTGAAAGTGCCCCAAGTGCGTTCAGAATGCTGTCTTGTGCTCATCCTCCGGGACCAAGCGGATTTGATGATATCCGGCTCGCAAATCCAACTTCGAGAACCACTTAGAACCAGCCAACTCGTCGAGCAGCTCGTCGATCACAGGCATCGGGTAGGTTTTCTTGACAGTGATGGTGTTGAGATGACGGTAATCGACACAGAAACGCCATGTTTGGTCCTTCTTCTTGACCAGCAGCACGGGCGATGAAAATGCACTCGTACTAGGTGTGATGAGCCCTTTTTCCAACATCTCCTTGACCTGAGCTTCTATCTCGTCTTTCTGTTCAGGAGTGTAGCGATACGGTCTGATGTTGATCGGTTTCACCCCTTCAAGCAGAGGAATAGTATGGTCCCATGGTTAACGATCGGGCAACTTGGATGGCTCTGCAAACACTGAGTGGAAACTGTCGATGACATGTTGAATGGCTGGAGGCACTTCTGTGGCTTTGTCTGAGCGATCGATTGCACACAGTGATATCACATGAGCAATAGAATTACTTTGCTCCAGCCTGAGTAACTGATCCATTGTCACTTGCTCAACTTGCTGAAGCTTGGGCTGCAATCCTACCAGGGTGATAGATGCTCCCTGATGCTGAAACTGCAGCGTTTTTGCTGTCCAATCGACCAACATAGGTCCGCATGCTTCTAACCAATCCATTCCCACCACCATGTCATAAGAACCGAGAGGGAGAACTCTGACATCAGTCTCGAACCGCTGCCCTTGTGTTGTCTCACAAGCAGGTATGTATCCAAAACAAGTCAAGGTGCCTCCGTCTACAATCTTTACTGACACGGGCTGCATCAACTGAACTTGTGCTTTCAGTTTCTGAGTTGTTTCCTCACTGATGAAACTATGCGAGCTACCTAAGTCCACCAGGATCAGCACCTCGTGGCCATTGATCAAACCCAGCAATCGAACAGTTCGCGGGGTTGTTGCCCCTGTGGTCGCAACCTTGGAGATGGACATGAGTTGTTCCTCATCAGAATCTAACTCAGTCCCTTGCCTGTCTTGCGCTTCGGCCTGCAGCATCTCCAACAACTCTTCGACAACATGGAGTTGGACGGTGGCAGCGCACTGATGGCCCTGCCCCCATCGTTCCCCGCACTTGAAGTAGAGACCGCGCGCGCGACGGTAATTGCGCAGTGCGGCGACGCGGTCCTCGCCTCGTGCTGGTTTAGCGCGCCGGTCAGCTGCCCAAGCCGCGTCCAAAGCCCGACGATCTTCTGCCGCTGCTGGAGGCGCGGGGGGCACCGGGCGGGGATGTAATCCACCCGCAGCTGGCAGTGGACGAGCGGGGTGTCTCGCCTGGCCTGGGTCCTTCCGGGGCATCAGTCCCATCAGCTCCTCCTGTAACAGAGAAAGAGAAAAGGTGGAGTCCAAGTCTTGCGGGCGATGTAAAGCAACACCTACTTTAATGTCGGTTTTGAGACCATCAAGGAATTGCGTAGTGAAGAACAACGGATCAAAAGCAGGGTTATGAGCTAACAACCGATGCATGAGTTCCTCAAATTGTTCCATGTACACTGTAACCGACCCTATCCGACGAAGAGTATTAAACTGCCTAAGCTGAACTTGGTACTGTTCACGGCCAAATTTGGCACACACGGCTGAACAAAGCGTCTCCCAGGTGAAGGAGGTGTCGTGTGCTTCCTGCACATGCAGCCAACGCGCGGCATTACCCTCGAAATGGAGAGTAGATACCCGCACCCACATCTCTCTCTGAACTCCATAAACACTGAAATATTTTTCACATTTGTTTTTCCAGAATTGGGGGTTTTCGCCATCAAAGGATGGAAAATCAAGCCGCGGAAGGGCCCAATTGCCATGTCCCCCGAAAGAAACGTGAGGCGACTGAGGTGGAAGATCAACAGTATGTGCCAGATCCCAGCCCAATTCGCCGGATTTCAAAGGAAAAGGGGGCCGGAGAGGCTCACCCGTGACCGGAGGCGGCACCAGGGTAGTGACTACCCCGTGTGCCGAGCCCCCGGAGTCGACGTTCCTGCTGTGGCCACTTGACCCGTGGTGCCCAGGGTCGTCGGTCGGAGGAGATGACACCGGCTGCACCACCGCGTCCTCAGGAGATGTCGAAGACGCAGTCAGCATGGGGTGGAGGGCGATCCGGCCGACCTGGGTACGCAGCTCGTCGAGTTGCTGCTGCAGGTTGGTCACCGACGGCCGCCAGAGCTCGAGCGACTGCTGGATCGCGTCGAGACGGGCGTCATTGGCGGCGCGCCTGTCGTGGACCGCCTTCGCCAGGGCTGCGATCTGCTCTTCCATGGTTGCCGCATGCTGCGCTGCTTTGGTGTGGTAGCGGGGCTTCTGGTAGAGTGGATCCAGGATGATTGACCTCTGATACCAAGTTGTAAGGGTCCCGATCTAGATCTGGGGAAGGGATAGGAGGGGAAGGAGGACGAAGGAGGCCGGTGGAGAAGATCAGCTTCTCTCGGTTAATGTTGATACAATAATAATCGATGACCACTCACTCTCATCCACGCCTAGTAATACCCACGGCACGCAGGCCACACTCACGCAACGCGTCCTGACTATGCGGGCCCACTAGGCACCCCTCCTCCATGCGCCTTGACTTCGTCAACCCCGTCTGGTCGTGGCTCGGTTGTCTCGCTGCCCAGTGGGGCCGCCGTGGCAGGTGGGTAGCCGTGCCAGCCGTGACAGCGCCTCTATACCATCCACCGATCCACCCATCAATACCGAAAACAAAATCAAGCGCCCTGCGCCCGGACGCGGATTTTTAGAGCACAGGCTCTTGGACACCTCCTATCCTCAGCATCTAATGTTGCTTTGAGATCCGTGCTACACAACTAACTTACTACATGAGAACTTTCTCTTTTTTGTTTCTTCAAAACAAAACAACAAGTGAACTTGAAACTTTCCAGGACAATAAAACATTCTTAGAACAATGTTGGATAAAACTTTCAGATTTTTTTGTCAAAGAAAAATATAGAAAATGATATTTTTTTAATTAAAAAAATTCTTATTTTTAGTATTTATGATGCACGAAAAAATCTGAATGTTTTTTCCCATATTCTAGTAAGAATGTTTTGTTGTGCTGAAAAGTTTGAAGTTCATAGGTTAAACTAAATGAGTGAAACAAAAAAGAGAAAAGTACTTGCACGAATCGTGATGCAGAATTGGATGGCTAGATAAGGGGGTGTCCATGAGCCTAAGCTCCACAGGATATTTTCCCCCTGCGCCCCTGCCTCTCTCCGCCTCCCATCCTCACCCCTTGGCCGCAACTGGTTAGGTCGAGAGATCTTGACACAGAACAGGACGAGTCCAGTCGCCGCAACAGGAGCGCCATGACTGGTTTCTCATGCCTGGCGCTGCTTGTGCGCTTTAGCGCTTCCATATCCAGCCAGCGAAGGAATCAATCACGGCAGGTTAGCCTTTGACTTAACATGCGCGTCTTGCCGGATTTAATACTCGATTTGATTTGGTAACCCTTGCCGGTGTGATGGCATGCATAGGTCCCTCTCCTTTTTGCCTGCGAAAATGTTTTACGGAACCATGGTTCAGCCGAACCTACGCTCGACACCATTGATTTCTAGACACTATTCATGAGGATCCATGTATGGTTGATTAAAAATTGCAGTTGACATGCATGTCACAGGTTCAGATGTAGTCAGATGTTAAATCGTACGGCATAGACTATAGATTCGGCAGAACCATGGTCCTGAATCACGTCTCTCTGTCCCCTGCGCCACTGAACACCACATGTGGAGGAGGTGGCGCCAGTGTACAGCTAAGACACGGCATCAGGCATGACATGGTTTTGCATTCTGAATTTCTGATCGTTTTTCGGATGCAGCATTTTTGGGCAAGTCTATACAGTGTGATACAAATAGTTTAAACATGCTCTGAGTGTTGAAAAATTCAAATTTGGTACTGCAATTTCTCTTGAATGATTTACTTTTGTGTTTTTATTTGTCCTGCATTTGTTTTTCAATGCTGATATTGCAGGGTTTAACGACTGCTTCAATATTGTAGGAAGAAGTGTGGAATTGGAAGCATCGGTAGAAACAGTAATGAAGGCAAGACCGACTTAGTAAAGCTTTTGGTTTTTGTTTACTGTGGTCTTCTTACATAATTTAAGTTTTAGATCCAATGCATGAGCAGAAAATGCTAGGTTCTTAATACATATGACACGATATGCAGGACAGTATATTTATTTATTTACTTAGGGAAGGAGAGAATATAATTTAGGTATAATGTACATGTTCATTTTACTTTTACTTTGACATATGCTTATGCTCCTTTTTTGTAGCCAGACCAAACTCTGCACAGATGCACATGCACCGCACGCCTCACTGATGTGAGGATCCATTTCCCTCAATCCCCTCTTAATCTCCAACATCTCCCCCTTCCGATGTTGGCGTATACTTGACCGGAAGTGAGTGCGCCGTGGAGCAAAGCTCAGCCTGGGTCTTCATCAACGCAAGACAGGGTGGGAGGGAGCGGGAAGTTTTTCAGCCGCATGAATGTGGAAGGCGCCCGACAAATCAGAGATGTATGAAGCTTCTGCCGAGGTAATTGATGAGAGAAGCTCTCATGTTTTGTTCTTGATCCTGAAACAAAGCGACTGGTCAGCGTGTTTCTGTACGATGCCCAAATGCCCTTACATGTTTCAGCTTTCGTTTTTGTAGTCTTGATAGATGGGTCTCATCTATTTTTGGTTGCAGATGTTTGAGAGGGGCAGCATACACATAAGAGGGGTTCAATATTGTTAACTCACATCATCCAGACCAGGTTAGCACACATGCCATGCAGATTCTACTACTTGATGTAGCCTTTCTCTTAGATGTAAGTAGTATTTTTACTGCGCTACTCTTTGATCTCGAGTAGTTTGTTCGTGTATTGTTTTAGATGCCAAATAGAGTTAAATGGAATATAAGTTTCAAAGTTTCATTATGATAGACGAAAAGTACATGAAGGTAAACCGATATGTCTCCTGCCACTCGTATAGTCGTGGCTGTCCTTGACTATAGTGTACTTAGGAGAAGGAGATGAACATGAAGAATGAGTTTGTAGTGTGGCTGTCGTTGATTAATGGCACCCCAAGCAGCGGTGATAACGACCATGGGGAGGAGAGCACGAACATCAACAACCTCTTGGCCTTGTTGGCTTCTCCAACATCAATAGTGACGACCAGCTCGCCATACAGTTGCTAGAGTGCTAAAGAATGGTGGAGAAGAACAATGGATTGTTGATGGATCTAATCAACAAGGACGATAAGGACGGCCACAACCGTGAGAATAAGAAGGCGGAGCTCGTCGCCGTCGGCCGCCAGCTCTGCAGGGAGAAGAAGAACGACAATGCGTTAATGGTAAAGAAGTCAACAATGCCACCTGGTGTGCAAAAGGATCCTAAAGGTATATGTTATCCACCATTGGTATTGACCCATTAAAATATGTATGCCCCCGATGCAACGCACGGGCAATTTATATACATTGTTGCCCATAGCAACGTTGCCTGCAGCATGAGAGTTGTATATATTAGAATTGAGTTATGATGGCATAATTTTTTCCGTCACAAGTTAAATGAGCATTGTGTAAAAGTCTAACTTAGTTTTCTTTCGCATTCTTCTATAAATTGGAAGGCCAATATAGATTTCTCAATGTATCATTTTGGGATTATTTGACCACCGAACAATATTGTCATGCTGACCATTTCTCTTGTCTTTGCAATATCTATAGGCTCTAATGTAAAAGTATAATGTGCTTCACTGATTTTTTATTTCTTTTGATTTTGCATTGCTTGTTATTTATGCTTACAGCTTTATATGTGAGATTCTATTTAAGGACACCTTTTTCATTTGTTAGTTGAGGTGCTTCTGAGTTTATCAATCAGTTGACGCATGTGGTGCCCTTTTGGGTTTTTTTTTGAAACCATGATGATTTTTATAGCAAATTTGGAAACTATACAGCCTAATGCATAAAAGTCGAAACTATGACCCCGTCGGCCTTCTGTTGGCTGAAGAGGGACTTTTCGGCCTACCGTTGGCCGAAGTGGGCTCTTCAGCCTCCCGTTGGCCGAAGAGTGCCCAGCTGGGCCGAAGAGCACTTTTCGGCTTCCCGTTGGCCGAAAAGTGTCAGGGTCACAAAACGTAATTAAGATGGCCACAAATGAAAAAGTTATCAACATGAAAAACCTTCGTCTCGTCGAAACGGTTGATTTTGATATAAAAATCGTCTTAATCCGACGTCGTATGCAACCTGTAGAGCCAAAACAAGGTCAGCGGCAGAAGCTGCAGAGTTACTTTGGACAGACCGAATGGAAGTCAGAAAATTTGTCACGGGACACCCGGTGCACTCGGTGAGACCATGTGGAATACAGAAGAGTACACAAGTTTGGTCACGTTCACTCGGTGAGACCGAACCAAACCACTCGGAGGCTCCGAAAAATTGCCAAAGATTTTTGGATAGATTTTTAGTCCTTTTATTGTACGGGAAGTCCAGCCGCCTCATAAATCGATGTGGGCATTGTTCGTCTGCACCGGGAAGACACATGCCGGCATTGAAGAAATGTCTCTATTGCGATGGCAGGAATTGCGACGAAAACTTTCGGCGGTGGCGTCATCCACCATGCAAAGTAGAGGCAATGGTCATCTCTCAGGCCCGTCACCGTGCACCCTCGATGTCGGGGGTGATGCACACAAAAACGTCACCGTGTACCCTTGACGCTGGGGGTGATGCACCGTAGCTCACGTCGAAGGAGACCCGGCCGGAAGCGCGGTACGCAAGCAGTCTTCCCGGTGCAGACGAACAATTTTTCGGATCAAAAATCCTAACTTTAACTCGGACATGAATCTTTGGTAATTTTTCGGATCCATTCGGAGCCTCCGAGTGGTTTGGTTCGGTCTCACAGAGTGAACGTGACCAAACTTGTGTACTCTTCTATATTCCACACGGTATCACCGAGTGCACCGGGTGTCCCGTGACAAATTTTCTGACATCTATTCGGTCTGTCCGGAGTAACTCGTTGCATACGAGCTCGGATTAAGATGATTCTTATATCAAAATCAACTGTTTCGACGAGACGGAGATTTTTCATGTTGATAACTTTTTCATTTGAGGCCATCTTAATTACGTTTTGTGCCCCTAACACTTTTCGGCCAACGGGAAGCCGAAAAGTGCTCTTCGGCCCAGCCGGGCACTCTTCGGCCAACGGGAGGCTGAAGAGCCCACTTCGGCCAACGGTAGGCCGAAAAGTCCCTCTTCAGCCAACAGAAGGCCGACGGGGTCATAGTTTCGATTTTTATGCATTAGGCCGTATAGTTTCCGAATTTGCTATAAAAATCATCATAGTTTCAAAAAAAATCCCCTTTTGGAATGTCATTTTTTTCTTCCTTGCATCTCAAATGCAAGCAACCATGCTTCTACCGAGGCTTAGAAGAAACCAAGGTGTATGTTCTAGAACCTCTTTTATATTATTTCATCACAAAAATTTACAGCAATATTTGCTTTTTTCGTAAATACACATGATAGACTTGAACGATCTTTTGTTATATTGCATGATGCCCTATTGATATGGTACGAGAAAAAAATCTGATTGTAAGGTTTATCTTCATATAGCAACTTGCAGGAAATAAGTTGCAACTTAAGAAATCTAAAATAATGGTTTTGATGTTAATGGCCGGGATGAGGCCATAGGTCTTTTTGATCCGTATCTAATTTTCCAAAGGTTGAAAGATGTCTTTACTGTCAAGTTTATAGTCATCAAATGGTCCTTCATTACTTGATTGCAGGCTGTTGTCAAGAATTTCACCCCACCCATTGCGTATCACCTCTGGCTGCAGCAATAGTGTGTCAATCTAGCTCACGTGAATTGAGCTACACAATGTCCTATTATTACTCCGTTACTCAAAGAGTTGGTATCCCTAAATGGTAAGAACAGAGAAGATTCTTAGTGAGTTATTGCACGTATTTTATTCCGATCTTCTAGAAAAATCTTTTGTGGTTTAAGCACAACCCATATTATGGTTCTTTTATACCAGTTATGTTCACTATTCAATGAAATTTCTTTTCACTGAAATAAAAACTACGTAATGCTTACAATTGATCTGGTCAGCTAGATAACTAAATGAGTTAATATTATGCGTACTATCTTTTGACATATGTAATGTGGGGTAGAAGACCAGTGTCTCTTGCTAGGGATTTCTGGAGGCAACATGCCTCTGATTGTATGCACTTAACTATTTTGCTTTTGGCTTCCTGCTATTGTATTTTATGTTGTCTGCAGATGCAAATACTTTTACGACTAATCAGTCTCGGATAATACTTCAACCCAAACATCAACCGAGCAAATAACTTGATTTAAAGGTACATTCCTGATTACCAATGCCTAGCTATTTTTCGATCTTGACTAACACAAAGGGTGCAATATGTAGGTTCAACGAGCTCCGACGCTTTCTATGACCAAAGAAGTCATTCAAGCCAGATTTTCTTTCAAGATAACAACAATGCCTAGGAGCACCCCTGTCCATTGAACAATACCGGAGAGATAGAGCACTACTGCCTTACATTTTTCAATATCCCTAGCTTTATTTTCATTGTTATGATAATTGTGGTATTTAAAAATTTAGAATGCCTTGTGCGATTATGTGTGGATTTTGCAACCCATATAATCTCCTATCAGACTGGATATGATCAAAATAATTCTGCTTTTCATCATTGGTTGTCATCAAGTAGAGCTTATTTTGTCGATGGATGCATTGGTTTATGTTCCCAGGCTTTTAGTTTTTCCCTTATAATATTCAGTTGATTCCCGTGAGGGGCGGCGACCCATGCTAGACGTGTGATGAGGGGAGTGTTGTTGGCGCGGTATGGGAGACGTCTCGTGGAGAGAGGGGAGGGTGAAAAAGTGGTGGATCGCAAATGCTTGGATGTTTTTGATCTAACGATTGGTATGCATGCTTCAACAATAGTACTTACTTATGTTAGGTGAGGAGTAATGTAAGATGCAGTGAAACATGGTGGACGTGGCTTCGTGACAGAGCCGGCGGAGAGATATCAAGGGTGATGTTGAGGCCGGCGACGGAAGAAATGGCCAAATGGGGCTCCTCAGTGCAAGTGAGAAGGCTGGTCGGTTCCC
Organism: Aegilops tauschii subsp. strangulata; assembly: GCF_002575655.3. Taxonomy (NCBI): domain Eukaryota; kingdom Viridiplantae; phylum Streptophyta; class Magnoliopsida; order Poales; family Poaceae; genus Aegilops; species Aegilops tauschii. Next base: position 7,177,491 of record NC_053039.3, read on the forward strand.
GTGGAGCAATGCAATGTTGCATCAGAATGTATTGGGTTCCATTTTCAGGCGGAGAAGAAGTGATTAAGGCATGTGCATGATTCATTTGTTTGATCCTTCCTTATTTCACTCAACTTAGATTCATTTACTTTTGCACTTGCTCATGATTGATGGATCGAGAAAATTAGTGACATTAATTGCAATGAGGAATATCATATATCCATAAAACTCAGATTTGTTTTCAATAGAACATGATCATGATGAGCCAGTAAGATTTTTGATTTTTAAAATGTCCGTGGCAACGCACGGGCATTATACTAGTAACTGAATAAATGGTGGGTCGTATCTATGTGGTATGTGTCATCGTCCGTTGTAGCCTTGCAGTGATAGATACTACATAGTGGAGGAATAAAATGAACAAAGAATGATGCAGTCCTTGTTGTACCCTTGCAAGTTAGATGCGCGTAGTAGAGGAATATTAGGATCTAGCAAAAAAAAGTAGAGGAATAGAAGGAATAAAGAATGATGCAATTGAACCATAGGTAGCCTTTTTTAGACATAGCCAAAGCTCCACGCGGCCTCACGGCCCACGGCGGCCCGGTGCATCAGAAGGCTCAGAAATAAGCCTACGGGGCAGCGGACCTTTTGATGTTGGTTCGATTTCGGCCGATTTTGGTCTATTTCTCATAATATGTGCAGAGCAGAACAGTTTTCTTGTCTGGGGGGGGGGAGGATCCCCACCTGAATATATTGCTCAAAAAGCTGCCAAAGCCAAGAGTCACCCCTTAAGCTTTGGTTGATTTAGTTTATAAGGAAAACTGGATCGAAAACCTAAACAAATTGACCCCGACATTAGCAAGGTGGTTCTAGTGCTCTTGTTTTTTTTAGAAAAACAGAACAAGGGGCACTAAATTACATGTACACAAGTTATTTCTAATATCCACTAGGCACTACATCTAATATGGAAACCTTTTCTTTTCCCGGCAGCCAGTTCAAGAGACTCTAGTACCTGTCACAAAGAATAACACAACGTGAGTGTCAAATAACCACGCCTTCTTCTGCATGCAAAACTCCTCTCTCAAGGCGAATGTTTTTCAGCCTGCAAGTAATATCTAATACATACCTTTTCTAAATGATTTATTTTTTATTCTTTGCAATATGCATGTCACACAACTAAAACTTAGTGTCTTATAAATCACAAGGGTAGAAACAAAAAAAGATCTCTTAGCCAAAAAATTTCCTAAAATTTACAACTTTACAGACAACCTAACATGGATTCTTTGGTAAAAAAAAGATGGATGAACTCTCGACGTAGGCTTTCGCCCCGCTTTTATAGATAAAGCAATGGTCCATACAAAAAGCATCCAAGTCACAAGCGAGAAACGACGGCTGGGTCCACAGCACAAATAAGCCCAAGAAATCAAAAAGATGGATGAACTCTGTTCTCAACAATTTACTTTTTAATGCTGGACCAGCCATTTATGAAAACCAGGAACTCGCCAATATATCAGCGAACAATGTCAACCGATGCTTACAAGGGATTAGAGACTGCTGTTTGTAGATGCATTCCATGATTGTTAACATAGGGAGTGTATGAGGCATTGATATGGCAACTTCATGAAGAAGTTTCGTGGTGAAGTGTACACACAGCACTTGTACCTTGCACCACCAAACTTCTTCATCAAGGTACCACATGGAGAAGATATATGTGGCAAATCCACATGCTATATACTCCTTCCGTTCCAGAATATAAGGTGCATCAACTTTCGCGCAAATCAAACTTACGTATTTTTGACCAGGATTATAGAATAAAATAACATCTATAATACAAAATAAATAAAATAAGAAAATTCTTTTCGTGATGGTACACATTTTTTATTGTAAATATTGAAGTACTTTTTTTCTAAAACTTGGTCAAACATGCACACGTTTGACTTTTGAAACAACTAATACACATTATATTTTGGGATGGAAGAAATAGTTTTTAGAATCGCCACAAAGTATTATGGTATAGATGTGGGTTCTCTGAAGCTAATAGCTCATAAATAACATATCTGAACGTTCTAACAATCAAATGAATGAACGTTCTAACAATCAAATGAAGGACCCAACATAACAGCTTCAAAGACTGGTGGCTCTCTGCTCGCCTTTCTATTTCAGGAAACAAGAGAAAAGGTTTTTTATAGCCTATGTTTCCTGTGAGCTTGGTCAATCTGGAGGGAAAGAAACTATCGGAATATAACTGTCAGGCCGCAGCTCTTCAGAACTTCTTGTTTCGACTAGAAGCTCTTCAGGGCATGGATAATAAGCTCAGTGGTTTACAATTTGTGGAGTCTGGCCAGTGTTAAGGGCCAGAGCAAACTGGTAGCTGTTGTAAGTTCGCAAGTTGCCTGTTTCAGTTTAGTTTGGGCCGTTAAAATGTTGCAGGCCGCATCAAGGCTGTTTCTTCCTTGGTCTTCATGTACTAAACCTCTTTTCTTTCTTGTACTTATTAAAATACGCAGCCCTTTTGCATGGTTAGAAAAAAAAAATAGCAATCAAATTAAGGACCTAAAGGGGCTGCATCAGAGATCTCATTATGGGTAAGTTTAATGTGAGGGGACAAACAAGTAGGAGGTTGGAAGGCTGAATCTTGCTACGTAAGTATAATGAAACAACTAAATGCATTGAGCAAAAAAATTGGGATCCATACAGTTGCTTGGAGAAATGAGTTTTGAAGCAGAGATAAGTATGCTTGAATCACAAGGGCGTGATACACTACAAGTCATTGACCATATAAATGATGAAAGGGTGGCAGCCATTCTTAAGCTATCCACGCGTCCAAACTTTGGAAATCTCGTCCGTTTTCACCTCGCTTCTTACCTAGCCTGTGTCGCTGAAGGGTGGGCCTGTGGCCGTGGGTCTGTGCGATGGAGAGAACGAAATACGTAGTGTGTAGCCTCTTTCCTGGATCCCTTGCCTTCTCTTTCCCTCGACCTCCCCCAATCCCCGCCTCCTCCCCGACCCCCTCGTTCCTTCTCCTCCTCTCCCTCTCTCCCGCGAGCAACGAGGCCAAGGCTGAGAGGGGAGGCCGACGACGGGTAACAGAAGGAGTGGGGCGATGCCGGGAGCGTGTCCATCGGGGGCACCTCGTGCTGGAGGAAGTCCTGGCCGTCCTCGGGCGAGCAGCAGGACGTGGGCGGCGGCGGCGGCAGCGAGGACGGGTGCGTCCGCTCCGGAAACAACAGCAGCGCACTGCCCACCCCGGGTCAAATGGCGCAGGGGAGGCAGTTCCCGGCGGCCTGTGCGCCGCTCTCCTCGTAGGCCCTCGCTCCTGGTCGCCGAGGAGGGGTTGTAGCCGAGTCTGCATAGTCTGAGCGATGACAATCCAATCAAGGCCTAACGTATCTTTTTCACGTGTCCACTTGTAGTCATTTGCCAAGCAGGTTCTGTAATACTCCCTCCGTCCCAAAATAAGTGACTCAATTTTATACCAAATTAGTATAAAGTTGAGTCACTTATTTTGAGACGGAGGGATTATTTATAATTTTCTGTCCGAAAATTGAGATAAATATAAAGATCTCAACAACTCAAGCGTGGGCATTCAGTCTCTGATGTCGACATCGATAGTCTCATCTATGAGTTCCTACAGTGACAGACATCAAAAGACGTCACTATCAGATCTCAAGAAGTCAAGCGTAGGTGGCACCACCAGCGTATGATGATGATGATGATGATGATGAGGGTGAAGGAGGCGGCACCACCAGTGTACGGCAGCTGCATGAAGTGGTTAGCATATGAATATTTGTGTCTCTATTCATGTGTTGACTTATAGCCATTTGCCAAGCATATTCCCTGATGTATGTTTGCTCTGTCCTGAATATGATGCTCTGTCCTGAAAAGCGGGATGAAATGGCAGATGGAAGGAGGCGCCACCGGCTCTTCTCCGGAGGTACCTCAGGCAGCTCTTTGTCACCCCGCGTCGCCCCCCTATTTGAATTACAGGTTGGGCACGCACCCCCGCTCCCCCGTGCCGCCCCCGCTAGGGCGACTCGGGCGGGATCTCAAATTCTCAACCATAGCCGCCGGGGGCTCCCCGTCTGTCCATCCCTCCTTCCGCCGCCGCCGAAGGACGCCGCCGGCCTATAGCCCGGGGGCTGACGGCGGTGGCGGGGGCCTTCCTTCTCTCCTGCGCCATGGGGGCGGTGCGGAGCCCCGCGGTGTCTAGCGGCACGGCCGATCTGGCCTTGGTGGCGTGGCGGGCCTGCCTTGACCGGCGGCGGCGCGGCGGCCGCCTCGGCCGAGGGCGGCGATGGTGGCGGGTGCGGCGGCCGGCCCTGCTTCGGGCAACGGCCTTGGCTGCGTCCGGCGGCGGCGGCCGGATCTGCGGCGACGGATCATCTGACCTCGGATTGGCGGTGGCGGCATGGAGGGCCTGGTGGTTGGGTCGGCGCCATGCGTAGTTTGCCCTCCGGACAGATCGGATCTGGCCGGTGCGGCCTGTTCGATGTGCGGCGGCTCAGATCAGCGGCGACCCGTGTACACGATGCTTGATGGAGGTTCTTCGAGCGGGTCCGGGTTGAAACCTCGTTCTCGGCTTGATGCCAAGACCGGCGTTGGCGGCACTCTTTTGTGTCATTACCTTCTTGAAGGCATCACCGTGGAGAAGCTCCAGACCTTTATCCGCTACCCGGGGGAAACCCTAGATCAGTAGATCGGATGACGGCGGCGCGTTGGTGTCGTTTCCTCCTTGGGGGCGTCATTCTTGGAGGCGTACCCGGGATCGAGGGACCAGTGGGCGGGTTTTTTTGGTGGAGTGGTGCTTCATCCTACACATTGATGACAGCGGATCTCGGCGGCGTGGCGCAGTGGAGACTCGGCGCCCGATGCGCGGTGATGGACTCGCGCAGGAGGAGGTAGTTGTCTGGCGTCATGGTGGTCGATAGCAGCATGGTCTGACAAGGTAGAAGCCTCAATATCTGCTATGAAGACGGACTTATGAAAGATGGCGGCGACGACACATATGATTGCGTCAGACCAGTTTATGCCCCAGACCCGGTATGTGGCTCGGCTGGGGCTTCTGGCTTTTGATGATAGGCTTAGGTGAGTGGTCTGGGTATTTGGCCCAGCTAGCACCCCGTCATCATATGGATAAGAGTAGTGGCATATGTTGCCAAAATGGCGGATTCAGGCATATTGTTGTAATACTTTGTAAGGTTCTCGAGAATAATCAATAAAGTGACCGCATGCATCTCCCAGATGCAGAGCCGGTGGTCATCCTCCTTTTCTTAAAAAAAAGACAGCTCTTTTCCATGCACCTGCAGGCTGTAGCTTCTACAGGACTTGACGAACACGACGGCATTCTCTCCGTGGCTTATTCTCTCCGTGGCTTCCAGTGGCAGCAGCGCTGGCGTCCCTGTCGTCTCTTTTTTTAACCCTGGACTCTGCATCATGCGGTGCACACAGCCAATTCCTGTCGTCTCGTTGATGCCTACTCTCATCTATCAGCCGCTGACCTTGCTGCTGCTTCATTTTTTAACTGTCTACATGTACTGTTGATCTTCATGGCAATTTCGTCTTGGTTATATACACATCTTCTCAATTTAGCTCTTTCTTGCCGCTGTTGGATAATGAGAAGCTAGCTTTACTGAGAGCCAAAGGCCAATGCATATACATGTGTGGTAAAGTGCAGGAACCCCCTTATACAATGGGGATTTACCGAAAAGAGACTATACACATCTAACACCCCCCTCAAACTCATGGTGGATCAACAACACTGAGTTTGGAGAGGAAAAAGCCATGCTGCACTCGAGTCTGTGCCTTCGTGAAGAAGTCAGCCAACTGTAACTCAGAGGGCACATAGTGAAAAGCGAGAGTCTGATCCTGCACAGCAACACGCACAAAGTGGGCATCCACACCAATGTGCTTGGTGAGCTCATGCTTCACTGGATCACGCGCAATACTAATAACACCGGTACTGTCGGACAGTAAGGGGGTCGAGGTAGTACCAGTCACACCAAAATCCTCAAGTAACCACCGTAACCAGATCACCTCAGCCGTCAACATAGCCATGGCTCGCAACTCAGCCTCTGTACTCGAGCGAGAAACTGCACTCTATTTCATTGTCTTCCAGGCAATAAGAGAGCCACCAAGAAAGACACAATAAGCAGATAGCGAGCGTCGATCAGAGGGATCACTAGCCCAGGTAGCATCAGAGTAGGCCTGGAGCTCAAGAGAGCTGGAGCGGGGAAAGGAAAGGCGCTGAGAGATCGTGCCACGAAGATATCGTAGAACACGGAGGAGATGACTATAGTGGACAGAGGTGGGGGCTGAAACAAGCTGACTCAGAATGTGGACAGGATAGGAGATGTCAGGACGCGTAACAGTAAGATAGACAAGACTGCCAACAAGGTGACGATAGCGAGTGGGATTAGGAAGAGGATCACCATCAGAGGCACGAAGCTGGACGTTGAGCTCCATAGGAGTCACGACAGTGCGCTCATCACCGAGAGCAGCGCGAGCAAGAAGATCGTGAATATATTTTTCTTGGAAGATGTAGAATCCATCAGAGGTCAAGGAGATTTCAATTCCAAGAAAATTGCGAAGTGGACCAAGATCAGTCATGAGGAACTGGTCACGAAGGCGAGCCTTAAAAAAGGCAATGTAGTCAGAGTCATCGCCAGTGATGATCATGTCATCAACATAGAGAAGGAGAAGAGTCCGCCCACGAGGAGACGTGTGAACAAACAACGCGGGATCATGATCACTGGGCAAGAAACCAGCAGTAGTCACCACAGAGGCGAAGCGCTCAAACCAGGCGCGAGGAGCCTGATTAAGACCATAGAGGGAGCGGCGAAGTCTACATACCATACCGTCAGGAGCGTAGTACCCCGATGGTGGCTGCATATAAACCTCCTCACGCAACCCGCCGTTGAGAAAGGCGTTCTGAACATCAAGTTGAGAGATAGAAAAATGACGAACAGAAGCCACAACAAGAAGAGTGCGAACGGTGGTCATGTGGGCCACAGGAGCGAATGTCTCATCATAATCGCGTCCCTACTCCTGCTGAAAACCACGGGCCACAAGACGCGCTTTGTAGCGCTCAAGAGAACCATCAGAGCGAGTCTTAACCTTGTAGACCCACTTGCAGGTGATGGGACGAACACCGGAAGGAAGAGAAACCAGATCCCATGTGCCAGGGCGCTCAAGGGCAGCAAGCTCTTCAGCCATTGCAAGTTGCCATTCAGGCTGAGTCATGGCAGTCTGATAGGAAGTGGGCTCAGAAATAACAGAGTGGCCTTATCGATCAGGAGAGTAGCGATCAGGCGGGGGCGAAACTGAGCATGGAGGTTATGAACCGGGGAGAAGAAGAAAAGAAATATCGTCCACAAAGAAGTTCGAGGAAGAAGGATGTGGGTAGTAAGAGCGAGACTCGTCAAAGGTCACATCACGCGAGATGCGCAAGCGACGACCAACAGGATCCCAACAACAATAGCCCTTGTGCTCATCATTGTAGCCAAGGAAAACACACTTAACCGACTGAGCAGTCAGTTTGGTGCGTTCTCGCGGGGCAAGGAGGACATAGCACACACATCCAAACATACAAAGGGCTGAGTAGTCAGGAGAACGACCAGTGAGACACTCCATAGGAATACCACCCTGCAGGCCAGTCGATTGCTGAATGTTGATGAGGTAGGTGGACGCAGAAACAGCCTCAGCCCAAAAGTGTGGGGGAAGGGAAGCGACGATCATCAGCGCACGAGCCGTCTCAAGCAAATGGCGATGCTTACGTTCCGCAATGCCATTCTGAGCATGAGCACCAGGACAAGAGAACTGGGAAAGAGTACCCTGTTCCGCGAGAAAACCACGCAACAGTTGGGAGATAAACTCTCCAGCGGAGTCAGCACGAAAAGTGCGAATAGGCGTGGAAAACTGGGTGTGAACCATGGCAGCAAAACGTTTGTATATAGAGAGAATCTCGCGACAAGATTTCATGAAGTAGAGCCAAGTGTAGCGAGAGAAATCATAAATAAACAAAACATAGTAGCGATGGCCACCTTTCGAATCAAAGGGAGCAGGACCCAGACATCAGAATGAACTAAGTCAAAAGGACGCTGAGATACCGACAAACTGGTAGGATAAGGTAACTGGGTTTGTTTGCCAAGTCTACAACCATTACAATGTAAAGAAACATCTCCAGATACAGACCTTAACCCATAAACGATAGTGGTAATTCGATAAGAGACATCATGGTATGCACCATGTCCAATAGGGTGCAGTTATGATGTTCGGACACACCATCACACTGTGGTGTTCCAGGCGGTATTAGTCATGAAACAATTTCCACAATTTCTTAATTGTGTGCCAAACTCGTAACTCAGATACTCATCTCTATGATCATATCACAGACATTTTATCCTCTTGTCACGACGATCTTCAACTTCACTCTGAAATTACTTGAACCTTTCAATAATTCAGACTTGTGTTTCATCAAGTAAATATTCTCAGCATCTACTCAAATCATCTGTGAAGTAAGAACATATCGATATCCACTGCGTGCCTCAACACTCATTGGACTGCACACATCAAATGTATTACTTCCAACAAGTTGCTCTCTTGTTCCATCTTACTGAAAACGAGGCTTTTCAGTCATCTTGCCCATGTGGTATGATTTGCATGTCTCAAGTGATTCAAAATCAAGTGAGTCCAAACGATCCATCTGCATGGAGTTTCTTCATGCACATATACCAATAGACATGGTTCGCATGTCTCAATCTTTTCAAAAACGAGTGAGTCCAAAGATCCATCTACATGGAGCTTCTTCATGCGTTCTATACCAATATGACTCAAATGGCAGTGCCACAAGTATGTGGTACTATCATTACTATTTTATTTCTTTTGGCACGAACATGTGTATCACTGCGATCGAGATTCATTTTAGGTGCAAGACCATTGAAGGTATTTTTCAAATAAACAGAGTAACCATTATTCTCCTTAAATGAATAACCGTATTGCGATAAACATAATCCAATCATGTTTATGCTCAATGCAAACACCAAATCTCGATGGTAGAGGGAGCATGCGATGCTTGATCACATCAACCTTGGAAACACTTCCAACACTTATCGTCATCTCACCTTTAGCTAGTCTCCATTTATTCCGCAGCTTTTATTTCGAGTGACTAACACTTAGCAACCGAACCGGTATCTAATACCCTGGTGCTGCTAGGAGTACTAGTAAAGTACACATTCATATAATGTATATCCAATATACTTCTATCGACCTTGCCTGCCTTCTCATCTACCAAGTATCTAGGGTAGTTCTGCTTCAGTGACCGTTCCCCTCATTACAGAAGCACTTAGTCTCGGGTTTGGGTTCAACCTTGGGATTCTTCACTAGAGCAGCAAATGATTTGCTGTTTCATGAAGTGTCCCTTTTGCCCTTGCCCTTCTAGAAACTAGTGGTTTTACTAACCATCAACAATTGATGCTCCTTCTTGATTTCTACTTTCGCGGTGTCAAACATCGCGAGTTGCTCAAGGATCATCATCTATCCCTGATATGTTATAGTTCATCACGAAGCTCTAATAGCTTGGTGGCAGTGACTATGGAGAACCATCACTATCTCATCTGGAAGATTAACTCCCGCCCGATTCAAGCGATTGCAGTACTCAGACAATCTGAGCACATGCTCAACGATTGAGCTTTTCTCCCTTAGTTTGCAGGCTTAAGAAACTTGTCAGAGGTCTCATACCTCTTGACGTGGGCATTAGTCTGAAATCCCAATTTCAGTCTTCGGAACATCTCACATGTTCTGCGACGTTTCAAAAACGTCTTTGGTGCCACAATTCTAAACCGTTAGCATTACGCACTGAACTATCACGTAGTCATCAAAACGTGTATGCCAGATGTATCGCAACATCTACAGACGACGCTGAGGTTCAGCACACCGAGCGGTGCATTAAGGACATAAGCCTTCTGTGCAGCAATGAGGACCATCCTCAGTTTACGGACCCAGTCCGCATAATTGCTACTACCAACTTTCAACTAAATTTTCTCTAGGATCATATCTTAAACAATAGAACTAAAGCGTAAGCTATGACATAATTTGCAACGACCTTTTGACTTTGTTCATGATAATGAAGTTTATCTGACTATTTAATGAACTCCCACTCAGATAGACATCCCTCTAGTCATCTAAGTGATACATGATCCGAGTCAAACTAGGCCGTGTCCGATCATCACGTGAGACGAACTAGTCATCATCGGTGAACATCTCCATGTTGATCGTATCTACTATACGACTCATGTTCGACCTTTCGATCTCCTGTGTTCCGAGGCCATGTCTGTACATGCTAGGCTCGTCAAGTCAACCTAAGTGTTTCGCATGTGTTCCGAGGCCATGTCTGTACATGCTAGGCTCGTCAACACCCGTTGTATTCGAACGTTAGAATCTATCACACCCGATCATCACGTGGTGCTTCGAAACAACGAACCTTCGCAACGGTGCACAGTTAGGGGGAACACATCTCTTGAAATTTTAGTGAGGGATCATCATATTTATGCTACCATCGTTCTAAGCAAATAAGATGTAAACATGACAAACATCACATGCAAATCATAAAGTGACGTGATATGGCCAATATCATCTTGCGCCTTAGATCTCCATCTTCGAGGCGCGACATGATCACCTTCGTCACCGGCATGACACCATGATCTCCATCATCATGATCTCCATCATCGTGTCTTCATGAAGTTGTCTCGCCAACTATTACTTCTACTACTATGGCTAACGGTTAGCAATAAAGTAAAGTAATTACATGGCGTTTTCATTGACACGCAGGTCATACAAAATAATAAAGACAACTCCTATGGCTCCTGCCGGTTGTCATAATCATCGACATGCAAGTCGTGATTCCTATTACAAGAATATGATCAATCTCATACATCACATATATCATTCATCACATCTTCTGGCCATATCACATCACATAGCACTTGCTGCAAAAACAAGTTAGACGTCCTCTAATTGTTGTTGCATGTTTTACGTGGCTGCTATGGGATTCTAGCAAGAACGTTTCTTACCTACGCAAAAGCCACAACGTGATATGCAAATTTCTATTTACCCTTCATAAGGACCCTTTTCATCGAATCCGATCCGACTAAAGTGGGAGAGACAGACACCCGCTAGCCACCTTATGCAACTAGTGCATGTCAGTCGGTGGAACCTGTCTCACGTAAGAGTACGTGTAAGGTCGGTCCGGGCCGCTTCATCCCACGATGCCGCCGAATCAAGATAAGACTAGTAACGGCAAGTAAATTGACAAAATCGACGCCCACAACTACTTTGTGTTCTACTCGTGCATAGAAACTACGCATAGACCTAGCTCATGATGCCACTGATGGGGAACGTAGCGGACATTCAAAATTTTCTACGCATCACTAAGATCAATCTATGGAGTAATCTAGCAACAAGGGGAAGGGGAGTGCATCTACATACCCTTGTAGATCGCGATGCGGAAGCGTTGCAAGAACGCGGATGAAGGAGTCGTACTCGTAGCGATTCAGATCGCGGTTGATTCCGATCTAAGCACCGAAGAACGGTGCCTCCGCGTTCAACACACGTGCAGCCCGGTGACGTCTCCCACGCCTTGATCCAGCAAGGAGAGAGGGAGAGGTTGGGGAAGACTCCGTCCAGCAGTAGCACGACGGCGTGGTGGTGATGGAGGAGCGTGGCAATCCTGCAGGGCTTCGCCAAGCACCGCGGGGGAGGAGGAGGACATGGAAGAGGGGGAGGGCTGCGCCAGAACTTGGGTTGCTGCTGCCCTCCCACCCCCCACATATATATAGGGGCAAGGGAGAGGGGGGCCGGCCCCCTCAGATCCAATTTGAGGAGGGGGCGGCGGCCAGGGGGGTTGCCTTGCCCCCCAAGGCAAGGGGGGCGCCTCCCCTTAGGGTTCCCCCAAACCCTTAGGCGCATGGGCCTTGGGGGGGAAGGCGCCCAGCCCACTAAGGGGCTGGTCCCTCTCCACATACAGCCCATAGGGCCCTTCGGGGCTGGTGGCCCCTCCCAGTGGACCCCCCCGAACCCTCCGGTGGTCCCGGTACATTACCGGTGACGCCCGAAACTCTTCCGGTGGCCAAAACGGGACTTCCCATATATAAATCTTTACCTCCGGACCATTCCGGAACTCCTCGTGACGTCCGGGATCTCATCCGGGACTCCGAACAACATTCGGTAACCACGTATATCTATTCCCTATAACCCTAGCGTCATCGAACCTTAAGTGTGTAGACCCTACGGGTTCGGGAACCATGCAGACATGACCGAGACGTTCTCCGGCCAATAACCAACAGCGGGATCTGGATACCCATGTTGGCTCCCACATGTTCCACGATGATCTCATCGGATGAACCACGATGTCGGGGATTCAATCAATCCCGTATACAATTCCCTTTGTCTACCGGTATATTACTTGCCCGAGATTCGATCGTCGGTATCCCGATACCTTGTTCAATCTCGTTACCGGCAAGTCTCTTTACTCGTTCCGTAACACATCATCCCGTGATCAACTCCTTGGTCACATTGTGCACATTATGATGATGTCCTACCGAGTGGGCCCAGAGATACCTCTCCGTTTACACGGAGTGACAAATCCCAGTCTCGATTCGTGCCAACCCAACAGACACTTTCGAAGATACCTGTAGTGCACCTTTATAGCCACCCAGTTACGTTGTGACGTTTGGTACACCCAAAGCATTCCTACGGTATCCGGGAGTTGCACAATCTCATGGTCTAAGGAAATGATACTTGACATTAGAAAAGCTCTCAGCAAACGAACTACACGATCTTGTGCTAGGCTTAGGATTGGGTCTTGTCCATCACATCATTCTCCTAATGATGTGATCCTTTTATCAACGACATCCAATGTCCATGGTCAGGAAACCGTAACCATCTATTGATCAACGAGCTAGTCAACTAGAGGCTTACTAGGGACATGGTGTTGTCTATGTATCCACACATGTATCTGAGTTTCCTATCAATACAATTCTAGCATGGATAATAAACGATTATCATGAACAAGGAAATATAATAATAACCAATTTATTATTGCCTCTAGGGCATATTTCCAACACCAGCGCCAACCAAAGCATTGGTGCGACGATTCTGAATGGAGCAAGAGTCGGTATCAAGAATGACACGACAGCCAGAATCAGTAAGTTGGGCAGCGAAAAAAATCATGGTAAGACGAGGAACATGTGAAACACTCCGGACAGAAAAGGACGGAGTGGAAAGAATACCACGACTAGCAACAGGAAGAGATGTGCCATCGGCAATAAGGACATTAATAGGAGAATCAAGAGGGCAAAGAGAAGACAATGCTGAAGAATCAGAGGACATATGAAAGGAAGCTCCAGAGTCCAGAACCCACGAGGATGTACCTAACGGTGTAGATGCTGGCGGTGTGGTGGAAGCAGTCACAACAGCAGCAGAACCCATCGATGAAGAACCAGAGGAAGCAAGTAGATGCTTGAGTCGGTCCTGGTCAGTGAGTGATGGAGTCGAGGAAGACGCAGGAGTCCCACTGGAAGAGGAGCGCCTCTGGTCACACTTCTTCTGGCGACAATCAGATTCTGGGTGACCTGACCTGAAGCAGTATCCATAGAAGGTGTCACGGCGCGACGTGCCCTTCTCAGCATAAGGAGGGCGACCCACCCCCACTAAAGGAGTAGGCAGGAGCGGCGGAGCGGTAAGGCGAGCAGACGTCACAGCAGCTCGAGCAGCCAACACTGATGGAACAGCAAGCAACCCAGCAGAGCGAAGGCGGGTCTCCTCAGCACGAAGCTCGACAAGCACCTCCGAGATAGGAACACGACCACGAGCAAACAGGTGAGCACGACGAGGCTCAAACTCAGATCGAAGGCGAGATAAGAACTCATGAACCCTCTGAAACTCCAAGTCAGACCGCGTAGTCTGACAGCAATGGCAAGTGCCACAAACAACTGTCCGAAGTGAGTCAAGCTGACGCCAGATGGCAGAGCACTCCGAATAGAACTCATCAACAGACGAGTCACCCTGCTGAAGAGCATGCTCCTGGCGCACCACAGAAAGGTATAGAGCATCGCCAGAGGGCTGATAGCACTGGCAAAGATAGGACCACATCGCTGCAACAGTGCCGAGGCCCATGAACTCCGAAGCAAACTGACGGAGGACACTCGCAGTGAGAACGGCAGCAGCTCGAGCATCATCATTGCACCACTGAGTGTAAGCAGACAGATCATCCCGGTAGACAGAAAGAGCATCAGAATATGCGGATACCTGTTGATCATAAGCATCCACTGCAACATCATCTAGAGCCTTGGCGGCATCCCGGTTAGCCTGAGAAGCATCAGCAGCAAGAACCGGCGGCACAGGTGGGATTGGGGCCACTGGCGCAACAGGGCATGGCGGACAAGGGACCTCGCCAGAGAGAACACCCCATAAAAGGAGTCCACGCATATGAATGCGCATGAAGCCCATAAACTCAGCATAGTTGGTGCCATCGAAGATCACCGAGCATCGAGGGACGGCGACATAGCCCGAAGAGGACATAAGGAAGTCTCTCTGATGCTATTGCTTGCTTTTTTTTGGGACAATTGCATTTTTACCCCTAGTTGGTTCCTACCCACGGGTTTTGCCCTTACTTTTCGAGCTTGCTCAGTTTCGCCCTTACTTTTTCCGTCAGGTCCCTCGGATGCCCTTTGACCGTTTGACCGAAACTTTGAAAATTCATAACTAATTCATATGAACTCGGAAAAATGCAAATAAGATATCAAAATGTTTAGATAAACATTACCTTTATGTGCATATTATTTGCATTCAGGACAAAAGCACCCTTTAAACTACCTAAGATAATTAATGTTATTAACATTATCAAAAATAAAAAGGTATAAATAATGTTTTTTTTTTCATGAATAAAAAATACATGCAAATGTAGGTGATGTTTCCTGAACATCCAGATATCTTATTTGCATTTTTCTGAGTTCGTATCATCTTGTTAAGAATGTTCTAATGACTTTGACCATTATTTGAAAACTTCATAACAAGTTGATACGAACTCAGAAAAATGCAAATAAGATATTAGGATGTTCAGAAAACATCACCTACATTTCCATGTAATTTTTATTCATGAAAAAATATTGTTTATACCTTATTATTTTTAATAATGTTAATAATATTAATTACCTCAGGTAGTTTAAAGCATGCTTTTGTCCTGTATGCAAATGATGTGCACATAAAGGTAATGTTTATCTACACATTTTGATATCTTATTTGCATTTTTCCGAGTCCATATGAATTAGTTATGAATTTTTAAAGTTTCGATCAAACGGTCAAAGGGCATTGGAGGGACCTCGACGGAAAAAGTAAGGGCAAAACTGAGCAAGCTCGAAAAGTAAGGGCAAAACTCATGGGTAGGAACCAACTAGGGGTAAAAATGCAATTGTTCCTTTTTTTGAGTCAGCAAACACACACCCGATCTGGATCGGGCAGAGGTGCGCTCGAGGCCGGCAGGGGCTCGCTGAATCAGGAGCGGCGCTGCCTCGCAGGCAGAGACGCGCACGCGCCTTGCAAGATGCTGCTTGCTCGCTGGACAGAGGGCAGCAGGCAGCCAAATCCAGCCGGGGCAAAGCCGGCGGCCAGAACCAGCAGCTGGGGGCGGCGGGACCGGACGGAACAGCCGGGGGCGACGGAAACGGACTGGACAGCAGCAGGCGGTGGCGGCCAAGCAAACCAGCAGGCGGCGGCGGCGTGAACAGAGAAATGGGGGCGGAGCCAGGCAAACTGGCGAATCCAGTCGGGGCGGAGAAAAGAACGGCCAAGAACGACCAGAGGCGAGCTGAGGCAGGCAGGGGCGGCCGGAATCGAACCGCAGCGGCCGGAGACGAGGTAGGCCAGGAAGGGAGAGCACGGAGTTGCATCGTGCGGGGGAGCGAAGCTAGCCTAGCATCTGATACCATGTTGGATAATGAGCAACTAGCTTTACTGAGGGCCAAAGGCCAATACATATACATGTGTGGTAAAGTGCATAAAGCCCTTATACAATGAGGATATACTATACACATCTAACAGCAGCAAATATTTATGCTCGGCAGAATCAGTTCCCCGTAACTTTCACACTTCTGGCCCGTATGTTCATCACAGCGCTATAAAGCATTGTTCGTCACAGCACTATGAAGCACATCTGGATGCGCCTCATCAGTCACAGTACCTTCCTTTGCCTTCAATG
The DNA here is from genome assembly GCF_002575655.3 of Aegilops tauschii subsp. strangulata. Classification (NCBI taxonomy): domain Eukaryota; kingdom Viridiplantae; phylum Streptophyta; class Magnoliopsida; order Poales; family Poaceae; genus Aegilops; species Aegilops tauschii. Next base: position 7,193,716 of record NC_053039.3, read on the forward strand.
ATGCTGGGAAGACCTGAACAACAGATATAGTAAAAAGCAGAACAACAGAGTATGCACAGATATCCATGCTACAGTACAATTAAAATCAGATTTTTTTTCCTCTTCTTATACGAATAGTTCGTGTAAGTGTGGCATATTTTAGCTAATTTTTTTAAATAATACATTTTTTTTAAATTACAGAAATATTACACGGAAAAAAGAAATTTCAAAAATAATACACCGTCGGCCCGCTGCAGACCGATCGGCTAGCAGCAGGCCTAATCGGCCCACAGCAGGCCGATCGGCTAGCAGCAGGCCGACTGCAGGCCCGGCTGGCACGCGGCGGCCTGTGGTTGGTCGGGCAACGTCGCGCGAGGGGGAGGCAGTGGGCTGTCGGCTTGTGCGCCCCTGTCGGCCTACCGCCCGCCGATCGGCCAGCTGCTGGCCGATAGGGGGCTGCCACCTGACACGCTGGCCAGCCCGGCCTTATCCTCTCCTTCCTTCCTCTCCTTCCTCCATTCTTCTTCTCCCGTTGCTCCTTTCTTCTGTGTTCTTCCTTCTCCTCTCTCTACAGAAAAATGGCACCCATTTGTGCACCTAAATGAGCAACATTTTCGCGATTTTGGCACCGTGAATGGGTTCAACTCATTTAGGGCAGCCAAAAGAGGTGTCGATCTACTGACGGGGTAGCTCGTGGTGGTCGTGGTGAGCATTTTGGCACGAGAATCGCAATTTCGATCTCGATGAATTCAATCCCTATTTGCGGCGCTATATGACCGGAACACGGTTACGCATTGTTGAGTACTCCCACCCAGAGGAGATACCGGATCCTACTCCGTCGGATATGTACCCGAGCTATGATACTTCCGGCTCTAGGCAGTACGCGGTAAGATATATTTTCTTTACGTAATGTTGTCACATACTTTGACGTGCAAGAGACAGACATTATTAATCGTCATGGAAATTTGCAGGCTACCTTGACACGCGAACTCTACGACGACGTGACCACCTTTGGACGATCACTATCATCTGTACCTCTTCTTCATCATCGTCCAGTGGTACAGCCCTTCTTGGAAAGAATTCAGAATAAGATACGGACTGTGTACGAGGCTATCGCGTGCACCCGGAGAACCGATGTTGTTCAACACCAGCAGGAGCAGCCGCGTCACTCCATGCACCGACATCAACCACGTCCACGTCTAGCACATCAGCCGACAGCCAGGCCACCCCGTCCTGACCAACCTGGCAGTTCTACGTGGCACCCGCAGCACTATGGTCCCACGTCGAGCTTCGTGTTTTCTCCACAGCCACAGCAACACGGTCCCTCGTCGAGCTTCGTGTTTTCTCCACAGCCACAGCAGCACGGTCCCTCGTCCAGTTTCGTGTTTGAGCCAGAGCAGACGTCACACCCAGCAGGTATGTGTCTTCATATTTACTCTTTTCAATATTAATTGACGCGACCTCATTCTTCATGATGATACGTTCCATCGCGTAGGAGCCTATGGATATCAGGCGTCTATGTCGGCATCACATGATACGTGGGGGAGTGATCAACATCCCGAGGACAACATACAGGGTCAGATGTCGCAGCACACCCAGTGGATGAACATGCTTTCGACTCCTCCACCAGGCCCCACACAGGATACGCAGCATGACCAGGGAGAGTCTGAGATTCCTCCTCGTCACGTTAGGGCACCCGACAGGTTGGGATGGTCCCCGATTCTAGATCCGCCTCCCCGCCAGGCCAGACATCGTCACTGACGCTTCTATCTATCAGTAGAGACATTACCATCTATTTCTGTGTGAGACTTATGTCTATTCTATGTATGAGACAAATGACTATGTACTTATGTACGAGACATATGCCTACTCTATTTTAGTACTCTGTTATCGGAACTGCAAGATCAAATTTAGATAGAACATAATATTCATACAACGAGACATTACAAACAATTAGATAGAACTACAAATAAATTAAATGGTACGTAACTGAACTCACAACATACAGCATAAAAACTACATAAAGTCATCATCGTCATCCTCGATCGATGCAGAAACCTTGCCCTTCGATGATGAAGAACCCTTGCCCGCCATATGTTCGCGCCAACTTTTTCCCGCCACCCGTTTCCCGCCACCCGTTTCCCGCCAACCCTTTCCCGCCTTACCGCAGTCGTTCTTTCCCGCCATTTTCTCCTCTCTACCTATAAAACCCCCTTCAGACGGAGCTGGATAAGCATTGCAGTGTGGTGGTGGTGAAGTTGGGGCAGTGTGGTCGAGGTGAAGCTGTTGTTCGTCGTTCTTCGTTGGAGCTGGAGCACCGGCAGTTTGGTGGCCGCCGTTCGTCGTTCTTCGTTCGCACGCACGCTTCAAGGGTATATTTCAGCCCACATTTTATTTTTCGTAGGTGCTCCGGTAGTATTTGTTAATATATTTAGATGTCAACTAATTAGTTATGTAAAAATGTGTAGTTGCTCCGGTAATAATCCGTCCTATATGTCGATGTCAAGTATTTAGGAGTGTCAGTATATGTAGTAGTCCAGAAAAAAGGTCCGTAATATAGGCAGTCCAGTCAAATATATTAATCTGTCAATATTTGTAGTTTCTACGGCAAATATTCGTAATATACTTGTAGGTGGGTGAATTGTATTAGTTGCTCCGTTAATATTCTGTAATATATAGCTTGGTAATATATAGACATGTCTAATATTTGTTAGTGGAGATATTAAGGGGTAGGTTAGGTACTCAATGCGATTTGTGTGTTGCAGATGGCTAAGGGTACTCAGTGGGTGCTTAGCCCTATTGTTCATGTCCAAGGCTTTTCTCCAACTGTTGTGCAAGTTAGTGAAGTGGACCTCACTTTTGATTGGTTGAACACTAAATTCATGTTGAAGCAAGGGTTGAAGGAAGACGATTTTGTGTACTACGTCAGCAGGAAGCAGTCAGATGGCCCTGGGGAAAGAAAATTGATTGACATAACTGATGATGGCAAGATTCAAGAAATGCTGAGCGAATGGGAATGGAAAAGGGTTGTTGAGTTGCATTGCTACAGGAAACCGAGTTATATGTGATGAATTTGTCATTCGAGATCCGCCTCCCCGCCAGGCCAGACGTCGTCACTGATGCTCCTATCTATCAGTAGAGACATTACCATCTATTTCTGTGTGAGAATTATGTCTATTCTATGTATGAGACAAATGACTATGTACTTATGTACGAGATATATGCCTACTCTATTTTAGTACTCTGTTATTGGAACTACAAGATTATATTTAGATAGAACATAATATTCATACAACGAGACATTACAAACAACTAGATAGAGCTATATCTAAATTAAATGGCACGTAACTGAACTCACAACATACAGCATAAAAACTACATGAAGTCATCATCGTCATCCTCGATCGATGCAGAACTCTTGCCCTTCGACGATGAAGAACTCTTGCCCTTCGACGATGCAGAAACCTTGCCCTTCGATGATGAAGAACTCTTGCCCTTCGACGATGCAGAACCCGGAAGCGGCGGCATGAAGATATCATCTTCGTCCTCGCTCTCCTCAGTCCATAAACATGGATTATTTGCTGCAATCCTTCTGAAAGTTTCACTCTTCGGCACCACTACCTTCTTCCACCTGTCATGCAACCTAAGAAGTTCTTTACGTACCTCCTCATAGGTCCTTCCAGGCCACCCAGACCTACGTAATTGGTGAGCCAACTCATTCATTATGGTGTCACTACCGGTGAGTTCGTCCCATGGAACTATCCTATTATCCATCCTGAAATCGGTAGCTAGCCTCAGAAGAGTCCTGCTCATCCCAGGGTGAAAACTACGATCGAAAGGATAATGGGACATCTCAACTACACTACACTGCAATGCTTATCCACCTCCGTCTGAAGGGGGTTTTATAGTTAGACAGAAGAAAATGGCGGGAAAGCGAGCTCCAGTATGGCGGGAAATGGGTGGCGGGAAACGGGTGGCGGGAAAGGGTTGGCGGGAAATGGGTGGCGGGAAACGGGTGGCGGGAAACGGGTGGCGGGAAAGGGGTGGCGGGAAACGGGTGGCGGAAAATGGGTAGCGGGAAAGGGTTGTGCGGAATACGTCAAAGTTTTACAAAATAAACAGCCGATCGTTCGAAAAAAAATGCTGGCATGCACCAGTCGGCCCACAGCAAGCCTAGTCGGCCCACTGCAGGCCTATCGGCCAACTGCAGGCCGACTGGACCCTGTCGGCCAACTGCAGGCCGACTGGGCCTGATCTGGTCGCCGACAGCCCAATCGGCCAGCAGCAAGCTGATGGGCCACCAGTCGGCCTGCTGTTGGCTGACTGGGCTCAGTCGGCCTGCAGCGGGCCGACGGTGTATTATTTTTGAAAATTCTTTTTTCAGCGTAATATTTCTGTAATTTAAAAAAAAATGTATTATTTAAAAAAATTTAGCCGTATTTTACTCAATAATCGAAACTTATGAGGTGTCAAATAGACAAAACAAGAGACCTGATTCGACTATTCTCATGATTATGCAAAGATGCTTATGACATGTATATATTTGCAGATAAAGAAACAGTAGTCACCACCGTCGATCCAGCAACAGCAGCAGGAAGGTCAGGATAACTCACCGCCGTCTTTCCCTGGACTGAAGGAGTTCATAGATGAGGCCATCAACAGAGATCACAGATCACAGGGAAGACGATGCTGCCACCTGAAGCAAGGGGGAGATTCTGGTGTCCATGGAGCCGCGACAGTTGCAGGTGCAGGGTTGCAAGCGAAGCAATGGCGGCAGATTCTGGTGTAGATCACCAAAACTTACCGTGAACTTGTGCACATACACACAGTTCCATTGCACTAGCAAGTACTGACGCCTAAAGTCTTTTTGGAAAGGGCGTTTGCGGTTGCAGTGATCTACCAAGTAATCCATAGTTCATGGAAATTAGTCTGACTGCTACTCTGATTTTTATTTTCTAACTAACACGGTAGAGTTGGAACACAACAACCACAATGTTACAAGGCAAAGTACATGGAAATCTAAACATTTATGCATGAGCCATGGAAATCCAATAAGTAATGCAGTACAGAGTAACTTCTGCAAAATGTATATAGATTCGCATCACAGTTTGCTTCACCATCACTTGTGAAATGGAATGAATCCAATAAGATTCAGCATCACCACATTAGCTACAAATACATTCCATCTTTCTGCTAACTGCACATCATCCGCACCCATTTCTCCTCTTTGTGGGATAGAGAACTGAATAACCAATTGAGATTTATCATCTCAATTTTCACAGAACAACGCTGCAAGAAAATAGTAGGTATTGCACTGACACTTGCAGTCCGTAAATCTCATCTATCTTTACATATAACAGCAATATATATTACAGAGGAACTTTACCAATATGTATACATAGTTTGCTTCCAGTCACATCATCCTATAAACTAATTACCGCCAGCCAGCAAAAGTTAAAACTTACTAGTATTTTTTCAGAAAGTTCATGAGCCATGATACCCGGTCCTCCTCGCTCATGGCCATATATGCGGAGCCCTGGGAGTGTTGTCCATCAATTGAGACAGGGCAACTAATAAAGATTCCTCAGCGAAGCCAGGCATGTTCATCACAGCACTATACAGCACATCTGGATCCGCCTCATCCATCACAGTAGTACCATGTGTTAGAGTAGTCATTATGGTATACGACTTCTAGTCCAAGTCAGTTTTGTACCCCTACCCCAAGTCGGTTTGTACCCTCTTATATACTCTTGTATGCTGCACCAAATCATCAATAAACAACAGTTTTATTCAGCTTTCATGGTATCAGTGCATTTTTCATATATTTTAATTTGTAGTAATCTAGACATATGAGGCATCAAATAGACAAAAAACAGACACGTAACTCGACACTTGTCATGATTATGCAAAGAAAGAGTAGGTACTAGTCAGTGCCAAGAATAAAAACAATACAACAGTTAGGCGAGCACACATACCCCTCTGATGTGAGCAAGCTTCATCTTGTTCTCCTCTGATTCACACCATTTCACTAGTGTAGGGCAGCCACCGATGATTAAGTATTCAAGCTTAGTCAGTTGTTGTATGCTGTCCGGCAAAGACCTGATCCCCTTACAGCACATTTTTTCTAAAATACACACTAGCGTGTGTATCATGCATTAAAGAAGGAGAGGGGGAAAAGAGCCCCATCCACCAAAGTCAACAAGTTTACATGCTGTTACACTCGGGCAGACAACCCTAACGCTACCGAGCCCCACCCGATCAGCCCAGGTCTAACTATTCGCGCCATCCCACCTAGACAACACGGACAGGAAGGAGGCCATGTCGTGCTTGAACATGCCAGCTCTTGACCAAACGCTGCCTTCCGCCTCAATGCGCGCGATCACCACTGCCGTCAAAGGGGAGGCACCCTCGAACACGATCTTGTTCCTATGTTTCCACAGTTCCCAGAGGCACAAAGAGAGCACAGTGATGGCATCCCTCCGGTGGGTCCTCGCAGGCGAGCACGCCATGAACCAGTCGACAATCAAGCCCTCCTGGCTAGGCGCCCAATCCGGCCTGCCAAGCGCCGCAAGCACAGCAATCCACACCGTGCGGGCGAAGACGCAAGATAGCATGATGTGATTGATTGTCTCTTCATCCTGATCACAAAAGGGACAAGCCGCCTGATGAGGTAACCCTCGCCGCGCCAACCTGTCAGACATCCAACATCGATTCCGAGCCACCAACCAGTTGAAAAAGCGGCATTGGAGAGGAGCATATGACCTGCAATTTCTTAAGAAAGGTAAGTTTTCCTAACCACTGAGGTAGTGATGTCATGCTTCTGCACTCAGACAGCCTTAGGTCCTGCAGAGATGTCAGCTCAGCTAACCATCTCGGCAATTTATTGGGACCGATTAATGTTCCCGCCCGCACCCGCAGAAATAAAAAGTTGTCTGCTCGTGAGACCCAAACCAACTGTGCTGGTTTTTCCGTGCGTCGGATTGTTCTAACGCCTGACATTGTGCGAAGAAGGGATGAATCCATGGGACGCGACGTTCCACCAATGAGCGAGCAGGTTGGGTGGGGATCGATCCGTGGCTCTCCACCGGATGTTCAATCTTTCCCCGTGCTACGAAACCAATCGGACCGGAGGTTTTCGTGCGTGCGTGCGTCGGATCTTATCTTACGGTTGGCATTGTCCGGAGCAGGGATGAATCCGCGGGAGGTGCGGGTAGACCAATGGCAATGAGCAAGCAGGGAAGTTGGGGATCGATGGGGACGTGAGCTGTTGGATAATCTTAGGTGAGGTGGCCAGATCACTGCAACCAGTGATGGTTAAACTACGGAGGGCAGGGAGTTGGTGAAGCTGGCTCCACTGCTGCATGGGCACCTTGCTGTTTTTTACAATCAGATTTGTTATTGGAGAAGAGGAAGCACCACTGTGTGACGAGCTCTCTCCATATTTTTCGATAAAGAGTATATATTAATATCGCGAAGATATCAACACCTAGCCTCTGCAACAACGCAATGCCCTAATGACATGACGGATGCACACAGCCAAAAAAAAGAAACTAAAAAAAGAAAGTCCCGCTACAGTGTTTCAAGCCTTGCGGCAGCAGCACAACCACCACCAAGACAACACCTGATGTCTAGGTTCTCCAAAAGCGACGCCTTCATGGAGGAAACAGTGTACCAACGTCGTCATTGCCCGATCGTAGATCTTGGGTTTTCACCCCGGAGATAATCTCCACTCTCAAAACAATGCCTTCAACAAGACCATTGTCAGGCACAACCAATCAAGGCCAGACCTTGGATTTTCACCCTGAAATGCAAGACTCTGAACTTCACTTGTGCCGTCGCCCCCACTTACATACCGCTGCTACGAATCCCGAAACTCCAAGCAAGTTCCTCAACGCCGTAGACTCCAATCACCATTACTAGTCCTCCAATCTCGGCTTCCATGACATTCTCCGCCTCTGACATCACCATGAAGCTAAACATATTTCCTGATGGCAACAGATAGGAAAGCTTCGCACCGCTCGCTCCTTAACGGAGAACCAATGGGCACGACCGAATCCCACCAGATCCAGCAATCTCCAGGCATAACACACCCATGGGAGTTCGCCGGCAGAGCCTTCCGGAACCCGCCACTCCGGCCAGATCAGGAAGGACAGGCGTCAGGAAGATCATTGTCTTGGCGCAAGAGGAACCCTAGGACCACTGCCTTTATTCGAGCACACCAGCAGGACCCCACACCGCCGGTCAGAGCAGCATCAGAGAAGGCAGTCGCAGCGCACGACCACAAAAAGTCCATGGCAGGGGGCGACCCAGATCGGACCCTTAGGCCCTGATCCGACGCACCACAACGCCGCCGGAGATTAGTGCCGACGCTGCGCACCACCCGCCGTGAAGACGCCGCTCCGGCTTCAGGCCACGGCTACATGCCGTGCCGCCGTTGATCCGCTGCCACCACTCCACAACCGCCCATGGAGCCGCCGCCCCGGTGCACTCTCCTCCCCTCCGTCTTTAGGCGAGAAGGGCGCCGGCATCGGCGGAGGCGCCGGCAAGGGGCACGCCGATGAAGGGGGCTGGAGGGGACGGGGGAGGATCCTCCGGAGTCGCCCGGGCGAAGGCGACCCGGGAGGCGGCTAGGTTTCGGATCACCGCTGTGGATCTAGGGCCTTCCCTTCCCTCCCTTGGCAGTGAAGGTGAGGGTCGCGGGAGAGGGGTGGAGTGGCGGCGCTGGAGGGAGAGGAGACTGCTGAAGTTGGGGCTGGGGCGGCGGCGGGGTCGGGGCAGAGGCTCCGTGAGATGCGATCTGGGAGACTGCTGATAGGGGGAGTTTCAACCACCTTTTCTCCTTCGTCACATCACATCGAGTGGAAATCTTAGACGAGTGCGGCTCTCCACATGATGACAGCATATTATCACAATCTATTATCCGGAGAACCACCTTTTCTAAAAAATTATCCGGAGAACCATAGCTCTTGGTGGAAACCCAGCTCTTGTAGCATTTCTCTCTCTCTCCCTCGATCTGGACCGAAGCAGCATTTGTTCACTGGCACATGAATGACAGCCTCCGGCAGATGAATCTTTTTATGAGACATGATTATTCTGTTAGTCTGGCACATTTGGAATCTTTATATGGGTTGGCACGTTTGGATTGGTCCATCAAAAAGCTATTCTACCTACCCAGGCGTCGAAGACATTTATCTGCGGTTTATATCCGGCAACAGAGTACACACGAAATTCTCAAGGCCTTATTCGGTTATGAAAAATAGACATACATGCTTGCTTTTTTATTTTTTGAATAAGGGTGTCCTTGTGAAATCTAGGGGGTGTATGTCTATGTTTTGCCAAACCAGCTTCTTACAATCCGGCCCTACTTGACAGAAAGTGATCAAACACAACAAATCACCCGATCGGTGCTTTCTGCAAAAAGTTAACTAGAAATGCGGTGGCTTTTGCAAAAAAATTAGGGACTAGGTAGTTTTCTGCAAACCTAACCCCAAATGTGGTGGTTTTCTGCAATTAACTCAAGAAAAAAAAAACAATTGAACAGAATGCCATGCAAATGCGGTAGAACGGCTGCCGAAGGATTTTTTTTTTTTTGAGACAAGGTTGGAGAACAAATGAGAAGATACAAAGTGTGGCAGGGCCCTGAGGCCCCGACGACTATGGGAACAGTGCAAGAGACGGCAACCATGCAGAAAACGGCCCTAGCAAGACCACAGGATTCAAACCTACACACAAGGACCTACCGAAAAAGACTTCTCGCCCCGCTTTATAAATAAAGCCACAACATGATACATTCACATCGAAATGGAGGTCCATAGGTAAACAGAAGGTTCAACAAGAAAAAGACAAGAAGAAATAGATAGTACTAGCTGGGGGCAACCCAACAGCACAATAAGCCCGCGAAAGGAACAAACAAAGTCTCAAGGAACACTCAAGGCCCTAGCTTGCTTGTTGAAGATTTTTTTTTTCGAGACATGCTTGTTGAAGAACTTGCTGTCGTAGTACATGGAGCCACACCCCCGGTCATGGGCTGGGTTGTCATGGGCTGTGGTCAGGTGGACTTGGGCTAGTGTCTGCTTTGGGGACTACAAAAGCAAGCAACCACAGCAAGGAAGGCATCCAACAGAAATCTGAAACTGAACCTGTCTCCTTCTTCCTCTGTCCCGCTGTTGTTCCTCTTTTCTGGATCCTTTGTTTGCTCCGGTGGCCGCTCTCCACAAGCGGCATCATCCTCCTGCTCGCGCTCCGGTGATCTCCGGTAGCAACGGGGCTTCACACTTGCGCTGACCGCGGCATTGAGACCCAAGCTCAACACGGCTGGAGAACTTGCACTGACTGCGGTCCCCGTGCTTCCTGCCTCTACATCCAACTCTTGCAGCTCTAGCAGGCTCCTCATCTTCTTGCTGATGATCGGCACGTCCACGGGGTCGACGAGATCCGTATCACTCTGCTTTCCCTTCCCCTTCCTTGCCCGCTGCAAGCTGGCCCAGCTGCCGGAGGAAGAGTCCAGCTGGGGCCCTTCGTCATCGGCGTTGTAGGTGGCGTTAGTGAGGGTGTAGCCTGGCCTGGGGAGGACGCCTTCAGCTCCGTCGCCGACCAGGGAAGTGGCTAGGGGCGATACCATAAGGAGGCCGAGCGGGGTGCATGGAGTGGGGCGGGCAGGCCTGGCCGTCGCGCTGACAGTCAGTTTGTCATCGTCGCCGATGCAGATGATGGACATGTTGTCGGCATCGTCGTCACTGATGGGTGCCACCATGGTGGCTGCGATATTTGTAGACGGCATCGTGTTGTGCGCCGCAGGGGAGGGATGCAGATGGCGCGGCGTCTCCGGGGTAAGGGCGGCAGCTCGGGACTGCGGAATTGTGTCCGCCATCCGGGTGGGTGGCGGGGAGCTCGGGTTGCTGACACCGTCATCTATTGGCCTCTGTGAACCGGTTGCAGTATGTAGGCTGTAGGTTGTCTCCTCATTGGTCTCTGCTATGTCCTCTTCATTTGACTCGTCTGAAGCTTCCCCCAAAAATAATAATTGATATGGTGATCTCGTGACCTGAAAAATGGAAATAATAGATATAATCAGAACAATCAGTAATCTTGACGCATGAATTATGCAACGTACTCTTGCCATGCATGTGTATATATACAATACAGAAATAAATGCAACAAAAAACATATAGCTTGCGAGGCACATACCGTAATGTCTATGTGAGCAATAAACCTCTTGTTCTCCTTTGATTTCAACCACTTCTCTAATTTGGGGCAGAATATGACCTCCATTTTCTTCAAAGAGGTAACTTCTCCTAACCACTGCGGTAGTGATGTCATGCTTTCGCACCTATCCAGAGTTAGTTCATGTAGTGAAGTCAGCTTAGCCAACCAATTAGGGAGTTCTGCCTGGTCGAGTGACGATAATCTGAGGCATTGTAAGTCAATGGAGGAGAGGTGTTGGGTCATGTCAGGTGAGGTGCTCAAATCAGTGCAATCCATGATCTTTAAAGTACGGAAGGCAGGGAGGTGGTAAAGCAACCTCCATTGATGCATGGGCACCTTGCTGCCAGAAACAAGCAGTTCTCTCCCCTTGATGATATGCATTAGAGAAGAGAAGGAATCACCGATATGTGTTGAGCCCTCTCCCCATGATGATAGAATATTATCAGAATCTTGTATCCACAAGCGTCTAGCTCTAGGCAGACTTATCCTTAGCTTGGGGCATTGCTTTATCTTCAATTCTTCAAGCTTAGGAAACATGGGTTCATTTGAACCTTCCTTGCCACTGTAATGTGTTGTGTTCCACTCTTCCAAGCCCTCCATACGGTCGAGAATCAGGTTTAGTAAGTTTGGTAGTAGACCAAGTGGTGGTAGTAGGTTATTGCAGTTAGGAAAATCACATAGAGTTAACGCCAAAAGATTAGGGAGATACTGCCTAATACCCATAAACCAATCAGGAATGTTGTGACTCCTGTAACCAACTATAGTCAATATCTCTACACTGCTTGGTGGCACTAGCTTTTCCAACACAACCTTGTCATCAACAAACCTCTCAGCACCTAGGGTCCATTGAAATTTTAGAGTCCTGATTGCTTGTTTGTCTATGAGTTTTACACTTGTTGCCTCTTCTGCAGACTTCACATTTTCAAGTTTACCTATGTCCAGCTGATCAGGATTTGTAGGCTGTAGCAGGCTGATATTACTGCTACATTTATCATTTGAAGACTGCACCTCAAAGTGAGGCAATGATACAAAATTAAACCGAGGGAGCGCGGATTCAGACAATCTATTAGGCCAATATATCCATGACAGAACCTTCAGACGAACCATTTTGAAGATACTATCAGGAAGCTTCTTTATGTTACAGCAGATTGAGAGGTCCAATGTATGAAGCTTCGTGAGCTTTCCAATACTTTCTGGTATACTGGAAATCTGATTATTTCTGGACAAGTCCAGATGCTCTAGGTTTGAAAGGGTACTGATAGAACAAAGCAACTTGTGAATTTCCTCCGCCTCAGGAGGCCAAGGCCCCATGAGGTCCACGCACCGCGATAGATTTAAATACCTAAGTTTAATTAGATTGCCAATGACCTCTGGCAGCCCTGTGATGCGCTTATGGCCCGTAGAATTTAGAACTGATAAATTCAGATACTGAAGTTTGGTGCAACCACCCAAAGTTTCTGCCAAAAACATATTGCAATTTGATAAATCCAGATGCACCAGCTGCTTGAGCTCTGAAAATGATATTGGGAGTTTACTTATTCTATTGCAACCTGATAAATCAAGATGCATCAAACCTTTCATATCACCAATTGACACCGGCAGCGCTGAGATTTCAGAAGAGCCTCTAAGGTTGAGGTAATTTAATTCTGAGAGCTCAGTGATACAATTGGGAATCTCCAAACGTATGTCTGGAGCACGAAGAAACCGTAGTTGCTTCAACTGACCAATACAATCAGGCAGCTCATTAATAAAGCATTCACTTAAATCCAAGACAGAGAGGCACTTCGCTGACGAAAATGCACTACCACAAAGTTCTTGTCCGCCACAGTCCTGAAAACGTAGCGCCTTTATATTTGCAGGAAAATTCACGAACAACTGCAATGACTTGCTACAATCTGTGAGCAATGCATAGCGGCACTTATTTCCTCCAGTGTTTAGTTGATGGGACAGGATCTCTTTTGCGAGATCATGCACTAGGTCATGCATTGTGAACAATGTACCATCTTTCTCTTGATTTCTACCCCTCTGCAACAAAAGAACACCTAATGGTGTAAGAATTTTGAATTTATTTCTTCTGACGGTTGTATATTTATCAATATTATTATATTATAACTATAAACAGTGTACGTGAACAGAGTAGCATATCAACGGAAGTACTTCGATGTGGGTACCATATTTTCATGGCAATTAATTTGGAACAGTAATTTGTCAGTTTGTGAGTACAGTATCAACTAAAGCTAGTACGACGGAGTAGTTTTCTGAGCCGAAAGACATGCCGTGGTCAAAGTAGTGCCTAGTAGATGATGCAAGGAAGGGGCCGAAGTTAAATCCATATAGAGATTAAGAAGTAGTTAGTTTGTTAATCCACCTAAATGTGTGCCTATGTATATTAGAGGAGAAAGCATTAAGAAGACAGGAAACTGGACAAAAGCTGCGAGAGCTAAAGGCAAACGTAACAGCCAAAACCATGTAAGGTGATGTTGTTGCTCGGGAGGGCGAGCATGAAGAGGCCAGGATGGGAAGTCCTCGGCCGGCTGCAGCGAGAACGCGGAAAGTACCCAGTGTCATACCTGACTTTGTAAGACAGATCATGTGAGAATGTGCGACATCATCTCATGGAGCTGATCATAAAGAAGACACACATTGATTGGTGAGGCCATGCCGCTTAAGCAAGCCAAGCAAATGAGCGGAGATTGCACCGTGCCCTCAAAGAGCATGTGAGCGCAAGAGGTTCCAAATGAAGTCGTCCTCAGCAGAGAGGTTGATGAACTATGCAGTGCTGCCAGTTAGAAAGCGCCCTCCGACTAATTAACGGCGCCCATTAACAAATATAAATGTCAACGGACCATGGGCACAAGGTCCCCAACCGACTGCCCATTGACCATCCAGGAACGAGCATGTTTCATATGCGCCCATTAGCAACTACTTGCACTTGCATATTTCAAAAAACTAATTTCATAACGTTTTCTCATAATTGTGTGTTGTATTAGAGTACGAGTACCAGTACAAACTAAAACTGTTCATATTTGTTATCTATAACTGAAAAAATTGGCCATAATGGATAAACGATGTGTGCCACAAATTTATCTTGATTTGTACAATCACGAACATATATTCATTCTTTTTTTTTGTTAGTGAGCATAGCATCGTATACTACATACACATTTCTGATTTTTTCAAAAAAAATATGCAAAATAATTGCAATACGAGCATATGCACAATATAATACTTTTTCCCCAGAGTCATCAAAAATATATAGTATGTGAACTAAAATACCTAAAAATAAGAGAAAATTATGTAGGATCTCACCAAAGGTCTCTTTGAATATTGAAGAAAGGACATCCCCAAAAGTTGTGTGACATAATTCTCTGAGAGCTGCATAAAATCAAATATCCTAGATTGCTTGATGAACCCAAGAGCAATCCATTGGTAAATTAGATCATACTTCACTATTATGTAACCTTTTGGAAAGATTGCACAATAGGAAAAGCACAACTTCAACCAAGCAGACATCTGGCTATAGCTTAACAGTAAGGATGCAAGCACTTCGTGGCCCTCCGAAGTTGATAGATTCCAGATATAACTATCTCTCACCGACTCCCAATCATCTGAAGTCATACCGTTCAACATGTATCCAAGTGATTGAGCCGCTAAGGGGACTCCTCCACACTTGGTCGCAATCTCCCTTCCTATATGCTCCAATTGTTCTTGGTCGACTCGGCCTTCAAAGTCAGCTTTTTGTTTAATTATAGTCCAGCACTCATCAACTCTCAAAGTCTCCAGCTTATATGGTGTAACTGCAGGACTACAAATTTTCCTTGCGAGGCCTCCATCACGTGTAGTTACTATAATCACCTTGCTTCCCAGGCCAAGCCCTAGCATAACCTTCAATTTATGAAACTCTTTTGGGTTCTCTTCCCACAGATCATCTACAACAACAAGGATGCTCCTACTAGCAAATAGCTCTTCAAGGCATTTATGAAGCATCTGTTTGGTAGGTATATTGCTGATCTTGTCTGTTAACTGTGTTATTATAGAATTGCCAATCTTATTCAAGTTGAATTCCTGAGAAACATATATCCACACCCGAGTGTAGTCTTGGAACTGTGGGTCATTGAATATCAATTGTGCCAAGGTTGTCTTGCCAATGCCTCCAATGCCATATATTGGAAGGATGATCATTTTTTCTGTGATGCTCTCGGATAAAATAGATAGTATTTTTTGTTTTTCCTCTGTCCTTCCAATGATTACTTCTTCCACAACTGATGATGTTTCCCTGTCAGCAATTTGTTGCACAGTACGGTTAGAGCTATCTGTTGGCATCGAATTGCAATATCCGTGTTCATTATTGTTCAGTTCAGCTACCATCACCTCCAACATATTAGAATCGCTCTTGAGCCCAATTGTTGGACACGGGAGCACAGCTGCCATCTGCAACAAGTTTTTATGTGTAAGTACATGGAATTATCATGATCATGGTCTCACTGTCTAGTAAATACTCTGCGATGATTATGCTACATGTGTGTAAGCTAAGTTATTGACTGGTCTTTCAGTTAGATTGCTCTTCACAAAACGTGCAACTGCAAACCAGCTGAGGAAAAGGTTGTAATACCACATGTTGGAATAAAAGTGCAACATACTGGAACGGCAAAATGCAACACATCAAAACAATAAACATATGAACACATGGGTGGCCTCAACACCATCTTCACCAAGACGACACCATTACACGAACAAGGCCATAGTTCTAACAGAGGGTGACACGCTGACATGATTAAAGTGGAAACAAGGTGTGGGCCATGATTTTAAAGCTAGGTTGATGCTTACGGAGCATCACCATGCAGCCAGTGCTCCTCCTCCACTAGCTTGTTTCTCCTCCACCACTCTACTCCACCAGCCACCGAACGACACCTCTCTGCCTCTCCTCTCTCCCACCACCATCACCGGCAGCCAGTGCTGCAACCTCCAGCCGTGCCAAGTGAGGGTGTCACTCTTGGTTTCCTTAGTTGGATCGGTAATGCTCTACAACACTAAATCGAACACGTCAGATGATCATGAGCAAAACACAGCACAATGACATGGTTGATTTCTTTTCCGGCCCAGATGCTTGCACGGGCATTCAGTTATCAACACAGTATGCTAAACCATTACAGACTAGTACTAGTTTACATGATCAAAGCCATGTACAACTAGGAGAGTCTAGGACACAACCGAGACTCATGTATGGCATGTAAATCAAACACATTATTGAAACCTCATGTTTTCTAACTCAGACAATCAGACATAGCTAGGCATGCAACTTTTTATTTCCAACAGCCTCGGCACCCTGGTCAAGCTATCCTATAAGCCCATCAGGGTACTTCGTGTGACATCAAACGCCAGCATTCACTGCACGGCACGATTTTGTACGTGCACTCTCTAGTTTTTCTGTTCCTAGAATTAGACGAAATTAAACTGAAGTTGTTCTACGCAGATTGAAGAGTGAAGAATCAACAATATGCAAAGAGTAAATTTTGCATTTGGAAAACAAAATGACTGGGAAATGAGGAGCTACGAAATCTATAACTGCTAGCTAGCTAGTCCATGTACACAAACAATTGTCTTCTGCCAATTATTGTAAATTAAATGCTCTCTTGCTTCCATTTCATTTTGTTTGCATTAAGTACGCAGATCAGACCTGTCTCTTTGGAATATGAGTTTCTGTCCTGTTAAGAATATCCAAGACTTCTGCTATAGTGGGTCGGTTGTTTCTTTCAGGTTCCATACAATGCATTGCTGTGTCGATGCATGTCTGCACTTGATGTGATTCCTCTAATGGATACTCCGAAGTGGTCTTTATCCTATTCTTCCAATTGCTATGTACCTATGAAACAGAAATAGAGAGATATAATTTCATATGAAAAATATGAAAGTATGATGTACGATACTTGTACAAAAGTGTTCTTGACGCACAAATTTCATTGCCAATATATTGTATGCAGAAGTCAAATTCTGTTAGTAATAATCTTGAGTAGTTTAGTTAGTTTATAGTTGGCTGGGTACGTGAGTTAGTATAGGACTACATGTCCTGCCCGTTTTTGTACTAGGATATTAAGTATGGCTAGGATTAGCACCTGGCCATATACGTGCAGGCAAGTTTGGCAAGTTTTGTGCCGTGCAACGCTAGGAGTTGGGTCAGCTGGTCGTGGTCGCTGCATATATATGTGCAGCCGGCCGTGAGCTTTGTAGATTGTGGAAAAAGAAGAACATCAATAAAGAGAAAACAAAGGGCATGACAAGGGCCCTTGGCTATAAAAGTTTTTGTGTCCGCATGTTCGTCGTGAATTGATGTGATCGATCCGTGGGCGAATCCTAACATATTCTGTTCAAAGGTGTCGCATACCACTTCCCAGATAACTAACCTAGAAAGAGAATATTAATGTGTAATTGTGAGAGCAAAGTATTTCTTTTATCCTGTATGCTTGCTCCAAAATGCAGATGGGAAAATCACTCTTTAATCAAAAGAAACTTGAAATAAAAAGATGTACTATATGTATATGTGCTTACCATCTCTCTCATGAAGCAGGATTCTACGTGCACATTTCTTTTCATTTTTAGAATCTCTTTTTCATGAATACACAAAGTTTGTGTATCATTTTATTGATAGGACGGAGAGAAATAACAGTGACATACATGAGAGAAAGAGAGAAGCACCAAACTAGGTTTGGTAAAAAAGAGGTATACAACACAACACAAACTCTACTAGCTCGAACTCGAACTGGCAAGGCAAAGAGACGAGATACAAGGTATCTAGGCCGCGCCGCGACCAACGCTGAGCACCATCATTGCACGACCATGACTTCAGGTACAATCTTGCAGATAGGATCTACCCGACGTGGAGTACTTTTGTTAAGCCAATTGCAAAACCCCAAAGTAAGAAAAAACTCATCTTTGACAATGCACATGTGGCGGCTAGGAAAGATGTTGAGAGGGCTTTTGTGATTTTGCAATTCCAGTTTGCTACTATGCGAGGACCATCTAGATTCTAGGGTAAAAAAACTCTTTGGTATATCATGTCTGCTTGCATGATCATGCATAACATGATCATTGAGAATGAGTGTGGACAGAATTTAGATTACACCTTCTATCACTTTATGGGCGTACACTACTAGGGAAAACCTTATACACACATCTTAGCAGTAGCGCTTGACAAAACAGGGCGCTACTGCTACTTAGTAGTAGCGTTTTTAAATAGACCGCGCTACTGCTAAAGTATTAGCAGTAGCGCGTTCTGCGAAACCGCGCTGCTGCTATATTTGTACTGGGCGCAGATGGCTAGCCCCACTTAGCAGTAGCGCGTACCACTGACCAGCGCTACTGCTATGGCCCGTAGCAGTAGCGCGTTTCTCTGAAACGCGCTACTACTTACTTACCTTATCCTGGAGCGCGGTTCACCCTCTCACACTCACTCTCTCTCACTCGCTCTCGCCCGCGCCGAACCCGTACGTCGTCCGCCGCCGCCGCGCTGCTCATCGCCGAGGTACTCCCTCCTCCCTCCTTCTCTCCCCCCCCCCTCCTCCTCCGGCCGCCCTCCTCCCACCACCCCACTCCCTCCTCCTCCGGCCGCCCCTCCCTCCTCCTCCTCTGGCCGCCCCCTCCCCCTCCACACCCCGCCCCCTCCCTCCTCCTCCTCGGGCCGACCCTCCCCCTCCTCCCCCCGCCCCCTCCCTCCTCCGATCCCACCGGCCTCCTCCCCCTCCTCCTCTCTCCTTCCTCCTCCCTTCCCCTCCTCCCTCCATCTCTTTTTTTTTTCTGTTTTTCACTGTAGTTTTTTACTATTGTATAATGTAGTTTTTTTTACTGTTTTTAGTAAGCGTTTAAAATAATTAGTAAGTAAATTAATAAACTAGTTCAACAAGTTTAGTTTTAGTAAGAACTAGTTGAATTAATAGAACTAATGTATTTTTAGTAAGAAAATTAATATAACTAGTTGAACTAGTTTATTTTTTATAAAGAACTAGTTTATTTCTATTTATAGTAAGTTTATATTTAGTCAGAACTAGTTGAATTAATAGAACTAGTTGAACATGTCACATTTGTTGTTATTTTTTTAGTTTAAGCAATTATTCCCGCATCGACGTCGACAATGCCTATCCCGCATCCTCATCGTCGATACGCGTCGTTCGCTAGGGTTTTAATTGTATTAGTGATGTTATATGTATGATACTATTCGGGATGTATTAGTGATAACTTATAGGGTTTTTGTTTTTGCAGAAATCAAGGAGCCCCTCCATCATCCCCGCCGTCGTCCCCGTCACCGACCCCCTCCGACCTCGAGGTGAGACCAGCCAAATCTCCATGTCAATATGAGTCCTATAAGATATCATGTAGATAAAAACATGTATATCTTGTGTTGCTCAAATAGGATATGTGGTTACCCAAGTGGCCGGTCATGTTCAGGTTACACCTCCGAGTGGCCTATGTTTTGCCGGAGTGTTGATTCATTTTCGTTCCGGCAAATTTCAGGCGCTCGATATGTCCTGTTTTAGCAAAGGTCATGCCGGAATTTTCCGTGAATTTTGGCATGACTTGTGCTAGAATATGTAGGAAATATCGAGTGGCCTGGATTTTCTAGAAAGATAATTAAACGATATTTCGGGTTGACTTTAAGTCTGTCGAGGCCGAAGAATCCCGACTGTTGTCGTGGCGGTCGTTTCTCCTTCTTCTCCGGGTGCTAGACCTTTGTTATGCACTAGGGGAAGGAGGAGTAACGACCATCACCGACGGTCGCAAATGTCAGAGAGGAATCAGTGAGTGAGAGTCTCCAGCACATATGAGAGGACGAAAAATCCTGACTGTTGTCGTGGGGGTAGCTTCTCCTTCGTTCCCATGTGCTAGACAATTTGGTGTAATGCACTCGGAACGAAAGGAGGAGCTACCATCACCGACGGTCAAATATATACACCACGTGAGCTGGGAGTTTTCAAGAAAAGACTCGACAGACCGATAGTCAACCCGTGATGAATAATAATGATCTAATTAGGTTTTTTAGTACATATATTTAATTGTAAAAATTTAATATTTGAATTATGAACATAGGAAATGTCGTACTCGGACGACGAAAGTCTCCCGGGGGAGTGCGACTGGTGCCATGACGACCGAGGTCTGCGACAGGTGCAAAAGATTTGTCTACACAAGTTGATAAGGAGAATATTATACACAATATAATTGAAGAATTTAGTTTTGTTTAAACACAACAGAAAACATACATACCACGAAGATGCACATCTAGGCTTCCAGCCTGCAAGTACTCAAAGCACAGCACTCTATATATGTGTTGGCTAAAACATTCCTTACCATTATGTTTGACAAATTCAGACATTGTTTCATAACTATAACCAAGTAACTGTACGATATTTGGATGCTTAGCCCTTAAAAGGTTACCAACTTCATTGATGTATTGTTTGTCGTCAATTCCTTGCACCGGATCAACATGAAGCAACTTCACAGCAACCTCTCTCCCATTGTAAACTCCCTTTGTTTGACATAAGAAATTACACAATTATTTATTAATAACTGGGTCTTTTTGTTTTATTGCTGGACTGCTGGTACGTTTGTTGAAACTAAAAGAAGTCAAGTAATAAGCCATACCTTGTAAACATCTCCGTACCCACCCTGTCCTATTCTTGTGTCCACTGAGAATCTATTTGTAATCTCACGTAAGTCGTGCAGTGGTATACGCATTTCTGCAGTCATGTTATACCAGCTAGCTTGGACCTTTTGTACACACACAAAAGCAAAGTATGAAAAAAAAAATCTGTATCTTTAAGTACAGGAAAGCTGATTTTCTAATGATGGCGAAGAAAAGAAAATTGCCGTGAGAAGAAATAGTTTAACACGTCATGGTTCTTGCATTATCCGACCCTAGGTGCCATATAAGTTTTTTTTAGCGCTGGAAGATATATTAATATGAGTTACCACAGTTCTACACAAGGAACAGTGGAACAAGAATAAAAAACTTAAGACTACTGCGCAAACATGCGTTTTTGTGTCAGTCTTTCCAAAAATCCTCTGGATATAGGAAGCACGTATTTTGCTTCATTATGTTGAAGGCAACTTCTGCATGTCTAGTTTGCCTACAGTGCTATGTGTTATTGTGGACCAGATTCATGAAACATGGTTTACAGAATGAACACAATGAACACAGATGTGCAATAATCAAATTTAACACTGGCATGAACTCCAGAAGATCTCAGAAGGAACTTAATTGAGACACATGAACTTAGTAGTTAGAAAGTGTACTTATACATTGTGGAGTGAAAGCTCACAAACATGATTGATGCGGCAGGAGCACACTACTTTGCTACCTTGAGAAACAAAAGAGATTGAAATTACCCGGAGAAGAAGCCCTGCTGCAGTGTAGCGATGGCGAGTAGGTTTCAGATGTTGCTGTGTAGAGAAGGAGAGGGAGAAGGGCACTTCCGCAGAGGTTAGATCCAGATTCTGATCACATTGATATAATTAGGACTCCCAATGAGAACATGTATGGTTACTAGTGGGTATGCAGGAATCCAGGTGGATGAAAGATTATGAAATAGTTGAGCTCTGTCCACAGACATGACAAGTTGTAAACGCGAAAGCGTGCCAATCACCATCCTGGCATGTTCCAAAAGCGAAAGGAGAATTTCTGTTGAAAGCTAAAGCCGAGTCACCTTGGCATAAATTAGACTATCTCAAGCGTGTACTTTGGTTAGCTTCCATTTAGTATGTCGATCGCGCTCAGATGTTTAATTATTCAAAAGGGAATGCTTGATTTCAGGGGGAGAAAAGATGATACCACTGATTGATCAGTTTCGTGTCCTCTGCTATCCCGGAAAATTACAGTGTGTTTATGTGGAGCCACAATAATGTTGCTCATTTCTCATTTAGTACTATTTCTAAAGATTGCTTTTGCGGGCCTGTCTGTAAAAGGGAGTCTTTGGGTGGGTGGGTGGCATGGTTCTTAACTTTGTATTCCACTACGGCATAGATGCGCGTTGTCGTTCACTTTTGTAACATGGGATTTCCATTTTAAATTGCCTGCAAGTTTCAACCGCAACGCCTTTGTCAGACAGGGTTCAATTCTTTTTTATAAACAATGCCCACAAGGTGCATATCATATCATATTTGCAATGAGAAACAGCGTAGCTCCTTCGGCTCTATGTACTCCGTATTTCTTAACTACAAATGATTACATGTTTGACGCTCTAGCCTTACAGCCTCACTGTTCTTCTTTCGTTTATTTTAATTTGTACGTGAGGAAAAGCTGGGGTATATGATGTAATGAGGTCGATTCAGACTTACATCATCACACTGATCGATCACCTCTTCTTCTTCCTGTTTCATTCCCCTTTTGCACCTGCATCTGAGACTGAGCGAACATCATATCAACAGTTTAGCTCAGACTGGCGCAAGCCGCAAGTTGAAGAGACAGACCAAAAGCCAAGCTAACACGCAAGCCAAGAAGAGATGTCTTTGCCGAGTGGGGATGGGGGGCGACTGGAGTGGATGAGGACGGCCCCGCCGCACGGCCGGCTTAAAAAGAACGACCGCCATCGCTGACGCATGGGGCCAAGGTGGGCGGTCGTCATAAATAACACTGACCGTGGTAGGTGGACGCCCGCCTGATGGGGACGCGACGGACAACGAGAAGACGCGCGTGGCGTCCGCTCCGCGTCCGCGCCGACGCATTTGAGGCGCAAATTTGGATTGCAAATGCGTCGGCGCGGACGCGAAGCGGACGAGATTTGGGTTTGGGTCCGCGCGTTGGGCCGCCTTTTTTGTCCGTGCCAACTCAAACAGATAACGGCCTACGAAATGGGTCGCCCGATTGGAGTTACTCTAATCCCGCTGCAGCCACCATCGCCGGCGGCGTTCCGCTGGAAGCCCGAAACACCCGCAAAATCTCTATCCTTTTCTTTTTCGGTCCGTCCGTGATGAACGAGATGATGGGCCTCTGCAATGAACTGCTGCTTTATGATGACAAGTCTCGCTGGGCCTTGGCCGCACAACGGTGAGGTCCAGCAATCGATCACTCCATCCACGAAAGCAGAGTTTTGGTTTGAAAAATGGATCCACTAAGAAAAATGTGACAGACTGCCCTCTCCCTTCCTGCTCAACTGGCAGAACACCCTGTTAAACTGTATTCTGTTAGTATCTAGGAGTTGTTAGCGGCTAGGGTTTTGGTTTATCTCTTGTAACAAACCTTTGTAATTATCCATCTAGCCGCATGCCCTAGAGGCGTATATATATGACCTAGAGGCCACCGTATTGTGTGTGCTATTCCAATCTACATCTTCTTTATTTCACATGGTATCAGACCCTCTCGCGTAATTGCTCGATGGGTTCTTCTTCTGCCGGCGCCATGACCTCCTCCGCCATGATCTTGCTTTCTCTGTCGGCCTCTCTCTCGGCGCCGTCCACCTCGTCTGTTCCTGCTCCTTCCGCTAGCCTCATCACGGCCAAGCTCACCACCTCCAACTACCTTCTCTGGAAAGCCTAGATCCTACCTCATCTTTGCATCGCCAACGTTACAGGCTATGTTGATGGCACCTCTCCCACCCCTCCTCACCTCCTTCCACCCGATGACAAGGGGAAACGTGCGCTCAGCCCGGAGTATGCGGTCTGGTACTGGCAGGACCATATCGTTCTCAGCTACCTGCTTGCCTCTCTCACCGATGATGTACTTCAGCAGGTCATCCGTTTTGATACTTCTCGTGCCATCTGGGCACTTCTTGAGGAGATGTATTCTGCCCATTTTCGCGCTAGCGTTGTCCAGATCAAGCTTGACATGGCCAACTTCCGCAAGGGCAATCTCTCCATGGTGGACTACTTCGCCAAGATCCGCTCCTACGCCGATCAGCTAGCGGCCGCTGGCCGTCCCATGCGGGACTTCGACATCATCACCGCCATTAGCAAATGGCTTGAAAGTGATTATGAGCCCCTCATCACCACTGTTACGGCTCGGATTGATGAGATGACCCTTGGGGAGCTCTACTCTCACGCTCTCTCCTTTGAGCGTCGTCGCGAGTACCATGCTGCTCGTATTCATCTCCACGCCGGCGGCTCTTCTGTCAACTACGTCGCCCGCGACAAGACCGGCAACAACAACAACACTCGTGGCAAGGGGAACTACCATGGCAAGAGACGCGGTAACCAAGGTGATCGCGGTGACTACAACAACAACAACCGCGGTGGCAACCACAGTGATCGCAGCGGCAATCACCAGCACGGTGACTACGATGGCAATCGTGGTGGTGGTGACCGCGGTGACTACGGGGGTGGTGGTGACACCCGCGTCCAATGCCAACTCTGCCATGGCCCTGGGCACTATGCTTGGGAGTGGGGCCAGCTCCACAACCACGCCTTTCAACCCCAACACTCCAAGATGGCTGGCCTGGCAGCTTCTTCTTCGCCGTCCATCCTCGTTGACCCAACCTGGTTCACTGACACGGGGGCATCCGATCACATCACCTCCGATCTGGATTGCCTCACTGTGAGGGAGAAGTCCCCGGGGAGGGACCGCATCCACACCGCCGACGGTTCAGGTTTGCACATAGCTCATCGTGGTCATGCCATCCTCCCTACTCCCTCTGCAAATCTTAAGCTTCGCAACATTCTACATGTTCCCGATGCAGACAAGAACCTTCTCTCTGTTAATCGTCTTACCATTGATTATCATGCTTATCTAAAATATTATCCCACTCATTTTCTTATGAAGGATTTGATCACCAAGAGGGTTCTTCTTCAATGCAGATGTGAAAATGGGCTTTACCCC
The DNA here is from genome assembly GCF_002575655.3 of Aegilops tauschii subsp. strangulata. NCBI lineage: Eukaryota > Viridiplantae > Streptophyta > Magnoliopsida > Poales > Poaceae > Aegilops > Aegilops tauschii. The sequence continues at coordinate 7,218,695 of NC_053039.3, forward strand.
ATCCGGCCTTCCCCCTTCCGTGCTCTATCTTCGGTTCGGCTCTCCGCTGCAGACTGGCATGCTAGGCTTGACCATCCCTCCACACAAGTCGTTCAGCATGTTTTGGCGTCCAATAAATTACCATCTTCTAGTCGGTCTATGACCCATGTGTGCAATGCATGTCAACAAGGCAAAGCACACTAGTTACCCTTTCCTAGATCTTCGAGTGTTTCCTCTTTTCCGTTGGAACTTATTTTTTCAGATGTGTGGGACCTGCCAAGACCTCGTCTGGTGGATTCCAGTACTATATTTCATTTATTGATGATTATAGCAAGTTTGTTTGGATATATCTTCTCAAGAGAAAATGTAATGTGTTTGATGTTTTTCGTGATTTCCTTGCTCATGTTGAACGCCTCCTGTCTTGCAAAATCATATGCGTTCAATCCGACTGGGGGGGGGGGGGGGGGGTGAGTATGAAAAACGTAGTAATACCTTCTTTCGTCAACTTGGCATCACACATCACATTTCTTGCCCACACACACACCAATAGAATGGTTCTGCCCAAAGGAAACATCGTGACATCGTTAACATGGGCATGTCATTATTATCACATGCATCTATTATCACATGCATCCATGCCTTTACGTTTTTGGGACGAGGCATATTTGTCGGCCTATTATCTTATCAATCGCCTCCCTAGTCGTGTCATCGACAACATAAGTCCTATGGGAAAATTGTTTCAAAACAAACCCGACTACACTTCTGTCCGCACGTTTGAGTGTGCATGTTGGCAAAACTAGTGACCGTACAACACTCAGAAACTTGCCTTTAGATCCCAACAATGCGTGTTTGTCGGGTATAGCATTCGCCACAAGGGCTACAAGTGTCTACACTTGCGTACGGCCCGTGTGTACATTTCTCGTGATGTCATTTTTGATGAGAATGTATTCCCTTTTGCCCATTCTCAATCCTCTTCCACACCACCTTGAGTTGCTAAACACGCCGTTATTTTATCCCCGCATGATCACATGAACTATGGCATACCTGTTTTGCGTACTAATCTGGATGCAGGATTACCTTAGGCACAGAAGATCCCAGCTACGAGATCCCAGGAGGATCCTGGCACTGGATCCGTAGCGGATCACTCCTCGGATCACGCGCTGTCAGCATTGGCTCGCGGCGATGCAGGAGGAGTTCGACGCGCTGGTGCGCAACCGCACCTGGCAGCTTGTCCCGCGTCCACCCCATGCAAACGTCATCACTGGCAAGTGGGTTTTCGGCATAAGACTTGCCCTGACGGGTCTCTAGAGCGCTATAAGGCTCGATGGGTGGTCCGCGGGTTTCGCCAGCGCCCTGGAGTCGACTTCACCAACATGTTCGCCCCGGTTGTCAAACCGGGCACGATTCGCGCGGTCCTTCAACTCGCGGTCTCTCGCGCCTGGCCGGTGCATCAGATGGATGTGTCGAATGCGTTCTTGCATGGCCATCTCTCGGAGCAGGTTTTCTGTCAGCAGCCTACTGGCTTCGTCAACGCGGCTCATCATGACCATGTGTGCTTGCTCTCCCGCTCGTTGTACGGGTTGAAGCAGGCCCCTCGTGCCTGGTACCAGCGGATCGCCTTTTTCCTGCAGCAGCTCGGGTTCCGGGCTACTCGCTCCGACGCCTCGCTGTTTGTCTACCACCAGGCTCCGGCGACCACTTACCTGCTCCTCTACGTTGATGACATCATCCTGATGGCTTCCTCGCCCGAGCTCCTTCGCCAGCATATTGCTTGCCTCAGCGCCGAGTTCGCCATTAAGAACCTCGGCCCGTTGCACTACTTCCTCGGCACTGAGGTGGTACGACGCGCTGACGGGTTCTTTCTTCACCAGCAGCAGTATGCGCAGGACCTTCTTGAGCGGGCAGGCATGCTTAACTGCAAGCCTGTCCCCACGCCTAACGACACGAAGGCCAAGGTCTCTGCGCTCGACGTCTCACCCGCGCCAGATGCAGCGTTCTACCGCTCCATCGTCGGCGCTCTCCAGTACTTGACACTCACTCGGCCGGACCTGCAGTACGCCGTCCCGCAGGTGTGTCTCCACATGCACGCCCCTCGCAACACTCACTGGAACCTGGTGAAGCGGATTCTTCGGTACATCCGCGGCACCACGACTCTGAGTCTTACGTTGACGGCCTCGCCCTCGACTGACATTGTCACCTACAGTGACGCCGATTGGGCTGGCTGCTCGGACACGCGACGCTTGACTTCAGGCTACTGCGTCTACCTGGGGCCCTCGCTCATATCGTGGTCGTCTAAACGACAACCCACGGTATCCCGCTCCAGTGCCGAGGCTGAGTATCGTGTTGTGGCCAATGCCGTCGCCGAGTGCTCATGGCTCCGGCAGCTTCTCCAGGAGTTGCTCCTTGATGTCCCGAAGGCCACCATTGTCTACTGTGACAATGTCTCTGTGGTCTACCTCTCCGCCAGCCCCGTTCATCATCGTCGCACGAAGCACATTGAGCTCGATATTCACTTCGTGCGAGAGCAGGTGGCTCTTGGGCGTGTCCGCGTTCTTCATGTTCCCACCGCTCAGCAGTTTGTCGATATCATGACGAAGGGGTTACCGACGCCTACATTTGAGGAGTTCCGGTCCAGTCTATGCGTCACTGGTGACGTATCGACTGCGGGGGGGGGGGGGGGGGGGGGGGGGGGGGTTGAACATATATGTGCATGTATCTATTAGGATAATCTCCTACCGGCCCCGCCTCTAGTTTCCTTGTATAGATGAGGCTGAGGGTTGCCCTTGTACCCATATATACGTGCACCATGCACCCGATCAATATATCGAGAGTTGCATTGCCTTCAACATGTACCCCATCATAATCGATATAACAAGAGTTGGACGTAGGTATTACCTCTTCCCGAGGGCCCGAACCTATGTAACATCGTGTCTTTCTCTACTTCATGTTACCATCTTGTCAATACCACCAGCTCGGGACCCCCTCCTGAGATCTGCCATTTTTAGCACCGACATTGGTGGCCGAATGCAGGCCTTGCTACGCGGTCGCAAAGGCTCGATGGAAACATCGACCGACGACCAGTTCCACGTCGGTGCAACATCTGCGCCCGAGCATCAAGACCTTGTCTTAACCGAGACGCAGGAGAATCACAGAACTCTACGCACCGTCAGGACATAAATCCCGAGGAACCAATTTCGGTGATCATAACCCGTGCCGTTTCATCAGATCCAGCCTAAGGATCTTCAAGCGATCACGCCCCAAGAGCCGCGGGATAATGTCACATCAGGTCGGACCAAACCTGGAGCTCGGATCCGAAGACTCTTTGGTGCAGCCCGATAAGCACGGTCGCACCGTCTGACACGAGGTTTCCTCTGGGAAGCCGACGGTAGATCAGTATGTAATTGAATTTCAGGTCCCATCCAGCCCCCACGTTGCGTACTGCCCCGATAACTCTGGACCGAAGGACGTCTGTGATTTGGCTTACGTTACACAAAAATCAAAAGAAACAGTCTGACAGTGTTGGAAGATTCATGTTCGTTAAGAACAAAATCCCAGATTGCTGTGAAGCAGAGACCTTAGCAGTATTCTAATTTAATTGCCATAACGACAGAATCACAAACATCTCTGGCATGGGGACACGTTAGAATGTTCCACGGGCTATCAGACATCGTTACACGATACCGCGTCATATGGAAGATGTCTGGCTAGCAGACAAGGTACAAAAGAATTCGACTCAAGACCTATCAGATCCTGACGACGACACCAAGAGCGATCTAGAATCGACAAACCAGCCGACCAGCCTACACGAAGGAATCAACATCCGAGCAGAGGACCCAGGTCTGCACTGAACGCAAACTTGGATTAACCATATGCAAAACCACTCTGTCTCATTACACACAAATCCAACCCACAAGCTTCAGGCATGTTGGGTCGTCTGACAGGTGGCAAAAGGGGGACTAAACCTCCTAGATAACCTTGGAACTCATAAAAGCCGAGGAAAAGCATCGAGCTGGGAGGGGCAGTCGGCCGACGACAACGAAATATTAATTATCTACGAGACCCACCCCTAGCGGAACCAGCGAAAGAGAGCTCTTCGAGAAATCAACCATGTTAGCGACATGGTAACCTCGCACAGCAGATGTTTGGATACAAAAATCACATTCGGGCAAGAGAAACAGCCGATTCCCAGCCTTGGTCGAGGAATCGCGGGCCTAATCCTTGACCCTATTATCGACGGCTACTGGCTTACCAAAGTCCCGATGGACTGCGACAGTAGCTTAAACCTCATTTACGAGGACACTTTGCAAAAAATGCAGTTTGAAAATCATGCATCGAGCCAAGCCGAACTATGTTCAAGGGAACAATACCAGGGAAAGAGTCACGATGCAGCGGTAGGGTCACGCTAGATGTGGTATTCGGACGAGCGTGAGCTCCATCGTCAAGCGCCTCGAGTAGCACCAGATGGTCGTCACGCCATCTAGAAGACCATATGGGCACTACTGCAGGAATGCCTACCAGTGACAGGCGCAAAAAGGCCAGCAGTGGCGGGCCAGGCTCCCAGGCCAATCCGCCATCGACCTCCCGCCACTGCTACTACCCCATCAGTGGGCGGGCGCTTCATGATGCTCACAGACCCGGCCTGCCTAACTGGTGCTGCTGCTGCGCCGACGTCGGGCAGGAGAGGTGCAGAACTGTGACCACCAGAGAAGTGGGAACCTCCTCTGGGTGGATTGATAAAGCTGAACGTCAATGGTGCCTTATCCGACGGAGGGACAGCGACAGCAACAACAACTTATCTTCACATCATGCAGACACTTGTTTGCATGTGATAATCCACTACGAGCTAAGTTGGAGGCATGCAAAGAGGGAATTTCTCTTAAGCTAGAATGGAGTTCGCTGCCTTCCATTATTGAAACGGACAGCTCGGAGGCCGCAATGATGATGATCAGCCAAGCTGTTGTCGATCGATCCAAGGATGCCGCACTAGTCCCAGGAGATCAAAATGCTAACCAGTGGTGATAGGAGGGTCCATATGAAGGCTACTACACGTGAGAAAAATCAGGTTAGTCACGAGCTTGCTCTGATAGCTCGTACAAACATGAAAACTGCAGTGTGGCTGGGTTCTGGACTTGAAGGAATTGTAAATCTTTCCTTTTGTTTGTCGGTTGATTTAATTCTTGAATGGTTGATGGTTTTATTAATCTAAAGTCAGACTCATCTCCAATCTTCGTTAAAAATGAAGGGGGCAATAGTTCACACCTAGCTAGGAATCCGTGTGACTTAATCTCCTTGGAATCGGGTGTGCTTTAGCGCGTTCATCAACTAGCGTCCCCGCATGCGACGGGCTTCATTCTGTCTTAGGAATCTTATAATAAAATAAAGCATGTCTGGTTACCCGTCCGTATCGTTTTGAAATAGTTTAGGAGTAAATCTAGATCTAGATGCTGCACAATACATATAATTAGAACTCCTCTTAGTGAGAACATGCCTGTTTACTAGTGGGTACGTAGGAACAAAAGATTATGAAACTGTTGAGCTCTGTCCACAGACATGACTATTTCTTAATGCCAAAGCATGCAGTACCTAAACCAATCAGCATTCATGCACGCCTAAAAGTGATAGCAGCGTTCCTTTTCAAGCCAAGGCTGAGTCACCTTGGCATAAATTAAATTATCCCAAGCGCATATTTTGGTTTGGTGAGACGCGGTTTGGCAACATAACATGCGGTTCGAAGGTAAATTGCCTGGAAGGTTGTAACCACAATGGCGTTGACAAATAGCAAGTCCAAAAGTGAAAGCAAGATTCCAATTCAAACTATGGAGAGTGTCCTTGGCCTAATCAAAGTATCCCCAAAAAACAAACATGCTATGGGTCGATTTGCAACCTGCAATTTGATGTAAGCAGCTACCAACCATGCATTACATGTATTACTACGAGATGTAATTCGAGCCTAGCACAAGATTCACCATCTTTCAGATGTCGTCGATGCAGATCACAATTTGCATTTGCTTCTGGAGACTACTTCCCAAACTCAACGCCAGCGCTGGACTAGATGCCATCGTAATGGCAGAGCCCGAGGACACGATTCCACCACGAGGATGTTGTCAAGGCCATGCCATCCTTACTTGAACAGGCTGGTTTTCAAATCCAGCGCTCCAACCGTAGGACCGATCGCCTCGTCAGGGAAGGATTTGAAGCTTCTTTATTCGACGTCGTCATCGTCTTAGCCGAAGCCAAGACGATGAACGACGAAAAAAATCTAAGCTACCAGGGCCTAAAACCTATAGCTACACGATCAACACGTGTGCTTCCGGTGACCCGCTCACATTGACGACAGAGGTCATCAGACGACGACGACGGAAGGACCTGGCAGCTGGCTAGATCACCGTTTCTTTCTTTTAGGGGAAGAAAGAGAAGTGATACATCCATTTCGGCGTCAATTATTATGGGACGAAGGAAGTAACTACTAATGATGCCCGCTAAGTTAGCATTATGCTACCGATCGACTGACATGCGGAAATGTCGATGTTCTTAATGTCAATATTTCATTTTTCTATACAATTGATTGAGATTGAAGTTCTAGCCTTGCATACGTGCCCGCATAGTTTTTAGATTTATTTCAGCTTTCTCCAGCGCTATTGTAATCTTAAGATATAACGAAAAAAATAGTTCAGAATTTTTTTCTAATAATGGAAGGGTCCGATAGGACCCAGGTGGAGCAGTACATCTTACAAACAGGACCCAGAAGAAGCAAAAATACACATAAGTCCCTGACTCTTACAAGGAGCACCCCAAACAAGATAGAAAATTGTAATCGGGTCCTTTACAAACTGTACAATTGGAATTAAAATTGTATATGTTAAAACAAGGACCGGTCTAGCGAGCGGCCGGCTGCTCGCTACACTTTGCGAGCGGCCGACCTAAAATTGCAAGTTTTGGTCCCCTGATAATCTATAAATAGCAATTACCTAGTTTGTGTCTTTTTTGTCAGTTAGTGGATGTTTTTGTTAGCATTGAATCTGTACAGACTAGTCTTTGAAACACATTTATTTTCACCTCTTAAATCTTTAAAAAGTCATATCTTTTAAACTATACGTTGGAATTCAGATCCGTTTTCACCTTTGGATTCATCGCGACGAGATCTTCGAAACTAGATCCCGCATGGGTATGTTTCGACGATTTTTTTATGCCAACTTTGGTGCTATATGGTGCAACTAAAGTACTGCATTGTGCAACTAGACTACATTGCCGCGCCAGCTCAGTATATGTGTCTGTAACTAGTCCTGCCAACTAAATATCAATGCTTGTGCAACTAGTGTCCTGCCAACTAAACATCAATGTGTGTGCAACTAGACTATATTACAAGCCAACTAAGCATATGCGTGTGCAACTAGTCTTCCTGCCAACTAAACATCAATGTGTGTGCAACTAGACTATGTTACAAGCCAACTAAACATCAATGTGTGTGCAACTAGACTACATTACAAGCTATGACAATTCATATGCGACTATGCGGACCAGATTGTGCAACTCTGTGGCCATGCATGTGGCAACTAGGACTACTATGTGTGCAACTACAACTACTGTGGATGCAGCTCCAAAAAACTGGGTTTGAAAAAAATTGCACTATGCAGTACTAAAGTTGCACAAAGCAGTACTGAAGTTGCACAATATAGCGCCAAAGTTGGCATCAAAAAAATTTCGTCGAAACATACTCATGGGGATCTAGTTTCAAAGACCTCGTCGCAAAGAATTCAACAGTGAAGACGGATCTGAATTCCGACGCGGGTTTGAAAGATATGGCTTCTTAAAAATTCGGAAAACCAAAATAATTGTACGTGAAGCTGTTTCTTTCAAATTGGACTAACCAATGTGAACACATTAAATACTGATAACGACATGCACTAGCAGACAAAAAAACAACTCATGCATGGCAAGAAAGCCCGGCCGCTCGTTCTCTCCAGTTAGCGCGCGGCCACTTTTTAGATTTTGGGTTAAAACAAACTTCTACAATCGGTTGTGTTAAAATTAAAATTTGATGCACAAATACAATGTTATACAATCGGTTCTCTTAGAATTAGAATTAAAATTCTGCGACATGCTATAGTGCCACTTGATTAATTTAAAAGAAAAAGAAGCCTGGTCTGCATGCTTATTGGCAGGACAATTTTGCCACCACATGCGCCCATTTTAAATATGGACTTGGATTAGAGTCACCTTCCTCTATTTAAGAGGTGCTTGGATGGGATCCTCTCCTCAGCGAGGAGCCAAAACCACTTCTCTTTCCTATATTCCCGTCCCTGGAGCTGCAGGGTCTTCGCCTCCTGGTAAGTTCAGTGTTGCTGCTCTTGCTTCGTAGTTTGCCCATGAATGTTTTTGTTATGGAAGTAGTCCGGGTGTTAGGAAATGTTAGATGTCTCACCTAGTTCTTCAAGAAATATTTTCAGATATTGGCCTTGTCTTCATGAGAAAAATTCACTTTTACTTCCTGCCTGTATATGTTCCTATAGAATGAAAAACAATATGTCATGAATATTATTCGTAAATCCAACTGGATCGTGGAGGGGATTCTTGCTTATGTGGTGCGCGCCTTAGGGGCTTTGCTGACTGATTAAGTGGAGGTGGTTAATATGGTTTTAGATAGAGAAAAGTATGTTTTTCGTCTCTTAACTTTACAAAAAGTATACAACTGGTCCCTCAAAATTTTTGGGCGATATTTGCTCCCTCAAGTTTCAAAACCGGAGACATTTGATCAAAAACCAAAAATGCGTAAAAGAACCCTGACGTGTCACTCTCTATCATACAGTCACATCTACGCCGGCCGCAAGCACGCAAGCTCGCCTGTGGCACACACACACGCGAGCAGTTTGCTGCAGCCTAGCACGCACACCACGCCGGGGCACAACAAACGCACGCCTGCATGCTACAGTACGCCACACGCACTCACGTCGCCATGTTCAGGCAAGCCGGCAACACACAACACACCCACACACGCCACCGCACACCACGCCGGCAGCACACGCACGCACGCACGCACAACACGCCGGCAGCGCACGCACACCACACGCGAGCAGTTTGCTAGACGCACCACGCGCACGTTGACCATGGTACGGGGGCGGCTAGAGAGCCCCACGGGCACCAATCCACGGAGGGTGGGGTGGATCCACGGGAGGGAGGGGCGCTGATCTAGGCCGGCGGCGCTCATCCGCATGGAGATGGGACGGGAAGGGGGCGGTTGGGAACTACGCTCATCTGCGTGGAGATGGGCGGGGAAGGGAGCTGTTGATGAACCCTGGCGGGGCGACTCGGGTTCATAGCGGCGGTGGTGCAGGCCCCTGTTTTCGCCGGCTGAGAGAGAGGGGAGAACAAAAGAGAATACCAGTGACACGTCAACGGTCTTTTCCACATTTCTGGTTTTGGACCGAATGTGTCCGGCTTTAAGACTTAAGGGACCAAATGTCGTCCAAAAATTCTTGAGGGACTAATTATATACTTTTGGTAATTTGAGGGACTAAAAACATATTTTTCTTTCTTAAATAGCGCGCTATATCTTCGTTATAGCACGCTATAGCATTTAGAAGAGGTCCTGCGTTAAGGGTCTTTTGTCTAAACACATGAGCAAACATTTTAAATACTTGCACGCTATAGCATTTAGAAGCGGTCCATCGCTAAGAGGCTTTGCGTGCTATTTAAATTTTTTTGTGTTTTTGTTATTCCAGTTATTAAGTTGTTCAGTGCAGAAACAATATCTTGTATTCATGGGCCAGAAAAAATAGTATTGGCAGTGAAAAACGGAATACCTGTTGTATTTCTACGGATATAATTCTGTAGTTTTAGACTTTTGACTACTTTCTACCAACAACTGTATTGACAAACATTAAATCTAAGATATTGTCTTACTGAAGGCTTTCCCAAATAAGAATAACGACACCCAATGGAGTACCTGTTTGAGAAAATGTCCTCGTCCGATAAGGATGCAAAGCCCATGCAACTGCATTTGTTAAAAACAATCACGGAGGATTTTTCAGAGAAGATGAAAGTTGGTGGTGGTGGTTATGGAGAAGTTTACAAGGTAGGAATGGTTAATCATATAATGTTTAATTTGTTCTAGAACTAATCATTTTGTACCTTTTGATTATCGGATGGTAGCTCTAACAACCAAGGTCTTGATCCATATGAACAGGGAGTGCTTAATGGGGACGAAATAGCTGTCAAGAAGCTTTTTCCCGTCCCTGGACTTAACGATGAGGCATTTGAAAATGAATTCCGTAACCTTAAGAAGGTTCAACATGAAAATATCATTCGTATGATTGGTTACTGCTATGAGATAGCACATAAAGATGTTGAGTACGAAGGAAAATTAGTTTTCTCAGCAGTAATAGAGAGAGCTCTCTGCTTTGAATATATGAAGGGAGGAAGCCTGGCGAAGCATATTTCTGGTATGATGGTGCTCTACCTCAATTCTGCTATACCATTTACCATGTTGTGTCTGTGACAAACACATTTTTCATTCTGCATGCAGACAAGTCCTGCATACTTGATTGGCCAACAACGTACAAAATAATTCATGGGACTTGCGAGGGCCTGCACTACCTTCATAAGGGACAAGTACAGAAGATTTTTCATCTAGACTTAAAGCCGGATAATGTATTGCTGGATGAAAATTTTGTGCCCAAAATAGGAGATTTTGGTTTGTCCAAGCTCTTTGGTACATCATATACTCACCAAATAAGTGCTATGAAAGGAACGGTGTAAGTTCGCATAATGCTCATGTGTAGATAGCTCAGTCCAGTTTATAAACATTTTAGTGAGCATATATTCTACATGTTATCATGCAGTGGGTTCATGCCGCAAGAATACATACACAATCGCAAGGTCTCACCAAAGAATGACGTTTTCAGTCTTGGAGTCATAATTTTCCACATGATGGCGGGAGAAAAGGGATACGGTGATTATTGGGATGCGCGTCGTCGTCCAAATTTTTCAAAACTAATTCAACAAGATTTTATCGACAGTGTAAGAAAATGCATTTGTCTTTTTTTAACAGATTGGTGTGCCTTACCCTCTTTTGATGTGAGTGATATATAGATACACAATGTATATTGCAACTTGACAGGTACAAGAATACTGGAAAACAAAGATGCAGGCAACCAAAGGTTATAGATGGGACGAAGCAGACCTCCTAGGGGTAACGAAATGTATTGACATGGCAATGCGTTGTGTGGAGGACGACCGAGACAAGCGACCTTACATGACTGAAATTATCAGCGAGCTCAAGGAACTAGACTCTAAAGTCGGGGAGATGTTAAATAAAGATCCAAAACCAACTATACACCCGTTGGTATGTATATAACCTTCATTTCATACTCATGCCCGTACTCATATATGTTCACTGGGTAATATGTATGTATGTATAGTTGCTGAACACTGGCTATCACTAGTTAGCTAATACCTTGAACTTTTGTCTTTGTAGAGAAACTGTGTCAATGGTTTGGGAGCGTTGAAACAGAATAAAAGTCCCAACAATTTGGGAAAGGATATTGTGGTGGATCCGTCCCTGGAACTCTGCTTCCCATTTGAGCCAAACAAGGACATACGGTGCTGCCTGCAGCTCATCAACAAGGTGGCATCCAGCCACATTGCTTTTAATATAAACACCGATGTAGAAAAGTATCTTGCACAACCACACAAAGGGATCATTGCACCATATTCCAAATGTTACATCACCCTAACATTGCGAGAAGAAGAGGTGGCATTGCCGAATATGCAGTGCTTTGACATGTTGGTTGTGCAGACCGTAAGAGTGAGCAAGCACTTCACGTCCGATGAAATAACTCAAGACTTCCTTCAAAACATCAGCGCCATGGATGAGGTGATATTGCCGATTCATTATGTTGGATTGGACCAGTAATTTGCAGCACTTTTATTTTTGGTAAGTGTTTATCTAAACTCAAAGAGAAGGACTTCACAAATTAATGAATTATTGCACATGTATGCTAAGTTAAATTCCTTTCCCTGATATATTTTAGTTAAAATTTCAGGAAAAATAAGAGAGTTTTCAGCCTTCCAACCGGAAAGAGACTTCAGGACAGGCAGAGCATCAGAAAATAATAAACATCAATCACCATTGTCTCTTTATGACTATACTGGAAGACTACCGTTTGTTAAGTATTTGATTTACTTATTTCTACATCAGTTGTGGGGACTCCCCATCTACTTGTATTTTCTATATTATTCCAAAAAGATGGACCGTAAGTGACCGTCTGCATTGTTTTTCACTTAGAATAAAAATTAGAGTGGTTTTATTTAAATTGTACTGTTTCAGATATACATTCGGTGCTTCTTTGATGAAAACTGCCATGTTGATCATTTAGGCATTGTTACAGTACATCAATTTTGTTCTACATGTTGGTTTTGGTTTGTGACTGATAGTTGCAGAAAAATTATAGAGGTTGGTACATGATTGCGGCTTGCGGCTGGTTTAGAGAGGGTGTGTGTGTGGGGGGGGGGGGGGGGGGGGGACTAGCAGAAAGCCACAAAATGAATATATCAAGTTTGATTGTTGGATGCAGCATGGAGATTCCTTTTTTCTACCCTTGTTTCTTTGTGAAGTGCAGGTTTATGGTTTTTCAGATGATGCTCCGTTCTACTTCTGTTAGTAAAGACTGTATGTGTTTCTTTGAAAAAAAGTTATCACATTTATTTGCCATGTAATGTTAAGATTGGATGATTGTAATGTTTGGAAGTGTATGTACATTTTACATGTTATGTCAGCACATGATGTGTCAACTTAATTTAAAGAAATTCAAAAGTGTTCTAATAGATAATGTGTTATAACGTTTTTTTATAGGATCTAGTTTTAAATATCAATACAAACTGATATTTCCGTAAAATTGGACAATATAGGTACTGGTGATTGACATTTTAGTGTAGGGATGTGAAAGAGCATCTTTTCCCAACGTTCATTTTGGTACTTGATGACGAAAAATTAAGGGATTAATTTTGTGCTAAGTGTAATGACATGTTTTAGACCGAAAAAGTTAGTTAGTCGGCGACCATCGACGACCAACAAAATGGAAAATAAGACAATTGCTTTCTAGAGGATTGTTTTTGATTCCCTATTCCGGGTGATGGTCGGAGTGTCCGGGCACCGGAGTGTTTGAAGCTTTCTTCAAGGGCCCTAGAAAAATGTTTCTGCCATGGACCGGAGTACCTAGGGTGACTTAAAGTATCCAAGACTCAGATGTCCTTGGGTGATGATCAGAATCTCCGCGTATGGCTAGACGCAGAGTCGAATTTTGACGCGAGTTTGACGATAGCGTAAGTGAATGTCGAATCTCCGCGTGTGGCTAGACGCAGAGTCGAATTTTGACGCAAGTTTGACGATAGCGTAAGTGAATGTCCGGAGTCTTTTGATGTAATATTTTTCATGCAATGGGCAGATTCTGGCCAAGCCTATTTAATTCTTCTCCTTCATGAAAAGGGCATCCATTTGCTATCCCCACTCTCCATTGCCGCCATTTTGGTTGATTCTTGACAACAGAGAGAGATTTGAGAGTGAACTGAGAGGGAATCTAATCCATGTTGAGATCTAACTAGTCTCCCACTGTTTATACAAAATATGCTAGAATTTGAGAAAGTTTCCAAGACTCCTTCGACCTTGATACTCTTGGAGGTGGAGATTTCAAGGCGGTGGTCAGATTTGTGGCTGCGGGATTTGTGGAGGTTGTTTACTTCTTTTTTGAGAAACACAATATGGACACATACACTCACATACATGTATATACACTCATCTATATGAACGCATGCATGTACGTAAACCCTAACCCTATGAGGACCTCTGACAGACTAAGACGACATGTCCTGAGATTAATGAAGAAAATACAAGCACCTCAGCCCACCCCCCCACCCCCCCCCCCCCCCCCCCCCCCCCCCCACACACACACATCTTTCACTCTGGCGGCAGGAGGGGGTGGTGACCTTAGGGCTTCGGTCTGGTGGTGGTACGGTTAGTAATAAGTTTAGGATTTTTTTCTGATCGGCGGCACTAAGATGATTGTGTTGCTACTGGCATGGAACAAGGCCCCCTCTCCTCACCCCCATTCTCATGTTGTTTGTCTTGTTTGCGCTACGTGGTTGTGCGTCTTACATTGGTCCTTCTAGTCCATTTCCAATCGACGAAGGCACACATACATTTTTTTTGCCTGGCTTTTTTTATATCAGTGTGGTATAGCAGACGAGAGCTCCTGTTCCACAGGCCACGTGCTGGATACGGAGCAAACGTGTGTCACGCTCTAGCGAGAGTTATTGCATATGGCCCAAGTAGTGTTAGTTGCTGCTATTCACTTGCGTGTCGTTTGCTGGCTGCTTGTCTTTCAATTTTTTCTTGTCGATGCTTTAAGAAAAAAAAGAATGAAAAAAAGGAACTATAAAAAATGTTCGGCAATATATAAAGTGTTCAAAAAATTTAAAAATGTCATGAATTTTATAAAATATTCAAAAATACAAACAGTTCATGAATTTATAAAATATTTGCAGATTCAAGAATATTCATGAATGTTTGTTGATTTAAAAAATGTTCACAAATTCAAAAATAATTGGCGAATTGAAAAATTAAAACGAGTTTAAAAATATCCATGATTTATTTATTTATTTTCAAGTATGATTTATTTTCACACGTTATTTTTTAATATGAAAAATATTCGTGTACTTACAAAATTATGAATTTCAAAAAAATAATGAATTCAATTTGTTTTTTGAATTTTAAAATTGTCACGCATTTTTAAACATGATTGTAAATTTTAAAAATGTTAATGAAATTTTGAAATCTTGTATATTTAGGAAATGTTCACGGATTCAAAGAAAAATCGTCCCTTTGGAAACATAGAAAAGTAAAAATTCGAAAAGCAATAAAATCAAAAGAAAACTGGCAGAAAGGACACAGAAAATAAGAAGAAAAACAGGTTCAGCGCTTCCCAAAACCAGTGCGAAGCACAAAGATTGTGCGGGCTAGGCCGAGCGAGAAATATTGTGCAGTACTATGTTTAGTGGCATGGAGGCCCATCATCTTGTTCATGACGGACGGAGAAGAGATGGGTGGACTGGAGGCGGAGCGCCGCCAGCATCTCCGTCCATCTCCGTCCTCTGCTTTCTGAACCCCAACCAGGACAATTCGTGGGCAAATCTTTCATCCTTTGGAAGCAAACTGCTGATGAAGCCCTGCTGACAAAGGCATTGCAGGTAATTATTTTTCGACATTTTTTTTAATCCAAAGGGATCCAACTCTCGTGCACGGGCCGCCGTCATCACCAGCACCAGCAGACAGAACCCTGGAGCACCGGCAGATCAGCGAGCCGCCGGCACCACTGCATCCAGATCGCCGGCCACGCCGGGCCGCCGCCATCCCCCGCGCCGTCCGGGTCAGAGACGAAGCCGCCGACCGTGCACAAGGGACCACCGCCGCCTGCACACGCTGGAGCGCCGCCGAGAGCCCTGCGCCCGCCACCGCTTGCCGACGCCAACCGCCGCTCGAGCACTGGCGCCACCGTGGAGCCATCAGATCGGGGAGGAAGACGTCGCGCGCCGACTACCCTCGCGAACCCCGCCGCACGCCCGAGCGTCGGCGCCACCGTGGCGCCATCAGATCGAGAGAAGGAGGAGCCCGCGCCTCGCCGCCCCGCGCAGACCACGCCGCCGCCAACGCCGCAGCGCCACCAAACAGGGGATGCATGCCGCCCAGATCCGCCGGCGGCCCGACCTGCCGCCGAGCCGAGCGCCGCCGCGAGGGCCGGCCGTCCCGCGCCGTCCAGGAGCCTCGCGAGGGGGAGAGAGCCCCGCCGCCGCCGCCACACGCAGTGGCGGAGCCAGGGGGGACGAGCAGGGGCCAGCCCCCCAACGATCACGAAAACCCTTACCAGGTCCTAGTAATTAGCGATACGTACCTTTTTTTTTTGAGAAGGTAGCGGTACGTACCTTTTTTTTTAGAAGAACAACGCACTTTATTTCATGTCATAATGTTTTGGGGAATACAAAGATGGTCCGGAGGACCGTTGAGCCACACATGACGGCCGTTTAGGATAGTTGGTTGACAGGTATATCTTAACATGGTATCAGACCTGAGGTCTTGGGTTCAAGTCTCAGTCCCCGCATTTCCCCAATCATTTATCCTTGGCCACGTCGGGAGTGGGGGGGGGGGGGGGGGGGGGGGTGTTGATCATTCCATATCCATATCGGATGTGAATGGCGGTTGCCGTATGGAGTATTAACAATCCATGAGCAAAAATCAACAGCGGCGCCCTGACTTTACACTGCTGCAGGCGGCAGCAGTGGCTGCAAGAGGCAGCGGTTGGAGAGAGGATAAGCAGGGAGGTGTAGGTGGCTGGTGGACGAAAGGAGTGGTGGAAGAGAACCGAACTAGCACAGGAGAAGTGGGGGTGAAGTGGCTGTACAGCGATGCTCCATAGAATTGTGGCGCTCACCTTGGTTACGCTTCATTCATGTCATCCTCTATCAGGACTATATGGCCTTGTTCATATAAAGAAACCGTCTTGGTGAAGGTGGTGTTGAGGCAGTCCATGTGTTCATATGTTTTCTGTTTTGATGTTGTGCATTCTGCCATTCTAGTATATATGTTGCATTTTTATTTCAACATGTGGTATTACAACCTTTTCCTCTTCCGGTTTGCACATTTGTTAAGAGCAGTCTAACTGAAAGATTGTCAATAAATTAACTTACACACATATAGCATAACCATGCCAGGGAATTTACGAGACTATGAGATCATGGTAATTCTATTGTGGTCTTGTTCATGTACTTACACATAAATAGTTGTTGCAGATGGCAGATGTGCCCCCGTGTCCTACAATTGGTCCCAAGAGCACAGAGTCTAATGTGTTGGAGATGATGATAGCTGAACTGGAAAATATAACAAATAAAGGCGAACATTGCAATTTCATGCTGAGAGATAGCTTTAACAATAATGTTCCGCATGCTCCTGACAGGGAAACAACATCAGATGTGGAAGAGGCATTAATCATCGGGAGGGCTGAAGAAAAAAGGAAAATACTGTCTATTTTGTCTGAGGACATCCCAGAACAGACTATCATCCTTCCAATCCCATTGTTAGAGCCTCCTCGGGACGTCTGGTTCTGGGCCGTTGGATTAGGTGTCCAAACAAGTTTGGGCCGTTGGATCGCGAGATGGATCGATCCTGGCTGTCGGATCGAACGAAACACTGCTACAATGAATAGTGTGGTGCCACCGCCTGTAAATCCCGTGCCCCACCAAGGGCATTCTCGTCTTTTCACCCGTTGACGTATAAAAGGCAGCAGCCCGTGTGTAACCCTAGCAGCCGCTCCTCCCGCATCCTCTTCCTCTCCCTCTCTCGATCTCCCCGCGCCTGCACCGCATCGCACACGCCCTAGGAAGGAAGAGGCGCCGCCGAACCCTAGCCCCGCCCTGCCCTCCCCGCAGCCACCGTCGTCGCCGTCCCCGCCTCGCGCGATGGTGAACCCCCCTCCCCCCTGCCTGGGCTTTTCTTGTTGCCTCCCTCTTCCTCGCTCTGCTCGCCATGGTCCTCCGCAAACCTGGCGCCGCTAGAACCTCTTGCTCGCGCACTGCACACCTTTCCCAGCAGCCGTCGCTCTCCACGCGTCGCCTTCGTGTTCCTTCTGGGGCGCCGCCAGCACCCGCCTGTTCTTCGTCGCTGTTGGATTTCGCCGGCTGGGTGCTGGACTTGACTGGCTCCTTCGCTCCCGTACCTGCGACGGAAAGGTTCGTCGGCGTTCTTGCTCCGTCCTCTGGGAGTTTTTGTCTGCCCTTCCCGTGCCCCTAAGGATTTCCCCCCTTTTTTTTGCCAATTGGTGTGGCGCGACAGAGTAATCGGATTTGATGTACAGGATAGTTTTGGTGGTGGTTCCGGGCACTCTCTTCTTTCGACGGCATTGGATTCCGGGTGGGTTCTGTTCAACGGCGGAGGAGGACTAGACGAGGATCTCCGCGCCTGGGTCGCACGCGTTGCCGGCGACCACCCTGGCGACGAGGAGAGGGGAAGGAGGGGCAAGGGCATGCCCAAGTCCAACGGCACCCCACCATCGGCTGGCCGGATTGTCGTCTTTGGCCACTTTAGTCGGCAAATCGAGATGTTTATGGGCAAGGTAAACCCACATTTAATTTGGCATCTGCAGATCTGCTATCAACACAACTGTGCTAAATTTTATTGTACGTTCCCCTTTATTGGACTCTACTTTGTATGTTCAGTTTCACATTGGCTGTGCGCTGAGTAGCGGAAGTTTGATATGATTCGCCCATGTATGTGTTAAATCGTGTTCAGTTTCAACCTTAAAATCAGTGTTGATTCTGCCCATAAATAAAGTTTGAGTCAGTACCTCCATGGTTTGCTAACTGACTCTTTGCAGTTTGAAGGCTGATCACTATCGTCTAATTAGTTCCCTTTCGAAGTATATATACATGTCTTTTGCATCCACATATTCTTCAATTCCCTCATGCTTTTCACCATGGCACCGGAGGTACTACTGGCTCAAAGTTTGAACCAGATTGTGTATGAACAAAAATGTGAAGCAGATTGAGCGGCCATCGGACAGGCTGCAGAGTGGTCGTCCTTGTTAGAGTTGTGTCGAATATTGTGTACAAGGTAGGTTACAGTTGGACTTATAGTTGTATTATGTTTAGATAGGATATGGAGTCATGTCCTAGTAGGACACTTGTATCCTAGGCCTCTCATATATAGTGGGGCTAGACACACGATGTAACCTATGCCAACATAATAGTACAGGCGTGCAAGGGGGAGCCGGCGGCGTGTGCCGGCGCCCGGATGGCCAGGATGCGCTATTGTGACGGTGTCACGAGGAGGAGCGCCCATAGTCGGGCCCCGGGGATGTAGCCATATCGATGAACCTCGTTAACAAATCTTGGTGTCGTGCTCGTGTGATTGCTTGGTCCTCGGATGATCGACGGTATGCCTCGGATTTATTCTAACAAGTGGTATCATGAGCTAGGTGTGAGGCGATGTTCGTGTCGATCTAGAGGACGAGATCGGAAGGATTCGCCCAGATTTACGTGGCGCGTGCACTTCGCCCGCGGAAGCTACGGATTGATCGGCACATCGATCGGCGGCGTGTATGAGCGTGCACATACGCGTTTGGCGTTGCGTTGCAGCAACACGCGTCGTGTTCGAAGCCGACTCGGCAAGATCGGCAGCAGATTGATCGCGTGCGGAAACCGACGCAGCAGGCAGGCAATTGGGACTAGGCGTACAGGCGGCGCGTGATACGCGCTGGTCGTGGCGCGGGGGCACACGGCCCAGTCATCATGGCTGCGGCCCAGGTGTTGGGTGGCCCAAACGTGCGAGGCTAGCAAAGGCAGGGCGCGCAGTGAGTCGCTGCTACGATCAACGACGCAATCGGAAGACAGTGGACAGAGATTTGTTTGGAAACAAAAAGGACCGAGTCCTAGAAGTCCTCGTATTCGGCAACCTGCTGGTGCGCTATTACATAGCAGCAAGGGCTGGGTAACCGTACGTGGCAAGGCATCAGATCAGATTTGTGCAGAGAAAATCCATTGCTATGTGCATCCATTGGAAAGGTGTTGGCAAGGCAAAGGCAAAAGCTAGCATCGTGATTTGAGCTAAAGCAGGAGCCATCACGTGATTATCAGAAGATTTTCTTTTGGTTGGAATTGCTATTAGTACATGAGTGTGTACCACGTTAGGTTTTGCTTGTGTTCTTGGGCATCACGTGAGGAAAGCTTGGATAATTTTTCCGCAGGGTCAGCCGTACAAAGAACTGTGGCGCTATCGGGCACCAGGTTTGAGGTGGAGAAGTTTGACGGGACTGAAAACCTTGATTTATGGCAGACAAGGGTGAATGATTTGTTGGCACAACAGGGATGCTTGAAGGCGTTGCAGGAAGTCATGTCAGCTACGACGGAATTATCATATGATGGATGGAAATGCGTGGAATGATCTGGGAGCCTGGGTCGAGTAAATAGCATAAAACTACTAGTTTACAGGCTATGGTTCCAAAAAACTACCACTTTTTAATTTTTCTCAGAAACCTACCAGTCGCGCGGTCCGCTGTTTCAAAAAACCCAAAATCTTCGTTGTTAAAAAATTAAACAGGTTTATGACAGGTCGGGCCCGCACCTAAACGATCCGTCTATTTGACCGTGTGTTTGACTGTTAACTGACTTGTGGGGGCCATATGTCAGCGTCTCATCCACAGATGTTTTATGGATTAGCCCCTACAAATATTTTTAAAAAGCAATCGGGTCCCTGGAATCATTTAAAAAAGCAATCGGGTCCTTGGACCGTCGCCGCAGTGCCTCCAAAGGGCTCTGCCCGTGGTCGCTGTTGCGCCTCCATGGGGCTCCACCCGTGGTCGCCGCTGCACGCCACCATAGGTGGTCGCCACCGCGCGCCGCCGGCCATGGGGTTCCGCCTGCGGTCACCGCGCGCCATGGGGCTTCGCCCGTGGTCGTCCCCGCGCGCCACGGGGCTCCGCCCGCGGTTGCGGCGCGCGCCATGGTGGGCTTGTGTGCAAGCCGCCGCCTCCCCTCCCAAGCCGGCGACGACCGCGTCGAGCTTGAGGAGCTTGCGGCAGGGGATAGCGGAGGCCGCAGGCGAGACACGGCGCGGCGGCAGGCGAGTCACCGCGTGGTGCCGGCCGCAGACGAGGCACGGCACGACGGCAGGCGAGGCATGGCGTAGATCCGGCAGGCGAGGCATGGCGGCAGGCGAGGCACGACATGGCGGCAGGCGAGGCACTGCGCGCACGGCTCGTCGGCCGGTGCAGGCAGCTCGGAATCGAGCAGGCTGCTGCGGGCGCGTCTCCTCTGGAGACCCGATTGCTTTTTGCAAAAACCTTTAGGGACATGATTGAAAATTCACAGGTGGGCCCCCCTTGTAAGCAAACGGTCAAAGTAAACGGTCAAACAAAAGTGTGGGCCCCAACTGTCATAATCGTGATCAACTACTAAAGACTCGGTGATTTGAGTTTTTTGAAACAGCCGACCACCCACTTGGTAGTTATCAGAGAAAAATTAAAAAGTGGTAGTTTTTTGGAACCATAGCCTGTAAACTAGTAGTTTTATGCTATTTACTCGCCTGGGTCGGACTAGATAGTCTGACGGATCGACGCAAGTCGGTTGGAACAGAAGATGGTGGTGGGATCGGCGACAGCGACATAGGAGCGTGATGCTGATGGTGACCGACTTCTGGGGCGTGGAAACACGTGGCGCAGGCCTGAGGGCTTGTGTGACTTCGACAAGACTATGGCGCGGGATTGATTCAAGACGGCGTACTTATGAGAGCTTGAAGTCGACGGGGCGCGAGGGTGGACTGATCATCTACCATGGAGTCATGTTAAAGGTAGAGCTGAAGTCTGGAGGACTTCACTCGGTGCTGATTGAGGGGCTACGGCGTAAGTGCATAGAGAGTCGAAGCCTATTCAGCGGGAAAAGCGAGGGACACGTAATTCGGACTGGAGCCCAGTGGTCTGATGGAAGCGTGAAACTCGTCATCGGTCGGTGATGATCGGTGGTACTCTGCAGTGGGGGTAGAGTGGTCTGGGTTCGCAACCCTTGAGACTCGACCGGGACAGCAGAGGCTCGACGCGGTAATAGCGGTGAGGCGTGCGGTACGCACGGGACATGGAGACGGGCCAGGGCTCTGGTGGTCATACATGTGGTGAGACAACTGCGAATTTGACTCGGGATGACTACAAGCAATGGTTAAATTCCTTCAAGTTTCAGACAGGCGGTCAAGAAAAGAGCGGTGATGTTGAGTTCAGGTAACTCTTATGTGTGACACCCAATATGTGAGTTGTTCACTTTCACGCAGGTCAGTGATCGGTGTGTGATGGCGTTGGACTGATACTCTGGAAGTTGGGAGCACATACTAGAGTAAAGAGGAACTTAATTTTGCTTGAGCATTGACTGTGGTCAAGAAAAGGAGGGACTACAAGTTGCAGGTGGAGTCACATGGAGTCTTTGGAGTAGCAACGGTACTCATGGGATAAACTCAAGTCCAATGTACATGGAAGTTTGACACATGGACAAATTCAAGGTGGTGAAGGATATTCGCCAAGGTGGAGTTTGTTAGAGTTGTGTCGAATATTGTGTACAAGGTAGGTTACAGTTGGACTTGTAGTTGTATTGTGTTTAGATAGGATATGGAGTCGTGTCCTAGTAGGACGCTTGTATCCTAGGCCTCTCATATATAGTGGGGCTAGCACTAGTAGAAAAAGAGGCTTCCATACGCCCCCATTAGTCCCCAAAATAATCGAACCGCGACCAAAGGGGTCTTTAGTCGCGGTTCGGGAGAAGACCCGCGACCAACTATCTGGGCCCAGCGCGCTCGGTCGACAGCTGGCGGACGGGAGGGGCTTTAGTCCCGGTTGGCCTGGCCAACCGGGACTAAAGGTCCTCAGGCTGGCCCGAAGGCCTTTAGTCGCGGTTGGCCAGACCAACCGGGACTAAAGGGCCCATCAAACTCTACCCCCCTGGACCGCCTTTTCAGTTATAGAAAAACCAAAAGAAAATGATGCAAATGTCAAAAAAATAAAATAAAATAAGTTTCTCATGTGATATGTGGTCTAGTTGTTGGGAAAATTAACAAATATGAATTTCGACTTTATTTGCAAAATCTCTCTGGAATTTCTTAAAATGGGCATAACTTTTGCATACGAACTCGGATGAAAAAGTTTTTTATATGAAAAATCATCTACTCGAAAAGTTACATCCGAATTATTCTAGAGAGGCAAAAAACAGAAAGAAAGATACGGGGCTTTTAAGATCTGGAGAGGCAAAAAAATTCAAAAAATTTTAAATTGTGGTCAAACTGTGGTCAAACTAATTATTCTAGAATATTAGTGTTACTAAATAATTATTCTAGAACATGTGGTGCCCCCATATGTGGTTTTGGTAATTGATGACATTCTCTATGGACTAATGGTTGCATTGAGTTATATTTGAAGGATTTGTCCATAGGCATTTCTTGAAGTCCATGTGTTGGTTTCAAGGAGTTTATGTGTTGACCAAGGTGCTATTAAGGAATTATCCAAAGATTGGTCATGTGAGTGTTGAGCTTATTGCAAGCATGTCTTGAAGACGAAGATTGTGATATCATTCATGTTTACCTTCAAGACATCATCCAAATGAAGAGAGTTGGAAAGAGTCAAGGTTGATCAAGACTAAGTACAGAGAATGATTCAAGTTGATCATCACACAAAGCGTAGAAGATACGCCGAGTGGGATCAAGTGATCTCATGGTATGGTAAGCATTGTCCATTGTGCTTTGTGTACTAACCCATGGTCTATGTGGGAGTTCTATGTGGGGTTAGGTACGTGTTCATGGGCTTGCGTCAAGAGGAAGATATCACTCAACCAATGGAGAGGATGACATCAAGTGGTGATCGTCATCAAGAATTCCGTGCGCAAGTTCAAGTGGAGCATCACGAAGAGATCAAGTGCTTGATGCTTGCCGCCCATTGTGGTGTCAATGGACTTGTGAAGATGTGTCGAAGAGTGGCTCACCCATAGTGGAGTATGGGGGAGCAATCATCTAGTCTTCATCGATCCAACGCAATCAAGAAAGGTGGTCCAACTTGAGGGAGTCAAGATCGTAATCATCTAGCTCAAGTGGACTTCATGCAAGGCAAAGGTTTGCCCTTGATAGGTTTTATATTTTACCGGTCTCATGGTGATAGTTTGGAGACCGGGTTATAGGATCGATAGCCGTACTATCAAGGGGGGCTCTCAAGTGAGTAGCGTGATCGTATCATTTGTCGACAGCTCAAACCATTGCATCCTTGCATCATCTTTCTTGATTCTTATTGTATTTTATTTTGAGGTTTTAGAGCTTGTGGTTATCTTCGTGACAAGCTCTAGCACATCGAAAACGGATTTCATATGCTTCTTCTATCGCGTTTTCGGTGTTGGAGGTCTTACCGGTCTTTTTCAAGGAAGGGTTCTCACCATTTTCTCTTGGGCCTTTTCTAATTTACTTCTTATTGTTAGTTCTATCAAGATTGTGTTAGGCCTTGTCGCTAGCTTTCCAACAAACTTGGTTTCGTTGAATTCGGAGCCCCTTTGCAGAAGTTGTGGCAGTTTTGGTGTTCTGAAAGGCTGCAGCGGTACTACCGCGGACAGGAGCGGATTTAATTTTTTACTACCGCTCTTGGGAGAGGTACTACCACTTGGAGCGGTACTACCGCGGCTACTTCCGTGGCTACTTCTGCTCTAGACCAAAAACTCTTCACAAGTCCAGCGGTGGTAGGCACGGATGTATTTTTTTAGTACCACTCGCAAGCAGTAGTACCACTACCCTTAGCGGTAGTACCGCTACCCCTAGCGGTAGTACCATGAGGACGAGCGGTAGTACCGCTCTGTGCGGGCTGTGAGCATAACGGTTGGATTTTTCCCCACCTATAAAAGGGGGTCTTCTTCCCCAATGAACCTTATCTCTTTAGCTCGTGTTCTTCCCCCATTGTTGACCTTCTTCGAGCTTGCTAACTCTCAATCCCTCCGTGGATTCTTGCTAGTTTTTGAGGGAAAAGAGAGAGGAGATCTAGATCCACATTTCCACCAATCACTTTCTCCTCTATGTGAGGGGAACCCCTTGGATCTAGTTCTTGGAGTTCTTGGTGTTCTCCTTCTTGTTCTTCCTCTCATTTTCCTCCCTAGCATTAGTTGCTTCGGTGGGATTTGAGAGAGAAGGACTTGGGCACTCCGTGTGCCCTTGCCATTGCATTTGGTGCATCGGTTTGAGTTCTCCACGTGATACGTGGAAGTTACAAGTTGAGAAGCTTATTACTCTTGGGTGCTTGGTACCCTTGAGCTTGTTCCTCTTGGGTGCTTGGGCGCCCTAGACGGTTGGTGGTGTTCGGAGCTCAATCATTGTGGTGTAAAGCTCCGGGAAAGCGTCGGGTTCTCCAATTAGGTTATGGAGATCGCCCCGAGCATTTTGACGGGTACCGGTGACCGCCCCCAAGGGTTGCCAAAGTGTACGGGTTCGGTGACCGCCCCCAAGGGTTGCCATTTGTACGGGTTCGGTGACCGCCCTCAAGGGTCCCTTACTGGAATCACGGCATCTTGCATTGTGCGAGGGCGTGAGGAGATTACGGTGGCCCTAGTGGCTTCTTGGGGAGCATTGTGCCTCCACACCGCTCCAAATGGAGATTAGCATCCGCAAGGGTGTGAACTTCGGGATACATCGTCGTCTCCGCGTGCCTCGGTTATCTCTTACCCGAGCCCTTTACTTATGCACTTTACTTTGTGATAGCCATAGTGTTCCATGTTATATATCTTGCTATCACATAGTTGTTTATCTTGCTTAGCATAAGTTGTTGGTGCACATAGGTGAGCCTAGTTGTTTTAGGTTTTGTGCTTGACAAATTAACCGTTAGGTTTATTCCGCATTTGTTCAAGACTAAACCGTAATTATTTTAAAGCGCCTATTCACCCCCCCCCTCTAGGCGACATCCACGATCTTTCAATTGGTATCAGAGCCTCGTCTCTCTTTATTGGGCTTTACCGCCTAGAGAGTAAGGATGTCGACTAGGGGTTTAGGATTCTCTGACACTCTTAGTTTCGATGGCACAAATTTTGATGTTTGGTTAATTCGCATGCTTAATCTCTTTAGGGTCATGGACCCAAATTTAGAGCGAATTGTAGATATGGGTTTTTCTCCTCCAAAGGATCCCCAAAGATTATCTTTAGAGGATGAGAAAAACTCTTATGTCAATGCGCAAGCTTCTAATGTGCTTTTCGATGCCTTGAGCAATGTAGTTATATTTGAACTCATGTCATTCCGGGATGCTCATGAGTTGTGGACAAAGCTTCAAGATAAATATGGTGTGTCCAAGTTTTGTAAGGATGATTGTTCTCCCTCCACCTCCGGCCGTGTTGCGTTCTCAACTTCTTCTACTTCACCTACATGTGGTTTGCCACAAGGTAATGACATGGTGAGTAGTGGTGTTCATTGCAATGATTATAGTGGGCTTATTGTTGATAATCCTTCATCACTTTCTTATTGCAATGCTTCATCTTTGGACTTTAGCACTTTGAGCACTCCAAATGTTTCACATGCTTGTGTTAATAGTCCTTGCATATCATGTAGAAATTGCTTGACTAAATCATGATGATATGCTTGCTATATCTTGTTGCCATGATAAAAATGCATGTATTTCCTCGAGTTGTTGTGCTAACAAGAGGAAACCCAATACTCCATGGAACAAGATGTGGTCTTGAATGGTGCTTCAAGGGATCCTACATCATCATCTATTGCTTTTTGCCTTATGGCCAAGGCTTCAAAGGTATCTCCCACCTTGAATCCCAATATATCTTGTGATGATGATGTCGATTATGATGAAGAGAATGATGATGTTGCCTCCTTAAAAATTAAGGGGGAAATGATTTTGAAAGCTCTTCTTAAGAATAAAATTGCTCGCTCCAACTTTATGAAAATCATGTCTATTGCTATTGAGGGCAAGAAATATATTGATGAGTTGGAATCTCGTCTTGAGGAGCATGAGGTCACCATTGATAAAATGGAAAGTCATGAGCGTGATTACGCTAATGAGATTGCGGACCTCTCTCAAGCTCTTGAACTTTAACAAACCACCAAGGAATCTCTTAAGGAGACTTTTGCTCTAGAATTATCTAGAGTGAAGGAATCTCATGATAGAGCTCTTGAGGTGGCCAATGTTTTTGAAACTAAAAATGTTAAGCTTGAAGTTGCTCATGCTAGACTCCTTGAGGATTTTGAGCACCTCGAAAATGGCTCAAGGGTCATCAAGGGTGAGCTCATCAAACTCACCGAGTCCCATGCACAACTTAAAGCTTCATATTCAAAAGAGCTTGTAAAGTTGCCTTCTCCTCTTGCTATTATTGATGATGCTTGTGCTACTAACTCTATTACTTGCGAGGCATCCATTTTGAAGGAGAATGTTGAGCTTCGGGCTCAACTTGAGTTGCTATCTAGCAATTATGAGAAATTGGAGGAAAGCCATGAAAAGCTCTCAAGCTCTCATGATGATATTCTAGTATCTCATAATGTGCTAAAGATAGCTCATGAGGCCATGCTTGCTAAGGTAACATCTAGTGAGCTTCATGTGGATACTAGCACTACTTTTAGTCAAAATGCTATATTGCCTTGTGCTAGTCCTCGCGATTCATCCATGCATAACATTGGTACATCTTGTGATGAATTGCTTTCCTTGCCTTGTTGCTCTAACGATGAAGCTTATACTTCCTCTAGTGCTTGTGTTGAGACTAACCATGTAGAGGAAATCAAAGAGCTCAAGGCCCAAGTCACTTCTTTGAAGAAAGATTTGGAAAAGTGTCATGAAGGGAATGCCACACTCAACAATATCTTGAGTGTACAAAAATCCCCCAATGACAAAGGTGGACTTGGATTCAACTCCAATAAGAAGAAGAAGTCCAAGAGCAACAACAAGAAGGGCCAAAAACAAGTCAAGAATTCGGCCAAGGTTATTTGCTTCAAGTGCAAAATTGAAGGGCATCATGTTAGATCTTGCCCATTGAAGAAGAAGCCCATTAGTGACAAGCAACAAGGTAAGCGTCCACAAGTTCACTCTCATGCTCAACCTCAAGTTGAAGAAAGGCCTCTTCCCAAGAATAATCAAGCTAATGCTTCTCAAGTTGAGAAATCAAGTGAGAAGAAAGTGAAGAGTAGACGTTGCTACTCATGTCGTGAGAAAGGTCACCTCGCTTCTTCATGCACTAGTGGTAACTCATCTAACCCAATTATTATTAATGATACCTATTCTCTTGGGAAGGATAAGGTTGGCAGTGTGTTTGCCAAGTTTGTTGGTACTCAAAGTGGTGTCAAGCAAAGAATCATTTGGGTAGCCAAGCCTATTGTGACTAACCTCTTAGGACCCAACTTGGTTGGGTACCAACTAGCTCAAACTTGATCAATAGGTGTCAACGGAGGGCATTGGAGACTTGGCTACATTATGAAGAATGAAGGGGACTTCATCACTCTTATTGTCTCAAGCCAAGTCAATTGAATTATCAAGTTTATATCTTATATCCAATGTGCCTCCTTGCGGTAACTTGTGCTTAAATTGTTTACATTGAAAGTTACTTGCCCATTTGCATGCTTGGTTTTGTTCCTTGCATGTGTTTGTATATGTTGTGCTTCCAACTTGATTATCTTGAGCAATCAAGTATGTGTGTGTTGGTTTGCACATCATGTACATGTGTGTCGTACGTTGAGCCTTTGTGCATCTTGTTTGTATCTTAGTTGGCTCTTGTGAGAGATTAATGGAATATCCCATTGTGGGGGAGTGATGTGCTTTGTGCACCTCACAATCCTATAAATGTGTGTACATGAGGAATACCATCTAGTATCGATATTACAAGATTATCTAGTCACTATGTGGTATGTCTTCTCATGAGAAATTCAAATTCTATATAGTTCATTAATTATCTCTTGTTCGATCCTCTTATTGCCTCTTGTTAAGTTTTCTTTAATTGGTATCACATTATGGGGGAGTAATATGCTATGTATATTACTAGCTTAGAAAATGTGTACATTTGAGATATTGTCACCTAGGGTTGATATTGTAGATTATCTTGTTCCTAGGTGGCATGTTAGCTCTACAATTTGCAATTTGCTTGTGTTTGGTGTGAAGATGATGTTGGATATCCTTGCTATCTACCAACGGGAATTATTTGCAAATACTTCTTGTCTTTTGACAATTGGTACTCACTTATGTGTGGTAGAAATTATTGATCATCTTTACATTGGCCTTTGATTTTATTTGCCTTATCTCTTGCCTAGGTTTGTGTCAACTCCCTGTGTCTTCCATACCGCTTGTGGATCTTGTTAATTTCTTGATCTTGTCTAGTGTTTTCCAGATATAGTGAAAGTGGTGATCCCACCTTGTGCATTTTGTATTCAAATGCAAATTCTCTATAATGCACTAGTCTTGGGGGAGCTATCCTATTTTCTATAAAATACTCATCTTGTGGTCCTTATCAAGTGTGTGTTGGTGGAACACAAACCGTTTCTTTTTGGTACTTTGTGCCATCATGAAACTTTGTAGAGAGCTTGGTTTGTTTGGAAACATTCTCTCTTTTGGGAGTTTGACATCTTTATTTTTGCGTGTATCATTGGATATCTCGTTCCTTGATGTATCTTTCAGCTGATATCCTCCAAGTGATGATTTATTATTTTGGTTTCTTTTCTTCACTTGGTTTTTCTTTGTCAATTGGTGTCGGTTCTTGAAATTATTGAGCATGCATATTAACTTCATGTAGTATCTTTGGCATGCTTTCTTTCTTTGACCCAATATATAGGGGAAACTCCACCAAGTCGCAAACTGGATGAGATGTGCATGAAATTCATTTTCATATCTATGTGCACATATTTATGTGGATTTTGTCCTATGTATTGTTGGTGTTTCTAACTCTTTGGTCCCAATGAGTTTGGGTACCATTTTGTTTGTGTTGTTGTTCTAGGAACAATTGGAGATGCATTGGATGCTCGGCTCACTCACAAGGAAGGTGGTGTCACCATGTGCTTATAGGAGTCAAGCTAGGATGCTCAATGAACTACTATCTACTACCTTCAATTGGTTTCTTCTACATCCTTCCAATGATATCTCGGTAACAAGTATCTATTCATGCATTATTTTCTTGCATTCAACCTTGTGTAGGTTGCATCTTGGCATGCTATTCATTCCATCTTGTGATACTTGTTCCTTTCTCAAAGCATCTCAACAACGATCTCATGTTGCTAGTTGTGATGTCTTTGATGGTTGTATGGTAGGAATTCATTTATATACAATAAGACAATATCTAGCCATGTGCTATGCTTCCAAGGAAATATCTTATTGGTATATGTATGACTTCCTTTTGGATATCTTGTTCCTCGTGTTGTAACTATTTCAGGTGTACATCCTTCTTTGTAGATATATGTCATCATGATTTCGTCTACCTAGAATCTTATACACTTGAGAGAAGTTGTGTATCTAGTTGATATCCTTTCTTTCACATCCACCTTGTCTTTCTTATGTTATTTCTTTGGTGGCTTCGTGAAAGCTTTTGCCTTGAGTGCGTGTCTTCTATCGTTGCATCTTGATGCACTCTTGTGTGGTGAAGATTATTTTCCTCATGCTTATCTTTACGAGGCTTTTGCCATCTTAATTGGTAGCCCTCGTCTTGATGAGGCTTTCATCTTCTATCTTCACCACGGGTTGTCACAAGCATAGGTTCTTTATATGCTTATTAGTGAGCTTGTGATCCTGTTTGCTTGGTGTGTGTGGGGAGGACATGTCATGCACCTTGTATCTCATTTTTCTAAGACTATGTTGATGCTTAATGCTCATCCTTATTTTAGTCTTCTCAAGTGCTTTGCCATGACTCACACACATCATTTTGGTTGAGCTTATTCTTAGTTGCCTCTTTTACATGATTGCTCAACCATTTGTTTGTTGCAAGTGCTAGGCTTTGTTTCCTATATGTTCACTTGCACTTGTTGTATGTTTCTATTGATTTTGGGGGAGCTATGATCCTGTTTTGTGCACTTTGTATGCAAATACAAATATTCTTATGTGTACACAAATCATGGGGAGCTTCTCTAGTTTCTTTAGAACACTCCTTTGCTCATATCATAATATGCTTTATTCATGTGGCTCGTAGGATCATTGGCCTAGTTGGTTCAATTGGTATCTTTTGATAGCTTGCTTCAATTGGTATCTTTTTATTGCTTGATTGCTTGTTTCTCTCTTTGTTATGTATTTGCGGCATATCATTCTTTTGCAATCTTTGGGCCTCAGTATAGTTTGTCTTCCTCCAAGTATTTACCATTGGATATGTGTTTTGAATTCCACTCTCTTGTTGAGAAATACACAATTTATGGAGGACCACAATTTATATTGGCCTTCTAAGCTTTTTGCCCATTTTGGCAATCGATGCTAATGGGGGAGAAGTTTCAGAGAGTTTTGCGGAGAAGCTTTGGTTTATGTTTCCTTAGCATTTGCATCTCATTCGCATGCATTATTGGTTGTTGCATTGCATGGTGATGCATAATTCCTTATATAAACTCTCTTGAAAGTGATTGTCATCAATTACCAAAATGGGGGAGATTGAAAGGACATGTGGTGCCCCCATGTGTGGTTTTGGTAATTGATGACATTCTCTATGGACTAATGGTTGCATTGAGTTATATTTGAAGGATTTGTCCATAGGCATTTCTTGAAGTCCATGTGTTGGTTTCAAGGAGTTTATGTGTTGACCAACGTGCTATTAAGGAATTATCCAAAGATTGGTCATGTGAGTGTTGAGCTTATTGCAAGCATGTCTTGAAGACGAAGATTGTGATACCATTCATGTTTACCTTCAAGACATCATCCAAATGAAGAGAGTTGGAAAGAGTCAAGGTTGATCAAGACTAAGTACAGAGAGTGATTCAAGTTGATCATCACACAAAGCGTAGAAGATACGCCGAGTGGGATCAAGTGATCTCATGGTATGGTAAGCATTGTCCATTGTGCTTTGTGTACTAACCCATGGTCTATGTGGGAGTTCTATGTGGGGTTAGGTACGTGTTCATGGGCTTGCGTCAAGAGGAAGATATCACTCAACCAATGGAGAGGATGACATCAAGTGGTGATCGTCATCAAGAATTCCGTGCGCAAGTTCAAGTGGAGCATCACGAAGAGATCAAGTGCTTGATGCTTGCCGCCCATTGTGGTGTCAATGGACTTGTGAAGATGTGCCGAAGATGTTGGGAATCGTAGCATAATTTTAAAATTTTCCTACGCTCACCAAGATGCATCTATGGAGTCTACTAGCAACGAGGGGAAAGGAGTGCATCTACATACCCTTGTAGATCGCGAGCGGAAGCGTTCCAATGAACGTGGATGACGGAGTCGTACTCGCCGTGATCCAAATCACCGATGACTGAGTGCCGAACGGACGGCACCTCCGCGTTCAACACACGTACGGTGCAGCGACGTCTCCTCCTTCTTGATCCAGCAAGGGGGAAGGAGAGGTTGATGGAGATCCAGCAGCACGACGGCGTGGTGGTGGATGTAGCGGGATGCCGGCAGGGCTTCGCCGGGCTTATACGAGAGAGAGAGGTGTTGCAGGGGAGGAGTGAGGCGCCCAAAGGCTGTCGGTTGCTGCCCTCCCTCCCCCCCTTTATATAGGCCCCTAGGGGGGTGCGCCAGCCCTGGGAGATGGGATCTCCGGGGGGGGGGGGGGCGGCGGCCAAGTGGGGGGGAAGGGGTGCCTTGCCCCCCAAGGCAAGGGGAAAGCTCCCCCCCTAGGGTTCCCAACCCTAGGCGCATGGGGGGAGGCCCAAGGGGGGCGCCCCAGCCCACTAAGGGCTGGTTCCCTTCCACTTGCAGCCCACGGGGCCCTCCGGGATAGGTGGCCCCACCCGGTGGACCCCCGGGACCCTTCCGGTGGTCCCGGTACAATACCGGTAATCCCCAAAACTTTCCCGGTGGCCGAAACTTGACTTCCTATATATAATTCTTCACCTCCGGACCATTCCGGAACCTCTCGTGACGTCCGGGATCTTATCTGGGACTCCGAAAAACTTTCGGGTTTCCGCATACATATATCTCTACAACCCTAGCGTCACCGGACCTTAAGTGTGTAGACCCTACGGGTTCGGGAGACATGCAGACATGACCGAGACGCCTCTCCGGTCAATAACCAACAGCGGGATCTGGATACCCATGTTGGCTCCCACATGCTCCACGATGATCTCATCGGATGAAACACGGTGTCGAGGATTCAATCAATCCGTATGCAATTCCCTTTGTCAATCGGTATGTTACTTGCCCGAGATTCGATCGTCGGTATCCCAATACCTTGTTCAATCTCGTTACCGGCAAGTCTCTTTACTCGTACCGCAATGCATGATCCCGTGACTGACGCCTTAGTCACATTGAGCTCATTATGATGATGCATTACCGAGTGGGCCCAGAGATACCTCTCCGTCACACGGAGTGACAAATCCCAGTCTCGATCCGTGCCAACCCAACAGACACTTTCGGAGATACCCGTAGTGCACCTTTATAGTCACCCAGTTACGTTGTGACGTTTGGCACACCCAAAGCACTCCTACGGTATCCGGGAGTTGCACGATCTCATGGTCTAAGGAAAAGATACTTGACATTGGAAAAGCTCTAGCAAACGAAACTACACGATCTTTTATGCTATGCTTAGGATTGGGTCTTGTCCATCACATCATTCTCCTAATGATGTGATCCCGTTATCAATGACATCCAATGTCCATAGTCAGGAAACCATGACTATCTGTTGATCAACGAGCTAGTCAACTAGAGGCTCACTAGGGACACGTTGTGGTTTATGTATTCACACATGTATTACGATTTCCGGACAATACAATTATAGCATGAATAATAGACAATTACCATGAACAAAGAAATATAATAATAACCATTTATTATTGCCTCTAGGGCATATTTCCAACAGTCTCCCACTTGCACTAGAGTCAATAATCTAGTTACATTGTGATGAATCGAACACCCATTGCGTCCTGGTGTTGATCATGTTTTGCCCTAGGGAGAGGTTTAGTCAACGGATCTGCTACATTCAGGTCCGTGTGTACTTTACAAATATCTATGTCTCCATTTTGAACACTTTCACGAATGGAGTTGAAGCGACGCTTGATATGCCTGGTCTTCCTGTGAAACCTGGGCTCCTTCGCAAGGGCAATAGCTCTAGCGTTGTCACAGAATAGAGTCATTGGGCCCGACGCATTGGGAATCACCCCTAGGTCGGTAATGAACTCCTTCATCCAGACTGCTTCCTGTGCTGCCTCCGAGGCTGCCATGTACTCCGCTTCACATGTAGATCCCGCCATGACGCTTTGCTTGCAACTGCACCAGCTTACTGCTCCTCCATTCAAAATATACACGTATCCGGTCTGTGACTTCGAGTCATCCAGATCTGTGTCGAAGCTAGCGTCGACGTAACCCTTTACGACGAGCTCTTCGTCACCTCCATAAACGAGAAACATATCCTTAGTCCTCTTCAGGTACTTCAGGATATTCTTGACCGCTGTCCAGTGTTCCTTGCCGGGATTACTTTGGTACCTTCCTACCAAACTTACGGCAAGGTTTACATCAGGTCTGGTACACAGCATGGCATACATAATAGACCCTATAGCCGAGGCATAGGGGATGACACTCATCTCTTCTATATCTTCTGCCGTGGTCGGGCATTGAGCCGTGCTCAATTGCACACCTTGCAATACAGGCAAGAACCCCTTCTTGGACTGATCCATACTGAACTTCTTCAATATCTTATCAAGGTATGTACTCTGTGAAAGACCAATGAGGCGTCTCGATCTATCTCTATAGATCTTGATGCCTAATATATAAGCAGCTTCTCCAAGGTCCTTCATTGAAAAACACTTATTCAAATAGGCCTTTATACTTTCCAAGAATTCTATATCATTTCCCATCAATAATATGTCATCCACATATAATATGAGAAATGCTACAGAGCTCCCACTCACTTTCTTGTAAACACAGGCTTCTCCATAAGTCTGTGTAAACCCAAACGCTTTGATCATCTCATCAAAGCGAATGTTCCAACTCCGAGATGCTTGCACCAGCCCATAGATTGAGCGCTGGAGCTTGCACACTTTGTTAGCATTCTTAGGATCGACAAAACCTTCCGGCTGCATCATATACAACTCTTCCTTAAGGAAGCCGTTAAGGAATGCCGTTTTGACGTCCATCTGCCATATCTCATAATCGTAGTATGCGGCAATTGCTAACATGATTCGGACGGACTTCAGCTTCGCTACGGGTGAGGAAGTCTCATCGTAGTCAACCCCTTGAACTTGTCGATAACCCTTAGCGACAAGTCGAGCTTTGTAGATGGTCACATTACCATCCGCGTCCGTCTTCTTCTTAAAGATCCATTTGTTTTCTATGGCTCGCCGCTCATCGGGCAAGTCAGTCAAAGTCCATACTTTGTTTTCATACATGGATTCTATCTCGGATTTCATGGCTTCTAGCCATTTGTCGGAATCCGGGCCCGCCATCGCTTCTTCATAGTTCGAAGGTTCACCGTTGTCTAACAACATGATTTCCAGGACAGGGTTGCCGTACCACTCTGGTGCGGAACGTGTCCTTGTGGACCTACGAGGTTCAGTAGTAACTTGATCCGAAGCTTCATGATCATCATCATTAACTTCCTCCCCAGTCGGTGTAGGCACCACAGGAACATTTTCCCGCGCTGCGCTACCTTCCGGTTCGGAAGGGGTGACTATCACCTCATCAAGTTCCACTTTCCTCCCACTCAATTCTTTCGAGAGAAACTCCTTCTCTAGAAAGGACCCGTTCTTGGCAACGAAGATCTTGCCTTCGGATCTGAGGTAGAATGTATACCCAATAGTTTCCTTAGGGTATCCTATGAAGACGCATTTTTCCGACTTGGGTTCGAGCTTTTCAGGTTGAAGTTTCTTGACATAAGCATCGCATCCCCAAACTTTTAGAAACGACAGCTTAGGTTTCTTCCCAAACCATAATTCATACGGTGTCGTCTCAACGGATTTCGACGGAGCCCTATTTAAAGTGAATGCGGCAGTCTCTAAAGCATAACCCCAAAATGAGAGCGGTAAATCGGTAAGAGACATCATAGATCGCACCATATCCAATAGAGTGCGATTACGACATTCGGACACACCATTTCTCTGAGGTGTTCCAGGCAGCGTGAGTTGTGAAACTATTCCACATTTCCTTAAGTGTGTACCAAATTCATGACTCAAATATTCTCCTCCACGATCTGATCGTAAGAATTTTATTTTTCTGTCACGTTGATTCTCAACTTCACTCTGAAATTCCTTGAACTTTTCAAAGGTATCAGACTTGTGTTTCATTAGGTAGACATACCCATATCTACTTAAATCATCAGTGAGAGTGAGAACATAATGATATCCTCCGCGAGCATCAACACTCATTGGACCACACACATCGGTATGTATGATTTCCAATAAGTTGGTTGCTCGCTCCATTGTTCCGGAGAACGGAGTCTTGGTCATCTTACCCATGAGGCATGGTTCGCACGTGTCAAATGATTCGTAATCAAGAGACTCCAAAAGTCCATCTGCATGGAGCTTCTTCATGCGCTTGACACCAATGTGACCAAGGCGGCAGTGCCACAAGTATGTGGGACTATCGTTATCAACTTTACATCTTTTGGTATTCACACTATGAACATGTGTAACCTCACGTTCGAGATTCATCAAAAATAAACCATTGACCAGCGGGGCATGACCATAAAACATATCTCTCAAATAAATAGAACAACCATTATTCTCGGATTTAAATGAGTAGCCATCTCGAATTAAACGAGATCCAGATACAATGTTCATGCTCAAAGCTGGCACTAAATAACAATTATTGAGGTTTAAAATTAATCCCGTGGGTAGATGCAGAGGTAGCGTGCCGACGGCGATCACATCGACCTTGGAACCATTCCCGACGCGCATCGTCACCTCGTCCTTTGCCAGTCTCCGTTTATTCCGTAGTTCCTGCTTTGAGTTACAAATATGAGCAACCGCACCGGTATCAAATACCCAGGAGCTACTACGAGTACTGGTAAGGTACACATCAATTACTTGTATATCACATATACCTTGGGTGTTGCCGGCCTTCTTCTTGTCCGCTAAATATTTGGGGCAGTTCCGCTTCCAGTGACCACTTCCCTTGCAATAAAAGCACTCAGTCCCGGGCTTGGGTCCATTCTTTGACTTCTTCCCAGTAACCGGTTTACCGGGCGCGGCAACTCCCTTGCCGTCCTTTTTGAAGTTCTTCTTACCCTTGCCCTTCTTGAACTTAGTGGTTTTATTCACCATCAACACTTGATGTTCTTTTCTGATCTCCACCTCCGCTGATTTCAGCATTGAATATATCTCAGGAATGGTCTTTTCCATCCCCTGCATATTGAAGTTCATCAGAAAGCTCTTGTAGCTTGGTGGAAGCGACTGAAGGATTCTGTCAATGACCGCGTCATCCGGGAGATTAACTCCCAGCTGAGTCAAGCGGTTGTGCAACCCAGACATTCTGAGTATGTGCTCACTTACAGAACTATTTTCCTCCATTTTACAGCTGAAGAACTTGTCGGAGACTTCATATCTCTCGACCCGGGCATGAGCTTGGAAAACCAATTTTAGCTCCTCGAACATCTCATATGCTCCATGTTTCTCAAAACGCTTTTGGAGACCCGGTTCTAAGCTGTAAAGCATGCCGCACTGAACGAGGGAGTAATCATTAGCACGTGATTGCCAAGCGTTCATAACGTCTTGGTTCTCTGGGATTGGTGCTTCACCTAGCGGTGCTTCTAAGACATAATCTTTCTTGGCTACTATGAGGATGATCCTCAGGTTCCGGACCCAGTCCGTATAGTTGCTGCCATCATCTTTCAGCTTGGTTTTCTCTAGGAACGCGTTGAAATTGAGGACAACGTTGGCCATTAGATCTACAAGACATAGTGTAAAGATTTTAGACTAAGTTCATGATAATTAAGTTCATCTAATCAAATTATTTAATGAACTCCCACTCAGATAGACATCCCTCTAGTCATCTAAGTGAAACATGATCCGAGTTTAACTAGGCCGTGTCCGATCATCACGTGAGACGGACTAGTCAAGATCGGTGAACATCTCCATGTTGATCGTATCTTCTATATGACTCATGCTCGACCTTTCGGTCCTCCGTGTTCCGAGGCCATGTCTGTACATGCTAGGCTCGTCAAGTCAACCTAAGTGTATTGCGTGTGTTCTGAGGCCATGTCTGTACATGCTAGGCTCGTCAACACCCGTTGTATTCGAACGTTAGAATCTATCACACCCGATCATCACGTGGTGCTTCGAAACAACGAACCTTCGCAACGGTGCACAGTTAGGGTGAACACTTTCTTGAAATTATTATAAGGGATCATCTTACTTACTACCGTCGTTCTAAGCAAATAAGATGCAAAAACATGATAAACATCACATGCAATCAAATAGTGACATGATATGGCCAATATCATTATGCTCCTTTGATCTCCATCTTCGGGGCACCATGATCATCTTCGTCACCGGCATGACACCATGATCTCCATCATCATGATCTCCATCATTGTGTCTTCATGAAGTCGTCACGCCAACGATTACTTCTACTTCTATGGCTAACGCGTTTAGCAACAAAGTAAAGTAATTTACATGGTGTTATTCAATGACACGCAGGTCATACAAAATAATAAAGACAACTCCTATGGCTCCTGCCGGTTGTCATACTCATCGACATGCAAGTCGTGATTCCTATTACAAGAATATGATCAATCTCATACATCACATATATCATTCATCACATCTTCTGGCCATATCACATCACATAGCACTTGCTGCAAAAACAAGTTAGACGTCCTCTAATTGTTGTTGCAAGTTTTTACGTGGTTTGTAGGTTTCTAGCAAGAACGTTTCTTACCTACGTATGACCACAACGTGATTTGCCAATTTCTATTTACCCTTCATAAGGACCCTTTTCATCGAATCCGTTCCGACTAAAGTAGGAGAGACAGACACCCGCTAGCCACCTTATGCATCTAGTGCATGTCAGTCGGTGGAACCTGTCTCACGTAAGAGTACGTGTAAGGTCGGTCCGGGCTGCTTCATCCTACAATGCCACCGAAACAAGAAAAGACTAGTAGCGGCAAGAAGAATTGGCAAACTCAACGCCCACAACTTCTTTGTGTTCTACTCGTGCATAGTAACTACGCATAGACCTGGCTCATGATGCCACTGTTGGGAATCGTAGCATAATTTTAAAATTTTCCTACGCTCACCAAGATGCATCTATGGAGTCTACTAGCAACGAGGGAAAAGGAGTGCATCTACATACCCTTGTAGATCGCGAGCAGAAGCGTTCCAATGAACGTGGATGACGGAGTCGTACTCGCCGTGATCCAAATCACCGATGACTGAGTGTCGAA
Source organism: Aegilops tauschii subsp. strangulata (assembly GCF_002575655.3). Taxonomy (NCBI): domain Eukaryota; kingdom Viridiplantae; phylum Streptophyta; class Magnoliopsida; order Poales; family Poaceae; genus Aegilops; species Aegilops tauschii. The sequence continues at coordinate 7,257,689 of NC_053039.3, forward strand.
CGGACGGCACCTCCGCGTTCAACACACGTACGGTGCAGCGACGTCTCCTCCTTCTTGATCCAGCAAGGGGGAAGGAGAGGTTGATGGAGATCCAGCAGCACGATGGCGTGGTGGTGGATGTAGCGGGATGCCGGCAGGGCTTCGCCGGGCTTATACGAGAGAGAGAGGTGTTGCAGGGGAGGAGGGAGGCGCCCAAAGGCTGTCGGTTGCTGCCCTCCCTCCCCCCTTTATATAGGCCCCTGGGGGGGTGCGCCAGCCCTGGGAGATGGGATCTCCGGGGGGGGCGGCGGCCAAGTGGGGGGGAAGGGGTGCCTTGCCCCCCAAGGCAAGGGGAAAGCTCCCCCCCTAAGGTTCCCAACCCTAGGCGCATGGGGGGGAGGCCCAAGGGGGGCGCCCCAGCCCACTAAGGGCTGGTTCCCTTCCACTTTCAGCCCACGGGGCCCTCCGGGATAGGTGGCCCCACCCGGTGGACCCCCGGGACCCTTCCGGTGGTCCCGGTACAATACCGGTAATCCCCGAAACTTTCCCGGTGGCCGAAACTTGACTTCCTATATATAATTCTTCACCTCCGGACCATTCCGGAACCTCTCGTGACGTCCGGGATCTCATCCGGGACTCCGAACAACTTTCGGGTTTCCGCATACATATATCTCTACAACCCTAGCGTCACCGGACCTTAAGTGTGTAGACCCTACGGGTTCGGGAGACATGCAGACATGACCGAGACGCCTCTCCGGTCAATAACCAACAGCGGGATCTGGATACCCATGTTGGCTCCCACATGCTCCACGATGATCTCATCGGATGAACCACGGTGTCGAGGATTCAATCAATCCGTATGCAATTCCCTTTGTCAATCGGTATGTTACTTGCCCGAGATTCGATCGTCGGTATCCCAATACCTTGTTCAATCTCGTTACCGGCAAGTCTCTTTACTCGTACCGCAATGCATGATCCCGTGACTAACGCCTTAGTCACATTGATCTCACTATGATGATGCATTACCGAGTGGGCCCAGAGATACCTCTCCGTCACACGGAGTGACAAATCCCAGTCTCGATCCGTGCCAACCCAACAGACACTTTCGGAGATACCCGTAGTGCACCTTTATAGTCACCCAGTTACGTTGTGACGTTTGGCACACCCAAAGCACTCCTACGGTATCCGGGAGTTGCACGATCTCATGGTCTAAGGAAAAGATACTTGACATTGGAAAAGCTCTAGCAAACGAAACTACATGATCTTTTATGCTATGCTTAGGATTGGGTCTTGTCCATCACATCATTCTCCTAATGATGTGATCCCGTTATCAATGACGTCCAATGTCCATAGTCAGGAAACCATGACTATCTGTTGATCAACGAGCTAGTCAACTAGAGGCTCACTAGGGACACGTTGTGGTTTATGTATTCACACATGTATTACGATTTCCGGACAATACAATTATAGCATGAATAATAGACAATTACCATGAACAAAGAAATATAATAATAACCATTTATTATTGCCTCTAGGGCATATTTCCAACAGAAGAGTGGCTCACCCATAGTGGAGTATGGGGGAGCAATCATCTAGTCTTCATCGACCCAACGCAATCAAGAAAGGTGGTCCAACTTGAGGGAGTCAAGATCGTCATCATCTAGCTCAAGTGGACTTCATGCAAGGCAAAGGTTTGCCCTTGATAGGTTTTATATTTTACCGGTCTCATGGTGATAGTTTGGAGACCGGGTTATAGGATCGATAGCCGTACTATCAAGGGGGGCTCTCAAGTGAGTAGCGTGATCGCATCGTTTGTCGAGAGCTCAAACCATTGCATCCTTGCATCATCTTTCTTGATTCTTATTTGTATTTTATTTTGAGGTTTTAGAGCTTGTGGTTATCTTCGTGACAAGCTCTAGTACATCAAAAACGGATTTCATATGCTTCTTCTATCGCGTTTTCGGTGTTGGAGGTCTTACCGGTCTTTTTCAAGGAAGGGTTCTCACCATTTTCTCCTGGGCCTTTTCTAATTTACTTCTTATTGTTAGTTCTATCAAGATTGTGTTAGCCCTTGTCTCTAGCTTTCCAACAAACTTGGTTTCATTGAATTCGGAGTCCGTTTGCAGAAGTTGTGGCAGTTTTGGTGTTCTGAAAAGGCTGCAGCGGTACTACCGCGGACAGGAGCGGATGTAATTTTTTACTACCGCTCTTGGGAGCGGTACTACCGCGGCTACTTCCGTGGCTACTTCCGCTCCGGACCAAAATATCGTCACAAGTCCAGCGGTGGTAGGCACGGATGTATTTTTTAGTACCGCTCGCAAGCAGTAGTACCGCTACCCCTAGCGGTAGTACCGTGAGGACGAGCGGTAGTACCGCTCTGTGCGGGCTGTGAGCATAACGGTTGGATTTTTCCCCACCTATAAAAGGGGGTCTTCTTCCCCAATGAACCTTATCTCTTTAGCTCGTGTTCTTCCCCCATTGTTGACCTTCTTCGAGCTTGCAAACTCTCAATCCCTCCGTGGATTCTTGCTAGTTTTTGAGGGAAAAGAGAGAGGAGATCTAGATCCACATTTCCACCAATCACTTTCTCCTCTATGTGAGGGGAACCCCTTGGATCTAGTTCTTGGAGTTCTTGGTGTTCTCCTTCTTGTTCTTCCTCTCATTTTCCTCCCTAGCATTAGTTGCTTCGATGGGATTTGAGAGAGAAGGACTTGGGCACTCCGTGTGCCCTTGCCGTTGCATTTGGTGCATCGGTTTGAGTTCTCCACGTGATACGTGGAAGTTACAAGTTGAGAAGCTTGTTACTCTTGGGTGCTTGGTACCCTTGAGCTTGTTCCTCTTGGGTGCTTGGGCGCCCTAGACGGTTGGTGGTGTTCGGAGCTCAATCATTGTGGTGTAAAGCTCCGGGGCAAGCGTCGGGGTCTCCAATTAGGTTGTGGAGATCGCCCCGAGCATTTTGACGGGTACCGGTGACCGCCCCCAAGGGTTGCCAAAGTGTACGGGTTCGGTGACCGCCCCCAAGGGTTGCCATTTGTACGGGTTCAGTGACTGCCCTCAAGGGTCCCTTAGTGGAATCACGGCATCTTGCATTGTGCGAGGGCGTGAGGAGATTACGGTGGCCCTAGTGGCTTCTTGGGGAGCATTGTGCCTCCACACCGCTCCAAACGGAGATTAGCATCCGCAAGGGTGTGAACTTCGGGATACATCGTCGTCTCCGCGTGCCCCAGTTATCTCTTACCCGAGCCTTTACTTATGCACTTTACTTTGTGATAGCCATAGTGTTCCATGTTATATATCTTGCTATCACATAGTTGTTTATCTTGCTTAGCATAAGTTGTTGGTGCACATAGGTGAGCCTAGTTGTTTTAGGTTTTGTGCTTGACAAAGTAACCGTTAGGTTTATTCCGCATTTGTTCAAGCCTAAACCGTAATTATTTTAAAGCGCCTATTCACCCCCCCGCCTCCAGGTGACATCCACGATCTTTCAATCTTGATGCTCAATATGTAAGTAGCGTCACCGAGGTTTTTCTTTGAAAAACTCCTTTCAAACACTCCTTTATGCTTTCCAGAAAATTCTACATCATTTTTGATCAACAATATGTCACTCACATATACTTATCAGAAAGGTTGTAGTGCTCCCACTCACTTTCTTGTAAATAGAGGCTTCACCGCAAGTCTGTATAAAACTATATGCTTTGATCAACTCATCAAAGCGTATATTCCAACTCCAAGATGCTTGCACCAGTCCATAGATGGATCGCTGGAGCTTGCATACTTTGTTAGCACCTTTAGGATTGACAAAACCTTCTTGTTATATCATATACAACTCTTCTTTAAGAAATCCATTAAGGAATGCAATTTTGACATCCATTTGCCAGATTTCATCAAATGTGGCAATTGCTAACATGATTCGGACAGACTTAAGCATCGCTACGAGTGAGAAAATCTCATCGTAGTCAACACCTTGAACTTGTGGAAAGCCTTTTTGCGACAATTTGAGCTTTGTAGATAGTAACACTACTATCAGCATCCGTCTTCCTCGTGAAGATCCATTTATTCTTAATGGCTTGCCGATCATCGGGCAATTCCACCAAAGTCCATACTTTGTTTTCATACATGGATCATATCTTAGATTTCATGGCCTCAAGCCATTTTGTGGAATCTGGGCTCATCATCGCTTCCTCATAGTTCGTAGGTTCGTCATGGTCAAGTAACATGACCTCCAGAACAGGATTACCGTACCATTCTGGTGCGGATCTTACTCTGGTTGACCTACGAGGTTAGGTAGTAACTTGATCTGAAGTTTCATGATCATCATCATTAATCTTCCTCACTAATTGGTGTAGGCATCACTGGAACTGATTTCTATGATGAACTATTTTCCAATTCGGGAGAAGGTACAATTACCTCATCAAATTCTACTTTCCTCCCACTCACTTCTTTCGAGAGAAACTCCTTCTCTAGAAAGGATCCATTCTTAGCAACAAAGATCTTGCCTTCGGTGTGATAGAAGGTGTACCCAATAGTTTCTTTTTGGGTATCCTATGGAGATTTACTTCTCCGATTTGGGTTCGAGCTTATCATGTTGAAACTTTTTCACATAAGCATCGCAGTCCCAAACTTTAAGAAACGACAACTTTGGTTTCTTGCCAAACCCCAGTTCATATGGTGTCGTCTCAAGGATTTAGATGGTGCCCTATTTAACGTGAATGCAACTGTCTCTAATGCATAACCCCAAAACGATAGTGGTAAATCGGTAAGAGACATCATAGATTGCACCATATCTAATAAAGTACGGTTACGATGTTCGGACACACCATTATGCTGTGGTGTTCCAGGTGGCGTGAGTAGTGAAACTATTTCACATTGTTTTAACTGAAGGCCAAACTCATAACTCAAATATTTTACTTCTGCGATCATATCGTAGAAACTTTTATTTTCTTGTTACGATGATTCTCCACTTCACTCTGAAATTCTTTGAACTTTTCAAATGTTTCAGACTTGTGTTTCATCAAGTAGATATACCCATATCTGCTCAAATCATCTGTGAAGGTCAGAAAATAACGATACTTGCCGCAAGCCTTAACACTCATCGGACCGCATACATCAGTATGTATTATTTCCAATAAGTCAGTTGCTTGCTCCATTGTTCCGGAGAACGGAGTCTTAGTCATCTTGCCCATGAGGCATGGTTCGCAAGCATCAAGTGATTCCAAAAATCCATCAGCATGGAGTTTCTTCATGCGCTTTACACCAATATGACCTAAACAGCAGTGCCACGAATAAGTTGCACTATCATTATTAACTTTGCATCTTTTGGCTTCAATATTATGAATATGTGTATCAGTACGATCGAGATCCAACAAACTATTTTCATTGGGTGTATGACCATTAAAGGTTTTATTCATGTAAACAGAACAACAATTATTCTCTGACTTTAAATGAATAAATGTATTGCAATAAACATGATCAAATCATATTCATGCTCAACGCAAACACCAAATAACATTTATTTAGGTTTCAACACTAAACCCGAAAGTATAGGGAGTGTGCGATGATGATCATATCAATCTTGGAACCATTTCCAACACACATCGTCACTTCACCTTTAACTAGTCTCTATTTATTCTGCAACTCCCGTTTCGAGTTACTACTCTTAGCAACTGAACCAATATCAAATACCGAGGGGTTGCTATAAACACTAGTAAAGTGCACATCAATAACATGTATATCAAATATAGCTTTGTTCACTTTGCCATCCTTCTTATCCACCAAATACTTGGGGCAGTTCCGCTTCCAGTGACCAGTCCCTTTGCAGTAGAAGCACTCAGTTTCAGACTTAGGTCCAGACTTGGGCTTCTTCACTTGAGCAGCAACTTGCTTGCCGTTCTTCTTAAAGTTCCCCTTCTTCCCTTTGCCCCTTTACTTGAAACTAGTGGTCTTGTCAACCATCAACACTTGATGCTTTTCTTGATTTCTACCTTCGTCGATTTCAGCATCACGAAGAGCTTGGGAATCGTTTCCGTTATCCCTTGCATATTATAGTTCATCACAAAGTTCTAGTAACTTGGTGATAGTGACTAGAGAACTCTGTCAATCACTATCTTATCTGGAAGATAAACTCCCACTTGATTCAAGTGATTGTAGTACTCAGACATTCTGAGCACATGCTCACTGGTTGAGCTATTCTCTTCCATCTTGTAGGCAAAGTACTGTCAGAGGTCTCATACCTGTTGACACAGGCATGAGTATGAAATACCAATTTCAACTCTTGGAACATCTTATATGCTCCATGGCGTTCAAATCATTTTTGAAGTCCCGGTTCTAAGCCGTAAAGTATGGTGCACTAAACTATCAAGTAGTCATCAAACCGAGCTTTTGTCAAAACATTCATAACATCTGTATCTACTCCTGCAATAGTTCTGTCACCTAGCAGTGCATCAAGAACATAATACTTCTGTGCAGCAATGAGGATAATCCTCAGATCACGAATCCAATCTGCATCATTGCTACTAACATCTTTCAACTTAGTTTTCTCTAGGAACATATAAAAATAAAACAGGGGAGCTAAACGCGAGCTATTGATCTACAACATAGATATGCTAATACTATCAGGACTAAGTTCATGATAAATTAAAGTTCAATTAATCATATTACTTAAGAACTCCCACTTAGATAGACATCCCTCGAATCATCTAAGTGATCACGTGATCCATCTCAACTAAACCATGTCCGATCATCACGTGAGATGGAGTAGTTTTCAATGGTGAACATCACTATGTTGATCATATCTACTATATGATTCACGCTCGACCTTTCGGTCTCCAGTGTTCCGAGGCCATATCTGCATATGCTAGGCTCATCAAGTTTAACCCGAGTATTCCGCGTGTGCAAAACTGTCTTGCACCCATTGTATTTGAACGTAGAGCTTATCACACCCGATCATCACGTGGTGTCTCGGCACGAAGAACTTTCGCAACGGTGCATACTCAGGGAGAACACTTATACCTAGAAATTTAGTAAGGGATCATCTTATAAAGCTACCGCCGAACTAAGCAAAATAAGATGTATAGAAGATAAACATCACATGCAATCAAAATATGTGTCATGATATGGCCATGATCATCTTGCGCCTTTGATCTCCATCTCCAAAGTACTGTTATGATCTCTATCATCACCGACATGACACCATGATCTCCATCATCTTGATATCTATCAACGTGTCATCACATGGTCGTCTCGCCAACTATTGCTCTTGAAACTATTGCTATCGCATAGTGATAAGGTAAAGCAATTATTTGGCGCTTGCATCTTATGCAATAAAGAGACAACCATAAGGCTTCTGCCAGTTGCCGATAACTTCAACAAAACATGATCATCTCATACAACAACTTATATCTCATCACGTCTTGACCATATCACATCACAAGATGCCCTGCAAAAACAAGTTAGACGTCCTCTACTTTGTTGTTGCAAGTTTTACGTGGCTGCTATGAGCTGAGCAAGAACCGTTCTTATCTACGCATCAAAACCACAACGATAGTTCGTCAAGTTAGTGATGTTTTAACCTTCACAAGGACGGGGCGTAGCCACACTCGGTTCACCTAAAGTTGGAGAAACTGACACCCGCCAGCCACCTGTGTGCAAAGCACGTCGGTAGAACCTGTCTCGCGTAAGCGTACACGTAATGTCGGTCGGGGCCGCTTCATCCAACAATACCGCCGAACCAAAGTATGACATGCTGGTAAGCAGTATGACTTGTATCGCCCACAACTCACTTGTGTTCTACTCGTGCATATAACATCTACGCATAAACCTGGCTTGGATGCCACTGTTGGGGAACGTAGTAATTTCAAAAATTTCCTACGCACACACAGGATCATGGTGATGCATAGCAACGAGAGGGGAGAGTGTGTCCACGTACCCTCGTAGACCGAAAGCGGAAGCATTATGACAACGCGGTTGATGTAGTCATACGTCTTCACGATCCAACCGATCCAAGTACCGAACGCACGGCACCTCCGAGTTCAACACATGTTCAGCTCGATGACGTCCCTCGAACTCCGATCCAGCCGAGCTTTGAGGGAGAGTTCCGTCAGCACGACGGCGGGATGACGGTGATGATGTTGCTACCGACGCAGGGCTTAGCCTAAGCACCGCTACGATATGATCGAGGTGGATTATGGTGGAGGGGGGCACCGCACACGGCTAAGAGATCAAGAGATCAATTGTTGTGTCTAGAGGTGCCCCCTGCCCCCGTATATAAAGGGTGGAGGGAGGAGGAGGCCGGCCCTCATAGGGCGCGCCCAAAGTGTGGAGTCCTACTAGGACTCCCTAGTCCTAGTAGGATTCCACCTCCCATATGGAATAGGAAAAAGGGAAGGGAAAAGGAGAAGGAAGGAAGGGGGCGCCCCCCTCCCTAGTCCAATTCGGACCAGTCCATGGGGAGGGGTGCGGCCACCTTTGAGGCCTTTCTCTGCTTTCCCGTATGGCCCATTAAGGCCCAATACGAATTCCCGTAACTCTCCGGTACTCCGAAAAATACCCGAATCACTCGGAACCTTTCCGATGTCCGAATATAGTCGTCCAATATATCGATCTTTACGTCTCGACCATTTCGAGACTCCTCGTCATGTCCCCGATCTCATCCGGGACTCCGAACTACCTTCGGTACATCAAAACACATAAACTCATAATACCGATCGTCACCGAACGTTAAGCGTGCGGACCCTACGGGTTCGAGAACTATGTAGACATGACCGAGACACATCTCCGGTCAATAACCAATAGCGGAACCTGGATGCTCATATTGGCTCCTACATATTCTACGAAGATCTTTATCGGTCAAACCGCATAACAACATATGTTGTTCCCTTTGTCATCGGTATGTTACTTGCCCGAGATTCGATTGTCGGTATCACCATACCTAGTTCAATCTCGTTACCGGCAAGTCTCTTTACTTGTTCCGTAATGCATCATCCCGCAACTAACTCATTAGTCACATTGCTTGCAAGGCTTATAGTGATGTGCATTACCGAGAGGGCCCAGAGATACCTCTCTGATACACGGAGTGACAAATCCTAATCTTGATTCATGCCAACCCAACAAACACCTTCGGAAACACCTGTAGAGCATCTTTATAATCACTCATTTACGTTGTGACGTTTGATTGCACACAAAGTGTTCCTCCGGATATTCGGGAGTTGCACAATCTCATAGTCCGAGGAACATGTATAATCATGAAGAAAGCAGTAGCAACAAAACTGTAACGATCACAATGCTAAGCTAATGAATGGGTCTTGTCCATCACATCATTCTCCTAATGATGTGATCCCGTTCATCAAATGACAACACATGTCTATGGCTAGGAAACATAACCATCTTTGATGAACAAGCTAGTCAAGTAGAGGCATACTAGGGACACATTGTTTTGTCTATGTATTCACACATGTATCAAGTTTCCGGTTAATACAATTCTAGCATGAATAATAAACATTTATAATGAAATAAGGAAATAAATAATAACTTTATTATTGCCTCTAGGGCATATTTCCTTCAGGTTCACACCACAACGACTGTTGGAGCAAGTATTCACCTCAATGCAGGGGACATATGGTCGATAACAATCTTCTCCCGTTTAATTATCCTTTGCTGCTCCATTTTAAATCTCCTCCTGCTTGAAAGTTTTTCATTCCTTTCTTTCTTCTTGCTGAGTACTTCATGGTCTGGTTGTGTTTGACCCCTTCGTGGTGCTGACTGGTGTGCCACCCCAGTGAGAGCCAACATGACGAATAGGAAGTATAGATGGAGGTGGGGAGGACTTAGGTACAGATGATTAGGGGGTCATGGATTTGTGTAGCTAGCTACCATGGCTAATATTGTATCTGCTACACACATTTATTTTTATGGTTTGCTTCATGGTGTTCTAAGATTTCCTGCCAGCAGTACCTCCATCAAAACTAGGAAGATAGTTTTTTAGTAATGTTTTGCTTTCTGTGCCATGCTTGTGGATATACTTTTTTGGGTTGCAAAATTTTATTTGTTTCCATTCTAGGTTCGCTTCCCTCTCTTAGAATTGTATCAACAGGTCTTTCGGACAACACCTCGACGAGCAAGATCTTCAGACAGAGCTATCCAATACACTGCTATCACCATATGACATATAGAAGACCTATATATATACAGAGCTATCGGTTCTCTTAGGCTATTGTTAGGACTTCATCTTGGTATATAATGTGACAGTAATTAACCAAACCATTACTGTTATTAGTGCTTAGTTCCTCCAATATCTTTCTTTGAGAAATTCAAATGATGTAATAAATGGTCTATATTTCCTTCGGTCTCTGGAATATATATTGTGTAACCACCAGTAGTGGACTAGGTAGGTGCTGCCATCGTGCTTTGCTATTCGTGTAACAGCCTGAATCGAATATGAATCATGTTCTACCAAGTTGGATATAATGTCACTGCATTGTAACTAAGTTATTGTGTGCTACAATTCTTCTTTGTTTTTGGCATAATGTTGTAAACCTGCGCACTTTTCCCTTTCATCATGTCAATCTATCGAATTTGAAGCGTGACCTACTGTGTTGGATGGTCGCCGGGTTGGGTATGACCGCACCCGGCAGGGGTGCGGGGGTGCGGCAAGCCGCAGTTTCCATCTAGTATATGGCATTGGAGGCATTGGCAAGACAACCTTGGCACAATTGGTATTTAATGACCCACAGTTCCAAGACTACTCTCAGGTGTGGGTACATGTTTCCGAAATGCTGAATTTGAATAAAGTTGGGAACTCTATAATTTCACAGTTAACAGATGAGACTAGCCGGATAGCTGACAAGCAGATGCTGCATAATCGGCTTAGAAAACAATTTACTGGTAAGAGTATCCTTATTGTTTTAGATGACATGTGGGAGGAGGATCCAGATAATTTAAATGATTTGATGACTATGCTAAAGCTTGGGACCCGAAGAAAGGTGATTGTTATAGTGACTACACGTGATGAAGCCATTGCAAAGATAATTTGTGGTCCTACAGTTACACCATACAAGCTGGAAATTTTGACGGATGATATGTGTTGGACTATAATAAAACAAAAAACTGGCTTTAAAGACCGAGTTGACAAAAAACAATTGGAGGGTATAGGAATGGAGATTGCAATCAAGTGTGGAGGTGTGGCCTTGGCGGCTCACTCACTTGGTTACATGCTGAGGGAGATGATGTCTGATCAATGGGAGTCAGTAAGGGACAGTTGCATCTGGAATTTATCTACTCGTAGAGATCCATCATCAAGAATTCATAAAGTGCTTGGGTCCTTGCTGTTAAACTATAGCCATATGCCTGACTGGTTGAAGTTGTGCTTCTCCTATTGTGCAGTCTTCCCAAAAGGCCGCAGTATAATGAAATATCATCTAATTCACCAATGGATTGCTCTTGAATTCACCGAACAATCTACAATATTTGATTCTATGCAGCTCTGCGAGAATTATGTCACGCAACTTCTGGGGATGTCCTTCCTTCAATATTCAAAGACACCTTTGGTGAGTCGCTACATAACTTTACTCTTATTTTAGTGCACATGCTCATGTTCCAATTCTTTCTGCACTTTTTTGTAGGAAAAATCAGAAATGTGTATGTTGTACAGATGTACGTGTTATGCTCACGAGCAAAAAATCGTGAATGAATGTATATGGGTGAATTGTACAAAAAAGATAAATTTGTTGCACACATTGCTTCTCCAATTTGACTAAAATTTGTGGTTACAGATAACAAATGTGAATAGTTTAAAATACTTGTACAACACACAATTGTATTGTTTTTTTTTTGAAATATGCGTGTGTGCCAAATATATATTTGTAAGATAGAGAGACATAGTTCCGATTAGATCTGGATTAAGGGCTGCCAGTGGGTACGTGTACAGGGCAGCAGTGATTGGTTGAATTAGACACCCATCACTCAACGCAGCTAAAAAAAATCAATCACTCAACTTATAGGACGACTACCCTTGTTAAGTTCCCATAGGAGAGGGGGGGGGGGGGGGGGGGGGGGGTTGATGTGTGATGACATATGCGCCTGTTTCTGGGTGGACCGTTGGCTCAAGGGGCAGTCGGGTCGGAGACCTTGCACCCATGGTGGTCGCCACCTAGTCGGAGGGCGCTCGTCAAGCATGTATATTCATTCACTATTTTCGCATAATGACTGCCTGTTCCACAATGCGAATCCAGATGACACAGAGTTGGTCAAGTCGATCCTTGGGATTGAACTTTGACCTTCTTCTTGCACAACTAATCAATCATCCCCTAGCCACAACTTTTTTTTGGACCCAAAACAGTAGGATAAATCCTACTGCATATGTTATTACTTTTTCTATATGGAAATTCTCTCCCAAATGGAACAAAAAGAAAACAGGCAAAACAAATCAAAAGGAAAACAAGGCTTCCCTGAGGAGGGGAAACACAAACCAGCTAAGATTATATATCCATGGCCCATGGGTCTGTCCGAAATTAAGGCCCATGATTCAAAAGCGTGGTAAGATTTCCTCTTTGCTCTATGAACGATTGAATGGAGCTCTTCTTTCAGCTTCCTCCCGCAAGAATAAAGATTTGGCTCGATCCCTTTGAAAATAAAGTCGTTTCTGGTAAGCGAGATAGGTCCAGGAGATGAGAATATAAAGCTCTAGATAAAAAGGCACTTGCATCCCAGCTCTGAAGATGTCAATTCTAGGCTGCTTTCCTAGCCACAACTTCAGTCACTACATGATCTTTCGATAACCTATCCAGTCATACTCTCACAACTCAAATACCTTTTAATGGTCATGAAAATATCGTACCCACATGGAAGCACTTCCATAATTCCATTGATATACTACTCGGTTTACACTTTTTTAACAGTTACTACCTCTGTCCCATAATATAAGATCGTTTTGCAAGCTACGGAGTATATGGTAGTACTTCCATTGATAAGTATACTACAATAAAACAAAATAAATTCAAATTCTAACACCGTTAGGTCTTCTTTTGCTGCAGAGCGATAGGAAGCATGACAAAGATGCTACATTGTTCACGATGCATGACCTAGTGCATGATCTCACAAAAGAGATCTTGTCCCATCAAATTAACACTGAGGGAAACAAATGCCGATATGCATTGCTCACAGATTGTAGCAGCTCACTGCAGTTGTCTGTGGCTTTTCCTGCAAATATAAAGGCACTACATTTTCGGGACTGTGGCAAACAAGAACTTTGTGGTGATGCATTTTCACCAGCTAAGTGCCTCTGTGTCTTGGATTTAAGTGAATGCTTTATTCAGAAGTTACCTGATTGTATTGGTCAACTGAAGCAGCTGAGGCTCCTGTATGCTCCACGGATACAAGATAAGATGATTCCCAATTGTATCACCGAGCTCTCAGAGTTAAATTATCTCGACCTTAGAGGCTCTAAGAAAATCTCAGCATTGCCCGAGTTAATTGGTGATATGAAAGCTCTGGTGCATCTTGATTTATCATATTGCTATGAAATTTGTAAACTACCAGTATCCTTCGCGGAGCTGAAGTAATTGGTGCATTATGGACTTTTGACAATTTGTATGTACTTTCATATGTACGTATACGCCGGAAAGCTCAATTGGGCCGGCCCATTTGCGGACAAATATCGAAAAAGGATAACACTAGCTGGGAATCGAACCCGCGACCACCTAAAACATGAACGGTTGTCCACAACCAATGAGACAGCAAACCTTTACTGAACAATTTGTAGCTAGACACATTAACTTACGGATGGGCTGTGAATTTTAAAAAGATTTTATGAATACTTTGTGAACCGTTCCTTTTTTCCATAGTTTGTTTTTCCTGTTACGTTTCATCTTTCTTTTTTCAAAAAATCGTCGTGTTTTCAAAATGTTGTTCAAAATTTCAAAACGTTTTTATTTCCAAATTTTGTTCATAAATTAAAAAAATATTTGCATTTTTGAAAATGCCAGGTAACTTCAAAAAATATTTTTGTCTTCAAAAAATTATTCAGAATGTCAAAACGCAAATAGTTTTAACAAAATTGTGAAAACAAGCATTTTCGGAGAACACAAATAAATATTTAAATTCCAAAAGATTTTTTAGAAGTGCAAACAAAAAATGATATCAAAAAGGTATTCGAAACTTTCCCGAACATTTTTCCAATTTGTGAACAATATTTTTTGAAAATGGGATCATTTTTAAAATTCCAAACAAATTCCAATAGGCGCCCGACAGGAGCGATGGAGTCGCTTAGATGGGCAAGGCCTAAGATTTTATTTTATTTTCTATTTTTAGGTAATTTGTTTTGTTCTCCTTTTTAAACTTTATTATTCTTTTGAAACTTGTTCAAAAAATTGAAATACCAAAATAACAGTTTGCAGTAACTACTTAAAATTCTTTTTTCCTATAAATATTTGTTAAATTATTTTTGAAAAGTATTTGTTGTTTTCAATTCTATCATATGAAAAATTAAAATGACAGTTTTAAATACCTATATAAATTATGATTTAAAATACCTTTTCCCTTCAAACCTGGCATGGATGTCTACTCGGACACGCTACGTAGAACTTGATGTGTTTTGAACATTCTTGAAATGACCCCAACTTTTGCCAGCAGGTGGCATGCCCATGGTAGGCATCGATGCCCCCAATATTTTTTTCATGGCCTTGTATAACCAATTCAAGGCACCAACCCAAGTTGCTTGGGTTTTTGACAAGTTTTGCATTTTCTAAAGTTTTCTCGGTCGATAAATGGCTAGACATGTTGCAACTTACATACAGTGTCAAAAGTCGTTCAAACCTGCCATGGATGCCTACCATTAGCATATCCATCTAGTAGCAAAAGTTGGGGTAGTTTCAAGGATATCCACAAAAACATCATGTTCAACGGAGTGTGTTCAGGTTGCCCAGAAGGGTCCGTCAGAGAGCACGTTGTTTTTCGACATCCTTGAAATGGCCCCAATCTTTTTTCATGGCCTCATATGACCAATCCAAGGCACCATGACAAGTTGTTTTGGTTTTTGACAAGTTTTGTATCTTCCTCGAAATAGCCCCATTTTTCCATGGCCTTGTATGACCAATTCAAGGCACCATGTCAAATTGTTTGGGTTTTCGCCCAGTTTTGCATTTTCAAAAAATGTTTACAATTATGAAAAAACGTTCTTCAAATTTTAAAAATATTCAAAAAATCAATGTATTTTCATAAAAAAATGGTTCACAAATTTAAAAAAAATCATGTCCCAAAGAAGTTCAAATTTTGGAAAAAGTTTCATTTAAAAAAATATTCCAAAAGAGGAGAAAACACATTAGTTCTTTTTAGCTATAAAAAACTCTTTAGCTACAATACCAGTGTCCGGCCAGCTTGTACAGTACCGATTTTGTTATGTTACAGTATTTTCAAAATAAAACTCCTACAGTACGTCCATTCTAGGTCATAGTAAAGACTGCATATGTATCACCAAATCGTCTTTGTTCTGGTGGTATTAGCAAGTTCGCCTCTGCTCGGGATCTTGCGTTCGATTCCTAACAGGCACATGATTATTTTTGGATTTCCGAACTGTGCTACAGTACATAACACTAATTATTTTTGGATTTTCGAACCGTGCTACGGTACATAACACTAATGGGCCGGCCCAAGGCGGACTCAGAAACGTGACAGATCTTCATGAGTATTTTCTAGAAAGACCATCCTACTCTCTCTTATGAAAGGGTATGAACAGATCTGGTTTGTTGATGTGTTTAGGGGGTTGTATCGAAGCAGAAGTGTTATCATATTGCATAAGAATATCTATAACAGAAGCTTTTGGTGGATTTACCAAACTCCAATATTTGAGTTTAGCAGGACAAACTAATATAGACGTGGATAGGAGAGGGCTGTCACAGGTCATTGGTAACCTAACCAAACTTAGGTATCTAAATCTGTCAGGGTGCATGGACAGTATGGTCACATCAGATCAAATTGATAGCTTGCTCGACTCTATCAGTACTCTTTCCAATCTAGAGCATCTGGTCTTGTCTGAGAATTCAAAGATTTGCAGTATACCAGAAAGTATTGGCAACCTAAGGAAGCTTCATACATTGGACCTCTCGGGCTGCTATGACCTGAAGACGCTTCCCGATAGTATGGATCAGATGGTTAGTCTTAAGGTTCTAAATTTGGAACGGGTTACATTGGATGAATTGGTGGTATCTCGGTTCAACTGTGCCTCTTCGCCACACTTTGAGGTACATGCTTCAGGTGATAAATGTAGCAGCAATATCATCCTGCTTCGGCCCACAAATCCTGTTGAGCTGTGGGTAGATAGACTTGAAAATGTGAAGTCTGCAGAAGAGGCACACGATATAAACCTGATAGAGAAACAAAAAATTGAAGAGCTAACACTTACATGGACTGTAGCTGTTGGCAGGTTTGTGGATGCCAAGGAGGTGTTGGAAAAACTAGTGCCACCAAGCAGTGTACTGAAATTGTATGTAGTTGGTTATAGGAGTGTCAGCTTACCTGATTGGCTTATGGGTATCTGGAAGCATCTCCCTAATCTTGTGGAGATACATCTACGTGATTTTCCTAGTGTAATAACCTACCAGTACTTGGTCAACTACCAAACTTAGTAAATCTGAATCTCTACCGTATGGAGGGCTTGGAAGAGTGGAACATGCAACATTACAGTGGCAAGGAAGGTTCAAATGAGCTCATGTTCCCTAAGCTTGAAAGATTGACCATAGAGCAATGTAGCAAGCTGAGGATAAAACCGTGTCTTCCTAGAGCTATGTCTTTGCACATAAGTGGTTGTGATACTATGCTATCATCATGGGAAGAGAGCTCTTCACACAGCGGTATTTCCTCCACTTCTCCATTAACTGAGCTGAATGTTACTGAAAGCAAGGTGGCCATGCATGAGTGGAGGTTGCTTCACCACCTCCCTGCCCTCCGTGACTTAACCATCACCGGTTGCAGTGATCTGACCACCTCACCTCAGATCATCCACAGCCTCTCCTCCCTCAAATCATTGTGCCTCAAATCATTGTCCCAGGCAGAGCTGCCGAGATGGTTGGTTGAGCTGACATATTTGCAGGCACTAGAACTGAATTGCTGCAGAAGCATGACATACCTACCGGAGTGGTTAGGAGAACTAATCTCTCTCAAGAATCTGGTGATCATTGACTGCAGGGGGATCCAGGCTATGCCGGACAGCGTAGAACAACTTACCAAGCTCGAACATCTAACCGTTCTTGGCTGCCCTACTTTAGGGAGATGGTGTGAGTCAAAGGAGAACAAGACAAAGCTTGCTCACATCCGGAACACGGTATGTGCCTGCCAAGCTATCTGTTGTATTACTTTTATTCTCCTTTATCCGCAAATATACACATGCAGGCATGAGTATCTTATATATTCATCTAACAAGAAAGGAACTCTGGTTGTGATTGTGCTACAGCTGTACACATTCTCTGTTGTTGTGATTATACTCTTTCCGTTGTTTAGGTCTTCCCGGCGGATCTGGATTTAGTACCGCTGCATAGTGCTGTGATGAACACGCCCGGCTTCACAAAGGGAGCTTTGAGAGTTGCCGTATCTAATTTGGAAAAAACGTCCCATAGTTCTGTGTATATGAGCATGAAT
This sequence comes from Aegilops tauschii subsp. strangulata, assembly GCF_002575655.3. Taxonomy (NCBI): domain Eukaryota; kingdom Viridiplantae; phylum Streptophyta; class Magnoliopsida; order Poales; family Poaceae; genus Aegilops; species Aegilops tauschii. Next base: position 7,275,290 of record NC_053039.3, read on the forward strand.
GAGGAGCACCGAGTATTGTGGCTCCGGAACTTCCTGGCAGAGCACTACTATAATTTAACTACTGGCGGTTGGTGGTACTGTGATTGATGAGGCGCATCCGGATTTTAACCTCTGCTGGTTGGTGGTAATTATTTTGCAGGGTGATGTGACTGTAAACACGCTACTGCAGTGGTTAGGGGAGCTTACCTCCCTCGAGAGATTTGTGATAGCGAGCTGCAATGGGGTCAGGTCCAGTCTTGAATATCTAAGCATTGAGGGCTGGCTGCCCTATTATTATTGAAGGTTTGAATCAAAGGAGAACAAGATGAAGCTGGCTAACATCCATATAGGCTTCTTTGTTGTAAATCAATCAATCAAGTGGCACTCCATATAGCACGTCAGAGAGCCTAACCCAAAAGATTCCCAGTTTAAGTTTGTATTTACATATCTAATTTTAATTCTAACAAAACCTATTATGAAATTCATTGTACCTATAGTCAAAATGTCCTTCAACACCCCTTAGTCATACTGGGCGATCCTGCCGCATTAGAGAAACCACACTTGTGTAAACTTTAATTGACTAAGTTGAGAGAGTGGACTTTCAAAATGTGGTATAGGGCGAGCTCACTATCCTCACTTCATAGAAGTTTCTATTTTTTGTTTCTTCCAAACAAAATATATATCAACCTGAAACTTTGCAGATCAACAAAATATTAGGAACCACAATGTGAAGAAAACATTTTAGAACTTTTGGTGCACTACAAATATATAAAAAGTGATTTTCCAAACAAGAAATACCATTTAAAGTTTTTTTATATTTTGTGCAAAAAAAAGTCAATGTTTTTACATGTTATAGTTCAAATGTATTGTTAACATGCAAAGTCTGAATTATAGTATTTTTTGAATAAATAAAAAGGAAAAGTTGTGCTAGAGAGGAGGTACTGAAGTGGCGGGGGACTGGCGGCACTATTCAACCAATGTTGCGAGGCCCACATCGAGATTGGCAGTATTGCTACAGGCCCATGTCTTTTACCGCAGAACAGAGAGAGGCGAGGGCTCCAGCCACCGGCGGAGCGAGAGAGGCGGAGCGCCAGCCACCGGCGGCGGCGGCGGAGATGAACGGAGATCTATATCGGCGGAAGGATCCAGATAGATCGAGCAGCCCACGCGGCACACCCACAGTCTGAAATCTGAGCTGCGGAGTAGGAGAAGCTCAGCAAAATATGCGGTGATTGGTTTGCTGTAAGTCAATCTGAAACCTCATTTTGCTTCCACTCTTGACCGCTGTTTTTGATTTCCCTGAAATCCAAGCTTGGTGCACAAAATATGCCTGGCTCTCTCTCTCTCATTATTATTTCCCCCAATGTCCTTTTTCCTTTTGGGAAACAAAATGTTGTGGTACAGCAAGAATGAGCCAACTATTGGGGCAAGATCAACACAATTTTTCGATACGCTTATTGATTTTCTCTCATCATCAATAGACTTCCTACTGCAAGCTTAATTAACAGACAACATTAGTAATTAAGGAACCGATACCGATACACAAAGAGATCCGGGCTGTATAATGCCTGCGCATAGTTGACTTGCATCATTGACGTGAAAGAAAGCGGGCCGTCCACCACACTGGCATTGTGTTGCAACTTGCAGGTAATTTAGCCTCAAATCACATGCTACGTCACCAAACCATGGGCTGCAAACCAGCCACAGTATGCGCGTCTGTCAGCCCTATCCTTGATTACAAACTGCTACTCTGACTTCTGAACGTCCGGGGAAGCTAATTGGTTCACACAACGTCTTGACATTACAACTTGACATGTCTAGACTCAGTCCAACTATTTCAAAATGTTTCGTCCAGCTAGGTTCCATCATACAGCGTTATCAAACAGGACTACTCCTTCCGTCCGCGAATAAGTGTACATCTAGTTTTTGTCCCAAGTCAAAGTTTTGAAACTTTGACCAACTATATAGGGAAAAGTAGCAACATTTATGACACTAAATTAGTATCACTAGACCCGTTTTGAAATGTACATTCGCAATATACCAATTTGATTTCATATATGTTACTAATCTTTTCTATACGGTTGGTCAAAAATTTAAAACTTTGATTTAGGACAAAACCTAGATGTACACTTATTCGCGGACGGAGGGAGTAGGTCACAAGTATAGGTGGTGCTGGTTCCACCTACATTTCCCGGAAGACATTACAGCTGGTCTTGTGTTATTTTGCCGTGTTTCAATTCCACCAATCTTCCAAAGTTCAACGCTGAAAGTGAACCACTGTGTAATTACAGCTGAACTAATTAACCATAGTATTGTGTGCAAAACCATGATAGACACCAGCGAAGGTATTGACAACTTCTATCCCACTTGTATGTATACATCATCATCCTAGCTAATTATTGCAGCTGTGTATAGGGTCAAGTCAACCCTTGTTATACTTGCAAAACGAAGCAACTATTGTCAGAGATAATGATCATGTCGCGCACGTCATGGGTATTTAATTTGCACTTGTCCCAATTGGTTATGCAACAATGTTCACCCACTGCACATTAATGTATAAAGCCCCTTCACTCCCCAACCACGCAGCTAGCAGTGCTTTTTGGGCTGTCAGGCATTATTCCGTTTCTTCATCCTCCTGGTTAGTGATTTATGCTCGCTCCCTTTTTGGTCTCCCAAGTCCTAAGTTCCTCTCCTCAATGAAGTTCATTATAAGATCTTGTGGTGTTCATGCTATTTATCAATACGCATATGTGGTAACTCTGCAACCATGTACTATATCAGTCATCTTACCCATGAATATGTTCAACATAATACAAAGAGTCTTCGAAAAAATTATATTAAACCAGATATGCAAAAATTCTCCTGATGGAGGCGTTTCATGAGTAATCCTTTTCCCCTTTTTTTTGTACAGCCGAAGTGTTGTTGGTGCTTTTGAATTTTTCATGCTTCCCTGCTCCTTTGTTTGGTTGTAACTCCTTCTAATCTTAAATTTTTAATACAAGATGTGGATCTGCAAGATTCGATTGATTGAATCTACAACTTAAAGTAAAAAAAACCCTTCACAATAATATAGGAAAATATTTCTAGATTCAATGATGTGGATCTGCAAGATTCGATTGATTGAATCTAATAATTTGGTGCATGTATGGTGAAGGCATCCAAGATGTTTCAAGTTCAAAATACAACATGCTTCCTCTTACTCATCAGTTCTTCACCAATTTTATACAATACCAAACTGGTTAATCCATTTCTCAGATACAGCATTTGCTAGTTTCCCGGTGCACTCCATAGCATAGTAAATCTCTTCAAAAAGGTATGTATGGTTCTTCTACGATATAGTCGAACATTTGCTAGTTTCATGTTGTTTTCAGTTTATGACATTTAATGAGACATGCTAAGTAAGGCAGAAATATTTTTGTTTTTATTTTAAAAAAATTGAAATTGTAAAGCAACCCCCCTACAGTATTGATACTTACATAGTCACTCAAATTCAGATTTTGCAGAGGTGGGACCCTTGCCTACCTCAGGAAGTTCATATATACTACTCCCTTAGGGCCTATTCTGAAGTCCTCCAGCTCCATGCTTCACAAATTCCATGTGCAGAGCCGATCCAAACTTTTTAGCTCCTAAAAGCTCACTTCAAGAAGTTGTGGTCTATCGTAGTGTAATAAACGTGGAGTTCCTGAAGCTGGAAGTCACAGCTCCAGGAATCCTCTAAAACATGGAGTTGGCTAAAATTACCCAGTATGCCACCGCCAAGTGAAGAAAACGTTTCTTTTAATCTCTCTCCTCCCTTCTTTCTTTCGTGAAAACTGGCTCGTGGCTCCTTCGTACTAAACCTGCCTCTCCTTGTTTTTTGAGCTGCATGCTCGCCTTCAAATTGGGCTACCAGCCCATGGAACCATCTCCATCCAGCCCAATATGTTCCCAAACGGACGTGAATGGCTACCAGCCCAAGCTAAAGATGGAGAAGTTGTTTTCGCCCCCCTACAGACGTGAATAGCTGTGTGGAGTGAGAAGCTAGGTTGGGAAACTGAATTTTTGGAGTTGGGAGAGTTGAGAGGACTTCAGAACATGCCCTTAATCCCATAATATAAGAGCGTTTTTGACACTACACTAGTGTAAAAAGCGCTCTTATATTATGGGACGAAGGGAGTACTATCCAGCTTGTTACTGGCGGCTAGGAGACGAGAGGGGAGCAGTTGGAGCGTGGTGGTTCCTTGTTGAGATTTTGAGTTTGTTGCCCCAGTACATGACGTTATATGTGACACTGTATCCGTCAGACAATGCAAAAGGACCATGGGTGTTTCCTAAACTATTTTTTTTCTCACGACATCTTTTTTTCTTTGCCTTCATTAGGAAATATGTTCTGCTGTATTTAAAGCTACATTAAATATATACCTTCACACTTTTCTTTTCTGTATTCACCATAGAAGGTCCGAGCCAGCTGATATAACATGAATGCAGACAAGCGTATACCGTTGCATGACTTACAGAAGATTACAAATGATTTCTCAGAGCACTCAAGAATAGGTAGGGGTGGGTACGGAGACGTTTACAAGGTATGCCTTATCACTTGACATTTTTGTTTCAACTAATTAATGTACCAGCACTAACAACGAACGACCCAGTTGTAACAAAATAATCATGTACAATGCTTATGTCAAGCAGGGAGTTTACAATGGGAGAGAGATTGCCGTGAAGCTACTCCATGTTGATACTCTACGAGGACTTGATGACCAATTGTTCAAAAATGAAGTTGGCAACCTTTTGAAGGCTGAGCATCCAAATATCGTACAATTAGTTGGTTATTGTTATGAAACAAGGAATATATATGTTGATAACAATGGTGCGAACGATTTTAGTCAGCGCATATATAAAATCATCTGCTTTGAGTACTTGCAGGGTGGAAGCCTTGACAGGCGTCTATATGGTACGACAACGTAACTTATCTTATGTGTTTAAAAAAAACTGAACTTCTAAATTCTCATTTGTATAACATTCTCTTTCTCAACTTGTGTAGACCACTCTTTTGCACCTAATTGGAGCACACGTTACAACATTATAAAGGGGATCTGTGAAGGTCTAAATTTCCTTCACAAATGTAAACGACGAATTTTGCATCTTGATTTGAAGCCCGCCAATATATTACTAGACAGTTCCATGGAGCCTAATGTGGCGGATTTTGGATTGTCAAGGCTCTTCACACAAACACATACTCATGTCACAGAAAAAATCATAGGAACCCAGTAAGTAGCCTGTGGAATGCACCATCTTGAATTTTCTTTCTTTTGTAATCAAATAAATGATACCTACACTGACTTTGTAATTGGTATCACGCAGGAAGTACATGCCACCAGAATTCATAAAAGATCACATAATCTCACCTAAGAATGATGTCTTTAGTGTAGGTGTTGTCATGATAGAGATAATGACAGGACCTACAGGTTACTCCAATTCTTTTGAAATGGGCGATCTGGCACAACTAAGGGGGCAGGTAAGAAAAATATTTTCAGTTTTTGCACTTGAGTTCATATATTAAACCACCACATCATGAATATGTTTCATGTCTATACTTTATGCATTCTGATCATCCAAGTAATGAGCTAGTAAATTATTTGAGCAATAAAAAGGATATAACCTAAAACAGAAGATTTTTTCCTTCTTTTATTGTTCGATAGGGAAAATGTAAACTCCAAAGTCCAATAACTATAGCACTGGACATCCACTATATGTATAAGGAACCTAAATGACACTGTTAGTCGTCACATAAATATGGCAGTCAAATCACTGATGTAATTAATCTGCTTGCTAGTAGAAAAATCTATGGCATACTTTATTTTGTAAACTACTTGTTGAAGAGCCAAAAATGCATATTGAAGATATTTTAAATATGATAAGAAATGCACATGAAAATTGCTTCATGAGGGAGATAATAAGCACATATACTCATAGTACATCTCTTTTATTTCAAGTTTCTTCTGATTAAAATGGCTTTCATCTGCAATTTGGAGCAAGTAAGGAAAAAAATATCTTTGCTCTCAATTTCTTGAGAAAACAAATTTAGGAGAACTTCTCTCTCCCTAGTAAGTGTTCATATGCAATGCACGTCTTATTAGGAATCAAAAATTTGAATACACAAAGCATGTCTCAACTACAACATACTTTTATGATTTTAGATTCATGTCACTATTAAGCAAACAAAAAAATCATCAAATCACTGGAGTTAGTTTATAGTTCTCCAATATCAACCTGTCAATATGCACTCAAGACTTATTAGAAATGGCACAATACATCTCTATGTTTTTACTTGATCAGCACCAGCATACATGCTAAAAGCAAATATCACTGTTTGTGTTTACAAAGGATAAAAAAGGTTATATGAAATATTCCAATTAAAAATAACATAAATGCTACTAAGTATGTTCCAAACAATAACCTTCCACATCATGAATATAGTAGTCACATTACTTTTTAACGGAAAGTTGCATGTTAAATGCCGTCCGTACATGCCTTACACAAAGGGAAAATTCATGGATTCATGCCTCTGTACCACACTATTATCTCCCTATAGTATTTCAAAAGTTCAGAACAAAGTTCATTTGTTGTTTGGAAGTTCAAGAACAATTAAGATATAACAACGACAAAAATAAACGGTTGAGTTTTACATCAGCTGCAATACCTACTCCTTAGGTGATAATTTACTGAATTAACATTATAGTTTGCTCTATTATATAACATCCTTTTCTCAAGTGAATTTGTTATTCATCATAGTAAAAGCAACTAACAATATCTTTGAGTAGTTAAAGCTTGTTTGAAGAAAAGGAAGAAATCAAAATCAGAAATATCTATTTATCACCTCTTGAAGCAATCCTGAAACATGACGTCACATTTGTTAGGAGCCGTTTTAGCATCAAACTCATTGAGATAAGTTGGGTTTTAAACGAAACCGACATGTATTCAGGGCCGCGACATGTTGGGAAAGTTAGGTAGGCTGCGTTGGTCAGCTCTTTGAGCCCTATATGATGTCAAATAAAACTCAAAAAAGTTGTGCATTGGAGCAGTCTAATACCCCTCTATTTCTTCTTTCTCATTTGATTTCTTGATTGCCACCTCCTATCGTGATCTGTAAGCCAACAGAAACTTCTCCTCTGCATACAATATATTGATCATGGAACTTGTGTGTCAATAACAGTTTTGAACAAGTATCGTCTATCGTACTGATATATTTTCCATCTCAAATTATATCATATTCCTGTTTCATAGGTAATAGACAATTGGAAGAATAAGATAAATGCCACATCGAAGTACCCATTAGAGGAATCAAATCAAATGGAAACATGCATCGACACAGCAATGCGTTGTGTGGAACCTGACAGAAACAGTCGACCCACTATAGCAGAAGTTCTTGATATTCTGAACAAGACAGAAACTCATATTCCCAAGAGACAGGTATGATTTGCATACATAATACAAAAAAAATGAAAGCTCATCCTTTTGTTTACAATTGGAAGAATATATTCATTTTGTTATAGTAGATCATGGAGAAAAGATAGCATTTAATTTGCGATTGGTAGAAGACAGTTGTTTGGCTACATGGACTAGTAGCAGTTGTAGATTTTGCAGTTTGATTTTCCCCAGTCATTTTGTTTTTCTGATGCAAAACTTACTCTTTGCACCTTTTTGATTTTTCACTCTTCTGTCTAGAATAAACTTCAGTTTAGTTCCATCTAATTTTTGGAACCGAAAAACTAGAGATTGCACTTTGAAAATCATTCCTTACAGCATCACAGCGAGTGGACCGGTGCTGGGAGCACGAGCTTGCCCGCGACGCTTCTTCTTCTTGGCTCCCTGATGGCCCCGGCCCATGCCATTCCCGTTCGGGGGGAACTGGGGCTCCCCGCGCAGCAGCTGGTAGGGGGGGGGGGGGGGGGGACCAACAACAGCGTCCCAACTTGACACTGTCAGAGGCATTAGTGGTATAGAAGCGCCAATGAGGGGAGAGTTAGTGCCACCATAGCGGAGGATGATGAATAAGGAACTGGGTGGCATAGAGGCCTATAATGTTGTAGTGTGGCTCTTTTGTGAAAGTAAATCTTCTAGAATCCTAGACGGAAATAGAGATTATCAAATCTTGGCATGTAACATCATCTGCATTTGAATTTGCAAAACAAAACTTTATCCGAACTTCCTACTGGACCTTGCACCGGGTTCATCCAACTATGTTCCACTTCCTATCAGGCAACATCGGGTAAAACATTTGTTGTATTTGTGGCCGGCCCATGGTGTCCTTCGATTAGGGTTGTCTAAATCACCAGACAGCTTCCTGAATGCCTCTCGGTGGTGGTAGCATCGCAAATAGTGTTGAGGCGGCAAAAGCAGCCAATATGTTCAGCTTTTCTGGTGTGTTGCATTTTGCCATTCTAGTATGTTGCATTTTTTAAATCCAGGAAATGATTTATTTTTTCCAGCATACTCCTTCGCACTAGGTATAGATTATAGGTTTTTTTGTTCCGTGTTGTGTGTGTTTTGTGAAGAGCTATTTAAACAGAACCTTCTATAACTTTGATTACATAATCACTAGTAGAAAACAGGGCTTTCGTTCGGGCCTGGCCAGCCCATTAGTCCCGGTTCAGTCACGAACCGGGACCCATGGGGGAACTCGTCCCGGTTCGTGAGCCCAGGGGGCCGGCCGGGGCCTCGTGGGCATTGGTCCCGGTTCGTATTCACCCATTTGTCCCGGTTCTAGGCATGAACCGGGACCAAGCACGGAGATAAGAGAGGACACTTTTTTCTATACGTATAGTACGTAGGGTCGACCAAGCACGGAGATAAGAGAGGACACTTCTATCTATTAATTAGCTAGCTAACACAATATATGAAACACCTAAATTAACCCCCAAAACCCCCTAACCCCCCCCTTAAAAAAACAAAAACCCCAGCCCCTGAAATGCTGACGCGTGGATGCCTTTTGGTCCCGGTTGATGTCACCAACCGGGACCAAAGGCCCTCCTGCCTGGGCTGGCCGCAGCGGCCACGTGGAGGCCCATCTGTCCCGGTTCGTGTAAGAACCGGGACTAAAGGCCTAGGGCATTAGTAATGACCTTTTAGTCCCGGTTCCTAAACCGGGACAAAAGGCCCATACGAACCGGGACAAATGGCCCTTTTTCTACTAGTGAATGAAAGCATATCCACCCCGATCTTTGATAACGATGTTTCTCTTGTTCCATGTATTTACACATAAAATGTTCTTGCAGTTGGCAGATGTGGTCCTGTGTCCGACAATTGGTTCCAAGAGTACAATGTCTGATACATTGAAGATGATGATAGATGAACTAGAAAATATAACAAACCAAAACCAGCATTTGAGTTCTATGTCAAACAAGAGCTCTAATGTACGAGAAACAACATCAGATGTGGAGGAAGAAGTAGTGATTGGGAGGACTGAAGAAATAAAGGAAATAGTGGATACTATATGTGAGAGCATCACACCAGAGAATAAGATCACCATCCTTCCTATATATGGCATTGGAGGTATTGGCAAGACAACCCTAGCTCAGTTAGTTTTCAGTGATTGCCGGTTCGCAGGCTATTCTCGGGTGTGGGTTTATGTGTCCCAAAATCTTGACCTGAATAAAATTGGAAACTCTATTATATCACAGCTATCAGAGGAGAGCCACCTAGCTGAAAAGCAGATGATACATAATAAACTCAGAAATGTACTTGCTGGTAAGAAGACTCTTATTGTCTTAGATGACGTGTGGGAGGAGAATCCAGATACACTAAACTCTTTGAAGGCTATGGTAAGACTTGGTGCGGGCAGCGAGATAACGATTATCGTAACCACAAGAGATGAAGCCATTGCAAGGGAAATTTGTCATGCAGTTGAGCCATACAAGCTAGGAACTTTAACAGATAAAATTTGTTGGGGAATAATAAGACAAAAGGCTGCCTTGGAAGAACGAGTCGACAAAGAACAATTGGAGCAGATAGGAAGGGAGATTGCCATCAAGTGCGGAGGTGTGGCTTTGGCGGCTCAATCACTTGTGTATATATTGAGGTACATGAGCTCTGACCAATGGGAGTCAGTGAGGGACAGTTGCATCTGGAATTTATCTACCCAGAAAGATCCATCATCAAGAATTCATAATGTGCTTGCATCCCTGCTGCTAAGCTATAGCCATATGCCTGATTGGTTGAAGTTGTGCTTTTCCTACTGTGCAATCTTTCCAAAAGGTCATTGTATAGTGAAGTATGATCTAATTCATCAATGGATTGCTCTTGGATTCACCGAGCAATCTTATATGTTTGATCCTATGCAGCTCTGCGAGAATTATGCAAGGCAACTTTTGGGGATGTCCTTCCTTGAGTATTCAAAGACATCTTCGGTGAGTTAATTACTACATGATTCTATTTTCTTTTCAGCCTTATGTATTCCAACTCACAGTATATAAATTTATGGTGACTGCATTAAAAGCATCATAGTGCACATGCTTGTGTTGCAAAAAATAATTCTTGGAAAATTCAGAAATTTGTTCATTGTACAAGCGTACGAGGCTATTCCCGCTAACAAACAGTTGTGAATAAATAGTCATTCATTGACTGTACAAAAAGGATAAATTTCCTGCAACATTGTTTCCCACATTTTGGTCATTTTCATCTGTTACGAACAACAAATATGGATATTTAAAATGTTTTTGCTAGTGCGCATGCTCTAATACAGCACATAGTTGTGAAATTTTTATTTTTAAGTACGCAAGTGCAAGTAGTTGCTAACGGGTGCGTAGGTCCGTGTGTGGAAATATATATTAGCACTCTGGAACTCCCTTAGAAAATGAAGGTGTAGTAGGATACAGGGACAGAGTTGACTCCGATTAGATCGGGCCTACTGGCTGCCATGTGATGCAGAGGGCAGCAATGGTTGACCAAATTATCCATCCAATTCTGATTAATTTTAGCTAAAGGATTACTCAACATATAAGATGACTATCTCTTTAAGTATCTGTAGAAAAGAGGAGGTTTCAGGACGGTCGACGGCAGTGGGTTGGAGAGCTTGCGCCCACGGTGCCCGCCGTCACACGCGCTCTGTGTGCGGCATTGTAGTTGACAGGCGCTGGACGTGCAGGGCATTGTGAGTTCATCCACCTGGCAGATATCATGGAGGCCCAGATCGTACTGCCCCCTGGCAAGGACGACTTCAATTAGAACCTCCCGGCCCCTGGGTGCAGTCGGCGTATGCTGTTCTCTTTGATGGCACGGTGCAACCTCCATTCTGGCGTTCGATTTGGGAGGCATGGGTGTTTCATTGGCTTGTTGGCCCAGGATCGGTGCTGGACTGCAAATAGGCTGGGGCGCCATCGTCTGACCAATCAAAATGTCAGCGTTGTCACTGCAGCAGATCATCTTCCAACCATCCTTGTTCGGGATCCTCAAGCGAATCAACTTTTTCTCCTCTAATATACAGAGACACACTTTTATCTTTGACTAGGCATCTGCTCTAATACTATACTCACAACGTTAAAGTAGTGTTTCAAGTTAATGGTCATGAAAATATGGTACCCACATGGAAGAGTATTTCCATGGCCATACTACTATGTTTACAATTTTATGGCAGTACCTCCATTGAAAAATATAGTATTATAAAACGAAATAAATTCAAAATCCTGACACCATTAGGTATTCTTTATCTGCAGACTGATAGAACAAGAAGGCAAGACAAAGAATGTATGTATTTCACGATGCATGACCTAGTGCATGATCTCGCAAAAGAGATCTTGTCCCATCAAATTAACACTGGGGGAAACAAATGTCGCTATGCATTGCTCACAGATTGTAGCAGCTCATTGAAGTTGTCCGTGGCTTTTCCTGCAAATATTAAGGCTCTACATTTTCGGGACTGTGGCAAACAAGAACTTTGTGGTGGTGCATTTTCACCAGCTCAGTGCCTCCGTGTCTTGGATTTAAGTGAATGCTTTATTCAGAAGTTACCTGATTCTATTGGTCAACTGAAGCAACTGAGGGTTCTGTGTGCTCCGGGGATACAAGATAAGATGATTCCCAGTTGTGTCACCAAGCTCTCAGAGTTAAATTATCTCGACCTTAGATGCTCTCAGAAAATCTCAGCATTGCCTGATTCAATTGGTGATATGAAAGCTCTGCTGCATCTTGATTTATCATATTGTTATGAGATTTGTGAACTACCCGAATCCTTCGCGGAGCTGAAGCAGTTGGTGCATCTAGATTTAACATATTGCAGAAGAATATCTATATCAAAATCTTTTGGTGGATTTACCAATCTTCAATATTTGAGATTAGCAGGACAAACTAATATAGACGTTGATAGGAGAGAGCTATCAGCGGTCATTGGTAACCTAACCAAACTTAGGTATCTAAATCTATCGGGATCCATAGAGAGTATGATCACATCAGATAAAGTTGACAGCTTGCTTGCCTCTATCAGCACACTTTCCAGTCTAGAGCATCTGGACTTGTCTTATAATGAAGCGTGTAGCAGTATACCAGAAAATATTTGCAACCTGAGGAAGCTTCATACATTGGACCTAGAAGGCTGCAAAAAACTGAAGAAGCTTCCCGATCGTATGGACCAGATGGTTAGTCTGAAGGTTCTAAATTTAAAACATGTTAGGTTGGAAGAATTGGCGGTCTCTCGCTTCAACTGTGCCTCTTTGCCACGCTTTGTGGTGCATGCTTCAGGTGATAGATGTTGCAGCAATATCATCCTTCTTCAGCCTACAAATCCTGTTGAGCTGTGGATAGATAGACTTGAAAATGTGATGTCTGTAGAAGAAGCACATAGTATAAAATTGATGGAGAAACAAAAAATTGAAGAGTTGAGATTTCAATGGACTGTAGCGACTGGAAGGTTTGTGGATGACAAGGAGGTGTTGAAAATACTAGTGCCACCAAGCAGTGTACATATATTGACTATATCTGGTTACGGGAGTGTCAGCATTCCTGATTGGTTTATGGATATTATGCAATATCTCCCTATTCTTTCTCAGTTGTATTTGTTTTATTTTCCTAAGTGCAATAACCTACCACCACTTGGTGAACTACCAAACCTACAATGGCTGGGTCTCTACTATATGGAGAGCTTGCAAGAGTGGAACATGGGATATACCAGTGGTGAGGAAGGTGCAAGTGAGCTCCCTAAGCTTGAGTGCTTGACCATAGAGCATTGTGCCAAGCTGAGGATAAAACCATGTGTGCCTAGAGCTACGTCTTTGTTCATACGTGGTTGTGACGCAATGCTATCATCATGGGGAGAGAGCCCTCCACACAACGGTACTTCCTCTTCTCCATTAACACAGCTGGGTGTTGAAGACAGCAAGGTGCCCATGCATGAGTGGAGGTTGCTTCACCACCTCCCTGCCCTTAGTTGGTTATCTATCGTTAGTTGCAGTGATCTGACCACTTCACCTGGGGTAATCCAACGCCTCTCCTCCCTGGAAACATTGTGCCTCGGATCATTGTCCCTCAACCAAGCAGAACTGCCAAGATGGCTGGTTGAGCTGACATCTCTGCAGGAGCTAACTCTGCGTGAGTGTGCAATCACGACACTACCAGAGTGGTTAGGAGAACTAACCTCTCTCAAGAATCTGGAGATTAAGCACTGCGAGGGCATCAGGTCATTGCCAGACAGCATCCAACAATTGTCCAGGCTTGAAAATCTATGCATTGATGGATGCCCTACATTAGAGAAGTGGTTTGAATCAAAGGAGAACATGATGAAGCTCGCTCACATCAAAGACGTACAGGTATGTGCCTGCCAAGCTTCCAATCTCGTAGTGACAATTCTCCTCTCTTTAACCACATATGGCATGGGTATATCTCTGAATAATCATTCTAAGTGTTGAACTAGGTGTCTATTTTTTATCCTTCATTTGAGGCCTCATGTGTCTAGACTGCTGAGTAAAATAGTGACACTGCACTATTATTTATCTGAGAAGAAAAGAATTATGGTTGTAGTTGTGCCATAGCTTGGACAGCAATATATGCGTGCCCACTATACTGTTTCTGTTGTTCAGGTGTTCCCACTATCAGACTACCCACCAGATTCAGACAAAGAAGACTAGCAGATGACTCTTCTTCAGGGGTCGACAATGCGAGAGCTCTGCATATATGGGTATGCAGGAAGAGCAGCGAGTACCGCCGCCGCAGGCACGTACTGTGATTGATGAGGTGTGTCCAGATGTGCTGCGTAGTGCTGTGATGAACGTGCCTGGCTTCCCTGCGGAAGCTTTGAGAGTTGCCCTATCTCATTTGGAAAACACGTACCAGGTCTCTGCATATTTGAGAATGCAAGAGGAGCAACGAGTGTTGTGGCTCAGGAGCTTCTTGGCGAAGGGCACCGAGTAATCATTAGCTACTGCTGGTCAGCCGTAATTATAATGCAGAGTGATGTGACCAGGGCTCGGCATATAAGCAAGCATATATTTTTGCTGTTATAACATATTATGCATCAAAATCCTTTTGTTGGTGCTACTGGCCTCCTTATTGGGTTGTTTTAATGCATACTATGTCTAGATGTCGATGTATTTTTCCTTGTAACCTTCCTGCTGATGTTGGTATTGCTGGTAACTCTCCATCCTATCGTCGTCTTTTCTGTCCAGCTGCGATGGCTTCAGCTGATCAGCATCCTGGAGTGGATTTTATGAATGAGGTTCAAATATGACCATTCTTTTCATTAGTGTGAAATTTTATCAGTGAGTACTAGAATTTCTACGATGTGCCGGACATGGATGAAGTCATCCCATTTTTTCCTCTCGTAGAAACCTCTCAATTGGTGAGCCTGTTCCGAAATTTACTCCTTGGATACCACCAGCACCGGGAAGAAGTCAAGCTTAATGTTGATGCCTCCTTGCTCGATGGTGTTGGTGGAACGGGAATGATCCTAAGAGATAATTCTAGCAAAATTATTCACCTTTTCATGAGTGATGATCTGCTAGAAGCTGAAATTCTTGCTATGATCTGCGGGAAGCTCAAATTCTCAGAGAGTGCCTTCTGTTAGCTTTGCAATGGAGCCAATTACAAGTTGATGTGGAAAGTGACTGTCTGCAGGCATTTCAATATTGTGAGAAGCAGAGAAGTCAACAGATCAAAGCATGCTCTCCTTATTAGTGAGATCAAGGATTGCATGCTGAACGTAGTTCTTGTATTACTCATATTCCTCATATTCACAACTCCTCTAGCCACACTTTGGCAAATTTTGGTAGATAACAATGTTGAACTGTTGTATGGCTGGGATCTGGTCGAGAGTCTTCTAGAAATTGTAAGCATGATTGTAACATTTTGATTGAGTAATGCAAGAATTATTTTGCAAAACACTCCTTCTCCCTGCAAAAAAATGAAACCTCTTGATTAGGTCTGGAAATGATTTTGTTTTTCTCTTTATAGGTTGTTTTAGGGATTGTCTTTTTATTTTAGTGGAAGGTCTTGAAGCCCAGAAATCCCTATTTGCCGCGTGTTGCAGCAAATTGTCGCCGCATGACACACGGAGGCGCACTAGGGAAGCGACTGGGCTTGCCCATTTGACCAGTTCATTAGTTCCGGTTAGGAACCTTATTTTCTCAAGATTTTAGTTTTTTTTCTTTTTCTCGTGTTTCCTTTTTCTTCTGTTCTCTTTTCATTTCCTTTTTTCTATTTCCAAGTTTATTTTTAATTTTTTTCAAAAAATGTTTGGGAAATTTCAAATATTGTCCGGAATTCAAAAAGTTGATCCTATTTTCAAATTTTGTTTATAATTTTGAAACATGTTCGCTACTTTGAAAAAAAGTTTGGAATTTCAAAGTAAACTGCAATTCTTAATACTTTGTGTAAGATTCACAGAAAATGTTTGAAATTTTCTAAAATGTTCCTGTTTTCAACATTTGTTCATAAATTAAAAAATGTCCCGTTCTCCAAATTTGTTCACAAATTCAAAAGGTGTTAGCATTTTTTTAAATCTTGTTCATGATTATCAAAAAAAATTGCAATTTAAAAAATGCTCCATTTTTCAAGATTTGTTCATGAATGCAAAGGTATTTCGTGTTTTCCAAAATTTGTACACAAATTATTCCTATTTTTTCTAAACTTTTTTGTGATTGCCCAAAATTGTTAAAAATTTTAAAAAATGTTCTGGTGTTTCAAGATTTGTTCACAGATTTAAAAAATGTTCCCGTTTCTAAATTTTTTCACAAATTCAAAAATTCTTCACATTTTTTAAAAACATGTCCTTGTTTGCCAAAATTGGTCAGAAATTTAAGGATGTTCCTTTTTTCAAAATTTGTTCACAACTTGCAACAAATTTCCCGCTTTTAAAATTTGGTTATAAATTCAAAAAGTGTCCACAGTTTTTCAAACTTATGCGTATTTGTCCAAAACGTTCAGAATTTTTTTTAAAAATATTCTGAATTTTCAAGAGATGATTAAGAAAAGGAAAAATAATCCAATCTGTTGTTGTGTTAGTTCTAAAGTAAATGTGCCACGTATTCACCACGAACAGCTATTAGTCGCAGTGGCTAGCTACATGTGTCTACGATGGTGCGATTGTGAGCTTGAATCCTGGCTGACCCTTAGCATTTTTGTTTTATTTTTTACACCGCTTGCAGCTCCCCGCATGGGCAGGACCAGTGGGAGAACTGCCCTGTGCGACGCCGCGACATTCTGCCGCTGAATGGGGCAGATAGGAGGTCCAATGAAGCCCTCCAGTAAACGAGTGCTTCGATCGATTGCCTATCTCTATCATGCATGCGGCCGGTCACTTGGTCAACCTGAACGTTGTGTGGCCTAGGCCTAGGACAATAATCATATCAACAATTCATCGTGGAAGCCCATCATCTTGCTCAACACGGACGGAGCAGAGAGAGGGGGGAGGCGGGGGCAGATCCTAAGCCTTCACAAATTCAAAAATATATTAAAAAATGCAATCAAAATTTGCTTAGGTTTTCACAAAATATATGAAATTCTAAATCTGATAATCATTTCACAAATTGCTCGCAATTTCGAAAAATCTTCACATTTTTAGAAAAGTTTTATTCATGGTTTCAGAAACAAATCATGTTTTTAAAAAATTTCACTTTTAAAAAAATCTCAAATTTTTAAACAAATAAAAAATTTTGTTCACCTTTGGTCATATTTTGGATAAATTGTGTTCAGGTTTTTCCAAAAAACAATTCACTTATTTGTTTTAACAATTCAAAAAAATTATTGGGAATCCGAAATTTGTTCACAATTTTGAAAAAAAAACATTTTATAAATCTTTTGTTCATGATCTTAAGATTTTTTCACAATTAAAAAAAATCAAGTTCAAATTTTATTTGTAATTTTATAAAATGTTACCATTTAAAAAAAATCATCTTTGTAAAAATTGTTTATGTTTTGCAAAGTTTTTTCAGTTTTCAGATCAGATTGAAAAACAACAGCTAGTCTTTTTTTGTGAAAACTAACTAAAAAAAGAAGAGCACATTTGTGTAGATTTCAGTGAAAACACTCACAATTCCCGCACACGAGCGCCAACTAGGATCTCTTGGGAGAGAGGGGCGGCGTTCCAGGCGGTGGTTCCTCTTGATCGCGTAAGTCAATGGTTCTCGATCAAACGCGCACTCCCTGGCGATCGCGCACTCCGGGTTTTTCCTGCTTTTTCCATTTTGATGTTTTTTTCATTTTCGTTTTTCTTTCTGTCATTTTTTAATTTTTCTTACTTTTTTCTTTTTAACTTTGTGAACATCTTTTCAAATTCATGGACATTTTCTATTATTGTGAACTTTTTAAAATTGCAATCATTTCTATGGCATCGTGAACAATTTCCGAAATTTTCAAACATAGTTTTCAAAATTCGTGACATTTATTTTGAAATCATGAACATTTTTAACAAAATCGTAGAAATTGTTTACAAGTCAGCGAGCATTTTTTTGAAATCATGAACATTTTTTAAAATTTGCAAACTTGCTTTTTGTATGAAACCTAGAATTTTTTTCATACTCAAGAAGAAATTTGTTTTCAGCTGGGCCTCTCGTTCTTCTCCGCAACTTGCAGTTACTGCTAGTGTGAGCTATAATATTCATAGCAGCATCAAAATCTCTTTTGTGTTGCGCACCCTGGTTTCGATTACCGCATGTCCTAGCGTGCACGTCGATCTGAAAGCATGTGGCAACTCTCAGGTGGCCTATGGAGCATGATGCAAAGGTGCAGGATCCTTCATTCCATTGGGATCTAGTCCAGTTGGAGAGTGCGATCAGTGTGATTTAAGTCTGACTTGACCTGATTGATCAACTCCTGCTTTTGCTTCCACGCATTCTTTTCAAATGATTGATTAACGTTTTATATAGACATTTAACATTTCCAAATGCTAGATTAACATTTTCA
Source organism: Aegilops tauschii subsp. strangulata (assembly GCF_002575655.3). Lineage (NCBI taxonomy): Eukaryota > Viridiplantae > Streptophyta > Magnoliopsida > Poales > Poaceae > Aegilops > Aegilops tauschii. Next base: position 7,293,635 of record NC_053039.3, read on the forward strand.
AACACTTGATCAACATATTTTTGTCAAATGATTGATTAACGTTTTTTAAATACATGATCTAATTTTTGCATACACATCTTATTTTTTGTATACATTTTTCGTATATGTGACAAACATTTTCTCTATACACATGTAACATTTTTCAAATGCTTGGGCAACATTGTTGAAATGTTTTTATGTAGAGTGATTTTTGGGATATATTTATTAGAATATTTAGAAGTAAAAAAGAATGAGAACGGAGGGAAAGAAGCCCCCTGTCTTATTCTTATAGGAGAATGAGGAGACTCGAATCCCGGCCGGTGACGGCAACCTTTGTGCTGTCCACCACTCCACTCAGGAGAACTCCTCAATATTTAGAAGTATAAGCAAAAGTAAAAAAGAAAACGCAAAAAACGAAAGCAAAAAATGTGGAAAAAAAACCGAGGCACTTGTTCCAGCACGCCTGGGCCGGCCCAAGTCGCGCACCCTTCAGCGATGGTTCGTATCATTGGCCATCATGCATGGGAGAGGCGGAGGGGCCGGCGCCGGCGATCGGTGGCGGTGGAGTTATTATGCATGCGAGGAGGGCGGTCGTTCACGCCGGCGACAGCCTTCCATCTAAGAGGGAGGGAACGCATCTCTGTTCCTCCTCTTCTAGTAATCTCCACAGACTGGCGAAGATGTGTTCCCTCCCTCAAGACTGACGAAGAAAGATCCGCCTGAATCCATCAGAACGAAGGAGGAAAGCAGAGGTGCAGGATCATTCCTTCCATTGGGATCCTGATGGATCAAGAGCTCAACTGCAGAGCAGAGGAAGCCGAGCCAAAGCTGCCGTCGTGTGGTAAAGTTATGTGTAAAAATCTGCTAAAGAACAGGTAAAGTAGCAGAGAATTTTCTTTTGAAACGAAAGGAAATCAAGAACAGTGAGGCGAAGGCATTCTGGGGTTTATTTAGTGGGTTGTAAGGCTGGAGCATCTGAGCGTTCACATGAATGATTCTCCATCAATCCAAGATTGGCGCAAAAAAAAAAATCCATCCAAGCTTGGCTCACGCCTATTCCTCGCAATTGAGGAAGAAAACCTGCACCTAGCTGCCATTATTGACCAGAAAGAAGACCTGCTCACATTGCTCTGTGTATAACCACACCTCTGCTGGATCTGACCTCCCGGCTGTAACTACTACCCATATCCTCCTGAGATAAAATCTCCGTCCTGGTGCTGCCACATGTGTCATCGAGACAGTTTTTGGTTTTATTGTTTAGTTTTTTTCTGTGTTTCTTTGGGTTTTCTTGTTTTTTTTCCTCATAGGAGCATGGACTACAGTTGTGCTTCTCGCATTTCCTAGAAAGTGAAGCACATATGTGTTTTGGCATGAAGCACATATGTGCTTCCGCCTGAAGCACAACTGTGCTTTCCCTAAAGTGAAGTACATTTACTACAATTTTGAAGCACATGTTAGTACAATTCTAAAGCACGGGGCAGTACAGTTTGGACTACATATTCCACAAGAAAAACTTCAACCAAACCTGTGAACATGAGATATAATTTTGAAGCAAGGAGAGGTAAATCGTTCGGTGAAAAATGGTTTGTGGTTTGAACGGATGGTGGGCGATAAATCGTTTTGAAAAATCAAACATACGAAAAAGCACAAATAACCCCACCCATCTCTCTTGTGTGTGGGAAGACAAGTGGTGTACATGTCACCACAAAAGGAGGTGAGAGTGACCTTTACAAGGGGTATTCCTTAATTAATGATTTCGTAGTCTTAGGTGAAAACCTACAATATTTTGTTTAATCAAAGTGGTAGTCTCCTGCTCTATATCTTTAGGGAGCGCCTCGACTATTCCTGGCACTCACGGGCGATACTTAGCAGGTCGTGGCCCACTAAGGTAGTGATCGCTGCAGCGCTCGCTTCGCTCGGTCGTCCATCATCCCCTCACTCGGTTGACCAGTTGACCGTTAAAATTTTGAAATATTTAAAAGTTCACCAATTTCATAAAAAAATGATGATTTTGAAAAAAGTCAAGTTTTTAAATAGTTCACTATTTTTTAGCAAAAATAGAAATGTTTTGGGGATTGAGAAAAGTCCATGAATTGATTTTTTTTCTGGATTTCGAAAAAAGAATCATTGGTTTTGGGAAAAAAAAGTTCACAAACTTGAAAAAGTTCGAGGATTTTTTTAAAAAGTTCATGGATTTTTCTAAAAAGTTTGTGATTTCGAAAAAAATATTGAATTTGGAAAAACTTTCGCAAATTGGAAAAATTCACGAATTTAATAAGAGTCCATAATTTGTAAAAATCAAATTGCAAAGTTCACAATTTTGATAAAAGTTCAAGAATTTTTTTTAAAAGTAGGTTTTGAAAAAAATCATGAATTTAAGAAAAAATTTCAAATTTTAAAATGAAAACAATTCATGGAAAATTATAATTAATAAAAAAGAACAAGAAACCCCGACAAAAACATGCCTAAAAACGGATGGATACAAAAAAGGAATTCCCGGCAAAACAAAAAGCAAGCAAACTATCCTAATTAGTCGGCCCATTCGGTCGGAGTCGTGCGCCGCACACGAGCAATTATTAGCGAGATCAAGTTATATGTGTCGTCTTTTGACTGTATTTTAAATTTTGAAGGTCGTGTTGACAATGTTGAAGCATATAGTTTAGCCAATTTTCACGTTCGTTAGGTCTGGGATGTCATATTTGGCTTGGCCAATCCTATGACCAGAACTGTATCCCACATTCTGTGCACTAGTAGAAAACAGGGCTTTGGTCCAAGCTCAATCTACACATTAGTACCGGTTGCATTACGAACCGGGACTAATGTGAGCATTAGTCCCGGTTCGAGCGGCTAGGGCACCGGTCGAGGCTCGGCACGCATCAGTCTCGGTTCAATTGGGATCTTTAGTCCCGGTTGGAGACACCAACCAGGACTAAAGGGTGCGATGCCCTTTAGTCCCGGTGTTGGAGCCACCAAACCGAGACTAAGAGCGTCTCCAGCCGTTCGGCCCCCCAGGCGCTAAAAAAGAGCGGTTTGGGGGTGAACCGCCGCTAGTTCGGCCCCTGGGGGCGACCTAGCTCCCAGTCACGCCCCCAGGCGCCGGCTCCAGGACGCAGAAAATTCGAACTTGGTCGTCCCCGCTCACAAAAGACGCCACAAGTCTGGCGATCACAAGTCACAGTTCGGCAATCGAATATAGTCAGGCGTACAAAAAATAGAGTGGCATAAGTTCGCTTGCGCAACGCATCACTCGGCGGGGTCGGCCCCAAGCATCGGCGGTGTCGGCGTGCGCGGGCTTGGCGGTGCCGGAGCTGCTTCTGCATTGGGCGGTGTCGGCGCGGCTTCGGTGCTGCTGGGCGTCGTGGAGGCATCATCACGCGGGCTTGGCGGCGGCGTGGGCGTCGTCGAGGGAAGCTGGTTCAGGATGAGGCCGCGCTCCACCAAGTACCACGCCTTGACCGCCTCGTCGGTGCTCTGGAGCATGTCCGCCCCGCCCAGCAGGAAAGCCAGGTCGGTGTTTCTCTTCTTCTCGGCAACGTTGGTCCGGAGTAGGTCAAGCTTGACGGCGCTGCTCGACATCAACGCCGACCATCGCGCGTCGGTCTTCTCTTCACGCAGGACGGCCCGGGCCTGCGCGTCGGCGAGGCAATGCTCGATGGACTCCTGCACTCGAGCGGTGGCGCGTCGGTGTGTTTCCCCTTCTTGGCACCTTTGTTGCCGTCCGGCCGCCCTTCCGATGCACCAGGAGTCGGCGCGTCCGGCTTGTAGGTCTCCTTGGCCTTGTCGAGGGTGCGCCGGACTTCCGTCCACTTCTCGCACTTATCAATGCGCTTGTAAACGTGGAGGTACTTGAATTCGGCATCTCTGTTGCTCTGCCGGTACAGGGCGAACATGCGCAGCAACTGCACGGAGGAACAGAAACAGTTGGCGGGCGTACACGGCGAAGAGAGGCGGGAGACCGGCGTGGCATACCTGATCCTCAACGCTTGCGCCGCTCTCCGGGCGAGCCGCGACCTCCTCGACGACCCCATGCCATTTGTTGCACGCCCCTGGATACGCCCCCAATGGTTCGCCATCGCCTTCGAGCCGCGCTGCATGTAGACACCTTTGAAGTAGGGGTCGACGAGCTTGCGCTCGTCGAACTCGGCCTTGATGCGCTCCCAGTACGTCTTGATGCTCTGGTTCATGCCGGTGGTCGGGTCGAGGCAGACGACTTTCCATGCTTCGGCGAGGCATTCCTCCTCCTTGGACGCCCACTTGATGCGCGGCTCGCCTGACCTGGCCGCCCGCTTCTTCTTCTTGCGCCTCTTCGCCGAAACAGTCGCCGGCTCCTCCTCCTCATCCTCCTCCTCCTCCTCCTCCTGCTCCTGCTCCTCCTCGCCGTAGACGTAGCCGAGCTCGCCGTCCATGCCGCCACTGAGATCCACCGTCTCGTCCGGTGTGTCGAACCCGGGAGATGCGGCGGCCGCGGCTGAACCTGCGGTGATGATGTCGTCCATGTCGCCCTCGGTCTCGTCGGTGTTGCCGAGGAGCAAGAAGGGCAGCGCGCACCGGCGGAGATGGGGCGTCGGGGAGGACACGTAGGCGGGCGGCAAGTAGTTGTATGGAGGGTACTGCACGCCGGCGAAGGCGGGCGAGGGCATGCGCTGGGCCGGGTGTCCATGGGGGAAGGTCACGTTCGGGTTGAACCCACCGTGCGCGTCCCCGTCAGCGTAGCTCGGCGAGGGCGATCCCCATGGCTGCGGCGACGGAGAGCCGACGCTTTGCTGGCCCCAGGGAGCGTACTGGGCGTGGCTGCCGGGTGGATTCATCATTCCCGCGCGACTCGCCTCGGCCTCAGCTTGGTCTGCCGCAGCCGCAGCCGCGCGCGCCGCGTTGTCATGGGCCTTCTTGGCGATGGCCCTGTTCCGCCGGTCGGCGGTGACAATCTCCCGTCGCTGAACTTCCGCCCTCCACTCGGCGTTTGGCATGCCCGGTGGCTTGGATGGCGGCGCCCTCGGCTTCCTCGGCTTCGGCTGGGCGACGGAGGCGGTCACGGTTGCCGCCGCGCGGGGGACGACGTACTTCTTCGGTGGCATGGCGGCCGGCTGGGAGGCGAGCGGGAGGGAGATTGGTGGGAGGAAAGGAGAAAATTGGAGGGATGTAGGGTAACGCAGCAGAAAAAAAAATTCCGACCTACGCACCAGCCCAGGACCACTATGGAGACTACATACATGGTTTGATCTTTTTCGTTACCGACTCGTAGCGCAGCGGGAAGTAGAGTCGATGACGATCGGCGGTGCAGATCCCCGCAGCTAGGATTTTCAACCTCCCAACCGCGAGGATGTATACCCTCATCTGCTCCTCAGACAGCCCTCCAGGAGACGGTCGAACACCCCCCAGACGGTGTCGCGGACAGCCCTTCGGGAGGACCTTCGAAACTCGAACAGTCACTCAGACTGCCCTTCAGGAGGACCTTCGAAACTTGGACGGTTACACGGACAGCCCTTCGGGAGGCACTCACGAACTAAGACCGAAACTAAGGTCTCTCTACAGAGTTGCACACATACGGTGCCATCTATCCGGCAGGGCTTTGCCGTCCAGAACTAGTTCCTACCGGAACCCAGACAGCCTTACGGCTCTACGAAACTATTTCGCTGGGAGGGAGAGAGAAGCCAGATCATGCATGGCACTTGTATGTGAGAAGAGTGTGTGTGGAGGGCTGCCCCTCCACCTCTATTTATAGGAAATCCCAAGGGGTAGGGTAGTTTAACACAAAAACCCAAAATGCACATGAATGAAGTCCTTCCTCAAGGGCATAAGAGTGAAACCAAGGAACAAGAGGGGCTCCAAGGTGGAGCCCCAAGTGTGGCCGGCCACACCCCTTGGGGGGGCCCATGAGGGCCTCCAAATCCATCCATGTCATCCCTAGATCTTTTGGGCAAAGCCCCAAAAGGTGGCTTTCCATAAAATATCCCAAAAAACACTTTCACTATTCACGACGACATTTTTCAGCGTCCGTTCGAACTGAAAATATTTATGTGGGCTTAGAACATTTCCAGTACCCACCATAATAATTTTCAACGCATTCTGGAACAATTCCAGTTTAGTGATTTTCATCTGCGAAAAGCATCTGAACCGGTTCCTGCAGCTCCGGAACATTTCCGATATTTATTTCTGAAAATTCCAAAAAGTTTTCAGAATGATTCTGGCACCCTCCAAGAATTATCAGGCATGTGCCGAAACCATTTTGACTTAATGGCATACCCCGAAACAACTATTTCGGTTTCACCGAAACTCATCCGGTGACCTCTCTCTGCGGAACTTTTCCGCTATCCGAAACTTTTTCGATGATTTGCTCTCAGCCTCGCTGTCTAGTATTCAGCAGATAGATGACCCTTAAGCGTGTGACCCTATAGGTTCGGTGAAGTATAGACATGACTCGGAACCCCTTCCGATCAATGATCAACATTGGAGCCGTGGACACCCATATTGACCCCTATACCCACACGAATGAATATTCGAGTGAACCTCCAGTTGCAGTGAGCTATTCCTGTTGCTTCGCGATATGTCACAAACACCCGAGGTGAGATTTTTTGCATCCCCGTGGACGAACAATTTGTCCACCATGCAAGTTACCTCGTTACCGGTTTTGTTCTCTTTTCTCGTTTTCGTGTTCCGGCATCCCAGTGATCAAATCACACTGTGTCTGGCCAGATGATGATGGATACCGCAATACCGAGAGGGCCCGAGAATATTTCTCCATCGTCGGAGGAGCAAATCCCAATCTTGAGCTATCAAGTTACTGGACACACTTTTCCAGAACCCGTAAGCCACCGTAATAGCCACCCATTTACGGATGAAGTTTAACAAACCCCAAAGTTCATGAAGCAAGCATGAAGAAACTCAATACCCTCATGGTCTAAGGAATCCTGCAAACGTTAACCATCTCTGTGTTATGAACCAATAACTTGTGACGAATGAATCTCTTAGCATAACATCAATCCGGGTCGATTCAACACAAATGTTCTCTTAACATTGTGCCCTCAAAATTGTTGGCATAGACATGCCCATGATCAGGAAAACAGAACCATCATGCAACACTTGAGCTAGTCTTAGAGGCCAGACTAGGAATACTTCTTACTGTTTATTATTCCATACGTGCATATGAGTCTTCCTCCGAGCCTCGTGGATATTGCAGACTCAAGAATCATTGCAGTTATAGCATGGAACATAAACATAATTATGAACTCGGAGATAAATAATATCATTTATTATTGCCTCTAGGGCATATATCCTACAGACTCCCACTTGCACTAGAGTCAATAATCCAGTTAATGCTAATGCACTTCACACCTATTGCATACTGGTGTAAAAAATGCTTCGCATGTGGTATAGCCTGATGTCCATCGAATCTGACAACTTCAGCTCCGTGTCTATCTCTGCATATCCTCGCATTTTCACGCTTTCACAACATTCATATTTTGTGCGGACTTGGCTTTTATGTATGTGAATCACAGGTCGAACCTGGATTCCTCAGACTAAGTTATGGAGAAACTACCTGCAGTAGTGTCCCATTGACAAAAGCCATCTTGGAACCATACTAAGTTCATGAATGAACTATATGATTCAACATCTTGTTTGTCGCTTCTAAAGCGTCAACATACTTAGTCATTTGTTATAGAATTCGCCACAGTATCCTGTTGGGAACAATTTCCAACTACCGTGCCACCATATTGTGTATTACACAAAACCCTTAACTTAAATCGAAAATCGCATGGAGAAAAGATGAAGACTGTATCGATGTAACATTTTACAACGAACTCTTCATGATCTCCGCTTGCGAGAAAACATATCATCAGTACTTACTCTAGTACTCAATGACATCTTTCACTGTTGTCCCACGATCAGTACTTTGATCACTTTAGTATCCATACTCGCAACACCTTGGGAGTATCTGACATATCTGGTTGTTTTACATACCATGGAATACATGATTAATCCAAACACAAAAGTGTGTGGAATCTGCATTATGTAGTTTGCTCATCAGTGTTTTGCGACACCGAGTCTTGCAAAAAACTCTTCCATGTGACTCCGGCAAGAATCATTCCTTGGCGGTTTTAAATGCTAAAAGGTTTTAGCACCTTGTATTGAGGCTATTTAGCCTATGCACTTCATCAAAAAACTATTTTCAAATGAAGTCCTAATTCGTGTCAAGAAATTTATTTCCAATTAACAATGTGTCAAGCACACAAGGTTTTTAGAAATATTATTATGCTCCCACTTACTTTCTTGAATTACAAGCATCTTCGTTACCCATTGATGAAGTCAGAACCCTTTGACCATTTCATCAAAGCACGAAGATTCAAACTCCATTTTGCTCTCTTCTGTCCATCGCTGGAACTCTGAAGTTTGCACCCTTACTAGCATCCTCTGGATAGACAAAATGCCTTGGACTGTAACACATGCAAGTCCTTGGTTTCATTTCCATCAGATGGAAATCATATTGTCATCCATGTTTCATATCTCATGATTGAAATATGTATTAATTGCTAGTTCAACCTGAACCGACTTTAAGCATCGCTACGATGAAAACAAGTCGAGCTTTATGGATAAAACATTTTTATCCGTATCAGTTTTAAGTTCCATAAATATTCGTTAGACTCTAAGTCTTCCGAAAGGTGTATCAAGGTTTTAATCTTGAATCATTTATATGGAAACTAACTCGGGTTGTATTGGCATTTAGCTAATTTCGGAGTCAGGGCCCATCAACGCTTCCTTGTGTATCGTAGGTATAATGTTGTCTAACAACAATATCTCATTTGCGCACCTGAGAGGTTTGCACGAGCCTTGCCTACGTGGTTCAGCTGCAAGTTCGACCGAAGTTCATACATTTTATTGTAGAGACTTTCGTATCAGTCGCAGTAGGAAACTCTGGAATTACTTCCAAGGTCTCTTTCCTTTGATCTGATGACGAAGATACTGTTTATCTCGTCGAGTTGCACTATTCTCCCACTCACCTTTTTGAAAGAACCATTCTCTTTAAAAGCACACCGTTTCGCGACAAAATTATTTGCCTCGGTATAGTGAGGGAGGAATACCCAACATTTTGGTATAACCTACAAAGTAGCACTTGTCTGATTTGGAATAGGTTTGTAACCTTTTACACAAGCCCCATATTCCAAATGTTAAGAAAAGATATAACATGGTTGGGCGTACCATACCATGCCGTCATTTCAACAGACCTGATGGAGCTCTTTTCAGTGTAAAAGCCGCAGTCTCTAAAGCATTACTCTTCAAAAGTGATAATGGCAAATTTATTTATGTCATCTTTGATCTTACCATGTCATAAATGGTTTGATTACATCTCCATGGACTTTCCACATGCAGTGGTGTGTCGGGAGGTGCAAGTTATGAAACCCCTTTCACAACTCATCAGACATTCGCTAAACATGTAACTCAAATATTCCTTTGTGCAATCAAATTGCAGAAACATAATTTTCTTGTTACAATAACTTCTACTTTATTTTTGAAAACCTTTCGAATGATGTCAAAAGATCCAGACTTACGTCTCATCAAGTAAATATCCATATATCTACTTGAGTCATTTCTGAAGATAAATAAATCCACCACTAACAACACTTATCGGACTACACACATCTGTTGGGGAACGTAGTAATTTCAAAAAATTTCCTACGCACACGCAAGATCATTGTGATGCATAGCAACGAGAGGGGAGAGTGTTGTCCACGTACCCTCGTAGACCGACAGCGGAAGCGTTATCACAACGCGGTTGATGTAGTCGTACGTCTTCACGATCCGACCGATCAAGTACCGAACGCACGGCACCTCCGAGTTCAGCACACGTTCAGCTCGATGACGTCCCTCGAACTCCGATCCAGCTGAGTGTTGAGGGAGAGTTTCGTCAGCACGACGGCGTGGTGACGATGATGATGTTCCACCGACGCAGGGCTTCGCCTAAGCTCCGCAACGGTATTATCGAGGTGTAATATGGTGGAGGGGGGCACTGCACATGGCTAAAATATCGTATATCAAGTGTGTCTTTGGGGTGCCCCCTGCCCCCGTATATAAAGGAGCAAGGAGGAAAGGGCCGGCCAAGGGGAGGTGGCGCGCCCAAGGGGGGAGTCCTACTCCCACCGGGAGTAGGACTCCTCCTTTCCTTGTGGGAGTAGGAGAAGGGAAGGGGAAAGGAGAAAGAAGGAAGGGGGCGCCCCCCTCCCTAGTCCAATTCGGACTAGCCCATGGGGACGGGTGTGGCCACCTTTGGGGTCTTTTTCTCCTTTCCCGTATGGCCCATTAAGGCCCAATACGAATTCCCGTAACTCTCCGGTACTCCGAAAAATACCCGAATCACTCGGAACCTTTCCGAAGTCCGAATATAGTCGTCCAATATATCGATCTTTACGTCTCGGCCATTTCGAGACTCCTCGTCATGTCCCTGATCTCATCCGGGACTCCGAACTCCTTCGGTGCATCAAAACTCAATAAAACTGTCATCGTAACGTTAAGCGTGCGGACCCTACGGGTTCGAGAACTATGTAGACATGACCGAGACACCTCTCCGGTCAATAACCAATAGCGGGACCTGGATGCCCATATTGGCTCCCACATATTCTACGAAGATCTTTATCGGTCAGACCGCATAACAACATACGTTGTTCCCTTTGTCATCGGTATGTTACTTGCCCGAGATTCGATCGTCGGTATCTCGATACCTAGTTCAATCTCGTTACCGGCAAGTCTCTTCACTCGTTCCGTAATACATCATCCCGCAACTAACTCATTAGTCACAATGCTTGCAAGGCTTATAGTGATGTGCATTACCGAGTGGGCCCAGAGATACCTCTCCGACAATCGGAGTGACAAATCCTAATCTCGAAATACGCCAACCCAACAAGTACCTTTGGAGACACCTGTAGAGCACCTTTATAATCACCCATTTACGTCGTGACGTTTGGTAGCACACAAAGTGTTCCTCCGCTAAACGGGAGTTGCATAATCTCATAGTCATAGGAACATGTATAAGTCATGAAGAAAGCAATAGCAACATACTAAACGATCGGGTGCTAAGCTAACGGAATGGGTCAAGTCAATCACGTCATTCTCCTAATGAGGTGATCCCGTTAATCAAATGACAACTCATGTCTATGGTTAGGAAACATAATCATCTTTGATTAACGAGCTAGTCAAGTAGAGGCATACTAGTGACACTCTGTTCGTCTATGTATTCACACATGTATTATGTTTCCGGTTAATACAATTCTAGCATGAATAATAAACATTTATCATGATATAAGGAAATAAATAATACTTTATTATTGCCTCTAGGGCATATTTCCTTCAGTCTCCCACTTGCACTTGAGTCAATAATCTAGTTCACATCGCCATGTGATTTAACATCAATAATTCACATCATCATGTGATTAACACCCATAGTTCACATCTCTATGTGACCAACAATCAAAGGGTTTACTAGAGTCAATAATCTAGTTCACATCGCTATGTGATTAACACCCAAAGAGTACTAAGGTGTGATCATGTTTTGATTGTGAGATAATTTTAGTTCAACAGGTCTGTCACATTCAGATTCGTAAGTATTTTGCAAATTTCTATGTCTACAATGCTCTGCACGGAGCTACTCTAGCTAATTGCTCCCACTTTCAATATGTATCTAGACCGAGACTTAGAGTCATCTAGATTAGTGTCAAAACTTGCATCGACATAACGCTTTACGACGAACCTTTTGTCACTTCCATAATCGAGAAACATATCCTTATTGCACTAAGGATAATTTTGACCGCTGTCCAGTGATCTACTCCTAGATCACTATTGTACTCCCTTGCCAAAATCAGTGTAGGGTATACAATAGATCTGGTACAAAGCATGGCATACTTTATAGAACCTATGGCCAAGGCATAGGGAATGACTTTCATTCTCTTTCTATCTTCTGCCGTGGTCGGGTTTTGAGTCTTACTCAATTTCACACCTTGTAACACAGGCAAGAACTCTTTCTTTGACTGTTCTATTTTGAACTACTTCAAAATCTTGTTAAGGTATGTACTTATTGAAAAAAAAACTTATCAAGCGTCTTGATCTATCTCTATAGATCTTGATGCTCAATATATAAGCAGCTTCACCGAGGTCTTTCTTTGAAAAACTCCTTTCAAACACTCCTTTATGCTTTGCAGAATAATTCTACATTATTTCCGATCAACAATATGTCATTCACATATACTTATCAGAAATGCTGTAGTGCTCCCACTCACTTTCTTGTAAATACAGGCTTCACCGCAAGTCTGTATAAAACTATGTCCTTTGATCAACTTATCAAAGCGTATATTCCAACTCCGAGATGCTTGCACCAGTCCATAGATGGATCCCTGGAGCTTGCATATTTTGTTAGCACTTTTAGGATTGACAAAACTTCCTGGTTGCATCATATACAACTCTTCTTTAATAAATCCATTAAGGAATGCAGTTTTGTTTATCCATTTGCCATATTTCATAAAATGCGGCAATTGCTAACATGATTCGGACAGACTTAAGCATAGATACGAGTGAGAAACTCTCATCGTAGTCAACACTTTGAACTTGTCGAAAACCTTTTTGCGACAATTCTAGCTTTGTAGATAGTAACACTACTATCAGCGTCCGTCTTCCTCTTGAAGATCCATTTATTCTCAATTGCTTGCCGATCATCGGGCAAGTCAACCAAAGTCCACACTTTGTTCTCATACATGGATCTCATCTCAGATTTCATGGCCTCAAGCCATTTTGCGGAATCTGGGCTCACCATCGCTTCTTCATAGTTCGTAGGTTCGTCATGGTCTAGTAACATAACCTCCAGAACAGGATTACCGTACCACTCTGGTGCGGACCTTACTCTGGTTTACCTACGAGGTTTGGTAGTAACTTGATCTGAAGTTACATGATCATCATCATTAACTTCCTCACTAATTGGTGTAGGAGTCACAGGAACAAATTTCTGTGATGAACTACTTTCCAATAAGGGAGCAGGTACAGTTACCTCATCAAGTTCTACTTTCCTCCCACTCACTTCTTTCGAGAGAAACTCCTTCTCTAGAAAGGATCCATTCTTAGCAACGAATGTCTTGCCTTCAGATCTGTGATAGAAGGTGTACCCAACTGTCTCCTTTGGGTATCCTATGAAGACACATTTCTCCGATTTGGGTTTGAGCTTATCAGGATGAAACCTTTTCACATAAGCATCGCAACCCCAAACTTTTAAGAAACGACAACTTTGGTTTCTTGCTAAACCACAGTTCATAAGGCGTCGTCTTAACGGATTTTGATGGTGCCCTATTTAACGTGAATGCAGCTGTCTCTAATGCATAACCCCAAAACGATAGTGGTAGATCGGTAAGAGACATCATATATCGCACCATATCTAATAAAGTACGATTACGACGTTCGGACACACCATTACACTGTGGTGTTCCGGGTGGCGTGAGTTGCGAAACTATTCCGCATTGTTTCAAATGTAGGCCAAACTCGTAACTCAAATATTCTCCTCCACGATCAGATCGTAGGAATTTTATTTTCTTGTTACGATGATTTTCAACTTCACTCTGAAATTCTTTGAACTTCTCAAATGTTTCAGACTTGTGTTTCATTAAGTAGATATACCCATATCTGCTCAAATCATCTGTGAAGGTGATAAAATAACGATATCCGCCACGAGCCTCAATATTCATCGGACCACATACATCTGTATGTATGATTTCCAACAAATCTGTTGCTCTCTCCATAGTTCCGGAGAACGGTGTTTTGGTCATCTTGCCCATGAGGCACGGTTCGCAAGTACCAAGTGATTCAAAATCAAGTGATTCCAAAATTCCATCAGTATGGAGTTTCTTCATGCGCTTTACACCGATATGACCCAAACGGCAGTGCCACAAATAAGTTGCACTATCATTATTAACTTTGCATCTTTTGGCTTCATTATTATGAATATGTGTATCACTACGATCGAGATCCAACAAACCATTTTCGTTGGTGTGTATGACCATAGAAGGTTTTTATTCATGTAAACAGAACAACAATTGTTCTCTAACTTAAATGAATAACCGTATTGCAATAAACATGATCAAATCATATTCATGCTCAACGCAAACACCAAATAACACTTATTTAGTTTCAACACTAATCCCGAAAGTATAGGGAGTGTGCGATGATGATCATATCAATCTTGGAACTACTTCCAACACACATCGTCACCTCGCCTTTTACTAGTCTCTGTTTATTCTGCAACTCCCGTTTTCGAGTTACTACTCTTTAGCAACTGAACCAGTATCAAATACTGAGGGGTTGCTATAAACACTAGTAAGTACACATCAATAACATGTATATCCAATATACCTTTGTTCACTTTGCCATCCTTCTTATCCACCAAATACTTGGGGCAGTTCCGCCTCCAGTGACCAGTCCCTTTGCAGTAGAAGCACTTAGTCTCAGGCTTAGGTACAGACTTGGGCTTCTTCACTTGAGTAGCAACTTGCTTGCCGTTCTTTTTGAAGTTCCCCTTCTTCCCTTTGCCCTTTTCTTGAAACTAGTGGTCTCGTCAACCATCAACACTTGATGTTTTTCTTGATTTCTACCTTCGTCGATTTCAGCATCACGAAGAGCTCGGGAATTACTTTCGTCATCCCTTGCATACTATAGTTCATCACGAAGTTCTACTAACTTGGTGATGGTGACTAGAGAATTCTGTCAATCACTATTTTATCTGGAAGATAAACTCCCACTTGATTCAAGCGATTGTAGTACCCAGACAATCTGAGCACATGCTCACTAGTTGAGCGATTCTCCTCCATCTTTTAGCTATAGAACTTGTTGGAGACTTCATATCTCTCAACTCGGGTATTTGCTTGAAATATTAACTTCAACTCCTGGAACATCTCATATGGTCCATGACGTTTCAAAACGTCTTTGAAGTCCCGATTCTAAGCTGTTAAGCATGGTGCACTAAACTATCAAGTAGTCATCATATTGAGCTAGCCAAACGTTCATAACGTCTGCATCTGCTCCTGCAATAGGTCTGTCACCTAGCGGTGCATCAAGGACATAATTCTTCTGTGCAGCAATGAGGATAATCCTCAGATCATGGATCCAATCCGCATCTTTGCTACTAACATCTTTCAACATAATTTTTCTCTAGGAACATATCAAAAATAAACACAGGGAAGCAACAACGCGAGCCATTGATCTACAACATAATTTGCAAAATACTATCAGGACTAAGTTCATGATAAATTCAAGTTCAATTAATCATATTACTTAAGAACTCCCACTTAGATAGACATCCCTCTAATCATCTAAGTGATTACGCTATCCAAATCAACTAAACCATGTCCGATTAACACGTGAGATGGAGTAGTTTCAATGGTGAACATCACTATGTTGATCATATCTACTATATGATTCACGCTCGACCTTTCGGTCTCTGTGTTCCGAGGCCATATCTGTATATGCTAGGCTCGTCAAGTTTAACCTGAGTATTCCGCGTGTGCAACTGTTTTGCACCCGTTGTATTTGAACGTAGAGCCTGTCACACCCGATTAACACGTGGTGTCTCAGCACAAAGAACTTTCGCAACGGTGCATACTCAGGGAGAACACTTTATCTTGAAATTTTAGTGAGAGATCATCTTATAATGCTACCGTCAATCAAAGCAAGATAAGATGCATAAAGGATTAACATCACATGCAATCAATATAAGTGATATGATATGGCCATCATTATCTTGTGCTTGTGATCTCCATCTCCGAAGCACCGTGCTTGTGATCTCCATCTCCGAAGCACCGTCATGATCACCATCGTCACCGGCGCGACACCTTGATCTCCATCGTAGTATCGTTGTCATCTCGCCAACTTATTAATTTTACGACTATCGCTATCGCTTAGTGATAAAGTAAAACTATTACATGGCGATTGCATTTCATACAATAAAGCGACAACCATATGGCTCCTGCCAGTTGCCGATAACTCGGTTACAAAACATGATCATCTCATACAACAAATTATATCACATCATGTCTTGACCATATCACATCACAACATGCCCTGCAAAAACAAGTTAGACGTCCTCTACTTTGTTGTTGCAAGTTTTACGTGGCTGCTACGGGCTTAGCAAGAACCGTTCTTACCTACGCATCAAAACCACAACGATAGTTTGTCAAGTTGGTGCTGTTTTAACCTTCGCAAGGATCGGGCGTAGCCACACTCGATTCAACTAAAGTGAGAGAGACAGACACCCGCCAGTCACCTTTAAGCAACGAGTGCTCCGAACGGTGAAACCAGTCTCGCGTAAGCGTACGCGTAATGTTGGTCCGGGCCACTTCATCTCACAATACCGCTGAACCAAAGTATGACATGCTGGTAAGCAGTATGACTTATATCGCCCACAACTCACTTGTGTTCTACTCGTGCATAGCATCAAGGCATAAAACCTGGCTCGGATGCCACCGTTGGGGAACGTAGTAATTTCAAAAAATTTCCTACGCACACGCAAGATCATGGTGATGCATAGCAACGAGAGGGGAGAGTGTTGTCCATGTACCCTCGTAGACCGACAGCGGAAGCATTATCACAACGCGGTTGATGTAGTCGTACGTCTTCACGATCCGACCGATCAAGTACCGAACGCACGGCACCTCCGAGTTCAGCACACGTTCAGCTCGATGACGTCCCTCGAACTCCGATCCAGCTGAGTGTTGAGGGAGAGTTTCGTCAGCACGACGGCGTGGTGACGATGATGATGTTCCACCGACGCAGGGCTTCGCCTAAGCTCCGCAACGGTATTATCGAGGTGTAATACGGTGGAGGGGGCACTGCACACGGCTAAAATATCGTATATCAAGTGTGTCTTTGGGGTGCCCCCCTGCCCCCGTATATAAAGGAGCAAGGAGGAAAGGGCCGGCCAAGGGGAGGTGGCGCGCCCAAGGGGGGAGTCCTACTCCCACCGGGAGTAGGACTCCTCCTTTCCTTGTGGGAGTAGGAGAAGGGAAGGGGAAAGGAGAAAGAAGGAAGGGGGCGCCCCCCTCCCTAGTCCAATTCGGACTAGCATATGGGGAGGGGTGTGGCCACCCTTGGGGGTCTTTTTCTCCTTTCCCGTATGGCCCATTAAGGCCCAATACGAATTCCCGTAACTCTCCGGTACTCCAAAAAATACCCGAATCACTCGGAACCTTTCCGAAGTCCGAATATAGTCGTCCAATATATCGATCTTTACGTCTCGGCCATTTCGAGACTCCTCGTCATGTCCCTGATCTCATCCGGGACTCCGAACTCCTTCCGTACATCAAAACTCAATAAAACTGTCATCGTAACGTTAAGCGTGCGGACCCTACGGGTTCGAGAACTATGTAGACATGACCGAGACACCTCTCCGGTCAATAACCAATAGCGGGACCTGGATGCCCATATTGGCTCCCACATATTCTACGAAGATCTTTATCGGTCAGACCGCATAACAACATACGTTGTTCCCTTTGTCATCGGTATGTTACTTGCCCGAGATTCGATCGTCGGTATCTCGATACCTAGTTCAATCTCGTTACCGGCAAGTCTCTTCACTCGTTCCGTAATACATCATCCCGCAACTAACTCATTAGTCACAATGCTTGCAAGGCTTATAGTGATGTGCATTACCGAGTGGGCCCAGAGATACCTCTCCGACAATCGGAGTGACAAATCCTAATCTCGAAATACGCCAACCCAACAAGTACCTTTGGAGACATAGGGACGCCCATATCTACTCGGCGCCGAGGCACATTACAGCTTGTGAATGAATGGGCCTTACACTCGAGCAGTAGTTATTGATGGGCCGTCATTCTAGCACGGGGACAGAGAAGAAACACACACTATGCGGGATGGTGGAGGCCCAGGCTGTGTTGTTCCGCCGCAACCCACGGACAAGAGAGAGAGGGAGAGAGAGAGGCGGAGGGGCCGACACCGGCGACCGTTGGCGGCGGAGTTATGCGAGGGGAGCCGATGGTTCACGCCGGCGACAGCCTTCCGTCTTCTCGTCATCTCCCACCTAAGTTGGGACTGACGAAGAAAGATCCGCCTCAATCCAACCCACTTACTGAATCCGTTAGAGTGAAGGAGGAAGCACGGGTGCAGGATCGTTCCTTCCTATGGAATCTTGATGGATCAATAGCTGAACTGCAGAGTAGAAGAGGCTCAGCCAAATCTGCTGTCATGTGGTAAATCAATCATCTTATTTTTTTTGGACAACTAAAGTTCCCTCTTTATTCATTGGTGATAACACTTACAACTTTAAGTAAAAGAGGAAGAAGCTCATTAGGAGCCATTTCAATCCACTCACTGCAGAATTTAGATCTAGCTACACTAGCTAATTCATGAGCAACATCGTTTGCTTCTCTAGGACAGAACTCAAACCGAATTAAACTAAACTCACATGCCAAGTGGTAACAATCATCAATGATGGCTGCTGCATTCCCCGCATACTGACCGTCCTTGGTCATAATCTCCATTATGTTGGAGTTGTGTCGAATATAGTGTATGCAGTTGGACTCTGAGTAGTATTGTGTTTAGATAGGATATGGAGTCGTGTCCTAGTAGGGACACTTGTATCCTAGGCCTCTCATATATAGTGGGTGTAGACACACGATGTAACCTATGCCAACATAATAACACAGGCACGCAAGGGGGAGCCGGCGGCGTGTGCCGGCGCCCGGGTGGCCGGTGTGCGGTATTGTGACGGTATCACGGGGAGGAGCGCCCGTAGTCAGGCCCCAGGGATGTAGCCATATCGGTGAACCTCGTTAACAAATCTCGATGTCCTGCTCGTGTGATTGCTTGTTCCTCGGATGATCGACGGTATGCCTCGGATTTATTCTAACAAGTGGTATCAGACCTAGGTTGTTCGGAGGTGGTGAGAGTTGATCTAGAGGAAGAAGATGCATCGACATAAATCTGCGGAAGCGATCGTAATACGGGATGAATATCGTCGATGAGTTACCATCGAGGCAGGATTGGTCGTGCTGTGATCTTTGAGCAGTAATCAGATCGAGATGCAGACATGAGGCGAAAGCATCGGCGGCAGCAGACGTGCGGCGATTGATCGTGTTGATCCATCGGGCGAGCGTATAGGCGGCGCACCTGAAGCCAAGGCAAGCGACGCACGATGTGGGCTGGCCCACCGGGGCTA
The DNA here is from genome assembly GCF_002575655.3 of Aegilops tauschii subsp. strangulata. Classification (NCBI taxonomy): domain Eukaryota; kingdom Viridiplantae; phylum Streptophyta; class Magnoliopsida; order Poales; family Poaceae; genus Aegilops; species Aegilops tauschii. Next base: position 7,312,806 of record NC_053039.3, read on the forward strand.
GCTGGTGCGTGTGGCAGCGTGCTACATGGCAGGGCTGCGGTGCAGGGCCGATCGACTTAGGAGATTTGTTTGGGGAAAAAAAGGAGACCGAGTCTTCATGTATGATGCGGATAGGCGGGCAATCAGTCAGCGGAAAGCGTATCCATCAGAGCAATACTCGCGTACGGATTTGACACAAGAGCAGCACTAGCATCCCCAATTGCGGCCAATGCAGGGAGGAATCACCTGAAGACCAACTAGTTAACTAGTAGTACACATGTTGTGTACTTGGGCATCGCGTGGAAATCTCCGATAATTTTTCAAGGGTCCGTCATACAAAGAACCATGAAGCCAACGGGTACTAGATTTGAGATGAAGAAGTTCGATGGAACTGAACACCTTGGGTTATAACAGACAGGGGTGGAAATTTTGTTGGCACAACATGGATGCTTGAAGGCGTTGCGGGAAGTCATGTCAGCTAAGATGGAATTATCATGTGATGGATGGAAATTCGCGGAAGACGATTTGGGAGCCTTGAGCGTGTCATACAGTCGGATAAGTTCGGCTGGGTCAGACTTGGACAGTCTGACGGATCGACGTGGGTCGGTTGGTATAGAAGACGGTGGTGGAATCGGCGATGACGACATAGGGACGTGATGCTGATGGTGACCGACTTCTGGGCGTGGAAACACGTGGTGCACATGCCCGAGGCTTGTGCGGCTTCGACAAGACTATGGCGCGAGATTGATTCAAGGTGGTGTATACACGGAACTTGAAGTCGATGAGGCGCAGGGGTGGACTGATCATCTACCATGGAGTCGTGTTGAAGGTGGAGCTGGATTGAGGGGCTACGGCGTAAGTCGACGGGGTCGAAGCCTATGCAGCAGGTGGGAAAAAAGCGAGCAACACGTAATTCGGACTGGAGCCTAGTGGTCTGATGGAAGCGTGAAACTCGTCACCGGTCGGCGATGATCGGTGGTACTCTGCGGTGGGGGTTGAGTGGTGTGGGTTCGCGACCCTTGAGACTCGATCAGGACAGCGGAGGCTCGACGCGGTAAGAGCGGCGAGGCGTGCGGTGCGCACGGGGCATGAAGACGGGCCAGGGCTCTGGTGGTCATACATGTGGTGAGACAACTACGAATTTGATTCGGGATGACTACAAGCAATGGTGAAATTCCTTCAAGTTTCAGACAGGGCGGTCAAGAAAGGAGCGATGATGTTGAGTTCAGGTAACTCTTATGTGTGACACTCAATATGTGAGTTTTTTGCTTTCACGCAGGTTAGTGATCAGTGTGTGATGGCGTTGGGCTGATGCTCTGGAAGTTGGGAGCGCAAACTAGAGTAATGTGGAACTTAATTTTGCTCGAGTGTTGACTGTGGTCAAGAAAAGAAGGGACTACAAGTTGCAGGTGGAGTCATCTGGAGTCTTTGGAGTAGCAGCGGTACTCATGGAATAAGCTCAAGTCCAATGTACATGGAAGTTTGACGCGTTGACGGATTCAAGGTGGTGGAGAATATTCACCAAGGTGGAGTTTGTTGGAGTTGTGTCGAATATAGTGTATGCAGTTGGACTCTGAGTAGTATTGTGTTTAGATAGGATATGGAGTCGTGTCCTAGTAGGGACACTTGTATCCTAGGCCTCTCATATATAGCGGGGGTAGACACACGATGTAACCTATGCCAACATAATAGCACAGTCACGCAAGGGGGAGCCGGCGGCGTGTGCCGGCACCCGGGTGGCCAGTGTGCGGTATTTTGACGGTGTCACGGGGAGGAGTGCCCGTAGTCAGGCCCCGGGGATGTAGCCATATCGGTGAACCTCTATAGCGACCAGACCTCAAATGGCCTGTGCTGCTGTGCACCAGTGTCATCCCTGGATCAGTAATGCTGACACGCAGAATACAAATGGAGGATTTATAACAGAGTAGCAATCACACACTTATTACATCGATATCTCCAAAGAGATTAAGTATGATAAACATGGCTTAAGGCCATCTAATAACGATAACAGCGGAAGACTTGGAAGATAAGTGAGTCCATCAACTCCAGCGGCATCACTGAGTATAAGACCACGACCTAAGGCACCTTACTCATCGTCTGAAAAGTCTGCAACATGAAACGTTGCAGCCCGAAAACGGGTCAGCACATAGAATATGCTGGCAATGTAACACATAGAGAATAATAAACAATAGCAATGCTATACTACATGCATGTATGGCTGGTGGAAAGCTCTATGGTTACAGTTTTGCGAAAAGCCAATTTTATCCTACTGCAAAGGAATAAATTTTATTTAACTATCATGGTGGTTGTAAAACATTGAGATGGTTGACAGCATCTCAATCCCAATTAAAAGTCATCAATAACCCAACAATATTAATTAGAAGTAACATAGTGTTGAGATTCACATGATAATCCAAGTACTAGATACTCAAGTTGTCCATAACCGGGGACACGGCTAATCATGATCAGTTTGTACACTCTGCAGAGGTTTGTGCACTTTTCCCCACAAGACTTGATCTCCTCCGTTGGATTACTCGCACTACATGGTGTTTGAGTAACGGATGACCAAGACACAGGCTTTCAGAAGCGTTTGCACCTTACGTATGGGTAGACAGTTACACCTACTTTCCCCTACATCTGCTAGTCTACCACTGTAAGAGTTCACACAACTTAGTCAACTATGCTAGAGCCCATAATAGCTTGCGGCAGCACACGGAAGTTTCTAGCATGAATAATCTCATGATCCCTTTGAACCTGGGTGGCGGTCCAAAAGAAAAACAGGCAATCCTGGAATACCCAGGTACCTCAATCCACCCAGATGTGAGTTTAAGTTGCCACCTTAAGTAAACCATTAATTTACAATCTGACATCTGTCATGAATTTCACTCAAACCCAATCCACGTCTACGAGCATAGCATGGCAATAATAAAAGCAACGTAGAAGTAACTCCCAAGGGTTTGAATAGAAAACAGGTAATAGGTACTACCTCAACTACTTCCCAATACCCACAATTTAATTAGATCCTAATCATGCAAGTGTTTGAGGAAAACAGATCTAATGCAATAAAACTGGGTATGGAAGGTATATGATCAAAGTGTTACTTGCCTTGCTGATGATCCGCAAAACCTGGCGATTCGAAGTAACAAGCGGCACGCTCCGGGTACTCTATCGCAAACAAACAAGCATACAATCAGTACTCATCTAATGCACAGGTAAAACTCGAATGGAAGATCCAACCAGAAATTTCAACTTAAGAACTCCGGTTTGCAAAAAGAATCAACTCGAAAGAAGCAACGAAAGTCAAACGGCGAAAGAAAGAAACTTCGTTTGCTAATCTGGATCTAGGTCAAATTTTACTGTAGCAAAAACTTGTTTGAGTAGGTTAAACGGAAAGAGAATTTCGAGACGAAACTCTAGGCGCTTGAATCGCCTGATTCCGATAAACGAGCGAGAAGTTAAACAGGATTGAAGATTCGATCAGAAATCGAATCTGAGAAAATAACGAGAAAAATCCGACGAAAAAGAAAACGGACGAACGGTTAAATAACGGACGTTCGTTAACAGAGAAAAACCGACGAACGCGTTCGTTAAAACGAACGGTTCGGTGAACGCTCGCAAAATAATAAAACCGAAAAAAAACCGATCTAGGTTTTTTTTTTAAAACAAAGGGTTTTTTTTAAAAACGAAAACCGGCAAGTCACGGGCGGCGGGCATACCTCGTCGGGGCTACTCCGGCGAGGGCTCCGGCGGGGCTCGGGCTCGGGCGCGAGGGGTGCAGGGGTGCGGGGCTCGGGGGGGGGGGGGGGGCGGCGGCTCCCGGCGGCGGCGGCGGGGCGTGCTGCGGGCGGCGGCGATGAGAGGCTCCGGCGGCGGCGGTGTGAGAGAAAGAGAGGGGGGTATATAAAGAGGGGGGTGCGGCGGCTTGGGGAAGGGGGCATCCCGAGGCGGCGGCGGCGGGCGTGTCCGGGACGGACTCCGGCGGCGGCGACGACTCCCGTGCGGGAAGAGGAGAGGCGCGAGGCGGGCCGTCGGCTGGGCCTTTGGCCCAGTCGGCGCGCGGGCGTTTTTTTTAAATAAGTTCCGCGGAAAATAATTCGTAGAAAAATAAATAAAAATCAGAAAAATAAGAAATAAAATTTCCCCGTCTAGTTAGAAATCTAGAATAGGGTGAACATTTTTATAATCAAAAATAAATATTTTGAAAATACGCAATATTTTTAACGCAATAAAATTGCAAATAAAATCCAAATAAATTCCAAATAATGATTTTAACATTTTTCCTCAAGTATTTCAAATGTTTTGGAGAAGTCATATTTTCTCCTCTCGTTTATTTTTAAAATGAAATATTTTTCCGGACAGAAAATAATTAAAACCACAATCCTCGTTTGAAAATCAAATTTGAAAAATTCGAGAAAATCCCCAGCTCTCTCCGAGGGTCCTTGAGTTGCTTAGGATTTATCGAGGATTTGTCAAAATGCAATAAAACATGATATGCAATGATGATCTATGTATAACATTCCAAATTGAAAATTTGGGATGTTACAAACCTACCCCCCTTAAGATGAATCTCGCCCTCGAGATTCGGGTTGGCTAGAAAACAGGTGGGAGTGGTTTTTTCGTAGATCTTCCTCTCGCTCCCAGGTGGCCTCATCTTCTGTGTGGTGACTCCACTGAACTTTGCAAAACTTGATAACCTTGCTGCGAGTAACTCGGCTGGCATACTCGAGAATCTTAACTGGTTTCTCCTCATAAGTCAAATCACTTTCCAACTGTATCGCTTCTAGTGGCACAGTATCTCTCAGTGGTATCTCAGACATCTCTGCGTGGCACTTCTTTAATTGCGAAACGTGAAATACATCATGAACTCCAGACAATCCTTCGGGCAATTCCAGCTTATAAGCAACTTCTCCCATACGTTCCAACACTCTGTATGGTCCGATAAAACGTGGCGCTAACTTTCCTTTAACTCCAAAGCGCTTCACTCCTCGAAGTGGTGATACTCGAAGATACACTCGGTCTCCGACTTCGTGAACGGTCTCCTTTCGTTTAGAATCAGCATAACTCTTCTGCCTGGACCGGGCTACCTTGAGCCTATCGCGAATCAACCTCACTTTCTGTTCAGACTCCTTAATCAAATCTGGTCCAAACAACTGACGGTCTCCAACTTCGTCCCATAACAACGGTGTTCTACACCTCCTTCCGTACAAAGCTTCGAAAGGGGCCATCTTCAAACTGGTTTGTTAACTGTTGTTATATGAAAACTCTGCATATGGCAAGTTGTCGTCCCAACTAGATCCGTAATCTAGTGCACATGCTCTCAACATGTCCTCCAAAATCTGGTTGACTCTTTCGGTCTGTCCATTTGTCTGCGGGTGAAATGCTATACTAAATTCCAGCCTGGTTCCCAACGTTTCATGTAACTGCTTCCAAAACTTTGAGGTAAATTGGGTTCCTCTGTCTGATACAATGGTCCTCGGAACTCCATGCAAACATACGATCCTGGTCATGTATATCTTTGCCAACTTAGCACTGGGGTAAGTGGTCTTTACTGGAATGAAATGAGCCACTTTCGTCAATCGGTCGACTACAACCCATATTGAGTCATAGCCTGAACGAGTCCTGGGTAATCCCGTGATAAAATCCATGCCTATTTTATCCCACTTCCATTCGGGTATCGGCAATGGCTGTAGCAATCCTGCTGGCTTCTGATGCTCTGCCTTCACTCTCTGGCACACATCACAAACTGCTACATACTCTGCAATATCCTTCTTCATTCCGGTCCACCAGAAAGTATTCTTCAAATCCAAATACATCTTGGTATTCCCTGGGTGAATCGAGTACGGTGAATCATGGGCTTCCTGCAAAATCAACTTCCTGATCTCCGGATCATTTGGCACATATACGCGGTCTTCGAACCATAAGGTATCGTGCTCATCCTCACGAAATCCCTTGGCTTTTCCTTTGCTCATCTTCTCCTTTATCTCTTCAATCTCCTTGTCTGTCTTCTGAGCTTCTCTGATCCTTTCCATCAAGGTAGACTGAATCTCCAATGTCGCTAAATAGCCTCTTGGGACTATCTCCAAACATAGCTCGCGTAGGTCCTCGGCTAACTCCTGAGGTAACTCTCCTGTCATGAGGGTGTTGATATGACTCTTGCGGCTCAACGCGTCTGCTACTACGTTAGCCTTTCCAGGGTGATAATGCAGTCTCATATCATAATCCTTGATGAGCTCCAACCATCTCCTCTGTCTGAGATTTAACTCCTTCTGCGTGAAAATGTACTTCAAACTCTTGTGATCCGTGTACACCTCACAATGGTTTCCGATGAGAAAATGTCTCCATGTCTTCAATGCATGCACCACGGCTGCTAATTCCAAATCATGCGTAGCATAATTCTTCTCATGGGGTTTAAGTTGTCGTGAAGCATACGACACAACTCTTCCTTCCTGCATAAGCACTGCTCCAAGTCCTCGACGAGAAGCGTCGCAATAAACTTCATAATCCTTGCGTTGATCTGGCAGAATCAACACTGGTGAGGTAACCAATCGTTTCTTCAACTCTTGGAAACTAGCTTCACATTCCTCAGTCCAATTGAATTTGGTGTCCTTCTTCAATAGCTCAGTCATGGGCTTAGCAATCTTTGAAAAATTCTCGATGAATCTCCGGTAGTATCCTGCAAGTCCAAGAAAACTCCGGATCTCTCCAACTGTCGTGGGTGATTCCCAACTTGTCACTGTGTCAACCTTGGCAGGGTCTACTGCTATTCCTTCTCCAGAAATAACATGTCCAAGGAATCCAACTTCCTTCAAAACTCACATTTGCTGAACTTGGCATATAACTGATGTTCTCTGAGCTTCTCAAGTACCAATCGTAAATGCTCCTCATGCTCTTCCTCATCCTTGGAAAAGACTAAAATATCATCAATGAACACCACGACGAACTTATCCAAAAACTCCATAAACACTTTGTTCATCAGGTTCATGAAATAGGCAGGTGCGTTAGTCAGTCCAAATGACATAACGGTATACTCATACAATCCATATCTGGTGGTAAAAGCTGTCTTGGGTATATCCTGCTCTCGAATCTTTAACTGATGATACCCTGATCGTAGGTCGATCTTGGAAAATACCTTAGCTCCTTGTAAGCGGTCAAACAAATCATTGATCATCGGCAGTGGGTACTTGTTTTTGATGTAGCGACCCATCTTTCTTCTCCACTAGAAGTACTGGTGATCCCCAAGGTGACGAACTTGGGCGAATATAGCCTTTATCCAGTAACTCCTTGATCTGCTTCTTAATTTCCTCCAAATACTTTGCGGGCATCCTGTACGGTCTCTTAGATATTGGCCCTGTGCCTGGCAAAAGTTCAATCAAGAACTCAATGTCTCTATCCGGTGGCATGCCTGACAACTCTTCTGGAAATACATCCGGATAATCCTTCACCACTGGTACTTCCTCCTGTACAACTCCTGATAAGGAATTTACTTGAGTCCTCTTAGGCATATGTCGAGATACATATTTGATCCTTTTTCCTTCCGGGGTGGTAAGCAAAATTGTCTTGCTGGCACAATCGATGTTTCCTCCATACAACGATAGCCAATCCATTCCCAAAATCACATCCAAACCTTGTGATTCCAAAACAATGAGGTCTGAGGGGAAAACATGCCTACCAATGGCCAATGGTATCTGAAACATCCTTGGGTGGCCATATACTCTGCTCCTGGCGAGGTTACTAACATAGGGTTTCTGAGAACTTTGGTGGACATCTTAAACTTATTCACAAATCCCCTTGATATGTATGAATGCGATGCACCAGTATCGAAAAGAACAGTTGCAGTAAATGACTTAACCAAAAACTTACCTATTACTGCATCAGGCTGAGCTTCAACCTCCTCCACGCTCACGTGGTTCACATGTCCTTTGTTGAACGGGTTCGGCTTCTTCCCAGAGCTTCCATTGCCATTTCCATTTTGGGCTTCAGGACATTTATTGGCATAATGTCCATTCTTCTGGCACTTAAAGCAAGTGACTTGGCTCAGGTCTCTCTTGGCTGGGGTAGATGGGTTGGTGCGGTTCTGTCCGTTGCTTCCTCCATTCCCATTACCATTCTTGGAGCCATTATGGTTGTGCGAACTACCTCCTCCATGGGTATGCTGAAACTGTCCTCCCGGCTTCGGGGTAAAACGGGGCTTCTGCTGAGCTCCTGAGTTATACCTCCCTTGTCCATACTTCCTCTTACGGTTTTCAATCTGCTGTTGCTTCCCTTCAATCATGAGAGCTCTATCTACCAGTTCCTGGTAGTTGTTGAAAGTTGCTACCATCAACTGCATACTCAGCTCATCATTCAGTCCTTCCAAGAATTTCTCCTGCTTGGCAGCATCTGTAGCAACGTCATCTGGTGCATAACGTGCTAACTTACTGAATTCCTCCACATACTGGCCTACGGTGCGTCCTCCTTGCCGTAGGTTATGAAACTCACGCTTCTTCATAGCCATAGCTCTTGCTGAAACATGAGCTGTACGGAAAGCTTGCTGAAACTGGTCCCATGTGACAGTGTCAATAGGGTGCGTGGTTGTATAATTCTCCCACCATGATGCTGCGGGTCCATCAAGTTGATGTGCGGCAAAACGCACTCTTTCCGCATCTGTGCATCCTGCAGTGGTCAACTCCCTTCCAACTTTGCGGAGCCAATCATCTGCAACAATCGGCTCGGTGCTACTGGAAAACACCGGCGGGTTTAGTCTTAAGAAATGGGCTAAGTGGTCAACAGGTGGTGGTGGCGGTGGGTTGTTGTTGTTGTTGTTGTTGTTGTTGTTGTTGTTGTTGTTGTTGCCTTGGTTCTGAACCAACACTTGCATCAGGGCATTCTGTTGCTGAATCAACTGGGTGATCTCTGGCGGGAAAACAAATCCGGTGTCGCGTCTCGGAGGCATCTGATAGGTTTAGAAAAGATGAGGGTTGAGAATAGAATGAGGTCTAGAGGGAAACACTACCCATATGCTCATGAGACAAATTCAATCATTATCACTCAATCAATTCAAACAAGGCAAAACAAACGATCTAGCTAGCGTTACAAGGTGCTTGAACTATACTATTAAATGGGGGAAAACTACTACTGATATGGTGGTCTACTTGAAATTCTGATCCGTTGAAGACTCCATGATGTCTGCTCCAGCTTCATCAATCCATTCATCTTCACTTGGTTCCGAGTCGGTGTCGTCGATGATGATGTAGTTATCCAGACAAGTGCATTCGTCGACCTCTGCTTTTGGCACTGGATTTCCCACGAATGCTCCGATCTTATTCTCCAGGTCGTCAATCTTCCCTACTAGTGCGTTGATTTCCTCCAAGTAATCTTCGCGTGTAGTCTTAAGTTCTTCTTGGAGCTCCTTGATCTTGGTTAATGCCTTCTTCAGTTCTTCCTTGTCCGTGCACATCTGGTTCTCCTAGCGACGAATATGTTAGTTCTGCTCCTGGATGAAAGCTGCAATTGATCCATCCTTCTTGGTCTTGATCATCTCCCATTGCGCGTCTCGACGTCCACAAATCTGATAAATTGTATCCTTAAGCTCCTGGTGGTAGACTTCTCCAAATCGTCCCATGGCGATGTGTGCGGCCATGCTCTTCCCTAAACTCCAAGTTGGTGCTTCGAAAACCAATCTCATGGGTTCAGTAACTGGCTCAAACGTCCTTCCTGGAATGATAACTTGAATCTTCCAGCTCTCCTCTTCAGGTAATGTGGCGTTGCAGGTTCCGGTGATGCTTGGTATTCCTATGTTCAGGTACTTGGTGACTTCCTTCAAGTGTCGACCAAACGGTGTGTCTTCATCTGGTTGCATGAACTTGCTTCTTGCATTCGCCATTCCTAAAAGAGTAGAAAGTGGAGAGGGGTCAGAAATGAGAAGAGAGAAGCTTTCTAGGGCTTAAGCTTAGTGGTCGTGTCCTACAGTCAGCGTGTGCTCTGACACCAACTTTGTAGCGACCAGACCTCAAATGGCCTGTGCTGCTGTGCACCAGTGTCATCCCTGGATCAGTAATGCTGACACGCACAGTACAAATGGAGGATTTATAACAGAGTAGCAATCACACACTTATTACATCGATATCTCCAAAGAGATTAAGTATGATAAACATGGCTTAAGGCCATCTAATAACGATAACAGCGGAAGACTTGGAAGATAAGTGAGTCCATCAACTCCAGCGGCATCACTGAGTATAAGACCACGACCTAAGGCACCTTACTCATCGTCTGAAAAGTCTGCAACATGAAACGTTGCAGCCCGAAAACGGGTCAGCACATAGAATATGCTGGCAATGTAACACATAGAGAATAATAAACAATAGCAATGCTATACTACATGCATGTATGGCTGGTGGAAAGCTCTATGGTTACAGTTTTGCGAAAAGCCAATTTTATCCTACTGCAAAGGAATAAATTTTATTTAACTATCATGGTGGTTGTGAAACATTGAGATGGTTGACAGCATCTCAATCCCAATTAAAAGTCATCAATAACCCAACAATATTAATTAGAAGTAACATAGTGTTGAGATTCACATGATAATCCAAGTACTAGATACTCAAGTTGTCCATAACCGGGGACACGGCTAATCATGATCAGCTTGTACACTCTGCAGAGGTTTGTGCACTTTTCCCCACAAGACTTGATCTCCTCCGTTGGATTACTTGCACTACATGGTGTTTGAGTAACGGATGACCAAGACACAGTCTTTCAGAAGCGTTTGCACCTTACGTATGGGTAGACAGTTACACCTACTTTCCCCTACATCTGCTAGTCTACCACTGTAAGAGTTCACACAACTTAGTCAACTATGCTAGAGCCCATAATAGCTTGCAGCAGCACACGGAAGTTTCTAGCATGAATAATCTCATGATCCCTTTGAACCTGGGTGGCGGTCCAAAAGAAAAACAGGCAATCCTGGAATACCCAGGTACCTCAATCCACCCAGATGTGAGTTTAAGTTGCCACCTTAAGTAAACCATTAATTTACAATCTGACATCTGTCATGAATTTCACTCAAACCCAATCCACGTCTACGAGCATAGCATGGCAATAATAAAAGCAACGTAGAAGTAACTCCCAAGGGTTTGAATAGAAAACAGGTAATAGGTACTACCTCAACTACTTCCCAAAACCCACAATTTAATTAGATCCTAATCATGCAAGTGTTTGAGGAAAACAGATCTAATGCAATAAAACTGGGTATGGAAGGTATATGATCAAAGTGTTACTTGCCTTGCTGATGATCCGCAAAACCTGGCGATTCGAAGTAACAAGCGGCACGCTCCGGGTACTCTATCGCAAACAAACAAGCATACAATCAGTACTCATCTAATGCACAGGTAAAACTCGAATGGAAGATCCAACCAGAAAGTTCAACTTAAGAACTCCGGTTTGCAAAAAGAATCAACTCGAAAGAAGCAACGAAAGTCAAACGGCGAAAGAAAGAAACTTCGTTTGCTAATCTGGATCTAGGTCAAATTTTACTGTAGCAAAAACTTGTTTGAGTAGGTTAAACGGAAAGAGAATTTCGATACGAAAATCTAGGCGCTTGAATCGCCTGATTCCGATAAACGAGCGAGAAGTTAAACAGGATTGAAGATTCGATCAGAAATCGAATCTGAGAAAATAACGAGAAAAATCCGACGAAAAAGAAAACGGACGAACGGTTAATTAATGGACGTTCGTTAACAGAGAAAAACCGACGAACGCGTTCGTTAAAATGAACGGTTCGGTGAACGCTCGCAAAATAATAAAACCGAAAAAAACCGATCTATGTTTTTTTTAAACAAAGGGTTTTTTTTAAAATGAAAACCGACAAGTCACGGGCGGCGGGCATACCTCGTCGGGGCTACTCCGGCGAGGGCTCCGGCGGGGCTCGGGCTCGGGCGCGAGGGGTGCGGGGGTGCGGGGCTCGGGGGGGGGGGCGGCTCCCGGCGGCGGCGGCGGCGATGAGAGGCTCCGGCGGCGGCGGTGTGAGAGAAAGAGAGCGGGGGGGGGGGGGGGGGGGTATATAAAGAGGGGGGGGTGCGGCGGCTTGGGGAAGGGGGCATCCCGAGGCGGCGGCGGCAGGCGTGTCCGGGACGGACTCCGGCGGCGGCGACGACTCCCGTGCGGGAAGAGGAGAGGCGCGAGGCGGGCCGTCGGCTGGGCCTTTGGCCCAGTCGGCGCGCGGTCGTTTTTTTAAAATAAGTTCCGTGAAAAATAATTCGTAGAAAAATAAATAAAAATCAGAAAAATAAGAAATAAATTTTCCCCGTCTAGTTAGAAAATCTAGAATAGGGTGAACATTTTTATAATCAAAAATAAATATTTTGAAAATATGCAATATTTTAATGCAATAAAATTGCAAATAAAATCCAAATAAATTCCAAATAATGATTTTAACATTCTTCCTCTAGTATTTCAAATGTTTTGGAGAAGTCATATTTTCTCCTCTCGTTTATTTTTAAAATGAAATATTTTTCCGAAGAGAAAATAATTAAAACCACAATCCTCGTTTGAAAATCAAATTTGAAAAATTCGAGAAAATCCCCAACTCTCTCCGAGGGTCCTTGAGTTGCTTAGGATTTATCGAGGATTTGTCAAAATGCAATAAAACATGATATGCAATGATGATCTATGTATAACATTCCAAATTGAAAATTTGGGATGTTACAACCTCGTTAACAAATCTCGTTGTCCTGCTCGTGTGATTGCTTGTTCCTCGGATGATCGACGGTATGCCTCGGATTTATTCTAACAAATTAGTTCTAGGCTGTCGGAATTAACGAGAAGCCTGTTACACCCTGCCGAAGAAGAGAGTTGTAAACCAAATTTAAGAGCCAATGTCTCTGCAAAAAGAGGATCATAACATGACTCTATTAGTTTGTTCCCAGAAACAATAAAATGACCTTTGTCGTCTCGTATGACTGCTCCCATAGCTCCATGTAGCGCGTCATAGTCGAAGGCGGCATCTACGTTCAGCTTAACAAAGCCATTAGGTGGTTTTCTCCATCCGTCCTTCTTTAGTACTGCCTTTGGGTCACATGCAATAACAAAATTTTCTGCCATTGCTCTCACAGATTGTGAAATTTCTTTTCGTATCTTGCACATGCTCCTTGTGAACTAGTTTCCGTCTTTCCCACCAGAGGTACCAGCAAGTGATAGACAGGAGCTCATAAAAATTTTTAACGCCTAGAACGACCACCTCCTGTGCGGGAAAATTCAGCAAATAAGAAAGTATTGCTTCCCCCGCTCGATCCACTTCGCATGCATGCGCTATAACATCTTCCAGCCCTAGGAGGCGCCACACTTCCTTAGCTTTTTTGCATCGAAACAACACATGCAAAACATCTTCTGCACTTTGCCCACATGCTGGACATGCCTCAAGCATCCTGTTTAAGTAAGAGTATCTCCAGCCATTCGTCTCCTCAGGGAGCCAAAAAGAGCCGCCTGGGGTGAGCCGCGCTAGATTGGCGCGTGGGGGCGACCTAGCTCCCAGTCGTCGGCCCACAGGTCGCCCCGGGTTCGGCGATGTTGCGTACAAAATAAATGCAAACTCGGCGACTTTTGCACGAACTCGGCAAAATTTCATTAAAATTTGTACAGAAAACATGAAAACATGCAAACTACGCCTAAACTATGCCAAACTACACCTAGCCGCCGCCGCCGCCGTCCTCTACATGCCGAGAAGCCTGTAGAAGCGGGTGTAGTCGCCACAGTCATCGTCGTCGTCGCGCGGCTGGCTTGGGCCGGCGCCGTCCCTGCTGCAGCCTTGGCCAGGGTCGCCGAGGCGCGGTGGCGCGCTTGACGGCCCGGCCTCATCCTCCTCATCGCTGTCGAGGACGATGACGCCGCCCTCCTCGCGCCCGCGGCGCCGGGCCTGGAGCTCTGCGTACGCCCGGCGCTGGCGGCGGACCTGCTCCCGGACGTAGTCCTCCTTCGTCCACTTGAGGGCGGGCTCGTCGTCGGGGGCTGCCATGTCGACGTGCTCCGGCTTCACTAGGAGCAGCCCCGGCTCCGGCTTCGGCCGGACCAGGCGGTAACCACGCGGGGAGGGCCGGGCACCCTCGTTGATGACGAGGGCGCCGCTGCGGGTGCGGCGCCCGAGCGGCGTCTCCTCCGGCTCGGGCTTGACGGGGCGGAGCGTGGCCGGCGAGCCGGAGCCCGACGAGGACGATCCCGGCTCCATCCGCCGCGGTGTCCAGGAGCTACCACAACCACTACAAAAAAATACACTTCCGTGATGATACGTGTTTGTCACAGTAGGTCGCGTTTTTTGTCATGCATGTACATCCATGACAATTTTATGACAGAATCAAGATAGTCATACCTGCGTTGTCGTAGAAGTGTTCCATGACATTACCAAAATTATCATCACGGAAGTGTCCACTTCCATGACGATAAATCGTGCGTCACAGAAGTGCTTTCGTCAAGGGTGACCGACACGTGGCATCCACCGTAACGGAACGCCGTTAAGCTATCGGGTCCGATTTTGGATTCGATAACCCGCTAACAGCCCCGATCAATGGGGATTTTCCACGTGTAAAATCATCATTGGCTGGAGGAAACACGTGTCGGCTCACTGTTGGGACAGATGTCATGCACTCATTGGACCGAAGGCGCCTATGATACGTCGACACGTGGCACGGCCGAACAGAGGCCCATTCCTGTGAAAAGGCTGGCCCGTTTGACTTGGTCAAAAGGTGGCGGGCCGGCCCACGGAAAGCCTGTTAACGGCATGTTCGCATATAGCCCATTTATAGCCCGCTAACCCAGGGCCCATTACGACCTATCCGAATTAGGCCCAGTAGCGTCATCTGGGCCGTCCAATATGATTCCAGCCCATTTTAAGTTCCGGCCCATGTATGGCCCATGACGTCTTTCGGCCCATATGAGGCCCTTTATAACTCTTGGCCCATTAACGACCCGTGGTGAAACTGGCCCGTAATGAATAGTGTATCACTTTGTACCCATTAACGGCCCATTAATCCATTGGGCCGTTTGCAGCCCATGTTATCTTTCGGCCTTCTCAGGGCCCATTTATTCTTGGCCTCATTTCCAGCATTCGGTTACTTACGGCCCGTTACTGCCATTTTCTACTTGTGGGCCAAATTCAACCTGTGGTTACAGTCGGCCCGTTTGTGGTCCGTTAGTACGTTGGGCTGTTTTCATAGCGTCATCAAATACGGCCTATTAACGATGGCCCGTTATGGTCGGCCCATGAACGGACGAATCCAACTCTAGCCCGTTATGGTCGGCCCATGAACGGACGAATCCAACTCTAGCCCGTTTACGGCCATAATGCGGTCTGTTTTTGGCCCATGTTTGGCCAATCGATCATACGACCCGTATAAGGTCCATTGATGATACGGCCCGTAGAAGGCCCATTGTTTCTACGGCCCGTAGAAGGCCCATTGTTTCTACGGACCGTAGAAGGCCCATTGTTTCTACGGCCCGTAGGAGGCACAGTGTCACTACAGTAAATATGTAGCCCATGGCCTATTAAAGGCGGAAAACTACCATAGGTTTAGACCTGCTAATGGCCCAAGATGATTATAGGCCCACGTTTTGGCCCATATGAGTAACGGGCCGGCCTGAAAACCGACAACACTGAGATTCACTGAACCTTCCGGCCTAAATTACAGCATACCGACCAAAGAATAAAACTAGATTATACAATAAAGAAATTACGGCATATTACATCCACTGGGAATCCAAGTTCGCTGCCGGTGATAATAAAGCGCAACATGACCGCGGATTACATACACTGGCCATCAAAGGTCGCCACCAGTGCATATAAACGCGCCGACAAAAGAATATGCAAAACTGAGAGCACTTCAGAAGGCACTAGACCTGGCAAGGTCGGGCCCCACAAGCAGCCGAACAAGCTGATGAGACCTCAGTTGTGTCAACGATAGATGCTTCATCCCTAGCTGTATGGCACCATAGTGCGCAAGGCAGTCCCCTGACATCTTCATTACATCTTTGACTTCAAGTCGGAGCTGAGCTGAAGCAAGCCTTTCCGCTTTAAGTTCAGACTGAAGAAGTCGAACTGATTGAGGCAGTGACTGCACAGAGGTTGTCTCACACCTGCTGGTGAGTAGCTTCAACTCACTGTCTTCATCAAGACAGGACCTTGGGGTCATCTCGCTGTCCTCAAGATGGTTTGGCTCACTATCTTTCCTAAAGTTTTGCCTGGCATAAGAGATACGACTCTGAAAGAGAAACAAGGAGACACGTAGCAGGTTTCACAATTATATAAGCAAATAAATGGATCTGTTCTGCATAAGGAACATGTTTTTACAACTACAATTTAAAACTGGTAGTTGTTGCAAACATCCAATCAGATGTAAACAGCAGTGGAGGAAATGATGCCTATCCAAATCTATACTAGAACAAAGTTTGAAGGCTTGAGAAGGATGAACTTACATTACATGTTAACACGGGCTTGACAAAGCCCTTCTCCATGTTGATGGAAGGACAATTCAATAAGTTCCCCAAAGAAAATTCTTTATAAGCGTTGCCATTATTCTACATTTTGCAAAGAGTAAATATAGATCAAATAATATTGGAAGAAATAGAGGATAATAAAGCTCAGGTGCAGACTGATGATACATAATCAAATAGCAATTAATTAAGTACAGCGTTACAAGGCAAAAGGTACTGACAAGAGGAATGCAGACATCAACGTGTGTAGTGGCATTGGCTTTATTCAACATTTTGGTAAGAGTAAATGTAGATATGATAATTTGGAGAAAGTGGAGGGCATGGCAGATAAGATGCAGAGTAATGCTAGACAATCAACTATCTCCAAATGGATGTATCTAGCACTATTAAGTTCTAAATACATCCAATTGATCAACAATTAATTCGATACAGAGGGAGTACATGACAACAGGTACTTACATGAGCAATCCAAAACTTCATAACCATTGTGTTAATTCTACATTTATCTAAGAGTAAATATAGGTCTTATAATTTCAAGCAAAGGGAGGATAAAGAAGCGAACATTTACATTGATGCTACATAATCAAACAACAATGTGTGTAAGTATGCTGACAAAGGGCAAGAGGTACTGACAAGAGCAATGCAGAGCCCATTATTGTCGTGAGATCCTATGATCCTTTGAGCAGGGAGATTCATCTGAAATTAGTTTTCATACAAGAGAGAAGGTAAGGCACATGCAAGAATTTAGGAGTTCAAATTTTGAATTGATATCATAGACAGTACCTGATGCTGGCTCTCAGCAGTTCTAATAGGGGTTTGGCCATTGGAGTAGGGGTAAAGTCTGTTACAGTTGGGCCTGTGTTTTCTGTGGCTGCTGATCTATCTAATTTAACGGGTATCACTACCTTTTCCAAATACCTAGTTTGTACTCCTTGATGATCTGCACTCACCCTCTTCCTTTTGGACATCTATTACGAAAGAACAACATTTGACTGGAAAAACATAGTATGACGACACATGGAATAGGTACAGAAAATGGATAGGTATGGCATATACTCATATATGATGCTTAAACTAAGCAGATGGTGTAACAAAGTAGAAGTAATGCAAGAGGTCAGACGCAAAATATGTGCGACCAATACAACCTTGCCAAGTTAGAGCATGCACCTTGATGGGTGAATAAGATATGCCATCCTCCACCATGCCAAGTTGGTTAGCCAGTGGATTGTTCCGCAATATTCTTCTCGTGCGCCCATTCTCATATTCATTTTGATAATGTTCAATACCTGACATGCATGAAAACATAAAAACAAGTGATATTATCTTTGTAATGCAGAAGTGATTCTAATCCACTACTTCCTCCCTGTAAACCCCTTTGTGCTATCTCTGCAATTCTTCTAAGAGGTGCCATGCATGCTGTAATTTGGTGTGTGCATTAATATAATGTGGCCTACTACTCAAAATATGAGAGCTCCAGAAGTGATGATACTTCGCAGATGACAGCTTCAACCATGAGTGCACACACTATTGACCATGTATATCTCAATTATGCTAAATCCCTCAAATATAGACACCTCACTCTTTATCTGAAGCCAACCCCCCCCCTCGTCGCCCACCCCCACCCCTCGTCGCCCATCCCCCCCCCCCCACACACAGAGAAGTCGTTCTCTCCCCCAAACACCAGCACACGAGCACATTAACACCCCTCTCTCTTCTAAAGTCCAGACCCCAATATAGGTCTCTATCACTTTGTCTCTTGGGCATGCACACATCTCTTCCCCACTCTCTAGCTAGGTCCTCCGGCATCTCTCTTTCCCAAGCACACGCACTATGTAGAGTGTATCTTTCCCATACACACAAAACGTCGCCCCCAAACATCTATCTCCCTAGTTATGTGGTTCTCGCACACTCACCTCACACACCACCCCCACTGCAAAACAAGCACACTTTGTCTCCTTGTGCACCACTCTCCTCTTTCTATCTCTCCCACATGCGGACCCGCCCCAGCTCCTCCCTGTATACATATATGTCGTGACTCTTTCCATAGCTCCCTAATGTATCATCGTTCTCGACCTCGCACATTATTCTCTACACCATCTATTCTAGATCTCTCATGAAGTCCCTATCACACACACACGATGACTCGCTTCCCTTGCATCTCCGTACATAGGCCAATTTCAAACAACATCAACATTGTCTCCCTATCTAAACACCATTTATGGACAGAAACGCCCCCTCTCTCGCCCCCTCCCTCTCTCTCTCTCTCTCTCTCTCTCTCTCTCTCGCTCTCACACCCCTCTCCCACACACACTCGATGTCTCTTCCAAATAGTCTGCTCCCCCCGCCCGCACCCATGCTATCCCACTACTACACATGTCACACCATTCCCCCTTCCCTTATACTAGGTTTACAGCATTAGTGGTCTCTGTACTCCACATACACACACTCCCTCTCACACACAAACGCGCGCACAAACACACACAGACACGCACAAACACCCATTAATCTGGATCCTCATCTCTCCCCATGTCCGCATGTGTATCTCACACACTGACTCTCTAATTATGTATATGTGTCTCCACGTTACACAACACAAAGCCCCATGTACATGTCTCTCTCTATCCTCCACACACATAGACACAAAGAATCTGTTATCATTGCCTCAGTCTCTAGACATATCACACACACACACTCTCTCTCTCTCTCTCTCTCGCAAACACGCTCAACAAGGGTTTCCCCGTGAATAACTTACCGTCTATTCATCAACAGTCGTGGCAGTACGGCGAACACGAGACGTGAAAATGAATAAATCTACACGTGCTTAGACCACCTAGTATGACTACTAGGACTAGAGCAAGCCAAAAAGTGCGCCGCCGTCACCCCCTCCTTATCGGCGACGGGAAAACCTTTGTTTTACACAGTCGAGAAGTCATTGTGCTAAGGCCTCACATGCTGAGGCGTTGAATAGAATGTAGATGCTAGTTTACGAAAACAAGTATCGATAATACGTTTGTATCTCCATACTTATATTTCTTCTCTTATAAAAAACCGAGTTGGTGATGATGGTACGCGTGCCATCTTGCAATATAGACCGTTCGATCTATATCTGACTGATGGAAATTAAACTAAAAGATACCCGCACCCCTCTCCACATTTGCAGACAAGGCCTTCCCTCGTTCATCCTTATCTCCAACAACCTCATTGTTGAGCAATTAAGAAAGGAAGCCTCTGGAACAAACTGGCCTGGTGGCCGCTGCCGGCGTCGTCAATCCCCATGCCTCCGCTCAGTCTGACCACCAATCACCACCACGCCCCACTCCTCTTCACCTTATCTCCTATTTCTTGAGATATCATTAGTTTTTACACATGGGATTACTCCGGCATGGGTCAATCACAATGAGTGTTTTTATATAAAAAATGCATCTTGATGTTCCGTGCAATGCACGGATCTTGCCAGTACTCCTACAGAAGACTAAGTTGGTGATGATGGTGTGTCTGCCATCCGTCGTTTGTGACCATTAGATCTACATCTAACGACTGCGAGGTAAGTTGTTGCCTTTTCTCACCAACATCCCACTTGTCTACCAATTTTAGAAAAACCAATAATTAGTATCTTAAAACCAACCACATCTCTCCCTGACCTCACCAAAACAGCCCAAGGAATATATTCTAATTGAAACATAATATATCTCTAGTGATATATGTATATCAAAATTAGAGTGTTTTGTATCAAGTTTGTGAATAAGTATTATTCTAATTATGGTTCGTTGCAACGCACATGAACATTGCTAGTATTTCCAACCATGCAATTTTTTCCGTAGTATTCCATAGTTTCGAGTTTTCCATCAAGATATTAGTCACTCATGGTTGATATTTACTTTCAATCATGTACACATATGCACTATGTAACTAGCCTTGCTTATTGGGTTCTGAAGCTTAACTTTCACTCCTACTTACAATATGTAGAGTATTTAACAAAAAACTACCACTTTCAACCAGCCCTAGGAAGAATCTACTGTACAAAAAATAGCAAAAACATACCCAAAATTTCTTAATCCATGCCAAAAACTACTACCTACCGATTAGGTTAGTTCAAACCCATTTATGACAGGGTTGGCCCACACATCTGTGCTGACGAGGCAGCTTAAACCAACACATTTTGTTTGACCGTTGACGCGAGGGACCCACATCTGACCTTCTATCCTGTTATTCCCCCTCAAATCATTATTTTTCATGAACATTACTTCAAACAGTACTGATGCGTGTTTGTCGGTGGCGCTGGTGATGAGCGAGTTGGCCGCCGCTCTGCCGGACGAGACGGACGCCGTGCTGGCCTCCGCACGGGTTGGCAGGCTGGCCGGAGCGTGACTCACGAGCGAGCAAGCAAACGCGCTGGCCTTCGCTCGAGCCAGATGGCTAGCCTTAGCGCGGCGCGCGCGAGCAAGCCGCCGCGCCGCCATGCCAATCTAGCTAGAAAACCTTGCAGATAAGCAGCTGGACGGAGCTATCTTGGCTAGCTAGCGGCCGTGAGCGCTGGACGGAGCTGGCATCCGGGCTGCCGCAAGATGGGCTCCGCAGCGCCGATGGTTTTGACCTTGCCTTCTGCCAGCGGCGGTAGCTGCGTCCCATGGCCGAGGATGACTAGGTGGACAGGCCGGAGGTAGGAGGTCACTCGGGGATTTTTGTGCAGACTGACATGTAGGTCCCACAAGTCGTAATGCCCGGTCGAATAGAAGGCGTTGACTTAATGGGCGACATGGGCCCTGTTTGGATACTCTAAGTCAGAGGTTAGATTCTAACCCTGAACTAACTCTAACCAAAGTTGTGTTTGGATGGCAGGGTTAGATTGACAACAAATGTATCCAAACAGGGCCATGGGTTGAAACATGCCTATAACGACACTTTGTAGAGTAGTCGTTTCTTGGTAGGGCTGGTTGGTAAGAGCATGTACAATGGTTGATAAGGTAGTCTTATCTTAAGTCTGCCACGTATGCAAGTGGTAGTAGTTTCTTGGCATTATTAGTGGTTTCTTGCATTATTGGGGGTTTCTTGTAAGGAACAATGTACTACTAGCGACAAAAGGCGATTCTAGGTTGCGTTGTATTCCAACGAGTACTACTAGTGGTCACGGGAGTGTATACCTCGTTTTGTGGGTTCGATCCCTGCCGAACGCACGTCGGCCTTTTTTTAAATAGTAACTTTGCTGCGAGCCAATATTTTACACGGGTAGTTTGAGTTTTGAAGTCAAACGGACGTGCGACACCACAATCTGGGTGCACTAGATGGCCTAGCCACGTGAACGGGTTTTCTTCTCAGCATCTCGTGTCTCACGTGCTCGCCCTAGCCGCACCTCGCTTGCAGCTTCCTCATCAGCTAGTAGCATATTTAAACTAGCGCCTCCCAATTAAGCCCGAGGAGCCGGAAAAGCCTGGTGGGGCATTGGGAACTGTGCAATATGGCTCTGTACGTAAAGTGCTCTACTACTACTCTGTAGCTTGTGGCGTTGCACGCATGGACTTCACTCCATTATCGGCTCTACTATAAAAGAAATTCCTCTTGACGTGTTTTTTTAAACGGAGGCAAAAGCTTTGCTTCATCTCATTCATAAAGAAGGGACTACTAACAAAGTTCGACGAGATCCATTACACCTCCACAAATGGAAGCAAAAAGCCTAGTCTCGTTGTATCAAATAACTCAAATGTTCTACCCCCGCAGTAACCTTTGCTGATAAACAGGCTGCTAGTGTGTGCGTGAGAGGAGCGGCTGAGTAGGACAGCTACGTGAGAGGAGCGGCTGAATAGAGCACCGAGAGTACCCACTAGGCCACTACGCAGGTGTACTTTCCTTGCATTGATGGTACATCGATGGTTCTAGAGAACAGTAGTACCCTCCACTTCCAACTATAGCTCCTTGGCCCTGAGATTCAAGAGTTCAAAACTGGTGCACTATACTAGAAGTACAGTACATCGCACTACTAGTTGAGGAAGTAGTACTAGTACTGCTACAGTACGAGTACGTACTCCTCCGTCACATAATGTAAGACGTTTTTGACACTAGTTGGCGTGTACAAAAAATAGCAAAAACATACCCAATATTTCTTAATCCACGCCAAAAACTACCAGCTAGTGCCAAAAATTTCTTACTAGTGCTATTATTTATAGTATAATGCAATCCCATAACGTCCCATAATGCTAGTACTAGTAGTAAATAATAGCCTCACCCCTTCGCTAAGGAACGATCTACAGTTGGAAGGGACGAGGCCCTGCGGTTACTACGCTCTTATCTCCTCCTCACCAGTTCCCCTCCCCCCGAAGAGAAGGCAGTTCGTCGCTGCTCCCATGGATTTGCTAGGCGGTTCTCCTCCTCGTCGGGGCTGGGAGACCTTGGACGACAATCCTCTGGGAGAAATCGCACGCCGCTCCGACGTCCTCACCACCGCAAGACTCGGTGCTTCCTGCACCAACTTTTTCAAGACGGTTCTTAAAAAGGCTTGGGAAAAGGCCAGGCTTGTTGGTCTTCCATGTGTCCTCGAGGAGAAGGTTCTTCTATGGGGCAATCCTTCGAACAGTCCACCGCTCCCTGGCCATGGTTGCACGTTGACTCCGCTAGAGTTGCCGACGTTGAGAGGTAGTCGGATTTTGTCCGATGAGCAGGTCAGTAATGGAGGTTGATCATGTAGTACTTAGTTATTCCATTTACATCCCGTAATTTCTCCGCTGCCCACCGTCTTATATATAGGTCTGGGTCGGTGCCAACGAAGATTGGCTTGCATACCTCCAGCCGAATACCACCATCATTTTGCACAACATCCACAGCAGTGCGGCCGTTCCAGTAGACCCCTTCTCCACCATTGGGATCGGCCTTTCGGATTGGCTGGGCTTGAATACGTATGATCATGCCTACATGAGATTGAAGAATATAGCAATTGCGGACCCGCCGACAAAGTGACGCGGCTACGACGATTACTATCTCATCGCGGTGTTCGACATAAGGATTGCCATCAATGCAAGAGGCAGTAACGGCAGAGGCTAGCGCATGTTGGCGGTGGCAGATTTGTACCCCTACACGTTTGAAGACGCCGTGCGCCATCTAGGCCACATCTTTGTGGTGACAAGCCAGGGGACTTGTTTCATCTGGTTGCCATCCTACGGTACGGGAGATTACAAATGGAATGCACAAACCATCATTTTCATCCCTAACGGTACTCCATTATTTTGCAGGGACCAGTCATCCCGCGATCAATATAAGATCGCCGATCCTGGATGCGCATTTGCATCCGTGATTCGGTCTAACCTGGAACCTTGTAGCTGAGTTTGGCATATTGGGATCAACTATCTTAGCAGTCGTACCCATGGTACCACTGATGTGCAACATGGTCACATAATCTACCAAGATCAGACCGTCACCATCTACCCAGGTATTCCATTTTTTAACCCTACGCCTTCTCTTTCATTGTTGTACTAGTACTCTACTTACGTACTAGTAGGAGTACTTTTTACCTTGGAGGACGCGTATAGCTATCTAGGCCCTTGAAGACTTGAACCCACTAGCTGCCACCATTTTTGTTTTTCCATGTCTTACTATCTCATCCATGTAGCCAAGAGTGGCTATATATAATAAGCCGGTTATTTTACTTCCTCTATACCGGAGTAGTACTATTTGCTGCACAGTATTACTGACCGCCATATTTGAGCACAACATTATTATGCATGGACCTTGACTATGTATGTCACCATGTGTCCAGATCTGAGATGCCGCGTGTACCAGATGAACGACGCCGAGTTCGACCCCCCGTGATGCTACGTGGGTGCCGAGGAACACTCTTGGAGAGTACTCACTTTTCATTGGGGACAGCATTGTGAAGCGGATGCTACCTTCCGTGCACGGCATGGAAGGCCTGCCGTTCATGAAGCATGGTTTTGTCTTCAGTGCGCACCGCCGGATGAACGACATGCTGCAACACGCTATCCCTGATTTATGCCGCTCCAGCTTGGATGAGTCTCCATCGTGTGGAACCGGACTAGAAAGCTGCGACAATGATTCCCGTTGCCCACCGCTATGGATTGTGCCATCCATGAAGAACACCTGGGACTGTAACCTGGAGGAGGACATGGAGCCCATCTATAACGTGTAAGTGGAGTACGGTAAATTGTGAACGGTAGCGCTGTGCCGCTGTGAATATATGTAGACTAGTCGTGCACAAATTTATCACATGAATTGGAGATGAAATTGTGTGGCATACTGGCATTTGTCCTTTAGAATTTATTACTAGTAAATGTGTTATGTGTACGTGCAACTTGTGTGGTTGTTGCACGGGCTCCAACATGCTCTTTGAGAAAAAAAGGTGGCACAGCTTTGGATATACGTGACGTGGCGACATCATACAGTAGCATCGCTCGCTATAGTTGTAGTACGCTCCTACTAGGACGACAACTCCTATAAAACCTTGCGCTTGGCTCTTTGCCTCTTCGGGAGGTTCAACAGTTCGTACTCGTGTGAACCTTGCACTTGGCTCTTCGCCTCTTCGGAAGGTCCAACAATGATGATACTACAGTACATTATGTTTCTGGCAATCTGACACTGATTGAACTGCTGCACGTCCACTGCGAGGGCGAGGGCGAGGGGGGGAGAGGGAGAGGGAGAGGGCGCTGTAGTCAAAACCCTCTCCTCGTCCTACGAACCACCGCGCGCGTGGGCGAGGGAGATGCGTAGTAAGCAAGCTTCTCCTCGTTCGGCGAGTTGACGGGACACATCAAAGAAGTACTAGTACGAGTCCATACTACGTCCTTTCCGGTTAATATGGCTTAATTTCAAACGAGAAAAATACACTGGCGGTCAACGTATGTAACAATATGCTCTTTACGATCACTATATATAGTTTTGCGGTGATTATATGATCACTAGCTCATCGTAGAGCACCGTATTGCACCCTACTAACCGGCCACATAGTCAACGTGGCACTTTCTTGACTGGTTAAATTGTCACCTGGTTTCTGGGTCCCACCTGTCAGTTGGCAGAGCAAAGAAATCAGCTAAAAACCAAAGAGTGTAGTACATCTACACTTCCAATGCATTTAGCCTTTAATCTAAATCGATATTGATTGACTAATGCACCAACTTGTGCTCTAGGTATACGCTACATGTCTATCCTTAATTACAGCATGCAACGACCTTCATTTAATCTTCTTCTCTCAATGGTCGCATGCACACATAAGTCTGCTACTTTTGGGCATTAATTATGCCCTAGTCAATGTGTAAATCTCTAAATGTACAGTCTTTCATGGATGTAGGGAGTAGGTTGAGCACTTGAGCGTGAGCGTGTGTATTGCATCGTGTGCTGTGTGCCGCATGGGTGCGTGAGTGTTGCGTGCATCCATGTGTACGTGTGAGTGTTGCATGTTGCATGCATGCATGCATGCATGGGGCTTACTCCCTCCCATTGACATGTTCATATTTCAAGCTTTCTCTGCTCCCTCCATATGGTGATACTCCCTCTGTTCCCAAATATGAAGTAAAAAATCCTCCCTCTGTTCCCAAATACAAAGTAAAATCCTCCCTCTGTTCCCAAATACGGAGTATTTGTCTTTCTAGAGATTTCAACAAGTGACTACATACGGAGCAAAATGAGTGAAGTGAGCGTAGAGGCATAGGGATAATGTAGAAAGGAAGTCTTCACGATCCATTATTCCCCATCTTGGTCAGAGAGAACTATTCAACTAGTCTTCGTAGTGAAGTGACAATACACGCTGCAGCAGATGGGACACTTAATTAATAAGCTGAACCAGCGTGTTGGTGTTACTAAATCAGCCTTACTCAGTACTGCCATCATGTTTGCCAGTACAACACGCTTCTGTCCTCCATTAACTGACATCTGGCCCTCTTGTGGTAGACCCACATGTCATCGGTGTAGCTATTTACACTCCGAAGGACGGTATGTCCTGGTAGTAGTAGCAGAATTGAGATTTAATGCACTTTTTCCCTGTCTTCCACTCTTCTTCCTCCTCTCTTCCCCATCGTCGGCCGCACACCATTCCCCCTCGCTCACTGCTCGCCTGCCCGCGCTATCTTCCTTGGTAGCTCGCGCGTACCATATCCCCCCGCTCACTGCTCGGCCACACGAGGAGAAGTTTCTTCGCTCGCCCGCCCGAATCCACTTCCCCGCTGGCTCGCAGGCACTGAAAACCCCAATGGCAGAACCAACTGACATGCAGAGCCGCGATTGGAATTCCCTCCCTGATGTTCTCTTGGAGCAGATCTGTAATCGTATGGACCTACTCAGCACCATCCGTCTGGCCGCATGCTCGGTGTCTTTGTACCATCTACTCGTCTGCAACCGGCTGGCTCTTTTCAAGACACCCTGCTTGCTGATGCCCGATCCTCGCAGGTGGCCCAGACACCAACTTGACAATCCTACGGCGGTTGCCGTGGTGCCCCTCGACATGCTACCACTACCCGTCCACCTGTCCTTTATGTGCGGCCACTACTAGGCGGGCATGAAGGCCAACTGGATCGTCCTCATCCACCAATCCGGTAGTCCGTGGCGTCTCGTGGATATCTACACCCAGCGAGAGATCACCCTTCCATCTTTGGATACCACCACCATCGAGCCTCGCGGCCTGCCGGACACTCCTGCCTACTACGCATGAGACGCATCGAGCTTTTGGCTCGACCTCTGTTTGCTGAAGGTTGTAATCTGCGAAGTGCCCACACCATCAGAAGACTACATGGATTATAAGCTCATTGCCATGTTCAACATGGGATTAGTCTATCTGAAATCCGGTCACCATACATGGTTATGGCTCATCGTCGATCCTCTTCACCCAACACTTCTGTCTGATGCTATAGTGCGCGATGGCATCGTTTATGCAGTCGACGAATAGATTGGCTGCCTATACTGGTGGAATCTATCGTCATGTAATTGTTCTATCTCTTCTCATCTTTACCTTAACAATACGACTGCATGTTCATTGTTACAAATTTAGAATATATAGTATGTCTATAACCACATCATTGCTATATGTTCCTCTCATTTCCTAGATTTTTATGACCACACTTGTTATTTTTAGAGTTGATATGAGAACAATTGGTATCTAATGATTGTTAGAATAGATATTATGAGTATAACCTCATGATTGCTATATGTTACTCTCATTTCCAGAATTTTTATAACAACGCATGTTATTGCTTAGAGTTGATATGATAACTGTAGTAAGTGCTATGGTAGAATATGAGTAGGCCCTGTCATGTCCATTTTACTCTCATTGTTACATGATGTTTGAAACATGATATATTGCTAGAATATGAAAGCCATTGAATTATTTTTTAACTTGGGGTATGATTATGACCACGGCATTGCAATTCTCTGTCTATGATATGTGTCACTGTTATAATAATCTTAATTCCACACATACTCTAAACATGATTGTTTATTTTTGCCCTTTTGGTCTCCAATTTGAATTGTTGCAGCAGACGCAAATGCGTTGAACTTCATGATTCCAGGACCTGGAATCATACCAGCCGATGGGTGGTGGTTTATCACTCGTTCAGCTGACGGTGGTCATTTGATGCTCATTTGCACGTACCAAATTGTCCAAACCATTTCATCAAACCACATGCAGTACAATGCCTGGGGCATTCGTGACATTGATAGCTATGGCTGCTTCGTGCTCGAGAAAGATCCCAGCTCCGTTGGGCCAGGCGTATTCAACTGGAGGCGGGTTTATAGCCTCGGCAACCACTCCATGTTCCTCGGGCTCAATTATCAGATCATCCAACCAATCATCGATCATATCACCGGTGATGATTACCGTGCTATGCAACTTCCATTCGCCAGGGGGACTGTGCTTACACATCATACCATGGGTTTCATGAATCACCATATCCAGAGATTCGTCGACACAGCTTGTTGCCAGATAATCTTTAGTGTGTGAAAGGCATCAAGCTTCCATGCGATGGATGGCTTTTGCAAACCCGACATGCGGCGATGTGGTTCATGCCAACAGCAAATATGCACAACTTGATTTGTACTGATATCTAGACTGAGCCATGTATTCTGCTGCCGTAGCACGACCCTCTTTTGTTGGATATTATGTACTATTGTTAGTTTGAAGCACTCCTCTGGTTTGAAGGATAGATACCTTTCTGGGATCAAGTGCATCCTAACTCACCTGCGCAGGATGTACTGATAATGATGATGGAGATGTTGTGCAGTATATATATATATATATATATATATATATATATATATATATATATATATATATATATATATATAGTGATGCTATTCATCACCCAGGGTGCAGAATAAGTTATTCTTCACCCAAGGTAATCTTACGATCACTTCATAATTAAATTACATTTGGAATTCAAATAATTACGTTCCTATTGATTCACTACGTAAAATTTGGTATAAGAAAATAAAATTATAGGTCATAAGACAAGAAAATTTGGAGTTTATGTATATTTTACACTATGTTTTTATGTTTATAATTTTACATAACATAAAATATTTTTTACGGCGATGATATATTTTCTTACGGTCTCTTTTTACGTCAGAAATAAGATAAAACTTAGGAACGTAAAATTACAGTGCACTGATGGTAAAATATAGGGGGGGTGAAGAATAACTATTCCTCACCCAGGGTGACGAATAGTCAATCCCTATACATACATACATACATACATACATACATACATACATATATATATATATATATATATATATATATATATATATATATATATATATATATATATATATATATATATATCACTTAGGCTTCATGTGCGTACTTGTTAGTTAAACCTATGGTTAAAATGTGACACTAAATACGACTAGTAAGTAGTACAGTAGCAGTACTGATACGTCTCCGTCGTATCTAATTTTCCAAACACTTTTCCCTTGTTTTGGACTCTAACTTACATGATTTTGATGGAACTAACCCGGACTGACGCTGTTTTCAGCAGAATTGCCATGGTGTTATTTATGTGCAGAAACAAAAGTTCTCGGAATGACCTAAAACTCCACGGAGATTATTTTTGGAAATAATAAAAAATACTGGCGAAAGAATCAAGGCCAGGGGCCCCAGACCCTTGCCACGAGGGTGGGGGGCGCGCCTGCTCCCCTGGGCGCGCCCCTGCCTCGTGGCCCCCTGGAGCTCCACCGACCTCAACTCCAACTCCATATATTCGTGTTCGGGGAGAAAAAAATCTGAGAGAAAGATTCATCACATTTTACGATACGGAGCCGCCGCCAAGCCCTAAACTCTCTCGGGAGGGCTGATCTGGAGTCCGTTCGGGGCTCCGGAGAGGGGAATCCGTCGCCATCGTCATCATCAACCATCCTCCATCACCAATTTCATGATGCTCACCACCGTGCGTGAGTAATTCCAGCGTAGGCTTGCTGGACGGTGATGGGTTGGATGAGATTTATCATGTAATCGAGTTAGTTTTGTTAGGGTTTGATCCCTAGTATCCACTATGTTCTGAGATTGATGTTGCTATGACTTTGCTATGCTTAATGCTTCTCACTAGGGCCCGAGTGCCATGATTTTAGATCTGAACCTATTATGTTTTCATGAATATATGCGAGTTCTTGATCCTATCTTGCAAGTCTATAGTCACCTAGTATGTGTTATGATCCGGCAACCCTGAAGTGACAATAAACGGGACCACTCCCGGTGATGACCATAGTTTGAGGAGTTCATGTATTCACTATGTGTTAATGCTTTGGTCCGGTACTCTATTAAAAGGAGGCCTTAATATCCCTTAGTTTCCAATAGGACCCCGCTGCCATTTGAGGGTAGGACAAAAGATCTCATGCAAGTTCTTTTCATAAGCATGTATGACTATATTCGGAATACATGCCTACATTACATTGATGAATTGGCGCTAGTTCTGTGTCACCCTATGTTATGACTGTTACATGATGAACTGCATCCGGCATATTTCTCCATCACCGATCCAATGCCTACGAGCTTTTCATATATTGTTCTTCGCTTATTTACTTTTTCGTTGCTACTGTTACAATCACTACAAAACCCAAAAATATTACTTTTGCTACTGTTACCGTTACCATCATACTACTTTGCTGCAGATATTAAGTTATCCAGGTGTGGTTGAATTGACTACTCAACTGCTAATACTTGAGAATATTCTTTGGCTCCCCTTGTGTCGAATCAATAAATTTGGGTTGAATACTCTACCCTCGAAAACTGTTGCGATCCCCTATACTTGTGGGTTATCAAGACTAATTTCTGGCGACGTTGCCGGGGAACATAGCTCTATTCTTTGAGTCACTTGGGATTTATATCTGCTGGTCACTATGAAGAACTTGAAAGACGAGAAAACAAAAATTTATCCCTCAACTACGAGGGGAGGTAAGGAACTGCCATCTAGCTCTGCACTTGATTCACCTTATGTTTTGAGTAAGCTTGCAACACCTAAACCTGCTTCTGATATTAATTCTGATATGTCGCATGTTATTGATGATGCCACTTCTACTATGCATGATACTTATGATGAAACTACTTCTATGCTTGATACTACTGTGCCACTTGGTGAATTTCTTGATGAACAACTTGCTAGGGCTAGAGAGAATGAAATTATTGAAACTGATAATATTGATGAAAGTGATGATGAAGACTCTCCCCCTAAATATGAATTGCCTGTTGTGCCTGAGGGCTATGTTATGGATGAAGAAACTGCTAGAGACTTTCTTGCTTGCAATGATACAAGTGATCTTAAGAAATTATTAGCTAAGCTTAAACAAAAAACTTTGAATGCTAGAATGAAATATGATCCTGCTTATGCTACTTCACCTATCTTTGTTACTGATAAGGATTATGAATTCAGGGGCAAACATTTTTTTTCGCGAAATACGGTGGCCCGTCCGGTGGGTCCCCGCTGCCAGGTGGAGGAATAATTCTTTTGCACGTAATAAGGAGGCACTTCCTTTCTGCGGCCGTGGACCCAGCTGTCAGCCTCCCCATGTATAGTCCACGTCCGATGGAAGCCGTTCTTGACCACGTTGACCACGCCGCGCCGAGAGCACCAGGGCGGTTGACGATGGCGAGGCCTAGGAAGGGGACGACGCGGAGCCGGGGAAGACGTGGCAGTGGATGCCCACGCGTAGAGGAGTACGAGGGTTCACTGGTTCACTGCGGTGTGACGCTGCCGTCGCCGCAGAATAACAGGGGGTGTGGGTGAGTAGAGGGATGGCCTGGCCAGCGGTTAGAGTAGTAGGGGGCAGTGAGGCCTTCGCCGCATCGCAGCCGGCCACGGGAGGCAGGAGCACGAGGCACGACCGGCGCTGGTTTGGGCGGCTGGAGCAAGAAGACCAGAGGTTGAAGAAGCACTACGGCCGTTGGATGGACATCGTATGGTCACTGGAGCTAGAATCGTGCATATTGACTAAGTTGACAAAGCCCTCCGTCCCCGTCAACTTATTAGGCCCACAAGTCAGCCTGCCACTATACTGGGTCCCAGCTAACAGGGGGAGTATTCATTTTTTTTGTGCGTAATAAGGAGGCACTTCCTTGGGTGCGAAGATATAGCTGGTGGGTCCGAGCTCTCAGCGGTGGTAACATTTTTTACACGAAATACAGAGGCCCTTTCGGTGGGTCCCTGATGTCAGGTGGAGGAATCATTATTTTGCGCGTAATAAGGAGGCATTTCCTTGCGTGCGGCCGTGGACCCAGCTGTCGGCCTCTCCACGTACAGTCCACTTCAGATGCATGTCGGTCGTTGACCACGTTGACCAGGCCGCGCCGAGAGCACCAGGGTGGTGGACGACGGCGAGGCCTAGGAAGGGAACGACACGGAGGCAGGGAAGACTCGGCAGTTGTTTCCCACGCGGAGGGGAGTACGACTGTACGAGGGTTTACTGGTTCGTCTGCCATCGCCGGAGAATAACAGCAGGTGTGGGTGAGTTGAGGGATGGCTAGGCTAGCGATGGGAGTACGGTGGGGTGGTGAGGCATGCGCGACAGCAGAGCCGGCCGCGGGGAGGAGGGAGCAGGCAGTCCCGCCGGCGCTTGTTTGAGCGGCTGGAGCAGGAAGAGCAGAGATTGAAGAAGCACGACGGCCGTTGGATGGCCATCCAACAGTCATTGCTTGTGCGTCAACCTTTTTTTTAGGAAAGCCTCAAATCTGTGGAAAACAGCATACAACCCATCTGCCATTATTTCTAATAATTTACAGCCCATTTTCTAATTATTAAGGTTTTTTTGGAGCCCATATTCTTTTTGTTAGCATTACAGCCCATATTGTGGCCACGGTTAAAAAATTATACGAAATTTTGCATATTTTGGTGCGGTCCGAACTGTTTTTAGTCCCGAAATTTCGACTCACATTCAAACTGATTTTAAAAATAAATGTATATCAATATAAAATCCAACAAATTCTCCACGCATAAAAATTAATGTAATTTAAAATCTCGAAATGAAAAAAAAGATATTTGAAACTAATTGCCGGTTTGATGTGTTTTAAAAATGTACAACCCATTTCTCATTACTGATGGGCCATTTTCTCGGCCAGCCGAATGAAAGCTCTCCTTGTCTTGAAAGATTTGCAGTCCAACAGGCCTGACAAAGCGACTTACTTGGCAAATCACAAAAAAACTAGGCTGTGGCCGTGGACCCAGCTGTCAGCCTCTCCACGTACAGTACTCTTCCGATGGAAGTCATTCCTTGACCGCGTTGACCACGCCGTGCGGAGAGCACCATGGCGGTGGACGACGGCGAGGCCCAGGAAGGGACGACGCGGAGCCGGGGAAGACGCGGCAGTGGAAGCCCGCGCTGAGAGGAGTACGAGGGTTCACTGGTTCGGCTGCGGTGTGAGGCTGCCGTCACCGCAGGGCCTGGCCAGCGGTGGGAATAGTAGGGGGCGGTGAGGCCTCCGCGGCAGCACAGCCGGCCACGGGAGGTAGGAGTATGCGGCACGACCGGCGCTGCTTTGGGCGGCTGGAGCAAGAAGACCAGAGGTTGCAGAAGCACTACGGTCGTTGGATGGACATCATACCGTCACTGGAGCTAGAATCGTTCATATTGACTAAGTTGACAAAGCCCTTCGTCCCCGTCAACTTAGTAGTCCCACAGGTCAGCCTCCCACCAAGGTGGGTCCCAGCTAGCCGGGGGAGTATTCATTTTTTTATGCGTAATAAGGAGGCACTTCCGGTGGGTCCGAGCTGACAGCGGGGGGAACGTTTTTTTCGCGAAATACGGTGGCCCGTCAAGTGGGTCCCAGTAGTCAGGGGGCAAACGTTTTTTCGCAAAATACGGTGCCCCGTCCAGTGGGTCCCTGCTGTCAGTTGGAGGAATCATTATTTTCCGCGTAATAAGGAGGCACTTACTTGCTGCGGCCGTGGACCCAGCTCAGACTCTCCACGTACAGTATACTTCCCATGGAAGTCGTTCCTTGACCACGTTGACCTCGCCGCGTTCCGTTGCATGCATGCGTCCATGGGCGTGGTGCGTCCCCACTGTCAGCCTCTCACGTACAATCATCTTCCGATGACTCTTGGTTGTTGACCACGTTGACCACACCGTGCCGAGCGCACCCAGACTGGAATGACCCGGAGATGGGGAAGACGGGGCAGTGGAGTCGCAGATGGAGAGGAGTGGGAAACTTCACTGGTTCGGGTGCGCGGCAGCACAGCCGCGGTGCTACCCACGGGAGACAGGAGCAAGAACAGAGGTTGAAGAAGGAGCACGGCTGTTGGATTAACATCCAACGTCCAGGTGCTAGAATCATTTGTTGATTAAGTTGACAAAGCCGTGCGTACACGTCCACTTAGTAGGCCCACAAGTCAGTCACCAAATTTGACGGGTCCCAGCTGTCAACGGGATGAATAATTTTTTTTCACAAAACAAGGAGGCACTTCCTTCCGTGCGAAGATACAGCCGGTGGGTCCCAGCTGTCAGGTGGAGAAATATTTTTTTTCGCAAAACAAGGAGGTCCCTCCTGTAGCTGGTTCGAATCCAAACCTAGACCATGACTATATGTGGTGCTATGCTACTCTGCAAGTAATGAAACTGACATATCCAACGTTCGCTTCTCCTCTTCTCTACTTACTCTGCCTAGCATCAGAAGCTCTGGCCGCAGCAACCATGTCCGCTGGCTGCTCGTCCACCTGCTATTCGGAAGGCAACAACCAGATATGCGCCAACTCGCCACCCGTACCATCGCCTGTGGGTCTCATCACACCCCCGCTGGCACGCGCACCGCAGCCGATTGCTCATCGCAACCCGCTGCCGTTGGTGTGGTGCCACTGCTGCAAATCACGCAGAGTCATCCATCGCGTCTCAATCACAATCCGCAACCCTAGCCGAGTCTTCTACAATGCCCGAATCATGGGGTAATAATATGTTTAAGTGTTGTTCTGCTGCTTTCAGTTGCTGATTTTTTTAATAGTTTGGTTGATGATCTTCCAATTTGATTCGTGCAGAAAAGGGAAGATTCGTGTGATTTGTATTTCTGGGAAGTTGCTGATGTGGGGGAATGCAACTACGCTGATTATTTGGTTAGCCGAGGAATCCCAATACCAGCAGTTTGGGGTGTTGGACAAGTAACTGAAGGAATGACAGAAGAGGAAGCTGCAGAGCAGAAGGTTAAAGATGCAGTTCCTCTGATCATGGCCAAGCAACAGCTGCTGAACGGCCTTGACAGCAATGAGGAGATGAAAGAGCGTGTGAAGATAATGGGCAAAATCGATGTGCTCTGCAGGATGATTGTCTCTTTATTTGCAGTGTATGTAGCAGCTGGGCGTAGTGTTTGATGAAACTAGTAATGAATGAAACCTGTGTAGTAGCTGGGCGTAGTGTTGTGAACATCTAATGATTTCTATTAACGGAAATCAGGGGGTATCCCCTTTTGCTCATATAAATAAATAAATAGCAGAGGCCCTGTCAGGTCAGCTTTGTTCTCATTCGAAGATGTTGAGCAAATTGCAATCCAACAGCAAACTATGTCATCAAATTCAAGTTTCACAGCCAAATATGAGTACAACTAAACAACAATGTCATCATGTTTTAGTTGTCATACAATCACCAAACACAAATCAGCATACATAACAAGTGATGTTCTCACAACAAAATACTAAACAACATGTTCATCAGGTTTCAGTTGTCATAGCAAACACAATTTCACATAGTAGATAAAAAAACGTCATCTGACAGGCAAATACGACAGAAGCAATGTAATCATCATCCGCAGCAGCAGTGTCAACATCTTTGCCATGTGTATCAGTCTGAATCGTAATTCCCCATGATGTCATCTTCTTCGTCCTCAACGTCCTCGAACGTTGGCTTCTTCTTGATCAACTCTTGTATGTCCACAACACGACAGGCAATCTTTTTGCCGGCGTCATTGACGTGATGGTTCTCAAAGATATTAGGAACCTCTGTGTTATCTTGTACATCAGGAGCAGTGTAAGCATCATCTTGTTGTGCAACTTCATTAAACGAATTCCTCTGCTCAAACCTTTGCAATATTCTCCAGTCATCGCTACGTGCAAATGTGTCTTCCAAGAAAAATATCTGTGTTGCTTGATTTACCAAAATAAAAGGCTCGTTGGTCTGGTACGCCGCCTTGACATTGATGGATTTGAAATAATCATCAGCTCTGGGTTTTGCGATCCTGGAAAACAGGTTATACCAACAATTGCACAACAGAACCACACACCGATGATCCTCGAAACTGGAGATATACTACAACTGAACAATGTCTGTTATGTTAGCATACATTTCAGTTGTCTCTTTGTCATACGTATCCGTGCTCATGATGACACTGTTTTGTGTCTTCCTGCCTTCGTCTCGTGCAAGGGTGTTGTAGCACACATCTCCAACAACACAAGATTCATAATGTCTTACCTGAGTATCAGGACCCATTGCTAGTGAGTAAAGGGCATCATCAACTGCCTGCCCATCCTCCCGCATCTTCTTAACCTATGGTTAGAAAATAGAGAAGCTGATCTTCTTATGTACTCAATATATTTAAAAAACTGACAGTGCACTTCAAAAGCTTACATGGTTCTTGAACCATTTCGCAAATCCTGCCATAACCAGTTTGTCAATGTTTCTTGGATTTTGCGGCAGTAACTCCTCTTTGTAGATGCTGCACAACATAGTGATCGCGTCAAACATCTAAATATATAAGAATGTGCTGCAAGTTTAGTAGACTACGATGTATAAGCTGCAGTACTGCACTTACTTGATATAAGGTAGTATCTCAGGACAGTTATTCAACACATACCAAACCATTTTGTCCAAATCTTTAGGTTTGTCCTCTTGTCGACTCTTCCCTATAACTCGAACAGAATAATCGAAAACATTGAGGCCGGGACTGTCTTCACCCACCTCTTTGCTAAGCTGATCAGCTATTTCAATGTATTTTGAGCAGAATGTCAACGCTTCTGTAGCAATGTAGGCCTCTGCAATGGAACCCTCGGGTCTAGCTCTATTCCTAACATAGCCCTTGAAAGTGCCTAGCCGCCTTTCAATAGGGTACATCCAGCCATACTGTACTGGACCTCTAAGTAGTGCCTCATCAGGTAGATGAACAGCCAAATGCACCATCACATTAAAGAAGGCTGGAGGATATATCTTCTCAAGGTCGCATAGGATAGTTGGTATCTTGTCTCTAAGACGCTCCAAAGCATCTATCCTGATATTCCTACTGGAGAGTTCCCTGAAGAATTGTCCCAACTCTGCAACTGCTCTGTATAAGTCAGGGCGGCCCAATCCTCTAAGGATAACAGGTAAAACCCTTTGAAGTAGGACGTGGCAGTCATGAGTTTTCAACCCTTGTACCTTGTTTCCATCTGCACTGACTCTCCTTTCAGGGTTGGAAGCAAATCCATGTGGGAATCTCACACGTGACAGGACCTCGCAGAATTCTTTTCTTTTTACCTTGTCCAAGTCGTACACAGCTGGTGCCATATCCCGTGGTTTACCTTCATCTTGCACCTGCAAATCCTTTTTGATACCCAGGTGTGTCAAATCAATCCTAGATTTTAAGGTATCTTTCATCTTGCCTTCAATATTAAGAAGTGTGCCAATAATGCTGTCACATATATTTTTCTCGATGTGCATCACATCAAGATTATGCCGCAGATCCAAATCTTTCCAATACTCCAAGTCCCACAAAGTGGACCTGCGGGTAAACAATAATCTCTCTTCTACCCTGCCACGCTTCCTTTTCCCGCTACCATTACCAGGATGGTTTCCTGGTGTAATATGCCTGATCTTCTCTAATTCCACTTGCAACTCATCGACGGTGAGCCTCTTTGGCGCATCACGGTTTTCATGCTTTGGATTGAACACATGTCTTTGGTATTTTCTAGGATGCGGCTTGTCCTTGGCAAGGAAACGGCGGTGTCCAATGTAACAGATCTTGCTAAGTATTGCGTATGACAGTGGATTCCTGTCACAGCGAACACATGCATTGTAACCATGTGTCGTTCGCCCTAACATAGTGCCCAAAGCCGGATAATCATGGATGCACCAAATTATAACAGCACGCAGAAAGAAATCAGCTGGTGGGCTGCTATATAGGTCTCGAGTGAGAACACCCTTCCACAGCTGTTGAAGTTCCTCCACAAGAGGCTCCATGAACAAATCAAAATCCTTTCCAGGACTTTTTGGACCTGGGATGAGCAAGGCCATCATGTAGTTTGATTCTTTGGTGCAGACATTTGGAGGCATGTTGTAAGGGATAACAAGCACTGGCCACATGGTATATGTGGCGCTCTGGTGGCCAAATGGGTTAAATCCATCTGAAGCTAAGCCAAGTCTAATGTTTCTCGGGTCAGCAGCAAACTCTTTGTGTTTATCATTGAAGCTTTTCCACTCACTACCATGAGATGGATGGCTCATTACATTCTGATCTCTGTACTCCTGGTTCCTAGAATGCCACAGTACATCCTCTCTTGTTTCAGCATCATGAAACAACCTCTGCAATCTTGGTGTAATTGGAAAATGTCTCAGAACATTATGAGGAATCCTCTTCACAGCATCGCCATCTTTCCATCTTGATGATTTGCATTTCGGGCATTCACTTAAGTTGGCATAATCCTTCCGGAACAGAACACAATTATTCTTACAAACATGGATCATATCATATCCAATTCCAACTGCACGAAGGAAATTCTTCATTTTACTGTAGGTGTGTGGCAGCTCAGACGCATCTGGGAAAGATTCGCGGAAAGCAGCCAACATCGCATCGAATGATTTGTTGGTCATCCGCTCAGATGTCTTCACCTGAAGAAAGGTGACCATAGCTGAGAATACCGACAGCTTATTTCCTGGGGTGACAGCAATGTTGCATTGTTCTAACATGCGGGCCCACCGTTTTTCTTCTGCAGGTGAAAGTTCACGGAATGCACGAGCATTTCGTAGCATTGTTTCAATGTTGGTCAAACTCACTGGCTCCGCCACCACCACCTCCTCCTCCTCTTCCACCTGAGCATCAGGCAGATCAAGATGGATCTGCTGCTTCCACGTAGTCAATAACATTGACGTTCACAGCTTCACCATGATGAACCCACCTAGTATATGTGTCCGACATCCCATACAAGTGTAGATGATTTTGCACAGTTGACTGGGGTCTTGTAACTGAATTCATACAACTGCTACACGGGCAGAGCACATCTGTTTTCGAACCACCGTACTCAGCTCTGATAAAGTTCATGAAGTTTTCAA
Source organism: Aegilops tauschii subsp. strangulata (assembly GCF_002575655.3). Taxonomy (NCBI): domain Eukaryota; kingdom Viridiplantae; phylum Streptophyta; class Magnoliopsida; order Poales; family Poaceae; genus Aegilops; species Aegilops tauschii. The sequence continues at coordinate 7,351,932 of NC_053039.3, forward strand.
CCCCCTCGACATATGGAGCGGAGAATCTTTGAGCAGAAGTTATCCAAGTCCTGTCCATCTGTTAGACATACAAATTAGTTCTTCTACTAGATATTACAGGAAAAACATATATGCTTTTTTATGAAGTCCAGAAAAGAATACCTAGGTCGATGTCTAAAGCTATGGCAAGATATTTGGATGAGCATATCTAAGTAACGAAATATATGTAAAGCTAATTCAGCAAACTGATTTGAGTGCCAAATTATGGCAGGCTGTTTCAGCAGTCAATGAGGCCGAGCACACAACCATCGAACTATCGAAGGCCATCGCAGCAACAAAGATCGAGTATAAAACGGTGTAGAGCTATTTCACCTAACAGATTGGCTACTAGACCATGGCAATCTACGTCACAATAAATATATGGCAGGATATTTTAGCAACTAATCGGCCTTGGCATGCCATCTCAGCTAAGCAAGTTGAGTGCGGAACAGGGCAAGGAAGCTTCTTAAGCAGAGCATATTGACAGTAAAATACTTCGGCAAACAGTGAGATTAACAGCGTCTATCAGCTAACATTCAGCGCTACACCGACATGAACAGGGCCTCAGTCTAGAATGCGCATACCGTGGGAGAAGCTGACCGCCGTGCGTCTCCACACGAACGTCGCCAGCGGTGGCGGCGCTGACTGCCGTGTGCCTCCACAAGAACGTAGCCAGAGGTGGCGGCGCGGCTAGAGGACGGCAGTCTACGAGAGCGTACTGTGGGAGCGAGAGGATCGCTGAACCGCGGCGCCGACGTATCAGCGCGGCGTAGAGGGCGGCTTTGGCGGAGCGAATGGAGTGGAGGGGGACAAGGGGGGAGGGGGTTTGGGGAATATTATTGGCTAGTTGGCCGAAGGGCGGTTGAATCGGATTTGGGGGGAATTTTTGGGTGTGGGGGGGGGGGAAGGATTTTCGCGCGGTGGGTGGGGGGAGTTTGGCGCATGGTCAGTTTCCCCAAGTGCAGTCCCACGTGTTAGTGAAGAGGCAAGCCGAAGCGCCTTCCGTTTGCGTGAGGCGTGTGCAGGACCGAACGTGTGTGGGGTGCAATGCGACCGCGACAGGAGTGATCTGAGTGTACCGCCTTTTTTTATTTTAAACTAAGTGCTTCACCCCCTCAAATATTTTTTGTTGCTTCGCGTGATCCATCGATACTACTACTAGTAATCCGGTAATCCCGACTAAAACGGTGCGGCCGGGTCTTTTCCCGCGCGATATGCTGGGAGGTTGGCTTAGTTGGGTTTTTTAGGACGAGTAATGCTACACCTACGTAATCCCAGTTACGTAATTAACGTAATGTGAAACGTGTGAGCTGTTGATTGTAGATTGGGGGGAGGGAAGGGCCCACCACCATGAAAATCAGGGGAGGAGAGAGAGAGGCAATTTATGTTAACCCTTTCGTAGGTTCCCGTAGATGTAGAAAGATGTGAAATGCGTGAATGTGTAGTGGACGTACTATTGTAGTGCCTAAGATAATTTGTGTATGTATAGACCCTATGTGTTTATTTTACTTCGCATGTTAGATTTGTCTTGGTTCAATAAAAAGCAGAGTTGGTGATGATGGTGTGCCTGTCATCCTACAATATAGGCCGTCCGATATATATCTAACGGATAGGAAGGAAACTATGACAATTTACCCGCACTCCTCTCCACATTTGCAGATAAGGCTTTCCCTCGTTCATCCTTTTCTCCCACAAGATCTTGATCTTCCGTGCAACGCACGAGCATCTTGCTAGTACTCCTACAATATGTATATTATTGTGAAAGTTCATATACACCGGCCGAGATTAATGCAAACACGGCAAATTTTCATTACATTTCGAACTTTTATAGGACAGAAAAATAAAAGAAACCCGACCCTAAACCTATTCTACGGCGGCGACGGACGTCCTCCATCTGCGATCTCTATGTACGGGGGCGGGGTTCAAGACCCGTGAAGTGAAGGTGCGGTCTCCGGCGAGGAAGAGTAGAACACGGGATACGGACCGGCCAGTTGGCACACCATGCCCTGCCGCCTCCCATGCCCTACTCATCCTCGGAGGAGTCCCCGACCTCGGCGGTGCCGGACGTTGGACGGCGACAAGTAGGACGCGTGGCTGACGGTGCTCCCGTCGTCGGCCGCCAGCGTGGCCACCGCTTGTGCGGTCGCGTCCGCGTCCGGCTACGCCGCTATTGCGTCGCGAGAGGCGACTTGAGCGAGGGCGGTGACCTCGAGCTTCATCCCCGAAGACAAGCTCTCCCGCAGAGCGTTCGCACTTCGGTCATGGCGGATGTGGTGCCAGGTAGGAGGATGATGCGCTATGGTGTGGAGGTTAGCTGGGCGTTGCTGCTTTAAGTAGCGCATTCCGGTGAGGCCAAGCGTCCGAGTGCGTCATTAAGTCGCCGGAGTTGGTTCCTCGGGCACCGAGCCTCTTAACGACGACATATGAACGGACGACATGAATGCGGGCAGCTGGCGCCGGCTGGGAACGCACCGCGCGACGGCGCGAGGGACGAGGGTTTTGGTGTGCCAGGGTAGTCAGCTGCGGTCGTGGCAACGTTGGAGATGCCCTTTGCTCACATGCGATCCCCGCATGTCATTGAAAAAGCAAGACGACCCGGCATGGTCTCAGGTCCAGAGGATGCAGTTGGCCGCGCTACACCACTCCGCGGACGCGTCGCGGCGCCCCGTGCATCCTCGATGAGCCGGGTGTTGGGGTGTGTTTGGATTGTGGCCAAAGTGCACCTTACCAAAATTTTGGTCATGACCCAAAGATTGGCCTTTGTTTGGATGGTTGCCATTTTTTGGCATGCCAATGAACTCTAGCCAACTCTAGTTCATTTTTCTTGCCAATGTAGGCCAAATCATGGGCAACCAATACCTCAACCAAAATTTTGGTCATGACCCAAAGATTGGTCTTTGTTTGGATGGTTGCCATTTCTTTGGCATGCCAATGAAAGCTAGCCAACTCTAGTTCATTTTTCTTGCCAATGTCGGCCAAATCATGGCGACCAATACCTCAACCAAAATTTTGGCTACCCAATGCTTTGATGGGGCGACCTTGGGCACAAACCAAACATACCGTTGGTCGTACCACAACACTAACGCCACCCTCGGCACACTGAAACCGACCGTGTCTAGCGACGATATGAGCGTGTCGCTCACCGCGGTCGCCGTGTCCAGAGGCGGTGCTCGAGCTGCGCCCCAACGACCCACATGAGCGGTTGTCGGTGGCGAGGAGGTCGTGGGCCAGCTCCTCCATTGGACTAGTCTGCGCTACGTCGTCCCGACGGGTGTGCCCCACATGTCGGTTTCCCTGTTTTCCCGGCCATATTCGAGCGTCAGTGCTCCGCGTTGCGCATTAGGCCTTTCACTATGTAGGGCAAGCGAGCCAACTTATTGTTTATTTGAGCCGTTCAAGTATAATCATGTGGAGTTTGCTTATTTCTCATTCCTCTCCAACCCTCTTCTCCATCGACCATGTCTCCCTCCAGTCGAGTCCATCCTCCCGCATGCCTCATTTGAACATTCCGCCGAGTATCATTCGCATGTACCCACCCTAGTCCTCTTTCAATAGATCTCCGGACCCCGAGATGAAATCGAGAGGGAACTAGTGGGGGCACGTGATACCTAAGGCGGATTCAAAATTTTGAACCGGTGATCATAGCATCCGCAAATCATATATAAAGGGTATTCAATGTTCGTTTTGTTTTTTAACGTACAATATACTCCCCCTATCCTTTCTAGTTTACATATAAGTTTTATGTGTAGTCAAAGTATCTCTACTTTGATAAAAAAGGTATCAACATTCAACAATGCCCAATCAATATTGTTAGATTCGTACGTACTCCTAGATTTGTACTCGAGATGGTTTCCAATTTGACTATTGACAAGATTAATAGTACATGAGATGTATAATGTGAAAATTATATCATTGGAAACTCCTTTCACATACGAATTTGACCATATGCTTTGTGTAAGTTGCATGTCATATATTATTACTCTAACATTTGGTCAAAGTTAGCCTCGAAAAACGCATTAGACCCTGTATGCTTTGTGTAAGTTGCATGCCATATATTATTACTCTAACATTTGTGTAAGTTGCATGTCATATATTATTACTCTAACATTTGGTCAAAGTAGTATAGTGGAAGTGGATCCTCTGACGTAGGTATCCCTGCCTTACCCTCCCTTTCGGTCACTTACTGGCGGACCCCATGCTTGCTAGGCCCCGCATGTCAGTTACTCAATGGGTTCGGCCACATAAGGGGATCCTCATCCATAGTATACTCCCTCTGTTTTTATTTACTCCGCATAAAACGGAGGGAGTGGTGGTATAATAAATGATGCGGGCGGGGGAGGGGGAGGGACGTCGGTTTGCTCTCAACTGCGGTCCCACAAGCGAGCGAAAACGCAAGACGAAGCATGTTCCATTCAGTGAGCGACGTGGAGGGTCCAGCGTGCCGGGCTGCAACGCGAACGCGACAAGAGCGATGTACAGTCAAAACCGATTGACCGGTCGTCACCGGAACCACTATTCACACCAGAACCTTCGCTGCTCGGCCTACGCCAGCCACTGCCCTAAAACCACACCAAATCTCCAACCCATTCCCCCACCTTTCGATCCCCTAGCCCGCATCAAGCGTCCCCTAGTTCGCCGGAAAGCCATGGTGCGCCGCAAGATCACTTACTACAAGATGCTGACGCCGGAGCGCCGCGCAGAAATCGCGGCGGCGGTCGGCACCACAGACCTCCGTTCCCAAGCTCGCTTTGCGGCGGGCCAATCCCCGAGTTCTCTGGAGCCAAGCTACGAGGAGGAGGAAGCCGATCCAATGTTCATTGCGGAGGTCGCGGCACAGAAGGCCCCCGATGGGTATGAGACGATGGACGTCAACTTCGTGCCGGTGTCCGAGTCCCCCATGGTGCAGGCGGACCAGCGGTTCAACATGGCGATACTAAAGGAGGACCGGGAGGCAGAGGCTCAACTCGACGTGGAGCGCGCGCATGCCACTGCCATCGAGGCTCTCCTGCAGGCGGAACCGGATGTCGTGGATGTGAACCGGGTGGCGGAGGCTCAACTTGAGGAAGAGCGCGCGGATGCCGCTGCCATCGAGGCCCTCCTGCAGGCGGAACCGGACGTCCTGGACTTGAACCGGGCGGCAGAGGCTCGACTCGACGCAGAGCGCGCAGATGCCGCTCTCATCGACGCCCTCCTGCAGGCGGAACCAGAAGTCCTGGACTTGAACCGGGCGGCGGAGGCTCGACTCAACGCGGAGCGCGCGGATGCTGCTGCCATCGAGGCCCTCCTGCAGGCGGAACCGAACGTCCTCGACTTGAACCGGGCTGTGCTCTCGTCCGTGCAGAGCGCCCGCACGCTCCGCTTGAACGAGTAGCTGGAGGCCGAGGACAACAACGGTGCGGAGACACACGTCGGCAGCGACGGCTGGTTCGCGCCGGCAGCCCAAGACGACGAGGCCGTCTCTTTCCGCGAGCAGTGATAGTTTTTCTTTATGTTGTTGTTTTTATGGATCTTTTGCTGTGTAAAAACATATATTTGTTATGCAAGTCGCCTGACTTGGGTCAGTCTACCATTTCAGGCGGTTGGATGAATATCCTACGTCTCCTAACCCTTCTTTCCTTCTTCCTCACCTCTTCTTCTTCCCCAACAGACCACCGCACGGGCCGTACGGATACTCCCCAACATGCGGTTGGATAAACATACTCTATGAACGAAAATTATGTGTCAGCGATAGGATGGCTGAGTTTGGTTTGTTCACATGCGACATCACGTGTCAGTGAGGGTGCGTTCCCTTGGTTGGGTTTGCGGCGTGCAGGAGCGACTGTGTGAGGGTGCGGTGCGACCGCGGCGTGCAGGAGCGACCGTGTGAGGGTGCGGTGTGACCGCGACAGCCGTGCGCAAGTGTACCTCCTTCTCATTTTGAAAACTTTAGGCAAGCTTGGCAAAAATGTGTGGCGAAGTTTGGCAATGCAAGGCCTAGACCCAAACAGGATAAGTATGTACGTACTAGGAGTACTAGTGTTAAAAAAGAAAGGCGGGGTTTTCCTTCGCGGGATTTAATCGATACAAATCCTCGTTTCACGTGTCAATTAATGCGTATTTTTTTCTCCAAAGACCAAAGAGCTAACCATCTCACTCCTCATCGCTTGATTAATGCAGCGCCATGCAAACTAACCTTCTCACTTCCGCATGCATGCAGGGGATACTAATGTCCTTGGTTGCTAACCCCATCAATTTTGCCTCGATTAGTGTTAGTGGCCCTTTGCAAATTGTAATTTTGATATACTGGCCTTGTGTACAAAAAAATGGAGGTAGTAACTATATTTGACTTCCTTCCCCATTGCGGTGACGTCGACGATATCTTTTTTTTGGTGGTTTGGCGAAGTGCATTCGACGGAGAACACCATTGAGGGAGACCACGGTAAGTCGTTCGCAAGTGCGGCCTGCAAGCCGAGACAACCGCCTTATTTGCATCCAGGAAGTCCTTTACTAGTAATACTAGGAGTACTAGTGCGGTGAGATGGTTTCTCGAAGAAGACGATGGAGAAGCGGAGTCAGCGAAGAGTGAAATGATGGTTGCTTCGTCCGTGCTTTTGTGATTTGACGCCTCACTGCTTTGTGATTTGCGATAGAAGGGACAGGGAGTAGACTCTGTGCTCTATACTGTACTACATGCGTCCAAGCATGGGAGAAAGTGGAGAGACGTTGCATTTTTCTATTCCTTCAATCAATCAATCAGGGAGCTTCGGTTCCATCTTTTTGGCTTTGGCAACACCGTCCACAATGGTTCCCACGATGCCAAAAGCTATTTTCACATTTGGCTACACATTGTGGATGCCCTTAACCGTACCACTTGGTTTTGCTCCTGTGTGCTATCTGTACAAATCTCAATTATATTGATCTAAAAAATTATAGAATCAAGATTAGTAAAAAGGAGGTGATTTTGCCGCGCGGATGGCGGGGCAGGTTTCTTATTCGAGCAATGCTACATCCACGTAATGGTTTACGTAAAGTTATGAACTGATGTGATGTGGGACTATTTGATTGGATTAAAGGAGAGGATTAGGCCCACCCCACCTGAAAATCAGGGGGGCATATATAGATTAGATGGAATGTATATGTAGCAGCTACGTAGCCCTTTGTAAGTCTAGGATTAGGCTTTTTATTTTCGGAGGACGTTGTCCTGGCGGTTTGCTAACATACGGTCCCACGTGTCAGTGCTTTACCAAGCCGATCCGCGTCCCACATGAGGCAGAACAACGGCAGACGCAACACGTGGTTAAGTTGAAGAAGATGAGGGAGAAGCGGATTCAGCAACGAGTGAAATGATGGTTGCTTCGTCCCTCCAAATTAACTGCAGGAAAGGTGCAGCTTTGTGATTTTACGCCTGATTGCTCATTACTACGCCGGCGCCATGACTAGGTGCTTCACCCCGGCTGCTCTGCACTGTATTCCGGTATGGCACGTGGACCCGGTAGCTTGATGTCCCACATGTCGGCGAAAGGGACTAGAAGATTTATGAAAGCGAGCGCTCCACTCTTACGACGGAGGAGTAGACGACACGACGGCCCAGTGAACTGTCACTTGTAGTAGTGTATAGTACTATAGTTTTGCTGTTTCGCACGATCCATCGATACAAACCCGATTAAACAGGAAAGGGCGGGATTTTTCCCGCGCGGTAGATGATACTGGCCATACATTTCAAAGGCATTTTTAATGTATGCAAACTGAATAATTATAAGTAACAATATGATATCTAGTAAAACTAAAAACACATATGATTTATTGTGTTAGAGTGTAGTAGTAGTGATGTATTGCGGTCACCGAACTTCAGAATAAGCTGATTACGGTCACCGAACTTCAGAATAAGCTGATTTATTGTGTTAGAGCGTAATACGGTCACCGAACTTCAGAATAAGCTGATTACGGTCACTATATACGTTTTGCGGTGATTATACGGTCACTTGCTCACAGTTCAGCATCGGATTGCACTCTGTTGACCGGCCAAATAGTCTGCGTGGCGCCATGTTGACTAGTTAAATTGACCACGTTCCTTGTGGGTCCCACCTGTCAGTTCGCATAGGCAAAAGGTCAGATAAACACAAATTTACGCAGGCGCGACAAGGCTCCAACCCGTGCGTGGGAATCACCTGGTTGTGTATGTGTCTGTTAGGGCATGATGTGTGCGCATGCACGTGTAGGTTGAGCACTTGAGCGTGAGAGTGTGTGTTGGTCGTGTGGTGTACTGGTGTGTGCATGCATGCATGCGTGTGTGCATGTGAGTGTTGCGTGCATGCGTGAATGCATGTGTACGTGTGAGTGTTGCGTGCGTGCGTGGGTGCATGTGTTTGTGTGAGTGTTGCGTGGATGCAGTTCGTGTGCATGCGTGCGTGTGTGTATAATCACCACACCAGCTCCTGTGTGTTAAAACAGACGGCTCAGCATAGCAATACAAGGCCACCTTGTCCGCTGTGCCCACGGTCACGACTTCGAAGCACCGTACAAATATTTTGTTGTTGTTTGTTTTCATTCTTACTAGCAAGATGCCTGTGCGTTGCACGTAACATCAAGATGCATTTGTATGACTTGTTTATCTTGTGAGAGAAAAGGATGAACGAGGGAACGCCTTATTTTCAAATGTGGAGAGGTGTGTGGGTAGCTTTTTGCAAAATTGCCATAGTTTCTTTCCTATCCGTCGGATATAAATCGGACGGCCTATATTGCAGGATGGTAGGCACACCATCATCACCAACTCTGTTTTTTATAAGAGTCTATTTTATGTATTTTATAAGAGTGTAGATGTAGAGTAGATACAAGTCGACAGGTGGGCACGATGGTAGTGAGATAATGTGATGCAACACTAGAGGTGCCATGTGGAGCGTTTAACTGGTCAACTAGTCATGTCATGAGCAAATACAGAGTTGTACGGTGAGCCCGTGACTGTATAATAACCACTAAACGTAAATGGTGACCGTAATGAGTGGATTCTGAAGTCCAATGTACGTATCGTGCTTTCGCTTCAAATACAATGATCGTCATTGCATATATCGCGAGAGAAAGATGAAACATGCGTGAATTTTCTGGGGGCTTACTTTTAGAGGACCTGGAGATAGTTTTGTGTGCATATGTGAAAGGGGCGTATAGGGGGGTATGCGATGGAGAGAGAGATGCTCTTCGTTTCTCTTTATTATGACTAACTTCGTATATAGTATAAAAATATACAAATTCACAGTGCGGAATAAATATCATTGTGGGCACCATGCAATGCAAATTAGCGTTCGTACTCCTCCATATAACTTCGTAATGTTGTATATATGTAGAAACTCTAAAATAATTTTTTGGCCACACTTCATTCAAAAGGAATGTTGTATGCGAAATAAACGTGAAGAGAGGGCTTTTTAGATCAATGGGGTACGTGATGTAACATGTGTGAATGTGTAGTTGATGCATTTGGCGGGGCCTAGAGAGGTATGTGTGTGTATTACGTATTCGAGAGAGGCATGGATAGAGGGGCCGATGGGGGGGCGTGGGAGAGATAGCACGAGAAATGAGAGTGGTCTAGAGAGAGAGAGAGACGAATATGATGTCATGACAAGAGATTCCATTCCCTTGAGTGTGTATATGCAAGGGGAAGGGAATAGAGGCACCAGGAGAAATTTTCTGTGTGTGTGGTGTTTGTGTTGGTATGTGTGGGTGTGAGAAGATAATGAGACGTGGGGGCAGAGGGTGTGTCACCGCGTGAGGTCCGGTGGGTCGAGGTGAGGCCCTTCGTTCGGTTCCGACCTGCGCCACATTGGTCGGCCCGTGACGCATTTAGGAAGACCCATGGATGACTAGTCGTACAAGACAAAGATAGCAGAATTGTGAAGGACTCTGTGTCCACTGACAAAGCCGGCTAGAATTTGTAACCCTAGGTTCTCGAACTAAGGTAACCCCTTTATCTCTGATATTACTATTCATCCAACCTAACTCTAAGGGGCATCCTACAGAATGCTCTGCTAGAATCATACTCGTCGATTAGGAGGAGAGGTGTGAGACAATGCGATAGAGATAGGCGTAAAGATAATGTGCGTACATGAGACACGAAGGCAGGTCCATGTATATAGAAAGGGTCGATGAGGATTGTGCGTGTGTATGTTTGCGAGAGGAAGAGTGCTTGTGATAAAGGTTAGTGAAAACGGTTGTAAATGGTTACGAGAGGGAGGGAGGGTTATATCTAGAGCATGTGTGCGAGAAAGACACCTCGGGAGAGAGTGTGTGAGCATGTGTGAGAGACCACCGATGGAGAGTGAAACTACACGTAAAAGACTGCTCTACACATTGATTAAAGATATAAATTGGATCCAAATATTAGGATGGGATCATGATATTTGCAATTCGCGTAAGGAGCGGTCATTGATCCATCAGACATCTAGATTCTATCGAATTTCAGCATGTCTATGTTATTATTCGACACAATTGATCCACATAGTTAGTATTTTGAACTCCAGACAATGCATCGCTTTAGCAATCGAATATAAACATAAGTATAGTTCATGTTGTGTGTGTAAAGCACATTATACATACGAAAGTTACACAATGGACATTATAAATAGCTAACTATGAACTAGCATACATTTGAATTCAACTTAAGGTGGTTTAAAAAAATCGAATTCAACATGAAGTCCATTCAATTATTTGAATTTGATATCATGGCATTTGTAAACCATACCTAAATTATGGGGGCACCAATATTTGCTCTAATTTTGTACATAATAGCATATGTAGTCGTGTACAAAATAGATTCAAATTTAGCTCCCCCAAAATAATCGTAGTTATAGGATTTTCAAGTGTCAAAATTTCAAAAAGAAGCGGATAATTTAATGAGGTTTTCAAACATACAAGGTCAAATATAATGTTGTCTATTTAGGTCAATCCTCATAGTTCAAGAGTACTCTAAACATGAATGCTTGTGTTTCAAAATTTCGAACGAAGCACCAAAAGAGCCTCTACTCGCCTGAAACTGCGTGAGACCAATGTTTGGTAGTACAAGGAAATGACTTTTCTAATAACTCCGACTCGTGAAACCTACCGGCCCGACGTCCAAAGGTCTAAAACGGGGTAGGTTTGTAGCTTCATCTAGACGCCGCGCAACCGCATCCGAAAAACATTCATACACAATGGCCACCTAAGCACACATGCGTGCGGCCGAAATCGCTCCCGCCCACTATTTGGGACACCTGGGATTACCATCCTACCCCCGACCCGCAGTAGGTCCGAAATTTAAGAGGGGGCCAAAGTTTGTACTTTCCCCAAATTTCAAACAAGCACGTCCCATCTTTTGTTCAAAAAATCCAAAAACAAGCGCGTCCCACACCGAAACATGGTTCTCCCCCACCCGTCCGATTCCCCATTCGTACTCCCTGGGCGCCAAAACTACCTCTCCACCAGCCGCGAAACCCCGGCGTCCTCCGTCCGCCACCCCATCCCACCCATCAACCGCCGCCCTCCTCCATCACGCTGGAGCCGATACCCCGACGTCGTCGTCCACCGCAACCTCAACCGCAACGCCCTCCACGGCTAGTAGTTGAAGCCGAGGCCGAGCCGTCCGTACCCGAGCCAGTTCAACCACGCCGTCCCGTGCCTCACCGCTGACGTTCCAACTTCGCCACCCTCCACCGCACCGGAGCTGTTCCTGCTACGCCGTCCTTCGCCGCCTCGGATCTGCTTCCCCTCCGCCGACATACGGCCACGGCAACACAGTCAACAATTTGGCCATGGGTTCGTCCAAGCCTGCACCCTCCAGAACATCGGTTTCCCCGATGAAAAGAAGAAGATCGGCGCGACATGTGGAGGTGACCACACCGGCAACCGAAAAAGTCAGTCCTCTTACCTTATTCATGCAAATCTTACGTCTCTGCTTGCATGGTATTCATCCCACAGAAGACACTAGTTAACCACTTCTTCTTGATACTAGATGTTCCTAGTAACTCGCGATGCACAAGGTTTCTCCTCATATACTATTTCACCTTAGCTAGAGGTCCGTCGCCCCCCTGAATTTCAATTTCTGGCCAGTTGATTCCCAATTAATGGAAGCATTCCCCGGCGTAACAGGCGCTAGTACGCCTATTACGTCGGGGAAGCAGCGCCTTGGTGTTTATCTTAGGGGCGTGTGCAGCCTAGAGCTACTGGTGCCCGATCTGGAGGTCGGCCGGGATTAAAGGGATGGCCTGGGGGCGCTGCCAAGCACGGCGGTGGTGTGAGGTCGATGGGAGGGCGGGGCGGCGGAGGCAGGGGTCTGGGCCTGTGGTCGCTGGCGGTTCGAGAAAGATCATCAACAGTGACTGGCGGGAGGTAGATGAAGGCCATCTGCCCGTTCCTTATAGATCGGACGGTTCATAAAAAAATTGACTGACCTATTTGTTTTCAGTCGACTGTTATCTTAGATATGACCACATGTGGTGGTGTGCTGGAGGAGTACCTGCATTTCCTGTGCTCATATATTACAAAATCATATGGAGTAGAATCTAATTTTGTTTGCCATGCAATGTTGTAGAGCTATCATATGTCTCCTGTCATTTATTTTTCAGCCACCTGCTATCTGCTACTTTTACAGTGCACTAGTTCTGCACACACTTCACCCTTACTCTCACTATTGTGTTTTTATGCAAGGGTATTTCAGACTCTGCTGCCATGAGAGAATCCAAAAAGAAAAGAGAGAAGTCGCTCCAGCTTCGTATGCGGGTAGGCAAGACACGTTACAACGCTATAAATAGTGCAGTGTCAGCAGATGGAGACGGTAAACGTAGCTCTGGTGTTGATGACCTCGCTCGCAATGAACCACCATCCTAGGTGCTTGCTTTAACTTTGCGGTGTCATATGTGGTTCCATGTTCCATATGGTGTCTAGCTTGTATTCGAAAGGCCGAAGTTGGTAAGATAAGGAAAGATATTTTTTTACATGAACCACCATCCCGTGAGCACCAGAAGACAAATAGCTAGTCAGGGCACTAGCCGAGCCAGTGACAAGCCCAGCAAAGATAGGCATCACCTGGAAGCCAACTAAAAAGTTGCGATGGTGGCGAAGCAGCCCGCCTCCCACCAGGCTCTCAGGTCCTAGATGATCATGCTCACCACTCCACCCGGATGTCTAGCTTGTATTGCTTACAATTTGGTTAAATTGCATCTGCTTAGCTTACACATTATACCTTTGAATATGACATGCCTTTCTGTTTTTGGTACATACTAGTACATCTGTGTATTAACTATGTTCTTACATCAAACTAATGTTCTTGTGTATCCCTCATCAATTACTTATGACGAGGCAGGCAGGCAAGGGGACTACTCCTCATTTAAAGAATGCAGCGTCAGCCTCCCGACATGATTCTCAAGAAACAGAAATGCTAGATGAAGATAGTGAACATAGCTGTGTAGTTGATTACAGCATTTCCCCTGCACTAGCATCGCAGGTGCTTGCTCTAACTTGGCAGCGTGATATGTGGTTGCATGTTGCATATGGTGTCTAGATTGTAATTCTTCCAATCTGGTTAAACTGCATGTGCTAGTCTGCTTAGCTTATACATTATACCTGTTAATGTGACATGCCTTCCTGTATTTAGTACATAGTACTTCTGTCTGTTAAGCATGTCCTTACATAAAACTATTGTTTTTTTTGTATCCCGCATCAATCAACATGACGAGACACCTTTAGTATATGCAGTGCGATATTAGTTGCATCTTTCATATGATTTATAGCATGCGCTACTTCTAATTTGTGGAAATTCCATTTATGATGGGACGCTTTTAACTTGGCAGAGGCATATTGGTTGCATCTTTCATGTGGTGTCTAGCTTGCATTGCTTCTTATTTGCTGGAATGGTTTCTGCTTAGTTTACACAAACAGTTGTGAACATGCCATGCCGTCCTGTTTTTCGTACATATTCCATCCTGGTATCATGTGTTTGCCTTACATCAAAGTAGTGATTGTTAGTATCATGCATGAATGAGTTCTGAAGAGAGAATTTTATTGCTTTTTCTTGTCAGTTTTACTTGACAATTCAAAATCAATAAAGCGGAAGGAAGTTAGCAAGGCAGCGGATAAAGGTGCTCCTTTCGAACGGAGGGCCTCTACAGTTTCTACTTCTCCACACCCCGAAGATGATTTCCAAGACAACACATGCATAGACACTCAACAAAGCTGTGTTTATGATGAGCACGTCTCCCCTAGTGCAGCATCACCGGTGCTCCCTCTAACTTGGCACTGTTATATGTGGTTGCATGTTATGTGTGATGTCTAGCTTGTATTGCTTCTAATTTTTTTGAATTCCATCTGCTTACTTTACACATTATACTTGAATAAGACACGTGTTCCTATTTCTAGAACATACAATATCTGTCTATCACACCATGTTCTTACATCGAATTACTACTATTGTGTAACCTGCAACAATCACTTATCGTAAGACACGTTTGACTTCGGAGTGTGATATAGGTTACATCTCATTTTCTTTTGTAGCTTGTACTACTAATTTGTTGAAATGGCACTTATGATGAGACAATTTTAACTTGGTAGAGTGATATTCGTTGCATCTTTCGTATGGTGTCTAGCTTTCATTGCTTCTAATTTGTTGAAATGCATTCTCCTTAGTTTACACATCATAAGCTGTGAATATGCAATGCTGTGAATATGCAATGGCACTAATGACGAGAGACCTCTAACATGGTAGTGTGATGTTGTTTGCATCTTGCATAGGATTTATTTCTTGTACTGCTTCACATTTGTTTAAACGTCATTTATGATGAGACACGGTTAACTTGGCAGAGCCATATTTGTAGCATCTTTCATATGGTGTCTACCTTCCATTGCATTGCTTCTAATTTGGTGAAATGTCTTCTTAGTTTACACATCATAGTTCTGGTTATCTCTTCCGTCCTATTTTTCATACATATTACATCCTCCTATCATGTGGTTGTCTAACATCAAAGTTCAGTTCGTCTGCATCACGCATCAATTTCTTCTGAAGAACTAAATTGTTATTCGTTTTTCTTGTCGGCTTGAATTAACATGGCACAGAGAAAGAGGAAGAAACACATAATGGCAGGGAATGAGAAGCGGATGAATCCTGCAGATTCTGCTGGTACTGATGGTGCAATAGAAGGTCAAAGTCCGGCGGAAAATTCTACAAACACGGCATCCCATGCTACACGAGTTGCAAAAAAAGCCAAAGAGAAACAAACAGCTGCCACCAAACGAGCAGAGACAACCCTAGTTCTTGCAACACCGACCACAGTACTACCAGCTGCACGACTTACTCGTGCGTCAACTGAGCTTGCAGCACGTTCCCAAGCTCCCTTGCCACCGAACACTACTTCCCAAGCACTCTTGACACAAGACGAGTTGGCAATATCAGATGAACCTTGTGAGCTTCAACAGCAAGAAGGTAGTTGCTGGAGTCAAGTTACAGTTGCATGCTTCTTTATATGTAGTCTCACTGTTTGATGTACACTAACACTTCCTATGTTCGTTGTTGGACTAGCACCTAGGCGCAAGAGGAAACAAACATCAGGGATAATGCTCGATAGGTTAACTAAATCTAGAGGAGGAAGAATGGAGATCCGTTTTGAGGCAGGTTTAAAAAGGCCACGTGATGCTACAGAGTCAGCCAAGTTAGTATTAGAGGCAGCGGTTGCCGTTAGGTGTCATGTACGTATCCTCCCAACATGGATTCAGTACAGGAATGACAAAGACGAAACCCAGTTCAACACCTTCCTCGACCATTTATCTGTAAGTATGGTTATGTATGGAAACTAGTAATATCGTCTTGCTCTGTCCCATACTTTCTAGGTTGCTGATAATGAGACTCCCATAATTTTCAACATATGAGGTTCAAGTTGGATAGCCAAGATGATGCAACCAGACAAGCTTGCACCCATGTTTTCAAGTCTGCTCTACGACAGTATCGGTATAACTTGAGGAAAACTCACTTTGAAGGCAAGGCTAACAGTGAACTTTCCCAAACATCTCAAGTGGAAAATATATAGGATGAAGACTGGAAGGGCCTTGTTAAACACTGTTCTGATCCGAAGTATCAGGTACATTATATATATGTGATCAGATCACATGTTGAAGTCCTATTTACGCATGTGCCACACAAATCTATCTTCTTGTAGGTGAACTGTTCAAAGAACAAGGCCAACCGTATGAAAGTGAAATTCCAACAGATGACAGGATCTCGTAGCTATATTGCACACTGCGAGGCTCTTATAATTAGCTGCTGTTTCACTCTTTTCGCTGTACCATATTATCAGATCTATATTGACTTGTTCGAAATGCAGAGAAAAGCCCGCAAGGACCAAAAAGTACCTGAACCAAATGCTGTGGAAATCTTCAAGGACTATCACACCAGCAAGAAGAAGGGCATGACTACAGCAGTCAAAGCCTCTGTTGTAAGTCCTTAATCCTCATGCCTTTTAACTACTCTTTACTCTGACTTGTGCCTTGAACTGCATGGTTTGCAGCCAATGTCTATTACTCTTTTCAATTTTATACACAATTGTCTTAGCGTATCATTGCACCTTACAAGGTTTAAAAGAGAGGAGTGATGTTCCTTTGATCTTGACCCGTAATCTAGTTCCGTGCTGGACTTGCCCACACGACGTTACAATTGCCTGTTTGTCTGTTCTCAGTTGTTTTGTGATATGAATGATGTCATACTATGCTTACCGTATTATAAACTTCATCTCTTTATACTTAGCCCTCAATACAATGTGAAAAAATAAACAATACATTAGCGATGGTACATGGTCATATGTTTGGAACCTGGTTTTATTATGTACTTTGCAATAAAATACAACTAATATTTTACATGGGTTCACCAGAATAAGTTCTGTAAATAGACCAAAGCTATTTTGTTTGGTTTTGCTGCCTCCTTAATATCTTCTGTTCTGGTACTACTAATGTAAAACCTCAACTTTTCAGCGAGCTATGGAAAAATGTTGGAACCGCCACCATCTGTAGGTGGCGAGGCAACTATAACCGCAATGTCAGCTCTTGCTGCAGTGGGTCAGTACCTGTCCACTAGCAGTGCCAAAAGCACGTTCCTGCGTAATACTGGGTTGGTTGTTAAGGCAATATCGTCCAAACTGCCTCATGATCAAGATATGCAAGCTCAAAGCAATGTTGTATCTGTGCTCCAGACACAAGTCCATTCCCTAACAGAGACCCTTTGTGAAACAAGGAGAAACATTGCTCAATGTCGTCAAGATATGCATGGTTTTGAAACCAGACTATCAGACATTTGCTATGTTGTTCAGGAGCCTAGGGAAAATGAAGGCGAGGGTTATGGTGCTCCATCGGAAAATATAGCATGAAAACGTAACAGTCAGGTCAAATGAACTGAGCTTCTGAACTTCTAGTGGTGCATTTTCTGCTAGACTGTTAAGTTTTATGCCAACCTTCCTTTTGTTATATAGTTGTAATTTGTTGGTGCGATACAAAATTTATTCTTAACGTGCAGCCACCGGCTGAAGAAAACAGCAAGCCATTTTTGTATAGTGTAGGGTGTTCCCTATATTTGCACTGGTGGCGATCTTTGATGCCGAGTGGATGTAATCTGTGCAATCGCCTTAATAGCCTAGCGTTAGTTTCAGCCTTATTTATTTCCTAGTCTTCTTTTTCCCTGGTTTGTTAGTGGCCGCAACTACCATGGGCCATATACGGGTCGTAGGATCCATGGGTCTCCTACGGGCCGTCGATAAATGGGCCTGTAATCGGTGGGCCTCGGGCCGTCGGATAAATGGGTCTACATGGACCGTAATCGGGCGTAATTGGTATCGGCCCAGCACGGTAACAGGCCGTAGGACAGCAAAGGCTTAATTCTGTCATAGGCATAACAGGTCGTTAATGCGCCAGAATATAGGACGGGCTGGAAACGGCGCAACGGGTTAACAGGCCAGAAACGGGCCGACTCTTGCCATGGGCCGAATTTGGCCCGTTAGGGTAACAGGCCAGTAACGGGCCGACTCTTGCCATGGGCCGAATTTGGCCCGTTAGGGTAACAGGCCAGTAACGGGCCGACTCTTGCCATGGGCCGAATTTGGCCCATTACAGGAACAGGCCAGTAACGGGCCGACTCTTGCCATGGGCCGAATTTGGCCCATTAGGGGAACAGGCCAGTAACGGGACGGAAGTAATCAAGGGCCGAAAAGGAGCCCAAGAACGTATGGGCCATCAATAGGCCGAAAGCTAACACGGGCTGGAAACGGCCCATGTAAATCACGGGCCGTTAACGGGTATAAAGAAAATTACTGTTCATTATGGGCTAGAGTCACCGTGGGCCTGTAAAGGGCCGAAAGATACGAAGGCCTCATATGGGCCGAAAGACGTCGTGGGCCATACATGGGCCGAAAGTGAAATGGGCTGGTGTTATATTCAACGGTCCACATGACGTTGTTGGGCCGATTTCCTTTAGGGCCTAACGGGCCGTGAGTTAACGGGCCGTAAAATGGGCTATTTGCGAACAGACCATTAACAGGCTTTTCATGGGCCAGCCCGTTAACTTTTGACCAAGTCAAACGGGCCGGCTTTGTAAGCTAAATGGGCCAGTGGTGGGCCGTGGCCCGTGTCGACATATCATAGGCGCCTATCTGACCCACTGACGAGCTGACACGTGTTTCGTCCGGCCAATAAGAATTTTACACGTGGAAATTTCCCATTGGTCGGGGCTCTTAACGAGTTATCGGATCCAAAACCCGACCCGATAGCTTAACGGCGTTCCGTTACGGTGGATGCCACGTGTTGGTCACCCTTGACGAAAGCACTTCTGTGACGCGCGATTTATCGTCATGCAAGTGGACACTTCCGTGATGGTAATTTTGGTAATGTCATGCAACACTTCTACGACAGCACAGGTATGACTATCTTGATTATGTCATAAAATCGTCATGGATGTACATGCATGACAAAAAACGCGACCTACTGTGACAAACACATGTCATCACGGAAGTGTATTTTTTTTGTAGTGTATGTGTTAATGCTTTGGTCCGGTACTCTATTAAAAGGAGGCCTTAATATCCCTTAGTTTCCAATAGGACCCCGCTGCCACGGGAGGGCAGGACAAAAGATGCCATGCAAGTTCTTTTCATAAGCACGTATGACTATATTCGGAATACATGCCTACATTACATTGATGAATTGGCGCTAGTTCTGTGTCACCCTATGTTATGACTGTTACATGATGAACTGCATCCGGCATAATTCTCCATCACCGATCCAATGCCTACGAGCTTTTCATATATTGTTCTTCGCTTATTTACTTTTTCGTTGCTACTGTTACAATCACTACAAAACCCAAAAATATTACTTTTGCTACTGTTACCGTTACCATCATACTACTTTGCTACTAAATACTTTGCTGCAGCTATTAAGTTATCCAGGTGTGGTTGAATTGACAACTCAACTGCTAATACTTGAGAATATTCTTTGGCTCCCCTTGTGTTGAATCAATAAATTTGGGTTGAATACTCTACCCTCGAAAACTGTTGCGATCCCCTATACTTGTGGGTTATCAAGACTAATTTCTGGCGCCGTAGCCGGCGAGCATAGCTCTATTCTTTGAGTCACTTGGGATTTATATCTTCTGGTCACTATGAAGAACTTGAAAGAGGAGAAAACAAAAATTTATCCCTCAACTACGAGGGGAGGTAAGGACCTTCCATCTAGCTCTGCACTTGATTCACCTTCTGTTTTGAGTAACCTTACGACACCTAAACCTGCTTCTGATATTAATTCTGATATGTCGCATGTTATTGATGATGCCACTTCTACTATGCATGGTACTTACGATGAAACTACATCTATGCTTGATACTACTATGCCACTTGGTGAATTTCTTGATGAACAACTTGCTAGGGCTAGAGAGAATGAAATTATTGAAACTGATAATAATGATGAAAGTGATGATGAAGAATCTCCCCCTAAATATGAATTGCCTGTTGTGCCTGAGGGCTATGTTATGGATGAAGAAACTGCTAGAGACTTTCTTGCTTGCAATGATACAAGTGATCTTAAGAAATTATTAGCTAAGCTTAAACAAAAACTTTGAATGCTAGAATGAAATATGATCTTGCTTATGCTACTTCACCTATCTTTGTTACTGATAAGGATTATGAATTCTCCATTGATCCTGATATAATTACTTTGGTTGAATCCGATCCTTTTTATGGCTATGAATCTGAAACTGTTGTGGCACATCTTACTAAATTAAATGATATAGCCACCGTGTTCACTAATGATGAGAGAACTCGCTACTATTATATCCTTAAAATATTTCCGTTCTCATTAAAGGGTGATGCTAAGATATGGTTTAATTCCCTTGATCCTCGTGGTGTGCGTAGCCCCCAGGATATGATTTATTACTTCTCTGCTAAATATTTGCCTGCTCATAAGAAACAAGCTGCTTTAAGGGATATATATAATTTTGTGCAAATTGAAGAAGAGAGTCTCCCACAAGCTTGGTGGAGGCTTATCCAATTACTTAATGCTTTGCCGGATCATCCTCTCAAGAAAACTGAAATACTTGATATCTTTTATAATGGACTAACTGATGCTTCCAGAGACCACCTGGATAGTTGTGCTTGTTCTGTTTTCAGGGAAAGAACACCAGATGAAGATGAAATTCTATTGAATAATATGTTGACCAATGAAAATAATTGGACACTTCCTGAGCCAACTCCTGAGCCTATTCCTAAACCAACTCCAAAGAAAAGGGGTGTCCTATTTCTCAGTCCTGAAGATATGCAAGAGGCAAAGAAATCTATGAAAGAAAAAGGTATAAAAGCTAAAGATGTTAAGAATTTACCTCCTATTGAAGAAATACATTTTCTTAATTTACCGCCTATTGAAGAAATACATCATCTTAATTCATCACCTATTGAAGAAACTCATGGTCTTGATAACCCGACAAAGGTAGTAAAGGTAAATTCTCTTTATAGATTTGATGAAGGTGATATTCCTCACTATAAGTCTGCTAGACGATGCTTAGATGAGTTTGACAATTTTATTGTTAAAGAAGAAAATTTTCATGCTTATTTTGGTAGACAAATAAAAGAAAATGCTTATATGATTGAACACTTGGGTGATTATTGATATGTCTCCGTCGTATCTACTTTTCCAAACACTTTTGCCCTTGTTTTGGACTCTAACTTGCATGATTTGAATGGAACTAACCCGGACTGATGTTGTTTTCAGCAGAATTGCCATGATGTTATTTATGTGCAGAAACAAAAGTTCTCGGAATGACCTGAAACTCCAGGCAGATTATATTTGGAAATAATAAAAAATACAGGTGAAAGAATCTAGGTCAGGGGACCCACACCCTTGCCACGAGGGTGGGGGCGCGCCTGCCCCCCTGGGCGCCTCCCTGCCTCGTGGCCCCCCTGGAGCTCCACCGACCTCAACTCCATCTCCATATATTCGTGTTCGGGGAGGAAAAAATCAGAGATAAAGATTCATCGCATTTTACGATACGGAGCCGCCGCCAAGCCCTAAACTCTCTAGGGAGGGCTGATCTGGAGTCCGTTCGGGACTCCAGAGAGGGTAATCCGTCGCCATCGTCATCATTAACCATCCTCCATCACCAATTTCATGATGCTCACCGCCGTGCGTGAGTAATTCCATCGTAGGCTTGCTGGACGGTGATGGGTTAGATGAGATTTATCATGTAATCGAGTTAGTTTTGTTAGGGTTTGATCCCTAGTATCCACGATGTTCTGAGATTGATGTTGCTATGACTTTGCTATGCTTAATGCTTGTCACTAGGGCCCGAGTGCCATGATTTCAGATATGAACCTATTATGTTTTCATGAATATATGTGAGTTCTTGATCCTATCTTGCAAGTCTATAGTCACCTACTATGTATTATGATCCGGCAACCCCGAAGTGACAATAATCGGGACCACTCCCGGTGATGACCGTAGTTTGAGGAGTTCATGTATTCACTATGTGTTAATGCTTTGGTCCGGTACTCTATTAAAAGGAGGCCTTAATATCCCTTAGTTTCCGCTAGGACCCCGCTGCCACGGGAGGGTAGGACAAAAGATGTCATGCAAGTTCTTTTCATAAGCACGTATGACTATATTGGGAATACATGCCTACATTACATTGATGAATTGGAGCTAGTTCGGTGTCACCCTATGTTAGGACTGTTACATGATGAACCGCATCCGGCATAATTCTCCATCACCGATCCAATGCCTACGAGCTTTTCATATATTTTTCTTCGCTTATTTACTTTTTCGTTGCTACTGTTACAATCACTACAAAACCCAAATATATCACCGATCCAATGCCTACGACCTATCTTCTTGTGTATGCATTTGACTGATATGCTCAAAATGAATCCTTATGCTAAGTATATGAAAGAAATTGTCACTAATAAAAGAAAGATACCGAAAGCGGAAATTTCCACCATGCTTGTTAATTACACTTTCAAGGGTGGAATACCAAAGAAACTAGGAGATCCAGGAGTACCAACTATACCATGCTCCATGAAAAGAAACTATGTTCAAACTGCTTTATGTGCTCTTGGAGCCGGTGTTAGTGTCATGCCTCTCTCTTTATATCGTAGACTTGATTTGAATAAGTTGACACCTACTGAAATATCTTTGCGAATGGCCGATAAATCAACTGCTATACCTGTCGGTATTTGTGAGGATGTGCCTGTTGTGGTTGCAAACGTTACTATTTTAACGGACTTTGTCATTCTTGATATTCCCGAGGACGATAGTATGTCTATTATTCTTGGAAGACCCTTTTTGAATACTGCAGGGGCTGTTATTGATTGCAACAAAGGCAATGTCACTTTTCATGTTAATGGTAATGAGCATACGGTACACTTTCCGAGGAAACAACCTCAAGTCCACAGTATCAATTCTATTAGAAAAATTCTATCGATTATTTTTGGAGGTTTTGAATTTCCCCTTCCTACTGTCAAGAAGAAATATGATATTCTTATTATTGGGGATGTGCATATCCCCGTTGAGGTAACATAGTGTTATTCGAAATTTCTCCGGTTTCATGCAATTCGGAATGAGTTTGTTAACAAGACCTAATCAACCTTGTTACTGGATTCCTTTTGATGATCATGAGATGGATGAAGTTAGAAGGCACAACCTTCTGTACCCTTCTTTTACTTTCTGTTATTTAGTTGAAATAAAGTAAAATTAGTATTTTCTGTCTGTTTTCTGAATTATCCGTGCAATATGAAAATACCCCAAAAATAAAAGTTCTCCAAATGCCCTGCCAATTTAATATGATTTTTTTGGAATATTTGAGAACATTTGGCACTGAGAACACAGCAGGGGGAGCAAGCACCTGGCCACGAGGGTCCACCCCCCAGGCGCGCCCCTGCCTCATGGGCCCACGGTAGCTCCCCTCCACTTATTCCTGCACCCACACACTTCTTCTTCCTCCCAAAAAAATCACCATCCAGCTCAAGCACGAGTTCTAGCTCATTTTGCTGCGATTTTCGATCTCCTTGCTCAAAGCACCTCTCACAAAACTGTTTGGGGGATTGTTCCTTGGTATGTGACTCCTCCATTAGTCCAATTAGTTTTTATTCTAGTGCTTTATTCATTGCAAATTTGTGCTGCCTAGGTGACCATGTTCTTGAGGTTGCATGTCAAATTTATATGGTTCCAAGTAGTTATAATGCATGATATAGGCTCTAGGCACTTGTAGGAGTAGTTGCTATCAATTTTGCTGAGTTGGGTTCACTTTTATTTGAAGTTACTAAAAATTTCAGAAATTTTCAGAAAACGATGAAGAGATTTTTGAGGGGTTCATCGAGCCGTAGCTCGAAGGAAAAGCAAAGTGAAGAAGCAGAGAGGCCCAAATATAATCTGCCTTGCACCGCGGAGGTTCGGCCGTGTGAATTGCCTTCCGGTGATTTATTGAGAGCAGCCGGGATTTATGATGATTTTTATGAATTGGCTGAGAATGCAGGCCTCACCGACTTCCTCCGCGACCAACGCGAATAGTATCTCTTACTCACCAATACTTTTGTGCAAAACTTCTACTATTATCCTAAGGAATCACCTCCTTCAGTAGAGTTTCATTTATATGATGTGGTTAAGAAGATGTCACTATATGAATTTTGCAGGGTTTGCAAAATACCTTTCGAGGGTAGCTTAGAGGAACCACATCGTAAAGATGTGGACGGGTTTATTGATACTATTACTATAGGGGAAACTAGGAAGGTTTCCGATGCAAGAATCACTAGCATGCATTTTCCTGTTTTACGCTACTTTGCAATATTTGCTAGTCATTGCTTAATTGGTCGCGAAAACTGTGGAAACCTTAGTGTTCCTGATATTATTATTTTGTTCCATGGTTTATTCCGTGATGACTCTGTTAGTACGGGCGTTATTATTGCCAAACGGTTAAGTCTGAACCATACAAAGGGCCCCATCTTTGGAGGTGTCTATGCTTCGCGCCTCGCTGCATACTATCATATACCTATTAGGCACTATGAAAAAGAAGAAAAATTGTTGCCTACTGTTTATTTAGATTATAAGAGTATGGTAGCGCATGACTTTATTGTTAAGAATAGGGAAGGGGTGCTTAAATACAAATTGTTCTTTGATAAACATCACCCTGAGACTATTACCTTGCCTGCTCCTTCCTTGTTTGATTTATCTGCAGGCCAGTATCTCATTCCGCTGGTGGCCATTCACGCCTACCGGAACCCTACACCAGCCACAGAGCCAGAGCCGGAACCACAATTTGATCCTCCACGACATTCTAATTACCAGTGGGACCCGGAGGCAATTGCCAACCAGTGGCAATTCAAGGCTTCTTCTCAGTATGACCCCAACTACAACTTTGGATATCCGCCAGGCCATCCGTGGCAATAAACCAACTTAGGCCAAAAGCCTAAGCTTGGGGGAGTACGTATCTCTCACCGACATTACATTTATGTTCACACACTCATTGCTAGTTGTCGGTGCTCATACTCTTTCATTGTAATATCCATGCTAGTTTATTCTTCTTTTTCTTGCTTTCTTCTTGTGTGTTTGAAAAACCTTAAGAAAAAACAAAAAAAATAGTTGTAGCTTTTAGTTAGTTTACCTTTCTTGCTGTAGTAGTAATAATTAAAAGAAAACCCAAAAAGATTTCCCTTTCTTCTTTCTACTTGTTGGGAGCATTCCCGTGTAAATAGTTTTATTTCTTTTCTTTTCTTTGGGGGTCGATAGGAGAAGACCATAATTAAATTGTTGTAGTGGCTCTTATATGCATTATTGTTGATCTAACCAAGACCCCATATTGCGTTGTCTTCTCCTGTTTATTGAATGCTCGCAGATTCCAGCTTAGTCCAATGCACGTGCAGTATTATTATTATTCACATCGTTCGGTCGTGCAAGTGAAAGGCAATTATGACGATATATGATGGACTGATTGAGATGAGAGAAGCTGGTATGAGCTCGACCTCTCTTGTTTTTGTAAATAAGGTTAGTTCATCGTTCCTGATTCAGCTTATTATGAATAAACATGTTTGCAATGACAATTAGAGATTATAGTTTCCTATGCCATGCTTAATTAGCTAGGAGTTTATAATGGTTTACCTTGCGTGCCAACATGCTATTAAAATGGTTGTGATGTGGTATGATGGGGTGCTATCCTCCTTTGAATGATTTAAGTGACTTGACTTGGCACATGTTCACACATGTAGTTGAAACAAAATCAACATAGCCTTCATGATATTTATGTTCATGGTGGATTATATCCTACTCATGCTTGCACTCAATGTTTATTAATTTTAATGCATCTTCATGACTGTTGTTGCTCTCTAGTTGGTCGCTTCCCAGTCTTTTGCTAGCCTTCACTTGTACTAAGAGGGAATACCGCTTGTGCATCCAATCCCTTAAACCCCAAAGTTATCCCATATGAGTCCACTATACCTTCCTATATGCGGTATCTACCTGCCGTTCCAAGTAAATTTGTATGTGCCAAACTCTAAACCTTCAAATGAAATTCGGTTTTGTATGCTCGAATAGCTCATGTATCAACTAGGGCTGTCCCTATCTTCCATGCTAGGCGGGTTATTATCAAGAGGAGTGGACTCCGCTCCTCACTCACGAGAAAATGGCTGGTCACCGGGATGCCCAGTCCCATGCTTTATGCAAACCAAATCAAAATAATTGTAAACAAAACTCCCCCGGGACTGTTGTTAGTTGGAGGCACTCGTTGTTTCGAGCAAGCCATGGATTGATGCTTGTTGGTAGAGGGGGAGTATAAACTTTACCATTCTGTTTAGGAACCGCCTATAATGTATGTAGCATCGAAGATATCGCCATCTCTTGGTTGTCATGTTGACAATGAAAGTATGCCGCTCAAAATATTATTTATCTCTGCTTTTAAAATCGAGCTCTGGCACCTCTACAAATCCCTGCATCCCTCTACGAAGGGCCTATCTATTTACTTTTATGTTGAGTCATCAACCTCTTATTAAAAAGCACCAGCTGGAGAGCACCGCTGTCATTTGCATCCATTACTGTTAGTTTATATTGGGTATGACTATGATTGGATCTCTTTTACCATGAATTACAATGTCTAGTCAGTCCTTGATCTTTAAAGGTGCTCTGCATTTATGTTTTGCGGTCTCAGAAAGGGCTAGCGAGATACCATCTTGTTATATCATATTATGATTGTTTTGAGAAAGTGTTGTCATCCGAGATTTATTATTATTGCTCGCTAGTTGATTATGCCATTGACATGAGTAAACATGAGACCTAAGTGTTATTGTGAATGTGGTTAGTTCATAATCTTTGCTGGGAACTTGAGTGCTGGCTTTACATATTTACAACAACAAGAGCAAACAGAGTTTGTAAAAGTTTTTCTTTATCACTTTCAGTTTATCAACTGAATTGCTTGAGGACAAGCAAAGGTTTTAGCTTGGGGGAGTTGATACGTCTCCGTCGTATCTACTTTTCCAAACACTTTTGCCCTTGTTTTGGACTCTAACTTGCATCATTTGGATGGAACTAACCCGGACTGACGCTGTTTTTAGCAGAATTCCCATGGTGTTATTTATGTGCAGAAACAAAAGTTCTCGGAATGACCTGAAACTCCACGAAGATTATTTTTGGAAATAATAAAAAATATTGGCGAAAGATCAAGGTCAGTGGGCCCACACCCTTGCCACGAGGGTGGGGGCGCGCCTGCCCCCTGGGCACGCCCCCTACCTCGTGGGCCCCCTGGAGCTCCACCGACCTCAACTCCAACTCCATATATTCGTGTTTGGGGAGAAAAAATCAGAGAGAAAGATTCATCGCGTTTTACGATACGGAGCCATGACCAAGCCCTAAACTCTCGCGGGAGAGCTGATCTGGAGTCCGTTCGGGGCTCCGGAGAGGGGAATCCGTCGCCATCGTCATCATCAACCATCCTACATCACCAATTTCATGATGCTCACACTACTAGGAAAAGGGCTATAGCTAATATGGACAATAATGGTGCACCATGTATGTGGTGCGCCACTGCTATATAGCAGTGGCGCACCAGATATAGGTGTGCCATTAGTGTCCTCATTATTAATGGCGCACCAGACACACGGTGCGCCATTACTAGCAAATTTTATTTTTTTTATTTTTCCAAAACTATTAATGGCGCACCAGGGCACAGTGCGCCATTACTAGTTTTAACTAGTAATGGCGCACCACAAGCTCTGTGCGCCACTACTAACAATTATTTTTTTTTTCAAAACTAGTAATGGCGCACCTATGTGATGTGCGCCATTACTAGTTCAAACTAGTAATGGCGCACCACAACCACGGTGCGCCACTACTAACAAGTTTTTTGTTGCAAAACTAGTTATGGCGCCCCCCCTAATTGGTGCGCCATTAGTAACCAGGGTTACTAATGGCGCATTTTTAGGTGGTGCGCCATTAGTAACCTGAGACCAGCTAGATATTTTGGACAGCCACCTACCACACTCACTTTCCCCACTTCATTCTCTCCACCTCCTCCTCCAAGCTTGTCTCGGCTGCCTCCTCTTCCTCACCTCATTTGCACCATAGATTCACCCAAATTAAGTGGTTAAATTATCTTTTTTTGATAGGTAAGTAAGGGGAAAGCTTTCTTTATGTTGTAGATCTACTTTTTTCTCCCTCCAACAACGTGCACATGCACTTTTTATGGCCTAGCTAGATCTATGTATGTTTGTGGTGTTGCATATGTTTGTGGTGTTGCATATATGTTTGTGTTTGCAGGTACCGGTATTTGAAATGCGATAGCTGCCAATATTTTGCCGGAATGTTGATTCATTTCTGTTTCGGCGAGAATTTGGCACTATGCATTCTTTTTGGTCCTATTTTTAGGCAAAGTCATGCCAAATTTTTTCTTGGTTCTAAAATATCGTTTTGCTCTACCCCGCCGGAAAATTCCCCACTGCTGCCTCCCGTGGGAGTCTGGGCCGTGTCTCAGTCCCAGTGTGGTGGTCCGCACGATGACCGAAGGCATCGTGAATAGGTTTTTGAGCTCCGCGAAGGCCGAGATGCTTCAAAAGAATGAGACGGATATAAGATGTCCGTGTCGAAGATGCAAGCTGAAGAGCCTTATTGCGGACCCGGATTCCGGGCAGGTGCAGGACCACCTGCTCTTGCGAGGTTTCATGGATGGCTATCGGTGGCAAGGTGATGAAGATGACTATGAAGTCGTCCATGGGGCCGGGCAAGAAATGAGGAAGGGCAGAAAGACAACCACCGCGGCGAGGGCGGGCGAGAAGACGAAGAATCTCCAGGACATGATCACGACGGTGATGCTGTACACAGACATCATGTAGAAGATGCCGGACATGATGATGAGGAAGATCAAGACGAAGGGCATGATCATGAAGATGAAGATGCCGGAGCAGACGATGATGGACCATCGATGGGATGGGTGCAGGACCCTCATATTCAAGAGCTGCTTCTCAAGCAGACGGATAACGCAAGAGCTGCCGCCCAAGAGAAAGCCAAGCTGGATCAACTGGAGATAGACGTGGTTACTCCATTGTATGAAGGATGCAGGCCCGAGGATAGCTGCCTGAAAGTAACGCTCATGGCTCTGGAGATGAAGGTAAAACACAAAATGACCGACGCATGCTTCGACGAGAACATGTCATTCTGGCACGAACGTCTTCCCAAGGGGAACAAGTGCCCGACCAATTTCGAGGAGGCGAAGAAAATTGTGTGTCCTTTGGATTTACCGCACATGAAATACCATATGTGCATGAACAATTGCATCATTTATCGGGACAAGCACGCGGAGTCTACCATATGTCCGGTGTGCGGCGTCACTCGATACAAGAAGAGGAAGAAAGCTCCTCGAAAAGTGGTGTGGTACTTTCCGATCACTCCTCGTCTGCAGCGGTATTTCGCAGACCCTAAGCTAGCAAAGCTCCTGCGTTGGCACGCAGATAGGGAGGAGAAGAAGCAAGAAGATGACGGAAATGATCCAGAGATAAATAAAAAAGACAAGATGCTGAGTCACCCTAAGGATGTGAGCCAGTGGCAAGCGTTGAACTTTGAACACCCAGAATTTGGGGACGATCCAAGGAACATCGTGCTGGGTGCGAGCACCGATGGAGTCAATCCGTTTGGCAGCCAGAGAAGCACACATAGCACCTGGCCTGTGTTTGTTTGTATGTACAACCTTCCCCCCTGGTTGTGCGTGAAGAGGAAGTACATTCACATGAGTATGCTAATTGAAAGGCCGAAACAACCAGGGAACGACATCAATCTGTATCTGGGGCTGCTGAAAGAGGAGCTAGACACGCTGTGGAAAACTCCAGCCAATACATGGGACGCCGTAGAGAAAGAATATTTCCCTATGAGAGCCGCACTGCTCACGACGGTGCACGACTATCTCGGTTACGGATATCTCGCGGGGCAGGTGGTCCACAGATTTTTTGGATGCGTTAGGTGCATGGATGACATAATGTATCGCCAGCTAGATAGAGATCCTGGGTCTTCGAAAACCGTGTTCATGGGACATCAAAGGTGGCTTCGCGATGATGACCCATGGAGAAAACGCAAGGATCTGTTCGATGAACCCCGAAGACGCCCGCGTACGAGGAGCGGTGAGGAAATAGACGAGCTGTTGAAAAATTGGAAAGATTGCCCATTGTCGGGAAAGAAGCAAAAGGCGCCTGAGCCGGGAAAGAAGCGAAAGGCTCCAGAGCCGCTGCTGAAGGTATGGAAAACGAGGTCTGTTTTCTGGGACTTGCCGTACTAGAGGATCCACCGTGTGCCTCACAGCCTTGATGTCATGCATATCACGAAGAACGTGTGCGAGAGTGTGCTTGGTACCCTGTTCAACATGCCAGAGAGGACCAAAGATGGGCCGAAAGCAAGGGCAGACTTGAAATCAATGGGCATCAGGGAGGAGCTTCACGCTAATGATGATGATGATGATGATGATGATGAGGCGAAGCAGTACACGGAAAGTTGTCGCAAAGGCAAAAGGGCCAAGAAGACCCGAAATGACTACCCTCCCACGTGCTTCACTCTAAGTCAGGAGGAGATCGAGCTGTTTTTCACATGCCTCGTAGGAGTAAAAATTCCTTACGGTTACGCGGGGAAGATAAGCAGATACCTAGACTCAGCGAAGCAGAAGTTCAGCGGGATGAAGTCTCACGACTGTCATGTGCTGATGACGCAGATACTTCCAGTTGCAATCCATGGGATCATGGACGCGCACGTCCGTGAAACGCTATTTGGCCTATGCAACTTTTACGATGTCATCTCTCGGAAGTCGGTTGGCGTGAGGCAACTCAGAAGGCTAGAGGAAGAGATCGTGGTGATACTATGCGAGCTTGAGATGTACTTCCCGCCCGCATTCTTCGATGTTCTCGTGCATCTGCTGGTCCATATCGTGGAGGATATCATCCAACTCGGGCCGACGTTCCTGCACAGCATGATGCCGTTCAAAAGGATGAATGGTGTCATCAAAGGATACGTTCACAACATGTCACGTCCAGAGGGAAGCATAGCCAGGGGATTTTTGACCGAAGAGTGCATCTCCTACTGCACGAATTATCTAGGCATCGAGAACCCTGTTGGTCTGCCCGTCAACAGGCACCTCGGCAGGCTCGCTGGATGGGGTCACCGCGATGGTCGCCGTGAAATGCATGTCGACTTCGAGGGTCGACTCGCCGACTTTGAAAGAGCAAATCTAGTCGCGCTACAACACATAGACGTGGTCGATCCTTGGGTGGTAGAGCACAAAACCTTTATTGAGAAGACGTACAATGACCGAGGCCAACAGAGGACGGACGGAGATATAATCAAAGAGCACAACTCATGTTTCACGCGTTGGTTCAAGGAGAAGCTTCTGTCGTACCCTTTACATGAGGATTCTTCCGTGGAAGAAAAACTCATATCCGCCTTGTCACAGGGCGCCGAGCACAACCTAATGACCTATGAGGCGTATGATATCAACGGCTACACATTCTACACCGAGGACAAGGACATGAAGAGCGATGGTTATCAGAACTCCGGGGTAACGATGGAATCCTACACCGGTAACGATAAGGACAGATACTACGGAAGGATCGAGGAGATCTGGGAGCTGAGCTACGCTGGAGAGAAGGTCCCGATGTTCCGTGTCAGATGGGCCAAGAGCGTCCTAAAAGAAGACCGGTATTTCACCACCATGGTTATACCCGAAGCCAAATCCAAGACCGCGGGCGCAAACGTCACCGCGAAAAATGAGCCATGGGTACTGGCTTCCCAAGTGGACCAATGCTTCTTCATTACCGACCCGTCAAAGCCCAGTCGTGTTGTCGTGAGGAGAGGCAAAAGGAAGATCATCGGAATGGATGGAGTCGCCAATGAGCAAGACTTCGACAAGGACGGCGACCCGAAGATGGAACATGACGACGACGATGAAGTGCCATACACCACAAGAAAAAGCAGGACCACCCTACCTAAAGGACGTCCGTTCCACGGAAGAACTCCATTTGCGAAAAAGAAGGGCAAGAAGATTGTGAAAATATAGCTAGCTAAGATCGATTGTATTAAATCGTAATCATCATTTCTCGATTGTATTTCGACATTCTGAAATGATATTTCTTCTGTTCTAGTCCTCATGAATATTTATTTATGTGTTTATTCTGGTATTGAATTTCTAACTCACAAAAAGTATTGAATTTGTTAATATTTTTTGAACTCATGAATATTTTTAAATTTCATGGACACTTTTTGAATTCATGAATATTGTTTCAAATTTGATGATATTTTTTCATATTCATAAATGGTTTACCAATTCACAAATGAATGCAATTAAAAATAAAAACTAATTTGATGATATTTTCAAATAACAAATTTGATGATATTTTGAAAAATAAAAAAAGCTACTAATGGCGCACCCCTCGGTGGTGCGCCATTGCTATGGATGTACTTATGGCGCACCCCTGGGTGGTGCGCCATTGCTATTCTTCCCCCCTCTATCCCTTTTCCCCTCGCCCCCCCCCCCCCCGCGCCAGATCCCCCTCCATCTCAATCCCCCTCGCCACATCCCTCTCGCCGCCGATGATCCCCCGCACCCTCCCCCGCTCCACCGCCGCTGACGACCCCCCGGACCCTCCCCCGCTCCAACCTAGGTTAGGCTAGGTCGCGTCGTGCCCCAACCCCATTCGCCGGAGCCGCCCCACCCCACCCCACCGGCAGCTGCACCTCCTTCCGCCGCCGTGATGAGGAAGCCGGAGCCCGGAGGTGGAGAGTTCGGCAGGGCTACTCGCAGTCCATCGACGGCTGACAACGAACGCCGACGCGACGCGATGAGGCCGGCCCACGACCACGACCATGACCGGCGTCGTCCTCCTTCTACGGTCTGCATCTCCGATGCGCTGCCAACCACCGCCTCGTCAACGAATGTAAATGCTCCCTCCCTCCCTCCCTCCTCTACTCCTCTCCTCTATATAGAGTAATAATTTTTATCAATAAAAAAATTAAAAAAAAGTTACTAATGGCGCACCAGGAAAGGGTGTGCCATTGTTATCAATAAAAAAATTACTTATGGCGCACCCATCGGTGGTGCGCCATTGCTATGGATGTACTTATAGCGCACCCCTTGGAGGTGCGCCATTGCTATCCCTTTCCCCCCTCTATCCCTTTCCCCCTCTCCCCCTGCGCCAGATCAAATCCCTAGCCCCCTCGCCCCTGCGCCAGATCCCTTTCCCCCTCGCTGCCGACGACCCCTTTCCAGCGCGCCCCGCCCCCACCTCCAGCGCTCCTCCACCCATCACCACCGCAGCTCTTCCACCCCTCACCACCGCAAGCGGCCGCCACCCCCGAGCATCCATCGCCGCCGCCGCTCCCAAGCATCCACCACCGCCGCCGCTGCCCCCAACCAACCATCCACCGGCGCCGCCCCCCTCCCCCTCCTCCCAACCATCCACCACCCTCCACTGGACCGCAAGCCACTGCCGTCGTCGCCCAGAATCGTGCGTTTCCTCCCCGAGCAGGCTTCACCAAGCACGGGTCCGCCTCCTCCAGAAGCCCCCGAAGCAGCAGATCGAGCGGAGACAAGACGCTGACTCAAAGTTAGTTGCTCTCCCTTCATGCAATTATCTTGCCGCTGCAGCTGCTATCCTATGGTGTTTCATGAGAACATAAATACATCTAGGTGTCATTTTCATCAGTTATCGTCAGTAGTTTCAGTGCCATTTTTCTTCAGTTCTGTTTGTAGTTTCGGTGTTAGGTGTCATTTTCTCAAGTTTTGTGTGCTACAAATTCGCTTTGTGCACAATACTCCTTCCAAGCACTCTCTGTTTCTTAAGTTGAACAGTTTCAACATGTCTCCTTTGGTCCTTCATTGCACTGATCCTAGTGACCCAACGTAACTTTTATCCAAGAAAGCAAACATATCCTCTATGTGTCTTGTTCTTGCATTCCTGGAATCCAATTTTAAAAACAAATGAGCACAAGAAATCATCGGCCATCAATTTATAGATACAGAAATGTAGCAACACATTTGGAACACCAAGCAAGAGTTACGTTTCAAGTTGCTGAACCTTTTCATATAAGCTTGCAGAAGATTTAATTGATCATACAGAAAATGAAAAACGAAGGTCATACCGATCCTAGTTGGTATTATTTTTCTCAATTTTAAGTGTTGAATGAACACAGAAAGAGAGTGCTAAGTGATTTCAATATATGAAGTTTCAGAATAATATATAGCATTGTTGGTTTTTAACCTTGGTTGCCATTGTTTCTATTTGTAACAGTCTGAAGAATGACTCGTGTTGTTTGTGCTATCGGCTACCTAACAATCTCTAAGTGAAAGCAACTAGCTGGAGTAGATTTGTGCACACAATACTACTTCCAAGACAATTTGCTTCCAAGGAGTAGTTTCAGTTTGCTTGCAAGGAGTAGTTTCAGTAAAGTTTCAGCATGGTTTCAGTATAGTTTCAGTAGCCGATTTGCTATTCACTTTGTGCTATTAGTTTCAGCAACCTACACTGTTCATGTCTAGTTGCCTCACCAAATTATAGTCACCACTCACTTGCCACCATACTGCCTGCAAGTTTTTAGAGAAAATGAATGTTATTGGTAACTTTGATACGTCAGATGTTTGAATGTTATCATTACCTAACTGGACCACATTGTTGCTTGAGTGGGAGGAAGCTGCAGTACCTGGAGAGAGAGCAAATTCCGCAAGCTCCGGCGCCGCAACAAGCTGCTTTGCTTCGTCTCCTTCTCGCCCCGCCTCCTCGCCGTCGCCGTCGCCGCGCCACCAGGGCCAGGGTTTCTTGTTCGGCTCCGAGCAAGCCACCGCAGGACAGCGCAGGTATCTCCTCGTCTAGTGTTTGTCTAGTAAACCAAATTAATTACATGAACACATAGCTCAATCTGATGCAGCACATTATTATAAGTACTTTATACTCTTTGGTGTTGCTGAAACGCTCCTAATTTGGGTTTGTTAAAAAGCTTGAACTTTTCATGTACATATATTTAGCATGGGACAGATACTACTAGAAATGCTCTGAACTTTTAGTAGGACACTTTTTCTTACAGTTCTTATCAAGAACAAAAAGGGTTGAATAATGCCATTGTTGTTATGCGGTAGGTACGGTTGGATTACAAGAGAATCCAAATAAAAAGTCAGCCTAATCCGTTTGGCAGCTTGTGTGTGTCCTGGGGCACCAGGAGAAGCGGTGAAGAACACACCAGCCTTAGAATTCTTGGTCCAATCTTCAGTTAGGTAGCAGCACAACTGGCCCAATTTGGTCATGGTTTCAGACCTAACTATTGCAGCTGCACCCATTCACCACATGTGTGCTAAAACCAAACTAGATTGATTAAATCAACTGTCACCACCACCATCTGCTTAAATAATACACACTTCTTGAAATAATCTGATTGGATGGCAGGTGATCTATGCATTCATATAATGATCTAGCAGCATATATAAGAGTCTTGCAGCTAGATCAACAGCCATGTGCTTCGTACTTTGTGTACCAGCAGGTCAATGGCCAGCAGTATCTCTGTACTTGCTCATCTAGTTTAGTGGCTCCTAGGTAGGCATGAGATGTGTTGTACTGATACCAACAAAAATGCATTTTTTGAATTTTTGCTATCAAAAACTGTATGTGCAATCTCCAGAACAAAATTATGCTTATGCTTTTCTCTGAAATTGTACTGAGTAAAACTGAATTTTTGTTGTCAAAAACTGCATTCACAAATTGCAATTTTCTGAATTTGTACCGACTGAAATTTTGCTGTCAAAAACTGTATATAACTTCTCTAGAAGAACCCGATGCCTATGCTTTTCTCTGAATTTATAGTGAGCAAATTTTTTGATGGTTTTTGTTTTCTGTGTTACTGACAAAAATGCATTTTCTGAATTTTTGCTGTCAAAAACTGTATGTGCAATCTCCAGAACAATTATGCTTATGCTGAGAACTTCATGTATGTGAAAACTGCCATAGGTGCTGTGTTGTGTGATTCTTCATGCTTATGTGAAAACTGTATGTGCAATCTCCAAATGTGAAAAACTGTATGTGCTGTCATAGGTATTGTGCTGTCAAAAACTGTATGTGCAATCTCCAGAACAATTATGCTTATGTGAAAACTGTATGTGCAATCTCCTAATGTATCATCATAATGTAGGTGCTGTGTTGTGTGATTCTTCATGCTGAGAACTTCAGCTTTTTCAACTTGCTGGACTATATGTTCATTGGTACTACTTGTGATGTTGATGATGTACTACTTGGGAATTTTGTCAACTTCTGATTCTGCTGCTGTACCCCGAGAGGCCCTTGAGTTTGCCGGAATGTCGATTAACTTCCGTTCCGGCGAATTCGGGTACTCCATATGTCCTATTTTTAGCAAAGGTCGTGCTGAAATTTTCCGTGAATTTTAGCATGACTTTGCTAAAAATAGGACATATGGGGTACTTGCGACTAATGCATGGGCCGAGGTATCTTAGTACTTAATTAAGTAGGATCAACTGCCCCTTTATTCTTGCTGCATCAAACACATATGCTGAATTCATGTGTGGACAGAAGAAAAAGCAACTGCCATAGGTGGCAATAGAGCCAAGTGATTAGGCCCAACTTAGAATTCTCCTTCCCTTTTCTTGATAGGGTATATTATTAGAAGATACCCATATATATCAGTCAACCTAGGGTGCATCAGCATCGATAAACCCTAAATGATGAAAACTTAACTTAGCATTTAGGGTGCCTCAGCGTCGACAAACCCTAAATGATAAAACCTTGGCTTTTAGGGTGCCTCGGTGTCGATAAAAACCTAAATGATGAAAGCTTAGGCTTTCAGGGTGCCTCGGCGTCGACAAACCCTAAATGATAAAAGCTTAGCTTTTAGGATGCCTCGGTGTCGACAAACCCTAAATGATGAGATCATGATAATTCCTCACAAACCCTAAATGATGAGATCTTGTTCCTTGACAATAACCAACTTTTTGACCAAACTTTTTTCCTATTTAGAGCGAAACATGGCCCACAACGATGAGACCGGCGGTTCGGGCAAGGCATTCTGGGAGCTGTCCCAGGAGATGGAGGAAGAAGCTCACCGCTATGAGGACGTCGCGGACGACACCGATCCCGACTACACAACCCCTAGTGGCGTCGGGGATGACATCATTGATGGTGCCGCCGAGGATACCACCACTGGTGATGGCGGCGCACGCACAGATGGTAGCCAACCGAAGAGGCAACAGAAGGACTGGCGCCCGAACGTGCTCGGCACTTTCAAGGAGGAATTTACTGAAGTGTCCTGCGAGGGGCATCCAACAGCGCCCAAAGAAATAGTCAAGGGGTACGCGGGACAGCTCGGGTGCATTCTCCGGAGCACCGTCTCGATCAACACCGAGAACCTAAGGCATCGTGACCGAGGGAATTTGCGCAACCTCCTCTTCACGAAGCTGCACGAACGATACAAGTTCCCCGGTGACTTCGCAAACACACGCCTCTCAGGGAATAAAGTGAACAGTGCCGCCCTCACGAAGATGAGCAAGGCCCTGGCTACTTGGAGAGGCGCGGTGAAGAATATGATTGAAAAAGGTGATAGTTATGAGAAGATCAAGGAGAAAAATCCTTCGATCAGCGAAGATGACTACCGGGAGTTAAAGATCAAGTGCGAGAGCAACGCATCCGAGGAATCAAGTCAGTGGGGGAAAGATATGCGGGACTTGAACTTAGGGGTCCACAAACTCGGTCCCGGCGGTTACAGAGTGGTGGAAACTATATGGGACAAGGAGGACACGGAGCATGCCGAGCAAGGCCTACCGCCCCGCTTCAAGAAATACCGTGACAAGCAGACCAGGAACTATGTCAGGGCCCAGTAGACCAAGGCGCTTGAGCATGTTCTGGTAAGGAATACACCCCCGCGTAATTAGCTCCATATGGTTGCATTCTTGTTAATGAAGCCAAATTTCTAAATGGTTCACGTTCCTTCCGCAGGACACTGAAAGCAGTAGCGCGGGGTCGTCTCAGAGCTCCCCTTTCGACACCCCTTTAAATAGGGTGTTGAACATAATGAAAAACAAGGATAAGCTTAGTAAGCCGTCGTCAGCTGGTCGTGTGGCCGGCAAAGGCTTGTCCACGAAATGGTCGGAATACTATACCGCTGGGCGAAAGGAGAGAAAGACCAGCTCGGAAAGCCAGCAGCGCGAGGTTCAACAACTCAAGGCACAAGTGGCTCCGATTCCGGAGATGGTTGAAGAGCAAGTGCGAGACCAACTGGGAGCGACGATCACCGCCATTATACCTACATTGGTTTCTAGGCTGCAGACGTGGGTGGCGGGCGGCCAACAGGGGCCGCCCCCGGTTCCCAGCTTCACGGGCAGCAACTCGCGCAACGCGCCGGCGGCGCCATTGGTGTCTCCGGCGGAGGCGGCATTGGTGTCTCTGGCGGAGGCGGCATTGGTGTCTCCCGCGGCGGCGCTGGCATTGCAGCTTAATGCACCCGGGTGTGGGAAGAATACGTCGGCCGGCACTTCGGCAGCAAGCGGCCCCTCCGTCAATTGCACGCCCGCCGTTGGCGGTGCCTCGACATTAGCCGAGCTCGACGCCATCACGGTAACTAATTAAGCCTCTCGGCCGATGACTTCATCTCCTTGCCTTTGACTGGGCTTCCCTGACGCCTTACATGTTTTCGCAGGGCGCCGCCGACGTTCCGTGCACTCTCCTACACTTCATGAACGACGAGTTGGTCGATGTCACCAAGGGCAGAATCGTTCAACCGAGCAGCCGCGTGTTCCACGGTAATCCGATGCCACCCACCGTTTATAGAGTTGAACTGGTTCGGGTGCTGCCGGGCTTCGACGACATGTTACCTCCGTATCGACCCCATGGGGCCGACGAAAATGATGTGATGACCCTCAGCGCCTGCATAAGCTGCCCCATGCTTTGGCCGAAGAGCCAGATTCGTTTGGGGGCGGGGGACACCACCCCACAGACAACACCGCCAGTCGTGCCGGCGCCAAGCCATGGCAAGACCCCCGCAACGCTACCGGACATGCTGGACATGCATATGGCACAGGATCCAGACATGCATATGGCACAGGATCCGTACGACGACGACGACGACGGTACATTTACCAACGTCGATAAGTACTTCAACGAACATGGGTACGGTGACGAATTCTTGGGGCCTCCTTCTCAAGAACCCAACCCTGCAAAAGATGATCTAGCTGGTACCGCGGAGAAACCCAATTGCAACAGGCATCGTCTAGCATTCAGTTCTCAGGAGACGCCTCCAGCTGCCGCCTTCGCCGAGCCTCAGATAGCCGAGGTGCGAAATATTATCAGCCCCAACACACTCAAGAAGGCGGTCTCTGAGCAGAACTCGATCCCATTACAGCAGAAGAAGAAGGGACGGAAAAGAAAGAGTAACAAGGGTCCGAGCCAGCCGGCACCGAGTACGATCCGTGCTCAGGACGGTCCACATTCACCTAAGGATATCTCGAGGAGCGTGCATGTGGCGGGTAGGCCGATGCTACCGACTAATCTGCTCAATGCTGCAACCGGTGCTATGCGGAGTCTGCATGACAGTGTTCTTTCTTTGGAGAAGCGGCATCTCTCCGAGAATGATGTGGCATACCCGGTTTTTGTGGCCAAGGTGCCAGAGGGCAAGGGCTTTGTGGATAGTGCCATCAGGGGTATGATCGTCCTGCGGTTTGATGACATCTTCGCTATGTTTAACCTTCATCCGCTGCACTACACCTTCGTTCGGCTATTTTTGCTGAGTATGGAGATGCGGATCATTAGAGACAAGACCCCGGACATCATGATAGTCGACCCCTTCTACATGCGTGCCAAGATCTTGGGCAGCGCTGGGGACCGGCAAGTCGCGAGTTCATACCTCGAAGGCGTCATTCTGGCAAACCCAGATAAGGATAACTTCCTCGTGCCTTACTTTCCCGAGTAAGTCATCCCCTCACCGCCCCGTAACATATGATTTCTTAGATTTCGATCGTTCTTTTTTTTCTAACATTCCGTGTTTTGTGCAGTGACACACATTGCACACTCATCCTCTTAAGCTCGAAATATTCCATGGCCACGTATTTTGACTCGGACCGCCAGTCGAAGAAAGACTACACAAATATCAAGAAAGTTCTTGATGATGTTCTACCCGGCTACGCCAGATTTGGAGGCACCTTCAGCAGGCCAGTTCGTAGGTACGGCAAGCACATGTTCACCCACATTACGACGTTCCCCTGTGTCTAGCAGCCACCTGGCGGTCAGAAGGATGCCTACTACACCCTCCATCACATGTGGGCGATCGTACGGGACCATAACCACCTTCTGCTACCAAATAATCTCAAAGATTGGGCCGCACGCTTGTCGCCAATCCAGGACACGGACATCAAACAAGAATTCTTTCGCATCCAGTCGGAGTTTGCGGAAATCATCCATCAAGATGTGCTTCGTACCTCGGGCAGTTCTACCTCAGATATCAACCATCCAACAGTGAGATAGAAACAATGCTACAAATGCAGGCTGACAACGCCCGCGACTTCATGACCATCACAACAGACGGCGGCTTCATCCACACTCCGGTCCCCGAGTTGAGTCGAAAGTAGCGATGCTATGTAGTTCTGAAATATCGATTAGCTCATGTTGTAATTAAACTTTAATGAACTTGTATGTCTCTTTGGTTTGGACAGTCGCTCAACTTATATGTAATCGATGCTATTTATTAGTAGGATCACGAATCGTGCTATTAATGTCTTGCTTTTCTCTTCCGATCCTTTTGTTGCATACTTATATATTGCTTATGTATTGTCTGTGAATTGCCACTAACGTTTTTTTTGGCTAGTGCATAGAGATGCTGTCGTATGTCGTGTACAAGGGTAAGGTTCCCGGAGTCTACGACGACTGGGAGGAGTGTCAGAGACAGGTTACAAAGGTTACACCACTAGGGCGGAGGCGGAAGCTAGATACGCGCACTATCTAGCGGGAGAGAGGAGGGAGCGGAGGAGGAACCGGATGAAGACCAGTTTCATCGCGATGATGCTCATCGTGATGACCATAGCTCTCTTCTATGTGATGGTAGTTTAGATGATCGATATCGACTTGTAATGTGAAGACAAACTCGCTACTCACGGTCTCGAGACTTGTAGTGTTCTAACTTTGTTCGGTATTTTGAATTCGGAGACTAGCTAATATGATCAATTGTATTCGGGGACTAATCTTCTATTGTATTCGATGAATCTGCTGTTTATATGTTTTGCTGTCTATATTCTGTGCAGTAATATATTTTGTAACCTGTGCAAATATAAGAAAAGAAAAGAAATTCCTAATATTCATACTAGTGGCGCACCATACAACACATTAGTGGCGCACTGCTATAAAAAATACTAGTGCCGCATTATCTGTTAGTGCCCCGTTAGTAACCCAGAGCACAAGTTAAATATGCCCCCTGGGAGGCATACTAATGGCGCACCAGGGGACATACTAATGGCGCACTGCCTGGTGCGCCACTACTGTCTGATATACTAATGGTGCACCAGGGGTGCGCCATTAGTATTAGTTACTAATGGCGTGATCATAGTGGCGCACCTGTAGTGCCACATTAATGGCCAAAACAGGTGCGCCACTAACAGGCCTTTTCCCAGTAGTGTCACGGCCGTGCGTGAGTAATTCCATCATAGGCTTGCTAGACGGTGATGGGTTGGATGAGATTTCTCATGTAATCGAGTTAGTTTTGTTAGGATTTGATCCCTAGTATCCACTATGTTCTGAGATTGATGTTGCTATGACTTTGCTATGCTTAATGCTTGTCACTAGGGCCCGAGTGCCATGATTTCAGATCTGAACCTATTATGTTTTCATGAATATATGTGAGTTCTTGATCCTATCTTGCAAGTCTATAGTCACCTACTATGTGTTATGATCCGGCAACCCCGAAGTGACAATAATCGGGACCACTCCCGGTGATGACCGTAGTTTGAGGAGTTCATGTATTCACTATGTGTTAATGCTTTGGTCCGGTACTCTATTAAAAGGAGCCCTTAATATCCCTTAGTTTCCGCTAGGACCCCTCTTCCACGGGAGGGTAGGACAAAAGATGTCATGCAAGTTCTTTTACATAAGCACATATGACTATATTCGGAATACATGCCTACATTACATTGATGAATTGGAGCTAGTTCCGTGTCACCCTATGTTATGACTGTTACATGATGAACCGCATCCGGCATAATTCTCCATCACCGATCCAATGCCTACGAGCTTTTCACATATTATTATCCGCTTATTTACTTTTCCGTTGCTACTGTTACAATCACTACAAAACCCAAAAATATTACTTTTGCTACCGTTACCGTTACTTCCATACTACTTTGCTACTAAATATTTTGCTGCAAATACTAAGTTATCCAGGTGTGGTTGAATTGACAACTCAACTGCTAATACTTGAGAATATTCTTTGGCTCCCCTTGTGTCGAATCAATAAATTTGGGTTGAATACTCTACCATCGAAAACTGTTGCGATCCCCTATACTTGTGGGTTATCAATTATATGTCTAGAGTTAAAGGTGAACTTAAAATCATTAGTAAACATGCTTCTATGGTTACCACTCAAGTAGAACAAGTACTTAAGGCTCAGAATGACTTGCTTAATGAATTGAATAGTAAGAATAATGATTTTGCTGTTAGAGTGGCTACTAGAACTAGTAAAATGACTCAGGAACCTTTGTATCCTGAAGGCCATCCTAACATAATTGAGCAAGATTCTCAGAGAAATAATATTGATGCACCTAGTCCTTCTAAAAAGAAGAAAAAGAAAAATGATAGGACTTTGCATGCTTCTAGTGAACCTGTTGTAGACACACCTGAGAATCCCAATGATATTTCTATTTCTGATGCTGAAACACAATCTGGTAATGAACATGAACCTAGTGAAAATGTTAATGATGATGTTCATGTTGATGCTCAACCTAGCAATGATAATGATGTAGAAATTGAACCTGCTGTTGATCTTGATAACCCACAATCAAAGAATCAACGTTATCATAAGCGAGACTTTTTTGCTAGGAAGCACGGTAAAGAAAGGGAACCATGGGTTCAGAAACCCATGCCTTTTCCTCTGAAACCATCCAAGAAAAAGGATGATGAGGATATTGAGCGCTTTGCTGAAATGATTAGACCTATCTTCTTGCATATGCGTTTGACTGATATGCTCAAAATGAATCCTTATGCTAAGTATATGAAAGAAATTGTTACTAATAAAAGAAAGATACCGGAAGCTAAAATTTCCACCATGCTTGCTAATTATACTTTTAAGGGTGGAATACCAAAGAAACTAGGAGATCCAGGAGTACCAACTATACCACGCTCCATTAAAAGAAACTATGTT
This sequence comes from Aegilops tauschii subsp. strangulata, assembly GCF_002575655.3. Taxonomy (NCBI): domain Eukaryota; kingdom Viridiplantae; phylum Streptophyta; class Magnoliopsida; order Poales; family Poaceae; genus Aegilops; species Aegilops tauschii. The sequence goes on from NC_053039.3 coordinate 7,395,291, forward strand.
AAAACTACTTTATGTGATCTTGGAGCCGGTGTTAGTGTTATGCCTCTCTCTTTATATCTTCGACTTCATTTGAATAAGTTGACACCTACTGGAATATCTTTGCAAATGGCTGATAAATCAACTGCTATACCTGTCGCTATTTGTGAGGATGTGCCTGTTGTAGTTGCAAACGTTACCATCTTAACGGACTTTGTTATTCTTGATATACCCGAGGATGATAGTATGTCTATTATTCTTGGAAGACCCTTTTTGAATACTGCAGGGGCTGTTATTGATTGCAACAAAGGCAATGTCACTTTTCATGTTAATGGTAATGAGCATACGGTACACTTTCCGAGGAAACAACCTCAAGTCCACAGTATCAATTCTATTGGAAAAATTCCATCGATTATTTTTGGAGGTTTTGATTTTCCTCTTCCTACTTCCAAGAAGAAATATGTTTTTCTTATTATTGGGTACGTGCATATCCCCGTTGAGGTAACAAAGTGTTATTCGAAATTTCTTCGGTTTCATGCGATTCGGAATGAGTTTTTAACAAGACCTGATCAACCTTGTTAGTGGATTCCTTTTGATGAGCATGAGATGGATGAAGTTAGAAGGGACAACCTTCTGTACCCTTCTTTTACTTTCTGTTATTTAGTTGAAATAAAGTAAAAATAGTATTTTTCTGTCTGTTTTCTGAATTATCCGTGCAATATAAAAATACCCCGAAAATAAAAGTTCTCCAAATGCCCTGGCAATTCAATATGATTTTTTCTGGAATATTTGAGAATATTTGGCACTAAGAACAGAGCAGGGGGAGCAAGCACCTGGGCACGAGGGTCCAGGGCGCGCCCACCCCCTGGGTGCGCCCCCTGCCTCGTGGGCCCATGGTGGCTCCCCTCCACTTATTCCTGCACCCACACACTTCTTCTTCCTCCCAAAAAAATCACCAACCAGCTCAAGCACGAGTTCTAGCTCATTTTGCTGCCATTTTCGATCTCCTTGCTCAAAGCACCTCTCACAAAACTGCTTTGGGGGATTGTTCCTTGGTATGTGACTCCTCCAATGGTCCAATTAGTTTTTGTTCTAGTGCTTTATTCATTGCAAATTTTTGCTGCCTAGGTGACCCTGTTCTTGAGCTTGCATGTCAAATTTATATGCTTCCAAGTAGTTCTAATGCATGATGTGGGCTCTAGGCACTTGTAGGAGTAGTTGCTATCAATTTTGTTGAGCTTGGTTCAATTTTATTTGAAGTTACTAAAAAAATTCAGAAATTTTTTCAGAGGAAGAAATATGATTAGGAAAATGTACCAAGGTGGTTCTTCAAGGAAGCAAGGACCCAGGCTTGCAATGCATGATGCTGATGATGAACCACCAAGGGACGCTCCAGTGCGGGCTTGTGAATGGCCTTCAGAGGACTTCATGGATCAAGCAGGAATCAAGGAAGAATTTAACGCATATTTACGTAACGCTGATCTTGTGAGCTTTGAGGCAGATAAGTGTCGTCAGTACCGCTATCTCACTAGTTCCTTGGTGAGGAGGTTTGAATATTCATCTTCATGCAATTCTCAAACTGTCATGTTCGATCTTTATGAAAATTCTTATACTATGGACTTAGAGGATTTTACCACTGCTTGCAAACTTCCACAATGGGGTAGTACTAGTGAACCTCGCAAATCTGAATTTAGAGATTTTCTTGCTAGTATAACTGTAGGGGAATCTAGAGACATAGCACAAGCTACCATAGGGAGCATTCATTTTCCTGCTATACATTATTTTGCTCTCTTCATAGGTAGGTGCATAAATGGTAAGGATGAAGCATGTCACATGTCTGTCCCTGATCTCAGTGTTCTCAGGAGTGCTGTGTTAGGAGATAAACATTATAATTTGGGAGCCATTGTTGCACGTAGGTTGCATAATAATAGATTTAATGGAGATTTCTTTGGTGGAATTTATGCAACCCGTTTAGCTAATTTTCTTGGTGTGACCATACGTGAGGATGATATTGAGTTGCCTCCTGCTTATTTAGATTATGAGGCTATGGTTCGTCATCGTTTTGTTGAGAGGAACGATCAGTTCCTCCAGTACCGACTAATCTTTGACAGACAACGCACCTATCACATCGCTCTCCCTGCTTCTACTTTGACTTTCAGTCAAAGGGAAGATATTTCATAACCAGGGAGGAGGCGAACGAGTACGAGAGGAGGGTTGAGATAGCTCGCCTCCAAGATGCGGCCCACGATGCAATGACTGCTGCATCTTAGTACGACCCCAACTATAACTTTGGATATCCGCCAGGCCAGCCATGGCAATAGACCAACTTAGGCCAAAAGCCTAAGCTTGGGGGAGTATGTATCTCTCACCGACATTACATTTATGTTTACACACTCATTGCTAGTTGTCGGTGCTCATACTCTTTCACTGTAATATCCATGCTAATTTATTTTCTTTTTCTTGCTTTCTTCTTGTGTGTTTGATAAACCTTAAGAAAACCAAAATAATTAGTTGTAGCTTTAGCTAGTTTACTTTTCTTGCTGTAGTAGTAATAATTAAAAAGAAAACCCCAAAAAATATTTCATGTTCTTCTTTTGCTTGTTGGGAGCTTTCCCGTGTAAATAGTTTTATTTCTTTTCTTTGGGGGGCGATAGGAGAAGACCATGATGAAATTGTTAAAGTGGCTCTTATATGCATCATTGTTGAATTAACCAAGAGCCCATATTGTCTTGTCTTCTCCTGTTTATTGAATGCTTGCAGATTCCAGCTTAGTCCAATGCACGTGCACTATTATTATTATTCACATCGTTCGGCCGTGCAAGTGAAAGGCAATAATGACGATATATGATGGACTAATTCAGATGAGAGAAGCTGGTATGAACTCGACCTCTCTTGTTTTTGTAAATATGATTAGTCCATCATTCCTGATTCAGCCTATTATCAATAAACATGTTTGCAATGACAATTAGAGATTATAGTTACTTATGCCATGCTTAATTAGCTATGCGTTTATAATGGTTTACCTTGCGTGCCAACATGCTATTAAAATGGTTGTGATGTGGTATGATGGAGTGGTATCCTCCTTTGAATGATTCAAGTGACTTGACTTGGCACATGTTCACGCATGTAGTTGAAACAAAATCAACATAGCCTTCACGGTATTTATGTTCATGGTGGATTATATCCTACTCATGCTTGCACTCAATGTTCATTAATTTCAATGCATGTTCATGACTGTTGTCGCTCTCTAGTTGGTCGCTTCCCAGTCTTTTGCTAGTCTGCACTTGTACCAAGCGGGAATACTGCTTGTGCATCCAATCCCTTAAACCCCAAAGTTATGCCATATTAGCCCACCATACCTTCCTATATGCGGTATCTACCTGCCGTTCCAAGTAAATTTGTATGTGCCAAACTCTAAACCTTCAAATGAAATTATGTTTTGTATGCTCGAATAGCTCATGTATCAACTAGGGTTGTCTGTATCATCCATGCTAGGCGGGTCATTCTCAAGAGGAGTGGACTCCGCTCCTCAGTCACGAGAAAATGGCTGGTCACCGGGATGCCCAGTCCCATGCTTTATGCAAACCAAATCAAAATAATTGCAAACAAAACTCCCCCGGGACTGTCGTTAGTTGGAGGCATACGTTGTTTCGAGCAAGCCATGGATTGATGCTTGTTGGTGGAGGGGGAGTATAAACTTTACCATTCTGTTTGGGAACCGCCTATAATGTGTGTAGCATGGAAGATATCGCCATCTCTCGGTTCTTATGTTGACAATGAAAGTATGCCGCTCAAAATATTATTTATCTCTATTTCAAAATCGAGCTCTGGCACCTCTACAAATCCCTGCTTCCCTCTGCGAAGGGCCTATCTATTTACTTTTATGTTGAGTCATCACCCTCTTATTAAAAAGCACCAGCTGGAGAGCACTGTTGTCATTTGCATCCATTACTATTAATTTATATTGGGTATGACTATGACTGGATCTCTTTTACCATGAATTACAATGTTTAGTCAGTCCTTGATCTTTAAAGGTGCTCTGCATTTATGTTTTGCGGTCTCAGAAAGGGCTAGCGAGATACCATCTTGTTATATCATATCATGATTGTTTTGAGAAAGTGTTGTCATCCGAGATTTTTTATTATTGCTCGCTAGTTGATTATTCCATTGATATGAGTAAACATGAGACCTAAGAGTTATTGTGAATATGGTTAGTTCATAATCTTTGCTGAAAACTTGAATGTTGGCTTTACATATGTACAACAACAAGAGCAAACAGAGTTTGTAAAAGTTTTTCTTTATCACTTTCAGTTTATCAACTGAATTGCTTGAGGATAAGCAAAGGTTTAAGCTTGGGGGAGTTGATACGTCTTCGTCGTATCTACTTTTCCAAACACTTTTGCCCTTGTTTTGGACTCTAACTTGCATGATTTGGATGGAACTAACCCGAACTGACGTTGTTTTCAGCAGAATTGCCATGGTGTTATTTATGTGCAGAAATAAAAGTTCTCGGAATGACCTGAAACTCCACGGAGATTATTTTTTGGAAATAATAAAAAATACTGGCGAAAGAATCAAGGCCAGGGGGCCCACACCCTTGCCACGAGGGTGGGGGCGCGCCTGCCCCCCCTGGGCGCGCCCCCATGCCTCGCGGGCCCCCTGGAGCTCCACCGACCTCAACTCAAACTCCATATATTCGTGTTCGGGGAGAAAAAAATCAGAGAGAAAGATTCATTGTGTTTTATGATACGGAGCCGCCGACAAGCCCTAAACTCTCTCGGGAGGGCTGATCTAGAGTCCGTTTGGGGCTCCGGAGAGGGGAATCCACCGCCATCGTCATCATCAACCATCCTCCATCACCAATTTCATGATGCTCACCGCCGTGCGTGAGTAATTCCATCGTAGGCTTGCTGGACGGTGATGGGTTGGATGAGATTTATCATGTAATCGAGTTAGTTTTGTTAGGGTTTGATCCCTAGTATCCACTATGTTCTGAGATTGATGTTGCTATGACTTTGCTATGCTTGATGCTTGTCACTAGGGCCCGAGTGCCATGATTTCCGAACTGAACCTATTGTGTTTTCATGAATAAATGTGAGTTCTTGATCCTATCTTGCAAGTCTATAGTCACCTACTATGTGTTATGATCCGGCAACCCCGAAGTGACAATAATCGGGACCACTCCCGGTGATGACCATAGTTTGAGGAGTTCATGTATTCACTATGTGTTAATGCTTTGGTCCGGTACTCTATTAAAAGGAGGCCTTAATATCCCTTAGTTTCCAATAGGACCCCACTGCCACGGGAGGGTAGGACAAAAGATGTCATGCAAGTTCTTTTCCATGAGCATGTATGACTATATTCGGAATACATGCCTACATTATATTGATGAATTGGAGCTAGTTCTGTGTCACCCTATGTTATGACTATTACATGACGAACCACATCCGGCATAATTCTCCATCACCAATCCAATGCCTACGAGCTTTTCATATATTGTTCTTCGCTTATTTACTTTTTAGTTGCTACTGTTACAATCACTACTTTGCTACTAAGTACTTTGCTGCAGATATTAAGTTATCCAGGTGTGGTTGAATTGACAACTCACCTGCTAGTACTTGAGAATATTCTTTGGCTCCCCTTGTGTCGAATCAATAAATTTGGGTTGAATACTCTACCCTCGAAAACTTTTGCGATCCCCTATACTTGTGGGTTATCAAGTACTAGTATACGTCGGTCAAATTATTCATCATGTCCACACATTGAATTGACGTGACAGCATGCTGTGCGTGAGGTGACACAAGAATCCCGGCGGCGTGTTCGGGTATTCTGGACTTCAGATTTGGAGTACCACTTATCTGTCGAAATCTTTCATCATTCACATAAAACAGTCGATTGATCATACATTGAGTACCATATAACTGGAATTAACCGATGCAAGTCGAAGAAGGATTGGCCGGTGCTGCCAGCTGGCGTCAAGTTCGATCCCACGGATCAGGAGCTGATCGAGCACCTTGAGGCCAAAGTGAGTGCTGACAGTGCGAGATCTCACCCTCTCATTGATTTGCTCATACCAACCATCGACAGCGAGCAAGGCATATGCTACACCCATCCTGAGAAACTTCCAGGTAAGACACCGATCGGCCATCTACTTGCACAAACATATTCCTTTGTTTATAGCTCTAGTTTTCTTTTTAGACGCAGACCTGGTGAAGCAATTACAATTTGACAGTTAATAAAAAGTGAAACAAGTGACTGCAACATGCCAAAGATGTTATGAAAATGCCAACTACGTACAAGAAGGGCCGGCAGACGGGCAGCAAAAAGGTTCTGGTGCTTCACACCAACAAGAACTTCGACCAGCAAGAGAAGGAGCGGGAGCTGGTCCTCTGCAAGATTTTCTACCAGACGAACACTAGGGCCAGGAGTAAAAAGATTATAAGTTAGTTTGGTATTGGTACTTGTACTACCTTGTCGTCCGCAAGTTGGTATTGTTGTTAACGATCTTTTGGTATGAACTTGGCATTTGCTTCCAACCATCATGCCGAGGGTCGACGTGGATATAAAGCTGAATCATTTGTTTCGAAACGAATTTTCAGGCACCTGATTTTTATTTGATGGGTAGCATAAGCACCTGCCGTTCGAATTCCCAGTTCTCCAAATTTTTCGAAACAAGTGGATGCACTTATTATCACGATGAAAAAACAATATCCCTGTTGCATCCCAGTTATCAGTCTGTACTTGCAGAATTCTCTCGTTTATTGAGCACGTATATTGCTTTTTCAGGTCGAGCAAGTTTCAACTGGGCTGTAGACTGCCCAGGCTTGGTTTTGTTTTTAACAGGCCCAGCCCATGACGACAACAGGGCACAAAGATCCAGCAGGTATCTACTGGCCTCTAGCCCGCCAGCGTTAGTTATATTTTGTCTTACAACATCCGCAGCAGTTTTTTTACTGAATCAAACACACAGCCTAGTTCTATTTTCCTCTTGAAACGCATGTCCTACATCCGTTTTCTAATCTCTACCTATAGTTTTACTAGTTCATATACATGTATCATTATATTGAAAATACATAAAATTCCCTTTTCGTATTTACATCCTTATTTTTGTTGTTGTTTTCCCTCCCAACGCTGATTTTTTTACACTGGTTTTCCCTTAAACCAACTCAATTGTCCCACGTCTTATTTGCTTACAAAAACAAAATGATTTTTTTGGCAAATCAATAAGTTCTTCAAAAAATGTTTATTATTTCGGGATTACAAAAGTTTGGACTCCACTGAAATATGCAAAATAAGGTTGAACTTTTTGACTGTGGTCCTGGGCAGAAAATGGGTTGTAATAAATTACTTAAGAATTAGCAAATGGGCTTCAAATTATTAAAAAATAGCAAATGGGCTCTATGTTGTCTGTCATAGATTTGGAGGCTGACTTGTGGGCCTACTAAGTTCATGCGTACACAAGGTTTCTCAAAAAAGAAACTTAGTCAACAATCGACTCTACCAGCGTCAGACCGTTAGATGTCAATCTAACGGCAATCGTGCTTCTTCAGTCTCTGATCTTCCTGCCCCTGCCGCTCAAAGCAGCGCCGTCGGAACCGCCTGCTCCCGCCTCCCGTGGCCGGCTGTGCTGCCGGGCAGGCCTCATGGCCCCATCATATACTCGCATCCCTGGTATGTCTATCCCTCTACTCACCCACACCTCCTGTTATTTTCCGGCGTTGGCAGCCGAACCAGTCAACCCTCATACTCTCCACTGCGTGGGCAGCCACTGCCGTGTCTTCCCCGGCTCCGTGTCGTTCCCTTCATAGGCCTTGTCATCGTCCACTGTCCTGGTGCTCTCGGCGCGGCGTGGTCAACGTGGACAACGAACGGCATCCATCGGAAGTGGACTGTACGTGGAGAGGCTGACAGCTGGGTCCACGGCTGCACACAAGGAAATGCCTCCTTATTACGTGCAAAATAATGATTGCTCCACCTGACATCTGGGACCCGCCGGAAGGGCCTTTGTATTCCGCGAAAAAAAGTTCCCTCCGCTGACAGGTCGGACCCACCAACTATATCTTCGCACGCAAGGAAGTGCCTCCTTATTGCGCACAAAAAAATGAATACCCCCCTGCCAGCTGGGACCCACCATAGTGGGAGGCTGACTTGTGGGCCTATTAAGTTGACGGGGACGGACGGCTTTGTGAACTTAGTCAATATATGAGCGATTCTATCTCCAGTGACCGTAAGATGTCCATCCAACGGCCGTAGTGCTTCTTCAACCTCTGGTCTTCTTGCTCCAGCCGCCCAAACCAGTGCCGATCGTGCCGCATGCTCCTGCCTCCCGTGGCCGGCTGTGATGCCGCGGAGGCATCACCGCCCCCTACTACTCCCACCGCTGGCCAGGACATCCCTCTACTCACCCACACCCCATGTTATTCTACGGCGACGGCAGCCTCACACCGCAGCCGAACCAGTGAACCCTCATACTCCTCTCCGCGTGGGCATCCACTGCCGCGTCTTCCCTGGCTCCGCGTTGTCCGCTTCCTAAGCCTTGCCGTCGTCCACCGCCTTGGTGCTCTCGGCGCGGCGTGGTCAATGTGGTCAACGACCGACTTCCATCGGAAGAGTACTGTACGTGGAGAGGCTGACAGCTGGGTCCACGACAGCCGCAAGGAAGTGCCTCCTTATTACATGCAAAATAATTATTCCTGCACCTGACAGCGGGGACCCACCGGACGGGACACCGTATTTCACGAAAAAAATGTTTCCCCCTGACTGCTGGGACCCACCAGCTACATCTTCGCACGCAAGGAAGTGCGTCCGGGCAAAAAAATGATTCGCCCCCTGACTGCTAGGACCCACCAGCTATATCTTCGCACGCAAGGAAGTGCCTGACAGTCGGGACCCACCTGGTCGAAGCGTACGTAGCGTTGTCATTCTGGTCGCGAACGTGTACATACATACTGGTCGATGTAGAGCGCGCACGTGTCGTAGTAGAGGCGCGCATGTAGCATGTACACGTATGTATAGCGGCCAGTGTGCAAGAAAGAAAATACGGCCACGTACGTACATACGGGCGGGGTCTCGAACGCCTACTCGCGCATACGTACGGCCAGGGCTCGTGTACATGGTTGGGTCATAACGGAGAAACTACGTCATCGTCGTGTTCATGGGGAGCCAACCGGCTGGGTCGGAATGGAATGCGTCGTCGTGTTCATCGGGAGGGCTTGGACGGAACAGCCGATGGAAACGAGGCCTGGCGTACCGCAGAACGGAGGAAACGGCCTTGTGTTTGACCGGCCACATTCGAAACGGGATCCTGTTCATTGGGAGAGCTCTGGCGTACCGCAAAACGGAGGAAACGAACCTCCTACGGTCGAAACGGGGGTCCTGTTGATCGGGAGGGGTGTGGCATACCACAAAATGGAGGAAACGGACTTGTGTTGGAGCGCTACGGTCGAAACGGGGGTCCTGTTCATCAAGAGGGGTGTGGCGTACCGCAAAACGGAATTCCACGAGATACTGTTCATCTCCACCGTCGACCACCTCCAGCCTCCACGGGCTACTGTTCATCCATCGTCGACCTCCTCCAGCCTCCACCTGCGACTGTTCATCCACGGGCTCCTGTTCATCCAGCCTCCACCGCGCGCTACTCCACCGGCTAGTGTTCAACCAGCCCTCTCCACGGGCTCCTATTCAACCACCCTTCCACGGGCTACTGTTCATCTAGCCCTCCACCATCTACCGTTCATCCAGCCCTCCACGGGGTGGTCCTGTTCATCCAGCCCTCCACGGGGTCCTGTTCATCCAGCCCCAACCGGCTCGATCGATCGGGGTCCTGTTCATCCAGAGGCAACACCACGGGGTCCTGTTCATCCACCCCCACCGGGAACAGTTCATCCAACCCCCCCCCCCCCAGCAACGCTCACTGTTCATCCAGAGGCAGCACCGATCGGCTTCAGTTAGCAGCAGTAGCGAAGGAATCGCTCGATCGGGTTCTGTCGTGGAATTGTTACGGCAGATGTCCTCGTGCAAGGACTTAGTCGTGGAGCCATCGCAGCTAGGAAGCTTAAAGGGGTTAAACGGGACAAAGGACACGAGGATTATACTGGTTCGGCCCCTTACGTTGAAGGTAAAAGCCTACTCCAGCTGAGGTGGAATTACTTAGGGTTTAGATGACCAGGAGCTAAACCGCTCTGCCTGGCTATCGATCTGATCTTTCTTGTCCTGAACCGTCGCTAGGTCATCCCTTTATATAGAAAGGTTAACGCCCAGCGGCTCTCAGAGTCCCGGCCGGCTCATAAACTGTGTCCGGCTTGGACTCTTAACTATTCTTGCCTTACACTACAAGTCGTGCCACAACGGCGGTTTACCACTACGGGCCTTAAGTCGCCTCTGGGCCTTAGACCTATTACTAAACCGCCATCCTTAACCTGTCCTTGGGCTTCTGAATGAAGAGTTGTCGCAACGTAACCCGGCCCATCTTGGGCGGGTTACACCAGTAGCTATATCGTCAACATTAGGCCCCAGATTGATTTGAACCGGTTCATGTCAATCTTCAATACCTAAAGAAAAAATCTTCCGGCTTCTGTTTGCGCAAAGGTTATAACCCGCCATGACGTCATCTTCTGGATTCTTGGTAACCCACCGTGACGTCATCCGCCATTAATGCACGTTCTGTCCAACGTATCTCAACAGATCCTTATCTTAATACCTATCCCGAAAATCAAGGCGCCTCTGCAGCTGGATAATCATGTCTTCAGCCTCCTCGTTTCTCGCGCCCACTCATCGGCCGTCCCTTATAAATAAGCCCGACCGGGTCCTCTCTCACTCTTCCCTTTCCATCGTCTTCCTCCTCTCAACTCCCCAGAACCCGAGCTCCGCCGCCGCCGCCGCGCCTCTCGTGTTCCTCAGCCTCAGCCGCTGCATCAACCTGAGCTGGTCTAGAGTACGGCGGCGACTCTCCGCAGTGAACCTGCAACCGTAAGTCTTCGTCTTCTCGAACGTCAGATCCGCATTAGGGTTTCGCGCTTTCTCCGTGTTCTTAGTAGTTCATCTCGGTTCCTTCATAGTTCTTCCACCGCGATTTCTTTTGATTTGAAAAACAGTACAGACCTCCTGCGGTAGTTGTTTCGCACCCATTTTCAACACTAGTAGACCCCTTTTACTTGCAAAAAGACCTCACTGGAGCTTATGAGCTTCTCTGTACCAGTTTTTAGGTCTAGAAAATTTTCTTTTTTGGACGACCGTTTGATCCAAAATAATCACTGCAATCTGTGAAACTTGTTTGTGCAACACTTATGCAAAAATTGCATCTGTTAGCTATGGCGGCTCATATCTCCGGCTTTAAAAAAGGCAATGCTTCATGAATATTCCGGCTCATTCATAATAGATTCAAATAACTTGATTGCTCATGATATCCATAGCGACTTTAAATAATCTGACACAATTAGCCATATATCGTTAGGCCCCTTCATAAGCCACCACCTTAAATACTGAACTGAAACTTTCCTCCGGCTTAAATTTGAACCGGAAATTTTATTTTGTCATAGGCTTCCATCCTTCACAATGCCGCCCAAGGCTCCCAAGGCGCCCATTACATGCAACTGGGTTAGATCTAACGTCACTGATAGCACCTTAGCTGATTTTGTGAAAACGGGTTACCTGCCCAAGAAAGAGGTCATGTCATATCGTGCTCCTGACCCGTCTGAAGAGAGACCTCAACCCAAGGACGGAGAGGTTGTCATATTTGCTGATCACATGAGCCGGGGCTTTGCTCCTCCCGGCTCAAAATTCTTCAGAGATGTCCTGCACTTTTTCAACCTGCGACCTCAAGACATTGGACCCAATTCCATGTCAAACATTTGTAACTTCCAAGTGTTCTGTGAGGTGTACCTTGGAGAAGAGCCCAACTTGCTACTCTTTAGAGAGTTATTCTGTCTGAACCGCCAAAATGAATGTGCCAATGGGCCCAGCCTGGAGCTCGGTGGAATCTCAATCCAACAACGGAGAGATTGTCTCTTTCCTTATGCTGAGCCGCCAAGCCACCCGAAAGACTGGAACCAGACATGGTTCTACTGCCAAGACACTTCTCCGGCTGATGAGAATCCTCTGCCCGGCTTTCGAGCCCTACGTCTGGAATCAAATCATCCCTTGCCAGATAAACTATCTCAAGCCGAACATCAACCACTTACTCCCACCATTAACAAGATCAGAGCTCTTCTGGGGAACGGCCTGAATGGCATTGATCTGGTCCGGGTCTGGATTGCCTGGCGGGTAATTCCTTTAAGCCGCTACCCCGGCTTAATGTGCGATTACACAGGCCGGAAGGATGATCCTCTTCGGCACAGTCCCAACGACTTACCTGAGGACGTCATTGATGATATGACCAAGTCTCTTCTGAACGAGAGCCTGGCAGATTGCGGGAGGACAGGCTTAAGTCCTTTCTGCAAGGCTAACCCGGCCCCAGCGGTAAACTATTGACCTGAACACCTCACCTTCCATTTTAACGATTTCGTCTTAACTTCAAAAACCTTTGTTGTATTTTACAGGCTAATGATAAATTCTGGAAGGTCAAGTATGACCATGAAGCTGCTAAGAAAGCCAGAAAGGTTGAAAAACCCGCCAGGAAATCCACTCCCCGCAAGTAGGGGAGTAAACCTAGCGCCTCGGACCTGCTTCACCTGGAAGACACCTCTGAGTCAGAGGTAGCCCTTGACTCTTTAGGCTCCTTTTTTAACCATCTTATTAACATGGATTATCAGCAGGAGGACACCGGAGCGAGTCATGAAGTGATTGAAGAGGTAACTATAATTTCCTCCGACTCGGAGCCCTTGCCAAGACAGAAAGTCCGAAGATTAACCCGGAAAGTAAGATTTTCACATCCTTTAGCTTATCAAGATCCTCAATTTCTTTTGAAGCGACAGATTTATGAGAGTCGGAGGCAAACCCGGACCAGCAAGGATGCAGACCTCTCCTCTGGCTTACCCGAAGCATCAAGGAAGCGTCGGACTGAGGTTTTCTCCGACTTATATCCTTTTCATCCTTTGGCGGGCGTCACTCGTCAACCATTCAATTCTTCTGATTCAAACTACCAGGGAACTTCACCTTCCTCCGGCGACTCCATGCAGTCTAGCTTGCTGGCTTTCAAAACCGCACCCGGGTAATGATGATCAGCTTATTTTGTGCTTATCTTACTCCTGTTTTTGCACTAACCCTTTGACTTTCAGTGTACAAGTAAAGCCCAGTAAGAGGGCGAAGAAAAATAAGCCGGCCGAAGAGCCGGTCCTGACTGAACCTGATGCTTCTGCTCATGACCTGCCGTCTGCACCAGCTCCTGAAACCGCCACCGCTCCATCTGATGAACAAGTTATGGAAAGTTCTGATAACCTGGAAATCCCCAGCCTGGCTCATCCAGATGATCCGGACGTTGTAATTACCCGGACCGAATTTGTTGAACCGGGAAGACCCACCGTGCTAGCCAAGTGCTCTGCCAAGGAAGAACTTCTGGAGCGCCGCCGGGCCAAGCTGGACATCACTGATTATGCTCATCTGAGCATTGAAGATATTGTCTCTGGCTATATTAATCAAGTGCACAACAGCCGGGACCTGGAAATTGATATGGTGAAGCAAATACAGCAAAAGTCTGAGGTATAACTCTCTTGCTTACTCCATAATTATCCTTACCATGCCAGCCCCCAAGTCTATTACTTATGATGAAATATGTTGTAGACTTAATACCGACTTAGTAATCACTGCAAGAAAACCAGCTTACCTGGTAACACTCGAGGGCCGGTTTAAACAGCATAGTTGAACCGGTCCTTACCTTGTATTAATCAAGTAGTTGAGCAGCTTTACGCATTAGCCCCCAAGTGCCAAGTACCTTTGCCTGCAAAGTGCTTGGGACTTATTTTCATGATCCGGCACTGTAAATAGAGCTCTTCAGCATGCATTAGCCCCCAAGTGCCAAGTGCCTTTGCTTGCAAAGTGCTTGGGAGTTAATGTTGCATTATAATCACCCTAACCGTAACCCGGAATTTGTATAGGCCGTCTGTAAGAAATTTGAATCGGAAATCTCTGATCTGAAGAACCGCCTGAAGACTCAGGAAAGTGAAACTCAAAATGCCAACTCCAAATTTGAATTCAGTGTATCTGCACTAGAGAAACTGAAGAAAAAGTTTGAAGCAGAAAGGAAAGCCTGGGCGGATGAAAAGACTGCTTTGCTCAGCCGGGCCGAACAAGCGAAGGCCACTCTTACTGAAAGAACCGCCGAGCTATCCGGCTTAAAACGCCATGTATCTCAGATGGTTTCCGCAATCTTTGGTAAGTTACTCTATAAGTTTCTAGCTAGTTTACATCGTTCATTTCCCATAAGCATCTCAATTACCATCAGCTCACCTGACCTTGTAATGCAGGTCCCCGGAGTTCCAATCTTAACCAGAACGTGCTGACCAAACTGAAGGCGGTTTATACCTTGGTAGAGCAACTTTACACCGGGTCACAACGTGCCTTAGCCGTTGTGGCTCTGTCAAACGAAGTTCCCACTCATCTGGCGGATGTACTCAGGCGGCTTGCCGTGCTTCCTCAACGCTTCCAAGAGTTAAGACGTGCTTCTGCAAGAGCCGGAGCCATAGCCGCTCTAAGCCAGGCCAAGGCGTTTCTACCGGAACTAGACCCGGCCGACATCGCCCTTGGGTATCCTAGCTTGAAGGAAGATGGCACTCCCTTTGACCAGAAGGACTTCGCCGCTTGCGTGAAGAGCGTACGCCCTGTGGCCACCTTGATTGGTAATGACACAGACCTTACCATATATCAACCGGGCTATGACGTGGAGAATCAGAGGATCCCAACACCTCGTTATGAAGCAGTCAGCCTGATTCCTCCGACTTGTAAGCATACCTTCGCCCCTGAAGTTGACCCGGCCGGGTTAATTGATGATGAAGCTCAATTTGAAGCCTTGAGTGGCATTGACTGGTAATCATCAACCTTCCAGGACATGGAAACAACCGGAGGAGCGGAGAGGGATGAACCGGAAGCTTCAGCCCAACAGCACCTTTGACCTCTACGACGGCTCATGGTTATGTCTTAAAAACAATGCCTCACCTTTTGGACTCGGAGAGTCATGTAATAGAGTAGGATAAGTACTTAATTTTGCCGTGCCATCGTGCACGTGTGTAGCGCTCAACACTTTTTAAGCCGCTCTTTTATATTCTTCCGGGTTATGTTTGATCCTCTGCTTTCCTTAAGTTTAAAGAGCTGTCTTTAATTGTCCTGCATAGAAAACAAATCACAAGTCCCTAGGCGGCTCACCGCATGGAGAGTCATATATCGTACATATAACCCGGAATATGCATCAAAGTCATACTAGAACCGGTTCTCAATTATATTTTGGAGATAACCATAATAGCATACCTGCGAGCCTTCGAGTATACTTCCGGTTTATGTAACCCGAATAATGAGGTTAAGAACTCAACTCCGGTTCACCAGCACATATAATGCTTATTATAATTATGTGCTATCAACGTTACTAATCAAGGTTAAGCCGGTGGAATAAGAACCACCCTTCAACACTTTTGATATGATCAAAGAACTTGTTTGCAACAAAGAGATCTCAAAAATTTAGAGGCCTCTGATTCGAATACGACCAGAGAACCGACCCAAAGGGGTCAAGCTAAGATTCGAATGCGATCATATAGCCCCGGTGGCCTTGGCGTTGCCGATCAAGAGGGTACCGACAGCTATGTTCTCTTTGGTTCGAATACGACCTATGTTTGAACAGGAAGCCCCCAAATGACCTTAAGAGTTGTTTAATGACGCTGATTCGAATATGATCCACGTCGGTTCCCAAAGGGGGTTGAGCTATGATTGAAATATGATCAAGAAACTCCCCAATGAGCTCGGCAATATGCCAATCAAGTGGGTATCGACAGCTATGTTCTCTTTGGTTCGAATACGACCTATGTTTGAACAGGAAGCCCCCAAACGATCATATTTTTAACGGCTTGATTTGAATACAATCATAAGCCGGATCAACCTCCAAGTGACCATGTAATATTCCAATGAAAACAACAATGACACATTTACCTTTGGAGGGAAACAAGGACAGAGGTCCTGCTTTATTATTTATCATAATATATACATGGCTACAGAAATATGTACATTATGAGAGCCGGTGGCTCAAGTGTAATAAGGCCGAAGCTGAGCTATATTCCACGGCCGGCAGGTCTCCTCCTCTGACTTACGTGAATCTTTGTGCTCTCGAACATCGATGAGGTAGTATGACCCGTTGTGCAAGTTCTTGCTGACCACAAAGGGTCCTTCCCAAGGTGGGGATAGTTTGTGTGCATCTGTTTGATCCTGGATGAGCCGGAGCACCAAATCACCTTCCTGGAAGGTCCTAGACTTAACCCGGCGGCTGTGATAGCGGCGCATGTCTTGTTGGTAAATCGTCGAGCGAGCTGCTGCTACGTCACATTGTTCGTCCAACAAGTCAAGAGCATCTTGACGCGCCTGCTCATTATCCGCCTCGACATAAGCCGCCATTCGAGGCGAGTCATGACGGATGTCGCTAGGGAGGACCGCCTCAGCTCCGTAAATCATGAAGAAAGGTGTGTAACCCGTAGACCTGTTAGGAGTAGTATTGATGCTCCATAATACGGAAGGTAACTCCTCCACCCAACAACCTGGCGTCCGTTGCAAAGGGACCAAAAGCTGGGGCTTGATGCCCTTCAAGATTTCCCGATTGGCTCTCTCAGCTTGACCATTGGATTGAGGGTGAGCCACTGATGAAACATCAAGCCGAATATGCTCTCGTTGACAAAAATCCGCCATGGCGCCTTTAGATAGATTGGTACCATTGTCAGATATAATGATGTGTGGAAAACCAAAGCGAAATATCACCTTTTTCATGAACTGAACTGCCGTGGTTGCGTCACACTTACTAACTGGCTCTGCCTCAACCCACTTTGTGAACTTGTCAACGGCCACCAAGAGGTGGGTCTTCTTATCTTTGGACCTTTTGAAAGGCCCAACCATATCAAGCCCCCAGACTGCAAACGGCCAAGTGATTGGAATCATCCTCAACTCTTGAGCCGGCACGTGAGCCCGTCTTGAGAACTTCTGACAACCGTCACATTTACTGACCAAGTCCTCTGCATCAGCATGAGCCGTCAGCCAATAAAAACCATGACGAAAAGCCTTGGCCACAAGGGATTTTGAGCCGGCATGATGGCCACAATCCCCCTCGTGAATCTCACGTAAAATTTCCAGACCTTACTCAGAGGAAAACAACGCTGAAAAACTCCAGTGACACTGCGATGATGCAGCTCGCCATTGACAATTATCATTGACTTAGACCGCCGGGTTATTTGTCTGGCCAAAGTTTCATCCTCAGGCAATTCTCCCCGGGTCATGTAAGCCAAGTATGGCACTATCCAATCTGGGATAACGTGGAGAGCCGCCACCAACCGTGCTTCGGGGTCAGGAATAGCCAAGTCTTCCTCTGTAGGTAACTTGACAGAAGGGTTATGCAGAGTATCCAAGAAAGTATTAGGCGGCACCGGCTTTTGCTGAGAGCCTAACCGGCTTAATGCATCAGCCGCCTCGTTCTTTCTGTGATCGATGTGCTCTACTTGGTAACCCTGAAAATGTCCAGCAATGGCATCAACTTCGCGGCAATAAGCCGCCATGAGGGGGTCCTTGGAATCCCACTTGCCTGATACTTGTTGGGCCACCAAATCTGAGTCGCCAAAGCACCTTACCCGGCTTAAGCTCATCTCCTTAGCCACCCGAATACCATGGAGCAAGGCCTCGTACTCAGCTGCATTGTTAGTACAGGGAAACATCAACCGTAGTACATAACAAAACTTGTCACCTCGAGGGGAAGCTAACACAACTCCAGCCCCCGAGCCCTCCAATTGCCTGGACCCGTCGAAATGAATAGTCCAGTATGTATTATCCGGTTTCTCTTTAGGCACCTGCAGCTCTGTCCAATCATTGATGAAATCCACCAATGCTTGAGATTTGATAGCAGTACGTGGCACGTACTTTAGACCATGAGGCCCAAGTTCTATGGCCCACTTAGCAACTCTTCCTGTGGCTTCTCTGTTTTGGATGATATCTCCTAGGGGAGCAGAACTAACCACAGTGATAGGGTGGCCCTGGAAATAATGCTTAAGCTTCCAGCTTGCCATGAACACCCCATAAACAAGCTTCTGCCAATGTGGATACCGTTGCTTGGACTCAATGAGTATTTCGCTGACATAGTAAACCGGCCGCTGAACCGGATGTTCCTTACCCGCTTCCTTACGCTCCACCACCACAGCCACACTGACGGCTCATGTGTTAGCAGCTACATACAACAATAAAGGCTCCTTATCGACAGGAGCGGCAAGGACTGGCGGCTCAGCTAGCTGTCTTTTCAAATCCTCAAAAGCAGCATTAGCAGCATCATTCCAGACAAAGTCATCTGTTTTCTTCATCATCTGATATAGTGGCTTGGCCTTTTCACCCAACCGGCTTATAAACCGACTCAAAGCAGCGATGCGACCCGCCAGACGCTGGACGTCATTTATGCACGCTGGCTTAGCCAGAGAGGTGATTGCCTTGATCTTCTCCGGGTTAGCTTCAATGCCTCTGTGGGAAACCAGAAAACCAAAGAGCTTGCCTGCAGGAACACCAAAAACACACTTGGCCGGGTTAAGCATCATCTTGTAGACCCAGAGATTATGAAAGGTCTCTCTCAGATCATCTATCAAGGTCTCCTTCTCTCTGGATTTGACCACGATATCATCCACATAGGCATGAACGGTGCGCCCAATCTGATTATGAAGACAATTCTGCACGCAACGCTGGTAAGTCGCCTGTGCACTCTTGAGCCCAAAAGGCATAGACACATAACAGAAGGCTCCAACGGGAGTAATGAACGCCGTCTTCTCTTGGTCCTTAACAGCCATTTTGATCTGATGGTAACCAGAGTGCGCATCCAAAAAACTCAAACGCTCACAACCCGCCATAGCATCAATAATTTGATCAATACGAGGGAGAGCAAAAGGATCAGTCGGACAAGCCTTGTTTAAATCCGTATAATCCACACACATACGCCAGGTGCCGTTCTTCTTGAGTACGAGCACCGGGTTGGCTAACCATTCTGGATGAAAGACTTCCACAATGAACCCGGCCGCCAAGAGCCGAGCTACTTCCTCACCAATGGCTTTCCGCCTCTCCTCATTAAACCGCCGGAGGAATTGCCTGACTGGTTTAAATTTTGGATCAATATTAAGAGTGTGCTCAGCTAGTTCTCTCGGTACACCCGGCATGTCAGAAGGTTTCCATGCAAAGATGTCCCGGTTCTCAAGGATGAACTCGATGACCGCGCCTTCCTATTTAGGATCCAGATTGGCACTGATGCTGAACTGCTTAGATGAGTCACCTGGAACAAAGTCAACAAGCTTAGTCTCATCAGCCGACTTAAATTTCATTACCGGCTCATGCTCCGTGGTCGGCTTTTTCAGAGACGTCATTCAGCCAGGTCAACATTATCCTTATAAAACTTCAACTCTTCTGTTGCACAAACCGATTCAGCGTAAGCAGCGTCACCTTCCCCTCTAGTCCGAATTGGACAAGGAGGGGGGGCGGCGCCCCCTTTGCTTCCTCCTCTCTCCTTCCCTTCCTTTCCCCCTACTCCAACTAGGAAAAGAGGGAGTCCTACTCCCACCCCCTGGCGCGGCCTCCTCCTCGCCGGCCACCTCCTCCCCCTGGTCCTTTATATACGGGGGCAGGGGGGCACCTCTAGACACAAGTTGATCGATTGATCTATTTCAGCCGTGTGCGGTGCCCCCCTCCACCATATTCCACCTCGGTCATATCGTAGCGGTGCTTAGGCGAAGCCCTGCGTCGGTAGCAACATCATCATCCTCACCACGCCGTCGTGCTGACGGAACTCTCCTGTGAAGCTCTGCTGGATCGGAGTTCGCGGGACGTCATCGAGCTGAACTCGGAGGTGTCGTACGTTCGGTACTTGGATCGGTTGGATCGTGAAGACATACGACTACATCAACCACGTTGTGCTAACGCTTCCGCTTTTGGTCTACGAGGGTACGTGGACAACACTCTCCCCACTCGTTGCTATGCATCACCATGATCCTGTGTGTGCGTAGGAAATTTTTTGAAATTACTACGTTCCCCTACATTTTCCGTCATGGACGGCCCAAAGAATGTCATGCAGCTGCGTCTCCGGCCCGCCCAGGATGAAAAGCCCATTTCCTGTCATGATTTTTTGTCATAGAAGTAGGAGCCCACCACATCTATGATGATACCGGGTTTTGTCACAATTATCGTCATAGAAGTGTCATAAGTATGACAGAAAAAAATCGTTCGGCCCAAAATGTCACGGATGTGTCTTTTTTTTGTAGTGGGCGGCGCGAGAAGGACGGTCGCGGTGGGTACTCGAGGCGCGGCACGTTGCCGGTCTCGATGTGGTCGAGGACGGCCTCGAGGGTGCGGCCTGGCACGCCCCACCACTTGCGCTGCCCGTCGGCATTGAGGCAGCCCCGCGGGATGACGGAGTTGGTGGAGGAGATCTGCTCCTCGCGGCGGCGCTGGAAGTACATGGTCCAGAGGCCGTAGCTGTCGGCGGCGTAGCGTGGCTCGTTCCGCTGTTCCTCCGTTAGGGACGAGCGGATGCGGGCGATCTCGGCCCGCCGCGCCGCCCCTTCGGGCACCGGTGGCACCGGACGCCGCCGGCGCTCAGCCTCCACATCCCCGGCACCCGCATGTCTGGGGGCGCCGGGTACTCGACCTCGTAGAGCAGGTGCGCCTCCGACTCTTGGAGGTGGCAGCAGCCGAAGCCGTTCGCTGCCGCGCCGTCGCCTGGGTACCTCTCGGCCATCTTTCTCGTCGGCGGAAAGATGGGAGAGTGTTGCTATCTACGCAGGAGAGGGGGGGAATGAGAGTTGTGGCGTCCACCGGCGGGGAGGTCGCCTTTTATAGGCATAGCTGGGTGGCGACGGGCTGCATGCCGGGCGACGCGTGGCTGGACGCGCGTCGCGGCGCGTTCACTGCGCCGCCCGTGAGGCATCAATGGAGGCTGACCAGTGCGGCAGCCTTCGCATTGATTCCTGCGGGAACCGAGGCGATGAGGGCGACGAAGCGACGTCTCGCTGACTCGGCGGGCCCATCCGCTTTCGCGCCCAAAACGGTCGCCCCGGCGCCCCCGGCGCCCCCCAGCGCGCTGGGTTCGGTCTGGGTCCGCCGGCGCCAGTTTCGGCCCAAACCGGCAAAAAAACGGGCTCCTAGGGGCGCGACTGGGCCGATTTTTGGGCGCCGGCGCGGAAAAATCTCCTGGGGAGGACCTGTTGGGGGCGCGGCTGGAGATGCTCTAACTCATCCTAATTAGCGAAGACCTGAAACATGATATGTAAAAATGTACCTTTGGCAGCTCAGTATTTTTGAAGTTTTACAAGGATACCATGGTTTTGAGAAAAAAAAAACACCGGTTTTAAATACTTTGACGTGTTTGGCATGAATTAATACTTTATTTTTATAAACCGTAGTATATCTGATACTGTGATATTTTTGCGGTATTTGAAAAAGAGGCTTGACCTCTCTTTTTTGTAAACTGAGAAACACTTTCTCTACTTCTTCCGGTCGTCATTTATACACAGCATGCAGTTGTACAACACTACAACATCGGCTGGAAACAGGCGCAAGCCGAGGCTTGGATCGATCGATCGTTGGAGCGAGCAGTCGTACACTGATTGATTCTACGCGGACAGGGATACAAGAAATGAGTACATAACTCTATTACAGGTCCTAGCATTTAGGAGTCGCAAGGCTACATGCATGTGGCAGCCATTTGCATGCACAAGTTGTAACTCCTTGTTCTTCTGTGCAGCTGAGTTCAGTTCAGCTAGACGATGCATGCAACAGTCAAACCAGGGAAAGTAAGGAATACTACATTTGCCAAACATCTCCATAGTTTTGCTAAAACTGAGAAAAACTGTGGTTTCTA
The DNA here is from genome assembly GCF_002575655.3 of Aegilops tauschii subsp. strangulata. Taxonomy (NCBI): domain Eukaryota; kingdom Viridiplantae; phylum Streptophyta; class Magnoliopsida; order Poales; family Poaceae; genus Aegilops; species Aegilops tauschii. Next base: position 7,417,261 of record NC_053039.3, read on the forward strand.
AAAACTGAAGTATTGCCCACGCATTTGAATACTGAGGTTTTCACTTACTATGGTTTTGGAAAAACTGTGTTGCCAAACTAGGCAAGTAACAAGTAAAGTACTCTCTCCCCTCCGTTCACAAATATAAGATTTTTTAAATATTTCAATATGAACTAAATATACCGACTGAAATAAGTGAAGAAACACACTAAAATTTGTCTATATACATCCAATAAAAAAAACTTAGAACATCTTATATTTGCGAACGGAGTTACGGAGGGAGTAACAAGAGAATAAAATAAATGAATAGAAACTTAAATAAAAAATCAAGGACAGTGAGGTGAGGGCATTCTGGGGCTTATTTAGCTGCAAGAGCATCTGAGCATGGACATGAATGATTGCCCATCCAAGCTTGGCCCACATCATTGGGAAAGAAGATGATGTGGTGCAGAAAGATTGAGCCATATCCACCAAGAAATTTTTTCCACGCGCTTTCGCTTGCACGAGAGCCATAAAGCCTGCACCTCTGCTGGATCTCACCTCTCGGCTGGAAGCACTACCCATATCCTCCTGATATTGAAATCCCCTTCTGCACAGGCACTGGGCAACACTTCGCAGCGCTGCAGCAGCGCTTCTTCTCCAGGTAATAAATCACAGTTTCTCTTGTTCCGTGAAAAATATCTTTTCGGTATAGTGAAAGTAGCATGCTCCTCTAGCATCTGCTTGGTTGCTAGCTTCTTGATGCTGTTTTAGATGCTTTTGACCAGTCATCCGTACCGTTCCAAGACCTGCTCCTCATGTATAATGATGCCTTCACAGTCGAAACAAGAAACCTTAATGACAAAGGCATTTCTGTTGATTTGGGTGTAGGATCTAGATCTGACTTCTAGGCTGGAAGTACCCATGATGAAGACTCCCCTTTCCCACAGCAAAATCTAGATCTCACTTATTCCTATGCTGGAAGTACCCATGTCCTGAGATAAAAATCCCCTTCTCCGCACAGCACTCTGTTCAGTGTCACTTCACAGTGCCACACCTCGGCTTTTCCATCTTTTGTTCCAGGGAAATATCTTCTCCTACCGCATGATTGCTATCTTTAGTTACAGGACCTGCTGCTTCTTGACCCTTTTTTTAGTATGGTTTCGAGTTTCGACCAGTCATTCACACAGTGGCATCTTTGATTCAAATAAATTCCACTGGAATTCTGATAAGAACCTTTTTGATTTAAAGGAATTACATGTAATTTTGTAGGATTCTGCTCTCTACGATTTCCCCCCATAAAGCTCGTGTGATTATTTGTAGGATTGACAAGCATACGAATTTCACTATGGGCCACTTTTCATGTAGAATTCAAAGCAGAGTTTTAATTGAGTCTAAGCTCATTGATTTGTTCTGCTATTTATATGACAACTATGGCCAGCAGATTCAAGAAAGTTTCATCCTTATCCTATGGTGCAACCAAATAATTTCAGTTATCATTTTTTTTTTCCTTTTCTGCGGAGGATAAATAAACTCACTCTGATTTAGTGATTGCAAATCCAAGAACCGATAGAGTGCCGATGGCATACACAATATTTTCTTAATGCTAACTTAATGCTGGGTTTAGGGAAGACACACACTTGCCTATTCATGGTATTTGTTCAGTTAATTGAGAATAATGGTTTTACAGTTCTGCCCGTCAACGGAATGGGAGGATAGTTATCCAACCTTTTCTATTTGCAAAACAGTAGAGTGGTCATCTTTGTGTAATTCCTCTCCGAATGAATGCAAGTTTTTTTTACTAGGCTACAATTACTTGGGCAAAACTGTCGCATGCTTATGCTTTTAAGTGACTGTATTCAGAAACTTACACGTTTGACTTGTCTTAGTGCAGTTTCTTGATAGGTCTAAGTGTAGTATTGAAAACTATAACATCTTACAGAGTGCTATTTTCTGAAATGTGACATGTTAAAGAGTGGTTTTGTGAAATGTCTAATGCTAAAGTGTAGCGCTGTCTAATATTTTCTCAAAGGTGTAGCATAGCAATAGTGTTAATTATCGAAAAGGTATGTGTGTCGTGATATTTACTCTGTCTCTCATGATCGTTGATAATCTAGTAGCCGAGTCTGATAGACTCATGAAGTCATGAATAATGCACTTTGTCTTGTTTCAAGGGTATTTTGTTTGTAACTCCAAATGGACCGCCAAGCTATTGCCTCAAAAAGTGAACTGGAGCATATTCTACTTGATGAAGGCGCGGAACCAAAGGCCCTGCCATTATCACTTCTGGAGCACATCACAAGCAGTTTCTCTGCTGACAAAGAAATTGGAGATGGTGGCTTTGCAAGGGTTTATAAGGTATGAATGTGGTAACTCCCAGCTGCCTTTACCTTGATCATAGTTCATCTGAAAACTTAAGTTGACGCAGCCAAAACATGTTGCGGTTACAGGGAGTGCTAGACAATGGCACGGTTGCTGTGAAGAAGCTTTTTGGAACGGTTGATCTTGATGAGAAGAAATTCAGTGAAGAGGTTCGTTGTCTAATGAAGGCAAAGCACAAAAATATAGTGCGGTTCCTAGGATATTGCTCTGATACACAAGGGGAAATGGTAGACTGTGAGGGAAAGCTTGTCTTAGCAGATGTGCGAAAAAGGTTACTCTGCTTTGAATATCTACCTAAAGGGAGTCTGGATAAGCAAATCACTGGTAGGATGACGTGGCACATATTTTCTCAAGCATCTATTTATTTATTGTTTAGTGACCAAGGACTCAAGTATCTCAAATACCAAACCAACTTTCTGTTCTCCCGTTTTGTAGATGCATCATGTGGACTTGAGTGGAGTAAACGCTATCAAATTATCAGTGGAATTTGCGACGGTTTATATTATCTTCACCAAAATCACATCGTTCACTTGGATCTTAAACCTGCAAATATACTGCTACATGATAATATGATGCCGAAAATAGCTGATTTCGGCCTCTCGAGGTGCTTCGATGAGAAGCAAAGCCAAACTATTACTTCTAATATGCTTGGAACTATGTAAGTTTGCTATATTACTCTTGGGAGCTCTTTTTTTGTTATAATGAACGAATATTGATCCATTTTCCCATTAATTGTTTAAATTATATAAATATTAATGCAGAGGATATTTGGCGCCAGAATTCTATGCACGCAGACAGATCACGTTCAAGCTAGACATATATAGTCTTGGTATGGTAATCATAGAGATACTAACAGGAGAGAAGGGATATGCTGATATTGATAATGTAAGATGAGTTCACTCCAATATAAGGTCTAGATTTCAAAATTGTACTGTGGTATACTTCTTTACATAATATTAGTCTTCCATTTTGATGTATCATGGTATCATTCTTGGACCAGATAGTAGTGCAAAGCACAGATTAGCTGCAAAAGGATAAAACATCTTTTCCCCTGGTATGATGGTAACTGTAAAATTTCTATACACATAATGTTACCGTAATGTATCCACGGTGTTTCCATCTAAAATCTGGATGAACGCTATTATATGTGTAACATATTACCATATCGACGCATCTTAATTTGTAAATTGTCTTTGCGGGCTACTGGGTCAAATACAAAGTGACTCACGTAACTGTATCCCTATTTTTATATAGTAGGTCACTATGATTGAGTAATTTATTTTAGCTAGGCTCACTCGTTAGTGTGTTGCTGGCGTGCAATTTCAAATCTTTATAATGTCTGGAGGTCTGGTTCTTCTAGGTGGCATGGGGTTTTGCTATGATTTTATGCCTCCTCCTTTAATATAATGATATATTTTATGCCTTCTTTGGATTTTACCACTCTGCCTGATATGAAGATATGGAATATAGATTCTATAAAGGTATATGTTGCATAACATAAATCATAATACAAGATGGCAATTTCATAGGTACTTGAGAGGTGGAGAAGTAGGTTGGATAAATCTCAGGAAGACAAACAACTGGTACAAGTACGAGTATGCACAGAGATAGCTATTGAGTGCACTGACTTTAACCCGGCGAAAAGACCTGATGCTCATCATATAATTGATAGGCTTGGTGCAACAAGAAATGCAGATGAGTTTGCTACTGAAACAGAGGCAAATAGTAGTTCATCAGTACCAAAGGTAAGGTCACACATACATGCCTGATGAAGGCAGTGTTGAGGCAGCATTGTCTACAACAGCTAGCCAGCTACTGTTTTTCAGTGTGTTTGTATGGCCAATCTTTTGATCGTTGCATTGTAGGTCTTTTCTTGTGTTGTCTTGCAGTTATATAACATAGTAGTTGCATTATTTTGAAGGCTTGGATTTTTTTCCCTATCTATATTCTCAAATTTTGAACGACTGAACTTTTTGTGTTTGGGGTGCTGCATTTTTTTCAAGGTGTCATTTTGACACATTACAGTATTACCGTTTTTTCTCAGCTTGCTTGCACATTCTTCAAAGAGTTTAATTAAAAAATCACCCATACCTTTGGTTTAATTTGAAATAATTGTAAACTTATTTAGGTTATTACAGAAATATATAGTTAACGTCTGAAGAGTTTATATTCCAAGAAATTATGGCTCTGATATCTATTCTGATATTTCCATGTACTTAAATAGTAAAATTCTTGCAGTTGGCAGCTGTCTCCCCTGGTCCCACAATTTGTCCTGAGAATGCAATGGATAATGAGTTGAAGAAGTCAACAGAAGAATTGTTTAGTATGACAGATCAAATCCAGTGTTTCAGTTCGATGCCAGATGACAGTTCTAATGTGCAGCTAGATACGGGCATACGGGAAACAACATCGGATGTGGAAGAAGCACTGATCATCGGGAGGACTGAAGAGAAGCAGAAAATAGTGGCTACTTTATCTGAGAGCATCACACCAGAGGTCACCATTCTTCCAATATATGGCTTTGGAGGTATTGGCAAGACAACCTTGGCTCAACTAGTTTTTAATGATTCTCAGTTTGCTGGCTACTCCAGGGTGTGGGTCTATGTGTCCCAAAATTTTGACTTGAATAAAATTGGCAACTCTATAATATCACAGTTATCAGAGGAGAGTCATGTAACTGAAAAACAGATGATACATAATCACCTCAGAAAGCTACTTGCTGGTAAGAAGATTCTTATTGTCTTAGATGACGTGTGGGAGAAGAATCCAGATACACTAAAATCTTTGAAGGCTATGTTAAGACTTGGTGCAGATAGCATGGTGAAAATTATCGTAACCACAAGAGATGAAGCCATTGCAAGGGAAATTTGTCATACAGTTGAGCCATACAAGCTAGAGACTTTGACAGATAAATTTTGTTGGAAAATATTAAAACAGAAAACTGCCTTCAAAAATCGAGTCGACAAGAAACAGTTGAAGCATATAGGAAGGGAGATTGCCACCAAATGTGGAGGTGTCGCCTTAGCGGCTCAATCACTTGGATACACGTTGAACGGCAAGACGTCTGACGAATGGGAGTCAGTGAGGGACAACTATATCTGGACTGTACCTACTCCGGAGGATCCATCATCAAAAAATCATGAAGTGCAAGCGTCCTTGTTATTAAGCTATCACCACATGCCTGAATGCTTGAAGATGTGCTTTTCCTATTGTGCAATCTTTCCAAAAGGTCACAATATAGTGAAGTGTGATCTAATTCACCAATGGATAGCTCTTGGATTCATTGAGCCATCTACGATATTTGATACTATGCAGCTTGGCGAAAAATATGTTACACAGCTTTTGGGGATGTCGTTCCTTCAATATTCAAAGACACCTTCGGTAAGTTTCTACATAATTCGATTACTATTACTTTTCAACCTTACATATGTAAACTCACATAGTCTACATATTCTGATGGGGAGCGAAAGCATTATGGTGCATATTGCAAAAAGAAAAAAATTGCTCTTTTTTTGGAAAACTCATAAATGTATGAGGCTGTTCTCACTAACAAAAAATTGTGACAAAATATAATGATTTGTGAACTGTACAGTTGAGGCAAAATCGTGCAGTGTGCAGTGCACACATTGTTGCTCCTTTTGGCCATTTTTTGTCTATTTTTTCAGATAAACATATGCGTATTTTAAACATAATTTTTCTACTGCTTGTAGTGTAATAACACAAAAATGTGATTTTTTTTTAAATATATGCAAGTGCAAGTACTTGCCAATGGGTGTATGTGTCCATGTATGCAAAATATCCACTCTGAAGCTCCATAGAAAATGGTGTTTGACCTGTAGGCTGTGGTTAAGTAATATCAACTACTTTTGCAACTATATATAGGTCACTAAACTTGTTCAACTGTATTAAATTCGTAATTGTTCCATATTTGTGCATCAAGGTCAATGAATCACTGCATGTCTCGTGATGGTTTTCAGTTAGCATGACGAGCCACCCTGCATGCCATAATACTATATAATGATCCAAGTACAAATTTAGTAGGTCTGCTCTATTGCCAAGCAGCTTGTGTCCAATTAATGTGTCATGGTGGTGATATTCATTGACCTACTCCTTCCGTCCTTGAATAAGTGTATTTCTAGCTTTTGTAAGTCAATGTTTTGAAATTTTGACCAACTATATACAAAAGAGTAATAACATATATGACATCAAATTGGTATTATGAAAGTACATTTCAAAATAGATCTAGTGATATTAATTTAGTATCATAAATGCTAGTACTTTTCCCTATAAAGTTGGTCAAATTTTTTAAAACTTTGACCTAGGACAAAAGCTAGCAGTACACTAATTTGCGGACGGAGGGAGTAGTTTACTTCGGTTCGGTGAGCTAGTCTTTGCAACTATGTGGAATTGTGACTTGTTTTTCGAACTGACGTAGGGTCTCGAAGGACCCAGAAAGATATAAGAATAGCAGTTTAGGGGCCCATAGTGTAAGTAGTCTCTACAATGAATCAATATTCCTTAGACTGTTCATTTATATGATGGATGAAAATGACGCTAGCTAGCTATTCTGGTACTTTGTCTCATGGAAGCACAAACAAAAGAAATGTTGATCGACCCGCATATATAATTGTAGCAGTTTAGTCCACTCTACTAACTTCTTAACCTCTATGGATTTAAATTTGACCTTTTCTCCGTGTGCTCTCCTATGCACGACCTTGACTACTGCATGATCTTTGAAGAACCTATCCAGTCATACCAGCTTTAGTTGATACTATACTCACAATGTCAAAATACTGTTCCAAATGGTTATGAAAAATGTTGCATTTTTTCTGTTTAATATACTATACTTCATTTACACTTTTTACACTGATATGGAAGTACTTATATTGATAAATGTACTACTATAAAACAATCAAAATTCAGACAGTATTTTTGCTTCTTTTGCTGCAGAGTGATGGACGGCGGGACAAAGGTGTTACCTTGTTCACGTTGCATGACCTAGTGCATGATCTTGCAGCAGCGATGTTGGCCGACAAAGTTAATAAAAAGGGCAATGCTGTAGAAAGCAGTTGCCACTATGCATTGGTCACAGATTGTAGCAAGCCATTGCAGTTGTCAACAAGTTCTCCTGAAAATACCTATTTCAAAAAAACCTTTTACCCGTTTCAAAAAAGGAGTTCTACTGAAAAAATAAAGGCATTGTTTTTTCTGAACTGTGGCAAAATAGAGCTCCGTGGTGGTGCATTTTCACCTGCTAAGTGTCTCCTTGTCTTAGATTTAAGTGAATGCTTTATTCGGAAGTTACCTAGTTCTATTGGACAATTGAAGCAGTTAAGATATCTTCATGCTCCACGGATCCAAGATCAGGAGAATCCCAATTGTATCTCCGAGCTCTCACAATTAAGTTACCTCAACCTTGGAGACTCTCATTGTATCTCAGCATTGCCGGAGTCAATTGGAGATATGAAAGGTCTGATGCATCTTGATTTATCAGGTTGTGTTGGAATAAGTGACCTCCCAAAATCATTTGCGAAGCTGAAGCAGTTGGTGTATCTTGATTTATCATATTGCAAAATGTCTATATCAGAAGCTTTGGGTGGTTTTACCAAACTTCAGCATCTGAATTTATCAGATAAATTTACTATGCACACAAAGCACATCATAGGGCATCCAGAGGTCATCGGCAACCTAATCAAACTCAGGTACTTGAATCTATCGTGGTGCATGGACGTCGTGGCCCCGGACCAAATTAACAGTTTGGTTTGCTGTATCAGTACCCTTTCTAATCTAGAGCATCTGGACTTGTCATGTAATACCGGGATTTGTAGTATACCAGAAAGTATTGGCAACCTCAGGAAGCTTCATACATTGGACCTCTCAGGCTGCTACAACCTAAAGAAGCTTCCCGATAGTATGGTTAATATGGTTAGTTTGAAGGATCTATTTGTGGAAGAAGAACTTACATTGGATGAACCATTGCTCCCTCGGTTGTGCCTCATTGCCACACTTTGTGGTGCATGCTTCAAGTGACAAATGTTGTAGCAATATCATTCTGCTTCAGCCTACAAATCCTGATAAACTGACGATAGATGCACTTGAAAATGTGAAGTCTGCAGAAGAGGCACACAGTATAAAACTGATAGAGAAACAAAAAATGAAAAGGCTAACATTTCAATGGACTGTAGCTGCTGGGAGGTTTGTGGATGACGAGGAGGTGTTGGAAAAACTAGTGCCACCAAGCAGTGTACAGAAATTGTCTATAACTGGTTACAACAGTCTCAGCCTTCCTGATTGGTTCGTGGGTATTAGGCAATATCTCCCTAATCTTTGTGTGATAAAGTTGAGGAATTTTCCGAAGTGCAAGAACCTACCACCACTTGGTCAACTACCAAACCTACAAGAGCTGTGTCTCCGCGGTATGCCTTGCTTGGAAGAGTGGAACATGGCATATACCAGTGGCGAGAAATTTGCAAATGAGCTCATGTTCCCTAAGCTTCAGAGGTTGGACATAAGGAAATGTGCCAAGTTGAGGATAAAACTATGTCTTTGTAGAGCTATGATTTTGTTCATAGTAGATTGCGATAATGTGCTATCATCATGGGGAGAGATCTTGTCACACAACAGTGCTTCCTCCTCTTCCCCAATTACAAATCTTAATGTTTCTGACAGCAAGTTGTTTCACCACCTCCCCGCCCCGCATAGTTTAGCTATCAGGTTTCGCAATGATCTAACCACCTTACCTGAGAATCGCCAACAGTTCTCCTCCCTCCAATCATTGTCCCTGCGGCTAGGACGCAGCAACGAAGCAGAACTGCCAAGATGGCTGTTTGAGCTTACATCTCTTCAGGAGCTGGAGATAAGCCACCCAAAGCTAGAGAAACTGAATGAAGACACTAGGCAACTCACAGGACTACAGTCACTAAGTCTGTCTCATTGTGAAAGCATGGCATCACTACCGGAATGGTTAGGAGAACTTACCTCTCTCAAGAGATTTCAGATCAAGTACTGCAAAGGGATCAGATCATTGCCAGATAGCATACGAAAACTGACCAACCTTGAATATCTGGCCATTGATGGCTGCTCTACATTAAGGAAGTGGTGTGAATCACAGGAGAACAAGATGAAGCTTGCTCACATTAGATGGAAGGTATGGGCCTGCCCAACTATATATTGTATTGCTTTTATTCTTGCACCGACCATTTAGTACTCGATCTTTCTTTAATGATAAATTAGTAAGTCGTGCACATGCAACACACGTCTCAACTGCATGAATTAATTTCGGAAAAAGGTTCTCCCAATATAATATGGTTGCAATCTATAAAAAAAGAGGTAAATACACCAGGAGTCCTAGAACTTGCATGTGATGTTTAGTTTAGTGCACAAACTTGTAAAATACGTGATTGTGGTCATCAAAATTGCGCAGACGTTCATATACGGTGCTTCCATACTTATCACGTGCGCCCATCGCTCGCCAGCGTGGCAGAGGCGCTTTGGTCTTAGTGCATGTGGCATTTTATTTGCAGAACCCCCCCCCCCCCCTCCCCCCCGCCTCTTGGTAATTACGTCTCTAGGTTTGTGGGATCCACCTGCCACTGGGGCGCAAAAGAGTTAAAATAATGCACCATGTGCAGATTTAACTCACAGCCGCTCCATTTCCATTGCGCAAGCTAACCATCAGACTGGACAATCATTGCTGCTAGGTAAATAGACGCAGGTCCTATTCTATTGTCAAATCTGACAAATAAATTCAAGGGTCAGTGGATTTTTTTTCATTTCACTCAAAAAATTATGTTACATTCAATCTGAATTTTTTATATACATACATTCATTCAAAACTATTTACTTTTACCTAAACTTCAAATTTTAAATTATTCAAATTCAAACAAAAAATTCGTTGCTTGTATGAAACAATTTACTTACATTCATTCTGAACTATTTATTTGTATCTAAATTTCAATTTTTTTGACTTATTCCAATTCAAACAAAAAATACGTTGATTTGTCCGGAAGAATTTACGTTCATTCAAATCTATTTTTTCATCTAGATTTTTGAATTTAAAGTTAATTGAATTCAAAAAAACTTTGATTTGTCCGAAAGAATGCACATATATTTTTATCTAGATATTTCAACTTTAAATTATTCGAATTCAAACAAAAATTTGGTTGATTTGTCCGAAAGAATTTATGTTCATTCATTCAAACCTATTTTTGCATCTAGATTTTTACACTGAAAATTCTCTGAATTCAAAAAAAAATCTTTTTTTAAATAATGTACATATATTTTTAGCTAGATTTTTAAATTTTAAATATTCATATTCAACCAAAAAATCTGTTCATTTTCCGAAATAATTTACGTACATTGATTCAAACCTTTTATTTTTATCTACATTTATAAATTTATAATTATTCGAATTCAAAAAAAATTAGTTGATTTGTCTGAAAGAATTTACGTACCATCATTCTGAAGTATTTACTTTTATCTAGATTTTTAGATTTAAAATTATATGAATTCAAACAAAACATTCAGTGAGCCGCAAAAAGAAAAACATTCAGTGATTTGTCTGGAAGAATTTACGTACATTAACTCAACACTATTTATTTTTATCTATATTGTAAAATTTTAAATTTATTAGAATTCAAAAATATATATTTGTTGATTTTCCTTTAAAAAATTATGAAAATTTGACCATTTTGTGGGTGAGCGAAATTCTGGCATCATCTTTAGCGCGCAGATCATGGACATTTTTTTAACAGGGATGTCACGCCGCTTGTTCTAGAGGATATTTGAATTCAATTGCGCCGTGCCGATCTCTAACTCTTGGGTTGGAGGAAATAAATTTCATGGCGGCACGAACAAAACCAACATATCTCCGTTGTACACTAATCGGAATTGTTGCCAAAGTAAATAGTTCTGTTTGTCAGCATACCGGAACCATCATAGTGCGAATCCACAAGGCCCTCTTTTATCTTTCTCAATTTCTCCCGTCCCAACACGTGCTGAAAAATAGGCAACGCAGGCTTTTACATAACTAAATTGAAAGTGAGGGTGTTTCTGCCAAAAATAACATGTGCGCATCACTCCAGCCTGTTCTAGTCACTGCCAATGGGCCATAGCCACACTAGCATGTCACACAAGCGTGAGATACGTCTGGATACGAAATTTGTGACCGTATTCGCACGCGGCTCAAGTTAGATGACTTCAAACACGTATTTTACAAGTTTATGCACCAAACTGACCATTCGATGTAAGTTCTATGACCACCGGTGTATTTATCTCATAAAAAAATCACACCATTAGTTGTATTAAAGAGCAGTATATATTCGGGAAAAGTTCTCCTAATATAATTCACACCATTAGTTGTATTAAAGAAGGTGCAAATTATATTAAAGAGCAGTAAATTATATTTGGAGTCATTAGTTGTAACTTATCTTATCATACACTTTAATCGTAGCAAGGCTTTATGGTATATATAAAAAAATCTTAGTAGCTTCAGTGTGGACTTTGCCACTACAATATTCTACGCGGCCTCATTTAGTAATAACATTTTCTGAGATTTCAAATAGAATAAACTTCCTGTCACTATAAATTGGCAGCCAAATTATAGAGAGAGAGAGAGAGAGAGAGAGAGAGAGAGAGAGAGAGAGAGAGAGAGAGAGAGAGAGAGGGGGGGGCAGTGGGACTGGGAGAGGAAGAGTTTATCATTGAAACTTTTACGGCACATCTACTGTAAATGCCCATTCCAAGATTTAAGACATTGGATTTAAACAGCAAAATCTGTTCAGCCAATTGGCAGCCAAACAAATAAATGAAATATACTTATTTTACCTTTTTTTATGGTCAAGGCTGCATCTACTACATCTTTCCACTGTCATCTAGGCATAACCAATCACACATTAGAGACGATAATCCAATACCTACCAGTGAGTATAAACATGGCAAATTTAAGAGTGAATTCCGGTTTTTATCCCCTATTTTGAAATTTTTGATACTAATTACTCCATTTAGTGGGATTTCATCCGTTTTACCCCATTTAGTAGAAGTGTTGCCACAATTTACTCTGTATAAAATTTTGTGAGTGTTCTGACCGATGGGTCCCAATTGTAATGTCCAGCTAGCATGACACATCGGCGCGGTTTTTATGAAAAAGGGTTTCCCCCGCTTTATATATAAAGCACCAACACTTATATCCAAGCCACTGATACAAACGCACGGCACACAACCCAAGGCAAGATAAAAGAATGCCGGGCACCGACACACAACCTCAACGACTACTAAGTATCAACAAAATGAGCAAAAAGAACCACTTGTAGCTGACGGAGACCACCATCAAGATGAGAGATCATCCGGGAAGAAGTGCAACGGACAACGCCGGACCGAGGGCTCCAAAACGATGCCTCCAAGAAGGGCATGACCACGGACCGTCGCCATCGTCCGATCCAAAGATCAGGTTTTCACCCGGAACAAGACGGGAGGAGTGAGAGCACCACGACGGAGCCTGCAAGGAGGAACATGACGTCCGCAGACGCCGCCACCGTCGACCCGTGCACGGACAGGTAAGTGATGAACCCCGGTGCTCCACCCTTCCGCTGCATCCCCGATCTGCCAACCACCTGCAACCATGCCACCCAAGCGGCCATGGTTGCTCGCCCGCATCCGAGTCGCGCAGTCCGCCTACGACCAACGCGACTCCCACCGCCAGGGCCGCCGCCCCGCCACCGGGCCACCCCGAGAAGCCCCAAAGGTCACTCCTTGGACAAGATCCATGAGCCCAACCACCTCTGAACCGCCGGCGACCACTGCCTCAAGAGGAACCGTGCCCAGTCGGCCGGGGGAAGGGGGAGGAGGAGGAGCGGCCTATGGCCACGACCGGCACCTCTGCGCCGGCGACGGGGTACGCAACGGTGCACCCGTCGCCCCTACCAGCTCCCCCCCCTCCCCCGAGACCCCCTGTCTCGCCCCCGAAGCAGAACGTCCAGATCCGCAAGAGAGCACCGGCCACCGCCCACTGCCGAGGAGGAGGGAGCACGGAACCGCCAAGCAGCAGCCATGAGAGGTCACCAGGGAGGCCCTCCCGCGCCGAGCGCCGCCGTCCAGCCGCAAGGGCCCGGCTGGACGGGGCCGCCCCCCTCCACTGCTGCCATGCCGCCCCTCCACCAGAGATCCACGGCGAGAGGGGCCGCCCGCGACCCGCAGCGCCAGACGTGGCGCCGAGGCGCTGCTGCCGCCACCCACCGACCTGCACCACCACCATGCCGCCCGTCGCCCGACGCCACACCGCCGTCGCTAGCCCACTCCGGAGCGCCGCCGCACCGCTACGCCCGGCATCGAGCACAGCATCCCCGCCGGCGAGATCTGGCCACGCTGCACCTTCCGCGCAAGGAGACGAAATGGCCCCGCCGCCGCCGGCGACGACCGGGCTTCGCCCGCTCGTGCCCCCTGGCGGTGGCGAGGGAGGAGAGAGAGAAGGAGGGGGGTGGCGGCGGCGGCGCTAGGGTTGCCTCCCGGACGCCCGCGGGAGCGCCGCGGGAGGGGAGAGGAGAGACAGAATTTTCCCCCCAATTTTTCCTGATTGTTTTTCTGCACGCTGAACCGTATCGTCGTAGCTTCTCCTGACCGGCCAGGCTCGATATGATCGCACCAGAGCAGCTTGGGAAAGATATACTAACTCTCTACCGGTCTAACATATTTGCTACCACCGGAAACGGAACTTCTGAAGCATCATTTAACTAGTTTATGCTTGGCTTGGCATTCATATATGTACGTGCATCAGAGTTAGTGAAGTAGTATATTTACACCACTTTTAATCTGATCAGCAGAATCATGCATACTTAAGGAACACATACATGATTTCAGATTATATCAGTAACAATTTCTCCTATAATTTATTCAATGGGAACGTGCCACGCTGATCAAGTATAGTCATCTCATCACAATACTTCTTCGAATTGGAAAGAAGTGGTCTAAACCTATCTAATATGCATCCCAGACCGAGAGAAAATATAGCCACAAAAAACCTAACCACCGGGGGTGAGAAACAGAGGATGCGGGCATGCATGGGAGGGGAGACAATTGCCGTACTGGGTGCTGCTCGCATCAACGACCGCCAACGGCCATGCCTTGAAGGCTTGACTGTCGCCCGTCGCCTACATCGTCCTACCCCCTCCTAGCGAAGGAGGCAGTGGTTTTGAGACAGGCTAGGGCAAGATCGTCCGTGCGATTGGAATGCGAGTGATGCGTGTCGTGAATAATGGAGGCCAGTGTGGTGCGGCACGACCTGGGCGACTTGGCCATCGGGCGCTGGCGAGCTGCTCTGCTGCGATCATATCGAGCCTGGCCGGTCGGGAGAAGCTAGGCGATGCTGCTCGGTGTGCAGAAAAACCATCAGAAAAACCCGCCGATGTGGCATGCCAGCTGGACCTTACAAAGTTACAATTGTGACCCATCAGTCAGAATGTTCACAAAATTTTAAACAAAGTAAATTGTGGCAACACTTAATGGGCTAAAATGGATGAAATCCTACTAAATGGGGTAATTGGTGTCAAAAATATCAAAATAGGTGGTAAAATCCGGAATTCACTCCAAATTTAAACACCCCCCCCCCTCTTGAAACAGAGGCACAACTGATTGATTCCTCACCTGTAATAAAACATTATTAGTTTTAAAATCATGGGAAAACACTGAAAGTACCATCAGATGATAAGAAATCAGTTAATACCTCTGAAGGATATATATCATATTTACAGCAATAGCACTTAATTTGTTTCTATTGCAACAATACTGCAATTTGTTAACAAATATCAATGGCTAAAAGATGTGCACTCACCGAATGAAAACTGAGCAGACAAGAGTCAAGACAGAGGTAAAGGCCTTACCATTTCTTAAATCAGTTCTGCACGGTAATAACTACTCTGGATCACATTACTCCTGTGTGCTAAATTCAGTAAAAACTGAGCACAGACAAATGTAGCAACACCTTTTCCTTTCTGTAGCACAGGAACTAGCTAGTTCAAGGAACAAAACTTCCACCTGCAAAACCCAGAAGGCTGTAAATCTTGTATAAGATGATAGGCATGTGGTCATTATAACATGATAGAGGAATGTGGCGGTGGCACATTTTTTGTATCTCGGGCATTTTTGTTTCCATTTTTTTGGGAGATTGCGGGGTCAGATCAGGGTGAAGTTTTCGTATATGGGCATGATAGAGGAATGCGGCGGTGGCACATTCTTTGTATCTCGGGCATTTTTCGTTTCTGTTTTTTGGGAGATCGCGGGGTCAGCTCAGGGTAAAGTTTTCGTATATGGGATTAATGAACATGATGCATCATACATCATTGAGTTAATTTGGATCATTGGATCGATATGGCTGGAGGGTGGATATGTGTCGGATCTGTCAAATTGGTGCTTTGGTAAATGGCATGACTATCTTTGAATAATCATGCTAAGTGTCGAATTAGGGTTTTTTTTTCTGTCTATTTGACGCCTCATATATCTAGACTACTGTGTAAAGTATGCTGGTTGTAACTGTGCCATAGCATGGTGGACAGCTATACGTGCTCTATTCTTCTGATCGAACTGTCTCTATTGTTCAGCACTTGGTATTAGACAATGCACATGAAGAACACATACCAGAGTATGGGACAGCAGGCTTGTGATTTGGCGTTTCTACCTCCACAACAGGCAGCGTTGTTTGCTCCAAATCCAAGCGCAAGGGTTTATAATGGTGGCATGTTCTCCTTCTTCAGTTGATAAACCAATGTATCAATCCCTAGAGATAACACCCTTAGCCTTAGTCCAGCAGCATTGCAATACAATTAAATGCCTATTTTGTGCCTCAACAAGTAATTAGGAGATAATGTGGCATGCAAGTGTTTTTCTATTTTCAGTATAAATAGCAACTGAAAATGAAAGTGCATGCAAGTGTTTTGGAGATTTTCTTATGATGGAAATTAGATCAGGGTTTATAGGTTCATTAGTAGCATCTCTTGTGTAAGTGGTTACTCAGACACACTACTGCAACCTGACCCTTCCATGACGAGCCATCCCTCATGGTGCACTAGCTCGTCGGAGGAGGCACCATCGCTGACGGGTGCCATGTTTTTTTAGGGGTGTCAAGTTGACCGTAAGTGGAGGCCACACCCAGGCCGGACGGCTGGACCTCGCAAAATCTGCCTTTCAGTAGTGAGACATCCAGGGGACCATAAAGCCCACACAGCCGATGTCACCACGGACTGGCGGCTCCAGGCGCCCATTAGGCCTTATACAATGCAAAGTGCTTAGAGAAAAGACCAGATTTTTCTTAATCATCAGCGTTTATTTGTACTAGGTAAACGCTTAATTAGGCGTCTCTCTTATAGAAATATGTACTAGTGCTTTAAATAAAAATCCAATTTATTTTTCTAAGCATTTAGCATTGTATAAGGCCTCAGTGGAGAGTCTTTGGCGCTAACGGGCATTATGGGCTGGTCGTCAGTGGCTTACATGCACGGTGGTTTCATATAGTATCCTCTTCCCCCTCCCCTTCCCTCCTAAAACTATGTCCCAATCCCCTCTCGCCTCTGTCGTCGCCTTCTGGCCCCGCGATGCCGTCTCCTCCTGGCGCCGATCTGGCGTGACGCTGGTGCCTCTGCCCTGATCCCCCCCTCCTTGATGTCCTCGCCCCATCAGCGATGTTGGACGGACGACACCGTCTCCTCCCGGTAGAACCCGTTGTCACCTCCTCGCAGATGCAACCGTCTCCTTTCCTGCCATGTGTGTGCGCGCGGTCAGTTGGTGGTGGTCCAGTAACGGCGCCACTAGTGGCCTCTCGCACGTGTCCTCTTTGTCTCCTCTCTTCGATGGTGGCGCCGGTTGTGGCCTCTCATGCTCGTGCGGTCATAGGATAGACCGGTGCCCCGACTCGTCCATCTTGTCGGAAGTTTGGGCTCCCCGCTCTGCGGTGCGACGGCGGCGAGTTTCTGTAGCCGCAGCGGCAGTGACAGTTTTGTTGGGAACATAGTAATTTCAGAAAATTTCCTACGCACACACAGGATCATGATGATGCATAGCAACAAGAGGGGAGAGTGTGTCCACGTACCCTCGTAGACCGAAAGCGGAAGCGTTATGACAACGCGGTTGATGTAGTCGTACGTCTTCACGATCCGACCGATCCAAGTACCGAACGCACGGCACCTCCGAGTTCAGCACACGTTCAGCTCAATGACGTCCCACGAACTCCGATCCAGTAGAGCTTTGCGGGAGAGTTCCGTCAGCACGACGGCATGATGACGGTGATGATGTTGCTACCGACCCAGGGCTTCGCCTAAGCACCGCTACGATATGACCGAGGTGGAATATGGTGGAGGGGGGCACCGCACACGGCTAAGAGATCAAGAGATCAATTATTGTGTCTCCAAGGGGTGCCCCCCTCCCCGTATATAAAGGAGTGGAGGAGGGGGAGGGCTGGCCCTCTCTATGGCGCGCCCTAGGGGAGTCCTACTCTCACCGGGAGTAGGATTCCCCCTTTCCTAGTAGAACTAGGAGCCCTTCCAAGTAGTAGGAGTAGGAGAGAAGGAAAGAGGGGGAGAGGGAGAAGGAAAAGGGGGCTGCACCCGTTGTCCAATTCGGATCAGAGAGGGGGCGCGCGCCTCCTTTCTTTTGGCCTCTCTCTTCTATTCCCGTATGGCCCAATAAGGCCCAATATATCTCCCGGTGAATTCCCGTAACTCCCCGGTACTCCGAAAACACCCGAATCACTCGGAACCTTTCCGATGTCCGAATATAGTCGTCCAATATATCGATCTTTACGTCTCGACCATTTCGAGACTCCCTCGTCATGTCCCCGATCTCATCCGGGACTCCGAACTACCTTCGGTACATAAAATTACATAACTCATAATACAAATCGTCACCGAACTTTAAGCGTGCGGACCCTACGGGTTCGAGAACTATGTAGACATGACCGAGACACATCTCCGGTCAATAACCAATAGCGGAACCTGGATGCTCATATTGGCTCCTACATATTCTACGAAGATCTTTATCGATCAAACCGCATAACAACATACGTTGTTCCCTTTGTCATCGGTATGTTACTTGCCCGAGATTCGATCGTCGGTATCTCAATACCTCGTTCCATAACACATCATCCCGCAACTAACTCATTAGTTACAATGCTTGCAAGGCTTATAGTGATGTGCATTACCGAGTGGGCCCAAAGATACCTCTCCGACAATCGGAGTGACAAATCCTAATCTCGAAATACGCCAACCCAACAAGTACCTTCGGAGACACCTGTAGAGCACCTTTATAATCACCCAGTTACGTTGTGACGTTTGGTAGCACACAAAGTGTTCCTCCGGTAAACGAGAGTTGCATAATCTCATAGTCATAGGAACATGTATAAGTCATGAAGAAAGCAATAGCAACATACTAAACGATCAAGTGCTAAGCTAACGGAATGGGTCAAGTCAATCACATCATTCTCTAATGATGTGATCCCGTTAATCAAATGACAACTCATGTCTATGGCTAGGAAACTTAACCATATTTAATTAACGAGCTAGTCAAGTAGAGGCATACTAGTGACACTCTGTTTGTCTATGTATGCACACATGTATTATGTTTCCGGTTAATACAATTCTAGCATGAATAATAAACATTTATCATGAAATAAGGAAATAAATAATAACTTTATTATTGCCTCTAGGGCATATTTCCTTCAGTCTCCCACTTGAACTAGAGTCAATAATCTAGATCACATCGTCATGTGATTTAACATCAATAGTTCACATCACCATGTGATTAACACCCATAGTTCACATCGTCATGTGACCAACACCCAAAGGGTTTACTAGAGTCAATAATCTAGTTCACATCGATACGTGATTAACACCCAAAGAGTACTAAGGTGTGATCATGTTTTGCTCGTGAGAAAAGTTTAGTCAACGGGTCTGTCACATTCAGATCCGTAAGTATTTTGCAAATTTCTATGTCTACAATGCTCTGCACTGAGCTACTCTAGCTAATTGCTCTCACTTTCAATATGTATCCAGATTGAGACTTAGAGTCATCTGGATCGGTGTAAAAACTTGCATCGACGTAACTCTTTACCATGAGCTCTTTTATCACCTCCATAATCGAGAAATATTTCCTTAGTCCTCACTAAGGATATTCTTGACCGCTGTCCAGTGATATACTCCTAGATCAAAAATTGTACTCCCTCGCCAAACTCAGAGCAAGGTATACAATAGGTCTGGTACACATCATAGCATACTTTATAGAACCTATGACTGAGGCATAGGGAATGACTTTTCATTCTCTTTCTATTTTCTGCCATGGTCGGGTTTTGAGTCTTACTCAACTTCACACCTTGCAACACAGGCAAGAACTCCTTCTTTGACTGTTCCATTTTGAACTACTTCAAAATATTATCAAGGTATGTACTCATTGAAAAATCTTATCAAGCGTCTTGATCTATCTCTAGATCTTGATGCTCAATGTGTAAGCAGCTTCACCGAGGTCTTTCTTTGAAAAACTCCTTTCAAACACTCCTTTATGCTTTGCAGAATAATTCTACATTATTTTCGATCAACAATATGTCATTCACATATACTTATCAGAAATGTTGTAGTGCTCCCACTCACTTTCTTGTAAATACAGGCTTCTCCAAAAGTCTGTATAAAACCATATGCTTTGATCACACTTTCGAAACGTTTATTCCAACTCCGAGATGCTTGCACCAGTCCATAAATGGATCGCTGGAGCTTGCACATTTTTGTTAGCACCTTTAGGATTGACAAAATCTTCTGGTTGCATCATATACAACTCTTCTTTAAGAAATCCATTAAGGAATGTAGTTTTGACATTCATTTGCCAAATTTCATAAAATGTGGCAATTTGCTAACATGATTCGGACAGACTTAAGCATAGATACGAGTGAGAAAATCTCATCGTAGTCAACACCTTGAACTTTGTCAAAAACCTTTTTCGACAAGTCGAGCTTTGTAGATAGTAACACTACTATCAGCGTCTGTCTTCCTCTTGAAGATCCATTTATTTTCTATGGCTTGCCGATCATTGGACAAGTCAATCAAAGTCCACACTTTGTTCTCATATATGGATCCCATCTCATATTTTATGGCCTCAAGCCATTTCGCGGAATCTGGGCTCATCATCGCTTCCTCATAGTTCGTAGGTTCATCATGGTCTAGTAACATGACTTCTAAAATAGGATTACCGTACCACACTGGTGCGGACTGTACTCTGGAAGACCTACGAGTTTCTGTAATAACTTGATCTGAAGTTTCATGATCATCATCATTAACTTCCTCACTAATTGGTGTAGGAATCACTGGAACTGATTTCTGTGATGAACTACTTTCCAATTCGGGAGAAGGTACAATTACCTCATCAAGTTCTACTTTCCTCCCACTCACTTCTTTCGAGAGAAACTTCTTCTCTAGAAAGGATCCATCTTAGCAATGAATATTTTTGCCTTCGGATCTGTGATAGAAGGTGTACCCAATAGTTTCCTTTGGGTATTCTATGAAGACGCACTTCTCCGATTTGGGTTCGAGCTTATCAGGTTAAAACTTTTTCACATAAGCGTCGCAGCCCCAAACTTGAAGAAACGACAACTTTGGTTTCTTGCCAAACCACAGTTCATAAGGCGTCGTCTCAATGGATTTTGATGGTGCCCTATTTAAAGTGAATGCAGTTGTCTCTAATGTATAACCCCAAAACGATAGTGATAAATCGGTAAGATACATCATAGATCGCACCATATACAATAAAGTGCGGTTACGACGTTTCGGACACACCATTACGCTGTGGTGTTCCATGTGGCGTGAGCTTTGAAACTATTCCGCATTGTTTTTAAATGAAGGCCAAACTCGTAACTCAAATATTCTCCTCTACGATCAGATTGTAGAAACTTTATTTTTGTTACGATGATTCTCCACTTCACTCTGAAATTCTTTGAACTTTTCAAATGTTTCAGACTTGTGCTTCATTAAGTAGATATACTCATATCTGCTCAAATCATCTGTGAAGGTCAGAAAATAACGATACCCGCCACGAGCATCAACACTCATTGGACCGCATACATCGGTATGTATTATTTCCAACAAGTCAGTAGCTCGTTCCATTGTTCCGGAGAACGGAGTTTTAGTCATCTTGCCCAAAAGGCACGGTTCGCAAGCATCAAATGATTCATAACCAAGTGATTCCAAAAGTCCATCTTAATGGAGTTTCTTCATGCGCTTTACACCGATATGACCCAAACGGCAGTGCCACAAATAAGTTGCACTATCATTATCAACTTTGCATCTTTTGGCATCAATATTATGAATATGTGTATCACTACGATCGATATCCAATAAACTATTTTCATTGGGTGTATGACCATCGAAGGTTTTATTCATGTAAACAGAACAACAATTATTCTCTGACTTTAAATGAATAATCGTATTGCAATAAACATGATCAAATCATATTTATGATCAACGCAAACGCCAAATAACATTTATTTAGGTTTAACACTAATCTCGAAAGTATAGGGAGTGTGCGATGATGATTACATCAATCTTGGAACCACTTCCAACACACATCGTCACTTTACCCTTAACTAGTCTCTGTTTATTTTGTAACTCCCGTTACGAGTTACTACTCTTAGCAACTGAACCAGTATCAAATACCCAGGGGCTACTATAAACACTAGTAAGGTACACATCAATAACCTGTATATCAAATATACCCTTGTTCACTTTGTCATCCTACTTATCCACCAAATATTCAGGGTATTTCCACTTCCAGTGACCATTTCCTTTGCAGTAGAAGCACTCAGTTTCAGGCTTTGGTCCAGCTTTGGGCTTCTTCACGGGAGTCACAACTTGCTTGCCATTCTACTTGAAGTTTCCCTTTCTTTCCCTTTGCCCTTTTCTTGAAACTAGTGATCTTGTCAATCATCAACACTTGATGTTCTTTCTTGATTTCTACCCTCGTCGATTTCAGCATCACGAAGAGCTCGGGAATCTTTTTCGTCATCCCTTGCATACTATAGTTCACCATGAAGTTCTACTAACTTGGTGATGGTGACTAGAGAACTCTGTCAATCACTATCTTATCTGGAAGATTAACTCCCACTTGATTCAAGCGATTGTAGTACCCAGACAATCTGAGCACATGCTCACTGCTTGAGCTATTCTCCTCCATCTTTTAGCTATAGAACTTGTTGGAAACTTCATATCTCTCAACTCGGGTATTTGCTTGAAATATTAACTTCAACTCCTGGAACATCTCATATGGTCCATGACGTTCAAAACGTCTTTGAAGTCCCGATTCTAAGCCGTTAAGCATGGTGCACTAAACTATCAAGTAGTCATCATATTGAGCTAGCCAAACATTCATAACGTCTGCATCTGCTCCTGCAATAGGTCTGTCACCTAGCGATGCATCAAGTACATAATTTTTCTGTGCAGCAATGAGGATAATCCTCAGATCACGGATCCAATCCGCATCATTGCTACTAACATCTTTCTACATATTTTTCTCTAGGAACATATCAAAAATAATAAATGAGGAGCAACATCGCAAGCTATTGATCTACAACATAGTTATGCAAATACTATCAGGACTAAGTTCATGATAAATTAAAGTTCAATTAATCATATTACTTAAGAACTCCCACTTAGATAGACATCCCTATAATCCTCTAAGTGATCACGTGATCCATATCAACTAAACCATGTCCGATCATCACGTGAGATGGAGTAGTATCAATGGTGAACATCACTATGTTGATCATATATACTATATGATTCACGCTCGATCTTTCGATCTCAGTGTTCCGAGGCCATATCTGCATATGCTAGGCTCGTCAAGTTTAACCTGAGTATTCCGCATGTGCAACTGTTTTGCACCCATTGTATTTGAACGTAGAGCCTATCACACCCGATCATCGCGTGGTGTCTCAGCACGAAGAAATTTCGCAACGGTGCATACTCAGGGAGAACATTTATACCTTGAAATTTAGTGAGAGATCATCTTATAATGCTACCGTCGATCTAAGCAAAATAAGATGCATAAAAGATAAACATGACATGCAATCAATATAAGTGATATGATATGGCCATCATCATCTTGTGCTTGTGATCTCCATCTCCAAAGCATCGTCATGATTTCCATCGTCACCGGCATGACACCATGATTTCCATCATCTTGATCTATATCAATGTGTCGTCACATGGTCATCTCGCCAACTATTTGCTCTTGCAACTATTGCTATCGCATAGCGATAAAGTAAAGCAATTATTTGGCGCTTGCATCTTGTGCAATAAAGAGACAACCATAAGGCTTCTGCCAGTTGCCGATAACTTCAACAAAACATGATCATCTCATACAACAACTTATATCTCATCATGTCTTGACCATATCACATCACAACATGCCCTGCAAAAACAAGTTAGACGTCCTCTACTTTGTTGTTGCAAGTTTTACGTGGCTGCTACGGGCTGAGCAAGAACCGTTCTTACCTACGCATCAAAACCGCAACGATAGTTCGTCAAGTTAGTGTTGTTTTAACCTTCTCAAGGACCGGGCGTAGCCACACTCGGTTCAACTAAAGTTGGAGAAACTGACACCCGCCAGCCACCTGTGTGCAAAGCACGTCGGTAGAACCAGTCTCGCGTAAGCGTATGCGTAATGTCGGTCCGGGCCGCTTCATCCAACAATACCGCCGAACCAAAGTATAACATGCTGGTAAGCAGTATGACTTGTATCGCCCACAACTCACTTGTGTTCTACTCGTGCATATAACATCTACGCATAAAACCTGGCTCTGATACCACTGTTGGGGAACGTAGTAATTTCAAAAAAATTCCTACGGACACACAGGATCATGGTGATGCATAGCAACGAGAGGGGAGAGTGTGTCCACGAACCCTCGTAGACCGAAAGCGGAAGCGTTATGACAACACGGTTGATGTAGTCGTACGACTTCACGATCCGACCGATCCAAGTACCGAACGCACGGCACCTCCGAGTTTAGCACACGTTCAGCTCGATGACGTCCCACGAACTCCGATCCAGCAGAGCATTGCGGGAGAGTTCCGTCAGCACGACGGCGTGATGACGGTGATGATGTTGCTACCAACGCAGGGCTTCGCCTAAGCACCGCTACGATATGACCAAGGTGGAATATGGTGGAGGGGGCACCGCACACGGCTAAGAGATCAAGAGATCAATTGTTGTGTCTCCAAGGGGTGCCCCCCTCCCCGTATATAAAGGAGTGGAGGAGGGGGAGGGCCGGCCCTCTCTATGGCGCTCCCTAGGGGAGTCCTACTCCCACCGGGAGTAGGATTCCCCCTTTCCTAGTAGAACTAGGAGCCCTTCCAAGTAGTAGGAGTAGGAGAGAAGGAAAGAGGGGGAGAGGGAGAAGGAAAAGGGGGCTGCAGCCCTTGTCCAATTCGGACCAGAGGGGGGCGCGCGCCTCCTTCCTTCGAATATCCCATATGGCCCAATAAGGCCCAATACTTCTCCCGGTGAATTCCCGTAACTCCCCGGTACTCCGAAAATACCCGAATCACTCGGAACCTTTCCGATGTCCGAATATAGTCGTCTGATATATCGATCTTTACGTCCCGACCATTTCGAGACTCCTCGTCATGTCCCTGATCTCATCCGGGACTCCGAACTACCTTCGATACATCAAATTACATAACTCATAATACAAATCGTCACCGAACTTTATGCATGCGGACACTACGGGTTCGAGAACTATGTAGACATGACCGAGACACATCTCCGGTCAATAACCAATAGCGGAACCTGGATGCTCATATTGGCTCCTACATATTCTACGAAGATCTTTATCGGTCAAACCGCATAACAACATACGTTGTTCCCTTTGTCATCGGTATGTTACTTGCCCGAGATTCCATCGTCGGTATCTCAATACCTAGTTCAATCTCGTTACCGGCAAGTCTCTTTACTCGTTCCGTAACACATCATCCCGCAACTAACTCATTAGTTACAATGCTTGCAAGGCTTATAGTGATGTGCATTACCGAGTGGGCCCAAAGATACCTCTCCGACAATCGGAGTGACAAATCCTAATCTCGAAATACGCCAACCCAACAAGTACCTTCGGAGACACCTGTAGAGCACCTTTATAATCACCCAGTTATGTTGTGACATTTGGTAGCACACAAAGTGTTCCTCCGGTAAACGGGAGTTGCATAATCTCATAGTCATAGGAACATGTATAAGTCTTGAAGAAAGCAATAGCAACATACTAAATGATCAAGTGCTAAGCTAACGGAATGGGTCAAGTCAATCACATCATTCTCTAATGATGTGATCCCGTTAATCAAATGACAACTCATGTCTATGGCTAGGAAACTTAACCATCTTTAATTAACGAGCTAGTCAAGTAGAGACATACTAGTGACACTCTGTTTGTCTATGTATTCACACATGTATTATGTTTCCGGTTAATACAAGTCTAGCATGAATAATAAACATTTATCATGAAATAAGGAGATAAATAATAACTTTATTATTGCCTCTAGGGCATATTTCCTTCAAGTTCTACCTCCCCGGTCCTCCTCCCGCCTTATCTAGATGCTCTGGGTCATGGACATCGAGCCATGGCCTCGTTGGATGCCATTGTTTATGGATGTTTACTGTTCAGTTAAAATTGATATTGTGCCACTAATTAGGAGATACTTGAGTAGTTCGATGACATTGTTTATGCTATTATATATTGATGTTATGCAGGATTAATTCATCATGCTATTTGATTCCATGATGCACGGTCCTATTTGATTCCATGATTCATTGTGCTATTTTACTGTTCGGTTAAAAAAATTACTACCTCCGTCCGGGTTTATCAGTCCCCTTGTATTTTGGGTCAAACTTTGACCTTTGATTTAACTACTAAAAAATAAGTTATATACCATAAAAATATTATCATTGGAAACCTCTTTCGAATATGAATCCAACAATATAAGTTTTGTGGCATACAACTTAAATTTTGATGGTCAAATCTACGGTTAAAGTTGGGCACAAAATACGAAGGGGACCAATAAACCCGGACGGAGGTAGTAGTATACTGTAACATTAATTAGGAGATACCTGAGTTGTTCGATGCTATTAGTTTAGAACGCTGATAACGTCCACACGTGTAGTGGGAGCAACACCAGCCCACACGCCCTACAACACAAATATTACGCCACGTCACCGCATTCATGTGGGAATCTTTTTGGATTTTCTAGTTTTTAAAATATTTTATCTCTTAAATGAAAAATCTGATTGAAGATTCATTTTCACTATTAAATCCATCGCGACGAGATCTTCGAAACTAGATATCATATCATTATGTTTCGACGACATTTTTGGGGGGTTAAAAGTTGCCATGTCTATTGCACATGAATTGCCATGGTGTTTACACTGAAGTTGCCAAGATATGTTTCAGCTATTTTTTCTTCTACCTTTAAAAGTAAATTTTGACATATTATAAAACGGGAATTAAGAAATTAGACTTGCCATCAACCATAAACTAAAATTGCCATGATACACGCACTTAAAATTGCCAAGGTTCATCCAATAAATAATTTTCATGGTCAAAGTACTGGAATTGCCATGGTCAAAATACTAAAAATGCCATGATCTATAAACTAAAATTGCCACATGGCAACTACAGTGTAAACATCATGGCAACTTTTGGCCAAAAAAAATTTCATCGAATCATAGAACATGGGATCTAGTTTTGAAGATCTCATCGAGACAGATTTAATGGTGAAAACAGATTTTTAATTGGATTTTTTAATTAGGAGATAAAATATTTTTAAGGCCAAAACCAAAAAGATTCCCGCTGATGTCATCTGTTTTGACCTGGCAAAATGAATGGTAATGAAAACGTTTGGGCCATGTTGCTTCGTACCACACGTGTGGGCGTTATCATTTGGGTTAGTTTATGCCATATTTGCTGGATTAATTCATCATTCTATGCATATTTAGAGTACTTGGAAAAAGCAGCGCAGTGGCGCCGAGCAATCTTGTCAGCATCATTACCAGCTCTCTCTCTCTCTCTCTCATGCATGGCTGCACCTCTCGCACGGACACCGCCGATGCCGTGATGGGAGATGGTGTCGGCGCATGGCTGGTGCTCACCATCATGGAGCCTACCAGCTTCCTAATGGCGGCCGTCGTCGAAGCCGACACGGTTGAGGCTGTTGTTCAAGTGCAACACACCAGTGCACTCTCCATTGCACAACCCACCACCGGTGACGCCGTTGAAAAGGAAGACACCGATGCCGGGGCTGCTCACATATGGCCTTTCAGATCTCCATTGACCTTGTCTCACCCGCCATTGTGGCATCGTCTCCGTCACTTGGGCTTCGTCAGATGAGCCCACCCATGCCCACGAAGCCGCGGGAGCCATCCATCATCGTTGTCCACCTATTGTTGGATTACAGTGCTTTTCCTCCCCCACCCCTCCCGGGTAGCTCCCATGACCGTAAGTTACAAGGAAAGAACCCTAGCTGCCGGCTCTACTACCCTGCCTCCCTCCCTCCCCGCCATTGCTACCTCTTGAGCATGCGTTGGTTTTCCCTTGAAGAGGAAAGGGTGATGCAGCAAAGTAGTGTAAGTATTTCCCTCAGTTTTGAGAACCAAGGTATCAATCCAGTAGGAGACAACGCACAAGTCACCTAGTACCTGCACAAACAATCAAGAACCTTGCAACCAACGCGATAAAGGGGTTGTCAATCCCTTCACGGTCACTCGCAAAAGTGAGATCTAATAGAGATAGAAAAATAAATATTTTTGGTATTTTTGTTGTATAGATTGGAAAGTCAAGTTTGCAAAATAGTAAACGAGATGCGATGTAAATAAAAGAGATGCAATATAATAGGAAAGAGACCCGGGGGCCATAGGTTTCACTAGTGGCTTCTCTCAAGATAGCATGAATTACAGTGGGTGAACAAATTACTGCCGAGCGATTGATAGAAAAGCGCATAGTTATGAAGATATCTAAGGCAATGATCATGAATATAGGCATCACATCCGTGTCAAGTAGACCGAAACGATTCTGCATCTACTACTATTACTCCACACATCGACCGCTATCCAGCATGCATCTAGAGTATTAAGTTCATAAGAACGGAGTAACGCATTAAGCAAGATGACATGATGTAGAGGGATAAACTCAAGCAATATGATATAAACCCCATCTTTTTATCCTCGATGGCAACAATACAATACGTGCCTTGCTGCCCCTACTATCACTGGTAAAGGACACCGCAAGATTGAACCCAAAGCTAAGCACTTCTCCCATTGCAAGAAAGATCAATCTAGTAGGCCAAACTAAACCGATAATTCAAAGAGACTTGCAAAGATATCAAATCATGCATATAAGAATTCGAGAAGAACCAAATAATATTCATAGATAATCTTGTTCATAAATCCACAATTCATCGGATCTCGGCAAACACACCGCAAAAGAGTATTACATCGAATAGATCTCCAAGAACATCGAGGAGAACTTTGTATTGAGAATCAAAGAGAGAGAAGAAGCCATCTAGCTAATAAGTATGGACCCGAAGGTATGTGGTAAACTACTCACGCTTCATCGGAGAGGTAATGGTGTTGATGTAGAAGCCCTCCATGATCGATTCCCCCTCCGGCAGATCGCCGGAAAAGGCCCCAAGATGGGATCTCACGGGTGCAGAAGGTTGCGGCGGTGGAAAAGTGGTTTCGTGGCTCTCCCTGATGTTTCTAGGGTATAAGAGTATATATAGGCGAAAGAAGTACGTCGGTGGAGCTACGAGGGGCCCACGAGGGTGGGGGCGCGCCTACCCCCCTGGGCGTGCCCTCCTGCCTCATGGCTTCCTTGTGGAGTTCCAGACTTCGACTCCAAGTCTTCTGGATTGCTTTCGGTCCAAGAAAGATCATCGCGAAGGTTTCATTCCGTTTGGACTCCGTTCGGTATTCCTTTTCTGCAAAACTCTAAAATAGGCAAAAAAACAGAAACTGGCACCGGGCCTCCGGTTAATAGGTTAGTCCCAAAAATAATATTAAAGAGCATATTAAAGCCCATTAAACATCCAAAACAGATAATATAATAGCATGGAACAATCAAAAATTATAGATACGTTGGAGACGTATCAAGCATCCCCAAGCTTAATTCCTGCTCGTCCTCGAGTAGGTAAATGATAAAAACAGAATTTTTGATGTGGAATGCTACCGAACATAATTATCAATTTAATTTCCTTTATTGTGGCATGAATGTTCAGATCTGAAAGATTCAAGAAAAAAGTTTAATATTGACATAAAAATAATAATACTTCAAGCATACTAACAAAGTAATCATGTCTTCTTAAAATAACATGGCCAAAGAAAGTTCATCCCTACAAAATCATATAGTTTGGCTATGCTCCATCTTCGTCACACAAAATATTCAAATCATGCACAACCCCGGTTTCAGCCAAGCAATTGTTTCATACTTTAGTATTCTCAAACTTTTTCAACTTTCACGCAATACATGAGCGTGAGCCATGGACATAGCACTATAGGTGGAATAGAGTGGTGGTTGTGGAGAAGACAAAAAAGAGGAAGATGGTCTCACATCAACTAGGCATATTAATGGGCTATGGAGATGCCCATCAATATATATCAATGTGAGTGAGTAGGGATTGCC
The DNA here is from genome assembly GCF_002575655.3 of Aegilops tauschii subsp. strangulata. Taxonomy (NCBI): domain Eukaryota; kingdom Viridiplantae; phylum Streptophyta; class Magnoliopsida; order Poales; family Poaceae; genus Aegilops; species Aegilops tauschii. The sequence goes on from NC_053039.3 coordinate 7,447,277, forward strand.
ATGCAATGGATGCACTAGAGCTATAAATGTATGAAAGCTCAACAAAAGAAACTAAGTGGGTGTGCATCCAACTTGCTTGCTCACGAAGACCTAGGGCATTTTGAGGAAGCCCATTATTGGAATATACAAGCCAAGTTCTATAACGAAAATTCCCACTAGTATATGAAAGTGACAAAATAAGAGACTCTCTATCATGAAGATCATGGTGCTACTTTGAAGCACAAGTGTGGAAAAAGGATAGTAGCATTGTCCCTTCTCTCTTTTTCTCTCTCTCTCTCTCTTTTTGTTTGGCTTATTTGGCCTCTTTTTTTCTCATTGGCTTCTTTGGCCTCTTTTTTTATTTCCTCACACGGGACAATGCTCTAATAATGATGATCATCACACTTCTATTTACTTACAACTCAAGAATTACAACTCAATACTTAGAAAAAAAATATGACTCTATATGAATGCCTCCGGCGGTGTACCGGGATGTGCAATGAATCAAGAGTGACATGTATGAAAAATTATGAATGGTGGCTTTGCCACAAATACGATGTCAACTACATGATTGCAAAGCAATATGACAATGATGGAGCGTGTCATAATAAACGGAATGGTTGAAAGTTGCATGGCAATATATCTCGGAATGGCTATGGAAATGCCATAATAGGTAGGTATGGTGGCTGTTTTGAGGAAGATATATGGTGGGTGTATGGTACCGGCGAAAGTTGCGCGGTACTAGAGAGGCTAGCAATGGTGGAAGGGTGAGAGTGCGTATAATCCATGGACTCAACATTAGTCATAAAGAACTCACATACTTATTGCAAAAATCTACAAGTCATCAAAACCAAGCACTACGCACATGCTCCTAGGGGAAGGGTTGGTAGGAGTTAACCATCGCGCGATCCCGACCTCCACACATAAGGAAGACAATCAATAAATAAATCATGCTTCAAATTTGTTACACAACGGTTACCATGCGTGCATGCTACGGGACTTGCAAACCTCAACACAAATATTTCTCAAATTCACAATTATTCTACTAGCATGACTCTAATATCACCATCCTCATATCTCAAAACAATCATCAAGCATCAAACTTCTCAGAGTATTTGACGCACTTTATATGAAAGTTTTTATTATACCCATCTTGGATGCCCATCATATTAGGACTAGTTTTATAGCCAAAGCAAATTACCATGCTGTTCTAAAAGACTCTCAAAATAATATAAGTGAAGCATGAGAGATCAATAATTTCTATAAAATAAAACCACCACCGTGCTCTAAAAAGATATAAGTGAAGCACTAGAGCAAAATTATCTAGCTCAAAAGATATAAGTGAAGCACATAGAGTATTCTAATAAATTCCGATTCATGCGTGTCTCTCCCAAAAGCTGTGTACAGCAAGGATGATTGTGGTAAACTAAAAAGCAAAGACTCAAATCATACAAGACGCTCCAAGCAAAACACATATCATGTGGTGAATAAAAATATAGCCTCAAGTAAAGTTACCGATAGACAAAGACGAAAGAGGGGATGCCTTCCGGGGCATCCCCAAGCTTAGGCCTTTGGTTGTCCTTGAATTTTACCTTGCGGTGCCTTGGGCATCCCCAAGCTTAGGCTCTTGCCACTCCTTATTCCAAAATCCATCAAATCTTTACCCAAAAACTTGAAAACTTCACAACACAAAACTTCAACAGAAAATCTCATGAGCTCCTTTAGTATAAGAAAATAAACCACCACTTTAAGGTACTGTAATGAACTCATTATTTATTTATATTGGTGTTGAACCTACTGTATTCCAACTTCTCTATGGTTCATACCCCCCGATAGTACTCATAGATTCATCAAAATACGCAAACAAGACACGAAAAACAGAATCTGTCAAAAACAGAACAGTCTGTAGCAATCTGTAACTTTCGAATACTTCTGTAACTCCAAAAGTCCTGAGATATTAAGTCCTAAGCAATTTGTTTATTAATCTTCTTAAAAAAGAATCAACTGAAAATCACGTTCCTGTGATTTATGAAAATTATTTTCGTGCGTGCAAAAGTTTCTGTTTTTCAGCAAGATCAAATTAACTATCACCGTAGGCTATCCTAAAGGTATTACTTGACACAAACACTAATTAAAACACAAAACCACATCTAACCAGGACCTAAAAAGCAAGAACAAAAATAAAATTGGGTTGCCTCCCAACAAGCGCTATTGTTTAACGCCCCTAGCTAGGCAATGATAATTTCAATGATGCTCACAAGAAAGATAGCAATTGAAACACGAAGAGAGCATCATGTAGCATTTGAAAGACACATCTAAGTCTAACATACTTCCTATGCATAGGCATCTTATAGGCAAACAAATTATCAAGGAAAGCAAAAACTAGCATATGCAAAGAAGAAGAAAGAAACAATAGCAATCTCACCATAACGGGAGGTAATTTAGTAACATGAAAATTTCTACAACCATATTTTCCTCTCTCATAATAATTACATGTAGGATCATAAGCAATTCAACAAAATATCTATCACATAACATATTCTCAACATGATCCACATGCATGCAAATTTGACACTCTTCCAAAATAGTGGGATTAACATTAACTAAAGTCATGACCTCTCCAAACCAACTTTTATCAAAAAAATTATAAGATTGAACATCCTCCAAATATGTGGGATCTAAAGTTGACACTCTTCCAAACCCACTTTCAAAATTATTGCAAAAATTATTATCAATCTCATATTCATCATGGGGCTTAAATAAATTTTCAAGATCATAAGAAGAATCACCCCAATCATGATCATTGCAACAAGTAGTGGACATAGCAAAACTAGCATCCCCAAGCTTAGGATTTTGCATATTATTAGCACAATTGACATCAAGAGAATTTATAGTAAAATCATTGCAATCATGTTTTTTATTCAAGGAGCTACCGTGAATCTCTTCATAAATTTCTTCATCACAATTTTCAGATTCACGAATTTCAAGCAAAACCTCATAAAGATAGTCTAGTGCACTCAACTCACTAGCAATAGGTTCATCGTAATTGGATCTCTTAAAAAGATTAGCAAGTGGATGAGGATCCATAAACTTTTAGCAAGCAAAGATGCAAGCAAAAAGAAGGCACATGGTAACACAAGCAAACAAAATATCAAACGGAGGAGGGGCGAAGAAAAGGCAAAGGTTTTCGAAAATCGTTTTAGAAGTGGGGGAGAGGAAAACGAGAGGCGAATGGTAAATAATGTAATGCGAGGGAGAAGAGTTTATGATGGGTACTTGGTATGTCTTGACATGGCGTAGATCTCCCCGGCAACGGCGCCAGAAATCCTTCTTGCTACCTCTTGAGCATGTGTTGGTTTTCCCTTGAAGAGATAAGGGTGATGCAGCAAAGTAGCATAAGTATTTCGCTCAGTTTTGAGAACCAAGGTATCAATCCAGTAGGAGACAACGCATAAGTCACCTAGTACCTGCACAAACAATCAAGAACCTTGCAACCAATGCGATAAAGGGGTTGTCAATCCCTGCACGGTCACTCACAAAAGTGAGATCTAATAGAGATAGTAAAATAAATATTTTTGGTATTTTTGTTGTATAGATTGGAAAGTAAAGATTGCAAAATAGTAAACGAGATGCGATGTAAATAAAAGAGATGCAATATAATAGGAAAGAGACCCGGGGGCCATAGGTTTCACTAGTGGCTTCTCTCAAGATAGCATGTATTACGATGGGTGAACAAATTACGGCCGAGCAATTGATAGAAAAGCACATAGTTATGAAGATATCTAAGGCAATGATCATGAATATAGGCATCACGTCCGTGTCAAGTAGACCGAAACGATTCTGCATCTACTACTATTACTCCGCACATCGACCGCTATCCAGCATGCATCTAGAGTATTAAGTTCATAAGAACGGAGTAACGCATTAAGCAAGATGACATGATGTAGAGGGATAAACTCAAGCAATATGATGTAAACCCCATCTTTTTATCCTCTATGGCAACAATACAATACGTGCCTTGCTGCCCCTACCTTCACTGGAAAGGAACACCGCAAGATTGAACCCAAAGCTAAGCACTTCTCCCATTGCAAGAAAGATCAATCTAGTAGGCCAAACTAAACCGATAATCCGAAGAGACTTGCAAAGATATCAAATCATGCATATAAGAATTCAGAGAAGAGCCAAATAATATTCATAGATAATCTTGTTCATAAATCCGCAAATCATCGGATCTCGGCAAACACACCGCAAAAGAGTATTACATCGAATAGATCTCCAAGAACATCGAGGAGAACTTTGTATTGAGAATCAAAGAGAGAGAACAAGCCATCTAGCTAATAACTATGGACCCGAAGGTCTGTGGTAAACTACTCACGCTTCATCGGAGAGGTAATGGTGTTGATGTAGAAGCCCTCTGTGATCGATTCCCCCTCCGGCAGATCGCCGGAAATGGCCCCAAGATGGGATCTCATGGGTACAGAAGGTTGCGGCGGTGGAAAAGTGGTTTCGTGGCTCTCCCTAATGTCTCTAGGGTATAAGAGTATATATAGGTGAAAGAAGTACGTCGGTGGAGTTACGAGGGGCCCATGAGGGTGGGGGCGCGCCTACCCCCCTGGGCATGCCCTCCTGCCTTGTGGCTTCCTCGTGGAGTTCCAGACTTTGACTCCAAGTCTTCTGGATTGCTTTCGGTCCAAGAAAGACCATCGCGAAGGTTTCATTCCGTTTGGACTCCGTTTGGTATTCCTTTTCCGCAAAACTCTAAAATAGGCAAAAAAACAGAAACTGGCACTGGGCCTCCGGTTAATAGGTTAGTCCCAAAAATAATATAAAAGAGCATATTAAAGCCCATTAAACATCCAAAAAAGATAATATAATAGCATGGAACAATCAAAAATTATAGATACGTTGGAGACGTATCAGCCGTCGCCGGCAAGCGCTAACGGGAAAAGCCCGGTCGGTGCGGCGGTAGCGGGGCCATTACTTCTCCTCCGTCCAGTGGGTGTGGCGCAGGATTTGCCACTTCGGATGGTAGCTTTGGGCTGTTGTGGGGCCCAGTGGCGCGGAGGCGGGCATACGGTGCGGCCATCTGGTGGCGGATCTCAGCCATCCTGCGCTCGGGCGTGGTGCAGCAGCTGTGGGTGATCTCGTCTCGGGAGGTGGCGCGTAGGTGGGCACCCGGTCAGATACAATCGGGTCTGATGTGTGGCAGCGGCGGGGGCTCGTCTGGGATCCTGTAGAGGCTGATCCACGGCAGCCTGGTCCTCACCTCACGCGTGGTGCAGTGGTCAGTCGGTTTTGCGGCGGTTAGCAGAGTCTTGGTGGCGGCGTGCGTGGGACGGCAGGGCACGGGGTGTGTGGATGCTTAGTCGGATCTAAGCTTCCGTTGTGGGCATCACTACTAGGAAAATGTTTATACACAGTAGCTTAGTAGTAGCGCTGTAAAATAGTAACCGCTGCTGCTAGTTATCAGTAGCGCTGTTCCTGGGCGGCGCTACTAGTAACTCTATAGTAGTAGCGCTGGAAAACAAAAACACGCTACTACTATGTGGGACCAGATGAGGCCACTGACGGTAGCTGGAGTAGCAGCGCTGTACATAATCCAGCGCTACTACTAACAGTTTAGTAGTAGCGCTTTGTTTTATTGAGCCGCTACTGCTAGTGGGCCCCACTTAGTAGTAGCGCTTTTCCTGGAAAACGCTACTACTAAGTCTCGTAGCAACAGCGCGTTCTGGTATGCAGCGCTACTGCTAGTTGCGGCTGGTGCCACCTTTTCACCCCCTCCCCCTCCTCTCCCCAACTTTGCCCTCTCTCCCTCTACTTTCCCCTCTCCACTCTCCACCATTGTTGCTCTTCTTCTCTCTTCCTCCTACCTGTCTTCTCTCCTCATTAATGTCCCCCTCCACCATAACTTTCCTCCATAAATGGCCTCTCATCTCTCTTTTCCTCTCCTACCTCTCTTCTCTCCTCATTAATGCCCTCCTCCACCAAACTCCCTCTCCATTAGTTAGCTAGAGTCATCTCTCCTCCCCAACAACTAGATCTAGCTAGCTATTTAGCCATCCACACGTTCGATCCGTATATGCCTCATCATCGTACCATGCTCTCTCGATCGGTCTCTCTCGGGAGATATATATAGGTGAGTAAAAAGTTTTTTGTTTCAAGAATGGGAATATGTGTGTGAATGAGAATATGTGTGTTTGGGATATTGAGAGATTTGTGCGAGTGACATGCCCCCAAGTTGCTTATGTTTTGCCGAAATGTCGATTTATTTCCGTTTCGATGAATTTCGAGCAAACTCGATATGTCCTATTTTTAGGCAAGGTCATGCCAAACATTTATATGACTTTGAAGCATGCATGCATTTTGTTTATAACCCTTTTACTTGTTATACCGTGCAGTCGGTCATGAAGGTGAGTGGATGGATCATGGAGCGATACATGCAATCCGCGGTGATGGACATGTATGCAAATAATCGGACTAGGATTAGATGTCCGTGTGCAAGATGCAAAGAAGGAGTCCTTTTGGACCCTTTTGATCGTGGCACTTTGAAGGCGCACCTGCTGATGAATGGTTTCATGGATGGCTATACTCGGTGGATAAGTGAAGAAGATGATGATGAGGAGGATGTCCACATGGCAGGGAATAACGACATGGCGGCGGGGCTAGACGAAGAGATGACCGATCGACACGAAGACGATGGCGGTGGACATGGCGGCGGGGAAGAGTCCGGAAATGACGGCAACGAAGAAGATTCCGGATACGGCGAAGAAGAGTCCGGACATCGCGGAGAAGAGGCGGCGGTCACGCCGCAGTCTTCGACGCTACTAAGTGTAGTCGTGCAGGACCCTCATGTTCGAGACCTCCTTCGCAAGAGTACGACTAGCAAGAGAGCTGCTTCTAGAGAGGAGACCAACCTGGCGCAACTTGAAGTAGACTCGAAGACTCCATTGTATGATGGTTGCGATCCCGAGGTGACCCGCTTGAGTTTCACGCTCGTACTTCTAAAGACGAAGGCCAAAAACAAATGGACAGACAAAAGCCTCGATGAGCATTTGAAGTATCTACATAATAAAGTTCTTCCCGCGGGGAACCTGTGTCCTACTAGTGTCGAGGAGGCCAAGAAAATCGTTTCCCCTTTTGATTTGCCGCACATTAGGTACCATGCATGCATCAACGATTGCATCATTTATGGGGGGGAGCACGTGGAAAAACCAGTTGTCCAGTGTGCAATGCTTCTCGATACAAGAAGGCAAGAAAGCCTCAGAAAGTTGTATGGTACTTTCTGATCACTCCACGTCTGCAGTAGTATTTCGTAGATCCTAAGGAAGCAAAGCTCATGCGCTGGCACGCGGAGAGGAAGAAGCCCGACGATGGAGATGATCCGAAGGTGAGACACCTCGTAGATGGTAGCCAGTGGAGAGCATTCAACGCCGTATATGGATTTGCTACAAAAGATCCAAGGAACATCGTGCTTGGTGTGAGTACCAATGGCATGAATCCGTTTGGAAACCAGAACACCAACCACAGCACATGGCCCGTGTTTGTATGGATGTACAACCTCCCCCCATGGAAGTGCATGAAGACAATGTACATACACATGAGGATGCTGATTCAAGGGCCGAAACAACCGGGAAATAGTATTAACCTGTATATGGGGCTTCTACAAGAGGAGCTAGACATGTTATGGAAAACACCGGCATGGACATGGGACGCCAGCAAAGGAGAGTATTTCCATATGAGACCCGCGTTGCTGACGACGGTGCATGACTATCTCGGTTACGTGTACATCTCGGGATAGATGTGCCACGGATACTGCGGATGCACGAGGTGCATGGATGATACAACGTCTCAGTAGCTTACGTCAAGGAAAGATGGCGGGTCCGAGAAAATTGTGTACATGGGGCATCGTAGATGGCTCGAGAAGGATGACCCGTGGAGAAAGCCTGGAGATCTATTCAATGGGTTGGCTGAGCATCGAGGACCTCCACGTAATAGGAGCGGTGCCGAAATCGATGAGCTGTTGAGAAACTATGAACAGTGCCTCATGCCGGGAAATATGAAAAAGGCGCCGGAGCCGCTGCTGAAGGTATGGAAAACGAGGTCTGTTTTCTGGGACTTGGAGTACTGGCCCAATCACGGCACGCCTCATTGCCTTGATCAAATGCATATCATGAAGAATGTCCTCGAGTGCTTGCTTGGCACACTGATGAACATGCCGGAGAAGACCAAGGATGGGCCGAAGGCAAGGAAAGACTTGGAAGATTTTAAGATCAGGAAAGATCTCCACCGTAAAAAGTCGACGGAGGAGATGAAGACGAAGACAGAGGAGGAGGAAAGGGGCAGAAAAGTCAACAAGAAGGAGGAGAATTATTGCCCCCCTTCTTGCTTCACCTTAACTGCGAAGGAGATCGATCAATTCATCAAGTGCCTTATGGGAATCAAAATCAGTTCCGGTTATTGTGGGAAGACAAGCAGATTTCTAGACCCCAAGAAGAAAAGGTTCAGTGGGATGAAGTCTCATGACTGTCACGTGATGATGACGCAGATACTCCCGGTTGCCATTAGAGGGATAATGGAGAAGCACGTCTGTAACACGCCTACTGGTCTCTGCAACTTCTTCGACGTTATCTCTCGAAAGTCCATAAGTGTGAAGCAGCTCCGAAGGCTACAGGAAGAGATCGTTGTCATACTATGTGAGCTTGAGATGTACTTCCCGCCCGCGTTCTTTGACGTCATGGTGCATCTATGTGTCCACATCGTGGACGACGTCATCGGCCTCGGGCCAACATTCCTTCACAACATGATGCCGTTCGAGAGGATGAATGGTGTCATCAAAGGATTCGTTCGTAACATGTCCCGTCCCGATGGGAGCATCGTCCAGGGGTATCTAACGCATGAGTGCATCTCCTTTTGCAAGAATTATATAGGCGTTGGAGACCCTGTTGTTGGTTTGCCCGTCAAGAAGCACGATGGGAAGCTCGAAGGAGATGGTCACAACAACGGCCGGAGGGAATTTCACATGGACTACTCGGATCGACGGAACGAATTTGACAGGGCTAACTTAGTAGTGCTACAACACCTAGATGTGGTAGATGATTATCTGGCACGACACAAAGAAAGCATCGCAAAGAAGTACCATGATAAGGGGATGCTCAAGACAGACGACGAAGTTACTATAGAACACAACGCCACTTTCTTGCGTTGGTTCAAAGAGCAAGTTATTGAAAATCCCCCGAAAGAGGGCAGTTCGGATGGATTGCTCATACACGCCTTAGCACATGGACCCGCGCCCAAGCTCAGGACCTATCAGTCATACGATATCAACGGGTACACGTTCTACACGGAGGCCAAAGACATGGACAGTGATTACCAGAACTCCAGGGTGACAATTGAATGTGTGACCGATGCCAACGGCACAACTGAAAGATTTTACGGAAGGGTCGAAGAGATCTAGGAGCTTGACTATGCTGGAATGTATGATGCGATGATGTTCCGAGTCAGATGGGCCAAGGACATCGTAAGAGAAAACAAGTATATCACTACCATGTCTGTACCCGTCGCGAAGAGCACTCCCGTGAATGTTAACATCATTGCCAAAAATGAGCCATGGGTACACGCTAAGCACGTGACACAATGCTTCTTCAACCAATACGGCAACCCAAGTCATGTTGTCGTGACGAGATCCAAAAGGAGCATCGTCGGAATGGATGGAGTCGCCAACGAGGAAGACTACGACCAATATGGCAACCCGATGAGGGAAGATGACGATGACGATGAAGCATACGTGAAAACAAGAATCAATACTACATTACCTAAGAAAGATCGTACTCCATGGTTCCAAAAAAGTCACAAGGAGGGGCTCAATTATTCGGAAACGAACAAGAAAGGGAAGAAGCTCAATGTGAAACATCGTCAACGCAGCTGAGAAACCATCATTTATATATATGTATCTATTTTGTGTATGCACTTAAGTAACCGTTATCGGTCAACTGATATGTTACCACCACATGCATGGTTTCGGTGATATTCGCGCAGTGTGGGAGAGGGAGACGCCGTCATCGGGAGAAAAACAAAAAACAAAATCAAAAGGGAGAAAGCAATACAAAAGAAAAAGAAAAGTAAACAGAAAAGAAAAAGGAAAATAATAGAAAAGTAAATAGAAAAGAAAAGGAAAATAATAAAAGAAAATAAAACTAAAAACTAGAATTAAAAAAATAAAAATTAGAATAGTTAGCAGTAGCGCTTCTTTAGGATCCAACGCTGTATCTAAGTTAGCCATAGCGCTTGCTTCCAAAACAGCGCTACTGCTATTTTTATTTTAGAATTAAAAAATAAAAATTGGAACAGTTAGCAGTAGTGCTTGTTTAGGATCCAGCGTTATAGCTAAGTTAGCTATAGCGCTTGTTTCTAACCAGCGCTACCGCTATGTTGAGTTAACCCCCCGCCGCGCGGGCTCAAAATTTCACCAAGTCTCATTTCCCCCCAGTCTCCACCTCGCCGTCGTCGCCCTTCCCGCCGTCGTCGCCCCTCGGCCCCTGCCCGCTGTCGTCGCCCCTGCCCGTCGCTCCGACCTCCTCCTTGTCCGCGCCGACGCCGCTCCGGCCTCCTCGTCCGCGCTGCCGCCGTCGACCTCACCCTCTCTCTGCGTCGCCGCCCTTCAGGTACCCCCCCACCTCCCCTCTCTCTAGTCAATTAGGAAAAAAATCTAGGGTTCATATCTTGCTTAATTTAAAAAAATAACTAGTTTTTTAAAAAAGAATTGTTGCTACTTAGTAATAGAAGACAGTAGGAATTAATTATTTTTTAGATATAAATAAAAATATTAAATAAAAAATAGTAGCAAATTTAGTAGCTTTAAATAAAAAACTAGCTAAGCTTTGTAGGTATAAAAAAGAGTAGCAAAATTTTATAAAAAATAGTAGCAAAAATTGGATGAAAAGAGAGAGAGAGAGAGAGCAATGTATGAACCCTATCCTAGCTATGTATGAACCCTAGGATATGTAGCAGAGGGAGAGAGGGAGAGAGCAAGTTTGTGCTAGGAGAATCCAACTAATCCATCTATGGCATTAGATTCATCATTTGAGCAAGTTTGCAAACATGTTATTTTTACAGCATATGCCATTTGTCATTTTTGTGTATTTAAGTACAAGCATGCTATGTGGTAGTTTTGCACATGAATAGGTTCATTTTCATGTCTACATGCTGCTAGTTTTTCTTCCATGCCATGAAGTGCTTTGTAGTGAGTGCAACAAGCTTGCAAACATGCCTACTTGAATCTGATTTGCCATGCTAGTATTTTTCTAAGTCTGAAACAATTTATATCATGTGCCCCTTATGCATTGAAGCTATCATCAATTCCATAAGTTTCTGGACAAAATTCAGTGAGGGAGTTTTGTTTAGTGCATATAGTACTAGCATGATATGCTCTTGTTTGCGTTAATATGTTCCTGTAGCATATAGTTTGCTAGCCCTAAACATTGCTATCTGAATCTGTTTTGCCATGTACTAGAATGATATATTTTGCAAATGATATATGTCATTGATGTTATATGATTTTGCAATGTTGGTTGAATGTCAAAAATATCCGAGTGGCCTATGTTTTGCCGGAATGTTGATTCATTTCCGTTCCGGCAAATTTCAGGCGCTCCATATGTTCACTTTTTAGCAAAGGTCATGCCGAAAATTTCCGTGATTTTCGACATTACTTGTGCTAGAAACTAGGACATATGGAGTACCCGAGATTTGCCGGAAGGGGAATGAATCAACATTCCGACCAAATATAGGCCCCTTTTTTCTCTTTATTATATCTTTTATTTACAATTGTTGAATAGGAAACATGTCTACCGATGCCGAAGCCGGGGGTTCTGCTCGCCTCGCAGTAGACCCCATCGAGGCAGCAAATCACTATTTCGATTACCTGGATGAACACCAGATGGGGTTGCATGGTGGCGGCAGTGGCACCAACCCCGACACTGACGCCGACACCGGCACCAGCCTTGGCACCACCCCCGAGATCGGCAACGATGATGTCGTAGCCGGTAAAGCACCGAAGAAGAAGAGGACACGAAGACCAAACGAGCTTGGCATCAAAAAAATTGTGGTCACGGAGATGCACCCCAAGAAGTTAGAGCCAACGGCGCCAGAGGAAGCGTGCTCGTGCTGGGCCAATCAACTTGGATGCATCCTCAGGGAAACCGCCAACATCAACGATGAGAGGTTGAAGCAGATACCACATATGGAGCACATGCTCCTAAAGAAGTTGCATAATAGGTTCCTGTTCCCTGGCCGGGATGAAGGAAAATATAAAGAGCCATGGGACGACGTCGCCATGACAAAGATAAACGACAAGGCGATGGTGACGTTCACCAACGACTTGTCCTCCTGGAAAGTTCGGGTGAAAAAAGCGAATGCGAAGAATGAACCGTGGTCCAAGATTCATGCTGAAAATCCGTCACTAAAGGAAGAGGACTTTGAAAAATTCAAGGAGACTTGCGCTAAAGAAGTTAAGGCAAGGTCAGAGAAAATGAAGGCGCTCCAGGCCAGGAACACGCCTCCCCACCGCCTCGGAAGCTGTGGTTACGAGGGGCAGAGGCGCGTATGGGCTAAGGAGGACGCCGAACGTGAATGTCTCGGAATCCCAGACCCCTTGGCGGAGTTCACCGACCCGCTGGAGCATGACTGGATCAGGGCCCGGTACAAGTAGGACAAAGTCAAAAAGATCTTTTACACGGACCTGAACACGAGGGAGTTCATGAGACTTCTGATAATTGTTATATTACCACATTAGCATATTAGCTTCCAATCAATTCGACTACAAGTTTTGTCACATTAGTTAACCATCCACGTTCCTTTTGCAGAAAGAGCAACACCAAAAGGCAGCCGAAAGCGACGAGTCGTCACAGTCATCGGCGAGGCCCAAGTGGGACACCCCATTCAACTGGGCCCTGAACATACTGAAAAAGGTCCCGGTGGACAAGCCGTCGTCCTATGGACGTGTGCACGGCGTCGGAGATGGCGCTTCGTGGAAGACGTGATACCACGAGGAGCCAGAGGAAAGAAGGAAGAGACGGTTGGTTGTCACTCAGCAGACCATGAACGAGAAGGTCATGATTGCGGTCAATAAGACCAAAGCCGAGACCAAAGAAGAGTTGGTCGGGCTAGTCAATGTAGCGGTTACTAACGCCGTGGTCAGCTTGATTCCGACAATTTTCGATTGGTCGAAGAACAATCCAAATGCATGGACGGAGTACTTTCCCCTTCCCAGCTTTGTCGGGAGCAATTCGGCAAACACCACAGCACCAGCACCTGCTCAAGCAACCGAAAAAGGTCCCGCTCCTGTTCATAGCAGCCCGACCTTCGTCTCTGGCATGCTCGGCGGGCCTTCGTCGCTGGCAGAGCTCGACGCCCTCACGGTAATTATGCACCATACCCTTTTCATCAGCATGTATATAGTCTTCCATTTCAGTTAACTTTCAGATGTTTGACGTCGCAGACATGTCTTCTTCGTAGGCCGACGATACCCCATGCACCCTATTGTATGACATCAAGGGCCAGAACGTGGCCGTGGGAAAGTCAACGATCGTGAAGCCGAAGGACCGCATGTTCCACAACCGAGAGATGCCCGACGGCGTCTTCAAGGTTAACGTGGCCAGTGTCTTAGCGGGCTTCGAGGATTTGCCTCCTTCGGTACCAGTCGATGATGATGGGAACCCCCACCCCCCAGAGGATTTGCGCATGCAAGAGCTGGTTCTTGCCTTGGCTGAAGTCTCTTCTTCGTCTCGAGGCACCCAGTATCACACCAACGCCACCTTCTCAAGAAGGTATGAACACCACCCCACCTACCAAATTACCTGCACCTGTCGTGGCGGGTGATAGCGGACGACGCGAGGGAGAGCCTCCATTAGTGCCAGATCATGTCGCCCCCGCTGTCGAAGAAGGAAATGTTGATGATGACATGGAGGAGGATGATGATGACCCAGACAAGTATTTCAATACCGCCTATGATGATGCAAGATTGATGGCTCGGGATGACGAAGACTCGGGTTATAAGCGTGGAGATGATGACTTGATGCTGCCTGATTTGCTGGAGCCAGAATGTCCTAAGGCGGAATGCAAAAAGTCTCTCTTCAAGCGATCCTCGCAGGAGACGCGTCCAGCTACCGCCTCTACCCAGCAACCCCCCGAGGCCCGTCCACTGATTAGCCCGACAACACTGGGGGTGGTGGTTAGGGAAGGTATGGTGGGATCACTACCGTCACCCGCCAATAAGCAAAGGAGGAGACCGGACAGGAAAGGCCCTAAAGGCGCTAGAGCTGCTTCAAGCAGCCAGCCGCCTCTGAAGCCCTGGGTGGTAGACATAATACCTGTCGAAGGTGCGAAGCGTTTCCATGTCGCCGGTGACCCGATCCTACCTGCCAAAGCGCTAGAGCACATACTGAACAATGATCTAAAGAGACTCCAGGAAGATGTGCTGGCCAGAGAGAAAAGCCTTCTGATCGCGGAAAAACTAGGATACCCGCTTTACGCGGCTCAGGTGCCGGGTGGGAAGTTGTACGTCGAGACCTGGCCCGCGAATCAGTTCATCCTGCGATTTGACTACATCTACGACATGTTCCACATGACCAAGCTGGATTTCTAGTTCATCCGCATGTATGCGCTGTATCTCAACTACTTCATTAGGATCAAGAACATAAAATATATCTGCGTCGCCGACCCATACTATATGCACGAGAGCTTCTTGGCAGTTTGCAAAGAGCACCGTGACTATGTGAGCAAGTACCTCGACGAATTCATGATCGCTAATAAGGACAAGGACGTGATTCTCCTGCCTTATCATCCCACATATGTCATCCGTGCATATCCTTTCGTAAGTGTTAATCATTCCTTTGCAAGCTTGGAGGCTAATTTGAGGTGTACTTAATTTGCGCAGCGGGGGCGGTGCCGTGCTCATTGTTCTGTCCCCGGAATACTCCCATGCTATGTACTTGGACTCATCGAAGAACCTCAAGAAAAAGGATTACACGCACGTAAAGAGTGCTCTCGATAGTGCCTTGTTTACCTTCAGCCTATCTGGTGGATATATCAAGGTGAAAAGGCACAGGAAGAACGAGCTGGTTTTCCGCCATAAGACCTACTTCTGTTGCATCCAGCAACCGCACACTAGTAAGGCTGATGGATTCTACCTCATGCATCACCTGCTCGAGTACAGAAGGGATAATCAACGCCTTCGCATGTCACCTACTATCGAAGATGCCGAGATTGTCAGCTGGGCCACAAGCATAGGAAAGACACCGGATCATCAAATCCGAGCTGAGTTTTATCACGTACAGTGTGAACTTGCCCAAGTGATCATGAAGCAGGTCCTCGAACCAACAGGCATGTTCTACCATGGGCCAATCATGCGGGCTGATGTCCGAGCACTACTACTCGCTCAGCGTCTGGACCTAAAGCCTTTCAAGAAGCTCGGATGCTTCCTCCCTGACTATGAAGATTGGGCCGCCGACATGGAGGACTAATTGTGGATGACAATGTGTCACTACTGTCTTTATATCGCAAAACTTTAAATTTATGCACGATGAACCTATGTGATGTAATTAAACCATGGTCATGAACTAGTAGATCGCTCTAGTTAATTAGTTTGGGTATGAGGAACTTCGTCATTTATGTTTACTATTGGTTGCTTGTATTTTGCTATTTATGCCTCTTTGTTTTCTTAAGTACATTATATTGCATATTATTGTTCAATTCATCAACTGACGATGCAGGTACATAGATCAGAGATGGCGAAGGAATGTTACGCCGTGTTCATTGGGAGGGTTCCAGGAGTCTACGACCACTGGCCAGACGCTCAGGCCCAGGTGGACAAGTACCCGGGTGCTAGCCACAGAGGGTTCGACAGCAGAGCCGAAGCGGAAAGTAGTTACTTGAGGTGGATGCTCCAGCATCAGCGGGGGCGCTGGTGCCTCAAGTACTACATAGTCACGCTCTTGCTCATGCTGGTCGCTCTTCTATTCTACATCATGGTTTAGATAGAGATGATGAAACTTGTGTGTGTGCCATGACCATGCAGTTGCACTTATTCGAGACATGACATGACTTGTGTATCGCTATTTTCGAGATGTGATGATATTTGTGTTGAATGATGATGATGGTATGACGAGACTACTGTATGTCTATGATATGATGAGAATAGTGCATGTTTAGTATGATCTGATAAAACTACTGTATATAGCATGTATAAATACATCACAAATACGTAGACGGGGTCTAAATCGGTGGAAGCAGGAATACTAGCAGTAGCGCTGGAAAGCATCTACTAGAAGCGATGGATTAGCAGCAACGCTTCATTTGTTCAAGCGCTACAGAGAGTTAGCAGTAGCGTTGGTCAAGGCAGCGCTACTGCTAACAATACTTACCAGTAGCGCTGCCCTTACCAGCGCTACTGCTACAACTTAGCTGTAGCGCGGTAGCAGTAGCGCTGGACCCTGCGCTACTGCTATGTATATTTCAAGCGCTACTACTAGGGTTTTCCCTAGTAGTGCATAGGCGGTGAGAGCGTGTTGGCCAAGTGTCCTGCTGGCTCAAGCGGCACGACTAGCGGCCGGGACTGGCTTGGGCACAAGGCGGTGATACGTCTCCGTCGTATCTACTTTTCCCAAACACTTTTGCCCTTGTTTTGGACTCTAACTTGCATGATTTGAATGGAACTAACCCGGACTGACGCTGTTTTCAGCAGAATTGCCACGTTGTTATTTTTGTGCAGAAATAAAAGTTCTCGGAATGACCTGAAACTTCACGGAGAATATTTTTGGAATTTATAAAAAATACTGGCGAAAGAATCAAGACCAGGGGGCCCACCTGGGCGCGCTCCCTGCCTCATGGGCCCCCTGGTGCTCCACCGACCTCAACTCCAACTCCATATATTCACGTTCATGGAGAAAAAAATCAGAGAGAAGGACTCATCGCGTTTTACGATACGGAGCCACCGCCAAGCTCTAAACTCTCTCGGGAGGGCTGATCTGGAGTCCGTTCGGGGCTCCGGAGAGGGGAATCCACCGCCGTCGTCATAATCAACCATCCTCCATCACCAATTTCATGATGCTCACCGCCGTGCGTGAGTAATTCCATCGTAGTCTTGCTGGACGGTGATGGGTTGGATGAGATTTACCATGTAATCGAGTTAGTTTTGTTAGTGTTTGATCCCTAGTATCCACTATGTTCTGAGATTGATGTTGCTATGACTTTGCTATGCTTAATGCTTGTCACTAGGGCCCGAGTGCCATGATTTCAGATCTGAACCTATTATGTTTTCATGAATACATGTGAGTTCTTGATCCTATCTTGCAAGTCAATAGTCACCTACTATGTGTTATGATCCGGCAACCCCGAAGTGACAATAATCGGGACCACTCCCAGTGATGACCGTAGTTTGAGGAGTTCATGTATTCACTAAGTGTTAATGCTTTGGTCCGGTACTCTATTAAAAGGAGGCCTTAATATCCCTTAGTTTCCAATAGGACCCCGCTGCCATGGGAGGGTAGGACAAAAGATGTCATGCAAGTTCTTTTCCATAAGCACGTATGCCTATATTCGAAATACATGCCTACATTACATTGATGAATTGGAGCTAGTTCTGTGTCACCCTATGTTATAACTTTTACATGATGAACCGCATCCAACATAATTATCCATCACCGATCCAATGCCTACGAGCTTTTCACATACTGTCCTTTGCTTAATTACTTTACCGTTGCTACTGTTACAATTACTACAAAACTGCTACTGTTACTTTTGCCACCGTTACCGTTACTTCCATACTACTTTGCTACTAAATACTTTGTTGCAGATATTAAGTTATCCAGGTGTGGTTGAATTGACAACTCAACTGCTAATACTTGAGAATATTCTTTGGCTCCCCTTGTGTCGAATCAATAAATTTGGGTTGAATACTCTACCCTTGAAAACTGTTGCGATCCCCTATACTTGTGGGTTATCAAGACTATTTTCTGGCGCCGTTGCCGGGGAGCATAGCTCTATTCTTTGAGTCACCTGGGATTTATATCTGCTGGTCACTATGAGGAACTTGAAATACGATAAAACCAAAATTTATCCCTCAACTACGAGGGTAGGTAAGGAACTGCCATCTAGCTCTGCACTTGATTCTCCTTCTGTTTTGAGTAAACTTGCGACACCTAAACCTGCTTCTGCTATTAATTCTGATATGTCGCATGTTATTGATGATGCCACTTCTGCTATGCATGATTCTTATGATGAAACTACTTCTATGCTTGATAATACTGTGCCACTAGGTGAATTTCCTGATGAACAACTTGCTAGGGCTAGAGAGAATGAAATTATTGAAACTGATAATATTGATGAAAGTGATGATGAAGATTCTCCCCCTAGATATGAATTGCCTGTTGTGCCGGAGGGTTATGTTATGGATGAAGAAACTGCTAGAGATTTTCTTGCTTCCAATGATAGATCTAATCTTAAGAAATTATTAGCCAAGCTGAAAGAAAAGTCTTTGAATGCTAGAATGAAATATGACCCTGCTTTTGCTACTTCACATATCTATGTTATTGATAAGGATTATGATTTCTCTGTTGATCATGAGATAATTACTTTGGTAGAATCTGATCCTTTTTATGGCTATAAATCTGAAACTGTTGTGGCACATCTCACTAAATTAAATGATATAGCCACCCTATTCACTAATGATGAGAAAACTCGCTACTACTATATTCTTAAGTTATTTCCTTTCTCATTAAAGGGTGATGCTAAGACATGGTTTAATTCTCTTGATCCTGGTTGTGTGCGTAGTCCCCAGGATATGATTTATTACTTCTCTACTAAATATTTCCCTGCTCATAAGAAACAAGCTGCTTTAAGGGAAATATATAATTTTGTGCAAATTGAAGAAGAGAGTCTCCCACAAGCTTGGGGGAGGCTTCTCCAATTACTTAATGCTTTGCCTAATCATCCTCTCAAGAAAAATGAAATACTTGATATCTTTTATAATGGACTAACCGATGCTTCCAGAGACCACCTGGATAGTTGTGCTGGTTGTGTTTTCAAGGAAAGAACAGTTGATCAAGCTGAATTGCTATTGAACAATATGTTGACTATGAAAATAATTGGACACTTCCTGAACCAACTCCTAAGCCAACTCCGAAGAAAAGGAGTATTCTATTTCTCAGTCCTGAAGATATGCAAGAGAAAAAGAAATCTATGAAAGAAAAAGGTATTAAAGCTGGAAATGTTAAGAATTTACCTCCTATTGAAGAAATACATGGTCTTCGTTTGCCGCCTGTTGAAGAAATACATGGTCTTGATAACACGACACAGGTAGTAAAGGTAAATTCTCTCTATAGATATGATAAAGCTGAAATCCCGCCTACTAAGTTTGCTAGCCAATGCTTAGATGAGTTTGACAATTTTATGGTTAAGCAAGAAAACTTCAATGCTTATTTTGCTAGAGAATTAAAGCGCAATGCTTATATGATTGAACACTTGAGTGATTATATGTCTAGAGTTAAAGGTGAACTTAAACTCATTAGTAAACATGCTTCTATGGTTACCACTCAAGTAGAACAAGTACTTAAAGCTCAGAATGATTTACACAATGAAATAAACAATAAGAAAATGATAATGCTGTTAGAGTTATGACTAGAGGGGGTAAAATGACTCAGGAACCTTTGTATCCATAGGGCCACCCTAAGAGAATTGAGCAAGATTCTCAGAGAACTAATGTTTATGCACCTAGTCCTTCTAAGAGGAAGATAAAGAAAAATGATAGGACTTTGCATGCTTCTAGCGAACTTGTTGCTGACACACCTGAGAATCCCAATGATATTTCTATTTCTGATTCTGAAACACAATCTGGTAATGAACATGAACCTAGTGATAATGTTAATGATGATGTTCATGTTGATGCTCAACCTAGCAATAACAATGATGTAGAAATTGAACCTGTTGTTGATCTTGATAACCCACAATCAAAGAATCAACGTTATGATAAGAGAGACTTTGTTGCTAGGAAGCACGGTAAAGAAAGAGAACCATGGGTTCAGAAACCCATGCCTTTTCCTCCTAAACCATCCAAGAAAAAGGATGATGAGGATTTTGAGCGCTTTGCTGACATGATTAGACCTATCTTTTTGTATATGCGTTTGACTGATATGCTTAAAATGAACCCTTATGCTAAGTATATGAAAGAAATTGTTACAAATAAGAGAAAGATGCCGGAAGCTGAAATTTCCACCATGCTTGCTAATTACACTTTTAAAGGGGGAATACCTAAGAAACTAGGAGATCCAGGAGTACCAACTATACCATGCTCCATTAAAAGAAACTATGTTAAAACTACCTTATGTGATCTTGGAGCCGGTGTTAGTGTTATGCCTCTCTCTTTATACCGTAGACTTGAATTGAATAAGTTGGCACCTACTGAAATATCTTTGCAAATGGCCGATAAATCAACTGTTATACCTGTCGGCATTTGTGAATATGTGCCTGTTGTGGTTGCCAATGTTACTATCTTAACGGACTTTGTTATTCTTGATATTCCCGAGGAAGATAGTATGTCGATTATCCTTGGTAGACCCTTTTTGAATACTGCAGGGGCTGTTATTGATTGCAACAAAGGCAATGTCACTTTTCATGACAATGGTAATGAGCATACGGTACACTTTCCGAGGAAACAACCTCAAGTCCACAGTATCAATTCTATTGGAAAAATTCCAACTATTACTATTGGAGGTTTTGAATTTCCTCTTCCTATTGTCAAGAAGAAATATGATATTCTTATTGTTGGGGGCATGCATATCCCCATTGAGGTAACTTAGTGCTATTCGAAAATTCTCTGGTTCCATGCGATTCGGAATGAGTTTGTTAACAAGACTTGATCAACCTTGCTAGTGGATTCCTTTTGATGAGCATGAGATGGATGAAGTTAGAAAGCACAACTTTCTGTACCCTCTTTTTACTTTCTGTTATTTAGATAAACAAAGCAAAAATGGTATTTCTGTCTGTTTTCTGATTTATCCTTGCAAAAAAATAACACCCCGAAAATAAAAGTTCTCCAAATGCCCCGAAAATGAAATATGATTTTTTCTAGAATATTTAAGAATATCTGGCACTGAGAACACATCAAGGGGAGCCAGCACCTGGCCACGAGGGTCCAAGGCGCGCCCACCCCCCCTGGGCGCGCCCCCTGCCTCGTGGGCCCCTGGTGGCTCCCCTCCACTTATTCCAGCACCCACACACTTTATCTTCCTCCAGAAAAAATCACTAACCAGCTCAAGCACGAGTTCTAGCTCATTTTGCTGCGATTTTCGATCTCCTTGCTCAAAGCTCCATTCACAAAACTGCTTTGGGGGATTGTTTTTCGCTTTGTGACTCCTCCAATGGTCCAATTAGTTTTTGTTCTAGTGATTTATTCATTGCAAATTTTTGCTGCTTAGGTGACCCTGTTCTAGAGCTTGCATGTCAAATTTATATGGTCCCAAGTAGTTCTAATGCATGATATAGTCTCTAGGCACTTGTGGGAGTAGTTGCTATCAATTTTACTGAGTTTGGTTCACTTTTATTTTAAGTTACTAAAAATTTCAGAAATTTTTCAGAGGAAGAATTATGTTTAGGAAAATATACCAAGGTGGTTCTTCAAGGAAGCAAGGACCCAGGCCTGCAATACGTGAGACAGACCTTGAACCATCACGAGAAGCTCAAGTGCGGCCTTGTGAATGGTCGTCAGAAGATTTCATGGTCCGTGCAGGAATTAAGGAGGAGTTTGATGCATATGTGCGTAATGCTAAACTCGGGGGCTTCATGCAAGAACAGTGCCCTCAGTATTATCACCTAATTGACTCCTTTGTGAGAAGGTTTAAATTTACATCTTCATGGAATTCTCACATTGTTTTGTTTGATCTTTATAATAAATATTATACCATGGACTTAGAAGATTTTAATACTGCTTGTAAACTCCCGCAATGGGGTAGTGGTAGTGAACCTCGCAAATCTGAGTTTAAAGATTTTCTCGCTAGTATCACGGTGGGGGAATCTAGAGAAATCACACAAGCTACCATAGGGAGCATTCATTTTCCTGCTATACATTATTTTGCTCTCTTTATTGGTAGATGCATTAACGGTAAAGATGAAGCCTGTCACATGTGTGTTCCAGATCTTAGTGTTCTCAAGAGTGATGTGTTAGAAGATAAACAATATAACTTGGGGGCCATAGTTGCACCCAGGTTGCATAACAACAATATTAATGGGGATTTGTTCGGAGGAATTTATGCAACTCGTATAGCTAATTTTCTTGAGATACCCATACCTGAAAATGATATGGAGTTACCTCCCGCTTATCTAGATTATGATGCTATGGTTCGTCATCAGTTTGTTGAGAGGAACGAACAGTTCCTCCAATACCGACTAATCTTTGACAGGCGTCGCATTGTCCATGTTGCTCTCCCTGCTCCTGGTTTCTTTGACTTTCAGGCAAAAAGGAGATATATTATAACTAGGGATGAGGCGAACGAGTACGAGAGGAGGGCGAAAGCAGAACGCCCCCATGCTGCAGCTCATCGGGCAATAGCCGCTGCATCTCAGTACGACCCCAGTTACAACTTCGGATATCCGCCAGGCCAGCCGTGGCCATAGACCAACTTAGGCCAAAAGCCTAAGCTTGGGGGAGTACGTATTTCTCACCGACATTACATTCATGTTCACACACTCATTCCAGTTGTCGGTGCTCATACTTTTTCGTTGTACTATCCATGCTAGTTTATTTTTCCTTTTTCTAGTTTTTCTCTTGTGTGTTCGAATAACCTTAAGAAAAACCAAAAAAATAGTTGTAGCTTTTTAGCTAGTTTACTTTCCACGCTTGTAGTAGTAATTAAAAAGAAAACCCAAAAATATTTCTCGTTCTTCTTTTGCTTGTTGGGAGCTTTCCCGTTTAAATAGTATTATTTCCTTTCTTTTCTTTGGGGGTCGAGAGGAGAAGACCATGATGAAAATGTTGAAGTGACTCTTATATGCATTATTGATTGATTTAACCCAGAGCCCATATTGCCTTGTCTTCTCCCTTGTATTAAATGCTTGCAGATTCCAGCTTAGTCCAATGCACGTGCACTATTACTATTATCCACACCGTTCGGTCGTGCGAGTGAAAGGCAATAATGACGATATATGATAAACTGATTGAGATGAGAGAAGCTGGTATGAACTCGACCTCTCTTGTTTTTGTAAATATGATTAGTTCATCGTTCCTGATTCAGCCTATTATGAATAAACATGTTTGCAATGACAATTAGAGATTATAGTTACTTATGCCATGCTTAATTAGCTAGGAGTTTATAATGGTTTACCTTGCGTGCCAATATGCTATTAAAAGGGTTGTGATGTGGTATGATGGGGTGGTATCCTCCTTTGAACGATTCGAGTGGCTTGACTTGGCACATGTTCGCGCATGTAGTTGAAACAAAATCAACATAGCCTCCACGATATTTATGTTCATGGTGAATTATATCCTACTCATGCTTGCACTCAGTGTTGATTAATTTTAATGCATGTTCATGACTGTTGTCGCTCTCTAGTTGGTCGCTTCCTAGTCTCTTTCTAGCCTTCACTTGTACTAAGCGGGAATACTGCTTGTGCATCCACTTCCATAAACCCCAAAGTTATTCCATATGAGTCCACCATACCTTCCTATATGCGGTATTTACCTGCCGTTCCAAGTAAATTTGTATGTGCCAAACTCTAAACCTTCAAATTAAATTCTGTTTTGTATGCTCGAATAGCTCATGTATCAACTAGGGTTGTCTATATCTTCCATGTTAGGTGGGTTATTCTCAAGATGAGTGGACTCCGCTCATCATTCACGAGAACATGGCTGGTAACCGGGATGCCCAGTCCCATGCTCTAAGCAAATCAAATCGAAATAATTGCAAACAAAACTCCCCCAGGGCTGTTGCTAGTTGGAGGCACTCGTTGTTTCGAGCAAACCATGGATTGATGCTTGTTGGTGGTGGGGGAGTATAAACTTTACCATTCTGTTTGGGAACCGCCTATAATGTGTGTAGCATGGAAGATATCGAGATCTCTCGGTTGTTATGTTGACAATGAAAGTATGCCGCTCAAAATATTATTTATCTTTATTTCAAAATCGAGCTCTGGCACCTCTACAAATCCCTGCTTCCCTCTGCGAAGGGCCTATCTATTTACTTTATGTTGAGTCATCACCCTCTTATTAAAAAGCACCAGTTAGAGAGCACTGCTGTCATTTGCATCCATTACTATTAATTTATATTGGGTATGACTATGACTGGATCTCTTTTACCATGAATTGCAATGTCTAGTCCGTCCTTGATCTTCAGAGGTGCTCTACATTTATGTTTTGCGGTCTCAGAAAGGGCTAGCGAGATACCATCTTGTTATATCATATTGTGATTGTTTTGAGAAACTGTTGTCATCCGAGATTTATTATTATTGCTCGCTAGTTGATTATGCTATTGATATGAGTAAACATGGGACCTAAGTGTTATTGTGAATATGGTTAGTCATAATCTTTGCTGAAAACTTGAATGCTGGCTTTACATATTTACAACAACAAGAGTAAACAGAGTTTGTAAAAGTTTTTCTTTATCACTTTCAGTTTGTCAACTGAATTGCTTGAGGACAAGCAAAGGTTTAAGCTTGGGGGAGTTGATACGTCTCCGTCCTATCTACTTTTCCAAACACTTTTGCCCTTTTTTGGACTCTAACTTGCATGATTTGAATGGAACTAACCCAGACTGACGTTGTTTTCAGCAGAATTGCCATGGTGTTATTTTTGTGCAGAAATAAAAGTACTCGGAATGACCTGAAACTTCACAGAGAATATTTTTGGAATTTATAAAAAATACTGACGAAAGAATCAAGACCAGGGGGCCCACACCCTGTCCACGAGGGTGGGAGGCGCGCCTGCTCCCCCTGGGCGCGCCCCCCTGCCTCGTGGGCCCCTGGTGCTCCATCGACCTCAACTCCAACTCCATATATTCATGTTTGGGGAGAAAAAATTAGAGAGAAGGATTCATCACGTTTTACGATACGGAGCCGTCGCCAAGCCCTTAACTCTCTCGGGAGGGCTGATCTGGAGTCCGTTCGGGGCTCCGGAGAGGGGAATCCGTCGCCGTCGTCATCATCAACCATCCTACATCACCAATTTCATGATGCTCACCGCCGTGCGTGAGTAATTCCATCGTAGGCTTGCTGGACGGTGATGGATTGGATGAGATTTACCATGTAATCGAGTTAGTTTTGTTAGTGTTTGATCCCTAGTATCCACTATGTTCTGAGATTGATGTTGCTATGACTTTGCTATGCTTAATGCTTGTCACTAGGGCCCGAGTGCCATGATTTCAGATCTGAACCTATTATGTTTTCTTGAATACATGTGAGTTCTTGATCCTATCTTGCAAGTCAATAGTCACCTACTATGTGTTATGATCCGGCAACCCCGAAGTGACAACAATCGGGACCACTCCCAGTGATGACCGTAGTTTGAGGAGTTCATGTATTCACTAAGTGTTAATGCTTTGGTCCGGTACTCTATTAAAAGGAGGCCTTAATATCCCTTAGTTTCCAATAGGACCCCGCTGCCATGGGAGGGTAGGACAAAAGATGTCATGCAAGTTCTTTTCCATAAGCACGTATGACTATATTCGAAATACATGCCTACATTACATTGATGAATTGGAGCTAGTTCTGTGTCACCCTATGTTATAACTGTTACATGATGAACCGCATCCAACATAATTATCCATCACCGATCCAATGCCTACGAGCTTTTCACATACTGTCCTTTGCTTAGTTACTTTACAGTTGCTACTGTTACAATTACTACAAAACTGCTACTGTTACTTTTGCCACCGTTACCGTTACTTCCATACTACTTTGCTACTAAATACTTTGTTGCAGATATTAAGTTATCCAGGTGTGGTTGAATTGACAACTCAACTGCTAATACTTGAGAATATTCTTTGGCTCCCCTTGTGTCGAATCAATAAATTTGGGTTGAATACTCTACCCTCGAAAACTGTTGCGATCCCCTATACTTGTGGGTTATCAGGCGGTGGCCGACATCCTGTGGATGTGCTGCGAGCTCTTCTTGTGGGCGTGGAGGTAGGGCAAAGGTCGGTAGGTCGCGGCCTGGTCGTCGATGGCGGCAACAGGGTGTCATGCGGGGAACCGATGGGGGGTCACCGGAGCGGCTGCTAGGTGGTCGGAGTTGCTGACTGCGATGTGCTGCCCCCATTTGTTGGGCCGGTGTACGCCTTCCTTAGGTGCAGTCATCAGCAGTAAGCTAATGACGTGGATGGGTTGGAGGGCAGGAGGTTGACATGGTCCTCCTGCCCAGGGTTTGTTCCTCCTTGTTCGAGGCTGGGTCGGGGTGGAGCGGCTCCGGCGATGGGCGGCGGTGGGACTGCACGGCTGCGGCAAAGACATCTCACTGCAACTTGTAGTCAAACCCTTGATCCGGTGTTGTCCTCGCGCGCACGCACGAGACTGAATCCATGCACCGACCCACTTCACTACTCTAGTGGAGCAGGTTAGACGGGTTTTTTAAGATCGAGCATCGCTGGCATTCATTGATAATAGCACGAAACAATGAAAAACAACAAGGTGGGAAAGGTCCAAGGACCAGAGGATCCGAAGATCAAAGACAAAAAGGAAAACAACAGCCTTAATAGCTGCAGCACAACACTCAATACAATCCATACTAGCCAGCGCAACTCTGACTCCGACGATGAACTACTAAGGAAACTGGGCAAGGGTGGCGTCGCGGAAGATCACGGAACGAACCACCTGTCACGCGTCATCGTATATCATCGGCCCCCCACCGCGGCTTCGACTTCACAGCAACAAACAGTTGAGGCACTCCCACAGACACGCCAGAGAAGAAGAGTCGACTACCACGACCAGGGCCACGCCTCCGACATTGCTCACCGCCGTCATCGTTGCCAGAAGCCACTGTGCACATCCAGTCGTAGAAAGCACCACAGGGATCAAAGTCTTCAAGACGGTGCCCTAAAGAGGGGAACATTGTTGAAGACGACGCCACCGCGTGACCCTGCAGCAGGATCTGGGTTTTCACCCGAAGTACTTGATCCAGGAGATCTGGCTATGAGATTCCCGATGACGCCTCCAAGGAGGATAGCGACGCCCATAGGCGTCGTCACCACTGGCCGACCAGGCTTTCACCCGGGGCAGCCACTCCCACGCAACAGGCAAAAGTAGACCCGTGCCTCCACTGGACCGCACACCCCCCACACACAGCAAGCGCGCCATCGCTGTGCAGGGCCACCACCAAGCCTCCGCGATGACGGGCCTGCAGAGACCAGAACGGGTCCTGCACCCCGCATCCAAATCGCGGCCCGAGCCCCTCCGCTCCAACACCGCCCGTGCTCGCGAACCGGCCGCAGTCACCATGCGCCACCACGCCCAGATCCGCGCTACCTGGAGCCCTCCTGCCCAGCACACCTCCTACGCGTCAGATCCGGGCGTCCCAGAGGCCCACCTGTGCCTCCTACAACCGGCACACCGCAGATCTGCCACCGCGCCATGCCGCAGCCATCGCTCCCCTGCAGACGAGCGTCCCCACGCACCGCGTCCAACCACGCCCGTCACCTCCATGGGGCGCCCAGATCCACGCCTCCGCGAGCCACGCGTGCCCGTGCGACTCTGCCAGCTCGTCGCGCCGTCCCCAGCACCCCCTAGAGACACGAGCGCCCCTCACCGCCTGAGCTGCAGAGGGCGAAACCCAGAGGCCTGCTGCCGCCGACGCCACGCGGGCTTTGCCCGGCGGTGCTTGCCGGCGGCAGCGGCCGGGGGGGGGAGTTAGGGGGCGGCTAGGGTAGCGCCCGAGTCGCCCGCTCGAGGGTGATGTGATGCCGTGTATCGTAGTGTCCAGGTTAGATGCTGACGAGACCCTCTGCTTTCTGACAATTCGTGGGCGAATCATTCACTGTCCAGCCTTTCGAAGCAAACTGCTGGCCGCAACACTGATGAAGGATCACTTCGTTGGTAATTGTTCGACTTGGAATCCGTTTGACAACGACGTTTTGTTCTCATCGTCAGATTCCAACTTGTTAACTTAACAGACATCCTTTAGAGTATACTAAAAAATATGCCCGTGCGTTGCAATGGAAGAGAAAAACATACTCACGATCTCTGATTCAACATGATGCCCTATATTTTCCGAGTTCAATAAGAACATGCATGGTTTAGATTTCAGACTCATGTGTCACATTCAAACTAAGAAATCTTTTTTTTAGCGAGTGAAACTAAGAAATCTTCCTCTTTATTATTAGGGGTAAGGGTACACATTGTAAACACTTCGGACAATGTGCAAAATAACTCAATTTCGGTTGTCTAAAAGGACTTATAAAAGTGAACGGAGGGAGTAATAGATATAGATTGCTTATCCGAATTCTTTTGAACCTTGCCCATAAATCATTCCGCATTTGTCAAAGCCACCGACAAATTTTCAGCATTTTTGGGAAATCCTAAATCCAACTCCTAGTTCAAACTCATTCGAACTAAATTCAGAGTTTTAATTTAAATTCATACATCATGAAAGAACCTATGTTCCTGGATTAAGCACATTTAAAATAGAGGTAAATACACTAGGGGTGCCTCAACTTGTTCTGCACGGTCAGTTTGGTGTCCAAAGTTGTAAAATACACGAAATTGATGCTTGAACTTGTCCGGCTGTGCAAATACGGTGCCTTCTTCCGTATTTGGGCGTATGCTCTGCCCACGTGGCGTGACAACCCCACATGTCAGTGGCAGAGAGCGGGGAAGGTGTTGGGTGGCCTGCGCTTGAGATTGTTTTTGCAGGAAGCCCCTCATATTTAATTTAATCACGTAGGAAAAACCTATGTCAGTATAAGCGTATGACAGATAAAAACTAAAGAAAATGTGTGAGTCCACCACGCCAAACTCTGCTGAATAGACAATCATGAAGTCAAACTGTACATATTGTGTTGTTATGCAAAAGGTAATTCTTCTATAAAAATATACAGGGTGTGCTTGCCTCTGTGGTCTCGACTTTTTTGTAACTTTGCAGCACGGGCATATTGTGCCCCTTTTTTGAACTTCAAATAAATGGATTTTTACAGCGCAAAAAATTCTGAATTTTTTTATATGTGCACATATAGAAGTATAATATATCGTGTGAATTTTCATCAAAATCTGTGCTTGTATGTGAGAGATATGAAAAAGACAAATACATGCAAAAATCAACTCTTTTTTTCGCCCAATTTTTGTCTTTATTACAGGGTATAATATAACATCATTTCAGACGAAATTTGACAGTCACTTATAGCACATGCATATGTTTTTTGTCAAAAAATAAATAAATGGTAACTTTTAAGTGACGGTTTTTACCCTTTCAAAAAAAAGTGCTCAGTGGCCACCGTGCTCCAAAAATCCGTTGTGGTCCCTATGTACCTCTTCAAGCAATTTTGTTTCTATATGGCCGCGCCATATAGAAACAAAATTGCTTGAAGAGGTACATAGGGACCACAACGGATTTTTGGAGCACGGTGGCCACTGAGCACTTTTTTTTGAAAGGGTAAAAACCGTCACTTAAAAGTTACCATTTATTTATTTTTTGACAAAAAACATATGCATGTGCTATAAGTGACTGTCAAATTTCGTCTGAAATGATGTTATATTATACCCTGTAATAAAGACAAAAATTGGGCGAAAAAAAGAGTTGATTTTTGCATGTATTTGTCTTTTTCATATCTCTCACATACAAGCACAGATTTTGATGAAAATTCACACGATATATTATACTTCTATATGTGCACATATAAAAAAATTCAGAATTTTTTGCGCTGTAAAAATCCATTTATTTGAAGTTCAAAAAAGGGGCACAATATGCCCGTGCTGCAAAGTTACAAAAAAGTCGAGACCACAGAGGCAAGCACACCCTGTATATTTTTATAGAAGAATTACCTTTTGCATAACAACACAATATGTACAGTTTGACTTCATGATTGTCTATTCAGCAGAGTTTGGCGTGGTGGACTCACACATTTTCTTTAGTTTTTATCTGTCATACGCTTATACTGACATAGGTTTTTCCTACGTGATTAAATTAAATATGAGGGGCTTCCTGCAAAAACAATCTCAAGCGCAGGCCACCCAGCACCTTCCCCGTTCTCTGCCACTGACATGTGGGGTTGTCACGCCACGTGGGCAGAGCATACGCCCAAATACGGAAGAAGGCACCGTATTTGCACAGCCGGACAAGTTCAAGCATCAATTTCGTGTATTTTACAACTTTGGACACCAAACTGACCGTGCAGAACAAGTTGAGGCACCCCTAGTGTATTTACCTCTTTCTAAATCGAAAAAAGTTAGCATTTTTTTTTGAGAAAGAGAGAGAGGAGCAGCGCAGCACAGCCAGCCGCAGCCCACTTGCCTAGCCGGCCTAGCAAATTCCTTTCGTCTCTCTCTCTCTCTCTCCCCCTTGTGCGCCGCCACACAGGCACACAGAGGTGAGGGTGCCCCGCGCCCGATCTTCTCACCGCCCTTGCTCCCGCACCTCCGGCAAGCCTTGTCGCCGGCGAGCTCCCCCTCCACGCCCCCCCCCCCCCCCCCCTTCCTTTTTCTTCCCCTCCGGCCAACAACCACATCTTTTCTCAACTTTCACAGTCACACAATTTCAGGGAACATTTTTAAGTCTAGAATCAGAAACTGGCATTCCTAAATATTTTATAGTTATCACACCCATCTTACATGTCAGGATTTCCTGATATAATTCTTGTTTCTCTTTAGCCTTTCCAAAAAGCATCAATTCACTTTTATGAAAATTAATTTTGAGGCCTCTGTTGTTGTGAACTGCTGATCTCAGGTCATCCCAGGATTATTCCCAAGATCATTAAAGTCGCAGGAAGGTACTGTGATTGATGAGGTGCGTCCAGATTTGCTGCAGGAAGGTACTGTGATTGATGAGGCACGTCCAGATGTGCTGCGTACTGCTGTGATGAACGTGCCCGGCTTCCCTGCAGAAGCTTTGAGAGTTGCCGTATCTCATTTGGAAAACACGTACCAGGCCTCTGCATATTTACCGAAAAAACTTTCGCCCCGCTTTATAAATAAAGCAAACCACCACAGATCACACATACAGGGACTAGTTCACACGCACACACGCAGGTCTCACAGACAAGTACGAAGGTTTTGCTGAGGGCACAGCTCAACAAGCCCAAAACACAAAAAGAAAAAACGCCGGAGAGCCACAGAAGCTAGTCGGGTTCCGGCGGCGGTGGCGGGGGCGGCGGAGACAGGCGGACGGCCATCGAGCGGAGGTCGGCGATGAAGGCAGAGATGGCGTCCCTGGGGGCGGCTAAGCGGCCGCCAAAGCTGCAAGAAACCAGACAGTTTGAAGATAGCGTCAGTAGCCCGTCGAAGAGGAGCGCGCTGGATCACAAGCTTATTGCGGATCGTCCAGAGGGTCCAAGCGATGACCCCAATCTCAAGCCACCTAATGTGGTGAGAAGTCAAGGGGGAGGACTGGAGCTCGTCATGTCACGGAAGCGCAAGGGGGAGGACTGGAGCTCGTCATGTCGGGGAAGTTGGTGTGACACCAATTTCCACCCACCATGTCACGGAAGCAGCTCCACACGAATTGCGCGGATACGCAGGAGAAGAAGATGTGATTCGAGTCTTTGGGGACGCCGCAAAGCTGGCAGAGGCCGGAGCCCGGACCATTGCGCTTGCGCACCTCGACGCCAGACGGGAGTCGACCGCGAATCCACTGCCACATGAAGATCCGGATTTTCAGGGGCAGGCGGATGGACCACACCGTCGAAAGAGGGGAGGGGCGGAGGAGGGAGCGATGGCCTGGTACAGAGACTTGGTGGAGAATTGGCCCGATGGTTCGAGACGCCATCTCACCTGGTCTGGGCCATTGTCCACCACAGGCTCGTGAAGAGCAACGCAGTCCGGTAACTCATGCCAAGCGGCGGATTCCGGGGGGCCAAAGGGCCTCCGAAAAGCAAGGCGCCCTAGGTCAATAAGGGCCCTCTCGACAAAGATCAGGGGTTCTACTGCGATGGAGAAGAGGTCGGGGAAGCGCGCGGCGAAGGGGAAGTCTCCAGCCCATCTGTCAAACCAGAACAACATCGCCGATCCAGACCCCACCGAGATGGATGTCCCCATGCGAAGGACAGGGAGCAGCTGGACGACCGACTGCCAGAATTGCGAGCCACCAGATCTCTGACAAAAGGCAAGGGGTTGACCACGCAGGTACTTGTTCCGGATGATGTCAAGCCAGAGGCCTCCCTGGCCTTGCGAGTTGCGCCAGAGCCAGCAGGATAGGAGGACGATATTCATGCGCTTGGAGCACATGATCCCGAGGCCTCCTTTATCCCTAGGCTTGCAGATGTCAGGCCAGCTAACCATATGGTATTTCTGCTTATTGTTGTTGCCAGCCCAATAAAAGCGGGACTGAACTTTGGCGATCTCATGGTGCAGGGTCTCATGAAGGCTGTAGAAGCTCATGAGGAACAGGAGGAGACTGGAGAGGGATGAGTTGATGAGAATGGTCCGAGCCGCCTTTGACAACCATCTACCCTGCCAAGGCTCGATGCGCGTTTGAAGCTTGGTCAAGGTCGGGCGCAAGTCCGCGACGGTGAGCCGAGAGTCACTTATGGGCGTTCCCAGGTAGGTCGTGGGAAAGGAGCCGAGGCGGCAGTTAAGCCGGTTGGCAATGGCAAGCGACTCGGCCGGAGAGTAGCCCATCACCATCACATAACTCTTGTCGAAGTTTATCTTAAGGCCAGACATTTGTTGGAAGCAGAGGAGAAGGAACTTAAGGTTGGAGATATCCGAGTCCGAGCCTTCGACCATGATTATGGTGTTGTCGGCATACTGGAGGAGGGAGATCCCGTAGCCGCCAGCCAGGTGGGGAGTGATCCCCTGAATATGGCCAGCAGCCTTAGCCTTATCCAGGATGGTGGCAAACGCGTCCACCACCATATTGAACAGGAAAGGGGAGAAGGGGTCGCCTTGCCTTACCCCACAGAAGGTGGGGAAGTAAGGGCCGATCTGCCCATTGATGTTCACGGCAGTGCGACCGCAAGAGACCATCTGCATTACCCTGGAGATCCAACGGTCGTCGAAGCCCTTCCGGAGCAATACTTCCCGAAGGAAGGGCCAACTAACAGTGCCGTAGGCCTTATGGAAATCAATCTTCAAAGGCGGACTGGTTGGGGTGGGTAATCTGGTCCGCGAGGAGGGTTACCCTATTGGCGTACCCTTTTGCCAGAATCCAAAAAATCACGTTGATGACCGTGATTGGACGAAACTGGCGGATGTCGGAGGCGCCCGGGACCTTCGGGATGAGCGAGATGATCCCATAGTTGAGGCGCCCGAGGTCGATGGACCAAACATAGAACTCGTCGAAAATGGCCATGATCTCTAGTTTGATCACATTCTAGAAAGTCTGGAAGAATTTCACGGGGAGGCCATCCGGGCCCGGGGCCGAGGTGGGATTCATGCCGTGAATGGCATCCCATACCTCGCCCTCGTAGAAGGGGGCCGTAAGGACCGCGTTCTCCTGAGCGGAGACAAGCTGGCGGCCGGACCAGCAGTCGTGGGCCAAAGATAAGCCTCCCCGAGGGGGGGCAGAGAAAAGGGCCCTATAGAATCCATCGACATGAGCCCTGATGTCCCGGGGGGACTGCAGCAGAGAATCCCCATCCCAAAGGAGGGGAATGGTCTTGCGTCTACACCGACCATTCGCTATGGTCTGGAAGTAGGCCGTGTTCGCGTCACCTTTCAGAAACCATTTCTGGGCGCCGCGCAAGCGCCAGTAGGCCTCCTCGTCGGTGTATATGACCGAGAGCTGGTCCTCCAAGTCGTACCTAAAGAGCCACTCCTTAGGCGAGAGGCCAACCGCGTCAGCGCGCAGGTCGAGGGCCTGGATGGCGGACAACAGGGTCTTCTTGCGCTCGCGAAGATCACGCCCCAAGTTGGCGCCCCATCCCTTCATAAATTGACGGCCCCGCTTGGCACAAAACTACCAAGAATCAATGGCCGAGGAGGGATGAGGCTGAGGGTGGGCGCGAGCTTCGACCCAACGAGCGCCAACAGCCTCCACGAAGCCATTCTGGGACAGCCAGAAAGTCTCAAACCGGAATCGTCGGGGTAGCGGGGGGCGCTCGTCGGCGGAGGAAAGGAGGAGGGGGACATGGTCGGAGCCAATCCTAGTGATAGCTCGGAGGGAGGCGAGGGAGCAGCGGAGGTCCCATTCCGGGGAAACTAGGACCCGGTCCAGAACGGACTGGGTCGGAGAAGCCTGGCGGTTGGTCCAGGTAAACCTGGCACCCACCCTATCTAACTCGCGGAGACCAAGGTCGGCAATGCAGTCATTAAACATTTGCATGCGGGCAAAGTTGACGTGCGAGTTGCTCTTGTCCTCCGCGAATCTGCGGAGGTTAAAATCGCCTCCGACCACCACCGGGAGAGTGGCGGCCGTAACCTTCCGGTGAATCTCCTCGAGGAAGGAGGCAGACCTACTATGGTCCGCGGTGCCGTAGACGATAATGACCTCCCACTTGAAGTTGAGGGCCCGTTCAAAGAGTTCCATACTAACAAAGAACTAACCCCGGTCCATGCCCCCAACCTCGAAGGTGGCATCCTTGACGCCTAATAGGATGCCACCGGAATGGCCAGTGCTCCCACTAGAAGGGAGCCAATGCCACGCAAAGAGGTGGGAGCTAAGCCGATCGAGTTCAGGGAGGGAGAATTCCGTGCGCAAGGTTTCTTGGATGGCGACAATGTCAATGTACTCCTCTCTCATGTACTCAATGAGTTGGCGGCGGCAGCCATCATGGCCGAAACCGCAGATGTTCCAGAAGAGAGCGCGCATTAGGCGCCCACCGGGGGGCTGCTTGACCCCAAGACACGGGATGTGCTTTGAGCGCTGAGAGCCGCGATCCGGGAGCGAGTGCGTCCACGGAGGTCAGCCTCAGCCAACGGCAGCAGACCACTCGGCCGACTGGGGGGCGCTGGGGTGATCTCCACCGTCGCCGAAGATGAACCGGAGGAGGAGAGCGACGCACGGGCTTTCGCTAGTCTACCATCAAGGATCTCACGAGCCCTAATGGCCTCGATCTACACTAAGGGGGGAGCCACCTCCCTCCTGAAGATGATCGCAGAATCTGTTGCGACCTTAACTAGCTGGCCAAGCGGGATCGACTCAAGAGCAGAGAACGAGCAGGAAGTAACAGACGGGGGAACCGTAGGTGTACCTGGCTCCAGGTTCCGGGCCGCAGCCCGGAGCTCTGCCGGCTCGTGGATGAGCAGAACCGGGGTGCCCTCGGAACGAGCCGCGTCAAGCCGAGCACTCCGGCGGGAGGCAGTCACCGGGGAGGAGGCGGACCGGCCACGTCGAGAGGAGGGAGTGGAACCCCTCCAGGAGTAGGCCACGGCCCGAGGCGGAGGTGGGGGGGCGTCCGCCCCCGTGCCACCCCTGGAGGAAGAGGGGGGTGGGTCGTGCTGGGGGCTATCCTCGTACTCCTCATCGTCGTCCTGGGAGCCGGAGTGGGGACCGTGGCGAGGGCCCCGGCTACTGCGAGGCTCCCCCCGGCCCCCACCGTCGGGGCCGCCCAAGAGGCTTTCGTCGGGGATGCGGGGGCGGCCGATGTGGTTGGGCGGCTCAGGTGAGATCCGGAGGTCAAACCCCTGGTCGTTGAAGAACACACGGATCGTGGCATGAAGCTTGGATGAGTCAAGGGATTTTACCATGACCCGCACCTCCTCCTCCTTGCGGAGAGAAAGCTCGTCCACCACGACCACCTTGCCTAGGATGCGGGACATGTTCCGGATGACCCTCTCAGAGCGCGCAATGTCGGGGAGGCCGCCGATGAGGATCCAAGCCGTGTCCAGGACAGCCACAGCAAGGGGGTCCCGGACCGGCACAGAGATGTCCACCACGAGCTTGTTGAGCGCGAGGGTGATGTCGCCACTGCGGGTGCCGTAGCCAGGGACGGATTCAAGGGGGGGCGAGACCCCCCCCCCCCTAACGATCGTGTCGCCCCCTTAATAGGGGTTGTTGTTCGCTAATTTTTTCTTGTTAGACAACTGAGCGTGGGTGTGTCCCCCCCCCCCCCCCCCCCCCCCCCCCTCTGTCCCTGTGTCGTTTGTTAACGTAAAGCCATCCCCCGTACATGTACATCCTATTATAGGCCAAAGCCCAAAACAGCGAGTAGCATTGCAGCCCACCACATAAAATAAAGGGGCCAGTTAGTAGCAGGCTAGCAGCGATCTAGTCTTTTAAGAAAAGCGATCTGTGAAAAGATAAAAGAGCCACGTACACACAGGTCAGTATAGTCCCTACCTTTCCAAACTGCCTCCTGCGATCTAGCGTCGCCTGTTAGCTTGCCTGCTATCGATCTCTTCGTGATTCCGTCGCAACGGCGCCAAGAAGAGCGGGGAAGGAAAGGGGATGTCCGCGGAGCGCCGATCCACGGGCGCCGTAAGCCGGCCCTACGGATGGGCGGCAAAAAAACGAGGAAAAAGGTTCTAGTTTAATTTGAGCATTAGATTAGTTCTTGTTTGTCCTTTTCAAACGGTCATGTTCCTGCCAGTGCCGCTACTTTTTGATTGCTTCCATAGAATTGTATGCTTTTTGGTGTTCTGGCTTTGGAATTAGGTTGAATCAGTGAGTCGATCCCGTCAATTACATGGAAATTAATGAGATTTCGTGATGTCTTATCTACCACACTGTATTATTGGTAATTATTAGTTTTTAAGATCATGTTGTGTTTCTAGAGTTGTGAATTTGCTTTTGTCATTAAAATGAAAGAATGTGTTTTGTCATTTTATCAACTTTATATCGAGTTTTGATCATGTGAATGGAATTAATAAATAAAAACAGGCATGGTTGCACATGGCGTCTCCATTGGACCAGACCCTAAATTTTCTACAACATAGCAGTTGCCCGTGAAACTTAGTGTGAAACCTCGCCCCCCCTATGTCGAAATCCTGGCTCCGTCCCTGGCCGTAGCCGTGACTGACCGCATCGGGGAACACCATAGAGAACTAGTTCCCCGACAGCAAGGTGACCTGCCAGTCCCAGGAGCAGAGGTAGAGATGATTGAGTTCCGCCTCAATCATCTCCGGAGAAGCCACCCCATCCTTCACAGAAACAATAGCCAGGAGTGAGGGGGTGGGCGGCGGGAGGTCCGGGACCTCGATGTGGAAGAAGCCGAGGCCCTCAATCCCATGCCCGTGCATCATCAGCTCCTCAGAGACCGGGCGGTCGGAACAGAGAGCAGCGGGGTGGTCCGGGTCCGAGCACACAAAGCAACACTGGGGGTGGGGGCAGGCCACCTGGGATCGGCGGCAATTGAAGCACTTGACGAGATCGGCGGCAGGATCATCCGAGCGGAGGGCGGTCGGGGAGGACGCGGCCGGCGTGCATGAAGGAGCCGGGGCCATTGCCACGGCCGAGTCCCCGCTTCTTCTTACGCTTAGGCCCAGCCTTGCCCTGGCCGGCCCCGGCGGCTCCCGGGGGGAAGCTCGGGGCGGAGCGAGGGGGCTGGTAACGGCGGGTCTCGGAGGAGGCAGCAGGAGGACGTTCGAGGACCGGGGAGCGGGAGCGACCGCCGCGGGCAGGCGAGCCGCCACCGTCCCGGCGACGTGGAGGAGACGGGGAGCGGCGGCGCTGCGACCTCCACTCAGGTGCGGGCGCGGGCGAGCGGGACCGGGAGCGGTCCCGGCGATCAGCCCTGGCCGGAGAACGGCGGCGCGGGGAGCGGTGGTCGGCGCGCGGGGGCGAGCGGCGGTCAGAGCAAGGAGGAGACCGCCGGGAGTCGCGAGCAGAAAGCTGTCGGCGGAGGTCCTCCTCAAGGCGGAGGCGTCGGGAGAAGGGCGGGGAGCAGCGCGGTGGTCGTTGGCCCGCCGCTTGGGGCGCGGGGCCTCGTCCCCCCAAGAGCGCGGCATGGGAGCCGGCAGGGAGGGCGCGGGGCGCGGGACGGGATGAGACGCGGCGGCGGGGGGCGGGAGAGGGGCGCTCGCTAGGGTTCCAGTCGAGGGAGAGGAGTGCGGGGATGGAGGGCGAGGCAGACCAGCGGGGAGCCAAATGGCCGAGCGACCCGACTGGGTCGGCCCAAACGTGGATCCGGGAGGGGGCCCAAGATCGGAGAGCACGCAGGGGGGAACGCCGCCTGACGCGGAGATGTCCGAGGCACGACGGCCAGGGAAGCGGCCTCCACGAGGCGCCAGGACGTGCCAGCCAGCCCCAGGTCGGACCGCCCCGCGACACCCCACGCCGAGGCGCGGCGGTGGCGAGCAGTCCGGGGACCCAAGGCGGCGGCTTTCCCGGGCGTCATCGGCGAGGGCACGGCGGAGCGGCGCGGGCGAGCAGGAGCGTCGAAGCGGCCGGACCGGGGCGGGGGCGAGGGGATCAGCCGGGGCCCGACCGGCCGAGGCGGGGGGTCCCGGCGAACCACCGGGCGACCGGCCGCCACATCGTCCAACTCCGCCATATCAGCCCAACGGAGCGCCGGAGACGGCGAGGAGGGCGGAGGAGTGGAGGGGACGGCAGCGGACGGGGAGGCCGGGGCAGCGGGGGGAGCGGGGGCGGCCGCCGGCGACGGGGAGGGCGGCCGTGCGGCCGCGGGCGCCGGGTCGCCAGGGGCGTCGCAGGAGCTCATTTCAAAAATCCTTCCTCGTGGGTCTGCATATTTGAGTATGCGTGAGGACTGAGGAGCACCGAGTATTGTGGCTCAGGAGCTTCCTAAAGGACAGAGACCCAGTGCATAGAAGTTCCCAAACAAGGTGGGGTCTAGGGATGGATTATAGGAATCTAGTCTTATCCCTGAAAAGTGCAATGCAGAGAGACTAGTTCGAACACAGGATCTTTTGGCACAAGTGGAGAGGACTTCACCATTGTGCCAGGCCTGCCCTCGGCTCAGGAGCTTCCGGACAAAGTAGTTTGCAGAGTGATGTGTAGACATCCATATATTTTGATGGTGTTGGCTTCAGCTGGCATCTTGGTTGCAATCAGCAGCGAGCACGAAGCTTGCTGCAACGACTGGTCTTATTGTCCAGTCCTCCTTAGACATGGTAACATCGAATAGCCGATGCTTGGTTGTGTCACATGTTGTAATTGCGTGCATTGTTTGTCAATTCAGTAGTTAACTTAATTCGGAGAAGTTTGTCGATTCAGTACTAAACTTAATTCAGAGAAGAAATGTCACAGGAATGAATTAACGATATGGGCAGCTCTGGGATCATTGTTCGATCAAGAGTTACCAGGGAGATAATTGGCTGAGATGAGCGACTAGTGCTACAACAAGACATCACCAGGGGCCCACAAGGGGATCAGATCTTTGCCGGACAGCATCAACAACTGACCAGGCCCGCCTGAATATCTAAGCACTGATGGCTTCTCTACATTATTGAAGTGGTGTGAATCAGAGGACAACAAGATATCTGTGCCTACCAAGCTATCTGTTAGGTTGTCTTGCTTTCATTCTAGAGCCATCCATCCTCTGTTGTTCTGATCATACTAGTTCTGTTGTTCACTCCTTCTCAACGGCCTATTAACGTCAAGTGGATCAAGGATGAAAACAGAGCCCGATCCATGGTAGCATGATGAAACAAGCTGCAAGCGGGACAAGGTTGAACAACGAATCCCCAATATACATGCCAGGCCTCCAATGCTTCAAGTTTTTCTGCGCGAATCGATGTTGCCAGCCTGATTTCAT
This sequence comes from Aegilops tauschii subsp. strangulata, assembly GCF_002575655.3. Lineage (NCBI taxonomy): Eukaryota > Viridiplantae > Streptophyta > Magnoliopsida > Poales > Poaceae > Aegilops > Aegilops tauschii. The sequence goes on from NC_053039.3 coordinate 7,487,026, forward strand.
TTTTCTATACTGACTGATGATAGGTGTTAGCCAAAGATGAAATGTTTGTTGATCTCATATATGACGACTGTTGATTTCCAATTGGATTCACTCTGTTTCGCTGTCATGTGTAACGAGCTCTGATGTGAATATACATTTTGCAGATGCTACCCCGTTTCACATTTCTCGTCGGATTATTTCATATGGATAGATGGTGGACATGTTCAGCCTATTGGATTGCTCACAACCTCACGCAGATGACTTTGCCTGAGGTTGTTATAGCTTGTTTAGCCTGCTGGTTTTACCTGCAGCAGCAATCAATCGATGTATAATACAAATAGAAAAAAGTTAAACAAACCAAAGCTGTGTGGGCTGATCCAACGGTTAACGTGGCTGCCATCCAATGGTGCAGAAGGGGGCCGATCCTGGCTCAGATCAGTCAGCCGGCACACAGTACTGGCCAATGGATTCCCATCTCTTACATACAGAGAGCTCCCGGGTGCCCCTACACCCTCATGAACAGTAAATTCATAAAAAAATTGAAACAAAATCAAAAAAATCTGAAACTTTGAGGGATCAAAGACAAAGGTTTGGTGTTCCTGCAAAGTTTCAGCAACAAATAACCTTCGTGGAGCCCTCACCAAAAATAACAAAATCACTGCTCAGAAATGTATTTAAACTTTGGACAATGATTTTTGTTTTTTTATTTGAGTGCTCTTCCAATGTTAATTTTAGCTAAAACTTTGCAAGATCATCAAAAGTTTCATGATGTTCGATGTCCCAAAGTTTCAGATTTGTTTGATTTTTTTTTTTTGATTTTTTTTGAATTTACTGTTCATAGAGGGTGTAGGGCACCCGGGTGCTGAAACCATTTGCCATAGATCTAAAACCATCTGGAACAGACAGGGGCACATTATTATCTATGCTTCCCGCTTTGTAGAACAAGAGGATGGCAAGAAGATGTGGCGGCGTGCACCTAGCATCCATCACAACTGGTCTCCTGTCCATGTGCCCCCGGATTTGGAGTGTGCGTCCCATCTAACCGATGAACTCCTCTACGGGCATGGGCCTGAACCTCCTTAGGATGTTGACCACCATCCAGGGAAGTTGATTCTCGAGCAGCATTATGTCATTGATGATGCAAGCCTCGTTGGACTAGAAGCAAGACAACAATGACGGAGGCAGCTTGCCAAGGCCGGTACACATACGCATATACTGCAGCAAGAAGCAACCATCGATGAACATCATGTCTGCAAATTCAGCATCTCCTACGTCGACCTTGGAATCCTTGGTGTCGTAGAAGCTGCGGGCAGCACCTATGACGGAGAAGACCGCCGCATACATCTCCTCAAATGAGCGGCCTGATCGAGTAACTGATGAAGTGGAGTGTAGCCACGCGCTTCACCTTCTCCATCTCATGCAGGCTACTTGAGCCGTGGTGGTAAAGACCGATGCTCACGGCCATTGGGACGATGTAACGCCGTCCAAGGCTCCGCATGCTTGCAGGGAACCTATGAATCTTCATTTCCATCTCGCCAAAATCAGTCTCAAACTGTTGTGCTTCTATCTTCCACTCCTCGAACTGAACCTGTTTATCCGGGAAATTAACAAGCGGTAATAGTCCTTGTTCCATCTCCATCTCCAAATCATCAGAATAATTCTGAGGATCTCCTTCATTGAAGTAATAGTAATAATAGCAGCTAGGCCGAGACCGATGTGCAGCTGCTTTCTTCAACTCCTCCTCAACCTTTGACTTTTCAGGCTGAGAGGCAGGTTCGCCCCTGGCATCTGTTGGATCCTGTACAAAAGTTACAGTTAGACCATTTTTGCAAGACAAACCAAAACCAGTGTCCTCAATGTTACCACCAAGGTCGCCCCCTGTACAGCTGACCTCTTGCACACACTCACCGCGGAGGACGGCTGAGAGGCTTGTATCACCATCTGCAAAATAGCTGTGCTGGGTTGCTGCTGCCGAAGTGCTACTGCTAGCTAGATACTTCTCGGGGTTCCCATCTAAGTTGAATGTACATATAGGCTTTCTACTAGCTAGACTAGTTGCTGCCCTCCACATTCTGTCAGCAACTTGTCATTGCTGCCTCCATGATAAATGATGGGATAATCCAACTTGCTGCGTCCTAATGTTTTGACTTTCAGTCTTTAACTCACAAAATATTGGCAAGTTTCAGTTGATATTGACTTGGTAGCACATTGCCAGCCAGACCTGTCGACGTTCACAGACCTCAAACAATTTCCTCTCAAAGCCAAAGCTATGAGCTACATTGCCAGCCAGACCTGTCGGCGTTCACAGACCTCAAACAATTTCCTCTCAAAGCCAAACCTATGAGCTCTGAGGAATAAATTCCTAAAGCCAGAACAGCAAGTCATGAGCTGGGTGCAAGTAAAGAAGACGCCAATCCATGTGTGCTGCAGAAAATGGTGCATGCAAAAAAAAACAGAAATCATCTCATTCACATGTATAAAACTTGCTTAAATACATCCCTTGGAAAAACATTGCCCGCTAAAAGTGGGAATAAGTCTTGACTCTTGACTTGTTTTTGTCGTAGGCAAAGAAGGTGGAAAGGTATGGATTTGTTTATAAACGTTGAACTAGGGTGAAGCATAAGTATACATTGACAAAATGACCTGTCACTCCTAAGAAACACCAGAAGTAAGACTTAACTGTCTTGCATACTTGCGCTTTTTCTTGACACTATTTTCTGTTGGATTATATTTAGTGTGCCTGACCACCATCCGCATCAGTATCCCCTGATATTGCAAGTCTATCAACAATGGTGTTGGATAAACTACGGTTTATTTTATTCGTCATTTGAAACTTTCCAGCAACAAAACCTGGAAAGCACAAAGCATATTCAGCAAAGAGATTGCCAGCCCCAAAACTGAATAGCTACCAATTTGAATATTAGGCAAGACGCCCGATCGTGGAAGACGTTCGACTATTGGAGTATGTTGCCAATATTTCAGTTCATGTGAGGACTGTAGAGGCCAGCAAAAAATGTATGTTATTCAAAAGTTTTCTCCAAATCTGTCTCTTTCTCACATAAAATTCAGAGCATTGAGAATAATAGATAGTTGAATGTTCTATAATCCTATGACACGGCTGCAAGGGCACATAAATAAAATAGTTGCTTTTACCACCAAAAATTTATCATCAGCCCTTTGCATTGAGCCAGTAACCAGCAGATCGCAAGACATGATAATGATACAGTTCAGGACAGAGATGCTGCAGATAACAAGTTAAAAAGCCCTCAAAGCCAGCACTGGAATCCCTATTGGCGATTTACCAATTAACTGGTTTTAAGCATTCACCAGCATACCATTAGCACAAATGTTTCTCCATTTATTGTGAGCATATTAGCATAATGCTACAGGGGTCGTTTAGCCGGAGTGAGTCAAATTAAGAGTCTAGCATGCCAGGCCAATTCCTTTTTTTCGAACAATGCCAATTCCGATTGATGGAAGTAGTCAAAGTATGTACCGAGATCCCGCAGCATGCGCAGATCCAGCGTGTCGGCGAGGTTAGCGTGGACGGCCGTCTCCGACCGCTTCGAAGCCAGCATCTTCAGGCGGACGAGGAAATCCTGCACACCACCACCATCGAATTAGCTCTCGTCAGCAAGGAAGATAAATACTAGCGGGGAGGGGGAGTGAGGGTTGGGGGGGGGGGGGGGGGGGGGGGTCGTCGCTGCTGCTCTGTGTGCCCACGGGTTTCGCCGCCGGCGGCGGCCTCCGTGAGGAAGAAAGGACGAGACGGTTTTTTTTTTTTTGACCTTGACGAGATGGGTTTGTTTGTGTCTACTGTTCGTGGGCTCACAGGCCCAACTTGATCAAGTCCCTCACAAAGACCACGAGGCCGACCGCGCCGTGGCCCATGGACTTACCCCTAAAAAAACCTTAAAAAATGGACTTACCCCTAAAAAAACTTAAAAAATGGACGGTAACCCGCCTGGACTGCTGGATCTGACGGCGGCGGAGCGGTTTCCGTGGTGGAGCATGGTGCGCCAGCACGACTGGACCTGTGTGCACTGGATCGTCGCTAACTTGGGCGGCGATCTCTCATGTGGCTTGTTGGTGTCGGCGGGATCTTCCCTCGATCTGATGCCCTAATGGCCGGTGGTTTCGACTAGTGGCTGGTTGCTATAGAGTGCGTGTTGCAGGTCTCCATGTCGGTCGGGCGAGCCGCAAATGTTTCCTATGTCGGCGCCCTTGATGTGCTTCGGCCAACCTTGTGAGCTGTGAGGAGCAGTAGTCGTCTTGTGTTGGCTCCATATGACGTGGTGGAGGCGTGACTGCGACAGTGTTCCGGGCATGGGTGTGCAGCTTCTCCGGATAAAGGCCCAGCTCGACTCCTGTCGATGCGGTAACGACCACGCCTTCTGTGTGGTATTCCTTGTTGAAGGCGTCACCATGGAGCGTTGGCACCCCTCCCTACCTGAGCTCCTGACTCAACTCAGGGTGAAAACTTTGATCCGTCCATCGGATCGCTGATACGTCTCCAATGTATCTATAATTTTTTATTGTTTCATGCTATTATATTATCTGTTTTGGATGTTTTATATGCATTATTATGATATTTTATATTATTTTTGGGACAAACCTATTAACCTAGAGTCCAGTGTCAGTTTCTGTTTTTTTCCCTATTTTTGAATATCGCAGAAAAAAAATTAAATGGAGTCCAAACGGAATAAAAGTTTCGCGATGATTTTTCTTGAACCAGAAGAAACCTGTGGGACTTGGACTCCAAGTCAGAAGACCTTGGAGGAGACGACAAGCCACAGGGGCGCGCCCTAGGGGGGGGCTGGCTTGGGGCCCCCTCGATGCTTTCAATCTAGCCATGCTTGCGAGACAAACATGGAGGCTTATTCAAAATCCAAGCTCATTATGTGCGCGGGTTTTGTCTGCAAGGTACTACCCAAATGATTCGATTCTAAATGCCAGTTCGAAGGGTGGTATCTCCTACACATGGTGTGGTATATTAAAAGGGATAAACTTGCTAAAGAAGGGGATCATATGGAGAGTTGGCATCGGTAACAACACTTAGTATATGGTCTGATCCATGGATTCCGAGTGGAAGCACTAGAAGAGTCAATCACCCAAAGGGGTAGAAATGTTATTACCAAAGTAAATGAGCTAATTGATCCCACCACAAACAATTGGGATGAATATTTAGTAAGGCAAACCTTCCTTCCAGAATATGCAAAGATTATCCTACAGCTCCCAATTCATGAACATAATGATGATATTATAGCATGGCATTTTAATAAAAAATGTATTTTTTCGGTAAATCTGCATACAGAGTGGCTGTAGACAGTGCACCCCGTGAATCAATTACAAGACTAACTTCTTCCTCAAGTCCAGATGAAGAAGCAGGGGGTCTTAACTGGCAGAAGTTGTGGCCCCTCCCCCTTTCAAACAAGGTTCTGCACTTCCTGTGGCGCCTATCTACGGATAGTTTACCCCTGCATATGAAGCTTCAACACGGTGGTATGCAAGTAGATACTCTCTGTCCTGTTTGCTTTCGGTTAGATGAGGATGGCGGACATTGTTTTGTTAAATGTAAAAAAGGTTAAGGAAGTATAGAGGAAAGCCCAACTGGAGCATGTTAGACTGCAGATTCTACCTTTGTGTAGATGCATTGAGTTGTATGGAGGAAATTTTGAATCTCAATGATGATGAAAAGCTTTTTGGTTGCTACTTTGGCGGTGGTGGTATGAAAGGAAGAGGGCTAATGTAGGAGATACTATTAAATCCTCTGATGAAATATTGCATTCTATTGATTATCTTTTTATGCATCTATGCAAGGTGAAACAGAGTGAAGAAAATGCAAAAACAACAACAAGACGGAAGATAATCCAGGCCTCCACCAGGAACTCTGAAAATAACACATATGGTGCCTTCCTGAAGGAAACAAATACTAGATGTTGGGGCTTTGTTATTAGAAATGATTGTGGTGTTCGGCGCGGCCAGAGTTGGGTTACTTGCCAAAAGAGCCTTTATTTCCTCCAGTCCGGCCGTTGCCGCGTCCGTCGACTCGAAGTGGTCGGTGCGTCGGAGAAGGCGGTAGAGTGGCAATGCTTTTTCTCCCAATCTGGAGATAAAGCGGCTTACAACTGCCACGCATCCCGCAAGCTTTTGGACCTGTTTAAGGTCTGTTGGCGTAGCCAATTGTGACAGAGCTCGGATTTTGGCTGGATTTGCCTCGATTCCTCTATTGGAAACAATAAAGCCCAACAGTTTTCCGGCAGGAACGCCGAAAACACATTTTCCGGATTGAGCTTAATGTCGTATGTACGGAGGTTGTCGAATGTAAGACGTAAATCGTCTATCAACGACTCGACGTGCTTGGTTTTGATGACGACGTCATCCACATATGTTTCAACTGTTTTGCCGATCTGTTTCTCCAAGCATGTTTGAATCATGCGTTGGTAAGTGGCGCCAGCGTTTTTGAGTCCGAAGGGCATGGTGTTGAAGCAGAATGGCCCATATGGGGTAATGAATGCCATTGCGGCTTGGTCGGACTCCTTCATTTTTATTTGATGGTATCCGGAATACGCGTCGAGGAAGCACAGTGAGTCGTGTCCTGCGGTAGCATCAATGATCTGGTCAATGCGGGGGAGGGGGAAGGGATCCTTAGGGTAGGCCTTATTGAGGTCTTTGAAATCGACGCACAGGCGCCAGGATTTGTCCTTCTTTGGCACCATCACCAGGTTTGCCAGCCAGTCCGGGTGTTTTATTTCTCTAATGAATCCGGCTTCAATTAGCTTGGCCAACTCTTCTCCCATAGCTTGACGTTTGGGCTCGGAAAAGCGTCGCAGTGTTTGTTTGACCGGTTTATATCCTTTTAATATGTTGAGGCTGTGTTCGGCCAGCTTGAGCGGGATTCCTGGCATATCGGAAGGGTGCCAGGCGAATATATCCCAGTTTTGGCGAAGAAAATCCCGTAGCGCGGTGTCGACCGTTGGGTCTAGTTGCACCCCAATAGATGCTGTCTTCTTGGGGTCCGTTGGATGGACCTGGAATTTGACTATCTCTTCCGCTGGCTTGAAGGAGGTGGATTTGGGGCGTTTGTCTAGAATCACATCGTCCCGGTCCACCGTGGAGCGCAGTGCGGTTAACTCTTTGGCCACGAGGGCTTCAGATAATGCCTCAAGGGCCAGGGATGCGGTTTTATTTTCGGCGCGAAGTGCTATGTCCGGATCACTGGCGAGAGTGATTATGCCGTTGGGCCCGGGCATCTTAAGCTACATGTAACCATAATGAGGTACAACTTAGAAGCGTGTAAATGCCTCTCGCCCCAAGAGGGCGTGATATCCGCTGTTGAAAGGGGCCACTTGGAGGGTTATTTCCTCGGACCGGTAATTCTCCGGCGTGCCGAATAGCACGTCGAGTGTTATTTTTCCCACGCACCGTGCCTCCCGGCTGGGAATGATTCCTCGGAAGGTCGTGCTGCTTTGCTCGATGCGGCTCCTGTCTATTTCCATTTTGTTGAGTGTATCCTCATAAATGAGGTTTAGTCCGCTACCGCCGTCCATGAGGACCTTGGTGAGTCGGAAGCCATCCACGATGGGACTGAGGACTAATGCGGCTGGCGCTCGGACTGTCCTGTATTTTGGTTCGTCACCGGCATTAAAGGTTATAGCCGTGTCGTTTCAAGGGTTTATCGCGGCGATTTGACAGACTTCGATGAGGTCGCGGAGTGCCCTTTTGCGCTTATTGTTTGAAGCGAATGTCTCGAAGACCGTCAATACTCTGGGGTCGTCGTCTTCTGGAGGGTGTTGTTCTGGGGCGTTTTTGGTAAGGATGTCCTCGCCGCTCTTGGCTACCTGCTGGAGTATCCAACATGCTCTAAGGCTGTGGGTTGATATGGTATCCAGTGTTGTGTGTATTTTGCATGGGCCGTCGAGCCATCCCACTAGAACGGTTCCATGCCGCGTAATGGCTTTATATTTCTTGGATATTGGATTGGGCGTGTCACGAGGATGCGCCCTTTTCGCCTGGACGAGCGGTTGAGTTGGGATTGATGGCTCCCAACAAGCTGCCTGATCTTTCCAGGCGCTTTCCATTGCGCTGTACTTCTGTACGATAGTTGCCAAGTCAGCGAAGTGTAGTATACGGCGGCGATTAATGGCATTGAGGATTCCTTCGTCCGTGCAATTTGTTGCAGAACGCTGATATCGCATCCTCGTCGCGACAATCTTTAACCTTGTCCTTGACAAGGAGGAACCTGGCCCAGAAGTGGTGGACCGTTTTCTGAGACTGCTGTTGTATGCTCATAAGAGCGCTTGCGTCTGAGTGGGTGGGTGGAATTGAATCCGGACCTTGACCCGATCGGTGATCCGGAGTCTGAAGATTTTCCAGACTTAACAATCCGGACTCCGGAGTATCTTCAGATTGCTTATGCCCGCCGTCCGATTCTATGTTCGGAAGGCTGGTCACATCCTTTCGCTGGTGGGTATCCGGCTCTGCAGGGTCGGCGATCCGAACATAGTCCGTCTTCAGTATAGGGGAAGAGTCGCCATCTTGCTCCTCGACTACCGCTATCTGGTGGGTGACCGGTGGAGATTTAATTTCTCTTTGGTCGGGTTTAAGCCCGATCCGATCGTAATCTGTGGCAATTCCCAGGGCGGCGATGCGATCCAGGAGTTCGTTTAAAGACGGGAGCTCCGCCGGATCCATCTGCTTGGAGTGTTTGGAGTCGATACGAAGGGGATTTTCGATGGCCCGCGAGGTCATCGTTGACTTAATGGCCAAACAGGCGGTCATGGTAAAGCCGCCCAGCCGGAGGGTTTGGCCTGGGGCCAGGCCTCCTCCGGCGGTGATATTGTCTTTAAGGACGAGGCGAGTCATCGATCCTGTCATCGACGTCACAGTGGAACTCTAAATGAAAGCACCAATGTCGGTGTCAAAACCGGCGGATCTCGGGTAGGGGGTCCCGAACTGTGCGTCTAGAATCGATGGTAACAGGAGACGGGGGACACAATGTTTACCCAGGTTCGGGCCCTATGTATGGAGGTAATACCCTACTTCCTGCTTGATTGATCTTGATGAATGTGAGTATTATAAGAGTTGATCTACCACGAGATCGTAATGGCTAAACCCTAAAAGCCTAGCGTGTATGACTATGGTAATGAGTATTCGGTCCTATAGACCTAACCCTCCGGTTTATATAGACACCGGAGGGATTTAGGGTTACACAAAGTCGGTTACAGAGAAGGGAATCTTCATATTTGATCGCCAAGCTTGCCTTCCACGCCAAAGAGAATCCCGTCCGGACACGGGTGGAGTCTTCGGTCTTCGTATCTTCACAGCCCATCAGTCCGGCCCATGGCTAATAGGCCGGACGCCCGAGGACCCCTTAGTCCAGGACTCCCTCAGTTATGCCATAAACACAACCATTCAGCTAGATTGTGACAAAGTAATGATTGAAACTGATTCCATACAACTGAAGAATGCAACAACCACTGAAGACTTTGACTTGTCAGCATTAGGAGCTATATTCAGAGATATTAAGGTACAGTTGCATGTAGGTCTCAATGATGTATGTGTGGTGTCTTGCCCTCAGACTTGTACCGTAGTGGCGCACAAGCTAGCTACTTATGGAGCTAAATTAGGAGCTAGCTTATGTGAGATTTGGCTTGGGCAGGTCCCATACTTTGTAAAAGATGTTGCTGACGATGTATCCGGGCGTGTCCGCGGACAGTGAACGGTCATGCCTCAAAAAATGCATTCTATATTCGGATACCTCAAATTATAAACCTCAAATTCATATTATTACCTGCAACGCAGCGATCTTTGAGCGGAGCTTCGTCCGGTTCTGCTTCGCTTGTTCGGCTCCGTCGTGGCCATGTCCGGCGGCCGGTTGTGCCCTTCAGAGTGTTGGTCCGGTCGCCAGCAAGGTAGAGTAGGGCATGAGACACGAGCCGGCTCACGGGACTCAAGGCGCCGCCGTCTCCCATGCCCTACTCTTCCTCGTCGGAGCCCAGAACCCGTTGAATGCCGATGGACGTCAGATCGATGATGGATCCGTCCTGGGATGAGCAGGTGACATCCATCACGACGCGGTTGCGGGGCCCATACTGGTGCACCGTACGGGGCGCCGGAGAATGCGACTCTGCCTCGTCGACATCCACCGCCGCGAGCGCTGCCTCTGCATCCCACGCCCGCTGTTGTGTGCGGCGTGTTTGCGTCGGACGACACCCACTGTGCGCTATGGCCTCGGCGCACCAACAAAGGGGTTGCGCGTGTGCCACCGCGTTCGGATGTCAGATGGACCACACCGCCTCCGGTGAGGTAGCCACGGCTGCCTTAGCACCGGACTCATGCACCATTTGGGTAACGCAATGGATTCACGACAGAAGGAGTCCGAGCACTGCCGTGCACGGGCCTCCTTCCGGGAGCGGTGGAGCGCAAGCCAGATGACCATCTCCTCTTCGGGGCTGCATGGAATGAGATTGGGGTCGACGTATTTGGAGGTGAAGGACTCGGATCCACTGCCCGCCATGCCGGAGACTGCCGGACGGCACAGACGAGTTTGAGTGACGGAGATGAGTGGAGTGAAGCGGTTAGGGTTTGGTCCGGCAAGCGGATGGGGAGAAAATATGGGGTCGAGTGGGCCAGCTTAGGCCGGGTCCGATGTGATGGGCGTGCCCGGACGATCCATATCCATCCCATATTTAAGCTGGATGGATATGAGGGCTGCAGGTCAGCCCGGACGTTTGAGGCTTGTTTAAGGCACGGTCAAAATTTCATGACCGAATAGTGCCCGGGCAGTCCGCCCGGGAGTATGAGGCTATGTGTTCCTTCAAAAAAAAAAAAAAAACCCGAACTCCAGCTCAGACCGAAATCCCCAAATCGACCTAGCCTCCTCCCGCACACTCCGCTGCCGCCGCCCACCCTCCGCGGCTGCCGACCGCCCTCCGCCACACCCCAGTGCCAGCTTCCTTCCCGACCACGCCGCCAACTACCGTCCGCCACACCCACTGCCACTCCCTCCCGGACCATTCCGCCGAGCGCCCTCCGCCGCCCCGACCACCATTGGCCGGACCTCCAGCAACGCCCAAGTAGCCAAGCCTCCTCCACGCGCTCTCCGCCAGGCTCGAGTTGCTCAAGCGTTTCAGCGGAAGGATCTGTTCGGGTGATGATGACCACAAGGATGGCTTCTAACTTCCACCAGATTTCGCATGACCACGAGGTAATCCAGTTAGGTTTGGTTTGGATTTGGCTGTCTTACTCGGTGTCGCCGCCGCCGAGCTGCGTCCCGATGCCGACGTCGCTGCTGCTGGACGCCAGCGCCGGGCGGAAGAAGATGCCGACCCCGTGCGCCGTGCAGGTGGCTGGCGGGGGGCGTGGAGGTCGGCGCCACCAAAACAAGTTGGTCCTCTCGATCTAGCAGAGCATAGCAGATCCCTGACGAGCTGGTCCTCTTCGCCTTGGTCTGTTCTTCATCCTAGACCGAGCGGAGTATGCTTCATCCTGCAGGTCTAGTACCAGTCGTTCTGCTCTGTACTGAAATTCAGTTTGCTTTCTTCCACAATTACTCCATTTTTGCTCAAGTAGCCCCCTCGTATCATCATCTGCTTCATAATCTTTCCTTGGAACATTTGCTTCAGTTAGTACTCCAATGGTTGGAGTATGTGATTAATTTCCATTTCAGTATTTCACACAACCAATTCACTGCTTCCATGGTGTATCAGGCCCCCCATGGCATTGGCAAGAAGAAGAATGAATACTGAGATCAAGTCAGAATAACAAGGATCACAGCACCTGGAACTGCGTGATGTACTCCACCATCGGACGGCGAACATCTCCGCCATCGGACGAGGGAAGCGGGGGAAGAACGGGATCCCCAGCGCGGCGCCGGCGCGCACCTGGTCCATCAGTAGTATACTCGTTCAGTCATCTTTGCTCAAGTAGGTTCACTTTCTTAATGTGATGCTGCTGCTGGAGTAGTACTGAAATTCACATAATGTGATGTTGCTGCTGTAGTACTCACATTGTGGGAGTATATTCAGTGATTTAGTGATTCAGTTTGGAGGACTTGCTGCTGTTTTGTTCCAAGCAGGAGTGCTTAAAATGGAGTAAAATGTTCAGGACATGCTGTTGTTTTAGTGTAGCAAATTCAGTAGGAGTAATCTCTTTCAAAATGTTCAGGAGTGCTTAAAATGGACTAGTGTAGGGCTTGTTGTTTTCTTCCAAGTAGGAGTAGCAAGTGGAGCAGCAGTACTGTAGGACTTGATGTCATAGAGTAACATGTTACTGTGAGTGAGTTTATAATTGTACCCACTTGCAGCAACTTGCTGGTCCTTATGTTTTCTGTAGCTTGTGCTTGCAGTAATTATAATTAAAATTATAGCGCATGAAGCTTCAGTATTTTAGCACATGAAGCTCTTGGAGTAGGACTTGGTGGTATGAGCAATTTGGAGTAATTTGGTTGCTCAAGCCCAATTAATCTCCAACCTACTCCACTAATTTCAGTCAGCTTACCATCCATTAGTTCCAACCATGAAATGTTTGCTTGGCCTTATGAGCAGGGGAAGTGTAACTGAAGATGAGTACTCACACCTTGGCTGCTGATAAAGGCGATGGCGAAGCGGTTCTGGGATCATCGGCGCTGAGAGAGGATTGTACCCAGGGGCTCATTAAAGTCTACGTTCCTGTTACAAAGAGGCCTGAATGCCTACATGACCATGATGTTCTTTGTTGCTGTCAAAGAAAATCTTTGGTGGGAGCACATTTGATCCATTTAGTGAGCACATTTTCTAGGAGTAGAAATCAGTGTTAACTGACAAATGTTCAGTAAATGGATGCTATCAAAGATTTTATTTACTGCTGCCATATTAGTGTTAGCGGTATATGCTCTATGTAAACTATATTTAGAGATTCAGTGATGGGTTGATTTACAAATACTGAAGATTTGGAGTAGATGGGATAAGCTTGCCAACAACTACTCAATTTGCTTGGAGTAGGCCTATTTTGCTTGCAATAAGTTGGACTACAGCAAGTGAGTAGTGCTCAGTACTGTTAAGTTAGAGTAGTCATGTTTAGTTCAGTACTGTTGAGTTAAGAGTAGTCAGCAAGTGTTGCTTAGGACTACACTGAACATGTTGCACCTAACTGACCATATTCAAAGCAAGTTAAAAATGAAAAGCAAGTTAATGTCAAGTTAACTGAGCATTTTGACAATAAGCGTTCATTTAAGTTAACAGTAAATCAAGTTTTCTTTTTTGCGCGCGGGGGGGCAGTAAATCAAGTTAATGTCAAGTTACTTTGTCAACTCGTTCCTGTTCACAGTGGTGAAATTTTGTCAATATGCTTGTTACTTTGTCAAAATGCTTGTTACTGACCATTTACTCTTGTCAAAATGCTTGTTCCAGTGTATTGACCATTTAATCTACTGACCATTTATATCATGTATGGAGAAGTTCATTTTGCTGTGTACTGATGGAGAAGTTCATTTTGCTGTGTACTGAAAGCACTCACAATGCTTGTTCCAGTATAAATAATGTTTAGTTAAAACTGAATTAATCTTTTCGGTACAACTAAATGATCCACTGTTCTTCTGAACAATGACATGCTTTGTATAAATACTGTTTAGTGCATATTACTCCGGTACTCATCAGTGCATTTTACAATGATATACAGATCGAGTGTAGTCATTTGGTACTTCCCTTTGAAGTTGTAGCCCCTGTAGTAATGTCAAAATGATGCTTATCTACTCATGTCAATTAAGTGATGGAACTACAAGTACTCCATTAAGTGATGTAACATCATCATGTACTGGCACCATTTTTGCCTTGCTTGTTACTCCATGCTGGTCCCATGTCAATTAAGTGATGGAACTACAAGTACTCCGTTCCATAATTTTTATCGTGGTTTTAGTTCAAATGGAACAGAGGGATTAATTGGCAGTGCCAAATGCAGAAGCATTTGGTTCTCTAACATCGAACATGGGTTTAGACTGAATTTGACAAGGAACATGGGTTTAGGCAAATTTGGATGCCTGATGGAAAATGTGGGCTGCAGCCTGCACACTGGACCTGTTAACTCCTGAATTTCAGTGCACTTGCTACTTTTATTTGTTTGCTTTCAAATTCTAGTGATTCCTCAAATTCTGCTGTAAATTACTGCTGTTGTCGCGCTGTTTAACTGATTCCTCAAATTCTGCTGTAAATTTCAGTGTACGGGCGAGGAGTACCTGCCTGGAGTGTTGTTTGCGGCGAGGACCAGGCTGGGCAGCGCGGCGACCAAGCTGGCGTTGAGAGGACCAGGCTGGTGCGGCGAGGACCAAATTGGGAGCGGCGGAGGCGGCGGCCAGGCTGGGGCGGCGGCGATCAAATTGGGAGCGGCGGCGACCAAACTGGGCAAGGACGACGGGGAAGAGACTGGCGAAGGGGCCTGCTGGTGGATGGACTAGTAGCTGGAGGAGGTGGAGGGCGGAGGAGGTGGCTGGCCTGGCGGAGGAAGACGACGACTCTCAGCGACAACTCTCGTTTTCAAATCAGGGGTATTTTTGTACTTTTGTTCATTTTCACCTTGTCGGAAATTTCTCCCAGCTACAACTATTTCGGTACAGAGGGAGTAATTTGCATGTTGGTTTGTGTGCTTCAGCAATCACGATACTACTTTGTGATATGATTAGTGAGAGGTATTTTGCATGGTTCTCTTATATCTTTTTTCTCTCTATATAAAGTAGCATTATTTCAAAATGTCCTTGTATTTCCTCTCAGAAGCTCACACCTGAATATCATGATATATGCTTGTAAAAAGTTCTGTATGTTCTTTTGAGTTAAACCTAACACTGAACATTTTAGTTTCTATAATTCTGTCAGTTAATGCTGGAAAAATGTTTGAATTTTGTTTGCTGTACTACTCGCCTTTGTGTGCTCATACAAAAATACAAGATCCTCTGATGTCAAAAATTCATACAGGTTGTGGATGTCACTTCCTTTTTCTCCATCGTTGTCCCTATTTTCTCTCATGTGCAGTTTTTTCAAACAGAGTTCGATGAGTCTTCACTTTCAGGGAACTGAACTTAATATCAGAGGCAATCATCATCTGTCCAGACCTGAAACTGTTGTCATGCTTTCCTGGAAGGGCAACCAGATAATTCATGTGCCCAGGCTTGAAACTGCGGACATTTGTTAGTTTCTTATTGAATCAAATGTATACGTTGTAAAATGTTTGATGACCAGACTTCATAATATATAGCGAAGTGCATCTGCAAAATCCTTTTGCTTTATTTGAATGGATGCATCATCTTTTGAATGGGCGGTGTGTATGTAAATGTGAAATAAATACAGTACAAAGTGTAATAGCCTTATTAATTGGGATACTTGGCACCACTGGCCCATCATCTGCCGGGAAAGCTGTTGATTGCCGGCAGAAAATGTATGCCGGGGAAGCTGTTGATTGCCGGCAGAAATTTGAACATGATGGCACATCTCTGTCTGCCAGGAATTCTAATCCGCCGGGAGAAAAACATTGATGTGCTCACCTCGTTGTCCGTGACGGGATGGTGGCGAAGACCAGCAGTGATGGCTGTAGATCGTCGGTGGAGTGAAGGGTGCCGGTGAAGTGGGAGGTGGAGAGGGCAGCGCTGACGCAATGGGCCAGGAGAGGTGAAGAGAGGGCGTCGCCGGCAAGCTTTCTGGGTGGAGTGTGGCGACGGCGTGATTTGAACGGTGTTTGCACGGCCACACAATTTATAACCCAGACATAAGCCTAGTGTCCTTTCACGACCACTCGGCTTTCCGGGGGAGTCGAATGGTTTTTTGATTTAAAAAAGGAAAATGGGAAATATAAGCCGAGTGTCGGGGAAGCGTACTCGGCTTATACCAATGGTCGTCAAGCTAGCCGTCAAGTGCGCCGACAGCGGCCATGTGGCAGAAACTATTGTCGGGGACACCCCGTAAGCCGATGCCTTTATATTTTATGTCGGAGATTTCCTATAAACTGAGAGCCTTTTCTTTAGCCACTCGGCTTACGCTTTGTAAACCGAGAACTCTTCGTTGCCGTGTATCTTCCTCTAAGCCGAGTATAGGTACTCGGCTTAGAGGAAGATACACGGCAACAAGTGATCTTCGTGTAGGGGCAGGAGGAGAGAATTTCCATATATACAACGTTCCGTAAAGAAAAAACGTTGTCGGACAAGAACAGTATGTAGGGGTTTACAACCTAGCACCACCAACCTTGTTCAGCGCAAAGGAAACAAGAAGCACAGGTGCACAAGAATGTAAACCATTCACAACATCAGGTAGCCAGTAAAGATGGCCGCACAATCACAAACGTAGACTGCATTCTAAACACACAGATGCATTTTCGTGTATAGACCAAAAAAGAAGAAAATAAACTCCGGGCGCACAAAATTCTGCACGCGCGCGGGCATGTATATGTATCTACAGGCTACAGCACTATCGTTTTGTGACATATACACAGGGAAAGGATGGATCGGAGGCGACGGGAGGCAGTTTCACCCTCCCTGCAATGCTAGTTTCCCAGGCCTCTTGCACCTGCAGACGGCCGTCTGGCTGGCGTACCTGACGAACCACTCGTGCAGGTACTCAGCCGGGATGAAGTACGAGTGCGTTTCCTTGTTCCCACCATGTAGCATGCCTATGACTCGTCCGTCCGTGTCGAACAGCGGAGCACCAGAGGATCCGTCCGCACAGAGCATATCGACCTCCAGGAGGGTCATATCGTACTGGGCTAAGTTGGGCGCGCTGAAGAGGTTCACTGCTCGGAAGCAGCTCGTCCACCCGGTGGTGAGCGTCCTGGGCCGATGCGCCGGCCATGACAACATCATGCATCGCCTGCCCGCCCTTGGCCTGGCGGCCTCGGCCTGAGCAACTATCAGCGCAGGGTGCGGTCGGTCGCAAACGCTGTCTTCCGTCAGGTTTTTCAGGTCCTGGCTCCGTACTGCCAACAGCAGAATGTCCTTGGAGCAATCGATCCCGACCAGCCTTGCGGTCGCGTACTTGCGATTGTCCTCGAGAACCCCCGCAGCCTGGTATCGCTCTTCCTGATGATCGCAGACCACCCTGACGTTGTACATGTTGAACGTATCTGCGGTCAAGGGGTCCGACCTCGCTCGATAAAGATGTTGGAAACCATGCGCGGTCGTCATGATGAAGGGGCCCATCGGCCCTGCGAAATGCACGAAGCCTGTGCAGCTGAATCCTCTCCGAACCGCCTCCGCCCTGTCAGCTGTTCTTGGAACTGTCATTACTCTGTCAGCTAGGCTTCGCAGCTGAGTTAGCATCTCGGGCTTCGGAGCGAATTCGACCAAGAACAGCGAGTCTCTTCCCCGCTCGGCCACAGATGTCCAATCACTCCATTCTTCAGCCTGCGCCATCGTCTTCCTGAACGGTCCGAAAGAGCAATTGCACATGAGGGTCGGACCAGTTGATCAAGAAATTGAGAAAATCTATGGAGCTAGCGCCGGCGGGACCGGCCGGGGGAGATGGGGGAAAGAAGATACCCCAAGCGGGCGAACGACGGGGGACGGGGAAAGAAGAGGAAGCGCGACTTACCAACGGTCCCCGGCCGAGAGGGAGGGGGCGTCGCCGCTACGGGTTCTTGATGCCGGCAGGACCTATTCTTGATTTCTGGTCGGCTGGCGCGAGCTCCTCGCCGGCGGCCCTGACAGTTTCTTGATTCGCTGCTGGTCGGCTGGCGCGAGCTCCTCGCCGGCGGCCCTGCCGTTTCTTGATTCTCGTCTGTTCTTCTTGATCTTGATTCCGCCCCTGCGGCTCGTCTTGATTCCGGCACCGGAGCCGGCGGTCCTGCCTCTTCTTGTTTCCTGCAGCGGAGCCGCCGGTCCTGCTTCTCCTTGATCTTTGGTCGCTCGTGGGGTTGCGCCTCTCGATCTCGTGTCGCCGGGGTGCGAGTTGAGCTGTTGCTTGGTTTGTTCTGCACAAGGGTGGGTTCAAATCTTGATTTCTGGCGGCCGCTGCGTTTGAGGTCTTCGTTATATAAGGGGTGTTGCACCAAAGGGTAAACGGCTGCTGCAGGCAGTTTACACAAGGAGGGGAGGGAGCGCAGGTGTTGCATAGCCGCTCTCTTTGCACACGCACAGGTTGCAGTGCAGCAACGTCACACATACGCAGGTGTGCTACAAGTGCGAACTTTGCTTCGGTACACCCGGATAGAAAGTTTACGGATTTCGATGCAGATTAAAATTGGAGATTAGAAGGTACCCTTTGAGTAAAAAAAAGGATAATATATATCTTTTGTATATATATTAAAAGCAATGTATGCAATATGCTTGATCTGCAGGCTAATACGGCTATAGACTTTGTAAGTAACTTCAAGATTCGTGCAAACTTTTAAGGGGGGTTTGCCAAAGCAAAAATCATGCTACAAATGGAAATAAACCCGAACAAAGTAGAACCCTTCCTTGGTTTCACCAAGAATTGCAACCACTTTGGATCATCGAAAAGAATCATCATGCCGCATCTTGGGAGGGAGTTCACTCTCCAACACAATTCTCCGAACGGAAAAGTTGTATCGCTAATGTTCCCTTGGAACATGTGACGTGATGCCGGCCTTCCGATCGGCCTTGTGAATCTCCACGCACATGTCACATGGCAAGACTCAGAAGGAGAGCTTTCGGAGGTTAGGTTTTCTGGTTATGGATCATGGTTCTGGTCTCTCTTCTTCTTTGTGAGATACGAAGATATAGTGTTGAAGTAGTTGACCAGGGGGAGGCAGTGTCGTGTTGTATGAAACATGCATACTCGTACCAAATGCCATCTGGCGGGGTTGAATCCGGGGGGTCCCGAACGGGTGATCTTGGCTTAATGGTAACAAGACAAAGAGGGACACCATGTTTACCCACGTTCAGGCCCTCTTGAAGAGGTAAAATCCTACGTCCCGCTTCTATAGTATTGATTGTGGATGGGGTACAAAGTACAAGATGATCTAACTTGAAATCGTATGTGAATGAATCTAACCCTACAGTCTAAAGCCCTTGGCTTATATAGGCACCGGGGGTACCTAGGGTTACATGAAGGGATAAACATGCTGATGATTCAAATGTGTCTTAGCGTATGCGCCAAGTCTTTGTAGGATTCCATCTGTTGTATGCTGTGGGGCATGAAAAACGTGGCCCACTTGTCAGTTGTCTGGGGGTCCTCGCCCCAGCCCATGATTGGGGGACCGACGTGGATAGCACCCCTAATCGAGGACACCATCATGGTCTTCGCCTTCGGACAAATCTGCGCGGCCGGTTGTTATCCCACTTGATCGACCCTTCATAAGGTAGGTTTTATCATGTCAATCAAAATAATTGTCACCCATAATTGGGTGTTTCCCAACTAGTGCTCCAAAATCCCTTCTCCTATAGGATACTGGTTAAATTGGTTGGAAATCCTATAGCTACAATGCAAAACAATGAGTGAAAAGTGAAGAGAAAAATGGACTCATAGGTGCGCAACCGTGGCCGTCGCAAACGTATACCGAGGAGGTGGACGAGGGAGGTGGAGCAAACGAGCATGGAGTACTACACCGATTACCCGTGTAGACGCATATGGGGATGCGAAGGACGTTGCAACAAAGGGGGTCGAATTGAGGGTAAGGCTGAGCCGGGCCAAAAGACAATAGCGTAGGAGAGGCCACCGTCAGATGGAAAGACAAAGGCGGCAATGATTTGTTGCCCTTGTCTGTGTGTGTGTGTGGGGGGGGGGGGGGGTAAAGTTTGTGAGAGAGACGGTTGGAAGGAGAGCGGCAATGGCGATGTTGGTAGGCTTAGAATGGGCTGAGCTGGTGGTGTAGCATATTGGGCGGGGCTTTAGAGGCGAGACACCAGACTAATTTATTGTAAGCGGGCTTTTTAACCACCCGAGTTTGACCATTAGAGCCGGTTAGACACTTGTTGGGTCAAAACTGAAGGAAATATGCCCTAGAGGCAATAATAAAGTTATTATTTATTTCCTTATATCATGATAAATGTTTATTATTCATGCTAGAATTGTATTAACCGGAAACATGATACATGTGTGAATACATAGACAAACAGAGTGTCACTAGTATGCCTCTACTTGACTAGCTCGTTATTCAAAGATGGTTATGTTTCCTAACCATGGACAAAGAGTTTTTATTTGATTAATGGGATCACATCATTAGGAGAATGATGTGATTGACTTGACCCATTCCGTTAGCTTAGCACTCGATCGTTTAGTATGTTGCTACTGCTTTCTTCATGACTTATACATGTTCCTATGACTATGGGATTATGCAACTCCCGTTTACCGGAGGAACACTTTGTGTGCTACCAAACGTCACAACGTAACTGGGTGATTATAAAGGTGCTCTACAGGTGCTTCCAAAGGTACTTGTTGGGTTGGCGTCTTTCGAGATTAGGATTTGTTACTCCGATTGTCGGAGAGGTATCTCTGGGCCCACTCAGTAATGCACATCACTATAAGCCTTGCAAGCATTGTAACTAATGAGTTAGTTGCGGGATGATGTATTACGGAACAAGTAAAGAGACTTGCCGGTAACGAGATTCAACTAGGTATTGAGATACCGACGATCGAATCTCGGGCAAATAACATACCGATGACAAAGGGAACAACGTATGTTGTTATGCGGTTTGACCGATAAAGATCTTCGTAGAGTATGTAGGAGCCAATATGAGCATCCAGGTTCCGCTATTGGTTATTGACCGGAGACGTGTCTCGGTTATGTCTACATAGTTCTCGAACCCGTAGGGTCCGCACGCTTAAAGTTCGATGACGATTTGTATTATGAGTTATGTGATTTGATGTACCGAAGGTAGTTCGGAGTCCCGGATGAGATCGGGGACTTGTCGAGGAGTCTCGAAATAATCGAGACATAAAGATCGATATATTGGACGACTATATCCGGACATCGGAAAGGTTCCGAGTGATTCGGGTATTTTCGGAGTACCGGGGAGTTACGGGAATTCACCGGGAGAAGTATTGGGCCTTATTGGGCCATACGGGAATAGAGGAGAGAGGCCAAAAGGAAGGAGGCGCGCGCCCCCCTCTGGTCCGAATTGGACAAGGGGTGCAGCCCCCTTTTCCTTCTCCCCCTCCTCCTCTTTCCTTCTCTCCTACTCCGGAAAGGAAAGGGGAATCCTACTAGGACTTGGGAGTCCTAGTAGGACTCCCCACACTTGGCGCGCCCCCTCTAGGGCCGGCCTCTCCCTTGCTGCTTTATATACGGGGGCAGGGGGGCACCCCATAGACACAACAATTGATCTCTTGATCTCTTAGCCGTGTGCGATGCCCCCCTCCACCATAGTCCACCTCGATAATATTGTAGCGGTGCTTAGGCGAAGCCCTGCGTCAGTAGAACATCATCATCGTCACCACGCCGTCGTGCTGACGGAACTCTCACTCAAAGCTCGGCTGGATCGGAGTTCGAGGGACGTCATCGAGCTGAACGTGTGCTGAACTCGGAGGTGTCGTACGTTCGGTACTTGGATCGGTCGGATCGTGAAGACGTACGACTACATCAACCGCGTTGTGCTAACGCTTCCGCTTTCGGTCTACGAGGGTACGTGGACACACTCTCCCCTCTCGTTGCTATGCATCACCATGATCTTGTGTGTGCGTAGGAATTTTTTTGAAATTACTACGTTCCCCAACAGTGGCATCCGAGCCTGGTTTTATGCGTTGATGTTATATGCACGAGTAGAACACAAGTGAGTTGTGGGCGATATAAGTCATACTGCTTACCAGCATGTCACACTTTGGTTCGGCGGTATTGTTGGATGAAGCGGCCCAGACCGACATTACGCGTACGCTTACGCGAGACTGGTTTTACCGCCGTGCTATGCACACAGGTGACTAGCGGGTGTCAGTTTCTCCAACTTTAGTTGAACTGAGTGTGGCTACGCCCGGTCCTTGCGAAGGTTAAAATAACACCAACTTGACAAACTATCGTTGTGGTTTCGATGCGTAGGTAAGAACGGTTCTTGCTCAGCCCGTAGCAGCCACGTAAAACTTGCAACAACAAAGTAGAGGACGTCTAACTTGTTTTTGCAGGGCATGTTGTGATGTGATATGGTCAAGACATGATGCTATATTTTGTTGTATGAGATGATCATGTTTTGTTGAAGTTATCAGCAACTGGCAGAAGCCTTATGGTTGTCTCTTTATTGCATAAGATGCAAGTGCCAAATAATTGCGTTACTTTATTGCTATGCGATAGCAATAGTTGCAAGAGCAATAGTTGGCGAGACGATCATGTGACGACACATTGATATAGATCAAGATGATGGAGATCATGGTGTCATGCCGGTGACGATGGAAATCATGACGATGCTTTGAAGATGGAGATCAAAGGCACAAGATGATGATGGCCATATCATGTCACATATTTTGATTGCATGTGATGTTTATCTTTTATACATCTTATTTTGCTTAGTTCGACGGTAGCTTTATAAGATGATCTCTCACTAATTATCAAGGTACAAGTGTTCTCCCTGAGTATGCACCGTTGCGAAAGTTCTTCGTGCTGAGACACCACGTGATGATCGGGTGTGATAGGCTCTACGTTCAAATACAATGGGTGCAAAACAGTTGCACACGCGGAATACTCAGGTTAAGCTTGACGAGCCTAGCATATAACAGATATGGCCTCGGAACACGGAGACCGAAAGGTCGAGCGTGAATCATATAGTGGATATGATCAACATAGTGATGTTCACCGTTGAAACTACTCCATCTCACGTGATGATCGGACATGGTTTAGTTGATATGGATCACGTGATCACTTAGAGGATTAGAGGGATGTCTATCTAAGTGGGAGTTCTTAAGTAATATGATTAATTGAACTTTAATTTATCATGAACTTAGTCCTGGTAGTATTAGCATATCTATGTTGTAGATCAATAGCTCGCGTTGTTGCTTCCCTATGTTTTATATATGTTCCTAGAGAAAACTAAGTTGAAAGATGATAGTAGCAATGATGTGAATTGGGTCCGTGATCTGAGGTTTATCCTCATTGCTGCACAGAAGAATTATGTCCTTGATGCACCGCTAGGTGACAGACCTATTGCAGGAGCAAATGCAGACGTTATGAACGTTTGGCTAGCTCAATATGATGACTACTTGATAGTTTAGTGCACCATGCTTAACGGCTTAGAATCGGGACTTCAAAGACGTTTTGAATGTCATGGACCATATGAGATGTTCCAGGATTTGAAGTTAATATTTCAAGCAAATACCCGAGTTGAGAGATATGAAGTCTCCAACAAGTTCTATAGCTAAAAGATGGAGGAGAATAGCTCAAGCAGTAAGCATGTGCTCAGATTGTCTGGGTACTACAATCGCTTGAATCAAGTGGGAGTTAATCTTCCAGATAAGATAGTGATTGGCAGAATTCTCTAGTCACCATCACCAAGTTAGTAGAACTTCGTGATGAACTATAATATGCAAGTGATAACGGAAACAATTCCCAAGCTCTTCGTGATGCTGAAATCGACTAAGGTAGAAATCAAGAAAAACATCAAGTGTTGATGGTTGACGAGACCACTAGTTTCAAGAAAACGGCAAAGGGAAGAAGGGGAACTTCAAGAAGAACGGCAAGCAAGTTGCTGCTCAAGTGAAGAAGCCCAAGTCTGGTCCTAAGCCTGAGACTAAGTGCTTCTACTGCAAAGGGACTGGTCACTGGAAGCGGAACTGCCCCAAGTATTTGGTGGATAAGAAGGATGGCAAAGTGAACAAAGGTATATTTGATATACAGATTATTGATGTGTATTTTACTAGTGTTCGTAGCAACCCCTCGGTATTTGATACTGGTTCAGTTACTAAGAGTAGTAACTCGAAACAGGAGTTGCAGAATGAACAGAGACTAGTTAAGGGTGAAGTGACGATGTGTGTTGGAAGTGGTTCCAAGATTGATATGATCATCATCGCACGCTCCCTACACTTTCGGGATTAGTGTTGAACCTAAATAAGTGTTATTTGGTGTTTGCGTTGAGCATGAATATGATTTGATCATGTTTATTGCAATACAGTTATTCATTTAAGTTAGAGAATAATTGTTGTTCTATTTACATGAATAAAACCTTCTATGGTCATACTGTTGGAAATATGCCCTAGAGGCAATAATAAATTGGTTATTATTATATTTCCTTGTTCATGATAATCGTTTATTATGCTAAAATTGTATTGATAGGAAACTCAGATACATGTGTGGATACATAGACAACACCCTGTCCCTAGTAAGCCTCTAGTTGACTAGCTCGTTGATCAATAGATGGTTACGGTTTCCTGACCATGGACATTGGATGTCGTTGATAACGGGATCACATCATTAGGAGAATGATGTGATGGACAAGACCCAATCCTAAGCCTAGCACAAGATCGTGTAGTTCGTTTGCTAAGAGCTTTTCTAATGTCAAGTATCATTTCCTTAGACCATGAGATTGTGCAACTCCCGGATACCGTAGGAATGCTTTGGGTGTACCAAACGTCACAACGTAACTGGGTGGCTATAAAGGTGCACTACAGGTATCTCCGAAAGTGTCTGTTGGGTTGGCACGAATCGAGACTGGGATTTGTCACTCCGTGTAAACGGAGAGGTATCTCTGGGCCCACTCGGTAGGACATCATCATAATGTGCACAATGTGACCAAGGAGTTGATCACGGGATGATGTGTTACGGAACGAGTAAAGAGACTTGCCGGTAACGAGATTGAACAAGGTATCGGGATACCGACGATCGAATCTCGGGCAAGTAACATACCGATTGACAAAGGGAATTGTATACGGGATTGATTGAATCCTCGACATCGTGGTTCATCCGATGAGATCATCATGGAACATGTGGGAGCCAACATGGGTATCCAGATCCCGCTGTTGGTTATTGGCCGGAGAACGTCTCGGTCATGTCTGCATGGTTCCCGAACCCGTAGGGTCTACACACTTAAGGTTCGGTGACGCTAGGGTTATAGAGATATTAGTATGCGGTAACCCGAAAGTTGTTCGGAGTCCCGGATGAGATCCCGGACGTCATGAGGAGTTCCGGAATGGTCCGGAGGTAAAGATTTATATATGGGAAGTCTTATTTTGGTCGCCGGAAAAGTTTTGCGCATTATCGGTATTGTACCGGGAGTGCCGAAAGGGGTCCGGGGGTCCACCAAGGGGGTCCACCGGCCCCGGGGGGGCACATGGGCTGTAGGGGTGTGCGCCTTGGCCTATATGGGCCAAGGGCACCAGCCCCAAGAGGCCCATGCGCCAAGAGATAAGGGAAAGGGAGAGTCCTAAAGGGGGAAGGCACCTCCGAGGTGCCTTGGGGAGGATGGACTCCTCCCTGGCCGCACCCTTCCTTGGAGGAAGGGCCAAGGCTGCGCCCCCCTCTCCCTTGGCCCTATATATAGTGGGGGGAGGGAGGGCAGCAATATCTAAGCCTTGGCGCCTCCCTCTCCCTCCCGTGACACATCTCCCTCCTCCCGCAGCGCTTGGCGAAGCCCTGTTGGAATCCTGCTACTTCCACCACCACGCCGTTGTGCTGCTGGATCTCCATCAACCTCTCCTCCCCCCTTGCTGGATCAAGAAGGAGGAGACGTCGCTGCTCCGTACGTGTGTTGAACGCGGAGGTGCCGTCCGTTCGGCGCTAGGATCATCGGTGATTTGGATCACGACGAGTACGACTCCATCAACCCCGTTCTCTTGAACGCTTCCGCTCGCAATCTACAAGGGTATGTAGATGCACTCCTTCCCTCTCGTTGCTAGTAAACTCCATAGATTGATCTTGGTGATGCGTAGAAAATTTTGAATTTCTGCTACGTTCCCCAACAGTGGCATCATGAGCTAGGTCTATGCGTAGTTTCTATGCACGAGTAGAACACAAAGTAGTTGTGGGCGTCGATTTTGTCAATTTACTTGCCGTTACTAGTCTTATCTTGATTCGGCGGCATCGTGGGATGAAGCGGCCCGGACCGACCTTACACGTACACTTACGTGAGACAGGTTCCACCGACTGACATGCACTAGTTGCATAAGGTGGCTAGCGGGTGTCTGTCTCTCCCACTTTAGTCGGATCGGATTCGATGAAAAGGGTCCTTATGAAGGGTAAATAGAAATTGGCATATCACGTTGTGGCTTTTGCGTAGGTAAGAAACGTTCTTGCTAGAATCCCATAGCAGCCACGTAAAACATGCAACAACAATTAGAGGACGTCTAACTTGTTTTTGCAGGGTATGCTATGTGATGTGATATGGCCAAAAGGATGTGATGAATGATATATGTGATGTATGAGATTGATCATGTTCTTGTAATAGGAATCACGACTTGCATGTCGATGAGTATGACAACCGGAGGAGCCATAGGAGTTGTCTTAATTTATTGTATGACCTGCGTGTCAATGAAAACGCCATGTAATTACTTTACTTTATTGCTAACCGTTAGCCATAGTAGTAGAAGTATTAGTTGGCGAGACAACATCATGAAGACACGATGATGGAGATCATGGTGTCATGCCGGTGACGAAGGTGATCATGCCACGCCTCGAAGATGGAGATCAAAGGCGCAGGATGATATTGGCCATATCACGTCACTTTATGATTTGCATGTGATGTTTATCATGTTTACATCTTATTTGCTTAGAACGACGGTAGCATAAATAAGATGATCCCTCACTAAAATTTCAAGAGACGTGTTCCCCCTAACTATGCACCGTTGCGAAGGTTCGTTGTTTCGAAGCACCACGTGATGATCGGGTGTGATAGATTCTAACGTTCGAATACAACGGGTGTTGACGAGCCTAGCATGTACAGACATGGCCTCGGAACACATGCGAAACACTTAGGTTGACTTGACGAGCCTAGCATGTACAGACATTGCCTCAGAACACAAGAGACCGAAAGGTCGAACATGAGTCGTATAGTAGATACGATCAACATGGAGATGTTCACCGATGATGACTAGTCCGTCTCACGTGATGATCGGACACGGCCTAGTTTGACTCGGATCATGTATCACTTAGATGACTAGAGGGATGTCTATCTGAGTGGGAGTTCATTAAATAATCAGATGAACTTCATTATCATGAACATAGTCAAAAGGTCTTTGCAAATTATGTCATAGCTTACGATTTAGTTCTACTGTTTAAGATATGTTCCTAGAGAAAATTTAGTTGAAAGTTGGTAGTAGCAATTATGCGGACTGGGTCCGTGAACTGAGGATTGTCCTCATTGCTGCACAGAAGGCTTATGTCCTTAATGCACCGCTCGGTGTGCTGAACCTCGAACGTCGTCTGTAGATGTTGCGGAACATCTGACATACACGTTTAGATGACTACGTGATAGTTCAGTGCGTAATGCTAACGGTTTAGAATTGTGGCACCAAAGACGGTTTTGAAACGTCGCAGAACATATGAGATGTTCCGAAGACTGAAATTGGGATTTCAGACTAGTGCCCACGTCAAGAGGTATGAGACCTCTGACAAGTTTCTTAAGCCTGCAAACTGAGGGAGAAAAGCTCAATCGTTGAGCATGTGCTCAGATTGTCTGAGTACCACAATCGCTTGAATCGAGTGGGAGTTAATCTTCCAGATGAGATAGTGATGGTTCTCCATAGTCACTGCCACCAAGCTATTAGAGCTTCGTGATGAACTATAACATATCAGGGATAGATATGATGATCCTTGAGCAACTCGTGATGTTTGACACCGCGAAAGTAGAAATCAAGTAGGAGCATCAATTGTTGATGGTTAGTAAAACCACTAGTTTCAAGAAGGGCAAGGGAAGAAGGGATACTTCATGAAACAGCAAATCATTTGCTGCTCTAGCGAAGAATCCCAAGGTTAAACCCAAACCCGAGACTAAGTGCTCCTGTAATGAGGGGAACGGTCACTGAAGCAGAACTACCCTAGATACTTGGTAGATGAGAAGGCAGGCAAGGTCGACAGAAGTATATTGGATATACATTATATGAATGTGTACTTTACTAGTACTTCTAGCAGCACCAGGGTATTAGATACCGGTTCGGTTGCTAAGCGTTAGTAACTCGAAATAAAAGCTGCGGAATAAATGGAGACTAGCTAAAGGTGAGATGACGATGTGTGTTGGAAGTGTTTCCAAGGTTGATGTGATCAAGCATCGCATGCTCCCTCTACCATCGAGATTGGTGTTTGCGCTGAGCATAAACATGATTGGATTATGTTTATCGCAATACGGTTATTCATTTAAGGAGAATAATGGTTACTCTGTTTATTTGAATAATACCTTCAATGGTCTTGCACCTAAAATGAATCTCGATCGCAGTGATACACATGTTCGTGCCAAAAGATATAAAATAGTAATGATAGTACCACATACTTGTGGCACTGCTATTTGAGTCATATTGGTATAGAACGCATGAAGAAGCTCCATGTAGATGGATCTTTGGACTCAGTCATTTTTGAAAAGATTGAGACATGCGAACCATGTCTATTGGTATATATGCATGAAGAAACTCCATGCAGATGGATCGTTTGGACTCACTTGATTTTGAATCACTTGAGACATGCAAATCATACCACATGGGCAAGATGACTGAAAGGCCTCGTTTTCAGTAAGATGGAACAAGAGAGCAACTTATTGGAAGTAATACATTTTGATGTATGCAGTCCAATGAGTGCTGAGGCATGCAGTGGATATCGTTATGTTCTTACTTCACAGATGATTTGAGTAGATGCTGAGTGTATTTACTTGATGAAACACAAGTCTGAATTATTGAAAGGTTCAAGTAATTTCAGAGTGAAGTTGAAGATCGTCGTGACAAGAGGATAAAATGTCTGTGATATGATCATAGAGATGAGTATCTGAGTTACGAGTTTGGCACACAATTAAGACATTGTGGAAAGTGTTTCACAATTAATACCGCCTGGAACACCATAGTGTGATGGTGTGTCCAAACATCATAACTGCACCCTATTGGATATGGTGCATGCCATGATGTCTCTTATCGAATTACCACTATCATTTATGGGTTAGGCATTAGAGATAACCGCATTCACTTTAAAAGGGGCACCACGCAATTCCGTTGAGACGACACCGTTTAGAGAAACCTAAGTTGTCGTTTCTTAAAAGTTTGGGGCTGCGATGCTTATGTGAAAAAGTTTCAAGCTGATAAGCTCGAACCCAAAGCGGATAAATGCATCTTCATAGAAAACCCAAAACAGTTGGGTATACCTCCTATTTCAGATCTGGAAGCAAAAGTAATTGCTTCTAGAAACGAGTCCTTTCTCGAGGAAAAGTTTCTCTCGAAAGAATTGAGTGGGAGGATGGTGGAGACTTGATGAGGTTATTGAACCATAACTTCAACTAGTGTGTAGCAGGGCACAGGAAGTTGTTCCTGTGGCACCTACACCAATTGAAGTGGAAGCTTATGATAGTGATCATGAAACTTCGGATCAAGTCACTACCAAACCTCGTAGGACGACGAGGATGCGTACTACTTCAGAGTAATGCGTAATCCTGTCTTGGAAGTCATGTTGTTGGACAACGATGAACCTATGAGCTGTGGAGAAGCGATGGTGGGCCCGGATTCCGACGAATGGCTCGAGGCCATGAAATCCGAGATAGAATCCATGTATCAGAACAAAGCATGGACTTTGGTGAACTTGCCCGATGATCGGCAAGCCATTGAGATAAATGGATCTTTAAGAAGAAGACGGACGTGGACGGTAATGTTACCGTCTATGAAGCTCGACTTGTGGCAAAGAGTATTTTCACAAGTTCAAGGAGTTGACTACGATGAGATTTTCTCATCCGCAGCGATGCTTAAGTCCGTCGGAATCATGTTAGCATTAGCTGCATTTATGAAATCTGGCAGATGGATGTCAAAAACAAGTTTCCTTACCAGTTTCCGTAAGGAAAGGTTGTATGTGATACAATCAGAAAGGTTTTGTCGATCCTAAGGATGCTAAAAGGTATGCTAGCTCCAGCGATCCTTCCATGGACTAGAGCAAGCATCTCGGAGTCAGAATATACGCTTTGATGGAGTGATCAAAGTTTTTGGGTTTATACAAAGTTTGTTAGAAACTTGTATTTACAATAAAGTGAGTGGGAGCGCTACAACATTTCTGATAAGTATATGTGAATGACATATTGTTGATCCGAAATGATGTAAAATTTCTGGAAAGCATAAAGGGTTGTTTGAAAGGAGTTTTTCAAAGGAAGACCTGGATAAAGCTGCTTACATATTGGGCATCAAGATCTATAGAGATAGATCAAGACGCCTGATGATACTTTCAAAGAACGCACACCTTGACATGATTTTGAAAGAGTTCAAAGTAGATCAGCAAAGGAGTTCTTGGCTGTGTTACAAGGTGTGAGTATTGAGTAAGACTCAAGACCTGACCACAGCAGAAGAGAGAGAAAGGACGAAGGTCGTCCCCTATGCTTTGGACATAGGCTCTACAGTATGCTATGCTGTGTACCGCACATGAAGTGTGCCTTGCCATGAGTTGGTCAAGGGGTACAATAGTGATCCGGGAATGGATCACATGACAGCGGTCGAACTTATCCTTAGTATCTAGTGGACTAAGGAATTTTCTCGATTATGGAGGTGAAAAGGAGTTCGTCGTAAAGGGTTACGTCGATGCCAACTTTGACACTAATCCGGATGACTCTGAGTAGTAAACCGGATTCGTATAGTAGAGCAGTTATTTGAAATGGCTCCAAGCAGCGCCTGGTAGCATCCACAAGATGACATAGATATTCGTAAAGCACACACGGATCTGAAAGGTTCAGACCCGTTGACTAATAACCTCTCTCACAAGCATAACATGATCAAACCAGAACTCATTGAGTGTTAATCACATAGTGATGTGAACTAGATTGTTGACTCTAGTAAACTCTTTGGATGTTAGTCACATGGTGATGTGACCTGTGAGTGTTAATCACATGGTGATGTGAACTAGATTATTGACTCTAGTGCAAGTGGGAGACTGTTGGAAATATGCCCTAGAGGCAATAATAAATTGGTTATTATTATATTTCCTTGTTCATGATAATCGTTTATTATCCATGCTAAAATTGTATTGATAGGAAACTCAGATACATGTGTGGATACATAGACAACACCCTGTCCCTAGTAAGCCTCTAGTTGACTAGCTCGTTGATCAATAGATGGTTACGGTTTCCTGACCATGGACATTGGATGTCGTTGATAACGGGATCACATCATTAGGAGAATGATGTGATGGACAAGACCCAATCCTAAGCCTAGCACAAGATCGTGTAGTTCGTTTGCTAAGAGCTTTTCTAATGTCAAGTATCATTTCCTTAGACCATGAGATTGTGCAACTCCCGGATACCGTAGGAATGCTTTGGGTGTACCAAACGTCACAACGTAACTGGGTGGCTATAAAGGTGCACTACAGGTATCTCCGAAAGTGTCTGTTGGGTTGGCACGAATCGAGACTGGGATTTGTCACTCCGTGTAAACGGAGAGGTATCTCTGGGCCCACTCGGTAGGACATCATCATAATGTGCACAATGTGACCAAGGAGTTGATCACGGGATGATGTGTTACGGAACGAGTAAAGAGACTTGCCGGTAACGAGATTGAACAAGGTATCGGGATACCGACGATCGAATCTCGGGCAAGTAACATACCGATTGACAAAGGGAATTGTATACGGGATTGATTGAATCCTCGACATCGTGGTTCATCCGATGAGATCATCGTGGAACATGTGGGAGCCAACATGGGTATCCAGATCCCGCTGTTGGTTATTGGCCGGAGAACGTCTCGGTCATGTCTGCATGGTTCCCGAACCCGTAGGGTCTACACACTTAAGGTTCGGTGACGCTAGGGTTATAGAGATATTAGTATGCGGTAACCCTAAAGTTGTTCGGAGTCCCGGATGAGATCCCGGACGTCATGAGGAGTTCTGGAATGGTCCGGAGGTAAAGATTTATATATGGGAAGTCTTATTTTGGTCGCCGGAAAAGTTTCGCGCATTATCGGTATTGTACCGGGAGTGCCGAAAGGGGTCCGGGGGTCCACCAAGGGGGTCCACCGGCCCCGGGGGGGCACATGGGCTGTAGGGGTGTGCGACTTGGCCTATATGGGCCAAGGGCACCAGCCCCAAGAGGCCCATGCGCCAAGAGATAAGGGAAAGGGAGAGTCCTAAAGGGGGAAGGCACCTCCGAGGTGCCTTGGGGAGGATGGACTCCTCCCAGGCCGCACCCTTCCTTGGAGGAAGGGCCAAGGCTGCGCCCCCCCTCTCCCTTGGCCCTATATATAGTGGGGGGGAGGGAGGGCAGCAATATCTAAGCCCTGGCGCCTCCCTCTCCCTCCCGTGGCACATCTCCCTCCCCCCGCAGCGCTTGGCGAAGCCCTGTTGGAATCCCGCTACTTCCACCACCACGCCGTCGTGCTGCTGGATCTCCATCAACCTCTCCTCCCCCCTTGCTGGATCAAGAAGGAGGAGACGTCGCTGCTCCGTACGTGTGTTGAACGCGGAGGTGCCGTCCGTTCGGCGCTAGGATCATCGGTGATTTGGATCACGACGAGTACGACTCCATCAACCCCGTTCTCTTGAACGCTTCCGCTCGCGATCTACAAGGGTATGTAGATGCACTCCTTCCCTCTCGTTGCTAGTAAACTCCATAGATTGACCTTGGTGATGCGTAGAAAATTTTGAATTTCTGCTACGTTCCCCAACACATACACCCAATGAAAATGGTTTGTTGGATCGCGATCGTAGTGATACACATATTCATAATATTGAAGCCAAAAGATGCAAAGTTAATAATGATAGTGCAACTTATTTGTGGCACTGCCGTTTAGGTCATATTGGTGTAAAGCGCATGAAGAAACTCCATGCTGATGGGATTTTGGAATCACTTGATTATGAATCACTTGATGCTTGCGAACCATGCCTCTTGGGCAAGATGACTAAAACGCCGTTCTCCGGGACAATGGAGCAAGCAACAGATTTGTTGGAAATCATACATACTGATGTATGTGGTCCAATGAATATTGAGGCTCGTAGTGGGTATCATTATTTTCTGACCTTCACAGATGATTTGAGCAGATATGGGCATATCTACTTAATGAAACAGAAGTCTGAAACATTTGAAAAGTTCATATAATTTCAGAGTGAAGTGGAAAATCATCGTAACAAGAAAATAAAGTTTCTACAATCTGATCGTGGAGAAGAGTATTTGAGTTACGAGTTTGGTCTTCAGTTAAAACAATGTGAAATAGTTTCACTGCTCACGCCACCTGGAACACCACAATGTAATGGTGTGTCCGAACATTGTAACCGTACTTTATTAGATATGGTGCAATCTATGATGTCTCTTACCGATTTACCACTATCGTTTTGGGGTTATGCATTAAAGACAGCTGCATCCACGTTAAAAAGGGCACTGTCTAAGTCCGTTGAGACGACACAATATGAACTGTGGTTTGGCAAGAAACCAAAGTTGTTGTTTCTTAAAGTTTGGGGTTGTGATGCTTATATGAAAAAGTTTCATCCTGATAAGCTCAAACCCAAATCGGAGAAATATGTCTTCATAGGAAAAGGAGACTGTTGGGTACACCTTCTATCACAGATCCGAAGGCAAGACTTTTGTTGCTAAATTCGGAATCTTTCTGGAGAAGGAGTTTCTCTCGAAAGAAGTGAGTGGGAGGAAAGTAGAACTTGATGAGGTAACTGTACCTGCTCCCTTATTGGAAAGTAGTTCATCACAGAAATCTGTTCCTGTGACACCTACACCAATTAATGAGGAAGCTAATGATGATGATCATGAAACTTCAGATCAAGTTACTACCGAACCTCGTAGGTCAACCAGAGTAAGATCCGCACCAGAGTGGTACGGTAATCCTATTCTGGAGGTCATGTTACTTGACCATGACGAACCTACGAACTATGAGGAAGCGATGATGAGCCCAGATTCCGCAAAATGGCTTGAGGCCATGAAATCTGAGATGGGATCCATGTATGAGAACAAAGTATGGACTTTGATTGACTTGCCCAATGATCGGAGAGCCATTGAGATTAAATGGATCTTCAAGAGGAAGACGGACGCTGATAGTAGTGTTACTATCTACAAAGCTAGACTTGTTGGAAAAAGGTTTTTGACAAAGTTCAAGGTGTTGACTACGATGAGATTTTCTCACTCGTAGCGATGCTTAAGTCTGTCCGAATCATGTTAGCAAATTGCCACATTTTATGAAATCTGGCAAATGGATGTCGAAACTACATTCCTTAATGGATTTCTTAAAGAAGAGCTGTATATGATGCAACCAAAAGGTTTTGTCAATCCTAAAGGTGCTAACAAAATATGCAAGATCTAGCGATCCATCTATGGACTGGTGCAAGCATCTCGGAGTTGGAATATACGCTTT
The DNA here is from genome assembly GCF_002575655.3 of Aegilops tauschii subsp. strangulata. Taxonomy (NCBI): domain Eukaryota; kingdom Viridiplantae; phylum Streptophyta; class Magnoliopsida; order Poales; family Poaceae; genus Aegilops; species Aegilops tauschii. Next base: position 7,521,345 of record NC_053039.3, read on the forward strand.
GATAAGTTGATCAAAGGATATTGTTTTATACAGACTTGCGATGAAGCCTGTATTTACAAGAAAGTGAGTGGGAGCACTACAGCATTTTTGATAAGTATATGTGAATGACATATTGTTGATCGAAAATAATGTAGAATTATTCTGCAAAGCATAAAGGAGTGTTTGAAAGGAGTTTTTCAAAGAAAGACCTCGGTGAAGCTGCTTACATATTGAGCATCAAGATCTATAGAGATAGATCAAGACGCTTGATAAGTTTTTCAATGAGTACATACCTTGACAAGATTTTGAAGTAGTTCAAAATGGAACAGTCAAAAAAAAGAGTTCTTGCCTGTGTTACAAGGTGTGAAATTGAGTAAGACTCAAAGCCCGACCATGGCAGAAGATAGAAAGAGAATGAAAGTCATTCCCTATGCCTTGACCATAGGTGTTGGAAATATGCCCTAGAGGCAATAATAAAATGGTTATTATTGTATTTCCTTGTTCAAGATAATTGTCTATTGTTCATGCTATAATTGTATTAAGTGGAAACCGTAATACATGAGTGAATACATAGACCACAACATGTCCCTAGTAAGCCTCTAGTTGACTAGCTCGTTGATCAATAGATGGTTATGGTTTCCTGACCATGGACATTGGATGTCATTTGATAACGGGATCACATCATTAGGAGAATGATGTAATGGACAAGACCCAATCCTAAGCATAGCACAAGATCGTGTAGTTCGTTTGCTAGAGCTTTTCTAATGTCAAGTATCATTTCCTTAGACCATGAGATTGTGCAACTCCCGGATACCATAGGAATGCTTTGGGTGTACCAAACGTCACAACGTAACTGGGTGGCTATAAAGGTGCACTACAGGTATCTCCGAAAGTGTCTGTTGGGTTGCCACGAATCGAGACTGGGATTTGTCACTCCGTATGACGGAGAGGTATCTCTGGGCCCACTCGGTAATGCATCATCATAATGAGCTCAATGTGACTAAGGAGTTAGCCACGGGATCATGCGTTACGGTACGAGTAAAGTGACTTGTCGGTAACGAGATTGAACGAGGTATTGGGATACCGACGATCGAATCTCGGGCAAGTAACATACCGATTGACAAAGGGAATTGTATACGGGATTGATTGAATCCTCGACATCGTGGTTCATCCGATGAGATCATCGAGGAGCATGTGGGAGCCAACATGGGTATCCAGATCCCGCTGTTGGTTATTGACCGGAGAGTCGTCTCGGTCATGTCTGCGTGTCTCCCGAACCCGTAGGGTCTACACACTTAAGGTTCGGTGACGCTAGGGTTGTAGAGATATTAGTATGCGGAAATCCGAAAGTTGTTCGGAGTCCCGGATGAGATCCCGGACGTCATGAGGAGTTCCGGAATGGTCTGGAGGTAAAGATTTATATATGGGAAGTCTTGTTTTGGTCGCCGGAAAAGTTTCGCGCATTATCGGTATTGTACCGGGAGTGCCGAAAGGGGTCCGGGGGTCCACCAGGGGGTCCACCTGCCCCGGGGGGGCCACATGGGCTGTAGGGGTGTGCGCCTTGGCCTATATGGGCCAAGGGAACCAGCCCCAAGAGGCCCATGCGCCAAGAGATAAGGGAAAGGGAGAGTCCTAAAAGGGGAAGGCACCTCCTAGGTGCCTTGGGGAGGATGGACTCCTCCCTGGCCGCACCCTTCCTTGGAGGAAGGGCCAAGGCTGCGCCCCCCTCTCCCTTGGCCCTATATATAGTGGGGGGGAGGGAGGGCAGCAGCACCCTAAGCCCTGGCGCCTCCCTCCCATGACACATCTCCCTCCTCCCGCAGCGCTTGGCGAAGACCTGTTGGTATCCCGCTACTTCCACCACCACGCCGTCGTGCTGCTGGATCTCCATCAACCTCTCCTCCCCCCTTGCTGGATCAAGAAGGAGGAGACGTCGCTGCTCCGTACGTGTGTTGAACGCGGAGGTGCCATCCGTTCGGCGCTAGGATCATCGGTGATTTGGATCATGACGAGTACGACTCCATCAACCCCGTTCTCTTGAACGCTTCCGCTCGCGATCTTCAAGGGTATGAAGATGCACTCCCCTCTCTCTCGTTGCTAGTTAATCCATAGATTGATCTTGGTGATGCATAGAAAATTTTGAATTTCTGCTACGTTCCCCAACAATAGGTTCTATAAAGTATGCCATGCTGTGTACCAGATCAATTGTATACCCTACACTGATTTTGGCAGGGAGTACAATAGTGATCTAGGAGTAGATCACTGGACAACGGTCAAAATTATCCTTAGTGGAATAAGGATATGTTTCTCGATTATGGAGGTGACAAAAAGGTTCGTCGTAAAGGGTTACGTCGATGCAAATTTTGACACTGATCCAGATGACTCTAAGTCTCAATCTGGATACATATTGAAAGTGGTAGCAATTAGCTAGAGTAGCTCCGTGCAGAGCATTGTTGACATAGAAATTTGCAAAATACATACGGATCTGAATGTGGCAGCCCCGTTGACTAAACTTCTCTCACAAGCAAAACATGATCACACCATAGTACTCTTTGGGTGTTAATCACATAGCGATGTGAACTAGATTATTGAATCTAGTAAACCCTTTGGGTGTTGGTCACATGACGATGTGAACTATGGGTGTTAATCACATGGTGATGTGAACTATTGGTATTAAATCACATGGTGATGTGAACTAGATTATTGACTCTAGTGCAAGTGGGAGACTGAAGGAAATATGCCCTAGAGGCAATAATAAAGTTATTATTTATTTCCTTATATCATGATAAATGTTTATTATTCATGCTAGAATTGTATTAACCGGAAACATGATATATGTGTGAATACATAGACAAACAGAGTGTCACTAGTATGCCTCTACTTGACTAGCTCGTTATTCAAAGATGGTTATGTTTCCTAACCATGGACAAAGAGTTGTTATTTGATTAACGGGATCACATCATTAGGAGAATGATGTGATTGACTTGACCCATTCCGTTAGCTTAGCACTCGATCGTTTAGTATGTTGCTACTGCTTTCTTCATGACTTATACATGTTCCTATGACGATGAGATTATGCAACTCCCGTTTACCGGAGGAACACTTTGTGTGCTATCAAACGTCACAACGTAACTGGGTGATTATAAAGGTGCTCTACAGGTGCTTCCAAAGGTACTTGTTGGGTTGGCGTATTTCGAGATTAGGATTTGTCACTCCGATTGTCGGAGAGGTATCTCTGGGCCCACTCAGTAATGCACATCACTATAAGCCTTGCAAGCATTGTAACTAATGAGTTAGTTGCGGGATGATGTATTACGGAACAAGTAAAGAGACTTGCCGGTAACGAGATTGAACTAGGTATTGAGATACCGACGATCGAATCTCGGGCAAGTAACATACCGATGACAAAGGGAACAACGTATGTTGTTATGCGGTTTGACCGATAAAGATCTTCGTAGAGTATGTAGGAGCCAATATGAGCATCCAGGTTCCGCTATTGGTTATTGACCGGAGACGTGTCTCGGTCATGTCTACATAGTTGTCGAACCCGTAGGGTCCGCACGCTTAAACTTCGATGACGATTTGTATTATGAGTTATGTGATTTGATATACCGAAGGTAGTTCGGAGTCCCGGATGAGATCGGGGACTTGACGAGGAGTCTCGAAATAGTCGAGACGTAAAGATCGATATATTGGACGACTATATTCGGACATCGTAAAGGTTCCGAGTGATTCGGGTATTTTCGGAGTACTGGGGAGTTACGGGAATTCACCGGGAGAAGTATTGGGCCTTATTGGGCCATACGGGAATAGAGGAGAGAGGCCAAAAGGAAGGAGGCGCGCGCCCCCCCTCTGGTCCGAATTGGACAAGGGGTGCAGCCCCCTTTTCCTTCTCCCCCCTCCTCCTCTTTCCTTCTCTCCTACTCCGGAAAGGAAAGGGGAATCCTACTAGGACTTGGGAGTCCTAATAGGACTCCCCACACTTGGCGCGCCCCCTCTAGGGTCGGCCTCTCCCTTGCTCCTTTATATACGGGGGCAGGGGGGCACCCCATAGACAACACAATTGATCTCTTGATATCTTAGCTGTGTGCGGTGCCCCCCTCCACCATAGTTCACCTCGATAATATCGTAGCGGTGCTTAGGCGAAGCCCTGCGTCGGTAGAACATCATCATCGTCACCACGCCGTCGTGCTGACGGAACTCTCCCTCAAAGCTCGGCTGGATCGGAGTTCGAGGGACGTCATCGAGCTGAACGTGTGCTGAACTCGGAGGTGTCGTACGTTCGGTACTTGGATCGGTCAGATCGTGAAGACGTACGACTACATCAACCGTGTTGTGCTTATGCTTCCGCTTTCGGTCTACGAGGGTACGTGGACACACTCTCCCCTCTCGTTGCTATGCATCACCATGATCTTGCGTGTGCGTAGGATTTTTTTTTAAATTACTACGTTCCCCAACAAAAACAACTTATGAGGGTCATTTCTAATGCCCGTTTTTATATGAAAAAGGCTGCCAAAGCAAAATATGGTAATCCCTATTTCTCACTTATAGCAACAAAACGACGATGCCTCGCACAAGGGTGTGCAATCAAGCTAACCTAGTTAGTGGTTACATTGGTTTCCCCATTTTGATAGTTTATATTATGTTTTTAGGAAGCTTCTAGAAGATCAAAGTCTTGTTTTTATAGGTTATATTTTTCTTTTTTGTTTCTTTTTATTTTTTTTTGTCCTCCTTATTATCTTATTATTTTTTTGCTTATCTTTTAAAATATTCACAATTTTCAAAATGTTACAATTTTTTACGAAAACACATATTTAAGAAAACCCACGTTCTAAACACTTGCTAAAACCAAAAAATATATTTAGAAATTTCTAAAAAGGTGTTAAAGTTTTTTAAATAAATATTTACACTTTAACCACATATAAAAAATATTCTTATTTCAAAACAAGTTCAATTATCTAAAAGTGCTCGCTTATATTTTTGAAATTGATTTTTTTTCCAAAAAGTGTTGACATTTAAAAAGAAGTTTTTTAAATAAATATTTACACTTTAACCACATATAAAAAATATACTTATTTCAAAACAAGTTCAATTATCTAAAAGTGCTCGCTTATATTTTCAAAATTGATTTTTTTTCCAAAAAGTGTTGACATTTAAAAAGAAGTTTTTTTAATAACAAGTAAACTTGTTCTGGAAATCCAAATGTAAAATTTGAGTGATAACCAGTAGAAGAAAGAAAACGCTAGAAAAAAAGGAACAAAATTGCACCAATTGAACAAATCGCTACGGTTCAAATGAGGTTGGCCCGGCCGCTATTCCTATGCAATTGGCTGCCAATTTGATGCAGCATTTATTTCTTGTTTTGTTTCTTTTCCATTTTTGTTTTTTAACCTCTTATGTTTCTTCTGTTTTCCCTATATTTAGTTTTTCTTATTTTTTCTATATTTATAAATTTTAAAATAATTTTTTTAGGAAAACACAAATTTAAGAAATGTCAAGTTTAAAATTTTATTTCAAAAATTCGAAAACTCTTCAGAATTTTTTAAAGGTGTTACTGTTATTTACAAAATCATAAATTGGAAAGAATTTTCATATTTTGGAACATGTTCACAAAAATTTCTTACTTATTTGAAAATATGTCAAATTTGATATTCTAAAATATAATTTTTCATATAAAATATATTTCTTGTTACGGAAAGCTAATTGAAAAAATTTGGAGTGATAACAAGTACTCCCTCCATTCATAAGTATAAGACCTTTTAGAAATTCCACTATAGACTACATACGAAGCAAAATGAGTGAATCTACACTCTAAAGGATGCCTATATACATCCATATGTAGTTGATACTGAAATCTTTAAAATGTCTTATTTTTAGAAATGGTGGGAGTAGAATAAAGAAACAACTAGAAAACCAGGAAGAAAATCACTCGCAGCAGTTCAAATGGGCTGGCCCGACTACGACCCATCTGCGATTACCGCCGATTTGAAGCATCAAAGCGTCAAATAGACCATTTTCCTAGGTACTGCTTCACGCCCCGGTTAACGCTTTATTTGAGGCAACTTTATATTTTCACTCATTTGTATTTTGTTTGAGGCACGTTTTCCCTGGTTTTCCCAAGACGGCTTTAAAAAAAATCTATCCCTTTTTCGCCTTTCCTAAATGCGTGAAGTTTTTTTAAAAATGAACTTTTTAAAATTCATGATTTTGTCAAATTTGTGATTAATATTTAAAATTATGGATATTTTTTAAATTTTTGGACTTTAGAATTTCATTTTTTTCTTATTCGCGGACTATGTTCACATTTTAACCTTTTCCATATTTGGAACTTTATCAAATCCGTGAACATTTTTTAAAATTTACAAAGTCTTTTAATTAATTTTTTTAAATTCGTGAATATTTTTGAAATCTCTGAATGTTTTAAATTTAGAAACCAATAGCCAGTTTGTTTTATCTTAGGCAGCAAGCAGGACCAGAAGATAAAAAACGAGCAACACACAAAACAATGTGTGCGAACCATGTCCTCGTGCACATCGCACGCCTCGCTGCTATTACCGCGTCGAGCCTCCGTTGTCCCGGTCGAGTCTCAAGGGTCGCGAACCCACACCACTTAACCCCGATGCAGAGTAACACCGATCACCACAGACCGATGACGAATTTCACGTTTAGATTATACCACTGGGCTCCAGTGCGAACTAAGCGTCACTCACTTTTTTCCCCGCTGAAATAGGCTTCGATTCTCTGGATCCTTACACCGTAGCCCCTCAATCCAGCTCCACCTTCAACATGACTCCATGGTAGATGATCAGTCCACCCTCCCGCCCCGTCGACTTCAAGCTCCGTGTGTACACCATCTTGAATCAACCCCGCGCCAGAGTCTTGTCGAAGCCGCACAAGTCCTCAGACCTGCGCCACATGTTTTCACGCCCAGAAATCGGTCACCGTCAGCATCACGCTCCTATATCGCCGTCGCCGATCCCGCACCGTCTTCTGTACCAACCGACTTGAGTCGATCCGTCAGACTGACTAGTCTGACCCAGCCGAACTCGTTCGACTGTATGACACGCTCGAGGCTCCCAAATCGTTTTTCGCGAATTTCCATCCATGATAATTCCATCTTAGCTGACATGACTTCTCGCAACGTCTTTAAGCATCCCCATTGTGCCAACAAATTTTTCACCCTAGCTTGTCTGTCATTACCCAAAGTTTTCAGTTCCGTTGAATTTCTCTATCTCAAACCCGATGTCTGATGGCATCATGATTCTTCGTATGACTGACGTTGTGAAAAATTAACTGAGCTTCCACTGCAATGCCCGAAGTACACGAGCAGAAGCTCCGCGTACTACTAGCAATCAAACCAAAAGAGAAACCTCCTGGTCTTCACGTGATAGCTCCTGCTTTGGCTCAAACCACGATGCTAGCGTTTGCTTGCCTACTCCCTTGCTAGTTCCGATGGATGCGTATCACCACGATGGATTTTCTATTCCGCCGATTTGATCTGCCTGCCTATCTCCGTGTCACGTGGAGACTCGGTCTCCTTTTGATCCAAACAAATCTCCGTGCCTGATTCCTTCAGCTCATAGCACAGCACACGTATTAGATGCACCTCTGCATGCGTGGGCAGCATCCCAGTAGTCCACCTCATGGCTGCACAAGGGCCTAGCCCATCTATCCAGGCTATCCCGACATACATTATGAGTTGCTTCCAACTGCGAGTTGATATTTGTGAGAAATTCCGTCAAATAATTGCTTATGAGTGGTGGGGCCACGAAGGTGGAAAACAGAAAATGCATTGGCGCTCGTGGGAGTGGTTGACTACACCCAAGGCTCTTGGAGGTATGGGCTTTCGTGACATGGCCCTTTTCAATCTGGCTATGCTCACCAAGCAGGGATGGTGGCTACCGACGAATCCAGTCTCGCTTTGTGCTCGGGTTTTGAAAGGATGATATTTTCCTACTTCTGTTTTCTGGAATGCATTAGCGCCAAGGTCCGCGTCTGTTACTTGGTGTGCCATATTAGCCGGACGTGATTTACTCCAGAAGGGATTCAGATGGGGCATTGGTAATGGTGAAGATGTTTGTATTCTCTCGGATGGATCCCTTCGACTCCTCCATAGCGATTGTATCCTCTTCTGCCTATACCTGCTAATGCCAAGGTAAAATGCTTGATTGATGAGGAATCTAGTACATGGAATCAAGATTCTGTTAGTGCCTTTTTCCGTGATGATACTGCTGCAGAAATTCTTCGCATTCCTATAAGCAGGCATGGCGGTGTGGATTTTGCAAGCTGGCCTCTCACTAAGTCTAGTGAATATTCGGTGCGATCTGCATACAATATGGCGTGATCGGCGCGTTTTCTTGAAACTTGCAGTAAGTGTGGTTCTGGACAATCCTCGAATGTGGCTGCTGAGCAGAAGAGTTGGAAGGCGATATGGTCTATTAAAGCACCCAACAAAATGAAGGTCGTACTTTGGCGTTTCGCTCATGATTGCCTTCCATATGGGGCTCAATTGCAATGCCGCCATGTTCCTGATGATGCGTGTTGTTTCTTCTGTGGGCGACTGGAAAGCGTGGAGCACGCCACACTTTTTTGTCCGCGTGCAAAAACTGTTTGGGATGCGATCAAGGAGTGGTCTGGCATTCAAATTCATCGCTCTTCTTTCAGGAATACCAAGCTTTGGCTTTTTGATTTTCTCTCAAGATCTTCTGACAAAGAAGCCACGGTTCTGGCTGTTTCTTTTTGGCACTTATGGGAAGCATGAAATGATGCGTGACACTCGTCAGAAGCTCCACATCCTCGTATTACAGTTGAGAAAATCCGTGCTTACACTGATTTGATTCTGCAGCATCTCTATATCCAAATACATGTCATCAGGCGTGAGTCTTCTTCACCCAATCCAATGTGGACTCCGCCGCCGCCTGGTGTTATTGCCATCAAGTCGGATGTTGCAATCTTTTCAGATATAAATATGTCAGGTGCTGGAGTGGTGGCCTTGAACCATGAGGGTAGATGTGTTGTTGCATGTTCTGAACCTATTCAACGCACGATGGAACCTGAACTTGCCGAGGCGCTAGCTCTACGAAGGGTTGTGTACTTGGCAAAGGATGAACATTTTACAAATGTTTTATTTGCCTCAGATTGCCAATCGCTGGTGAATAGAATTATTTCTGGCAAAATTGATTGTTCCAGCATCGGTACGGTGATCAATGATATCAAGTTTGCTTCAAGGGGCTTTGTGTCTGCGGAGTTCAAGCATGTTCGTCGGCAACTTAATGTGGCTGCACATCTATTAGCTAAGTCTTGTAAGAATTTGTCTAATTTAGTTATTTTTTCATTGTACTTCGGATTGTATCCGTGTGAGACTCTTGTATCTTTGGTTATGTGATCAATAAAGCTGTTGTTCTAATAAAAGGGCCTAGCCCATCAAGAGCGCACAGAACCAGGCAACCAGACACCTGGCCAGCCTGCCACGTCCTAGGCATGCCCACGAGCCACACTGGCTACGGCTCCCTGCATGGCCGCTTCGAATCCGCCGCTACACTTCTGTCTCGCCGAAACCGAATCAGTCTGGTACCGATCCGATCAGCGAAACCTCAAACGCAGTCGCCTGCTTCCGATCGCTTTCTTGGATCTGACCACGCCTCCTGATCGCTTCCGTTGGCTGCCTATCCTTCGACCAACACGCCGACGATAATCACGACATCGAATCTTCCGTCTCAAGATCAACACAAACACGACCTCCAAAGCAACCTAGCTTTGATACCATTTATTAGAATAAATTCGAGACGCTCCGTCAATTATTTGAGGATCAAGCAAGCACACAAGCACGCCACCGAGATTTGTTAACGAGATTCATCGATATGCCTACTTCCCCAGGGCTTGACTACGGGCGCTCCTCTCCGTGACACCGTTACAATACCACACCCGGTCGCCCTGAACACCGGCACATGCCACCAGCTTTTCCTGCGTTCCTGTGCTATTATGTTGGCATAGGTTATATCGTGTGTCTACCCTCATAGACTCCATATTCTATTTAAACACAATACTACTTATAGTCCAATTGTAACCTACTTGTACATAATATTCGACACAACTCTAACAAAAACTAAAGAAAAAAAGCAAAAAAGGAAATAGAAAAGGAAATCCATAAAAATACTGAAGAGAAACCAGTTTACAAACAATGGAACAACTCGAAATAAAAAGAGAGGAAAAAACTAACATACAATGCTGGTATGGCCCGCTATTTCCCGTCCGTAGGCGATTCCAAGTAGGAATCGGTACGGGTGAGAAATAGGGCAAATCCTATTTGGCGCTGCAGGCGCCCGTTAATGTGTATATTGCAAACGGGCGCCTGCAGCGCCACGTGCTGGGCCGGCCCATATAGGAGTTTTTTCTTCTGTGTTTTTCATCCGCCAAAAAAGAGTGCGCAACCTCCCTCTTTAGTACATACTGGTGCAACCACCCGCCAATCACTCGGATTTGGTTAATTAGAACCTTTCCTTACCCTTATTCTTTCCGTTCCGTTTCTTCTTGTTTTTTTTTCATTTTATTTTGTTTTGCTTTTTCCTTTTTGTTTTCTATTTTTCTTTTTTCTTCTTACTGGGACAATAAATTATCTTGCACATACATGAACTTTTTTGTCAAATCGATGAACTGATTTTGAAATTAGATGAACGTTTTCAAATTCAATGATTTTTTTTTCAAATTGATGAACTATTTTTTCAAATATTTTTGTAGATTTTTAAATCCATAAACTTTTTTTTCATTTTTCTGATGAACTGTTTTCAAATCGGTGAACTTTTTTTTCAAATCCGCTGAACTTTTTTCAAAATCGATGATTTTTTTCGGATTCGATGAACTTTTTCTAATTATGATGAACTTTTCTCAAATTCGATGAACTTTTCTCAGATTGGATGAACTTTTTTCTGATTCGATGAACTTTCTTCAAATTCAATGAACTTTTTTCCAAAATCGATGAACTTTTATCAAATTTGATGAACTTTTTTCAAAATCAATGATTTATTATCAATTATTTTGAAAAAAATTCAAATCCGATGAACTTCTTTTCGAATTTGTGATTTTTTGTTAAAAATTCATCAAATTTGAAAAAAAAATCATCAACAAATGAAAAAAGTTCATCGATTTGAAAAGAGTCACGAATATGAAAAAAATCATCAAGTAAGGAGGAATAAAAACCAGAAAACTAAAAATGAAATAAAGGAAAAGGGAAAGAAGGTAAAGGAAGGAAAGAAGGGAAAGAAGTAAAGGAAGGAAAGAAGGGAAAGAAGGGAAAGGAAGGAAAGAAGGTAAAGAAGGTAAAGGAAAGAAGAAAAGTTATAGTTCAAACCCGCTCAAGGGGCTGAGCGGTTAGCACAACGTAGCACAAAACGTGAGGTCGCAGATTCGATACATTCGCTGGCGGAAACTTTTCCCCCTTAATTCCCTTTTGCGCGCGCGCCCGTATTGGGCCGGCCCAAGAGCGCAGCTGCGTGGGCGCCAAAACTCCTAGTTGGTGCTGACTAGGAGCTCCCGAGAAATAGCCCTGGCAGCGTGCCTAGCGATAGGATCCCGAGCGACCGACATTTGTTGGGCCATGCCCAGGGAACCTTCGCGTGAACGCACGGAGGGAGAGCAACTAGTTGACAAATGCTGCTTCGGGAGCCTCCCAATGATTACTTGGGGGTTGGCTGAGAGCGCGCAACTTGGGGCACCTTAGCTGCCGTCACGTGTCACGCTCTGGGCTCTCCCACCGGATTTTGTTTTTTATTGTTTTTCCACATGCCTTTTCGGCTTTTTAGAAGGGTTTTTATGGTTTTTTTAACCTTTTGGTTTCCAACCGATCTTTATTAGCTTTTGGACGAAAAAAGTTTGAATTTTTTTCTGTGCGAGAAAACACGTTTTTTGCTTCCGTGAGAAGCACGGTCATTCCTCTCGGAAATAGAAAAAAAACCGTTTTTCTCTTTCCATGAGAGGCACGGTTTTTCTTCCGCGAGATGCATGCTCTCGGAAATGAAAAAATGTATTTTTTTTGCTTCCGCGAGAGGCACGGCCGTGCCTCTCAGAAATAGAAGAGTCAGGGATTTGGATTTGCTTACACGAGAGGCATGGCCGTGCCTCTCGAAAAAGGAAAAAAAAAATCTGTTTTCTCCTTCCGGAAGACGCATGGTTTTGTTTCCGCGAGAGGCACAGATTTGCTTTCATGGGAGGCATGGCAATGCTTCTCGGAAACGGGAAAAAATGCATTTTTTTTCCCTTCCGCGAGAAGCACGGGTTTACTTTTTGTGGAGTCTTTTTTGGGAAAGGGAAACGAGTCTAAAAACAATGAAATAGTCGTGCCTCTTTCGAAAGGGAAATAGAAACATGCTCCTGCTTCGGGTTCGTGAAAAAAAGTTCATCAAAACCTATCAACATGGGATCTAGTATTGAAGACCTCGACGCGAGGAATCCAATGATAAAAATGGTTCGAGATTTGGACGAACGAGTTAATCGATAAAACATTTTGAAAAAACGGATCTATGAAAAAGGAAAACTCCGAGGTTGTAACAAATGACGCAACCTGGGGATAGAAGTGATCTTTGGAAGGAGTACTACTCAATTAGTGATTTTGCCACAGAGAAGATGGCTAGCTCTCTCAAACAGGGTGGCCCAGTTGCCTACGGCAAATAAAAATAAGTAAAACATTTACGGCCAGCCGACCGGTTGAGTTTTCGGCTGGCCGCATGGCCAGCGTTCGATCCCGCAGTATCGTACTTCCTCGTTTGCTTTTTTTTCTCTGCCTTATCTTTTTCTCCAACTTCTTTTTTCTTACCATAAGCAGCTCTCGTTTTCATCTCCATCATTCTCGTGACGTGCTGCTTTGCCGTTGCTCCCGCTCCTTGATCTCCATGAACCCGGCACTGCTGCTGCAGACCAACCACCGCCGTCGCCTGCTGCAAGGGGAGCCACCGCGGGCGTATAAAACAGTCATAACCAACGCCTCCTTCCTCCCTCTTTCAAGCAACCCCCACCTCTGGGCACACACGAGCTGCAATGCGCCCAGAGCGAATGCTGTAACGGTGATGGACGGGAGCAGCGACCAACGGCGAGCATTGGCCTGCGACAGAGGCAATGCTAGAACCGCTGTTGACCCCCGTGATGCAACCGGTGACAAGATAGCTTCAACCTCTAGATGAAAAAGCTTCAATCGGCTATAGAGAAAGCTTTAACCGGCACTGCCAATCGGGGCAAATAAGCTACAACCGTTGACACAGAATGGTCCAATCTTAGATGAAACAAGCTTCAACTAGACAGTAGACAAAACTTTAACCAGGCGCTGCTCAAACGAAAAAGTTGTAACCATTGACAGAAAAGCTTCGACTGTATATGGAAAAAGCTCGAACCGGGGAGAGAATAAGTTTTAACCAGACACGGTGCACCTAGAAAAGTTGCAACCGTCGATAGAGAAAGCTTGCTATACGTGTTTTTTTTTTGCTGGAATCAGTGACACGAAAAGCTGCAACCAGAGAGTCTATTTGCTGGGACCGGCGTCAGGCAGTGGCGAGCTGCGACGGTGGGGAGTTGCACCAGCGACGGTGGTGGAGCTGCGAAGGAGTGCCCTGTGCTGCAAACCACGAGCTGTGGGTGGAGCTACAACGCTGGCGCCCGCGTGGAGCACGGCAATGACTATCTGCTGCGGGATTGGACGCGTACTCTCGAGCGGCTAGTAGGGGAGGGAGGTGCTCCACGCCGGAGACCGGCGCCTACCAGCCGCCAAAGAAAAGGCCCATGTACGAAACCGACCGTCAATCTGCCAACACACCGACTGCAAGACCGCGTACGTACACAGTCCGGATACAACACAGACCACAATGAGGCCTTAAATAGGACGGCGTTGGCGTCGACTGAGACACACCCTCCAAAAAGATACTCGACCAATAAAAGACAGAGTCGGCGGCGCGATTGCAAAGGGGATCGGCGATCAGAACAAGAAGATGAGTGCGGGTGTGGAGAAGCCAAACAACAAAAGGGCCACGGCGGCCGATCCGACCAGCCGAGGCGATGCCGACGCCAAGAGGACGAAAAGGAATCCGGGGAGCGACGGGGAAGATGATCTGTCGCCTGATTCCGTCGACCACGCGTACGCCCTTGTCTTTGCCAAGATTGCACAAGACGAAATAGACCAAGAGTCAGGTATATGATTGCGCTATCCTGTAGCCAGTATCCAAGTTTTCAACCGAGAATTCCTAAATAATTATACAAATTGTCTTCCTCTGCTCGTGTATGATCTGATCGATATCTGTTTATGTTCCTGCCGCCTGTAGCTCCCCGCCCTGTGCAAATTCCTACAATCGCTTACTTCAAACCTCCGACCTTGTTTCACACTGATGAGCTCTTTTCTGTCCGTCGATCTGGAACAAAGGCCGTGCTCTCGGCAGCCAAATTTCTTCTAGGGGTTTCATCCTCTCTCGGTACGTGCATATGTGGTCTTGTACTACGTACCCTCCATGTTTCAGATTGTTCGTCGCGCAGCTTGATCGTATATCTTGTGCTTGAATCACACAGATGGTGAACCGCTAAGACGGTGCTCTGGCTTCTGGATTGATTGGGATGAGGAGAGGAAAACCGGCCTTGTTCTGACAACCGCGCGGCTGATTCGCACAAAGGATGCTCCTGTCAGCGTCTGGTCAGGCGGTGAAGAGTATGCTACAAACGCTGATGTGAGTCAATGTGTTTCTTCTATTAATGTACTTTCTTTGGTTCCATCGTAAATAAATAAATTAATCTCCGGTGTAAATCTAACTAGTTGCAATTCACATGTTTTTTCTTGCTATTGGCCTTTTCAAATAACAAAATGGAAACAAAACATGTGTTTGCTTACTATTAAAAAATCCTATATAATCTGTCTCACAACTTTTTTAGGTCACTGTTCATTTGCTAAATGGCACCAGTGCAAAGGGTCAGCTGGTCTATCACCAGCCCCACTATGATCTCGCTTTCCTGAATGTTCAGATGGATCAACCAATCAAGTTACCATCTTTTAATGAAGAAGATGTAGAATTTGCTCAAAAGATTTTTCGACTCGGAAGAGACAATGCCTTAAATCTAAGGATAACATATGCTAGAGCAGAATATCTGAATCCAACCATGTATGAACGGTACCACAATATATATTTCCGTTCTCCAGATGGCCATGGCGATGATAATGAGGTAATATATCTTATCATGAGATAGTATTGTATACATTTGTTACAATTTTGAGTTTTGTTTGATGACAACTTTGTGTTCTATATTGCTATCTATTGTTATAAGATTTTCCTTGTTCTTGCAAACTCTCATATGTTGCCAATATGAATTGTTGCAGTATGACAATGGGGGGCCAGTTATTGACTTGGGTGGAAAAGTGGTCGGAATTGTCAATGACCCTGAGAGATTTGAGTCTTTTATACCTTCTTCCATTGTGCTCAATTGTTTGGATTCATGGAGGAAATATCGGTACGTTTTCCCTCTTAGTTCTGTAATGGTATCAATGAAAATGTGTTCCCCTATTGTTTCTTTTCTACTTATTGTTAGGAGTCGGACTATTTCTCATAGTATCTATTTTATCATTTTTATGCAATCTAATGACCATAAGTTATGTATAGATTCTAAAACATGGTGATCATTGTTGTGTTTTATTATGTATATATACAGAGAGATATGTTAGTGGCTGCAATAAATAACTTAACAACAATAATCATTTATAAGCAAATCAAGAACTGGGTCTTTGAGGGGGGCCTAGACAAAAACAAACATGTAGAACCACGCTGAGATGCTGAGAGTACAAAATGGATTACGATGACAACTAGTTATAAGAAGGGTTCTGCTTTGCATGTCCTTAGCCAAGTTCTAGAGTAAAGTTTAATGGAAAACTATGTTTTAGGCTTTTCTCTCAATTTTGATGGACAATTTTCCTGAAGCCATCCTTTTTCAAGGAGAGTTTCAAGTTAAACCTATGAGATATTCATGAACAAATGTATTTTGTGATACTCAGCCGTTCTCAGTCAAAAACGCTCTTATATTATGGGAAGGAGGGAGTAATACTTTTACGTAATATCATGAAAATCCCTCTTTAGCATTTGTCAACTATTATGAATGATCCATCCCCGTTGGGCCTTTCTGAAGCCTATTTGAATCAAAATAATTGGTTATTGTTGTGTTTTTTGACATGTTAAGATAGAAGCTCAATTCCACCAAAGATTGCTTACTCTGAAAGTTTTGTTCTTGCCCCTGTATACCTTGCTTGAAATACATTAAATGATTATCTGATTTGATGTAGGCATTTCGCCCGGCCCCATCTTGGAATGACGTTTAAGGCCATCGAACTTCTAGAACCTGCTCATGTTGACATGTTATGGCGTATGTATAACATTGATGACGGTCTTGTTGTTCAAGAGGTAGGGTAATGATTTCCTCGAGGTGCTCTATTTCTCATGTATGTAGTGGTTAATTATTTGGCAATTGAACCCTAGGTGTCGAAAGGATCTAATGCTGAGATACTCGGAGTCCAAAAAGGTGATGTTATTGAATCTATCAACGGAAAACGTGTTTCTACCACAATTGAGGTGGGTGTATTAATGAGGTGAAAATAAGTTATATTTGTGTGATAGTTGTTGGCTTCACGGTCTTGACTGCAATGTTTTTTCTCTACAATTATCAGTTCGAAAATATGCTGATGAGCACATGCAAGGTCCGTTCAGGTGCTGAAGTTCATATTTCTGTAAGTACATTTCTATATCATAACAGCGGTTTGCTTGATCCCTGCCATCCATTTCTTTGTGCTGATGTATTATTAGCAAAATGCTAGCACTAAGAGATTTGCTTCGCTAACTCCATAGGTTGGGGTGTTTCACACACTCAAAAAAGAACGAAGCACCATAGAGTTGACCACAAATTTATCCGAACTTGGAGAAGTCATTACAAGCTAGGTACACATCTCCTCTTTTAATTAGCCCCACCCACAAATTATTATTTCAATTCTCTAGTATTATATTCCATTTTTTGCAGATAATTATTATCCAGATACAGTGCTAGCACTAAGTATGTAAGCTTATGTGCGTTGTGCAATACACTCTTACGTGAAACCCATGTGATGTTTAAAATATCATACCACACCATAAAATATGCTGATATTTTGGAAGTTTATGGTTTTCGTAAATAGATGGTGTGCAGCAGGTTGTGGAGAACAGACTTCATCCATGTTGTTTTTACCCAAGCATCCATCTTCCAGTTGTAGACTTGGAAGTTTTTGGGTTTTTTTTTGGAACAAGAGATGCATGTTTGTGCTTGTAGGTTTGTTGATGGGCGCTAACTTTGAGTTGTGTGACATTTTGCAAAGAATGCGGATTAAATATTGCTTGCATGTTCGCTCTCCGTGTTCTTTTTGGATGGGAATACAAAACATTCGCCTTGAGAGAGGTGGTTTGCATGCAAAAGGAAGGATTGTTTATTTGGCACTCATTCTGTGTTATAATTCGTCACAGGTCCTACAGGCTGCCAGATTGAGGACGGATGTTTATATAGTGTGGTATACTATGATGGATACTTACCTGTGACCATATCTAGTATGCTAGATATATTAGAAATAACATATCTAGTATGCTAGATATATTAGAAATAACATCTTTATCTGTAGTTTAGTGCCTTGGTTCTCCAAAGTAGAAGCTCCTTGTGAGATTTTCTGTACACCTTATTGAAAGCCCTATTAGTGCCCGACGAAGCGTTGTTTGTTGCCTTATCTCATTTTCTGTACACTACACGCTAAGACGAGGGGATGTGGTGTATCCTTGTCCTGAACTGCTGATACAGATCTAGAAAAATATTCATACAGAGTTTAGGCACTGAAAATATATCAACAACAAGACAGTGCATCTTAGGCCAACACATATTGAATTGAAATACACACCATCCCATCACACAGGGCAAGAACTAGAAGGGTACCTTTTATTTTATATTTAATAACCAGCTCCATCGCCTAGCACCAATCGCCTCGGTCCTGGAAGGGAGTTGCTTGCTGTCGACGGCGGGGAAGGGTGTTTGCCACACTCGTCACAACAAAAGGGGACGCGACCGTTGTTGTCGCCATGGGGGAGAAGATGGCTGTCAGGGAAGCGCTCCCCCCCCCCCCCCCCTCCCCCCCTTCGGCACTATGCATGGAGACTCGTCTTGGATTCCCTTCCTACCTGGCAAAAGAAGATGAAAAGGTCCCTTGAGCCTACTAATAATTGTCCCTTTTGCGGGATGGAGGCAGAAGACAATTTGCACCCCTTTCTTCGATGCCCTCAAGCAAAGCTCCTATGAACGAGATGGCTGATACTTGGAGGCTACCAAGTATGGAGAGACTGCTAAATACCACTGGCGGAGCTACACCAAGGTCGAATGGGTCATGCGCCACCCAGCGTATAGCAAAAACAGTAGGGTTTGAGACTAACAGGGCTAAATACTGAGAAAGATTGGCTTCTAAACCTTGGGTGTGACTTACCTAAGACTGACAGGGCTATGCTACTGATGATGAAAGGACATCTAGCCTCTAATGAGGGTTTTGGTGTTAATGCCATTATGATTAGATGACTAAGTATGTTTCAAGCGTGTTGACAGCATACATATCATATGAAATGGAACATAAAGTGAGCTGCGACCCCCTACAGAAAGAGCTTTTTACCGGAACCGGTATCTAGCGGTGGTTCCCAACCAATGTTTCCTGCCAACTCAAAAGCTGCCATATGATGTATCTATGTATTTCAAATTATTTCTTCACTTAAAGCCACTATATTTCACCTGTTGGGCCCATCCACGTGACCTCACCAGCACGGGCCCACCCATGTGATTTCAGCCATGCCACCCTAAGGCAAGTCTCTCATTTTCACACATGTAAAGACTTACATTCGAAAGGATGAACCTCTCTCAATTTAAACAGATTTCAAATCTTTTAGAACACACATTTGAATTTTAAAAATAATTTCATTCATTTCAAATAAAACTTCGTTCATTTACAAGAAACTAGTTTTAATAATTTTGAAAACCGATTTCACAAAAAAATGAAATTGTTCATTTTTTAGCGTGTGACACGAATAACTTTTGAATTTCGAACAAAAGTCATTTCATATATTTCAGACAAGTAATTTCATATATTTTCACAAAAAGTGAAACTGATTATTTCAAATGGGTGACATAAACAATTTCAATTCGTTTAAAAGGTGATTTCAGCTATTCCAATTTTATAATTCTCAAAAAGAGTGAAATTAATTATTTCAAAAGTGAAGCGGCCAATTTTTAATTTCATACAGAAGTGATATCATATATTCCAATCTCACACACCACAAAAAGTGAAACTGGTTATTTCAAATAGGTGAGACATATACAATTTATGTTCTTTAAAACGTGATTTCAGCTATTCCAATCTCATAATTCTCAAAAAAAGTGAAATTAATTATTTGAAAAGTGACGCAAACTATTTCAATTTATATCTCAACAGCTATTTCAATACATCAAACTGAAATGACAAGTTACACATATGAGAAATATCAGTTTCATATATTTCAGAGAATAATTTCATATATTTCACAGAAATTAGTTTCACAACTTACAACGACACATTGAAATATAAGTTTCACATATCTTGCAGAGCTCAACTACACACAAGTACATAGATATCACACAAATGAGTTTCAGCAAGTACCATTTCCACAAATATGCACAATTTGTAGGGATTTATCGCTGTGAGGACATCAACCGGCTATTTATTACTAACAGCTATGAGCACAAACTGACTAAGAGGATAGCAACTAGAGAAATTTTACTTATCTTGTCCATGCTCGCCGTCCTCCTTGACTATTATGTACAAAGCATCACCAATTGTATACAAAGGAGAAGACACGAAATCAGAGGCAACCAGAGGAGGAGTGGTGGCAGAGTCGCTCCACAAAACTGGCCGTCGACATCTTGTGGATCTGGTCGATGCAGTGTACGAGCGTCGACCGGACTAGATGGGAATGAATCTGTCTCGCTGGATCTTGTTGGAGCACGAAGAATTTTGTACTTGTATGCATGCTGGTCGCCATGGTCAGCGCCGGCCTGGGAAGGAGGATCGAGCAACGCCCGGGGAAGGAGATGTTGGGGAACGTAGCAGAAATTCAAAATTTTCTACGCATCACCAAGATCAATCTATGGAGTAATCTAGCAACGAGGGGAAGGGGAGTGCATCTACATACCATTGTAGATCGCGATGCGGAAGCGTTGCAAGAACGCGGATGAAGGAGTCGTACTCGTAGCGATTCAGATCGCGGTTGGTTCCGATCTAAGCGCCGAACCACGGCGCCTCCGCGTTCAACACACGTGCAACCCGGTGACGTCTCCCACGCCTTGATCCAGCAAGGAGAGAGGGAGAGGTTGGGGAAGACTCCGTCCAGCAGCAGCACAACGGCATGATGGTGATGGAGAAGCGTGGCACTCCAGCAGGGCTTCGCCAAGCACTGCGGGAGACGAGGAGGGAGAGGGGTAGGGCTGCGCCAAAGAGAGAGATGTTCTCGTGTGTATGGCAGCCCCAAAACCCCCACTATATGTAGGGGAGGGGGAGGGGCTGCGCCCCCATCTAGGGTTCCCCCCCAAAGAGGTGCGGCCAGCCCTAGATGGGACTTGGGGGGCGGCCAAGGGAGGAGAGAGGGGGGCGCCCCACTAGATGGGCCTTAGGCCCATCTGAGTCTAGGGTTTCCCCCCTCCCCCCCTTCCTGCGCCCTGGGCCCCTTGTGGGAGGCGCACCAGCCCACCTAGGGGCTGGTCCCTTCCCACACTTGGCCCACGCAGCCCTCTGGGGCCGGTGGCCCCACCTGGTGGACCCCCGGGACCCTCCCGGTGGTCCCGGTACGTTACCGATAGCACCCGAAACTTTTCCGGTGACCAAAACAGGACTTCCCATATATAAATCTTTACCTCCGGACCATTCCAGAACTCCTCGTGACGTCCGGGATCTCATCCGGGACTCCGAACAACTTTAGGGTTACCGCATACTAATATCTCTATAACCCTAGCGTCACCGAACCTTAAGTGTGTAGACCCTACGGGTTCGGGAACCATGCAGACATGACCGAGACGTTCTCCGGCCAATAACCAACAGCGGGATCTGGATACCCATGTTGGCTCCCACATGTTCCACGATGATCTCATCGGATGAACCACGATGTCGAGGATTCAATCAATCCCGTATACAATTCCCTTTGTCAATCGGTATGTTACTTGCCCGAGATTCGATCGTCGGTATCCCGATACCTTGTTCAATCTCGTTACCGGCAAGTCTCTTTACTCGTTCCGTAACACATCATCCCGTGATCAACTCCTTGGTCACATTGTGCACATTATGATGATGTCCTACCGAGTGGGCCCAGAGATACCTCTCCATTTACACGGAGTGACAAATCCCAGTCTCGATTCGTGCCAACCCAACAGACACTTTCGGAGATACCTGTAGTGCACCTTTATAGCCACCCAGTTACGTTGTGACGTTTGGTACACCCAAAGCATTCCTACGGTATCCGGGAGTTGCACAATCTCATGGTCTAAGGAAATGATACTTGACATTAGAAAAGCTCTTAGCAAGCGAACTACACGATCTTGTGCTAGGCTTAGGATTGGGTCTTGTCCATCACATCATTCTCCTAATGATGTGATCCCGTTATCAACGACATCCAATGTCCATGGTCAGGAAACCGTAACCATCTATTGATCAACGAGCTAGTCAACTAGAGGCTTACTAGGGACATGGTGTTGTCTATGTATCCACACATGTATCTGAGTTTCCTATCAATACAATTCTAGCATGGATAATAAACGATTATCATGAACAAGGAAATATAATAATAACCAATTTATTATTGCCTCTAGGGCATATTTCCAACAGTCTCCCACTTGCACTAGAGTCAATAATCTAGTTCACATCACCATGTGATTAACACTCACAGGTCACATCACCATGTGACCAACATCCAAAGAGTTTACTAGAGTCAACAATCTAGTTCACATCACTATGTGATTAACACTCAATGAGTTCTGGTTTGATCATGTTATGCTTGTGAAAGAGGTTGTAGTCAGCGGGTCTGAACCTTTCAGATCCGTGTGTGCTTTACGAATATCTATGTCATCTTGTGGATGCTACCACGCGCTACTTGGAGCCATTTCAAATAACTGCTCTACTATACGAATCCGGTTTACTCCTCAGAGTCATCCGGATTAGTGTCAAAGTTCGCATCGACGTAACCCTTTACGACGAACTCCTTTTCACCTCCATAATCGAGGAAATTCCTTAGTCCACTAGATACTAAGGATAAGTTCGACCGCTGTCATGTGATCCATTCCCGGATCACTATTGTACCCCTTGACCAACTCATGGCAAGGCACACTTCATGTGCGGTACACAGCATAGCATACTGTAGAGCCTACGTCTAAATCATAGGGGACGACCTTTGTCCTTTCTCTCTCTTCTGTTGTGGTCAGGTCTTGAGTCTTACTCAATACTCACACCTTGTAACACAGCCAAGAACTCCTTCTTTGCTGATCTATTTTGAACTCTTTCAAAATCATGTCAAGGTGTGCGTTCTTTGAAAGTATCATCAGGCGTCTTGATCTATCTCTATAGATCTTGATGCCCAATATGTAAGCAGTTTTATCCAAGTCTTCCTTTGAAAAACTCCTTTCAAACAACCCTTTATGCTTTCCAGAAATTTTACATCATTTCGGATCAACAATATGTCATTCACATATACTTATCAGAAATGTTGTAGCGCTCCCATCACTTTATTGTAAATACAAGTTTCTAACAAACTTTGTATAAACCCAAAAACTTTGATCACTCCATCAAAGCGTATATTCTGACTCCGAGATGCTTGCTCTAGTCCATGGAAGGATCGCTGGAGCTAGCATACCTTTTAGCACCCTTAGGATCGACAAAACCTTTCTGATTGTATCACATACAACCTTTCCTTATGAAAATTGGTAAGGAAACTTGTTTTGACATCCATCTGCCAGATTTCATAAATGCAGCTAATGCTAACATGATTCCGACGGACTTAAGCATCGCTACGGATGAGAAAATCTCATCGTAGTCAACTCCTTGAACTTGTGAAAACACTCTTTGCCACAAGTCGAGCTTCATAGACGGTAACCTTACCGTCCACGTCCGTCTTCTTCTTAAAGATCCATTTATCTCAATGGCTTGCCGATCATCGGGCAAGTTCACCAAAGTCCATGCTTTGTTCTGATACATGGATCCTATCTCGGATTTCATGGCTTCTAACCATTTGTCGGAATATGGGCCCACCATCGCTTCTCCATAGCTCGTAGGTTCATTGTTGTCTAGCAACATGACTTCCAAGACAGGATCACGCATTACTCTGAAGTAGTACGCATCCTTGTCGTCCTACGAGGTTTGGTAGTGACTTGATCCGAAGTTTCATGATCACTATCATAAGCTTCCACTTCAATTGGTGTAGGTGCCACAGGAATAACTTCCTGTGCCCTTCTACACACTAGTTGAAGTGACGGTTCAATAACCTTATCAAGTCTCCACCATCCTCCCACTCAATTCTTTCGAGAGAAACTTTTCCTCGAGAAAGGACTTGTTTCTAGAAGCAATTACTTTTGCTTCCAGATCTGAAATAGGAGGTATACCCAACTGTTTTGGGTATTCTATGAAGATGCATTTATCCGCTTTGGGTTCGAGCTTATCAGCTTGAAACTTTTTCACATAAGCGTCGCAGCCCCAAACTTTTAATAAACGACAACTTAGGTTTCTCTAAACGGCGTCGTTTCAACGGAATTGCATGGTGCCCCTTTTAAAGTGAATGCGGTTATCTCTAATGCCTAACCCATAAACGATAGTGGTAATTCGATAAGAGACATCATGGTATGCACCATATCCAATAGGGTGCAGTTATGATGTTCGGACACACCATCACACTGAGGTGTTCCAGGCGGTATTAATTGTGAAACACTTTCCACAATGTCTTAATTGTGTGCCAAACTCGTAACTCAGATATCTCTATGATCATATCATAGACACTTTATCCTCTTGTCACGACGATCTTCAACTTCACTCTGAAATTACTTGAACCTTTCAATAATTCAGACTTGTGTTTCATCAAGTAAATATTCTCAGCATCTACTCAAATCATCGGTGAAGTAAGAACATAACGATATCTACTGCATGCCTCAGCACTCATTGGACTGCACACATCAAATGTATTACTTCCAACAAGTTGCTTTCTTGTTCCATCTTACTGAAAACGAGGCCTTTCAGTCATCTTGCCCATGTGGTATGATTTGCATGTCTCAAGTGATGCAAAATCAAGTGAGTCCAAACGATCCATCCGCATGGAGTTTCTTCATGCATATATACCAATAGACATGGTTTGCATGTCTCAATCCTTTCAAAAACGAGTGAGTCCAAAGATCCATCTACATGGAGCTTCTTCATGCGTTCTATACCAATATGACTCAAATGGCAGTGCCAGAAGTATGTGGTGCTATCATTACTATTTTATATCTTTTGGCACGAACATGTGTATCACTGCGATCGAGATTCATTTTAGGTGCAAGACCATTGAAGGTATTATTCAAATAAACAGAGTAACCATTATTCTCCTTAAATGAATAACCGTGTTGCGATAAACATAATCCAATCATGTTTATGCTCAACGTAAACACCAAATAACAATTATTTAGGTTTAACACCAATCTCGATGGTAGAGGGAGCATGCGATGCTTGATCAACCTTGGAAACACTTCCAACACATATCGTCATCTCACCTTTAGCTAGTCTCCGTTTATTCCGCAGCTTTTATTTCGAGTTACTAACACTTAGCAACCGAACCGGTATCTAATACCCTGGTGCTGCTGGGAGTACTAGTAAAGTACACATTCATATAATGTATATTCAATATACTTCTGTCGACCTTGCCTGCCTTCTCATCTACCAAGTATCTAGGGTAGTTCTGCTTCAGTGACCGTTCCCCTCATTACAGAAGCACTTAGTCTCGGGTTTGGGTTCAACCTTGGGATTCTCCACTAGAGCAGCAAATGATTTGCCGTTTCATGAAGTATCCCTTTTGCCCTTGTCCTTCTAGAAACTAGTGGTTTTACTAACCATCAACAATTGATGCTCCTTCTTGATTTCTACTTTCGCGGTGTCAGACATCACGAATAGCTCAAGGATCATCATATCTATCCCTAATATGTTATAGTTCATCACGAAGCTCTAATAGCTTGGTGGCATTGACTATGGAGAACCATCACTATCTCATCTGGAAGATTAACTCCCACTCGATTCAAGCGATTGTAGTACTCAGACAATCTGAGCACATGCTCAATGATTGAGCTTTTTTCCCCTTAGTTTGCAGGCTTAAGAAACTTGTCAGAGGTCTCATACCTCTTGACGTGGGCACTAGTCTGAAATCCCAATTTCAGTTTTTGGAACATCTCATATGTTCTGCGACGTTTCAAAAACGTCTTTGGTGCCACAATTCTAAACCGTTAGCATCACGCACTGAACTATCACGTAGTCATCAAAACGTGTATGTCAGATGTTTCACAACATCTACAGACGACGCTGAGGTTCAGCACACCGAGCGGTGCATTAAGGACATAAGCCTTCTGTGCAGCAATGAGGACAATCCTCAGTTTACGAACCCAGTCCGCATAATTGCTACTATCAACTTTCAACTAAATTTTCTCTAGGAACATATCTTAAACAGTAGAGCTAAAGCGTAAGCTATGACATAATTTGCAAAGACCTTTTGACTATGTTCATGATAATGAAGTTCATCTGATTATTTAATGAACTCCCACTCAGATAGACATCCCTCTAGTCATCTAAGTGATACATGATCCGAGTCAAACTAGGCCGTGTCCGATCATCACGTGAGACGGACTAGTCATCATCGGTGAACATCTCCATGTTGATCGTATCTACTATACGACTCATGTTCGACCTTTCGATCTCTTGTGTTCCTAGGCCATGCTAGGCTCGTCAAGTCAACCTAAGTGTTTCGTATGTGTTCCGAGGCCATGTCTGTACATGCTAGGCTCGTCAACACCCGTTGTATTCGAACGTTAGAATCTATCACACCCGATCATCACGTGGTGCTTCGAAACAACGAACCTTCGCAACGGTGCACAGTTAGGGGGAACACGTCTCTTGAAATTTTAGTGAGGGATCATCTTATTTATGCTACCGTCGTTCTAAGCAAATAAGATGTAAACATGACAAACATCACATGCAAATCATAAAGTGGCGTGATATGGCCAATATCATCTTGCGCCTTTTGATCTCCATCTTCGAGGCGCGGCATGATCACCTTCGTCACCGGCATGACACCATGATCTCCATCATCATGATCTCCATCATTGTGTCTTCATGAAGTTGTCTCGCCAACTATTACTTCTAATACTATGGCTAACGGTTAGCAATAAAGTAAAGTAATTACATGGCGTTTTCTTTGACACGCAGGTCATACAATAAATTAAGACAACTCCTATGGCTCCTGCCGGTTGTCATACTCATCGACATGCAAGTCGTGATTCCTATTACAAGAACATGATCAATCTCATACATCACATATATCATTCATCACATCCTTTTGGCCATATCACCTCACATAGCATACCCTGCAAAAACAAGTTAGACGTCCTCTAATTGTTGTTGCATGTTTTACGTGGCTGCTATGGGTTTCTAGCAAGAACGTTTCTTACCTACGCAAAAACCACAACGTGATATGCCAATTTCTATTTACCCTTCATAAGGACCCTTTTCATCGAATCCGATCCGACTAAAGTGGGAGAGACAGACACCCGCTAGCCACCTTATGCAACTAGTGCATGTCAGTCGGTGGAACCTGTCTCACGTAAGAGTACGTGTAAGGTGGGTCCGGGCCGCTTCATCCCACGATGCCGCCGAATCAAGATAAGACTAGTAACGGCAAGTAAATTGACAAAATCGACGCCCACAACTACTTTGTGTTCTACTCGTGCATAGAAACTACGCATAGACCTAGCTCTGATGCCACTGTTGGGGAAAGTAGCAGAAATTCAAAATTTTCTATGCATCACCAAGATCAATCTATGGAGTAATCTAGCAACGAGGGAAGGGAAGTGCATCTACATACCATTGTAGATCGCGATGCGGAAGCGTTGCAAGAACGCGGATGAAGGAGTCGTACTCGTAGTGATTCAGATCGCGGTTGGTTCCGATCTAAGCGCCGAACCACGGCGCCTCTGCGTTCAACAC
Source organism: Aegilops tauschii subsp. strangulata (assembly GCF_002575655.3). Taxonomy (NCBI): domain Eukaryota; kingdom Viridiplantae; phylum Streptophyta; class Magnoliopsida; order Poales; family Poaceae; genus Aegilops; species Aegilops tauschii. Next base: position 7,548,610 of record NC_053039.3, read on the forward strand.
ACGTGCAACCCGGTGACGTCTCCCACGCCTTGATCCAGCAAGGAGAGAAGGAGAGGTTGGGGAAGACTCCGTCCAGCAGCAGCACAACGGCATGGTGGTGATGGAGGAGCGTGGCACTCCAGCAGGGCTTCGCCAAGCACTGCGGGAGACGAGGAGGGAGAGGGGTAGGGCTGCGCCAAAGAGAGAGATGTTCTCGTGTGTATGGCAGCCCCAAAACCCCCACTATATATAGGGGAGGGGGAGGGGCTGCGCCCCCATCTAGGGTCCCCCCCCAAAGGGGTGCGGCCAGCCCTAGATGGGACTTGGGGGGCGGCCAAGGGGGGAGAGAGGGGGGCGCCCCACTAGATGGGCCTTAGGCCCATCTGAGTCTAGGGTTTCCCCCTCCCCCCTTCCTGCGCCCTGGGCCCCTTGTGGGAGGCGCACCAGCCCACCTAGGGGCTGGTCCCTTCCCACACTTGGCCCACGCAGCCCTCTGGGGCCGGTGGTCCCACCTGGTGGACCCCCGGGACCCTCCCGGTGGTCCCGGTACGTTACCGATAGCACCCGAAACTTTTCCGGTGACCAAAACAGGACTTCCCATATATAAATCTTTACCTCCGGACCATTCCGGAACTCCTCGTGACGTCCGGGATCTCATCCGGGACTCCGAACAACATTCGGTAACCACGTATATCTATTCCCTATAACCCTAGCGTCATCGAACCTTAAGTGTGTAGACCCTACGGGTTCGGGAACCATGCAGACATGACCGAGACGTTCTCCGGTCAATAACCAGCAGCGGGATCTGGATACCCATGTTGGCTCCCACATGTTCCACGATGATCTCATCGGATGAACCACGATGTCGGGGATTCAATCAATCCCGTATACAATTCCCTTTGTCAATCGGTATGTTACTTGCCCGAGATTCGATCGTCGGTATCCCGATACCTTGTTCAATCTCGTTACCGGCAAGTCTCTTTACTCGTTCCGTAACACATCATCCCGTGATCAACTCCTTGGTCACATTGTGCACATTATGATGATGTCCTACCGAGTGGGCCCAGAGATACCTCTCTGTTTACACGGAGTGACAAATCCCAGTCTCGATTCGTGCCAACCCAACAGACACTTTCGGAGATACCTGTAGTGCACCTTTATAGCCACCCAGTTACGTTGTGACGTTTGGCACACCCAAAGCATTCCTACGGTATCCGGGAGTTGCACAATCTCATGGTCTAAGGAAATGATACTTGACATTAGAAAAGCTCTTAGCAAATGAACTACACGATCTTGTCCTAGGCTTAGGATTGGGTCTTGTCCATCACATCATTCTCCTAATGATGTGATCCCGTTATCAACGACATCCAATGTCCATGGTCAGGAAACCGTAACCATCTATTGATCAACGAGCTAGTCAACTAGAGGCTTACTAGGGACATGGTGTTGTCTATGTATCCACACATGTATCTGAGTTTCCTATCAATACAATTCTAGCATGGATAATAAACGATTATCATGAACAAGGAAATATAATAATAACCAATTTATTATTGCCTCTAGGGCATATTTCCAACAGGAGAGTAAGCGGATCTCGGTGGAAGACGAGTGGCCGCCATCGGAGGTGAGCAGGCGACCCGTCGGGGAAGAAGATCAAGGCTCCCTACAAAGAACAGGAGGCGACGGCAGCTCTGTATCGTAAAACACGATGAAACTTTCTCTCTGATTTTTTCTCGGGTGATGTGAATATATAGTGTTGGAATTAGGTCAAATGGAGGTCTAGGGACCCCACAAGCCTGGGTGACGCAGCCAGGGGGGAGGCCGCACCACCTGCCCTTGTGGGGCCCCTGTGTCTCTTCTGCAACACTTCTTCATTCCGGTATTTTTCATTTATTCCACAATAATTCTTCAGGAAGTTTCGTCAAATTTCGAGAACTTGTATTTCTGTACAAAAACAGCAACACGGTAGTTCTGCTGGAAACAATGTCAGTCCGGGTTAGTTTAATTCAAATCATGCAAATTAGAGGTCAAAAGAAGAGCAAAAGTGTTTGGGAAAGTAGATACGTTGGAGATGTATCAAATCACCTAAGCTTAACTCATCACTTGTCCTTAAGCAATTCAGTTGACAAACTGAAAGTGATAAAGAAAAATTTTACAAACTCATTTGCTTTTGTTGTGTACATAAGTTTAACTAGCAATGGAGTTTCAGCAAATATCATGGAGCAACCAAATATATGATAAGACTTAGCAGCCACATTTAATCATATCCATAACATAACCAGCTAGCGAGCAATAATACTATATCTTAAATGCCAACACTGATGGAATGGTATCTCGCTAACCCTTTTTGGAACTGCAAAACATAAATGTAAAGCACCTCTGAAGTTTAACCAGTGACTAAACATTGTAATTCAGTGTAGCAAACATCCAGTCATAGTCACATACAACATTAATTAGACCAAATATATGTTAAACTCACAATGACAATAACGCTCTCTATGTTGGTGCTTGAATGAGAAGGTGATGACTCAAAAAAACATAAAATAAAAGAAAGGCCCATCGCAAAGGGGAGCTGAGATTTGCAATGTGCCAGAGCTCATCGTTTGAAACAGAGATAATTGCATTTTGAGAGGTGTACTTTTAGTCAATAGTTTATGACAGGGTATCTCATCATCTTATATGATAAACATGTGTGAGAGTGGTTCCCATGATTAACACTCCTTGTCCACCTTTCGCATTCCATAAACCATTGCTAGTCGAAATCACAGGTGCCAGCCAACATATCTCGGGGAGGAGTGCTTTTAAACTGAGCGTCCCATTACCAGCTCGTTTTACAATATTAAGACAAGTACATGTCATACTAAAAGTGCAACTAATCCCCGGGTGGTTTTGGTAATTCATAACAACATATAGCTCATTGAACTAATCTCCATTCAAGATGTATATTTCAGAAAGTTCAATGCTTGGCATGGCATGGACTAGAGATGTGGACCCCTCAAAATGCTAAGGACAAAGATTGGCTAAAGCTCAAGACTCTTCATTTCTATTTTAGTGATCCAAGATCACATTGACACTAGTACGCGTCGGTGCTATACAAATGGTTTTTAACCCCTTTCCGCGACGGCATTTGGAACCGTCGCCAAGTGAGTGTGGGCGATAGGGGGTCCTTCCCACACGACCCAGAAATCGTCGGGGATAGGCCCTCATGGGACACAGGCTGGGGCCGTGTGCGATCGGGCAAGGCATCGAAACCCAATCATTTCCATTCATATGTACATCCCACATGGTGAATCCCAGAAAAACATTTCCATTCGTATGTATATCACAGACAGTCAATCCAAGGAATAGGTTTCCGTTCTGATGTACATTCTACACAGTCAATCCAGGGAAAACGTTTCCGTTTGTATGTACATCCCACACAGTTTTATGTATACACTCGTGTGTGAAAGGTGTAACTATCACACACGCTCTACCTTGGTTAACTGTTTGCTTTCATGAACTACATCACACACGATTTGATGTAGAAAATTGTGTGGCATTGGGCTATCCATCACAAGCGCTTTTATTGCCAGAACCGTTTGCAAAGTTCCATGACCGTCTGTTCTCTTTTTATTTTTGCCTGTGATTTATTATTCGAATTGGAAATTTTAAAATATGAAACGTGCAATTCAAATTCTCAGCACAATGGTTCAACAACTAATCCATAAATAAAATGCCAATACAATATGTTCAGTAATTACAGGATTAGGCAGCAATTAACTATGATGAACCACAATATTTAAAGGCGGTAAAGGTGAAGAGACAAGTGTAAATCATTTTGACTGCCGATGGTGTTGAAGAAGCGGAATGCCCATAATGTGCCTTCCTGCATGCCATAGGCACGAACCACTTTTGTCCAACCCCTTGTGACGATCGCCCGCCCATCCTTCACTGCCTTCAGGAAGATTTCTAGAACATTATCATGGTAGCATGAATTATATACTTTAACCTTAGTTGCCTCCACTCTGGTCATGTAGTTTGCAAGGTAATCATCAGTAAATAGCTTTGGAAACCACTGAAAAGAGAAAAATATCAGATACCGAGGTCTAATAGAGTAACTTGTTGTGGGCAGGGGGAAAAGGCAACACATTACTTACCATCCTAAAGTTCACTATTTCTTCGACAAAGTGTAAATAAAGAGCTTAATTTCAATCAGCCGTTTCTTTTGCCTAATAATCTTTCTTAGTTTCTTCACTTGACGCTTGTTCCTGAATATGTCATTGCCCCATACGCAAAAGGGATCGAAGCGTGGATCAGTACCGCTCATATATGTACCTACAAGCAACCAGTAAATGTTAGAAGCTAAACTGAAATTGCACAAATGATGTAAAATACAACTACCTATGTTACTATGTACAAGTTTTTTTTTTTGAGATTTCAATATGAACTACATACGGATGTATATAGAATTATTGATATAGTTTAGATTAGAATCTAGCTTCACTCATTTTGCTCCTTATGTAGTCTATATTGGAATCTCTAAAAATACTTATATTTAGGAATAGATGGTGTATAAGACATGGGATGCAGCTAACCTCGACGGCAAACAACAACATCGCCCATTGTGGCCCTGTGTAAGTACATGGAAAGCCAATATTGACTACAGCAGGGTTAACATCCACCAAAAATAGCAAATGGTAATAAAACGGCAGCATCTGTAGTGATATCTTCATTGCGAAAGAGTAGCACGGTAGCAAAGGGACGGATTAAAAAATGGATACAACTGTTAATTGCAATAGGCTTAACAACATCCTAATTCATGTTTTGTAAGTTTGTAGCCATTGAAATACAACTCTTTAAAAATAGATACAATTGTTAATTGCAACAGGCTTAATGGCGATTGAAACCGGTATTGATAAAAATGTAATTGGCAGAGTTAAACATCACAGGGCAGGTGCTGCCAGAGCAGATAATGGCCCAGTTGTTTATAAAAAGGTAGGGAAAATAGCTAAAACGTGTTAGGCATGTTTACTACAACATGCTTAATACATCGACCGTACAAAACATAGCCATTAATTGCAACTGGTATTGGTAAGATTGAACTGGTGAGTACATACTTGGTAAGTCCTGAGAGGTAGTTGCTGGGGCACTTCATCTTGGCCAGAGCCCGCCCAAAGTCAGCGGCGGCGGAGGCGAGATGTTCCTTCGGGTCGAAGCGTGGATCGGTGCCACTGACATGTGTACCTACAGGCAACCAATAAATAGTAGAAGCTAAACTGTAATTGCACAAATGATGTGAAATACTGTAAGACATGGGATGCAGCTAACCTCGATGACAAACAACAACATCGGCCGTTATGACCCTGCGTAAGTACATGGACAGGCATGTTAAGTAGAACAGGGTTAGTATCCACCAAAAATAGCAAATGGGCAGCATCTCTAGTATATCTTCATTGCGGAGAGTAGCATGGTAGCAAATGGACAGATTAAAAAATGGATACAACTGTTAATTGCAACAGGCTTAACAACATCCTAAGTCATGTTTTGTAAGTTTGTAGCCATTGAAATACAACTGTTTAAAAATGGATTCAACTGTTAATTGCAACAGGCTTAATAGACATTGAAACCGGTACTGATAAAAATGCAATTGGCATAGTTAAACATCACAAGGTAGGTGCTGCCAGAGCAGAGAATGGCCCAGATTTCTATAAAAAGGTAGGGAAAGTAGCAAAAACGTGTTAGGCATGTTTACTAGAACATGCTTAATACATCTACCGTACAGAACATAGCCATTAATTGCAACCGGTATTGGCAAGATTGAACTGGTGAGTACATACTTGGTAAGTCCTGAGAGGCAGTTTCTGGGGCACTTCATCTTGGCTAGAGCCCGCCCAAAGTCAGCGACGGCGGAGGCAAGCTGTTCCTCCGGGTCAAAGCGTGGATCAGTGCCACTGACATATGTACCTACAGGCAACCAGTAAATGGTAGAAGTTAAACTGCAATTGCACAAATTATGTGAAATACTGTAAGACATGGGATGCGGCTAACCTCGACGGCAAACAACAACATCGGCCGTTATGACCCTATGTAAGTACATGGACAGGCATGTTAAGTACAACAGGGTTCGCATCCACTAAAAATAGCAAATGGGCAGCATCTCTAGTGATATCCTGAGTCATGTATTGTAAGTTTGTTGCTGGTATTGGTGAAATTGAGCTGGACACGGTAATATTTGAACATCACACAGTGTGCAGTACTGAAATAAACAAGGCACGAACATGCTTAATACATCAACCGTACAAATCATAGCCGTTGCAAGTGGTATTGGTAAGATTTAGCTGGTCAGATCTTACCTGTTAAGTCCTGGGGGGTAGTCGCTGGGGGACTTCATCTGGGCCAGAGCCTGCACCATGTCGGCGGCGGCGGAGGCGAGGTGTTCCTCCGGGTCAACACGCACAGTGGCCATCGCGCCATGGACCGCCATCAGCTCCTGGCAGTGGGGATTTGGAGGCATGAGAATGTTTCGCAGGCGCCATTTAAGCAATCAGGCCGGGGCCGTGATAGAGATCGGTGTGTTACCTGACTGGATCCGAGCAGAACGTAGATGTGGTTGCGGCGGCGGCGGTTTGAGATGCCGGTAGGGGGATGCGCGAGGGGGAGGATACTGAGGGTGGGGTTGTGGTTGGAGAAATAAATTATGAAATCACACGCCTAATGAAAATTTCGCTGCGAAACTTGAAACTTAGGCGGTGGAAACACACAACGCAGACGAAGCGCGTAAAATACTCGTGTGCGAGAAAAAAGAAAGTTGGCAGATCCCGTCTCTAAAAAGAATGTACACGTATACTTGATTTTTTCGGTCAATGGTACGCCTGGTTTATTAGGAAACATCGCACATGTAACTGACTTATGGGTCATTAACGCAAAAAAACGCAGACGGGTGCGGCATAGAAACCGTGTGTTTTGTGATCTTCGAATGATTAACGCAAAAAAACGCACACGGGGACACATGCTAATCAACGCTCAAAGCCCTGAAAGGATGCTCTTACCGACATTGTACGTTAATACTACAAATTTAAAGTACTACTAGTAATTTGCTCTAATACTACAAATTTAAACTACTTCTCACATGCTGCCATCGGGGCATGCTGGCCAGACGTCGGCGTTCTCCTTCCCGGCCTTGTAGGTGGCAGCCCACCGTGCTTCGATCTCCGCCAAGCTCTCCTCACCATGGCGTGCGACCTCTTTTTTCTTGCGGCGGCGGGACTCTCTTTTCTTGACTGCTTTCTACCTTTTCCGCTCCTTCTGTGCGGCTTTGGCCGCCTCTAGATCCACCACCCATTCGGCCATGGCAGCCTCAAAGTCCGCCCATGTAACTGTCTGGCCGCCGGCAGTGATGAACTCGGCGTGGCGAGATGCCATCGCTTCCTTAGCATGTGTGCGATCGCAGGCGACGAGGAACGCGACGCGGCGGGATGCCATCGCTTCCTTACCAGTTACTGTGCGCCGCGGTGCCATGGACGACGCCTGGAGAGAAATCTGGGACGGAGGGGCCGGGCAGCCGTACAGTGCCGTGGTATTCAAGAGCTCAATGACAAACGACAACAGAAATTTGGCTTCCCTTACAATTTTGCTCATTCATTATCGCACACGGTTCATCTCCGTCGCTTCCGGAAACAGTGTGCGCTGAGCCTATTATGTGTTGCGTTATGATTGGCCGGAACCCCAGCCACGCGGATCGCGCGTGTGCACCGTAGGATGCGCCGCGATCGAACGACAATCCACGTCCCTCACATCACACCCGTGCACCTGTAGCTGGATTGGATTTATATGCGCTAAATGCCTAGAAAATGCACATAATCCCCTAAATATGGTAAATAAGCCCGGAAAAATGCCAAATTTGAACACGCTGATTTGCAGGGTGTATGTTCGTCGTAGAAAAAAACTTCAGGACAAAGAACGAAGAAAATTTGGATTCCCCTTCAATCTTGATGATTTCCCTCTCGAAAACATGAAACTTCTTTGGTGATGGTTCGATTTATGAAGGCCGTGCATGACAACATAAGCCAAACCTTCTCTAATTTTTACCAGTGCATGGTGAGTCATACCATGGCACACCATGCCAGGCGTCATGTTTTTCAACCATTTATTTCATTTTTTCTATAGTTGAAAACCCAATAAACAAACATTTGTGGTTGACTATTGCCACACATTTCATCGAAATATCTGTCCCTTCCTTGAGAATTTACTAAATGGCATGAGCATGGTTTTCCAGGCCGTTCTTGTGCACCCTTTCATGCACCGATTGTTTGAACTTGAATTATGTGCATTAATGCCTAGGAAATGCACATAATCCCCTAAATATGGAGATGAACCCGGAAAAGTGCCAAATTTGAACACGGTAATTTGCAGGTTGTATGTTCATCGTAGAAAAAAACTCGTGGACAAAGGACAAAGGAAATTTGGATCCCCCTTCAATCTTGGTGATTTTCCCCTCGAAACCATGAAACTTCCTCGGCGATGGTTCAATTTATGAAAGGCGTGCATCACGACATAAGGAAAACATTCTCCAATTTTCACCAGGGCATGGTGAGGCCATACCATGGCACCACGCCAGGCGTCATGTTTCCCAACCATGTGTTTAATTTTTTGTATAGTTGTTAACCCAGTAAACGACCCGTTTATGGTTGACTATTGTCACACATTTCCTTGAAATATCTGCCCATTCCTTGTAAAAGGCATGAGAATGTACTAAATAACACGAGCATGGTTTTCTAGACCGTTCTTGTGCACCTTTTCATGCACCGATTGTTCGAATTTGAATTATGTCCATTAATGCCTAGAAAATGCACATAATCCCATAAATATGGTAAATGAGCCCGAAAAAATGTCAAATTTGAACACGTTGCATTTGAGGCGGTATGTTTATTGTTGGAAAAAACTGAATGACAAAGTAGGACGAAAATTTGGATTCCCCTTCAATCTTGGGGATTTCCCTCTTGAAAGCTTGGAACTTCCTCAGTGATGGTTCGATTTATGAAGGCCGTGCATGACGACATAAGCCAAAACTTCTCAAATTTTTACCAGGGCATGGTGAGGTCATACCATGGCACCATGCCAGGCGTCATGTTTTCCAAGCATTTATTTCATTTTTTCTATAGTTGAAAACCCAACAAACAAACATTTGTGGTTGACTATTGCCACACATTTCATTGAAATATCTGTCCATTCCTTGTAAAAGGCATGAGAATTTACTAAATGGCACGAGCATGGTTTTCCAGGCCATTCTTGTGGACCCTTTCATGCACCGATTGTTTGAACATGAATTATGTGCATTAATGCCTAGGAAATGCACATAATCCCTTAAATATGGCAAATGAACCCGGAAAAGTGCCAAATTTGAACACGGTGATTTGCAGGTTGTATGTTCATCATAGAAAAAAACTCGGGGACAAAGGACAAAGGAAATTTGGATCCCCCTTCAATCTTGGTGATTTCCCCCTCGAAACCATGAAACTTCCGCGGTGATGGTTCGTTTTATGAAAGACGTGCATGACGACATTTTTAGCAGGGCACGGTGAGGCCATACCATGGCACCACACCAGGCGTCATGTTTTCCAAGCATCTATTTCATTTTTGTATAGTTGTTAACCCAGTAAACGACGCGTTTATGGTTGACTATTGCCACACATTTCCTTGAAATATCTGCCCATTCCTTGTAAAAGGCATGAGAATGTACTAAATGGCACGAGCATGGTTTTTCAGACCGTTCTTGTGCACCTTTTCATGCACCGATTGTTCGAATTTGAATTATGTGCATAATTAATGCCTAGAAAATGCACATAATCCCCTAAATATGGTAAATGAGTTTGAAAAAATTTCAAATTTGAACATGTTGCATTTGAGGCGGTATGTTGATCGTAGGAAAAAAACTGAATGACAAACTAGGACGGAAATTTGGATTCCCCTTCAATCTTGGTGATTTCCCTCTCGAAAGCATTGAACTTCCTCGGTGATGGTTCAATTTATGAAGGGTGTGCATGACGACATAAATCAAACCTTCTCAGCTTTTAACCAGGGCACGGTAAGGCCATACCATGGCACCATGCCAGGCATCATGTTTTTCAAGCACGTATTTCATTGTTCTATAGTTGATAACCCAGTAAATGATGCATTTGTGGTTGACTATTGCCACGCATTCCATTGAAATCTCTGCCCATTCCTTGTAAAAGGCTTGAGAAATTACTAAATACCACAAGTATGGTTTTTCCAGACCGTTCTTGTGCACCTTTTCGAGCACCAATTGTTTGAATTTGAATTATGTGCATTAATTCCTACAAAATGCACATAATCCCCTAAAAATTGTAATGAACCCAAAAAAGTGTCAAATTTTAACACGGTGATTAGCAGGGTTTATGTTCATCATAGAAAAAACTCATGGATGAAGGACAAAGGAAATTTGGATTCCCATTCAATCTCGGTGATTTACTATCGCACACGATTCATCTCCGTGGCCTATGTGAACCGTGTGTGTTCACTCACACATGCAAAAGGAAAAAGAAAACCTTCGCCCACTTCGTCCCCACTCACTCGCCGCGGACTCCTCTGCAACTCTGCACCCTAAACTCGACGGCTGTTGGCGGCGGGCGTAGGTCGCGCTCCAAACGGCACGGGATTTCGCCCCTACCGCTTGCCGCCGCCTATCTGCACCGACATTCTAGACTCTGGTCGACTGGGGTTTTCTGCGGCATTGGGCCGGGGATTTTTCTCATGGAGAAGGTAATCAACTTAATTAGCGAAATATTCACTCATCTCTTATCGCAGTCTGTCCGTCGCTGTTAATCAACCGACAGAAATTGCCATGGAATCATTTTTGTTCTAGTTGATTCGTGGGTGTTCATTCAAGTGTCCACAGTGCGAGCACAAATCGAGCAACTGTGGTCGTGGCCAGTTGAAAACGAAGTTCTATCTCACCATTCCAGATGACTTCAAGGAGCGCTCGGTATGTTTAATCTCAATCTTCCACGGTCGGCATGGCCTAAATTTGTGAACATATACCGTCTGTTGCTACATTATCTATATATTTGCATCAAATCTTTGTTACATTATCTATTTTTTATTCTATATTTTTGTACTTTGCTTTCATCTATATATTGATATGTTCTATCAGTTACTCTCATATTTGCATCTTGCAATGTTATTTCAATATATCTAATTTATGATCTTAATTTTCATTTCAAGCAGTACATCCCTTGCTTTGCAAGAACAGGAGTAGAAGGAAATCTTGGGCTTTACTTTGCTGATGACTCCCAGGATGTCATAGTGACAACGCAGCATGGATTTACAATGACGGTTAGCGTAAAACTTGATAAAGATGGTCACTCCTATTTTAATGCGGACCTTTGGAGAAAAAGGTCTAAGTGTTTACTTCCCCAACGTCATCGGCCGATCAAAGTCTGATCAAGGTTAGTGTCATTTTAACTTTCTCCATGCTGTCATATTACTATTTAAGCAACCAATTGATCACTATTTAAGCAACCAATTGTGATATCATATCCTGACTCCGTTCCTAGGCAGTAACAAATTCTATTTACCAATTTATGCGCACTATATATTCTTCTACCATGTTCTGAATAAATAATACATTCCCACCTTTTAAGCAGGATATGTTGGATGCATAGTGAACGATCTGTATGTTACTAAGCGTACCAAATTTCACTGGAAGGACTTGAAGCATGTCATAAACTTTGTTGATAGTCTGACAGAGATAGCACAGCGTATGAACGCTGGATTTTGGATGGGATTAATTAGACCTATGGTGAACACACTGAACAAGACCAATTGTGTGCACAAAACGCTGGTAAAAAGTCTTATTTTAATGTTGATGCTCATAAACTATATATATCTTCAACGATATGTTACAATTGTTTTTTATTCTACATGTCAACAGAAATTGCCCCTGTAGCAGTTCCTGGATCGATTTTCCGGCGTGGTCGAATTACACTGTGTCTGTTAATAACGCCAAAGTGATTGCAAGGTACTGCATTTCCCGCAGAATGGAACCATTCAAATTAACAAGTTCTCGCTTGTCGTGACAATGCATCCATATTGGAAAATTGGAGACACTGTTCTACTCATGCTCTACCAAGGCACAGGAGGGCTCTTCCTTTTCATTGACGAGATGCCGAGTCGCCGTGATCAAGTTGCTTCCAGTGGATAGTTGTGGTTGTTGGCCCTCAGCCTCTTAAAATGTGCTAGTTGTTACTATATATGTTAAGTATGTAGATATGGACCATATGGTTATTGGCCCTTAGTCTCTTAAAATGTGATAGTTGTTACTATGTTAAGTATGTAGATATGGACCATATAGTTGTCAAAACCGTGTTACAAAGATCCTCCTTTTGTCGAATAGTGTAACCACTATATATATGTTACTCAAATGCTGTTACCCAAGTTCATAAATTTTAATGGAAAGTATTAGTATTGTACACAGTTCATTGAGTTTAAGCATGTGCCCGATGTCCAAAAGGCATTTGCATATTAACTGTCCATATTGCAAATTCACACACATGTTAACATAAGGAAACGTATGTGTAATATACTAATCATCGCACACGAGTACTCACAGACGCATCATGTGCGATACTCCTAGCCACCACAAGCAACTAGTTTGCATTTTTCAAAGTTTTTTGTACACACAGAATCGCACACGAAGTAACTGTATTAACCGTCTGTGTTGTAATTTCTCATCGCAAACAGTTCATCCGAGTAGGCTATTTGCCACATATCAAACACATCTTGTTTACACGACTCGTTTGTGTTCTTTTGACTCATCGCAAATAGTTCATCCATGTGAACTGTATGCCGCATATCACACACATCTTGTTAAGTTGAACCGTTTCTATTGTGTTCCCTAATAAAAAATAGTTCGTCCGAGTGAATCGTATGTCGTATATCATACACACATTGATATGGCTGCCCGTTTCTGTTGTTCTACCTCATCGCAAACAGTTCGAATGGATTAACCGTGTGTCCTGCATCGCACACACATTGATATGGCTGCCCGTTTCTGTTGTTCTGCCTCATCACAAACAGTTTGAATGGATTAACCGTGTGCCCTTCATCGCACACGCAACTAAAATCTGAACCGTGTTTGATGGCTCCGCCATCGCAAACGTTTTGCACCTTTTTTGATGGTTTTTTTACACCACCGTTTTTTATTATTGCATCGCACACAGTTTCGGCAAAGGGTCTCTGATCGTAGTGTCGCGTTAGCAGTATCCTGCAATAGTGTGAGTCCATAGAAAAAGCCAATACTATTAAAAGGGGATGAGGTGTTGCTTAATGGTCTACTTGCTCAAGTGCTTAGTGATATGCTCCAAAGCCCTCAACCACTTTCTCATTCCAAATATGTCCAAACCCAAAGTCAAACTTGGACCCACCGATTTGATCTATCCGGCGCCACCGAGTTCATTTGACATAGCCACTGCCAGAAACCCTAGACAGTTCGGTCACACCGATATGGATCTCGGTCTCACCGAGATGGCCCTGCATTTTCACTGTGACATGTTTCACTCTTTCGGTCTCACCGAGTCAGTAAAACCGGTCACACCGAGTCTGCTTGCCATTCGCTCTGTTGCTTCTTACTTCACTTTGGTCCCACCGAGTTGAGGTAATCGGTCACACCAAGTTGATATTTGTCCTAGCCCTTGCACATCGGTCACACCGAGTTGTTCCTATCGGTCCCACCGATATTCCTAACGTTCACATTTTGAACTGAATCAGTCTCATCGAGTTTGTCTATTCGGTCTGACCGAGTTGGGTCAAATGTGTGTAACGGTTGGATTTTGTGTGGAGGCTATAAATACCCCTCCACCCCCATCTCCATTTGAGACAGAGCCATCAGAACGTGCCTACACTTCCACTACTTATTTTGTGAGAGAGAACCACCTACTCATGTGTTGAGACCAAGAGATTCCATTCCTACCACAAGAATCTTGCTCTCTAGCCTTCCCAAGTTGCTTTCCACTCAAATCTTCTTTCCACCATATCCAAATCTGTGAGAGAGAGTTGAGTGTTGGGGAGACTATCATTTGAAGCACAAGAGCAAGGAGTTCATCATCAACACACCGTCTATTACCTTTTGGAGAGTGGTGTCTCCTAGATTGGTTAGGTGTCGCTTGGGAGCCTCCGACATGTTGTGGAGTTGAACCAAGAAGTTTGTAAGGGCAAGGAGATCGCCTACTTCGTGAAGATCTATCCGAGTGAGGCAAGTCCTTCGTGGGTGATGGCCATGGTGGGATAGACAAGGTTGCTTCTTCGTGGACCCTTCGTGGGTGGAGCCCTCCGTGGACTCGCGCAACCATTACCCTTCGTGGGTTGAAGTCTCCATCAACGTGGATGTACGATAGCACCACCTATCGGAACCACGCCAAAAATCTCCGTGTCTACATTGCGTTTGCCTTCTCCAAACCCTTCCCTTTACCTTCATGTGCAATGTTTTACATTCCACTGCTATACTCTTAGAATTGCATGTGTAGGTTGATTGTTTGACTTGTACTAGTTGCGAAAATCTGCCAACACTTAAAATTGGGAAAATGCTAGATTTTTATTTGGTCAAGTAGTCTAATCACCCGCCCCCTCTAGACCTACTTTCGATCCTACAAGTGGTATCAGAGTTTTGGTCTCCATTTGCCTTGATTTCCATAGCCTTGGTGATAATAGCCTTGCTTTCACAACCTAGGAGAGTATGGCATCTAGCGAGGGAAATCACCACCGTAGAGGTCCTTACTTTGATGGTACAAATTTTGCTTGTTGGAAGCATAAGATGAAAATGCATATTCTTGGTCATAATCCCGCCATTTGGGCTATTGTGCATATTGGTTTGCAAGGTGAATACTTCGAAGATGGAAGAGAACCGGATCGTGAAGCATCCGCGGAAGAATTGAAGATGTTGCAATACAATGCTCAAGCTTGCGATATCCTCTTCAACGGATTGTGCCCCGAAGAATTCAACAAAATCAGCCGTCTTGAGAATGCAAAGGAAATTTGGGATACTTTGGTTAATATGCATGAAGGTACCGAGTTCGTCAAGGAATCCAAATTGGATGTGCTCCAAAGTCAACTTGAAAAGTTCAAAATGAAGGATGGTGAAGGAGTAGCGGAATGTACTCTAGGCTTGCTCTCATCATAAATGAGATTGTCGGCTTAGGAAGTGAAGAGATGACCGACAAATTCATTATGAAGAAGATCCTAAGAGCCTTGGATGGAAAGTATGATGCCGTGTGCACATTGATCCAAATGATGCCCAATTACAAAGATCTCAAGCTAACGGAAGTCATTGGTAGAATTGTTACTCATGAGATGTCACTCAAGGATAAGGAAGAGCTTCACAACAAGTCAAGTTGTGCTTATAAAGCTTCATGTGATGCTCCTACAATGTCAAGTGAGAAACAAGTCTTCAATGAAGAATTGATCCGAATGGTGAAGAACTTCAACAAATTCTACAAGAATAGAAGCAAAGAGAGAAGTTCCAGATCAAGGTCCTACAATGACAAAAGATCTTCTAGTCGTGATCGTAATTGCTACAATTGTGGAAGACCCGGACACTACTCAAATGAGTGTACGGCTCCCTACAAGAGAAGAGAAGATTCACCCAAAAGGAGAAGTAAAAGAGATGAATCACCACCAAGAGAGAGAAGGAGTAGAGATGATCGTTATGAACGAAGACCCTCTCATGGAAGCAAGGATTCAGAAAGGAAGGACAAGTCATCAAAGAGCTACACAAGACGAAGACATCAAGCTCATGTTAGCGAATGGGTTTCCGGTTCCGACTCCGACAACTACTCCGAGAGAAGTTATCACTCCGACTCCAACTATGCTCAAGATGAAGGTGTTGTCGGTCTTGCACTTGTGTCATCCAACTCCTACGACATATTTGACTCACCAAATGAAGGAATTGGAAGATGCTTCATGGCTAAAGGTCCTAAGGTATCACACCCCGAGTACTTTGATTTCAATAATGATGAAGATGACTTGCTAGGTGATGATGATTTACTTGTTGACAATGCTAGTGATGAAAACTATGATGAAATTGCGATTAATCATGCTAATCAAGATGAAACGAATGACAATGATAAGAAGGAGATTGGGCGTCTAACTAAAGAACTAAACACTCTTAAGTTAGCTCATGAAACTATTTTAGAGGATCATCGAGAGCTTTTAAAGACTCATGAGAAGCTACGCTTTGAAAAGCTCAATTTAGAGCAAGAGCATGGGTTCTTAAAAGCAATCAATGATGATCTTCGAAAGAAGAGTTCTTCTTACATTGCCAAGCGTTTACTCTTGTCTACTTACATGCCACAAGTAAAATCTAGCAATAAGAACAAGAAAGATTCTTCTTCTAGTAGTAACAATAACAATGCTAAATCCAATGTTGTTGCTTCTAGTAGTTCTCTTGATTCCACTAATGATTCTCTTAGCCAAGTTACACTTAAGCAAGAAAATATCTTATTGAAGGGAATTATAGAGAAAGGTGTTTACAAGAGCCTTGCCGGAAGTAAGCAATTTGAGGAAATTATACGCAAGCAAGGAAGACACCGGAAGAATCAAGGTGTTGGTTTTCAACGAAAGTTCAATGCCAATGGAGTTGAGTGGGAAGAAGATCAATACCCCAAGACGAAGTTTGTTCCTCAACAAGAGAAGTATGACCCCACTTCTTTCAAGGGAACACAAGCTCAAGATGATCTTCCACCACAAGACCACAAGCTAAAGGGCAAGGACAAGCTTCAAGAATTGATTGATTCATTTAAAGAAGCTCCTAAGGCCATGGTCAAGTGGGTTCCCAAGACTACGTCAAGTTCTACTTCATCAATTACAACTACAACTCCAAGGATTCCCATCAAATTGATGTGGATCCCAAAGAAGAAGAACTAGAGAATTCTTGAGGGTGACTCCGCCAACAAACTTCACTCATATTCATTTTGGCAAGGACAAGCGCAATCAACTTCCATATCTTGCACTACTTCAAGGAGTCACAAACCCTCTTGTTGGTAAGACAAGGGACAAGGTAACCTAATGCTTTCATGGACATCATAATATGTGTATTTCACTCTATGTCTATGGATATCCTTGTGTGTTCCTTCTGGGACTAACCCGTGTAGGTCTTTGAAAGTGCAACTCACTCCAATGAATTGCTCCAAATGATCTACGTCAACATCGAGTATCCACATCTTCAACATCTACATGAAGTCATCATCGACAAAACCCAAGGTTAGTTCATCCCTCTTAGTGTTCATTTTTTGCTCAAAAAAATGGTCCCTCTTTATTTCTTATCGCTCCTTGTTTCGTTTTTTTGTTTTCTTCTATTTTTTCTTCTGCTTTTTATTTCTTCCCTGGTTTTCTTTTATTCCTTTCTCTATATTATACTTCGGTTCTTCTGTTTCCTTCAGAATTTTCTCAGTATCTTTGTTTTCTTTTATTTTATGTTCCTTTTTGCATTGGTTATCTCAAGTTTTCACTGGTTTTTCTTTTTCCGTTGTTTTTACTGGTTTTCTTCGTTTCTTTATCTCTTTTCTGTTTTATTTTTTATTTTTTATTTTCTTTCTTTAATCTTTGTTTTTGTTTCTTTCCTGGTTTTTACCGATTATTTTCTTTTCTCTTCTTCTTCTTCTTCTTCTTCAGATTACTTTTGTATCTTTCTTGTTTTTTGTTTCTTTCATGGTTTTCCATTCTTTTGCAATGTTTACTTTGGTTTTCTTCTTCTTTTATTTCCTTTTTCTTTCTTGGTATTCGTTGGTTTTCTTTGTTTTTCTTTTGTTTGTATGAAAAATATTGACCGTGGTTTTCAAAAACTTTAAAAGTGTTTACAAAAATGTTGCTCATGTATAGAAAAAATGTATAATATACATTAAGTAAAAGTATAAATCAAAAAACATATATTTAAAATAATTTATTCAGTATTTAAAAAATGTTAAACAGGTATATAAAAATGTTTTGATGTATACAAAAAATATATATTGTGTGTAAACAAATATCTATTGCCATTAATTCAAGACATTATCAACATTTATTTATACGCACGTTTAACATATTTTAAATACATGTTTAACATTTTGTTAGACATGTTAACATATTTTAAATACATGATCAGCATTCCTTTAATACACATTGTATATATTTTTGTATACATGAGAAACATTTTTCTATACACATTTAACATTTTTCAAATACTTGATTAACATTTTTAAATACTTTATTAACATCTTTCTATACACATTTAACATTTTTCAAATACTTGATTAATATTTTTCAATACTTCATTAATATTTTTCAAATGCTTGACTAACTTTTTTTTCATACACGTTGTACATTTTTCGTTTGCATTAGAAATATCTTATATACATGTTAGCATTTTTCAAATGTTGATTAACATTTTTGAAATACATTATGAACTTTTTTATAAGCGTAGAATATTTTTCGTACACATTAGAAGCATTTTTTATACACGTTTAACCTTTTTCAAATATATGATTAACATTTAAAAAATATGTAAAGTGATATTTGTATTATATATATTAGAATATTTTAAAATATAAATAAAAGTAAAAAATATACCAGAAAACAAAAACATATAATACGCAAAAGGAACAAGAAAAAAACAAGTGTTTAATGCCCCCCGCGCTGGGCCGGGCCATTAGTGCGGGTGCTTCAAGCGAGTGCTCCTGTCGTCCGTGAAGCAAGGTATAGCCACACATATACGGAAAAGGTTATTCGGCGCTATCGTACAAGCTAACTGGTAACATAACATGCAAGAGATATATATCGCTCGTATCGATTCCTATTAGAAATCGCCTCTAGCGTCCGCGCGATTAGGCTGGCCCAGAAATCAGATCGTTGCTCGGGTTGTTGACTGGTCTGGCTTTCTCCTTCTGATTTCTCTAGCCGTCTAATTGTCTGAATGACAAGTATCTAGGCATGACTTCTGATGCAGGTACGTCAAAGTTTGGGGCATTCAAATATATGAAAGATAGGTTATAGAGCAAGGTGAATGGGTGGATTGAGGGAACTATGTGAGCATCTTGATAAACTCATTAGGCAATTCTGATGGGGAAGTAAAGAAGGGAAAAGAAAACTGGCGTGGGTATCATGGAAGTCTATGACTCAGTCAAAATTCATTGGAGGTCTCGGATTCCGAGATTTTGAGTTATTCAACCTTGCACTCCTGGCAAGACAACCATGGAGGATTTTTCAGCATCTGAATTCTTTGTGTGCGCAGATACTGAAAGCGGTCTACTTCCCACAAGGTTCAATCTTCACTGCTGAATTGGGGAGCAGGCCGTCTCAAATGTGGCGAGCCATTCTAGAAGGACGTGATGTCCTTTGTCAAGGCCTTATTAGGCGTATTGGTGATGGTACTACTACTAGGATTTGGAGTGATAATTGGATCCCGAGGCATGCAACTATGCGACCGTTGACATGTCTTTCGGCCAACCCACCTAATCTGGTGACCGTTCTAATTGATAGTACTACCACCACTTGGAATAGAGGTGTACTGGACCAAACATCCCTGGCTGCAGACACAATGCCATAATGAGTATTCCCTTATGTACTCGGAGGATGAATGATTTTTGGGCACGGACCTTCGAAAGAAACGGAAATTTCACAGTGCGATCAGCTTACCGTATGTTGGCAGACACAATAAGGCGAATGGGAAGACTGGCTAGAAGGCAATGTGTGTTCTTCTAACTATGAGGCCCAAGCTAAATCATGGACCTCGCTCTGGTCGGTCCAAGTGCTAAGAAAGATTTGCAACTTTTTGTGAGACTAGCTAAGCACACCATACCCACTGAGGATGTTCGGCATATGAGGAAAATGACCGACGACGATGAATGCCAGGTATGTGGGATGCGGGATAGTTGGCGACATTCATTATTACAGTGTTTTGTCGCCTGATGTGTCTGGGCTCTGGTAGATGAGGACGTTGCTGATTATATTCAAGCCTCGACTGAGCCAAATGCTAGGCTTCAGTTATTTTTGGTTATCAATGATTTACCTCAAGCTAGTATGATCAAACTGGTCATTACTTTATGAGCGATATGGGCAGCACGACGCAAAGCGATCCAGGAGGGAGTTCTTCAGAGTCCACATGCTACCCATTCTTTTGTTACCAGCTTTATATCTGAACCTGAATCCTTGAAACAACAACAAATACTAGGACAGGAGCAAGGGGTACTGATACATGGACCGCTCCGAGCATGGGGGTGGCGAAGATTCATGTAGACGCAGGTCTGGCAAGGAATGGGAGAAGCGGCGCATCCGCTACAATGCCGTGACCACACATGCCTCTTTCTGGGGTTGTCGGCCATGGTTATCGGTGACATCTTAGATCCGGCGGCACTGGAGGCCCTCGCTTGTCGGAAAGCTTTGGCACTTGAGTTGGACTTAACACTTGACCAAGTTATTATCGCATGTGATAACAAAACTGTTGAGGCGGAGATAAAGAATGGAACTGAAGGGCAGTATAGTGCGATCATCAAGGAGATATGTGCCCGCGTGAGAGGTTTTAGAAGGTGTGAGTTTATTTTTTTGAAGGTCGTGCTTTGACCGTTGATGCACACAATTTAGTTAAATTTTCTACTTCTTTAGATGTTGGTCGCCATCTGTGGCTGGGAGTACCCCATGACCAGTTTGTTATTCCTGTAAAACGATCTGCTACTTCTTAATAAAGCTGTGGTTTACCACTCAAAAAAATTGTCTGGATTAGTCTGGTCTTACTTGGTTTTCTATCTTTACGTACTTACATTTTTCTATGTTTTTATAATGGGTTTCTATCAAAAAGAATGTAAGGGAGGGGATTTTCTCGCTATTAGCTCGCTTCGATCTCTCCAATCAGGTCGCTACATTTTTCCATTTCCTTTTTTTATTTTAGTGGGTTTTAATATTAGGTTTTTTTTCATAGTTTTTCCTATTTTCTTTCATTTTCTTTGGTTCTCTTCGATTTTCCTTGTTTTTATGTTTTCACTGATTTTCTTTGGGGTTCTTTTTAAAGTCTTTTTTTCCAACACATGTCTAATATTTTCATACAAGTTCTAAACTTTTCGTATGTACTAGTAAATAAAATTATACTCCCTCCTTCCCGAATTACTAGTCGCAAAATGAATAAAAATAATGTATCTAGAATTAACATACATATAGATACATTCATTCATGTGACAAGTAATTCCGAATGGACAGGGTACTTGTTTAATATTATGCAAATACATGGTTGACAATTTTTTTTTCAAATATATGTTCTGGTGTCAACTTTTTTTCATACACATTGTACATTTTTCTATACATCTAAAACATTTTTATATACATTTAACATTCTATGAATACATGAATAACACTATTTTCAAATACTTATTTTTAGCATTATTTTCAATTCATGTTAAATGTTTTCCAATTACATGCTGGTTTTTCCCGAATGATACAAATATTTTTTTAACTAGATGAACATTTATTTACATTCGATAACCCTTTTTTTTAAATAGCACAAACACATCTTTTGGAAAGTGTGAACATTCTTTCAAAATTTCACATACATTTTTTGGAATGGTACTAGACATGTTTTTAAAATATCGTGAACATTGAGTACCATGAACTTTTTTTTAATAGTTGTGTGAGTATTTTTTAAGCACTGCATAAACGTGTGCTAACACTACATAAACCTTTGGTTAAACACTACAAAAACAATTAAAAGTAAATATTTATATTTTAAAATATTACGGAAGATGAATAAATAACAGAAATGAAAAAGAAAAAATTGAAACAAACGAACGATCGAGAGGAAGCTAAGAAAGAAGAACGTTTCTTGGGCTGGCCCATTTATCACAGCGATGTAGGCAAGCGTACTGAGCGGCACATAGACGCGCCGTACATAGCCCACCCTTTGCCCTTCAGTAGACTTTCTAAGTGCCGGCCCCATTAAGCTCTCGAGCGGAAACTCCCTCTCGGAATTGGGAAGCTCCTGGAAGGTATAGGCCAACTTTTTGCTGTCATTTATATTACTCATTGTTTGCTTCCTCACCTAGTTTTAATATTCACCATTTCCTCTTTTTTCAAAACTAGTGATCATTTTCAAATTTATTTTTTCAAAGTGTGTGTTTTTCTTACAAATTTATGCATATCTTTCAAAGTTGCGATTTTCAAAAACAAATCATTAATGTTTCCCCACATTTTTGAATATTTTTAACAATTCATAAACTTTTTTCAAATTCTCGATCTTTAAAATTTAAATTTCAAGAACGTTTAGAAAAATCTTGAACTTATTTTAAATTCTTGCAGAATTTTATATCACTGAACTTTTTAAATCTGACAAAAAACTGATAGTCGGTTTTTAAAAAGAGTAGTTGTTGATTTTTTTTTCAGAATAACCAAAAAAAAGAGGCAAGCATACATCAACCAAACAAGGAACCGAGCGTGCTTGTGAACGCTGATGCGCCAACTAGCGCCATAAGCATTGTAGAGGAGCTCTCCTGCTATTTGTTGCGTCATATAGGTGGGAAAACGCATAGGGACCATCGTTGGCCGGTCAATTCCTATCATACTGTACAAACCCGGTAGCGAGCAAGATTTTTCGGTGTCGTACACTTGAAGCGGTTTTTTGCTTTCAATCAGGGTTTTTCATTATAGCTTCTTGAAAAATATTGGGAAAACTTATTTATTTTAAAAATATTGAATTTCGATAGTACTTTTACAAATTCCAAAAACTCTTTAAACATGAATGTTTCCAAAATTTTGAACATTTTTTGAAATTTTCCCCAAAAGAAAATTATTTTTTGAAAACACAAATATTTTTTTAATTGTGAAAACATTAACAGAAATATTTTTTTAGTTATCCATTTTTTAAATATTCGAATATGGTTTTGAACAAACATTTTTGGAAATTTTGTAAAACAAAATAATAAAACTGTCAAAAACAAACAGAAAAAGGAAACCTGTAGTGAGGCGGAAGAATACATCGCCTCAGTGCCCTAGTGTTATGGTTGAGGGATGCCTCATCATGCCGGAAGCCGGCCAGATAGGCCGTTCCAAGGCCCCCTAGGTCGGCTTCTCCTGGGCCATCACCCCAACCCATGGATCTGAGAAGGGCCCGAAGGACTATTAGCGTACGACAAGGCAGCCGGCATCCAGGAGGGCTCCTCCAAGCAACTAGGATCGTGTAACCCTAGACCCCGATACCCATATAGATTGCGGGTAGGTTAGTCGATAGACACAAAACCTTAGAACAATTGCTCAATCCATCGATAATTGTAACCCCTATACATAAGCAATATGCACGAGCAGGGAGTGCGATTTTACCTCCTCCGCAAGGGCCTGAACCTGGATAAACCCCTTCTTATTTCCCATTCATTTTAATCATCCAGCCAGAGTACCTTATCAAGTGATCTGCTAGAAATAAATCGAAAACCCTCATAAATGGGTTAGGGCCAGGCAAAAGTGAAGGTGTGCACCTAGCCGGTGAAGCGTGCACACTCGTCTATGACCTCCAATCTAATAATGCAATTTACTCTGTAGCGAGCCCATGGTACATGTGGGTTGGAACGCTGCTTAGGAAATCTAGACTTAATTTGCAGGCAAGCCAAAATGGGGTCTATAGGCAACCGTGAATTCCATCACAATCGCTATCAGTTCACCGCTGGTTCGATTCCTAATAGAAAATTGGATCAACAATCCTGGATGGATATGTCCATTGCTAACAATCGTGGGTGTTGAGAGTCTTGGTATGGCCTGTAGCTAGAGGACACCGACACCCCTCACGTCCTCTACCCGCACCACAAAAACCCAGCTTATCCAACTCAACTTGCTTTAAGGTTTATGTGCAAAAGAAGTAGTGTTAAAACCAAACACCATGCTCTTGAACCTAAGAAATCAATAGTCAATTCCGTTGGGTTGCCTATGTGATATTAAATTTATATACAACATGCTTGATATATAAAGTTGATAACACTTACTAAGAATATTTCAAAATACAATGTTTGGTGCTTCACAGTCTATTACAAAGTTGTGTTCACCCATCGAATACAAAAAAGTTATGTGAATGATGTTAACGTAATAGCGAGTAGAGAGAGAGAGAGAGAGATTAAAGTCCATTTTTTCCTGATGACTATCATAGGTCCACGATCAGTACACCTAGGACGTCCTGAACTTGAATAAACCCCTTCCTATTTCTGATACGGTATAATCGTCTGGCCAGAGTATCTTATCAAGTGATCTGCTGAAAATTACTCCACCACCTCATAAATGGGCTAAGGCCAGGTATGATTTTTATTTTTATTTTCTCCTTTTCTGTTATTTTGTTTATACTTATGTTTATATTTAAAAAATATTGTAAATACATATTTTCGAAAAATTCTTCATTAATTATTAATAGAAAAAAGTCCATTTTACTACTCTGAATAAAGTGCGTGGTTCACTTTACCCTTTGATCTATTTTCGGCTTCTTTTAACCCCCCCCCAACGAACCCAAACTGGACAAAACACCCCCCTGGCTGGTTTTTCTCCAACCGCTGCTGATGTGGCACTAGTCAACGGCGGTTTTGACCTGGGTGGGGCCCCCTTGTCAGGTTTCTCTCTCTCTTGTTCATACCATTCTAAAAATGTTCAGACATTTTATTTTTATGTTCATGGTACTTAGTAAGTTCTCTTGAAATAGAAATTTTCAATTTTTTCAAAGTTTATAACATACAAAAATGTTTGTAAAATTTTCAGAAATGTTCATAAACACGTACAAATGTTTGCGCACATTTACGAATATATGGATGTCTTAATTTTTTAAAAAGTGTCTATGAAATTTACAAAAAAAATCCTAATAGAAATGCTATTACAAAAATTTGTGAATATAAAAATGTCTGTAAAATTTACAAAAATATTCGTAATAGAAATGTTTTCACAATTTTTTGAAAGTTTGGAAGTTGGTTTCTGATTTATTTTTTCAAAACTTTGAGCTCCATGGAGATCGGGATCCAAAAATCCACTCTCTACCAACTATATGCATGTATCTTGTAGCAAGCCGCAAGCAGGGTTGCTACATGACCAATTGCTCACTGGGTAGTGTGTTCTCTTCATTTTGGGCAGATCGCGAGTGGTTGACATCTCTCTCTACATTGGGTATCCTTTTCAACTTGAATTTTAAGATGTGCCGAATGTGCTTTCCTTGTTGTTGCCTCGTCATTCTAGCATGGATCCAAAGCAAAACTGAAATTACTGGCCTTAAAAAAATATCTCGCTATCTATGTTCATAACATGCCCATTGGACTGCATGGCGAAAGTGAAGGTGTGTGCCCTAGCTGTCGGAGCTGTCAAACTCGTCTGTGACCTCCGATCTAAGGATGACATTTACTCTGTAGCAAGCCCATGATGCATGTGGGTTGGAACCCTGCTTAGGAAATCTAGACTTAATTTGCAGGCAAGCCAAGATGAGATCTTTAGGCCCATGTGAATTCCAACACAATCACTAAGAGTTCAACACTGGTTCAAATCCTAATAAAAAATTTGGATCAGTGGTCCTGGATGGACATCTCCATCGCTGAAAACCGCAATTGTTGAGAGAGTCGGTACGACCTGGAGCTAGAGGATGCTGACACCCCTCACTTCCTCTACCCACACTAAACAAACCCTAGCTTATCCAACTCAACTTTCTTTAAGATTTGTGTGCAAAAGAAGTAGTGTTAAAACCAAACACCATGCTCTTGAACGTGAGAAGTCAATAGTCAATTTACCTATGGATACTAAATCTATCTACACCATGCTTGATCTATAAAGTTGATAATACTTACTAAACATATTTTAAATTACAATGTTTGGTGCTTGACAGTCTGTTAGAAAATTGTTGTTCACCCATCCATTGCAACAAAAGGTATGTGAATGATGTTAATGCAATAACGAGAGAGAGAGAGAGAGAGAGAGAGAGAGAGAGACTAAAGTCCATTTTTTCTGCATGACCATCATAGGTCCACGATCAGTAACGAAGAGACAATGAAAATATGGATAGAAATAAGTATTTAGCATGTAAATGGTAGGTGACAAATCTTGCCACAAAACGCGCAAGCAACCCACTACTTTTATTAAATATTAAAATAACACAGCTGATTTATAAAACATAAAAAAAATTATGATCTCATCCACACATCATTATTTTGAGAACCATAAGGTAGAGATTTATCCACCCAAAACAGGGGAGATAACAAAACTATTGTGTTGTTGTTGCTGCTGGTGTGCAATTAATCTTGCAGGGACAGTTGATGAAGCATTCTCCAAGATTTGGCCAGCACAAGTTATCTATTTTACAGCAGAATTCCCGTCCTGGGAGCTGGTGCCCATCTTTATAACAAGGGGGTCTGGTTACATGGCTTACTTTGCTTATCATATTACTCCCCTTGTCGTTTATGATTCCACCTAATTAACATAAAATAAAGAATAGACTTATCATCTCATCATATAAACAATAAAATTCCACAACCTATATCCTCCCAAAAATTGAGTTGTTAATTACCATATGTGCCTCCAAGACAAGTCAAACACACCACAAGAAGAGAAAAAAGTAGCACAACTCCTTGCACATTGTTCCTCATGTACTTGGTCATCATCACCAAGGAACAGAGGCTATTAATGGTTCGTACTCTTGTAAGTGGGGTTGATGAGTGTATGACCGTGAAGTGCTTGCTCCTTGAATGGTTCATATATATAGGAAAAGCTTCTTCGTGTTGATGCGTGAAGTTACTGAAAATATTAATGCTTGGAGTTATGACTAGTCTGAATGTCCAATTTTAGTTTCACTTCTAAAGATGCATGGTTCCTTCCTAATTTTTTTTAAAAAAAATTGATGCTTTGTTATATGGCGTAAGTTACTTTAGCGCCCTTCTAGAATTGACCACTTGTTTTTAGGGGTATAATTGACAACTTATAATGGGTAGCTAAAAACTGGTGCATGGCAATATTATGCTTAAGGCATTGATAATAATTGGTATAATATCAATAATTCCTATATATATGATGCCTTATCTGTATAATTATTAATTTCTCCCTTGGTATAAGAGAACAAAATTTAAAATCCGCCAAGAATGGTCCACTTAACAGTGGACTTGTTTTTTTTTCATGTAAGCAACTGTTCTCAAGTATATCAACAATTTCCAAATATTTTTTTTATTTTTATCGCATGAACATGCATTAATTATGGAATGACCATTTTATAAGTATAAGATGATGATTTAGTGTCATATACATGAATAGTTTATATCGAGGTACTTGAGCATTTTTTATTTTCCTATACACAGTTTTTTCTCCAATATTAAGTCGGTTTTGATTTTTTTAAATAGATTAGTTTCCCCAAAACTTTCTTTTATTAGAATAGTGAAAATTCCGCGCTGGCCCGGCTAGGGTAAATTTCGTTAGGTGGAGCTTCCCGATTCTTGGGACTCCCTATACGTTGCTCCTTGCGGCTAACAACCTCCTCTTCGCACAGCGCGCGCCCGACTAGGCCGGCACATCGACACCACGAGTGGACACCAGGGAGCGGGAGAGTAGGCGCTGGCCTGATCCACTTTGGCGATAGTTTTTAAATTTTGAAAATGAACAAGCATTGAATAGTGCAACGATATTTTGATTTTTTTTCTAAAAGACATTTTTTGGAATTTAATATATTTGTCGAAAATTCTGAACATTATTTGCAAACTATGACCTTTTCTTGGAAAACCAACAATTTATGAAAAATGCGATAGTTTATAATTTGTAGAACGTTTTATAAAAAATCTGATTTCTTTGATAACACAAACACCTTTTGAAATTCCAAACAAAATATGAGAATGGGAATATTTTTTGAAAACTTGAACATTTTTTAAATTTAAATTTGAAGTGAAATTTCCAAACATTTTCAAAAAGGAGACTTTTTGAAAAAGAAAATAAGAAAAATAAAACAAGAAAAGAAACAAAGATAAAAATAAAAAGAATCCAAAGAAAACCGGTAAAAGAAACATAAGGAAAAAAGAACAAACAAAAACACTAGTAAAAATCGGATCAGAACCTTCTGGAAGGTTCCCAAAATCGGCAAAAGCCCGAAGGAACATTCTGGAACGTTCATACAACCAGAGTGGCGTGGCTAAAATGGGTCGGCTCTCCCCAAGCACTAGTGTTAGTTCTCTGTACAAGCCCCGGCAATTTGACGTTGAATGCTAAAATAGGGTTTACGCCAATTCTCCAAAAAATGTGCACTTTTTTTGAATATTTTGAATATTTTTTAAAAATGAACATTCTTGTAAAAATACGAACAATGTTTAGAATTTTGTACATTCTTTCAAAAAACAAACACTTTTTTAAATTCTAATCATTTTTTGAAAATTATAACAATGTTTTGGTAAACCAACAATTTATGAAAAGTGCAAATAGTTTTTAAATTTGTTGAATTTTTTTAAAATAGTGTTTTTTCCATGCAGAATTTTTTTGAAATTCTAGACAAAATTAGTAAATGGGAATATTTTTTGATAAATCCTGGATTCTTTTTTGAAAACTCATACAATTTGAAAATTGCAAACAAATTTTGAAATTTCTGAACATTTTTAAAAATGAGACTTCTCGAAAAATAAAACAAGAAAAAGAGAAAACCAAAAGGAACCGAAGAAAACCGGTAGAAGAAATAGAAGGAAAAAGAACAAACGAAGACACCAGGAAAGTCGGGTCGAAACCTTCTGAAAGGTTCACAAAATCGGTAGAAGCCGGGGGGGGGGGGGGGGGGCAGCGGCCCCGCTCCCCTGGCCTCAACACAGCTTTGCGGTTGTGCACTATCTCTTTGATCGACATTTAGTGGGTGGAAGAATTTGGCGATTTGCAATCTGTTTGACCGGCACTTTAGAGAGAGCTAATCGCCAAATCCTTCCGGCCGCGTCTCTCCTCCTTGTGCTCACTGGTGGGTTCCCGGCTGCGTCTGCTACCCCCAGTGCATCGACATGTTCCGCGCATCGCCCCTCCCACCCGCTGCAACCATCTTCTCCCCTGCGGCGACAACAAGTGTTGTGTTCGCCGGCAGAGAAGAAGATATGTAACTGTAGAGAGAGAGAGAGAGAGAGAGAGAGAGAGAGAGAGAGAGAGAGAGAGAGAGAGAGAGAGAGAGAGAGAGAGAACACAATGTTGTAACAGAATTCTACTAGTTACATGTCAGCATTTTGACAAACTTGATCAAATGACTGAAATGCTTCAGAAGCAATTCCTCATGCACAAATGTTTATTATGCATCAAATCAACACCAAACAACATTGCTGACGTCTAGTTGAGCTCTAAATCGGGAATAAAATCAAGAAATATGGTGAGCAGTATTTCTCTGGACACAAAGAAATTTCGTGCCAACAGCATTGCATAGTGCATACCACATATATTGTAATGTTGCTCTTAATAACCTCCTCCAAGTGAAGTTGTGCTTTCCCACCGTCAGTGCCAGCTTCCTGTAAGAGAAAGATCGCAATAGATTTGGAAACGCAATGCACATAGTATTTTTGTACATTAATAATAAAAACATTTCCAACAGAAACAACTGCAATTGAAAGTACCAACCTTCAATATGGCAATTGTGAAATCATACTACCTCCGTCCAGAATTTTCATCACGTCATGAGTGGCAAGCTTGCCAGCCTCAAGGCGCTCGTCTGGAACCTGAGCCTCCCAAGTAGTACTGATGAGCTTGAAGAGATAGGACCCATAGATGGGGACCTTCCTGTCATTCTTAAAGGAGCGATCGACGCAAGCCCTTCCAATTCCATCACGGCAATCAGGCAGGCACAGATATTCGAGCCCTAAGCTGCCGACGCCCGATGTTCGTACTGGTACTGCATGCCGCCGACGCCCGATGTTCGTACTGATACTGCCGCCGACGCCCTCCTTTGTCCTGGTAATTTCCATCCTAATTAACTGTTGATTTCAGTTCCTACGGCCCCCATCTGTAATTCTATATAGGCAATTAGGAACACGTCTAATCTAGTTCTCCACTGGTTTCAATTCTAGGGACCCGATCTGTAATTTTGTGCAGGCACATGCACTAACGCTCATCACCCAATCGCTCATCAGGTATCATATTGTCGTTCCTTTCTTGCAAAAAAAATAAATATATATTCGTTCCTTGATGCATCTGCCGGCACCGTGCAACAATTGATGCAACATTTTTTTTTCAGCATTGTGTTTTAAATTGGTAAAATCACAACGAGACACAGGACGTATGCATCGGGTAGCGATAATAGGAATAGTAAGAAGACCGTCGATAAATTGGTACAACCACAACACGGAGATATGCACAAATTTCTCAAGAGTAATAATGGTGCTTGCATTGCTTCGATAAACTAAGATGATTAGTTGGAGATGGTTGCCATAGAGGAAGAGCAGTAACTTATTGGGAATTCAGAATATGATCAACGAGAAGAAAATGTTGACACCAAAATCGGCCGTAAGTGGCTCCGAGAATGTAGGTAATTCATGCACATGCACAATCTCCTAGTGTTGATGAATAACCTATTTACACTCCTGATATTTATGATCCAAGAATTAAGATCATCTTGATAATAAACCAAGAGACATTTTAGTTGAGAAAGGGCCTATGAAAGAGGAAAAAAAATGGAATACCATGTAGATGAAGAGCAACATGATAGAAAGTGGCTAGTTTATTCAAAAGATGTCGACAAAGTATTTTACTTCTATTGTAAGGTCATCTGTTGTAAAAAAGGTCATCTGTTGTAATGTCTGCTATGGAGATTTTCAAGCATGGCAGAGAAGTTGATTGCTATCTTAATATCTCCATTCCTTATCGCATCTTATTTACTATGCCCGTAACTGTCGCTTCAGCCGAAAGAAACTTTTTGAAGTTTAAATTATTGAAGAATTATTTGAGGTCAACAATGACTCAGCAAAGGTTAAATGGCTTGGCTATGTTACGCATCGAGAATAAATTATTGGATGACATTGACCTTGACCCCATCATAAGTGACGTGACTTTGCATCGAAGAATGTTAGAAGAAAATTTTAAGGAAATCGTATGTATAAATTATTTGATTCGCATACTGATTCATTTAAGTGCTATTGATAATATTTCATATATACATATTTCATTGTTATTATTATGATGCCTATATTAAGGGCCCCGAGTTTTAGTTTCACCCCGGGCCCCCAAAATCTCAGGACCGGCCCTGCTCCTTTTTTCACGTGAAGGACTCGCTCCCGGAATAACAAACGAATCCATCGCTGGGTGGGCGATCGGCCAACTGCTTTCTCCGCTCGCGCGTCTACGTACAAGACTAAAGCCCAGCGCCCAACGCTTTCATTTTTTCCTAACGTAGGCCCATAGCTTACCTAGGCCTAGTTGTTGCATACCTGCTGGGCGGGGGCCCCTGGATCTTGGGGGCCCGGAGCGGCCGCCCCCCTGCACCCCCTCAGGGCCGGCCCTGGTCATTCACAGCAGCAAGGAGCTCAGACAACATCACACGTGAAACGTCCAACTCACTAGTCGTGTTCTTCTCCTTCTGGCACATCAGCAGCATGTCAACGAGATAGGAGTGCACCACACCCTGGTCTCCCACTCGAGGGAAAAAGTCTGCCTGAAGATGTGGTGCATGATGTCCAGGAAGGAAGTCAACTCTCTAATCTATGTTCTTGTCGTCTTCCTGATACGCATATACTTGTACAACTTGGACTTGTGAGTAGCGGTCGCTGCCTTGTGAGGGCGGAGACCAAGTGATTTATGCGGGCCATCATCTCCATAGCCAAGCAAGTTCACGAATTCCTTCCAATTTGCATGCATAATTTTCCCATGTGTCATCCATGTTAGAGTCCTTGCCTCATCCCTGCCAAAGTGAACCGTGGCAAAGAATTGAGCCACAAGCTCTGGGTCAAATTCATTGTTGAATTTCATAATCTTGACGATATCGAACTGATGGCGAAGAGCAAGAGCCTCTCCAAAGTACGATGGCTCCTTCTCCATGTGATATGTACCGATGGACTTGGTTTGCAAAGGAAATTCTTCTTCGTCTTCAGCACATCGTGAAAGATAAAAGTCTACTCTCGAGTCCAGAAGGGACGCTTCACCAAAGATGGGTCTCTGACGGAACTCTGAGAACTCCTTGGAGTTCATATCAGCAACAGACTTGGCCTTCTCCTTTTCCTTTCTGGTAACTGACTTCGTGCTTGTTGATGGAGAGCCTCCCGGTAATGGCTTCCCCTCCAACAGAACTTTGGAACAGGGCTTAGCAGGGATCTCTTTGGAACAGAGGCTTGTAGCGGTGACAAAATTCTTCTAGAGGTACGACAGATGGTTTCTAATGAAGAAGCTCCATATATTGGGCTGGACCACTTATGACAGTGATGAAGCGGCACGTAGACGCGCCCTAGACAGCGCACCCTTTTCCCTTGGGTAGACTTTCTATGTGGCGGGACCCTTTAAGCTCTCGAGCGAAAACTCCCTCCCGGTTTTTGAGAAGCTTCTAGAAGTTATAGGCATGCTTTTTTCTGCCATTTATTACTCGGTGTGTGTTTTCTCACCCTGTTTTAACTTTATTTTTCCAAAAATAATGAACATTTTCAAAATTATTATTTAAAAAATATAAATTTTCCAAAATACATGAAAATCTTACAAATTTTTTTTAAAAAAATATCGTGTAATTTACCCACATTTTATTTACTTTTTAAAGTTCATAAGCTTTCCTAAATTCTTCAATTTTTTAGAACTTCATAAAATTTTAAAGTTCTTGAACATTTAGAAAGTTCATGAACATCTTTAAAATTCTAGCAAATTTTTTATTTCATTGATCTTTTAAAATTTGTCAGAAAATTGATAGTTGATTTTTAAAACGAGGTGTTGGTGTTTTTATAGAAGAACCAGAAAAAAAAGGCGAGTGTACAGTAGCCAGACGAGAAACCGAGCGTGTGTAAAACGCTAAACTACGCTGCCCCAACAGAATGTGCTTGTGAGCGTTGATGCGCCAACCAGCGCCATAAGCATGGTAGAGGAGAGCTCCTGCAATTTGTTGCATCAAATAGGTGGGAATACACACATAGGGACACGTGCTGGTCGGCCCATTCATGTCATACTGTACAACCCCGGTAGCGACCAATATTTTTTTCGGTGTTTTACACTTCCAAACGGTTTTTTCATTTCAATTGGGGGTTTTCGTTGTCGTATTTTGAAAAACATTAGAAAAGCTTATTTATTAAAAGTTCAGCATTGAATTTTGCTAATAATTTTGAAAAATCTGAACATTTTTTAAACATGAATGTTTTTCATATCTGACCATTTTTCATTTTTCAAACGTTTTTTCAAAATACGAATATTTTTTAACAACGCAAAAAATTATGAAAAAAATTAACAGGAACAATTTTAAAATTATCCATTTTTTAAAAAAAATATTCAAATATTTAACAAACGTGAATTGTTTTGAACATTTTGTGAAAACCCCTGAAAAGGAAAAAAGAAAACAAAAAAGTAAAACCAGCAAAAGACTAAAGAACATGAATTCTTAATGCCTCATAATAATGCACGACTATTTTTTATGCATTACTCATCAAATCAAAAATGCCTTTCATACATGTGTGCCTCTGTATTGTGGCCTAGGGATCCCTCATCATGCAGGAAGCCGGCCTGGTAGGCCGACCAGGGTCTCCTATGGTCGGCTTCTCCAGGGCCATCACCCCGGCCCATGGATCCATTTAGAGAAAGGCCTGGAGGATTTGGAGCGGGTGACAGGGCGACCGGCGTCCATGAGGACTCCAACGATCAACTACGATAGTTTAATCCTAGACCCCGATCCCTATATATGTTGCGACTAGATTAGTAAATAGACGCAGAACCTTAGAGCTATTGCTCAATCCATCAATCACTGTAATGCCTATACACAAGCAACATACATGAGTAGGCGGTAGGATTTTACCTCATCCGTGAGGGTCTGAAACTGAATAACCCCCTTCTTATTTCCCATTTGGTTTAATCGTCCGGCCAGAATACCTTATTAAGTGATCTGCCGAAAATAACTCCACCACTTCATAAATGGGCTAGGGCCGGGTAACACTTTTTTCTCCCTTTTTATTTTTTTTCTACTTCTGTCTATATTTAAAAATATTGTAAATACATATATCTTGAAATATTCTTCATCAATTATTAATAACATTCACCGTGCTTGAAAAAATGGTGATGAAATGTAAATATTTGTTCGCACACATATCATTCAAAAGAATATTTGTATCATTTTCAAAATGTTCGCATGTTTAAAAAAATGTGTGATTTTTCTAAAAATGTTTATTAAAAATATAAAAAATGTCAGTGTAATTTGTAAAAAAAATATACCATTCATAAAAATGTTGGCTCTTTAAAAATGTTCAAACATTTGAATTTAATGTTAGTGGTATTTTTACTAATGCAATAGAAAAAAATTGACAATTTTTTAAAACGTTTATAACATATAAAATGTTTGTAAAATTTCCAAATATGTTCATAAACACTTACAAATATTTTGCACTTTTACGAATATGTTGATGTCTTAATTGTGTTGAAAACTATCTATGAAATTTACAAAAATGTTCCTAATGGAAATGCTATTGCAAAAATTTATGAATAGGAAATGTGTATAAAATTTACAAAATGTTCCTAATAGAAATGTTTTCACAACTTTTTGAAACTTCAGAAGTTGGTTTCTATTTTTTTTTTTCAAAATTTTGAGCTCCATGGAGCTCGAGATCCAAAAATCCACTCTCTACCAACTATATGCATGTGTCTTGTAGCAAGCCGTGAGCCGAGGGTTGCTACATGATCAATTGCTGACTGGTGTTTGACATCTCTCTCTCTACATTGCGTATCCTTTCACACTTGAATTTTAAGATGCACGGAATGTGCTTTCCTTGTTATTGCCTCATCATTACAGCATGGAATCAAAGCAAAACTGATATTACTAAAAATAAATATACTAAACTAAAAACAAAGAAAACTTTTTCGCATGATTCAAATGAAAAATCTTTCTCAACGATTCCTATTCTACTAACAAGAGTAGACATGCAAAATATATTTGATACCGAAGAGAAATCCGTTCCAGCTATCTATGTCCTTAACATGCCCATTGGACTGGATGGCGAAAGTGAAGGTGCACGCCTAGCTGTCTTGCTGATAATACTTACTAAACATATTTTAAATTACAATGTTTGGTGCTTCACAGCCTGTTATGAAACTATTGTTCACCCATCCAATGCAACAAAAAATATGTGAATGATAATAACGCAATAACGAGTAGAGAGAGAGAGAGAGAGAGAGAGAGAGAGAGAGAGAGAGAGAGAGAGATTAAAGTCCATTTTTCCCGATGTCCAACATAGGTCCACGATCAGTACACCTAGGAGGAGACAATCGACATATGGAAAGAAAATAAATATTTAATATGTAAATGATAGGTGACAAATCTAGCAACAAAACTGTGCAAACAACCCATTGGCTAGTGTTATTGAATATTAAAATAACATAGTTGATTTCTAAAACATACAAAATTTATGATCTCATCAGCATATAATTATTTTGAGAACCACAAGGTTGGGATTTATCCACCCAAAATAGGGGTGATAACGAAACTATTGTGTTGCTGCTGCTGCTGGTGTGCAATTAATCTTGCAGGGACAGTTGATGAAGCATTCTCCGAGATTTGGCCAGCACAAGTTATCTATTTTACAGCAGAATTCCCTCCTGGGAGTTGGTGCCCATCTTTATAACAAGGGGGTCTCGTTACATGGCTTACTTTCCTCATCATGTTGCTCCCCTTGTCATTTATGATTTCGCCTAATTAACATAAAATAAAGAATACACTTATCATCTCATCATATAAACAAATAAAAGTCCACAATCTCAACCCCCCCCCCCCATAAAAATCGAGTTGTTAATTACCATATGTGCCTCCAAGACAAGTCAAACACACCACAAGAAGAAAAGAAAGTAGCACAAGTCCTTGCACATTGTTCCTCATGTACTTGGTCATCATCACCGGGGAACAGAGGCTATTAATGGGTGGTACTCTTGTAAGTGGAGTTGATGAGTGTATGACTGTGAAATGCTTGCTCCATGAATGGTTCATATATATATAGTGAAAGCTTCTCCACATTGATTCGTGAAGTTGAAGAAAATATTAATGCTTGGAGTTATGGCTTGTCGGAATGTCCAATTTTAGTTTCACTTCTAAAGATTCATGGTTCTTTCTAAAGTTTTTTTTTTCAAATTGATGCTTTGTC
This sequence comes from Aegilops tauschii subsp. strangulata, assembly GCF_002575655.3. NCBI lineage: Eukaryota > Viridiplantae > Streptophyta > Magnoliopsida > Poales > Poaceae > Aegilops > Aegilops tauschii. Next base: position 7,584,831 of record NC_053039.3, read on the forward strand.
ATATCGTGCAAGTTACTTTAATGCCCCATCTAGAATTGATCGCTTATTGTTTCCGAGGGGTAGAATTGACCTATTATAATTGGTAGCAAAAAACTGGTGCATGTTAATATTATATTTAAGGCATTGATAACAATTGGTATAGTATCAATAATTCCTATATATATGATGCCTTATCTGTATAATTATTAATTTCTGTCTTGGTATAAGAGAACAAAATTTAAAATTCACCAAGACTCATCCACTTAACATTGGACTTGCTTTTTAAATGTATATAAGAAACTGTTCTGAAGTATATCAACAATTTACATGTACATTTTTTTACTTTTTTCGCATGAACATAGATTAATTATGGGATGACCATTTTATAAATATAAGTTGACGATATATTGTCATATACATGAACATTTTATATCGAGGTACTTGAGCATTTTTTTCATTTTTCTATACACAAATATTTCTCCAATATTAAGTCGATTTTGATTTTTTAAATAGATTAGATTCCCCGAAACTGTCTTTATTAGAATAGTAAAAATATCGCGTTGGCTCGGCTAGGGCAAATTTCGTTAGGCGGAGCTTCCCAATTCTCAGGACTCCATGTATGCTCCTCCTTGCGGCTAACAACCTCCCCTTCGCACAACGCGCGCCTGACAGGCACGGCCCATTGACGATAAGACTGGACATCAATGAGCGGGAGAGTAGGCACTGACTCAACCCACTGTAGCGTCATTTTTTAATTTTTGAAAAATTTCTTTGGAAATTGAAGAAGCATTGATTAATGTGAACATATTTTAAAAACTTTTGAACGTTTACAAAAATTTAAAATTTCTTAAAACCCCCATTATTTTTGGAATTTCATACATTCTTATAAAAAAATGCGCACTTTTGAAAATCTCGACATTTGGTGTAAACTATAACCTTTTCTTTGGAAACCAACAATTAATGAAAAACGTGATAGTTTTATAATTTGTACAACATTTTTTGAAATTATGAATTTTTAGAAAAAACAATTTTTGAAATTCCGAACACAACATGAGAATGGGAACATTTTTTGAAAACTAGAACATTTTGAAAATTTCAAAAAAAATTGAAATGTCCGAACATTTTCAAAAAGGAGACTTTTTGAAAAAGAAAATAAGAAAAATATACAAGATAAAACAAAGATAAAAAAGAACCCAAAGGAAACCGGTAAAAGAAATAGAAGGAAAAAAGAACAAACGAAAATACGAGTAAAAATCATATCAGAACCTTTTGGAAGGTTCGCAAAATCGGTAAAAGCCCGGAAGGAATATTCTGGAAGTTCGTAAAACTAGAGCGGCGCGGCCAAAATGGCTCGGCCGTTCCCGAGCGCTAGAGTCAGTTCTGTGTGCAAGCCCCCGCAATTTGACGTTAAATGCTCAGATAGGGTTTCCACCATTTCTCTTGTTTCTTGTTGCCTCATATGAGTTTGTTGTTGTTTGGTTCATATCTGGGTCGAAGCCCCAATCACACCCCACCCACCGTTTTATGCCCTTACACGAGTGGCCTTCCTAGAGAAGTCATGGAGTCAGTGTCGACGCCTTCCCTCACCCCCGTACGAGCCCCTTACGATTGACGCTCTTGGCCGCAATCACGTTTCCCTTCCACCTCACCGTGTTCCTGCAAATTGTCCAAGTGTTTTGGGGTATATACTCCTTGGAGCTTTCTGGCATCAAGATTAGTTAGACCCCACCTCAACTGGAATAACTTTGCTGAGAAGAGTCTGGATATAGTGAGACCTCTGGTTTGAAATTGATAAGTTGCCACCAAGCCAAGCCGTCCAAGTTTAATCTATGCACATCAACTCATTACTTACTCAACTTATTTCCTTACATATCAATGTATGACCCAGCTTTAGCATCGAGATGCCAAAAAGGCAAAGAGGGACTAAACGGCCCAAGGTGGTAGCCCTAGTCCTCCTCCTCCATGGACTCCCCCGAGTCGTTGTCACTGTCCTCCTGGTGCTCCTCGTGAATGTCCTCATCTCGCCATCGGCACCATGGAAACCAGACGTAGTAGCGTTGGAGTCATCTAAGTCGGTCCACTTGTTGATCTGCCCAATCCACCTATCCTCTGAGGTCATCTTATTCTCAGAGACACTCTGCACCTCAATCTCAAGCTTCCAATAATCATGGTGACTTGGCACTGCCGGGCAATCTTCTCAGCCACATGTGCCTTGTACATATTCTTCTGAGTATCCACCTGAATGCAGAAAAGCTTCCTCATCTTCTTCTTGAGTTTGATGTCCCAAGTAGGCTGATCCGAGGGTGGTACATAGTCAGGCTCCTCAGATCCACCAGACTTTGCTCTTGGGATATTGATCTCTGGTGCATCTGGCACAACTCCCCAGTTCTCCTTCTGCCTGAGCTTCATCACATCATGAGTGGCAAGCTTGCCAGTCTCTAGGCGCTCATCTGGAACCTGAGCCGCTGAACTAGTAGTGATGAGCTTGAAGAGATAGAACCCATAGATGGGAACCTTCCTATCATACGTAGCAGTAGTGAGCTCATACCACATCACATGTCAAACGTCCAGCATGCTAGTCTTGCTCTTTGCTACTTGTGAGTTGCGTTGGGATTTCCCCGAAGAGGAGAGGATGATGCAGTATAGTAGAGATAATTATTTCCCTCAGTTAAGAACATAGATTATCAATCTAGTAGGAGAACCACACAAGACCTCGTGAACAACACCTACACACAAAAGAACAAATACTTGCACCCAACACAAAGAAGGGGTTGTCAATCCCTTGGCGGTTAATTGCAAGGATCAAGTCTGATAATGATAGATAGATAAACAAAAACACAAAATAAAATTAAGGTGAATAAATTGAAACAATGTATTTTTGGATTTTAATATATGATAAAAATAGATCCCGATCCCTAAGTATGTTGCGGTAGATTACTAAATAGACACAGAACCTTAGAGCTATTGCTCAATCCATCAATCATTGTAACGCCTATACACAAGCAATATACATGAGCACGGGGTAGGATTTTACCTCATGCGTGAGGGTATGAAAATGGATAAACCCCTTCTTACTCCCCATTTGGTTTAATCGTCTGGCCAGAATACCTTATCAAGTGATCTGCCGAAAATAACACCACCACCTCATAAATGGGCTAGGGCCAGGTAAGACATTTTTCTCCCTTTTCGTTATTTTGTTTCTACTTCCATCTATTTTTAAAATATTTTAAATACATATATTTTGGAATATTCTTCATCAATTATTAATACATTCACCGTGCTTGGAAAAATGGTCATGAAATGTAATTATTTGTTTTCACAATTTGATAAATTCTTCATATCATTCAAAAGAATATTTGTATCATTTTCAAAAATGTTCGCATGTTTAAAAAAATGTGTGATTTAAAAAATATATTTATTAATATATATATATATATATATATATATATATATATATATATATATATATAAGTCAGTGTAATTTGTAAAAAAACATACCATTCAAAAATCCACTCTCTACCAACTATATGCATGTGTCTTGTAGCAAGCGGTGAGCCGAGGGTTGCTACATGATCAATTGCTGACTGGGTAGCTCACGAGTGTTTGACATCTCTCTCTATATTGGGTATCCTTTCACACTTAAATTTTAAGATGCACGGAATGTGCTTTCCTTGTTGTTGCCTCAGCATTACAACATGGAATCAAAGCAAAACTAATATTACTGCCCTTAAAAAATGTCTCGTTATCTATGTTCTTAACATGCCCATTGGACTGCATGGCGAAAGTGAAGGTGTGCGCCTAGCTGGTGGTGGAGCAGACACACTCATCTATGACCTCCAATCTAAGTATGACATTTACTCTGTAGCGAGTCCATGGTGCATGTGGGTTGGAACGCTGCTTAGCAAATGTAGACTTAATTTGCAGGCAAGCCAACATGAAATCTGTAGGCCCATGTGAGTTCCATCATAATCGCGGTCAGTTCAACTCTGATTCGAATCCTAATAAAAAAGTTGGATCAGCGGTCCTGGATGGATATGTCCATCACTAGACATCACAACAGTTGATAGCGTCGATATGACTTGTAGCTACAGGACACCGACACCCCTCACTTCCTCTACATACACTAAACAAACCCTAGCTTATCCAACTCAATTTGCTTTATGGTTTGTGTGCAAAATAAGAAGTGTTAAAACCAAACACCATGCTCTTGAACCTAAGAAACCAATAGTCAATTTACCTATGGATATTAAATATATATACCATGCTTGATCTGTCTTGCTGATAATACTTACTAAACATATTTTAAATTACAATGTTTGGTGCTTCACAGCCTGTTATCAAACTATTGTTCACCCATCCAATGCAACAAAAAGTATGTGAATGATAATAACGCAATAATGAGTAGAGAGAGAGAGAGAGAGATTAATGTCCATTTTTTTTCCGATGTCCAACATAGGTCCACGATCAGTACACATAGGAGGAGACAATCAAAATATGGACAGAAAATAAATATTTAATATGTAAATGGTAGGTGACAAATCTAGCCACAAAATTGTACAAACAACACTTTGGCTAGTTTTATTGAATATTAAAATAACATAGTTGATTTATAAAACATACAAAATTTATGATCTCATCAGCACATAATTATTTTGAGAACCATAAGGTTGGGATTTATCCACCCAAAATAGGGGTGATAACGAAACTATTGTGTTGCTGCTGCTGGTGGTGTGCAATTAATCTTGCAGGGACAGTTGATGAAGCATTCTCCGAGATTTGGCCAGCACAAGTTATCTATTTTACAGCAGAATTCCCGTCCTGGGAGCTGGTGCCCATCTTTATAACAAGGGGGTCTCGTTACATGGCTTACTTTCCTCATCATGTTGCTCCCCTTGTCATTTATGATTTCGCCTAATTAACATAAAATAAAGAATACACTTATCATCTCATCATATAAACAAATAAAAGTACACAATCTCAACCCCCCCATAAAAATCGAGTTGTTAATTACCATATGTGCCTCCAAGACAAGTCAAACACACCACAAGAAGAAAAGAAAGTAGCACAAGTCCTTGCACATTGTTCCTCATGTACTTGGTCATCATCACCGGGGAACAGAGGCTATTAATGGGTGGTACTCTTGTAAGTGGAGTTGATGAGTGTATGACCGTGAAATGCTTGCTCCATGAATGGTTCATATATATATATATATATAGTGAAAGCTTCTCCACATTGATGTGTGAAGTTGAAGAAAATATTAATGCTTGGAGTTATGGCTTGTCGGAATGTCCAACTTTAGTTTCACTTCTAAAGATTCATGGTTCCTTCTAAAGTTTTTTTTTCAAATTGATGCTTTGTCATATCGTGTAAGTTACTTTAATGCCCCATCTAGAATAGATCGCTTATTATTTCCGAGGGGTAGAATTGACCTATTATAATGGATAGCAAAAAACTGGTGCATGTTAATATTATAGTTAAGGCATTGTTGATAATTTGTATAGTATCAATAATTCCTATATATATGATGCCTTATCTGTATAATTATTAATTTCTCTCTTGGTATAAGAGAACAAAATTTAAAATTCACCAAGACTCATCCACTTAACGTTAGACTTGCTTTTTAAATGTATATAAGAAACTATTCTTAAGTATATCAACAATTTACATGTAATCTTTTTTTTTTTACTTTTTTCGCATGAACATAGATTAATTATGGGATGACCATTTTATAAATATAAGTTGGTGGTATATTGTCATATACATGAACATTTTATATCGACGTACTTGAGCATTTTTTTTCATTTTTCTATACACAAATATTTCTCCAATATTAAGTCGATTTTGATTTTTTTAAAAAGATTAGATTCCGCGAAACTGTCTTCATTAGAATAGTGAAAATTTCGCGTTGGCCCGGCTAGGGCAAATTTCGTTAGGCGGAGCTTCCCAATTCACAGGACTCCCTATACGCTCCTCCTTGCGGCTAACAACCTCCCCTTCGCACAACGCGCGCCTGACTGGCACGGCCCATTGAAGATACGACTGGACATCAACGAGCGGGAGAGTAGGCGCTGACCCGACCCACTTTAGCATCATTTTTTTATTTTTGAATCATTTCTTTGGAAAATGAACAAGCATTGATTAATGTGAACATATTTTAAAAACTTTTGAACGTTTTTGAAAATTTAAAATTTCTTAAAACCGCAATTATTTATGGAATTTCATACATTTTTCTAAAAAAATGAACACTTTTGAAAATCTTGAACAATATTTGTAAAATATGACCTTTTCTTGGAAAACCAACAATTAATGAAAAACATGATAGTTTTATAATTTGTACAACATTTTTAGAAATTATGAATTTTTAGAAAAAACAATTTTTGAAATTCCGAACAAAACATGAGAATGGGAACCTTTTTTGAAAACTAGAACATTTCGAAAATTTAAAAGAAATTGAAATGTCCGAACATTTTCAAAAAGGAGACTTTTTGAAAAAGAAAATAAGAAATATATACAAGATAAAACAAAGATAAAAAAGAACCCAAAGAAAACTGGTAAAAGAAACAGAAGGAAAAAAGAACAAACGAAAATACGAGTAAAAATCATATCAGAACCTTTTGGAAGGTTCCCAAAATCGGTAAAAGCCCGGAAGGAATATTCTGGAAGTTCGTAAAACTAGAGGGGCACGGCCAAAATGGCTCGGCCGTTCCCGAGCACTAGAGTCAGTTCGGTGTGCAAGCACCCGCAATTTGACATTAAATGCTCTAATAGGGTTTCCACCATTTCTCTTGTTTCTTGTTGCCTCATATGAGTTTGTTGTTGTTTGGTTCATATCTGGGTCGAAGCCCCAATCACACCCACCCACCGTTTTACGCCCTTACACGAGTGGCCTTCCTAGAGATGTCATGGCGTCAGTGTCGACGCCTTCCCTCACCCCCGTACGAGCCCCTTATGATTGACGCTCTTGGCAGCAATCACGTTTTCCTTTGACCTCACCGTGTTCCTGCAAATTGTCCAAGTGTTTTGGGGTATATACTCCTTGGAGCTTTCTGGCATCAAGATTAGTTAGACCCCATCTCAACTGGAATAACTTTGCTGAGAAGAGTTTGGATATAGTGAGACCTCTGGTTTGAAATTGATAAGTTGCCACCAAGCCAAGCCGTCCAAGTTTAATCTATGCACATCAACTCATTACTTACTCAACTTATTTCCTTACATATCAATGTATGACCCAGCTTTAGCATCGAGATGCCAAAAAGGCAAAGAGGGACTAAACGGCCCAAGGTGGTAGCCCTAGCCCTCCTCCTCCATGGACTCCTCCGAGTCGTTGTCACTGTCCTCCTGGTGCTCCTCGTGAATGTCCTCATCTCGCCATCGGCACCATGGAAACCAGACGTAGTAGCGTTGGAGTCATCTGAGTCGGTCCACTTGTTGATCTGCCCAATCCACCTATCCTCTGAGGTCATCTTCTTCTGAGAGACACTCTACACCTCAATCTCAAGCTTCCTATAATCATGGTGACCTGGCACTGCCGGGCAATCTTCTCAGCCACATGTGCCTTGTACATATTCTTCTGAGTATCCACCTGAATGCAGAAAAGCTTCCTCATCTTCTTCTTGAGTTTGATGCCCAAGTAGGCTGATCCAAGGGTGGTACATAGTCAGGCTCCTCAGATCCATCAGACTTTGCTCTTGGGATATTGATCTCTGGTGCATCTGGCACAACTCCCCAGTTCTCCTTTTGCCTGAGCTTCATCACATCATGAGTGGCAAGCTTGCCAGTCTCTAGGCGCTCATCTGGAACCTGAGCCGCCGAAGTAGTAGTGATGAGCTTGAAGAGATAGGACCCATAGATCGGAACCTTCCTGTCATACATAGCAGTAGTGAGCTCATACCACATCACATGTCAAACGTCCAACATGCTAGTCTTGCTCTTTGCTACTTGTGAGTTGCATTGGGATTTCCCCGAAGAGGAGAGGATGATGCAGTATAGTAGAGATAATTATTTCCCTCAGTTAAGAACATAGATTATCAATCTAGTAGGAGAACCACACAAGACCTCGTGAAAAACACCTACACATAAAAGAACAAATACTTGCACCCAACACAAAGAAGGGGATGTGAATCCCTTGGCGGTTAATTGCAAGGATCAAGTCTGATAATGATAGATAGATAAACAAGAACACAATATAAAATAAAGGTGAATAAATTGAAACAATGTATTTTTGGATTTTAATATATGATAAAAATAGACCCCGATCCCTAAGTATGTTGCGGTAGATTACTAAATAGACACAGAACCTTAGAGCTATTGCTCAATCCATCAATCATTGTAACGCCTATACACAAGCAATATACATGAGCAGGGGGTAGTATTTTACCTCATGCGTGAGGGTATGAAAATGGATAAACCCCTTCTTACTATGCATTTGGTTTAATCGTCTGGCCAGAATACCTTATCAAGTGATCTGCCAAAAATAACACCACCACCTCATAAATGGGCTAGGGCCAGGTAAGACATTTTTTCTCCCTTTTTGTTATTTTGTTTCTACTTCCGTCTATTTTAAAAAATATTTTAAATACATATATTTTGGAATATTCTTCATCAATTATTAATACATTCACCGTGCTTGGAAAAATGGTCATGAAATGTAATTATTTGTTTTCACAATTTGATAAATTCTTCATATCATTCAAAAGAATATTTGTATCATTTTCAAAAATGTTCGCATGTTTAAAAAAAATGTGTGATTAAAAAATATATTTATTAATATATATATATATATATATATATATATATATATATATATATATATATATATAAGTCAGTGTAATTTGTAAAAAAAAACATACCATTCAAAAATCCACTCTCTACCAACTATATGCATGTGTCTTGTAGCAAGCGGTGAGCCGAGGGTTGCTACATGATCAATTGCTGGCTCGGTAGCTCACGAGTGTTTGACATCTCTCTCTACATTGGGTATCCTTTCACACTTGAATTTTAAGATGCACGGAATGTGCTTTCCTTGTTGTTGCCTCAGCATTACAACATGGAATCGAAGCAAAACTAATATTACTGCCCTTAAAAAATGTCTCGCTATCTATCTTCTTGACATGCCCATTGGACTGCATGGCGAAAGTGAAGGTGTGCGCCTAGCTGGTGGTGGAGCAGCACACTCATCTGTGACCTCCACTCTAAGTATGACATTTACTCTGTAGCGAGTCCACGGTGCATGTGGGTTGGAACGCTGCTTAGCAAATGTAGACTTAATTTGCAGGCAAGCCAACATGAAATCTGTAGGCCCATGTGAGTTCCATCATAATCACGGTCAGTTCAACTCTGATTCGAATCCTAATAAAAAAGTTGGATCAGCGGTCCTGGATGGATATGTCCATCACTAGACATCACAACAGTTGATAGAGTCGATATGACTTGTAGCTACAGGACACCGACACCCCTCACTTCCTCTACATGCACTAAACAAACCCTAGCTTATCCAACTCAATTTGCTTTATGGTTTGTGTGCAAAAGGAGAAGTGTTAAAACCAAACACCATGCTCTTGAACCTAAGAAACCAATAGTCAATTTACCTATGGATATTAAATATATATGTACCATGCTTGATCTGTCTTGCTGATAATACTTACTAAACATATTTTAAATTACAATGTTTGGTGCTTCACAGCCTGTTATGAAACTATTGTTCACCCATCCAATGCAACAAAAAGTATGTGAATCATAATAACGCAATAACGAGTAGAGAGAGAGAGAGATTAAAGTCCATTTTTTTCCCGATGTCCAACATAGGTCCAAGATCAGTACACATAGGAGGAGACAATCAAAATATGGACAGAAAATAAATATTTAATATGTAAATGGTAGGTGACAAATCTAGCCACAAAATTATACAAACAACCCATTGGCTAGTTTTATTGAATATTAAAATAACATAGTTGGTTTATAAAACATACAAAATTTATGATCTCATCAGCACATAATTATTTTGAGAACCATAAGGTTGGCATTTATCCACCCAAAATAGGGGTGATAACGAAACTATCGTGTTGCTGCTGCTGCTGGTGTGCAATTAATCTTGCAGGGACAGTTGATGAAGCATTCTCCGAGACTTGGCCAGCACAAGTTATCTATTTTACAGCAGAATTCCCGTCCTGGGAGCTGGTGCCCATCTTTATAACAAGGGGGTCTCGTTACATGGCTTACTTTCCTCATCATGTTGCTCCCCTTGTCATTTATGATTTCGCCTAATTAACATAAAATAAAGAATACACTTATCATCTCATCATATAAACAAATAAAAGTCCACAATCTCAACCCCCCCATAAAAATCGAGTTGTTAATTACCATATGTGCCTCCAAGACAAGTCAAACACACCACCAGAAGAAAAGAAAGTAGCACTAGTCCTTGCACATTGTTCCTCATGTACTTGGTCATCATCACCGGGGAACAGAGGCTATTAATGGGTGGTACTCTTGTAAGTGGAGTTGATGAGTGTATGACCGTGAAATGCTTGCTCCATGAATGGTTCATATATATATAGTGAAAGCTTCTCCACATTGATGTGTGAAGTTGAAGAAAATATTAATGCTTGGAGTTATGGCTTGTCGGAATGTCCAATTTTAGTTTCACTTCTAAAGATTCATGGTTCCTTCTAAAGTTTTTTTTTTCAAATTGATGCTTTGTCATATCGTGTAAGTTACTTTAATGCCCCATCTAGAATTGATCGCTTATTGTTTCCGAGGGGTAGAATTGCCTATTATAATGGGTAGCAAAAAACTGGTGCATGTTAATATTATAGTTAAGGCATTGTTGATAATTGGTATAGTATCAATAATTCCTATATATATGATGCCTTATCTGTATAATTATTAATTTCTCTCTTGGTATAAGAGAACAAAATTTAAAATTCACCAAGACTCAACCACTTAACATTGGACTTGCTTTTTATGTGTATATAAGAAACTATTCTAAAGTATATCAACAATTTACATGTAATTTTATTACTTTTTTCGCATGAACATAGATTAATTATGGGATGACCATTTTATAAATATAAGTTGACGATATATTGTCATATACATGAACATTTTATATCGAGGTACTTGAGCATTTTTTTTCATTTTTCTATACACAAATATTTCTCCAATATTAAGTCGATTTTGATTTTTTAAATAGATTAGATTCCCCGAAACTGTCTTTATTAGAATAGTAAAAATTTCGCGTTGACCATGCTAGGGAAAATTTCGTTAGGCGGAGCTTCCCAATACTCAGGACTCCCTATACGCTCCTCCTTGCGGCTAACAACCTCCCCTTCGCACAACGCGCGCCTGACTGGCACGGCCCCTTGAAGATACGACTGGACATCAACAAGCGGGAGAGCAGGCGCTGACCCGACCCACTTTAGCATCATTTTTTTATTTTTGAAATATTTCTTTGGAAAATGAACAAGCATTGATTAATGTGAACATATTTTAAAAACTTTTGAACGTTTTCGAAAATTTAAAATTTCTTAAAACCGCAATTATTTTTGGAATTTCATACATTTTTCTAAAAAAAATGAACACTTTTGAAAATCTTGGACAATATTTGTAAACTATGACCTTTTCTTGGAAAACCAACAATTAATGAAAAACGTGATAGTTTTATAATTTGTACAACATTTTTAGAAATTATGAATTTTTAGAAAAAAGCAATTTTTGAAATTCCAAACAAAACATGAGAATGGGAACATTTTTTGAAAACTAGAACATTTTGAAAATTTAAAAGAAATTGAAATATCCGAAATTTTTCAAAAAGGAGACTTTTTGAAAAAGAAAATATGAAAAATATACAAGATAAAACAAAGATAAAAAAGAACCCAAAGAAAACCGGTAAAAGAAAGAGAAGGAAAAAAGAACAAACGAGAATACGAGTAAAAATCATATCAGAACCTTTTGGAAGGTTCCCAAAATCGGTTAAAGCCCGGAAGGAATATTCTGGAAGTTTGTAAAACTAGAGCGGCACGGCCAAAATGGCTCGGCCGTTCCCCAGCACTAGAGTCAGTTCTGTGTGCAAGCACCCGCAATTTGACGTTAAATGCTCAAACAGGGTTTCCACCATTTCTCTTGTTTCTTGTTGCCTCATATGAGTTTGTTGTTGTTTGGTTCATATCTTGGTCGAAGCCCGAATCACACCCCACCCACCGTTTTATGCCCTTACACGAGTGTCCTTCCTAGAGATGTCATGGCGTCAGTGTCGACGCCTTCCCTCACCCCCGTACGAGCCCCTTATGATTGACGCTCTTGGCCGCAATCACGTTTTCCTTCGACCTCACCGTGTTCCTGCAAATTGTCCAATTGTTTTGGGGTATATACTCCTTGGAGCTTTCTGGCATCAAGATTAGTTAGACCCCACCTCAACTGGAATAACTTTGCTGAGAAGAGTTTGGATATAGTGAGACCTCTGGTTTGAAATTGATAAGTTGCCACCAAGCCAAGCCGTGCAAGTTTAATCTATGCACATCAACTCATTACTTACTCAACTTATTTCCTTACATATCAATGTATGACCCAGCTTTAGCATCGAGATGCCAAAAAGGCAAAGACGGACTAAAGGGCCCAAGGTGGTAGCCCTAGCCCTCCTCCTCCATGGACTCCTCCGAGTCGTTGTCACTGTCCTCCTGGTGCTCCTCGTGAATGTCCTCATCTCGCCATCGGCACCATGGAAACCAGACGTAGTAGCGTTGGAGTCATCTGAGTCGGTCCACTTGTTGATCTGCCCAATCCACCTATCCTCTGAGGTCATCTTCTTCTCAGAGACACTCTGCACCTCAATCTCAAGCTTCCTATAATCATGGTGACCTGGCACTGCCGGGCAATCTTCTCAGCCACGTGTGCCTTGTACATATTCTTTTGAGTATCCACCTGAATGCAGAAAAGCTTCCTCATCTTCTTCTTGAGTTTGATGCCCAAGTAGGCTGATCCGAGGGTGGTACATAGTCAGGCTCCTCAGATCCATCAGACTTTTCTCTTGGGATATTGATCTCTGGTGCATCTGGCACAACTCCCCAGTTCTCCTTTTGCCTGAGCTTCATCACATCATGAGTGGCAAGCTTGCCAGTCTCTAGGCGCTCATCTGGAACCTGAGCCGCCGAAGTAGTAGTGATGAGCTTGAAGAGATAGGACCCATAGATGGGAACCTTCCTATCATACATAGCAGTAGTGAGCTCATACCACATCACATGTCAAACATCCAGCATGCTAGTCTTGCTCTTTGCTACTTGTGAGTTGCATTGGGATTTCCCCGAAGAGGAAAGGATGATGCAGTATAGTAGAGATAATTATTTCCCTCAGTTAAGAACATAGATTATCAATGTAGTAGGAGAACCACACAAGACCTCGTGAACAACACCTACACATAAAAGAACAAATACTTGCACCCAACACAAAGAAGGGGTTGTCAATCCCTTGGCGGTTAATTGCAAGGATAAGGTCTGATAATGATAGATAGATAAACAAAAACACAAAATAAAATAAAGGTGAATAGATTGAGACAATGTATTTTTGGATTTTAATATATGATAAAAATAGACCCCGATCCCTAAGTATGTTGCGGTAGATTACTAAATAGACACAGCACCTTAGAGCTATTGCTCAATCCATCAATCATTGTAACGCCTATACACAAGCAATATACATGAGCAGGGGGTAGGATTTTACCTCATGCGTGAGGGTATGAAAATGGATAAACCCCTTCTTATTTCGCATTTGGTTTAATCGTCTGGCCAGAATACCTTATCAAGTGATCTGCCGAAAATAGCACCACCACCTTATAAATGGGTTAGGGCCAGGTAAGACATTTTTTCTCCCTTTTTGTTATTTTGTTTCTACTTCCGTCTATTTTTAAAAATATTTTAAATACATATATTTTGGAATATTCTTCATCAATTATTAATACATTCACCATGCTTGGAAAAATGGTCATGAAATGTAATTATTTGTTTTCACAATTTGATAAATTCTTCATATCATTCAAAAGAATATTTGTATCATTTTCAAAAATGTTCGCATGTTTAAAAAAATGTGTGATTTAATTTTTTATATTAATATATATATAAGTCAGTGTAATTTGTAAATAAAAACATACCATTCAAAAATCCACTCTCTACCAACTATATGCATGTGTCTTGTAGCAAGCGGTGAGCCGAGGGTTGCTACATGATCAATTGCTGACTCGGTAGCTCACGAGTGTTTGACATCTCTCTCTACATTGGGTATCCTTTCACACTTGAATTTTAAGATGCACGGAATGTGCTTTCCTTGTTGTTGCCTCAGCATTACAACATGGAATCAAAGCAAAACTAATATTACTGCCCTTAAAAAATGTCTCGCTATCTATGTTCTTAACATGCCCATTGGACTGCATGGCGAAAGTGAAGGTGTGCGCCTAGCTGGTAGTGGAGCAGACACACTCATCTGTGACCTCCAATCTAAGTATGACATTTACTCTGTAGCGAGTCCACGGTGCATGTGGGTTGGAACGCTGCTTATCAAATGTAGACTTAATTTGCAGGCAAGCGAACATGAAATCTGTAGGCCCATGTGAGTTCCATCATAATCACGGTCAGTTCAACTCTGATTCGAATCCTAATAAAAAAGTTGGATCAGCGGTCCTGGATGGATATGTCCATCACTAGACATCACAACAGTTGATAGAGTCGATATGACTTGTAGCTACAGGACACCGACACCCCTCACTTCCTCTACATGCACTAAACAAACCCTAGCTTATCCAACTCAATTTTCTTTATGGTTTGTGTGCAAAAGAAGAAGTGTTAAAACCAAACACCATGCTCTTGAACCTAAGAAACCAATAGTCAATTTACCTACGGATATTAAAAGAAATTGAAATGTCCGAACATTTTCAAAAAGGAGACTTTTTGAAAAAGAAAATAAGAAAAATATACAAGATAAAACAAAGATAAAAAAGAACCCAAAGAAAACCTATAAAAGAAATAGTAGGAAAAAAGAACAAACGAGAATACGAGTAAAAATCATATCAGAACCTTTTGGAAGGTTCCCAAAATCGGTAAAAGCCCGGAAGGAATATTCTGGAAGTTTGTAAAACTAGAGCGGCACGGCCAAAATGGCTCGGCCGTTCCCGAGCACTAGAGTCAGTTCTGTGTGCAAGCACCCGCAATTTGACGTTAAATGCTCAAACAGGGTTTCCACCATTTCTCTTGTTTCTTGTTGCCTCATATGAGTTTGTTGTTGTTTGGTTCATATCTTGGTCGAAGCCCCAATCACACCCCACCCACCGTTTTATGCCCTTACACGAGTGTCCTTCCTAGAGATGTCATGGCGTCAGTGTCGACGCCTTCCCTCACCCCCGTACGAGCCCCTTATGATTGACGCTCTTGGCCGCAATCATGTTTTCCTTCGACCTCACCGTGTTCCTGCAAATTGTCCAAGTGTTTTGGGGTATATACTCCTTGGAGCTTTCTGGCATCAAGATTAGTTAGACCCCACCTCAACTGGAATAACTTTGCTGAGAAGAGTTTGGATATAGTCAGACCTCTGGTTTGAAATTGATAAGTTGCCACCAAGCCAAGCCGTGCAAGTTTAATCTATGCACATCAACTCATTACTTACTCAACTTATTTCCTTACATATCAATGTATGACCCAGCTTTAGCATCGAGATGCCAAAAAGGCAAAGAGGGACTAAAGGGCCCAAGGTGGTAGCCCTAGCCCTCCTCCTCCATGGACTCCTTCGAGTCGTTGTCACTGTCCTCCTGGTGCTCCTCGTGAATGTCCTCATCTCGCCATCGGCACCATGGAAACCAGACGTAGTAGCGTTGGAGTCATCTGAGTCGGTCCACTTGTTGATCTGCCCAATCCACCTATCCTCTGAGGTCATCTTCTTCTCAGAGACACTCTGCACCTCAATCTCAAGCTTCCTATAATCATGGTGACCTGGCACTGCCGGGCAATCTTCTCAGCCACGTGTGCCTTGTACATATTCTTTTGAGTATCCACCTGAATGCAGAAAAGCTTCCTCATCTTCTTCTTGAGTTTGATGCCCAAGTAGGCTGATCCGAGGGTGGTACATAGTCAGGCTCCTCAGATCCATCAGACTTTTCTCTTGGGATATTGATCTCTGGTGCATCTGGCACAACTCCCCAGTTCTCCTTCTGCCTGAGCTTCATCACATCATGAGTGGCAAGCTTGCCAGTCTCTAGGCGCTCATCTGGAACCTGAGCCGCCGAAGTAGTAGTGATGAGCTTGAAGAGATAGGACCCATAGATGGGAACCTTCCTATCATACATAGCAGTAGTGAGCTCATACCACATCACATGTCAAACATCCAGCATGCTAGTCTTGCTCTTTGCTACTTGTGAGTTGCATTGGGATTTCCCCGAAGAGGAGAGGATGATGCAGTATAGTAGAGATAATTATTTCCCTCAGTTAAGAACATAGATTATCAATGTAGTAGGAGAACCACACAAGACCTCGTGAACAACACCTACACATAAAAGAACAAATACTTGCACCCAACACAAAGAAGGGGTTGTCAATCCCTTGGCGGTTAATTGCAAGGATCAAGTCTGATAATGATAGATAGATAAACAAAAACACAAAATAAAATAAAGGTGAATAAATTGAAACAATGTATTTTTGGATTTTAATATATGACAAAAATAGACCCCGATCCCTAAGTATGTTGCGGTAGATTACTAAATTGACACAGAACCTTAGAGCTATTGCTCAATCCATCAATCATTGTAACGCCTATACACAAGCAATATACATGAGCAGGGGGTAGGATTTTACCTCATGCGTGAGGGTATGAAAATGGATAAACCCCTTCTTACTTCGCATTTGATTTAATCGTCTGGCTAGAATACCTTATCAAGTGATCTGCCAAAAATAACACCACCACCTCATAAATGGGCTAGGGCCAGGTAAGACATTTTTTCTCCCTTTTTGTTATTTTGTTTCTACTTCCATCTATTTTTAAAATATTTTAAATACATATATTTTGGAATATTCTTCATCAATTATTAATACATTCACCGTGCTTGGAAAAATGGTCATGAAATGTAATTATTTGTTTTCACAATTTGATAAATTCTTCATATCATTCAAAAGAATATTTGTATCATTTTCAAAAATGTTCGCATGTTTAAAAAAATGTGTGATTTAATTTTTTTATTAATATATATATATATAAGGTAGTGTATTTGTAAATAAAAACATACCATTCAAAAATCCAGTCTCTACCAACTATATGCATGTGTCTTGTAGCAAGCGGTGAGCCGAGGGTTGCTACATGATCAATTGCTGACTCGGTAGCTCACGAGTGTTTGACATCTCTCTCTACATTGGGTATCCTTTCACACTTGAATTTTAAGATGCACGGAATGTGCTTTCCTTGTTGTTGCCTCAGCATTACAACATGGAATCAAAGCAAAACTAATATTACTGCCCTTAAAAAATGTCTCGCTATCTATGTTCTTAACATGCCCATTGGACTGCATGGCGAAAGTGAAGGTGTGCGCCTAGCTGGTGGTGGAGCAGACACACTCATCTGTGACCTCCAATCTAAGTATGACATTTACTCTGTAGCGAGTCCACGGTGCATGTGGGTTGGAACGCTGCTTAGCAAATGTAGACTTAATTTGCAGGCAAGCCAACATGAAATCTGTAGGCCCATGTGAGTTCCATCATAATCACGGTCAGTTCAACTCTGATTCGAATCCTAATAAAAAAGTTGGATCAGCGGTCCTGGATGGATATGTCCATCACTAGACATCACACCAGTTGATAGAGTCAGTATGACTTGTAGCTACAGGACACCGACACCCCTCACTTCCTCTACATGCACTAAACAAACCCTAGCTTATCCAACTCAATTTGCTTTATGGTTTGTGTGCAAAAGAAGAAGTGTTAAAACCAAACACCATGCTCTTGAACCTAAGAAACCAATAGTCAATTTACCTATGGATATTAAATATATATATACCATGCTTGATCTGTCTTGCTGATAATACTTACTAAACATATTTCAAATTACAATGTTTGGTGCTTCACAGCCTGTTATGAAACTATTGTTCACCCATCCAATGCAACAAAAAGTATGTGAATCATAATAACGCAATAACGAGTAGAGAGAGAGAGAGAGAGAGATTAAAGTCCATTTTTTCCCGATGTCCAACATAGGTCCAAGATCAGTACACATAGGAGGAGACAATCAAAATATGGACAGAAAATAAATATTTAAAATGTAAATGGTAGGTGACAAATCTAGCCACAAAATTGTACAAACAACCCATTGGCTAGTTTTATTGAATATTAAAATAACATAGTTGATTTATAAAACATACAAAATTTATGATCTCATCAGCACATAATTATTTTGAGAACCATAAGCTTGGGATTTATCCACCCAAAATAGGGGTGATAACGAAACTATTGTACTGCTGTTGCTGCTGGTGTGCAATTAATCTTGCAGGGACAGTTGATGAAGCATTCTCCGAGATTTGGCCAGCACAAGTTATCTATTTTACAGCAGAATTCCCGTCCTGGGAGCTGGTGCCCATCTTTATAACAAGGGGGTCTCGTTACATGGCTTACTTTCGTCATCATGTTGCTCCCCTTGTCATTTATGATTTCGCCTAATTAACATAAAATAAAGAATAGACTTATCATCTCATCATATAAACAAATAAAAGTCCACAATCTCAACCCCCCCATAAAAATCGAGTTGTTAATTACCATATGTGCCTTCAAGACAAGTCAAACACACCACAAGAAGAAAAGAAAGTAGCACTAGTCCTTGCACATTGTTCCTCATGTACTTGGTCATCATCACCGGGGAACAGAGGCTATTAATGGGTGGTACTCTTGTAAGTGGAGTTGATGAGTGTATGACCGTGAAATGCTTGCTCCATGAATGGTTCATATATATATAGTGAAAGCTTCTCCACATTGATGTGTGAAGTTGAAGAAAATATTAATGCTTGGAGTTATGGCTTGTCGGAATGTCCAATTTTAGTTTCACTTCTAAAGATTCATGGTTCCTTCTAAAGTTTTTTTTCAAATTGATGCTTTGTCATATCGTGTAAGTTACTTTAATGCCCCATCTAGAATTGATCGCTTATTGTTTCCGAGGGGTAGAATTGACCTATTATAATGGGTAGCAAAAAACTGGTGCATGTTAATATTATAGTTAAGGCATTGTTGATAATTGGTATAGTATCAATAATTCCTATATATATGATGCCTTATCTGTATAATTATTAATTTCTCTCTTGGTATAAGAGAACAAAATTTAAAATTCACCAAGACTCAACCACTTAACATTGGACTTGCTTTTTAAGTGTATATAAGAAACTATTCTTAAGTATATCAACAATTTACATGTAATTTTTTTACTTTTTTCGCATGAACATAGATTAATTATGGGATGACCATTTTATAAATATAAGTTGACGATATATTGTCATATACATGAACATTTTATATCGAGGTACTTGAGCATTTTTTTTCATTTTTCTATACACAAATATTTCTCCAATATTAGGTCGATTTTGATTTTTTAAATAGATTAGATTCCCCGAAACTGTCTTTATTAGAATAGTAAAAATTTCGCGTTGACCCGGCTAGGGCAAATTTCGTTAGGCGGAGCTTCCCAATTCACAGGACTCCCTATACGCTCCTCCTTGCGGCTAACAACCTCCCCTTCGCACAACGCGCGCCTGACTGGCACGGCCCATTGAAGATACGACTGGACATCAACAAGCGGGAGAGCAGGCGCTGACCCGACCCACTTTAGCATCATTTTTTTATTTTTGAAACATTTCTTTGGAAAATGAACAAGCATTGATTAATGTGAACATATTTTAAAAACTTTTGAACGTTTTTGAAAATTTAAAATTTCTTAAAACCGCAATTATTTTTGGAATTTCATACATTTTTCTAAAAAAAATGAACACTTTTGAAAATCTTGAACAATATTTGTAAACTATGACCTTTTCTTGGAAAACCAACAATTAATGAAAAACGTGATAGTTTTATAATTTGTACAACATTTTTAGAAATTATGAATTTTTAGAAAAACCAATTTTTGAAATTCCAAACAAAACATGAGAATGGGAACATTTTTTGAAAACTAGAACATTTTGAAAATTTAAAAGAAATTGAAATGTCCGAACATTTTCAAAAAGGAGACTTTTTGAAAAAGAAAATAAGAAAAATATACAAGATAAAACAAAGATAAAAAAGAACCCAAAGAAAACCTATAAAAGAAACAGAAGGAAAAAAGAACAAACGAGAATACGAGTAAAAATCATATCAGAACCTTTTGGAAGGTTCCCAAAATCGGTAAAAGCCCGGAAGGAATATTCTGGAAGTTTGTAAAACTAGAGCGGCACGGCCAAAATGGCTCGGCCGTTCCCGAGCACTAGAGTCAGTTCTGTGTGCAAGCACCCGCAATTTGACGTTAAATGCTCAAACAGGGTTTCCACCATTTCTCTTGTTTCTTGTTGCCTCATATGAGTTTGTTGTTGTTTGGTTCATATCTTGGTCGAAGCCCCAATCACACCCCACCCACCGTTTTATGCCCTTACACGAGTGTCCTTCCTAGAGATGTCATGGCGTCAGTGTCGACGCCTTCCCTCACCCCCGTACGAGCCCCTTATGATTGACGCTCTTGGCCGCAATCACGTTTTCCTTCGACCTCACCGTGTTCCTGCAAATTGTCCAAGTGTTTTGGGGTATATACTCCTTGGAGCTTTCTGGCATCAAGATTAGTTAGACCCCACCTCAACTGGAATAACTTTGCTGAGAAGAGTTTGGATATAGTCAGACCTCTGGTTTGAAATTGATAAGTTGCCACCAAGCCAAGCCGTGCAAGTTTAATCTATGCACATCAACTCATTACTTACTCAACTTATTTCCTTACATATCAATGTATGACCCAGCTTTAGCATCGAGATGCCAAAAAGGCAAAGAGGGACTAAAGGGCCCAAGGTGGTAGCCCTAGCCCTCCTCCTCCATGGACTCCTTCGAGTCGTTGTCACTGTCCTCCTGGTGCTCCTCGTGAATGTCCTCATCTCGCCATCGGCACCATGGAAACCAGACGTAGTAGCGTTGGAGTCATCTGAGTCGGTCCATTTGTTGATCTGCCCAATCCACCTATCCTCTGAGGTCATCTTCTTCTCAGAGACACTCTGCACCTCAATCTCAAGCTTCCTATAATCATGGTGACCTGGCACTGCCGGGCAATCTTCTCAGCCACGTGTGCCTTGTACATATTCTTTTGAGTATCCACCTGAATGCAGAAAAGCTTCCTCATCTTCTTCTTGAGTTTGATGCCCAAGTAGGCTGATCCGAGGGTGGTACATAGTCAGGCTCCTCAGATCCATCAGACTTTTCTCTTGGGATATTGATCTCTGGTGCATCTGGCACAACTCCCCAGTTCTCCTTCTGCCTGAGCTTCATCACATCATGAGTGGCAAGCTTGCCAGTCTCTAGGCGCTCATCTGGAACCTGAGCCGCCGAAGTAGTAGTGATGAGCTTGAAGAGATAGGACCCATTGATGGGAACCTTCCTATCATACATAGCAGTAGTGAGCTCATACCACATCACATGTCAAACATCCAGCATGCTAGTCTTGCTCTTTGCTACTTGTGAGTTGCATTGGGATTTCCCCGAAGAGGAGAGGATGATGCAGTATAGTAGAGATAATTATTTCCCTCAGTTAAGAACATAGATTATCAATGTAGTAGGAGAACCACACAAGACCTCGTGAACAACACCTACACATAAAAGAACAAATACTTGCACCCAACACAAAGAAGGGGTTGTCAATCCCTTGGCGGTTAATTGCAAGGATCAAGTCTGATAATGATAGATAGATAAACAAAAACACAAAATAAAATAAAGGTGAATAAATTGAAACAATGTATTTTTGGATTTTAATATATGACAAAAATAGACCCCGATCCCTAAGTATGTTGCGGTAGATTACTAAATTGACACAGAACCTTAGAGCTATTGCTCAATCCATCAATCATTGTAACGCCTATACACAAGCAATATACATGAGCAGGGGGTAGGATTTTACCTCATGCGTGAGGGTATGAAAATGGATAAACCCCTTCTTACTTCGCATTTGATTTAATCGTCTGGCTAGAATACCTTATCAAGTGATCTGCCAAAAATAACACCACCACCTCATAAATGGGCTAGGGCCAGGTAAGACATTTTTTCTCCCTTTTTGTTATTTTGTTTCTACTTCCATCTATTTTTAAAATATTTTAAATACATATATTTTGGAATATTCTTCATCAATTATTAATACATTCACCGTGCTTGGAAAAATGGTCATGAAATGTAATTATTTGTTTTCACAATTTGATAAATTCTTCATATCATTCAAAAGAATATTTGTATCATTTTCAAAAATGTTCGCATGTTTAAAAAAATGTGTGATTTAATTTTTTTATTAATATATATATATATAAGGTAGTGTATTTGTAAATAAAAACATACCATTCAAAAATCCAGTCTCTACCAACTATATGCATGTGTCTTGTAGCAAGCGGTGAGCCGAGGGTTGCTACATGATCAATTGCTGACTCGGTAGCTCACGAGTGTTTGACATCTCTCTCTACATTGGGTATCCTTTCACACTTGAATTTTAAGATGCACGGAATGTGCTTTCCTTGTTGTTGCCTCAGCATTACAACATGGAATCAAAGCAAAACTAATATTACTGCCCTTAAAAAATGTCTCGCTATCTATGTTCTTAACATGCCCATTGGACTGCATGGCGAAAGTGAAGGTGTGCGCCTAGCTGGTGGTGGAGCAGACACACTCATCTGTGACCTCCAATCTAAGTATGACATTTACTCTGTAGCGAGTCCACGGTGCATGTGGGTTGGAACGCTGCTTAGCAAATGTAGACTTAATTTGCAGGCAAGCCAACATGAAATCTGTAGGCCCATGTGAGTTCCATCATAATCACGGTCAGTTCAACTCTGATTCGAATCCTAATAAAAAAGTTGGATCAGCGGTCCTGGATGGATATGTCCATCACTAGACATCACACCAGTTGATAGAGTCGATATGACTTGTAGCTACAGGACACCGACACCCCTCACTTCCTCTACATGCACTAAACAAACCCTAGCTTATCCAACTCAATTTGCTTTATGGTTTGTGTGCAAAAGAAGAAGTGTTAAAACCAAACACCATGCTCTTGAACCTAAGAAACCAATAGTCAATTTACCTATGGATATTAAATATATATATACCATGCTTGATCTGTCTTGCTGATAATACTTACTAAACATATTTCAAATTACAATGTTTGGTGCTTCACAGCCTGTTATGAAACTATTGTTCACCCATCCAATGCAACAAAAAGTATGTGAATCATAATAACGCAATAACGAGTAGAGAGAGAGAGAGAGAGAGATTAAAGTCCATTTTTTTCCGATGTCCAACATAGGTCCAAGATCAGTACACATAGGAGGAGACAATCAAAATATGGACAGAAAATAAATATTTAAAATGTAAATGGTAGGTGACAAATCTAGCCACAAAATTGTACAAACAACCCATTGGCTAGTTTTATTGAATATTAAAATAACATAGTTGATTTATAAAACATACAAAATTTATGATCTCATCAGCACATAATTATTTTGAGAACCATAAGCTTGGGATTTATCCACCCAAAATAGGGGTGATAACGAAACTATTGTATTGCTGTTGCTGCTGGTGTGCAATTAATCTTGCAGGGACAGTTGATGAAGCATTCTCCGAGATTTGGCCAGCACAAGTTATCTATTTTACAGCAGAATTCCCGTCCTGGGAGCTGGTGCCCATCTTTATAACAAGGGGGTCTCGTTACATGGCTTACTTTCGTCATCATGTTGCTCCCCTTGTCATTTATGATTTCGCCTAATTAACATAAAATAAAGAATAGACTTATCATCTCATCATATAAACAAATAAAAGTCCACAATCTCAACCCCCCCATAAAAATCGAGTTGTTAATTACCATATGTGCCTTCAAGACAAGTCAAACACACCACAAGAAGAAAAGAAAGTAGCACTAGTCCTTGCACATTGTTCCTCATGTACTTGGTCATCATCACCGGGGAACAGAGGCTATTAATGGGTGGTACTCTTGTAAGTGGAGTTGATGAGTGTATGACCGTGAAATGCTTGCTCCATGAATGGTTCATATATATATAGTGAAAGCTTCTCCACATTGATGTGTGAAGTTGAAGAAAATATTAATGCTTGGAGTTATGGCTTGTCGGAATGTCCAATTTTAGTTTCACTTCTAAAGATTCATGGTTCCTTCTAAAGTTTTTTTTCAAATTGATGCTTTGTCATATCGTGTAAGTTACTTTAATGCCCCATCTAGAATTGATCGCTTATTGTTTCCGAGGGGTAGAATTGACCTATTATAATGGGTAGCAAAAAACTGGTGCATGTTAATATTATAGTTAAGGCATTGTTGATAATTGGTATAGTATCAATAATTCCTATATATATGATGCCTTATCTGTATAATTATTAATTTCTCTCTTGGTATAAGAGAACAAAATTTAAAATTCACCAAGACTCAACCACTTAACATTGGACTTGCTTTTTAAGTGTATATAAGAAACTATTCTTAAGTATATCAACAATTTACATGTAATTTTTTTACTTTTTTCGCATGAACATAGATTAATTATGGGATGACCATTTTATAAATATAAGTTGACGATATATTGTCATATACATGAACATTTTATATCGAGGTACTTGAGCATTTTTTTTCATTTTTCTATACACAAATATTTCTCCAATATTAGGTCGATTTTGATTTTTTAAATAGATTAGATTCCCCGAAACTGTCTTTATTAGAATAGTAAAAATTTCGCGTTGACCCGGCTAGGGCAAATTTCGTTAGGCGGAGCTTCCCAATTCACAGGACTCCCTATACGCTCCTCCTTGCGGCTAACAACCTCCCCTTCGCACAACGCGCGCCTGACTGGCACGGCCCATTGAAGATACGACTGGACATCAACAAGCGGGAGAGCAGGCGCTGACCCGACCCACTTTAGCATCATTTTTTTATTTTTGAAACATTTCTTTGGAAAATGAACAAGCATTGATTAATGTGAACATATTTTAAAAACTTTTGAACGTTTTTGAAAATTTAAAATTTCTTAAAACCGCAATTATTTTTGGAATTTCATACATTTTTCTAAAAAAAATGAACACTTTTGAAAATCTTGAACAATATTTGTAAACTATGACCTTTTCTTGGAAAACCAACAATTAATGAAAAACGTGATAGTTTTATAATTTGTACAACATTTTTAGAAATTATGAATTTTAGAAAAACCAATTTTTGAAATTCCAAACAAAACATGAGAATGGGAACATTTTTTGAAAACTAGAACATTTTGAAAATTTAAAAGAAATTGAAATGTCCGAACATTTTCAAAAAGGAGACTTTTTGAAAAAGAAAATAAGAAAAATATACAAGATAAAACAAAGATAAAAAAGAACCCAAAGAAAACCTATAAAAGAAACAGAAGGAAAAAAGAACAAACGAGAATACGAGTAAAAATCATATCAGAACCTTTTGGAAGGTTCCCAAAATCGGTAAAAGCCCGGAAGGAATATTCTGGAAGTTTGTAAAACTAGAGCGGCACGGCCAAAATGGCTCGGCCGTTCCCGAGCACTAGAGTCAGTTCTGTGTGCAAGCACCCGCAATTTGACGTTAAATGCTCAAACAGGGTTTCCACCATTTCTCTTGTTTCTTGTTGCCTCATATGAGTTTGTTGTTGTTTGGTTCATATCTTGGTCGAAGCCCCAATCACACCCCACCCACCGTTTTATGCCCTTACACGAGTGTCCTTCCTAGAGATGTCATGGCGTCAGTGTCGACGCCTTCCCTCACCCCCGTACGAGCCCCTTATGATTGACGCTCTTGGCCGCAATCACGTTTTCCTTCGACCTCACCGTGTTCCTGCAAATTGTCCAAGTGTTTTGGGGTATATACTCCTTGGAGCTTTCTGGCATCAAGATTAGTTAGACCCCACCTCAACTGGAATAACTTTGCTGAGAAGAGTTTGGATATAGTCAGACCTCTGGTTTGAAATTGATAAGTTGCCACCAAGCCAAGCCGTGCAAGTTTAATCTATGCACATCAACTCATTACTTACTCAACTTATTTCCTTACATATCAATGTATGACCCAGCTTTAGCATCGAGATGCCAAAAAGGCAAAGAGGGACTAAAGGGCCCAAGGTGGTAGCCCTAGCCCTCCTCCTCCATGGACTCCTTCGAGTCGTTGTCACTGTCCTCCTGGTGCTCCTCGTGAATGTCCTCATCTCGCCATCGGCACCATGGAAACCAGACGTAGTAGCGTTGGAGTCATCTGAGTCGGTCCACTTGTTGATCTGCCCAATCCACCTATCCTCTGAGGTCATCTTCTTCTCAGAGACACTCTGCACCTCAATCTCAAGCTTCCTATAATCATGGTGACCTGGCACTGCCGGGCAATCTTCTCAGCCACATGTGCCTTGTACATATTCTTTTGAGTATCCACCTGAATGCAGAAAAGCTTCCTCATCTTCTTCTTGAGTTTGATGCCCAAGTAGGCTGATCCGAGGGTGGTACATAGTCAGGCTCCTCAGATCCATCAGACTTTTCTCTTGGGATAGTGATCTCTGGTGCATCTGGCACAACTCCCCAGTTCTCCTTCTGCCTGAGCTTCATCACATCATGAGTGGCAAGCTTGCCAGTCTCTAGGCGCTCATCTGGAACCTGAGCCGCCGAAGTAGTAGTGATGAGCTTGAAGAGATAGGACCCATAGATGGGAACCTTCCTATCATACATAGCAGTAGTGAGCTCATACCACATCACATGTCAAACATCCAGCATGCTAGTCTTGCTCTTTGCTACTTGTGAGTTGCATTGGGATTTCCCCGAAGAGGAGAGGATGATGCAGTATAGTAGAGATAATTATTTCCCTCAGTTAAGAACATAGATTATCAATGTAGTAGGAGAACCACACAAGACCTCGTGAACAACACCTACACATAAAAGAACAAATACTTGCACCCAACACAAAGAAGGGGTTGTCAATCCCTTGGCGGTTAATTGCAAGGATCAAGTCTGATAATGATAGATAGATAAACAAAAACACAAAATAAAATAAAGGTGAATAAATTGAAACAATGTATTTTTGGATTTTAATATATGACAAAAATAGACCCCGATCCCTAAGTATGTTGCGGTAGATTACTAAATTGACACAGAACCTTAGAGCTATTGCTCAATCCATCAATCATTGTAACGCCTATACACAAGCAATATACATGAGCAGGGGGTAGGATTTTACCTCATGCGTGAGGGTATGAAAATGGATAAACCCCTTCTTACTTCGCATTTGATTTAATCGTCTGGCTAGAATACCTTATCAAGTGATCTGCCAAAAATAACACCACCACCTCATAAATGGGCTAGGGCCAGGTAAGACATTTTTTCTCCCTTTTTGTTATTTTGTTTCTACTTCCATCTATTTTTAAAATATTTTAAATACATATATTTTGGAATATTCTTCATCAATTATTAATACATTCACCGTGCTTGGAAAAATGGTCATGAAATGTAATTATTTGTTTTCACAATTTGATAAATTCTTCATATCATTCAAAAGAATATTTGTATCATTTTCAAAAATGTTCGCATGTTTAAAAAAATGTGTGATTTAATTTTTTTATTAATATATATATAAGGTAGTGTATTTGTAAATAAAAACATACCATTCAAAAATCCAGTCTCTACCAACTATATGCATGTGTCTTGTAGCAAGCGGTGAGCCGAGGGTTGCTACATGATCAATTGCTGACTCGGTAGCTCACGAGTGTTTGACATCTCTCTCTACATTGGGTATCCTTTCACACTTGAATTTTAAGATGCACGGAATGTGCTTTCCTTGTTGTTGCCTCAGCATTACAACATGGAATCAAAGCAAAACTAATATTACTGCCCTTAAAAAATGTCTCGCTATCTATGTTCTTAACATGCCCATTGGACTGCATGGCGAAAGTGAAGGTGTGCGCCTAGCTGGTGGTGGAGCAGACACACTCATCTGTGACCTCCAATCTAAGTATGACATTTACTCTGTAGCGAGTCCACGGTGCATGTGGGTTGGAACGCTGCTTAGGAAATGTAGACTTAATTTGCAGGCAAGCCAACATGAAATCTGTAGGCCCATGTGAGTTCCATCATAATCACGGTCAGTTCAACTCTGATTCGAATCCTAATAAAAAAGTTGGATCAGCGGTCCTGGATGGATATGTCCATCACTAGACATCACAACAGTTGATAGAGTCGATATGACTTGTAGCTACAGGACACCGACACCCCTCACTTCCTCTACATGCACTAAACAAACCCTAGCTTATCCAACTCAATTTGCTTTATGGTTTGTGTGCAAAAGAAGAAGTGTTAAAACCAAACACCATGCTCTTGAACCTAAGAAACCAATAGTCAATTTACCTATGGATATTAAATATATATATACCATGCTTGATCTGTCTTGCTGATAATACTTACTAAACATATTTTAAATTACAATGTTTGGTGCTTCACAGCCTGTTATGAAACTATTGTTCACCCATCCAATGCAACAAAAAGTATGTGAATCATAATAACGCAATAACGAGTAGAGAGAGAGAGAGAGAGAGAGATTAAAGTCCATTTTTTTCCCGATGTCCAACATAGGTCCACGATCAGTACACATAGGAGGAGACAATCAAAATATGGACAGAAAATAAATATTTAATATGTAAATGGTAGGTGACAAATCTGGCCACAAAATTGTACAAACAACCCATTGGCTAGTTTTATTGAATATTAAAATAACATAGTTGATTTATAAAACATACAAAATTTATGATCTCATCAGCACATAATTATTTTGAGAACCATAAGGTTGGGATTTATCCACCCAAAATAGGGGTGATAACGAAACTATTGTGTTGCTGCTGCTGCTGGTGTGCAATTAATCTTGCAGGGACAGTTGATGAAGCATTCTCCGAGATTTGGCCAGCACAATTTATCTATTTTACAGCAGAATTCCCGTCCTGGGAGCTGGTGCCCATCTTTATAACAAGGGGGTCTCGTTACATGGCTTACTTTCGTCATCATGTTGCTCCCCTTGTCATTTATGATTTCGCCTAATTAACATAAAATAAAGAATACACTTATCATCTCATCATATAAACAAATAAAAGTCCACAATCTCAACCCCCCCATAAAAATCGAGTTGTTAATTACCATATGTGCCTCCAAGACAAGTCAAACAAACCACAAGAAGAAAAGAAAGTAGCACTAGTCCTTGCACATTGTTCCTCATGTACTTGGTCATCATCTTCGGGGAACAGAGGCTATTAATGGGTGGTACTCTTGTAAGTGGAGTTGATGAGTGTATGACCGTGAAATGCTTGCTCCATGAATGGTTCATATATATATAGTGAAAGCTTCTCCACATTGATGTGTGAAGTTGAAGAAAATATTAATGCTTGGAGTTATGGCTTGTCGGAATGTCCAATTTTAGTTTCACTTCTAAAGATTCATGGTTCCTTCTAAAGTTTTTTTTTCAAATTGATGCTTTGTCATATCGTGTAAGTTACTTTAATGCCCCATCTAGAATTGATCGCTTATTGTTTCCGAGGGGTAGAATTGACCTATTATAATGGGTAGCAAAAAACTGGTGCATGTTAATATTATAGTTAAGGCATTGTTGATAATTGGTATAGTATCAATAATTCCTATATATATGATGCCTTCTCTGTATAATTATTAATTTCTCTCTTGGTATAAGAGAACAAAATTTAAAATTCACCAAGACTCATCCACTTAACATTGGACTTGCTTTTTAAATGTATATAAGAAACTATTCTTAAGTATATCAACAATTTACATGTAATTTTATTTTACTTTTTTCGCATGAACATAGATTAATTATGGGATGACCATTTTATAAATATAAGTTGATGATATATTGTCATATACATGAACATTTTATATCGAGGTACTTGAGCATTTTTTTTCATTTTTCTATACACAAATATTTCTCCAATATTAAGTCGATTTTGATTTTTTAAATAGATTAGATTCCCCGAAACTGTCTTTATTAGAATAGTAAGAATTTCGCGTTGACCTGGCTAGGGCAAATTTCGTTAGGCGGAGCTTCCCAATTCACAGGACTCCCTATACGCTCCTCCTTGCGGCTAACAACCTCCCCTTCGCACAACGCGCGCCTGACTGGCACGGCCCATTGAAGATACGACTGGACATCAACAAGCGGGAGAGTAGGCGCTGACCTGACCCACTTTAGCATCATTTTTTTATTTTTGAAACATTTCTTTGGAAAATGAACAAGCATTGATTAATGTGAACATATTTTAAAAACTTTTGAACATATTTTTGGAATTTCATACATTTTTCTAAAAAAAATGAATACTTTTGAAAATCTTGAACAATATTTGTAAACTATGACCTTTTCTTGGAAAACCAACAATTAATGAAATACGTGATAGTTTTATAATTTGTACAACATTTTTAGAAATTATGAATTTTTAGAAAAACAATTTTTGAAATTCCGAACAAAACATGAGAATGGGAACATTTTTTGAAAACTAGAACATTTTGAAAATTTAAAAGAAATTGAAATGTCCGAACATTTTCAAAAAGGAGACTTTTTGAAAAAGAAAATAAGAAAAATATACAAGATAAAACAAAGATAAAAAAGAACCCAAAGAAAACCGGTAAAAGAAACAGAAGGAAAAAAGAACAAACGAAAATACGAGTAAAAATCATATCAGAACCTTTTGGAAGGTTCCCAAAATCGGTAAAAGCCCGAAAGGAATATTCTGGAAGTTCGTAAAACTAGAGCGGCACGGCCAAAATGGCTCGGCCGTTCCCGAGCACGAGAGTCAGTTCTGTGTGCAAGCACCGGCAATTTGACGTTAAATGCTCAAATAGGGTTTCCACCATTTCTCTTGTTTCTTGTTGCCTCATATGAGTTTGTTGTTGTTTGGTTCATATCTGGGTCGAAGCCCCAATCACACCCCACCCACCATTTTATGCCCTTACACGACTGGCCTTCCTAGAGATGTCATGGCGTCAGTGTCGACGCCTTCCCTCACCCCCGTACGAGCCCCTTATGATTGACGCTCTTGGCCGCAATCACGTTTCCCTTCGACCTCACCGTGTTCCTGTCCAAGTGTTTTGGGGTATATACTCCTTGGAGCTTTCTGGCATCAAGATTAGTTAGACCCCACCTCAACTGGAAGAACTTTGCTGAGAAGAGTTTGGATGTAGTGAGACCTCTGGTTTGAAATTGATAAGTTGCCACCAAGCCAAGCCGTCCAAGTTTAATCTATGCACATCAACTCATTACTTACTCAACTTATTTCCTTACATATCAATGTATGACCCAGCTTTAGCATCGAGATGCCAAAAAGGAAAAGAGGGACTAAAGGGCCCAAGGTGGTAGCCCTAGTCCTCCTCCTCCATGGACTCCTCCGAGTCGTTGTCACTGTCCTCCTGGTGCTCCTCGTGAATGTCCTCATCTCGCCATCGGCACCATGGAAACCAGACGTAGTAGCGTTGGAGTCATCTGAGTCGGTCCACTTGTTGATCTTCCCAATCCACCTATCCTCTGAGGTCATGTTCTTCTCAGAGACAATCTGCACCTCAATCTCAAGCTTCCTATAATCATGGTGACCTGGCACTGCCGGGCAATCTTCTCAGCCACATGTGCCTTGTACATATTCTTCTGAGTATCCACCTGAATGCAGAAAAGCTTCTTTATCTTCTTCTTGAGTTTGATGTCCCAAGTAGGCTGATCCGAGGGTGGTACATAGTCAGGCTCCTCAGATCCATCAGACTTTGCTCTTGGGAAATTGATCTCTGGTGCATCTGGCACAACTCCCCAGTTCTCCTTCTGCCTGAGCTTCATCACATCATGAGTGGCAAGCTTGCCAGTCTCTAGGCGCTCATCTGGAACCTGAGCCGCCGAAGTAGTAGTGATGAGCTTGCAGAGATAGGACCCATAGATGGGAACCTTCCTATCATACATAGCAGTAGTGAGCTCATACCACATCACATGTCAAACGTCCAGCATGCTAGTCTTGCTCTTTGCTTCTTGTGAGTTGCGTTGGGATTTCCCCGAAGAGGAGAGGATGATGCAGTATAGTAGAGATAATTATTTCCCTCAGTTAAGAACATAGATTATCAATCTAGTAGGAGAACCACACAAGACCTCGTGAAACACCTACACACAAAAGAACAAATACTTGCACCCAACACAAAGAAGGGGTTGTCAATCCCTTGGCGGTTAATTGCAAGGATCAAGTCTGATAATGATAGATAGATAAACAAGAACACAAAATAAAATAAAGGTGAATAAATTGAAACAATGTATTTTTGGATTTTAATATATGATAAAAATAGACCCCGATCCCTAAGTATGTTGCGGTAGATTACTAAATAGACACAGAACCTTAGAGCTATTGCTCAATCCATCAATCATTGTAACGCCTATACACAAGCAATATACATGAGCACGGGGTAGGATTTTACCTCATGCGTGAGGGTATGAAAATGGATATACCCCTTCTTACTTCCCATTTGGTTTAATCGTCTGGCCAGAATACCTTATCAAGTTATCTGCCGAAAATAACACCACCACCTCATAAATGGGCTAGGGCCAGGTAAATTTTTTTCTCCCTTTTTGTTATTTTGTTTCTACTTCCGTCTATGTTTAAAAATATTTTAAATACATATATTTTGGAATATTCTTCATCAATTATTAATACATTCACCGTGCTTTGAAAAATGGTCATGAAATGTAATTATTTGTTTTCACAATTTGATAAATTCTTCATATCATTCAAAAGAATATTTGTATCATTTTCAAAAATGTTCGCATGTTTAAAAAAATGTGTGATTTAAAGAAATATTTATTACTATATATATGAGTCAGGGTAATTTGTAGAAAAAAACATACCATTCAAAAATCCACTCTCTACCAACTATATGCATGTGTCTTGTAGCAAGCGGTGAGCCGAGGGTTGCTATCTGATCAATTGCTGACTGGGTAGCTCACGAGTGTTTGACATCTCTCTCTACATTGGGTATCCTTTCACACTTGAATTTTAAGATGCACGGAATGTGCTTTCCTTGTTGTTGCCTCAACATTACAACATGGAATCAAAGCAAAACTGATATTACTACCCTTAAAAAATGTCTTGCTATCTATGTTCTTAACATGCCCATTGGACTGCATGGCGAAAGTGAAGGTGTGCGCCTAGCTGGTGGTGGAGCAGACACACTCATCTGTGACCTCCAATCTAAGTATGACATTTACTCTGTAGCGAGTCAATGGTGCATGTGGGTTGGAACGCTGCTTAGCAAATGTAGACTTAATTTGCAGGCAAGCCAACATGAAATCTGTAGGCCCATGTGAGTTCCATCATAATCACGGTCAGTTCAACTCTGATTCGAATCCTAATAAAAAAGTTGGATCAACGGTCCTGGATGGATATGTCCATCACAAGACATCACAGCAGTTGATAGAGTCGATATGACCTATAGCTACAGGACACCGACACCCCTCACTTCCTCTACATGCACTAAACAAACCCTAGCTTATCCAACTCAATTTGCTTCATGGTTTGTGTGCAAAAGAAGAAGTGTTAAAACCAAGCACCATGCTCTTGAACCTAAGAAACCAATAGTCAATTTACCTATGGATATTATATACCATGCTTGATCTGTCTTGCTGATAATACTTACGAAACATATTTTAAATTACAATGTTTGGTGCTTCACAACCTGTTATGAAACTATTGTTCACCCATCCAATGCAACAAAAAGTATGTGAATGATGATAACGCAATAACGAGTAGAGAGAGAGAGAGAGAGAGAGAGAGAGAGAGAGAGAGAGAGAGAGAGAGAGAGATATATTAAAGTCCATTTTTTCCCGATGTCCAACATAGGTCCACGATCAGTACACCTCGGAGGAGACAATCAAAATATGGACAGAAAATAAATATTTAATATGTAAATAGTAGGTGACAAATCTGGCCACAAAATTGTACAAACAACCCATTGGCTAGTTTTATTGAATATTAAAATAACATAGTTGATTTATAAAACATACAAAATTTATGATCTCATCCGCACATAATTATTTTGAGAACCATAAGGTTGGGATTTATCCACCCAAAATAGGGGTGATAACGAAACTATTGTGTTGCTACTGCTGGTGTGCAATTAATCTTGCAGGGACAGTTGATGAAGCATTCTCCGAGATTTGGCCAGCACAAGTTATCTATTTTACAACAGAATTCCCGTCCTGGGAGCTGGTGCCCATCTTTATAACAAGGGGGTCTCGTTACATGGCTTACTTTCGTCATCATGTTGCTCCCCTTGTCATTTATGATTTCGCCTAATTAACATAAAATAAAGAATACACTTATCATCTCATCATATAAACAAATAAAAGTCCACAATCTCAACCCCCTCATAAAAATCGAGTTGTTAATTACCATATGTGCCTCCAAGACAAGTCAAACAAACCACAAGAAGAAAAGAAAGTAGCACAAGTCCTTGCATATTGTTCCTCATGTACTTGGTCATCATCACCGGGGAACAGAGGCTCTTAATGGGTGGTACTCTTGTAAGTGGAGTTGATGAGTGTATGACCGTGAAATGCTTGCTCCATGAATGGTTCATATATATATAGTGAAAGCTTCTCCACATTGATGTGTGAAGTTGAAGAAATATTTTTGCTTGGAGTTATGGCTTGTCGGAATGTCCAATTTTAGTTTCACTTCTAAAGATTCATGGTTCCTTCTAAAGTTTTTTTTTCAAATTGATGCTTTGTCATATCGTGTAAGTTACTTTAATGCCCCATCTAGAATTGATCGCTTATTGTTTCCGAGGGGTAGAATTGACCTATTATAATGGGTAGCAAAAAACTAGTGCATGTTAATATTATATTTAAGGCATTGTTGATAATTGGTATAGTATCGATAATTCCTATATAGATGATGCCTTATCTGTATAATTATCAATTTCTCTCTTGGTATAAGAGAACAAAATTTAAAATTCACCAAGACTCATCCACTTAACATTGGACTTGCTTTTTAAATGTATATAAGAAAATATTCTTAAGTATATCAACAATTTACATGTACATTTTTTTTCTTTTTTCGCATGAAAATAGATTAATTATGGGATGACCATTTTATAAATATAAGTTGATGATATATTGTCATATACATGAATATTTTATATCGAGGTACTTGAGCATTTTTTTTTCATTTTTCTATACACAAATATTTCTCCAATATTAAGTCGATTTTGATTTTTTAAATAGATTAGATTCCCCGAAACTGTCTTTAATAGAATAGTAAAAATTTTGCGTTGGCCCGGCTTGGGAAAATTTCGTTAGGCAGAGCTTCCCAATTCTCAGGACTCCCTATACGCTCCTCCTTGCGGCTAACAACCTCCCCTTCGCACAACGCGCGCCTGACTGGCACGGCCCATTGACGATACGACTGGACATCAACGAGCGGGAGAGTAGGCGCTGACTCGACCAACTTTAGCATTATTTTTTTTGAAACATTTCTTTGAAAATGAACAAGCATTGATTACTGTGAACATATTTTAAAAACTTTTGAACGTTTTTGAAAATTTAAAATTTCTTAAAACCGCAATTATTTTTGGAATTTCATACATTTTTCTAAAAAAAATGAACACTTTTGAGATCTTGAACAATTTTTGTAAACTATGACCTTTTCTTGGAAAACCAACAATTAATGAAAAACGTGATAGTTTTATAATTTGTACAACATTTTTAGAAATTGTGAATTTTTAGAAAAAACAATTTTTGAAATTCCGAACAAAACATGAGAATGGGAACATTTTTTGAAAACTACAACATTTTGAAAATTTAAAAGAAATTGAAATGTCCGAACATTTTCAAAAAGGAGAATTTTTGAAAAAGAAAATAAGAAAATATACAAGATAAAACAAAGTTAAAAAAGAACCCAAAGAAAACCGGTGAAAGAAACAGAAGGAAAAAAGAACAAACGAAAATACGAGTAAAAATCATATCAGAACCTTTTGGAAGGTTCCCAAAATCGGTAAAAGCCCGGAAGGAATATTCTGGAAGTTCGTAAAACTAGAGCGGCACGGCCAAAATGGCTCGGCCGTTCCCGAGCACTAGAGTCAGTACTGTGTGCAAGCATCCGCAATTTGACGTTAAATGCTCAAATAGGGTTTCCACCATTTCTCTTGTTTCTTGTTGCCTCATATGAGTTTGTTGTTATTTGGTTCATTTCTGGATCAAAGCCCCAATCACACCCCACCCACCGTTTTATGCCCTTACACGAGTGGCCTTCCTAGAGATGTCATGGCGTCCGTGTCGACGCCTTCCCTCACCCCCGTACGAGCCCCGTATGATTGACGCTCTTGGCCGCAATCACGTTTCCCTTCGACCTCACCGTGTTCCTGCAAATTGTCCAAGTGTTTTGGCGTATATACTCCTTGGAGCTTTCTGGCATCAAGATTAGTTAGACCCCACCTCAACTGGAATAACTTTGCTGAGAAGAGTTTGGATATAGTGAGACCTCTGGTTTGAAATTGATAAGTTGCCACCAAGCCAAGCTGTCCAAGTTTAATCTATGCACATCAACTCATTACTTACTCAACTTATTTCCTTACATATCAATGTATGACCCAGCTTTAGCATCGAGATGCCAAAAAGCCAAAGAGGGACTAAACGGCCCAAGGTGGTAGCCCTAGTCCTCCTCCTCCATGGACTCCTCCGAGTCGTTGTCACTGTCCTCCTAGTGCTCCTCGTGAATGTCCTCATCTCGCCATCGGCACAATGGAAACCAGACGTAGTAGCGTTGGAGTCATCTGAGTCGGTCCACTTGTTGATCTGCCCAATCCACCTATCCTCTGAGGTCATCGTCTTCTCAGAGACACTCTGCACCTCAATCTCAAGCTTCCTATAATCATGGTGACTTGGCACTGCCGGGCAATCTTCTCAGCCACATGTGCCTTGTACATATTCTTCTGAGTATCCACCTGAATGCAGAAAAGCTTCCTCATCTACTTCTTGAGTTTGATGTCCCAAGTAGGCTGATCCGAGGGTGGTACATAGTCAGGCTCCTCAGATCCATCAGACTTTGCTCTTGGGATATTGATCTCTGGTGCATCTGGCACAACTCCCCAGTTCTCCTTCTGCCTGAGCTTCATCACATCATGAGTGGCAAGCTTGCCAGTCTCTAGGCGCTCATCTAGAACCTGAGCCGCCGAAGTAGTAGTGATGAGCTTGAAGAGATAGGACCCATAGATGGGAACCTTCCTATCATACATAGCAGTATTGAGCTCATACCACATCACATGTCAAACGTCCAGCATGCTAGTCTTGTTCTTTGCTACTTGTGAGTTGCGTTGGGATTTTCCCGAAGAGGAGAGGATGATGCAGTATAGTAGAGATAATTATTTCCCTCAGTTAAGAACATAGATTATCAATCTAGTAGGAGAACCACACAAGACCTCGTGAACAACACCTACACACAAAAGAACAAATACTTGCACCCAACACAAAGAAGGGGTTGTCAATCCCTTGGCGGTTAATTGCAAGGATCAAGTCTGATAATGATAGATAGATAAACAAAAACACAAAATAAAATAAATGTGAATAAATTGAAACAATGTATTTTTGGATTTTAATATATGATAAAAATAGACCCCGATCCCTAAGTATGTTGCGGTAGATTACTAAATAGACACAGAACCTTAGAGCTATTGCTCAATCCATCAATCATTGTAACGCCTATACACAAGCAATATACATGAGCAGGGGGTAGGATTTTACCTCATGCGTGAGGGTATGAAAATGGATAAACCCCTTCTTACTTCCCATTTGGTTTAATCGTCTGGCCAGAATACCTTATCAAGTGATCTGCCGAAAATAACACCGCCACCTCATAAATGGGCTAGGGCCAGGTAAGACATTTTTTCTCCCTTTTTGTTATTCTGGTTCTACTTCCATCTATTTTTGAAAATATTTTAAATACATATATTTTGGAATATTCTTCATCAATTATTAATACATTCACCGTGCTTGGAAAAATGGTCATGAAATGTAATTATTTGTTTTCACAATTTGATAAATTCTTCATATCATTCAAAAGAATATTTGTATCATTTTCAAAAATGGTCGCATGTTTAAAAAAATGTGTGATTTAAAAATATATTTATTACTATATATATAAGTCAGTGTAATTTGTAAAAAAAACATACCATTCAAAAATCCACTCTCTACCAACTATATGCATGTGTCTTGTAGCAAGCGGTGAGCCGAGGGTTGCTACATGATCAATTGCTGACTGGGTAGCTCACGAGTGTTTGACATCTCTCTCTACATTGGTATCCTTTCACACTTGAATTTTAAGATGCACGGAATGTGCTTTCCTTGTTGTTGCCTCAGCATTACAACATGGAATCAAAGCAAAACTGATATTACTGCCCTTAAAAAATGTCTCGCTATCTATGTTCTTAACATGCCCATTGGACTGCATGGCGAAAGTGAAGGTGTGCGCCTAGCTGGTGGTGGAGCAGACACACTCATCTGTGATCTCCAATCTAAGTATGACATTTATTCTGTAGCGAGTCCACCGTGCATGTGGGTTGGAACGCTGGTTAGCAAATGTAGACTTAATTTGTAGGCAAGCCAACATGAAATATGTAGGCCCATGTGAGTTCCATCATAATCACGGTCAGTTCAACTCTGGTTCGAGTCCTAATAAAAAAGTTGGATCAGTGGTCCTGGATGGATATGTCCATCACTAGACATCACAACAGTTGATAGAGTCGATATGACTTGTAGCTACAGGACACCGACACCCCTCACTTCCTCTACATGCACTAAACAAACCCTAGCTTATCCAACTCAATTTGCTTTATGCTTTGTGTGCAAAAGAAGAAGTGTTAAAACCAAACACCATGCTCTTGAACCTAAGAAACCAATAGTCAATTTACCTATGGATATTAAATATATATACCATGCTTGATCTGTCTTGCTGATAATACTTACTAAACATATTTTAAATTACAATGTTTGGTGCTTCACAGCCTGTTATGAAACTATTGTTCACCCATCCAATGCAACAAAAAGTATGTGAATGATAATAATACAATAACGAGTAGAGAGAGAGAGAGAGAGAGAGAGAGAGAGAGAGAGAGATTAAAGTCCATTTTTCCCGATGTCCAACATAGGTCCACGATCAGTACACCTAGGAGGAGACAATCAAAATATGGACAGAAAATAAATATTTAATATGTAAATGGTAGGTGACAAATCTTGCCACAAAATTGTGCAAACAACCCATTGGCTAGTTTTATTGAATATTAAAATAACATAGTTGGTTTCTAAAACATACAAAATCTATGATCTCATCAGCAAGACAGTTGATAACGAAATAGGGGTGATAACGAAACTATTGTGTTGTTGCTGCTGCTGGTGTGCAATTAATCTTGCAGGGACAGTTGATGAAGCATTCTCTGAGATTTGGCCAGCACAAGTTATCTATTTTACAACAGAATTCCCGTCCTGGGAGCTGGTGCCCATCTTTATAACAAGGGGGTCTTGTTACATGGCTTACTTTCGTCGTCATGTTGCTCCCCTTGTCATGTATGATTTCGCCTAATTAACATAAAATAAAGAATACACTTATCATCTGATCATATAAACAATAAAAGTCCACAATCTCAAGCCCCCCATAAAAATCGAGCTGTTAATTACCATATGTGCGTCCGAGACAAGTCAAACACACCACAAGAAGGAAAGAAAGTAGCATAAGTCCTTGCACATTGTTCCTCATGTACTTAGTCATCATCACCGGGGAGCAAAGGCTATTAATGGGTGGTACTCTTGTAAGTGGAGTTGATGAGTGTATGACCGTGAAATGCTTGCTCCATGAATGGTGAAGGTGAAGAAAATATTAATGCTTGGAGTTATGGCTTGTCGGAATGTCCAATTTTAGTTTCACTTCTAAAGATTCATGGTTCCTTCTAAAGTTTTTTTTTCTTTTCAAATTGATGCTTTGTCATATCATGTAAGTTACTTTAATGCCCCATCTAGAATTGATCGCTTATTGTTTCCGAGGGGTAGAATTGACGTATTATAATGGTTAGCAAAAACTGGTGCATGTTAATATTATATTTAAGGCATTGATAATAATTGGTATAGTATCAATAATTCCTATATATATGATGCCTTATCTGTATAATTATTAATTTCTCTCTTGGTATAAGAGAAAAAAATTTAAAACTTACCAAGACTCATCCACTTAACGTTGGACTTGCTTTTTAAATGTATATAAGAAACTATCCTTAAGTATATCAACAATTTACATGTACATTTGTTTTACTTTTCTCGCAGAACATTATTTGTAAACTATGACCTTTTCTTGCAAAACCAACAATTTATGAAAAACGTGATAGTTTTATAATTTGTACAACATTTAGTTTTTTTTAATTCCGAACAAAACATGAGAATGGGAACATTTTTTAAAAACTAGAACATTTTGAAAATTGCAAATAAAATTTGAAATTTCTGAACATTTTTAAAAAGGAGATTTTTTGAAAAGAAAATAAGAAAAAAACAAGATAAAAAAGAACCCAAAGAAAACCGGCAAAAGAAACATAAGTAAGAAAGAACAAACGAAAATACGAGTAAAAATCATATCAGAACCTTTTGGAAGGTTCCCAAAATCGGTAAAAGCCCGGAAGGAATATTCTTGAAGTTCGTAAAACTAGAACGGCGCGACCAAAATGGCTCGACCGTCCCCAAGCGCTAGAGTGTGCAAGCCCTGGCAATTTGACGTTGAATGCTCATATATTGTTTTCGCCAATTCTCTTGTTTCTTGTTGCCTCATATGAGTTTGTTGTTGTTTGGTTCATATCTGGATCGAAGCCCCAATCACGCCCCACCCACCGTTTTATGCCACGCAAGTGGCCTTCCTAGAGATGTCATGGCATCAGTGTTGACGCCTTCCCTCACCCCCGTACGATCCCCTTACGATTGGCGCTCTTGACCGCAATCACATTTCCCTTTGACCTCACCGTGTTCGTGCAATCACATTTCCCTTTGACCTCACCGTGTTCGTGCAAATTGATAAGTTGCCACCAAGTCCAGCTATCCAAGTTTAATCTATGCACATCAACTCATTACTTACTCAACTTATTTCCTTACATATCAATGTATGACCCAGCTTCTTGTTTTCTCTGGTCCAACGTGCCTTTGTTTTTCTATAAATATCATCCAAATAATCATTTTAGCTATATGCAAATAGCTCATATGTGCTACCAGCTTCCATTGCCAAGATGTGTTTTCTCTAGGCAATCTGTTGTTTGTCTATACCATTGTATTTGTGTGTTATGGGTCATTCTGTTAGTCCCTATGTACTTGAAAGGACATTGATTCAGAAATGTTACATAACTTTGAATATGTTGGCTAGTGAATACTTTTGAGTTCCCACCATAGTCCTTTAGTTTAGCATGACATCTTCAAGGTTTTTTTTAAATAGTACAGACCCATACGCTCATGCATACGCACATACACTGGTACAACGAGGTGCTATACAAACGGCTTTTAACCCCTTTCCGCGACGGCATTTGAAACTGTTGCCTAGTGAGTGACTACGATAGGGGGGGGGTCCTTCCCACACGACCCAGAAAAACCGTCGGGGATATGTCCCCTTTCTGGCACACACGCTCGGCAAAATGAGGTCGTGTCCGACCGGCGAGCGATCAGATACTGTTATACGTACAATAGTGCTAAAAAATACAATTATACATGCCAAATCGTTTCCGGTCGTAAGTACATCCCACACAGTAAGTCCCCGCTAAACATTTCCATTCATACGTACATTCCACACAGTCAATCCAAGAAATACATTTCCGTTAGTATGTACATCACACACGGTGCATGGAAGAAACTGTGTGGCAAAGGCTATCCATCACACACACTTTTTATGTGGTAATCGTTTGCGTAAGGTGGCCTAACGCAAACAGTTTTCAAGAGGATGTCATGTGTGATTGTTCATTGATCCAACACGGTTTATTCCTAGAAACAGTGTGCATTGTCTGAGGTCATCGCCCACGATGTTTTCTCAATAGCCGTTTGCAATAGAAAAATCCAATTAGCACGCTAATTGTCCTATTATTAATAATCCATTTATTAATCTAATTAACATTTCATATTAAGCACACAATATATTTGATTTCCATATTAAGGAATCAGGATTTCATAATTGAAATACATCAGAGTACAACATCATATAGCTTCAGCACTCAGCTACCCCATTACACAACTGCACCAGCACCAAGTTTCAGATGCAATATCTACAACCTTTCGAAATTAGCATCATAGACGGAACATAGGCAGACGAATCTCATCTGGAAAACTGCTGAAGCGAAGGCGAATATTGAGCCTTCATTGATGTTGAAGGTCTTTGCAACTTTAGCCCAGTGCCTGTGGATGATTGACTGTCCATCCTTTGTCCTCTTAAGGAACACTTCAATATTGAACCATCCTCGCCTCCTTACCATACAGGTGGTTTGAGAGGTAGTCATCAATGAACTACTTTGAAAAGGTCTGAATACAAGGATATGCATAAATATCTTCTCCAGATTTGCAACTCATGTTAGACAACTCATGTTAGACAACTCATGTTAGACTCCTGCGATATTTATTCTTGATCCTCCGTTCGGCTTTTCTTCTCGAACACCAAACAGAGCATCAGGGGCTACTGTCTATACTGTGATATTTTTCCTACAACCACATTACTTACCTCAAAGCCCATTAGAAGGCTAGTGCAGGCTTCGGTTAGTCCGCTTTTGACGAACTGAACCTTTTCTATTATCGTGTCCATAAGGACACGATGTTCATCTACGATAGAGGCGCCTCGTAGCGCCTCCAGCAGATTATCCGATGCCTCTGGCTGGACAGAGGTCACCGGTGGAATAGGCACGTTCCCTCCTTGTTGAGAGTGCCGTTCGCTGGACCCCGGAGCTGTGTGGATCTCCGGAATGGTATCTGGCTGAGGCCCGAAGGGAACTCGGGCCCTGTCACCAGTCCCCGCGGGAACTTTTTTCCCCATGTGTCTGGCGACTGAAGAATCGTCCTGGGGCGCCACCCTAATGATCTCCGGAAGCTCCCCCCAGTTGGGGAAGGTCTTTTGCGACACCACCTCGTCATCACCCTTGACGAAATGAGCAGGTGGCAGAGACATGCTAGCCATCTCCTTTGAGCTAGCGATTCCTCTGTCGAGGATCGCGGGGAGCCATCGCGTGCCGGACTGTAATAACATGGTTTAAGGTATATCAATATCACAGACCAGAAAGGCCAGATGTTTTCGGATTCTGGTACTTACGAGGCGGCCTGAGGCTTGGTCCGACGAGGTTGCTCCGGACTGCTATCAACATCCCACACGGAGTTATCCGCGAGGGAGCCTCTAACCCTCTTGGGCGTTTTCATCCCCGGACTTGTGGGGGCCGCTCTCTTCCTCCTCCCCACTTCGGGTGGGGAGTCGTTTTCTTCTTCCTCTTCATCATCGTCGTCAGCGGACGAGGAGGAAGTCTCGCTCCTGGACGTCAAGTCCGGAGTGCTTTTACGGCGAGGGCCCTTCTTGGCCCCTTGGGCCGCCTTCTTAGCCGTCTCCTCCGGCACCTCATAAGGCGCAGGGAACATAATTTTCTCCAATAATGGAAATTCTTGGTCCTCGGGCAGCAGAGCTGGACAGTTGATCTCCTCTGCCACCTTGATCCAGGCCTAAAAATAGGGGAAGGAAGCTTAAATTTCCTCACAAAACATGCTAAGTAGGGGGTACTCCCTAAAAACATTAAAGGAACTCACCGGGTTGGGCTGGCGTTTTAAGCTAAGCCCGCGATCTTCGGTCGTAGGCGTGGCATCTCGCCGGCCTTGAAGAGCACTTTCCAGATTTCTTCGTGCCTCGTGCCGAAGAGCTCTAGTAGCGTCTGGTGCTTGGCCGGATCGAACTCCCACAGATAACAAGTCCGGCGTTGGCACGGAAGGACTTGACGAAAAAGCATGACCTGGACCACGTTGACGAGCTTGATTTTCCTGTCTATCATGTTCTGGATGCATGTCTGGAGCCCAGTCAGCTCATCCGAAGGACCCCAGGTTAGGCCCCTCTCTTGCCAGGAGGTGAGCCGCATCGGGATTCCGGATCAGAATTCGGGGGCCGCCTGAGGGAGTCCAGGATTAGGGGGTCCTCAGACAGCAGGACTATATACTTTGGCCGGACTGTTGGACTATGAAGATACAAGATTGAAGACTTCGTCTCGTGTCCGGATGGGACTCTCCTTTGCGTGGAAGGCAAGCTTGGCAATTTGGATATGTAGATCTCCTCCCTTGTAACCGACTCTGTGTAACCCTAGCCCCCTCCGGTGTCTATATAAACCGGAGGGTTTAGTCCGTAGGACAACAACAATTATAATCATAGGCTAGCTTCTAGGGTTTAGCCTCTACGATCTCGTGGTAGATCAACTCTTGTAATACTCATATCATCAAGATCAATCAAGCAGGAAGTAGGGTATTACCTCCATCGAGAGGGCCCGAACCTGGGTAAACATTGTGCCCCACGCCTCCTGTTACCATCCGCCTTAGATGCACAGTTCGGGACCCCCTACCCGAGATCCGCCGGTTTTGACACCGACATTGGTGCTTTCATTGAGAGTTCCACTGTGCCGTCGCGTTAAAGGCTTGATGGCTCCTTCGATCATCGATAACGATCCGATCCAGGGCGAGGCTTTCCTCCCCGGGCAGATCTTCGTATT
The DNA here is from genome assembly GCF_002575655.3 of Aegilops tauschii subsp. strangulata. NCBI lineage: Eukaryota > Viridiplantae > Streptophyta > Magnoliopsida > Poales > Poaceae > Aegilops > Aegilops tauschii. The sequence continues at coordinate 7,629,788 of NC_053039.3, forward strand.
CGGCGGCTTCGTACTGCGGGCCAACTCGCTTGGCCATCTGGAGCAGATCGAGAGCTACACCCCTGGCCATCAGGTCAGGTTTGGAAACTCGAACTATGCTGCCGACATCCGCAGAGACTTGATCTTCGACGGATTCGAGCCCATGTCAGGTGCGCCGCACAGTCACGACGAGCATGACTTAGCTCTGCCGTCGGACAGTGTTCGGGAGATCACACCTGCAGCTACTCCGACCCTCAATCCGGAGCAGATCGTGCCGTCTGAGGACGGGTGGATAGACCCCGCCACGGAGGCCGCAAACTCAGCAGCGATAGAGCCGAATGCTGACTTCATCTCCTATGAGACCTGTGTTGCCGGACACTTGGATTCGTCCCCGGCCACGGGCTCCGAACCGCCTGCATCCGTGCCTATCGAATCGGATTGGGCACCGATCTTGGAGTTTTCCTCCACGGATATCTTTCAGCACTCGCCCCTGGGCGACGTGCTAAATTCATTGAGGTCTCTCTCCTTGTCAGGAGACCCTTGGCCGAACTATGTCCGGCTTGAGTGGGAAGCAGACGACGAAGAAATTCGTTCCCCACCCACCACCCACTTAATAGCCACTGTCGACGACTTAACCGACATGCTCGATTTCGGCTCCGAAGACATCGACGGTATGGACGACGATGCAGTAGATGAACAGGAACCACCGCCCATAGGGCGCTGGACTGCCACCTCATCATATGATATATACATGGTGGACACCCCCAAAGAAGGCGATGGCGATAAGGCAACAGAGGATAATCCCTCCGAGAAGCAACCCAAGCACCGGCGTCAGCGGCGCCTCTCTAAGCCCCGCCATAGCAAAAGCAGCGATACCGGCACAAGAGACAATAACGCTGTAGATAATGCCAAAGACGAAAACAATCCCCTCCAGCCAGGCTTCGAGTAGGAGGACGGGCAAGCTAGCCCTAAGGAACAGGCAGCTGGCGGAGAATCTGAGGATGACAATTACATGCCCCTCTCCGAAGACGAGGTGAGCCTCGGCGACGAAGAATTTATCGTGCCCGAGGATCCCGTCGAACAGGAGCGCTTTAAGCGCCGGCTTATAGCCACAGCGAAAAGCCTGAAGAAAAAGCAACAACAGCTTCGAGCTGATCAAGATCTGCTAGTGGATAGATGGACTGAGGTCCTGGCGGCCGAGGAATATGAACTCGAGCACCCAACCAAGAGTTACCCAAAGCGCAGGTTGCTACCCCAACTCGAGGAGGAAGCAGTAAAACCTACACTACCAGCGTACGATGCGGGTGATCGGCCACCTCGTGGCCGAGACAGAGCGGCACATCAGCCCGAAGACCAGCCCGCACCCCATCGCCAATCAAACAAAAACACCAAGGCCCGGGGCAACACGCAGGACCTGCGAGACGTATTGGAAAATAAAGCAGGACATAAAAGATCGATCTACGGATCACGAGGGCGCCCCCAACGCGTGACGACGACCGTCACGCCGGATATACTAACAAATCCGGCCGGGCCGAATACAGCAGACAAGACTCCTATGAACTGCGTCGTGATATAGCGCGGCACTGAGGCGCCGCACACCCCCTATGCTTCACCGATGAAGTAATGGATCTTGAATTCCCAGAAGGGTTTAAACCCGTGAACATTGAATCATATGATGGTACTATAGACCCCGCGGTATGGATAGAGGACTTCTTCCTCCACATTCACATGGCCCGCGGGGATGATCTACACGCCATCAAGTATCTCCCGCTAAAACTCAAAGGGCCGGCTCGGCATTGGCTGAATAGCTTGCCGGCAAACTCCATCGGAAGTTGGGTGAACCGGGCAGACGCATTCCTAGACAACATCCAGGGCACTTATGTGCGACCACCGGATGCTGACGATTTAAGTCACATAACACAACAGCCCGGAGAGTCAGCCAGGAAATTCTGGACTCGGTTCCTAACTAAAAAGAACCAAATTGTCGACTGTCCGGATGCCGAAGCCCTAGCGGCCTTTAAACATAACATCCGTGACGAGTGCCTCGCCCGACATCTCGGCCAGGAGAAGCCAAAATCCATGGCAGCCCTCGCGATGCTTATGACCCACTTCTGCGCGGGCGAAGATAGCTGGTTGGCCTGTAGCAACAACACAGCAAGCAAACCTGGCACATCAGAGGCCAGAGATAGCAACGGCAAACCCTGACGCAACAAACACAAGCGCCGCAAATATGGTGAAAATGCCGATGATACGGTAGTTAATGCCGGGTTTAGTGGCTCTAAGTCCGGTCAGCGGAAAGGGCCACTCAAAAATAACAATTCGGGTCCATCCAGTCTGGACCGCATACTCGACCGCCAATGCCAAATTCATGGAACCCCAGGAACGCCAGCCACCCATACCAACAGAGAATGCTGGGTCTTCAAACAAGCCGGCAGGGCAGGCGCCAAAAACAGAGATGGGGGGTCTCAAAGCGATGATGGCGATGAAGAGCCCAGACCACCAAGCACAGGAGGGCCAAAGAAATTCCCCCCGCAAATCCAAACGGTGAACGTGGTAATCAACACCCACATTCCCAACCCGGACCGGATGCGCACCGTTAGGGATGCCGACTTAACGGAACTAGTCGTCCCACAATATAAACTAGGGCCGGTCACCAATCAGGGCAATCCAGCCGCACTAGTCCTCGGCCCAATAATTGATGGGTTCCACCTCACACGAGTCCTTATGGATGGAGGCAGCAGTCTAAACCTGCTTTACCAGGACACAGTGTGCAAGATGGGCATCGATCATTCGGTGATCAAACCCACTAAAGCCACTTTCAGAGGCATTATACCAGGTGTGGAAGCCAGCTGTACAGGCTCCATCGCCCTTGAGGTAGTCTTCGGATCACCAGACAACTACCGTACCGAAGAGTTAATCTTCGAAATCGTCCCTTTCCGTAGTGATTCTCAGGCACTGCTCGGATGAACTGCGTTCGCTCGATTCAACACGGTGCCACATTATGCCTACCGTAAGCTCAAGATGCCCGGTCCACGCGGCGTCATCACGGTTAATGGCAAGGCCGAACCTTCCCTCGGCACCAACGAGTACACCGCTGCCTTAACAGCAGATGCAACGAGCAGCACCTTGCAGCCGAACCTCGAGTCTACGGCCAGGCTCCCGGACACTGTCAAGGGACTCTGAACTACCGCGCGGCAGGATAGCCCGGCTTGTCCAGAGCTCAATTAAACACTCCGGTGAAGGCCAGGACAGGCCGCACACAGCGGCTCAACCGCTCTCCGGCACACAAACATTTCTTACATTTCCTTTGCAGGTTCACCTTTGCACCGACTAGGACGGGCGATATGGAGGCAGCTCGAATGCGCAAGGGAATCCTTAGATATTCCCCGCGATGACCATCCGACTATACTCCGGATCCGCACACAGCTTCCTCCCCCTGGTCTCAGCAGGTTCCACAGTCATATTTCTTTTTTATCACATTACCTGTACTCATACGCATCGACGTATTATTCAAATACAACATGTGGATTCATATGACGCTTATCTGCTGTTATTTCTTATTAAAATTATTTTGTCAAGTGTCATCCGTACACCACGATATGCCTTCAAATATGCCAGGGGCTTCGTTTTACCCATAATATGGCAATAAAGTCCAAACACCTTCACGGAAGTTCGGCACCCCGAACCTATAGCATTATATGCATCAGCTCCGAATCATGTCTTGGGTCAATAGTTGGGTTTGCCCAACTCCCATGTTTTGGTACCTTACGTTCCGCTACATCGGCTAAGGTAGCACTGGGAGAACTACTGCGATTGTGTCCTGGTTCTTCCGGACGAGCACCTCAGTAGAGAAAGCCGAAAACTGACTGTGATGATACTGCGAGAGCTGGTCAGCTGTTCGGGAGGTTGTAAAATCTTTAAGGATTTCTCCCGCATAATGCCATAACCAATGCAGCATGTGATGGATCGGTTTTTCTTCTGATCAGGTGCTTATAGAGCCCCTCGTGCGGTCTTCCGAACACCAGGGGCTGCGCCTACCTTCCTAAAGCTCCTATGGCTAAGTGAGAGTGATAAAGCTGTTGGGGAACGTAGCAGAAATTCAAAATTTTCTACGCATCACCAAGCTCAATCTATGGAGTAATCTAGCAACGAGGGGAAGGGGAGTGCATCTACATACCATTGTAGATCGCGATGCGGAAGCGTTGCAAGAACGCGGATGAAGGAGTCGTACTCGTAGCGATTCAGATCGCGGTTAATTCCGATCTAAGCGCCGAACCACGGCGCCTCCGCGTTCAACACACGTGTAGCCCAGTGACGTCTCCCACGCCTTGATCCAGCAAGGAGAGAGGGAGAGGTTGGGGAAGACTCCGTCCAGCAGCAGCACGACGGCGTGGTGGTGATGGAGGAGCGTGGCAATCCTGCAGGGCTTCGCCAAGCACCGCGGGAGAGGAGGAGGGAGAGGGGTAGGGCTGCGCCAAGAGAGAGATGTTCTCGTGTCTATGGCAGCCCCAAAACCCCCACTATATATAGGGGAGGGGGAGGGGCTGCGCCCCCATCTAGGGTTCCCCCCCAAAGGGGTGCGTCCAGCCCTAGATGGGACTTGGGGGCGGCCAAGGGGGGAGAGAGGGGGGCGCCCCACTAGATGGGCCTTATTAGGCCCATCTGAGTCTAGGGTTTCCCCCTTCCCCCCTTCCTGCGCCCTGGGCCCCTTGTGGGAGGCGCACCAGCCCACCTAGGGGCTGGTCCCTTCCCACACTTGGCCCACGCAGCCCTCTGGGGCCGGTGGCCCCACCTGGTGGACCCCCGGGACCCTCCCGGTGGTCCCGGTACGTTACCGATAGCACCCGAAACTTTTCCGGTGACCAAAACAGGACTTCCCATATATAAATCTTTACCTCCGGACCATTCCGGAACTCCTCATGACGTCCGGGTTCTCATCCGGGACTCCGAACAACATTCGGTAACCACGTATATCTATTCCCTATAACCCGAGCATCATCGAACCTTAAGTGTGTAGACCCTACGGGTTCGGGAATCATGCAGACATGACCGAGACGTTCTCCGGCCAATAACCAACAGCAGTATCTGGATACCCATGTTGGCTCCCACATGTTCCACGATGATCTCATCGGATGAACCACGATGTTGGGGATTCAATCAATCCCATATACAATTCCCTTTGTCTAGCGGTATAGTACTTGCCCGAGATTCGATCGTCGGTATCCCGATACCTTGTTCAATCTCGTTACCGGCAAGTCTCTTTACTCGTTCCGTAACACATCATCCCGTGATCAACTCCTTGGTCACATTGTGCACATTATGATGATGTCCTACCGATTGGGCCCAGAGATACCTCTCTTTTACACGGAGTGACAAATCCCAGTCTCGATTCGTGCCAACCCAACAGACACTTTCGGAGATACCTGTAGTGCACCTTTATAGCCACCCAGTTACGTTGTGACGTTTGGTACACCCAAAGCATTCCTACGGTATCCGGGAGTTGCACAATCTCATAGTCTAAGGAAATGATACTTGACATTAGAAAAGCTCTTAGCAAACGAACTACACGATCTTGTGCTAGGCTTAGGATTGGGTCTTGTCCATCACATCATTCTCCTAATGATGTGATCCCGTTATCAACGACATCCAATGTCCATGGTCAGGAAACCGTAACCATCTATTGATCAACGAGCTAGTCAACTAGAGGCTTACTAGGACATGGTGTTGTCTATGTATCCACACATGTATCTGAGTTTCCTATCAATACAATTTTAGCATGGATAATAAACGATTATCATGAACAAGGAAATATAATAATAACCAATTTATTATTGCCTCTAGGGCATATTTCCAACAGTCTCCCACTTGCACTAGAGTCAATAATCTAGTTCACATCACCATGTGATTAACACTCACAGGTCGCATCACCATGTGACCAACATCCAAAGAGTTTACTAGAGTCAACAATCTAGTTCACATCACTATGTGATTAACACTCAATGAGTTCTAGTTTGATCATGTTATGCTTGTGAGAGAGGTTATTAGTCAATGGGTCTGAACCTTTCAGATCCGTGTGTGCTTTACGAATATCTATGTCATCTTGTGGATGCTACCACGCGCTACTTGGAGCCATTTCAAATAACTGCTCTACTATACAAATCCGGTTTACTACTCAAAGTCATCCGAATTAGTGTCAAAGTTCGCATCGACGTAACCCTTTACGACAAACTCCTTTTCACCTCCATAATCGAGAAAATTCCTTAGTCCACTAGATACTAAGGATAAGTTCGACAGCTGTCATGTGATCCTTTCCCGGATCACTATTGTACCCCTTGACCAACTCATGGCAAGGCACACTTCAAGTGCGGTACACAGCATAGCATACTGTAGAGCCTACGTCTAAAGCATAGGGGACGACCTTCGTCCTTTCTCTCTCTTCTGCTGTGGTCAAGCTTTGAGTCTTACTCAACTTCATACCTTATAACTCAGGTAAGAACTCCTTCTTTGACTGATCTATTTTGAACTCTTTCAAAATCATGTTAAGGTGTGCGTTCTTTGAAAGTATCATCAGGCGTCTTGATCTATCTCTATAGATCTTGATGCCCAATATGTAAGCAGCTTTATCCAGGTCTTCCTTTGAAAAACTCCTTTCAAACAACCCTTTATGCTTTCCAGAAATTCTACATCATTTCGGATCAACAATATGTCATTCACATATACTTATCAGAAATGTTGTAGCGCTCCCACTCACTTCATTGTAAATACAAGTTTCTAACAAACTTTGTATAAACACAAAAACTTTGATCACTCCATCAAAGCGTATATTCTGACTCCGAGATGCTTGCTGTAGTCCATGGAAGGATCGCTGGAACTAGCATACCTTTTAGCATCCTTAGGATCGACAAAACCTTTCTGGTTGTATCACATACAACCTTTCCTTACGAAAACTGGTAAGGAAACTTGTTTTGACATCCATCTGCCCGATTTCATAAATGCAGCTAATGCTAACATGATTCCGACGGACTTAAGCATCGCTACGGATGAGAAAATCTCATCGTAGTCAACTCCTTGAACTTGTGAAAATACTCTTTGCCACAAGTCGAGCTTCATAGACGATAACATTACCGTCCATGTCTGTCTTCTTCTTAAAGATCCATTTATCTCAATGGCTTGCCGATCATCTGGCAAGTTCACCAAAGTCCATGCTTTGTTCTGATACATGGATCCTATCTCGGATGTCATGGCTTCTAACCATTTGTCGGAATATGGGCCCACCATCGCTTCTCCATAGCTCGTAGGTTCATTGTTGTCTAGCAACATGACTTCCAAGACAGGATCACGCATTACTCTGAAGTAGTACGCATCCTCGTCATCCTACGAGGTTTGGTAGTGACTTGATCCGAAGTTTCATGATCACTATCATAAGCTTCCACTTCAATTGGTGTAGGTGCCACAGGAACAATTTCCTGTGCCTTGCTACACACTAGTTGAAGTTATGGTTCAATAACCTCAGCAAGTCTCCACCATCCTCCCACTCAATTCTTTCGAGAGAAACTTTTCCTCGAGAAAGGACCCGTTTCTAGAAGCAATTACTTTTGCTTCCAGATCTGAAATAGGAGGTATACCCAACTGTTTTGGGTATTCTATGAACATGCATTTATCCGCTTTGGGTTCGAGCTTATCAGCCTGAAACTTTTTCACATAAGCATCGCAGCCCCAAACTTTTAAGAAATGACAACTTAGGTTTCTCTAAACGGTGTCGTCTCAACGGAATTGCGTGGTGCCCTATTTAAAGTGAATGCGGTTATCTCTAATGCCTAACCCATAAACGATAGTGGTAATTCGATAAGAGACATCATGGCATGCACCATATCCAATAGGGTGCAGTTATGATGTTCGGACACACCATCACACTGTGGTGTTCCAGGCGGTATTAATTTTTGAAACACTTTCCACAATGTCTTAATTGTGTGCCAAACTCGGAACTCAGATACTCATCTCTATGATCATATCACAGACATTTTATCCTCTTGTCACGACGATCTTCAACTTCACTCTGAAATTACATGAACCTTTAAATAATTCAGACTTGTGTTTCATCAAGTAAATACACTCAGCATCTACTCAAATCATCTGTGAAGTAAGAACGTAACAATATCCACTGCATGCCTCAGCACTCATTGGACTGCATACATCAAAATGTATTACTTCCAAAACAAGTTGCTCTCTTGTTCCATCTTACTGAAAATGAGGCCTTTCAGTCATCTTGCCCATGTGGTATGATTTGCATGTCTCAAGTGATTCAAAATCAAGTGAGTCCAAACGATCCATCTGCATGGAGTTTCTTCATACCAATAGACATGGTTCGCATGTCTCAATCTTTTCAAAAAACGAGTGAGTCCAAAGATCCATCTACATGGAGCTTCTTCATGCGTTCTATACCAATATGACTCAAATGGCAGTGCCACAAGTATGTGGTACTATCATTACTATTTTATATCTTTTTGCACGAACATGTGTATCACTGCGATCGAGATTCATTTTAGGTGCAAGACCATTGAAGGTATTATTCAAATAAACAGAGTAACCATTATTCTCCTTAAATGAATAACCGTATTGCGATAAACATAATCCAATCATGTTTATGCTCAACGCAAACACCAAATAACAATTATTTAGGTTTAACACCAATCTCGATGGTAGAGGGAGCATGCGATGCTTGATCACATCAACCTTGGAAACACTTCCAACACATATCGTCATCTCACCTTTAACTAGTCTCCGTTTATTCCGCAGCTTTTATTTTGAGTTACTAACACTTAGCAACCAAACCGGTATCTAATACCCTGGTGCTGCTAGGAGTACTAGTAAAGTACACATTCATATAATGTATATCCAATATACTTCTGTCGACCTTGTCTGCCTTCTCATCTACCAAGTATCTAGGGTAGTTCTGCTTTAGTGACCGTTCCCCTCATTACAGAAGCACTTAGTCTCGGGTTTGGGTTCAACCTTGGGATTCTTCACTAGAGCAGCAAATGATTTGCTGTTTCATGAAGTTTCCCTTTTGCCCTTGCCCTTCTAGAAACTAGTGGTTTTACTAACCATCAACAATTGATGCTCCTACTTGATTTCTACTTTCACGGTGTCAAACATCGCGAGTTGCTCAAGGATCATCTATCTATCCCTGATATGTTATAGTTCATCACGAAGCTCTAATAGCTTGGTGGCAGTGACTATGGAGAACCATCACTATCTCATCTGGAAGATTAACTCCCACTCGATTCAAGCGATTGTAGTACTCAGACAATCTGAGCACATGCTCAACGATTGAGCTTTTCTCCCTTAGTTTGCAGGCTTAAGAAACTTGTCAGGGGTCTCATACCTCTTGACGTGGGCACTAGTCTGAAATCCCAATTTCAGTCTTCGGACGTTTCAAAACGTCTTTGGTGCCACAATTCTAAACCATTAGCATTACGCACTGAACTATCACGTAGTCATCAAAACGTGTATGCCAAATGTTTCGCAACATCTACAGACGACGCTGAGGTTCAGCACACCGAGCGGTGCATTAAGGACATAAGCCTTCTGTGCAGCAATGAGGACAATCCTCAGTTTACGGACCCAGTCCGCATAATTGGTACTATCAACTTTCAACTAAATTTTCTCTAGGAACATATCTTAAACAGTAGAACTAAAGCATAAGCTATGACATAATTTGCAAAGACCTTTTGACTATGTTCATGATAATTAAGTTCATCTGATTATTTAATGAACTCCCACTCAGATAGACATCCCTCTAGTCATCTAAGTGATACATGATCCGAGTCAAACTAGGCCGTGTCCGATCATCACGTGAGACGGACTAGTCATCATCGGTGAACATCTCCATGTTGATCGTATCTACTATACGACTCATGTTCGACCTTTCGGTCTCTTGTGTTCCGAGGCCATGTCTGTACATGCTAGGCTCGTCAAGTCAACCTAAGTGTTTCGCATGTGTTCGGAGGCCATGTCTGTACATGCTAGGCTCGTCAACACCCGTTGTATTCGAACGTTAGAATCTATCACACCCGATCATCACGTGGTGCTTCGAAACAACGAACCTTCGCAACGGTGCACAGTTAGGGGGAACACGTCTCTTGAAATTTTAGTGAGGGATCATCTTATTTATGCCACCGTCGTTCTAAGCAAATAAGATGTAAACATGATAAACATCACATGCAAATCATAAAGTGACGTGATATGGCCAATATCATCTTGTGCCTTTGATCTCCATCTTCGAGGCGCGGCATGATCACCTTCGTCACCGGCATGACACCATGATCTCCATCATCATGATCTCCATCATCGTGTCTTCATGAAGTTGTCTCGCCAACTATTACTTCTACTACTATGGCTAACGGTTAGCAATAAAGTAAAGTAATTACATGGCGTTATTCATTGACACGCAGGTCATACAATAAATTAAGACAACTCCTATGGTTCCTGCCGGTTGTCTTACTCATCGACATGCAAGTCGTGATTCCTATTACAAGAATATGATCAATCTCATACATCACATATATCATTCATCACATCCTTTTGGCCATATCACATCACATAGCATACCCTGCAAAAACAAGTTAGACGTCCTCTAATTGTTGTTGCATGTTTTACGTGGCTGCTATGGGATTCTAGCAAGAACGTTTCTTACCTACGCAAAAGCCACAACGTGATATGCCAATTTTATTTACCCTTCATAAGGACCCTTTTCATCGAATCCGATCCGACTAAAGTGGGAGAGACAGACACCCGCTAGCCACCTTATGCAACTAGTGCATGTCAGTTGGTGGAACCTGTCTCACGTAAGAGTACGTGTAAGGTCGGTCCGGGCCGCTTCATCCCACGATGCCGCCGAATCAAGATAAGACTAGTAACGGCAAGTAAATTGACAAAATCAACGCCCACAACTACTTTGTGTTCCACTCGTGCATAGAAACTACGCATAGACCTAGCTCATGATGCCACTGTTGGGGAACGTAGCAGAAATTCAAAATTTTCTACGCATCACCAAGATCAATCTATGGAGTAATCTAGCAACGAGGGGAAGGGGACTGCATCTACATACCATTGTAGATGGCGATGCGGAAGCATTGCAAAAACGCGGATGAAGGAGTCGTACTCGTAGCGATTCAGATCGCGGTTGATTCCGATCTAAGCGCCGAACCACGGCGCCTCCGCGTTCAACACACGTGCAGCCCGGTGACGTCTCCCACGCCTTGATCCAGCAAAGAGAGAGGGAGAGGTTGGGGAAGACTCCGTCTAGCAGCAGCACGACGGCGTGGTGGTGATGGAGGAGCGTGGCAATCCTGCAGGGCTTCGCCAAGCACCGCGGGAGAGGAGGAGGGAGAGTGGTAGGGCTGCGCCAAGAGAGAGATGTTCTCGTGTCTATGGCAGCCCCAAAACCCCCACTATATATAGGGGAGGGGGAGGGGCTGCGCCCCCATCGAGGGTTCCCCCCCCAAGGGGTGCAGCCAGCCCTAGATGGGACTTGGGGGGCGGCCAAGGGGGGAGAGAGGGGGGCACCCCACTAGATGGGCCTTAGGCCCATCTGAGTCTAGGGTTTCCCCCTTCCCCCCCTTCCTGCGCCCTGGGCCCCTTGTGGGAGGCGCACCAGCCCACCTAGGGGCTGGTCCCTTCCCACACTTGGCCCACGCAGCCCTCTGGGGCCGGTGGCCCCACCTGGTGGACCCCCGAGACCCTCCCGGTGGTCCCGGTACGTTACCGATAGCACCCGAAACTTTTCCGGTGACCAAAACAGGACTTCCCATATATAAATCTTTACATCCGGACCATTCCGGAACTCCTCGTGACGTCCGGGATCTCATCCGGGACTCCGAACAACATTCGATTGCCACGTATATCTAGTCCCTATAACCCGAGCGTCATCGAACCTTAAGTGTGTAGACCCTACGGGTTCGGGAATCATGCAGACATGACCGAGACGTTCTCCGGCCAATAACCAACAGCGGGATCTGGATACCCTTGTTGGCTCCCACATGTTCCACGATGATCTCATCGGATGAACCACGATGTCGGGGATTCAATCAATCCCGTATACAATTCCCTTTGTCTAGCGGTATAGTACTTGCCCGAGATTCGATCGTCAGTATCCCGATACCTTGTTCAATCTCGTTACCGGCAAGTCTCTTTACTCGTTCCGTAACACATCATCCCGTGATCAACTCCTTGATCACATTGTGCACATTATGATGATGTCCTACCGAGTGGGCCCAGAGATACCTCTCCGTTTACACGGAGTGACAAATCCCAGTCTCGATTCGTGCCAACCCAACAGACACTTTCGGAGATACCTGTAGTGCACCTTCATAGCCACCCAGTTACGTTGTGACGTTTGGTACACCCAAAGCATTCCTACGGTATCCGGGAGTTGCACAATCTCATAGTCTAAGGAAATGATACTTGACATTAGAAAAGCTCTTAGCAAACGAACTACACGATCTTGTGCTAGGCTTAGGATTGGGTCTTGTCCATCACATCATTCTCCTAATGATGTGATCCCGTTATCAACGACATCCAATGTCCATGGTCAGGAAACCGTAACCATCTATTGATCAACGAGCTAGTCAACTAGAGGCTTACTAGGGACATGGTGTTGTCTATGTATCCACACATGTATCTGAGTTTCCTATCAATACAATTTTAGCATGGATAATAAATGATTATCGTGAACAAGGAAATATAATAATAACCAATTTATTATTGCCTCTAGGGCATATTTCCAACAAAAGCCCTATAGTCCGATTGCCTGGTTCGTTGTGCTGAACACCTCCTTCGAAGGACCCAAAACTAGGATAAAGAGTGATCAGGTTTATCCTGAACACCCCCGTACTTCTTACGTGGGGGCAGAAGCCGACGACTGGCCAACTCTCAGGATTAATATATAAAACGGCCGCGCAGGAGGATAAACTTTTATATAACAGGCAATAAATAATATAAATGACCTTGTTCAAACATTAAAAAGGACAACATGATTTGCATTCATGGAAATATAATGTCCTTGGTGCATAGCTCAGTTGCAAGGTAGGATCCTTCTAGGACACTCTCATAATATAATTCGGGCTTGCGGTGCTCCTTCCCCTCTGGCGGTCCTTCGGTCATCAGCCTTTCAGCATCCATCTTCCCCTAGTGCACCTTTGTGTGGGCGAAGGCCATTCGCGCACCCTCTATGCAGACCGACCGCTTGATGATGTCAAGTCGAGGGCAGGCACTCACAAGCCGCTTCACGAGCCCGAAGTAGGTACTTGGAATCATCTCGGCGGGCCATAGCCGGATAATCAAATCCTTCATGGCTAGTTCCGCCGCCTTATGCTGTTCGATCAGCTGTTTCAGTTGATCGACAAAAGGCACCGGATAATTCAGTGCCAAATACTACGACCAGAAGAGCTTATCCGCAGTGTTACTTTCTTCGGCTCGGTAGAATTGGGCGGCATCCGATATGCTGCGGGGCAGCTCCGCAAATACCCCTGGAGATATCCGAATTCAAAATTAGAAACATAATTTTCTCCTCAAATACTTGCTTTACATGAAAAAAATCCTTACCCGCGGCAATCTTCCTCGCCTCTTGGATCCCCTGCAGGGCGCTTTGGGTTTCCCCCTGGGCATCGCTCGTGGCCTGATGAGCCTTGGTGAGTTTGGATTCTTTCTCCGTTAAACTTTGCTCCAAGGTCTCACATTTCTTCACGACCTCTTGAAGCTCCTGCTCAGCTTCAATAACCCTGGCCTCGTGCTTCTCACGAAGAGCCTGCTCTACGACTGCCTTTTTCTCGGCCTCGGCCACAACCTTCTTAAGAGCCTCGACTTCGGTCATCATCCCTAGCGCAAATCATGAAACATATTTGATCATACTGAAAATTCATTCGCAATAAACGCGAACAAGACTTGCGCATACCTTGTTTATCTCCCAACTGCATTTTCAACTGGCCAAGTTCTTCTTTGGCCCGCTCCAGACTTTGATTCAGTCCGGAGACCTCCGCAGTATGAGAGGCAGCAGCCGCTACAGACGCCTGCTTATAAAAAGAAGAGAGATAGATGTCATCAAATAAGTCTTCCTGAGAACATAAATTTGATCCTCTGTCCGGTTCTTTCTTTCACCGATAAGTGTATCAGGGGCTAGTATCCATACCATGACTCTCTTCGAAACCTCATAAAACATACCTCAAAACCTTTTATAAGGCTGATACAGGCTTCATTCAGTCCACTATCAGCAGACTGAATCTTCTCAGTCACCGCACCCATAAGGGCACGGTGTTCATCGACGATGGAGGCGCTCTTCAGCGCCACCAACAAAGTATCCGACACCTCTGGTTGGACAGAGGTTGCCGGTGGAACAGGCACGCCCCCCCAGCTGAGGGAGACTGCCTGCTTGATTCTGGAGCCGTATTGGTCTCCGGAATTGCATCCGGCTGGGAGCCGAATTCAAGATGGCCCCCGCCATCAGCTCCCATGGGAATCTTCTCCCCCATGTGTCCGGCCCCTGAAGTTTGACCTCCAGGCACCGCCTTCACGGTCTTTTCCTCTCCTCCTTGACCGGGGTCCTTCTGGGATGAAACCTCGGTGTTATTCACCTGTTTGGGGGAAGGGGCCTTCGGGGGCGTCCCGCTCTCCATAGCATTCGAGCTCAGCGAATCCTCTGATGAGGATTGTTTGGTACGGGACCTCGCCGGACTACAAAAAATATGGCTCAGGTTAAAATATTATGCCATGATGAGTCTGGACGCATAAACGTACTCGGACTTTATATACTCACGAGTTCACCAGGGGCTGGGCCCTGGGATCCCACGCCGGGCCGCTGTCGGCGGCGGCAGTGGACTCCTCCGGAAGAGGAGCTTTCCCCCTTTTAGGCGACTCGGCCTCCAAGTGTGCGGAGGTCGTCCTCTTCTTTCTTCCCCCCGCGGGGGATTCATCTTCCTCCTCCTCGCCCTCTTCGGAGGCGGAACATGCATTGGAGCCTTCGGATATTGTGTCCGAAGTGCCGCGGTGACGAAGGCCGCCCCGGGTCTTTTTGGCCTCCTTCTCGGCCGTCTTCTTTGGCACCTTGTAAGGCGCCGGGACCAGCATCTTCGTCAGAAGTGGGACGGCCGGTTCTTTGGGCAGCGGGGCCGGACAATGGATCCGCTCCGCCTTCTTTGTCCAGCCCTAGGAGAGTTGTGGAAAACACATTAAGCATTTCCTTTGGGTTATGCGGATAAAAAGTATGATGACTTACCGAGCTTGCAGGACAGGACAGTTGGTACCCGCGGTCCTCGGCTGAGTCCGGCTATGATTTGCCGGACTTGAAAAGCACCTTCCAGATGTCTTTGTGCAAGGAGCCAAAGAGCTCTCGCAGGGTTTGGTGCTTGGCCGGATCGAATTCCCATAGATTGCAAGTCCGATGTTGGCAAGGCAGGATCCGGCGAACTAACATCACCTGGACTACATTGAAAAGTTCGATGTTCTTGTCTTCCGTATCTTTAACGCGCGTCTGGAGCACCGACAGTTTGTCGAAC
Organism: Aegilops tauschii subsp. strangulata; assembly: GCF_002575655.3. NCBI lineage: Eukaryota > Viridiplantae > Streptophyta > Magnoliopsida > Poales > Poaceae > Aegilops > Aegilops tauschii. The sequence goes on from NC_053039.3 coordinate 7,645,318, forward strand.
GAAGACCAGTTCAGGCCCTTCTTGACCCAGGATGTAAGCCGCAGAAGGGCTCCGAATCGAAACTCAGGAGTAGCGGCCCATTCCGTGCCACGCGGCTCGGTGATGTAAAACCACAGCTGTTGCTACTCCTTGACGGAATCATTAAAGGTGCCTGTTGGCCATGTGATGCTGGGCATCTTGCTCACCATAGCACCCCCACACTCGGCGTGCTCGCCGCCCACTACCTTGGGCTTCACATTAAAAATCTTCAGCCATAAGCCGAAATGTGGCGAGATGCGGAGAAAAGCCTTGCACACGACGATGAATGTCGAGATGTTGAGGAAGGAATTGGGGGACATATCGTGAAGATCGATCCCGTAATAATATATGATGCTGCGAACGAACGGGTGGAGGGGAAACCCTAGCCCGCGGACAAAGTGAGGGAGGAATACAACCCTCTCGTGGGGTTTCGGAGTAGGGACGATCTGCCCCGCCGTCGGGAGACGGTGGCTGATTTTCTTGGCCAGATACCTAGCCTCCCGAAGCTTTTTGATATCCTTCTCCCGGACGGTAGAGGCCATCCACTTGCCTCCTGCTTTGGATCCGGACATTTTCGGAAGGCCTTTGTGGGCGGAGAAGATGAACGCTTGGGCGTTGGAGCTCGAGCGAAGGGGAACGGATCAGGAAGAAGAAAGCGTGGGTGCGAAAGGGAGTCCTTATCCCCTTATAAAGGCAGCAGGGATTCTGCGCCTCCCCACTTGCCTGGTAAACTCGCTTATTCCCCAAGTGCCGTGATTGATGGCACGGTTGGGTTACCCACACCCGTATTGATGAGAATCCCGTGATAAGGGGACACGATCTCTGCTTCGACAAGAAGTGCCAAGAAAAACACCTCGCAATATGTGCAGTAGCTGGTTGAGAAAAATTGTTCGAATAATGACCGAGCCATGGCGTGATGTCATGCTATGAAACTTGTCAGCAGATTAGATTTGTGGCATATTATACTCTCTACGGTGGTATGTGGAATTTGTTTTGCAGAGCCGGACACGATCCTTGTGTTCAAAATCTTCCAGGGAGTATTCGGAGGAGGAACCCGCCTTGCAATGCTGAAGACGATCTGCACGCCGGACTCATCGTCATTGAAGCCTGGTTCAGGGGCTACTGAAGGAGTCCAGGATTAGGGGGTCCTCGGACAGCCGGACTATATACTTTGGCCGGACTGTTGGACTGTGAAGATACAAGATTGAAGACTTTGTACCGTGTCCGGATGGGACTCTCCTTTGCGTGGAAGGCAAGCTTGGCAATTCGGATATGTAGATCTCCTCCCTTGTAACCGACTCTGTGTAACCCTAGCCCCCTCCGGTGTCTATATAAACCGAAGGGTTTAGTCCGTGGGACAGCAACAATCATAATCATAGGCTAGCTGCTAGGGTTTAGCCTCTACGATCTCATGGTAGATCAACTCTTGTAATACTCATATCATCAAGATCAATCAAGCAGGAAGTAGGGTATTACCTCCATCGAGAGGGCCCGAACCTGGGTAAACATTGTGTCCCCCGCCTCCTGTTACCATCCGCCTTAGACGCACAGTTTGGGACCCCCTACCCGAGATCCGCCGGTTTTGACACCGACACCGTCGCCCAATTAGTATCGCGCGGCTCGGTGATGTAGAACCACCCCGACTGCCTCCCCTTCACCGTCTCCGCAAATGAGCCTTCGGGCCAGGTGACGTTGGGCATCTTGCCCACCATAGCGCCTTTGCACTCTGCTTGTTGCTTGCTCACTACTTTCGGCCTCACATTGAAGGTCTTCAGCCACAGGCCGAAGTGAGGCGGGATGCGGAGAAAAGCCTCGCAAACGACGATAAATGCCGAAATGTTGAGGATAAAGTTGGGGGCTAGGTCATGAAATCCAGCCCATAGTAAAACACGAACCCACGGACGAATGGATGAAGAGGGAACCCCAGCCCGCGGACGAAATGTGTAAGAAACACAACACTCTCGTGGGGCTCGGGAGTAGGGACGATCTGTCCCTTGGCCGGGAGTCAATGAGCGATCTCCTTGGCCAGATATCCGGCCTCCCGGAGCTCCTTGATGTCCTTCTTCTTGACGGAAGAGGCCATCCACTTACCTCCAGCTCCAGATCCGGACATCTTTGGAGTGCTTTCTCAAACAAGGGAAAAGCAAAAGATTGGGCGCTGGAGCTCAGGGGACGAAAGGGCTGAGGAGGAACCAAGGTATGGGAAAAGAAAGGGGATCGTTACCCCCTTATAAAGGCCATGAATGTCAAGCGCCTCCCCACTCGCCTTAAACTCGCCTATTCCCAAGGGCCGTGCAAACGGCACGGTTGGGTTACCCATGCCCGCGTTGATGAGAATCCCATAATAAGGGGACACGATCTCTGCTTCGACAAGACGTGCCAATGGCAACCGCGTCTCGGAACGTGGAGCGACAAACGGAAAACGGTTCGAAATTATGACCGGGCAGACGTGATGTCGTGTTGTAAAAAGCTGTAAGCAGATGGAACTCGTGTAAAATATATATATTCTCTCTGCGGCTGTGTATGGTGTGTAACAGGTCCGGATACAATCATCGCATCCGAAGACTATCTTGGAGTTTGGAAGAAGGGGAACCCGCCTTGCAATGCCGAAGACAATCTGCGCGCCGGACTCCTCATCATTGAAGCCAGGTTCAGGGGCTACTGAGGGAGTCCTGGACTAAGGGGTCCTCAGGTGTCCGGCCTATTATTCGCTGGGCTGGACTGATGGGCTGTGAAGATGTGAAGGCCGAAGACTATACCCATGTCCGGATTGGACTCTCCTTGGCGTGGAATGCAAGCTAGGCGATCGACTATGAATATTCCCTCTTATGTAACCGACCCCATGTAACCCTAGATCTCTCCGGTGTCTATATAAACCGGAGAGCATAGTCCGGATAGGGAGATATTCATTACCATATTCATATAGGCTAGACTTCTAGGGTTTAGCCATTACGATCTCGTGGTAGATCAACTCTTGTAACACTCATATTCATCAAGATCAATCAAGCACGAAGTAAGGTATTACCTCCATAGAGAGGGCCCGAACCTGGGTAAACATTGTGTCCCCCGTCTCCTGTTACCATCGATCCTAGACGCACAGTTCGGTAACCCCTACCCGAGATCCGCCGGTTTTGACACCGACTGGCCCAAAAGAGGTGTATCGCGGTCTCTTCACCCGACGTCGTCGAGGAAGCTGACGACCATTACTGGCGGCATGCACTCAAGCAGCGGGCTAGAGTATGCGGGCATGTCTCGGCTGCTGGCTACGACATCGAGGTCATCGACATCGACGGCCTGAGGTGGGCTATGTCACAGGTTAAGTGGCCCACCCCAACCCCTCGGGTTCAACCGCCGTCGATCTCATCCATGGCCCCGCCGCTGATCTCCTCTGGCTCGCCGTCAACAATTTTCCATCCGACATGGCCATCGAGCCCCTTTTGTCATTTCTGAAGGACACGTTCTGCAACGCTGGCTTGGGATCCACAGCTTCCAAGTCAAACCACGTCGACGGCAACCACAAGGAGGGCACCCTCTCCGGCTCTTCCAAGGGGAAAGATCCCATCTGCTCTTCCAAAGGGAAAGCGCTCGTCTGCGACATCAGGGAGGGCACCCTACAGCCATGCTCTTCCAAGGGGAAGGAGCCCATGTGCGACAACATGGAGCACATCCAGGGTCCGTGCTCTTCCCACGGGAACGAGCCCATCCGTGACAAGTGAGGAAACCCATGATTTGTTTTGCCGTGCCTCTTCACAGGGGGAAACCCATGATTTGTTTTGTCGAGTCCCTTTTGTAGTGTAGTGAGAATATGTCCAGCTTTAATTGCTATATCTGGTTGTTTGCAGTATGCCTTGCTTATTTTAGTTGTTCACAATGTGATGCTCTATATGTGCAATTATTTACCATGCAGTACATTTCATCAATCCAGTTTTAAACATACTGATAGGAATGCATATATTTGCTTGCTGTTAAGCCTGTTATAGCTAGCATATGCCTCTTTTAAAGTTTTTTGATGGTTCGGTTGTTTGTAGTTAGCATATGTCCAGTTTCAAATGCTATCTTTGGTTGTTCGTAGTATGCCTTGTTTATTCCAGTTATTCACAACGTGATGTTCTATATGTTGAAGTATGAACTGTGCAGTTCAATTTCATCAGTACCAGTTTCAACAATACCACTATAAATGACTACATTTGGTTGCTGCATCTTGTAGTTAACACGCCTTTCCATTTTTATTTAACAATAATCAGTGTACTTAGACCGGCACAATACCAGTTTGAATGACTATGTTTGCTTGTTGTTAAATGTTAGGCCTGTTGCAGCTAACACACCTTTCCACTTGTTTTGCTTTACTAGCGTGCTTAAACCCTGCACACCGAAGCTATCTTTTGGAGATTATTTTGTCTGCCATCGATAATTTTGGTTGATGTTTAGCCTGTTGTACTTAACATGCTTCTCGATGTACCTACACAGGACAATTTTGGGAATGACTGTTGTTTTCCATCGAGGTTAGTTTCATCCCATGGCTTATATATGCTCACTGTTCAGGATATCGGTAGCTGGTACCATATAGGCCAGGGGCTGATAAGGCACTAATCGGTGAATCGGACTTTTAACTGAATATATCTGCAACTCATTTATCGTTAGGTTAACTAGGGCCATATTGAATATATCCGAGGCTACATAGCAACATGCACTGTACTTAATGTCTAAATATGCAATCCTAGGCTACATAGCAACAAGGAAGAGTGTTACATTAATGTTCTGATGATGTCTCGATATATGTAGAAGAGCAGCAGCAGCAAAAACAACAATGCAGCCCTGTTTGGATACTCAACTTAGCTAGAGGTTAGAGTTAGTTTCTAGCTCATGACTAACCCTGAACTAACTCCATCCAAAGAGTTGTTTGGATGGCAGGGTTAGATTGACAATAAATGCACTAGGAGAACTAGCTCCAATTAGCACCTCTGGGGTTGGATAGTTTTTGTGTGTGGGTTATAGATGCAACTAGCTCAAACTAACTGTAACCCATGGATACAGCAACAGTTAATTAGCCGATAATTTGTAAGAATGCAATAAACTCCTTCCGGCCCATAATATAAGATGTTAATTCATCTAATATGTGAGTATATTGGAGGTTATAAGATATTATAGAAGAGTGTTGTACTACATCATTGTGCAATTGCTGTTTAGCTTCTAATATTAACTTGGTGCTTTTAGGTACATATGTCATTGGTAAAGATCCATGCTTCGACCCTTTCTGCGTATGGGGCAATGAGATATCGATGAACCAGCATCAAGTGAGGAAGCTGATAAAGATTGTTAGTAAAATGGGTCCAAAGATGGCAATTAAACTATTTGTTTACACTTTATCCAAGACAACAGCGAACTGCAGGATGGTATGTAAGAACTCTGCAACCTTCTTTTTACTGCCCATAATGAGTTGTGTTAGATGACAATGTCTGAATCTTTATCCTTTTCAGTGGTTGCCAAAGCAGTTTACTCAAGATTACCTCTCAAACTACATGATTGGTGGGCATGCAAAGGTTAAAGTATTTCTACCAGAACACGATGATTATCTAGATGTTTTCATGAAGACCGTGAAGGATGGGAGGTCGGCCATCACAAGGGGTTGGACCAGAGTCGTGCGTGCCTTCTGCATGGAGGAGGGCACAATATGGGCATTCCGCTTCACTTTGTTCAGCAACCAGAATGTATTTCGCCTCTTTCTTTACCGTCTTTAATAGTAGAAGTATACAACTGTGGTTCATCATTCTATATTTGGTTCTTATGTAATTCTTGAACATATGTACCTATGAATCGAATAATGCATCGGTTGTTTGAACCTGATGGATATGAATAAAGCTATAGCATACATTCAAATTCAAATTAAAATCCGGTACAATTTGAAATAGCAGCAATTAAATTATGGTGAAATTACGCTCTCTAGGTCGTTAAGGCACACACACGGTTGGTAAAACACAAACCTTTGCAATATACACCATAATCCAAGATGGTTCACAGAGAGGAAACGTGTGCAAGCATGCACAAAGTTGCCGTTTGCAAAGCGTGTGCAATGTCAGACAATATCAGAAACGGTGCGGGCAAACTAAACGTTTGTGATAGTTGCCTTATCGTACACGATTCGCAACCATGATCTGTTTCTGATGAAGTATGCATCGTAAATGTTGCACCATGGAATAGCATCTGCTATAGTTGTCGTGTACGACGATGTTACGACGGTCCGACGTTTCGTAATCCTATCCGACACTCGTACGATGATTAGCTAATCTTCTTAATTAGTTATCGCATACGGTTTGGGACAAGCGAATGTGTTTGATTGTATGCTTATCATACATGTTCTATAATAGTGAACCATTTGTGATGGGTCGCGCATCGTAAATGTTGCACCACAGAATACCGACTGCGATGGCAATGCGAGCACAAACGAGTAGGAGTACTGTATATGCATCTTGGCTCCCTATCCCTGACGGTCTCTAGGTCATATGGGAAGGACCCCCCTATTGACCACACTCACTTGGCGACGGTTCCAAATGCCGTCGCAGAGTGGGGTTAAAAACTGTTTGTATAGCACCGACACATACCAGTGGCTACATTTTTCTGGATTGTAATCAAATGCCCATCTTAATCATGTCAGATCAAAGATGGCACGTGTGCATTTTACAAATCCTACAAACCAAATAGGCGTGTAGTAGTGTTCAAAACTGCATGTCGGCACTAACACGTTCTCTTCTTTTGCAGATAATAATAGGCTCGGAGGTGGATAATGTTTATAACGACAATCACATCGAATGCCTGGATCTGCATCTCTCAAATATTACTTTGAACTCCTACCGAGGGACCTTACCGGAGATTACACTCGCCAGGTTCTTTCTTGCCAGAGAAGGGTGCTGAGGGTACTAAGGTTGAACATGCATTTAATTAGGAAAGATGAATGGTTTGTTGATCAGAGCCGGCTGGTACTACAGAATGGAAGAGGCTCCAAAAAAGCTAAACTTCGTATTGGAAGAGCATATGACAGAGTAATTGGAAGTCATTGTGTCAAACCCATACATGACTTGTCAGCGGCTGATCCCTTTGCAAAAAAGCTAAACCGTTTGCAATGTTTGAATTTGGGCATTGTAATCTTTGAATTTGAACCTTGCAATATTTATGGTATTTGTTATATAATGTAATTGGATGTTTAATTTGGTATTGCAATCATGTCTTGTTAAAACTATATATATGTTGTTCTTCTGTACACAGAGCATAAATGTTCTGCAGACAGAGCATTCACATCGCACATGGACCACACTAGGTAACCCGTCGGCGATGAATTCATCAATCGCAAATGGTTATATACCAACAAGCGTTTGCCCACAACACGAACGGCTTATTCCATCACAAATAGCTCGGATGGATCAACTGTATGCCACGTATCACACACGCAACTCTAATCTGATTCGTGATTGATGTCTCTGACATCGCTCGCACAGTTCATCATATTTGCCATGTATCATTGTGCCGGCCTCTTCTCGCGTCCCTCGGCAAGCTTTGCTCGCCATTAGGCGCCGTGGCGCGCTCTACTCACTGATGTCTACTATGCAACCTTCTTCTTGTAGACGTTGTTGGGCCTCAAAGTGCAGAGGTTTGTAGGACAGTAGCAAATTTCTCTCAAGTGGATGACCTAAGGTTTATCAATCCGTGGGAGGCGTAGGTTGAAGATGGTCACTCTCAGACAACCCTGCAACCAAATAACAAAGAGTCTCTTGTGTCCCCAACACACCCAATACAATGGTAAATTGTATAGGTGCACTAGTTCGGTGAAGAGATGGTGATACAAGTGCAATATGGATGGTAGATATGGGTTTTTGTAATCTGAAAATATTAAAACAGCAAGGTAACTAATGATAAAAGTGAGCACAAACGATATTGCAATGCTAGGAAACAAGGCCTAGGGTTCATACTATCACTAGTGAAAGTTCTCTCAACAATAATAACATAATTGGATCATATAACTATCCCTCAACATGCAACAAAGAGTCACTCTAAAGTCACTAATAGCGGAGAACAAACGAAGAGATTATTGTAGGGTACGAAACCACCTCAAAGTTATTCTTTCTGATCGATCTATTCAAGAGTCCGTAGTAAAATAACATGAAGCTATTCTTTCCGTTCAATCTATCATAGAGTTCGTACTAGAATAACACCTTAAGACACAAATCAACCAAAACCCTAATGTCACCTAGATACTCCAATGTCACCTCGAGTATCCGTGGGTATGATTATACGATATGCATCACACAATCTCAGATTCATCTATTCAAACCAACACAAAGTACTTCAAAGAGTGCCCCAAAGTTTCTACCGGAGAGTCAAGACAAAAACGTGTGCTAACCCCTATGCATAAGTTCACACACGGAACCCACAAGTTAATCACCAAAACATACATCAAGTGGATCACGTGAATATCCCATTGTCACCACAGATAAGCACATGCAAGACATACATCAAGTGTTCTCAAATCCTTAAAGACTCAATCCGATAAGATAACTTCAAAGGGAAAACTCAATCCATTACAAGAGAGTAGAGGGGGAGAAACATCATAAGATCCAACTACAATAGCAAAGCTCGCGATACATCAAGATCGTACCACCTCAAGAACACGAGAGAGAGAGATCAAACACATAGCTACTGGTACATACCCTCAGCCCCGAGGGTGAACTACTCCCTCCTCGTCATGGAGAGCGCCGGGATGATGAAGATGGCCACCGGTGAGGGTTCCCCCTCCGGCAGGGTGCTGGAACAGGGTCCCGATTGGTTTTTGGTGGCTACAGAGGCTTGCGGCGGCGAAACTCCCGATCTATTCTGCTCTCCGATGTTTTTAGGGTATATGGACATATATAGGCGAAAGAAGTCGGTCAGGGGAGCCACGAGGGGCCCACGAGGGTGGGGGGCGCGCCCAGGTGGTAGGGCGCGCCTCCCTGCCTCATGGCTTCCTCGAAGCTTCCCTGACGTCTACTCCAAGTCTCCTGGATTGCTTCTGTTCCAAAAATCACGCTCCCGAAGGTTTCATTCCGTTTGGACTCCGTTTGATAAATATATGTACTGGAAAAAACAGAAACTGGCACTGGGCTCTGGGTTAATAGGTTAGTCCCAAAAATAATATAAAATTGTATAGTAAAGCCCATTAAACATCCAAGATGGATAATATAATAGCATGAATACTTCATAAATTATAGATACGTTGGAGACGTATCACTCACTTCCGTCGGCGCGCTCGGCTCGTGGACAAGTTTTCCTTGCGTGTTCAAGTGCTATATGCATATATATGCTTACTTGTCGTTTAGACGACCGCGGAGCACTTTGCTCGCGTCCCTCCGCGCGCGCTCTGCTAGCGGTTGGGCCTACACATGATCACGTCGGGGGCCCCATATGCATGCGGTTGCGCCGCGCGCGTCGCCATGCGATGCAGTTACATGCGGCACGATGGAGTTACGCGCTGCAAATTAGAACTGCCATCCAGGCGTGCCGATATTCCAGGCCGTCCGGCTTCCCCTTTAATTCCCGCGACCATTATAAACTTAGTCTCTTCAACCTTTCGATCACGCCCCACAACACAACAAGCACACCCACGACGACACATAGAGAGGGGATGTCTAGCTATGCTCCAATGGAGTTCGGCGAGCATAAAGTGAAGACCCACACGAGGGAGACGGATCTCTCGGTGGTGTACACCATCGACCTGGCCGTGGTGGACGACTACGTCAACACCGTTGAGCAGTTGCTTGCTCGAGAAAAGTACAAGGTGGTCGGCATCGACCTCCAGTACACCGGCGGTCGTCCCAACATGGATCAGAAGGTTGTCGTCGCCCAGTTGTGCGTGCGCCATCATGTCCTCATCTACCACTACTGCATAGCCACAGAGCCTTGCGACCATTTCACCAGGTTTGTCAATAGCACCGACTACAAGTTCGCTACGGTGGAAACCACCGACGATGTAAAAGCGCTTAGGGTTACCGGCTTGGCCTGCAAGAGCCTTGTCGAAATTCGTGAGCACTACAGGGTCTGGGGCAGCACGAACAAGGACTCTCTGGTTGAACTCGCCTCGGCCATCGTCGACCCATACTAGGAAAAGATGAAGCAGGATGCTAACAGAACATGTCCCGTATCCTGGCATGGGGCCTGGATGCGGCAAATGGATGAACCTCACCTCAGGTTCGCGGCCAAGAGCGTGTACACATGCTACGAGATGCACAGGCAGATCATTGACATGAGGAAGTGCCTCGTTACCGACATCGACGAGGCCGGATCGAGCCACAAGCAGAGCAGTAGCGGCAAGCGTCCCAAGAAGTAGATGATGATCAGATGATCGTTTATCCTAGTTAATCATGCATTTAATATATAGTTGACTTTGGTGTGTAGAAATGTCATGTGTGTAGTAGCCACCTATGTAATTATGCATGTAATAGTTTACTTTGGTGCGTGCAAATGTCATGTGTGTAATAGCCACTTATGTAATTGGATGTTTAATTTGGTTATGCAACCATGTCCTTATAAGTGTGTGTGTGTATATATATATGTATATATATGTATATATATATATGTATATATATATATATGTTGTTGTTCTATATGCAATCCCAATGCACAACACACACGTCCTATTAGCAGCAATCGTCTGTGTTATTATCGGTCTTCGCACACATTTCTGGTTACAGACCTGTTTGCCGCGTATCACACACATCTTGTTAAATTGAATCGTTTCTGTTCTCTTGGCTCAACGCAAACAATTAATCCGAGTGAACTTTATCGCACACACCTTGATCTGGCTGGCCGTTTCTTTTGTTCCACCTAATCACAAACAGTTCATCCGAGTGAACCGTATGCCGTATATCACACAAACCTTCATCTGGCTGCTCATTTCTGTTCTTCTGCCTCATCGCAAACAGTTCATTGAACTGAACCGTATGCCCTGCATCGCACACGCAACTAAAATCTGAACCGTGTTTGATGCATCCGTCATCACAAACGTTTTGTATCTTTTTTGACGGGTTTTTACATCACCGTCTGCGATTATTGCATTGCACACAGTTTCGTCGAAGGGTCTCTGATCGTAGTGTCTCATTAGCAGCATCCTGCAGTAGTGATACACTTATCTCTATGAACGCACCACATGCACACCCTACCCCTACGAGCACCTCTGATAGACTGAGCGAACATATTATCTTGAGATTGATGAAGTCACCTTAGGCGCCTCTGTAGTCAACGGGGACATCTCCTCCCACTAAGCGAACATCGCAGGAAAGCCTGAAATAAATCCAGAAAAATGCAAGCACCGGTGTCAAGTCTAGGACTTGAACTCTGTTGGGATGGTTCCACCACAAAGAACCTAACCATTTGAGCTAGGCTTAGTTCACAACATCTTCAAGGTCTTGATACCATGCGATCATTTGCGTAGAATATATGTTGAACTAGTTGGAACAAAAATTCTCTGCCATGATTTTTCAGTTTGTATACATGAAGTCTTATTTGTGATATGCATGCATACCTTTTGGTTTTTATTTTCTTTGCTTTTAAGAGTACTGGATGCAATTCCGTGACAGAGTATTGTGGCATTTGTACTTGGGGCTGGATAGCAAAGATCCGATGCACAAATTCATCAATACGGAAAATATGCACACTAAAAACACCTTTCACTTGTGGTGAAATTTGAGAGCAGTTTCATTCAACAAGTAGTGCAATAAACTCAAATAACATGCACATGTGACACGGGTACGTGGCAAAACCTCCTTAACGCGAGGAGTAAAAAACCCCGGGTATGGACTGGCCCGTCCACACAACATCACTATGAGAATTTTGAGTCAAAAGGCTTCTCTAGAACCTCTATAGAGATTTACGACACACTCTCCATGTTGCCAACTGGCAACAACAAAAACAACCACAAGAGGATTTCAGCAAAGCAGAGTTTATGCCCTTTTTTTGTTTTGCAAACTTCTCACAAACCGCTGAATGAAAAAGTACCAAATTTGTTCGAAAGGTAGACACACGAGTTCCAGAGATCTACTAAAAAAATTCAGATCAATCGGACACCATTTCCCTACCCAATTTTTTCATCTCCCAAAACTACTTTATGCTGAAACATGCAGCAACTCGAACTGATAAAACCACTCTCAAATCCACTGACACAATCTCAGTCCATCTAACTAGATCGAAGTACCCAAAGTAAGGAACTAGCTCACAAAGTTAGGTGCCAATCCAAGCATGTTTGAGCCTCCAATCACCGGCTTGGACACTGTCTAGTTTGTTAGAGTATATTTGGCATACTTGTATTTGGTAGTATTGGATCCATATCCCTCTCCTATGTTATCTCTATGGGGGCTTCTTGTCCTCCAAGACATGTACACAATACAATAGTAAACACCAATTCTACGATGAACCCACAAAGTGGTTCATTTCCAATAAGTAAACACCAATTCTACAACAAGTAAACACCAATATATACTTACCCACTAGGGTTCACTTCAAATTGAAAAAGCTCTTCCAAAATGTTTCTGTCAAGCAAAGTTAGCTAGAAGAAATAGAATAAACGCTAGTTGATTATTTATCTATCACTACTGGGGAAAATCTTATACACAGAATCTTAGCAGCAGCGTGGTTCAAAAACAAACGCTACTGCTAATTAGCAGTAGCGAGCTTCAGGAAACCGCGCTACTAATAGCTGAGTAGCAATAGCGCTCTAGGTGAAACGAGCGGTACTACTATAATTGCCACGACGTTGCCTCCAGGCTAGATATAGTAGCAGCGCCCTTATCATGAATGCGCTACTGCTAAAGTACTTAGTAGCAGCGTTTTTCTTCAAAACTCGCTGCTGCTAAGTATCACCGCAACTAATTAAGTTTAGTCCCATACTGCTAAGCGAACAAGGTGTTTACCAGCTTAAATATGTTACTTCTCAACCTATCTCGAGCACTTGGTCTTCATTGAACTATATGTGTAGGATTTGTGGCTGCAATATGAATCCTCGCCTGTACCTATACAGGTACAGTGAGGATTCATGTTGACTATTTAGATTCTACACAAAAAGATCAATGATGACCAATGTATATTTTTGATGTTTTTACATTGCTTAGAATTATAGCGTTTTTCTCTAGAAAAATAACTGCTTCCATTAGCAGTAGCGTTTTTCATTAAAACGCGCTATAGCTAAATGAGCTATAGCACGTTTCCTAATGAGCGCTACTGCTAGTTCGACTTAACCACCTGCGCGGGCACAAAATTTTGCTAAGTCCCTCCTTTCTCCCCCTGTTCCCCTACTCCTCTGTCGCCGCCGCCGCCCGAGGCTGCCCTCAACCTCACCGCCGCCGCCCGCCGCCGCTCTCGACCTCACCGTCGCCACCCTCGACCTCACCACCGCCGCCCTCGACCTCACCGCCGCCGCCCGAGCCCCCCCCCCCCAGGACCGCCGCCTCCCGATCCCGAGTCCGCCCTCGCCGCCCCTACCTCCGTCGCTGAGCACCTCCCCGCCACCGTCTCTCCCCTATCTGTAAGCCCCCCAATGAGGGAGTCCTGGACTAAGGGGTCCTCGGGCGTCCGGCCTGTTATCCATGGGCCGGACTGATGGGCTGTGAAGATACGAAGGCCGAAGACAATACCTGTGTCCGGATTGGACTCTACTTGGCGTGGAAGGCAAGCTAGGCGACCTATTATAAAATTTCCTCCTATGTAACCGACCTCATGTAACCCTAGATCTCTCCGGTGTCTATATAAACCGGAGAGCATAGTCCGGATAGGACATACTCATTACCATATACTCAGAGGCTAACCTTCTAGGGTTTAGCCATTACGATCTCGTGGTAGATCAACTCTTGTAACACTCATATTCATCAACATCAATCAAGAAGGAAGTAGGGTATTACCTCCATAGAGAGGGCCCGAACCTGGGTAAACATTGTGTCCCCCGTCTCCTGTTACCATCGATCCTAGACGCACAGTTCGGGACCCCCTACCCGAGATCCGCCTGTTTTGACACCGACATTGGTGCTTTCATTGAGAGTTCCACTGTGCCATCGACATAAGGCTCGATGGCCCCTTCAGTCGTCGGTAATGGCGTCGTTCATGGAGAAACCTTTCTTCGCGGACAAATCTTTGTGTTCGGCGGCTTCGTACTGCGGGCCAACTCACTTGGCCATCTGGAGTAGGTCGATAGCTACGCCCCTGGCCATCAGGTCAGATTTGGAAGCATGAACTACGTCGCGGATATCCGTGGAGACTTAATCTTTGATGGATTTGAGACCGCAGTGATCGCTCCCGTTCTCTCCGATGAACATGACTTAAATCTGTCATCGGAGCACACCCAGGAGATGGATCCTGTTGCTGCAACGGCCTCAGTACCGAAGCAGATCATCCCCTCCGAGGCCATAAAGTCCGCGGCGTTGGAGCCGCACGGACTCGACATCCTGCAATGCTTGCGTTAATGGAACTCCAGACTCGTCTCCGGCTACACGTTCCGGATCAAGTGCGCCTGCGGACACCGAGCTGGATTGGTTATCGATTTTCGAATTTAGCGCCGCAGACACCTTCCAGCATTTGCCTTTGGGTGACGTACTAAATTCTTTGAAGAACTTGTCCTTGGAGGATGACTCACAGCCGAACTATGTTCGGTTCGAGCTAGAGGCGGACGATGAGGAATCTTGCTTCCCACCCGCCACCCACTTCATAGCCACCGTCGACGACTTAACCGACGTGCTTGACTATGGCTCCGAAGACATCACCGGTATGGACGACGATGCCGACAATGAGCAAGGCCAAGACCCGTCATTCACTGGATGTTGGACGACCACCTCTTCGTACGACGTGTACATGGTTGATACACCCAAAGGATCTGGCGACGACAAAGAAGAGCCGGATAAGAGCAAACCCTCTGAGATGGAGTCCAAGCGCCGGCGCCCCAAACACCGTTCTAAGACTCGTCGCTCAAAGGATGGCAACACTGGCACTAGAGAAAATAGTACTCCGGGCGACGCCGAAAACAATGAAGACCCTGTCGGTGCTGCATCCGAACAGGAGGAACATGACAACACGCAAGACAACCCTGATGAACAGGCCATCGAAGATAACTCGGAGGACGATAGTTACCATCCACCCTCTAAAGAGGAGACAAGCCTCGGCAAGGAAGAATTCATCATGCCGGAGGACCCTCTGGAGCAGGAGTGCTTTAAGCTTCACCTCATATCCACTGCAAGGAGCTTGAAAAAGAAATAGCAGCAGCTTCAAGCCGAACAAGACCTGCTAGTCGACAGATGGACCGACGTCCTGACAGCCGAAGAATATAGCCTCAAGCGCCCAGCCAAAAGCTACCCGAAACGCAGACTACTACCTCAATTCGATGAGGAGGCACCAGGACACATATCTCCCTCGCGTAATGCGGAACGACCACCGCGTGGTCGAGACATGGCGGCCGACCGACCACCCCGCGGTCGGGATAAAGCAGCAACTCAGGCCGAATAGCAGCCTGCCCCACCACCCTGCAAAAATAAAGACGACAGAGTTCGGGGTCACACGTACGACCTTCGGCAGACCCTGGACAGTAGAGAAGGACACACATGATCGATCTACGGATCGCGAGGATGTGCCTCGAGGCACGAAGACGGCTACCTATTCGGACGTGATAAATCTAACCACGCCCGGGCCGAATGCCGCAGACGGACTCCATCAGAGCTACGCCGCGATGCGGCCCGGTACAGAGGTGCCGCACACCCTCTCTGCTTCACAGATGAGGTACTGGATCACGAATTCCGCGAGGGATTCAAGCCCGTCAATATCGAATCATACGACGACACAACCGATCCCACAGTATGGATCGAGGATTTCATTCTCCGTATCCATATGGCTCGAGGAGACGGCCTCCATGCCATTAAATACCTCCCACTAAAACTCAAAGAGCCAGCTCGGCACTGGCTTAACAGCCTGCCTGAAAATTCTATCGGCAGCTGGGAGGACTTGGAAGAAGCTTTCCTGGACAACTTCCAAGGAACTTATGTCCGGCCACCAGACGCCGATGACTTAAGCCACATAGTTCAACAACCTGGAGAATCAGCCAGAAAATTCTGGACTAGGTTCCTAACCAAAAAGAACCAGATCGTTGACTGTCCGGATGCCGAGGCCTTAGCAGCCTTCAAACACAGCATCCATGACGAATGGCTAGCACGCCACCTCGGCCAAGAAAAGCCAAAGTCCATGGCAGCCCTCACGGCACTCATGACCCGCTTTTGCGCGGGAGAGGACAGTTGGCTAGCCCGTAGTAACAACACAGCCAGCGAGACAGGCCCCTCTGAGGCCAAGAATAGCACTGGCAAGCTCCGGCACAATAGGCACAAACGTGGAAGCAATGACAACAACACCGATGACACCAGAGTCAACGCCGGATTCAGTGGCTCCAAGTCCGGCCAACGGAAGAAGCCCTACAAAAGAAACAATGAAGGACCTTCCAGCCTGGACCGCATACTCGACCGTCCGTGCCAAATACACGGCACCCCGGATAAGCAAGCCAATCATACCAACAGGGATTGTTGGGTTTTCAAGCAGGCTGGCAAGTTAAATGCCGAAAACAAAGAAAAGGGATCACAAAGTGAGGATGAGGACGAAGAGCCCCGGCATCCGAACACTGGGGGGCAGAAGAAATTTCCCCCCAAATCAAAACAGTGAACATGATATACGCTACACACATCCCCAAAAGGGAGCGCAAGCTAGCACTCCGGGACGTCTACGCGGTGGAGCCAGTCGCCCCAAAGTTCAATCCGTGGTCATCATTCCCGATCACTTTCGATCGACGAGACCACCCAACTAGCATCCGCCACGGCGGTT
Source organism: Aegilops tauschii subsp. strangulata (assembly GCF_002575655.3). Taxonomy (NCBI): domain Eukaryota; kingdom Viridiplantae; phylum Streptophyta; class Magnoliopsida; order Poales; family Poaceae; genus Aegilops; species Aegilops tauschii. The sequence continues at coordinate 7,662,196 of NC_053039.3, forward strand.
CAGCCGTACGAGTCCTGGACCCAATTATTGACAGGTTCCACCTAACGCGAGTCCTAATGGACGGTGGTAGGAGCCTCAACCTGCTCTATCAAGACACGGTATGGAAGATGGGCATCGACCCCTCACGAATCAAACCAACAAAGACTACCTTCAAAGGAGTCATTCCAGGCGTCGAGGCCCGCTGTACGGGCTCAATCACGCTGGAAGTGGTCTTCGGTTCTCCGGACAATTTCCGAAGCGAGGAGTTAATCTTCGACATCGTCCCGTTCCGCAGCGGCTACCACGCACTGCTCGGACGAACAGCGTTTGCTAAATTCAATGCAGTGCCACACTACGCTTATCTCAAGCTCAAGATGCCCGGTCCATGCGGCGTCATAACAGTCAATGGCAACACGGAATGCTCCCTCCGAACAGAGGAGCACACCGCCGCCCTAGCAGTAGAGGTACATAGCGGCCTTCTCAAACAGCGCCATAGTGCGGCTGCCGAGCCCCTGGACACCATCAAGAGGTTCCGAACTACACTGCAGCAGGACAGCAAGGCTCGTCAAGAGCTCGACTAGCAATTCGGCCTCCGTCCCAGTCCCGATGAAGTAGTGGCATTCGTACCACGCGTACATAATTACGCGCTCAAAATTCCATGGACATCGATGGAGGCACAAGCTAACCCGGGATCTACAGTTCGGCTAGACCGACCCTGGACACACTTTTTCCTTTCTGTTTCAGGTTCCTCTTCCCGTGAGCCTGATCACCAGCCCCTTCGAAGGATCGGCATACAAAGGGGGCATGCAGCATAGGTGCGTAGGGTAACCTCCATACGTTCTTCTTGACGGTATTTTTACTTATTTCCCAGGACCCGCACGCTGCTCCTTCTTGATCCCGGCATGTTAAATAGTCCGGGTGCTTATCACACTATTTGTATAAGATACGCCTTGACGTATCCATTCAGTTATAATAAAAATGATTTGCGGCCCAGTTTCTGTGGTTTTCGCTTCTTACTTCATTTTATTTCGATCTGCTTATTAGCTACATCGGTACTCTTTTGTACGTTTCATATTCACCAGGGGCTGCTTATCGCCCCATAACATGGTAACAAAGTCCGAACATTTCTTGTATAAAAGTTCGGCGCCCCGAATTTAGCATTATATGCATTGGCTCCGAATCATGTCTTTGGTCAATAGTTGGGTTGCCCGGCTCCTGTGCTTCCTACCCTACGTTCTGCTCTATCGGCTAGGGTAGTAAAGGGAGAACCACTGCGATTGTGCCCTGGCCTTGACCGGATGAGCACCTCAGTAGAGAAAGCCGAAAACTGACTGTCATGATACGACGAGAGCCAGTCAGCTGTTCGAGGGTTACAAAATCGTTGGAGATTTTTCCGCGTCACGCGAAGGATCGGCACTTCCCGATCAGATGCTGACAGCACCCTGGCTTGGACCAGGGGCTACGCACTTGCTTAATTATAACATTCCTATGGCTAAGTGAGGGCGTTTAAGCCATATAGTCTGATTGCCATGTTCGTTGCGCTAAACAACTCCTTCAAGGACCATATAATTGGATCAAGATTGTTTAGATCCTGTCCTGAACACCTCCGTACTAATTACGTGAGGGCAGAAGCCGACGAGTGGCCAACCCTCAGGTTGCATATAAAACGGCCGCACAGGAGGAAACAATTTAAAGCATAATGAAATTACATTACAAAACAAGCTTTGTCTTTATAATACAAGGCAAAGGACAACATGAATGTATTCATTCGAAAATAATGTCCTTCGAACATTGAGCTGCCACAAGTAGAGACCCTTCGATGACATCCGCAAAATATTTCTTGGGTGTGTGGTGCTCCTTGCCCTCCGACGGCCTGCTGGCAACTTCAACTGCGTTCATCTTCGCCCACCACATCTTGCAGCGAGCGAAGGCCATACGGGCACCTTCAATACAGACAGAGCGCTTGACAACGTCCAGCCGCGGACAGGCATCCACTAGGCGCCTCACGAGTCCGAAGTAGCTGCCGGGCATAGCTTCGGCTGGCCATAGCCGGATTGTCAAATCCTTCATGGCTAGTTCGGCCACTCGGTGCAGCTCCACTAGTTGCTTCAGCTGGTCGGTGAAAGACACGGGATGCTCTGGTGTCGCATACTGCGACCAGAATAGCTTCTCTGTAGAACCTCCTCCTTCGGCTTGGTAGAACTCTGCAGCGTCTGATACGCTGCGTGGTAGATCTGAAAAAGCCCCTGGGGAACTCCGAACCCGGGTTAGTAAAAGGTACTGCCTCTCCACATACTTGCTTTGCATCTTAAATGCCTTACCCGCCGTGATCTTCTTGGCCTCCTGGATCTCCCAGAGAGCGACCTGGGCCTCATTCCGTGCGGTCTCCACACTCTGATGAGCCTTGGTAAGTTCGGCCCCTCGAGCCGACGCATCATGCTCCAAGGTCTCACATTTTTTCACCGCATCCTGGAGCTCCTGCTGGACCTCCTTGACTCGGGCCTCAAGCTTTTTCCGGGCGGCTTGCTACTCGACGGCCTTCCCCTCGGCTTCGGCCAAAGCCTTTTTAGGGCCTCCACCTCGGTTGCGGCTCTTGCACATATTATGACACTACGGTCAGTATACAACGCTTGTTCTTTTCGAACACACAACACGTCGTCATTTACCTTGCTTCTCCCGGAGCTGAATCGTCACCTCGCCGAGCTTGTTCTCGGTCCGCTCCAGCCTCTGCTTCAGTTCAGAGACTTCGGCAGCATGCGAGGTTGCAGCCAACAGCGACGCCTGCTTATGCATACATATCACGTTAGTCTCCTACAATAAAATATTGATCCTCTGTCCGGTTCTTGTCGCCGAACACCGGACAGTGTCTCAGGGGCTACTGACTACATGGGGGTTTTCTCTTTCTATGTCACTTACCTCGAAACCTGTCAACAGGTTGCTGCAGGCTTCGTGCAGTCCACTCTTGGCAGACTGAACCTTCTTGATCACCGTGCCCATAAGGACACGATGCTCGTCCATAACGGAGGCGCCTCGTAGCGCCTCCATCAGGTTATCCGGCGCCCCTGGATGGACAGGGACCACTGGCGGAAGTGGTGCACCCCCCTCCTTCAAAGGGGGCTGCCCGCCCGACTCCGGAGCCATATGGGCCTCCGAAATCGTATTCGGCTGAGGGCCAAGCTGGATGCGGCCCTCTTTGCCAGTCTCCATGGGGATCGTCCCCTCCATATGTCCGGCAGTGGAGGCTTTGCCTCGTGGCGCCTCCCGGACAGCGTCCTGGGTTCCTACCCGGTTCGGATCGGCCCTCCGGGACAACACTTCGGTGTCGTCCCCGGCCCCGGGGGAATAAGCAAGCGGTGGCGACTGGCTCGCCATCTCCGACGGAGCCAACGAACTTCCAGACGAGGATCGCTGGATTAGGTCGCGGGCCGGACTGCAATGGTACAGTTAACTACATCAAGATAATGGAGAGAAAGTGCTGGATGTGCGCATAAATAAGCCATGTCACTTACGACGCGGCCTGGGGCTTAGTGCGGGGGCTTCGTTCCGGACTGCTGTCAACGTCCCATGCGGTGTTGACCGCTGGAACGCCCTTCCCCTTTTTGGGCGCCTCCGCCTCCAGATGCGCCGGAGCCGCCCTTCCCCTTTTTGGGCGCCTCCGCCTCCAGATGCGCCGGAGCCGCCCTCTTCTTCTTCCTCTCCTGAGGGGGAGGATTGTTTTCTTCCTCCTCCTCCTCTTCCTCGTCATTGTCCTCAGGGACAGAGGAATGAGTTTCGTCGTCCTCGGACGCCACATCCGAAGTACCCTTACGACGGAGGCCACTCTTGGCCCGCTTTGCCTTCTTCTTGGCCTTCTTCTCTGGCGCCTTATATGGCGCCGGTACCAGCATCTTCTCTAGACGCGGGATGACTGGTTCCTCGGGCAGCAGAGCCGGACACTAGATCCGCTTTGCCCTCTCCATCCAGTCCTGAAAGAGCAATAACAAAAGCTCAGACATCATCCTCGAAACAATTAGGTTGAGGACTCGTTCGAAATAACATACCTTGCTGGCGGGGTGTGTACAATCGTGACCACAGTCCGAATCCGTGGCTGGTGGTTTCTCATTGCCCTTGAAGAGCAATTTCCATGCGCCCTTGTGCGTAGTCTCGAAGTGCCTCACCAGGGTCCGGTGCTTCTTTGGATTGAACTCCCACAGCGGGCGGCTTCGGCGCTGGCATGGAAGGATCCGGCGAACTAACATCACCTGGATCACATCAACGAGCTTGACGCTCTTGGTTACCATGCTCTGAACACGCGTCTGCAACGCTCGTCAGGAGAACACCAGTCCGGACGCTTCTCGACCCAGGAGATGAGTCGCATAGGAGCGCCGAAGCGGAATTCGGTAGCCGCGGCCCAGGTGGTGCCGCGTGGTTCTGTGAAGTAGAACCACTACTTCTGCCACTCCTTTACCGTATCCACAAAGGTGCCTTTGGGCCAAGAGACGTTGGACAATTTACTCACCATTGCCCCTCCGCACTCCGCGTGCTGGCCATCTACCACCTTCGGCTTCACGTTGAAGACTTTGAGCCACAGTCCGAAGTGGGGGTGGATGCGGAGGAAAGCCTCGCATACGATGATAAACGCCGAAATGTTGAGGAAGGAATTCGGGGACATATCATGGAAATCTACCTCGTAATAATACATTAGCCCGCGGACGAAGGGGTGAAGTGGAAACCCTAGCCCGCGGAAGAAATGGGGGATGAATACCACCCTCTCTGCGGGCTCCGGCGTGGGGACGATCTGTCCCTCGGCCGGCAGACGGTGGGCGATCTCCTTCGCCAAATATCCGGCCGCCTCCGTGACGGAGGAGACCATCCACTTGCCCTGACCACCGGATCCGGACATGGTTGCTGGGGTGGAAAGGAGATTGGAACTTGGGCGCTGGAGCTCGAGGTTGGGAAGGTAGAGACAGAGAGAAAGCGTGAGAAGAGGAAGGGGGAATCCTTATCTCCTTACAAAGGCAACAAATATTAAAGACCTCCTCACTCGCCTTGAGATTCGCCTATTCCCAAGGGCTGTGTAAACGACACGGTTGGGTTACCCATGCCCGCATTGATGAGAATCCCGTGATAAGGGGACACGATCTTTGCTTCGACAAGACGTGCCAATAGCAACCGCGTTTTGAAGCGTGGGATGGCAGATAAAAAAATGGTTCGATTATGGCCGGACAGGCGTACATCATGTTGTAAAATGCTGTCAGCAGATCAGACTCGTACAAATATATTCTCTCTGCGGTTGTGTGTGGAGTGCGTTACAGATCCGGATACAATAATCACATCTGAAGACTATCCTGGAGTTCAGAAGAAGGGAACCTGCCTTGAAATGCCGAAGGCAATCTGCGCGCGGGACTCCTCATCATTGAAGCTAGGTTTAGGGGCTACTGAGGGAGTCCTGGACTAAGGGGTCCTCGGGCGTCCGACCTGTTATCCATGGGCCGGACTGATGGGCTGTGAAGATACGAAGGCCGAAGACAATACCTGTGTCCGTATTGGACTCTACTTGGCGTGGAAGGCAAGCGAGGCGACCTATTATGAAGATTTCCTCCTATGTAACCGACCTCATGTAACCCTAGATCTCTCCGGTGTCTATATAAACCGGAGAGCATAGTCCGGATAGGACATACTCATTACCATATACTCATATGCTAGACTTCTAGGGTTTAGCCATTACGATCTCGTGGTGGATCAACTCTTGTAACACTCATATTCATCAAGATCAATCAAGCAGGAAGTAGGGTATTACCTCCATAGAGAGGGCCCGAACCTGGGTAAACATTGTGTCCCCCGTCTCCTGTTACCATCGATCCTATACGCACAGTTCGGGACCCCCTACCCGAGATCCGCCGGTTTTGACACCGACACCCACCCTCCCCCACCCCCTCTCTCTGCTTAGTTAGTAGATGTTTTTTAGTAGTAGTAGATGTTAATTTAGGGTTCATAGATAATGATTTTTAGTAGTAGTTGAACTAGTGTAGTTTTAGTTGAACTAGTTTAGTAAGTAAATTAATAAACTAGTTGAACTAGTTGAATTAATAGAACTAATGTATTTTTAGTAAAAATAATAATATAACTAGTTGAACTACTTTATTTTTAGAAAGAACTAGTTTTTTTTTCTATTTATAGTAAGTTTATATTTAGTAAGAACTAGTTGAATTAATAGAACTAGTTGAACATGTCATATTTGTTGTTATTTTTTTAGTTTAAGCAATTATTCGGGATGTATTAGTTTCCTATGTTTTGCCGGAGTGGCCTATGTTTTGCCGGAGTGTTGATTAGTTTCCGTTCCCGCAAATTTCAGGCGCTCGATATGTCCTTTTTTAGCAAAGGTCATTCCGGATTTTTCCATGAATTCTGGCATGACTTGTGCTAGAATATGTAGGAAATATCGAGTCGCCTGGATTTTCTCGAAAAGTAATGATCTAATTTAGGTTTTTTAGTACATATATTTAATTGTACAAGTTTAATCTTTGAATTATGAACGTAGGAAATGTTGTACTCGGATGACGAAAGTCTCCCGGGGGAGTGCAGCTGGTGCTACGACGATCGAGGTCTGTGCGACAGGTGCCCTGACCTGGACGAAGATCGGCTCTTCAGCATTAAGCTCGAGGAGACCTTCGACGTTGAAACGGTACGCAACGACGACAAGTGTTTTTTCGTAATTAAGCATGACTTCAACTATTTCAACGTCTAATTTTCATCTTTTACAATTCGACTAGCTTATCCCATGCCATGCAAGACGCTATGTCTTGGAGAGGATGGGTTTTGAAGACCATGAAAATTTTGAAACAAAGAAAATACACCTAAGGACCCATCATGATATGGATTTTGAAGTAAATCTGTACAATTCTCAGAGCGTAACCCACTTTGGTTGCCAAAATTGGGAAGCACTTTGCAAAATGTATGGTTTTTATGAGGGTATGATTGTCACCATGGATCTTGGTGATCCTGACATCGAGCAAAACAATATGGACATTTGGGTCCTTGTTGATACGCTTCCGATTCTACCGCTATGTGAGTTTCTCAAACATAGTTATTAAATAATTTATATTATTTATTTCAAAATAGTTGACAGCTTATTCCCATTGACAGCTTATTTTCATTCTTCAAAGAATGTGCGGAAGATGGTAGACAAAACCCACTACACCGATGGCTCCGAATTAACTTATAAGGAGAAAAATCATCTTATCGCATTTTGTACTTTCTTTGAGAATTACAATACCTATTATCGAACTCCTCCAAATTATGGTCAATACGTGCCACTAGTGCACGTGTTGAACCACGATAACTTCTATGGAGATACCCTGGTAAGATTTTTTACTATTACGACATCCGTGCATATTTTGCATACTTCTAAAACTAGTACATCATTGCTAACTACGAAGTTATTACTATTTTTTTCAACAGAAAATCCCGATGGATTGTGTGCCTCATCTGATGTATCAGAATGGTCGCCTTGAAGTTCTGAACATACAGCCAGGTCATCCTACGGATCTCACCTGTGCATATCGGATTTCTGTAACCGGTGAACACATGCTAATCAAAGAATGGAAAAAATGTTTGGACATTCGTAAGGAGGTTCTTGGAAGCAACATTAAGCGAAAGGCAAGAATTGGAGACAGGATAATTTCCATTCTCCATAATGGAGAGCCAGGGGCTATCTTGTTTTTTGCTATTTTACCTTAGAGAATATAGTAGGTCCTAAGAGAATGTAGTAGGTCCTATGAGGTACAATATGTTTATTATGTGGTACAATGTGTTAGAGTTGATGATGAGGAGTAGTTGTGATTATGACTAGTGACCAACTTGCTATGTGATGTCTCATCGATTAAAACAATGATCATGAGGAGGTGTTATATGACAATGATGTATTATGATGATAAGTTGTTAATGATATGATGATGATGATATTTATTATATCATTGCGTGAAAGAACCGCAGATTAGTTTCAGGTGGATGTCCATCCACTTGAAACTAGTCCACGGTTCTTTCACCCAGTGATGTAATAACTCATTATGATGTAAAAACAATCTCTAAATTGCTGCTGTATGAAAACTTGTATAGAGGTGTATGAATACAACATGAAATAAAAAAGAAATAAAATACGGAATAATAGTAGTAGCGCGGGCTGGGAGAAGCGCTACTAGTAATTACCAGTAGCGCCGTGTGGAGAAAGCGCTACTACTAAGTCGGTGTAGCAGTAGCGTGGGTTAACCAACGCTACTGCTAACCTTTAGCTGTAGCGCCGTACCAGTAGCGCTCTTGCCCACGCTACTGATAGGCCTAAAACCCGCGCTGCTACTAGGCTTTTCCCTAGTAGTGTATACTAACAAAAGTTTTGTGTTGATTATATTGTCTTACCTAAGCTTGCATAATAAACATAAAAGAGGTAGTACGGGATAATGTATGTCTCCAACCATACACACACACACGGTCTCAAAGTCTCACACCAAACCAAAGAAAACAAGATAAAAGAGTTCACAAGCGCTGAAACGAAGCAAATAACACTCGAGATTGTGATTTGGCAACTCCCCTAGGAAAGCAAATGCAAATCCGCGGTCTTGACCTCTCTGATCCCTCTTTGGCATCGAGATGCCAAAAAGGCAAAGAGGGACTAAACGACCCAAGGTGGTAGACCCGGTCCTCCTCCTCCTCCTCCTCCTCCTCCATGGATTCCTCCGAGTCATTGTCACTGTCCTCCTGGTGCTCCTCGTGAATGTCCTCATCCTCGGCATCGGCACCATGGAAACCAGACGTAGCAGCGTTGGAGTCATCGGAGTCGGTCCATTTGTTGATCTTCCCAATCCACCTGTCCTCTGAGGTCTCTTCTTCTCAGAGCCACTCTGCACCTCAATCTCAAGCTTCCTAATCATGGTGACGTGGCACTGTCGGGCAATCTTCTCAGCCACACGTGCCTTGTACATAGTCTTCTGAGTATCCACCTGAATGCAGAAAAGCTTCCTCATCATCTTCTTGAGTTTGATGTCCCAAGTAGGCTGATCCGAGGGTGGTACATAGTCAGGCTCCTCAGACCCATCAGACTTTCTCCTAGAATATTGATCTCTGGTGCATCTGGCACAACTCCCCAGTTCTCCTTCCGCATGAGCTTCATCACATCATGAGTGGCAAGCTCGCCAGTCTCTAGGGGCTCATCTGGAGCCGCCCAAGTAGTAGTGATGAGCTTAAAGAGATAGGACCCATAGATGGGGACCTTCCTATCATACATAGCAGCAGTGAGCTCAGACCACATCACATGTGAAACATCCAGCATGCTAGTCTTGTTCTTTGCTACTTGTGAGTTGCGTTGGGAGTTCCCGAAGAGGAGAGGATGATGCAGTACAATAGAGATAATTATTTCCCTCAATTAAGAACCAAGGTTATGAATCCAGGAGAACTACACATGACCTCGTGAACAACACCTACACACAAAAGAACAAATACTTGCACCCAACGCAAAAAGGGGTTGTCAATCCCTTGGCGGTTAATTGCAAGGATCAAGTCTGAAATTGATAGATAGATAAACAAAAACACAAGATAAAATAAAGGTAAATAAATTTCAAAAATGTATTTTTGGATTTTAATATATGATAAAGATAGACTCGCGGGCCATAGTTTTCAATAGAGGCTTCTCTCTTAAACATAAAAGCATACGGTGGGTAGACAAATTACTGTTGGGCAATTAATACAAAAGCGCATAGTTATGACGATATTCAAGGCAATGATCATGTATATAGGCATCACGTCTGAGACAAGTAGACTGACTCCTGCCTGCATCTACTACTACAACTCCACACATCGACCGCTATCCAGCATGCATCTAGAGTATTAAGTTCATAAAGAACGGAGTAATGCCTTAAGCAAGATGACATGATGTAGACAAAGTAAACTCAATCAATATGAATAAACCACATCGTTTTATCCTTAATGTCAACAATACAAATACGTGTCTTTTCCCCTTCTGTCACTGGGATATAGATCATCGCAAGATTGAACCCATCACAAAGCACCTCTCCCATTGCAAGATAAATCAATCTAGTTGGCCAAACCAAACGGATAGATCAGAGAGAAATACAAAACTATAACAATCATGCATAAAAGAGTTCAGAGAAGACTCGAATAATATTCGTGAATAATTTGATTATAAACCCATAATTCATCAGATCCCAACAAACACACCGTAAAAAAAGATTACATCGAATAGAACTCCAAGAACATCGAGGAGAACATTTTATTGAAGATCAAAGACAGAGAAGAAGTCATCTAGCTACTAGCTATGGACCCGTAGGTCTGTGGTAACACTACTAGAAAAAGGGCTATAGATGGGATTGACACTAATGGCGCACCAGACAAGCGGTGCGCCATTAGTATATACTAATGGCGCACCACCTTCTGATACGCCATTAGAGTTGAAACTACTAATGGCGCACCAGGCGCAGGGTGCGCCATTAGTATCAAATTTTTTTTAACTAGTGCGCCTGTCCAAACATACTAATGGCGCATCCAGACGAAGTGCGCCATTACTAGTTGTAACTAGTAATGGCGCACCTGGCCCAGGGTGCGCCATTAGTATCAATTTTTTTTAACTAGTGCGCCTGTCCAAACATACTAATGGCGCATCCGGACACAGTGCGCCATTACTAGTTGTAACTAGTAATGGCGCACCTGTCCCAGGGTGCGCCATTAGTATCAAATTTTTTTTTAACTAGTGCGCCTGTCCAAACATACTAATGGCGCACCTGTCCCAGGGTGCGCCATTAGTATCAAATTTTTTTAACTAGTGCGCCTGTCCAAACATACTAATGGCGCATCCAGACACAGTGCGCCATTACTAGTTGTAACTAGTAATGGCGCACCAGGCCCAGGGTGCGCCATTAGTATCAATTTTTTTTTAACTAGTGCGCCCGTCCAGACATACTAATGGCGCACCCTGGGACATTAGTAAGTGGGCAGCAACAAGATATTTTGGACAGCCTCTCCTACCCACACTCACTTTCTCCCCACTTCATTCTCTCCACCTCCTCCTTGTCTCGGGTGCCTCCTCTTTTTCACCTCATTTCCACCATAGATTCATTCAATTCATGGATGGCTATCGGTGGCAAGGTGATGAAGATGACTACGAAGTCGTCCATGGGGGCCGGGCAAGAAATGAGGAAGGGTAGCAAGACAACCACCGCGGCTCGGGCGGGCGAGAAGACGAAGAATCCCCAGGAGATGATCACGACGGTGATGCTGTACACAGTCATCATGTAGAAGATGCAGGACATGATGATGAGGAAGATGCCGGAGCAGACGACGGGCATGATCATGAAGATGATGATGCCGGCGGAGCAGACGACGCTGGACCATCGATGGTCTGGGTGCAGGACCCTCATATTCAAGAGCTGCTTCTCAAGTAGACGGATAATGCAAGAGCTGCCACCCGAGAGAAAGCCAAGATGGATCAACTTGAGTTAGACGCGGTTACTCCATTGTATGAAGGATGGACGCCCGAGGATACCCGCCTAAAAGTAACGCTCATGGCTCTGGAGATGAAGGTAAAACACAAAATGACCGACGCATGCTTCGACGAGAACATGTCATTCTGGCACGAACGTCTTCCCAAGGGGAACAAGTGCCCGACCAGTTTGGAGGAGGCGAAGAAAATTGTGTGTCCTCTAGATTTACCGCACGTGAAATACCATGTGTGCATGAACAATTGCATCATTTATCGGGACGAGCAGGCGGAGTCTACCATATGTCCGGTGTGCGGCGTCACTCGATACAAGAAGAGGAAGAAAGCTCCTCAAAAAGTGGTGTGGTACTTTCCGATCACTCCTCGTCTGCAGCGGTATTTCGCGGACCCTAAGGTAGCAAAGCTCCTGCGTTGGCACGCGGATAGGGAGGAGAAGAAGCGAGAAGATGATGCAAATGATCCGGAGATAGATAAAAAAGACAAGATGCTGAGTCACCCTAAGGACCACCCTACCTAAAGGACGTCCGTTCCACAGAAGAACTCCATTTGCGAAAAAGAAGGGCAAGAAGATTGTGAACAGATAGCTAGCTAGCCAAGATCGATTGTATTTAAATCGTAGCCTTCATTTCTCGATTGTATTTCATGGGCACTTTTTGAACTATCATGAATATTTTTAAATTTCATGGACACTCGATCTCGATCCCCCTCCATCTCGATCGCTATCCCACCTCGCCGGATCCGGTCCCCCTCGCCGCCGAGCACCCCCCGGTCCACCGGCCCCCCGCACCCCGCGCACCCTCCCCCGCTCCACCGGCATTACTGTTTGATGATATTTTTTAAATAATTATTACTGTCTTATAAAAAAATATTACTGTTATGATTTAAACAAGTTTGAACATATTTAAACACAAATAAATATCAAACAGCATTTTAAATGCATAAAAAAAATTTGTGGAGCCTGGGAATCGAACCCAGGACCTCCTGGTGTGAGAACTAGCTGCTGACCAGTCGAGCTAATAGAGGGAACTTGGTGTGGATCAGGTCAGGTGGAAGATAACCTGTTGGCTCGAGCAGAAATAAAAAAAATACTAATGGCGCACCAGGGTGAGGTGCGCCATTAGTATGGACGCACTTATGGCGCACCGAGGGGTGGTGCGCCATTAGTATGGATGTACCTGTTGGATAACCTATCCCCTCTCTCCCTCGCCCTCGATCCCCTTCCCCTCTCCTCTCCCGACGCCGCTGCCCCGCCGCCTCGACGCCGCCCCGTCGTCCTCGTCTCCGCCCCGACGCCCCGACGCCGCGACGCCGCTGCCCCGCCGCCTCGACGCCGCCCCGTCGTCCTCGTCTCCGCCCCTACGACGCGACGCCGCCCTCTCCTCTCCCGACGCCGCCTCCCCGCCGCCCCGTCGTCCTTGTCTCTCCCCGACGACGCCCCCGTCTTCTACGCCCGCAGGTACCCCATCCAAATCACCCCCGCCTCCATTTCCCACCTCTCCCTCTCTGCTCCTAATACAACAATCTGTCCCTATGCGAGCAACCACAGATTTTAGCAAGTTTGTTTCTGTTGCAAGCTTGTTTATATATTATCAGTGCTTGGGTTGTAACGTGCGTCCCCCTAGTAATGGAACACGGAGCATATACTGATGCTAGTACTAGTTTAGTGATGCACCAAAAGGACAGTTTCAGCAACTCACTTCATGGCTATTTTTGGCTTGGCTACTCTTTGTGCTTTATTGTACCACACTACAGTTACCACTGTCTGGTGTAGCTGCTGCTCTGCTTATGGCAATTCGTAACGTCCGTGCTAATGTGTTTGATCTATTGATCTCAACTAGTTTGTATTTAAGGTTATATATACTGGGCCCCTTTTACTTTCCACCATGGATAGCAGTAATCTGCACACTGTTTTAACATTTCAGCATTCTGAATTTCAATAACTCAGTTGTGAGCACTGGTATCCGATGGCACTAGCACTCGTCTATTTTCAGTGCTACAACTAATTAACATGATTTCATACTGCATATATGTATTTAAGTTATGCTGGGTCCCTTTTACTAGGTCGTATTTAAGTTATGCTGGGTCCCTTTTACTCTCCACCATGGGCAGTAGTAATCTGCAGACTGTTTTAGCATTTCAGTATCCTGAATTTGAATAACTCAGTTCTGATGGCACTAGCATTGGTCCATCTTCAGTCTTGCAACCAGTTAACAGGATCTCATACTGCACATATGTACATTCCTTTTATGTATCAAGGTGGCAAAATGTTTGTTTGTTCTGTAAAATAGCATGGCAAATTTAGTGCGGAGGAAATAACCACATGTCCTTGATTGATTTGTAGTTTTGTAGTTGGTTGTTACAGAATGCAGTACCTTGGTTGTGAAGATAATAAAAATTATGACAATGTTGTGCAGGAGTAGTAATAAGAGAAGATCGCTCTGAGGTGAAGGAAGCAAGTGAGAGGCAAAGTGAGTTATTCTCTGGTCGTGTATTTAGTTAGTTACTTACTCCTGGTAGCTAATAAGTGGTTACTCTTTGGACTTTGGTGGTGTATGTATCAAAGCATGTTGTAAATATAGCAGCTCTGTTCCTTTTGTTGTAATGCCTAATGCCTTCATATTCTACTTGTATCACTGTATCCTTGTAGCAAAAGTACAAGGATCAGATCACTTGGGCATGAAATGGTTCCAGAAACCAAAAGCCTGTTGTACATTATAGCAGTTCTCTGTGTTTTTGTGTAATGCCTAATGCCTTCTCTGTGTTTTTGTGCATAGATTTTAGGGCAAATCTAGCATAGTATAGTTAGCAAAGTTAGAAATCTTTTAGGAAATTTTAAAAACAGTAGCAAAAAAATTAGGTATAAAAACAGTAGCAAATAAAAAAAGAGTAGCAAATATAGCTAGGGAAATTTTGTTTAGGTATAAAAACAGTAGCAAATAAAAAAAAGCAGTAGCAAATTAAAAAAACAGTAGCAAAAATTTAGGTATAAAAACAGTAGCAAATATAGCTAGGGCAATTTTGTTTAGGTATAAAAAACAGTAGCTACAATTTGTAAAAAGCATGAGCAACTGAAAAATCATCCTGAAATATAGCTAGGACAAACTTCAGTTTTTTTTTGTTTGTAACAGAAACTACAGTAGTAAATATTTCCTGAAGTAAATATTTTCAGTCATTACAAATATGATACTGCTTGGAGATGATACTGCTTGGAGATGATACTGCTTGGTGTATTTTCCATGTTGTGATGGAGGCCTTTTTTGCCTTGTCCACCCGAGAGGCCCTTGAGTTTGCCGGAATGTCGATTAACTTCCGTTCCGGCAAATTCGGGTACTCCATATGTCCTATTTTCAGCAAAGGTCATGCTGAAATTTTCCGTGAATTTTAGCATGACTTTGCTAAAAATAGGACATATGGGGTACTTGTGACTAATGCATGGGCCGGGGTATCTTAGTAGTTAATTAAGTAGGATCAGCTGCCTCTTGTGTTATTCATATAGAAGTGTGATATCTACTCATAGTTATTACTAATGTCAGTTGCTCGTCATCGATAAACCCTAATCTGTTAGGATGACCTACTAAAAAAGCCCATACCACATATTCTATTTGGATGGACGTGTTTTCACCACACTGTGGATTATCTTATTGGACCCAACAGAGATGATGTAGTTTTGAATTATGAACATAGGAAATGTCGTCATCGGACGACGAAAGTCTCTCGGGGGAGTGCGACTGGTGCCACGACGGTCAAGGTCTGTGCGACAGGCCTCACCTGGACGATGATCGGCGCTTCAGCATTAAGCTCGAGGAGACCTTCGAAGTTGAAACGGTATGCAACGACGACAAGTGTTTTTTTCATAATTAAGCATGACTTCAACTATTCCAACGTGTAATTTCATCTTTAACAATTCGAGTATAGTTTATCCCATGCCATGCAAGACGCTATGTCTTGGAGAGGATGGATTTTGAAGATCATGAAAATTTTGAAACGAAGAAAATTCACCTAAGGACACATCATGATGTGGATTTTGAAGTAAATCTGTATAATGCTGAGAGCGTAACCCATTTTGGTTGCAAAAATTGGGAAGCATTTTGCAAGATGTATGGTTTTGATGAGGGTATGCTTGTCACCATGGATCTTGGTGATCCTGGCATCGACCAAGACAATATGGACATTTGGGTCCTTGTTGATACGCCTCCAGTTCTACCGCTATGTGAGTTTCTCAAACATAGTTAATTATTAACTAATCTATATTGTTTATTTCAAAATAGTTGACAACTTATTTCCATTGACAGCTTATTTTGATTGTTCAAAAAATGTGCGGAAAATGGTAGACAAAACCCACTACACCGATGGCTCCGAGTTAACTTATCAGGAGAAAAATCATCTGGTCGGATTTTGTACTGACCTTGAGAATTACAATATCTACAATCAAACTCCTCAACATTATGGTCAATACATGCCACTAGTGCACGTGTTGAACTACGGTAACTACCATGGAGATACCCTGGTAAGATTTCTTACTATTACGACATCTGTGCATCTTTTGCATACTTCTAAAACTAGTACATCATTGCTAACTATGAAGTTATTACTATGTTTTTCAACAGAGAATCCCAGAGGATTGTGTGCCTCATTTGATGTATCAGAATGGCAGCCTTCAAGTTTTGAACTTATATCCAGGTCATCCTACAAATCTCAACTGTCCATACCGGATTTCTAGAAGAAGTGGAGACATGCTAATCAGAGAATGGAAAAATGTATGGACAGTCGTAAGGAGGTTCTTGGAAGCAAAAGGAAGCGCCGCGCAAGAATTGGAGACAGGATGATCTCCATTCTCCATAATGGAGAGTCAGGGTCTATATTGTTTTATGCTATTTTACCTTAAATAGGGTATTTTAGGTCCTGCCTAATACTGATGATCATGTGCTAAGAACAATTAAGTAGGGTTGGTTCGATGACTATCAGGATGATGATCGTATGACTTGTTATTAATAACGAGTAGAAGTTGTATGATGATGATTAGTAGGACTTGTTAGGATTAGTATTAATTTCGACAAACTCGCTACTCGCGGTCTCGAGACTTGTAATGTTCTATCTTTGCTCGGTCTTTTGATTTCGGAGACTAATATGATGAATTGTATTCGGAGACTAAAATGATGAATTGTATTCAGAGACTAATCTTCTATTGTATTCGATGAATCTGTTGTTGATGTGTGCTGTCTATATTTTGTCCAATTATACATTTTGTAACCTGTGCAAAAAACAGAAAAATAAAAAATAAAAAAACCTAATATTCATACTAATGGCGCATCACATTATAGTGCGCCATTAGTATGCCAGAGGATACTAATGGCGCATCACTGGACAGTGCGCCATTAGTATGCCGAAGTTACTAATGGCGCATCCCGTTGTTGTGCGCCATTAGTATGCCAAAGCACCTGGGTATAGATGGCCCCTGGGAGGCATACTAATGGCGCACTATTGTATATACTAATGGCGCATCACTAATGCGCCATTAATGGCGTGCTATTAATGGCGTGCTACTAATGGCGCACCACTAATGCGCCATTAATGGCCAAATTAGTTGCGCCATTAGTAGCCCTTTTCCTAGTAGTGTAAACTACTCACGCACCATCGAAAGGGCAGCAAGGATGATGTAGAAGCCCTCCGTGGTCGATTCCCCCTCTGGCAGAGTATTAGAGAAGGCCTCCAGATGGGATCTCGAAGGAACAGAAACTTGCGGCGGCGGAAAAAGTGTTTTGGGTCGCTCTGTTGGAAATATGCCCTAGAGGCAATAATAAAGTGGTTATTATTATATTTCCTTGTTCATGCTATAATTGTATTAACCGGAAACCATAATACATGTGTGAATACATAGACTGTAATATGTCCCTAGTAGGCCTCTAGTTGACTAGCTCGTTAATCAATAGATGGTTGTGGTTTCCTGACCATGGACATTGGATGTCGTTGATAACGGGATCACATCATTAGGAGAATGATGTGATGGACAAGACCCAATCCTAAGCATAGCACAAGATCGTGTAGTTCGTTTTGCTAGAGCTTTTCTAATGTCAAGTATCGTTTCCTTAGACCATGAGATTGTGCAACTCCCGGATACCGTAGGAATGCTTTGGGTGTACCAAACGTCACAACATAACTGGGTGGCTATAAAGGTGCACTACAGGTATCTCCGAAAGTGTCTGTTGGGTTGGCACGAATCGAGACTGGGATTTGTCACTCCGTATGACAGAGAGGTATCTCTGGGCCCACTCAGTAATGCATCATCATAATGAGCTCGATGTGACTAAGGAGTTAGCCACGGGATCATGCGTTACGAAACGAGTAAAGACACTTGCCGTTAACAAGATTGAACGAAGTATGAGGATACTGACGATCGAATCTCGGGCAAGTAACATACCGATCGACAAAGGGAATTGTATACGGGATTGATTGAATCCCCGACATCATGGTTCATCCAATGAGATCAGCGTGGAACATGTGGGAGCCAACATGGGTATCCAGATCCCGCTGTTGGTTATTGGCCGGAGAGATGTCTCGGTCATGTCTTCATGGTTCCCGAACCCATAGGGTCTACACACTTTAGGTTCAGTGACGCTAGAGTTGTTATGGGAGATTGTATGTGGTTACCGAAGGTTGTTCGGAGTCCCGGATGAGATCCCGGACGACACGAGGAGTTCCGGAATGGTCCGGAGGTGAAGAATTATTTATGGGAAGTCCAGTTTCAGTCACCGGAATAATTTTGGGTGTTATCGGTATTGTATCAGGACCACCGAAAGGTGTTCGCGGTCCACCGGGTGGGGCCACCTGTCCCGGTGGGCCAAGTGGGCTAAAAAAGGATGGGAACCAGCCCCCTAGTGGGCTGGTGCACCCCCAAATGCCCAAGGCGCCTAGGGTTAGAAACCCTAGGGGTGGGGTCACCTCCCACCAAACTTGGGGGGCAAGTTCCCCCCTGGCCGCCCCCTTGTAGATGGGATCTAAGGGGGCCGGCCCCCTTCCCCTTCACCATATAAATAGAGAGGGGGTGGGAGGGCAGCAGCACGCCTTCCCTGGCGCAGCCCTCCCCCTCTCCAACACCTCCTCCTCCTCCGTAGTGCTTGGCGAAGCCCTGTCGGAGAACTGCAAGCTCCACCACCACGCCGTCGTGCTGCCGGAGCTCTCCCTCAACTTCTCCTCTCCCCTTGCTGGATCAAGAAGGAGGAGACGTCCCCGGGCTGTACGTGTGTTGAACGCGGGGGCGCCTTCCGCTCGACACTAGATCGGATCTTCCACGATTTGAATCGCCGCGAGTACGACTCCATCATCCGCGTTCCTTGTAACGCTTCCGCTTAGCGATCTTCAAGGGTATGAAGATGCACTCCCTCTCTCTCGTTGCTAGCATCTCCTAGATTGATCTTGGTGACATGTAGGATTTTTTTAAATTATTACTACGTTCCCCAACAGTCGCATCATGAGCTAGGTCTATGCGTAGATTCTGTGCACGAGTAGATCAGAAAGTAGTTGTGGGCGATGATTTCATCAATTTGCTTACCGTTACTAGTCTTATCTTGATTCGGCGGCATTGTGGGATGAAGCGGCCTGGACCGAACTTACACGTACGCTTACGTGAGACTGGTTCCACCGACTGACATGCACTTGATGCATAAGGTGGCTAGCGGGTGTCTGTCTCTCCCACTTTAGTCAGATCGGATTCGATGAAAAGGGTCCTTATGAAGGGTAAATGGCAATTGGCATATCACCGTTGTGGCTTTTGCGTAGGTAAGAAACGTTCTTGCTAGAAACCCATAGCAGCCACGTAAAACATGCAAACAACAATTTGAGGACGTCTAAATTGTATTTGCAGGGTATGCTATGTGATGTGATATGGCCAAAAGGATGTGAGGAATTATATATGTGATGTATGAGATTGATCATGTTCTTGTAATAGGAATCACGACTTGCATGTCGATGAGTATGACAACCGGCAGGAGCCATAGGAGTTGTCTTAATTTATTTTATGACCTGCGAGTCAATGTAAACGCCATGTAATTACTTTACTTTATTGCTAACCGTTAGTCATAGTAGTAGAAGTAATAGTTGGTGAGGCAACTTCATGAAGACACGATGATGGAGATCATGATGATGGAGATCATGGTGTCATGCCGGTGATGATGGTGATCATGCCGCGCCTCGAAGATGGAGATCAAAGGCGCAAGATGATATTGGCCATATCATGTCACTTTATGAATTGCATGTGATGTTTATCATGTTTTCATCTTATTTTCTTAGAACGACGGTAGCATAAATAAGATGATCCCTCACAGAATTTCAACAAAAGTGTTCCCCCTAACTGTGCACCGTTGCGAAGGATCGTTGTTTCGAAGCACCATGTGATGATAGGGTGTGATATATTCTAACGTTCGCATACAACGGGTGTAAGCCAGATTTACACATGCAAAACACTTACGTTGACTTGACGAGCCTACCATGTACTGACATGGCCTCGGTACAGAAGAGACCGAAAGGTCGAACATGAGTCGTATAGTAGATGCGATCAACATGAAGATGTTCACCGCTGATGACGAGTCCGTCTCACGTGATGATCAGACACGGCCTAGTCGATTTGGATCATGTATCACTTAGATGAATAGAGGGATGTCTATCTAAGTGGGAGTTCATTAAATAATTTGATTAGATGAACTTAATTGTCATGAACTTAGTCTAAAATGTCTTTACACTATGTCTTGTAGATCAAATGGCCCACGCTAATGTTGCCCTCAACTTCAACGCGCTCCTAGAGAAAACCAAGCTGAAAGACGATGGTAGCAACTATACGGACTGGGTCCGTAACTTGAGGATCATCCTCATAGCTGCCAAGAAAGCATATGTCCTTGAAGCACCGCTAGGTGAAGCACCCATTTTCCCAGCAACTCAAGACGTTATGAACGCCTGGCAGTCGCGTAGTGATGATTACTCCCTGGTTCAGTGCGGCATGCTTTACAGCTTAGAACCGGGGCTCCAAAAGCGTTTTGAGCAGCACGGAGCATATGAGATGTTCCAAGAGCTGAAAATGGTTTTCCAAGCTCATGCCCGGGTCGAGAGATATGAAGTCTCCGACAAGTTCTACAGTTGTAAGATGGAGGAAAACAGTTCTGTCAGCGAGAATATACTCAAGATGTCTGGGTTGCACAACCGCTTGTCTCAGCTGGGAGTTAATCTTCCAGATGACTCGGTCATTGACAGGATCCTCTAGTCTCTTCCACCTAGCTACAAGAGCTTTGTGATGAACTACAATATGCAAGGGATGGAGAAGTCCATTCCTGAGTTATATTCAATGCTGAAATCAGCGGAGGTGGAGATCAAAAAGGAACATCATGTGTTGATGGTGAATAAGACCACTAGTTTCAAGAAAGGCAAGGGTAAAAAGAACTTCAAGAAGGACGGCAAGGGAGTTGCCGCGCCCGGTAAGTCAGTTGCCGGGAAGAAGCCAAAGAATGGACCCAAGCCTGAGACCCGGTGCTTTTATTGCAAGGGAAATGGTCACTGGAAGTGGAACTCCACAAGTACTTAGCAGATAAGAAGGCCGGCAACACCAAAGGTATATGTGATATACATGTTATTGATGTGTACCTTACCAGCGCTCGTAGTAGCTCCTGGGTGTTTGATACCCGTGCGGTTGCTCATATTTGTAACTCAAAACAGGAGTTGCGGAATAAGCGGAGACTGGGAAAGGACGAGGTGACGATGCGCGTCAGGAATGGTTCCAAGGTCGACGTGATCGCCGTCAGCACGCTATCTCTACATCTACCTTCAGGATTAGTTTTAAACCTCAATAATTGTTATTTAGTACCAGCTTTGAGCATGAACATTGTATCAGGATCTCGTTTAATGCGAGATGGCTACTCATTTAAATCCGAGAATAATGGTTGTTCTATTTATATGAGAGATATGTTTTATAATCATGCCCTGATGGTCAACGGTTTATTTTTATTGAATCTCGAGCATGATGTTACACATATTCATAGTGTGGATGCCAAGAAATGTAAGGTTGATAATGATAGTCCCACATACTTGTGGCACTGCCACCTTGGTCACATTGGTGTCAAACGCATGAAGAAACTCCATGCAGATGGACTTTTGGAGTCTCTTGATTATGAATCATTTGACACGTGCGAACCATGCCTCATGGGCAAAATGACCAAGACTCTGTTCTCCGGAACAATGGAGCGAGCAACCAACTGGTTGGAAATCATACATACTGATGTGTGCGGTCGAATGAGCGTTGAGGCTCGCGGTGGCTATCGTTATGTTCTCACCCTCACTGATGACTTAAGTAGATATGGGTATGTCTACTTAATGAAACATAAGTCTGAGACCTTTCAAAAGTTCAAGGAATTTCAGAGCGAGGTAGAGAATCAACGTGACAGGAAAATAAAGTTCTTACGATCAGATCGTGGAGGAGAATACTTGAGTCACGAGTTTGGCACACATTTAAGGAAATGTGGAATTGTTTTACAACTCACGCCGCCTGGAACACAGCGTAATGGTGTGTCCGAACGTCGTAATCGCACTCTATTGAATATGGTGCGATCTATGATGTCTCTTACCGATCTACCGCTATCATTTTGGGGCTATGCTTTAGAGACTACCGCATTCACTTTAAATAAGGCTCCGTCGAAATCCGTTGAGAAGGCACCGTATGAATTATGGTTTGGGAAGAAACCTAAGCTGTCGTTTCTAAAAGTTTGGGGATGCGATGCTCATGTCAGGAAACTTCAACCTGAAAAGCTCAAACCCAAGTCAGAAAAATGCGTCTTCATAGGATACCCTAAGGAAACTATTGGGTATACCTTCTACCTCAGATCTGAAGGCTTTTGTTTCCAAGAATGGATCCTTTCTGGAGAAAGAGTTTCTCTCGAAAGAAGTGGGAGGAAAGTAGAACTTGATGAAGTACTACCTCTTGAACCAGAGAGTAGCGTAGCTCAGGAAAATGTTTCTGTGGTGCCTGCACAGACTAGAGAGGAAGTTAATGATGATGATCATGAATCTTAGGATCAAGTTGCTACTGAACTTCGTAGGTCCACAAGGACACGTTCCGCACCAGGGTGGTACGGCATCCCTGTCCTGGAAATCATGTTGTTAGACAACGGTGAACCTTCGAACTATGAAGAAGCGATGGCGGGCCCGGATTCCAACAAATGGCTTGAAGCCATGAAATCCGAGATAGGATCCATGTATGAAAACAAAGTATGGACTTCGACAGACTTGCATGATGATCGGCAAGCCATAGAGAATAAGTGGATCTTTAAGAAGAAGACTGACGCGGATGGTAATGTGACCGTCTATAAGGCTCGACTTGTCGCTAAGGGTTATCGACAAGTTCAAGGGGTTGACTACGATGAGACCTTCTCACCCGTAGCGAAGCTGAAGTCCGTCTGAATCATGTTAGAAATTGCCGCATTCTATGATTATGAGATATGGCAAATGGACGTCAAAACGGCATTCCTTAACGGTTTCCTTAAGGAAGAATTGTATATGATGCAGCCAGAAGGTTTTGTCGATCCTAAGAATGCTAACAAGGTATGCAAGCTCCAGCGCTCCATCTATGGGCTGTTGCAAGCATCTCGGAGTTGGGACATTCGCTTTAATGAAATGATCAAAGCGTTTGGGTTTATGCAGACTTATGGAGAAGCCTGTGTCTACAAGAAAGTGAGTGGGAGCTCTGTAGCATTTCTCATATTATATGTGGATGACATACTATTGATGGGAAATGATATAGAACCTTTGGAAAGCGTAAAGGCCTACTTGAATAAATGTTTTTCAATGAAGGACCTTGGAGAAGCTGCTTACGTATTAGGCATCCAGATCTATCGAGACGCCTCATTGGTCTTTCACAAAGCACATACCTTGACAAGATATTGAAGAAGTTCAATATGGATCAGTCCAAGAAGGGGTTCTTGCCTGTATTGCAAGGTGTGAGACTGAGCACGGCTCAATGCCCGACCTCGGCAGAAGATAGAGAAAAGATGAGTGTCATCCCCTATGCCTCAGCCATAGGGTCTATTATGTATGCCATGCTGTGTACCAGACCTGATGTGAACCTTGCCGTAAGTCTGGTAGGGAGGTAACAAAGTAATTCCGGTATGGAACACTGGACAGCGGTCAAGAATATCCTGAAGTACCTGAAATGGACTAAGGATATGTTTCTCGTTTATGGAGGTGAAGAAGAGCTCGTCGTAAAGGGTTACGTCGATGCTAGCTTTGATACAGATCTGGATGACTCCAAGTCACAAACCGGATACGTGTACATTTTGAATGGTGGGGCAGTCAGCTGGTGTAGTTGCAAGCAAAGCGTCGTGGCGGGATCTACAGGTGAAGCATAGTACATAGCAGCCTCGGAGGCAGCACAGGAAGCAGTCTGGATAAAGGAGTTCATCACCGACCTACGAGTTATTCCCAATGCGTCGGGCCCGATGACTCTCTTCTGTGACAACACTGGAGCTATTGCCCTTGCCAAGGATCCCAGGTTTCACAAGAAGAGACCAGGCATATCAAGCGTCGCTTCAACTCCATTCATGAATATATTCAAGATGGAGACATAGATATTTGTAAAGTGCATACGGATCTGAATGTTGCAGAACCGTTGACTAAACCTCTTCCATGAGCAAAGCATGATCAACACCAGAACTCTATGGGTGTTCGATTCATCACAATGTAACTAGATTATTGACTCTAGTGCAAGTGGGAGACTGTTGGAAATATGCCCTTAATAAAGTGGTTATTATTATATTACCTTGTTCATGATAATTGTCTGTTGTTCATGCTATAGTTGTATTAACCGTAATACATGTGTGAATACATAGACTGTAATATGTCCCTGGTAGGCCTCTAGTTGACTAGCTCGTTGATCAATAGATGGTTGTGGTTTCCTGACCATGGACATTGGATGTCGTTGATAACGGGATCACATCATTAGGAGAATGATGTGATGGACAAGACCCAATCCTAAGCATAGCACAAGATCGTGTAGTTCATTTTGCTAGAGCTTTTCTAATGTCAAGTATCGTTTCCTTAGACCATGAGATTGTGCAACTCTCGGATACCGTAGGAATGATTTGGGTCTACTAAACGTCACAACGTAACTGGGTGGCTATAAAGGTGCACCACAGGTATCTCCGAAAGTGTCTGTTGGGTTGGCACGAATCGAGACTGGGATTTGTCACTCCGTATGCCGGAGAGGTATCTTTGGGCCCACTCGGTAATGCATCATCATAATGAGCTCAATGTGACTAAGGAGGTAGCCACGGGATCATGCGTTATGAAATGAGAAAAGAGACTTGCCGGTAACGAGATTAAACGAGGTATGAGGATACCGATGATCGAATCTCGGGCAAGTAACATACCGATGGACAAAGGGAATTGTATACGAGATTGATTGAGCTCAACATCATGGTTCATCCGATAAGATCATCGTGGAACATGTGGGAGCCAACATGGGCATCCAGATCCCGCTGTTGGTTATTGGCCGGAGATATGTCTCGATCATGTAAGTATGGTTCCCGAACCCGTAGGGTCTACACACTTAAGGTTCGGTGACGCTAGAGTTGTTATGGGAAATTGTATGTGGTTACCGAAGGTTGTTCGGAGTCCCGGATGAGATCTCGGACGTCACGAGGAGTTCCGGAATGGTCCGGAGGTGAAGAATTATATATGGGAAGTCCAGTTTCAGTCGCCGGAATAATTTCGGGTGTTATCGGTATTGTACCAGGACCACCGAAAGGTGTTCGGGGGTCCACTGGGTGGGGCCACCTGCCCCGGTGGGCCACGTGGGCTGAACAAGGATGGGACCAGCCCCCTAGTGGGCTGGTGCGCCCTCCCAAGGGCCCAAGGCGCCTAGGGTTAGAAACCCTAGGGGGTGGGGGCGCCTCCAACCAAACTTGGGGGGCAAGTTCCCCCCTGGCCGCCGCCCCCCTTGTAGACGGGCTCTAAGGGGGCCGGCCCCCTTCCCCCTTCACCCTATAAATAGAAGGGGGTGGGAGGGCAGCATCACCCCTTCCCTGGCGCAGCCCTCCCCCTGTCCAACACCTCCTCCTCCTCTGTAGTGCTGGGCGAAGCCTTGTCAGAGAACTACAAGCTCCACCACCATGCCGTTGTGCTGCCGGAGCTCTCCCTCAACTTCTCCTCTCCCCTTGGTGGATCAAGAAGGATGAGACGTCCCCAGGCTATACGTGTGCTGAACGCGGAGGCGCCGTCCGTTCGGCGCTAGATCGGATCTTCCGCGATTTGAATCGCCGCGAGTACGACTCCATCATCCGCGTTCCTTGTAACGCTTCCGCTTAGCAATCTTCAAGGGTATGAAGATGCACTCCCTCTCTACCATTGCTAGCATCTCCTAGATTGATCTTGGTGACACGTAGGATTTTTTCTTAAAATTATTACTACGTTCCCCAACGCACTCTATGATGTATTGGGAATATTTAGGAATTTATAGCGCTGGAATTAGGTCAAGAGGTGCCACAAGGGGCCCACAAGCCAGGGGCACCCCACTAGGGCGCGCCTGGCAGGCATGTCGCTCTCTCGTGACTCTTCGGGTCTTCTCTCGAAGCTTCCGGGGTCCCTTCTGGTCCAGGAAAAATCGTCAACAAGTTTCATAGCGTCTGGACTCCGTTTTGTACTGATTTCCAGAAAAGCCAAAAACATGCAAAAAAAAACAGCAACTGGCACTGGGCACTAGGTTAATAGGTTAGTCCCAAAAATGATATATAATTGCATATAATAAACATCCTGGTCTCCCACTCAAGGGAAAAGAGTCTGCCTGAAGATGCGGTGCAGGATGTCCAGGAAGGAAGTCGACTCTCTAATCTCTGTTCTGGCCATCTCCCTGATACGCATATACTTGTACAACTCGGACTTGTGAGTAATGGTCGCCGCCTTGTGAGGGCGGAGATCAAGTGAGTTATGCGGCAATCATCCCCATAGGCAATCAAGTTCATGAATTCCTTCCAATTTGCATGCATAACTTTACCATGTGTCATCCATGTCAGAGTCCTTGCCTCATCCGTGCCAAAGTGAACCATGTCAAAGAATTGAGCCACAAGCTCTGGGTCAAAGTCGTTGTTGAATGTTATAATCATGATGATATCAAACTTATGGCAAAGAGCAAGAGCCTCTCCAAAGTACGTTGGCTCCTTCTCCATGTGATCTGTGTCGATGGACTTGGTTTGCACAAAGAAATTCTTCTTCGTCTTTAGCACATCGTGAAAGATAGATGCCTGCTCTCGAGTCCAGAAGGGACGCTTCAACAAAGATGGGTCCTGAGGACAGAGATAAGGGTTGCGCGGACGGAACTGCCAGAACTCCTTGGAGTTCATATCAGCCACAGACTTGGCCTGCTCCTTCTCCTTTCTGGCAACTGACTTTGTGCTCGTCTATGGAGAGTCTCTCGACAATGGCTTCCCCCTCTGACAGAACTTTGGAACATGGCTCTAGCTGGGATCTCTTCCGAACAGAGGCTTGCAATGGTGATAAAATTCTTCTAGAGGTACGACAGATAGTTTCTGTATTTATAGAAAATTATGGCGGTGGAATTGGACTAAGGGAGTAACTAGGGGCCCCACATGGACAGGTGGAGCGGCCACCCCCTGGCGCCGCCATGTGTCCATGTGGCTGGTTGGTGGCCCCTCCCATTGCTTCCCGAAGCTTTCAGTGTTCTTTTTGCCCAAAAAATCGTGTTAAATCGGGAACATATTTTTACCTCCGTAGATATTGATTTCATGCGGAACCGAAAACAAGCAGAAAACAGGAACTGACACTAGGCACTAAATTAATAGGTTAGTCCAGAAAAGTAATATAAATTGCTATAAAAAGTATATAAAAGTGATAACATAATAGCGTTTAACAATCAAAAATTATAGATACGTTTGAGACATATCACATGCATGCTGCTAACTTGACATTTAGATTAAATTCCCTACAAATATGAAAACAACCCCAAAAAACAAAAAATGGGCATGTAACTAACAAAGGTCTATAACATTTTATACAAATTTTTATGGTCATGGAATAAACAAACACTACCATCTTGCTTTCTCATACCGAACACTCTTCTCCACTTCGAAAACATGATCATCCATTTGATTTTAAGCAACGTATATGAAAATCTTTGTATAACACTTCTAAAAATTATGACAGATTCAAGTGGTCATACAATGACACCATGGCAATTTCATATAATTTCAATACAATAAAACAAACTAGCAGCGTGTATGGGAAGCCTAAGCACTACTAACTAAAGTACTAGCAGCGTTTCACATAGGGTGCACGATGCTAAAGTGGCAGTTAGGTTACATTCTCTAAAAGTATGATAATCGGCCCGAAAAATATCTAAAATTGGGAATGTAACTAAAAATGGTATATATCATTTTTCAAAACTTTATGGTCACATAAAAAACAACAATACCATCTACCTTTCTCAAACCGAACACACTCCCCCCTTCAAAAACATGACCATCCATTCGATTGGTAAACAACATATATGAAAACCTTTGTATAACACTTTCAAAAATTAACAACAGATTCAAGTGGTCATGTAATAACACATGACAAAATCAATACCTAGTTTCTATTTTACAACTCATTTTTAATTTCCTATCATTTCAATATAACAAAATGAACTAGCAGCGTGTAGGTGATGCCCAAGCGCTACTAATTGGAGCACTAGCAACGTTTACTATAGTGTGCATGCTGCTAATGTGAAATTTAAATTAAATTCCCTAATAATATGATAATCAGCCTACGTAATACGAAACTTTGTATAACACTTTCAAAAATTGACTACAACTTCAAGTGACACCATGGCAAAATCCATACCTAGTTTCTGTCTTTTACAACTCGTTTCACATTTCCGATAATTTAAATATAATGAAATAATCTAACAGCGTTCATTGTGCATACAAACGCTATTATATTGCAAGTTAGCAGCGTGCATCCCTAGCCGAGCGTTGCTAGTGGACAACTATAATTGGTAGCACTCTAGCTATTCCACACGCTACTAACTCTGGGTATACAAACATCCCCCGCGCGGGATTGGGGAATAACTCTCCAAACCTTGCGCCTTCCTGCCACTCTCTGTTGAGCAGCCACATCCACACACACACACACTCGCTCTCTTTCCCTCTGCTCAACGACCCTCTCTCTCTCCCTCGCACCACGCCTCTGTCCTCGCACCGTCATCCTAGACCGCCGCCCAAAGTCCATTCTCACCGCCGTCCTCATTGCTGTCTAACCCGGTGTCCTGCCAGCACGCTCGACGCCCATCGCTACCGTCCTCACCCACACGCCCAACGCACGTCGCCATCGCCCTCATCGTTTCCTCATCCTCGGCCGTCGTCCTTGTCACCCCTTTCACCGTTGGTGAGATTTCTCGCCCGATCCAATCATACATTGCGCATACGTGTGTGTGCGTATGTATGTATGTATGTATACGTGTGTGTAGGTTAATTAGTTACACCCATTTCTTATAAACTACCATGTGGTAGTATATACTCTACTTTATTAGTTTTAGTATGTTCATATGCTATATCTAAGATACTCCACAGTGAGTCTCTATCTCTATCTCTACTACTATTAAAAGAGCAAACATGAATTCCTCTAGAGTCACAAAACTTGATGTACACGGATCAACCAGCACCATAGGATCTAACCCGCATAGTTAAATCTGACAGTCCTAATTGTCTCGGTGGTCTGCCATCCCGTCTAATAGCTGGGATTAAATGTTCTGCCACAGGACACCGATCCCACGCATGTTCTTCCACCAGAAAAAATTCAATCCCGCGCAGGTCATGCCCCCTCACACGCCTGAAATTTTGGATCAGCCCAACGTCGAGATATTCTGTCCCTTCCAAATCGGCCCCACGCTAGCGAATTGACGCCCCCAGCAGGCGGAAGGTAGAGCGGCAGCGACGGAACAAGGGCACGAGGCGGCGGCGGCGGCAGCAGCAGCAGCAGATCGGCATGAGCAATCATCTCTCTCTCTCTCTCTCTCTCTCTCTCTCTCTCTCTCTCTCTCTCTCTCCAGCAGTGGATCCCTAGCTCCATGACTGCAATACTTTCTCTAACGGTGGGACACATAGGTCTTTTGGCGTGACGGCGACGTAGCAGCGGCAGCTTCAGCGCACAAGGAGATTGGGCGCAGCAGCACGACGTTTCTCCACCACGGCCTCCCCTCTGCTGGCCGCGCCTCTCCGAAGCTTCGGGCCCCACCTCCGGATCCGCTGGTGACGGCGAAGGCAAAGACGAGGAGTGCAATGAGCATCACGCCGCCATGGCGAAGAGGTAGAAAGCAAGGAGCTTCGCCATGCAAGGAATGAATGGCTACTTGCCGAATATAATATAATCCAGGATGATTGCCATGTATCCTCCGTTGCCCGCTCAATGTCAGCTTGCATGTGTACATGGGGTAAATTAAGTTTTTATCTGACAAAGATATCCCAGGGTGCTTTATTCCTGATAAAGGTAAGTTAATTTTTTGTGAAATGATACAGGTAAGTTATTGACAGTTTCTTCATCCTATTTCTCATTAGCATATATATAATCATTGAGATTTGAAGTTTGGAGGGACCAAGTCAATGAAATCAATGCTACAAGATTTGACAGATAGTTTCTCTGAATAGTCTGCTATTCTTGATTGGTGTTCTCCCTCTGGGTTAATGGATCATGACGGAACATTGCAGGAGAGTGAATTGTCATGATTTTCCTATTATGTACTAACAGGTAATCACACTTTGCTTTATCATCTTAATAAAGATACTTCTCCACTTGTTTCTTATCACTGTTTTTTGCAACATAATTATATGTTGTACATGCTCTCCAATTTATGTCTCAGGCCTATCATTCCATAGTTGTTCATTGACATATATGAACTATTCCTGAACTTTTGAAGGCTCCCCTGATCACCATAGCTGCAAATGCTGACGTTGATGGTGCTATATTTATTGTGAAGCTATTGTAACAAGGTAATGTTAGTTTGGGCCATAATTCCCAGTAGTATTCCCGATATGAGCGAAATGGGTTTTTGAGGACAATGTGGGATGATGTCGGCACTTCTAAAAAGTTGCATAGAATGGAATATTGTTTCCCTATTCCATCACTGGCATGCCTCCTACGACCAGGTCCAAGAAATACAAGCATAGATCGAAGTAAACTGGCCAGAAAACTCAGATTATCTATTTCGTTGCAATTATTCTGACGACGACAAGAAGCATAACATTGCAAACACGTATATTAGTAGTGTATACTATCAAGGTGGCATTGGGTTTGCAAAGGTGAGGGAGCCTCTTGGAACTTGGTGCACGTTTATATCATTTTTTTCGTGATTAGTATATTTCATTAGCTGGTGAGGGAGGCTGTGAAACTTTCTTTTGTTTCCTCATTATGAAACTGAAACAGCTTTGTATAGGAGCAAACCTTGAAACCGATTAGGTTCCGTATCATAAACAAAGCAGAATTATCGGATGCAAGTTGGACTCAGCAAGTCGTGCCAACCCATGGGAAGGCATGGCCAAGGTAGTTGAGCTTGATGCCGATGATACAGAGGTTATTGCTTCAGCGATGCTGGAGGCCCTTCAAGGTAAGATTAGATGTGCCTCGGCGACTCAGAGTCTCAGGTCATCAGTGAGTTTTGCTTCATATGAGTTGAGCAGTGTATATTGTTGGCTATAAATATTTGAATTATCTCCAATCTTGTGTTTTGGGTTCTGCTAACTCCCGTATTTTACCATGTATTGTCACTTCACAAACTTTTACTTAACTATTTAGTGAATGTATGCAAAGTTCTGGTTTAGAAGCGTAACGCTGAATTCTAAACCAAAATGATCACAAGTATTTTCTTGTTGTACTAATATCATCGTGTTTAGAGCTTTCATTACTGATTATTTAGTTCTGTGATAAGGAAATGGCAAACTTATAGGTATTTTAATCTGAAAACTCAAATGCCATGTTTACAGAAGATGGTGAGCCTCTCATTAGTGGAAATTTTATTATGCTGAAACAAGATATGGATGAGCTATGATAATGAGTGTTAGGGGTTTGAACGGCACGACATAAAATGATATATTTTTAAATACTAAGTCTATTTTCTTCAAAAACTTTCTTGCACTAAACTTATAATCTTCGCTTGACTTCGTATGTACGATATCAGCTCTGTTTAATTCCACTCATAGTCATGTTGTCGCAGTGCCACTTACTGGCTTGTGTAATTCATTTTACTTCCACACTGTTCTTCTGAGCATGGGGTTGCAGGTTTTATTGAACTAACTTGGGTGCTTGTCCTACATGTGAAAAATGCACACACTGACGAACTTACCTACATGGCTACATCTAAGGAATGATTATTACAATTCCCTTGCTGAGTACTGGACGAACTTCAGTAACTACACTCTTTCTAATTGCTAACTGTACATCATGATGATGTTATGTCTCACAAGAGAGCGACGAGGTGATACTAATTGCAGAGGAGGAGGATATGTATACCCCAGTACCATTACCCTGGATAATTCATGATGGTAATGATTTTGATTGATTCAGTTAAGTGATTAATTATTTTGATTTGGATGGCACTGTCCAGGCTTCTGATACTGGTGGCAGCTTTGACACCTGGTTCATTCCTTGTGTCGGTAACATTACCAAATTTGTTTCACACATAAATATGTAGTAGATGAACATGCTATGTATTTTCTTTTGCTATACAATTATTAGTAATCAACCTTGCTTCTGAAGAAAGGTGAAATTTAGTGCTTTTGGTATATTTCAATTAGCATGGGAAAGCAAAACCTCTGCTTGAGCCTCAACATTCAGCAGTACATAAACATATCCAAATTATTTATTTATTTTTGCTAATGAACAGTTGTGATTACTATATCTATATCAGGAGGATAGTCAAGATATTTCTATAGTACAGAATATAATTTTTATATTAACTGCAAAAGTAAAATCTAACCACATTTGAGCTTCTGGACCTCAAAGTACTTAACTCTATGGCCACCTATGATATTGTAACTATCTTCCCTACTCAGTTTAACATTTGGTTCTCATACAGGGAGTTGTTAATAAGTTGCATTAAACGTTGCTCTTTTAATAGTAGTAGAGTAATGGCTCCTTGCTTTCTACCTCTTCGCCATACAGGGAGTTGTTAATAAGTTGCATTAACCAACGAGATGGAATGAGCTTATTGGTTTAGTACTTAATGCAATTATTCTTGGTTGAAAGTAAAAGACTTACGTGTCATATAGATGTATTTCTGCTAACCTGTCAGTAATATGTGCGTATAATACAAAATAACATGTCACTGATGCATGAAAATTCAAGAAAAGTGTCGAACTTATTTCCTACAACGCTTACTATATACTACGGGAGAGCAAGGAAGATGCTAATCAGCTTAATGGCGACGTGAACATCCATGTCACACTTTTTCTTGAATTGTTTGTTTGGTATGAAATGAAGGGAAATAAGCTTGGAGATAGAGTGATGGGGTGGAGGATGTCATGAGTAACCTATTAGAGGTGTGTTCTTCAAAGCACAAGGGTCTTGATGCAAAATCGGTGTATCAATTCCCCTCTTAAGTATACGTGCATTGCACGTGCACGCTTACTAGTTATATGCAAAAATTGCAAGTGAGCTCATAGTTTTATTGTATTTGTGAAACGTATTTGTACATGAAATGGAGTATGCACAAAATAGGGCACATACTAACAAAAAAATAGCATATATACTACCTAAACATTCTTATATACTATATACTACGCGCGCATACTCTCCGATACGATAGATACTATCTAAAATATACGAAACAAAAGTAGGAGTAACTACACCCGGTAGTAGGAAAAATTTGTAGTTACTCCCACTTTTTGTGCATACTCCCTATCAGCATCTGTGGATAGAGTTCCCCTTATCAGCTTATGTGGATTTCTTGTTTTCTGTGAAGATAGATTGCAGTTTTGCTTGCAGTAGCAAGATTGGATCCTTCATAC
Source organism: Aegilops tauschii subsp. strangulata (assembly GCF_002575655.3). Taxonomy (NCBI): domain Eukaryota; kingdom Viridiplantae; phylum Streptophyta; class Magnoliopsida; order Poales; family Poaceae; genus Aegilops; species Aegilops tauschii. Next base: position 7,695,682 of record NC_053039.3, read on the forward strand.
GTTGTTAATTTGGTCGGGCAGGCGCATACACCCTGAAATCGGGCGATTGGATCTCGTTTCCAACCGCGTTGGTTTGGTTCTTCGATGAGACAGCTTGGTGGCTTATCGTTTTGATGTTAGGGCGGAGTAGGATATCGTTTGAGTTCGCGGACTTAGAAGGTGTAGTCACCCAAGTGATTAAATCTAAAAACCAATTTCGATAGTGTGTATTTTTCCAATGATTCTACTGTCTGTTTTACAAGTTGGACTTCTGCACCTTTTGTGTTAGAACTTCCGTCGTTTTTATGCATGTTTTTTTAGGTGATGCTGCAATACAATCTGTTCAGTTGGTGTTGTTTATAAAAAAATTGTGTACGTTTTTTGTTTTTCAGAGTACTCATATGTGTAAATGTGGAGCTGGTCCATAGACACACGCATCCTCATTTTATCTTTAATCTGTCTTCAGGGTTAGTTTTTTGGATCATCCACGGTCTGTGGTAGAAGTTGGACTTCTATGGCACCAGTGATTGAACTTCCTGGTTTCCACATGGTAAGGCGGTGCAGCATTGCGCTCTATATTTCTTTGTTTTTTTTGTAATTTTCAATTTTTGAATTTGGGTTTGAGTTTGTTTCTTCGGCAACCATGGGATTATTCCCAAATATGCATGCATACCTTTTTATTTTTTTTTAACATGTTTGCATACTTCGAAGAGTGGTAGAACTTTAGTATGTGTTTAACCTGAACTTACTAGATTTTTGCTCATGTATAATTTGCTTTTTTTACATGTTCATCTAATGTTTTTTCAAACCCCTGAACTTCTGTGTTTTTACAATTTGAACTTCGTCAATAATTGTTGATAATTTTTTGGATTTAAAATATTTAATCAGTGAAAACCGCATTGCGTCCTGTCAAAACCTACCCCGCAGCAATGCGGTAGCGCGAGGCCGAGCCGGGGGGGGGGGGGGGGAGGGACCCCCTCCCCTCCCCCTGCAAGGCCGAGACAGGAACGAGCCGGAGCAGGCGACGACACGGCGTGCCGCGTCGTCGCATGCGGAGGTGAGTCCGTCACATCTCTTACCCCACTATCTATCTTAGGGGTGTGGCTCTGGGGTGCGTGCGGTGGGGGTGGAAACAGAAAAACCACACTGCGTCCTGTCAAAACCTAGCGCGCAACAATGCGGTAGCGCGAGGCCGAGCCGGGGGGAGGGGGATCCCCTCCCCTGCGAGGCCGAGACAGGAACGAGCCGGAGCAGGCGACGACGCGGCGCGTCGCGTCGCCGCATGCGGAGGCGAGTCCGTCACATCCGTGACCCCACTATCTATCTTAGGGGTGTGGCTCTGGGGTGCGTGCGGTGGGGTGGAAACAGAATAACCGCATCGCGTCCTGTCAAAACCTAGCGCGCAGCAATGCGGTAGCGCGAGGCCGAGCCGCATGTGTACTTTGTGTGTATTTGAATTTTGAACTTCTATATTGTTTCTAAGTTGTGTATTTTGGTTAGATATGGACTTCATATGTTTTTGTATTTGAACTTCTTCTTGTTGTTTCTTAGTGTTTATTTATTCATATGCCTTTACTTCGCTGATTAGTGTACTTGAACTTCTGTTCTTTATTTTTTGAACTTCTTTCTCTTGTTTGTAAGTGCTTATTTGTGTATGTATTTTTCTTCCCTTGGTAGTGTACTTGACCTTTCTGTTTGCCATCAATTTTTGGTTTTAAGGATACCAGCAGATTTGTTATGTGATCTTATCTTTTTAAAATAGATGCATTCAAATGGTGCATTCATTTATTAAAAGATGCATTTACTTTTTCAGTTATTGGGGGGGGGGGGGTAAAACTGTAATTTCGCTGGCGCTGCAACACCCACGACAGAGAGGCATTAAGTGTCCATCTCTCTCGCCTCCACCTGTCAGAAATCCCCCCTCCCCGTCACTCGCTCTCTCCCCCTCTCCGTTGCTCCGCTGCCTTCGTCGCCTCCAACTCCCTCCGATTTTTCCGCCCCTGTCCCCTGCCCTCGTGAGTGGAGTAACCGGCACACGCCCCGCTCCTATTTCTGGCCCACGCTCCTCTCTCCCTCCCTTAGCCCGCTCTGCTCTGCTCTGAAGCGACGGCGGCAACTGCCTGCGCGGTTCTAAGGTGCGTGTGGTGTCGTGGGGAATGGAAGAACCGCCGCGGATTCATGTGTCAGGGTCATTTGGAGAGGTACAAATGCTGCCTCCCCCCCAATCCTTGCTCTTAGTGTTCGCCAGATCTAACGAGGCCTCTCTGTTTCTTCTGTGTGCTCTCGCATCCGCCTCCTACCCTTTCTTCTGATGGTTGGGTTGGAGATTAGGTAGGGTTCTTGTGCGTGTGGTGGGTGGATTCCATTCCCCCGTGATCTGAATTATCTGTGAGATGCTTGTGTGTGCTATTTCACCCTTCAGACTTGTGTGGATTTCATTTTCCCCTTCGGTGATTTCACAAGTGAGATGCATGTAAGAAGGGTGTGGTGTTACGGTTGATACTGGATCCGATGCTTCTAAATGCATTAGTACTATTGATTTCGTAGTCTAGATTGTGTCTGTCACATGCTAGTTAGTTTATGATTACTTTTTTTGTTGTGCTTGCCTAGATGTGCTTATGTTCTTCTTTCATAATTGTTGATGTGTTTTAGTTGTTTCATCCAAGGGTTTGATTTAGTTGCTTTTTTGTATTGTTATATGATTCTGTACTTGCTAACTGTATGTAATTTCTCCTCTGTTTTTTGTAGGTTGATCTAGGGTTTGGAGTACCATTCATCAAGGGGGTTGTGTTCTCATGGCTTCAAAACCTTCTCCAGGTATTTTAATGTAGTTGCATCTTGTATTGTAAATAGAAGTTTTGTTATATATGCATGCCCGTATCTTCACTTGCTTGTCTTCTTGGACTGCCCATTCTTAAAAGTGTGAACTTCTAGCAAAGGTGATGTGTATGCATTTTACCCTTAGTTTAAGTTAGTAGAGTGTTGCTTAATTTTTATTTGATGAATTGCTGGTGAACTATGTCACCAAGTGTTGTTGGACTTCCCAAATGTTTCATATTTATAGTGTATATCTTTGTTTTCTTGTGATCATTTTCATGGTATTGATATTTAGTTTGTCTGTGAAATAGTATTTTTGCTCATGCTACATCTTTTTTATGTGCTACTTGCTTGGGTCACATAGTTGAACTTCTGGTTTTAATTATTGTTTGTTTCTAATGAAATTTGGTTGAACTTCTGTTCTGCGCATTTGTTTTACTGCTTTGTTATATATTGTTGAACTTCTGGACATTTATCTTATATGTAGTACCCCCTTTGGTGTAGATTGTTATATATTTAGTATGTAAATTGTAGATTGTTCATTGTGTTTACTGCTTTGTTAGGTATTGTTCAGCTTCCGGGTATTGGACATTCATGTAAAAGTAGAACTTCCTTTGGTGTAGGTTTGCAGATTAGAACTCAACTGCCTTTTTACTTGCATTTTTTGTAGTTGGTGATGAATTGAATAGTTCTGGAAAAAAAGCTTGCGATCAAGATGGAGCTTCAGAAGTTAATACTGATGCTCCAAGATCTGATGCGGCTAATCACCTATTATTCCTTTGACTGTGATTGCTGAGGTTGCTTCGAGCCTTGAGAAAAATATAAGCCTCGAGGATCTTGCTCTTCTGTAGCTCTTGCTTCACCTAGTATGTGCAACTCCTTTTCTTTTTTTTTAAAATTCTTGAGCCATGTTTTTTTAACTTGTTCCTGTCGTGTGTTTTAGTTTTTGTTCCTGACTATTTTCTTTTTTTTGTTATGTTTTTTGTATTCTTGCAGATGTATCCACAGAGGAGGAAGTAGTGAACACCATCAACGATGTTCTATTTGAGTTGGGTGTGTCAGAAAACACTGTTGCGGCCGAGCAGGGGGCTCCATCAGTCGAAGGTTGTGATTTCGTTCCGGAGCCTTTGTGCTCTCTTCAGATGTCATAGACGCAGTCGCGTTCTGTTGATGGCACTGAACCTGTCACGCAACCTGAGGATGTGCCCCTTCAGCTTCTTCTAGAGGACCAACGCAAGAGGAAGAAGCAAGAAGATTTTGGAAAGAAGGTGGTGGGCCGCCTTCAGAAAGGTTCTGTTGTTCCTGAATCTATTGACGTTGCTGAGCTCACAGTTGGGCATTGCTCTGTTGCTGAAGAAGACGTGTCGTGTGGCACTGATGGCATGGTTGTCCCTGTGAAGAAGAAAATCAAGAAGACCGCTGCGAGGAAGCATTTAGTTGGTGAAGTTACTCCTCGGTGGAGCCCACGTGTTTCAAGGGCTACAGAACTTGCTGAAGAGGAAGGGCAAGCCCTCGGTGGTACGCCACGTCGTAGTCCTCGTGTGCTTGTCACTGCGGTGCCTGCACCTTCTCCGCTTGGTGCTGGTGCATCTGGTAAGGGCAAGAAATGCGGCGTTAAGCGCAAGGTTGCACCGGCAAAGGTTAACAAGGGTTGCAAGCAGCGTTCTCGTGTTAATCTAGAGGAGAAGGGCGATGCTGATTTCTACGCTGATGACGAGGATGATGAGGATGCTGCTGCTGATCAGGTATGAATCTCTCATGTTTACTGCTTTTGAGAACTTTTGTAGATTTGTTGTTATATTTGAGTTTGTTGCATTGCCTTGGTGTACATAGCTGACCTTCTGCTTCATATACACGAATAAATTGGCTGAACTACTTGGCTTATATGGTATTACTGCCTTTGTGTACATAGGTGAACTTTTGGATATATACATGAAGAAATTAGCTTAACTTGTTGGTATAAATGTTTTTTTAATGCCTTGGTGTACATGGTTGAACTTCTGCTCTATAAATTTCTAACATTTTGAAAGCATCTTAACTTCTGGTCATACATGGTTGTACTGCCTATGTAGACATAGTTGGACTTCTGAAATGTACTGCCTATGTAGACATTAGTGGAATTTTGGTGTAGTTTGTCTATCTCATTGTTCTGCCTTTTTACCTCGTCATTGTATTTTTTTCAGTATCAGCTTGTGGAGTGATACGTCTCCAACATATCTATAATTTTTTATCGTTCCATGCTATTATATTATCTGTTTTGGATGTTTAATGGGCTTTAATATGCTCTTTTATATTATTTTTTGGGACTAACCAATTAACCGGAGGTCCAGTGCCAGTTGTTGTTTTTTGCCTATTTCAGTGTTTCGTAGAAAAGGAATATCAAACGGAATCCAAACGGAACGAAACCTTCACGAGGATCTTTCTTGGTACAAACGCAATCCAGGAGACTTGGAGTGGAAGTCAGAGACACAACGAGGCGGCCACGAGGCAGGAGGGCGCGCCCAGGGGGGTAGGCGCGCCCCCCACCCTCGTGGGCCCCTCGTAGCTCCACCGACCTACTTCTTTTGCCTATATATACTCTTATACCCTGAAAACATCCAGGGGAGCCACGAAACCACTTTTCCAGCACCGCAACCTTCTGTACCCGTAAGATCCCATCTTGGGGCCTTTTCCGGCGCTCCGCCGGAGGGGGAATCGATCATGGAGGGTTTCTACATCAACACCATATCCTCTCCGATGATGTGTGAGTAGTTTACCACAGACCTTCAGGTCCGTAGTTATTAGCTAGATGGCTTCTTCTCTCTCTTTGGTTCTCAATACAAAGTTCTCCTCGATGTTCTTGGAGATCTATTCGATGTAATACTTTTTGCGGTGTGTTTGCCGAGATCCGATGAATTGTGGGTTTATGATCAAGATGATCTATGAACAATATTTGGTTCTTCTTTGAATTCTTATATGCATGATTTGATATCTTTGCCAGTCTCTTCGAATTATCTGTTTATTTTGGCCTACTAGATTGATCTTTCTTGCAATGGGAGAAGTGCTTAGCTTTGGGTTCAATCTTGCGGTGTCCTTTCCCAGTGACAGTAGGGGCAGCAAGGCACGTATTGTATTGTTGCCATCGAGGATAAAAAGATGGGCTTTATATCATATTGCTTGAGTTTATCCCTCTACATCATGTCATCCTGCCTAATGCTTTACTCTGTTCTTATGAACTTAATACTCTAGATGCATGCTGGATAGCGGTCGATGTGTGGAGTAATAGTAGTAGATGCAGAATCATTTTGGTCTACTTGACACGGACGTGATGCCTGTGTTCATGATCATGCCTAGATATTCTCATAACTATGCGCTTTTCTATCAATTGCTCGGCAGTAATTTGTCCACCCACCGTAATATATGCTATCATTAGAGAAGCCACTAGTGAAACCTATGGCCCTCGGGTCTATTTTACATCATATTATTTTCCTCAACTTGCCAATTTCTGTCGCCCTTTATTTTGCAATCTTTACTTTCCAATCTATACAACAAAAATACCAAAAATATTTATCTTATTATCTTTATCAGATCTCAGTTTTGCAAGTGGCCGTGAAGGGATTGACAACCCCTTTATCGCGTTGGTTGCAAGGTTCTTGATTGTTTGTGTAGGTACTTGATACGTCTCCAACGTATCTATAATTTATGAAGTATTCATGCTATTATATTATCTGTTTTGGATGTTTATGGGCTTTACTAAACACTTCTATATTATTTTTGGGACTAACCTATTAACCGGAGGCCCAGCCCAAATTGTTGTTTTCTTGCCTATTTCACTGTTTCGAAGAAAAGGAATATCAAACGGAGTCCAAACGGAATGAAACCTTCGGGAGAGTTATTTTTGGAATGGAAGCAATCCAGGAGACTTGGAGTAGACGTCAGGGAAGCTTCGAGGAAGCCACGAGGCAGTGAGGCGCGCCCTACCCCCCTGGGCGTGCACTCCACCCTCGTGGGCCCCTCGTGGCTCCCCTGACCGACTTCTTTCGCCTATATATATCCATATACCCTAAAAACATCGGGGAACACAATAGATCGGGATTTCCGCCGCCGCAAGCCTCTGTAGCCACCAAAAACCAATCGGGACCCTGTTCCGGCACCCTGCCGGAGGGGGGATCCCTCACCGGTGGCCATCTTCATCATCCCGGCGCTCTCCATGACGAGGAGGGAGTAGTTCACCCTCGGGGCTGAGGGTATGTACCAGTAGCTATGTGTTTGATCTCTCTCTCTCTCTCTCGTGTTCTTGAGGTGGTACGATCTTGATGTATCGTGAGCTTTGCTATTATAGTTGGATCTAATGATGTTGCTCCCCCTCTACTCTCTTGTAATGGATTGAGTTTTCCCTTTGAAGTTATCTTATCGGATTGAGTCTTTAAGGCTTTGAGAACACTTGATGTATGTCTAGCATGTGCTTATCTGTGGTGACAATGGAATATCACGTGATCCACTTGATGTATGTTTTGGTGACCAACTTGCGAGTTCCGTGAACTTATGCATAGGGGTTGGCACACGTTTTCGTCTTGACTCTCTGGTAGAAACTTTCGGGCACTCTTTGAAGTTCTTTGTGTTGGTTGAATGGATGAATCTGAGATTGTGTGATGCATATCGTATAATCATACCGATGGATACTTGAGGTGACATTGGAGTATCTAGGTGACATTAGGGTTTTGGTTGATTTGTGTCTTAAGGTGTTATTCTAGTACGGACTCTATGATAGATCGAACGGAAAGAATAGCTTCGTGTTATTTTACTATGGACTCTTGAATAGATTGATCTGAAAGAATAACTTTGAGGTGGTTTCGTACCCTACCATAATCTCTTCGTTTGTTCTCCGCTATTAGTTACTTTGGAGTGACTCTTTGTTGCATGCTGAGGGATAGTTATGTGATCCAATTATATTATTATTGTTGAGAGAACTTGCACTAGTGAAAGTATGAACCCTAGGCCTTGTTTCCTAGCATTGCAATACTGTTTGTGCTCACTTTTATCATTAGTTACCTTGCTGTTTTTATATTTTCAGATTACAAATACTCATATCTATCATCCATATTGCACTTGTATCACCATTTCTTCGCAGAACTAGTGCACCTATACAATTTACCATTGTATTGGGTGTGTTTGGGACACACGAGACTCTTTGTTATTTGGTTGCAGGGTTGTTTGAGAGAGACCATCTTCATCCTACGCCTCCCACGGATTGATAAACCTTAGGTCATCCAGTTGAGGGAAATTTGCTACTGTCCTACAAACCTCTGCACTTGGAGGCCCAACAACGTCTACAAGAAGAAGGTTGCGTAGTAGACATCAGTACTAGGCGATTTACGTGTAGTCTCCTACTCGATTGATACCTTGGTTCAAAAAAACTGAGGGAAATACTTACGCTACTTTGCTGCATCACCCTTTCCTCTTCAAGGGAAAACCAACGCATGCTCAAGAGGTAGCAAGAAGGATTTCTGGCGCCGTTGCCGGGGAGATCTACGCTCAAGTCAAGACATACCAAGTACCCATCATAAACTCTTCTCCCTCGCATTATATTATTTGCCATTCGCCTCTAATTTTCCTCTCCCCCACTTCTAAAACGATTTTCTAAAACCTTTGCCTTTCTTCGCCCTCCTTCCGTTCGATCTTGTGTTACCATGTGTCTTCTTTTTGCTTGCATCTTCGCTTGCTAAAAGTTTATGGATCCTCATCCCCTTGCTAATATTTTTAAGAGATCCAATTATGATGAACCAATTTCTAGTGATATGAGTGCACTAGATTATCTTTATGAGGTTTTGCTTGAAATTCGTGAATCTGAAAATTGTGATGAAGAAATTTATGAAGAGATTCTGAAAATTGTGATGAAGAAATTTATGAAGAGATTCACGATAGCTCCTTGAATAAAAAGCATGATTGCAAGGATTTTACTATAAATTCTCTTGATGTCAGTTGTGTTAATAATATGCAAAACCCTAAGCTTGGGGATGCTAATTTTTCTATGTCTACTATTTGTTGCAATGATCATGATTGGGGTGATTCTTCTTATGATCTTGAAAATTTATTTAAGCCCCATGATGAATATGAGATTGATAATAGTGTTTACAATAATATTTAAATTGGTTTGGAAGAGTGTCAACTTTAGATCCCACATATTTGGAAGATTTCCAATCTCATGAAATTTTTGATAAAAGTGGGTTTGGAGAGGTCATGACTTTAGTTAATGTTAAACCCACTATTTTGGAAGAGTGTCAACTTTGCATGCATGTGTTTCATAAAGAGAATATTTTATGTGATAGCTATGTTGTTGAATTTGCTTATGATCCTACATGTAATTATTATGAGAGAGGGAAATATGGTTGTAGAAATTTTCATGTTGCTAAATTACCTCTCGTTATGTTGAGATTGCTATTGTTTCTTTCCTCTTCCTTGCATATGCTAGTTTTTGCTTGCTATGCTAATTTTTTTGCCTATAAAAGCCTATGCATAGGAAGTATGTTAGACTTAGATGTGTTTGTCACATGTTTCATGATGCTCTCTTTGCGCTTCAATTCTTGTCTTTCATGTGAGCATCATCAAAATCTCAATGGCAAGCTTAGGGCGTTAAACGATAGCGCTTGTTGGGAGGCAACCCAATTTTATTTTTGTTATTTACTTTTTGTTACTTTTTAGTAATAAATAATTCATCTAGCCTCTGTTTAGATGTGGTTTTATGTTTTAATTAGTGTTTGTGCCAAGTAGAACCTCTCGGAAGACTTGGGTGAAGTCTTTGCGATCTTGCTGTAAAAAATAGAAACTTTAGCGCTCACGAGATTAGCTGCCATTTTTTTACTGGAGAGTGATTTTAGGTTGATTATTTCTGCAGATGATTAATAGATAAATTACTCACGTCCACCAATTTATTTCAGAATTGTTGGAATTACAAAAGTATTCGTTTGATACAGATTACTACAGACTATTCTGTTTTTGACAGATTCTGTTTTTCGTGTGTTGTTTGCTTATTTTGATGAATCTATGGCTACTATCGGGGGGTATGAACCATAGAGAAGTTGGAATACAGTAGGTTTAACACCAATATAAATAAAAAATTAGTTCATTACAGTACCTTAAAGTGGTGGTTTGTTTTCTTACACTAACGGAGCTCATGAGATTTTCTGTTTAAGTTTTGTGTTGTGAAGTTTTAAAGTATTGAGTAAAGATTTGATGGATTTTGGAATAACGAGTGGCAAGAGCCTAAGCTTGGGTATGCCCAAGGCACCCCAAGGTAAAATTCAAGGACAACCAAAAGCCTAAGCTTGGGGATACCCCGGAAGGCATCCCCTCTTTCGTCTTCGTCTATCGGTAACTTTACTTGAGGCTATATGTTTATTCACCACATGATATGTGTTTTGCTTGGAGCGTCTTGTATGATTTGAGTCTTTGCTTTTTAGTTTACCACAATCATCCTTGCTCTACACACCTTTTGGAGAGACACATATGAATCGGAATTTATTAGAATACTCTATGTGCTTCACTTATATCTTTTGAGCTAGATAATTTTGCTCTAGTGCTTTACTTACATCTTTTTTAGAGCACGGTGCTGGTTTTATTTTATAGAAATTATTGATCTCTCATGCTTCACTTATATTATTTTGAGAGTCGTTTAGAACAGCATGGTAATTTTCCTTGGCTATACAATTAGTCCTAATACGATAGGCATCCAAGATGGGTATAATAAAAACTTCCATATAGAGTGCATTAAATACTATGAGAAGTTTGATACTTGATAATTGTTTTGAGATATAAAGATGGTGATATTAGAGTCGTGCTAGTTGAGTAATTGTGAAATTGAGAAATACTTGTGTTGAGGTTTGCAAGTCCCGTAGCATGCACGTATGGTAACCGTTGTGTGACAAATTTGAAGCATGAGGTGTTCTTTGATTGCTTTCCTTATGAGTGGCGGTCGGGGACGAGCGATGGTCTTTTCCTACCAATCTATCCCCTAGGAGCATGCGCGTAGTGCTTTGGGTTTGATGACTTGTAGATTTTTGCAATAAGTATGTGAGTTCTTTATGACTAATGTTGAGGCCATGGATTATACGCACTCTCACCCTTCCATCATTGCTAGCCTCTTCGGTACCGTGCAATGCCCTTTCTCACCTCGAGAGTTGGTGCAAACTTCGCCGGTGCATCCAAACCCCGTGATATGATACGCTCTATCACACATAAGCCTCCTTATATCTTCCTCAAAACAGCCACCATACCTACCTATTATGGCATTTCCATAGCCATTCTGAGATATATTGCCACACAAATTTCCACCGTTCTGTTTATTATGACAGGCTTCATCATTGTCATATTTCCTTGCATGATCATGTAGTTGACATCGTATTTGTGGCAAGGCCACCATGCATAATTTTTCATACATGTCACTCTTGATTCATTGCCCATCCCGGTACACCACCGGAGGCATCTACACAGAGTCATATTTTGTTCTAAGTATCGAGTTGTAATTCTTGAGTTGTAAGTAAATTAAAGTGTGATGATCTTCATTATTAGAGTATTGTCCCATGTGAGGAAAGGATGATGGAGACTATGATTCCCCCATAAGTCGCGATGAGACTCCAGATGGAAAAAATAAATAAAAGAGGCCAAAGAAGCCCAAATAAAAAGAAGAGGCCAAAGAAGCCCAACAAAAAAATGACGAGAGAAAAAGAGAGAAGGGACAATGTAACTATCCTTTTTTCCACACTCGTGCTTCAAAGTAGCACCATGATCTTCATGATAGAGAGTGTCTTATGTTGTCACTTTCATATACTAGTGGGAATTTCTTCATTATAGAACTTGGATTGTATATTCCAATGATGGGCTTCCTCAAAATGCCCTAGGTCTTCGTGAGCAAGTGAGTTGGATGCACACACACTTAGTTTCTTTTGTTGAGCTTTCATACATTTATAGCTCTAGTGCATCCGTTGCATGGCAATCCCTACTCCTCGCATTGACATCAATTGATGGGTATCTCCATAGCACGTTGATTAGCCGCGTCGATGTGAGACTTTCTCCTTTTTGTCTTCTCCACACAACCCCCATCATCATATTCTATTCCACCTATAGTGCTACGTCCATGGCTCGTGCTCATATATTGCCTGAAAGTTCAAAAAGTTTGAGAATACTAAAGTATGAAACAATTGCTAGGCTTGTCATCGGGGTTGTGCATGATGAGAGCATTTTGTGTGACAAAAATGAAGCATGGCCAAACTATATGATTTTGTTGGGATGAGCTTTCTTTGGCTATGTTATTTTGAGAAGACATAATTGCTTGGTTAGTATTCTTGAAGTATTATTATTTTTATGTCAATACTAAACTTTTGTCTTGAATCTTTCGGATCTGAACATTCATGCCACAATAAAGAAAATTACATTGAAGATTATGTTAGGTAGCATTCCACATCAAAAATTCTGTTTTTATCATTTACCTACTCAAGGACAAGCAGGAATAAAGCTTGGGGATGCTGATACGTCTCCAACGTATCTATAATTTTTTATCGTTCCATGCTATTATATTATCTGTTTTGGATGTTAATGGGCTTTAATATGCTCTTTTATATTATTTTTTGGGACTAACCTATTAACCGGAGGCCCAGTGCCAGTTGTTGTTTTTTGCCTATTTCAGTGTACAGCGAAAAAGGAATATCAAACGGAATCCAAACAGAACGAAACCTTCGCGAGGATCTTTCTTGGAACAAACGCAATCCAGGAGACTTGGAGTGGAAGTCAGAGACGCAACGAGGCGGCCACGAGGCAGGTGGGCGCGCCCAGGGGATAGGTGTGCCCCCCACCCTCGTGGGCCCCTCGTAGCTCCACTGACCTACTTCTTTCGCCTATATATACTCTTATACCCTGAAAACATCCAGGGGAGCCACGAAACCACTTTTCCACCGACGCAACCTTCTGTACCCGTGAGATCCCATCTTGGGGCCTTTTTCGGCGCTCCGCCGGAGGGGGAATCGAGCATGGAGGGCTTCTACATCAACACCATAGCCTCTCCGATGATGTGTGAGTAGTTTACCACAGACCTTCGGGTCCATTGTTATTAGCTAGATGGCTTCTTCTCTCTCTTTGGTTCTCAATACAAAGTTCTCCTCGATGTTCTTGGTGATCTATTCGATGTAATACTTTTTGCGGTATGTTTTGCTGAGATCTGATGAATTGTGGGTTTATGATCAAGATTATCTATGAACAATATTTGGTTCTTCTCTGAATTCTTATATGCATGATTTGATATCTTTGCACGTCTCTTCGAATTATCGGTTTAGTTTGGCCTACTAGATTGATCTTTCTTGCAATGGGAGAAGTGCTTATCTTTGGGTTCAATCTTGCGGTGTCCTTTCCCAGTGACAGTAGGGGTAGCAAGGCACGTATTGTATTGTTGCCATTGAGGATAAAAAGATGGGGTTTATATCATATTGCTTGAGTTTATCCCTCTATATCATGTCATCTTGCCTAATGCGTTACTATGTTCTTATGGACTTAATACTCTAGATGCATGCTGGATAGCGGTCGATGTGTGGAGTAATAGTAGTAGATGCTCGGCAGTAATTTGTTCACCCACCATAATTATGCGCTTTTCTATGATGTGAAGCCTATGTTCATGATCATGCCTAGATATTCTCATAATTATGCACTTTTCTATCAATTGCTCGGCAGTAATTTGTTCACCCACCATAATATATGCTATCATGAGAGAAGCCACTAGTGAAACCTATGGCCCCCGGGTCTATTTTACATCATATTAGTTTCCCGTCAACTTGCCTATTTCTGTCGCCGTTTATTTTGCAATCTTTACTTTGCAATCTATACAACAAAAATACCAAAAATATTTATCTTATTATCTTTATCAGATCTCACTTTTGCAAGTTGTCATGAAGGGATTGACAACCCCTTTATCGCGTTGGTTGCAAGGTTCTTGATTGTTTGTGCAGGTACTAGGCGATTTGTGTGTAGTCTCCTACTAGATTGGTACCTTGGTTCTCAAAAACCGAGGGAAATACTTACGCTACTTTGCCGCATCACCCTTTCCTTTTCAAGGGAAAACCAACGCATGCTCAAGAGGTAGCATGGAGGGCCTGAGAGGAGGAAGAGAGGAGGCAAAGCAGCCAAAGAAGGTGATGAAGGAGGAGATGAGGTGAAACATTTTAACAAGATGGTTAGCTGCTCACTGAAAGAGGTCAAGGCGTGCGCGAAATTGCTACATCTTAGGCACAAGGCTAGGGTTACCAAGGCTGGTTTTGGTTGTGTGTTTGACTTGAAGGTTGATTCCAACATTTCTCGTCCTTTGATGGGCAACATCTACACGAGGATTGACCCTTCAACTATGATTCTGGACATGGGTGAGGCGAACAAGGTTCTGCGTATTACAAGTGATGTTGTTCACCATCTTTCTGGATTCCCTCAAGGTGATCATACCCCTCCTAGGCCCTCGGAGGATGGGTTTGATGATGCTGTATGAGGCTGAAGGCCAAACTTGGCTACGCTAGGAGTGACGACATCAAGACAAAGGATCTGCGGAATATCCTCGGGGAACTTGTGAAAGATGAAACAAAGGATGATCTGGCTCTACAGGTGTTTTACCTCATTCTTTTCATGAAGGTTGTTATTCCTGGTACGTCTACACGAGTGTCCAGGGAGGCAGCAATGGCTAAGAATCTTGTCTTTGAAGATATGGCAAATATGGACTATTGCTAGTTGGTTGTGATGATATTCGAAGGGCTGTTATTAGGTATCAGCAAGGGACTAGAAGAGGAAAAGCTGTCACAGGCTGTGCCATTGCGTCGCTTCTTATGTATCTGGACTGCCTTATCATTGGCAAGACACGTAATTCTGACTTGAGGACCCCTCGCATCAATTTCATGGATCAGGCCAAGCTACTTGAGCTTGCTGCGGCTGATTTGGTGAAGAAGGGTGATGATGACCCAACCAACTGGGTGTTTGGGAAACTACCTGTGAGTGTTTCTATGCATCATTGTTTCCTGTGTAGCTTAACTTGAACTTCTGATACTGTCTTCTATATTTTTGTTTCCATGTTCCTTAATTTGTTTGCTGACGCGTTGAATTTTGTTTTGTATGCAGTGGAAGACACACGCTGAGGTTGTGTTCTTTAGGCGTATCGAACGTCCTGTTCTTACTATGCCTCGTACCACTAGCCTAGGGAGTGGAACTTCCCCAAGATTTGAATTCTCCCGGGATGTCAATACTGGTGCCCCCCTGTAGATCCAGGAGGTTCTTCTGCCCATGTGAGTGCCACAGGTGGCGTGTCTTCCGAGGGTTTGTTTGATGCTGCCAATCTTTCCCTAGTTAGGATTGATGGTCTTCTGGAAACTGTTTGTGGGGAGATGGCCCATGTTCCGACAACTATTGAGCATCTTAGTCGCGTTGATGGGATTCTTCCTCCCGGCCACGGTTTTGATGCTGAGTCTTCGAAGCAGGTTTTGTCAATTGAAGCTAGATTTCTTGATGAGCTTCGTCAAAGCACTTCCCACCTCTGGACTAGCTTTGGGATGTTCAAGGAAATGCAGGATGCTCATTGCAAGCCTTTTGTAGATGAGGCTAGTGTTGTTGTTAGACAGATTCAGAGGCAAGATTCTGTTCGTTTGGGTCGTGAAGGAGGCCATGTGGATCATACCGAAGAGGTTTGTTTATGTTGGCTTTTGATAGTTCTTTGCATTAATGTTCATTGTTAGCTTTCAGTTATTGCTGTTTTTAGTCATAGGTGACCCTTATTGATTTCATGTGTTCTAAACTTCTTCTTTTTTAGTACTAGTGTTTCCTAGGCGACCTTCTCTGTTTACAGTACCTGAACTTCAAAGGCTATAGCGTCTGAACTTCTGAGCTTTCCATAACTGGCCCTTTTTGTTCCCTTTTGTATTATAGTAGTTTGATATCTAACCTTCTATGTTTACTGTATTTGGACTTCCACTATGTGTTAGTGGTCATAGCTGACCTTCTTTAATTATGTAATCTGAACTTCTGCTGATTAGACATTTGTGTTCTATATGATTTTTTTGTAGGCTATTAATGATGGTGCTAGGGTTGAGGAGGATGTTTTACCTGAAAGTGCAAATGCCCCTGTGCATGAACCTGCTCCCGCAAGTGATATATTAGTTGATGAGGTTCATGGCAGTGATCATAAAGTACCATTTTTCTTGTCCATTTGTTTCATTTTTTATTTTACTTGTTTCTGCATTTTTATCACTATGTGCCCATTTGTAATGACTTTCTGTTTCTTGTTGCAGAATGATGATGCTAGTGTTCCTTCAGAGAAGGTTGCAGACAAGGCCATGTCAGGCACCGGTTGCACCGATGGGGTGGACCCAACTGAACCTCAGTCGTCCATCGGCGCTGTGGTTTTTGATGCTGAGCAGGGCAAGACAGCTGGAGATATCATTTTGGAGAAAGATCCCGTTGAGGCTACTGTTGAGACTGGTAGTGCTGCTGCAGGCCCGGAGAAGTCTCCTGCAGCAGAACCAACAGTTTTTGTTGTTTCAGATTCTCTAGCTGCTCTAGCTTCTGCTGGTGTCCTTGTCGACGACACTACAATGTCTACAGGAGATGACGATGAAGACACTGAAAGCAATAACTTGGGAGAGGAGATTGATCATTCCAGTCCTGCAACTGGTCTAGGCAAGAATCCATAAAGAGAGGAGCATGCTTCTCTCTTCTTTCCCCATCCCCATGCCTTTTGTTGTTGGTTTTAGTCCATGATAACCCTGTGTGTTGTCTTTGTGGTGCAAGTTGAACTTCGGGTTTGAGCGTTGTCGTGTGGGTTGTAAATAAAGTGAAGTGAACCTGTTTTTATGTGGGGGAAGGTTTGTAATGCATGGGTTGTGATGTTTATAATCCTGTGGTTTTATCTTTGTGGTGTAGCGGCTGAGATGTGCTTGTCTTTGTTTGTTGCTCCTGTCGTGATCTATGTGTTTGTATGTTGCTCTTAATTTCTATTTCTTTTGCTAAGCAGATAGTGAACTTGCTGTCATTCGAAAGAAGGTTGATGACTTTTATTTTAGTGTAACTAGGCTTAAGAATGATCGTTCTAAGAGGTGAGTGCAGCTGGTCAGAATTTATATCCATCTACCTTTATGAACTGCCTGTGGTTTCATACATGAACTTCTTTACTCTCTGTTGCTGAACTTCTTTTTACTTCTCTGGTGCTGAACATCTAGCTTTTTATACTACCTGGTGATGTAGCTGAACTTCTGTGCTTTTTATATGTGATGAACTTCTTGAGTTCCTGATGCTGAACTTATTTTACTTTCTATTGATTGTTTTAGATGAAAGATTATGTTCCAAAACAATGAGTGTGAAGCTACCATTGAAGATGTTGCAATATCTTTTTCTCCTCACGGAATGCTTCGATCTAATGTAGCTGAGGTTGCACTGTATTGTCTACGCGCCAAATACCAGGGATCAGATAAACTCATCCTGCCGTATTGGGTTTGTGTAAGTCAACCCTATAGTAATTTCTTTTGTGTTTTGTTCTTTACCATATTAGTTAGAACTTGTTGATCTCGTTGTATTTTCATATGTTGCTGTTGTCTGCATTATTTTAGGACAAGATTTTCAGAGGTCATTTTGATTCCCGTGTGAGGAAGTACTTCTTGGCGACTGGTCCAGATAGCATGGATGCGCATGATTCTGTAAGCAATATCTTGTTCTTTGTCTCTTTATTTAGTTTCCACTATGATCAACTTTGTTTATATTGTTTTATTTTTCTTGTACCGTTGATATTAATTTTAAGTTTTTAATGATTTTGTGTGTTTATCCCGCTTTAGGTTGTTTTCCCCACTTTTGACCCACCTGAAATTCCTTCTCACTTGGGTGGTGTTGGTCATTGGGTTTCGATATTTCTTGACCTGAAGAATTCAAGATTCTAGCTTCTCGACTCCTACTATGGACCAAATAATGACTGTGTGGTACGTCTATTTCGGTGGATGACTGATAACATCAAGAAGCTTTGGAAGGATGCCAGCAATGACAGGGAGACACCCTTCAGTCATCTTTCTATTGATCATTTCCCTTTGGATTGGATTGATGTCCCCCAGCAGACTAACAAGTATGAGTTCCACTTTCTCTCTATCACTTCTTCTTAATTGTAGTTGTACGTAAGCTGCAACGTCTTTTATTCTTTGGCTTTCTTTTGTTTTAACACTGTTCTTTTTTTGTTTGATGACAGTATCGACTGCGGATTCTTCATGCTTACAAATGTTAATTCATTTCATGAAGGGGTTCTTGCAAACTATTCCCATGATAATATCTTGGATATCAGGAAGACATGGTTGTACTCAATTGCATCTTCTAACTTGTTTGACACAGACTTCCATGATCTATTTGGCTACTATACATGTAAGTGTTGAAACTTGGACTGCATCTCTTATTCTACATGAACTTAATGTTATCTTTTTATTTTTTGCTTGTGTATTTCGTTTCAGTATTATTTTCCTTTTCATTGCTTACTTGGACAACAGCATTTTTCCTACTTGAACTTCAGAGAAGATACCTTTTTATGATTTTGTTAGCTGTAGTTGAATGTTTTCCATTTCATCAGTTTTTATCTTGAGCTGTGCCTTGGGTTGTGCCTGAACTTCATTAGTTTTTAAATTCAACACATTTTTTAGGTCAGCTTGAGTAGTAACCATGTCATTTATATTAGTTGGACTGTACATTGTGTTGTACCCTAAACTTCAGTTATATTTACTGGTCTCTTTTTTCTTTTCTTTTCTTGACAGTTGAGTCGTTGGACCTGACCGATTACCACTACTCATTCCTCGGTCACAGGAATACCAGCCTAGGGAGGAATATTTGAGTACAACTCCGAGAGAAGATGATAGCTCTCGAACCCTTATTCCTTCCAAGTTGGGGAAGCAGGCTGTCGGTATTTGTGCTGCTCCAAACACCCCTTCCTCCAGGAAGGTTGGTGCAGTCGAAGCAATTGAAGCAGAGGTGATTTCGTCGGATGATGATTTTGAGAAGATTGCTTACCCAAAGAATGGTAAATCTGCTGCTGGTACGGTTGTTGGGAGAGGTGGGAAGAATGTTGTCATCACCAGGAGAAAACCGGCAGTTGAGTCTGGCAACATAACTTCCTCGAAGAGAGCATCAAGATTGCCTTTGAAGTGGCGTTCTGTTGTCGCTCCCCTAAATAAATACAGTTACCCTCATCTATCCGAGGCCCGGATTTTGATACAGTATGTGCTTAGTGAAGATGGTCTGAAGAAATATTCTGAGTGAGTGTTTTTCTTCTTATTTTTGTTGCTGTCAGACATGCTACTTGTTGTGAACTTCCGATGTTATAGTATCTGAACTTTTATTCATTCTCCTTTGCGTTGGAGTTGCGCTTCTAATATTTTTCCCATCCTTTTAAATGTGCAGCACAAGCTACTGCATGTTTACCATTCCTGGGCATGTGATTGACCTCACAGGACGTGCCCTTTATACTCTTTTCGGTGAAGGACATCAGATGGAAGGAGACGTAATGGATTATCTCATAAACTTGTGGAAGGATAAGCCGGAGACCTCTGATATCTTCTCTTGTGCTGACAGGGTTGTGCTGAGTCCCTACTTCATACAGGTTTTAGTTCTTTGTAACCCTACCACTCTTTTTTGCTCTAGTTTTGGTGTAGTGACATTTGGGAGGTGTTTTTAATTCTGTTTTTGTGAATGCAGTACTGCCTGCTGTATGATTTTTTCTCTGCAACAGTTCCAAAATTCGATGCAAAAAATCGGTTAAACTCCTCCCAATGTTTGTTCGCAAGGAAGAAGACCTTCTTAACGCAAAGCTGGTTTCATAACCCTTGGTTTTTTAATTTTATGTTCATCCTTTTGCTGAGTTTGTCAAGAAGTTTTTGTTCAGCTCGGTTGTTTCAATACTTATGCTTTATAGTTTGTGTTCACCATTTCTTTCATTCTTGGCAGGTTTTTCTGATACTTTCAATACTTTTCAAGCCAGGTGTGTATGTGCTGAATAGATATCGTGGGAGCATTGACATCCTTGATTCACTTCCTTACACTAATAAGGGAATGTCACAAACAAGTTTCCATGGAGACTGCCAAAATATCATGAGTGTTTCTTAGCCCGAAGCTCCCGTCATATTCTCTTTTTGACACGAAGTTTATTATGCCTTCTGTTGACAAAATATTTTTCTTCTCTGTTTTGGTAATACTGCTTGAACTGACTATCATTTGACAGTTGAACTTGTGGTATTCTTTAGCTGAATTTTACTCAAGTGTCACTTTATTTAACCGAACTTAACTATTTTGGTTAAGATGTTTTTGATTTCATCTTATTTCTCATTTTTGGTAGATCAAGAGATTTGTTGGGTTGCTCGAGGAGATGTACGGCAAGGCTGCGTAAAAAGCGAGCAAGCAGCCTAACTGGGTGAATATTGCAAAGAGGCCGACTTTTATTGATGTTCCAAAGCAAGTGAATAATGATTGTGGTTTCTTTGCCATGAAGTTCTGCTCTACATATGATGGCGATGAGCTT
Organism: Aegilops tauschii subsp. strangulata; assembly: GCF_002575655.3. NCBI lineage: Eukaryota > Viridiplantae > Streptophyta > Magnoliopsida > Poales > Poaceae > Aegilops > Aegilops tauschii. The sequence continues at coordinate 7,716,005 of NC_053039.3, forward strand.
GTTGAAGATTTTGGTGATGTGGAAGTATGTTTTGTCCTTGTTCTTGTCTCATCATCCTTTCATTTTTCTTGTGTGTATTTTCCGAGATGCTTCTGTTGTGGTTTTAGTTATCCTTTACTAAACCATCCTTTCATTTTTTGTTTGCAGGCTGCTGCAAATGACTGGAAGGCCGATCGAGTTCATGCACACTCTAGTCTTTAGCGAGAAGAATGAAATTGTGCGTGTAGAGCTTCTTGCCTAGATCCAGTCCTTGGGCCCGTGAATTCGAAGCATTAGTTTCAGTGTAGATTTGATTTCGTAAAGATTTAGGCTTGATAATGATTGGAGCGATTTCGTAAAGATTTGGTTGTAAGAATGGTTTAGTAATTTGTGTATCTATAGCTGTAGCACTGTTATTTATGATATTGAGGACAAATGTATCTGGTATGAAGAATGATTGGCTTGTGAATTTCAATGTACTGCATCGTTTTCAGTATTCATGTGTTGCATGTTTTTCCCCAGCATATGTACTTGAACTTCTGTCTGGGTTATTGTTGAACTGCTGGTTTTTTGTGTTGTTTAATTTTTGGCCGCAACATATGATATTTGACTTGAACTTCTGTGTTGAGATCTGGCTGGGCTGCTAGTTTCAGAGGGAGAGAATTTTTCTGTTGCGTAATGTATTGTTGTTTTTCAACTCAACCAATATGTAGCCTTTTGCATAGAATCTATATGTGCTTTTTGTGATTTTTTAACTGCGAATGGTTTTCAACTATAACTTCGTGCAAAAATATTCTCATACACTCCTTTATGTTTCTTTATCTTTTGTCGGCATTCTATGTGAACTTCTCCACGTATCCAAATAGAACTTCATATCTGAACGCGTTGTCTTAGGCTTGCTAACCTTAGTTCACACGGCAATACTTATTTTTTCTAGCATATGTTTTTCTACATCAGTTTATATACTAGAACTTCTTCTGTAGGCTGACCTGAAATTCAAATTGTATATTTTTTTTCATTTTATTGCTGCTTGCTCTTTTATGGAATACAACAACACCACCTATCATAATATACCAGAACTTCTACTGTAAGCTCACTTGAACTTCATAGTGTATATTTTCATTTTATTCCTGCTTGAACTTTTATGGAATACATCACCAGCTCAGAACTTCCTCTCATAATATACCAGGACTTCTGCAGTAATATTACTTGAACTTCACAATGTATATTTTCATTTTACTACTGCTTGCTCTTTCATGCAATACATCACCAGCACCTCCTCTCATAATATATGAAGACTTATGCAGTAAGCTTACATGAACTTCTACTGTATAATTTTTTTGAAACTTCAACAATAGAATTTCAAGTAAGCTTCTCCTAAAATACTGTTTCAAAAGTGGAATAACATTCTGCACATTGACATGACATAAGTTTGCTTTCTTTAATTAACCTAGTCTAACTTTTCATCAGCCTTGCGCTCCTACTAGGCTTTGGTTGTAGTGGTTTTGGCTTGACATGTACCTCTTCCTCTTCCTCTTCTTCAATGATGTCTTCATCTTCGTCTTCCTCACCCTCCTCTTCATCTTCCACCACTTTCTTGTTGCTGGCTCTAGGTTTTGCTTTCTGTTTCTTTTCTGGCTTTTGGCTTGTCTTTTCAGCATCTGCGCGCTTCGGGCATGTTCTTGCATTGTGTTGTTCATACTCCTTGCATATGCTACAAAGCCTGCTGCTTGCTTTTGAAGGAAATATGCCCTAGAGGCAATAATAAAGTTGTTATTTATATTTCCTTATGTCATGATAAATGTTTATCATTCAAATTAGAATTGTATTAAACAGAAACTTAGTACATGTGTGAATACATAGAGAAACAGAGTGTCCCTAGTATGCCTCTACTTGACTAGTTCGTTAATCAAAGATGGTTAAGTTTCCTAGCCATAGACATGTGTTGTCATTTGATGAACGGGATCACATCATTAGAGAATGATGTGATGGACAAGACCCATCCGTTAGCCTAGCATTATGATCGTTTAGTTTTATTGCTATTGCTTTCTTCATGACTTATACATGTTCCTCTGACTATGAGATTATGCAACTCCCGAATACCGGAGGAACACCTTGTGTGCTATCAAATGTCACAACGTAAATGTGTGATTATAAAGATGCTCTACAGGTGTCTTCGAAGGTGTTTGTTGGGTTGGCATAGATCAAGATTAGGATTTTTCACTCCGTGTATTGGAGAGGTATCTCTGGGCCCTCTCGGTAACGCACATCACTATTAGGCTTGCAAGCAATGTGACTAATGAGTTAGTTGCGGGATGATGTATTACCGAACGAGTAAAGAGACTTGCTGGTAACGAGATTGAACTAGGTATGACGATACTGACGATCGAATCTCGGGCAAGTAACATATCGATGACAAAGGGAACAACGTATGTTGTTATGCGGTTTGACCGATAAAGATCTTCGTAGAATATGTAGGAGCCAATTTGAGCATCCAGGTTCTGCTAGTGGTTATTGACCGGAGATGTGTCTCGATCATGTCTGCATAGTTCTCGAACCCGTAGGGTCCGCACTCTTAACGTTCGATGACGATTTGTGTTATAAGTTATGTGATTAGATGACCGAAGTTTGTTCGGAGTCTTAGATGAGATCATGGACATGACGAGGAGTCTCGAAATGGTTGAGACATAAAGAATGATATATTGGACGATGTTATTCGGACACTGGATGAGTTCCGTGAAGTACCGGGTAACTTTCGGAGTTCCGGAGGGTTATCGGAACCCCCCGGGGGAACTAATGGGCCTTAGTGGAGAGAGAGGAGGGCCGCAAGGAGCTGGACGCGCGCCCCCCTTAGCAGTCCGAATTGGACTAGGGGAAGGGGGTGGCGCCCCCCTTTCCTACTCCCTCTCCCTCTCCTTCCTTCTTCCCCCTTTCACCAACTGGAATCCTACTAGGACTTGGAGTCCTAGTAGGACTCCTCTCTCTTGGCGTGCCCTACAGGGGCCGGCCGGCCTCCCCGTGTCCTCCTTTATATACGGAGGCAGGGGGCACCCTAGAACACACAAGATCAATCGTCTTAGCCGTGTGTGGTGGCCCCCTCCACAGTTTAACACTTCGGTCATATCGTCGTAGTGCTTAGGCGAAGTCCTGCGCTGGTAACTTCATCATGTCCGTCGCCACGCCGTCATGCCGATGAAACTCTCCCTCGTCCTCAACTGGATCAAGAGCTCGAGGGACGTCATCGTGCTGAACTTGTGCAGAACACGGAGGTGCTGTACGTTCGGTACTTGGATCGGTTGGATCGTGAAGACATTCGAGTACATCAGCCGCGTTACTAAACGATTCCGCTTTCAGTCTACGAGGGTACGTGGACACACTCTCCCCGCTCGTTCATATGCATCTCCTAGATATATCTTGCGTGATCGTAGGAATTTTTTTGAATTACTACGTTCCCCAACAGTGGTATCAGAGTCAGGTTTATGCGTAGATCATATATGCACGAGTAGAACACAGCGAGTTGTGGGCGATAATAGTCATACTACTTACCACCAACATCTTACTTTGATTCGGCGGTATTGTTGGATGAATCAGCCCGGACCGACATTACATGACCGCATTCATGAGACTGGTTCTACCGACGTGCTTCGCATACAGGTGGCTAGCGAGTGTCTGTTTCTCCAACTTTAGTTGAATCGAGTTTGACTACGGCCGGTCCTTGTTGAAGGTTAAAACAACACACTTGATGAAAAATCGTTGTGGTTTTGATGCGTAGGTTAGAACGGTTCTTGCTAGAGGCCCGTAGCAGCCACGTAAAACTTGCAACAACAAAGTAGAGGACGTCTAACTTATTTTTGCAGGGCATGTTGTGATGTGATATGGTCAAGACATGATGAGATATAAATTGTTGTATGAGATGATCATGTTTTGTAACCTTTATCGGCAACGGGCAGGAGCCTTATGGTTGTCGCTTTATTGTATGAAATGCAATCGCCATGTAATTGCTTTACTTTATCACCAAGCGGTAGCGATAGTCGTAGAAGCAATAGTTGGTGAGACGACAACGATGCTACGATGGAGATGAAGGTGTCAAGCCAGTGACGATGGAGATCATGACGGTGCTTTGAAGATGGAGATCAAAGGCACAAGATGATGATTGCCATATCATGTCACATATTTTGATTGCATGTGATGTTTATGTTTAATGCATCTTATTTTGCTTAGTACGGCGGTAGCATTACAAGATGATCCCTCACTAAATTTCAAGGTATAAGTGTTCTCCCTAAGTATGCACCGTTGCTACAGTTCGTCATGCCGAGACACCACGTGATGATCGGGTGTGATAAGCTCTATGTTCACATACAACGGGTGCAAGAAAGTTTTGCACGCGCAGAATACTCGGGTTAAACTTGACGAGCCTAGCATATGCAGATATGTCCTCGGAACACTGATCCCGAAAGGGCTAACATGAATCATATAGTAGATATGATCAACATAGAGATGTTCACCATTGAAAACTACTCCATCTCATGTGATGATCGGACATGGTTTAGTTGATATGGATCATGTGACCATTTAGATGACTAGAGGGATGTCTATCTAAGTGGGAGTTCTTAAGTACCTGGTCATTTTAGCATGTCTATTTTGTTGTAGATCAATGGCCGGTGCTACCATTCCCTTGAATTTTAATGCGTTCCTAGAGAAAGCTAAGTTGAAAGTTGATGGTAGCAATTACACGGACCGGGTCCGTAACTTGAGGATTATCCTCATTGCTGCATGATACGTCTCCAACGTATCTAATTTTTTTTATTGTTCCATGCTATATTATATTCTGTTTCGGACATTATTGGGCTTCATTATACACTTTTATATTATTTTTGGGACTAACCTATTAACCGGAGGCCCAGCCCAGAATTGCTGGATTTTGCCTATTTCAAAGTTTTGCAGAAAAAGAATATCAAACGGAGACCAAATGGAATGAAACATTCGAGAACGTGATTTTCGGAACGAACGTGATCCAGAGGACTTGGACCCTATGTCAAGACATCAACCAGGAGGGCACGAGGTAGGGGTGCGCGCCTACCCCCCCGGGCCCGCCCTCCACCCTCGTGGGCCCCATGTTGCTCCACCGACGTACTTCTTCCTCCTATATATACCTACGTACCCCCAAACTACCAGATACGGAGACAAAAACCTAATTCCACCGCCGCAACCTTCTGTACCCGTGAGATCCCATCTTGGGGCCTGTTCCGGAGCTCCGCCGGAGGGGGCATCGATCATGGAGGGCTTCTACATCAACACCATAGCCTCTCCGATGAAGTGTGAGTAGTTTACGTCGGACCTTCGGGTCCATAGTTATTAGCTAGATGGCTTCTTCTCTCTTTTTGGATCTCAATACAATGTTCCCCCCCTCTCTTGTGGAGATCTATTTGATGTAATCTTCTTTTGCGGTGTGTTTGTTGAGACCGATGAATTGTGGGTTTATGATCAAGTTTATCTATGAACAATATTTGAATCTTCTCTGAATTCTTTTATGTATGATTGGTTATCTTTGCAAGTCACTTCGAATTATCAGTTTGGTTTGGCCTACTAGATTGATCTTTCTTGCAATGGGAGAAGTGCTTAGCTTTGGGTTCAATCTTGCGGTGTCCTTTCCCAGTGACAGTAGGGGCAGCAAGGCACGTATTGTATTGTTGCCATCAAGGATAACAAGATGGGGTTTATATCATATTGCATGAGTTTATCCCTCTACATCATGTCATCTTGCTTAAAGCGTTACTCTGTTCTTATGAACTTAATACTCTAGATGCATGCTGGATAGCGGTCGATGTGTGGAGTAATAGTAGTAGATGCAGGCAGGAGTCGGTCTACTTGTCTCGGACGTGATGCCTATATACATGATCATACCTAGATATTCTCATAACTATGCTCAATTCTATCAATTGCTCAACAGTAATTTGCTCACCCACCGTAATACTTATGCTCTTGAGAGAAGCCACTAGTGAAACCTATGGCCCCGGGTCTATTTTCCATTATATTAATCTCCCGACAACAAGCTATTTCTGGCGCCGTTTTTATTTTGTTTTCTTTACTTTGCATCTTTATCATAAAAATACCAAAAATATTATCTTATCATATCTATCAGATCTCACTCTCGTAAGTGACCGTGAAGGGATTAACAACCCCTTTATTGCGTTGGTTGCGAGGATTTATTTGTTTGTGTAGTGCGAGGAACTCGTGAGTGGCCTCCTACTGGATTGATACCTTGGTTCTCAAAAACTGAGGGAAATACTTACGCTACTTTGCTGCATCACCATTTCCTCTTCAAGGGAAAACCAACGCAGTGCTCAAGAGGTAGCAAGAAGGATTTCTGGCGCCGTTTCCAGGGAGGCTTATGCGAAGTCAAGTTAAGATTTGACTCCCGTCAATGAGCCATTTCTTGCGCCGTTGCTGGGGAGTCTGCGCAAAAGTCAACATACCAAGTACCCATCACAAACCCTTATCTCCGGCATTACATTATTTGCCATTTGCCTCTTGTTTTCCTCTCCCCCACTTTACCCTTGCCGTTTTATTCGCCCTCTCTTTTCCGTCCGCCTCTTTTCCGTTTGCCTCTTTTTGCCCGTCTCTTGTTTGCTCGTGTGTTGGATTGCTTGCTTGTCACGATGGCTCAAGACAATACTAAATTGTGTGACTTCACGAATACCAACAACAATGATTTCCTTAGCACTCCGATTGCTCCTCTTACTGATACTGAATCTTGTGATATCAATGCTGCTTTGTTGAATCTTGTCATGAAAGATCAATTTGCCGGCCTTCCTAGTGAAGATGCCGCTACCCATCTAAATAGCTTCGTTGATTTGTGTGATATGCAAAAGAAGAAAGATGTGGACAATGATATTGTTAAATTGAAGCTACTTCCTTTTTCGCTTAGAGATCGTGCTAAAGCTTGGTTTTCGTCTTTTCCTAAAAATAGTATTGATTCTAGGAATAAGTGCAAAGATGCTTTTATCTCTAAATATTTTCCTCCCGCTAAGATCATCTCTCTTGGAAATGATATTATGAATTTTAAGCAACTTGATCATGAACATGTTGCACAAACTTGGGAGAGGATGAAATTAATGATACGTAATTGCCCTACACATGGTTTGAATTTGTGGATGATTATACAAAAAATTTATGCCGGATTGAATTTTGCTTCTAGAAATCTTCTAGACTCGGCCGCGGGAGGAACTTTTATGGAAATCACTTTAGGAGAAGCTACTAAACTCCTAGATAATATTATGGTTAATTATTCTCAATGGCACACTGAAAGATCTACTAGTAAAAAGGTGCATGCGATAGAAGAAATTAATGTTTTGAGGGGAAAGATGGATGAACTTATGAAATTATTTGCTACTAAGAGTGTTTCTTCTGATCCTAATGATATGCCTTTCTCTACTTTGATTGAGAATAATAATGAATCTATGGATGTAAATTTTGTTGGTAGGAATAATTTTGGTAACAATGCGTGTAGAGGAAACCTTAATCCTAGGCCTTATCCTAGTAATTCCTCTAATAATTATGGTAATTCCTACAGCAATTCTTATGGGAACTTTAATAAGATGCCCTCTGAATTTGAAACTAGTGTTAAGGAGTTTATGAATTCACAAAAGAATTTCAATGCTTTGCTCGAAGAAAAATTGCTTAAAGTTGATGAATTGGCAAGGAACGTTGATAGAATTTCTCTTGATGTTGATTCTTTGAAACTTAGATCTATTCCACCTAAGCATGATATCAATGAGTCTCTCAAAGCCATGAGAATTTCCATTGATGAGTGCAAAGAAAGAACCGCTAGGATGCATGCTAAGAAAGATTGCTTTGTAAAAGCATGTTCTTCTAGTTCCTATGAAAATAAAGATCAAGATCTAAAAGTTATTGATGTGTCCCCTATTAAATCTTTGTTTAGAAATATGAATCTTGATAATGATGGGACTGAATATGATCCACCTTTATCTAGAAGGCGTTCCAAAAATTCGGAGTTTTTAGATCTTAATGCAAAAATTGGTAAAAGTGGTATTGAAGAGATCAAGACTCTAGATATTAATGAACCCACTATTTTGGATTTCAAGGAATTTAATTATGATAATTGCTCTTTGATAGATTGTATTTCCTTGTTGCAATCTGTGCTAAATTCTCCTCATGCTTATAGTCAAAATAAAGCTTTTACTAAAGATATCGTTGATGCTTTGATGCAATCTTATGATGAAAATCTTGAGATGGAAGTTTCTATCCCTAGAAAACTCTATGATGAGTGGGAACCTACTATTAAAATTAAAATTAAAGATCATGAATGCTATGCTTTGTGTGATTTGGGTGCTAGTGTTTCCACGATTCCAAAGACTTCGTGCGATTTGTTAGGTTTCCGTGATTTGATGATTGCTCTTTAAACTTGCACCTTGTGGATTCCACCATTAAGAAACCTATGGGAAGAATTAATGATGTTCTTATTGTTGCAAATAGGAACTATGTGCCCGTAGATTTTATTGTTCTTGATATCGATTGCAATCCTTCATGTCCTATTATTCTTGGTAGACCTTTCCTTAGAATGATCGGTGCAATTATTGATATGAAGGAAGGGAATATTAGATTCCAATTTCCGTTAAGGAAAGGCATGGAACACTTCCCTAGAAAGAAAATAAAATTACCTTATGAATCTATTATGAGAGCCACTTATGGATTGCCTACCAAAGATGGCAATACCTAGATCTATCCTTGATTTTATACCTAGCTAGGGGCGTTAAACGATAGCGCTTGTTGGGAGGCAACCCAATTCTATTTTTAGTTTTTTTACTTTTTGCTTCTGTTTAGGAATAAATATTTGATCTAGCCTCTGTTTAGACTTTTTTTTATGTTTTAAGTAGTGTTTGTGCCAAGTTAAACCTATAGGATCTTCTTGGATGATAGTTATTTGATCTTGCTGTAAATTCCAGAAACTTTCTGTTCACGAAAATAATTGTTAAAAATCACCAGAACGTGATAAAATATTGATTCCAATTTCTGATGACCTATAAACAAATTTTCTAGATCGTCCTATTTTGGATGAACTTTTGGAGTTCCAGAAGTTCGCGTTAGTTACAGATTACTACAGACTGTTCTGTTTTTGACAGATTCTGTTTTTCGTGTGTTGTTTGCTTATTTTGATGAATCTATCGCTAGTAAAATAGTTTATAAACCATAGAGAAGTTGGAATACAGTAGGTTTAACACCAATATAAATAAATAATGAGTTCATTACAGTACCTTGAAGTGGTGTTTTGTTTTCTTTCGCTAACGGAGCTCACGAGATTTTCTTTTAAGTTTTGTGTTGTGAAGTTTTCAAGTTTTGGGTAAAAGATTTGATGGATTATGGAACAAGGAGTGGCAAGAGCCTAAGCTTGGGGATGCCCATGGCACCCCAAGATAATCTAAGGACCCCAAAAAGCCAAAGCTTGGGGATGCCCCGGAAGGCATCCCCTCTTTCGTCTACTTCCATCGGTAACTTTACTTGGAGCTATATTTTTATTCACCACAAGATATGTGTTTTGCTTGGAGCGTCTTGTATGATTTGAGTCTTTGCTTTTTAGTTTACCACATTCATATTTGCTGTACACACCTTTTGAGAGAGACACACATGATTCGGAAATTATTAGAATACTCTATGTGCTTCACTTATATCTTTTGAGTTATATAGTTTTTGCTCTAGTACTTCACTTATATCTTTTAGAGCACGGTGGTGGTTTTGTTTTATAGAAACTATTATTCTCTCATGCTTCACTTAGATTATTTTGAGAGTCTTAAACAGCATGGTAATTTTCTTAAATAATCCTAATATGCTAGGTATTGAAGACTAGTAAAAACTTTCTTATGAGTGTGTTGAATACTAAGAGAAGTTTGATGCTTGATGATTGTTTTGACACATGGAGGTAGTGATATCAAAGTTGTGCTAGTTGAGTAGTTGTGAATTTGAGAAATACTTGCGTTGAAGTTTGCAAGTCCCGTAGCATGCACGTATGGTAAACGTTATGTAACAAATTTGAAACATGAGGTGTTCTTTGATTGTCCTCCTTATGAGTGGCGGTCGGGGACGAGCGATGGTCTTTTCCTACCAATCTATCCCCCTAGGAGCATGCGCGTAGTGCTTTGTTTTTGATGACTTTTAGATTTTTGCAATAAGTATGTGAGTTCTTTATTACTAATGTTGAGTCCATGGATTATACGCACTCTCACCTTTCCATCATTGCTAGCCTCTTCGGTACCGTTCATTGCCCTTTCTCACATTGAGAGTTGGTGCAAACTTCGCCGGTGCATCCAAACCCCGTGATATGATACGCTCTTTCACACATAAACCTCCTTATATCTTCCTCAAAACAGCCACCATACCTACCCATTATGGCATTTCCATAGCCATTCCGAGATATATTGCCATGCAACTTTCCACCGTTTCGTTTATCATGACACGTTCATCATTGTCATATTGCTTAGCATGATCATGTAGTTGACATAGTATTTGTGGCAAAGCCACCATTCATAATTCTTTCATACATGTCACTCTTGGTTCATTGCATATCCCGGTACACCGCCGGAGGCATTCATATAGAGTCATACTTTGTTCTAGTATCGAGTTGTAATCATTGAGTTGTAAATAAATAGAAGTGTGATGATCATCATTTTCTAGAGCATTGTCCCAAGTGAGGAAAAAAAGAGAAAGGCGAAGAAGGCCCAAAAAAATGAGAGAAAAAGAGAGAAGGGACAATGTTACTATCCTTTTACCACCATTGTGCTTCAAAGTAGCACCATAATCTTCATGATAGAGAGTCTCTTGTTTTGTCACTTTCATATACTAGTGGGAATTTTTCATTATAGAACTTGGCTTATATATTCCAACAATGGGCTTCCTCAAATGCCCTACGTCTTCGTGAGCAAGCAAGTTGGATGCACACACACTTAGTTTCTTTTGTCGAGCTTTCATATATTTATAGCTCTAGTGCATCCGTTGCATGGCAATCCCTACTCCTAGCATTAACATCAATCGATGGGCATCTCCATAGCTCATTGATTGGCCTCGTTGATGTGAGGCTTTCTCCCTTTTTTGTCTTCTCCATATAACCCCCATCATTATATTCGATTCCACCCATAGTGTTATATCCATGGCTCACGCTCATGTATTGTGTGAAGGTTGAAAAAGTTTGAGATTACTAAAGTATGAAACAATTGCTTGGCTTGTCAACGGGGTTGTGCATGATGAGACCATTCTTGTGTGATGAAAATGGAGCATGACTAAACTATATGATTTTGTAGGGATGAACTTTCTTTGGCCATGTTATTTTGAGAGGACATAATTGCTTAGTTAGTATGCTTGAAGTATTATTACTTTTATGTCAATATTGAACTTTTATCTTGAATCTTTCGGATCTGAATATTCATACCACAATTAAGAAGAATTACATTGAAATTATGCCAAGTAGCATTCCACATCAAAAATTCTGTTTTTATCATTTACCTACTCGAGGACGAGCAGGAATTAAGCTTGGGGATGCTTGATACGTCTCCAACGTATCTATAATTTTTGATTGTTCCATGCTATATTATATTCTGTTTTGGACATTCTTGGGCTTTATTATACACTTTTATATTATTTGTGGGACTAACCTATTAACCGGAGGCCCAGCCCAGAATTGATGTTTTTTGCCTATTTCAGAGTTTCGCAGAAAAAGAATATCAAACAGAGTCCAAACGGAATGAAACCTTCTGGAACGTGATTTTCGGAACGAACGTGATCCAGAGGACTTGGACCCTACGTCAAGACATCAACCAGGAGGGCACGAGGTAGGGGGCGCGCCTACCCCCCAGGGCGCGCCCTCCACCCTCGTGGGCCCCACGTTGCTCCACCGACGTACTTCTTCCTCCTATATATACCTACGTACCCCCAAACTACCAGATACGGAGCCAAAAACCTAATTCCACCGCCGCAACCTTCTGTACCCGTGAGTTCCCATCTTGGGGCCTGTTCCGGAACTCCGCCGGAGGGGGCATCGATCACGGAGGGCTTCTACATCAACACCATAGCCTCTCCGATGAAGTGTGAGTAGTTTACTTCAGACCTTCAGGTCCATAGTTATTAACTAGATGGCTTCTTCTCTCTTTTTGGATCTCAATACAATGTTCTCCCCCTCTCTTGTGGAGATCTATTCGATGTAATCTTCTTTTGCGGTGTGTTTGTTGAGACCGATGAATTGTGGGTTTATGATAAGGTTTATCTATGAAAAATATTTGAATCTTCTCTGAATTCTTTTATGTATGATTGGTTATCTTTGCAAGTCTCTTTGAAATATCAGTTTGGCTTGGCCTACTAGATTTATCTTTCTTGCAATTGGAGAAGTGCTTAGCTTTGGGTTCAATCTTGCGGTGTCCTTTCCCAGTGACAGTAGGGGCAGCAAGGCACGTATTGTATTTTTGCCATCGAGGATAACAAGATGGGGTTTATATCATATTGCATGAGTTTATCCCTCTACATCATGTCATCTTGCTTAAAGCGTTACTCTGTTCTTATGAACTTAATACTCTAGATGCATGCTGGATAGCGGTCGATGTGTGGAGTAATAGTAGTAGATGCAGGCAGGAGTCGGTCTACTTGTCTCGGATGTGATTCCTATATACATGATCATACCTAGATATTCTCATAACTATGCTCAATTCTATCAATTGCTCAACAGTAATTTGTTCACCCACCGTAATACTTATGCTCTCGAGAGAAGCCACTAGTGAAACCTATGGCCCCCGGGTCTATTTTCCATTATATTAATCTCCCGACAACAAGCTATTTCTGGCGCCGTTTTTATTTTGTTTTCTTTACTTTGCATCTTTATCATAAAAATACCAAAAATATTATCGTATCATATCTATTAGATCTCACTCTCGTAAGTGACCGTGAAGGGATTGACAACCCCTTTATTGCGTTGGTTGCGAGGATTTATTTGTTTGTGTAGGTGCGAGGGACTCGTGCGTGGCCTCCTACTGGATTGATACCTTGGTTCTCAAAAACTGAGGGAAATACTTAAGCTACTTTGCTGCATCACCCTTTCCTATTCAAGGGAAAACCAACGCAGTGCTCAAGAGGTAGCACTGCACAGAAGAATTATGTCCTGGAAGCACCACTAGGTGTACCACCTGCGCCAGCAACTACAGACATTATGAATGCCTGGCAGTCACGTGGTTATAACTACTCGATAGTTCAGTGTCCCATGCTTTATGGCTTAGAATCAGGACTTCAACGACGTTTTGAACGTCATGGAGCATATGAGATGTTCCAGGAGTTGAAGTTAATATTTCAAGCAAATGCACGAGTTGAGAGATATGAAGTCTCCAACAAGTTCTATAGCTGCAAAATGGAGGAGAATAGTTCTGTCAGTGAACACATACTCAGAATGTCTGCGTACCATAACCACTTGACTCAGTTGGGAGTTAATCTTCTTGATGATAGTGTCATTGACAGAGTTCTTCAAGCACTGCCACCAAGCTATAAAGGCTTCGTGCTGAACTAGAATATACAAGGGATGGAAAAGACAATTCCCGAGCTCTTCGCAATGCTAAAGGCTGCGGAGGTAGAAATCAAGAAGGAGCATCAAGTGTTGATGGTTAACAAGACCACTAGTTTGAAGAAAAAGGGCAACGGGAAGAAGGGGAACTTCAAGAAGAACGACAAGCAAGTTGCTACTCAAGTGAAGAAGCCCATGTCTGGAGCTAAGCCTGAAACTGAGTGCTTCTACTGCAAAGGGACTGGTCACTGGAAGCGGAACTTGCCCAAGTATTTGGCGGATAAGAAGGATGGCAAAGGAAAGGTATATTTGATATACATGTTATTGATGTGTACCTTACTAATGCTCATAGTAGCGCCTGGGTATTTCATATTGGTTCTGTTGCTCATATTTGCAACTCGAAACAGGGGCTACAGATTAAACGAAGATTGGCTAAGGATGGGGTGACAATGCGTGTGGGAAATGGTTCCAAAGTCGATGTGATCGCCGTCGGCATGCTACCTCTACATCTACCGTCGGGATTAGTTTTAGACCTGAATAATTGTTATTTGGTGCCAGCGTTGAGCATGAACATTATATCTGGATCTTGTTTGATGCGAGACGGTTATTCATTTAAATTAGAGAATAATGGTTGTTCTATTTATATGAGTAATATCTTTTATGGTCATGCACCCTTGATGAGTGGTCTATTTCTATTGAATCTTGATTGTAGTGATACACATATTCATAATATTGAAGCCAAAAGATGCAAGGTTAATAATGATAGTGCAACTTATTTGTGGCACTGCCGTTTAGGTCATATTGGTGTAAAGCGCATGAAGAAACTCCATGTTGATGGGCTTTTGGAATCACTTGATTATGAATCACTTGATGCTTGCGAACCATGCCTCATGGGCAAGATGACTAAGACTCCATTCTCTGGAACAATGGAGCGAGCAACTGACTTATTGGAAATAATACATACTGATGTATGCGGTCCGATGAGTGTTGAGGCTCGCGGCGAGTATCGTTAATTTCTGACCTTCACAGATGATTTGAGCAGATATGGGTATATCTACTTAATGAAACAAAAGTCTGAAACATTTGAAAAGTTTAAAGAATTTCAGAGTGAAGTGGAAAATCATCGTAACAAGAAAATAAAGTTTCTATGATCTGATCGTGGAGGAGAATATTTGAGTTATGAGTTTGGTCTTCATCTGTAACAATGTCGAATAGTTTCGCAATTCACGCCAACTGGAACACCACAACATAATGGTGTGTCCGAATGTTGTAATCGTACTTTATTAGATATGGTGCGATCTATGATGTCTCTTACTGATTTACCGCTATCGTCTGGGGTTATGCTTTAGAGACGGATGCATTCACGTTAAATAGGGCACCATCTAAATCCGTTGAGACGACACCATATGAACTGTGGTTTGGCAAGGAACCTAAGCTGTCATTTCTTAAAGTTTGGGGCTGTGATGCTTATGTGAAAAAGCTTCAACCTGATAAGCTCGAACCCAAATCGGAGAAATGTGTCTTCATAGGATACCCAAAGGAGACTGTTGGGTACACCTTCTATCACAAATCCGAAGGCTAGATAGTCGTTGCTAAGAATGGATCCTTTCTAGAGAAGGAGTTTCTCTCGAAAGAAGTGAGTGGGAGGAAAGTAGAACTTGATGAGGTAATTGTAGCTTCTCCCGAATTGGAAAGTAGTTCATCACAGAAATCAGTTCCAGTGATGCCTACACCAATTAGTGAGGAAGTTAATGATGATGATCATGAAACTTCGGATTAAGTTACTACCGAACCTAGTAGGTCAACTAGTGTACGTTCCGCACCAGAGTGGTACGGTAATCTTGTTCTGGAAGTCATGTTACTAGGCCATGACGAACCTATGAACTATGAGGAAGCGATGATGAGCCCAGATTCCGCAAAATGGCTTGAGGCCATGAAATCTGAGATGGGATCCATGTATGAGAACAAGTGTGGACTTTGGTTGACTTTCCCGATGATCGACAAGCCATAGAGAATAAATGGATCTTCAAGAAGAAGACTGACGCTGACGGTAATGTTAATGTCTACAAAGCTCGACTTGTTGCGAAAGGTTTTCGACAAGTTCAAGGAGTTGACTACAATGAGACCTTCTCACCCGTAGGGATGCGTAAGTCTGTCCAAATCATGTTAGCAATTGTCGAATTTTATGATTATGAAA
Source organism: Aegilops tauschii subsp. strangulata (assembly GCF_002575655.3). Lineage (NCBI taxonomy): Eukaryota > Viridiplantae > Streptophyta > Magnoliopsida > Poales > Poaceae > Aegilops > Aegilops tauschii. Next base: position 7,731,730 of record NC_053039.3, read on the forward strand.
TTTGGCAAATGGATGTCAAAACTGCATTCCTTAATGGATATCTTAAAGAAGAGTTGTATATGATGCAACCAGAAGGTTTTGTCGATCCTAAAGGTGCTAACAAAGTGTGCAAGCTCCAGCGATCCATTTATGGACTGGTGCAAGCCTCTCGGAGTTGGAATATACGCTTTGATAGTGTGATGAAAGCATATGGTTTTATACAGACTTTTGGAGAAGCCTGTATTTACAAGAAAGTGAGTGGGAGCTCTGTAGCATTTCTAATATTATATGTGGATGACATATTGTTGATTGGAAATGATACATAATTTCTGGATAGCATAAAAGGATACTTGAATAAGAATTTTTCAATGAAAGACCTCGGTGAAGCTGCTTATATATTGGGCATCAAGATCTATAGAGATAGATCAAGATGCTTAATTGGACTTTCACAGAGCACATACCTTGGTAAATTTTTTAAGAAGTTCAAAATGGATCAGTCAAAGAAAGGGTTCTTGCTTGTGTTACAAGGTGTGAAGTTGAGTGAGACTCAATGCCCGACCACTGCAGAAGATAGAGTGAAAATGGAAGTCATTCCCTATGCTTCAGCCATAGGTTATATCATGTATGCAATGTTGTGTACCAGACCTCATGTGTGCCTTGCTATAAGTATAGTAGGGAGGAACCAAAGTAATCCAGGAGTGGATCACTGGACAGCGGTGAAGAACATCCTGAAATACCTGAAAAGGACTAAGGATATGTTTCTTGTTTATGGAGGTGACAAAGAGCTCGTCGTAAATGGTTACGTCGATGCAAGCTTTGTCTCTGATCTGGATGACTCTAAGTCGCAAACCAGATACGTATTTATATTGAATGGTGGAGCTGTCAGTTGGTGCAGTTCCAAGCAGAACGTCGTGGCGGGATCTACGTGTGAAGCGGAGTACATAGCTGCTTTGGAAGCAGCAAATGGAGGAGTCTGGATGAAGGAGTTCATAACCGATCTAGGCGTTATACCTAGTGCATCGAGTCCAATGAAAATATTTTGTGACAATACTGGAGCAATTGCCTTGGCGAAGGAATCCAGATTTCAGAAGAGAACCAAGCACATCAAGAGATGCTTTAATTCCATCCACGATCCTGTCAAGGAGGGAGACATAGAAGTATGCAAAATACATACAGATCTGAATGTTGCAGACCCGTTGACTAAGCCTCTTCCATGAGCAAAACATGATCAGCACCAAGACTCCATGGGTGTTAGAATCATTACTATGTAATCTAGATTATTGATTCTAGTGCAAGTGGGAGACTGAAGGAAATATGCCCTAGAGGCAATAATAAAGTTGTTATTTGTATTTCTTTATATCATGATAAATGTTTATTATTCATGCTAGAATTGTATAAAACGGAAACTTAGTACATGTGTGAATACATAGACAAACAGAGTGTCCCTAGTATGCCTCTACTTGACTAGCTCATTAATCAAAGATGGTTAAGTTTCCTAGCCATAGACATGTGTTGTCATTTGATGAACGGGATCACATCATTAGAGAATGATGTGATGGACAAGACCCATCCGTTAGCTTAGCATTATGATCATTTAGTTTTATTGCTATTGCTTTCTTCATGACTTATACGTGTTCCTCTGACTATGAATTATGCAACTCCCGAATACCGGAGGAACACCTTGTGTGCTATCAAACGTCACAACGTAAATGTGTGATTATAAAGATGCTCTACAGGTGTCTCCGAAAGTGTTTGTTGGGTTGGCATAGATCAAGATTAGGATTTGTCACTCCGTGTATCGGAGAGGTATCTCTGGGCCCTCTCGGTAATGCACATCACTATAAGCCTTGCAAGCAATGTGACTAATGAGTTATGCGGGATGATGTATTACGGAATGAGTAAAGTGACTTGCGGGTAACGAGATTGAACTAGGTATGATGATACCGAGGATCGAATCTCAGGCAAGTAACATACCGATGACAAAGGGAACAACGTATGTTGTTATGCGGTTTGACCGATAAAGATCTTCATAGAATATGTAGGAGCCAATATGAGCATCCAGGTTCCGCAATTGGTTATTGACCGGAGATGTGTCTCGGTCATGTCTACATAGTTCTCGAACCCGTATGGTCCGCACGCTTAACGTTCGATGACGATTTGTATTATGAGTTATGTGATTTGATGAACGAAGTTTGTTCGGAGTCCCGGATGAGATCATGGACATGACGAGGAGTCTCGAAATGGTCGAGACATAAAGAATGATATATTGGATGATGTTATTCGGACACCAGATGAGTTCCGAGAGGTACCGGGTAACTATCGGAGTGCCGGAGGGTTATTAGAACTCCCCGGGGGAACTAATGGGCCTTGATGGGCCTTAGTGGAGAGAGAGGAGGGCCACAAGGGGCTGGCCGCGCCCCCCTAGCAGTCCAAATTGGACTAGGGGAAGGGATCGGCGCCCCCCTTTCCTACTCCCTCTCCCTCTCCTTCCTTCTCCCCCCTTCCACCAAGTGGAATCCTACTAGGACTTGGAGTCCTAGTAGGACTCCTCTCTCTTGGCATCCCCTATAGGGGTCGGCCGGCCTCCCCCTCTCCTCCATAATATACGGAGGCAGGGGGCACCCTAGAACACACAAGATCAATCGTCTTAGTCGTGTGCGGTGCCCCCCTCCACAGTTTAACTCCTCGGTCGTATCGTCGTAGTGCTTAGGCGAAGCCCTGCGCCGGTAACTTCATCATCTCCGTCGCCACGCCGTCATGCCGACGAAACTCTCCCTCGTCCTCAACTGGATCAAGAGCTCGAGGGACGTCATCATGCTGAACGTGTGCAGAACACGGAGGTGCCGTGCGTTCGGTATTTGGATCGTGAAGACGTTCGACTACATCAATCGCATTAGTAAACGCTTCCGCTTTTGGTCTACGAGGGTACGTGGACACACTATCTCCTCTCGTTGCTATGCATCTCCTAGATAGATCTTGCGTGATCGTAGGATTTTTTTGAATTACTACGTTCCCCAACAGCTTTCTGTGGGTGTGCTCCCTTGTTTTGTTCTATAACTTTGGGCTGCTGTTTTTGAACTTTGGGTTGCTTGACCTGCTCGGCATCGTTTCTTTCTAAGAGTGTTGGACAGGTGAGTTTGTTGTGTCCTGCAACCTTTTTGCACACACTACATTGCATGTGTCCAAGTGGCACTCCATTCTCATCGAGCACGACGACTCTCTTGTCACTTTTGTTTGCTGCAAAAAGTTTCTTCCTACCCTTTGTTTCGGAGTACAGTGGCAGTTTCATTGTCTCTTGCTACCGCTGCTGCATTAATTGGTCAACACCCTGCTTGCATTGGTTGGCTTGAGCAGCGGTCCGAAGCATTTTAGCTTCATAGTATTGAAGGTCGTCTTCAATTTCAGCATCCTCTTCAGCCATCCTTTCGTCAGCATCCGCTCGATTTGCTGAATGTATTGCATCAAGTTCTTCCATGAGCCTCTTGAGAACATAGAAGGCTCTGTCATATTGCTGGTCACATCTCATCGCTTTCTTGTTAACCATCAAATTTAGCTGCAGCAAGATGTCTTGATTCGATAGTCTTGAGTTGCCATCCGATGCAGTTGTGTTGTAGTCCCTTGTATCAAATGTTGGCTGTGATTTTGCAGTCTTTGTGTACCGTTTGAGGATATACTTGTCTGGAAATTTGTCAGGCTTTAGGTAGTCCAGTATGTTCATGATGTGAAGGCAGAACAGGCCTGCATTTTGTGATGAATGCAGAATACATAGTTTGTGAGCCAGCAATGAGTTTCATATATTCTATATGATACTACTAGTTTAGCTATTTAATGAGTTTGTTTTTCCACTCACCTGTGTGTGTCCAAACCTTGCATTCACACTCGTATATTTCATTATCTAGGTCAGCCACAACCTAGAATTCATGCTTTGACCAGGCAAATCTTTCTTCATCATCATGGCCAGCCTTGTTGTGGTAGTCCACAAAGTACTTAGTGGGCTCTGTTGTAGGCTTTGCGCGAAATAGTGTGGCTTTTCTCATCCTAGTCCTCATCTCGCTGTACACGGCTCTCGTGTACTTGATAGCCATGTCTTCCTCATAGTCGTAAGTTGTTTTGTGACAAGATTGGTCTGCACATGTCAAAAAATAGGATATTAGCCGAAGCAGAGTTATGGGTTTCATTTTTTAAATACAAAGTGCACATGTTGAAGGAAGTCACAATATGATGGGGGTGTTTTTTTGTCTTAATACCATGCTGGTCATTGTTTGCTTGTTCTCCTTCTGCATCCGAGTTTGTATGCAAGCATTTACCCGCCTAGCAAACTTATGTAGGTTATGGGTCCCCTTGACAAACCCTCTCTTGAGCACGCAATTCATTCTCTCGCTTCGTTGTGTAGAAGTCATTCTAGCACAGAAAATGTTCTTGTAATATGCTGATATCCACATTTTCCTATCACTCCGCAGCCGCATCATCATATGGTCGTTCTGCAGGTTGTACTTTTGCACAAGTGCAGCCTAGGCAGCTTCAAACTCCGTTGGCATTAGCGGCCAGTTTAAGATTGTTGTAAACTCCTCTTTGAATGTTTTATACTTTTTGTACATCAATGCGAGGTATTCCTTGAACTTCTTCAGGATGTGCCAACAGCATAGCTTGTGGACGGTGTTTGGGAATGATTGTGGTATAGCTTTCGCCATCGACGGGCACTGGTCTGCATGAATTAAAAAAATGAAAATTGCTCCTTTGCGCTGATGGTGAACTTATGTTGTACAAGTACTTGAACTTCACAGGTAGCAGTAGGACTATCTAATAATTTCACATATATTTTTCCTTACAGCTATGTTGTTGAACTTATGTTGTACAAGTACTTGAACTTCACAAGACTATCTAATAATGTCACATATATTTTTCCTTACAGCAGTGTTGTTGAACTTATGTGTTACCAGTTCTTGAACTTCACATACATAACTATATTTTTTCTGAACATGTTTCATATATATTTTTCTTACAGCAGTGTCCCTGAACTTCTATGATTATTGTATTTGAACTTCACATCCAGAACTATATTTTTCTAAACATGTGACATATAATTTTGCTTCTTGTACTGTTTGTTGGACTTCTGTGCTAACAGTGGTTGAACTGTTTGCTTTACATTATTTTCAGATAAAACCAGTGTACCCAAATACCATGGATTAAAATCGCGGGAGAAATGATTTCGCGGCGGCCTCTCCCAGGAGCTGTAGCGGCCGCCATAGCGGGCAATAGCGGCAAATAGCGGAAAATTTTCTGATGGGAGTGATGATTTTGGAGGGTTTTGCTGATTTTTGAGCCATTTATAGGGATATGTTGAGGTTTGCGCGGCAACAGCCATAGCTTAGCGGCGAGGCTCTCACGCAGCTATAGCGCAGCTATCGCGACTATTTCGCGGGCTATTTTAATCTATGCCAAATACAGACCCATAGACTGAAAAATTGATGAAACTTGTAGAGTTTTTTTTTTGAACTTACCTGTTAGAATGCAAGTTGGGGGTTTGTTGTTCATGCACCGTACAAATGTATCGAACAACCACTTGAATGACTTTGCTTCTTCGTCTCTGATCAGGGCAACAACAAATATCGTTGACTGCAAGCGATGGTTTGTTCCAACAAACACTCCTAGAGGCATATGAAATCTGTTGGTCTTGTAAGTTATGTCGAATGTTACGCAATCTCCAAAGTCTTGATACGCTACTCGGCAGCTTGCATTGGACCAGAAAATGTTTTTAACTGATTTGTCGTTGTCTACTTGTATGTCATAGAAAAACTCATCATTGATTGCATTCATGTCTTTAAAGAAAGATACAAGTTTCAATACATCATCCAAATCATATTTTTGCTAGCAAAGGGTTGTGACTTAGGATGCTATGTACATTGCAGTATGTGCATTTTTAATACTTAATGGTTTAGTAGGTCTCGTCCGGTCATGCTTAGGAAGTAGCTTCCATCTTCATTTTCAGATAGCATGGACATGATTGTTGTGTGCTTGACATCACGGTACTGCAGGAGTTTTACGTACTCCAAAATAGTGGGGTCATAATTCTTGTGCGAGTGCAAGAATACCAGCATGTCATCAGTTTGCACGAGGTGGTGATTATGATTGTACTCAATGTCCACTACCACACATGTGTTATCCTCCTGCACCTTCACCCTCATTCTTGCATTGCAGCCTATCCTCTGCAATGTTTTGTTTCGCTTCCTGTCAGCCTCCTAAACAGAAGTTGTGTGTTTCCCTTGGAACGCGCAAACAAAATACTTGTGATTGTCATTCTCTCCCGTCTTCCTGATTCCAAAACCAGCGTGGCTCGCGTATATGTTATAAAATTCCCTTGCGTTCTCTACATTCTGGAATAACATCTTTAGTCTCGGTATTAGATAATCCGGGAGATCCAGCATCTACAGAAAAAGAAAAAATAATCCAAACGACACGTTAAAATGCAGTTTATAAACTTGTTATCCTGGAGGGAGCAGAAAATTTGCAGATCATACAAGATGCATATATAAATACCTAAATTTTGTTCACTTACGTGCATGTATGATCGCAACTCCACCGGAGTCTGCTGCTAGCCCTCTGGGATGGGGCACGGCGGAGTTATCATAGCAGGATGCAGGGGTGGACCACGAGGAGGAAGGAGGACTGAAGATGGCCTCTCTCGTTTGCGTCTTTTTGCTTGTGGTGGTTGTGGAGGTATTGTGATCCTTGTTTTGGTTTGCTCTTTTGTTCTGTGAAGCAATCCATCTACCTTATGTCCCGTACAATTCTAAGTTGTAACAGCAGCAGTTGCGTCCAACGGCGGTAGTGTGCAGAGCACTCTCCTCCGTGTGTGTGTTCCTGTTGGATTTGTCCTGGGATCCGGTTTAGTTGCTTCCCTTTGGCATTGACGAGCCACACTAGGATAACCTCTAGAGTTACACGCAGGACTTGAGCTAACCCCCTCCTCCATCGGTGTGCTTGGAAGTCTGCTTGTGGATACAGAGAATCCGCGAGGGATTTCCGGCGTCACCCAATTAGGTGGAGGCGCAAAGTGGTGCAGATAGGGCTGTGACCCAGCGTCTTGGTAGTCTGCATGTGTTTCGGGTGTCATATAATTTTGGTGTGGAGCAGGTTGGTAATGATGTTGGTGCGCTTGAGGTGTGACCCATTGAGGTGGTCGCGCAACGCGTACATGCTTAGGATTGTGTACTTGCTGCTGGGAACTTCTAAGCTTCTTCATGCGTCTCTCATCTTGCTGCCATAAAAAATGTGTTAGCACACAAGCTACATCTGCCTATACCTGTGTAACCGAACTGAGCATTATTCACAGCCTGAACTTCTCATATAACAGTGGTGTTCATGTACATATTATTTCCCTAGGATAGTATCACACTCTGAACTGAGGTGAGCATCTGCCCATACTTGTGTACCTGAACTGAGCACTCTTCACAGAATGAACCTCACATTTCTTTATTCTACACTATTTTGATTTCTTATGTAGCTGAACTGAGCAATCTCCACATACTAAACTTCCTTTTTGCAAAGGGGAAATACTGTCTATAGTTAAAAAACCTGACCTTCACGAGTTTAAATGGTTGAACCACTAGTGCATACCAACCTGACCTTCATGTGATCATTTGTATGTTTTATTTTCCTTTTATTTTTTGCACACAACCAGATACATACCAACCTGAACTCTAGCAAACTTACTAGTTGAACTTCACATTGTTTTTTACATATGAATGAGGCACATTTTTTAATGTTTCTAGCCTGGACTGAGGCTCACACACTACCAGAACTTCACATGGCTAAAACAAAATAACAGACAGCAGGAAGTTCAACCATACCTTGGCTAGAAGTTCGGCCAACCTTTTTCCAGCAGTAGATAGACCACCTTGAGAGCAATTCGTCGGAGAGCTAGGAGAGGAATTCCATGGTAATCCATGTCTTGCAGAGGGCGCGAAGTTCATCTGCACGAAGCAAGAAGGTCAGGCAAGGCAAGATTGCAGGAGTAGGCAAGAGGGAGGAAGTTCATCTACCATTGCTAGATTTAAGGCGCCACCGATGCGGCCTCCGCCGCCGAGATGCTTCCATGGCCGCGCCGTTCGTCGTAGGTTGCGCCTTGGCCGTCATCAGCTCTGCTAAGCAGTCGGGTGGTGAGGATGGAACAAGGAGGAGGCTTTCGGAAGTCCATGGCAGCGGTTCGTCGCAGAAATCCAGCGGCTTCGCCGGCTCCAGGCGATGCGGACTCCCTCGCGGCGGCGTCCGTCGTTGCTCGCTCGCCCGCGCCGGCTGTCGGACAAGAGGTGGCGACGGAGGGGACGGCGATGGAGGAGCTAGATCCGGTCGCCGGCGACGAGTCCTGGCAGAGGCGGGGGTTGGCAGCTACTCGAGGGGAGGAGAGGGGAGGCGACGTGGGGAGGGATCCCGATGGGGGGGTTGGGATCCTGGTCGGCCACCTGGTCGGGAGGTGGGGGTTCGGGCAGTTGGCGTCGGGAAGTTCGGGAGGGGTCCATCGGGCCCTTATAGGGCTGGTTGTCATCCAAATAACTATTCTAATCCTAGGATTAGAATAGTGTTGTCCTCTATATATAGGACAACACTATTCTGATTCTGGGATCAAAATAACTATTTGGATCACGTCAGGCCTATATAGGGGTTACGAGATGTTCCCGAACCGACCCGATAAAAAAGCAGCCCACCCACGGCCTTTTTCACTATTTTGACCCTTTGAACGAACTTTGTCACAAAATGAACTCGACGTGAAAGTATTTCACGATCTGACCCTTTTAGCAACGCTATAGCCCGCGGCGTTTCTGTCCAACATAGAAACGCTGAGCTAGCCAGCGTTTTTGACCAAAGAAGAAGCGTCGAGGTAGCTAGCGTTTCTCACCAGATAAGAAACGCTGAAGTTTATGGCGTTTTTGGCCAGGTAAGAAACGCCATACGGCTTGGCGTCTAGGCCCTGGTTACGGAGCAGTTTTTATCTTGGCGTTTCTAAGAAGGCCGGCCGACCTTGGCGTTTCTGACGATGTAGGAAACAGTAGCAGTTGCGGCCAGTGCACAAATGTTTGCTGCTTCACCGCATATGCATGCAGCACGTCCATGGTAGGAGAAGCCACGGCTGGCTCGCGCGCCGTCTTGAGTAAGGGCATCGCCTGCTGCATCGTAGGTTGGCCCAGCGGCGTACCAGCACCCAGAGCTGCAGCCGAGCCCGGCTGCAGGCAATGACGACGGCGACGACGGCGAGACATGGGTTTTGTTGGAGAAGGCCGGCTGCTCCTACATGATTATCTCACACGTCGCTATTTCTATGTAAAACTAGCCCTAGTCTCAGGTTGCATGGCTGCATGTGCTTTAGCTAGAGGAGTCACCTTTGGAGGGATAGTAGACTAATGGCTCCTCCTGCTGTACACACTCTCTGAATATTTGTACAGATGAATGCATATAGTTTCTGTCTCTCTCGTGCTCTTCCGTCTTAGCAGTAGGCCTTTCAGTTGTGGTGACTTCATATACTATCAATCCACTGCATCTCCTATGGCTCACCAGTACGTCTACAACTACAGAGTAGTCAAAATCATAGTAGCAGTTTGCTCCAGTAACTCTCGACGGGGCAACGAGTGGCCTGGGTGCCAGCGAAGAAACGCCGAGCCCTATGGCGTTGCTTACCTGGTCCGCAACGCGAGCTACCTCGGCGTTTCTTCTTTGAGCAGGAACGCAACGCTAGCTAGCTCGGCGTTTCCATTTGGGGAAAAAACGCCACGGGCTATGGCGTTGCTAAAAGAGTCAGATCGTGAAATATTTTTCATGCTGAGTTCACTTTGTGACAAATTTGGCTAAAAAAGTTAGAATAGTGATTTCGGCCCCCACCCACCGCCCCACGCCCACGATCCTGTCCCGCACCACCGGCCTCCATCCACGCTTGATCCCCATGCACCGCCACCGCCCTGGATTCCTCGGCGCCGCCGCCGGTCCCCGGATCCCACGGCGCCGCCGCCGGGCCATGGATCTCCGCGCGACGCCACGGCCCACCACATCCAGCGCGCCATCCCTAACCTCCCGTTTCTCCCCCATCTCTCCCCACCACCACCTTCCAGCGCCACCGTCTGCGCACCACCGCTGCCGCGGTACACCCATACCAACCACCCCGACGCTGAGGTCAAACGGGATGCACCCGCACCTCCACCACCCACCCCAGTCGCCGGCGCCTTGGGCCCCGCAACTGCGACCCACCCACCCCGCCGCGCCGCTCGAGCTCCCTCACCTGGTCCTCCGGATGCCCGCCTTCTAGCCGCATCGCCGGATCCCCCACCCTGGAGCTGGCGCTGACTTTCTACCCACGACTAATCTGAACTTCATCGCGTCACTGGCTTCTGCCTCCTGAAGCGAGCCTTTCTTCCTCCATGTTGTTGCTGCCACTCTTCCTCCATGCCCGCGACCCACACCCAGATCCCACCACGGCTTCTGCTGGCCTCCACAACTTGATCCCTGCGGCCGCGTCGTTCTTCTCCCCTGAATCTGACGGTGGCTGCTCCTTGTCTTCAGCACATTGTCTGCCACAGTACAGAGAATGGGCATGGCCTCCCCTCCCGACAACCTCTTCCGGCACCAGAAACGGTGACGTGCATGAAGACACCGTCTCCTGCTAAGTGCTCTCTCCCCTCCCGACAACCTCTGTTCTTGTTGTGTGCTCTTGTCATAGTTACTGGATTCGTTAGACGAGGCAAAAGGCATGGAACCCCGTTCTAGATTGGGGTTCGAAGCCGCTTCAGATAGAATATGGTTCGCTGTCCAATTCGTTGAAAAGATGGAACCACACTGTCTTTGCTCAACCCATGCTGCCTCAGCCACCAGCCGACCATGCTATTGTGGTGGTTGCTCAACCCTTCCAATGTGCTTGCTGTACCATGCACCCCTCGCGTTGCGATGGACAAGATGGTTGAGGAATGAAATCGGGAGAAGTAGAGTAGTGGTTGCAGCTGCAGTTCTGGAGGAAATTAATCAGTAGAAGTACAGAAGAGTAGTGGCTACAAATTCAAGTTTGGAGGAGAGCTGTGACTGCTGGAGTGCAGGGTGAGAGGCATAATAAAGTAGCAACATCATGTGGCTTGGGTTAACAGCCACTGATAACATACAGAAGGCAATTTTTTTGTTGGGATTGGCTGGCAACCGCCCAGGCCTCCCTCTGTGTTGCTATGTGTGTACAAAATCCATTGATTCATACACATTGCTTATCAAATTTTACTGATTTGCGAACTCTGGGCCTAACACAAGAAGTTCATGTAAATCTGTTGGAAAGGTTCAGGTACAAGAATATTTTAAAAAATGTTTTACTGTATAGAGGAGTTGATGCTCTTCCTGTATATATGTGCATACAGCTGAGTTCTCACCTGCCTATTTTACTCTCGCTGGAGCTGATGCATTCTTCTCCCTAGCTGCGAGTGGAGTAGAACCGCCAGCGTGGCTCGTGTCCATTCCTTATTTGTGCACATGTGCTTCTGTGGTAGCACCACGAGGAACAACTCATCCTATTTTACAGTAGTGGATGATGCTGTTTGAGGAGGACTGAAGTTCAGAGTGCCATCCCTGGAGCATTACTTGTTGTGGCGCCTCTCACTGACCTTCCACGGTGCCTCTCATCGACCTTCCCCATAGACACAGTACAAAAGGTTTGAAAGTTCAGCAAATAGTTTTGGCAAGGCAGCTCACAAAAAAAAAGCAGCGACAGTGGTCTTCTCAGGAGCCTCGCCTAAAAAAGGAACCTCTATCTCAGCTACTGATGGTCACCATATTGTAAATTAATGCAATGAACATGTTCTGATTATGTGATGTGTACATGCTTGTTGAAATGCCGAATGAGAACTGATATTTTGATATTTTTCTTCTTCTTGAGGTTGTTTTGTTGATGTTTGAGATTTAATATTTTTGCAAGTTGAAAACTCCTGGTTATGAAGTTCAATGGATGTGAGACTTCTTTTGACATTGCACTCTTAAAAAGGAGCTTCCAAAAAATTATCTCACATGTTGATGCATCCGTGCTCATATCTTCAACCTCTTTCATGGTATGATATGTGTTGAAAAGTGCTCAATGAAAATTATGTTCGGAGAAGTTCATATATTACTATGTGGAAAAGTCAAGTATTAAAACTACCCAGGAAGTGAAATGTTTTGCACACCACAGTTCACTCCAGTCCAATGTGTTGATCTTCTTTAGTCCGTATTAACAACCCTTCCTGATGTAAATGCTTCCACGCTGAGCACTTCTAAATCATCATGGAGAAAAAATATAATTTGAGTAGAAGCTTACTTCTTTTTGGGTGAACATGCAAACATTTTGGTAGAAACTGGAAAGAGATATATTGGAGTGCATTAAAACAGAGGTTCACACTAAAAAGGGCATTTTTTTATTAATCTAGATGTTCAATGACATCCACCAAGAGAGTTCGAAAGACATTGTTTTTTGGGGAGAACGCATCCTGCCTAGAAAATGCACGTAGAATAAAAATCATTCATCGGGCGGCAGTACATAGATACATCTTATTTTGTTGTGGTCGCTCACTCCCGTTTCTAGAAAAAGCCTAGAGGTTCCAATTTAAAAGACAAAAATGTTCAATGTTCGTTACAAAATCCAAAGAAGGTCAAATTAAAGAAAAAGCATCTCAAAACAATTTTATAAAAAAGGGATTTTCTCCATTTTTAAAAAAGCCAGAGGTTCAAATTTATAAAACAGAGCGGCTTGATGTTTATGAAAAAACTAGGATTTTTCGTTACTAAAAGAAATAAAAACATGAAGTCCAATTTTTTTAAAAAGGAGCAGTTGGATGGTTATACGAAATTCCATTTTTCTTTATTATTAAATAATGTAAACGAGAACTTCAAAATGAAAAAAAACAAGACATTCAAATTTTAAAAATAGAGTAGTTTGAAATTTATAAAAATGGATTTTCACCATTTCAAAATTAGCTAGAAGTTCAAATTTAGATAATGGATCAGTTCAATATTTATTACAAAACCGGCATTTTTATGTTAGTAAAAAAACCAAAAGTCCGAATTACAAAATATAGAGCAGTTTGATATTTATAAAAAAAACTTATATTTTCCTAGTTACTTAAGACTAAAACCAAGAAGTTTCAACTTAAAAATAAGGGAGTAGTTCGATATATACAAGAAAAGTACGAAGTTCAATTTTAAAAAACTTGTTAGATGCTTATTTAAAAAAATATTTTTCCTAAGAATAAAACTAAGAAGTTCAAATGAGAATAACAGAGAAGTCCGAAGATTATAAAAAAACTCAGTTTTTTCTCGTTAACAAAGAATAAAACAAAGAAGTTCAATTTTAAAAATTAGAGCAGTTTGATATTTATTTGAAAACTTGATTTTTTCCGGTTACTAAAGAATAAAACTAACAAGTTCTATTTGAAATAACGAAGAAGCTTGATGTTTCTAAAAAACTCCAATTTTCACATTTCGAATAAAACACAAAGAAGTTCAAATAAAAAAGTTAGAGCAGTTTGGTGTCTATAAAAAGCTTAGATATTTTGATTACTAAAGTGAAACAGAGAGAAGTTTAAATTCATAACTGTCAGAAGTTCACGTACTGCATGGCGTGTGTTTTCATATGAGAAAATAGAATAAAAGGTTAAAGTATAAAAAAATTGTTGCTAGATGTTTAGGTGCTCGGCACGGGAAAGTTCAAAACTTCTTATGAGAGAGGTAATCGACACGGTATATCATTTGTGCAACTCCAATGAACGAGTAAGGAATTACGAACAAAAATACATGCCAGAAGTTCAAAGTGAAAACAGCAGGAAGTTCAACTACTACACGGAATGCGTTTTAGATGAGAATAAAACGAATGAAAAAACTAAAATTCTAAGAGTTTTGTTGCAAGAAGTTCACGTGCTCCTCGCGGTGAAGTTCAAGATCTCTAGTGCGAGACGTCCGACCTTCAATTACATGTAAAAAACAGGCATAAAAGACGTTGTTTTTTCCATTTTTAAAACTGCTCTCAAACGGCAAAAATTGGTAACATCTATCTACGTTAAAAAGATGCCCCAATTCATAAGCTTTCTAACGTATATTATATGCTATATTCCGATGAATGGTTTAAAAGTTTTGTGTATACCGTTAAAAACGCATTTTTACGCATTCAAAAACATATTTTGAATCGCCGCGAGTATGAAAAACTGATCAACAGGAAAAAAATTGCGTGTTTTGAACATCTTTCCATCGGTATAGCATTTGCTCAATTTTGGTAAGTGGTTTGGGAGATGCGGGTAAAAAACAACACGTCAAAAACAGAGTGAAGTTCAAACAGACATGCCTTAGAAGTTCAACTACTTCACGCAGTGCATTTCCATTTGCGATGCAGGCAGAAATCATGATCTCGTCATTTTCTAATTTACTTCAAAACGGCAGGAATATCATTTTTGTAAGTTCAAGTCCTCAGTCGGAGAAAGTTCAAAAAATTATTGTGAGAGAGGTTTATACAAAAGAAATATCATTTGTGTAACACTTGACGAATGGATGAGAAAATTACAAATGAAAATTATGTCACAGAAGTTCAACATGAAAACAGCAGGAAGTTCAATTACTGCACTGAATGAATTTCAGATGAAACACTTTTAAAACCGTCGCGAGTATGAAAAAAATGATCAACATGGGAAAGTTGCTTTTTTACATCAGCTTTCCATTAATATATCACTTGCTCAATTCCGGTGAGTGGATGGAGAGCTGCGAGCAAAAAAAGCACGTGAAAAAACAGAGTGAAGTTCAAGTAGACATGCCGAGAAGTTCAAGGTCTTCATGCGGTGCATTTTCAAAGAATTTGTTTCGCGATAAAGGCAGAACGAATGATCTCGCGTTTTCGAAATTACTTTATAATGGCTAGGAATCAGAGAAAATCATCAACATGAGAAAGTTTCGCATTTTCTGTATCTATTCAGCGGTATATTATTTGCCCCATTCCGATAATTTTTAAAAAATTACGGTGAAAATACGTTTTTAGCGATTTTAAAAATTGACTTAAAACCGTAAAGAATTGGGAGAAACAATATATACCAATAAGTTTCGCATTTCCCCTAGCTTTCCAATGCAATATTATTTGCTGCATTTGGACGTACGGTTAAAAAATCAGCTCAAAAAATACGAACTCGGTGGAACTTGTATCATTTTCTAAATTACTTTTAAACTGTTCAAAATTAGAAAAACCTTTTAACATGAAAAAGTAGCGCTTTTTCCTAAGATTTCCAACGCCATATCATTTGCCTCAATTGGATTAGCCGTTTAGAAATGACATCGAGAATACGAACTTGACTGTTTGGTCTGTGAAATCCTACGATTTTCCAAATTACTCTTTATCCATAGGGATCAGAGAAAACATTCAACATGTGGAAGGAGCGGTTTTGCAGCAGCTTTCCAATGCCATATTATTTACCTCATTCCGATAGACGGTTTAGAAATGCGATCGAAAATACGATTCACGTTTTTTGTGTGAAGAAAAAACGGTTTTCAAAACTGCTCTTAAACCGCTTACATTTTGCCAAAAATTTAACTTGGGCCATGATACTGTTGTCCATAGTTTTCCAACGGTATATTGCAAGCCCCATTTGGGCAATGTTGGTGGAAGTTCAACCTACCATAGGGGGAAGTTCAGGTCGAACAACTCAGGTAGTAAAATTGCAAAAAACGCAAGTTCATCACGACCCAAGAGCAAAATCCGCCAACGAGCGTGATTCCTATTTAAAACGGGCATTTAGTTGCTAAAAACCGTTTGCAGATTACACTTACATAACATAGAACACGACTGACCAGAATAATTCGCGCGGGGAGACACGGTTGCGAAGATAGCCCGAAGGTCGGGTTCGTACAGAGGGAAGTTCAGGCGTGTAACTCAGGAAGTTCATGTTGTGATTAGAATAATATTCTGATCCCGTGATCAAAATAGTGTTTATATATATATTTATATTGTTGTTCTGGGATTATATCGTTTTCTAAATTACTTTTAAATATTTAAAATTAGAAAAACCTTTTAACATGAAAAGGTAGCGCTTTTTCCTAAGCTTTCCAAGGCCATATCATTTGCCTTAATTGGATTAGCCGTTTAGAAATGACATCGAGAATACGAACTTGACTGTTCGGTTTGCGAAATTCTATGATTTTCCAAGTTACTATTTATCCATAGGGAATTAGAGAAAACTTTCAACATGTGTAAGGAGCGGTTTTGCAGCAGCTTTCCAACGCCATATTATTTACCTCATTCTGATAAACGGTTTAGAAATGCGTTCGAAAATACGATTCACGTTTTTTATGTGAAGAGAAAACGGTTTTCAAAACTGCTCTTAAACCGCTTACATTTTGCCAAAAATTTACCTTTGGCCATGATACCGGTGTCCATAGTTTTCCAACGGTATATCGCAAGCCCCATTTGGGCAATGTTGGTGGAAGTTCAACCTAGCACAGGGGGAAGTTCAGGTCGAACAACTCAGGTAGTAAAATTGCAAAAAAAGCAAGTTCATCATGACCCGAGAGCAAAATCCACCAACGAGCGAGATTCCTATTTATAACGGGCATTTAGTTGCTAAAAACCGTTTGCAGATTACACTTACATGACATAGAACACGACTGACCAGAATAATTCGCGCGGGGAGACACGGTTGTGAAGATAGCCCGAAGGTCGGGTTCGCACAGAGGAAAGCTCAGGGTGTAACTCAAGAAGTTCATGTTGTGATTAGAATAATATTCTGATCCCGTGATCAGATTAGTGTTTATCCCGTGATCAGGTTAGCACTATCCGATTAAGTAGTGTTTATAGATAGATTGTTGATTCTATTTGTAATGTAGGTTAGCAACTATAGAATTTATTTGTATTGAGGAATTTATTAGACATAGATTAAGTAGTGTATATAGGTAGAAAAAGAGAAGAGAGAAAAGGGGGAAAGAGAGACATGAGAGAAAATAGAGAAGAGAGAAACAGAAGAGAGATAAAAGAGAGAAGAGAGAGAAATAGAAAGGAGATAAAAGAGAGACGAGAGAAAAGGGAGAAGAGAGTAAAGGAAGAAAGAGAGATAAGAAGAAAAGATAGAGAAGAGAGAAAGGATATCCCATATTTATGTGTTAATTAGTATTTTTTATGCCTATGTGTGTGTGTGTACGGACATTAGTGCCAATGTTTTGTTTTCAATTATTATTAAAGAGTTAAAATTCCTTAATTTTACCATTATTTAATGTATCATTTGAACTGTCAAATAGTTTGAACACAACTATGGCTCCCGTGTGCCCCAGGTGTGGCAACAGCTGGGGAAGGTGCCCTAGGGTTGTTGAAGAAGGGGTAAAATGAATGAAAAACTATCAGTTCTCCCTTGTGCTTGGAAAGGACTGTCGGTGTGAAAACCAGCCGATCTCGGGTAGGGGGTCCCGAACTGTGCGTCTGAGGATCAAAGGTAACAGGAGACAAAGGGGACACGATGTTTACCTAGGTTTGGGCCCTCTTAATGGAGGTGATACCCTACTTCCTACTTGATGTACTTTGATGAGTATAGGGGTTACAAGAGTTGATCTACCTCGAGATCGTAATGGCTAAACCCTAGATGTCTAGCCTATATTATGTCAATTCTGATAGCCTCTTCGGACTAAACCCTCCGGTTTATATAGACACCAAAAGGGCCTATTGTTGTGCAGAGTCGGTTTACAGAGAAAGGAAATCGTACATCCAGACGCCAATCTTGCCATCCACGCAAAGGAGAGTCCCATCCGGACACGGGGAAAGGTCTTCTGCCTTGTATCTTCATGGCGCATCAGTCCGGCCCATGTTGCATAGCCCGCACACCCGAGGACCCCTTAATCCAGGACTCCCTTAGTAGCCCCTGAACCAGTCTTCAATGCAAACTGAATACTTCAAAGTAGTCTTCTGAATAAGAGAACTGTATCCGGCTCTGTATAGCAGTCACAACCCTCGACCACAAGGGCACAATACTTAATCAAAATAAGATCTGTCCACTGACAATTTTTCGGCGAAATGTCACGTCTGGCCTCTTTATCATTTCAAACAGTTTTTTGACCTCCCGCTTCGCGTTTCGAGGCGCTGCCTCTATTGATACGTTTTATCAAAACAGATATCATGTCCGCTTATTGCAGGATTCTCATCAATACGGGTTTTGGGTAATCCAACCATGCCGTTCGCACGACCCCTTGGGAATAGGCAAGTTTTAAGGCTTGTGGGGGGCGCTTGATATTCGCCGCCTATATAAGCGGATACAGATCCACCTTTTTACCCCAGGCCTTCTTCCTTCCTCTGCCTCCCCATCCTCGAGCTCCAGCGCCCAAGTTCCAATCTTCTCCCACCGCCACCAACCTCTCCGGCCATGTCCGGATCCAGTCCTGAGGGCAAGTGGGTGGCCTCCTCCGTCACGGAGAAGGACGTCAAGGAGCTCCGGGAGGCGGGGTACCTGACTATGGACGTCGCGCACAGGCTCCCTGCCAAAAAGCGACTCATCTCCACTTCGGAGCCCAGCGAAAGAGTGGTGTTTACCCCCACTTCCTCCGCGGACTAGGGTTTCCCCTCCACCCATTCGTCCGCGGCCTCTGTTCTATCATGGGCTAGATTTCCAAGATCTAGCCCCGAATTCCTTCCTCCACATCTCGGCGTTCATCGTCGTGTGCGAGGCGCTCCTCCGCATCCCCCCACACTTCGGCTTATGGCTCAAAGTCTTCAACGTGAAGCCGAAGGTGGTCGATGGCCAGCACGCGGACTACGGCGACGCCATGGTGAGAAAGCTCCCCAACACCACCTAGCCCAAAGGGGCCTTTGTGGAAACTGTCAAGGTGCGGCAGCGGGAGTGGTTCTACATCACCGAACCTCGCGGCACCGCATGGGCAGCCACTCCTGAGTATAGATCCGGACCCCCAATGCGGCTCGTGTCGTGGACCAACAAGGGTTTGAACTGGGGGTCGTCCGGCGAAGTGATGATGCTGCAAAAGCACATCAAAAATATGATAGAGAAGAACACCAGTCTCACTGATGTGATTCAGGTGATGCTTTTCCGCGATGTCTGGACAGACCGAAGCTCCCTCCTCCCATGAGGGAGATGAAGACGAGGAGGAGGAGGAGGCAGAAAGCGATTCTCCCCTTAAGGGGAGGAAGAAGAAAAGGGAGGCCTCCATAGACCCGGAGGCGGAGGCATCCAAGAGGGGGAAGCACTACAAAAAAATATACACTTTCGTGATGATACGTCTTTGTCACAGTAGGTCACATTTTCTGTCATGCATGTACATCCATGACAAATTTATGACAGAATCAAGATAGTCATACCTGTGTTGTCGTAGAAGTGTTCCATGACAGTACCAAAATTATCATCACGGAAGTGTCCACTTCCATGACGATAAATCGCGCGTCACAGAAGTGCTTTCGTCAAGGGTGACCGACACGTGGCATCCACCGTAACGGAACGCCGTTAAGCTATCGGGTCCTGTTTTGGATCCGATAACCCGTTAACAGCCCCGACTAATGGGGATTTTCCACATGTAAAATCATCATTGGCTGGAGGAAACACGTGTCGGCTCACCGTTGGGACAGATGTCATCCACTCATTGGACCCAAAGCGCCTATGATACGTCGACACGTGGCACGGCCCAACAGAGGCCCATATAGGTTAAAAAGGTCGGCCCAGTCAAAGGCCCGTAGTACTTACTCAGGTACTAGTGGGCCAGTCCAATAACGGCCTGCTTAATAAAGGCCCATTTATGGCCCGAAGCCAGATCTGGCCCGTTAATTGTTTGCCGAATATTTGGGCCCATTTACGGCCCGAAGCCAGATCTGGCCCGTTAATTGTTCGTCGAATATTTGGGCCCAATTACAGCCTAATGACTTTCGGCCTGTTAGAGGCCCGATGTAGACATGGGCCCATTTCAGCCCGGTGTGACTTTCGGCCTGGGAATGGCCCGTGCTGCCGATGGGCCATATATGGTCCGACGGGACATCAGGCCCACTAACGGCCCGTGATAAAGGTGGCAACAGTGAAGCCCAACGTTACTTTGGGCCTGTTAAAGGCCTGTCGCATAATTTGGCCCGTTGATGTCTGTACTAAGCTTTCGGCCTCTTAAAGGCCCATGATATCAGTGGGCCAACTAAGCCCCGAGATATGTTTCCGCCTGGTAACAGCCCGTGATATAACTGGGCCCAAAAAGGCCTGGTTTACATTTCAGCCTGCTAAAGGCCCGTCGACGACTAGTGAAAATTGAGGCCCAATATGCATTTCGGCCTGCTAA
The DNA here is from genome assembly GCF_002575655.3 of Aegilops tauschii subsp. strangulata. Classification (NCBI taxonomy): domain Eukaryota; kingdom Viridiplantae; phylum Streptophyta; class Magnoliopsida; order Poales; family Poaceae; genus Aegilops; species Aegilops tauschii. The sequence goes on from NC_053039.3 coordinate 7,751,977, forward strand.
AGGCCCATGGTTTCATCTGGGCCGTAACAGGCCAGTACAATATTCAGCCTGTTAATGGCCCAACGCTACGTGGGCCAAACTAAGCGCTGGGTCCACAAAAGGCCTAACTAAAATATAGGTCGGTGTAAGTTGTGGGCCTCGCGCAAAGTGTGAAGGCCCCAATCATTCGGGCCCAAGAATGATGCAGGCCAGCCCAATTGTGCCCGCTAAACACCAGGCCCGTTAGAGGCGAATGTTTCGGCCCGGTCGACTACATCTGATTTTTTCAGATAGTGAATGATGGCAGTAACTAGTAGGAATTAAGAACAAACCTCCTCTATACAATAAAGAAATTACGACATAGTAACTAAGAATAAAACTACACTATACAATAAAGGGTTTATGGTATATTACATCCACTGGGCATCGAAGTTCGCCACCAGTGATCATAAAGCGCAACGAAGAAGCAGATTACAAAAACTGGGCACCATTGCAGCGTAACAAAATAATACTGAACCGAGATCACTTCCAAGACAGTTCAAGAAAGGTTAGCCTTGTGCGGGAACTGCTGCGCAAGCTGCTAAGCAAGGCTGTGAGACCGGCCTAGCATGTTGGTCATAGCTTCCAGGTGTAGCTGTTTAGCGATGAGGTTCTCATTGGTGTTCTCCTCAATCATTCTTAGAGATAGGACTTCAAGTCGAAGTTGAGTTGCAGAATGCATTTATGCTAGAACTTGGGACTGAAGAAGTCGAACTGATTCAAACAACGAATTCAATGAGCTTGTCTGACTGCTAGTCTCAAGTAACTTGAACACTGCATCAAGACAAGACTTTGGGGTTGTCTCGCTATCTTCAAGATGTTTTGCCTTCTTTGCTGCAATATATGTTGGGTTTGTCGCACAGCCTTTAGCAAACTTGTGCATGCCATCAGGCATATCACCCTGAAACAAAGCAACGAGATGACAGGTTTTGCACGTGTATAAACAAAGATGATAACTGTGCTGTCAATTCCATCCAATTTCAAATTAGAAAATAAAGAGTAAGTTCAAAATATCAATAGCATAATTTGGCATTGTTCATAATGCGGGGAGCTTCACCACACTACTGGATTACCATGTCAACATAACAAGCATAGATGAAGGGCAAAGAAAATCATTGTATCTATTTTGGTTAATGTGCATGGCATGTTGTTCATATCATCAGCCACATCCGTAAGATAAAACAGGAGATGACAAGGTGCAAACGTGGGCTGCTTCACCACACACTAGATTATAGATCCACAAAAACAAGCATACATATAGGGAGTATTGAGTAATGTGCATGGTATGAATAAGGAATTTGGTTTTACAAGTAAAACTTAGAACTTACGGTTCTTGCGAAGATGCATTTTGGTAGAAACAGCAAACTAAACAGCAGTAAACACAATCAAGGGAAGTATGAGCAAATTAAACAGCAGTTGAGGATAAAGGCTTTAGAAGGACTGACTTACATTAACAGTTAACACCGGCTTTATAATACCCTTCTCCATGTCAAGGGAAGGATAACTCAAGAATTTCAGCACAGAATCTTCTTCATAAGCATTGCCTGTACTCTACATTTTGTAGAGAGTCATTATAGATATGATAATACTAGAAGGGATAGAGGATAATGAACATAAGATGCAGATTGATGCTACATAATCAACTACCAATCCCTGGAAGTACAAGCATTACTGTAGCGACCAGACCTCAAATGGTATGTGCTGCTGTGCACCAGTGTCATCCCTGGATCAGTAATGCTGACACGCACAGTACAAATGGAGGATTTATAACAGAGTAGCAATCACACACTTATTACATCGAATATCTCCAAAGAGAATAAGTATGATGAACATGGCTTAAGGCCATCTAATAACGATAACAGCGGAAGGCTTGGAAGATAAGTGAGTCCATCAACTCCAGCGGCATCACTGAGTATAAGACCACGACCTAAGGCACCTTACTCGTCGTCTGAAAAGTCTGCAATATGAAACGTTGCAGCCCGAAAACGGGTCAGCACATAGAATATGCTGGCAATGTAACACATAGAGAATAATGAACAATAATAATGCTATACTACATCCATATTTGGCTGGTGGAAAGCTCTATGGTTACAGTTTTTGCGAAAAGCCAATTTTATCCTACTTCAAAGGAATAAATTTTATTTAACTATCATGGTGGTTGTGAAACATTGAGATGGTTGACAGCATCTCAATCCCAATTAAATGTCATCAATAACCCAACAAAATTAATTAGAAGTAACATAGTGATGAGATTCACATGATAATCCAAGTACTAGATACTCAAGTTCTCCATAACCGGGGACAAGGCTAACCATGATTAGTTTGTACACTCTGCAGAGGTTTGTGCACTTTTCCCCACAAGACTCGATCGCCTCCGCTTGATTCTTGCACTACATGATGTTTGAGAAACGGATGACCGAGGCACAGTCTTTCAGAAGTGTTTGCACCTTACGTATGGGTAGACAGTTACACCTACTTTCCCCTACATCTGCTAGTCTACCACTGTAAGAGTTCACACAACTTAGTCAACTATGCTAGAGCCCATAATAGCTTGCGGCTGCACACGGAAGTTTCTAGCATGAATAATCTCATGATCCCTTTGAACCTGGGTGGCGGTCCAAAAGAAAAACAGGCAATCCTGGAATACCCAGGTACCTCAATCCACCCAGATGTGAGTTTAAGTTGCCACCTTAAGTAAACCATTAAATTAACAATCTCACATCTGTCATGGAAATCTCTCAAACCCAATCCACGTCTACGAGCATAGCATGGCAATATAATAGCAACGTAGAAGTAACTCCCAAGGGTTTGATAATAAAACAGGTAATAGGTACTACCTCAACTACTTCCCAATACCCACAATTTAATTAGATCCTAATCATGCAAGTGTTTGAGGAAAATAGATCTAATGCAACAAAAACTGGGTATGGAAGGTATATGATCAAAGTGTTACTTGCCTTGCTGGTGATCCGCGAAACCTAGCGATTCGAAGTAACAAGCGGCACACTCCGGGTACTCTATCGCAAACAAACAAGCATACAATCAGTACTCATCTAATGCACAGGTAAAACTCGAATAAAAGATCCAACCAGAAAGTTCAACTTAAGAACTCCGTTTTGCAAAAAGAATCAACTCGAAAGAAGCAACGAAGCCAAACTGCGAAAGAAAGAAGCTTCGTTTGCTAATCTGGATCTAGGTCAAATTTTACTGTAGCAAAAACTTGTTTGAGTAGGTTAAACGGAAAGAGAATTTCGAGACAAAACTCTAGGCGCTTGAATCGCCTGATTCCAATAAACGAGCGAGAAGTTAAACAGAAACGAAGATTCGATCAGAAATCAAATCTGAGATAATCGCAGAAAAATCCGACGAAAAAGAAAAACGGATGAACGGTTAAAGAACGGACGTTCGTTAACAGAGAAAAACCGACGAACGCGTTCGTTAAAACGAACGGTTCGGTGAACGCTCGCAAAATAACAAAACCGAAAAAAACCGATCTAGGGTTTTTTTTAAAACGAAAGGGTTTTTTTTTTGAAAAACCGGCAACGAACGAGGCGAGGCAGTACCTCGTCGGGACGGCTCCGGCGGGGCTCCGGCGGGGGTGCGGGGGTGCGGCGGGGTGCGGGGCTAGGGGAAGGGCGAGGGGCGGCGGCAAACGGCGGCGGTGGCGGCTCCCGTGCAGCGGCGGCGGCGGGCAAGTGCGGCGGCGGCGGCGAGATGAGGGGAGAGAAGAGAGGGGGGGGGTATATAAAGGGGGGGGGTCCGGAGGTGGCTTGGGGGAGGGGCAAGTGCGGCGGCGGGGCTCGGACTCCCGTGTCCATGGCGGACACGGCGGCGGCGGCGTGCGCAAAGGGGACGACGCGGGCGGGCTGGCGGCCTGGCGCGGCTGGGCTCGGCCCAGCGGGCGCACGCTGTTTTTTTTAAACGTTGCGCGGAAAATAATTCGTAGAAAAATAAATAAAAGTGAGAAAAATATAAAATTAATTTTCCCCGTTTAGTTAGAAAATCTAGAATAGGGTGAACAATTTTTTAAATCAAAATAAATATTTTGAAAACATGCAATATTTTTAATGCAATAAAAATTGCAAATAAAATCCGAATAAATTCCAATAAATGATTTTAACACTTTTCCTCTAGTATTTCAATTGTTTTGGAGAAGTCATATTTTCTCCTCTCGTTTATTTTTAAAATGAAATATTTTCCGGAGAGAAAATAATTAAAACCAAAATCCTCGTCTTATTATTTGATGAAAATCAAATGTGAAAATTCGAGAAAATCCCCAACTCTCTCCGAGGGTCCTTGAGTTGCTTAGGATTTATCGAGGATTTGTCAAAATGCAATAAAATATGATATGCAATGATGATCTATGTATAACATACCAAATTGAAAATTTGGGATGTTACAAACCTACCCCCCTTAAGATGAATCTCGCCCTCGAGATTCGGGTTGGCTAGAAAACAGGTGGGAGTGGTCCTTCCGTAGATCTTCCTCTCGCTCCCAGGTGGCTTCATCTTCCGTGTGGTGACTCCACTGGACTTTGCAAAACTTGATAACCTTGCTGCGGGTAACTCGGCTGGCATACTCAAGAATCTTAATTGGTTTCTCCTCATAGGTCAAATCACTTTCCAGCTGAATCGCTTCCAGCGGTACAGTATCTTTCAGTGGTATCTCAGCCATCTCTGCGTGGCACTTCTTCAACTAGGAAACGTGAAATACATCATGAACTCCAGACAATCCTTCGGGCAATTCCAGCTTGTAGGCAACTTCTCCCATACGTTCCAAAACTCTGTATGGTCCGATAAAACGGGGCGCTAACTTTCCCTTAACTCCAAAGCGCTTCACTCCTCGAAGTGGTGATACTCGAAGATACACTCGGTCTCCGACTTCGTGAACTGTATCCTTTCGTTTAGAATCAGCATAACTCTTCTGCCTGGACTGGGCTACCTTGAGCCTGTCGCAAATCAACCTTACTTTCTGTTCAGACTCCTTAATCAAATCTGGTCCAAACAACTGACGGTCTCCAACTTCGTCCCATAACAACGGTGTTCTACACCTCCTTCCGTACAAGGCTTCGAAAGGGTCCATCTTCAAACTGGTTTGATAACTGTTGTTATACGAAAACTCCGCATATGGCAAATTGTCGTCCCAACTAGATCCATAATCTAGTGCGCATGCTCTCAACATGTCCTCCAAAATCTGGTTGACTCTCTCGGTCTGTCCATCTGTCTGCGGGTGAAAAGCTGTACTGAATTCCAGTCTGGTTCCCAATGTTTCATGCAACTGTTTCCAAAACTTCGAGGTAAATTGGGTTCCTCTGTCTGATACAATGGTCCTCGGAACTCCATGCAAACATACGATCCTGGTCATGTATATCTTTGCCAACTTAGCACTGGTGTAAGTGGTCTTCACTGGAATGAAATGAGCCACTTTCGTCAAACGGTCGACTACAACCCATATTGAGTCATAGCCTGAACGAGTCCTGGGTAATCCTGTGATAAAATCCATGCCTATTTTATCCCACTTCCATTCGGGTATCGGCAATGGTTGTAGCAATCCTGCTGGCTTCTGATGCTCTGCCTTCACTCTCTGACACACATCACAAACTGCTACATATTCTGCAATATCCTTCTTCATTCCGGTCCACCGGAAAGTATTCTTAAGATCCAAATACATCTTGGTATTCCCTGGGTGAATCGAGTACGGTGAATCATGGGCTTCTTGCAAAATCAACTTTCTGATCTCCGGATCATTTGGCACATATACGCGGTCCTCAAACCATAAGGTATCGTGCTCATCCTCACGAAATCCCTTGGCTTTTCCTTTGCTCATCTTCTCCTTTATCTCTTCAATCTCCTTGTCTGTCTTCTGAGCTTCTCTGATCCTTTCCATCAAGGTGGTCTGAATCTCCAATGTCGTTAAATAGCCTCTTGGGACTATCTCCAAACATAGCTCGCGAAGGTCCTCGGCTAACTCCTGAGGTAACTCTCCTGTCATGAGGGTGTTGACATGACTCTTGCGGCTCAACGCGTCTGCTACTACGTTAGCCTTTTCAGGGTGGTAATGCAATCTCATATCATAATCTTTAATGAGCTCCAACCATCTCCTCTGTCTGAGGTTTAACTCCTTCTGCGTGAAAATATACTTCAAACTCTTGTGATCCGTGTACACCTCACAATGGTTTCCGATGAGAAAATGTCTCCATGTCTTCAATGCATGCACCACGGTTGCTAACTCCAAATCATGCGTAGCATAATTCTTCTCATGGGGTTTAAGTTGTCGTGAAGCATATGACACAACTCTTCCTTCCTGCATAAGCACTGCTCCAAGTCCTCGACGAGAACCGTCGCAATAAACTTCATAATCCTTGCGTTGATCTGGCAGAATCAACACTGGTGATGTGACCAATCGTTCCTTCAACTCTTGGAAACTAGCTTCTCATTCCTCAGTCCAATTTAATTTGGTGTCCTTCTTCAATAGCTCAGTCATGGGCTTAGCAATCTTCGAGAAATTCTCGATGAATCTCCGGTAGTATCCTGCGAGTCCAAGAAAACTCCGGATTTCTCCAACTGTCGTGGGTGATTCCCAACTTGTCACTGTGTCAACCTTCTCCAGAAATAACATGTCCAAGGAATCCAACTTCCTTCAGCCAAAATTCACATTTGCTGAACTTGGCATATAACTGATGTTCTCTGAGCTTCTCAAGTACCAATCGCAAATGCTCCTCATGCTCTTCCTCATCCTTGGAAAAGATTAAAATATCATCTATGAACACCACGACGAACTTATCCAAAAACTCCATAAACACTTTGTTCATCAGGTTCATGAAATAGGCAGGTGCGTTAGTCAGACCAAATGACATAACGGTATACTCATACAATCCATATATGGTGGTAAATGCCGTCTTGGGTATATCCTGCTCTCGAATCTTTAACTGATGGTATCCCGATCGTAGATCAATCTTGGAAAATACTTTAGCTCCTTGTAGGCGGTCAAACAAATCATTGATCATCGGCAGTGGGTACTTGTTTTTGATGGTCACTTCATTCAATCCACGGTAATCAACAACCATCCTCAGCGATCCATCTTTCTTCTCCACTAGAAGTACTGGTGATCCCCAAGGTGACGAACTTGGGCGAATATAGCCTTTATCCAGTAACTCCTTGATCTGCTTCTTAATTTCCTCCAATTCCTTTGCGGGCATCCTGTACGGTCTCTTAGATATTGGCCCTGTGCCTGGCAAAAGTTCAATCAGGAACTCGATGTCTCTATCCGGTGGCATGCCTGGCAACTCTTCTGGAAATACATCCGGATAATCCTTCACCACTAGTACTTCCTCCTGTACAACTCCTGATAAGGAATTTACTTGAGTCCTCTTCGGCATATGCCGGGATACATACTTGATCCTTTTCCCTTCCGGGGTGGTAAGCAAAATCGTCTTGCTGGCACAATGGATGTTTCCTCCATACAACGATAGCCAATCCATTCCCAAAATCACATACAAACCTTGCGATTCCAAAACAATGAGGTCTGAGGGGAAAACATGCCTTCCAATGGGCAATGGTATCTGAAAACATCCTTGGGTTGCCATATACTCTGCTCCTGGCGAGGTTACTAACATAGGGGTTCTGAGAACTTTGGTGGACAGCTTAAACTTATTCACGAATCCCCTTGATATGTATGAATGCGATGCACCAGTATCGAAAAGAACGGTTGCAGTAAATGACTTAACCAAAAACTTACCTATGACTGCATCAGGCTGAGCTTCAACCTCCTCCACGCTCACGTGGTTCACGTGTCCTTTGTTGAACGGGTTCGGCTTCTTCCCAGAGCTTCCATTGCCATTTCCATTTTGGGCTTCAGGACATTCATTGGCATAATGTCCATTCTTCTGGCACTTAAAGCAAGTGACTTGGCTCAGGTCCCTCTTGGCTGGGGTAGATGGGTTGGTGCGGTTCTGTCCGTTGCTTCCTCCATTCCCATTACCATTCTTGGAGCCATTATGGTTGTGCGAACTACCTCCTCCATGGGTATGCTGAAACTGTCCTCCCGGCTTCGGGGCAAAACGGGGCTTCTGTTGAGCTCCTGAGTTATACTTCCCTTGTCCATACTTCCTCTTACGATTTTCAATCTGCTGTTGCTTTCCTTCAATCATGATAGCTCTATCTACCAGCTCCTGGTAGTTGTTGAAGGTTGCTACCATCAACTGCATACTCAGCTCATCATTCAGTCCTTCCAAAAATTTCTCCTGCTTAGCTGCATCTGTAGCAACGTCATCTGGTGCATAACGTGCTAACTTACTGAAACCCTCCACATACTGGCCTATGGTGCGTCCTCCTTGGCGTACGTTGCGAAACTCACGCTTCTTCATAGCCATAGCTCCTGCTGAAACATCAGCTGTACGGAAAGCTTGCTGAAACTGGTCCCATGTGACAGTGTCCATAGGGTGCGTGGCTGTATAATTCTCCCACCATGATGCTGCGGGTCCATCAAGCTGATGTGCAGCAAATCGCACTCTTTCCGCATCTGTGCATCCTGCAGTGGTCAACTCCCTTCCAACTTTGCGGAGCCAATCATCTGCTACAATCGGCTCGGTGCTACTGGAAAACACCGGCGGGTTTAGCCTTAAGAAACGGGCTAAGTGATCAACAGGTGGTGGTGGCAGTGGGTTGTTGTTGTTGTTGCCTTGGTTCTGCACTAACACTTGCATCAGGGCATTCTGTTGCTGAATCAACTGGGTGATCTCTGGAGGGAAAACAGATCCGGTGTCGCGTTTCGGAGGCATCTGATAGGTTTAGAAAAGATGAGAGTTAAGAATAGAATGAGGTCTAGAGAGAAAACACTACCCATATGCTCATGAGACAAATACAATCAATATCACTCAATCAATTCAAACAAGGCAAAACAATCGATCTAACTAGCGTTACAAAGTGCTTGAACTATACTATTAAATGGGGGAAAAACTACTACTGATATGGTGGTCTACTAGAAATTCTGATCCGTTGAAGACTCCATGATGTCTGCTCCAGCTTCGTCAACCCAGTCATCTTCACTTGGTTCCGAGTCGGTGTCGTCGATGATGATGTAGTTATCCGGACAAGTGCATTCATCGACTTCTGCTTTTGGCACTGGATTTCCCATGAATACTCCAATCTTCTTCTCCAGGTCGTCATTCTTCCCTACTAGTGCGTTGATTTCCTCCAAATAATCCTCGCGTGTAGCCTTGAGTTCTTCTTGGAGCTCCTTGATCTTGGTTAATGCCTTCTTCAGTTCTTCCTTGTCCGTGCACATCTGGTTCTCCTGGCGACGAATATGTTGGTTCTGCTCCTGGATGAAAGCTGCAATTGATCCATCCTTCTTGGTCTTGATCATCTCCCATTGCGCGTCTCGGCGTCCACAAATCTGATAAATTGTATCCTTAAGCTCCTGGTGGTAGACTTCTCCAATGCGTCCCATGGCGATGTGTGCGGCCATGCTCTTCCCTAAACTCCAACTTGGTGCTTCGAAAACCAATCTTATGGGTTCAGTAACTGGCACAAATGTCCTTCCTGGAATGAGAATTTGAATCTTCCAGCTCTCCTCTTCAGGTAATGTGGCGTTGTAGGTTCCAGTGATGCTTGGTATTCCTATGTTCAAGTACTTGGTGACTTCCTTCAAGTGTCGTCCAAACGGCGTGTCTTCATCTGGTTGCATGAACTTGCTCCTTGCATCCGCCATTCCTAAAAGTAGAAAAAGGAGAGGGGTCAGAAATGAGAAGAGAGAAGCTTTCTAGGGCTTAAGCTTAGTGGTCGTGTCCTACAGTCAGCGTGTGCTCTGATACCAACTTTGTAGCGACCAGACCTCAAATGGTCTGTGCTGCTGTGCACCATTGTCATCCCTGGATCAGTAATGCTGACACGCACAGTACAAATGGAGGATTTATAACAGAGTAGCAATCACACACTTATTACATCGAATATCTCCAAAGAGAATAAGTATGATGAACATGGCTTAAGGCCATCTAATAACGATAACAGCGGAAGGCTTGGAAGATAAGTGAGTCCATCAACTCCAGCGGCATCACTGAGTATAAGACCACGACCTAAGGCACCTTACTCGTCGTCTGAAAAGTCTGCAACATGAAACGTTGCAGCCCGAAAACGGGTCAGCACATAGAATATGCTGGCAATGTAACACATAGAGAATAATGAACAATAATAATGCTATACTACATCCATATTTGGCTGGTGGAAAGCTCTATGGTTACAGTTTTTGCGAAAAGCCAATTTTATCCTACTTCAAAGGAATAAATTTTATTTAACTATCATGGTGGTTGTGAAACATTGAGATGGTTGACAGCATCTCAATCCCAATTAAATGTCATCAATAACCCAACAAAATTAATTAGAAGTAACATAGTGATGAGATTCACATGATAATCCAAGTACTAGATACTCAAGTTGTCCATAACCGGGGACACGGCTAACCATGATTAGTTTGTACACTCTGCAGAGGTTTGTGCACTTTTCCCCACAAGACTCGATCGCCTCCGCTTGATTCTTGCACTACATGATGTTTGAGAAACGGATGACCGAGGCACAGTCTTTCAGAAGTGTTTGCACCTTACATATGGGTAGACAGTTACACCTACTTTCCCCTACATCTGCTAGTCTACCACTGTAAGAGTTCACACAACTTAGTCAACTATGCTAGAGCCCATAATAGCTTGCGGCTGCACACGGAAGTTTCTAGCATGAATAATCTCATGATCCCTTTGAACCTGGGTGGCGGTCCAAAAGAAAAACAGGCAATCCTGGAATACCCAGGTACCTCAATCCACCCAGATGTGAGTTTAAGTTGCCACCTTAAGTAAACCATTAAATTAACAATCTCACATCTGTCATGGAAATCTCTCAAACCCAATCCACGTCTACGAGCATAGCATGGCAATATAATAGCAACGTAGAAGTAACTCCCAAGGGTTTGATAATAAAACAGGTAATAGGTACTACCTCAACTACTTCCCAATACCCACAATTCAATTAGATCCTAATCATGCAAGTGTTTGAGTAAAATAGATCTAATGCAACAAAAACTGGGTATGGAAGGTATATGATCAAAGTGTTACTTGCCTTGCTGGTGATCCGCGAAACCTAGCGATTCGAAGTAACAAGCGGCACACTCCGGGTACTCTATCGCAAACAAACAAGCATACAATCAGTACTCATCTAATGCACAGGTAAAACTCGAATAAAAGATCCAACCAGAAAGTTCAACTTAAGAACTCCGGTTTGCAAAAAGAATCAACTCGAAAGAAGCAACGAAGCCAAACTGCGAAAGAAAGAAGCTTCATTTGCTAATCTGGATCTAGGTCAAATTTTACTGTAGTAAAAACTTGTTTGAGTAGGTTAAATGGAAAGAGAATTTCGAGACGAAACTCTAGGCGCTTGAATCGCCTGAGTCCGATAAACGAGTGAGAAGTTAAACAGAAACAAAGAATCGATCAGAAATCGAATCTGAGATAATCGCAGAAAAATCCGACGAAAAAGTTGCGGCTGCTGGGCAGGCGGCTTGGAACTTCTTGGAGATTTTGTTTTTGCTGCTTTTGTTCTCACTTTGGTTTTCTGTCCGTCTTGTAGGACTACCACAACCTCCGAGCGGCCGCCTTCAACTCCCAGGCTCGGGAGCTGACTCAGAAGACCGCCGATCTCACTGAAAGCCGAGTTATGTGACTTGATTTTTATCTCATGTGTAGGCGCGTCAGCGCACCCACTGGGTGTAGTCCCCGAGATTCGGGCCGACTGCTGAGCAGTCGGCTCGGATCTTCCTTGATGATTCCTCATTGTTCTTCTTCTTCTTCTATCTCCGCAGCGGCCAACGCCAGTCTGAGGGCACAGCTGGGGGAGACCCAGACTGCTCTTCGTTCCAAGGATGCGGAGCTTGCCGCCTTGGTGCAGGAGCGCGACCGCCTGGTCAAGAAGCTAGCCGACCAGGAGCAAGGCCACAAGGCCGCGCTGAAGGCGGCGCAAGACCGCGAAGCCGCTCTCCAGGCCGAGTTCGAGACTGAGGCGGCCGGCTGGGCAGACGTCAAGCAAACTCTGGTCTCCGGCTACGGCTAGATCGAGGATCTGGTTGACGGTAAGCCGTCTATCCCCTCGTCCTTTCCTGCCGTCTGCCACTTTGGCTTGTTTTTCTGATCTTGGTGTTTTTCTTTCCTTTCCTTCTTCACGCAGAGTACTTCCCCGGCTATTCCACCGCTGCCAACCAGGCCATCGAGGCCCGTCGCCAGGCGAAGAGGCAAGCCGGCTTCGAGATCTCGCCAACCGCCGGCCGCTCGCTGGAGGAACAGCTCCTGGCGATCCAGGCTCGCATCCAGCCGGCTCACCGGCTTCTCTGCCGGCTTCAGCGCGCGGGATCGCAGGTCTTGGCCGCCCTCTGGCCCGACCAAGTGGTCCCTCGCACCCCCAGTCGGACCGCCGACTGGCTGGAGGTGGCGGTCGGCCGCTTCGAGGCTTGGAAGGCGTTAGCGGCTCGCTCCGGCGCCAGGCGGGCGCTGGAGTTCGTCAAGGCCTGGTATCCCGGCCTGAATCTGGACCAGCTGGCGACCTGGCGGCAGCAAGCCGACACGGAGCTGGAGCCGGCGCGGCCGGCCATCATTCGGCGAGCTTCAGCGATCGCCGACTACACCGACAACAACGTCTTCGCCCCCGAGGTGGACGACAATGGAGTCGCCCAGCCGGAAGATTGGTTCGGGCCGGACCCGGCGTACGGCGAGGACTCGACGGAGGAGATCGACTCCAGCCACGAGGGCGAAGAGGAGGAGGAAGAGGGTGAAGACGACGAGCCGGCTGGTGGAGCGGCCGACCAGCCTCAGCTTGACCGCTCCTCCAGCACTACGCCGCGCGCCTCCACGCCTTCTGCCGCTGGAGGTGGTCAAGCCGGGACCAGTTAGGCGGCCGCTCTTTTAGCCGGTGAGGTCGCCTTCACCGACCGACTCGGCCTTTATGTCGCACCCTAGTCTTCTTTCTTTGTTTTCCTGTCTTGTTACTTTCGAACAATGTTTGGTTAAGTCTGCACAATTCCACCCACTGGGTGTATTCAAACTTAAGTCTGTTGCCGGCCCGTGGGCAGCTTTATGTATATAAATTATGCAATCGGTCTTTCCTTGTACTTTCGCTTTTTGTCCTTCTGCTTTTTTCCTTTGCCGCCCTCCCTTGGTTGCCGCCTCCCCAGTCAGACAGTTGCTCTGCAATCTGTAGCCGGGGGGGTGCCTGGCCGATTGGGGAGGGGGAAGTACTTTAGCTCTGCTGGACTAAAGCTAAGTTTTTTAGGAAGCCGGCCAGCCGGCTGCTCTGGTTGCCAGCGGGCATGTTTGGAGGCCGTCTCTTTGCTATATAGGTTCGTTGTTCCTTAGCCGTTTTTCGTGTAGGCTTCCTTTCTGTCTTGCCTCTTGCTAGTCGGGCAGTCAGTTCTTTGAGCTGCGACTTGCAACAAGAGGGGACTCGGGAGCCGGCGCACTACTTTTCTGACTTCAGGAAGAACTTTCAATATAGCTCAAGGCGGCCAGTCCCCGGGCCGACTAGTCGAACCCGGTCCCGGACAAGAATTCAAAATGTAATAATACATTCAAGGATATGACACTCGTCATTCATAGATAAATAAAAGGCTGTCGGGACCCCGATTCCAAGTCACATCGATCTAGCTTGTAACACCTCATATCACTTTGCGGCCTCACGCATGGTACTCCCACGGGTGTCGCCTTACCATGGCCCGGGACCGTTTGCGCCTTTTGGCTCACGTATATGACAATGTCGCTAGCATCCATATGACAGAGAACCCGGGCCGACATGGCTAGTCGTGAACCCAAAGCGGCACTAACGTATGGGAACAGGCATACATGAATCAACATCGAACGTGTCGGTCAGGAGCGTGCGAATCCGGGCTGTAGCACTGGGCTAACAGGACTCCGGGAACCCGGGCTGTAGCAGGCTAGGCAGGACTCCGGATGTCACCGCGTGACATTTCCCCGAAGGGACAGACACAGGAACGATATGAAACACATGCCGGCCAGTCAAGTGTCCAGAGCAGTAGTGCTGGGCTAGCAGGACTCCGATGAACCGGGCTGTAGCGGACTACTATGGCTCAAGGAGGCACTAGACTACATTTCCCCATAAGAGAGGCTGCTAAGGATAGACAACTAGATTGTCGGATCCCACACATACCAAGCATTTCAATCATACACACAATATGCTCGATATGTGCAAATACAACATGGCATCACAACAAGACTCTACGACTCAGAGTATTTATTCATTAGGCTCCGAAGAGCCAGATATTACAAACATGGGTCTCATGACCCAACATTCAGAGCATACAAGTCAAAGCACATGCGGAAGCTTAACATGTCTGAGTACAGACATCTACAAATGAAAAAGGCTGAGAAGCCTGACTATTTACTAGATCCTGCCGAGGGCACAAGATCGTAGCTGAGGTAACAAGCTAAACGTCGAAGTCCACACGGGACTACTAGCGAGACTGACGTCTCTCTGCAAAACATAAAATAAGCAAACGTGAGTACAATTGTACCCAGCAAGACTTACATCATAACTAACTACATATGCATCGGTATCAACAAGGGGGGTGGTGGAGTTTAACTGCAGCAAGCCAGCTTTGACCCAGTGGCTAACCTGAACTACGACTGCAAGCAACTCTTTTGAGGTGGCGCACACGAGTCCACATATTCACCATATCAATACACCACTATGGATCCGCTCCCGTCTCCCTACGAGGACGCCATCCATAGCACTCACGCTTATCTTGCGCATTTTAGAGTATCCACTTTCACTTGTCTATGAACTGTACAGGCGACCCGGAAGTCCTTTACCGCGGACACGGCTATTCGAATAGATCATATTAACCCTGCAGGGGTGTACTTCGTCACACACGCTCTCGCCACTTACCACCATGTACACGTCGTGTACCTCGGCAACCTTCAAGCGGAAGCCTGGCGAGGGAGTCGGCCACGACCTGACTAACCACACAAGTCTCTAGTCCAGGTTTATCGCCTATTCGGGTTCCATCCGCAAGGAGATCCGGCCGGGGTGTCGCTCACGGCCCCAAACGATGTGAACAGGGTTCCCAAGCCCACCTCGACGGATGGATCTACGCTTGGTACACCGTGCCACGGTGCCTAGTCTGTCCCAAGCCCACCTGTACCGGGTACCACTTGGTAGACTACTAACACAACCTACAAACACCAGAAACTAGTTGCAACTCCTGGACAGAGATCGAGGCGGTTAATAAGCCGAGAGGGGTCGAGTTACCGGAACCCAATGTGTGGTAGTAACTGTTCATGGATCACAAACACAGAACTCAGTTCCTGAGGACGGCTTCAATGAGACAACCCACCATGTACTCCTACATGGCCTCTCACCGCTACCTTTACCAAATCATGTTCACACCCTTAGCTCTCACACAGTAGGACATGTTCACCACTTTCCAATTCATTCCCGATGAATCAGACCCGACACAACTCTAAGCAATAGCAGGCATGACAACAAGCATGAATGAGTAGGCACATCAGGGCTCAAACAACTCCTACTCATGCTAGTGGGTTTCATCTATTTACTGTGGCAATGACAGGTCATGCAGAGGATAAAGGGGTTCAGCTACCGCAGCAAGTAACAGATGAATCGTTGTTGTCCTAATGCAGTAAAAGAGAGCAGGAGCGAGAGAGTGGGATTGTATCGGAATGAGCAAGGGGGTTTTGCTTGCCTGGCACTTCTGAAGATATCATTGAGTCTTCATCAGTGTCAACGATCACAGCGACGGAACAGCGTCTGCTGAGAGGGGACAACACCAGCAATAGAGAGGAAAACCAATCAATGCAATGCAACAATATGATGCATGAATGTGACATGGCAATATGCTGTGAATTGAGCTAATGCAGCTAGCAACATGTTAAATGGAGTTGGTTTGAACCCTAGGTTCAATTCAAACTCCACATGTGGAAATTCAAATGCCTTTACATGATTTGTCCTAAACAGCAAGGTTAAGTTGCTCTAACATGCATGGAAATGGTACAGATGGATAGATTGGATTTTTCTGATCATTTTTCATATATAAATCTCTTCATTTGGAGTTATCGTTGAATTACTATGAATTTTAGAAGTTTATAGCATTTTCTGGAATTTCCTGTATAAGAATAAGTCCAGAAAATCTATTACTGCGTCAGCGTGCGTCAGGGTGACGTCAGTGGTCAACTGACCCGGTCCAGGTCAAACATGACGTGTGGGGTCCGCACGTCAGTGTCACTGTTAATTAACTAACCAATTTAGAGTTAATTAAAAGTAAACCCAGGTTAATTATCAGGCGGGCCCCACTTGTCATTGACTCAGGGGAGGGGGTCAGCCTGGTCAAACGAGGTCAACTCACCGGCGTTTAGCCGCCGGCAAGGCCAGACGCGGTGGTGAGCCGCGGGTTTGCCCTACGGGGCGCCGTTTGGCGCGCGGAGCACAGCTACGGGATGAGGGCGGAGTTGCGCGTCCAACGGTGGCGGTTGCGGGCGCTGGGGTGGCCGGGAGCAGCGCCGGCGACGAGGTTTGCGGCGGCCGGAGTTGGCAGAGAGCGGGGACGCGGTTGCGGTGGTCGTGGCGATGTGTGTTTAGCACCTACGGCGTCTACGTGGTGCGGTGAGTACGATGGCCGCATGCCCGGGACCAAATGGTCACCGGAGCAGCACCGGCGACGAGCGCGGGCGACGACGGGGTTCGGTCTCCGGCGGAGCGACGGCTACAGCGTGCAAATGGAGCGCAGAGAAGGGGGGTTTGGGTCAGTGGCTCACGGCGAGTCGGACGAGCAAGTCGGCGAGCTCGGGGACGCGGAGACGGCGGCGAATCGACGGGCGCGGCCTTCGGCGACCGAGGGGGAAGAAGATGAAGCAGCCGGCGATGCAGGCCGTCCCAGCGCTCGGGGCCAGGGTGGGGCGAAGCAGCGGACGATGGCGGAGCTTGCAGACGAGATGGGGAGTTGAGGGGAGCACGGTGGTCATGGCTACGGCGAGCGGCGCTCTCAGGTGCGTTCGGTGACGATAGGAAGGGAGAGCAGAGGAGGAGGAGTGGTCCAGAGAGCGAGGGAGAAGTGAGAGGGGGGTCGGGGAGGTGCCGTGGCACTCGTGGAGGCGTCCAGAAGCGGCGGAAGCAGGAGGTGGCCTCGCGCGCGGCGACCACACGCCCGGCGTCCCTCTGGCGTCCTTCTGGCGCGAGGTGGGAGACGGTGGCGGCTCTGGTGGGCTGGGCCAGCTCCTAGGCCGTGGTGGGGCGCCAGGTAAGTCCAGGTGAGGGGCCCAGGTGAGTCCTTCTCTCTCTCTCCCCTTTACATTTAATTCTATTTTCTATTTTTCTGTAGTTTGTTTTGATTTAGTTATAGCCCAAATCATTTTAATAAATCCTGAAAATAATTGTGGGCACTTTTGAAAATATCTCCAATAGCCCTCAAATGCTTTCAAGATTATTTGGACAGTTAAGATATTTTATAGAATTCAAAAGTCCAAATTCAAATACTTATGATTTAATTCAAAAATCCAGAAATGACCTAGAAATATGTTTATCATTTTTGGCAGAGGTTTTTACCTTTATCAGAAATGATGAACATTTCCAAAGGCATTTTGGGACCATTGAAAATATTTCATTGTGATCCTAGTTGGATTTCATTTGGTGCTAGGGTTTGAACATCCCCATTTCAAGTTTAGGCAAAATTTAAACATGATGCACACATGAAGCTAGCCTAGTGCATAGCAAGGCTAGGGATGTGACAACTCACCCCCACTAAACAAAATCTCGTCCCGAGATTCAAGCGTAGGGTAAAATGAATTGGGAACGCAAACTAACATAATCTTCATGATGCAATTGTTCTTCACGAAGATGTTAATTCATTGCATCATCTTGATCTTGACATCTTTTCTTTCGAGAGCTTCATCCAACTATGATGACGGAAGAGAGGGAAACTCTACAAGATTGATCTTCTCGAAGATCGAGCTATACAAGACCAACTCGCGGAATGAGATGTTGAAACATCTCGAGTTGAGACACAAAACACGTCGAGAGGGATGGAAGAACAAACGATGAGGTTTGATTTGGTGGGCAACAATCCCACGCTTAGATAGGATGGTGCATGGTTTCAAAGTAGCGAGGAGATAGTTGCCACGATTCCATAACGGGGCACCTTAGGGAAGGTGGCTCATAGAAATATCCCTTAAGTGGCAAAAAGAATTACTTTTGATTCAGAGATCATTGAAACTCTTCATACCAGCGTAAGGCAATTTACAAATGATCGTTTGAAATAATTCAAAAGAATGGCATACTCATACCAGAAGGAATGATGTGGACTACCTTGTTGAAGACAACACCATGGATGATTTTGCTTATCATCGGGGATGGATGGGACCCATAGTAGGACCACTTTTGAAGATGATCCTAAACAGTAATTACTGAGATGCAAGCTGGGAACAAAATGCAAATGATGGGAATGATTCTAGTAACTGGGGAGAAACCCAACAGTAGAGAGTGATTCCACTATTGGAAAGGTTATAACATAACCGAGGAAATTGGGGCCAATCCCAGTTAGTGCCAACGATGACACCTAATGCTTGCGCGTGCTCTCAAGAACTTGAGCATTTCCATATTCATCAAGGTTTTACCAACATCCGTGCTGAGGATCCGGGCAACACAACTTACTACCATGATGAATGGTGATGGACGATGCAGGTGCAAAGGAGGACAACACTTTCTCAGATTTTTCCTTAGCAATGCCAAAGAAGCAAATCTGGATCATCGACCGAGAGACATTTAGCACTCCGCTTCTAATGTTCTCCTTGATGCACTAGCATATCCCGTTCATAGATATGGTTTGATATCTAGAACATCAAGTAAAAGGTCGGACTTCGGAAATATAAAAATCCATGAGGAATAACTTGTGGAATAAGTCATATGAAATCCTCATGGGAAGTGACCAAACGGCTTAATTAAGATACTACAATAATGGTGCTTCCAGCTAGGTGCGTCCACTTCACTGGAACCTATATCATAGTTCTTGGAAGAAGTTCCAACCATCATATCTGCCTGAGATTCAAATCTGGTTGGTAACAGGATAATTCAGACAACGTGTCTGGAAAGAAAGTTTGCAACACAAATCGACGAGATGATGTTGCGAGATTCTCGGGAATGAACTACGACAGCAAGCTCCAAAACATGAGCTGGTTCTGCTAAACACATGTGAACACGCTGTCCCAGACAAGCATGGCCACAGAGTAGTCTTGCAATGAAACACTACCGAGTTCTGGTTGGGAACCATCATTGAGGATAACGGAATCTTGTGCATTACCATGGATTAGCACTTAACTCCCTTTCCTCGAACAAATCAATCAGTGGCTTGGGGTGCTAGGGAATACATGTGGAGTGGAGGTAATTAATCTACCAAACCATGGTATACTTTGCACATACATGACTGACTTGGGATGATTCCAGAGGAAGCAAAACTAACTTTCTCAAATTCACTGCGACAACTTGCACCTAATGCACGTGAACTTGGAGAAGGTCACTTCTTACACCAAGCATGTATTTCATAAACGGGACATGAAGATAATGCTTACAAAATTTCCAATACTAGCTTAATGCTCAACAAAATCATGGACAAGATGAAAATGTTGTCAATGGGCTCAGCAACAATCCATCCAGGCTTCCATATAGATGGAGTCCCAAAATTAAGTAATCACGGGAATAGCATTGGTCAGACCCAAAAGATATAATGGCGTATGCTCGAGAAATCAACCACGAGTAAGACAACATTATGAAGATCGTTGGTTCTGATTTGATTTGACGATAGCCCATGTTCAAATCAAAGTTTTGACAAGATGATAGACCCAACAATTGATCACAAGGACCAATCGATGAAGATATCACATTTCTTCGACACACACACACAAGGATATCCCTTTGGAGATGAACTAAGTTAGACAAGCTTTTATCTTCCAACTCTCCAAGTTGTTGTTTGGCTTAACCAACTAGCTCAGGGGTATCCAACACAGATTCTTGGAGAAGGGGTGGTTTATAAGAAAACCAACTTGATCACGAGCTCAACATAGCGGTCAGGGAATAACCTGGAAATACTTCCGGGAAGATATTCGGAAAATCACGAACCACCGATATGTTACTAAGCTCGAGAACAATCTTGCTTTTCAGGGCAAGACGATATGACCAAGAGAGTGATGGATTGACACAATCCTAACTCCTTGATCGAGGAGTGCACCAAAATAAGGACTAGGTAGGACGATCAATCTTAGGGTGATGATTCAATAACCAACACGCTAAGAAGGAGATTGTTGTCCATTAACTACCAAGCAACGGGGTTGCTAGGAGTATTGATTTCACACATCACAGTTCACTTGTCGGTATTCCGGTTGTGACAACATGGGACCGAGAAATGAATAATGATGGCGAGAAGTATCACTGCGTCAAGAATTCATAAGAGATGGTGCAATTCTCATGACACTCTTGGCATAAAGATGGTAACACGCCAAGGTAGAGCAGAGCAAAAGCTAGATTGGCATTTTGATCTGCGGAATACAATTGTTTTGACCCGATCCTAGATATGGATGAGGTTCTGGAGCTAGTTTCCCCTAGACATTCTGGAATAGGATGGCTTGATGGACCACAAGAATAATAAGCATCAATAACACGGATGCATAATTCCTCCTGACTATCAATTGACAGACGATGGTCGGAATACCAATGAAGAGGGACAACTCAAGGGGACATAAATGTTTCTGAGTTGTGGATGCATGATTTAGTATGTCGAACAAATCCAACATATTTCTTCCGGATAACCCATGCAGAAAGGTAGGACTGGCAGAGTCACATTATAAATGGAGTACTCCTCAAGAGCGCCCGGGTTGTGATCTTTTGGTTCAAAAGAACTCCTGCCAAGAATGGTTCATGGTGTTTGGAAGAACGATATACCACGGACCTCGAAGACTATCACAAAGGTTACTAATATCCTAAAGGTGCGAGTAACACTATCAACACGAGGTAAGTGGAGTGAATCTCGGGCTCAAGAACCCAGAAATAGAATGCCTACTAACTAAGTGGCATCACGGGATGCTTTCGGGAATGATGGCCAGAATCATCACACTGGAAACACAAAACATGGATAGATTACTAGGTGATCCTCTAAGACACCTAGGGTCATAATAATACTCCAACATATATGTCAAGGTAACAGAGTACCTCAACTCAACGATTAGTGTGGTTAATCTGGCCCAAAGGGACGCAAAAACAGAGGGAAAGGATTTTGCAAATGCATCAGATTGTTTAGAAACCTGGGATGACTCGGACAGCATAACGGCTGTAAATGCTCAAAAATATTTGAGACATCCTACAAAATGGTGGCATAACCACTCAACATCACAATATAAACTTCCGGGATCAATGGTCAACATACGGAGGTAGTAGGAACTGAACTGAGGCCTGGAACCAACAATCCTACGAGTCTATGGATTAGTAACACGTGATCCTGATAGAAAGATGAGAAGCCTAGTTCTTAATCCCCGTAGAAGAGAAGAGGGTGACTCAGATCAGAAGGGCATAAGGTAAAGGAGTAAAAAGAGCCTTACGTTCCCTTCCACAATCAATTCCCTTATATAACTAAAGCATTTCTAGACTCAACTTCGACCAGTTTGGCTTGGTAATCCTACAGGCAGTCAGGCTCTGATACCAAAGCAGTCGAGACCCCGATTCCAAGTCACATCGATCTAGCTTGTAACACCTCATATCACTTTGCGGCCTCACGCACGGTACTCCCACGGGTGTCGCCTTACCATGGCCCGGGACCGTTTGCGCCTTTTGGCTCACGTATATGACAATGTCGCTAGCATCCATATGACAGAGAACCCGGGCCGACATGGCTAGTCGTGAACCCAAAGCGGCACTAACGTATGGGAACAGGCATACATGAATCAACATCGAACGTGTCGGTCAGCAGCGTGCGAATCCAGGCTGTAGCACTGGGCTAACAGGACTCCGGGAACCCGGGCTGTAGCAGGCTAGGCAGGACTCCGGATGTCACCGCGTGACATTTCCCCGAAGGGACAGACACAGGAACGATATGAAACACATGCCGGCCAGTCAAGTGTCCAGAGCAGTAGTGCTGGGCTAGCAGGACTCCGATGAACCGGGCTGTAGCGGACTACTATGGCTCAAGGAGGCACTAGACTACATTTCCCCATAAGAGAGGCTGCTAAGGATAGACAACTAGATTGTCGGATCCCACACATACCAAGCATTTCAATCATACACACAATATGCTCGATATGTGCAAATACAACATGGCATCACAACAAGACTCTACGACTCAGAGTATTTATCCATTAGGCTCCGAAGAGCCAGATATTACAAACATGGGTCTCATGACCCAACATTCAGAGCATACAAGTCAAAGCACATGCGGAAGCTTAACATGTCTGAGTACAGACATCTACAAATGAAAAAGGCTGAGAAGCCTGACTATTTACTAGATCCTGCCGAGGGCACAAGATCGTAGCTGAGGTAACAAGCTAAACGTCGAAGTCCACACGGGACTACTAGCGAGACTGACGTCTCTCTGCAAAACATAAAATAAGCAAACGTGAGTACAATTGTACCCAGCAAGACTTACATCATAACTAACTACATATGCATCGGTATCAACAAGGGGGGTGGTGGAGTTTAACTGCAGCAAGCCAGCTTTGACCCAGTGGCTAACCTGAACTACGACTGCAAGCAACTCTTTTGAGGTGGCGCACACGAGTCCACATATTCATCATATCAATACACCACTATGGATCCGCTCCCGTCTCCCTACGAGGACGCCATCCATAGCACTCACGCTTATCTTGCGCATTTTAGAGTATCCACTTTCACTTGTCTATGAACTGTACAGGCGACCCAGAAGTCCTTTACCGCGGACACGGCTATTCGAATAGATCATATTAACCCTGCAGGGGTGTACTTCGTCACACACGCTCTCGCCACTTACCACCATGTACACGTCGTGTACCTCGGCAACCTTCAAGCGGAAGCCTGGCGAGGGAGTCGGCCACGACCTAACTAACCACACAAGTCTCTAGTCCAGGTTTATCGGCTATTCGGGTTCCATCCGCAAGGAGATCCGGCCGGGGTGTCGCTCACGACCCCAAACGATGTGAACAGGGTTCCCAAGCCCACCTCGACGGATGGATCTACGCTTGGTACACCGTGCCACGGTGCCTAGTCTGTCCCAAGCCCACCTGTACCGGGTACCACTTGGTAGACTACTAACACAACCTACAAACACCAGAAACTAGTTGCAACTCCTGGACAGAGATCGAGGCGGTTAATAAGCCGAGAGGGGTCGAGTTACCGGAACCCAATGTGTGGTAGTAACTGTTCATGGATCACAAACACAGAACTCAGTTCCTGAGGACGGCTTCAATGAGACAACCCACCATGTACTCCTACATGGCCTCTCACCGCTACCTTTACCAAATCGTGTTCACACCCTTAGCTCTCACACAGTAGGACATGTTCACCACTTTCCAATTCATTCCCGATGAATCAGACCCGACACAACTCTAAGAAATAGCAGGCATGACAACAAGCATGAATGAGTAGGCACATCACGGCTCAAACAACTCCTACTCATGCTAGTGGGTTTCATCTATTTACTGTGGCAATGACAGGTCATGCAGAGGATAAAGGGGTTCAGCTACCGCAGCAAGTAACAGATGAATCATTGTTGTCCTAATGCAGTAAAAGAGAGCAGGTGCGAGAGAGTGGGATTGTATCGGAATGAGCAAGGGGGTTTTGCTTGCCTGGCACTTCTGAAGATATCATTGAGTCTTCATCAGTGTCAACGATCACAGCGACGGAACAGCGTCTGCTGAGAGGGGACAACACCGGCAACAGAGAGGAAAACCAATCAATGCAATGCAACAATATGATGCATGAATGTGACATGGCAATATGCTGTGAATTGAGCTAATGCAGCTAGCAACATGTTAAATGGAGTTGGTTTGAACCCTAGGTTCAATTCAAACTCCACATGTGGAAATTCAAATGCCTTTACATGATTTGTCCTAAACAACAAGGTTAAGTTGCTCTAACATGCATGGAAATGGTACAGATGGATAGATTGGATTTTTCTGATCATTTTTCATATATAAATCTCTTCATTTGGAGTTATGGTTGAATTACTATGAATTTTAGAAGTTTATAGCATTTTCTGGAATTTCCTGTATAAGAATAAGTCCAGAAAATCTATTACTGCGTCAGCGTGCGTCAAGGTGACGTCAGTGGTCAACTGACCCGGTCCAGGTCAAACCTGACGTGTGGGGTCCGCACGTCAGTGTCACTGTTAATTAACTAACCAATTTAGAGTTAATTAAAAGTAAACCCAGGTTAATTATCAGGCAGGCCCCACTTGTCATTGACTCAGGGGAGGGGGTCAGCCTGGTCAAACGAGGTCAACTCACCGGCGTTTAGCCGCCGGCGAGGCCAGACGCGGCGGTGAGCCGTGGGTTTGCCCTACGGGGCGCCGTTTGGCGCGCGGAGCACAGCTACGGGATGAGGGCGGAGTTGCGCGTCCAACGGTGGCGGTTGCGGGCGCTGGGGTGGCCGGGAGCAGCGCCGGCGACGAGGTTTGCGGCGGCCGGAGTTGGCAGAGAGCGGGGACGCGGTTGCGGTGGTCGTGGCGATGTGTGTTTAGCACCTACGGCGTCTACGTGGTGCGGTGAGTACGATGGACGCATGCCCGGGACCAAATGGTCACCGGAGCAGCACCGGCGACGAGCGCGGGCGACGGCGGGGTTCGGTCTTCGGCGGAGCGACAGCTACAGCGTGCAAATGGAGCGCAGAGAAGGGGGTTTGGGTCAGTGGCTCACAGCGAGTCGGACGAGCAAGTCGGCGAGCTCGGGGACGCGGAGACGGCGGCGAATCGACGGGCGCGGCCTTCGGCGACCGAGGGGGAAGAAGATGAAGCAGCCGGCGATGCAGGCCGTCCCAGCGCTCGGGGCCAGGGTGGGGCGAAGCAGCGGACGATGGCGGAGATTGCAGACGAGGTGGGGAGTTGAGGGGAGCACGGTGGTCATGGCTACGGCGAGCGGCGCTCTCAGGTGCGTTCGGTGACGAGAGGAAGGGAGAGCAGAGGAGGAGGAGGGGTCCAGAGAGCGAGGGAGAAGTGAGAGGGGGGTCGGGGAGGTGCCGTGGCACTCGTGGAGGCGTCCAGAAGCGGCGGAAGCAGGAGGTGGCCTCGCGCGCGGCGACCACACGCCCGGCGTCCCTCTGGCGTCCTTCTGGCGCGAGGTGGGAGACGGTGGCGGCTCTGGTGGGCTGGGCCAGCTCCTGGGCCGTGGTGGGGCGCCAGGTAAGTCCAGGTGAGGGGCCCAGGTGAGTCCTTCTCTCTCTCTCCTTTACATTTAATTCTATTTTCTATTTTTCTGTAGTTTGTTTTGATTTAGTTATAGCCCAAATCATTTTAGTAAATCCTGAAAATAATTGTGGGCACTTTTGAAAATATCTCCAATAGCCCTCAAATGCTTTCAAGATTATTTGGACAGTTAAGATATTTTATAGAATTCAAAAGTCCAAATTCAAATACTTATGATTTAATTCAAAAATCCAGAAATGACCTAGAAATATGTTTATCATTTTTGGCAGAGGTTTTTACCTTTATCAGAAATGATGAACATTTCCAAAGGCATTTTGGGATCATTGAAAATATTTCATTGTGATCCTAGTCGGATTTCATTTGGTGCTAGGGTTTGAACATCCCCATTTCAAGTTTAGGCAAAATTTAAACATGATGCACACATGAAGCTAGCCTAGTGCATAGCAAGGCTAGGGATGTGACTAAGGTAGTCCCCGAGTACGGTTCGGGGGGCCTGTTGGTTTGTACTTAATACAAAAAGGGAGCGTGATACATACTGCTTTTCAGCTGTAAAATCGTCTTAGGAGGTTTGCGTTCCATGGTCGCTCCGACTCCTTGCCGGAGTCGTCTCTCTTCCGTGCTCTTGGTTTTTGCGCGTCGATCAAGTAGTAGGAGTCGTTGCCGAGTGCTTTGCTGACGACGAAGGGGCCTTCCCAAGGGGCCGAGAGCTTGTGCTGGCCGGCTGTTCGCTGGATCAGCCAGAGCACAAGGTCGCCCTCTTGGAAGGATCTTGGCTTGACCTTGCGGTTGTAGTAACGGCGCAGCCCTTGCTGGTAGATGGCGGACCGACTGAGGGCTAACAGTCGGCCTTCTTCAAGTAGGTCGACGCCGTCTTCTCTTGCTTCTTTGGCTTCCTCCTCCGTGTACATGGTGACCCGAGGCGAGTCAAACTCGATGTCTGTTGGGATGACAGCCTCGGCACCGTACACAAGGAAGAATGGAGTGAAGCCGGTTGATTTGTTGGGTGTAGTGCGCAGACTCCAGAGGACAGCCGGCAGCTCTTCGAGCCAGCAACCGGCCGATCGCTCCAGTGGTACAACGAGTCGAGGCTTGATGCCGGAGAGGATGAGTCCATTTGCTCGCTCGACCTGGCCGTTTGACTGCGGGTGGGCAACGGACGCTAAGTCCAGTCGGATGCCCTGCGTCGCGCAGAAATGTGCCAGTGCTCCTTTGGCGAAGTTCGTGCCGTTGTCGGTGATGATGATGTGCGGCACGCCGTACCGAGTAGTGATGTCGGTGATGAATGTTACGGCAGTCGGCCCGTTCAGCTTCTTAATTGGCTTGGCTTCAATCCACTTTGTGAAATTGTCCACAGCAACGAGTAGATGTGTCAAGCCGCCGCGGGTTGTCTTGAAAGGGCCCACCATGTCCAGTCCCCAGACGGCAAAAGGCCAGGTGAGGGGAATGGTCTTGAGGGCAGAAGCCGGCAGGTGTTGTTTGGAACTGAAGACTTGACATCCTCTGCAGCTCTTGACTATTTCTTTGGCATCCTCCAAGGCAGTCGGCCAGAAGAAACCATGGCGGAAAGCCTTGGCCACGAGGGATCTTGAGGCGGCGTGATGGCTGCATTCACCTTGGTGGATGTCTTTGAGGATTGCCACTCCTTTTTCTGGCTCGACGCAACGCTAGAAGACTCCAGTAATGCTGCGCTTCACAAGCTCCCTGTTGATTATTGTGTATGCTGTGGCTCGTCGTTGCACTAGTCTTGCTGCGATCTCATCAGCCGACAGCTCTCTGTTGATAGGAACTTGAGGATGGGCTGGGCCCATGAGGGAGCTGTGACTTCTTCTGCTGTTAATGTGGCCACCATGACTCGGGTGGGTGGGTTGGGTGTTGTATTGGAGTCGGCCACCGCTTCTTGTGTCGTTGCGGTCCCCGGGCCGACTGCTGCAGTCCCCGGGCCGGGTTGGACAACAGCAGTCCCCGGGCCAGTCGTCGAAGTCCCCGTGCCGCTTGCGGGATATCTTGAACCGGATCCGGCTGTTTCTGGCGTAGGCGGCACGAAGATGGAATCCGATTCTGGAGACGGCTTGATGGACGGCTTGAGGAGGCGCTGGAGGGAGACGCCAGTCGGTATGGCTTGTCGGGTGGAGCCGATTCGTGCTAGGGCATCTGCTTGGTCGTTGTCGGCCCTTGGCACGTGAAGGAACTCGCACCCTTCGAAGTATCCGCTTATCTGTTGGACGAGGAAACGATAGCTCGCCATGTTCGCGTCCTTGGCGTCCCAATCGCCAGATGATTGCTGGACCACCAAGTCTGAATCGCCGTAGCACAGGATCCGGCGTATGCCAAGTTCTTTGGCTAGCCGGAGCCCATGTACGAGCGCCTCATACTCGGCCACGTTGTTGGAGGCAGCAAAGTGGATCTGCAGCGTGTACTTGAGTTTGTCGCCTTTGGGAGAGGTGAGGACGATGCCGGCTCCCAAGCCGGTGCGCATCTTGGACCCGTCAAAGTGCATCCACCAATGGGTAGAGTCGGGAGCCGGCGGTAAGTAATGGGTCTCGGCCCAGTCGACGAGGAAGTCGGCCAATGCTTGCGACTTGATGGCGGTGTGGGGTTGATAGAAAATCGTGTAGGGCGCCAAGGCAATGGCCCATTTGGCCACCCGGCCGGATGCATCCCGGCTGCCTATGATTTCGGCGAGCGGGGCAGTGCACACGACCATGATGGGGTGCTCTTGGAAGTAGGGCTTCAATTTCTTGGCAGCGAAGTACACCCGATAGCACATCTTCTGGTAGTGCGGGTAGTTTTGCTTTGAGCTGGACAGTACTTCGCTGAGATAGTAGACCGGCCTCTGGACTAGCTGGGCTCGGCCTTCCTCCGGGCGCTGGAACACAACAACAGTGCTGACGACTCGGCTTGTCGCGGCGATGTAGAGGAGCATGGGCTCCTTCTCAGTCGGCGCAGCCAGGACAGGCGGAGTGGTCAACATTTTCTTCAACTCATGGAAGGCTTGGTCGGCTTGATCATTCCACTCAAAGTGAGTGGACTTCTTCATGAGTCGGTACAGAGGGAGGGCCTTCTCTCCTAGTCGGCTGATAAAATGGTTCAGGGAGGCTAAGCAGCCGGTGAACTTCTGCACATCTCGCAGCTTGGTGGGAATCTCCATCCTCTCAATGGCTTTGATCTTGACAGGGTTGCACTCAATGCCGCGTTCGGAGACCAGGAAGCCTAGCAGCTAGCCGGCTGGCACTCCGAACACGCACTTCTCGGGGTTGAGCTTGATCTGGAATCGGCGCAAGTTGGCGAAGGTTTCCTTCAAGTCTTCCAGCAAGGTACCGCGCTTCTCTGTCTTCACCACCATATCGTCTACGTAGACGTGGGCATTTCTGCCGAGTTGTTTCAAGAGACATTTCTGCATGCAACGCTGAAAGGTGGCACCGGCATTTCTCAAGCCGAATGTCATCGTCAGGTAGCAGAAAGCTCCAAAGGGTGTGATGAAGGCAGTCTTCAGGCGGTCAGCCGGGTCCAACTTGATCTGATGATACCCTGAGTATGCATCCAAAAAACTTAACAGCTCGCATCCGGCTGTAGAGTCTATCACTTGGTCAATCCGTGGCAAGGCCAACGGATCCTTTGGGCAGGCCTTGTTCAAACTCGTGTAGTCTATACACATACGCCACTTGTTATTCTTCTTCAAAACCAGAACTGGATTGGCAAGCCATTCTGGAAAGAACACTTCCATGATGAAGCCGGCGACAAGGAGCCGGGCTATTTCTTCTCCCACAATTCTTCGCTTCTCTTCTGATAGTCGGCGGAGGGGTTGCTTGACCGGCTTCGCATCAGCTCGGACGTGTAGTTTGTGCTCGGCGAAATCCTTCGGGACGCCCGGCATGTCCTTTGGGGACCATGCAAAGATGTCTCGATTCTCACGGAGGAAGTCGACGAGCTCGCCTTCCTATTTACTGTCCAGGTTCGCCCCAATCATGGCGAACCTCTCCGGGTGCTCCGGGTCTAGAGGTATCTTCTTCGTCTCTTTCGCAGGCTGGAAGGAGCCCTGCGCATCACAGTCCTTGGGGTTGGGGGACAAGGCCGGCTGCTTGCCGGCCATGGCCACAACCCGCTCCAACATCTTCTTCTCTTCCGCCACCACGAGGGACTCGGCCAGCCGGCTGCTGGCCATGGCACACTCGATGGACTTCTTGTAGTCGCCAGCTAACGTGATGATCCCCTTCGAGCTCGGCATCTTCATCTTCAGGTAGGCGTAGTGGGGCACAGCCATGAACTTGGCCAAAGCAGGTCGGCCAAGCAGTGCATGATAGGGGCTCTCCAAATCCACTACCTCGAACCATATTGCTTCCCGGCGAAAATGATCTTTGTCTCCGAAGAGAACATCCATTTTGATCTTGCCGATTGGAGAGCAAGATAGGCCGGGTACGATACCATGGAGGACGGTGCGGCTTGGCATGAGCTGCTTCGCTTTGATGTTCAGCTTGTCCATGGTATCATGGTACAGTATGTTGATACTGCTTCCGCCGTCTATCAGGACGCGGGAAAATCTGGCAGCTCGCCTCTCCGTCGCAAGGGTGACGTCCAAGACCATAGCGTAGGAGCCAGGCGAAGGCATCACCTCTGGGTGGTCGGCCTAGCTCCAGCTGATGGGCTTTTCCGACCAATGCATGAATTCGGCGGGGCTAGAGGCGACTGCGTTCACTTCTTGGTGCTGCCGGTGTCGGCTGCGCTTGTTGTCAGCTTGACTTGTGAAGACGACGTAGGCGTCGTGCGCTTCGGGGAACTCGTCTTGGACGGCGCCGACTGCCGGCCGAGCCGCCGGCTGCTGAGGGGCTGGAGGCGGCGGGCCGGGAGGAGGAGGTGGCGGCTGCATTCCCTCGCCCTTGGTGATGCGGTTGAGCCAGTGGCACTTCCGGGTTGTGTGGTTGGACGGCTTCGCGTCGCTATGAAGCTTGCAGGGGGCATCAAGAGCCTGCTCGTAGGAGAAGGCCGGCTGCCAAGGCGGCCGGCCACCCTTCTTCTTGGGAACGGGCCGCTCTTTGGGCTGTTCTTCTTCAATCGTGGCCACCTGCCGGCTAGAGGAAGTCGGCATAGGGCCTTTGCGCTTGTGGTCGTTCTGGTAGGGGCGCCGGTTTGCGTCGCCAGCCGGCGTCTTGGGAGCCGGAGCGATCACTTTCCCCGAGGCATCCACTCGGAGCTCGGTCTTCATCCAGGAGTCGGCGGTGGCGTACTTGTCGGCGATGATCAGCAACTCATCGAGGGTAGCCGGCTCGTCGTAGAGGAGTCGGTGCTTGAGGAGGGTGCCCTCTCGGCACCCGGCGGTGAAGTACTCGATGGCTTGGACCTCATGCACCCCTTCGCAAGAGTTGCGGAGCTCGGCCCATCGCAGGCCCTTGGACACAGAGGGAGAGCTGGCGAGGCTTGGGAGGCCGCTTGTAGGTGCTGGTGAAGTTGCGGACGAAGACTTCGGTGAAGTCTAGCCAGCTGTTGATGCTGTAGGGCTTGAGGCTGTTGAGCCATGTGCGTGCCGTGCCTTGCAGCATGAGGGGGGCGTACTTCACGGCGACGCGCCGGTTGCCGTTGGCTATGCTGACGGCCGTGGAGTAGTCGATGAGCCAATCTTCCGGCTTCACCGAGCCGTTGTACTTGGGCGTGTCTCTGGGGAGCGAGAACCCTTTGGAAAAGGGCTCGTCGCGGATGCGGGGGCCAAAGCATGGCGGGCCGACATCGTCTTCTTCTTCAAACGCCAAGGACCGAGCTAGGCGGTCGATCCTGTGGCGGGCGTCGTTCTCGCCGACTCCTTCTCGGCGGCCGAGTCGGTCACCAAGAGTCGGATGCGTGATAGGCGGCGGAGTAAGGCGTCTTTCTCTTCGAGGCGGGGGAGGAGGCAGATTCCCTTGGTGCTCTACCGGTCGAGGGCGGCCATCCGCGTCGCGCTCGATGGTGATGCGAGTCCGGCTGCGGCTGGCAGCCGGCTCCTTGTCTTTCTTCTGGCGCACGCCGCTCGCAGTCGGCGTGCGGGACGTCGCGGCGTGTTCCCGGTGCGGAGGATGGCTATCAGCGCGGGCGCCGGCTTCGTGCGCTCTGCAGCCGCATCGATCAGCTGCTGGATCCGTCTTGTCATGTAGGGGAGCTCATCGGCTCCCAGCCCATTGAGCTCCTCTGCAGCCGCCTTAGCGGCTCGCAGATTCTCGAGCGGGGTGGCGTAGACGGGGTGATCTGTGCCCAGTATGCTGGCAACGGCTGCGCCGCGCTTCTGGACGAAGCCGGCTCGGCTCGGGCCGCTAGGCGGCGGCGTGCCGAAGGCGGCGCGGTCGACTTCGCGCTGGTGGGCCTCGGTGAGGCGTCTCATCGAGGCTATCTTCTTGCCCTCCGGGATGAGGGCAAGGCGGCGTGCCTCCAGGGTCTCGGCATCGGCATCGGCCGGGATGGGGACGGAGAGGTCGTGCATCGCCGCTTGCTGAGCGTCGCGGGCGTTCTCGCCCGAGTTGGAGACGTGGCTGATGACCAGCACCTCGGTGACAGCGCTGCTGCCGCTGACGGCTCGAGGGAGGGGGTCGTCAAAGACCACCACGTCGGAGGGGTAGGCGTCGAGCGACGCGGTGTCGGAGTCGATGAGCATCGGGTCAGTGGAGCCGACAAACTCCATGTCCGCAGCAGGCCTTCTGGAGACGTGAAGTTGGTCGAGGAGGCTGACGAGGCGGCTCTCGGGGTAGTCGGTGCCTGCGTCGGACGCAGGCTCGTCGGAGATGCGAGTCTCGCCGAGCAGATCGGCGAGGCGGCTCGCTGCGCAGGCGTCGTCGACGCCTTGCAGCGCGTCGAGGCAAACGCCATCGGGCGCAGCAGGCTGGCTGCGCTCGCGGGGGAGGAAGAGGGTTCCCGTCCAGAACAGGTCTCCGGACGACGGTGCACCTGGCCCCACGGTGGGCGCCAAATGTCGGGTAGTTGGTGCGACATATGCCAAGGGATGGCTTATCATTGTGGGAGCCAATAAAACGTCGCCGGTGCCTGGAAACGGGATGAGGCGTAGACATGCACGCCGGCGAATCTTACCCAGGTTCGGGGCTCTCCGAGGAGATAACACCCCTAGTTCTGCTCTGCGGGGTCTCCGCATGATCACTAGACTGATAAAAGGTAGCTACAATCGCTCCTAGAGCTGTTGAGATCAAGGGAGAAGAAGGATCAGGCTAGCTCTTGCTTCTCTCTATCTATGGTGTGTGTGGGAGCTGTGCTTGGAAGCGCACTGGAAGCGAACCCTTTGCATGGGCGCTCCGGGGGGTTTATATAGGCCTACCCCCCGGGGGTACAATGGTAATCTGACTGGGAACTGGTCCCAGCCGTCAGTGTCTACGCTCGCCAGCTTCTCCGCCGGCTGCTGGGTCCCGCTGGCTGGTGGGTCCCGCCGGCTGCCGGCTACTTGGTCGACAGGCCGGCCCCCCCGCCTAGGGTCTTGTCGGCGGCTGCTTACTGTAGCCTCGCCTGTGATGACGAGGGCTTCGTCGAGGTAAGCGTGGCTGCAGTGGGCCGCCTCGGGGGCTATCACTGTAGCCTTACCTCGTCTTGTCTCCTTAATGGGGCTCCTGCTTCGAGGAAGGGATCAGCCGGCTTTTGGAGGCCGGCTATGCTCTCGGCCGACTGGGAAAGGCCGGGCCGCCTTCACGCCTCTCTCTGGCTGAAGGGGCCCGCGGTCCTTGGGCCGTACAGGAGGGGGTCGTGGATGATGTCGAGTCAGCATGGCTACAGTGCCGAGCCGCACGGGAGACGTTCGTCCCGTACGGCCTCCTGTAGCCACACCCGCCTCGGGCTTCGGGGGTAGTGGGCCGCACTCTGGCCACACCCCATCACGTCGCCGTTATGTAGGAGTGGTTGCGGTCTTGGCCGGCTCCTCGGAGTCGGCCACCCCATAGTCGTCTTGGGGAGGAGTCGGTGAGGCTGGGTCGACTTCCGGGAGTCGGCTTTAGTGGTAGCCGGCCGGGGAAGGCGGACCAAATGCTTGGGGTGCTTGAAGGCCCAAAGGCCTGATAAATTTTCCAAAGAGCCAGGGGTAGTCGATTAGGCTACCCGTGGCCATTTACTCCGACATAGCTCATAGACAATCCATTTTACTTAAGTTAGCTCTAAAATGACCCATTTTACCTAGGTTAGCTTATAAATGATCCAGTTCATCCAAGTTAGCTCAAAAACCCATTTTACCTAGATTAGCTCCTAAATGATCCATTTTACCTACGTTAGCTTTAAAATGACCCATTTCAACTAGGTTAACTCCAAAATGACCCATCTTACCTAGGTTATCTCATAAACGATCCATTTCAACTAATTTAGCTCATAAACGATCCATTTCACCAAGTTAGCTAAAAAACGATCCATTTCACCTAAATTAGCTCATAAATGATCCATTTCACCTAAGTTAGCTCAAAAAGATCCATTTCAACTAAATTAGCTCATAAATGATCCATTTCACCTAAGTTAGCTCAAAAACGATCCATTTCAACTAAGTTAGCTCATAAATGATCCATTTCACCTAAGTTAGCTAAAAACGATCCATTTCACCTTAGTTACCTCAAAAACGATCCATTTGACCTTAGTTAGCTCATAAACGACCCATTTCAACTAAGTTAGATCATAAATGATCCATTTCACCTTAGCTAGCTCATAAACGACGCAATTCAACTTAGTTAGCTCATATATGATCCATTTCACGTAAGTTAGCTCCTAAATGACATACTCTTCTTGTTCTAGTCTTCTTATTCTAGTCACCTATTTCTAACTTTCTTATTTTGCCATTTTGCAGATTTCATTATGTGCTGGATGGAGTGCTTGTTCTACTCTTCTTGTTCTAGTCTTCTTATTCTAGTCACCTTAGCTATGGAATGCTTGTTTATGTATGGATGGAACTTGTTTATGTATGAATTGATGGATGGAACTTGCTTATGTAATATGTATGGATGGAACTTGCTTATGTATTAATGGATGGAACTTGCTATGTATGAATGTCTGGAACTTATGTGCTGGATATATGTGATATGAATGCCTGTGAAATATATCTATATATGTCATATATATTTGCTGTGAAAATTGTTGGATTTAATAAAAAACAGAAAAAAGAGCCAATATGCAGGCTCTTTGCCGTCTGCCACCGACGGCAATGGGCTCTTTGTCGTCTGCCGCGGACGGCAAAGAGGACACGTGGCATCCAGCTGTGCTTCCTGGGAGCTAACCCATTTGGTCAGTTTGCCTACAGTGGCAGACGACAAAGAGTTTGCTATCAGCGGCGGACGGCAAAGGCCTGCCATGTAGTGACGTGTAGATGACATCATACGGCGGACGGCAAAGACAGTAGAAACTTTGCCGTCCGCTGGTAGACGGCAAAGGCACAAGAAAGTTTGCCGTCCGCGGCGGACGGCAAAGGCCTGCCGTTAGCCACTTAACGGACTGAGAGCACAATTATTGCCGTCCGCCCTCTTTGCCGTCCGCGGCAGACGGCAAAGAGCCTTTGCTGTCAGCCGGCAGGAAGCAGACGGCAAAGTAGCTGTTTACCGTAGCCTACTTTGCCGGAGCCTTTTGCCGTCCGCGGCTGACGGCAAAGGCCTTTGCCGTCCGCCGTTCATGCCTTTGCCGTCCGCCATGGCAGACGGCAAAATAGCTGATTCCTGTAGTGAATGTACACCGAATTGAAACATCGATATTATGTCTCGTACTATCTACATTCAAATGTTGTTTTTAGCCCCCCCCCCCCCCCCCCGCACACACGGTACATACTTCCTGTATCGGTCAATCATCCTGTCCTAACCACCTTCGGAAGCTATCGGTTTCCAACACACATCCATTCTTTCTCTCCATGTTTCGATCTCTAACTCTCTCAACTACACAACCCCCTTTTTCCACTCTGTTACGAAATGTATTTACCTCACACACCCGCCATTGCACCCCATGTCGAGCTCTCTCTCTCTCTCCCTCTCCTTCTCACCCTCTCGCACTAAATACATGCATTGCCTATCTAGGCACCCAACCTCTCGTGCGCACGCACGCACGTTGCCTATCTAGGTCACTCCCTCGAGACTGTCTCACTCTTTCTTCCGCACGGCGGGCCACACTCGCTCAATCTCGCTCTCTTTATCTGAGTCTCGTTTAACCTCGTTTTCTTTCACACACAAATGATATATCTCCCTGTTCGGGCCTCG
The DNA here is from genome assembly GCF_002575655.3 of Aegilops tauschii subsp. strangulata. NCBI lineage: Eukaryota > Viridiplantae > Streptophyta > Magnoliopsida > Poales > Poaceae > Aegilops > Aegilops tauschii. The sequence continues at coordinate 7,787,595 of NC_053039.3, forward strand.
ATCGACACACTCTATACTCTCTCACACAGATTGTCTATCTAGGTCAGTCCATCGAAGCCGCCCCCACTCTTTCGACCTCATGGCGGGCCACGCTCGCTCTCTCTCTCTCCCTCTCTCTCTCCCTCTCTCTCTCCCTCTCTCTCTATCTCTCTCTCTTTGTATGTCTCGATTGACCTCGCTCTTTCTCGGACAAAAACGATATATCACCATGTTTGAGCCCAATTCGACTTATTCACATTGTATACTCTCTCACGCACATTGTCTATCTAGGTCACTCTCTCCAACCCGTCTCACTCTTCCGATCGCACGACGACCCTATGTGACCGATCGACCTTGCTTCCTCCCACGCACAAAATATATCTACACGTTTGTGACTGGATCATCTCTCAAGCTCTATCTTACAGCCCTCACCCTTGCCAAAAGCTCAATCGGACAATATCTCTCCAGAGCATATACATTTGTTCCATGAATGTTGGACCACACTCACTTTGTCTCTCTATCTATATGTCTCTCGATTGACCTCGCTTTCTCATGTCGTATCTTCCACACATTGAAGCTACCTCTCCATCCCTCGCAAAGCCGGAGCTATTTACATTGCGAGGGGCACTCCAACCTTGGATTAATTTGTGTAGGCATTTATTCCGGTCGGTTTAGATTATATTTTCATAGCATTCGGCCCACAACTACTCGAAACACCGTTGCAACCCCCGCAACTCCCCTAGTTGATTTCCCTCTAGCTCGGTCATCGCTCTCTCGCACGTCATTTCTCGGCTTCAACGTTGCACCATGGTATTATTGCAAAAAACTCTGTTGTTCTCTTTAATTATTATAAATAAGCGACAAAACTACACACCGATAGTCCACTTGGAATGGAACAAATTTGGACCCACAAATTAAAGTGCTACAAACTACACACCGAGGGGCCCACATGTCATGAAACAAAGGACGAGGATCGAACATGCGACCAGGGCCTTCAAGCGGCACGTCAATAGGCAACATACGTAGAACAGCAATGTTTGTTGTACCTCCCTTTGTTCACATATTGTTTTTATATTACCACAGCCTATTTAATTGATAACATGTAATATTATTTTTAGTACTATTCGCCTTCACTTACTGGTGGGTTCCATGTGTGCTCTCTCTCTCCTCCCCTTCTGCGTTTGGACGCACGGGCATACACGAAGAACTCGCGGGCGATGTTGCCGCTGACCATATCTGGACGCATTCATAAGTTACGGCACCAGTTTCACGTGCTAGCAGCACTAGTCAGTGTGTACGTGCAATGCCCGTTAATTTGGAAGTATATTAAGTGCATGCGGATATTAAGTTGGATATTATTTGCGTGTTATTATGTGATTAGCACTATTTTTGGCATGAAATTAACTGCACACTAAACGTGTTGAGCGCTCGACAATGAAGCAGTCTAGGTCGTTGGATGACAAGGAATACATGTGGCTTGATGACGTTTTATATTTAATTTGATACGGCTCTAGCAGAACATTCAATCGATCAAACCATAGATTTCGTTCAGTCTGACTCCAACTTTAAATTATACGACGATCGATCTAAAATAAACGGAAATGATAAACGTTCGGATTTTAAGCATGGCAATCCGAACGTTTTTCATGGCAAATTTAGATTACACAGCGGCGGCGGGGGCGTCTTGCGGTGGGAAGCGGCTACTCTGTCGTGCTCTGTGTGTCGTCGGGCCACTGGCCGACGGCGACGGCGGCGTCTTGCGCCGTTGTTGGCGTACTCGTGGATGTTGGCCCTAGCTTCAAGGAAGGCCACAATGTTCTGGACTTCGGTCTCCAGGAGCGAGTCAACTGGCAGGAGGAGGCGACTGGCGTTGGTGCAAGGAAGTGGTCGACGGGGGCCATCCATGCCGCTGAGGGGGGCACTGGCACCCGCGCGGGGACAGGTGCTGTCAACGGCGTGGCAGAGACATTCGTGTGCACGGGCACGCACGTCAGTGCACGCGCAGGCGCATGCGCTGGCAGGTGCACTGGCACTGGCACGGGCGTGCGCGTCAGTGCACACGCACGCGCATGCGCTGGTAGGTGCACGGGCGCGTGAAAGTCGGTGGGGACCTCGTGGAACCCCGTGGCATCAAGCTCGGCGACAATGTGCGGCTCCCAGCCCATCAATGCCACGGGGATGGGCGCTGGCGCAGTCGGGGAGACGGGAGCCGGAACGTGAGTGGGGACAGGCGTGGCGCCTTCCCGCAAGGCCAGTTCAAGCTCGTCCCAAAGCGCCTTATGTTCTTGAGACTCCGGCTGGGTGTCTTCCTCAGGAAACTGGTAGTGTAAGGGCAGACCATCGTGATGCGGCATGGCGTACGTTTAGGTCAGGCTGGTTGGAGGTAGACGACAGGAGAATCGGAGAGGAAGAGAGAAGATTGTAGCGATACGGGGTAGTGCGGGGTTGATTTTAAACTGCGGCGCTGGTGACATTAAAAGAGGGAGCAGCTGGGACGAAGGTGGGCAGCGGAGCCTGGTCAAAGGGCTCGCCTCCCAGTGAGCCTGCATAGCGGTCTGCTCGCACGCCTCCCTGTCAGCCGGCGCAGCGTCTGCTCGCACGCCTCCCGTCGACTCACACGCTTGCTCGGACGGCACCTGCCGATAAGAAGCGGGACTCGTGGCGGCATGTAAACGCCCACGGTTTCAATAGTGAAAGCGTTCGCCTTAACGTGACAGGTCTTTGTTCCAAAATACCTTGGCTCTTCATTTGTGCAACTTGTCATAAGCAGCTTGTCTCAAATTGAAGAAAAAAATTACGAAGTAATATTTGTGCCATATCACGTGACCATGCTCAGTTTCAAGAATTTATGGTCACTTTTGCATTTTCTGAAATTTAAGATCCAGGATTCGAAACAATATCATAACCTGCATCATGCAATAAATTTTCAAGCCATACATCTGTCCTGTTGTATTTCTTAAGAAAGGATTTGGTCAAACATTTTCCTTAGTTAGACTTTAGACAAGTTATATATGCAGAGCAAAAGGATAATCCCTCTGTACCAGTGCATTGCCTGATATATTAACTCAAGTACTAGGCACGAACAAACTGGCTCAATTCTGTGCTCATCCTGGTGTAGTAGTAGTACTACTAGGCAATACAGTTGACGGGTGACCTTGGCGAGCGGCGACCAAGGGAATTGAACTGTGCTCGGCGCGGTAGGTAACGTTGTCTAGTTACTTTTTTTTGAACACAAAGTTGTCTAGTTACTAAAGCATCCCTCCGTTGTTCATCGGTAGTCATTATGGACCGGGGACATGAGGGGAATTTCCTAGGGCTGGAATTCTGGCCGCCAGATATTTGGACTCAAAACGCGGATGCTCGACTGGTTCGGGTTGCCTAATGTGCGTACCACGCACGCCACCAGAAGGACACGGGCCCGGTTTTTCTATTTTTTTTAGGATCAACACGAGCCAAGGTCTGGCTGGTACGCCGTTGGGTCCTACCATTCGAGAATACGAAAGGAACATTTTAAGTTGCCGAACGAATCTATGTGTATTACAATGCCCGTATTTTCCTTGCAAATACTAATCTCAACGTGGTAATTGATTTATAACGAATTGTTGAATTAGAGTGAGTTTGTGATATAGTGATCTCAACGTGGATTTCACATTTCATGGTATCCCTGCTAAGTTTTTCAATGCAAATGACACCCACACACGAACACAACAACAATCCAATAAGTATAGTGCATCTATTTTTCCAAACCATGCATGTATGACACGAATTCAAAAATACCCTTTCTGTTCCTAAATATTAGTCTTTTAGAGATTTCAACAAGCGACTACATACCGAGAAAAATGAGTGAATCTACACTCTAAAATATGTCTATATACATCCGTATGTGCCAGTCCACTTGAAATCTCTAAAAAGACTAATATTTAGGAATGAAGGGAGTGAAATGTAAGACATGCATGGTCCTCAATTCAATATTTAAAACGAACATGAAACTGAAACATGAATATTAAGTCTAGTACTACAGTACATGCAAATGTTGTGTTTAATTAGGCGGAGCTATGATTGTCGGGGGTCACCCCCTCGACCTTAGATAAAATTGTGAAGCTCTGTTGAGGGTTGTTTAGATTATATTTGTCCCCACCCTCCCAACCACCGATTGGTTGTGCACCCCTACCCCTCCTCCCCGGGAGAATATCATGCGCCCCCATACCTTAGATGCTATATGCCGATACGAGTTGCTTGGAGCTTGTAGATCTGAGATATAGCAGCTAACATGATGTCTTAATATTTTTACTGGAAACTTTGATGAGTTTGAGAATTGCACACAATTTGTACAAAAACTACTTAGATGCCCTTGGATCCCATATCCAACGACCTCGAAGCTAGTATCACTGTAGCATCTAAGATGAAGGAGGTCATCATATTCTCCTGTATGTAAGAATATCATGTGCTACCACACCTTAGATGCTTTGGTGATACAAGCTCTTCGGAGCCGTTGGATTTGTGACCCAACGCCTCCTCGGTGGTTCGAATGGTTTTTTGCAGAAAAGCCCCCAAAGAGTTCGGCCACTGCTTACAAGCACAAAGACTGCTCAGATGCCATTGGATCTCAGATCAAACAACCTCGAAGCTCGTATCACCGTAGCATCTAAGATGAAGGAGGACATCATATTCTCCTGTCTGTAAGAATATCATGTGCTACCACACCTTAGATGCTTTGGTGATACAAGCTCTTCGGAGCCGTTGGATTTGTGACCCAACGCCTCCTCGGTGGTTCGAATGGTTTTTTGCAGAAAAGCGCCCAAAGAGTTTGGCCACTGCTTACAAGCACAAAGATTGCTCAGATGCCATTGGATCTCAGATCAAACGACCTCGAAGCTCGTATCACCGTAGCATCCAAGCTGCGAGAGCACCTTATGTTTTCTCGCACGGGAGAATATGAGGTGCTCCCGCACCGTAGATTCTATGGTGCTACGAGTTCACGGAGATCTAACGGCCCACAGTAGGAGGTTTGAATGTTTTTTCAATATACGGCTGAGAGAGTTTGGGAATTGCGCAGAAAGTACAAGTATGACGCATGTGCCATCTGATCACTGATCATACGACCTAGATGCTCATATCACCGTAGCGGGTAATTAAGCTACGGGGAGCACCTAATATGAGCAACGGGGAGCCGTTGGATCCAAGATGCAGCGGCACACACGAGGCCTGAATGTTTTATTTGCAAAAAAACCTTTGGAGAGTTTGGAAATTGCGCATAATTACAAAGACTACTCCCAAGCCATTGGATCTCACTTCCAACGGTGTAAAAACTCATCACCATAGCATCAAAGCTGCGGGGTGGATGTGAGATTCTATGCCGCTGTCGTTTTTGTTCGTAAACTTGCAAAATACGTGTAACTTGTGTCGTTACTTGTCTAACCGCGCAAAGTGTTTGTTAAAAAAACCATCCTACACTGAAATATCAGAACAACACACGAGGGTCCCACTTGTCATTAATCAAATTTGGACCTAAAACTAACAAATCTGAAAGACGAGATTCGAACTGGCAACCTGGACTACAAAGCGTAAGTCGATAGCCTGAAACAACAACGGTTGTTGGCTTTGTCCCATAAATTGATTTTATACAGTATTACGTTGAGTAGAGTAGAGGGAGTGCCTCGTCTACACGTGCATGAACATTGACTCACTTACTAGTGGGTCCCAGGTCTGCGATCTCTCTCTTCTCTCCATCATCTAACCTTTGCATGGGCACACACGAAGAGCGGCGCTAGCTTGCCGTGGTGTTATTACAACTAAAAAAAGCTTGGAAAATAGAAGAATCGCCTAGAACAAGAGACGTTGCGGCTGGTCGAGACGGAGCTAACCACACCTATCCTCCGTGCCATGTTAGCATGATGAAGCTGTGTGGCTAGTGGGGTGTTTTCGACCGACTTGTTGGGTCCCAAGGTCGAACCATAGGTACTACGTCTGATACAGTAAATTTTTATACACACATTTTTCCTCCGTGTCGAGACATGGCATACCCTACCGCGCGGTTTCGGGGTCCCCCCGGGTGGTGCACGCATATATTCTTCCTCACGTGGGACGCCCTACTGCGCGTTTTCGCCGAAGCAAGTAAATAAATGAGTCATCAAATCACGAAAGACCACTTTTCCCGCCGAGTACATCAGTGAAGCATGGTGGCTAGCTAGTTGGGCTAGTTCGACCGATTAGCTAGGCCGCTGTCACATTTTTTTTTCACCCCTTTTTTTATCTACTTGCCGACAGGTAAATTTAAACATCCACCGCGACGTTGCTCTGGTGTTTGAGTGCGGCAGGATTTTTAATTTTTTGATTGAAGGGAGCAGGCGTGGCAGGATTTTAATTTTTTGATTGACGGGAGCAGGCGCGGCAGCAATTAGTCACAATGACTCCGCCTGTAAAACCCACTGCTCCCTGGTGTGAGAAGTCGTCGACTGGTGTTTTACCATGGTGAAAACCAAAAGATTCCTCGCTCCTCAGCTGGCTCCCTTCGCCTTCCCGTAGATTGCATTGCCTTTCAGCCGTTTCGCCCCCTGCATCACCAACGTCGTGCGCCTCGAGAAGCAGAGGGACTTTGGTGGTGTTTAGGCGCCCTCTGCATGGGCATGTCCATGTCGCGGTGCAACATGACCGTTGGATCAAACTCAGATGGTGCATATCAGTCACTGTAGCACAAAGCGTGTGGGTGTGTTTGGTCGCATTCTCATCTCAATATAGTGTGTAAGTCACCTTACAAAAACCAAATAATCCCAAAACACTTAGGCATGGTACATTAACTCCCTCCCCGTTTCTTGTTTTGTGACATATCAACCAATAAGAGACGTGGGCCGTGCATGCTTTCAATGACTTGAGACTAATAAACATGACATGCAGTGGTTAGTTCATTGCATGCAATGCTATTAATTAGCAAAAAGACATTAAGTTTTCTCGTTTTCCTCTCCGCCTTGGCCGCAGTGCACAACGTAAGATGACTTACACTCCTAGACGAAGTAGTTGTTTCCTCTTCGTGTATTTGTGTTAACCTACTAGTGTGGACTCATGCACCCTTCATGCACTCTGCCAAACACCCAAAAGTGGGTCGAGAAGGGAACTTTTGCTCCTATCCCGTGCACCCTTCATACACCCTGCCTAACACTATGCGTGCTTCATATGGTTCATGTTTCGTGGAGTACTGCAGCACCGTACTCTCCGTGCGCTGTAGACCTAGTTCTGTTAACATTGATCACACCGTTCATTCTCGACCGGATAGTCGAGAAAGCGGTACTATGTTACTACATTACTGTTCATATAGTTGACATGCGCACAACATCATTTGTCGCCATCATATCTTACTACACTAGCAACAAGATTATGTACTACTGACGTATGAACCACTGCACATGCCTAGTAGTAGGAGCACTGTGTATGTTCAAGTGGCTGCCGTGTTTCGCACTCCTCCGTCGTAAGAGTGGAAACGCTTGCTGTAATCATTTTTTTCTTCAGAAAAACAGTGGACACGCTCTACCGTGCGGATCCTCCTCAAGCCATGCACTAAATTACTCACTTTCGCCGAAGTGTGGGACAGCCAGCATCGGGCTCCACTGGCCATGCACTAAATTACTCCGTAGTAGAGTGACGGTAGACTACCCCGATCGAAGCGCCGCAGTAATGCCCAATGAGCCGTCAAATCACAAAACCCCCTCCCTTCCAGCAGTAAGTTGGACGGACGAAGCAACCATCATTTCACTCTTCTCTCTCAGCTTCCTCTCTACCCAACCCTCGCTTCTCCCTCATCTTGTTCCTCATTTCTTCAAGAAAACCCTGACCTGCTTCTGCCATTGTTCTTCTCTCCCAAAGAAGGAAAGGTGAGCGCATCAATGGTGTTGATTCTGGCAAAGGCCCGGTCTTGCAACCCCGAGACTGATCCTATAACTCCCTCTCTTTTCTTCTTTTGGGTTTGTGATTATGGTTTCTTTTCTTTTATTTCTATTTGACAGTTTCTTGATGGACGCTGGAGCACCGATCGAAGTGATGTCTACGGCTCTGGCCAAAACCATCGAGGCTCATGGTACGAAGAAGAGCAAGCACCCGCCGAGACTACCGCAGACAAGCTCAAAGCCATCGCCCTGTCCAAGCCCCCCTCTCCGGGATCTCTCATTAAGCAAGTCCAGGTAATATCTCTTCTTGACGATCTTTTTCTCGATCTTGATCGTGTTTTTTCATCTAACACGCAGTACTAGTACTAGTAGTATAACTTTCTGGGTGATCTTGCATGTGATTTTTGTGTGCCAAATGACGGTTCTAAATTCCTCTTTTGACCAAAACATGAGAGAGGTTAACACTGATTTCTTATAGATTACTTTCAACTACTCCCTCTGTCCCAAATTTCTTGTCTTAGATTTGTCTAGATACGGATGTATCTAATACTAAAATGTGACTTGATACATCCGTATCTAGAAAAATCTAAGACAAGAATTTTGGGATGGAGGGAGTACTTTATGAACATCAATGCTACCTTTGAAGAGGGCATATTTGCCTCAGTAACTTGTGTTATGCATATTGCATGTAATCCCTCTACTCTCATGCCTTTGAAGACATGTTCTAGTGTCTTTGTTCACTCATTTCTATGCGTATATGTAGTCATATATAGAGTATAATATCGAAAATCATCTTATATTTCTGAACGGAGGTAGTAATAAAATATGGTTTCTTTTTGAATTAGAACCAAGTCCGCGGTGGAGATGAAGTTCTCAAAGTCATGCCGTGTGAACTGGAAGACCTGAGGATGAGTTCTACTGCTAAACTATCCAGCTGCTGTGTCCTTGTCGCCACGTGTCCTGAACTAGTGTTTTCCTGTAGCATTGTTGTCATGCGTGTTCTCGAGTCTGTACTTGACCACAATAATTTCCTGGTTGTGCCTTCGATTACGAAGGGTGTGGTTCTTGTAAAGCTTCCCAACAAATTTGATGCGGCCTATCTTCATGATCATGTTTATGAGTGGAAAGACCACTCTGTTAGGTTCTCCAAGGTTGACAAGATGGTGATGGTGCATGTAGACATCTCTCACGAAGTCCATGGCCTAGTCAGTTATGCGGGGTTCATCCCGTAGGTCGGTGGCAAGAATAGTCTGCAGAGTTTAACTAGTGCAACTTTGCTTGTCTGTAGTAAGTACTATTTTCAGTACTTGATTGTGTTTGTGAACCCTGTATTGTTTATGAGTACTGCCACTTTTGGTGTGTGGTCAGTCCTGAGAACGGTCTATGTTAATGTCTGTCCACTCAATTCAGTTTGTATATTTTGAAGTATCCAGATCATCTTTTTTGTGAGGACGGTTTATCAATTATGGTTACACTCCAATATCTGTATACATTGCAGGGTTTATCGCACCCACTGGGATTTCCAGTCCCATGGATGTTCGGTCCATATGATTTGTCACGACCTTTGGACTGTCTTGCTTGTGGGAGTAGGCGGGGCCCCTGCATGCCACCCGTAGTTGGACGATCAATCTTCCGTTTTGTACTTCATCATAGTGATTTCCTGGTAAGGATTCACTCGTGTCGCATCAAGTAAATCTTATTGATTTACTGTCTAAATCTTATTGATTTAATGTCATGTTTTCTTTCTTTTCCTGCAATTTTACGATGCAGGTTTTGCCATGTGACATTCATCATAGAATAAACTGTTTGGTTTGCTCTACGATGGCTATTTTTGCAGGTTTCACTTCTTATGTCGTGTCAGTAACGAAGGCACTGTCCATCACTTATATTACTGGAAATAATTGGATCAGTCTGTTGTCTGAGTACAAGCTGGATCCCTATGATGAACTGCAGTTTGGTTTAACAAAAATGCCACAATTAGTCCTTCTCACGTTTAAAAGAAATGAAGAAAAAACTGGATCACGGTCACGAAGCCTAGTCAAGTTAGAAAGCTGATCATACCAGACCAGACACGATCGCCGCTGTCTCGCACATCGGTACGACCTTCAGTAACGGATCGAGCACCGCCAGTTGCTCTAGCACTGACAGCGGCAGCAGCTCAGTCTGATCCAACTGAGGATTGGGCACCGACCGCGTCAGCGGATCAGGCTGATCTACCGGAGGATCGGGCATCGACACCGGCACCAGCTCTACAAGGAGCACCATCTCCGGCAGCAGCAGCGGCTTCGGCACCTGCACCAACATTTGCACTTGCATCTGCTCCGGCCCGTGCAGCGGCAACCGAACGAGCAGTTGCACCGGCAACAGACAGGGTTGCAGTTCGCACTTCATATACCAAAGTCCTTACAAAAACCGACATGTCCACCTTCTTGGTAAGCATTGGCCGCCCAAGTGTTTCGTTCTTTTTTATTTCCATGTTGTTTCGCATGATTCACTATGTTGATCTAACTGTTTGGGTATGTCTTCTTGTTTGCAAACAGAGAATTCCTAGAGCAACGAGGGAGTCGTTCAACAATCCGGGCGACAGCGGCCAAGTTTCTCTTACCATGCGCAGCCTTGGTGTGAATGAACCTGCTCAATATACCGTAAGTACAAATGATGATTGCATGATGATTGATGCTAAAGGATGGTCAAGGTTCAAATCTAAATCATATCTTGCGGTAGGGGATGATGTCAAAATCGAACTTTCTCGGCAAGGAGAGCTGGTCCAAATCAACTTTGAAATTCTTCAGTACTGTCGAACTGATCTATCCGCCGAGAGATTTGGATGTAATACTCTGGCATGGTGAAACAAGTGTCCTATGTGTATAAGTAGTACAATAGTATCATTGATAGAATTGCAACTCTGATTGCTGGTTAGGAACTGTCGTTTGAATTCATTCCAACAGCTGCTGTGCTTTATTCAATTTTGTGTATTCGCCTTGCGACAGCATCTAAAACCAGCGATGTACCGACCACTTGCAATATGAAAAGCGTAGAGGTAGAACACATGGGCCCCCAAACATGCAGGCCCACCGGCCTATGGCCCAAAGTCCAGAACCGTGAGCCTGTCTGAGTATTTCTCAGCTGAACCCCCATAATGCCCGTGCATTGCACGTAACATCAAGATGCATTTGTATGAGTATTTTATCTTGTGAGAGAAAAGTATGAACGAGGGAAGGCCTTATTTGCAAATGCGGAGAGGTGTGTGGGTACCTTTTTGCAAAATTTCCATAGTTTCCTTCCTATCCGTCAGATATAAATCGGACGGCCTATATTGCAGGATGACAGGCACACCATCATCACCAACTCGTCTATACCGTGTTAAAAAAACTCTCTTTTTTATAATTATATATGTTATATATATTCCCCTTGATTTTTCTTATGTATAAAGTTGTGATATAAAAGATCTTTATATTTCTTTATAGAGGGAATATCTCTTTGTCAAAAATATATTTATGTGTAATAACTAGTTACTCCTGTCTTTCTAATTCCTTGCGCTGATATGTGGGGCATCCGGCAACGGGGTCCACATGCCATATGCACCAAATTAGAGTGCACAACTGCACGGTAGACACACCCCGGTCGTAGCACCGCATTAATGCCCAATGAGCCGTCAAATCACAAAAAAAACCCACCTTTCCGGCTTTAGCAGTAAGCTGGACGGACGAAGCGGCAATATTTCACTCGGCCTGAATCCCTTCTCCCTTGTCTGCTTGTTCAGAGAAAACCCCCGCTCGGCGATTGCTTAGGGTTTTCTCATGGAGAACTTGGTACGAATTCTTCATCCATCCCCGATAAATCCAAGTCCCTTGGTCGCGGGTACTCCTAGGATGGCAGCCGCCGCCGTTGATGCATTTTTCTTCCTACTGAATCTAGTGTGTTTCATTTGTAGTGCCCAAAGTGCGAGGACCCTACAGGTTTATGTGCCCTCGGCGAGACGCCACACTTGTTCCTTCTCATCCTAACACAGGATTTTAAAACGTGCACAGTATGTTCCTAGAATCCTCTTTTCTATCCGGGAGGGTGGGGTTTTTTGAACATGATGTCGACTAATTTGGAAATTTGGATTGCTATATTTGGATAAAAGGTACTAGTACCAAGGTCCACACTGACGTGAGGGAGGAAAGTATTTCTAGATTTGGATATAGGGAATACATTGTGTTCTCATATTATTTTTCCTGCAGTGCATTCCTTGCTCTGCTAGAACACATGTACTCAAGATGGTCGGCCTTGCCATAACTGAATACACCAGTTTAATGGTAACAGTGAAGACAAGCCATGGATATAAGTTTCGAGTTGGGTTCATGAACCAAGAAGATCGCTGCTTTTTTTATGGCCGAACTTGGATAAACTTTCTCAAGTGTTACGGACAGAACCTGGTCTCATCTTCACTGCGATCTTCCACCCCGAAGTCGTTCCAATTGTTCATCCATGTTAGTTTTGTATCTGGTTCTTGCTTGTTGCCTCGATTACTTCTTAATCCACCTATTCTGTCTAATTGATCACAATTTAACTTTAGAAGTAGCAACGAATCTCTCACGAAGATGCTACTTCTAACTAATATTTTCTTATAATTGGTGGCACGAGTAGGTTTTTTCGTAGTTAAGCAGGCTGCTCGTTTATTATTCTGTAACAACTCGGCTGTTACTGATGGCAGTGAAGTTGACTGGGACGACATCCACAAGTTCCTACACTTTATTGATCGTCCTGAGGTCCTTGTGGGGCATTTCATTGACACCCAAAAATTTTATTTGGATTTTTCAAACTTTTATTTTTATTTGAGGAGGGTTTTTAAATTTTTCTTCTAAAGAACCCACCCTCTCAAAAAATTTCTTTTAAGGCAAGTGTTTTATTTGGATTCACCCAAGACTTGATTTTGGTCTTGGAGGTTTTCCCTTTTTATATGGACTCAAAACCAAATGCTTTTCACTTGGGAAAATTTCTTTTGAAAAATCTTTTAAATAGCCCTAGGGCATTTTGAGTGATCTTTTCCCCTTTTCAAAGTTCCTCTTGCCATGACCTAAGTGGAAATCCCCTCCCCTAAGCCTTTCCCCATCTTTGGATCATGATACACTTCAAATCCAGCAGTTTGAACCTCCCCAAAATTTCTTCTCCATTTATTTCTCATCAAAAACAATTTCTGCCTTCTATCTTGATCCTTGGAGGTTTACAAAGGAGCTACCCTTTCTGCTTTGAGTTTTACCTCCAAACCAATTTCCCTAGCTAGTCCTTTGAGCCCTCAACCAAGATCCATGAAGATCCACTAGTCTTCAGTTCAAATATTTCAAACTACACTTGCTGCAAGTTTGGACCAGATTTGCCAAATTTGATGAAATTCATTTGAATCCTTCTCCTATAAATCTGAGAAAATTCAGGCAGCCTCTGGGTGCATTGAGAGGTCACCTCACCAAGTCCCAGCCCCGGAAAAAAAATTCTTCATGCCAAATCATTTCGTCGAACACCTACTGGACACTGTTGCTGTCATGTTCAGTTAATTCAGAGATACAGTGTCTGAAACTACTGTCGTTTTCTTCAGTGTTCGTTGTGAATCTCGCTAGTGCCGCGGTGGCGCCTTGCTCCCCGTCCCCTCCCTCTTGTCCCTGCGCCGCACGAACGCCTGGAAGGTTGTGGGCGTCGGCGACGAGCAGGAGGAGGTGCGCCACCCCGTGAGCGATGGCAGCGGCGGCTTTGCGGCCGCCAGAGAGAGGCGCAGCGTAGACGGCGCCGCCCAGCGCCGCCCAATCCACCGTAGGCCGCCGCGTGGCCACCCACTCCCCCGTGCGCGCTGCCACCCTCATCGTGAACTGCTAGGCGCGGAGCGCGCTCTCTGCCGCCGCCGTGCCCTTACGGCCACCCCGTCGAAGACCGGCACTGTTACGCCAAGCCCGACCAAGTTTAGCAGTGGAACGGGACCAGTAACTCTCACTGATGGTGCCTAGCCTCCTAAACCCACTGCCCAACCACTGTCTCGCCGTAATCGCTCGCCGGAGATTTCCCGTTCACGTCCACCCCCTCGGATCGCCTATAAATAGAGGCCGTGAGCTCGAACTCGAACCCACACCACCTCTGCACTCCACCAAGACCACGCCAAGCCACTGGAAGAGCCCCGAGGGAGCCTTCTTCCCCAACTCCCGCCGCCGCGACACGCCACGGGATCCAGCTTGATTCGCTCCCGTGCGTGCACCTCCACCCCTCAACTCTTTCCAGTAGCTTCCGTATGCATCCACTCTCCTGACCCGCGCTTCAATTCGAAGTTTGCAGCACCCACCGGAGTTCTCCACCATCGCCCGAGGCGCCGTCCGTCGGAGAAAGTGTCGCCGTCGACGTGGTGCTCTCCGACGGCCAAGTCCACCACCCACCGACGCGGAAGGACGCGCTGAACCTCTTGGTACACTCCGATCTCCCTGCCTCGCCGTGGTTCAACGCCGGCGACCACCGCAGTCTTCGGGCGCTGGCGAGGTTTTCAAACCTGACATGTGGACCCCCCTGTCAGCCTCTATTCTTTTCCCCCTCGAACCGTTTTCTGTTGGCGCCTTCAGGCAAATACGTTTTCTCTTTGGGCTGACGTCTTTCCCTCCGAACCGTTTTCTGTTTTCTCAGTTAAGTCCCTGGATCTTTTCTGTTTCATCACAGATTAGTCCCTAGACTCAAAGCCTTATAACTTTTTAATAAAAGATTATTTTTGATTGATTCTTTTTCTGATAGTCTTATATTTTTGTCTAGTTTTTTATAGTATTTATTTGGAAAAAAATTGGGACAACTTGTATGCACGTGATGATTTTCACGTTAGTATACGTTTTCGCTATACCGTAGGTTCCGGAAGAAGTGACGGAGCCGCGAACTTTGCCGAGCTAGACTCCAACTTCTCCGAACCAGGCAAGCATGTTTGAACCTTTGATATGACGGGTGTTTTGCATGTTTGCTTGAATGGTTTGTGCATGGCATATGAGCATCGGTGAGTATCTCGTTGCATGTAAGGCAACTATCCGTGTGCTCCGAAGTTACTGTGATCTCTGGTGAGAGATGGCCTAGTCATGTGGTGACATGAAAGGCAGTAAGGTGGTATTGTTGTAGCATGCCAGCCTTACGATGTCCGATGAACTCCGATTTTAACGTGGACTGAGTCACGTTATCGTTCTTCCCCTTTCCGTGCCGCCACATGTTTTCTGCCAAGAATACGGTGTAGTAAGTTGGTAACCTCTTTCCGTGTACACACCAAATAGAGGGGCCGGGATGAGGGTTCCATGGCCCTGGATTAAAGCCAGTCATCCGGTCAGGGGGCATGGGTGTTTCCGGTTGGGACCGAGAGGGGGGCACCCCTTAGAGCGCGCGTATATAAATTTGATCCCATGCTACGCGAGGTTGTAGCCTCCCCGTCTCAAGGTTTTTCTTGAACGTTGCCGAGGGTGATTCCTGGCTTCAGAATGTTGAATGGGTGTGTACTGGTTAGATGTGTTCCTTCCAAAACAGCGTAAACGGAACTAGTCCCCATGACTACTGAAATCCGTTGGTTGTGGTTAAAGTACAAACTCTGTAGAGTCAAATTCCTTCCGAGTCATCGTATCTATGGTCAAGGAGCATGGCCAGTATATCCATATCTATGTCACATCCTCGTGATATTTCCCCGGTGAACAAGCTTGAGTGGTATCTTGGTTGAACGTTATTCCTGTGAATGGACTAACCCTGTTGTTTATCTCATACCTGATTATTCCCTCGATATGATTTAAATTCTTGAGCTACTGAGATATTAAGTTATGAAATATAAGCCCTTTATGTGATGTCGCTCAGACGTCCGACTGTGGCATGCTTGTCATTTACTTTCAATATAAGCCCTTCATGTGATGTCGCTCAGACGTCCGACTGTGGCACGCACTGTCATCTATATTTCATTATAAGCCCTTTATGTGGTGTCGCCTTGACGCCCGACTGCGGCATTGTTGTTTCTTTTGTTTCCTCTCGAGGAGTCTTTCAGACACTCGTTTGGCCCTCAGTATTATTTTGGGATTTCGGGAGGACTACCGCCCGACTTCTCTTTATTTTCCCATGCATTATTATCTCGTTGTCTGAGTGCACTTTTTAATCTGTTCATATGCATCATGTTTACATTTGTTATATCTTATGTCCGAACTGTCTTGCGAGTACTTTCATAGTACTCACCTGGCTTGTTGATTTGGCCAGATGTTGACGAAGGCGATCTCATGGATGAAGAGTTTGATAGTGAGTCCGACGCCTAGAGGAATCCCAGTCAGTCCCGTGCGATCCTGGATATTGGTCACTTGTATCATATACGCTTCCGCCACCCACAATAAGTCTCCTCGAGCCTCACTCCGACGCTCGAAGAGCTGTTAGTTTTCAGGAGTCATATCACCCACTTCGTTGTGATATATCCATCACCGCTTCTATCATGAGTTAGTAGTTATGCCACCCCATCCGCCCTTATGTTTCATCGGCGCGCTTGTAATAAATTGTTGAGCAGTCTCCGCTCAACCTTGTATTATATTCAGTACTCCTGGTATTTTTCTTCTGTGATCAAGATTTTGTCTACCAGTAAGAAGGATTCTTCTCTACTGGTCCGTAAAAGGGATCGATTTCTCAATAAATATTTTTATTGGAAAACCGGTCGTGACCACTAGGTGCGATCGCTAATCGGTTATTAGCGTCTTTGGTGCTTTTTCAGCATTTTGCAAATGTAGCTATTTTCTGTTGGTCATCATAAATTTATGACATGACTACTCAGAATTTTTGCCTACTTTTGTAGATGGCTGGCAGCAACTGCGAGACTCGGGTGTTCACTAATGTGCCCGAGGGGTTTGTCAAACTCCTCGTCTCCATCACCAAGCTCGCGATCGGGCCAGCGACTCGTCCGGAGTTCACGCTTTACCAGCACAAGCTCAGCGACGACGTGTCTATGCACGAGGCCGTGGTGCAATTCAAGGGAGGACGTTCTGCGTCTCGCCACTTCCGTTTTGTGGGAAGGGCCATGCCTATGGAGAGGCATGCCATGCAGATGGCTGCCCGTGAGGTGATAGCTCGCCTTCGGGACATTCTTCCTATGATGAAGACTCGTCGCTACCGCTACCTCCCATGCCATGTGCCATATACTTGTCACTACGCATTCGCCTGCCATAGGGGAGAGCGAGATGAAGCCATCGAGATGCTTGTCGAGTACCTCAAAGCTCTGGAGGAATCTTTCGACAACCTCGTGGACGATCTTGTGGCTGCCCGGATGGACTTAGTTCGGGGCGGTCCTGCCAGCAGGAAGGAGCTTCTCTACATGGCACCGCCTCTGACTTTCATCTCGTCCTCAGTATCTTATGCACCGGCCATTTTTGCCACTGCTCGCCGTCTGCCTACCACCGAGGAGTTCGACCGAGTCATCGCTCCTACTCCAGTCAGAGCTGCACCGCCTGCCGCACCCGCACTGCCGCCTGTCGCGCCCGCGCCATCACCTCAGCACAGTGCTACGCGCCTGGAGCCTGCTAGAGAGGAGGTGGAGGTTGAGTCTCCTGCACCGCTGGGTCTTACCCTCGGCAAAGGGAAGGACATCGTCACCATCTCCGACTGAGTGCGCCGAGTAACCGCGCGTTGTGTCTGCATGTATGTTATGTTTCTTGTACTTAAGTTTGTAGTAGTTGTGTGCGCTGCTTTCCGGAGGAGAGTGCTAGTCTAATAACATGTCAGGAATGTGTACGCACATCCTGAGTGCTGTATCGTATGTTTGCGTTTCGCGTGTAAGATATGTGCTAAGCAGCTCTTCTCCATGCGAAATCGTTTATGTTTTCTTGAAAAATCTTGAGGTCTTTTAAATCTTTGCCTTTGCAAGATTTTCCTTGTGCCACACAGTTCTTCTCATGAGTTTTGCAAAATAATACCCCAGAGAGGAAAATGTCTCGTCCGTGGACTCGTTCCATGCCCAATCAACCGGAAGAAGTTTATGGAACACAGACCAGCAACAACTTCACTCAGGGACAGTCTAGTCAACAGGACAGCGAAGCAGCCTTATCTCAAGTGTGCCGCCTTTTCGAACAAAGCCAACAGGAACACCAAGAGATGATGAATCACGTCATCAATATGGGAAACCACCGTGAGCCCTATCAACCACACTCCAAGTTGTCTGAATTACAGAAGACTCGCCCTCCAACGTTTGCTCACACTGATAGGCCACTTGAAGCCGATGATTGGCTTCGTGACATCGAAAGGAAGATGATTATTGCTCAGTGTTCAGATCATGAGAAGGTGCTTTATGCACCCCACTACCTTACTGGAGCAGCTGCAGCATGGTGGGAAAACTTCCTACACATGCATCCCAGTGAACACAACATCACCTGGGAAGAGTTTAAGGAAGGCTTTCGTGGGGCACACATCCCCAGGAGCATCATAAAAATCAAGAAGAGAGAATTTGATGACCTCAAACAAATAGGCATGTCAGTGACAGAATACAACGGTCAGTTTACCCAGCTATGTCGTTATGCCTACGACGAGCACATGACAGAGAACAAGATGATGGAAAAATTCTTGGACGGCCTGGCACCGGCACTAAGATGCCAACTGGTTGTACACACATTCCCGGATTTTAAAACTCTGGTTGACAAGGCCATTACCTTGGAAAATGAGCGCCGCAGCCTAGAGGATATCTGTAAGAGAAAGAGGGACAAGACGACTCTTGCTCGCAACAACCGAAGCAAGACTGAGGTTCCGAGGACTGAAGCAAGGAAATCCACGACTACTGATCTAAGGCCAACCAGACAGTTTCATTCCAGGGACAAGGACTTCACGTATCATCCAGGGGTCACTTGCTACGCTTGTGGTGAAGAAGGGCACTATGCCAAACAGTGCCCAAAGCCAAGGAACTCGGCCCCCAAGCCGAACAATGGTGGGAACAATCCAGCCCCCAAGCACAACAATTTCAACCCCAGCAACAATCACAGGAAGGGTCACCTGAACCATGTGACCAGGGAAGAAGCGCAGAATGCCCCAGACATCATGCTCGGTACGTTCCCTGTCAACACAGTACCTGCCACGGTTTTGTTTGATTCTGGAGCTTCTCACTCGTTCGTTTCGAAGAGTTTTGTTTTACAACATGGTTTTCCGATAATTCCCTTGGAAAAATCTATGATCATCAAGTCCCCCGGAAATAAGCAGATCGCTCAGAGCTACTGCCAAGGAGTGATCATTGAGTTCGAAGGATTATAGTTTCAAGCTAATCTCATCGTGTTGGAAAATAAAGGACTGGATGTCATCCTAGGGATGGACTGGTTGACCACCAACAAAGGATTTATTGACTGTTTCAATCGGACTGTGATCCTCACTCATCATCACGGCAAGACAATAAAGGTTACAGCTCAAGAAAGACCACGGTCACGGCAACCAAAGCTGAACAAAGTGGACATATCAGAATTGAGAAAAGTTCCAGTGGTGTGCGAGTTTCCAGACGTATTCCCTGAAGAACTACCAGGCATGCCACCAGACCGAGAAATAGAATTCAGCATTGAACTAGCGCCTGGCACCGCTCCCATCTATAAGAAACCTTATAGAATGGCACCCTCAGAATTGGTAGAATTGAAGAAGCAGATAAAGGATTTATTCGAGCCAGCTCCTCACCTTGGGGTTCGCCAGTATTATTCGCCAAGAAAAAGGACGGGACACTGAGATTATGTATAGACTATCGAGCTCTCAATATGGTCACCATCAAAAACAAATATCCGATGCCACGGATAAATGATTTGTTCGACCAGCTCGCTCAAGCCAAGGTGTTCTCAAAAATTGATTTAAGATCGGGATATCATCAATTGAAAGTATGGACAGAAGATATCCCTAAGACAGCATTCACTTCCAGATATGGAATATATGAGTTCACAGTAATGCCATTTGGATTAACGAACGCCCCCGCATATTTCGTCCACCTCATGAACAAAGTGTTTATGAAATTCGTGGACAAATTTGTTGTGGTGTTCATTGACGATATTCTGGTATACTCAAGGACACCAGAAGAGCATGCTGAGCATCTCAGAATTGTTTTGGGAGAATTAAGGAAACATCAATTATACGCCAAATTTAGCAAGTGTGAATTTTGGCTAAGGCAAGTTGGTTTCCTAGGCCATATATTAACCCAAGAAGGCATAGCCGTAGACCCAGAAAAAGTCAAAGCCATACTTGACTGGAAACCACCAGCCAACATGACAGATGTGCGGAGTTTCCTTGGAATGGCCGGATATTACAGGAGATTTATTGATGGATTCTCCACTGTGGCAAAACCAATGACCCAATTTCTCAAGAAAGACAAGAAGTTCGTATGGACGGAAGCATGCGAGAAAAGCTTCCAAGAACTCAAGAAGAAACTAACAACCACACCGGTCTTAACTGTGCCAGACATACACAAGAGTTTTGAAGTGTATTGTGACGCATCTCGAAAAGGCCTCGGATGTGTGCTGATGCAGGATGGCAAAGTTGTCGCGTATGCTTCCAGGCAACTACGGAAGCATGAGGAAAATTATCCAACTCATGACTTGGAGCTAGCAGCGGTCATCCATGCACTCAAGGAGTGGAGACACTTTCTGTTGGGTAATCGTTGTGAAATATATACGGACCATAAGAGCCTTAAATATATTTTCACACAACCAGAGCTAAATTTACGCCAACGACGCTGGTTGGAATTGGTCAAGGACTATGATGTCGGCATTCACTACCATCCAGGGAAAGCAAATGTAGTGGCAGATGCTCTTAGTCGGAACCCCAGCCCGGGCAACGACGGTCCACAAAACTTGAGGCCTGAGTTTCAGCAAGAGTTTGCTAGACTCAACATGGTGTTGGTCACTGAAGGCACCGTATCGAATCTGGAGATACAACCCACCCTAGTGGAACAAATTAAGAAGGCTCAGCAGGGACATCCCAGCATCGAAGGTATAAAGAGGAAAATGAACCTTGGCAAGGCTTCAGACTTCGTCACAGACAAGGAAGGAATATTACGGTACAGCGACAGACTTTGCGTGCCAAACATTGAAGAACTCAAGCAACAAATCCTAACCGAAAGCCACACCGCTCCATAGTCGATCCACCCTAGAGGAACCAAAATGTACAAAGACATTCAGGAAAGATCTTGGTGGCACGGTATGAAAAGGGATATAGCCGCATTTATTGCTTGTTGCGATTCATGTCAGCGCATCAAAGCCGAGCATCAAAAGCCAGCAGGGCTGCTACAACCAAACAGGATACCTGAGTGGAAATGGGATGAGATTGGAATGGACTTCATCGTCGGACTACCTCGATCGCAACGCGGAAATGATGCCATATGGGTCATCACAGATAGGCTAACCAAGGTAGCCCATTTCATTCCCGTAAAGACGACCTACTCCACACAAAGGCTAGCCAAGCTTTATATCTCTCGTATAGTCTGTCTGCATGGAGTCCCAAAGACTATAATATCCGACCGAGGCACTCAATTCGTCTCTAAATTATGGGATCACTTACAACAAGCTCTGGGCACGTAACTAGCTTTCAGTACAGCGTACCACCCTCAGACTGATGGGCAAACGGAACGCGTAAACCAAATCCTAGAGGACATGCTGAGAGCCTGTGTGCTCACCTACGGATCCAGTTGGGAAGAAAGTTTGCCATACGCCGAGTTTGCTTACAACAACAGTTACCAAGCCAGCTTACAAATGGCACCCTTTGAAGCATTGTACGGACGGAGGTGTCGTACCCCACTGAATTGGTCAGAAGCGGGTGACAGTCGTATCTTCGGCCCAGACATGCTCAAGGAGGCCGAGGAGAAGGTTAAACAGATCAGGGACAGACTCAAGGCAGCCCAAAGCCGGCAGAAGAGCTATTATGATCAGAGACATCGTGAGGTCAGCTTTGAACCCGGTGACTCCGTATACCTACGAGTGTCTCCTATGAGGGGCCTGCAATGGTTCAAAATTAAGGGGAAGCTAGCCCCGAGATTTATTGGACCATTCTGTATAGTTGCACGAAGAGGCACGGTAGCCTACCAGCTAGACCTACCCAAAGAGCTGTCAAACGTCCACAACGTGTTTCACGTCTCACAGTTGAGGAAATGTGTGAACAACCCGGAAAAGCAGGTATCTCATGAAAGCATTGATGTGCAACCAGACCTCACCTACAGAGAACGGCCAGTAAAGATATTGGAAGAGTCTGAAAGGAGGACCCGTCAGAAAACAATGAAATTTTTCAAGGTTCAGTGGAGCAACCACACCGAGGATGAAACTACATGGGAAAGAGAAGATTTTCTTCAGGCAGAGTACCCATATCTATTTGAGGATCAGCTGAAATCTCGAGGACGAGATTTTTCCTAAGGGGGTAGGTGTTGTGACACCCATAATTATTATTTGAATTTTTCAAACTTTTATTTTTATTTGAGGAGGGTTTTTAAATTTTTCTTCTAAAGAACCCACCCTCTCAAAAATTTTCTTTTAAGGCAAGTGTTTTATTTGGATTCACCCAAGACTTGATTTTGGTCTTGGAGGTTTTCCCTTTTTATATGGACTCAAAACCAAATGCTTTTCACTTGGGAAAATTTCTTTTGAAAAATCTTTTAAATAGCCCTAGGGCATTTTGAGTGATCTTTTCCCCTTTTCAAAGTTCCTCTTGCCATGACCTAAGTGGAAATCCCCTCCCCTAAGCCTTTCCCCATCTTTGGATCATGATACACTTCAAATCCAACAGTTTGAACCTCCCCAAAATTTCTTCTCCATTTATTTCTCATCAAAAACAATTTCTGCCTTCTATCTTGATCCTTGGAGGTTTACAAAGGAGCTACCCTTTCTGCTTTGAGTTTTACCTCCAAACCAATTTCCCTAGCTAGTCCTTTGAG
Organism: Aegilops tauschii subsp. strangulata; assembly: GCF_002575655.3. Lineage (NCBI taxonomy): Eukaryota > Viridiplantae > Streptophyta > Magnoliopsida > Poales > Poaceae > Aegilops > Aegilops tauschii. Next base: position 7,810,323 of record NC_053039.3, read on the forward strand.
CCCTCAACCAAGATCCATGAAGATCCACTAGTCTTCAATTCAAATATTTCAAACTACACTTGCTGCAAGTTTGGACCAGATTTGCCAAATTTGATGAAATTCATTTGAATCCTTCTCCTAAAAATCTGAGAAAATTCAGGCAGCCTCTGGGTGCATTGAGAGGTCACCTCACCAAGTCCCAGCCCTAGAAAAAAATTTCTTCATGCCAAATCATTTCGTCGAACACCTACTGGACACTGTTGCTGTCATGTTCAGTTAATTCAGAGATACAGTGTCTGAAACTACTGTCGTTTTCTTCAGTGTTCGTTGTGAATCTCGCCAGTGCCGCGGTGGCGCCTTGCTCCCCGTCCCCTCCCTCTTGTCCCTGCGCCGCATGAACGCCTGGAAGGTTGCGGGCGTCAGCGACGAGCAGGAGGAGGTCCGCCACCCCGTGAGCGACGGCAGCGGCGGCTTTGCGGCCGCCAGAGAGAAGCGCAGCGTAGACGGCGCCGCCCAGCGCCGCCCAAGCGACCGTAGGCCGCCGCGTGGCCACCCACTCCCCCGTGCGCGCTGCCACCCTCGTCGTGAACTGCTAGGCGTGGAGCGCGCTCTCTGCCGCCGCCGTGCCCGTACGGCCGCCCCGTCGAAGACCGGCGCCGTTACGCCAAGCCCGACCAAGTTTAGCAGTGGAACGGGACCAGTAACTGTCACTGATGGTGCCTGGCCTCCTAAACCCACTGCCCAACCACTGTCTCACCGTAATCGCTCGCCGGAGATTTCCCGTTCACGGCCACCCCCTCGGATCGCCTATAAATAGAGGCCCCGAGCTTGAACTCAAACCCACACCACCTCTGCACTCCACCAAGACCACGCCAAGCCACTGGAAGAGCCCCAAGGGAGCCTTCTTCCCCAACTCCAGCCGCCGCGACCCGCCACGGGATCCAGCTCGATTCGCTCCCGTGCGTGCACCTCCACCCCTCAACTCTTGCCAGTAGCTTCTGTATGCATCCACTCTCCTGACCCGCGCTTCAATTCGAAGTTTGCAGCACCCACTGGAGTTCTCCACCATCGCCCGAGCCGCCGTCCGCCGGAGAAAGTGTCGCCGTCGACGTGGTGCTCTCCGACGGCCAAGTCCACCACCCACCAACGTGGAAGGACGCGCTAAACCTCTTGGTACACTCCGATCTCCCTGCCTCGCCGTGGTTCAGCGCCGGCGACCACCGTAGTCTTCGGGCGCCGGCGAGGTTTTCAAACCTGACATGTGGACCCCCCTGTCAGCCTCTATTCTTTTCCCCCTTGAACCGTTTTATGTTGGCGCCTTCGGGCAAATACGTTTTCTCTTTGGGCTGACGTCTTTCCCTCCGAACCGTTTTCTGTTTTCTCAGTTAAGTCCCTGGATCTTTTCTGTTTCATCACAGATTAGTCCCTGGACTAAAACCCTTATAACTTTTTAATAAAAGATGATTTTTGATTGATTCTTTCTCTGACAGTCTTATATTTTTGTCTAGTTGTTTATAGTATTTATTTGGAAAAAAATTGGGACAACTTTTATGCACGCGATGATTTTCACGTTAGTATACGTTTTCGCTATACCGTAGGTTCCGGAAGAGGTGACGGAGCCGCGAACTTCGCCGAGCTAGACTCCGACTTCTCCGAACCAGGCAAGCATGTTTGAACCTTTGATATGACGGGTGTTTTGCATGTTTGCTTGAATGGTTTGTGCATGGCATATGAGCATCGATGAGTATCTCGTTGCATGTAAGGCAACTATCCGTGTGCTCCGAAGTTACTGTGATCTCTGGTGAGAGATGGCCTATTCATGTGGTGACATGAAAGGCAGTAAGGTGGTATTGTTGTAGCATGCCAGCCTTACGATGTCTGATAAACTCCGATGTTAACGTGGACTGAGTCACGTTATCGTTCTTCCCCTTTCCGTGCCGCCACATGTTTTCTGCCAAGAATACGGTGTAGTAAGTTGGTAACCTCTTTCCGTGTACACACCAAATAGAGGGGCCGGGATGAGGGTTCCATGGCCCTGGATTAAAGCCAGTCATCCGGTCAGGGGGCATGGGTGTTTCCGGTTGGGACCGAGAGGGGGGCACCCCTTAGAGCGCGTGTATATAAATTTGATCCCATGCTACGCGAGGTTGTAGCCTCCCCGTCTCAAGGTTTTTCTTGAACGTTGCCGAGGGTGATTCCTGGCTTCAGAATGTTGAATGGGTGTGTACTGGTTAGATGTGTTCCTTCCAAAACAGCGTAAACGGAACTAGTCCCCGTGACTACTGAAATCCGTTGGTTGTGGTTAAAGTACAAACTCTGCAGAGTCAAATTCCTTCCAAGTCATCGTATCTATGGTCAAGGAGCATGGCCAGTATATCCATATCTATGTCACATCCTCGTGATATTTCCCCGGTGAACAAGCTTGAGTGGTATCTTGGTTGAACGTTATTCCTGTGAATGGACTAACCCTGTTGTTTATCTCATACCTGATTATTCCCTCGATATGATTTAAATTCTTGAGCTACTGAGATATTAAGTTATGAAATATAAGCCCTTTATGTGATGTCGCTCAGACGTCCGACTGTGGCATGCTTGTCATTTACTTTCAATATAAGCCCTTCATGTGATGTCGCTCAGACGTCCGACTGTGGCACGCACTGTCATCTATATTTCATTATAAGCCCTTTATGTGGTGTCGCCTTGACGCCCGACTGCGGCATTGTTATTTCTTTTGTTTCCTCTCGAGGAGTCTTTCAGACACTCGTTTGGCCCTCAGTATTATTTTGGGATTTCGGGAGGACTACCGCCCGACTTCTCTTTATTTTCCCATGCATTATTATCTCGTTGTCTGAGTGCACTTTTTAATCTGTTCATATGCATCATGTTTACATTTGTTATATCTTATGTCCGAACTGTCTTGCGAGTACTTTCATAGTACTCACCTGGCTTGTTGATTTGGCCAGATGTTGACGAAGGCGATCTCATGGATGAAGAGTTTGATAGTGAGTCCGACGCCTAGAGGAATCCCAGTCAGTCCCGTGCGATCCTGGATATTGGTCACTTGTATCATATACGCTTCCGCCACCCACAATAAGTCTCCTCGAGCCTCACTCCGACGCTCGAAGAGCTGTTAGTTTTCAGGAGTCATATCACCCACTTCGTTGTGATATATCCATCACCACTTCTATCGTGAGTTAGTAGTTATGCCACCCTATCCGCCGTTATGTTTCATCGGCGCGCTTGTAATAAATTGTTGAGCAGTCTCCGCTCAACCTTGTATTATATTCAGTACTCCTGGTATTTTTCTTCTGTGATCAAGATTTTGTCTACCAGTAAGAAGGATTCTTCTCTACTGGTCCGTAAAAGGGATCGATTTCTCAATAAATATTTTTATTGGAAAACCGGTCGTGACAGTTTCAATGGTGGAAGGCCACGTGGGATATGTGTGCCACTGCTGCACTCGTTGAACAGGTCCAATTGTGTCGAGAAACTTATGGTATGAGCTATTTTCTGTTATATATGTTGTCCATAAACTATTGCTTATACACAGTTTTACAGCTGTGATCTTCTTGAAACAGAAACTGCCCAGTTCTATTGTTCCTATACAGATGCCTGACCATGGTCGGGTCAGACTTGCGCTTGGTCACAACATGATGTTTATGTTGACCTACTCCATTCCCCTTGGAGGTGAAAAGATACTTATTCATGGGTGGTCTCAAATAATGAAGGCCCGTCCATCTTGGAGAATAAGACAAAAGATTATGTTCCTGCTTTTCCATGGATCTAAAGCGAATATCCTGTTTATTGACCACATTGCGAGATGAAGCCGCTTTCAGAAGGTTGTGGATGCGCGGTGTGGCGCCTGGCCCTTGTCCTGGGGCTTGGCGGCCTCACCCTTGGTTAACTGTAGGCAAAGTAGCACTGTTCGAGGCGTGCTTTGTACGGTTGAACCTGTATAAGTACTCATACTTCTTTCAGCTATGGTTGTTAAGTGCCCCTGCTGGTTTCGGTTAAGGTTGTTAAGTACTCCTGCTGCTTTTACAGTCTGTCGTGTTTCTTCAGTCCTGTCTGCCTTCAGCCGCCAAAACCAAACCAGCGCTGGCGGGGCCGCCTGCTTCCACCTCCCACGGCTGGCTGCGCCTCAGCGCACGCATCGCCGCCCCACCGTCTCCTAAATCATTAACGCCGATGTCCGAGGCCTCGTCGTCGTCCTCCGCGCGCTTTGGTGCGCTCGCCGTGGCGCCGCCCTCTCGCGCTGTCAACATGGTCAACAAACAACAGGAATCGGCAGAAGTACGTGGAGAGGATGACATTAGGGCCCACCGTGTCAGTGTATTCAAAAATAAAATGCTTCCTCCTAGTGTTTTCCTGACATCTGGGACCCACGACATTGTGAGCGTATATAGTCAATAGACAAGAGAACAACACAAGATCGGCTGACACCTGGGACGTAGCAGCTCAAGCAGTATCTTTTTTGTTATTGTTAAGGCGGAGCAGGGTTTGAATTGGGTTGTGGCCCGTCTAGCCCAGGTTTATATTTTATGTTCACCATGTGACCAGCCCAGCTATTTTTTCTTTGTGAAAATGAGCCCAGTTTATTTTTTCTGAAGAATACCCTATCCAGGCCTACTTATTTTTCTATGCCCTGATGGGTTGCAACTCTTTCAAGACGCCTGCAAATCTTGAAAGTAATACGAAATGGGTTGTAAATATAAAAACAGATGACAAATTGGCAATCACTTTATAATTTCTGAATTTTTCACTTTTTCAGATTCCTATTTCACTGGGCATTAACCTAATTTAGATATATCTTCAAAGTACTTTAAATCTGGCTCGACATTTCAGTATTAAAAATAGTTTTGAACCCACAGAAATATGCGAAATTGGCCCTGGCCAACCAAAAAACGGACTGCAATAAATTGCATAAGAAGTCGCAATGAGCTATATATAAATTATTAAAAAAGAGGGAATGGTCTAACTTATGGGCCTATTAAGTTGACGCGTATGCAAGATTTTTTAGTTATTATATACGTCAACAAACGATTCTAGCAGACGTAACCGTTGGATGTCAATCCAACGGCCGTCGTCTTTCTTCAATCTCTAATCTTCTTGCTACAGCCGCCAAATCCAGCGCCGACGGGACCGCCTCCCGTGCAGGCCTCACCGCCCCCTACTACTCCCACCGCTGGCCAGGGCATCCCTCTACTCACCCACACCCCCTGTTATTCTGTGGCGACGGCAGCCTCACACCGAAGCTGAACCAGTGAACCCTCGTACTCCTCTCCGCGTGGGCATCCACTGCCGCGTCTTCCCCGGCTCTGCGTCGTCGCCTTCCTAGGCCTCGCCGTCGTCCACCGCCCTGGTGCTCTCTGCGCGGCGTGGTCAACGTGGTCAAGGAACGACTTCCATCGGAAGAGTACTATCGTGGAGAGGCTGACAGCTGGGTCCACGGCATCCGCAAGGAAGTGCCTCCTTATTACGCGGAAAATAATTATTCCTCCACCTGAAAGCAGGGACCCACCGGACGGGTAACTGTATTTTGCAAAAAAAACATTTCCCCTGACTACTGGGACCTACCAGCTACATCTTCGCACGCAAGGAAGTGCGTCCGGGCAAAAAAAATGATTTGCCCCCTGACTGCTGGGACCCACCAGCTACATCTTCGCACGCAAGGAAGTGCCTGACAGTCGGGACCCACCTGGTCGAAGTGTACGTAGCGTTTTCATTCTAGTCGCGCACGTGTACGTACATACTGGTCGATGTAGAGGCGCACATGTATCGTCGTAGAGGCGCGCACGTAGCATGTACACATACGTACAGCGGCCAGTGTGCAAGAAAGAAAATACGGCCACGTATGTACATACGGGCAGGGTCTCGAACGCCTACTCGCGCATACGTACGGCCAGGGCTCGTGTACATGGCTGGGTCGGAACGGAGAAACAACGTCGTCGTCGTGTTCATGGGGAGCCAACCGGCTGGGTTGGAACGGAATGCGTCGTCGTGTTCATCGGGAGGGCTTGGACGGAACAACCGATGGAAACGAGGCCTAGCGTACCGCAGAACAGAGGAAACGGCCTTGTGTTCAACCGGTCACGTTCGAAACGGAATCATGTTCATCGGGAGGGGTCTGGCGTACCACAAAACGGAGGAAACGGACCAACTATGGTCGAAACGGGGGTCCTATTGATCGGGAGGGGTGTGGCGTACCGCAAAACGGAGCAAATGGACTTGTGTTGGAGCGCTACAGTCGAAACGGGGGTCCTGTTCATCGGGAGGGGTGTGGCGTACCGCAAAACGGGACTCCACGGGATACTGTTCATCTCCACCATCAACCCCCTCCAGCCTCCACGGGCTACTGTTCATCCACCATGGACCTCCTCCAGCGTCCACCTGCGACTATTCATCCATGGGCTCCTGTTCATCCAGCCTCCACCGCGCGCTACTCCATCGGCTACTGTTCAACCAGCCCTCTCCACGGGCTCCTGTTCAACCACCCCTCCACGGGCTACTGTTCATCCTACCCTCCACCGTCTACTGTTCATGCTGCCCTCCACGGGGTGGTCCTGTTCATCCTGCCCTCCACGGGGTCCTGTTCATCCGGCCCCAACCAGCTCGAACGATCGTGGTCCTGTTCATCCACCCCCACCGGGAACTGTTCATCCAAACCCCCCAGCAACGCTCACTGTTCATCCAGAGGCAACGCCACGGGGTCCTGTTCATCCACCCCCACCGGGAATTGTTCATCCAACCCCCCCCCCCCAGCAACTCTCACTGTTCATCCAGAGGCAGCATCGATCGGCTTCAGTTAGCAGCAGTAGCGAAGGAATCGCTCGATCGGGTTCAGTTAACAGCCATCGATCGATTGCTCGGGTTCAGTAACGCGTAGCCTGCAGTGCAATCGCTCGGGTTCAGTTAGAGCCCAACGCCTCGCTCGGGTTCAGTTAGAGCCCAATGCCTTGCACACACGCGCGTACGTACGAGAGAAACGCGCATCGCTTGGCCCCCGACCACCCACCGTAACCGGGGACTCCCTGATATTTTCCGCGCCCTCGCTTCTACCACGGTTTTTTCCGTCATGGACGGCCCAAAGAATGTCATGCAGCTGCGTCTCCGGCCCGCGCAGGACGAAAAGCCCATTTTCTGTCATGATTTTTTGTCATAGAAGTAGGACCCCACCACATCTATGATGATACTGGGTTTTGTCACAATTATCCTCATAGAAGTGTCATAAGTATGACAGAAAAGATTTTCGTTCGGCCCAAAATGTCACGGATGTGTCTTTTTTTTGTAGTGAAGGTATCCCTCTCGGACGGTTCAGACACGGATGCCGAACACTCCCCCACGTGGCGCCCCAGGGAAAAGCCCCTGGCCACATTGTAAGGGAAAAAGGACACTCTAACGCTATCCAGTCTTTTATTATCATAACTATAACACATCATGTTATGTGTTGCAGTCCGGCCCGTGGCCTCCCCCAACAATCGTCATCCGAGGGGAGCTCCCTGGCACCGGAGATGGTGGAGAGTGATTCGCCTCCGCGAGCCTCTCCGCCTACCACCGCGGATGACACCGAGGTGTTGTCTCGAAGGGCCTCTCCAGGCCACGGAGAGGTGAAGGAGGCCGCCAATACAGCGCCAGAGGGTAACGCCTCGGCTGCCGAGAACATGGGGGGTGCAACCCCCATGGAGACTGGCGATGGGAGCCCTGACCAGTCCGGGCCCCAGCCAAACACCATTTCGGAGACCCATGTGGCTCCGGAACGAGCGAGCAGCCCCCTTAGAAGGAGGGGGGAGCGCCTACTCCGACGGCGACCTCCACTAATCCGGAGGCGCCGAACACTCTTGTGGAAGCACGGCAACGTGCTTCCGTCGTGGAGGAGTGCCATACCCTGATGGGTACGGTGGTTGAGAAGGTTCAGTCCGCTAAGAGCGGGCTGAACAAAGCCTTCACTAGCCTACTAACAGGCTTCGAGGTATGTGATGTAATATTATTAGCCGCTTTTCATATGAAAAATATGCCTGTGTATAGAGAGTAGCCCCTGAGACTCTGTTCAGTTTTGAAAAACAGCCGAACAGAGGATCAAATAATAATCGCAGGAGGTAACATACTATTCTATTGGTAAACATGCCTCCTTGTTAGCGGCGACCGCCCAGGCTGCTAAAGTGTCCGAACTTCAGCGAAAGCTGAAGCTGGCCAATGAGGACATCATCCGCATCAACAAGCGGTTCGATGAGGCGCAAGGTATGCTTGAAAAATTATTCACACACCTAAAGTGATATGCAATGCGGAGTTTAAGCTCATGCGTTGCTTTGATCATTATTATAGGTAGTGCGGCCGAGGTCGAGACCCTGAAGAGTGTCGGTGTACAAAAGTAGGGGTTCTCCTTTTGACCCCTTTACTTGCGCACGGGCAATCGGAGACGCGCGTCGCGGCCGCACTAAGCATGGCAGAGGAGGGAAGCCGGAGAGAAGCCGGAGCGCAAGGCAAACAAAGCAACGCCAAGACCAGAAACATAAAAGAGCAAGGGGCGAGGTGGACTCCCCCGGCGGCAAGACCCTTGCCGGGGCGGCCTCCAAGGCCCCGGCAAGGCGCTTGCCGGGGCAAATTGCCCGACGCCGGCAGAGCGAGCCACCCTTGAGCCCAAGGGTTCCAAACGTCACCCACAACTACATTGGACCCAGGGCTCGGGAGGCACCTCTGTGGTGGCATGCAGATCTTTGTCAAGATCATAGATACATGAGATCAGATGAGGACCAGAAGACGACGATCCTCAGCGGGATTCTAGCCGAGGAAACCCACAAGACCCCCGGCAAGAGCCTTGCTGGGGACGACCACAACGCCACGGCAAGACCCTTGCCGGTCCCCCCGGCAAGACCCTTGCTGAGGGCATCAGCAGGGCCACAGCCAGGCCCGCACCAGCCAAGACTCCACCACCGTTCCCAAGCAGCTGCTAGCTCAACCAGCTGGGCATGCACCTGCGTGGCGACGGGCGGCCTCTACACCGACTCAGCAAGCACCTGCGTGGTGGCATGTAGATCTTCGAGAAGGCTCCACCACTGCGCCACCTCAGCAGCCTGCCTGCCTACATGGCACCGCACGCTTCGCTGGCCCGGGCGCGTGTCGATGCGAGGCGAGGCGGCGACGGACGGGACGGGCCTCGTTCCCATCCCCGATAAAGCTAATGGACACCTAAGTAGCGCATTTAATGCGCTTTGTCCTGGAACGCCGGGCGATAAGCTCGTGCACTGTAGACCTTTCCACCTCATGTGTGCCACTGTGGCGACCCCTTTTGCCTATAAAAGGAGGCCCGAGGCGACCAGGAGGGGGATTTGGCTCTTTTGGGCAAGTTACACCCCGTAGCTAGCTCAGGAACACAAGAACGCTCAATACATCCACCAAAGTAGGACTAGGGTATTACGCATCTTCGCGGCCCGAACCTGGGTAAAAGATCCGTGTGCTTCCTGCCAGACCTGCTCTTCTCACAACCCCGCACCCGCCAACCGTAGAAGGGATTCTAGTGATCCCATAGGTGTCGTTCCCCCGACAACTTTGGCGCGCCAGGTAGGGGGTGCAGTTGTGAGAATTTGGTCTGGCAGTTAGCCTAGCAGTTCTTCATCGCCATGGCTCCCAAGAAGAAGACGATCACGGCGATCGGCTCGTCAGGAGCCGAACGGCCCGTGCCAGTGTGGGCAAGCAGCGGGCCGGTCACGGACAGAACCCGAGCCGCGGCCCGCAAGCACCAGCATCGCCCTGGCAGTCAGAGCCTGGCGAGCGGCGTCATTCGTGCGTCGGACGGCGGGCCGCACATTGCCAAATCCAAAGACAGGGCTGGCCCCCCGCAGGCGGCGCGGGGCCCTCCAGGGGCATTGCTGTGCCACCCACGGGCGGCGCAGCAACCTCCAAGACACCTACACCGGCGCCCACGGCGCGCTCTTCCCAGGGTGCGCGCGATGAGCAGCGCCACCATGCTGGAGACCCCGGACGCCACCGTGGGAAGAGTCCTGTGCATCATCTGCGGGACGAAGGAGACCAGCATGCCCGCAGAAGTGCTGGCGAAAATGGCACGCAGCCGCTGGGCCATGGTAGAGCTCCTTCTAATGTGGTTAGAAGTCGAAGCGCGCCACGGTCCATGCAGCTCTCGTCGCCACCCAGCCAGCGGAAGCTTTGGCGCACGTGCAGCTACTCCTCGACTTCCCTCCTGCTGCGGAAAAGCTCGATGAGTGGAGGGCCACCATCCGGAGCCTTGTCGGCGTCACCAACCAAGACGAGCCACGGCCAGCGGGGCCCTCGGGCCGGCGCTCCATCGAACCACCGCATGCCAGCAGTGGAGGAGCCAGAGGTGCTGCGGCTGCGGTGCACTCTCCTCCTCCACACCAGCCACCGCGGGTGTCGATCCGTCGTGATGACGCTTGTGATAACATTTCCATAGCGTCGTCCGACCCACGGACCCACCGCGACCAGCGCCAAGTTCTTCGGGAGCGAGCCCATTAAGACGCTCGTACCACCATCGAGCGCCGGCGCGATACACGCCACCAGTCAGATAGGCGGGAGGGGCCCACTATGGACCACCCAGCCCCGGGAGGCTCCAGCGGCCTACCATACGACGTGGGTTGCCCAGCCTTTACCCGTGAGCTGCGGCAGTTCCAGTGGCCATGCCACTGCACGTTCAAGCCCGACGTCGGCGAGAAGTACAATGACAGGACCCATCCGTCAGAGTTCCTCAGCATCTACACCATCGTGATGCAGGCCACTGGAGCTCGTGATGACAAGGTGCTCGCCAACTACTTCCCGTTGGCCTTGAAGCCCAAGGTCATGTCTTGGTTGAGGCACTTGCCGGCAGATTCCATTTATTCTTCGTCGGACCTATGTCATGAGTTGGTTGGTGCCTTCACTGGAGGCCACCAAGCTCATGGCCAGGCGAGTGATTTGCATATCATTCCCCAGAAGGAAGGTGAAAACCTGCGCAAGTACATACAGAGGTTCAGCCGAGTGCGATACAACATCCCAGATGTTTATCCCCCTGCTGTGATCAGCACATTCCATCAGAATGTGCGTAACCGCAAGATGCGCGAAGAGCTGGCGATGAACAAGGTCAAGGATGTGGCCGAACTTTACATTCTGGCCGATAGATGCGCTCGGGCTGAAGAGGGGAGGAAGTACCCCAGCGAGGACGCCGGCACGGAGACCAACTCTATGGATGAAGACACCGCCGCCCCGACAAAGAAGGGCCGGCGCCGCAACAGGAAACGCAAGGACAAGACAGTGCTTGCCGTCGAGGGATCCGAGGGCACCAGCGCCGCCAAGAAGGCCAAGGCAGACGACCCCGGCCTTGGCGGCTGCCGACAAGCCAGGAGGCTCCGACAAGCAATACTGCAAGATCCACCGCACCAAGGGCCACGACCTCCAGAACTACCGTCAAGTCGAGCTGCTTGCTGAGAAGCAAAAAGCTGAGTATGAGAGGCGGGACAAGGAGAAGGGCCAGGATGGTGCCGAGGGATCCGGCAAAAAGTGTGGCGGCCAAGGAGATCGCTACGGCAAGGATAACCAGCAAGAGAGGCCCTCTCGGGGCCGCGACAAGAAGCAGGAAGACGATAATCATGACGTAGACGACGAGTCCGGCGAGCATAAGTTCTAGAAGGCTACAGAGGCCATGTGCGTCGATGGTGGGGCCTCGCTGCATACCTCTCAAAGCCAGCTCATGCAGTGGGCGCGTGAGATCACAGCAGCGGAGCCATCATTCGACGCTCAGAAGCCACTAAAGTGGTCCAGCATGCCTATCATCTTTGACGTCGAGGACCACCCTGATCGCACAACTGCGGTCGGGTGCTTGCCGTTGTTGGTTACACCAACGATACGCAACCTGAAGGTGAACAAGATGTTAGTCGATGGCGGGCCGGTCTGAACTTGATCTCGCCTGTTGTGATCAAAAGGCTGCAAATTCCTGATGGAGACCTCGAGGAAACGGGCACGTTTCAAGGCGTCAATCCGGGAAGGTGTCAGTCGAAGGGGAAGGTCACGCTGCCCGTGATGCTTGGGGGCGAGTTGAACTACAGGACAGAGAGGATCGTCTTCGACGTAGCCGAGATCCCCTTGCCCTCCAACGGGATTCTCGGCCGCCCGGCACTAGCCAAGTTCATGGCGGCGTCACATAACGCCTACAACACGCTGAAGATGCCTGGGCCGATGAGCATCATCACCGTTCCTTGTGACAAGAAGGATGCGCTGATCTGCGCTGACCTACTCTACCGGGAAGCAATTGCAGCAACTGCCGCCAAGGCACTTGCTCCTGCCGCTGAATCCCCGGGAGGGAAGAAGAAGACCGGAAGGACCTCTCGCACCCACTCCGGCAAGCGCCCCTCTTCGGAGTGTTGTGCTACCGTCGAGGACGTGCCAGAGAGCTCCACCGGCAAGAGCAAGAAATCCAGAGCTGCACCACCAGAGACCAAGAAGGTGTCCATTGCTACCTCTTGAGCACTGCGTTGGTTTTCCCTTGAAGAGGAAAGGGTGATGCAGTAAAGTAGCGTAAGTATTCCCCTCAGTTTTTGAGAACCAAGGTATCAATCCAGTAGGAGATCACGTAAAAGTCCCACGCACCTATACTAACAAATAAGAACCTCGCAACCAACGTGATAAAGGGGTTGTCAATCCCTTCACGGTCACTTACGAGAGTGAGATCTGATAGATCTGATAGGTATCAATCCAGTAGGAGATCACTTACGAGAGTGAGATCTGATAGATATGATAAAACATAAAAACAAATCTAACCAGAGTCTAGATCACACATTTATTCCTAAACAGAAGCAAAAAGCAAAAAACTAAAATAAAATTGGGTTGCCTCCCAACAAGCGCTATCGTTTAACGCCCCTAGCTAGGCATAAAAGCAAGGATAGATCTAGGTATTGCCATCTTTGGTAGGCAATCCATAAGTAGCTCTCATAATAGATTCATAAGGTAATTTTATTTTCTTTCTAGGGAAGTGTTCCATGCCTTTCCTTAACGGAAATTGGAATCTAATATTCCCTTCCTTCATATCAATAATTGCACCAATCGTTCTAAGGAAAGGTCTACCAAGAATAATAGGACATGAAGGATTGCAATCTATATCAAGAACAATAAAATCTACGGGCACATAGTTCCTATTTGCAACAATAAGAACATCATTAATTCTTCCCATAGATTTCTTAATAGTGGAATCCGCAAGGTGCAAGTTTAAAGAGCAATCATCAAATTCGTGGAAACCTAACAAATCACACAAAGTTTTTGGAATCGTGGAAACACTAGCACCCAAATCACACAAAGCATAGCATTCATGATCTTTTATTTTAATTTTAATAGTAGGTTCCCACTCATCATAAAGTTTTCTAGGGATAGAAACTTCCAACTCAAGTTTTTCTTCATAAGATTGCATTAAAGCATCAACGATATGTTTGGTAAAAGCTTTATTTTGGCTATAAGCATGAGGAGAATTTAGCACGGATTGCAAAAAGGAAATACAATATATCAAAGAGCAATTATCATAATTAAATTCCTTGAAATCCAAAATAGTGGGTTCATTAATATCTAAAGTTTTGATCTCTTCAATCCCACTTTTACCAATTTTTGCATCAAGATCTAAAAACTCCGAATTTTTGGGACGCCTCCTAGGTAAAGGTGACTCATCTCCAGTCCCATCATTATCAAGATTCATATTGCAAAACAAAGATTTAATAGGAGACACATCAATAACTTTTAGATCTTCATCTTTATTTTCATAGAAACTAGAATAACATGCTTTCACAAAGCAATCTTTCTTGCACGCATCCTAGCGGTTCTTTCTTTGCACTCATCAATGGAAATTATCATGGCTTTAAGAGACTCATTGATATCATGCTTAGGTGGAGTAGATCTAAGTTTCAAAGAATCGACATCAAGAGAAATTCTATCAACGTTCCTAGCCAATTCATCAACCTTAAGCAATTTTTCTTCAAGCAAAGGATTGAAATTCTTTTGTGAATTCATAAACTCCTTAACACTAGTCTCAAATTCAGAGGGCATCTTATTAAAATTTCCATAAGAATTGTTGTAGATATTACCATAATTATTAGAGGAATTACCAGGGAACGGCCTAGGATTAAAGTTTCCTCTATACGCGTTGTTACCAAAATTATTCCTACCAACAAAATTCACATCCATAGATTTCATTATTATTCTCAATCAAAGTAGACAAAGGCATATCATTAGGATCAGAAGAAACACTTTTAGTAGCAAATAATTTCATAAGTTCATCCATCTTTCCACTCAAAACATTAATTTCTTCTATCGCATGCATCTTTTAGTAGACCTTTCGGTGTGTTATTGAGAATAATTAACCATAATATTATCTAGGATTTTAGTAGCTTCTCCTAAGGTGATTTCCATAAAAGTGCCTCCCGCGGCCGAATCTAAAAGATTTCTAGAAGCAAAATTCAATCCGGCATAAATTTTTTGTATAATCATCCAAAGATTCAAACCATGTGTAGGGCAATTACGTATCATTAATTTCATCCTCTCCCAAGCTTCTGCAACATGTTCACGATCAAGTTGCTTAAAATTCATGATACAATTTCTAAGAGAGAAGATCTTAGCGGGAGGAAAATACTTAGAGATAAAAGCATTTTTGCACTTATTCCATGAATCAATGCTATTTTTAGGCAAAGACGTAAACCAAACTTTAGCACGATCTCTAAGCGAAAAAGGAAATAGCTTCAATTTAACAATATCACTGTCCACATCTTTCTTCTTTTGCATATCACACAAATCAACGAAGCTATTCAGATGGATAGCGGCATCTTCACTAGGAAGGCCGGCGAGTTGATCTTTCATGACAAGATTCAACAAAGCAGCATTAATTCCACAAGATTCAGCATCGGTAAGAGGAGCAATCGGAGTGCTAAGAAATTAATTGTTGTTGGTATTGGTAAAGTCACACAATTTAGTATTATCTAGAGCCATCGTGACAAGCAAGCAATCCAACACACGAGCAAACAAGAAGCAAGCGAAAAAGAGGCGAACGGAAAAGAGAGGGCGAATAAAACGACAAGGGTGAAGTGGGGGAGAGGAAAATGAGAGGCAAATGGCAAATAATGTAATGCGAGGGATAATAGTTTGTGATGGGTACTTGGTATGTCTTGACTTGACTTGGCGTGAATCTCCCCGGCAACGGCGCCAGAAATCCTTCTTGCTACCTCTTGAGCACTGCGTTAGTTTTCCCTTGAAGATGAAAGGGTGATGCAGTAAAGTAGCGTAAGTATTTCCCTCAGTTTTTGAGAACCAAGGTATCAATCCAGTAGGAGATCACGCAGAAGTCCCACACACCTACACAAACAAATAAGAACCTCACAACCAACGCGATAAAGGGGTTGTCAATCCCTTCACGGTCACTTACGAGAGTGAGATCTGATAGATATGGTAAGATTATATTTTTGGAATTTTTATGATAAAGATGCAAAGTAAAATAAACGGCAATAAAAATAGCTAAGTGTTGGAAGATTAATATGATGGAAAATAGACCCGGGGGCCATAGGTTTCACTAGTGGCTTCTCTCAAGAGCATAAGTATTATGGTGGGTAAACGAATTACTGTCGAGCAATTGATAGAATTGAGCATAGTTATGACAATATCTAGGTATGATCATGTATATAGGCATCACGTCCGTGACAAGTAGATCGAAACGATTCTGCATCTACTACTATTACTCCACACATCGACTGCTATCCAGCATGCATCTAGAGTATTAAGTTCATAAGATCAGAGTAATGCTTTAAGTAAGATGACATGATGTAGAGGGATAAACTCATGCAATATGATATAAACCCCATCTTTTTATCCTCGATGGCAACAATACAATACGTGCCTTGCTGCCCCTGCTGTCACTGGGAAAGGACATCGCAAGATTGAACCCAAAGCTAAGCACTTCTCCTATTGCAAGAAAGATCAATCTAATAGACCAAACCAAACTGATAATTCGAAGAGACTTGCAAAGATAACCAATCATACATAAAAGAATTCAGAGGAGATTCAAATATTGTTCATAGATAATCTTGATCATAAACCCACAATTCATCGGATCTCGACAAACACACCGCAAAAGAAGATTACATCGAATAGATCTCCAAGAAGATCGAGGAGAACTTTGTATTGAGATCCAAAGAGAGAGAAGAAGCCATCTAGCTAATAACTATGGACCCGAAGGTCTGAGGTAAACTACTCACACATCATCGGAGAGACTATGGTGTTGATGTAGAAGCCCTCCGTGATCAATGCCCCCTTCGGCGGAGCACCGGAAAAGGCCCCAAGATGGGATCTCACGGGTACAGAAGGTTGTGGCGGTGGAAATAGGGTTTTTGCTCCGTATCTGATGTTTCTAGGGTATATGGGTATATATAGGAGGAAGAAGTACGTCGGTGGAGCAACATGGGCCCCACGAGGGTGGAGGGCGCGCCAGGGGGGTAGGCGCGCCCCCTGCCTCGTGCTCTCCTTGTTTATTGCTTTATGTAGACTCCAAGTCCTCTGGATCACGTTTGTTCCGAAAATCACGTTCCCGATGGTTTCATTCCGTTTGGACTCTATTCGATATCCTTTTCCTTCGAAACACTGGAATAGGCAAAAAAAACAGCAATTCGGGTTGGGCCTCCGGTTAATAGGTTAGTCCCAAAAATAATATAAAAGTGTATAGTAAAGCCCATTAAATATCCAAAACAGAATATAATATAGCATGGACCAATCAAAAATTATAGATACGTTGGAGACGTATCATCCGTCAAGGAGGATGGCACGGGAGGGGCTTTCACCATAAGCTCCACTCTTGACAGCAAATAGGAAAGCGCGCTCGTCACTTTCCTGCGGGCGAATGTCGATATGTTTGCATGGCAAGCATCTGACATCCCCGGCGTTCCCAGGGAAGTGATTGAGCACCATCGTGCTGTCTGCCCCCACGCGCGACCCGTCAAGCAGAAGGTCAGGAAGCAAGCTTTGGAACGGCAGGAGTTCATCACAGAGGAGATCAGGAAATTGGAAGCAGCAGGCTTGGTGAGGGGAGTGCTCCA
This sequence comes from Aegilops tauschii subsp. strangulata, assembly GCF_002575655.3. Classification (NCBI taxonomy): domain Eukaryota; kingdom Viridiplantae; phylum Streptophyta; class Magnoliopsida; order Poales; family Poaceae; genus Aegilops; species Aegilops tauschii. Next base: position 7,827,362 of record NC_053039.3, read on the forward strand.
TCCGACATGGTTGGCCAATCGGGTGGTGGTGCGCAAGGCAAACGGGAAGTGGAGGCTGTGTATTGACTACACAGATATCAATAAGGCTTGTCCTAAGGACCCCTTCCCGTTGCCGCGCATCGACCAGATTGTTGACTCCACGGCTGGGTGTGATCTGTTATCATTCCTCGACTCATACTCGGGCTACCACCAGATCTTCATGACAAGAAAAGATGAAGAGAAGACAGCATTCATCACCCCATGTGGTACGTACTGCTTTTTACGGATGCCTTTCGGGTTGAAGAGTGCCGGCTCGACGTTTGCAAGGGCAGTCCAAATTGGTTTTGATCCCCAGCTACATAGAAATATGGAAGCTTATATGGATGACATAGTGGTCAAAACCAAGGACAGGGCAACTCTTGTACAAGATTTAGAAGAGACGTTTGCCAACCTGCGCAAGATCAACCTCAAGCTGAACCCTGAGACATGTGTCTTCGGTGTTCCGTCCGGCAAACTTCTCGGGTTCTTTGTGTCACAGCGTGGCATTGAGGCAAACCCAGACAAGATCAAGGCTATCGAGCAGATTGAGGCGCCCAAGCGGATCAAGGGTGTGCGTCGGCGCACTGGCTGCATTGCCGCCATGAGCCGGTTCATCTCCAAGTCTGCCGAGCGCGCCCTCCCCTTTTTCAAGATTTTGAAAAAGGCGGGCCCAATGGAGTGGACCCCAGAGGCCGAAGTAGCGCTGTAGGATCTGAAGAAATACCTCTCTCCTACACCAGTACTGGTGGTGCCTAAACCATGAGAGTCGTTGCTACTGTATCTGGCGGCGACAAATCAAGTGGTCAGCGCCGCGCTGGTGGCGCAGAGGGAGGTCAACGAAGAGGCAGTGGCAACGGCAGGACCGGCGGATGGCAAGTCAGAGATTCCCCCGGCAGGGCCTGGTGCCGGCAAGGCAAGGCCCCCGGCAGAGTCTGACGCCATCGGGACAGAGCCCGCGCAGCCAAGTGAGGTGGTGCAGAAGAAGAAGTTGATGCAGCACCCGGTTTACTTTGTCAGCTCCCTCTTGCAGGGGGCTAGGTCGAGGTACTCCGGTGTGCAGAAATTTCTCTTCGGCCTCCTTATGGCCTCGAGGAAGCTGCGTCACTACTTCCGAGCCCACGAGATCACTGTCGTCAACCGCCTCCCGTTGCAACGGATACTGCAGAACCCAGACGCAACTGGAAGGATTGTGGAGTGGGCCTTGGAGTTATCAAGCTTTGGTTTGAAGTTTGAGAGTACTTTGACAATCCAGAGCAGAGTCTTGGCGGAGTTCATTGCAGAATGGACCTCGGCGCCTGACGAGGAGATCCAGGAGACCACTCTCCCCGGCCAGGAAATAGCTCGCGACTGGATCATGTACTTTGATGGGGCTTTCTCGCTGCAAGGCGTCGGTGCTGGTGTGCTTATCGTCGCACCCACCGGAGAGAACCTCAAGTATGTAATCCAGATGCACTTTCCCAGGGAGATGTCCACCAACAACACTGCTAAGTACGAGGGGTTGCTTGCCGATCTCAGGATCACGGCAGACCTCGGGGTTAAGAAGCTCATCGTCAGGGGCGATTCGCAGCTTGTCGTCAGACAAGTTAACAAAGATTATCAGAGCCCGTTGATGGAGGCCTACGTAGATGAGGTGAGGAAGCTGGAGGAGCTCTTTGACGGTATACAAGCGGAGCACGTTCCCCGAGCGGAGAACGACATCGCCGATTACCTATCAAAGCGCGCTGCATTCAAGCTACCTGTTGAACCAGGTACTGTTTTGCTTCGGTTAACTCAACCATCCGTCGAACCATCAACGGAGCAGAACAAACGGAGGAAATCAGGCCCCAGCAAGTACTTTCCCGCTGAGCCCCCTGGAGCCGCCAGCAAGGCTGTTGCCATGGACTCTGAGCCTGCCGAGGAGCGACCGACTCCGGCAGGCCGTCAAGCCCTGGCCGTAGAGACGGCCGCTCCCATGGTACAAGAAATGCCTTTGGTCCTTGCCGTCGAGCCCCAGGCTCCGGCATGGGCACAACATACCGTACTATTCCTCCAAACAGGGGAGCTCCTGAGGAGCAGGAAGAAGCGGAGAAAGTAGCCTGTCGGTCTGCTATGTATCAGTTCGTCGATGACGTCCTGTACAGGAGGAGACCGAACAGTGTGAAATTGAAGTGCATTCCTCAGGAGGAAGGACTGGAGCTGTTGGCGGAGATACACGGAGGCATATGTGGCTCCCACATAGGGTCGAGGGCCCTTGCCGGCAAGGCGTTCCGGCAGGTTTTCTTCTGGCCCACTGCCCTCAAGGATGCAATGGCACTAGTAACCAAGTGCGAAGCGTGTCAGTTACATTCGAAGAAGCTTCATCAACCAGCTCAAGCCCTTTAGACAATTCCTCTCTCCTGGCCATTTTCGGTCTGGGGGCTCGACATACTGGGCCCTTTCCCCCGCGTTGTCGGGGGCTTTGAGTACTTGTACATTGCAATCGACAAGTTCACAAAGTGGCCGGAGGTGGAAGCAGTGAGGAAGGTGACATCACAGTCAGCCGTCAAGTTCTTCAAGGGGCTAGTGTGCCATTTTGGTGTGCCAAACAGAGTCATCACCGACAACGGCACGCAGTTCACGAGCCACACCTCACTACAAAAAAATACACTTCCATGATGATACGTGTTTGTCACAGTAGGTCACGTTTTCTGTCATGCATGTACATCCATGACAAATTTATGACAGAATCAAGATAGTCATACCTGTGCTGTCGTAGAAGTGTTCCATGACATTACCAAAATTGTCATCACGGAAGTGTCCACTTCCATGACGATAAATCGTGCGTCCCAGAAGTGCTTTCGTCAAGGGTGACCGACACGTGGCATCCACCGTAACGGAACGCCATTAAGCTATCGGGTCCAGTTTTGGATCCAATAACCCATTAAAAGCCCCGACCAATGGGGATTTTCCACGTGTAAAATCATCATTGGCTGGAGGAAAAACGTGTCGGCTCACCGTTGGGACAGATGTCATCCACTCATTGGACACAAAGCGCCTATGATACGTCGACCCGTGGCATGGCCCAACAGAGGCCCATTCCTGTGAAAAGGCCGGCCCGTTTGACTTGGTCAAAAGGTGGCGGGCCGGCCCACGGCAAGCCTGTTAACGGCATGTTCGCATATAGCCCATTTACAGCCCGCTAACCCAGGGCCCGTTTACGGCCTAACCGAATTAGGCCCAGTAGCGTCATCTGGGCCGTCCAATATAATTCCAGCCCGTTTTAACTTCCGGCCCATGTATGGCCCATGACGTCTTTCGGCCCATATGAGGCCCTTATTACTCTCGGCCCATTAACGGCCCGTGGTAAAACTGGCCCGTAATGAACAGTGTATCACTTTATACCCATTAACGGCCCGTGGTGAAACTGACCCGTAATGAATAGTGTATCACTTTATACCCATTAACGGCCCATTATTCCGTTGGGCTGTTTCCAGCCCATGTTATCTTTCGGCCTTCTCGGGGCCCATTTATTCTTGGGCTCATTTCTACATTCGTTTACTTACGGCCCATTACTGTCATTTTCTGCTTGTGGGCCAAATTCAGCCCGTGGTTACAGTCGGCCCATTTGTGGCCCGTTAATACGTTGGGCCATTTTCATAGCATCATCAAAATACGTCCGATTAACGAAGGCCCGTTATGGTCGGCCCATGAACGGACGATTTCAACTCTAGCCCATTTACGGCCATAATTTGGTATGTTATTGGCCCATGTTTGGCCAACCGATCATAAGCCCGTAGAAGGCCCATTGATGATACGGCCCATAGAAGGCCCATTGTGTCTACGGCTCATATAAGGCCCATTGTTTGTACGACACGTAGAAGGCCCATTGTTTCTATGGCCCTTAGAAGGCCCATTGTTTCTACGGCCCATAGGAGGCCCATGTAAACTACAGCAGGTGGGCATCAAAGTTCGCCACCAGTGCAAATATAGGGAACACCCTACACTATACAAAAATGGCTTGCTGTTCTTCAGCCGGTGGCTGCACGTTAAGAACAAATTTTGTGTCGCACAAAAACAAATTACAACTATAAAACAAAAGGAAGGTTGGCATAAAACTTCACAGTATAGCGGATAAATGCACCACCAGAAGTTCAGAAGCTCAGTTCATTTGACCTGACTATTACGTTTTCATGTTGTATTGTCCGATGGAGCACCATAACCTTCGCCTTCAATTCTCCTAGGCTCCTGAACAACATAGCAAATGTCTGATAGTCTGGTTTCAAAACCATGCATCTCTTGACAACATTGAACAATGTCTCTCCTTGTTTCAGAAAGGGTCTCTGTTAGGGAATGGACTTGTGTCTAGAGCGCAGATTCAACATTGTTTTGAGCTTGCATATCTTGATCATGAGGCAGTTTGGATGAGATTGCCTTAACAACCCACCCAGTATTATGCAGGAATGTGCTTTTGGCACTGTTAGTGGACAGGTACTGACCCACTGCAGCAAGAGCTGACATTGCGGTTATAGTTGCCTCGCCACCTTCAGAAGGTGGCAGTTCCACAATTTTTTCCATAGCTCGCTGAAAAGTTGTGGTTTTACATTAGTAGTACCAGAACAGAAGATATTAAGGAGGCGGCAAAACCAAACAAAATAGCTTTTGTCTATATACAGAACTTATTCTGGTGAACCCATGTAAAATAATAGTTGTATTTTATTGCAAAGTACATAATAAAACCAGGTTCCAAACATATGACCATGTACCATCACTAATGTATTGTCTATTTCTTCACATTGTATTGAGGGCTAAGGATAAAGCGACGAAGTTTATAATATGGTAAGCATAGTATGACATCATTCATATCACAAAACAACTGAGAACAGACAAACAGACAATTGTAACATTGTGTGGGGAAGTCCAGCACGGAACTAGATTACAGGTCAAGATCAAAGGAACATCACTCCTCTCTTTTAAACCTTGTAAGGTGCAATGATACGCTAAGACAATTGTGTATAAAATTGAAAAGAGTAATAGACATTGGCTGCAAACCATGCAGTTCAAGGCACAAGTCAGAGTAAGTAGTAGTTAAAAGGCATGAGGATTAAGGACTTACAACAGCGGTTTTGACTGGTGTAGTCATGCCCTTCTTCTTGCTGGTGTGACAGTCCTTGAAGATTTCCACAGCATTTGGTTCAGGTACTTTTTGGTCCTTGCGGGCTTTCCTCTGCATTTGGAACAAGTCAATATAGATCTGATAATATGGTACAGCGAAAAGAGTGAAACAGTAGCTAATTACAAGAGCCTCGTAGTGTGCAATATAGCTACGAGATCCTGTCGTCTGTTGGAATTTCACTTTCGTACGGTTGGCCTTGTTCTTTGAACAGTTCACCTAAAAGAAGATAGATTTGTGTGGCACATGCGTAAATAGGACTTCAACATGTGATCTGATGACATATATATAATGTACATGATACTTCGGATCGGACCAGTGTTTAACGAGGCCTCTCCGGTCTTCATCAGATATATTTTCCACTGGAGATGTTTGGGCAAGTTCACTGTTAGCCTTGCCTTCAAAGTGAGTTTTCCTCAAGTTATACCAATACTATCGCAGAGCAGACTTGAAAACATGGGTGCAAGCTTGTCTGGTTGCATCATCTTGGCTATCCAACTTGAACCTCATCTGTTGAAAATTATGGGAATCTCATTATCAGCAACCTAGAAAGTATTGGACAGAGCAAGACGATATTACTAGTTTCTACATAACCATACTTATAGATAAATGGTCGAGGAAGGTGTTGAACTGGGTTTCGTCTTTGTCATTCCTGTACTGAATCCATGTTGGGAGGATACGTACATGACACCTAACAGCAACCGCTGCCTCTGATACTAACTTGGCTGACTCTGTAGCATCACGTGGCCTTTTTAAACCTGCCTCAAAATGGATCTCCATTCTTCCTCCTCTAGATTTAGTTAACCTATCCAGCATTATCCCTGATGTTTGTTTCCTCTTGCGCCTAGGTGCTAGTCCAACAACAAACATAGGAAGTGTTAGTGTACATCAAACTGTGAGACTACATATAAAGAAGCATGCAACTGTAACTTGACTCCAGCAACTACCTTCTTGCTGTTGAAGCTCACAAAGTTCATCTGATCTTACCAACTCATCTTGTGTCAAGAGTGCTTTGGAAGTAGTGTCAGGTGGCAAGGGAGCTTGGGAACGTGCTGCTAGCTGAGTTGACGAACGAGTAAATCGTGCAGCTGGTGGTACTGTGGAAGGTGTTGCAACAACTAGGGTTGTCTCTGCTTGTTTGGTGGCAGCTATTTGTTTCTGTTTGGCTTGTTCTGCAGCTCGTGTAGCATGGGATACCAAAGGGTATAATTTTCCGCTGGACTTTGACCTTCTATTGCACCATCAGTACCAGCAGAATCTGCAGGATTGTTCCGCTTCCCTTTCCCTGTCGTTTTGTCTTGCTTCCTCTTTCTCTGTGCCATGTTAAGTCAAGTCGACAAGAAAAATGAATAACAATTTAGTTCTTCAGAACAAATGTACTTGGAAGTAAGAACATGGTGTGATAGACAGATATTGTATGTTCTAGAAACAGGAACACGTGTCTTAGTCACAAGTATAATGTGTAAAGTAAGCAGATGCAATTCAACAAAATTAGAAGCGATACAAGCTAGACACCATACATAACAAGCAACCACATATAATAGTGCCAAGTTAGAGGGAGCACCTGTGATGGTGCACTAGGGGAGACGTGCTCATCACCAACACAGCTACGGTGAGTGTCTATGCATGTGTTGTCTTGGAAATCATCTTGGGGGGATGGAGAAGTAGAATCTGTAGAGGCCCTCCATTTGGAAGGAGCACCTACATCCGCTGCCTTGCTAACTTCCTTCCGCTTTATTGATTTTGAATTGTCAAGTAAAACCGACAAGAAAAAGCAATAAAATTCACTCTTCAGAACTCATTCGTGCATGATACTGACAATCACTACTTTGATGTAAGGCAAACACATGATTCCAGGATGGAATAATATGAAAAACAGGACGGCATGGCATATTCACAACTGTTTGTGTAAACTAAGCAGAAACCATTTCACCAAATAAGAAGCAATGCAAGCTAGACACCACGTGAAAGATGCAACCAATATGACTCTGCCAAGTTAAAAGTGTCCCATCATAAATGGCATTTCAACAAATTAGAAGCAGCGCATGCTATAAATCATATCAAAGATGCAACTAATAATACACTGCATATACTGAACGTGTCTCGTCATATTGATTTATGCGGGATACAAAAAACAATAGTTTTATGTGAGGACATGCTTAATAGACAGATGTACTATGTACTAAATACAGGAAGGCATGTCACATTAACAGGTATAATGTATAAGCTAAGCAGAATAGCACATGCAGTTTAACCAGATTGGAAGAATTACAATCTAGACACCATATGCAACATGCAACCACATATCACGCTGCCAAGTTAGAGCAAGCACCTGCGATGCTAGTGTAGGGGAAATGCGGTAATCAACTACAGAGCTACGTTCACTATCTTCATCTAGCCTTGTTGTTTCTTGAGAATCATGTCGGGAGGCTCACGCTGCATTCTTTAAATGAGGAGTATTCCACTTGCCTGGCTGCCTCATCATAAGTGATTGATGAAGGATACACAACAACATTAGTTTGATGTAAGAACATGGTTAATACATAGATGTACTAGTATGTACCCAAAAAAGAAAGGCATGCCATATTCAAAGGTATAATGTGTAAGCTAAGGAGATGCAATTTGACCAAATTGGAAGCAATACAAGCTAGACATCCGGCTGGAGTGGTGAGCATGATCATCTATGACCTGAGAGCCTGGTGGGAGGCCGGCTGCTTCGCCACCATCGCGGGTTTTTAGTTGGCTTCCAGGTGATGCCTCTCTTTGATGGGCTTGTCACTGGCTCGGCCAGTGCCCTGACTAGCTATTTGTCTTCTGGTGCTCACGTGATGGTGGTTCATGTAAAAAATATCTTTCCTTATCTTAATAAAGACCGACTTCGGCCTTTCGAATACAAGCTAGACACCATATGGAACATGCAACCACATATGACACCGCGAAGTTAAAGCAAGCACCTGGGATGGTGGTTCATTGCGAGCGAGGTCATCAACTCCAGAGCTACGTTTACCGTCTCCATCTGCTGACACTTCACCTATTATCTGGCTGAAACGTGTCTGGCCTATCCGCGTACGATGCTGGAGCGACTTCTCTCTTTTCTTTTTTGCTTCTCTCATAGAAGCAGAGTCTGAAATACCCTTGCATAAAAACACAATAGTGAGAGTATGGGTGAAGTGTGTGCAGAACTAGTGCACACTGTAAAAGTAGCAGATAGCAGGTGGCTGAAAAATAAATGACAGGAGACATATGATAGCTCTACAACATTGCATGGCAAACAAAATTAGATTCTACTCCGTATGATTTTGTAATATATGAGCACAGGAAATGCAGGTACTCCTCCAGCACACCACCACATGTGGTCATGTCAAGATAACAGTCGACTGAAAATAAATAGGTCAGTCGATTTTTTTAATGAACCATCCGATCTATAAGGAACGGGCAGATGGCCTTCGTCTACCTCCCGCCAGTCACTGTTGACGATCTTTCTCGAACCGCCAGCGACCACCGGCCCAGACCCCTGCCTCCGCCGCCCCGCCCTCCCCTCGACCTCACACCACCGCCGTGCTTGGCAGCGCCCCCAGGCCATCCCTTTAATCCCAGCCAACCTCCAGATCGGGCGCCAGTAGCTCTAGGCCCCACACGCCCCTAAGATAAACACCGAGGCGCTGCTTCCCCGACGTAATAGGTGGACTAGCGCCTATTACGCCGAGGAATGCTTCCGTTAATTGGGAATCAACTGACCAGGAATTGAAATTCAGGGGGGCGACGGACCTCTAGCTAAGGTGAAATAGTATATGAGGAGAAACCTTGTGCATCGCGAGTTACTAGGAACATCTAGTATCAAGAAGAAGCGGTCAACTAGTGTCTTCTATGGGATGAATACCGTGCAAGCAGACACATAAGATTTGCACGAATAAGGGAAGAGGAGTACCATTTTCGGTTGCCGGTGTGGTCCCCTCCACATGTCGCGCCGATCTTCTTCTTTTTGCCGGGGAAACCGATGTTCTGGAGGGTGCAGGCTTGGACGAACCCATGGCCAAATTGTTGAGTGTGTTGCCATGGCCGTATGTCGGTGGAGGGGAAGCAGATCCGAGGCGGCGAAGGACGGCGTAGTAGGAACAGCTCCGGTGCGGTGGAGGGTGGCGAAGTTGGAGCGGCAACGGTGAGGCGCAGGACGGCGTGGTTCAACTGGATCGAGTACGGACGGCTTGGCCTCGGCTTCAACTACTAGCCGTGGAGGGCGTTCCAGTTGAGGTTGCGGTGGACGACGACGTCGGGGTATCGGCTCCAGCGTGATGGAGGAGGGCGGCGATTGATGGGTGGAATGGGGTGGCGGACGGAGGACGCCGGGGTTTTGCGGCTGGTGGAGAGGTAGTTTTTGCGCCCACGGAGTACGAATGGGGAATCGGACGGGTGGGCGGGGGGGGGGGGGGGGGGAACCATGTTTCGGTCTGGGACGCGCTTGTTTTTGGCTTTTTTGAACAGAAGATGGGACGCGCTTGTTTGAAATTTGGGGAAAGTACAAACTTTGCCCCCCTCTTAGATTTCGGACCTACTGCGGGTCGGGGTAGGATGGTAATCCCAGGTGTCCCAAATAGTGGGCCGGAGCGATTTTGGCCGCGCGCATGTGTGCTTAGGCGGCCATTGTGCATGAATGTTTTTCGGAGGCGATTGCGTGGCGTCTAGATGAAGCTACAAACCTACCCCGATTTAGACCTTTGGACATCGGGCCGGTAGGTTTCACGGGTCGGAGTTATTAGAAATGTATTTTCCTTGTACTACCAAACATTGGTCTCACGCGGTTTCGGGCAAGTAGAGGCTCTTGGCGCTTCATTCGAAATTTTGAAACACAAGCATTCACGTTTAGAGTACTCTTGAACTTTGAGGATTGACCTAAATAGACAACGTTAAATTTGACCTTGTATGTTTGAAAACCTCATTAAATTATCCGCTTCTTTTTGAAATTTTGACACTTGAAAATCCTATAATTACGATTATTTTGGAATGTGGGAGCTAAATTAGAATCTATTTTGTACATGACTACATATGCTATTATGTACAAAATCAGAGCAAAGATTGGTGCCCCCATAATTTAGGTATGATTTACAAATGCCATGATATCAAATTCAAATAATTGAATGGACTTCATGTTGAATTCGATTTTTTAAAACCACCTTACGTTGAATTCAAATGTATGCTAGTTCATAGGTAGCTATTTATAATGTTCATTGTGTAACTTTCGTATGTATAATGTGCTTTACACACACAACATGAACTATACTCACGTTTATATTCGATTGCTAAAGCGATGCATTGTCTGGAGTTCAAAATACTAACTATGTGGATCAATTGTGTCGAATAATAACATAGACATGCTCAAATTCGATAGAATCTAGATGTCTGATGGATCAATGACCGTTCCTTACGCGAATTGCAAATATTTAGATACAATTTATATCTTTAATCAATGTGTACAGCAGTCTTGTGCGTGTAGTTTCAGTCTCCATCGGTGGTCTCTCACACATGCTCACACACTCTCTCCCGAGGTTTTTTTCTCGCACACATGCTCTCGATATAACCCTCCCCCCCCCTCTCGTAACCATTTACGACTGTTTTCACTAACCTTTATCACAAGCACTCTTCCTCTCGCAAGCATACACATGCAAAATCCCCATCGACCCTTTCTATATACATAGACCTGCCTACGTGTCTCATGTATGCACATTATCTTTAGGCATGTCTCTCACGCATTGTCTCACACCTCTCTTCCTAATCGACGAGTATGATTCTAGCAGAGCATTCTATAGGATGCCCCTTAAAGTTAGGTTGGATGAATAGTAATATTAGAGATAAAGGGGTTACCTTAGTCCGAGAACCTAGGGTTACAAATCCTAGCCGGCTTTGTCAGTGGACATAGAGTCCTTCACAATCATTCTATCTTTGTCTTGTACAACTAGTCATCCATGGGTCTCCCTAAATGCGTCACGGGCCGACCAATGCGGTGCAGGATGGAACCGAACGAAGGGCCTCACCTCGACCCACCGGACCTCACGCGGTGACACACCCTCTGCCCCCATGTCTCGTTATCTTCTCACACCCACACATACCAACACAGACACCACACACAAAAAATATATTCTCCTGGTGCCTCTATCCACTCCCCCTTGCATATACACACTCAAGGGAATCTCTCGTCGTGACGTCATATTCGTCTCTCTCTCTCTCTAGACCACTCTCATTTCTCGTGCTATCTCTCCCACGCCCCCCCCCCCCTGTCGGCCCCTCTATCCATGCCTCTCTCGAATACGTAATACACACACATACCTCTCTCAGCCCTGCCAAATGCATCAACTACACATTCACACATGTTACATCACGTACCCCATTGATCTAAAAAGCCCTCTCTTCACGTTTATTTCGCATACAACATTCCTTTTGAATAAAGTGTGGCCAAAAAAATATTTTAGAATTTCTACATATATACAACATTACAAAGTTATATGGAGGACTATGAACGCTTGCATTGCATGGTGCCCACAATGTTATTTATTCCGCACAGTGAATTTGTATATTTTTATACTATATATAAAGTTAGTCATAATAAAGAGAAACGAAGAGCATCTCTCTCTCCATCGCATACCCCCCCCCCCTCTACACCCCTTTCACGTACGCACACAAACTATCTCCAAGTCCTCTAAAAGTAAGCCCCTAGCACATTCACGCATGTTTCATCTTTCTCTCGCGATATATACAGTGATGATCATTGTATTTGAAGTGAAAGCACGATACGTACATTGGACTTCAGAATCCGCTCATTACGGTCACCATTTACGTTTTGTGGTTATTATACAGTCACGGGCTCACCCTACAACTCTATATTTGCTCAAGACATGACTAGTTGACCAGTTAAACGCTCCACGTGGCACCTCTAGTGTTGCATCACATTATCTCACTACCATCAGGCCCACCTGTCGGCTTGTATCTACTCTACATCTACACTCTTATAAAATACTAGCAAGATGCCCATGCGTTCCACGGAACATCAAGATGCATTTGTATGAGTAGTTTATCTTGTGGGAGAAAAGGATGAACAAGGGAAGGCCTTATTTGCAAGTGTGGAGAGGGGTGTGGGTATCTTTTTGCAAAATTGCCATAGTTTCCTTCCTATCCGTCAGATATAGATCGGACGGCCTATATTGCAGGATGGCAGGCACATGATCATCACCGACTATGCATTTTATAAGAGTAGGGATAAAATACACTCTTATAAAAACAGGGTTGGTGATGATGGTGTGCCTGCCATCCTGCAATATAGGCGGTCCGATTTATACCTGACGGATAGGAAAGAAACTATGACAATTTTGCCCAAGATGTACCCACACACCTCTCCACATTTGCAAATAAGGCCTTCCCTCGTTCATCCTTTTCTCTCACAAGATAAACTAGTCATACAAATGCATCTTGATGTTACGTGCAACGCACGGGCATCTTGCTAGTAAGAATGAAAGCAAACGACAAAAAAATATTGGACGGTGGTTCGAAATCATGATCGCGGGCACGGCGGACAAGGTGGCCTTGTATTGGTATGCTGAGCCGTCTGTTTTAACACAGAGGAACTGGTGTGGTGATTATACACACACGCACGCATGCACACGAACTGCATGCACGCAACACTCACACGAACACATGCACCCACGCACGCACGCAACACTCACACGTACACACGCAGCCACGCACGCATGCAACACTCACACGCACACAAGCACGCATGCATGCACACACCAGTACACCACACGACCAACACACACTCTCACGCTCAAGTGCTCAACCTACACGTGCATGCGCACACATCAGGCCCTGACAGACACATACACAACCAGGTGATCCCGCGCACGGGGTGGAGTCTTGTCGCGCCTGCGTAAATTTGTGTTTATCTGACCTTTTCCCTATGTGAACTGACAGGTGGGACCCACAAGGAACATGGTCAATTTAACTAGTCAACATGGTGCCACGCAGACTATTTGGCCGGTCAACAGAGTGCAATTCGATGTTGAACCATGAGCAAGTGACCGTATAATCACCGCAAAACATATATAGTGACCGTAATCAGCTTATTCTGAAGTTCGGTGAACGTATTACGCTTTTCTCTTCGTAGGCCCTCCAAAACTACATCTCTACACGTTCTCGCATGTTACATCTAACAACTATGCAATACAGCACTACTACTACACTCTAACACAATAAATCATGTGTGTTTTTAGTTTTACTAGATATCATATTGTTCCTTAATTATTCACTTTGCATACATTAAAATTGCCTTTGAAATGTATGGCCAGTATCATATACCGCGCGGGGAAAATCCTGCCCTTTCCTGTTTAATCGGGTTTGTATCGATGGATCGTGCGAAACAGCAAAACTATAGTACTATATACGGTACAAGTGACAGTTCACTAGGCCGTCGTGTCGTGTACTCCTCCGTCGTAAGAGTGGAGCGCTCGCTTTCATAAATCTTCTAGTCCCTTTCGCCAACATGTGGGGCATCAAGCTACCGGGTCGACGTGCCATACCGGAATACAGTGCAGAGCAGCCGGGGTGAAGCACACAGTCATGGCGCCGGCGTAGTAATGAGCAATGAGGTGTCAAATCACAAAGCTGCACCTTTCCCGCAGTTAAGTTGGAGGGACGAAGTAATAATGCTAAAAAAATAAGTTGGAGGGACGAAGCAACCATCATTTCACTCGTTGTTGAATCTGCTTCTCCCTCATCTTCTTCAAGTTAACCACGTGTTGCTTCTGCCGTTGTTCTGCCTCATGTGGGAAGCCGATCGGCTTGGTAAAGAACTGACACGTGGGACCGCATGTTAGAAAACCGCCAGGACAACGTCCTCTAAAAATAAGAAACCTCCCCCGCCATCCGCGCGGCAAAATCACCTCCTTTTTACTAATCTTGATTCTATAATTTTTTAGATCAATATAATTGAGATTTGTATAGCTAGCACACAGGAGCAAAACCAAGTGGTACGATTAAGGGCATCCACAATGTGTAGCCAAATGTGAAAATAGCTTTTGGCATCATGGGAACCATTGTGGACGGTGTTGCCAAAGCCAAAAGGATGGAACCGAAGCTCCCTGGTTGATTAATTGAAGGAATAGAAAAATGCAACGTCTCTCCTCTTTCTCCCGTGCTTGGATGCATGTACAGTATAGAGGACAGAGTCTACTCCCCTGTCCCTTCTATCACAAATCACAAAGCAGTGAGGCGTCAAATCACAAAGCACGGACGAAGCAACCATCATTTCACTCTTCGCTGACTCCGCTTCTCCATCGTCTTCTTCGAGAAACCATCTCACCGCACTAAGCTGAACGGACGACGCTATTGTGTACGAGTAGTACTAGTACATTTACGCGTCCTTTGGTTCAACGGACTTCCTGGATGCAAATAAGGCGGTTGTCTCGGCTTGCAGGCGGCACTTGCGAACGACTTACCGTGGTCTCCCTCAATGGTGTTCTCCGTTGAACGCACTTCGCCAAACCACAACGTTCGAGATATCGTCGACGTCACCGCAATGGGGAAGGAAGTCAAATATAGTTACTACCTCCATTTTTTTTGTACACAAGGCCAGTATATCAAAATTACAATTTGCAAAAGGCCACTAACACTAATCGAGGCAAAATTGATGGGGTTTTCCTCGTACTAGCAACCAAGGACATTAATATCCCCTGCATGCATGCAGAAGTGAGAAGGTTGGTTTGCATGGCGCTGCATTAATCAAGCGATGAGGAGTGAGATGGTTAGCTCTTTGGGCTTTGGAGAAAAAATATGCATTAATTGACACGTAAAACGAGAATTTGTATCGATTAATCCCGCGAAGGAAAACCCGCCTTTCTTTTTTTAACACTAGTACTACGTACTTATCCTGTTTGGGTCTAGGCCTTGCATTGCCATACTTTGCCACACATTTTTGCCAAGCTTGCCTAAAGTTTTCAAAATGAAAAGGAGGTACACTTGCGCACGGCTGTCGCGGTCGCACCGCACCCTCACACGGTCGCTCCTGCACGCCGCGGTTGCACCGCACCCTCACATGCACAGTCGCTCCTGCATGCCGCAAACCCAACCAAGGGAACGCACCCTCACTGATATGTGTTGTCGCATGTGAACAAACCAAACTTAGCCATCCTACCTCTGACACATAATTTTCGTTCATAGAGTATGGTTATCCAACCGAATGTTGGGGAGTATCCGTACGACCCGTGCGGTGGTCTGTTGGGGAAGAAGAAGAGGTGAGGAAGAAGGGTTAGGAGACGTAGGATATTCATCCAACTGCCTGAAATGGTAGACTGACCCAAGTCAGGCGACTTGCATAACAATATATGTTTTTACACAGCAAAAGGTCCATAAAAACAACAATATAAAGAAAAACTATCACTGCTCGTGGAACGAGACGGCCTCGTCGTCTTTGGCTGCCGGCGCGAACCAGCCGTAGCTGCTGACGTGTGTCTCCACAGAGTGGTTGTCCTCGGCCTCCAGCTAATCAATCACGCGGAGTGTGCGGGCGCTCTGCACGGACGAGTTCAAGTCGAGGACGTCCGGTTCCGCCTACAGGAGGGCCTCGATGGCAGCGGCATCCGCGCGCTTCGCGTCGAGTCGAGCCTGCGCCGCCCGGTTCCAGTCCAGGACGTCCGTTTCCGCCTGCAGGAGGGCCTCGATGAGAGCGGCATCCTCGCGCTCCACGTCAAGTTGAGCCTCTGCCGCCCGGTTCAAGTCTAGGACGTCTGGTTCCGCCTGTAGGAGGGCCTCGATGGCAGCGGCATCCGCGCGCTTCGCCTCAAGTTGAGCCTCCACCGCCTGGTTCACATCCACGACATCCGGTTTCGCCTGAGGAGAGCCATGATGGCAGCGGCATGCGTGCGCTCCGCATCGAGTTGAGCCTTTGCCTCCCGGTCCTCCTTTAGTATCGCCGGGTTGAACCGCTGGTCCGCCTGCACCATGGGGGACTCGGACGCCGGCACGAAGTCGACGTCCATCATCTCGTACCCATCAGGGGCCTTCTGCGCCGCGACCTCCGCCATGAACATTAGATCGGCTTCCTCCTCCTCGTAGCTTGGCTCTAGAGAACTCGGGGATTGGCCCGCCACAAAGTGAGCTTGGGAACGGAGGTCTCTGGCGCCGACCGCCACCGCGATTTCTGCACGGCGCTCCGGCGTCCGCATCTTGTAGTACGTGATCTTGCGGCGCATCATGGCTTTCCGGCGAACTAGGGGACGCTTGATGCGGGCTAGGGGATCGAAAGGTGGGGGAACGGGCTGGAGATTAGGTGTGGTTTTAGGGCAGTGGCTGGCGTAGGCCGAGCAGCGAAGGTTCTGGTGTGAATAGTGGTTCCGGTGACGACCGGTCAATCGGTTTTGACTGTACATCGCTCTTGTCGCCTTGGCGTTGCAGTCTGGCACGCTGGACCGTCCACGTCGCTCACCGAATGGAACGCACTTCATCTTGCGTTTTCGCTCGCTTGTGGGACCGTAGTTGAGAGCAAACCGACGTCCCTCCCCCTCCCCCACCCACGTCATTTTATGCGGAGTAAATAAAAACAGAGGGAGTATACTACGGATGAGGATCCCCTGACGTGGCCGAACCCATTGAGTAACTGACATGCGGGGCCTAGCAAGCATGGGTTCCGCCAGTAAGTGACCGAAAGGGAGGGTAAGGCAGGGATACGTATGTGAAAGGAGCTTCCAATGATATAATTTTCACATTATACATCTCATGTACTATTAATCTTGTCAATAGTCAAATGCGGTTTTGAAAAACGCATTAGAGCATGGTTAATAAATATAGCCAGTCGATGGCTATAAGGAACTGCCATGTCATCTATAGCCATCATCTATTATATTCACTCATACAGTAGTGTGGGCTATAAGGTTGGCTATTTCCCGCAAAAAAATTATAAGGTTGGCTATTGTATTAGTACTTTTTGCCATCTCCTCTCCATCTCTTTCTTCATATTTATTGTACGTATTTAACTAGGAATGCGTATATAGCTAGGCTCTTGCATGAGAGCTCACTCCCCTTACTTTTTCACATCTCTATCCTCCACATAGGCCCTATATAAAATGGAAGGAGGGAGTACAACTATGAGCACTGCATACTCTAGTACAGATGTTGTCAGTACTCCGCTAGTAGTATTGGACAGGGAGCTTAAAAAAGTTACTATTGGACTGGCTATACGTGGCGAAATCCTAGTAGGAAGAGCATGCGCGAGAACAAGCACATTCACGTGGTTGAAAACAAATTGGAAACCATCTCGAGTACAAATCTAGGAGTACGTACGAATCTAACAATATTGATTGGGCATTGTTGAATGTTGATACTTGGCCGATGCTATGATCACCGGTTCAAAATTTTGAATACCCTTTATATATGATTTGCGGATGCTATGATCACCGATTCAAAATTTTGAATCCGCCTTAGGTATCACACATGCCCCCACTCGTTCTCTCTAGATTTCATCTTGGGGTCCGGAGATCGATTGAAAGAGGACTAGGGTGGGTACAATATGCTCGGTTCGCTTATGAACATACAATATACTCCCTCTAATCTACACAGACCCCCCCCCCCGCGCGGGTCATTTCTAAGCAGACCAAACATTTATCTCCTTGCACGACATGCAATTGATCTCTGGACATCAATCGATCTCGTCAACATGTGTCGGGGCATGCATGAACCGAATGGGATGCCAAAACTAAGATGCGAAGCGACACGTAGTGGAGGCAAAGTGAAACTTCAAATGAACCATTTGTTTGTATGCATGTCAGACAAATTAAAAATATACATTGGAAATACAAGCATGGTCTAGGCCCACATGCGAATGATACTCGGCAGAATGTTCAAATGAGGCATGCGGGAGGCTGGAATCGACCGGAGGGCGACATGATCGATGGAGAAGAGGGTTGGAGATGAATGAGAAATAAGCAAACGCCACATGATTATACTTGATCGTCTCAAATAAACAATAAGTTGTCTTGCTTGGCCTACATAGTGAAAGGCCTAATGCGCAACGCGGAGCACTGATGCTCGAATATGGCCGGGAAAACAGGGAAACCGACATGTGGGGCACACCTGTCGGGATGACGTAGTGCAAACTAGTCCAATGGAGGAGCTGGCCCACGACCTCCTCGCCACCGGCAACCATTCATGTGGGTCGTGGGCCCAACAACGTGGCACAGCTCCAGCACCGCCTCTGGACACGGCGACCGCGGTGAGCGACACGCTCATCGTCGCTAGACACGGTCGGTTTTAGTGTGCTGAGGGTGGCGTTAGTGCTATGGCACGACCAACAGCTAGTATGTTTGGTTTGTGCCCAAGGTTGCCCCATCAAAGCATTGGGTAGCCAAAATTTTGGTTGAGGTTTTGGTTGCCCATGATTTGGCCGACATCGGCAAGAAAAATGAACTAGAGTTGGCTAGAGTTCATTGGCATGCCAAAAAAATGGCAACCATCCATTTTTGGGTCATGACCAAAACCTCAAAAAAATGGCAACCATCCAAACAAAGACCAATCTTTGGGTCATGACCAAAATTTTGGTAAGGTGCACTTTGACCACAATCCAAACACACCCCAACACCCGGCTCGACGAGGATGCACGGGGCGCCGGGACGCGTCCGCGGAGTGGTGTAGCGCGGCCAACTGCATCCTCGGGACCTGAGACCATGCCGGGTCGTCTTGCTTTTTCAGTGACATGCATCGATCGCATGTGAGCAAAGGGCATCTCCAACGTTGCCACGACCGCAGCTGACTACCCTGGCACACCAAAAACCCTCGTCCCTCGCGCCGTCGCGCGGTGCGTTCCCAGCCGGTGCCAGCTGCCCGCATTCATGTCGTCCGTCTGTATGCCGTCTATAAGAGGCTCGGTGCCCGAGGAATCAACTCCGGTGACTTAATGACGCACTAGGACGCTTGGCCTCACCGGAATGCGCTACTTAAAGCGGCGACGCCCAGCTAACCTCCACACCATAGCGCATCGTCCTCCTACCTGGCACCACATCCGCCATGATCGCAAGCGCGAACGCTCTGCGGGAGAGCTTGTCTTTGGGGATGGAGCTCGAGGTCGCCGCCCTCGCTCAAGTCGCCACACAAGCGGTGGCCACGCTGGCGGCCAACGACGGGAGCACCGTCAGTCATGCGTCCTACTTGCCGCCGTCCAATGTCCGGCACCGTCGAGGTCATGGACTCCTCCGAGGATGAGTAGGGAATGGGAGGCGGCAGGGCATGGTGTGCCAACTGGCCGGTCCGTCTCCCGTGTTCTACTTTTCCTCGCCGGAGACCGCACCTTCACTCCACGGGTCTTGACCCCGTCCCCGTACATGGAGATCGCAGTGGAGGACGTCGGTCGCCACCGTAGAATAGGTTTAGGGTCGGGTTTATTTTATTTTTCTGTCCTATGAAAGTTCGAAATGTAATGAAAATCTGCCGTGTTTACATTAATCTCGGCCGGTGTATATGAACTTTCACAATAATATAGTATATTGTAGGAGTACTAGCAAGATGCCCATGCATTGCACGGAAGATCAAGATCTTGTGGGAGAGAAGGATGAACGAGGGAAGGTCTTATCTGCAAATGCACATTCACGCATTTCACATTTTTCAACATCTACGGGAACCTGCGAAAGGGTTAACGTAAATTGCCTCTCTCTCTCCTCCCCTGATTTTCATGGTGGTGGGCCCCTCCCTCCCCCAATCTACAATCAACAGCTCACACGTTTCACATCATGTTAATTACGTAGATGGGACTACGTAGGTGTAGCATTACTCGTCCTAAAAAACCCAACTAAGCCAACCTCCCAGCATATCGCGCGGGAAAAGACCCGGCCGCTCCGTTTTAGTCGGGATTACCGGATTACTAGTAGTAGTATCTATGGATCGCGCGAAGCAACAAGTTTTTTTTGAGGGGGCAAAGCACCTAGTTTAAAAGGAAAAAGGCGGTACACTCACAGCACCCCTGTCGCGGTCGCATTGCACCCCACACACGTTCGGTCCTACACACGGCTCACGCAAATGGAACGTGCTTCGGCTTGCCTCTTCACTCACACGTGGGACTGCACTTGGAGAAACCGACCATGCGCCAAACTCCCCCCGCCCACCGCGCGAAAATCCTCCCCCCACCCAAAAATTCCCCCCAGATCCTAGATTCAACCGCCCTTCGGCCAACTAGCCAATAATATTCCCCAAACCCCCCTCCCCCCGTCCCCCTCCACTCCATTCGCTCCGCCAAAGCCGCCCTCCCCGCCACGCCGATAGGTCAGTGTCGCGGTTCGTCGAGGGGACGCACGGCGATCCTCTCGCTCCCACAGTACACTCTCATAGACTGCCGTCCTCTAGCCGCACCGCCACCGCTGGCGGCGTTCTTGTGGAGGCGCACGGCGGTCAGCGCCGCCACCGCTGGCGACGTTCGTGTGGAGACGCATGGCGTTCAGCTTCTCCCACGGTACGTGCATTCTAGACTGAGGCCCCGTGCATGTCAGTGTAGCGCTGAATGTTAGCTGATAGACGCTGTTAATCTCACTGTTTGCCGAAGTAGTTTATAGTCAATATGCTCTGCTTAAGAAGCTTCCTTGCCCTGTTCTGCACTCAATCTGCTTAGCTGAGATGGCATGCCAAGGCCGATTAGTTGCTAAAATATCCTGCCATATATTTATTGTGACGTAGATTGCCATGGTCTAGTAGCCAATCTGTTAGGTGAAATAGCTCTACACCATTTTATACTCGATCTTTGTTGCTGCGATGGCCTTCGATAGTTCGATGGCTGTGTGCTTGGCCTCATTGACTACTGAAACAGCCTGCCATAATTTAGCACTCAAATTTGTTTGCTGAATTAGCTTTACATATATTTCGTTACTTATATGTGCTCGTCCAAATATCTTGCCATAGCTTTAGATATCGACCTAGGTATTTTCTTCTGGACTTCATAAAAAAGCATATATGTTTTTCCTGTAATATCTAGTAGAAGAACTAATTTGTATGTCTAACAGATGGACAGGACTTGGATAACTTCTGCTCGAAGATTCTCCGCTGCATATGTCGAGGGGTTGAAAACTTCATGAACTTTATCAGAGCTGAGTACGGTGGTCGGAAATCAGATGTGCTCTGCCCGTGTAGCAGTTGTATGAATTCAATTACAAGACCCCAGTCAACTGTGCAAAATCATCTACCCTTGTATGGGATGTCGGTCACATATACTAGGTGGGTTCATCATGGTGAAGCTGTGAACGTCAATGTTATTGACTACGTGGAAGCAGCAGACCACCATCTTGATCTGCCTGATGCTCAGGTGGAAGAGGAGGAGGTGGAGGTGGTGGCGGAGTCAGTGAGTTTGACCAACATTGAAACAATCCTACGAAATGCTCGTGCATTCCGTGAACTTTCACCTGCAGAAGAAAAACGATGGGCCCGCATGTTGGAACAATGCAACGTGGCTGTCACCCCAGGAAATAAGCTGCCAGTATTCTCAGCTATGGTCACCTTTCTTCAGGTGAAGACATCTGAGCGGATGACCAACAAATCATTCGATGCAATGTTGGCTGCTTTCCGCAAAGCTTTCCCAGATGCGTCTGAGCTGCCACACACCTGCAGTAAAAGGAAGAATTTCCTTCGTGCAGTTGGAATTGGATATGATATGATCCGTGTTTGTAAGAATAATTGTGTTCTGTTCCGGAAGGATTGTGCCAACTTAAGTGAATGCCCGAAATGCAAATCATCAATATGGAAAGATGGCGATGTTGTGAAGAGGATTCCTCATAATGTTCTGAGACATTTTCCAATTACACCAAGATTGCAGAGGTTGTTTCATGATGCTGAAACAAGAGAGGATGTACTGTGGCATTCTAGGAACCAGGATTTCAGAGATTAGAATGTAATGAGCCATCCATCACATGGTAGTGAGTGGAAAAGCTTCAATCAGAAGCATGAAAAGTTTGTTGCTGACCCGAGAAACATTATACTTGGCTTAGCTTCAAATGGATTTAACCCATTTGGCCACCAGAGCGCCACATATAGCATGTGGCCAGTGCTTGTTATCCCCTACAACATGCCTCCAAATGTCTGCACCAAAGAATAAAACTACATGATGGCCTTGCTTATCCCAGGTCCAAAAGGTCCTGGAAAGGATTTTGATTTGTTCATGGAGCCTCTTGTGGAGGAACTTCAACAGCTATGGAGGGGTGTTCTCACTCGAGACCTATATAGCAGCCCACCAGCTGATTTCTTTCTGCGTGCTGTTATAATTTGGTGCATCCATGATTATCCGGCTTTGGGCACTATGTCAGGGCGAACGACACATGGTTACAATGCATGTGTTCACTTTGACAGGAATCCGCTGTCATACGCAATACTTAGCAAGATCTGTTACATTGGACACCGTTGTTTCCTTGCCAAGGACAAGCCGCATCCTAGAAAATACCAAAGACATGTGTTCAATGCAAAGCATGAAAACCGTGATGCGCCAAAGAGGCTCACCGCCGATGAGTTGCAAGTGGAATTAGAGAAGGTCAGGCATATTACACCAGGAAACCATCCTGATAATGGTAGCGGGAAAAGGAAGCGTGGCAGGGCAGAAGAGAGATTATTGTTTACCCGCAGGTCCACTTTGCGGGACTTGGAGTATTGGAAAGATTTGGATCTGCGGCATAATCTTGATGTGATGCACATTGAGAAAAATATATGTGACAGCATTATCGGCACACTTCTTAATATTGAAGGCAAGACAAAAGATACCTTAAAATCTAGGATTGATTTGACACACCTGGGTATCAGAAAGGATTTGCTGGTGCAAGATGAAGGTAAACCACGGGATATGGCACCAACTGTGTACGTCTTGGACAAGGTAAAAAGAAAAGAATTCTGCAAGGTCCTGTCATGTGTGAGATTCCCACATGGATTTGATTCCAACCCTGAAAGGAGAGTCAATGCAGATGGAGACAAGGTACAAGGGTTGAAAACTCATGACTGCCACGTCCTACTTCAAAGGGTTTTACCTGTTATCCTTAGAGGATTGGGCCGCCCTGACTTATACAGAGCAGTTGCAGAGTTGGGACAATTCTTCAGGGAACTCTGCAGTAGAAATATCAAGATAGATGCTTTGGAGCGTCTTAGAGACAAGATACCAACTATCCTATGCGACCTTGAGAAGATATATCCTCCAGCCTTCTTTGATGTGATGGTGCATTTGGCTGTTCATCTACCTGATGGGGCACTACTTAGAGGTCTAGTACAGTATGGCTGGATGTACCCTATTGAAAGGCGGCTAGGCACTTTCAAGGGCTATGTTAGGAACAGAGCTAGACCCGAGGGTTCCATTGCAGAGGCCTACCTTGCTACAGAAGCGTTGACATTCTACTCAAAATACATTGAAACAGCTGATCAGCTTAGCAAAGACGTGGATGAAGACAATCCCGGGCTCAATGTTTTCGATTATTCTGTTCGAGTTACAGGGAAGAGTCGACAAGAGGACAAACCTAAATATTTGGACAAAATGGTTTGGTATGTGTTGAATAACTGTCCTGAGATACTACCTTATATCAAGTAAGTGCTAAGTACTGCAGCTTATACATCGTAATCTACTAAACTTGCAGCACATTCTTATATTTTAGATGTTTGATGTGATCACTATGTTGTGCAGCATCTACAAAAACGAGTTACTGCCACAAAATCCAAGAAACATTGACAAACTGGTTATGGCAGGATTTGCGAAATGGTTCAAGAGCTATGTAAGATTTTGAATTGCACTATCAGTTTTTTTAATATATTGAGTACATAAGATGATCAGCTTGTCTATTTTCTAACCATAGGTTAAGAAGATGCGGGAGGATGGGCAGGCAGTTGATGATGCCCTTTACTCACTAGCAATGGGTCCTGATACTCGGGTAAGACATTATGAATCTTGCGTTGTTGGAGATGTGCGCTACAACACCCTTGCACGAGACGAAGGCAGGAAGACACAAAACAGTGCCATCATGAGCATGGATACGTATGACAAAGAGACAACTGAAATGTATGCTAACATAACAGACATTGTTCAGTTGCAGTATATCTCCTGTTTCGAGGATCATCGGTGTGTGGTTATGTTGTGCTGTCGTTGGTATAACCTGTTTTCCAGGATCGCAAAACCCAGAGCTGATGATTATTTCAAATCCATCAATGTCAAGGCGGCGTACCAGACCAACGAGCCTTTTATTTTGGCAAATCAAGCAACACGGATATTTTTCTTGGAAGACACATTTGCACGTAGCGATGACTGGAGAGTAGTGCAAAGGTTTGAGCAGAGGAATTCGTTTAATGAAGTTGCACAACAAGATGATGCTTACACTGCTCCTGATGTACAAGATAACACAGATGTTCCTAATATCTTTGAGAACCATCACGTCAATGACGCGGGCGAAAAGATTGCCTGTCGTGCTGTGGACATACAAGAGTTGATCAAGAAGAAGCCAACGTTCGAGGACGTTGAGGACGAAGAAGAAGATGACACCATGGGGAATTACAATTCAGACTGATACACATGGCGAAGATGTTGACGCTGCTGCTGCGGATGATGATTACATTGCTTTTGTCGTATTTGCCTATCAGAAGACGTTTTTTATCTACTATGTGAAATTGTGTTTGCTATGACAACTGAAACCTGATGAACATGTTGTTTAGTATTTTCCTGTGAGAACATCACTTGTTATGTATGCTGATTTGTGTTTGGTGATTGTATGACGACTAAAACATGATGACATTGTTGTTTAGTTGTACTCATATTTGGTTGTGAAACTTGAATTTGATGACATAGTTTGCTGTTGGACTGCAATTTGCTAGACGTCTTCGAATGAGAACAAAGCTGACCCGACAGGTCCTCTGCTAATTTATTTATTTATTACCAAAAGGGCCTCTGCTATTTATTTATTTATGAGCAAAAGGGGATACCCCCTGATTTCCGTTAATAGAAATCATTAGATGTTCACAACACTACGCCCAGCCTGCTACACGGGTTTCATTCATTACTAGTTTCAGCAAAGTGCTCATGTCATAGCCACTGAACACATCACGAGTGCTACATACACTGCAAATAAAGAGACAATCATCCTACAGAGCACATCGATTTTGCCCATTATCTTCACAAGCTTTTTCATCTCCTCATTGTTGTCAAGGCCGTTCAGCAGCTGTTGCTTGGCCATGATCAGAGGAACTGCATCTTTAACCTTCTGCTCTGCATCTTCCTCTTCTGCCGTTCCTTCAGTTACTTGTCCAACACCCCAACCTGCTGGTATTGGGATTCCTCTGCTAACCAAATAATCAGCATAGTTGCACTCCCCCACATCAGCAACTTCCCAGAAATACAAATCACACGAATCTTCCCTTTTCTGCACGAATCAAATTGGAAGATCATCAACCAAACTATTAAAAAAATCAGCAACTGAAAGCAGCAGAACAACACTTAAACATATTATTACCCCATGATTCGGGCATTTGTAGAAGACTCGGCCAGGGTTGAGGATTGTGGTTGAGACGCGACGGATGACTGTGCGTGATTTGCAGCAGTGGCACCACACCAACGGCAGCAGGTTGCGATGAGCAACCAGCTGCGGTGCGCGTGCTGGCGGGGGTGTGATGAGACCCACAGGCGATGGTACGGGTGGCGACTTGGCGCATATTTGGTTGTTGCCTGCTGAAGAGCAGGTGGACGAGCAGCCAGCGGACATGGTTGCTGCGGCCAGAGCTTCTGATGCTAGGCAGAGTAAGTAGAGAAGAGGAGAAGCGAACGTTGGATATGTCAGTTTCATTACTTGCAGAGTAGCATACCACCATATATAGTCATAGTCTAGGTTTGGATTCGAACCAGCTACAGGAGCACGTCTCTCTTTTTTTATAAAACTCAGCAACGCCTCTTTACTGGTACACTAGCTTGTTCTGTACGCCTTCTCAAGTCTTTGATTCCTCCACCTGACATCTGGGACCCACTGGAAGGGCCTCTGTATTTCGCGAAAAAAACATGCCCCCCGCTGACAGGTCAGACCCACCAGCTATCTTCGCACGCAAGGAAGTGCCTCCTTATTACGCACACAAAAATGAATACTCCCCCTGCTAGCTGGAACCCAGCATCGTGGGAGGCTGACTTGTGGGCCTACCAAGTTGACGGGGACGGAGGGCTTTGTCAACTTAGTCAATATGAACGATTCTAGCTCCAGTTACCATACGATGTTCATCCAACGGTAGTAGTGCTTCTTCAACCTCTGGTCTTCTTGCTCCAGCCGCCCAAACCAGCGCCGGTCATGCCGCGTGCTCCTACCTCCCGTGGCTGGTTGTGATGCCGCGGAGGCCTCACCGCCCCCTACCACTCCCACCGCTCGCCAGGCTATCCCTCCACTCACCCACACCCCCTGTTATTCTGCGGTGACGGCAGCCTCACACCGCAGCCGAACTAGTGAACCCTCGTACTCCTCTCTGCATGGGCATCCACTGCCGCATCTTCCCTGGCTCCGCGTCATCCCCTTCCTAGGCCTCGCCGTCGTCCACCGCCTTGGTGCTCTCGGCGCGGCGCGGTCAATGTGGTCAACGACCGACTTCTATCGGAAGAGTACTGTACGTGGAGAGGCTGACAGCTGGGTCCACGGCCACAGCCCAGTTTTTTTGTGATTTGCCAAGTAAGTCGCTTTGGCAGGCCTGTTGGGCTGCAAATCTTTCAAGACGAGGAGAGCTTCATTCGGCTGGCCGAGAAAATGGCCTATCAGTAATGAGAAATGGGTTGTACATTTTTAAAACACATCAAACCGGCAATTAGTTTCAAATATCTTTTTTTCATTTCGATATTTTAAATTGCATTGATTTTTATGCGTGGACAATTTGTTGGATTTTATATTGATATACATTTATTTTTAAAATCAGTTTGAATGTGACTCAAAATTTCGGGATTAAAAACAGTTCGGACCGCACCGAAATATGCAAAATTTCATATAATTTTTTAACCGTGGCCACAATATGGGCTGTAATGCTAACAAAAAGAATATGTGCTCCAAAAAAACCTTAAGAATTAGCAAATGGGCTGTAAATTATTAGAAATAATGGCAGATGGGTTGTATGATGTTTCCACAGATTTGAGGCTTTCCTAAAAAAAAGGTTGACGCACAAGCAGTGACTGTTGGATGTCCATCCAACGGCCGTCGTGCTTCTTCAATCTCTGCTCTTCCTGCTCCAGCCGCTCAAACAAGCGCGGGCGGGACTGCCTGCTCTCTCCTCCCCGCGGCCGGCTGTGCTGCCGCGCAGGCCTCACCGCCCCACCGTACTCCCATCGCTGACCTAGCCATCCCTCTACTCACCCACACCTGCTGTTATTCTCCGGCGACGGCAAACGAACCATTAAACCCTCGTACAGTCGTACTCCCCTCCGCGTGGGAAACAACTGCCGGGTCTTCCCTGCCTCCGTGTCGTTCCCTTCCTAGGCCTCGCCATCGTCCACCGCCCTGGTGCTCTCGCCGCGGCCTGGTCAACGTGGTCAACGACCGACATGCATCTAAAGTGGACTGTACGTGGAGAGGCTGACAGCTGGGTCCACGACCGCACGCAAGGAAATGCCTCCTTATTACGCGCAAAATAATGATTCCTTCACCTGACATCTAGGACCCACCGAAATGCCTCCTTATTACGCGCAAAATAATGATTCCTTCACCTGACATCTAGGACCCACCGAAAGGGCCTCTGTATTTCACGAAAAAAACGTTACCGCCGGTGATAGCTTAGATCCACCAGCTATATCTTCGCACGCAAGGAAGTGCCTCCTTATTACGCACAAAAAAATGAATACTCCCCCTGCTAGCTGGGACCCAGTATAGTGGCAGGCTGACTTGTGGGCCTACTAAGTTGACGGGAACGGAGGGCTTTGTCAACTTAGTCAATATGCACGATTCTAGCTCGAGTGACCATACGATGTCCATCCAACGGCCGTAGTGCTTCTTCAACCTCTGGTCTTCTTGCTCCAGCTGCCCAAACCAGCGTCGGTCGTGCCTCGTGCTCCTGCCTCCCGTGGCCGACTGTGATGCGGCGGAGGCCTCACCGCCACCTACGACTCCCACCGCTGGCCAGGCCATCCCTCTACTCACCCACACCCCCTGTTATTCTGCGGCGACGGCAGCCTCACACCACAGCGAACCAGTGAACCCTCGTACTCCTCTCCGCGTGGGCATCCACTGCCGCGTCTTCCCCGGCTTCGCGCCGTCCCCTTCCTAAGCCTCGCCGTCGTCCACCGCCCTGGTGCTCTCAGCGCAGCGTGGGCAACGTGGTCAAGGAACGGCTTCCATCGGACGTGGACTGTACGTGGAGAGGCTGACAGCTGGGTCCACGGCCGCAGCAAAGAAGTGCCTCCTTATTAAATGCAAAATAATTATTCCTCCACCTGACAGCGGGGACCCACCGGACGGGCCACCATATTTCACAAAAAAACGTTTCCCCTGACTCCTGGGACCCACCAGCTACATCTTCGCACGCAAGGAAGTGCGTCCGGGCAAAAAAATGATCCTCCCCCTAACTGCTGGGACCCACCAGCTACATCTTCGCACGCAAGGAAGTGCCTGATAGTCAGGACCCACCTGGTCGAAGCGTACGTAGCATTGTCATTCTGGTCGCGAACGTGTACGTACATACTGGTCGATGTAGAGGCGCGCACGTGTCATAGTAGAGGCGCGCACGTAGCATGTACACGTACGTACAGCGGCCAGTGTGCAAGAAAGAAAATACGGCCACATACGTACATACGGGTAGGGTCTCGAATGCCTACTCGCGCATACGTACGGCCAGGGCTCATGTACATGGCTGGGTCGGAACGGAGAAACTGCGTCGTCGTCGTGTTCATGGGGAGCCAACCGGCTGGGTCAGAACGGAATGCGTCGTCGTGTTCATCGGGAGGGCTTGGACGGAACAACCGATGGAAACGAGGCTTGGCGTACCACAGAACGGAGGAAACGGCCTTGTGTTCGACCGGCCACGATGGAAACGAGTTCTTGTTCATTGGGAGGGGTCTGGCGTACCGCAAAACGGAGGAAACGGACCTCCTACGGTCGAAACGGGGGTCCTATTGATTGGGAGGGGTGTGGCGTACCGTAAAACGGAGGAAACGGACTTGTGTTGCAGCGCTACGGTCGAAACGGGGGTCCTGTTGATCGGGAGGGGTGTGGCGTACCGCAAAACGGGACTCCACGGGATACTGTTCATCTCCACAGTCGACCTCCTCCAGCCTCCACGGGCTACTGTTCATCCACCGTCGACCTCCTCCAGCCTCCACCTGCGACTGTTCATCCACGGGCTCCTGTTCATCCAGCCTCCACCGCGCGCTACTCCACCGGCTACTGTTCAACCAGCCCTCTCCACGGGCTCCTGTACAACCACCCCTCCACGGGCTACTGTTCATCCAGCCCTCCACCATTTACTGTTCATCCTGCCCTCCACGGGGTGGTCCTGTTCATCCTGCCCTCCACGGGGTCCTGTTCATCCAGCCCCAACCGGCTCGATCGATCGGGGTCCTGTTCATCCAGAGGCAACACCACGGGGTCCTGTTCATCCACCCCCACCGGGAACTGTTCATCCAACCCCCCCCCCCCCCCCCCCCCCGCAATGCTCACTGTTCATCCAGAGGCAGCATCGATCGGCTTCAGTTGGCAGCAATAGTGAAGAAATCGCTCGATCGGGTTCAGTTAACAGCCATCGATCGATTGCTCGGGTTCAGTAACGCGTAGCCTGCAGTGCAATCGCTCGGGTTCAGTTAGACCCCAACGCCTCGCTCGGGTTCAGTTAGAGCCCAACGCCTCGCACCCCACGCGCGTACGTGTATGAGAGAAACGCGCATCGCTCGGCCCCGACCACCCACCCTAACCGGGAACACCCCGATATTTTCCTCGCCCTCGCTTCTACCACCGTTTTTTCCGTCATGGACGGCCCAAAGAATGTCATGCAGCTGCGTCGCCGGCCTTCCCAGGACGAAAAGCCCATTTTCTGTCATGATTTTTTGTCATAGAAGTAGGACCCCACCACATCTATGATGATACCGGGTTTTGTCACAATTATCGTCATAGAAGTGTCATAAGTATGATAGAAAAAAATTCGTTCGGCCCAAAATGTCAGGATGTGTCTTTTTTTGTAGTGCCTTCATGCAATACATTCAAGACCTCGGCAGCAAGGTCTGTTTCGCTTCCGTGGCGCACCCATGGAGCAACGGCCAGGTAGAGAGCGCAAATGCTGAAGTGTTGCGAGGCCTGAGGACAAAGACTTTTGACAGGCTGCACAAGAGCGGAAAGCGCTGGATTGATGAGTTGCCGGCGTTTCTTTGGTCGATCAGGACGACGCCAAATCGAGCCACCGGCCAGACACCCTTTGCCCTGGTATACGGGGCAGAAGCAGTTCTTCCCACGGAACTCATATACGGGTCACCTCAAGTGCTCTCTTACGACGAGCTTGAGCAAGAGCAATTGCGGCAAGATGATGCAACGCTCCTTGAGGAAGATCGTCTTCGGGCGGCTGTGAGAGCAGCACGCTACCAGCAAGCCTTGCGACGCTACCATAGCTGCAAGGTTCATGCCCGAAGTTTTGAGGAAGGCGACCTTGTTCTTCGGCGCGTTCAGTCGGCCAAGAATTCCAACAAGTTGACGCCGAAGTGGGAAGGCCCTTATCGGGTAATACGAGTCACCAGGCCTGGCGCAGTCCGCCTGGAGACTGAAGATGGTATTCCAGTGAGCAACTCCTGGAACATCGAACATCTTCGCAAGTTTTACCCATAAGGCGCGGTTGCCGGGCCTCCCGGCAAGCCACCCTTTTGTACAAGATCTGCCGGCAAGGCATGTAACCCTCTGTACAAAGCCAGGCGCAGACCCTGAGCATAAATAAATGAAGCACTGGCGCCCTAAGTTATAGCATGCATGCTAGGTTAAGTCTCTCCCTCGGGTAGGGTTGATAGTGCTTAGCGGTGACTAACCCCTAGCCTAGAGGTCGAGTATGCGTCTTTCTGTCCTCTTTGGTTCGCAGGGCACATGGACACTTCTGCTGAGCCACTTGGAAGAAAGAGAACGAACCGGCGCTCCGGCCCCGGCAAGCCAAGACTGACGGGGGCTGAAGACACAAGGATCCAACCACGGCAAGCCAAGGTTGCCGGGGGCTGCGGATTCAGATAAGTCTTTCATCCCCTGTTATGCATTTCCGTATGGAACTGGGACATGTCAAACCTCGTTTATATTCTTAAACCACCGTGCTCCCCTTTCCCTGTACCCAAGAGCTATCCCCTGGGTCGGGACTTGGTCGTAGTCGCGGTGGCAAGAAAATGAACGAGGGGCCCAACTCTACTTCACCCCTGCCTCGGCCAAGAGCGTGAGAATAGTTGACTGAAGTGGGGGGGACGGCAAGGCCTGTTGACGGGCGACAATGTTTATCTTAAAAATAACAAGGATCCGTTCCTTGGCATGGGCCTCGCTAACGCACAAAGAACCCGGCAAGCACCCTTTTTCATTAAAAACGTCCCATACAGGTACAGTTCGTACGGAATAAAAAACATGAGCAAGGGGATTATGAGTTTTAAATCTAACAAGTGCCCGCAGGCTTACAAACTAAAAAAAGATAAGATGCCCATAATCCCTTTCTTGTCCCTCTCCTCAGGAGATGGAACAAGGTAGCAGGAGGGCGAAAGAAGCGCCTAGGCGAGGTGCGAGAAGCAGAAGGCGCCAAGAGAGCATCCCGGTGCCGGAGCTGGAAGATGAGGCAGCGGCCCGACGATACGCGACGAAGGCGTCGGTGCCCGCGTACTCCGACTTGACGGCCGCCGCCCGCCTTCTTCACCTTCTCCGGCCATCCTACGCCAGCCACCCAAGGAGGCGATGGGGAACGCGCCGATGGAGAGCTTGACGAGGAAGGCCCTCGGCAGGGCGCGTGGCCGAGGGAGGGGCGACACGGTCAGTCGGAGTCGGGGTCGGCGCCCGCCGCTCGACGCCCTCGTCATCGCTGTCGCTGTCCTCCTCGTCACTCCCGCTCGAGGAGGAATCTTCATCGTCGGAGGAGCTCTCCACGCAGCACTTCAGGCGAGTTTCAAGATCTTCATAGACCTTGACTGAGAGCAGGCCGTCCTCCATTAACTTGAAGTAGAGGACGAGCCCCGTCGTCAGGCTGTGGATGCGAGCGAACGTCTTCCATCCACGACGGAGGTACATGACGTGAGGAGCAGGGAAGTCGACGTCGACCCGCGTGCCGCCGTTCCCGCAGCCCCTCATGTGCAGCCTAAGAGTCTGGGGCGGATCGAGCTCCATCTCCCGAGAAAACGGGGTAGGGAGACGAAGACGACGGCGCGGTGGCCGGTGCAGCCTGATGAAGAACTCGCTAGGCTGGTCCCCAACGTGGCCTTCCATTGGAAGAGGCATCGCTGGCGGAGGCGAGGCCGGTGCACTGCCCCGTCCCCCTCTTCCCCGAGCGCCACGACGACCTCGGCCTCTCCCCCTCCCCCTTCCTCTCGTGGCCGGCTCTGCCACCGCGAGGTCTTGGGGAGGAGGGACGCGCTGTCGAGCAGCAACTCTCGCCGCCACCGTCGAAGGGCCGGTGCCTCCTCTCGCCATGGCAGATGGAGGAAGGGAGCCAAAGTGAATGAAGATGGACGATGAAGGGATGTGGGATGCCATCCCCCTCCCCCATCTTATAAAGAGGAGGGGTCGTGGCTCGGCCGCCCGCTCGACCAATCCGGCCATTGGGGTGCAGGGGATCAGGACCGACCCGCTGCCTGAATCAGCGACGGCCCGGTTTCCCGCCTCCACCACCTGCCACCTGCATGGAGGACACGCGGCGAGCAAGCGGAATCGAGGGGATGGATGAGGCGACCATTCCCCGCCCCGTGATCGTGGGGCACGGACACCTTGAAGACCACGACCCGACTCCACTTAGTAAATGAGCTGCACCTCTGCGCCTCCCTCTTTTTATGGGGAAGGTGCAAGCCGCCTCTTTACCACGATGTGACACATGCGTGCGGAATCCGCCCCATGCATGACCCCCACGTCACACACGACCCTCCACGTCGCGCGTTCAACGCGGGTCATGGGGAAGCGCAGCGGACGAAAAGTTACTACAGTAAAAGTCCCGCCCCACCTGCCTGCGCACCGTTCTGGGCCTAGCCCAAAAACGCGTCGCGCTTATGTGTGGCCCAGGCCCGGGGACTCAGGTGTACAAAAGTAGGGGCTCTCCTTTTGACCCCTTTACTTGTGCACGGGCAGTCGGAGCCGCGCGCCGCGACCACACTAAGCATGGCAGAGGAGGGAAGCCGGAGAGAAGCCGGAGCGCAAGGCAAACAAAGCAACGCCAAGACCAGAAACATAAAAGAGCAAGGGGGCGAGGTGGACTCCCCCGGCAACACCCTTGCCGGGGCAGCCTCCACGGCCCCGGCAAGGCGCTTGCCGGGGCAAATTGCCCGACGCCGGCAGAGCGAGCCACCCTTGAGCCCAAGGGTTCCAAACGTCACCAACAACTACATTGGACCCAGGGCTCGGGAGGCACCTCTGTGGTGGCATGCAGATCTTTGTCAAGATCATAGATACATGAGATCAGATGAGGACCAGAAGACGACGATCCTCAGCAGGATTCTAGCCGAGGAAACCCACAAGACCCCCGGCAAGAGCCATGCTGGGGACGACCACAGCGCCACGGCAAGACCCTTGTCGGGCCCCCGGCAAGACCCTTGCCGACGGCACCAGCAGGGCCATAGCCAGGCCCGCACCAGCCAAGACTCCACCGCCGTTCCCAAGCAGCTGCTAGCTCAACCAGCTGGGCAGGCACCTGCGTGGCGATGGGCGGCCTCTACACCGACTCAGAAAGCACCTGCGTGGTGGCATGCAGATCTTCGTGAAGGCTCCACCACCGCGCCACCTCAGCAGCCTGCCTGCCTACATGGCACCGCACACTTCGCTAGCCCCGGCGCATGTCAATGCGAGGCGAGGCGGCGACGGATGGGACAGGCCTCGTTCCCGTCCCCGATAAAGCTAATGGACACCTAAGTAGCGCATTTAATGCGCTTTGTCCTGGAACGCCGGGCGATAAGCTCGCGCCCTGTAGACCTTTCCACCTCCTGTGTGCCACTGTGGTGACACCTTTTGCCTATAAAAGGAGGCCCGAGGCGACCATGAGGGGGATTCGGCTCTTTTGGGCAAGTTACACCCCGTAGCTAGTTCAAGAACACAAGAATGCTCAATACATCCACCAAAGCAGGACTAGGGTATTACGCATCTTCGCGGCCCGAACCTGGGTAAACGATCTATGTGCTTCCTTTCAGACCTGCTCTTCTCACAACCCCGCGCCCGCCAACCGTAGAAGGGATTCCAGTGATCCCATAGGTGTCTTTCCCCCGACAAGGAGCGCCCTCGCCCAAGCCAAGGAGCAGGCAAGGGTGAGCAAAGCGGCCGCTGATAAAGCGGCTCAGGATTTAAAGGCCGAGCAGGTCGCCCGCCGCCAGTATGAGGAGCGGGTGACCGAGGTGGAGCAAGAGCTCAAAGACGCCACCGGCAAGTGCGAGGCCTTGGAGGAGAAGAATAAGGCCCAAGCTGTCGATCTCGCCAAGGCCCTTCAAGAGGTGAAAGAAGCGCGGTCCGAGTCCCGGGCGGCTCGTGAAGAGGTCCGGCAGGCCGAACAGATAGCGGCTGGTAAGCCCTTTCTTTTGCAGAGTATTTTATGCAGTCAAAGATATGCCTTGCTCCCTCGGTTGTGGAGTTCTCTAGACGCCTTTGCGGATCTTCCGAAGAGTGTTGCCGACCCTGCGCAATTATTCCGGGCCCAGGAGGGGCACACGACGGAGAAGCTCTTCTGGTCGCAGTACCTGGCGCCAGAGCGCCCTGCATTATTGAACAACCAGATGATGCAATGGGCGGAACTGCATAGGATGTCCGGATTGGCCATGAAGGACCTTATAGTCCGGCTATGGCCAACCGAACCCATTCCTAGCAGCTACTTCGGCCTAGTGAAACGAATCATCGACGCCCTGCCCCGAGTTGAAGCTGTGAAACGCTCGGCGTGCATAGAGGGCGCGTGGATGGCCTTTGCCAGTGTCAAGATGCATTGGGCGAAGATGAAGGCCGCCGTCGTGGCGGTCGAGGGCCCACCCGAAGGCAAGGACCACCGCAAGCCGGAGCGGTATTTTGAAGACGTCCTAGAGGGTGCTCAAAGGATGTCATATTTGAGTGAATGTATCTGGGTTGCCTAGACGTTGTTTCGTGAACCAAGGCTGTGTAATATATTTGTGCATTTTATCTGAAATCACTTTCCTCCTGTGTGGCCGTTTATTAATCTTGAAAGTTTGCCAGTCGTCGGCTTCAGCCCCCACGTAGATGCTACGGGGGTGTTTGGAGTAACGCAAGATCACACTTGACCCAACGTCTTGGTCTGTAAAGGAGGTGTCTGCGTATCGAACCAGGCAATCGGACTATACGGCTTTAGCACTTTCACTTAGCCATAGGAGTTTGACAATGGGGCTAAGTACTAGCCCCTGGTGCGTATGCGGTCATCCAAACTGGGATGCCATAAGCACATGACCGGACGAAGGCTGGTCCTTCGTATAATACGGAAGAAATCGCTAAGAGATTTATAATAGGTCGCTGAATTGCTGGCCAGCTCTCGCCGTATCATGACAGTCAGTTTTCGGCTTTCTCTACTGAGGTGCTTGAACGGACGAACCAGAAACACAATCGCAGTAGTTCTCCCTTTACTACCTTAGCTGAACGAGCGGAACGTAAGGTAGTAACCACAGGAGCCGGGCAACCCAACCATTGACCAAAGACATGATTCGGAGCCGATGCATATAATGCAGTATTCGGGACGCTGAAGTATACTCTGAGAGTGTTCGGACTTTTGTTTTTTTTAATATATGTGGCCGAATAAAGCCCCTGGCATTTTAAATCATGCCGAGGTGTATATCCCAATCTGGTGTGAAGAGGGAATACAGATTATGAAATAAACCAATACCGAATAGGGTTGGACAAAAACTGTTTCCATTATAGTCTGATTGATATGTCAAAACGTGCTCTTACAGAGAATGCCATAAGCATCAAGGCTATTTTACATGCCAAGAATTTGTAAACAAGGGAAAGCTGTATATAGGTCCTAAAAAAGAAAAGGTAGTCTTGAAGATCCTTTGGACACCCTGCCGCACGTCTGCGACGCTTTTCGCCTTGGTGGAGGATCCTTTGAGAGGATCGACGATCGTGTATATAAAAGGGGCCTGGAAAAGGGCCCTTGTACCACCGTAAAGTGATTTAGGTTTTGAAGAACCTGTAACATGCAAGAAGAAGAAGAAGAAGAAGCTTCATAGGATACCCAAAGGAAACTGTTGGGTACACCTTCTATCACAGATCCGAAGGCAAGATTTTCGTTGCTAAGAATGGATCCTTTCTAGAGAAGGAGTTTCTCTCGAAAGAAATGAGTGGGAGGAAAGTAGAACTTGATGAGGTAATTGTACCTGCTCCCTCATTGGAAAGTAGTCCATCACAGAAATCAGTTCCAATGATTCCTACACCAATTAGTGAGGAAGCTAATGATGATGATCATGAAGCTTCTGATCAAGTTACTACCGAACCTCGTAGGTCAACCATAATAAGATCCGCACTAGAGTGGTATGGCAATCCGGTTCTGGACGTCATGTTACTTGACCATGACGAACCTACGAACTACGAGGAAGCGATGATGAGCCCAGATTCCGTGAAATGGCTTGAGGCCATGAGATCTGAGACGGGATCCATGTATGCGAACAAAGTGTGGACTTTGGTTGACTTGCTCGATGATCGGCAAGCCATAGAGAATAAATGGATCTTCAAGAAGAAGACCGACGCTGATAGTAATATTACTGTCTACAAAGCTCGACTTGTTGCGAAAGGTTTTCGACAAGTTCAAGGAGTTGACTACGATGAGACCTTCTCACCCGTAGCGATGCTTAAGTCTGTCCGAATCATGTTAGCAATTGCCGCATTTTATGATTATGAAATTTGGCAAATGGATGTTAAAACTGCATTCCTGAATGGATTTCTGGAAGAAGAGTTGTATATGATGCAACCAGAAGGTTTTGTCGATCCAAAGGGTGCTAACAAAGTGTGCAAACTCCAGCGATCCATTTATGGACTGGTGCAAGCCTCTCAGAGTTGGAATAAACGTTTTGATAGTGTGATCAAAGCATATGGTTTTATACAGACTTTTGGAGAAGCCTGTATTTACAGGAAAGTTAGTGGGAGCTCTGTAGCATTTCTAATATTATATGTGGATGACATATTGCTTATTGGAAATGATATAGAATTTCTGGATAGCATAAAAGGATACTTGAATAAAAGTTTTTCTATGAAAGACCTCGGTGAAGCTGCTTACATATTGGGCATCAAAATCTATAGAGATAGATCAAGACGCTTAATTGGAGTTTCACAAAGCACATACCTTGATAAGATTTTGAAGAAGTTCAAAATGGATCAGTCAAAGAAAGAGTTCTTGCATGTATTAGAAGGTGTGAAATTGAGTGAGACTCAATGCCCGACCACTGCAGAAGATAGAGAGAAAATGAAAGTCATTCCCTATGCCTCAGCCATAGGTTCTATCATGTATGCAATGCTTTGTACCAGACCTGATGCGTGCTTTGCTATAAGTATAGTAGGGAGGTACCAAAGTAATCCAGGAGTGGATCAATGGACAGCTGTCAAGAACATCCTGAAATACCTGAAAAGGACTAAGGATATGTTTCTCATTTATGGAGGTGACAAAGAGCTCGTTGTAAATGGTTATGTCGATGCAAGCTTTGACACTGATCCGGATGACTCTAAGTCACAAACTGGATACATATTTATATTGAATGGTGGAGCTATCAGTTGGTGCAGTTCCAAACAGAGTGTCGTGGCGGGATCTACGTGTGAAGCGGAGTACATAGCTGCTTCGGAAGCAGCAAATGAAGGAATCTGGATGAAGGAGTTCATATCCTATCTAGGTGTCATACCTAGTGCATCGGGTCCAATGAAAATCTTTTGTGACAATATTGGTGCAATGAATTGCCTTAGCAAAGGAATCCAGATTTCACAAGAAGACCAAGCACATCAAGGGACGCTTCAATTCCATCCATCATCAAGTGTTGGAAGGGGACATAGAGATTTGCAAGAACATACGGATCTGAATGTTGCAGACCCGTTGACTAAGCCTCTCTCACGAGCAAAACATGATCAGCACCAAGACTCCATGGGTGTTAGAATCATTACTGTGTAATCTAGATTATTGACTCTAGTGCAAGTGGGAGACTGAAGGAAATGTGCCCTAGAGGCAATAATAAAGTTGTTATTTACATTTCCTTATATCATGATAAATGTTTATTATTCATGCTAGAATTGTATTAACCATAAACTTAGAAAATGTGTAAATACATAGACAAACAGAGTGTCCCTAGTATACCTCTACTTGACTAGCTTGTTTATCAAAGATGGTTATGTTTCCTAGCCATAGACATGTGTTGTCATTTGATGAACAGGACCACATCATTAGAGAATGATGTGATGGACAAGACCCATCCGTTAGCTTAGCACTATGATCGTTTAGTTTGTTGCTATTGCTTTCATCATGACTTATACATGTTCCTCTGACTATGAGATTATGCAACTCCCGAATACCGGAGGAACACTTAGTGTGCTATCAAATGTCACAACGTAACTGGGTGATTAAAAAGATGCTCTACAGGTGTCTCCGATGGTGTTTGTTGAGTTAGCATATATCGAGATTAGGATTTGTCACTCCGATTGTCGGAGAGGTATCTCTGGGCCCTCTCGGTAATGCACATCACTATAAGCCTTGCAAGCAATGTGACTAATGAGTTAGTTGCGGGATGATGCATTACGGAACAAGTAAAGAGACTTGCCGGTAACGAGATTGAACTAGGTATAGTGATATCGACGATCGAATCTCGGGCAAGTAACATACCGATGACAAAGGGAACAACGTATGTTGTTATGCGGTTTGACCGATAAAGATCTTTGTAGAATATGTGGGAGCCAATATGAGCATCCAGGTTCCGCTATTGGTTATTGACCGGAGATGAGTCTCGGTCATGTCTACATAGTTCTCGAACCCGTAGGGTCCGCACGCTTAACGTTCGATGACGATCGGTATTATGAGTTTATGTGTTTTGATGTACCGAAGGTAGTTCAGAGTCCTAGATGAGATCACGGACATGACGAGGAGTCTCGAAATGGTCGAGACATAAACATTGATATATTGGAAGGTCATGTTTGGACACCGGAAAGGTTTCGGATAGGTTCGGGCATTTTCCGGAGTACCGGGGGTTACCGGAACCCCGGGGGGGTTAATGGGCCTTCATGGGCCCTAGTGGAAGAGAGGAGGAGGCGGCCAAGTGGAGGCGCGCGCCCCCCAAGCCCAATCCGATTGGGGGGGCCTTTCCTTCTCTCCCTCTTCCTCTTTTCTTCCCCTCCTAGTTGGACTAGGAAAGGGGGGAACCTACTCCTAGTAGGAGTAGGATTCCCCCCTTGGGGCGCGCCCCATGAGGCCGGCCGACCCCCTGCTCCACTCCTTTATATACGGGGAGGGGGGCACCCCAGAGACACACAACTTGATTTCTTAGCCGTGTGCGGTGCCCCCCTCCACAGTTTTCCACCTCGATCATATTGTCGTAGTGCTTAGGCGAAGCCCTACGTCGGTAACTTCATCATCACTGTCACCACGCCGCCGTGCTGACGAAACTCTCCCTCGGCCTCAACTGGATCTAAGGTTCGAGGGACGTCACCGAGCTGAACGTGTGGAGATTGCGGAGGTGCCGCGCGTTCGGTACTTGATCGGTTGGATCGCGAAGACGTTCGACTACATCAACCGCGTTACTAAACGCTTCCGCTTTCGGTCTACGAGGTTACGTGGACACACTATCCCCGCTCGTTGCTATGCTTCTCCTAGATAGATCTTGCGTGATCGTAGATTTTTTTTTTTGAAATACTACGTTCCCCAACAATGAAGTACACCTTAACTGAGTTCTTCAATCATATCCCATTTTTTCACAATAGGGTTATGAAAACCCATGAGATGCAACGGAGGTAACATCCGTTCCTAGGTTCCAAGACAAGATCCTCAAGGATAAGGATCTTCCTTAGTAGGGGCAATTGTCAAGACTCTAAATCTCTGCATTTCTTGTACTCGATCTAAAGAATTTGACACCTAGCATGAGCAGAGATGAACCGGTACGAAGGTTCGATGGACGCTTAGGATTACTTCGCTTGTGTGGCGATCAACGACTAAGAGTGTCTATGACCTCCCATGTTTACTTTCACGCCGTTGCTTTCATTCCCTTGATTGCTACAATGAACTGATAGGGCGCTAGATGTCGTGTTGTGATCTCCTTCTTACTGCTATAGACTCGCCCCCTGCGATCGGTGGATCAACAACTTCCCCTTCTCTAAGTTGTAATAGTTTAGCTCTACAACCCTAAAAGTACTTTGTAGAATTGCATTCATCTCTG
This sequence comes from Aegilops tauschii subsp. strangulata, assembly GCF_002575655.3. Taxonomy (NCBI): domain Eukaryota; kingdom Viridiplantae; phylum Streptophyta; class Magnoliopsida; order Poales; family Poaceae; genus Aegilops; species Aegilops tauschii. Next base: position 7,868,008 of record NC_053039.3, read on the forward strand.
AAATTTGTATCGCACTATCAATTCCGGGGTATCTGAAAGTGAGTGGTCCGAGATATCCTTGTGTATGTGATCCGTGAGATTAGTTTGATCATGTTACAATTTAATGGGTTGTCCTATAACCCAATAGCCAGCAATCTAGATATTGACATGCTAGTTTATTTTTGCGGGAAATGTTGTAGGTTTTTATTCCTCCAAATTAGGTTTACGATCCTCCATTACAAGTTCTAAGATAAAGTCTGGAGAAAGTCGCAACCGGCATTTGGTTTGACCCTCACTTCTATCAACATGAGCCAGTCGATCAACAACTAAGTTATGCTCTTGACCAATCTTTTGAAACGCAACCTACACCAACACAAAGACCCAACTTTGCTGCTAAAAATGGACATTGCCGGAGCTTTTGAGATTATGTCATGGTCTATCCTAATGGAGCTCTTCTCCCACATGGGTTTTCGCAACCAGTGGCGTGACATGACATCCCTGCTCTGGAGCACTGCCTCTTCTTGTGTGATGGTGAATGGTGAGCTCTTGGCCTAGCCCTTCACCCACCGTAGAGGCCAGCGTAAAGGAGACCCACTTTCTCCCATGATTTTCACTCTGGCAATTGCATTTCTCCACTGAATCTTTGCAAAGGCAGCAACAACTCGACTTCTCAACCCGGCCAGCTTGCCACCATCACAGCTAAGAGTGATCCTTTTATGCCAATGATGATACACTCTTCATGCCTCCGAAGCCTGCGGACATCATGCATGCTATAACCAATATGGTGCTAGCCTGTTTTGTTGTCGCCTCTAGTCTCGTCTACAACTTGGAGAAGAGCGGCATACTCCCTATTTCCTGTGATGACATTGACCTACCTACTCTCGTGCAACAATTCCCGGCAGACCGAATTCTTAAGAGGAATGGCCCGGGCTCGGAGTTCTGCGCTCTTTGTGCCGCCCTGAAGGACACGAATCATATATTTTTTTCATTGTGTTTTGGCCAAATTGGTTTGGAGCTGTGTCAGGTCATGGCTCCAGGTGTCTTGGGACCCAGCTTCTTTCCCTGAGCTTCGGGCCCTTGCTAATTCTTTGGTGGGTGTCACAGAGAGAGTTTTCTGGGTAGGAGTTGGGGCGATATGTTGGACCTTGTGGAGTACCAGAAACAAGTTTACTATCGAGCATGTTTTTCCTGCTAAACCTGTTGATTGCTTATTTAAATGTTGTATGTTCCTGCAGCAGTGGAGATCATTGGCTAAGCCGGATGACCGGGATGCTCTCGACCTTCTGATATCTAAAATTAGGGCCTCGGCGTCTTCTTTATCCAGGCAGGAGCATGCTGCGTAGTGGCTTTTTCCATCCCTTTTGACTAGTTGTTGGCTAGGTCGTTTTATCTCTCTCCAGCCTGCGTGCCGTGTTGGTGGCCTGGGTGCCCTGTAACTCTTACTCTAAACTCTAGTTGTGTCCTTGTTTGGGGACGTCGTCGTGTTCGCTGGTTTGGTTGGTTGGTTTGCAACTCTGTCTGGTGACTTTATTTATAAAATCGGGCTCATGCCTTTTCTCTAAAAAAACAATTCCTGGTGCCATTGCTTCATTTCCCATGCACCTACCTTGGGCTACCTCTGCACTACAAGAACATCACCTGAGCAGATATCCAACCAATCCTGGACAAGCTGGCCTCCATGCTCCAAAAATGCATGGCAAGCCCATGCCCGCTGATGCTCGTCTCCGGCTGATCCATTTGGTTTTATCAGCAATCCCAACCTACCCGATTACCATCTTCAAGCTCGGTGCAAGGGACATCAAAAAAATCGACAAACCTACGGAGAAATTTCCTCTGGAGATCAAGGCCGGACGCAGACAAAAACTTCTCTGTAGCAAAGGCGCTCGATAGACAACAATGGCTATCAGGTTTACACCGCATTTCCTCAGAGTCAGAAATGAGGCAATTCACTAGCCTCTGGGCAAGATTGCGCCACATCGTTCTTGCTTTGGCAAGACACGATGTGATCACCTGGAACCGCAAATGCTGCTGCATCCTACACTACTAGCCCCGCCTACCGTTTCGAGTTCTTTGACTCCATTGCCGATGGAAACTACGGGAAGCTCTGGAAGTCCAAGGTGGAGGCCAAGTACAGATTCTTCTTCTGGCTGTTCCTAAAAGGCAAGATCCTCACCAATGACAACTTGGCTAGCCGAGGTCTTTTAGAATATTGGGCCCATTTATGGGGCAGCCCAATAGGCAATTTCTCAAATCTCAAAGGCCCATGTGTGTGAGCAAGTGATGGAGTGGAAAGTTTAGTCCCATCTCGAAAGCTGGACGAGTTGCACACTTTATAAGGTGGAGTGTTGTAGCACTTGTAAGTGAGTGAGAATAAGAGAGCCTCTCACGCACTCCTCCTCGCTCGTCTCAACTTGTCGCGATCGCGTTTCGAGCCTCGACAAATTTTGTCTTTATTTTTGCTGTTTTGGAAAACTCAGTCTGGCTAGAGTCGTGACGGACACGTCACAGCTTAGTCGGTTCGGGCCGCTCCCGCAATCGACTCGAACGTGCGGCGTGGGCCTCCCACGCTGCACCTGTTAGGGTTTTCCAAACCGCTATATAAGGATATGCTGCGGGCGCCGCAACACACATCGAAACCAATCTAGGTTTGCCACCTCTCCTTCCTTTTGCCGCCATCATAATCCACTCCATCCCGAGCGCCGGCGTGCACCGGCGAACGGGAGAGCAGGTCTCCGAACCACTCGCCTTTGTGATCCAGTACAGGAGAGGGCGAATTATGTTTCTGGGAAGCGCAACGCGCGACTGCTCGTTGTCTTTATCCAGTATGGAAAAGCGCAGTATTTGGACCACCTTTAGCTGGCCAATACTTTACAATACTGAGCACAAGATATGCATCATTTAGCAATGTATACTATCACCCTGAAGTGGCCATTACTTTACAATACTGAGAACAAGCTTTTACACGTATAGTAAATTGCATTTTATCTTTACAACAAAAGATTTTCCATCTTTACCCCCTATCACCCCCACCACCTACGCTTTATATTACATTTCCTGCTATACCCCCTCTCCTGTATCAAATGGCAACTACAAACTACAACCCCATGCTCTTGTAGGCATGTTATTATTCTGCCACTAGGAGTTTTACAAATGCTGTCACCCCCCACCCAATCTTTGTGTCAATGGTCCTGATCTGACGTATCATCATCATTCAGGCCACAAAATCATGCAAAAGAGGCGATTGCTCGAAGCGTTGCCGCTGATCCATCTGGTTCAAAGATTCGTAGTCTGAAGATGCAATGCTAACACCGAGAGGAGCACCGGCATTGTAGATGTCATCGTCACTGACACCGGGGAAGTTTGCTTGGGCATTTGGAACCGACAGGCCGCTGCCAGAGTGCTGTAGGCCCAGCGTCAGTGATACGTTGCCGTTCCCGTACCTCCCAAGCTCTGCCAAGTGGTAGGCCATGAACCGCGCGTTCTCGTCCGAGTGCTGCGCGACGGCGTTGTGGAGGAGGAGGCCTCCATCCGCCTCACCGGATCGCTGATCCTTCATCATCAGGTTCATGAAACTGTCATCAGGGTTGGCCTCGTTCTGGAAGCTAACAGGTGCCCCGCCAACATTCATAGTTCCGATGCTGGCTCTCGAATCGCTTAGCTGGCTGGTTTCGCAAACCCGAGCCCTGGCGTTCTTCAGATCTTCATTCTCTTCTGAAGATGCCACTTTGTTCTTGCTTCTCGACACATTGTCGGAGGAAGAGTTGGAGTCTTGCTCCAGATCACCAGTCTCTTCTTTGTACATGTCTTCAATCATTGGTTTCCAAAGGCGGACACGAGCGTTTATGAACCAATTCGAAATCTAGAAAAGCATGAAACAATAAAATAAATATCATTGAAGAAAAAACAGATAGCTGTTATAAGGAGAAAATACAAGTTGCAAGTTTTATGCTGTGGTTGGACACAAGTAAATAATATGAAGTAAAATACAAACAAGTACAGTGTGCAATGATACAAATTTGAAGACAAGTAAATAAGTATTCTGATATTTCTACGTTTATTCGAATTGCAAGATTTTTTCAGAAATAAAATCAAGTGTAGATCAATGATTTCAGCACAGGAAAAAAACAACAGTATGTATTACCTGACTCCTTGTCAAGCCAGTCTGCCTTGCAAGCATCAACTTTTCAGAATCTTTTGGATACCTGCAAAATTGTTATGAAGAATGATAAGACACGAGAACAAATGGTCTTGACAGAAAAGGAAACAACAACAAATGGATTAAACTTCATGAAGAACGATACTTACGGGTGAAGGAAGTGTTCAAAGAGCCAAGCGCGAAGAACTGTAACCGAGTTTTCAGGTAGTCCCCTCTGTGGTCTCCAGGCATTCTGAGGAATCATACCGTACTGTTGGAAAGCACGCTGTTGCCTTAGCTGCTGATCAATGTACCGAAGACGGGTCAATTTGCCTTCCTTGCTAGACGAATTTTCTTCCTCGCCGAGCTTCTTCCTGATAACATTGATCTGATCATTGATAGCGTCCTTCAAGCACCGGAAATGTCGCGAGATTGTCTGCAGAGCAACTGCGGTGTAAGGCTTGGCAGATCCGGGCCCAGCCACCATGTCAAAAGATGCAACCACATTTTGCATTTGGTGGTAATAGTGCTTGTATTTCCGGTCCACCTGAAATATAAATTTTTATCTTAATGTTAGAATAATTTACTACCGTAACAAAAAACACTGTGCAAAATACAAAGCAACATTCATTCTTAATGGATAGAAGCTACTTATGTCAGTCTCATCCAGAATCTACCAATCGATTCGCTAACATCAACGTGTTAAAAGTCAAACTAATCGGTTATACATATTGACAGTAAGTGTCAGTAATCAGAAATCTGCATTGAGTTGTTTGTATTTTAGAAGAAAGAAAGGTACAAGCAGCAATTGAAAATAGTCACCAACTCACCTCATCCAACATTGCCATCAGTTTGGCCATCTTGTTCTGAAGCTCTTGCTTCTCAGCAGTGGACAGCTCAGGTGCTGCATTTGCGCCGGATTCTTGCGATGCGCCCTCACTTTTTGGCCCTCCATCGGTCTCTTTGCCATCTGCTTTACCTGGTTCAGCTTGCTCTTTCTGAGCTTTCTGCTTGATGTTCTTCCAAACATTCACAACTTCATCTAGCACTTCTTGAGCTGCCTTGAGATACCTTGAGTGCCGGATCGCACGAGAGGCCTCAGACTGCATGTTCTTCATCCGGATGTCGTCTATTCTAAGGCTTTCCTGGTACGAGTTTGGCGTCAACATGTCTGGTTTGATAGACCAGTATGGCAAGGACGGCGCGAGGATTTGTGTGTTGAGGCTCAGAGACAGCCCTTGGCCTTGCCCTTGACCTTGACCTACCGGAACATCCGACGAGTCATGGTTGTTCAGGACACCAAACTCGAACTGTGCACCATTGTGGGGATCATCATGGATGAGTTCAGCACCACCACTCTGTGCTCCATCCATCATATGCATCAACATCTCATTCTTCATATCTTTCACATGACCGAACGAGCGCTGCCCATGGTGGGAAGCAAGCATGTCCTGCGACTCCCTTGCCGATGAGTCCTGGGACATTGCAGAATGATGGCCATGGCCAGGCATCTCCATGAAATTCTGCTGAGTCTGCAGAATGCCACTGAACTCAGTGTATGGCCCAGAAGACGGATTGTTCAGATAGAGCAAGTTGCCCAGAGCAGACGACATCGGATAGGATGCACCGCCCGGGTCTCTCGAGTACATGTCTTGCGACTCTCTTTCGCTGCCAGGGCTCGAGTAGTAAGTAGCCATCTCTCTTTTACTGACCAAGATCACCGTGAAGCATAGATATTATTAACAACCAGTAGCAAGTTTCAGTAGAAGATCAATCCAACCTCCTGCAATTTATTTATTTTGCGGGGATCCAACCTCCTGCAATTGACAGAAATGAAATGGGCTGATAAGAATATGCAACCAAATTTTAAAACTGAGCAAGTATTCTTTTTACTGATGTAAAAAAAAAAGGGACTGCAAGTGTTTGTAAAGCAGTTGAATAAAAGATCTCTACAACACTCTGAACGTGAAAAGTTTGACAACAAAAAAACAGCTTGCTCTGCAGTGGCAGCAGTAGCAAAACAGAGGTCAGTCTTCACAAGTTGGAAATCAAAACTGAGGTTCAGGCCCGGTTTTGGCAGGATTTAACCAAGTCTGTTTGAAATGCAGTCCTCTGCAAAAAAAAACTGCTCGAGAAGTGGGATTTTTGCAAGGTTCTGCAGGAACTGACAAGGTGACGTGCGAATTTGCAGGCTAAAGGTCCATATGTGGTCCTTCAGACATTCAGATTGGATCAAGAAAGTTTTGGGCTCTGTGCTCCTCCTTTGTTATCAGGATAACAGGAATATATGCTTGTGAATTCCTACTGTTATACCAACCCAAGTAGCCGGATAACACAAGTAACCAGAATCAAATCATTGCACCAGTGTATTCCTTTTTTTCAGTCATTCAAGAATCATATGGACAACGCCACGGTCTTACTGCGGAAAAACCGCAGCCATACGAATAAACAGAAAATTGCATAGATAACTAGAGTTTCAGCGAACGATTATCGAGTGATTAGTTACCGATCGTTTGCCAGGAGTACCTTGTTAAACCAACATGAAACCCCTCGAAGACGCTCCGCTAGCGCGTTACCGATGCGACCGTGGCTTCCTGATCAATCTGCAAGAAGAGAAGAACCTGCTCAGCATAGTTGCTCGCCGAAATTCTGTTCGAAAACTCGATTTTACGATGCGAAAGAGGCAGCAGAGCCAGGAGGAAACTCCAAGGCAGCAATTTCGCAGTTTACAAGCTACTCCATGATAAAGCTAAAGTAACCACCACTTAGTTTTGATAAAACAAAAGAGGTAAGGTAGGATTTGATTAGCACCAAGAATCTTTTATAGTGTGGTGACTCAACACAATTAACAGCTTCAAAAAGGCAAGGGTAACAGGAAACAGAGCTTTTGAAGAGCTGGGCTTGATGAAAGGAGGAAATCAAGGAGAAAGAAGAAAAGACTTTTACAATTTGGCCAGCAATCACAAAGTCCCCTCCACAGATAATAAGCTCAAATTACAGGTCAAGAAACGAACATGCTGCTGTAGAGAGGAAAACAGAGAGCTTGGCAATTTGAGAAGGGAAAAAAGAGAGAAGATATCACATAATTCAGAGGGGGAAACACTGAACTCAAGAAGAGAAGAACATACTAGGCAGCAAGAAAGGCAGGAGCTATAATAAAGGTAATAAAAAGGATAAAAGGGGCCATATTTTTCTCCTGAACTTTCAATTCCTCGAGAAAATCCAACCACCTCAGAATCGACTGACACCCGTGCAAAATCCGCGAACACCGAAAAAACGAGCTCAAAATTCAGAAGGCGTAGCAGAGCCCTACTTCTACAAATCCAGGAAACCGGAAGCACGGACAATAAGAGCACAATTCAGCGAAACCCTATCATCGGACTGAAAGCAGAGAAGGGCAAAGACGAAGGTAAGCAAGCAGCCATACATGCAAGAAGAAGAGAGGGTGCAGCCGCAGGGAGACGGAGGTGCAGAGCAAGGCAGGCCAGGTCATAAGAAAATGGAAGGGAGTGAGGGAGGGGAGGGAAGACCTGGGGGCGAGGGTGTGCTCCTCGTGGGGGGCAGGCAGAAGAAGAAGAAGATTGCATCCAAAGCTGATCTCCTCCTCCTCCACCGGGCTATGGAGAGAGTAAGATAGAGAGAGAGAGAGAGGGAGGGAGGGGAGGGGTGAGAGGAGGGGGTGGGGAGAAAGATAATGGATCCTCCCAATACGGGGACAAAATCAGATCCCAGGATTAAAATACCCAAAAAAACCAGAGCTCAAAGGGAGAAAAAGCTCCTCCCTTTCTTGCTCTGTTTCTTCCCTCAGAGTTGCAGACCCCTCCTCCCTCTCCCTATCTACTGTGCAGCAGCTGCCTAAATAAATAAAAAAGAAAAAAGGAAAAAAGAAAGGTGAGCTCAGAGAGAGAGACCACCCACTAGCAGCACAGCAGCACCAAATATGGAATAATTTGGTTTCCAGATTTATTCTTATTATTAGTTGGTGTGGACTGGGCAAGAAGATTATTCGTATGTTGGAGTATGTATGTCTACTCTTCCCTTCCCTTGCCCTTTAACTAACCTTCTCCTCCCCAACTGCTGCCGCTTGGAGCCATTTGCTGGTGTAACCACCACAAGTTCCGGCTACTTGTCGTCGCCCCGTCGGCTTGTTTCTCCCTTCACGATAAAGTCTATGCCATGCCACAATTTCCACACATATATGAAAAACACAGACAAGCAAATGAATTTCAGAGCTGTTTTTCTTTCAGACAGAGCAAAAAAAAGTTGAGAGTTTTTATCCTGCAGCTGAAGCAGAACCACCAGCAATAGCTAGTGCAGCTTGGCTTTTGGTCTTGGTGCCAGCTAATGGAGATATGCAGGCAGGATCACCAAATCATTTGGGGTTGAGGGGATTCATCACGTGTGACATCAACGCCCCAATGGGAGGGAGGGAGAAAACAATTAGTGGTGGGGTTCTTGGCCTGGCCTTGGGTGGTTCATGTGGTCCACCAGCCAAGTTCATCCTCTCTCTATAACTCTCTCTTGCTTGTTTGGAGAGCTGTCTTGAACCCAATTCAAGGCCCTTGAATGGATTCAAGGAGATGGCATCCCAGTTGAGGCGGCGACAACGCCCCCGCGGCGGATCCCTTCCCGGCGCGGCGCTCAGAACATAGACGAATTTGGGCTAAATTTTGCATGAGCAGAATAGAATGAATGTCACCACACAGCATATATGGAACCAACTAGGGGCACAATATTACAGCATGCAGCTAAAAATACCATTCTGTGTTTCCCATGTGCTAAAGTGTTATTGTAGAATTTTTAGCTCATATATATATTGTGCTTTACTTTTAGCAAAAGTACATGCAAATTCTTTTTATTTTTAAAAAACACTGTGCTTTACTTGGCTGTGCAGTAAAAACAGCACTAATGTTGTCATGAAGACCCAATTATCTTTACTGTCTTCCTTACGGCGAAGTTACGTTGCCGCCCGCTCTTTTTCATCGTGGCTACCGCGCCATGGCCACGCCATCTATATATGTATTCAATGACCTTAGCGCACACGTGATCCGTGATTTAGACACAATCCGGCCAACCAGGAGAGCAGCAGCGCTAATTAAGTGCGGTCGCTAATGGTGGTTAACCCGGTAACCTCTCTTCAAATCAAAGGCAGGGGGGAGGGGGTCTTGCTGCGCACACATTGAGGTTGGGAGTGGGTATTGTGGTTAGGGGTGGTCAGGTGGATGGATGGATGGATGGATGCCCTCCTCCATCTCCTAACAACCAGTGGGTGGACCTAAATCCCAATCCAACACTTGTCTTGGACTTTAAATTAGAAATGCCATCCCCTACCTGCTGCTGCCTTCCCTTTTTATCCTACTACTACTAGTACTGCTATAGCCTCTTCTTCTACCATCTTCCTTTTTTTACTTTCTGGTAACCACCCACTAATTACCCTTTTTTCACCACCTTTCTAGCTGGTCAGCAGGATAGCATATTTTAAGCATGATTCAGTTCCATCAAAATGTAAAGATGGCAAGAAAAGAACTATTTCATGATTATTGCAGCAACAATCAAAACTCATATTTGCATCCTGATATCAAGATGAGGACATAAAGCACTATAGAGCACAATAAACAGGTAAATGATTGAGCAATATGTAACTAATTAATCGGCGTGCGAAACCTTATGGTGCCTTGTTAGTGAAGATACACGCTTGGATTGGCTGTTAATTTGTTTTTCAGGGCATACCAAACCAAGAGGAGTTTCCTTGCAAGTTGTGGCGGGTTCTAGCAAGCATCGACTGCCGATATCTTAATTAAATGTGCGGGTTTAGGATAAAATAATTGGCATGATTAGTTTGATGGATAATTAATTTGTTGTTTGGCCGCCTTGGTAAGCCCTCCTTCCTTGGGTCCAACTAATAGCCGTTTATGGATTATAAATATTCCTTTCATGCAAAACAAACAGAGCATCAATGAAACTGCCATCTAACTCCCAAACACAGTAAATTAATTACCCTATAAATAAAACAAACATATGGTGCAAGAAAACAAGAGGAAACTGAATTATGCCTAGGCCTGTTCCCACGAATATTCGGTTAGCACGGATATTAAAGCCCACTGTTTTGCTAAGCTGTTGCTGAGGTAGGCGTGACGCGTGCGATTAATTAGCACTACTATATTGGCCACACAATATGTGGTAGGGGGGTAGGGGTTGCTGTCATGGTCCTTGATTTTTAGTGTGGGTTGCTGCTTCTGCTTGCTTACTCAGCTTTCCTACATTAACTACTGGTATCTTTTTTCCAGGCCATTTGTCGCCATTATACGCGTGTTCCTACTTGATTGCTTTCAATCACGGAGAAGCTTCTCTTTGAATTTGGTGGCCGCGGCGCGCCACGTGGCCGCTGCTGATTGGACGGGCTAATCCTCGCTGTCAAACCCTGTGAGCTTATACTAGTGCTAGTCTTCAGTATAAAAATCATCAGCTTTTGCCTTACCAGCTCAGGGCCTTGTTTGATTTGGTTTCCATGTGCGAAGCAAATCTGGTTCCATGCTTCAGACAAGATCTGCAGAAAGACCACAAGACCTAATTAAGCATATATGCAGAGTGATATGTTTTCTTACATGTCTAGGCTGCTTTAGAACCATTTTAACTTGTCGCGGAGGTGTGCATGTTTGATGTTACCGAAAACCTGACGTGTGTAAAGAAAATCGGCATTTACATGGTTTGTTTCATGCCGTGTCAGTTTGTCGATGACTCTAGCGATGTGTAATACACGGCATAGACAATGCGGATTAAAGAAATCTTGGGATAAAAGCCAAAGTCCACATATGATTAACTTAACTTGACTTAAACCAACTGGATCACCATCAAGGTGCTAGTCTATATTATTCTTGTCTCAGCCATGTCATCACCCAAGCTACCAAACAGTAGTATATTAATTCTGAGTAGAATATAATGGCTTGCAGCCAGAGGGATTAGAAGGCTCTAAACAAGGCACTGATTGTGCCATTGTTTTAGCAACACCTGGACAAACACGTCTTGTCAAATGCTGACTAAACAAATACTAAAGTTTTTGTGCCACAGAAGCAAGGCCTGATTTTATATTGTTTTGCTGCTTCTTGTTTAATATGAGATAGATTTCACAAGAAAATTATTGTGTTGTTTAATTCAGCTTGGCAACTCTAGGTGAGGGTACATCCTTATTTGAATATTCAGAGGGCTGTTGGGGATCTTAGACCTTGTCAAACCCTAAAGTATGTCCAAACAAGATCATGAGATGGATTAAAAGAAGAGAGGAACATCAAAAGGCAGTTCAGTTTTCAGCTTTTTGTCCATGCCAATGATACCCATCACAACTTATTTCGATTCCTCCTGCCTTCATAATTTACCTACTGACAAACAGATGATCAAGTCTTAAACTGAATTTGTGCAGCCAATCAATTTGACTTGGTTCATTATTTTTACAAGTCATCCATTCCACTAATTAAATTTTAGCATCTATGTGAATTAGTCCCCAAAATTTCTATACTGAAATTTTACAGCTAATCAGTTTGATTTAGTTCAAGATTTTGACAAGTCATCCATTGCACTAGTTAACTTTTGGCATCTACAAATGGATGCTGAGCATCTGATAAAACAATAATTTTGTTTGTTTAGCTTTGCCGGAAAGCAAAATTGCCATACTTAGACATAGTCACCATCTACTTTCTGTATCCCTGGAAATACCTGTGAGAACAGAGGAGCATCAGAAGACTTGTTATGAAGAGTCAAGAACATTCGGTCTGTCCATAACTTGGTTTTCAGACGTAAAAACAGCTAGCCGCAGTACATATCATGGTGCACGTATATGTCAGTAATCATAACCGAAACCGACCTAACAATTCGGCATCCCTGTCGATCCCAGGATACATTTCGGGCACAAAAAATGCACTGAAAAGTTGCCTATGGAAAGAGACTAACATGACAAGTTCTTCGGCAACTCTTAGGCATCAACGACGGTGATGGACCGATCCATGCAAACGCAATCAACTGAAACATCACACGGATGATTGTGGGCAGAGCTATCCTTGTTCATATCAGTCATATATCCTTGTTCATATCCTTTCTTTCTTTTTTGGAGCAAACACATCACTTTAGCTGGCTATAAATATATGCACTCTCATGTTGGTACCACTGTAGCATCATACCATTATTTAACAAGAGAATTTCACCATCACAACAGTACTAATGGTAGCTAACAAGTAGCTGTGCATGTCAAGGACAAGCAGCAGAGCAGAGGCCGTTTGCACTTTTACAATGGTCAAAGGCTTCCCTCCTCTAGAACCCTAGCTAGATGCTATTGGGACCCCTGGCCTTTTTTCCAGTGACAAGTACACTGTGTGCATATACACCAAGGAGGAGAGGGTGGCACTGTTGTTCTGCCCTGTCAACATTTACTTCTCAACAAATTTGCACATTGGTCCGGCCCTCTGTCTGTGCCCTAGTGCATGAGTAAACCCATAGCCTTTTTGGAGGGAAATTATCTGCTGGTTATTGCACACATTTGGCACCTACCACAGGATATATAGAACTCTGGAGAAGATTGGTTGAGTTCTATGTGTATGTGCATTTTTTAGGTGTATGGGCATGATTAAATCCTGTCTAAGACATTGGACAAGGACATTCAACAAGACAAAAACTGGGGGAACAGGGCACCGAGATGCAGGCTTGATCAACTCCACTTGGTATTTAAACGCCTCTATTTCAGTTGATAACTTTGAATGGCCTCCAGTTCCACTGAATTTCTCAATTTATTTTGTTCAGAATAACAAAGAAGACGATTGATGCCCTTGACAGACTAGTATTTATCTCTTATGACTGATGAATGTGCATTGAGTCCAGAAGTAAAGCCTTTACAGGGAAACAGAAAAAGAAACTTGGAAATATATTTATGATAACTCTGAATGGATCAGAAGGTGCAGCAGATGCACTTGTAAAAAAAGGCATGCATTTGCAGCAGCTTTGTTCTGATGATGACACCATTCTGTTAAGAAGGCAAGATACACATACATACAGGTAGGAGCTGCAGCTATCAATTGCAATCTGACCACCATTATAACATGTGCCTCCAAAACCTAGTACTGAAAGGTGGAAGCAGGGCAGGAAAAAAGTGCTGCTGATGATGCAGAGATGGCTGGCTCCATTGACACACTACACAATCAATGGGCCTCCCAGATTAAACTGGCCGGCCACCCAGCTAGAGCCTAGAGGATGGCCACATTGGCAGGCATAGAGTTCAGCAAGAACAGTACAAGGATAGGTTCAGTGCATCAACAGTGGCACTCTGGTATCTAGTTGTGGAGGGACAGATGGACAGGGCATCCCTGTAGCTGTACTGCACAACAAACTATTAGTCTTAGGATGAACACTCCTCAGATGAAATAAGATGATTTTAAAATGGCTTTTCCCTCTCGCTAGCAATGATTAATGGATTTAGACTTCACTGGGTTATCTTACCAGACACTCAAATGCCAAACTGATGCCGGCCCTGGATTAGATATATGTGAATGATCTCTTGTATTTTTGCTGGTGGTTAGCTAGGGACTGTCCAGTTCTACAAGCATCTAATATTGGACATGCTCATACTCATACATGCTGCTCCTCTCTCATTGGCTTTGGATGCTAGCTAGGTTTATTAGGGTCCATTTGTCCATGATGGGTGAAAGCTTCTTCTTGCATCTATGCTACCATATATATTATGTAGTGCCTAGCTAGGTGCTGGATTTTGAAACTTCTCGCCAAATTAAAGTATCGGTGGAGGCTAAACTCTAGATCAATATCACCACTTGCCAGAAGCATGACTCATCTTTCTAATTAACTTGTATGAACTCTTGTACTCCCTCTGTAAACTAATATAAGAGCGTTTAGATCACTACTTTAGTATTCTAAGCGCTCTTATATTAGTTTACGGAGGGAGTACATATTATTATTTTTTATGTCCATATACATATATACATGACATGTACATCCTTCAAATTCAAAAGGTGTAGACTTTTCTGGTCTCAACCATGAGCAGATCTGCAGACGTAGATGTATGATTCTTCATAGGAATAAATTAATAATACACCTTCAAATCAACACTTGCAAGCAACTAACTGGATAAACTTCATGTTTTGTTACTCCCTACCTGCTAACCTACGCGTCATCACTCAAACAACCCTAATTATCTCATATTTGATCCAGCACGATAATCAAGCGGCTGCGCGGTGCTGGTACTATGCGATCGTCAGGCAGGCAGGCTCCGTGACCACACAAGCAAGGATATACTAATCCGTATAATTAATTAAGCGCGGACGTACGCATGCCCGCATTGTATTGTAGCACCGTGGACTGAGGGAGGGATCGATAATGACCCCTCAACCGTACTTGGTAGCGTTTTAATTAATTTCAGGTCGTTAGAGGTTGGAGAGGCTGGCATTGCCATGCCATTTCCCCTCGTGACAAAGATGCTTGCCTTGCTTGCATAGTTGCATTGCATAGCCTTTTGGTCACCACCCTCTCTTTTTTTCCTATCATGATTGACTTTGCAACAGTAGTTTTGGGTCAAGTTGTTGCTCACGCAATTTATTATGACGCACGAGCTCGATCGTACACGAATGGATATGCACATGATCACAGATGAGATGATTCGTTCGCTCATTTTGGGCCACAGAAAGATGATCTCTCCTCCTTTTTCTTTTATCTTCTTTTCTTTTCAAGGACTAATTAAGTGCAGTCTCTACTACTACTCCCTCCGTTCCTAAATATAAGTCTTTTCAGAGAATGCAACGAGTTACTACATACGGAACAAAATGAGTGAATCTACACTGTAAAATACGTCTACATACATCCGTATGTTGTAATCCATTTGAAATGTCTAAAAAGACTTATATTTAGGAATGGAGGGAGCATTTGTGAGGACAGATTTGTCTTAGCACGAACCCTATCACAAGTACAGCAAGTATAATGACAGCTATACCGCTTAAATGTGGATTTTGTTGGGGTGCGAGTATATATCAGGGTACAGTGAAGTCGGCATCTCCGTATTCGAAGAAAGGTTATGTGTAGTCCAGTTGTAATAATCTTCACAAATACAGATGAATTAACGCTGTCCACAAATCCCTACAGTTTCTATCTGCCTCGACTTTTCTCATCAGGATATATATATATATATGCTTACCCCCAAAAACAAAACAAAATAACTTTAATCTTGTCGTGGCCCTTAATTATGATGTCTGGCTAAGCTAGCAGTAAGTAAGAAGGGGGCTAGGCATGGTGGGAACATTATTGCGGCCAGCCATGGACCATGGCATCTGGCGACGGGCGGGAAGCGATAAGCGCGTGGAGAAAACCTGTGTGGTCCGTGATTGCCTTCCTTCCCCCAATTATTGGCACAATCTTCCTCCTCTTTCGATCCCAAGGGGAAGAAGAAAAAGGAAATGAGATGGGTGCAGATTATGATGATGGTGCATGCATGAGAGAGAGAGGCAGGCATGGGCCAAGATTTTGGTGGATCGCCGTTCATTCATTCATTCGTTCATGTACTTGCATGCTCATTCTAGCTAGCCTTGCAGCCCATTAACCCAGAACGCCCACACCTCACTGTTCTTCAGTTTATTTTTGCTATTATCAATATATTGTTGTTCTTCTGTTCCTTTTCAAGGCAAAGTAGAACGCTTAAACAAAATCATGCTGCATTGCACCATTCAAGATGCAGGATGGAGGCAAAATAGCATGGAGTATATATAATCTGATCGGGAGGAGTGACTTACACCGCACTGGTCACAGCAGATTTCTGCTGAGCTTCTCCTGATCTGCAGTTCAGAGTTCATCTGAGTGCATTTGGATTACTCCATCCATCTGGATCCACATGCATGGAACCATGAACTATCCTCTTGCATTCTGCATCATCAGCCTTTCACCTCTATCAACAGATACAGACATATTTCTGCTCATCATCAGCCAGGTCACCTAATAATAAAGTACTGCTACTACTAAGTAATCTGCACTAGCGTCGTCAGTCTTCAGTGAAATCTCGCAGATTGTTCGCTCGATAGAAGCTACTCCCTCCGTTCCAAAATAGATGACTTAATTTTGTACTAACTTTAGTACAAAAAAGTTGGGTCATCTATTTCGGAACGGAGGGAGTAGTTTGAAGTATGAACTAGTGTCAGTTTGATCAAAGGCTATGTATGAACTACACTAGTGTCCATCGAAAACTCAGTGGGATTGATTGATTCGTAACAAGGGACTGACCGATGCAGTACGAACAGTCAGGAGGACGCACGAGAAAGAAACCTAACCTCGATCAACTCGCCGCGCCGCCGCGGATGAGATGGCCTCCGGCTCCCGACAGAAAGTGCCTCTCGATCCTACGTGAGTCTCCGTGGACGGTCGCCGCGTAATCCCGCCGCCGCCGCCGCCGCCTGCCCTGCCCATCGCCGGCGCCCAGGCCGCCGCCGACCTCTCTGTTGTTTTCTTCGGAGTAGGCCTCACCTCTCTGCTCTGCCAAGGTGAGTGGGCCTCCACGACATACCCTCAGACTGGGCCTCGCAACAACGTTGCTCGAATGGCTCGCCCATCATCGCCCAGTGCGTCTGGCCCGTGTACCCTGGGAACGCACAGAACGTCAATAAAAAAATAGTTTTCCTTTTTTTTTCCTCTCCCGTTTCCATTTACTACATTTCTGTTTTCGTTAACCTGTTATTTTTGGTAAAATACACCAATATAACGTGTTTTGAAAAAAATACTCACGTATATCAAAGAAATATATGTGGACATAAGCAAATGTTCATGTGTATTATTCTTTTTGCACGGTTGTTGATGTGTATTACAAAAAATGGTTCTTGTATCCCAAAAAGTTCTTATACGTATATTGGTCATCACGCATTAAAAAAATTCATTGGGTGATCCAAAGAAATATTGTGTTTTTTTAGGGTAAAAAATATATTGTGTATTTGTTCATAAATAGTTTGGATTGCTTGCCACATGTGTCACGTGGTAAATAATTGTGTATTTTAGGGGAAAATGGTGTGTATGAAAATTATTATTGTGTATGGGGAACTTTTGAAAAAAAATCCAGAGAGAATGTGCGTGAAAAACACCATGTTCCTGCAGTATTTTTTGGCGGATCCCGTTTTGGGGGCAGTCCACAATTGGTGGAAGCTTGCTGGGGGCCCCATGATGGAGGGAAACCCCCACAAATTGTGGAGAAATATGGGGTGCCATGGACAAGGGGGGCCAAAATTAGAAAAGTATTCATTCCGTATTTTAAAAGTTGTTCATCATGCATTTAGAAAAAGAATCATTGCTTAATTGAAAAATGTTCATCTTCTCTATTATAAACATTCATGTAATTAATAAATTGTTTACACATTCAAAAAAATGATGTAATTTTATTAATGTGTCCACACATTCAAATAAGAATTTTGATGTATTTTAAAAAACTGTACTTTTGAAATTGTTGTGTATTTTTTGGAAAATAAATAGAAACAAAAAATGAAAGAGAGAAACAATAATAAAATTCTTCAGTCCTAAACAAATTGGCGTGGACTAGAGTTGAAACCCACAAAATCTCAAAACTAAGTCATGGTTCTCGCACGTGGATAGCTAACTTTCACGTACCCCTGTCCATGGCTTTTTTTGTGATATTCAATCCTTCAATTTCTTTATGGACTCCTCTCATGTCAAGTTTGGTCTACCCCTGACCTCTCTTGCATTATCGGCACGCTTTAACCCTCTGTTATGCACTGGCGCTTTTCGAGTCCTATGTTGCATATGTCCAAACCATCTCAGGGGATATTGGATAAAGCTTCTCTTAAGTCAGTGCTACCAAACTCTATCACGTATTTCATCAATCCAGACCTGATTCTTTCTTGTGTGGCAACACATTCATTGTGGAAAATATGCTCTAGAGTCAATAATAAATGTTATTATTATTATTATTTATTTTCATGTTCATAATATGTTTATATTCCATGTTATAACTAGTATGGATCTCGAGTCTGCAATAACCCTGAGGCTCGTAGGAAAACTCATATGCATGTGTAGAATAATAAACAGTAAAATATATTCCTAGTCTGGCCTCTAAGACTAGCTCAAGTGTTGCATACTGGTTATATTTTCCTGATCATGAGCATGAGTATGCCAGGAACTTTGAGGACGCAATGTTAGAAGAACAATTGTGTTGAACTGATCCAATTATTGTTATGCTATGAGATCCATTCGTCACAAGTTAATGGTTTATAACACAGAGAAAGTTAAACGTTTGCATAATTCCTTGGACCTGAGAGTTGTTGGGAAACAAAGCATGCAATTTCAAAAAAATTCCTACGCTCACGCAAGATCTATTTAGGAGATGCATAGCAACGAGGGGGAGAGTGTGTCTACGTACCGTCGTAGACCGTAAGCGGAAGCGTTTCACAACGCGGTTGATGTAGTCGAACTTTCTTCGAGCTCCACCGATCGAGTACCGAACATACGACACTTTGAGTTCTGCACACGTTCAGCTCGGTGACGTCCATCGCCTTCTTGATCCAGCAAGGTGTCGAGGAAGTAGATGAGTTCTGTCAACACGACAGCATGGTGACGGTGATGGTGAAGTGATCCGCGCAGGGCTTCGCCTAAGCACCGCGAGAATATGAACGGGCGTGTAAACTGTGGAGGGGGGCGCCGCACACGGCTAACAATTGATGTTCTGTTGTCTAGGCGCCCCCCTCCCCTCATATATATAGGTGGGAGGGGAGGAGAGACAGCCAGGGGGCGCCCCCTTTCCTTTTCCCACCGGAGAAGAAAGGAAGGGGAAGGAGTGAAGGAAGGGGTTGTGACACCCAAAAATTTTATTTGGCTTTTTCAAACTTTTATTTTATTTGAGGAGGGTATCTAAATTTTCTTCTAAAGAACCCACCCTCTCAAAAACTTTCTTTATGGCAAGAGTTTTATTTGGATTCACCCAAGACTTGATTTTTTGGTCTTGGAGGTTTTCCCTTTTTATTTGGACTCAAACCAAAATGCTTTTCACTTGGAAAAATGTCTTTTGAAAATTCCTTTAAAAAAAAGCCCTATGGCTTTTGGAATGATCCTTTTCCACTTTCAAAAATCTCTCTTGCCATGACCTAAGTGTAAATCCCCTCCCATAAACCTTTCCCCACCTTTGGATCATGATGTACCTCAACTACAGCAAGTTGAACCTCTCCATATATTTATTTTCCATTTATTTCTCATCAAAAACAATTTCTGCCTTCTATCTTGATCCTTGGAGGTTTTCAAAGGAGCTACCCTTTCTGTTTTGATTTTTGCCCCCAAACCAATTTCCCTAGCTAGTCCTTTGAGCCCTCAACCAGGATCCATGAGGATCCACTGGTCTCCAGTTCAAATTTTTCAAACTACACTTGCTGCAAGTTTGGACCTCATTTGCCAAATTTGATGAAATTCATTTGAATTCTTCTCCTAAAAATCTGAGAAAAATCAGGCAGCCTCTGGGTGCATTGAGAGGTCACCTCACCAAGTCCCAGCTCCAGGAAACATTTTCTTCTTGCCAAATCATTTCATCGAACACCTGCTGGACACTGTTTCTATAATGTTCAGTCAAGTTCAGTTAACAGTGTCTGAAACTACTGTCGTTTCTTCAGTGTCCGTTGTCGATCTCGCCAGTGCCCCGGCGTCGCCGTGCTTCCTGTCCCCTCCCCCTTGTCCTCTGCACCGCACGAGCGCCTGGAAGGTTGCGGGCGTCGGCGACGAGCAGGAGGAGGTGCGCCGCCCCGTGACCGACGGCAGCGGCGGCTTTGCGGCCACCAGAGAGAGGCGCAGCGCAGACGGCGCCGTCCAGCGCCGCCCAAGCCACCGGAGGCCGCCGCGTGGCCATCCACTCCCCAGTGCGCGCTGCCACCCTCGTCGTGAACTGCCAGGCGCGGAGCGCGCTCTCTGCCGCCGCCGTGCCCGTACGGCCGCCCCGACGAAGACCGGCGCCATTACGCCAAGCCCGACCAAGTTTAGCAGTGGAACGGGACCAGTAACTCTCACTGATGCTGCCTGGCCACCTAAACCCCCTGCCCAACCACTGCCTCGCCGTAATCGCTCGCCGGAGATTTCCCGTTCACGGCCACCCCCTCGAGCCGCCTATAAATAGAGGCCCCGAGCTCCACCTCGAACCCACACCACCTCTGCACACCTCCAACACCACACCTAGCCACTGGAAGAGCCCCGAGGGAGCCTTCTTCCCCAGCTCCGGCCGCCGCGACCCGCCACGGGATCCAGCTCGATTCGCTTCCGTGCGTGCACCTCCACCCCTCAACTCTTGCCAGTAGCTTCCCTATGCATCTACTCTCCTGACCCGCGCTTCAATTCGGAGTTTGCAGCACCCACCGGAGTTCTCCACCATCGCCCGAGCCGCCGTCCGCCGGAGAAAGTGTCGCCGTCGACGTGGTGCTCTCCGTCGGTCGAGTCCACCACCCACCGACGCGGAAGGACGCACTGATACTCTTGGTACACTCCGATCTCCCTGACTCGCCGTGGTTCGACACCGGCGACCACCGCAGCCTTCGGGCGCCGGCGAGGATTTAAACCTGACATGTGGGACCCCCACGTCAGCCTCTCTTCTTTCTCTCCCCGAAGCGTTTTCTGTTGGCGCCTTCGGGCAAGTACGTTTTCTCTTTGGGCTGGCGCGTTTCTCTTCGAACCGTTTTCTGTTTTCTCAGTTAAGTCCCTGGTTCTTTTCTGTTTCATCACGGATTAGTCCCTGGACAAAAACCCTTATAACTTTTTAATAAAAAGTGATTTTTGAGTGATTCTTTTTCTGACAGTCTTATATTTTTGTCTAGTTTTTTATAGTATTTATTTGGAAAAAATTTGGGACAACTTTTATGCACGCATTGATTTTCATGTTAGTATACGTTTTCGCTATACCGTAGGTTCCGGAAGAGGTGACGGAGCCGCGAACTTCGCCGAGCTAGACTCCGACTTCTCCGAACCAGGCAAGCATGTTTGAACCTTTGATATGACGGGTGTTTGCATGTTTGCTTGAATGGGTTATGCATGGCATATGAGCATCGGTGAGTATCTCGTTGCATGCGAGGCAACTATCCGTGAGTTCCGAAGTTACTGTGATCTCTGATGAGAGACGGCCTAGTCATGTGGTGACAGGAAAGGCAGCAAGGTGGTATTGTTGTAGCATGCCAGCCTTACGACATCCGATAAATCCCGACACTAACGTGGACTGAGTCACGTTACCGTTCTTCCCCCTCTCGTGCCGCCACATGTTTTCTGCAAAGAATATGGTTTCGTAAGTTGGTAACCTCTTTCCGTGTAAACACCAAATAGAGGGGCCGGGATGAGGGTTCCATGGCCCTGGATTAAAGCCAGTCATCCGGTCAGGGGGCATGGGTGTTTCCGGTTGGGACCGAGAGGGGGGCACCCCTTAGAGCGTGCGTATATAAATTTGATCCCATGCTACGCGAGGTTGTAGCCTCCCCGTCTCAAGGTTTTTCTTGAACGTTGCCGAGGGTGATCCCTGGCTTCGGAATGTTAAATGGGTGTGTACTGGTTAGATGTGTTACTTCCAAAACACCGTAAACGGAACTAGTCCCCGTGACTACTGAAATCCGTTGGCTGTGGTTAAAGTACAAACTCTGCAGAGTCAAATCCTTCCGAGTCATCGTATCCATGGTCAAGGATCGTGACCAGTGTATCCATATCTATGTCAAATCCTCGTGGTATTGTCCCCGGTGAACAAACTTGAGTGGTAAACTTGGTTGAACGTTATTCCTGTGGATGGACTAACCCCTGTTGTTATCTCATAACTGAATATTCCCTTGATATGATTTAAATTCTTGAGCTACTGAGATATTAAGTTATGAAGCCCTTTATGTGATGTCGTTCAGACGTCCGACTGTGGCATGCACTGTTAATTATTCTTTCAATATAAGCCCTTTATGTGATGTCGCTTCAGACGTCCGACTGTGGCACTCTTGTTATTTACTTTTGATATAAGCCCTTTATGTGATGTCGCTTCAGACGTCCGACTGTGGCACTCTTGTTATTTACTTTTGATATAAGCCCTTTATGCGATGTCGCTCAGACGTCCGACTGTGGCACGCACTGTCTTTTATATTCTATTATAAGCCCTTTATGTGGTGTCGCCTTGACGCCCGACTGCGGCATCGTTATTCTTGTATTTTCCTCTCGAGGAGTCATTCAGACACTCGTTTGGCCCTCAGTATTTACTTTGGGATTTCGGGAGGACTACCGCCCGACTTCTCTTTTATTTCCCACGCATCATTATCCCTCTGTCTGAGTGCACTTGTTAATCTGTTCATACGCATCATGTTTACATTTGTTATATCTTATGTCCGAACTGTCTTGCGAGTACTTTCATAGTACTCACCTGGCTTGTTGATTTGGCCAGATGTTGACGAAGGCAATCTCATGGATGAAGAGTTTGATAGTGAGTCCGACGCCTAGAGGAATCCCAGTCAGTCCCGTGCGATCCTGGATATTGGTCACTTGTATCATATACGCTTCCGCCACCCACAATAAGTCTCCTCGGGCCTCACTCCGACGCTCGAAGAGCTGTTAGTTCTCAGGAGTCATATCACCCACTTCGCTGTGATATATCCACCTCCGCTTTTATTGTGAGTTAGTAGTTATGCCACCCTATCCGCCTTTATGTATTATTGGCGTGCTTGTAATAAATTGTTGAGCAGTCTCCGCTCAACCTTGTATTATATTCAGTACTTCTGGTATTTTTTTCTGTGACCAAGATATTGTCTACCAGTGAGAAGGAATTCTTCTTTACTGGTCCGTAAAAGGGATCGGTCTCTCAATAAATATTTTTATTGAAAAACCGGTCGTGACAAGCTTGGTATCAGAGCCAGGCTGACTGTAGGAAGCCACTAGGTGCGATCGCTAATCGGTTATTAGCGTCTTTTGTGCTTTTTCAGCATTTTGCAAATGTAGCTATTTTCTGTTGGCATGACTACTCAGAATTTTTTGCCTACTTTTGTAGATGGCTGGCAGCAACTGCGAGACTCGGGTGTTCACTAATGTGCCCGAGGGGTTTGTCAAACTCCTCGTCTCCATCACCATGCTCGCGATCGGGCCAGCGACTCGTCCGGAGTTCACGCTTTATCAGCACAAGCTCAGCGACGACGTGTCTATGCACCAGGCCGTGGTGCAATTCAAGGGGGGACGTTCCGCGTCTCGCCACTTCCGTTTTGTGAGAAGGGCCATGCCTACGGAGAGGCATGCCATGCAGATGGCTGCCCGTGAGGCGATAGCTCGCCTTCGGGACATTCTTCCTATGATGAAGACTCGTCGCTACCGCTACCTCCCATGCCATGTGCCATACACTTGTCACTATGCCTTCGCCTGCCATAGGGGAGAGCGAGATGAAGCCATCGAGATGGTTGTGGAGTATCTCAAGGCTCTGGAGGAGTCTTTCGACAACCTCGTGGATGATCTTGTGGCTGCCCGCATGGACTTAGTCCGGGGCGGTCCTGCCAGCAGGAAGGAGCTTCTCCACATGGCACCGCCTCTGACATTCGTCTCGTCCTCAGCATCTTATGCACCGGACATTTTAGCCACTGCTCGCCGTCTGCCTACCACTGAGGAGTTCGACCGAGTCATCGCTCCTACTCCAGTCAGAGCTGCACCGCCTGCCGCACCCGCACTACCGCCTGTCGCACCCGTGCCATCACCGCAGCGCAGTGCTACGCGCCAGGAGCCTGCTAGAGAGGAGGTGGAGGTTGAATCTCCTGCACCGCTGAGTCTTGCCCTCGGCAAGGGAAAGGAAATCTTCACCATCTCCGACTGAGTGCGCCGAGTAGCCGCACGTTGTGCCTGCATGTATGTTATGTTTTTGTGCTTGAGTTGTAGTAGTTGTATGCGCTGCATTCCGGAGGAGTATGCTAGTCTTAATAACATGTCAGGATTGTGTACACATCCTGAGTGCTGTATCGTATGTTTGCGTTTCGCATGTAAGATATGTGCTAAGCAGTTCTTCCCCGTACGAAATCGTTTATGTTTTCTTGAAAAATCTTGAGGTCTTTTAAATTTTTGCCTTTGCAAGATTTTCCGTGTGTCATACAGTTCTTCTCATGAGTTTTGCTAAATAATACCCCAGAGTGGAAAATGTCTCGTCCGTGGACTCGTTCCATGCCCAATCAACCAGAAGAAGTTTATGGAACACAGACCAGCAACAACTTCACTCAAGGACAGTCTAGTCAACAGGACAGCGAGGCAGCCTTATCTCAAGTATGCCGCCTCTTCGAACAAAGCCAGCAACAGCACCAAGAGATGATGAATCACGTCATCAATATGGGAAACCACCGTGAGCCCTATCAACCACACTCCAAGTTGTCTGAGTTACAGAAGACTCGCCCTCCAACATTTGCTCACACTGACAGGCCACTTGAATCCGATGATTGGCTTCGTGACATCGAGAGAAAGCTGATTATTTCTCAGTGCTCAGATCATGAGAAGGTGCTTTATGCACCTCACTACCTCACTGGAGCAGTTGCAGCATGGTGGGAAAACTTCCTACACATGCATCCCAGTGAACACAACATCACCTGGGAAGAGTTTAAGGAAGGCTTTCGTGGGGCACACATCCCCAGGAGCATCATAAAAATCAAGAAGAGAGAATTTGATGACCTCAAGCAAAGAGGCATGTCAGTGACAGAATACAACGGTCAGTTTACCCAGCTATCTCGTTACGCCTACGACGAGCACATGACAGAGAACAAGAGGATGGAAAAATTCTTGGACGGCCTGGCACCGGCACTAAGATGCCAGCTGGTTGTGCACACTTTCCCGGATTTTAAAACTCTGGTTAACAAGGCCATTACCTTGGAGAATGAGCGCCGTAGCCTGGAGGATATCCGTAAGCGAAAGAGGGACAAGCCGACTCTTGCTCGCAACAACCGAAGCAAGACTGAGTTTCCGAGGGCAGAAGCAAGGAAATCCACAACTACTGATCTAAGGCCAACCAGACAGTTTCATTCCAGGGACAAGGACTTCACGTACCGTCCAGGGGTCACATGCTATGCTTGTGGTGAAGAAGGGCACTATGCTAAACAGTGCCCAAAACCGAGGAACTCGGCCCCCAAGCCGAACAATGGTGGGAACAATCCAGCCCCCAAGCGCAACAATTTCAACCCCAACAACAATCACAGGAAGGGTCACCTGAACCATGTGACCAGGGAAGAAGCGCAGAACGCCCCAGACATCGTGCTCGGTACGTTCCCTGTCAACACAGTACCTGCCACGGTTTTGTTTGATTCTGGAGCTTCCCATTCGTTCGTTTCGAAGAATTTTGTTTTGCAACATGGTTTTCCGATACTTCCCTTGGAAAAATCTATGATCATCAAGTCCCCCGGAAATAAGCAGATCGCTCAGAGTTACTGCCAAGGAGTGACCATTGAGTTCGAAGGACTAAAGTTCCAAGCTAATCTCATCGTGTTGGAAAATAAAGGACTGGATGTCATTTTAGGGATGGACTGGTTGACCACCAACAAAGGATTTATTGACTGTTTCAATCGGACCGTGATTCTGACGCACCATCACGGCAAGACAATAAAGGTTACAGCTCAAGAAAGATCACGGTCACGGCAACCAAAGCTGAACAAAGTGGACATTTCAGAATTGAGAAAAGTTCCAGTAGTGTGCGAGTTTCCAGACGTATTCCCTGAAGAGCTACCAGGCTTGCCACCAGACCGAGAGATAGAATTCAGCATCGAACTAGCACCTGGCACCGCTGCCATCTATAAGAAACCTTATAGAATGGCACCCTCAGAATTGGTAGAATTGAAGAAGCAGATAAAGGAATTATTGGACAAAGGATTTATTCGAGCCAGCTCCTCACCATGGGGTTCGCCAGTATTATTCGCCAAGAAAAAGGATGGGACACTGAGACTGTGTATAGACTATCGAGCTCTCAATATGGTCACCATCAAAAACAAATATCCGATGCCACGGATAAATGATTTGTTTGACCAGCTCGCACAAGCCAAGGTGTTCTTAAAAATTGATTTGAGATCGGGATATCATCAATTGAAAGTACGGACAGAAGATATCCCTAAGACAACATTTACCTCCAGATACGGATTATATGAGTTCACAGTGATGCCTTTTGGACTAACGAACGCCCCCGCATATTTCGTCCACCTCATGAACAAAGTGTTCATGAAATTCATGGACAAATTTGTTGTGGTGTTCATTGACGATATTCTGGTTTACTCAAGGACACCAGAAGAGCATGCTGAGCATCTCAGAATTGTTTTGGGAGAATTAAGGAAACATCAGTTGTACGCCAAATTTAGCAAGTGTGAATTTTGGCTAAGGCAAGTTGGTTTCCTAGGCCATATATTAACCCAAGAAGGCGTGGTCGTAGACCCAGAAAAGGTCAAAGCCATACTTGACTGGAAACCACCAGCCAACGTGACAGATGTGCGGAGTTTCCTGGGAATGGCCGGATATTACAGAAGATTTATTGAAGGATTCTCCACTGTGTCGAAACCAATGACCCAGTTGCTCAAGAAAGACAAGAAGTTTGTATGGACGGAAGCATGCGAGAAAAGTTCCAAGAACTCAAGAAGAAACTAACAACCGCACCGGTCTTAACTGTGCCAGACATACACAAGAGTTTTGAAGTATATTGTGACGCATCCCGGAAGGGCCTCGGATGTGTACTAATGCAGGATGGCAAGGTTGTCGCGTATGCTTCCAGGCAACTGCAGAAGCATGAGGAAAACTATCCTACTCATGACTTGGAGCTAGCAGCCGTCATCCACGCACTCAAGGAATGGAGGCACTTTCTGTTGGGTAATCGTTGTGAAGTATATACGGACCATAAGAGCCTTAAATATATTTTCACGCAACCAGAGCTAAACTTACGCCAACGACGCTGGTTGGAATTGGTCAAGGACTATGATGTCGGCATTCACTACCATCCAGGGAAAGCAAATGTAGTGGCAGATGCCCTTAGTCGGAACCCCAGCCCGGGCAACGACAGTCCACAAAACTTGAGGCCCGAGTTTCAGCAGGAGTTCGCTAGACTCAACATGGTGTTAGTCACTGAGGGCACCGTATCGAATCTGGAGATACAACCCACCCTAATGGAGAAAATGAAGAAGGCTCAGTAGGGACATCCCAGCATCGAAGGAATAAA
This sequence comes from Aegilops tauschii subsp. strangulata, assembly GCF_002575655.3. Lineage (NCBI taxonomy): Eukaryota > Viridiplantae > Streptophyta > Magnoliopsida > Poales > Poaceae > Aegilops > Aegilops tauschii. The sequence goes on from NC_053039.3 coordinate 7,895,286, forward strand.
GAGAAAAATGAGTCTTGGCAAGGCTTCAGAGTTCGTTACAGACAGTGAAGGAATAATATGGTACGGGGACAGACTTTGCGTACCTAACATTGAGGAACTCAAGCAACAAATCCTAACCGAGAGCCACACCGCTCCTTACTCGATCCACCTTGGAGGAACCAAAATGTACAAAGACATTCAGGAAAGATTTTGGTGGCACGGTATGAAAAGAGATATAGCCGCATTCATTGCTTGCTGCGATTCATGTCAGCGCATTAAAGCCGAGCATCAGAAGCCAGCAGGGCTACTCCAGCCAAACAGGATACCTGAATGGAAATGGGATGAAATTGGAATGGACTTCATCGTCGGACTACCTCGATCACAACGCGGAAATGACGCCATATGGGTCATCACAGACCGACTAACCAAGGTTGCTCATTTCATTCCCGTGAAGACTACCTACTCCACACAAAGGCTAGCCAAGCTTTATCTCTCCCGAATAGTTTGCCTGCATGGAGTCCCAAAGACTATAATATCCGACCGAGGCACTCAGTTTGTCTCTAAATTCTGGGATCACTTACAACAAGCTCTGGGCACGCAACTAGCTTTCAGTACAGCGTACCACCCTCAGACTGATGGGCAAACGGAACGCGTAAACCAAATCTTAGAGGACATGCTGAGAGCCTGTGTGCTCACCTATGGATCCAGTTGGGAAGAAAGTTTGTCGTATGCCGAGTTTGCTTACAACAACAGTTACCAAGCCAGCTTACAAATGGCACCCTTTGAAGCATTGTACGGACGGAGGTGTCGTACCCCACTGAATTGGTCAGAAACAGGTGACAGTCGTATCTTCGGCCCAGACATGCTCAAGGAGGCCGAGGAGAAAGTTAAGCAGATCAGGGACAGACTCAAGACAGCACAAAGCCGACAAAAGAGCTACTACGATCAAAAACATCGTGAGGTCAGCTTTGAACCCGGTGATTCCGTATACCTACGAGTGTCTCCTATGAGGGGCCTACAACGGTTCAAAATTAAGGGGAAGCTAGCCCTGAGATTTATTGGACCATTCTGTATAGTGGCACGAAGAGGCACAGTGGCCTACAAACTAGACCTACCCAAGGAGCTGTCAGACGTCCATGACGTGTTCCATGTCTCACAATTGAGAAAATGTGTAAGTAACCCGGAGAAGCATGTATCTCACGAAGTCATTGATGTGCAAACAGACCTCACCTACAGAGAGCGGCCAGTAAAATTTTTGGAAGAGTCTGAAAGAAGGACCCGTCAGAAAACAACAAAAATTTTCAAAGTTCAGTGGAGCAACCACACTGAGGATGAAGCTACATGGGAAAGGGAAGATTTTCTCCAGGCAGAGTATCCATATCTATTTGAGGATCAACTGAAATCTCGAGGACGAGATTTTTCCTAAGGGGGTAGGTGTTGTGACACCCAAAAATTTTATTTGGCTTTTTCAAACTTTTATTTTATTTGAGGAGGGTATTTGAATTTTCTTCTAAAGAACCCACCCTCTCAAAAACTTTCTTTATGGCAAGAGTTTTATTTGGATTCACCCAAGACTTGATTTTTTGGTCTTGGAGGTTTTCCCTTTTTATTTGGACTCAAACCAAAATGCTTTTCACTTGGAAAAATGTCTTTTGAAAATTCCTTAAAAAAAGCCCTATGGCTTTTGGAATGATCCTTTTCCACTTTCAAAAATCTCTCTTGCCATGACCTAAGTGTAAATCCCCTCCCATAAACCTTTCCCCACCTTTGGATCATGATGTACCTCAACTACAGCAAGTTGAACCTCTCCATATATTTATTTTCCATTTATTTCTCATCAAAAACAATTTCTGCCTTCTATCTTGATCCTTGGAGGTTTTCAAAGGAGCTACCCTTTCTATTTTGATTTTTGCCCCCAAACCAATTTCCCTACCTAGTCCTTTGAGCCCTCAACCAGGATCCATGAGGATCCACTGGTCTCCAGTTCAAATTTTTCAAACTACACTTGCTGCAAGTTTGGACCTCATTTGCCAAATTTGATGAAATTCATTTGAATTCTTCTCCTAAAAATCTGAGAAAAATCAGGCAGCCTCTGGGTGCATTGAGAGGTCACCTCACCAAGTCCCAGCTCCAGGAAAAATTTTCTTCTTGCCAAATCATTTCATCGAACACCTGCTGGACACTGTTTCTATAATGTTCAGTCAAGTTCAGTTAACAGTGTCTGAAACTACTGTCGTTTCTTCAGTGTCCGTTGTCGATCTCGCCAGTGCCCCGGCGTCGCCGTGCTTCCTGTCCCCTCCCCCTTGTCCTCTGCACCGCACGAGCGCCTGGAAGGTTGCGGGCGTCGGCGACGAGCAGGAGGAGGTGCGCCGCCCCGTGACCGACGGCAGCGGCGGCTTTGCGGCCACCAGAGAGAGGCGCAGCGCAGACGGCGCCGTCCAGCGCCGCCCAAGCCACCGGAGGCCGCCGCGTGGCCATCCACTCCCCAGTGCGCGCTGCCACCCTCGTCGTGAACTGCCAGGCGCGGAGCGCGCTCTCTGCCGCCGCCGTGCCCGTACGGCCGCCCCGACGAAGACCGGCGCCATTACGCCAAGCCTGACCAAGTTTAGCAGTGGAACGGGACCAGTAACTCTCACTGATGCTGCCTGGCCACCTAAACCCCCTGCCCAACCACTGCCTCGCCGTAATCGCTCGCCGGAGATTTCCCGTTCACGGCCACCCCCTCGAGCCGCCTATAAATAGAGGCCCCGAGCTCCACCTCGAACCCACACCACCTCTACACACCTCCAACACCACGCCTAGCCACTGGAAGATCTCCGAGGGAGCCTTCTTCCCCAGCTCCGACCGCCGCGACCCGCCACGGGATCCAGCTCGATTCGCTCCCGTGCGTGCACCTCCACCCCTCAACTCTTGCCAGTAGCTTCCCTATGCATCTACTCTCCTGACCCGCGCTTCAATTCGGAGTTTGCAGCACCCACCGGAGTTCTCCACCATCGCCCGAGCCGCCGTCCGCCGGAGAAAGTGTCGCCGTCGACGTGGTGCTCTCCGTCGGTCGAGTCCACCACCCACCGACGCGGAAGGACGCACCGATACTCTTGGTAGACTCCGATCTCCTTGACTCGCCGTGGTTCGACACCGGCGACCACCGCAGCCTTCGGGCGCCGGCGAGGATTTAAACATGACATGTGGGACCCCCACGTCAGCCTCTCTTCTTTCTCTCCCCGAAGCGTTTTCTGTTGGCGCCTTCGGGCAAGTACGTTTTCTCTTTGGGCTAGCGCGTTTCTCTTCGAACCGTTTTCTGTTTTCTCAGTTAAGTCCCTGGTTCTTTTCTGTTTCATCACAGATTAGTCCCTGGACAAAAACCCTTATAACTTTTTAATAAAAAGTGATTTTTGAGTGATTCTTTTTCTGACAGTCTTATATTTTTGTCTAGTTTTTTATAGTATTTATTTGGAAAAAATTTGGGACAACTTTTATGCACGCATTGATTTTCACGTTAGTATACGTTTTCGCTATACCGTAGGTTCCGGAAGAGGTGACGGAGGCGCGAACTTCGCCGAGCTAGACTCCGACTTCTCTGAACCAGGCAAGCATGTTTGAACCTTTGATATGACGGGTGTTTGCATGTTTGCTTGAATGGGTTATGCATGGCATATGAGCATCGGTGAGTATCTCGTTGCATACGAGGCAACTATCCGTGAGTTCCGAAGTTACTGTGATCTCTGATGAGAGACGGCCTAGTCATGTGGTGACAGGAAAGGCAGCAAGGTGGTATTGTTGTAGCATGCCAGCCTTACGACATCTGATAAATCCCGACACTAACGTGGACTGAGTCACGTTACCGTTCTTCCCCCTTTCGTGCCGCCACATGTTTTCTGCAAAGAATACGGTTTAGTAAGTTGGTAACCTCTTTCCGTGTACACACCAAATAGAGGGGCCGGGATGAGGGTTCCATGGCCCTGGATTAAAGCCAGTCATCCGGTCAGGGGGCATGGGTGTTTCCGGTTGGGACCGAGAGGGGGGCACCCCTTAGAGCGCGGGTATATAAATTTGATCCCATGCTACGCGAGGTTGTAGCCTCCCCGTCTCAAGGTTTTTCTTGAACGTTGCCGAGGGTGATCCCTGGCTTTGGAATGTTAAATGGGTGTGTACTGGTTAGATGTGTTCCTTCCAAAACACCGTAAAGGGAACTAGTCCCCGTGACTACTGAAATCCGTTGGCTGTGGTTAAAGTACAAACTCTGCAGAGTCAAATCCTTCCGAGTCATCGTATCCATGGTCAAGGATCGTGACCAGTATCCATATCTATGTCAAATCCTCGTGGTATTGTCCTCGGTGAACAAACTTGAGTGGTAAACTTGGTTGAACGTTATTCCTGTGAATGGACTAACCCCTGTTGTTATCTCATAACTGAATATTCCCTTGATATGATTTAAATTCTTGAGCTACTGAGATATTAAGTTATGAAGCCCTTTATGTGATGTCGTTCAGACGCCCGACTGTGGCATGCACTGTTAATTATTCTTTCAATATAAGCCCTTTATGTGATGTCGCTTCAGACGTCCGACTGTGGCACTCTTGTTATTTACTTTTGATATAAGCCCTTTATGTGATGTCGCTTCAGACGTCCGACTGTGGCACTCTTGTTATTTACTTTTGATATAAGCCCTTTATGTGATGTCGCTCAGACGTCCGACTGTGGCACGCACTGTCTTTTATATTCTATTATAAGCCCTTTATGTGGTGTCGCCTTGACGCCCGACTGTGGCATCGTTATTCTTGTATTTTCCTCTCGAGGAGTCATTCAGACACTCGTTTGGCCCTCAGTATTTACTTTGGGATTTCGGGAGGACTACCGCCCGACTTCTCTTTTATTTCCCACGCATCATTATCCCTCTGTCTGAGTGCACTTGTTAATCTGTTCATACGCATCATGTTTACATTTGTTATATCTTATGTCCGAACTGTCTTGCGAGTACTTTCGTAGTACTCACCTGGCTTGTTGATTTGGCCAGATGTTGACAAAGGCGATCTCATGGATGAAGAGTTTGATAGTGAGGCCGACGCCTAGAGGAATCCCAGTCAGTCCCGTGCGATCCTGGATATTGGTCACTTGTATCATATACGCTTCCGCCACCCACAATAAGTCTCCTCGGGCCTCACTCCGACGCTCGAAGAGCTGTTAGTTCTCAGGAGTCATATCACCCACTTCGCTGTGATATATCCACCTCCGCTTTTATTGTGAGTTAGTAGTTATGCCACCCTATCCGCCTTTATGTATTATTGGCGTGCTTGTAATAAATTGTTGAGCAGTCTCCGCTCAACCTTGTATTATATTCAGTACTCCTGGTATTTTTTTTCTGTGACCAAGATATTGTCTACCAGTAAGAAGGAATTCTTCTTTACTGGCCCGTAAAAGGGATCGGTCTCTCAATAAATATTTTTATTGGAAAACCGGTCGTGACAGGGGTGCCGAACCCCCTCTCCTCCTTCTCCTATTCAGCCTACTGCCACAGGGGGGCGCGCCACCCCTTGTGGGCTGGTATGCTCCCCTCTCATGGCCCATATGGCCCAATATTCCCCTGGAGGGTTCCGGTAACCCCCCGGTTGTAACGACCCGACCCGAAATCGGTCAAGTCTCTGTGTAGCTGTACCATCCCAAGATCATGCTGGCACACACAGTACATTGATGCAAAGATTCAAAGTTCAATCACACCTGAATTTATTACACGATTCTCATATCGAGTCTTTATTACATCATAATAAATTCGGCCGAAGGCCAACTCATGAGAAATAAACTAAATAAAGCTGCGGAAGCGTAGACGAATAGCGAGTCCATCCGACTCCATAGGGCAATCGCCAAGCGTGGATCGTAGCCTCACTCCTGATCGGAAAACTCCTCTGCAACATAAGACGTTGCAGCCGTGTAGGTCAGCATTTTGAATATGCCGGCAAGTCATGAAGAGAGAACAACAATAAAATTACTAATACTATGTGCAATTTGGCTGTGGGGCTCTAAGTTTCATTGTTTTGCGAAAAAGCCGGTTTTTCCCTACAACAAGGACTTGTTTGCAATTACTACAAAATTGTTGGTAGTTATTGAGATGGTTCCGCCAACCAATGTCTCATTCCCAATTATTAAATAACCCCCTCAATTAATTTATTAAGTTCAGTGTTGAGATATCCGAAATACTCCAATTCCAGAGGCTCATTTGTCCGTAACCGGGGACACGGCTAATCGATTAGGTTGTTACTCTGCAGAGGTTTGTGCACTTTACCCGCAAGAAACGTTCCCTCCTTTTAAGTCTTCGCACTGCCTGGTGTTTGAAGACGGGACGAACGAAACAGGGTCTTCCGAAGAGTTCCTCTGGGCCACTGCCGGTGCCCATCCAATCCTACCGTTCTTCTACATCTCGTAGCACCGTCCGGCCAGAGTCACGCCTAGGGTCAACCAAGCCAGAGCCCATAATGGCTTGCGGCTGCACAGGTAAGCTTCCGGTCAATGGGGTATCCATCCGTCTCTTCGTGGCTGGGTGAAGCTTTCCGCAAGATGTCATGGCGCTTCTCCATGCATCCCGGCCATCCGCTGGTTTCTCCAGGGTGCCCGTCAACCGTCCTCCACCCAGTAGTGAATTTTGAAGTCCATCTTGAGCTTGACGTCATGGGGTTGTCATCATCTTGACTCTCACATCTCCCTTATGAATCACTCAACCAACCCTGTCTACGAGCATAGCAAAATAAACTACATCGTCCCGGGCATTGGTAACAAGGGAGAAGGGTTCATCCTACCTCATGATACTACTTAAGAACATAACTTAACAAAATTCTCCTACTGCATGCATGGTGGGGAGGTATAACTCTAATGCAATAAAATCATAGGTATTGTAAAAACATGATCAAATGACTTGCCTGGCTGACGGTCTTCGAAAGCTAACGACTCGTAATAGCAGGCTTCGCACTCCGGAAATTCTACCGAGTCAAACAATAGCACAAATAAGTATAGCACAATATAACATAACAGCAAGTTGAACTAAAACACCCACGTACTCAAACCAAAACCAAAGAAAAACTCGGAGAAAACAAATCAAGGTTTTCATCATATCAAGCAACAACTAAGAAATGGTTTTACACAACTAAAACTTTTCTTAACAGAACCTAGGCATTGGTTTTGCTAACTAACAGAAGGAAAAACATCATACAAACTAGGAGCAAAAAGAATCACATCAAAAGCTATTATAGAACTCCTATTATGCCTAAAACAATGCTAGCAAAAAAAAATTATTCTACTATAAATAAAAGTTCATCCTCTGTAGCTACAGAAACTAATCTAAAATAAACTATAACATAACAAAAATAAAATTATTTACTAACTAGAACAGTAGGAAAACAGTAGCTAGCTAAATAAACAAGAAAAACTTGATTTCGACCTAAAACTAATTGTTTATTAAATCTAAAATACCAAAACAAGTTCCTACTGCTAGGCATGGTCAAAACTAAGCAGTAGAAAAAATAATCACTAAAAAATAATAATCCTAACTCAATTTATGGCAGAAAAACTAATCTGTCTAAATCTAATATAAAACTATTTCTAATAATTTAAACATGGCTAAACCTATTTTCTACAGAAACTACAACAAATTTGCAAACTAACAAAAAAAAGAATCAACTAAAAATAATAAATAACCTAAAAGATATAGATTTTTCAAGATTGGAACTATTCTGTTTTAAAACAGAAACGAAAATAAAACGAAAATAAAACTAACGCACTAACGGGCCGAAACAGTGAGCGTTCTAAAAGTAAACAGCGCCTAAGCGTTTAATAATCCAACGCGTCCACGGGCTAACAGAAATAAACCGGTCGGCCGGTCCAACTAAACCACAACATAAAATAAACCGATCTAAACCGAAACTAAAACCGATCTAAACAAATAAACCTAACCCTTCACTACTTCTAATCTACTCCGTAGATTGCAGATCGAACGGTGGAGGGCGGCTCCGGCGACTTACAGTGTGGCGACGACGGCGACGGACAACGGCGGCTCGGGCGTGGACGGCGCGGCTGCTCCGGTGGTCCTGGGCGGCGGCGGCGACGTCGGGGAGATGCGGCGGAGCGTGGCGAGGTCGAGGGTGGTCTCGGTGGAGCTCGGGGGCGACTGGAGCGGCGGGGACGAGGCGGTGCAGAGCCCGGTGCTCTGCAGCTCCGGCGGGCAGAGAACGAGGTCAGGGGCGACGGCTTCGGGGCTCCTGGGCAGCGTAGATGGTGTCAGGGGGGTGCGCGTGGAAGCGGCGGTTTCGGTGGAGTAGTAGGGAAGGGCAGGGGGTGCTCACCGGCGACGAAAGTGGCGGTGAACCGAGGTGGCGGCGGCGAGATGCGAACGGAGAGGGCGCGAGCTACGGGCGGGGTTGAGCTTAGGGTTTTAGGGGGATCGAGAGAGGAGAGGCAAAGGTATTTATAGGACATCAACTTGGAGAAGGGGGCGGCTTCGGAGCGCGATCCCGTGGAACTCGGAGGCGGCGGCGGCGGCGAACGCGCTCTGGCGCGGCATAGCGTGGGCGAGGGGAAAGAGAGAGGGCGGGCCCCGCGGGTCAGTGAGGGGGAGGGAGAGGGGAGCGAACGGGCGAGCGAGGGCGAGGGGGTTCGGCATCGGGCGCTGGGGCAGGCCGGCTCAGGCGTCGGTGGCCTGCGCCTGGCCCGCTGGTGGGCTGCGCTCGGCGCTAGCTGGGCCGGTTGGCCTGGCTGGCGCCTGGGGCTTTTTCTTCTTTTTTTTGAATTAGAGAGAAAGAAAAAAATATAGAGAAATATATATTATTTTATATAGGACATATATATATCAAAATTCTTAGGGGAATTAATCCTACAACGTGGACATTTTTCAGAGGTAAAACTCAAACTTAAAAAAAAACAATTTTCTGGAAATCCCAAATAAAATTTCAAATTTAAATTCAAACTTTTTGGCAATATTTTTCTTCTGACATTTTTGGAGTGTCATGTTTACTCCTCTCATACTTTTGCTCAAGTATTTGTCAGGCATTGTTTGAAATAAATTCAACTGCCAATTTGAATCCAAATTCCAACAAACTCAAAAGCCTCTGAAATAATTCAAATGTCACTCAATTCAAGCAATATGCATAGATGCTTAGCTACAATTGTAAAACATTCCAAATGGGAAATTTGGGATGTTACACCGGTACTCCGATAAATACCCGATACACTCCAGAATACTACTTCCGGTGTCCGAATACTATCATCCTATATATCAATCTTTACCTCTCGACCATTTCGAGACTCCTCGTCATGTCCGTGATCTCATTCGGGATTCCGAACAACATTCTGTCACCAAATCACATAACTCATATAATACAAAAAAACGTTAAGCGTGCGGACCCTATGGGTTCAAGAACTATGTAGACATGACCGAGACACTTCTCCGGTCAATAACCAATAGCAGAACCTGGATGCTCATATTGGCTCCTATATATTCTACGAAGATCTTTATCAGTCGAACCATTATTAAAACATACGTTATTCCCTTTGTCCATCTGTATGTTACTTGCCCGAGATTCGATCGTTGGTATCTTCATACCTAGTTCAATCTCGTTACCGGCAAGTCTCTTTACTCGTTCTGTAATGCATCATCCTGCAACTAACTCATTAGTCACTTTGCTTGCAAGTCTTCTTATGATGTGCATTACTGAGAGGGCCCAGAGATACCTCTCCGATACTCGGAGTGAAAAATCCTAATCTCGATCTATGCCAACCCAACAAACACCTTCGGAGATACCTGTAGAGCATCTTTATGATCACCCGGTTATGTTGTGATGTTTGATAGCTGATATGTCTCCAACGTATCTATAATTTATGAAGTATTCATGCCAATATATTATCATTCTTGGATGTTTTACAATCATTTTATAGCAACTTTATATCATTTTTGGGCTAACCTATTGACCCAGTGCACACTGCCAGTTGCTGTTTTTTGCTTGTTTTTTACATCGCAGGAAATCAACCAAACAGAGTCCAGATGCAACAAAACTCCATGGTGATTTTTTATGGAACAGAAGACACCCATTGGGCCAGAGCAGCACCTTGGGGGTGCCCCAGGGGGGCACAACCCACCAGGGCGCACCAGGCCCACCTGGCGCGCCCAGGTGGGTTGTGCCCACCTCGGTGGCCTCCCGTGCCCCTTCTTTGCACTATAAATTTGTTGGAAATATGCCCTAGAGGCAATAATAAAATGGTTATTATTGTATTTCCTTGTTCATTATAATTGTCTATTGTTCATGCTATAATTGTATTAACTGGAAACCGTAATACATGTGTGAATACATAGACCACAACATGTCCCTAGTAAGCCTCTAGTTGACTAGCTCGTTGATCAATAGATGGTTATGGTTTCCTGACCATGGACATTGGATGTCATTGATAACGGGATCACATCATTAGGAGAATGATGTGATGGACAAGACCCAATCCTAAGCATAGCACAAGATCATGTAGTTCGTTTGCTAAGAGCTTTTCTAATGTCAAGTATCGTTTCCTTAGACCATGAGATTGTGCAACTCCCGGATACCGTAGGAATGCTTTGGGTGTACCAAACGTCACAACGTAACTGGGTGGCTAGAAAGGTGCACTACAGGTATCTCCGAAAGTGTCTGTTGGGTTGGCACGAATCGAGACTGGGATTTGTCACTCCGTATGACGGAGAGGTATCTCTGGGCCCACTCGGTAATGCATCATCATAATGAGCTCAATGTGACTAATGAGTTAGCCACAGGATCATGCGTTATAGAACGAGTAAAGAGACTTGCCGGTAATGAGATTGAACGAGGTATTGGGATACCGACGATCGAATCTCGGGCAAGTAACATACCGATAGACAAAGGGAATTGTATATGGGATTGATTGAATCCCCGACATCGTGGTTCATCTGATGAGATCATCGTGGAACATGTGGGAGCCAATATGGGTATCCAGATCCCGCTGTTGGTTATTGGCCGGAGAACGTCTCGGTCATGTCTGCATGGTTCCCGAACCCGTAGGGTCTACACACTTAAGGTTCGGTGACGCTAGAGTTGTTATCGGAAATAGTATGTGGTTATCGAAGGTTGTTTGGAGTACCGGATGTGATCCCGGACATCACGAGGAGTTCCGGAATGGTCCGGCGGTGAAGTTCGATATATTGGATGAAGGGTATTGGAGTCCGGAAGTGTTCCAGGGGTACCAAGCTATGGCCAGCATGACCGAAAGGTGTTTCGGGAGCCCCGGCAAGTGTTGGAGGGCCTCATGGGCCAAAGGGGAAGGGGCAAACCAGCCCACTAAGGGGTGGTGCGCCCCCCACACCCCTTCCCACGTTACTTGGGGAGGTGGGGCGCCTCCACCTGGCTTGGGAGGCAAGCCTCCACCTGCTTGGCTTGGGGGGCAAGTCTCCCTAGGATTTTCCCTAGGGAGATCCAATCTGCTTGGCCGCCGCCCCCTAGGGGAAACCCTAGGGCGCCTCCCCCTCTCCCCTTGCCCCTATATATAGTGGAGGGGTGGGAGGGCAGCCGACCCTCTTCCCTGGCGCAGCCCTCCCTCCTCATACACCTCCTCCTCCTCCTCCGTAGTGCTTAGCGAAGCTCTGCCGGAGAACCACGAGCTCCATTGCCACCACGCCGTCGTGCTGCTGGAGTTCTCCCTCAACTTCTCCTCTCCCCTTGCTGGATCAAGAAGGAGGAGACGTCCCCGGGCTGTACGTGTGTTGAACGCGGAGGCGCCGTCCGTTCGGCACTAGATCGGATCTTCCGCGATTTGAATCGCTGCGAGTACGACTCCATCAACCGCGTTCTTGTAACGCTTCCGCTTAGCGATCTTCAAGGGTATGAATATGCACTCCCTCTCTCTCATTTCTAGCATCTCCTAGATTGATCTTGGTGAAACGTAGGAATTTTTTTGAATTATTGCTACGTTACCCAACAGTGGTATCAGAGCTAGGTCTATGCGTAGATTCTATGCACGAGTAGAACAGAAAGTAGTTGTGGGTGATGATTTGTTCAATTTGCTTACCGTTACTAGTCTTATCTTGATTCGGCGGCATTGTGGGATGAAGCGGCCCGGACCGACCTTACACGTACTCTTACGTGAGACAGGTTCCACCGACTGACATGCACTTGATGCATAAGGTGGCTAGCGGGTGTTTGTCTCTCCCACTTTAGTCGGATCGGATTCGATGAAGAGGGTCCTTATGAAGGGTAAATAGCAATTGGCATATCACCGTTGTGGCTTTTGCGTAGGTAAGAAACGTTATTGCTAGAAACCCATAGCAGCCACGTAAAACATGCAACAACAATTAGAGGACGTCTAACTTGTTTTTGCAGGGTATGCTATGTGATGTGATATGGCCAAAAGGATGTGATGAATTATATATATGTGATGTATGAGATTGATCATGTTCTTGTAATAGGAATCACGACTTGCATATCGATGAGTATGACAACCGGCAGGAGCCATAGGAGTTGTCTTAATTTATTGTATGACCTGCGTGTCAATGAAAAACGGCATGTAATTACTTTAATTTATTGCTAACCGTTAGCCATAGTAGTAGAAGTAATAGTTGGCGAGACAACTTCATGAAGACACGATGATGGAGATCATGATGATGGAGATCATGGTGTCATGCCGGTGACGAAGGTGATCATGCCGCTCCTCGAAGATGGAGATCAAAAGGCGCAAGATGATATTGGCCATATCATGTCACTTTATGATTTGCATGTGATGTTTGTCATGTTTACATCTTATTTGCTTAGAATGATGGTAGCATAAATAAGATGATCCCTCACTAAAATTTCAAGAGATGTGTCCCCCCTAACTGTGTACCGTTGCGAATGTTCGTTGTTTCGAAGCACCACGTGATGATCGGGTATGATAGATTCTAACGTTCGCATACAACGGGTGTAAGCCAGATTTACACATGCGAAACACTTAGGTTGACTTGACGAGCCTAGCATGTACAGACATGGCCTTGGAACACAAGAGACCGAAAGGTCGAACATGAGTCGTATAGTAGATACGATCAACATGGAGATGTTCACCGTTGATGACTAGTCCGTCTCACGTGATGATCGGACACGGTCTAGTCGACTCGGATCATGTATCACTTAGATGACTAGAGGGATGTCTATCTGAGTGGGAGTTCATTAAATAATCAGATGAACTTAATTATCATGAACATAGTCAAAAGGTCTTTGCAAATTATGTCGTAGCTTACGCTTTAGTTCTACTAAGATATGTTCCTAGAGAAAATTTAGTTGAAAGTTGATAGTAGCAATTATGCGGACTGGGTCCGTAAACTGAGGATTGTCCTCATTGCTGCACAGAAGGCTTATGTCCTTAATGCACCGCTCGGTGTGCTGAACCTCGAGCGTCGTTTGTGGATGTTGCGAACATCTGACATACACGTTTTGATGACTACGTGATAGTTCAGTGCGTAATGTTAAAACGGTATAGAATTGAGGCACCGAAGACGTTTTTGAAACGTCGCAGAACATATGAGATGTTCCAAAGACTGAAATTGGGATTTCAGACTAGTGCCCATGTCAAGAGGTATGAGACCTCTGACAAGTTTCCTAAGCCTGCAAACTAAGGGAGAAAAGCTCAATTGTTGAGCATGTGCTCAGATTGTCTAAGTACTACAATCGCTTGAATCGAGTGGGAGTTAATCTTCGAGATGAGATAGTGATGGTTCTCCATAGTCACTGCCACCAAGCTATTAGAGCTTCGTGATGAACTATAACATATCAGGGATAGACATGATGATCCTTGAGCAACTCGTGATGTTTGACACCGCGAAAGTAGAAATCAAGTAGGAGCATCAATTGTTGATGGTTAGTAAAACCACTAGTTTCAAGAAGGGCACAGGCAACAAGGGATACTTCATGAAACGGCAAATCAGTTGCAGCTCTAGTGAAGAAAGCCAAGGTTGAACCCCAAACCCGAGACTAAGTGCTTCTGAGATGAGGGGAACGGCCACTGAAGCAGAACTACCCTAGATACTTCGTAGATGAGAAGGCTGGTAAGGTCGACAGAAGTATATTGGATATACATTATATTAATGTGTACTTTACTAGTACTCCTAGTAGCACCAGGGTATTAGATACCGGTTCGGTTGCTAAGTGTTAGTAACTCGAAATAAAAGCTACAGAATAAACAGAGACTAGCTAAAGGTGAGATGACGATATGTGTTGGAAGTGTTTCCAAGGTTGATGTGATCAAGCATCGCATGCTCCCTCTACCATCGAGATTGGTGTTAAACCTAAATAATTGTTATTTGGTGTTTGCGTTGAGCGTAGACATGATTGGATTATGTTTATCGCAATACGATGATTCATTTAAGGAGAATAATGGTTACTCTGTTTATTTGAGTAATACCTTCAATGGTCTTGCACCTAAAATGAATGGTTTATTGAATCTCGATCGTAGTGATACACATGTTCATGCCAAAAGATATAAGATAGTAATGATAGTACCACATACTTGTGGCACTGCCATTTGAGTCATATTGGTATAAAACGCATGAAGAAGCTCCATGTTGATGGATCTTTGGACTCACTCGTTTTTGAAAAGATTGAGACATGCGAACCATGTCTATTGGTAGATATGCATGAAGAAACTCCATACAGATGGATCGTTTGAACTCACTTGATTTTGAATCACTTGAGACATGCAAATCATACCACATGGGCAAGATGACTGAAAGGCCTCATTTTCAGTAAGATGAAACAAGAGAGCAACTTGTTGGAAGTAATACATTTGATGTGTGCGGTCCAATGAGTGATGAGGCACGCAGTGGATATCGTTATGTTCTTACTTCACAGATGATTTGAGTAGATGCTGAGTATATTTACTTGATGAAACACAAGTCTGAATTATTGAAAGGTTCAAGTAATTTCAGAGTGAAGTTGAAGATCGTCGTGACAAGAGGATAAAATGTCTGTGATATGATCATAGAGATGAATATCTGAGTTACGAGTTTGGTACACAATTAAGAAATTGTGGAAATTGTTTCACGACTAATACCGCCTGGAACACCATTGTGTGATGGTGTGTCTGAACATCATAACTGCACCCTATTGGATATGGTGCATACCATGATGTCTCTTATCGAATTACACTATCGTTTATGGGTTAGGCATTAGAGACAACCGCATTCACTTTAAATAGGGCATCACGCAATTCCGTTGAGACGACACCGTATGAACTATGGTTTAGAGAAACCTAAGCTGTCGTTTCTTAAAAGTTTGGGGCTGCGACGCTTATGTGAAAAAGTTTCAGGCTGACAAGCTCGAACCCAAAGCGGATAAATGCATCTTCATAGAATACCCAAAATAGTTGGGTATACCTCCTATTTCAGATCCGGAAGCAAAGTGATTGTTTCTAGAAACGGGTCCTTTCTCGAGGAAAAGTTTCTCTCGAAAGAATTGAGTGGGAGGATGGTGGAGACTTGATGAGGTTATTGAACCGTCACTTCAACTAGTGTGTAGCAGGGCACAAGAAGTTGTTCCTGTGGCACCTACACCAATTGAAGTGGAAGCTTATGATAGTGATCATGAAACTTCGGATCAAGTCACTACCAAACCTCGTAGGACGACAAGGATGCGTACTACTTCAGAGTGGTACGTAATCCTGTCTTGGAAGTCATGTTGCTAGACAACAATGAACCTACGAGCTATGGAGAAACGATGGTGGGCCCAGATTCCGACGAATGGCTCGAGGCCATAAAATCCGAGAGAGGATCCATGTATAAAAACAAATTATAGACTTTGGAAGAGCTACTTGACGGTCGTAAGGCTGTTGGGTGCAGATGGATTTTAAAAGGAAGACGGGCAATGATGGTAAGTGTCACCATTAAGAAAGCTCTACTTGTCGTTAAGATGTTTTTCGACAAGTTCAAGGAGTTGACTACGATGAGATTTTCTCACTCGTAGCGATGCTAAGAGTGTTGGAATTATATTAGCAGTTACTGCATTATTTATGAAATCTTGCAGATAGGATGTCAAAAAAAATTGTTTCCTCGACGATTTTCTTGAGGAAAGGTTGTATGTGATACAACCAGAAGGTTTTGTCAATCCTGAAAGATGCTAACAAGTATGCAAAGCTCAAGCAATCCTTCTAAGGACTGGAGTAAGCATCTCGGAGTTGGAATGTACGCTTTGATGAGATGATCAAAGATTTTGGGTTTATACAAAGTTTATGAGAAACTTGTATTTTCCAAAGAAGTGAGTGGGAGCACTATAGAATTTTTGATGAGTATATGTTGTTAACATATTGTTGATCAGAAATGATGTAGAATTTCTGGAAAGCATACAGGATTATTTGAAAAGTGTTTTTCAATGGAAAACCTGGATTAAGCTACTTGAACATTGAGCATCAAGATCTATAAGGATAGATCAAAAACGCTTAATAGTACTTTCAAATGAATACATACCGTGACAAGATTTTGAAGGAGTTCAAAATAGATCAGCAAAGAAGTTCTTGGCTGTGTTACAGGGTGTGAGTATTGAGTAAGACTCAAGACCTGACCACGGCAGAAGAGAGAGAAAGGACGAAGGTCGTGCCCTATGCTTTAGACGTAGGCTCTACAGTATGCTATGCTGTGTACCGCACCTGAAGTGTACCTTGCCATGAGTCAGTCAAGGGGTACAAGAGTGATCCAGGAATAGATCACATGATAGCGGTCGAACTTATCCTTAGTAACTAGTGGACTAAGGAATTTTCTCGATTATGGAGGTGGTGAAAGAGTTCGTCGTAAAGGGTTGCGTCGATGCAAACTTTGACACTATCCGGATGACTCTGAGTAGTAAACCGGATTCGTATAGTAGAGCAGTTATTTGGAATAGCTCCAAGTAGCGCGTGGTAGCTGCATCTATAAGATGACATAGAGATTTGTAAAGCACACACGGATCTGAAAGGTTCAGACCCGTTGACTAGTAACCTCTCTCACAAGCAAGATATGAACAAACCCCATGGCTGTTGGATTCATTACAATCACATAGTGATGTGAACTACATTATTGACTCTAGTGCAAGTGGGAGACTATTGGAAATATGCCCTAGAGGCAATAATAAAATGGTTATTATTGTATTTCCTTGTTCATGATAATTGTCTATTGTTCATGCTATAATTGTATTAACTGGAAACCGTAATACATGTGTGAATACATAGACCACAACATGTCCCTAGTAAGCCTCTAGTTGACTAGCTCATTGATCAATAGATGGTTATGGTTTCCTGACCATGGACATTGGATGTCATTGATAACGGGATCACATCATTAGGAGAATGATCTGATGGACAAGACCCAATCCTAAGCATAGCACAAGATCGTGTAGTTCGTTTGCTAAGAGCTTTTCTAATGTCAATTATTGTTTCCTTAGACCATGAGATTGTGCAACTCCCGGATACCGTAGGAATGCTTTGGGTGTACCAAATGTCACAACGTAACTGGGTGGCTATAAAGGTGCACTAGAGGTATCTCCGAAAGTGTCTGTTGGGTTGGCACGAATCGAGACTGGGATTTGTCACTCCGTATGACGGAGAGGTATCTCTGGGCCCACTCGGTAATGCATCATCATAATGAGCTCAATGTGACTAATGAGTTAGCCACGGGATCATGCGTTACAGAACGAGTAAAGAGACTTGCCGGTAACGAGATTGAACGAGGTATCCCGCTGTTGGTTATTGGCCGGAGAACGTCTCAGTCATGTCTTCATGGTTCCCGAATCCGTAGGGTCTACACACTTAAGGTTCGGTGACGCTAGAGTTGTTATGGGAAATAGTATGTGGTTACCGAAGGTTGTTCGGATTCCCGGATGAGATCCCGGACATCACGAGGAGTTCCGGAATGGTCCGGCGGTGAAGATCGATATATTGGATGAAGGGTATTGGAGCCCGGAAGTGTTCCAGGGGTACCAAGCTATGGCCAGCATGACCGAAAGGTGTTTCGGGAGCCCCGGCAAGTGTTGGAGGGCCTCATGGGCCAAAGGGGAAGGGGCAAACCAGCCCACTAAGGGGTGGTGCGCCCCCACACCCTTTCCCACGTTACTTGGGGAGGTGGGGCGCCTCCACCTGGCTTGGGAGGCAAGCCTCCACCTGCTTGGCTTGGGGGGCAAGTCTCCCTAGGATTTTCCCTAGGGAGATCCAATCTGCTTGGCCGCCGCCCCCTAGGGGAAACCCTAGGGCGCCTCCCCCTCTCCCGTTGCCCCTATATATAGTGGAGGGGTGGGAGGGCAGCCGACCCTCTTCCCTGGCGCAGCCCTCCCTCCTCATACACCTCCTCCTCCTCCGTAGTGCTTAGCGAAGCTCTGCCGGAGAACCACGAGCTCCATTGCCACCACGCCGTCGTGCTGCTGGAGTTCTCCCTCAACTTCTCCTCTCCCCTTGCTGGATCAAGAAGGAGGAGACGTCCCCGGGCTGTACGTGTGTTGAACGCGGAGGCGCCGTCCGTTCGGCGCTAGATCGAATCTTCCGCGATTTGAATCGCTGCGAGTACGACTCCATCAACCGCGTTCTTGCAACGTTTCCGCTTAGCGATCTTCAAGGGTATGAAGATGCACTCCCTCTCCCTCGTTGCTAGCATCTCCTAGATTGATCTTGGTGAAACGTAGGAATTTTTTTGAATTATTGCTACGTTACCCAACAAAATTCCCAAATATTCCGAAACCCATCGGGGTTACCCTAGATCAGAAGGTCCGCCGCCGCAAGGTCTCTGTATTCGCGAAAACCAATCTAGACCCCGTTCCGGCACCCTGCCGGAGGGGGGAATCATCTCCAGTGGCCATCTTCATCATCCCGGCGGCCACCACGATGAGGAGGTAGTAGTCCACCCCCGAGGCTGAGGGTTTGTACCAGTAGCTATGTTTTTAATCTCTCCGTCTCTCTCGTGATCTATACCATGGGCTTTGTTAATAACGGATCATATGATGTTTCTACCCTCTATACTCTTGTTATGATGAATTGAATATTTACCCTTCAAAGTTTTGTCTTGTCAGATTGAATATTCAGAGATTAGAACACATGATATATGTGTTGCAATATGAATACTTGAGGTGACAATTGGGGTATCTTATTGATTCAGTTGATATATGTTATGGCATTCAACTTGTGGATTCCCGCGGTGATATTGGGGTAATCTATGCATAGAGGTTGATGCACGTTTTTCTCCGGTAGAAACTTTGGGGCCTCTTTGTAGTTCTTTGTGTGGATTGAGTATTATGAATCTGAATTTTCTTTGGTGTTATATTAGTATGAACTCTTGATTAGATCGAACGGAAAGAATAGCTTGTGTTATTCTAGTATGAACTCTAGGATAGATTGATCGAAAAGAATAGCCTTGAGGTGGCTTCGTACCCTACAAACAATTCCTAACTTTTGTTCTCCGCTAATAGGAACTCGGGAGTGATTCTTTGCTGCACTTTGAGGGATAATCACATGATCCAACTATGTTAGCACTGTTGGGAGATTGCACTAGCGAAAGTACGGACCCTAGGCCTCCTTTTTAAGCATTGCAATATCGTTTTTGTTCTCGTTTACTAATTGCTTATATTTTAACCATCAATATCACACTTTTATCACGATCTCTTCGCCAAACTAGTGCACCTATACAATTTGCCATTGTATTGGGTGTGTTAGGGACACAAGAGATTTCTTGTATTTGGTTGCAGGGTCGTTTGACAGAGACCATCTTCATCCTACACCTCCCATGGATTGATAAACCTTAGGTCATCCACTTGAGGGAAAATTGCTACTGTCCTACAAAACTCTGCGCTTGGAGGCCCAACACGAGTCTACAAGAATAAAGTTGCGTAGTAGACATCAAGATCTTTTCTGGCGCCGTTGCCGGGGAGGTTAGGTAAGCGGCACTCACATCCCGTCAATGAAGATCTTTTCTGGCGCCGTTGCCGGGGAGGTGAGGGCTTGAAGGTATATCTTTAGATCTTGCAGTTGAATCTTTTAGTTTCTTGTTTTATCACTAGTTTGGTTTATAAAAGAAAACTACAAAAAAATATGGAATTGAGGTTGCATCATATTATTGATCATCTTTATAATATCTGTCTTGAAAATGATGGAAATGAAATTTGTGCTCAATTGATAGAAGAAGAAGTCAATAAAATGTTTGGCACAAAATATTTGAATGATGAGCATGATTGCAATGTTGTTAGTATGAATTCTTTGAATATCCATGATGCTAATGATATGCAAAGCCATAAGCTTGGGGATGCTATGTTTGATGAAGATGATGTTTTTAGTCCCCCAAGTTTTGATGAGAAAATTTATTATGATGAAAGCATGCCTCCTATTTATGATGATTATATTGATGAAAGTGGATTTGGGGAGGTCATGACTTTATTTAACGATGATTCCACTATGTTGGAAGAAGTCACAATTGATTATGACAAGAAAAGTTCCTATCTATGATGATTATGGTGATGACATGTATGCTATAAAGAATAATGATAACCATGAAACTTGTCATCACGATTTTAATTTTCAATCCCATGATAGTTATTTTGTTGAGTTTGCTCCCACAACTATTCATGAGAATAAATTTGCTTATGTGGAGAGTAAGGAAATTTCTATGCTTATGTATCATGAAAAGAATGATTTATGTGATGGTTATATTGATGAATTTCTTCATGATGCTACTGAAAATTATTATGAGGGAGGAACTTATGCTTGTAGAAATTGCAATAATGTCAAGTTTCCTCTATATGTGTTGAAAGTTTTGAAGTTATGCTTGTTTCGCCTTCCTATGCTAGTTGATTCTTGTTCCCATAAGTTGTTTGCTCACAAAATCCCTATGCATAGGAGTGGGTTAGGCTTAAATTTGCTTGCCATGTGATTCATGATGCTCTTGTTATGTTTCAATTCTTATCTTTTATGCGGGCATCATTGAAATCATGATGCGTAGCTAAAAGGCATTAAAGAAAAGCGCTTGTTGGGAGACTACCCAACACTTTTACCTACTGTTTTTGTGTGTTCACATGATTATACTACTGTAGTGATCATGTTTTATTGCTTTTTGTTTCAATAAAGTGCCAAGTAAAGCCTTTAGGATCATGTTGGGTGATAGTTGTTTTGATCTTGCTGAAAAACAGAAACCTTTGCGCTCACGAAAACAATTCTAGTTTTTAACAGAAGAGTGCTTTTGAGTGGATTCTTTTTGAAGAAGTTTAATATAAAAATTTCTCACGTGTTCCAATTTGTTTCATAATTTTTGGAGTAGCAGAAATATGGTTTGGGTCCAAATCATTACAGACTGTTCTGTTTTTGACAGATTCTGTTTTCAATGCATAGTTTGCTTGCTTTCTAGTTTCTATGGCTTATATTGCTCAATATAAATTGTGGAAATGATATGTTACAGTAGGGATTGTGTGGAAACAATTATGAATCTTGTCTTTGACAGTACCAAAGTGAAATGTTTTGCTCTTTATCATACTAACCTATCTCACGAAGTTCCGTTAAGTTTTGTGTGATTGAAGTTTTCAAGTTTTGGGTGAGATATCGATATGAGGAGAATAAGGAGTGACAAGACCCTAAGCTTGGGGATGCCCAAGGCACCCCAAGTTAATATCCAAGGAAGATGCACGCAACTAAGCTTGGGGATGCCCCGGAAGGCATCTCCTCTTTCGTCTCCAACATTATCGTTAACCTCACTTGGAGTTATGTTTTCATTAGTTACATGAAGAACGCAATGTTAGAAGAACAATTGTGTTGAACTGATCCAATTATTGTTATGCTATGAGATCCATTCATCACAAGTTAATGGTTTATAACATAGAGAAAGTTAAACGTTTGCATAATTCCTTGGACCTGAGAGTTGTTGGGAAACGTAGCATGCAATTTCAAAAAAATTCCTACACTCACGCAAGATCTATTTAGGAGATGCATAGCAATGAGGGGGAGAGTGTGTCTATGTACCGTCGTAGACCGTAAGTGGAAGCGTTTCACAACGCGGTTGATGTAGTCGAACTTTCTTCGAGCTCCACCAATCGAGTACCGAACATAGGACACTTCGAGTTCTGCACACGTTCAGCTCGGTAACGTCCCTCGCCTTCTTGATCCAGCAAGGTGTCGAGGAAGTAGATGAGTTCCGTCAACACGACAGCATAGTGACGGTGATGGTGAAGTGATCCGCGCAGGGCTTCGCCTAAGCACCGCGAGAATATGAACGGGCGTGTAAACTGTGGAGGGGGCGCCGCACACGGCTAACAATTGATGTTCTATTGTCTAAGCGCCCCCCTCCCCTCATATATATAGGTGGGAGGGGAGGAGAGGCAGCCAGGGGGCGCCCCCTTTCCCTTTCCCACCAGAGAAGAAAGGAAGGGGGAACGAGAGAAGGAAGGGGGGCCGAACCCCGTCTCATCCTTCTCCTATTCAGACTACTGCCATAGGGGGGGTGCGCCACTCCTTGTGGGCTGGTGTGCTCCCCTCTCATGGCCCATATGGCCTAATATTCCCCTGGGGGGTTCCGGTAACCCACCCGGTACTCCGATAAATACCCGATACACTCCGGAATACTACTTCCGGTGTCCGAATACTATCATCCTATATATCAATCTTTACCTCTCGACCATTTCGAGACTCCTCGTCATGTCCGTGATCTCAGTCGGGATTTTGAACAACATTCGGTCACCAAATCACATAACTCATATAATACAAAAAAACGTTAAGCATGCGGACCCTACGGGTTCAAGAACTATGTAGACATGACCGAGACACTTCTCCGGTCAATAACCAATAGCAGAACCTGGATGCTCATATTGGCTCCTATATATTCTACGAAGATCTTTATCGGTCAAACCGTTATTAAAACATATGTTATTCCCTTTGTCCATCGGTATGTTACTTGCCCGAGATTCGATCATCGGTATCTTCATACCTAGTTCAATCTCGTTACCGGCAAGTCCCTTTACTCGTTCTGTAATGCATCATCCTGCAACTAACTCATTAGTCACTTTGCTTGCAAGGCTTCTTATGATGTGCATTACCGAGAGGGCCCAGAGATACCTCTCCGATACTCGAAGTGAAAAATCCTAATCTCGATCTATGCCAACCCAACAAACACCTTCGGAGATACCTGTAGAGCATCTTTATGATCACCCAGTTATGTTGTGATGTTTGATAGCTGATATGTCTCCAACATATCTATAATTTATGAAGTATTCATGCCAATATATTATCATTCTTGGATGTTTTACAATCATTTTATAGCAACTTCATATCATTTTTGGGACTAACCTATTGACCCAGTGCCCAGTGCCAGTTGCTGTTTTTCGCTTGTTTTTTACATCGCAGGAAATCAACCAAACAGAGTCCAGATGCAACGAAACTCCACGGTGATTTTTAATGGAACAGAAGAGACCCATTGGGCCAGAGCAGCACCTTGGGGGTGCCCCAGGGGGGCACAACCCACCAGGGCGCGCCAGGCCCACCTGGCGCACCCAAGTGGGTTGTGCCCACCTCGGTGGCCTCCCATACCCCTTCTTTGCACTATAAATTCCCAAATATTCCGAAACCCATCGGGGTTACCCTAGATCAGAAGGTCCGCCGCCGCAAGGTCTATGTATTCGCGAAAACCAATCTAGACCCCGTTCCGGCACCCTGCCGGAGGGGGGAATCATCTCCAGTGGCCATCTTCATCATCCCGGCGGCCACCACGATGAGGAGGTAGTAGTCCACCCCCGAGGCTGAGGGTTTGTACCAGTAGCTATGTTTTTAATCTCTCCCTCTCTCTCGTGATCTATACCATGGGCTTTGTTAATAACGGATCATATGATGTTTCTACCCTCTATACTCTTGTTATGATGAATTGAATATTTACCCTTCAAAGTTTTGTCTTGTCAGATTGAATATTCAGAGATTAGAACACATGATATATGTGTTGCAATATGTATACTTGAGGTGACAATTGGGGTATCTTATTGATTCAGTTGATATATGTTATGGCATTCAACTTGTGGATTCCCGCGGTGATATTGGGGTAATCTATGCATAGAGGTTGATGCACGTTTTTCTCCGGTAGAAACTTTGGGGCCTCTTTGTAGTTCTTTGTGTGGATTGAGTATTATGAATCTGAATTTTCTTTGGTGTTATCTTAGTACGAACTCTTGATTAGATCGAACGGAAAGAATAGCTTGTGTTATTCTAGTATGAACTCTAGGATAGATTGATCGAAATGAATAGCCTTGAGGTGGCTTCGTACCCTACAAACAATTCCTAACTTTTGTTCTCCGCTAATAGGAACTCGGGAGTGATTCTTTGCTGCACTTTGAGGGATAATCACATGATCCAACTATGTTAGCACTGTTGGGAAATTGCACTAGCGAAAGTACGGACCCTAGGCCTCCTTTTTAAGCATTGCAATATCGTTTTTGTTCTCGTTTACTAATTGCTTATATTTTTACCATCAATATCACACTTTAATCACCATCTCTTCGCCGAACTAGTGCACCTATACAATTTGCCATTGTATTGGGTGTGTTAGGGACACAAGAGATTTCTTGTATTTGGTTGCAGGGTCGTTTGACAGAGACCATCTTCATCCTACACCTCCCATGGATTGATAAACCTTAGGTCATCCACTTGAGGGAAAATTGCTACTGTCCTACAAAACTCTGCGCTTGGAGGCCCAACACGAGTCTACAAGAATAAAGTTGCGTAGTAGACATCAAGATCTTTTCTGGCGCCGTTGCCGGGGAGGTTAGGTAAGCAGCACTCACATCCCGTCAATGAAGATCTTTTCTGGCGCCGTTGCCGGGGAGGTGAGGGCTTGAAGGTATATCTTTAGATCTTGCAGTTGAATCTTTTAGTTTCTTGTTTTATCACTAGTTTGGTTTATAAAAGAAAACTACAAAAAAAATATGGTATTGAGGTTGCATCATATTATTGATCATCTTTATAATATTTGTCTTGAAAATGATGGAAATGAAATTTGTGCTCAATCGATAGAAGAAGAAGTCAATAAAATGTTTGGCACAAAATATTTGAATGATGAGCATGATTGCAATGTTGTTAGTATGAATTCTTTGAATATCCATGATGCTAATGATATGCAAAGCCATAAGCTTGGGGATGCTATGTTTGATGAAGATGATGTTTTTAGTCCCCCAAGTTTTGATGAGAAAATTTATTATGATGAAAGCATGCCTCCTATTTATGATGATTATATTGATGAAAGTGGATTTGGGGAGGTCATGACTTTATTTAACGATGATTCCACTATGTTGGAAGAAGTCACAATTGATTATGACAAGAAAAGTTCCTATCTATGATGATTATGGTGATGACATGTATGCTATAAAGAATAATGATAACCATGAAACTTGTCATCACGATTTTAATTTTCAATCCCATGATAGTTATTTTGTTGAGTTTGCTCCCACAACTATTCATGAGAATAAATTTGCTTATGTGGAGAGTAAGGAAATTTCTATGCTTATGTATCATGAAAAGAATGATTTATGTGATGGTTATATTGTTGAATTTCTTCATGATGCTACTGAAAATTATTATGAGGGAGGAACTTATGCTTGTAGGAATTGCAATAATGTCAAGTTTCCTCTCTATGTGTTGAAAGTTTTGAAGTTATGCTTGTTTCACCTTCCTATGCTAGTTGATTCTTGTTCCCATAAGTTGTTTGCTCACAAAATCCCTATGCATAGGAAGTGGTTTAGGCTTAAATTTTCTTGCCATGTGATTCATGATGCTCTTGTTATGTTTGAATTCTTATCTTTTATGCGAGCATCATTGAAATCATCATGCCTAGCTAAAAGGCAGTCAAGAAAAACGCTTGTTCGGAGACAACGCAACACTTTTACCTACTGTTTTTGTGTGTTCAGATGATTATACTACTGTAGTAATCATTTTTTATTGCTTTTTGTTTCAATAAAGTGCCAAGGAAAGCCTTTAGGATCATGTTGGGTGATAGTTGTTTTGATCTTGCTGAAAAACAGAAACCTTTGCGCTCACGAAAACAATTCTAGTTTTTAACATAAGAGTGCTTTTGAGTGGATTCTTTTTGAAGAAGTTTAATATAAAAATTTATCACGTGTTCCAATTTGTTTCATAATTTTTGGAGTAGCAGGAATATGGTTTGAGTCCAGATCATTATAGACTGTTCTGTTTTTGACAGATTTTGTTTTCAATGCATAGTTTGCTTGCTTTCTAGTTTCTATGGCTTATATTGGTCAATATAAATTGTGGAAATGATATGTTACAGTAGGGATTGTGTGGAAACAATTATGAATCTTGTCTTTGACATTACCAAAGTGAAATGTTTTGCTCTTTATCATACTAACCTATCTCACGAAGTTCTGTTAAGTTTTGTGTGATTAAAGTTTTCATGTTTTGGCTGAGATATCGATATGAGGAGCATAAGGAGTGACAAGACCCTAATCTTGGGGATGCCCAAGGCACCCCAAGTTAATATCCAAGGAAGATCCAAGCAACTAAGCTTGGCGATGCCCCGGAAGGCATCTCCTATTTCGTCTCCAACATTATCGGTAACCTCAGTTGGAGCTATGTTTTCATTCGTTACATGATATGTTTTACTTAGAGTGTAAATTTATTTTGTTAGGATTTGATTGTTAGTTAGAATAATGTTTTGCATCTTTATTTTCAATAAAAATGCCAAGGATGGCCTTTACCATGCTCATTTTACAAGTCTACATGTTGCTGTTTGAAAACAGAAAGTTTACCGCTGTTGCAAAAATTCCCTAGAAAAGTAAGAGTGTGATAAAATGTTGATACTTTTTGCAAATGAAGTTCTGATAAATTCTATACAGTTTGGTAGATTTTCATAATTTTTGGAGTTAGGGAAGTATGATGAATCTTGCATTCTTTACAGACTGTACTGTTTTGGCAGATTGCTGTTATGTTTGCACTGTTTGCATATGTTTGCTTGTTTAATGATTTTATTTGAGGATAGGAGTATTAAATATGCATAGGCATTTAGTATGCAATGTTGAATAATAATTTGTTTTGATTTGCTACAGTAGAGTATGATAAAGTTTTTGCATTGGTTTATACTAACTTATCTCACGAGTTCTTGCTGAGTTTTGTGTGGATGAAGTTTTTAAGATTTAGGAAAACCGTGATATGAGAGGAATTAAGGAGACACAAAAGCTCAATCTTGGGGATGCCCAAGGCACCCCAAGATAATATTTCAAGAAGTCTCAAGCATCTAAGCTTGGGGATGCCCCGGTAGGCATCCCACCTTTCTTCTTCAACAATTATTGGTTAGTATCAGTTGAGCCTAAGTTTTTGCTTCTTCACATGATGTGTGCTATCCTTGAAATTTCATTTTGTTTTGTTTTGCTTGCTGTTTTAATAAATTACTTAGATCTGAACGTTTTTAAATAAGAGAGAGTCCTCAAATAGCTACCTATTTACTTAACTACTCGTTTGATCTTCACTTATATCTTTTTGGAGTAGTTTGTCATTTACTCTTGTGCTTCACTTATATCCTATGAGTAAATTGTTGAATAAATTGTTGAATAAATTGGATATCATGAAGTTGAAATCATATCATGCCTAGTGGTAGCTTCACATTGGGTTTAGAAAGTGAAATCTTTTGAGGCCTGACAATCACAATATTGGTCATACAAGCAATTCACGAATAATTAGTATAAGGAAGAGAACTTTCACATGCAAATACACTATCCTAGAAATATTTTGTGATTGTGAGCCCCCATCAAAATAATATATGCCAAAATTGTTGACGTTGGACAAGGAAGACAACGTAATGGTTTATGTTTGTTCATATTCACATAGAAGTCATATTGTCATAGATCCTTCAACATGTGGTGCTTGGCCCCTATCTTTCCTAGCCAAAAATTCCGCACTAAGTAGAGATACTACTTGTGCATCAAAAAACCCTTAAACCCAAATCTTTTTCAAGCGTCCACCATACCTACCTAGGGATTGAGCAAGATCCCTCAAGTAAGTTGTCATCGGTGCAAAAAGGCAATAAAAATTTGCTTCAAAAGTGTGAGATCGTTTAGTGTAAGAGAAAATTGAGCGTCGCACGAACTTGGATGACAAAGAATAAAAGCGACAGACTGCATAATAAAGGTTCTCATCTTAAGGGGAAATGTAACATGACGTTCTTTTGCACTAAGGGATTGAGCATACAAACAAATAAGCGGATGGCAACCACTGCTTCCCTCTGCGAAGGGCCTATCTTTTACTTTTCAGTATTTACTTTTATGCAAAGAGTCAAAGTTTTTCTCTCCATTCCTTTTTATTTTTCTCTTTTGGCAAGCATCATGTGGTGAGGAAAGATCTAGGCACATATGTCCAGTTGAATATAGGCAGCATGAGTTATTATTGTTGACATCACCCTTGAGGTGAATACGTTGGGAGGCAAAATCATAAGCCCCTATCTTTCTATGTGTCCAGTTGAAACGTTTTGCTCATGCGTACGCAGTGAGTGTTAGCAATCATAAAAGAATATATGATGGTTGAGTATGTGGAGCTCTTACTTAGACTCCGTTGAATAAGTTGAATTGCAATTGCTTGGTGACTAAGAACATAGGTTGTTGGGTTTCAAGAGAGTTCATTGTTTAAACCTTAACATGTGAATTGGTTGCCACTACAACATGAGAAATATTGTGAGAAAGAATTGCGGTTATGATGCTAGGAAAAGTGATTGAAATTATCATTGATCAAACTTATGCACTTTGCTAGCATTCACACTTCATAAATTATTTCTTTTATCATTTACCTACTCGAGGACGAGTAGGAATTAAGCTTGGGGATGCTGATACGTCTCCAACGTATCTATAATTTATGAAGGATTCATGCCAATATATTATCATTCTTGGATGTTTTACAATCATTTTATAGCAACTTTATATCATGTTTTGGGACTAATCAATTGATCCAGTGCCCAGTGCCAGTTGCTGTTTTTTGCTTGTTTTTTACATCACATGAAATCAATACCAAAGGGAGCCCAAGTGCAACAAAACTCCACAGTGATTTTTTATGCACCAGAAGACACCCATTGGGCCAGAGCAGCACCTGGGGGGTGCCCCGAGGGGGGCACAACCCACCAGGGCGCGCCAGGCCCAACTGGCGTGCCCAGGTGGGTTGTGCCCACCTCGGTGGCCTCCCGTACCCCTTCTTTGCACTATAAATTCCCAAATATTCTGAAACCCATCGGGGTTACCCTAGATCAGAAGTTCCGCCATCGCAAGGTCTCTGTATCCGGGAAAACCAATCTAGACCCCGTTCCGGCATCCTGCCGGAGGGGGGAATCATCTCCGGTGGCCATCTTCATCATCCCGACGGCCACCACGATGAGGAGGTAGTAGTCCACCCCCGAGGCTAAAGGTTTGTACCAGTAGCTATGTGTTTAATCTCTCTCTCTCTCTCTCTCTCATGATCTATATCATGGGCTTTGTTAATATAGTCGGATCATATGATGTTTCTACCCTCTATACTCTTGTTATGATGAATTGAATCTTTACCCTTCAAAGTTTTGTCTTGTCGGATTGAATATTCAGAGATGAGAACACATGATATATGTCTTGCAATATGAATACTTGAGGTGACAATTGGGGTATCTTATTGATTCACTTGATATATGTTATGGCATTCAACTTGTGGATTCCGCGGTGATATTGGGGTAATCTATGCATAGGGGTTGATGCACGTTTTTCTCCGGTAGAAACTTTGGGGCCTCTTTGTAGTTCTTTGTGTGGATTGAGTATTATGAATATGAATTTGCTTTGGTGTTATCTTAGTACGAACTCTTGATTAGATCGAACGGAAAGAATAGCTTGCGTTATTCTAGTACGAACTCTAGGATAGATTGATCGGAAAGAATAGCTTTGAGGTGGCTTCGTACCCTACAAACAATTCCTATATTTTGTTCTCCGCTAATAGGAACTCGGGAGTGATTCTTTGCTGCACTTTGAGGGATAATCATATGATCCAACTATGTTAGCACTGTTGGGAGATTGCACTAGCGAAAGGATGGACCCTAGGCCTCCTTTTTAAGCATTGCAATACCATTTTTGTGCCCATTTACTAATTGCTACCTTGTTGTTTTTATTTATTCAGATTATAAAAATATATTTTTACCATCAATATCACACTTTTATCACCATCTCTTCGCCAAACTAGTGCACCTATACAATTTGCCATTGTATTGGGTGTGTTGGGGACACAAGAGATTTCTTGTATTTGGTTGCAGGGTCGTTTGAGAGAGACCATCTTCATCCTACACCTCCCACGGATTGATAAACCTTAGGTCATCCACTTGAGGGAAAATTGCTACTTCCTACAAAACTCTGCGCTTGGAGGCTCAACACGAGTCTACAAGAATAAAGTTGCGTAGTAGACATCAATAGCACACAAGGCATTCCTCCTGTGTCCGGGGGTTGCATAATCTCATAGTCGAAGGAATGTGTATTTGACATGAAGAAAGCAATAGCAATAAAACTGAACGATCAATATGCTAAGCTAACGGATGGGTCTTGTCCATCACATCATTCTCCTAATGATGTGATCCCGTTATCAGATGGCAACTCATGTCCATGGTTAGGAAACCTTAATCATCTTTGATCCATGAGCTAGCCAGGTAGAGGCTCAATAGGGACACTGTGTTTGTCTATGTATTCACACATGTGTTTAGGTTTCCTGATCAGTACAATTCTAGCATGAATAATAAACATTTATCATGAATAAGTAAATATAAAATAACAACTTTATTATTGCCTCTAGGGCATATTTCCTTCGAGAGTATCGAGTTCCTTCGTAAACTTTGGGGTTTGTTAAGTGTCATCTACAACATGGTGGCTATATGGCTTACTGGTTGACGGAAAAGTATGGCAACGGACTAGATAGTTCAAGATTGGAGTTTACTCCTCCGATGATTGAAAGATATTCTTAGGGCCCTCTGGTGTCACGGTATCCATCATCGTCTGGTCAGACTGTTGGGAAATGTTGCATGGAAAACAAAAAAATCTACGCACACACAAGATTTATCCATGGAGATGCATAGCAACGAGGGGGATTGTGTGTCTATGTACCCTCGTAGACCGTAAGCGGAAGATTTTAGTAATGCGGTAGATGTAGTCGAACTTCTTTGCGATCCGACCGATCAAGTACTGAACGTACGACACCTTCGCGTTCAGCACACGTTCAGCTCGGTGACGTCCTCGCCTTCTTGATCCAGCAAGACGGCGAAGTAGTGGATGAGTTCCGGCAGCACGACGACATGGTGACGGTGAAGGTGATGCTATCTCCGCAGGGCTTCGCCTAAGCACTACGAAAATATGACCGAGGGACGAAACTGTATAGAGGGGCGCCGCACACGGCTAAGAGATTGTCGTGGTTATGTGTGGCGACCCCTCCCACATATATATAGGTGGGGGAGAGGGGAGCAGCCAGTAGGCGCCCCAAGTAGGGCCGAATACTACTTGGGCTCCTGCCCTGCCCCCCCCCCCACCTTACCATATATGCCGGAGGGGGAAAGGAAAGGGGGGAGAGGGAAGGAAGGGGGAGGCCGAATCCCCCTCCTTTCCTTTCTCCCATAGGCCGGCTGCCATAGGGGGAGGGGCGCCAGCCCCTTGTAGGCTGGTGTGCTCCCCTCTTTTGGCCCATATGGCCCATATACCTCCGGGGGGGTTCCCGGAACCCATTTCGGCAATCCGACGACTACCCGGTGCACTCCGAAACTCTTCCGGTGTCCGAATATCATCGTCCTATATATTGATGCCTGCTAGAACTATGTCGGTATTTCCCCAAAGAGGAAGGGATGATGCAGCACAGCGACGGTAGGTATTTCCCTCAATAATGAAACCAAGGTTATCAAACCAGTAGGAGAACCAAGCAACACAATGTAAACAGCCCCTGCACACAAATAACAACTACTCGCAACCCGATGTGTAAAAGGGGTTGTCAATCCCTTTCGGGCAACGGCGCCAGAGATGGCAAATGGACGTGAGGAAAAATTGTAGATATTGATAGATCGAACGCCAAATAAAATAAATTGCAGCAAGGTATTTTGTAGTTTAAAAGATCTGAAAATAAAAGCAAAGGAAAAGTAGATCGCAAAGGCAAATATATAAGAAATAGACCCGGGGGCCGTAGGTTTCGCTAGTGGCTTCTCTCGAGAAAAATAGCAAACGGTGGGTGAACAAATTACTGTTGGAGTGTTGGGCAATTGATAGAACTTCAAATCATCATGACGATATCCCGGCAATGATCATTACATAGGCATCACGTCCAAGATTAGTAGACCGACTCCTTCCTG
The DNA here is from genome assembly GCF_002575655.3 of Aegilops tauschii subsp. strangulata. Lineage (NCBI taxonomy): Eukaryota > Viridiplantae > Streptophyta > Magnoliopsida > Poales > Poaceae > Aegilops > Aegilops tauschii. The sequence continues at coordinate 7,927,558 of NC_053039.3, forward strand.
CATCTACTACTATTACTCCACACATCGACCGCTATCCAGCATGCATCTAGTGTATTAAGTTCATGGAGAAACGGAGTAATGCAATAAGAACAATGACATGATGTAGACAAGATCTATCTATGTAGAGATAGACCCCATCATTTTATCCTTAGTAGCAACGATACATACGTGTCGGTTCCCCTTCTGTCACTGGGATCAAGCATCGTAAGATCGAACCCACTACAAAGCACCTCTTCCCATTGCAAGATAAATAGATCAAGTTGGCCAAACAAAACCAAAATATCGGAGAAGAAATACGAGGCTATAAGAGATCATGCATATAAGAGATCAAAGAAACTCAAATAACTTTCATGGATATAAAAAGATAGATCTGATCATAAACTCAAAGTTCATCGGATCCCAACAAACACACCGCAAAAAGAGTTACATCATATGATCTCCAAGAGACCATTGTATTGAGAATTCAGAGACAGAGAGGAAGCCATCTAGCTACTAACTACGGACCCGAAGGTTTACAAAGAACTACTCACGCATTATCGGAGAGGCACCAATGGAGGTGGTGAACCCCATCCGAGATGGTGTCTAGATTAGATCTGGTGGTTCTGGACTCTGCGGCGGCTGGATCAATATTTCTTTGACTCCCCTGGGGTTTGGGGAATATTGGGGTATTTATAGAGCAAAGAGGCGGTCCGGGGGGCACCCGAGGTGCGCACGGCCCACCAGGGCGCGCCTGGGCCTCCTGGCGTGCCATGGTGGGTTGTGCTCTCCTCGGAGCACCCCCCAGGCGCAGCCTTGGCCCATTAGGTGTCTTGTGGTCCAAAAAAATCTCCTTAAAGTTTCGTTGCATTTGGACTCCGTTTGATATTGATTTCCCGCGATGTAAAAAACATGCAGAAAACAGCAACTGACACTTGGCACTATGTCAATAAGTTAGTACCAAAAAATGATATAAAATGACTATAGAATGATTATAAAACATCCAAGATTGAAAATATAACAGCATGGAACAATCAAAAATTACAGATACGTTGAAGACGTATCATATATCAATCTTTACCTCCGGACTATTGCGGAGCTCCTCGTCATGTCCGTGATCTCATCCGGGACTCCGAACAACATTCGGTCACCAAATCATATAACACTATACCGTCAACGAACGTTAAGTGTGCGGACCCTACGGGTTCGAGAACTATGTCGACATGACCGAGACATCTCTCCGGCCAATAACAAATAGCGGAACCTGGATGCCCATATTGGTTCCTACATATTCTACGAAGATCTTTATTGGTCGAACCTTATGACAACATACGTAATTCCCTTTGTCCATCGGTATGTTACTTACCCGAGATTTGATCGTCGGTATCTTCATACCTAGTTCAATCTCATTACCGGCAAGTCTCTTTACTCATTCCGTAATACATCATCTTGCAACTAACTCCTTAGTCGCTTTGCTTGCAAAGCTTCTTATGATGTGTATTACCGAGAGGGCCCAGAGATACCTCTCGGATACTCGGAGTGACAAATCCTAATCTCGATCTATGCCAACTCAACAAACACTTTTGGAGATACCTGTAGAACATCTTTATGATCACCCAGTTACGTTGTGACGTTTGATAGCGCACAAGGTATTCCTCCGGTATCCGGGAGTTGCATAATCTTATAGTCGAAGGAACATATATTTGACAAGAAAGCAACAGCAATAAACTGAACGATCATATGCTAAGCTAACGGATGGGTCTTGTCCATCACATCTTTCTCCTAATGATGTGATCTCGTTATCAAATGACAACACATGTCTATGGTTAGGAAACTTTAACCATCTTTGATCAACGAGCTAGTCTAATAGAGGCTTACTATGGACACTGTATTTGTTTATGTATTCACACATATATTTAAGTTTCCAACCAATACAATTCTGGCATGAATAATAAACTTTTATCATGAATAAGGAATATAAAATAACAACTTTATTATTGCCTCTAGGGCATATTTCCTTCACAGACACAATGTGATTTGACCACAAAGATATCGGAACACGAGATGAGAAAACAGAACAAAATCGATAATAAGTAAACTGACATAGTGAATAAGTTGTTGATTCATGAAGATGTCGATAAATCTCACCTCAGATTTTTATAACATATCACAAAGCAACAAAAATAGCACACGGTGACTAAAGGTTCAGTTGAATATTCATTTATGTGGGTATAAGGGTCAATATAAATGTCCACGGTTTCGTTATTGGTCATTGATCGGAAAGAGTTCCGGTCATGTCTATACTGCAGTCAAGAATTATTTTTTTCTCCTCCTTGGGAATAGTATTGTTCAATTGAGAGTTCATCAGAGTGTCACCATGTGTGTTGCTCCATCCATCTGGATCCAGATGGCGATCCACTTGCATTCTGCAACCTCCTCTATCAACAGGTCACCTAATAATTTGCAGACCGTTCAGTGTGAGGAGCAGTATGTGCTACATCACTCAAGTTCACAATAGAGTATATCATTGTCAGTCTATCTTCATATAGATGCGAGAGAATTCCTTATTTGGCCCTTTCTTAAATTTTACTTCCCTATTTGGCCTAAAATTTTCTGTTCTTCCCTCTTTGACACTCAAACTTCATTTTACTCCCTATGTGACACTTCCGTCAGTTTTGGCCACTAACAGTGTTAAGTCTAAACTAAAAAGACTGATTTACCCCTAGTGTAGTTTGTGATCAGATTATTTACATACAAACACATGAATGATGTGATATGTTTTGTGGTGTTGAATAAACTAGATGATTCCTTGCACGTTACTGCGGAAATTTTTATCATGGTAGAAATTAAATTCAACAAAATTATATGATTCAAAATTCAACAAATTTATGTGGTTCAAATATTCAATAGTAGTAATAGACCTAAAAATAGTAAAAAAGAGGTTTCTTTGCGAGGAAAGAAGGAAAGTTCAGTATAAGCAACAATTTGACATATTATTCTTATGTATAGCAATTAGGTTTGTAGCTAATCTTGTCTGATATGCATGCATCTCTTAGCTAGGTAGCGTCCATTGGATACGTACCTAGGTTAATTAGAGGAAAAAACTAATCATGCTTGCCTGATGCATACGTGCGCATACCAGCGATGGCATGCACGCACGCGTAACGGCACTGGCATGCACGCACGCGCTGTGCTCTCGCTGGTGAGGCTGCCGGAAGACGTCGAGCTGGAGATCCTGGCGCGCGCGCCCGGCTTTGCTGACCTCTTGCGGTGCGCCGCCGCTGGCCAAAGGGCGGCTGCCACTGCTACTCCCTCTTCGGAAGCGGCGCCACGGTGTGGAAGGTCCGCGGGTTCCGAGCATCGTCGACGCGCCGGGATGGCCGTCTGCAGCTTGCTCTCCGGCAGTATGTGCTAGCTAGAACGATTGGAATGCGTCCGGTTAGAAGTGCTCGTACATACTAGTACTACTAGCTAGTAAACGTTCAAGCAAAGGATCGATTAGGGATTCAGGAAGCCAGCTCTGTATTACGGTGCGTGCATCGTCCAGAGGTTGGTTCATCGTTATTATCGTCGTCAGTTCATGGTCGCACCTCGTCATCAGAAAGTGTATTGCGTGAGCGCGCCGACGTGCATGTGGAGATATAGTGAGTGTGGTTGACTTCGTCGAACATCATCTAGGAGCAGCATCGACGCGCACGAGCACATGGCAAGCTCCAGCGACACAGGAGCGGTGCTACTGCTAGCGACATCACAGGTAGCACTCTCGATGCGCCCCCCCCCCCCCCCCCCCCCCCCCCAATCCTCTTTTTTTTCTTGGTTCAGGCCCCTTCTCTCTTCTCTTTGTGGTGACATACCATCACCAGGGGTAAAATTGTAATTGCACATGCCAGTTAACGCAGTTGGATGGAAAAATGGATGGAAATGTCAAATAGGGCATAAAATGAAGTTTGAGTGTCAAAAAGGGAAGAATAATTTTTTTTGAGCCAAAAAGGAAACCAAATTTTAAAAAAGAGCCAAATAAGGAATTCTCTCTAGATATAACCAATGTCGGTTTGAAATTTCGCTGATTGTTCGATCGATCAAAAGCTATGGTCGAAGGCTATGTATGAAATTTCTCTGTTTTTTTGTTTCGGAGTACGCCTCCCTCGCTAGTTTGCCATGAACAAGGTGAGTGGGCTTCCACGACGTATCAACAATTCGTTCACTCTTCAACTGGTTGTCCAGCCCACCGTTTAGTGAGTCTGGACCGTGCACCCCAGGGATCGTGCATAACGTCAATTATATTATTAGCATGCGCGCGCGCGCTCTCTCTCTCTCCCCTGTTTCTCTCTACGTTTATGTTTTCGGTTTTACCTATTATTGTAGGACGTGGCTCGCGGGCGCACGGGCGCCCGATCACAGCCCCGAGCGCTCTCCCAGAAAAAGAAGGAGCCACCCGCGCGCGCGATCAGACAGCCAGAAACGGAAAATCAGCCACCCGCGCGCGAAAACAATCACACTCTGCTGTCCCCCGCGTGATTAGGAAGATGCTCTGCCACGTCAGTTCGCATGCATTAATTTGAGTTTCAAAAAATTTAAAAAGCCATAACTTTTGATTCGAGTATCGAAATTCAGATCCGTTTTCACCATTGGGTTTCTTGCGACGAGTTCTTCAAAACTAGATCACATATGGATAGGTTTCGATGAACTTTTTTTGAGCAACTCTGTGTGGTATATAGGCAACTTTAGTGTTATCAGTAAGCAACTCTTCTTGTTTGTCTAATATGACTTCTTATCATCTTGGTTTGTGTAAAAACCAAGCAACTGACCTAACAAACCAAGCATCTGTCCTAGTAAACCAAGCAACTGTCCTAGTAAACCAAGCAACTGTCATAACAAAAACAATCGATTGTCCTAATAAATCAAGCAGCTGTCCTAACAAAACTAAGCAACTATCCTAACAAAACCAAGCAACTGTCCTGGCAAATCCATGCAACTACATTATCAAAACACACAATGCATAATGTCTAAGCAAACCAAACAACTGACCTAACAAAACCAAGCAACCATCTTAACAAAAAACAAACAATTTCAATAACAAAACCAAGCAACTGTCCTGGCAAATCCACGCAACTATCCTATCAAAAAATATGTTGTCATCACCAAAGTTGGCTGCCGAAGATGCTTAGTTGCCCATATACGGCCAAAAATATTATTTGTCGTGATTTCTAAGTGGTATATGACATACTTGCTTGATAAATTCATTAGTACATATAATTTAATAAAAGTTGCTTATGTTTAAAACTAAAGTTGCCTCGTTTAGGATCAAAGTTGCTTCTTTTTTAAAAATTATCAAAACGTGCTTATATGGGATCTAGTTTTGAAGATCTCGTCGCGAGAAACCTAACGGTGAAAACGGATCTTTGTTTCGACGCTCGGTTGAAAAGTTATTACTTTTTTTAAAATTAAATGGAATAAAGAGTGTGTCAGCACATGCATGCGCATTAGTATCTCTTCCGTAATTTTGGGACACGGTCCCCTTAGCTGTCGCTATCATCGCATCTGACGGCTGGAGCGCGTGCGCTCGCGCGAGCGAATGAGCGCAGCTGCACGAGTCAGACTTTAGGATTATTGTATTATTTGTCTAACATGTACTAATATAACATGTTTTGAAAAAACTAAAATGCTCACGTATTGTTGCACTAGTGAATTTTAATCCTACTCAAGGTCCCACCTCCTATCCTACATGGAGTGCCGTATAAGCATTCAAAGAACTCAATTATAGTCCAAGCCATCCCCATGGATCCAAGCAGACTATTTCGATCAATGAAAGTCCAAACAAGATCTCATGATCAACAAGTCAAAAGAGGAAGACCACATTCAAGAATACGTAAAAGGAGAAGGCAAGAGAGCAAGAAAGCCTCCTTTTAGTTTTTGACAAATCCTTCTGGAGTTTTCTAGGTCAAAAAAGGCTGATAAATGGCGAGACGTGTCGTAACTTGCATACGGCGTCGAAAATCTGTCAAATCTTACATGGATGCCTATCATGGGCATGCCCACCTGCTTGCAAAAGTTTGGATCATTTTAAGGATGTTCAAAAATAGACCATGTTGAAAGGAGGGTGTTCATGTAGGCCAAAAAGCTTCGTTTGAGAGCAGATTGTTTTTCAACATCCTTGGAATGTCCCCCATTTTCCATGGTCTTGTATGACAATTCAAGGCACCATATCAAGTTGTTTTTCGACAAGTTTTGTGTTTTCTGGAGTTTTCTCTGTGAAAAAAGTCGATAAATGATCGGACGTGTCACAACGTGCAAACGGTGTCGGAATTCATTCAAACCTAGCATGTGCATACCATGGGCATGCCGACCTCTTTGCAGAAGTTGGGGTCGCTCTAGAGATTTCCACAAAATATCGTGTTCAATGGAAAGTGTTCGGGTAGGACACAATGGTCTGTTTGGGAGCACCTCTTTTCTCGACATCCCTTAAATGGTCTTAATTTTCTTTCATGTTCCCGTATGACCAATTAAAGACACCATGCCAAGTTATTTTAGTTTTTGACAATTTTCTACTTTCTGGAGTTTTCTCCGTTAAAATAGGCTGATAAATGGCCATAATGTCACAACTTGCATAGAATGTTGAAAGTCATTCAAACCACGCACGGATGCCTACCATGAGCACTCCCACATGATTGAAAAAATTAGGGCATATTTCACGTATTTCTAAAAACCAATGTTGAGGATATCGCTTATCGTTATCGTCTCGATGAGCTGTGGATTAGAGATTAATCGGAAATCAATTGATTAATCGATTTTATCAGTTGACTCTCAATCGGCCTTTTTTTGCAAATCCCAGGTTCCCAGCACTAAATTATGCTATATTCAACACCAAAACAATATTGGACAGAAGTGTTACCTTGATTCCTAGCCTTCGAATCCTTGTAGAATGACGAACAAAGTAGGAAAATAGTACATATTGCATAACAAGGTCCACAAAACGCAAATAAACATAGTTTTGCAAACATAGTGATATGAATAGGCCCGATTTATCGGTACATTCCCGGTAAATCACTTGTCATAGCGATAAATCGGCCCAAACGATAAATGGTGAAAATAAGGCTTAATCTTATCGGTCACCCCAAGAGTAACGATAAACCACTGAACCGAAAGATTTCTTGAACAGTGCTAAAAATAGACCATGTTTAACTCAGGGTGTTGGGGTAGGTCAGAAGAGCCTGTTTGAAAGCACGTTATTTTTTCGACATCCAACTAATGGCCCCAATTTTTTGCACCACATTCCATGACCAATTTGAGGCATCATGCCAATTTTCTAGGATGTTTGACAAGTTTTACATTTTCTGGAGTTTTCTCGGTGAAAAGGGGCCGATAAATGGTTGAACGTGTCGCAATGTGCAAATGGTATCGAAAGTCGTTCAAACCTGGCATGGATGCCTCATATGCCAGGCTGCTGCAAGAAGTTGGGGTCACTTATCCATAGTTTAAAAACCACCAGTTGAGAGGAGTGTGAGGGACTATGCCACTCGGATGCATCCTTGAGCATGTAGTTTTTACTATTTTGAATGCTTCAGTTATTTTTAATTCCCATCATTATCAATCAACGTGAATATTTTTCTTATGTCCTAACCATTTATTAAAAAAATTAAAAAAAAATTAGAATTCCAAATCGTGTACGAAAATTTTACGAACTTGAACATTTTTCTCCAAAATTGTTAACAAATTCCCAACAATAGATGAAAATTTTGAACAAAAAATTCAAACCACGTACTTATTTTAAAATTTATCAAATTTTCTTGAAACACAAACATTACTTAAATTCATGAACAAAAAATTTGAAAGCATGAATATTATTTAAAATATAAAGAATATTTGAAAACAAGAACAATTGTTGGCATTCCAAACATTTTTTCATATTCCTGAACATGTTTCAACAAGCATACTAAAGTTTAAAAAGAGACAAATGAATTAATGAAAAAATAGAAGAAAAACGAAAAGAAAAAAGACAAAAAAAACTTTAGGCCTTGCCCCAACTATGCGAGAACATCATTCCTTAGGGCACGTGTTGGGCAGGCCCAATAATTTGTGGACTGGAAAAAGGTCCGCCGGTTTTGAAATCCAAAAGCTTCACGGATTTGAAAATTTTCATAGATTTTACAAAATTCATCATGTACATAGAAAATGATAAGTAACTGAAGAATGTTCAACCTATTTTCTTAAATATGTAATCGTTAAAAATGTTCAAGTAATAATAAGAAGTGTTCTTTGTTTTTTAAAATGTTCAACAATTACAAAAATGTATTGAAACTATTTTTAAATATTACTATATTGTTGTAAAGTGATAACGGCTTTTGGATACATTTTATTATTTTAAGATGTTACAAAACAATGGTCATGTATTTCAAAAATTAACCACGCATTTTTTGGTAATATTCAGACATAATTAGAAACATGTTCACGTGTTTAAAAAAATCATGTCATTCAAAATGGTTTTCTCAAGTTAAAATTCTTCATGTATTGTCGAAGCATTCATGCATTTCAAAAAAATTTAAGTTTGTCAAAAATAATGTTTACGGTAAGCCAAAAAACTGTTCTTGTTTATAGAAAAATATTCATATATTTCTCTATGAAAAATCGGTATGTAATAAAAAGTGAGATAAGAGGAACAAGAAAAACAAAGGTAAAAAGGGAATAAAATAAAAGGTGAAATAAAAAAGGAAATAAAACAAAAACAAAATGATAGAAACAAAGAAGGTAAATAGAAAAAGAAACTAAATAAGAAAACTGAAAAAAAAACCCGAACATGTGATTTAATGTACCAATACATCCAAGAACCACCGAAGTGAAAGAACAAAACATACTTGGTAGCGCCTTTTCTTTTCTCTTTTTGATAATTGAAATATTGTTTGGATACAAATGAAATCTTGCTTGCTTGTTTTTTTAGAAAGGTCTTGCTTGCTTGTTAAGAGGACAGACAAAGGGTAGCGGCTATGTGTGGCCCACAACGGTTCCCATCGCAGTGTCGTCTGTGGGAAACCCCTGCTACTTCTTGAGCTTCCATTGATTTTTCACTTAAAGAGGAAAGGGTGATGCAGCAAAGGAGAGATAAGTATTTTCCCCAGTTAAGAATCAAAGTATCAATCCAGTATGAGGCACAAACAAGTCCCCAATATATGCACCTGCACAAACTAACAAACACTTGCACACAACGCGAAAAGGGGTTGTCAATCCCTTCACAATCACTTTGCAAGAGTGAGATCTAATAGAGATAGGTATAAAATATAAAATACATGGCAAACTAAAGTAAATATAAATAAAAGTGCAGCAAGGTATTTTTGGGTTTTTGTTTTATATATCTGAAAATATATGATGGAAAATAGACCCGGGGCCATAGGGTTCACTAGAGGCTTCTCTCTTGAAGAAAACATACCGTGGGTAAACAAATTACTGTTTAGCAATTGATAAAATAACGTATAGTTATGACGGTATCTAAGGCAATGATCATGAATATAGGCATCACGTCCGTGACAAGTAGACCGAAACAATTCTGCATCTACTACTATTACTCCACACATCGACCGACTCCTGCCTGCATCCAAAGTATTAAATTCATAATAATAGAGTAACACTTTAAGCAAGATGACATAATGTAGATGGATAAACTCAAGCAATATGATATAAACCCCATCTTTTTATCCTTAATGGCAAAAGTACAATACGTGCCTCGCTACCCCTACTGTCACTGTGCGAGGACACTGCAAGATTGAACCCATCATAAAGCACCTCTCCCATTGCAAGAAAAACCAATCTAGTTGACCAAACCGAATCGATAGATCAGAGAGAAATACAAAGCTATCTCAATCATGCATAAAAGACTTCAGAGAAGACTCAAATAATATTCATAGATAATCTGATGATAAATCCACAATTCATCGGATCTCAACAAACGCACCGCAAAAGAAGATTACATCGAATAGTCTCCAAGAACATCGGGGAGAACATTGTATTGAAGATCAAAGAGAGAGAAGAATCCATCTAGCTACTACATATGGACCCATAGGTCTGTGGTAAACTACTCACACGTCATCGGAATGGCGTCAAGGTTGGCGTAGAAGTCCTCCGTGATCGAATCCCCTCCGGCGGACTGCCGGAAAAGGCCCCAAGATGGTATCTCATGTGAACAGAAACTTGCAGCGGCGGAAAAGTATTTTGTGTGTGCCCTCTGGTGTAGGGGAGTATTAGAGAATATATAGTGATGGAGTTAGGGTTAGGAGAGCCACGGGGGGGCCCAAAAGCCCCCTTGCCCCCCTCCCCCGGGGCGTGCCCCCAGGGCTTGTGGTCCCCTCGTGTGTCTTTTGGCCTCCTCCCCAAGTCTCGTGGGTTTCTTCCGATTCAAGAAAAATCATCGTAAAGTTTTATTCCATTTTGATTCCGTTTGATATTGATTTTTTTTGTAAAGTTAAAACAAGAAAAAAAAACAGAAACTGGCACTGGGCACTAGGTTAATAGGCTAGTCCCCAAAATGATATAAAATAGCATATAAATGCTTATAAAACATTCAAGATAGATAATATAATAGCATGAAACAATTAAACATTATAGATACGTTGCAGACGTATCAACCCCTGCTAGGCCGAGCAAGTGACTACGCCTGATGACATCATATTGACCTTACCCATGCTTTTTTGTTCTTTTTTCTTCACATGTTTGTTTTCATTTTTTGATTTTTGTATTGTTCTTATTCCGAAATATTCTCTCTCTCTCTCTCTGTATCTCTCTATCTCTCTCTCTCACACACACACGCAAACAAACACACACACACAAAACACCTTACGTAATTTTAAAAAAAGTGTTAAACATGCATTTGAAAAATGTGTAACGTGTATGGAAAACTTCTAATAATGGGTAACAAAAATGTGTCTTACCTTAAAAAAATGTCACATGTTCTTAAAATATGCATGTGCCCTTTAAAAAATATTCATACAAAGTACAAATAATGTTCGGTAATTTAAAGAAGTTTCATACATTGAGAAAAACGTATGACACATCTAAAAAAATGTTCATGAGTTTCAAAAATGTTTATGCAACGTACTAAAAATATTCCATAGGTTAAAAATGTATATCTCCATCACGAAAATGTACATGATATTCTAAGAAAATATTCACGTTTTTAAGAAAATGTTTATGAAGAATTTAAAAAGGCTTATACAATGTAAAAAATATTCTTGTAGATTAAAAATGTTTATTGCCATTAGAAAATGTACAACCTGTATTTGGAAAATGCTACTGTATATTCCAAAGAGTCTTCAAAACATGTATTTTGAAAAAATTGTACATTACCTATTCGAAAAATGTCCAGGTGTACAATAAAAACGTTTGATGTGTGCACTATAAATGTACATTGTATATCGACAATCATATAATTTTAAAAAAAAAACGCTGATTAAACAAAAAAAATAAACAAACAAAAAGGCAAGACACTGAAGAAAACAAAAAAACAAAGACAACCAAATATAATGAGAAAAGTAGGAAATCCATCAAGGTCTCTCACATCACCAGTTTTAGGAACCTCAGGTTCCCTTCAGTTTTTTGGGCCTAGTATCTTTTTCTTACTACTCTTAATTTTCAGGTTTTTAAAATTTGGCAACTTTTTATAAAATCACAAATAATAATCGAGGTTAATTTCATGAACATTTCCCAAATCCATGAATATATTTCAAATACATGAATAGATTCAACTTCATGAACTATTTCGAAATTCGTGAACTGTTGACGAACAAGCTTGTCCCGTTGATGGGCCAGCCCACACCAGCTGGTGCGTGAGGCCAGGTCGCTTATCAAGCGTGTGATGGCGATGCGAGAAACCAGACAGGCGCTGGACAACCGTTCCTTTTTCCTGCGTATTTGTCTTTTGGTTTTTTTTTCATTAGTTTTTCTTCTTATTTTTCTATTTCCTTTTTTCTTCAAGTTTAATACATTTTTTCAAAAATGTTCATAGTTGCAAATTTTAGTTTTTTTCCTTATTTTCAAATTTTGTTCAGAGATTTGTAAAAATGATCACAAATTCGAAAAAATGGGAGTTCAGAAAAAGTTTAGAATTAGAAATTTTGGTCAAAATTTCTAAAAAAGTTTAACGAGCAGTTTTTGGAAGTTTTTATGGACCGATTTATGGAACCTTCCATCACTTTACGGGAAGTTCCACCTAGTTTCTTCTTTGTACTAGAAGTTTTGGGTGTGCTTTGCTGCCCCGTTGGTGTTGTTGGGTTTCTTAAAAAAATTACTCTCTTTGTTTCAAAATATAAGGTGTATGAAAGGTCAAACCTTTTAAGTTTGATCAAATTTGCAGGAAAATATATCAAAATCCATAATATCAAATTGATATGATTAGATTCACCAAGAAATGATTTTCCATAATTTTTTAATATTTTGGATGTCGATATTTTTTGCTCTGAATTTGGTCAAAGTTATAGAAACTTGACTTTCCAAAAAACTAATAACCCTTATGTTTTGGAACTAATGGAATATTTATTTTGGCGGGTGGGAGAGATGATAGAGCGTATTTTATTTTATTTACAATGCGGTTATTTAGTGTGATTCTGTGTTATCCGCTACCAACTTATATTTATGTGGGGAAATTTTGCATTGGTGGTTGCATGTAATATATTGGTGCTACCGTATCACCTGGCGGCACTTCTTTTTTCTAGGTGGTGGGAGGGTGCACGGGATTGATAGATTTTTACATGCCGGTTGCTGCTGATTGATTTGTAAAATCGTTGGCTGGTCATGGTGAAAATCATAAACCAAATTCAAAGCTAAAAGACTTTTCAAATTAGGAAACATAGTGAATTAAAATAATTAAATGGGTGTGCTGATGGAGAAATTGTTGGCCCGGTCAAAATAGAGTGACCCAATTCTGAATTGAAGACTTCAATGAATTTTGAAGCTTTAAAATTCCCATGATCAGATTTTTAAAACGTACTAACATTTTCTTAGTATCATTAACTTTCTTTAATGCCATGGACATCTTTTATATGTTATCACATGTTCTGCAAGTTCCGCAAAATAAATAAATTTAACATTGCATAGAAAGTTCGTAAAATATCGTATACATATTATTAAACACGTTAAATGTTTTTCGTTCATGAATACTTTTTTGATTGATACAAAAATTATTTAAAAATTACATGAACATAATTTAAATTTTATGAACAAGTTAAAAAATGTCATGAGCACAGTTTTAAACATATTAAAATTTTATGAAATGGTAGGGACATTAAATTAGTTGGACTTTTTTTACATCTCATGGATATTTTATTATAAAAATGATGAAGATCTTTCTAAATGTGTGAACATTTTTCTAAATGTCACATGCATTTTGTTGCATGGTGCGAATTTTTTATCAAATTGAGAAAACATTTATTACTTTTCAAGAACATTTTTAATCTGCAGTGAACATTTTCAAAAAAGAGTGAAAAACTTTCAGAATTATATAAATATTTATAATATTTGGAAATATAAAGTAAAAAAAGAAACTGCCTCACAAGAAAAGTAAAAAAAAGAAACAGAAAAAAACCGAACGAACCAACATCCGTAAAGAAAGAACACTCAAAGAACTTCCTATTATGCCAGCCCGTTTATAGGCTTCCCTCATGTGACACCAGGTTTTGGTCGCGCTTGGCTGGAATTGGAAATTTCTTACACGCGCCCGCTCTTGGGCCACAACCCAAAATAAGTAGTTTATTTTTGCCTCTGCTACTCTCGGGTCGGAGAGTTCCTTGAAATCACTAATTGGGAAGTACTCCATTTAGGGCATGTACAATGATCCTATTTTAGGACTGTCACGTAGAATAAATGGTGAGGTGGAGGAGAGAGAACTCATAAGAAAAGGCTTAAGAGAAGACAAGGGATGATCTCTTAGTGCAATATGTCTCACCATATCTTTAGGAATAGCTAGTTATTGAAGATAAGGCTAAGAGATGATCCATTGTAGACATTTTTTTTGCCATCTCTAAATGACATGTAAGACTTAAGATAAGACTATCTTATCAACCATTGTACATGCCCTTAAAGATTACGTGCTAAAAAATGGTCTTGACACGACATTTCATATTTGACCAAAGACATGGAAGTTGGTTATTCAGAAAAATGACATGAAGGTTCATTTATTTAGACATACATGGTAGTTTCTATATTCCCGTGGAGATAAAAACAAAATATTTTTTCAAGTTCATCCAAAACTTCTAGCGCTGATTCAGGAAGACATCAACCAACCAGGTGCTACTGTTTGGATGCATAGAGACGAATTGCTCGTAATTTATCTCTAAATCACACTTGTTATCTGCAAAATTGGGAAATAAAGATCAAATGAGCAAGCAACTATCACACTGTCGCGGGAAACCACGGCCACGTATGGGACCAGGAGGCCCCTTGCTGGTTCGGCAGAGGGGCGACGCGTTGTACAAAGAGCAGACGAGCGTGGGGCAGTGCGGCAGGGATCACACAAGCAATTTACCCAGGTTTGGCCCACCGTGAGGCGTAAAACCCTACTCCTGCTTTGGTGGATTGATGGTGGAAAAGGTGGTGGCGAGTGTAGTACACTTGCCCGGCAGGGGTTGCCTTGGGGCAGCAGCGACTACACGCGTATGGGGGTGTGAGTTATCCAATCTTCTAACCCTTTTCTACGGTTGCCATGGGCCTCCTTTTATAGATCAAGGGGTAACCACAGTGGCAAAGTAGTCATTATGCACTGATATGATAGCAAACGGCCTCCGGTTCCATGGACGACATCGATGAGGAGGATGAAGACGACCGGGACATGACGAGCTTGACGCCCTTGACCTCGATGGCGACATTATCCGGTCCCCGAGCACTAGGTCGACTTCCTTCTTCCCCTTGTTTTACCCCTACTCTGCTCTGCTCCAGTCTAGCTAGTAGTTTCTAGAAATTTCTTTTGCCGTATCCATTGTTTCCCAACACGGTGGGTACTTCTGTTCTTCGCGTACATTGACTCCATTGTACAACCTATGCAAGTCTCTTTATGTTCTTGAGAATTCTGCTCGCAAGGTTTCGGTCTGTAGCAAGCGCCACCCATGCTTCAGACATTTTGCAGCAAGCAATCTTTGTTTGGAGCCTATGTAGAGAAATTTGATCAGGTTCCACAGGGCAGCAAGAACCACTAGTCATTTGAGTATGCACAACCTAATTAGGAAACAACGTTGACCATTTAAAAAATCTGGTTAGTACGTAAACTGATGCCCAGGTATGAAATATGGTGAACGTTTAGTAAAGCATATATACCTCTTTCTTATCGCCTCATGGTTTGGAGGCGAACTCTTTCTTATCACCTCGTGGTTTCTTTCCTGCAACTCTCGAAAGACATTGTGTATAGTAAAGTATATACCTCTTATTGTTTTATTCTAGTAATATTCCCTTAGACCATTTATCTTATCTGTGAAAACAACATATGCCCAGCTGGTCTGATGTATGGCAGATGTTGCTTAGCGGAGGGTACATTGTAGTATATTGCATACTCTAACGACTAGAAAATGGTCGTATATTTGTCTTTGTGGACTGATGAAATTCTGTCAAATATATATCTCTCGGTCACTGTTACTGTAGGTCCATAATTCACAGTCTGAATATGCTGCTTACCATAGATATGCTTACTCATGGCAGAGATGTCTTGCATAGTGCATCGGAAATGAAGAGGGTGTGTGTTGGAGTTCCAGAGCCAAAAGTTGTAAAGTTTGAGAAACGTGAGATGGATCATTTTATCCAATGAGTATGTGTAGTTTGTCCATCTCAGTCGCTCCCTCGCCGAAGTGCTCCAACGAATACGAAAAAGAGCAGCGGTCCAGGAAAAATAGAGGAGCACACACAGCCGGGTTTAAGGATGTTTTCTCCTTTTTTTCTCAGAGAGTGCTGCCAAGGTTACAAATGCATGCATGTAGTACCAGTAGATATCAAGTGGGCAGCACCTAATATCTCAAGGTGCGCGACATGAGTTCATGAGGAAGCTCGCTAATGCGAAGAGCTAACTAAGTTATATAGTTTCAGAGTATATGAGACCACGCAAGCAGAGTATCTACAGAGACACCAGAGTCAGTTAGGCATGTATCCAAAGAGTATCTAAAGAGACCTCCCATGAAAAAGACAGTGAAGGTATCTATATATCTGAGCTTTGTGCTGAAGTATTAGCATGTTAACTTTTTACTTGGCATCTAGCGGCCCTTGTTGTGGAAATGGTGTTTTGCTACCCTGCGAACTTTTCCCCATTTGTGAAACTGCCTTCTGTTTATTTTTAAAAGAAGGCGAACTCTTTTCTTATGACCTCGTGGTCTCTGCACTTCAGGTAACAAGGGAAGAGCAGCCTCGTGGTTTCAGCATGAAGAAATGGAAGGTATAGCATGTACTCAATCTAATGTTTCCTTGGTTTTCTTTTAGCTATAAGCCTATAATACATTTGATGAGACATCGCCACTACTTGTTTCTTCAGTAAACAAGCTGTGTTGATCCAGATGGGAAATTTCTTATAATCTGATTTATTTTCTGTGTGAGCAGCGGTTTCTGAGCTTCCAGTGAAGGGACGGTGGTGGTGTCCCTGTGGCACATCAAAGTGTGACGACGATGTGAGTTTGGGGTGTGCGTCTGGTGCGAAGCTGAGCTTGAAGTGGTATGTGGGTAGCTGCTCCTAGTTGGCGTCAGCGTCGGTGGTGTACTCGATGTTGTCGTTCGCGTCGGCACCGGCTAGGAGGACGGAGCTGCAGACGCCATTGAGGGGGAACGCCAACTACAACAACAACTACAACATTGCGTCGTTGGTGAGCCAAAGAGCTCGGCTCGGAGGCGTGCCGGATGGCGTAGTGGATCACCACCGACTCAACTCAGACTGAGTACCTATCTATCCACACTGTAGCATATGTTCACAGGGTAATCTGTTAGTTTTTGTTGGAGACGCTAGCTAATCCAGGCATCAAGTGGTGTGGCTAATGACGTGTGTACTTGGTTGGTTAATTTGCAGGACCTGATGGAGGAGATGTGCTGCCCGAGGCATCAACACCTCCCAGGAAAAAGATGTGCTGCCTGACGTCTCCATCGCAGGACCCGGGGGAGGAGGAGAAGAATGACCAACAAGTGAAGGTACCCCCTTCATCCCCATACCCACCAAATCAATCAACTTCGACCCACCCTGGGAGTGGGAGCTGTTGCATTCCAATTTGGGATGACCATCACTGTCGATACAATGCTTTGTCTTGTCATGTGCTAGTATGATACTAAAATGAAGTTCCAATGAGATATGCATGTAGCATCAGATGCAAATTTGTGTGTCAACTCATTCGCTTCTAAATTATTTCTTTGCTATCTTGCAATTTGTTTAGATAATCAAAAAGCACATGAGTGAGTTGTTGAACCAGTGCTTCACTTTGGTTGCTGTGAGATTTAATTCAATGGTCTTGTACATACTTGGGTAGATATGTATGTACATTCACACTGAACAATTGTTGATCTGTACGTTGCCTGCCTCCTTTGTACCTGTTCTATAGATTTCGTAATTGATCTACTTGGTTACAAAATCTTGGAGCTATTCTTCATGTCCTGAGAGACACTGTTAGAAAAATATTACCTACTATCCCCTTATTTGGCTGTACTAGTTCATCTATGCCATTACTCATTTGTGCAAAAACTTCATGATGTGTATATATCTGTGTGTTCTATTTTGTTTTGAAGCGGGTAACATTGCTCTGTGTTTCAGCTGGAACAAAGTAACTTCATGTTTGTTGAATAACTGGAATTTATGTGCCAGCGCTATCTGTTTATAACTCTTGAACTAGCATTGCGCTCTTTAAAATTTCTTATCAGGCTGATTGCTGTTTTTTTGCTCCACAGACACTATGATCCGGCAAGCTGCTATGGTGGTCAAGTGTGTGCTGCTGATGTACTTCGAAAATAGCAAAGGTTGTCAGTGTCGTAGACAGGTAATCTACTGTACATTATCACCATTCAGCTAATTTACCATCTTGGCCAAAGAGATGTACATCCAAGCTTTTCTCTTTGTAACTCAACTTTCTCTTCAGGAAGCAGGCCAGGTGTGCCTGGATGGGTCCTGCTCGCCCGACGATGCGGTTCCGCTCTGCTGATGGGTTCGTTGCAGGACCACTGGAACCTCTTCATGGCCCCCATGGAACCCATCCTCTCCAGGCGGCCTGATGATGGGTTTGTCGGAGGAGGAGAAGAAGGACCCATCCTCTTCTCTTCTCTTCATCAACACCAAGATCAACCACGACCAGGCACTCAAGCACAGGTACCTCATTGTCTTGCTCTATGTAATGAGAAAAAAAGTGAACTTTGTTAAAGGCCATGCATTAGATTGGTGTTCAAAATGATATTCTTTCTCTTTATTTATTTATTGGGTGCTCTGTTCAAATATAAAATAAACCCCTCCTGTTTCTTGCATGATGATGTTTTTAAAAAGACGAGTCTATAGTGTCGGAACCCTTTCTTGCTGTTTCTTCCCACAGCAGCCACCACCTTTTTTTTTTGAAAAAGGGGGACTCCCCGGCCTCTGCATCAGGTAGATGCATACGGCCACTTAGATAAATAAAATAGGTTCAACAATGTCGAAAAGTCGTAAAAGAAAACAACGTCGAGCTCACATAGACCTCGACACGAAAACAAAAAAGTCATAAAGCCACAACCGGCTGGGAGAAATAAAGGTAGGAAAACTAATTGCCTATCCTATTACATGACCGCCATCCAAACCGGTTGAATATATCCCGCGCTACCATCTCCCACCGGACAGATCCAGTAACCAAACGCTCCCTGGCCTCCGTCGGAGTGAGTAGGGACCACATACGGATGAACGCCGTAGCACGGAATACAACCTGCAAAAAATGAATAGTAGTTATTCTGTTAAAAGCCAAATCATTTCTGCAGTTCCAAATTGCCCATAACAACGCACAAACTCCTACACGAATGTGTCTAGCTGTACCGGACTCTATCCCATCCAGCCACGTTCCAAATAACGACCCGACCGAACTCGGAGGAGTAATGTTAAAAGAAATTTGCACTGAGCGCCACAAAAATTCTTGCCAACGGGCACTCAAAGAATAGATGCTTAATGGTTTCATCCCGATCACAGAAACTACAGTAGTAGATCCTATCCAATTGCGCTTAACCAAGTTGTCCTTTGTTAGAATGACCTGTTTATGGACAAACCACATAAACACTTTGATTTTCAAAGGAACTTTGACTTGCCAAACATGTTTGGAGTTAGGAATGACACTCGAGTTAATAACATCGATGTACATTGATTTAACGGTAAATTGTCCAGACCTAGTAAGTTTCCAACACAACTGATCGGGCTGAGGTTGTAGCTGAACCTCCATCAGTCTACGCACCAGATGAAGCCAAGCTTCCCATCTATTACCAACAAGCACCCTCCTAAACTGAATATTAAGGGGGGTGGCCTGCATAATCGTTGCCACAAGCGCATCACGGCGATGCACAATACGATACAGAGTTGGGTACTGTAATGCCAAAGGTGTCTCCCCAAGCCAAGTGTCCTCCCAGAAGCGAGTATCGTTACCATCGCCGACTATAAACTTAGTTCTATTAAAGAAGGCTGACTTAACTCTCATAAGCCCCTTCCAAAATGGCGAATCAGTTGGTCTCATTGTCACCTGTGATAAAGTTTTGGATTGCAGATACTTGTTACGAAGTATCTGTGCCCAAGTCGCATCAGTCCCAACTGATAACTTATCGAGCCACTTACTAAGCAGGCATCTTTTCTTGACCTCAAGATTCTCGATACCCAACCCCCCCTGATCCTTGGGACGACAAATAATATCCCACTTGGCGAGTCTATACTTTCTCTTAAGATCATCACTCTGCCAAAAAAATCTTGACCGATAGAAGTCCAGCCTTTTCCTGACCCCAACTGGAACCTCAAAGAAAGATAGTAGGAACATCGGCAAACTTGTGAGCACCGAATTAATAAGAATTAACCGGCCTTCATAAGACAGAAGTTTGCCCTTCCAGCAACTAAGTTTCTTTTCGAACCGATCTTCGATACATTTCCACTCTCTGTTCGTGAGCTTACGATGATGAATGGGTATACCTAGGTAAGTAAAAGGTAAAGCCCCTAATTCACAACCAAACAATTGTCTATAAGCCTCTTGTTCCTCCTTGGCTCTACCAAAGCAGAACAACTCGCTTTTATGAAAGTTAATCTTTAAACCGGACAATTGTTCAAATAAACACAACACCAGCTTCATGTTTCTCGCTTTTGCCAGGTCATGCTCCATAAAGATGATTGTATCATCAGCGTACTGCAAAATGGATACACCCCCATCAACTAGGTTGGGCACCAAGCCACCTACCTGACCGGCGTTCTTTGCCCTGCCTATGAGAATGGCCAACATATCGACTACAATGTTGAACAATATAAGGGACATTGAATCTCCTTGCCTCAGGCCTTTGTGTGTCGGAAAATAATGACCTATATCATCATTTACTTTAATTCCAACACTACCTTTTTGCGTAAAGGATTCTACCTGGCGTCGCCAGGCCTCATCAAAACCCTTCATGCGTAAAGCCTGTTGAAGGAAAGGCCATTTGACTTTGTCATACGCTTTTTCGAAATCCACTTTGAAAACAACTCCATCCAGCTTTTTCGTATGGATTTCATGGAGCGTTTCATGTAGGACCACAACACCCTCAAGGATGTTCCTGTCCGGCATGAAGGCAGTTTGGGTAGGCTTCACAACAGCATGCGCGATCTGTGAGAGCCTATTGGTCCCGACCTTGGTGAAAATTTTGAAACTAACATTAAGAAGACAGATTGGCCTGAATTGCTCAATTCTCACAGCCTCTATTTTCTTTGGAAGAAGGGTGATCGTTCCAAAATTTAGCTGAAAAAGATGAAGCTGCCCAGCAAACAGATCATTGAACAAAGGCAACAAATCACCTTTAATGATAAACCAGCATTTCTTATAAAACTCCGCTGGAAATCCATCTGGGCCCGGCGCTTTGTTAGTTTCCATCTGTGAAACGGCCTCAAATACCTCTTTCTCGGTAAAAGGAGCCGTCAGAACATCATTCTCCACAACTGTGAGCTGAGGAACATCCTCAACCCTGGACTCATCCAGAGACACACAGTTATTTTCTGGAGGGCGGAGAAGAAGAGCGGGAACTCACAGCAACAGACACTCCAGCTTCCTCCCGACGAGCTGGAGGCACTAGGTGAGGTATGCCCTCCTCTTCTTCCATCCCCTTCCTTCCTGTCAAATCTTGTATGCCCCTTGTGTGTAAAGCAACCTTGCTCTTGTAAATACCATAAGCACAACCCAACCGAATAAAATTACCTTAGCTGGGATGCATAATCACTAGTGCGTCATCTCATATCTTGCGCAACAAACAATTCACTGGAAATACAACTTGTATCCTGGTGCTCGTTGGGTGCTTGACTGTTGTTTTATTTTGTTTGAGTTCCTATATTGCTTTTCAATTTACTGAACAAAGGATAAAGATGGCAATGCATTTGCACATGTTGTGTATCATTTTCATATTGTATGGTAATCTGGGCGGGTCACTAGATATTTTCACATTGACATCAGCATGGCTGATTTGTCCTATCTCTAGTGTTTTACTACTTCATTATTGGAATCCATGCTTTATTTTTGTCACTATCGGGTTGCACATCATGTCCGTATGCTTGATGTTCACCGTCTTGTTTGTCTCTGGCTACGGAACGCCTCCTTTCTAGTACTCCCTCCGATCCACGTTAATTGACGCTGGTCTAGTACAAAGTTGTACTAACTTTGTACTAAACTATAGTGTCAATTGATTTGGATCGGAGGGAGTATGTTTTAGTTTTATGGAAGGGCCCTGTTTTAGGATTACTAGTAAACAGACTTGTGTTCCGAGTCGCATTGTTCTTTTAGGAGCAGATTTCTTGGGGACAATGAAACCTGAACTTGGTGTGTGTTTGTTAATTATAGTCTCATGTTTTGAAAGCGAAGCACTAGGAGCAGGCAGAAATGCGTGATAGATGTGTCTATTGTGATCTGCACTGTTACCTCACATGCATTATTCTCAGGCGATGACCACTCAAATGTGCTCAAATTTCTTAGTGCATGCTGGAAGAATACGGAGTCTCATATTATTGCCATGATATATCTAGAATCATTCCTTGCCATGTTCTCGCATGACGAATTCATGAGGTCCTTGTTAGATTCTAGAGCAGTTTGCTGACCACGGCTTTAAGAATAATTCTCACTGTTTTTAGGGGAAATTCTCCACTGTTTTTTTTATCATATTCATAGTCTGTGTTCTCACTTGTGATCCTGCAACAGGCTGTCTATGAAAAAGGCCAACAGGAGATGGAGTGCCTGCCTGGTGGCTTCCCACTCCCCGGAGTCGTCATGTTCAACTTGTTTCTTTCTTCTTTGAAAGAAAGGCTGAATGAAAGGTAAGAGGAGCAAGCATAGATAGGCACTGGAGATGTTTTGTCTTTGTCTAGTCCACCCAAGTAACAAGATTTCCATTTACTGAATGTAATGTATGTGCCTGGTGCTTTATTTCTTGCTTATTCATTAGCTATTGTGTTGATAGCTCTTGCTATTGTCCAACTCAAAATAGCGAGCATGATTAATGGCATCTAATTAATAGAGAAATTATGGACTTTAATTTCCAGCCCTAGCTAGTTCTAAAAAATTGGCCCATCGGCTAGTGCTGTGAATTTGCAGATATGGTTTTCACTTGTAAATTATCTCTAGATTGATCAATAGAGTAGAACAAGACACCCAATTTACATGCCTGCCTTTTTGTTTTACGCATTTTCCTTCTAAATTCTAGGATTTGTGGTGTGTTAAGCCGTTCTTGACTTTCCGCATGTGTTGCGCTTCAGATGCATTGCAGACAGTATGCACGGCACTAAAGAGATTGATGATGCCGACGTCATTACCCCCAAGAGTGGCAAGGCGCCCAAGAGCGGAGATGTGGAGGCATTAATTAATTCTGTAGTAAGGAAAGATAAGGAGGACTGTTGTTTTCCTAGCTGTGGTAGTGTGCTAAATGATATGGCTGGTGATGGTTGTTTTTGTACATCAGATAAAAATGGATTGGTTTCTTGGCTGTTGGCCTACTTGTGCTTTGTTTGTCGCTCAAGTGTTGATTACCGATGTCCGTCAGTTACTAGTCCTTGTTTATGCTGTTGTTCCCGACCACTGTGGGTGGACTTTGCAATGCAATGAGCACTTCGGGTGATTGCGAGCAAATTCCCTCATATGCAAGTTGTTCAAACATTTCAAACTGAATTGTGCATAGTGTGGATTTCTGAATCAACATGCATGCATAGTTAGCGTGCGCTTGTATGCAGCAGTGGAAACAGTCTAGTGCCGGTTCTGGTCAAATTTAATCCAAGTGTATCTACAGGTCCGTTTGGATGCTCAATGCATTGATTTGATTGGCAGTGAATACAAGCTTGTTAGAATTTGAAGACAAATGAAATGGCAAAGCAAACCAAACAATATGACAAGTGAGTGGCATGAGAATGTTTGTCCGAATCTTCGAAAATGAAGTACGTACATACATCTATCCAAGTGTCATCACGTGTGAGTTAACTTACGAAAATGGCTCAATTATGCACATCACCCACTCTGATATTACGTGCCATGATGCTCTATTATAACTCACGGCTTTCCTGTCGGCGCCGACTGGGAGGACGGAGCGGGCAGTCATCGGTGAACCAGAAGAGCTCGTCGTGGCGTCGAAGGCGTGCCGTGCTTATCTATCCATCTATGATATGTAAAAACAGGCTTAGTAATTAGCTCCATTTTGTTTTGCGGAGTAATTAGTTTCAATTGACACTACTCGAATCCTGATCCATGCACCAGTACTGCAAGTAACATGTTTTGTGGGTAATTAATTAGTTTCAGTTGACGCTACTCCAATCCTGACGACGCATGCACCAGTACTACAAGTAACGTGTTTTACGGGGTAATTAGTTTCAATTGACACTACCCGAATCCCGAATCCTGATGCATGCAGCAGTACTGCAAGTAACGAGGTGTTCACCGTTGAATAATAATGTTGGAGTTGTGGTGTTGTAGCCGTAAGTAAATAATGAATACTCCACAACACCTCGTTAAATGCCTTTCCTGTAAATGCACGCCTAGGGATGCCCATCAGCACGGTACGGCCTTTCCTCCCGCCACGCCTTGCGCCACCTCATCGATCCACGACACGGCCTTTCCCTCTGGCCATAAATCACGCGCTGCTGCATGCACCCCTTCTTGTTCTCTTCACCATGCCTCCATCTCTATATATACAAGGGGTGGTCATCCCTCTGACATTGAGGTGACCTTAAAAACATTCACTAGACTCTTTATCATCTAACTAATTTCAGTAAGGGTGGTTGTACCACTGGATGATGGTACCTCGACTTAGATAGTGCATGTTTTATCAGCTTATTTTCATTTGAGATTGGCATGGGGAGCCTTTGACGTCTATAGAGGAAAAATAATAATTCGGCAGTCTTTTTATCTACCAGCTCGACTCACCAGTGCTTATTTTCATTTGTTTGATTGTCCTCTCTTAGATTACTTTATTTGTGAAATACCTCCATTGCTAAACCGTAGGCTAGTTACCAATTAAATGTGTCATCATCTACAACTTTGCCAGAAGAGAAAGTGAACTACTATTTATTTATACACTTTGTATAGTAACAAAAGATCTTATTCTGGCGCTCGACTATCATGACAGTTGACCTTTCTCAAAAAAATCATCAATATAAGATCTCTCGAAAATGATAACTTTTGCCGTTGTCGTTTTAGGTCATTGTTCATCTGCTCGACAAAGCAATGTACAAGGCCGACTCCTCTATCTTCAGGAACATTATGAATTTGCTCTTTATGAGGTCAAAGTGAACAAACCAGTTCAGATGACCGTGTGCGTTCTGGTCAAGATGTTTTCCGACTTGGAAGAGATGAAAATCTAGATCTAAAGATAACCCATGGTATGGTGGCCTATGATATTCCATCCTGGTATGAGAGATGCCACTACATGTATTTTTCTCGTGATCCCTCTAGTAGTAAACTGGTGCGTTATATCTCAAATTTATGCTTTCTATTTCGATCTTGCTATCTTATGAGTACAAAATATAAAATTCTATTACTATTATCATGCTATTGCTTAATGATGATGGAGGGCCGATCATTGATTTAGAAGGGAAGGTTGTGGGTCTAGTTAACAACCATATTAATGAGACTTTCGTACCTTCGTCCATATTGCATAAGTGCTTGAATTTCTGGAGAAGATTCAAGTATGTATTTCCCCCTTTTTCTCCTCAATTCTGTGTTGTGTGATACTAATGTCTTATAAGGGTAAGAGTGTTATGATGTTCTTCCTTAAATTTGTGTGATACTCATTTGGTCTCCGTTTTATTTGGTATAGTTGTATGCCTCGCCTCCACCTTGGAATGACTTTTACTTCAATCAAACATTTAGATCCAATCTCTATTGAGAGAATGACTCGTCATCATAATGGTCTTATTGTTGAGCAGGCATATATTGTGGTGCTTATTTTTATTTTGTTTCTTCCACTTTTGTTAATAGTTTCTTCTAAACCATTTCTCATATGCACATATTATGATGTAACCATGCTGATTTAAAATAGGTGTCTAAAGGATCACATGCCGAGAAAATTGGAATTCGCGGGGGTGACATTATTGAAAGCTTTAATGGAAAGTACATTTCAACAACAATTGAGGTATGTGTATTGTGTATTTACTGAATTTTCTAATTCATCTTAGATTAATCTCCCACATCCTATAATCGGTAGCAAGTATTTTGTGTTCCTAATTAAATAATTGAAATAATGATGTGCCTGGATAGACAAACTTTCTGCATGGATGGTTATTCTCATCAAATGGATCATGCCAAACCCATTGGTCAAGCCCAAAGGTAACCTCGCGGTGCTTGGCATCTTAGTACTGAGCCTTCCCAGACTGAATTCCACTACAAAGTGGAAGTAGCATGATGATCCGATGATGTTGAGGGATCATGGACAAGCGTTGCTCCAGCAAATACTTTAGACTGTAGTGCTTATCCGCACTCGAAACATGTACCCCAGAGATATGGGTGTCAATTAATGGCGCACTAGATTTACAATGCCAATCAACTCTTGTTCTTAGGAAACAAGCTTGGCATGGCATGGGAATATAGGGCGGCTGAAGAAGGCTACAACCCCGTCGCCTTGGTGTAGGGCAACCCCAAACACATACCAAAAGCGTCACAATCAACGATGAATTGGCTCCAGAAATCTGACATGTGTAGTACTGGTGTCGCCGTGAGCATTGCTTGAGTTTGTTTAAGTCAGACAATGCCTCGGCTGATGAACACCGCCCCTCTTTTGTTTAGGAGTGTTGTTAGGGGTTCTACAATAGCCTCAAATTCGTAAATGAACTTGTGGTATTACCCTGCCAATCCAAGGAACCCATGCAAGGCGAGAAGGGTTCGCGGCAGGGTCCATAGCCAGCCCCTTCGCTGAGATGATGTGCCCTAAGTATGCCATTGTTTCATCCCAAAAATGCACTTGGACCATTTAAGCGCCATCTGATGCTCCTACATCAACTAGAATACATCATGCACATGGCTTAGGTGGTCGACCCAAGACTTGCTATAAATAGAGATAACTGCAGACAAAACATAAGGACAAATCTTCGTAGGTACGGTAGAAGGACGGCATTCATCAAGGCTAGAAATGTCGACATCATGTTTATCAAGCCGAAAGGCATGACTAGAAACTCGAAGAGCCCCTCGTGGGTGCGGGACGTCGTCCTGTGGATATCATCGGCATGCATTCGGGTTTGGTGGTATCCCGAACGCAAGTCCAACTTAGTGAAATAGCAAGCGCCCTTGAGCTCATCGAGAAGCTCGTCCACCACTGGGATGGGGAACTTGTCCTTGATAGTGGGCTCACTAAGTGCGTAATACTCAATGCTGAAATGGCATGAGCCATCTTAGCTTCTTGACCAAAAGGATCGGGACTAAAATTGAAAATGGCTCCGCCGAATCAATCACTGATCTAGCATATCAGCACATTGCCGCTCAATCTCGTCCTTTTGAGGTGTCTAATAGCGATATGGAAAGTCCATCATTGGAGCAACCCCTAGAAGGAGGTGAATACGGTGATCACATCACCGCGCGAGACGTTATGTGAGCAGCTGAATATGAGCATGCCCTCAAAATCATGCAGCGAGGTTGTGAGGAGGTCTTGCCCCTCGCAAGCAAGGGAGCAAACGTCCTGGGTCGCCTCCCTTTGCAACATGACTACATGGTCATGAACTCATGATGGGAAAAGGACATGATGAGCTTGGCGAAGGTAGAAATCAAGAAAAAGCATCACGTGTTGATGTTTGACAAGACCACTAGTTTTAAGTAAAAGGGCAAGGGAAAGAAAGGGAACTTCAAGAAGAATGGTAAGCAAGTTGCCACTCCCATGAAGAAGCCAAAGGCTAGACCCAAGCCTGAAACTGAGTGCTTCTACTGCAAAGGAAATGGCCACTGAAAGTGGAACTGCCCTAGATACTTGGCGGATAAGAAGCATGGCAAAGTGAACAAAGGTATATTGGATATACATGTTATTGATGTGTATTTTACTAGTGTTTATAGCAACACCTCGGTATTTGATACTGGTTCAGTTGCTAAGAGTAGTAACTCGAAACGGGAGTTGCAAAATAAACAAAGACTAGTTAAGGGCGAGGTGATGATGTGAGTTGGAAGTGATTCCAAGGTTGATAAGATCACCATCGCACACTCCCTTTACCTTCGGGATTAGTGTTGAACCTAAAATAAATGTTATTTGATGTTTGCGTTGAGCATAAATATGATGTAGGAGCATCAGATGGTGATAGGCGCTTCAATTAATGTTGAACCTTCAATTATTATCAGTTAGTGTTGAACCTTCAATTAATGTTTCAACTATGAACATAGGAAATGTCTGACGACGAAAAGGATTTCGGTATTTGCGAATACTGCGAAGACGAGCGCGGTCTGTGCGACAGAATCTTCCTAGATGATGATAGGCGCTTCAGCATCAAGCTGGACGAGAACTTCGAAGTGGATACAGTAAGTCACAACGACAAGTCTTTTTTCGTAATTAAGCATGACATCTGCTTCATTTGCTCCAACTTATAATTTAATTTTTTTACTATTCTACTAGCGTATCCCCTGCCATGCAAGAGTTTTTGTCTTGGATAAGATATGTTTCAGTCCTATGAAAACTACTATGGAGGTAAAGAGAGTTTACTTGAAGACCGAGCATGGTTATACTTTCCACGCAAAATTATACAACGCAGACACCTACACCTATTTTGAATGCAAAACTTGGCGAGCACTATGCAAGGCTTATGCATTTGAGCCTGATATGGTTATCACCTTTGATATTCGTCCCGAAGATGATATTGAAGGTAATATCGACATCTGGGTCGATGTGCAGACGCCTCCAGTTATACCATTATGTGAGTTTCTCAACCATATTTATGTCTTTGATATTGTTTATTCAAAAATAGTTGACAACTAAGTTCTATTGACAGCTTATTTCCATTCAAGCAAACATGTCCGGCGCTTGGTAGACATGACCGTCCACTATCCCGGGGCTGAACTAAACTGCGAGGAGATAGGTCATTATGTTTCATGGCTTGAGGATCTTCATACTGTCAAGATAGATTATTTTCCTGGACTTAAAAATCTTAGTACTCAAAACGTGCGACCAATAGTGTTCGTACTGAACTATGGTAACATCTATTTAGGAAAGATGGTAAGATTTTTACTATTTGTCCTCAGTGCATCTTTTGCATACATTATTTTTTAAGCTAAACTTCATTGCTAAGTATGTTACTATATGATGTTCTTCAACAGGGACTCCCGATGAATGTTGTGCCTCATTGGATCGAGACTAAAGGTCCCATGAGAATTGTTAGCTTATGGACAAGATATCCTACAATGCAGTTTAGTGCATTCAGGATTTCTAATAGCGAGGAATGCTTAATAGTGAAAGACTGGAGCAAAATTATGAACGATCGCAGAGAAGTACTAGGGGGCAGCAATCAGAAGCGCATCCCATGATTAGGAGACAGGTTCATCTGCATGCTCCAACTTGATGAAGCAGGAGTGCTACACATGTTTTATGTTATTTTACCTGAGAGAGAGCAGCAGGAGTGATTAGCTAGCTAGAAATGAGTTATGATGATTAAATATCTAGTGTTGGTGGTAATGACTATGATGATTATTATTAGCTAGTGTTGCTGGTGATTAAATAGCTACCGCAGCTAGTGTTGGTGGTGATTAGCTAGCTAGAATGAGTTTGAAGATGATGATGTGTGCTACACTATGACTATGATGATTGAATAGCTACTGTTGGTGGTAATGACTATGATGATGATTAAATAGCTTGTGTTGGTGGATTAGATTCAAGTGGAGGCAACATGTGGTGCACATCGAAAGTACTACTAGTCCAAACTAGATCAAGTTTGGATTAGTAGTATACTTTTGACATGCACCACATGTTCCCTCCACTTGAACCTAATCCACCTTCATTTGATACACTGTTATGCACATATTGATATAACAACCTCATAATTGGTATTGTACCAAAATTTGTATAACGGCGTATAAATACACTAAAAATTAAGAAAATGAGAAAAAGAATACTAGTAGAGATGGAGAGTAAACACGCTACTACTAGCTATATTAGCAGTAGCGCTGGAGTGAACAAACGCTGCTGCTATATGTCTTAGCAGCAGCGCGTGTAGCACGCGCTACTGCTAAGGAATAGCTGTAGCGCCTTATCAGTAGCGCGTCCTCCCGCGCTACTGATAGGCAAAATACCCGCGCTACTGCTAGGGTTTTCCCTAGTAGTGCTACTAGGAGCCCAAGTAGGACTCCTACTTGGGGCGCGCCTAGGGCCGGCCTCCTCCCCTCCCTCCTTTATATACGTGGGGAGGGGGCGCCTAGAAGACACATCAATTGTTTCAAGCCGTGTGTGGCGCGCCCTCCACAATTTACACCTCCGGTCATATTCACGTAGTGCTTAGGCGAAGCCCTGCGCGGATCACTTCACCATCACCGTCACCACGTTATCGTGCTGACGGAACTCTCCCTTGACACTTTGCTGGATTAAGAGTTCGAGGGATGTCATCGAGCTGAACGTGTGCAGAACTCGGAGGTGCGTACGTTCGGTGCTTGATCGGTCGGAACAAGAAGTTTGACTACATCAACCGCGTCAACAAACGCTTCCGCTTCCAGGTCTACGAGGGTACGTGGACATAGTCCCCCTCTCGTTGCTATGCATCTTCTAGATAGATCTTGCGTGAGCGTAGGAATTTTTTTAAAATTGCATGCTACGTTTCCCAACAATTTTAATCTCAATAAATTGTATGAAGATTTGAGTACATGCTTTTCGGGGCTGGATTATTGTGTACATGAACCCTAGGCTAAATTTGTATGGTTGTAGTGGTAGAATTTGATGTTCACCTCCACTTCTACTCCAATCCATAGCCTCTGGATGGCACCGTAATTAGTTGCAAAGAATAAATTATGTTTGAGTATTGCGAGTTCAGTACACAGTGGTACACTCTGGGTACACACTGAAAAATTTGAAAACTGCCAGTAGACAGTTGAAGATTCTGAAATATTTCAGTACTGAAATTTCAGTACAGACCGGTTCACACTGAAATATTTCAGTACTGCAAGTTCAGTACACAATTGTAGATTCTGAAATATTTCAGTACTGCGGTTTTAGTACATGCACGTAGCCACTGAAAATATTTCAGTAGTGCAGTTTCAGTACACGCACGTAGCCACTGAAATATTTAAGTAGTGCACTTTCAGTAGAGACATGTAGACACTGAAATATTTCAGTAGTGCCCTGTCGGTGATCTCCCATTAAAATAATTAGGGCTTCCTAATGATTAAAAAAACTAGACATAAGCACTGAAATAATTTTAGTAGGGATGTTGGCTTACTCATGTTGCCGTGTCGTATAGCCTTTTGCTTCACTTCCTGTAAGTGCTTCTTGCATGTGTTATGGCCTACATTCTGTTTACTCTCATCACATCAGTGATTTTGCATCTTGCAAAGGTCTTATTAATTCAACATTGACTTATATGCTACAGGTGGAAGCATGGATAGGTTACTAAAGATGCTGGGCCTCACAATAAAAGTCCCTTGCTCAACCTCAACATCAGAAGTTGTTTTACTCTCATCTGTTTTTTTGTGACAAACCTTGATAAAAGTTTCAAGTACCTGCAAAAAATCGTCATGGAATCACATTCCTAGAAGGCGTGGCAAAAAATCGGTACTCTGAAAATGCTACTTTCAAAAGAATTTTGGAGCACCGAATTTGTTTTTTTTCACACCTTGCAGGAATGTGATTCCATGACGAATTCTGGCAAGAACTTGAAAATTAATGTTTGTCACAAAAAAATCTGATTTTGTTTGAACTTTTTTTTCGATTTTAATGTTCACCGAGCTCATTGAGCTCGGGGGCAGAAGGGCACTTCGCCAAATATACATCTATTCTAAGTGTGATACAACCTTTTGTAGGTGCT
Organism: Aegilops tauschii subsp. strangulata; assembly: GCF_002575655.3. Lineage (NCBI taxonomy): Eukaryota > Viridiplantae > Streptophyta > Magnoliopsida > Poales > Poaceae > Aegilops > Aegilops tauschii. The sequence continues at coordinate 7,959,134 of NC_053039.3, forward strand.
TACCCTATCACGGGTAAAGAAGCCATGTCAATCTCTTCTGATTCTTGAGCTGGGACTGAGAGAGGTAAACATCTCCTCTTTTAACATAGTTTAGATTCAACATGTTTTAACTCAAATTCAAAGGTTATAGGAGATTGTCTTGTGCATGGATGAGTCAATGGAATTAACCTCTGCATTTTGATTGCAAATTCAAGTTTGGTATAATATTCATTTTGTGTGTGTTCTTAGACAATAACTTCAAATTATGGTGCCTATGGACTGTAAAAGCACCTTAGCTTAGAGCATAAACTATATGTTAGAGTAGAACATAATCCTTGGCTACCAAGTACTTTTTTATGTAATAACATGGGTGGGTAATTTTCATAAAGTTATACGTCAGAAAGGCTATTGTCAAGATCAAACGGTTATAATTTTGTGAAGTATCAAATTGATTGGCTTCGAGGAGAGCAACTGGCTGTCCATTGGTGCGACTACTTCGACATCTTATTATATGTTGTTCTGCGGAATGATCTGTTTCTTCAACACTCTAGACCGATGGTGATGGATTGCAAATCTGTACTGTGTGGGTGTGTGGGGTGATGCTCCAATTGATGCTTCTTCAGCGACTTCTAGATCTCATTTCAAGGGGCGAGTAGCTATTGCAATCTTTAAAGACTAGTATGGTGAAGCTGTTTGCAGGTGTCCCTTTTCTTTACTGTTAGTACAGTGCAATTTTCAATCTCCGACGGGCAGCATATAATTGGAGGAAGAAGAAGGCTAGAATGGTTTGCATGTATTGGTCAGTTTGCGTTAGTTGTCTTTCCGTATAATACTAGTTAATTGTTTTCCTGGAGAAATATCAAATATAAGATGCACTTTTCGGTATCTCTTAAAAAAAGCGGTTGGATGCTTCAGATTACTGTGAAAATTTCTAGCATATGTCTCTTTAAAAGCCTCCAGTTTTTTTAACACACCCATCACATGGCAGATCTCAGAATATATGTATTTAAGTTTTAAAAAATAGATTGCACATCAATCCTTTGAGACCATCTACATAAAGCTCATTGGACACATCAAACATGCACACTAGATCCTGTCAGCGCAAATTCTCTCTATATCTACAGTTTGATCACTACAATAGGAGCTTCTGAATCATGTGTAAGTGATACAGCACAACATCATACCATTGTGCTGCCCCGACTTGCATGGGTCAATAATCCTTGGTTTGTTTGATGGAACTTGAATGCTCGTCGAGTTACATTTGAAAGGAGACGACCATGTAAAATTCCAACTCTACCCTACAACTCTTTTGGGGAGAGAAACTAGCCGCAGGATTTACAATACTGAACTATCAAAAATGCCCCTAACGTCTGGATTTACTATACAAATTCTGAGGTTGCATTGTGATAATTTGATGTGCAGACTTTTTATCTTGCCTTGTTTCTATAATATCTTGTGACTCTAGAAAGAGATTATCACGTGCAAAATGTATCCTCGTGCCATTTTATTAGCATTTTCGGTCACACTGATGTCCCATTCCAATTATACCCACCGTTGGGCCACGAGACTAGAAGACACGCTTATTTACGGCAAGTTCAGCCACGCACACACAAACAACTCAGCTTAAATGGAGATGCTGTTGGGGATGCCCATCTCCATCACCATCTTCTCGTCCGTAGGATCACCGTCCGACGGCCTGAGCAGCACATACGGCACCATGCCGGCGCCGTGCCGGTTTTTCCGGTCGGGGTCGTTGTTCCACTCGTCCACCTGCTCCGCGATCTCCCTTGTCCTCTCCTTGAACTTCTCAAATGCCTGCCTGATCGCCCCATCCTGTTTCCATGACGGCTCTTCGTGCGTGCCCATGTACTCCTCATCCGACGAGTGCGTCGACAGGAGGTCCAAGATGGCAAGGACTATGGCACTCTGGTACTGGGACGGGAACGTGTCCAGCAGCACCTTCTCCGGCGCCTCCACGAACGCGCGCATGTCGTCGCCACCCATCTCGGTCGGCATGTTCCTCCGGGCCATGGTCGGGCGGTTGGGGATGTACCCCGCCATGGGGTACTGACCAAAGTTAACGGCGGCGTGATGCGCCGACGTGACCCACATGATGGTCGCCAGGGCCTGCGCCAGGTTCTCATGGCTGTCCAGCTCGGGCCACCACGGCTCGTCCTGCTTGTCGGCGTGGCCTTTGGTGCGCACCTCGGTCCACCAAGCCTGGAGCTCCTCGTCATCGACGATGTCCGCGGTGCATGGGTAGTAGTGCTCCACGTAGGTCAACGCCCACTCCTTGATGGCGTCCCAGATGAGCAGGCCGTCGTTGGCGTAGGGGTAGTCCTCTATGGCCAGCTCCAGCTCGCCATTCTCCTTCCTGACCGCCATGCCCCTCCGGATGAGGTCTTCCGGCAGGGCCTCCATGTCGAACCGCCACTGCTGGTCGTAAGCCACGGAGCTGAGCTCAATGGAGTACTCCCCCGGCGCGAAGGAGCCCTCGATGATGCCATCGGCGTTGATGAGCATCGCGCGCGCCTGCGCGTTGATCTCCATGGTGAAGCGGAAGTGCGGGTGCAGCAGGCGGTAGACGGGGTGCATCTGGCTGAGCTGCCGGTTGGCGGCGATGATGTAGGGCTCGGTGCAGGCGTGCGTCCTCAGCCAGTGGCTGACGAGCTGGTGGACGCCGGCGTCGTGAGCGAGAACATGGGCCTTGGCGAGCTGCCACAGCCAGGATCCCGTGACGCTGCCGTCGCATCCAGGCGTGAAGACCTGGCGCCACTGCGGCTTGCGCTTGGACTTGGGCCTCGTCAGCTCGATGGCGATAGGCCGGAGCGTGCCGTCGGCGGTGAGGAAGAAGAGCGCGCGCGAGCCGTACAAGGTGGTGCCCTCGAGCTTGCGGACCTTGAGGACGTATGGCAGCAACAAGTCATGGTAGTCCAGCATGAAGAGCTTCTTGTTAGCCACGGCCTCCTCAACTGTCATGACACGTCTGATCTGCTCTTCAACCAGCTCTTCAGTGATGAGGGAGTCTGCCGGGCCGTAGGTTGCCTCGTCCAACTTGCTCTTGATAGGAAACTCCTGCATAGTTTTCATATCGAAATTGGTAAAACAATCAATCAATGCATAATTTTCCTTAATTTCCCGGTAAATGAAGGAAAAAGGTACTACAATGTCAACATATATATATACCGTGACTAGTTGGATGCTCAATGGGTTCATCCCTGCGATGGTTTGTCGCGCAAACTCCTCGTCTCTGAACCAAGCAAACTTGTCCCCTGCATTTCCAACATGCATGCAAATTATTCATCGATCCATTAATCAAGCAACCAAATAACATGATGCGCGTAACAATTAATAGATGAATCTCTGTTGTACGTACTGTCGTGAATCTCTGGCGTCTCAAACTTGAAGACCCTGCGTATCCCCTCGAGGAACGCGGCCCCTTCGAGCTTGAAGAGGTGGAGCAGCTCCGTCTCAAGCAAATCGATGACGAACCTGAGCTTCCCTCCTTCGGGCTGCACCGGCTGGTTCCTGAAGTTGTCGTCGTACAGTTTGTCAATGGCCGACAAGGAGGGGAAGCTCTGGTCCTTGTGTTTGGCCGTCTTTATGCCCGTGGTCAAGGCGTGCAGCTGCGACATGAACTTCTTCGTGTCGAAGGCTCCCATCTTGCGCTCCGTGAAGGCCTCGTCCCGGGGCACATAGATGTGGTCCTTGTGGCTCCTCTCCTCCGAAAACGGGTCTTTCTTGCTGCGAGGGCGGCCCGTGCGGCAGCGTCGCGGGTAGGGGTGCTCCTTGCCACCGAGCACAGGCCGTGTGGTGGGGTTCTTTTCGTCGTCGGGGTTGCCGAGGTCATTGTACACGTCGTAGTCGTAGATGCGGTCGTGTTCCTTGCGCTCGCCGCAGCCGGTGCCGCGGAGGATCTCGAGCTCGCGCTTGCGCAACCCCTCCACGCCCTTGGGGGTTTGCGACGGAAGGTACGAGCGCTGCACCACACACATATATACATGCTAAATTAGTTAAGTGGTCAATAATGATGTACTCCATCTGTCTCAAAATGTAAGACGTTTTGACACTAGAGGAAGTAAATTAAGATCGATTTCGATTGGATAGTAGTTGACCGACCGCGGGAAAGAAAACACGCTTGTCGGGGGTGCAGTGCGAGGGGTCGATCCAGGAGTTGCAGTGGAACGTGACGGCGGACTCCTCCTGGCCGGTGGGGAAGACCTCGATGTCCCCCAGCAACATCTCGCTGTGGTGGTAGTTTGTGACTTGAACGGCCCCAATGGGTCCAAAGGATCCCGGCACCTTGAAGGTGGCCTCGTACATGTCCCACTCGTCGTCCACTCTGCCTGAGTGCTTGACGGCCCCGGAGATGGGCTCCCACTCCTGCCCCGTTTCTGCACCGACCCAACAATGCATGCAAATATATATTACTACTATCAATATCTTTTTCGTCTAGAATTACTTGTCCCTTAAATGGATGTATCGAGCACATATGCATGCATCAATGTATGTACCAGGGATGTTTGTCACTCACGTGGATCCAACTCGGAGCTGACGAGGTCAACGTGCAGCCAAGTTTTGAGGATGAGATCGTACAGGAAATCGCGAACCCCGGCTGCCTTACTCATGTGCACCGTCACGGTGGCCTTCATCTCGGTGGTCTGCGTGTGGTCCCGGACGTGGGCGTCCGGGCGGGTGACCGTGCCAACGGCCGTCCCATTGGAGTCGGACGACAAGGTGGTGGTGGTAGTGGTGGTGGTGCTGGTGCTGCCGACCTTGGAGAAACTGGTGCGGCGGCCATTGCCTGGTTTCCGGCGAGCCTCGGGCACCACGAACGTCCGCCGCCGGGCCGGCGACGGGGCGGCACATGCACCGCCTACCAGAGACTTCGTCGCCGTTAGCATCGTGGCTGGATAGCTGTGCCTGCTATTGCGCTACACAATGGGACGCCCCAAGAGGATGGAGGAGTGAGAGGGCCGGACAGGTGCACAGTGTTAGTTTCCTAAACTGTGCAACTCTGGCAAAGGAAAAGAAGGGGTGATGGAAGGATCTGATGTCGGAGAGAGTGAGCCCTGGATCCTATTTATAGAGATCGTAGTCCACGCATACTCAAATAATTTCCTTTCTTTTAACAAACAAGGCAAAAGACTTGTCATTTTCACTGATTACGAAAGAAAGTTCAGAGCTACTCAAAATAATACGTGCTACTAAAGGGAGAGAGAGAGATGGAAGAAGTATTTTAGTTATTGTTTACTTATTTATTTATGTGCATCTAGATCTGAAGTGTAGGTACTACGTAGTGTAGTATCTTGCACTGCATGCATACGGTCCATGCAATATGGGCTCGCATGTGCGTGTGCGTTGGAGCGATAAGGTCCCGGCGGATACGTCCGGCTCTTGGTTTTGGCTGGTACCTGGCGTGTACCCCGCGGAAAAAAAGCGATGCCCGCAGGCGTGTGCCACGATTCCGCTCCAGTCCAGCGGCGGAAGGACGGACGGTGGCGACGCCTCTCGCGGCGTCACACGGAGGCGTGTTCCACGTTCTGCTCCGGCGAGCTCTCTCAGCTAGGCAGTGGACAAATATTTCTCGGGGAGAAAACGACCTCCCAGCTACGCAGAGCCCTCGGCATCCCCATTGCGAAAGGGAATGCATGCATGGTGAATGTTTACTAATAATGGGAATGCATGAATGCATGGTGAATGTTAACCGGCATATTCCAAACATTTAAAACTGCTTTTGACCCGCCTGATTTCAGTTTGCTTTCATTTGAATTTTCTGATTGCTGATCTCGCACCGTCAGTCGTGCTGAATATTTCGTCCGACGGATTCTTTTTTCCGCATTGCAATCGAATTTCTAGAGTTTGGATTGCGCACTGCGATGTCGATGTCATTTCGGCTTCATTCGATATTCAGAACTTTTGTATGTTGGGTTATATCAATAATTCCCTTCTAACCACATAATTGATTGTTCTTTTTTGCACGTGTAACCACATATAGGTGCTTGCACTAGTAGAAAACACGGCTTTCGTTCGGGCCTGGCCAGCCCATTAATCCCGGTTCCGCACGAACCGGGATCCATGGGGTGCATTAGTCCCGGTCCGTGAGCCCAGGGGGCCGGCCGGGCCACGTGGGCCACTGGTCCCGGTTCGTCTGGACCTTTTGGTCCCGGTTTAACGCACGAACCGGGACCAATGCGCCTCGCCCCTGGCCCATGACCATTAGTCCCGGTTTGTGCCACAAACCGGGACTAAAGGGTTGGTCCTCGTTGCGACCAGAGTTTAGTCCCACCTCGCCAACCGAAGGACGCTCACACCGGTTTATAAGCCCGTCCCTCTCTGCCTTGTTGAGCTCCTCTCAAAATGAAAATAGATGCCCTTATACAGGAAATTTGACCTAAATTCATAGTGAGTTTCTCTGAAGTTCATACAAATTTATTATGAATTTAGATTGAATTTTCTCTATAGGCGCATCTATGCTCATTTTTTTAGTTGGGGTTGGCGATCTTTACAGACTTTTTGTGTGTTGAATATGCACCATTCAAAATCAGTCTCTGCTTTGAATGGTGCATTTTGAACACATAAAAAGTCAGGAGTTCAAATAAGTTTTAAACAATAAAATCCCTTTGTAACAGACGAGTATCCGTATGAAATCCTGATACTTTGAAAGAGATTGTCCGTTTTGTACACGAAGTGCATCCAGTTTTTGCCGGGACCCTCTCAACTTTCTTGCACATGCTATGTGGATGAAATGATGATACCATGCCAACTTTCAACCTTTTCAGAGTTCATTTGAAATGCTTTTCAATTTTAGGGTCTTATAGCTCAAAATAATTAGTAAATGCATGTAAAATAACAAATGAAGTCAGAAAGGATTGAAAAATGATGATGTGGCTTTGAATGGTGCATTTTGAACACACAAAAAGTCAGGAGTTCAAATAAGTTTAAAAAATGAAATCCCTTTGTAACAGACGAGTTTCCATATGAAATCCTGATACTTTGAAAGAGATTGTCCGTTTTGTACGCAAAGTGCATCCTGTTTTTGCCAGGACCCTCTCAACTTTCTTGCACATGCTATGTGGATGAAATGATGATACCATGCCAACTTTCAACCTTTTCAGAGTTCATTTGAAATGCTTTTCAATTTTAGGGTCTTATAGCTCAAAATAATTAGTAAATGCATGAAAAATAACAAATGAAGTCAGAAAGGATTGAAAAATGATGATGTGGCTTTGAATGGTGCATTTTGAACACACAAAAAGTCAGGAGTTCAAATAAGTTTTAAAAAGTGAAATCCCTTTGTAACAGACGAGTTTCCGTATGAAATCCTGATACTTTGAAAGAGATTGTCCGTTTTGTACACGAAGTGGATCCAGTTTTTGCCGGGACCCTCTCAAATTTCTTGCACATGCTAGGTGGATGAAATGATGATACCATGCCTACTTTCAACCTTTTCAGAGTTCATTCGAAATACTTTTCAATTTTAGGGTCTTATAGCTCAAAATAGTTAGTAAATGCATGAAAAATAACAAATGAAGTCAGAAAGGATTGAAAAATGATGATGTGGCTTTGAATGGTGCATTTTGAACACACAAAAAGTCAGGAGTTCAAATAAATTTTAACAAATGAAGTCCCTTTGTAACAGACGAGTTTCCGTATGAAATCCTGATACTTTGAAAGAGATTGTCCGTTTTGTACACGAAGTGCATCCAGTTTTTGCCGGGACCCTCTCAACTTTCTTGCACATGCTATGTGGATGAAATGATGATACCATGCCAACTTTCAACCTTTTCAGAGTTCATTTGAAATGCTTTTCAATTTTAGGGTCTTATAGCTCAAAATAATTAGTAAATGCATGAAAAATAACAAATGAAGTCAGAAAGGATTGAAAAATGATGATGTGGCTTTGAATGGTGCATTTTGAACACACAAAAAGTCAGGAGTTCAAATAAGTTTTAAAAAATGAAATCCCTTTGTAACAGACGAGTTTCCGTATGAAATCCTGATACTTTGAAAGAGATTGTCCGTTTTGTACACGAAGTGCATCCAGTTTTTGCCGGGACCCTCTCAACTGTCTTGCACATGCTATGTGGATGAAATGATGATACCATGCCAACTTTCAACCTTTTCAGAGTTCATTTGAAATGCTTTTCAATTTTAGGGTCTTATAGCTCAAAATAATTAGTAAATGCATGTAAAATAACAAATGAAGTCAGAAAGGATTGAAAAATGATGATGTGGCTTTGAATGGTGCATTTTGAACACACAAAAAGTCAGGAGTTCAAATAAGTTTAAAAAATGAAATCCCTTTGTAACAGACGAGTTTCCATAAGAAATCGTGATACTTTAAAGAGATTGCCCGTTTTGTACACGAAGTGCATCCAGTTTTTGCCGTAACCCTCTCAACTTTCTTGCACATGCTATGTGGATGAAATGATGATACCATGCCAACTTTCAACCTTTTCAGAGTTCATTTGAAATGCTTTTCAATTTTAGGGTCTTATAGATCAAAATAATTAGTAAATGCATGAAAAATAACGACTAAAGTCAGAAAGGATTGAAAAATGATGATGTGGCTTTGAATGGTGCATTTTGAACACACAAAAAGTCAGGAGTTCAAATAAGTTTTAAAAAATGTAATCCCTTTGTAACAGACGAGTTTCCGTATGAAATCCTGATACTTTGAAAGAGATTGTCCGTTTTGTACACAAAGTGCATCTAGTTTTTGTCGTAACCCTCTCAACTTTCTTGCACATGCTATGTGGATGAAATGGTGATTCCATGCCAACTTTCAACCTTTTCAGAGTTCATTTTCAGAGTTCATTTGAAATGCATGAAAAATGGTGCATGAAAAATAACAAATAAAATAAATAAGTAATTAGAAACCAAATAATATAAACTTTATTAAAATATATAAGTAGAAACAAAATAAAATAAACTTTAATAAAATTTATGAAACTAAAATTAAATAAGTATTTTCTGTTCAAAACATTATAAGAAACCTCTAGTATTATTGAAACTAAAATCATATAAAATTGATGCAACTAAAATTATCGAAATATTTTCTGTTCAAAATCATTAAAAGCAAATAGAATTTTCATAAAGAACTTTTTTTGATAGAAACTTTAATACCAAAAAGAATTATCATAAAGTAAAATAAATAAGTAATTAGAAAAAAATAAAATAAAATAAATAAGTATTTTGTTGTAAGTAGAAACAAAATAAAATAAATAAAGCAAAAAAGAAAACAAAATAACTGGGAAAAATAGAAAAATGCCACCTACTGGGCCACCACGGCCTGAATACGACTAGAAACCCATCCATGGGCCAGGATTCAGGCCCGCAGAAGGCCCACAGGCATAGCAGTGCAAGATTAGGCCTAGAGGCCTGCAGTTCAGAGGAGTTCAATGGAGCTGGCGGGGCAGGGCTTATGAACAGGTCATGCCGCTCCTCGGCTAGCGAGGTGGGACTAAACATCCCACCGCACCGCGGCTTTGGCAGGCGCAGGACATTGGTCCCGGTTGGTGCCACGAACCGGGACCAATGCCCACCTTTAGTCCCGGTTGGTGGCACCAACCGGAACCAATGTCCGACCTTTAGTCCCGGTTGGTGCCACCAACCGGGACCAAAGCCCTCTGCTTCCCGCCCTTTGGGCTGCTGAAAAGAGGCCTTTGGTCCCGGTTGGTGGTACCAACCGGGACCCAAGAGGGGCATTTGTCCCGGTCCGTGACAAGAACCGGGACTAAAGCTTCATGTATATAAGGCACACTTGTGAAAATTTTGGTTTGCATCTTGTAGTTCGCCCCCGACGACACGCGCGGAGAGGACGCCATCAGGCTGCCGGGCGCCACAGCCGTCGCCACCGCCCCGGAGCCCACGCCGACGCCGTCGCCGTCCGCCCCCTCCCCCCCGCCGTTGCCGCTGCCCCCGGCCCGGAGCCCACGCCGACACCGTCTGACGCCCACGCCGTCGCCGTTCGCCGCCAACGCCGTCGCCGTCGCCCGTGCCCTGCTCCGCGCGCCCGCCCGGATCCTCTGCACGCCGACGCCGTCCGCCGCCCCCACCGTCGTCGTCGTCGACGCCGTCGCCGCCCCCGCCGTCGCCCTAGCCGGCCGGCCCCGCTGTGAGCCGCCGCCGCCCCGAATCCTTTTTTTTTCTTTTTTTTGTATATGTATTTTTTCCATGTATATATACTAGTAAGTGTTTAATAAAATTAGTTAGATTAGTTCAATTAGATGTTTTTCCATGTATTTTAGATTAGTTGAATTAGATGTTTTTTTGTCAATTTATGTATATATATGTGCATATTTAGAAAAAAATTGTGTTGAACTAGTTAAATATAATAGAACTAGTTAAACAAGTTTATTTTTAGTAAGTGCTTAGTAGTTGAACTAGGTGATTTAATAAAACTACTTTATTTTACTATAGAAGTATTTTATTTTAGTAAGTACTACTTTTTTTAATTTATAGTAAGTGCTTAATTAGTAGTTGAACTAGTTGATTTAATAAAACTACTTTATTTTACTATATATAGAAGTAGTTTATTTTTAGTAAGAACTACTTTATTTTATTTATTTATAGTAAGTGCTTAGTAGTTGAACTGCTTTATTTTAGCAAGAAAATTAATAGAACTAGTTTATTTTTTTAGTTCAAGCAATTAGTCCCGCATCGACGTCGACGATGCCTATCCCGCATCATCGTCGTCGACTCGGCGGAGGAGGCCGGCTTGATCAGAGGGGCCATGTCCGGGACTGGGCTCCGCCGGGCTGGTTTTGGGAGGTGCTACCTTCCGATGGGCGTAGGTTGGTGAGGAGCCAGCCCGTCGTTGACCCGATCCTTGTTCGGTTGTGGTCGCGTGGGCCAGTGACGTTGCCGAGGCTTCTGGACACCGCGGAGGTGGTACGTCACCGTGTCAGCGAGGAGGACCAGCACGTCCGTCGCTACATGGTTGCGTTGGAGGGCAGGTTCGACAATACCTGGCAGGTTCTTCAGGATCTCACTGGAGCTATGATCCTGTGATGGTTCCGTCCCTTTGGGTGTCCACCGCCCCCGCCGATACCCGTCGGGCGCTACTGTTCTAGCTGTACTAGCGATGCTATATGTATGATAGTATTCGAGGTGTATTAGTGATAATATTCGAAGATGTACGGACACATGGAGATGATGTAGTTTTGCTTATAATTGAATGCATCCTAATTTGAAAACTACTTTATTTTGTGATTTGATTTTGCTTATTGAATGCTCAAAGTGGAAAACTACTCCTACTTTGAATGCTAAAATTGGAGAGCACTGTGCAAGGCGTATGCATATGATTAGTTGATAGCTTATAGGGTTTTTGTTTTCGCAGAAATCTAGGAGCCCCCGGCCCCTCCATCATCCCCGCCGTCGTCCCCGTCACCGCCCCCTCCGACATCGAGGTGAGACTAGCCAAATCCTCTTTTAGAAAGATAATTAAACGATATTTCGGGTTGATTGTAAGTCTGTCGAGTCTCCACCATATATGAGAGGACGAAGAATCCCGAGTGTTGTCGTGGGGGTAGCTTCTCCTTCGTTCCCGTGTGCTAGACAATTTGGTGTAATGCACTCGAGAACGAAAGGAGGAGCTACCATACCATCACCGACGGTCCCAAATGTCAGAGAGGAATCAGTGAGGGAGAGTTCCACCATATATATATGAGAGGACGAAGAATCCCGACTGTTGTCGTGGGGGTCGTTTCTCCTTTGTTCCCGTGTGCTAGAAATTTTGGTGTAATGCACTCGGGGACAAATGGAGGAGCGACCATCACCACCGGTCGAATGTATACACCACGTGAGATGAGAGTTTTCAAGAAAAGACTCGACAAACCGATAGTCAACCCGTGATGAATAATAATGATCGAACTTAGGTTTTTTAGTACATATATTTAATTGTAGACGTTTAATATTTGAATTATGAACATAGGAAATGTCGTACTCGGACGACGAAAGTCTCCCGCAGTGCGACTGGTGCCACGACGACCGAGGTCAGTTCGACATGACTCACCTGGACGAAGATCGGCACTTCAGTATTAAGCTGGAGGAGACCTTCGATGTTGAAACGGTACGCAACGACGACAAGTGTTATTTTTCGTAATTAAGCACGACTTCAACTATTTCAACGTGTACTTTTCATATTTTACAATTCGGCTAGCTTATCCCATGCCATGCAAGACGCTACGTCTTGGAGAGGATGGGTTTTGAAGACCATGAAAGTATGGAAACAAAGAAAATTCACCTAAGGACCCATCATGATATAGATTTTGAAGTAAATCTGTATAATTCTGAGAGCGTAACCCATTTTGGTTGCAAAAATTGGGAAGCATTTTGCAAGATGTATGGTTTTGATGAGGGTATGCTTGTCACCATGGATCTTGGTGATCCTGACATCGAGCAAGACAATATGGACATTTGAGTCCTTGTTGACATGCCTCCAATTCTACCGCTATGTGAGTTTCTCAAACATAGTTATTAGCTAATTTATATTGTTCATTTCAAAATAGTTGACAGCTTATTTTCATTGACAGCTTATTTTGATTGTTCAAACAATGTGCGAAACATGGTAGACAGAACCTACTACACCGATGGCTCTGAGTTAACTTATAAGGAGAAAACTCATCTGGTCGGATTTTGTACTGATCTTGAGAATTACAATATCTATTGTAAGACTCCTCCACATTATGGTCAATACGTGCCATTAGTGCACGTGTTGAACTACGGTAACTACTATGGAGATACCCTGGTAAGATTCCTTACTATTACGACATCCGTGCATCTTTTGCATACTTCTAAAACTAGTACATCATTGCTAACTATGAAGTTATTACTATGTTTTTTAAAAGATAATCCCAGAGGATTGTGTGCCTCATTTGATGTATCAGAATGGTAGGCTTGATGTTTTGAACATACAACCAGGTCATCCTACGAATCTCAACTGTCCATACCGTATTTCTAAAAGAAGTGGAGACATGCAAAACAAAGAATGGAAAAAATGTATGGACAGTCGCAAGGAGGTTCTTGGAAGCAAAAGCGAAGCACAAGAATTGGAGACAGGATGATCTCCATTCTCCATAATGGAGAGTCAGGGTCTATATTGTTTTATGCTATTTTACCTTAAAGATGGTATTTCGGTCCTACCTAATACTGATGATCATGTGCTAAGAACAATTAAGTAGGGTTGGTTCGATGTCTATGAGGATGATGATCGTATGACTGGTTATTAATAACGAGTAGAAGTTGTATGATGATGATTAGTAGGACTTGTTATTATATATGATGATGCATGATGCGCGCATGAAGAGTTATTATATATCGGCGGGTGAAATGAACATGGATTGGATTGAAGTGAAGGCAACATGCATGTGGTGCATGTCGAAAGTAGTACAATCCAAACTTGATCAAGTTAGGATTAGTATTACTTTCGACATGCACCACATGTTGCCTTCACTTCAATCTAAGCCATGTTTAGGCATAACAGTACGTAGCGTTGGTAAACCAAGCACGGAGATATAAGAGAGGACACTTCTCTCTAATAGCTACCTAATAAAAACCTAAATTAACCCCCAAAACTCCTAAATCAGCCCCTTTCAAAAAAAACAAAAACCTCAGCTCCAGCCAGATGCTGACGCGTTTCCGTAACAGACGAGTTTCCGTTTGAAATCCTGATACTTTGAAAGGGATTGTCCATTTTGTACACGAAGTGCATCCAGTTTTTGCCGTAACCCTCTCAACTTTCTTGCACATGCTATGTGGATGAAATGATGATACCATGCCAACTTTCAACCTTTTCAGAGTTCATTTGATATGCTTTTCAATTTTAGGATCTTATAGCTCAAAATAATTAGTAAATGCATGAAAAATAACAAAGGAAGTCAGAAAGGATTGAAAAATGATGATGTGGCTTTGAATGGTGCGTTTTGAACACACAAAAAGTCAGGAGTTCAAATAAGTTTTAAAAAATGAAATCCCTTTGTAACAGACGAGTTTCCGTATGAAATCCTGATACTTTGAAAGAGATTGTCCCTTTTGTACACGAAGTGCATCCATTTTTTGCCGTAACCCTCTCAACTTTCTTGCACATGCTATGTGGATGATATGATGATACCATGCCAAGTTTCAACCTTTTCAGAGTTCATTTGAAATGCATGAAAAATGGTGCATGAAAAATAACAAATAAAATAAATAAGTAATTAGAAACAAAATAATATAAACTTTATCAAAATATATAAGTAGAAAGAAAATAAAATAAACTTTAATAAAATTTATGAAACTAAAATTAACAAAGTATTTTCTGTTCAAAACATTATAAGAAACCTCTAGTATTATTGAAACTAAAATCATATAAAATTGATGCAACTAAAATTATCGAAGTATTTTCTGTTCAAAATCATTAAAGCAAAAAGAATTTTCATAAAGAAATTTTTTTGATAGAAACTTTAATAGCAAAAAGAATTATCATCAAGTAAAATAAATAAGTAATTAGAAACAAATTAAAATAAAATTAATAAGTATTTTGTTGTAAGTAGAAACAAAATAAAATAAATAAAGCAAAAAATAAAACAAAATAACTGGAAAAAATATAAAAATGCCACCTACTGAGCCACCACGGCCTGAATACGACTAGAAACCCATCCATGGGCCAGGATTCAGGTCCGCAAAAGGCCCACAGGCATAGCAGTGCAAGATTAGGCCCAGAGGCCTGCAGTTCAGAGGAGTTCAATGGAGCTGGCGGGGCAGGGCTCATAAACAGGTCATGCCGCTCCTCGGCTAGCGAGGTGGGACTAAACATCCCACCGCACCGTGGCTTTGGCAGGCGCAGGACATTGGTCCCGGTTGGTGCCACGAACCGGGACCAATGCCCACCTTTGGTCCCGGTTGGTGGCACCAATGGGAACCAATGCCCGACCTTTAGTCCCGGTTGGTGCCACCAACCGGGACCAAAGCCCTCTGCTTCCCGCCCTTTGGGCTGCTGAAAAGAGGCTTTTGGTCCCGGTTGGTGGTACCAACCGGGACCAAAGAGGGGCATTTGTCCCGGTCCGTGACAAGAACCGGCACTAAAGCTTCATGTATATAAGGCACACTTGTGAAAATTTTGGTTTGCATCTTGCAGTTCGCCCCCGACGACGCGCGCAGAGAGGACGCAGCCAGGCTGCCGGACGCCGTCGCCGTTGCCCCCGCCCCGGAGCCCACGCCGACGCCGTCGCCGTCCGCCGCCCCCGCCGTCGCCGTCGCCCCCGGCCCGGAGCCCACGCCGACGCCGTCCGCCGCCCACGCCGTCGCCTTCCGCCGCCAACGCCGTCGCCGTCGCCCGTGCCCTGCTCCGCGCGCCCGCCCGGATCCTCTGCACGCCGACGCCGTCCGCCGCCCCCACCGTCGCCGTCGTCGACGCCGTCACCGCCCCCGCCATCGCCCTAGCCGGTCGGCCCCGCTGTGAGCCGCCGCCGCCCCGAATCCTTTTTTTCATTTTTTGTATATGTATTTTTCCATGTATATATACTAGTAAGTGTTTAATAAAATGAGTTAGATTAGTTCAATTAGATGTTTTTCCATGTATTTTAGATTAGTTGAATAGATGTTTTTTTTGTCAATTTATGTATGTATATGTGCATATTTAGAAAAAAATTGTGTTGAACTAGTTAAATATAATAGAACTAGTTAAACAAGTTTATTTTTAGTAAGTGCTAGTAGTTGAACTAGTTGATTTAATAAAAACTACTTTATTTTACTATAGAAGTAGTTTATTTTAGTAAGTACTAGTTTATTTTATTTATAGTAAGTGCTTAATTCGTAGTTGAACTAGTTGATTTAATAAAACTACTTTATTTACTATATATAGAAGTAGTTTATTTTTAGTAAGAACTACTTTATTTTATTTATTTATAGTAAGTGCTTAGTAGTTGAACTAGCTGAACTACTTTATTTTAGCAAGAAAATTAATAGAACTAGTTTATTTTTTTAGTTCAAGCAATTAGTCCCGCATCGACGTCGACGATGCCTATCCCGCATCCTCGTCGTCGACTCGGCGGAGGAGGCCGGCTTGATCAAAGGGGCCATGTCCGGGACTGGGCTCCGCCGGGCTGGTTTTCGGAGGTGCTACCTCCCGGTGGGCGTAGGTTGGTGAGGAGCCAGCCCGTCGTTGACCCGATCCTTGTTTGGTGGCGGTCGCGTGGGCCAGTGACGGTGTCGAGGCTTCCGGACACCGCGGAGGTGGTACGTCACCGTGTCAGCGAGGAGGACCAGCACGTCCGTCGCTACATGGTTGCGTTGGAGGGCAGGTTCGACAATACCTGGCAGGTTCTTCAGGGATCTCACTGGAGGTATGATCCTGTGATGGTTCCGTCCCTTTGGGTGTCCACCGCCCGCGCCGATACCCGTCGGGCGCTACTGTTCTAGCTGTACTAGCGATGCTATATGTATGATAGTATTCGAGGTGTATTAGTGATAATATTCGACGATGTACGGACACATGGAGATGATGTAGTTTTGCTTATAATTGAATGCATCCTAATTTGAATACTACTTTATTTTGTGATTTGCTTTTGCTTATTGAATGCTCAAAGTGGAAAACTACTCCTACTTTGAATGCTAAAATTGGAGAGCACTATGCAAGGCGTATGCATATGATTAGTTGATAGCTTATAGGGTTTTTGTTTTCATAGAAATCTAGGAGCCCCCGGCCCCTCCATCATCCCCGCCGTCGTCCCCGTCACCGCCCCCTCCGACATCGAGGTGAGACTAGCCAAATCCTCTTTTAGAAAGATAATTAAACGATATTTCGGGTTGACTGTAAGTCTGTCGAGTCTCCACCATATATGAGAGGACGAAGAATGCCGACCGTTGTCGTGGGGGTAGCTTCTCCTTCGTTCTCGCGTGCTAAACAATTTGGTGTAATGCACTCGAGAATGAAAGGAGGAGCTACCATACCATCACCGACGGTCGCAAATGTCAGAGAGGAATCAGTGAGGGAGAGTTCCACCATATATATATGAGAGGACGAAGAATCCCGACTGTTGTCGTGGGGGTCGCTTCTCCTTTGTTCCCGTGTGCTAGACATTTTGGTGTAATGCACTCGGGGACAAATGGAGGAGCGACCATCACCAACGGTCGAATGTATACACCATGTGAGCTGAGAGTTTTCAAGAAAAGACTCGACAAACCGATAGTCAACCCGTGATAAATAATAATGATCTAACTTAGGTTTTTTAGTACATATATTTAATTGTAGACGTTTAATATTTGAATTATGAACATAGGAAATGTCGTACTCGGACGAGAAAAGTCTCCCGGAGTGCGACTGGTGCCACGACGACCGAGGTCAGTGCGACAGGCCTCACCTGGACGAAGATCAGTGCTTCAGTATTAAGCTGGAGGAGACCTTCGATGTTGAAACGGTACGCAACGATGACAAGTGTTATTTTTTCGTAATTAAGCACGACTTCAACTATTTCAACGTGTACTTTTCATCTTTTACAATTCGGCTAGCTTATCCCATGCCATGCAAGACGCTACGTCTTGGAGAGGATGGGTTTTGAAGACCATGAAAGTATGGAAACAAAGAAAATTCACCTAAGGACCCATCATGATATAGATTTTGAAGTAAATCTGTATAATTCTGAGAGCGTAACTCATTTTGGTTGCAAAAATTGGGAAGCATTTTGCAAGATGTATGGTTTTGATGAGGGTATGCTTGTCACCATGGATCTTGGTGATCCTGACATCGAGCAAGACAATATGGACATTTGGGTCCTTGTTGATACGCCTCCAATTCTACCGCTATGTGAGTTTCTCAAACATAGTTATTAGCTAATTTATATTGTTCATTTCAAAATAGTTGACAGCTTATTTTCATTGACAGCTTATTTTGATTGTTCAAACAATGTGCGGAACATGGTAGACAGAACCTACTACACCGATGGCTCTGAGTTAACTTATAAGGAGAAAACTCATCTTGTCGGATTTTGTACTAATCTTGAGAATTACAATATCTATTTTAAAACTTCTCCACATTATGGTCAATACGTGCCACTAGTGCACGTGTTGAACTACGGTAACTACTATGGAGATACCCTGGTAAGATTTCTTACTATTACGATATCCGTGCATCTTTTGCATACTTCTAAAACTAGTACATCATTGCTTACTATGAAGTTATTACTATGTTTTTCAACAGATAATCCCAGAGGATTGTGTGCCTCATTTGATGTATCAGAATGGTAGGCTTGATGTTTTGAACATACAACCAGGTCATCCTACGAATCTCAACTGTCCATACCGGATTTCTAAAAGAAGTGGAGACATGCAAAACAAAGAATGGAAAAAATGTATGGACAGTCGCAAGGAGGTTCTTGGAAGCAAAAGCGAAGCACAAGAATTGGAGACAGGATGATCTCCATTCTCCATAATGGAGAGTCAGGGTCTATATTGTTTTATGCTATTTTACCTTAAAGAGGGTATTTCGGTCCTACCTAATACTGATGATCATGTGCTAAGAACAATTAAGTAGGGTTGGTTCGATGACTATGAGGATGATGATCGTATGACTGGTTATTAATAACGAGTAGAAGTTGTATGATGATGATTAGTAGGACTTGTTATTATATATGATGATGCATGATGCGCGCATGAAGAGTTATTATATATCAGCGGGTGAAATGAACATGGATTGGATTGAAGTGAAGGCAACATGCATGTGGTGCATGTCGAAAGTAGTACAATCCAAACTTGATCAAGTTAGGATTAGTATTACTTTCGACATGCACCACATGTTGCCTTCACTTCAATCTAAGCCATGTTTAGGCATAGCAGTACGTAGCATTGGTAAACCAAGCACGGAGATATAAGAGAGGACACTTCTCTCTAATAGCTACCTAATAACAACCTAAGTTAACCCCAAAAACCCTAAATCAGCCCCTTTCAAAAAAAACAAAAACCTCAGCTCCAGCCAGATGCTGACGCGTGGATGCCTATTGGTTCCGGTTGGTGTCACCAACCGGGACCAAAGGCCCCCCGGCCCGGGTTGACCGCAGCGGCCACGTGGAGGCCCATCTGTCCCGGTTCGTGTAAGAACCGAGACTAAAGGGTTAGGGCATTAGTAACGACCCTTTAGTCCCGGTTCAAGAACCGGGACAAAAGGCCCTTACCAACCAGTACAATTGGCCCTTTTTCTACTAGTGTTGTCACCTGCTTATTTTTGGGTTGTGTCTATGTTTGAGATTTCCCTTTTCAATTGCATTATGAATTTACGAATTTTCAGAATGGTTCTTGTTATCCTAAAATTACTATTGTAAATTTTTAGCTTTTACACTTTTGATGTTTTTAGATAAAAGGCGCAAGAAGCACCCGGCTTTAAAAATAATAAAGCCACCAAGAACATAAGGGTTAGGATCGCGCAACGAGAGCAAATGCCATGTAGGTTACATACCATCTCGAAAGGAAATATGCTGCGTAGGGGAAACCGGGAAAGCATGATGCGATAGGGCGCGCCCAACGACAACATCAAGTGCGGTTGCTTCTCTTGATGGAGTGGAGGTCTCTAATCTTGTTTTGTACCAATTGTGCCACTGCCACCTCGCTGTGATTCCTCTTTCCAAGAGGCCTCCACTTTAAAAAAAAGGACCGTTTAAAAATGTAGTCAGCAGGGTGATGCGGGATTTAACCCTCCATCGTCAGCTTATGGCGGCAGCTCCAAAGTGCCCGTGCCAAGGCTGCAAACGAACGCCAAATGATTCTACGATGTTGCCCATGAGTATCGGGAAGGGGCGGTAGGATCTCTTAAAATGAATTAAGGTCCCACTTACAGCTCAAGCTTTCCCGAACACAACTCCACAAGAATTTGGCCGCCGCGCATTGGAACAGGATATGATCAACGTCTTCCGTGAAGGAAATATGCCCTAGGGGCAATAATAGAGTTATATTTATATTTCCTTATGTCATGATAAATATCTATTATTCATGCTAGAATTGTATTAACCGGAAACTTGATACATGTGTGAATACATAGACAAAACAAAGTGCCCCTAGTATGCCTCTACTAGACTAGCTCGTTAATCAAAGATTGTTCAGTTTCCTGACCATAGACATGTGTTGTCATTTGATGAACGAGATCACATCATTAGGAGAATGATGTGATGGACAAGACCCATCCGTTAGCTTAGCATAATGATCGTTAAGTTTTATTGCTACTGCTTTCTCCATGACTTATACATATTCCTTTTACTATGAGATTATGCAACTCCCGAATACCGGAGGAATACCTTGTGTGCTATCAAACGTCACAACGTAAAAGGGTGATTATAAAGATGCTCTACAGGTATCTCCGTGTTGGGGAACGCAGTAATTTCAAAAAAATTCCTACGCACACGCAAGATCATGGTGATGCATAGCAACGAGAGGGGAGAGTGTCGTCTACGTACCCTCGTAGACCGTAAGCGGAAGCGTTATAACAACGCGGTTGATGTAGTCGTACGTCTTCACGATCGACCGATCCTCAGCACCGAACATACGGCACCTCCGTGTTTAGCACACGTTCAGCTCGGTGATGTCTCGCGAACTCACGATCCAGTAGAGCTTCCGGGAAGAGCTTTGTCAGCATGACGACGTGGTGACGGTGATGATGATGCTACCAACGCATGGCTTCGCCTAAACACCGCTATGATATGACCGAGGTGGATTATGGTCCAGGGCGGCACTGCACACGGCTAAGAGATCAACAGATCAATTGTTGTATCCATGGGGTGCCCCCTGCCCCCGTATATAAAGGAGGGGAGGAGGAGAGGGCAGACCAAGGGAGAGGCGCGCCCAAGGGGGGCAATCCTACTCCAAGTAGGTTTGCCCCCCCTTTCCTATTCCAAGAAGGAGAAGAGGAAGGAGGAGGTGGAGCGAAGGAAGGAGAGGGGTGCTGCCGCCCCTTCCCCTTGTCCAATTCGGACTGGGGCAAGGGGGGCCGCGCGCCATCTCCTGGCTGCCCTCTCTCTTCTCCACTAAGGCCCATAAGGCCGAATAGCTTCCCCGGGGGGTTCCGGTAATCCCCCGGTACTCCGGTATATGTTCGAAACCTCCCGAAACACTTCCGGCGTCCGAACATAGTCGTCCAATATATCGATCTTTACGTCTTGACCATTTCGAGACTCCTCGTCATGTCCGTGATCAAATCCGGGACTCCGAACTACCTTCGGTACATCAAAACACAAAAACTCATAATACCGATCATCACAGAACTTTAAGCGTGTGGACCCTACGGGTTCGAGAACTATGTAGACATGACCAAGACACGTTTCCAGTCAATAACCAATAGCGGAACCTGGATGCTCATATTGGTTCCTACATATTCTACGAAGATCTTTATCGGTCAAACCGCATAACAACATACATTGTTCCCTTTGTCATCGGTATGTTACTTGCCCGAGATTCGATCGTCGGTATCTTAATACCTAGCTCAATCTCGTTACCGGCAAGTCTCTTTACTCGTTCTGTAATGCATCATCATACAACTAACTCATTAGTCACATTGCTTGCAAGGCTTATTGTGATGTGCACTACCGAGAGGGTCCAGAGATACCTCTCCGACAATCGGAGTGACAAATCCTAACCTCGATCTATGCCAACTCAACAAACACCATCGGAGACACCTGTAGAGCACCTTTATAATTACCCAGTTACGTTGTGACGTTTGGTAGCACACAAAGTGTTCCTCCGGTATTCGGGAGTTGCATAATCTCATAGTCACAGGAACATGTATAAGTCATGGAGAAAGCAATAGCAGTAAACTAAATGATTAAGTGCTAAGCTAACGGTATGGGTCAAGTCAATCACATCATTCTCCTAATGATGTGATCCCGTTAATCAAATGACAACTCATGTCCATGGCTAGGAAACTTAACCATCTTTGATTAACGAGCTAGTCAAGTAGAGGCATACTAGTGACACTATGTTTGTCTATGTATTCACACATGTATTATGTTTCCGGTTAATACAATTCTAGCATGAATAATAAACATTTATCATGATATGAGGAAATAAATAATAGCTTTATTATTGCCTCTAGGGCATATTTCCTTCAGTCTCCCACTTGCACTAGAGTCAATAATCTAGATTACACAGTAATGATTCTAACACGCATGGAGTCTTGGTGCTGATCATGTTTTGCTCGTGGAAGAGGCTTAGTCAACGGGTCTGCAACATTCAGATCCGTATGTATCTTGCAAATCTCTATGTCTCCCACCTGGACTTGATCCCAGATGGAATTGAAGCGTCTCTTGATGTGCTTGGTTCTCTTGTGAAATCTGGATTCCTGTGCCAAGGCAATTGCACCAGTATTGTCACAAAAGATTTTCATTGGACCCGATGCACTAGGTATGACACCTAGATCGGATATGAACTCCTTCATCCAGACTCCTTCATTTGCTTCTTCCGAAGCAGCTATGTACTCCGCTTCACACGTAGATCCCGCCACGACGCTTTGTTTAGAACTGCACCAACTGACAGCTCCACCGTTCAATATAAGCACGTATGCGGTTTGCGATTTAGAATCGTCCGGATCAGTGTCAAAGCTTGCATCGACGTAACCATTTACGACGAGCTCTTTGTCACCTCCATAAACGAGAAACATATCCTTAGTCCTTTTCAGGTATTTCAGGATGTTCTTGACCGCTGTCCAGTGATCCACTCCTGGATTACTTTGGTACCTCCCTGCTAAACTAATAGCAAGGCACACATCAGGTCTGGTACACAGCATTGCATACATGATAGAGCCTATGGCCGAAGCATAGGAAACACTTTTCATTTTCTCTCTATCTTCTGCAGTGGTCGGGCATTGAGTCTTACTCAACTTCACACCTTGTAATACAGGCAAGAATCCTTTCTTAGCCTGATCCATTTTGAACTTCTTCAAAACTTTGTCAAGGTATGTGCTTTGTGAAAGTCCAATTAAGCGTCTTGATCTTTCTCTATAGATCTTGATGCCTAATATGTAAGAAGCTTCACCGGGGTCTTTTATTGAAAAACTCTTATTCAAGTATCCTTTTATGCTATCCAGAAATTCTATATCATTTCCAATCAACAATATGTCATCCACATATAGTATTAGAAATGCTACAGAGCTCCCACTCACTTTCTTGTAAATACAGGCTTCTCCAAAAGTCTGTATAAAACCATATGCTTTGATCACACTATCAAAATGTTTATTCCAACTCCGAGAGGCTTGCACCAGTCCATAAATGGATCGCTGGAGCTTGCACACTTTGTTAGCACCCTTTGGATCGATAAAACCTTCAGGTTGCATCATATACAACTCTTCTTCCAGAAATCCATTCAGGAATGCAGTCTTTACATCCATTTGCCAAATTTCATAATCATAAAATGCGGCAATTGCTAACATGATTCGGATGGACCTAAGCATCGCTACGGGTGAGAATGTCTCATCGTAGTCAACTCCTTGAACTTGTCGAAAACCTTTCGCAACAAGTCGAGCTTTGTAGACAGTAACATTACCATCAGCGTCTGTCTTCTTCTTGAAGATCCACTTATTCTTGATGGCTTGCCGATCATCGGGCAAGTCAACCAAAGTCCATACTTTGTTCTCATGCATGGATCCCATCTCAGATTTCATGGCCTCAAGCCATTTTGCGGAATCTAGGCTCATCATCGCTTCCTCATAGTTCGTAGGTTCGTCATGGTCTAGTAACATGACCTCCAGAACAAGATTACCGTACCACTCTGGTGCGGATCTCTCTCTAGTTTACCTACGAGGTTCGGTAGTAACTTGATCTGAAGTTTCATGATCATCATCATTAGCTTCCTCACTAATTGGTGTAGGTGTCACAGGAACCGGTTTCTGTGATGAACTACTTTCCAATAAGGGAGCAAGTATAGTTACCTCATCAAGTTCTACTTTCCTCCCACTCACTTCTTTCGAGAGAAAATCCTTCTCTAGAAAGGATCCATTTTTAGCAACAAATGTCTTGCCTTCGCATCTGTGATAGAAGGTGTACCCAACAGTTTCCTTTGGGTATCCTATGAATACACATTTCTCCGATTTGGGTTCGAGCTTATCAGGTTGAAGCTTTTTCACATAAGCATTGCAGCCCCAAACTTTAAGAAACGACAACTTTGGTTTCTTGCCAAACCACAGTTCATAAGGCGTCGTCTCAACGGATTTCGATGGTGCCCTATTTAACATGAATGTAGCCGTCTCTAAAGCATAACCCCAAAATGATAGCGGTAAATCAGTAAGAGACATCATAGATCGCACCATATCTAGTAAAGTACGATTACGACGTTCGGACACACCATTACATTGTGGTGTTCCGAGTGGCGTGAGTCGCGAAACTATTCCGCATTGTTTCAAATGTAGACCAAACTCGTAACTCAAATATTCTCCTCCACGATCAGATCGTAGAAACTTTATTTTCTTGTTACGATGATTTTCCACTTCACTCTGAAATTCTTTAAACTTTTCAAATGTTTCAGACTTATGTTTTATTAAGTAGATATACCCATATCTGCTCAAATCATTTGTGAAGGTGAGAAAATAACGATACCCGCCGCGAGCCTCAATATTCATCGGAACACATACATCAGTATGTATGATTTCCAATAAATCTGTTGCTCGCTCCATTGTTCTCGAGAACGGCATTTTAGTCATCTTGCCCATGAGACATGGTTCGCAAGTACCAAGTGATTCATAATCAAGTGATTCCAGAAGTCCATCAGTATGGAGTTTCTTCATGCGCTTTACACCAATATGACCCAAACGGCAGTACCACAAATAAGTTGCACTATCATTATCAACTCTGCATCTTTTGGCTTCAACATTATGAATATGTGTATCACTACTATCGAGATTCAAAACAAATAGACCATTCTTCAAGGGTGCATGACAATAAAAGATATTACTCATATAAATAGAACAACCATTATTCTCAGATTTAATGCATAACCGTCTCGCATCAAACAAGATCCAGATATAATGTTCATGCTCAACGCTGGCACCAAATAACAATTATTTAGGTCTAAAACTAATCACGAATGTAGATGTAGAGGTAGCGTGCCGACGGCGATCACATCGACTTTGGAACCATTTCCCACGCGCATCGTCACCTCGTCCTTAGCCAGTCTTTGCTTAATCCGTAGTCCTTGTTTCAAGTTGCAAATATTAGCAACGGAACCAGTATCAAATACTCAGGTGCTACTGCGAGGTCTAGTAAGGTACACATCAATAACATGTATATCACATATACCTTTGTTCACCTTTCCATCCTTCTTATCCGCCAAATACTTGGGGCAGTTCCGCTTCCAGTGACTAGTCTGTTTGCAGTAGAAGCACTCAGTCTCAAGCTTAGGTCCAGACTTGGGTTTCTTCTCCTGAGCAGCAACTTGTTTGCCGTTCTTCTTGAAGTTCCCCTTCTTCTTCCCTTTACCCTTTTTCTTGAAATTGGTGGTCTTGTTGACCATCAACACTTGATGCTCCTTCTTGATTTCTACCTCCGCAGCCTTCAGCATTGCGAAGAGCTCGGGAATTGTCTGATCCATCCCTTGCATATTATAGTTCATCACGAAGCTCTTGTAGCTTGGTGGCAGTGATTGAAGAATTCTGTCAATGACGCTATCATCCGGAGGATTAACTCCCAGTTGAATCAAGCGATTGTTATACCCAGACATTCTGAGTATATGCTCACTGACAGAACTATTCTCCTCCATCTTACAGCTGTAAAACTTATTGGAGACTTCATATCTCTCAATCCGGGCATTTGCTTGAAATATTAACTTCAACTGCTGGAACATCTCATATGCTCCATGACATTCAAAATGTCGTTGAAGTCCTGGTTCTAGGCCGTAAAGCATGGCACACTGAACTATCGACTAGTCATCAACTTTGCTTTGCCAGACGTTTATAACATCTGGTTCAGCTCCTGCAGCAGGTTTGGCACCTAGCGGTGCTTCCAGGACGTAATTCTTCTGTGCAGCAATGAGGATAATCCTCAAGTTATGGACCCAGTCCGTGTAATTGCTACCATCATCTTTCAACTTTGCTTTCTCAAGGAACGCATTAAAATTCATCGGAACAACAGCACGGGCCATCTATCTACAACAACATATACAAGAAAAATACTATCAAGTAGTAAGTTCATGATAAATTTAAGTTCAATTAATCATATTACTTAATAACTCCCACTTAGATAGACATCCCTCTAATCATCTAAGTGATCACGTGATCCATATCACCTAAACCATAACCAATCATCGCGTGAGATGGAGTAGTTTTCAATGGTGAACATCACTATGTTGATCATATCTACTATATGATTCACGCTCGACCTTTCGGTCTCAGTGTTCCGAGGCCATATCTGCATATGCTAGGCTCGTCAAGTTTAACCCGAGTATTCTGTGTGTGTAAAACTGTCTTACACCCGTTGTAGATGAACGTTGAGCTTATCACACCCGATCATCATGTGGTGTCTCGGCACGATGAACTTTGGCAACGGTGCATACTCAGGGAGAACACTTTTACCTTGAAATTTAGTGAGAGATCATCTTATAATGCTACTATCAATCAAAGCAGAATAAGATGCATAAAGGATAAACATCACATGCAATCAATATAAGTGATATGATATGGCCATCATGATCTTGTGCCTTTGATCTCCATCTCCAAAGCACCGTCATGATCACCATCGTCACCGGCGCGACACCTTGATCTCCATCGTAGCATCGTTGTCGTCTCGCCAACTATTGCATCTACGACTATCACTACCGCTTAGTGATAAAGTAAAGCAATTACAAGGCGATTGCATTTCATACAATAAAGCGACAACCATATGGCTCCTGCCAGTTGCCGATAACTCCGTTACAAAACATGATCATCTCATACAATAAATATAGCATCATGCCTTGACCATATCACATCACAACATGCCGTGCAAAAACAAGTTAGACGTCCTCTACTTTGTTGTTGCAAGTTTTACGTGGCTGCTACGGGTTGAGCAAGAACCGTTCTTACCTCTGCATCAAAACCACAACGATAGTTCGTCAAGTTAGTGATGTTTTAACCTTCTCAAGGACCGGGCGTAGCCACACTCGGTTCAACTAAAGTTGGAGAAACTGACACCCGCCAGCCACCTGTGTGTAAAGCACGTCGGTAGAACCAGTCTCGCATAAGCGTACGCGTAATGTCGGTCTGGGCCGCTTCATCCAACAATACCGCCGAACCAAAGTATGACATGCTGGTAAGCAGTATGACTTGTATCGCCCACAACTCACTTGTGTTCTACTCGTGCATATAACATCTACGCATAAACCTGGCTCGGATGCCACTGTTGGGGAATGCAGTAATTTCAAAAAAATTCCTACGCACACGCAAGATCATGGTGATGCATAGTAACGAGAGGGGAGAGTGTCGTCTACGTACACTCATAGACCGTAAGCGGAAGCGTTATAACAACGCTGTTGATGTAGTCGTGCGTATTCACGATCGACCGATCCTCAGCACGGACCGTACGGCACCTCCGCGTTCAGCACACGTTCAGCTCGGTGACGTCCCGCGAACTCACGATCCAGTAGAGCTTCCGGGAAGAGCTTTGTTAGCACGATGGCATGGTGACAGTGATGATGATGCTACCATCGCAGGGCTTTGCCTAAGCACTGCTACGATATGACCGAGGTGGATTATGGTGGAGGGGGGCACCGCACACGGCTAAGAGATCAACAGATCAATTGTTGTATCCATGGTTTGCCCCATGCCCCGTATATAAAGGAGGGGGAGGAGGAGAGGGCCGGCCAAGGGAGAGGCGCACCCAAGGGGGGGCAATCCTAGTCCAAGTAGGTTTGCCCCCCCTTTCCTATTCCAAGAAGGAGAAGGGGGAAGGAGGAGGTGGAGAGAAGGAAGGAGAGCGGGGCAGCCGCCCCTTCCCCTTGTCCAATTCGGACTGGGGCAAGGGGGTCGCGCGCCACCTCCTGGCTGCCCTCTCTCTTCTCCACTAAGGCCCATAAGGCCCAATAGCTTCCCCAGGGGGTTCCGGTAATCCCCCTGTACTCCGATATATGTCTGAAACCTCCCGAAACACTTCAGGTGTCCGAACATAGTCGTCCAATATATCGATCTTTACGTCTCGACCATTTCGAGACTCCTCGTGATGTCCGTGATCAAATCCGGGACTCCGAAGTACCTTCGGTACATCAAAACACAAAAACTCATAATACCGATCGTCACAGAACTTTAAGCGTGCGGACCCTACGGGATCGAGAACTATGTAGACATGACCGAGACACGTCTTCCGGTCAATAACCAATAGCGGAACCTGGATGCTCATATTGGTTCCTACATATTCTACGAAGATCTTTATCGGTCAAACTGCATAACAACATACATTGTTCCCTTTGTCATCGGTATGTTACTTGCCCGAGATTCGATCGTCGGTATCTTAATACCTAGCTCAATCTTGTTACCGGAAAGTCTCTTTACTCGTTCCGTAATGCATCATCCCGCAACTAACTCATTATTCACATTGCTTGCAAGGCTTATTGTGATGTGCATTACCGAGAGGGCCCAGAGATACCTCTCCGACAATCTTAGTGACAAATCCTAATCTGGATCTATGCCAACTCAACAAACACCATCGGAGACACCTGTAGAGCACCTTTATAATCACCCAGTTATGTTGTGACTGTTGGGAATCGTAGCATAACTTAAAATTTTCCTACACTCACCAAGATGCATCTATGGAGTCTACTAGCAACGAAGGGAAGGGAGTGCATCTACATACCCTTGTAGATCGCGAGCGAAAGCGTTCCAATGAACGTGGATGACGGAGTCGTACTCGCCGTGATCCAAATCACCGATGACCGAGTGCCGAACGGACGGCACCTCCGCGTTCAACACACGTACGGTGCAGCGACGTCTCCTCCTTCTTGATCCAGCAAGGGGGAAGGAGAGGTTGATGGAGATCCAGCAGCACGACAGCGTGGTGGTGGATGTAGCGGGTCTCCGGCAGGGCTTCGCCGAGCTTCTGCGAGAGAGAGAGAGGTGTTGCAGGGGAGGAGGGAGGCGCCCAAGGCTGTCGGTTGCTGCCCTCCCTCCCCCCCCTTTATATAGGCCCCCTTGGGAGGGGCGGCCGGCCAAAACCCATCTAGGGTTGGGGGGCGGCGGCCAAGGGGTGGAAAGGGGTGCCTTGCCCCCCAAGGCAAGGGGGAAGCTCCCCCTAGGGTTCCCAACCCTAGGCGCATGGGGGGAGGCCCAAGGGGGGCGCCCCAGCCCACTATGGGCTGGTTCCCTTCCACTTTCAGCCCACGGGGCCCTCCGAGATAGGTGGCCCCACCCGGTGGACCCCCGGGACCCTTCCGGTGGTCCCGGTACAATACCGGTAACCCCCGAAACTTTCCCGGTGGCCGAAACTTGACTTCCTATATATAATTCTTCACCTCCGGACCATTCCGGAACCTCTCGTGACGTCCGAGATCTCATCCGGGACTCCGAACAAGTTTCGGGTTTCCGCATACATATATCTCTACAACCCTAGCGTCACCGGACCTTAAGTGTGTAGACCCTACGGGTTCGGGAGACATGCAGACATGACCGAGACGCCTCTCCGGTCAATAACCAACAGCGGGATCTGGATACCCATGTTGGCTCCCACATGTTCCACGATGATCTCATCGGATGAACCACGGTGTCGAGGATTCAATCAATCCGTATGCAATTCCCTTTGTCAATCGGTATGTTACTTGCCCGAGATTCGATCGTCGGTATCCCAATACCTTGTTCAATCTCGTTACCGGCAAGTCTCTTTACTCGTACCGCAATGCATGATCCCGTGACTAACGCCTTAGTCACATTGAGCTCATTATGATGATGCATTACCGAGTGGGCCCAGAGATACCTCTCCGTCACACGGAGTGACAAATCCCAGTCTCGATCCGTGCCAACCCAACAGACACTTTCGGAGATACCCGTAATGCACCTTTATAGTCACCCAGTTACGTTGTGACGTTTGGCACACCCAAAGCACTCCTACGGTATCCGGGAGTTGCACGATCTCATGGTCTAAGGAAAAGATACTTGACATTGGAAAAGCTCTAGCAAACGAAACTACACGACCTTTTATGCTATGCTTAGGATTGGGTCTTGTCCATCACATCATTCTCCTAATGATGTGATCCCGTTATCAATGACATCCAATGTCCATAGTCAGGAAACCATGACTATCTGTTGATCAACGAGCTAGTCAACTAGAGGCTTACTAGGGACACTTTGTGGTCTATGTATTCACACATGTATTACGATTTCCGGACAATACAATTATAGCATGAATAATAGACAATTACCATGAACAAAGAAATATAATAATAACCATTTATTATTGCTCTAGGGCATATTTCCAACAGTCTCCCACTTGCACTAGAGTCAATAATCTAGTTACATTGTGATGAATCGAACACCCATTGCATCCTGGTGTTGATCATGTTTTGCCCTAGGGAGAGGTTTAGTCAACGGATCTGCTACATTCAGGTCCGTGTGTACTTTACAAATATCTATGTCTCCATTTTGAACACTTTCACGAATGGAGTTGAAGCGACGCTTGATATGCCTGGTCTTCCTGTGAAACCTGGGCTCCTTCGCAAGGGCAATAGCTCCAGTGTTGTCACAGAAGAGAGTCATTGGGCCCGACGCATTGGGAATCACCCCTAGGTCGGTAATGAACTCCTTCATCCAGACTGCTTCCTGTGCTGCCTCCGAGGCTGCCATGTACTCCGCTTCACATGTAGATCCCGCCACGACGCTTTGCTTGCAACTGCACCAGCTTACTGCTCCTCCATTCAAAATATACACGTATCCGGTCTGTGACTTCGAGTCATCCAGATCTGTGTCGAAGCTAGCGTCGACGTAACCCTTTACGACGAGCTCTTCGTCACCTCCATAAACGAGAAACATATCCTTAGTCCTTTTCAGGTACTTCAGGATATTCTTGACCGCTGTCCAGTGTTCCTTGCCGGGATTACTTTGGTACCTTCCTACCAAACTTACGGCAAGGTTTACATCGGGTCTGGTACACAGCATGGCATACATAATAGACCCTATGGCCGAGGCATAGGGGATGACACTCATCTCTTCTATATCTTCTGCCGTGGTCGGGCATTGAGCCGCGCTCAATTGCACACCTTGCAATACAGGCAAGAACCCCTTCTTGGACTGATCCATACTGAACTTCTTCAATATCTTGTCAAGGTATGTACTCTGTGAAACACCAATGAGGCGTCTTGATCTATCTCTATAGATTTTGATGCCTAATATATAAGCAGCTTCTCCAAGGTCCTTCATTGAAAAACACTTATTCAAATAGGCCTTTATACTTACCAAGAATTCTATATCATTTCCCATCAATAATATGTCATCCACATATAATATGAGAAATGCTACAGAGCTCCCACTCACTTTCTTGTAAACACAGGCTTCTCCATAAGTCTGTGTAAACCCAAACGCTTTGATCATCTCATCAAAGCGAATGTTCCAACTCCGAGATGCTTGCACCAGCCCATAGATTGAGCGTTGGAGCTTGCATACTTTGTGAGCATTCTTAGGATCGACAAAACCTTCCGGCTGCATCATATACAACTCTTCCTTAAGGAAGCCGTTAAGGAATGCCGTTTTGACGTCCATCTGCCATATCTCATAATCATAGTATGCGGCAATTGCTAACATGATTCGGACGGACTTCAGCTTCGCTACGGGTGAGAAAGTCTCATCGTAGTCAACCCCTTGAACTTGTCAATAACCCTTAGCGACAAGTCGAGCTTTGTAGATGGTCACATTACCATCCGCGTCCGTCTTCTTCTTAAAGATCCATTTGTTTTCTATGGCTCGCCGCTCATCGGGCAAGTCAGTCAAAGTCCATACTTTGTTTTCATACATGGATTCTATCTCGGATTTCATGGCTTCTAGCCATTTGTCGGAATCTGGGCCCGCCATCGCTTCTTCATAGTTCGAAGGTTCACCGTTGTCTAACAACATGATTTCCAGGACAGGGTTGCCGTACCACTCTGGTGCGGAACGTGTCCTTGTGGACCTACGAAGTTCAGTAACTTGATCCGAAGCTTCATGATCATCATCATTAACTTCCTCCCCAGTCGGTGTAGGCACCACAGGAACATTTTCCCGTGCTGCGCTACTTTCCGGTTCGGAAGGGGTGACTATCACCTCATCAAGTTCCACTTTCCTCCCACTCAATTCTTTCGAGAGAAACTCCTTCTCCAGAAAGGACCCGTTCTTGGCAACGAAGATCTTGCCTTCGGATTTGAGGTAGAAGGTATACCCAATAGTTTCCTTAGGGTATCCTATGAAGACGCATTTTTCCGATTTGGGTTCGAGCTTTTCATGTTGAAGTTTCTTGACATAAGCATCGCATCCCCAAACTTTTAGAAACGACAGCTTAGGTTTCTTCCCAAACCATAATTCATACGGTGTCGTCTCAACGGATTTCGACGGAGCCCTATTTAAAGTGAATGCGGCAGTCTCTAAAGCATAACCCCAAAATGAGAGCGGTAAATCGGTAAGAGACATCATAGATCGCACCATATCCAATAGAGTGCGATTACGACGTTCGGACACACCATTTCTCTGAGGTGTTCCAGGTGGCGTGAGTTGTGAAACTATTCCACATTTCCTTAAGTGTGCACCAAACTCGTGACTTAAATATTCTCCACCACGATCTGATCGTAGGAATTTTATTCTCCTGTCACGTTGATTCTCATCCTCACTCTGAAATTCTTTGAACTTTTCAAAGGTTTCAGACTTGTGTTTCATCAGGTAGACATATCCATATCTACTTAAATCATCAGTGAGAGTGAGAACATAACGATATCCTCCGCGAGCCTCAACACTCATTGGGCCACACACATCGGTATGTATGATTTCCAATAAGTTGGTTGCTCGCTCCATTGTTCCGGAGAACGGAGTCTTGGTCATCTTACCCATGAGGCATGGTTCGCACGTGTCAAATGATTCGTAATCAAGAGACTCCAAAAGTCCATCTGCATGGAGCTTCTTCATGCGCTTGACACCAATGTGACCAAGGCGGCAGTGCCACAAGTATGTGGGACTATCGTTATCAACTTTACATCTTTTGGTATTCACACTATGAACATGTGTAACATCACGTTCGAGATTCATCAAAAATAAACCATTGACCAGCGGGGCATGACCATAAAACATATCTCTCAAATAAATAGAACAACCATTATTCTCGGATTTAAATGAGTAGCCATCTCGAATTAAACGAGATCCAGACACAATGTTCATGCTCAAAGCTGGCACTAAATAACAATTATTGAGGTTTAAAACTAATCCCGTGGGTAGATGCAGAGGTAGCGTGCCGACGGCGATCACATCGACCTTGGAACCATTCCCGACGCGCATCGTCACCTCGTCCTTTGCCAGTCTCCGTTTATTCCGTAGTTCCTGCTTTGAGTTACAAATATGAGCAACCGCACCGGTATCAAATACCCAGGAGCTACTACGAGTACTGGTAAGGTACACATCAATTACTTGTATATCACATATACCTTGGGTGTTGCCGGCCTTCTTCTTGTCCGCTAAATATTTGGGGCAGTTCCGCTTCCAGTGACCACTTCCCTTGCAATAAAAGCACTCAGTCCCGGGCTTGGGTCCATTCTTTGACTTCTTCCCAGTAACTGGTTTACCGGGCGCGGCAACTCCCTTGCCGTCCTTCTTGAAGTTCTTCTTACCCTTGCCCTTCTTGAACTTGGTGGTTTTATTCACCATCAACACTTGATGTTCTTTTCTGATCTCCCCTTCCGCTGATTTCAGCATTGAATATACCTCGGGAATGGTCTTTTCCATCCCCTGCATATTGTAGTTCATCACAAAGCTCTTGTAGCTTGGTGGAAGCGACTTAGGATTCTGTCAATGAACGCGTCATCCGGGAGATTAACTCCCAGCTGAGACAAGCGGTTGTGCAACCCAGACATTCTGAGTATGTGCTCACTAACAGAACTGTTCTCCTCCATTTTATAGCTAAAGAACTTGTCGGAGACATCATATCTCTCTACCCGGGCATGAGCTTGAAAAACCAGTTTCAGCTCCTCGAACATCTCATATGCTCCATGTTTCTCAAAACACTTTTGGAGACCCGGTTCTAAGCTGTAAAGCATGCCGCACTGAACGAGGGAGTAATCATCAGCACGTGATTGCCAAGCGTTCATAACGTCTTGGTTCTTTGGGATTGATGCATCACCTAGCGGTGCTTCTAAGACATAATCTTTCTTGGCTACTATGAGGATGAGCCTCAGGTTCCGGACCCAGTCCGTATAGTTGCTGCCATCATCTTTCAGCTTGGTTTTCTCTAGGAACGCGTTGAAATTGAGGACAACGTTGGCCATTTGATCTACAATACATAGTGTAAAGATTTTATACTAAGTTCATGATAATTAAGTTCATCTAATCAAATTATTTAATGAACTCCCACTCAGATAGACATCCCTCTAGTCATCTAAGTGAAACATGATCCGAGTTTAACTAGGCTGTGTCCGATCATCACGTGAGACGGACTAGTCAAGATCGGTGAACATCTCCATGTTGATCGTATCTTCTATACGACTCATGCTCGACCTTTCGGTCCTCCGTGTTCCGAGGCCATGTCTGTACATGCTAGGCTCGTCAAGTCAACCTAAGTGTATTGCGTGTGTTCCGAGGCCATGTCTGTACATGCTAGGCTCGTCAACACCCGTTGTATTCGAACGTTAGAATCTATCACACCCGATCATCACGTGGTGCTTCGAAACAACGAACCTTCGCAACGGTGCACAGTTAGGGTGAACACTTTCTTGAAATTATTATAAGGGATCATCCTACTTGCTACCGTCGTTTTAAGCAAATAAGATGCAAAAACATGATAAACATCACATGCAATCAAATAGTGACATGATATGGCCAATGTCATTATGCTCCTTTGATCTCCATCTTTGGGGCACCATGATGATCTTCGTCACCGGCATGACACCATGATCTCCATCATCATGATCTCCATCATTGTGTCTTCATGAAGTCGTCACGCCAACGATTACTTCTACTTCTATGGCTAACGTGTTTAGCAACAAATTAAAGTAATTTACATGGCGTTATTCAATGACACACAGGTCATACAAAATAATAAAGACAACTCCTATGGCTCCTGCCGGTTGTCATACTCATCGACATGCAAGTCGTGATTCCTATTACAAGAATATGATCAATCTCATACATCACATATATCATTCATCACATCTTCTGGCCATATCACATCACATAGCACTTGCTGCAAAAACAAGTTAGACGTCCTCTAATTGTTGTTGCAAGTTTTTACGTGCTTTGTAGGTTTCTAGCAAGAACGTTTCTTACCTACGTATGACCACAACGCGATTTGCCAATTTCTATTTACCCTTCATAAGGACCCTTTTCATCGAATCCGTTCCGACTAAAGTAGGAGAGACAGACACCCGCTAGCCACCTTATGCATCTAGTGCATGTCAGTCGGTGGAACCTGTCTCACGTAAGTGTACGTGTAAGGTCGGTCCGGGCCGCTTCATCCTACAATGCCGCCGAAACAAGAAAAGACTAGTAGCGGCAAGAAGAATTGGCAAACTCAACGCCCACAACTACTTTGTGTTCTACTCGTGCATAGTAACTACGCATAGACCTGGCTCATGATGCCACTGTTGGGAATCGTAGCATAATTTAAAATTTTCCTACGCTCACCAAGATGCATCTATGGAGTCTACTAGCAACGAAGGGAAGGGAGTGCATCTACATACCCTTGTAGATCGCGAGCAGAAGCGTTCCAATGAACGTGGATGACGGAGTCGTACTCGCCGTGATCCAAATCACCGATGACCGAGTGCCGAACGGACGGCACCTCCGCGTTCAACACACGTACGGTGCAGCGACGTCTCCTCCTTCTTGATCCAGCAAGGGGGAAGGAGAGGTTGATGGAGATCCAGCAGCACGACGGCGTGGTGGTGGATGTAGCGGGTCTCCGGCAGGGCTTCGCCGAGCTTCTGCGAGAGAGAGAGAGAGGTGTTGCAGGGGAGGAGGGAGGCGCCCAAGGCTGTCGGTTGCTGCCCTCCCTCCCCCCCCCTTTATATAGGCCCCCTTGGGAGGGGGGGCCGGCCAAAACCCATCTAGGGTTGGGGGGCGGCGGCCAAGGGGTGGAAAGGGGTGCCTTGCCCCCCAAGGCAAGGGGGAAGCTCCCCCCCCCTAGGGTTCCCAACCCTAGGCGCATGGGGGGAGGCCCAAGGGGGGCGCCCCAGCCCACTATGGGCTGGTTCCCTTCCACTTTCAGCCCACGGGGCCCTCTGGGATAGGTGGCCCCACCCGGTGGACCCCCGGGACCCTTCCGGTGGTCCCGGTACAATACCGGTAACCCCCGAAACTTTCCCGGTGGCCGAAACTTGACTTCCTATATATAATTCTTCACCTCCGGACCATTCCGGAACCTCTCGTGACGTCCGGGATCTCATCCGGGACTCCGAACAAGTTTCGGGTTTCCGCATACATATATCTCTACAACCCTAGCGTCACCGGACCTTAAGTGTGTAGACCCTACGGGTTCGGGAGACATGCAGACATGACCGAGACGCCTCTCCGGTCAATAACCAACAGCGGGATCTGGATACCCATGTTGGCTCCCACATGTTCCACGATGATCTCATCGGATGAACCACGGTGTCGAGGATTCAATCAATCCGTATGCAATTCCCTTTGTCAATCGGTATGTTACTTGCCCGAGATTCGATCGTCGGTATCCCAATACCTTGTTCAATCTCGTTACCGGCAAGTCTCTTTACTCGTACTGCAATGCATGATCCCGTGACTAACGCCTTAGTCACATTGAGCTCATTATGATGATGCATTACCGAGTGGGCCCAGAGATACCTCTCCGTCACACGGAGTGACAAATCCCAGTCTCGATCCGTGCCAACCCAACAGACACTTTCGGAGATACCCGTAATGCACCTTTATAGTCACCCAGTTACGTTGTGACGTTTGGCACACCCAAAGCACTCCTACGGTATCCGGGAGTTGCACGATCTCATGGTCTAAGGAAAAGATACTTGACATTGGAAAAGCTCTAGCAAACGAAACTACACGACCTTTTATGCTATGCTTAGGATTGGGTCTTGTCCATCACATCATTCTCCTAATGATGTGATCCCGTTATCAATGACATCCAATGTCCATAGTCAGGAAACCATGACTATCTGTTGATCAACGAGCTAGTCAACTAGAGGCTTACTAGGGACACTTTGTGGTCTATGTATTCACACATGTATTACGATTTCCGGACAATACAATTATAGCATGAATAATAGACAATTACCATGAACAAAGAAATATAATAATAACCATTTATTATTGCCTCTAGGGCATATTTCCAACAGTGACGTTTGGTAGCACACAAAGTGTTCCTTCGGTATTCGGGAGTTGCATAATCTCATAGTCACAGGAACATATGTATAAGTCATGGAGAAAGCAATAACAGTAGACTAAACGATCAAGTTCTAAGCTAACGGTATGGGTCAAGTCAATCACATCATTCTCCTAATGATGTGATCCCATTAATCAAATGACAACTCATGTCCATGGCTAGGAAACTTAACCATCTTTGATTAACGAGCTAGTCAAGTAGAGGCATACTAGTGACACTATGTTTGTCTATGTATTCACACATGTATTATGTTTCCGGTTAATACAATTCTAGCATGAATAATAAACATTTATCATGATATGAGGAAATAAATAATAGCTTTATTATTGCCTCTAGTGCATATTTCCTTCACTCCGAAGGTGTTTTGTTGGGTTGGCATAGATCGAGATTCGGATTTGTCACTCCGAGTATCGGAGAGGTATCTCTGGGCCCTCTCGGTAATGCACATCATAATAAGCCTTGCAAGCAATGTGACTAATGAGTTAGTTACGTGATGATGCATTACAGAACAAGTAAAGAGACTTGCCGGCAACGAGATTGAATTAGGTATGATGATACCGACGATCAAATCTCGGGCATGTAACATACCAATGACAAAGGGAATAACGTATGTTGTCATAATGGTTCGACCGATAAAGATCTTCGTAGAATATGTGGGAACCAATATGAGCATCTAGGTTCCGCTATTGGTTATTGACTAGAGAGGTGTCTCGGTCATGTCTACATAGTTGTCGAACCCATAGGGTCCGCACACTTAACATTCGATGACGATTTTTATTATATGAGTTATGTGTTTTGGTGACCGAAGGT
This sequence comes from Aegilops tauschii subsp. strangulata, assembly GCF_002575655.3. Lineage (NCBI taxonomy): Eukaryota > Viridiplantae > Streptophyta > Magnoliopsida > Poales > Poaceae > Aegilops > Aegilops tauschii. The sequence goes on from NC_053039.3 coordinate 7,997,404, forward strand.
TGTTCGGAGTCCCGGAAGAGATCACGGACATGACGAGGAGTCTCGAAATGGTCGAGAGGTAAAAATTGATATATTGGAAGGTAGTTGATACGTCTCCAACGTATCTATAATTTTTGATTGTTCCATGCTATTATATTATCTGTTTTGGATGTTTATGGGCTTTATTAAACACTTTTATATTATTTTTGGGACTAACCTATTGACCCAGAGCCCGGTGCTAGTTCCTGTTTTTTCCCTTGTTTCAGTGTTTCGAAGAAAAGGAATATCAAACGGAGTCGAAGCAGAATGAAACCTTCTGGAGAAGTTATTTTTTGGAAGGAAAGCAACCTGATAGACTCGGAGTGCACGTCGGGAAAGAAACGAGGGAGCCACGAGGTAGGGGGTGCCCCCACCCCCCTAGGGCACGCCCTCCACCCTCGTGGGCCCCTCGTGGCTTCCCTGACGTATTTCTTCCACCTATATATATCCATATACCCTAAAACAATCGGGGAACAGAATAGATCGGGAGTTCCGCCGCCGCAAGCCTCTGTAGCCACCAAAAACCAATCGGGACCCTGTTCCGGCACGCTGCCGGAGGGGGGGAACCCTCACCGGTGGCCATCTTCATCATCCCGGCGCTCTCCATGACGATGAGGGAGTAGTTCACCCTCGGGGCTGAGGGTATGTACCAGTAGCTATGTGCTTGATCTCTCTCTCTCTCTCGTGTTCTTGATTTGGCACGATCTTGATGTATCGCGAGCTTTGCTATTATAGTTCGATCTTATGTTGCTTCTCCCCCTCTACTCTCTTGTAATGGATTGAGTTTTCCCTTTGAAGTAATCTTATCGGATTGAGTCTTTAATGATTTGAGAACACTTGATGTATGTCTTGCCGTGCGTATCTGTGGTGACAATGGGATATCATGTGATTCACTTGATGTATGTTTTGGTGATCAACTTGCGGGTTCCGCCCATGAACTTATGCATAGGGGTTGGCACATGTTTTCGTCTTGACTCTCCGGTAGAAACTTTGGGGCACTCTTTGAGGTTCTATGTGTTGGTTGAATAAGACGAATCTGAGATTGTGTGATGCATATCGTATAATCATACCCACGGATACTTGATGTGACATTGGAGTATCTAGGTGACATTAGGGTTCTGGTTGATTTGTGTCTTAAGGTGTTATTCTAGTACGAACTCTAGGGCTGTTTGTGACACTTATAGGAATAGCCCAACGGATTGATTGGAAAGAATAACTTTGAGGTGGTTTCGTACCCTACCATAATCTCTTCGTTTGTTCTCCGCTATTAGTGACTTTGGAGTGACTCTTTGTTGCATGTTGAGGGATAGTTACATGATCCAATTATGTTATTATTGTTGAGAGAAACTTGCACTAGTGAAAGTATGAACCCTAGGCCTTGTTTCCTAGCATTGCAATACCGTTTGTGCTCACTTTTATCATTAGTTACCTTGTTGTTTTTATATTTTCAGATTACAAAAACCCATATCTACCATCCATATTGCACTTGTATCACCATCTCTTCGCCGAACTAGTGCACCTATACAATTTACCATTGTATTGGGTGTGTTGGGGACTCTTTGTTATTTGGTTACAGGGTTGTTTGAGAGAGACCATCTTCATCCTACGCCTCCCACGGATTGATAAACCTTAGGTCATCCACTTGAGGGAAATTTGCTACTATCCTACAAACCTCTGCACTTGGAGGCCCAACAACGTCTACAATAAGAAGGTTGTGTAGTAGACATCAAGCAGTTTCTGGCGCCGTTGCCGGGAGGTGAGTGCTTGAAGGTATATCTTTAGATCTTGCAATCGAATCTTTTTGTTTCTTGTTTTAGCAGTAGTTTAGTTTATAAAAGAAAACTACCAAAAAATGGAATTGAGTTTGTCTCATACGCTTCATCTTTTTAATATCTTTCATGAGTATGATGGGAAGGAAAATTGTGCCAAAGTGTTAGAAGAAGAATGCATTAAAATGTTTGGCACTAAATCTTTGAATGATGAGCATGATTGCAATGTTGTTAGTATGAACTCCTTGAATATCCATGGTACTAATGATGATTGCACTAGTTATGATGAAAATGTCTCCTATAAACATGTCAATTTTTGTGGAGTGCATTGGGTTTGCAAGTACACACCAAATAGGGAAGATAGATATTGCAAGAGGCATAAGCACTTAGAAACTAAATTGTTGCAAGAAAGGCTAGATGTTTGTGCTGAAGATTTAAATTTTCTTGGCCGTACTTGTGGACTTTGCAATGAACAGGGTCATTTAGCTATCCGATGCAAATTGTTTCATGATCTAATCGTGTCCAAAAATTGTTATGACTTGATTTCCCTTGCACATTATAATGAACTTAGTTTGCTTATGGGCTACGAAGAAATGAAACTTATAACTAAGCATCTTCCAGAATTTGCCCGTTATAAACTTCTTGGCTTTGATCTAGAGGAAATTTATATGTATTGTGCGGTGAATTGCATTGAAAATCCTTATATTGCCAATTACATAAAGAAAAAAAAACAAATAGAGGATGAAGAGAATACTAACGAAAGGGAAGAGACTTCCCAATATCCTCCTATTATTTCTTATGATGAATCAGGTAACGAGGAGGAGCCTTCTATTCAACCAATATCATTAATAAGGAGCTCCAAAAAGAGGATTGAACCCACACATGAGGTGAAGAAGAAGAAAAGAAAAAGGAAGAGAGGTAAAAAGATATCTCTCCCAAATAATGTTGCTCCTATTATTGTTGTGCCTCATGAAAATGAATCAAAAATAATTGTGGAAGATGATGCACTTGATGATGATCTCGTTATGCCTATTGCTTGTTGTGATGATTATGATTGGGAAGATAATGATACTCCTTATGATCTTGAAAATCTTTTTGGCACTTGCTTGGAAGAATATGATAATTGCTATACTATTGGTGCTATCCATACTATTAATGATGAGAGTGATTATGCTTATGATATGAAAAGGCCCAAGCTTGGGGAAGCTATGTTTGATAAGGATGACATATTTGAGAATATATTTGCTGAAATTAATGTTTGTCCCAAGCTTGGGGATGCTATGTTTAATAATGATGATATTTTTAGCCTCCCAAGTTTTGATATGCAAAGTTGTTATGATGATAGCATGCCTTCTACCTATGATGATTATATTGATGAAAGTGGGTTTGGAAGAGTGTCAACATTAGGAAGTAATGATCCCACTATTTTGGAGGATGTTGAATCTTATAATATTTATGAAAGTGGATTTGGAGAGGTCATGACTTTATTTAGTGATGAGTCCACTATCTTGGAAGAGGTTTCAATCGATTATGATGAGAACAAAGTTGCTTCTTATGATGATTATTGTGACGAAACTTATGCTATAAGAAGTAGTGATGATTATATTTATAAAACTTGTCATGATTATGATTACCCTTTTTCTGAACATTACTCTTTTAATGTGGAAACAATTTATAACATTCGAGTCTCTTATGATACTCCCACCATTCCGAATGAGAAGAATTTTGCTTATGTGGAGAGTAGTAAATTTTCTATGCGAGTAGATCATGAAAAGAATGATTTAGGTGCTGGTTATATTGTTGAATTCATTCATGATGATACTGAAAATTATTATGAGGGAGGAATATATGCTTGTAGGAATTGCAATAATATCAAGTTTCCTCTCTATGTGCTTAAAATCTTGAAGTTATGCTTGTTTTACCTTCCTATGCAAGTTGATTCTTGTTCCCATAAGTTGTTTGCTCACAAAATCCCTATGCATAGGAAGTGGGTTAGACTTAAATGTTCTAGTCATATTCTTCATGATGCTCTCTTTATGTTTCAATTCTTATCTTTTATGTGAGCATCATTGAAATCATCATGCCTAGCTAGGGGCGTTAAACGATAGCGCTTGTTGGGAGGCAACCCAATTTTATTTTAGTTTCTTGATTTTTGGTTCTGTTTAGGAATAAATAATCCATCTAGATTCTGTTTAGATGTTCTTTTATGTTTTAATTAGTGTTTGTGCCAAGTAGAACCTTTGGGAAGACTTGGGTGAAGTCTTCATGATCATGCTGTAAAAAACAGAAACTTTAGCGCTCACGAAATTAGCTTCAACGTTTTACTCGAGAGTGCTATTTAGTTGATTCTTTTTGCATATGATTACTAGACAAATTCCTCAGGTCCACCAATTTATTTTAGAATTTTTGGAGTTCCAGAAGTTTACGTTACTTACAGATTACTACAGACTGTTCTGTTTTTTGACAGATTCTTTTTTCGTGTGTTGCTTGCTTATTTTGATGACTCTATGGCTAGTAAAATAGTTTATAAACCATAGAGAAGTTGGAATACAGTAGGTTTAACACCAATATAAATAAATAATGAGTTCATTACAGTACCTTGAAGTGGTGTTTTGTTTTCTTTCGCTAACGGAGCTCACGAGATTTTCTGTTAAGTTTTGTGTTGTGAAGTTTTCAAGTTTTGGGTAAAGATTCGATGGACTATGGAATAAGGAGTGGCAAGAGCCTAAGCTTGGGGATGCCCAAGGCACCCCAAGGTAATATTCAAGGATAACAAAGAGCCTAAGCTTGGGGATGCCCCGGAAGGCATCCCCTCTTTCGTCTTCATTCATCGGTAACTTTACTTGGAGCTATATTTTTCTTCACCACATGATATGTGTTTTGCTTGGAGCGTCATTTTATTTTCTTTAGCTTTGCTTGCTGTTTGAATAAAGTATCAAGATCTGAAATTCTTAAATGTTAGAGAGTCTTCACATAGTTGTATAATTATTCGGCTACTCATTGATCTTCACTTATATCTTTCGGAGTAGTTTGTCGTTTGCTCTAGTGCTTCACTTATATCCTTTTAGAGCACAATGGTGGTTTTATTTTGAAGAAGTAGATGAACTCTCATGCTTCACTTATATTATTTTGAGAGTCTTAAATAGCATGGTAATTTGCTTAATCCTAATATGCTAGGTATTCAAGATTAGTAAAAACTTTCTTATGAGTGTGTTGAATACTAAGATAAGTTTGATGCTTGATGATTATTTTGAGATATGGAGGTAATAATATCAAAGTCGTGCTAGTTGAGTAGTTGTGAATTTGAGAAATGCTTGTGTTGAAGTTTGCAAGTCCCGTAGCATGCACGTATGGTAAACGTTATGTAACAAATTTGAAACATGAGGTGTTCTTTGATTGTCCTCCTTATGAGTGGCGGTCGGGGACGAGCGATGGTCTTTTCCTACCAATCTATCCCCCTAGGAGCATGCGCGTAATGCTTGGTTTTTTATGACTTGTAGATTTTTGCAATGAGTATGTGAGTTCTTTATGACTAATGTTGAGTCCATGGATTATACGCACTCTCACCCTTCCATCATTGCTAGCCTCTTTGGTACCGTGCATTGCCCTTTCTCACATTGAGAGTTGGTGCAAACTTCGCCGGTGCATCCAAACCCCGTGATATGATACGCTCTTTCACACATAAACCTCCTTATATCTTCCTCAAAACAGCCACCATACCTACCTATTATGGCATTTCATAGACATTCCGAGATATATTGCCTTGCAACTTTCCACCATTCCGTTTATCATGACACATTCATCATTGTCATATTGCTAGCATGATCATGTAGTTGACATAGTATTTTTGGCAAAGCCACCGTTCATAATTCTTTCATACATGTCACTCTTGATTCATTGCATATCCCGGTACACCGCCGGAGGCATTCATATAGAGTCATACTTTGTTCTAGTATCGAGTTGTAATCATTGAGTTGTAAATAAATAGAAGTGTGATGATCATCATTTTCTAGAGCATTGTCCCAAGTGAGGAATAAAAAGAGAGAGAGAGAGAGAGAGAGAGAGAGAGAGAGAGAGAGAGAGAGAGAGAGAGAAAGGCCATAAAAAAGAGAAGGCCCAAAAAATGAGAGAAAAAGAGAGAAGGGACAATGCTACTATCCTTTGCAACACTTGTGCTTCAAAGTAGCACCATAATCTTCATGATAGAGAGTCTCTTGTTTTGTCACTTTCATGTACTAGTGGGAATTTTTCATTATAGAACTTGGCTTGTATATTCCAACAATGGGCCTCCTCAAGTGCCCTAGGTCTTCGTGAGCAAGCAAGTTGGATGCACACCCACTTAGTTTCTTTTTGTTGAGCTTTCATACATTTATAGCTCTAGTGCATCCGTTGCATGGCAATCCCTACTCCTTGCATTAACATCAATCGATGGGCATCTCCACAGCTCATTGATTAGCCTCGTTGATGTGAGACTTTCTCCTTTTTGTCTTCTCCACATAACCCCCATCATCATATTCTATTCCACCCATAGTGCTATGTCCATGGCTCGCGCTCATATATTGCGTGAAGGTTTATAAGTTTGAGATTACTAAAGTATGAAACAATTGCTTGGCTTGTCATCGGGGTTGTGCATGATGAGAGCATTCTTGTGTGACGAAAATGGAGCATGACCAAACTATATGATTTTGTAGGGATGAACTTTCTTTGGCCATGTTATTTTGAGAGGACATAATTGCTTAGTTAGTATGCTTGAAGTATTACTACTTTTATGTCAATATGAACTTTTATCTTGAATCTTTCGGATCTGAATATTCATACCACAACTAAGAAGAATTACATTGAAATTATGCCAAGTAGCATTCCACATCAAAAGTTCTGTTTTTATCATTTACCTACTCGAGGATGAGCAGGAATTAAGCTTGGGGATGCTGATACGTCTCCAATGTATCTATAATTTTTGATTGTTGCATGCTATTATATTATCTGTTTTGGATGTTTATGGGCTTTATTAAACACTTTTACATTATTTTGGGACTAACCTATTGACCCAGAGCCCAGTGCCAGTTCCTGTTTTTTCCCTTGTTTCAGTGTTTCGAAGAAAAGGAATATCAAACGGAGTCGAAACAGAATGAAACCTTCTGGAGAAGTTATTTTTGGAAGGAAAGCAACCTGATAGACTTGGAGTGCACGTCGGGAAAGAAACGAGGGAGCCACGAGGTAGGGGGAGGGCGCCCACCCCCCTAGGGCGCGCCCTCCACCCTCATGGGCCCCTCGTGGCTCCCCTGACGTATTTCTTCCGTCTATATATATCCATATACCCTAAAACGATCGGGGAACAGAATAGATCGGGAGTTCCGCCGCCGCAAGCCTCTGTAGCCACCAAAAACAAATCGGGACCCTGTTCCGGCACCCTGCCAGAGGGGGGAACCCTCACCGGTGGCCATCTTCATCATCCCGGCGCTCTCCATGACGATGAGGGAGTAGTTCACCCTCGGGGCTGAGGGTATGTACCAGTAGCTATGTGTTTGATCTCTCTCTCTCTTGTGTTCTTGATTTGGCACGATCTTGATTTATCGCGAGCTTTGCTATTATAGTTGGATCTTATGTTGCTTCTCCCCCTCTACTCTCTTGTAATGGATTGAGTTTTCCCTTTGAAGTAATCTTATCGAATTGAGTCTTTAATGATTTGAGAACACTTGATGTATGTCTTGCCGTGCGTATCTGTGGTGACAATGGGATATCACGTGATTCACTTGATGTATGTTTTGGTGATCAACTTGCGGGTTCCGCCCATGAACTTACGCATAGGGGTTGGCACACGTTTTCTTCTTGACTCTCCGGTAGAAACTTTGCGGCACTCTTTGAGGTTCTATGTGTTGGTTGAATAAGATGAATCTGAGATTGTGTGATGCATATCGTATAATCATACCCACGGATACTTGAGGTGACATTGGAGTATCTAGGTGACATTAGGGTTTTGGTTGATTTGTGTCTTAAGGTGTTATTCTAGTACGAACTCTAGGGCTGTTTGTGACACTTATAGGAATAGCCCAACGGATTGATTGGAAAGAATAACTTTGAGGTGGTTTCGTACCCTACCATAATCTCTTCGTTTGTTCTCCTCTATTAGTGACTTTGGAGTGACTCTTTGTTGCATGTTGAGGGATAGTTATATGATCCAATTATGTTATTATTGTTGAGAGAAACTTGCACTAGTGAAAGTATGAACCCTAGGCCTTGTTTCCTAGCATTGCAATACCGTTTGTGCTCACTTTTATTATTAGTTACCTTGCTGTTTTTATATTTTCATATTACAAAAACCCATATCTACCATCCATATTGCACTTGTATCACCATCTCTTCGCCGAACTAGTGCACCTATACAATTTAGCATTGTATTGGGTGTGTTGGGGACACAAGAGACTCTTTGTTTTTTGGTTGCAGGGTTGTTTGAGAGAGACCATCTTCATCCTACGCCTCCCACGGATTGATAAACCTTAGGTCATCCACTTGAGGGAAATTTGCTACTGTCCTACAAACCTCTGCACTTGGAGGCCCAACAACGTCTACAAGAAGAAGGTTGTGTAGTAGACATCAGTAGTATTCGGACACCGGAAGGGTTTCGGAGTGTATCGGGTAAATACCGGAGTACCGAAGGGGCTACCGGAACCCCCCGGGTAAAGATATGGGCCATAGGAGGGAGGCTAACCAGCCCACAAGGGGCTGGCACGCCCCCCACAAGGGAGGAGACCGAATTGGATTAGGGAAGGGGGCGGCACCCCCCTTTCCTTCTCCTACTCCCTCTCATTTCCCCCTTTCCCCCTCCAGAAGAAGGAAAAAAGGGGGGCGAATCCTACTGGGACTGGAGTCCTAGCAGGACTCCCCTCTCTTGGCGCGCCCCTGGTGGCCGGCCTCCTCCTCTCCCTCCTTTATATACGTGGGCAGGGCATCCCTTGGAGACACACTAATTGTTCCAAGCGGTGTGCGGCGTCTCCCTCAACGGTTTACTCCTCCGGTCATATTCACGTAGTGCTTAGGCGAAGCCCTGCGCGGATACACCTTTCGGAAGACTTAGAGTCTAACGAATATTTATGGAACTTAAAACTGATACGGATAAAAATGTTTTATCCATAAAGCTCGACTTGTTGAAATAACAAGTTCAAGAGTTGACTACGATGAGGTTGTTTTCATCGTAGCGATGCTTGAAGTCGGTTCGGGTTGAACTAGCAATTAATACATATTTCAATCATGAGATATGAAACATGGATGACAATAGGATTTCCATCTGATGGAAATGAAACCAAGGACTTGCATGTGTTACAGTCCAAGGCATTTTTTCTATCCAGAGGATGCTACTAAGGGTGCAAACTTCAGAGTTCCAGCTATGGACAGAATAGAGCAAAATGGAGTTGGAATCTTCGTGCTTTGATGAAATGGTCAAAGGGGTTTGACTTCATCAATGGGTAACGAAGATGCTTGTAATTCAAGAAAGTAAGTGGGAGCGTAATAATATTTCTAAAAACCTTATGTGCTTGGCACATTGGTAATTGGAAATAAATTTCTTGACACAAATTAGGACTTCATTTGAAAATAGTTTTTCGATGAAGTGCTTAGGCTAAATAGCCTCAATATTAGGCATGATGATCTATGGAGATAGATTTACCTAATGGGGCTAAGCAATGAATACATATTGACAAGATGCTAAAACCTTTTAGCATTTAAAACGCCAAGGAGTGATTCTTGCCGAAGTCACATGGAAAGAGTTTTTGCGAGACTCGGTGTCCCAAAACACTGATGAGTAAAATACATGATGGAGATTCCACACACTCTTGTGTTTGGATTAATCATGTATTCCATGGTATGTAAAACAACCAGATATGTCCGATACTCCCAAGGTGTTGCGAGTATGGATACCAAAGTGATCAAATTACTGATCATGGGACAACAGTGAAAGATGTCACAGAGTACTAGAGTAAGTACTGATGACATGGTTTTCTCGCAAGCAAAGATCATGAAGAGTTCGTTGTAAAATGTTACATCGATACAGTCTTCATCTTTTCTCCATGCGATTTTCGATTTAAATTAAGGGTTTTGTGTAACACACAATGTGGTGGCACAGTTAGTTGGAATTTGTTCAAACTAGTTACTGTGGCGAATTCTATAACAAGGGCTAAGTATGTTGACGCTTTAGAAGCGACAAAGAAGATGTTGAATCATATAGTTCATTCATGAACTTAGTATGGTTCCAAGATGGCTTTTGGCAATGGGACACTACTGCAGATAGTTGCTCCATAACTCAGTCTGAGGAATCCAGGTTCGACCTGTGATTCACATACATACAAAGCCAAGTCCACACAAAATATGAATTTTGTGAAAAACATGAAAACGCGAGGACATGCAAAGATACACACGGAGCTGAAGTCATCAGATCCGTTGGACATCAGGCTATACCACAAGCGAAGCATATTTACACCGGTGTGCCACAGGTGTGAAGTGCATTAGCATAAGCTAGATTATTGTCTCTAGTGCAAGTGGGAGTCTGTAGGAGATATGCCCTAGAGGCAATAATAAATGTTATTGATTATCTCCCTGTTCATAATTATGTTTATGTTCCATGCTATAACTGCTGTGGTTCCCGAGCCCGTATATCCATAAAGGCTCTAGGGAGAACCCATATGCACGTGTGGAATAATAAACGGTAAAATGTATTCCTAGTCGTGCCTCTAAGACTAGCTCAAGTGTTGCATGATGATTATGTTTTCCCAATCATGGGCATGTCTATGCCAAGCAACTTTGAGGGCACAATGTCAGGAAGGACATTTGTGTTGAATCGACCCGAATTGATGTTATGCTATGAGATACATTCGTCACAAGTTAATGGTTTATAACACAGAGATAGTTAATGTTTGCATAATTCCTTAGACCATGAGAGTATCGAGTTTCTTCATGCTTGCTTCATGAACTTTGGGGTTTGTTAAACGTCATCCGTAACTGGATGGCTATTACAGCGGCTTACGGGTTCATGGGAAAGTATGTTAAGTAACTTGATAGCTCGAGATTGGGATTTGCTCCTCCGACGATGGAGAGATATACTCGGGCCCTCTCGGTATTACGGTGTCCATCATCGTCTGGCCAGACACTTTGTGATTTGATCACGGGGATGCCGGAACACGAAACGAGAAAAGAGAACAAAACCGGTAACGAGGTAACTTGCATAGTGGACAAAGTGTTGGCCCACGGGGATGCAATAAATCTCACCTCAGGTGTTTGTGATATATCGTGAAGCAACAGGAATAGCACACGGCAACTGGAGGTTCACTCGAATATTTATTCGTGTGGGTATAGGGGTCAATATGGGTGTCCACGGCTCCGATGTTGATCATTGATCGGAAGGGGTTCCGGGTCATGTCTATACTTCACCGAACCTATAGGGTCACACGCTTAAGGGTCATCTATCTGCTGAATACTAGACAGGGACTGAGAGAAAATCACCGAAAAAGTTTCGGACAGCAGAAAAGTTCCGCAGAGAGAGGTCACCGGATGAGCTCCGGTGAAACTGAAAGGTTGTTTCAGGGGATACCATAAAGTCAAATTGGTTTTGGCACATGCCTGATAATTCTTGGAGGATGCCAGAATCATTCTGGAAGCTTTTTGGAATTTTCCGGGATAATAACCGGATATGCTCCGGAGCTGCCGGAACCACTTCAGATGTTTTTCGCAGATGAAATTCACTAATCTGAAATTGTTTCAGAACGAATCCAAAATCATTTTAGTGGGTACTGGAATTATTCTAAGACCCACAAAAATATTTTCGGATTTAGTGGACGCGAAAAATTGCCTTCATGAATAGTGAAAACGCATTCTTGTTTGCTTTTCGCAGATGAAAATCACTAAACCGAAATTGTTTCGGAACGCATTGAAAATTATTTTAGTGGGTACTAGAAATGTTCTGAGCCCACATAAATATTTTCAGTTCGAACGGACGCTGATAAATGTCGTCATGAATAGTGAAAGTGCTTTTTGCTTGGCTTCTTGGAGAAGCCACCTTGAGGGCCTTTTTGGTATTTCCCCCCTTGGCTTCTTGGAGAAGCCACCCTTGGGCTTGGCCTATAAATAGGGGTGGAGGGGGCTGCCTAAAGGATCATCCCTTGCTCTCATACACATGCCATGCATTATCTGGCTTCTTCTCTCCCTCCCACGAAAAGAGTTTCGTAGTGCCGTAAGGCTGTCTGGGTTCCGGCAGGAACTAGTTCTGGACGGCGAAGCCCTGCCGGATAGATGACACCGTATGTGTGCAACTCTGTAGAGAGATCGTAGTTTCGGTCTTAGTTCGTGAGTGCCTCCCGAAGGGCTGTCCGTGTGACCGTCCGAGTTTCGAAGGTCCTCCCGAAGGGCTGTCCGAGTGACCGTTCGAGTTTCGAAGGTCCTCCCGAAGGGCTGTCCGCGACACCGTCCGGGGGGGCTGTTCGACCGCCTCCTGGAGGGTTGTCTGAGGAGCAGATGAGGGTATACATCCTCGCAGTTGGGAGGTTGTAAATCCTAGCTGCGGGGATCTGCACCACCGATCGTCATCGACTCTACTTCCCGCTGCGCTACGAGTCGGTAACGAAAAAGATCAAACCATGTATGCAGTCTCCATAGTGGTCCTGGGCTGGTGCGTAGGTCGGAAAATTTTTGTTTTCTGCTGCGTTCCCCTTCAGTCCGCACACTTAACGTTCGGTGACGATTTGTATTATGAGTTATGTGATTTGATGTACCGAAGGTAGTTCGGTGTCCCGGATGAGATCGGGGACATGACGAGGAGTCTCGAAATGGTCAAGACGTAAAGGTCGATATATTGGACGACTATATTCGGACATCGGAAAGGTTCCCAGTGATTCGGGTATTTTTCGGAGTACCGGAGAGTTGCGGGAATTCGTATTGGGCCTTAATGGGCCATACGGGAAAGGAGAGAAAGGCCTCAAAAGGTGGCCGCACCCCTCCCCATGGTCTGGTCCGAATTGGACTAGGGAGGGGGGAGGGGCGCCCCCTTCCTTCCTTCTCCTTTTCCCTTCCCTTTTTCCTATTCCATGTGGGAGGAGGAATCCTACTAGGACTAGGGAGTCCTAGTAGGACTCCACACTTCTGGCGCGCCCTAGGGGCTGGCCGGCCTCCCCTCCTCCATCCTTTATATACGGGGGTAGGGGGGCACCTCTAGACAACAATTGATCTCTTGATCTCTTAGCCGTGTGCGGTGCCCCCCTCCACCATATTCCACCTCGGTCATATCGTAGCGGTGCTTAGGCGAAGCCCTGCGTCGGTAGCAACATCATCACCGTCATCACGCCGTCGTGCTGACGGAACTCTCCCATGAAGCTCTGCTGGATCGGAGTTCGCGGGACGTCATCGAGCTGAACGTGTGCTGAACTCGGAGGTGCCGTACGTTCGGTACTTGGATCGGTCGGATCGTGAAGACGTACGACTACATCAACCGCGTTGTGCTAACGCTTCCGCTTTCGGTCTACGAGGGTACATGGACAACACTCTTCCCCCTCGTTGCTATGCATCACCATGATCCTGTGTGTGCGTAGGATTTTTTTGAAATTACTACGTTCCCCAACAATGTGCAGTGGTAATTATGCATCTCAAAGGAAGGTTTTCTTTTTCTTGAGAAGCAAAGGTAGTAGATTTTGATCCAAACACAATAATAATTTTATTTTTCAATTGCTTGTGCAATATATGGAAGTCGCATATATTTGATCGATAATATGGTGAAAATTTTATAGGCCAGTGTCACATGTAAATATAAGGCTTAGTTTGGCAGTGAAGCATTTTTAAAGTCAAAGTATTCGGAAACCAAAATATTCTTATGCCTAGCGAACCAATACTTCAGTATTAGAAAAAGAGGTCCAACCCTCTTTTCCATAGACTTAGAAAATAGCAGTTTCCTAAATAATTAAGTATATAGAACAATGCCCGTGCGTTGCAACGGGATATAAATATTCTAGTACGTCAGCTTGCGATTTACCTGGCAATAATAATGCGATTGTGTAAATAAATGTTCATCAAATTCTGACCGTGAATTAACTTATATTTTGATTAGAAGTTTGGTAAGTAAATTAAAGTGGAATTGATTCAGAAGGTAAGTAAATTAAGGTGATTGATTATCATATACATGAAAGATTGGACGAAGGGGTGGTAGGAAGAAAGGTGAAATGGGAACCTTACGTTCTTTTTAAGTAGTAGAGATAAAACTACAGTTTTGACTAAAGCCAAACACCTCAAAGTAATTAAATAATTTTTTGAGCAAACATCCCCACTGTAACTCTATTTTCATTAATAAGGTGGGACAATTACATATGGCTGTACAAGAGAGTCAATCATTGATAGTTTACAAGTAGTCTAACCAAGACTCCATCCCTTCTTTCAAACTAGGCCTAGCTTTTTTGATGATCATTTGGCAATGCTCCTTGAAACTAGCAATACAGTGATTGATGTTCCTGGTCTGATGATCAAATATGATACCATTTCTATGCTTCCAAATGCTCCAACACCTTGCAATTAGGCATTCATTAAAGCAACATATGTTATTATGCTTCTTACCCTCCATAAGCATCTCTACCAGATCAAGATCAATGTTCCATTGAAATCCAATGGCTAACCAAGAATTGTGGCTGAAATCACAACTAAAAAAATAAGTGGATGAACTGCTCATTGGGATCATCATCACATAGAACACATCTGCTGCTCTCACTATGAAAGTTCTTCCTCACAAGGAGGTCTCTGGTGTTATGTCTATCTTGGAGTAGCAGCCAAAAGAAAAACTTTTGTTTAGGAAGAGAATTTGACTTCCATGTCCATTGAAATGGTTTAGGGGCATCAGGTGGATTCCAATGTAATCCAGATAAATCCTTTTATTGGAGTATTTGGTGCCACCCCGAAACAACTGCCATATGTCAGGGGATTGAATTCTGGATCTACCATTGATCATCTCTCTTACAACAAGACTCTGTTGGACAGCAATGGATGACATAGGAAGATTAAACATATCATAGAAATTATCCTCATCCAGATTGGTGGCCTATGCCACAGTGATTTGCTTGTTCTTAGCATATGAGTGTAGGTGAGGCATAGTGGTTTCCAGAGTATCATCAGCCCATTTGTCATACCACAAAGCAATAGTTTCCCCAGTTCCACCATTGCATACTGTCATCTGTTTGAAATTTTCTAGAATGGAGCAACAATCTCTCCACCAAAATGATCCTACCTTTGTTGGATAACTAGGAAGATCATCATTAGCATAATAGGTGTTCCATATTAGGTTTACCCATGGAGTATCAGCTCTGTTAAAAAACTTGAATAAATTTTTTGTAAGCAGAGCTTTGTTTTGAACTCTGAGGTCCAATACACCTAAACCACCAGCTTTTTTGGCAGACAGACATTTTCCCATTTAACAAGACATTTCCCACTTTTTTTTATGCCTTTACCATACCATAGGAAATTTCTTCCTAACTTTTCAAAGTGATCAAAGATGGTGAAAGGCACTCTGATACAGCACATGGCAAAAATAGGAAGAGCAGATATAATAACCTTCAGATGGATAAGTTATCCGGCATATGTCATCATGGAGGCAATACCAGATAGCCTAGAGTCCAGTCTTGAGACCATGGGCATAAGATCTTCAACCTTTGGCCTAGTAGAACCCATTGGCAAACCCAGATAAGTAAATGGCATAGCTTCTTTTTTGCATTTCAGAATGTTGGCCAGTTCTTGTGCCCTGTCATCAGATATATTTATGGGCACCAAACCTCAAAGTAATTAATACTTCGGTATTTCTAAAAACCAAAGTATTCTTCGAAAACTTAACAAAATACAGAACTCCCAAACAGGGCCTAAATCATATAATTTCCTGTTTTTTAAGGATCAACATTGCATGCTAGGAGATTCACACCGGAGGAAAGGCGAGGGAGGTAGAAGCGGACCATGCACGACCGTAGAGTATCTGGTATCACAGAAACTCTCAAATGTATTTTATAATATCCGTTGCAACACACGTAATTTTTTGCATGTACAATTCTCAAGAACAGCAGATGTGTTTTGCACATAATTGAATACGTAACAACTTTTCTCCCGTTGCAACGAACGGGAATTTGTGCTAGCATAAAAAACAGAGAATCATTTTTTTAGACAAAAAAAAGGAAAAACAAGAGAAGCAGGAATTGCTTCAAGGACGCAGCCAGGCCCATAGACAGCCCAGGTCGATCGAGTCGGTGAGGAGAAACGCCCCCTCCGCGCCTAGTCGCTCCTCTCTTCTCCCTCGAGGCCTCAATCCCCAAACCCTTCTTCCAAAAAGAAAAAAGAATCCCCAAACCCTCGTCTGGCTTCTCCGGTGCAGAGGCCGAAGGTCGGCAGGCGGCGCACGGGGGAGAATCCGGAGAAGGAGAGAGGAGCGGGAGGCGGTGGCGCACAAGGCGAGAAGACGCCCAACGCCGGCGGGCAGCGCACGAGGGGGAATCCGGAGAAGGAGAGGGAAGCGGGAGGCGGTGGCGCACAAGGTGAGAAGATGCCCAAGGCCTGCAGGCGGCGCACGAGGGGGGATCCGGATCTGGAGACGGAGAGGGAAGCCAAGAAGAGAAGCCTGGCAGCAGAGGAGGCCTCTCCTTCAGCGATGTTTGCGGCCTTTGAGCGTGGCGATGCCCCTCAATCCGAAGCAAAATCAGGTGATTCTTGCCCCATTTCCTCACAGATTGTGGTATCCATGTTTATGAAAGAAATGGATTTTTGCCACTTTGTTCCCGGGGCTTCGCTAATATGCCACTCTGGAGAATTGATTCGCACAAATGCCACTTAGGTCGTTGAATCCTTGATTAACATGCCATTAGCTCCTCTTTTACTCGGTTTAATTATTTTTCACATTAAGAAACTGGCGAAAAGCCTATCTTGCCCCGTGTCTATCTACGTATGCACGCTGCCCGCCGAGTATATTGTGCTTGTGTCATACTGCCGGTGTCTTGGACGTCGTGCGTCGTCGATCGGGCGGACACCACATAAGCCGTCGATCACCTGGACAGAGTGTGCCACGGATAGCCTGGGCGTCTTGCCACCCATCGCTTGGACGCCGCGTGCCGCCGATCATCCAGTACTGTGGCTGAGTCATGGAATCTGATCTTTCTCTGAAGTAATTTTGTTCTGCCTTTCGCTTGTTTTGTTGATTTGATCTCCAATTCAGAAATCTATAGAGCTTGCATGGCTCGCAACGAAGCTCCGCATCACATGACGTACGTATCGAATCTGTGGAAACTACATTCTTGATCCCTAACCTGCTCCCTAGTTGATAAACATCGGAATGCATAAATCCTGAAATGAGATGCGACAAATTGGGAGAGCAGCGACGGTGAGCAGGCGAGCGCCACAACTAGCAAGCGGACGGGGTGACCAGGTAGCGAGAGGAGCGACCACCGAGCGCATGGGTGGCATGATGACCTCGAGCAGTCGGCTGCAGTGAGCAGGCAAGCACCTCAAGTGCGAAGCGAGCGCCTAGTATGAAGTGAATTCCTCGGTCAGTTAACTAGATAATTATGTGTAGATACCATGAGGGTAAGTTAGTCTTTTCATCCCCTGTTAATGTGAAAAAACAATTAATAAATGGAATAAAAGAAGACCTAGTGGCATACTAATCAAGAGTTCAATGATCTAAGTGGCAAAATTGTGTGAATCAATTCTTCGGAGTGGCAAATTAGCGAAACCCTGTGAACAAAGTGGCAAAAATCCAAATATCTCCATGTTTATTGGTGTTTACTTATTCCTGCTGGACGATTGTTCTTCTGCAGAGCGTGTCTATGATGTGGTCGAGTCCGTGACGGAGGAATCCTCCGGTTCCCCTATTCCTCTGCTCCACGAAACCTACATCCCCGACGAGCTAGCTTCCCATCCGGGCATACATCACGCCTTTGAGCTTGCCGAAGCCAAATACAACGCAGAAAAAGGTGAAATTAATTTCCTCGTTTCCTCGTCAACACGCTAATCGTGTGTGCATAATCAATCTTATGATTAATTTTATCATATGTTAGATCATCGGTATGCTTTGTTCACCATGGCTCGCGGCCCTCCGCACTCGTGTCTGTTTAATGAGCGGAGGCTTCTTCCAATCTGTGAAACCGCAAAAGACGCGGTGCTTCTTGTATCCGGATCCGTCATTAGGCTCTCCTCCTCTCTCGGTACGAGCAATTTTGTCACATCTGATCAACATTTGCTAGGAAACTAAGTGTTGCGACTCGTTTCCTAATTAGTTAACACATACTTATATGCTTTAATTGCAGGCCGCGTGCCACTGAATAAGTGCTGTGGGTTGTGGTTCCAACAGGATGAAGAGAAGAAAACCGCCATTGTTTTGACATCTGCGCATCTGGTTCGCAAACAGGATCCCTCCGTGATGAACCAGTGGACAGGAAAATATCACCGTGATGCTCGGGTGAGCTTCTTAACATTAATTCGGTAGTGGACAGGAGAATAAGAAACATAGCACATGTGTAATTCAAATACCATCCTAAATGCAGTTCACACCATAGCAAATACACATAAGGTTTACATAGCAAGCAAAATAGCCAGTAAAAGCCTAAAGTGCACATAAGGTTCAGCAGTTCACACAACAAGCTGCAAGCAGCAAGCATAATAAGATAAGTGGTAAATGACATGTTGCTCAAGCAGCCAGCCCAAGCAGCAGTTCAAGCAGCCAAGTAGCATGCTCATGGATCTGTCCTCAATTCCTCATCCAAATAGGTGCGTCCAGTCACCACTTCATCTTCATCATCCTTGTAATCTATATCCTCCTCCAAATCTGTCTCCTGTTGTTCTTCTTCGTCGGCCTCAAACTCTTCATCATGACGATCTCTAACTCTTGCACTCCGACGAAGCTCAAGCAGTTCACTAGTTCCCGTAGCATCTCCATTCATACTCCAATGTATGCCATTGCCATCTCCTTCTTCATCTCCATCACTAAACACCATGAAAGCATGATTATCTCCTCTCTCAAAACAAGAAGCCTTGTGCTTCGGATGTGTCAGTACTTAGGAGAACATCAATGTTCTTCCTCTCCTTTATCCTTTTCTTCTTGGACACTTGAGTTCTGGATGTACACAAGTTTATTGAGGCGGTCTGTTGTAAGGCGATTTCTCCTCTTGGTATGTATCTACAAGTGCCAATGCTACTAGTCAGGAACTAGATAATAGGAACTTGACAAAACATTGAACTAATTCCAGTTTTAGAGACTAACAGACTCAAAACAACTCCAGTTTCTCTCACAGCCAGAACAACTTGAGGTCAAAGAAAGGATCTTCATAGCCATGTCCTTCAGCCTGGTGTCTCACCTCCATACAGTCTCCACGAAGCAACTAGGAAGAGGAATTTCATAGTCAGGAACTAGGTAATAGGAATTTGAGTACTTGACTAAATATGTAATTAAGTGCAATGACAAATGAGTAATGACTAACCATGATTGTACTCAAGTTTTGGCAAGTCGCAGCAAGATTCTTTCCAAAGGATCCCTCTCTGCTTTGGAACTTGCCAATTTCGTAGTTCACAACTTTGTCTCTATTGATTTCATCATCATGATATAATGTCTCCAGTCTCCACACAAGAATAGAAGGCTGTATTGATGTCAGCAGCATCAAATATGCTCTCATTTGCATAGCTGTAGTGTGGATCCAGCAAATAAGCAGTCAACTGCAGTGGGGCATCAAGCCTATCTTTCATCTTCTTGTCAACTATAGCTAACGCATCTTTGTAGCGCACCTCGACATTGCCAAAGGCATCTTTGATTTCCTTCTTTACCTTCACAATCTCTCCATACACAAAGCCCATTGAGGGCCGCACATCACCATCAACTAACCGGAGGACCTTCACCAACGGCTCGAACACCTTGATGCAAAGATTCACACCCTTCCAGAAGGGCTTGTTGAAAATTATGGCTGTTGCATCTTTGCCTTTCTTTGAGTGCACATCCACTTTGAGGATACCACCATCTTCCTTAGTGAATCAGCCTTGTCTGCAAGGCTTTGCAAAGTGAGCAATTGGGAAGCAAATCTGGTCACTCCGGGCTTTCTTTCTTCTTGGTGAAGGACCTCATGCACTAGAAGGTGTGATGGTGGCCATACACAAATATTGTGAAAGACTTGGCTTGGTCAATTGTCTTCTTGAACTTAGGTAGGTTGCCAATTGCTTGGATCATCAAATTGACAGTGTGAGTCGCACACGAGCTCTGAAAGATCTTTGGCCTCTTCACTTTCAAGAGATCCTTAGCTCTCATGTTGTATGAAGCATTGTTGGTCACAACCCACAGCACATGTTCAGCACCTAATTCATCAATTGTCTTGTCAACCAGATTGAAGATCATCACTTGTATGCAGCGGGTCTGAGGTTTCCTTTCACTTGATGAAGCTAACACCTTCCGAGCAATGTGTGACCAGATTCATAATGCTTCTCCTCTAAATGTTATTCCAAGCATGAGTCATGAGAGAGCAGCCATTCCCGCCCTTCTCAACCTCTCGGTCCTTGAGTTCACTCTTGGTTCTTGCATACTCTGATTTGAGCAAAGGCTCACGGAGATCGTATTGACTAGGTGGATCTAGATCTGGGCCAAATTGACCAATGGCATGAACCATCTGCCTGAACTCATCATTGTCAATTGTATTGAATGGTCTTGACTTCTGATTTCATTTTTTGTTGTTCATTTTCGGATTTGACTTTTGAGTTAAAATTTCCCCTTCGTTTTGTTGTTCCCCATCAGTTGCCTCTCAAATTAAATTATTTGTGATGTCTTGCTTGCTAAACTGGTAGCTAGTTACCAATTAGAAGTGAGCTGGTATTTATGTATACAGTGTACTAAAACGGATGATTTGATTTGTTGTGGTGCTCGTTTTTTTAATAACTAATTGTGAAAATTATCTTGGAAATAGTGTCATAATTTTGCGTTTGCCGTTCAGGTCATTGTTCACTTGCTTGATGGTACAACTGCAAGAGGCAGTCTCCTGTACCTCCAGGAGCATTATGAAATTGCTCTTTATGAGGTTACAATGCACAAACCTGTTGAGTTGCCCACTTTTAATGACACGGTGCATTCGGGTCAAGATGTTTTCAGACTTGGAAGAGATGATGAAAGTTTGGATTTGAAGATAACTCATGGTAGGGTGGAATACAAAATCCCAGTCCGACATGAGAGATGTCACTACCTGTATTTTTCCTCTGATGAATCTCGTCACCGTTTGGTATGTAATATAATTTAATTTCAACTTTATGTTATATATTTCAATCAATGTTGCTATTTTTTACTACAAATTCTAATGTTTGTCATTGTTACTATGGTGTAGTTGCATGACGACGGAGGGCCTATCGTTGATCTAGAAGGGAAGGTTGTGGGACTGGTTAACAATCATATAAATGAGACTTTTGTGCCTTCATGCATATTACACAAGTGTTTGGATTTCTGGAGGAGTTTCAAGTACGTCTTTTCGCTCTTTCACTTCAATTCTTTATTAGTGCTATTAAGCTAATGTATTTTTTTTGGTCGGTTTTCTGTCTTTTATTTTTATTGACATTAAACTCACATGATTTAAAAAGTAATCATTTTTACTTGACTGTTTGCCAAGTTCTCATGCTTGACTTATATATTCCCATAATTATTGTATGTACAAATACTGTTTGCTAAGTTTTCATTTTTTACTACATTTAGTGTTTGTCCATTCTTGTATAGAATTTGCATGACCAAAAATTATGTTTGAACTGTGATTTCTTAGCTATTATTATGTCCGAATGAATTGCTACAAATTGATTTAGCATAATCATGTACGTGAGGTCTAGGTGGCTACAAGTGGAGAACATTATAGGCAAAAAAATACAACTAGTAAAATTGAGTCGAGTCGTCGGGTTACCGACTTGTGTGGATTAGTTGAGACTCACTAAGATTAGTCGTGCCTAATTGTATACTAGTCGTTGACTACCATGTGTTATAAATATTATAGTAAACACTATTATAAGTGACCTAATCTAAGTTCATAATATGTACCAAAGAAGTATCCAACGACAAAAGGCAGCACAATCCAGAACTAGTCCATAATGCATCAAAGTTTCCAATGACAAAAGGCAACAGAATCCAGAATCCAGAAGTTCCCTCCACTTCATGTCTTCATCCCTCCAGCACATCACATCCTTTGGC
This sequence comes from Aegilops tauschii subsp. strangulata, assembly GCF_002575655.3. Lineage (NCBI taxonomy): Eukaryota > Viridiplantae > Streptophyta > Magnoliopsida > Poales > Poaceae > Aegilops > Aegilops tauschii. Next base: position 8,019,379 of record NC_053039.3, read on the forward strand.
CCTACTAAAACATCCAGTTGATCAATCAACTGAAATTCACCAACTTCATGGCTTGGTCCAACAACACTTTGTTTCTCCTTTCTCCTCCATTGTCGTCGTCGCAGTCCAGTCCTAGTAGTTGTTCATCTCATCTTCACCCTCAACCATGGTATCTTCATTGTGCTGCTCCTCAACCTCTTCTTCATCAACTGTCCGCACCCTCTTCCTAGCATAAATGGTATGCGGGTCTATGAGTCGACTAGTAGCACCATGAGCAGTCCTTTGGAAGACCCACCCTCTTAGCATTTCCGTACCACCCATGGCTGAGATCAACATCACCCCAAGTCAATGCAACACCAACACCATCTTGATAAACAGGTTTGGCATAAACATCAACCCATTCACTTAACTACTGAAATTGCACCACTCGTTATCTTCCAATTGCATCAATCTGTGTCTCTAGCAACTTCATTACCAAGGTTGCATCAAGTGATTCAACGGAGACATTATCATACACCAAGAAGATGATACCTTCTGGAGTATCCATAAGTTACTTGACCAAATGGCGTCCCTTCATGTCGGTCCACCCATCTGACATGAATGTGTAAGCATATTCTTTCCATGCCAACATGTGTTTCAGTTGGAATCATCTGTCTTGGCATTGTCCTTTGAAGCAATGGACATCCCCACATCGTAGTAACTTTGTGATCTATAAACAGGACCATACTGCCCTATGGAATCCAATAGAATCTCCTAGCTTCTTGAATTGACTATGTATAGTGGCAGGTTATTATCATAGAGGAAGTTAGCGACATGATCATCAACGGGCGGTTTTTGTTCCTTTGTCTTGTTGTATTGTCCAAGTTTAGTCATTTCATTGAATTTTGCATGTTTCGTATACTTCTTGTATCTAGGGTATAGGACCTAAATTTGATGTAAACATTCAGTTTTTATTTTGGTAACTTCGCTGTCCAACTTTTCTGGCATTATACTCTTTTGAGCAGGATTTGAACTAATGTCTTATAAGAGTAATAATTCTAAGATGTTCTTTCCTAAATTTTTGTAACATTTGGTCTCGATTATATTTGGTATAGGTGCATGCCTCGGCTGCATCTTGGAATGACCTTTACTTCCATCAACCTTTTAGACCCTGTATGTATCGAGAGGATGAAGCGTAAGCATAACATTGAGTCCGGTCTCATTGTTCAACAGGTATAGACAGCGGTGTTCGCCTTTATTTTAATTTTATCGTTGTTATTAGTTTCTTCCGGAACTGTTTTCATATGTATATTATGGAGTAATCATGCTAATTAAACATTAGGTGTCAAAAGGATCATATGCCGAGAAACTGGGAATCCGCAAAGGTGACGTTATTGAAGGTTTTAATGGAAAATACGTTTCTACGACGATTGAGGTTTGTGCATTGTGTATTTATTAGATTTTAAATTTTTGTTACAACCAAATGTAGCTGCTCTAATCAAATGTAGGTTTAATCTCCCACGTATATACTAGATCGGGTTGATGAGTTGTGCTATAATCCAATAGGGAGCAAGTTGTCGTGCATTCTTAATTAGATAATCTAGACTAGTCTAACCACCTCCTTGCTTCATGGCTGGATGGATTAACTTTCTGCATGGATAACTATCTGCACGTGAGGTATGCCAGGCTGGTTGTTCTCATCAATTGGATGCAAGAATTCATAGTGTATGTTATGCGGTTGGCATATATTTATCCTGTAGCTAAGATTAAAAAGAGTACATAGTACGTAGGGTGTAAATATGTTGAATTGTACTTCTAGTGGAGGTGTTTTTTATATGAAATCTTTAGAGTTGTAGCCATTATTGTCAGCGGTAGAGGATATTATATTTTCCCTGGCTCCGCTAAAGATGGGCCTACTAGGGGTATGTCAGAGCCCGCTGTGAAGAAAATACGGGTACTCGGGGAATCATGGTGGCTATCGGGAGCGGTAAAGAACGGGCATGATCCTCCCTATCAGCTTGATTTCTCGAGCAGCAGAACTGTTTGCAGACCTTCTCTTCTTATGCTGTCTCTAAAATACCCGGGGTCAACAAGTGCATTGATGATCACCCCAGCGCGCTCATGATGACCTGCGAGTTATAGGTATCATGATGAGGGGTTCATAATCTTCAACATCACCTGAGCCCACCGCCCTATCTTCTGACAGACCCGTGTGGGCCGTGTAGGATGGGTTGACTAGGATCGTATGTGGCGTTAAGCATGAGAGGCTCCTGGTTGTAGGGCGTATTTTCTACATATATTTATATTCTTTTATGTGACACACTTGACTATTTTGCCAGTTGGAGAGCATGTTGGTAGACATCTGCTGGGATCATTTTGATCAGAGAAATAAATTATATGCAGAAAAAGATGTTTCAGTAAGTCAATCCTATGTTGTAATTATGAGCTGCTTAATTCATGCTGACCAAAGCACTATGAGAAAGATGTTTTGAGAACTTAAATTCTATTGATTGCTTTATAGGTTCTTATATATAATGCTGCCAAACTTTGCCGAAGAACTAGAAATTTGACTGTAGTTGTATCAGATTTTGGAGAGGATATTATAGAAGGTAAACACCTCGCATTTTATAACGTTTTCATTGTCACCTTGAACTTTTCATATTTAATGGAACCGTGATGTTTTTACTATTTGTGTAGGCACTTATGCTATCACGATTGAATAATAAAGAGGTCATGTGAGTCTTTTGTGTTTCTTGAGCTTCGAGAAAGGTAAACTTAAGTTTTCATATTCCCCTCTGTTTAGATTCAGTACGCTTGAACACAAATTGGGAGGTTATAGAAGAGATATTATGTGTGGTAAATAACTTCATTCTGTTTGTAACAGGTTGTTCCGTCTGTACGCTTTAGGGATTTAGCTTTGTTCTGCCTTGCCATCTCGTTTCATCTTAAATGAAAAAATGCAGTAAAAATTGTGTAACCTTTAGTTAGCCAATTAACCCTTGGTCACTAGCGAAACAGGATCGCCTCGCTTGTTAGTCTTTCCTCCATGGATAAAGACAGAGACTTGATTACATCCTCCTTTGTAAGACAGAGTTTTTAATTAGCTCATAATTCGGTTCAGGATCTCCCATCTACAACATTTTCATAACGTAATGTTGTTTTTTTATCTCACCTTGAACTTGGTGTTCTATATGCATTAAGATTGCACAGTAGTGGTCTTACTGTGGTCTGTAGAGAGTCACTCTCGTGTTGCCATATTTATGCAGGAATTTCTCGTCAGCCAAAGATCTATCTAATCAAACCTTGATGTTTTTTATTTGTGTGGACACTTGGCTGCTGCTGACCTTCATGGATGAGTTAATGGAATTAACCCTTGCATGCCAATTACAGATCAAGTTCGGCGTAATCTTTTTTGCTGTCAGACAAGAACTTCAAATTATGGTGCCTTTGAACCGTAGAAGCAACTTAGCTTAGAGCATAACCCGTACGTTATTGGCTACCAGTTATGTTGAGTCGTGTGAAACTCGCATCCTGTCTGTATGCTAGACTGATGTTTGGACCGTAGAAGCCACATATCTGTGGATGATGAAGTGTTCAAAAAGCCAAGCGCGAAGAACTGTAACTGAGTTTTCAGGCAGTCTCCTCTGTGGCTCAAGGCGTTTTAAGGAGTCGTACCATACCGCTGTTGCCTTAGCTGCTGATCAATGTACTGGAGATAAGTCAATTTGACTTCCTTGCCAGATTTTCAAGCATGGAAATGTCGCGAGATTGTCTGAAAAGCAACCCCTTTAAGGCCAAGTCACCATGTCAAAATATGAAACACATTTTGCATTTGGTGGTAATAGTGCTTGCATTTCCATTCCACCTGAAATATATGTTTCCTAAATTTAAAACAATTTACTACCAAAAAAACAGTAAAAGCAAATATTCACAATGTATAGAAGATTTTCAATCTTATTCAATCTCTACCGATCAATTCACTAACACCACTGCGTTGAAAGTAGAACTAATTATTTAGGCATAGCTAATAGACCTTTCCTGTAGATCTTAGTATTTCCTGGAGTTGGTATTGGCTAACTTTCTTTATACAAGAACATGCAAGAGCTTTGCATGTCTTTTGTATTAAGAATGGAAGAGCCAAAGTAACAAGGCTGGCTAACTTCTTTGTCGTTGCTCCTCCCCTTTGTATTATACTCACACTTATTAATAGAAAAAATACTGTAGAACGATTGTTCTACGGTCAGGGCCTGAAGAAAAAAAAGGACGGTGCGAGGATTTGTGTGTTGAGGCTCAGAGACAGCCTTGCCCTTCCCTACTGGAAGATTTGATGAGTCAAGGCATCTCCAATTCTGTGGAGTCCACAGAATGCTGCTGAACTGACGTGCGACATTGCAGGCTAAAGGTACATCATGTGATCCTTCAGACTTTCAGATTGGATCAAGAAAGTTTGTGGGCTGTGAGGTCCTCCTTCCTTATCAAGATGTCAGGTCAGGCTGGGCATTCGGTTAAACCGAACCGACCAGTTCGGTTCTTCGGGTTTTGAACAAATTTGGCTTTCAGAAAATGATAACCGGTTGGTCATTTGTAGAACTGCTAAGCGAGGATTCAGTGGACCGAGAGTTTGGTTCAATCCTCGGTTTAAGACAAAACATGAATATATGCTTGTGGTTCCTACTCTTATGCCAAGACAAGTAGCTGGATAACACAAGTAACTAGAATCAAATAACGGAAACAGTGTGCTATTATTATTATTGTTATTATTATTATTATTTTCATTCAAGATCATGTGGATAAGAGTGAGTACTTACCAAGGTTTTTTCTTTTTGATTTCGGTTATTTTCCAGGAGGGAACGAGAAAAACGGTGTCGAGAAAATCTCAGAATTTCCGGAATATTTTCACCCAAAATTATCAAATTAATTTTGAATTCAAAAACTTTTAGCTTCAAAATATATTGGATTTTGCCAGGGAGCAAGAACTTTTATCTTAAGTGATCAGCGCACCTTTCTTTTTTCCAAACCTCACGGGGTCGCACCATCAGTACCGCACCACGGCCAGAATTCCAGTTTCTAAACAACTCATGAATCTGGGGCGTTTCAAACTTAAGACTCTGCGTATCCCCTTCAAGCTTGAAGAGGTGGAGCGGCTCCGTCTCAAGCAAATCATGATGAGCCCGAGCATCCCCCCTTCTGGTTCCTGAAGTTGTCATCGTACATGTGTCTAGGGCACTGATATGTCTCGCCTACAGCGACAGGAGAGGAAGTCTCGCTGAAGGCGAGCTCCATATTAGTCCGGCCCATCGCGCCGCTTACCACAGACCACATGCCATATTCTCGTTCTTCTTTACGTTTTTTGTTTTTATTTTCTGTTTCCTTTTACTTTATTTATACTTCGAGGTACTTTATATTTCAAAAATACTTTACATGAAACATTTCAAAAAACAAAATCACGCATTTGGAATTTTTTAAATGTGTGTGTGTGTCTTTATAATATTGACCATGTACTAAAGAATTTTTTTGATCATGTATATACAAATATTAATCAAGCATTTGAAAAAATAAATTGAACAAGTATTTGAAAAATGTTAATTTAGAAATATTAATGTGTATGGAAAAATTGTTGAACATGTATTATAAAAATGATCACTTATAGAAATTTTTAATCAAGCCTTTGAAAAAATGTTGAGCAAGTATTTGAAAAATATTAAATGTGTACAGAAAAAATGATGACTATATATTAAAAAAGATATGAAAAAAATTGATCATGTATAAAAAATATTAATCAAGCATTTGAAAAAATATTGAGCAAGCATTTGAAAAATATTGAATGCATATAGGAAAAATGTTGATTATATATTGAATGTATATATGAAAAATATTGAATGTATTTGAGAGAAATGTAGATCATGTATTTGAAAAATGAAGAAACAAAAAAGAAACAAACAAACAAAGAAGCCCAAGTAAAACGAAAAAAACAACGAAAATTGTTCAAATAAAGAAAACCGAAGTATAAGAAAGAGAACAGATGAAAAAACAAAGAAAATTGTAGTATATCAAAGTAAACAGAAAAACAAAAGGAACCCGAAGACGAAGAAAATCAAAGAAAAACAAAAGAGAAAAAAGAAGGAAAATAATGAAAGGAAAAACTGAAGCGAAGAAAACACGAGCAATCGAACAAATGGGCCTGGCCCAGTATTGTAGCTAGCGGGGTGAATCCTTCAGCGAGAGCTCCTACCATCTCGCTTAATGCGAGACATAGCTTTCGTAGTGTGTCTACAACTTTTTTTCTTAGAAGAAGTTTACACTCGGCTACTGTGCTTACAGCTAAAGCCCAACAAGCGAGCGTGAAACTAAAACCCAATAGCGCAACTAAGCGATCGATTTGATTGATGATCGTTGATGCCTCCCCAACTGCGCTCGGATCCTGTGCACCTGTGCCTAATAATCTTTTTTTTTTTGCGGTTGGTTACTCTGTGCCTAATAATCTTGGCGGCAGGCGGCACATGTATCAACTGCAACACCCCGGTTATTGTGGCAACATGGTTTAGTGTAGCGTGGTTAAAAAATATGATTTTTTGGAATGTTGAATATTTTCTTTAAAATGAGAACATTTTTCAAGTTTGCTAATTTTTTATAAAGTACAAACAAATTTATAATGTTGAACATTTTTTCCAAAATACGAACAAGTTTTAAATTTTATGAAAATTTATCGAAAAAGGTTTTTGCCACGCTTTATATATATAACAACAACCACACATTACGGCTAGCAACAAGAACAGAATTTAAAATTTCAAAATTTTCTTGATTTTTTAATATATTTTAGAAGTTCAAACATTTTTGAAAACATATTTTTTTGAAATCTTGAACAATTTAATACTAATCATTTTTTCAAAAAAGCCAATTAAAAAGACTGAAAAAGAAAAAAACATAAAAGAAGAAGAAGAAGAACAAACAAGACCGAGCGGCTGATATCTATGGCCAATAGGCCGGCCCACTCCGTCGTCCCGGGAAAAAAGTTTTTCCATAAAAATGTCCTTCCAATTCACTCTAGTTAGGGTTACGTTTCCTCTCGGGGATGCTCGTCGACGCCGTTCTTAGTCTCTCTGATACGTCCATTTTGCATCATGTTTTCCTATCAAAATTTATTGCATCATGGACTATTATTTCACTTTATGATACAATTCTTATGTCTTTTCTCTCCTATTTTACAATATTCACATGAAGAGGGAGATTGTCGGCAGCTGGAATTCTGGATCGGAAAGGGCTATATTTGAGACATCTATTATGCACAACTCTAAATGACCTAAAAATTGACCAAGATGTATTTTCGAATATATAAAAAATAATGTAGAAAGAAATACCAGAAGGGGACCCATCAGGAAGCGACAAGCCTGGGGGGGCGCGCCCCCGAACTTGTGGCGCCCCCGGCAGGCCTCCGGGGCCCATCTTCTCCTATATGGTGTCATTTGACCTAAAAAAATCAGAGGGAAGGTTTCGGGACGAAGCGGCGCCGTCTCAAGGCGGAACCTGGGCAGGAGCACTTTTGCTCTCTGTCGGAGCGATTCCACCAGTGAAACTTCCCTCCAGGAGGGGGAAATCAAAGCCATCGTCATCACCAACGACCCTCTCATCGTGGGAGGACCAATCTTCATCAGCACCATCTCATCTCAAACCCTAGTTCATCTCTTGTATTCAATCTTTGTCTCAAAACCTCAGATTGCTACCTGTGGGTTGCTAGTAGTGTTGATTACATCTTGTAGTTGATGCTAGTTGGTTTATTTGGTGGAAGATTATATATTCAGATCCATTATGTTATGTAATATCCCTCTGATCTTGAACATGAATATGATTTGTGAGTAGTTACTTTTGTTCTTGAGGGCATGGAAAAGTCTTGTCATAACTAATCATGTGAATTTGGTATTCGTTCGATATTTTGATGATATGTATGTTGTTGCTCCCTTTAGTGTTGTCATGTGAACGTCGACTACATGACACTTCACCATCTTTGGGCCTAAGGGAAGGCATTGTGGAGTAGTTATTATATGATGGGTTGCTAGAGTGACAGTTAAACCCTAGTTTATGCACTATCCCGTAAGGGGTTGATTTGGATCCATATGGTTCATGCTATGGTTAGATTTATTTTAATTCTTATTTTGTAGTTGCGGATGCTTGCGAGAGAGGGTAATCATAAGTGGGAGGCTTGTTCAAGTAAGAACATCACCCCAGCACTGGTCCACCCATATATCAAATTATCAAAGTAGCGAATGCGAACCGAACAAATATGATGAAAGTGACTCCCGTGTGTCCTGAAGAATGCTTTGCTTATTATAAGAGACCGTTCCGGCCTGTCCTTTGCTACAAAAGGATTGGGCTACCTTGCTGCACTTTTTTTACTGTTATTACTTATTGCCCGTTACAAATTATCTTGCTACCAAACTACTCGTTATCGATAATTTCAGTGTTTGCGGACAATACCTTGCTGAAAACCGCTTGTCATTTCCTTCAGCTCCTCATTGGGTTCGACACTCTTACTTATCGAAAGGTCTACGATTGACCCCCTATACTTGTGGGTCATTGGGGTGATGCACTGCAGCTCACGTCGAAGGATACCCGACCGACAGCGCGATACGCAAGACAGTCGACGGGCGCTTTTGAGACCCGAAACCCCGCACACCCGGGAGGGACCCCGTCAGGGAGTGCAGCTGCTATGGGCTGCCCTAGGTCGATTCGATCGCCCCTAGAGCCTTGGGATTCGTAGCTCTCAAACTTGAGGAACAACGAAGAACGAGAAAGAAAAACAGTGGAGAGATAAAACGTAGATGAAAAAGTAGTATATTGATTTGTTCGATTGTGTGTTGTTTCAATCGGCCGTCACCTCCAACATATATAAGAGGCGGCTGGACTTCCCGTACAAGTAAAGGATTCATCTAGGCTTTCCTTACATGAAAAATTACATCAATTCACGTCCTAGAGTCTATTCCAACTCGGATTCAGTCTGAATCTAGCCCAAACTTCTGTCTTCCTCCTTGCGCGGGCCGTCGAATGTGCATATCACCTCCGATCAAGACGGCCAATATATCAAATTTGTGTGTCTCGACGAGACGAACAACTTTGATGTTGATCATTTTTCCAAACAAGGCCATCTTGAATACTCTTCGAAGCCATCTTTAACCTCCAGTCGGACTCGGTCTTGCAGCTAACTGTATTGTCCGAGTATCGTAGTGAATTTGCAGGCTGTATACTATATTAGATGATGATGACTCCAAAACCAAAGTTTACCATTTTGACGATACACACAACTTCTGTGTTGAACACTTTTCCATCCGAGGTCATCTAGATAACCTTTCTGGCACATCTTCAGCTTCTGGCCGGAGCACTCGGATCTCTCCACTCGGATATGAGAGCCTTTCACTCGGATCGCCCGACTGGACTTCTTCACTCGGATGGCAAATTTTTCACTTGGAAGGCAAGCTTTCACTCGGATTACTATATTTTCACTCGGATTACTATATTTTCACTCGGATGGCAATCTCTTACTCGATCGGCAAGCTTTCATTCAGATGATAAGATTTTCACTCGGATGACTACACTTCCATGATGATAATTTTGGTATGTCATGGAACACTTCTACGATAGCACAGGTATGACTATCTTGATTCTGTCATAAAATCATCATGGATGTACATGCATGACAGAAAACGTGACCTACTGTGACAAACACGTATCATCATGAAAGTGTATTTTTTTTGTAGTGCTAGTTCAATCTCGTTACCGGCAAGTCTCTTTACTCGTTCCTTAATACATCATCCTGCAACTAACTCATTAGTCACTTTGCTTGCAAGGTTTCTTATGATGTGTATTACTGAGAGGGTCCAAGGATACCTCTCCGATGCTCGGAGTGACAAATCCCAATCTCGATCCATGCCAACTCAACAAACACCTTCGGAGATACCTGTAGAGCATCTTTATGATCACCCAGTTATGTTGTGATGTTTGATAGCACAAAAGGTATTCCTCCGGTATTCGGGAGTTGCATGATCTCATGGTGGAAGGAACATGTATTTGACATTCAACAAAGAAATAGCAATAAATTGAATGATCATATGCTAAGCTAACGGATGGGCCTTGTCCATCACATCGTTATCCTAATGATGTGATCCCGTTATCAAATGACAACACATGTCCATGGTTAGGAAACCTTAACCATCTTTGATCAATGAGCTAGTCTAGTAGAGCCTTACTAGGGGCCCGATATTTCTTTATGTATTCACACATGTATTTAAGTTTCTGATCAATACAATTCTGGCATGAATAATAAACCTTTATCATGAATAAGGAAATATAAAATAACAACTTTATTATTGCCTCTAGGGCATATTTCCTTCAGAAGGTTCATAAGTGGGTGATTCATGCAATAGAGCCGGCTGTTCGGCAGTATTTGAGGTTGTCTAAGCACACAATAGCGTGGAGTAGAGCGAATCACCCGCCACGGGTTGATAACCCAGGTCACTTGGCCCTTGTGTGGCCCCTAAGGTAGGTGGCTATAAATTCACCAAGGTACTTATGGATGGTGGTAGCAGCATCAACATCCTGTATTATGATAATTTTCACCGGATGAATTTGACTGACAAGGATCTCAAGCCGTCGTCCACAGTGTTTCATGGCGTGGTGCTTGGCAAGTCGGCTTATCCTGTTGGAAAAATATCACTAGAAGTGGCTTTTGGTGACGAGTACAATTACAGAGCAGAGACGTTGTGGTTTGAGGTGGTACAAATCAAGAGTCCATATCATGCTCTGTTTGGATGGCCGGCTTATGCTCGGTTTATGGCTCGCCCTTGTTATATTTATCTGTAGCTCAAGATGCCAGGGCCAAAGGGGACAATTATGGTACATGGTGATCGGAAAATCACCCTGGAGTGCAAGGAAGGAGATGCAACTTATGCAGAATCGGCTTGTGCTACTGAGGAGCTCAAGTTTTATAAGGACAATGATGATCCGGCTGATATGACCCCTCTGAAAAATCCTACTACTGAACAAGACCCTCTGTTGAAGTTTAAATCGGTTGATGATACCAAGCAAGTGGATTTTTTTCCCTGGCGACTCATCGTCGCAGCAGTTCACTGTGGGGGCTAATTTATGGATCCCAAATAGTAAAGCACGCTCATCGAGTTCATCCGTGAGAATCGGGAAACCTTTGCATGGAAACCTTCTGACATGTTGGGTGTACCGAGAGAATTCGCTGAGCACCACCTTAATGTGGATCCCAAATTTAAGCCGGTCAAACAATTCCTCCGTCGTTTTAATGAGGAGCGACGTAAAGCTATTGGAGAAGAGGTAGCCCGGCTCTTGGCGGCTGGGTTTATCGTGGAAGTTTTCCACCCTGAGTGGTTGGCTAACCCTATGCTTGTACTTAAGAAAAATGGCACATGGCGTATGTGTGTTGATTACACAGATCTCAACAAGGCTTGTCGAGCTGATCCATTTGCTCTCCCCCGTACCGACCAAATCATTGATGCAACGACGGGTTGTGAGAGTTTATGCTTCCTGGGCGCTTAGTCTGGTTATCATCAGATCAAGATGGCAGTTAAAGACCAAGAGAAGACATCTTTTATCACACCTTTTGCGGCTTTATGTTATGTGTCTATGCCTTTTCGGCTTACAAGTGCTCACGCAACTTATCAGCGTTGTGTCCAGAATTGTTTCCATGGTCAGGTTGGGCGCAACTTCATGCTTATGTGGACGATATTATGGTCAAGTCAAGGAAGAAGGAGACCCTACTTGCTAATTTAAAGGAAAGTTTTGACAACATCCAGGTCTACAAGATGATGCTTAACCCGGCCAAGTGTGTCTTTGGTGTGCCTGCTGGTAAATTGTTAGGGTTTCTGGTCTCAGAGCGGGGCATTGAGGCTAACCCGGAGAAGATAAAGACACTCACTTCGCTTTCTAAGCCGGCGTATGTCAATGACATTCAACGCTTGGCGGGTTGTATTGCAGCTTTAAGTCGATTCATAAGTTGCCAGGCCGAGAAGGCAATACCTCTATAGCAGATGATGAAGAAGACATATCACTTTGTATGGAGTGATGCTGCCAATGAAGCGTTTGAGGCACTTAAGAAACAATTAGCTGAGCCGCCCATCTTGGCTGCTCCCATAGAAAAAGAGCCTTTGCTCCTGTACGTGGCAGCTAATAACAAGGAATTCAGCGTAGCAGTTGTCGTGGACCCAAAGGAGGTAGGTAAAGAGTACCTAGTCCAGCGGCCGGCTTATTATGCATGTGAGGTCCTGACCGGGTCTAAGCAACAATATCCGCATTGGCAGAAACTGGTGTTTGGGGTGTTCATGGCGACTCGCAAGTTGAAGCATATTTCCTTGGACATCCTATTATTGTGGTCAGCTCTGCTCCTTTAGGGGATATTATTCAAAATAGAGAAGCCACAGACCGGGTTGCTAAGTGGGAAATTGAGCTTGGGCCTCATAATCTGAAGTATGTGCCGAGAACAACCATCAAGTCTCAAGCTTTGGTGGACTTCACAAATGATTGGACAGAGTTGCAAACACCTAAGGAGAAGCCTGACAACACATACTGGATAATCCACTTTGATGGGTCTAGCAAATTGGAAGGCTCGGGGGCTGGAGTTATTTTGACTTCCCCATGATGTTTGCTTGAACTATGCCGGTATTTCCCCAAAGAGGAAGGGATGATGCAGCACAACAACAATAGGTATTTCCCTCAGTGATGAGACCAAGTTTATCGAACCAGTAGGAGAACCACGCAACACCACGTAAATAGCTCCTGCACACAAAGAACAAATACTTGCAACCCGATGTAAGAGAGGGGTTGTCAATCCCTCATGGGTAAAAAGATAGATAAAATTGTAGTAGATTGGATAAATAGATCTCGTGGGAACGCGAGATAAAATAAATTACTAAAATTGCAGCAAGGTATTTTTGTATTTTTGGATTAATAGATCTGAAAATAAAAGCAAATGAAAATAGATCCCGAAGGCAAATATATTAAAGAAGAGACCCGGGGGCCGTATGTTTCACTAGTGGTTTCTCTCGAGAAAATAGCAAATGGTGGATAAACAAATTACTGTTGGGCAATTGATAGAACTTAAAATACTCATGACGATATGCAGGCAATGATCATTATATATGCATCACGTCCAAGATTAGTAGACCGACTCCTGCCTGCATCTACAACTATTACTCCACACATCGACCGCTATCCAGCATGCATCTAGTGTATTAAGTTCATGGAAAAACGGAGTAATGCAATAAGAACGATGACATGATGTAGACAAGATCTATTTATGTGGAAATAGACCCCATCTTTTTATCCTTAACAACAACGATACATACGTGTCGGTTCCCCTTCTGTCACTGGGATCAAGCACCGTAAGATCGAACCCATCACAAAGCACCTCTTCCCATTGCAAGATAAATGGATCAAGTTGGCCAAACAAAATGCAAATATCGAAGAAGAAATACAAGGCTATAAGCAATCATGCATATACAAGATCAAAGAAGACTCAAATAACTTTCATGGATAAAAACATAGATCTGATCATAAACTCAAAGTTCATCGGATCCCAACAAACACACCACAAAAAGAGTTACATCATATGGATCTCCAAGAGACCATTGTATTGAGAATCAAGAGAGAGAGAGAGAGGAAGCCATCTAGCTACTAACTACGGACCCGTAGGTCTACATGAACTACTCACGCATCATCGGAGAGGCACCAATGAGGATGATAAACCCCTCTATGATGGTGTTTAGATTGGATCTGGTGGTTCTAGAACTTGCGGCGGCTGGAATTGATTTTCGTCGACTCCCCCAGGGTTTCTAGAATTTTGGGGTATTTATAGAGCAAAGAGGCGGTGTGGGAGGCCACCGAGGTGGGCATAACCCACCTGGGCGCGCCTGGGCCCCCAGGCGCGCCCTGGTGGGTTGTTCCCCCCTCGGGGCACCCCTCTGGTACTTCTTCGGCCCATCTTGTGTCTTCTGGTCCAGAAAAAATCCAGAAAAAATTTCGTTGCATTTGGACTCCGTTTGGTATTGATTTCCTGCGATGTAAAAAACAAGCAGGAAATAGCAACTGGCACTTGGCACTATGTCAATAGGTTAGTATCAAAAAATGATATAAAATGATTGTAAAACATCCAAGAATGGTAATATAACAAAATGGAACAATAAAAAATTATAGATACATTGGAGACGTATCAGCATCCCCAAGCTTAATTCATGCTCGTCCTCGAGTAGGTAAATGGTAAAAACAGAATTTTTGATGTGGAATGCTGCCTAACATGTTCATCACATATTCTTTTCTTTCTAGCATGGACATTTGGACTTTTATATGGTTCAAAGCAATAGTCTAGTTTTGACATGAAGACTTTAATAATCAAGATATCAACAAGCAACCATGTCTTTCAAAATATCAATGCTAAAGTAAGTTATCCCTAGCCCATTATGCTCAGTCATTGATCCATCCATGAAACACACTCGAATACTAGCTATACCCAATGCTCAAGTACGACTGCCCCTTAGTTGGTGTTTTATAAGAGAAGATGGAGACTCAAGTAAAAAAATAAAAATTGCATAAAGTAAAAGAAAGGCCCTTCGCGGAGGGAAGTAGGGATTTGTAGAGGTGCGATAGCTCAAAGCGAAAATTGAGAGATAAAAACATTTTGGAAGGCATACTTTTCCCACCAATGAAAACGACTTAGAGTTCCCAACACTTTCCATGCTAGATATATCATAGGTGGTTCCCAAATAGAAAATAAAGTTTATTCCTTTTTCCACCAAACTTTCACTTTCCATGGATAACCGTATCCACGGGTGCCCTCCATACCAACACTTTTCAAGGAATTTATTATTTGATAACATAAAGTAAATTCAATTTTCATTTCGGGACTAGGCATCCCTAATACCTTTTCCGTACTCTCGTGCAATGACAAGTGAATAAACACTCATCGTGAGAATACCACATCTAGCATGGAAAATATCAGCCACCCCTCACCGCCTCGCGAGCGGTACGAGCACACAAAAGAGAAATTTATTTTCAAAATTAGAGATGGCACATACAAATTTGCTTAGAACGGCATGAAAATACCTCATATAGGCAGGTATAGGCAAAACTGGTTTAAAGGGTTTCGGATGCACAAGTAGTGATCATACTTAGTGCAAATGAAGGCTAGCAAAAAGATGGAGAAGCGTCCAACCAAGAAACGAAAAATCTCATAAGCGAGCATTAAGCATAACTAACACCGAATAATGCACCACAAGTAGGATGTAATTTCATTGCATAACTATTGACTTTGGTGCTTGCATAGGGAATCACAAACCGTAACACCAATATTCTTACTAAAGCATAATTAGTCATCAACATGACTCACATATCATATCTTCATATCTCAAAACCATTACAAAGAACCAAGTTTATTTTGTCCAATGATCTTCATAAAAGTTTTTATTATATCCTCCTTGGATATCTATCACTTTGGGACTAATTTCATATGTCGCTTTTAATATGCTCAAACAAATATAAGTGAAGAACATGAGCATAATATTTCTTTCTCACATAATAATTTAAGTGAAGCAAGAGAGAATTTCTTAAAAAATTTACTAACTCCCAAATAAATCTAGGTGAAGCATGTGAGCATTTCTTCAAAAATAACAAAGCACACCGTGCTAAAAAAGATATAAGTGAAGCACTAGAGCAATTCCATGGCTCTAAAAATTTAAGTGAAGCATAGGAGCAAGCATAACATAATTTTTGGCTCTCTAAAATAGGTGTGTCCAGCAAGGATTCAAGACTTAAAATAAAAAGCAAAACAAGCAACGACTCATGTCATACAAGGCGCTCCAAGCAAAACTCATAATGTGCGACGAATAAAAATATAGTTCCAAGTAAAATATCGATTGTTGTTAGAAGAAAGAGGGGATGCCACTCGGGGGCATCCCCAAGCTTAGTTGCTTGATACTTCTTGAATATTATATTAGGGTGCCTCGGGCATCCCCAAGCTTAGCCTTTTGCTAATCCTTATTCCTTCATCCATCGTAATATCACCCAAAACTTGAAAACTTCAATCACACAAAACTCAACAAAACCTTCGTGAGATCTGTTAGTATAAGAAAGCAAACCACTACTATAAGTACTATTGCAAACCCATTCATATTTTATTTTTGCATTATATCTATTGTATTCCAACTTCTCTATGGCAAAAACTCTTCAAAGAAAACCATAGAATCATCAAAACAAGCACACAACGCAAAGAAAACAGAATCTGTCAAAAACAGAACAGTCTGTAGCAATCTGGATATTTTGAATACTTCTGTAACTCCAAAAATTCTGAAAAATTAGGACAACGTGAGAAATTTGTTTATAAATCCTCTGCAAAAGAATCAACTCCAAAGCACTCTTCTGTTAAAAATGGGAATTATTTTCGTGAGCGCAAAAGTTTCTGTTTTTCAGCAAGATCAAATCAACTCTCACCCAAATCATCCCAAAGGCCTTGCTTGGCACAAACACTAATTTAAACCACAAAAACACATCTAATCAGAGGCATAATTGGGTATTTTATTGAAAACAGCAAGAAAACCAAAAAGCAAAAAGATACAAGTTGGGTTGCCTCCCAACAAGCGCTATCGTTTTACGCCCCTAGCTAGGCGTAATGCGAAGGATCTAAGTGTTGTCATATTTGTTCTCCAATTCTTCAATCAAACACTTGGATTTTTTCAAGGATTTAGCATATAAATTCTCAACGACAATACTTCTAGGCACGATATTGAAAAATTCATTCTTGCAAATAGGGTCTCTTATCACTTCAATAAAATTGAGATGTATACTAACCATCTTGAGATCTCCTTTATCATTAATAGAAGTTGCTCCCTTGTTTTTAGTAACTTGAGTAGTCTTGCCAATTTTTATGGGGTTTTTGGTGGAAGCAAAAGTCGTACTTAAATTAGTAAAGATTTCTTCCAGTTTATCAATCCTAGGCGGGCTTTCTTCAATTCTTTCATGAATTACAGTCCCCTTTTCCTTTAACAACTTAAAGACTTCTCCCGCTTTTGACCCAATTTTAGTAGCAAAATTGTGCATCTTTTTATCCACTTGAGGTGGACGCCACGGGCCTCATGGGCGGAGCTCGTGGCCGCCAGCGAATTTATCCTATCCAAATCTGGCCTGCTGGGCCCTGTTACTGCTTAGGGGCTTGTTTTGGCACAGAAGGTGGGACCATGCTGCCTCTAACCAGTCTTCAGCTTCTGTGGGCTTTAGCGACGGTGGAGGGGCGATCTCGAATGCTGGGGCGGTGGCCCTGGAGGTGGACGCCGCAGGACTCATGGGCGGAGCGCGCGGCCGTTGATGAATTTTTCCTATCCAAATCTGGTCAGTCGGGCCCTGCTACTGCTTCGGGTCTCATTATGGGGCAGAAGGTGGGACCTTGCTGCCTCTAACTAGTCTTCGGCATCTGTGGACTTTAGCGGCGGTGGAGGGGCGATCTCGGATGCCTAGGCGGCGGCCCTGGAGGTGGACGTCGCGGGGCTCGTGGGCGGAGCTCACGGCTGCCGGCGTATTTCTCTTGTCCAAATCTGGCCGGCCGGGCCCTGCTACTTCTTTGGGGGCTCGTTTTGGGGCAGAAGAGACCTTGTTGTCTCTAACCAATCTTCGGCATCTGTGAGCTTTAGCGGCGGTGGAGGGGCGATCTCGGATGCCAGGGCGGTGGCCCTCGAGGTGGACGCCGCGGGGCTCGTGGGCGGAGCTCGCGGATGCCGACGAATTTCTCCTATCCAAATCTGGTCGGCTGGGCCCTGCTACTGCTTCGGGGCTCGTTTTGGGGCAGAAGGTGGGCCCTTGCTGCCTCTAACCACTCTTCAGCCTCTGTGGGCTTTAGCGGCAGTGGAGGGGCAATCTCGGATGCCGGCGCGGCGCCCCTGGAGGTGGACGTTGCGGGGCTCGTGGGCGGAGCTCGCGGCTGCCGGCGAATTTCTCCTGTCCAAATCTGGCCGGCTGGGCCCTGCCACTGCTTCGGGGCTCGTTTTGGGGCAGAAGGTGGGATCTTGCTGCCTCTAACCAGTCTTCGGCAGCTGTGGGCTTTAGCGGCGGTGGAGGGGCGATCTTGGATGCCGGGGCGGCGGCCCTGGAGGTGGACGCCGCGGGGCTCGTGGGCGGAGCTCGCCGCCATCGGCGAATTTCTCCTGTCCAAATCTGGCGGGCTGGGCCCTGCTACTGCTTCGGGGCTCGTTTTGGTCCAGATGGTGGGACCTTGCGGAATTTCCTATTCACCGCACATTGCGGCAAATTGTCGACGTTTCGCACAGGGAGAGCGAGGGAACGTTCTAGCTGGGCCAGCCCATTTAACCGTCTCAACGCGCCCGGTTTTGGGAACCTTCTAGAGGTGCCCAGCCGGTTTTTTCTGGTTTTGGGAAACTTCTAGAAGATTCCTAATCCGGTTTTTTTATTGTTCTGTTTTTTTCGTTTTTCCTGTATTTTTCTTCTTTTCTCTCCTTTTTCCCTATTCTGTTTATTTTTCTTTTGTTTCTATTTCGTTTTTTCACTTTCCTTTTTTTTATTTTATCATTTTCAATTCTATTGATTTCTTCAATTTATTATTTAAAAAAAATCGTTGTGTTTTACTGTTTGTTCATAAATTCGAAAAATGTGCAAAATTTGAATCCCATAAAATGGTCGTGTTTTTCAAATTTTGTTCACGTATTAAAAATTGTTCGAGCAAATCAAAAAATGTTCAGGTTTCAAAATTGTTCAATGAGTTTTCAAATTTTCAAGAAATGATCACTTTTTTCAAAATTTGTTTGCTTTTAAAAAACCGAAAATTGAAAATATGTTCACATTGTTAAATAAATGTTCGCATGTTCAAAAAAGTGTTCACAATTGGAAAATATGTTCTGAATTCGAAAATGTAAACAAATAAAAAAGTGTTCGTTTTCTAAAGAATATAGAATTTCAAAATTTGTTTGCAATGTTCTAAAAATGTTCGCGATGTTCACTTTTTTCTGAAATTTGTTCACAAATTCAAAATATATTCAGGAGTTTTCCAAAAATATTTGTGGTTTTAAAGTTTTTTAATCCCAAAAAATGTTCCGGTTTTTTAAATTTTGTTCATGGGTGAAAACACGTTTGAAAATTTCAAAAAATGTTCACGTTTAAAAATTGCTCAAGGGGTTTCCAAATTTTCAAGAAATTATCACTGTTTTCAAAATTTGTTCGCTTTTACAAAAAGGAAAATTGAAATTTTGTTCACATTGTTAAATGAATGTTCGCATGTTCAAAAAAGTGTTCACAATTGGAAAATATGTTCGGGATTTGAATAATGTGAATAATTTCGAAAATATTCTTTTTCTAAACAATATTGAATTTCAAATTTGTTCACGATGTTCAAAAAATGTTGGAACTTTGAAACATTTGTTCACGATTTTATTCGAACATATCTTTGAAATATTTTGCCAGAATTCAACACGTTTAGAAATTCCAAGATATGTTCGAATAAAATCAAAGGTGTTGAATTCTGGCAAAATGGCTAGTTCATATATATTAGCACTGCAAATTAGTCACTTAGGATTATTAGCTCAGAAGGCTATTGGGAGCACCTGCCAGGTCTATAGTTCGATTCCCACTATGGCTCGTTATTTTTCTTATTTTTGCTACAGTACCAGCGTGGCTTCCCATCGTGCTTGATACAGCCAGCACCCGCACCCGTCTGCCATGGGCCGGCCCACTCGCTGCGTATCCTGTGCGAAGCGACGTCCTTTTGCCGCAAAGTGCGGCGTATAGGAGCTCCCGGGCCTTGCTGCCTCTAACCAATCTTGGCATCTGTGGGCTTTAGCCGCAGTGGAGGGGCAATCTCGGATGCCGGCGCGGCGCCCCTGGAGGTGGACGTCGCGGGGCTTGTGGGCGGAGCTCGCGGCTGCCGGCGAATTTCTCCTGTCCAAATCTGGTCGGCTGGGCCCTGCCACTGCTTCGGGGCTCGTTTTGGGGCAGAAGGTGGGACCTTGCTGCCTCTAACCAGTCTTCGGCAGCTGTGGGCTTTAGCGGCAGTGGAGGGGCGATCTTGGATGCCGGGGCGGCGGCCCTGGAGGTGGACGCCGCGGGGCTCGTGGGCGGAGCTCGCCGCCACCGGCGAATTTCTCCTGTCCAAATCTGGCGGGCTGGGCCCTGCTACTGCTTCGGGGCTCGTTTTGGTCCAGATGGTGGGACCTTGCGGAATTTCCTATTCATCGCACATTGCGGCAAATTGTCGACGTTTCGCACAGGGAGAGCGAGGGAACGTTCCAGCTGGGCCAGCCCATTTAACCGTCTCAACGCGCCCGGTTTTGGGAACCTTCTAGAGGTGCCCAGCCGGTTTTTTCTGGTTTTGGGAAACTTCTAGAAGATTCCTAATCCGGTTTTTTTATTGTTCTCTTCTTTTCTTCTTTTCTCTCCTTTTTCCCTTTTCTGTTTATTTTTCTTTTGTTTCTATTTCATTTTTTCACTTTCCTTTTTTTATTTTATCATTTTCAATTCTATTGTTTTCTTCAATTTATTATTTAAAAAAAATCGTTGTGTTTTACTGTTTGTTCATAAATCCGAAAAATGTGCAGAATTTGAATCCCATAAAATGGTTGTGTTTTTCAAATTTTGTTCACGTATTAAAAATTGTTCGAGCAAATCAAAAAATGTTCAGGTTTCTAAATTCGTCAATGGGTTTTCAAATTTTCAAGAAATGATCGCTTTTTTCAAAATTTGTTTGCTTTTAAAAAATTCAACATATGTTCACATTGTTAAATAAATGTTCGCATGTTCAAAAAAGTGTTCACTATTGGAAAATATGTTCTGAATTCGAAAATGTAAAAAAATAAAAAAGTGTTCGTTTTCTAAAGAATATAGAATTTCAAAATTTGTTTGCAATGTTCTAAAAATGTTCGCAATGTTCACTTTTTTCTGAAATTTGTTCACAAATTCAAAATATTTTCAAGAGTTTTCCAAAAATATTTGTGGTTTTAAAGTTTTTTAATCCCAAAAAATGTTCCGGTTTTTCAAATTTTGTTCACGGGTGAAAAAACGTTTGAGAATTTCAAAAAATGTTCACGTTTAAAAATTGCTCAAGGGGTTTCCAAATTTTCAAGAAATTATCACTGTTTTCAAAATTTGTTCGCTTTTACAAAAAGGAAAATTGAAATTTTGTTCACATTGTTAAATGAATGTTCGCATGTTCAAAAAAGTGTTCACAATTGGAAAATATGTTCGGGATTTGAATAATGTGAACAATTTCGAAATGTTCTTTTTCTAAACAATATTGAATTTCAAAATTTGTTCACGATGTTCAAAAAATGTTGGAACTTTGAAACATTTGTTCACGATTTTATTCGAACATATCTTTGAAACATTTTGCCAGAATTCAACACGTTTAGAAATTCCAAGATATGTTCGAATAAAATCAAAGGTGTTGAATTCTGGCAAAATGGCTAGTTCATATATATTAGCGCTGCAAATTAGTCACTTAGGATTATTAGCTCAGAAGGCTATTGGGAGCACTTGCCAGTTCTAGAGTTGGAATCCCTCTATGGCTCGTTATTTTTCTTATTTTTGCTACAGTACCAGCGTGGCTTCCCATCGTGCTTGATACAGCCAGCACCCGCACCCGTCTGCCATGGGCCGGCCCACTCGCTGCGTATCCTGTGCGAAGCGACGTCCTTTTGCCGCAAAGTGCGGCGTATAGGAGTTCCCGGACCTTGCTGCCTCTAACCAATCTTGGCATCTGTGGGCTTAAGCGGCAGTGGAGGGGCAATCTCGGATGCCGGCGCGGCGCCCCTGGAGGTGGACGTCGCGGGGCTCGTGGGCGGAGCTCGCGGCTGCCGGCGAATTTCTCCTGTCCAAATCTGGCCGGCTGGGCCCTGCCACTGCTTCGGGGCTTGTTTTGGGGCAGAAGGTGGGACCTTGCTGCCTCTAACCAGTCTTCGGCAGCTGTGGGCTTTAGCGGCGGTGGAGGGGCGATCTCAAATGCCGGGGCGGCAGCCCTGGAGGTGGACGCCACGGGGCTCGTGGGCGGAGCTCGCGGCTTGGGTGCTCACCGGTGGCCATGGTCGAGCGGGGGGCGTGGTGGTCGGGGTATGGCGTGTGGTGGCGGTGGTACGACAGTGGTCCTCGTGACTCGTCTACTTCATATCGTTTGACAAGGAACTCTTGCCAGGGTGAAAACCCGATCTTACTGTGGTCAGGCCGGCAGCGGCGGCACATCTGGCGTCGTCTCCTTTTTGAAGGTGTCGTCACGGGTAGTGTCTCGTCCTCGTTGTGCTCCGGGGGAAACCCTGATTCTTCGATCTGGCGGAGGCGACGCTTCTCTGCCGTGCCCTGCTGAAGGCACCGCTTTGGAGCTCATTGCTCGTCGTGTTTGCGGCACACTTTGTATCTTGCCTCGTGTGCATGTGTTGTGGTGTCGATGGGTTGTATGTTGGTTGTTGCAACGTCGGTGGCAGTTATGAGCAGGTTCCGTGGCGGCGGCAACTGCCTTGGCAAGGTGTGCGGTGACTGCCAGAGTGAACTTTACGACGACGGACGGCGGTGGTGACTGCACAGCACGCCATGGCCGGCGGTACAAGAGGGGTTGAGGTCGTCGCACACCACCTGGCAAAGTGGCCCAATTCATCTCCGTCATCGTCCGCATCGTTGTGGCATCTGGCGCTACCCCTGCTTTAGTTTCTGAATCTCAGAATGGCTTGTTGTGCTGTATGTTGCTGACGGGCTAAACACGATGCTATCCAAGCAGAAATCCAGAATTTTACAATTGTGTTTTCGTTACACTTGTATCTCAGGTGTGCACAGGAAAATACCCCTGTAGATTAATACAGGTGGAAAAAATAAACCGGTCTCCCAAGCGCGGCCTAAGGTTTCAATGCCACCACATGCGCACTTCTCTGTCAGATCAGATGTGAGTCTCACTGAACTAAAATTAATTGCTACTAGCCAATAATCCCAAGCTATTCTGCTTATGCAGTCTCAACATTACACTAGCATAATTACCGGGCTCAATTCATCATCCACGGCTGCTACACTTGCACCGGACAGGATGTGAGTTTCACAAGACTCAAAATAAGTACTCTAGTAGGCAGTAACATACAGCTTCTGCTCTGCTCAGCTCTGCTCTAACATACAGGTTATGCTCTAGGCTAAGCTGCTTCTACGGTCCAAAGGCACCCATAATTTAAAGTTTTTGTCTGGGAACACACACACACACACACACACACAAAAAGATTATGCCGAACTTGAATTTGCAATTGGCATGCAAGGGTTTTTTCCAATGACTTGTCCATGAAGGCCAGCAGCGGGCAAGTACCTACACAAATAAAAAAAACATCAAGGTTCGGTTAGATACAACTTTGAAGAGCATGCTTCGCCAGCGATCAGTGGTTAAATTTTGCCAGCTAAAAGATTGATCAAAATAGTGCGTTTTTTTCTCCCAATGCAAACAGAATGAGATAAGATAACAAATGATTTCTTCATGAAGTTGTTTACTGCACAGGACAATCTCCTGTACAACCTTCGAATTTGAGTTAAAACATGTTGAATCTAAACTATGTTAAAAAGGAAGATGTTTACCTCTCTCAGGCCCAGCTCAAGAAACTTACGAGACTGGCATGGCTTCTTTTCCCATGATAGGGTAAGTGCCTACAACAAATAAAAACATCAAAATTAGAGTAGATGTATCTTTGGCTCCTGCAAAAATATGACTTATAATAGAGACATGTTTACCTTTCACAATGTCTTCTCCAAGATCCGATACAATCACAGTCAAGTTTCTAGTTCTCCGGCGATGTTTGATGGCATCAAATATTTTCACCTATAAAGTAATCCATAGAATTAACATACCGAAACATCTTTTTCGTAGTGCTATGGTCGGCATGAACTAAGTTATTCATAGTTACAATATAGAATTAACTTACCGAAACATCCTTTTCAGCATATAAATCTTTTCCTTGATCAAAATGTTCCCAGCATATGTCTATCAACATCTGCTCCAACTGGCGAAATTGCAAAAGTCAAGAGTGTCAAATAAAAAATATGGAGCATATATCCTACAGCCAAGTGTACTAACCCTCGCACCTCTCGCTCTCCCTCACACGAGATTCTTTCTTGTTCTGTGATTTTTTGAAATACAAGATGACTACAACTCTAAAGATATTTCATATCAAAAGCACCTCCACTAAACTAGCATACTCCATGATCCATACTACAAACTCTGTAATATCAAATGAACAAATATTATATACTTCCTTTGAAAGAACATACTCCATATACTATCAAATGAACAACAGTTATGTGTATACACTTGTCATTATCAACGGAGTATCCTATCTTATATATTTACTATAATTGGATGCACCATATGAGCCTCCACGTTAATCCTCGCGAGCAGTATTTTTTGATCGTCCGATTTTCCTTACAAGCCTCAACGGAGTATATATATATATATATATATATATATATATATATATATATATATATATATATATATATATATATATATATATATATATATATATATATAGGTTTGCTAAACTGAGCCAGAGCGTAGAATAAGCTTAGCGTACCCTCCAGCCACCGAACGGCACGCCGAATTAGCGCCAGCCAGCCAGCCCTTTCCGCGCGGGATCGCTTAATCATCGTAATAACTAATCGTAACGTACTAAAAAAACAAATCTGTGACCCGATTTGCACGCACCAAATCCATCGTAAATAAAGAAGGATACATAGTAACAACTTTGACTACAAAAGAAGGTACTTAGTAATAGTGTATAGGATACATAGTAACTATGGAAAGATATAGTAACGGCCCTTATGATCCATAGTAACGTATAGTAACAAAAAATGCATAACCTCCAGGCGCTTAGGGAGTCCATAGTAACATAGTTACCATCATACATTTTCCATTTAATAAAAACCAAAAACATGCATTAATTCGTTACTAGACATTAGCATGGTTTTACTATCTTTACTAGTGGTAAGGCATTCTCTCTCATTGCCATCTTCTCCATCAATTTTACTGCCAACAATTAGTGAGCAGGGCACTTGTAGTAATTCATTACTAGATATTAGCATGGTTTTACTAGGCTTACCAATGGTAAAGCACACTATCTCATTACCATCTCTTCCATCCATTTTACTGCCAACAAGTAGTGAGTAGGGCATATGTAGTAATTCGTTACTAGACAATAGTATGGTTTTACTAGGTTTAAGGGCCGACGGAGCAAATTCATTGCTTGGTAAAATATTTTCGTGCATTACCATCTATACTATACCTTTTACTACCAAAAAAATGTGACTTGAGCGAGGCGTACGAGAACCGGGAGTCCAATGGTAACCAAATTAAACAAGTTACTATTTTTTTTCGAGAAAACGCAGGGCACCCATGCGTTTCATTCCATTGAAAAGAGAGAGTATGTAATTACAATCCTCCTAGGAGGCGGTTTCAGACAGAAAGTAGATGCTAGTGCACATCCCATGAGGTGGGCAGCACGACTCTAAGGCCAGCAGCGCCAGCAGTGGCCCAGAGCCTGGCTTCGGCCTTGATCCTACTCACTAAGGCGTGAACGGACGGTTGCACGCGGTCGAAGATGCAGTCGTTTCGGTGTTTCCAAATCATCCAGGATGTCAGAAGATCTCGTGCCAGACCTGCCGCGAGAAGGGGCAGGCTAGCAGGAGGTGCTGCATCATCTCCAGGGCCTGGTCGCACAAGGGGCAAGCCGTGTGGTGCTGAAGCCCATGTCGATCGAGGTGGTCAGCCGTCCAGCAGCGGTCAAGGCTGACAAGCCAGAGAAAGAATTTCACTTTCGGCGGCGCCCAACTCTTCCAAGTAAGCTTCCAGTGGTTGCAGGCGATTGATCCGTGGAAGGATGCGAGGTAGGCGGATTTAGCAGTGTAGGTGCCAGCCTCAGTCCACTTCCAAATCAGCTTGTCAGGCTCGGTTTCTTCAAATAGTTTTACCCTCAACTAATTAGGGGTGGATAGGCCTACTCCCGCGGAGCCGCGCGCCCGCCTAATTAGGACCAGAGCGTAGGCTAAGCTACTCTGCGCGCTCGCTCACAAATTGGATGCACCATATTAGCCTCCACATTAATCCTCGCGAGCAGTAATTTTTGATTGTCCGATTTTCCTTAGAAGCCATCCGAGGCCGCAGGATGAAACGTGGAAATAATCTACCTCGCCCACTAGCAGGCAACTTTTCATTATGCCCTTATGTTTCAAACGATTAGCCCAGACGCCGTCACAGCAGCCCAATCGCAATTCAAGAAAAAAAAAACCCAATCGCTAGGTTTACATTGCCCTAGAGAATCACCAATGTCTCTTCTTCCTGAGGCATGACCAATGTGATGCCATCGTCAGATGGCTGCCATAGACGCCTTTTTCCCCATGTTGACCTATATGCTACACCCACCCTCCTCCTCCCGTGCTCCTCTGCAGCACCAATGGGCGACATCTCCCAGCGCCGCACTTCTGGCCGGAGATGGCCGGATCCGGCAAGGCGGCAAGTACTTTGATCCGATCAGGATGGACCATCAGGTTTGCTGATTTGATTTTCCCCGGTACGTACCTTTGATGCCTTGCTTCCAATACAATAGACCATATTTGAGGATTTATTGATGATTGGATCGAATTGTTGGATGCCAGTTTGGATCGTGAGAATCTCATGCTTCATGTGCGTTCTATGGTTCCCAGGAATACGTTTCAGTAGATGAAAATATACTTAACTATGCCTCTTTTTTGAGCAGATCAAGGGTGCGGCTCTGCCCCAGCTGAAACTTTATTATGCAAAGATAACAGAGTTTGGGGTTATAGGAAGCACAGCTGCACAACACTACAACAGACAGCACGCAACAGAAAACACAAGGGAGCAGATCTACTTTTCAATCTCTAATAAACTGAAGCACACCAAGAACTCAAGGGAGCAGCACGCAGCCTACGGAGAATTATAACAGTCTGATGCTCAAGGTGAGGTCTGAGCATCAGAGGTTAGCTGATGGTTGGAAAGAACACGCGCCTCAAATATAGATAGGTTCCTGCTTTTCAATACAATCCACAGAACAAGGAGAACAACCATGTTGGCAAGGTGACAGTGAAGGTGACAAGGGGAGCAGCGAGCTCTGCGTACATGATGCTTGATTGCTTTCAGGTTGGTGAGAACATGCACAACATGAGAATGTATGGCCCCTTGATTAAGCAAAGAACTTTCTTCATACAACTGTACCACGAACCTAGAAAGCATAGCATGAAATGCTGAATAAAAAGAATGTCAATATTTGACTGCTCAGTGTCACTCCTATCTTAGCTTCTGTGAGTGTCTTCTCACAGTACATGCATTTTCTATCTTTCCACTGTCCTATTATATTTTCTGGTTGTGATAATAATTTTAACATACACTCCTTTAATAAAACAGTGTTGCAATTTTGCCTCTTTCGGCAATTGAACTACAAGAGTATACTTCTATGCATAGGTTCTACACCAGCCAAGATAATTAATCAGGTATTCCATCTGCGGTCACTGCAGCAACAGTATATTTTTACTTATTTCGGTGAACTTGAGTTCTTGTTATTGATTATTTAATACAAGTGTATTGTCATAAGGTGTAATGTTGTCGCATATTTACTTGGAGAATCTCATGGATTATCCATTTGGTATTTGTTCTTCCAACTTTTTCTGCTGACAAATGTAATGATCTGAAGGAGCAATCCTCATTTAGCATTTTAGAAGCTCAGGTTTATTTGATTGTTCACTATAAGGGGACAACAGAGTACTTTTTTCTCCCATGTTCCTCCAGAGGCCATGTACAATAATCGTGGGCTTCTATGACAGTAAAATAATTCAGTGAACTGGACAACGGTAAAAAAAATTGTTGTATAAATTTATGAGAAATTAAATTTCACAAATAAGGTAAAACTACTATCACAGTAAAAAAAGTATTCCTTCGTAAACAATATAAGATGTTCTAACTTTTTCTGATTAGGATGTATATAGACTAATTCAATGTAGTTGTTCACTCATTTCAGTCCGTTATGTAGTCCATATTAAAATATATAAAACATCTTATGTTTGTTTACGGAGGGAGTACAATCTTTCAGGTCTGACTTGAGTCTCCATTTGCTGATTTTCACAGGTATGAATGATTTCTCTCTTGGTGGATCTCAGTTTCTCTTCCAACTGCCAGAGAAATGTATAGATACCTGTGGCTTCTAACATCAATAAATTGTTATTAAAAATATGGTAAGAATAATGTGTGGATTTTTTTTTTCAGATGGTTGTTCGCCTGCCATCTTATTCGCCATTAGCTACATGAAAGTTATGCACATAACGACCCCTTTGTTCAATGGTTGATGAAATGATTTATTTCACTTATTAATCTAGAAACTTTTATCTACTACAGTGCCAACCTTCACCTATGATTTCAGAGCGTGAACTTATTTTGTTGGTTGCTTTCATTCTGATTTGGAGTCCCGCATCACGAATTCATGAGTGTAACTATTTGTTGTTTTCCTTGAAGTACCACTCAAGCTGATCTTTGCATGGGTCTTCCAATCTTTTTGGCAGTAATGTTTCTCACTTCGCAACATTTTTATTTAACTGACCGACATTTTTATGTGATTGACTCTTCTTATATTGCCGCTCCATTTTGTTACTGATAGATTTGATATGCTAATTTTTTTTTTTGCATTGTAGTTTTTATCGCCTCAAACTATTCTCCTTATTTGTTCACCTGTTAGTGATCGATTATATCACCCCTCTACTTTTCGACGGGATGGGACAAATGAAACAATTCTTTCAGATGGTTGAGAAGGTTATTAGCTTCAGCTGACTTCAATTAGGAAAATCTGTGTTTTTATGAAAGTTACGAATTAAAAGTTGATGGGCCTTGCAAATTCGTGAATGTAAAGGTTCAGTTTAGGATACATATAGCTCGAATATTTGTTTTAGCCAGAGACATTATGGTCTGATATTTCACCTTACGTATTGTATGTAAGATCCAAACTTTTTATTCATATCTATCTACGTAAAACTGATAATTTTTCAAGTTGTAGTTCATTTTAAATAGTTCAGTGCAGCTCATATTTTCTTTCATTTGTATACAGTGCAATTTACTTACAAGGTTAATAAGATTACTGAAACATTCAGATCCAGTCAACTCGATTTTTAGTATATCTTAGTGATTAACACCAAAGCAGTATATAGTCCCAATAAAATGAACTTAGGAAATACTACAAGTTGGGAAATTAATATGTTGGATGATAATGTTATGAGGCGCCTTTCAAGTCCTCTCATTGATCCTACAGAAACACTAATCTAAGCCATCTAATTGCAATTCCGGTCATATGGGTGTCCCAGATTTTGTGATATCTTGATGTGATAAGTAATTTGAACCATGGTTGAATTTACTTATAGTCCAGTTTTTGTACTTCATGATTGAACCATGGTCGTACACAAGTGATGGCAGGCAAATCTAACAGTAGGTGTGTTCACCATGAACCAGTAAAGGCTTCACAGTTTAGTGCACCCGTAAGTCTACAAGAAAAAGCATGCTACTTGGGAGTATACCTGGCCATCCCTCGGGCCGGGCCGGGCTTCGGGCCGGGCCTACCAAAGCCCGACGTGAAAAACCTATGCCTGAGCCTGGCCTGGCCGTTGGGCCTAAAAATCAGGCTCAAGCCCGGCCCATCACGCAAAAAAAACCGTCAGGCCTCAGGCCTCGGGCCGGGCCTCTTCGGCTAACTGCAAATACAACGGGCCCGGGCCCGGGACGGCCCGGCCATTGGGCTCAAAATCTAGGCCCAGGCCGTGAGCAAGGTCGGGTCAGGCTTTTTCGGGCCGGGTCGGGTCGGGCTGCCCATGGCCAGGGATACTTGGGAGTACATGAGATAAAAACTAGGACTCGTGATAAGATTGGGGCGCTAGGTCCATTGAGTTTGTGACCCTAGGACTCGTCTACCTTTATAAGGCGACACAAGAGACGCAATGGACCAAGCCCAGGCGTGTGAGACTGTGACAAGACAGAGGATGAGGACTAGGGTCCATCGGCAACTACCGAACACCCACCCTCTCAACCCACTCGCTCGTCTACCCCGGCCCTTACTGCTCCTACAAAGGCTGCACAAATAGATACCTCAGGAATCACGCGGGCCACACTAGGTAGAGGGCCCTTCAAGCGCCTCACGACTACAGAGATGAACGACCGTCGTGCCAAACTTTGCTTCAACTGCGGCCAACAAGTTCACACCTGGTCACAACTGTAAGAATTTTTTTATCTGCGTGCCTAAGAGGGACGATGGCGACTCTATCGAGAAGGATGCGGATGTAGAGGTCTCCCTTCACGCACTCACCGGTATCCGCAAAAGCTCGACGATGTAGTTGGCAGTTGTCATCCGTGAAATCATCCTCGTCGCTCTTGTTGACTCTAGCTCCACCCACAATTTCCTATCAGACTAGGCCACCATGCGCACCAACGTGGAGCTTTCCCAACATGCAAGCATGTGTCCAATGGCAACAAGCTCATCGGTCATAGGATCTATTGTGGCGTTGAAGTCTTGGTGGGCACACAACCACTCACCATCGACTGCTACACCCTTCCTTTGTAGAGTTACGACACGGTGCTCGTGACGCAATGGCTAGGGTTCGTTGGGACTCATCAAGCTCACCATGTCCTTTTGGCATCATGACCATGCAGTCACATTGCATAGGGAGGCGACCCTGGGCGTTTGTTCCCTTGTTTGTGAGGGGCAGGACCTCTTAACAACCTTGCTACAGAATTTTGAGGGCATGTTCATCAAGCCGCGCACATTACCTCTAGCATGGTGATGTGATAGCCGCATTCACCTCCTTCCAGGGGTGGCTCCAATGCTGGTTGACGGTGTACAACACCGATGGCCCATACTCGACGGTGCACGACATGGTGGCGCCCACCCCTCACCAAGCGGCTGCCTTGTTTCCAAAAGATCCGAACCTTGATGCAAGTCAGAGACTATCCATCCGATTGGGGCTCTAGGTCAGTAAGCAAACCGTGTAACCATAGGACTCGTCTCCCTTTCTAAGGCGACTCCTAGGGGTAGTTTGAGCCATCTAGCATCTAGTCATAGTCTCAATAGCAACATCTCCACGCATATTGTAACCCCCTCACACGAGGCATTTTCCCCACATCAATCAAAGAAAAAGTGAGAGTAGGGTATTATCTCCAAGACGAGGGTCCGAACCTAGGTACCCCCGTGTGCGATCCCTTCTAGTACTTCCAGTCACACGCTCCACCCTATTGGGACTACTAACGGTTTTCAGTACCGTCTATGGTCCATCCATATCGCTGTCACACCTCAAAAGGACGAGATTGAGGAGCAATGCCCCAATATGCTAGATCAGGAATTGATTCGAAGGAGCCATTACGAATTTTAGTCCCAAATCCTTTTGGTCAAGAAGTAAGATGACTCATGGAGTTTCTGCATTGACTACTACGCCCTCAATAAGCACACCGTGAAGGACAAGTTCCCCATCCCATTGGTGGACGAGCTTCTCAACGGGCTCTAGGTTGCTTGCTATTTCACTAAGTTCGACTTGCGCTCGGGATACCACCAAATCAAAATGCACGTCAATGACACCCGCAAGACAGCATCCTGCACCCATGGGAGGCTGAGTTTCTAGCCATGCCTTTCGGCTTGACAAACGCTACATCGACATTTCAAGCCTTGATGAATGTCATCTTTTGGCCCTTCCTACAAAGATTTGTCCCCGTGTTTCTTATGATATCTTGATTTGTAGCAAATCTTGGGTTGACCACCTACGCCATGTGCATGATGTATTCCAGTTGATGTAGTAGCATCAGATGGCGCTTAAACGGTCCAAGTGCATTTTTTGGGACGAAACAATGGCATGTTTAGACCACATCATCTCAGCAAAGGGGGCAGCTATGGATCCTGCCAAGGTTCAGAGTGTGATGGATTGACCGACACCATGAACCATTATCGTCTTGCATGGATTCCTTGGACTGGTGGGCTACTACCGCAAGTCCATTTGCGACTTCGGGGCTAGAACCCCTAACGGCGCTCTTAAAAAAAGAGGGGCATCGTTCGTCGGTTGAAGCGACAACTGACTTTGACAAATTCAAGCAACACTCACGATGACACCAGTACAACACATGATGGATTTCTGAAAGCAATTCATCGTTGACTGCGCCACCTTAAGTTTGGGGTTTGTGTTACACCAAGGCGAATGGGTTGTAGCCTTCTTCAGCCGTCTTATAGCCCCGTGCCACATCAAACTCGCTGCGTAAGGGCGAGAGTTGATTGGCATCGTCCATCTAGTGCGCCATTGGCACCCATATCTCTGGGGCACGCGTTTTGAGTGCAAACAAACCACGACAGTCAGAAGTATTTGTTGGACCAAGGCTTGTCTACATCCCTCAACATCATTGGGTCAGCAAGCTACTTGCACTTTGTAGTGGAATTCAGTCTGGGAAAGCTCAATAGTAAGATGACAAGCACCATGAGGTTACCTTTGAGGTTGACCAATGAGTGTGGCCTGATCCAACTAATGAGAATAACCATCCGTGAAAAAAGTTAACATGTCCAGCCAAGAATCTAGAAGGTGCTCTAAAGAGCACGTCATTACAAAGCCTTTTAGTCCCAAACAAGTTGGGACAGGTGAGAGGTGAAACCCATAAGATCTCGCGACCAACTCATGGTTCGGGCACATGGATAGCAAGCTTCCACGCACCCCTGTCCAATAGCTAGTTCTTTGGTGATACTCCAACCCTTCAGATCTCTCTTTACGGACTCCTCCCATGTCAAATTCAGTCTACTCCGACCTCTAGTTCTTTGGTGATACTCTAAAGAGCACGTCATTATTTGATTAAGAGTACAAAATTACTTGCTACCGTTTATAGGACACGGAAGATTAATCTAAGGTGGATTAGAGTGTAACTAAGCCCAGATGTAGAAAAAAGTGAAATTCAATAAATACACAATACACATACCTCGATTGTAGTAGAAATGTACTTTCCATTAAAGCTTTCAATAACATCACCCTCACGAATTCCAATTTTCTCAGCATGCGATCCTTTAGACACCTATTTTTAGCATTATTACATCATAATATGCATATGAGAAATAGTTTTAGAAGGAACTATTAGAAAAGTGAAAGAAAAAAATAAAATAAGCACCACAATATATACCTGTTCAACAATAAGACCGGACTCGATGTTATGATCGCGAGTCATTCTCTCAATAGAGATAGGATCTAAATGCTTGATTGAAGTGAACGTCATTCCAAGATGAAGGCGAGGCATACAACTGTAACAAATAAAACGAAGACCAAATAAGTATCACACAAATTTAAGAAAAAGATCATAACACGATTACTCTTACAAGACACTAGTACTTCTTCCTCCATTCCAAAATAAGTGTCGTGGTTTTAGTTCAAATTTGAACTAAAATCACGACTTATTTTGGAACAGACGAAGTATATCACAAAAAAGTAGTAACAAAGAATTATGAGAAAATGAGGAAAATACATACTCGAATCTTCTCCAAAAATCGAAGCACTTATGCAATATGGACGAAGGTATGAAAGTCTCATTGATATGATTATTAACTAAACCCACAACCTTCCCTTCTAAGTCAATGATCGGTCCTCCATCATCATCAAGCTATAGCATAGTAAGAGTAACAAAATATTATGATTGTAGTAATAAGATAGCAAGATCGAAATAGAAAAACATAAATTTGAGATATAACGCACCAGTTTGCGACTAGATGCATCACGACAAAAATACATGTAGTGGCATCTTTCATACCAAGATGGAACCTCATAGGCTGTCATACCATGTGTTATCTTCAGATCTAGATTTTCATCTCTTCCAAGTCGAAAAACATCTTGACCAGAACGCACACAGTCATTAAAAGTGGGCAGCTGAACTGGTTTATTCACTTCAACCTCATAAAGAGCAAGTTCATAATTCTCCTGAAGATAGACGAGTTGGCCTGGTACAACTCTTTTGTCGAGGAAGTGAACATTGACCTAAAACGACGGCGGCAAAAGTTATGACAGCTACATTTTTGAGAGATCTTATGTTGCCGAAAATATTTTTAGAAGTCAACTATCATGAAAGTCGAGCAGCAGAATAAAATCTTTTGTTAGTACACAGAGTGTATAAATAAATACTAGTCCAGTTTCTCTTTTGGGAAAGTTGAAGATGATGACACACTTACTTTGAAACTAGCCTACAGTTTAGCAACAGATGCATTACAAATAATTTATCAGAGAGAGAACAACAAACAAACAAACAAACAAATGAAAATAATCAATAGTGAGCCGTGCGGGTAAATAAATAGACCGCTGAATTATTAGTTTTCCTTGTATAGAAGCGCAAGGCTCCTACGCGCCAACTAGTGAATGTTGTTAAGAAGGTCACCTCAGCGCCACGATGATATTTTCCTGTCCACTGCAATTTCCAATGGTTCTTCACGGAGGGATCCTTTTCACGAATGAGATGCGCAGACGTGAGAACATGGGCGGTTTTGCTCTGATCGTTCCTTTGAAACCACAAACCACAACACTTGTTGAGTGGCCGACTCCCTGCAAAGCAACCAAAAGTCACACACATTTGGCCGGCTAGCATATAGTACTAATTTAGAAGCAAGTATGAATGATGTTACATACACACCTAGAAATGATGATAGTAAAACGACTGATTTAGCAGCAAGAAGTACTGCACCCGTTGCCCGTTCACGAATAGGTAGAAAGCGATGGTCATCGAACAAGCAAGAAGGTGCTTCATAACCGTAGTGATCCATAGTGAAGAGGTTAGCTCGACGAGCTACCAAAAGAAGACAATTAAGTTAACATCAGGTTGGAAATATGCGATGAGAAGAAGAGAAAAGAATGGGGATTTTACACTTTTCTGCTTCGTAATTGGCCTTGGCGTAGTGGAAGGCAGCGAGTATGTCCGGATCATCAACCAGATCGTCGGGGATGTAGGGTTCGTAGATCGGAGGGCTGGGCGGATCGGAGGATTCCTCCGTCACGGGCTCGTCCACATCGTCGAACACACGATCTACAGAAGAGCAGGAACAAGTAAACATCGTGACGAGGAGGAAAAGAGGTTGGAACGTGGAGGGAAAATCACCTTGTTTTCCTTGTGATTCATCTTTGTCAGGCTCGAAGACCGCGAAGAGCGTCTCTGGGTGGGAAGTCCGAACAGCTCCCTTCCTCCTCCTCCTCCTCCTCCGATCCACGCGGTCGCCGGAAGATCTAGGGCTCGTGGAGCGGAGAGCTGTCCCTTCCTCCTCCTCCTCCTCCTCCTCCTCCTCCCCTGCCACGTTTCGCCTCTTCGCTCTCCGCTCCGTCTCCGGCTCGTCGCCGCGGATCCTGACAGCCCTCGGCATCTTTCTCACCTCGTGCGCCGGCGCCGCCGCCGCCGCCGCACCGGGGAGGACGGGAGACGGTTTGGGGATCGATGGACTCGCGTCCGCGTCGAGGGGGACTTGTCTGTGTGTGGGTCCGCGTCTTTTTTTTCCCTGTTTCCCTTTTTGATGGAAAAAGTCTTTTTTTAAGGACGCGCATATGTGGCGAGCTGCTCTAATCTCGATTTTTTTTAAGAATCTCGATCTAATCCGACAAATAATAATTGAACACTATCATCTGTATCTTTTTCGAAAAGGGGCGCTTTAATGCTTAAAAGATTTAAGCATTACGCCCGGCCTCTACATTATTAAGATGCACACAGTCAAATAAGGTCTTCTTATACAAATAAAAAAAAGGCGAAATACAAAAACATGAAGAGTCCATATAACACCTAAAGCGAAGGGGGGGTCAATCCTAAGATCATGTTGCCACCCATGTTGGGTAAAAGTATCCCTCGCCTAGCCTCCAATCGTGTACACACCTCCGTAAACAGGTCTCAATTCTTCACGCGTTGTAGATAGGACCATAAACGAAGAGTTCTAGTACATCTGTAGATAACATGCATCAGAGAAGTACTTTTATCGCTAAAAACCTTATCATTTCTAC
Source organism: Aegilops tauschii subsp. strangulata (assembly GCF_002575655.3). Classification (NCBI taxonomy): domain Eukaryota; kingdom Viridiplantae; phylum Streptophyta; class Magnoliopsida; order Poales; family Poaceae; genus Aegilops; species Aegilops tauschii. The sequence continues at coordinate 8,055,367 of NC_053039.3, forward strand.
ATAGCCAAAGCAACCAAATAACGGCAAGCGCTCCCACCCTGAGAAAAGTTCTAAACCTGTGATTAATCCCATGTACCCAGTTGCTAAATACTCCCTCCGTTTCTTTTTGCTCCGCATATAAAATTTGGTCAAAGTCAAACTGCACAAAGTTTGACCAAATTTATATAAAAAAATATGAACATCTACAATACTAAAACTATATAGTATGAACATACGTTTCATGGTGCATCTGATAATATTGATTTCATATTGTGAATGTTTATATTTTTTAATATAAAGTTAGTCAAACTCTACAAAGATTGACTTTGATCAAACCTTATATGCGGACTAAAAAGAAACGAAGGGAGTACATTAGCAACACTACAAGGAGGATACAAGCCAGAAGCTATTTGGATGACTGACCATATAGAACGAGCCAATTTGCATTGAAAGAATAAATGTTTTATTGTCTCATCATGGTAACAAAAGACACATTGCGGACTTTCATGCCAATTCCTCTTAATAAGGTTATCTTTAGTAAGAATGACTCCGCGACGAAGATACCATGCAAATATTTTATTCTTAAGAGATCTTCTTTTTATTATCAACTGGCACATCGGACTGGATTAAGGCTCTATACATAGAATCCACTGAGAATTTTCCATTCCCATGAAGGTTCCATCGAAATACATCAGACCCATGTGACAGGTGCACCGTGGACAACCGCTGGAGCAGGATGTTTCACGATTGGAGTCTGGGTCCAATTAAATCTCTTCTGAACGTCACATTTGGGGGAAATGATTCCATTACCGTGGCGATAGTATCACCCTTGTGACGCACAATATTGTATAGAGCCGGATATTGTTCCCAGGGTGTGGCATTTCCTACCCACCTATCCTCCCAGAATTTAATTTCCGAGCCGTCCTTAATCGAGAAGGATCCATAGCAGAAGAAATATTTCTTCGTAGCCATTAGACCCGCCCAAAAGTGGGAATCCCCAGGCTTCCAGTATACTTGGGATACCGCCTTGGAGCCCACATATTTCCTCCTTAGGAATGTTTGCCATACCGATAAAAAAAATTAAAATAGGCAGATTCACTAATTTCGGCCGTCAAAGCAAGTCAATCCAACGACCTAGACTGCTTCAATGACGAGCGCTAAACGTGTTATCTCAATCAAATCTTATAGACAATATTGTACTTAATAACCTCATACAATCAATTTACATCCTAATTAACGTGCATTGCAGGTACACATTGACTAGTCCATTAACGAAGGAATATCAAGTACACATAGTTTTAAAGTAGTATATCTAGGGTTTATGCTTTGATACAGATAGCAAATTGAGTAACGAAGGAAAGCCCAGGCGCAGCCGGAGTAGATAAGGCTAGTAAACACTGTAAAAATGGAAAATTTGGATCTAAAGTACTCAGTACAATTAATTCTTCCGCGAAACACTGAACGGTCGATTGGAGCATTGGTAGTGATACAATAATTGAAACGGTAGGCTGCACTGTCTTCTGTATAGAACATCTTAAGCCTTGACAATGCCCCTCTCTTGAAATTCAACTTGTTCTCGAGGCGCTCCATTGGGATGCTTGCACAATAGAATGAGAAAAAGACGGGGAAAACATGTTTAATAAAATTTGCACCTTCCCATGAAGCCACTAGAAGCCATGTTCTTCCACTGGACCAGCCACTGCATGGCTGCTACGTTCTGACGTGGAATCTGTCTAGTTTGTAGAACACTGACAGGGCTTGTTTTAACATGGCCATTTTCAATAATCAGTCATAGGTATGGACTAGGAATTACATGTTGGCCAATGCACATTTTCAGTTGACTAACATGAAACACCGAGTGCAACACGTACTGACATACATACAGAGTACATACTATCTTTTGCTTTTGAGGTTTTATATTGCGATGATTTGCTTGATCTATTTTCTTCACTGGTGTTGCAATGGTGTTTAGTGGTGCTTTCATTTTCAAATTATTTCCACTCCTATTGTTGCATACGTTCATAACAAAGCCATATATTATGTTGTGAGTGTTTTTCTTTTCGTTTTTGCAGATACTCGACAATGGATGATGAGGAACCTACTGATGGGTCTTTCTCATCACGATTTTTAGCCTCTCGGTTGCACATGGTTGTGCACAAACTTCTGGAAGTTGATGATGTTAAGTGGGCAGTCATAAACCAATGCAGCTTCGGATCGATATTGAATATCGCCTCATTCTTTGTACCAGGCGATCTTATGGACTGGGTGATTATGAAAATTGACCCCGATCGAAGCATGTTCAGGTATACCCCATGCTTGGCCAATATGTTTGTTGCATTGCTTTTCTTGTCAGATAGCTCCTCATCTTTTTATTTTTCTAGTCAATGACATGTGTCTTGCTATTGCTTGTTCTTTCTCAGTCATAAAAAGAAGACTATGCTTTTTACGAGCGACATGGTGCAAAAAAATTCAATGTCCCATCCAGGACAAAGACGTTGGAGCTACCGAAGAGGAATGAACCACACGAGCTGCATGACATCTACCGAGTAGGGGCAAGGGCCCCCATCAAGCATTGTACCAGTGTGCTTGAGGAGGCGAGCAACACTGATGTTGTGACCATAGAGATAACTTGGGTCCTACCATGCCTCGCCCTCGTGCTAACCCCTAGCACTAGCAACACGATACCTCTAGACTATCTTGCTAGCCTGAAGGACATGGCTGAACTCAATCAGTTTGCATGGGACGAGCATATTTCTGGTTGTTGCTATGAGAGAGGTGAAGAAGTACCAACAAAAGAGGGAGGCTGGGTTAGCTGTCTTCTGGATCGGTGGTTGTCTACCGATATTTGCGGCATGCCCATTTCATTTTCTTTTTTCAAGTTCATTTTTTTTCTCTGGTTGCAACAAGCCATGTTAATACTCTCGACTTTCCTTTGTTTTCATCAATAAAATACAGCTAATATACATGGACTTTCTGGATGTTCCTAGGACATTCGCTACTAAGCACATGTTGAACTACACACTTCCCAGGTTGTGCTGCGTTCGTGATGATGATTTCAAACTGGTTGCATAAATTGATAGGAACAAGCTCACACTTCACAAGATTGATTTTCGCTAGTTCGGTAGTTGCCCAGCTTCCAGCTTCATCAAATTTTCGCTGGAGCTGGGCCGAACGGGCTGGCTTCGAGAAGCTAGCTTCCCGGATCTGACGAAGATCTACGTACAAAAAACGAGAGCAGCACTTCTGGCGATCCAAGAAAAAGGGAAGCGGGAGTTAGGCGAAATTACGGAGGAGTGCCACCGCGAAGTGACTCGAGAGGCACGTACCGGTTCGCTATGTTCTCTCTCCCCTCTTATTACGTCCTCCCGAGGCGACGTGGGCAGATCGCTACCTTTCCCTCTGTACTGGGCCAGGCCCAGCCACTCTCCTCATGTGCCCGATTGGGCCTAAGGCCACTTTACGTGTTGAGCCGGCTGGGCTCCGGTCCGCTCATGCAGGTTGGCCTGCCGGCAAGCACCAGAAGCTGGAGTTAGCAAGCCGAACAGTTTCCATCGATCGCGATCCCGTGAAAGAAGCCAGCATGGAAAATAGAAGCTAGATTTATGGATCCAGTGAAGCCAGAGGACTACCGAACAGGCCATAAGATGAAAGCTCAATCTAATTTTATTCTTACTTGTTTTTGTTTGTTTGTTGTTGTCCAGCTTATGTTATTGGTTGTTTGTAGCTTTGTCCTTTGTCAGAGGCGCCATACACAACACATGAGGCCCGCAATGAAGTCGAGGGCTAGAACCAACAGCACGGGGGCGAAGCAAACATACCTGATGCACCAAGTGTGCAAGTCCCGAATGATAATGAGATATGCGACGAGGTTTGTGGCTATCTGGACCAGTGATTGCACCCACTGCCTTCAAGCCTAGACTTGGAGGTACATATATACCTTTTTGCCTTGTTTTTTAGTCAGTAGACATGTTTTATATTTAAATATATTTTCCTATCCTCACATATCAGCTTTTTGTGATTTCCTTTCTTGTCCTCATTGTGTTTTTTGTTCGAAGCAGATCCCAAAGCACATGCAACGCATATTTATGAGAAGCATAAGAAGTTGTATGCTGTTGAGGTGAAGAACACTTTGGCTTCGGTTGGGCAGGTTATACATGCTATCTTCTGTAAGCGGATGGGAGAGCTTTTGGTGGAAGCTCACTCCACCAAGACAAGTAGCAAGGAGCATGAGGGTGAGGAAGGAGATGTTGCGTTTGTTGTCAACGCAACAGCTGCGCCTGTTACAAGTGCGGAAATGCCTCAGCAAAACAAGCTAGGCTCGACAGCCAAGTTGCAACTGGTTCCAATATCAACAATGCTCAAGGTACCTCCAAGTCTAGGCTTGAAGGCCCATGTGGAGTTGCGATCAAGTAAGAAAGGAACATGTGGAGTTGAAACAGGATGAGGTGGAATAGGAGGATGCGACACATGAGGATGCAGAGGCAATATTAAATGTTGATTGCATCAAGGAGGTTTCGGGGGACACCGCCAAGGCCGACAAGATGATTCTATCACAGGGCATAGTGCAGGCAATGTAGGCAGCTGCCTTGGAATGGGAAGATGGCTCATCTTCTAACCTTTTCCAGAGGGAAGTGCAGACTATGAGTGGTTTAAAAGCATACATGAGAGTCTATCTAAATCTTTGCACACTCCAAACTCAGTTGCTACCTTCTCTGTTGTGCAACAACCGGGTTCAGCAGGGCCTACCATTGATGACACTCCAAAGATAGCAAGGCAAACTGAGATCTCGGTCCCAAAATATGACAATTCCTCAAAGCTTCCAATGCCAACTGACATCCCTGGGCCTCTTTTTGATACTGATCCAAAGCTTCCTAGGCCAACTGACATCCAGAAGGCCATTTATGATGTATCTCCAATTGTTGTTGCAACCCCTTTTTTGTGTTGGATCTCTAGGTTTGTCTCACCCTTGCATTTTCATTTTTTTAACCTTTTTTGCAAGCATACCTCATGTTGCAAGCTTTTTTTATATGGAAGAGACTAACTATACTCATGCAACATTTCCCTTTTTCTTTTTGGTGACCATGCAAGATACAACAGCTAAAGCGGGGTCACAACATCCATTGGAGAAGAATGTTAAGTCTACTAGTGGGCTAAGCAATCATGTGAAGAAGACCAACAAGAAAAAGGTTGCCCAGTCGCCTGATTGTGTGCTGAAGATGAAGAAGATCAAGATTGATGCAATCGGGGATGCTTTGCACCAGCAGTATGTCATGAATAGATCTCAGATAAGGAGACCGAAGAAGGCGAAATTTTGTGAGTTTACTCACATGTTTTCTTTTTGGTCTTCTTATATTTTTTGATTTTTTTTGCTTGTTTTGTTTTGATTCAAACGCAGGGATCGGAGGGGGTGCTAGCCGTTAAAACCTTTTTTGATTGTTTACGATGCATCCCTTTTTTGAATTTGCAACCCTTATTTCACTCAAATAGAGGGCTTCCACACCTCTCTCTAGAACTTCCATGCCTCCTTGAACCCACAAGCTGAGATTCACGATGAGGTCACGACTGTTTATCTTAAAACATTCAACATAGAGCAAATGGGCAACAAGAAGAAGCCAAAGAAGTTTGCATTCTAGTTTTTATGAGTGCTAGTGCACACATTCTCTACCATGCATCTTTCTTATCCCCTGTCATCGCAACATGAACATGGCAATCATTTTTCATGCTTGTGTTTCTGTTGCGGTTTTTTCCAAGTACAACTTGTTGTTGAGCCTGATGTATTTGATCCCAAAAAGTGCGAAAGAGAATCCAGGAAGGCTTGTGAGAAGAACAAATATCTCAAAATGTGATCTAGTAAGCTTTCTCTTTTTACTCCATTTTTTCTTCTAACTTTTCCAACTTTTATTTTGTTGTGTTTCCTTTTCCCATTTTCCGAGCTAAAGGTCTTGCCTTTTTTTGTTGCTTGTTCCGTTGCAGCTTTTCTTCAGAGTTGTCCACAAGAGGCATTGGGTTGTGATGGTTGTAAACCTTTTTCACGAGCAATTCAATATCTTCGACTCCATCAAGAATGCCAAAGATGTACAATTGCTCGGGAGGTCACTAATAATTTGGTAATGCTCATGTTTGAGAGAGGCGCAACATACAATTTTTTTTTCCTTTTTGGTAATGCTCTATGTTGTAAACCTCTTGCACAACCGCGTTTCACGTTTTTGTGTGTTCCATTAAGTAAGATCACAAACATCAAGAGAGTGGCAAGGATTGAGCCATCATTCAAACATGATCTGGATTGTTTCCAGGTGTTCACTCTGGTCTACCTGCAGCAAGCAACATAGTAAGTACCATAGTAAGGAAACACGTTCAATTTTGTTCATTTTTCTTATGTTTCGTTTATTTTCCACACACACCTTCTCGTATTTGTCAATTAATGGTTGTGTGTTTTCAGCTATGATTGCAGCTATTCTGATATTCTATACTTGAAGAACTTTGATGGTGTTATTATGACATCATTTGACTAGGTGTGTTGCTCTGGAAATCAAGACGCACTTTTGTTGGGAGTTTTTGGGTGGCCAGAGGAATGTGCCCTGTTTAGAACGGTTGCCTTTTTTCCTTGTTTCTTTAAACTTTGTCTTTTTTTTGCAGGGGTAAAGGGAGTTTTATTGCAAAATTATAGAGTTACAGTCTTGAGGCCACAAATCCTCAATAGAAGGAGGTACTGAGCCCAACCACACAGCAGTAGTTCACTTCGTGCGGCTATAGTGGGCCAGTCGATCGGCAACTCTATTCTGAGAACGGTGAATCTTCAGAGGAAAAAACTCCCTAGTACCTAACAAGTCCTTGATCTCCAATACAAGGTGGCCATAAGCTGATCTACAGAGTGCATTGTTCAACAGACTGGATAACGCTTCTGAAGAATCCGACTGCACCACCACCGGAAGGTCCGAGTGTTGAATAGCAAGTGCCATAGCTTGCATTAACGCATGCAGTTCCGCCTCCAGCGAGTCATTGCAGTGGAATATGAAACGGTATGCTGCGAAAAGGACTGCACCATCTGAGTTTCTAAGCACCATACCAGCTGCCGCCGTACCGTCATCCTTTTGGAATGATCCATCCACCGATAGAGCTACCTTCCTAGCGGGGGGCGCCGGCCATGGAGATGTGGGCGGCCGGACAACGCTCGCGTTGGGTGTGGCCTCTAGGATAGGCATCTTGCCTTTTAAAATCTCATCTGTTGAGTACCTCCCAACCAGTTTGATCGACTTGTAGTAGCTGTCCAAGTATTCAACATTAGCATGAACTGGCGTACACTCCTTCCCATGCATCAAGTCATTCCGCATCTGCCAAATCCTCCAGACCAGCATAATTAGCATATCCCTCACATATGTGGTGCACTTGCTTAATAAGGACAGTAGCCATTCTTTTCCAGAGTCAAGAAGCATGTCATCTGCCGGTATTGGCCATCGACGCCGCATGTTCACCCACAGGATTCTTGCATGCGTACATGCTACCAGCGCATGGTACGTGTTCTCCTCCTCCACACCACAAAGAGCGCACGTCGATCTCGTCGATAAGTGTCTATATTGTTTGCACTTTTGTGTAGCCAGGGTACCGGTAACAATCCTCCAAGCGGTAATCTTCATTTTTTGTGGGACAGCAGATTTCCAGACGAGGTTCCACAAAGAGCGCTCCCCGTCCGGGTTAATGCTAGACGAGCCAATGGCGAAGGCAGCGTTGTGTTCCTGAGAGGCAAGCCTGTAAGCACTTTTGACCGTGAACAGACCGCTCTTTTCCGGGGCCCAGGACAGAAAATCATCTTGTTGGCGAGGAGAGGTTCTGATTTTTTGAATATGGACCACATCCATTGGCCAGAAAAACTCATTCAGCCTGTCTGCTTTCCAAGCACCATTGTCGTCTAAGAAATCCGACACTCGATTCAGTCTGCAACTCCTTTTAGGAGTAATTGGCCGGAAGGAGTCAGGTCTCGGGATCCACGCATCCCTCCATGTACGTATCGAAGTGCCATTGCCCACACGCCAAATTACCCCTTTCTTAACCAGCTCAAGACCGTATAAAATTTCCTTCCACACCTCCGAACTACTGTTTGGGAAAATAGTGCCCAATAACTGGCCATGTGGGTAGTACTTGGCTTTTAACAATCTTGAGCACAGACTATCAGGTGAGACCAGAAGCCTCCACGCTTGTTTAGCTAATAGAGCTTGATTAAAAGATCTCATGTCGCGGAAGCCCATACCCCCCATGGATTTAGGCAGCCTCAGCTTGTCCCAACTCATCCATGCCATCTTCCTTTTCCCCTTCTCAACGCCCCACCAGTAATGGCGAATCATACGTGTGAGCTCATCACAAACCGATGCTGGGAGCTTGAAAATGCTCATCACATACGTAGGAATGGCCTGGGCAACGGCCTTGATGAGAATCTCTTTATTACCCGAGGACACATATTGCTCACTCCAATCAACAAGCCTCTTCCGCGATCGATCTTGAGTAGTTTCAAAGCTACCCTTATGCATTCTTCCTTCAGGGACCGGCAAACCCAAATATTTTGGTTCAAAAACCTCCTGAGTAATCTCCAAAACAGTCTTCACCTCCTGTATCACATTAGACTGGCAGTGATTTGAGAAGAGGATGGAACACTTCGACGGATTAATGAGTTGTCCCGTCGCCGACGCATACGTGTTCAACAAACCCTTTACCAAAGTTGCCTGCTGCTCTGACGCATGGAAGAGCAGGAGAGAGTCGTCCGCAAACAGAAGATGAGAAATCTCCGGCGCATTTCTGCTGATTTTGACCCCCTGAAGATCATCCTCCCTCGTAGCCTTATTTATGATAGCAGAAAGGGCATCAGCTACAAAAAGGAAGAGAAAGGGGGATAGCGGATCAGCTTGACGGAGCCCCCTGGATGGGGTGAACGCCTCCAATAACTTGCCATTAAACTTTACCGAATATTTCACCGAAGATACGCATGCCATCACGCGAGAAATCCAGGTATGAGAAAAGCCCCATTTAGCTAGAGCCTTCTCCAAGAACTCCCAATCCACCCGATCATAGGCTTCGGAAAGATCGAGCTTATAGGCACATAGGGCGGGCGAATTAATTTTTGCTTCCTGGATATGATGGATACACTCGAAGGCAATGATGGAATTATCAGATATGAGCCTCCCTAGAATAAAAGCGCTTTGATTTTCCGATATGAGGTCAGCTAGGAGAGGCCGTAATCTGTTCACCATGCATTTAGAAACAACTTTATACACCACGTTACACAGGCTAATCGGTCTGAAGTCTTTCAGTTCCTTAGGATGGGGAATCTTCGGGATAAGAACGATCGCCGTGTCATTAACTCCCTCAGGCATAATGCCTGTAATAAAAAAGTCCTGTACTGCAGCCACAATATCCTCCTTCAACATCGCCCAATTCCGTTGGTAAAATCTTGCTGGGAGGCCATCACATCCCGGGGCTTTTAAAGGGCCGATTTGAAAGAGGGCATCTGAAATTTCCGTATCAGAATAAGGCTTACAAAGAGACTCATTCATCTCGTTCATAACCTTGGGAGCAATACACTCAAGCACCTCCCCTGGTGATAGGGTGGGGTCCTTTGTAAAAACCTCCTTGAAATATGATCGCGCCATCCGCTCCATTTCCGTCGGGACGCTGCACCAAGAACCATCATTTTTCTGTAAACGCTGAGTAAGGTTTCGTCGAGTTCGCCATACTGCTTGGCGATGCAAGTGTTTTGTGTTGCGCTCGCCCTCCTTCAACCAGGTTATACGTGACCGCTGGAGCCACATCATCTCCTCCCTATAGAGTAACTCGTCCAGCTGGTTCATTTTTGATCGTATAAGAGCACGGCCAGCCCCGGACAACTGAAGTTCAGCCAACTGGGAACAGAGAGACTCGATATCTTTCGGGACATTGCCAAAGTGTGATTTACTCCACTGTTTCAGATCCTTCATCATCTCCTTCAACGAGTTTGCTACCGAGACAAGATTGCCAAGTGGACGATGCTTATTCCAACTCCCAGCAATCGTGTCTGGCAGTGTGGGATCCCGTTCCACATTATTTCATAGCGCATCACCGTCACCCTACGGTGTTTATTCTGCACCCCTTCCACTTGGATCAAGAGGGGACTATGATCAGAGCACGACGTTGCGAGGTGGAGCACCCTCGCCGCCGGAAACAAGTCTCGCCAGGCTTCGTCCGCACACGCCCGATCCAACCGAACTTGGACGTTTCGGTCTAGTGCCTGGCCATTATTGTATGTAAAGGGGATGCCACAGAAGCCGAGATCTTCTAGTTCACACACCTGTAGGCAATCCCTGAATGACGCCATTTGGGATTCAGAGCGCATGGACCGGGACAGATGCTCGTGCTGCCACAGGGCTTCATTGTAGTCACCACAAACCAACCACGGATCCGTAGAGGTAGCCCGAAGCCTACAGAGATGCTCCCACATACGATATCTGTTCTCCACTCTCGGTTCGCCATAGACAAAGGTGCCTCTCCAAGTCAAACCGGCACCCCCGTCTGTAATGCTAACATCAATGTATCTACTGCATGAATCTAGAATTGTTACAGCCAGCGACTCATCCCAAAAGAGAGCTAAGCCACCACTCCTTCCATCACTACTGACACCATGAAAACCCTTGAGGCCTAGCCTCCAACGTAACTTCTCAATCCTCGAGGACTGCTGTCTAGTCTCGCAAAGGAAAACTAGCTTGGGGTTATTGGCTTTTGAGAGGGCCAACACCTCACGAACTGTCCGGCGGTCCCCCCTGGCAGTTCCACGATAGGATATTCATTGCGTCTGGCGGTCCTCCTCGAGGGAGGCCGCCGATATCTCATTGGTATCATTCTCTTTGGCGAGTCTTGCATGTTTGCTGCTTGACGTGCTACTAGTAGGCGAAGCAGGTGTGCCTAGATCCGTCCCACTACCATCAGTGATAGCAAGGACCGGTTTCAGAGCACCAGAGGCCCTGTTTGCCTCAATTGTGTCCTCCTCCATGTTCAGCCTCTTCCTGGCATCCCGGTCCACCTCCATCCTAGCCACGTGATCCTTCAAAGGACTTGTAGCTGTATCCCTAGTATCTGGGTCTTGGTCTTTCTTTGAGGGTCTTGGGGTACCTGCCGGGCTACTCGGCCTCCCCTGTTGCCGTGGATTAGAGGCATTGCCATTGTTCAAATCAGTCCTAGATCTGTTCGGTCCATCGGCATACAGCCAATCCCCATACTTGAGCTTCTTAATGTCATGAATTCCCAGACCGCACTCTTTATGATCATGGCCGATCAGGCCGCAAGCCTTGCAAAAACGAGCCAATTTCTCGTAGCGCACCAAGTACATCTGCCTTTCCTTGGCTCGGACTATGCTCACAAACTTCGTAAGGGGCTTTTGGATGTCATGATTAATCCTCACCCTTACGTAATCACCACAGGTATTCCCATTCAAACGCATCTCCATAATTTCCCCTGCACCCTTCAACAATTTCTCTACAATATTCTCTTTGCAAAAGGGGTCAGGCAACTTGTGTATCTGTAGCCAGATTGGCATATGATCAAACACAACATCCTCAGCCCTGCTGAATCCATCGTACGGGCATAGCAGCACCGCCATGTTACGGTAAATCCATGGCCCTTGCGACATGATGCGTTCCCAATCTCCCAAACAGGATGCTTGAACCACAAATCTATTGGGACCGACGGGCCGGAATCTCACCAGTTGCGCAGGGTTCCAAGCAGCCCTCATGTCCTTGTAGAAGGCAAAGGGGGAGAAGCTCTTCTCGGTGTGCACCCTTGCGAGGGCAAGCCACCGAACACTTTCCTTGATCACTGGATCATCCTCGTCGATTTCCACATCATTGAACTCTTCCTCGTTGAGATCTAACTGGTCAAAGAAATCTTCCAGATTAGGGTTAGCTGTTGCCGAGGCGCCGCCGCTCGTGGACGAGATGGCATCCTCAGGGGAGGCCATCGTAGCGCAGTCACCGGGGCACCGCGCGACAAAGCCCGGCGGAGACGTGGGTGGCTGTAGTGGAAGACTCGGGGCGATTGGATCGCTGCCGAGGAGAAAAACCCTAGCCGCGAGAGCCTAGGGGAAAAAAAGGCAACGCAGAGAAGTTTTAAACTTTGACTTACTATCTTTGTTCTTTTTTGGTATCAGGAATACATCACAAACCTCCGTAAATGCATCGCAGCAAATCTGCTGAGGCTGCAGAGTAGTTGAAGAAGTTGCCGAATCGATCAAGGGAAAGGAAATGGTGTTTGAGCTGCGACAACAGGGATGCTATTTGGTGGGCTGGAGTGGTGTGCTCACAGGGGCCAGTGGTTTTTTCTTTGTTTTGCTCATATATTTTGAAAGTCATCAGATATGAAAAAAAACCATCGAATATGAAAAAAAATCATAAAATTTCGAAAAAGTTCATCAAATTTGAGAACAAGTTTTGGAAAAATTTCATGGATTTTCAAAACAAATCATCACGGATTTGAGAAAAAATTCATGAATTTGAAGAAAAGTTCACGTGTTTCGAAAAAAGTTCACAAATTTGAAAAAAGTTCATGGATTTTGAAAAAAAAATTGTGGATTTGAAAAAGGTTCACGGATTTGATTTTTTCGCAAATTTAGGAAAACTCATGATTTTTAAAAAGTTCACGAATTTTTAAAAATAATAAAAAAGAAAAAACAGTAGAAAACCCGGCCAAAACAAAAATTGAAATAAACCAAACTTGAGAAACCACTATGTTATTTTAGCGTTATACTTAAAGAAGAGAAAAGAAGCATAGGAGTCACGTGCGTTATCGTGATGTGTACGATACTTAGGCCTTGTACAATGCTAGATGCTTAGGGTGGTGCTTAGAAAAATAAACCGGGTTTTTCTGAAGCACCGATGCCTATTTCTACAGGAGAGATGCCTAGTTAAGCGTCTACCCTGTACAAATAAGCACCGGTGCTTAAGAGAAGCCTGATTTATTTCCCTAAGCACCTCCTCTAAGCACCTTGCATTGTACAAGGCCTTAGAGGTCTTGAGTTCGAAGTCGTGCGCGCGTATTTTCTGAACTGCAGCTTATTGGGCACTGTAGCCGCATGGGTCACTATGCCAGCGGTTTATTACTACTCCCTCCTTCCATCTATATAGGGCATAATGCATTTTTCAAGACCGCCTTTGACTATTGATAAGATTAATAATACATGAGATGTATAATGTGAAAATTATATCATTAGAAGCTCCTTTCACGTACGAATTTGACGATATGATTTGTGTAACTTCCATGTCATATATTATTGCTCTAACACTTGGTCAAAGTTAGCCTAAAAAAACGCATTAGGCCCTATATAGATGGAAGGAGGGAGTACTATTTTTTCATTTGCTTTTTTGAAAAATAAATATTTTAGAAGTTTCGTTTTTTTCAAAATAATAATTCTTGAAAAAAATAAACATTTAATTTTCATTTGTGAGGGATATTAGGAAAATGATTATGGTCAGCCAGCCGATTCAGCGCGGGTTGTCCGCCGCCACTAGCGCATGACACGTGTCCCCTATGGGTCCGTGCACCGCACTAATCCTTTCTCCCTTATCTTAGTTCAGTTGCTCGTTCTTTACCCCTTCCAAATCGAAAATCCGCATCTGAGCCCGGGCTCAGATGCTCCCGCTTAGAAAAAAATTCAAAACAAATACTAGAAAAATTCAAAAAAAATCCAATTTTTTTGTGTGGTAGATAATTTGATGCGTGGGGTCCGCTCCAAATTTCAACTCATTTGGATCTCTGAGCAGCTCTTGGCAAAAAAGACAAGTCAGGTCAAAACAGTTCGTGAACAATAAACTTTTTTACAGACCCAGATCTTGTCTTTTTTGCAGAGAGCTTCTCAAATGTCCAAACGAGTTGAAATTTGCAGCGAACCTCACGGATCAAATTATCTACCACACAAAAAAAGTTGGAATTTTTGAATTTTTCTAGTATTTTTTTTATTTTTTTCGTCGGAGCGGGTGCAGCTGAGCCCGGGAGCCAAATTGGCCTTCTCCTTCCAAATCCTCTTTTCTCTCTGAGCTCTCTTTATCATCTCTCATGGTCATGGGTGGCTAGCAACTCACGCACATGGAGAGGTCACCTGCACTAGTGAGGTGCCGCAGTTCGCCTACCCGTTGACTGCCTTCACCACGACCGTCGTCTGCTGCAGGACCGTTGGCTGCGGTGAAGCGCCCGAGTTTGGCACAGCCCCGGCGACCTCTTCCATGCAGTTCCCAATCATCATGGGCGGCATTTATGTTGGGTAACGTAGCATGCAATTTCAAAAAAAATTCTACGCTCACGCAAGATTTATCTAGAAGATGCATAGCAACGAGAGGGGGAGAGTGTTTCCACGTACCCTCGTAGACCGAAAGCGAAAGTGTTAGTTTAACGCGGTTGATGTAGTCGAACATCTTCGCGATTCAACCGATCAAGCACCGAACGTACGACACCTCCGAGTTCAGCACACATTCAGCTCGATGACGTCCCTCGAACTCTTGATCCAACAAAGTGTCGAGGGAGAGTTTCGTTAGCACGACCGCGTGGTGACGGTGATGGTGAATTGATCCGTGCAGGGCTTCGCTTAAGCACTACGACAATATGACCGAAGGAGCAAACTGTGGAGGGGGCGCCGCACATGGCTTGGAACAATTGATGTGTGTTAGAGGCGCCCCCTGCCCTCGTATATAAAGGAGGGAGAGGGGAGGAGGCCGACCTAGGGGCGCCCCAAGTGGGAGGAGTCCCACTTGGGCTCCTAGTCCAATTGGCCCCCCTTTCCTTTTACCGGAAAGGGAAAGGGGGAAGGAGAGGGAGGATGAGAAGGAAAGGGGGCGCCGCCCCTTCCCCTATCCAATTCGGACTCCTTTCCTTGGGGGGGGGGGGGGGCGCCACCACTTGTGGGCTGGCTTGAAGGAAATATGCCCTAGAGGCAATAATAAAGTTATTATTTATTTTCTTATTTCATGATAAATGTTTATTATTCATGCTAGAATTGTATTAACCGGAAACATAATACTTGTGTGAATACATAGACAAACAGAGTGTCACTAGTATGCCTCTACTTGACTAGCTCGTTGATCAAAGATGGTTATGTTTCCTAGCCATAGACATGAGTTGTCATTTGATTAACGGGATCACATCATTAGGAGAATGATGTGATTGACTTGACCCATTCCGTTAGCTTAGCACTTGATCGTTTAGTATGTTGCTATTGCTTTCTTCATGACTTATACATGTTCCTAAGACTATGAGATTATGCAACTCCCGTTTACCGGAGGAACACTTTGTGTGCTACCAAACGTCACAACGTAACTGGGTGATTATAAAGGTGCTCTACAGGTTTCTCCGAAGGTACTTGTTGGGTTGGCGTATTTCGAGATTAGGATTTGTCACTCCGATTGTCGGAGAGGTATCTCTGGGCCCTCTCGGTAATGCACATCACTTAAGCCTTGCAAGCATTGCAACTAAAGAGTTTGTTGCGAGATGATGTATTACGGAACGAGTAAAGAGACTTGCCGGTAACGAGATTGAACTAGGTATTGAGATACCGACGATCGAATCTCGGGCAAGTAACATACCGATGACAAAGGGAACAACGTATGTTGTTATGCGGTCTGACCGATAAAGATCTTCGTAGAATATGTGGGAGCCAATATGAGCATCTAGGTTCCGCTATTGGTTATTGACCGGAGACGTGTCTCGGTCATGTCTACATAGTTCTTGAACCCGCAGGGTCCGCACGCTTAACGTTACGATGATAGTTATATTATGAGTTTATATGTTTTGATGTACCGAAGGTTGTTCGGAGTCCCGGATGTGATCACGGACATGACGAGGAGTCTCGAAATGGTCGAGACATAAAGATTGATATATTGGACGACTATATGCGGACACCGGAAGTGTTCCGGGTGATTTCGGAGAAAACCGGAGTGCCGGAGGGTTACCGGAACCCCCCCGGGAGAAGTAATGGGCCTTATGGGCCTTAGTGGAGAGAGAGAGGGGCAGCCAGGAGGGGCCGCGCGCCCCCTCCCCCTCTGGTCCGAATTGGACTAGGAGAGGGGGGGCGGCGCCCCCCTTTCCTTCTCCCTCTCCCCCTTCCTTTCCCCCTCCTAGTAGGAGTAGGAAAGAGGGGAGTCCTACTCCTACTAGGAGGAGGAGGTCTCCTCCTGGCGCGCCAACAAGGGCCGGCCGGACTCCCCCTTGCTCCTTTATATACGGGGGCAGGGGGGCACCCCATAGACACAACAATTGATCTATTGATCTATTATCCGTGTGCGGTGCCCCTCTCCACCATATTACACCTCGATAATATCGTAGCGGTGCTTAGGAGAAGCCCTGCGTCGGTAGAACATCATCATCGTCACCACGTCGTCGTGCTGACAAAACTCTCCCTCAACACTCGGCTGGATCGGAGTTCGAGGGACGTCATCGAGCTGAACGTGTGCTGAACTCGGAGGTGCCGTGCGTTCGATACTTGATCGGTCGGATCGTGAAGACGTATGACTACATCAACCGCGTTGTGTTAACGCTTCCGCTTTCGGTCTACGAGGGTACATGGACAACACTCTCCCCTCTCGTTGCTATGCATCACCATGATCTTGCGTGTGCGTAGGAATTTTTTTGAAATTACTATGTTCCCCAACAGTGGCATCCGAGCCTGGTTTTATGCGTTGATGTTATATGCACGAGTAGAACACAAGTGAGTTGTGGGCGATATAAGTCATACTGCTTACCAGCATGTCATACTTTGGTTCGGCGGTATTGTGAGATGAAGCGGCCCGGACCGACATTACGCGTACGCTTACGCGAGACTGGTTTCACCGTTGCGAGCACTCGTTGCTTAAAGGTGATCGGCGGGTGTCTGTCTCTCTCATTTTAGTTGAACCGAGTGTGGCTACGCCCAGTCCTTGCGAAGGTTAAAACAACACAAACTTGACAAACTATCATTGTGGTTTTGATGCGTAGGTAAGAACGGTTCTTGCTAAGCCCGTAGCAGCCACGTAAAACTTGCAACAACAAAGTAGAGGACGTCTAACTTGTTTTTGCAGGGCACGTTGTGATGTGATATGGTCAAGACATGATACTGAATTTTATTGTATGAGATGATCATGTTTTGTAACCGAGTTATCGGCAACTGGCAGGAGCCATATGGTTGTCGCTTTATTGTATGCAATGCAATCGCCATGTAATTGTTTTACTTTATCACTAAGCGGTAGCGATAGTCGTAGAAGCAATAGTTGCCGAGACGACAACGATGCTATGATGGAGATCAAGGTGTCACGCCGATGACGATGCTTCGGAGATGGAGATCACAAGCACAAGATGATGATGGCCATATCATATCACTTATATTGATTGCATGTGATGTTTATCTTTTATGCATCTTATCTTGCTTTGATTGACGGTAGCATTATAAGATGATCCTTCACTAAATTATCAAAGTATAAGTGTTCTCCCTGAGTATGCACCGTTGCGAAAGTTCTTCGTGCTGAGACACCACGTGATGATCGGGTGTGATAGGCTCTACGTTCAAATACAACGGGTGCAAAACAGTTGCACACGCGGAATACTCAGGTTAAACTTGACGAGCCTAGCATATAACAGATATGGCCTCGGAACACGGAGACCGAAAGGTCGAGCGTGAATCATATAGTAGATATGATCAACATAGTGATGTTCACCGTTGAAACTACTCAATCTCACGTGATGATCGGACATGGTTTAGTTGATATGGATCATGTGATCACTTAGAGGATTAGAGGGATGTCTATCTAAGTGGGAGTTCTTAAGTAATATGATTAATTGAACTTGAATTTATCATGAACTTAGTACCTGATAGTATCTTGCTTGTCTATGTTGATTGTAGATAAATGGCTCGTGCTGTTGTTCCGTTGAATTTTAATGCGTTCCTTGAGAAAGCAAAGTTGAAAGATGATGGTAGCAATTACACGGACTGGGTCCGTAACTTGAGGATTATCCTCATTGCTGCACAGAAGAATTACGTCCTGGAAGCACCGCTGGGTGCCAGGCCTGCTGCAGGAGCAACACCAGATGTTATGAACGTCTGGCAGAGCAAAGCTGATGACTACTCGATAGTTCAGTGTGCCATGCTTTACGGCTTAGAACCGGGTCTTCAACGACGTTTTGAACGTCATGGAGCATATGAGATGTTCCAGGAGTTGAAGTTAATATTTCAAGCAAATGCCCGGATTGGGAGATATGAAGTCTCCAATAAGTTCTACAGCTGCAAGATGGAAGAGAATAGTTCTGTCAGTGAGCATATACTCAAAATGTCTGGGTATAACAATCACTTGATTCAACTGGGAGTTAATCTTCCGGATGATAGCGTCATTGACAGAATTCTCCAATCACTGCCACCAAGCTACAAGAGCTTTGTGATCAACTATAACATGCAAGGGATGGATAAGACAATTCCCGAGCTCTTCGCAATGCTAAAGGCTGCGGAGGTAGAAATCAAAAAGGAGCATCAAGTGTTGATGGTCAATAAGACCACCAATTTCAAGAAAAAGGGCAAAGGGAAGAAGAAGGGGAACTTCAAGAAGAACAACAAGCAAGTTGCTGCTCAGGAGAAGAAACCCAAGTCTGGACCTAAGCCTGAGACTGAGTGCTTCTACTGCAAGCAGACTGGTTACTGGAAGCGGAACTGCCCCAAGTATTTGGCGGATAAGAAGGATGGCAAGGTGAACAAAGGTATATGTGATATACATGTTATTGATGTGTACCTTACTAATGCTCGCAGTAGCACCTGGGTATTTGATACTGGTTCTGTTGCTAATATTTGCAACTTGAAACAGGGGCTACGGATTAAGAGAAGATTGGCTAAGGACGAGGTGACGATGCGCGTGGGAAATGGTTCCAAAGTCGATGTGATCGCGGTCGGCACGCTACCTCTACATCTACCTTCGGGATTAGTTTTAGACCTAAATAATTGTTATTTGGTGCCAGCGTTAAGCATGAACATTATATCTGGATCTTGTTTGATGCGAGACGGTTATTCATTTAAATCAGAGAATAATGGTTGTTCTATTTATATGAGTAATATCTTTTATGGTCATGCACCCTTGAAGAGTGGTCTATTTTTGTTGAATCTCGATAGTAGTGATACACATATTCATAATATTGAAACCAAAAGATGCAGAGTTGATAATGATAGTGCAACTTATTTGTGGCACTGCTGTTTAGGTCATATCGGTGTAAAGCGCATGAAGAAACTCCATACTGATGGACTTTTGGAACCACTTGATTATGAATCACTTGGTACTTGCGAACCGTGCCTCATGGGCAAGATGACTAAAACGCCGTTCTCCGGAAGTATGGAGAGAGAAACAGATTTGTTGGAAATCATACATACAGATGTATGTGGTCCGATGAATATTGAGGCTCGTGGCGGATATCGTTATTTTCTCACCTTTACAGATGATTTGAGCAGATATGGGTATATCTACTTAATGAAACATAAGTCTGAAACATTTGAAAGGTTCAAAGAATTTCAGAGTGAAGTTGAAAATCATCGTAACAAGAAAATAAAGTTTCTACAATCAGATCGTGGAGGAGAATATTTGAGTTACGAGTTTGGTCTACATTTGAAACAATGCGGAATAGTTTCGCAACTCACGCCACCCGGAACACCACAACGTAATGGTCTGTCCGAACGTCGTAATCGTACTTTACTAGATATGATGCGATCTATGATGTCTCTTACCGATTTACCGCTATCGTTTTGGGGTTATGCTTTGGAGACGGCTGCATTCACGTTAAATAGGGCACCATCAAAATCCGTTGAGACAACGCCTTATGAACTGTGGTTTGGCAAGAAACCAAAGTTGTCGTTTCTTAAAGTTTGGGGCTGCGATGCTTATGTGAAAAAACTTCAACCTGATAAGCTCGAACCCAAAATCGGAGAAATGTGTCTTCATAGGATACCCAAAGGAGACTGTTGGGTACACCTTCTATCACAGATCCAAAGGCAAAACTTTTGTTGCTAAATTCGAAAATTTTCTAGAGAAGGAGTTTCTCTCGAAAGAAGTGAGTGGGAGGAAAGTAGAACTTGATGAGGTAACTGTACCTGCTCCCTTATTGGAAAGTAGTTCATCACATAAACCAGTTTCTGCGACACCTGCGCCAATTAGTGAGGAAGTTAATGATGATGATCATGAAACTTTAGATCAAGTTATTGCTGAACCTCGTAGATCAACCAGAGTACGATCCGCACCAGAGTGGTACGGTAATCCTGTTCTGGAGGTTATGTTACTAGACCATGACGAACCTACGAACTATGAAGAAGCGATGGTGAGCCCAGATTCCGCAAAATGGCTTGAGGCCATGAAATCCGAGATGGGATCCATGTACGAGAACAAAGTATGGACTTTGGTTGACTTGCCCGATGATCGGCAAGCCATTGAAAATATATGGATCTTCAAGAAGAAGACTGACGCTGACGGTAATGTTACTGTCTATAAAGCTCGACTTGTTGCGAAAGGTTTTCGACAAGTTCAAGGGATTGACTACGATGAGACCTTCTCACCCGTAGCGATGCTTAAGTCTGTCCGAATCATGTTAGCAATTGCCGCATTTTATGATTATGAAATTTGGCAAATGGATGTCAAAACTGCATTCCTGAATGGATTTCTGGAAGAAGAGTTGTATATGATGCAACCGGAAGGTTTTGTCGATCCAAAGGAAGCTAACAAAGTGTGCAAGCTCCA
The DNA here is from genome assembly GCF_002575655.3 of Aegilops tauschii subsp. strangulata. Classification (NCBI taxonomy): domain Eukaryota; kingdom Viridiplantae; phylum Streptophyta; class Magnoliopsida; order Poales; family Poaceae; genus Aegilops; species Aegilops tauschii. The sequence continues at coordinate 8,076,078 of NC_053039.3, forward strand.
GCGATCCATTTATGGACCGGTGCAAGCCTCTCGGAGTTGGAATAAACGCTTTGATAGTGTGATCAAAGCATTTGGTTTTATACAGACTTTTGGAGAAGCCTGTATTTACAAGAAAGTGAGTGGGAGCTCTGTAGCATTTCTGATATTATATGTGGATGACATATTGCTGATTGGAAATGATATAGAATTTCTGGATAGCATAAAGGGATACTTGAATAAGAGTTTTTCAATGAAAGACCTCGGTGAAGCTGCGTATATATTGGGCATCAAGATTTATAGAGATAGATCAAGACGCTTAATTGGACTTTCACAAAGCACATACCTTGACAAATTTTTGAAAAAGTTCAAAATGGATCAAGCAAAGAAAGGGTTCTTGCCTGTGTTACAAGGTGTGAAATTGAGTAAGACTCAATGCCCGACCACTGCAGAAGATAGAGAGAAGATGAAAGATGTTCCCTATGCTTCAGCCATAGGCTCTATCATGTATGCAATGCTGTGTACCAGACCTGATGTATGCCTTGCTATAAGTCTAGCAGGAAGGTACCTGAGTAATCCAGGAGTGGATCACTGGACAGCGGTCAAGAACATCCTGAAATACCTAAAAAGGACTAAGGATATGTTTCTCGTTTATGGAGATGACAAAAAGCTCATCGTAAATGGTTACGTCGATGCAAGCTTTGACACTGATCCGGACGATTCTAAATCGCAAACCAGATACGTATTTACATTGAACGGTGGAGTTGTCAGTTGGTGCAGTTCTAAACAAAGTGTCGTGGCGGGATCTACGTGTGAAGCGGAGTACATAGCTGCTTCGGAAGCAGCAAATGAAGGAGTCTGGATGAAGGAGTTCATATCCGATCTAGGTGTCATACCTAGTGCATCGGGTCCAATGAAAATCTTTTGTGACAATACTGGTGCAATTGCCTTAGCAAAGGAATCCAGATTTCACAAGAGAACCAAGCACATCAAAAGACACTTCAATTCCATCCGGGATTTAGTCCAGGTGGGAGACATAGAAATTTGCAAGATACATACGGATCTGAATGTTGCAAACCCGTTAACCTGAGCCTCTTCCACGAGCAAAACATGATCAGCACCAAGGCTCCATGGGTGTAAGAATCATTACTGTGTAATCTAGATTATTGACTCTAGTGCAAGTGGGAGACTGAAGGAAATATGCCCTAGAGGCAATAATAAAGTTATTATTTATTTCCTTATTTCATGATAAATGTTTATTATTCATGCTAGAATTGTATTAACCGGAAACATAATACTTGTGTGAATACATAGACAAACAGAGTGTCACTAGTATGCCTCTACTTGACTAGCTCGTTGATCAAAGATGGTTATGTTTCCTAGCTATAGACATGAGTTGTCATTTGATTAACGGGATCACATCATTAGGAGAATGATGTGATTGACTTGACCCATTCCGTTAGCTTAGCACTTGATCGTTTAGTATGTTGCTATTGCTTTCTTCATGACTTATACATGTTCCTAAGACTATGAGATTATGCAACTCCCGTTTACCGGAGGAACACTTTGTGTGCTACCAAACGTCACAACGTAACTGGGTGATTATAAAGGTGCTCTACAGGTGTCTCCGAAGGTACTTGTTGGGTTGGCGTATTTCGAGATTAGGATTTGTCACTCTGATTGTCGGAGAGGTATCTCTGGGCCCTCTCGGTAATGCACATCACTTAAGCCTTGCAAGCATTGCAACTAATGAGTTTGTTGCGGGATGATGTATTACGGAACGAGTACAGAGACTTGCCGGTAATGAGATTGAACTAGGTATTGAGATACCGACGATCGAATCTCGGGCAAGTAACATACCGATGACAAAGGGAACAACGTATGTTGTTATGCGGTCTGACCGATAAAGATCTTCGTAGAATATGTGGGAGCCAATATGAGCATCCAGGTTCCGCTATTGGTTATTGACCGGAGACGTGTCTCGGTCATGTCTACATAGTTCTCGAACCCGTAGGGTCCTCACGCTTAACGTTATGATGACAGTTATATTATGAGTTTATATGTTTTGATGTACCGAAGGTTGTTCGGAGTCCCGGATGTGATCACGGACATGACGAGGAGTCTCGAAATGGTCGAGACATAAAGATTGATATATTGGACGACTATATTCGGACACCGGAAGTGTTCCGGGTGATTTCGGAGAAAACCGGAGTGCCGGAGGGTTACCGGAACCCCCCGGGAGAAGTAATGGGCCTTATGGGGCTTAGTGGAGAGAGAGAGGGGCAGCCAGGAGGGGCCGCGCCCCCCCTCCCCCTCTGGTCCGAATTGGACTAGGAGAGGGGGGGGGGGCGGCGCCCCCCTTTCCTTCTCCCTCTCCCCCTTCCTTTCCCCCTCCTAGTAGGAGTAGGAAAGAGGGGAGTCCTACTCCTACTAGGAGGAGGACTCCTCCTCCTGGCGCGCCAACAAGGGTCGGCCGGCCTCCCCCTTGCTCCTTTATATACGGGGGCAGGGGGCACCCCATAGACACAACAATTGATCTATTGATCTATTAGCCGTGTGCGGTGCCCCTCTCCACCATATTACACCTCGATAATATCGTAGCGGTGCTTAGGCGAAGCCCTGCGTCGGTAGAACATCATCATCGTCACCACGCCGTCGTGCTGACTAAACTCTCCCTCAACACTCGACTGGATCGGAGTTCGAGGGACGTCATCGAGCTGAACGTGTGCTGAACTCGGAGGTGCCGTGCGTTCGGTACTTGATCGGTCGGATCGTGAAGACGTACGACTACATCAACCGCGTTGTGTTAACGCTTCCGCTTTCGGTCTACGAGGGTACGTGGACAACACTCTCCCCTCTCGTTGCTATGCATCACCATGATCTTGCGTGTGCGTAGGAATTTTTTTGAAATTACTACGTTCCCCAACATGGCTTGCCTCCCTCCTATGGCCCATATCTTCCCCCGGGGGCTCCGGTAACCCCCCCGGTACTCCGATACGTACACGATACATTCCAAAACACTTCCGGTGTCCGTATACTACCGTCCAATATATCAATCTTTACCTCTTGACCATTTCGAGACTCCTCGTCATGTCCGTGATCTCATTTGGGACTCCGAACAATCTTCGGTCACCAAATCACATAACTCATAATACAAATCGTCATCGAACATTAAGCGTGCGGACCCTACGGGTTTGAGAACTATATATGTAGACATGACCGAGACACCCCTCTGGTTAATAACCAACATCGGAACCTGGATGCTCATATTGGTTCCTACATATTCTACGAAGATCTTTATCGGTCAAACCATAATGACAACATACGTCATTCCCTTTGTCATCGGTATGTTACTTGCCCGAGATTCGATCGTCGGTATCTTCATACCTAGTTCAATCTCGTTACTGGCAAGTCTCTTTACTCGTTCTGTAATGCATCATCCCATAACTAACTCATTAGTCAAATTGCTTGCAAGGCTTATCATGATGTGCATTACCAAGAGGGCCCAGAGATACCTCTCCGATACTCGGAGTGACAAATCCTAATCTTGATCTATGCCAACCCAACAAACACCTTCGGAGATACCTGTAGAGCATCTTTATAATCACCCAGTTACGTTGTGACGTTTGATAGCACACAAGGTATTCCTCTGGTATTCGGGAGTTGCATAATCTCATAGTCAAAGGAATATGTATAAGTCATGAAGAAAGCAATAGCAATAAAACTTAACGATCATTATGCTAACCTAACGGATGGGTCTTGTCCATCACATCATTCTCCTAATGATGTGATCTCGTTCATCAAATGACGACACATGTCTATGGTTAGGAAACTTAACCATCTTTGATTAACGAGCTAGTCTAGTAGAGGCATACTAGGGACATTGTGTTTTGTCTATGTATTCACACATGTATCAAGTTTCCGGTTAATACAATTATAGCATGAATAATAAACATTTATCATGATATAAGGAAATATAAATAACAACTTTATTATTGCCTCTAGGGCATATTTCCTTCAGTCTCCCACTTGCACTAGAGTCAATAATCTAGATTACATTGTAATGATTCTAACACCCATGGAGTCTTGGTGCTGATCATGTTTTGCTCGTGGAAGAGGCTTAGTCAACGGGTCTGCCACATTCAGATCCGTGTGTATTTTGCAAATCTCTACGTCTCCCTCCTTGACTTGATCACGGATGGAGTTGAACCGTCTCTTGATGTGTTTGGTTCTCTTGTGAAATCTGTATTCCTTCGCTAAGGAAATTGCTCCGGTATTGTCACAAAAGATTTTCATTGGACCCGATGCACTAGGTATTACACCTAGATCGGATATGAACTCCTTCATCCAGACTCCTTCATTTGCTGCTTTCGAAACAGCTATATACTCCGCTTCACACGTAGATCCCGCCACGACGCTTTGCTTGGAACTGCACCAACTGACAGCTCCACCATTCAATATAAATATGTATCCGGTTTGTGACTTAGAGTCATCCGGATCAGTGTCAAAGCTAGCATCAACGTAACCATTTACGATGAGCTCTTTGTCACCTCCATAAATGAGAAATATATCCTTAGTCCTTTTCAGGTACTTTAGGATGTTCTTGACTGCTGTCCAATGATCCACTCCTAGATTACTTTGGTACCTCCCTGCTAGACTTATAGCAAGGCACACATCAGGTCTGGTACACAGCATTGCATACATGATAGAACCTATGGCTGAGGCATAGGGAATGACTTTCATTTTCTCTCTATCTTTTGAAGTGGTCGGGCATTGAGTCTGACTCAAGTTCACACCTTGTAACACAGGTAAGAACCCTTTCTTTGACTGATCCATTTTGAACTTCTTCAAAACTTTATCAAGGTATGTGCTTTGTGAAAGTCCAATTAAGTGTCTTTATCTATCTCTATAGATCTTGATGCCTAATATATAAGCAGCTTCACTGAGGTCTTTCATTGAAAAACTCTTATTCAAGTATCCTTTTATGCTATCCAAAAATTCTATATCATTTCCAATCAACAATATGTCATCCAGATATAATATTAGAAATGCTACAGAGCTCCCACTCACTTTCTTGTAAATACAGGCTTCTCCAAAAGTCTTTATAAAACCATATGCTTTGATCACCTCATCAAAGCATATATTCCAACTCCGGGATGCTTGCACCAGTCCATAAATGGATCGCTGGAGCTTGCACACTTTGTTAGCAAATTTAGGATCGACAAAACCTTCTGGTTGCATCATATACAACTCTTCTTTAAGAAATCCATTAAGGAATGCAGTTTTGACATCCATTTGCCAGATTTCATAATCATAAAATGCGGCAATTGCTAACATGATTCAGACAGACTTAAGCATCGCTACGGGTGAGAAGGTCTCATCGTAGTCAACTCCTTGAACTTGTCGAAAACCTTTGGCAACAATTCGAGCTTTGTAGACAGTAACATTACCATCAGCGTCAGTCTTCTTCTTGAAGATCCATTTATTCTCTATGGCTTGCCGATCATCGGGCAAGTCAACCAAAGTCCATACTTTGTTCTCATACATGGATCCCATCTCAGATTTCATGGCCTCAAGCCATTTCGCGGAATCTGGGCTCATCGTCGCTTCCCCATAGTTTGTAGGTTCGTCATGGTCTAGTAATATGACTTCCAGAACAAGATTACCGTACACTTTGGTGCGGAATGTACTCTGGTTGACCTACGAGGTTCGTAGTAACTTGATCTGAAGTTTCATGATCATCATCATTAGCTTCCTCACTAATTGGTGTATGCATCACTGGAACTGATTTCTGTGATGAACTACTTTCCAATTCGAGAGAAGGTACAATTACCTCATCAAGTTCTACTTTCCTCCCACTCACTTCTTTCGAGAGAAACTCCTTCTCTAGAAAGGATCCATTCTTAGCAACAAATATCTTGCCTTTGGATCTGTGATAGAAGGTGTACGCAACAGTTTCTTTTGGGTATCCTATGAAGACGCACTTCTCCGATTTGGGTTCGAGCTTATCAGGCTGAAGCTTTTTCACATAAGCATCGCACCACAAACTTTAAGAAACAACAGCTTAGGTTTCTTGCCAAACCATAGTTCATACGGTGTCGTCTCAACGGATTTAGATGGTGCCCTATTTAACGTGAATGTAGCTGTCTCTAATGCATAACCCGAAAACAATAGTGGTAAATCGATAAGAGACATCATAGATCGCACCATATCTAATAAAGTACGGTTACGACGTTCGGACACACCATTACATTGTGGTGTTCCAGGTGGCGTGAGTTGTGAAACTATTCCACATTGTTTCAAATGAAGGCCAACCTCGTAACTCAAATATTCGCCTCTGCGATCAGATCATAGAAACTTTATTTTCTTTTTACGATGATTCTCCACTTCACTCTGAAATTCTTTGAACTTTTCAAATGTTTCAGACTTGTGTTTCATTAAGTAGATATACCCACATCTGCTCAAATCATCTGTGAAGGTCAGAAAATAACGATACCCGCCGCGAGCCTCAACACTCATCGGACCGCATACATCGGTATGTATTATTTTCAATAAGTCAGTAGCTCGCTCCATTGTTCCGAAGAACAAAGTCTTAGTCATCTTGCCCATGAGGCATGGTTCACAAGCATAAAATGATTCATAATCAAGTGATTCCAAAAGTCCATCTGCATGGAGTTTCTTCATGTGCTTTACACCAATATGACCTAAACGGCAGTGCCACAAATATGTTGCACTATCATTATCAACTTTGCATCTTTTGGCATCAATATTATGAATATGTGTATCACCACGATCGAGATTCAACAAAAATAGACCACTCTTCAAGGGTGCATGACCATAAAAGATATTACTCATATAAATAGAACAACCATTATTCTTTGATTTAAATGAATAACCGTCTTGCATCAAACAAGATCCAGATATAATGTTCATGCTCAACACTGGCACCAAATAACAATTATTCAGGTCTAAAACTAATCCCGAAGGTAGATGTAGAGATAGCGTGCCGAGGGCGATCACATCGACCTTGGAACCATTCCCGACGCGCATCGTCACCTCGTCCTTAGCCAATCTTCGTTTAGTCCATAGCCCCTGTTTCGAGTTGCAAATATGAGCAACAGAACCAATATCAAATACCCAGGTGCTACTACGAGCATTAGTAAGGTACACATCAATAACATGTATATCAAATATACCTTTGTTCACTTTGACATCCTTCTTATCCACCAAATACTCGGGGCAGTTCCGCTTCCAGTGACCAGTCCCTTTGCAGTAGAAGAACTCAGTTTCAGACTTGGGTCCAGACTTGGGCTTCTCCCGGGAGTGAAAACTTGCTTGCCATTCTTCTTGAAGTTCCCCTTCTTTCCCTTGACCTTTTTCTTATAACTAGTGGTCTTGTTAACCATCAACACTTGATGCTCTTTCTTGATTTCTACCTCCGCAGCTTTGAGCATAGCGAAGAGCTCGGGAATTGTCTTATCCATCCCTTGCATATTATAGTTCATCACGAAGCCTTTGTAGCTTGGTGGCAGTGATTGAAGAACTTTGTCAATAACACTATCATCCGGAAGATTAACTCCCAGCTGAGTCAAGTGGTTATGGTACCCAGACATTCCGAGTATGTGTTCACTGACAGAACTATTCTCCTCCATCTTGCAGCTATAGAACTTGTTGGAGACTTCATATCTCTCAACTCGGTCATTTGCTTGAAATATTAACTTCAACTCCTGGAACATCTCATATGGTCCATGGCGTTCAAAACGTCTTTGAAGTCCCGATTCTAAGCCGTAGAGCATGGCACACTAAACTATAGAGTAGTCATCAGACCGCGTCTGCCAGAGATTCAAAGCGTCTACATTAGAGGGAGGGACTTTTCACCTAGCGGTGCATCAAGGACATAATTCTTCTGTGCAGCAATGAGGATAATCCTCAAGTTACGGACCCATTCCGTGTAGTTGCTACCATCATCTTTCAACTTAGCTTTCTCTAGGAACGCATTAAAATTCAAGGGAACGGTAGCACGGGCCATTGATCTACAACATAGATATGCAAAAGCTATCAGGACTAAGTTCATGATAAATTAAGTTCATTTAATCATATTACTTAAGAACTCCCACTTAGATAGACATCTCTCGAGTCATCTAAATGATCACGTGATCCATATCAACTAAACCATGTCCGATCATCATGTGAGATGGAGTAGTTTTCAATGGTGAACATCTATATGTTGAACATATCTACTATATGATTCACGTTCGACCTTTCAGTCTCCAGTGTTCCGAGGCCATGTCTGTACATGCTAGGCTCGTCAAGTTTAACCCGAGTATTCCGCACGTGCAAAATTTTCTTGCACCCGTTGTATGTGAACGTAGAGCTTATCACACCCGATCATCACGTGGTGTCTCGGCACGACGAACTGTCGCAATGCTGCATACTCAAGGAGAACACTTATACCTTGAAATTTTAGTGAGGGATCATCTTATAATGCTACTGCCGTACTAAGCAAAATAAGATGCATAAAAGATAAACATCATATGCAATCAAAATATGTGACATGATATGGCCATCATCATCTTGTGCCTTTGATCTCCATCTCCAAAGCACCGTCATGATTTCCATCGTCACCGGCTTGATACCTTGATCTCCATCGTAGTGTCATTGTCGTCTCGCCAACTATTGCTTCTACAACTATCGCTAACGCATAGTGATAAAGTAAAGCAATTACATGGCGATTGCATTTCATACAATAAAGCGACAACCATAAGGCTCCTGCCAGTTGCCGATAAATTTTACAAAACATGATCATCTCATACAATAACGTATATCACATCACAACATGCCCTGCAAAAACAAGTTAGACGTCGTCTACTTTGTTGTTGCAAGTTCGCATCAAAAACCACAACGATGTTTCGTCAAGTTTGTTGTTTTAACCTTCAACAAGGACTGGCCGTAGTCAAATTCGATTCAACTAAAGTTGGAGAATAGACACCCCCAGCCACCTTTATGCAAAACAAGTTGCATGTCTGTCGGTGGAACCGGTCTCATGAAAATGGTCATGTAAAGTTGGTCCGGGCCGCTTCATCCAACAATACCGCCGAATCAAAATAAGACGTTGGTGGTAAGCAGTATGACTATGATCGCCCACAACTCTTTGTGTTCTACTCGTGCATATCATCTACGCATAGACCTGGCTCGGATGCCACTGTTGGGTAACGTAGCATGCAATTTCAAAAAAATTCCTATGCTCACGCAAGATCTATCTAGGAGATGCATAGCAACGAGAGGGGGAGAGTGTGTCTCAACGTACCCTCGTAGACCGAAAGCAGAAGCGTTAGTTTAAAGCAGTTGATGTAGTCGAACGTCTTCGCGATTCAACCGATCAAGCACCGAACGTACGACACTTCCGAGTTCAGCACACATTCAGCTCGATGACATCCCTCGAACTCTTGATCCAGCAAAGTGTCGAGGGAGAGTTTCATCAGCATGACGGTGTGTGACGGTGATGGTGAAGTGATCTGCGTAGGGCTTCGCCTAAGCACTACGACAATATGACCGGAGGAGCAAACTGTGGAGGGGGCGCCGCACACGGCTGGGAACAATTGATTTGTGTTAGAGGTGCCCCCTGCCCCGTATATAAAGGAGGGAGAGGGGAGGAGGCCGGCCTAGGGGCGCCCCAAGTGGGAGGAGTTCCACTTGGGCTCCTAGTCCAATTCGGCCCCCCTTTTCCTTTTACCGGAAGGGGAAGAGGGAAGGAGAGGGAGGAGGAGGAAGGGGCGCCGCCCCCTTCCCCTCTCCAATTTGGACTCCTTCCCTTGGGGGGGGCACCCCTTGTAGGATGGCTTGCCTCCCTCCTATGGCCCATATGGGCCATATCTTCCCTCGGGGGCTCCGCCCCCAGTACTCCGATACGTACCCGATACATTCCAAAACACTTCCGGTGTCTGAATACTGTCGTCCAATATATCAATCTTTACCTCTCGACCATTTCGAGACTCCTCGTCATGTCCGTGATCTCATCCGGGACTCCAAACAATCTTCTGTCACCAAATCACATAACTCATAATACGAATCGTCATCAAACGTTAAGCGTGCAGACCCTACGGGTTCGAGAAGTATGTAGACATGACCGAGACACATCTCCGATCAATAACCAACAGTGGAACCTGGATGCTCATATTGGTTCCTACATATTCTACAAAGATCTTTATCGGTCAAACCATAATGACAACATACGCATTCCCTTTGTCATCGGTATGCTACTTGCCTGAGATTCGATCGTCGGTATCTTCACACCTAGTTCAATCTCGTTACCGGCAAGTCTCTTTACTCGTTCCATAATGCATCATCCCATAACTAACTCATTAGTCACATTGCTTGCAAGGCTTATCATGATGTGCATTACCGAGAGGGCCCAGAGATACCTCTCCGATACTTCGGAGTGACAAATCCTAATCTTGATCTATGCCAACCCAACAAACACCTTCGGAGATACCTGTAGAGCATCTTTATAATCATCCAGTTACGTTGTGATGTTTGATAGCACACAAGGTATTCCTCTGGTATTCGGGAGTTGCATAATCTCATAGTCAAAGGAATATGTATAAGTCATGAAGAAAGCAATAGCAATAAAACTTAACGATCATTATGCTAAGCTAACGGATGGGTCTTGTCCATCACATCATTCTCCTAATGATGTGATCCCGTTCATCAAATGAAAACACATGTCTATGGTTAGGAAACTTAACCATCTTTGATTAACGAGCTAGTCTACTAGAGGCATACTAGGGACATTGTGTTTTGTCTATGTATTCACACATGTATCAAGTTTCCGGTTAATACAATTCTAGCATGAATAATAAACATTTATCATGATATAAGGAAATTTAAATAACAACTTTATTATTGCCTCTAGGGCATATTTCCTTAAAATTTTTGCATCATCATCTCCATTGCAAAAATTTCTGCAACATCACCTATATTGCAAAAGTTTCGTCCGCAACATCACTTATGTTGTAAAAAGGTGAAGACAAAAATATTCTGCAACATGACCTTTGTTGCAAAAGTTTTCTACAACATGACCTCTATTGCAAAGATTACTGCAGCATAGCCTCTGGTGCAAAGTTTTTGGAAACATTGCCTCTGTTGCAAAATTGAAGAACACCGCTCGGCCACTCTATGGCACACGATCTGACGGTTCGTGACCCAGCCGGTCTTTTAAAAAGATTAGTCGGCGAACGCGTAGCACGCCCTGGGATATTAGTCCTTTGAGTGTTGAATGTTTGTTCTTCCAAAGTTTACTTCTTAATCAACATTGCAAAGGTGAGCCAAAAGTGCATCAACTTCACCCATAAATATGCGGTGACATGAACTCACATGCTTTTTAGGGAAATAGCAAAAAATAGTCTCGAGCCATGAGTAATTAGCTTTGAACGTAGCCAGGAAGAAAGATTTAATTTTATGCAAACAATAAAACATGCAATTGAATTATTGGCCAATGGAGAAACATATAGTTGTAGCAATTGACGATTTTGACGATGGTTTAGGATCTCCGCACTTTGAGCTTTTATAAGGTAGAAGAAACATCTACTCCCGCCTTTCCTAAATATAAGTCTTTGTAGAGATTCCACTATGGACCACCATCTCTACAAAGACTTATATTTAGGAATGGAGGGATTTCATGATAATGAGTATATACACAAATTTTTTGGGCTTCTTACCAAGTGTTTAAACAAAGCGCAAACAACTCAACATAATATTTTTTCAATATAACGAGCATAGCCTAGAAAAACCTGATGTCATGCATTAATGAAATTTACAAAAATGTTTACATTGCAAGAAACATGAAGGTAATTTACAAATTTGGGCCTACACACAAACAAAGGTAACATATTCTACCTTGGGACATAAAAGGCATGATTTTCACAAGCATTAGCAATGAACAGTGGATCATGATGAAAATAAAGCTAATAATCTTCGTCAAACATGTACAGAAACAAAGTTATACCCCTAGAAAACCTTAAGAGAATGAAGCAAATCAGCATAAAAGAGCCACCATGTATGGGTGGAAGATGAATGTTGTTACCAGAAATGAAGCAAAACAACATCATTTCCAGGTTATCAAGATTCTCCAAGAGCATGAAACTATTTGATGCAACCACATATCACACTAAACTAACTTTAATGATTGTATTACACTTGATGGCCAGTTAAGAAAAGCAGAGCTAACAACAAGAAGGAACATGAACAGTGTCCCGCTAAAAAAGGAAAGAGCATAAACAGTGCCGATGATTTGCAAAGTAAAATAGCAATCTCATCAAAGGTTTGCAATCATGGTAGCAGCTACATATGGGAATTGGCAATGCAAAGCAATGTTGAGGATATTGCTTATCATTATCATCTCGGTCAGCTAGGGATTAGAGATTAATCGGAAATCGGCCAATTACTCAATTTTTTCGGTCGACTATTAATCAGATATTTTTTTGCAAATCTCAGGTTCCCAACACTAAAATACGCTATATTCAACACCAAAACAATATTTGACAGAAGTGTTACCTTGATTTCTAGCCTTCAAATCCTCGTATAATGACCCAAAAAAATAGGACAATAGTACATATTCCATAACAAGGTCCACAAAACATAAATAAACATAGTTTTTGCAAACATAGTGATATGAATAGGTCTGATTTATTGGTAGATTCCCGATAAATCGCTTGTGTAAAACGAGAAATTGGTCCAAAAGATAAACGGCAAAGATAAGGCATAATCTAATCGGTCACCCCCCGATTAGTGACAAATCGGAAGATTAATCGGTGAATCAGAAGATTTCTTTAACATTGATGCAAAGTATCATGATCTTCTACCAAACATTTCACTCTAGAGATAAGCAATTCAATTTACCATCCACTGCTACCATACAAACAAAACAAGGTTTAAGTTATGCAAAACCAACTTAAAAGAAGTAGCGAGTAACCTGGTTGCTCTAAGTTGCTGCTATGGCCCGTGAGTGAATTATTACATTAAGGCCTCATTTGGTCGCAGGGTTTCCCCAGGGGGGGGGATCCCCGTTGTTTCCCCGGGCCGAGTTGACCCAGGGGAATCGAGTTGGTCATTTGGACCGCATCGTTCTCGGGGTAACCCTGCCCGACCCACGTACTTTCCACGGGAAGGAAACCCACGCCCCCAAAGCTCGGTGAGGAAACCCACGGCTCGAGCGAGACGAGCGAACGACAGAGCCGTCGACCAAGTTCCAGCGCCCCCAACCGCCTTTGAGCTCCTCCGGCGGCGATAGAAGCAACGCCCCGACCCCCTCCCTCCAGTGTTGAGGATCCAAGCTCCGCTCCTCCACGGATGGCGACGGATAGCAGCCGTCACTGTTCTCCTTCCCCATATCTCCCCTCCTCCCCAAGCTCCAATCCCCTCCGGCGATGGTTTCGCGGACATATTCATCTCATCTGATCAAGGGTTAGTCCCCTCCCCCCCCCCCCCCCCGCCCCAATACATTTTTCTTCAGTTCATGACTTCACCGTCCCTGATCTTGAACCACCAATTCCATAGGAGCTTGTATTTTTCTTCTGTAGCTCCTCTGCACTTGTTGTACAGATGTCGGGGGGATGACCCCAGGGTAGGACAATGTGGATCCAATAATCTTCTAAAACAACGGGGTGGCAAGCGCCCCGCCGTCCGGCTCGCCCTGCCAGACGGCCGTCCGGCTCAGGGCCGGCCGGGAGTAGCATCAAGGCTCAACCCGGCAGGGCCGGCTCCCGCTCAGGCCGACCAGACAACTGAGCCGCCCCCTTCGTACGACAAGATGACGTGGCTACAATGCACCTATTGTCCTGACCAAGGCAGGCGTGGCTACAGTGCGCCCCGAGGCCATGTCCCGAGGTTGGCGGCAGCAACCCGGAGCGATCTTGTAGCAAGACGGCGCCCGTCGCACCATGATGCAAGTCGCGGCGTGCCACAGTGCCGTGCCTCCCTTGGGACCCGTGCCCGGCTAACCCGGCAGCCGGCGGGCCCCACAGCCGGCTCCAGATGATGACTGCTGGTCCCCGCGCCCATGTAACATTACCATTGTAACCCTGGGGTACCGGCCTATATGACCCCCCGGGAGTCCTCCATGCAAAGGAGGCTTCTTCCCCACGCATAGACACTCACACACACTTTCGGCCAGGAGAAGGAGAGAGCTAGCTCTTCTTCCTCCTCCCCTCAAACAGCTCCAGGAGCACTTTGTAGATCCAACAGGACTAGGGGTTTTACCTCCCCGGAGGGCCCCGAACCTGGGTAAATCGCGAGCCCCCTTCTGCTTGTCCCCGATCTCGCTTCTGGTACCCTCCGACGCTCTTAGGCCCCAACCACGTTCGATAAGCCTACCCATGACATCTGCCACACCTGCCCATCTTGTTTGAAAGTATCCCTGCCTTGGACATGGCAACTTATAATCCAGAACTTTTTCTAGTGCACAAACTTCACAATGATGTATCAACAACCCTTGTACTGATTGCTTTTATTTTGGCACATGAAAACGGCTTAGGCCAATGCTCGATCGTTGTGAAATGCGGACCGATATCTTAAGCTTGATGAAGTGATGGATAGGTTGTAGTAATATTTTTAAAATTCTAGTTGACATGAATTATGAACCTTTGTTATGTGCCTGTGGTTTTTGTGGTTGTTTCTCAGAATTATTTGTGGAATTTATCAATGGTTAGTTGTGTCAAATTTGTCAGTTGTACGTGAGGGAATTCCTTCCCTCCCTTGTTGCCATTTGGGCACCTAGTCTACTGGGAACATCTCCCCCGTGGTGGGAGGGATCCCACGAGCATAGGAAAATCTCTCCTAGGGGTTTATTGCCCTGGGTTGTCCTCCCCTTGGAACCAAACAATGCCTTAGCGGGTTTTCTTCTAAGGACGCAAAAAACAGAGAGCTTGAGATTCTGCGTGAGCTTCTCTCGGCAGTCAGCATGCAGGGCAAGTTCACTTCAGTTCCATCGCCTCCCTGCATGAATCAGTTGATCACAACATTGTTAAAACTTAAAAAGAAGGATCAAATTCTACCAACTGATAAGTTCATCACAACATTGTCAAAAGAAGCAACCAAATCAACTAACTAATTATGGAAACACCTAGAATCTGCAGCTGCTGACAATGTTAATCTAATACTCGAGGAAAAAACGAGATGAAACATGGATTTCATACTAGAATAATTTCTCGGTCTCTTCACTTTCCGGGTCCAACTCTAAAGCGCGCGGGAGTGCGGAATGCGCAGCAGCATACTCCTAAGGAAGGCAAGCGCACATCAGAATCAATTATAGCAGATATGAAAGGAGCGATGACATCGTCAGTTTCAACTTTGAACTCCATCTTCTATTGCACCTTCATGAACACTAGAGCTGTTCCTTGCCGATAGTTCACCTCTTCCCACTTTGGAAGCAGCCTTTTGCATTTAGCTGCATCATCAAAAGCCCTTTGTCCATCACCCATATGAAGCCAGCAAAGGCTCCTGTTTGACAACAACTTAGCATCAAAGTTATCCATCTTACAGTGCCTGCAGTAGACAAAACAGTGAAAATTGCCATGAAGAAAATGGGGAGAGTTTTACCTAAGTTAGTGAGAGTTAGTACAGAGTCTTTCTGCATATCGTGCACTTGACAGCATAATTTCGGAAGCTTTTTTGCAACCGGAAGAACATTTGATAAAGGTGAGCTTTGCAACGTGCCACCAATCTTAATGACTGTCACCTCCTCTGCTTGCTAGCGAACCTCAATGGAAAACTTCTCCCAGAATCTCCAAGTAAGCTACACATGTGCAAGGTTTGTTTAGCACACATTCTGGATGACAAGCACAAGTAGATCATTACCATGGATATTGAGTACTGGCTAGCGAGTTTATAAGCAATAAGCAGTACTAGCTAGCGAGTTTACCTGGAAGTGATAAACGATAAGCAGCACTGGCTAGCGAGTTTACCTAGAAGCGATTATTAGATTCCACCAATATGTGCTTCAGTTTGATGATTAGGCATGGTTCCGGAAATGTAGCAGTAATTCTGAGACAATGGACATTCCATATCAAATATTCTGACAATTTGTAAGTAGAAAAACGCCCCGAGTTCTAGTCCCAGAGAATAGCCTTGCGGTCCGAGGAACATCATCGTTGGCAAATCTAGTTAAGCAGAGGAACTTGAACATGCCATCTTCCAATGAGATGACAATACCTCTGGTTCTGAACATGGAAGAAAGTAACAGTTAGGATTAACCTAGCAGGCAGAAAACATCTATTTTGCTAGTCATGGACACACAATAAGGCAATTAACCGCTCTGTTTTGCTAGTCATGGACAATACCATTGTTTTTTTTTCTTAATGGAGGAAACTGAAAAATTCTAGTGTAAACAAGGGAATCCTAACTCTTAACCATGGACAAACACTCCCGCAAAAAAAAGGAAAGTGGGATAAGCAAGTTTTAATTATCCATTCTTCCACGTTGATTAATTTGAACCTAACATTACAATCGACATGAGTGCTACATGTTGACTATGGTTAAGGCAAGTCAAGTATAGGTCGTGGAGAGCCAAAGTAGTTGCCACGATCCAGCAGGCACCCCGCCGGCGAGGACAACGGGTGGAAGAGGAGGCCGGTTCGGCCGGCGGACGACATCGGCAAGGCCTCCCCCTCCCTCCAATCGGTTGGAGAAGCTGATGAAGATGAGCGCCATCTATATCTATCTATCTAGGTCGCGGAGCTGAGAAGCCAAGGGGAAAAAGTGGACTGCCGGACGATACCTGACCATGGTTTTAAATAGCCCGCTATAGCTCCTCTATAGCATGCTATACCGTTTAAAAGAGGTCCTCCGCTAAAGGTCTTTTGTCCAAACACATGAGCAAACATTTTAAATAGCTCGCTATAGCACGCTATAGCATTTAGAAGAGGTCCGCCGCTAAGAGGCTTAGCGCGCTATTTAAAACTTTGTACCTGACTAGTATTGGCTCCACCCACGGGCGCAAAACAACTTTTGGAATTAAACAATTATAAATATATACCTCTCTCTTATTTTGGGCTAAATTTTGAGTTAAACATTTAACTAACAAAATGTAAAATATATGTCACAAAAATTATATTGTCGGAAAGCTCTTTCAAATGTAAATTCAACAGTATAATTTTTTATAGCATATACTTTATATTTTAGTAGTATATAAATGGTCAAAATCTGGACCAAAATACGAAGGGGTCCAATAAACTCGGAAGGAGGTAGTATTACCACGCACTATATCGTCGATCTATTTTATCGTCCGTCTCGGATGGATACTAAGAATGGATAATAACCAAATAAACCGATAAGTGGCGTCGGTCATCTCGCTGGGTAGCGTAGGGTAGGGTAGGTAGTCTCTCTCTCAGCTAGCATCGCCGGGATCCACCTGCTGCTGCAGCGGACCTGCTCTCCGTCTTGGGAACCAAATAAACAGACAAGTCGGAGTTTTTGTCTGGCGTCGATCGTCTCAGTCTGGGTGTGGGACTGGGTCTAGAATAGAATGCATCATCAATAACAGTCATCGCCGGGATTGAGCACGTATTGCCGGCGGCCGTACCCACCTGCAGCAGCAGCGGACTTGCTGCTCTTGCCTTGGGAACCAGAAGACAGGCGTCGCTTGGAGCCACCAGACTTGTCATCTTTTGGGGGGGCCGCGCTTGCGGTCTCCCGGCCCCGGAGGAGGACCTGGCTTGTCATCTGCAGAGGGAGCTGGGGCTGGAGGCTTTGGAGGGACCGCGTACGCCTGGATGAAAGGGAGAATGATTCTGGACGGGATAAGTGGGAGTGCGGTCCGCCAGAGCCGCCGTGAAGGATGCCCTTGACCCGCCGGAAAGAATCGAACAGCGGCCCTCCTGAGGAGCCCCCCTGGCTTCCCATGTACGCCTCCAGAAGAAAGAGATCGTATCCAACAGGGTTGGTGCTCATGTCAGGCAGAAACCGCTGCATGCAGTAAAGGCCCGTGGCCAACGTGCAGGGCCGGAACTCGGGCCAAGAAAGCAGCATCAGCTGGGCGGCGGCCGGCACCTGCTCTGGGGAGAAGTGCGGGATCGGGTGCGGATGCGGGCACGCCTCCATCTGCCCGTCGTCGTTGAACCTCAGGGGCAGGTCGCCGAGGTCGACGCGCAGCAACATGAGGTCGCCGGCGAAGTTGATCCCGCACACTGTCGCCGGCGCGTAGGCTCGGTCGCCGACCCTCCCCCCCTCGATGAAGGCTCTCTCGGCGTGGTGGCAGGTGACCTCGACCCTGAACAGCTCCTGCACCTTCTCTGCTTGGATTGGGCTGTCCACCGCGTGAAAAAGGTGGTCGAGGATGTGGGCGCATGTGAGCACGTAGAGGTACCGGGCGTCGATGTGCGAGGCAAGTCCGGTCTCTGTTAACCACTTCAATCTACGAACTGCCCTCTTCTCTTGCTCAGACTTGGTGCCCGCTTGGTCCATGAGCCTCTTGGTCTCTTTCCGGTTACCAGGCAAGGGCGTGAGGAGGACGAGGAACAGGGATGGCCTCGCTGCTAGGCACAAGGGTCTCCAATCAACCATTTGCACGGAAGGCAGAGCATCCGGAGCAAGCGGATCAGCCATAGCTATATGAAGCTACTACTGCAATGAACAAGAACAAACAAAAGTCAGCCAATCAATGCAAGCCTGATGGCGACCAAAGTGCATCAATCAAGGAACGAACGAAACAACTAAACAAACGACAATAGTAGTTACTAGTAGCAGTAGCATATATAGAGCTGCCAAAAAAACGCCGACTCCATTAATTCAAGGACTGGAACCCAAAAACAGATACTGTATGTACTACTACTACTACCAGCACTGCTTGATTCGTCCGGTCTCAATCAGATATCCCATTGATGGGGACTGGACTGAAGACAATCTCGGCAGAAAAGCAATAAATATACTCCTACGATAAGCAAGGGACAGCACTGCTGCTACAATAAGCAAGGGACAGCACGACCGATCGATCTTGTTTGGAAACTAAAAAGGCTATCCCTCTCCAAATACCAACATAGTACAAAGCCAATCAAGACGCGAACAAGCACACGGCTTGACATCTTAGAGGACACCCATAAACTCGCCTGAAAATCAAATTGCCACAAACTGCAGGCACAAACAAAGATGCTTGATCTGATATGACCATGTTGCAAGCATCCCAAATCAAATCAAACCGTCGATCCAACACGTACGCGTGCGCGTGGAATCCAACACCTGAGTGCAGCGAACGCGACGGGAATTAAACATATGCGTCGGCGTCTATCGGCGTCGGAGTCTTCTCTCTCGCGTCGGCGTCGATCGGGTCACTACGGGAAGCGGCGCCGAGAAAGGAATTCGCAGCAACAAGTAGTACACCTGGCCATTTCCAAGGAAAAAATCTCGCGAGCGCAAGCCCAGAATCGGACCCCCGAAACCCAACATTCCCTCCAAAAAGCTCGAGCCCTAACAGAATCGCCGAGGAAACAAGCAAAGATCGGCAACAACTCCGAATCGCCTCCCAAATCGAAACCCCCGCGCCCAGATGAAAAAGGAAGTTGCGATCCACCTCGCGCGCCTCCCTCTCGCTCCGGCGGCGTGCGCTCCTCGTCGGGCCATGGAGGCCAGCACGGCGAACCGCGCCGCTGCATTCGTCGAGTTCATCGGGAAAAACGCCAGGAAAACCATCGTCCTCCGAGAGAAAGAGGAAGGTGGAGCGGTGATATCACGCACCTTCGAGCGCTCCTCCTCGCGCCTCGCGCCTCCCCTCGCCGTCGCCGTCGCCCTCGGCCGGCCGCCTCGCCTCGCCTCCCCTCCGCTCCGATTGTTGCTCGAATTTCTCTTCCGGATGCGGCAACGAGAGAGAGAGAGAGAGAGAGAGAGGGTGATTGGGGGCCGGCCGGGGCGTGTGACTGCTGTGCTTACCGGTCCCTAACGGGTCGGATCGCAAGGGGGCTCTCATCTTAACCTGTTCGGCCGTTCACGTGCCGTGCTTTGCTTTTTCCGCCTCTTAACGGGTAGGGTTTCCGCCTCTGGTCTGGACCCGTGCGGCCGGAAAAGATTTACTGTGTGCATCTATCCAAAATTTACTAAATCAAATACTACATTTATTTTGGGTTATATAAGATGTTCAGCTGAAGATTTGACTTGTGATTTTGACCGGGTCAACATTCTCTCCAACACACTCTCGTTCAATTGAGGTGTTTTTAGTGTTAATTTGTGATTTTGGGTGGATCAACCATTTTTCATCGATCCACAGCAAACGGCCTATAAAAACACATCAACCTTGCATCCTTTCATCATTTAGAAAAAAATTGCCAACATGAGACTTAGTAGCACCAATGTAATACATGCGGCGCTCAGCGTAAAAACAATCCTCAAGTATGACTTAATTAGCAGATAATATAGAATCATACAATTGAAAAAACCACCAAAATATCTGCATCAACAACGCTCGCGCATCGCTCTTTTTTACATGGCTGCAATTCATGGTATGAAAGGGTACTTCACTTAAAATGTAAAGTGGACGTTCCGGCACGAATCTCCGCAATTACTTGTTCGGATTTTACATATTGATCATTTTGCACTAGAATCAAGCTTTTTGAGGGAATATTCACACTATATAGAATATCTTGACTCTGAATAGTTACATGCAAGTCTATATAACATAGAAAAGCAGGCTGCCCATGACGGGTACGTGTGGGGTGAACCAAATTCTCATTGAATTTTATTTTTCCATTCGAAGGGGATCGTACAAGGTCGGCAGTACCCCCTGTGAATACTCCGCCAGTATGAAAAGTTCTTAATGTTAGTTGAGTCCCTGGCTCCCCAATTGATTGACCTGCAATAATACCTACGGCTTCTCCCAATTCGACCAGATCACTATGAGTAGGACTCAGATTGTTACTTACTTTACCCTGCTGTAATAATATGGGTTGGATTCATGCTCACAATCCCATTCTTAGAACCAGGTAAGAATTGGAGGCTTCTTAGGGCTTTTGCATTTTCAACCATCGGATTGGGTGTCCAAACGAATCCCAGCCGTTGGATCTTTAGATGAAACGATCTGGACCGTTGGATCGAGTCTGGTGTGAAAATGATTGAACATTGCCCGAACTTGCTACATCCGCTTGAAAGAGCATGGCACCCCCACGTGTGGTTTTTGGTAATTGATGGCATTCTCTATGGAGTAATGATTGTCCTGAGTTATATTCGAAGGATTTGTCCATCAACATTTTTTGAAATACATTTGTTGCTTTCAAGGAGTTTATGTGATGACCAAGGTGTTATTCAGTGACTTATCCAAAGATTGGTCATAGAGAAGACATGATACAAGGCAAGACTAAGTCAAAGAGTGAATCAAGTTGATCAACACACAAAGCATACAAGATGTACCGAGAGGGATCAAGTGATCCCATGGTAAGGTAAACATTGCCCATTACGTTTTGTGTACTAACCCATGGTCTACGTGAGAGTATTATGTGGGGTGATGACCCGCAAGTATAAGGGATCAATCATAGTCCTCTCGATAAGTGAGAGTGTCGAACCCAACGAGGAGCGGAAGGAAATGATGAGCGGTCTTCAGCAGGGTAATTTCTGCAAGCACTGAAATTATCGGTAACAGATAGTTTGGTAGCAAGGTTATTTGTAACGAGCAACAAGTACTAACGGTAACAAAGGTGCAGCAATGTTGCCCTCCTTTTTGTAGCAAAGGACATGTCGGAACTTTCTCTTATAGCAAGTAAAGCGCTCTTGAGGACACACGGGAATTTCATCTAGTCTCTTTCATCATGTTTGTTTGATTCGCGTTCGTTACTTTGATAATTTGATATGTGGGTGACCGTGCTTGGGTGTTGTTTTTACTTGAACATGCCTCCCACTTATGATTAACCCCTCTCGCAAGTATCCGCAACTACGAAACAAGAATTAAGATAAATCTAACCATAGCATGAAACATATGGATCCAAATCAGCCCCTTACGAAATAACACATAAACTAGGGTTTAAGCTTCTGTAACTCTAGCAACACATCATCTAATTACTACTCCAGAATGCATTCCCTTAGGCCCAAAGATGGTGAAGTGTCATGTAGTCGACGTTCACATGACACCACTAAAGGAAGCAACAACATACATATCATCAAAATATCGAACGAATACCAAATTGACATGATTACTTATGACAAGACTTCTCTCATGTCCCCAAGAACAAAATCAACTACCCACAAATCATACTCGTGTTCAGGATCAGAGGGGTATTGAATAGCATCATGGATCTGAACATATAATCTTCCACCAAATAAACCAACTAGCATCAACTACGAGATGTAATCAACACTACTAGCAACCCATAGGTACCAATCAGAGGTTTTGAGTCAAAGATTGAATAAAAGATATTGCCTAGGATTTGAGATGAGATGGTGCTGGTGAAGATGTTGATGATGAAGATTATTCCTTCCACGATGAAAGGGTTGTTGGTGATGTCGATGGCTTTGATTTCCCCCTCCCGGAGGGAAGTATCCCTGGCGGAATCGCTTCACCGGAGAGCAAAAGTGCTCCTGCCCAGGTTCCGCCTCGAGATGGCGGTGCTTCGTCCTGAAGTCCTCTCCTGGTTTTTAAGAGAAAAATGACTTCATATAGGAGAACATGGGCCACGGAGGCTGGGCGGGGGCCCCGCAAGCCACCAGGGGGGTAGGCGCGCCCTGGTGTCTTGTGGGCACCTGGGTGGCCTCCTCTGGTATTTCTTTTCTCTAGTATTTTTTATAGATTCCAAGATAATTCTTCGTGACATTTAATTCAGCCCACTTGGAGTTGTGCAGAATAGGTATCTCTCACATAGCTTTTTCATGTCCAGAATTCTAGCTGCCGGCAATATCCCTCTTCATGTAAATCTTGCAAATTAAGAGAGAAAAGGCATTAGAATTGCTCCACGGTATTATATTTTTTTTGAATATATACTGCAAGGCAACAACCTCACAGTCCTTTATTAATAACTAAAAGAAAGCAGTATAGTTACAATTATACAAATTTACAGAAAAAAGAGAGAAAAGATACTTACAAGCAAAGAGGCTAAGAAAGGTTAGCTATCCAAGACAGTAAACTATCTTTATATTTACACCTAATCCTATGAGACAGAAGAGAGATGTCATTGATAAAGTTCCTTCTCCACGCTCTAAAAGAAGGTTGCTCATTTCTGATGATCTTCCCATTCCTTTGTGTCCAGATATTCCAAGTAGCAGTGAAGACAACCTCAGTGAAGAAAGGATGACAGAAATCCCTCCTAACTGATTGAGCCATCTCATATGTGGCTTGATCCGGTTGAACGGACCAAGAAATTCCAAGATAATTCCAAACCCTTTGGCTAAAATTGCAAGCAAAGAAAAGATGAGCCCGATCTTCATGTTGTTCAAGGTTGCATAGCACACATGTGTCATCCTGGATGATCCAATGACGACGTTGCATCATATCCCTAGTGTTCAAACGATCCATTAATAGAAGCCAGCCAAACACTTTGAACTTGAGTGTGCATGCACACTTCCAACTCCATTTAAAGATAGGGTCGACCACTAGGTGTGAGAAGCAAGAGTCATAGTATATCTTTGACATAAAAACACCAGACTTCGAAGGCCACTTCCAAATGTCATTGCTCTCACCATCCAGATTGATCAAAGGCAGCAGGGCCTGGAGCTGAGTTAATTCTGAGTAGGCCTCCTGTGACAGAGGCAAACGGAAATGATCCAAGACATCAGGCCCCTCCTTAAACTCCTTGACAGTGATTGCATCATCAACTACAAATGAATGTAGCCTCGGGAAACAGTCATGTAAAGAACAACACGATTTCCCAACTGCCAACGGTCGAGCCAAAAAAGCACCGTAGAAAAGCATGATGCAAAATGGACGTATCAACTCCCCCAAGCTTATACCTCGCTTGTCCTCAAGCGAAAGCCGATATCGATAATCATGTCCACATGTTTAGAGAGAGAGGTGTCGATAAAAACGAAATACGGACATAGTAGTATCATGATCATTATTATAACATCAATATATAATATCATAAAACTTCACATGAGTAAGCAACAATTCATCACAACAACAAAGTATACAGCATAAACATTCTTGAAAACTAACAAACTATGTTCTCAGTCAACAAAGCAATTGCAATTCATCATATTTTCAGGAAGGGTCTCATGTAAGATCTTTTATTTAGGACGTCAAAATAATCAACTATCATTTAGTCTTCTATGACTGCTGACACTCACAACATATATATGGAGCAAAAGTTTCAGTCAGACACATAGAAAGATAGGGGCTTATAATTTCGCCTCCCAACTCATTTACCTCAAGGTTAATGTCAACAATAATAACTCATGATCACTCATATCCAACTGGATATATGTGCCTAAATCTTTCCACACCACATGATGCTTGCAAAAGAAAATATATAAAAAAGGAATGAAGGAGAACACTATTGACTCTTGCATGAAAAGTAAATACATAAAGGTAAAAGATAGGCCCTTCGTAGAGGGAAGTAGAGGTTGTCATGCGCTTTTTATTTTTGGATGTGCAAGCTCTTAATGCAAAGGAACATCACTTTATATTCCCCCTTGTGGTAGCAACCCTTATTATGTAGCAAGTCGCTTTTATTTCTTCACCATCACAAGATTGTACAAAGCTTACTTTCCCTTACCATAAAAGATCATACATATTTAGGAGCAATTTTTATTGCTTTATGCACCGATGACAACTTTACTTGAAGGATCTTATTCAACCCATAGGTAGATATAGTGGACTCTCATGGCATGAAACTAGGTTTAGGGGTTTTGGATGCACAAGTAGTATCTCTACTTGGTGCGGATTTTTGGCTAGCAAAGATATTGAGCAAGCACCACATGTTGGAGGATCCATAACAATATAACTTCTATGTGAATATAAGCAAACATAACTCATTATGTTGTCTTCCTTGTCCAACGTCAACAATTTGACATAAAATATTTAATGGGGGCTCACAATCACAAAAGATGTTCAAGATAGTATATTTATATGTGAATCTTCTCTTCCCTTATTAATCATTTATGAATTGCATCATCGACCAATGCTATGTTTTTTAACTTCCAACAAATTTTACCACTTACACTTTAATTTATGTGAAGTCATTACTTTCCATGGGATTAGCATATGATATTTTCATTATCTTTCATTGCTAAGCTTGAAACATAAAAGTAAAGAAGCAAAACTCAAACTACTCTTTATTATATAACTCTCAACTCGATTACGTAGATAGATAGATAGATCACGAAACTAACACTCAAAAATATATCATACCAAACTTTTATTCTACTAAATCACGAAATAGCTAAGGATCAAACTAAAATAGGGAAAGATAATAAAAGTGATGGTGACACGATATCGGGGCACCTCCCCCAAGCTTGGCACAAGCCAAGGGGAGTGCCCATACCCGTGTGCTCAAGTCTCTTTCTTCGGTGATGATGGTGATGTAGTGGGCTTGTACTTCATAATGCTCATGAGTATTTCCCTCAAATTCTGAATTTCCTGGAGCACTTGACGAATTAACTCAGTATTCTTTTCCACCTCAGCCATAAAGTGTTTGTTCCTACACACTGGTACCGTAAGGTGCTATACAAACGGTTTTTGGAACCGTTGCCAAGTGAGTGTGGGCGATAGGGGGGTCCTTTCCACACGACCCAGAAACCGTCAGGGATGGGCGAGCGGCTACTGACGATCGCCATAGAATAAACGTATGAGAAGCCGCCCCAGTCCCATACGTTACATCTCGACGTTACGTTTCTGATCAGAGAGACATCCCAAACGATTACGCCGCTATAGTCGTGTGAAAAAGGTGGACATCAACATTTAATCTGCCGATATGTTTGTGATAGGTACGTTATCGCACACGGTTCAAGAATGTAAAATGTGTGCGGTGCCCCTACTAACACCAATTTGTCCAATTTGATAGTTGTGTGCGATTGGTATTCCTATCACACACGCACACAGGTTTGAAACGTTTGTCGTATTACCATGAATCGCACACGCATATGAGACAAAACCATGTGTGCGTCCGTGGGGCATCGCAAACGTTTCATGTCATAGAACCGTCTGTTCTCTTTTTTTCACCGCACACGCTGTTTTCTTTCTAACTGTGTGCACATTATTTTATCCGCTCCTAATTTTTATTTTTGCCTGTAATTTATTATGCAAATTGGAAATTTTGAAATATGAAACGTGCAATTCAAATTCTCAGCACAATGGTTCAACAACGAATCCATAAATAAAATTGTCAGTACAATATGTTCAGTAATTATAGGATTAGACAGCAATTAACTATGATGAACCACAATATTTACAGGCGGTAAAGGTGAAGAGACAAGTGCAGGCCCGTCGATGGAGGGGGCCAAGGTGGGCGACCGCCCAGGGCCCCCCAAAATTTGGGGCCCCCAAATTACTGGTTATTAGTAGGGTGTGTACCAATATAATCACACTTTGCCATTTAATCCAGCGGCAAGGCCTAACCAAAGTACGCAGCAACAAAAAGCCAGCCCGCGAGACCTTCTTAAGTGTTCCCATCGATCGCTAACACGCCGCCGGTTCGCCTGCTTCCGCCAAACGAGCAGATGACGTCTCCTGCCTTCGGCCAATCGCCCGCCTGCTGCTTTCGCGGTTCCGCCAATCACCCAAGGTGCCGTCCGCTGCTCCCTCCGCCAATTTCTCGCCTGGAACGTCGTCAGCTGACCGCTGCTGACTTTCTCGTCTGCGGTTCTGCCATTGGCTATAACCCAGATCTCCATCTACTAGGTATACAACTTAATTTTATCATCCCTGTACTTGGTAGATTTCTAATTTTGATCTCCCTGACCTAGGTTAGGAGCAGCCGAGTAGGATGATATTATCATCTTGTGTCCATGGGCTGGGCATTGATAAATGATAATGAATTTATTTGTCAACGGTGCTAGGTTAGGAGTAAGATATAACAGAGTGAAATTGTGTAATAAACTGAGAGTACGCCTCAGTTATATTAGTTCTCATGTTATATGACTGTTTTTAAATTTTTAGGCCCAATTTTGATTCTCGTCCCAGGCCCCGAATTTCTGGAGATGGCCCTGGACAAGTGTAAATCATTTTGACCGCCGATGGTGTTGAGGAAGCGGAATGCCCATAATGTGCCTTCCTGCATGCCATAGGCACGAACAACTTTTGTCCAACCCCTTGTGACGATCGCCCGCCCATCCTTCACCGCCTTTAGGAAGACTTCTAGAGCATTATCATGGTAGCATGAATTATATACTTTATGTTCGGGATCGTTGCAGAAATCAAAAAATTTCTACGCATCACCAAGATCAATCTATGGAGAGACTAGCAAAGAGAGAGAGGAGAGTGTATCTTCATACCCTTGAAGATCGCGATACGGAAGCGTTACAAGAACACGGTTGGTGGAGTCGTACACGCGGCAATTCAGATCACGGTCGATGATACGTCTCCAACGTATCTATAATTTTTTATTGTTCCATGCTATATTATATTCTGTTTTGGACATTATCGGGCTTTATTATACATTTTTATATTATTTTTGGGACTAACCTATTAACCGGAGGCCCCGCCCAGAATTGCTGTTTTTTGCCTATTTCAGAGTTTCGCAGAAAAAGAATATCAAACGGAGTCCAAACGGAATGAAACCTTCGGAACATGATTTTCGGAACGAACGTGATCCAGAGGACTTGGACCCTACGTCAAGACATCAACCAGGAAGGCACGAGGTAGGGGGCGCGCCTACCCCCCCAGGCGCGCCCTCCACCCTCGTGGGCCCCACGTTGCTCCACCGACGTACTTCTTCCTCCTATATATACCTACGTACCCCCAAACTACCAGATACGGAGCCAAAAACCTAATTCCACCGCCGCAACCTTCTGTACCCGTGAGATCCCATCTTGGGGCCTTTTCCGGAGCTCCACCGGCGGGGGCATCGATCACGGAGGGCTTCTACATCAACACCATAGCCTCTCCGATGATGTGTGAGTAGTTTACCTCAGACCTTCGGGTCCATAGTTATTAGCTAGATGGCTTCTTCTCTCCTTTTGGATCTCAATACAATGTTCTCCCCCTCTCTTGTGGAGATCTATTCGATGTAATCTTCTTTTGCGGTGTGTTTGTTGAGACCGATGAATTGTGGGTTTATGATCAAGTTTATCTATGAACAATATTTGAATCTTCTCTGAATTCTTTTATGTATGATTGGTTATCTTTGCAAGTCTCTTCGAATTATCAGTTTGGTTTGGCCTACTAGATTGATCTTTCGTGCAATAGGAGAAGTGGTTAGCTTTGGGTTCAATCTTGCGGTGTCCTTTCCCAGTGACAGTAGGGGCAGCAAGGCACGTATTGTATTGTTGCCATCGAGGATAACAAGATGGGTTTTATATCATATTGCATGAGTTTATCCCTCTACATCATGTCATCTTACTTAAAGCGTTACTCTGTTCTTATGAACTTAATACTCTAGGTGCATGCTGGATAGCGGTCGATGTGTGGAGTAATAGTAGTAGATGCAGGCAGGAGTCGGTCTACTTGTCTCGGACGTGATGCCTATATATATGATCATACCTAGATATTCTCATGACTATGCTCAATTCTGTCAATTGCTCAACAGTAATTTGTTCACCCACCGTAATACTTATGCTCTCGAGAGAAGCCACTAGTGAAACCTATGGCCCCCGGGTCTATTTTCCATCATATTAATCTTCCAACACTTAGCTATTTTTATTGCCTTTTATTTTACTTTGCATCTTTATCATAAAAATACCAAAAATATTATCTTATCATATCTATCAGATCTCACTCTCGTAAGTGATCGTGAAGGGATTGACAACCCCTTTATTGCGTTGGATGCAAGGATTTATTTGTTTGTGTAGGTGCGAGGGACTCGTGCGTGGCCTCCTACTGGATTGATACCTTGGTTCTCAAAAACTGAGGGAAATACTTATGCTACTTTACTGCATCACCCTTTCCTCTTCAAGGGAAAACCAACGCAGTGCTCAAGAGGTAGCAAGAAGGATTTCTGGCGCCGTTGCCGGGGAGTCTACGCAAAAGTCAACATACCAAGTACCCATCACAAACCCTTATCTCCCGCATTACATTATTTGCCATTTTCCTCTCGTTTTCCTCTCCCCCACTTCACCCTTGCCGTTTTATTCACCCTCTCTTTTCCGCTCGCCCTTCCTTCGCCATGTCAGAATCAAAAAGAGTTGGGGGTCTCTCCCGAGTTTTAGTGCTTTGGACAACCCTTCTATTCTATCTAAACTCATAAATAATACTATGGAAAAACCCTAGGGGGGCAGCAGCCCTAGATGGGATGGAGGGGGCGGCCAAGAGAGGGAGAGAAGGGGGCGCGCCCTAGGGTGGGCCTTAGGCCCATCTGCGCCTAGGGTTTTCCCCCTCTCCCCTTTGCTGCGCCTTGGGCCTTGGTGGGAGGCGCACCAGCCCACTCAGGGGCTGGTCCCTTCCCACTCTTGGCCCATGCATGCCTCCGGGGCAGGTGGCCCCTCCCGGTGGACCCCCGGAACCCTTCCGGTGGTCCCGGTACATTACCGGTGATGCCCGGAACACTTCTGGTGTCCAAATCCTCACTTCCTATATATCATTCTTTACCTCCGGACCATTCCGGAACTCCTCGTGATGTCCGGGATCTCATCCGGAACTCCGAACAACATTTGGTAACCACGTACAAACTTCCCTATAACCCTAGCGTCATCGAACCTTAAGTGTGTAGACCCTACGGGTTCAGGAGGCATGTAGACATGACCGGGACATCTCTCTGGTCAATAACCAACAACGGGATATGGATACCCATGTTGGCTCCCACATGTTCCACGATGATCTCATCGGATGAACCACGATGTCGGGGATTCAATATATCCCGTATATAATTCCCTTTGTCTACTGGTATGATACTTGCCCGAGATTCGATCGTCGGTATCCCTATACCTTGTTCAATCTCGTTACCGGCAAGTCTCTTTACTCGTTCGTAACACATCATCCCGTGATCAACTCCTTGGTCACATTGAGCTCATTATGATGATGTCCTACCGAGTGGGCCCAGAGATACCTCTCCGTCACACAGAGTGACAAATCCCAGTCTCGATTCGTGCCAACCCAACAGACACTTTCGGAGATACCCGTAGTGTGCCTTTATAGCCACCCAGTTACGTTGTGACGTTTGGCACACCCAAAGTATTCCTACGGTATCCAGGAGTTGCACAATCTCATGGTCTAAGGAAATGATACTTGACATTAGAAAAGCTTTAGCAGACGAACTACACGATCTTGTGTTGTGCATAGGATTGGGTCTTGTCCATCACATCATTCTCCTAATGATGTGATCCCGTTATCAACGACATCCAATGTCCATGGTTAGGAAACCGTAACCATCTATTGATCAACGAGCTAGTCAACTAGAGGCTCACTAGGGACATGTTGTGGTCTATGTATTCACACACGTATTACGATTTCCGGATAACACAATTATAGCATGAACAATAGACAATTATCATGAACAAGGAAATATAATAATAACCACTTTATTATTGCCTCTAGGGCATATTTCCAACACTTTAACCTTAGTTGCCTCCACTCCGGTCATGTAGTTTGCAAGGTAATCATTAGTAAATAGCTTCGGAAACCACTGAAAAGAGAAAATATCATATACTGAGGTCTAATAGAGTAACTTGTTATGGGCAGGGGAAAAGGCAACACATTACTTACCATCCTGAAGTTCACTGTTGTCTTGGACAAAGTGTAAATAAAGAGCTTAATTCCCATCACCCGTTTCTTTCGCCTAACAATTTTTCTTAGTTTCATCACTTGACGCTTGTTCATGAATATCTCATTGCCCCATACGCAAAAGGGATCGAAGCTTGGATCAGTACCGCTCATATATGTACCTACAAGCAACCAGTAAATGTTAGAAGCTAAACCGAGATTGCACAAATGATGTAAAATATAACTACCTACGTTCCTAAGTACAAGTATTTTTAGAGATTTCAATATGAACTACATACGGATGTATATAGAATTATAGATATATTTTAGATTAGAATCTAGATTCACTCATTTTGCTCATTATGTAGTCTATATTGGAATCTCTAAAAATACTTATATTTAGGAATAGATGGTGTATAAGACATGGGATGCAGCTAACCTCGACGGCAAACAACAGTACCGCCCATTGTAGCTCTGTGTAAGTACATGGAAAGCCAATGTTAACTATAACAGGGTTAACATCCACCAAAAATAGCAAATGGTAATAAAACGGCAGCATCTATAGTGATATCTTCATTGCGAAAGAGTAGCACGGTAGCTAAGGGACGGATTAAAAAATGGATACAACTGTTAATTGCAACAGGCTTAACAACATCCTATTTCATGTTTTGTAAGTTTGTAGCCATTGAAATACAACTGTTTAAAAATGGATACAACTGTGAATTGCAACAGGCTTAATGGCCATTGAAACCGGTACTGATAAAAATGCAATTGGAAGAGTTAAACATCATAAGGCAGGTGCTGCCAAAGCAGATAATGGCCCAGTTGTTTAAAAAAAGGTAGGGAAAATAGCTAAAACGTGTTACGCATGTTTACTACAACATGCTTAATACATCGACCATACAAAACATAGCCATTAATTGCAACTGGTATTGATAAGATTGAACTGGTGAGTACATACTTGGTAAGTCCTGAGAGGTAGTTGCTGGGGAACTTTATCTTGGCCAGAGCTCGCCCAAAGTCAGCAGCGGCGGAGGCGAGCTGTTCCTCCGGGTTGAAGTGTGGATCAGTACCACTGACATGTGTACCTACAGGCAACCAGTAAATGGTAGAAGTTAAACTGCAATTGCACAAATGATGTGAAATACTATAAGACATGGGATGCAGCTAACCTCGACGGCAAACAACATCATCGGCCATTATGACCCTGCGTAAGTACATGGACAGGGTTAGCATCCACCAAAAATAGCAAATGAGCAACATCTTTAGTGATATCCTGAGTTATGTATTGTAAGTTTGTTGCTGGTATTGGTGAAATTGAGCTGGACAGTTAATACTTGAACATCACACAGTGTGCAGTACTGAAATAAACAAGGCACGAACATTTTTAATACATCAACCGTACAAAACATAGCCATTGCAAGTGGTATTGGTAAGATTTAGCTGGTCAGATCATACATGTTAAGTCCTGGGGGGTAGTCGTTAGGGCACTTCATCTGGGCCAGAGCATGCACCATGTTGGCGGCGGCGGAGGCGAGGTGTTCCTCTGGGTCAACACGCATAGCGGCCATCGCACCATGGACCGCCATCAGCTCCTCGACCTCCACGTGATATGTGGTTGGGCTTGCGTGGCGATGCTCTGGAGGTAGGGCGGTGGGGATTTGGAGGCATGAGGATGTTTCGCAGGCGCCATTTAAGCAATCAGGCCGGGGCCGTGATAGAGATTGGTGGGTTACCTGGCTGGATCAGAGCAGAACGTAGATGTGGTTGAAGCTGTGGTTGCGGCGGCGGTTTGAGCTGCCGGTAGGGGGAGGCGCGGGGGGTGATACTGAGGAAATTTGATGGGTGGGGATATGGTTGGAGGAATAAATTCTGAAATCGCGCGCCTAATGAAAATTTCGATGCGAAACTTGAAACTTGGCCGGGGGAAACACACAACGCAGACGAAGCGCGTAAAATACTCGTGTGCAAGAAAACAGAAAATTGGCAGATCCCGTCTCCAAAAAAATGTACATGTGTAGTTGATTTTTTTGGCCAATGGTACACCTGCTTTATTAGGAAATATCGCACAGGTAACTGACTTATGGATCATTAACGCAAAAAAACGCACACGGGTACGACATAGAAACTGTGTGTTTTGTGATCTAATGATTAACGCAAAAAAATGGACACGGGCACACATGCTAATCAACGCTCAAAGCCCTCAAAGGATGCTCTTACCGACATTGTACGTTAATACTACAAACTTAAAGTACTACTAGTAATTTGCTCTAATACTACAGACTTAAACTACTTCTCACATGCTACCATCAGGGCATGATGGCCAGACGCCGGCGTTCTCCTTCCCAGCCTTGTAGGCGGCATCCCACTGTGCTTCAATCTCCGCCAAGCTCTCCTCACCATGGCGTGCGGCCTCTTCTTTCTTGTGGCGGCGGGACTCTCTTTTCTTGACTGCTTTCTGCCTTTTCCACTCCTTCTGTGCAGCTTTGGCCGCCTCTAGATCCACCGCCCATTCGGCCATGGTAGCCTCAAAGTCCGCCCATGTAACTGTGTGGCCGGCGGCGGCGATGAACTCGGCGCAGCAAGATGCCATCGCTTCCTTACCATGTGTGCGGTCGCGGGCAGCGAGGAACGCGGCGCGGCGGGATGCCATCGCTTCCTTACCAGTTATGGTGCACCGAGGTGCCATGAACGACACTTGGAGAGAGCTCTGGGACGGAGGGGTTGGGTAGCCGTACAGTGCGGTGGTTTTTAAGAGCTCAACGACAAACGACAAAGGAAATTTGGCTTCCCTTACAATTTTGCTCGTTCATTATCGCACACGGTTCATCTCCGTCGCTTCCGGAAACAGTGTGCGCTGAGCCTATTGTGTGTTGCGTTATGATTGGCCGGAACCCCAGTCACGCAGATCGCGCGTGTGCACCATAGGATGCGCCGCGATCGAATGGCAATCCACGTCCCTCACATCGCATCCGTGCAGCTGTAGCTGGATTGGATTTATATGCGCTAAATGCCTAGAAAATGCACATAATCCCCTAAATATGGCAAATGAGCCTGGAAAAATGCCAAATTTGAACACGGTGATTTGCAGGGTGTATGTTCATCGTAGAAAAAAACTCCAGGGCAAAGAACGAAGAAAATTTGGATTCCCCTCCAATCTTGGTGATTTCTCTCTCGAAAGCATGGAACTTCCTCGGTGATGGTTCGATTTATGAAGGGCGTGCATGACGACATAAGCCAAACCTTCTCAAATTTTTACCAATGCATGGTGAGGTCATACCATGGCACCATGCCAGGCGTCATGTTTTTCAAGCATTTATTTCATTTTTTCTATAGTTGAAAACCCAATAAACAAACGTTTGTGGTTGACTATTGCCACACATTTCATCGAAATATCTGTCCATTCCTTGTAAAAGGCATGATAATTTACTAAATGGTACGAGCATGGTTTTCCAGGCCATTTTTGTGCACTCTTTCATGTACCAATTGTTTGAACTTGAATTATGTGCATTAATGCCTAGAAATGCACATAATCCCCAGATACGTCTCCAACGTATCTATTATTTATGAAGTATTCATGCCATGTTTACAATAGTTTTATATGATTTGATTAGAACTAACCCGGACTGACGATGTTTTCAGCAGAACTACCGTGGTGTTGTTTTTGTGCATAAATAAAAGTTCTCGGAATGCGATGAAAATCAACGGAGAATTTTTCTGGAAAATATAAAAAATACTGGAACGAAGAGTTACCGGAAGGGAGGCCAGTGGGCCCCACGAGGGTGGAGGGCGCGCCCACCCCCCTAGGGCGCGCCCCTGTGCCTCGTGGACTCTCCGTGTGGCCCCTGACTTGTTCTCGACGCCAACCTCTCCTATAAATCCGCAAACCTCCAGAAAATAACCTAGATCGGGAGTTCTGCCGCCGCAAGCCTCTGTAGCCACCAAAAACCAACCGAGACCCTGTTTCGGCACCCTGCCGGAGGGGGGATCCATCACCGGTGGCCATCTTCATCATCCCGGCGCTCTCCATGACGAGGAGGGAGTAGTTCAGCCTCAGGGCTGAGGGTATGTACCAGTAGCTATGTGTTTGATCCCTCTCTCTCTCTCTCTCTCTCTCTCTCTCTCTCTCTCTTGTTCTTGACATGGCACGATCTTGATGTACCGCGAGCTTTGCTATTATAGTTGGATCTTATGATGTTTCTCCCCCTCTACTCTCTTGTAATGGATTGAGTTTTCCCTTTGAAGTTATCTTATCGGATTGAGGCTTTAAGGATTTGAGAACACTTGATGTATGTCTTGCATGTGCTTATCTGTGGTGACAATGGGATATTCACGTGATCTACTTGATGTATGTTTTGGTGATCAACTTGCGGGTTTAGTGACCTTGTGAACTTATGCATAGGGGTTGGCACACGTTTTCGTCTTGACTCTCCGGTAGAAACTTTGGGGCACTCTTTGAAGTTCCTTGTGTTGGTTGAATAGATGAATCTGAGATTGTGTGATGCATATCGTATAATCATACCCACTGATACTTGAGGTGACATTGGAGTATCTAGGTGACATTAGGGTTTTGGTTGATTTGTGTCTTAAGGTGTTATTCTAGTACGAACTCTAGGATAGATCGAACGGAAAGAATAGCTTCGTGTTATTTTACTACGGACTCTTGAATAGATCAATCAGAAAGGATAACTTTGAGGTGGTTTCGTACCCTACAATAATCTCTTCGTTTGTTCTCCGCTATTAGTGACTTTGGATTGACTCTTATTGCGTGTTGAGGGACTGTTATATGATCCAATTATGTTATTATTGTTGAGAGAACTTGCACTAGTGAAAGTATGAACCCTAGGCCTTGTTTCGAAGCATTGCAATACCGTTTGTGCTCACTTTTATCATTAGTTACCTTGCTGTTTTTATATTTTAAGATTACAAAAACCTATATCTACCATCCATATTGCACTTGTATCACCATCTCTTCGCCGAACTAGTGCACCTATACAATTTACCATTGTATTGGGTGTGTTGGGGACACAAGACACTCTTTGTTATTTGGTTGCAGGGTTGTTTGAGAGAGACCATCTTCATCCTACGCCTCCCACGGATTGATAAACCTTAGGTCATCCACTTGAGGGAAATTTGCTATTGTCCTACAAACCTCTGCAGTTGGAGGCCCAACAACGTCTACAAGAAGAAGGTTGTGTAGTAGACATCATCCCCTAAATATGGTAAATGAACCCGGAAAAGTGCCAAATTTGAACACGGTGATTTGCGGGGTGTATGTTCATCATAAAAAAAACTCATGGACAAAGGACAAAGGAAATTTGGACCCCCTTCAATCTTGGTGATTTCCCCCTCGAAACCATGAAACTTCCTCAGTGATGGTTCGATTTATGAAGGACGTGCATGACGATATAAGCCAAACCTTCTCAAATTTTTACCAGGGCATGGTGAGGTCATACCATGGCACAATGCCAGGCGTCATGTTTTACAAGCATTTATTTCATTTTTCTATAGTTGAAAACCCAATGAACAAACGTTTGTGGTTGCCTATTTCCACACATTTCATCGAAATATCTGTCCATTCCTTGTAAAAGGCATGAGAATTTACTAATTGCATGAGCATGGTTTCCAGGCCGTTCATGTGCACCCTTTCATGCACCGATTGTTTGAACTTGAATTATGTGCATTAATGCCTAGAAAATGCACATAATCTCCTAAATATGGTAAATGAACCCGGAAAAGTGCCGTTGAACACGGTGATTTGTAGGGTGTATATTCATCGTAGAAAAAACTCATGGACAAAGGACAAAGGAAATTTGGACCCACCTTCAATCTTGGTGATTTCCCCTCGAAACCATGAAACTTCCTTGGTGATGGTTTGATTTATGAAGGGCGTGCATGACGACATAAAGAAAGCATTCCCAAATTTCTACCAAGGCACGGTGAGGCCATACCATGGCACCAAGCCAGGCGTCATGTTTTCCAAGCATGTATTTCATTTTTGTATAGTTGTTAACAGTAAACGACGCGTTTATGGTTGACTATTGCCACACATTTCCTTGAAATAGCTGCCCGTTCCTTGTAAAAGGCATGAGAATGTACTAAATAGCACGAGCATGGTTTTCCAGACCGTTCTTGTGCACCTTTTCATGCATCGATTGTTCGAATTTGAATTATGTGCATTAATGCCTAGAAAATGCAAATAATCCCCTAAATATGGTAAATGAGCCCGGAAAAATGTCAATTTTCAACACGTTGCATTTGAGGCGGTATGTTGATCGTTGGAAAAAACTGAATGACAAACTAGGACGGAAATTTGGATTCCCCTTCAATCTTGGTGATTTCCCTCTCGAAAGCATGGAACTTCCTCGGTGATGGTTTGATTTATGAAGGGCTTGCATGACAACATAAATCAAACTTTCTCACCTTTTAACTAGGGCACGGTGAGGCCATACCATGGCACCATGCCAGGCGTCATGTTTTTCAAGCACATATTTCATTTTTCTATAGTTGATAACCCAGTAAATGACGCGTTTGTGGTTGACTATTGCCACGCACTCCCTTAAAATCTCTGCCCATTCCTTGTAAAAGGCTTGAGAATTTACTAAATACCACGAGTATGATTTTTCCAGACCGTTCTTGTGCACCTTATCATGCACCGATTGTTCGAATTTGAATTATGTGGATTAATGCCTAGAAAATGCACATAATCCCCTAATATGGTAAATGAGCCCGGAAAAATGCCAAATTTAAACACGTTGCATTTGAGGGGGTATGTTGATTGTATAAAAAATTGAATGACAAGCTAGGAAGGAAATTTGGATTCATGGCCCCTTCAATCTTGCTGATTTCCCCCTCGAAACCATGAAATTTCCTCGGTGATGGTTCGATTTATGAATTGCGTGCATGACGACATAAGACAAACATTCTCAAATTTTTATCAGGGCGTGGTGAGGCCATACCATGGCACCACGCCAGGCGTCATGTTTTCCAAGCATGTATTTCATTTTTGTATAGTACACAGTAAACACATTTCCTTGAAATATCTGCCCATTCCTTGTAAAAGGCATGAGAATTTACTAAATAGCACGATCATGGTTTTCCATACCGTTCTCGTGCACCTTTTCAAGCACTGATTGTTTGAATTTGAATTATGTGCATTAATGCCTAGAAAATGCACGTAATCCCCTAAATATTGTAAATGAACTCGGAAAAGTGCCAAATTTGAACACGGTGATTAGCAGGGTTTATGTTCATTGTAGAAAAAACTCATGGACAAAGGACAAAGGAAATTTGGATTCCCATTCAATCTCGGTGATTTACTATCGCGCATGATTCATCTCTGTCGCCTCTGCGAACTGTGTGTGTTCACTCACACATGCAAAAGGAAAAAGAAAGTCCTCACCCACTTCG
The DNA here is from genome assembly GCF_002575655.3 of Aegilops tauschii subsp. strangulata. Lineage (NCBI taxonomy): Eukaryota > Viridiplantae > Streptophyta > Magnoliopsida > Poales > Poaceae > Aegilops > Aegilops tauschii. The sequence goes on from NC_053039.3 coordinate 8,114,215, forward strand.
TCCCCACCCACTCGCCGCGGACTCCTACGCAACTCATCAACTTCTATCGCGGCGGACACCCTAAGCTCGATGACTATTGTCGGCGGGCGGAGGTCGCGCTCCAAACGGCACGGGATTTCGCCCCTATCGCTTTCCACTGCTTTTGCACCGACATTCTGGACTCTGGTCGACTGGGGTTTTCTGCGGGATTGGGCCGAGGATTTTTCTCATGGAGAAGGTAATCAACTTAGTGAAATATTCACTCATCTCTTATCGCAGTCCGTCCGTCTTTGTTAATCAACTGGCGGAAATCGCCGTGGAATCATTTTTGTTCTTGCTGATTCGTGGGTGTTCATTCATGTGTCCACAGTGCGAGCACAAATCGGGCAAGTGTGGTCGCGGCCAGCCGGAAACGAAGTTCTATCTCACCATTTCAGATGACTTCAGGGAGCGCTCGGTATGTTCAATCTCAACCTAGCACGGCCGGCATGGCTTAATTTTGTGAATATATACCGTCTGTTGCTACATTATTTATATATTTGCATTAAATATTTGTTATATTATCTATTTTTAATTTTATATTTTTGTACTTTGCTTTCATCTATATATTGATCTGTTCTATCAGTTACTACCATATTTGCATCTTGCTCTGTTATTTCAATATATCTAATTTACGATCTTAATTTTCATTTCAAGCAGTACATCCCTTGCTTTGCAAGAATAGGAGTAGAAGGAAATCTTGGGCTTTACTTTGTTGATGACTCCCAGGATGTCATATTGACAACGCAGCATGGATTTACAATGACGATTAGCGTAAAAGTTGATAAAGATGGTCATTCCTATTTTAATGCGGACTTTTGGAGAAAAATGTCTAAGTGTTATGAACTGAAAGCTAGCAATAAAATTCTAGTGCGTATACCACAGCCTGATCTAATTAACATGGATGTTTACTTCCCCAACGTCATCAGCCGATCGAAGTCTGATTGAGGTTAGTGTCCTTTCAACTTTATCCATGCTGTCATATTACTTAGCAAAATCGGGGTATTTGTTCTGACTAATTGATCACTATTTAAGCAACCAATTGTGATTTCATTTTCTGACTCCGTTCCTAAGCAGTAACAAATTCTATTTACCAAGTTATGCACACTATATATTCTTCTGCCATGTTCTGAATAAATAATACCTTTCCACCTTTTAAGCAGGATCTGTTGGATGCATAGTGAACGATCTGTATGTTACTAAGCGTACCAAATTTCACTGGAAGGACTTGAAGCATGTCGTAAACTTTGTTGATAATCTGACAGAGATAGCACAGCGTATATATGAACATTGGATTTTGGATGGGATTAATTATACCTATGGCACACACATTGAACAAGACCAATTGTGTGCACAAAACGCTGGTAAAAAGTCTTATTTTAATGTTGATGCTCATAAACTATATATATCTTCAACGATATGTTACAATTGGTTTTTATTCTACATTTCAAAAAAATTGCCTGCTGTAGCAGTTCCTGGATCGATTTCCCGGCGTGGTCGAATTACACTTGTGCCTGCTAATAACGCCAAAGTGATTGCAAGGTACTGCATTTTCCCATAGAAATGGAACCATTCAAATTAACAAGTTCTCGCTTGTCATGGCAATGCATCCATATTGGAAAATTGGAGACACTATTCTACTCATGCTCTACCAAGGCACAGGAGGGCTCTTCCTTTTCATTGACGAGATGCCGAGTCGCCGTGATCAAGCTGCTTCCAGCGGATAGTTGTGGTTGTTGGTCCTCAGCCTCTTAAAATGTGCTAGCTGTTACAATGTTAAGTATATAGATATGTACCGTATGGTTGTTGGCCCTTAGCCTCTTAAAATGTGATAGTTGTTACTATGTTAAGTATGTAGATATGGACCATATGGTTGTCAAAACCGTGTTACGAAGATCCTCCTTTTGTCGAATAGTGTAACCACTATATATATGTTACTCAAATGCTGTTACCCGAGTTCTTAAATTTTCATGGAAAGTATTAATATCGTACACAGTTCATTGAGTTTAAGCGTGTGCCCGATGTCCAGAAGGCATTTGCATATTAACTGTCCATATTGCAAATTCACACACATGTTAACATAAGGAAACACATGTGTAACTTACTAATCATCGCACACGAGTACTCGCAGACGCATCGTGTGCGATACTCCTAGCCACCGCAAGCAACTAGTTTGCATTTTTTTTAAAAATTGTACACACAGAATCGCACGCGAACTAACTGTATTAACCATATGTGTTGTAATTTCCCATCGCAAACAGTTCATACGAGGAGTATTCTCAACCCCATAATTGTGAACCAAATTATGAAAATTGTTTTGATGTAACTTGTGAAAGGGCCTCCTAGGGGGAAGACCTTCTTGTACCTCTTGATTCCCTTGGTCGTTCAAAGACCTCATGGCTTGATGGGGGTTTGGAATGGATTGCCCCTCAGAGGCTGAAGGGTGGACTTCAAGCGAATCTCCTTCATCTTCCTCCATGGTGACCTCCTCGGCTTCCTCTCTCCTTAGTTCCATCTGTAGCAACCAAGCATCGCCTTCTACGTTGTAAAAGGTAGAGGAAGACATAAAGCCTGGCTTTGGAAATCTGACAGAAAATAGCATGAAACAAGAACAAAGGAGATTTCAGCAATACGATGGTCAAACCGTCCGGAAGTATATATAAAGATTTTTTATCTTGCGAAACAAGTATTCCAGAGGAAAACAGAGTTGGGAAGGCGCATGAGGGGCCCACAAGCCACCATGGCGCGCCCTTGTGCCCCGTGTGCACCTCGTGGGTCATCTTAGTTGTTTCCTTTTTTGTATTTTTTTCTAATATTCTAAAACCTATGGAAAATATTTTTATGGAATTTTTGGAGTCGGTTTACTTACCATATCACATACCTATTCCTTTTCAGGGGTCTGGAGTGTTCTGGCAGGTCTCTCTTATGTGTTCCTCCAGTGTCATAGTTTGAACAATGTTAGTTTCAACATTAATAGGTAATGCTTTGTCCATTGACAACCCTCGGATTAGTGCCTGCAGAGTTGTTGATCTTAATGGTTTCAGATCGATAAAATTCTTCGATGATATACTGTCCTTCCCATTTGGAGAGAAGTTCTCCCGCAAAGAATCTGAAACAAGAATTGTACAATAGAACATACTCGCCTAGTTTGAATTCTCATTTTTTTAATTCTTTTATCATGCCATCTTTTAACCTTTTCTTTAAAAAACTTGGCATTTTCATATGCTTGGGTTATCCACTCATCAAACGAGCTAATATCAAATAACCTCTTTTCACCGGCAAGTTTGAAGTCATAATTAAGTTCTTTGATTGCCCAATATGCTTTATGTTCTAGCTCAAGGGGTAAATGACATGCCTTTCCAGAAACCATTTTATAAGGAGACATACCCATAGGATTTTTGTAAGCAGTTCTATAAGCCCATAATGCATAATCAAGATTCTTAGACCAATTATTTCTAGATCTATTAACGGTCTTTTGCAAAATTAACTTGATTTCTCTATTTCTCAATTCAACTTAACCACTAGACTGAGGATGATAAGAGGATGCAATTATATGGTTAACAACATATTTATCTAGAAGTTTATGAAAAGTACCATGAATAAAATGTGAACACTATTAGTCATTAAATATCTAGGGACTCCAAACCTTGGGAAAACAACTTCTTTAAGCATTTAAATAGATGTGTTATGATCAGCACTACTAATTGGAATAGCTTCTACCCACTTAGTAACGTAATCAACAACAACTAAAATATGAGTATACCCATTAGAGGAAGGGAAAGGTCCCATATAATCAAATCCCCAATCATCAAATGGTTCAATAACAAGTGAATAATTCATAGGCATTTCTCGCTGTCTACCAATATTACTAATTCTTTGACATTCATCATAAGATAGGCCAAACTTACGTGCATCCTTAAAGAGAGTAGGCCAATAAAAACTAGATTGTAATACTTTATGTGTGGTTCTATCTCTAGCATGGTGTCCCGCGTATGCCTCAGAATGAAACTTCCATAGGATTTGTTCCTGTTCATGCTCAGGTACACAACGTCTAATAATACCATCTACTCCTTCTTTATAAATGTGGGTCATCCCAAAAGTAATGTCTTAAATCAAAGAAGAGCTTTTCTTTTGTTGGTATGTGAAATTAGGTGGTATATATTTAGCAACAATATAATTAGCATAGTCCGCATACCAGGGTGTACCACGAGAAGCATTTATAACTGCTAATTGTTCATCAGGAAAACTATCATCAATAGGCAGTGGGTCATCAAGAACATTTTCCAATATAGACAAATTATCAGCTACGGGATTCTCAGCTCCTTTTCTATCAATAATATGCAAGTCAAATTCTTGTAGCAACAAAACCCACCTAATCAACCTAGGTTCAGCATCTTTATTTCCCATAAGAAATTTAATAGCAGCATGATCGATGTGCACTATTACTTTGGAATCAACAATATAGGATCTGAATTTATCACATGCAAACACAACTGCTAGAAATTCTATCTCAGTAGTAGCATAATTTCTTTAAGCATTGTCTAGAGTTTTACTAGCATAATGAATAACATTCAATTTCTTATCAACTCCTTGTCCTTGAACAACACCAACAGCATAATCACTAGCATCACATATAATTTCAAATGGCAAGTTCCAATCAGGTGGTTGAACAATGGGTGCAGAGATTAAGGGTTTCTTAAGTATTTCAAAGGCTTCTACACTATCATCATCACAAGCAAATGGAACATCTTTTTGCAAGAGATTAGTAAGAGGCCTATAAATTTTAGAGAAGTCTTTGATAAATCTCCTATAGAAACCAGCAAGACAAAGGAAACTTCTTATACCTTTAATATCTTTAGGACATGGCAATTTCTCAATTGCATCAACTTTAGCTTTATCTACATCAATACCTCATTCAGAAATTCTATGCCCAAGGATAATACCTTCATTTACCATAAAGTGGCACTTTTTCCCAATTCAAGACACGATTAGTTTCTTCACATATCTGCAAAACTCGATCAAGGTTGCTTAAGCAATCATCGAAAGAAGTCCTCTAAATAGAAAAATCATCCATGAAAACCTCAACAATCTTTTCACAAAAATCAGAGAATATGTAGTCATACATCTTTGAAAGGTAGCAAGTGCATTGCATAAACCAAAGGCATTCGTCCATAAGCATAAGTTCCAAAGGGACAAGTAAAAGTGGTTTTCTCTTGATCTTCGTGCGATATAGGTATTTGAGAGAAGCCAGAATATCCATCAAGGAAGCAAAAGTGTGTATGCTTAGACAATATTTCTAACATTTGATCAATGAAAGGCAAGGGGTATTGATCTTTCCTAGTTGCTTTATTAAATTTTCTGAAATTAATTACCATCCTATAGCCAGTTACAATTCTTTGTGGTATGAGTTCATTTTTATCATTAGGAACAACGGTTATACCTCCTTTCTTAGGAACACAATTATCTCTAAAGGAAAGTGGTTCTCAGAAACCATGATTGCCATGAGGATCATGTGCAATTATCTCTTTATTACAACGTGTGCACATATCATGGAGTTCATGTATCATGCAACCAGGAGGCCAATTTTAGTAGCAAGGTTGAACGACTTGTTTACTATTTAAATCATCTGCTCCCATGTCGAAAATGAGATCATTCAGGGGGTTTATGGGAGAGCGGTGATTTTAAATAGCACACTATAGCGATTACAAGAGGTCTTGTGCTAAGAGACTTTGATTCAAACACATGAAAAAACATTTTAAATAGCGCGCTATAGCGTTTAGAAGAGGTGTGCCGCTAAGTGGCTTAGCGCGCTATTTAAAACTGCCGGAGCTACACACCAGCAACCGTGTGTGAAATCGACTGTGCTAGAGACCTCATGATACTCCGCATAGATCTCAGGGTAAGCCCTCCCAGAGTGAAAGAACATGTGTTGCCCCCATGTTTGGTTTTGATAATTGATGACAATCTCTATGGACTAACGGTTGCCTTGAGTTATATTCGTAGGATTTGTCCATAGACATTTCTTGAAGCCCATTTGTTGGTTTTAATGAGTTTATGTGTTAACCAAGGTGTTATTCAAGGAATTATCCAAAGATTGGTGCTACTTCTTGAGCTTGCGTTGGTTTTTTCCTTGAAGAGGAAAGGGTGATGCAGCAAAGTAGAGATAAGTATTTCCCTCAGTTTGAGAACCAAGGTATCAATCGAGTAGGAGGTACGAACAAGTCTCCAATCTATGCACCTGCACAAACAATCAAACACTTGCACCCAACGCGATAAAGGGGTTGTCAATCCATTCACGGTCACTTGCAAGGATGAGATCCGATAGAAATAGATATAAAAGATTACTAAAACGTAAAACAAAGTGAAAACAAATAAATTGCAGCAAGGTATTTTTGGGTTGTTTGGTTTACAGATCTGAAAAAAATATGATGGAAAATAGACCCGGGGCCATAGGTTTCACTAGAGGCTTCCCTCTTGAAAGAAAACATACGGTGGGTGAACAAATTACTATCAAGCAATTGATAAAAAAGAGCAAAGTTATGATGATATCCTAGGCAATTATTATGAATATAGGCATCATGTCCGTGTTAAGTAGACCGACTCCTGCCTGCATCTACTACTATTACTCCACACATTGACCGCTATCCAGCATGCATCTAGAGTATTAAGTTCATAAGAAGGAATTAACGCCTTAAGAAAGATGACATGATGTAGTGGGATAAACTCAATCAATATGATGAAAACCCCATCTTTTTACCCTTGATGGCAACAATACAATACGTGCCTCGCTACCTGCTACCTCTTGAGCATGCGTTGGTTGAAGAGGAAAGGGTGATGCAGCAAAGTAGCGTAAGTATTTCCCTCAGTTTTTGAGAACCAAGGTATCAATCCAGTAGGAGACAACACGCAAGTCACCTAGTACCTGCACAAACAATCAAGAACCTTGCAACCAACGCGATAAAGGGGTTGTCAATCCCTTCACGGCCACTCGCAAAAGTGAGATCAGATAAAGATAATAAGATAAATATTTTTGGTATTTTTGTTGTATAGATTTGAAAGTAAAGATTGCAAAATAGTAAACGAGATGTGATGTAAATACAAGAGATGTAATATAATAAGAAAGTGACCCGGGGGCCATAGGTTTCACTAGTGGCTTCTCTCAAGATAGCATGTATTACGGTGGGTGAACAAATTACTGCCGAGCAATTGATAGAAAAACGCATAGTTATGAAGATATCTAAGGCAATGATCATGAATATAGGCATCACATCCGTGTCAAGTAGACCGAAACGATTCTGCATCTACTACTGTTACTCCACACATCGACCGCTATCCAGCATGCATCTAGAGTATTAAGTTCATAAGAACAGAGTAACGCATTAAGCAAGATGACATGATGTAGAGGGATAAACTCAAGCAATATGATATAGACCCCATCTTTTTATCCTCGATGGCAACAATACAATACGTGCCTTGCTGCCCCTGCTGTCACTAGGAAAGGACACCGCAAGATTGAACCCAAAGCTAAGCACTTCTCCCATTGCAAGAAAGATCAATCTAGTAGGCCAAACTAAACCGATAATTCGAAGAGACTTGCAAAGATATCAAATCATGCATATAAGAATTCAGAGAAGAACCAAATAATATTCATAGATAATCAAGTTCATAAATCCACAATTCAACGGATCTCGGCAAACACACCGCAAGAGAGTATTACATTGAATAGATCTCCAAGAACATCGAGGAGAACTTTGTATTGAGAATCAAAGAGAGAGAATAAGCCATCTAGCTAATAACTATAGACCCGAAGGTCCGTGGTAAACTACTCACACATCATCGGAGAGGCTATGGTGTTGATGTAGAAGCCCTCCGTGATCGATTCCCCCTCCGGCAGATCGCCGGAAAAGGCCCCAAGATGGGATCTCACGGGTACAGAAGATTGCGGCGGTGGAAAAGTGGTTTCGTGGCTCCCCCTGATGTTTTTAGGGTATAAGAGTATATATAGGCGAAAGAAGTACGTCGGTGGAGCTCCGTGGGGCCCACGAGGGTGGGGGCGCGCCATCCTGCCTCGTGGCCGCCTCGCGGAGTTCCAGACTTCAACTCCAAGTCTTTTGGTTTGCGTTTGTTCCAAGAAAGATCCGCGCAAAGGTTTCATTTTGTTTGGATTCCGTTTGGTATTCCTTTTCTGCTAAACACTGAAATAGGTAAAAAAAACAGCAATTTGCACTGGGCCTTCGGTTAATAGGTTAGTCCCAAAAATAATATAAAAGAGCATATTAAAGCCCATTAAACATCCAAAACAGATAATATAATAGCATGGAACAATCAAAAATTATAGATACGTTGGAGATGTATCAAGCATCCCCAAGCTTAATTCCTGCTCGTCCTCGAGTAGGTAAATGATAAAAACAGAATTTTTAATGTCGAATGCTACCTAGCATATTTATCAATGTAATTTCTTTATTGTGGCATGAATGTTCAGATCCGAAAGATTCAATACGAAAGTTTAACATTGACATAAAAACAATAATACTTCAAGCATACTAGTAAAGCAATCATGTCTTCTCAAAATAACATGGCCAAAGAAAGTTATCCCTACAAAATCATATAGTCTGGCTATGCTCTATCTTCATCACACAAAATATTTAATCATGCACAACCCCGATGACAAGCCAAGCAATTGTTTCATACTTTTGATGTTCTCAAACTTTTTCAATCTTCACGCAATACATGAGCGTGAGCCATGGACATAGCACTATAGGTGGAGTAGAATGGTGGTTGTGGAGAAGACAAAAAAGGAGAAGATAGTCCCACATGAACTAGGCGTATCAATGGGCTATGGAGATGCCCATCAATGTGAGTGAGTAGGGATTGCCATGCAACGGATGCACTAGAGCTATAAGTGTATGAAAGCTCAACAAAAGAAACTAAGTGGGTGTGCATCCAACTTGCTTGCTCACGAAGACCTAGGGCAATTTGAGGAAGCCCATCATTTGAATATACAAGCCAAGTTCTATAATGTAAAATTCCCACTAGTATAAAAGTGACAACATAGGAGACTCTCTATCATGAAGATCATGGTGCTACTTTGAAGCACAAGTGTTGTAAAGGATAGTAGCATTGTCCCTTCTCTCTTTTTCTCTCATTTTTTATTTGTTATTTGGGCCTTTCTCTTTTTTTATGGCCTCTTTTTTTCGTCCGGAGTCTCATCCCAACTTGTGGGGGAATCATAGTCCCCATCATCCTTTCCTCACTGGGATAATGCTCTAATAATGATGATCATCACACTTATATTTACTTACAACTCAAGAATTACAACTCAATACTTAGAACAAAATATGACTCTATGTGAATGCCTCCGACGGTGTACCGGGATGTGCAATGAATCAAGAGTGACATGTATGAAAATCATGAACGGTGCTTTGCCACAAATACGATGTCAACTACATGATCATGCAAAGCAATACGGCAATGATGGAGCGTGTCATAATAAATTGAACGGTGGACAGTTGCATGGCAATATATCTCGGAATGGCTATGGAAATGCCATAATAGGTAGGTATGGTGGCTGTTTTGAGGAAGGTATATGGTGGGTGTATGATATCGGCGAAAAGTGCGCGGTATTAGAGAGGCTAGCAATGGTGGAAGGATGAGAGTGCGTATAATCCATGGACTCAACATTAGTCATAAAGAACTCACATACTTGTTGCAAAAATCTATTAGTTATCGAAACGAAGTACTACGCGCATGCTCCTAGGGGGATAGATTGGTAGGAAAAGACCATCACTCGTCCCCGACCGCCACTCATAAGGAAGACAATCAATAAATAAATCACGCTCCGACTTCATCACATAACGGTTCACCATACGTGCATGCTACGAGAATCACAAACTTTAACACAAGTATCTCTCAAATTCACAACTACTTAACTAGCATGACTCTAATATCACCATCTTCATATCTCAAAAAAAATTATAAGGAATCAAACTTCTCATAGTATTCAATGCACTTTATATGAAAGTTTTTATTATACCCATCTTGGATGCCCATCATATTGGGACTAATTTTATAGCCAAAGCAAATTACCATTCTGTTCTAAAAGACTCTCAAAATAATATAAGTGAAGCATGATAGATCAATAATTTCTATAAAATAAAACCACCACCGTGATCTAAAAAGATATAAGTTAAGCACTAGAGCAAAATTATCTAGCTCAAAAGATATAAGTGAAGCACATAGAGTATTCTAATAAATTCCGATTCATGTGTGTCTCTCCCAAAAGGTGTGTACAGCAAGGATGATTGTGGTAAACTAAAAATCAAAGACTCAAATCATACAAGACGCTCCAAGCAAAACACATATCATGTGGTGAATAAAAATATAGCCTCAAGTAAAGTTACCGATAGACGAAGACGAAAGAGGGGATGCCTTCCGGGGCATCCCCAAGCTTAGGCTTTTGGTTGTCCTTGAATTTTACCTTGGGGTGCCTTGGGCATCCCCAATCTTAGGCTCTTACCACTCCTTATTCCAAAGTCCATCAAATCTTTACCCAAAAACTTGAAAACTTCAGAACACAAAACTCAACAGAAAATCTCATGAGGTCCGTTAGTATAAGAAAACAAACCACCACTTTAAGGTACTGTAATGAACTCATTATTTATTTATATTGGTGTTAAACCTACTGTATTCCAACTTCTCTATGGTTCATACCCCCCGATACTACTCATAGATTCATCAAAATAAGCAATCAACACACGAAAAACAGAATCTGTCAAAAACAGAACAGTCTGTAGCAATCTGTAATTTTCGAATACTTCTGGAACTCCAAAAATTCTAGGAAATTAGGACGACCAGGATAATTTGTATATTAATCTACTGCAAAAAGAATCAGGGTAAAATCTCTTTTCTGTGATTTATGAAAATTATTTTCGTGAGCGCAAAGTTTCTGTCTTTTTCAGCAAGATCAAACAACTATCATCCAAGAAGATCCTAAAGGTTCTACTTGGCACAAACACTAATTAAAACATAAAAAACAAAATCATAAAAGTAGCATGATGAATTTTTTATTACTAAACAGGAACAAAAAGAAAAGATTGGGAAGAACCAAAGCTAAGCCCTGCTATCATTGGGAAAGGACACTGCAAGATTGAACCCAAAGCTAAGCACTTCTCCCATTGCAAGAAATATCAATCTAGTAGGCCAAACTAAACTGATAATTCGAAGAGACTTGCAAAGATATCAAATCATGCATATAAGAATTCAGAGAAGAACCAAATAATATTCATAGATAATCAAGTTCAGAAAAATCCACAATTCATCGGATCTCAGCAAACACACCGCAAAACAGTATTACATCGAATAGATCTCCAAGAACATCGAGGAGAACTTTGTATTGAGAATCAAAGAGAGAGAAGAAGCCATCTAGCTAATAACTATGGACCCGAAGGTCTGTGGTAAACTACTCACACATCATTGGAGAGGCTATGGTGTTGATGTAGAAGCCCTTCGTGATCGATTGCCCCTCCGGCAGATCACCGGAAAAGGCCCCAAGATGGGATCTCACGGGTACTATTGGGGTTATTACTACTGGGCATAAACCAGCCAGGAGAGGCCGGGTTATCCCTATAAGGAGTTATTATATTTGAAGCCCATGAAGACAAAGATGATGGCGCTTTATGAAGGCCCAGGGCCCAAAGGCGGATTAAGGCCTGTAGTAATAAACCGACATTGATATGTAAGCTTGTGTTGTAAGGCAGAAATAATAGAGACCGGGCCGGACACGTTTATGAGCCGGCCTCGGAATCCTGTAAACCGGCGGGCGTCAACCCATGTATATAAGAGGATGACCCGGCGGCGGTTTAGAGACAATAAACAACAACTTGAGAACCAGGCATAGCGAATTCACTCCCTGGTCATCGAAACCCCAGCAATTCCACAACAACTGGATCGTATGCTTTTACCTTCACCGCAAGGGGCCGAACCAGTATAAACCCTCTGTGTCCCTTGTCCGCTTTAACCCCTTTAAGCTAACCCGTCGCGATGGCTCCACGACTAAGTCCTTTCTCTAGGACATCTGTCGTGATAAAACCACGACAGTGGCGCCCACCGTGGGGCTATCGCACGATGGTTTCGAGTTCTTAGAGGGCAGCTTCAAAGGACTCAAGGGATATGCTGTGGGCCGGATGACTAAGAGTCATCGCGGCAAGCTCTACATCGACGACGCATGCTGGGGCCCCGAGGCCGGCTCAATCAAGTACGGGTACCGGGTCCCCTTCGGTGGCATCCATGTTTTCATTGGCAAGATCGGCGAACCGGGCCCTGAGCCGGACATCTGCACCGACATCGTCGAGACGGCTCAGCGTGCGAGACCTGCCCGGGTTCAGCCTGCCATGAAGCGTGCCTTCGTGGGAGTCATCCATGGAGCGGAATCTGAAGATAGATCGGCATCTGGTAGTGAGACCGTCGTTTATTCTGATGATGAGTCATCGACCGGAGAGACCGAGTCATTGTACCAGTTGCAAGATGGCCGGATTGGGGCTGTTCCGATGGCGACAGTATTCCGGACCCCTTTGATCCGCCAAACCGGGTTGCGATCTTCATGGTTGGTACGCAGCCGGCGCTCCACTCTTCGACCGTAGCGGCGATGGTTTCCGGATCAGTAGCAGCAACAGCGGCCGGGGCAGGAGGCCCCATGTGACCACCGGCTCAGGTTTTATCTGATTTATTTGATGCTTTGGCAACACTGATGGCGGAGGTTAACCCGGCGAACCAAGAGGAGCATAATGCGGAAATCGCAAAGGTGAAATATCAGATAACTCAGGCCAAGGCCGACCTGACAGCTGAGGATACCAGGATGGCCGCGGAACAGGCCGCATTGGATGCACAGGCTTACCGGCTTATGTTGGATCAGAGCGCGACATACGACGTCATGAGGAGAAGGTACCGGTCTCACCTGCTGCCGGTATATGATGCCAGCAACCTCTTTAATACCCCAGGAGCAGGGACTAGTAATCCGCCAGTGGCGAATCGGGCGGAGGCACCTGGAACGGGGGCACCGATTTAGCCACGTCCAACTGATCCGCCTCGTCAGAACAACGTTCCGTCACAGCACGTCCCAACACCGCCGGGTCACTACTCTAACCCGATGGATAACATTGTCGCTGCCGCTTCACGGCTGGCAGCTCTCCCGATCGAAGGCGAGTCCCCAGTAGCGGTCGAGACGCGACGGGCTACGGAGCTCCTTCAGATAGCTTTGACTCAGCAGCAGGCTTATTCATATAGCCGCGAAAGGATCCACTCTACTCCCCGCCCAAGCCAGAGTTACAGCTGAAGGAAATATGCCCTAGAGGCAATAATAAAGTTATTATTTATTTCCTTATATCATGATAAATGTTTATTATTCATGCTAGAATTGTATTAACTGGAAACATGATACATGTGTGAATACATAGACAAACAGAGTGTCACTAGTATGCCTCTACTTGACTAGCTCGTTGATCAAAGATGGTTATGTTTCCTAGCCATTGACATGAGTTGTCATTTGATTAACGGGATCACATCATTAGGAGAATGATGTGATTGACTTGACCCATTCCGTTAGCTTAGCACATGATCGTTTAGTATGTTGCTATTGCCTTCTTCATGACTTATACATGTTCCTATGACTATGAGATTATGCAACTCCCGTTTACCGGAGGAACACTTTGTGTGCTACCAAACGTCACAACGTAACTGGGTGATTATAAAGGTGCTCTACAGGTGTCTCCGAAGGTACTTGTTGGGTTGGCGTATTTCGAGATTAGGATTTGTCACTCCGATTGTCGGAGAGGTATCTCTGGGCCCTCTCGGTAATGCACATCACTTAAGCCTTGCAAGCATTGCAACTAATGAGTTTGTTGCGGGATGATGTATTACGGAACGAGTAAAGAGACTTACCGGTAACGAGATTGAACTAGGTATTGAGATACCGACGATCGAATCTCGGGAAAGTAACATACCGATGACAAAGGGAACAACGTATGTTGTTATGCGGTCTGACCGATAAAAGATCTTCGTAGAATATGTGGGAACCAATATGAGCATCCAGGTTCCGCTATTGTTTATTGACCGGAGACGTGTCTCGGTCATGTCTACATAGTTCTCGAACCCATAGGGCCTGCACGCTTAAAGTTAGATGACGGTTATATTATGAGTTTATGTGTTTTGATGTACCGAAGGCGTTCAGAGTCCCGAATGAGATCAGGGACATGACGAGGAGTCTCGAAATGGTCGAGACGTAAAGATCGATATATTGGACGACTATATTCGGACATCAGAAAGGTTCCGAGTGATTCGGGTATTTTTCGGAGTACCGGAGAGTTACGGGAATTCGTATTGGGCCTTAATGGGCCATACGGGAAAGGAGAGAAAGGCCCCAAAGGGTGGCCGCACCCCTCCCCATGGACTAGTCCGAATTGGACTAGGGAGGGGGGCGCCCCCTTCCTTCTTTCTCCTTCTCCCTTCCCTTCTCCTATTCCAACAAGGAAAGGAGGAGTCCTACTCCCGGTGGGAGTAGGACTCCCCCCTTGGCGCGCCCTCCTCCTTGGCCAGCGGCCTCCCCCTTGCTCCTTTATATACGGGGGCGGGGGGGCACCCCATACACACAATTGATCAACAATCTTTTAGCCGTGTGCGGTGCCCCCCTCCACCATATTACACCTCGATAATATCGTAGCGGTGCTTAGGCGAAGCCCTGCGTCGGTAGAACATCATCATCGTCACCACGCCGTCGTGCCGACGAAACTCTCCCTCAACACTCGGCTGGATCGGAGTTCAAGGGACGTCATCAAGCTGAACGTGTGCTGAACTCGGAGGTGTCGTGCGTTCGGTACTTGATCAGTCTGATCGTGAAGACGTACGACTACATCAACCGCGTTGCACTAACGCTTCCGCTTTCGGTCTACGAGCGTACGTGGACAACACTCTCCCCTCTCGTTGCTATGCATCACCATGATCTTGCGTGTGCGTAGAATTTTTTTTGAAATTACTACGTTCCCCAACAGTGGCATCCGAGCCAGGTTTTATGCGTTGATGTTATATGCACGAGTAGAACACAAGTGAGTCGTGGGCGATATAAGTCATACTGCTTACCAGCATGTCATACTTTGGTTCGGCGGTATTGTTGAATGAAGCGGCCCGGACCGACATTACGCGTACGCTTACGCGAGACTGGTTCTTCCGACGTGCTTTGCATAGAGGTGGCTGGCGGGTGTCAGTTTCTCCAACTTTAGTTGAACCGAGTGTGGCTACGCCCGGTCCTTGCGAAGGTTAAAACAGCACCAACTTGACAAACTATCGTTGTGGTTTTGATGCGTAGGTAAGAACGGTTCTTGCTAAGCCCATAGCAGCCACGTAAAACTTGCAACAACAAAGTAGAGGACGTCTAAATTGTTTTTGCAGGGCATGTTGTGATGTGATATGGTCAAGACATGATGCTAAATTTTATTGTATGAGATGATCATGTTTTGTAACCGAGTTATCGGCAACTGGCAGGAGCCATATGGTTGTCGCTTTATTGTATGCAATGCAATCGCCCTGTAATGCTTTACTTTATCACTAAGTGGTAGCGATAGTCGTAGAAGCATAAGATTGGCGAGACAACAACGATGCTACGATGGAGATCAAGGTGTCGCGCCGGTGATGATGGTGATCATGACGGTGCTTCGGATATGGAGATCACAAGCACAAGATGATGATGGCCATATCATATCACTTTTATTGATTGCATGTGATGTTTATCTTTTATGCATCTTATCTTGCTTTGATTCACGGTAGCATTATAAGATGATCCCTCACTAAATTATCAAAGTATAAGTGTTCTCCCTGAGTATGCACCGTTGCGAAAGTTCTTCGTGCTGAGACACCACGTGATGATCGGGTGTGATAGGCTCTACGTTCAAATACAACGGGTGCAAAACAGTTGCACACGCGGAATACTCGGGTTAAGCTTGACGAGCCTAGCATATAACAGATATGGCCTCGGAACACGGAGACCGAAAGGTCGAGCGTGAATCATATAGTAGATATGATCAACATAGTGATGTTCACCGTTGAAACTACTCCATCTCACGTGATGATCGGACATGGTTTAGTTGATATGGATCACGTGATCACTTAGAGGATTAGAGGGATGTCTATCTAAGTGGGAGTTCTTAAGTAATACGATTAATTGAACTTGAAATTATCATGAACTTAGTACGTGATAGTATCTTGCTTGTCTATGTTGATTGTAGATAGATGGCCCATGCTGTTGTTCCATTGAATTTTAATGCGTTCCTTGAGAAAGCAAAGTTGAAAGATGATGGTAGCAATTACACGGACTGGGTCCGTAACTTGAGGATTATCCTCATTGCTGCACAGAAGAATTACGTCCTGGAAGCACCGCTAGGTGTACCACCTACGCCAGCAACTGCAGACATTGTGAATGCCTGGCAGTCACGTGTTGATGACTACTCGATAGTTCAATGTGCCATGCTTTACGGCTTAGAACCGGGACTTCAACGACGTTTTGAACGTCATGGAGCATATGAGATGTTCCAGGAGTTGAAGTTAATATTTCAAAAGAATGCCCGGATTGAGAGATATGAAGTCTCCAATAAGTTCTATAGCTGCAAGATGGAGGAGAATAGTTCTGTCAGTGAGCATATACTCAAAATGTCTGGGTATAATAATCACATGATTCAACTGGGAGTTAATCTTCCGGATGATAGCGTCATTGACAGAATTCTCCAATCACTGCCACCAAGCTACAAGAGCTTTGTGATCAACTATAACATGCAAGGGATGGATAAGACAATTCCCGAGCTCTTCGCAATGCTAAAGGCTGCGGAGGTAGAAATCAAAAAGGAGCATCAAGTGTTGATGGTCAATAAGACCACCAATTTCAAGAAAAAGGGCAAAGGGAAGAAGAAGGGGAACTTCAAGAAGAACAACAAGCAAGTTGTTGCTCAGGAGAAGAAACCCAAGTCTGGACCTAAGCCTGAGACTGAGTGCTTCTACTGCAAGCAGACTGGTCACTAGAAGCGGAACTGCCCCAAGTATTTGGCGGATAAGAAGGATGGCAAGGTGAACAAAGGTATATGTGATATACATGTTATTGATGTGTACCTTACTAATGCTCGCAGTAGCACCTGGGTATTTGATACTGGTTCTGTTGCTAATATTTGCAACTCGAAACAGGGGCTACGGATTAAGCGAAGATTGGCTAAGGACGAGGTGACGATGCGCGTGGGAAATGGTTCCAAAGTCGATGTGATCGCGGTCGGCACGCTACCTCTACTTCTACCTTCGGGATTAGTTTTAGACCTAAATAATTGTTATTTGGTGCCAGCGTTAAGCATGAACATTATATCTGGATCTTGTTTGATGCGAGATGGTTATTCATTTAAATCAGAGAATAATGGTTGTTCTATTTATATGAGTAATATCTTTTATGGTCATGCACCCTTGAAGAGTGGTCTATTTTTGTTGAATCTCGATAGTTGTGATACACATATTCATAATATTGAAGCCAAAAGATGCAGAGTTGATAATGATAGTGCAACTTATTTGTGGCACTGCCGTTTAGGTCATATCGGTGTAAAGCGCATGAAGAAACTCCATACTGATGGACTTTTGGAACCACTTGATTATGAATCACTTGGTACTTGCGAACCGTGCCTCATGGGCAAGATGACTAAAACGCCGTTCTCCGGTACTATGGAGAGAGCAACAGATTTGCTGGAAATCATACATACAGATGTATGTGGTCCGATGAATATTGAAGCTCGTGGCGGATATCGTTATATTCTCACCTTCACAGATGATTTGAGCAGATATGGGTATATGTACTTAATGAAACATAAGTCTGAAACATTTGAAAAGTTCAAAGAATTTCAGAGTGAAGTTGAAAATCATCGTAACAAGAAAATAAAGTTTCTACGATTTGATCGTGGAGGAGAATATTTGAGTTGTGAGTTTGGTCTTCATTTGAAACAATGCGGAATAGTTTCGCAACTCACGCCACCCGGAACACCACAGCGTAATGGTGTGTCCGAACGTTGTAATCGTACTCTACTAGATATGGTGTGATCTATGATGTCTCTTACTGATTTACCGCTATCGTTTTGGATTATGCTTTAGAGACGGCCGCATTCACGTTAAATAGGGCGCCATCAAAATCCGTTGAGACGACGCCTTATGAACTGTGGTTTGGCAAGAAACCAAAGTTGTCGTTTCTCAAAGTTTGGGGTTGCGATGCTTATGTGAAAAAGCTTCAACCTGATAAGCTCGAACCCAAATGAGAGAAATGTGTCTTCATAGGATACCCAAAGGAGACTGTTGGGTACACCTTCTATCACAGATCCGAAGGAAAAACTTTTGTTGCTAAATTTGGAATTTTTCTGGAGAAGGAGTTTCTCTCGAAAGAAGTGAGTGGGAGGAAAGTAGAACTTGATGAGGTAATTGTACCTGCTCCCTTATTGGAAAGTAGTACATCACAGAAACTGGTTTCTGCGACACCTACACCAATTAGTGAGGAAGTTAATGATGATGATCATGAAACTTCAGATCAAGTTATTACTGAACCTCGTAGGTCAACCAGAGTAAGATCCGCACCAGAGTGGTACGGTAATCCTGTTCTGGAAGTTATGTTACTGGACCATGACGAACCTACGAACTATGAAGAAGCGATGGTGAGCCCAGATTCTGCGAAATGGCTTGAGGCCATGAAATCTAAGATGGGATCCATGTATGAGAACAAAGTGTGGACTTTGGTTGACTTGCCCGATGATCGGCAAGCAATTGAGAATAAATGGATCTTCAAGAAGAAGACTGACGCTGACGGTAATGTTACTGTCTATAAAGCTCGACTTGTTGCAAAAGGTTTTCGACAAGTTCAAGGGATTGACTACGATGAGACCTTCTCACCCGTAGCGATGCTTAAGTCTGTCCGAATCATGTTAGCAATTGCCGCATTTTATGATTATGAAATTTGGCAAATGGATGTCAAAACTGCATTCCTGAATGGATTTCTGGAAGAAGAGTTGTATATGATGCAACCGGAAGGTTTTGTTGATCCAAAGGGAGCTAACAAAGTGTGCAAGCTCCAGTGATCCATTTATGGACTAGTGCAAGCCTCTTGGAGTTGGAATAAATGCTTTGATAGTGTGATCAAAGCATTTGGTTTTGTACAGACTTTTGGAGAAGCCTGTATTTACAAGAAAGTGAGTGGGAGCTCTGTAGCATTTCTGATATTATATGTGGATGACATATTGCTGATTGGAAATGATATAGAATTTCTAGATAGCATAAAGGGATAATTGAATAAGAGTTTTTCAATGAAAGACCTCGGTGAAGCTGTGTATATATTAGGCATCAAGATCTATACAGATAGATCAAGACGCTTAATTGGACTTTCACAAAGCACATACCTTGACAAAGTTTTGAAGAAGTTCAAAATGGATCAAGCAAAGAAAGGGTTCTTGCCTGTGTTACAAGGTGTGAAGTTGAGTAAGACTCAATGCCCGACCGCTGCAGAAGATAGAGAGAACATGAAAGATGTTCCCTATGCTTCAGCCATAGGCTCTATCATGTATGCAATGTTGTGTACCAGACCTGATGTGTGCTTTGCTATAAGTCTAGCAGGGAGGTACCAAAGTAATCCAGGAGTGGATCACTGGACAGCAGTCAAGAACATCCTGAAATACCTGAAAAGGACTAAGGATATGTTTCTCGTATATGGAGGTGACAAAGAGCTCATCGTAAATGGTTACGTTGATGCAAGCTTTGACACTGATCCGGACGATTCTAAATCGCAAACCGGATACGTGTTTACATTGAACGGTGGAGCTGTCAGTTGGTGCAGTTCTAAACAAAGCGTCGTGGCGGGATCTACATGTGAGGCGGAATACATAGCTGCTTCGGAAGCAGCAAATGAAGGAGTCTGGATGAAGGAGTTCATATCCGATCTAGGTGTCATACCTAGTGCATCGGGTCCAATGAAAATCTTTTGTGACAATACTGGTGCAATTGCCTTGGCGAAGGAATCCAGATTTTACAAGAGAACCAAGCACATCAAGAGACGCTTCAATTCCATCCGGGATTTAGTCCAGGTGGGAGACATAGAAATTTGCAAGATACATACGGATATGAATGTTGCAGACCCGTTGACTAAGCCTCTTCCACGAGCAAAACATGATCAGCACCAAGGCTCCATGGGTGTTAGAATCATTACTGCGTAATCTAGATTATTGACTCTAGTGCAAGTGGGAGACTGAAGGAAATATGCCCTAGAGGCAATAATAAAGTTATTATTTATTTCCTTATATCATGATAAATGTTTATTATTCATGCTAGAATTGTATTAACTGGAAACATGATACATGTGTGAATACATAGACAAACAGAGTGTCACTAGTATGCCTCTACTTGACTAGCTCGTTGATCAAAGATGGTTATGTTTCCTAGCCATTGACATGAGTTGTCATTTGATTAACGGGATCACATCATTAGGAGAATGATGTGATTGACTTGACCCATTCCGTTAGCTTAGCACACGATCGTTTAGTATGTTGCTATTGCTTTCTTCATGACTTCTACATGTTCCTATGACTATGAGATTATGCAACTCCCATTTACCGGAGGAACACTTTGTGTGCTACCAAACGTCACAACATAACTGGGTGATTATAAAGGTGCTCTACAGGTGTCTCCGAAGGTACTTGTTGGGTTGGCGTATTTCGAGATTAGGATTTGTCACTCTGATTGTCGGAGAGGTATCTCTGGGCCCTCTCGGTAATGCACATCACTTAAGCCTTGCAAGCATTGCAACTAATGAGTTTGTTGCGGGATGATGTATTACGGAACGAGTAAAGAGACTTGCCGGTAACGAGATTGAACTAGGTATTGAGATACCGACGACCGAATCTCGGGCAAGTAACATACCGATGACAATGGGAACAACGTATGTTGTTATGCGGTCTGACCGATAAAGATCTTCGTAGAATATGTGGGAACCAATATGAGCATCCAGGTTCCGCTATTGGTTATTGACCGGAGACGTGTCTCGGTCATGTCTACATAGTTTTCGAACCTGTAGGGTCCGCACGCTTAAAGTTAGATGACGGTTATATTATGAGTTTATGTGTTTTGATGTACCGAAGGAGTTCGGAGTCCCGGATGAGATCAGGGACATGACGAGGAGTCTCGAAATGGTCGAGACGTAAAGATCGATATATTGGACGATTATATTCGGACATCGGAAAGGTTCCGAGTGATTCGGGTATTTTTCGGAGTACCGGAGGGAATTCGTATTGGGCCTTAATGGGCCTTACGGGAAAGGAGAGAAAGGCCCCAAAGGGTGGCCGCACCCCTCCCCATGGACTAGTCCGAATTGGACTAGGGAGGGGGGGCGCCCCCTTCCTTCCTTCTCCTTCTCCCTTCCCTTCTCCTACTCCAACAAGGAAAGGAGGAGTCCTACTCCCGGTGGGAGTAGGACTCCCCCCTTGGCGCGCCCTCCTCCTAGGCCAGCCGCCTCCCCCCTTGCTCCTTTATATACGGGGGCAGGGGCACCCCAAAGACACAACAATTGATCGTTCGATCTTTTAGCCGTGTGCGGTGCCCCCCTCCACCATAGTCCACCTCGATAATACTATAGCGGTGCTTAGGCGAAGCCCTGCATCGGTAGAACATCATCATCGTCACCACGCCGTCGTGCTGACGAAACTCTCCCTCAACACTCGGCTGGATCGGAGTTCGAGGGACGTCATCGGGCTGAACGTGTGCTGAACTCGGAGGTGCCGTGCGTTCGGTACTTGATCAGTCGGATCGTGAAGACGTACGACTACATCAACCGCGTTGTACTAATGCTTCCGCTTTCGGTCTACGAGGGTACGTGGACAACACTCTCCCCTCTCATTGCTATGCATCACCATGATCTTGCATGTGCGTAGGAATTTTTTTGAAATTACTACGTTCCCCAACAACAGCAGGCATATGGATGAACCCGCCATGTCAAGCAGTGCGCGAAACCGTAATCCGCCCCGTGGCCATAACCCGGCGGGTGGCGGTGGTGATGCTCAGGATGTGGTGGATCGTGCTAGGGCACGTCGAGAGGCCGAGATAGCGGCGCAGCATGAAGCCCACCAACTTACTCCGGTTCGTCCAACCACGTCGGTAGAACCAGGGGTTACTTCCAGCTCTTTGGGGGTGCCATGTCTCGTCCTGGTGCTATGCAATGTACGGCTACCTAAGGACTTCAAGGGCCCACGCAAGGTGCCGAATTACACTGCCGATTTATCCCCTGAGGCATGGGTCGAAAGTTATGAGATGGCAATGGAGATGCTGGACGTGGACGATGCGGCATGTGCTATGTATTTCACCATGATGCTGGAGGGGACAGCCCGCACTTGGGTTAAGAACCTGCCGGCTAACTCCATTGGGTCATGGGCCGAGTTGAGGGCCCGGTTTATTTAGAATTTCAAGGACACGTGCAAACAGCCCATGTCAATTGTGGACTTAGCTGCCTGTGTCCAGGAGGAAGGAGAATCAACAACCCATTGGGTGCGCCGGGTTTCAGAAAATTTTCATTCATCAAACCGCATCAACGCTGATACAGCAGTTTTAACATTGGAGGGCAATTGCCGGTTTACACCTCTGAAGTTGAAGTTGGGACGGCTCAAACGTCACTTCAATGATATGGGGACTCTTATGGCTGCCTTGGTGAAGTATGCTGACTCCGATAGTACCAAGGACCCTGAATCTGACGATGACAAAACAGGAAAGGGAAAGAAGGGCGGCATCACCAAAGGGTAGCAGCATAACCCGGCTGGTCATGGAAACAACGGTAAGCATAAAGCAGGTAACAGTCTAGACTTTGTGGCTAATGCCAACGCGCAGGATAAAGGCCAGCGCCGTAAGGGTAAACCGCCCCAGCGTGGTGGAGTACCAAGTCCCAATCCAGAGCGCCTGTCTTACCTGTTAAACCAGCCTTGCCCGAAGCACGGGTCACGGGATAAACCGGCCACGCACCTCTGGAAAGATTGTTATATTATGAAAGAGTTCAAAAATTCAGATTTTTGGTACGATCAGGGATCGGGCGGCGGTTCAGGCCCCGGATCTCATGGGCCGGGTTACGGTGGAGGCAGTTCCAGTTCAGGTTTTCATGGTAATCAGAGCGGACATAGCAATCAAGGCAATCAGGGCAGTCAAGGTGGTTATAATCATCAGGGCAATCAGCAGCAACAGCAGCAGTCGGGTTACCAGAGCGACCCGAAGCAATTGAACAGTGGACAGTATCATGTCTTCACCACTAGCCTGTGCAAGCGCGATCAGAAGCTTCATAAAAGGGTAGTGAATTCCGTTGAACCGGCGGTGCCCCGTTACTTACGCTGGTCTGAGCAGCCGATCGTGTGGAGTAGAGAGGATCATCCACCCCAGGTTGATAATCCCGGTCATCTGGCATTGGTGGTGGCGCCTCAGGTTGGCGGATATAAGTTCACCAAAGTACTCATGGATGGAGGGAGTAGTATCAATATCCTTTATTATGAAACTTTCCATCGCATGGGGTTAACAGATAAAAATCTTAAACAATCCAACACGGTCTTCCATGGTGTGGTGCCTGGTAAATCGGCGTATCCCGTTGGTAAGATAGCCTTGGAGGTTGCTTTTGGTGATGAGCATGATTCAAGGTCGGAGACATTGACCTTTGAGGTGGTGAAAATTAAGAGCCTGTATCATGCCCTGTTTGGAAGGTCGGCTTATGCTAAGTTCATGGCAAGGCCCTGTTATGTCTATCTGCAGCTCAAGATGCCGGGTCATAAGGGTACCATCACGGTTCATGGAAGCCGTAAGATCGCCTTGGAATGTGAAGAAGGTGATGCAGCATATGCTGAGTCGGTTTGTGCAATAGAGGAGTTGAAGTTCTACAAGGACAATGTTGATCTGGCGGATATGACTTCTTTGAAAAAGCCAACTACAGAGCATGATCCGGCCTTGAAGTTTAAATCGGCTGATGAGACTAAGCTGGTTGATTTTGTTCCAGGCGATTCATCCAAGCAGTTCAGCATCAGCACTAATTTGGATCCGAAATAGGAAAGCGCGCTCATCGAGTTCATCCGTGAGAATCGGGACATCTTTGCGTGGAAGCCTTCTGACATGCCAGGTGTACCGAGAGAACTCGCTGAGCACACTCTTAATGTTGATCCCAAGTATAAACCGGTCAAGCAGTTTCTTCGCCGGTTCAATGAGGAAAGACGCAAGGCAATTGGTGAGGAGGTAGCCAGGCTCTTGGCGGCTGGATTCATTGTTGAGGTATTTCATCCTGAGTGGCTGGCTAATCCGGTGCTGGTGCTTAAGAAGAACGGAACTTGGCGTATGTGTGTGGACTACACAGACTTGAACAAGGCTTGTCCAGCAGATCCTTTTGCCCTCGCACGTATTGATCAAATCATTGATGCTACGGCGGGTTGCGAGCGTTTGAGTTTTCTGGATGCTTACTCTGGATACCATCAGATCAAAATGGCAGTTAAGGACCAGGAGAAGACAGCTTTCATAACTCCGTTTGGAGCCTTCTGCTATGTATCTATGCCTTTTGGGCTCAAAAGTGCCCAGGCGACTTATCAGCGTTGTGTGCAGAATTGTCTTCATGATCAGATCGGCCGCAATGTTCATGCCTATGTAGATGATATTGTGGTAAAATCCAGAAAGGAGGAGACATTGATTGATGACTTGAAGGAGACCTTTGATAACCTACGGGTTTATAAAATGATGCTTAATCCGGCCAAGTGTGTCTTTGGTGTGTCGGCAGGCAAGCTCTTGGGCTTTCTGGTGTCTAACAGGGGCATTGAAGCTAATCCGGAGAAAATCAAGGCTATAACTTCTTTGGCTAAACCGAAGTGCATCAATGATGTCCAACGATTGGCAGGCCGGATTGCAGCCTTAAGCCGGTTTATCAGTCGCCTTGGGGAGAAGGCCATCCCTTTGTATCAAATGTTGAAGAAGACAGATAACTTCGTCTGGAGTGACGCCGCCAATGAAGCGTTTGAGGACTTAAAGCAGCAGCTAGCTGAACCGCCTATCCTTGCTGCTCCTGTTGATAAGGAGCCCTTGTTGTTATATGTGGCTTCTAATGCTCGAGCTGTCAGCGTGGCTATTGTGGTGGAACGCAAAGAGGCTGGAAAGGAGTATCCGGTTCAACGGCCGGTTTATTACATCAGTGAAGTACTTATTGAGTCCAAGCAGCGGTACCCGCATTGGCAGAAGCTGGTGTATGGAGTTTTCATGGCAAGCCGGAAGCTTAAGCAATATTTCCAAGGTCATCCCATCACGGTGGTCAGTTCTGCTCCTTTGGGGGATATAATCCAGAACAGGGAAGCAACTGGCCGGATTGCCAAGTGGGCTATTGAGCTTGGACCTCACGGGCTAAAATATGTACCCCGGACGGCAATCAAATCTCAGGCACTTGTGGATTTCATCAATGACTGGACAGAGTTACAGGCGCCAGAAGAGAAGTCGGATCATACTTATTGGACTATTCATTTTGATGGGTCCAGGCAATTGGAGGGCTCGGGGGCTGGAGTTGTATTAACTTCCCCACGAGGTGATAAGTTTTGTTATGTTCTCCGTTTAATGTTCCCTTGTACTAACAATGCAACAGAATATGAGGCCTTACTCCACGGTCTTCGGATGGCTAAGGAGATGAATTTTAAGCCGGGTTAAGTGCTTCGGTTATTCGGACCTGGTGGCTCAACAAGTGTCTGGTACTTGGGATTCCAAGGACCCACTCATGGCGGTATATCGTCGAGAGATGGATCTTGTTGCGGGTCACTTCAAAGGTTATCAAGTCGATCATGTGGACCGGCAGAAGAATGAAGCGGCGGACGCCTTAAGCCGTTTGGGTTCCCAACGTAAACCGGTCCCACCCAATGTCTTCCTGGATGTGCTGCATAATCCATCTGTCAAGCTCCCGACAGAGGAGGATTAGGCTATTCCTGACCTGGAGGCTCAGTTGGTGGTGGCTCTTCATGTTATCCCGGATTGGACGGTTCCATATTTGGCGTATATGAACCGGGGCGAGTTACGAGAGGATGAAACTTTGGCCAGGCAGATAATCCGACGGTCCAAGTCCATGACTATTATCAATGGAGAGTTACATCATTGCAGTGTGACGGGGGCGTTTCAACGTTGTGTATCTCCTGAAGAAGGCCGTGAAATTTTGCGTGAGATCCACGAAGGAGATTGTGGTCACCACGCCGGTTCAAAATCTCTGGTAGCCAAGGCGTTTCGTCACAGTTTCTATTGGCTGACGGCTCATGCTGATGCTGAGGACTTGGTCAAAAGGTGTGATGGATGTCAAAAATTCTCACGACTCGCTCATGTACCGGCTCAGGAGTTGAGGATGATTCCAATCACTTGGTCGTTTGCAACTTGGGGGCTAGATATGGTTGGGCCCTTTAAGAGATCCAAGGATAAGAAGACCCACCTTTTGGTGGCGGTTGATAAGTTCACTAAGTGAGTGGAGGCAGAACCAGTCAGTAAATGTGATGCAGCTACAGCGGTTCAATTCATCAAGAAGGTGATTTTCCAGTTTGGCTTTCCACACAGTATTATAACTGATAATAGTACCAATCTGTCCAAAGGTGCTATGAAGGAGTTATGTCAACGTGAGCACATCCGGCTTGACGTATCATCAGTGGCTCACCCCCAGTCTAATGGTCAAGCGGAGAGAGCCAATCAAGAGATCTTGAGAGGCATCAAGCCCCGGCTTATGGTTCCTTTGCAACGGACGCCGGGTTGTTGGGTGGAGGAGTTACCTTCTGTGTTATGGAGCATCAATACCACGCCCAACAGGTCCACGGGTTACACGCCTTTTTTCATGGTCTATGGAGCGGAGGCGGTTCTCCCTAGTGACATCCGTCACGACTCGCCTCGTGTGGTGGCGTATGTTGAAGCTGACAATGAGAAGGCACGACAGGAAGCACTTGACCTGTTAGATGAGGAGCGTGACATTGCAGCAGCCCGTTCGGCGATTTATCAGCAAGATCTGCGTCGTTATCACAGCCGCCAGGTTAGAACCAGAACTTTTCAAGAAGGCGATCTGGTGCTCCGACTCATCCAGGATCAGACTGATATGCACAAGTTATCCCCGCCTTGGGAAGGACCCTTTGTGGTCAGCAAGAATCTGCATAACGGGTCATACTACCTTACAGATGTTCGAGAGCACAAAGACTCAGGTAAATCGGAGGAGGAGACCCACCGGCCGTGGAATATCGCTCATCTTCGGCCTTATTATACTTGAGCTACAGGCTCTACTTGTGTACATAGTTATGACAATGTATATATTATGATCAATATAATCAACCGGAGCCTCAGCTAAAGCGGGGTATCTGTTGTTTTTCTTATATCATGTGTGGTTACATGGGGGCTTCTGTTTATAAAGCGGCGTCCGGTTTACCCCTTGATTCAGCTTCTCAAGCCTTATATACACATCACTTGGGGGCTTGGTCGTACTCGAACCATAGCTACACCTCTTGATCGGCGCAAGGCCACTCGAAAATTCACTTGGGGCTTGGTCGTGTCCGAACCATAGCTACGCCAGAAAAACTACTTAGGGGCCAAAGAGAGTGTTGCAAAAGAACAACTCAACCATAGGCACCCACTGAGCACACCTCACAATATTACTTGGGGATTCTTTGCTATCGCAATGAACAAAAAAATCTACACTTGTAATAGGCTATCAAGCCACGGCTTGGAAGCCTGGTGTATACACCTAAAACCCCGGGTTAGCCTGCCTTTTTTAAGTAAGTCACTCCGTCCAGGTAAACCTGGTATGACCCGTCGAACTTCGACAAGTCAATCTCATAAGACCCTGAACTTGTCAAAGTTAAAACGATGATTGGTTAAGGATTGCGGACCATATTAAAAGGCTTTGTAAAATGATTTAACTCAGTGGCCTGGCAGCCCATGAAAAGCCTCGAATTTGGGGCCTGGCAGCCCGTGAAAAGCCTCGACTACAAGTTTTTCATATGTTTTTATTTGCTAAGTTTTTTCTCCTTTGATGAGATTTATGATGTTTTTAAACTGGCGTTCATTAACCCGGTTCGGCTTTCAACTAAAAAGTTGTCAGTACATGATCGCTTGTAATACGGAGTTTATTAACCCAGTCTGGTTTCGACTCTAAGTCGCCAGTATTGAATATGGCTAAACCGGTGGTTATCACAACCCGGTACGGTTTTATCGTAAACCAGCACAGTATGAAAGGAGTTATCCTTACTCAAGATTGGGGTTATCACCCTCACTATAAAAGTTGGTCATCCAACATTGTGATTCAAGGTCTCAGGTATCAATTATTTTCATATTTGATTATCTTTTTACAGCCTTGGTTATAAACTGCCAGGACACTTTCCAAATTTTTGTATGCAGGAGCAGCTACGGATTATGAATATCATATATCTTAAGCATGACAAATTAACAAGTATCAGGAAAAGTAACTTCGCACGAAGGCATAGCAGACCAAGGGCCAGTTCTTTTGGGCGGCTTAAAAAATAAGCTGCCTCTCCCCAGCTTAAAAAATAAGCCATCCCCAAAAACTTTTGAGACATCTAAATTAGTTATTCCATAACTAGTTTAGAAGCCCTAATGAATAAGAGAGGTGGCTTATGGGAAAAGCTGGGGAGGAGGCGGCTTGTTTTTTAAGCTGCCAAAAGAACTGGCCCCAAGTGTTTGAACTAGCCTATTACAAGGCGTTTCAGTGCCCAAAAGAATAATTGTTTTTCAGCAAGTATCGCAGTTCGCAGAAGGCTAAACTGGCCTCCGGATCATGATTCATCACCAGGTTGACTTGACGGTTGTGGATCATCTTGCACCGGTTCATCATCATCCTCTCTACCCAGTGGCTGGAAGTCAATGGTTGCCCAGTTGATCCCAGTTAGGGCTTGGAATACAGCTTCATCGCTTATAAGGGTGGACGGTTCAATGTCAAGGGCATAGGTGTGCTTACGGATTGGTGGGATAAGGTTTTGAGCCTCAGGAGTTGGTGCAGCGACCCGTTTGTTGTTGACGTCATAGCTCGCCTGGTAATATGAAAGATCACCCTCTTCCGCCAATTGACAACCCAGTGGACGTACTTCCCGGTTTATGGCCCGGAGGTCGTCATTGCCAAATTCTGATCCGTCTTCTTTCAAGCTTGGATAGCCTTTACTCACATCCACCGGATCAAGATCTGGCACCCATGCTTTCGCCCGGGTTAGTGCGGTCAGAGCACCAGCCCTTGCAGCAGATCTCTTTAGCTCTTCTACCCGGGCAGGTAGCATGGACAACCTTTCTAAGGTCTCTTTGATCAAAGTTGGGGACAGCTTGTTGTGAGAAGCGGTGCAGATGACCCGTTGCGCACCGGTATATAGCTGTTCTATAAGAGTATAGGCCGCCTTTAGCTTTTTCTATACGTCAGAGCCCAGATGACTAATGCAAGTTCCTGCATCATTACAAACATCAGTAAACCGGCAATATATGGGATGATATGTTGAAAACTTAAAGCCAGGGTATTTACCAAACACAGCAGCAGTCATGGCATGTATTTGCCGTTTTACACCAGTCAGCTCATCTACCACCGGTTTAAGAGCTGCTTCTTCATCCTCGGCTCTTTTTTGCAAAGCGGATTTTCCCGTGTCCCAATCCGCCTGCTCCTTGTTGAAATTCTCTTTCAGCTTTCCATCGTGGCTAAGGCACTGGTCAGCTCCTCTTTGGCTTTGGAGGTTTCTGCTTGCTGGGACTTGATAGTTTCTTGCAGATCAGCAGTTTGACTTTCCTTTTTGCTCAGCTCAGCCTAGGAGAGACAGATATATCATGAGTTGACAATACACATTGGAAGTACCAAGCACATAACAATTTATGCACCTAATACTTGGGGGCTAATGCATATTTGCTCGTTATCAGAAATTTCTACAAGTCCCAAGCACAATACAAGTATTATTCTTGGCACTTGGGGGCTAATGTATGTTTGATCAAAATTGCGATATTACAAAGTTCCGGTTTAGATCAAAATCATAAACCGGACCTTGGGGGCTACTGGAGTTGATATTTGAAATTGAACATAAGAGAGAAAACAGTTATGTAGTACCTCATATCGCTCCTTCATCAGATTTACTAAACCGGCTTCATAGTCGCGGCTGGTATACAGACGATTCAAGAAGCCAGAGTGAATGTCTTGGGCGTTGAGATGGGCGTAGCTGGATAAATCTGTGTTCCATTTGCCTTTGCCCATAGCAGAGAATTCCTCCTTGGCACTATGCTTGGATAAAGCGACAGGATTGCCAGGAGCAGTGTGGCCAAAGCCAGTAATCATGATGTCATCTTCTTTATCACCAGCAGCCTTCACTGGACTTGCCGGCTTATCATCAGTTTGGGTCGGGCTTGTCGGTTTATCAGTGTGGCCTGTGGTGTCCACTTCTACTTGTTCAGCAATGAAGTCGTAATCTTGAGGTGGCGGATCATCATGAATAACATCAGCATTTGTTCCTTCCAGGTCTGGAGTCTTCTCCGGTTCAATAACCACATTATCATCATCCGGTTTATTTAGCCGAGCCTTCTTGCTGGGTCTAGGCTTGGCACTGAGAAGAACAAATATAAAAGGTCAATACATCAGGTGAGTATAAGGTATTAAGAGTAAATTTAAGGCATAACTCACCCAGGAACTGTCTTGAGAGTTGGAAGTTGTGTGGTTGTTGACTCGCCAGAAGATGAGTGAGGTGTTCCCTAATAATTCGAATCATACAGATTAAGAGGCTGTCGGAAACAACCCGCCTTGGGGCAAGAAATGTCAAGAGTATAAGAGACCTCTGATCGGCGTTTTCGAATCGGAGTGTTCGGTAAACCGGCGGAGGTAACTACCTGGCCGCTGTGCCGGGTTGTGCGGCGAGCTTCGTGTTGCTGTGTCTTCAAAAGAAAGTTTGGGTCCAAGTGAGCAAGGGGGTGAGAAAATTTTACTTTCCGGTTTGCTCGACGGATTTTCGGTGTTGGCAGAGGATCTGAATCGGAGGAAAGAATAATTACCTCTACATCATTAGCTTGACTACCTTCAGCGCCGTCCTGATAATAGTCATTGTCAATGAGGTGTATGAAAAATGAACTAAGAGAGTCAAGTTCTACCTCTGAGTCCAGATTAGCCAAATCGGCATCAGCATTTGGCTCGGAAGACGTAGTGGTCCTCTTCTTGGCAGGTTTTTTAACAACCTTGGTCTTCTGGCGAAGTGGCTTTGCCGGTTTATCTTGCGGTTTTGCCGGTTTATCCTGTGGTTTTTTCTTCCAGAACGGATCATCGCCCTCTCAAAGATGGACAAAATTTTGAGAGAATATTTGAAAGAAGCAAGTTAGAGCAAAAAAAAGTTATGTGATCCTTACAGTTGGTGGTTTGTTAGAAATGCAGAAAGGACTTAATCCGGTCTGGCTACAGACAGCCTCCGGTTCATTCAGTATCTTCTTCACAACCTCAGTAACTTCAGCCTCTGTAAGCTGAATATCAACATGTCGTTGAGGGTCCTTCAAACTCCCGGTGTATTCACACATTAAACCGGGGCGTCGGCTTAAGGGCAATATGCTCCAAGTTATCCAACAAGGAGCAAAGTCAACACATGTTAAACCATTCGCCATTAAGGCTCTAAGCTTTGACAGTTGTGGAGCATAGTTGGACCTTTCCTTTGCAGTTAACCTCTGAGGAAAGGGATGTGTATTGCTAAGACGGTGAGGGCGGTAACCCGGCAAATGGTTTTCATCAATTGGAGATGTGTCTTTGCAATAAAACCAAGTCTGGTTCCACTCCTTGGGGTGACTGTGAAGCTTGGCGTGAGGGAAGCTGACATCTTTCCTCTTTTGAACCACCATTCCGCCGAGCTCAGTATTGGGTCTACCTGTGAACTCTGTGCGACAGTTTAAATAGAAGAAATCCCTAAACAATTCAACTGTGGGTTCCTCTTGAAGATAAGCCTCACAAAATACTTGGGAATGGCAGATGTTGGACACAGAGTTTGGGCCGATGTCCTGAGGGTGGAGCTGAAAACTGGCAAGCACATCTCGAAAAAACTTTGAACCGGGAGGGCTAAAGCCTCGACCCAGATGGTCAACGAAAATGACTACTTCTCCGTCCTTGGGTTCAGGAGGATTTTCCGGACCAGGGGCCCTCCAGTGGATGACCTCTTTCTTGGCTAAAGCGCCAGTTGCGACACATCTGTCTAACTGTTCTTCAGTGACCCGGGAAGGAACCCAGTTGCACTCATAGACTTGTTTGGCCATTTTAATGGAAAGCTGAAACATGGTTATTGCCGGTTTAAGGTTTATAATGGACAAGTATAAAGCAATGCAAGAGCAGAAGAAGACAGAAGTATATACACATTGTTAAACCAGAATCAGACATGGGAGATGATACAAAGATAAAGCGTTTTGGCAGTTCAACAGGGGACTAATGGTACCTACCGGATCATCATTTTTGTATGAGATTAAACCGCCTACTCTGGTATAGAAGATACAAATCTGAGATGCATAAGTGAAGGAAAAACAAGTTTCACAGCTTGGCGTGGTAATTTCAGATCTGCAGTGTGTTGGTAAATCAAATTATATTCAGACTTACAGTGCAGGTGCTTAAGCAAGTTTAACAGATCCAGATGAGTTTTTCTACACAAGACAGATGATCTAAGGATGGAAAAGGGGGATTGTAACTACAGCGGTGTAAGAAAGTAGCAGATCTGAAGTCATCATGTACACTATGAAGAAGAACGGGGAAGAACAGTTTCAAGCCTCGAGGAACACCAAAACCCTAATGATAGATCTAAATCAAGGGAAAGGAAAACTTACTGATTTTGACAGAGCAGCGGAGGAGCGCCGCGTTTTTCTGGTGCGTTCAGGTCGATGCAGCGGCCGGAGTTGAGGCAGATGGCGAAGCTTGTCGACGACGGCCGTGCGTGAGGGTTAGGTCGGCTCGAGGAAGAAGAAGAAGCGAAGAGGCACAGGGGAAAATGGAAAAGACCCCCTGGTCCTGTTTATAAAGGCAAAGGGATAAGTGACAGGCGCGAAAACCGAGGAGCCCAAAAGTTGGATATGTGGCGGAGCTGTCGCCTCAATTGTCGGAGGCTCATTAATGAAGGTGAGCTATATGCAATTTTTAATAACAGATGACGTCATGGCGGTTTATCATGATCCTAGAAGATGACATCATGGCGGTTTCCAAGATTTATGCGAAGATGCTGAAGAAGAAATTTTCTTAAGTATTGAAGATTGCCATGAACCAGTTAAAATCAATCTGGGGCCTAATGTTGGGGATATTACTACTGGGCATAAACCGGCCAGGAGAGGCCGGGTTATCCCTATAAGGAGTTATTATACTTGAAGCCCATGAAGACAAAGATGATGGCGCTTTATGAAGGCCCAGGGCCCAAAGGCGAATTAAGGCTTGTAGTCATAAACTGACATTGATATGTAAGCTTGTGTTGTAAGGCAGAAATAATAGAGACCAGGCCGGACACGTTTATGAGCCGGCCTCGGAATCCTGTAAACCGGCGGGCGTCAACCCATGTATATAAGGGGACGACCCGGCGGCGGTTTAGAGACAACAAACAACAACTCGAGAACCAGGCATAGCGAATTCGCTCCTTGGTCATCGAAACCCCAGCAATTCCACAACAACTGGATCATAGGCTTTTACCTTCACCGCAAGGGGCCGAACCAGTATAAACCGTCTGCGTCCCTTGTCCGCTTTAACCCCTTTAAGCTAACCCGTCGCGATGGCTCCACGACTAAGTTCTTTCTTTAGGACATCTGCCGTGATAAAACCACAACAGGTACAGAAGGTTGCGGCGGTGGAAAAGTGGTTTTGTGGCTCCCCCTGGTGTTTTTAGGGTATAAGAGTATATATAGGCGAAAGAAGTACTTCGGTGGAGCTCTGTGGGGCCCACGAGGGTGGGGGCGCGCCTACCCCCCTGGGCGCGCCCTCCTGCCTCATGGCCGCCTCGCGGAGTTCCAGACTTCAACTCCAAGTCTTCTGGTTTGCGTTTGTTCCAAGAAAGATCCGCGCGAGGGTTTCATTCTATTTGGATTCCGTTTGGTATTCCTTTTCTGCGAAGCACTGAAATAGGCAAAAAAACAATTTGCACTGGGCCTTCGGTTAATAGATTAGTCCCAAAAATCATATAAAAGAGCATATTAAAGCCCATTAAACAACCAAAACAGATAATATAATAGCATGGAACAATAAAAAATTATAGATACATTGGAGATGTATCACTACCCCTACTATGTCACTGGGTGAGGACACTGTAAGATTGAACCCAAAACTAAGCACCTCACCCATTGCAAGAAGAACCAATCTAGTTGGCCAAACCTAATTCGAAGAGAAATACAAAGATATTTGACCTCATAGTGCGAAGACATTCACTTTCCAGATTTGTACGAATCCATCAATAAGTACAAGTGAGGAATCTAACTAGTTGTGAGGCATAAGTGAATATACTTGCAAGTTATGAGATGCAGAAATAGAAAGATCCGGATTTGGAAATTTAGAAACCACTTTTGGGGTGAAGTGGACGGATTCAATAGATCGAAAAAGTGGTAACAAGCGAGTTTATTTACCGCACGAAGAACTGCTAGACGAGGCGGAACGGATGCCGAGCAGTCCAATCTCCCGCACCCTAACTTGGTGGCGGAAGACACCTACGGCGACGGCAGAGAAGACGAGGTCCGCGGTCGGTGTGGCGATGGCGTCGAAGAGGTCGCGGCAGCTAAGCGCTTCGTCTTCGGCGTCGACTTGAGCTAGCGGTGGTGCCAGGGTTTGAACGAGATGGCGAGGTGGGAGAGGAGATAATGACCGCGCGGGTGAGTATTTATAAGGTGAAGGGTTGCGCAGTGCAATTACGCAGGTGCCCCTGGTGGTTTACATCTGGTGGACACGTGGCGTGCATGCAACTTATTGAGAGTTGAGCCATGTTCCCACGCGCGCCTGGTTTGTCGGGTGGTCGTTCCGGCTTCTCTGGTTTTCAGGCAAAAGAGTTAAGGCATTAAAGACAGTTTTAAATGTGTGTCTCTGTATCTTCAGCTGACAAGGACATAGTGAAGACATTCGACACATGTCAATAGAATGCATATGAATAGACAGAATTAATTTGAGGAAGAAGCACAGAAGGGGTTAGGGTCCAATCACATTCACTTAGTTCAAAAAATGGCAAGTTTGAACACATAGCTATAAGTGAATGTTGTAGAGGACAAAACACATAAGTACAGTAAAGAAAGGACCAAATAAACATTGCGAAGATGAACTTTGAAGTTAAATCAATGTTGAAGACAAACCAAATATGAAGATAATGCAATCATGAAGCCAAATGAAAATCTTCGAGAAAGTTTGGTGGTGGCATTACCCACCGTATAGGAAGTATTAGACCCAGACACGGTGCACAATTATCGTGGCGCTCCGAAGTCCAATTCCGCATTAATGTATTCACACTCAGAGGGTAAGTCTTCATGAATTGAAGATATACGTTACTTTGTGTGTTTCACATCTAAGTCATCAACATGCATAAGCGTTAGGATGTGTGTCCATTCACAGGACATTTGAGGCTTCTAAGATATTTAGCTCACACCATAGCTTGCAAAACCTTTTCTCATCCTAGGGCTTTGTGAAGATATCTGCCAATTGCTCGTCAGTGTTGATGTGTATGATATCAATGTCTTCCTTCAACACATGATCCCTGAGAAAATGATGACGGATTTGAATGTGCTTTGTCTTCGAGTATTGAACTGGATTGTGAGCAATCTTGATGGCGCTCTTATTGTCGTAGTAGAGTGGCGCATGCTTTATGTTGACTCCATAGTCCTTGAGAGTTTACTTCATCCAGAGAAGCTGGGTGCAGCAAGATCCAGCAGCAATGTATTCAGATTCAGCAGTGGAGAGTGATACACAGTTCTTCTTCTTTGAAGACCAACAGACAAGAGATCATCCAAGAAAGTGACATGTGCCTGAAGTGGACTTGCGATCAACCTTGTCACCAGCATAATCAGCATCTGAGAATCCAACTAGATCAAACTCTGAGCCCTTTGGATACCATAATCCTAGCGTTGGGGTGTGAGCCAAATATCGACGTATTTGCTTCATTGCTAGGTGATGTGATTCCTTTGGTGCCGCTTGGAATCGGGCACACATGCAAATGCTAAGCATTATATCAGGCCTAGATGCACATAAGTACAGTAAAGAACCAATCATGGAGCGGTATACCTTTTGATCGAACTCTTTACCATTGTCATTGGGGCCCAATTGGCCTTTGCTTGGCATTGGCGTTGTGTACCCTTTGCAGTCTTGCATTCCAAACTTCTTTAGGCAATCTTTGAGGTACTTCACTTGTGATATGAAGATGCCATTTCTCTGCTGACGGATTTGAAGACCAAGAAAGAACTTCAGCTCACCCATCACGGACATCTGATATTGCTCTTGCATCATATGCCCAAACTCATCACTGTATCTCTTATCAGTGCGGCCAAAGATAATGTCATCCACATAGATTTGGCATACAAAGAGTTCTCCATCATATGTCTTCGTGAAAAGAGTGGGATCTAAGGAACCAGGTTTGAAGCCTTTGCTCTTCAGGAAGTCTTTCAGTGTGTCATACCAAGCGCGAGGTGCTTGTTTGAGGCCATATAAAGCCTTATTGAGCTTGTACACCATGTGAGAACGCTTTGGATCTTCAAAACCAGGTGGTTGTGCAACATACACTTCTTCTTCAATTTTGCCGTTGAGGAAGGCACTCTTTACATCCATTTGGTACAGAAGAATGTTGTTGTGGTTGGCATAGGCTAACAGTATGCGAATGGCTTCAAGCCTAGCCACAGGAGCAAAGGTTTCATCGAAGTCAATTCCTTCTACTTGTGTGTAGCCTTGAGCAACGAGATGAGCCTTGTTTCTAACAACTTGACCATGCTCATCTTGTTTGTTGTGATATATCCATTTGGTGCCGATGATGTTGTGCTTGCGAGGATCAATACGCTTCACTAGCTCCCATACATTATTCAACTCAAACTGTTGAAGCTCTTCTTGCATAGCTTGAATCCATTCAGGTTCCATGAAGGCTTCATCAACTTTCTTGGGTTCAGATATAGAGACAAATGCAAATTGCCCATAGAAGTTTGCTAGCTGTGTTGCTCTCGAACGAGTGAGTGGTCCAGGTGCATTGATACTATCAATTATCTTCTCAATTTGTACTTCATTTACCACTCGAGGATGTACTGGACAAAGATTTTGCCCTTGCTGATTATTGTCTTCATATTTTGCATTGGCTTCAGGCTAAGCATTGTCTTCATGCTGATTAGGTGCGGAAATGATGATTTCCTCTTCAGCCTGTTCCTCTGTAGGTATGATTTCTCCAATACCCATTAGCTTGATAGATTCACTTGGTGAAGCTTCATCTAGCACATTTGGCAGGTGCTCTCTTTGCAAGCCGTTAGTCTCATCGAACCGCACATCCACAGTTTCAACCACTTTATAGTGAAAGAGGTTGAAGACTCTGTAGGAGTGCGAATCCTTTTCGTAACCAAGCATAAAACCTTCATGTGCTTTCGGTGCAAATTTTGAAGTGTGATGTGGATCCTTGATCCAGCCCTAGCACCAAAGACTCTGAAATAGCTGAGATTTTTCTTTGTACCAGTCAGGAGCTCATAGGATGTCTTCTTGAGGAACTTATGAAGATAAACACGGTTGATGATGTGGCAAGCAGTATCAATGGCTTCAGGCCAGAACTTCCTTGGAGTCTTGTACTCATCAAGCATCACATGTGCCATCTCAATGAGGGTTCTGTTCTTGCGCTCCACGATGCCATTCTGCCGAGGTGTGTATGGAGCAGAGAACTCATGTGTGATGCCCAATGTATCAAGATAAGTGTCGAGGCCGGTGTTCTTGAATTTTGTGCCGTTGTCACTTCTGATGTGCTTGATCTTGATGCCATAGTTGGTCATGGCACGATTGGCGGACCGTCTGAAGACATTCTGCACTTCAGTCTTGTAGAGAATTATGTGCACCCATGTGTATCTTGAGTAATCATCAACAATAACGAAGCCATAGAGACATGAAGTGGTAGTAAGAGTAGAGTAATGAGTAGGGCCAAAATAAGTCCATGTGAAGCAGCTCGAAGGGGCGTGTTGTCGTCATGATTGTCTTCGAGGGATGCTTGGCCCTTGTCATCTTCCCGGCTTCATAGGCACCACACAGATGATCCTTCTTGAACTTGACGCCCTCGATGCCAATGACATGCTTCTTCTTCACAAGAGTGTGCAAGTTCCGCATGCCCGCATGCCCTAGACTCCGATGCCAAAGCCAGCACTCTGAAGCTTTTGCTAGAAGACATACGGCAAGCTATGGTCCTGCGGAGAAATCTACCATATACAGATCATCTTTCTGATACCCTTTGAAGACTAGAGATTTGTCAGATTCCATAAGCACAAGGCCACGATATTTTCCAAATATCACAATCATGTTCAGATCACAAAGCATTGAGACAGACATTAAGTTGAAACCAAGGGATTCAACAAGCATCACTTTATCCATGTGTTGATCCTTTGAGATTGCAACTCTACCTAGGCCCAATACCTTGCTTTTACCAGTGTTAGCAAATGTGATGTGACTTTTGTCAGACGGACGTAGGGTTGAATCCATAAGAAGGCTTCGGTCACCAGTCATGTGGTTAGTGCATCCATTGTCCATAATCCACTCAGTAGCCTTCGGAGCCGTACCCTACAGTGCAGTTAGGGGGATAGGCTTCACGAAGAGAAGTGTGAAGCACAAACATTTGATGAACAAGCATACTATCAAAGTTCAGATCCTTGTTAGGGTAGATAGGATGTTTGTCAAGAAACCCTGGGACGAAATACATAGTAAGACCATTTTGGCACTTTATCTTGCGCCCCACAAGATGTTTTAGGTCCCCGGCATTAGCGCCAGAAGCCTTTGATTTCTGGCTAGAGACCTTTCCCTACAAAAGAAAGTTAATTCTTCTTAACCACCCACATTTTCAGGGGTGGCTTAGAAGCAATGAGTATAAGTGCAGCATCTGAGAACTTTGGCTTTGGAGCCCTAGCAAATAGCCTTGCAGGAGGTGAATAATACTCATAAGAATAGGAAGAAAAGTTCTTGGTTTTATGAACATAGCAGTTTGAAGAAACACGCTCATATTCATAAGTCTGAGTATGGTTTCCCTGCAAAACATTGGCGTTAGGATGACCTTGTGAGGTCCTCTGTCTGTATGAAGCCTTTGGACCATATGAAGCCTTTGGTCTGGGGTTTGTCTTCTTCCCAGGTGGTGTCATGATGACATTCACGAGAAGCTTCTTAAGACAATTATTGGGCACCCAGATCTTCTTCAAAGGTGGTCCGTTCCTGCAGTTAGTACCAATAAACCTGGCAAACACTTCATAATTCTGATTCTTAAACAGCTTATAATTGGCGTCAAAGGATTCATCAATGATAATGGGATTAGCACAAGTGAAGCCAGATAAGGTAGATGGGTCCACTGATGGGCCCTTTGTAGCAACCCATGTGGTTTTGGGGTACTGCTCAGGCTTCCAGTACGAACCATCAACATTCATTTTCCTCTTGAACCCAACACCCTCTTTCCTAGGGTTTCGGTTCAGAATCTGTTTCTTGAGGACATCACATAGTGTTTGATGCCCTTTGAGGCTTTTGTACATGCCTGTTTCAAGCAGAGTCTTCAACCTAGCATTCTCATCAACAATTGTAGTGGTATCCTCAGACGAGGGGTTAGTCACCATCAACAGTTGAATATATTGCAACATTAGTAGCAGTAGAACATTTAGCAATAGAGACAGCATTATCACGCTCAAGACATTTTAAACATGGTGGCACAAAATCTCCCTGAGCTGAACTGATCTGTTGAGTGCGAAGTGAATCTTTCTCTTTTTCAAGATCTTCATGAGACGCTCTCAGATTCTCTAGATCTTGCTTCCTTTGAAGATAATCATAGGAAAGCTTCTCATGAGTAGCTGTGAGTGTTTCATGATGACTTTCAAGTTCCTCGTACTTAACATGAAGATTTTTAATGTCTTCAGCTAAGGACTGAGTTCGATTCATTTCTGCGTCCAACAGGTCATCGCTTTTGTCTAGCAACTTTTGAATATGTTCCATAGCAGTTTGTTGTTCAGTTGCAATTTTAGCAAGAGTCTTGTAGCTAGGTTTGGATTCACATTAAGAGTCATCATCACTGGACGTTTGAATATGTTCCATAGCAGTTTGTTGTTCAGTAAGCATCGCGTGAGTTTACCTTGGCACCTCGTGCCATGAAGCAATAGGTCGGAGCAGAGTCGTCCTCATCATCGGCTTCAGTGACGGTGACATGACCATTGTCTTCAGTGTTGAAGATGGACTTGGCGACGAATGCCAAAGCTAGAGCCGGGCTTGCCACGCCTGAATCAGACTCCTCCTCAGACTCCACCTCCGCCTCCTCAGAAGCAGACTCCTCCTCCGAATCCATTTCCTTGCCAACGAATGCACGAGCCTTGCTGGATGAGCTCTTCTTGTGCGATTAAGACTTTGATGAAGACTTTGAGTATTTCTTCTTCTTGTTGTCGTCAGAATCATATTCCTTGCTCTTCTT
Organism: Aegilops tauschii subsp. strangulata; assembly: GCF_002575655.3. NCBI lineage: Eukaryota > Viridiplantae > Streptophyta > Magnoliopsida > Poales > Poaceae > Aegilops > Aegilops tauschii. Next base: position 8,154,879 of record NC_053039.3, read on the forward strand.
CTTCTTCTTAGATTCCTTGTCCCATTGAGGACACTCAGAGATGCAGTGGCCTGGCTTCTCGCATTCGTGGCATGTTCTCTTCTTGAGCTCACGAGAGGAAGCCTCATCATTTGTTGAGCTGGATCTTGAAGACTTTCCGAAACGGTTCCTTTTGGAGAACTTCTGGAACTTCTTCACGAGCATAGCTAGCTCCTTTTCAATGTCTTCAGGATCCTCAGAACTGCAGTCAGATTCTTCTTCAGATGAGCAAACGGCCTTTGCCTTCAAAGCACGAGTTCGGCCATAGTTGGGGCCATAGATGTCTCTCTTCTCAGATAGCTGGAACTCATGTGTGTTGAGCCTCTCAAGTATGTCAGACGGATCGAGATCTCTGAAGTCAGGACATTCTTGAATCATCAGGGCCAAGGTGTCAAATGAGCTGTCAAGTGATCTCAGAAGCTTTTGAAAGGATCAAGAAGAGGTGTGTAGAGGGGGGTGATTAGACCCTCAACAAATAAAAGTAGCAGTTTTCAAGTTCTTCAAGTTAAGATGGAGTTTTAGCACAAGTTTAAACATTCACAATACATTTCAAGCAAGCATGGCAAGAGTATATGAGCGGCGGAAAGTAAAGCATGCAAGTGGCAAGAAAGTAAAGGGATTGGATTAGAGTGTGCAAATGCAATTGGAGACACGGAGATTTTTGGCGTGGTTCCGATAGGTGGTGCTATCGTACATCCACGTTGGTGGAGACTTAAATCCACAAAGGGTAACGATTGCGCGAGTCCACGGAGGGCTCCACCCACGAAGGGTCCATGAAGAAGCAACCTTGTCTATCCCACCATGGCCATCGCCCACGAGGGACTTGCCTCACTTGGGTAGATCTTCACGAAGTAGGCGATCTCCTTGCCCTTACAAACTCCTTGGTTCAACTCCACAATCTTGACGGAGGCTCCCAAGTGACACCTAACCAATCTAGGAGACACCACTCTCTAAAAGGTAATAGATGGTGTGTTGATGATGAACTCCTTGCTCTTGTGCTTCAAATGATAGTCTCCCCAACACTCAACTCTCTCTCACATATTTGGCTATGGTGGAAAGATGATTTGAGTGGAAAGCAACTTGTGGAAGGCTAGAGATCAAGATTCTTGTGGTTGGATTGGAATGTCTTGGTCTCAACACCTGAGTAGGTGGTTCTCTCTTAGAAAATGAATGCTGGAAGTGTAGGCATGTTCTGATGGCTCTCTCACAAATGGAGAGGAGGGTGGAGGGGTATATCCACACAAAATCTAACCGTTACACACAAAATAGCCAACTCGGTCAGACCGAATGTATGAACTCGGTGAGACCGATTTAGTCCAAAATGTGAACGTTAGGATTTTCGGTGGGACCGACATGATCAACTCGGTGGGACCGATGTGCTAGGGTTAGGGTAAAACCTCAACTCGGTTTGACCGATTACACAAACTCGGTGAGACCGATTTTGGTAATAAGCAAACAGAGAGTTGGTCAAGCAAACTCGGTGGGACCAACTGCATATCTTGGTAAGACCAAAATAATTGCAACAGGCAACGGAGAATTTGCAAGCCCATCTCGGTGAGACCGAGATCCCATCGGTGAGATCGAACTAATTAGGGTTTCTGGCAGTAGCTATGTCAAGTGAACTCGGTGGCGCCGGATGGATCAAATCGGTGGGGCCGAGTTTGACTTTAGGTTTGGGACGTATTTGGATATGAGAAAGTGGTTCAGGGTTTTGGAGCATATCACTAAGCACTTTGAGCAAGTAGACCATTAAGCAACACCTCATCCCCTTTTAATAGTATTGGCTTTCCTATGGACTCAATGTGATCTTGGATCACTAAAATAGAAATGAAGAGTCTTGAGCTTTTGCCAATCTTCTGTCCTTAGCATCTAGAAAGGGTTCCACATCCTCTTGTCCATGCCACGCCTTTGCTGAACTTTCTGAAATATACTAGATGAAAATATTAGTCCAACAAGAGATATGTTGACATTAATTACTAAAATCACCCAGGGAGCACTTGTGCTTTCAATCTCCCCCTTTTTGGTAATTGATGACAACATACATCAAAGCCTTACATAAAGATATGAAGCATAACAAGTAAAGCTTTGGAAAGAAATGTAACATGCATAGGCTCCCCCTACATGTATGCAATCATGTAAATATAGAATATAAGAGCATGTGAATGCATAAGCATGTCAGAGCAAGCAATGAGTTACATGTATCTTGGCTATATGCATCAGAGCAAATGATGTAAATACAGGAAATATACCTTCATGTTCATGAGTCCTTCTTGCAAACAATATGTACATCGGGAAGAGATCATCATGCACATGAGTGTGATGCATATACTTACCTTGTGGTCTTGAGCTGGCTTTGGAGGAGGTGAACTTGAGAAAACAGGGTTAGATAACACAAGAACACCTACTAAACAAAGCAAATTGAGAAAACCACAAAAGTACCAAGATTGGGATGACATGTAGTGGGTGAGTACTTAGTACTCTATTTGGTATAGACATGTCCCCAAAGAATAAAGATATGCAATGAATTCCAAAGATCTTCTTCCCTTGGATATGAACACTTTTCCCCCTGAATCTGATATTGGATAATGGGAGAAGATAGGGAAAATAAAATCAGGACAAGGCAACAAAACCTCTAATTACTTAACATGTCTTTCCCCTCTTAAAGACATGTGACTTCTCTCCTCTATGGTTGATAAGAAACTAGAGAAGCTAAGATGTGCTTTCTCTCTTATGTGATAATCTTTGATGTGCTCTCTCTCCCCCTTTAACATCAATTTCCAAGAAGGGATCTTCTGGAGCATGAGTCATATAGGTTTGGTCCTTGAGTCACATTACAAAGCAGCATGTAAATTTAAGATGCCGGTAGAGGAAAAGAATCATCGAGTGGAGCTGGAGAAGAAAAGTCAATAACAATGGCAAAATGTTTTCTCGGTAGTGAAATCGGTAATGCCGAGTTATTTTCATCGGTGACACGAGTTGGAGATGTCAGAGGTGATGCATATCGATCAGACCGGGTTTGTCCTTGTCGGTTGAACCGATGAACAATCTACAATGTGGCATTGTAGTTCGGTCTAGCCGGGATGTATAAATCGGTGAGACCGAGTACAATACAGAGGAAAGATTTTGTCATCTCAGCTCACTAGGCAAATGAGATCTCACAAAGATTTGCAGGGAATTAACTAAAGGATTTGCAATGAATTGGATGCAAGGAATGCAGAACCTAACATACAAAGAAAAGAAATCTAGATGAAGTCAAAGGGAAACATGCTAGGCACAAATGCAAGAACACAAAGAAACACTAGAGAACTTCATCTAGAGAGGGTCAGCGACAAAGTCACCTATGTTAGAGTATATTGACTGAGGAGTCAAGTGAGAACACTTGATCGTAGGTCATTGTGACGCCCCCGATTCAATCGTACACTAATCATACACGCAAACATGTACGATCAAGATCAGGGACTCACGGGAAGATATCACAACACAACTCTAAAAATAAAATAAGTCATACAAGCATCATAATACAAGCCAGGGCTCGAATACAAGTGCTCGATCATAGACGAGTCAGCGGAAGCAACAATATCTGAGTAGAGACATAAGTTAAACAAGTTTGCCTTAAGAAGGCTAGCACAAACTGGGATATAGATCGAAAGAGGCGCAGGCCTCCTGCCTGGGATCCTCCTAACTACTCCTGATCGTCATCAGCGGGCTGCACGTAGTAGTAGGCACCTCCGGTGTAGTAGGAGTCGTCGTCGGCGGTGGCGTCTGGCTCCTGGGCTCCAGCATCTGGTTGCGACAACCAGAGAGAAAGGAAAGGGGGAAAGGGGGGATAAAAGCAACCGTGAGTACTCGTCCAAAGTACTCGCAAGCAAGGATCTACACTACATATGCATGGGTATCTGTGTAAAGGGGCAATATCGGTGGACTTGTGACGCCCGGATAATTAAGCTACAGTGAACCTTTGCTAATGATGCCACGTCACCTCGGTTACTGTTGATAAACTCGCGTTGATTCGAAACCGATTCAAATTTAAATTCAAAATCAAGTCAAACGATAAAGCTTTTCAAATATTAAAACTAAATTGTTCGGGTTGTGCCAAATAATGCATAGGTAATTATGGCAGAGAAACCACACTTTTGTAAAATGTCTCAATACTCTAAAATGAGTAAAACAGTAGAAAAAACAATTATTTAAATGCTTTTAAAATGATAAACAATTACAAACTATTATATTTAGGTGCCAAGTTAATTGTGGCAGTGGTATAATTACTATTACTAATTTAGGAGCTAACTATATGTTTTACAAAACTAAAACAATTTGAAAGATGAAATAAACAGAAAAGAAATTGAAAGATAAAAGAAAAACAAAAAAATCAAAAGGATAAACCCCCACCCCCTGGCCCAACTGGACCAGCCGACCCAGCAGGCCACAATGCCCGGCCCAACTGGCCCAACCGGCCACCCCCTCTTCCCTTATGCACCCACCCGGTGAAACCCTAACCCCCCACCGACGCCCCACTCACCCCCCCCCCCACTCTCCCACGATCCCCTTCTCCTTCCCCATCGATCTGGATCGGGATCGGCCCGATCCCGTTGCCCCCGACGCCCTGCGCCCGCCCGTCGCCGTCCACCGCCGCCTGGAGCTCCACGAGCCCCACCGGAGCCACCCCGTCGCCCCCTTGCCGTCACCGTCGCCTGGAGGACCACCTCGCCGGTCTGCTTCCTCCTCCCCGCCGGCCTGCCTCCACTCCATCCGCGTCGTCCCCGACGACCTCCTCGCCCCCCCGCTGCCCCGTCCCTACAAATCCCGGTAAGGCCACGGCCTCCACCCTCCTTCCCCTGTCCCCGCGCCATCCGCGCCTCCCTCGGTGCGCCACCGCCCGCACACGCGCCCGCGTGCCGGAGCTCACGCTCTGGGCAGCACGCGCTCACCTCACGCCCGCTCCGGCGCCGCCCGGTGCTCCTCCCGTCCCGTCCACTCCGGCCACTGGCGGTTGGCCTCGCCGCGGCCGCGGCCCCCCCTCTCTGGCCGTCGCTCGGGTCCGTCCCGCCCGGCCACCGCGACCCCGTCCACAGCCACGCACGGCCAAGCATTCCCCCCCCCCCCCGCTTTGCCCGGCGCTCGCGCCCATCGGGCACCCACGGCCTCGTCCGCCTCACGCACCCCACTGGCCGCTCGTCGGCTCCCTGAACCGCCGCCCCTTTTCCATCCCGCGGCGGTCCTACTGCTGTGCCGCATCGGCGCAGCCCCGGCCTCCTGCGCTGCTGCTGCCGCTCGTCGCGGTGGCCGCTGGCGCCCATCGCCGTTTCCCCCCTGTCGACCTGGGCGGGTGCCCAGCGCCGCTCCAGGCACCCGTAACCCATCGCCCGCGCCCTGTATGGCCTCTGGGCCAATGACAAACGGGGCCCACGCCTTGAGAACGAAAATGAAAAAAAAAAGATATAAAAAATTAATTAATTAATTAACTAAATTAAATAACTTAATTAATTGAGTTTAATTAACCTAATCAATTAACTAAACTAATTAAACCTCCTTAGTTAGTCTTAGACAATGACAGTGGGACCCACATGTCAGTTTGACTAGGTCAACTGACTAGTTGACTGCTGACATCACCCTGACATCATGCTGACGTCATAATTGCATTTTCTAATTAAATTAATTCTGTTAATTCTAAAAATGAATTAAATATTTAAAAATTAATATAAAATAATCCGTAGATCGGATAAAAATACTTTGTACATGAAAGTTGCTCAGAACGACGAGACGAATCCGAATACGTAGTCCGTTTGTCAGCCACACGTCCCTAGCATAGCGAACATGGAACTTTTCCCCTCCGGTCCGTCTGTCCGAAAACGTCAAACACCGGGAATACTTTCCCGGATGTTTTCCCCCTTCGTCGGTATCACCTACTACCGCGTTAGGGCATACCTAGCACCGTGTATTGCCTCGTTATGTTTTGTGATGCTTTGTTTGCTCCGTATTTACTGTTTCTTCCCCCTCTTCTTCTCCGGTAGACCCCGAGACCGCTGCTGATGCCACCGAGTACGACTACGTCACCGACGACCCTTCTTCCTGTACAACAGAGCTACCAGGCAAGCCCCCCCCCTTGATCACCAAATATCACCTATTCTTCTCTATACTGCTTGCATTAGAGTAGCGTAGCATGTTACTGCTTTCGGTTAATCCTATTCTGCTGCATAGCCTGTCATTGTTGCTACAGTTGTTACCCTTACCTGCTATCCTACTTCTTAGTATAGGATGCTAGTGTTCCATCAGTGGCCCTACACTCTTGTCCATCTGCCATGCTATACTATTGGGCCGTGATCACTTCGGGAGGTGATCACGGGTATGTACTATATACTTTATATACATGACACATGTGGTGACTAAAGTCGGGTCAGCTCATTGAGTACCGCAAGTGATTCTGATGAGGGGGCTGAAAGGACAGGTGGCTCCATCACGGTAGAGGTGGGCCTGGGTTCCTGATGGCCCCCGACTGTTACTTTGTGGCGGAGCGACAGGGCAGGTTGATACCACCTAGGAGAGAGGTGGGCCTGGCCCTGGTCGGCGTCCGCGGTTACTTCAAAATAACACGCTTAACGAGTTCTTGGTATTTGATCTGAGTCTGGCCATTTGGTCTATACGCACTAACCAACTACGCGGGAACAGTTATGGGCACTCGACGTCGTGGTATCAGCCGAAGCTCTTCTTGACGTCAGCGACGGAGCGGCACGCGCCGGATTGGACTGGAACGCCTACTAGGTTAGGTCTGCTTCCGGCCACATACGCAACGTGCAGGTGTGGAATGGGCGATGGACCCAGACCCCTGCGCGCATAGGATTTAGACCGGCGTGCTAACCTCTCTGTTGAGCCTAGGTGGGGCTGCGACGTGTTGATCTTCCGCGGCCGGGCATGACCCAGAAAAGCGTGTCCGGCCAAATGGGATCGAGCGTGTTGGGTTATGTGGTGCACCCCTGCAGGGAAGTTTATCTATTCGAATAGCCGTGTCCCTCGGTAAAAGGACGACCCGGAGTTGTACCTTGACCTTATGACAACTAGAACTGGATACTTAATAAAACACACCCTTCCAAGTGCCAGATATAACCCGGTGATCGCTCTCTAACAGGGCGACGAGGAGGGGATCGCCGGGTAGGTTTATGCTATGCGATGCTACTTGGTGAACTTACCATCTACTCACTCCTACATGCTGCAAGATGGAGGTGGCCAGAAGCGTAGTCTTCGACAGGATTAGCTATCCCCCTCTTATCCTGGCATTCTGCAGTTCAGTCCACCGATATGGCTCTTTACACATATACCCATGCATATGTAGTGTAGCTCCTTGCTTGCGAGTACTTTGGATGAGTACTCACGGTTGCTTTTCTCCCTCTTTTCCCCTTTCTATACCTGGTTGTCGCAACCAGATGCTGGAGTCCAGGAGCTAGAGATCCCGAGGATGATTCTACGTGGAGTTCGGCTTCGAGGAGTAGTTAGGAGGTCCCAGGCAGGAGGCCTTGCCTTTTCGATCGTTGCTACTTTTGTGCTAGCCTTCTTAAGGCAATCTTGTTTAACTTATGTCTGTACTCAGATATTGTTGCTTCCGCTGACTCGTCTATGATCGAGCACTTGTATTCGAGCCCTCGAGGCCCCTGGCTTGTAATATAAAGCTTGTTTATTTTAATTTGTGTCTAGAGTTGTGTTGTGATATCTTCCCGTGAGTCCTCAATCTTGATCGTACACATTTGCATGTATGATTAGTGTACGATTGAATCGGGGGCGTCACAAGTTGGTATCAGAGCCGACTGCCTGTAGGAATCCCCCTTTCCAACTCCTTGGCCGAAGTCGAGTCTAGTCATTGAAAAACTTTTACTAACATGGCTGTGTGGCTTACGGGCCCACGTCGCCGTTGGGTGGTAGTAGGATCTTTTATTCCTCGACCTTTACTCTGGGACTCTGAACTCTCTCCTATTCGGGTTAAATGATTTTGCTAAAAAGACTAACTGTAGGTTCTCATAAATACTTTCTCCAGGAGAGCCCCTTATCACAGATGGTCGCCGACTGCACCAGAAGATGTTGAAGATACTCTTCGATCATTCCCGAGACCCTTGTGCCCTCTGCCTTTTCAATTCCCTACTACCGATATATCCATATGGATAATGACATACACTTCTTGTTCATACAATTACTCTGAGTTTCTCTTGTTATTACCAGATACATTGAATTACTCTCCGGCTTTTAAGAATCCCTTGTACCACTGCCTTGTAGTTCCTTGCCACAGAAATACCCATACGGATAATTACTCGCACCTACCGAGTATCGACTCATCCCCAGTTGATTCATGTATTTCACAATAGTCTTCAAAATACTATTCGATCTTCCGAAAATCCTCAGGAGCCTATTGATCTTGAAATTCTTGTTTGCTTGCATTATGGTTAATCCCATAAGTCTCGTAATCTTATTGGCATCTCTTGTCATTATCATTTTGAGTCCGTTGATTCAATTTGTTGCGAATGCTCGCAATCCTCAATCAGATCCTAGAATTCATCCTTCTGGCTCAGACGTCATTTTAAACGTGAGCTGGATCTCGACCAATCAAATTGCCATCGATTGTACCCCTAAGCCTACTCAACTTATCCATCCTTGATCAGAGCGTTGCTTCTGATCCCCTGATTTGGAAATCATAATTCTTTTGCATTTGAACTTTGAATTAGTCAGTTGTTTCTATAATCAGATCTCCTTGCATTCTTCTTCCTCTGGTTGAGTACCGATGCTCACATCAGATCCCTTGTGGACCATAGGTTCCTTTGTTGGATTTTATCTGACAGTGTCCTTCATATTGAATAACCTTGTGAGCCTTTCCATGGGTATATAATGACTTTGGTAAATTGTATCATCTGCTTTTGAACAATGCTCTACTTTCGAGCTTGTAATATTTACTCCGAAGTTTGTGGCATATGTTCCTAAGATGCCCTGATGGGTTGAACCTACGCCTTCCCTAATCCGTGTGAACCCGAAAGATTACACGGGTCATACTTATCTGGTATTGCACTAGGTAAAAACTTTCAACAACTAATGTCATTTTCGAAATACGAGAGGTGAATGAAAGGTTATGCGTTGAACAAGTGGGAGTCGACCTTGAACCCTGTGTTCATGCCCATGGACACGATGTATACCTTATCATGGAAGCTTCTCTTAAAATAATTATCCCCTTGTTATAAGTTCATCTGGTATCCGTGGACGTGGTTCCGACCATGATTGTTCTCCTTTGATTCCATTTCTCGGAAAAGTTAAAGAACTTGTCTTCTGCAGATTAATACATCCTTGCAACCTCTATTTCGATCTTCCTTCGAGTATTACCCTCCGATATCTCGAGAATATCAAAGAAATGTGTTGCCTCCCTTGAGTCTTCATCTAGTATTGCTTCTCATCGATTTCAGATTTCCCCAGGTTCTGAGTTATTAGTTACTCAAGAACACCGATAAGTGAATAAATTCCACACCCTGATTCAATAACTCTAAATAATTTTCGTTGTTTACGAGTTTAATAACCCTTCAAGTCATTCCTAGCCTGATCGGCTATATCATTATCGTGCCAAATTTTAACTGTGCTACCTGGTTCTTCTTCCCGGAGCATAATTTACGATGATGAGCTAAGCTTACGTCGATCTTCCTCGTCATATCATTCTTCCTTGAACAACAAGCTTGATTTCAAGTTTGTGTCGTACCCGTGGTTCGAATAACCTTTTGCTTCATCATACCTTTTAGCTTGATGTCATCGTTGATCGATTACATCTTCATGAAATCTCTCGACAAATGTGTCGTGATCATCATCTACATTCTGAGCTCTTCCAAGATATCTATCGAAATTCAGGATGAGAAATACCATCCTTGCCCCTCGATGAATTGTGTTATCATCGACAACATTCTTGCCTCCCCCCAACACAAACTTGTTCATATTTTGTGTTGTATCTTGATTTCCCTGCTATCCAACCTATGTTATGTTCTACCGTGGAGTATTACCATCTTTGATGTCAAGAATGTCGTGAGCATTACTCCACCTCTTAAGAATTCTTGGTACAGTGATACTTCTCACCATCACCATTCTTTCTTGGTCCCCGTGTTGTTTCTAAACGAAATCCGACAAATGGTCTGTGATGTGTAAATTCTAAACTTCTAGCAACCCTATTGCTTTGAAGTTATTGGTCTATAGTTTCATTCTACGTCTATGGCTTAATGAATCATCATTCGAACATTGATCGTGCTACCTAGCCCATATTTCGGGTGCACATTTCAACCAATGTTTAACTGTGTATGTTTTCCTCGAGCATACATCATTAAGTCATTCGATCTAGCTAATGTTATCTCCTTGTTCACATAGTTGTGGAAATCCATCTTTTGGAAATCTCAATGGATTGTCGCTGAGTCAATCAGTCACCTCCTCACCTCTCCTTGATTTAATGATGAACCCTTGTTCGGAACTCGCTTCCATAGTTCATCTCCCGAGAATCTTCGATGTCGTTTCGACAATTTGTGTTGCACCTTTCTTCTCAGGCATCCTGAGTCTGAGTTATCCTGACACCAATCAGATCTGAATCTCGGTCAGATATGATGGTTGGAACATATTTCCAAGAGTTATAACATTGGTCTATTTATGACCCGGTAAGGTGATGTCATGCCTAACACACCTGGCCGGAGGACCTATTGTTATAAGTTTTCCTTTTTAGCAAGGTTAGCTATTCTTCCATGAGGAAATTGTAAGACTTACTCTATAAGTTGTTCCTGATGGATCCTTTGTGTATCCATGGCCTGATCTTACCTAATGACCATGTCAATGCTATATCGAAGCATGTCTGTGGTACTCCAATCTTCAATAAAAACATTTGAAGCACAATGCTAAATTTTCGTTATCAATTATTCAAACACCGTTGTTTGGGTAATGTCATGAACTTCCTCTTCCCTAACCTAAATGGTTCTCTTCTAACCATTGTCCTTGGGAAGGATATACCCCTGAAATATGTGTTTAAACACATTTTCCTTTCCATTGTTCTGTTTAATCTGATAATCATATTTTCCTTTCCATCGGTTGGTTTAACGTTTCTGGTGACCATTATGATCTAAGCAGTACTAATTCCCTGCTTGTGCAAACACCTCGGTGTACAACTCTGGTAGTAAGACCCTGTTACTATTGTTGGTGACATTCCGGTAGCCACCGATGGACGAGAACTTTGCCTATTGGTCCGCCTCGTTTCAACGAGTAGGAAAATGGTTCTCTTCGTCCCTCGCCCTTGGTACCGACGATGTTGCTGGCATATAACTGACAGGCTACCCTCTGACATGCCTTGCTATCATGATCGTGCAAGATGTCACCGCCCTTCCTACTTTTAACCCACATGGTGGGCCCATAACCCACAGTTCCACAGGATCGAAACCTGACTCTCCTATACACCCTGTTGTCGAAGTTATTCCTCGAGCTTGACTTCGTATGTGATTCACGGGCCACCTGCCTAGTGATCTATTCTGGTACCAGAAGCAATACTTTCCCATTTGCTCTGAACCCCTATCACATTTCGTATCAGGCAACGAACGATTGTCTATGCGCTTGAAACTTCTATTTTGCACCTTCTTACTTGCTCTCGATAATGTCTTAAGTTTCAATTCGAGGGTTACCTCCCGCCACCCTCCTTAATGTTATCTACTAGATAAGCAAACATTGTAGTGGCCCGTTTTTCCGTAATGCCCCCTTATCCTTTCGTAAGTACGGTGAAGATCCTGAAGGAAGGACGACAACTTCTTCATAATGCATTGAGGCATAGGAATGAAGACATCAATGCTATGGAACGACCTCTTCGAGAAGAGCAACCAAGACCGAGAAGATTCGTTAGAAATTTGTAACCAGACCTTTCCCTCTTACTCCACCTCTTAAATCTCGGGACGAGATTTCTTGTAGTGGAGGAGAATTGTGACGCCCGGATAATTAAGCTATAGTGAACCTCTGCTAATGATGCCACGTCACCTCGGTTACTGTTGATAAACTCGCGTTGATTCGAAACCGATTCAAATTTAAATTCAAAATCAAGTCAAACGATAAAGCTTTTCAAATATTAAAACTAAATTGTTCGGGTTGTGCCAAATAATGCATAGGTAATTATGGCAGAGAAACCACACTTTTATAAAATGTCTCAGTACTCTAAAATGAGTAAAACAATAGCAAAAACAATTATTTAAATGTTTTTAAAATGATAAACGATTACAAAATTATATTTAGATGCCAAGTTAATTGTGGCAGTGGTATAATTACTATTACTAATTTAGGAGCTAACTATATGTTTTACAAAACTAAAACAATTTGAAAGATGAAATAAACAGAAAAGAAATTGAAAGATAAAAGAAAAACAAAAAAATCAAAAGGATAAACCCCCACCCCCTGGCCCAACTGGACCAGCCGACCCAGCAGGCCACAATGCCCGGCCCAACTGGCCCAACCGGCCACCCCCTCTTCCCTTATCCACCCACCCGGTGAAACCCTAACCCCCCACCGACGCCCCACTCGCCCCCCACTCCCCCACGATCCCCTTCTCCTTCCCCATCGATCTGGATCGGGATCGGCCCGATCCCGTTGCCCCCGACGCCCTGCGCCCGCCCGTCGCCGTCCACCGCCGCCTGGAGCTCCGCGAGCCCCACCGGAGCCACCCCGTCGCCCCCTTGCCGTCACCATCGCCTGGAGGACCACCTCGCCGGTCTGCTTCCTCCTCCCCGCCGGCCTGCCTCCACTCCATCCGCGTCGTCCCCGACGACCTCCTCGCCCCCCCCCCCCCGCTGCCCCGTCCCTACAAATCCCGGTGAGGCCACGGCCTCCACCCTCCTTCCCCTGTCCCCGCGCCGTCCGCGCCTCCCTCGGTGCGCCACCGCGCGCACACGCGCCCGCGTGCCGGAGCTCACGCTCTGGGCAGCCCGCGCTCACCTCACGCCCGGTGCTCCTTCCGTCCCATCCACTCCGGCCACTGGTGGTTGGCCTCGCCGCGGCCGCGGCCCCCCCTATGGCCGTCGCTCGGGTCCGTCCCGCCCGGCCACCGCGCCCCCGTCCATGGCCACGCACGGCCAAGCATTCCCCCCGCTGCGCTCGGCGCTCGCGCCCATCGGGCACCCACGGCCTCGTCCGCCTCACGCACCCCACTGGCCGCTCGTCGGCTCCCTGAACCGCCGCCCCTTTTCCATCCCGCGGCGGTCCTGCTGCTGTGCCGCATCGGCGCGCAGCCCCGGCCTCCTGTGCTGCTGCTGCCGCTCGTCGCGGTGGCCGCCGGCGCCCATCGCCGTTTCCCCCCTGTCGACCTGGGCGGGTGCCCAGCGCCGCTCCAGGCGCCCGTAACCCGTCGCCCGCGCCCTGTATGGCCTCTGGGCCACTGACAAACGAGGCCCACGCCCTGAGAACGAAAATGAAAAAAGATATAAATAAATAAAATTATTAATTTATTAATTTATTAATTAACTAAATTAAATAACTTAATTAATTGAGTTTAATTAACCTAATCAATTAACTAAACTAATTAAACCTGCTTAGTTAGTCTTAGACAATGACAGTGGGACCCACAAGTCAGTTTGACTAGGTCAACTGACTAGTTGACTGCTGACATCACCCTGACATCATGCTGACGTCATAATTGCATTTTCTAATTAAATTAATTCTGTTAATTCTAAAAATGAATTAAAAATTAATATAAAATAATCCGTAGCTCGGATGAAAATACTTTGTACATGAAAGTTGCTCAGAACGACGAGACGAATCCGAATACCTAGTCCGTTTGTCAGCCACACGTCCCTAGCATAGCGAACATGGAACTTTTCCCCTCCGGTCCGTCTGTTCGAAAACGTCAAACACCGGGAATACTTTCCCGGATGTTTTCCCCCTTCGTCGGTATCACCTACTACCGCGTTAGGGCATACCTAGCACCGTGTATTGCCTCGTTATGTTTTGTGATGCTTTGTTTGCTCCGTATTTACTGTTTCTTCCCCCTTTTCTTCTCCGGTAGACCCCGAGACCACTGCTGATGCCACCGAGTACGACTACGTCACCGACGATCCTTCTTCCTGTACAACAGAGCTTCCAGGCAAGCCCCCCCCCCTTGATCACCAGATATCGCCTATTCTTCTCTATACTGCTTGCATTAGAGTAGCGTAGCATGTTACTGCTTTCGGTTAATCCTATTCTGCTGCATAGCCTGTCATTGTTGCTACAGTTGTTACCCTTACCTGCTATCCTACTGCTTAGTATAGGATGCTAGTGTTCCATCAGTGGCCCTACACTCTTGTCCATCTGCCATGCTATACTATTGGGCCGTGATCACTTCGGGAGGTGATCACGGGTACGTACTATATACTTTATATACATGACACATGTGGTTACTAGAGTCGGGTCCGCTCGTTGAGTACCCGCAAGTGATTCTGATGAGGGGGCTGAAAGGACAGGTGGCTCCATCCCGGTAGAGGTGGGCCTGGGTTCCTGATGGCCCCCGACTGTTACTTTGTGGCGCAGCGACAGGGCAGGTTGATACCACCTAGGAGAGAGGTGGGCCAGGCCCTGGTCGGCGTCCGCGGTTACTTCAAAATAACACGCTTAACGAGTTCTTGGTATTTGATCTGAGTCTGGCCATTTGGTCTATACGCACTAACCAACTACGCGGGAACAGTTATGGGCACTCGACGTCGTGGTATCAGCCGAAGCTCTTCTTGACGTCAGCGACGGAGCGGCGCGCGCCGGATTGGACTGGAACGCCTACTAGGCTAGGTCTGCTTCTGGCCGCGTACGCAACGTGCAGGTGTGCAATGGGCGATGGGCCCAGACCCCTGCGCGCATAGGATTTAGACCGGCGTGCTAACCTCTCTGTTGAGCCTAGGTGGGGCTGCGACGTGTTGATCTTCCGCGGCCGGGCATGACCCAAAAAAGCGTGTCCAGCCAAATGGGATCGAGCGTGTTGGGTTATGTGGTGCACCCCTGCAGGGAAGTTTATCTATTCGAATAGCCGTGTCCCTCGGTAAAAGGACGACCCGGAGTTGTACCTTGACCTTATGACAACTAGAACTGGATACTTAATAAAACACACCCTTCCAAGTGCCAGATATAACCCGGTGATCGCTCTCTAACAGGGCGACGAGGAGGGGATCGCCGGGTAGGTTTATGCTATGCGATGCTACTTGGTGAACTTACCATCTACTCACTCCTACATGCTGCAAGATGGAGGTGGCCAGAAGCGTAGTCTTCGACAGGATTAGCTATCCCCCTCTTATCCTGGCATTCTGCAGTTTAGTCCACCGATATGGCTCTTTAGACATATGTAGCTCCTTGCTTGCGAGTACTTTGGATGAGTACTCACGGTTGCTTTTCTCCCTCTTTTCCCCTTTCTATACCTGGTTGTCGCAACCAGATGCTGGAGTCCAGGAGCTAGAGATCCCGAGGATGATTCTACGTGGAGTTCGGCTTCGAGGAGTAGTTAGGAGGTCCCAGGCAGGAGGCCTTGCCTTTTCGATCGTTGCTACTTTTGTGCTAGCCTTCTTAAGGCAATCTTGTTTAACTTATGTCTGTACTCAGATATTGTTGCTTCCGCTGACTCGTCTATGATCGAGCACTTGTATTCGAGCCCTCGAGGCCCCTGGCTTGTAATATAAAGCTTGTTTTATTTTAATTTGTGTCTAGTGTTGTGTTGTGATATCTTCTCGTGAGTCCTCGATCTTGATCGTACACATTTGCGTGTATGATTAGTATACGATTGAATCGGGGGCGTCACAAGACTGAACTGCAGAATGCCAGAATAAGAGGGGGATAGCTAACCCTATCGAAGACTACGCTTCTGGCAGCCTCCATCTTGCAGCATGTAGAAGAGAGTAGATGGTAAGTTCACCAAGTAGCATCGTATAGCATACTCCTACCCGGCGATCCTCTCGTCGTCGCCCTGTTAGAGAGCGACCACCGGGTTGTATCTGGCACTTGGAAGGGTGTGTTTTATTAAGTATCCGATTCTAGTTGTAAGGTCAAGGTACAACTCCAAGTCGTCTTGTTACCGAAGATCACGGCTATTCGAATAGATAAACTTCCCTGCAGGGGTGCACCACATTACCCAACACGCTCAATCCCATTTGGCCGGACACACTTTCCTGGGTCATGCCCGGCCTCGGAAGATCAACACGTCGCAGCCCCACCTAGGCACAACAGAGAGGTCAGCACGTCGGTCTAAATCCTATGGCGCAGGGGTCTGGGCCCATCGCCCATTGCACACCTGCATGTTGCGAGGGCGGCCGGAAGCAGACCTAGCCTAGCAGGCGTTCCAGACCAATCTGGCGCGCGCAGCTCAGTCGCTGACATCACGAAGGCTTCGGTTGATACCACGACGCCGAGTGCCCATAACTGTTCTCGCGTAGTTGGTTAGTGCGTATAGGCCAGTGGCCAGACTCAGATCAAATACCAAGAACTCGTTAAGCGTGTTATTTTGAAATAACCGCGAACGCCGACCAGGGCCAGGCCCACCTCTCGCCTAGGTGGTCTCAACCTGCCCTGTCGCTCTGCCACAAAGATCCACTCGCGGGTACTCCTCGAGCCGACCCGACTTTAGTCACCACAGGTATCATGTAAAGTATATAGATATATACCCGTGATCACCTCCCGAGTGATCACGGCCCGATAGTATAGCAAGGCAGACGGACAAGAATGTAGGGCCACAGATGGAATACTAGCATCATATACTAAGCAGGTAGGATTGCAGGTAAGGGTAACAACAGTAGTAGCAAGGACAGGCTATGCATCAGGATAGGATTAACGGAAAACAGTAACATGCTACACTACTCTAATGCAAGCAGTATAGAGAAGAATAGGCGATATCTGGTGATCAAGGGGGGGCTTGCCTGGAAGCTCAGCCGAGAAGGAGGGGTCGTCAACACCGTAGTCGTACTGGGTAGCAGCGGCGTCGGTCTCGGTGTCTAGTGAGAGAAGAGGGGGAAGAAACAATAAATACAATGCAAACAAATGCATGACGATGCATGACATGACAAAGCGTGATGCTAGGCGTGCCCTAACGCGGTAGTAGGTGTACCGGCGAAGGAGGGAAACATCCGGGGAAGTATCCCCGGTGTTTTGCGTTTTCGGACAGATGAACCGGAGAGGGGAAAGTTGCGTGTTCGCTATGCTAGGGATGTGTGGCGGACGAACAGGCTGCGTATCCGGAATCGCCTTGTCGTTCTAAGCAACTTTCATGTACAAAGTTTTTCCATCCGAGCTACGGTTTATTTTATATTAATTTTAAAAGATTTAATCATTTTTAGAATTTAATTAATTATTTTAATTCAACATTACCCAGAATAGTGTATGCTGATGTCATCATGACGTCAGCAGTCAACAGGGCGTTGACTGGGTCAAACTGACGTGTGGGACCCACCTGTCATACCCTGTTTAGGTTAATTAGGATTTAGCTAATCTAATTACTATTTAATTAAACTAACTTAGTTAATTAGATTAATTAAACATGATTAATTAACTTAATTAATTCACTAATTAATTAATTATTAATTTTATTAATTCATTTTTATTTTATTTCCTTTTTTATAAAAACGTTCTGGGGGCGGCCCCACATGTCAAAGGCCCAGAGGGGCCTATCGGGTTCGAGCGCTAACGGGCACAGGGCACGTCACGAGCGGGCGCATGCCCAGGAGTGGGCAGAGCCAGCAAGGCGCCGGAGCAGGGGGCGGTGGCCACGGCAAAGCCATGGCCCGAACGGGAAGGAGCGCTGGGCAAGGGAAGGTGGCGGAGGGGTGGCCGCGGCGGCAGCAGGGGGCGGCGCCGGAGTGGGGCGAGGGGAGCAGGGGGCGAGGCCACGCGCGGGGCGCGGGCATTCGACCAGGCCGCGGCTGCGGCAGCTTGAGCAGCAGCAACTAAGAGCAGGGGCGCGGCCCTAGCGGCAGAGCGGGCGCGGCCACAGCGGCGGACGCGCGCTGGCCGCCGAGCAGGGGGCTCGCGCGGGCGCGGCGTGGCTGCAGGACAGGTGCGACGCGGCGGAGCAGTGCAGTAGCAGCAGCAGGTCACGGGAGAGCGTGGCGCGCGGGAGACGGGCGCCTGGGCGCGGCCATGTGCGGGCAGCAGCAGTGCCGGAGAGGCGACGGACGGGAGCACCAAAGGCCACGCGCGTGTGTGCTCGTGCACGGGATGAACCAGCGAGCGCGGTGACCGCGGGGAAGGGAGGAAGGAGGAGGGCCTCACGGGGTTGTAGGGTTCGAGGCAGCGGGGGTCGGGATGGTCGATGGGGACGACGGCGGAGAGGAAGTAGGCCGGCGAGGGAGGTCCAGCGAGGTCCAGGCGGGCTCCGAGCGGCGACAGACGAGGGCGAGGCCGGCGACGATGACGGCGCACAGGGGCGGGGAGGCGACGGCGGGCAGCGGCGAGGGGCCCCGACGGGCAGTGCCAGGGCGACGGGGAACGGCGTCAAGGAAGGGTTCATCCCCGATCCAGATCTGGATTGGGAGAGGGGAAAGAGGGACGTGGGGAGCGAGTGGGGGGGAGTGGGCGCGATGGGCTAGGGTTTCCCGTCGGTGGGGGGGGGGGGGGGTTATGGGCAGTGAGGGGCCGGTTGGGCCGGCAGGCTAGGCCTTGGCCTAGTTGGCCAAAGGGGGGTCTCTTGTTTATTTTGTTTCCTTTTGTTTGTTTTTGATTTGTTTTCTATTTTACTTATTTTATTTCTTTTCTGTTTTATCTTAGCTTCTATTTATTTTAGTTTTAGTAAAATACAAAAGTTGCACCTAATTTAGTATATGTAATTATGCCACTGCCACAAATATTTTGACACATTAAATACAGTAGTTTGTATTTTATTATTATTTTAAGAGCATATAAATAATAGTTTTGTAGTTGTTTTACTTATTATAGTGCAATTTAATACTTTAAAGAAGTGTGGTTTCTTCACCAATATTTAGTATGGATTATTTGGCACAACCAGAACATTTTAGTTTTGATATTTGAAAAGTTTTACCGTTTGACTTGACGTTGAATTTTGAATTCGAAGGTGATTTAAATCAGAGTGAGTTTAGTAACAGTAACAGTGGTGACATGGCATCATTAGTAGAGGTTATTGTAGCTTAATTATCCGGGCATCACAGTCATACTCATCGTTTAAGCTCAAAATGGGGTTACCATTTTTCGTTTAAGCATTTTGATGTATTCACATCTTGTTGAGCTGCTTTGACCCATAACTTGCGGTAAAGCTTCTCTAAGATGGAATAACATACCTTGGGTGGTGGTGTTGATCTTGATCATGTAGTTGGGACTTGTGTAGGATGCTCAAGGTTGATGTAGCTCATCGATAGTTTGCAGCACCACTTGTAGTTTGAGTTCATCTACCTACATGAGTTAGTCTTCCAAGGAAGAGCACTTGTGTATCCAACATGACAATCATGAAATTTGATACCAAATGAAATTTGATATATAGAAATTGTCAAAGGATATGTTGAAAGGATTCATGCTTCCTTGACTTCAACCACCATATTGTAGAGACTTGGTGATGTAGAGATTGCTCAAGATGTGATTGAGTTGCAATCTCATAGATTTGGATTCATCCAAGTACCTACAAGGGTTAGATAGCATGCAAGGGTACAAGTATAGATCCAAGACATATGATCATAAGAGAGATATCAAGGATTAATCAAAGGCTCATGCCTTGCATGCATCCAAATGGAGTTTCTACTCCAAGTTTGAAGCATCAATGATGTTCAAGTCACCTCTCAAACGGCAAAATACTTTCTCATCAAGCGGTTTGGTGAATATATCCGCCAATTGCTTATCGGTATGAACATGCTTAAGATCAGTGTCCCCTTTAGCAACATGATCCCGAATGAAATGATGACGAACTTCAGTATGCTTAGTTCGAGAATGTTGCACGGGATTGTGAGCAATCTTAATAGCACTTCCATTATGTATTCCATAATCTTTAAGAGTTTGGGTCATCCAAAGTAATTGAGCACAACATGAACTGGCGGCAATGTATTCCACTTCGGTGGTGGATAAGGATGTCGAGTTTTGTTTCTTGGAGGACCAAGACACAAGAGATCTACCAAGAAATTGACAAGTACCTGAAGTGGACTTTCTATCAACCTTGTCGTCGGCATAGTCCGAGTCGGAGTAGCCAACAAGATCAAAAGAAGACCTCTTAGGATACCAAATGCCAAGTTTTGGTGTATCAATTAAGTATCTCACTATCCTTTCACAGCCTTAAGATGACATTCCTTTGGGGCCGCTTGATATCGTGCACACATGCACACACACAGCATAATATCGGGACGGGAGGCACATAGATATAACAATGAACCAATCATAGAGCGATAGACCTTTTGGTCAACCGGTTTGCCATCCTTAGTCAAGTCAAGATGTCCACTAGTAGGCATGGGTGTTTTCATACCTTTGCTTTCTTGCATGTTGAACTTCTTGAATAAGTCCTTGGTATACTTTGTTTGAGAAAAAAGGCACCTTCCTTAGTTTGCTTGATTTGCAAACCAAGAAAGAACTTGAGTTCACACATCATAGACATCTCAAACTTCTTCGACCTTAGCCTTCCAAACTTTTCACTAAATGAGGGTTAGTCGAACCAAATATGATATCATCCACATAAATTTGGCACACAAATAATTCACCATTAACCCTTTTAGTAAAAAGAGTAGAATCAATTTTTCCAATATCAAAGCCTTTTTCAATAAGGAACTTGGTCAAGCATTTATACCACGCTCTAGGAGCTTGTTTGAGACCATAAAGAGCTTTGTGAAGTTTGTAGACACTGTCGGGTTTCTTAGGATTGACAAAGCCGGGAGGTTGTTTAACATAAACTTCCTCCTGAATTTCACCATTTAGAAAAGCACTTTTAATGTCCATTTGATACAAGGTAATGTCATGATGATTGGCATAGGCAAGTAAGATGCGTATGGACTCAAGTCTAGCAACGGGGGCATATGTCTCACCATAGTCCATACCTTCGACTTGAGTGTACCCTTGAGCGACGAGATGGGCCTTGTTGCGTACAACTTGTCCATCTTCATCTTGCTTATTCCGAAACACCCATTTTGTACCAATGACATTTTGGTTGTTGTCCAGCTTCTCTACCAATGTCCACACTTGGTTCCTCTCGAAATTGTGTAGCTCTTCGTGCATGGCATTTACCCTATCCGGATCATGAAGCACTTCTTCAACCTTCATAGGTTCAATACTAGATATGAAGAATAATGTTCACAGAAATTAGCCAAACGAGTTTTAGAGCGAGTGATTCTCCCGGTTTGAATGTCATCAAAGATTTGTTCGACGGGATGGTCTCTTGAAACTCTTGCTGTAACACGTGAGAGCTTTTGTTTGGGCCAGGGTGGAACATCTTCTTCATCATCTAGTTCGTCCTCTTGGCCTTCTTCATTGTTGGTGTTGTTGTTCTCTTGTGGAGGTGGAGAAGGAGGTTGATGAGGTTCATCTTGGTGTACATCCTCGTTTTCTTCATCTTGGCGTGTCCCACTTGTGGATGCCTCCGAGTCAACTCGTGGTTCACCTTGTTGTGAGGTAGAAGCTTCCACTTGGACGGACAAGGTACTCTCCTTCACCTCCATGGGGCGAATCCTGCCAATAGATAACTCTTGGATTGCTTCCGAAGGGTCTTTGTCTCCTACATCAATTGGCAATTGCTCTACTTCTGAGCCGTTAGATTCATCAAACTTCACATCTACCGTCTCTTCAACCTTTCGGGTGAAGTTGTTGTAGACACGGTAAGTGTGAGAGTTTGAGCCATAACCGAGTAGGAAACCCTCATGAGATTTAGGAGCAAATTTAGAACGACGATGCTTATCAAGAATATAGCACTTTGAACCGAATAATCGAAAGTATCCAACTTGGGGTTTGTTACCGGTGAGAAGCTCGTATGCCGTCTTGCCGAGTAGCTTGTGAAGATATAGATGATTTGTTGCATGACAAGCTGTCTCAACCGCCTCCGCCCAAAAGTGTTTTGGCGGCTTGTACTCATCAAGCATCGTTCTCGCCATCTCAATAAGAGTCCGATTCTTTTTCTCAACAACTCCATTTTGTGGAGGCGTGTACGTAGCAGAGAACTCATGTGAAATCCCTTCTTCGTCAAGAAAGGTGTCCACATTGGCGTTCTTGAACTCCGTTCCGTTGTCTCTGCGAACCTTCTTGATCTTCACTTCAAATTGATTTTGGGCCTTCTTAGCAAAGTTCTTGAAAATCTTTTGGACCTGCGATTTATCATCAAGAAAGAACACCCACGTAAATCTTGAAAAGTCATCGACAATGACTAAGCCGAACGAGTTACCACCAAGACTTTTGTAGGCGTTGGGACCAAAAAGATCCATATGAACCAGCTCGAGCGGTCTTCTCGTGGTCATGATGTTCTTCATGGGGTGGCTTCCTCCAACCTGTTTTCTTGGTTAACCTAAAGATGAGGATGATGATAGTGGCTTCCTCCAACCTGTTTTCTTGTGATTGATCATTACCTAAAGAGAGTGATTCATTAGTTTTATGATCATGACAGTGTTCATCCTTATGAATTCTAATGACTTCCGAGATGATGTTACTAATGATTCCAACATCTCCTTTGGCACGCATAAGGTCACGAAGCTCAAATAAACAATCACCAAACTTAGGATCTTTAGGATTCATCTTATTTAAAGCAATGGACTTTTGATGAGTCACATCTAGAATTTTTAAGGAATAGTTTGGGAACCGTTCCTCAAAAAATCTCCATATGGTGTAAGCACATTATCATTTCCATACCTCCCGAGCTGGGAACGCCTCTACAACGCCTTTAGCGGCGGAAAACACAACTAGCGCTCACACGCACCCAACAAGGGTTGTGGCCCAATAACGAGAGGTCCATTGTCCTGCATCCCACACCTCACTCATTTGACCCCACCCCCACCCCTAAAAAAGACTCGCTTGTTAGATCAGTTGGATCGGTTGACCAGTGGACTCCTCTAAAAACATGCTGACCAGTGGACCATTTGGCCATTGACTTTTGAAAAATATATAATTTTGGAAAAGATTCACAAGAAGTGGAAAAAATTCAGATATTTGAAAAAAAAAACATGAATCCAAAAATTCAAAAAAAATCATCAAATTTTAAAAAAAAATCCATCAAATTTGAAAAAGTTCATAAATCTGGAAAAGGTTCATCGATTTTGATTTTTTTTCTCACATTTCAAAATAGTTCAGCGATTTTGAAAAAATGTTCATCAATGTTGGAAAAAAGTTCATGCATTCTAGAAAAAGTTTAACAATTTTGCAATAAAAACCATGAATTTTGGAGAAAGTTCATCGATGTTGAGGAAAAAGTTCACAAATTTGAAAAAAGTTCACGTATTTAAGAAAAGGAAAAGAAAAAGAAAGAAAAAAGGAACAAGAAAAGAGAAAAACCCAAATAAGAACCATCCGGAAACCTACTAACGAACCGGGAAAACCAGTTTGGGAAGCTTCCCAAAACTGGGGGCTTCCGCGAACTGAAAAGAAGAAAAGAAAAAAAAAAGGAACTAAATGGTCGCGAGCATCCTGATGTCCTAGTTGATTAGTGTGGTCCTTGTGGAGGATGCCCCCATCTGCCTCATCGAATCCGTAGTCCTTCATCATTAAGTTCATGAAAGTGTTAGGGTCGGCCTCATTATGGAAGCCAAAGAGGCGCCCCAACAACATTCGTAGTTCTGATGCTGGCTCTCGACTCGCTTTTTGGCTTATTTTGCATACCCAAGCCCTGACACTCTTCAGATCTTCATTCTCTTCTGAAGATGCCACTTTGTTCTTGCTTCTCGGCACATTGTCGATCACTAGTCTCTTCTTTGTACATGTCTTCAATCATTGGACGCAAGCAGTGCACTGTGCTTTTAACACAAGTAACAAATCTGCCATTTGTCTGAACAACCTCTAGCATTTGGATTCAGGTTTCACACACAAATGTAAAATAAGTATACTGACAATATTGCCTTTATATGAATTCAAAGATTATTTTGTTTGAAACAAAATTAACTATAGATCAGTGACATAAGAAACAATAACAATATTTACTACTCCCTCCGTCCCATAATATAAGACGTTTTTGAAACTAGACTCAACATGATCTTGAATGATAATAGTAGCACACAAACAGTAGGAATTCACAAGCATATATTCATGTTCGGTCTTAACCCCATGTTGTGGAGAGCGTGGTTTCTGCGGGATGACATAGTGCATGGTACTGGCAAAGAATCCCATCTCAGGCTCTGTGTCGTTCCTGTTGAGAATTGAAGAGGAATACATAACCTGTCTGTCAGCTACTGAAAACAGTACAGAAGAAAGCTACGGCGGTCAGTTTGGGGATCAAAATGGCTTAACATTGGACATATTTTTTTTAAATAATGTGTAACCAACTGTCCTTAAATATATCAACAATTTTAAAATACTTTTTTTACTTTTATATGCATGAACATGTTTTAAATATGAGATGACCATTTTATATAAGTATAAGATGACAATTTATTGTCATATACATGAACACTTTATATCGAGGTACTTGAGCATTTTTCATTTTTCTATACACAAATTTACCTCCAATATTAAGTCGTTTTATTTTTCAAAAATAGATTAAGTTTTCCCAGATCTTTGTTTATTAGAGTAGTGAAAATGCCGCTCTAGCCCGACCAGGGTAAATTTCATTAGGTGGAGCTTCCTGATTCTTGGGACTCCCTATATGCTGCTCCTTGCAGCAAACAGACTTACCTTTGCACGGTGCGCGCCCGACTAGGCCGGCCCATTGATGACGCAAGCAGATGCCAGCCAGCAGGAGAGCAGGCGCTGACCCGATCCACTATAGCGATAGTTTCAAATTTTGAAAAACGAACAAGCTTTGCAAAATGTGATATTTTTTACCTTTTATAATCATTTTTTGTAAAAACACAAACAAATTTTGGAATTTCATATTTTTTTTAAAAAAATGAACAAGTTATTAAATTATGAACATTTTTCCTGAAAATTATGACTATTTTTTGGAAAGCCAAACATTTTTGAAAAATGTGAAGAGTCTTTAAATTTGTTGATTTTTTTTAAAATGTTGAAATATTGATACCATGAACAGTTTTTAAAATTCCAAACAAATTTTAAAAATAGGAACATTTTTTCATAAATTCTGGAACATTTTCTAAAATTCATTTTTTTATTCCAAACCATTTTTAGAAAGGAAACTTTTTGAAAAATAAGAAAAGAACAAGAAAAGCCAAAAGAGAAAAAAAAGATACCGAAGAAAACGAGTAAAAGAAACAGAAGAACAAAGAAACAAATGGAAACACCAGTGAAATCAGATCGAAACCTCCTGGAAGGTTCCCAAAACTGGTAAAAGCATGGAGGATCCTTCTGGAACATTTGTAAAACCAGAGGCGACACTGCTAAAATAGGACGGCCCACCCCAAGCGCTAGCATCACTCCTATGTGCGAAGCCCCGGCAATTTGACGTTTAATGCGTCAAATAGGGTTTACGCCATATCTCTTGTTGCCTCATATGAGTTCGTTGATGTCTAGGACATATCTGGGTCAGAGCCTCAATCGCCCCCCACAGTGATCTGTCGTTATGTGAGCGACCTTATTAGAGCCATGGCGGTGTCACTATTGACACCCCTCACCCCTGTATGAGCCCCTCATGGTTGGCGCTCGTCGCCACAACCACGTTTTTTTCTTGCATCTCGCAGGAGCTTTGCATTTTCATTAAAAAGAAAAGAATTGGGCAGTATATAGGAAAATTTGGCCGAAAACCGATACATTTGTGACATGCGCACACGCCAGCCCCAAGGCTGCGCACCAATCGAGCCAACAACACCGCAAGCTAAGTGACAAGAGACGACACCCTACCACCCTACTTCAGATCCTGGAGCCACCGCTCCGATGTCCACACCGACCCTGAGGTTGTGTACAGCCTAGTCGATAGCTTCCTTACCCTAGCGACCAAAGCCAACACCCTCACACAGGAAATACCCGGAGCCGCCGCTCTGACTTTCATAGTGGCCCCAGGTTGGGCACTCATCTAACAGACGATGAGGCTAACAAAGCTACATGAGCCACCACCAAATGACGAGACCAGACATCGAAGGCATCACCCCCAAGGGGGAAGTGACGAGGACTGCCGTCGATGCCCACTTTGACCAAGGTCAAATCTAAAGTTTTCTCCCAGGGAACTCAAGACCAAGATGACAAGGGAGGTGAAGGGGCTTCGCCAGGATGCCTCCAAGGAGAGAACGACGTCCTAGGATGTCGCCGAAGTCGTCATCAGCCGAGGTTGACCTAGGTTTTCACCCGTAGCTCACCAAACCCATGGTCGCCATTGCAAATCCGGCCAAACTGCCATCGACAACGATTAAGTAGACTTTGTCAACTCACAACTGGCAACACCATCACGACTCCTCACACCGCCATGGCAGCCCCACTCCCCACATCCAAGCGTGGCGCCGCCACACCGCCATCAACTATCCTTGCTGCAGTAGCAGATCAAGCAGCCCTCACCATCAACAACCGCATCGGCGCTGAAGACCGCACCAGCCAGGCCCCTTCTGACAACCATGGCTGCACCAGATCCAATGCCAGGCCCTCAAGGCAGCCCTCCCGTGCCACCGGGCAGCCTCCGCACCATCCACGGCTAGCCACCGCACCACTGAGCTCTGCCACGGCCACCACCACCGGATTTGGGCGAGAGATGCCCAGATCTGCGGCCACCACATCTCCCCCAACACACAGCGAGGAGAGGAGCCAATTGCCACTATCACACCCAGGGACCGCCACCCGACATCCCTACGCTGGTGAGCAATCGGTCGTCGCCCCAGCCATGTGAGGCCACCCTTGGCGCATGTCGTAGAAATGAATCCACCCCACGCAACCTTCGGCAGGCGGGAGGCCGCCGCCAACGCGGGACAGCAGCCAGTGGCAACAGCGGCGAGGGGCAGCCGGTGAGGAGGGGACTCTGGACAAGTTGGCAACCAAATGCACCAAAGTCCCATTCCCAACTTTTCTCAAGGATAAGTTGCTCTTGCTCAAGTAATTCAAGCGGCATCATACTCTCAACACAATTCCTCGGGAGTACTGGAATTACCACACGCTTTTGCACCCATTGAGATGGCATTGGAGAAACACTTGTTGCTTCAGATTGAAGAGATCTCCATGAGCTAAATATTCTTCATACGAGGAATTCATGTCCAGCAGGTCAGTCTCGAGAAATTGGAATCATTTCTATAGTATCCTTGTACCATTACTACAATGCCAGGGTTCCAAAGAAATTCTAGAGTAAATATGAAACAAGTAAAAGCTTGCGGAAACAATGAAATGTTGCAGCGGCAAGTGACTTGTAAGTTTGCAAAATGTAGTAGCTTTTTTATATATCCTGCCTTGCATGCAGATTTTATCTGTTAACTAGACATTGCATTTATAGTATGAATTGTTTGGAATTGTTCAAGATTTCAAATTTCGTTCATGTTTTCAAAAATGTTTGAAGTTTCTATAAAATATAAAAAATGTTAGATTTTTCTATAAAATATCAAAAAATTGGAATTTTAAAATTTGACCATGTTTTCAAGTATATGTCAGTAATTTCATTTTTTTACAATTTTTAAAAATGTTCAAAAAATCAAAACTTGTCTGCATTTTGGAAAAGAAATAAATATTTCAAAATGTGTTCTTGTTTTATAAACAAGTTCACAAACTTGAAAAATGTTCATATTTTGAAAAAAGGTTCACATTTTTTAACTGCACTTAACTGAACCAAGGGTGCTACAGTAACCAGGTTTTTACATTGTACCTTGTTACATCGATGGAGTATTCTCACACTGTTCTAGGGAAGCCAGTTAATTGGCTCACCATCTGGCAAAGCACTCCTATGATACTCGGTCTAATTTTGATTGAGAAGGAATCCTCCCAATTTCATTATGCCTTTTGTAATAAATGATGTCATTCTGATGGCTGTGATATAAAATACCGAGAGGCTTTTTCTTAAAAAAAGAGACGGATTTGATCACAACCAATCTTACATATACACAAACCTGGTCCAAGTCAAATTCGGCCCAGATCATCTACAACCTAAACAACACGCAGGGCTTCCATGTGGCCGCTCCTATTTGGTGCTTCAGGCGCCTGTTACTGTATATTCTACAAATGGGCGCCTGAAGCGCCCCCACGCTGGGTCGGCCCAGCTGGCTTTAATTTCTTCTGTGTTTTAATCCGCAAAAATGCTCTCTCAATGGGCAATTTCTATTTGGCGCTACAGGCGCCCGATACAGTGACAATCTGCAAACGGGCGCCTGCAGCAGTCCGAGCTGGGCCGGCCCACTCTACGTTTTTCTTTTCTGGAGAGGATCAAAAAACGAAGCGGAACACAGAATCGAACTCAAGACCACTCCATAGATAGCAAAGAAGTAACCACTACGACACCATCACGGGTCATACAATCTCTCTTCTTTCCACCTTTTTATTCCTTTCTGTTCGCGAAGCTTTCCCTTTTTCTTTTCTTAAATGCGCGAGTATTTTTTTAAAGAAAATTTCAAATTCGCCGGAGCTTTTTTTCTAATTCTATTTTCTTCACATTTGGTGAACTCTTTTTCGAATCCGCTGAACTTTTTTTGATTTTGATGAAATTTTGTTTAAAATTGATGAACTTTTTTCAAATTCGGTGAACTTGTTTCCAAACACGGCGAACTATTTTTCAAATCGGGTGAACTTTTTTAAAATCCGGTGAACTTTTTTCAAAATCGATGAACTTTTGTTTCAAATTTGACGAATTTTTTTTTGAAATCGATGAAAACTTTTTTCAAAATCAAGATCTTTTTTCCAATTAATTCAAAAAAATAGTGGTACAATAGATGAATAAAATAGCGCTGCTGCCCTGTTATTATGCTTTCGCCTCTGGTAAAGCAAGAACGGCAAGCAGCTCGTCTGGCTAGTGGCACCTGTATGTTAACACGCTGTGATAAGTTCGAATCCTGCACAGAGCATTTTTATTTTCCATTTTTTTGCGAGGTTTTTGCGTTCATTCATCACCACGGTTCGTGGGCCGGCCCAGCGCGGGGCGCTGCAGGCGCCAGGAGCGCGAACGGGCGCCTGCAGCGCCGTATAGGAGCTCCCCTCTCAATGAATCGCTAAACGCACGCTGCAGTAACCACAAAGCCGAATAACTCGATGTGTTTAGTTGTATCTTTTCTTTCTTTTCTTCTATTCTCTATCTTCTTATTTTTCCTTTTTCCTTTTTTTATTTACTTTATTCAAATTTGTAATTTTTCAATTCAAATCAACAAACTTTTTCTCAAAATTGATGAACTTATCTTAAAATTCGATGAACTTTATTTTCGAATCGATGAACTTTTTTCAAAAGTGATGAAAAAAATTCATATCGGTGAACTTTTTTCTAAATTCAATGATTTTCTTTGAAAATTTGATGAACTTTTTAAAAACTTGATGACCTTTTTAAAAAAACTGACGAAATTTTTTCAAATTCATGAGCTTTTTTTCGAAATCCATGGTTTTTTTCTTTTTTTATGATCTTTTCGGTTTTTTTCTTTCTCAAATGCAATCGAAGGCATGGAGGAACAAGTAGAAGCTTGAGGAAATAATGAAATGTTGCAGCGCCAATTGACTTGTAAGTTTGCAACATGTAGCTGTTTTGTGATATGATGTATCCTGTCTTGCATGCAGATGTTATTTGTTAACTGGACATGAGACATGGCTAGAGCTATTCATAGTATGAACACTGCTGCTCATAAGTTCAGAAATAATCTGTCCCACAGTTCCAACAAGTATCATGGCAGTAAATTGCACTAACTGGTCATGTTCTCCTGGATCCCATGCGAAAAGCAACTTGACCTGAGGTAAGTATTCAGGACCGGGAGATGGCCACTTATTACTTGAGCCCTGGAAGAAGCGAAAGAGAGTCGCAGGCATATATGTACTCAAGAGGCTCGGACAGTGTATCCTATCTGATGTCACAGGGCATGGCATACATGGATGAGTCAGCGACGATGACGTCTACAATGCCGATTCTCCTATTGGTAACGCATTGCACCATCAGACTACGAATCTTTGAACCAGATGGATCAACGGAAGCGGTTTGAAAAGATAAAATGCAACTTACTGTAGGGTGAAAGTATACATTGCCAATATAGAGTATAAAGCATAGGTGGTGGAGTGATAGGGGGTAAAGATGGAATCTTTTGTAAAGATAAAATGCAATTTACTCTAGGGTGAAAATGCACCAAAGGCCCATTCCCAACTTTTCTCAAGGATAAGTTGCTCTTGCTCAAGTAATTCAAGCGGCGTCATACTCTCAACACAATTCCTCGCGAGTATTGGAATTACCACACGTTTTTGCACCCATTGAGATGGCATTGGAGAAACACTTGTTGCTTCAGATTGAAGAGATCTTCATACAAGGAATTCGTGTCCAGGAGGTCAGTCTCGAGACATTGGAATCATTTCTATAGTATCCTCGTACCATTACTACAATGCCAGGGTTCCAATGAAATTCTAGAGTAAATATGAAACAAGTAAAGCTTGAGGAAACAATGAAATGTTGCAGCAGCAACTGACTTGTAAGTTTGCAACATGTAGTAGCTATTTTGTATATCGTGTCTTGCATGCAGATTTTATCTGTTAACTAGACATTGCATTTATAGTATGAATTGTTTGGAATTGTTCAAGATTTCAAATTTCGTTCATGTTTTCAATTTTTTTTCGAAGTTTCTATAAAATATAAAAAAAATTGTTAGAATTTTCTATAAAATATCAAAAAATTGGAATAAAATTTGACCATGTTTTCAAGAATATGTTAGGAATTTCAATTTTCTTCACAATTTTAAATTTTTTTGAAAAAATTAAAACTTGTTCGCATTTTGGAAAAAAAAGGTTCAATATTTGAAAATGTGTTCTTGTTTTATAAACAAGTTCGCAAACTTGAAAAATGTTCGTATTTTGAAAAAGGTTCATATTTTTTAATTGCACTTAACTGAGCCAAGGGTGTCAAAGTAACCGGGTTTTTACATCATACCTTGTTACATCGATGGAGTATTCTCACACTGTTCTAGGGAAGCCAGTTAATTGGCTCACCATCTGGCAAAGCACTCCTATGATACTCGGTCTAATTTTGATTAAGGAGTCCTCCCAATTTGATTATGCCTTTTGTAATAAATGATGTCATTCTGATGGCTGTGAAATAAAATACCGAGAGGCTTTTTCTTAAAAAAAAAGACGGATTTGATCACAACCAATCTTACACGACGTAAACACAAGCTGGCCCAGGTAAAATGCGCAGGGCTTACATGTGGCCGTTCCTATTTGGCACTTCAGGCGCCCGTTACTGTATATTTTACAAAGGGGGGGGGGGGGGGGGGGGTTCCTACGCGTCGCTCGTTGCAGCAAACAGTCAGCAGGGCTTACATGTGGCCATTCCTATTTGGCGCTTCAGGCGCCTGTTACTGTATATTTTACAAATGGGGGGAGTTCCTACGCGTCGCTCGGTCTCCCGCACAGGAGTGCCCATGTATAGCGCAGAAAAAAAATCTCTAAAAGAAGTAGAAGTGCAGCGGCTAGGGATCGAACTCACGCTATCCAGATCACTACGGGCGATGCAGGCGACCATACCAACTGTGTGCTCATGACAAGTTACCTGCAGCATCATATTTACTGTAGTGTACAGATTTTTTTAATTATTGCACACATTTTAGGAAACACGAACAATTTTTTGGGAAATTTCACATTTCGAAATAGTATTTGATTTATACAAAAAACATTCGAATTAGAAGCAGTTTTTAAAAAATTCAAAAAAAAATCAAGAAACAAGAACAAATTTGTAAAGGCGATTTTTTTAAAATTACAACATTTTTGGAAATGTTTCAAACATTTTCTGACAAAGTGAACAAATTTTGAAATACAGAATGTTGTTGAAAGAGTGAACAAATATGTGATCGAACAATTTTTGAAATGTTCAAACAGTTTTTGATTATTTGCACATATTTTCAAAAACCGGACAATTTTCAAAATTCCAAACATTTTGCTAAAACATGAACAAAATTTGAAATCCTGAACAATTTTTGAAAAAGTGAATAATTTTAAATATTCCGAACATTTTTTCAAACGTGAACGAAAGTCTAAAATTCTGAAAAACTTTTGGAAAAAATTAATAATATTCGTAATTCCAAACATTTTTTAAAACACTAAGAAAATTTCAAATTCCTGAACATTTGAGGACAATTATTTTTTCTAAAATTATGAACATTTTTTAAAAAACGTGAACAAAATTTGGAAGTCCTGAACATTTTTTGAAAAGAAGAGAACAAAATTTGAAATTCTGCACAATATTTTCAAACATGAACAAAATTTGAAATTCCCGAACATTTTTCGAATAGAAGGGAATATAATTTGAAATTATGAATATTTTTTAAGATCTGAACATTTAAAAAAAAATTAGTTTCTAAAAGTTAAAAAAGAAACGGAAAAGAAAAAAGAAGATAAAGGTAACCAAAAAAGAAACAGATAACAAAAGCCAGAAAAAAGAAAAACGGAAAATAAGAAAAAAGTTTTGAAAACCGAAGAAAACAATTAAAAATTAGCAGGAAAAAAAGGAAAAACCAGACCTGGACCGGTTTGGTACCTTCTAGAAGGTTCCCTAAACCGGGATCAGTGCAACGCGCAACGGGCCGGCCCATTTAGTTTCTAGTTTCTCCCGTCGCCAGGTCTGTGCGTTTGCACGACAACTTGACACAATAAGCGTCGTATAGGGTTTTCCACAAAGGGGCGCCTGAAGCGCCCCCACGCTGGGCCGGCCAGCTGGCTTTAATTTCTTCTGTGTTTTAATCGGCAAAAATCTGAGAGCAACTAGTTAACGAGCGCTCCTTCGGGAGCCTTGTAACGATCAGCGCCACTTGGCGCGCTCTCAGCCATTCGCCATGTGTCGCGCTCTGGTCGCTCCCTCTGGATTTTTTTTTCGAACGCGTTTTCTGCTTTTTAAACGGTTTTTCCCGGGTTTTTTCGATGTTTTGGTTTTCCCCCGGTCTTTCTTAGCTTTTCAATCAAAAAAATCCGAAAAAAAAATTTGCACGAAAAAATGTGTTTTCTTTTTTTTTTCTTGAAAGTCACGGTTTTTCTTCCACGAGAGGCACGGCTGTGCTTTAGCGAGAGTCACGGCCGTGCCTTTCGGAAACGAAAAAAAAAACATGTTTTTTGTTTTTTTCTTTCGCGAGAGTCACGGTTTTTCTTCCGCAGGAGGCACGGTTGTGCTTTCGCGAGGGTCGCGGCCGTGCCTCTCGAAAAGGGAAAAACAAAACGCGTTTTCTTTTTTATTTCTTTCGCGAGAGTCACGGTTTTGCTTCCACGAGAGGCACGGTTGTGATTTCGCGAGAGGCACGGGCGTGCCTCTTTCGGAAAGGGAAAAAACCGTGCTCCCGGTTCGGTTTTTTCGCCTGGTTTTTTTCGTCCTTTTTTTCATGGAAAAAAAGTTTATCAAAACCTATCAACATGGGATCTAGTTTTGAAGATCTCGACACGAGGAATCCAATGGTGTAAACGGTTCGAGATTTGGACGCACGGTTTAAGAGATAAAACATTTTGAATAAACGGATCTACGAAAAAAATGGAAAACTCCCAGGTTGCGACAAGTGGCGCGTTGCATGTGCGCCACTTGTCGCGACCTGGGAAAGTGAAGTGTTCTTTGCAACGAGTACTCCTTAATTAGTGATTTCGCAAAAATCTGCAAAAATGCTCTCTCAGTGAATAGCTAAACGCGCGCTGCAGTAACCACAAAGCCGAATAACCCGATGTGTTTAGTTGTATCTTTTCTTTCTTTTCTTCTATTCTCTATCTTCTTATTTTTCCTTTTTCCTTTTTTCTTTTTTTGGTTTACTTTATTCAAATTTGTAATTTTCCAATTCAAATCAACAAACTTTTTTCTCAAAATTTATGAACTTATCTTAAAATTCGATGAACTTTATTTTCTAATTGATGAACTTTTCTCAAAAGTGATGAATTTTTTACATATCAGTGAACTTTTTTCTAAATTCAATGAATTTCTTTAAAAAATGATGAACTTTTTTAAAAAATTCAATGACCTTTTTATACAAATTGATGAAACCTTTTCAAATTCATGAGCTTTTTTCGAAATCCACAATTTTTTTTGAATTCACGATATTTTTTTTTCATTTTTTTGTTTTTTTTCCTCAAATGCAATCAAGGGCATGGAGAAACAAGTAGAAGCTTGAGGAAATAATGAAATGTTGCAACGCCAATTGACTTGTAAGTTTGCAACATGTAGCTGTTTTGTGATATGATGTATCCTGTCTTGCATGCAGATGTTATTTGTTAACTGGACATGAGACATGGCTAGAGCTATTTATAGTATGAATACTGCTGCTCATATGTTCAGAAATAATCTGTCCCACAGTTCCAACAAATATCATGGCAGTAGATTGCACTAATTGGTCATGTTCTCCTGGATCCAATGCGAAAAGCAGCTTGACCTGAGGTAAGTATTCAGGACCGGGAGATGGCCACTTACTACTTGAGCCCTGGAAGAAGCGAAAGAGAGTCGCAAGCATATATGTACTCAAGAGGCTCGGGCGGTGTATCCTATCTGATGTCGCAGGGCATGGCATACATGGATGAGTCAGCGCCGATGACAACTACAATGCCGATTCTCCTCTTGGTGTTAGCATTGCACCATCAGACTACGAATCTTTGAACCAGATGGATCAATGACAGCGGTTTGAAAAGATAAAATGCAATTTACTGTAGGGTGAAAGTATACATTGCCAATATAGAGTATAAAGCATAGGTGGTGAAGTGATAGGGGGTGAAGATGGAATCTTTTGTAAAGATAAAATGCAATTTACTCTAGGGTGGAAATATACATTGCCAATATAGAGTGAAAGTATACATTGCTACATGATGGGTATTCTTATTCCCTTTTACCCTGCACAACAAGGTAAAGGGAATGAATTGGCAATGTACTAACAATTACTAGCCAATAACATTCTGCTCTAAGCTACATATGCTTCTACGGTCCAAACGTTACTCTCCAACATAATTGCCCAGTTCAATTCATCATCCACGACTGCTACGCTTGCACACAGACATCATGTGAGTTTCACAAGACTCGACATAAGTAGGAGCCAATAATAAGTTCTGCTCTAACATGCATGTTAAGCTTAAGCTGCTTCTACGGTCCAAAGGCACCCATAATTTGAAGTTTTTTTTTCCAAGAATACACAACGAAAAGATTATGCCAAAAATGAATTTGCAATGAGCATGCAAGGTTAATTCGGTTGACTCATCCATGAAGGCCAGCAGTGGGCAGGTGCCTACACAAATAAAAAACACAAGGTTCGGTTAGATAAACCCTTGAGAGATCGGTCAATGATTAAATTGCTAGCTAAAGGTTGACCAAAATAGTGTGTTTTTGCAATACAAACAAAATGAGAAAAGAGAAATAGCAATTGGCTTCTTCATGAAGTTGTTTACCACACCTGACAATCTCCTCTACGACCTTCGAATTTGAGTTAAAACGTGCTAAATATAAACTATTTTAAAATGGAAGATATTTACCTCAGGCCCAGCTCAAGGATCAAGAATCATAAGACTGACATGGCTTCTTCACCCATGATAGGGTAAGCACCTACACAAATAAAAACATCACACTTAAGAGTAGATGTATCTTTGGCTCCTGCGGAAATCTCTACTCCTATAAAAACCACAGTTGGTGATGATGGTGTGCCTGTTATCTTGCATTTAGGATCGCTCGATCTATATCTAACACACATGAAGCAATCAATGGCATTTTTATGAAAAGACACCCACCACTCTGTACAGATTTGCAGACAACCCCCTTCTCACCCTTTTAGCCTATCTCTTGCCCCACCTTATCCAACGACCTAACAATAGGGAAAAGCAGCCGTGAGAACCAGCAGCCCACCAGCCGGCACCGTCGGAGCCGATATGGAGCGGTGGCCGCCGTCGGTGCCGTCTGCTCCCGGAGCCTCCCATACCTTCCTCAGCTCCACCGCCAACCACGACCACCCCCCACCTAGTCGTCTCCTCCACCACCTTCCCCATCTCCTCCATTGCCGACCTCGACAAGCACGCCGCCGACGCCATCCCTCCGCCAGCGCCTCTCCCACCTCCTTCTCTGCCAGAGTAGTGCCACCTCCTTCTCTACCAGAGTAGTGCCACCTCCCAGCATCACCACCACACACAATTCCTCCTGGCAATCCCCTCTGTCACACCTGTCCATCCCCTGGACGGTGTGACCTGGCAGGGCTGGCAAGCGGGGCCCCTGGCCTGGGTGTGAGTGCGTGGGTGTTTAAAATGACCAGCCTGTTGGTCGAGAGAGGCATGCGTGTGAATCACTTTCCCTGTACCTAAACTTTCCTCTGAAATCCAACCCCTCTCCAAGCTCATCCCCCTTCCTCACCTGCTCCCTCTCACCCACTCTAGATCGCCGATCCCCCCTCCAGATCAGGGGTGTTACATTGGTATTCAGAGCCAATTTTCACCAAATTTTTCTTCCCCCTCGCCGTCGCTGCACCTTCTGAAGCTTGAGAGGTGGATCGGTAACATCCACCGCGCACGGTGTGAGTCCGCTCGCCGGATCTCGCTCGAAATCCGTCGCGGGGTTCGATCCCCCCTTTCAGGAAGGAGCAATGGCGCCCTCGAAGCCCTCCGTCGCGACGCGGCAAGTCCTGGAAGCCATGGAGGAAGGGAACGCCAACATCGCCAAGATGCTCGACTCCCTCCTCACCAAGTTCGACGAGCAGACCGCTCTCCGCGACAAGCAACTCGAGGCGCAAATCTCCTTCAACAACCAGATCTCGCTGGAGCTGCGCGGTCTCTCGCGGCAGCTCGTCTGACGCAGGCCGACGTCGATGCGGCCCGCAAGACCGTCAAGGGCTCAGCCTCACCCGCGGGCTCCGTCACCACGCTGGTACCACCCCCGCCGCCCCCGCCGATGCCGCCGTCTCCGCGCCAGCAGCCCCCGCACGCGGAGGTTCACCGCCCCGCCTCTGCTCACGCCCGTTTGGGGGACAACCGACCACCGCTCATCCCAGTTCCCCCTCTCAGTGCGCCCCTGGCCGGAGTCACTGTGCCGCCGCTCAGCCTCAGCTACACGGAGAGCTCCTACCACAAACCCCCAAAACATGATTTCCCCCGCTTCGACGGATCCGCACCCTACCTATGGCTGGATCGGTGCTTGGCATACTTCGAGCTCTCCAAGGTGGACCAACAGTTTTGGGTGCCCACCGCTGCTCTCTACATCGAGGGGTAGGCAGCGCACTGGCTTCAGGCGTTTCGCCAGTCACCGCAACCTGTCATGGGACATGTTCTCCGCCGCCGTGATCGAGGAGTTCGGCGCGGACGAGTTCGAGCTCATTATGCATCGCCTCCTCCAACTACGGCAGACCGGCACCGTCGCTGACTACCGCACGGCGTTTGATGAACTCATGTATCACCTTCTGGTGCTAGATCCCTCCATCAACAAGTTCTTGATCACCCAGTTCTTGTTGGGCCTGAAGGACGAGTTGCGCGCCGCGGTTCGCCTGCAAGCCCCGTCGAGCATTACCCGTGCGTCCGTGTTGGCGCGCATTCAGGAAGAGGAGCTCGGCACGACACGCCCACGCGGACGACCAGATCCTCCAGGACGTCCTCCTCCACCAACGAACGCGGCGCAACCGCGCCAAGCAGCAGCCCCTCGCGCTGCCGGCGACGAATTTGCACGGGAGCGCCAATTGCGGGACTACAGGCGCGCCAACAACCTCTGCTTCAAGTGCGGTGACAAATACTCCCGGGAGCACCGCTGCACGCAGCCCGCGCAATTGCTCACAATCCATGTGGGGGAGCATGGCGAGGTCCTCTCCGATGACGCGATCCATGCTCTCCAGCTCTTGGACGAGCCCGCTCCACCAGATCAGCCAGCGGAGTGCTGCGTTCTTTCAGCCCAGGCGCTGGACGGCTCCGATTCGCAAAGTACAATTCGCCTGCGCGCACTGGTCGGGAACCAGGTCATGCTGCTCCTCCTCGACTCGGGCAGCACCCACAGCTTCGTCAACAAAAGCTTCGTCGACCACATCGGCGCGCAAACTCAACCACTGTCACCGGTGGAAGTCCGGGTCGCCAACGGCAACCTGGCGACCGACTCACTTGCGATCGCATCGTGCCCGACCTGAAGTGGTGGATGCAGGGACACACCTTCTCGACACCGATGCGCGAGCTCGACATCGGCGCCTACGATGGCATCCTGGGCATGGACTAGCTGGCGCAACACAGCCCCATGACATGCCACTGGCAGGACAAGTTCGTCTTATTCCTCCACGACGGCGAACAAGTCACGCTGCGCGATGTCAAGCCCAAGTCCACCGAGACCCTGACGCCGGTGGAGCCAGCCGAACTTCGCAAGATGATCGCCGGCAACGAGGTATGGGCAATGGCCATGGTGGATACCTGCCCACCCGCTCAGGCCAAGCGCAAGACACCAAGCCAAACCCCTCTCGCCGACCTGCTCGACGAGTACGCTGACGTCTTCGCCGCGCCCCACGGCCTGCCACCACACCGCCAGTACGACCACGCCGTCACCTTGGTGGAAGGGGCGATTCCGGCCAATACTCGTCCCTATCGTTACTCTCCTCTGCAGAAAGACGAGATCGAGTGGCAGGTCTGAGAGATGCTGGACTCTGGGGTGATCACACACAGCGTGAGCCCCTACGCACCGCCTTTGTTGTTGGTCAAGAAAAAGGACGGCACCTGGAGGTTTTGCGTCGACTACCGCCGGCTCAATGATGCAACGATCAAGAACAAGTTCCCCTTGCCGATCGTGGATGAGCTGCTCAATGAACTGGCGGGTGCTACGGTCTTCTCCAAGCTTGACCTACGGGCCGGCTATCACCAAATTCGTATGAGAGATGAAGATGAAGCCAAGACAGCGTTCAAAACCCACCACTGCCATTTCCAGTTCCGCGTCATGCCATTTGGACTCACCAATGCTCCGGCAACATTTCAGTGCCTGATGAACGCCATCTTCAGTAAGTACATCCGCAAGTTCGTCATCATTTTCCTTGACAATATACCGATCTTCAGTGAAACGATGGAGGAGCACTTGGAACATGTGCGCACGGTGTTGGAGCTGCTCCGTCAACATCAACTCTATGTCAAGGCCTCCAAGTGCGAGTTCGCCACCGACCACATTGACTACCTTGGCCATGTGATCTCACACGAGGGCGTCGCCACCGATGCGGAGAAGACCCAGGCCATGGTGCAGTGGCCTACGCCGACGACAGCGACCGAACTCCGCGGTTTCCTTGGCCTCACCGGCTACTACCGCAAGTTTGTGCGGCACTACGACATCATCGCCAAGCCGCTCACGCAGCTCCTCACCAAGAAAGGCTTCGAGTGGTTCGATCTGCTCAAGCAGGCCATGGTCACCACACCGGTGCTCGCGCTCCCCAACTTCGACAAGCCGTTCGCCATCAAGACGGACGCCTGCGACACGGGCATCGGCGCTGTTCTTACACAGGAGGGGCACCCCGTGGCCTACTTCAGCAAGGCGCTGGGCGCGCGCAATCAGAAACTCTCCACTTATGAGAAGGAGTTTCTGGCCGTTATGATGGCCGTGGAGAAGTGGCGGCAGTATTTGCAGCGTGGGCCGTTCGACATCCTCACGGACCACAAGAGCCTCTGCAACCTGGGCGAGCAACACCTCGAGACCGATGTCCAGCGCAAGGCCATGTCCAAGCTCGTCGGCCTCCAATTTCGCTTCCTGTACAAGCGCGGCCTCGACAACGGAGCAGCAAATGCGCTCTCCCGCGTAGGCAAGCTCATGGACGTGGCCGCTCTCTCTACCTGCCAACCGGCGTGGTTGCAAGAGGTCGCCAACTCGTACGAGACGGACGCCGATGCCCAGGAGCACCTCAAGCACTTGGCCGTGTCCAGCCCGGACGCAGATGGGTACGAGCTCCATCGGGGCGTCATACGTCGTCATGGCCGGCTCTGGATTGGGGCGAACACAGCCCTGCGCACTAAGCTGATCGCCGCGCTCCACAACAGCGCTGTGGGTGGCCACTCCGGTGTCATGGCGACCTATCACCGCGTCAAGAAGCACTTCAAGTAGCGTGGTCTGAAGAAGGACGTGGAGGAGTTCGTGCATCAGTGCGCCATTTGTCAACAGGCCAAGCACGAACACACCAAGCCGGCCGGCCTCCTCGCGCCGCTGCCCATCCCTTCCGCGCCATGGGAGGACCTGACAATGGATTTTCTTGAGGGCTTGCCAGCTTCTGAAGGCTACAACTCCATCATGGTAGTCGTCAACCGCTTCACCAAGTTCGCGCATTTTGTGCCACTCCGCCACCCCTTCACCACTACGACGGTCGCCCGGGCGTTCTGGGACAACGTCATGAAGCTGCACGGCATCCCTTCCTCCCTCGTCTCCGACCGCGACAAGATCTTCACCAACAACCTCTGGCGGGAGCTGCTCGAGAGCGCGGGCACCAATCTGCTGTACTCGACGGCGTACCACCCGCAGACCGATGGCCAGAGCGAGCGCGTGAACCAGTGCATGGAGATGTACCTACGCTGCGCTGTCCACGACTCCCCCAACAAATGGCGTCGCTGGCTACCGATGGCTGAGTGCTGGTACAATTCAACCTTACATTCCTCGCTCAATTGCACATCCTTCAAGGCCCTTTACGGCAGAGAAGCCAATCTGGGCACCATGGCAACCTGGACGGATGATGCACCAGCCGGCGACGACCTGGACTGGGCAGAGCATACGGAGGCCATTCGCGCCCAGCTGGCGCGCGCCCAACATCGCTTCAAGAAGCAGGCGGACAAGCACCGCGTCGAGCGCTCCTTCCAAGTGGGCGAACAAGTACTGCTGAAGCTGCAGCCAT
The DNA here is from genome assembly GCF_002575655.3 of Aegilops tauschii subsp. strangulata. NCBI lineage: Eukaryota > Viridiplantae > Streptophyta > Magnoliopsida > Poales > Poaceae > Aegilops > Aegilops tauschii. The sequence goes on from NC_053039.3 coordinate 8,195,813, forward strand.
ATGTGCAACGCTCCGTGGTCTCGCGCCCGTGCGCCAAGCTCGCGTACAAGTTCTTCGGGCCCTACATCGTGCTGGAGAAGATTGGGCCATTGGCATACAAGCTGGATTTGCCGCCGGACAGCCGCGTGCACCCGGTCTTCCACGTCTCCCAGCTCAAGCCGTTCACGTCGGGCTACTCGCCGGTGTTCGCCGATCTTCCCCTAGTCCAAGACCTGTCCGCTACGGCGACAGAGCCCGTCAAGATTCTGGAAAGGCGCATGATGAAGCATGGAGACGCGCCCGTGGTGCAGCTCAAGATCCAGTGGTCGCCTACGTCCACGGACTCGGCTACCTGGGAGGACTACGACGTGCTGCGCCGGCGTTTTCCCATTGCCACCATCTGGGAGGAGGAGGCCTCGTCTTAATAAGGGGAGAATGTCACACCTGTCCATCCCCTGGACGGTGTGACCTGGCAGGGCTGGCAAGCGGGGCCCCTGGCCTGGGTGTGAGTGCGTGGGTGTTTAAAATGACCAGCCTGTTGGTCGAGAGAGGCATGCGTGAGAATCACTTTCCCTGTACCTAAACTTTCCTCTGAAATCCAACCCCTCTCCAAGCTCATCCCCCTTCCTCACCTGCTCCCTCTCACCCACTCTAGATCGCCGATCCCCCCGCCAGATCAGGGGCGTTACACCCTACGCATCCTACACAGTCTCCTCTGATGCCGACCTCCGCAAGTACGTTGGCGGCTCCGTCCGTGCCCCAACGCTTCTTCGGCACCTCCCTTTCCTGCTGCAAAATACCGCTCACCCACCACAAGCAGCACCTCCACATCCTCCTCGCCACCTCCTCCGCCCCTCCCCCTTCTTCTCGGATGCTGACCTCTGCAAGTACGCCGTCAGCTACACGCTGCTCCTCCTGCTTCCCCTTCCTGGCTGACGCGCTCTATGGCCTGTTCTGGTGCTATGCTCGGCTACCGCCTCTACTTCCCAAACCTCAACGTGCACATCCTTGCTGCCTCCCTGTCATCCAAATCCGCGCGCCTATGTCGAACTGTCTAGAAACTACTCCTGCAGTCCATTATAAATTAAGTGAGCAGGTAGATGAGACTCACGCTACTCGGACCACATCCCAAGAAGCAACACTGGTTACGCTCTCACACCTTCAGATTGAACAGAGTGTGAGGAGGTGGATTCACTACCTTCGCCTTCTGATCTGATTCGCCAAGGACATAGGTATGATGTGTTAGGCAATCTTTTCTTTTTTCTTTTTCTTTTTTGAGATAACTAACCACCCATATGGAGTGGTCTCCTACTCTCCTTAGTTGTGCGATTGCAGACATGTGATGGTAATGGTATGCAAACTGTCTTCTATGTCCAATAAATACTCCAAGGCATTGTTTTTCTTTTTTGCAACATTAGCCATTGGTTCCATAGGGCACCACTGTATCTATAATTGGTTTCAATTTCCTTTTTGGGTTCTTCTTCTAGAATGGAACTTTAAGTATTATAGAAGGCTATGAACAAGAAGAATTGCCATAGTTACTGACTTACTGCTAGAGGATTTGACATCAATATCATACTGGCCATAACTTTTTCGAAAATTAGTTTTTTTAGTGCCCAAAAAATTACTAATGAGCAGACATCAAAATGGGAAGTTACAGGTCACTATATGGTTCTGTAACATGTATTTTTGTTATTTTAATGTTTTTTATGCATACTGATTGTTGGGTACTTGGAACTCCAAGCTGATCTATTTGTTATTAAAACATCTGCACCATAGTTCTAGGTGGATCAGTTTGTTTCAGAGGAGTTGGTCAGACAGAAATTCCGCAAGCTAGGTTTCTTATATTTCCCTTTTTATAAAATCACATGACTTCACCAGGCATATGCACATATATACTCAGTATCAGCTCCAACTACACTTGGATTCGGTTCTCACCAAATCACTGAAATTTTTGAAAAAACGATAATCTACATGGTAGGTCCACAAGACATTCAGTAAGAGTAGGAGTTTCCTGGAGAAAACCACAGATTTAGGTCTGAAGCTGAAGAACTACATGATCAATAAAGCAGCAGGCCTTACGTCTGAAATGATACAGCTCTTGTGCCAACAAAGTGCTGAAGGAAAACAAAAAGGTCAGTATCATGTACCTTACCGCAAGGCAAAACAGTCTGCATGCATATTTCTTTTTGTACCTGACCATTTGTGGTCCTACTTGAAATAACACAGTGGTTGACGGCAGTAACAAGTCCAACAGAACTTGCCCCAATGGCATCCCATATGTTTGAACAAGTTTATTTATACATGAATCAACAATGCAACAAATTTAAGTCATTCATCTTCAGATGATGAAGTGATAAAGCAATCAGCGATTGTGGTTTTTCCTACTTGTAGTGGGGTGCTCACATCAATCGAGTTCTTGGAGCGAGGAGAAAGCTCAAAAGGTAAATCTATAAGGCGGAAGTGTTTGCTTATATAATTTCATTTACCCACTTAATTAATTTCTTGCGTAAATGTTGTAGAGTGAAAGCGTGAATGTGAAGCAATAAGGTACGCTAGCCGTACACCAGAAGAAATCCAAGCAAGGCGAGTAAGTGTTAGAGCATGTCAGCAAAATATGACACCTAAAGAGAAGGAGGAGCCCGTCCCAGAATCTGAGGTGATCATTGCTTTCACTTGGTTAGTGTGTTGTTTGGCAATTTTTTGTGTCCATACTAAATTGATTTGGTGGCTGGTTTGCAGGATAGTTTAAGCGAGAAAGTACATCTTCTTCACCTGCGTGTCCGCGCAGTTCCTATGGAGTTGTTTCCGTGAGATTGTGGGTGGAAGCTGGGACCATAACAACTTCCCCGCTCTCTTTGCCGAACTCCAGGCGAACCCACCCGCGCTGCGCCACATTAGGTGGCTCACCATTGGGGTCCTTGCCTGGATGCTGTGGACTGTTAGGAATAAACTTGTGATTCAGCGTATTCCTTTTCGTCGTGCTACTGACGCTTTGTTCAAATGGTCTGGTTACTTGCAGCTTTGGCGGCCGCTTAGCCGTCCCAGGGAGAGAGACGCCATCACCTCCATCATCACCCAGCTTCGCGCGATGGCTCTCCGGCTGGCTCCTCCGCTTCCCCCGCCACCACCGGAACCTGATTAGATCGTCGTCGTCTTACCTCCGTCACCGCCGTATATGTGTTGTATTGTTGAGCGCCTTGTTGGGCTTGTTGTGTTGTGCCCACAGCTGAACTTGGATCTGTTTGTCTCTGTGTGTGCGTGTGTGTGAGACCTTGCCTGCGGTGTCGTCGGGTGGTTGTGTGTTGTGTTGTGTTGCTACCTTGTTACGCTATGGTTGGTGGTTGCTTTATTTATAAAGCGGGGCGAAAGCCTTTTTCGGTTAATGTGATTATCCATGCATATTAATGTTGCTTCATACTTCAGACATTTACATCTGCACAATAACTGTCCCTTCTGGATGTAAAGAGTACAAATTATTTCTACCTTTACACGTATGCAGTGTTGGTCCTAGATACGAGGCTTGATGTTTTATATCTCAAAGAAACAAAACAAAGTACTCTGTTCCCTGTTCGATTTCAAATCTTGCTTTACATTGTATCGTGTAAAAGGGTGAAAGTTTGTTCAATTAAGTAGTAATCTAATGATACATATACAATAGTGAATGCCCTTCAGGAGCAATGCCTCCAGTGGCTTGCTGTATGTTGAGCATTTATTTATATTTTGTTGTACATATACTAATATCTATGTGCCTATGTTTCAGACTGTAAAACATGGTCATTGATAATTTTGTTATTAGTCCCACAAAAAAAAAGATAATTTTGTTATTAAGCAGTGCTTGCTGGAGATGAAAATCAAGGAGATCACACCCCATTGGTACAGGTGAGCGGAGTGGAGGTGTACGTTGCACCGAGGGTGAAGCAGTGGCTGAAAGTTAAGACTGGTTTTCTGTGCTTCACAAGCTGCTTTGTAGCAAAGTTAAATACTCTGTTTTTTACAGTGAGGGGAGATACTCTGTTTTTTGATGGAAGATACTCTGCTTTGTGGCTGGGGGAGCATGTTATTCGGTCCTATTCTTGTACATCTAAGCTTAATAACAATTGATTACGCTCTCTGTTGATTTTCGCGACGTAACTTTTTTTAGGCTAACCACATCACAACGTAGTCTTGATAACGTGTTTTTTTGTGTTGAGGCCTATATGCTTCATGAGGTGATTGATTTTAAGAATAAAGAAAAAACATCCATGTGAAAAGGACATATATGGTCCAAGCTATTATGTGTAGAAGCTAAGGCTAGGGTAGGAAGAGAAAGTAGAAATTTAAGAAATGGTGGCAAATAAACGAAAGAAGACGATCAGATATTCTGATGATACATTGTTTTTTTGAAAATTGTCATGATTATGTGTCCTTGTGATTGCAATGTTTTAGCTAAAGTTCTTTTATTCATGCATCACTTCTATTTTGCATAGATGGCCGAAAACACATATATTTGTAAGCTAAAGTTGTAACAGAAATCCTCCCGCTAACAAACAAAAGCACCATATTCAAATCCATGTTGTATCTCTTCAGGAACGGCGCCACCTCTAAGTTTTTTTCCCGTGACAACGCACGGGCATCCAACTAGTATGATTTATAACAGGGAGATGTTTACCTTTTACAATGTCCTCTCCACGATCCGATACAATTGCAGTCAAGTTTCTAATTCTTGGACAAAGTTTGGTAGCATCAAATATTTTCACCTGTAAAGCAATCCATAGAATTAAATGTACCAAAACACATTTTCAATAGTGCTATGGTCGGTATGAATCATAGTTACAACAGAGTTAACTTACCGAAACATCTTTTTCAGTATTCAGTTTCTTTCTTTGATCAAAATGATCCCAACATAAGTCTATCAACATGCTTTCTAACTGCCAAAATCACAAAAGTCAAGAGTATCACATAAAAAATATGGAAAATATACCCTACAAGCAGGTGCAATCACCCTCACACCTCTCCCTCACAGGAGATTCTTTCTTGTTCTGTGATTTTTGAAATACATAATGCCTACAACTCTAAAGATATTTCATATAAAAAGCACCTGCACTAAAATATCTTTGTTCTGTGATTTTTGAAATATACAATGGCTACAACTCTAAAGATATTTGAATGAAAAGCATCTCCACTAAAATAGCATACGATAATCCATACTCTATACGCTGTAATATCAAGCGAACAATTTTATATACTCCCTTTAAAAGAGCATACTCCATATGCTATCAAATGAACAAAAATTATGTATACACTTGCCATTATCAACGGAGTATCCTATTGCCTCTTAATGCATATATAGGACCATACTCCTTTATTGAATTAATCATGCATACACCAGATACTCTAGCTACAAGTACAATTCAACATCGTTACATCCTATGTACAATATATACTCTTTATAATCTTAGCTACAGGATACATATGTGCCAATTACAAAAGATACACTTGAGGAGATTCTTTATGGATTATCGTGCCCTCAATCACACCTATTATTGGGTTAGCAAGCTACTTGGACTTTGTAGTGGAATTTAGTCTGGGAAATCTCAGTACTAAGATGCCAAGCACCACGATGTTGACCAATGGTTGTGGCCTGACCCAATTGATGAGAATAACCATCTATGCAGAAAGCTGATCCATTCAGCCATGAATTAATGTGCTTCAACTAGCGCACCATTATTCAAATTATTTAATTAGAATTACAAAATTACTAGCTACCTATTATAGGATGTGTGAGATTAATCTAAGGTGGATTAGAAAGTAACTAAACCTAGTTGTAGCAAAAGATTGAAAATTCAACAAATACAAAATACACAAACCTCAATTGTAGTAGAAATGTGCTTTCCATTAAAACTTTCAATGACATCACCCTTGCGAATTCCAATTTTCTCAGCATGTGATTCTTTTGACACCTAATTTTCAATTAGCATTATTACTTCACAATATGCATATGGAAAATGATTTTAAAATAAACTATTAACAAAAGTGAAAGTCAAAATTATTATATAAAAAGCCCATATATATACCTGCTCAACAATAAGACCAGAGTCGATGTTATGCTTACGAGTCATCCTCTCAATACAAATAGGATCTAAAAACTTGATTGGACTAAATGTCATTCCAAGGTGGAGGCGAGGCATGCAACTAGACCAAATAAAATGAAGACCAAATGAATATCATACAAATTTTAAAAAGAACATCATAACATTAATATCTTTACAAGACATAGGTATCACACATGTTACTAACAAAGAATTGAGAAAAGGGAAATACGTACTTGAACCTCCTCCAAAAATCGAAGCACTTATGCAATATTGACGAAGGTACAAACGTCTCATCGATTTGATTGTTAACTAGACCCACAACTTTTCCTTCTAAGTCAATGATGGGCCCTCCATCATCATGTAACTAGAGCATTATAGTAGTGACGAATATTACGATTTGTAGTGAGAAGGAAATAAGATGGAGATGCAAAATATAAATTTGAGATGTAACATACCAGTTTGAGACTAGATGCATCACGAAGAAAATACATGTAATGGCATCTCTCATACCGAGTTGGAATGTCAAAGGCCAAATTACCATGTGTTATCTTTATATCCAAATTTGCATCTCTTCCAAGGCGGAAAACATCTTGACCAGAATGCACACGGTCATTAAAAGTGGGTAGATGAACTGGTTTGTCCACTTGAACTTCATAAATAGCAAATTCATAGTGCTCTTGAAGATAGATGAGCTGGCCTAGTGTAGTTTTGTTATCCAGCAAATGAACAATGACCTAAAATAGACGGTGGCAAAGGTTATGACACTACATTTTCGAAAGAACTTACATTGAGGAAAACATTTTTGAGAGATCAACTATCATCAAAGCCGAGCGCTGGAATAAGTTTTTTTGTTTCTAATTTTCTGTTCTAACAAAGTTGAAGATAATGACACATTAATTTGCAACTAGCCACCAGTGTAGCAACTGAGTCATTACAAATAATTTAATTTGAGAGGGCATAAACAAGCAAATAAAAAGAGAAAAATCCTTATATAACACTATTTTAATTTTCACTTCCCTATTTAACACTGAACAAAAATTTCTTCCTTATGTAACACTAAGGCTAAAATTTATGCCTTTATTAACACTTCCGTTACTTCTATTAGCATCTATCGTTTGGACCCTCATGAGTTTTCTTTACGTGGACAAAACTGCCCTGCCCATACCGAACCGGCAGCTATCTCCCGACCCTGACTCGTCCCTGTCTTCTCCCCTCTCCTCCTAACCCTAGCGACCGGCGGCAGCGGCGCCAGTCCTCTTAACGACGGCGGCAGCCCCAATCCTCATAATGACGGCGGCTGCACCAATACTCCTAACGACGGTGGCATCTCCTAGCAGCGGTGGGGACACCGTGAGTGGCTGGGGGAGATGGTGCTGCGGAGGGCAGCCAAAGAGGGGCTTCAGATGCCGGCCAAGAGGGGCTACAGATCACCGACGCAGCAGCATCCCCCATCTGCTGCTGTTGGAGGTATCTTCACCCTCTTCTGTGTGGACGCTGTCTAATTAATGTTTCCTTGTTCTTGTCAGTAGCTTATCGTAGTGAAATCAACATGTTTAGAATGTTTCCTTTCGAGCCTTGAATACAACTTTCATTTACTAGTGTTGCCAATTAGCCGATGCCGAGCTGAGAGCTTGAGCTTGGTGGTCATTTGGATGATGCATGCTTAATTTTTACTTCAGTTGTTGATGACATATGCCCAGGATATATCTCAGAATTTTGTAGGTACGACGTACTCCATTTTATTGTTGTCTGTATTTCTGTTGGCAGTGTTTTTAAAGTTTGATGTGCTCATATATCACTGCTTCCACTAGCAGTTTAAGATTGATGAACCATTGTGGTTTCAGTTCATGAATCATTATTTCTGGTTGAGTTCTGCAAAAAAAAAGACCCACTTTTTAGATGTAAAAGCTCACCAAATTGATTCTACAGGATTTTGACATATATAAAACATCCTTTAGGAAACATCAAGTTGCATTTTAGCACAGATATTCAGTTGTACTGTCAGTATTGTTAGACTAGACTTGAAGAGCTTTTCTGATTACGGTGTCCCGCTTCACAAACTCAAATTATGTCTTACTTTTACTAATTCTGAATTTTATTTGTTCACATATTATGCATAGTTAATGTTATTTGCTCCTATATCATAAATGGACAAGTGCAGATCAAGAGCTAGATCTAATCAACCGGAGCCTATTCATGTTCCCACAGAGCAAGCAGATTATCCTGTGAAGGTAAGGCCAAGGAAAAAGACGGTGCTTGCTAAAACAACTACGAGAACTGCAATGGGCACCAGAAGCAAAACAGCTACAAGAACTAACCGGCCAGATTGCCCTGCAATGAGCACTAGAAGCAAAAGGCTCAGTTTGTAAACATCAATGTAATTTCTTTTAGTTAAACGTCACTTTTGTGCTGCTCATGTGATGTATGTGTGGACTTGGACTCATGTATGTGAACCTGGATATGATGTTTGTCATGTCCGTGTACTCGGATGTGAACCTGGATGTTTATGCTCATGCTTATGGCAAACGTGGATATGGTGTGATGAATGATGTATATGTGAATTTTGTGCAGGGGGCATGGCATCAAATTACAGGGGAGGTTTGCCTGTTTTTGGATTGAAATCCAAACTTTTGAACTTGAATCCTAGATATGGATTGTGTGCATTTTTTGAATTAAAAATTGGTTCATTGGCATCCATGATGATTGTGTATGTAAGCTTACACTCTTTTAGGAACTACTATAAGTTATTGCTTCTTTGGTCCCATGAATAATTTTGGGCACTATGGGTAAAATCATCTTTCCAGGTGTCACTTAAAATCATCTTGCTGTAATTAGGATGACAAAGAGTGAACGTTAAGAAGGTCACCTTCGCATTCTGATGATACTCGCCTGTCCACTGCTGCTTCCACTTGTGGATATCATCTTTACGAATTAGATGGGCAGACGTCAAAACAAGGGCGGTTTTTCTCTGGCCGTCCCTTTGAAACCACAAGCCACAGCATTTATTCAGCGGTTGGTTGTCTGCAAAGCAACAAAAGTTACAAACAGTTGGGCAGGTAGCGAATATTAATTAAGAAGCAAACATGACGTTGAATAGAGACCGAGAAAGGACGAGAGCAAGATGACGGATTTTGCAGCAGAAAGTATTGCATCTCTTGCGAGTTCACGGATGGAAAGGAGACGACGGTCCTTGCGCAGGCAGGAAGATGGTTGGTACCAGTAGTGATCCATAGTGAACAGGTCAGCTAGACGATCTACATAAAGAAAATTAAGATCAGGTTGGAAATTAACAATGAATGGGGAAATTAAAGCTGAGAAGGAATGGGGGAAACGGGGGGAGGGGGGGATTTACCTTCTTCTGCCTCGTATTTAGCCATGGCATGCTTGAAGGCGGAGCGTACGACTGGATCTGCGGCTAGTTCGTCCGGAATGTAGGGTTCGTAGATCGGTGAGCTGGGTGGATCGGAGGATTCCTCCGTCGCGGACTCCACCACATTGCACACACGACCTACAGAAAAAATCGTACAGCATAAGTAAACACCAATCTGTCGGGATGAGGAGGAAAACAGGTTGGAACATGGGGGGGGGGGGGGGGGGGGGGGGGGGGGGGGGGGGGGGGAGGGCGCAAAATCACCTTGTTTTGCTCCGGATTGGGCTTCGTCCGGCTCGAAGATCGCGAACAGTATCTCTGGGTGGGAATGGGAACTCCCAACAGCTAGGTCGCCGGGAGATCTAGGGCTCGTCGAGCGATCCACTGCCAGGCTTCGCTTCTTCGCCCTTGCTCCCCGCTCCGTCTCCAGCTCGTCGCCGCGGACCCTGACGGCCCTCGACATCTTTCCCACCTCGTGCGCCGCCGCCGCCTCTGCACGGGAGAGGGAGGAAGACGGCTTGGGGATCGATGGACTCGCGTCAGCGTCCAGGGGCCCGAGTGTGTGTTTCCCCCTTTTTTTTTTTTTTTTACAAAACGCACTATTTTATCTTTATTACCCATGGCTATAATACGCTTTAGAGTGGGCGTTTCGGTGCCCAGACTCATCTGCACCCGGTTAGAAAAAAATTCGTAAAAAATTTCAAAACAAATTCAAAAAATTCCAAAAAAATTGTACGGTAGACAATTTGATGCGTGAGGCCCGCTCCAAATTTCAATTCATTTGGACATCTGAGCAGCTCTCAGAAAAAAAGACAAATCATGCCAAAACAGAACATGAACAGTAAACATTTTTACAGACCCCCAATTTGTCTTTTTTGCTGAGAGCTCATCAGATGTCCAAATGGCTTGAAAATTGGAGCGGACCTCACGCATCAAATTGTCTAATGCACAAAAAAATAGAATTTTTTGAATTTGCCTAGTATTTGTTTTGATTTGTTTCGTCGGCGCGGGTGCAGATGAGCTCAGGTGCAGAAATGGATTTTCGTACGCTTTATCTTTATCTTCTTTAAAAAAGGCTATTGTTTCTGCCCGCTCATCGTCGTAATACGCTTCTACCCATGGCTATAATACGCTTTTACGTTTATGTTTTGAAATTAACCGATGTGGTACTAATTTTTTTTTTGAGTTGATCAGGTGTGGTACTAATGGAACCGTTCGTTTTTGCCTCCGTGGTAGCACGATGGCAGACTTGGGCCTGCTTTAGTCCAGCCCATCCACGTGGAACTTTTTTTTATAAGTAATAAAAACTGGTACGCCGGTAAGGTTGGATCTCCCGAGAGGATTATATTCGTTCGTCGTTGTTGTAGTTCGTCCTGTTAGGTTGATCCCTGACTCGCGCCCTAATCGGGGACGTCCAACCAAACCATGGTTGGTGGGCCTTTGTCGCCAGCGTAATATAAAGAGGTGGGGTGCCGGGGCACGCATCACGAGGTTGACCGTGCACCACAACATCACCAACACACCAATCCGATCTAGGGTTGCGCTAGGCCGACGGGAAGCTCCACCATCGTCGTCATCCACTCTCTGCCATCACTAGCCACCGTCACCATGGCCGGCATCGGGAGCTCCTCATCTGCACAAGGAGAAGGTAGGTTCACCGGATGATCTGGCCTAACCGATCCAAAGCTATCTATCAATGGTATCAGACAGGTTTTGGCTTAGATTTTCGGTAGAAAGCAATCAAAGAAAAGTTTTTCCCCTCCCTAAAGAACCCTAGCAGGACAGAGTAAAGAAAACCCCTAAAGTTCACCGGAGTATGGCCTCGGGCCTCGCCGGCAAAGAGTGCCGCCGCAAGGCCACGCCGTCCCTCTCGATTCAGATGTGCATCGGCAAGCCGAGGCATCCGAAAGAAGGACACCGCCCTGCAAAGGGCAAAGGGGGCACCGCAGCCACGCCGTTCAACGGCGGCGCGCTTCCGCTAAGGGAAACACGTCACCAGCGAAGGGGGGGCAACGGCGCCACAGATCGTCGTCGTCCATCAGGCGCAGAGGGGAAGAGGAGGCTCTCCAGTCTCTCTCTCTCTCTCTCTCTCTCTCTCTCTCTCTTTGTTGCAGTAGAGATGGAGAAAGAAAAAGAGGGAAGGGAAAGAGAAGGCGGCTCGCTCGGCGCGGTGGCTCGACGCCGTCGCCGGCGGCCGATGGGGATCTCACCCGCAGCTACTCAGCCGTGTCTCCCTCTCTGCCACTAGCTCGCGGTGGATGGGGAGAACAGGAAAGGGAAGGAGAGAAAGGAGGCGCTGCCGCGGCGCGGTAGATTCGCGGCCGTCACCGGCGGCCGGGGAGGGCGGCCCCCATGGCTCCGCCATCGAGAGAGAGGCGACAGAGAGACGAGCGGAGCGAACAAGGCGAGCGGCGCGAGCGATGGGGGAATGGGCTAGGTTTCTTCCCCCCGACGGGGGCTGCCCGTTTTGTTCCGCCGATCGGCGCGCGTGGCCGTTCGATAGGAATCGACGGCTGAGATCCAAACCCTAGCGCGTCGCTGGGCTTCTAGGCCGAAAGTGGACGATGCCGGCGGGAGCGGCACGCGCACAGGCACTGGGCCGAGGCCACAGCCGTGAACGGCGCGCAGGCCAGGCCGTGGGCCAGCTTTTGACGCTGCGGGCCGCGCGCGCTGGGCTCCGCTGCAGCCAATTCTGTTTTTTCAGAGAATAGAAAGTTTTCAGAAAAGAAATGTTCATGAATATTTATAAAGAAAATAATAAAGTTCGTGATTTTTTATTCGGTCAAAGAAAAGTTTATGTAAATAATAAAAAGTTCATGAATTTTTATTCATGTTTTTCCGCTGCGTAAATAATTAATAGTGCTCTTTTACAAATAAAATGAAAGTTTAGATAGAATTAAATTTTTTAAGAGCATGTTAAAGTGACGAATATGATTATGTTATTTTTATGACCAATGTTGTTAATAACATGATCATGTTTTATTATTGGAATTTAAGGTGCATTTATTTCTAATATGTTGCCCAACGGTAATATAGATTTAATTACATAGACAATTGTATGTTCAATTTGACCAACGTTAGATTAATGCATATGATTGTTATACTGATGTCACTTAAATTGTGATTTCAGGAGGCTTTCACTTGATGAGTTGCCTAAAAGATGTTCCGACACTCAGAGGTGACAATCACACTGAGTGGAGGAAGAAAGTTGACCTGGCATTTGTCCTTGCTGACCTGGACTGGTTGTGGATGAACCACAGCCGGTCAGACCTACAAAGCCAGTAAGAGAGGCCACTGATGATGATGCTGCGTGGGCTAAAAAGAGGGGGGATTATGCTCCTTTGGAGATGTCATACATCATAGAAAACCAAAAGTGGGTCAATGCAAACAAAAAGTGCATGGCATTTATAAAGAATACAATTGAGAGCACCATTATGGGCTCCATTGCAGAGTGCACTTCCACAGGGGAGTTGCTTACAAAGATAAAGAGCCAGTTCACTAGCTCTTCAAAGATATATGTCATCCAAGTGTTAGAGCAACTGGTGACAGAACGCTACATAGGTGATAGTCATGGAATAAGAGAGCACATCCTCAGGATGAGCAATATGGCAGCAAAGCTAAAGCCCATAGATGAGGATCTGAAGATCAAACCAAAGCTCTTGGTCCACCTGGTCGTGGCTTCACTGCCAAAGGAGTTTGAAACTTTCGTTGTAAACTACAATATGTCACCTAGAACATGGGACATTGAAAAGACAATAGCAATGTGTGTCCAAGAAGAGGACAGACTCAAAGCCTCACATGGTGGTTCACTCAACTATGTGAAGGATCACAAGAAAAAGAATTACAATCAAAACAACAAAAGTTCTCCTTCAAAGCCATAAGGAAAAGCTCCCTATCAGCATCAGCGCCAGCAACAGCCTTTCCAAGTGGACAAAGACACTCGTATCCACTGTAAGAAGACCAGGCATTACAAGAAAGACTGTCCTGTCTGGCTAAAGTCCTTAATGGCAAAGCAAGGTAACAACATTGTTTCCTTAGTTAATGAATCCTTGTACACACAGTTTTCGAAATCTACTTGGTGGATTGACTCAGGAGCAACTGTTCATGTTGCAAATTGTTTACAGGGATTCCATTCGACCCGGATTACGCTAAGAAGAGAAAGAGGCATTGAAGTAGCAAATGGAATTCAAGCGGAAGTTGAAGCTGTCGGCAACATCTCCTTGGAGTTAGCTGATGGATTCAAGCTTCTACTTAGAGATGTTCTTTATGTTCCTTCATGTAATAGAAACTTAATTAGCGTTTCATGTTTGGACAAAGATAATTATGAATGTTATTTTGGACATGGCAAGTGTGCCATATGGTATAATAATGCTTATGTGGGTGATGCTTTACTACACGATGAGCTTTATTTGTTATCACTTCATGAAAAAGTGCATTTTGTATGCAATGTGAATGAACATATTTCCGTGTCGAATAAAGAACAAAAGAAAAGAAAGAGAACATTCGACTTATCGAAATTATGGCACTGTCGCTTGGGCCATATTTCGAAGGGAGAATAGAAAGATTAGTCAAAAGTGAAATTCTTCCTCCGTTAGAATGCTCAGACTTAGAACAATGCATAGATTGCATTAAAGGAAAGTACGTAAAACAAATCAAAAAAATGTGCAATCCGTAGCACAGGCACACTAGAAATCATTCACACTGATATTTGTGGACCATTTTCGATGAAAAGTGTGGATGGATATGACTCGTTCATAACATTCACGGATGACTACTCTCGCTATGGATATATTTATCCAATCAAAGAAAGATCTGGAGCGTTGGATAAGTTTAAAATATTCAAAGCTGAAGTTGAAAATCAGCATGATAAAAGAATAAAGATAGTAAGGTCCGACCGTGGGGGAGAGTACTACGGTCGGCACAATCCATATGGCCAAGTCCCTGGACCTTTTGCAAAGTTCTTGCAGGAGACTAGCATAGTAGCCCAGTATTCAATGCCGGGCGAGCCTCAGCAAAATGGAGTAGCTGAAAGGCGCAACCGTACAATTATGGATATGGTGCGCAGCATGATGAGTTATTCCAACTTGCCACTGGGATTATGGATGGAGGCGCTTAAAACCGCCATTCACATTCTCAATAGAGTTTTTGGGAAACGCAGTAATTTAAAAAAAATCCTACGCACACGCAAGACCATGGTGATGCATAGAAACGAGAGGGGAGAGTGTTGTCTACATACTCTCGTAGACCGTAGGCGGAAGCGTTATGACAACGCGGTTGATGTAGTCGTACGTCTTCACGATCGACCGATCCTAGTACCGAAAGTACGACACCTCCGTGATCTACACACGTTCGGCTCGGTGACGTCCCACGAACTCACGATCCAGCAGAGTGTCGGGGAAGAGCTTCATCAGCACGACGGCGTGATGACGGTGATGATGAAGCTACCGGCGCAGGGCTTCGCCTAAGCATTACGATGATATGACCGAGGTGGATTATGGTGGAGGGGGGCACCGCACACGGCTAAGGGATCGATGATCAACTTGTCTATGGGGTGCCCCCTGGCCACGTATATAATAGATGAAGGGAGGAGGAGGCCGACCCTCATAGGGCGCGCCCAAAGTGTGGAGTCCTACTAGGACTCCCTACTCCTAGTAGGATTCCACCTCCCATATGGAATAGGAAAAAGGGAAGGGAGAAGGAGAAGGAAGGAAGGGGGTGCCCCCTTTCCCTAGTCCAATTCGGACCAGTCCATGGGGAAGGGGCGCAGCCCCCCTTGAGGCCTTTCTCTCCTTTCCCGTATGACCCATTAAGCCCCAATACGAATTCCCGTAACTCTCCGGTACTCCAAAAAATACCCGAATCACTCGGAACCTTTCCGATGTCCGAATATAGCCTTCCAATATATCGATCTTTACATCTCGACCATTTCGAGACTCCTCAAATCTCATCTGGGACTCCGAACAAACTTCGGTCATCAAATCACATAACTCATAATACAAATCATCACAGAACGTTAAGCGTGCGGACCCTGCGGGTTCGAGAACTATGTAGACATGACCGAGACACGTCTCTGGTCAATAACCAATAGCGGAACCTGGATGTTCATATTGGCTCCTACATATTCTACGAAGATCTTTATCGGTCAAACCGCATAACAACATACATTGTTCCCTTTGTCATCGGTATGTTACTTGTTCGAGATTCGATCGTCGGTATCTCAATACCTAGTTCAATCTCGTTACCGGCAAGTCTCTTTAATCGTTCTGTAATGCATCATCCCGCAACTAACTCATTAGTCACATTGCTTACAAGGCTTATAGTGATGTGCATTACCGAGAGGGCCCAGAGATACCTCTCCGATAATCGGAGTGAAAAATCCTAATCTTGATCTATGCCAACTCAACAAGTACCATCTGAGACACCTGTAGAGCACCTTTATAATCACCTAGTTACGTTGTGACGTTTGGTAGCACACAAAGTGTTCCTCCGGTATTCGAGAGTTGCATAATCTCATAGTCATAGGAACATGTATAAGTCATGAAGAAAGCAATATCAATATACTAAACGATCAAGTGCTAAGCTAACGGAATGGGTCAAGTCAATCACATCATTCTCTAATGATGTGATCCCGTTAATCAAATGACAACTCATGTCTATGGCTAGGAAACTTAACCATCTTTGATTCAACGAGCTAGTTAAGCAGAGGCATACTAGTGACACTCTGTTTGTCTATGTATTCACACATGTACTAAGTTTCCGGTTAATACAATTCTAGCATGAATAATAAACATTTATCATGATATAAGGAAATATAAATAACAACTTTATTAATGCCTCTAGGGCATATTTTCTTCAGTCTCCCACTTGCACTAGAGTCAATAATCTAGTTCACATCGCCATGTGATTTAACACCAATAGTTCACATCACCATGTGATTAACACCCATAGTTCACATCGCCTATGTGACCAACATTCAAAGGGTTTACTAGAGTCAGTAATCTTAGTTCACATCGCCATGTGATTAACACCCAAAGAGTACTAAGGTGTGATCATGTTTTGCTGGTGAGAGAAGTTTAGTCAACGGGTCTGCCATATTCAGATCCGTATGTATTTTGCAAATTTCTATGTCAACAATGCTCTGCACGGAGCTACTCTAGCTAATTGCTCCCACTTTCAATATGTATCCAGATTGAGACTTAGAGCCATCTGGATCAGTGTCAAAACTTGCATCGACGTAACCCTTTACGACGAACCTTTTGTCACCTCCATAATCGAGAAACATATCCTTATTCCACTAAGGATAATTTTGACCGCCGTCTAGTGATCTACTCCTAGATCACTATTGTACTCCCTTGCCAAACAAAGTGCAAGGTATACAATAGGTCTGGTACACAGCATGACATACTTTTATAGAACCTATGGCTGAGGCATAGGGAATGACTTTCATTCTCTTCCTATCTTCTGCCGTGGTCGGGCTTTGAGTCTTACTCAACTTCACGCCTTACAACACAGGCAAGAACTCCTTCTTTGACTGTTCCATTTTGAACTACTTCAAAAATTTGTCAAGGTATGTACTCATTGAAAAAACTTTATCAAGCGTCTTGATCTATCTCTATAGATCTTAATGCTCAATATGTAAGCAGCTTCATCGAGGTCTTTCATTGAAAAACTCCTTTCAAACACTCCTTTATGCTTTCCAGAAAATTCTACATCATTTCTGATCAACAATATGTCATTCACATATACTTATCAGAAAGGCTGTAGTGCTCCCACTCACTTTCTTGTAAATACAGGCTTTATCGCAAGTCTGTATAAAACTATATGCTTTGATCAACTCATCAAAGCGTATATTCCAACTCCGAGATGCTTGCACCAATCCATAGATGGATCGCTGGAGCTTGCACATTTTGTTAGCACCTTTAGGATTGACAAAACCTTCTTGTTGTATCATATACAACTCTTCTTTAAGAAATTCATTAAGGAATGCAGTTTTGACATCCATTTGCCAGATTTCATAATCATAAAATGCGGCAATTGCTAACATGATTCGGACGGACTTAAGCATCGCTACGGGTGAGAAGGTCACATCGTAGTCAATTCCTTGAACTTGTCAAAAACCTTTCGCAACAAGTCGAGCTTTGTAGACAGTAACATTA
The DNA here is from genome assembly GCF_002575655.3 of Aegilops tauschii subsp. strangulata. Taxonomy (NCBI): domain Eukaryota; kingdom Viridiplantae; phylum Streptophyta; class Magnoliopsida; order Poales; family Poaceae; genus Aegilops; species Aegilops tauschii. Next base: position 8,213,392 of record NC_053039.3, read on the forward strand.
CCGTCAGCGTCGGTCTTCTTCTTGAAGATCCATTTATTCTCTATGGCTTGCCGACCATCAGGCAAGTCAACCAAAGTCCACACTTTGTTCTCATACATGGATCCCATCTCAGATTTCATGGCCTCAAGCCATTTCGCGGAATCTGGGCTCATCATCGCTTCCTCATAGTTCGTAGGTTCGTCATGGTCAAGTAACATGACCTCCAGAACAGGATTACCGTACCACTTTGGTGCATAACATATTCTGGTTGACCTACGAGGTTCGGTAGTGACTTGATCTGAAGTTTCATGATCATCACCATTAACTTCCTCACTAATCGGTGTAGGCATCACTGGAACTGATTTCCGTGATGAACTACTTTCCAATTCGGGAGAAGGTACAATTACCTTATCAAGTTCTACTTTCCTCCCACTCACTTCTTTCGAGAGAAACTCCTTCTCTAGAAAGGATCCATTCTTAGCAACGAATATCTTGCCTTCGGATCTGTGATTTAAGGTGTACCCAACAATTACTCTTGGGTATCCTATGAAGACGCACTTCTCCGATTTGGGTTTGAGCTTATCAGGATGAAACCTTTTCACATAAGCATCGCAACCCCAAACTTTATGAAACAACAGCTTAGGTTTCTTGATAAACCACAGTTCATACGGTGTCGTCTCAACGGATTTAGATGGTGCCCTTTTTAACGTGAATGCAGCTGTCTCTAATGCATAACCCCAAAACGATAGTGGTAAATCGGTAAGAGACATCATAAATCGCACCATATCTAATAAAGTACGGTTATGACGTTCGGACACACCATTATGCTGTGGTGTTCCAGGTGGCGTGAGTTGCGAAACTATTCCACATTGTTTCAAATGAAGACCAAACTCATAACTCAAATATTAACCTCCACGATCATATCGTAGAAACCTTATTTTCTTGTTATGATGATTTTCTACTTCACTCTGAAATTCTTTGAACTTTTCAAATGTTTTATACTTATGTTTCATCAAGCAGATATACCCATATTTGCTCAAATTATCAGTGAAGGTCAGAAAATAACGATACCCGCCGTAAGCCTCAACACTCATCGGACCGCATACATCAGTATGCATTATTTCCAATAAGTTAGTTGCTTGCTCCATTGTTCCGGAGAATGGAGTCTTAGTCATCTTGCCCATGAGTCATTGTTCGCAAGCATCAAGTGATTCATAATCAAGTGATTCCAAAAGCCCATCAGCATGGAGTTTCTTCATCCGCTTTACACCAATATGACCTAAATGGCAGTGCCACACATAAGTTGCACTATCATTATTAACTTTGCATCTTTTGGCTTTAATATTATGAATATGTGTATCAGTACGATCGAGATTCAATAAACCATTTATTTTGAGTGTATGACCATAGAAGGTTTTATTCATGTAAACAGAACAACAATTATTCTTTGACTTAAATGAATAACCGTATTGCAATAAACATCCGATCATATTTATGCTCAATGCAAACACCAAATAACATTTATTTTAGGTTCAACACTAATCCCGAAGGTAAAGAGAGTGTGCGATGGTGATCTTATCAACCTTGGAATCACTTCCAACTCACATCATCACCTCGCCCTTAACTAGTCTCTGTTTATTTTGCAACTCCCGTTTTGAGTTACTACTCTTAGCAGCTGAACCAGTATCAAATACTGAGGGGTTGCTATAAACACTAGTAAAGTACGCATCAATAACATGTATATCGAATATACTTTTGTTCACTTTGCCATCCTTCTTATCCGCCAAGTATCTAGGGCAGTTCCACTTCCAATGACCATTTCCTTTGCAGTAGAAGCACTCAGTTTCAGGCTTGGGTCTAGCTTTGGGCTTCTTCACAAGGATGATAACTTGTTTGTCATTCTTCTTGAAGTTCCCTTTCTATCCCTTTTCCCTTTTCTTGAAACTAGTGGTCTTGTTAACCATCAACACTTTATGTTTTTCTTGATTTCTACCTTCGCCGATTTTAGCATCGCGAAGAGCTTGGGAATTGTTTTCGTTATCCCTTGCATATTATAGTTCATCACGAAGTTCTAGTAACTTGGTGATAGTGACTAGAGAACTTTGTCAATTACTATCTTATCTGGAAGATTAACTCCCACTTGATTCAAGCAATTGTAGTACCCAGACAATCTGAGCACATGCTCACTACTTGAGCTATTCTCCTCCATCTTGTAGGCAAAGCATTGTCAGAGGTCTCATACCTCTTGACACGGGCATGAGTATGAAATACCAATTTCAACTCTTGGAACATCTTATATGCTCCGTGGCATTCAAAACATTTTTGAAGTCCCGGTTCTAAGCCGTAAAGCATGGTGCACTAAACTATCAAGTAGTCATCATACCGAGCTTGCCAAACATTCATAACGTCTACATCTGCTCCTGCAATTGGTCTGTCACCTAGGGGTGCATCAAGGACATAATTCTTCTGTGCAGCAATGAGGATAATCCTCAGATCACGGATCCAATCTGCATCATTGCTACTAACATCTTTCAACTTATATTTCTCTAGGAACATATAAAAAATAAACGGGGAGCTACATCGCGAGCTATTGATCTACAACATAGATATGCTAATACTACCAGGACTAAGTTCATGATAAATTAAAGTTCAATTAATCATTTTACTTAAGAACTCCCACTTAGATAGACATCCCTCTAGTCATCTAAATGATCACATGATCCAAATCAACTAAACCATGTCCGATCGTCACGTGAGATGGAGTAGTTTTCAATGGTGAACATCACTATGTTGATCATATCTTCTATATGATTCACGCTCGACCTTAGGTCTCCAGTGTTCCGAGGCCATATCTGCATATGCTAGGCTCGTCAAGTTTAACCCGAGTATTCTGCGTGTGCAAAACTGGCTTGCACCCGTTGTATGTGAACGTAGAGCTTATCACACCCGATCATCATGTGGTGTCTCCGCATGAAGAACTGTCGCAACGGTGCATACTCAGGGAGAACACTTATACCTTGAAATTTAGTGAGGGATCATCTTATAATGCTGCCGCCGAACTAAGCAAAATAAGATACATAAAGGATAAACATCACATGCAATCAATATAAGTGACATGATATGGGCATCATCATCTTGTGCCTTTGATCTCCATCTCCAAAGCACCGTCATGATCACCATCGTCACTGGCGCGACACCTTGATCTCCATCGTAGCATCGTTGTCGTCTCGCCAACTATTGCTTCTACGACTATCGCTACCGCTTAGTGATAAAGTAAAGCAATTACATGGCGATTGCATTTCATACAATAAAGTGACAACCCTATGGCTCCTGCCAGTTGCCGATAGCTCTGTTACAAAACATGATCATCTCATACAATAAATTTTAGCATCATGTCTTGACCATATCACATCACAACATGCCCTACAAAAACAAGTTAGACGTCCTCTACTTTGTTGTTGCAAGTTTTACATGGCTGTTATGGGCTGAGCAAGAACCGTTCTTACCTACGCATCAAAACCACAACGATTTTTTGTCAAGTATGTGTTGTTTTAACCTTCAACAAGGACCGGGCGTAGCCACACTTGATTCAACTAAAGTTGGAGAAACTGACACCCGCCAGCCACCTGTGTGTGAAGCACGTCAGTAGAACCAGTCTCGCGTAAGCGTATGCGTAATGTCGGCCCGGGCCGCTTCATCCAACAATACCGCCGAATCAAAGTAGGACATGCTGGTAAGCAGTATGACTATTATCGCCCACAACTCACTTGTGTTCTACTCATGCATGTAACATCTACGCATAAACCTGGCTTGGATGCCACTGTTGGGAAACGCAGTAATTTCAAAAAAAATCTACGCACACGCAAGATCATGGTGATGTATACAACGAGAGGGGAGAGTGTTGTCTACGTACCCTCGTGGACCGTAAGCGGAAGCGTTATGACAACGCGGTTGATGTAGTCGTACGTCCGACCGATCCTAGTACCGACAGTACGACACCTCCGTGATCTGCACACGTTCGGCTCGGTGACGTCCCACGAACTCACGATCCAGCAGAGTGTCGGGGAAGAGCTTCATCAGCACGACGGCGTGATGACGGTGATGATGAAGCTACCGGTGCAGGACTTCGCCTAAGCATTACGACGATATGACCGAGGTGGATTATGGTGGAGGGGGGCACCGCACACGGCTAAGGGATCAATGATCAACTTGTCTATGGGGTGCCCCCTCGCCATGTATATAAAGGATGGAGGGAGGAGGAGGCCGACCTTCATAGGGCGCACCCAAAGTGTGGAGTCCTACTAGGACTCCCTAGTCCTAGTAGGATTCCACCTCCCATATGGAATAGGAAAAAGGGAAGGGAGAAGGAGAAGGAAGGAAGGGGGTGCCCCCTTTCCCTAGTCCAATTTGGACCAGTCCATGGGGTAGGGGCGCAACCCCCCTTGAGGCCTTTCTCTCCTTTCCCGTATGGCCCATTAAGCCCCAATACGAATTCCCGTAACTCTCCGGTACTCCGAAAAATACCCGAATCACTCGGAACCTTTCCGATGTCCGAATATAGCCTTCCAATATATCGATCTTTATGTCTCGACCATTTCGAGACTCCTCAAATCTCATCTGGGACTCCGAACAAACTTCGGTCATCAAATCTCATAACTCATAATACAAATCGTCACAGAACGTTAAGCGTGCGGACCCTACGGGTTCAAGAACTATGTAGACATGACCGAGACACGTCTCCGGTCAATAACCAAGAGCGGAACCTGGATGTTCATATTGGCTCCTAGATATTCTATGAAGATCTTTACCGGTCAAACCGCATAACAACATACGTTGTTCCCTTTGTCATCGGTATGTTACTTGTCCGAGATTCGATCGTCGGTATCTCAATACCTAGTTCAATCTCGTTACTGGCAAGTCTCTTTACTCGTTCCGTAATGCATCATCCCGCAACTAATTCATTAGTCACATTGCTTGCAAGGCTTATAGTGATGTGCATTACCGAGAGGGCCTAGAGATACCTCTCCGACAATCGGAGTGACAAATCCTAATCTTGATCTATGCCAACTCAACAAGTACCATCGGAGACACCTGTAGAGCATCTTTATAATCACCCAGTTACGTTGTGACGTTTGATATCACTCAAGGTGTTCCTACGGTATTCGGGAGTCGCATAATCTCATAGTCAGAGGAACATGTATAAGTCATGAAGAAAGCAATAGCAATAAAACTAAACGATCATTATGCTAAGCTAATGGATGGGTCTTGTCCTTCACATCATTCTCTAATGATGTGATCCCGTTCATCAAATGACAACACATGTCTATGGTCAGGAAACTTAACCATCTTTGATTAACGAGCTAGTCAAGTAGAGGCATACTAGGGACACTCTGTTTTGTCTATGTATTCACACATGTACTAAGTTTCCGGTTAATACAGTTCTAGCATGAATAATAAAAAATTATCATGATATAAGGAAATATAAATAACAACTTGATTATTGCCTCTAGGGCATATTTCCTTCAATCTCCCACTTGCACTAGAGTCAATAATCTAGATTACATAGTAATGATTCTAACACCCATGGAGTCTTGGTACTGATCATGTTTTGCTCGTGGAAGAGGCTTAGTCAACGGGTTTGCAACATTCAGATTCGTATGTATTTTGCAAATCTCTATGTCTCCCTCCTTGACTTGATCGCTGATGGAATTGAAGCGTCTCTTGATGTGTTTGGTTCTCTTGTGAATTCTAGATTCCTTCACCAAGGCTATTGCTCTAGTATTGTCACAAAAGATTTTCATTGGACCCAATGCACTAGGTATTACACCTAGATCAGATATGAACTCCTTCATCCAGACTCCTTCATTTGCTATTTCCAAAGCAGCTATGTACTCCGCTTCACATGTAGATCCCGCCACGACGCTCTGCTTTGAACTGGACCAACTGACAGCTCCACCATTCAATATAAATATGTATCCGGTTTGTGTCTTAGAGTCATCCGGATCAGTGTCAAAGCTTGCATCGACGTAACCATTTACGACAAGCTCTTTGTCACCTCCATAAACGATAAACATATCCTTAGTCCTTTTCAGGTATTTCAGGATGTTCTTAACCGCTGTCCAGTGATCCACTCCTGGATTACTTTGGTACCTCCCTGCTAAACTTATAGCAAGGCACACATCAGGTCCGGTACACAGCATTGCATACATGATAGAACCTATGGCTGAGGCATAGGGAATGACTTTCATTTTCTCTCTATCTTCTGTAGTGGTCAGACATTGAGTCTGACTCAACTTCACACCTTGTAATACAGGCAAGAACCCTTTCTTTGACTGATACATTTTGAACTTCTTCAAAACTTTATCAAGGTATGTGCTTTGTGAAAGTCCAATTAAGCGTCTTGATCTATCTCTATAGATCTTGATGCCCAATATATATGCAGCTTCACCGAGGTATTTCATTGAAAAATTCTTATTCAAATATCCTTTTATGCTATCCAGAAATTCTATATCATTTCCAATCAACAATATGTCATCCACATATAATATCAGAAATACTACAGAGCTCCCACTCACTTTCTTGTAAATACAGGCTTCTCCAAAAGTCTGTATAAAACCATATGCTTTGATCACACTATCAAAGTGTATATTGCAACTCTGAGAGGCTTGCACCAGTCCATAAATGGATCGCTGGATCTTGCACACTTTGTTAGCACCTTTAGGATCGACAAAACCTTCTGGTTGCATCATATACAACTCTTCTTTAAGAAATCCATTAAGGAATGCAGTTTTGACATCCATTTGCCAAATTTCATAATCATAAAATGCGGCAATTGCTAACATGATTCGGACAGACTTAAGCATCGCTACGGGTGAGAAAGTCTCATCGTAGTCAACTCCTTGAACTTGTCGAAAACCTTTCGCAACAAGTCGAGCTTTGTAGACAGTAACATTACCGTTAGCGTCAGTCTTCTTCTCGAAGATCCATTTATTCTCTATGGCTTGCCGATCATCGGGCAAGTCAACCAAAGTCCACACTTTGTTCTCATACATGGATCCCATCTCAGATTTCATGGCCTCAATCCATTGCGCGGAATCTAGGATCATCATCGCTTCCTCATAGTTCGTAGGTTCGTCATGGTCTAGTAACATGACTTCCAGAACAGGATTACCGTACCACTCTGGTGCGGAACGTACTCTGGTTGACCTATGAGGTTCGGTAGTAACTTGATCTGAAGTTTCATGATCATCGTCATTAACTTCCTCACTAGCTGGTGTAGGCATCACTGGAACTGATTTCTGTGTTGAACTACTTTCCAGTTCGGGATAAGGTACAATTACCTCATCAAGTTCTACTTTCCTCCCACTCACTTCTTTCGAGAGAAACTCCTTCTCTAGAAAGGATCCATTCTTAGCAACGAATATCTTGCCTTCGGATCTGTGATAGAAGGTGTACCCAACTGTCTCCTTTGGGTATCCTATGAAGACGCATTTTCCGATTTGGGTTCGAGCTTATCAGGTTGAAGTTTTTCACATAAGCATCACAACCCCAAACTTTAAGAAACGACAGCTTAGGTTTCTTGCCAAACCACAGTTCATATGGTGTCATCTCAACGGATTTAGATGGTGCCCTATTTAACGTGAATGCAGCCGTCTCTAAAGCATAACCCCAAAACGATAGTGGTAAATTGGTAAGAGACATCATAGATCGCACCATATCTAATAAAGTACGGTTACGACGTTCGGACACACCATTGTTCTAGGTGGCGTGAGTTGCGAAACTGTTCCACATTGTTTCCAATGAAGACCAAACTCATAACTCAAATATTGACCTCCATGATGAGATCGTAGAAACTTTATTTTCTTGTTACGATGATTCCCACTTCACTCTGAAATTCTTTGAACTTTTAAAATGTTTCAGACTTATGTTTCATTAAGTAGATATACCCATATCTGCTCAAATCATCTGTGAAGGTCAGACAATAACGATACCCGCTGCCGGCCTCAACACTCATTGGACCGCATACATCAGTATGTATTATTTCCAATAAGTCAGTTGCTCGCTCCATTGTTTCGGAGAACGGAGTCTTAGTCATCTTGCCCATGAGGCATGGTTCGCAAGCGTCAAGTGATTCATAATCAAGTGATTCCAAAAGCCCATCAGCATGGAGTTTCTGCATGCGCTTTACACCAATATGACCTAAACGACAGTGCCACAAATAAGTTGCACTATCATTATTAACTTTGCATCTTTTGGCTTCAATATTATGAATATGTGTATCACTACAATCGAGATTCAACAAAAATAGACTACTGATCAAGGGTGCATGACCATAAAAGATATTACATTTATAAATAGAACAACCATTATTCTCTGATTTAAATTAATAACCATCTCGCATCAAACAAGATCCAGATATAATGTTCATGCTCAACGCTGGCACCAAATAACAATTATTCAGGTCTCAAAATAATCCCGAAGGTAGATGTAGAGGTAGTGTGCCGACGGCGATCACATCGACTTTGGAACCATTTCCCACGCGCATCGTCACCTCGTCCTTAGGTAATCTTTGTTTAATCCGTAGCCCATGTTTCGAGTTGCAAATATGAGCAACAGAACCAGTATCAAATACCCAGGCGCTACTACGAGCATTAGTAAGGTACACATCAATAACATGTATATCAAATATACCTTTCACTTTGCCATCCTTCTTATCTGCCAAATACTTGGGCCAGTTCCGCTTCAAGTGACCAGTCCCTTTGCAGTAGTGATACGTCCATTTTGCATCATGCTTTTATATCGATATTTATTGCATTATGGGCAATACTTATGCCTTTTCTATCTTATTTTACAAGTTTTACATGAAGAGGGAGAACGCCGGCAGCTGGAATTCTGGGCTGGAAAAGGAGCAAATATTAGAGACCCATTCTGCACAACTCCAAAAGTCCTGAAACTCCACGAAAGTCAGTTTTGAAATATATTAAAAGTATTGGGCGAAGAAAGCACCATAGGGGGGCCACCCACTGTCCACGAGGGTGGAGGGCGCGCCCCCTGCCTCGTGGGCCACCTGGAAGCGCCCCGATGCCCATCTTCTGGTATAAGGTGTCTTTTGCCTTGGAAATAATCAGAAGGAAGCTTTCGGGACGAAACGCCGCCGTCTCGAGGCGGAACCAATCTAGGGCTCCGGCGGAGCTGTTCTGCCGGGGAAACATCCCTCCGGGAAGGGGAAATCGTCACCATCGATCCTCTCATCGGGAGGGGGTCAATCTCCATCAACATCTTCACCAGCACCATCTCCTCTCAAACCCTAGTTCATCTTTTGTATCCGATCTTTGTCTCAAAACCTCAGATTGGTACCTGTGGGTTGCTAGTAGTGTTCATTACTCCTTGTAGTTGATGCTAGTTCGTTTATTCGCTGGAAGATTATATGTTCAGATCCTTTATGCACATTAATACCCCTCTGATTATGAACATGAATATGATTTGTGAGTAGTTACGTTTGTTCCTGAGGACATGGGAGAAGTCTTGCTATAAGTAGTCATGTGAATTTGGTATTCGTTCGATATTTCGATGAGATGTATGTTGTCTTTCCTCTAGTGGTGTTATGTGAACGTCGACTACATGACACTTCACCATTGTTTGGGCCTAGGGGAAGGCATTGGGAAGTAATAAGTAGATGATGGGTTGCTAGAGTGACAGAAGCTTAAACCCTAGTTTATGCGTTGCTTCGTAAGGGGCTGATTTGGATCCATATGTTTCATGCTATGGTTAGGTTTACCTTAATTCTTCTTTCGTAGTTGTGGATGCTTGCGAGGGGGGGTTAATCATAAGTGGGATGCTTGTCCAAGGAAGGGCAGTACCCAAGCACCGGTCCACCCACATATCAAATTATCAAAGTAACGGACGTGAATCATATGAGCATGATGAAAACTAGTTTGACGATAATTCCCATGTGTCCTCGGGAGCGCTTTCCTTTATATAAGAGCGCTTTCCTTTGCTACAAAAAGGATTGGTCCACCTTGCTGCACCTTGTTTACTTTTGTTACTTGTTACCCGTTACGAATTACCTTATCACAAAACTATCTATTACCGATAATTTCAGTGCTTGCAGAGAATACCTTACTGAAAACTGCTTGTCATTTCCTTCTGCTCCTCGTTGGGTTTGACACTCTTACTTATCGAAAGGACTATGATAGATCCCCTATACTTGTGGGTAATCAAGACTCTTTTCTGGCGCCATTGCCGGGGAGTGAAGCGCCTTTAGTAGGTGGAATTTGGTAAGGAAAAATTTATATAGTGTGCTGAAATTTACTGTTACTTGTTACCATGGAAAATAATCCTTTGAGGGGCTTGTTCGGGGTATCTTCACCCCGACCAGTAGAGAAAAGAGTTGCTCCTCAACCTACTGAACCTACTGAAAATGTTTACTTTGAAATTCCTTCGGGTATGATAGAGAAACTGCTAGCTAATCCTTTTACAGGAGATGGAACATTACATCCCGATATGTACCTAATCTATGTGGATGAAGTTTCTGGATTATTTAATCTTGCAGGTATGCCCGAGGATGTTATCAAGAAGAAGGTCTTCCCTTTATCTTTGAAGGGAAAAGCATTACATGGTTTAGGCTATGTTACGATATTGGATCATGGAACTACAACCGATTGAAATTGGAATTTCATCAGAAGTTTTATCCTATGCATCTGGTTCATCGTGATCGTAATTATATATATAATTTTTGGCCTCGCGAAGGAGAAAGTATCTCTCAAGCTTGGGGGAGGCTTAAGTCAATGTTATATTCATGCCCCAATCATGAGCTCTCAAGAGAAATTATTATTCAAAAAATTTATTCTCGGCTTTCTCTTAATAATCGCTCCATGCTCGATACTTCTTGTACTGGTTCTTTTATGATGAAGACTATTGAATTCAAATGGGATTTATTGGAAAGAATTAAATGCAACTCTGAAGATTGGGAACTCAACGAAGGGAAGGATTCAGGTATAACACCTAAGTTTGATTGTGTTAAATATTTTATGGATACCGATGCTTTTCGTGAATTTAACACTAAATATGGACTAGACTCTGAGATAGTAACTTCTTTCTGTGAATCATTTGCTACTCATGTTGATCTCCCTAAGGAGAAGTGGTTTAAATATCATCCTCCCATTGAAGTAAAAGTAGTTGAACCTATTAAAGTTGAAGAAAAGACTATCACTTATAATATTGATCCTATTGTTCCTACCGCTTATATTGAGAAACCACCTTTCCCTGTTAGAATAAAGGATCATGCTAAAGCTTCAACTGTGGTTCGTAAGAGTAATGCTAGAACACCTACACCCCCTGAGCAAATTAAAGTTGAACCTAGTATTGCTATGGTTAAAGATCTCTTGGTCGATAATATTGATGGGCATGTTATTTACTTCTGTGATGAAGCTGCTAGAATTGCTAGACCCGATACTAAAAATAAACATAGACCTGTTGTAGGCATGCCTGTTGTTTCTGTTAAAATAGGAGATCATTGCTATCATGGCTTATGTGATATGGGTGCTAGTGCGAGTGCAATACCTCATTCCTTATACGAAGAAATTATGCATGATATTGCACCTGCTGAGATAGAAGATATTGATATTACAATTAAGCTTGCCAATAGAGATACTATTTCACCAATTGGGATTGTTAGAGATGTTGAAGTCTTGTGTGGGAAAGTTAAATATCCTACTGATTTTCTTGTTCTTAGTTCCCCACAAGATGACTTTTGTCCCATATATTTGGTAGACCCTTCTTGAATACTGTTAATGCTAAGATAGACTGTGAAAAGGATATTGTTATTGTTGGTTTAGGGGATATGTCTCATGATTTTAATTTTGCTAAATTTCGTAGACAACCCCATGATAAAGAATTTCCTAGTAAAGATGAAATTATTGGTCTTGCTTCTATTGACGTGCCTCCTAATGATCCTTTAGAACAATATTTGCTAGACCATGAAAATGATATGTTTATGAATGAAAGAAGGGAAATCGATGAAGTATTCTTTAAACAGGGACCTATTTTGAAACACAACTTGCCTGTTGAAATTTTAGGGGATCCTCCTCCACCCAAGGGTGATCCTGTGTTTGAGCTTAAACCATTACCTGATACTCTTAAATATGCTTATCTTGATGAAAAGAAGATAGATCATGTTATTATTAGTGCTAACCTTTCAGAGCAGGAAGAAGAGAAATTATTGAAAACTCTGAAGAAGCACCGTGCTGCTATTGGATATACTCTTGATGATCTTAAGGGCATTAGTCCCACTCTATGCCAGCACAAAATAAAATTGGAGAAAGACGCTAAACCGGTTGTTGATCACCAACGACGGTTAAATCCTAGGATGAAAGAAGTGGTAAGAAATGAAATACTAAAGCTTCTGGAGGCAGGTATAATTTATCCCGTTGTTGATAATCAGTGGGTAAGTCATGTCCATTGTGTCCCTAAGAAGGGAGGTATTACTGTTGTTCCTAATGATAAAGGTGAATTGATCCCACAAAGAATTGTTATAGGTTACACTACAAAAAAATACACTTCCGTGATGATACGTGTTTGTCACAGTAGGTCACGTTTTCTGTCATGCATGTACATCCATGACAATTTTATGACAGAATCAAGATAGTCATACTTGTGCTGTCGTAGAAGTGTTCCATGACATTACCAAAATTATCATCACGAACCATGACGATAAATCGCGCGCCACAGAAGTGCTTTCGTCAAGGGTGACCGACATGTGGCATCCATCGTAACGGGTCGCCGTTAAGCTATCGGGTCCGGTTTTGGATCCGATAACCCATTAACAACCCAAACCAATGGGAAATTTCCACATGTAAAATTCTGATTTGCCGGAGGAAACGAGTGTCAGCTCGTCAGTGGGTCAGATAGGCGCCTATGATATGTCGACACGTGCGACGGCCCACCACCGGCCCATTTAGCTTACAAAGGCTGGCCCGTTTGACTTGGTCCATGAAAAGCCTGTTAACGGTCTTTTCTCAAATAGCCCATTTTACGACCCGGTAACTCACGGCCCGTTAGGGCCTACCCGAAATCGGCCCAACAATGTCATGTGGGCCGTCGAATATAACACCAGCCCGTTTCACTTTCGGCCCATGTATGGCCCACGACGTCTTTCGGCCCATATGAGGCCTTCGTATCTTTAGGCCCTTTAAAAGCCCACGGTGACTCTAGCCCAGAATGAACAGTAAATTTCTTTGTACACGTTAACGACCCATGATTCACATGGGCCGTTTCCAACCCGTGTTAGCTTTCGGCCTACTGACGGCCCATACGTTCTTGGGCTCCTTTCCGGCCCTTAATTACTTCCGGCCCGTTACTGGCCTGTTCCCCTAATGGGCCAAATTCAGCCCGTGGAAAGAGTCAGCCCGTTCCTGGCTTGTTAACCTGTTGCACCATTTCAAACCCGTCCTATATTCTGGCCCATTAACGACCCGTTATGCCTGTGACAGAATTAAGCCTTTGCTGTCCTCCGGCCTGTTAACGGCCCCTTACCATGCTGGGCCGATACCAATTACGCCTATTTACGGCCCATGTAGACCCATTTATCCGACGGCCCGAGGCCCACCGATTCTGTGGCTGTGTTGGAGGCCCATTTAAAGACGGCCCGTAGGAGGCCCATGGATCCTACGGCCCTTAGCAGGGTCATGGTTACCACGGTCTGTATATGGCCCATGGTTGTTGCGACCACTAGCAAACCAAGGAAAAAGAAGACTAGGAAATAAATAAGCCCGAAACTAACGCTAGGCTATTAAGGCGATTGCACAGATTACATCCACCGGGCATCAAAGACCGCGACCAGTGCAAATATAGGGAACACCCTACACTATACAAAAATGGCTTGCTGTTTTCTTCAGCCGATGGCTGCACGTTAAGAACAAATTTTGTATCACAACAAAACAAATTACAACTATAAAACAAAAGGAAGGTTGGCATAAAAGTTAACAGTCTGGCAGATAAATGCACCACCAGAAGTTCAGAAGCTCAGTTCATTTGACCTGACTGCTACGTTTTCATGCTGTATTGTGCGATGGAGCACCATAACCTTCGCCTTCATTTCTCCTAGGCTCCCGAACAACATATCAACTGTTTGATAGTCTGGTTTCAAAACCATGCATATCTTGATGACATCGAACAATGTATGTCCTTGTTTCACAAAGGGTCTCTGTTAGGGAACGGACTTGTGTCTCGAGTGCAGATATAACATTGTTTTGAGCTTGCATATCTTGATCATGAGGCAGTTTGGACGAGATTGTCTTAACAACCAACCCAGTATTACGCAGGAACGTGCTTTTGGCACTGTTAGTGGAGAGGTACTGACCCACTGCAGCAAGAGCTGACATTGCGGTTATAGTTGCCTCGCCACCTTCAGAAGGTGGCGGTTCCACCATTTTTTCCATAGCTTGCTAAAACGTTGAGTTTTTACATTAGTACCAGAACAGAAGATATTAAGGAGGCAGCAAAACCAAACAAAATAGCTTTCGTCTATATACAGAACTTATTCTGGTGAACCCATGAAAAATATTAGTTGTATTTTACTGCAAAGTACATAATAAAACCAGGTTCCAAACATATGACCATGTACCATGGCTAATGTATTGTCTATTTCTTCACATTGTATTGACAGCTAAGGATAAAGAGACAAAGTTTATAATACGGTAAGCATAATATGACATCATTCATATCACAAAACAACTGAGAACAGACAAACATGCAATTGTAACATTGTGTGGGCAAGTCCAGCACGGAACTAGATTATAGGTCAAGATCAAAGGAACATCACTCCTCTCTTTTAAACCTTGTAAGGTGCAATGATACGCTAAGACAATTGTGTATAAAATTGAAAAGAGTAATAGACATTGGCTGCAAACCATGCAGTTTAAGGCACGAGTCAGAGTAAGTAGTAGTTAAAAGGCATGAGGATTAAGGACTTACAACAACGGCTTTGACTGGTGAAGTCATGCCCTTCGTCTTGCTGGTGTGACAGTCCTTGAAGATTTCCACAACATTTGGTTAGGTACTTTTTAGTCCTTGCGGGCTTTCCTCTGCATTTTGAACAAGTCAATATAGATCTGATAATATGGTACAGCAAAAAGAGTGACACAACAGCTAATTACAAGAGCCTCGCAGTGTGCAATATAGCTACGAGATCCTGTCGTCTGTTGGAATTTCACTTTCGTACGGTTGGCCTTGTTCTTTGAACAGTTCACCTACAAGAAGATATATTTGTGTGGCACATGCGTAAATATGACTTCAACATGTGATCTGATCACATATATATAATGTACCTGATACTTCGGATCGGACCAGTGTTTAACGAGGCCTCTCTAGTCTTCATCCGATATATTTTCCACTGGAGATGTTTGGGCAAGTTCACTATTAGCCTTGCTTTCAAAGTGAGTTTTCCTCAAGTTATACCGATACTGTCATAGAGCAGACTTGAAAACATGGGTGCAAGCTTGTCTGGTTGCATCATCTTGGCTATCCAACTTGAACCTCATCTGTTGAAAATTATGGGAGTCTCATTATCAGCAACCTAGAAAGTATTGGACAGAGCAAGACGATATTACTAGTTTCCATACATAACCATACTTACAGATAAATGGTCGAGGAAGGTGTTGAACTGGGTTTCGTCTTTGTCATTCCTGTACTGAATCCATGTTGGGAGGATACGTACATGACACCTAACAGCAACCGCTGCCTCTGATACTAACTTGGCTGACTCTGTAGCATCACGTGGCCTTTTTAAACCTGCCTCAAAACGGATCTCCATTCTTCCTCCTCTAGATTTAGTTAACCTATCGAGCATTATCCCTGATGTTTGTTTCCTCTTGCGCTTAGGTGCTAGTCCAACAACAAACATAGGAAGTGTTAGTGTACATCAAACTGTGAGACTACATATAAAGAAGCATGCAACTGTAACTTGACTCCAACAACTACCTTCTTGCTGTTGAAGCTCACAAAGTTCATCTGATCTTGCCAATCATCTTGTGTCAAGAGTGCTTCGGAAGTAGTGTCAGGTGGCAAGGGAGCTTGGGAACATGCTACTAGCTGAGTTGACCAACGAGTAGATCGTGTAGCTAGTGGTACTGTGGAAGATGTTGCAACAACTAGGGTTGTCTCTGCTTGTTTGGTGGCAGCTATTTGTTTCTGTTTGGCTTGTTCTGCAGCTCATGTAGCACGGGATACCCTGTCGGTACAAATTTCCGCTGGACTTTGACCTTCTATTGCACCATCAGTACCAGCAGAATCTGCAGAATCTGCAGGATTCTTCCGCTTCCCTTTCCCTGTCATTCTGTGTTGCTTCCTCTTTCTCTGTGCCATGTTAAGTCAAGCCGACAAGAAAAACGAATAACAATTTAGTTCTTCAGAACAAATTGATGCGTGATACAGATGAACTGAACTTTGATGTTAGACAACCACATGATAGGAGGATGTAATATGTACGAAAAACAAGACGGCATGAGATAACCAGAACTATGATGTGTAAACTAAGCAGAAGACATTTCACTAAATTAGAAGCAATGCAATGGAAGGTAGACACCATATGAAAGATGCTACAAATATCGCTCTGCCAAGTTAACAGTGTCTCATCATAAATGCCGTTTAAACAAATGTGAAGTAGTACAAGAAATAAATCATATGCAAGATGCAAACAACATCACACTACCAAGTTAAAGGTCTCTCGTCATTAGTGCCATTGCATATTCACAACATTGAATATTCACAGCTTATGATGTGTAAACTAAGGAGAAGGCATTTCAACAAATTAGAAGGAATGAAAGCTAGACACCATATGAAAGATGCAACGAATATCACTCTACCAAGTTAAAACTGTCTCGTCATAAGTGCCATTTCAACAAATTAGAAGTAGTACAAGCTAGAAAAGAATGCGAGATGTAACCTATATCACACTCCCAAGTCAAATGTGTCTTATGATAAGTGATTGTTGCAGGTTACACAACAGTAGTACTTTGATGTAAGAACATGGTGTGATAGACAGATATTGTATGTTCTAGAAACAGGAACACACACTGGTGCATGTCGGTCCTAAACAAATGGTTTTTTACCCCTTTCCGCGATGACATTTGGAACCGTCGCCAAGTGAGTGTGTGCGATAGGGTCTCCTTCCCACACGACCGAGAAATCGTCGGGGATAAGCCCTCCTGGGACCCAGGCTGCGGCCATGTGCGATCGGGCGAGGCATCGAAACCCAATCATTTCTGTAGGTATGTACATCCCACACGGTGAATCCCAGAAATCATTTCCGTAGGTATGTACATCCCACACGGTAAATCCCAGAAATCATTTCTGTAGGTATGTACATCCCACACGGTGAATCTCAGAAAATCATTTCCGTTCATATGTATATCACACACAGTCAATCCAAGGAATACGTTTCCGTTCTTATGTACATCCCACACAGTCAATCCAGGGAAAACATTTCCGTTCGGATGTACATCCCACACGGTTTTATGTATACGCTCGTGTGTGAAAGGTGTAACTATCACACACGCTCTGCCTGGGTTAATTGTTTGCTTTCATTAACTACATCACACATGATTTGATGTAGAAAACTGTGTGGCATTGGGCTATCCATCGCAAGCGCTTTTACTGCTAGAACCGTTTGCAAAGGTCCATAACAGATTTAGCAGGTTTATTAGTTTACAATTAATAATTGCAGTATTACACAAATTCACATTTCATATCGAACAACTTTTTGCCAATTTCATATCAGGCACATAAATATATTATAACATCACAGTACGATAGCTACATGAAAACAACACAATACAACATATAGCTAGTTCAACTTCATAAGAACAATATATTCATTTCCCTAATCGAGATCATCCAGGCTCGTCTTATCCACCTCTGCTTTCAGTTCAGTAAGAACCCGTTTTGCATGGGCCAACTGGGAAAGTGCCTCCTCCTTCACCAACACCATCTTAGCAAAGTCTTTAAAAAAATCTGAGCTCATTCTCGACCTTCAGCTTTTTATCCCGCATCTTGAAATACGCTTCAGCATTGACAAGACTTTCTCTAAGCCTAGCCGTGTTCACTTCCTCATACATGCTCCAGAGCTTCGTTAGGCACATCTTCAAAGACTGTGGCCACTCTTGATTAACCCACTCCAAGTAAGAACACTTCCGTTCATCCTATAATATTTAAAACTAGATCAGTAACAATTGTAGGGGAAGTGGGTTTATAGCAACATAGAAAATCACCAATGCTTATTTTGAAAAGCTGAAGAAACATGTTAATTATGACATATCTTCTCAAAAAGATCAATGTGCAAATGAAATAATTGGTACTAAGACAACAACCAAATTCTGGAACATCAGAAGCTATAATTAACTACAACGACGCTACAAGTTCTTACTCATGTACAATAAATAACAAATTGAACATTTTATGAGAAAGGTAAATATAACTGCAACAGCATAGCGACAGTGTTTGGATGACAGCAAATTGATACTAACAGGTGTGTACGTGCACAAATTTAGTAACATATAACTAATAGCACTAAGGCCGTCCACTATGGATGCCAAAACAAGTGTAAAGACAAATGTTGCTACATCTCGCACCGGTGCCCTGAACTGGCGAGCCGATGCAGCGGAAAATAAATCAGGGACCCGGACTCCGGAGCACATAGTTGCTCCGATGCCCAGTTCATTCATGCCATAAAGATTTAGTATTTTACTGCTTGGCTGCTCGGATGTGTGGACCAAAGTTGGCTGCACAAACTGCTGAAGCGGTGCCAAATAATTTTCTAATGGCACCGCTGATGAGATGGCAACAATTTAAGATACTAGGTACAAACTGTGACACTGTCTTAGGATGCGTTTGTTTGAAGGTGTGGTATGAATGGGTTGGGACCGTGACAGTGTCTGAATCACATCTAACAAATGATTTGTAACAACGGAAGAGGGTCTAACCTTCTTTGCACATGCCAGAAACTTCCTCCCAGTGTCCATAGAATCAAACGCAAGTAGCTTCACGCATGGAAATTGATGGTGACAAACGAGCAGATAGATCTTCAGCCACCCCGCTCCATTCATTGCCACTGATGGTCTTAGGGAGCTACAAGAGGAAGAAATGACTCAAATCGACCTCCGGGTAAAAATCCTTCATTCCAAGTCATAGCCCGAGAGAGAGAGAAGAGAGTCATACCCGGGTGGTGAAGGAGTAGTCGTCGGAGGAGGAACCGCTGGAGATGTCTTTGAAGAAGACCATGGCGACCCCGGTGGTACACAGAGCCAGTTGACCTAAACATTGCTCTAACAAAAGACCAGCATTAAAAACAAAGCCTAAGTACGCATAATTAAAAATCCGCAGCCGCACCGGCCTATGCATCGCCGGTGTGAGATGAGACATCGATGACTTGTCCTGGCGACATGCCGCCGTTGGTGGACTCCGCATCCCCCCTGCTGAAGTCGACCGCGTCCTCGTCCTTGTCCTCATCCTCGTCCTCGGCACTGCCCTCAAGGTTGTAGTACTCGTAGTAGTGGCTGCACAGGAGCTCGCGTTGGTACTCCACCGCCGATTCCTTGACGGACATACTCTTCTCTACCTCTACCTCGGCCACGCGCAACTCCTCCTCCCGGCGCTCCTCGATCTCCGCCGCCTCCTGCATCTCCAGCTCCCGCTCGGCGACCTCATGAGGAAGCAGGTGCTCCATGGCCACCGCCGCCTTTTCAGACGTGGGTTGCATGCTGGAGTCCGAGGTGGCCATAAATATCTTGGCATGTGCATCCTTGATCTTGGCGTGGATGGCCTCGACCCGGGCCAGGGCGACATCAGCGGCACGGGCGATAGCTCGAGCGCTCTCAGCGTTTGCAGCCGCCGTTGCAGCAGCTGCTGCAGCCGTCTCGGCTGCTGCAGCTGCCCTGTCGGCTGCCGCAGACGCCCTCTCAACGGCAGCGGCCGCGCTCAATGCGGATGCGACGACACTCTCGGCGTAGGCGGACGCGCTCTCGGCGCAGGCGGCGACGCTCGGGGGGACGCGACCATCGTACGGGCCTTCACGAAGTGTTTCCACAGCCTCATCTTTGCAAGAAGGGGGTGCGGGAATGGGGATCGGGATTCATGGATTCGGGGGTTGCCGGCACTAGAGCAGACGAGCCGGCGAAGCTTAAGGAGGGAGACTTAAATAGACCCAGATATTTTCATCGCAAATGGTTCCTAGAAAACAACCGTGTGTGATGTTGTAGATATTTTTTATTAGCTGTGAAAGACGAATTTGGAATAAAGTGCCAACAGATGGTGTTTTAAATGAACGAGAAATTTTGTAGTATTAATACAACTGTCATGTCAAATTTTGGAAAATTTCAGGGGTCATTTGACCTTCTAAGACGTTTAAGTGATTTTCTAGCCATTTATTGACCGTAATTGAAATTTGAACTACATGTACATGCAACAGCTAACCATAACGGTTTGAAAACGCATATTTCGTGTACCTGTGTGCGATTTAATTCCATGTGTAGTAAATTAGAAGGAATTTTCAAACATATTGGTCTAACAGCTATGACACAATTAAGCATGGAGTGACATGGCATTTTAATTCCAAAAATTAAAAAAAATCAGAAACACATGAAACCTTGGTTGACGTAATGTCATGCCACCAAGATGATGTGGTAAAAAAATTGGCAGGTTTGACCAAAGTTTGGACACACAGCCCTCACAAACCGGAGCAACTCACTAGAAGGCTCGTGGTTCCGAGAGGGAACAATGCATGTTTGATGACGAACGGGAGATAGCTTCCTCTTACGGCCTTCAATTTTTTTTCTACATCTAACGTACACTGCTACAACTGTAATGTGAAATTTTTGAAAATTCTAGGGGTCATTTGACCTTTTAAAGACATTTAAGTGATTTTCTATCCATTTAATGACCGTAATTCAAATTTGAAATACATCTACATGCAACGCGTAACCGAAACGGTTTGAAAAATCATATTTGTGTACTTGTATGCGAGTTAATTCCATGTGCAGTAAACTAGAAGGAATTTTCAAACATATTTGTATCATGACATGGACACATATGCATGGAGTGGCATGGCATATTAATTCCAAAAAAAAATCAGAAACACATGAAACCTTGGTTGATGTAATGACATGCCACCAAGATGATGTGGTAAAGAAATTGGCATGTTTGACAAAAGTTTGGACACACATCCCTCACAAACTGGAGCAACTCGCTAGAAGGTTCGTGGTTCTGAGAGGGAACAATGCATGTTTGATGACGAACGGGAGATAGCTTCCTCTTACGGCCTTCAAAATTTTCCTACGTCTAACATGCACTACTACAACTGTAATGTGAAATTTTGGAAAATTCTAGGGGTCATTTGACTTTTTAAAGACATTTAAGTGATTTTCTAACCATTTAATGACCGTAATTAAAATTTGAACTACATCTACATGCAACGCCTAACCAAAACGGTTTAAAAAATCATATCTATGTACTTGTATGCGAGTTAATTCCATGTGCAGTAAATTAGAAGAAATTTTCAAACATATTGGTCTCACTACATGGACTCATGCATACGTATGCATGGAGTGACATGACATTTTAATTCAAAAAATAGAAAAATGATCAGAAACACATGAAACCTTGGTTGATGTAATGTCATGGCACCAAGATGATGTGGTAAAGAAATTGGCATGTTTGACGAATGTTTGGACACACACCCCTCACAAACCGGAGCAACTCGCTAGAAGGTTCGTGGTTCCGAGAGGGAACAATGCATGTTTGATGACGAACGGGAGATACCTTCCCCTTACGGCCTTCAAAATTTTTCCTACATTTAACGTGCACTAATACAACTGTCATGTGAAAATTTGGTAAATTTCAGGGGTCATTTGACCTTTTAAAGACATTTACGTGATTTTCTAACCATTTAATGACCGTAATTAAAATTTGAACTACATCTACATGCAACGCCTAACCAAAACGGTTTAAAAAATCATATCTATGTACTTGTATGCGAGTTAATTCCATGTGCAGTAAATTAGAAAGAATTTTCAAACATATTGGTCTCACGACATGGACTCATGCATACGTATGCATGGAGTGACATGACATTTTAATTCAAAAAATAGAAAAATGATCAGAAACACATGAAACCTTGGTTGATGTAATGTCATGCCACCAAGATAATGTGGTAAAGAAATTGGCATGTTTGACGAACGTTTGGACACACACCCCTCACAAACCAGAGCAACTCGCTAGAAGGTTCATGGTTCCGAGAGGGAACAATGCATGTTTGATGACGAACGGGAGATAGCTTCCCCTTATGGCCTTCAAATTTTTTCCTACATTTAACGTGCACTAATACAACTGTCATGTGAAAATTTGGTAAATTTCAGGGGTCATTTGACCTTTTAAAGACATTTAAGTGATTTTCTTACCATTTAATGACTGTAATTCAAATTTGAACTACATCTACATGCAACGCCTAACCATATCGGTTTAAAAAATAATATTTTTGTGTACTTGTGTGCTAGTTAATTCCATGTGCAGTAAATTAGAATGAATTTTCAAACATATTGGTGTCAAGGGATGGGCACAAGCATGGAGTGCATGCCATGGTATTTTAATTCCAAAAAATAAAAAAATGATCAGAAAACATGAAACCTTGTTGATTTAATGTCATGCCACCAAGATGATGTGGTAAAGAAATTGGCATGTTTGTTGAAAGTTTGGACACACACCCCACACAAACCGGAGCAACTCACTAGAAGGTTCGTGGTTCCGAGAGGAAGCAATGCATGTTTGATGACGAACGGGAGATAGCTTCCTCTTACGGCCTTCAAATTTTTTTCTACGTCTAACATGCTCTACTACAACTTTAATGTGAAATTTTGGAAAATTCTAGGGGTCATTTGACCTTTCAAAGACATTAAAGTGATTTTCTAACCATTTAATGATCGTAATTCAAATTTGAACTACATCTACATGAAACACCTAACCAAAACGGTTTGAAAAATCATATCTGTGTACTTGTGTGCGAGTTAATTCCATGTGCAGTAAATTAGAAGGAATTTTCAAACATATTGGTCTCACGACATGGACACATGCATACGTATGCATGGAGTGACATGGCATTTTAATTCGAAAAAATAGAAAAATGATCAGAAACACATGAAACCTTGGTTGATGTAATGTCATGCCACCAAGATGATGTGGTAAAGAAATTGGCATATTTGAGGAACGTTTGGACACACGCCCCTCACAAACCGGAGCAACTCGCTAGAAGGTTCGTGGTTCCGAGAGGGGACAATGCATGTTTGATGACGAACGGGAGATAGCTTCGTCTTACGGCCTTCAAATTTTTTCCTACGTTTAACGTGCAACTGTCATGTGAAAATTTGGTAAATTTTAGGGGTCATTTGACCTTCTAAAGACATTTAAGTGATTTTCTAACCATTTAATGACCGTAATTCAAATTTGAACTACATCTACATGCAACGCCTAACCATATCGGTTTAAAAAATAATATTTTTGTGTACTTGTGTGCGAGTTAATTCCATGTGCAGTAAATTAGAATGAATTTTCAAACATATTGGTGTCAAGGCATGGGCACATGCATGGAGTGCATGCCATGGTATTTTAATTCCAAAAAATTAAAAAATGATCAGAAAACATGAAACCATGCTTGATTTAATGTCATGCCACCAAGATGATGTGGTATAGAAATTGGCATGTTTGTTGAAAGTTTGGACACACACCCCTCACAAACCGGAGCAACTCACTAGAAGGTTCGTGGTTCCGAGAGGGAGCAATGCATGTTTGATGACGAACGGGAGATAGCTTCCTCTTACGGCCTTCAAATTTTTTCTACGTCTAACGTGCTCTACTACAACTTTAATGTGAAATTTTGGAAAATTATAGGGGTCATTTGACCTTTCAAAGACATTAAAGTGATTTTCTAACCATTTAATGACCGTAATTCAAATTTGAACTACATCTACATGCAACGCCTAACCAAAGCGGTTTGAAAAATCATATCTATGTACTTGTGTGCGAGTTAATTACATGTGCAGTAAATTAGAAGGAATTTTCAAACATATTGGTCTCACGACATGGACACATGCATAGGTATGCATGGAGTGACATGACATTTTAATTCAAAAAAATAGAAAAGTGATTAGAAACACATGAAACCTTGGTTGATGTAATGTCATGCCACCAAGATGATGTGGTAAAGAAATTGGCATGTTTGAGGAACGTTTGGACACACGCCCCTCACAAACCGGAGCAACTCGCTAGAAGGTTCGTGGTTCCGAGAGGGAACAATGCATGTTTGATGACGAACGGGAGATACCTTCCTCTTACGGCCTTCAATTTTTTTCCTACGTTTAACGTGCAACTTTCATGTGAAAATTTGGTAAATTTTAGGGGTCATTTGACCTTCTAAAGACATTTAAGTGATTTTCTAACCATTTAACAACCACAATTCAAATTTGAACTACATCTACATGCAACGCCTAACCAAAACGGTTTGAAAAATCATATTTTTGTGTACTTGTGTGCGAGTTAATTCCATGTGCAGTAAATTCGAAGGAATTTTCAAACATATTGGTGTCAAGGCATGGGCACATGCATGGAGTGCATGCCATGGCATTTTAATTCCAAAAAAATTAGAAAATGATCAGAAAAACATGAAACCTTGCTTGATTTAATGTCATGCACCAAGATGATGTGGTAAAAAAATTGGCCTGTTTGATGGAAGTTTGGACATACATCAAACCGGAGCAACTCACTAGAAGGTTCGAGGTTTCGAGAGGGAACAATGCATGTTTGCTGACGGACGGGAGATAGCTTCCTCTTACGGCCTTCATATTTTTTCCTATGTTTAACATGCACTAATACAACTGTCATGTGAAAATTTGGAAATTTTCAGGGGTCATTTGACCTTTTAAAGCCATTTAATTGATTTTCTAACCATTTAATGACCGTAATTCAAATTTGAACTACATCTACATGCAACGCCTAACCAAAACGGTTTGAAAAATCATATTTTTGTGTACTTGTGTGCGAGTTAAAAAATCATCAGACGATGTAAATATCTGGTGTTCAAAAAAGAAAATGTAAAGATCTGGCAAGACAACCGGCCCCCACACGATTGGCACTCTATCTCGTGGCTCGAGGTTTGGTAGGTGATTGGCGGGGATCATTAATTGGACACGGTTCTGTATTGGAAACCGTCAGCTGTTATGTTCACACACGGATTTGCTACGGGAATTGTGTGTAATTCAAACTACAGTACTCGTAAATTCCGGCGACTGGCGTGTGTACTGTCCCCGTCGATCTAGATTCCGGCCGCCAATAAATATGATCTTGCTCACGTCGTCCCGCCTGCATTCTCATCTACATCCTCCCCTCGCTCGCCCTCTCTCTCTCTCTCTCAAATCTCTGCCATGGCGCCGCCGGTCTGCCATGCGCCAATGAGGAGTCACCGCCCCTCGAGGACGCTCACTCGATTAGCAGCGACGAGGACCCCTGCGCGCCGCCTGACGAGGTTGCGCCGGACCCCCCAACTTTGGATTGGTTTTGGGGCCAGTACAATCTTTGTCTGTGGAAGTCACTGCCGCCGGCTAAGAAAGCCAGGCAAGTGGCGTTCAAGAATGAGATGGCGGAGGAGGAAGCCAGGTACCAGGCGGCCTATGAAGCCCATCATGTCGCCTGGAAAAAGAAGGCGGCAGAGCTTTGGGGGCAGGCGCGTCGTCGTGCCGAGGAGGTGTACGAAGACGGGTACTTCGCGAGGAAGGTCATAGGCGCTGGGCGCCTCATCGCTGCGTGGAGGTGGGCCGATAAGCTCCAGCGTGCCACCGACAAGGAGCTCCGGTGGGCGCCCAACGAAATGGCAAGATCGTCCGCGCGCGTCCGCCAGCAAGAGGCAGATCGGTACGTCAAGCACTGCGAGGGGGAGGAGTCGGAGTCTGCCTCCGCACTGGGAAGACGCCGCACACCAGGGAGCTGCTTGCGAGGGGCTGCCGGAATACTGGCCCCTGGAGGGATTATTAGTTTTAGTATTGTTCGTTTTCAATTTTATGCATTGTACCTAGTAGTTAAGTATCATCACGTATATGTGATGATATTATATAGATATATATATTCTGTGATGATCTAATGAACAATTAATATATATATATATATATATATTATGAATTCCATTTCTATCTGTTTTTGTATACTCATTTGAATCTAGCTGTTATCATCCACATATACAGAATGGAAAGCGTATATACACACATTGAAACAAAACATATAAGAATGGAAAACAGGGTACACACATTGAAATAGAGCAATACTATGATTGCTGTGAATACATAGCTATCCACGTCGAAACGACTTTCCAAAATAAAACGCGTCCATGAGACCATAACTAGCAGCCCTTGCCTAGGGTAGCTTTTGGCTCTGCCTAAACTCGTGCAGGCGTTCGTCCAAGAGGTCGACACGCTCACGGTACATCTGGAGCGCGATCTCGAGCTCCAAGTTGGCTATTTCATCGGAGATCACCAGCTCGAGGATCCGACGGCCATGTTCCTCTACTGCGCCCAGGTGGACACCTGGGCCAAGGAGGCGGTCGAGCCTACGGACCAGCGCGTTGGCATCCAGCGGGCCGTGGACAAGGCGAACGGCGACACCCACCCGAACAGCGCGGCGGGCGTCCGGTGCAAGTACGGCGCGGCCGGCCTCTGGTGCAAGTATGGCGCTGCGGGCCTTTGCCCACTCCTGGCGAGGAATGAGGGTACAGACGGGACGTGTACCCAGCTGCGACGCCGTGTCGATAGCAGGCAAGCACCGATGGATCTGCTGTAGCTGTGCGGCGCGCCGCACCTCTCGCTCTGCGGTGCTCCAATGGTCTCGCCATGCGGCGAGCCGCAGCCTATCGGCGCGGACATGCCTAGCTTGCTCTGCGGCGCGCCATCGATCATGTTGTGCGGCGAGCTGCAGCCTGTCGGCGCTGACATGCCTATCTTGATCCGCGATGCTCAAGCGCCATGCGCCAAAGGTCTGCTCAACCCGGGCGATGACGCGCATCATGGCGTCGTCCATCGCGTTGCCGGGGAGCGCCTCGGTCTCGACGGGTCGTGGCGCCTGCTCGTTTTCCTCGTCGACGAGGTTGATGGCAGAGGCGGCGCTTTGGTGGGTTGGCATGCTTGGAAAAGGTGGATGTGCTACAGTCTGCGCTTGTCGCCTCCGTGCCTCGCGCGCCCCCTATGCGCGGTATAGTAGGGTGGCGGGAAACATGTGAGGAATTGGTGGGAAACGGTGGCGTGTTAATAAAACGCCATCAATTAATGGAAACTTGCATCGAGCTAGCACAAGTCATAGATGATGATCAAATGAACACGGACCACACCAGGGAACCCGTCGGTGATGAATTCATCAATCCCAAATGGTTGAATACTAGCAAGCGTTTGCCCACAACACACACGACCTATTCCATCACAAATAGGTCGGATGGATCAACTGTATGCCACGTATCGCACATTGTCAAAAAGTAATACGGTAGACCTTCTTTAACGTGTGTTAAAAAATAAAAAAAATAAAAAACAAGGACCTCGAGGTTAAATTAGCTGAGGGAATGGGGCATTTCGGTCATTTGACCGAAATGACCATCCCATCACCTAATTTAACATCGACACAACTTCCCACCCAGTCACCCATCCGATGGCTGCTCCAGCCTAAGCACACTTAACTTGATAGTTTTCTTACATGAGCTACTGGTGGAACAGCTAGTCCTTGCTGATAGGAATGCCTCTTCACATCCTTATGGCGTATCCGGATGACCGCCCGTCCCACAATGGCCAATAGATGTTGTGTAGACAGAGTTTATCACATATGTCTTATTAGAAGCAACCGTCTGCGTTATTATCGGTCTTCGCACACATTTCTAATTACAGACCTATTTGCCGCGTATCACACACATCTTGTTATATTGAACCGTTTCTGTTCTCTTACCTAATCACAAACAGTTCATCCGAGTGAACTGTATGCTGTATATCGCACACACCTTCATCTGGCTGCCCGTTTCTTTTGTGTTGCCTAATCACAAACAGTTCATCCGAGTGAACCGTATGCTGTGTATTGCACACACCTTCATCTGGCTGCCCGTTTCTTTTGTTCCTCGTCATCGCAAACAGTTAATTGAACTGAACTGTATGCCCTTCATCGCACACGCAACTAAAACCTTAACCGTGTTTGATGCATCCGTCATCGCAAACATTTTATACATTTCTGACGGTTTTCATACAACACCGTTTGCGATTATGGCATCGCACATAGTTTCTCGAAGGGTCTCTGATTTTAGCGTCGCGTTAGCAGCATCCTGCAGTAGTGACGTGTCTTATTCACAAGTATAATGTGTAAAGTAAGCAGATGAAATTCATTAAAATTAGAAGCAATACAAGGTAGATATCATACATAACATGCAACCACATATAACAGTGCCAAGTTAGAGGGAGCACCTGTGATGGTGCACTAGGGGAGACGTGCTCATCATCAACACAACTACGTTGAGTGTCTATGCATGTGTTGTCTTGGAAATCATCTTGGGGGGATGGAGGAGTAGAATCTATAGAGGCCCTCTGTTTGGAAGGAGCACCATCATTCGCTGCCTTGCTAACTTCCTTCCGCTTTATTGATTTTGAATTGTCAAGTAAAACCGACAAGAAAAAGCAATAAAATTCACTCTTCAGAACTCATTCGTGCATGATACTGACAATCACTACTTTGATGTAAGGCAAACACATGATTCCAGGATGGAATAATACGAAAAACAGGATGGCATGGCATATTCACAACTGTTTGTGTAAACTAAGCAGAAACCATTTCAACAAATAAGAAGCAATGCAAGCTAGACACCACATGAAAGATGCAACCAATATGACTCTGCCAAGTTAAAAGCGTCCCATCATAAATGACATTTCAATA
Organism: Aegilops tauschii subsp. strangulata; assembly: GCF_002575655.3. Lineage (NCBI taxonomy): Eukaryota > Viridiplantae > Streptophyta > Magnoliopsida > Poales > Poaceae > Aegilops > Aegilops tauschii. The sequence continues at coordinate 8,242,354 of NC_053039.3, forward strand.
AATTAGAAGCAGCGCATGCTATAAATCATATGAAAGATGCAACTAATATCACACTGCATATACTAAAGGTGTCTCATCATATTGATTTATGCGGGATACAAAAAAAAATAGTTTTATGTAAGGACATGCTTAATAGACAGATGTACTATGTACTAAAAACAGGAAGGCATGTCACATTAACAGGTATAATGTATAAACTAAGCAGAATAACACATGCAATTTAACCAGATTGGAAGAATTACAATCTAGACACCATATGCAACATGCAACCACATATCACGCTGCCAAGTTAGAGCAAGCACCTGCGATGCTAGTGTAGGGGAAATGCGGTAATCAACTATAGAGCTATGTTCACTATCTTCATCTAGCCTTGCTGTTTCTTGAGAATCATGTGGGGAGGCTGACGCTACAATCTTTACATGAGGATATTTTCTCACAGTAGTCCACTTGCCTGACAGCCTCATCATGAGTGATTGATGAGGGATACACAAGAACATTAGTTTGATGTGAGAACATGGTTAATAGACAGATGTACTAGTATGTACCAAAAACAGGAAGGCATGTCATATTCAAAGGTATATTGTGTAAGCTAAGCAGATGCAATTTGACCAAATTGGAAGCAATACAAGCTAGACATCCGGCTGGAGTGGTGAGCATGATCATCTAGGACCTGAGAGCCTGGTGGGAGGCGGGCTGCTTCGCCACCATCGTGGCTTTTTAGTTGGCTTCTAGGTGATGCATGTATGTGCCGGGCTTGTCACTAGCTCGGCCAGTGCCCTGACTAGCCATTTGACTTCTGGTGCTCCTTGGATGGTGGTTCATGTAAAAAATATCTTTCCGTACCTTAATAAAGACCGACTTCGGCCTTTCGAATACAAGCTAGACACCATATGCAACATGCAACCACATATGACACCGCGAAGTTAAAGAAGGCACCTCGGATGGTGGTTCATTGGGAGCGAGGTCATCAACTCCAGAGCTACGTTTACCATCTCCATCTGCTGACGCTGCAGCCTTTAAATGGCTGAAACGTGTCTGGCCTAGCCGCGTACCATGCTGGAGCAACTTCTCTCTTTTATTTTCTGCTTCTGTGAAGGCAGCAGAGTCTGAAATACCCTTGCATAAAAATACAATAGTGAGAGTATGGGTGAAGTGTGTGCAGAACTAGTGCACTGTAAAAGTAGCAGATTGCAGGTGGCTGAAAAATAAATGACAGGAGACATATGATAGCTCTACAACATTACATGGCAAACAAAATTAGATTCTACTCTGTATGATTTTGTAATATATGAGCACAAGAAATGCAGGTACTCCTCCAGCACACCACCACATGTGGTCCTATCAAGATAACATTCGACTGAAAATAAATAGGTTAGTCGATTTTTTATGAACCGTCCGATCTATAAGGAACGGGTAGATGGCCTTCGTCTACCTCCCGCCAGTCACTGTTGACGATCTTTCTCGAACCGCCAGTGACCACCGTCCCAGACCCCTGCCTCCGCTGCCCCGCCCTCCCCTCGACCTCACACCACCGCCGTGCTTGGCAGCGCCCCTAGGCCACCCCTTTAATCCCGGCCGACCTCCAGATCGGGTGCCAGCAGCTCTAGGCCCCACACGCCCCTAAGATAAACATCGAGGCGCTGCTTCCCCAGCGTAATAGGCGTACTAGCGCCTGTTACGCCGGGGAAGGCTTCTGTTAATTGGGAATCAACTGACCAGGAATTGAAATCCAGGGGGGCGACGGACCTCTAGCTAAGGTGAAATAGTATATGAGGAGAAACCTTGTGCATCGCGAGTAACTAGGAACATCTAGTATCAAGAAGAATCGGTCAACTAGTGTCTTTTGTGGGATGAATACCGTGCAAGTAGACACGTAGGATTTGCACAAATAAGGGAAGAGGAGTACCATTTCCGGTTGCCAGTGTGGTCGCCTCCACATGTCGCGCCGATCTTCTTCTTTTTGCCGGGGAAACCGATGTTTTGGAGGAGGGTGCAGGCTTGGACGAACCCATGACCAAATTGTTGACTGTGTTGCCATGGCCGTATGTCAGCGGAGGGGAAGCAGATCCGAGGCGGCGAAGGACGGCGTAGCAGGAACAGCTCCGGTGCGGTGGACGGTGGCGAAGTTGGAGCGGCAGCGGTGAGGTGCAGGACGACGTGGTTGAACTGGCTCGGGTACGGATGGCTCGGCCTCGGCTTTGATACGTCCATTTTGCATCATGCTTTTATATCAATATTTATTGCATTCTCGGCTGTTATTCACATTATTTCACAATACTTATGCCTTTTATCTCTTATTTTACAAGGTTTGCATGAAGAGGGAGAATGCCGGCAGCTGGAATTCTGGGCTGGAAAAGGAGCAAATATTTGAGACCTATTCTGCACAACTCCAAAAGTCCTAAAACTTCACGGAAGTCAGTTTTTGAATAAATAAAAAATATTGGGCGAAGAAAGCACCAGAGGGGGGCCACCTACCTCCCTCGTGGCCCCCCTAGCAGGCCTCCGGTGCCCATCTTCTGCTATATGAAGTCTTTCGCCCTGGAAAAAAATTCAGAAGGAAGCTTTCGGGATGAAGCACCGCCGCCACGAGGCGGAACCTGGCGAAACCAATCTAGGGCTCCGGCGGAGCTGTTCTGCCGGGGAAACATCCCTCTGGGAGGGGGAAATCGCCACCATCGTCATCACCATCGATCCTCTCACTGGGAGGGGGTCAATCTCCATCAACATCTTCATCAGCACCATCTCCTCTCAAACCCTAGTTCATCTCTTGTATCCAATTTTGTCCCAAAACCTCATATTGGTACCTGTGGGTTGCTAGTAGTGTTGATTACTCCTTGTAGTTGATGCTAGTTGGTTTATTTGGTGGAAGATCATATGTTTAGATCCTTTATACATATTAATACCCCTCTGATTATGAACATGAATATGATTTGTGAGTAGTTACGTTTGTTCCTGAGGACATGGGAGAAGTCTTGCTATAAGTAGTCATGTGAATTTGGTATTCGTTCGATATTTTGATGAGATGTATGTTGTCTTTCCTCTAGTGGTGTTATGTGAACGTCGACTACATGACACTTCACCATTGTTTGGGCCTAGAGGAAGGCATTGGGAAGTAATCAGTAAATGATGGGTTGCTAGAGTGACAGAAGCTTAAACCCTAGTTTATGCGTTGCTTCGTAAGGGGTTGATTTGGATCCATATGTTTCATGCTATGGTTAGGTTTACCTTAATACTTCTTTTGTAGTTGTGGATGCTTGCAATAGGGGTTAATCATAAGTGGGATGCTTGTCCAAGGAAGGGCAGTACCCAAGCACCGGTCCACCCACATATCAAATTATCAAAGTAACAAACGCGAATCATATGAGTGTGATGAAAACTAGCTTGACGATAATTCCCATGTGTCCTCGGGAGCGTTTTCCTTTATATAAGAGTTTGTCCAGGCTTGTCCTTTGCTACAAAAAGGATTGGGCCACCTTGCTGCACCTTATTTACGTTCATTACTTGTTACCCGTTACAAATTACCTTATCACAAAACTATCTGTTACCGATAATTTCAGTGCTTGCAGAGAATACCTTAGTGAAAACTGCTTATCATTTCCTTCCGCTCCTCGTTGGGTTCGACACACTTACTTATCGAAAGGACTACGATAGATCCCCTTCACTTGTGGGTCATCAGGCTTGAACTACTAGCCTTGGAGGGCGTTGCGGCTGAGGTTGCGGTGGACGATGATGTCGGGGTATCGGCTCCGGCGTGATGGAGGAGGGCGGCGGTTGATGGGTGGGATGGGGTGGCGGACGGAGGACACCGGGGTTTCGCGGCTGGTGGAGAGGTAGTTTTGGTACCCACGGAGTATGAATGGGGAATCAGACGGGGGCGGGGTGAGCTAAGGGAGAACCATGTTTCGGTCTAGGACGCGCTTGTTTTTGGCTTTTTTGAACAGATGGGACGCTCTTGTTTGAAATTTGGGGAAAGTACAAACTTTGCCCCCCTCTTAAATTTCGGACCTACTGTGGGTCGGGGGTAGGATGGTAATCCTAGGTGTCCCAAATAGTGGGCGGGAGCGATTTCGGCCGCGCGGATGTGTGCTTAGGCGACCATTGTGTATAAATGTTTTTCGGAGGCGGTTATGTGGTGTCTAGATGAAGCTACAAACCTACCCCGGTTTAGACCTTTGGACGTTGGGCCGGTAGGTTTCACAGGTCGGAGTTAGAAAAGTAATTTCCTTCTACTACCAAACATTGGTCTCATGCGGTTTCGGGCGAGTAGAGGCTCTTTTGGCGCTTCGTTCGAAATTTTGAAACAGAAGCATTCACGTTTAGAGTACTCTTGAACTTTGAGGATTGACCTAAATAGGCAACGTTAAATTTGACCTTGTATGTTTGAAAACCTCATTAAATTATCCGCTTCTTTTTGAAATTTTGACACTTGAAAATCCTATAACTACGATTATTTTGGAATGGAGGAGCTAATTTTGAATCTATTTTGTACACGACTATATATGCTATTATGTACAAAATCATAGCAAAGATTGGTGCCCCCATAATTTAGGTATGATTTACAAATGCCATGATATCGAATTCAAATAATTGAATGGACTTCATGTTGAATTTGATTTTTTTAAACCACCTTAAGTTGAATTCAAATGTATACTAGTTCATAGCTAGCTATTTATAATGTTAATTGTGTAACTTTCGTATGTATAATGTGCTTTACACACACAACATGAACTATACTCATGTTTATATTCGATTGCTAAAGCGATGCATTGTCTGGAGTTCAAAATACTAACTATGTGGATCAATTATGTCGAATAATAACATAGACATGCTCAAATTCGATAGAATCTAGATGTCTGATGGATCAATGATCGTTCCTTACGCGAATTGGATACAATTTATATCTTTAATCAATGTGTACATCAGTCTTTTACGTGTAGTTTCACTCTCCATCAGTGGTCTCTCACACATGCTCACACACTCTCTCCCGAGGTGTCTTTCTCGCATACATGCTCTCGATATAACCCTCCCTCCCTCTCGTAACCATTTACGACTGTTTTCACTAACCTTTATCACAAGCACTCTTCCTCTCACAAGCATACACACGCACAATCCCCATCGACCCTTTCTATATACAGCTATGGAGCGTCTTAGAGACAAGATACCAACTATCCTATGCGACCTTGAGTAGATATATCCTCCAGCCTTCTTTGATGTGATGGTGCATTTGGCTGTTCATCTGCTTGATGAGGCACTACTTAGAGGTCCAGTACAGTATGGCTGGATGTACCCTATTGAAAGGCGGCTCGGCACTTTCAAGGGCTATGTTAGGAACAGAGCTAGACCCGAGGGTTCCATTGCAGAGGCCTACATTGCTACAGAAGCGTTGACATTCTGCTCAAAATACATTGAAACAACTGATCAGCTTAGCAAAGAGGTGGGTGAAGACAATCCCGAGCTCAATGTTTTCGATTATTCTGTTCGAGTTACAGGGAAGAGTTGACAAGAGGACAAACCTAAAGATTTGGACAAAACGGTTTGGTATGTTTTGAATAACTATCCTAAGATACTACCTTATATCAAGTAAGTGCTAAGTACTGCAGCTTATACATCGTAATCTACTAAACTTGCAGCACATTCTTATATATTTAGATGTTTGACGCGATCACTATGTTGTGCAGCATCCACAAAAAGGAGTTACTGCCGCAAAATCCAAGAAACATTGACAAACTGGTTATGGCAGGATTTGCGAAATGGTTAAAGAGCCATGTAAGCTTTTGAATTGCACTGTCAGTTTTTTTAATATATTGAGTACATAAGATGATCAACTTGTCTATTTTCTAACCATAGGTTAAGAAGATGCGGGAGGATGGGCAGGCAGTTGATGATGCCCTTTACGCACTAGCAATGGGTCCTGATACTCGGGTAAGACATTATGAATCTTGCTTTGTTGGAGATGTGCGCTACAACACCCTTGCACGCGACGAAGGCAGGAAGACACAAAACAGTGCCATCATGAGCACGGATACGTACGACAGAGAGACAACTGAAATGTATGCTAACATAACAGACATTGTTCAATTGCAGTATATCTCCAGTTTCGAGGATCATCGGTGTGTGGTTCTGTTGTGTTGTCATTGGTATAACCTGTTTTCCAGGATCGCAAAACCCAGAGCTGATGATTATTTCAAATCCATCAATGTCAAGGCGGCGTACCAGACCAATGAGCCTTTTATTTTGGCAAATCAAGCAACACAAATATTTTTCTTGGAAGACACATTTGCACGTAGCGATGACTGGAGAGTATTGCAAAGGTTTGAGCAGAGGAATTCGTTTAATGAAGTTGCACAACAGGATGATGCTTACACTGCTCCTGATGTACAAGATTCCACAGATGTTCCTAATATCTTTGAGAACCATCATGTTAATGACGCTGGCGAAAAGATTGCCTATCGTGCTGTGGACATACAAGAGTTGATCAAGAAGAAGCCAACGTTCGAGGACATTGAGGATGAAGAAGAAGATGACACTCTGGGGAATTACGATTCAGACTGATACACATGGCGAAGATGTTGACGCTGCTGCTGCGGATGATGATTAGATTGCTTTTGTGGTATTTGCCTGTCAGAAGACGTTTTTTATCTACTATGTGAAATTGTGTTTGCTATGACAACTGAAACCTGATGAACGTGTTGTTTAGTATTTTGCTGTGAGAACATCACTTGCTATGTATGTTCATTTGTGTTTGGTGATTGTATGACGACTAAAACATGATGACATTGTTGTTTAGTTGTACTCATATTTTGCTGTGAAACTTGAATTTGATGACATAGTTTGCTGTTGGACTGCAATTTGCTCGACGCCTTTGAATGGGAACAAAGCTGACCTGACAGGGCCTCTGCTAATTTATTTATTTATTACCAAAAGGGCCTATGCTATTTATTTATTTATGAGCAAAAGGGGATACCCCCCGATTTCTGTTAATAGAAATCATTAGATGTTCACAACACTACGCCCAGCCTGCTACACAGGTTTCATTCATTACTAGTTTCAGCAAAGTGCTCATGTCATAGCACTGTCGGTGTCAAAACCGGCGGATCTCGGGTAGGGGGTCCCGAACTATGCGTCAGAGGTCGATGGTAATAGGAGACAGGGGACACGATGTTTACCCAGGTTCGGGCCCTCTTGATGGAGGTAAAACCCTACGTCCTGCTTGATTAATATTGATGAATACGAGTATTACAAGAGTGGATCTACCACGAGATCGTAATGGCTAAAACCCTAAAAGTCTAGCCTATGTGATTATGAATGAGTATCCCCCTACAGACTAAACCCTCCGGTTTATATAGACACCGGAGGGGGCTAGGGTTTGTACAAAGTCGGTTACACCAGAAGGAATCTTTATATATTGGACGCCAAGCTTGCCTTCCACGCCGGAGAGAGTCCCACCTGGACATGGGATAAGTCTTTGGTCTTGTGTCTTCATAGCTTCAACAGTCCGGCAGACGAACATAGTCCGGACATCCGAGGACCCCCTAATCCAGGACTCCCTCAGTAGCCCCTGAACCAGGTTTCAATGACAAGAAGTACGGCGCGTAGATAGTTCGGCATTGCAAGGCGGGTTCCGTTCCGAATAGTCTTCTGAATACAACAAATGTGTCCGGCTCTGCAAAATAAGTACCACATACCACTATAGAGAATATAATATCCCACGAGTCCAATCTGGTGACAATCTTCTTTGTAGTACGACATTACGTCACCATCCGATTATAATACTGTATCGTTTATGATCCTGCCCTTCCACGTTTCAAGACGTGGGTTTATTGGCACGTCTTGTCAAAGCAGAGATTGTGTCCCCTTATTGTGGGATTCTCATCATTACGGACGTGGATAACTCAACCATCCAGGTGGCATTATCCCTTAGGAATAGGCACGTTTTGTGGCCGGGGAGGAGGAGACGTTCAGTATTCGTTGCCTTTATAAAGGAATTAAGACCCGACTGTTTTGTCGTCAATCCTTCCTCCAATTTCGTCGACCCCGAGTTCCGACACCCAAGGCTCAAACCAACTGTTTCGAGCTTCCAATTATGTCTGGATCCAACGCTAAGGGACGCTGGGGGCCTCCTCCGTCACGGAGGAGGACGTTGCAAAGCTCCGGGTGGCAAGATACCTGACCGCGGAGATCTCCCACTGGCTACCTGCACAAGGGCAGGTTATCCCTAGTCCCAGATCTGGTGGGAGGATCGTCTTCATCCCGCACTTCCTCCAAGGGCTAGGGTTTGCTCTTAATCCCTTCGTTCGAGGGCTCATGTTCTATTACGGACTAGACTTTCATGATCTAGCTCCAAACTCTCTTCTTCACATCTCGACATTCATCGTCGTGTGTGAGGCCTTCCTCCGAATTCCTCCACACTTCGGCTTGTGGCTCAAAACCTTTTATGTGAAGCTGAAGGTGATCGATGGGAAGCAAACGGAATGTGGCAGCGCCGAGGTGAGCAAACTTGTCGATGCTCCTTGGCCCAACGGCTCTTTCGCAGACTCCGCCGAACTGTGGCAACGGGAGTGGTTCTACATCACCAAACCTCGCGACACGAAGTGGGTCGCCACGTCGGCGTTCCGGTCCGGCCCTCCATTACAGCTAGTGTAATGGATTAACAAGGGGCAGGGCTAGCGATCAACAGATGAAGTGCTGACGCTACAAAGCCGTATCCGTAGCCTTATTGAAAAGGACACCGATCTCATTAATATAGTCCAGGTGATGTTGGTCCGACAGGTCCTGTCGTGCCAGCATAGGCCCCTCCGCATGTGGGAGTTCAACCCGGAAAGACCATGGACTCTCCAGCACTTCCTTGACATTACGCATGAAGGAATGTGGAATTTATTCTTCGGACCACGAAAAGAGTGGCCGGATACTACCGAAGACACTGGCCTTGACCGCCATCATCCGGATACATCGGTAAGCTCTCAACTCCGAACATTTTCTAGCCGAGCACCTTCACAGCTCCTAACGGAACTATCGTTGACCAGGACTGGATCAGAAAGGCAGAGAGAATCAGGTGTCCGGCTCCTCTTCCCGAAGACTCGGCGAATCCCGTATTGACAAGGATGCTAACGCCAGCGCCATATCAAAGGTCCATGGAGGAGGAAAAGGAGGAGAGGAAGGAAGTCAAAGGTATATCAGGCACGATGCCCGGGGGGATCGAATCTCCCTCCTCTGGCGGGAAGAAAAGGGTCGCCTCCGAAAACTTGGAGACGGACGCCCCTAAACGAGGGAGAATGTCTCCATTGGATGGTTCGGGCTCGGAAAACGACATAATCGCACAAGTCCTTCATCAGGACAAGCCTTCGGCCGAATCGTAAGTGAATCTAAAGTGCTCCGAACACATCCCATTAATTTCTAATTACCAGAATAATGTTTAAGATATATATTTTGTAGTCCGGCTCGCAACTTACCTCAGCAGTCCTCCTCCTCGGGGGATCTCCGTCCAGAGATGATGGAAAGCGAGATGCCTCCTCATACTTTCTCCCCCGACAGGGCGGATGACTCCGAAGTGTCATCCCGGAGAGTCCCTCCCGATCAAAAGGAGGCGCCGGAGACCCTCAAGACTAGGCCAGAAGGTGATACTTCGGCCACCAAGGGTCCGGATTGCGCTGACCCAACAGGGACGAATAATAAAGGGTCTGGCAAGTCTGGTGCGGAGCCGGAGACAGTCCTGGAGTCGAGTAGACCGATCCCTCCACCGGGAGTTTTGACTCCTACGGCCGCTCCCAATAATCCGTAAGCGCCGAGCATTGTGACAGGCATGTTGCAACGTGCGTCTGTCTCAGAGGAGCACCACACTTTAATGAGTACGGTGGTCGAAAGGATTCTGTCCGCGAGAAGCGGATTGAATGAAGCCTGCATGAGCCTGCTAAGAGGTTTTGAGGTATGTGTTGTATTTTAACGGCATTTTGCCATGCAAGAATGAACCTGTATATAGGTAGTAGCCCCTGAGACTCTGATTGATGTCGAGAGACGCAATCAAAGGATCAAAAGAAAGATACTATCTCTGATATGTTTTGGTAAATTTCTCGTGCAGGCTGTGACTTCCATGACGACTGCGCATGCTTCAGAGGTGGAAAGGTTGAAGCAAAAGCTTGAGGTGGCGGATGACGACATCACCCTTATACACAGGCGACTCGACGAGGCACAGGGTATGTGTAGTACAGGTAGTATAGTATAAGCGTGATGCTCAAAAGTCAGTGTACTTACATGTGTGCATATGCACATGGTTCTGCTGCTCTAGAGGCTCTCCGGGCGGAACTACGTCAGGCCAAGGAGCAAGCCAGGAGAAGCAAAGCGGCTGCCGATAAGGCGGCTGATGAGTTAAGGGCCGAATAGGCCGCTCGGCTTCAATGCAAAGAAAAGATATATAATCTGACGCACGAGCTAAAGGACTCCCGTGTTCGGTGTGAAGTCCTTGAGAAGGACAAGAAAGCCAATGCTATTGATCTCGATAAGGCCTGTCAAGAGGCTAGAGAAGCACGGTCTGAGTCCAGGGTAGCGCGGGAGGAAGTCCGGCAAGCTGGGGAGATATTAGCTGGGAAGCCGTTCCTGTTACAGGCTAAATTCGGCGATCCAAAGTATGCGCCATTAAAGCAAGTGTGGAGCTCGGCAGATACCCTCTTGGACTTGCCGAAGAGTGTCTCCGATGCGACGCAGTTTTTGCAGGCGCAAGAAGGTCATGTGACAGAGAAATTGTTCTGGTCGCAATTTAGTGGGCCGGAGCGTTCGCAGTTACTGAACGAATAGATGATTCTGTGGGCCGAGCTCCATAAGCTGTCCGGATCTGCTATGAGGGACGTTGTGGGCCATCTTTGGCCAACTGAGCCGGTTCTGAATAGCTACTTCGGGTTAGTGCAGCGGCTTGTGGAAGCGGTGCCATGTATCGACGCCATTAAGCGGTCAACGTGCATAGAAGGTGCACGGATGGCCTTTGCCCGCATCAAGACAATTTGGGCAAAGATGAAGGCGACGGATATTGCGGCAAGAGTTCCGCCCAAGGGCAAGGAACATCACGCACCAGAGTTTTATTTTGAAGATGTCCTAGCAGGTACCCACATAATAGAGGGTCAATGCTCGAAAAATGTAATGTTCGAGTAGGATATTCCAAGATTGTAAGAAACAATGAAATAGTATGGCTATGCTTGGTTTTATGCATTTTGCCTAAAAATATGTGGTGCCTCCTGTGCGGCCGTTTATATAATCTGAAAGATAACCAGTCGTCGGCTTCTGCCCCCTCGCACATAGTGCGGGGGTGTTCGGAAAAACGCTTGATCACTCTTGACCCAACGTCTTGGTCCATTAAGGAGGTGTCAATGCGGCGAACTAGACAATCGGACTATAGGGTTCTAACACTTTCACTTAGCCATAGGAGTTTGACGGCGGGGCTAGGATATAGCCCCTGGTACGTGCACAGCCTGTCTAGGTGCGTTTACATACGTGACCAAAAGAATGGTCCTTCGTTTAACGCGAAGGGAATCGCGAAGATTCCGGTAAGTCATTGAGTGGTTGACCAGCTCTCGCCACATCATGACAGTCAGTTTTCGGCTTTCTCTACTAAGGTGTTCATCCGGGCCAGCCAGGACACAATCGCAGTAGTTCTCCCTTTACTACCTTAGTCGATGGAGCGGAACGTAAGGTAGCAACTACAGGAGCCGGGCAACCCAACTATTGACCAAAGACATGATTCGGAGCTGATGCGTATAAGGCCAAAACTCGTGACGCCGAAGTGCGCTGAGAAAGCTGTTCGGACTTTTGGCGGCTAAAAACTTTTTTTGCCGGATCGAGCCCCTGGCGACTTACGTCTAGGTGCGCTCTTGACATAAAAAAGGAATGCCAATCGCATAAAAAAGAAAAGGCGACGGTGTAGAACACCTTTGTCCGAGCTATATAACATGTCGGGGTGCCCTTGGCTTAAAAAGGGGCGTTATACAGGCTTTGAAAAATTTGTGGTCTTACGATGATCATTCGGACCTCCTGTCGCACGTCTGCGTTGCCATGCTTTGGTGTAAAGGACTTCTCAGCTTGAGTAGCGTTAAGCTATTGAATGGTTCGGAAGAGTCCGGAAGGTGATCGCGTTCTGAGTCACCTGTGATAAATAATGAAAGTTAGTTTATAAAAGAAAGGGATAAAAATTGTATAGTGTGATCCGCACTGTAAGCCTGTCTGCCTAATGCTTCCACCAATGACCAGGATATTTTCCGTGTATGATTATGCATGCGTGGTACAAAACTTCGCGAGTGTATAGGGTGGACGACGGAGGCCCAATTGCTAGTCCAGTTGTGCGGTCACTTGGTCCTGCTTAATAGCAACCTGCGGCTTAATGGCCGATGTGGTATGCGGCCTAAAAGGCTGATGTTGTATGCGGCCTGACAAGGCCATTCTCTACTTCGACTGTAAGAGCCGTATTGTGTACTTTGGTGACGTGGGGTCGGTCAATGATTGGGTCAGCAGTCCGAGTTTCCGATCTGTTGTGGTGGGCCGGGGGATCTTCCTCCACCACGTATATCATGTTTACCATTTTTACCTCGGGGGGAAATTGTTTCTGACCCCCGGTGTGTGGTTGGCCGGTCTCTGCATCGTCGCTGTTGTAGGGCGGCCCCTTTCCCTTGTGTTCGGCATTTAACTTGCCTGCTTGCTTGAAGACCCAACAACTTCTGTTGGTGTGATTAGCTAGCTTATTCAGGGTGCCGTGGATCTGGCAGGGCCGATCTAGTATTTTGTCTAGGTTGGATGCTCAGGGAGTCCTGGATTAGGGGGTCCTCGGATGTCCGGACTATGTTCGTCTGCCGGGCTGTTGAAGCTATGAAGACACAAGACCGAAGACCTATCCTGTGTCCATGAGGGACTCTCTCCGGCGTGGAAGGTAAGCTTGGCGTCCATGATATAAAGATTCCTTCTGGTGTAACCGACTTTGTACAAACCCTAGCCCCCTCCGGTGTCTATATAAACCGGAGGGTTAGGTCTGTAGGGAGATTCATACTCATTCATAATCACATAGGCTAGACTTTTAGGGTTTTAGCCATTACGATCTCGTGGTAGATCCACTCTTGTAATACTCGTATTCATCAATATTAATCAAGCAGGACGTAGGGTTTTACCTCCATCAAGAGGGCCCAAACCTGGGTAAACATCGTGTCCCCTGTCTCCTGTTACCATCGACCTCTGACGCACAGTTCGGGACCCCCTACCCGAGATTCGCCGGTTTTGACACCAACAGTGGTGCTTTCATTGAGAGTTCCACTGTGTCGTCTCCAAAAGGTTCGATGGCTCCTTCAATCATCTTCAACGACGCGGTCCAGGGAGAGACTTTCCTCCCCGGACCGATCTTCGTGTTCGGCGGCTTCGCACTGCGGGCCAATTCGCTTGGCCATCTGGAGCAGATCGATAGCTACGCCCCTGGCCATCAGGTCAGATTCGGGAGCTTGAATTATGTTGCCGATGTCCGTGGAGACTTGATCTTCGACGGATTCAAGCCCATGGCAGTCACTCCCCGCCACCACGATGAACACGACTTAACTCTGTCATCGGCCCAAACTCAGGGGATAGCACCTGTAACCGCTTCGGCCTTAGATCCGGAGCAGATCGCGGCGTCCGAGGACGAGGGGCTCAGTCCCGCCGCGGAATCCGTAGATCTCACGGCGGTGGAGCCGCACACCGTCTCGACTCAGAACGGGGCTGGTGTCTTCGGAATCCCGAATCCTTCTCCGGCTATGGAATCCAAACCGCGTGGATCCGCGCTCATCGACCTAGATCAGGCGCCGATCTTTGAGTTCACTTCTGCGGATAGTTTCCGGCACTCACCCTTGGGCGATGTGCTAAATTCACTAAAAGCCCTCTCCTTAACGAGTGGCGCACAGCCGAACTATACCCGGTTTGAACTGGAGGCTGATAATGGAGGATTTCGCTCCCCACCCACCACCCACTTCATAGCCATTGTCGAAGACTTAACCGACATGCTTGACTATGGCTCCGAAGACTTCGACGGTATGGATGACGATGACGGAGAAGAGCAGGCAGAGCAGCCACCGCGTACAAGGCGCTGGATAGCCACCTCCTAATATGACGTATACATGGTGGGAACACCCAAAGATAACAACGGTGACAAGCACTACAGGAATCAGCTATTTTGCCGTCTGCCACGGCGGACGGCAAAGGCACGAACGGCGGACGGCAAAGGCCTTTGCTGTCAGCCGCAGACGGTAAAAGGCTTCGGCAAAGTAGGCTACGGTAAACAGCTACTTTGCCGTCTGCTTCCTGGCGGCTGACGGCAAAGGCCCTTTGCCGTCTGCCGCGGACGGCAAAGAGGGCGGACGGCAATAATTATGCTCTCAGTCCGTTAAGTGGCTAACGGCAGGCCTTTGCCGTCCGCTGGCAGACGACAAACTTTCTACTGCCTTTGCCGTCTGCCAGCGGACGGCAAACTTTCTACTGTCTTTGACGTCCGCCATATGATGTCATCTACACGTCACTACATGGCAGGCCTTTGCCGTTCGCCGCTGACGGCAAAGAGCCTCAAGCCTTTGATGTCTGCCACTGTAGGCAAACTGACCAAATGGGTCAGCTCCCAGGAAGCACAGCTGGATGCCACGTGCCTTCTTTGCCGTCCGCCGCGGACGGCAAAGGGCCCGTTGCCGTCGGTGGCAGACGGCAAAGAGCCTGCATATTGGCTCTTTTTTCTGTTTTTTATTAAATCCAACAATTTTCACAGCAAATATATATGACATGTATAGATATATTCACAGGCATTCATATCACAAAATTCCATCCATAAACAAAGTTCCTTCATACATAAACAAAGTTCCATCCATAAACAAAGTTCCTTCATACATAAACAAAGTTCCTTCATACATAAACAAAGTTCCATTCATATCACAAAGAGCCTTCATACATAAACAAAGTTTCATCCATACATAAACAGGAAGACTAGAACAAGAAGAGTAGCTTCCATGAAGTGAATGAAATCTGCAAAATGGCAAAATAAGAAAGTTAGAAATAGGTGACTAGAACAAGAAGAGTAGAACAAGAAGAAGACTAGAACAAGAAGAGTAGAACAAGAAGAAGACTAGAACAAGAAGAGTATGTCATTTATGAGCTAACTTACGTGAAATGGATCATATATGAGCTAACTAAGTTGAAATGGATCGTTTATGAGCTAGCTAAGGTGAAATGGATCATTTATGAGCTAACTTAGTTGAAATGGGTCGTTTATGAGCTAACTAAGGTCAAATGGATCGTTTTTGAGGTAACTAAGGTGAAATGGATCGTTTTTAGCTAACTTAGGTGAAATGGATCATTTATGAGCTAACTTAGCTGAAATGGATCGTTTTGAGCTAACTTAGGTGAAATGGATCATTTATGAGCTAATTTAGTTGAAATGGATCTTTTTGAGCTAACTTAGGTGAAATGGATCATTTAAGAGCTAACTTAGGTGAAATGGATCATTTAAGAGCTAATTTAGGTGAAATTGATCGTTTTTAGCTAACTTGGTGAAATGGATCGTTTATGAGCTAAATTAGTTGAAATTGATCGTTTATGAGATAACCTAGGTAAGATGGGTCATTTTGGAGTTAACCTAGGTGAAATGGGTCATTTTAAAGCTAACGTAGGTAAAATGGATCATTTAGGAGCTAATCTAGGTAAAATGGGTCATTTTTGAGCTAACTTGGATGAACTGGATCATTTATAAGCTAACCTAGGTAAAATGGGTCATTTTAGAGCTAACTTAGGTAAAATGGATCGTCTATGAGCTAACTAAGCTAATTATGCAATTTTTGACATAAGTAAGCTAAGTACAGATCGTTTTAGAGCTAACTTAGGTAAAATGGATGGTTTTGGAGGTCAGTAAGCTTATTAAGTCATTTTGGAGGAGAAGAAGCTAAGTCTAGGTCATTATGGTAAGCATTGGAGGAAATAAAGCTAAGTCTAGGTCTTTATGCATGTGTTAAGCAAAACACTAGATAAACTTACCAAGATCCAGGAGGTGTAGGAGCGGGGTGGCTCGTGTCGGTAGCTGGAGAAGGATCGTGCGATGCTTGTCTGGAGTTACGCTGCACCAAAGATCATTTCCAATGTCTTGTTAGCATGATGACGCTCAAATGTTAAGACTAGCAAGTAATGTCCATTCAAATAAAACTCACCGTGGTCCCAGGAGCAATCACTGGCATCGGCAGAGCGGTCTGACCTGTCTTCGCACACAGACTGCACATTTGGTTTCGACGACTCAGTCATACTAGTTAGTAATGAGACAAACACTACATGAATGTTTTGGCTAATCTGCAGAAGAAACTTACCACAAGGAGCTCGTACATGGCCCTTGCTTGCATGTCATTCCATGCCCTCTCCTCCTCCATCATCTTTGTCGTCCTCTCCTCCAACTCCCGCTGCCTCTCCGCCGCCTCCGCCAGAAGTTTCTCCGTTCTATCTCTCTCACTCTGTATAGCAGCCTGCAACACCACTCACATGACCATTTGTAATCATTGATGGAAGCGCACACAATGTAATGGAGAAAGATAACTGAGTACGTATCACTAACCTTGATGGTGAGTTGCACTGGCCGTTCACGAGGCCTTATCTCAGGAGCGGAGCTCGACTGGCGCGCCTTGATCTCCGGGAGAGTGCTAGGACAACGGATAAGTCCATCTCCAATGGCTATGGAGCCATGGGACCTCCCGCCACCAGATATCATCACCAGCTCTGGATCAATGGGACCCTGGCTCGGGTTAAAGTCCTCCCCTTTCCTCGCCTTCCCCTCATCTCTATATCTCACGAGCTTGTTGTGGGAGGAGATGTTGGTGAAGTTGTTTGCATCATCGAGGTCAGACTGAGAGAAAGCCTTGACTTTCTTGAAAGAGGCAGTGTGGGCCATGGCATACAGGTCGTACACCTCTGGCACCTTATCCGCCTTATTGTAGCGTGCCTGAAAGAGAGAAACAATGAAAATTATTAATTAAAGGGCTCAAGCTAGCATGATGAATGAATTGCATGAATCATGAAGCAAACCACATACCCAGTTCCGCCCGAACTGATATAAGTTGGAGCTGCCTTGATGGTGTGGCACGCCTTCCATTTGGGCACGTTTGTCCTTGGCCTCGTTGTGGAGGGCTAGCCATTCTTTTCAGGACCACTCATCGACCAACACCTCCCAACAATCCATCCGATCCGCACACCATCTCGGAGGCGCCTAAGTTAGCAAATAGAAACTTGAGCGCTACGGCTAAGAATTACTAAATGAAGGAACTTAAGTAGAAGGCCTTAAGAATTACCTTCATGTACTGCTCCTTACTCAGGAACTTATCGCGGCACACCGGCTTGGTCTTCTTGATACCACGCAAGGCGTAGTAGTCTCAAACAGCCTGCACCTGAGCCTCGTGCCGTAAGTTCTGGAGTAGGCGCTTGCAGACGTTCTCGATAACATGTGCCGCGTCCTCCTCGTATCCCTCCTCACACCTGTAGAATGTCTGCAATCAAATGAGACAATATTGATTAGTACAATTAATAACTAGCTAGTTGAAGATTTTTAAATGTGTAAAGGAGAAATTACCCAGAACTTTCTGATCACCATGTCTGCCCTCGTGTCGCACACGACACCGTCGATAATCTCATCCGGCGGGGCCGGGGCAGCCACGTAGTGCTCCCAGCTCAATCCAAGCTCTGGAAGCCGACCCTCACCAGGCAACATGACAAACCCCGGGAAGTTTTGCCGGCAAAGAACTCCAAGGACGGAGTTGGGCCGGCGGACACTATGATGGTGGTCCCAACCCCTGCAGCATGACAAGGCCAACGCATTAGTTATTTGAAGAAACGTGAATGCACAAGGTACAAAAATATTAAATGCACTTACGTACCTCTCCCCATTAGGGAAAATCAACCACCTCTGCTCGCGGGTCGCCAGCACGGACGGGAGCCGTGTAGCACCACGTTGGTAGACGGTGCCCCCCTCCTCCTCAAGATCAGTCGGCTCCCCGCCATCATCAGCATGGCCACTCGGCTCCTCGGGCTGATCCGGCCAGGTACCCCATCCGGACGTGTGCTCCTCCGGGGTCTCATGGGCCGAAGGCCAGTCGACCCGAGGCTCGTGGGCCCAAGACCCGTGGATTGGGTTCATTTTCCCATGCAATAAACAAAGAGGATGTGTACCCAGAGAACAACAGGGGAGGCACTGACGAAATTTATGCGTCGGATCCGGAGCAAAGCATATGGGAAAACGAACCCAATCTAAACATACTCGGGTGTGGTGTCAGGGTGTCGGTGTCGGGGTGTTGTGTCGGGGTCGGGGTCTCGGGGTCGGGGTGTCGGGTCGGGGTCGGGGTGCCGTGTCGGGGTCGGGGTGTCGGGTCAGGCTCGGGGTCGGGGTGTCGGTGTCGGGGTCGGGGTGCCGGGTCGGGGTCGGGGTGCCGTGTCGGTGTCGGGGTCGGGGTGTCGGGTCAGGCTCGGGGTCGGGGTGTCGGGGTCGGGGTCTAGGGGTCGGGGTGTCGTGTCGGGGTGCCGGGTCGGGGTCGGGGTGCCGTGTCGGGTCGGGGTGCCGTGTCGGGTCGGGTTTTTTTCCTCTTTTTTCCTTTTCTTCTTCCTATTCTTCCTTTTCTTCCTTTTTTTCCTTCTTCTTCTTCTTCTTCTTCTTCTTCTTCTTCTTCTTCCTCCTCCTCCTTTCCTTTTTCCTCTTCTTCTTCTCCTCCTCTCCTCTTTTTTCTTCTTCTTCTTCTTCCTCTTCTTCTTTTTTCTTCTTCTCCTCCTCCTCTTCTTCTTCCTTTCCTTTTTCCTCTTCTTCTTCTCCTCCTCTCCTCTTTTTCTCTTCTTCTTCTTCTTTCCTCAAACTAAACTAAACCTAAAACTAAAACTAAACTAAAACTAAACCTAAAACTAAAACTAAAACTAAATCTACACTAAAACTAAAACTAAAAAGGAAAAAACAGAAAAAACAGAAAAAAGGAGGGGGGCTCACCTGGGGCAGGGCCGGTGGAGGAGGAGGCCAGTGGAGGAGGGGGGCGGGGCGGTGGAGGAGGTGGCCGGTGGAGGAGGTGGCCGGGGCGCGGGGGCGGCCTGGGGCGGCGGGGGGCCGGGCCCGGGGCGGCGGGGGGCTGGGGCGCGGGGGGGCCGGGGCGGCGGGGGGCCGGGGCGGGGGGGGGGGGCGACGGGGCGGTGGGGCGGCGGGGGGCCGGGGCGGTGGGGCGACGGGGCGGCGGGGGCGACGGGGCAGCGGGGGCGACGGGTGGTGAGGCGACGGCGCCGGGCGGCAGTGGCGACGGGGCGGGGGGCCGGTGGGGCGGCGGGGTGGTGGGGCGACCGGGCGGCGGCGAGTGGTGGGGGCAGCGGCGCGCGGCGGGCGGCGGCGGCGGCGGTGGGGTGGGAAGTGGTGGCGGGGCTCGCCGAGGAGAGAACAGAGTAACGGGCGGGGGGGGGGGGGTACGGGCCGTTAGGTAGTGTCCTCTTTGCCGTCCGCCCTTTTGCCTCTTTGCCGTCTGCTGGCATACGGCAAAGAGGTGGGCCGTTAAGTTTTTTCCAAACGGGCGGGGGGTGGGGGCCACCTCTCTCTTTGCCGTCTGCTGGCGGACGGCAAAGATTCTTTGCCGTCCGCTGGCGGACGGCAAAGAGCTCGCAGATGGAAAGAGCTTCTTTGCCGTCTGCCGTTTCTTTGCCGTCTGCTTTTGGGTAGCTGATGGCAAAGAGCTTCTTTGCCGTCTGCTAGCAGACGGCAAAGAGCTGGCAGATGGCAAATTAGCTGATTCCAGTAGTGAAGGAGGATGATCCAATTAAGGATACACCCTCGGAAATACAGCAAAAACACCGACGGCAGCGGCGTCGCTCTAAACCATGCCACAGCAAAAGCAGCAATACCGGCACAGGAGACAACATCACTCCGGACGATGCCGAAGACATCAACGAAGACCCCGTTGAGCGAACGTCCGAATAGAACGAACGGGAAGATGGGCACACTAGCCCTCAGGATTAGGCCACCAACGAAAAATCGGAGGACAGTAATTATCTTCCGCCCTCTGAGAATGAGGTGAGCCTTGGCACATAAGAATTCATCATGCCTGAGGAACCTCTCGAGCAGGAACGCTTTAAGCTTCAGCTAATAGCGACTGCAAGGAGCCTGAAAAAGAAGCAGCAGCAGCTTCAAGCTGATCAGGATCTGCTCAACGACAGATGGACTCACGTCCTGGCTGCCGAGGAACATGGCCTTGGACACCAGCCAAAGAGTTACCCGAAGCGAAAACTGCTACCCCAATTTGACGACGAGGCGCTGGCGCCCGTCCGAACACCTCACAATGCGGCTGAACGACCACCTCGTGGCAGGGATAAAGCGGCTATACAAGCCGAACACCAGCCCGTGTTACCTCGCCGTACACACAGAGGCACTACAGCTCGGGAACACACGTACGACCTACGACAAGACCTGGATAACAGAGCAGGTCACACAAGATCGATCTACGGATCACGGCGACGCGTCCCAATACGCGACGACGGCCACTGGGCCGGACGCCCCAGGCATAATCGTGCCTGGGCCGAATACCGCATATGGACTCCATCCGAATTGCGCCATGATTTGGCTCGATACAGGGGCGCCGCACACCCCACCTGCTTTACAGATGAAATAATGGAGCATGAGTTCCCCAAAGGGTTTAAACCCATGAATATCAAATCATACGATGGAACAACAGACCCCGCAGTATGGATAAAGGATTTCCTTCTCCATATCAATGTGGCCCGCGGTGACAATCTACACGCCACTAAATACCTCCCACTTAAACTCAAGGGACCAGCTCGGCACTGGTTAAACAGCCTACCCCATAATTCCATTGGTAGTTGGAAGGATCTTGAGGATGCCTTCCGCAATAACTTCCAAGGGACATATATCCGGCCACTAGACGCCGATGACCTAAACCACATTATCCAGCAGCCCGACGAATCAGTGAGGCAACTTTGGACTAGGTTCTTAATTAAAAAGAACCAAATTATCAACTGTCCAGACGCGGAAGCCCTCGCGGCCCTCAAACATAGCGTCCGAGACGAGTGGCTTGCTCGCCACCTTGGTCAAGAAAAACCGAAGTCCATGACAGCCCTTACGACCCTGATGACCCGCTTTTGCGCGGGAGAGGACAGCTGGCTCGCTCGCAGAAGTAACAACTCTAATGATCCGAGCACTTCCGAAGTACGAGACGGCAATGGCAAGCCACGACGCGTCAAGCATAAGCATCGCACCAATACCAAAGACACGAGCAATACGGCGGTCAACGCCGGATTTAGAGGTTCCAAGCCCGGACAACGGAAACAGCCATTTAAGGCTGACAGAGATGGGGCATCCAACCTAGACAAAATACTAGATCGGCCTTGCCAGATCCACGACACCCTGAATAAGCTAGCCAATCACACCAACAGAAGCTGTTGGGTCTTCAAGCAAGTAGGCAAGTTAAATGTCGAACACAAGGGAAAGGGGCCGCCCAGCAACATCGACAATGATGAGACCGGCCAACCACACACCGGGGGTCAGAAACAATTTCCCCCGAGGTAAAAACGGTAAACGTGATATAGTGGCAGAGGAAGATCCTCCAGCCCACCACAATAGATTGGAAACTCGGATCGCTGATCCAATCATTGACGGACCCCACCTCACCAAAGTACATAATACGGCTCTTACAGTCGAAGTACAGAACGGCCTTTTTAGGCCGCATACAACATCGGCCTTTTTAGGCCGCATACCACATCGGCCATTAAGCCGCAGGTCGCTATTAAGCAGGACCAAGTGACCGCACAACTAGACTAGCAATTCGGCCTCCGTCGTCCACCATATACACTCTCAAAGTTTGTACCACGCATGCATAATCATGCACGGAAAATATCCTGGTCATCGGTGGAAGCATTAGGCGGACAGGCTTACAGTGCGGACCACACTATACAATTTTTATTCCTTTCTCTTTATAAACTAACTTTCATTATTTATCACAAGTGACTCAAAACGCGATCACCTTCCGGACTCTTCCGAACCATTCAATAGCTTAACGCTAGTCAAGCTGAGAAGTCCTTTACACCAAGGCATGGCGACGCAGACGTGCGACAGGAGGTCCGAATGATCATCGTAAGACCACAAAATTTTTCAAAGCCTGTATAACGCCCCTTTTTCTCAGCCAAGGGCACCCCAACATGTTATATAGTTCGGACAAAGGTGTTCTATGCCGTCGCCTTTTATTTTTTATGCGATCGACATTCCTTTCTTATGTCACGAGCGCACCTAGACGTAAGACGCCAGGGGCTCGATCCGGCAAAAAGTTTTTAGCCGCCGAAAGTCCGAACAGCTTTCTCAGCGCACTTCGGCGTCACGAGTTTTGGCCTTATATGCATCAGCTCCGAATCATGTCTTTGGTCAATAGTTGGGTTGCCCGGCTCCTGTGCTTGCTACCTTACGTTCCACTCCATTCGCTAAGGTAGTAAAGGGAGAACTACTGCGATTGTGTCCTGGCTGGCCCGGATGAACACCACAGTAGAAAAAGCCAAAAACTGAATGTCATGATGCAGCGAGAGCTGGTCAACCACTCGATGACTTACCGGAATCTTCGCGATTCCCTCCGTGTTAAACGAAGGACTGTTCTTCTGGTCACGTATGTAATGCACCTAGGCAGGCTGCGCACGTACCAGGGGCTATATCGTAGCCCCGCCGTCAAATTCCTATGGCTAAGTGAAAGTGTTAGAACCCTATAGTCCGATTGCCTGGTTCGCCGCATTGACACCTCCTTAATGGACCAAGAAGTTGGGTCAAGAGTTATCAAGCGTGGTTCCGAACACCCCTGCACTATGTGCGAGGGGGCAGAAGCCGACGACTGGTTATCTTTCAGATTATATAAACGGCCGCACAGGAGGCACCACATATTTTTTAGGCAAAATGCATAAAAACAAGCATAGCCATACTATTTCATTGTTTTTTACAATCTTGGAATATCCTACTAGAACATTAAATTTTTCGAGCATTGACCCTCTATTATACGGGCACCTGCTAGGACGTCTTCAAAATAAAACTCTGGCGCGTGATGTTCCTTGCCCTTGGGCGGAACTCTTGCCGCAATATCCGTCGCCTTCATCTTTGCCCAGATTGTCTTGACGCGGGCAAAGGCCATCCGTGCACCTTCTATGCACGTTGACCGCTTAATGGCGTCGATACGTGGCACCGCTTCCACAAGCCGCTGCACTAACCCGAAGTAGCTATTCGGAACCAGCTCAGTTGGCCAAAGATGGCCCACAACGTCCCTCATAGCAGATCCGGACAGCTTATGGAGCTCGGCCCACTGAATCATCTGTTCGTTCAGTAACTGCGGACGCTCCGGCCCGCTAAATTGCGACCAGAACAATTTCTCTGTCACATGACCTTCTTGCGCCTGGAAAAAATGCGTCGCATCGGAGACAGTCTTCGGCAATTCCAAGAGGGTATCTGCCGAGCTCCACACTTGCTTTAATGGCGCATACTTTGGATCGCCGAATTTAGCCTGTAACAGGAACGGCTTCCCAGCTAATATCTCCCCAGCTTGCCGGACTTCCTCCCGCGCTACCCTGGACTCAGACCGTGCTTCTCTAGCCTCTTGACAGGCCTTATCAATATCAATAGCATTGGATTTCTTGTCCTTCTCAAGGACTTCACACCGAACACGGGAGTCCTTTAGCTCGTGCGTCAGATTATATATCTTTTCTTCGCATTGAAGCCGAGCGGCCTATTCGGCCCTTAACTCATCAGCCGCCTTATCGGCAGCCGCTTTGCTTCTCCTGGCTTGCTCCTTGGCCTGACGTAGTTCCGCCCGGAGAGCCTCTAGAGCAGCAGAACCATGTGCATATGCACACATGTAAGTACACTGACTTTTGAGCATCACGCTTATACTATACTACCTGTACTACACATACCCTGTGCCTCGTCGAGTCGCCTGTGTATAAGGGTGATGTCGTCATCCTCCACCTCAAGCTTTTGCTTCAACCTTTCCACCTCTGAAGCATGCGCAGTCGTCATGGAAGTCACAGCCTACACGAGAAATTAACCAAAACATATCGGAGATAGTATCTTTCTTTTGATCCTCTGATCGCCTCTCTCGACATCAATCAGAGTCTCAGGGGCTACTACCTATATACAGGTTCATTCTTGCACGGCAAAATGCCGTTAAAATACAACACATACCTCGAAACCTCTTAGCAGGTCATGCAGGCTTCATTCAATCCGCTTCTCGCGGACAGAATCCTTTTGACCACCGTACTCATTAAAGTGTGGTGCTCCTCTGAGACAGACGCACGTTGCAACATGCCTGTCACAATGCTCGGCGCTTCCGGATTATTGGGAGCGGCTGTAGGAGTCGAAACTCCCGGTGGAGGGATCGGTCTACTCAACTCCAGGACCGTCTCCGGCTCCGCACCAGACTTGCCAGACCCTTTATTATTCGTCCCTGTTAGGTCAGCGCAATCCGGACCCTTGGTGGCCGAAGTATCACCTTCTGGCCTAGTCTTGAGGGTCTCCGGCGCCTCCTTTTGATCGGGAGGGACTCTCCGGGATGACACTTCCGAGTCATCCGCCCTGTCGGGGGAGAAAGTATGAGGAGGCGTCTCGCTTTCCATCATCTCTGGACGGAGATCCCCTGAGGAGGAGGACTGCTGAGGTAAGCTGTGAGCCGGACTACAAAATGTATATCTTAAACATTATTTTGGTAATCAGAAATTAATGGGATGTGTTCGGAGCACTTTAGATTCACTTACGATTCGGCCGAAGGCTTGTCCTGATGAAGGACTTGTGCGATTATGTCGTCTTCCGAGCCCGAACCATCCAATGGAGACATTCTCCCTCGTTTAGGGGCGTTCGTCTCCAAGTTTTCGGAGGCGGCGCTTTTCTTCCCGCCAGAGGAGGGAGATTCGATCCCCCCGGGCATCGTGCCTGATATACCTTTGACTTCCTTCCTCTCCTCCTTTTCCTCCTCCATGGACCTTTGATATGGCGCTGGCGTTAGCATCCTTGTCAATACGGGATTCGCCGAGTCTTCGGGAAGAGGAGCCGGACACCTGATTCTCTCTGCTTTCTGATCCAGTCCTGGTCAACGATAGTTCCGTTAGGAGCTGTGAAGGTGCTCGGCTAGAAAATGTTCGGAGTTGAGAGCTTACCGATGTATCCAGATGATGGCGGTCAAGGCCAGTGTCTTCGGTAGTATCCAGCCACTCTTTTCGTGGTCCGAAGAATAAATTCCACATTCCTTCGTGCGTAATGTCAAGGAAGTGCTGGAGAGTCCGTGGTCTTTCTGGGTTGAACTCCCACATGCGGAGGGGTCTATGCTGGCACGGCAGGACCCGTCGGACCAACATCACCTGGACTATATTAATGAGATCGGTGTCCTTTTGAATAAGGCTCCAGATACGGCTTTGTAGCGTCAAAACTTCATCTGTTGATCCCCAGTCCTGCCCCTTGTTAATCCATGACGCTAGCTGTAATGGAGGGCCGGACCGGAACACCGACATGGCGACCCACTTCGTGCCGCGGGGTTCGGTGATGTAGAACCACTCCCGTTGCCACAGTTCGGTGGAGTCCGCGAAAGAGCCGTTGGGCCAAGGAGCATCGACAAGTTTGCTCACCTCGGCGCTGCCACACTTCATTTGCTTCCCATCGATCACCTTCGGCTTCACATAAAAGGTTTTGAGCCACAAGCCGAAGTGTGGAGGAATTCGGAGGAAGGCCTCACACATGACGATGAACGTTGAGATGTGAAGAAGAGAGTCTGGAGCTAGATCATGAAAGTCTAGTCCGTAATAGAACATGAGACCTCGAACGAAGGGATTAAGAGGAAACCCTAGCCCTCAGAGGAAGTGCGGGATGAAGACGACCCTCTCGCCAGATCCGGGAGTAGGGATAATCTGCCCTTGTGCAGGTAGCTGGTGGGAGATCTCCGCGGTTAGGTATCTTGCCGCTCGGAGCTTTGTGACGTCCTCCTCCGTGACGGAGGAGGCCACCCAGCGGCCCTTAGCGTTGGATCCAGGCATAATTGGAAGCTCGAAACAAGTTGATTTGAGCCTTGGGTGTTGGAACTCGGGGTCGACAAAATTGGAGTAAGGATTGACGACAAAACAGTCGGGGTCTCAATTCCTTTATAAAGGCAACGAATACCGAACGTCTCCTCCTCCCCGGCCACAAAACGTGCCTATTCCTAAGGGATAATGCCACCTGGACAGTTGAGTTACCCACGTCCGTAATGATGAGAATCCCACAATAAGGGAACACGATCTCTGCTTCGACAAGACGTGCCAATAAACCCGTGTCTCGAAACATGGAAGGGCAGGATCATAAACGATTCAGTATTGTAATCGGATGGTGACGTAATGTCATAATATAAAAAAGATTGTTAGCAGATTGGACTCGTGGAATATTATATTCTCTATAGTGGTGTGTGGTACTTATTTTGTAGAGCCGGACACATTTGTTGTATTCAAAAGACTATTCGGAACGGAACCCGCCTTGCAATGCCGAACTATCTGCGCGCCGTACTTCTTGTCATTGAAGCCCGGTTCAGGGGCTACTGAGGAGTCCTGGATTAGGGGGTCCTCCGATGTCCAGACTATGTTCGTCTGCCGGACTGTTGAAGCTATGAAGACACAAGACCGAAGACTTATCCCGTGTCCAGGAGGGACTCTCTCCAGCGTGGAAGGCAAGCTTGGCGTCCAAGATATAAAGATTCCTTCTGGTGTAACCGACTTTGTACAAACCCTAGCCCCCTCCGGTGTCTATATAAACCGGAGGGTTAGGTCTGTAGGGAGATTCATACTCATTCATAATCACATAGGCTAGACTTTTAGGGTTTTAGCCATTACGATCTCATGGTAGATCCAGTCTTGTAATACTCGTATTCATCAATATTAATCTAGCATGACGTAGGGTTTTACCTCCATCAAGAGGGCCCGAACCTGGGTAAACATCGTGTCCCCTGTCTCCTGTTACCATCGACCTCTGACGCATAGTTCGGGACCCCCTACCCGAGATCCGCCGGTTTTGACACCGACAGATGGCCCATCTCTGTCAGCCTTAAATGGCTTTTTCCATTGTTCGGGTTTGGAACCTCTGAATCCGGCGTTGACCGCCGTATCGCTCATGTCTTTGTTATTGGTGCGATGCTTATGCTTGACGCGTCGTGGCTTGCCATTGCCGTCTCGTACTTCGGAAGTGCTCGGATCATTGGAGATGTTACTTCTGCGAGCGAGCCAGCTGTCCTCTCCCGCGCTAAAGCGGGTCATCATGGTCATAAGGGCTGTCATGGACTTCGGTTTTTCTTGACCAAGGTGGCGAGCAAGCCACTCGTCTCGAACGCTATGTTTGAAGGCCGCGAGGGCTTCCGCGTCTGGACAGTCGATAATTTGGTTCTTTTTAATTTAGAACCTGGTCCAAAGTTGCGTGGCTGATTCGTCGGGCTGCTGGATAATGTGGCTTAGGTCATCGGCGTCTGGTGGCCGGATATATGTCCCTTGGAAGTTATTGCGGAAGGCATCCTCAAGATCCTTCCAACTGCCAATGGAATTATGGGGTAGGCTGTTTAACCAGTGCCGAGCTGGTCCCTTGAGTTTCAGTGGGAGGTATTTAGTGGCGTGTAGATTGTCACTACGGGCCATATTAATATGGAGAAGGAAATCCTCTATCCATACTGCGGGGTCCGTTGTTCCATCATATGATTCGATATTCATGGGTTTAAACCCTTTGGGGAACTCATGCTCCATTATTTCATCTGTGAAGCAGAGGGGGTGTGCTACGCCCCTGTATTGGGCCAAGTCATGGCGCAATTCGGATGGAGTCCGTATACGGTTTTCGGCCTGGGCGTGGTTATGCCTGGCGTGTCTGGCCTAGTGGCCGTCGTCATGCGTTGGGATGCGTCCCCGTGATCTGTAGATCGATCTTGTCTGACCTGCTCTGTTATCCAGGTCTTGTCGCAGGTCATACGTGTGTTCCCGAGCTGTAGTGCTTCTGATTGTGCGGCGAGGTATCACGGGTGGTGTTCGGCTTGTATAGCCGCTTTATCCCTGCCACGCGGTGGTCGTTCAGCCGCATTGTGCGGTGTTCGGACGGGCTCCAGCACATCGTCGTCGAATTGGGGTAGCAGTTTACGCTTTGGGTAACTGTTTGGTTGGTGTCCGAGGCCGTATTCCTCGGCCGCCAGGACGTAAGTCCATCTGTCGTTGAGTAAATCCTGATCAGATTGAAGCTGTTGCTGTTTCTTTTTCAAGCTCCTTGCAGTTGCTATTAGCTGCAACTTAAAGCGTTCCTGCTCGAGAGGTTCCTCAGGCACGATGAATTCTTCCGTGCCGAGGCTCACCTCATCCTCAGAGGGTGGAAGATAATTACTGTCCGCCGAGTTTTTGTTGATGGCCTGATCCTGAGGGCTAGCGTGCCCGTCTTCCCGTTCGTCATGTTCGGACATTGGCTGAACGGGGTTTTCGTTGATGTCTTCGGTGTCATCCGGAGTGATGTTGTCTCCTGTGCCGGTATTGTTGCTTTTGCCGCGGCATGGTTTAGAGCGACGCCGCTGTCGTCTGCGTTTTTGTTGTATTTCGGGGGCTGTATCCTTGATTGGATCATCCTCCTTGTCGCCGTTGCTCTCTTTTGGTGTGCCCACCATGTATACGTCATATGAGGAGGTGGCTGTCCAGCGCCCTGTACGCGGTGGCTGCTCTGCCTGCTCTTCTCCGTCATCGTCGTCCATACCGTCGAAGTCTTCGGAGCCGTAGTCAAGCATGTCGGTTAAGTCTTCGAAAGTGGCTATGAAGTGGGTGGTGGGTGGGGAGCGGAATCCTCCATTATCAGCCTCCAGTTCAAGTCGGATATAGTTCGGCTGCAGGCCACTCGTTAAGGAGAGGGCTTTTAGTGAAGTTAGCACATCGCCCAAGGGCGAGTGCCGGAAAATATCCGCGGTCGTGAACTCAAGGATCGACGCCTGATCTAGGTCGATGAGCGCGGATCCACGCGGTTTGGATTCCATAGCCCGAGACGGCTCTGGGATTCCAAAGACACCAGCCCCGCTCTGAGTCGAGACGGTGTGCGGCTCCAACACCTTGGGATCTGCGGACTCCGTGGCGGGACTGAGCCCCTCGTCCTCGGACACGGCGATCTGCTCCGGATCTAAGGCCGAAGTGGTTACAAGTGCTATCCCCTGTGTACGGGCCGATGACAGAGTTAGGTCATGTTCATCGTGGTGGCGGGGAGTGACCGCCATGGGCTCGAATCCGTCGAAGATCAAGTCTCCACGAACATCAGCAACATAATTCAAGCTCCCAAATCTGACTTGATGGCCAGGGGTGTAGCTATCAATCTGCTCCAGATGGCCAAGCGAGTTGGCCCGCAGTGCGAAGCCGCCAAACACGAAGATCTGTACAGGGAGGAAAGTCTCTCCCTGGACCACGTCGTTGAAGATGATTGATGGAGCCATCGAACCTTTTGGAGGAGACACACCGGAACTCTCAATGAAAGCACGAATGTCGGTGTCAAAACCGGCGGATCTCGGGTAGGGGGTCCCAAACTATGCGTCAGAGGTCGATGGTAACAGGAGACAGGGGACACGATGTTTACCCAGGTTCAGGCCCTCTTGATGGAGGTAAAACCCTACGTCCTACTTGATTAATATTGATGAATACGAGTATTACAAGAGTGGATCTACCACGAGATCGTAATGGCTAAAACCCTAAAAGTCTAGCCTATGTGATTATGAATGAGTACCCCCCTACGGACTAAACCCTCCAGTTTATATAGACACCGGAGGGGGCTAGGTTTTGTACAAAGTCGGTTACACCAGAAGGAATCTTTATATGTTGGACGCCAAGCTTGCCTTCCACGCCGGAGAGAGTCCTACCTGGACACAGGATAAGTCTTCGGTCTTGTGTCTTCATAGCTTCAACAGTCCGACAGATGAACATAGTCTGGACATCCGAGGACCCCCTAATCCAGGACTCCCTCAGCCACTGAATACATCACAAGTGCTACATACACTGCAAAAAAAGAGACATTCATCCTAGAGCACATCAATATTTCCCATTATCTTCACAAGCTCTTTCATCTCCTCATTGTTGTCAAGGCCGTTCAGCGGCTGTTGCTTGGCCATGATAAGAGGAACTGCATCTTTAACCTTCTACTCTGCATCTTCCTCTTCTGTCGTTCCTTCAGTTACTTGTCCAACACCCCAACCTACTGGTATTGGGATTCCTCGGCTAACCAAATAATCAGCGTAGTAGCGTTCCCCCACATCAGCAACTTCCCAGAAATACAAATCACACGAATCTTCCCTTTTCTACACAAATCAAATTGGAAGATCATCAACGAAACTATTAAAAATACCAGCAATTGAAAGCAGCAGAACAACACTTAAACATATTATTACCCCATGATTCGGGCATTTCTAGAAGACTCGGCCAGGGTTGAGGATTGTGGTTGAGACACGGCGGATGACTCTGCGTGATTTGCAGCAGTGGCACCACACCAACGGCAGCGGGTTGCGATGAGCAACCGGCTGAGGTGCGTGTGCCGGCGGGGGTGTGATGAGACGCATAGGCGATGGTACGGGTGGTGACTTGGCGCATATCTAGTTGTTGCCTGCTGAAGACTAGGTGGACGAGCAGCCAGCGGACATGGTTGCTGCTGCCAGAGCTTCTGATGCTAGGCAGAGTAAGTAGAGAAGAGGAGAAGCGAACGTTGGATATGTCAGTTTCATTACTTGCAGAGTAGCATAGCACCATATATAGTCATAGTCTAGGTTTGGATTCGAACCAGCTACAGGAGCACGTCTCTCTTTTTTCTAGAACTCAGCAACGTCTCTTTACTGGTACACTAGCTTGTTCTGTACGCCTTCTCAAGTCTTTGATTTTCTTTCTTTTTTTGCGAGGAAGGAAGGAGGACAAAATTGAGATTTCCTGGGACTCGAACCCAAACCTCTCGGTTGAAAACCAAGGGTGCTAGTCACTTATGTGGCGAACGTTCCCTGGGAGGAGGACGGCAGACGAACGCATTTTCCTCGCAGCTTTAGTTGCGACGCAAGATCGAACGGTCGCAGTTTCGGGAATGTTATTAGGCGAACGAGCCCAGTTTTCCTTTTCTTCCTATATATAAAAAAGTATGCTACTTGGTGTCAGCTTAGTCAACAAACGATTGTGCCAACCTTGACCGTTGGATTGACATTCAACGTCTGTCGTGTTTCTTTAGTCTCTTCTTCCTCCAGCCGCCAAAGCCAAATCAGCGCCGGCGGGACCGCCTGCTCCTGCCTCCCACGGCTGGTTGTGCTGCCGCGCATGCATCGTGGCCACATCACACCCTAAAACTTTGCGCATCTTCCCTGGCTCCTGTTCGTTCCCGTCCGAGGCATCACCATCGTCCTCCGCCTTGGTTCGCTCACCGCGGCACCGCCCTCCGATGTTGTCAACATGGTCAACAACCGAGAGGAATAAGGAGATGACTGTACATGGTGAGGATGACAGTAGGGACCCAGCAGCGCGCAGTAATTTTGTTTTTTCGGGACGGAGAAGGGTATCAACTGGGTTGTTCGGGAGCTGTGGCCCGTCTAGCACATGACCAACCCAGTTTTTTTCCTTTCTGAAAATGGCTAGCCCAGCTATTTTGTTTTTTGCAGAATAACCAACGTAGGCCTACTTGTTTTTCTACACCGTGCTGGGCCGGAAATCTTTCAAGACGAGGAGGGATGCATTTTGCCCAGAAAATGGGCTATAAGTAATATCAAATGGGCTGTAAAATGAAAAAATACAGCAAACAGGCAATTAGTTCCAAAATACTTTTTTCTTTCGGATTTTGATATTTTAAATTTCATTGTTTTTGTGCGAGTAAAATTTCATTGGATTTAAATTAAGGTATGTTTAGTTTTTAAATTAATTTGAATCTGGCTAGAAATTTCGGGCTGTATGCTGTTTGGGACAGATTTGGAGGCTGACTGGTGGGTCTACTAGGTTGACGTGTACGGAAGGCTTTGTCAACTTAGTCCACAAACGATTCTAGCAGCAGTGACCGTTGGATGTTAATCCAACGGCCGTGCTGCTTCTTCAATATCTGATCTTCTTGCTCCAGCCGCCCAAACCAGGGCCGGTGGGACTGCCTGCTCCTGCCTCCCGTGGTCGGCTGTGCTGCCGCACAGGCCGCACCGCCCCACCCTACTCCATTGCTGGCCAGGCCATTCCTCTACTCACCCACACCTCCTGTTATTTTCCGGCGACGGCAGCTGTACCGGTAAACCCTCGTACTCCCCACCGCGTGGGCAACCACTGCCGAGTCTTCCCCGGCTCCGTGTCGTTCCCTTCCTAGGCCTCGCCGTCGTCCACCGCCCTGGTGCTCTCGGCCTGCCGTGGTCAACGTGGTCAATGAACGACATCCATCGGACATGGACTGTACGTGGAGAGGCCGACAGCTGGGTCCACGGCCGCACACAAGGAAATGCCTCCTTATTACGCGCAAAATAATGATTCCTCCACCTAACATCTGGGACCCACCGGAAGGGCCTCTGTATTTTGCGAAAAAACGCCCCCCCCCCCCGCTGACAGGTCAGACCCACCAGCTATATCTTCGCACGCAAGGAAGTGCCTCCTTATTACGCACAAACATATGAATACTCCCCCTGCTAGCTGGGACCAGCATAGTGTGAGGCTGACATGTGGGCCTACTAAGTTGACGGGGACGGAGGGCTTTGTCACCTTCGTCAATATGAACGATTCTAGCTCCAGTGACCGTACGACGTCCATCCAACGGCCGTAGTGCTTCTTCAACCACTGGTCTTCTTGCTCCAGCCACCCAAAGCAGCACCGGTCGTGCCGCCTGCTCCTGCCTCCCATGGCCGGCTGTGCTGCCGCGGAGGCCTCACCGCCCCTACTACTCCCACCGCTGGCCAGGCCCTGCGGTGACGGCAGCCTCACACCGCAGCCGAACCAGTGAACCCTCGTACTCCTCTCCGCATGGGCATCCACTGCCGTGTCTTCCCCGGCTCCGCGTCGTCCCCTTCCTAGGCCTCGCCGTCGTCCACCGCCTTGGTGCTCTCGGTGCGGCGTGGTCAATGTGGTCAACGAACGACTTCCATCGGAAGAGTACTGGACGTGGAGAGGCTGACAGCTGGGTCCACGGCCGCAGCAAGGAAGTGCCTCCTTATTAGGTGCAAAATAATGATTCCTCCACCTGACAGCAGGGACCCACCGGACGGGCCACCGTATTTCACAAAAAAAACGTTTCCCCCTTGACTGCTCGGACCCACCAGCAACATCATCGCACGCAAGGAAATGCCTGACAGTCGGGACCCACCCGGTCGAAGCGTATGTAGCGTTGTCATTCTGGTCGCGAACGTGTATGTACATACGATCGGTCTGTCTACAGGCTACAACGATGAACCGTGGCCATGCAAGGAAGGGCACGTGTCGTAGTAGAGGCGCGCACGTGTCATAGTAGAGGCACGCACGTAGCATGTACACGTACGTACAGCGGCCAGGGTGCAAGAAAGTAAATACGGCCATGTACGTACATACAGGCAGGGTCTCGAATGCCTACTCGCGCATACGTACGTCTAGGGCTCGTGTACATGGATGGGTCGGAACGGAGAAACTGCGTCGTCGTCGTGTTCATGGGGAGGCAATAGAATGCGTCGTGTTCATCGGGAGGCAACAGAATGCGTGCTGTTCATCGGGAGCCAACCGGCTTGGACGGAACAGCCGATGGAAACGAGGCCTAGCGTACCGCAGAACGGAGGAAATGGCCTTGTGTTCGACCGGCCACGGTCGAAACGGGATCCTGTTCATTGGGAGGGGTCTGGCGTACAGAAAAACAGGGGAAACAGACTTCTGTTGGACCTCCTACGGTCGAAACAGGGTCCTGTTGACTGGGAGGGGTGTGGTGTACCGCAAAACGGAGGAAACAGACTTGTGTTGGAGCGCTACGATGGAAACGGGGGTCCTGTTCATCGGGAGGGGTGTGGCGTACCGCAAAACGGGACTCCACGGGATACTGTTCATCTCCACCGTCGACCTCCTCCAGCCTCCACGGGCTACTGTTCATCCACCGTCCATCTCCTCCAGCCTCCACCTGCGACTGTTCATCCATGGGCTCCTGTCCATCCAGCCTCCACCGCGCGCTCCTCTATCGGCTACTGTTCAACCAGCCCTCTACATGGGATCCTGTTCAACCACCCCTCCACGGGCTACTGTTCAACCAGCCCTCCACGGGGTCCTGTTCAACCAGCCCTCCACGGGGTCCTATTCATCCACCCCTCCATTGGGTCCTGTTCATCCACCCCCAACTGGCTCGATTGATCGGGGTCCTGTTCATCCAGCGGCAACACCACGGGGTCCGGTTCATCCAACCCCCCACCGGGAACTGTTCATCCAAACCCCCCAACAACGCTCACTGTTCATCCAGAGGCAGCATCGATCGGCTTCAGTTAGCAGCAATAGTGAAGGAATCACTTGGGTTCAGTTAACAGCAAGGGATCGATCGATCTCTTGGGTTCAGTAATGCGTAGCCTGCAGTGCAATCGCTCGGGTTCAGTTAGAGCCCAACGCCTCGCTCGGTTTTAGTTAGAGCCCAACGCCTTGCACACACACGCGTACGTACGAGATAAACGCGCATCGCTCGGCCCCCGACCACCCACCATAACCGGGAACTCCCCGATATTTTCCTCGCCCTCGCTTCTACCACGGTTTTTTCCGTCATGGATGACCCAAAGAATGTCATGCAGCTGCGTCTCCGGCCTGCCCAGGACGAAAATCCCATTTTCTGTCATGATTTTTTGTCATAGAAGTAGGACCCCACCACATCTATGATGATACCGGGTTTTGTCACAATTATCGTCATAGAAGTGTCATAAGTATGACAGATTTTTTTCGTTTGGCCCAAAATGTCACGGATGTGTCTTTTTTTGTAGTGTTATAGAATGGCAATTGACTTCCGCAAATTAAATAAGGCTACTAGAAAGGATCATTACCCTTTACCTTTTATTGAACAAATGCTAGAAAGATTGTCCAAACATACACATTTCTGCTTTCTAGACGGTTATTCTGGTTTCTCTCAAATACCTATGTCAAAAGAGGATCAGGAAAAGACCACTTTTACTTGCCCTTTCGGTACCTTTGCTTATAGATGTATGCCTTTTGGTTTATGTAATGCACCTGCTACCTTTCAAAGATGTATGACTGATATATTCTCTGGCTTTTGTGAAAAGATTGTTGAGGTTTTCATGGATGATTTCTCCGTGTATGGAACTTCTTTTGATGATTGCTTAAGAAACCTTTATCGAATTTTGTAGAGATGTGAATAAACAAATCTTGTCTTGAATTGGGAGAAGTGCCACTTTATGGTTAATGAAGGTATTGTCTTGGGGCATAAAATTTCTGAAAGAGGTATTGAAGTTGATAAAGCTAAAGTTGATGCTATTGAAAAGATGTCGTGTCCTAAGGACATTAAAGGTATAAGAAGTTTCCTTGGTCATGCCGGTTTTTATAGGAGGTTCATTAAAGACTTCTCAAAAATTTCTAAGCCTCTGACTAATCTCTTACAAAAAGATGTTCCTTTTGTCTTTGATGATGATTGTGTAGAAGCATTTGAAATACTTAAGAAAGCCTTGATTTCTGCACCTATTGTTCAGCCACCTGATTGGAATTTACCCTTTGAAATTATGTGTGATGCTAGTGATTATGCTGTAGGTGCTGTTCTAGGACAAACAGATGATAAGAAATTAAATGTTATCCAATATGCTAGTAAAACTCTAGACAGTGCCCAGAGAAATTATGCTACTACTGAAAAAGAATTTTTAGCACTTGTATTTGCTTGTGATAAGTTTAGACCTTATATTGTTGATTCTAAAGTAACTATTCACACTGATCATGCTGCTATTAAATATCTTATGGAAAAGAAATATGCTAAACCTAGACTTATTAGATGGGTTCTCTTGCTACAAGAATTTGATTTGCATATTATTGATAGAAAGGGAGCTGAGAACCCCGTTTCAGACAACTTATCTAGGGTAGAGAATGTTCTTGATGACCCACTACCTATTGATGATAGCTTTCCTGATGAACAATTAGCTGTCATAAATGCTGCTTGTACTGCTCCATGGTATGGTGATTATGCTAATTACATTGTTGCTAAATTCATACCACCTAGTTTCACTTACCAGCAAAAGAAAAAGTTTTTCTATGATTTAAGACATTACTTATGGGATGACCCACACCTTTATAAAGAAGGAGTAGATGGTTTTATTAGACGTTGTGTACCTGAGCATGTACATGAACAAATCCTACGCAAGTGTCACTCCGAGGCTTATGGAGGACACCACGCTGGAGATAGAACTGCACATAAGGTATTGCAGTCCGGTTTTTATTGGCCTACTCTTTTCAAAGATGCCCGTAAGTTTTTCTTGTCTTGTGATGAATGTCAAAGAATTGGTAATATTAGTAGACGTCAAGAAATGCCTATGAACTATTCATTTGTTATTGAACCATTTGATGTTTGGGGCTTTGATTATATGGGACCATTTCCTTCCTCTAACAGATATAGACATATTTTAGTTGCTGTTGATTACGTTACTAAGTGGGTAGAAGCTATTCCAACTAGTAGTGCTGATCATAACACCTCTATTAAGATGCTTAAAGAAGTTATTTTTCCGAGGTTTGGAGTCCCTAGATACTTAATGACTGATGGTGGTTCACATTTTATTCATGGTGCTTTTCGTAAAATGCTTGCTAAGTATGATGTTAATCATAGAATTGCATCTCCATACCACCCACAGTCTAGTGGTCAAGTAGAACTGAGTAATAGGGAGATTAAATTAATTTTGCATAAGACTGTTAATAGATCTAGAAAGAATTGGTCCAAGAAACTTGATGATGCATTATGGGCCTATAGAACTGCATATAAAAATCCTATGGGTATGTCTCCGTATAAAATGGTTTATGGAAAAGCATGTCACTTACGTCTCGAACTAGAACATAAGGCATATTGGGCCATTAAAGAGCTCAATTATGATTTAAAACTCACCGGCGAGAAGAGATTATTTGACATTAGCTCACTTGATGAGTGGAGAACCCAGGCCTATGAGAATGCCATACTGTTTAAAGAAAAAGTTAAAAGATGGCATGACAAAAGGATACAAAAGCGTGAGTTTAATGTAGGTGATTATGTTTTGTTATACAACTCTCGTTTAAGATTTTTTGCAAGAAAACTCCTCTCTAAATGGGAAGGTCCTTAAGTTATCAAGGAGGTCTATCGTTCTGGTGCCATAAAAATCAACAACTTCGAAGGCACAAATCCGAAGGTGGTGAACGGTCAAAGAATCAAACATTATATTTCAGGTAATCCCATAATTGTTGAAACCAATGTTATTGACACCATAACCCCGGAGGAGTACATAAGGGACACTTTCCAGAACGTTTCAGACTCCGAAAAGGAATAGGTATGTGGTACGGTAAGTAAACCGTCTCCAAAACAGTTCTAATAGCAATTTTTCTCCATTTTGGAATATTTAAGAAAATATGAACATAAGAAGTAGTCCGAAAGGGACATGAGGCATCCACGAGGGTGGAGGGCGTGCCCCTGCCTCGTGGGCACCTCGTGTGCCCTCCGCACTCGGTTTTCTTGCACGATACTTCTTTTGGTCGGCAAAAATTCATTATATAATCTCCCAAAGGTTTTGACCACCGTACCACGACAAAATCCTCTGCTTTTGTTTCGAGCTGTTTTTTTGTTAGATCTAGATCACCGTGACGTCTTCAAGCGCCCCCAAGGACAAATTTTTCGAGAAGGTCATCAATCCCTACCTCGCGGAGGTGCTACAACACCCTCAAACCATTGAGATGCGTGAGGGGGTGCTACACATCCGCGATGTTGAGGGACCAAGGAGGACCAGAAACATGGAGACAAGACTTGAAGCAACAGAGCAACAAGTTTTCATGTGCCAGGGGATGGTGGAACGCGGACTCAACGCCAAACACATTATGATCACGGAGTTCACCAACAACCACAAACTGGATGCCAAGAACATTGGGGAGACCATCTTCAAGCTTCACGAGAGAATCGAGCACCTCCAAGCCTAGATCTATGACCTGCAAAACCAAAACTGTGAGTATGAATATAGATTCAAGAGGATGAGTTTGGCTGGAGATTTGAGGATCCCGGAGACTCGATCATCCTTCTATGATGGTGAGCCTATGCCTTGGAAGATGCACGACAAGCCTACATCATCAACAACTCCATCATCACCACCTCCGAAGAAAGAGACATAAATACATGGGTATGGGCACTCCCCTTGGCAACTTCCAAGCTTGGGGGAGGTGCCCCAGTATCGTATCACCATCACACTTCTATCTTTACCATTTTTCTTAGTTCGATCCTTTTGGTTATATCTTGATCTAGTAGAATAAAGTTTAGTATGATCTAGCTTTGAGTTTTTGTGTTGATCCTTATCTATGTAATCGAGTCCGTGAGCTATATATAATAAAGATTAGTCTTGAGTCGAGGGCTTGGTTATCTTGTTATGATCTTGACGGAATAAAATAAAAGAAAAAAAGAAAGAATAAAAAGAAATAAACAGATCATATTGATCTTATGGAGAGTAATGACTTCACACATAAAGAGTATGATGAATAAAAGTTGTTGAGAGTTGACAAACATAGTTTTGGTAATCGTTGCAATTAATAGGAAGTAATAAAGAAAGAGAGGTTTTCACATATAAATATACTATCTTGGACATCTTTTATGATTGTGAGCACTCATTAAAATATGACATGCTAAAAAGTTGATGTTGGACAAGGAAGACAACGTAATGGGTTACGTTTTCTTATATCCGAAATAAATTATATTGTCATGGACCATCCAACATGTTGAGCTTGCCTTTCCCCCTCATGCTAGACAAATTCCTTGCACCAAGTAGAGATACTACTTGTGCTTCTAAATATCCTTAAATCCAGTTTTGCCATCCACCATATCTACCTATGGATTGAGTAAGATCCTTCAAGTAAGTTGTCATGGTTGCAAGCAATAAAAAAAGCTCTCTAAATATGTATGATCTATTAGTGTGGAGAAAATAAGCTTTATATGAGCTTGTGATATGGAAGAAATAAAAGCGACGGACTGCATAATAAAGGCCCCTATCACAAGTGGCAATATAAAGTGACGTTCTTTTGCATTAAGATTTTGTCATCCAACCATAAAAGCACATGACAACCTCTGCTTCCCTCTACGAAGGGCCTATCTTTTATTTTTGTCTTATACCTTATACAAGAGTCATGGTGATCTACACCTTTCCTTTTTACACTTTATCCTTTGGCAAGCACTGTGTGTTGGAAAGATCCTGATATATATATATATATATCCAATTGGATGTGGGTTTTCATGAAGCATTATTGTTGATGTTACCCTTGAGGTAAAAAGGTTGGGAGGCAAAACTATAAGCCCCTATCTTTCTCTGTGTCCGATTAAAACTTCATACCCATAAGTATTGCGTGAGTGTTAGCAATTGTGAAAGACTAAATGATAGTTGAGTATGTGGACTTGCTAAAAAGCTCTTATATTGACTCTTTCCGATGTTATGATAAATTGCAATTGCTTCAATGACTGAGATTATAGTTTGTTAGTTTTCAATGAAGTTTCTGATTCCTACTTTACGTTGTGAATAGATTGTTACTTCAAGATAAAAAAATCATATGACAATATATATATGTTGCTATTCTAAGAATGATCATGATGCCCTCATGTCCGTATTTTATTTTATCGACACCTCTATCTCTAAACATGTGGACATATTTTTCGATATCGGCTTCCGCTTGAGGACAAGCGAGGTCCAAGCTTGGGGGAGTTGATATGTCCATTTTGCATCATGCTTTTATATCGATATTTATTGCATTATGGGCTGTTATTACACATTATGTTACAATACTTATGCCTTTTCTATCTTATTTTACAAGGTTTACATGAAGAGGGAGAATGCCGGCAGCTGGAATTCTGGGCTAGAAAAGGAGCAAATATTAGAGACCTATTCTGCACAACTCCAAAAGTCCTGAAACTCCACGAAAGTCAGTTTTGGAATATATTAAAAATATTGGGCGAAGAAAGCACCAGAGGGGGGCCACCCACTGTCCACGAGGGTGGAGGGCGCGCCCTACCCCCTGGGCACGCCCCCCTGCCTCGTGGGCCACCTGGAAACCCCCCGATGCCCATCTTCTGGTATAAGTTGTCTTTTTCCCTGGAAAAAATCAGAAGGAAGCTTTCGGGATGAAGCGCCGCCGTCTCGAGGCGGAACCTTGGCAGAACCAATCTAGGGCTCCGGCGGAGCTGTTCTGCCGAGGAAACATCCCTCCGAGAGGGGGAAATCGTCACCATCGTCGTCACCATCGATCCTCTCATCAGGAGGGGGGTCAATCTCCATCAACATCTTCACCAGCACCATCTCCTCTCAAACCCTATCTCATCTCTTGTATCCGATCTTTGTCTCAAAACCTCAGATTGGTACCTGTGGGTTGCTAGTAGTGTTGATTACTCCTTGTAGTTGATGCTAGTTGGTTTATTCGGTGGAAGATTATATGTTCAAATCCTTTATGCACATTAATACCCCTCTAATTATGAACATGAATATGATTTGTGAGTAGTTATGTTTGTTCCTGAGGACATGGGAGAAGTCTTGCTATAAGTAGTCATGTGAATTTGGTAGTCGTTCGATATTTTGATGAGATGTATGTTGTCTTTCCTCTAGTGGTGTTATGTGAACGTCGACTACATGACACTTCACCATTGTTTGGGCCTAGGGGAAGGCATTGGGAAGTAATAAGTAGATGATGGGTTGCTAGAGTGACAGAAGCTTAAACCCTAGTTTATGCGTTGCTTCGTAAGGGGCTGATTTGGATCCATATGTTTCATGCTATGGTTAGGTTTACCTTAATTCTTCTTTCGTAGTTGCGAATGCTTGCCAGGGGGGTTAATCATAAGTGGGATGCTTGTCCAAGGAAGGGCAGTACCCAAGCACCGGTCCACCCACATATCAAATTATCAAAGTAACGAACGCGGATCATATGAGCATGATGAAAACTAGCTTGACGGTAATTCCCATGTGTCCTCGGGAGCGCTTTCCTTTATATAAGAGTTTGTCCAGGCTTGTCCTTTGCTACAAAAAGGATTGGGCCACCTTGCTGCACCTTGTTTACTTTTGTTACTTGTTACCCGTTACGAATTACCTTATCACAAAACTATCTGTTACCGATAATTTCAGTGCTTGCAGAGAATACCTTACTTAAAACTGCTTGTCATTTCCTTCTGCTCCTCGTTGGGTTCGACACTCTTACTTATCGAAAGGACTACGATAGATCCCCTATACTTGTGGGTCATCAATTACAAGCACTCAGTTTCAGGCTTAGGTCCAGACTTGGGATTCTTCCCTTGAGCAGCAACTTGCTTACTGTTCTTCTTGAAGTTTCCCTTCTTCCCTTTGCCCTTTTTCTTGAAACTAGTGGTCTTGTTAACCATCAACACTTGATGCTCCTTCTTGATTTCTATCTCTGCAGCCTTAAGCATCGCGAAGAGCTCGGGAATTGTCTTTTTCGTCCCTTGCATATTATAGTTCATCATGAAGCCTTTATAGCTTGGTGGCAGTGATTGAAGAAGTCTGTCAATGACACTATCATCAGGAAGATTAACTCCCAGCTAAGTCAAGTGGTTATGGTACCCAGACATTCTGAGTATGTGTTCACTGACAGAACTATTCTCCTCCATCTTGCAGCTATAGAACTTGTTGGAGACTTCATATCTCTCAACTCGGGCATTTTCTTGAAATATTAACTTCAACTCCTGGAACATCTCATATGCTCCATGACGTTCAAAACGTCTTTGAAGTCCCGATTCTAAGCCGTAAAGCATGGCACACTAAACTATCGAGTAGTCATCAGCTTTCCTCTGCTAGATGTTCATAATGTCCGGAGTTGATCCTGCAGCGGGTCTTGCACCTAGCGGTGCTTCCAAGACGTAATTCTTCTATGCAGCAATGAGGATAATCCTCAAGTTACGGACCCAGTCCGTGTAGTTGCTACCATCATCTTTCAACTTAGCTTTCACTA
Source organism: Aegilops tauschii subsp. strangulata (assembly GCF_002575655.3). Classification (NCBI taxonomy): domain Eukaryota; kingdom Viridiplantae; phylum Streptophyta; class Magnoliopsida; order Poales; family Poaceae; genus Aegilops; species Aegilops tauschii. The sequence continues at coordinate 8,284,447 of NC_053039.3, forward strand.
GGAACGCATTAAAATTCAAGGGAATGGCAGCACGGGCCATTGATCTACAGCAACATAGATATGAAAAAACCATCAGGTACTAAGTTCATGATAAATTAAAGTTCAATTAATCATATTACTTAAGAGCTCCCACTTAGATAGACATCCCTCTAGTCATCTAAATGATCACGTGATCCATATCAACTAAACCATGTCCGATCATCACGTGAGATGGAGTAGCTTTCAATGGTGAACACCTCTATGTTGATCATATCTACTATATGATTCACGTTCGACCTTTAGGTCTCAGTGTTCCGAGGCCATATTTGCATATGCTAGGCTCGTCAAGTTTAACCCGAGTATTCTGCACATGCAAAACTGGCTTGCACCCGTTGTATGTGAACGTAGATCTTATCACACCCAATCATCACGTGGTGTCTCGGCACGACGAACTGTAGCAACGGTGCATACTCAGGGAGAACACTTATACCTTGAAATCTAGTGAAGGGATCATCTTATAATGCTACCGCCGTACTAAGTAAAATAAGATGCATAAAAGATAAACATCACATGCAATCAAAATATGTGACATTATATGGCCATCATCATCTTGTGCCTTTGATCTCCATCTCCAAAGCACCATCATGATCTCCATCATCACCGGCTTGACACCTTGATCTCCATCGTAGCATCGTTGTCGTTTCGCCAATTATTGCTTCTACGACTATCACTGGCGCATAGTGATAAAGTAAAGCAATTACATGGCGATTGCATTTCATACAATAAAACAACAACCATTAGGCTCCTGCCAGTTGCCGATAACTTTTACAAAACATGATCATCTCATACAATAACGTATATCACATCATGTCTTGACCATATCACATCACAACATGCCCTGCAAAAACAAGTTAGATGTCCTCTTCTTTGTTGTTGCAAGTTTTACGTGGCTCCTACGGGCTTCTAGCAAGAACCGTTCTTACCTACGCATCAAAACCACAACGATATTTCATCAAGTGTGATGTTTTAACCTTCAACAAGGACCGGCCGTAGTCAAACTTGATTCAACTAAAGTTGGAGAAACAGACACCCGCCAGCCACCTGTGTGCAAAGCATGTCGGTAGAACTAGTCTCATGAACGCGGTCATGTAATCTCGGTCTGGGCCGCTTCATCCAACAATACCACCGAATCAAAGTAAGACATTGGTGGTAAGCAGTATGACTGTTATCGCCCACAACTCTTTGTGTTCTACGTGCATATCATCTACGCATAGACCTGGCTCGGATGCCACTGTTGGGGAACGTAGCATGCAATTTCAAAAAATTTCCTACGCTCACACAAGATCTATCTAGGAGATGCATAGCAACGAGTGGGGGAGAGTGTGTCCACCTACCATCGTAGACTTAAAGAGGAAGCGTTATGTTAACGCGGTTGATGTAGTCGTACGTCTTTACGATCCAACCGATCCAAGTACCGAACGTACGACACCTCTGTGTTCAGCACACGTTCAGCTCGATGATGTCCCTCCAACTCTTGATCCAGTAGAGGGTTGAGGGAGAGTTCCATCAGCACGACGGCATGGTGACGGTGTTGGTGATGTGATCCGCGTAGGGCTTTGCCTAAGCTCTACGACGCTATGACCGGAGGAGTAAACTGTGGAGGGGGCACCGCACATGGCTAAGAGAGAAATTGATGTGCCTTTGGGGTGCCCCCTGACCACGTATATAAAGGAGGGGAGGAGAGAGGCCGGCGGCCAGGAGGGCCGCGCCATGGGGGAGTCCTACTCTGACTCCTAGTCCAAGTAGGATTCGACCCCCACCCCTTTTCCTTTCTTCCACCGAAGGGAAGGAGAGGGAGAGGGAAAGGGAAAGGGGGCCGCGCCCCCTCCTCCTTGTCCTATTAGGACTCCCTAGGAGGGGGCGCCCCCCCCCCCCCCGCGGGCTTCCCTCTCTCTCCCTTAGGCCCATGTTGGCCCAACACTTCCCCGGGGGGTTCCGGTAACCCCTCACTAGGACGCGTCGGTGCTATACAAACGGTTTTTAACCCCTTTCCGCGATGGCATTTGGGACCGTCGCCAAGTGAGTGTGGGCGATAGAGTGTCCTTCCCAAACGATCCAGAAACCGTCGGGGATATGGAGCAGTGATCCTGAGGCCTTCCAAAATGTAATCGTGTGCGATGCAGCACACACTAAATTCTTTTGCATGTGTGGTATCGGTGATTAAACATTTCTAATGACGAAGTGAAACCATACGGTCTGTCATAATGAATGTTTGGGAAACAGTATGTAAGGCACACTGGCCAACATATGAACTGTGTGCGATTTGTGCCCCATCTACGTAACCCGTCTGCCATGCAAGACTCCATCACACACGTTTGCCAACAATTACCGTCTGTGATAATGTTCTATCACAAACGGTTCAGGAGCCCCTTCACACACATACAAGTGCTGCAGACCGTTTGTGATTTGTTGGGTATCACCGACGGTTGCCGCAAGAGTGACGTGTGCTTTTCGTTTGGGATCCCACACGTTTCCTGAAAAATTACGACTGGGATTGTATTTTACATTGGGCACGGTTTACTCCGAGTTCTTGTGTGTGATAACGCAATATCACAAACGGTTCCGGAGACCCTACGCACACGTAGTAGCGCTGCAAATCGTATGCGATCTGTTGTGTATCACCGACGGTTCCGCTACGATTGACGTATGCTTTCCAATGTGGATCGCACACACTCATTTAGTTGAACCGTGTGCAGAGCAATTGCCAGGTTAAAACAAAAATATCCCATTTTGAATCGGCATGCAACAAGCAAATTAGCCACAATATTCTATTGAACAAATAAACAAAAATATCACATTTTGAATCGGCACGCAAAAAGCAAATTCGCCACAATATTCAATTGAACAAATAAACAAAAATATCCCATTTTGAATTGGCACGCAAAAAGCAAATTCGCCACAATATTCAGTTGAACAAATAGTGTCCACAGGAAGAACATTCATGAGATTTCACAACAATTGCAATTGAACATATGGTAGCTAAATTCCAATGATTTGTCCACACATATATGCATTACATAATTAATCATAGTATACGAAATACGAAGACCTCATCAGATGGAAAACAATGGATCCATACGTTATATGTTTAGTCGCTAACTCTTACTCAATGTTTCAGGAGAAGGCATGCTCAAATCTTCATTATCACCAGTGGGATTGATGTAGTGATCCAGGAAGAAGTCGCTGATAAATCTCCGAACCATCAGCAATTCACCAGCCGGGAGTGGTTCAGGGGTCCTCGGTTTTAAGATGAGCTACAGTATTTTTAAGATCAGAATGTGCCATATGAGTGGAGTAGAAGATATTAATTAAGATAGACTTACTGGTACTAATTTGCGAGGATCGTCACAACTATCAGTAGATTTGCAGATGGTGATCATGTGTCTGCAAACATAGTATCCACAAAGGTTGGTCCCTGCTTCTTGCTGAGGACACTGAAATTTTTTGTACAGATTTAGTCTTGTATTTGTCCTGTTAGGAACAACCTAACCGGTGTTAGATGTATTATTTTTTCTTTGGACAAAATAGAAAGAGGTTTATTTAGAAGCTTGAACATTTGACTAGCGTAAGGAAAGGTATTTGCAGGCTGTTGGATAAATTTTCCAAAAATAACGAATTTTGGTGTGTTACCGGAGAAACGATCTCGTGCTGCAGAGGTAGTTCCCTCTTGAACATGTTCCCTGGTTTAGTTTTCCAGAATGCGAGCACACTTCAAGTGATGATGAATTTTGACAACATCAATTACTGAACCAGATATGAATGTAAATTAATTTCAACATCATAGAATTCAATACCTATCCATGAATTGCTGAAGATGTGTCAGATCCTGAGCGTTTGTTGACTCTCTGAGAGAATCGATGTAGTAAACTGTGTTCTTGTTTGGAACAATGAATACCAATATCCAGTGATTGCTACATATTAAGAAAGCCATGAACTTACGAATTATGTCGAAATCTGAAAGACAATAAGTGTATGCGTGGTTGTTTACTTGACTTACCGTTCATGATATGGCCAGAGAAATGATTCTGCATGGGACGTGTTTTCGAAGGGACGGACGACCGTGTTAACGGCCAGGTCCCGTAGGTCCTTACCATGTATTGGTGTGCCATTTGCTAATTCAGGATCTATGAAATACACACTCTCCCTTTTTCTTCTCTACGCGTTCAATCCCCTGAGAGGAATAAAATGTAGTTAGTTGTTTATCATTTACAGCCTTGTATGGAGAAGTTGATCAGAGTTTGTTAAGTACTTACAAAATCAGTCATCTAACAAGAGTGGCATCGAGCGCGTTGAAGTTGAAGAAGAGATGTAAGTCCTCGAAACTCACATCGATGGAACCAGCATCATGTCGGAAATGATCTCTTTTGTAGTGGACTACAAACCATGATGACTTGCTAACATTAGATCCATGCAATATTCATGTAACTCGCGGCAACTGGAGCTGCACTCATCAAAGTATTCCCCAACAAGAAATGGCTAGCCATCAACGTAATAGCGTGCTTGAAGTACGTCTATTTTACTTTTAGCAAGCAACAAACGTAATATTACTCCCCGATTCGAACAAGCTGCTGTTAATTTGGTTCTGGGCAATGAGTGCTTTAAGTAAGAGGCAATCGTTCTCTTTCCTCTTCACTTTCCCGCCGCGCTTCCTCATGGTCGTGGGTGTAGCCTTTTTGGCCACTTCTTTCTTGGTACTTGAAGCATTTCTAGCAGAACGTCTGGTTGCCTGCAAGGTAGACTGCCGAGCAGACGGTGAAGCTTGGACGGACTGCTTAGAAGACGGTTTATCTATGTCGGACCGCTGAGCTGGCGATGCTGCTGTGATGGACTGCTGGGCTGTAGGAGCAGAGGCATCGGACTGCTGACCATGCGTTGAAGCTATGTCGGGTTTCTGCAGAGGTGGTGCCAACTTGTCGGTGTGCTGAGGAGGCCGTGCCAACGTGTTGGTTTGCTGAGCAGGAAGTGTTGACGCATTGGTATGCTGATCACGCGACTGCGGACCGATAGACTGATGAGCAGTCGGTTCTGGACCTACAGACTGCTTAGCAGGCGGTTCCGAAGCATCAGACTGCTTAGCAGTATGTTCCACCAGGTTGGTCTGCCGAGCATGTGCTGCAGCTGGGTCTTCCCCTGCTGTGTCAGCGGCTGGCATCTGAACCGGTGGTGTGTCTTCAGCAGTTGTAGGCCTTGCCACTGGCTGCTTTGGGGCGGAGGATGACATGGCCTGTACGCCACAAAGTCGGGCCGGCTGATCACAGGTTGATGCATCAGCCCGTGAGAGCTACTATGGCAAGGAGAGCTGCACTGGTTGAGGTGCGACAGTGGTTGCTCTTGGCTGGGCTTCAGGGATCTCATCGATGAACTCTATTGCCTTTCGTGGCCGCTGGATGTGATGTAACAGTGTTTCTCCCAAGGTCCTTTGCTCATCGAAGTCTTCTAGGAGATTCTTCAGGGCAAATTCATTGAATCCAGGCTTTACTTCAGTCACGTAGCACTTCACACAGCCCGGCTTCAATGGCACATTGTCCAAGAAGTGGCCATCTTCCAAGAAGGGTGGGCAAAACCAGGCTGTTGCACATTTTAATGTACCTTTATAATGTGTAAGCACGCCCTTCAGTCTGTCTTTCATTGCAGATAGATCAGATATAGCATCATCACGAGCAGCTGCAGTCTCAGTGTCGCTGGGGTCAGCTGATGCACAGCTACTATTGTGCAGTGTTGTCGCGCAATAAGCAGCATCCTCGATGCCCGCCTCCCCTCCCATCTGCTGGCTATCTGTCAGTGTTAGAGTCTTCTACATCATCATTGACTTCTAAACATCCTTTCGAACAGCCAGATAAATCTCCTTCCTCAACCTTTCATATAATGCATTCTGCTTCATTTCACTCCTTACTTTTTTCATGCTGAGCCTCTCTTCTTTGCTCAGTGTGAAAGCCCTCTTGTGCGGGACATTAACACCTATACCCCTTGCATGGCCAGGGGGCTCTTTTGTTTCTAGATCAATGGACAGAATGTCACATGGCCCTGAGTTCTTGTAGAACCTTCCAGGGATCTTGGAAGCCTCTAACATCACTTGATACAGTACGGCGTCATGTGAGTTTTCAAAGTAATAAGTTCCATCATCATGCCTCTTTGCACGTGCCCGCAAGTAGTCTCTGGTGCGTTCGCCCCTAATTTCACTAAAGGCCGGATTCCCACCCACCGCTACTGCTTCTTTGTCCTCCTGTTCCCATATTAGTTTCATGCCGTAGTATCCTGCCACACCCATACGGTGGGGGTGTATGTTCTTCTTCTGAAGTTCCGATTGCTTGAAACTTTTCTCAGCAAACTCTTTAGTTGCCCTGATCCTTTTGAATTCTGCCCAGTCTGCCTTTGTAATTTGGGGGTATGCGGGGATTTGGTCCTTGCCTTCACTCAAGTACTTCTTGTACAACATGTGCTTCCAGTTTCTCCAAGCATCCCTAGCCTTCTTCAGTGCAGCGTGTTCCACCTACATTCTCCACTGCTCTGGAATGTTGAAGTGATCCATGATCTCCCGGACTATCCTTCGTCGTGTTTCTGTGTCAGCCTTCCAAAACCCCGGCAGATTAATGTTGAGCCTTGCCCTGCCAACAAATCCACACACACTCCTGAACCTCATGCGTGCTTTGTCTGGTTTAGTTGGAGCCCAAAACTTTAAATCAATCTTGGTTACTTCATATGCACCTTTAGGCTGGTGTGTGGGCTTCCTTGGAGCGTTCCTCCGTGTCCTGACCGGAAGGGTAATTGCTGCAGCTCTATCCCGTTCAAGATTACTTGATCCCTCACAATCTGCAGAAGACCTAGGGTTGTCCGAATCAGATGAAGATACATCGTCTGAAGCATGAGTGTTGTCGCTGCTACTCGGGAAAGGAGGATAAGCATAAAACTAACAACTTGGTATCAAGCTTTCTAAACATGCCATGCAATAATTTAGAAAATGTACAACTAATTGTTAAGTTTGCGTGACTCGGGCGCCCGCGATCTGTAAATAGGCAGTAACTTTATTGGAACAAATACAACTTATATGTAGTAAGGAAGGTAGATAATGAATCTATATATGCTCTCCGTTACTTTATAGCCAATTTGGGAACATACAGAACGAAATTGGAAGAGGGATTGCGAGGAAATATGCCTCACGCGATGGAGAGCAATAACTATCAAGCTTCTTAATGCAAACCCGGCCGGTCCACAGGAGAGATGAGGGTTACTGCATCGATATGCTCGAGGGTGGCTGGCGAGCAAACGAAGACGTCGAGGCACGGGCCGCCGTGTGTTGGGAACGACAGTGGAGGTAGGCTTGACGCCAAAGAGCAGGCACACGGCCGGGGTGAGCACGGCGGCGCTGGAGAGGGTTCTGGTGTGGATCTGGGGGAGGGGGAGCTGGTGATGGAGATTGGGTGGACTAGTTGAGTGAAACACAGGTGGACGGTGGGGGGTATTGGGGAATCCGGCTGTTGGCGGCCTAGGTGAAAAGGGTGAAAAATATCCCCGGTCGCCGTGCGCGTGGAAAGGCCTATGCAAACGGTTGCCTCTAAGCGCTCGTGTGCACAAACATAATAATTTCATTTGAAATGAAGACATACTAATTTTGAAATGAAGACATGCGTTCATCGTTTCGCCTCTAAATTTTTCCCACATAAAGCAATCACAATTATACCATGGGTTTGATTTGCTGGCGCATTTCAGGTCTCGTGTGCTATATGTAAGAATTTTTTTGGCATTTACCGTGCATTTTGGCATATAAATCAATTCCTAGCCGGACTGCATTTCCTGTCGAAAGGGAGCATCACGGTGTAGCCATACGATCCCTGGGGTTTGGTGTGACGCCCGGATAATTATGCTACAGTAAACCTACGCTAATGATGCCACGTCACCTCTGTTAGTGTTGATAATCTCGCGTTAGTTCAAAAACCAATTCAAATTCAAAATTGAATAAAAGGCAAACAACAAAAGTTTTCAAACTTTAAAACTAAAATGTTCGGGTTGTGCCAAATAATGCGTAGGTAATTATGGTGGAGAACCACACTTTTATAAAATGTTCAAATATTCAAATGGTAATAGAACAATAGCAAAACAATTATTTAAATACTTTAAATACTCAACAATTACAAAATATTTTATTTAGGTGCCAAGTTAATTGTGGCAGTGGACTAATTAGTAATACTAATTTAGGTGCTCATTTGGCATTTTTCAAAACTAAAATAAAATGTAACTAAAATAAAACAGACAAGAAGCACAAAAAAATGAAAAGAAAACCCCCCGGCCAATTGGGCTTTGGCCCACCAGGCCGCAACCCACCGGGCCGCCAGGCCGGCCCACCCTGCCGCGCACCCCCCACTCCCCTTATGCACTCACCCGAAACCTTAACCAACCACCCGCACCCCCACTCGCTCTCCCCCCTCCCTTCGATCCAGTTCTGGATCGGGATCGGGCCGACGACCGCACCCCGACGCCGTCGCCCTGACCTCGCCGCCTCATCCTCAACCGCCCATCGCCGGACCGCCTCGCCTCCCCCTCTTGCCCGATCTGGATGCGCCGCCGCCCGAGGAGCTCACCGGAGGCCACGACGCCGGAGCCACCCCGTCGGCCTGCATCCTCTCCGCCGCTCGTCCCCCTCGCCCTCCTCGCGCCCCGTTGCCCTGACCCTAGTCCTCCTCTGTGAGCTCCCGCCCCCTCTCCTCGCACTCCCTCGCCCCGCGACCATCGCCGCGCCCCGCGCGCTCCAGCCCCGCGCTCACCGCGGGCGGGCCGCGCCCTGGACATGGGCGGCACCGATCGGCCGTGCCCGTCGTCCCGCGCCCTCTACCGCCCCAGGGCCGCGGCCTCCTCCCTGTGCTGGCCTCACCCCGCCATCGTCTACGCGCGCGCCCACCGTGGTCGGGTCCTCGCTCCGGGGACACGCCCTGCCTCGCTCCGGGGACGCGCTCGTCGCGCCCGCGACCTCCCGTGGCCGCGCCCGGAGTTCTTCTCCCCCTGCGCCTGCTCCACTCCCTCCGTGCCCTGGCCGCACCCACCGGCGCCCAGCCGCGCGTGCCCGTCTCGCTCCACCGTGGCCGTGGTCGCCGACCGGGTTCGCTGCCTCGTCGCCTCGGGTCCGCCCGATGGGTGCGTCGCCTGCAACGGCGCTCGTTGCCCAGCGCCCGCTCGGGTGACACCCGCACCCGAGCGCCAGAACCCGTTAAGGCCCCTGGCCCAATGACAGGGGGGCCCCGCCCCTAAAACGTTTAAACAAAAGAATTAAAAAATAATAAAAATATTAATTAACTAAATTAATTGAGTTTGATTAACTTAATCAATTAACTAAACTAATTAATCATGATTAGTTAGTCTAGTGTATGACATGCGGGACCCACACGTAGTTGACCCAGTCAACTGCACAGTTGACTGCTGACGTCAGCATGATGTCATGCTGACGTCATCTTTTACTATTCTGGATAACGTTGATTAAATTAATTAAATAAATCCTAAAAATGATTTAAATCTTTAAAAATTAATATAAAATAATCCGTAGCTCGGATGAAAAAACTTTGTACATGAAAGTTGCTCAGAACGACGAGACGAATCCGAATACGCAGTCCGTTCGTCCGCCACGCGTCCCTAGCATAGTGAACCTGCAACATTTCACCTCCGGTTCATCTGTCCGAAAACGTGAAACACCGGGGATATTTTCCCAGATGTTTCCCCCCTTCGCCGGTATCACTTACTACCGCGTTAGGGCATACCTAGCACCGCGTTTTGCCTCCTTATGTTTTGTGATGCTTTGTTTGCTCCGTATTTACTGTTTCTTCCCCCTCTCCTTCTCCGGTAGACTACGAGACCGACGCTGCTGCTACCCAGTTCGACTACGGAGTTGACGACCCCTCCTTCTTGCCAGAGCAACCAGGCAAGCCCCCCCTTGATCACCAGATACCGCCTATTCTTCTCTATACTGCTTGCATTAGAGTAGTGTAGCATGTTACTGCTTCCCGTTAATCCTATCCTGATGCATAGCCTGTCATTGTTGCTACAGTTGTTACCCTTACCTGCTATCCTACTGCTTAGAATAGGATGCTAGTTTATTCCATCAGTGGCCCTACACTCTTGTCCGTCTACCATGCTATACTACCGGGCCGTGATCACTTTGGGAGGTGATCACGGGTATATAGTATATACTTTATATACATGACACATGTGGTGACTAAAGTCGGGTCGGCTCGTTGAGTACCCGCAAGTGATTTTGATGAGGGGGCTGAAAGGACAGGTGGCTCCATCCCGGTAGAGGTGGGCCTGGGTTCCTGACGGCCCCCGACTGTTACTTTGTGGCGGAGCGACAAGGCAGGTTGAGACCACCTAGGAGAGAGGTGGGCCTGGCCCTGGTCAGCGTTCGCAGATACTTAACACGCTTAACGAGATCTTGGTATTTGATCTGAGTCTGGCCATTTGGTCTATACGCACTAACCATCTATGCGGGAGTAGTTATGCGTATCCCGGCGTCGTGGTATCAGCCGAAGCTCTTTTTGACGTCAATGACTGAGTGGCGCGCGCCGCATTGGACCGTAGGCTCGCGCTTGTATTAAGGGGGCTAGGTCTGCTTCCGGCCGCGTACACAACGTGCAGGTGTGCATAGGGCGATGGGCCCAGACCCCTGCGCGCACAGGGTTTAGACCGGCGTGCTGACCTCTCTGTTGAGCCAAGGTGGGGCTGCGACGTGTTGATCTTACGAGGCCGGGCATGACCCAGAAAAGTGTGTCCGGCCAAATGGGATCGAGCGTGTTGGGTTATGTGGTGCACCCCTGCAAGGAAATTTATCTATTCGAATAGCCGTGTCCCTCGGTAAAAGGACGACCCGGAGTTGTACCTTGACCTTATGACAACTAGAACTGGATACTTAATAAAATACACCCTTCCAAGTGCCAGATACAACCCGGTGATCGCTCTCTAACAGGGCGACGAGGAGGGGATCGCCGGGTAGGATTATGCTATACGATGCTACTTGGAGGACTTCAATCTACTCTCTTCTACATGCTGCAAGATGGAGGCTGCCAGAAGCGTAGTCTTCGACAGGACTAGCTATCCCCCTCTTATTCTGGCATTCTGCAGTTTAGTCCACTGATATGGCCCTTTACACATATACCCATGCATATGTAGTGTAGTTCCTTGCTTGCGAGTACTTTGGATGAGTACTCACGGTTGCTTCTCTCCCTCTTTTCCCCCTTCCTTCTACCTGGTTGTCGCTACCAGATGCTGGAGTCCAGGAGCTAGAGATCCGGAGGATGATTCTACATGGAGTTCGGCTTCGAGGAGTAGTTTGGAGGTCCCAGGCAAGAGGCCTTGCCTTTTCGATCGTTGCTACTTTTGTGTTAGCCTTCTTAAGGCAATCTTGTTTACTTATGTCTGTACTCAGATATTGTTGCTTCCACTGACTCGTCTATGATCGAGCAATTGTATTCGAGCCCTCGAGGCCCCTAGCTTGTATTATGATGCTTGTATGACTTATTTATGTTGTAGAGTTGTGTTGTGATATCTTCCCGTGAGTCTCTGATCTTGATCATACACATTTGCGTGCATGATTAGTGTACGGTCAAATCGGGGGCGTCACATTTGGGTTCTGGCCAATCAGAACGCATGACTCAGATCACGCGTGCAGCAAAGGGGGGGGGCAATCGGCCACGGTTTGGTAGGCACACGGCTTTCGTGTGTGAACCGTGTGCTATTTGAAAACATTTTTTGGGGAGGAGCTATTTGAAAACATTTACATGTGCTGTCAAAAGGGATGAGGATCGCCGTTCAATCAAGGAGAATCCAACGTTTCAGACGTACGATTTGTGGGGTTTGGGTTCTGGCCAAGCAGAACGCACGACTCAGATCGCGCGCGTGGCAGAGGGGGGGGCATTGGCCACGGTTTAGTGGACACACGACTTTCGTGAGTGAACCGTGTGCTCTTTGAAAACATTTGCATTACCTAACCTCTTATACGTCTCCGTCGTATCTATAATTTTTGATTGTTCCATGCCAATATTATACAACTTTCATATACTTTTTGCAACTTTTTATACTATTTTTGGGACTAACATATTGATCCAGTGCCCAGTGCCAGTTCCTGTTTTTTGCATGATTTTGTTTCGTAGAAAATCCATATCAAACGGAGTCCAAACAGGATAAAAACTGCCGTAGATTGTTTTGGAATACATGTGAATTTTGGGAAGTAGAATCAACGCGAGACGATGCCCGAGGGGCCCACGAGGGTGAGGGGCACGCCCTGGGCCCTCGTGGCCACTCCGTAAGGCGGTTGGTGCCCTTCTTTCGCCGCAAGAAAGCCAATATCCGGATAAAAATCGTGTCTAAATTTCAGCCCAATCGGAGTTACGGATCTCCGGGAATATAAGAAACGGTGAAAGGGCAGAATCAGGGTGCGCAGAAACAGAGAGAGACAGAGAGACATGTCCAATCTCGGAGGGGCTCTCGCCCCTCCCATGCCGTGGAAGACAAGTACCAGAGGGGAAACCCTTCTCCCATCTTGGGAGAAGGTCAAGGAAGAAGAAGAAGAAGGGGGGTTCTCTCCCCCTCTCTCCTGGTGGCGCCGGAACGCCGCCGGGGCCATCATCATCACCGCAATCTACACCAACACCTCTGTCATCTTCACCAACATCTTCATCATGTTCCCCCATCTATCTATAGTGGTCCACTCTCCCGCAACCCGCTGTACCCTCTACTTGAACATGGTGCTTTATGCTTCATATTATTATCCAATGATGTGTTGCCATCCTATGATGTCTGAGTAGATTTTCGTTGTCCTATCGGTAATTGGTGAATTGCTATGCTTGGTTTAATTTGCTTGTATACGGGATTGAAGGGGGACCAAAATATCTTAATGCTATGGTTGGGTTTTACCTTTATGAACGTTAGTAGTTGCGGATGCTTGCTAATAGTTCCAATCATAAGTGCATAGAATTCCAAGTCAGGGATGACATGCTAGCAGTGGCCTCTCTCACATAAAACTTGCTATCGGTCTTGTAAAGTAGTCAATTGCTTAGGGACAATTTCGCAACTCTTACCACCACTTTTCCACACTCGCCATACTAACTTTATTGCTTCTTTATCTAAATAGCCCGTAGTTTTTATTTACATGCTCTTTATATTCTTGCAAACCTATCCCGTTACACCTACAAAGTACTTCTAGTTTCATACTTGTTTTAGGTAAAGCGAACGTTAAGCGTGCGTAGAGTTGTATCGGTGGTCGATAAAACTTGAGAGAATATTTGTTCTACCTTGAGCTCCTCGTTGGGTTCGACACTCTTACTTATCGAAAGAGGCTATAATTGATCCCCTATACTTGTGGGTTATCATGACCTTTTTCTGGCACCGTTGCCGGGGATTTATAGCGTGGGGTGAATATTCTCGTGCGTGCTTGTTTGCTTTATCACTAAGTAGTTTTTATTTTGTGCTCTTGTTTTCTATCTTTAGTTATGGGTAGGAAACACAAAATACCAAAAAATTAGTGGTACCTACTGAACCAATGGTTGAAGAACCACTCAAAATATATCATACTACTGTTCCCTATGTGCTCGGGCTGAAACCCCAACTAGCTTAGTTGAGGGCAAATATTTAGACGAGCATGCTTGTTATGTGCGATACCGCATATCTGAAAAAGGGAAACTTTTACTGGATCAAATTCATCATTTGTAGTGCTATGCTTGGAATTTATGTGAAATATATGATGTTACTTGTTGTTCTGAAAACCCTAAGAAACACCTTCCCTACCAATGTGATTTTAGTGATAATGGAATCGTATCTTCGTATGCTAAGGGTGTTTATAATTACTATGATGTTCAAAAAATTGAAGAATTTGTTGCTTTAAACGGTGCTTATGAAATTGCTTCTTTGATTGAAACGTATGATGCTACTCTTTACAAATCTGAAATTTTTTCCATACTTAAATATTGTTATGATAATTATGCTTCTAATGCCTATGTTAAACCATATATTGAGGACTCCTCCGCTGTCCAAGAAGAGACTAATATTTTGCAGGAGTCTACGGAAGAAGGAATTGATGAAACTATGGGATCATTGGATGAAAAAGATGATGAGGAGAGCGAAGAACAAAATGAGGAAGAGCGGATTAGCTACCCGTGCCCACCTTCTAATGAGAGGAACTCTTCAACTCATATATTGTTTAGTTTCCCTTCGTGCTTACCGAAGGATGATTGCTATGATGATTGTTACGATCCCGTTGATTCTTTTGAAATATCCCTTTTTTATGATGCTTGCTATTCTTGTGGCCAAGATGCCAATATGAATTATGCTTATGGAGATGAACTTGCTATAGTTCCTTATGTTAACCATGAAATTGTTGCTATTGCACCCACGCATGATAGTCCTATTATCTTTTTGAATTCTCCCGACTACACTATATCGGAGAAGTTTGCCCCTATTAAGGATTATATTGATGGGTTGCATTTTACTACTACACATGATGATTTTGATAGATATAATGTGCATGTGCTTGCTGCTCCTACTTGCAATTATTATGAGAGAGGAACTACATCTCCGCCTCTTCATGTTTCCAATATGATAAAATTGCAAGAAACTGTTTATACTATGCATTGGCCACTACTGCAGGATGCTGCTAACGCGACACTACGATCAGAGACCCTTTCACGAAACTATGTGCGATGCATTAATCACAAACGGGGATGTAAAAAAACCGTCAAAAAAGGTGCAAAACGTTTGCAATGGAGGATGCATCAAACACGGTTCATATTCTAGTTGCGTGTGCGATCCAGGGCATACGGTTCAGTCGAATGAACCGTTTGCGATGAGGCAGAACAAAAGAAACGGGCAGCCTGATGAAGGCGTGTGCGATGTACAGCATACGGTTCACTCGGATGAACTGTTTGTGATTAGGCAACACAAAAGAAACGGTCAGCCAGATCAAGGTGTGTGCGATGTACAACATACAGTTCACATGGATGAACTATTTGTGATTAGGCAACACAAAAGAAATGGTCAGCCAGATCAAGGTGTGTGCGATGTACGACATGCGGTTCACCCGGATGAACTGTTTGCATTGAGACAAGAGAACAGAAACGGTTCAATATAACAAATACCATAAATATTGCAAGGTTCAAATTCAAAGATTAAAACGCCCAAATTCAAACATTGCCTGCTGCGTCATTTCTGAAAAGGGATCAGCCGCTGACAAGTCATGTATGGGTTTACACAATAACTTCCAATTGCTTTGCCATATGCTCTTCCAATACGAAGTTTTCCATTTTTGGAGGCACTTCCATTCTGCAGTACCAGCCGCCTCTGATAATCATACCATTGGTCTTTCCTAATTAAATGTGTGTTCAACCTCAGTACCCTCAGCACCTTGAACATGGCGAGTGTAATCTCCAGTGGGGTCCCTCGGTAGGAGTTCAAAGTAATATTTGAGAGATGCAGATCCAGGCATTCGATGTGATTGTCGTTATCAACATCTTCCACCGGGCCTAATATGCACTGCAAAAGAAGAGAACGTGTAAGTGCGTACATGCAGTTTTGAACACTGCTACACGCCCATTTGGTTTGCAGGATTTGTAAAATGCACCAACGTGCCATCTTCGATCTGTCATGATTAACATGGGCATTAATTTGATTACAATCTAGAAACATGTGGCCTTCTTCACAAGAGGTTGGATTGGATGAAAAATTCCCTAAGAAAACTAGTATAGATGAATCCAAAGGAGAAATGCTTATGGGCGATTGTAACCATATGAATGAAGCAACCAATATGGGGTGGGGGTGTATGTCCTAAAATCCTCCAAAATTCCTTCAGAAATCGTAGTACATAGTCATTGTAAACTTGGGAAAAGGTGCAAAAAATTGAACTCCCTTATGGTTTACATTTAACATGAAAGGAACATCACCTCGACATACAGCTTCTTCAGGCACGGAAAGCATCTCAGGCAACTGAAAACTTGGTCCAGGTTGGGGACGATAGATTCTAGTGCCAAGACCTTCATTGTGCCCAGAGTCTGGGTGAAGTTTCGCTCGATGACAAACGAACATACATCTTCAAAACTAGAAATAACATTGATATCAAGAAGGAGAGGTATATAAGGCGACTGTTGTACCTGAAAGTTGTATTATTTGACAGACGAGTAGCCCACCACTTTCAATTTCGGCGCAGAAATGACATTGATTCTTGTTGGACCTTGTTGATCAACTACAAGTAATCTCTCAAGTGAAGGTGTGTCCTGGATGAACATATTGTGGTCCACCTTTTGTGATCTCTCGTTGCAGCACCAGCAACACACATAAATAGTGCGGAGAGTCCTGGAGGTGATGTGCAAGGTACTCGACCAATACATCGCCTGAAGACGAAGAACTCGAGTGCAGTACAGCCGCGGAGCAGGCGCTCCATGTCATCCTTTGGGATGCGGACGGCGATGAGCTCGAGGTGCTTCAGTCGTGGTAGAAAAAGAGTGGGCGTGTCATTAAGGGGGGGGGGAATGGAAGTTCATGAACTTGGCGAGGCGCAGCATGGGCGCGAAGCGGGGCGCGGACATTGGCAGCAAGCTCACATGCCCATCATTATAACTTAGCTTCTCGAGCTGATCTATGGCGTGGGATCGTAACCACTCATCAAGCTTGCCTCGCTCCCTGCCATTGGAATGGAACTTGCCCGCGATAAGGCCTTTGATTGGGTCATGGTGACTGCCGAGGATCTGGGAGAATGCGTCCAAGCTTTGGCGATAGCCATGGCAGAGCTTGTGGGCGTGGAGGAGATCGACAGGGGTGCAGAGCCATAGGGTGCGCCACCGCCGGGAAACGACGGCTGTCCTCGCCCGATTTCTGATTGGGAGGAGGGATATGATGACTATCGACATATCATCGGGGAGGTTGTTGATGAAGTCTAGGCCTGCTGGAGTCGCTTGCGGTTCTTTCTCGACCCGCCTCCGCTTGTTGGCAGCCTCGTTCTCCACCTCGTCGGCGGGGACGGGAACCTCTATCTCCATATTCACGCCATGCTCCGGTGCTTCAGCAGCCCCGACGTCGCCACTCCCTCCGATGGGGCCCTCCGGGGGCATCCTCGTACACTGACGGCTTTGAGGACTCAGAGCGGCGTCGAGGATGTGGCCGGAGAGAGAGGAATTCTGTGTGTGTGGCGAGGATGGGAGGGGTGCGGCCGCTCGGCGGCGCCATTAATATAGACCAGTGGGAGCGAGGCGGGCGGCGGTCCAAGGCTGTCTCGCTTCCCGGTGAGAACGACTGCTTAATCTCTAGTATGAACGAAATCTATTCTTAATTACTGAATTTTAGTTGCAAAAAATAGACAGTGATATTGATTTTTAGCTGCATATTTTGACAAATCGCAGTGTCTGTTGGCTTAGCGCCGAAGTCTGGCTTTAATTTGCATACCGTAATCTGAACCGTTTGCGTTGAAGAGATGCACAGATCCCGCGTTGAACAACTTGTACGCTTCCCGGTGAGCCTGCACATCGGACTGCGCTCACACGCCTCCCGTTTAGTCAAGAAGCTGTCCAAATGGCACCCCCTATAGCCATTAAAACCAAGACACATGGCGTCACATGAATGGTTAACCGAGCGCACACGGTTTGAATTATACAAACGTTTGAGATATTAAAGTGGCAGCTAATTTTTTTCCAAAATGCCTTCATTTGCTGTCATTATTCGAGTGCGCCTTCACTCAAAATGGACACAAAAAATACCACAGCATGTCGAGTGCCCTTCCATGATAGGATGCCAAGTTTCATGAATTTCAGACGAGTTTTGGATTTACTAGAATTTAAAAACCAGGCATCTCAATGTTTTGCCGGCAATCAACGGTGCCCTGATGTTTCAAATTCATTCCCATTTCTTGCATGGGACCTAAGCATGCACCCAAGGACACATATTTGATTTTTCATCCAATTTATATGCACTCGAGCATGCGCATGTAGTTTAAATTTGAATTATGCACAAAAATGCATTGAAAACTCAGTTAATGCATAAAAATGTCCAAACGAACCCCAAAAAATCATAAAAATTCACACAACACTCCTGTTGTTCTATGTTGACACGAGAAAAAAACTTGAAAGCAATAAGAGGCAATGGATATCGTTTCGTCCCCAAAGGTGGGACGTTCCCTACCGAAAACCATCATGCTTGTTGTGAGAAGCTCCCATTTGTAAGAAGCATATACCCAAACCTGCCCCAAATGGGACAAAATTTGTACCACGGCATGTCGGGTGCCCTTCCATGATAGCATGCCAAGTTTGATGAATTTCAGACGGGTTTTGGGTTTACTAGAATTTAAAAACCAGGCATCTCAATGTTTTGCCGGCAATCAACGGTGCCCTGGTGTTTGAAATTCATTCCCATTTCTTGCATGGGACCTAAGCATGCACCCAAGGACACATATTTGATTTTTCATCCAATTTATATGCACTGGAGCATGCGCATGCAGTTCAAATTTGAATTATGCACATAAATGCATTGAAAACTTAGTTAATGCATAAAAATGTCCAAACGAACCCCGAAAAATCACAAAAATTCACACAACACTCCTATTTTTCTATGTTGACACAAGAAAAAAACTTGAAAGCAATAAGACGCAATAGATATCGTTTCGTCCCCAAAGGTGGGACGTTCCCTACCGAAAACCATCATGCTTGTTGTGAGAAGCTCCGGTTTGTGAGAAGCATATACCCAAACCTGCCCCAAATGGGACAAAATTTGTACCATGGCATGTTGATGCCGCTCCATGATAGCATGCGAAGTTTCATGAATTCAGACGAGTTTTGGATTTACTAGAATTTAAAAACCAGGCATCTCAATGTTTTGCCGGCAATCAACGGTGCCATGGTGTTTGAAATTCATTCCCATTTCTTGCATGGGACCTAAGCATGCACCCAAGGACAAAGATTTGATTTTCAACGAATTTATATGCACTGGAGCATGTGCATGTAGTTCAAATTTGAATTATGCACATAAATGCATTGAAAACTCACTTAATGCATAAAAATGTCCAAACGAACCCTGGATAATTCCAATTCTTTTATGATCACTGCAGATAAAAGGTCTAGCAATTCAAACACCGTCCATGGCCGCTGTGACCCCATTATGTAATTCAAATCAAGACCAAAAATCAAGTAGATCCCACTCAGTTTATTATAGCGAACCGTGTGAGATGCAGCACAAAATATCTTTGGACCGCGTCTAAATAAGGGACCGTGTCTGATGACACTTTGCGCTCCAGTTTTTTGTCTGAAGCGATTCCAAATTTTTGGGTTCCGCAGAAATATCTACCTCCCCGCCCCCTCCCCCTTACCAAAATCCACATTCCCCCCATTTCCGCCTTCCTTTCCAAGTTGAAACCTTCACTCCTTGCTTGCAGCACCGCCGCCTCCTCGCCGGCGGCCCTCCTTCATGCTGCTCGACCTCGCCTATCCAGGCAGGTAATCCACACCCGACCCCCATCCTCCTCCTCCATCCACATCCCACATGCCCCGACCGCCGGCGCGAGCGCTACACCTTCCACCCAAATCACCGACCCCTCCACCAAATAAGCGCCGGCCTAAGCCATGGTGCATGCAGTATAGCCAGGACCTCAAGGAGCATTTGGTAGCGGAGAAGCAAATTGTGGCCGCACGCGCGGATGAGGTCGCGATGGCTGCCATTCGTGCCGACCCCCAGATCTTGGAGGAGCACCACGCCATCGAGGCCACCGTTGATGCCTCGCGTGCCGAAGCCGCGACGCGGTTGGCTGCTTTAGACGACAGTTCATGGCATTTTCTCGAGGCCACCGTCGGTGCCTTCGATGAAGACTACGAGGTGTTTTCTCAGCGTGCACGTGCTTACCTCATCTCGAGAGCCAGCAGGTTGGTGCCCGGAGCGGCTCGGGCAACTCACCACTACAACGAGGGTACCCATGATGCGGAGGCCTTGCCCTCTTCCATGTCCAAGGATCCAATCGTCATCGATATCTCCGACAATGAGGAGTAGCTTGTCTTATTAGCTCACTATAAGGACCCATGTTCAGCTTGCTAGCTACTACCTTTCCTTAACAAATTCTAGTGAATTGTGCTATCTACTTTCACCATGCAATCTTCTGCTATAGTGTATATGTTCTATATGTCGTGCAATGTGGTGTTCAATTAACTGCTTGGTTCAATTCTGCAAATGTGATGTTCAACTCTTCAGGGTGCAATATTTCTAAGTTGTTAAGCATGCTTGGTTTGGTTAACTGTCTGATCTTCTATTAGGAGTATGTTATATTGTTCAATTGGTGTTTACTTAACTGCTTGGTTCATTTGTTGTGGCTTGGTTCACTTGTTGTGGTGTTTAGTTAACTGCTTGGTTCAATTCTGCAATGCGGTGTTCAATTGTTGTGGCTGCATTCTGTTATTGTATACCATGTGAGGAATAAATTGAATTTGGCCGTACTAAATACATGAGAAACAAATACAATTGCTATATTTCCAAGTTGTTAAGCATGCTTGGTTTGGTTAACTGTCTGAGTGCAATGTGGTGCTCATTTAACGTTTGGTTCATTTGTTGTGGTGTTTAGTTAACTGCTTGGTTCAATTCTGCAATGTGATGTTTAATTGTTGTGGCTGCATTCTCTTATTGTATACCATGCGAGGAATAAATCGAATTTGGCTGTACTAAATACATGAGAAACAATACAATTGCTATATTTCGAAGTTGTTAAGCATGCTTGGTTTGGTTAACTATCTGATCTTCTATTAGGAGTATGTTATATTGTGCAATGTGGTGCTCAGTTAACGTTTGGTTCATTTGTTGTGGTGTTTAGTTAACTGCGTGGTTCAATTCTGCAATGCGATGTTCAATTGTTGTGGCTGCATTCTGTTATTGCATACCATGTGAGGAATAAATCGAATTTGGCTGCACTTAATACATGAGAAACATATACAAGTGCTATATTTCCTAGTTCTTAATCATGCTTGGTTTGGATAAATGGGTTTTTCATGTGGCTTGAATTAATCTGTGAATCTGCAATGTGCTTATTTATCATCAACATATTTTACTGATAGCATGCGAACCCTTACTTAACCTAATGACTAACTACCTTATATATGTTGCAGGGAAACAATGGGAAGCACTGAGGTTTACAACATGGTACTAACTATTATAGCTTGCATTTTTCTATTCCTTTGCCACATTTCCAATATAGAGAAGATATTTATGCACATCCTTGTTCTCAGGCTTCACTGATGATTACCTCTCAAACCACCTTTGTGGTGAGGAGGTGAGAAAAGTTTTCATACAACACCCACAATTCAATATTGAAGTGTTCCTGAAGAGGTCGAAGGATGGACGGTCAATCATCCACAGGCACTGGCCTAAAGTTGCAAAGACCTTCAACATGAATGAAGGCTCAATATTCGCGTTCCGCTTCAGCAGTTTTCCAGATGAGATGCATCTCTCTATGTACCGTCTATGATGCTAATTTCAAAAGGTTCTAGATGTTGCATGTGAAACTTGTTGCTGGTGTAGTTGTGTAATGGGGTAGCTGAGTGCTGAAGCTATATCATGTTGTACTCTGATGTATTTCAATTATGAAATCCTGCTTCCTTAATATGGAAATGGAATATATTATGTGCTTAATATGAATGTCAATTAGATTAGTAAATGGATTATTAATAATAGGGCAATTAGCCCGCTAATTGGCCAATTAGCTTGCTTCCTGTTGCAAACGGTTAATGAGAAAACACCGTGGGCGATGACCTAAGGCAACGCACACAGTTTCTAGGAATAAACCGTGTTGGATCAATGAACAATCACACACGACATTCTCTTCAAGACTGTTTGCGTTACGCCACCTTGCGCAAACGTTTTCCTTGTAGTGACTGTGTGGGATGTATATATGAATGGAAACGTTTAGTGGTGACTGAATGTGTGGGTGTACTTACGACCAGAAATGATTTTGCCTGTATAATTGTATTTTTTAGCACTACTGTACGTATTTCTGTATTTGAGTGCTCGCCGGTCGCACACGACCTCATTTTGCCGAGCGTGTGTGCTAGGAGGGCATATCCCCAACGGTTTCTGGGTCGTGTGGGAAGGACCCCCCTATCGCCCACACTCACTTGGCGACTGTTCCAAATGCCGTCGCGGAAAGGGGTAAAAAACCATTTGTTTAGGACCGACGCGCACCTGTGGGCCTTTACTATGTGTGCATGAATTGTTCTTTTATGACATGCCGATGCATAGGAAGAGAGTTAGACTTCGTTGTTGCATGATATCTGTTACTTTTTGCTCACTACTAAATCATAAATCATTGTTAATTAAAATTGGCTTTGATATACCTTGGGATCCGGGTGGATCCATTACTTGAGCACTATATGCCTAGCTTAATGGCTTTAAAGAAAGCGCTGCCAGGGAGACAACCCGGAAGTTTTAGAGAGTCATTTATTTCTGTTGTGTGCTTTTATAAAGTTTAAAAATAAAAATAATGTGCCAAGATTTGCCTTTAGGATATTTACATTGCTTGTTGGTTTGTGCGGTGCAAGACAGAAACTTTGGCTGTAGTGCGCGATTTTACATTTTTTACTGGAATATCGAAAGCTTCTGAAACTTTTTGCACTGTCTTTCTATAATTTTTTTTATTTTTCCTAATTTTTTCAGAATTTTTGGAGTACCAAAAGTATGGTGAATGTTCAGATTACTACGTACTGTCCTGTTTAAGACAGATTCTGTTTTTGATGCATAGTTTGCTTGTTTTGATGAAACTATCGATTTCTATCAGTGGATTACGCCATGGAAAAGTTATATTACAGTAGCTACAATGCAAAAACAAAATATGAATTGGTTTGCAATAGTACTTAGAGTAGTGATTTGCTTTATTATGCTAACGGATCTTACCGAGCTTTCTGTTGAGTTTTGTGTGGATGAAGTGTTCGAAGATCGAGGAGCACTCGACGTGAGGAGAAGGAGGAGAGGAAAGAGATCAAGCTTGGGTATGCCCAAGGCACCCCAAGTAAATATTCAAGGAGACTCAAGCGTCTAAGCTTGGGGATGCCCCGGAAGGCATCCCATCTTTCTTCAACAAGTATCGGTATGTTTTCGGATTTGTTTCGTTCATGCGATATGTGCAAATCTTGGAGCATCTTTTGCATTTAGTTTTCACTTTTCTTTGATGCACCATGCTGGTATGAGATAGTCCATGGTTGATTTATAGAATGCTCTTTGCACTTCACTTATATCTTTTGAGTATGGCTTTATAGAATGCTTCATGTGCTTCACTTATATCATTTGAAGTTTGGATTGCCTGTTTCTCTTCACATAGAGAACCGCCATTTTTAGAATGCTCTTTTGCTTCACTTATATTTGTTAGAGTGTGGGCATATATTTTGTAGAAAGAATTAAACTCTCTTGCTTCACTTATATCTATTTAGAGAGTTGACAGGAATTGGTCATTCACATGGTTAGTCATAAAATCCTACATAAAACTTGTAGATCACTGAATATGATATGTTTGATTCCTTGCAATATTTTTTCGATATAAAGATGGTGATATTAGAGTCATGCTAGTGGGTAATTGTGGATTGTAGAAATACTTGTGTTGAAGTTTGTGATTCCCGTAGCATGCACGTATGGTGAACCGTTATGTAACGAAGTTGGAGCATGAGGTATTTATTGATTGTCTTCCTTATGACTAGCAGTCGGGGACGAGCAATGGTCTTTTCCTACCAATCTATCCCCCTAGCAGCATGCGCGTAGTACTTTGTTTCGATGACTAATAGATTTTTGCAATAAGTATGTGAGTTCTTTATGACTAATGTTGAGTCCGTGGATTATACGCACTCTCACCCTTCCATCATTGCTAGCCTCTTCGGTACCATGCATTGCCCTTTCTCACCTCGAGAGTTGGTCCAAACTTCGCCGGTACATCCAAACCCCGTGATACGACACGCTCTATCACACATAAGCCTCCTTATATCTTCCTCAAAACAGCCACCATACCTACCTATCATGGCATTTCCATAGCCATTCCGAGATATATTGCCATGCAACTTCCATCATCATCATATACATGACTTGAGCATTTATTGTCATATTGCTTTGCATGATCGTAAGATAGCTAGCATGATGTTTTCATGGCTTGTCCGCTTTTTTATGTCATTGCTACGCTAGATCGTGGCACATCCCAGTACACCGCCGGAGGCATTCATATAGAGTCATATCTTTGTTCTAGTATCGAGTTGTAATATTGAGTTGTAAGTAAATAAAAGTGTGATGATCATCATTATTAGAACATTGTCCCATGTGAGGTTATCAAAATAAAAGTGTCCAAAGAAGCCCCCCCCCCCCAAAAAAATAGAGGCCAAAGAAGCCTAAAAAAGAGAAAAAATGAGAGAAAAGAGAGAAGGGACAATGTTACTATCCTTTTACCACACTTGTGCTTCAGAGTAGCACCATGTTCTTC
Source organism: Aegilops tauschii subsp. strangulata (assembly GCF_002575655.3). Taxonomy (NCBI): domain Eukaryota; kingdom Viridiplantae; phylum Streptophyta; class Magnoliopsida; order Poales; family Poaceae; genus Aegilops; species Aegilops tauschii. The sequence continues at coordinate 8,308,922 of NC_053039.3, forward strand.
ATATAGAGAGTCTCTTGAGTGATCACTTTCATATACTAGTGGGAATTTTCATTATAGAACTTGGCTTGTATATTCCAACAATGGGCTTCCTCAAATGCCCTAGGTCTTCATGAGCAAGCAAGTTCGATGCACACCCACTTAGTTTCAGTTTGAGCTTACATACACTTATAGCTCTAGTGCATCCATTGCATGGCAATCCCTACTCCTCACATTAACATCAATTGACGGGCATCTCCATAGCCCGTTGATTAGCCGCGTCGATGTGAGACTTTCTCCTTTTTGTCTTCTCCACACAACCTCCACCATCATATTCTATTCCACCTATAGTGCTATATCCATGGCTCACGCTCATGTATTGCATGAAAGTTGAAAAGGTTTGAGAACATCAAAAGTACGAAACAATTGCTTGGCTTGCCATCGGGGTTGTGCATGATTTGAATATTTTGTGTGGTGAAGATGGAGCATAGCTAGACTATATGATTTTGTAGGGATAACTCTCATTAGCCATGTTATTTTGAAAAGACATGATTGCTTTATTAGTATGCTTGAAGTATTATCGTCTTAATGTCAAATGATAGACTATTGCTTTGAATCACTCGTGTCTTAATATTCATCCCATGATTAGATTATGCGATCAAGATTAAGCTAGGTAGCATTCCACATAAAAAATATATTTTTTATCATTTACATACTCGAGGACGAGCAGGAATTAAGCTTGGGATGCTGATACGTCTTTGATTGTTCCATGCAAATATTATACAACTTTCATATACTTTTGGCAACTTTTTATACTATTGTTGGGACTAACATATTGATCCAGTGCCCAGTGTCAGTTCCTGTTTGTTGCATGTTTTTTGTTTCGTAGAAAATCCATATCAAACGGAGTCCAAACGGGATAAAAACTGACGGAGATTTTTTTGGAATATATGTGAATTTTGGGAAGTGGAATCAATGCGAGATGATGCCCGAGGGGCCCACGAGTGTGAGGGTTGCGCCCCAGGGGGTCAGGCGCGCCATAGGCCCTCGTGGCCACTCCTTAAGGCGGTTGGTGCCCTTCTTTCGTCGCAAGAAAGCCAATATCTAGATAAAAATCGTGTCCAAATTTCAGCCCAATCGGAGTTACGGATCTCCGGGAATATAAGAAATGGTGAAAGGGCAGAATCGGGGAGCTCAGAAACAGAGAGCCAGAGAGACAGATCCAATCTCGGAGGGGCTCTCGCCCCTCCCATGCCATGGAAGCCAAGGACCAGAGGGGAAACCCTTCTCCCATCTAGGGAGAAGGTCAAGGAAGAAGAAGAAGAAGGGGGGCTTTCTCCCCCTCTCTTCTGGTGGCACCGAACGCCGCCGGGGCCATCATCATCACCGCAATCTACAACAACACCTCCGTCATCTTCACCAACATCTTCATCACCTTCCCCAATCTATCTACAGCGGTCCACTCTCCCGCAACCCGCTGTACCCTCTACTTGAACATGGTGCTTTATGCTTCATATTATTATCCAATGATGTGTTGCCATCCTATGATGTCTGAGTAGATTTTCGTTGTCCTATCGGTAATTGGTGAATTGCTATGCTTGGTTTAATTTGCTTGTGGTTATGTTGCTGTCCTTTGGTTCCCATCATATGAGCGCGCGCGTGGATCACACCATAGGGTTAGTTGTATGTTGATAGGACTATGTATTGGAGGGCAAGAGTGACAGAAGCTTTAACCTAGCATAGAAATTGATGCATACGGGATTGAAGGGGGACCAATATATCTTAATGCTATGGTTGGGTTTTACCTTAATGAATGTTAGTAGTTGAAGATGCTTGCTAATAGTTCCAATCATAAATGCATAGAATTCCAAGTCAGGGATGACATGCTAGCAGTGGCCTCTCTCACATAAAACTTCCTATCAGTCTAGTAAAGTAGTCAATTGCTTAGTGACAATTTCGCAACTCCTACCACCACTTTTCCACACTCGCTATACTAACTTTATTGCTTCTTTATCTAAACAGACCCTAGTTTTTATTTATGTGCTCTTTATATTCTTGCAAACCTATCCCGTTACACCTACAATGCACTTCTAGTTTCATACTTGTTTTAGTTAAAGCGAACGTTAAGCCTGCGCAGAGTTGTATCGGTGGTCGATAAAACTTGAGGGAATATTTGTTCTACCTTTAGCTCCTCGTTGGGTTCGACACTCTTACTTATCGAAAGAGTCTACAATTGATCCCCTATACTTGTGGGTTATCAACATCATATTTTTGTTTGAATGAAAACACGAGTTCATCGTTTCGCCTCCAATTTTTTTCCACGGTAAGAAATCACGATTGTACCCTATGGTTTGATTTTCTAGCACATTTACCAGGCGGCAGGCCTCGCTAGCAATCTCAAACTATGAATATGCAAAAAAGAGATCTCTTTTGTATATATATATATATAGTTGCAACTACACGTGTGTGTTAGTAAGATCATTTGTGTGTCGCTTTGCGAGTTTTCATTCATTGTGCGAGAAACGGGAAAAAACTTCAAATAGTTCGGCCGCAGGGTGCGGCCAGAGGCGTAGGCCTTGTTGGTATTTTAATTTCAGGAAATGCATATAGAGTCCGGAAAATAACGAAAATCATTGTGTGACTGTCGCGTGCTCTCACGATCGCATGGAAAAATTTTGGTAAAGTTTGGCACAAGTTTTGGTGCTCGCACCTTCCATACCGGAACATCTCACAAGAAGGATCATAGTTTCCAAAAGAAGATGCGGCACTTCGGACTACAAATTGTCAGTTACTAGCTACATCGTTCCGGCCCATTTCAGGTCGTCTGCTATGTTTAAGTCATTATTTGCACTTACCTTGCATTGCATTTTAGTGCATATATAATTAATTAAAGTCAAAAACCCTACTACAACTACATGTGGGTGTTTTAGTTACGCTATATATACTTAGGCTACTCATAGTGGAGAGTGTCATATACTAGTATCATGCATATATATATATGATACTAGTGCATGATACTACCTTTAATTAATTATAGCGAATAGTATAATATATATAGTATCATAGATCATATTTATTTCCATGCATGACACAAATTAGCATCGCATTTAACATGATATGGTATCTACCTATATGTTACTCTAACCCTCTCTATATATATTTAATTCTTTGCCACATCAGCATACTTGCTATTTCCGAGTGCATGACATCGTCGACTATGATACCACCACTATGGCCAGCCTTATATAGTGGGGAGTATCATATACTATATATAGTATCATGCATATGATACTAGTGTATATATGATACTACGTACGTACCTTCATAGTGCATATATAGTATCATAGAGTAGTATATATCATAGATGACCGTATTTATGGCCATGCATGACACAAAGTAGTATATCATTTATTATATATATATGTGTGTGTGTGTGTGTGTGTGTGTGTGTGGTATGGTATCTACCTATGTTACTGCTTCTTTGCCACATCATCATATTTGCTATTCCCGAGTGCATGATAACGGCTATGATACCCCCACTATGGTCACCCTAAGGCTGGTCGTAATATGGGAGTATCAAGCGGTATCATGCATGCCAACTAGACTTTCTGGATGATGTGGTACACAGTTAAATGAGGAAAAAGAGGGTGTGGTATCATATCATGATACCGTATCATATTAAATATTGTACTACTTTGTGTTATGCATGACAATTAATAAGGCAACCTAAGATACTAACTTATGATACTATGCATGCGCGCATTACGGAGGTTACCGATCATATACTAGTATCATGCATATATAGTCCCTCCTTTCCGGTTTATAGGCTTATCTCAAAATTATAGTTTTTCCATTTTATAAGGCTCAATTTGGTTGTTCCCCATTACATGTTCAGATTCCAAGGTGCATTAAATCATTGCATGCAAGTATTAAGAGAAAGTTAACCAATGCATGTGCTTTATGCATGCATGTATTGCAATTAATACATTGGAAAACATATTTTTTTGAGGAAAACAAAAGCACTAATTGGGTGTTTTTGCAAACTACAAAAAATATTCCACCACTCACCATCTACCTTGGTTGGTGAGATTTTTGAATTGAGCCCTATAAGGCTGGTTGTAATGGGGAGTATCATATACTAGTATCATGCATATGATATATACTAGTGTATGATACTACTTCCGTAATGCATAGTATTATAAGTAGTATCTTAGGTTGCCTTATTAATTGTCATGCATCACACAAAGTAGTACAACATTTAATATGATACGGTATCATCATATGATACCACATCCTCTCTTTCCTCATTTAATTGTGTGCCACATCATCCAGAAAGTCTAGTTGGCATGCATGATACCGCTTATGATACTACCATTACAACCAGCCTAAACCGGAAAGGAGGGAGTATGATACTAGCTAGTCTATGATATACTAGCTACCTCACTAAGAGCATGGTTAATAATACAGCCAACGGCCGGCTATAAGAAGCTGCCATGTCATATACAGCCAACCTCTTAGCGGGCATGTACAATAATAAGTTTTAAATACGTACTAGTTTATCAATAGTTGGCCCACCTTACGTCCTCACAAAGTGTTATGGGTCTCGTGTTGCAGCTATCTCTACTAACCAAGAGCCCGCTTCTCTTCTCTCTCCTCTTCTTTTTCCTCCAACTAATAAGCACATATATATTATTCTATTCCTTATAGCCTGCTTATGTCACTATATTGTACTTGCTCTAAGACTAGCCACAATGGAGAGTAACATACACTAGTAACATACACATATCCCTAGACTATGTTACTACCTTTCATAGTGGGTTGTAACATAAGTATGGTAACATGCAAAGCCTCATTTATTAGGTTATAGACTCATATTGCATTGGGACATGTGGTGTTACAGTAACTAGCTAAGTTACTCAAACTACCTCTCTCCTCATTAACTCATTGCGACATAGGAAAATTTGTTGAGTTGGACTCGATGTTACTACTGAAGTTACTCCCACTGTGGCTAGTCCAATGCATAGTATCATAGAGGAGCTAGTATCATATGTAGTACTCTATTTATATTGTCATGCATGATACATAGTAGCATAGCATTTATTATGATACGGTTTCATGATATGATACTTAACCCTCTCTTTCTTCATCTAATTCTATGACAGCTCATCAAAATTGCCTAGTTGGCATGCATGATACTAGCTATGATACCCCCTTACCATCAGCTAAGCAAAGAAGGTGTACAGATCATTTGTGCGTCGCTTTGTGAGTTTTCATCTGTTTGTTCGAGAAGCGGGGAGAAGTTTCAAACATTTCGGCCGCGAGGTGCGGCCACTGGCGTAGGCCTAGTTGGTACTTTAATTACGGGAAATTCAGATGGAGTTCGGACATCATCAAAATCGATGTGTGCCCGTGGCGTGTTCTCATGACCCCGTGGAATTTTTTTTGGTGAAGTTTGGCACAAGTTTTGATGACCGCTCCTTCCAAACCGGAGCATCTCACATGAAGGACCGTGGTTTCCAAACGGAGACATGTCAATTCAAACTCCTATGGCCGGTGACTTGATCGTTTGGCCTCATAAAAATTTCCACAGTACGCAATCACCATTATACCACGGGTTTGATTTTCAGGTGCATTTCAGGTACCGTTAGCTATATTTAAGACATTTTTTAAGATTAATGTGCATTTTGTGCATAAAAATAAAATTACAACTGGAACTGCATGTGCTGTTGAAAGGGATGAGGATTGTTGTAGCATCTGGGAGCATCGAACGGTGCAGACGTACGATCCGTGGGGTTTGGGTTCTGGCCAATCAGAAAGCATGACTCAGATCGTGGGAGGGGTGGCGGGGTTTGGTCGGCACACGGCTTTCATCAACGAACTGTGTGCTATTCGAAACCAGATTGCATATTTTTGTTCACACATACTGTAGTGAGATCAATTGAGTGTGCTACCTCTATGATATAATAATAATAATAATAATAATAATAATAATAATAATAATAACAACAATAAACAGTTCATATTCATTGCCTGAGCTGACAGCATATCAAGGTCAACATATTAACGGTTCTTATATCAACACAAAACCGGGCATAACTCACAAATTCAATACACGCGACAGTTCTAAATTGAACGAATTAAGTTGTAGGGTAGGCATAAAGACTAGTCTTATGACTTAATTCCCATGTACATGGGGGAACTGGGATCATTACGTTGACCCCGAATGAACTTGGGTTTTATGATGATTTTACGCTTCTTTGTTACACGGGTGCGTGATCCCTTGTCTGGTGATACGTCTCCAACGTATCTATAATTTTTGATTGTTCCATGCTATTATATTATCTATTTTGGATGTTTAATGGGCTTTAATATACCTTTTTATATTATTTTTGGGACTAACCTATTAAACGAAGGCCCAGTGCAAATTGTTGTTTCTTTGCCTATTTCAGTGTTTCGCAGAAAGAAATATCAAACAGAATCCAAACGGAACGAAACCTTTGCGAGGATCTTTTTCGGAGCAAATGCAATCCAGGAGACTTGGAGTGGAAGTCAAGGAAGCAACGAGGCGGCCACGAGGCAGGAGGGCGTGCCCCCCACCCTCGAGGGCCCCTCGTAGCTCCACCGACTTACTTCTTTCGCCTATATATACTCTTATACCCTGAAACCATCGGGGAGAGCCACGAAACCAATTTTCCACCGCCTCAACCTTTTGTACCCGTGAGATCCCATCTTGGGGCCTTTTCCAGTGATCTGCCGGAGGGGGATTCGATCACAGAGGGCTTCTGCATCAACACCATAGCCTCTCCGATGATGTGTGAGTAGTTTTCCAGAGACCTTCGGGTCCATGGTTATTAGCTAGATGGCTACTTCTCTCTCTTTGGATCTCAATACAAAGTTCTCCTCGATGTTCTTGGAGATCTATTCAATGTAATTATTTCTGCGGTGTGTTTGCCGAGATCCGATGAATTGTGCGTTTATGATCAAGATTATCTATGAACAATATTTGGTTCTTCTCTGAATTCTTATATGCATGATTTAATATCTTTGCAAGTCTCTTCGAATTAACGGTTTAGTTTGGCCTGCTAGATTGATCTTTCTTGCAATGGGAGAAGTGCTTAGCTTTGGGTTCAATCTTGCGGTGCTCGATCCCAGTGACAGAAAGGGAACCGACATGTATTGTATTGTTGCCATCGAGGATAAAAAGATGGGGTTTATATCATATTGCTTGATTTTATCCCTCTACATCATGTCATCTTGCCTTATGCGTTACTCTGTTCTTATGAACTTAATACTCTAGATGCATGTTGGATAGCGGTCGATGTGTGGAGTAATAGTAGTAGATGTAGAATCGTTTCAGTCTACTTGTGACGGACATGATGCCTATGTTCATGATCATGCCTAGATATTCTCATAACTATGCACTTTTCTATCAATTGCTCGGCAGTAATTTGTTCACCCACCGTAATACATGCTATCTTGAGAGAAGCCACTAGTGAAACCTATGGCCCCTGGGTCTACTTTACATCATGTAAGTTTGCAATCTACAATTCTAGTTTACTATTTACTTTGCAATCTTTTCTTTCAATCTATACAACAAAAATACCAAAAATATTTATCTTATTATCTTCATCAGATCTCACTTTTGCAAGTGGTCGTGAAGGGATTGACAACCCCTTTATCGCGTTGGTTGCAAGGTTCTTGATTTTTTGTCCAGGTACTAGGCGATTTGCGTGTAGTCTCCTACTGGATTGATACCTTGGTTCTCAAAAACTGAGGGAAATACTTACGCTACTTTGCTGCATCACTCTTTCCTCTTCAAAGGAAAAAACCAACGCATGCTCAAGAGGTAGCATCTGGCAACTCATCAAATTCATCTTACTCGTCCTCATCGGCAACATCATAGACACCCAGTACCCTTCTCTTCCCATGCATCACTAAATGGCAGTTCTTATGAAAGGGGTCATCCACAAAGAAAATCTGGGTAGCATCGTTGGCAAGAATGAATGGGTCCGTGTGATATGCCATCGTTGTCCTGTTAACACAGGTCTTCCTGTACTCATCAATCCTTACCTGACCAAGAGGGATCCATGCGCACCTGAATAATGCCACCTTCACTTTCACATAGTCAAGCTCCCAAATCGCTTTGATGGTTCCATATTATACCCTTTTATCAGCTTCATTTACAGTCATGCATTATATTCGAACACAACTATTCTGATATGAGGTCTTCTGATCATGTTCCTCAGTGTAGAACGTGTATCCATTTATGTCATATGCTTGGTACGTCAACATCGTAGGTGATGGCTTTTGTGCCAACCACGTAGCAATGCCATCGATGGATCCTTGTGCCAAATGATTCTTCAGTCATTCGGCGTAGTTCTTAGTGTGCTCCTTCATCTCCACATCTGATGAAGGCACCATTGGTAAGAAGCTTTGGCGTATCTCCGCCAAGTGTTCTTCGGCATAAGCGCTGAGAACTGGGCTGTTAAGCAGTACCGTCAAATGGGATTTCTCTGCCAATTCTCCGGGCGCAGCCATTTGCGTGCCAGCAAGGACCGGCTTACCTTTCAGCCTTCCCTCGTGGCGAGAGAGGGGCGAACCTATAGGTCTTTGTTTCATGTATTCGGTGCAAAACTCAACCACCTCCTCCACGGTATAAGCTTGTAGAATGCTTGCCTCTGGATGGTTTCGGTTCCGACAAAAGCGCTTCAGTATTCCCATGAACCGGTCAAAGGGATACATGTTGCGAAGAAACACTAGACCATAATACTTTATCTCATCGACAAGGTGCACAGTGAGATGGACCATGACATCAAAGAATGACGGTGGGAAAAACATCTCTAGGTTGGACAATATTCTTGCAATATCATCTTGCATATGATCAAACTCTTCAGGATCTACAACTTTCTGCCATAGTTGGTTGAAGAAATCACAGAGGTCAATGAGTGTGTTTCTTATATCATTGTCCATCAGATTCCTGATGGCCACCGGGAGGATTTGTGTCAACATTACGTGGCAATCATGTGACTTCATGTGTCCCAACTTCATTTTACCTGAGCTCACATCCATGAGACTTCTGATGTTTGTGCAGTACGAAGAAGGTGTCTTAACTGACAACAAATAGGTGAAGAATTGTGTTGCTTCTTTTGTACCGAAATTGTAACTCTGGCGAGCTTTGATGAATTTGTCATCATCTTCTGCTTCACTCTTGCGTTTTGATTGGTCAGCAAGGATATCGAGCCGTGAACCGTCACCATCCTTTCTTTTACCTTTAATCTTGAGCAGAGTACCAAGGATGCTTTCACATACGTTCTTCTCTACGTGCATGACATCGATGCAGTGACGTACATGTAGAATCTCCCAGTAAGGTAATTTCCAGAACACCGATTTCTTCTTAAACACTTGACCTTTGGGTGTTTGTTTCACCGTCAAAGGGTGGTTCTTGCCTGTAACATCCCAAATTTTTAATTTGGAATGTTATACATTTGATCATCATGCATATCATATTTTATTGCATTTTGGTGGATCCTAGAAATTCTACGCAACTCAAGGACCCACAGGAGAGAGTTGGGAATTTCGTTATTTTCATATTTGAGTTTTCTCAAATTTTGAAAATAGGATCATTTGATTTTATTTATTTTATCTTCAATTATCCCAATTATAAAAGTATGAGAGAGGGAATAAAATGACTTTCCCAAAATAAAGGAATATTGAGGATTTAATAACAAAATCAAATAAGATTTTATTTTGGAGTTTTTCGCTATTTTATTTGGCTAGGAAAAAATGCGCGTTTTTCAAAATTGCATTTAGGCCCCAAATAAATGTTCATCTTGTCCGGCTTGATTTTAGAATTCGGGGAAAATTTATTTTGGGACTTTCGGAGTCCGTTTAGTATTTCTTTTGTTTTTTTCTGCGTGAAAATTATTTAAAAAAAAAACTCCCGCACGCCCGACTGGGCCAAAGCCCAGCCGAGCCGGCCCAGCTCCCGCGCCGCCGTCTTCCTCTAGGAGACCGCGAGGTCGCCGCCGCCGCCGCGACGCCGAGTCCGACCGGGACTCCGCCTCCCCGCCGCCTTGCCCCTCCTCCAAGCCACCTCTCCCCCTCTCTTAAATACCCCCCTCCCCCGCCGCCTCACCCCGTCTCACCCGCCGCCGCCGAACCCCGCCCGCCGCCGGAGTCACCCCGACGCCGAGCCGCCCCGACGCCAAGGTCGCCGCCGCCCCCGGAACCCGCCGCCACCGACGCCCGCAACCCCGCTGCCCCGTCTCGTCGGAGCGCCTCGCCGGAGGTATACTCCGCCACCGCCGACGTTGTCCGTTTTTTTGTTTAGATCGGTTTATTTTTTTGTTGAGTTTATTTAGCGAGCGTTCGCTCGTTCGTTCATTTTAACGAACGCGTTCATCGTTTAGCCGCAGTTAACGAACGTCCGTTCTTTAAACTGTTCGTCAGTTTTTCTTTTTTTCGGATTTTCCGCGATTATTCCAGATCGCGATTTCTGATCCAATTTTCGTTCTAGTATAACTTTTCGCTCGTTTATCGGAATCAGGCGATTCAAGCGCCTATAGTTTCGTCTCAAAATTCTCTTTCCGTTTAACCAACTCAAATAAGTTTTTGCTACTGTAAAATTTCACTTAGATCTAGAATAGTAAACGAAGCTTGTTTCTTTCGCCGTTTGACTTTCGTTGCTTCGTTCGATTTGATTCTTTTTGCAAACCGGAGCTCTTAAGTTGAACTTTCTGGTTAGATCTTTTATTTGAGTTTTTCTTGTGCATTAGATGAGTGCTTATTGTATGCTTGTTTGTTTGCGATAGAGTACCCGGAGTGCGCCGCTTGCTACTTCGAATCTCTAGGTTTCACGGATCATCAGCAAGGCAAGTAACACTTTGATCATACCTCTTTACTACCCAGTTTTATTGCATTAGATCAACCCTCAAACATTGCATGATTAGGATCTGATTAAATTGTCGGTATCGGGAAGTAGATGAGGTTGTACCTATTACCTGTTTTATTATCAAACCTTTGGGAGTTACTTCTACGTTTGCTCATATTGCTATACTATGCTAGTAGACGTGGATTGGGTGAGTGTATCCATGACAGATGTGAGATTGTTAATTAATGGCTTACTTAAGGTGGCAACTTAAACACACATCTGGGTGGATTGAGGCACCTGGGTATTCCAGTGTTTGCCTGTTTCTTCTTATGGACCGCCACCCAGGCTCAAAGGGATCATGAGATTATTCATGCTAGAAACTTCTGTGTGCAGCCACAAGCTATTATGGGCTCTAGCATAGTTGATTAAGTTGTGTGAACTCTTACAGTGGTAGACTAGCAGATGTAGGGGTTGTAGGTGGTACTGTCTACCCGTTCGTAAGGTGCAAACACTTCTGAAAGACTGTGTCTCGGTCATCCGTTACTCAAACACCATGTAGTGCGAGTAATCCAACGGAGGAGATCGAGTCTTGTGGGGAAAAGTGCGCAAACCTCTGCAGAGTGTATAAACTAATCATGGTTAGCCGTGTCCCCGGTTATGGACATCTTGAGTATCTAGTACTTGGATTATCATGTGAATCTTATCATTCTTACTTTAATTAATCTTGTTGGGTTAATGATGGTACTTAATTGGGATTGAGATGCTATCAACCATCTCAATGTTTAACAACCACCATGATAGTTAAATAAAAATTATTCCTTTGTAGTAGGGAAAATTGGCTTTTCGCAAAAACTGTAACCATAGAGCTTTCCACCAGCCAAATATGCATATAGTGATAGCATTATTCTGTTCATTGCTCTCTATGTGATACTTTGCCAGCATATTCCATGTGGTGACCCGTTTCGGGCTGCAACGTTTCATGTTGCAGACTTTTCAGACGATGAGTAAGGTGCAGTAGGTCGTGGTCTTATACTCAGTGATGCCGTTGGAGTTGATGGACTCACTTATCTTCCAAGTCTTCCGGTGTTATCGTATTTAGATGGCCTTAAGCCATATACTTTGTACTAAGTGTGTGATTGCTACTCTGTTATAAATCCTCCAAGTACTGTGCGTATCAGCATTACTGATCCAGGGATGACACTGGTGCATAGAGCATAGACTGTTTGAGGTCTGGTCGCTACAAGGTGGTATCAGAGCACACGCTGACTGTAGGACACGACCACTAAGTTTAAACCCTAGAACACTACTCTCTTCTCATTTCTGACTCCTCTCCACTTTCTACTCTTTTAGGATGGCGGATACATGGAACAAGTTCATGCAACCAGATGAAGATACACCCTTTGGACGCCACTTGAAGGAAGTCACTAGATACCTGAACATCGGAATACCAAGCTTCACCGGAACCTACAACGCCACCCTACCAGAAGAAGAGCGCTGGATGATTCAAGTTCAAGTTCCAGGAAAGACGTTCATGCCAGTCACTGAACCTATAGAGTTTTCCTTTGATGCACCAACCTGGAGTCTAGGAAAGAGCATGGCAGCCCACATCACCATGGGACGCATTGGAGAAGTGTACCACAAGGAGCTAAAGGATACTATCTACCAGATTTGTGGGCGCCGAGATGAGCAATGGGAGATGATCAGCACCAAGAAGGATATATCAATTGCAGCTTTCATCCAGGAGTTAAACCAGCACATTCGTCGCCAGGAGAGCCAAATGTGCGCAGGCATGATGGATTTGAAGAAGGCATTGAACAAGATCACGGAGCTGGAGGAAGAACTCAAGTCTACACGCGATGGATATGAGGAGGAGATCGCCACGTTGTTGGAGAAGAATGACGACCTGATAAATAAGATCGGAGTATTCATGGGAGACCCAGCTCCAGGAGGAGAAGATGACGATTCTACTTGCCCGGAGAACTACATCATCATCGACGACACCGACTCGGACCCCGGTGAAGATGACTTTGTTGATGAAGCTGGAGCAGATATCATGGAATCTTCAAGCGATCAAAATTTCTAGTAGACCACCATATCAGTAGTAGTATTTCCCCCATGTATATAGTATAGTCCGAGCACTTTGTAACGATGGTTAGATCGATTGTATGCCTTGTATGAATTGATTTGAGTGATATTGATTGTGTTTGCCTCATGTGCATATGGGTAGTGTTTTCCCTCTAGATCTCATTCTATTCTATATTCTCATCTTTTCTAAACCCATCAGATGCCTCTGAGACGCGATACCGGATTTGTTTTCCCACCGGAGATCACTCAGTTGATTCAGTAGCAGAATGCCCTAATGCAAGTGTTAGTACAGAACCAAGGCAACAACAACAACAACAACAACAACAACAACAACCCACCACCACCACCTGTTGACCATTTGGCCCATTTTTTGAGGCTGAATCCGCCGGTGTTTTCCAGCAGCACCGAGCCGATTGTTGCAGATGATTGGCTCCACAAGGTTGGGAGGGAGCTAACCACTGCAGGATGCACAGATGCGGAGAGAGTGCGTTTCGCCGCACATCAGCTTGATGGACCCGCAGCATCATGGTGGGAGAATTACACAGCCACACACCCTATTGACACTGTCACATAGGATCAGTTTCAGCATGCTTTCCGTACTGCCCATGTTTCAGCAGGAGCTATGGCTATGAAGAAGCGTGAGTTTTGCAACCTACGCCAAGGAGGGCGCACCGTAGGCCAGTATGTGGAGGACTTTAGTAAGTTAGCACGTTATGCCCCAGATGACGTTGCTACAGATGCAGCCAAGCAGGAGAAGTTTCTGTAAGGACTGAATGATGAGCTGAGCATGCAGTTGATGGTAGCAACCTTCAACAACTACCAGGAGTTGGTAGATAGAGCTCTAATGATTGAAGGGAAGCAGCAGCAGATTAAAAGCCGCAAGAGGAAGTATGGACAAGGGAAGTACAATTCTGGAGCTCATCAGAAGCCACGTTTTACCCCGAATTCGGGAGGACCTTTTCAGCATACCCACGGAGGAGGTTCGCACAACCATAGTGGACCCAAAAATGGTAATGGGAATGGAGGAAGCAACGGACATAACCGTAACAACCCATCGACCCCAGGTAAGAGGGATCTGAGCCAAGTCACTTGTTTCAAAGGCCAGAAGACTAGACATTATGATAATGAATGTCCCAAAGCTAAAAATGGAAATGGCAATGGAAGCTCTGGGAAGAAGCCTAACCCTTTCAATAAAGGACATGTGAACCACGTTTACGTGGAGGAGGTTGAAGCACAGCCTGATGCAGTAATAGGTAAGTTTATGGTTAAGTCATTTACTGCACTCGTTCTTTTTGATACTGGCGCATCGCATTCATACATATCAAGGGGATTTGTGGATAAGTATAAGTTTCCAACCCAAGCCCTTAGGTCACCCATGTTAGTAGCCTCGCCAGGAGCAGAGTATATGGCTAGTCTACGGTGTGATCGGTTACCATTAAGGATTGGTAACTACGTGTTTCCCTCGGACCTGATAGTGTTGGAATCACAAGGACTGGATGTGATATTAGGCATGGATTGGTTATCGAAGTATGGAGGGAACATTGAATGCACTAGTAAGTCGATTTTGCTTACCACCCCAGAAGGAAGAAGGATCAAGTATGTATCCCGGCATGTGCCGAAGAGGACTCAAGTAAATTCCTTATCAGGAGTTGTACAGGAGGAAGTACCAGTGGTGAAGGATTTCCCTCACGTATTTCCAGAGGAGTTGCCAGGCATGCCACCGGATAGAGACATTGAGTTTTTGATTGAGCTTTTGCCAGGCAAAGGGCTAATATCTAAGAGACCGTACAGGATGCCCGCAAAGGATTTGGAGGAAATTAAGAAGCAGATTAAGGAGTTACTGGATAAAGGCTATATTCGCCCAAGTTCTTCACCTTGGGGATCGCCAGTGCTTCTAGTGGAGAAGAAAGATGGAACGTTAAGAATGGTTGTTGATTATCGAGGACTGAATGAAGTGACCATCAAGAACAAGTACCCACTGCCGATGATCAATGATCTGTTTGGCCGATTACAAGGAGCTAAGGTATTTCCCAAGATCGATCTGCGATCAGGATACCATCAGTTGAAGATTCGAGAGCAGGATATACCTAAGACGGCTTTTACCACCAGGTATGGGTTGTACGAGTATACCGTTATGTCATTTGGTCTGACTAACGCACCTGCCTATTTCATGAACCCGATGAACAAAGTGTTTATGGAGTTTCTGGATAAGTTCATCGTAGTATTCATTGACGATATTTGGGTCTACCCAAAGAATGAAGAGGAGCATAAGGAGCATTTGCGTTTGGTACTTGAGAAGCTCAGAGAACATCAGTTATACGCCAAGTTCATCAAATGTGAGTTTTGGTTGAAGGAAGTTGGATTCCTCGGGCACGTTATATCCGGAGAAGGAATAGCAGTAGACCCCACCAAGGTTGTCACTGTGACAAATTGGGAATCATCCACGTCTATTGGAGAGATCCTGAGTTTTCTTGGACTCGCAGGATACTACCGGAGATTCATTGAGAATTTCTCGAAGATTGCAAAGCCCATGACTGAGTTATTGAAGAAGGACACCAAGATCAATTGGACTGAGGAATGTGAGGCTAGTTTCCAGGAGTTGAAGAAACGGTTGGTTACATCACCAGTGTTGATTCTGCCAGATCAGTGCAAAGATTATGAAGTTTACTGCGATGCTTCTCGTCGAGGACTTGGAGCAGTGCTTATGCAGGAAGGAAGAGTTGTTTCATATGCCTCACGACAGCTTAAGCCCCATGAGCTAAATTACGCTACGCATGATTTGGAGTTAGCATCCGTAGTGCATGCATTGAAAACATGGAGACATTTTCTCATTGGAAATCACTGTGAAGTGTACACGGATCACAAGAGTTTGAAATACATCTTCACGCAGAAGGAGTTGAATCTCAGGCAAAGGAGATGGTTGGAGCTCATAAAGGATTATGATATGAGATTGCATTATCACCCCGGAAAGGCTAACGTAGTAGCAGATGCGTTGAGCCGCAAGAGCCATGTCAACACACTCATGACCGGAGAGTTACCGAAGGAATTAGCCGAGGATCTTCGCAAGCTATGTTTGGAAATAGTTCCGAGAGGCTATGTAGCAGCATTGGAGATTCAGTCTATCTTGATGGATAAGATCAGAGAAGCCCAGAAGACAGACAAGGAGATTGCTATGATAAAGGAAAGGATGAGCAAAGGAAAAGCCAACGGATTTCGCGAGGATGAGCACGATACCTTATGGTTTGAGGACCGCCTTTATGTGCCCAATGATCCGGAGATCAGGAAGTTGATCTTGCAAGAGGCCCATGATTCGCCTTATTCGATTCACCCAGGAAATACCAAGATGTATTTGGATTTGAAGGATACTTTCTGGTGGACCGGAATGAAGAAGGATATTGCGGAGTATGTAGCAGTTTGTGATGTATGTCAGAGAGTGAGGCAGAGCATCAGAAGCCAGCAGGATTGCTACAACCATTGCCAATACCCGAATGGAAGTGGGATAAACTAGGCATGGATTTTATCATGGGATTGCCCAGGACTCGTTCAGGCTATGACTCAATATGGGTTGTAGTCGATCGTTTGACGAAGGTAGCTCACTTCATCCCAGTGAAGACCACTTACACCAGTGCTAAGTTGGCAAGGATATACATGACCAGGATCGTATGTCTGCATGGAGTTCCGAGGACCATTGTATCAGATAGAGGAACCTAGTTTACCTCAAAGTTCTGGAAGCAGTTACATGAAACTTTGGGAACCAGGCTAGAATTCAGTACAACCTTTCATCCACAGACAGATGGACAGACCGAGAGAGTAAATCCGATTTTGGAGGACATGCTGAGAGCTTGTGTGCTAGATTATGGATCTAGTTGGGACGATAATTTACCTTATGCAGAGTTCTCTTACAATAACAGTTATCAATCCAGTTTGAAGATGGCCCCTTTCGAAGCTTTGTACAGAAGGAGGTGTAGAACACCATTGTTGTGGAACGAAGTTGGAGACCGCCAGTTGTTTGGACCAGATTTGATTAAGGAATCAGAACAGAAGGTGGCTCAAGGTAGCCCAATCCAGGCAGAAGAGCTATGCGGATTCTAAATGCAAGGAGACAGTTTACGAAGTCAGAGACAGAGTTTATCTTTGTGTGTCCCCACTTTGAGGAGTTAAGCGCTTTGGAGTTAAGGGAAAAATAGCGCCACGTTTTGTAGGACCATACAAAGTTTTGGAGCGTATGGGAGAAGTTGCTTACAAGTTGGAATTACTCGAAGGATTGTCAGGAGTTCATGATGTGTTCCACGTTTCCCAGTTGAAGAAGTGCCATGCAGAGATGGCTGATATACCGCTGAGAGATACAGTGCCACTGGAAGCGATTCAGTTGGATAATGATTTGACTTATGAGGAAAAACCAGTCAAGATTCTCGAGTATGCCAGTCGAGTCACGCGTAGCAAGGTTATCAAGTTTTGCAAAGTTCAGTGGAGCCACCACACCGAAACTGAAGCCACCTGGGAACGAGAGGAAGATCTAGGGAAGGACCACCCTCACCTATTTTCTAGCCAACCCGAATCTCGAGGGCGAGATTCATCTTAAGGGGGTAGGTTTGTAACATCCCAAATTTTCAATTTGGAATGTTATACATTTGATCATCATGCATATCATATTTTATTGCATTTTGGTGGATCCTAGAAATTCTACGCAACTCAAGGACCCACAGGAGAGAGTTGGGAATTTCGTTATTTTCATATTTGAGTTTTCTCAAATTTTGAAAATAGGATCATTTGATTTGATTTATTTTATCTTCAATTATCCCAATTATAAAAGTATGAGAGAGGGAATAAAATGACTTTCCCAAAATAAAGGAATATTGAGGATTTAATAACAAAATCAAATAAGATTTTATTTTGGAGTTTTCGCTATTTTATTTGGCTAGGAAAAAATGCGCGTTTTTCAAAATTGCATTTACGCCCCAAATAAATGTTCATCTTGTCCGGCTTGATTTTAGAAGTCGGGGAAAATTTATTTCGGGATTTTTGGAGTCCGTTTAGTATTTCTTTTGTTTTTTCTGCGCAAAAATTATTCTAAAAAAAACTCCCGCGCGCCCGACTGGGCCGAAGCCCAGCCGAGTATTTCTTTTGTTTTTTTTTCTGCGCGAAAATTATTAAAAAAAAAACTCCCGCGCACCCGACTGGGCCGAGGCCTAGCCGAGCCGGCCCAGCTTCCGCGCCGCCGTCTTCCTCCAGGAGACCGCGAGGTCGCCGCCGCCGCCGCGACGCCGAGTCCGACCGGGACTCCGCCTCCCCGCCGCCTTGCCCCTCCTCCAAGCCACCTCTCCCCCCTCTGAAATACCCCCTCCCCCGCCGCCTCACCCCGTCTCGCCCGCCGCCGCCGAACCCCGCCCGCCGCCGGAGTCGCCCCGACGCCGAGCCGCCCCGCCGCCGAGGTCGCCGCCGCCCCGGGAACCCCGCCGCCGCCGACACCCGCAACCCCGCCACCCCACGTCGCCCCGCCGGAGCCGCCCCGTCTCGCCGGAGGTATACCCCGCTGCCGCTGCCATGGTCCGGTTTAAAAAAAACGATTCAGTTTTTTTAGAAAACCCTAGGTTTTTTTTGTTTAGATCGGTTTATTTTTTTGGTTCAGTTTATTTAGCGAGCATTCGCTCGTTCGTTCGTTTTAACGAACGCGTTCATCGTTTAGCCATAGTTAATGAACGTCCGTTCTTTAAACTGTTCGTCTGTTTTTCTTTTTCTCAGATTTTCCGCGATTATTCCAGATTGTGATTTCTGATCCAATTTTCGTTCTTGTATAACTTTTCGCTCATTTATCGGAATCAGGCGATTCAAGCGCCTAGAGTTTCGTCTCGAAATTCTCTTTCCGTTTAACCAACTCAAACAAGTTTTTTCTACTGTAAAATTTGACTTAGATCCAGATTAGTAAACAAAGCTTGTTTCTTTCACCGTTTGACTTTCGTTGCTTCGTTCGATTTGATTCTTTTTGCAAACCGGAGTTCTTAAGTTCAACTTTCTGGTTAGATCTTTTATTTGAGTTTTGCTTGTGCATTAGATGAGTGCTTATTGTATGCTTGTTTGTTTGCGATAGAATACCCGGAGTGCGCCGCTTGCTACTTCGAATCTCTAGGTTTCACGGATCATCAGCAAGGCAAGTAACACTTTGATCATACCTCTTTACTACCCAGTTTTATTGCATTAGATCAACCCTCAAACATTGCATGATTAGGATCTGATTAAATTGTCGGTTTCGGGAAGTAGATGAGGTTGTACCTATTACCTGTTTTATTATCAAACCTTTGGGAGTTACTTCTACGTTTGCTCATATT
The DNA here is from genome assembly GCF_002575655.3 of Aegilops tauschii subsp. strangulata. Lineage (NCBI taxonomy): Eukaryota > Viridiplantae > Streptophyta > Magnoliopsida > Poales > Poaceae > Aegilops > Aegilops tauschii. The sequence goes on from NC_053039.3 coordinate 8,328,179, forward strand.
GCTATACTATGCTAGTAGACGTGGATTGGGTGAGTGTATCCATGACAGATGTGAGATTGTTAATTAATGGCTTACTTAAGGTGGCAACTTAAACACACATCTGGGTGGATTGAGGCACCTGGGTATTCCAGTGTTTGCCTGTTTCTTCTTATGGACCGCCACCCAGGCTCAAAGGGATCATGAGATTATTCATGCTAGAAACTTCCGTGTGCAGCCACAAGCTATTATGGGCTCTAGCATAGTTGATTAAGTTGTGTGAACTCTTACAGTGGTAGACTAGCAGATGTAGGGGTTGTAGGTGGTACTGTCTACCCATTCGTAAGGTGCAAACACTTCCAAAAGACTGTGTCGGTCATCCGTTACTCAAACACCATGTAGTGCGAGTAATCCAACGGAGGAGATTGAGTCTTGTGGGGAAAACTGCGCAAACCTCTGCAAAGTGTATAAACTAATCATGGTTAGCCGTGTCCCCAGTTATGGACATCTTGAGTATCTAGTACTTGGATTATCATGTGAATCTCATCATTGTTACTTTAATTAATCTTGTTGGGTTAATGATGATACTTAATTGGGATTGAGATGCTGTCAACCATCTCAATGTTTAACAACCACCATGATAGTTAAATAAAAATTATTCCTTTGCAGTAGGGAAAAATTGGCTTTTCGCAAAAACTGTAACCATAGAGCTTTCCACCAGCCAAATATGCATATAGTGATAGCATTATTCTGTTCATTACTCTCTATGTGATACTTTGCCAGCATATTCCATGTGCTGACCCGTTTCGGGCTGCAACGTTTCATGTTGCAGACTTTTCAGACGATGAGTAAGGTGCCATAGGTCGTGGTCTTATACTCAGTGATGCTGTTGGAGTTGATGGACTCACTTATCTTCCAAGTCTTCCGTTGTTATCGTATTTAGATGGCCTTAAGCCATATACTTTGTAATAAGTGTGTGATTGCTACTCTGTTATAAATCCTCCAAGTACTGTGCGTGTTAGCATTACTGATCCAGGGATGACACTGGTGCACAGAGCACAGACTATTTGAGGTCTGGTCGCTACATTGCCAAGCACAACATTATTTTTTTAGCCACGTTGTGGACCACCTCCCGTTCATAGGGTCTTGGGCCCACACCTGCCTCTGCCGTACCATCAAATTCAGCTTTCATATTTCGGTATGGGTGAGTTTTCCGTAAGAACCTACGATGACGCAAATACACGGTTTTGTGCGAGTTGGGAAGTCTTTTGCTAGCTGTCCTATCCATGCATGTGACACACCCTACATCTCCCTTTGTTTTCTGCCCAGATGTGTTGCCTAATGCCGGCATATCTTGAATGCTGTGCACCAGCATCGCATGTAGATCAAAAATCTCCTTTTTGTAAGCATCATAACATTTTACAGCCGGCACATCTATCCACACTGTCAGCAGTTCTTCTACCAGTAGCTGAAAGTAAATGTCTATGTCATTTCCAGGATGCTTCGGGCCTTGGATAATCATTGACATCATAATGTATTTTTTGCTTCATACACAACCAAGGAGCTAGGTTATATATGCACAGAAGCACCGGCCATGTGCTGTGATTTGTGCTCATATCACCAAAAGGATTCATCCCGTCAGTACACTCCCCGGGCCTTATACTTCTAGGATCCTTGGCAAAATTTTCAAACTTGTTGTCAATTAATTCCCACTAAGCCCCATCTTTCGGGTGCCTCATAAACTTATCCGCAATTCGCTCATCATTATGCCACTGCAACCTCTTTGCCTCTCTAGGGTTTGCAAACAAACGCCTCAACCTTGGAATTAAAGGCAAGTACCAAACAACCTTGAACGGGATTCCTATCTTGACTCGTCGTCCAATTTGTACTTTTCCTTTGCTCTCCTGCGCTTGTATCGTGCATGCTTCCATGTGGGACATGCACACAAATCTTTTTACTCACCATGGTACAATATACAATCATTCACACAAGCGAGTATCTTCTGTACTTCAAGTTCCAATGGGCAAACAAGTTTCTTCGCTTCATTTGTGCTTCTGGGGAGCACATTATCTTCCAGAAGAATTTCTTTGAAAAGACCTAACATCTCTGTGAAGCCCTTGTTTGATAGACCATTTGCTGCTTTAAATCTGAGAAGCGCCAGGGTGACACTCAACTTGGAATATTTCTTTTTGCAACCTGGATACAATTCTTTCTGGGAGTCCGCATCAATGGTTGGCAGATCCTTGTACCCGATCATATCCTTTTTTGGGCCCTTGAAATCTGCAATCATAGCAACAAAATATAGCATATCAAGATCGTCATCATCTACGTCGACGTCTTGGTTTTCCAGTGGGCGTTTCGGCTTTCCGGTGTTCCATTGGTAGCTTGACACCTCTACCCCGATGTTAGATTCAACATCCATGTGACACTGATCGGGGTTTGGCATCTCGCTGCCCTGGGTATCTTCATCCATGACCTCCTCTTCACCGTCTGGTCCAACGTGTATATCCATCCATGAATACCCTAGAGACTAAGTGCATCTGGACATCTGCAACTTCATGTGACTCTGTATTGGCACAATCAGTATATGGACACAGGATGTAATCCGCATCACCAATTCTCCTCTTTGTACTTTCAGCCAAATTCATGAACTCGGTCACATCACTCATAAAATCTGCAGTTTTCTGATTCTTCATGCATCGAGATCATTCCATCTGCAGCACACGAATGGTAATTAAAAACAAAACAACAACATTAATACACGGATTAACTGCTGCCCAAAGATGCATGCATAAATCACAAGGTTTTATTTTCATAATTACTGAGGGCGCTCCATGTTGTTATCCAGACATGCAATGACAAAAATTAATGGCCAGTCAATTTACACACGGACTACTAGTACAACACTACCCTTAGGAATTGAATACCTTAATTAAGCCACTCACGAAAATAATACCTTAATTGATTAGCCATGCGGCTGATACGTCTCCAACGTATCTATAATTTTTTTATTGTTCCATGCTATTATATTATCCATCTAGGATGTTTTATATGCATTTATATGATATTTTATATGTTTTTGGGACTAACCTATTAACCTAGAGTCCAGTGCCAGTTTTGTTTTTTCCTTGTTTTTGAGTATCGCAGAAAAGGAATACCAAACGGGGTCCAATTGACCTGAAATTTCACGGAGATTGTTTTTGGACCAGAAGAAGCCGACGGAGTACCAGAGATGGACCAGAAGAGTCCCGAGGCCACCACGAGGGTGGAGGGCGCTCCCTGCCCCTCCTGGGCGCGCGCCCCTACCTCGTGGCTGCCTCGTGGACCCCCCTGGCTTGTTCCCAATGCCAAGACCTCTTATATATCCCCAAACTTCCAGAACATAACCTAGATCAGGAGTTCCGCCGCCGCAAGCCTCTGTAGCCACCAAAAACCAATCGGGATCCTATTCCGGCACCCTGCCGGAGGGGGGATCCCTCACCGGTGGCCATCTTCATCATCCCGGCGCTCTCCATGACGAGGAGGGATTAGTTCACCCTCGGGGCTGAGGGTATGTACCAGTAGCTATGTGTTTGATCTCTCTCTCTCTCTCTCTCGTGTTCTTGATATGGCACGATCTTGATGTACCGCGAGCTTTGCTATTATAGTTGGATCTTATGATGTTTCTCCCCCTCTACTCTCTTGTAATGGATTGAGTTTTCCCTTTGAAGTTATCTTATCGGATTGAGTCTTTAAGTATTTGAGAATGCTTGATGTATGTCTTGCATGTGCTTATCTGTGGTGACAATGGGATATTCACGTGATCTACTTGATGTATGTTTTGGTGATCAACTTGCGGGTTCAGTGACCTTGTGAACTTATGCATAAGGGTTGGCACACGTTTTCGTCTTGACTCTCCGATAGAAACTTTGGGGCATTCTTTGAAGTTCTTTGTGTTGGTTGAATAGATGAATCTGAGATTGTGTGATGCATATCGTATAATCATACCTGCGGATACTTGAGGTGACATTGGAGTATCTAGGTGACATTAGGGTTTTGGTTGATTTGTATCTTAAGGTGTTATTCTAGTATGAACTCTAGGATAGATAGAACGGAAAGAATAGCTTCGTGTTATTTTACAACGGACTCTTGAATAGATCGATCAGAAAGGATAACTTTGAGGTGGTTTCGTACCCTACAATAATCTTTTCGTTTGTTCTCCGCTATTAGTGACTTTGGAGTGACTCTTTGTTGCATGTTGAGGGATAGTTATATGATCCAATTATGTTATTATTGTTGAGAGAACTTGCACTAGTGAAAGTATGAACCCTAGGCCTTGTTTCCTAGCATTGCAATACCGTTTATGCTCACTTTTATCACTTGCTACCTTGCTGTTTTTATATTTTCAGATTACAAGAACCTATATCTACCATCCATATTGCACTTGTATCACCATCTCTTCGCCGAACTAGTGAACCTATACAATTTACCATTGTATTGGGTGTGTTGGGGACACAAGAGACTCTTTGTTATTTGGTTGCAGGGTTGCTTGAGAGAGACCATCTTCATCCTACGCCTCCCACGGATTGATAAACCTTAGGTCATCCACTTGAGGGAAATTTGCTACTGTCCTACAAACCTCTGCACTTGGAGGCCCAACAACGTCTATAAGAAGAAGTTTGTGTCGTAGACATCAAGCAATTTCTGGCACCGTTGCCGGGGAGGTGAGTGCTTGAAGGTATATCTTTAGATATTGCAATCGAATCTTTTTGTTTCTTGTTTTATCACTAGTTTATTCTATAAAAGAAAACTACAAAAAAATGGAATTAAGATGGCCTCATATGCTTCATATTTTTAATGTCTTTCGTGAAAATGATGGGAAGGAAAATTGTGCTCAAGTACTAGAAGAAGAATTACGTAGAATGCTTGGCATAAAATATGTGAATGATGAGCATGATTGCGATGTTTTTAGTATGAATTCTTTGAATACCCATGATGCTAATGATATGCAAAGCCACAAGCTTGGGGATGCTATGTTTGATGAAGATGATATTTTTAGTCCCCCACGTTTTGATAAGCAAATTTATTATGATGATAGCATTCCTCCTATTTATGATGATTATATTGATGAAAGTAGATTTGGAGAGGTCATGACTTTATTTAGTGATGAATCCACTATTTCGGAAGAGGTTCCAATTGATTATGAGAACAAAGTTGCTATCTATGATGATTATTGTGATGACTTGTATGCTATTAATAATAATGATAACCATGAAACTTGCCAGCATGATTTTAATTTTCAATTGGATTATGCCTCACATGATAGTTATTTTGTTGAGTTTTCTCCCACTACTATTCATGAGAAGAAATTTGCTTATGTGGAGAGTAATAAAAATTCTATGCTTGTGCATCATGAAAAGAATGGTTTATGTGATGTTTATATTGTTGAATTCATTCATAATGCTACTGAAAATTATTATGAGGGAGGAACATATGCTTGTAGGAATTGCAATAATATCAAGTTTCCTCTCTATGTTCTTAAAGTTTTAAAGTTATGCTTGTTTTGCCTTCCTATGCTAGTTGATTATTTTTCCCATAAGTTGTTTTCTCACAAAATCCCTATGCATAGGAAGTGGGTTAGACTTAAATGTGCTAGTCATATTCTTCATGATGCTCTCTTTATGTTTCAATTCTTATCTTTTATGTGAGCATCATTGAAATCATCATGCCTAGCTAGGGGTGTTAAACGTTACCGCTTGTTGGGAGGCAGCCCAATTTTATTTTTGTCCTTTGCTTTTGCTCCTGTTTAGTAATAAATAATTCATCTAGCCTCTGTTTAGATGCGTTTTTATGTTTTAATTAGTGTTTGTGCCGAGTAGAACCTTTGGGAAGACTTGGGTGAAGTCTATGCGATCTTGCTGTAAAAAACAGAAACTTTTGCGCTCACGAGATTAGCTGCCATTTTTTACTGGAGAGTTATTTTAGGTTGATTCGTTTTGCAGAAGATTAATAGACAAATTCCTCACGTCCACCAATTTATTTCAGAATTTTTGGAGTTACAAAAGTATTCGAATGATACAGATTACTACAGACTGTTCCGTTTTTGACAGATTCTGTTTGCATTGTGTTGTTTGCTTATTTTGATGAATCTATGAGTAGTATCGGAGGGTATGAACCATAGAGAAGTTGGAATACAGTATATATTACACCAATATGAATTTATAATGAGTTCACAACAGTATCTAAGTGGTGATTTATTTTCTTATACTAACGGAACTAACGAGTTTTCTGTTGAGTTTTGTGTTGTGAAGTTTTCAAGTTTTGGGTAAAGATTCGATGGACTATGGAATAAGGAGTGGAAAGAGCCTAAGCTTGGGGATTCCCAAGGCACCCCAAGGTAATATTCAAGGACAACCAAGATCCTAAGCTTGGGGATGCCCCAGAAGGCATCCCCTCTTTCGTCTTCGTTCATCGGTAACTTTACTTGGAGCTATATTTTTATTCACCACATGATATGTGTTTTGCTTGGAGCGTCATTTTATTTTATTTTGTTTTTCTTGCTATTTGAATAAAATACCAAGATCTGAAATTCTTAAATGTTAGAGACTCTTCACATAGTTACATAATTATTCAACTACTCATTGATCTTCACTTATATCTTTTGGAGTAGTTTGTCATTTGCTCTAGTGCTTCACTTATATATTCTTAGAGCACGGTGGTGGTTTTATTTTATAGAAATTGTTGATCTCTCATGCTTCACTTTTATTATTTTGAGAGTCTTTTAGAACAGCATGGTAATTTGCTTTGGTTATAAAATTAGTCCTAATATGATAGGCATCCAAGATGGGTATAATAAAAACTTTCATATAGAGTGCATTGAATACTATGAGAAGTTTGATACTTGATAATTGTTTTGAGATATAAAGATGGTGATATTAGAGTCGTGCTAGTTGAGTAATTGTGAAATTGAGAAATACTTGTGTTGAAGTTTGCAAGTCCCGTAGCATGCACGTATGGTAACCGTTCTGTGACAAATTTGAAGCATGAGGTGTTCTTTGATTGCCTTCCTTATGAGTGGCGGTGGGGGACGAGCGATGGTCTTTTCTTACCAATATATCCCCCTAGGAGCATGCGCGTAGAGCTTGGTTTTGATGACTTGTAGTTTTTTGCAATAAGTTGTGAGTTCTTTATGACTAATGTTGAGTCCATGGATTATACGCACTCTCACCCTTCCATCATTGCTAGCCTCTTCGATACCATGCATTGCCCTTTCTCACCTCGAGAGTGGGCGCAAACTTCGCCGGTGCATCTAGACCCCGTGATATGATACACTCTATCACACATAAGCCTCCTTATATCTTCCTCAAAACAGCCACCATACCTACCTATTATGGCATTTCCATAGCCATTTCAAGATATATTGCCATGCAACTTTCCACCGTTCTGTTTATTATGACACGCTTCATCATTGTCATATTGCCTTGCATGATCATGTAGTTGACATCGTATTCGTGGCAAGGCCACCATGCATAGTTTTCATACATGTCACTCTTGATTAATTGCCCATCCCGGTACACCGCCAGAGGCAGTCATATAGAGTCATATTTTGTTCTAGTATCGAGTTGTAATCCTTGAGTTGTAAATAAATAGAAGTGTGATGATCATCATTATTAGAGCATTGTCCCGTGTGAGGAAAAAAATGGAGAAAGGCCAAATAAAAAAAGGAGAAAGGCCAAATAGAAAAAGAAGGAAGGCCCAAAAAAAGATGAGAGAAAAAGAGAGAAGGGACAATGCTGCTATCCTTTTTCCACACTTGTCCTTCAAAGTAGCACCATGATCTACATGATAGAGAGTCTCTTATTTTGTCACTTTCATATACTAGTGGGAATTTTTCATTATAGAACTTGGCTTGTATATTCCAACAATGGGCTTCCTCAAATGCCCTAGGTCTTCGTGAGCAAGCAAGTTGGATGCACACCCACTTAGTTTCTTTTGTTGAGCTTTCATACATTTATAGCTCTAGTGCATCCGTTGCATGGTAATCCCTACTCCTCGCATTAACATCAATTGATGGGCATCTCCATAGCCCGTTGATTAGCCGCGTTGATGTGAGACTTTCTCCCTTTTTTTGTCTTCTCCACACAACCTCCATCATCATATTCTATTCCACCCATAGTGCTATGTCCATGGCTCGCGGTCATGTATTGCGTGAAAGTTGAAATTTTTTGAGAATACTAAAGTATGAAACAATTGCTAGGCTTGTCATCGGGGTTCTGCATGATGAGAGAATTTTGTGTGACGAAAATGAAGCATGGCCAAACTATATGATTTTGTAGGGATGAGCTTTCTTTGGCTATGTTATTTTGATAAGACATAATTGCTTGTTAGTATGCTTGAAGTATTATTTTTTATGTCAGTATTAAACTTTTGTCTTGAATCTTATGGATCTGAACATTCATGCCACAATAAAGAAAAATACATTGATAATTATGTTAGGTAGCATTCCACATCAAAAATTCTGTTTTTATCATTTACCTACTCGAGGACGAGCAGGAATTAAGCTTGGGGATGCTTGATATGTCTCCAACGTATCTATAATTTTTTATTGTTCCATTCTATTATATTATCCATCTAGGATGTTTTATATGGTATTTTATATGATTTTTGGGACTAACCTATTAACCTAGAGCCCAGTGCCAGTTTTGTTTTTCCTTGTTTTTGAGTATCGCAGAAAAGGAATACCAAACAGAGTCCAATTGACCTGAAATTTCACGGAGATTGTTTTTGGACCAGAAGAAGCCCACGGAGTACCGGAGATTGACCAGAAGAGTCCCGAGGCCCCACGAGGGTGGAGGGCGCGCCCTACCCTCCTGGGCGCGCCCCTACCTCGTGGACGCGCCCCTGACTTGTTCCCGACGCCAACACCTCTTATATATCCCCAAACTTCCAGAACATAACCTAGATCAGGAGTTCCACCGCCGCAAGCCTCTGTAGCCACCAAAAACCAATGGGGACCCTATTCCGGCACCCTGCCGGAGGGGGATCCCTCACCGGTGGCCATCTTCATCATCCCGGCGCTCTCCATGACGAGGAGGGAGTAGTTCACCCTCGGGGCTGAAGGTATGTACCAGTAGCTATGTGTTTGATCTCTCTCTATCGTGTTCTTGATATGGCACGATCTTGATGTACTGCGAGCTTTGCTATTATAGTTGGATCTTATGATGTTTCTCTCCTTCTACTCTCTTGTAACGGATTGAGTTTTCCCTTCAAAGTTATCTTATCGGATTGAGTCTTTAAGGATTTGAGAACACTTGATGTATGTCTTGCATGTGCTTATCTGTGGTGATAATGGGATATTCACGTGATGTACTTGATGTATGTTTTCGTGATCAACTTGCGGGGTCAGTGACCTTGTGAACTTATGCATAGGGGTTGGCACACGTTTTCGTCTTGACTCTCCGGTAGAAACTTTGGGGTACTCTTTGAAGTTCTTTGTGTTGGCTGAATAGATGAATCTGAGATTGTGTGATGCATATCGTATAATCATACCCGCGGATACTTGAGGTGACATTGGAGTATCTAGGTGCATTAGGGGTTTGGTTGATTTGTATCTTAAGGTGTTATTCTAGTATGAACTCTAGGATAGATCGAACGGAAAGAATAGCTTCGTGTTATTTTACTACGGACTCTTGAATAGATCGATCAGAAAGGATAACTTTGAGGTGGTTTCGTACCCTACACTAATCTCTTCGTTTGTTCTCCGCTATTAGTGACTTTGGAGTGACTCTTTGTTGCATGTTGAGGGATAGTTATATGATCCAATTATGTTATTATTGTTGAGAGAACTTGCACTAGTGAATGTATGAACCCTAGGCCTTGTTTCCTAGCATTGCAATACCGTTTACGCTCACTTTTATCACTTGCTACCTTGCTGTTTTTATATTTTAAGATTACAAAAACCTATATCTACCATCCATATTGTGCTTGTATCACCATCTCTTCGCCGAACTAGTGCACCTATACAATTTACCATTGTATTGGGTGTGTTGGGGACACAAGAGACTCTTTGTTATTTGGTTGCAGGGTTGCTTGAGAAATACCATCTTCATCCTACGCCTCCCACGGATTGATAAACCTTAGGTTATCCACTTGAGGGAAATTTGCTACTGTCCTACAAACTTCTGCACTTGGAGGCCCAACAACGTCTACAAGAAGAAGGTTGTGTAGTAGACATCAGCGGCGACCTCCACCCAGCAGATAGAAAAGCGCGATGCGGTGGCACGCCGAGACAGCAGGGTCAAGGAGCAAAGCTTAGTGCGGCTGCCGCCTGAAGTTCGACCTCCACTATCCCGCCATCGACCGCGATAGATGTGCTCGAATCACGTCGCCGCCGACCTCGATGATTGAGCTCCTCCTATCTCCCGCCGCAGACCGAGGATTGACCTCCTATGATGCCGCCACTACCCACCGACCGAGGATTGACCTCTTCTCCGGTAGCCGCTGCCTAGGCCGCGGCCGCCATCTCTATATGCAGAGCGGCTTTTTTATATGGATATCCGCAGAGCGGCTGTTTACACGGTATCTCACTGTAACTCAATTATATGGACAGGGTAGTACATCACATACGGTTATGTAACGGCAACCGTGTCTAAGACTACGTTGTCTTCTCACGTGGTTTGGTGCGGAAATCGTGTGTCACGTTGTAATACCTAACACAAACGACATGTATAAACAGTGTGCCGTATACAACATATAGTTCCATAAGTAGTTCCCGACCGTTAGCTTATTTCCACAGTTTCCCCATTTCCCCCAAATCCCTACATAGCCTCCAAATCCCCTCACATGGCGCTGACATTGGGGGAATGCGGACGAGTGGTGCTGATGGTTTCGGTGCGGCTGCTCCTGCTTGTATCGTCGCCACGACGGCGGTCGCCGCCAAGCACTTGCCTAAGGTCATGACAAGGCAGGTGTACTACGGATCCGAATCGTCCTGTCAGGTTCCAATCTATCCCAATCTTTTTTAGCGTGTGCAAAGTATAGCTCCTTGCTGGATCCGTGCTGAATGACCCCCATCCCCCCCAGGAAAGCGATCTGCCGCCGGATTCGGAGCATGACTCCAGACTCCCACAACACGAGTTCGACTCCGAGTTTTGCGCCACCGAGAAGTACCAGAAGCTGAGTTGTGTGCACGGGCACACTCCCGCTCTACGTGTATGCACGGAGGGATTCGACATTGGCAGGCGGTTTCTCAGTTGCCCCTTAGAGTTTAGTGCTAATTAAGTTCATCATTTTACTTCAGTTAATGCCACCACTCATCCTGAATAGTATTTAACATTGGCAGGGATATGAGGCTTGTGCCTTTGTTAGCTGGCTGGATGAAGAATGGCATGGCAGGGCTCGGAGTGTTATCACCAAGCTCGCAGAAGATAACGTAAAGCTGAAGAAGAAACTGGCTGATCTGGAATGTACAATCAGTATGATGAAGCAAGAAAGAATCAATCACAGGCAACAGATGAAAGCAAGAGACAAGAAGGAACTAGCATGTGTAGTTGTGGTTGTCGCATTAGCCATGTTCTATGCGCTGTTTGCAATGATGATTAGGGTTTTTGTTTGACAGTATTGCTAAAGCACATCTATATGTGCTCAAAGTAATGCACATCTAGGTCCTATACCATTGATGTTACGCGAAGATTCGTGCAAATATTTTTCTTTGTCTTTTTTCTTTTCCTTTCTAGTTTGATTATTACTGGCTTTATCAATAAGAAGAGCTCAATGCATTGTTTGCCACATGTCCTACTCCATTCGTACCGGTACCAGTGCATAATCCCAAAACTCGTTCCTTGTTTTTGTCCTAAAAAAGGAAACCAGCCAAATAGCCAATAGGAGTCATGCGCATTCCCGGGAATTTGGAGCGACTGGGTACAAACAATTGCGGTTCATTATATAATACGTCAACCCCCACTTCAATCTCCCCCCCCCCCCCCGCGCGCGCAAAAAAAGAACCCGCTTCAATTGGTAGTTCCTCTTCTCTGCATACCCCGCTTAAGTGTCCACCATCTTCATCGTCCCCGGCAGGCCGCGCTACACACTGGCACACACTCTGCAGCCATGTCGATCGACAGCATGGACGACAGTTCGGCCAGCAGTCTAGCGCCCGATGATAGGTCAACATCGGAATCATCCCGCTCGTCTTTCATGATTCTGGCGTCAAGCCCAGACCTCGATTATATCCGGTTCATGGAAGCGACGCCGCCTCCGGAGTCGTCAGACGACAACCAGACGGACGAGGATCCGTCGGAGGATGAAGAAGAGGACGACGATGATGATGAGGAGGAATGGTCGAACGAGGAGGAGGAGGAGGACGACAGCAACGACGATGACGATGGCGGTGGCGATGAAAAGCCAACGGTCAGCGGCAAGAAGCGTCCTCGCCAAGAAGGACTAAATTAAGCAGACTGTATATATCTCTGTTTATCCTGTCAATCTCATCGCATACAGTTAGTAATATGTATTCGATAGAGATCTTCTACATTATCGCCCACAGGTTGGTTTGTTGAACTGTGTGCCCTGACGAGCACACAATTCACAAAAAAGACCATATGGGTTGTCTATAATGATCGCACACAATTCTGATTACCGACCTATTTGACGGGTATCACACACATCTTGTTACACCGAATCGTTTGTGTTCACCTCAATCATCGCAAACGGTTCATCGGAGTGAACTGTATGCCGAATATCGCACACACCTTGATCTGGCTGCCCGTTTCTGTTATTCTGTCTCATCGCAAATAGTTCGTACTGATCAACCATATGCCCCTTAATGCACACACAACTAAAATCTGAACCGTGTTTGATGTATCATTCGTCGCAAACGTTTTGCATCTTTTTTATGGTTTTTTACATCACCGTTTGCGATTAATGCATCGCACACAGTTTCGTCAAAGGGTCTCTGATCGTAGTGCCGCGTTAGCAGCATCCTGCAGTAGTGCCTCGGTACTCCGGAAAAATACCCAAATCACTCGGAACCATTCCGATGTCTGAATACAACCTTCCAATGTATGAATCTTTACCTCTCGACCATTTCGAGACTCCTCGTCATGTCTGTGATCTCATCCGGGACTCCGAACAAACTTCGGTCACCAAAACACACAACTCATAATACAAATCGTCATCGAACGTTAAGCGTGCGGACCCTATGGGTTTGAGAACTATGTAGACATGACCGAGACACATCTCCGGTCAGTAACCAATAACGGAACCTAGATGCTCATATTGGCTCCTACATATTCTATGAAGACCTTTATGGGTCAAACCGCATAACAACATACGTCATTCCCTTTGTCAATGGTATGTTACTTTCCCGAGATTCGATCATCGGTATCCTCATACCTAGTTCAATCTCGTTACCGGTAAGTCTCTTTACTCGTTTCTTAATGTATCATCCCGCAACTAACTCATTAGTCACATTGCTTGCAAGGCTTATAGTGATGTGCATTACCGAGAGGGCCCAGAGATACCTCTCCGATACTCAGAGTGACAAATCCTAATCTTGATCTGTGCCAACCCAACAAACACCTTCGTAGACACCTGTAGAGCATCTTTATAATCACCCAGTTACGTTGTGATGTTTGATAGCACACAAGGTGTTCCTCCGGTATTCGGGAGTTGCATAATCTCATAGTTAGAGGAACATGTATAAGTCATGAAGAAAGCAATAGCAATAAAACTAAACGATCATTATGCTAAGCTAACGGATGGGTCTTGTCCATCACATCATTCTCTAATGATGTGATCCCGTTCATCAAATGACAACACATGTCTATGGTCAGGAAACTTAACCATCTTTGATTAACGAGCTAGTCAAGTAGAAGCATACTAGGGACACTGTTTTGTCTATGTATTCACACATGTACTAAGTTTTCGGTTAATACAATTCTAGAATGAATAATAGACATTTATCATGATATAAGGAAATATAAATAACAACTTTATTATTGCCTCTAGGGCATATTTCCTTCAGTTATCCCCTCCAAGTCAACAAAGGCGGCCACCTGGGCTCACGCGGGCACAAGGCGCCGGCGGCCTCGCTCGGCAGCGGCAAGAGGTGGGGAGCATGGGGCGGCCCCGGATGGTGGCGGCCCTGGCGGGCGCGGCCAGGCGTCGCGGGACGGAGGCGGTGGTGGCCGGGCGTAGGCGGCGAACAATGACAGAACAGTGCGGGCGCGCGTTCTCGCTGCAGGGGCGAGGCGACGAGAGGAGCAGGGGCGTCCGGTGTGGGGCGCGCGTGGACGGCGGCAAGCGGCAGCGACAGAGGGAGGCAGGCCTGCGGTGGCGGGCGCCATCAGGGGGCTACACAGGCAGTGCGGCCGGGAGCAAAGCAGAAGTAGAGGGCCAGCCACGTCGTGGGAGCGAGGCGGCTCTAGGGCAGGGCGGAGTAGAGGACAGGGGGTGCAGGCGAGCCGGGACGAGGCTAGGGGCGCGTGCGCGCGCCAAAGGGCGTTGTAGGGAGGCTCGCCGGGCGTGGCGGCTGCGGTGAGCACGCGGGCGAGCGCGGCTAGCGGACAGGAGCGGCGCGCGGGTGGCAGCGAAGCAGAGCAAGCAACGCACAAGCAGCAGGTGGACACGGTAGGAAGTAGCAGCAAGCACCGGGAGGCTGGGCGAGCAAGGGGCGTGGCAGCAGCAATGCCAGAGCATCAGTAGCAACAACAAGCCAACAACATTAGCAGCAGGTAGGGTGCGGGCGGCGACGAACTACGGCCATTGTGGCGCGGCGGCTAGAGATAACAAATCGAAAGGGGAGGCGGAGGGGAAGGCCCGAGGCTCACCTAGGAGCACAAGGAAGGCTCGGTGATAGCTTAGTAGCGCTGATGGTGGCTGAATTCGACGACGACGCCGGCGACCGAAAGTTGAAGAGGAGCACGATCCACTCGATGCGCTCCTTCCCGGCTCGAGCGCATTGTTGTAGTCATAGTAGAAGAGGCATTCGAAACTCCTGGCGAAGTCTCAGCCGGCGGGGAAGAAGGTGACCGCGTGGGCGGAGGAGGCCATGGCGACGGTGGCTTGACCTGGTGCGGGGAAGAGGAAAAATGTCGCGGAGAAGAGGAGGGAATCGATCTAGGGTTCGTCCGAGAGAGAGACGGGAGGTTGGGTGTTGCTCTTATCCTCGGGGAGGGTCACGGGATGGCCAGCCCCGGGCAATCGAAGCCATCGACGCGGGGCGTGCGTCCACGGCGTGTGTGATGAACAGAGAAGAAGGAGACAGGGAGAGTTGGACTGGGGGTGGATTGGGCTTGTTGGGCCGGTTGGCCCAGTGGGGGGTCATTTTATTTTTGTGTTGTTTTGTCTTTTCTTTTTCTTTTCTGTTTTATTTCTAGTTTCACTTTTATTTTAGTTTTATAGACTATAAAAGTAGTCCCTAAATTAGTTTAAATAAATATATTGCTGCCACATAAGTCTGGGCAACTAAATAAGATAGTTTAATATTTTATTAATTGAAGAAGGCATTTAACTAATTGTTTTGCTATTGTTTCAATTTATTTTACGACATTCAAATACTTTATAAAAGTGTGGTTTCTCCGCCATAATTACCTATGCATTATTTGGCACAACCCGGACATTTTAGTTTTTATATTTGAAAACTTTATCATTTGACTTTATTTTAAATTGGAATTTGAATCGGTTTGAACAAACGCGAGATTAACAACAGTAACCGAAGTGACGTGGCATCATTAACGTGAGATTACTGTAGCCTAATTATCCGGGCGTCACAATAACATAACTGATAACTTTACGGTAACTTTTTGACAAAAAAGTGATCAAAACATGCCAACATGAGATTTAGTTTGGAAATCCTCGTTGCGCCGAATTTTTTAAGTGAAAATGATTTTTCAATCAGAAATGACAGTTTGATCTATATTTTTTTTTACAGTTTTGAAATAGCGAGAATCTACAATAACATATGCTTTCATGTGCTCTAATGCATTTGCATGTGAAGAGAATATTGAAGGAGCCATTTTTATGCCTCAGTGATTTCTATGTAAACAGGATGATAAAAATATTCACCGCCCTAGAAATTATTCATGCTATATTATCATCATAAATTTGTTTCTTTTTTGCCTCTCATGCTTCCGCTTCTTTGCGTGCATCTCACGCTTTCGTCGCTCCTCCATCGCCTTGGCTTTTTCATCCGCATTCTCATTGAGACAGTCTTTGTTCAAACTGGAACTACCTTTTGATGTGCTCCCAATCTTGATCATCTTATGACAGCTTGTCATCTATCCACGAGAAGTACCCGCAAGAAGGAGGAGGTGGCTACAAATTTTCGTACATGTGTTAGTACTACAAAATCTAAACTGAGAGTCGATTGTGGCATTGTATTTAGCATGCCAGCGCAGTAGGGGCGACGGCCCAGGGCCCGGCCGAAATAGGGGCCCATATCTGGTATAGAGTATGTACGTATAGGACATAAGTACAGAGAAAGAAAGGCCCATCTACCCAGGGCGCGCAGCTAGGCCCAGGAAGGTAGCCAGCCACGCACGGAACGGAATCGTTGTTTCCTTTTCTTTCCAGCGATTCTCGATCGCGATTCATGCACTGAATCGTCGCCATCCCGTCCAGTCGTCCTAATCCAGTCCCTGACCGCCCGACGGCCTAACTTCATCACTGAAATCCCTAGTTCCTTGATCACGTTGTGTCCGTCTCCACAAGAAATTGTCGGAAAGATCAAGATTAATAGGTAATCTTAGATCAAAACTCCATTTCTATGAAACCGTGGTGGGCGATTCTATTTTCTTGTGCTATATGTTCTTAGTACAAAATCTCAATCCAGTGTCCGATTCTTTCTTTGCATCGCTCGTTACTTGCAGCTGCATCCATTGGTAGTGTAATCATGTTGCCTAAAAAGCATCTATCTGGTCACCAGAAAAGAAATAACAAGAAACAAGTACAGAAGTTGATTCAATCTCAGAAGGGGGCTATGAATAAATTCGTGTTGAGGAAAGATACTGCTACCAATTCTGTTCAATTATATATCACCAATGGCGAACAACCAGATCAGACTGAGAATGCAGTTGAGGAAAATCGTGCCGATGTTGATGCCAATCAGAACACCGGAAATTTTAGTGGCCATGGAAACATAGATGAGCAGGCTTCTTCTTTTGATATTTGTGATCCTAGAACTTGGAATATTCTTTACAATAAATTAAGAGATATTCTCATTGAGAAAGGACCTACAAGGGAGTAGAATCTTGTGTTTCCTGTGGATAAGAAAGGCATGCATTTTTCGCATGCTTACTACTCAAGACAGCTAAGGAATGGTGAGTAGGCCTGCAAGAAAAGCTCGAGCCTCGTGAGCCTCTCGAGATGGACTCGTTTTTTGACTCGACTCGAGATCGACTCTAAAAGAAACAAGCTGAGTTTGAACACTTTATGTAGATCGATCGAGAAACGAGCCGATCTTGAGCCAATGTTGGCTCGCTCAATTTTAGCTCGACAGCTCAACATAATATCATTATGTTAAATGATCAATGCCATATATTAAATGGAAATAAGATAATTTATTACCATATATGATGTTCATAATTGTTCTCCATTTTATTTATCAACGAACATGGAAACTTAGTTAAGTGCATAGATGATTTAGGCCTAATTATGGCACGTGGTCGACTATGCGTTAAATATCCTATATTTTTTGCAAAGGTTCCTAGCATATTCGCCTTAATTTTCTTGTTTTTCATCCATAGTTTTATAATTTTTACCATCTCATTTAGCTCGAAACTAGCTCGAGATTGACTCGAGATCGTTACAAGCTGAGCACGAGTCATGTTCTACAGCTTGATCATGAGCTTCACTCAGTTTGAGCTCGCTCGAATTTTCATATGAGTTGAGCTGAGCCAACTCCAACTCGCTCGAGCTTGACTCGTTTGCAGCCCTACTCGGGGTATGTCAGCAGATGTTGATTTACATGATTTTGTTTCTGAACTAAAAGTATTGTAGATGACATTGCCAAACACACATGTCAGTGTATCAGATATTTGAGTTTGTTAGAGCTGCAGATTGTTATCCAAATGTCTCAATTGCTTATCATATCCTCTTGATTGTACCTGTCACTATTGCATGAGCTGAAAGGAGTTTCTCAAAATTGAAATTACTGAAAAATTATTTGAGGTCAACAATGTCCCAAGAAAGACTGAATGGTTTGGCCATGTGCTGCATCGAGAAGAATATGTTGGGCAGTATTGGTCTTGACATTGTCATTGATGATTTTGCGTCAAAAAATGCATGGAAGTCTCGCTTCCCATGATTACTGGAGGTTTGCTAGCATGCTATTTCTATATTCTTGTGTGCATTGTAGCTTCTATGATACTTGAGTTCGAACAAAGCAAGAAAAAATATCTTGATTCTAATGAAAATTTACTACTCTTTATGACTTTATAATATATGTATTTGTTGATGTATCGACCAAAAAAATCTCTGTTGGGCCCATTGGTGAGGTTCGCCCCGGGGCCTTCAAAATCCTTGAGCCGGCCCTGGATGAAGCCATGCCTACAAGAATATGAATGTTAGCAAAAGACATCAATCAACAAATTAATGTGTAAAGACAATAAAACAACAAGTGCTCGCTCGGAAAAAATATGAAGAAACATTTACCATTCATAATCTATCAACCATTTGGATTAATCAAAACGTCAACAGGCCGTCCTCTATACTCCGCTTTCTACGGCCAACCCCCTCTACGACCACCACCCCCGGCACCTCTAACACTCGTCGGTCCTCTACGGCCACCACTCGTGCCTCCTCGTGCAGAAAATAAAGCGCTCATCTATCCTCCACGGCCACAACTCCTACCGCGTCGATCACCACTTGAACCTCCTCTACCACTTGCCTGACTCGTGCTCGTGTTGGGATCGATCCTTGTCCTTTGTTGCATGACCTAACATTGTAGCCCGGATCGTCGCATTAACCACAGTTGTTGGTGCCAGGAGGCTCCATGAAAGGCCCGCTACCAAATTGTTTCATGCCAGTGTCTCCAGCTAGATCATCCATGTCACTCTTGAACCTCTTCTTTCTTCTTCTTCCCTTTGTAGGCACCATGAGGTCACATAAAGGCACGATATGTGGTCCATGATACTCAGGACACTATGACTGGCCTAGGAAAGGGTGCAATTGAGGCACCCGATGTCAACCTAGTGGCTTCCAAAGTGAATTGTTGCAATCGCACGGTCCTCCCATCAGAAACGGGCAAGTGTCTCGTCTTCACCGTCATCATCAAATGCGAGCACAACCAGTGATACTTACTAGGCCTCTCACACTGATACCACCGGTTCTTTAGGTGCACCTGATACGCAAACACCACCGTATGGCACACCGTCTTGTGTTGCGCCACCTGGCTTGTTGCATTGGTAGATCATTTCTTTGTCTTTGAATGTAATGGTACGCTGGTGCGTGATACGTCTCCAACGTATCTACTTTTCCAAACTCTTTTGCCTTCTTTTCGACTCTAACTTGCATGATTTGAATGGAACTAACCCGGACTGACGCTGTTTTCAGCAGAATTACCATGGTGTTATTTTTGTGCAGAAATATAAGTTCTCGGATTGACCTGAAAATTTACAGAGAATATTTTTAGAATATATAAAAAATATTGGCGAAAGAATCAACCAGAGGGGGGCCACCCAGAGACCACAAGCCCTAGGGGCGCGCCCTGCAGGCTTGTGGGCCCCTGGAGCTCCTCCGACCCTACTTCCAACTCTATAAGTACCTCTTCATGGAGAAAAAAACTCAGAGAGAAGGATTCATCGCATTTTACGATACGGAGTCACCGCCGCCTCCTGTTCTTCATCGGGAGGGTTGATCTGGATTCCGTTCGGGGCTCCGGAGATGGAGATTCGTCGCCATCATCATCACCAACCTTCCTCCATCACCAATTTCATGATGCTCACTGTCGTGTGTGAGTAATT
This sequence comes from Aegilops tauschii subsp. strangulata, assembly GCF_002575655.3. Classification (NCBI taxonomy): domain Eukaryota; kingdom Viridiplantae; phylum Streptophyta; class Magnoliopsida; order Poales; family Poaceae; genus Aegilops; species Aegilops tauschii. Next base: position 8,348,095 of record NC_053039.3, read on the forward strand.
CCATCGTAGGCTTGCTGGACGGTGATGGGTTGGATGAGATTTATCATGTAATCGAGTTAGTTTTGTTAGGGTTTGATCCCTAGTATCCACTATGTTCTGAGATTGATGTTGCTACGAGTTTGCTATGCTTAAATGCTTGTCACTAGGGCCCGAGTGCCATGATTTCCGATCTAAACCTATTATATTTTCATGAATATATCTGTGTTCTTGATCCTATCTTGCAAGTTGTAGACACCTACTATGAGTTATGATCTGCATACCCCAAGGTGACAATAATTGGGATTCTTTCCGGTGATTACCGTAGTTTGAGGAGTTCATGTATTCACTAAGTGCTAATGCTTTGTTTTGGTTCTCTACTAAAAGAAGGCCTTAATATCCCTTAGTTTCCATTAGGACCCCTCTGCCACGGGAGGGTAGGACAAAAGATGTCATGCAAGTTCATTTCCATAAGCACGTATGACTATATATGGAATACATGCCTACATTATATTGATGAATTGGAGCTAGTTCTGTGTCACCCTAGGTTATAACTGTTGCATGATGAATGACATCCGACATAATTATCCATCACTAATTCATTGCCTACAAGCTTTTCACATATTGATATTTGCTAAGTTACTTTCGCGTTGCCACTGTTACAATCGCTACAAAAATGCTACTGTTACTTTTGTTACCGTTACCGTTACTTCCATACTACTTCGCTACTAAATACTTTGTTGCAGATATTAAGTCTTTCAGGTGTGATTGAATTGACAACTCAACTGCTAATACTCGTGAATATTCTTTGGCTCCCCTTGTGTCGAATCAATAAATTTGGCTTCAATACTCTATCCTCGAAAACTGTTGCGATCCCCTATACTTGTGAGTTATCAAGACCTTTTTCTAGCGCCGTTGCCGGGGAGCATAGCTCTATTCTCTGAGTCACATGGGATTTTATATCTGTTGATCACTATGAGGAATTTGAAAGATACCAGAACCAAGATTTTTCCCTCTACTACGAGGGGAAGTAAGGAACTGCCATCTAGCTCTGCAGTTGATTTACCTTTTGTTTTGAGTAAGCTTGCGACACCTACACCTACTATTGATTCTGATATGTCGCATGTTATTGATGATGCTACTTCTGCTATGCGTGATGCTTATGATGATACTACTCCTTTGCTTGATAAGACGGTGCCACTTGGTGAATTTCTTGATGAACAAATTGCTAGAGTTAATGATATTGAGAATGATGAAACTGATGATATTTCTGAAACTGATGAAATTATTGAAACCGGAAACTTTGAAACACCTGATAGAACTACTCTCCTAGATATAAACTTCATGTTATACCTGAGGGTTATGTTATGGCTGGAGAGGTACCTAGGGACTTTCTTGCTTGTAAGGATAGAGATGATCTTAAGAAACCACTTGTCAAGTTGAAAGAAAAATCTTTGAATGCTAGAATGCAATATGATCCTAAATTTGCTACTTCACCTTTTTTACAAATAAGGATCATGAATTCTCTGTCGATCTTGAGTTAATTACTTTGGTTGAATCTGATCATTTCCATGGTTATGAATATGAAACTGTTGTGGCACATCTTACTAAATTAAATGACATAGCCACCCTATTTAATCATGAGGAAAAATTCGCTATTACTATATTGTTAAGTTGTTTCCTTTCTCATTAAAGGGTGATGGTAAGTTATGGTTTAATTCTCTTGCTCTTGGTTGTGCGCGTAGTCCCCAGGATATGATATATTACTTCTCTAAAAAATATTTTCCTGCTCATAAGAAACAAGCTGCTTTACAGAAAATATTTAACTTTGTGCAAATTGAAGAAGAGAGTCTCTCACAAGCTTGGGGAGGGTTCTCCAGTTACTTAATGCTTTGTCTAATCATCCTCTCAAGAATAAAATGAAATACTTGATATCTTTTATAATGGACTAACCGATGCTTCTAGGGACCACCTAGATAGTTGTGCTGGTTGTGTTTTTAGGGAACGAACTGTTGAACAAGCTGAAGTGCTATTGAATAATATATTGAGTAATGATAATGATTGGACTCTTCCTGAACCACCTCCTAAGCCAACTCCGCAGAAAAGAGTTATTCTATTTCTCAGTCCTGGAGATATGCAAGAACCAAAGAAATCTATGAAAGAAAAAGGTATTAAAGCTAAAGATGTTAAGAATTTACCACATATTGAAGAAATACATGGTCTTGATAACCCGACACAGGTAGTAGAGGTAAATTCTCTCTATAGATTTGATGAAGGTGATATTCCTCATAATAAGTCTGCTAGTCAATGCTAGGATGAATTTGATAACTTTATTGTTAAACAAGAAAACTTCAATGCTTATATTAGTAGACAATTGAAACGTAATGCTTATATGCTTGACTCTTGCAATTGCCCCCCTTCATTGGCTATTTGCTAAGGCTGCAGATGCTTTGCTACTCACTCCGCTCCGCTTGCCACCCTCCCAGCTTCGAGTGAGCCTGTACGCTGACGACGCTGCATTGTTCATCTCGCCCAAGGCAACAGAAATCAAGCTCACCAAGGAGATCCTTGGCTGTTTTGGCTCTGCCGCTGGCCTTGTTTGCAACATGCAGAAGAGTGGTTTCTTCCCAATTTGCTGTGACGACATCGACCTGGTTTCACTCTTGCAGCAGCTCCCGGTACCCATTCTTCAATTCCCTTGCACCTATCTCGGCGCTTACCCTGCACTACAAGAACATCACCCGAGCAGACATCCTGCCCATCCTTGATAAGCTTGCGTCCAAGCTCGCCTGGCAAACTAATGACTAGGGATGCGCGTCTGCGATTGGTCAACTCTATACTCTCTTCAATCCCCGTCTACCTGATTACTATTTTCAAACTGGGAGCATGGGCCATCAAGCAAATTGACAAACTCCGAAGGAACTTCCTCTAGAGATCGAAGCCCGACGCCAAGGGAGGACTTGCTTTGGTGAACTGGTCCACCGTCTGCCGCCCTAAGAGCCTGGGTGGACTCGGCGTCATTGACCTTAAGCGCTTCGGCAGGGCCTTGCGCCTGCGATGGAAATGGCTTGAATGGCGCGACCAAGACAGGCCTTGGATTGGCTCTCCCATTCCCTGTGACAAGGACGACCTCGCCTTATTCGCTGCGGCAACTAACATCTCCATCGGTTCAGGAACGCGTGCCAAGTTCTCGCATGATCGTTGGCTTGCCGGTGACGCCCCGGGCCAGATCGCGCTGGACCTACTTCGTCTATGCTACAGGAAAGACCTCACTGTCGAGAAGGCACTAAATGGGCAGCATTGGCTTTCAGGTCTGCACCGTATTTCCTCTGAGTCTGAGATGAGGGAGTTCACCAATCTCTGGGCAAGGCTGGATAGCATTGTTCTTGATCCGGCGACGCATTATGAGATCACGTGGAACTGCAACGCTGCTGCAGCCTACACCACAAGCTCGGCCTACCACTGCCAATTCCTTGGCTCCTTTGCCGTCGCCAACTATGACAAGCTCTGGAAGTCCAAGATCGAGGCCAAATGTAGGTTCTTCTTCTTGCTCTTTCTCAAAGGCAAGATACTCACCAATGACAACCTGGCCAAGCGGGGAATTCCCCAAGGCCCCAAGTGCGCCCTATGTGATCAGTCCGAGGAATCGGCGCTACATCTCATCATCCAGTGCCTGTTTGCACGATCAACTTGGTTGCTGGTGGGAGATTGGCAAGACCTTCCTGCACTTACGAGGGCGGCGCAGCAAGCAAGCTCGATCATCAACTGGTGGGATGATCACATTTACCCACTTGGGGCCAAGGCGATCAACACTGCCATCTACACAGGATGGAACATCTGGAAAGAGCGGAATCGACGGGTGTTCGAGAAGCATGTGCAGAATGAAGACGAGCTGCTTAACCTGATCAAGCAAGACATCCTCCAGCCAATGCTCTCCTTTCATTGGACTAGTGACACAAAGAATTCTCCTGAACCTGAACCTGATTAGGCTAGGCTAGTTCTTTATTTCTCTTCCTCCTGTAAGGACCTTTGTATTTGTTTTACTCCTGCTCAGTATATAGGCAGATGATCTGCCAGTTCCTCAAAAAAAAACAATGGATGTCGACAGCGATGACGAGTAGATGTTTTATAATGTAGAAGGTACTATCTTCATTCTTCTTCTAGTGTACTATATTATTTGCAAAGCCTGTATGATATGGATGACAATATATTTTTTCTCTTGGTCTCTTTCCTGTTGCATAATTTTTGCCTTTGCTACTGCAATTTCCTGTTGCTGTTTACACACTACATCTTGTTCACTACAGTACAGGAGAGAATGAGGTGTTTTTCTTCTCACCGGTACATAGTGTTTGTTCAGTGCAGTACATGGGAAGCCGAGGTGTTTATGCACTACATGTTTATATAACGTCTCTTTTTGAATATCTACAGTTTGACTGCACTTCTAATTTTGAAATATTCGACAGGCGTTGCTGACGAGGCTGAGAGGAGATGCTGAAAAAAGGTTGTGCTGCAAGCTTAAGTTGGTCTATAATACAATGCTTTTGGCTCTGTAATACGGTCGTCTACAATGGTAGTATCTGGAGTTTTATTTTGTTTTCCTCGATACGGCAATGGCCGGTGATCCTTGTTGTGATCTGTAACAGAGTTGTATCTGAAGTTTTATTTTGTTTGCCTGGATAGGCCAATGACCGGTGATCCTTGTTGTGATCTGTAACAGACTTGTATCTGGAGTATCTTGTTCATGTTGTTTGACTTATCAGAGTTATAGTATGACAATGTGTTAACGAAGTCACTGTGGTTGTAATCCTTGTTGTATGCCTGACAATATATTATCTCTGTACCTGCTGTTGTGAGGATGGCATATGTGTGTTGTCATTAGCTATTCAGGTTCACAAACGCAAAATCAAGTTCATAATATGTGTGCTTGTTCTGTGTTCATAATATGGCCTAAAATCAACTTCCTTGTATCTAGTTTAGATGCCATCTTCCAAAACGTAATTCTGTTCATTTTAGGCCTTTGTGAAGCGACCCCTAGCTAGCCAATAGTCCTGGCCTTTTAACTTGGCGGAATGACACCCTTTACTACCCTGGCCATCGACCCAAAACCACTGGACAAAATACCCGATGGAAGGCCAGTGCATCAGCCATCAAAGTTCGCCACCAAAACCGATTTTCATCCAAATAGTGCACCTATCCTTAGCCATTGACTTGTAGCTTCTTTGTATACCCTAATTGAGCATAAAGCACAGACAGGGAGAGCGCGTGGTGACCATGGACCCGGCATGCAATAAGGGCGCTCTGTGGGTCTCCGGCAGCGCCACGAGCGACCCAGGCCCCTACTTGCCCTCCCCCTGTCGCCTGTAGCCCTCTCCCGCCCCCGCGATCATATCCCTTCTGCCGGAGCCGATGGGAGCTGTTGTGCTGTGCCGGCCGGCGCAACGCCCACGGCCCAGGTCCGGCACTGTCCAATCCCCTCTGGCGCCAAGGCCTCGTCATACCTTTTTTTTAGCATCAGTACAGACACAAGCACTCATATACCCGCGCATACACTCACCCCTATGAACGCACACACGCACACCTTATCCCTATGAGCACCTCCGAAAGACTGAGCCGGCATATCATCTTGAGATTTATGAAGCCACCATAGGCGCCTCGTCGTCGACGGGAACGTCTCCTCCCACTGAAAGCGCATCGCCGGAAATCCTGAAATAAATCCAGGAATAATACGAGCACCAGGATTTGAACCCTGGTGGGTTGGGGATACCATCGTCCACCTAACCATCTCAACCACAGGTTAATTTGCGTGAGAAAAGAGAGACGAAAAAGGGCACCAGATCCTGGGGAAAGAGGGATCGAAGGGAACAAAGAGAAAAGAAATAAAAGGAAGGAAAAGAGAGAGGCTATGACGCGGGCGTCTGATCCATCGCGTGACCCCTCCCTCCGACGCGCTCCACAGGGAGTCCGGTCTTCCGCCAAGCAGGGCCGGCTCAAGGATTTCGAAGGCCCCGGGGCGAACCTCACCAATGGGCCCAACAGAGATTTTTTTGGTCGATACATCAACAAATACATATATTATAAAGTCATAAAGAGTAGTAAATTTTCATTAGAATCAAGATATTTTTTCTTGCTTTGTTCGAACTCAAGTATCATAGAAGCTACAATGCACACAAGAATATAGAAATAGCATGCTAGCAAACCTCCAGTAATCATGAGAAGCGAGACTTCCGTGCATTTTTTGACGCAAAATCATCAATGACAATGTCAAGATCAATATTGTCCAACATATTCTTCTCGATGCAGCACATGGCCAAACCATTCAGTCTTTCTTGGGACATTGTTGACCTCAAATAATTTTTCAGTAATTTCAATTTTGAGAAACTCCTTTCAGCTCATGCAATAGTGACAGGTACAGTCAAGAGGATATGATAAGCAATTGAGACATTTGGATAACAATCTGCAGCTCTAACAAACTCAAATATCTGATACACTGACATGTGTGTTTGGCAATGTCATCTACAATACTTTTAGTTCAGAAACAACATCATCTAAATCAACATCTGCTGACATACCCCGAGTAGGGCTGCAAACGAGTCGAGCTCGAGCGAGTTGGAGTTGGCTCAGCTCAACTCATATGAAAATTCGAGCGAGCTCAAACTGAGTGAAGCTCATGATCAAGCTGTAGAACATGACTCGTGCTCAGCTTGTAACGATCTCGAGTCAATCTCGAGCTAGTTTCGAGCTAAATGAGATGGTAAAAAATATAAAACTATGGATGAAAAACAAAAAAAATTAAGGCGAATATGCTGGGAACCTTTGCAAAAAATATAGGATATTTAACACATAGTCGACCACGTGCCATAATTAGGCCTAAATCATCTATGCACTTAACTAAGTTTCCATGTTCGTTGATAAATAAAATGGAGAAAAATTATGAACATCATATATGGTAATAAATTATCTTATTTCCATTTAATATATGGCATTGATCATTTAACATAATGATATTATGTTGAGCTATCGAGCTAAAATTGAGCGAGCCAACATTGGCTCAAAACCGAGTCTCATGCACAACTTAAAGCTTCATATTCAAAAGAGCTTGCCAAGTTGCCTTCTCCTCTTGTTGTTATTGATGATGCTTGTGCTACTAACTCTATTTCTAGTGAAGCATCCATTTTGAAGGAGAATGTTGAGCTACGGGCTCAACTTGAGTTGCTATCTAGCAATTATGGGAAATTGGAAGAAAGCCATGAAAAGCTCTCAAGCTCTCATGATCATCTTCTAGTATCCCATAATGTGCTAAAGATAGCTCATGAGGCCATGATTGCTAAGGTAACATCTAGTGAGCCTCATGTGGATACTAGCACTACTTCTAGTCAAAATGCTATGTTTCCATGTGCTAGTCCTTGTAATTCATCTACTCACAATGTTGGTACGTCTTGTGATGAATTGCTTTCCTTGCCTTGTTGCTCTAACGATGAAGCCTATACTTCCTCTAGTACTTGTGTTGAGACTAACCATGTAGAGGAAATCAAAGTGCTCAAGGCCCAAGTCACTTCTTTGAAGAAATACTTGGAAAAGAGTCATGAAGGGAAATCCACACTCAACAATATCTTGAGTGTGCAAAAATCCCCCAATGACAAAGGTGGACTTGGATTCAACTCCAATAAGAAGAAGAAGAAGTCCAAGATGAACAAGAAGAAGGGCCAAAAACAAGTCAAGAATTCGGCCAAGATCATTTGCTTCAAGTGCAAAATTGAAGGGCATCATGTTAGATCTTGCCCTTTGAAGAAGAAGGCCATTAGTGACAAGCAACAAGGGAAGCGGCCACAAGTTCACTCTAATTCTCAACCTCAAGTTGAAGAAAGGCCTCTTCCCAAGAAAACTCAAGCTAATGCTTCTCAAATTGAGAAATCAAGTGAGAAGAAAGTAAAGAGTAGACGTTGCTACCTATGTCATGAAAAAGGTCACGTCGCTTCTTCATGCACAAATGGTACCTTATCCAACCCTACTCTAATTGATGATATCTACTCTCTTGGGAAGGATAAGGTTGGCAATGTGTTTGCCAAATTTGTTGGTGCTCAAAGTGGTGTCAAGAAAAGAACCATTTGGGTAGCCAAGCCTATTGTGACTAACCTCTTAGGACCAAACTTGGTTGGGGACCAACTAGCTCATACTTGATCAATAGGTGTTGTTGGAGGGCATTGGAGACTTGGCTACATTATGAAGAATTAAGGGGACTTCATCACTCTTATTGTCTCAAGCCAAGTCAATTGAATCATCAAGTTTATATCTTATATCCAATGTGCCTCCTTGCGGTAACTTGTACTTAAATTGCTTACATTGAAAGTTACATGCCCCTTGCATGTTTTTGTTTTGTTCCTTGCATGTGTTTGTATATGATGTGTCTCCAAGTTGCCTTTGTGTATGTTGGTTTGCACATCATGTACATGTGTGTCGTTCGTTGAGTCTTAGTGCATCTTGGTTGTATCTTAGTTGGCTCTTGTGAGAGATTAATGGAATATCCCATTATGGGGGAGTGATGTGCTTTGTGCACTTCGCAATCCTATAAAGGTGGGTACATGGGGAATACCACTTAGTATCGATATCACAAGATTATCTAGTCGCTATGTGGTATGTCTTCTCGTGAGAAATTCAAATTCTAAATAGTCCATTAATTATCTCTTGTTGGTTCCTCTTATTGCCTCTTGTTAAGTTTTCTTTATTTGGTATCACATTATGGGGGAGTAATATGCTATGTATATTACTAGCCTAGAAAATGTGTACATTTGAGATATTGTCACCTAGTGTTGATGTTGTATATTATATTGTTCATAGGTGGCATGTTAGCTCTACAAGTTGCAATTTGCTTGTGTTTGGTGTGAAGATGATGTTGGATATCCTTGCTATCTACCCACGGGAATTATTTCCAAATACTTCTTGTCTTATGACAATTGGTACTCACTTATGTGTGGTAGAAATTATTGATCATCTTTACATTGGCCTTTGCTTTTATTTGCCTTATCTCATGCCTAGGATTGTGTCAACTCCCATTGTATTCCATACCACTTGTGGATCTTGTTATTTCCTTGAGCTTGTCTAGTGTTTGTATATATATAGTGAAAGTGGTGATCCCATCTTGTGCTTTTTGTATTCAAATGCAAATGCTCTATAATGCACAATGCTTGGGGGAGCTATCCTATTTTTCTTAGAATGCTCACCTTGTGATCCTTATCAAGTGTGTGTTGGTGGAATGCAAATTGTTTCTTTTTGGTACTTTGTGCCATCATGAAACTTTGTAGAGCACTTGGTTTGTTTGGAACTATTCTCTCTTTTGGGAGTTTGACATCTTTCTTTTTGCGTGTATCATTGGATATCTCATTCCTTGATGTATCTTTCATTTGATATCCTCCAAGTGTTGATTTATTCATTTGGTATCTTTTCTTCACTTGGTATTTCTTTGTCAATTGGTATCGGTTCTTGAAAGTTTTGAGCATGCATATTAACTTCATGTAGTTTCTTTGGCATGCTTTCCTTCTTTGATCCAATATATAGGGGAAACTCCACCAAGTCTCAAATTGGATGAGATGTGCATGAAATTCATTTCCTTATCTTTATGCACATATTTATGTGGAGTTTGTCCTATGTATATTGGTGTTTCTAACTCTTTGGTCCCAATGAGTTTGGGTACCATTTTGTTTGTGTGGTTGTTCTAGGAACAATTGGAGATGCATTGGATGCTCGGCTCACTCACAAGGAAGGTGTTGTCACCATGTGCTTATTGGAGTCAAGCTAGGATGATAAATGATCTACTATCTACCTTCAATTGGCATCTTCTACATCCTTCCAATGATATTTCGGTCACAAGTATCATCATCTACTTCATGCACACATTTCTTGCATCAACCTTGTGTAGGTTGTATCATGGCACATTAGTCATTCTTTCTTGTGATACTTGTTCCTTTCTCAAGGCATCCCAACAATGATCTCTTGTTGCGAGTTGTGATGTCTTTGATGTTCGTGTGTTAGGATTTCATTTATATACAATAAGACCATATCAAGCCATGTGCTATGCTTTAAAGCAAATATCTTATTGGTATATTTATGACTTCCTTGTGGATATCTTGCTCTTTCCTTTGGTAACTATTTCGGGTGTATAGTTACACTTGAGAGAAGTTACATCTCTAGTTTATATCCTTATTTTTTCACGTCCTCCTTATCTTTGGTGGTTTCGTGAAAGGATTTATCTTGAGTGCGGGTCTTATCTCGTTGCATCTTGATGCACTCGTTGTGGTGAAGATTGGTTTTCCTCTTGCTTGTCTTGACAAGGCTTTTGCCCTGTTAATTGGTATCCCTCCTCTTGACAAAGCTATCATTGTCTATCTTCACCATGGATTGTCACAAGCTTCGGTATTTTATTTTGCTTCTTAGTGAGCTTGTGAACCCATTTGCTTGTTGATTGTGTGTGGGGAGGACATGGCTTGCACCTCGTGCCTTATTCATTCGAGACTATGTTGATGCTTAATGTTCATCCATATATTAGTCTTATCAAGTGCTTTGCCATGACTCACACACATCATTTTGGTTGAGCCCATTCTTAAGTTGCCTCTTTTACTTGTTGCTCAACCATGTGTTTGTTGCAAGTACTAGGCTCAGTTTACTATATGCTCACTTGCACTTGTTGTAAGTTTCTATTGATTTTAGGGGAGCTATGATCCTATTTTGTGCACTTTGTATCCAAATACAAATATTCTTATGTGTGCACAAATCATGGGGAGCTTCTCTAGTTTCTTTAGAACACTCCTTTGCTCATATCATAATATATTTTATTCATGTGGCACGTAGGATCTTTGGCCTAGTTGGCTCAATTGATATCCGTTGATTGCTTGCTTCAATTGGTATCTTTTGATTGCTTGTTTCTCTCTTTGTTATGTCTTTGTGGCATATCATTCTTTTGCAATCTTTGGGCCTCAATATAGTTTGTCTTCCTCCAAGTATTTACCGTTGAACATGTGTATTGCATTCCACTCTCTTGTTGAGAAATACACAATTTTTGGAGGAACACCTTTTATATTGGCCTTCTAAGCTTTTCACCCATTTTGGCAATCGATGCCAATGGGGGAGGAGTTTCAGAGAGTTTTGTGGAGAAGTCTTCAGAGTATTCTCCTTGCTTTGGTTTTGTTCCTAAGCATTTGCATCTCATACGCATGCATTATTGGTTGTTGCATTGCATGGTGATGCATAATTCCTTATATAAACTCTCTAAAAAGTGATTGTCATCAATTACCAAAATGGGGGAGATTGAAAGAACATGCGGTGCCCCCATGTTTGGTTTTGGTAATTGATGACAATCTCTATGGACTAATGGTTGCCTTGAGTTATATTTGAAGGGTTTGTCCATAGGATTTTCTTGGAGTCCATTTGTTGGTTTCAAGGAGAGTTTTTGATGACCAAGGTGCTATTAAGGAATTATCGAAAGATTGGTCTTGTGAGTGTTGAGCTTATTGCAAGCATGTCTTAAAGAAGAAGATTGTGTGATCATTCATGTTTACCTTCAAGACATCATACAAATGAAGAGAGTTGGAAAGAGTCAAGGTTGATCAAGGCTAAGTCAAGAGTGAATCAAGTTGATCAAAACACAAAGCGTACAAGATGTACCGAGGGATCAAGTGATCCCATGGTATGGTAAGCATTGTCCATTACGCTTTGTGCACCAACCCATGGTATTCGTGAGAGTTCTTTGTGGGGTTAGGTTGCAGTGTGCGAGTTCAAGTGGAGCAACACGAAGAGATCAAATGCTTGAAGCTTGCCGTCCATTGTGGTGACAATGGATTTGTGAAGATGTGCTGAAGAGTGGCTCACCCATAGTGGAGTATGGGGGAGCAATCCACTAGTCTTCACCGAGCCAACGCAATCAAGAAAGGTGTCCAACTTGAGGGCGTCAAGATCGTCATCATCCAGCTCAAGTGGACTATGCGCAAGGCAAAGGTTTGCGCTTGATAGGTTTTCTATTTTACCGGTCTCATGGTAGTTGTGGGAGACCGGGTTATAGGATCGATTGCCGTACTATCAAGGGGGGCTCTCGATGAGTAGCTTGATCGTATCGTTCGTAGAGAGCTCAAACCATTGCATCCTTGCATCATCTTTTTGGTTCTTGTTTGGTTCTTCTCCTTGTGAGATTTGGAGCTTATGGTCATTTTCATGACAAGCTCAAGTTCATCGAAAACGGAGTTCACATGCATCTTCTATGATGTTTTCGATGTTGGAGGTTATGTCGGTTCTTCTCGCTGTTTTGATGCTACTCGTCGTCTTGTATCCAACAACCTTGAGTTTCCTCAATTCGGAGCTCATATGAAGAAGTTTTGGCAGTTCTGTTTTTCTCGCAGCGGTAGTACCGCGGTGGCAGCGGTAGTACCGCTTGTAGCGTCAAGCGGTAGTACCGCTCTACTACCGCCTCGATTTTGGGTCTGCTCTTTTCGTGTCGGGTTCAGCAGTAGTCGCGCGGCAGTAAGGCACGGTAGTACCTCCTATAAGCGATAGTACCGCTCCAGTAGAGCGGTAGTACCGCTACCGCACTAATACCACCGTACTCTGCTCTGTCCTGCCTCCTTTTGTCCCGTGTTCTGCTCCTCCAGCGGTAGTACCGCTGGGGTGAGCGGTAGTACCGCTTATCGGTTGTACTACCGCCCCAAGGTTCTTGTTTTGTTGCTCCTTTTCCCAGCTTCTTCCGCCCGAGCGGTAGTACCGCTCGTGGAGCGGTAGTATCGCTCGTGTGCGGGCTGAGCACATAACGACTGGATTTTCCCCCTCCTATAAAAGGGGTTCTTCTTCCCCAATGAACCTTATCTCTTGAGCTCATGTTTTTGTTGGAAATATGCCCTAGAGGCAATAATAAATAGGTTATTATTATATTTCCTTGTTCATGATAATCGTTTATTATCCATGCTAGAATTGTATTAATAGGAAACTCAGATACATGTGTGGATACATAGACAACACCATGTCCCTAGTAGGCCTCTAGTTGACTAGCTCGTTGATCAATAGATGGTTACGGTTTCCTGACCATGGACATTGGATGTCGTTGATAACGGGATCACATCATTAGGAGAATGATGTGATGGACAAGACCCAATCCTAAGCCTAGCACAAGATCGTATAGTTTCGTTTGCTCAGAGCTTTTCTAATGTCAAGTATCATTTCCTTAGACCATGAGATTGTGCAACTCCCGGATACCGTAGGAATGCTTTGGGTGTACCAAACGTCACAACGTAACTGGGTGGCTATAAAGGTGCACTACAGGTATCTCCGAAAGTGTCTGTTGGGTTGGCACGAATCGAGACTGGGATTTGTCACTCCGTGTAAACGGAGAGGTATCTCTGGGCCCACGAGGTAGGACATCATCATAATGTGCACAATGTGACCAAGGAGTTGATCACGGGATGATGTGAGTTACGGAACGAGTAAAGAGACTTGCCGGTAACGAGATTGAACAAGGTATAGGGATACCGACGATCGAATCTCGGGCAAGTAACATACCGATAGACAAAGGGAATTGTATACGGGATTGATTGAATCCTCAAAATCGTGGTTCATCCAATGAGATCATCGAGGAGCATGTGGGAGCCAACATGGGTATGCAGATCCCGCTGTTGGTTATTGACCGGAGAGTCGTCTCGGTCATGTCTGCGTGTCTCCTGAACCCGTAGGGTCTACACACTTAAGGTTCGGTGACGCTAGGGTTATAGAGATATTAGTATGCGGTAACCCGAAAGTTGTTCGGAGTCCCGGATGAGATCCCGGATGTCACGAGGAGTTCCGGAATGGTCCGGAGGTAAAGATTTATATATGGGAAGTCTTATTTTGGTCGCCGGAAAAGTTTCGCACTTTATCGGTATTGTACCGGGAGTGCCGAAAGGGGTCCGGGGGTCCACCAAGGGGGTCCACCAGCCCCGGGGGGCCACATGGGCTGTAGGGGGTGCGCCTTGGCCTATATGGGCCAAGGGCACCAGCCCCAAGAGGCCCATGCGCCAAGAGATAAGGAAAAGGGAGAGTCCTAAAGGGGGAAGGCACCTCCGAGGTGCCTTGGGGGGGGGGGGAGGACTCACCCCTGGCCGCACCCTTCCTTGGAGGAAGGGCCAAGGCTGCGCCCCCCCTCTCCCTTGGCCCTATATATAGTGGGGGGAAGGGAGGGCAGCAAGACACAAGCCCTGGCGCCTCCCTCTCCCTCCCGTGACACATCTCCCTCCTCCCGCAGCGCTTGGCGAAGCCCTGTTGGAATCCCGCTACTTCCACCACCACGCCGTCGTGCTGCTGGATCTCCATCAACCTCTCCTCCCCCCTTGCTGGATCAAGAAGGAGGAGACGTCGCTGCTCCGTACGTGTGTTGAACGCGGAGGTGCCGTCCGTTCGGCGCTAGGATCATCGGTGATTTGGATCACGACGAGTACGACTCCATCAACCCCGTTCTCTTGAACGCTTCCGCTCGCGATCTACAATGGTATGTAGATGCACTCTCCTCTCTCTCGTTGCTAGATGACTCCATAGATTGATCTTGGTGATGCGTAGAAAATTTTGAATTTCTGCTACGTTCCCCAACAGTGGCATCATGAGCTAGGTCAAGACGAGTAGAACACAAAGTAGTTGTGGGCGTAGATGTTGCCAATTCTTCTTGCCGCTACTAGTCTTATCTTGTTTCGGCGGCATTGTGGGATGAAGCGGCCCGGACCGACCTTACACGTACGCTTACGTGAGACAGGTTCCACCGACTGACATGCACTAGTTGCATAAGGTGGCTAGCGGGTGTCTGTCTCTCCCACTTTAGTCGGAACGGATTCGATGAAAAGGGTCCTTATGAAGGGTAAATAGAAATTGGCATATCACGTTGTGGTTTTGCGTAGGTAAGAAACGTTCTTGCTAGAAACCCTATACAAGCCACGTAAAAACTTGCAACAACAATTAGAGGACGTCTAACTTGTTTTTGCAGCATGTGCTATGTGATGTGATATGGCCAGAAGATGTGATGAATGATATATGTGATGTATGAGATTGATCATATTCTTGTAATAGGAATCACGACTTGCATGTCGATGAGTATGACAACCGGCAGGAGCCATAGGAGTTGTCTTTATTTTTTGTATGACCTGCGTGTCATTGAATAACGTCATGTAAATTACTTTACTTTATTGCTAAGCGCGTTAGCCATAGAAGTAGAAGTAATCGTTGGCGTGACAACTTCATGAAGACACAATGATGGAGATCATGGTGTCATGCCGGTGACAAAGATGATCATGGTGCCCCAAAGATGGAGATCAAAGGAGCAAAATTGATATTGGCCATATCATGTCACTATTTGATTGCATGTGATGTTTATCATGTTATGCATCTTATTTGCTTAGAACGACGGTAGTAAGTAAGATGATCCCTTATAATAATTTCAAGAAAGTGTTCCCCCTAACTGTGCACCGTTGCGAAGGTTCGTTGTTTCGAAGCACCACGTGATGATCGGGTGTGATAGATTCTAACGTTCGAATACAACGGGTGTTGACGAGCCTAGCATGTACAGACATGGCCTCGGAACACATGCGAAACACTTAGGTTGACTTGACGAGCCTAGCATGTACAGACATGGCCTCGGAACACAAGAGACCGAAAGGTCGAACATGAGTCGTATAGCAGATACGATCAACATGGAGATGTTCACCGATGATGACTAGTCCGTCTCACGTGATGATCGGACACGGCCTAGTTTGACTCGGATCATGTATCACTGAGATGACTAGAGGGATGTCTATCTGAGTGGGAGTTCATTAATCAGATGAACTTCATTATCATGAACATAGTCAAAAGGTCTTTACAAATTATGTCATACGCTTTAGTTCTACTGTTTAAGATATGTTCCTAGAGAAAATTTAGTTGAAAGTTGGTAGTAGCAATTACGCGGACTGGGTCCGTAAACTGAGGATTGTCCTCATTGCTGCACAGAAGGCTTATGTCCTTAATGCACCGCTCGGTGTGTTGAACCTCAGCGTCGTCTGTAGATGTTGCGAAACATCTGGCATACACGTTTTGATGACTACGTGATAGTTCAGTGCGTAATGCTAACGGTTTAGAATTGTGGCACCAAAGACGTTTTTGAAACGTCGCAGAACATATGAGATGTTCCGAAGACTAAAATTGGCATTTCAGACTAGTGCCCACGTCAAGAGGTATGAGACCTCTGACAAGTTTCTTAAGCCTGCAAACTAAGGGAGAAAAGCTCAATCGTTGAGCGTGTGCTCAGATTGTCTGAGTGCCGCAATCGCTTGAATAGAGTGGGAGTTAATCTCCCGGATGAGATAGTGATAGTTCTCCATAGTCATTGCCACCAAGCTAGTAGAGCTTCGTGATGAACTATAACATATCAAGGATAGTTATGATGATCCTTGAGCTATTCGCGATGTTGGACACCGCGAGAGTAGAAATCAAGAAGGAGCATCAATTGTTGATGGTTAGTAAAACCACTAGTTTAAGAAGGGCAAGGGAAAAAGGGATACTTCATGAAACAGCAAGTCGTTTGCTGCTCTAGTGAAGAATCCCAAGGTTGAACCCAAACCCGAGACTAAGTGCTTCTGTAATGAGGAGAACGATCACTGAAGCAGTACTACCCTAGATACTTGGTAGATGAGAAGGCAGGCAAGGTCGACAGAAGTATATTGGATATACATTATATGAATGTGTACTTTAGTACTCCTAGCAGCACCAGGGTATTAGATACCGGTTCGGTTGCTAAGCGTTAGTAACTCAAAATAAAAGCTGCGGAATAAATGGAGACTAGCTAAAGGTGAGATGACGATATGTGTTGGAAGTGTTTCCAAGGTTGATGTGATCAAGCATCGCATGCTCCCTCTACCATCGAGATTTGGTGTTTGCGTTGAGCATGATTGGATTATGTTTATCGCAATACGGTTATTCATTTAAGGAGAATAATGGTTACTCTGTTTATTTGAATAATACCTTCAATGGTCTTGCACCTAAAATGAATCTGGATTGTAGTGATACACATGTTCGTGCCAAAAGATATAAAATAGTAATGATAGTTCCACATACTTGTGGCACTGCCATTTGAGTCATATTGGTATAGAACGCATGAAGAAGCTCCATGTAGATGGATCTTTGGACTCACTCGTTTTTTGAAAAGATTGAGACATGTGAACCATGTCTATTGGTATATATGCATGAAGAAACTCCATGCAGATGGATCGTTTGGACTCACTTGATTTTGAATCACTTGAGACATGCAAATCATACCACATGGGCAAGATGACTGAAAGGCCTCGTTTTCAGTAAGATGGAACAAGAGAGCAACTTATTGGATGTAATACATTTTCATGTATGCAGTCCAATGAGTGCTGAGGCATGCAGTGGATATCGTTATGTTCTTACTTTACAGATGATTTGAGTAGATGCTGAGTGTATTTACTCGATGAAACACAAGTCTGAATTATTGAAAGGTTCAATTAATCTCAGAGTGAAGTTGAAGATCGTCGTGACAAGAGGATAAAATGTCTGTGATATGATCATAGAGATGAGTATCTGAGTTACGAGTTTGGCACACAATTAAGACATTGTGGAAAGTGTTTCACAAGTAATACCGCCTGGAACACCATAGTGTGATGGTGTGTCCGAACATCATAACTGCACCCTATTGGATATGGTGCATACCATGATGTCTCTTATCGAATTACCACTATCGTTTATGGGTTAGGCATTAGAGACAACCGCATTCACTTTAAAAGGGGCACCACGCAATTCCATTGAGACGACACCGTTTAGAGAAACCTAAGTTGTCGTTTCTTAAAAGTTTGGGGCTGCGATGCTTATGTGAAAAAGTTTCAAGCTGATAAGCTCGAACCCAAAGCGGATAAATACATCTTCATGGAAAACCCAAAACAGTTGGGTATACCTCCTATTTAAGATCTGGAAGCAAAAGTAATTGCTTCTAGGAACGGGTCCTTTCTCGAGGAAAAGTTTCTCTCGAAAGAATTGAGTTGGAGGATGGTGGAGACTTGATAAGGTTATTGAACCGTCACTTCGACTAGTGTATAGCAGGGCACAAGAAGTTGTTTCCTGTGGCACCTACACCAATTGAAGTGGAAGCTTATGATAGTGATCATGAAACTTCGGATCAAGTCACTACCAAACCTCATAGGTCGATAAGGATGCGTACTACTTCAGAGTGGTACATAATCCTGTCTTGGAAGTCATGTTGCTAGACAACAATGAACCTACGAGCTATGGAGAAGCGATGGTGGGCCCATATTCCGACAAATGGTTAGAAGCCATGAAATCCGAGATAAATGGATCTTTGAGAAGAAGACGGACGTGGACGGTAATGTTACCGTCTATGAAGCTCGACTTGTGGCAAAGAGTATTTCCACAAGTTCAAGGAGTTGACTACGATGAGATTTTCTCATCCGTAGCGATGCTTAAGTCCGTCGGAATCATGTTAGCATTAGCTGCATTTATGAAATCTGGCAGATGGATGTCAAAACAAGTTTCCTTACCAGTTTTCGTAAGGAAAGGTTGTATGTGATACAATCAGAAAGGTTTTGTCGATCCTAAGGATGCTAAAAGGTATGCTAGCTCCAGCGATCCTTCCATGGACTAGAGCAAGCATCTCAGAGTCAGAATATACGCTTTGATGGAGTGATCAAAGTTTTTGGGTTTATACAAAGTTTGTTAGAAACTTGTATTTACAATAAAGTGAGTGGGAGCGCTACAACATTTCTGATAAGTATATGTGAATGACATATTGTTGATCCGAAATGATGTAAAATTTCTGGAAAGCATAAAGGTTTGTTTGAAAGGAGTTTTTCAAAGGAAGACCTGGATAAAAGCTGCTTACATATTGGGCATCAAGATCTATAGAGATAGATCAAGACGCCCGATGATACTTTCAAAGAACGCACACCTTGACATGTTTTTGAAAGAGTTCAAAATAGATCAGCAAAGAAGGAGTTCTTGGCTGTGTTACAAGGTGTGAGTATTGAGTAAGACCTGACCACAGCAGAAGAGAGAGAAAGGACGAAGGTCGTCCCCTATGCTTTAGACGTAGGCTCTACAGTATGCTATGCTGTGTACCGCACATGAAGTGTGCCTTGCCATGAGTTGGTCAAGGGGTACAATAGTGATCCGGGAATGGATCACATGACAGCGGTCGAACATATCCTTAGTATCTAGTAGACTAAGGAATTTTCTCGATTATGGAGGTGAAAAGGAGTTCGTCGTAAAGGGTTACGTCGATGCGAACTTTGACACTGATCCGGATGACTCTGAGTAGTAAACCGGATTCGTATAGTAGAGCAATTATTTGAAATGGCTCCAAGTAGCGCGTGGTAGCATCCACAAGATGACATAGATATTCGTAAAGCACACACGGATCTGAAAGGTTCAGACCCGTTGACTAATAACCTCTCTCACAAGCATAACATGATCAAACCAGAACTCATTGAGTGTTAATCACATAATGATGTGAACTAGATTGTTGACTCTAGTAAACTCTTTGGATGTTGGTCACATGGTGATGTGACCTGTCAGTGTTAATCACATGGTGATGTGAACTAGATTATTGACTAGTGCAAGTGGGAGACTGTTGGAAATATGCCCTAGAGGCAATAATAAATAGGTTATTATTATATTTCCTTGTTCATGATAATCGTTTATTATCCATGCTAGAATTGTATTAATAGGAAACTCAGATACATGTGTGGATACATAGACAACACCATGTCCCTAGCAGGCCTCTAGTTGACTAGCTCGTTGATCAATAGATGGTTACGGTTTCCTGACCATGGACATTGGATGTCGTTGATAACGGGATCACATCATTAGGAGAATGATGTGATGGACAAGACCCAATCCTAAGCCTAGCACAAGATCGTATAGTTTCGTTTGCTCAGAGCTTTTCTAATGTCAAGTATCATTTCCTTAGACCATGAGATTGTGCAACTCCCGGATACCGTAGGAATGCTTTGGGTGTACCAAACGTCACAACGTAACTGGGTGGCTATAAAGGTGCACTACAGGTATCTCCGAAAGTGTCTGTTGGGTTGGCACGAATCGAGACTGGGATTTGTCACTCCGTGTAAACGGAGAGGTATCTCTGGGCCCACGAGGTAGGACATCATCATAATGTGCACAATGTGACCAAGGAGTTGATCACAGGATGATGTGAGTTACGGAACGAGTAAAGAGACTTGCCGGTAACGAGATTGAACAAGGTATAGGGATACCAACGATCGAATCTCGGGCAAGTAACATACCGATAGACAAAGGGAATTGTATACGGGATTGATTGAATCCTCAACATCGTGGTTCATCCGATGAGATCATCGAGGAGCATGTGGGAGCCAACATGGGTATCCAGATCCCGCTGTTGGTTATTGACCGGAGAGTCGTCTCGGTCATGTCTGCGTGTCTCCTGAACCCGTAGGGTCTACACACTTAAGGTTCGGTGACGCTAGGGTTATAGAGATATTAGTATGCGGTAACCCGAAAGTTGTTCGGAGTCCCAGATGAGATCCCGGACGTCACGAGGAGTTCCGGAATGGTCCGGAGGTAAAGATTTATATATGGGAAGTCTTATTTTGGTCGCCGGAAAAGTTTCGCACTTTATCGATATTGTACCGGGAGTGCCGAAAGGGGTCCGGGGGTCCACCAGCCCCGGGGGGCCACATGGGCTGTAGGGGGTGCGCCTTGGCCTATATGGGCCAAGGGCACCAGCCCCAAGAGGCCCATGCGCCAAGAGATAAGGAAAAGGGAGAGTCCTAAAGGGGGAAGGCACCTCTGAGGTGCCTTGGGGGGGAAGGACTCCCCCCTGGCCGCACCCTTCCTTGGAGGAAGGGCCAAGGCTGCGCCCCCCCTCTCCCTTGGCCCTATATATAGTGGGGGGAAGGGAGGGCAGCAAGACACAAGCCCTGGCGCCTCCCTCTCCCTCCCGTGACACATCTCCCTCCTCCCGCAGCGCTTGGCGAAGCCCTGTTGGAATCCCGCTACTTCCACCACCACGCCGTCGTGCTGCTGGATCTCCATCAACCTCTCCTCCCCCCTTGCTGGATCAAGAAGGAGGAGACGTCGCTGCTCCGTACGTGTGTTGAACGCGGAGGTGCCGTCCGTTCGGCGCTAGGATCATCGGTGATTTGGATCACGACGAGTACGACTCCATCAACCCCGTTCTCTTGAACGCTTCTGCTCGCGATCTACAATGGTATGTAGATGCACTCTCCTCTCTCTCGTTGCTAGATGACTCCATAGATTGATCTTGGTGATGCGTAGAAAATTTTGAATTTCTGCTACGTTCCCCAACAGTTTTCCCCCCATTGTTGACCTTCTTCGAGCTTGCTAACTTTCAATCCCTCCATGGATTCTTGCTAGTTTTTGAGGGAAAAGAGAGAGGAGATTTAGATCCACATTTTCACCAATCACTTTCTCCTCTATGTGAGGGGAACCCCTTGGATCTAGATCTTGGAGTTTTTGGTGTTCTCCTTCTTGTTCTTCCTCTCATTTTCCTCTCTAACATTAGTTGCTTCAGTGGGATTTGAGAGAGAAGGACTTGGGCACTCCGTGTACCCTTGCCATTGCATTTGGTGCATCGGTTTGAGTTCTCCACGGTGATACGTGGAAGTTTCAAGTTGAGAAGCTTATTACTCTTGGGTGCTTGGTACCCTTGAGCTTGTTCCTCTTGGGTGCTTGAGCGCCCTAGACGGTTGGTGGTGTTCAGAGCTCAATCATTGTGGTGCAAAGCTCCGGGCAAGCATCGGGATCTCCAATTAGGTTGTGGAGATCGCCCTGAGCAATTTGACGGGTACCGGTGACTGCCCCCAAGGGTTGCCAAAGTGTACGGGTTCGGTGACCGCCCCCCAAGGGTTGCCATTTGTACGGGTTCGGTGACCGCCCTCAAGGGTCCCCTAGTGGAATCACGACATCTTGCATTGTGCGAGGGCGTGAGGAGATTACGGTGGCCCTAGTGGCTTCTTGGGGAGCATTGTGCCTCCACACCGCTCCAAACGGAGATTAGCATCCGCAAGGGTGTGAACTTCGGGATACATCATCGTCTCCGCATGCCTCGGTTATCTCTTACCCGAGCCCTTTACTTGTGCACCTTACTTTGTGATAGCTATATTGTTTCTTGTCATATATCTTGCTATCACCTAGTAGTTTATCTTGCTTAGCATAAGTTGTTGGTGCACATAGGTGAGCCTAGTTATTGTAGGTTTTGTGCTTGACAAATTAACCGCTAGGTTTATTCCGCATTTGTTCAAGCCTAAACCGGAATTATTTTAAAGCGCCTATTCACCCCCCCCCCCCCCCCTCTAGGCTACATCCTCGATCCTTCAATGGATCACAAATATCAAAAGAAGAAGCCTGCTCATCTATGTTTCCATGGCCACTAAAATTTCCGGTGTTCTGATTGGCATCAACATCGGCACGATTTTCCTCAACTGCATTCTCAGTCTGATCTGGTTGTTCGCCATTGGTGATATATAATTGAACAGAATTGGTAGCAGTATCTTTCCTCAACACGAATTTATTCATAGCCCCTTTCTGAGATTGAATCAACTTCTGTACTTGTTTCTTGTTATTTCTTTTCTGATGACCAGATAGATGCTTTTTAGGCAACATGATTACACTACCAATGGATGCAGCTGCAAGTAACGAGCGATGCAAAGAAAGAATCAGACACTGGATTGAGATTTTAGACTAAGAACATATAGCACAAGAAAATAGAGTCGCCCACCACGGTTTCATAGAAATAGAGTTTTGATCTAAGATTATCTCTTAATCTTGATCTTTCCGACAATTTCTTGTGGAGACGGACACAACGTGATCAGGGAACTAGGGATTTCAGCGATGAAGTCAGGCCATTGGGCGGTCAAGGACTGGATCAGGACGACTGGACGGGATGGCGACGATTCAGTGCATGAATCGCGATCGAGAATCGCTGGAAAGAAAAGGAAACAACGATTCCGTTCCGTGCGTGGCTGGCTACCTTCCTGGGCCTAGCTGCGTGCCCTGGGTAGATGGGCCTTTCTTTCTCTGTACTTATGTCCTATACGTACATACTCTATACCAGATATGGGCCCCTATTTCGGCCGGGCCCTGGGCCGTCGCCCCTACTGCCCTGGGCCAGAGCCGGTCCTGCCGCCAAGGTATGATGGATAGCGTATTTTACTGAAATATGTGATCGAAGTGGTCTGGTTTTTCTGTTTGAAAGAAGATAGTAATTCTGTTGACCAAACTTTGATTTTGTCCAACTTTCAAACCACAAATCCAAATGACCTGATTTTTTTTGCTTTTTAAAAATAATAATTGAACTGATATTTATATAGGAATTTGGTTGCATATTTTTTACATACTTAGTAGTGTAGGTAGCATATGTCGGCACGACGCCCGCGGCCCGGGGGCAAGTACAACCCTGGGTCCGGCACCATCCAATTCCCCATGGTCGCTGCCCCGGCGCTAGCGAGGCTCACGGGAATTCATCTTCCTCAACTCCGTCCGTGGATCCATGAAGCCCACTGATCGACACACATCCTACACCTCCATGTGATCACTAACGTCGCCTCCGATAATTGGTTGCCGCGGACGACCGGGTTGACTTCGGTCGCGGCTCTGTCGAAAGCTTCCAACACTACCGTGTTGTGCTCTTTTTCGTTTGAAGTCGTTTTAGGGACCGAATAGCCCGCACCCCGACCAGCAACTTATGAGCACCAACACCCCAAGCGTTGTTTTGAACCACGAGATCAACTTGGATGTAGACGAACCAAACAACAAAATTGTTCATTTTGACGATACAAAGACTTTTCATGTCGACAACTTTTTCTATTTGAGGTAGTCTTAATTACGATTTCTTCCACGCTATAACCTTATGTCACTTTCTTTTCCCAATCACTGTAATGCTATCAAAGGCGCGTCGTCTTCATCCATGCGATCAGCTAATCGCATTCTCGGCGTGATGGCGTCTCGCCACCCCGTCCCGTCCATCTCGCCTCGTTATTTGGATATTTAGGTTCACAACATTGCCATGGGCGAGGAACACATGGGTTGATCGCTTGGCATGTGTCCCTGGCGCCAATCACCTCTCCCTACTTCAACCTCGAAGTGCGAGACGTCTCAATCTCCTTATCACAGTTTCATGTTCTGCATCAAGCTTGCCAAGTGTCATCATCCCCGTCTGGTGTGCTCTCGTCTTCTACTGCTATCCACAATGTCGAGCTGGGATGCGAAAGGGAGGACACCCGTGTCATGGTGATTTGAGAAGGTGTCTGTATCCAAGTTTATTGGAGTTGGCGATTCCATTGTTTCCCGCGTGGTTTGAAAAAAAGTTAGCACATATGTCTTGCTCATTCTAGTAATTATTTTCTAATAATAGTGTACAATCAAATATATGTCTTACTAATTACAATAACAAATAATAAACTTGCGATATATGCTCTGCAAAAAGCATGTGCACACGGTACAGTTTTCACTCCAGCCGAGCAGCCGCCCCAAGGGAAAAACAACACAATGTGAATTGACGCTATTGCCTAGCCATGTTCCCGAAAATTACAATATGCATTCATCCAACAGTACCAGATGAAGGGCCTGTTAGTAATTTGACTCACACAAAATCCTAACCCCCACCGCACGACCAGCCCTCACCCGCAAATCGCCCAAACCCCTCCCTCCCTTCCCCCTTCCTCTCCCATCGCCGGCCACGGTTTCACCTCCTCCACCGCCGAGCTCAACTTCCATCCCTCTTCCACCTCCACCACAGAGCACGAATCCCCTCCCTTCCCTTCCCCGTCCTCTTCCACTGCTGGTCAAGACCCCCTCTCCCCCACCACCCGCCTCCACCAAATCCTAGAATAAGGGTCGCCGCCACCACACCGCACCACTGTCGGGCACGACTCCCCTTGCTCTTTCGCCTCCACCATCGGTCACTACCCCACCCCAACTACCGGTCAAGACCCCCCTCCCCTCCGCTCCACCAAACCCAAGAACAATCTGTCGCCGCCGCCACACTATGCTGCTTCAAGGACCTCTCCGCCACACTGATGGGGAAGAGACTGCAGCAAAGAGACCCCGAGGACGAAAGATAGTAGGCATACTCTTCTTAACCCACCCCACGCCTGCCTATTTGATGTTCATGCATATGTATGTCTAATGGATGTGTGGTAAAAGTGTTTTGTTTGTGCTTGATTTCAACTTCTAGTGTTTCTTGTTCATTAGAGTTCTCGTCGTACATATGAAATAAGGGCCTTGTGCTATCAAGTGTAGATTTGGGTCACATATTGTTGCAAACTTAATCACAAAAATAGTAATTTTTTATTAAGTACAGATTATACACATACTTATTCGTGTTCATGAGTTCACTCATCTTAGAACCACCGGTGCATCCTTTGGAAGAGTCGCGCATCAAAACGTGCATAAGGAACAATTCAATGCTGAAGCACTCGGAATTCCTGCACTATCAACATTGTTTGCAGCCAAAACTGTCATTTCACCTGGAAAAGAAATCCCAAGCATAGTTCCGATGATTCTAAAGCTGAGTACCATCCTAACAAGGACAATAGCAATGAAGGAGAGTCGTCTGATGATAGTTTAGTAGATGAAACAGAAGCACTGTAGTCCACACCTGCTTGTAGCTCAAACTCGAAGATGCTAAATTCCTCCATCTAGTCATTAATTGCTTAGATATGTTGCTTGTTTGCCGCAGCAGAATTTTGTTACAATTTGTTGATTAAACCATGTCCCATATCTATCATGGCTGTAAGAAGACTAGTTAGAAAACTAGTAAGAAAAGAGTGGGGTGCGGCCGCTAATCCAGGACACTATCACCCTGGTGTCCCCATAGATAGGATCCATGTTACCGTACTAAACCTTTCTATCACTGGTGTTCAAAATAACACTTTATGGTCTCCCTTCCCTTAGCCTCTCCATGCCTCGCTCTCTATGATCCTGGGTACCTGCAGAGATGAAGAACGCGAATGAGACACAAGACATTTATGCGACAATTTTATTTCACACATACGGGACGTTAATTAAAAGCACTACCATTGATCCCCACAACAAATACATCGGGTTGCAAGGCTCTTGCCTCAACCCATACCTTGTCAAACTACTCGCACGTGAAGATCAGATCACACGAAGAACACATGATGAAGGTAGATTGATTGATAATATGTCTTACAATGTATGTCGTGTGTGATACACGATTACAAGTATGACTCGAGGAGGAGGCACTATGGTGAAGATGGAGATGGTGGCTATGGAGATGGGAAATGGCAGTGGCTAGGGTTAATGAAGATGGGATGACACTACTAGGAAAAAGCCTAGCAGTAGCGCGGGTATTTAGTGTATCAGTAGCGCGGGGTACCGCGCTACTGATACGGCGCTACAGCTAACATGTATCAGTAGCGTGTTCTGCCCCACGCTACTGCTATACATGGCTAGCAGCAGCGAGCTTTATTTCAACTCGCTACTGCTAATAGCTGCAGCGCTTTTAACTTGGGCGCACTACTGGTAAGAGCACGCTGCTGCTAACTTTTTCCCCTTGCTACTGTTAGTTTTATTAGTTTTTTCTGCATATTTGTTTTGTATTTGAACAGGCTTTATACAATAATCTTTAGCATATCATACACATACAAATGTAATCATGGCATCAAATCATGTCATCATCATAATCATCATCCAACACAAAGTGGTCTCTCATCATCATCTCGAAAATAGCGATACAAGTCTCGATTACTTGCAACTACATCGTCATCCATCTAAACAATGATATATGCGAGAAGAGCTATCACTATGAGCGGAACTATGCAGTACATGAGTTCGTATCCCTCTCTCGCATTAGCGTGAACCTAAACTAACTACTGGCTGTCGCTCGGAAACCGGAAACTGGTACACCTGGGCCTGACACTCCGGCCACTCATCGTATACTCCTGGCGTTGCACTTCTTTGTCATCGATGATCTATGCACCTGCATCGTCACATGAGTCGATGATATGCAACATACATAGTTGAGCAACAGAAAGAGACAGACTTGGCAAAAATAAAAGCAACAATTCATAAGCATAAATAACAAAGTTCATCGTACCCAAAATGCCCTAACCAGAGTGATCTTCACTAGTCAAGGAGGACGGTTTAATTACATCACAAATAAAGTTTTGTCATGCATAACTCAAAGTTTCGTCATTCAGAAAGTATGGACTAAACAGACACATTGTCATATATCGACAATTACTCCAACATGTCGTGTCATCCATCCAAGTCAGGGAGATAGTCCCCGAGCCTAGTGAAAGGCTTCAGGTCGAGACGCTGAACAGCTACGCGTGTCCGGACGTCTTCCCGCGACATTTGTCCTTCTTCGTAGAACATCCCTGTTTTTTCGACGACCTCCTTCATGATGATTTGGGCAAGTTCACGCTGGATGTGATAGAACTCAGCTCGAAGTCGATGATCCTCGATATCTCCTAAGTTCTTTGCCCATTGCAGAATATGGGCATCGCCGGATGTAAGTGACATGCGAAGGTTCTGGTGATCCTGTCTGTACTCCAGCATGTGGTGTAGGACATAGAATCCATCATTAAGAGAATCACTCGGTTGCTGGATGCAGCATAAGTCGGTCTTATGGCCGAAGGCGGGCCTGCCATCCCTTTTCTTCTTGTCCTTGACCTCTCCACCCCGTGCGCCGTAGTAAAACATAGCACTGTCGAGAACAGACTTGATGTGGGTGTAATCCTTTTTGTTAATGTTCTTCTACGAGTCCAAGTAAAGAGCGTGGGAGTATCGGGGGTAGAGGATCATGAGGACGGCGCGCCCGCCGCTGCGCAAAATAAGTACACCTCAAATTAATTAGCCTCCACCGTGCAAATGAATGATTGAAATCGAAGGAAGGATATCCGCGTGGATGACTTACAGGGGATGATAAGGCACGAGAATCGCCTCCTTGTCCTTATTGGCGAGCATGAAATTGACGATGTATTCCCTCGCGTATTCACGGTGCTTTGCGCAGACTCCCAAGAAGCCCTCGTGCATGAAGTACGGGTCAGCGACACAGATATGAGGTATCTGCTCAACCCCGATGAGGTAGTTCATGTGCAAGGCATAAAGGCGGACACACGTAAAATCTAGCTTCTTCAAGTGAAACATGTCGAAGATGTAATTGAATCGAAGGAAGAACTTCTCCGCGGGGAATGTGTCGACGTACGACAATTGCCGCGGCACGTTAACCACGTAGAGTGGGTATCCTGGATTTTTCGAGGCGATGAGGCCTTTCTCTATCTGCAGCACATCGTCATGAAGTCTCCTTAGAACGCCGAATCTGGCCCCTAGCGCTGCTTTCGGTAGGATTGGTTCACCGGGGATATGCAATTTTGCCGCACCAGGGATATCTATACGGTCTTGAACCCGAGGCAGCTGAGGCGACTGGATCATAGAAGCAGCTTTGTTGTTGCCTTTCCTCGATCTCTTCCTAGGCTTCTTTGCTACTGGAAGGTCGTCTATAATACGTTCAGCCTCCGAAGGTGGCAATTCAGGCACCGACTCATGACGCTCAAACCCTGAGTACGCGCCAGTATTGAGGTACTGTTCAGTGTCATCGACATCCTCATCCTCATCTATGGCGACGTCACTAGCGACTAATGGAGCCTCTTGTTGTGGAACGCTGTAATTTCAAAAAAAATCCTACGCACACGCAAGATCTATCATGGTGATGCATAGCAACGAGAGGGGAGAGTGTAGTCCACGTACCCTCATAGACCGTAAGCGGAAGCGTTATGACAACGCGGTTGATGTAGTCGTACGTCTTCATGATCTGACCGATCCTAGTACCGAAAGTATGGCACCTCCGCGATCTGCACACGTTCGGCTCGGTGACGTCCCACGAACTCTCGATCTGAGTGTCGAGGGAGAGCTTCGTCAGCACGACGGCGTGATGACGGTGATGATGAAGTTACCGACGCAGGGCTTCGCCTAAGCACTACAACGATATGACCGAGGTGGAATCTGTGGAGGGGGGCACCGCACACGGCTAAGACAACTATCAACTTGTGTGTCTATGGGGTGCCCCCTCCCCCGTATATAAAGGAGTGGAGGAGGGGGAGGGCCGGCCCTCTATGGCGCGCCCAAGGGGAGTCCTACTCCCATCGGGAGTAGGATCCCCCCCTTCCCTAGTTGGATTAGGAGAGGAAGAGAGGGGGAAGAAAAGGAGGGCCGGCCCCCCACCCAATTCGGATTGGGCTTGGGGGGCGCCCTCTCCTAGGCTCTCTTCTCCTCTCTCCCACTATGGCCCAATAAGGCCCATATACTTCCCGGGGGGTTCCGGTAACCTCCTGGTACTCCGGTAAATGCCTGAACTCACCCGGAACCATTCCGATGTCCAAACATAGTCATCCAATATATCGATCTTTATGTCTCAACCATTTCGAGACTCCTCGTCATGTCCGTGATCATATCTGGGACTCCGAACAACCTTCGGTACATCAAAACACATAAATTCATAATAACGATCGTCACCGAACGTTAAGCGTGCGGACCCTACGGGTTCGAGAACTATGTAGACATGACCGAGACTCATCTCCGGTCAATAACCAATAGCGGAACCTGGATGCTCATATTGGTTCCTACATATTCTACGAAGATCTTTATCGGTCAAACCGCACAACAACATACGTAGTTCCCTTTGTCATCGGTATGTTACTTGCCCGAGATTCGATCGTCGGTATCTCAATACCTAGTTCAATCTCGTTACCGGCAAGTCTCTTTACTCGTTCCGTAATGCATCATCCCGCAACTAACTCATTAGTCACAATGCTTGCAAGGCTTATAGTGATGTGTATTACCGAGAGGGCCCAGAGATACCTCTCCGATACTCGGAGTGACAAATCCTAATCTCGATCTATACCAACTCAACAAACACCATTGGAGACACCTGTAGAGCATCTTTATAATCACCCAGTTGCGTTGTGACGTTTGATAGCACACAAGGTGTTCCTCCGGTATTCGGGAGTTGCATAATCTCATAGTCATAGGAACATGTATAAGTTATGAAGAAAGCAATAGCAACAAACTAAACGATCATCGTGCTAAGCTAACGGATGGGTCAAGTCAATCACATCATTCTCTAATGATGTGATCCCATTTATCAAATGACAACTCTTTGTCCATGGCTAGGAAACTTAACCATCTTTGATTAACGAGCTAGTCAAGTAGAGCCATACTAGTGACACTCTGTTTGTCTATGTATTCACACATGTACTAAGTTTCCGGTTAATACAATTCTAGCATGAATAATAAACATTTATCATGATATAAGGAAATATAAATAACAACTTTATTATTGCCTCTGGGGCATATTTCCTTCCCCTCTTCCTCACCCCATCCATTATCACCCAGCACGACAGCCGACGCTAATTGGGTAGGTAGGGTGTTGATTGTCAGTGTCAAAACCGGCAGATCTCAGGTAGGGGGTCCCAAGCTGCGTGTATTAGGATCAATGGTAACATGTACACGGGATTTTACCCAGCTTCGGGCTCTCTCGAAGAGATAATACCCTACATGCAGCTTTTGATTGTATTCGATGTGTATGATTACGGAGTTGATCTACCTCGAGATCATATGTTGTGGTCTAAACCCTAGAGGTATGATGAGTAATGCCATAATGATCTAGCATGTCTCTATCGACTAGCCCGGCCTCGGCTTATATAATGTACCAGAGGCCTAGGATAACAAGAGTCCTAGTCTAATACGTCGATGGAGAGGAGTCCTTGTCTTGATCACCAAGTCTTGTGGAATCTTCCTCGTGTATGCATCGGCTGTCCGAACTGGCCCATGAGTAAACGGCCATGGGGGTCCTCGGCCCAATCCAACTGATCGAGAAATGACGTGGTGAGTACCCCCTAGTCCAGGACACCATCAGTAGCCCTCTGAACCGGTCTTCAAGTTGGGGACGCTCCTCGATTCTTCCGAACTGTTCTTCATCTTCGGTCGTCGGTCTTGAAAACTGGTTCAACAAATCATCCCATCTTCGATCTTGAGGATCGCCGAAGTGAATTCGAAGAGTTCATACGTCGGGTATCCGAAGAGCCCCTTTAAGTTGTCGGCTTTTATCGACGCCTTGTTATTTTTTACGCCACACCTCGGGTTTGAAGTTGTTCCCGTGCGGCAGTGTCCTCTTGCATCCGAGCTCCAACGCCAAACTGCATTCGAGATATCTTTTGCAGCCGAGCACCAACGCCGGACTATATCCGAGCTCCAACACCGGACTATATCTGAGGTGTCATAGATCAGCTTGGCTTGAAAAAGTTTGAGGGAGGTTATCCGAGTTTAACGCTGAAAAGTTCTCTATGGAACGAGCCATTCGAATCTGAGCTTTATGCCGGACCACTTCTGAGCTCTAACGATGGCCAGCGTCCGAGGTGTCGTAAACTACCTCGGTCTTTTAAAAGATTGAACGAATTCAGCCGAGCTTAATGCCGGAAACGCCCTCTTATGGAGCCAGCCACTGGCGCCCGAGCTTTATGCCGGACTGCTTCCGAGGTGGTGCACCACCCCGACCGCGGGCTGATTTTTTGTGGATATTTTTAATTGGTGCAATTTATTCTCTGCCGAGATATGTAGCCAGTATATGTATATCCAATAGCCCTCAAGGTGTGTGTCGGTCTAAAACCCGAGATGCACTTGAAGGAAAACATGAAACTGCTGATCCTAGCAGCCCCTGAGGCTCAGGTCGATGCACGAAATCGGCCTGAGGATCAACTTCTAGCTCGGCAGCATACGTAGGAATAGAAACACAGTGTAATATATTAGAGACAATAGTGATCGGCGAACGGGCCCTTGAGAGAGGGTCTTGAGAAGTTGCCGTAATATATTAGCTTGATGCCAGATAGGTCCAGATGGTACCTGTTGTTTTCCGAAGACGCGTTTGCCTATAGTTCGGTCAAGCCGAACACTAAGCACTTTGAATTTTCTGCATTGAACAGGCAATGCAATAGCCCCCGAGATACTGGTCGGGTGGCAACACCAGATCAGGGGATCGATGTGCCCCTTTAATATTAGTAAATGATAAGCCCGAAGCCCAGTAGCCCCCGAGCCGTAATGCGGGCACGGGTGGCCGAATTAAGGATCGATATCCAGAGTAAAATCACAAATTATGTGTAACGATTTTATGTATCCAAGTACTTTACATCATTAATGCTCGGATCCGCATTGTACAAAACTTTGTTGACCGACCATCTGCTTCAACCTCCTCGGCCAGAAGCCGGGGAGTGTTTGTCCTACTTTATAAAGCCTTTATAAGGGCAAAGTTTTACGACGAACAAGGCAATCCGTCCATACGATTTTATAAACAAAGGTACGCGGAGAGATATGTTATATTACTTAATCGTAAGAAACATCTTCCAAAGAAAATAGTCCCGCTATCGGTTCCTTTCTTTGGATTCTCATGTTGATCATGATCATGAAACCTCACCTCCAATCAATGTGGGAGGAAAATATTGAGGATTTAGTTCGGGGAAAGTTCCCGAACTCTATGGTATTAATGAACCAATTTTTTTCACTTCCGTCGTTGCCGACCAATGTGATCCTTTAAGATTGCTAGCTTTCGGCTTCACCCAGTCTGAGGTACTTACTCAGATGATCCGGTAGTAACAATCACAGAGGTGCTACCTTTACCACCTAGCCGAACAATCGGGAACGTAGGGGTAAGCACAGGAGCCAGCCAACCCAGCTTGGCCAAAATCTTAAGGCAAATTAATGCATATTTATGGCTTTATAACGATGATTACGGAAGGCAGCCGTCATATATTAAATACAAACGCCGATGATATGTTTATTTTGACTCCGTTGCGACCGTTTGTCATTTGAAAGTGGCCCATCGTCGGCTTCCACCCCCTTGTAGATGCTACGCAGGGTGTCTCCGCAATAACAAAACAACCCTTAGCCGACGTCTCGGTGCCCGAAGGCGGTTGTGTTAGCGGAAACGAGGCAATCAAATATGCGGGCTTTATAACTTTCACTTAGTCATAGGAGCTTTAAAGATAGGAGGCCAGCTACTAACCCCTGGTTAGTGTTCGGCGACAGCCGAGGTCAAGCCGTAAACACTTCGGCCAATGTTATGAACGGACCGTCATTTAACACAATCATCGGATCCCTGACCAGTTTACGCTTATTGTGACAGTCAGTTTTTGGCTTTCTCCACTGAGGTGCTTAACCATGCGAGCTGGAAGCAGAATCACAGTGGTTCTCCCTTTGCACACCTAGCCAAACAAAGCGGAACATAGGAGGCAAGCACAGGAGCCGAGTAACCCAACTATTGACGAAAGACACAATTCAAAACCGATGCATATATAGCAATACCCGAGAATGTTTTTTGCAGAATCTCTAAACGTGTTCGGCGCTGCACTACGAGACTTATGCTGGAAACACACAAATAGTTTAAAAGTGCCACAAGCTCGAAAAGACAAAAAACTTATGTAAAAGCTTGACGTCCGAACTAAATAAAGTCATTTGGTGCCAATCCGGAAATTGGTCTTTTAAAAAAAATTATGCTTCTGTCGTGCTTTAACATGACACATCCGATCTCAAGACTTCAAGCGGGTCAGCCTACGGCTTCATGCTCCTTATCCCGAAGGCGGAGTGCTTCTCCGAGGCCAGTTTAGCGAACTAAACTCGAGCGGCTTTAGAGAGAAGGCAGACTATCCGGCTATTGACCACACACTCGAGTCGAAAAAGGGGCGGTAGAAAAAGACTTTGCAACGACCAAGAAGAAAACACATTTATTATAAAACAGCTCATATAAATTTTAAGAGCCCCCAGTTAACATGGGTAAAGGGAGTTTATTTTAACAAACAACTCATATGAGCATGGCCGAACCGAACACAAATTAAAAATTTAAAAACTTTGAGCATGAAAGCGGCTTAGCTGATTAATGTGTTTGGTATTGATGACGCGGTCCGAGCTTACGATGGGACGAGGTCCCAACCCCCAAGCCGGTTCCGAGGTGGCAGAGCGAAGAGCTCGGCGCTCTGAAGTAGCGACATAGCACGGCCGATACAGGCCGGCAGTGTGATGCCGAAGTACCCGGCGTGGGTTAATGAAGTGATGACGAAGCCCCCGGTCCAACCGAGGTGGCGTGGTATGTCGATACGCCAAGGTGACAGTGTTGCCCAATCCGGATCATTTAGCTGTGCACAGAAGATAGTGCAGGCCGGAGATAATAGTAATAATAATAAATTTAAAAAGGTAGCATAATAAATAATTTATGCAAAATGAATAATTAAAGGAATATGGCTCGTGCGCCTAACACCCGACGAGGTAAAACCCTCTCGATGATGCCGAAGTGACCGCGTGACGCAGTCGAAGTCGATCACCTACACACATAAAATAGTGCGGTCCAAAAACAATAATATATATATATATATAATCCTTGCATAATTGCTTTTCGCAAAAAAAATTATTTAAAGAGATGTGGCCTGGCGCTGAAGCCAATGTCGATGCAAGGCGTCGGCGTGACGCGGTGAAGGCGTGACAAAGCCAGAATTTGCATGCCGGTCCGAGTTCCGGATGCGGCATTCGCTGAACTGTGTACGGAAACCGATCGAACCACCACTCGACCGTCGTTAATGCGGCCACCATTTGACAGACCTGTGTACGGATGATGGAACAAACCAGAGTAATAATTCCTCGGGAAAAATAAACCCAAGCAAGAAAAAGTTACTAGGAATAATAGCACCTGGTTTATCTATTACAGCAATATGAAGAAAGGTTACTCCCAAAATTGGGACTCGATTCGCACACCCATTGCCTGATGGGCAATGAAGTGACGGCATGGCGATGCTTGGAAATATTGGCTTGCCGAGGCAAAGCCCCCGGTCCGGCTAACGTGATGAAGCTGGTCGGCCGGTGACGCCGAAGTCTCGGGAATGGGTTGATGAAGAGATGGAGAAGCCCCCGGTCTAGGCCTTAGGTAACGGAGCGAGTCGGTAAGGAGACATTGCAGCTACCATGTCAGTCGAGGTGTTGAAGCAGTTCGGTGTTATGGACATCAGCTTGAAGAAGCAACTGTGCGGCCATGCCGACGCTGGTCATAACTTGTGACACAGTCAAAGAAGGATTGATGAAGAGACCGAGCGGCGATGTCGGCGCGCCTGACCCATGCAATCCGTGGGGTGAGGGTGTTGGTGATAATTTAGTCTTCACGATGCCGAATTATTGTTCGGCTTGCCGAGCTGATGATCCGATAAGGCTGGGCTCGGCTCGATGAAGCGACGATCCGTTTGGCGCAGGTCGGCAGCCATGGAGTAATGTTGCCGGACTGGTTTGACACCATAGCGGCGGTGAAGGTTACCTCCGAAAAGGAGCAAAATTTTGTGAGCATGTGTTCAGAAATGAAACACAATACCCTAGAAAGAGATTCTTTCAAAAAGGTTGTCCAATATCCCATTCATGAAGCAAGATGAATTTAGATCAGATTCATATTTGCGCAGAAAACAGATCCAAAAAGTGATGCACTAATCCGAAGGTTCACAGAGTTTGGACGGTCGGATCGAGCTAAAATTTTGAGAGGTGGTAGATATAGGAATTTCGCAGCCGATCAACGGTTGGATCTTCCAAAGGATGTCCGAGCTAGATGCTGGACACCACGCTCCAATCTCATCCGGATTCCCGTCCAGCTTCGCCAGGGCTCCGGTATATCGGAGATCGGCGGAGATTGCTCCATTGGAACGCGACGAAATTTTACAGGGTTGTTGTACACTCAATCCCGCACAATTCCACCGAAGCAATCATTAAAGTGATGGTCGAGGAGACGGTGG
The DNA here is from genome assembly GCF_002575655.3 of Aegilops tauschii subsp. strangulata. Classification (NCBI taxonomy): domain Eukaryota; kingdom Viridiplantae; phylum Streptophyta; class Magnoliopsida; order Poales; family Poaceae; genus Aegilops; species Aegilops tauschii. The sequence goes on from NC_053039.3 coordinate 8,383,899, forward strand.
CAGCGGATATGAGTTCGATGTCCAGAAAAATAGCACGGTCGCTCGAGGGCAATGTTGACGTTGAGCCCTCGAGCTCCATGGATGATTCCTCCATGATCTTGATAGAGATCAAAGTTGATGATGACGAGGACATATGTCCGATCTTGACGATCCGAAGTGGAGCCTGGTCGTTGGACCAGCTGAGGTGACCAGTCGAGCCAGCGATGAAGATGTCGATGTCGCAGTTGATCTGCAGACCAGCCATTGACCCATTGCCGATCAGATAGCGGAACTCTCAATGAAAGCACCATTGTCGGTGTCAAAACCGGCAGATCTCGGGTAGGGGGTCCCAAGCTGCGTGTCTTAGGATCAATGGTAACATGTACACGGGATTTTACCCAGCTTCGGGCTCTCTCGAAGAGATAATACCCTACATGCTGCTTTTGATTGTATTCGATGTGTATGATTACAGAGTTGATCTACCTCGAGATCATATGTTGTGGTCTAAACCCTAGAGGTATGATGAGTAATGCCATAATGATCTAGCATGTCTCTATCGGCTAGCCCAGCCTCTTCTTATATAACGTACCAGAGGCCTAGGATAACAAGAGTTCTAGTCGAATACGCCGGTGGAGAGGAGTCTTTGTCTTGATCACTGAGTCTTGTGGAATCTTCCTCGTGTATGCATCGGCTGTCCGAACTAGCCCATGAATAAATGGCCACGAGGCTCCTCGGCCCAATCCAACTAATCGGGAGACGACGTGGTGAGTACCCCTAGTCCAGGACACCGTCATTGATGTTCATACCTAACTACATGCTCGTGGGTGTGCTCCCGGCCGCCTCCAGACGAAGCAAACTCTTTGGCCACAACAGGACCCACCCATTGCAATCACCAAGCCACAGCGGGGTCTCATCGTCATCCCCCCTAGTACCGGAGGAGCCAAATTCTCGTGGCCCGGTTTGACACTGGCCACGGAAACCTTGAAGACGACCGGGGGGATCGGCCGGCCGTGGAACAATGGTTCCTTCGACTTCATTATCGTCGCCTTCCCCACACCCACCTTCTGGTCGCCGATGTTGTATAATATGGTGCACGGAGTTACGTCGGCCTGCAAAGACATGTCTGCGACGTGAGACATTCGAAAGGCAACGAAAACGGGAGATTGTACATTTATTAAGAGGGTCGGTGTGACAGATACCGTGAGGGCGTCCAGCTTAGCCAAAGACGAAGCACCGCCGAGCACGTCCGGTGCCAGAGCAGGTGCGGGAGCAGGTGCATGTGCAGGTGCAGGTGCAACGCTAGTCGAGCTGCTCCCAAAGAACTTAGCAAGGGGAAAGTTTGCTGCATTTTTTTTCTGGATTTTGCCTGCTCCAATTGAAAACGGCCGGAACCAAGACAGTAGACATATCTGCAACCACCTGTTTTGCGGCAGCTACCGCTGTTGCGACTGTCTCAGGTGATTTCTTCTCAACCGCAATCTCAACCTTCTTGTCGATGTTTTCTTCAGTTAACCTCCGTCTTTCCTTTCTCTCCTCCGTGGTCTCATGGTAGTACTTCTTTCACGTGGCGCCATCTCCGACACCGTGCACGCGTCCATACGACGGCCGAGTGTCCACCGGGAGTCGTTTCAATATGTTCAATGCCCCATTGAGTGGGGTGTCCCACTTGGGCCTCGCCAACGCCTCAGACGGCGAGTCGCTTCCGGCCGCAATCCTGTGCTGCTCTCTCTGCAAAAGGAATAAGAATCGTTTACAAATATGACTAAACATGCAGTCGAATTGATCAGAAACTAAAATTACCAGCAGTCTCATGAACTCCGTCGTGATCGGGTCCGTCTTGAAAACCTTCTTGACTGAGTCCCAATGGTGCCATGCCCTGAGGACGTCACGCTCCTGCGGGACGGCGGTGAAGTCCGCCAAGGGGTCAGGGATGCCCAGAATTTCCCGTTTCGCGTCCTCCTTGGCCCATATGGACCTCTTCCCGCCGTAACCACGGCTTCCAAGGTGGTGGCGCCCCTTGTTCCTCTGTTGAAGCCCCTTCATGTACTTCGACCTTTTTTTGGCAGCTTCGGCCTCGCAAGCCGCCTTGAATATTTCAAAGTGCTCTTCCGTGATTGTCGGATTATCCTTTACAATCTCGGAGTAGGGTTCCTTTTTGTTGACGATCCGATGTTTCACCCTTGTTTTCCAGGCGGCCAACGCGTCGCTAAACTTGGTCGTGGCGTGTTTGTTTATCTTCTTCATTGCCGGTCCTTATCTGGATATTTATAATCCTTTTCATTCCGGCCCAGAACAAGAATATCTGGTGCAACTTCTTTAGGAGGGAGTGCCTCATATTATCTATCTTCTGTAGTTTCTCATCGTTGATGGTGGCGGTTGTCCATACGATGCAGCCTATTTGATTGCCGTAGCACGATCGCGCTTCCTCGGGCGCTATTGGCTCAAAAATGCCGTCGTCCATCTCCGTGACCACTAGTCTAGTAGTCATGAGCTGGTTTGGGCGCCATGGCCTCTTTGCTTTCGGTTCTAGACCAGCTCCGCTAGTCTCGGCGCCGGTGTCGGCGCCGGTCTCTGTCTCATCGCCGGTCTGCATGTCGGTATCAGTCCCCGATGCGACAGGTGGGCCCAGCAACAACATCCGTTGATCGTCGGCAAGGCTCCAAAATTCGTCTGCCGCCAGGTAGACATCGTCGCAATCACCAGAACCCTGTCCTTCATCGTTGCTAGCCATGTTTCGTACAATTAAATCTAGTCAATTAATTGTAGACCTAATAAAATTAATAATTACATAAAAAGGCATATGTTTTGCAGGAACGTTGACTCCTTCCCGGTGCGGCAAATCCCGGGCACTCGATATGTCCTAGTTTGTAGCACAAGTCATGCCGAAATTTACGGAAAATTTTGGCATGACCTTTGCTATAAAGTGGACAAATCGAGCACCTGAAATTTGCCGGAACGGAAATGAATCAACATTCCGGCAAAACATAGGCCACTCGGCTTCATTCCCTGGAAACAACAAAAGGCCGCTTGGGCACAATCGAACCACTTCAATGAAAAGATATAACATGACCACTTCAATGAAAAGATATAATCAACAATAATAGTCTAGGAAGGGAACATCTTTAAATAAAACTTGCCTAAATTCTTTTTCTAGAAAAATAGTGGTCTTTTCAAAAATCAAAAACCTTTGCAAAATGATCTTACTAAACACTTCTCTGCCTGGGACAGAACCGAAATTATGTTCTAGCTATTCCTCTCTCTCTCTCTCTCTCTCACACACATACACACACACATTATTTTCTCTAACCCTTCTCTGCCTAGGACAGAATCCAATTAAATTGCAAAGGACATCCATTTCTCTAACCCTTCTGACCTAATGCTCTAAAATAATTTTTTCCTCTAACCTAGCGAACCTAGTTAACCTAGCTTGTTAACCTGACGAACCTAATTAACCTAGCTAGTTAGTTAACCTAGCTTGTTAACCTAGTTTACCTAGATAATTAACCTAATTAAACTAGTTAACCTAGCTAGTTCTCTGTCAAAGCCCTAAATAATTTTTTTCTTAACCTAGATAATTAATCTAATTAAACTAGTTAATCTAACTAGTTCTCTGTCAAAGCCCTAACTAAATTTTTACACTAACCTAGACAATTAACTTAATTAAACTAGTTAACCTAACTAGTTCTCTGTCAAAGCCCTAAGTAAATTTTTGCACTAACCTAGATAATTAACCTAATTAAACTAGTTAACCTAGCTAGTTAGTATGTCCAATGTTTGTGCTATGCATGAGAGAGAGAGAGGAGGGGTGCTTACAGAGGATTGCTCCACTGGTAGTGAGAGAGGCAGTGGTGGCGAGGGACGCAGGGGCGTCTCCGGTAACGGCGAGGGAGGCAGTTGTGGCGAGGGAGGCAAGGGCGTCGAGGGTGGCTCCGGTGGCGTTGATGAGGCCGCGCGGCTCCGGTGGCGTTGGGGGCGGCTCTGATGGCGTCGAGGGCGCGCGGCTCTGGTGGCTCCGAGGGCGTCGTCGTCGGCAGGAGACGTCGGCGAAGTGGGGCGAGGGATTTGGGGGAGAAGTGGTGGCCGGGGGGAGGGAAAACCGTTGGTTAAGTGAAACATAGCGGTAGCGCGTTAAAGAAAACGCGCTATAGCTAAGTTAGCTATAGCGCGTTTCACAAAACGCGCTACTGCTAAGCCTTTCTCCTTTTTTCCCTTTCTCATTTATTTTTCTTTGCATTTTATTTTTTTCCTTTCTCCTTTTTCTATTTCTTTCATTTTTATTTACTTTTCTATTTGTTTTTTGATTTATTTTCTTTTCGTTATCAGTAGCGCATTTCTTCCTAAACGCGCTGCTACAATAAAATTAGCGGTAGCGCGGTTTCTACAAGAACGCTACTACTATGTGTAGCCTATTGGCTTAGTAGTGAGAACTTTAGTAGTAGCGCGTTTAAATTTAGACGCGCTACTGTTGCGTTTGTATCTGTAGCGCATTTATCTCGCACTCGCTACTGATATTTAGCACTAGCGCCATTTTTTAACACGCGCTACTGCTAAAGTTCTGTGTATAAGATTTTTCCTAGTAGTGTGAAGATGTGTCTGTTCTGCAGCTCCTCTCACGGTTTGTTCTCTTGACATTTTGGCCTCGACCCCTATATAAAGTGTGTTCATGTGGATGAGAGGCATCGGTTTCCATGCCACACGACCTCTCATGCGAGCGAACGCGGTCGCATGATACACCGTCTTTTAGTTTATTTCTTCTGGTTGCGCCTCTTACCCCTTTTCATGTTCTGACTTGATTTCGTCCACAAATAGTCCATTTGATGTGGAAACAAAATAAAATGATGGAATCCTATACATTCATTAGTCATTAGTGGCAATATTGGAGTGAATATCTCGATTTTAATGAAATATATCAGTCTAAACTAAGGATAGAGGAGTGTAAAAATAACACTCTTCAAGTGTCAGATCGCGCTAACTAAGGCAAAATGGTAAAACCAGTTATTTCAGACGCTTCAGGCTCTTGACACGCATGTATCATGTATGCAAGGGCCCAACTTAGGGCATCTACAGGTGGACTTGGCAAATCTGGCCCCTCAAATGCCCGTGGACGGGTCACATCTCATATTTGCTTATCTGCATCCGGATACCTTATGCAACCTTAATTCCATACAAAGCATGCAAACGAGAAAATCCTAGTAGATCAACCCATACTACCCTAATCCTCGTCGGAGATGCCCACTATCTTCATACCCGACTCCCGTCGACAACTGCAACTCCAGCTCCTGCGCTCCTGCAGCTGCTTTGCGTCGGCCTCCGCCTCCATCTCTGCGTCGAGTTCGGCGAAAAGCGTGTTGATTTCTTCCCGTTCGTGCCGGATGAACTGCGTGTTGGCCTTCTCATAGGCCTCATCCTAAATGGACACTAGGATAGCCTGCTGCTCGGCCATCTTGGCCGCTTGGGCGACCGCGAACTCCGCCTTCGCGTCCTCCATGTTGAAGCTCGGACTGAAGGCGCAGAGAGGGAGGAGGTGGATGGGCTCGGGCTTGCGGCGCGGAGAGAGAGGAGGTGGATGTGGCTAGGGTTGGGGGTACGCCGTCGGCTTAAATAGCTGGATTCGGCCTCGGGCGGCGAGCCAGAGTGGTGCCAAGCAACGTTCACACCCCCATCGGAGGAGATGTCCGTCGGGTTTTCGGGCGATCATGTGTGGGACCCAATCGTCAGTCCGACATGGTAGACGCGTCCGTGTACCCCATATTCGCCCTACATTTGTGTTGGATATGAGGTTTGCCGGTCAGCCCGGACGTTGGAGGCCCATTTGAGGTCTGCGCGTCTGAGTCCGTTTTTGTTGATCGGTCACTGAACAAACCGTTTGCCTGCGTTTGAGGGGGGTTTGGGGTGTTGAAGTGGTATGCCTCCAAAACGCGACAATGTGAAAAGGCGAAGTTTTTATTAGCCTCACCTGCTGCTGCTCCTGCGCGGCAGAGTAGCTCTATAGGCTTTGGCTAGTACTGTACTACACACAGCAGCAGGCTATAGGCCCGCAGAGCTGATAGAAGATGACAAGAACCCCCCATGCTTTCCAACCTCCAACTCCTGCTTTTGCAGGCATATCTGGGACCGCACCGCGCGCTCGCCCACGATGCCAATCATTATACTGGGAATTCACGGCCGTCTCCGCTGCTCGATGGTGGGTTGCTCAAAAGAACCGGAACGTTTTCACTTGGGAGGCTACTGGCAGTTTGTTGATGCCTACCATCTCAAAAGGTGGCCGCTCCCCGTTTGCAAACTCCAATCCGATCGCGGCTTTTAATCCCAAATGAGCTTGACCTTCACCTTAAAAAAAAAAGAGAGCTTGACCTTTGGCCGATTGTCCTGCTACGGCAGCTACCCATCAAGCAGCGCAAAAGAGCCAACACAATTTTCTCGTCACATCAATCTGTTCGCTGGCCCCTCAAAAATACGTATTTCCTCCGTTCCAATTTACTCGTCGTGGTTTTAGTTCAAATTTGAACTAAAACCCCGACGAGTAAATCGGAACGGAGGGAGTATTATTTAAGAGTCCGTACCCTCCTATTCATGCCTGGCGATCGGGAATCTAGGGTAGGCATCAAGGCGCCTTATCAATCAGCAGGTCAGGCGTGTGACCGTGGTTTGTCGGCTACTACGATGGGATTTTTCGTCCGAAAGAAGGGATGCTCTAATTACTTGGTTTAGGCTGCTCCATTGTGGGATTGAATTAGTTTGCTCGTTGAAATGCCATATAGCGTGAACCAACATCCGTGATATGAAAACCAAAATAAGAATGATGAAGTAAAAGATATCGCAATGTGAGTCAATGACATCATGGGTGTTGATGTGTCTTGAGATCCTAATTGCCGTGATTCTGATATTGTGTGGGGCTCAGTTTCTGGAACCAAAGCCAGAGCGGGAGAGTTGTTTGGTGGCTCCAAATCATGACAACTTTTCGATGGTATTTTGCTCGGTTTTATGCATGGGTGGTTTCGCTTTTCGGTAACGATAATCTTTTGAGAAGAGAGAAATCCTATTTCCTTACTCATTGTGCATGTTTATTCACTTTTGAAAAGAAGTAAAGCCATATTAATATTATGCTGATTGAGAAAGAAAAAAAACAAAACAACTTAATGGAACTAGTAGCAAAAAGAGAGGGCTGTGAGTGAATGCAGATCTTTCTCGGCTCCTATTGGCTTATTAACATCTCTCCCGGCTCACCCACGTGAAAACCCAACCCGTTTTTGACCGGCAAAGGAGCTCGGATTTAGGCCAGGACAAAGCAGCGAAGCAGCAGAGGCCATCTCTCCCTCTCTCCATCTCTCTGTCCAATCGGACGGATAGCTGTCGCGTCCGGGACTGGGCCGGGGGCGCCTAGCAGAACCAGTACCTCCGCCGGAGAAACTGGAGGGAGGGAGAGGGACGGCGACGGCGAGGTTTCCCGGAGCAGGCAGGGAGGAGCACTCCAAAAATCTCAAGGTACACGGGATCGAAACTCCGCTCCGTCCCCCATCTGTTTCGACCAACTCCGCTCCTCTCCTCTTCTTCGCAAAAAAAAAAAAAAAAAAAAAAAAAAAAAAAAAAAAAAATCTCCTCTCCTCTCCTCCCGGGAATGTGGCGGCGCCTAGCGCGAGACGCGCGGCTTTACCTTGTTTGTTTTGGGGCTCCGATTCGTGGCTGATCCGCCGGCCGTTTGCTGTTGCGGTGATTTTGTTCGAGGGTTCCGGCTTCGGGGGCCCGATTTGCGGCTTGCGCTCGTCGCGAATGCTGGTCGTGGTTGGTTTGCTTGACCAGGCCGACCTGTAGCGGGGAACCGATTCTTGGCTTGGAAGCCAAAAGGCTGGCTTCCTTTTTTTGGATGGTTCCGGCCGGGCATTCAACTGTAGCTAGCGGCTTTCTTTTTTTCACATCAATAATTGAGTTTGTCCCACCTTTGCGTGTGGTGTGGTGGCCGCTTCCCCGCTGTGCAGCAGTACCCGAAGCCGAAGGCCATCTCGTGGATCTGTACTAGGAGATTTTTCTTCTTCTTAAGTACTACTCCCTCCGTTCCAAATTACTCGTCGTGGTTTTAGTTCGAAGTAAAACCACGACGAGTAATTTGGAACGGAAGAAGTAATACTTATGGATGGATATTCGGTTCATTCTACTCTACTCTGGTACTAGTACAACCAACCCACCTTGTGTTTGCTATCGAGCTCGAGGCAGGCAGACTGGACGAGGCTTAATTCCTATCCGATTTCTCAAAGCCTAGTTGTTGGATTCCGGTCCTGGGTGTTCTTGCTTGCATTGCATTGCATTGCATGGGACGGGAGGGACTGGTGTTTCGATTTGGGATGTTTGTCACATGTGCGCGGCAGTTTTTACATCAGATCGAAAACAGTCTTTGTTTTGCTCTAGGGGCGAGCGATTTGACCTGCTGCTGCTCTCTCCATCCTTTCCCACCCGGGCCGGGAGTGTTGATGTGACGACTCTGTGTTTCAAGTGCTGTGATTTGTTTGCGTGTCCTCGAGATGAATGCGAACCACGGATTCACCCAGGTTCCGGTTTTAGTGCCTTCACTTTCACTCAAGAGTTTGAGACTAGTTTCCTCTTTCTTTCTTTGAGATGAGAGGTTTCTTTGGTAGGTGCTTGGCATTGCTACTCTACTCTACTGTATTTGATGGGGTCTTGTTGAGTTCCAATCATGCGTGTCGTGTCATGTGGTCGCTTCCGCCGTCAGTCCGCGTGGAATTGTTTCAGTTTGCGCTTCTACTTGCTTATTAGTATTGTTTCCTAACGAGATTCTCACCAGTCCCTTTCAAATCCAACAAGTAGAGTAGTAGTAGTTTATTACTCCTAGGATAGGAGTAACTGTTTTTTAGTTCCTTTTGCTGTTATGCTATTGGCCTTGGATAAATGAATATAATGCTACTCCTGATCCATAAAAACGAACTGCTACTTCCTACGTAGGGGTACTACAGTTAGTTAGTCAGTTTGTTTGTTTGTTTGTCTGTTGATGCATTTCCTGTTCCTAACGAAGATGTCTTACTCATGAACTCTTGTTTACTTATTGCAGTACTACGAGCCATGGATGATCCTGCTGCTCAAGCTCAGCCTCCTGTCGTGGAGGATCCTGCCGCTCAGCCTCCTGTAGTGGCTGCTCAGCCTCCTGTCGTGGAGGATCCTGCTGCTCAGGCTGAGGATGTCACGCCGTTGGTTAATTGGGTCCCAGTGTTTCAACGAAGCAAAGCATCTGTCTTCCTCACCCAGTTTACACCAGTAAGAGGTCAGGCCATTAACGCCCGGGTTATCGCTAAAGATGCCGGCTCCAAGACTGCAGAACAGCTCGACGCAATTTTCGCATCACCGTGGTTTACAGAAACGGGAGTTTCGTCGCACATGGACGGCGACTATCTCTACATACTGACCACCGCACACATTGTGGACCATCTGTTCCATGCGGTCAACAGGCCAATTGATCCAGCCACGGTGAACCAGCTCTTTACAATCGAGGTCACATGTTTCCATGCCGAGAGAGACTTCACAGTTAATAGGAACATGGGTGGCGATCGCACCTACACGGCGGCGACGGTCTGCGGGATTGACTGTCTCAGAGATCTCATGATGCTGCGTGTTGGTCGGACAGAGCTGGCCGTGAGGGGCGTCGGGCAGCAGAGGGTGCAATGCACACGGCAGCACCCGGTTCTGCAGTTTGATGGAGCACGCGAGCTTGGCATGCAGTGCATGCTTGTTTCGTGGCCTCCGTTCCGTCCGTGCACGTTTGCCACGGGCCTTCAGTGCCTCCACCGGGTTTTGACTGGCATGAGCACCAACCCAGTTGGGTATGATATGGAGCTGCTCGAGGCTTACATTGGATCCGATCACGGGTCCTCGGGAGGCCCTCTCTTCAACGCCGCTGGCTGGGTCAAGGGTATTCTGCATGGAGGGAGTGGGGCGCACTCTCAGTTCATCTTGCCTAGAGACATTCTACCTTTCATCCAGAACAATGCAGTTCCCCCTCAGCCACCGTCAACGTCATCTTCACCTCCCCGGGGTCCCAGAGGAGGAGGAGGAGGAGGAGGTCCCAAGCGCGGTCCTAACAAAGATGACAAGTCGGGTCCCTCAGATCCTCCAAAGCGCCGTCGGAGTGTCCGTGACAAGGGCAAGGCCACCGCTGCATGGGGATCCGGCCGGTGGAGGTACACGCTCAGATCCCACGGCAAGGGCATGGCCGTTGGTGCAGGTGGATCCGGCCAGAAGTATCTGCTTAGACCCCGCTCATGATCAGTTACTGGGCTGCTTCATTCCAAGGCCAGAGGGTACTCATGCGACTGGCCATGATGCACATCCAGAGTTAGTAGGCTAGCTGAATGATGAAACACAGCGTTTTTCTTTATTATTTATTTTATCTGTGGGATGAACAACTTTAGTAAGCATTTGCTCCTCCACATTTACTCCCAACTACCCATACGATTGTTGCTACTGAATTGAATCTATTGACTGTGCTTTAGATGAGGCCAGCCATTTTGTTTATCAAGAGGCCAACGTATCTTCTACTACTTCGTAACTATCTTTTAGCCTTATCTGGTTAAGTTTCACTTATTGCTTATCCTTTTTCAATCGTGAAGAATAGATAGCTTTGTTTCCATTACATCCTATACGGTTGTCATACTGACATTGACAGCCTTTGCATCACATATAAGAGCATCTATAACCGGACCCCACATACCCGCCCCAAACGCCCGGGTGGGAGGCCCGGTCACCGCCATACGCAAGAACCACACCCAACCGCACCGCGCAAATCCGGTCAGTACGCGCGGACTGGCACTCCCTGTGTTTGGCTCTTATCTAGGGTGGATATGGGGGCGCCCGGACGCGTCCGTCATGTAGGACTGATCGCAAGGGCCCATGCGGTCACACGCAGAGACCGTTGGACCGACGGGCGCCTCCTCCGGTCCTCGGTGCGAACGCATTCATGACGTAGCTCCAGCGTGTCGCCCAAGGGAGCAAGTCCGGCTATTTAAGCCGAACGGCGGCAGCCCAATCCTGGGAAAATATCATGTGCTACGGGAGCACCTAAGTTTAGGTGCTCCAAGAGCTTCTCGGCCATTGGATCTGAAATCCAACGGTCATCTACAGATGCGCCGGACCCGATTTGCAATGCCAAATTTCTGGGGGTGTTTTCTGAATAAAAGTGTGAGCTCTCTCCTCGGCCTTCGGATCTCAGATCTAACGGTTGAAAAGTTCCTGAAGCACCTAATCTTAGGTGCTCCCGTAGCACCAGATATCCTCCCATTCCTTCCCTCTTCCTCCCACCCGCGCGTGTCATCAACTTCCATCCGCTCGACAACACCAAATGTGCCCTGTCACCAAATGCAACCCTCAACATCACCTAATGTGCCAGGTCATCATCCACTAAAAACTATTTTATAGCACATGCATACTCCAATTTAATTGTTCCATCTCCAATAGTTGAACTTACATGCATACTCTTTGTTTACATATAATTATTTTCGAAAATAGTAGCTATTAATTTATGTCAATTTATTATTATAGAATTTATCCAAAATTAATATTTAAAATCCCTCAGCAACAGCGGGCGGAGAAATCACCTAGTATAAGATGCTTTAGATATTTTCGTATGGACTACATACTGACTGAAATGAGTGAACAAAGACACTAAAACATGTCTATATATATACGATTCAGAAAATTATAGACTATTGCTTTGAATCACTCAAGTCCAAGTATCCATGCCACAAAGAAAAGATTATATGGTGAATATGATAGGTAGCATTCCACATCAAAAATTCTATTTTTAATTACTACTTCATCATGATGAGTTTTATGAAAAAGAGTTGTTATTATGATGCTAGGGAAAGTGATTCAAATTACTATCATTGATCAAACTTATACACTATGCTAGCATTCACACTTCATCAATTATTTCTTTTATCATTTACCTACTCGAGGACGAGCAGGGAGTACATCGAAAACTTCATGATAATGAATAAGGACAAGGAAACGGTTCTAATGCCTTATCATCCAATGTAAGTCATTGCCCGACAACCCTTTCGTAAATTTCAATCATCCTTCGCTCATATAGAGACTAATTTGAGGTGTTTTTCTCCCGCAGCAATGGGCGCGCCATCCATATTGTTCTTTTCCCGCAAGTCTCTCACGTTGTGTATTTCGACTCATCCAGAAACTACGAGAAGAAGGACTACACCCACATAATGAATATTCTAGATGATGCTCTCCACGGCTTCAGCATGATGGGTGGCCACATCGAGATCAGGAAACAAAGGAAGAGCAAGCCAGGTTTCTCGCATAAAACTACCTTCTGCTGCGTCCATGAACCGACAGCAAGCAAGAATGATGGATTCTACGTCCTCCATCTCATGATGGAGTTCAGAAGGGATCACCAACAGCTTCGCATGACAACCAGAAACGATGAACATATCCGCAAATGGGCAGAATCCTCAGGAGCCGAACCGGATTATAAACTCAGAGATGACTTTTTTCGCATTTAGAAGGACATTCCAACAATCATCATGAAATAAGTCATCGAAGAGAACGGGATGTTCCACCACGGCCCTATATCGCGAGATGACGTCCGAACTCGCATAGGCCTACAACGTTTGGACCTGACGCCGTTCACGAAGCTAGGGTGCATCCTCCAGGATCTGGATGGATGGAACTTCCAATGATTGACGATGCCGATGATGATGTGTCGGTTGAACTTGTACTTCCTGTAGCGATGAAGCTTTGTGATGTAAACGGTCCTGCTGAACTTGCATAACGGTAGTTTGTCAGTTTGGGTACGATGACCTGCGTACATCTAGTTAATTAGTTTGGGTACGATGAACCCGCGTGGATTAATTATGTTTACTATATGTTGCATCTATTTACTATATGTTGCATCTATTTGCTAACTCTTTCTCTTCGTGTTGCTCTAGTATATTATGTTGCATATTATTGTTGAATTCGCTTGATGAAGATGCATCTCTAACAGGTACATAGGTCCTTGATGGCGAAGAAGTGCTATGCCGTGTACACAAGGAGGGTTTCGGGAGTGTGCGACGAGTGGCTAGAGTGTCAGGCCCAAGTGTAACGGTTCTCGGGCGGCAGACATAAAGGGTTCAATAGCAGATAAGAAGCAGAAGCTAGTTACTTGAGGTTCACGCTAGCGCGAGAGAGAAATCAGAACCGATGCCTCGTGTACTGCATAATTCCGCTCTTACTCATAGTGATAGCTCTTCTCTTCTATGTCATTGTTTAGATGGATGATGGAACATGTGTATGGAATGACAATGTAGTTGCATGTATTCGAGACATGTGATAACTTGTATCGCTATTTCAAGATGATGACGAGAGATATCATTTTGTGTTCGATGATGTTGATGACATTGTTGAACATGTATATGTTGCATGTACGTATATAGGTCAGTGTTTTGTATATTGCACCCGTCACGTCTCTCTCTCCTTGTATGTATCTTGGGAGACAAGGCAACCGGTGCACCCCTTGTATCTATATATGTGCCTATTGCACGATCAATAAAATTATCGATGCACACAATCCCTTTCTTCCAAACTAACATGGTATCAGATAGCAAGTCGATCTCCTAGGTCTTCGCCGCCGCACCTTGCCTCCTCTGGCCACCACCGCCGCACCGTGCCACCACCGGACCTCCCCGCCCCTGTCGTCTCCCTACATCCGCATCCTACCCCTCCCCCAAACCCTAACCCTAACTTCATCGCGCCGCTGCTACTCCTCCAAACAGTCGATGTGTCGCCGGGTATACTTTGGTGTCGCTAGCATACTCACACATTAAGCCTGGGCGGCAGCTCAAAGGCATGATCCTCCAGGCAACCCAGCATTGGACCAAATCGATGCGAGGCAAGCCGTTGGTCATTAAGGCTCTTATCTTGCTAAAAGTGGATGCATATTTGGCCCGTTCAGCGGCACTGATCCGGTCCGGCAGTAGATGTGAAAGGATCTAGATGACGACTAGAGGGGGGGGTGAATAGGCGTTTTAAAACTGTTACGGATTTGGCTTTATCCTAATGCGGAATTAAACTAAACGGATACCTTTCAAGCACAAATCCTAAATATGCTAGGCTCAACTAAGTGCACCAACAACCTATGCTAAACAAGATAGGCACTTCAGGAAACTAGCAAGCACAAACTATATCACAAGATATGGAAATGTAGGAGCAACTAAGCAATTCAACTAGCACAAGATATATCAATATGAGCAAGTATGAATTGCGGTAAGTAAAGGGTGTGGGTAAGAGATAACCACAAGTGAGTCAGAGACGCGGATTTATCCCGAAGTTCACACTCGTGAGAGTGCTAATCTCCGTTAGAGCGGTGCCGAAGCCAAAGCTCCGGGGCGTCACCAAGTGACTCACCGTATTCTCCTTTTCGAGTCACCCCCAACGGATGAGCCTCGATTTACTCGGGGTTGGTCTTGAAGGCGACCACCACACCTTTACAAACTTCTCCTGAGCACACCACAAACAAGGAAGCTTCCGGAGGAACTTGACCACCTAGGCCACTTCAACACCCTTCCCCGGAGCACACCACAAGAGGAAGCTTCCGGGGGAACCTTGGCCACATAGGCCTCTTTCACAATCTTCTCAATGTATCACCAAACCGTCTAGGAGGCGGAGGCCTCCAAGAGTAATAAACTCACGGGCTCACACTCGAACAAATCGATGCAGGGAGCTCAAACCAATGCAACAAATGCAATGCAAGGTCAAGCAACAAATGCTCAACTCACTCTCTCAATCTCATAAGATGCACTCTTGAAAGTAGGAGATTGAAGAGAGGGGATGCTTTGGATATGATCAACAAATGCCTCACTAATCCATCCACAAATCCCCCTTCACATAGAGGGGAGATAGGGGTTTGGGAGAGGTGGAGAGAGGCTCAAAATGGTGTTTAGAATGTGTGTGAACCAACCCCCAACCGGTGGGAGGAAAGGGCCCTTAAATAGCCAAACTCTGAAACTAGCCGTTGGGGCTCCAACGGGCATTTCCTGGGCACCCCGTGCGCACGGGGGTTGAGACCCCGTGTGCACGGGGTCCCGTGTGCACGGTACGAGCCCGTGTGCACGGAGTACCCAGAATTCTGGACACCCCGTGCGCACGGGGGTCAAAGACCACGTGCACACGGGGTCCCCAGGACAGCCAGCAACAGCCCACTAAAACATCGATAACTTGGGCATACGGACTCCGAATTCGATGATCTTGGGCTCGTTTTGAAGCTATGGAAAAGCCCAAGGTCCTCACATAGAGAACCACCCAAGATCAACAAGAAAGAATGATGCAAGTAATGCAAAGGTTTGAGCTCTCTACATGCGACGTGATCAAGCTACTTGCCCTAGAGTCCCTCTTGATAGTACGGCTATCAAACCTATAATCCGGTCTCCCACCAAGCACTATGAGACCGGCAAAACTAGGAAAACCTAGCTAAGGTATACCTTTGCCTTGCACATTCAACTTGAGCTTGATGATGACTTTAATGCTTGCCTCAAGTTGGAATCCCTTTCTTGTCCACGACCACTTGGTGAAGATACTCGAATTGCTTCCTCATGATGCAATGAGGGAAGCCTTATCTCAAGCCCATATTCACATGCACATTATCATGATGTGGACCGCAAGCTTCAAAGCATATAACCTCCGGCTTCTTATCTTGCACCTGGACTCCCCGAACTCGATGACCATCACCACTTGATGTCATCTCATCTTGCACTTGGACTCCTCGAATCCGATGACCATCACCACTTGATGTCATCCACACATAGGCTACACAAGATCTTTCCTTTTGATGCAAGCCTATGAGAAACACCTAACCCACATAGACATAACAAACATATAGCATGGGTTAGGTAACAAAGCACAATTCACAATTACTTACCATACCACTAGATCACTTGATCTCACGTGGTACATTGTTTGTGCTTTGTGAGTTGACCACTTAGATATACTCTTCGAGCTTCATCTTGGTCAACCAACATCTTTACTTCAAGCTCCATCTTGGTTTCTTGAAAGCCACAATGAACTCTTCATTTCACTTCATTGCTTCAAGACAATATCACCAAAGACTCTTTCATGAACATATCAAGTTCCACTACGAATATCATCTTGGTCACCACTTGCCCTTCTAAAAACTCCATCCCAAACTCTTGAGAGGCATAATGAATTCATCACTCTAGTTGCTTGCTTCAAGACTTGATCAACATGATCTTGTCTTGAGAGGCATAATGAATTCTTCACTCTAGTTGCTTGCTTCAAGGCTTGATCAACCGAAACCCAACACATGAGCTCACCATGATCTTGTCTTGAAACCATAACTCGAATTCTTCTCTTTGATTATTCTCTCAAGCCTTGATCCTCAGAAGACCAACTTGAAACCTCGCTGGATATGGAATCTCGAGAGCCAACACCTAGGCCCCGTGAGCACGGGGTATCCAGAGAGTTGACACTCGACCCCGTGCGCACGGTATAAGCCCGTGTGCATGGGGTATCCAGAGAGGGATACCATGAGGACTTCTTCGGATGCTTTGATGGCAATCTTCACAAAACAACCCAAAGAACTTCAACACTATGGAACATATCTTCATATAAGATCCAATGCACTTGATGCTCCATAGGAATTGTCATTTAATACCAAAGCTTAGAGCAAATATAACTTCATCTATATGGACTTCATCCTTGATTCCATCCAATATCCTTGAGGCATTATCTTCATATATATGGACTTAATCCTTGATTCCATCCAATATCCTTGAGGCACCATCTATGGGCAAAACCTTCAAATATATCTCACTGAAAACATTAGTCCATAGAGATTGTCATTCAATTACCAAAACCACACTTAGGGACTACATGCCCTTTCAAGATGTCTTGGGTTAAGCTGGCGGTCGCGGAAACCCGGCAGAGGGTTCTCACCCACCGGAGAGGTGTCTTGGTAGTAGAACCAAGTCTGATTCCAGTCTTTGGGGTGACTGGGAAGCGTGGCCGCGGGAAAGACAACATCTTTTCGTCTTTGGATAGAAATCCCGCCAAGTTCAAGACTGGGTCCATCGGTCATTTCTTTTTGGCGGTTCAAATAGTAAAATTCTCTGAAAAGGTCAAAAGTGGGCTCTTCTTGAAGGTACACTTCGCAAAAGACTTGGAAATTGCAGATGTTGGAGACTGAATTGGGCCCGATATCTTGCGGATGAAGTTGATAAAAATTCAGAACGTCGCGGAAGAACTTTGAGCCGGGTGGAGCGAAACCCCGGCTCATATGATCAGCAAAAATTATGACTTCACCTTCCCTTGGATCAAGTCTGATTTCTACCCCTAGAGCCCGCCAATGGATAACTTCTTTTGCTGATAAGACGCCCACTTGAACATATTCATTCAAAGCTTGTTCCGTAACGGTGGAAGTGACCCAATCACATGAGGTGACTGTCTTAGTCATTTTTATCGCAAAAGGCCTAAAATGGGGAGTACTAGCGGGTCAAATTTGTGATAATAAGCCGCCCGATGGTTACAAGAAGGCAAATGTACTATGCAAATTTGGTTAATGTGCAGACAGGCTATTATGAGAAAAGAAAAGAAA
The DNA here is from genome assembly GCF_002575655.3 of Aegilops tauschii subsp. strangulata. Classification (NCBI taxonomy): domain Eukaryota; kingdom Viridiplantae; phylum Streptophyta; class Magnoliopsida; order Poales; family Poaceae; genus Aegilops; species Aegilops tauschii. The sequence continues at coordinate 8,401,480 of NC_053039.3, forward strand.
TAGCATGGACAAATCAACAAAGCACGGTTGGGTGATATTAACATCAGACAGATGCGGCTGATTTGAATATTTCATGAATAAGCCGGCTGGTGTTTGGCGGGTCATAAAGTAATGTTTGAGTCGCCCACACAGTGGTGATTACACTAATGCAGAACCGGGCTATAGCACCGGTTCATTAGGTAACCGGCACTAAAGGGTGGGGACTAAAAGTCCCGCCCTTTAGTACCGATTCAACACGAACCGCCACTAAAGGGCCACCACGTGGCACGTGTCGGTGTCAAAACCGGTGGATCTCGGGTAGGGGGTCCCGAACTGTGCGTCTAAGGCGGATGGTGACAGGAGGCGGGAGACACGATGTTTACCCAGGTTCGGGCCCTCTCGATGGAGGTAATACCCTACTTCCTGCTTGATTGATCTTGATGATATGAGTATTACAAGAATTGATCTACCACGAGATCGTAGAGGCTAAACCCTAGAAGCTAGCCTATGGTATGATTGTTGTCGTCCTACGGACTAAACCCTCCGGTTTATATAGACACCGGAGGGGGCTAGGGTTACATAGAGTCGGTTACAGGGGAGGAGATCTACATATCCGTATTGCCAAGCTTGCCTTCCACACCAAGGGGAGTCCCACCCGGACACGGGACGAAGTCTTCAATCTTGTATCTTCATAGTCCAACAGTCCGGCCAAAGGATATAGTCCGGCTGTCCGAGGATATAGTTCGGCTGTCCGAGAACCAGGCTTCAATGACGATGAGTCCGGCGCGCAGATTGTCTTCGACATTGCAAGGCGGGTTCCTCCTCCGAATACTCCATAGAAGATTTTGAACACGAGGATAGTGTCCGGCTCTGCAAAACAAATTCCACATACCACCGTAGAGAGAATAATATTTCCACAAATCTAATCTGCTGACAGCTTTTCATAACGTGACGTACTGCTGTGGTCTGGTCATGACAAACCGTTTTTCTGAGCCTGCCACTGCACGTGTTGCGAGGCGGTCTCATTGGCACGTCCTGTCGAAGCAGAGATCGTGTCCCTCTTTTCACGGGATTCTCATCAATACGGGTGTGGGTAACCCAACCGAGCCATCAATTACGGCGCTCGGGGGATAAGCGGTTTTACCGGGCAAGTGGGGAGGCGTAGAATACCTGCTGCCTTTATAAGGGGATAAGAACGCCCATTCGCACCCACGCTTTCTTCTTCCCGATCCATTCCCCTCTGCCCGAGCTCCAGCACCCAAGCGTTCATCTTTTCTACCCACAAAGGCCTTCCGAAAATGTCCGGATCTGGAGCAGGAGGCAAATGGACGACCTCTACCGTCTGGGAGAAGGATATCAAAAAGCTTCAGGAGGCCGGGTATCTGGCCAAGAAAATCAGCCACCATCTCCCGATGGCGGGACAGATCATCCCTACTCCGGAACCCCACGAGAGGGTTGTATTCCTCCCTCACTTTGTCCGCGGGCTAGGGTTTCCCCTTCACCCGTTCGTTCGCGGCATCATGTATTACTATGGGATCGATCTTCACGATTTGTCCCCTAATTCCTTCCTCAACATCTCAACATTCATTGTAGTGTGCGAGGCTTTTCTCCGCATCTCGCCACACTTCGGCTTATGGCTGAAGATTTTTAATGTGAAGCCCAAGGTAGTGGGCGGTGAGCACGCCAAGTGCGGGGGCGCTATGGTGAGCAAGATGCCCAATGTCATATGGCCAGCAGGCACCTTTAACGATTCTGTCAAGGAGTGGCAACAGCAGTGGTTTTATATCACTGAGCCGCGCGGCACGGAATGGGCCACTACTCCCGAGTTTCGATCCGGTGCCCCCCTGCGGCTTACATCCTGGGTCAAGAAGGGCCTGAACTGGTCCTCGTCCGACGAACTGTCGGTGCTCCAGACGCGCGTTAAAGATATGGGAGACAAGAACATTGAACTTGTCAATGTAGTCCAGGTGATGTTAGTTCGCCGGATCCTGCCTTGTCAACACTGGACTTGCAATCTATGGGAATTCGATCCGGCCAGGCACCAAACCTTACGAGAGCTTTTCGGCTCCTCACACAAGGACATCTGGAAGGTGCTTTTCAAGTCCAGCAAATCATGGCCGGACTCCACCGAGGATCGCGGGTACCAACTGTCCCGCCCTGCAAGTTCGGTAAGTCATCATACTTTTTATCCGCATAACCCAAAGGAAGCGCTTAACTTGTTTTCTACAACTCTCCCAGGGCTGGACGAAGAAGGTGGATCGGATCCATTGTCCGGCCCCGCTGCCCGAAGAACCGGCCGTCCGACTTCTGACGAAGATGTTGGTCCCGGCGCCTTACAAGGTGCCGAGGAAGACGGCCGAGAAGGAGGCCAAAAAGACCCGGGGCGGCCTTCGTCGCCGGGGCACTTCGGACACAATATCCAAAGGCTCTGATGCCCGTTCCGCCTCCGAAGAGGACGAGGAGGAGGAGGAAGATGAATCCCCTGCGGGAAGAAGAAAGAAGAGGACGGCCTCCGTACACTTGGAGGCCGAGCCGTCCAAAAGGGGAAAGGTTCCTCTTCCGGAGGAGTCCACTGCCGCCGCCGACAGCGGCCCGGCGTGGGATCCCAGGGCCCAGCCCCTGGTGAATTCGTGAGTATATAAAATCCGAGTACGTTTATGCGTCCAGACTCATCATGGCATAGTATTTTAACCTGAGTCATATTTTTTGTAGTCCGGCGAGGTCCCATACCAAACAATCCTCATCAGAGGATTTGCTGAGCTCGGATGCTATGGAGAGCGAGACACCCCCAAAGGCCCCTTCCTCCAAACAGGTGAATAACACCGAGGCTTCGTCCCGGAAGGACCCCGGCCAAGGAGGAGAGGAAAATACCGTAAAGGCGGTGCCTGGAGGTCAAACTTTAGGGGCCGGACATATGAGGGAGAAAGTTCCCATGGCAGCTGACGGCGGGGGCCATCTGAAATTCGGCTCCCAGCCGGATACAGTTCCGGAGACCAATATGGCTCCAGAATCAGGCAGGCAGCCTCTCTCAGCTGGAGGGGACATGCCTGTTCCACCGGCAACCTCTGTCCAACCAGAGGTGTCGGATGCTTTGTTGGTGGCGCTGAAGAGCGCCTCCATCGTTAATGAACACCGTGCCCTTATGGGTGCGGTGATTGAGAAGATTCAGTCTGCTGAGAGTGGACTGAATGGAGCCTGTATCAGCCTTATAAAAAGGTTTTGAGGTATGTTTTATGAGGTTTCGAAGAATGTCATGGTATGGATAGTAGCCCCTGATACACTGTTCGGTAAAAGAAAGAACCAGACAGAGGATCAAATTTATGTTCGCAGGAAGACTCATTGAATGACATCTATTTCTCTTCTGTTATAAGCAGGCGTCTGTAGCGGCTGCTGCCTCTCATACTGCGGAGATCTCCGGACTGAATCAAAGTCTGGAGCGGACCAAAGAAGAACTTGGCCAGTTGAAAATGCAGTTGGGAGATAAACAAGGTATGCACAAGTCTTGTTCGCGTTTATTGCGAATGAATTTTCAGTATGATGAAATAAGCTTCATGATTTGCGCTAGGGATGGTGATCGAAGTCGAGGCTCTTAAGAAGGCTGTGGCCGAGGCCGAGAAAAAGGCAGCCACAGAGCAGGCTCTTCGTGAGAAGCACGAGGCCAGGGTTATTAAAGCTGAGCAGGAGCTGCAAGAGGCCGTGAGGAAATGCGAGACCTTGGAGCAGAGTTTAACGGAGAAAGAATCCGAACTCACCAAGGCGCATCAGGCCACGAGCGATGCCCGGGGGGAAACCCAAAGTGCCCTGCAGGGGTTCCAAGAGGCGAGAAAGATCGCGGCGGGTAAGGCTTTTTCCATGTAAAGCAAGTATTTGAGGGGAAATTATGTTTCTAATTTTGAATTCGGATTTCTCAGGGGTATTTGCCGAGCTGCCTCGCAGCATATCAGATGCCGCCCAATTCTAACGAGCCGAAGAAAGGAACACTGCGGATAAGTTCTTCTGGTCGCAGTATTTGGCACCGAATTATCCGGTGCCCTTTGTCGATCAACTGAAACAGCTGATCGAACTGCATAAGGCGGCGGACCTGGCCATGAAGGATATGATTATCCGGCTATGGCCCGCCGAGCCGATTACAAGCAGCTACTTCGGGCTCGTGAAGCGGCTTGTGAGTGCCCGCCCTTGACTTGATGTCATCAAGCGGTCGGTCTGTATAGAAGGTGCGCGAATGGCCTTCGCCCGCGCAAAGGTGCAGTGGGGGAAGATGGATGCTGAAAAGCTGATGACCGAAGGACCGCCAGAGGGGAAGGAGCACCACAAGCCTGAATTATATTATGAGAGGGTCCGGAAAGGATCCTACCTTGCAGTGGAGCTATGTACCAAGGACATTATATTTCCATGAATGCAAATCATGTTGTCCTTTGTAATGTTTGAACAAGGTCATTTGTATTATTTATTGCTTGTTATATAAAAGTTTATCCTCCTGTGCGGCCGTTTTATATATTAATCCTGAGAGTTGGCCAGTCGTCGGCTTCAGCCCCACGTAAGAAGTACGGGGGTGTTCGGGATAAACCTGATCACTCTTTATCCCAGTTTTGGGTCCTTCGAAGGAGGTATTCAGCACAACGAACCAGGCAATCGGACTATAAGGCTTTATCACTCTCACTTAGCCATAAGAGCTTTAGGAAGGTAGGTGCAGCCCCTGGTGTTTGGAAGACCGCACGGGGGGCTCTATAAGCACCTGATCGGAAGAAAAACCGATCCATCACACGCTGCATTGGTTATGGCATTATGCGGGAGAAATCCTTAAAGATTTTGTAACCTCTCGAACATCTGACCAGCTCTCGCCATATCATGACAGTCAGTTTTCGGCTTTCTCTACTGAGGTGCTCGTCCGGAAGAACCGGGACGCAATCGCAGTAGTTCTCCCAGTGCTACCTTAGCCGATATAGCGGAACGTAAGCTACCAAAACATGGGAGCCGGGCAAACCCAACTATTGACCCAAGACATGATTCGGAGCTGATGCATATAATGCTATAGGTTCGGGTGCCGAACTTCCGTGAAGGTGTTCGGACTTTATTGCCGTGTTATGGGTAAAACGAAGCCCCTGGCATATTTTAAGGCATGTCGTTGTGTACGGATGCCACTTGACAAAAGAATTTCAATAAGAAATAACAGCAGGTAAGCGCCATATAAATCCACATGTTGTATTTGAATGGTACGTCTATGCGTATGAGTACAGGTAATGTGATAAAAAAAGGAATATGACTGCGGAACCTGCTGAGACCAGGGGGGAAGAAGCTGAGTGTGGATCCGGAGTGTAGCCGGATGGTCATTGCGGGGAATGTCTAAGGATTCCCTTGCGCATTCAAGCTGCCTCTGTATCGCCCGTCCTGGTCGGCGCAAAGGTGAACCTGCGAAGGAAATGTAAAAAATGTTTGTGTGCCGGAGAGCGGTTGAGCCGCCGAGTGTGGCCTGTCCCACTACTAGGAAAAGGGCTATAGATGAAATGGCCACTAATGACGCACCAGACATGTGGTGCGCCACTACTATCTAGCAGTGGCACACCATGTGCTGGTGCGCCATTAGTGTGAAAGACACTAATGGTGTGAAAGACACTAATGGCGCACCAGCCACACGGTGCACCACTAGTAACAATTTTTTTTCCAAACATACTAATGGCGCACCAGGGCACAGTGCGCCATTACTAGTTCTAACTAGTAATGGCGCACCAGCCTCATAGTGCGCCACTACTATATTTTTTTTGCAAAACTACTAATGGCGCACCAGTGTATAGTGCGCCATTACTAGTAACCAAGATATTGGATCAGCATGCATATTGACTTGATATGTGTTGAATGTTTCTCTACTTTTCTGAATTGCAACTGCACGTGCACGGCTGATTTGGTAAGGTTGGGTGTATATTTTCAGGTTTCATCAAAGTCTCAATCAAGTCCAAGCTTGTTTGGTACTCCCTCCGTCCGGAAATACTTGTCATCAAAATGGATAAAAGGAGATGTATCTAGACGTATTTTAGTTCTAGATACATTCTTTTTTGTCCATTTTGATGACAAGTATTTCTGGACGGAGGGAGTAATTGTTAAGTTGACTGAATTTGTTTGGCAGAATAGCATGGATGGAAATATGCATTCACTTTCATGAAAGTTGAGCTTCTCAATTCTGCTCTATAACCACAATTGCATTATTGGATGCATTAATCAGTACTACAGCAACTGTGTTAGTTCTGTTTTAATTTTTTAGACCTTATTGTTGCTGCTGTGAAAGCATATATGGACACGTACAACTCTGCATGACTAGTAGATCGATGGTGATATATCAGCATGCATATTGACTCGACTGTTGAACTCGTACGATGGCAGGCTCCATCGGCCTCCTCTCCGGCGGAAGGTACTACTTGGATTTCATCCCCTACGTCAGCTCATACGCGGGGATCATCTCTACAGGTAATTACAAAGTTTGAGCCTATTCTTCTGGACTATTCTTCTGTATAATTACAGTTGTATTATTAATCGGATGCCTTGGTCAGCACCTACATGTATGGTGAGTTTCATTTTGAGATGCAGTGAGACCTTGGATGTTTCTGATGTGGAACCATATCATGGATCTGTCCAACTTTGCATGACTAGTAGAGCCATGGTGATATCAGCTTGCATATATTGATTAGATACATGTTGGCCGTTCCCCTAGTTCTCTGGTTTGGAGCTTTATTTGAATTCATAAGACCTTAATTTTGTAATTATGGATGTATATTTTCAAGTTGCGTCGACCAGAGCGCCAAGGAAGTGGCCGTGATCTACATGGTGCCCGGCGACCGCGCTGGCCAGTTCCACGAAGGAGGTGGCCGTGATCTACATGGTGCCAGACTTTGATAATACTTGGATTTCATCCCCTACGTCAGCTCATTTGCGGACATCTTCTCTACAGGTAATTATAAAAGTTCGCCTTTGTGTCTTGCCTACTATTCTGCCGTACAAATATAATTACAGTTGCATCATTAATTGGATGCTTTGATCACAAGTACTACCTCCGTCCTGGTTTACAAGTCCCCTTTGTATTTTGTGCCAAATTTTTACTAGAGATTTAACTAACAAAATATAAATGCATGTCACCAAAAGTATTATAGTTGGATTCGTATTTGAACATAGTTTCCAATTATATTAATTTTTATGACATGCATTAACATTTTTTTAGTTAAATGTAAGGTCAAAGTTTGGCACAGAATACAACGGGGACTAATAAACCAGGACGGAGGTAGTACATGTTAGGTCAGTTTCATTTTGATACTTTGGATGTTTCTGATGTGAAACAATATCCGGTTCTGTACAACCAAGATATCGATTGGTATCAGCATGCATAGTGACTAGATATGTGTTGACTGTCTCTGAAGTTTTCTGAATTCCTACTCTATTCGGATCCAAGCGACCTTTGCAGGACTAATTTTGTAAGGTTGGCCGTATGTTTTCAAGTTTCTTGGAAAGTCTCAGTCATGTCCCAAGTTTTGTTTGGATCCATTGCATTGCTAATTGTTCAGTTGGCTGAATTTGTTTGGTAGACGAGCATGGAAATAGCATTCACTTTCATGAAAGTTGAGCTTGTCTATTGTGCTCTGTAAAGACAATTGCATTATTGGATGCATTAACCAGTACTACAGAAACCACAACCTCGCCATCACCTTCCAGGTTGCTCTCCACCCAGACATGGGAACATCTGCGCGCTCGAGATTGTCGGAGCCGAATCAGGCTGGCGCACATCCTCTGCTACACCCCCCACGCGGGATGTGTCGACCTCATCCCCCCGCCGCAGGAGGTCGAGGAGACCAGCAAGGAGGGAAACCTCATCGTCGACCACAGCGCCAAGGAGGTGGCCGTGCTCTACATGGTGCCTGGCGACCGCGCGGCCAGTTCCATGCCGAGAAGATGGGCTACCACGACGAGATGGTCCTGCTCTGCCCCCAGGGCGCCGCTGAGGTGGTCGTGTGGGACCCAATGACAGAGCTCGTGCTGGCTGGCGACTTACTCGGATTTCATCCCTACGTCAGCTCGTTCGCGGGGATCTACAGGCAATTACAAAAGCTCGAGCCTTTGTGTTTTCTTTACTACTTATTCCACCATACACAAATATAATTACTGGTGCGTCATTAATTGGATGCCTTGATCAGCACCTACATCTACATGTTTGTTTCATTTTGAGACTTTGGATGTTTCTGATGCGAAACCATATGCGGTTCTGTACAACCAAGATATTGGCATCAGCATGCATACTAACTAGATATATGTTGACTGTTTCCGTAGTTTTCTGAATTGCAACTTCATTTGGATTCATACGACCTTTGCATGGCTAATTTTGTAAGGTTGGATGTATATTTTCAAGTTTCCTGCAAGTCTCAGTCAAGTCCCAAGTTGGTTTGGATCCATTGCATTGCTAATTGTTCAGTTAACTGAATTTGTTTGGTAGACGGGCATGGAAATAGCATTCACTTTCATGAAAGTCGAGCTTGTCTATTCTGCTCCGTAACGACAATTGCATTATTGGATGCATTAATCAACTACAGAAACTATGTTAGTTCTGTTTAATTCGTTAGACCTTATTGTTGCTGGAGTGAAAGCATATCTGGACCCGTATATCTCTGCATGACTAGTAGATTGATGGTGATATATCAGTATGCATATTGAGGTGAAAATGTTGAACCTGTACCTGTTAATTATACCTTGTTTCTTTTCTGGTGTGCGGGTTTATTTGGATCCTGGACCTCGGCAGGCTGAATTGTTAGGCCTGGGTGTGTATTGTCGGCCATTGTTCTAGATTGCATGGTTGACTAAATATCTTGATAAGTTGATACAATTTGTTTGGTAGATAGCAAGGAAATATACATTAAAGTTCCTGAAAGGTTGAGCTTGTCGTCAGTAGGTGTAATTAACAACTAGACACACTTTATTTCGTATTTGGGACAGCACATTGACGAGATGTGTCTACGTGCATTTGCTGGCTAAATTTTTTTAAATAATACAATTTTTTTTTAAATTACAGAAATAATACGCAGAAAAAAGAATTTACAAGAATAATACACCATCGGCCCACTGCAGGCCGACTGAGCCCAGTCGGCCCACAGCAGGCCGATCGGCTATCAGGAGGCCGACTGCAGGCCGGGCAGCCACGCGGCGGCCTGTGGTTGGTCGTGCCACGTCGCAAGGGGGGAGGCAGCGGCCTGTCGGCGTGGTGCGCCCCTGTCGGCCTGCCGCTCGCCGATCGGCCACCTGGTGGCCGACAGGGTGCGGCCGACCTGACGCGTGCTGGCCAGCCCGCCCTTATCCTCTCCCTCTCTCTGCATTATTTCTTCTCCCCTGCCCGCCCATATCCTCTCCTTCCTCCATTATTCTTCTCCCGTGGCTCATTCTGCTGTGTTCTTTCTCCTCCTCTCTCTACAGAAAAATGGCACACATTTGTACACCTAAATGAGCTACATTTTCGCGATTTTGGCACCGTGAATGGGTTCAACTCATTAAGGGCAGCCAAAAGAGGTGTCGATCTACTGACGGGGTAGCTCGTGGTGGTCGTGGTGAGCATTTTGGTGGAGGTGGTGGTGGTGAAGTTGGGGCAGTGTTCGTCGTTAGGGCAGTTGGGGTGGTGAGGTGGTGGTGGTGGTGGAGGTGGTGGAGGTGGTGGTGGTGGAGGTCGTTCGTCGTTCGTCGTTCGTCGTTCTTCGTTCGTGGTTCTTCGTTCTTCATTCGCACGCACGCTTCAAGGGTATATTTCAGCCCTCATTTTATTTTTCGTAGGTGCTCCGGGAGTATACGTAAATATTGTTATTTGCCGCGGTAGTATACGTAAATATTTGTGTGTGATTATTGTTTTTTGGCCTGGTAGTATACGGAAATATTGTTATTTGCCCCGGTAGTATACGTAAATATTATTCGTTCGCACGCACGCTTCGTTCGATGTGAAAATAAATTTGTGTGCGATTATTGTTATTTGCCCCGGTAGTATACGTAAATATTTGTAGTTGCTACGGCAAATATTCGTAATATAGTTGTAGGTGTGTGAATTGTATTAGTTGTTAGTGGGATAATAAGTTGTTGCTTAATACTTGACACGTACACAGGTGCGGGATAAGAAGTTGGAAACATGAATAAAAAGTTGGAAAGAAGAGACAAGTTTTTTTTTTGAAGAGTTGGGGTCGGCATGTGCATAGCATGTTAGTTTGATGAAAATTTAATAAGCAAGCAAAAAATAGGAAAAGTAGAACTACATGTTAAAAAACGTTTCAGTCCGTACCCGATGCGAATATGAAGCGGATTACCCGCTAACCTTTATTATGCGTATTTTCTAAAGTTTAACCCATAACAAGCAATGCCACACTGTTTTTTTTTTAAACGGCCACGCTGTAGTTTAACAAAAAAACTTCTTAGCAAGGAAGAATTTTACATGATCATAGAAATAAGACGCATGCCTTTTTCTAAATTATTTTAACATAGATTAAAATAAAAAATACATCAACATGGCCATATAATTCAAATAAACTGAATTATCATATTTGTCGGTTATATTATTATTATTATTTGAGGCCTATTTATTATTAGTAAACATGGGCCTATTTATTATATTATTTACTATGGTCCTGATAATATATATATAGACATGTCTAATACTTGTATTTCTATGTTGAAAAAAAATAGGTGAGTCGAGATGTCCGATGTAGTGAAGTTGAGATTTTACTATGGTCCTGGTACTGTCCAAACAAATGAGTTGGGAGCAGATCTGAGTGAATTTACTCACATAGAGGTTGCAATCAGCGCACCACAAACATGGTCTGTTAGTCAGTTGAAAGAATGGATTGCGGCAAGTTTAGGTCTTGATACTGAAACACACACCGTCGGTGTTCATGCATTGTGGACACGGTCAAGTTCAAAAATTTACTTTTATTTGAGGCCAATAGAGGGAGACTCCGATTGGGTGCGGTGGTTACAAGGTTGTGAACGAAGGGGATGCAATCCTGTTGCTTTAGTGCTTCCCGTCGTGAAGGAGGTCACTGCACATGAAGGGGAGGGTGGCTACGAAGGACAGAGCAGTCATGTAGAAGGAGGAAATGCTTATGGTTACGACCAAGGACAGAGTAGTCAGGTAGAAGGAGGAAATGCTTATGGTTATGAACCAGGGCAGAGTAGTCAGGTAGAAGGAGGAAATGCCGATGGTGATTACAATGGCGAGGTGGACGCTGACGAGGTAGATGGGCACATGCAGAACCAGATGGAAGAAGAAGACACCGATGTTGAAAGGGGTCATGCCGATGATTCTGACGAGTCAGATGAAGAAGAAAATGCAGAGGAGGTCCCGAATCCTGCATGGTGGAATCATGACTTATCATCTGCAATGACCGTGAATGATGGACATGATTCAGCCTGGCAATATCACCAGAACAATATTGCGACGGGTGCTATGTATCCGAACAAGCAAGCCCTGAAGGATGCAATAATTAATTGGGCAATGTCCACGCAAAGGGTTTTCAAAGCTGAGGTGTCCAGTCAGAAATTCCTCACAATGGTATGCAAGAATGCAGATTGTCCCGCAAGGGAGCACGGCTTTCTCCCTAAGTATGGCACAAGTTGGGTGATAAGTGACTTAGTTAATCACACTTGTCTTATTCCCTGCATCCCTCAAGATCATGCCAACCTTTCATCCATGCTTATTGCTCGACTGTTTTACGATGAGATAGTGCAAGGCAAAGCAATGGAAGTGAAGGCAGTGCAGACAAAAGTGTTCGCCAGGTTGAAGTACAGAATTTCTTATGGCAAGGCTTGAAGGGCTAAGCATGCAGCGCTTGAGAGGAGATTTGGTTCTTATTTTGATGCATATGACTCTGTTGTCCACCTCCTCCACACCCTGCAACAGCGGAATCCAGGCATCTATATCAATATCCAAGACATGTTCATGCCAGAGTTCCCAACTGTGAGGGTTTTGCATCGTCTCTTCTTCTCTTTCGGTGTATGCATCGAAGCTTTCAGGCATTGCCGACCGGTGATATGTGTTGACGGTACTTTTCTCACAGGCAAGTACAAGGGCCAGATACTGACAGCCATAAGCTATTGCAGGTAGAGGAGCCGGCCTAGTACGGTTGTGTTGTCCAGCAAGTGAACAATGACCTGAAAAGATAGCGGCGAAAGTTATGACACTACATTTTCAAGATAAATTATATTATCAAAAACCAGTTTTGAGATATGAACTGAATCAGATCTATTATCATTACAGAATGTATAATTAAATAAGTAAATGCTAAGAAGCTCACCTTCGCCTCGCGATGATATTTGCCTGTCCACTCGTCCAACCACGGGTCGTTCAGGGAGTTATTTTTTGCGCGAATCAGATGCGCAGACGTCAAAACAACGGCGGTTTTGCGATTTTCATCCTGTTGAATCCACAAACCAGAGCACGTATTAAGCGGCTGACTCTGCAAAGCAAACCGAAACTCAGAACACTACTTGCCAGGTAGAAAATTTTAGGTAGTAGCATTCATGCATGATGTTACACGCATACGTACGTACCGAGAGAGGAGGAGAGACTGATGACTGAGTTGCCGGAAGGCAGCGCGTATGCCTGGATTGGCGGCCCTATCAGCTAGCTCGCTGGGGATAAAGGGTTCGTAGAGTGGAGGGCTGGGCGGATCGGAGGATTCCTCCGTCGCATCGTACACACGATCTGCAAAATAATAATAATAATAATAATAATAATAATAATAATAATAATAATAAAATGAACAAGTAAACACCAATCTGTCCTGATGAGGAGGAAAAGAGGTTGGAACTGGAACCTGGGGGAAAATCACCTGGTTTTGCTTGGGATTGGGCTTTGTCTTGCTCAAAGGCCGCCAAGATCATCCCTGGATGGGAGTTTAGACCTGCTAGCTCGTCGGGAGATCTAGGGCTCGTGGAGTGAAGAGCTGTCCCCTCCTTCTCCTCCTCTGCCAGATGTGGCTTCTTCGATTCCCCTCCATCTCCGGCTCATCGCCGAAGAACCTGGAGGCCCTTGACATCTCTCTCATCTCCTGCGCCGCGGCCGGCCTCTGCACCGGCGACGCCGGAAAAGGGTTTGGCGATCGAGGGTGAGGAACGACTCCGTCCACGTCGAGGAGGTCTGTGGGTTCATTCATGTGTTTTCCTCTTTTCTATCCACGTCAGGTACTACATGTGTTCGCCCGCGACTGCATCTTGGGCTCCGGCCGGAGGCGCCTGGCCTGCGGATGTTTACATGCAACTTTTTTTTTTGCATGGATGTTTACATGCAACTGTACGCTTCGTTTTGGACTGGCACGCCCGTACAGCGGACACACGTACGTCTTCCGGTCGTGCCTATTCGATCGCTCGCCTACGGTGTACGTACGTACGTACGGACACACCATCGACTTGTCTTGGGCGCTCGTATTCTATTCTATATCTATATTTATATCTATATCTTTTTAATCTTTTCCTAATATTAAAGGAAGGATTGTTTCTCCACTTTTTATTGTCCATGGTGTGACCATCAGGTTTTGGTCCGTCTTTGGTTCCTATACATGGGTCCGTCTTTTTTAAGGAAAAAGGAAAATGTTGAACCAGAAAAAATAAACGTCCACAGCAGGATTCGCTCCCTGGAATATGAGGTTGATACTCGCAGTGCCAATCAGCACAGCTAGGCCGCTGTGTGTGCCTAAATAAAGCGCCTGGTTTCTTTTGATACGGAATTGGGCATGCGGAAAAAAATATGAGAGTCACGCAAGGAGTTTTTTTGTACTTTTCTTTTGAGTGTTTTTTACTTAATATCTTCCACTGCAACAAGGCTGGCCCAACTAATCGACCGGCTAGACTCAGCCCGTTTAACAATGCAGCCGCAATTAATCGATTATCTGGCCTCAAATTATTGTATAGTCCCACCTTGTGTTTCTTATATTCAATCCTTTCAATTTATATATCTCTTTGAAGTTCCTGGGTATCAAGGAAGTGTCTGGGGAGCCAATAAGCAAAGATAACAAGGGATGAGGATTAGAAAAAACTTTTGCTAGCTTTAAGAATAATTGTATTATTATTTTTCAATTCAAACATAACTGACATAATTTGCCTTGTTCACGGTAACAAAAATTTAGGTAGCTATTTATCAGTTTAGATGTATTCCGTTCTTTAGCACGGAGGCTACATATGCGGATAACTTTTTCCATTGTGACGCACTGTAAGGTCTTTCGAAAGCAGCGAGCTAGAGTGTGATGACCAAGCTCATTGCCCTTGAGATTGTCATGTTCGTCGTGAGGTGGATAATATGACCATGGTGGTGAAGAGGGTGGTAACATGGATGGGTCACTTGGAGCGTGCGAGGATTTTTTTTTTCCCGTTGCAACGCACGGGCATATGTGCTAGTCTATATCTATATCTATATCTATATCTATATCTATACCTACTATTAAAAGGAAGTGATATTCTTGGTTTTGTCCCACTTATTTGGTCCCGCAGTCCCGCTATTATTTTCACGCCTATGTTGTTGTTTGGTTTTGTTCGGACTCTATTTTATAAAGTACGTGCAAAGGAAACAAAAGAAGAAACGTAGCGGTCAGCCCATATGTCTATTTTGTTGATGAAACGAAACGAACCTGCCGGCCCATAAGTTTCTTTTGTTTGCTAGCCCATATCAGCGGACGCTTCGTTGCTCAATCCGCACGCATGTTTGTCCCTGGTTTGTGAAACTCAGTTGGAGTTGGAGTCGAACTCTACATCCCTCGCGACCTGGACTCTCTCTGACTAATCCTTCCCTAACGCCTCCTATGAATATGCCGCCGATGAGGAGGTGAAGAAGCAGCAGACGAGGCACCGGAGGAGACATAGGGCGAGGTCAATCATACGGTGCGATTCATCCGGGCCTCCCGTGATCGTCAGAACCGCAGGCCGCCGTGGGCACCATCACCCTCCTCTCCTACGTTCCTACCCAGCCGTGAGATGTCAGCCTCAGAGGACTGCAAATCCGTAGTAACAATGGTCGAGGCCAACGCCAGCGATTCCCAAGTTGTCTCACTCGGGATCCCTTCCTCAGTTCCTCCACCGAGCCCGCACCACAACATCAGCATCACCGTCTACGCGGCGACGCCGGAGCACACCAACCGGCGTCCTTTGGTCGATCCAGGAAGCCAGCCTCCCGGCTCCCCATATCCCCGCTTCCTCCCGAGATGGCATGGCAGATGGTCGGGCACCCCGGCGGCCGAGTGCCCTGGAGGCCCCACCACACGCTACAGCTTGGTATGACTAACGTGCATGGGGAGGAAGTCGTGGGGAGGTTCCTGAGTGCAACCGCTGCGACAGCGATGACTGCCAAGTACGAGGCACGAGGCGACGAAGGCGCTCCTGGAGGCAGTCGCGGCTGTGTGGACAGTGGAGGAAGAGACAACTAATCTCGTCAGCAGAATCAAAAGTTAATGCAGAACTGACTGCAACATGCAAAGAGATAGAGGCTCGAAGATGGAGAATATCACGCGCGTGGAGGAGCTAGAGAAGGTAAGCTCATCTCGTTTGGCTAAAATCCGGTTGAAAAGGGCGTCAAACGTATTATACATCTTAATTATAGCTTGTTCTGAGAGACAGTAAGAAGTGAGCATGGTACATGCGGCTGGGAGAGAAAAGAAAAGAACAACATCGACTCCAAATCATCCAAGTCAAACTTACACTATTTCGCCTGATTAGAAAACTGCATATATGCCTTAGAGCATCTTCAACAGCCGCGCAACGCGTGGCACGCTAAAAGTCAGGATACAGCGCCGGATGAGCCAGGTTTTGAGCGCGGCGGCGCGCTGGCTCCAGCGGCCGCCGCAAAATAAAGCGCGCACGAGCCGCTCCAGCAAGCGCGCTATATTTTGTACATCAAGTCTTCTCCTACAATACATAGTCTCATAGTACATAGTTCTACGATACAACCGCGTACATAGTTCTAGTCTTCTCCTACAATACGTACTCTCACATAGAACTACTACTCGTCATTCTCTGACTCGGACTCTGTCTCGGTGATGTCCTCCTCAGACGTTTGAGCATAGGCGTCAAGGAACCGATCGTCGCGGGAGTCCCAGGATGACGCATCTCCTAGCGCCATGTTGTATTTAGCGACCGCCTTCCGCGTTCGCTTGTCCTCGCGATAGGCGGCTCGCTCCTTCCTCTTCTCCTTCCTCTCCGCCCTCCTCTCGGCGAAAAACTGCTCCTCGTTGATGATATCTTGCGGGAAGCGTTGCCTCCACAGCGCCATGGCTTCCTCGTCCATCTCGGCCAGGCTGAGACGGTGCTTCCGCCTCCGGTTTTTGCGCCGATCCTCGTCGGTGATAAGCCGCGGGAAAGGAGTCAACTCCTGTGCCCGCTCTGGCGTCGCCACGTCGGTGAAGTTCATGTCCCAACGGGACCGCCGGAGGCGCCATGCCGCAGCGTCGTACACGCGGGCGCCGTCCTGGGCGGTGTCGAAGGTTCCGAGGCCGAGGCACGCCGCCGCCCAACCGGATCGAGGCGGAGTAGGTGCCGGACGGACGCACGCGGACGCCGCGGCAGCCCGAACCTCCCCGGCGGTTAGGCGGCATCGTGGCGCGGTGGTGTCATGTCGGCGGCGAGGAAAGAAAGCGCTAGAGCGAGCGAGAGAGAGCGGCAGAGGCACTGCAATTTATAGGCGCGCCGGACGCAGTGCGCCCAATCTAGCGCGCGAGCTGCCGCCTTTTCCCGCGCGCGCGCAAACGATTCCCGCGCGCTAGTTTTCCGCCACCGCTGGAGCGCGCGAAAACGTCCCGCGCGCGCTAAAAGCCCAGTTTACCCCGCGCGCGCCTTTTGGCGCGGCTGTTGGAGATGCTCAGTCAATGCGCACTGAAACAGCCGCCACGTGGTGATGAGAGGACTACTGAAGAAGGGGAAACACACTTCACACTTCAGTTTGTTACCCATGGTTTCTTCAGAAGGTAAATATCAATGGAATCACAAGTGGGCTTGCTCACTTAATCCAGAAGATCTGTCAAGTTGCAAAGATAACAAAAGTGAATCTGAAATATCTAAAGCAGATGACCCGATCCGCTACTTTGGTGTAGGTGTTATTTATCTTGCTCTGTGTTGACATGTTTTCTTCTTCCGTAGATGCAAAGCATCCTGAATGTGACCAGTCACACACTAGAGAATGGCACCGAGAGCTTCCGTCATTGGATAATGGCATCTAATATGCGGTTCCAGTCCTTTCACGGTGCAGGTGAACTGGGGAATTCTATCAAATATATAAGTGCCATTTCAAGATTGGCATTGTACTTTCTTGAGTGTATGATATTACATGATTAAACATGCCAATTGTTTAACTTGATTTAGTTGTCTATATTATGTTCTATGTGGTATTACCAACAAAAAATGTTTTTTAGCTTGCAAAGCGAAAAGACTATGCCCTTTCTGGCAATAATGTGGTTGCACCAGTGAAGAGAGAACTTATTTTTTACATTGTAAGAAACGTGTCCTGTTTTCCCCCCATCATTTAAGTGTGTGCCGTGTTATCTTTGTTCATGATTCTGATTGTACATTTTCAATATTCTCGGGATGTACCTTACTATGATGATATTGAGTGCTGCTCCTCTGGTGCCGACACCTCTTTGGACAGCTGGATGTTTATAGTCAGTGAGACTACTTTTTTGGTTATTGGCTCGAGCTATCACTATGATTGAAATCTATTCACTCAACTAAATTTGTACGGTCACCAAAAACCAACGACAGGTCTACACTTCTCAGCAGTTTGCAATTTGTATTAGAGTCAGTATGCCTAAGCCAATGGTTAGACAATGTTGTTTTAGTTAGGAAATGTAGAAATCGTGGTCATGATTTATGTAGATTGGACAGTCCCTTCGAACTGCACTCTTCGATCATTAGTGGACAATTTGACTATATGTCCCCTGATAGAAAATTGACTATATGTTTCATGAGATGACTGGTTATTTTGGCCCTATGAGATTAAACTAGGCCTTGATTTGAAAGTACAGTTGAGGCAGCAGCTGCTGCTGGTTTGTTAGACAGAGACATGTGGCCTTCCTCATTCCTCAAGATATTTTTCTTTGGTACCAGGATTTTCATTCCCAGGTTGTGGAAAAATGGATCTAGCGATCCTTCGACAAGTCGTCATGAGCTGGGACATAGTCGACCCGAGTTTTCTACAGACGGGTCGAAACAATGCAATCTCTTCTAAGGCTGTACAAATATGAGCCGGGTGGAAGGAGAGCGACGATGACGTCCTTACTTCTTGAGTGATTAGGGACGTGTCATTTTCTTCTTCCGTTGCAATGCACGGGCATATGTCCTAGTGTATACTTACAGAATCAACTGCAAATATAAAGCCTCGCTTGTCGCTTGCTTCACTCCCAACCAAACAACGATAGGATCGGATCGGATCGAAAACAAGAAACTGTCGTGCACAACTTGAAGCTCTTATGATACTCTTTTAAACATCTCGAAAGCTTTTCAAATTGAAGAATTTGGCCCCGTCCATCCGTTGCCAACGGCCGCAACATTCCTTCATAGCTAAACCGTCGCCATTGTCTTGGTCATATCATAGGCTGTAACCGGTTGTAGCTCCGCCGTCTTCTAGTTGCAGCTCTCACAGCCGACGGTCATAGCAACACCATGGCAGCTCGCATGGCCGTGGACCCTATTCCAGCGCCGCCATCCTCCCCCTTGACCCCGCCGGCATGCTTGCTCGCAACAACGTACGTCGGCAATGGCTCCAAGCTGCACGCTAACCGTGACGCAGCGGGGTGGCCAGTATGGGCTCACGCCCTTGCACACCGGAGCAGGAAAGGAAAGGAGGTGGGTATCATCTCCGCCGGCCACTACAGTAAGGAGGGGGGGGGGGGGGGGGGCAGATCTTCAAACTTTCAAATTGCCATGCACGTACGGCACTAGCTACAAGTGCACGTACACACCAGATGCATGCATGGGTCACGAAGAACCATACCAGCACCCGCAGCACCATTTAGAAAGGACCCATCAACATTTAATTTAACCCGTCCTAAAACAGGCCGAGACCATGGGTCACACAGGTGTAAGCCCCTCCTATAGTGCATGTGGGATTAAGAGGGAAGATGGTTGAAATCGGTGCATTTCCTTTAATTGGGTTGTAGTTTGGATCCACAGCAAGAGAAAGAAGTGTAGCTGCAAACAAACCTCTGATACCTCGATGGGGGCAGCCGGCTTAGAGTATAACAATTCGTTCGTTACATGCCACAGCCTCCAAAACAACATCATCACTCTAAGTCGCTTTGGATTATCAAGTTCAGAGATTAGCTGGCCAAACCAATCTGCTCCAGTTGAACGAATAGTTCTGATGTCAGGAAGATCCCACACGGCTGTGCTTTTACAACAAATCTCACAACAACAATGCATTCACTTATATGAAAAGGAAAATTTTGACTACAAAAAGACAAGTCCATATGGCCTTGCCTCAAAAGCACATAATATAACTCCATCACAACTCAAATGGATTATATTTCATGACTACTACAACATAACTGCACATAACCAGTGCATTAAACTTCTCGTCCATCTTCTCGATCGACAACAACAATAGATGGACAACATGCTTATTCTAGCCCTCACCTTAATTATTGCGCACAAGTATAATTATTGCGACCAAGACAAAGATCGGATCCCATCGAATCGAAAACAAGAAACTATCATGCACAACTTGAAACTCTTATTATACACTCTTTTAAACATCTCGAAAACTTTTAAATAAAAATTGAAGAATTTGACGCCGTCCATCCGTCGCCAACGGCTGCAACATTCCCTCATATCTCAACCGTCGCAATTGTCTTGGTCATATCATAGGCGGTCACCGGTTGTAGCTCCGCCGTCGTCCGGTTGAAGCTCTCACCGCCGAGGGTCATAGCAACACCTTGGCAGCTCACATGGCCGTGGACCCTATTCCAGCGCCGCCATCCTCCCCCCTTGACCCCGCCGGCGTGCTCGCTCGCAACAATGTATATTGGCAATGGCTCCTAGCCGCACGCTAACCGTGATGCAGCAGGGTGACCAGTATGAGCTCACGCCCTTGCACGCCGGAGCAGGAAAGGAGAGGTGGGTATCGTCTCGGTTGGCCGCTACGGAAAGGAGGGTGGGGCCGTGAAAATTCACTACTAGAAACCTTATACACAGAACTTTAGCAGTAGCGCGTTCTGCCAAACCGCGCTGCTGCTATATTTGTACTGGGCACAGATGGCTAGCCCCACTTAGCAGTAGCACGTACCACTGACAAGCGCTGCTGCTACGGCGCGCTACTACATACTTACCTTATCCTGGAGCGGTTCACCCTCTCACACTCACTCCCTCTCACTCGCTCTTGCCCGCGCCGAACCCGTACGTCGTCCGCCGCCGCCGCGCTGCTCCTCGCCGAGGTACTCCCTCCTCCCTCCTCCCCTCCCTCCTCCCCCTCCTCCTCCGGCCGCCCTCCTCCGGCCGCCCTCTCCCTCCTCCTCCTCCGGCCGCCCCTCCCTCCTCCTCCTCCGGCCGCCCCCTCCCTCCTCCTCCTCCGGCCGCCCCCTCCAACCCCCGCCCCCTCCCTCCTGCTCCTCCGGCCGCCCCCTCCCTCTCTTTTTTTCTGTTTTTCACTGTAGTTTTTTACTATTGTATAATGTAGTTTTTTTTACTGTTTTTAGTAAGTGTTTAAAATAATTAGTAAGTAAATTAATAAACTAGTTGAACTAGTTTAGTTTTAGTAAGAACTAGTTGAATTAATAGAACTAATGTATTTTTAGTAAGAAAATTAATATAACTAGTTGAACTAGTTTATTTTTAGAAAGAACTAGTTTATTTCTATTTATAGTAAGTTTATATTCAGTAAGAACTAGTTGAATTAATAGAACTAGTTGAACATGTCACATTTGTTGTTATTTTTTTTAGTTTAAGCAATTATTTCCGCATCGACGTCAACGATGCCTATCCCGCATCCTCGTCGTCGATACCCGTCGTTCGCTAGGGTTTTAGTTGTATTAGTGATATTATATGTATGATACTATTCGGGATGTATTAGTGATAACTTATAGGGTTTTTGTTTTTGCAGAAATCAAGGAGCCCCTCCATCATCCCCGCCGTCGTCCCCTTCACCGACCCCCTCCGACCTCGAGGTGAGACCAACCAAATCTCCATGTCAATATGAGTCCTATAAGATATGATGTAGATAAACTTGTGTTGCTCAAATAGGATATGTGGTTGCCCAAGTGGCCGGTCATGTTCAGGTTACACCTCCGAGTGGCCTATGTTTTGCCGGAGTGTTGATTAATTTTCGTTCCGGCAAATTTCAGGTGCTCGATATGTCCTGTTTTAGCAAAGGTCATGCCGGAATTTTCCGTGAATTTTGGCATGACTTGTGCTAGAATATGTAGGAAATATCGAGTGGCCTGGATTTTCTAGACAGATAATTAAACGATATTTCGGGTTGACTTTAAGTCTGTCGAGTCTCCACCATATATGAGAGGACGAAGAATCCCGACTGTTGTCGTGGGGGTAGCTTCTCCTTCGTTCCCGTGTGCTAGACAATTTGGTGTAATGCACTCGGGAACGAAAAAAGAAGCTACCATCACTGACGGTCGAATCTATACACCACGTGAGCTGAGAGTTTTCAAGAAAAGACTCGACAGACCGATAGTCAACCTGTGATGAATAATGAACAAGCTGAGAGTCTTAATTGTACAAGTTTAATCTTTGAATTATGAACATAGGAAATGTCGTCGGACAAAGAAGGTCCCGGGGAGTGCTCCTGGTGCGGCGACAACCGGGGTTTCTGCGACAGGCCTCACCTGGACGAAGGTCGGATCTTCAGCATTAAGCTCGAGGAGGCCTTCGATTGTGATACGGTAAGCTACGACGCAAAGTATTTTTTCGTAATTAAGCTCGACTTGTACTACTTCAACGTGTAATTTTTGTCTTTTACAATTCGACTAGCTTATCCCATGCCATGCAAGACGCTATGTCTTGGAGAGGATGGGTTTTGAAGATCATGAGAGGAATGAAACAAAGAAAATTAACCTAAGGACCCATCATGGTATGGATTTTGAGGTGAATCTATACAATTCTGAGAGCGTATCCCATTTTGGTTGCCCGGGTTGGGAAGCACTTTGCAAGATGTATGATTTTCAAGAGGGTATGTTTGTCACCATGGATCTTGGTGATCCTGACATCGACCAAGACAATTTGGACATTTGGGTCCTTGTTGATATGCTTCCAATCCTACCGCTATGTGAGCTCCTCAAACATAGTTATTAAGTAATTTATATTGTTTATTTCAAAATAGTTGACAGCTTATTTCCATTGATAGCTTACTTTCATTCTTCAAAGAATGTGCGAAACATGGTAGACAGAACCAACTACACCGATGGCTCTGAATTAACTTATCAGGAGAAAAGTCATCTGGTCGTAGATTGTACTGATCTTGAGAATTACAATGCCTTTTATCGAACTCCTCCAAATTATGGTCAATACGTGTCACTAGTGCATGTGTTGAACCACGATAACTTCCAAGGAGATATCCTGGTAAGATTTTTTACTATTACGACATCCGTGCATCTTTTGCATACTTCTAAAACTAGTACATCATTGCTAACTACGAAGTTATTACTATGTTTTTCAACAGAGAAACCCGATGGATTGTGTGCCTCATTTCATGTATCTGAATGGTCGCCTTGATGTTTTGAACATACAGCCAGGTCATCCTACGAATCTCACCTGTCCATACCGGATTTCTAAAACCGGTGAACACATGCTAATCTTAGAATGGAAAAAATGTATGGACAGTCGTAAGGAGGTTCTTGGAAGCAACATTGTGCGAAAGGCAAGAATTGGAGACAGGATAATCTCCATTCTCTATAATGGAGAGTCAGGGGCTATCTTGTTTTATGCTATTTTACCTAAGAGAATATAGTAGGTCCTAAGAGAATGTAGTAGGTCCTATGAGGTACAATATGTTTATGAGAGTTGATGATGATGAGTAGTTGTGATTATGTCTAGTGACCAACTTGTATGTGATGTTTCATTGATGAAAACGATGATCATGAAGAGGTGTTATATGACAATGATGTATTATGATGATAAGTTGTTAATGATATGATGATGATGATGATGATGATGATGATGATATATTATATCATTGGGTGAAAGAACCGCGGATTAGTTTCAAGTGGATGTCCATCCACTTGAAACTAGTCCACGGTTCTTTCTCCCAGTGATGTAATAACTCATTATGATGTAAAATCATTCTCTAAATTGCTGCGGTATGAAAACTTGTATAAAGGTATATGAATAAAACATGAAATAAAAAAGAAATACGGAATAATAGTAGTAGTGCGTGCTAGGAGAAGCGCTACTACTAATTACCAGTAGCGCTGATAGTAAAAAGCGCTGCTACTAAGTCGATATAGCAGTAGCGTGGTCCAACCCACGCTACTGCTAATCTTTAGCTGTAGCGCCTGACTAGTAGCGCTGCACCCCGCGCTACTGATAGGTTTTAAACACGCGCTATTGCTAGGGTTTTCCCTAGTAATGATTCATGCACAGCGGCTGCGCGCACACCACGACGCATGCATGGGTGCACCATTTAGAAAGGACCCATCAACATTTAATTTAACCCGTCCTAAAACAGGCCGAGACCATGGGATCACACAGGTGTAAGCCCCTCCTATAGTGCATGTGGGATTAACATGGGGAAGATGGTTGAAATCGGTGCATTTCCTTTAATTGGGTTGTAGTTTGGATCCACAGCAAGAGAAAGAAGTGTAGCTGCAAACAAACCTCTGATACCTCGATGGGGGCAGCCGGCTTAGAGTATAACAATTCGTTCGTTACATGCCACAGCCTCCAAAACAAAATCATCACTCTTAAGTCGCTTTGTATCATCAAGTTCAGAGATTAGCTGGCCAAACCAATCTGCTCCAGTTGAACGAATAGTTCTGAACTTCTGATGTCAGGAAGATCCAACACGGCTTTGCTTTTACAACAAATCTCACAACAACAATGCTTTCACTTATATGAAACGGAAAATTTTGACTACAAAAAGACAAGTCCATATGGCCTTGCATCAAAAGCACATAATATAACTCCATCACAACTCAAATAGATTATTTTTCATGACTACTACAACATAACTGCACATAACCAGTGCATTAAACTTCTCGTCCATCTTCTCGACCGACAACAACAATAGATGGACAACATGCTTATTTTAGCCCTCGCCTTAATTATTGCGCACAAGTTTAAATAGGCTTACACTTGGGATCTGGGGCACTACTAGTTATTAGACAATCTTTGGAACAAGGTAGAGTTTCTCATTTCGGCGAAGCATCAGCCCGAATGTCTCGGCCATACTAACCTTTCCACCAGTACCCTCTTTCTCATTGGGAACCTCCCAGTCAAAATGGTACATGAGATTTACTAGCATAATCTCCATTGTCGCGAGCGCAAAATTTGCCCCGGGGCAAATCCTACGTCCGGATCCAAATGGCAGATACTTCAAATCTTGACCCAGGTTGCTAGATTTCTCCTGGCCATCTTGTAGGAACCTCTCCGGCATGAAATCCTCTGGCCTCTGCCAAGCTGTTGGGTCTCTTCCAATGGCCCAACCGTTCACAAGGATACGTGTTTTGGCGGGTATGTCGTATCCGTCAATGTTGCAGTCAGCAGTGGAGTAGTGTGGGAGGAGTAAAGGCCCTGGTGGGTGCAAGCGGAGGGCCTCTTTCATAGTTGCCTTTAGGTAGGGCAGGCTGCTGAGGTCCTCCTCCGTAATCATGTCCAACCTTTTGCCCTTGGACGATGCAAACGTCCTTACCTCGGTTTGTAGTTTCTTCATAACATGTCTGTTGTTTATAAGCTCGGCCATGGCGTATTCCAGCACCAGATACGATGTTTCTATAGCTGCCTCAAATATGTTCTGGTAAGACCAAACAAAGGGTCAACTTTTAATTAGTATATATCAACTGCCATGTATATATGTTTGTGTACTAATAAGTAATAATTAGCTATATATGCAAAAACATGGACATTATATATGGATTTTTAGGGGTTATATATAACTTTTAAATCAACCTTTGAATTTACAATGGAAAAACTGTATATAACTTTTGCAATGGGAAAACTTTATATACCTTTTAAGTCAACCATGAATTTGCAATGGCAAAACTGAAAGTGTAATAAATAAATCAAAAAGAAATAAGCACGCACCATCAAGAGGGACTTGACATTATCGTCCGTGAGACCGTACTCTTGCTGTAGAGAGAGGAAAACATGGATGAAGTCGGCAGAATTATCTTGCTTCAAGTTTATGTGCTCCTTGATGACCTCTTCCAGCAAGGCGTCCCACTTGTTGAGGTGTCGCTGAACCTTCCAGCAGACCAGCCTGAAGAGCACCTCCGTCAGTGGCCACCTAGGGATGAAGTTCTCAAGGTTGAATCCCACGAGAAGGTCGACGTTGGTCTCGGTCATCTCTCTGAAGAGCGTGTTGCGGCCTTTCTTCCTGTGGGTCGCTCCCAGCACCGAGCGGCTTACGACGTCATTGGTGTAGGCGGCCAGGAACTCGCTCATGTCCACCGCCGTGGATGGAGCGTTGGTGGCCGCCTCACGAATCTTGTTGACGACGAGGCACACCTGCACACCGAGACAAGCAGATGAGTAGTGGTTTTCACTTTAAGTTTCAGAAAAAATAAGAGCAACAACCGAAATCACCAAAGTTGAAATCACCGAAATTCAATAAACTTTGGTGATTTCGGTTTGTGTTTCGGCCAAAGAGCCAAAACATTCACTCAAGTTCAAAAAAAAATATTTGATTTAAAAAAACTTGAGTTCTCTGAAATGGCTGAAATATTTTGACCGAAAGGTAAATGTTTAGTGTCTACTGAAATTACTGAAATTCAGTGGATGTCACCGAATCTCAGTGAAAGTGAAAGATGATTGTGTAGGTAGGTACCTCTTCTTGACGGCCATGGCGGAAGGAGTGCACCTTCTTGGCACTGAGCAGGTGCGTGTTGACGAGCTTCCGGGTGTGCTGCCAGTACTCGCCCAAGGGCGAGAAGGCGACGTCGGTGGTGTTGTAGCGAAGGATGTGCGAGGCCATGGACCACGGGCGCGACGCGAGGATGTGGTCGTGGGTGCGCATGACGGCCTCGGCGGCGCTTGGCGAGGAGACGATGACGGTGGGCACGGCGCCGGCGCGGAGGAAGAGGAGACCGTTGTGGCCGTACTTGTCGACCAGGTGCTGCAGGGAGATGTGGGTCTGGGCGCCGATGTGGTGGAGGTGGCCGATGATGGGAAGGCTGCCCGGAGGCGAAGGCGGGAGCCGCAGCTTTCTTGTGGACGCTGATGTTCTTACTGATACTAGCACTAACATCAGTAAGGGAACAACGACGATGAGGAGTACCGCCGGCGTGGATGTGCCATGGCCGACGGCGAGCTGCAGGTAGTGGTGGGCAGCTTCAAGAGCCATGCCGTCCACAACTGACCAGGAAGCCTACAATGGCTGGGCTGGGTTGGGTTCCTACTCATGCATCTCTCTATATATAAATAAACATGCACAGCCTCAAGCTCTCCATCAATTATGTCTACCATAATCAGAATGTCACTGCTGGTGCAGTTTTGCGCGACAGGCTGAGCGAGGCGTGGCTTACAACGGCCGTAACATGTATTCACTCTAGCCACTCAACTTATTTGCACTTCCATTGATTTTTCGTGTATAAATTGTGAAACCTCGGTTCAGTACCAATACTCTCTGCAAACTGACTGTGTAGCTCATGTTGTCAGGTTTCTTGTGGTGAAACTTGTCCGTCTGGTTGGTCAGGTTCTTTGTCATGCAACTTGTCCATCCGGATTCAAGTTCTAAATTTGGCATGGATGCTTGCACTTTTCTAGATTTATTCTAGATTTTAAAGCTTTGTTCTTTCATCTGTAAACGATGTGTTCGTCGGCAGCGAGGCAACTGTGATGACTTCGTCGATCTTAAAATATGCCGGCTCGGTCTCTTGAGGTGCCAGTAGCTAGCGGTGTGGTGTATGAGCTTCCGTTCCTACGGGTGAGTATGTGTATGTGTTTGTGAGCGTCTACATCCGCATCGTGTTATTTAGCAAAAAGAATATTATCTCTGCATGTTAATTAATTGATTACTTCTTTGCTTTCTAATAAACGTCATTTCTGGAGTGTTCAACTTGGTGCATAATTCTGTAATATTGTTAAAATGATTTAAATTTAGATCTGGCATCCTCAAGATGATTAAGGATAATAGATAATACCTCGCTCGTTGTTGTGGGAATTGCTTGCATTACATTTTGATGGAGTTAGAAATTGAATATTTGATTGTTGCATAGATGTAAAATATTTGTGGAATATAAGCAGTGTCATAGGTTTTACATTGAGATAAATATATATAGTGGGGATAATTCTCTTGAGCATATAGGATTTGTGCCTGGCGCTAAACACGTGTATTTTATTTTTGTGAGTTGAGCATAAGCTCCATATAAACCTGCAATATCTCATCGTGGGATGCTCTCTCTCTTAGCACGTGTGGCACGAGGTGTTTTCTTGGTGCCGATCCACGACATCATTGCCCGGCTCGCTGATGAGATTTTCCAAGTGGTGGTCTTTCCTCCGTCATTATGCTCATGGCATGGTCCATCAGATGCCACCGCAACGCATGCATCTTTGATGGTAAGAGATCGTTCATCTCACGCCTGCTTCATGAGATCCAAGAGGAAGCGTGTTTTGGGGCCAAAGTCGGCGTCAAAGGAATGATCCACCCAGTGCATGAGTTGTAGCCCTGTGGTTTTGCGGGCTGAGCAACCCCCCTTGCCTTCTGTTCTAGTCACCATGCTTACACCTTTTTTAGCGCACGTATCATGTGATGTACCACCCCTTTGTACTTATTCAAACTTCTTCTATCAATGAAATGAAACACAAGCTTTACGTATTGATGAAAAAAGCATAAGCTCCATGATGAGATGATAGGTAACATTACAGCCAGCCTCTGCAAAGAACAGAAAATTAGAAGGGAAAAAAAAGGGGCAACAGTGGAACAGTACCCTCACAGTCAAATCACAGGAGAGCAGGGGCCAGGATAACACCCGCGCACTGACCCCAAATAATGCAGTGTCAAATAGCACGCCCATACGCACGCTCACATGGTCACCATGCATGTCCCACGCGATCCTGCAGCAGTAGTACTACCTCCGTCCTGGTTTATTGATCCCCTTAATATTTTTGTGTCAAATTTTGATCATAGATTTAACTAAGCAAGTAGTAATGCATGTCACAAAAACTATATCTTTGGATTCGTATTTAAACATAGTTTCCAATGATATTATTTTTAGTTACATGCATTAATATTTTGTTAGTTAAATCTGATGTCAAAATTTAGCACAAAATGCGAAGGTGGCCAAAAAATTAGAACGGAGGTAGTACACAGCGATGCAGCGAGCCAATGACCACTGACCAGTGAATGAACACGACAATATGCATGGCCAGCTTGTGCATGTAGGATCCCACGCGTTGCACGCGCATGTTATTCTGTGATATCTCCTTCTCACCCGGTAACAATAAAAAAGCCAACCGTTGCTATCAACCTCAGTCATAGATACTACAGTAGTAGTATTATTCTGTAATATAACGTTCCCATGCCTGACGGCCGCCACACATACTGCATGCATGATTGCCCAGATTCCAAATTCGGTCCAGCCGTGGGCACATGCGCCAAGATGCAACGACAAGGCCCAATAATGAACGCATGAATGAAAATCATATAAAGTCCAAAAGACAATGGGGCGCAGGCGACAGGCGCACATCTTGTCTTCCTTTCTTTTTTCGGGTAGATCTTGTCTGCCTGTATGGGGCAGAAGGCTATGATATCAGTCACTGTTGGCACGTGGAATCAGGTCCAATCGCCAATAAATGATAAGGCCAATCCTGACATTGCCTGGATCGCGGGGCAGAAGTTTTTGTCCAGGCATCGGGTACTTTTTATACTATAAATGGCAGGAAAATGACACAACTCTCAGTGATGAGATCTATGACACAACTCTACGTGACATTTTTCCAGATGCGGTGCAAATTCCTACATATGCAAAAAAAAAACCGGAACATTTTCTGAATAAAGAAAAGAAGGATCACCGACGAGGCACTGACAACAATGTCAACCTTGTCGGTGATCGCAATGTTAACCTATCGCTCTTTCGAAGGAAATATTCCAACTAGGCTTGGATTCCCTGGCATGCGTACAATTACTTGTTTTAACGGACTGTAGATATTCGTAACGCTTTACGTGATTTAAGCGCCGGGTTGAGAGGCATGCCCTTTTTTACATTATAAAAAGCTTGATTTTTGGAGGATTACGTGCCCAGTCGATTACTTTGCAAATGGTTGACAAGTCCATAAAAGAAAAAACAACTGCATGTATGATACAAAATTGATAAACTTGTAGTCCCTGCCAACTTTATTATGCATGACATGATGGAAGACGAAAATATTTCTATATTGTTCTTGGGAGACTGTTTCTTCATACTAAAAGAGCATTACTTGATTGCTCGGAAGGGGAAATTCACATTTAAGGTTTATGATGAAGAGATTGTCATGTATTTCCCTAAGAAATGAGAACGGAAAAAACGGTATATATATCCCACCTCCCAAAATAGTTCATTCGGTAAGTGTTCAAAAAGGTCGCTTCCTAAAATCCACGTGCAATGATAATAGGGTAAACAAAGTTGATCATGGCAATCTAAGAACTAAAGCTTAATGGAAGGTAACCTATCATCTCACCCTTCATTATTATGTTTTTTTATTATTATCTACAAGGCCTTGTAGACTTTGAAATAAGAAGAAACGAGTTTTCAACAATCATCAAAGAGATGAGTGCTTCCTGATGTCCGTAGCTATAATCTTTTGCCAGCATGAATACTTGTTGGGCTCTGCGAAGTGCAAAGATTTATAGTATTGGAGGAATTCTCCCTCCGTGAGAACCAAGGTAATCAATCCACAGAGTTCTACTACAAGCCCATGATCAGCCCAACTTCATTATCATAAACAGTAACACCAAGTATATGTTTGTTAGCTTTCTTTAACTTCATGACTTTAAATTGCGGTATAGATTTATTGTACTTCTCATTGAATAAACAATTTATGAAAGTTGTGCCAAAACTGATTTTAATCTCCAAAAGAGGGGCGATTTTTACTCATTTTCACCACCTAGCTAGTTTTTAAGACTTGAGAAAAAAACTTGAAATCTTTATTAGTAGATTCTATGTGGTTAGGCAGCGCTATTAGGTGCAACCGTTCAAATATTAGTATCATTTTATTTAAAATTACAATATTATCGATGCTTGTGTGCAAGGATTAGGACGTCTCACGCATAATGGAATGCCAGAAGGTACAATGATGCAACTAGTTGGTACTCGCTTCTTATTGGCCTCTATGTAATACTACCTCTTTATCAAAATGATTGAAGTTCTGGGTTTGTCCAAAGTCAAACTTGTTTAAGTTTCATCAAGTCTACAGAAAAATATATTAGGATATAGAACATCAAATTAGTCTCTCAAGGTTTCTTATGAAATATGTTTTTGTACTATGTGTATTTGGTGTTGTAGATCTTAGCACATTTTTCTATAGAGTTGATAAAAAATTAAGCAAGTTTAACTTAGGACAAACCTAGAACTTTAATTATTTTTGAACGGTGGGAGTACATCTAAGCAACATGTGGTATGGTACAAACTGCATAGTGTAATTAGGGAATCTCCCATACCGTCCATCAAAACGACACGCAAAATATCTGTGGACATGTCCGATTGTGTCGGCAGACAACAGGTAGGGGGGCGGCCATCCATTCCTATGCACCAAATGTCCGCCCTGGATCCACTCGTCCTAACATGCATATATAGATCAGTAGCAATTTATAGCAGATGTAAATAAGTACAAACATATGCAAACAACCAAAAAGTGTCGGATTTTCTTAAGTTCTTTACATGTGGTCGATCCCAAAAGTTGCCAGTCCGGCTGTCCATGCAAATATACTCATTTTTTTCCTTCCCAGACCGGCTGTCCGTGCCATGTTCTTCACTCTGCGATTGGGTCCTCCACAGCGGTTGTCTCCTCCAAATCGTCCGCCAATCACTTCAATATCCTATCATGGTAGGCTTGCATGATCTTCGCCGCTTCTGGATCTAAGTATGACATCTTCATGGTCAACATGTTGGTGTCCTCCAAAGAGGCCGCGAGCTAAACCTTCTTCTCTTGAAGCTTGATCATCTTCTCTTGGACCATGATGAACTTCTCAAACTTCTTGGCCCTATTTTCCTCCTTCACATCATTATGCTTGACGCATGTTTCCTCCTTCTCCATGATGTCCTGAAACTTCTCCGTCGTCTAGTCTGTCACACCTTCTCGCTTCTCCTTCTCGCACTTCCTCCCTCGGTTCCTAGCCATCCTTTTGGTCGGAGCAAGGCCTCCTTTTGTTGGCACCATCTTCACCTACATCGGGCATAGAGGGCATTCTTGAAGGAATTGGCATGGGGTGCACATTCAACTTCAACTAACAATGAATGAAGAATAAGTGTTTCTTCTCCGCCTTCAAGAACAGTGTGACAGCATGTCTAGCCTAGATAAAAAAGATCATCCAGTTGCATATCTAGCCAAATGATCAACACAAATTGCATATCCCGCCAAATGACCAACCCGCATAGAGAGACAAAAAAATTGCGGCCTCTTGGATTGTCATGCCACTTGGCCACCAGATTTGCAATTGCTTGTAATAGTTGCAATACTTGCTCGTGAACAACTTCGAGTTGAGCTCATGGATCAGTCGTGTGCAATGCGGATCATAGTACTTACGCACATGGAACCAAGCATGCACATTTGTCCAAAAGTACGGCCCTCTGATCTATGCCATAAATCGGATCAATGCTTGGGGCCAATCACGAATCAACCAAAAATTCATCCTCCTTCAAGTTGAAATTTCGTCCCCTTGTCTGCTTTGGGTTGACACTCAGCGCCTACATGTCCTCTGGATCACCATCCTGTTGGTCGCCGTCCAGCTGCTAGGTCTATGTCGGCTAGGTGTCCGACATATGGGTGTTCGTCTGCTAGGTGTCGGTCATCTCCGGCTGGGAGTTGTCCACTTGCCCATCTTTATGCCCGTCGACGTCGTGGATCATGTTCATTGGTGCCTCCTCCTCCTCATGCCCAGTTTAGATATTCTGACAAAAAGAGATTGTGCACCATCGGGCGTGGAAGTCGGCCATGAATGAACAAGCGCCAACGACTAAGACTCCGTGAAGGTGTACTCCGTGCTGAGGTCGACGTTGTACGGCACAGCATGGCTAGTTATGACAGTGGGCATGGACTATTGCTGTGGATTGAGCTGCAGGGCGAGGAAGCAGTATGGCGGATGCAACTGCACTGGCCATTGCACCGGAGCCGTTAATTTCATGACCGGCACTGACCGATTCGGACGCTTCACCAGAGGAGGTACCGCATCACTGGATGCCGCCAAAGTTTCCTCCCTCCTCCTCTATTTGCGAAGGCAGATGGTGTGTGTTGCCGTGTTGATCTCATGGGTGGCCACCACCAACTGGTCCTTTGGCTCTGGCGAGAACATCTCTGTTAGCACCTCCTTCGGCTCCATTGTGGCGGTGAACGAACAAATGTGCCAGAAAATGGGAAAGATTGCGGTGATGGTCAGAGCGAAGCCAGTGGGGGAAAGGCGGGATTTCACACGGAAACCATGTGAATCTGTACAAATGTGTGCGCTACGCCTCAGTTTTGTGGGTTCGGGGTGTCGGACCTACGTCGCCGCTATTCGGACGTCCGCAAACGTTCCACAGCTTTCCTTCTGGTTTGGTTTGCGGGAATTCAGATGTGCAGACCAGTCCACGGACGTTTGATGCACGACATTGGATTGTATAAAGTGTTTGGACCATGCGGTCCAAATAGCTAGTGGTGTTTTGGCGGATGGTGTTGGAGATGCCTTACTTGTTTTCGTAAGTACAATATACAGTAAAAATAAATATTTGCGTGCACATAAATACACACATACACATATGACTTTGACTTCTATAAATGTTTTTTAGGCACGAGGCACATTAAACCCATTGTTATTGGTGCAGCACAAAATAAAGAAGAGTGAGAAATTAATTTATACTACCTCCGTTCGGGTTTATTTGTCCTCGTTGTATTTTGGGTTAAAGTTTGATTATATTTAACTAGAAAAATATAATTATATGTAGGAAAAATAATATCATGGAGAAATATGAATGTAACAATATAAACTTTTATGCCATATAAGTTATATTTTGCTAATCAAATCTGAGGTCAAAGTTTAGCACAAAATACAAATAAGACTAATACACCCTGATGGAGGCAGTATGAATTAAGAAGCTATTTCATGCACCACAAAAAAGAAGAGCAGAACATAAATTACACTTTGCTTTAAGACAACCGGCCACTATATATATGCAGTTAATCCCTAGTGTAAAACAACACAGTGCCCTAAAATTAACTCGTTAGATGTATCCAACTCGGCAATGGTAGATGTATCCAGCTGCACGAGGGCACTCCCAATGCTAATCTGTTAGCACGAGTTTGTACCAAAAATGCTAACGTGGATACGGCCTTTACCATGTTTCTCTACACAATGTAATTAATCCTCTGATCGAGTTCTTCTCTCTACAAGTAGGCCACCATACTACTTTTCTGGTTTACAAGGCTTATCTTAACTTTTTTGTTTTTCTAATTTAAAGGGCTTATCTCCATCTCATTTTTAGTTTTCGAGGCGCATTAAATCTTTGCATGCAAGAATTAAAAAGGAACACACCAATGCATGTACTGTTCCTACTCATCTAGCGGTTAAGCATGCATGCACTGTAATTAATTCAAATTAATGCATGAGCTTAATTTGGGCAGTTTTATAAAGTACGAGATACATTCCTTCACTCACAAAATGCCTTGATTGATGAGATTTTAGATTTGCGCCCTATAAACCTGAAAGGAGGGAGTATAAGACCACACGTGGTCTTAAATCAATTGAATTCAACATCACTTAGAAAACGACACCTAAGAGACAATGCAACAGTGAGCTTGTCTCTAAAATTTATCAACACCTAGAATAACGAGTTACTCCCCTATGGGTCTATTAGGTCTCATCTTATTTTGGATCAAAGTTTGACCTATAAATTTAACTAATAAAATATAAACTATATATCATAAAAATTATACAGTGGGAAACCTCTTTTATATATAAATTGGAATATAGTTTTTCAGAATATACTTAAAATGTATTTATTATATAGATGGTCAAAGTCTGGCCTAAAATAAGAGGGGGCAATAAACCCGAGAGGGAGCAAGAGCCAATGCATTGAGAGCGTCCTGATAACCCTCACACCATACATACTCCACATTCCTACACCTAGGGCGTGTTTGGTTGCCGCTCCAACCCAACCTGACTCAATGAGGCCCGGCTTAGTAGAAACAGCCTAAAATCCAACATCTGTAACTTATTTGGTTGCCTGCATCTTGCTTGCCTGCATTAGGGGATAGCTTACCGCACGTTGCTTAGTTGCCTGCATTGTCTCAACTCACACATAAGCAGGTTGTTTGGTGGCACACAGGGTGCAAGGTGTGCTAACCTTGTACCCTATGTAGTGAGGTCACCTTTCACACGATCACATCTACCACACCGACACCACAGCACTGCAATGGCAACGAACTGCGTGATGATGATCAAACTCTTCACCCCAAATTGTGGCGCCACCTTGCCAACTTGTCCTTGCATGCCTGCTTTCGCACAAACTTGACGTAAACTTCTTCTGCTGCCCGTCTAGTCTTAAACCCTTTGTGGCCGCCGTCGCTGTACCCCGAAACTTGTTGGTTGCAAGCTTCCCATGAACTGTACACCCCTGGTTTCCTCCCGACGAATACCGCATACCACTTATCCTAGCAATGCAGAAAGAGCGAAAGTTCAAGCAGCAAGCCATGGAGCAATCAAGCAGCAAGCAATGGAGCAGTAGAGAACTAGTAAGCATGCATGATCATATGGCATAGTAAGTTCAACCTAGCACTACTATGGTGTCATCCTAACACCACCACATCCAAAAGAGGGTATCGTCCTACCACCGCAAGTTCGTGATCACCCTGAGGATCATCGTGCGTATATACCACCTCAGCAAAATATACAGACCATCAAATTGTTTTCAAGCCCTAGCTACACAAAATATACGCCGTCATCGTCATCGTCGTCCTTTTCGCCATCGCCGTCGAGGATCACACACGCGGTAACCAGCATCAAGCTCTAGTAGTAGTGCTTGCCCAGCCAGCTCCTGAGCAAGAGCACCCTGTGTGTCTCTGCCATGGCAACAAGTCCAACACCCTGGGCCTTGTTGTCCAGTAGGTGGCTGAGAGCTTCATCACTGAAGCCACCTTGCTCCATGACGGCGCGGTACAGGTCTGGGTGGACGTCGACGGCCTTGCTCTCACTTATGGCGGTTGCCACCTCCTTCACGGCCTCAGTCATGCTGGTGAAGACACTGATCTCCTCCTCCATCAGGCCGCCCCTCTTCCTCTCTCTATCGAGCTTAGGGACATGCTCAAATGGCTTTCCAGGGCCATCAAGGACTGCCTCTACGTCCGGAGTGCCTCGGAACTCCCGTATGGGAGAACCGAGAGGCTCACCAGAGCCCATGGCATGCTTTGGCGGTTGCCAGCCCGAAGGAGAAGATGTGCTGCATCTG
Source organism: Aegilops tauschii subsp. strangulata (assembly GCF_002575655.3). NCBI lineage: Eukaryota > Viridiplantae > Streptophyta > Magnoliopsida > Poales > Poaceae > Aegilops > Aegilops tauschii. The sequence continues at coordinate 8,437,209 of NC_053039.3, forward strand.
GTTGTAGTTCTGGATGGGTGTGTTGAGGAACTCAGTGTCTTTGGAATGCTCCTAAGAAAGAAGCACAAGCGTTTTTAGTTGCGAGTAGGCAATGCCTATGACTTTGCTATGCTTAATGCTTGTCACTAGGGCCCGAGTGCCATGATTTCAGATCTGGACATAGTAAGTTTTTATGAATATATTTGTGTTCTTGATCATACCTGCAAGTTGTATGCACCTGTTATCATTCCGAACCCTACACCACAAAGTGACAACAATTAGGATACTCTACGGGGATGACATTAATTTGTGGATTACATGTATTCGCTATGTGATAATGCTTTGTTCCGGTTCTCTATTAAAGGAGCATCTTAATTACTCTTAGTTCCCATTAGGAGGGAAGGCAAGACAAAAGATGTTATGCAAGTTATTATCGCAAGCACGTATGACTATATACGGAATACATGTCTACATATGACTGATGAATTGGAGTTAGTTTGTTATCGCTCTAGGTTATGACCGTTGCATATTGTATCTCATCCGAACACCCCATAGTTACTCCATACCTATACTTTTCTGCTATTGCCATGGTTAAATTCACTACTACTCTGCTCGTTACAAACTTGTTACTATTTCTGCTATTGTTACTGTTACTCTATCACTACTGCTATCATATTACTATGCTAATAGTAAATTGCTGCAAGGAAGTTATCTCTTAAGTGTGGTTGAATTGACAACTCAACTGCTAAGACTTCTAAATATTCTTTGGCTCCCCTTGTGTCTAATCAATAAATTTGGGATGAAATATTACCCTCGTAGTCTGTTGCAATTCCCTATACTTGTGGGTCATCAGTACCCAAAGAAGGAGTAGTGTGGGTCGATCTTGGAGCACCAAGGGACTTTTCAATGCCAGTGATGTGAGTCTAAGTTCTTGGTTCATCACTTGCACATTCAAAAGAAATCCATGATATGGCATCCAAGAGATTAGAATAATAAGATGAAGAGTAGAATATTCTTGAAGCAATGATTACAAATGGACTGAGCCAAAATATGTCGGGGGAGAGTTGAAGACAGAATATGAGTTGTAAAATTAAACTTCTTGATATGTTCTTTTAATAAATTATGTATTAGTATGTAGTGGAGGAGCGAGAAGAAATTTGTAGGGGTGGGGGGCAAAGGCTAATTTTCCCCCATATAAGCCCTCCCATAAATAAATTCTTCAATAATTGATCCAAACATGGGGGGGGGGGGCATTGGCCCCCTCAGCTAATAAATACCTCGACCTCTCCTAGTAAGTTGATATGTTGAGACCCTTACCTAAATACCCCTTCTGTGATGACCTTGTTTTCCTCCACAAAATAACCCAGGCGAGGTGCTAGGATGACCACTAGTACAGCGGCAACCACACCCAAAGTTATCTTCTCCTTCTTCTTTTCATCTACATACATTCATACAATATTATTCAAAATGAAAAGTTTAGCTTATAAGAATTAGGAGTATTCAGTATTTCCTTGTGTTATCAACTTACCTTTGCTTGCATTGGAGGAGAATGCGGAAAAATTACGGATTGGCTCGCCATTGAAAAACTTGTAAAGTTGAAACTCATAGCTACACCACGGCGAAGCAGACCTGTGATGTGACCATCCGGTCAAACTGCTGGCAGACCACAAATCATCGAGACAGTCTCCACACTCTACAGGCATCAAACTCTGATACACACAACATCAAGCCGTAGGCGGAGTACTTGGTGCCTTCAATGTTTATCTCCTCGACTGCAGTGGCTAACGTCTCAAACATGTTTGTTGCCAGGCTTGCTACACTAGCAATAAGTGCACCGATTCCCATGTCAAATGCCTTGCTTTGCACGGTGGCAGTATCAACCTATTCCACTAATATGGTGCTGACTTGTGATGTCTAATTGATCAGGTGTCCAGAAATTTGAAGTGTGCAAAAGATCGAAAATGATGGTTACTTCCTTTCTCAGCACACAAGAAACATGTGCCTTCTGGATGGCTTCATCGATGTAGGTGCTGCATCTGGAGGTGTCTCGGCACTGTGCTAGGGCATAGGTAGCTCTCCTAACACGATAGTCTATCCCGCGAATAATACCGGAGAAGTCACCACCTTAGCTATGGGGGCATTGGCCCCCTCGGCTAATAAATAGCTTGGCCTCTCCTAGTAAGTTGGTATGTTGACACCCTTACATAAATACTCCTTCTATGACCGATGACCTTGTTTTCCTCCATAGAATAACCCAAGAGAGGAGTGCCATAAATACTCCTTCTATGACCGATGACCTTGTTTTCCTCCATAGAATAACCCAAGAGAGGAGTGCCAGGATGACCACTAGTATAGAGGCAACCACACACCCAAAATTATTTTTTCTTTCTTCTCCTTCTTCTTATCATCTACATACATTCATATAGTATTATTCAGAATGAAAACTTTAGCTTATAAGAATTAGTAGTATTCAATGTTTCCTTGTGTTATCAACTTACCTTTGCGTGCGTTCGAGGAGAATGTGGCAAAATTCTGCATTGGTTCGTCATTGAAAAAACTTGTAAAGGTGAAACTAGTAGCTGCACCACGGTGAAGCAGACCTCTGACCTGACCATCCGATCAAACCGCTGGCAGACCACAAATCATCGAGACAGCCTCCACACTCTACACACATCAAATTCCGGTACCCACTACGCCAAGCTGTAGGCGTAGTACTTGGTGCCATCTACATTTATCTCCTGGACTGTAGTGGCCAACCTCTCAAACATGTTTGTTGCCAGGCCTGCTACACTGGCAATATCCGGTGTCAAATTCCTTGCTTTGCACGGTGGCAGTATCAACCTGTTTCCACTGATATGTTGCCGACTTGCAATGTCCACTTGATCATGTCGCCAGAAATTAGAAGTGTGCAAAGATTGTAAATGAGGGTTACTTCCTTTCTCAACACACAAGCAACCTTTGCCTTCTGGATGGCTTCATCAATGCAGGTGCTGCATCTGGAGGTGTCTCGGCATTGCCTCTATTGAAAAAGGCAGTGCCTATGAGGCGCTTAGGCATGCTTAGGCACTAGGCGATGGCCAAAAGCCTCGCCTAGGGCATAAATGGAAGTCTAGGCAGGGCAAGCAAGAAATTGTCTATGCAAGCGAGAGATCATTCCATATTGCATTGATATGCAAATGGGTCATGTTCAATGGTAGTAGATTGTAGTTAACTTATTTACACGCCCTAAATTAATATTAGTACACATATAATAACCACAGATACACCCTGATAGTAAAAGCTATATTGTCGCCTAGGCCGCGTCTAGGGCGCTTAAGCACCGCCTAGGCACTAGGCGAAGGCCAACAACCTCGCTTACGTCTACCACTTTTTCCAACCTTGGGAAATGGTATTCAGTGTGAAAAACAAGGGGGCAGTTAGCTAACCGCGACATGGCCGGTGTAGTGCTCTGCCTCCAGAACGATCGAACAAGTGTTCTGATCCCATGAGGCGCCGCTAAGGTTTCTGAGCTTGGACACTTGGATCCATCGAGCTCTCCACTTCCTGAGGTGGTTGTACACTAGGTTGGCAGTCACCTCTTGGCCACAAAACTCGAACACCTGCTTCACAACGGTGTTCAAGTGCACCTCCTTGAAGCCCTTGTCAGTCCTAACCCCACTAGGGATGAGCTCACACATCTTGTTCAGCACAAACATGGACATGAATGGCTGCCACTTCATATTGTTCCCCCTACCATCCTTCTTTGCATTTGTGGTTGCCGCCAGTGCAGCGGCAGTTGGCTCAACGAGCACAACTGGCAAAAAAAGAGAACCGGCGGGTGATACCTGGAACACATATGAATCAAGAGGAATCTGCCCATCGAGGGGGGGGGGCTTGGAGTCCTCGACATAGGACGCACCGTACTGGCTGTCGGACATGCAAGGGTCTGCCTGAGATCTTGGGTCTGCATGGTCATGTCCTATAATCATAGCACACATGGATAGTAAGCATAACACAACAGTATCGGACGATCTATGAAAGGAAGAGCACGCATTGACAGTAAGCATAGCACACAGGGTACCAGACGATCTATGAAAGGAGGAGCATACATGACAACTAGCTATGAATGTGTTCATCACTATCACAGTATTCTACCATGCTACAAATCCACCACAAATAGCTACCACAACATCACAATCTACCGCATTGACGGTAAGCATAGCACACAAACTGCATGAATCAACCCTACCACATGCTTGCACATCAAACCCTACAACCACATGCTCTCCTATCCAGATACAACAAATAGAGAGAAGAGGGTGATTGAACTCGCATAGGCCATTGCTGCAACTTAAGGTGGACGTGGGAACGGTCGGAGAGGGTGAGGACAGGAGTCGTCGCCACCATGGACCGCCCGCCGGTGAAGAAGCGCCGGTTACCTGCTCATCGGTCTCGATGCGCGTCGGCGGGAAAGCTCGAAAGGGGGGAGAAGAGTGGAGGGACTTTGGGCGGTGAGAGGAGGGGGCTAAATAGGGGCGACCGATTCGGCGGGAGGTGAGCCGAAATCCTCCCGTAGATTTTTCGGAGACGCGCGCGAGCTCGCGGCAAATCGCTGGTCGCATGAGCTCAGCGCCGCGTTCCCCTCCCCTGCTTCGCCCGGGCCTGGCTCTCCAGAAATTGCCGATTCGGGCGTAGCTGTTGGGCCTGGCCAGGAGGTGTTTTAAACTTGTGCGATGCAGGCCGAACAGTGTATGCGGGCTACCAAACAGAGCGGATTCTTCCCGTGCGGGCCTGTTTGGTCCATATGCAGGCAACCAAACACGCCCCTACAGAAAATTAAAGAGAACCTTGCATGGTCCATCCATATGCACACATGCACCAAGATCCAAGACAAGGCCCATAATGAACGCATGAAAATTATAAATGCTAAAGGAAAATAGGGCGTGCGTGATCTTGTCTGTCTCCATGGAACAAGGTCCATAATATCAGGGGTGGCATATTTTTGGCTACATATTCGCAGGCAACACTATTGGCACATGGAATCAGGTCCAATCAACCGATGATAAGGCCAATCCAATCCTGGCATTTTATTCCCGGCCATACCACCCAGGAGAGTGAGCAGTGGGAATGAAAGGATTGCTTGTGACCGAATTAAAAGATGAATAGTGTGCACCACTACAGAACCGGCTATCACCGCCGGTTCCAAAGTGGCCTTCACTGTCGGATATGAAACCGGCAGCTGGCAACCAGTAGTGATTAAAGTTTTAGATTCCGATGCAAAAAATATCATGTAGGGTATCGAGATTTTCATTTACACGGTACCCGAAAAATATCATACGATTATCAGATAATTTTTTTGTGTGAATGAATTTTGAATTCAAACAAAATTTAATCAACATTCATTCCAATTCAAAATTTAGGATGCTTTGCTCGGTAAGGATATTTCTCATAGGGTATCGAGTTACGCAGTTACAGTAACCAAATTTTTCGCCCGGTAACCGAATCCTTGTTACCCATAGCCACTGGCATCACCTTGGAGGGAAAGATTCAATGTGACCACTGAAGCAATATAGCTAGCATTTGTCCGATTTGGTAGCAATCATCATCAATCGCTTGTTATTACACATGAGTAGACAAGACGGTTAGGTGAGAAGAAGATGAGGTGCCGGAGCTATTCAGTTTGTTGGTTCGCAGGACGAGAAGCATATCACGTGAAGGGTTTTCTGTAAATGTGTCCCTATATCTGACGCATCCATTCGGGATCATAGGGATGAGACGCCACGTTTTCAGGTTTTCATCACAAGAGAATTTTCATCAGATATGTTCCCGCGAATATTTGATATTGCTCGTGCTGTAGTTTCCAAAATTTTAATTGTAGCCAAATTCTCATGCATCGAACTCATGCCAGGGAAGCCACCAACCACAACAATGTTGCATGGATATGGCACCCTACAACTTTTTCATGAATGGTGTGATAGGGATTTGATAGGTTAGTCCAATAGTCACCAGGCCATGCATGAAAGGATTTTAATCAACCGAATATGCCTTATTTCAATTTAACCGTCACTTTTTATGATAAATGGTGTTTTTATTGACTTATATTGAAGCATCAAGGAATACTAAACATAATGGGTATTCATCCGGCCTCTGCATGACTAAGATTTATACAACCATCACCAACACATGCACACAAATGGAACAAGCTTCCAAGAGCAAATACATACAAGACCGAATCTATGCATCTGTGGTAGAAAAAGAAAAAACCCGAAGCGATTAAACATTAATCAACAAAGGACATCAATTACCCTTGGTATCAACCATCTCTTGACAACACAAGGATTATGAGGAAGGTTCTTCAAAAACAACACCTGCAAGAAGGGAACGATGCATATACGACGCCGTTGCTGGATGCAACCGCCGAAGGTCGGATCTTGACCTTTTACTCTGAAGATCAAGTCTGAATAAACTCCTAGCAATGCCTTCAGCAAGGTCATGAAGCAAAAATATCGCCATTCTAGGTAATACAACTAGAGTCAAGCCTAGGGTCCCCCCCCCCCTAGCTCGAGACCAGGTACTTGAGAAGCACCACCAAACCGAAGTCCACTTGTGTTGTTGCATCCACTTTCCATGATCCTAGTAGTTCACACATACGGGAAGTCAATGGTGAGGGAGGAAGGTCACTGGCATTGCCAATATCCTGATTCTGGACGCTCTGGCAACCCCGCACCATCCTCACAAGTAGCAATCTGAGAAGGATATGCATCAGACGATGCACATGCGACCACTTGTTCCCCATTGCTTCCAGTAGCATAGGACCACGGCGGCAACTGCCTGTCCGAGAGAGGACCACAATTGTCGTCCGTGAACTAGAGGATCGTGGGATCGCTGTCTCCAGTGTGGTTGCTGCTACACAATCTTCACTTGTCTCAAGCCACTGCTCTTATTTCGCATCACACCGCCATGAGTAGACGATGGGAAGGACCCCGCCATCATAGGAGCTCGGGGTACGCAACCATCACAACAAGGGCTAGAGGGAGCGACAGTCAGAGCGGACACCGCCTGACCAAGAAAGCGTCGCACCGCCCAATAGGTCCAGTGTCAATTGCCACATGGACGTAGCGAGTGCCATTGTGAGGCTCGCCGCGGTAGATCGCAACACCCTGGATCTATAGTTTCATGGCCTTGGTCATGCGATAGGATCAGCATCATGGATGGTGTGTAGCCTCTCACCTAAGAGCCGAACCCGCATAGGCAAAGACCACCGGGTTTGAGATTGCTAAGCCTAGAGCCGTTGTCGAGCCGCTGCGAGGCAACGCCAAGCGGTAGAGGAACCGCCAACCCAATTTGGGGTGAGCTCGCCGCAGTCATGGCACGCACTAGCGGCAACTACGGGGAGAAAAGGCATCGACGGGAGGGATGCTAGGGGTGGCGACTACGGTTCCTCGTAGGTCACTTGCACGTGAGCGACATAGGAGTCGAGAAACGATCCTTCTTGGCTAAGGGCATTTCAAATGTGGATCACCAAAACGCGGGGAAATGTCCGACCGGATAGTCCAGACACTTTAGGCCTCCAACACAAGTCACCAAATTGAGCCAGACTGGTCCTTGACGTCAGAAATCTCACAACCCAGCCCAAATCACTACGCCACAACACTTGATTGGGGGCATTCAACTGCCGGGAGAAAAACTTGTCCACCGAAACTGCTCGTGCATTTTACGACCCATACTCTGCCAGGAGAATTATGAAGGAAATATGCCCTAGAGGCAATAATAAAGTTATTATTTATTTCCTTATATCATGATAAATGTTTATTATTGATGCTAGAATTGTATTAACCGGAAACATAATACTTGTGTGAATACATAGACAAAAAGAGTGTCACTAGTATGCCTCTACTTGACTAGCTCATTGATCAAAGATGGTTATGTTTCCTAACCATTGACATGAGTTGTCATTTGATTAACGGGATCACATCATTAGGAGAATGATGTGATTGACTTGACCCATTCCGTTAGCTTAGCACTCGATCGTTTAGTATGTTGCTATTGCTTTCTTCATGACTTATACATGTTCCTATGACTATGAGATTATGCAACTCCCGTTTACCGGAGGAACACTTTGTGTGCTACCAAACGTCACAACGTAACTGGGTGATTATAAAGGTGCTCTACAGGTGTTTCCGAAGGTACTTGTTGGGTTAGCGTATTTCGAGATTAGGATTTGTCACTCGGATTGTCGGAGAGGTATCTCTGGGCCCACTCAGTAATGCACATCACATAAGCCTTGCAAGCATTGCAACTAATGAGTTAGTTGTGAGATGATGTATTATGGAATGAGTAAAGAGACTTGCCGGTAACAAGATTGAACTAGGTATTGAGATACCGACGATCGAATCTCGGGTAAGTAACATACCGATGACAAAGGGAACAACGTATGTTGTTATGCGGTTTGACCGATAAGATCTTCGTAGAATATGTGGGAGCCAATATGAGCATCCAGGTTTCGCTATTGGTTATTGACCGGAGACGTGTCTCGGTCATGTCTACATAGTTCTCGAACCCGTAGGGTCCGCACGCTTAAAGTTAGATGACGGTTATATTATGAGTTTACGTATTTTGATGTACCGAAGGTAATTCGGAGTCCCGGATGTGATCACGGACATGACAAGGAGTCTTGAAATGTTCGAGACATGAAGATTGATATATTGGACGACTATATTCGGACACCGGAATGGTTCCGGGGGTTATCGGATACATACCGGAGTACCGGGGGTTCAATGGTCCTACATGGGCCTTAGTGGAGAAGAGGAGAGGCGGCCAGGACAAGGAGGGGGGGCGGCGCCCCCCCTTTTCCTTCCTCTCTTCCTCCTCCTTCCCCCCTTCTCCTAATCCAACTAGGAAGGGAGGGAGTCCTACTCCCGGTGGGAGTAGGACTCCTCCTGGCGCGCCACCTCCTGGCCGGCCGCCTCTCCCCCCCCCTTGCTCCTTTATATACGGGGGCAGGGGGCACCCCAGAGACACAACAATTGATCATTGATCTCTTAGCCGTGTGCGGTGCCCCCCTCCACCATAATCCACCTCGATCATATCGTAGCAGTGCTTAGGCGAAGCCCTGCGTCAGTAGAACATCAACATTGTCACCACGCCGTCGTGCTGACGAAACTCTCCCTCAACACTCGGCTGGATCGGAGTTCGAGGGACGTCATCGACCTGAACGTGTGCTGAACTCGGAGGTGCCGTGCGTTCGGTACTTGATCGGTCAGATCATGAAGACGTACGACTACATCAACCGCGTTGTGCTAACGCTTCCGCTTTCGGTCTATGAGGGTACGTGGACACACTCCCCCCTCTCGTTGCTATGCATCACCATGATCTTGCATGTGCGTAGGATTTTTTTTGAAATTACTACGTTCCCCAACAGTGGTATCAGAGCCTGGTTTTATGCGTTGATGTTATATGCACGAGTAGAACACAAGTGAGTTGTGGGCGATACAAGTCATACTGCTTACCAGCATGTCATACTTTGGTTCGGCGGTATTGTTGGATGAAGCGGCCCGGACCGACATTACGCGTACGCTTACGCGAGACTGGTTCTACCGACGTGCTTTGCACACAGGTGGCTGGCGGGTGTCAGTTTCTCCAACTTTAGTTGAACCGAGTGTGGCTACGCCCGGTCCTTGAGAAGGTTAAAACAGCACTAACTTAATGAACTATCGTTGTGGTTTTGATGCGTAGGTAAGAACGGTTCTTGCTCAGCCCGTAGCAGCCACGTAAAACTTGCAACAACAAAGTAGAGGACGTCTAACTTGTTTTTGCAGGGCATGTTGTGATGTGATATGGTCAAGGCATGATGCTATATTTTATTGTATGAGATGATCATGTTTTGTAACCGAGTTATCGGCAACTGGCAGGAGCCATATGGTTGTCGCTTTATTGTATGCAATGCAATCGTCCTGTAATGCTTTACTTTATCACTAAGCGGAAGCGATAGTCGTAGAAGCATAAATTGGCGAAACGACAACGATGCTACGATGGAGATCAAGGTGTCGCGCCGGTGACGATGGTGATCTTAACGGTGCTTCGGAGATGGAGATCACAAGCACAAGATGGTGATAGCCATATCATATCACTTATATTGATTGCATGCGATGTTTATCTTTTATGCATCTTATCTTGCTTTGATTGACGGTAGCATTATAAGATGATCTCTCACTAAATTATCAAGGTATAAGTGTTCTCCCTGAGTATGCACCGTTGCGATAGTTCTTCGTGCTGAGACACCACGTGATGATCGGGTGTGATAGGCTCTACGTTCAAATACAACGGGTGCAAAACAGTTGCACACGCGGAATACTCAAGTTAAACTTGACGAGCCTAGCATATAACAGACATGGCCACGGAACCCTGAGACCGAAAGGTCGAGCGTGAATCATATAGTAGATATGATCAACATAATGATGTTCACCATTGAAACTACTCCATCTCACGTGATGATCGGACATGGTTTAGTTGATATGGATCACGTGATCACTTAGAGGATTAGAGGGGTGTCTATCTAAGTGGGAGTTCTTAAGTAATATGATTAATTGAACTTAAATTTATCATGAACTTAGTACCTGATAGTATCTTGCTTGTCTATGTTGTTGTAGATAGATGGCCCGTGCTGTTGTTCCGTTGAATTTTAATGCGTTCCTTGAGAAAGCAAAGTTGAAAGATGATGGTAGAAATTACACGGACTGGGTCCGTAACTTGAGGATTATCCTCATTGCTGCACAAAAGAATTATGTCCTGGAAGCACCGCTAGGTGCCAAACCTGCTGCAGGAGCAACACCAGATGTTATGAACGTCTGGCAGAGCAAAGCTGATGACTACTCGATAGTTCAGTGTGCCATGCTTTACGGCTTAGAACCGGGACTTCAACAACGTTTTGAACGTCATGGAGCATATGAGATGTTCCAGGAGTTGAAGTTAATATTTCAAGCAAATGCCCGGATTGAGAGATATGAAGTCTCCAATAAGTTCTACAGCTGCAAGATGGAGGAGAATAGTTCTGTCAGTGAGCATATACTCAGAATGTCTGGGTATAACAATCACTTGATTCAACTGGGAGTTAATCTTCCGGATGATAGCGTCATTGACAGAATTCTTCAATCACTGCCACCAAGCTACAAGAGCTTCGTGATGAACTATAACATGCAAGGGATGGATAAGACGATTCCCGAGCTCTTCGTAATGCTAAAGGCTGCGGAGGTAGAAATCAAAAAGGAGCATCAAGTGTTGATGGTCAATAAGACCACCAGTTTCAAGAAAAAGGGCAAAGGGAAGAAGAAGGGGAACTTCAAGAAGAACAGCAAACAAGTTGCTGCTCAAGAGAAGAAACCCAAGTCTTGACCTAAGCCTGAGACTGAGTGCTTCTACTGCAAGCAGACTGGTCACTGGAAGCGGAACTGCCCCAAGTATTTGGCGGATAAGAAGGATGGCAAGGTGAACAAAGGTATATGTGATATACATGTTTTTGATGTGTACCTTACTAATGCTCGCAGTAACACCTGGGAATTTGATACTGGTTCTGTTGCTAATATTTGCAACTCGAAACAGGGGCTACGGATTAAGCGAAGATTGGCTAAGGACGAGGTGACGATGCGGGTGGGAAATGGTTCCAAAATCGATGTGATCGCGGTCGGCACGCTACCTCTACATCTACCTTCGGGATTAGTTTTAGACCTGAATAATTGTTATTTGGTGACAGCGTTGAGCATGAACATTATATCTGGATCTTGTTTTATGCGAGACGGTTATTCATTTAAATCAGAGAATAATGGTTGTTCTATTTATATGAGTAATATCTTTTATGGTCATGCACCCTTGAAGAGTGGTCTATTTTTGTTGAATCTCGATAGTAGTGATACACATATTTATAATATTGAAGCCAAAAGATGCAGAGTTGATAATGATAGTGCAACTTATTTGTGGCACTGCCGTTTAGGTCATATTGGTGTAAAGCGCATGAAGAAACTCCATTCCGATGGACTTTTGGAATCACTTGATTATGAATCACTTGGTACTTGCGAACCATGCCTCATGGGCAAGATGACTAAAACGCCGTTCTCCGGAACTATGGAGCGAGCAACAAATTTGTTGGAAATCATACATACAGATGTATGTGGTCCGATGAATGTTGAGGCTCGTGGCGGGTATCGTTATTTTCTCACCTTCACAGATGATTTGAGCAGATATGGGTATATCTACTTAATGAAACATAAGTCTGAAACATTTGAAAAGTTCAAAGAATTTCAGAGTGAAGTTGAAAATCATCGTAACAAGAAAATAAAGTTTCTATGATCTGATTGTGGAGGAGAATATTTGAGTTACAAGTTTGGTCTTCATTTGAAACAATGCGGAATAGTTTCGCAACTCACGCCACCCGGAACACCACAGCGTAATGGTGTGTCCGAATGTCGTAATCGTACTTTACTAGATATGGTGCGATCTATGATGTCTCTTACTGATTTACCGCTATCGTTTTGGGGTTATACTTTAGAGACGGCTGCATTCACGTTAAATAGGGCACCATCAAAATCCGTTGAGACGACGCCTTATGAACTACGGTTTGGCAAGAAACCAAAGTTGTCGTTTCTTAAAATTTGGGGCTGCGATGCTTATGTGAAAAGCTTCAACCTGATAAACTCGAACCCAAATCGGAGAAATGTGTCTTCATAGGATACCCAAAAGAGACTGTTGGGTACACCTTCTATCACAGATCCGAAGGCAAGACTTTTGTTGCTAAATTTGGAATCTTTCTGGAGAAGGAGTTTCTCTCGAAAGAAGTGAGTGGGAGGAAAGTAGGACTTGATGAGGTAACTGTACCTGCTCCCTTATTGGAAAGTAGTTCATCATAGAAACCGGTTTCTGTGACATCTACACCAATTAGTGAGGAAGCTAATGATATTGATCATGAAACTTCAGATCAATTTACTACTGAACCTTGTAAGTCAACCAGAGTAAGATCCGCACCAGAATGGTACGGTAATCCTGTTCTGGAGGTTATGTTACTAGACCATGACGAACCTACGAACTATGAAGAAGCGATGGTGAGCCCAGATTCCGCAAAATGGCTTGAGGCCATGAAATCAGAGATGGGATCCATGTATGAGAACAAAGTGTGGACTTTGGTTGACATGCCCGATGATCGGCAAGCCATCGAGAATAAATGGATCTTCAAGAAGAAGAATGACGCTGACGGTAATGTTACTTTCTATAAAGCTCGACTTGTTGCAAAAGGTTTTCGACAAGTTCAAGGGATTGACTACGATGAGACTTTCTCACCCGTAGCAATGCTTAAGTCTGTCCGAATCATGTTAGCAATTGCCGCATTTTATGATTATGAAATTTGGCAAATGGATGTCAAAACTGCATTCCTGAATAGATTTCTAGAAGAAGAGTTGTATATGATGCAACCAGAAGGTTTTGTCGATCCAAAGGGAGCTAACAAAGTGTGCAAGCTCCAGCGATCCATTTATGGACTGGTGCAAGCCTCTCGGAGTTGGAATAAACGCTTTGATAGTGTGATCAAAGCATTTGGCTTTATACAGACTTTTGGAGAAGCCTGTATCTACAAGAAAGTGAGTGGGAGCTCTGTAGCTTTTCTGATATTATATGTGGATGACATATTGCTGATTGGAAATGATATAGAATTTTTGGATAGCATAAAGGGATACTTGAATAAGAGTTTTTCAATGAAGGACCTCGGTGAAGCTGCTTACATATTGGGCATTAAGATCTATAGAGATAGATCAAGACGCTTAATTGGACTTTCACAAAGCACATACCTTGACAAAGTTTTGAAGAAGTTCAAAATGGATCAAGCAAAGAAAGGGTTCTTGCCTGTGTTACAAGGTGTGAAGTTGAGTAAGACTCAATGCCCGACCACTGCAGAAGATAGAGAAAAGATGAAAGATGTTCCCTATGTTTCAGCCATAGGCTCTATCATGTATGCAATGCTGTGTACCAGACCTGATGTGTGCCTTGCTATAAGTTTAGCAGGGAGGTACCAAAGTAATCCAGGAGTGGATCACTGCACAGCGGTCAAGAACATCCTGAAATACCTGAAAAGGACTAAGGATATGTTTCTCGTTTATGGAGGTGACAAAGAGCTAGTCGTAAATGGTTACGTCGATGCAAGCTTTGACACTGATCCGGACGATTCTAAATCGCAAACCGGATACGTGTTTACATTGAACGGTGGAGCTGTCAGTTGGTGCAGTTCTAAACAAAGCGTTGTGGCGGGATCTACGTGTGAAGCGGAGTACATAGCTGCTTCGGAAGCAGCGAATGAAGGAGTCTGGATGAAAGAGTTCATATCCGATCTAGGTATCATACGTAATGCATCGGGACCAATGAAAATCTTTTGTGACAATACTGGTGCAATTGCCTTGGCAAAGGAATCCAGATTTCACAAGAGAACCAAGCACATCAAAAGACACTTCAACTCCATCCGGGATCTAGTCCAGGTGGGAGACATAGAAATTTGCAAGATACATACGGATCTGAATGTTGCAGACCCGTTGACTAAGCCTCTTCCACGAGCAAAACATGATCAGCACCAAGAATCCATGGGTGTTAGAATCATTACTGTGTAATCTAGATTATTGACTCTAGTGCAAGTGGGAGACTGAAGGAAATATGCCCTAGAGGCAATAATAAAGTTATTATTTATTTCCTTATATGATGCTAAATGTTTATTATTCATGCTAGAATTGTATTAACCGTAAACATAATACTTGTGTGAATACATAGACAAAAAGAGTGTCACTAGTATGCCTCTACTTGACTAGCTCGTTGATCAAAGATGGTTATGTTTCCTAACCATTGACATGAGTTGTCATTTGATTAACGGGATCACATCATTAGGAGAATGATGTGATTGACTTGACCCATTTCGTTAGCTTAGCACTCGATCGTTTAGTATGTTGCTATTGCTTTCTTCATGACTTATACATGTTCCTATGACTATGAGATTATGCAACTCCCGTTTACCGGAGGAACACTTTGTGTGCTACCAAACGTCACAACGTAACTGGGTGATTATAAAGGTGCTCTACAGGTGTTTCCGAAGGTACTTGTTGGGTTGGCGTATTTCGAGATTAGGATTTGTCACTCCGATTGTCGGAGAGGTATCTCTGGGCCCACTCAGTAATGCACATCACATAAGCCTTGCAAGCATTGCAAATAATGAGTTAGTTGTGAGATGATGTATTACGGAACGAGTAAAGAGACTTGCCGGTAACGAGATTGAACTAGGTATTGAGATACCGACGATCGAATCTCGGGCAAGTAACATACCGATGACAAAGGGAACAACGTATGTTGTTATGCGGTTTGACCGATAAGATCTTCGTAGAATATGTGGGAGCCAATATGAGCATCCAGGTTGCGCTATTGGTTATTGACCGGAGACGTGTCTCGGTCATGTCTACATAGTTCTCGAACCCGTAGGGTCCGCACGCTTAAAGTTAGATGATGGTTATATTATGAGTTTATGTATTTTGATGTACCGAAGGTAGTTCGGAGTCCCGGATGTGATCACGGACATGACAAGGAGTCTCAAAATGTTCGAGACATGAAGATTGATGTATTGGACGATTATATTCGGACACCGGAATGGTTCCGGGGGTTATCAGATACATACCGGAGTACCGGGGGTTACCGGAACCCCCCTGGGGGTTTAATGGGCCTACATGGGCCTTAGTGGAGAAGAGGAGAGGCGGCCAAGGCAGGCCACGTGCCCCTCCCCCTCTAGTCCGAATTGGATAAGGAGGGGGGCGGCGCCCCCCCTTTTCCTTCCTCAGTTCCTCCTCCTTCCCCCCTTCTCCTAATCCAAGTAGGAAGGGAGGGAGTCCTACTCCTGGTGGGCACCCCAAAGACACAACAATTGATCATTGATCTGTTAGCCGTGTGCGGTGCCCCCCTCCACCATAATCCACCTCGATCATATCGTAGCAGTGCTTAGGCGAAGCCCTGCGTCGATAGAACATCTACATCGTCACCACGCCGTCGTGCTGATGAAACTCTCCCTCAACACTCGGCTGGATCGGAGTTCGAGGGACGTCATCGAGCTGAACGTGTGCTGAACTCGGAGGTGCCGTGCTGTAACACCCCGGATGTAACTTTCCATAATTATAACTCCAACTCTTGCCATTTCCGGCTACGTGATATGTTATTTCCTTCGTGGTTGGGTTTTTGTCGTTTGTTTTGCATTTTTTTCATGTCATGCATTTCATCTCATGTCATCGTCCGCATTGCATCGGCATTGTTTTCTTAAAACTCTTAGTCCGTTCGTGGTTGCCGCGTCTCTGGGTTGTTATCGTTGTCCATTCCAAGACCAACCACACACTTGCACACATTGGTCTTATCTCCCTCCGCACAACCACCGACCCCCCTCTTGCGCGCGTCCGAAAACTGCTCCGAACCCGACCCGCTCTGTCGTTACCAATGAGTCCGGATCATCCCCAAACATCCCCTATTTGTCTTCGGTTTCTCTTTTGGACTTCCTAAGCCTATTTTTCTCGGACCGTCTGATTTCGATCCGAGGGTCGAGATAGCCCCTATCCTAAACCCACTTGATATATATATTGATCCAACCCTAGCCCTAACAATCTGTAACATCCATCCATTCCTCCCCGCCGCCATTTCCTCCACCCGGTCTCCCTCTCCCTCGGGATCTTCCCAGATCCATCTCGTAACCCGCCACCAGCAACCGAAGCCTCCACCGCCACCTCCTCTGCTCCCGAGGCCCGAGCGTCCTCTCGTCCAGGAGCACGAGCCCCTCGTCACCGCGCCGCCCCGGCGAGCCTGCCAGCCGATGACCTCGACCTCAGGCCGTCCCACTCTCCTTCCTCCCCTCTCTCTTGTATTCCTCGCTCTCTCTAATATCTCCAGCCCTCTCTGTGCTGTGGGTTAACAGGAGCGATGCAAGGAGCTCATCCATGGCGCCCGAAGCATGGAGCTCCGCTCCGTTCGCTGGATCTGTCCACCGCTGCCCTGAACTGAACCACCATGTCTAGATCCGGCGCTGCCCCACCGTCTTCGACCTTCCTCTGCGTGCCCACAAGATCCACCGCCGCCTGCGTTCGCGCCAAGTGCTCAGCTGTTCGACGCCACCAGGGAGTCGTCGCCCCCGCCAAGTCCCTGCGCCCCGGCCTCGTCCCTGCCTCCAGGTCGCCGCTCTGCCGTCGGAGACCAAGCTGTCGGAGCCCCAATCCCCTGCGCCTCTCCGCCGCCCCGCCAAGTCCCTCTGCTGCGTCGCCCGCCCGCTCGCTTCGTCTGCTTCGAACGAGACGACCAGCGCCGCCCCCTCGTTGACTTGTCCAGCGCCAGCATGGACGAGTGCCCCACACGAGCCCTCCTCTGCCTCGCCAAGTCCCCAGCGCCCAGCCGGCCTGCTTCCTTCCTGGGCTTGGCCCATGGGTGAGCAGCTCCCCGTCCTTTCCTCTGTTGGGCTTCCTGTTTAGATGCGGCCCGTATCATGCTTTTTTTCCAGCTCTGCGAATTTAGACTTTATCCAGGAGTTTACAGTTTTGCAGAAAACCCCTCCATGTTCATGCATATAATAACTAATTAACCGTGCATCGGATTAAAATGATTTAAATATGAAAAGTGCTTAGAATTTTATCTAGTTTCATAATCTGCTATTTTCATCCATGTTTAAAATGTTTAACTTGCTGTTTGTTTAAATTTGCATAAATGCCATGTTAAAATGTTTTATTTCATAAGTAATTAACCGTAGCTCCGAATTTAATAAATTATATATGTAAATGGGGTAGAAAAATGCCTACTTTAACATGGTGCACTTTATTTTGCTGTTTAACAACATTAAAATTGTGTATCGGGCAGAACAGTAGCAAATCTAAAATATGGACATGAGGATTTTCCGGAATTGTTGTTTGTTGTTTCGGCCTCATTTAAACTTGCCTAAATAGATAGTTTATTCATGCTTCACCCCTTGCCATGTTTAATAACATTTAATATTGTTGGGTACATAAACGAGAGAGAACTAAATAATCGTATGTGGTGTTTCGTCAATATGCAACTCGTTGCATATTGAGCTCCACTTAATTTGTAGTGTTGTTTGTTGCACTTTGCCATGCCATGCTCCTTAAATCGGACATGCATCATACTTGATTTTGCATCATGCCATGCTTATGTGATGGTTGTTTACCATGTTGCTTGCTTATTTCCGGTTTACGTCTCCCGTTAGCTTCGGTTTCGTTCCGGAGTTGTGAGGATTCGTTCGACTACGTCCGTTCTTCTTCTTCATGGACTCGTTCTTCTTTCTAGCGAGATTTCAGGCAAGATGACCATACCCTCGAAATCACTTCTATCTTTGCTTGCTAGTTGTTCGCTCTATTTCTATGCCGCGCTACCTACCACTTGCTATATCATGCCTCCCATATTGCCATGTCAAGCCTCTAACCCACCATTCCTAGCAAACCGTTGTTTGGCTAAGTTACCGCTTTTGCTCAGCCCCTCTTATAGCGTTGCTAGTTGCAGGTGAAGATGAAGTTTGTTCCATGTTGGAGCATGGATATGTTGGGATATCACAATATCTCTTATTTAATTAATGCATCTATATACTTGGTAAAGGGTGGAAGGCTTGGCCTTATGCCTGGTGTTTTGTTCCACTCTTGCCGCCCTAGTTTCCGTCATACCGGTGTTATATTCCTTGATTTTTGCGTTCCTTACGCGGTTGGGTGATTTATGGCACCCCCTTGACAGTTCGCTTTGAATAAAATTCCTCCAGCAAGGCCCAACCTTGGTTTTAACATTTGCCACCTAAGCCTTTTTCCCTTGGGTTCTGCAGACTCAAGGGTCATCTTTATTTTAACCCCCCGGGCCAGTGCTCCTCCGAGTGTTGGTCCAAACTAGAGCCCTTTGCAGCGCCACCTCGATGAAACTTGAGGCCTGGTTTAGTTGTACGGACTGCTCATCCGGTGTGCCCTGAGAACGAGATATGTGCAGCTCCTATCAGGATTTGTCGGCACATTCGGGTGGTCTTGCTGGTCTTGTTTTACCATTGTCGAAATGTCTTGTAAACCGGGATTCCGAGACTGATCGGGTCTTCCCGGGAGAAGGAATATCCTTCGTTGACCGTGAGAGCTTATAATGGGCTAAGTTGGGACACCCCTGCAGGGTATTATCTTTCGAAAACCGTGCCCGCGGTTATGAGGCAGATGGGAATTTGTTAATGTTCGGTTGTAGAGAACTTGTCACTTGAGTAAATTAAAATACATCAACCGTGTGTGTAGCCGTGATGGTCTCTTTTCGGCGGAGTCCGGGAAGTGAACACGGTTTGAGTTATGCATGAACGTAAGTAGTTTTAGGATCACTTCTTGATCACTTCTAGCTTCGCGACCGTTCCGTTGCTCCTCTTCTCGCTCTTATTTGCGTATGTTAGCCACCATATATGCTTAGTGCTTGCTGCAGCTCCACCTCACTACCTTCTCCTACCCATAAGCTTAAATAGTTTTGATCTCGCGGGTGTGAGATTGCTGAGTCCTCGTGACTCACAGATTCTACCAAAATAGTTGCAGGTGCCGTTGATACCAGTGCAGGTGACGCAACCGAGCTCAAGTGGGAGTTCGACGAGGACCTTGGTCGTTACTATGTTTTGTTTTCCTGATGATCAGTAGTGGAGCCCAGTTGGGACGATCGGGGATCTAGCATTTGGGGTTATCTTCTTTTCATTTGGATTTGACCGTAGTCGGTCTATGTGTGTATTTTGGATGATGTATGAATTTATTTATGTATTGTGTGAAGTGGCGATTGTAAGCCAACTCTCTTTATCCCATTCTTGTTCATTACATGGGATTGTGTGAAGATGACCCTTCTTGCGACAAAACCTACAATGCGGTTATGCCTCTAAGTCGTGCCTCGACACGTGGGAGATATAGCCGCATCGTGGGCGTTCCAAGTTGGTAATCAGAGCCATCCCCGACTTAGGAGCCCCATGCTTGATCGAATCGCTGGCGTTGTTGAGTCTAGAACAAAATGTTTTGAGTCTTAGGATTATATATATCGGAGAGTAGGATACTTTTTACTCCTCAGTCCCTTCGTCGCTCTGGTGAGGTCGCCTGACGTAGATGTTTTGACTTTCCTCTCCTCAAATTTCACTAATTATTTTTAGGATCACGCGGGTATCTTGGAATCGTTCCGATGGTTTTGTGACAAGAACATTGTTCTTGGTGCCTGCTGACATTTAGGGGTTGTGGCAGTGTCCCAGGGAGTTGAGCTCCGAGGTGTTGTCGTCACAATTTTATCGTTGCAGTTCTGGAATACCTGAGTTTCGCCGACATCGAAAATCTCTTTTATGCAGTTGTTGGTGAGATCACCTCGACGCCACCCAGTACTGGGGCGGGAGTTCGGGAGTATTTCCATAACTCGTACAACAGATGCTTTTCAAAGGTTGAGGTAAATGATTTCCGAAGGTTTCTTGGTTATGTGTTGAAGAATGGACACAACTGGATCTAGGTATTGTTAGTTTGGGTGAGATATATTGCGTCCCCTGTATCCCCAACACCTGATTGCATAAGCAGAAAGTTTCGGGAGTTTATAAGTGGGAATTCAAGTAGCTCCTAGGATATCTTTCCGACAGATGCATGATATGAGATTGGGGTTCGACGTCTAGTGGTCCGCCTATCCACGGTTGGTTTTACAGTGGTCTCGTAGTGTCTTAAAGAGTCCTTGGCTATGCCGACTCGGGGACTCTTCGTATGTCATGTGCACTGCCTTGTACATGATGGTGTTGTACGATTGAGCCCGTGTGGGCCCCACCATGAAAACTTCGGACGAAATATCTATCATATGTTTGTTCCGGCTTATTCCGCAAGCCAAATCCTTTGTTTTGTTTTAAGTTGTGGTATTCGAGTTGCTTCGAAGTCAAATGTGGATTCCATACCTTTCCTAAGCGGTGTTCTCATACTTCTATGTGAATACCAATCCTTCTTCATCATCGAGATTGTCATGCCAATTCTTTCCAACCGACATGCTCTTTTTCAAGTGGATCCGATCATTTCAACATTCGCAAGATCACCTCTCAGTTTTCTCAACGGTGTTTGTTTCATCCGTCCCAAGTTGCCTTTTTTTCCGCCCTCCCATCCTTTTTTTTCTTCAAACACTCAGATTTCTTAATCAAGTATCCATCTTATGGATGTGAAGTCTCTTCATTCTTTAGCTCCATGTTCTTAATCGGTGATTTCTCATGAAGATGCTCACGAAGCTTCAAGTTCATCATTCTTCATTCTTGTATTCTTTTCCGGTGGATTTAACTCAAGCTTTCGTTGTTGATCATATCCCTTTCCTCGTTTCAAATGTTTTCTCATGCCGGTGTATCTCTTAATCATTCACCTCTCGCTTTCCATGTGTTCCGGAGTGTTGAAGATATCTCAGGAGATTCGTGTTTTCATTCAAGGTCCGTTCAAGCTATTTCGAGGTTGTTATCTCATTCAAGCCATTTAATTCAACCGACGCAATCTCTCTTTTAAATTGTTCAACGGTGTTTATTTTGAGTGGGCCCTAACCCATAGGTCTTTTCCCAGGATCTTACCTGACTCTTCTAATTTTCCCGGAGCTATTCCAAAATTCTTTTCGAAGTTTGATGTAAGAATGAAGTATCATCAGTCATATTCCTTCTCCAAGATCGCTTTCAAATTCTTTTCATCGTTGGTTCAACCTTTCTAATTTTCATCCCGGAGTATCTCAACAATTCATGGTGGTGTTTCTCGTCGTCATTCTCGGATTTTGAAGACCGAAGAGGAGTTCCTCTTACATCCTTACCCGTTCTTCCAAAGATGCGTAGTTCAAGCTTGATGCCGTCCTCTCATAATTGTTTTCGATTATGAGAATTCTTTTCACCCATCTGGAGCAATTCAGGAGTCGCTTCCTTTCTCGATCATTCGAAGCCCATCATCTCAGAATTCTTCATTCTCAGCGTGTAACTATCCTTCTCCAAATCTTACCGGTGCATCGTTCAAATATCCTCTAATCAGTTCATGATCTTTTCGTTCTCATGTGTCTAAATTTTGTCAAGTATCTTTATTCGTTTTCTAATTCTTCCCGGTGAATTGCGCCTTTGATACTTTCATTTCCAATTCTTACAGTGGTTCGTTCAAGAGTTCTCTTCCTTGGTTATCATATCAATTCATTCGTTCTTTCCAAATCCTACCGGCGGATCGTTGAAGACTGTTCTCAAGTTTGCGCTATATCTATCTTAATCCCTTCTACGAGAATAAGTAGTATGCCAAATCCGTTGTTTGTCATCAATATAAATTGATGAAGGATACGCATAACATAATTCTTATTATTGTTTCATCCAAGTGATTAATTCCTTCTTCCGGAGTTCGTAGTGATATCAATTTCTCAGTTATATGTGTTCATCTTCTTCCGGAGTTCCAAGTTTCCGCATTATCTCGTCGCGAAGCTCCATCTAAATCATCACAAGGCTTCACCTTGTGTTGTCAACTTCTCTTTCTTTCTATCATCCTTTTATTACTGGAGTTCTTCATGGAGACTCTACATGGTGCTTCGTCAAGGATTCTTTTCATTCTTCAATTGTTCTTCAAGATTCTCTCGAAGTTATGATCCGTCAAGCCATACTTCAAAATAAACATGGTGCTCAACACATGTTTCGTTTTGAGGAGTTCAAGCATTCTTCATCTTGCATTCCGAAGTGCAATTCTTCCTACCTTATCTTTTGAGGTGGTGTTATGTCCTTCTTGACAATTTCCATCCATGTTCCATGTTTCACATGTTGTCAAGAATGAGATATTTTAAATCCACCAATCTCTTCGTTGGAGTTATCTTGTGTCATGTTTCACGTAAATCCTACTCGAAGGAATGTTGCTAATTGTGGTGTCTATCAATGATCCAAGTTTTCTCCTATCCTCTCGGCGAGAGAAGTTTTCATCTCTTCGTTGATCTCAAGCAAGCAATTGTTTTCGTTAGTGGCAGAATTTCACCTCAAGTTTTGAGATGTCTCCATAAGCCCACGAAGATCATATCCTTTCTTTGTTGATTTTCCAACAACTCCGTTCTAACCTTCTTTGAAGGGTGCTTTCCAAGATCATTTGTGGCAGAAGTTGGCATTTTCTTCTCCATTCATTTATTTCAATGATATATCTTCTACTCTTTCTTCCGGAGTCATTGCGATGTTGCTCTCTTCGCTCATCATCTCGAATTGTGAAGATCGTGTTCTTTCCTTGCTTATCCATTAAACCGGTCTGTTGTGTCGATCATTCCTCTTTTAACCGGAGTCTCGTCCAAGTGCTTTCATTTTGCCAAGTTCAAATTCTATTCCTTCCATTTCCAATCGGAGTGTTGGATCATCTCTTCAATATCTTTTCATATTATCAAATTTTCTTCTCTTTTCTACCAGAGTGCTGTCAGAATTTGTTATTCTTTGTTCCTTGTTTATCTCGTTTCAACCAGAGTGGTTTCAATTCCTTCTTGGCCAACGGACTATTTGTAATCTCATTCATCTCTGTTGAATTCTTTCTTTCAAGTTGTTCAACCTCTCGAGGTTCGTGGTTTCACTCGCTTGTCAAAGAAGTAACTTAGCTTTACCTCTTCTCTCCCTCGTCCGCTTTTCTCCGGTGCCATCCTTAGATCTCGGGGCGAGATCCTCTTGTAGTGGTGGAGTGTTAGTGGTGGAGTGTTGTAACACCCCGGATGTAACTTTCCATAATTATAACTCCAACTCTTGCCATTCCGGCAAGATCCACCGCCGCCTGCGTCCGCGCCAAGTGCTCAGCTGTTCGACGCCACCAGGGAGTCGTCACCCCGCCAAGTCCCTGCGCCCCGGCCTCGTCCCTGCCTCCAGGTCGCCGCTCTGCCGTCGGAGACCAAGCTGCCGGAGCCCCAAGCCCCTGCGCCTCTCCGCCGCCCCGCCAAGTCCCTCTGCTACGTCGCCCGCCCGTTCGCTTCGTCTGCTTCGAACGAGACGACCAGCGCCGCCCCCTCGTTGACTTGTCCAGCGCCAGCATGGACGAGTGCCCCACGCGAGCCCTCCTCTGCCTCGCCAAGTCCCCAGCGCCCAGCCGGCCTGCTTCCTTCCTGGGCTTGGCCCATGGGTGAGCAGCGCCCCGGCCTTTTCCTCTGTTGGGCTTCTTGTTTAGATGCGGCCCGTATCATGCTTTTTTTCCAGCTCTGCGAATTTAGACTTTATCCAGGAGTTTACAGTTTTGCAGAAAACCCCTCCATGTTCATGCATATAGTAACTAATTAACCATGCATCGGATTAAAATGATTTAAATATGAAAAGTGCTTAGAATTTTATCTAGTTTCATAATTTGCTATTTTCATACATGTTTAAAATGTTTAACTTGCTGTTTGTTTAAATTTGCATAAATGCCATGTTAAAATGTTTTATTTCATAAGTAATTAACCGTAGCTCCGAATTTAATAAATTATATATGTATATGTGGTAGAAAAATGCCTAGTTTAACATGGTGCACTTTATTTTGCTGTTTAACAACATTAAAATTGTGTATAGGGCAGAATAGTAGCAAATCTAAAATATGGACATGAGGATTTTCCGGAATTCTTGTTTCGGCCTCATTTAAACTTGCCTAAATAGATAGTTTATTCATGCTTCACCCCTTGCCATGTTTAATAACATTTAATATTGTTGAGTACATAAACGAGAGAGAACTAAATAATCGTATGTGGTGTTTCATCAATATGCAACTCGTTGCATATTGAGCTCCACTTAATCTGTAGTGTTGTTTGTTGCACTTTGCCATGCCATGCTCATTAAATCGGACATGAATCATACTTGATTTTGCATCATGCCATGCTTATGTGATTGTTGTTTACCATGTTTCTTGCTTCTTTCCGGTTTACGTCTCTCGTTAGCTTCGGTTTCATTCCGGAGTTGTGAGGATTCGTTCGACTACGTCCGTTCTTCTTCTTCATGGACTCGTTCTTCTTCCTAGCGGGATTTCAGGCAAGATGACCATACCCTCGAAATCACTTCTATCTTTGCTTGCTAGTTGTTCGCTCTATTGCTATGCCGCGCTACCTACCACTTGCTATATCATGCCTCCCATATTGCCATGTCAAGCCTCTAACCCACCTTTCCTAGCAAACCGTTGTTTGGCTAAGTTACCGCTTTTGCTCAGCCCCTCTTATAGCGTTGCTAGTTGCAGGTGAAGATGAAGTTTGTTCCATGTTGGAACATGGATATGTTGGGATATCACAATATGTCTTATTTAATTAATGCATCTATACACTTGGTAAAGGGTGGAAGGCTCGGCCTTATGCCTGGTGTTTTGTTCCACTCTTGCCGCCCTAGTTTCCGTCATACCGGTGTTATATTCCTTGATTTTTGCGTTCCTTACGCGGTTGGGTGATTTATGAGACCCCCTTGACAGTTCGCTTTGAATAAAACTCCTCCAGCAAGGCCCAACCTTGGTTTTAACATTTGCCACCTCAGCCTTTTTCCCTTGGGTTCTGCAGACTCAAGGGTCATCTTTATTTTAACCCCCGGGCCAGTGCTCCTCCGACTGTTGGTCCAAACTAGAGCCCTTTGCAGCGCCACCTCGGGGAAACTTGAGGCCTGGTTTTAGTTGTACGGACTGCTCATCAGGTGTGCCCTGAGAACGAGATATGTGCAGCTCCTATCGGGATTTGTTGGCACATTCGGCTGGTCTTGCTAGTCTTGTTTTACCATTGTCGAAATGTCTTGTAAACCAGGATTCCGAGACTGATCGGGTCTTCCCGGGAGAAGGAATATCCTTCGTTGACCGTGAGAGCTTATAATGGGCTAAGTTGGGACACCCCTGCAGGGTATTATCTTTCGAAAGTCGTGCCCGCGGTTATGAGGCAGATGGGAATTTGTTAATGTCCGGTTGTAGAGAACTTGTCACTTGACTAAATTAAAATACATCAACCGTGTGTAGCCGTGATGGTCTCTTTTCGGCGGAGTCCGGGAAGTGAACACGGTTTGAGTTATGCATGAACGTAAGTAGTTTTAGGATCACTTCTTGATCATTTCTAGCTTCACGACCGTTCCGTTGCTCCTCTTCTCGCTCTTATTTGCGTATGTTAGCCACCATATATGTTTAGTGCTTGCTGCAGCTCCACCTCACTACCTTCTCCTGCCCATAAGCTTAAATAGTCTTGATCTCGCGGGTGTGAGATTGCTGAGTCCTCATGACTCACAGATTCTACCAAAACAGTTGCAGGTGCCGTTGATACCAGTGCAGATGACGCAACCGAGCTCAAGTGGGAGTTCGACGAGGACCTTGGTCGTTACTATGTTTCGTTTTCCTGATGACCAGTAGTGGAGCCAGTTAGGATGATCGGGGATCTAGCATTTGGGGTTATCTTCTTTTCATTTGGATTTGACCGTAGTCGGTCTATGTGTGTATTTCGGATGATGTATGAATTTATTTATGTATTGTGTGAAGTGGCGATTGTAAGCCAACTCTTTTTATCCCATTCTTGTTCATTACATAGGATTGTGTGAAGATGACCCTTCTTGAGACAAAACCTATAATGCGGTTATGCCTCTAAGTCGTGCCTCGACACGTGGGAGATATAGCCGCATCGTGGGCGTTACACGTGCGTTCGGTACTTGATCGGTCGGATCGTGAAGACGTACGACTACATCAACCGCGTTGCGCTAACGCTTCCGCTTTCGGTCTACGAGGGTACGTGGACACACTCTCCCCTCTCGTTGCTATGCATCACCATGATCTTGCGTGTGCGTAGGAAATTTTTTGAAATTACTACGTTCCCCAACAAATTAAATCTCAGACCATAGTCTACCGGAAACGGTCCTTGGCGCCAGACCCAAATAATATCGGCCTTAAGCACACGCCAGCGAGCGAAAAAAAGCGCACGACTTGGCAAAATTTTGGCCCGGAAAGAAATAGACGCGCTGGCTGTCCCGCTCCTCCAGACCGCAACGCCGCCCCCAAATCACGTCCAATCCACCCATGCCCTCCACCATACCGCCGCCACCGCCCCAAACCTTCCCACCGCCGGCGCTCGCGGCCGCTTTCTAACCACTGCCGGTAATTGAAGTTTCATGTGTCAAGACTAATCTGCCGGAAGAAAGTAGACTGTCGGCAAATAAATATGCTAGGGCAGATGAACTACCGGGAATATTGTATCTGCCGAGACAAGTAATCCTCGGTAGCTATTCTCGTGGCAGTTCTATCTGCCAGGAGAAATATTGTCCCAACAGATAGCCCGCCATTTCAAGTGCTTTCTCCGGGCAGTTTACATACCATTGCATTAGTGTTGTGGTGTAGTGAATCGAGGGGAGCTTTGGGGGAGTTGAAACATCCTCCATGTGGGATTACGACAGTGATGTCCCACCCAAAACCCCACCCAGAGCCCACATGTTTTTCACAATCGTGACACTCTTTTTGCGCCAAGCCATCCACTCCACGCCTGATCGTCTTCGTCTGCTCTGCTATCCACCACCACCGTGATGGATCGGCCGAAGCCCTTCACACTGCTCGTCGTCCCACAGAACCTGGGCAAGCCTGCCTGTGTGATCAGGTCCATAGAATGTCAAGTGCAGCATGTGAGGGGGAGGGCCACCAATAAGGTCGCAGCCGCCTGGGTCGCAGCTCCTCCTCCACAGCGGACCACGGTGCCCGGGCAACAATAGCCCTACCCTGTTCCCCCAGTTCATGCCACTGTACTACTATGTCGGCCATCTAGATAGTCAGCCCCAGAGACGTAGTCGCCATAACACTCCACCGCCTCATTCACCTCCGCCTCCAGCCGCCTTCCACGGTACATTGTCGACCTTGACACGAACTACATGTACACGGAAACGCATTCCTGCAGCTCGTCAGCCATTGTTTCCATCGAAGGAGTCCTCATCCGGTGATGCCCAGTCACTTCGGTAGAATGCCTCCCCCAAGCTCGACGGTGGCCACCAATGAGCGATGTCGAAAATGATCCACGACGACGGCGACCACAAGGACAGATAAGTTGAGGACGACTACTTGCCATAGCCGGAGCAAGAAGCGCTTGATGCAGACACCAAGCAGTCGGAGTCGGACGCGCCCAATCCAGACGGCAAGAAGACAAGAGGTTCATCGTACCCAATGAAAGAGGATGAATTGTTGTGCGATGCATGGGTGGGAACAAGTGTTGATCCGATGCATGGCACCGAGAAAAGGGGATCGGTTTTTTGGCAAGCCATTCATGATTTCTTTCATGAGCAAAAGAACTACCCCCCGATATGACAAAGAAGTGATCCATGATCGCAATGCAAAGTCGCTAGCCCATCGATGATACACCATTCAACATGAGGTCAACAAGTATTGCGGCGCATACACATAAACAAAAAAGCTGCGAGGTTTGTTCAGGTTTCCGTGCTAACATGAGGTCTTTGACACGGACAACCACACTAGGTGCTTTTAAGATCGATGGATGTATAACACTTGACGAACATCCGTTGCTTTTGGTAGTAGTTGCATCTGTTTGTAAGTATATAAATGTATGTTTGAATTGCTATAGATCTAGTTAAAGTTTGTCAAAGAAATGAGACTGGACAAGGGCGGACAATTGGTGACCCCAAGTGATCCGCGTTATAGGGACAATTCGCAAGCTTAACTGCCCCTATATATGGAAGATACTTTTCTGGTTATATATGTTTTTTACATCTCTTTTTTTTTAACACAGTACAATCAAAATCGCTCACATAGATGAGCCTACACTCATCTCTATTAACGCACGCGCGCATACCTTATCCCTATGAACACCTCCATGAGATAAAGTCGGCACATTATCTTGAGGTCGACAAAGTCGCCACAGACGTCTTCGTAGTCGACAGGAACATCTCCTCCCACTGAACGCACATCGCCGAAAGGCCTAGAATAAATTCAAGAAAATGTAAGCATCACATTATCTTGAGGTCGACAAAGTCGCCACAGACGTCTTCGTAGTCGACAGGAACATCTCCTCCCACTGAACGCACATCGCCGAAAGGCCTAGAATAAATTCAAGAAAATGTAAGCATCAATGTCAAGTTTGGGACTTGAACTCTGGTGGGCAGGAGAT
Organism: Aegilops tauschii subsp. strangulata; assembly: GCF_002575655.3. Classification (NCBI taxonomy): domain Eukaryota; kingdom Viridiplantae; phylum Streptophyta; class Magnoliopsida; order Poales; family Poaceae; genus Aegilops; species Aegilops tauschii. Next base: position 8,466,246 of record NC_053039.3, read on the forward strand.
ATCACTGTTCCTCTTAACTATCCAACCACAAGTTCTCTCTGATTATATATGTTTGACTGTGATCAATGTTTCATATGGACAAAAATACCTTATTATTTACTGCCGCGCTGGTAACATATTGCACTTGTTTTTGGATTTTATTGAGAGTATATGATTTTTTTTGTCAACATAAAGTATTGCCAATTTTCTAGACAAGTCGTACGTGTGGCTGGAGCGAATAAACGTTACGGCTGTGCTTATATAGGGAGCGTGTGATGAGTAGGAGCCCAGCCATTCCTAGTCAGCTATCTGGACGCCATGGCTCTTGAAGCAGCGTACCACTACCTGCAGCGCGCCGTCGGCCATGGCACATCCACAGAAGCACTACTACTCACCGTTCTCCTGCTACTCATCATCCGACTAGCTTGGGTAAGAGCCTTCGCCACCACCACCGCATCAACAAAATGCAAGCAGCAGCTCCCGCCTACACCTCCAGGCAAGCTGCCCATCATCGGCCACCTCCACCTCATCGGCTCCCACCCCCACGTATCCTTCCGCGACCTCGCCGCAAAGCATGGCCGCGACGGCCTCATGCTCGTCCATGTCGGTGCGGTGCCCACCGTGGTGGTGTCCACGCCTCAGGCCGCCGAGGCCGTCCTGCGCACGCACGACCACGTGTTCGCGTCCAGGCCACGTAACCCCGTCGCCGACATCATCCGCTACAACTCCACTGACATCGCATTCGCGCCCTACGGCGACTACTGGCGTAGGGCTAGGAAGGTCGTCAACACGCATCTGCTCAGCGTCAAGATGGTCTACTCCAAGCGCCATGACCGCGAAGAGGAGGTACCTAACTAAAGACGTATATTACTCTTCTTTAATAGAAACACAGTACAAACACAGATGCAAACACTGACTCACTGATCACTGCAGGTGCGGCTCGTGGTCGCCAAGATCTGTGAGTTGGCCATGGCCGCTCCAGGCAAGGCGTTGGACATGACGGAGCTCCTGGGCGGGTATGCCAGCGACTTTGTGTGCCGTGCGGTCCTCGGAGAGTCCCACAGGAAGCATGGCCGGAACGAGCTTTTCCGCGAGCTCACCGAGATCAGCGCCTCCCTGCTGGGGGGATTCAACCTGGAGGACTACTTCCCTAGGTTGGCAAACCTGGACGTGTTCCTCAGGGTGGTTTGCTCCAAGGCAATGGGAGTCAGCAAGAGGTGGGACAACCTGTTTAACGAGCTCATCGCCGAGTACGAACACGGCAAGGAAGATAATGCGGAAGACTTTGTACATCTTTTGCTTTCTCTAAAGAAAGAGTACGGTCTGTCCACAGATAACGTCAAGGCCATCTTGGTGGTAATTGACTCAACTTATCATTTGAAGTTGACATGCATGTTGCCTAACAATTATGTAGGTAAATAATCGATAGCCAATACTAAGATTTGTGTGACCTTGTAACAGAACATGTTTGAGGCAGCTATAGAAACATCATTCCTGGTGCTGGAATACTCCATGGCCGAGCTCATCAACAACAGGCACGTCATGGCCAAAGTGCAGAAGGAGGTAAGGGAGTCCACACCCAAGGGCGAAAAGCTGGACCTGATAATGGAGGAGGACCTCAGCCGCATGCCGTACCTCAAGGCGACCATCAAGGAGGCAATGCGCATACACCCGCCGGCACCCTTCCTGCTCCCGCACTTCTCCACCAACGACTGCGAGGTCAACGGATACACCATTCCCGCGGGGACACGCGTCATTGTGAATGCTTGGGCTCTTGCCAGAGACCCGTCGCACTGGGAGAGAGCGGAGGAGTTCTACCCGGAGAGGTTTCTCCAAGAAGGCCGTGATGCAGAGGTCGACATGTATGGTAAAGATATCCGCTTTGTGCCTTTTGGTGCCGGGCGGAGGATCTGCGCGGGAGCTACTTTCGCGATCGCTACTGTTGAGGTAATGCTGGCAAACCTCATATACCATTTCGACTGGGAGCTTCCGAGTGAGATGGAGGCCATTGGCGCAAAGGTTGATATGACGGACCAGTTTGGGATGACGCTTCGCCGAACGGAGAGGCTTCACCTTGTTCCCAAAATTTACAAATAAGTATCAACATCGTAGCTTTGTGTTATTTGTATCGGCTGATAGGTCAGCTAGCCATTGCCCGTTATGTTAGCTGCCTATTACTATCCCACCTTAATGTAGTCGTGTTGCATGCTTTGGGAGTTTGTTGCACATGAGAGGAACCTGTGGGATCCTCTACAAATGTAACAGCGAATAATGAAGAAAAGTATGGTTGTATGGTAGATCAAAGATCATGGGTTCTCAACTAATAACCTTACTCTGCTATTTGGAATGCCAATGTGGCGATGTGCAGCCATATAAACACTCGCGTCCCATGGTTCGAAAACCTACTCTTCCTGGAATTTCATGCATTAGAGATAATACTGTGATCGTCCTCTCACAGTATTTTTCTACGGGCGTTAATATTATCCCCATGTTCATGGCTGGAACCAGAAGACATAACTTGTTGAAAAATCAGCATTCCAACAATGAGAAATAAAGAATAATGAATTTAATAATATCTCACTACAAAATGAGGAAAAGTATAACAATTACTGAACATTCCACTGTACTTGCCTTCGGAGGCTTCACCATGGAGCAACTTAACCATTGTTATAATTTGAGTATGTAACTAATAACATCAGTCCTGATACTTTATGCGTGAAAAGTCACAGGTGAAATGGATTTTGAAGCGAAAATGCATGTATGCATGTGTGCACCGGTGTAGCTAATTTTCCATCTCTCTTACCTTATTTCACACTATTTTCAAGAAAGGGTGAGAGCTCTACTATTTAGTTACATCAACTAGTAGCAATAATGCACAATTCAGTATTCATATGAAACTTCATATTGGTCCTCATCATCATGGGCGCTACAAGAGAGTATATGTGCAATCTCTTTACCCTGTAAAGAGTTCAAGAGATATTGGACCCTTTCATGACTTCAAATAAAATATTGTAGATCTCATTGTGAGCTATGATTTTCATATAAAATTGTCTCACTTCTACAGAAGGCATCAAAGGTGACCCATTACCTTAGTGAGAAATTTGTGAGCAGGCTTCTAATTATAGGAAGTATGAAATTGGTGTTGTAAGTTACAATTGGTGTTCTAAGTCAAGTAACTGCCAGACAATGGTGTGCATAGGGACGAGCTAGAGCAGAAGAAGGTGGATGTTGTGACTGAACCATCTGTCACTAAGGCATTATGCATAGTCGCTTAGCCTTACATATAGATTGCAATTTTTTTGTTATTCTAGTTAGCTGGCAATGGGTAACAGTCACATTTGATCAATGACTTTTGCCCATTCATAAGTTTCTTCATCGAGTGGACCGTCTGTTAGCCCAAGGTTCACAATCTCCTTCATAAATCACGAGACTTCTCTAGGTTTCTCACTTGTTCCCTCGATTCAGCTCTTCAGTTTCCCACAAAAAGCCATCTCCTCGAGCTCCATGGCTGTATCCTATTCGCCTTCATCACTGTCAGCCCTGTCACTCTATCTCGTTGCCATCCCTTGCCCACCTTTGTGACCATTAGGAGTAGGTAGAAATGGAGTTGAAGTTCACCAAACTCAAGCCCTCGCCATGGATGAGGACTTAGAACCCGACTTACAAAATATCTATACATAGTTGTTGGGGCACTAGACAACTGCAATGCAATTAATCAAAATACTCGAAAGAGTGTTTATTTCACAATGGTCGACGTATTATGTAGACACTAGAATCTGATAAAGTATGAGGTGTACAATAACTAACAAATAAAAACATACTGTGTCTAAGTTTTTTCGAGGCAAATTATGGCCTGGTCATACTAGCACTTAAAATAAGTGGTTTTCTATTATTGCAACTAGCTACCATCGGTACTAAAAAATCTCAAAGTTAATCTAATAACAAAAATAAACTGATAATTAGGAGAAAACATACACTTCACATGCAACAATTAATTACATATGTAATGATATAACAAATCTACCCGCATTTTGCATGGGCCTAGTTTTATAAAATATTGAGCAGTCCCACTATTTTATTAGTACATGCAATCATAAATCTGTAACGCTTATTTTAATTTTTTTAATTTCTTATGTACGTTTTGCATGTCCTTCTGTAATTACAATCATAACCTTCTGGTCTATACAAAGTGTTGTACATTTGTATTTACCCGTGTATGGTTTTAAATATTTCTGTGGCCGGTTGATCCATACTCTTTAATATATACTTGGTACCGGTAACATGAATCTTCTGTGGAGTACTCACGTGACAAGAATATGCACAACATAAATAATGTAGAGTTGCCATAATACAACTTGATTATCACCCTCGTCTATAATGACATTTATGGATCATGATTTTTTTTCATTGATACAAGCACACAAAGCCCATAAAATTTCAGAAACAATCAGATAACCTCCGGTGCCATTCAAACTGAGACCTTCCCTAAGGTGACTAGTTTTAACGGACGATTTGTTGCATGAAACTTTTTGTGGTTGTCACACAATGCTATTGTTAAAAAAATGCATGTGACAATATCTATTTTGACTACTTCCACAGATATACCCTTTGTGTAGTAATGTTTAAGGTGAGTCATATTTTCCATATTTAAATGGAATACTAAATATCTTGATGCCTTTGCATAAATACATGCAAACACATATATGGACAAAAAATGTTTTATAAGTACAAGACGCATGAACCCATTATTAGTGCATATGTTAATTTAATTGAATAAGTAAGAGCGTAAAATTAACTTGTATAATTTACACAAGCCACTATGAAGTTGGTCCCTAGCGTAAAAGGTAAAGTGCCATAAAATTAACATGCGAGATCTACCCAGCTCAGCAATGGTCGATGCATCCAGCTATGTATTGGATGATGAATACCCTGACACCACACACTCCAAAATTAAAGAGAAAGCTGCAAGCAACAATCTTGCCTGGTCCGTCCACACACACATGGATTATACATGTCCAAATCACACAGTTGTTGTACTATTATCTTACCCATCCACGTGCAAATCTTGTTACCAATCCATGCATCATATACGTAACAAATCACAGTTGAAAGCATGTGAGTAGTGCCCTACTCACATGCATGCATGGTCATCAGTCAACATGTTCGATGCGATCCAGTAGTACACAGAGATTCCCACGCGGTGCACGCCCATATTATTCTGTAATATCACCTTATTAAGCAGTGACAAATCCTAGCAAACCGCCAACCGTTGCCCATCCGCACACATGCATCAGTAATCAGTGGCATGATTGAACGCCTGTGAGCTAGCAGGAGCTTGCTAGGATACGTCAATTGCAACATGGAAAATTATTTCCCATCATGGTTTGTTGAAGAACTGTCCATGGCATATTGTAAGCATATATTTCCTCATCGTTGCCCAAATGAGCGAGTTTTTACCAACATTTTTGTCCTTGTACTGTTTTTCCAACGGTGTTTTCGGCATAATGTTTTAAATCATACAGCTATGACTAACGTAGCCGATGAAGAAAGAAACTTGTGCTCAGCAATAGAGGCTAACTAACTGAAGCCAGTTAGCACAAATGGAATTAGAATAGGTACCCACCCGATCATGGCAAGCCCCTTCTAATTATAGTGAGCACCGCACCCCTCTGTGAATACACAAATATTCACCATACAAAGATGTAACATGCCGCGTGTCAAAAGAAATCATCCACTCCATTATCATCGTTTGTTCCACAAGTTAGTAGGAGGAGGACGGCCACGGATTATGGAATGCCAAAATTGTACAGTGATGCAACTCCTCGGTACTCGCTCCATATGGGCCTTTGTCTGATCTAATATCTCTAAGCCGCCTATATGATATGGTACAAACCACACTGTATGCTCTTACATATGATTAGTAAATTAGAGGCCATTTTTGTGGTGTAAGGTGACATGGGACAACCTCATCACTGACACTTTGTGCTTGCACCACAAAATAAAGAGCAGGAAATTAATTTATCTACTCTACGATTTAAAGACTACGGGCCACCGTGCATTGCAGCCAATCCCTAGTCTAGTCTAAAACATACAGTTCCCTAAACTCAGCAATTGTCTATGCATCTAGCTGCACGATTACCCTGACACCACGCATACTCAAAATTCCTACAGAAAATTAAAGAGAAAGGTGTCCATCCACGTGGGCACACGCGCCAAGATCCAACGACAAGGCCCAATAATGAACGCATGGGTGAAAATCATAAGAGGCTAAAAGACAATGGGGCTGCGGCACAGATATTGTTTGTATGGAACTTGGTGCATGATTGATAGTACCACTAATGGCATATTTTTGGCACCATATTTGTCAGGCGCCACTGTTGGCAAATCTAAGCACATGCATATGGAATCATATCCTTTTTCGGACTTCGCTACACTGTCCTTTAGCCTTTATAATTTTCACATCAATTATGGAACTTGTCGTTGGATCTTGGGGCAGACGTTGTCTTTGTGTACAGCACAGGGCCACATCAGTAACAGAGGTTGGTGTGTGAGATTAAGTGAAACAAAAAGGCCCATAATGCACAATTTCATTTTGCGGTTTTTATAGGCTTACCAAGGCATTTAATTGTTACTAGGTGGCACTGTGGAGTTTCACTCGGTTTCGAACGCGTGGGAACGAAACATAACGCTCTGAGTGCAGTTTCAATTGGCTTCAACTAGATGAAACTTATCTCTCCTCCCTCCCTCTCTCTCTCTGTCTCTCATAATTCACATGCAATGTTACCATTTCTGCTGCTGATGTGTCACCTCATCAAATGGGAATGAAACTCCCACCGGGACTGGCCTTATTTTCCCTTCATTCAAAGAACCATTAATCAGAAGTAAAATCATTCTTCTACAATCTAAGATAAATTTGACACTGTACAAGAATTAGTTGTCCAAACTGAACTGCAAGTTGCTAGCACTAGGATAGGTCATTTTGAATAATATCGAAGACAATAAGTTGAATAGCAGCACATTTAAAGGGGCATATGCAACTTCTTGATCCCCTTACATGATCATATTTTTAGGTGACATTACCAGCTAATCAAAAGAGTAGGAAAAACTTGGGAGGCAAATGTTCAATGTGGCAGCTGAAGCATGCCAGCTGGAATTTGTCCTATTTGGTTGCAATCGTCAAAAATCGCCTGTTATTAAAACCAAAGACTCAGGAACATAAAATTATCAGCAGATATTCTCCAAAGTAGTGGCTCACAAAAACACAAGAGGTTAGCACCAGGCACAAATATCCTTAATCATGGGCATGAATCTCGAGGATGCCAGATCGAAATTTCAATCATTAACAGTATTAAAATATTAAAGGATTATGCACCAAGTTGGAGTCAATTAAAAAGCAAAGAAGTGATTAATTAATTAACATGGTAAATGTGAAATTGTCAGCAGGTCATTCACAATTCAATGTGAAGTACTCATGGTCCCATGCATTGGCATGGGTTGCATATGTATATTATATAATACCACAGATTACAATAATACATCGAAGCCGCCTGGTATGGTACATCCACAGAGTATGTTCTTACTTCCAGTCAAAAAAGGAGAGTATGTTCGTACCTAGTGCTACATGGCTAAGTAGAGACCATTTTTTGTAGTCTGAGGTCCAACCTCATCACAGAGACTTTGTTGTATGTATGAAACCTTCTGAGATGTCACCTCGTTTGGAGAAATGTGTTATAGCTCCCGGGTGTAGGGACACCCTCTATGAACAGTAAATTCGAAAAAATAGAAGAAGAAAATCTAAAGATTCTGAAACTTTGCAACATCAAAGATGATCAAACGTTTTTGGTTTTTGCAGATTTTCATAACAAAACATCAAGTAGAGAAAGGTGTACACATGAGTTTCTGATTTCAGTGCTAAAAGTGCTCAAAATTTTGAGCACTAAAATCTTTTTCTTGTTTAGAGCTCCTCGAATATTCTGCATGAAAACTTGCAATCACCTACAAAGTTTGAGCATATTTGATGTCGCAAAGTTTCAGAATTTTTTATTTTGTTTTCTTTTTTTTGTACTGTTCATAGAGGGTGTCCCTACACCCGGGAGTTGAAAAACCAGTCTCGTTTGGTTATTGCAGAATGCTATTACTATTATAAAATCGTCTCTTCTAATGGAGTGCATATACGGGCTTTTGAAATGTTTCTCAAGTGGCGAGGCACATCAACCCATTGTTAGTGCATGCACCACAAAATAAAGAAGAGCAGAAACTAATTTATCCGATTTAAGACTAAATTCATGCACAAAGAAATAAAGAAGAGCAGAAAATCAGTTTACATGATTTAAGACTAAATTCATGGGCCAAAAAATAAAGAAGAGCAGAAATTTAATTTATATGATTTAAGACTAAAATGCATAATAAAGAAGAGCAGGAAATTAATTTATACTAAGGTATAAGACTACGAGCCACTATGCTGTCAATCCCTAGTGTAAAACATACATACAACACCCTAAAATCAACTTGTTAGATCTATCCAACTCAGTTAATCCCCAGTATCCAGCTATATAGTACTCGCTCTATTCACAAATATAAGATGTTCAACTTTTTTGCGAATAGGATGTATATAGACATGTTTTAGTGTGTTTGTTCACTCATTTCAGTCCGTATGTTAGACATAGTCAATATTGAAATATTCAAAACATCATATATTTGTGAATGGAGGGAGTATATTGCATGATTGCCCTGCCACCACACATACTCAAAATTCCTGCAGAAAATTAAAGAGAAAGGTGTGCACATGCACCAAGATCCAAGGACAAGGCCCAGATAATAAACGCATGGGTGAAAATATAAAGGCTAAAAGACAATCAGTGATCTTGTCTGTCTCTATCGAACATGGTGCATGATTGATAACAGTGATGGCATATTTTTGGCACCATATATATCCGCAGGCACCACTGTTGGCAAATCTAAGCACATGGAATCCTAACTTTTTTGGTACTTTGCTGCATTGTCCTTTTAGCCTTTATAATTTTCATGTCGATTATGGACCTTTTCTTTGGATCTCGGAGCAGACATTATCTTTGTGCAGACTTTTGGCACCATATTTGCAGCCTACTTTTGGCACCACTGTTTGCACGTGGAATCAGGTCCAATGAATTGTAAGGCCAATTAATCCTGACATTGCACGGCACAGCACAGTGCCCACCAAAGATGTCAATCTGTGTGCTAGCAAGGGCTAATTTATAGCAAATGATTTCAGAACTAAAAGAAGCATGTAATAGTGACCTTCTAGTGAGATAAAATGATGTACTAGAAACTACGGTTTTATATGTAACATAATTATATATCACAAGTGATTTTTGCCAGTTGGTTCTAACTGTTTCCATGAGCGCCACACCAGTCAAAGAGGTGTGTGGGATGAAACGGAAGAAAAAGGCATCTTATGCACAATTTCAGTTCGCGGTTTGATAGGATTACCATAGCATTTAAGTCTTCTGCGGAATTGTTAAACGCAATGCACACAATGGACTTTCACCCAGTTTCTAATGCTTTGGAATGGTGTGCAGGAGTTTCAACTATTATGCAAAACTTACCTCCTCTCTCCCCTCATAACTTTTATGCCCATATTGCTGATGTGTCACCTCATCACATGGGAAAGAAACTCCCACTGGGACTGGCCTTATATATCTTCCATTCCAAGTTCTATTAATTCCAGGAACTAAAAAAATTATTCCTACAATCTAAGACAAATTGGACAATACAACAATTATTTGTCCAAACTGAAGCCCAAGTTGCTAGCATTTGGATATGTTATTGTGAATAATATCGAAGATAATAAGTTAGATAGCAGCACATAGTAAGATTTAAAGGATCATATACAATGGCTAGAGCAGTTTTCATTATCACGTTTTAGGTCACATTAACAGGTAATCAAAAGAGTAGGGGGAAATTGTACCTTGGAGGCAAAGCTTCAATGTGGCCGCTGAAGCAATACAGCTAGCATTTGTCCTGTTTGGTTGCAATCATCATCAATTGCCTGTTATTAAAAGAAAAGACTCACGCACATAAAAATATCAGCACATATACTCCAAAGTTAATTTGGTGACTCACAAAAACACATCTGGTTAGCGCCGGGCACAAATATCTTAATCATGGGCATGAATCTCGAGGATGGCAGATCTAAATTTCAATCATTAACAATATTAAAGAACGGTGCATCAAGTTGAATACTCCATAAAGGGCATCAATTGAAAAGAAAAGAGGTGATTGATTAATTAACATGGTAAGTGTGAAATTGTAAGCAGGTCATTGGCAATTCAATGTGAAGAGGTCATGGCCCCGTAGAAAAATCGTCCCTTCTAACGGTTTGCATATACGGGCTTTTAAAATGTTTCTCAAGTAGCGAGGCACACCAACCCATTGTTAGTGCGTGCGCCAAAAAATAAAGAAGAGAAGAAAATTAACTTATACGGAGGGAGTATGATTTAAGACTAAAATCCATGGACCAACAAAATAAGGAAGAGCAGAAAATTAATTTACATGATTTAAGACTAAAATGCATGCACCGCAAAATAAAGAGCAGAAAATTAATTTATAAGATTTAAGAGTAAAATTCATGCGCCAAAAATAAAGAAGAGTGGAAAATTAATTTATATTATGATTTAAGACAAAAAATCACATGGGCCACTATGCATTGTAGTCAATCCCTGATGTAAAACATCCAAACAGTACAGTACCCCAAAATTAAATTGTTAGATCTATCCAAATCCAACCCAGCAATGGCGGATGTATCCAGCAGCATGATTGCCCTGACGCCACATATACTCCAAATTCCACCAGAAAGGGCATGGAGAAAGGTGTGCACATGCGCCAAGATCCAACGGCAAGGCCCAATAATGAACGCAGCATGCATGGATGCAAATTATATAGAAAGGCTAAAACACAAATGGGGCACGGCGCAGATCTTGTCTGCCCCTATGGGACATGGTGCATGCTTGATATCAGTGATGGCATTTGTTTGGCAGCATATATTTTTTGGGAAGTCACCACATTCAGTTTTCTACAATTTCATGTCAACTATGGACCTTGTCATTGGATCCTGGGGCAGAGTGGCAGACGCACCTTATCTTTGTGAAGACATTTTGGAACCATATATATTCGCTGCCTACTTTTGGCACCATGATTCGCGCGTGGAATCACGTCCAATGATTCCGATGGTAAGGCCAATCCTGACGTTGCACATCAGGGCTACTACTGCAGGCACAGCAGAGGGCCAACCAAAGCTGTCCATCTGTGTGCACTGGCAAGGGCTGATTTATAGTAGTACAAGTACTTTTAGAATAAATACAAGTGTAATTATGTAACATGATTTTATATGTAACATAACTATGTATCACATGTGATTCTTGTTTCCATGCGTGCCACATCAGTTAAAAGGCCCCTACATCGATGACAGTTTCCATGAGTGTTATGTGGGAATTGGGATTGTGAAATGAAATGCACACGGTGGACTTTCACTTGGTTTCTAATGCTTTGGAACGATGTCCACCGAGTTTCAACTAGATGAAACTCATCTCTCTCTCCTCGTAATTTATATGCCATGTTGCTGATGTGTCAACTCATCAAAGGGGAATGAAACTCCCACTGGGACTGGCCTTATATATCTTTCATTTATAACTGCTTGCATACGAATCAATGGGTTAATAGTGTGCGCTACTACAGAACCGACTATCACTGTGGATTTGGAACCGGGGAAAGGTGTGATAGCTCCTGGGTGCAGGGCACCCTCATGAACAGTAACTTCAAAACAGCATGAATTTTTTTTGAAAAAATCTGAAATTTTTGGGGATCAAATATGATCAAACTTTTGATGTTCTTGCAAAATTTCAGCCAGAAATAACACTCGAGGAGCCCTCTCAAAAAAAAAAACAAAGTTACTGCTCAAAAGTACACATAACTTTGAACACTGATTTTGTTTTTTTTTTGTAAGGGCTCCATGAATGTTTTTTGATGCTAAAACTTTGCATGAACGTTGAATGTTTGGTCATATTTGATCCCCCAAAGTTTCAGAATTTTTCAAAAAAATTCATATTGTTTTGAATTTACTGTTCATGAGGGTGCCTCTGCACTCGGGAGCTGAAAGTCCAGTCTTCTTTGGAACCGGCAATTGTAGCCATTGGCATCACTGTCAGTTCCCTAACCAGCAGCGATAGCTACCTATCAATGCAGTTTTACAGCCCAAACTGGCAGTGATAGCCATAGCCCACAGCACCACTGCCAGTTTGAAGCATGGACCGGCAATGATAAACACATTATCACTGTCGATTAGTGATTTAACACGCAGGTGATGCTAATTTCCCGATAAGTAGCTCTTTGTTTCTCTTCGTCCAATATAACCTGCCAAATTAAGAAATAACCTTTGAATACAATATTACAATTAAAATGATAAAAACTGTGCTTCAATGAAGTCAGTGGGATTCGATAAAAACTTGGAAATTCCAGGAACTAAAAAAATTCTTCCTACATTCTAAGACAAATTTGACAATACAAAAAATTCTTGTCCAAACTGAACTGCAATTTGCTACCATTTGGATAGGTTATTGTGAATAGTATCAAAGATAATAACTTGGATAGCAGCACCAGCACAAAGTAAGGTTCAAAGGAGCGTATGCAATGGCTAGGTACCTTGGACACTTGTAGGCAAAGGTTCAATGCGGCCACTGAAGCAATCCCGCTAGCATTTGTCCTGTTTTATTGGAATCATAATCAATCGCTTGTTATAAAAGGAAAGACTCACGGAATAAGATTATCAGCAGATACTCCAAGTTAACTTGGCGACTCTTCACAAAAAAGGAAGATTATATCTTTTTCTCCTCATTTGTTTGTGATGAAAACTGTCCTCCAAGAAGTAATTTCAGAAGATTGAAAATATTCTCATAGACAACTGTTCTTCCATCAGGTCAAACCATGTAAACAAATAAGCCAAGAGCATTACTTTGGATGACACATATGCTTCAGGCAACCCTCAAAGCAGTTCCACATTAATTTGGACTCGCACCAGCAGTTAGTCTGGGGCGCCCATCATAGCGTCTGTGATTACTACAGAGAGCTTGAGGCTTAGTGGGAACCCAATTAATTAACATGGTAAAAAGTAAAAAGTGATGAATTAAAAAGCAAAGAAGTAACCAATTAATTAACATGGTAAATGTGAAATTATCGGAATGTCATTCAAAACTCAAAGCGAAGTAGCCGTTGGTCCCGTATATTGGCACGGTTGCATATATATTCAAATAGTAACGTAGAAACACGCAGAGTATTATATTTGGAAGTGCCATATTCTCTACAAGAAATATTATACGGTTTATTGGATGGTCAATAACTTCTTTGGCTTTGCAATACACGTACGGAAAAGCAAGGAAACTGCAAATAAGTATTTTTCTAGAGATGTTGTGTGGCTGGAGTGAATACACGTTACAGCCGTGTTGTAAGCTCAGCCAGTGGTGGAAAACTGCACGAGCACTTGACATAATTGATGAAGAGCTTGAGGCTGTGCTTATATAGATAGAGATGAGTAGGAAGTAGGAACCCAACCCAGCCCAGCCATTGTAGGCTTCCTGATCAGTTGTGTGGACCACATGGCTCTTGAAGCAGCGTTCCACTACCTGCAGCTCGCCGGCATCCATGGCACATCCACACCGGCAGTACTACTCACCATTCTCCTGCTACTCATCATTCGACTAGCATGGGTGAGGACCACAACTGCGTCAACAAGATTCGGTAAGCAGCAACAGCTCCCGCCTTCACCCCCAGGCAAGCTGCCCATCATCGGCCACCTCCACCTCCTCGGCTCCCAGACACACATATCCATCCGGGACCTCGATGCCAAGCATGGCCGCAATGGCCTCTTGCTCCTCCGCATCGGTGCCATACCCACCTTATTCGTGTCCTCGCCGAGTGCCGCCGAGGCTGTCCTGCGTACCCACGACCAAATCTTTGCGTCGCGGCCACCATCCATGGCCGCTGACATCATTCGCTACGGCCCCACAGACATCGCATTTGCACCCTATGGTGAGTACTGGCGGCAGGCCAGGAAGCTCTTAACCACACATATGCTCAGCGCCAAGGTGGTGCACTCCTTCCGCCATGGTCGTCAAGAAGAGGTAAGAACTTTTCCTCCTGTGCAGAAACGAATATCAACCGTTAGTTAGTGCGTCACTCATCATCTGACTCTCCGATCGATTGCTGCAGGTGCGCCTCGTTATCAACAAGATCCGTGAGGCGGCCACCAGAGGCACGGCGGTGGACATGAGCGAGCTCCTGTCCGGCTACACCAACGACGTCGTATGCCGTGCAGTCCTCGGAGAATCCCACCGCAAGGAAGGCCGGAACAGGCTTTTCAGCGAGCTCACAGAGATCAACGTCTCCCTTCTTGGCGGGTTCAGCCTCGAGAATTACATCCCCCCAAACATGGTAATGGCGGATGTGCTCTTGAGGCTGGTTTCCGTCAAGGCTCGGCGGCTCAACAAGAGGTGGGACGAATTGTTCAACGAGATCATTGAAGAACACCTACACCCCAGCAAACCATCATCTGGCGAGCAGCAAGCGGCAGATTTCATAGATCTTCTGCTCTCTCTCAAGGAAGAGTACGGTCTCACTACAGATAACATCAAGGCCATCTTGGTGGTAAGTAATTACATTCACAGTTTTCCCACTGCAAATAATTGTCCATGTCCTACACTGTTGTCATTACTACTACTACAATATTTGGAGCTGGAGGGAGTATATAAGTAGTATATTAAGAGTTGGCATGTTGCATACATAGTTAGTACTTTTTTTTTACGGTGCATAGTTAGTACTTTTTATGTGGTGATGTTATCAACACACACACACTAAGTTGGATCCTTTGATCTTAACAGGACATGTTTGAGGCAGGCATAGAAACATCTTATCTGACGTTGGAGTACGGCATGGCTGAGCTCATGAACAACAGACACATTCTGAAAAAATTACAGGAGGAGGTAAGATCCCAAGGCAAAAAGTTAGACATGATAACGGAGGAGGACCTTGGCAGCATGGCCTACCTAAGGGCAACCATCAAGGAGACGCTGCGCTTGCACCCACCAGCGCCCTTCCTCCTCCCACACTTCTCCACCACTGACTGCAAGATCGACGGATACTTGATACCCTCCAACACACGCGTCCTTGTGAATGCTTGGGCCCTTGGGAGGGATCCATCGTCTTGGGAGAGGCCAGAGGATTTCTTGCCTGAGAGGTTTCTGCAAGATCAAGATGGTGATGTTGACACCCAAATGAGGGGTAAGGATCTTAGGTTCCTGCCATTTGGGTTCGGGCGGAGGATTTGTCCAGGGATGAATTTCGGGTTCGCCACCATGGAGGTTATGTTAGCAAATCTCATGTACCATTTTGATTGGGATGTTCCGAATATGGTGGGTACCGGCGCAGGGGTTGATATGGCTGAGTCGTTCGGGTTAACGCTTCGCCGAAAGGAGAAGCTTCAACTTGTTCCTCGGATTCCCTAAACCTACTATGTATAAGTTTATTTCGACATGAGCACAAGAATAAAGGCAAGGAATAAAATGACTAATAATGTAGTGCTGTTTATCAGTTATTATTACTATATATATTTCAGATGGATGAGAAGTTAATTTATTGCACAGATCATATATGATGTACCTCAGGCGCATACATAAAGAAGAATGCAATTTGCATACATTTGAGTGGCGATAGACCTATCTGCCACAACACGCTGCAGCCACACAGCACGCCCGCAGATGTATGTATATGTATAGGTAAAACTAATATATGTATAGGTGAGCAAAGCACAATGGATAATAAAACTGAAAGCAAATAAGGCCTAAACAATATATGTATAGGTAACTAATCATGCATGTATGGAGACAGATATAAGCATGTAAACATTATTTCTACAATAAAATAAATTTTACACTCACAACTCGCAAGTTATAGGGAGAGATGCTGCTGTGTGTCTAAGAAAATTTGTAATATCCTGTTCTCCAAAGGGAATCAGTGACGATCTGATGTTTGGGCTTACCTCTAGATAAATCATCTGTTCTGCTGTCAGATGAATTGCCGCTGGTTGAGGAACTTCTAGTTGAGCAGGGCTTGCGTCATCAGTCATTTGGTCTGAGGCTAGAAAGTTGGTTTCATCATCTGACTGGTCCTTCTCTTTGGCCGTGATCAGAGAGGGGAACTGGTCTTGTAAGGATTTTGCACGGGCATAGAGCACCGAGGCCAGAATTGCTCTGCTTGGAGCTTTCTCTGGCATTTCTTGAGTTCTGCAAAATGTGCATCATCTATCATTAGTTCATTACTATACCTGTATTTTTTAGGTATGACAAAGGGGCAGAACATGTCAATTCGATAGATAGATAGATATAATACGTAAGGTAGAGTAGTTTGATAGGCCAGGGAGGGAATAAGCATGTACTCCTAGCTGTGTGGAGAATAACGGAAGATATTTATATTAGGCATGGTTGTGTAATATGCCTCTACATCATCATGACAAAATAGTCTTATCTAATTTGCACAATATAGAGGTGCTACCTATCAACTGAATAAAGGAGCAGGAAATGTTGTATCAGCTAAAGATTTACGCAACACCTCCATCGGTAAGACATGAACACCTTGTGTTTCAGATTTGACCATGTGTAATCATTTCCTACGCAACCAGGATGATCAGACAAATACCAAGGAGTATGGTTCAGGCCGGCCTAAGCCCGCCCTAGCACCGTAAAAAAAAAACAAATACCAAGGAGTACAACAGAAGCAGACTTATTAGGACTGTCGAATCGAAATGGCAAAATCAGTTCAGATACAGATTGTGCTACAGCAGTGACGCTAAGCATGTCTTCCTTTCAGCTGTGAAGATCACATCTACAGAACGTCTCCGGAAAATTTAATCCGCAAACTAATGAGGTAAATCTTAGCTACTTATGACGCTAGCTACCAGGCAGCAACTATCTCCAAAACAAGACAGAACAACTACTGGATGTTTGCACTAAACATTCAACAGCACCAAAAAGGGAGCGCATGCTAAAGTATGAAATCAGACCAATGAGTAGGCTGAAGTACATCTCATGCAATGTGTGTTGCCGGTCATTCCGTAGAATACATGTTTCAGGTAGGTACTTTCCCATTCGGCCACACACACACACACACACACTAAAATAAATAGCAATTGTATATCACCAAGAGTATAATAATTTCAGTTAGGTGCACATCCAATTAGCAATGTATTTATGTTGCGGTGTTTTATTTATATTGCAATCCAGCTCAGGATCCCTGGTGTTCTTATTTCTGCTTATATATTATAAGAAAGCAAAAGGACTAGTGTCTATATTATAGAGGAACCGCATGCTCCTCTGATGTAGCACCTGCACTGCACACAGATCAGATACCAAATCTACAACCAGAGGTCGGTGTGTGTTGAGACTTGAGAGCAGCCGGCCATACGGGCATGGAGAAGAAAATTGGGGCCTCACCTGGCAAGCGGCGGCCTGCTGCTCCCTCCCTCCCTCCCTGGTCTTCCTCCTTGTGGAGGGGCGTGGGCGTTGGGGAGGATGACCGGATACAAGAGCGGAGCAAGGAAGCAGACCGGATGGCGGAGGAGTTGGGGGCAGGGCGGCGGGCGGCCGGGGACGGGGAGGAGGACGAGGAGGAGGTGGTGGTGGAACCGACGGGCCTGACGGCGGTGCGGCCCAAGACAGTCGAACGGCGGGGTTTTGGGGCTTTCTGTGCTTTTCCCGATTGGTTTCCATCACTTTACTTTTCGTTTCTATTTTCTCTGTCGTTTTTGGGTTTCTATTTTATTCGAATTTGTTTTGCGGGGGTATTTTATTCGAAATTTCTAAAATACAGGTTCAAATTTTTACATACATACGTCGAGCGATTTATGAGTACGTGTAAAACATGTTTCAGACACGCGCCGGGCGTTTATTTTAATTTATGTTGAACACTTTCCAACACTTATCAAATGCACGTCCAACATTTTCTAAATAGACATGGATCATTTTAAATGTCATGAACAAAAAGATTATATAAATTACGCAGACAAAGTTTGGCACTTTCATGAACATTTTCTTAAAAAAAATCATAAATATATTTTTAAACGTGTGAACTTTTTCTAATGTCACCAACTTTTTTTGGATTGTACGGACATTTTCTAAAACAGACTTGCTAAATTTTAGTCGACTGAGGATATATTTTGAATTGTTTGGATTGCTTGCCACATATAGAGATCTTACATTGAGATCCGTGCATTTTTTCTTCAAATTATCTATTTTTACATATTATGTCACTTAATTGAGACTTGGTTCTTTCTTACATGTTATGTCACTTAATTGAGATTTAGTTAAGTCTCAATCGACTGAGACCTAACCATGTCCTTTTTAAAAACACTAGAAGAACGCCCGTGCGTTGCAACGGGGCCATACTAACTTTAAGAGTTCAATATTAATATTCTCATACATGTCAAGTGACATTGGCGACATTTTTTACCATCAGATCCTCACACACACTCTCCCTCCCTCTTCCTCACTCTCTCTCCCCCTCTCCCTCTCTCTCTCTCTAACACGCACACACATATCCATCTTATCGGGTACGGGACCATAATTCATCTATTTCACACACACACGCTAGTGCATAACAATATGGATTATGTGTATTATATTTGCCACCACAACTGAGGGAATTAACTTCATGTAAATCGGCCAGCCACAGCTCCAAGAATATGCGGAGGAGGTGGCCCGGGTCGGCGTCGGCGCCGTCCGGCACGGGCCACGGGCCCGCTTCCAAGTGCGCCTGCGCGCCGGCCACCCATGCCGGGTCCTTCAAGTGCCGCTTCCACCGCACCAACTCTCAGGGCTACGGCCAGGGCCAGGGCCAGGGAAGCCGCCCTTCTTCGCCCCCTTCACCGGCCGCGGCCAACGCGGTGCCGCGGCACCCGGCCTCGCCGTCCTCGTCCTCCGGCACCGTCGCGACCCAGTGACGCAGCCCAAGCATCGGCCTCGAGAATCAAGAACGCTCGACAACGGAGAGGGAAGGGAAGATCATATACATGTCATAAGAAAGGGAGTTTATTTACTGCTCCTTCGATGTATTGTTTCCTTTGTTTGGAGATTGATTACCATCCGTGAGTTAAGGTAAGGTTAATGTGATTGAGTAATTTTTCTGAAAATCAATTATTTGTTTTCTAATTAATGTGATTGAGTGATTTAAGGTAAGGTTAAGATTTGATCTTCAGAGATTGTTCGTGACTGATTCTACATTACTAAATAACTTGCGTCAGTATGGAAATTTCTGATCTGTTTAGATTTCTTTCATTATGTGAGAGGGTGACGCGAAAAATAAACCGATGATGGGGGGAGGGTCCGAAAAAAAATCTATGAAAAAAAACCAGCGAAGGTGGGAGGAGGTATCAAAAAACCATAAGAGGTGGGACGAAAAAGCTCTGAAAGCGAGACTACGAACTACTTCATTAGAAGTAGAGGTTCCAAACACACTTTTACATTGCCGCGACTTTTGTAAAAACTAAGTAAATTATTTGTTGTAATCCATATATAATATTTCAAAAAAAAATGAGAAAAATTAACGAACATGCTATTGGGCTCGCTAACGACAGCACTTCTTGAGGCGAGGCGTCGTTATGTTTCGCTAAAAGCAAGACATAGACGTGCTCGAGACCAAAGTGCCCCACTCCACCGATCATCTATACATCTAAATACATCTATACACCGATTTATCTATACATCTATATCTATACACCTATACACCTATACACCTATTAACCTATACACCTATACACCTATACACCTATTAAAGGAGCAAACATGAATCCTCCTAAAGTTACACCACAAAGTGTACACAAAAATACCAGAGACGTTTGATCAATCCCACTAAATCACATCCAACGCTCTATATTACATCAAAGGTCTACCACGCCAATCAACGCTCAGGATTAAATGTTCTGCCAGGGCAGACGCCCACGTCCTACTTCTCCCACGGTCTACCTCACGCAAAGAAGCCGCCGCACAACACGCCACTTTAGTACGGATCCCACGCCCGCACAAGGAAACAACATGTCCAATTCGCATGGACTTGCTCAACTATACGGAAAGAAATCTGCTAAATTAAGGGGGAATCAATCCAGGCGTCCGGCTTTGACGTGCGCCATCGCTGCTCGCTGCCCTGCGCAGTCGCCGAGGCACATGACGACCACCGCAACGACGAGCTCTTCGCCAGCACAAGTGCAGCCGCTGAGTCACCCGACGACGGCCACGACGACGAGCTCTTCGCCATCACAGGTGCAGCCGCCGAGGCGCCCGTCCACGGCCGCGCTGACGCCAACACAGGTGCATGCTCTTCAGTATATAACTGACCTCACCTAAAAGCCTTCCCAATCTGCATATGGATCGTCCAATGCTTTAGTTACAAGTAATCTGAACACAAATAAAGACACACACAGAAAGAGACCTAGATGAATGGTATTACAAACTACTACATCCTGTTCCATTATTCCTTCCGGTACAGTTGTATGATAACATTCTTAACATTCACAGGGTTAAAGGACAGCGTATGGTCCCGACCACTCCCAACGGGACGCTCATCCCGTGCCAGGATATAAGCAACACCCAATACGTGGGTGATGATCAGTACCCAAGCACCCGATTTCAGTTTTGTTGCTCAAATGCTGAATTGTGTCATTGATTGCAGACCCTAAAGAAGTAAAAAAGGCAGAGGTATAGAGAGCAGTATGCACAAAATAGGGATGAGATTAATAAGAGACGGCGTGAGGTCTATAAACAGAAGAAAATTGCCGCAGCCGAGATCAATGGGGCACACACCCAGCTGGCTGTATCACAAGGTAATGATGATCAACTTCATGATATATGGCCCAGTTTTATTGCTATATAATGATCTATGATCTGTTCTTCAAACATGCAGACCGTAATGAGATAAAGAATCAGATGGAAAGGGAGCGGTATGCACAAAATAGAGAGGACATTTTAAAGCGACAACGTACAACCCGCGAGCAAAATAAGCATATTGCTGCCGTCCTTGATGGCAGTAACATTGTAACACAGGTGCCGGCACAAAAACAATTTTGAAAAAGAAAAAGGTCCAGCACAAAACAAGGGATGCTAAAGACTGTGAGCATGAAACCAACCCATATTCTTACGGCAGGGGAAAGTAAGTAGTAACAATCAAGTGAAGTTCCATTTCATACCATGAACTGCAGCTGAATGAAGAAGAGTGATGTTTCCCTTTGCACGTTTCTGATGCAGCTCGGCGCCATGATCAATGAGGTACCTGACGGCGGGAAGGTTGCCACCGGTGATTACGCTGCACGGTGTCAGGCAAGTCGACATCCATCTTGAGCTCCTCCACGAGATACCAGTAGGCCGGCAAGTAGCCGAAGCCACCGGCGGTGTGGAGGGCGTTCATGCCCATGTAGGTGGTGCTGGCCACCGTCGCCGGGATCCCACGCCCCTGCATGTGCAATCTCTTGAGTTCACACAAAAAAGGGGGCACTTTTAGTTACCAATCGGGACAAGAAGGTATTGTTAGTTAGGAAGAATGAGATTGCATGAATCGATAATCATTGATCATGTGCATGGTGCACATATATAGGTACAGGGTGGACCAGCCTCTACTTGTCTCCCAAAATGTACAAATATACGAGGGGAGAGAGAGATACAACGGTATAAATGCAGACCCAAGTCCTATACATATGCAGTGTACAATGTACGCTCAACACGCCCCCGCAGTCGAAGCGTCGCCGGAGACACAGAGACTGGACCGAAACTCCTCAAAGACTGTGGTCGGTAGTCCCTTAGTCATGACATCGGCAAACTGCTGAGTGGTAGGAACGTGCAAAACACGAACCTTCCCGAGAGCCACCTGCTCGCGAACGAAGTGAATGTCGAGCTCAATATGCTTCGTACGGCGATGGTGGACGGGGTTGGCGGCGGAGACGTTGCCACAGTAGACGATCGTGGCCTTGGGGAGCACACAAAGCAACTCCTGGAGAAGCTGACGGAGCCAAGAGCACTCAGCAACGGCGTTAGCCACTGCCCGATACTCTGCCTCGGCACTCGAGCGAGAGACCGTGGGCTGCCGCTTGGACGACCACGATATCAGCGAGGGCCCGAGGTAGACACAATAGCCTGACGTAGAGCGACACATGTCCAGGCAGCCAGCCCAATCAGCGTCGGAGTAGGCGACCATGTCGATGCAGGAGGAAGCCGTCAAGGTGAGTCCCATGGTCATAGTGCCGCGTATATACCGAAGAATACGCTTCACCAGAGTCCAATGAGAATCACGCGGGGAGTGCATGTGGAGGCACACCTGCTGAACTGCATACTGCAAGTCAGGCCGAGTGAGGGCGAGATACTGCAGGGCGCCAACGATGGAGCGGTAGAACGCCGCATCTGGTACAGGGGAACCCTCCAAAGCAGAAACCTTCGCCTTGGTGTCAACAGGCGTCGGCGCGGTTTTGCAATTAAGCATACCCGCGCGCTCAAGAAGCTCATGAGCGTACTTCTGCTGATGTAGAAAGAACCCGTCGGCACGGCGAACGACCTCTATGCCAAGGAAGTAGTGCGGCGCTCCAAGATCCTTGAGGGAAAACTCATCGCGAAGACGAGCCGTGAGCTGCTGAAGAAGCCCAGGCGAGGATGCCGTCAGGATAATGTCGTCCACATAGAGCAGCAGGTACGCAGTGGCAGTGCCCTGATGATAGACGAACAGAGACGTGTCGGAGCGGGTTGTGTGAAACCCAAGCTGTTGTAGGTGAAAGGGCATGTAGCCCCTAAGTGTGGTTTTGGTAATTGAATGACAATCTCTATGGACTAATGTTTTCAGTGAGATATATTTGAAGGTTTTGTCCATAGATGGTGCCTCAAGGATATTGGATGGAATCGAGGATGAAGTCCATATAGATGAAGTTATATTTGCTCTAAGCTTTGGTATTAAATGACAATTCCTATGGAGCATCAAGTGCATTGGATCTTATATGAAGATATGTTCCATAGTGATGCTTGAAGTTCTTTGGGTTGTTATGTGAAGATTGCCATCAAAGCATCCGAAGAAGTCCTCATGGTATCCCTCTCTGGATACCCCATGCACACGGGCTTATACCATGCGCACGAGGTCGAGTGTCAACTCTCTGGATACCCCGTGCTCACGGGGCCTAGGTGTTGGCTCTCGAGATTCCATATCCAGCGAGGTTTCAAGTTGGTCTTCTGAGGATCAAGGCTTGAGAGTATAATCAAAGAGAAGAATTCGAGTTATGGTTTCAAGACAAGATCATGGTGAGCTCATGTGTTGGGTTTCGGTTGATCAAGCCTTGAAGCAAGCAACTAGAGTGAAGAATTCATTATGCCTCTCAAGACAAGATCATGGTGATCAAGTCTTGAAGCAAGCAACTAGAGTGACGAATTCATTATGCCTCTCAAGAGTTTGGGATGGAGTTTTTAGAAGGGCAAGTGGTGACCAAGATGATATTCATAGTGGAACTTGATATGGTCATGAAAGAGTCTTTGGTGATATTGTCTTGAAGCAATGAAGTGAAATAAAGAGTTCATTGTGGCTTTCAAGAAACCAAGATGGAGCTTGAAGTAAAGATGTTGGTTGACCAAGATGAAGCTCGAAGAGTATATCTAAGTGGTCAACTCACAAAGCAAAAACAATGTACCACGTGAGATCAAGTGATCTAGTGGTATGGTAAGTAATTGTGAATTGTGCTTTGTTACCTAACCCATGCTATATGTTTGTTATGTCTATGTGGGTTAGGTGTTTCTCATAGGCTTGCATCAAAAGGAAAGATCTCGTGTAGCCTATGTGTGGATGACATCAAGTGGTGATGGTCATCGGATTCGAGGAGTCCAAGTGCAAGATGAGATGACATCAAGTGGTGATGGTCATCGAGTTCGAGGAGTCCAGGTGCAAGATGAGAAGCCGGAGGTTATATGCTTTGAATCTTGCGGTCCACATCATGATCATGCGCATGTGAAGATGGGCTTGAGATAAGGCTTCCCTCATTGCATCATGAGGAAGCAATTCGAGTATCTTCACCAAGTGGTCGTGGACAAGAAAGGGATTCCAACTTGAGGCAAGCATTAAAGTCATCATCAAGCTCAAGTTGAATGTGCAAGGCAAAGGTATTCCTTAGCTAGGTTTTCCTAGTTTTTCCGGTCTCATAGTGCTTGGTGGGAGACCGGATTATAGGTTTGATAGCCGTACTATCAAGAGGGACTCTCGGGCAAGTAGCTTGATCACGTCGCATGTAGAGAGCTCAAACCTTTGCATTACTTGCATCATTCTTTCTTGTTGATCTTGGGTGGTTCTCTATGTGAGGACCTTGGGCTTTTCTATATCTTCAAAACGAGCCCAAGATCATCGAATTCAGAGTCCGTATGCCAAAGTTATCAATGTTTTAGTGGGCTGCTGCTGGCTGTCCTGGGGACTCCATGTGCACGGGGTATTTGACCCCCGTGGGCACGGGGCCCCATGTGCACGGGGCTTGTACCGTGCGCACGGGACCCCGTGGGCACGGGGTCTAAACCCCCGTGCACACGGGGTGCCCAGGAAATGCCCGTTGGAGCCCCAACGGCTAGTTTCTGAGTTTGGCTATTTAAGGGCCCTTTCCTCCCACCGGTTGGGGGTTGGTTCTTACACTTTCAAAACACCATTTTTAGCCTCTCTACACCTCTCCCAAAGCCCTTTCTCCCCTCTATGTGAAGGGGGATTTGTGGATGGATTTGTGAGCCATTTGTTGATCATATCCATTGCATCCCCTCTCCTCAATATCCTACTTTCAAAAGTGCATCTTGTGAGATTGAGAGTGTGTGTTGAGCATTTGTTGCTTGGCATTGCATTGCATTTGTTGCATTGGTTTGAGCTCCCCACATCGATTAGTTCGAGTGAGAGTCCGTGAGTTTATTACTCTTGGAGGTTTCGGCCTCCTAGACGGTTTGGTGATATTCATTGTGAAGATTGTGAAGAGGCCTATGTGGCCAAGGTTCCCCCGGAAGCTTCGTCTTGTGGTGTGCTCCGGGGAAGGGTGTTGAAGTGGCCTAGGTGGTCAAGTTCCTCCGGAAGCTTCCTTGCTTGTGGTGTGCTCCGGAGAAGTTTGTAAAGGTGTGGTGGTCGCCTTCAAGACCAACCCCGAGTGAATCGAGGCTCATCCGTTGGGGGTGACTCGAAAAGGAGAATACGGTGAGTCACTTGGTGACGCCCCGGAGCTTTGGCTTCGGCACCGCTCTAACGAAGATTAGCACTCTCACGAGTGTGAACTTCGGGATAAATCCGCGTCTCCGACTCACTTGTGGTTATCTCTTACCCACACCCTTTACTTACCGCAATTCATACTTGCTCATATTGATATATCTTGTGCTAGTTGAATTGTTTAGTTGTTCCTACATTTCCATATCTTGTGATATAGTTTGTGCTTGCTAGTTTCCTTAAGTGCCTATCTTGTTTAGCATAGGTTGTTGGTGCACTTAGCTGAGCCTAGCATATTTAGGATTTGTGCTTGAAAGGTATCCGTTTAGTTTAATTCCGCATTAGGATAAAGCCAAATCCGTAACAGTTTTAAAACGCCTATTCACCCCCCCCTCTAGTCGTCATCTAGATCCTTTCAATTGGTATCAGAGCTTTGGTCTCTCCTTGCTAGGCTTCACCACCTAGAGAGTAAAGATGTTGACTAGTGGTATAGTGCACGATGACACTTTCTGTTTTAGTGGCACAAACTATCACTTGTGGAAAATTCGCATGCTTTGTCATTTCTGGGCCATGGGTCCAAATTTTGTGCGAATTGTTCTTGTAGGGGCTTCTCCATGGAAGGATGAACTTTTTCCATCTATTAAGGAAAATGATGATATGCTTTGTGGGTATGGTGCAAAGAATGCCTTAATCCGGTCTATATCCCTCGAAGTGTTTGAGTCAATTATGACGTGTGCGTCGGTCATGAGATGTGGACAAAACTTGAAGAAATATATGGTGGGTCCAATCTTGATGAGGTCAATCATATTTCGGAGGTGTCTCTTGAGGAGTTCTCCACATCTTCATATCATGAAGAACTCCATATTGCTTCTTCCTTCGTGTGCTTGGACATTTCAACTTCTTCCACCTCACCATCATATGACATGTCCCAAGGTAATGACATGGTGAGTGGAAATATAATTTGTGATGATGATGTTGTGCTCAACATTGATGATCTTTCATGCATAAATGCTAATTTTATAGCTTCTTTGGACTTGAACACATCTAGCAAAAATGACATACATTCTTGTGTTGATAGTCCTTACATATCATATAGAGATTCCTTGAATACTTGTTGTGATGATATGCTTGATTCTCCTTGTTGCCATGATATCTATGCTTCTATTTCCTCTAGTTGTTGTTTGACTAACCATGTAGAGGAAATAAGAGAAAATGGTGCACACATCACTAATGGAGAATTTGCTAGAAGAGCAAAGAAGGAAATCACTATGTTGGAGAGGAAATGCTATGAGTGTCAAGAGGATGGACATGGATATCCTACTCTTGATGATGAAGAATCTCCCTCTCCAAAAGAATCATCATCAACCTCCGATGTTCACATGTGCCTCATGGCAAGAGGTACTACCGAGGTATCATCTACTCTTAGTAATGATAATGATGAGAGTGATGATGAATGTGATAGGGATATGAGTCAAGAAATATATGAAATTGGTAATTCTCTTCGTGGAGTAAATAAGAACACTTATGAGATATTTAAAGATCTTATTACTCATTTTGGAAAGTGTAATGATTTACTTCACGAAGAGCAAGAACAAAATGATAAACTTGATTGTAACCTTCTTGATGCTCTAGAAACTCTTAGAGACTTAGAATCTTCCAAAGAAGAGATTGAAGTTGCTCATGATAAACTTAAAGAGGATTTTGAGCACCTTGACCTTGGCTACAAGAATGTCAAAGGAGAGCTCGCCAAACTCTCTAAGTCTTATGAGGAACTTCAAGCTACTCATGTGAAGTCTCTAGTTTCTTCTAGCTCCTCTCATATTGTCAATGATGCTTGTGCTACTAACTCTACTTCTTGTGAAGCATCTATCTTGAAGGAGAATGTTGAGCTACGGGCTCAACTTGTTTTGCTAACTAGCAATTATGGGAAATTAGAAGAAAGTCATGAAAAGCTCTCGGGCTCTCATGATGACCTTCTAATCTCCCATGAAAGGCTAAAGTTAGCTCATGAGGCTATTGTGACTAAGGTAACATCTTGTGAGCCTCATGTGGACATTAGCACTATTTCTACTCAAAATGCTTTATTGACATGTGCTAGTCCTAGTGATTCATCTAGACATATTATTCCCAATTCTTGTGATGACTTGCTCTCCTTGCCTTGTTGCTCTAACAATGAAGTTTCTACTTCCTCTAGTACTTTTGTTGATACTAACCTTGTAGAGGAAAACAAAGAGCTCAAGGCCCAAGTCACTAATTTGAAGAAAGACTTGGAAATGTGTCATGAAGGAAATTCCACTCTCAACACTATCTTGAGTGTTCAAAAATCCCCTCATGATAAGGGTGGACTTGGTTTCATCTCCAACAACAAGAAGTCCAAGAAAAAGAAGAAGGGACAAGACCAAGTCAAAAATGATGCCAACATTACATGCTTCAAGTGCAAGAATGTTGGACACCATGTGAGAGATTGTCCATTGAAGAAGAAGGCTTCAAATGTGAAGCAACAAGGGAAGCGGCCTCAAGTTCAATCTCAAGGTCAACCTCAACTTGAAGAAAGGCCACTACCAATGATGAACCAAGATAATGCTCCCCAAGTTGAGAAAATAAAGAAGAAGAGAAGGGGGAGCACATGTTGCTATAATTGTCGTGAGAAGGGACACATATCCTCATCTTGTCCCAACGGTAATATCCCTAAGCCTCCTCTAGTCAATGATCATTATTCGCTTAGGAAGGATGTTGGCAATTTGTTTGCCAAGTTTGTTGGCGCCCAAAGTGGCTTGGAAATGGAAAAGGCCATTTGGGTTGCCAAGCCTATTGTGACTAACTTCTTAGGACCCAACTTGGTTGGGTACCATCAAGCTCAAACTTGACCAATAGGTGTGTGGAGAACATTGGAGATTTGGCTAGTTCATAAAGAAAAGGATATCCACCATTTATTTGTTCGAGCCAAGTCATGTGGATTATCTTCATATTATCTATCCAATGTTCCTCTTTGCGGTAACTTGTATTTATATTGCTTACATTGAAAGTTGCTCGCCCCTTGCATGCTTAGGTTTTGTATCTAGCATGTGCATCTATATGTTGTGTTTCTTAGTATGCTTGATTTGTGTTATCTAGCATGTGTGGGTTGCATTGCACATTATATAGTGGTGTTTGCTGTTTTGAGCCTGTATTGTATCATGATTGGCTCTTGCAAGATATTAGTGGATCATCACATTATGGGGGAGTGTTTTGTTGTGTGCACATCACAAACCCAAAATGTGAATATGAGAAATGCCACATAGTATTGATATTCAATCTTATCTAGTCACTATGTGGTATGTCAAGCTCATTTGAAATTCAAATTCTCAAAGTATCCACTAATTATCTCTTGTTGGTTGTTATTTACCTTTGTTGCATGCTTCGTCGCGGTGTCCTGTGAGGTTCTTCAGTAAGTTTCTGGACACCCCGTGTGCACGGGGTCTCTGACCCCCATGCGCACGGGGTACCACGAAACTTACTGGACACCCCGTGCGCACGGGGTGGGTGAAAATCACTGGACACCCCGTGCACACGGGGTCCTAGACCCCCGTGCGCACGGGGTGGTGTTTTTTCTCTGGACACACCGTGCGCACGGGGCTGACCTAGCCCGTGTGCACGGGGTCCTATGGGCAGAAATGTCCACCCGGCCAAGTACGCTTTATTTATCTTTCTTTGCTTTGGAGTTGTTGATGATCCTGTGCATCTTCGTAATCTACCCCCGAGTGTTGATTCCAAATACCATTTGTATTCTCTTACAATTGGTATTTCCTCATGTGGTAGAACCTTATGATCATCATCTTCTCGGCTTGTGCTTCAACTTGCCTTATCTCACTGCTTGTGCTATCTATTATCTACTTGAGTAAGATAAGCCTTTGAGCATGTGTGTATTGTATATCCTATATGCTCTTTGGTTTTTGCTTAGTTCATGTGTTGTACTTTGTGTGCGGTCCTGTGTGGATTCGTCACTTTGATATAATTTGGACAACTTGAATACTTTGTGATATTATCGGAGTATTCTTCGGTTAAGTGTTCTTTTGTCCAAATCGTATCTCTCTGGATCTTGGTAGGCATGAGCATGCATATTTATTTATATTCTTCTTCATGCCTTGCTTGCTACTTGATCCTCTATGTAGGGTAAACTCCATAAAATCATTAATGGTTAAAAGTGTGCATGAACTTCAAGTTCATATCCTTTTGCACATATTTAATGTGGAGTTTGCCCTATATATTGTGGTTGCCCTAACTACTTCGGACCCAATATGTTTGGGGACCAAATTGTACCTTAATGTGTTTTAGGTACTGTGGAGAAGCATTGGATGCTTGGCTTATTCACAAGGAAGGTGGAGACACCATGGAAAATTATTAGAGCCAAGCTTGGTTGATTCTTTGATTTGAGGGAGAAGATAAATGAAAACCCGATTCGGTTGTAAGTGTTTCATTCTCATCAATTCAACCCGGTTAACATAATTTGGGTCTTTTTGTTGGATATGCATCAAACTCCCACACTTACTGTATTCACAATAAATCCACGGGATGTATTGAGGAAATGGTGAATGTGGAGTGTGATGAGAATAACAGCTTCCATGCGGAGCAATTTGTTTCAAGTGTTGTAGGTGATGAGGCTCCTTCCCAAGCTACAAGTACAATGGGGATTGGTCATATTCTTCCACAAGAAACACCCCTTGTCCATGTAGAAGAAGAAGGAGTAAGAGCCCCTCTTGTGGATCCACCACAAGGGAAGTCATCACCCCCAACACAAGAGCAAGATGCTATGGGAGATCATTTACCTATCCAAGAACAAGATCAAGTCCCTCATGTTCATGGGCTAGATCAAGGGCCCCTTGAACCAATGCTCTCTCGGTAACAAGTACTTACTTCATGTGTTTGTTTAAATTAGAGTCAACATTGTGTATGTTGCATCATGGCATGTTTAGTACTTGTTGAGTTTGTGTTTCTTGCAACAGCTTAAACCTCCTTATTGCATCTATGAGACTTTTGAGAAGAAGCATATCATGGGGATCTATAAAACCATGCTCATGGTTCACTTATCCCAAATATGCCAATTAAGCAATTTATTGCATACCAATTCCTCAAAGTGCTCTTATGTGCAATATTGATAAAATTGCAAGAAACAATCTTTTTGGTTGTGGTATTTGCTCTCATGCTTAGTAATTCATTTTTATGCAAATGAGATCAGTTTGCGCCATGTGCCTTGTGCCATGTGCCATGTGACAAAGCCCTACGCTAAGATCAAGTTTGTATAAATAATGGATTCATTCTTGGATATCATGTTCTTATCTTTTGTATCTTTTTGTGTGTGCAAGTTTCTTTGTGGATGCTCATCTTGATGATTATTGGCCACGTAAGAAACATATACACATGAGAAAGTGCATATCCCTCTTTGATATCCTTTCGTTTCCTTGCCGGTCCTTGCAATTGTCTCTTTTTATTCTTTGGTGGATCCGGTAAGAGGTTGAGTAGTGAGTGCTTGTATGTATTGCGTATATCATTGCACTCATGAGTTGTTGGATATATTTTGGACCCTTGCTTAGTCAAGTGATGATCCTATTTTGTGCACGTTGTATCCAAGTACAAAACTAAATAATGCACAAATCATGGGGAGCTTCTCTATGTTCTTTAGAACACTCCTATGCTCATATCATAATATCTTTTTGGTGCATTTTATGGATCCTCAATATAGTGTGAATTTCTTCATTTGTTCGTAACTGGATATGTGCATTTGATTCCACTCACAATATGAGAAATGCACAAATTAAGGAGGAACTCATACTATATTGGTCTTCTAGATTTTTTCTCCATTTTGGCACTTGTTGCCAATGGGGGAGAAGTTTAGAGGGTTTAGGTGAAGTAGGTTGGTTCATGCATTTCTACATTAGTTGTGGTTGTTGCATGGATGTGTATATAGAGGAAACTCCACCAAGTTCTTCCATGCATATATTGTGGGGAGTTTGCTATATAGTGCGGTTCTACTAGCATCAAATTCTTGTGTAGTATTTCGATGCTAGTACAACCGGTTTTGATAACATCAACTATCTTTGTGATATTTGAGGCTATCAAAACCACCTCAAGTGTTCAATTTATTCTCGGATAGATTGCATACTTGTTTTAAATTCATTATATAAACCCTCTTGTTGAGATTGTCATCAATTACCAAAATGGGGGAGATTGAAAGGGCATGTAGCCCCTAAGTGTGGTTTTGGTAATTGAATGACAATCTCTATGGACTAATGTTTTCAGTGAGATATATTTGAAGGTTTTGTCCATAGATGGTGCCTCAAGGATATTGGATGGAATCGAGGATGAAGTCCATATAGATGAAGTTATATTTGCTCTAAGCTTTGGTATTAAATGACAATTCCTATGGAGCATCAAGTGCATTGGATCTTATATGAAGATATGTTCCATAGTGATGCTTGAAGTTCTTTGGGTTGTTATGTGAAGATTGCCATCAAAGCATCCGAAGAAGTCCTCATGGTATCCCTCTCTGGATACCCCATGCACACGGGCTTATACCGTGCGCACGAGGTCGAGTGTCAACTCTCTGGATACCCCGTGCTCACGGGGCCTAGGTGTTGGCTCTCGAGATTCCATATCCAGCGAGGTTTCAAGTTGGTCTTCTGAGGATCAAGGCTTGAGAGTATAATCAAAGAGAAGAATTCGAGTTATGGTTTCAAGACAAGATCATGGTGAGCTCATGTGTTGGGTTTCGGTTGATCAAGCCTTGAAGCAAGCAACTAGAGTGAAGAATTCATTATGCCTCTCAAGACAAGATCATGGTGATCAAGTCTTGAAGCAAGCAACTAGAGTGACGAATTCATTATGCCTCTCAAGAGTTTGGGATGGAGTTTTTAGAAGGGCAAGTGGTGACCAAGATGATATTCATAGTGGAACTTGATATGGTCATGAAAGAGTCTTTGGTGATATTGTCTTGAAGCAATGAAGTGAAATAAAGAGTTCATTGTGGCTTTCAAGAAACCAAGATGGAGCTTGAAGTAAAGATGTTGGTTGACCAAGATGAAGCTCGAAGAGTATATCTAAGTGGTCAACTCACAAAGCAAAAACAATGTACCACGTGAGATCAAGTGATCTAGTGGTATGGTAAGTAATTGTGAATTGTGCTTTGTTACCTAACCCATGCTATATGTTTGTTATGTCTATGTGGGTTAGGTGTTTCTCATAGGCTTGCATCAAAAGGAAAGATCTCGTGTAGCCTATGTGTGGATGACATCAAGTGGTGATGGTCATCGGATTCGAGGAGTCCAAGTGCAAGATGAGATGACATCAAGTGGTGATGGTCATCGAGTTCGGGGAGTCCAGGTGCAAGATGAGAAGCCGGAGGTTATATGCTTTGAAGCTTGCGGTCCACATCATGATCATGTGCATGTGAAGATGGGCTTGAGATAAGGCTTCCCTCATTGCATCATGAGGAAGCAATTCGAGTATCTTCACCAAGTGGTCGTGGACAAGAAAGGGATTCCAACTTGAGGCAAGCATTAAAGTCATCATCAAGCTCAAGTTGAATGTGCAAGGCAAAGGTATTCCTTAGCTAGGTTTTCCTAGTTTTGCCGGTCTCATAGTGCTTGGTGGGAGACCGGATTATAGGTTTGATAGCCGTACTATCAAGAGGGACTCTCGGGCAAGTAGCTTGATCACGTCGCATGTAGAGAGCTCAAACCTTTGCATTACTTGCATCATTCTTTCTTGTTGATCTTGGGTGGTTCTCTATGTGAGGACCTTGGGCTTTTCCATAGCTTCAAAACGAGCCCAAGATCATCGAATTCGGAGTCCGTATGCCAAAGTTATCAACGTTTTAGTGGGCTGCTGCTGGCTGTCCTGGGGACTCCATGTGCACGGGGTATTTGACCCCCGTGGGCACGGGGCCCCATGTGCACGGGGCTTGTACCGTGCGCACGGGACCCCGTGGGCACGGGGTCTAAACCCCCGTGCACACGGGCTGCCCAGGAAATGCCCGTTGGAGCCCCAACGGCTAGTTTCTGAGTTTGGCTATTTAAGGGCCCTTTCCTCCCACCGGTTGGGGGTTGGTTCTTACACTTTCAAAACACCATTTTGAGCCTCTCTACACCTCTCCCAAAGCCCTTTCTCCCCTCTATGTGAAGGGGGATTTGTGGATGGATTTGTGAGCCATTTGTTGATCATATCCATTGCATCCCCTCTCCTCAATCTCCTACTTTCAAAAGTGCATCTTGTGAGATTGAGAGAGTGTGTTGAGCATTTGTTGCTTGGCATTGCATTGCATTTGTTGCATTGGTTTGAGCTCCCCGCATCGATTAGTTCGAGTGAGAGTCCGTGAGTTTATTACTCTTGGAGGTTTCGGCCTCCTAGACGGTTTGGTGATATTCATTGTGAAGATTGTGAAGAGGCCTATGTGGCCAAGGTTCCCCCGGAAGCTTCGTCTTGTGGTGTGCTCCGGGGAAGGGTGTTGAAGTGGCCTAGGTGGTCAAGTTCCTCCGGAAGCTTCCTTGCTTGTGGTGTGCTCCGGAGAAGTTTGTAAAGGTGTGGTGGTCGCCTTCAAGACCAACCCCGAGTGAATCGAGGCTCATCCGTTGGGGGTGACTCGAAAAGGAGAATACGGTGAGTCACTTGGTGACGCCCCGGAGCTTTGGCTTCGGCACCGCTCTAACGAAGATTAGCACTCTCACGAGTGTGAACTTCGGGATAAATCCGCGTCTCCGACTCACTTGTGGTTATCTCTTACCCACACCCTTTACTTACCGCAATTCATACTTGCTCATATTGATATATCTTGTGCTAGTTGAATTGTTTAGTTGTTCCTACATTTCCATATCTTGTGATATAGTTTGTGCTTGCTAGTTTCCTTAAGTGCCTATCTTGTTTAGCATAGGTTGTTGGTGCACTTAGCTGAGCCTAGCATATTTAGGATTTGTGCTTGAAAGGTATCCGTTTAGTTTAATTCCGCATTAGGATAAAGCCAAATCCGTAACAGTTTTAAAACGCCTATTCACCCCCCACCTCTAGTCGTCATCTAGATCCTTTCAGTAGGAACCCGGCCATACGCTAGTACCACGCCCTGGGGGCCTGCTTCAGTCCATAGAGGGACCGAGAGAGTAGGCAGACATGGTCGGGATGCTCGGCGTCGACGAAGCCAGGCGGCTGCTCACAGAAGACCCATTCCGTGAGATGGCCGTGCAAAAAAGCGTTGGAGACATCCAACTAATGCACCAGCCAGGCACGGGAGACCGCCAGCTGAAGCACCGTACGAATCGTGCCCGGTTTAACGACCGGGGCGAAGGTGTCGGTGAAGTCCACGCCTGCGCGCTGGCGGAAGCCGCGCACCACCCAACGAGCCTTGTAGCGCTCGAGAGAACCGTCGGGGTTGGTCTTGTGATGAAACACCCATTTGCCACTGATGACATTGGCGTGAGGGGGTCGCGGCACAAGATGCCACGTGCGGTTGCGCTTCAACGCATCAAACTCCTCGCGCATTGCAGCGAGCCAATGTGGATCACGGAGAGCGGCGCGTGCGGACGAGGGAATGGGCGACGGTGGAGAGAATGATGTCGACACCGTGCACGCGTACTCATCAGCAGCGTAGCGCAGGCTGGGGCGGTGGATACCGGCGCGAGACCGTGTCATCATGCCGGCGGGAGGCGGGTCGGCTGCGGCGGGAGCAACGAACGGGGGTGGTGAAGAGTCCGCTGCGCCCGGCGTCTCAGCGGGACCGGAACCGGCCGAAGCGGCGGGGCCAGCCGGGGAGATAGCGCCGGCTGGGACAGAGCCAGCCGCGCCACCCAGCGTGGTGGTAGCCGAAGGGCCACCCGGGGCCATGCAGGGCCGCGCCAGGGGGCGTGCAGCCGGGACCGCGGCGGAGGGGCCCGCGGCGGGGGCCGCAGCAGAGGGGCCCTCCGTGGAGAGGCACGCCGAGGCCGCACCGGGAGGAGCCAGCGGGAGCCGCGCCGGGGCCAGGAAGGGTCGCGCCGGGGGCTGCACCGGGTCCGCATCCGAGACACTATCATGGAGCGCCGAGTCTGCTGCAGAAGGCGGTACCTGATGAAAAGGAAAAACCCGCTCATCAAAGTACATGTGTCGGGAGGTGTACACGCGGTGGGAGATGGGGTCATAGCACCGGTAACTTTTGGTGTTAGGAGGGTAGCCTAGGAAGATACACGCTACGGAGCGAGGAGCGAGTTCGTGTGGTGTAGTGGAGGCGGTGCTGGGATAACACAAACATCCGAAGATGCGAAGACCATCTTAGGAAGGAGGGGAACCAAAAAGAAGTTGGTGTGGAGTGTAGTTCCAGAGTGGACGACAAGGCCTAATGTTAACTAGGAGAGTGGCGGTGGCGAGAGCATCGGGCCAGAACTGAGGGGGCACGTTGGAGTGGAACAACAACGTGCGGACGCAGTCGTTGAGAGTGCGGAGGATCCGCTCGGCGAGGCCGTTCTGCTGAGATGTGTAGGGGCACGTGAGACGAAAGGTGGTACCGTGAGATGCGAGAAGGTGGCGAGTGGCAGCGTTGTCAAACTCTTTGCCGTTATCAGTATGGAGGGCGAGGATAGGGCGCCCGACTGGGTAGTGATGTAGGAGTAAAAGGCCGTGAGTGTGGCGAGAACATCAGATTTGCGACGGAGCGGAAACGTCCACGCAAAGTGAGAGAAATCATCAAGTAAAACAAGATAATATAAGAAACCGGTGTTACTCGCAACGGGATGTCCAAACATCACTATGGATTAACTGAAATGGAAAAGAAGAAATAGTGTTTGACTCGCTAAACGGTCGACGAACATGTTTGCCGAGACGGCAAGCATGACAAGTGTGCTCGTCGAATTTATTACATCAAAAAGAAAAACTCTTGAGAATCTGGCGAAGGACGGTGGAGTTGGGGTGACCCAAGCGTGCATGCCAGAGGTCGACACCGGCGGCGAGGGCGACTGGAGAGGCGGTGGCGGTGGAGGTGGAGGCGGAGTGCACTGGGTACAAGTCGTCGGGGTTGTCACATCGGTGGAGCACCATCCGTGTACGGGCGTCCTTCATAGAGAAACCAAGGCCATCAAATTCAACGGTAAGAGGATTGTCATGTGCAAGACGACGAACGGAGACAAGATTTTTAACTAGGTTAGGTGATACAAGAACATTAGTCATGTGAATAGGCATAGAGTTAGATGAAAAGAAACTATGACCGACATGAGTAATGGGTACGGAGGAACCATCATCGAAGGTGATGCGGTTCGAAGTGGTGACCGGGAAGGAAGAGGCAAGGTTACCGGGGTGCAACGTCATGTGGGCGGTAGCCCCCGTGTCCATGCACCAATCACCTCCACCTCCATAGTTGGAGGAAGACGGTGCCGAGTGTAGTGCAGCGAGCAGAGCGGGATCCCATGGAGCCGGAGGAAGCTGAGCCGGCGCGGGCGGTGGCGCGTAGCCAAAGGAGGCAGGCGCCAGCGGGGGCGTGTAGCCGCCCGGGGCATAGCCGCCCGGTGCGTTGCCACCCCCACCTGCCTGGTAAGGGGTGGCGGCGAGGTGCACCTGAGGGTCAGCCGGGTGCGGCCCGAGGATGCCTGGGGCCCGTGGGACCGGCATGTGGTAAGCGTGGACCACGCTGGTCCACGGGTTAGGGCCGACGGCCCAGGGCGGGGAGGGCAAATGGTGGCGTTGAGCCCCCCGTACCCCGGCTACTGATGCTGCTGCTGTTGGGGGCGACCGCCGCCCCCGCCCCCACGACGCCGGTTGCGGCGACCGCCGCCCCCGCCCTGCTGCTGTTGCTGAGGAGCGGGAGGTGCGGGCGGAGCGGGCGAGAGGGGGAAGTACCCCGGTGGCGCCAGCGGACGTGGTTGGGGCGGAGCGGGCTGCGGCTGCCCACGAGAGGTCCCGGCGGCGAGGGCGGTGTGATGGACACGGGCCTTGACCTTCTTCATCCGGCGTTCCTCCAAGCGTAAATACGCGGCGACGGACTGGAAGGTCGGGTTCGGCAACAGGGAGAGGTTCGAGGCCACGTTGCCGAAATCCTCGTTGAGGCCGGCAGTGAGGGTGCTAAGCATGAGCTCGTCCGACACCTTGGCGCCGATGTCGCGAAGCTCGTCGGCGAGGCGCTTGAGGCGCATGAAGTAGTCGTCGATGGAGGAATCATCTTGGTGGCACCCGAAAAATTCCTGCTGCAAAAACACAAGACGTTGAAGCTTATTGTCGGTGAAGAGGTTGTTGATCTTGGTCCATACGGCACACGCGTCGTCGTCGTCCGCGACGACCGTGTGGAAGATGTCCGGAGAGATGGTGAGGTAGAACCACCGAATGAGGGAGGCCTCAATGGCCGCCCAGTCCGGATCATCCACCATGAGGTCGCCATCGATGGTCCCGTCGACATGCTCGAAAAGGTGGTACTCGTGGAAGACGAGGTTGAAGTAGGTCTTCCACGCGTAGTACGAGGAGGTGCATTGGTCGAGCTTGATGGGAACGCGGGTGTGGATGTCGAGATCACAGACGGCGGTGGCGTCGGGCACGAGTCCGGCGAACGGGTTGGAGTTGCTGGAGTGGGGGGACGCCATGGGAGCAGCGGCAGAAGAGGGGTGCTGCGGCTCGGTTGGGTGGGGATTGGTAGCGGCGGCGCGGGGTAGGGTTAGGGTTTGAGGGCGCGGCGGCTACTAGGGAAGGAGGCGGCGGCGGCAGAGGGAGGGCGGCGGCTGCGAGGGAAAGAAGGGGCGCGGCGGCGACGGTGTACAGCGGCGGCGGCAGCTGTAGGGCGCGGCGGCGGCGGGTGCGGAAGGTGGGAAGAGGATCGGCGTGCTAAACTGATACCATGTTAGTTAGGAAGAATGAGATTGCACGAATCGATAATCATTGATCGTGTGCATGGTGCACATATATAGATACAGGGTGGACCGGTCTCTACTTGTCTCCCAAGATGTACAAATATACAACGGTATAAATACAGACCCAAGTCCTATACATATGCAGTGTATAACGTATGCTCAAACAGGTATATTAGTACTGCAATCAGAATCGGGGCAAAGAAATCGCCCCTGATTTCTTAAGAAGGGGGCCAAAAATTTGGTCTGAAACCCCCGATTTTCCCCCAAACCCCAGCACTGCAACCTAAATCATGAGCGAAATTGACATCCCGGGGGCTGCATCTCGCACCAAATCGGAAGCGGAGTACAAACGACAGCCAAACCCTAAGCCCCCCGCCAGATCTAACGCGGGACGCCCGAGGAGAAACAGAGGGGGGCAGGGGGAGGGATTTGGTTCAGTGCGGCCCTTACTCTTGATCTCGCGGACGTCGCCGTTGTGGGCGGCTTCGACGAACCTGGCCTCCGGCGGCCACCGGTCGCGGTCTGCACAAGAAGCGAAATCGAACGATGAGACGGCCGGCGGAGGGAGCCGTACAGGCCGCGGCCGGCTGGGTTAGGGTGCCAAGTCACCTTTGCCGAGGAGGATCTCGTACACGCGAGGCATCGGCCATTCCCGGGTCCCCATCCTCCCCCTCTCGCCCTTCTCCTCTTCGCCGGCGGCGGCGGCGGCGTAGGCGGAGCGTGGCGGGGAGGGAGGGAGCTTCTGGAGTCGGAGAGAGGAGATGGGGAAAAGAGAGGGCGGGAAACGGGAGGGAGTGGGTGCGCTCGCGCAATGGGAGACCGACACGTGCCCACCCCCGCGGATCGTACGATCTGACGCTCCTGCCAGAAGCACGGTCACTCGCTTTGCTTTTGCCATGCCTTTTGGATTCAGGTTTTGAATTTGAGCTTTGCTTTTAGAGCATCAAACAGCCGGACCCTTTGACGCGTTCGGTAGGCTGCATCAAGCCCAATCAGACTTTGGCGGGCTAAATAGTGAGTTGTTTGGTTGCCTGGCTCGTTTGTAGAAACTGGCCCGCACGAAAATTAAATCACCCTCAGACTGACTCGTCAGAAACGCTAATGCGGGCTGGACCTAGTGTAATTTACACTACAGGGAGAACACGAGCTGGGCTTGATGCAGCCTACCAAACGACATGCAGAACATGGCCCAGAGTCCGTGTACACTTAAACAGGCTCCACTGAGACTAGCTTCACTGGGCCAAACTCCACTGAGAATGTAACCAAACGCGCCCCTTATATTGCCCCTATGCATCTGGACAGACGGCCCGGTCAAGAAATCGTGATCTAGCCTTACTGGCCCTATATGTTTGGACTCACCGGCCCGCCTCATATCTAGCTCTTGCCGGCCCCATACCTAGGCTTTGATTGGGCTATAAAAAACACCTATCTTCGTATATCACAAAAAAAAATTTTGAACTCTCAGAATTCATCAACCTGAAGAATGCTATAACATCTGGTTTAGCATCATTAGCCTAGAGAAAGCATAGAGTAGTTGTAGCAATTGACGATTTTGATGATGGTTTAGGATCTCCGTACTTCAGGCTTTTATAAGCGTAGTAGAAACATCTACATGATGATGAGCATCTACACAAATTTGCTAGACCTCTTACCAAGTGTTTAAACAAAGCGCAGACACCTCAACACAATAATTTCGATATAAGGATCATAGCCTAAAATTTACAAAACATGGAGGCGCTTTACAAACTTGGGCCTATCCGCAAACATTAGGACATAAAAGGCATGATTTTCACAAGCATTAGCAATGAACAGTGGAACATGATGAAACTAAATATAATAATCTACATCAAACTTGTACAAAAACAAAGAAAACCCCTAGAAAACCTCAAGAGAATGAAGCAAATCAGCATAAGAGCCACCATGTATGGGTGGAAGTGGGATAGTGTTACAAAAAATGAAGCAAAACAGCATGATTTTCATTAGGGTATCAAGATTCCCCCAGCATTATATTCGGAGGCTAAAAGAAAGAAATATATTGTACAATGCTAGATGTAACACTTAACTCAAGAAGAGGCACACACACTCTACTTCCGGTCATACAACTATGATTTCGCAGGTGCTCCACAACTAAAACCATTTGATGCCACCACATATCAAATTAGACTTATTTTAATGATCATATTACATCGTGATGGCCAGTTAAGAAAAAGTATAGAGCTAACAGCAACAAGGAACATGAACAGTATCCCCACACAAAAAAGAAACATAAACAGTGCCTATGATCTGCAAAGTGAAGTAGCAATCTGGTCACAGATTTGCAAATTCATGGTAGCAGCTATCTCGTTTATCAGCAAGCGCATTGGAGCTGGCAATGCAAAGTATCATGATATTCTGCCAAACATTTCACTCTAGCATAACCAATTAAATTCACCATCCATTGTTGCCATACAAACAAAACAGGATTTGAGTTTCACAAAACCAACTTAAAATAAGTAGCCAGTAACATGGTTTGCTCCAAGCTGCTGCTACAGCCCGTGACTGAATTAGTACATTAAAAGCATAAGGTGACAGAATTCAAAGTTTGGTGGGTTTTTTTTGTTTAGTCTAAGAACACAAAAAACAGAGCTTGAGATTCTGCGTGAGCTTCAGATCTCTCTGCAGTCGGCATGCAGGGCAAGATCACTTCAGTTCCATTGCCTCCCTGCATGAATCAGTCGATCACGACATTGTTACAAAGAAGGATCAAATTCTACTAACTGACAAGTTCATCACAAAATTGTCAAAAGAAGCAACCGAATCAACTAACTAATTATGGAAACACCTAGAATCTGCAGCTGCTGACAATGTTAATCTAATATCACTCCAGGAGAAAACGAGATGAAACATGGATTTCATACCAGAATAATTTCTCGGTCTCTTCGCTTTCTGGGTCCAACTCTAAAGCGCGCGAGAGTGCGGAATACGCAGCAGCATACTTCTAATGAACGCATGCGCACGTCAGAATCAAATAGCAGATATAAAAAGAGCAATGAAATCATCAGTTTGAACCTGATCTAGTGCACCTTCATGAACATTAGAGCTGATCCTTGTCGATAGTGCGCCTTTGCCCACTTTGGACGCAGCCTTTTGCATTTAGTTGCATCATCAAAAGCCCTTTGTCCATCACCCATGCGAAGCCAGCAAAGGCTTCTGTTTGATAACAACTTAGCGTCAAAGTTATCCATCTTCAGTGCCTGCAGCAGATAAAACAGTGAAAAATTGCAGTGCCATTGCCACATTCTAGAAACGCTGCTTGGTTTAGGACGCAAATTTGTCATTTGTTCCACAGGTACAAGGACCGAAACACGAAACTGTGAGAAAAGAGCAACAAACCACCTCAAGTTCCATGAAATGGAATGGAAGACCAAGATTAATGTGTTTCAGATCTTATTTTACTTTCTAACATGATGTCTCTGTTATTTTTGTTACCAATAGCCATAGGTATGAAACTTCTCCAATCTTGGCTAACACTCCGCATATGCAACAAGATGTGCATGCCAAAGTAACAGATCACTCTTACGCATTGCCCAGATCAATCAATGTCAATGATAAATCAACTAAATTGTAATGGAGGAACATGTTTCATGGCTTTACCACCAGCCTACAAAGAATAAACAGTCCGGCAATGTACCTGTGTGTAGAGCACTGATGCATTTAGATAATCCTGCTTTTTGAATGCTTCATCTGCTTGTCGTTTCAGGTCAGACACCCTCTCTTTCACAAAATTGTCATCCTGGGCAACTCATAATAACTTGAATCAGGTATATATTAGAGGTCTGATGCGTGTGAGAGAGAAATGGTACTCTAGCAAAGATGTTAAGGTGAAGATGGATACAAGAAACTGTTTGAATGAATGCGAGATTTGAAAATCCCAGTTCTCGCATGCTACGCAGACGGGAAACAAAGAGAGCTATTAAAAATGAATTGGCTACGGACGCAAAGTTTCTGGTCACGAGCATATATGAGCTCGTTATCTGCAGCATCCTATATTGCGGTGGGATCTGTGCCGCAATTGTTATTTGGGGTGTGATGATCCTCTGTTTACTGTGTGGACAGATAATTTGATGCTGGAATTTGATCTTTATGGCTCAATGGGACTGATTTGGTACGTGTATTTTGGACTGAAATGAGGGTTGATGTGCATCTAACACTTCGTGTCCTATTCGTACGTGGCAGTGTAACCAGTGTCACTCATGTGTGCTGTAGACAGAAATTGTTTAGGATCAAATACGTGCCCTGTTTTGAATTCTGAGACAACAGTTGGCGGCGAGGGACGGGTGGTAGAAGGCTCAGAATCGGAAGAAAATGGCCCAGCTCGTTAGATATCCATCTGTCCCGACTCTACGTGACGGCAACAGGCTTAATAAATGCTGGGTCATAGTGGGCCACGCATCACATTAATGAAACAAATACTACTCGGAATACGACCGCTTATACATTGGCCTGTTCGAATCTTGCAGAGAAGCAACAGGAGAGATAACGAGCTGCTATATGCGCCCGAGCTCAGTTGAGCACTTTCGATTGGCTACCTGTTATTTTTAACATCATCTAAATAAAATGATTTTCACGAACAGAGCTTAGGCAGCAAAGCAGGTGCAAGGAAACACATGCGCATTTGACGAGTCTCGAGTAGGAGGCTAAACTTTGACAGTTCCAGATCTACAAGTGTTAGTTAAACATGGACTTAACGCCAACACACTCAAGAGAGTTAACGTGCACCAAAATTGCCAAGGGTATGCAAGAAAATTTGCAGTGGCATACCTCTAGTTGCTTGATTTCCATCTTCACATGACTAATGATTCCATCAACGCTCCAATTTGCCACAGTTGAAATGGGTGAGGTGAACGGAAAGAGAATCTCAACATCTTCCCGTGTACCATACTCAGCAGCCAACTCTATTGGCAGTCTACCAAACTGTTGAGGAACAACGAAAGCTTTAGAAAGGCAATACTCAACATGAAGAAATAAGCAGTATTCTAGACATGATATGCAAACCATATGTCCATATTGATTCACTACCATCATAATAGGTTGACGTAGTGCAGCACATCTATGTATATCTGACCAAATTGAAGACATGGCACGAAGGGAAGGTGAAACAGTAGCAAGCGTATGCAAAAAAAAAAGGTAACTTAGCACAGCCTTTTATTTTAATTTTACGGATAGCATCATCTAGTTGTACTGACATCATAACTCATACGGTTGTAGCATATCTGTATAGGACAAGTCTACTGAAATTACTAAGCCAAGATAGACACAAGAATGTGACAAAAAGAGCATTCTTACTGTGTTAGGAACATTTGGGTTTGCACCAGCTTCCAACAAGCACTTGATAGCTTCAGTTAATCCCTTCTCTGCAGCCTTTACCAAAAGATTATCCCGAGGACTATCACCACTGACTTTAGCTCCACCCTATCAGATCCAAGTATAGAAGACAAGCCAATCATATGGTTTTCAAGTAGGTAATACAAAGATAGCTAAATCAAACATCAGTCTATAGAAATCCAGCATTCCTGCTGTATTATAAGCAGAGGATACTATACCTGAATCAATAACTTCACACAGGATACAGAAGATTTTTGTAATGCCATGCTTAAAAGTCCAAACTGACAACTAGCCTTGTTGGGCTGGAAAAAAATTTAAAGAACTTCATTTTCGTGCCAAAATATGACAGTTCCAACAAAAAGATGGAAATTGTTTGGGGAAAAAGAGCTGAGGATACTTCTTTCGTAAGAATATATTCCCTCCGTCCCATAATATAAGATTTTATTACAACAATATACTCACATATTGGTTGTAATAATATGGGACGGAGGGAATAGAATATATCAATATAGTCTTATGTCCGCTTGCTCCCATTAATTTTTCAGACTGGTCCCACCATGCCTACTCTGGCTCACACATTGACAGCAATAGCAGGGCCTGTTTGGTTGGTTTACGAAGGTTGATGATATTTGCCAGTTGCCACAGCATTTTGCAAAACATGTCTAAGATAAGATGATAAAATAAGTGTCATACTTTGCCAAGCCTAAGTGAATCCTACCACACCTTTTTTAGTCAGTGACACATGGGACCCAACTTGTAGAAAAGGAATCTTGGCACAAGTGTG
Source organism: Aegilops tauschii subsp. strangulata (assembly GCF_002575655.3). NCBI lineage: Eukaryota > Viridiplantae > Streptophyta > Magnoliopsida > Poales > Poaceae > Aegilops > Aegilops tauschii. The sequence goes on from NC_053039.3 coordinate 8,510,451, forward strand.
GCTGTGAACTGAACGAGTAACCAGCTTGCCTAACTTTTGGCATGGCATAGGTAGTCACCAACCAAAAAAAGCCATCAGCTACAGGTAGGAACAATTGGAGAAAGTAGCAAAAACCAAGCAAAAGGGGGAATTGGAGTTAAAAGACAGCATATCAACAAATAATTTGAATAGTACATCTGCATTGTGCTCCAAAAGGGTCTTGACAATACTAGGAAATCCTCTAATAGCAGCATGCGTGAGGGCTGTCCCAAGATCTGATACTGCATTGACATCAGCTCCCCTTGCAAGAAGAAACTTTACTATTTCAGAGTACCCTGAAGAAAAGAAGAAAAGGGTCATAATACTATTACCGATACATGACATGAACAAAACATTTTTGCTCGGCAAAGTTTAAATAACTAATGGGGGAAGGATTTTTGTTGGTTCACATTTCTCTAAATAGGCATACAGAAAGAATGACCATAATCAGTCAACATAAGAAGGCGGTAAAGTAGATGAACATTTCTCAGGAAACTAGTTCCAATGGCTAGACTAACAAGATTGGTAGCAATACGATGACACGTGGAATCTTTACATATCTGAGAGGGGGGAACTAGGAATCAGCCAATAACTAGAAGTCCATCTGTCTCTCATGGAAGCGCTTTAGAGTCCCTAGAAGCTGCACTTTTTATTTCTCCAACCTAGAGCACTCTTATTTCAATACATATGAAGAAACTCTGTGAAAGCCAGCTATCACTCCTATGAGAAGGCTAACTCATAAGATTGATCACTATTCAGACGCCGATGAACATGAGAAGCAAATAAGATCAGGCTACTTTTAATGTATGGCAACAGGAAAAAAAATTATACTAGGCTAGCTTAGTCTAGCTCCTGGTAAAGTAAATTCATTTTTATCACCATGGTAGGTCCAGCACAAAACAAGGGATGCTAAAGTAAGTACTAACAATCAAGTGAAGTTCCTTTTCATACCATGAACTGCAGCTGCATGAAGAAGAGTGATGTTTCCCTTTGCACGTTGCTGATGCACATCAGCGCCATGATCAATGAGGTACTTGACGGCGGGAAGGTTGCCATTGGTGACGGCATGCGCCACGGGTGTAAACTCTATCATTAAGACACTCACAGCTCAGCTGAAGTTGATGATGAAGTCATAAAACTAAATGTGCTTATATTAGGATCAGAAAGGCCTGAACGTACGCTGAGCGGTGTCAGGCAAGTCGACATCCATCTTGACCTCCTCCACGAGATACTGGAAGACCGAGAAGCTGCCGCAGCCGGCGGCGGCGTGGAGGGCGTTCATGCCCATGTAGGTGGTGTTGGCCACCGTCACCGGGATCCCACGCCCCTGCACGTCCAGCTCCTTTGCAATCTCTGCAGTTGAGACAAAAAAAGGGGGCACTTTTAGTCAGGAATCATGGCAAGGACGTAGTATCTATGTACTGTAATCGGAATCAGCAAGAAATCGCCACCGATTCTTAGGAAGGGGGGCAAGAATTTGGTCTGAAACCCCCGATTTACCCCCAAACCCGAGCACTGAAACCTAAATCACGACCGAAATTTGGCATCCCGGAGCCGTAATCCGCGGCCAGATCGAGAAGGAAGCACACACGGCAGCTAAACCCTAGGCCCCTGGCCAGATCTAGCGAGCTCGGTGACGCGGGACGCGAGGGAGGGAGAGGGAGGGGCGTGGGGATCTGGTGAAAGGCGGCACTTACTCTTGATCTTGCCGACGTCGCCGTTGTGGGCGGCTTCGATGAACCTGGCCTCCGGCGACCAACGGTCGCGCTCTGCAAAACAAGCGAGTGAAATGGTGAGACGGCCGGAGGGGGGAGCCGTACAACCGGCGGCGGTCGGACAGGTTAGGGTGCCAAGTCACCTTTGCCGAGGAGGAGCTCGTACAGGCAAGGCAGCGGTATATGTCGGGTCCCCATCCTCTCCCCTCGCCCTTCTCCTCTTCGCCGGCGGCGGCGGTGGCGGTGCGTGGCAAGGAGCAAGGAGTCGGAGGAAGCTTCTGGAGTCTGGGAGAGGAGGTGGGGAATAAAAAGGGCGGGAAAAGGGAGGGGAGTGGGTGCGCTCACACTGTACCCGGCCATGGGCAGCCCGGCCCGGTCGGCCCGACCTTCCCCATGGGTCGGGCCTGGGCCTATATTTTAGGCCCGATGGCTGGGCTGGGCTGGGCTCGGGCTCAACATATTCATAGTTTAAGGAAGAGGCCCGGCCTGAGGCCCACGGGCTTTTTGCATGATGGGTCGGGCTTGGGCCTGATTTTTACACCCGACGGCTGGGCCGGGCTGGGCTTGGGCCTAGGTTTTCTGCGTCAGGCTTTGGTAGGCCCGGCCTGAAGCCTGGATCAGCCGGACAAATGGCCAGGTATAGCACGCACAATGGGATGCCCACCGCCCACGGTACGATCTGACTGACACTCATGACAGAAGCCAGGACCACGACCTCCCTTTTCTTTGCTTTTGGATTCAGGTTTTGAATTTTAAATTTGAACTTGCTTTGAGAAACATGAAAAGATGCGTATGGTCATATACACACATATACACTCATGTTTATGAACACATGTTTGCACACCCTACTTTTATGAGCACCTCTGAGAGACTGAATCGGTAGATCTTGAGGTTGTCGAAAACACCTAAGGCATCTCGCTATCGACGAAAACATCGCCTCCCGTTGAAAAAAATATTCGGCCTTTAATGAGTCACGACCACATCACATGTGGTCGTCGGTTGAGGTCGACCCATATGCGCATGCCCTTGCGCGATTGCACGGCATAACCCCCGGCCCTCGCCTCTAAATGGGTCATGATACAAACCGTTGTACGATACCACTAGCTAAAAACAGTTGTTGGATCTTTCGAGCACGTGACATGAAGTACATAATCATGATACATTGTACCTTGAAGTTCGGGCAAAGCCCACGAGCATGTTTGGATGTTTGTACCAACCATGAAAATGCCCACTAGATGCAGGTAGGGGTTTCAACACCCTTCCCCACCCAACCTGCCCCAAAACCCTGTCTAGAATCGCATCCTTCTTAAGCACCCTCCTTACTCTAGCTCTAGGGGGGCCTTGAACCGGTCATTCCTTCCAGGTTAGGCTCATCAGCACGCAAGTGAGTCACGGTGTGCCTTGCTCGTGGTAGATGTATTGGGATCATGGTCTGAGGACTAAAGGGGACGAGTAGTGCTATCAATATACGGGGCTGACAGGTTTTAACTAGACTACTACAAGTTCCGATTAGAACCAAAGTTCTAATTCTTCCAAAGGACTAGACTACTACAAGTTCTGATTAGAATCAAAGTTCTAGTTCTTCCACTTGGGATTATAACTATTGTGAGCAATGAAGTCGACATTAACGGCAACATCGATAATATCATTCACCTTCCTATTTACCTCTTTATCATACCTATGATCTCAACAATTTTTGTCCTAACACCTCTTCATTCTTCTCTTGAGTAATAGAATTTAACTTTCTAGATATAGATTTGTTGTCAGGCCATTGAGCATGATTTTCCTGCATATCGTCTCGTAGCTCCCATAATAGTCCTCCTACAATAGTCTCAAGCATGTTCATGGATAAATGATTTAAACCACTATATAAAGCAAATGAAGAATTAGCCATTTTTTCATGCCACGTTTAGGACAATTCCTAACGGTTTCTTTCATACGTTCTCACGCAAGCACTAATGGCTCACGATCTTCCTGCTTGAAACATGTAGGGTCTGTTTGGTTCTAGTCATGAACCAGAATGTCATGGGTGAGACCTGTTCCTAAGCTTGGTTCCCGTGTTAGTACACAAGTAGAACAGAAGCCACATGTTCCTATCGACCGAATATTCGGGCCAGATTCGAAACGCGTTGAGACCTCCAAATCGAAGGAATTACACGAAATCGATCGTTCTCTCCTCTCACTCCCGCAACCCCGCCTCTCTCTTGTCTCTCTTCCTCCTTCAATCTGCATCACCATTCTCTTCCTTCGATCTACGTCGTCGGCAGATTCTTGACCCTCAAGCAAGGATCTAGTGGCGAGGGGTGCATCGTGCTTGTGTCCTCGACACCAGCGGCAACATTGCGCCCTAGCTACGCGGTGTCCAAGGCAATCATGGAGGCCATCGTGTGGGTCGCCACGAAGGAGCTTGGGTTCGCGCTGGTGACGTTGACCTGCGCAGCGTCAGGGCCGTGGCAATATTAGCACGTAAGTGCATGGTTTTTGCTGTTTGAAAATGTTTAGTCATGCACATACTGCAGCAAATATTCCCGAATGTAATGGCTCCTTTAGGCAAAGCTAATAGTCATTCTTTAGCTTTTCCTCTCAGAGAGAAGGAAACAAGTGGATGTATACACGCATCCTCTCAAGGAGAGCCTCCAAATTAGTTTTGTTGAACCACAGTAAGTAGTTCGATTTAACCTCATGTTGCTCGGTTGTGACATCAAGTTGCATGACTGATGCACGCTTACAAGCTCTTTAGTAGCCATAATAATAATTTCGGGTTTTCTTAACATGTGAAAAATGAACTAATGAAAAAAACTAAAACAAAAAATAAATAAGGACTCTAGTAACGACACTAGGGTAGCAAATACCTTTCCGACGACCGGTGCCCAGACAAAGGGTTGATTACCCTCAATTTCGTTTCAATGTAGATATACTAGTCGACCCGTGCACCTGCACGGTCTAGATTTTTTTTTTTGTGCTAATAATATTATTTTAGTCACACAGTAAAAATGGTATCATGGAATGATGTAGTCCCTATTATACAAACAAAACACAATATTAAGGAAATAAGTGCAAATAGTTTTTATTTCATAAGCTGCAATTCATTCATATTCAACATCGCAACATTCAACCAACTTTAAGAACAATATATATATCTACATATGTGTAACTTTAATCAAAACTAAGTATCCTTCAAGTGAAATGACCACATACAATATTGCATCTCGAAAAGGATTTAGAACTATGTGAGGTATTAATCCTTGTCCCCTCCATCTTGATAAAGACACAGGGTATCGAATATATTCATGCCCCCTCCATGAAACCAAGTGAAGGGTTGTTTCATCTTTGCAACACCTCAAACCTTCAAAACACTACATAGCGTTGTTCCCATCGCAAGTTCATAAAATGCCTACTGGGAGCCTAAAAAACCGGACCAAGAAGTAACCTGTCAACATAAGTTATGTACACCTCCAGCTATGCCCAGGTCAATTAGTGACCGAAGAAGGCATATCTGTTGGCTACAGCGGTACCGAATCTTGGTGGTGGTGACAATGGCTTGATGGTATCAACAGTCGGTGCGAGGTTTGTAATCTTCTTGAAATTACCTTACAAATATCCCGAACAAAATCGAAATGGCAAATGAAGAAGTAATATATACATACAAAATTCCTATTTAGATGAAGGAAACCAAACACGCTTCCAAGGGTTCCAAAAAAGGGATACAATTAGACTTCTAATGGCTCCATTGTCTAACTGAGCTTACATGTCTATGCTCATGGGTGTAGCAATACAACAGCAAGGTATAAAGAAACAGTAGTCGGATGGTCAAAGAACTGACAATAATATGCAGGTTAGGATCCAAATTGATTCATCATGCATTATGTTACACCCGCATGCTGTTTTTATGAAGCACAATGAGCTGTCAACACTGCATCAGAAAGATAAAGTTCCATAACTTGGAAAGATGCAGAGCATGTTTGGAAAATACCTCGATTTAGTGATGCAAGGCATGAAATGATAGCAAATTGGTGTTTCTTCTATCAGTGTACCTGCAGTAACATGGAGCAAATTATATAGTTTCAGTATCCAAACTATAAAATTAGTTGTATTCCAAGTGCTACAAAAAATCATATAATGTCGTAACTTACATATTGAAATCTGATTTACAGAATTTTTTGAAACATTGCCTTTTCTCTTACTGAAAGGTAGCTAAGAAATAAGATATCATCTTCATCACCACCAAAAAATATTATTCAGCACGAACTGATCAAATAATTTTCCTTAGAACTGGAAGCCACACCCACAAACATTATCTTTATGGCGCCTAGGAACTTGGTTGCAATCAGTTAGAAAACCACTATATGAACACCACATCAAATATTGATCAGTGAAGAGAGAATGTAGATATTAGTGAAGCCATCGTGGACAGTCCCGATGAGCCAAATATAAGGATGTTAATTTAATAATAGGGATCAAAACCATATTTCACTTAGCGATGGACAGCTAATACATTACTTTGTACATGTAGGAGCACTTAATGCTGCTGGTACGTTTGTTCTAAAAATATATATCGCTCTGACCCAGTGTATTCCCAAGACCTATTAATTAAGTGCTTGTACACTTGGTCTTTTGTTACAAATGAAAACAGAGTGTAGTATGTTTAACACAGAACATAGTTCGTTTATATAGGAAATGCGGAAAAAAATGTGATTAAGTGGAATAGAAAATTCAAGTACACAGGAGGAGATTCACATATAAATAATATGTATTTAGATGATTTAGAAATAACTTGAACTCCATTTTAATACTCCATTTTTTAGATGTTGCTTATCGTTTCATTAATATTTATTAGTTATATCCATGGAACTATATTTGTATTTATTATCGTGTAGATAATATATTAGAATCTCCAAAAAAAAAGATAATATATTAGATTTTTTTAAAAGACTATTAAAATATTATAATACATGTTCTAGTGTTATTATATGCAGAGATTTACACTCTGAAAATATGTTCTTAAGCCTTTCGTTGGACTACAACATCATGCACTTTTAGCATATATATGTGCAGAGGTAGCAATTGTACAGATATAAACAATTAGTCTCAGCTAGAAAATACTGAACTTGAACACAAGTTCAGAAGTTACGGCGTGCACAACACCTGATTCACTTTTAATCAATTAAATTAATTAACTCTTTAGTCCAGAAATCAACTACATCACTTATCATGGAGAGAGAAAAGATCTGACCGACTTACTATACTATATTTAAGCAAGTAGTACTCTAAGAAACCATCAGAGGTACACCGTACATGCATAAAGATTGGACATAGTTGTGAGGCCTGCTGGTAATAATACGCTGGTCTCCAGTTTCATTTCAAAACTACAGAGAAGAATTGTACCACTTCAGGGGAGGAGGACAGGCCTAAAGTCTCAACCACACCATGGATGATGCCCATGTGCTCTATCGCCGCAGCCAAAACTGGCTATGAGCACCTGATTAAGAATCATTATGCATATTCAAGATAATTGCATACCTATGTATACAAATCCTTATTTGTCTGGCCTCTTCACCTGAACGGAACAACAGTCCAGGTTTGGCGTTGGGCCACCTGCGGTATTGCTTGCTGGTCCTGGGACTTGTCGCAACGGCCGGCCGTCGGGGCACTGTGAGGTGGATTGGTGATAACTGACCTTCTGTCGCATCTGTGTGTGTTTTACGGCCATCTGGATCGTCAACGGAGGCCGGCACGTCTGCATGCACAATCAGCAGTTACAGGACACGGTGATGGCTGGGCATGATCTCGTTGGAGATTGGATAACAGCGGGAAGAAAAGAGAGCTGGTGGACAAATATTAAGGAAGGTCCAAGCGTCGAGTAGGCAGACCAAGAACATATAAAACTACTTTCGTTACCTGTTTCAGATCAGAGCACCAATGAATCTAGCTCAAAAGAGGAGATCACAGCCATGGGAGACAACCAGGACTATCATCAAATCTGAGATGCATCAAGAGAATGGTTTCCGATTAAAACTTATCAAAGGACATGCTCCGTCGCTGCATCAACCAACATGGATTGCAGTGTGTTGGGGGCATGGAAGATTGAATAGTTGGAGAGAAGGGAATCACGAAGGCTTAATTGTAGCATGCTAATTTAGAACAGCGTGGGGATGTGAGAGGAGGACAACAGGGAGGTCACGTCAATATTTCCTTTGGTGGCCCGTAAATTTATTTTTTTAGATGGCCCATGGAAGAATTGTGGGACAAAAGGCATGGACTCTATGTATACTTCATCTAACGGCCGTACATAACTTGCATGGAGATCAGATGGACAGTAATTATTTTTTCTGAGAATTAACGTGGAGCTTCCCTTGATGCTTCCGATTAGTAAATATAAGATTCTTCTTCTCTGGAGACCCTAGCATTTATCGAATACATGAGGTGAATAATGCTTGGAAAGGAAATATCTACAGGTACTTGATATCTCAAAACATGCCCGTTTCCCGGTCCATTCACAAAGGTGATTAAAAACATAATAATGAAGAAATATGGCAGGGCTTACGGTTTGACATGCGGTCGTGTACATGCACCCAGGATACCAACTAGATAAATCAACATGGCACTGGTAAACACCGTTACACATATCATGCGAACAAATTATGTCGTATATGCATCCTAATAAACCCATGACCGACTGCCACCGCATCAAGTTCTATTGTCCAACCAACACCATATCCGATTCACGGGGTAACCTCGGTTATTAAGGATAACTAGTAGAAAATAGGGCTTTGGTTGGAGCCTGGCCAGCCCATTAGTCCCGGTTCTGTCACGAACCGGAACCCATGGGAGGCATACGTCCCGATTCGTGCGCCCAGGGGGCCGGCCGGGCCTTGGGAGGCATTTGTTCCGGTTCTAGGCACGAACCGGGACCAATGGTCCTCGCTCCTGGCCCACAGCCATTGGTCCCAGTTCGTGCCTAGAACCGGGACAGAAGGGGGGCCTTTAGTCCCGATTCCAGCCACGAACCGGGACCAATGAGGTGGCTATATGTACCCCATCGTCGCGGCAGAGCACTCCACAGTGCTCTATTTTTTCTGGCCGGTGAGGGGAGAGCTTTGTGGTGCTCTAGCTCACCTCCTATGCACATGAGGTGTTTGATGAAATGCCCGAGCCACACTAGTTAAGCTTTCTCCTCTCGAAACTCGACCTTCGAGCTCCATTTTCCCCGAGATTTGTCTAGGTTTAGCGGTCCGTCATGTCCTGTCCCCGTCTTCACTGCCGTCGATCGCCCACGCCGATCTCGTCGCCGGCACCATCGTGGTGAGCCTCTTGTTCTTATCTTCTTTCTGAAAAAAAAAATTCTTACTTTAGATAGATACTTGTCTAATTTTCTTACTTTTATTATTGCTTGTTATTATATAGTGCGATGGTTTTGGTATCCGCCTCCGTCGGTCCTCGTCCTGTCTATGATTCAGATGTGGTATATATTATCTTTTATAACTATTTGGTTCATTTATTGTTTATGACAATTATGCCGACCAACGTGACATAGGTTTTATTTATCTAGGAGGTATGTGAACCGGAAATTCCAACCGACCCTATTGTCGAGAGGTTAAATTTAGTTGAAGAAGAAAACAATTACTTGAAGGAAAAAAATTGAGGAGGAGAAGATGATATTGGAGTTGCATGTTGCGGATGTCGTCGATGATCACAAGATCAAGATGGATGCAATGCGGTTGAAGATTAGAAAGATTAGAAAATATGCCATTCATACCGAGGCTTGGTATCATTATGCCGTTGGATCAATTGTTACCTTGGTTGTGATTATGATCGCATTTGTTGTTGCATTGAAAGGTTTTACATAGTTTCAATGTATGGTTTAATTAGATGCTCTGGAGAGTTATATGTTGTTCAATGAGAACTATGTATGTACTTTGGTTTTAATGTGATGATGAACTTCTATTAATTTGGTCACTTATCTATCCATGCACTACTAGGGAAAAGCTTATAGGCAGACGCTTACTAGTAGCGAGGGTTTATAACCCTCGCTACTGCTACTTACTAGTAGCGCGGGTTTTTACCCCTCGCTACTACTAAGTTGATAGTAGTAGCGCGGGTTTTTAACCCTCGGTACTACTAAGCTGTCTTTACCGTGCCCCCCGGGACATGCCATAGTAGTAGCGAGGGGTATAAATCCGCGCTACTACTAAGTTGATAGTAGTAGCGCGGTTTTATACCCCTCGCTACTACTAAGTACGAGGTAGGTGAAGTCCCCATATCCTCGGCCGAATCCCTCCTCTCTCCCTCACTCTCCCCCCTCTCTCCATAGGCTTTCCCATGGTGCTGCACACCTCCTCCTCCATGGCACCCAACGAGTTCACCTCCTCGCGTCGCGTGCCTCCTCCTCCATGGCGCCAAAAGAGGGAGGCCGCCTCGCGCCGCCGGCGTCCCGGAGCTCGCCGGTCTTCCCCGCATCTCCACGCCACCACGTCGGACCACCTCACCACCGGCGACGAGCCCCGGTGCACCCTCCATCTCATTCCTTTCTTCCTTGTTTTTCTTTTTCCCACTCCATGTCCCTCCGATTTTACTCATCTCCCATGCCCATGCCTGCGCAGGTCGTCGACATGGCCAAGGAGGAGTTCTCTGCCTTGGCCGTGAAGAGGACCCTCACACCGTCGTCTTGCTCTCCTCTGCACTGGATCCGGTCCCTCTACAACAGTCATCGCTGGATCAGGTCTCCGCTGCCCGTCCGCACCTCCGGCGATCCTTGTCATTGCTGGATCGAACCATTGTCACCATTGACAGCACGCACGGGGTCGAGATTTTTTTTTGGTTTTTGAAATTAATAGTAGTAGCATGGGTCACAGTCACGCGCTACAGATAGATAGTAGTAGCGCATGTCGAACCCGCGCTACTACTAACACACATACTAGTAGCGTGGGATGCACTGCGCTACTACTACTAGTTAGCTATAGCACCGTAGTAGTAGCGCAGGCACCCGCGCTACTACTAGCTTTTAACCCGCGCTACTACTAGGCTTTTCCCTTGTAGTGATGTGAATCTGTAATGGTTTTTGACACACATAATTATATATAATGCACGCAGATGAACCGGCAATGGATGTACGGTGACAAACACACCTCCGAGTACATTAAGGGCCTGCATAATTTTCTCGAAGTGGCCGAGGCAAACAAGCAGAATGATTTTATGTGTTGTCCATGCCCTAATTGTGGGAATACGAAGTCTTACTCTAACCGGAAAATCGTGCTTTATAAGGGTTTCATGCCACACTATAATGTTTGGACGAAGCACGGAGAAATAGGGGTTATGATGGAAGACAGTGAAGAAGAAGAGAACGATGACAATTATGTGCCCCCTGAATACGGCGATGCTGCAACGGGGGAAGCTGCTGAAGATCAAGAGGAACCAGACGATGTGCCCGATGATGATGATCTCCGCCGGGTCATTGTTGATGCAAGGACACAGTGCGAAAGTCAAAAGGAGAAGCTGAAGTTCGATCGCATGTTAGAGGATCACAAAAAGGGTTGTACCTCAATCGCGAAGATGGCAACACAAAGGTCGGTACCGTACTGGAATTGCTGCAGTGGAAGGCAGAGAATGCTGTGCCTGACAAAGGATTTGAGAAGCTACTGAAAATATTGAAGAAGAAGCTTCCAAACGATAACGAATTGCCCGACAGTACGTACGCAGACAAGAAGGTCGTATGCCCTCTAGGATTGGAGGTGCAGAAGATACATGCATACCCTAATGACTGCATCCTCTACCGTGGTGCGTATGAGGATTTGAACGCATGCCCGGTATGCGGTGCGTTGCGATATAAGATCAGACGAGATGACCCTGGGGATGTTGACGGCGAGCCCCCCCAAGAAGAGGGTTCCTGCGAAGGTGATGTGGTATGCTCCTATAATACCACGGTTGAAACGTCTGTTCAGAAACGAAGAGCATGCCAAGTTGATGCGATGGCATAGAGAGGACGTAAGAAAGACGGGAAGTTGAGAGCACCCGCTGACGGGTCGCAGTGGAGAAAAATCTAGAGAAAGTACCGGGCTGAGTTTGCAGGTGACCCAAGGAACGTATGGTTTGGTTTAAGCGCGGATGACATTAATCCTTTCGGGGAGCAGAGCAGCAATCACAACACCTGGCCCGTGACTCTATGTATGTATAACCTTCCTCCTTGGATGTGCATGAAGCGGAAGTTCATTATGATGCCAGTTCTCATCCAAGGCCCTAAACAACCCGGAAACAACATTGATGTGTACCTAAGGCCATTAGTTGAAGAACTTTTACAGCTGTGGAATGGAAACGGTGTACGTGTGTGGGATGAGCACAAACATGAGGAATTTAACCTGCACGTGTTGCTGTTTGTAACCATCAACGATTGGCCCGCTCTTAGCCTTCCAGGACAGACAAACAAGGGATACCACGCATGCGCGCATTGTTTAGCTGACACCGAAAGTATATACCTGGACAAATGTAGGAAGAATGTGTACCTGGGCCATCGACGATTTCTTCCGACCAACCATCAATGTCGAAAGAAAGGCAAGCATTTCAAAGGCAAGGCAGATCACCGGAAGAATCCCGCCATGCGTACCGGTGATCACGTACTTGCTATGGTCAATGATTTAAACGTAATCTTTGGAAAGGGTCCCGGCATACTATCTGTTCCGAATGAAGCTAAGAGACGCGCACCCATGTGGAAGAAGAAATCTACATTTTGGGACCTACCCTACTGGAAAGACCTAGAGGTCCGCTCTTCAATCGACGTGATGCACGTTATGAAGAACCTTTGCGTGAACTTGCTAGGTTTCTTGGGCGTGTATGGGAAGACAAAAGATACACCGGAGGCACGGGAGGACCTGCAACGTTTGCACGAAAAACACGGCATGCCTCCAAAGCAGTATGAAGGTCCTGCCAGCTACGCTGTTACCAAAGAAGAGAAGGAAATCTTCTTTGAATGCCTGCTCAGTATGAAGGTCCCGTCTGGCTTCTCGTCAAATATAAAGGGAATAATAAATATGCCAAAGAAAAAAATTCCAGAACCTAAAGTCTCATGACTGCCACGTGATTATGACGCAACTGCTTCCGGTTGCATTGAGGGGGCTTCTACCGGAAAATGTCTGATTAGCCATTGTGAAGCTATGTGCATTCCCCAATGCAATCTCTCAGGAGGTGATCGGTCCAGAAATCATACCAAGGCTAAGGAGTGATGTGGCGCAATGTCTTGTCAGTTTCTAGCTGGTGTTCCCACCATCCTTCTTCAATATCATGATGCACGTCCTAGTTCATCTAGTCGACGAGATTGTCATTCTGGGCCCCGTATTTCCACACAATATGTTCCCCTTTGAGAGGTTCATGAGAGTCCTAAAGAAATATGTTCGTAACCGTGCTAGGCCAGAAAGAAGCATCTCCATGGGCCATCAAACAGAGGATGTCATTGGGTTTTGTGTTGACTTCATTCCTGGCCTTAAGAAGATAGGTCTCTCTAAATCGCGGTATGAGGGGAGACTGACTGGAAAAGGCACGCTTGGAGGGGACTCAATAATATGCAGGGACGGGCATTCTTGGTCTCAAGCACACTACACAGTTCTACAGAACTCTACCTTGGTGACCCTGTATGTCGATGAACACAAGAACAGTCTGCGCTCCAAACACCCGGAGCAGTGTGACGACTGGATTACATGTGAACACATGAGGACTTTCAGCAGTTGGTTGGAAATACGTCTCAGAGGTGACAACACTGTTTGTGATGAGCTGTACTCGTTGTCCAGGGGACCATCTTCGACTGTATTGACTTAGAAAGGATACGAGATAAATGGGAATACATTTTACACGATCGCCCAAGATCAAAAGAGCACCAACCAAAACAGCGGTGTCCGCTTTGATGCAGCAACCAAGAGGGGAAAGGACACATATTATGGTTACATAGTGGACATATGGGAACTTGACTACGGACATGATTTTAAGGTCCCTTTGTTTAAGTGCAAATGGGTCAATCTGTCAGGAGGCGGGGTACAGGTAGACCCACAGTACGGAATGACAACAGTGGATCTGAACAATCTTGAGTACACTGACGAACCGTTCGTCCTAGCTAATGATGTGGCGCAGGTTTTCTATGTGAAGGACATGTCTACTAAACCGAGAAAAAGAAAATATAAGGAAGCGAATACATCATACGATGAGCCAAAGCGCCACATAGTTCTTCCAGGAAAAAGAGACATCGTGGGAGTGGAGGGCAAGACAGACATGTCTGAAGATTATGAAAAGTTTCACGAAATTCCTCCCTTCAAAGTCAAGGCTGGCCTAAGCACCCTGTTAAACGATGAAGATTATCCATGGTTACGACGCAATAAGCAAAGGACAGAAGCGAAGAAAAAGTGAAAACTTTCTCTCCACAACTATTATGATGATGCCTTTGATCTAGAATATCACTGCAGTTACATGTGAAGAAATAAAATGCCTTTTGTAACAAATGAGTTTTTGTCTGAAACCCTGATACTTCGAAAAAGATTGTCCATTTTGTACACGAAGTCCATCTAGTTTTTGCCGTAACACTCTCAACTTTTTAGCACATGCTATGTGGGTGAAATGATGATACCATGCCAACTTTCAACCTTTTCAGAGTTCATTTGAAATGCTTTTGAATTTCAGGGTCTTATAGCTAAAAAAAACAGTAAATGCATCAAAAATAACAAATGAAGTCAGAAACGGTTGAAAATTGATGATGTGGCTTTGAATGGTGCATTTTGAACACACAAAAATTCTGGAGTTCAAATAAGTTAAAAAAAATGAAATCCCTTTGTAACAGATGAGTTTCAGTATGAAACCCTGATACTTCGAAAGAGATTGTTCGTTTTGTACACGAAGTGCATCTAGTTTTTGCCGTAACCCTATCAACTTTTTTGCACATGCTATGTGGGTGAAATGATGATACCATGCCAACTTTCAACCTTTTTAGAGTTCATTTGAAATGCTTTTGAATTTCAGGGTCTTATAGCTTAAAAAAACAGTAAATGCATGAAAAATAACAAATGAAGTCAGAAAGGGTTGAAAATTGATGATGTGGCTTTGAATGGTGCATTTTAAACACACAAAAAGTCTGCAGTTCAAATAAGTTCAAAAAAATGAAATCCCTTTGTAACAGATGAGTTTCCGTATGAAACCCTGATACTTCGAAAGAGATTGTCCGTTTTGTACATGAAGTGCATCTAGTTTTTGCCGTAACCCTCTCAACTTGCAGGTGCAATGCTCAAAATAAAAGAGAAGCGCAATGCTCACCTGCATGTTGCTTAGCTTCAGGCCTGGAGGAAATAGTGTAGACTGCACAGAGCTATGTGTAGTTTTCGTCCGAAACCCTGATAGCTCCGTGCAGTCTACAGCCGCACTTCCTCAAGGCCTGAAGCTAAGCAACGTGCAGGTGAGCATTGCGCCTCTCCTTCATATCGTCTCTACACTCAGGGCTTATAAACCGCTGCGAGTGCCTCTCGCTTGGCAAGGTGGGACTAAAAAACAGCTAATGAAAGAATCAATTAAAAAACTCTATTAACGGTTCATGCCACGAACCTGTACTAAAGGTGCTCGTGGGGAGCCTTAGAACTGGTACTAAATGAAATGCCTTTGTAATAGCCTTAGAACCGGTACTAAAGGAATCAACTAAAAAGCTTTTATAAGCCTCTAGTATTATTGAAACTAAAATTATATACAATTTATGCAACTAAAATTATCAAAGTATTTTCTGTTCAAAACAGTAAAAGCAAAAAAAGAATTTTCATAAAATCAATAAAAAATCAAAAAAGAAAAGAATATAAATAAGTAGAAACAAAATAAACTTTAATGAAACTCTAATAGAAAAAAGAATGAACTAGAAAACTTAATGAAACTCTAATAGCAAAAGGAATCAAGTGAAAAGTTTTATAAACCTCTAGTATTATTGAAACTAAAATAATATAAAATTTATGCAACTAAAATTATCAAAGTATTTTCTGTTCAAAACATTATAAGCAAAAATAAAATAAAATAAAAAAGTAGAAACAAAATAAAATAATTAAGTAGAAACAAATTAAAATAAATAAGTAGACAAAATAAAATAAATAAGTAGAAACAAAATAAACTTTAATAAATAAGTAGAAACAAAATAAAATAAAATAGCAACAGTAAGTATTTTGTTGTATGTAGAAACAAAATAAAATAAATAAAGCAACAAAGAAAACAAAAAGGTGCCACCTACTGGGCCATCACGGCCTGAATACGACTAGAAACCCAATCATGGGCCAGGATTCAGGCCCGCAACAGGCCCAGTAGGCCCACAGGCACACAGTGACAGGTTAGGCTCGAAAGCCTGCAATTGAGAGGAGCTCGAGAGGGTGGGCGCGGCAGCGCTTATAAACCACTCTCGAGCTCTCTCAGCTAGCGAGGTGGGACTAAACTTTTAACGCGGGCAGCACAAGGCCTTTGGTCCCGGTTGGTGGCACCAACCGGGACTAAAGGGGGGCATTGGTCCCGGTTGCGTCCCGGTTGGTGCCACAAACCGGGACTAAAGGTGTGCATTGGTCCCGGTTGGTGCCACGAACCGGGACCAATGGCTTTGCTATATAAGCAAACACTTAGCGTTTTTCATTTTCATCTCTGCAGTTTCCCCGCCCCGACGCCGCCGCCAGGCTGCCCGAGCTCGCCCCGTCGCCGCGCCCTGCCCCGTCGCCGCCCGTGCCCTGCATCGTCACCACCCCGCGCCGCCCCGACGCCGTAGCCGCGCGCCACCCCGCGCCATCACTGTCCCGACGCCGTCGCTGTCACCTCCCCGCGCCGCCCAGACGCCATCACCGCCCTGCGCCACCCCTACCCCGATGCCGTCGCCGCGCCGCCCCACGGTCCGGCGGCCTTCTGATGTTTTTTTCATATATGTGATGATGTTGATATGATGTTTTTTTCATATGATGTTCATATGATTTTTTGTGTGCATATGATGTTTTTTTCATATATGTATTAATTTTTTATTTAGGTTGTTAATTAGTAGATATCGATTTTAGGTTAGTGCATTTTTAGGTTAGTGTAGAGGAAAAAGTAAAATACGGAAAAGGAAGAAAAGAGGAAGAAGGAAGAAGGAAGAAGAAGAAGAAAAAGAAGGAGTGGAAAAAGGAAAATAAGAAGAGGAAGAAGGAGAAGAAGAAAGGAGAAGAAGAGGAGAGGAAGAAGAGGAGAAATAAATAAGAAGAGAAAAAAAGAAGAAAAAAAGAGGAGAAGAAGAAAACATAGAATTATTCTATTTTTTCTTCTTCTCCTCTTTTTTTTTTCTTTTTTTCCTTTAATCTTCTCCTCTATTCCTTTCTTCTTCTCCTCTTTTTTCTTCTTTGATCTTTTTCCTCTTCTTACATGAGGGGGGGGGTCGATATACCCCCTCCCCAATAACTTCGACATGAGGGGGGGGGGGGGGTCGCCGAGGGTTCGAGGGGTGAGGGTCGGGAACTAGGGTAGAGGTTCGAGGGTCACCGATCTCGAGGGTAGAGGGTTCGAGGGTCATCGAGGGGCCTAGGGTTCGAGGGTCGAGGAACGCCGAGGGGTCGAGGTGTTGGAGATATGCCCTAGAGGCAATCATGTATGATGATATTTCCTATGTGTTTATGAATAAAGATAGTCCTTGGACATTATCAATGATGTGTATCAGCAAGTACGTGACTTGTTTGTGGGACTATGCATTGTATGATGACTGTCCTAAAAGGTCCCTAGTTGAAAGGGCTGTGTGGACGCGTAGCCAACTAGACTAGCATATGACACGGTCGATGGCTTGGTCTCACTAGCCATGGATCATTGGATGCTAACCGGATAATATGGACTTGGAAGGATCTGGTCGGATTTGACATAATCGGATCCTAGTCGAGATAAGGTCCGAGTCAGACAGACCCAACTATGAGATGCAGCAATATGTCATCTGTTAGTCTCTAGTACAACATACGTTCAATGTCCTAAGACCTGAGCTGGCACATGTACTTGGGATGGTGATAGACCTGCTTTGGGCCGACCAAACGCTACTCCGTGACTGGGTAGTTACAATGGTAGGTTTCGGGCTTGTCCAGACCCATGCTGCGAGACATGGTCGAGCAAGATGGGATTTGCCCCTCCGATCAGGAGAGATATACTCTGGGCCCCTTGTGTGATCCGACCAAAATAAGCATGGCCATGCGACAAGGATTATGAGATAATCTAGTTTGTGGTCGGCATCACTGGAACGAGAAAGAGGTCGAGCTAGCACAAGGATGACAATCTCGCCTTGAGCCCGACAACATATATCGTGTGGCAAAGGGAACAGAAGTGTGACATGTTGTATAGGTTTGCCTAACCAGCTTCATAGTCTGCTTGGTGTTCGGCATGCCTTGCTAGAGGCCGCTACCAACCGTGCAGTTTGGAGGTGATCCGAACTGCGACCATGCCGACTTGAACCTAAGGGGTCGCGCGCTTAAGAGAAGGAACCTACGAGGTCGGATCCGAGGACACTGGTCGGATGTGATCCGAGCTGTATTCGGATTGTGGCCGAGTAGACTTGTGGGCTTTAGGGTCCGTGCGAGGCCCAAGTGTTGAGCCCGCGACGGACGCCTATATAAAGTGGGGTGCCGCACACTCACGCGATTGATCGCTTCGACGCTATCACTAGGGTTTGCATGGGTTGCGAATAGACACCTCCACTCGCCGCCGGTTGTGTGATCGGACCTAGCAGTCCGCCGCACGACGTTCCTCCTGCACGCCCGGATACCGTTAGAGGCGGTGCAACTGCGCCGCTCCGGCGAACCTGTACAAGGGATCCGACAATCGGCTGTTCGAGGGAGATCGGACGAGGAGGAGATGATCCACGCGGAAAGCGCTGCCCCAACTCTTCTTCCGCTGCACGGCACTGCGCGGCTAGTGGTAACGATCTGTGATCCATTCCCGTAGCATGTTCCTGGTTATTCTGCGCGTAGGAAAAATTTAATTTACAGTCGACGCACCCTACTGTAGAGCCCAACACGAGGGTTGCCGAGGGTTCGAGGGTCGAGGGTCGAGGATCGCCGAGGGGTCGAGAGGTTTCCTAGTGTCAAAGTATTGAGGAAATCCATGACTTCATCATTAGCCGGAAGTAACCGGGGCATGATGGTACGAAGTTGTGCAAAGTTGTTCTGGAACGGAGTCCCGGATAGGATAATTCGCCTTTTTGTACGAATTTCAGCAAAGGCCTTCCAAATAGCGATATTCGGAAGGCTCTTGCTGAACTTTGTACGAAAAAGCGAATTATCCTATCTGGGACTCCGTTCCAAAACAACTTTGCAGAACTTTGTACCATCATGCGCCTGTTACTTTCGCCTAACGATGAAGACATGGTTTTGTTGAATCCTTTGACACTAGACAAGCGTGACATGAGGGGGTCAAGGGTCGGGAAATAGGGTAGAGGGTCATGGATCGTCCGAGCGGTCGAGGGTCGAGGATCGCCGAGGGATCGAGAGGTTGCCTAGTGTCAAAGTATTGAAGAAATCCATGGCTTCATCATTACCCGGAAGTAACCGGGGCATGATGGTACGAAGTTGCGCAAAGTTGTTGTGGAACGGAGTCTCGGATAGGATAATTCGCCTTTTTGCACGAATTTCAGCAAAGGCCTTCCAAATAGCGATATTCGGAAGGCTCTTGCTGAACTTTGTACGAAAAAGCAAATTATCCTATCTGGGACTCCGTTCCAGAACAACTTTACAGAACTTCGTACCATCATGTGCCTGTTACTTTCGCCTAATGATGAAGACATGGTTTTGTTGAATCCTTTGACACTAGAGAAACGTGACATGAGGGGGTCGAGGGTCGGGAAATAGGGTAGAGGGTCGTGGATCGTCCGAGCGGTCGAGGGTCGAGGATCGCCGAGGGGTCGAGAGGTTGCCTAGTGTCAAAGTATTGAAGAAATCCATGGCTTCATCATTAGCCGGAAGTAACCGGGGCATGATGGCATGAAGTTGTGCAAAGTTATTCTGGAACGGAGTTCCGGATAGGATAATTCGCCTTTTTGTACGAAGTTATGCAAAGGCCTTCCAAATAGCGGTATTCGGAAGGCTCTTGCTGAACTTTGTAGGAAAAAGCGAATTATCCTATCTGGGACTCCGTTCCAGAACAACTTTGCATAACTTCGTACCATCGTGCGCCTGTTACTTTCGCCAAATGATGAAGACATGGTTTTGTTGAATCCTTTGACACTAGACAAACGTGACATGAGGGGGTCGAGGGTCGGGAAATAGGGTACGTAGAGGGCCGTGGATCGCCGAGCGGTCGAGGGTCATCCAGGGGTCCAGATTTATCAAGAATGCCCCCATTATGGATGTGCACAAGTTGATCCAAACCCTAGAAGCATTGCCGAGGCCACCCAAATTTACCAAGTTAAAAGAGCGTTGTCGTCGAGGCCACCCCGAACCCTTGAAGCGTTGCCGAGGCCACCCCAAACCCTAGAGAAGCGTCGAGGCCACTAATATGATTCCTTGTTGTGATTAGCTAGCTAGGTCTACGTTTGCCACTAGTATATCCATCTGTGATGTTTGTATAATAATTGCCATGTTGTAATATTTGTAGAAACTATGGAGCACGGCCGAGACGAGGAAGCAGAACAGGTGTTGGGGGACATAATCGCAGCCGGAGGTGATGTCATGTCGTATCTCAACGAAACTGATGGTCTGGAAGGAGAGGGTGAAGCAGGCTATGGTTGTCGAACAATGGAGGAGGAAGGACATGATTATGATGGCTCCGGTGACCGAATGCCGGTGGAAGAAGGAGACCATGATGACGGCTCCGGTGAACGAACAGAGTCCGGCGAGGTATATATATTAATTAAGCCTGTGCTGACTAGCTAATTGATGCATTCATTGTTTTGGTATGTACACATATTTACTCTCGTCTTTCTTCTTTTTTCTAGCCCTCCGGATAGAGCACAACTTCGGTAAAGAGACGAGGCCCGAAGAAAAAGTTGCACTCGGATGAAAGGTTCACGATCATAGCAATCGTGTGCGATGGCCAACCGATTGAACCCATCCGGACCAAGGAAGCATTTTCTGCTCAGTGCAGGGTTCTTGTTAGGGACATGATCCCGATTAGCATCCAACAATGGTATAAGCCTAAGAACGCTGACCCTGAGGTGTCTTATGTCAACGATAGGCAGAAAGATGACCTTTGGAGCGGGCTGAAGGCAAATTTCATCCTACCACCAGAGGAGGATCAGGAGAAGCCAGCTATTATAGAGCTATTGGTCAAGTCTCATGCGCTTAAGAAGATGGCAGATCTATTCAGGAGGTGGAAGAATGAGCTGAAACAAAGTTTGTCGACGAAGAAAAGACACCATAATTCACCGGCCGGTATGAGAAGATCAGAGATCACTTGGAAGAATTTGTGGCCCATAAGACATCGGACAAGAGTAAGAAGATGTCAGCGACAAACAAGATAAATGATGCGAAGAAGGAGCATCACCATCGCACGGGGTCAGGTGGCTACCTCAAAGCCCGACCGTTGTGGGCCAAGGCTGAGAATGACCTGCTTCATAAAGGGGTCGAACCAGAGACATTGAACTGCCAGACCGTTCAAGGACTTGGTTCTTCGGGGTTGGCGGAACCTTGGACCCTGTAATAGGGAAGTTCGTTTGGACGAACGAGCAACTGCAAATACCTGTCACGAAGCTTCAGGACTATATCGCCGCAGCGCAGGAAGGGACGTTCATTCCAGACAGAGAGAACGACAAGCTCACAATGGCCCTCGGGAATCCTAAGCACCCTGGACGGACACGAGGCACGCTAGGCTCCGTTCCGTGGAAGGCTGGGTTTTTAGACGCAGGCGGTTACAAATGCCAGGAGAGGAGGAGGAAAGTGGAGCATACCCAACTACAGAAGCTGCACGCAAGGGTACAAGCGCTAGAGGAACGAGAAGCAGTTTACAACAAGCGACCTACCGAAGCTACCCCGCCATCTCAGCGGAGAAGCAGCGTGGCTTCCACCGAGCTGCTTCAGCTGGAGCCTGTCTTCACGGCTCCTGCTAGCTACCCCGTGGATGCTATCACGGAGTCTCAACATTGCCACCTTATGACACAATGTCAGAACTTCAAAGTCAAGGCGGCTGTCGGCTCTATTCGACCTCCTGAACCCGGCGCAACTTTTCACTGCCGTCCAATTCCAGAAGGATATGCTAGGGTGACGGTGGATGAAATAACGAAGGGATTTGAGGAGCTCGAGCTTGACCACCCTACCGGTGAAGGGAGAGACTCAGCTGGGTTCTGCTCTGAAGACTCCATGCCTATGGCGGAAGGAGTTCATCAACCTTCCTAACTGGACACCTCCTCCTCCTCCTCCGGCGAGTCAGGGCACTCCGCCTCCTCCTCTGACGAGTGATCAGGGCACTCCGCCTCCTTCTCCGGCGTGTGGCGGCACTCCTCCTCCTTCTCCGCCTGCGCCGGCGTGCCCGAGCAGCCTGCCTCCTTGTCCGCCTCGTCAGCAAGGGCGGAAGAGAGCCACTGCCGCTCCGGCTGCTCCGGCACGTCGTAGTCCTTCTCCGCCGCCTCGTAAGCAAGGAAAGAAGACAGCCGCAGCCGCTCCGTCTGCTCTGGCGTCTAGCAGTACAGCCAGAGCTGGGAGGCAATACCGATTCGGTCCATCTCTCAAGCCTGTAGAGAAGTTACCATACGAGAGGACCGCGGAGGAAAACGAGGAGATCTGTCAAGCCTATGTGAAGGACTTCTTTAAAACGCAAAGAGCTAAGAAACATCCACCTCCGGAGGAGAAGATAGATCCGGTGAAATCAAAGCGCACTATCGATGCCCTGAAGAAACCACCACCGTCTCCGCCGAAAAACAACTATGAGCGCATTATTGAAAGTTCATATATCGAAGCGGATGTTGGGGAACATAGTAATTTCAAAAACATTCCTACGCACACGCAAGATCATGGTGATGCATAGCAACGAGAGGGGAGAGTGTTGTCCACGTACCCTTGATACGTCTCCGTCGTATCTAGTTTCCCAAACGCTTTTGCCCTTGTTTTGGACTCTAACTTACATGATTTGAATGGAACTAACCCGGACTGACGCGGTTTTCAGTAGAATTGCCATGGTGTTATTTTTGTGCAGAAACAAAAGTTCTCGGAATGACCTGAAACTTCACGGAGATTATTTTTGGAAAATATAAAAAATACTGGCGAAAGAATCAAGGCCAGGGGGCCCACACCGTCTCCATGAGGGTGGGGGCGCGCCTGCCCCCCTGGGCGCGCCCCCTACCTCGTGGGCCCCCTGGAGCTCCACCGACCTCAACTCCAACTCTATATATTCGTGTTCGGGGAGAAAAAAATCAGAGAGAAAGATTCATCGCGTTTTACGATACGGAGCCGCCGCCAAGCCCTAAACTCTCTTGGGAGGGTTGATCTGGAGTCCGTTCGGGGCTCCGGAGAGGGGAATCCGTCACCATCGTCATCATCAACCATCCTCCATCACCAATTTCATGATGCTCACCGCCGTGCGTGAGTAATTCCATCGTAGGCTTGCTGGACGGTGATGGGTTGGATGAGATTTATCATGTAATCGAGTTAGTTTTGTTAGGGTTTGATCCCTAGTATCCACTATGTTCTGAGATTGATGTTGCTACGACTTTGCTATGCTTAATGCTTGTCACTAGGGCCCGAGTGCCATGATTTCATATCTGAACCTATTATGTTTTCATGAATATATGTGAGTTCTTGATCCTATCTTGCAAGTCTATAGTCACCTACTATGTGTTATGATCCGGCAACCCCGGTGATGACCGTAGTTTGAGGAGTTCATGTATTCACTATGTGTTAATGCTTTGGTCCGGTACTCTATTAAAAGGAGGCCTTAATATCCCTTAGTTTCCATTAGGACCCCGCTGCCACGTGAGGGTAGGACAAAAGATGTCATGCAAGTTCTTTTCCATAAGCATGTATGACTATATTCGGAATACATGCCTACATTACATTGATGAATTGGAGCTAGTTCTGTGTCACCCTATGTTATGATTGTTACATGATGAACCACATCCGGCATAATTCTCCATCACCGATCCAATGCCTACGAGCTTTTCACATATTGTTCTTTGCTTATTTACCTTTCCGTTGCTGCTGTTACAATCACTACAAAACCCAAAAATATTACTTTGCTACCGTTACCGTTACTTCCATACTACTTTGCTACTAAATACTTTGCTGCAAATATTAAGTTATCCAGGTGTGGTTGAATTGACAACTCAACTGCTAATGCTTGAGAATATTCTTTGGCTCCCCTTGTGTCGAATCAATAAATTTGGGTTGAATACTCTACCCTCAAAAACTATTGCGATCCCCTATACTTGTGGGTTATCAAGACTATTTTCTGGCGCCGTTGTCGGGGAGCATAGCTCTATTCTTTGAGTCACTTGGGATTTATATTTGGTGGTCACTATGAAGAACTTGAAAGACGAGAAAACTAAAATTTATCCCTCAACTACGAGGGGAGGGAAGGAACTGCCATCTAGCTCTGCACTTGATTCACCTTCTGTTTTGAGTAAGCTTGCGACACCTAAACCTGCTTCTGCTAATAATTCTGATATGTCACATGTTATTGATGATGCCACTTCTGCTATGCATGATACTTATGATGAAACTACTTCTATGCTTGATACTACTGTGCCACTTGGTGAATTTCTTGATGAACAACTTGATAGGGCTAGAGAGAATGAAATTATTGAAACTGATAATATTGATGAAAGTGATGCTAAAGATTCTCCCCCTAGATATGAATTGCCTGTTGTGCTTGAGGGCTATGTTATGGATGAAGAAACTGCTAGAGACTTTCTTGCTTGCAATGATAGAAGTGATCTTAAGAAATTATTAGCTGAGCTGAAACAAAAACTTTGAATGCTAGAATGAAATATGATCCTGCTTATGCTACTTCACCTATCTTTGTTACTAATAAGGATTATGAATTCTCTGTTGATCCTGATATAATTACTTTGGTTGAGTCTGATCCTTTCTATGGCTATGAATCTGAAACTGTTGTGGCACATCTTACTAAATTAAATGATATAGCCACCCTGTTCACTAATGATGAGAAAACTCGCTACTATTATATCCTTAAGATATTTCCGTTCTCATTAAAGGGTGATGCTAAGATATGGTTTAATTCTCTTGATCCTGGTTGTGTGCGTAGTCCCCAGGATATGATTTATTACTTCTCTGCTAAATATTTCCCTGCTCATAAGAAACAAGCTGCCTTAAGGGAAATATATAATTTTATGCAATTGAAGAAAAGTCTCCCACAAGCTTGGGGGAGGCTTCTCCAATTACGTAATGCTTTGCCTGATCATCCTCTCAAGAAAAATGAAATACTTGATATCTTTTATAATGGACTAACCAATGCTTCCAGAGACCACCTGGATAGTTGTGCTGGTTGTGTTTTCAGGGAAAGAACAGTTGATCATGCTGAAATTCTATTGAATAATATGTTGACCAATGAAAATAATTGGACACTTCCCGAACCAACTCCTAAGCCAACTCCGAAGAAAAGGGGTATTCTATTTCTCAGTCCTGAAGATATGCAAGAGGCAAAGAAATCTATGAAGGAAAAGGGTATTAAAGTCACCTATTGAAGAGATACATGGTCTTGATAACCCGACACAGGTAGTAAAGGTAAATTATCTCTATAGATTTGATGAAGGTGATATTCCTCGTTATAAGTCTGCTAGCCAATGCTTAGATGAGTTTGATAATTTTATTGTCAAACAAGAAAACTTCAATGCTTATGTTGGTAGACAATTGAAACACAATGCTTATATGATTGAACACTTGGGTGATTATATGTCTAGAGTTAAAGGTGAACTTAAACTCATTAGTACACATGCTTCTATGGTTACCACTCAAGTAGAACAAGTACTTAAAGCTCAAAATGATTTGCTCAATGAATTAAATAGTAAGAACAATGACTTTGCTGTTAGAGTTGCAACTAGAGGGGGTAAAGTGACTCAGGAATCTTTGTATCCTGAGGGCCACCCTAAGAGAATTGAGCAGGATTCTCAGAGAACCAATGTAGATGCACCTAGTCCTTCTAAAAAGAAGAAAAAGAAAAATGATAGGACTTTGCATGCTTCTAGTGAATCTGTTGTTGACACACCTGAGAATCCTAATGATATTTATATTTCTGATGCTGAAACACAATCAGGTAATGAACATGAACCGAGTGATAATGTTAATGATGATGTTCATGTTGATGCTCAACCTAGTAATAACAATGATGTAGAAATTGAACCTGCTGTTGATCTTGATAACCCACAATCAAAGAATCAACGTTATGATAAGAGAGACATTGTTGCTAGGAAGCACGACAAAGAAAGAGAGCCATGGGTTCAGAAACCCATGCCTTTTCCTCCCAAACCATCCAAGAAACAAGCCGCCTTAAGGGAAATATATAATTTTATGCAAATTTAAGAAAAGTCTCCCACAAGCTTGGGGGAGGCTTCTCCAATTACTCAATGCTTTGCCTGATCATCCTCTCAAGAAAAATGAAATACTTGATATCTTTTATAATGGACTAACCAATGCTTCCAGAGACCACCTGGATAGTTGTGCTGGTTGTGTTTTCAGGGAAAGAACAGTTGATCAAGCTGAAATTCTATTGAATAATATGTTGACCAATGAAAATAATTGGACACTTCCCGAACCAACTCCTAAGCCAACTCCGAAGAAAAGGGGTATTCTATTTCTCAGTCCTGAAGATATGCAAGAGGCAAAGAAATCTATGAAGGAAAAGGGTATTAAAGCTGAAGATGTTAAGAATTTACCACCTGTTGAAGAAATACACGGTTTTAATCCATCACCTATTGAAGAGATACATGGTCTTGATAACCCGACACAGGTAGTAAAGGTAAATTATCTCTATAGATTTGATGAAGGTGATATTCCTCGTTATAAGTCTGCTATCCAATGCTTAGATGAGTTTGATAATTTTATTGTCAAACAAGAAAACTTCAATGCTTATGTTGGTAGACAATTGAAACACAATGCTTATATGATCGAACACTTGGGTGATTATATGTCTAGAGTTAAAGGTGAACTTAAACTCATTAGTACACATGCTTCTATGGTTACCACTCAAGTAGAACAAGTACTTAAAGCTCAAAATGATTTGCTCAATGAATTAAATAGTAAGAACAATGACTTTGCTGTTAGAGTTGCAACTAGAGGGGGTAAAGTGACTCAGGAACCTTTGTATCCTGAGGGCCACGCTAAGAGAATTGAGCAGGATTCTCAGAGAACCAATGTAGATGCACCTAGTCCTTCTAAAAAGAAGAAAAAGAAAAATGATAGGACTTTGCATGCTTCTAGTGAATCTGTTGTTGACACACCTGAGAATCCTAATGATATTTCTATTTCTGATGCTGAAACACAATCAGGTAATGAACATGAACCGAGTGATAATGTTAATGATGATGTTCATGTTGATGCTCAACCTAGTAATAACAATGATGTAGAAATTGAACCTGCTGTTGATCTTGATAACCCACAATCAAAGAATCAACGTTATGATAAGAGAGACTTTTTTGCTAGGAAGCATGACAACGAAAGAGAGCCATGGGTTCAGAAACCCATGCCTTTTCCTCCCAAACCATCCAAGAAAAAGGATGATGAGGATTTTGAGCGCTTTGCTGAAATGATTAGACCTATCTTTTTGCGTATGCGTTTAACTGATATGCTCAAAATGAATCCTTATGCTAAGTATATGAAAGACATTGTTACAAATAAAAGAAAAATACCGGAAGCTGAAATTTCCACCATGCTTGCTAATTATACTTTTAAGGGTGGAATACCTAAGAAACTTGGAGATCCAGGAGTACCAACTATACCATGCTCCATTAAAAGAAACTATGTTAGAACTGCTTTATGTGATCTTGGAGCCGGTGTTAGTGTTATGCCTCTCTCTTTATATTGTAGACTTGATTTGAATAAGTTGACACCTACTGAAATATCTTTGCAAATGGCCGATAAATCAACTGCTATACCTGTCGGTATTTGTGAGGCTGTGCCTGTTGTGGTTGCAAACGTTACTATTTTAACGGACTTTGTTATTCTTGATATTCCCGAGGACGATGGTATGTCTATTATTCTTGGAAGACCCTTTTTGAATACTGCAGGGGCTGTTATTGATTGCAACAAAGGCAATGTCAGTTTTCATGTTAATGGTAATGAGCATACGGTACACTTTCCAAGGAAACAACCTCAAGTCCACAGTATCAATTCTATTGGAAAAATTTCATCAATTATTATTGGAGGTTTTGAATTTTCTCTTCCTACTGTCAAGAAGAAATATGATATTCTTATTATTGGGGACGTGCATATCCCCGTTGAGGTAACATAGTGTTATTCGAAATTTCTCCGGTTCCATGTTATTCGGAATGAGTTTGTTAACAAGACTTGATCAACCTTGTTAGTGGATTCCTTTTGATGAGCATGAGATGGATGAAGTTAGAAGGCACAACCTTCTATACCCTCTTTTTACTTTCTGTTATTTAGTTGAAATAAAGCAAAAATAGTATTTTCTGTCAGTTTTCTGATTTATCCGTCCAATAAAAAATACCCAAAAAATAAAAGTTCTCCAAATGCCCTGCCAATTTAATATGATTTTTTTCTAGAATATTTGAGAATATCTGGCACTGAGAACACAACAGGGGGAGCAAGCACCTAGCCACGAGGGTCCAGGGCGCGCCCACCCCTACAGGGCGCACCCCTGCCTCGTGGGCCCATGGTGGCTCCCCTCCACTTATTCCTGCACCCACACACTCCTTCTTCCTCCCAAAAAAATCACCAACTAGCTCAAGCACGAGTTCTAGCTCATTTTGCTGCGATTTTCGATCTCTTTGCTCAAAGCTCCACTCACAAAACTGCTTTGGGGGATAGTTCCTTGGTATGTGACTCCTCCAATGGTCCAATTAGTTTTTGTTCTAGTGCTTTATTCATTGCAAATTTTTGCTGCCTAGGTGACCCTGTTCTTGAGCTTGCATGTCAAATTTATATGGTTCCAAGTAGTTCTAATGCATGATATAGTCTCTAGGCACTTGTAGGAGTAGTTGCTATCAATTTTGTTGAGTTTGGTTCACTTTTATTTGAAGTTACTAAAAATTTCAGAAATTTTTAAGAGGAAGAAATATGTTTAGGAAAATGTACCAAGGTGGCACTTCAAGGAAGCAAGGACCCAGGCTCGCAATGCGCGATGCCGACGATGAACCACCACGGGAAGCTCAAGTGCGGGCTTGTGAATGGCCTTCAGAGGACTTCATGGATCGAGCAGGAATCAAGGAAGAATTTAACGCATATGTGCGTAACACTGATCTTGTGAGCTTCGAGGCAGATAAGTGCCGTCAGTACCACTATCTCACTGATTCCTTTGTGAGGAGGTTTGAATTTTCATCATCACACAATTCTCAAACTGTCCTGTTTGATCTTTATGAAAATTCTTATACTATGGACTTGGAGGATTTTAATACTGCTTGCAAACTTCCACAATGGGGTAGCACTAGCGAGCCTCGCAAATCTGAGTTTAGAGATTTTCTTGCTAGTATAACTGTGGGGGAGTCTAGAGACATAACACAAGCTACCATAGGGAGCATTCATTTTCTTGCTATATATTATTTTGCTCTCTTCATAGGTAGGTGTATAAATGGTAAGGATGAAGCATGTCACATGTGTGTCCCTGATCTCAGTGTTCTCAGGAGCGCTGTATTAGGAGATAAACATTATAATTTGGGAGCCATTGTTGCACGTAGGTTGCATAATAATAGATTTAATGGAGATTTCTTTGGTGGAATTTATGCAACCCGTCTAGCTAATTTTCTTGATATACCCATTCGTGATCATGATATGGAATTGCCTCCTTATCTAGATTTTAATGCCATGGTTCACCATCGGTTTGTTGAGTGGAATGAACCGCCTCTCCAGTATCGACTAATCTTTGACACGCGTCACGCCGTCAATTTTGTTCTCCCTGCTCCTACTCTCTTTGATTTCCAGACAAAGGGGAGATATGTCATAACCAGGGAGGAGGCAAATGAGTATGAGAGGAGGACGAGGGCAGCTCGCCTCCAAGCTATAGCCCACGATGCAATAGCCGCTGCATCTCAGTACGACCCCAACTATAACTTTGGATATCCGCCAGGCCAGCCGTGGTCATAGACCAACTTAGGCCAAAAGCCTAAGCTTGGGGGAGTACGTATCTCTCACCGACATTACATTTATGTTCACACACTCATGCTAGTTGTCGGTGCTCATACTCTTTCACTGTAATATCCATGCTAGATTATTTTTCTTTTTATGCTTTCTTCTTGTGTGTTTGAAAAACCTTAAGAAAAACAAAAAATAGTAATAGCTTTTAGCTAGTTTATTTTCTTGCTGTAGTAGTAATAATTAAAAGAAAACCCAAAAATATTTCCTGTTCTTCTTTTGCTTGTTGGGAGCTTTCCCGTGTAAATAGTTTTATTTCTTTTCTTTCCTTTGGGGGTCGATAGGAGAAGACCATAATAAAATTGTTGAAGTGGCTCTTATATGCATTATTGTTGATTTAACCAAGAGCCCATATTGCCTTGTCTTCTCCTGTTTATTGAATGCTTGCAGATTCCAGCTTAGTCCAATGCACGTGCACTATTATTATTCACATCGTTCGGTTGTGCAAGTGAAAGGCAATTATGACGATATACGATGGACTGATTGAGATGAGAGAAGCTGGTATGAACTCGACCTCTCTTGTTTTTGTAAATATGATTAGTTCATCGTTCCTGATTGAACCTATTATGAATAAACATGTTTGCAATGACAATTAGAGATTATAGTTGCTTATGCCATGCTTAATTAGCTAGGAGTTTATAATGGTTTATCTTGCGTGCCAACATGCTATTAAAATGGTTGTGATGTGGTATGATGGGGTTGTATCCTCCTTTGAATGATTCAAGTGACTTGACTTGGCACATGTTCACGCATGTACTTGAAACAAAATCAACATAGCCTTCATGATATTTATGTTCATGGTGGATTATATCCTACTCATGCTTGCACTCGATGTTTATTAATTTTAATGCATGTTCATGACTGTTGTCGCTCTCTAGTTGGCCGCTTCCCAGTCTTTTGCTAGCCTTCACTTGTACTAAGCGGGAATACTGCTTGTGCATCCAATCCCTTAAACCCCAAAGTTATTCCATATGAGTCCACTAACCTTCCTATATATGCGGTATCTACCTGCCGTTCCAAGTAAATTTGTATGTGCCAAACTCTAAACCTTCAAATGAAATTCGGTTTTGCATGCTCGAATAGCTCATGTATCAACTAGGGCTGTCTGTATCTTCCATGCTAGGCGGGTTATTCTCAAGAGGAGTGGACTCAGCTCCTCACTCACGAGAAAATGGCTGGTCACCGGGATGCCCAGTCCCATGCTTTATGCAAATCAAATCAAAATAATTGCAAACAAAACTCCCCCGGGACTCTTGTTAGTTGGAGGCACTCGTTGTTTCGAGCAAGCCATGGATTGATGCTTGTTGGTGGAGGGGGAGTATAAACTTTACCATTCTCTTTGGGAACCGCCTATAATGTGTGCAGCATGGAAGATATCGCCATCTCTTGGTTGTTATGTTGACAATGAAAGTATGCCGCTCAAAATATTATTTATATCTATTTCAAAATCGAGCTCTAGCACCTCTACAAATCCCTGCTCCCCTCTGCGAAGGGCCTATCTATTTACTTTTATGTTGAGTCATCACCCTCTTATTAAAAGCACCAGCTGGAGAGCACCGATGTCATTTGCATCCATTACTATTAATTTATATTGGGTATGACTCTGACTGGATCTCTTTTACCATGAATTACAATGTTTAGTCAGTCCTTGATCTTTAAGGGTGCTCTGCATTTATGTTATGCGGTATCAGAAAGGGCTAGCGAGATACCATCTTGTTATATCATATCATGATTGTTTTGAGAAAGTGTTGTCATCCGAGATTTATTATTATTGCTCGCTAGTTGATTATGCCATTGACATGAGTAAACATGAGACCTAAATGTTATTGTGAATATGGTCAGTCATAATCTTTGCTGAAAACTTGAATGCTGGCTTTACATATTTACAACAACAAGAGCAAACAGAGTTTGTAAAAGTTTTTCTTTATCACTTTCAGTTTATCAACTGAATTGCTTGAGGACAAGCAAAGGTTTAAGCTTGGGGGAGTTGATACGTCTCCGTCGTATCTACTTTTCCAAACACTTTTGCCCTTGTTTTGGACTCTAACTTGCATGATTTGAATGGAACTAACCCGGACTGACGCTGTTTTCAGCAGAATTGCCATGGTGTTATTTTTGTGCAGAAACAAAAGTTCCTCGGAATGACCTGAAACTTCACGGAGATTATTTTTGGAAAATATAAAAAATACTAGTGAAAGAATCAAGGCCAGGGGGCCCACACCCTCTCCACGAGGGTGGGGGGCGCGCCCCCTGCCTCGTGGGCCCCCTGGAGCTCCACCGACCTCAACTCCAACTCCACATATTCGTGTTCGGGGAGAAAAAAATCAGAGAGAAAGATTCATCATGTTTTACGATACGAAGCCACCGCCAAGCCCTAAAATCTCTCGGGGGGGGGGGGGGGCTGATCTGGAGTCCGTTCGGGGCTCCGGAGAGGGGAATCCGTCGCCATCGTCATCATAAACCATCCTCCATCACCAATTTCATGATGCTCACCGTCGTGCGTGAGTAATTCCATCGTAGGCTTGCTGGACGGTGATGGGTTGGATGAGATTTATCATGTAATCGAGTTAGTTTTGTTAGGGTTTGATCCCTAGTATCCACTATGTTCTGAGATTGATGTTGCTATGACTTTGCTATGCTTAATGCTTGTCAGTAGGGCTCGAGTGCCATGATTTCATATCTGAACCTATTATGTTTTCATGAATATATGTGAGTTCTTGATCCTATCTTACAAGTCTATAGTCACCTACTATGTGTTATGATCCGGCAACCCCGAAGTGACAACAATCGGGACCACTCCCGGTGATGACCGTAGTTTGAGGAGTTCATGTATTCACTATGTGTTAATGCTTTGGTCCGGTACTCTATTAAAAGGAGGCCTTAATATCCCTTAGTTTCCATTAGGACCCCGCTGCCATGGGAGGGTAGGACAAAAGATGTCATGCAAGTTCTTTTCCATAAGCACGTATGACTATATTCGGAATACATGCCTACATTACATTGATGAATTGGAGCTAGTTCTGTGTCACCCTATGTTATGATTGTTACATGGTGAACCACATCCGACATAATTCTCCATCACCGATCCAATGCCTACGAGCTTTTCACATATTGTTCTTTGCTTATTTACTTTTCCGTTGCTGCTGTTACAATCACTACAAAACCCAAAAATATTACTTTGCTACCGTTACCGTTACTTCCATACTACTTTGCTACTAAATACTTTGCTGCAAATATTAAGTTATCCAGGTGTGGTTGAATTGACAACTCAACTGCTAATACTTGAGAATATTCTTTGGCTCCCCTTGTGTCGAATCAATAAATTTGGGTTGAATACTCTACCCTCGAAAACTGTTGCGATCCCCTATACTTGTGGGTTATCAACCCTTGTAGACCGAAAGCGGAAGCGTTATGACAACACGGTTGATGTAGTCGTACGTCTTCACGATCCGATCGATCCTAGTACCGAAAGTACGGCACCTCCGCGATCTGCACACGTTCAGCTCGGTGATGTCCCACGAACTCTTGATCCAGCTGAGTGTCGAGGGAGAGCTTCGTCAGCACGACGGTGTGATGACTGTGATGATGAAGCTACCGGCGCAGGGCTTCGCCTAAGCACTACGACGATATGACCGAGGTGGATTATGGTGGAGGGGGCACCGCACACGGCTAAGACAATGTCTGTTGTTGTTTTCTAGGGTGCCCCCTGCCCCCGTATATAAAGGAGCAAGGGGGGAGGCCAGCCGGCCCTTGGCGCGCCAAGGAGGGGAGGAGTCCTCCTCCTAGTAGGAGTAGGACTCCCCCTTTCCTAGTCCAACTAGGAGGAGGAAGGGGGAAGGAAGGTGAGGGAGAGAGGGAGGGAAAGAGGGGGCGCCGCCCCCTCGTCCAATTCGGACTCCTCAAGGGGGGCACGCGGCCAGCCCTATGGCCCCCTCCTCTCTCTCTCACAAGGCCCATGTTGGCTCATTAGTCCCCCCGGGGGTTCCCATAACCCCCCGGCACTCCGACAATTATCCGGTGACCCCCGGAACTCATCTGGTGTCCGAATATAGTCATCCAATATATCAATCTTTATGTCTCGACCATTTCGAGACTACCCGTCATGTCCATGATCACATCCGGGACTCCGAACGATCTTCGGTACATCAAAACACATAAACTCATAATATCGATCATCACCGAACGTTAAGCGTGCGGACCCTACGGGTTCGAGAACAGTGTAGACATGACCGAGACACGTCTCCGGTCAATAACCAATAGCGGAACCTGGATGTTCATATTGGCTCCCACATATTCTACGAAGATCTTTATCGGTCAAACCGCATAACGATATACGTTGTTCCCTTTGTCATCGGTATGTTACTTGCCCGAGATTCGATCGTCGGTATCTCAATACCTAGTTCAATTTACTCGTTCCGTTATGCATCATCCCTCAACTAACTCATTAGTCACATTGCTTGCAAGGCTTATAGTGATGTGCATTACCGAGAGGGCCCAAAGATACCTCTCCGACAATCGGAGTGACAAATCCTAATCTCGATCTATGCCAACTCAACAAGTACCATCGGAGACACCTGTAGAGCACTTTTATAATCACCCAGTTACGTTGTGACGTTTGGTAGCACACTAAGTGTTCCTCCGGTATTCGGGAGTTGCATAATCTCATAGTCATAGGAACATGTATAAGTCATGAAGAAAGCAATAGCAACATACTAAACGATCAAGTGCTAAGCTAACGAAAAGGGTCAAGTCAATCAGATCATTCTCTAATGATGTGATCCCATTAATCAAAATACAACTCATGTCTATGGCTAGGAAACTTAACCATCTTTGATTCAACAAGCTAGTCAAGTAGAGGCATACTAGTGACACTATGTTTGTCTATGTATTCACACATCTACTAAGTTTCCGGTTAATACAATTCTAGCATGAATAACAAACATTTATCATGATATAAGGAAATATAAATAACAACTTTATTATTGCCTCTAGGGAATATTTCCTTCGGTCTCCCACTTGCACTAGAGTCAATAATCTAGATTACACAGTAATGATTCTAACACCCATGGAGTCTTGGTGCTGATCATGTTTTGCTCGTGAGAGAGGCTTAGTCAACGGGTCTACAAAATTCAGATCCGTATGTATCTTTCAAATCTCTATGTCTCCCTCCTTGACTCAATCGCGGATGGAATTGAAGCGTCTCTTGATGTGCTTGGTTCTCTTGTGAAATCTGGATTCCTTTGCCTAGACAATTGCACCAGTATTGTCACAAAAGATTTTCATTGGACCTGATGCACTAGGTATGACACCTAGATCGGATATGAACTCCTTCATTAAGACTCCTTCATTTGCCGCTTCTAAAGCAGCTATGTACTCTGCTTCACACGTAGATCCCGCCACGACGCTTTGCTTAGAACTGCACCAACTGACAGCTCCACCGTTGAATATAGATATGTATCCGGTTTGTGACTTAGAGTCATCCGGATCAGTGTCAAAGCTTGCATCGATGTAACCATTTACGACGATCTCTTTGTCACTTCCATAAACAAGAAACATATCCTTAGTCCTTTTCAGGTATTTCAGGATGTTCTTGACCGCTGTCCAGTGATCCACTCCTAGATTACTTTGGTACCTCCCTGCTAAACTAATAGCAAGGCACACATCAGGTCTGGTACACAACATTGCATACATGATAGAACCTATGGCCGAAGCATAGGGAATGACTTTCATTTTCTCTCTATCTTATGCAGTGGTCGGGCATTGAGTCTGACTCAACTTCACACCTTGTAACACAGGCAAGAACCCTTTCTTTGCTTGATCCATTTTGAACTTCTTCAAAACTTTGTCAAGGTATGTGGTTTGTGAAAGTCCAATTAAGCATCTTGTTCTATCTCTATATATAGATCTTAATCAAGGCCGGTCCTGAGAAATCGGGGGCCCGGGGCGAAACTAAAATCCGGGGGGCCTTAACATGAAGGGTGAAATGATGGCCTACGAAGGAGGTAGACAAATGTGTGCGTGGCTATCACAAGGTATTCTTAAAAATGCAAAACCATGTTTAATGTTAGCCTTGTACTATAACTATTGAGGTCTAGAGAGACATGTGACTGCATGAATTGTCCTAAAAAATTGCATCCAAAATGCAGAGTTGCACTGCACATTATTCAGTTCTTGGGATGTGTTACTACGAATAGAAATTAAGATAGATGAACCAATTCATATGAGTGATGATAAAAATATTTCCTTCAAATCTTCAAAAATTAAATCAATGATACGATGATACTGCACATTTACTCTTACCTAGTTGTGCAGATATGTAATTCAAGACTTAATTATCCATTTTGTGTAGTCATTGCACAGTCATCTCAAAGTTAGCTGCCATGATCATCATGAAGTGCCTTGCTCTTCGTTCTATAAAAAAGAGCCTTGCTCTTGGTATTGATCTCTGACATCTACACCACGGCAACATCTCTATTAAACCGCAGGAACTGAAGGTTAATACTAATACAAACAACAAATGGTGTTGACCGGCTGGAAACGCTCACCTCCACAGACGAACACAGCACAGGTCCGCCGCCGAGGTCAGCCGCATCCCTTGCGATCTGGGCCTCCAGATTATCTGCTGCGGTTTGGTTGCAAGGAGAAAAGGCGGCGTGATACGTGTGTGATGCCTGCTTATGTTCCTTCCTTTTTTAGCGACCTCGCCCCAAGTTACTCGATTCCTGCCTGGTTAATGCGAGCGTTACGACATGTATCGCTCGACCTACTACTACGTGAGCCATACAATAAACCTTTTACAGTGCTATACACTAGAGCCTATTGCATGGCATTCGGGGGCCCCTCCACATTGGGGGCCCGGGGCGGCCGCCCCCCTGCCCCCCCTCAGGGCCGGCCCTGATCTTAATGCCCAATATATAAGCAGCTTCACCGAGGTCTTTCACTGAAAAACTCTTATTCTAGTATCCTTTTATGCTATCCAGAAATTCTATATCATTTCCAATCAACAATATGTCATCCACATATAATATTAGAAACGCTATAGAGCTCCCACTCACTTTCTTGTAAATACAGGCTTCTCCGAAAGTCTGTATAAAACCATATGTTTTGATCACACTATCAAATCGTTTATTCCAACTCCGATCAGGAGAGATATACTCTGGGCCCCTTGTGTGATCCGACCAGAATAAGCATGGCCATGCGACAAGGATTATGAGATAATCTGGTTTGTGGTCGGCATCACTGGAACGAGAAAGAGGTCGGGTTAGCACAAGGATGACAATCTCGCCTTGAGCCTGACAACATATATCGTGTGGCAAAGGGAACAGAAGCGAGACCCAAGTGTTGAGCCCGCGACGGACGCCTATATAAAGTGGGATACCGCACACTCATGCGATTGATCGGTTCAGCGATATCACTAGGGTTTGCATGTGTTGCGAATAGACACGCCCACTCGCCGCCGGTTGTGTGATCGGACCTAGAAGTCCGTCGCCCGACGTTCCTCCTGCACGCGCGGATACCGTTAGAGGCGGTGCACCTGCGCCGCTCCGACGAACCTATACGAGGGATCCGACGACCGGCTGTTCGAGGGAGATTGGATGAGGAGGAGATGATCCACGCGGACGCACTGCCCCAACCACTACAGGAATCAGCTATTTTGCCGTCTGCCACGGCGGACGGCAAAGGCATGAACGGCGGACGACAAAGGCCTTTGCCGTCAGCCGCGGATGGCAAAAGGCTCCGGCAAAGTAGGCTACGGTAAAGAGCTACTTTGCCGTCCGCTTCCTGGCGGCTGACGGCAAAGGGCCTTTGCCATCTGCAGTGGACGGCAAAGAGAGCAGACGGCAATACTTGCGCTATCAGTCCGTTAAGTGGCTAACGGCAGGCCTTTGCCGTCCGTCGCTGACGGCAAACTTTCTAGCGTCTTTGCTGTCTGCCACTGTAAGCAAACTTTCTAGTGTCTTTGCCGTCCGCTGCTGACGGCAAACTTTCTAGCGTCTTTGCCGTCTGCCACTGTAGGCAAACTTTCTAGTGTCTTTGCCGTCTGCCACTGTAGGCAAACTTTCTAGTGTCTTTGCCATCTGCCACTGTAGGCAAACTGACCAAATGGGTCAGCTCCCAGGAAGCACAGTTGGCTGCCACGTGGCTTCTTTGCCGTCTGCGGCTGACGGCAAAGAGCCCGTTGCCGTCGGTGGCAGACGGCAAAGAGCCTGCATATTGGCTCTTTTATCTGTTTTTTATTAAATCCAACAATTTTCACAGCAAATATATATGACATATATAGATATATTTCACAGGCCTATTTAACAGCAAACATATCACATATATCCAGCACATAAGTTCCATACATTCATACATAAGCAAGTTCCATCCATACATATTACATAAGCAAGTTCCATCCATCCATTCATACATAAGCAAGTTCCATCCATACATAAACAAGCACTCCATAGCAAGCTAGCTTCCATGAAGTGAATGAAATCTGCAAAATGGCAAAATAAGAAAGTTAGAAATAGGTGACTAGAATAAGAAGACTAGAACAAGAAGAGTAGAACAAGAAGAAGACTAGAACAAGAAGAGTAGAACAAGAAGAAGACTAGAACAAGAAGAGTAGAACAAGAAAAAGACTAGAACAAGAAGAGTAGAACAAGAAGAAGACTAGAACAAGAAGAGTAGAACAAGAAGAAGACTAGAACAGGAAGAGTAGAACAAGAAGAAGACTAGAACAAGAAGAGTATGTCATTTATGAGCTAACTTACGTGAAATGGATCATATATGAGCTAACTAAGTGGAAATGGGTCGTTTATGAGCTAGCTAAGGTGAAATGGATCATTTATGAGCTAACTTAGTTGAAATGGGTCGTTTATGAGCTAACTAAGGTCAAATGGATCGTTTTGAGGTAACTAAGGTGAAATGGATCGTTTTTAGCTAACTTAGGTGAAATGGATCATTTATGAGCTAACTTAGTTGAAATGGATCGTTTTTGAGCTAACTTAGGTGAAATGGATCATTTATGAGCAAATTTAGTTGAAATGGATCTTTTTGAGCTAACTTAGGTGAAATGGATCATTTATGAGCTAACTTAGTTGAAATGGATCGTTTTTGAGCTAACTTAGGTGAAATGGATCATTTATGAGCAAATTTAGTTGAAATGGATCTTTTTGAGCTAACTTAGGTGAAATGGATCATTTAAGAGCTAATTTAGGTGAAATGGATCGTTTTTGAGCTAACTTGGTGAAATGGATCGTTTATGAGCTAAATTAGTTGAAATGGATCGTTTATGAGATAACCTAGGTAAGATGGGTCATTTTGGAGCTAACCTAGGTGAAATGGGTCATTTTAAAGCTAACGTAGGTAAAATGGATCATTTAGGAGCTAATCTAGGTAAAATGGGTCATTTTTGAGCTAACTTGGATGAACTGGATCATTTATAACCTAACCAAGGTAAAATGGGTCATTTTAGAGCTAACTTAGGTAAAATGGATCGTTTATGAGCTAACTAAGCTAATTATGCAATTTTTGACATAAGTAAGCTAAGTACAGATCGTTTTAGAGCTAACTTAGGTAAAATGGATGGTTCTGGAGGTCAGTAAGCTTAATAAGTCATTTTGGAGGAGAAGAAGCTAAGTCTAGGTCATTATGGTAAGCATTGGAGGAAATAAAGCTAAGTCTAGGTCTTTATGCATGTGTTAAGCAAAACACTAGATAAACTTACCATAATCGAGGAGGTGTAGGAGCGGGCTGGCTCGTGTCGGTAGCTGGAGAAGGATCGTGCGATGCTTGTCTGGAGTTACGCTGCACCAAAGATCATTTCCAATGTCTTGTTAGCATGATGACACTCAAATCTTAAGACTAGCAAGTAATGTCCATTCAAATTAAACTCACTGGGGTCCCAGGAGCAATCATTGGCATCGGCGGAGCGGTCTGACCGGTCTTCTCGCACACAGACTGCACATTTGGTTTTGACGACTCAGTCATACTAGTTAGTAATGAGACAAACACTACATGAATGTTTTGGCTAATCTGCAGAAGAAACTTACCACAAGGAGCTCGTACATGGCCCTTGCCTGCATGTCATTCCGTGCCCTCTCCTCCTCCAACATCTTTGTCGTCCTCTCCTCCAACTCCCGCTGCCTCTCCGCCGCCTCTGCCAGAAGTTTCTCCGTTCTATCTCTCTCACTCTGTATAGCAGCCTGCAACACCACTCACATGACCATTTGTAATCATTGATGGAAGCGCACACAATGTAATGGAGAAAGATAGCTGAGTACGTATCACTAACCTTGATGGCGAGTTGCACTGGCCGTTCACGAGGCCTTATCTCAGGAGCGGAGCTCGACTGGCGCGCCTTGATCTCCGGGAGAGTGCTAGGACAACGGATAAGTCCATCTCCAATGGCTATGGAGCCATGGGACCTCCCGCCACCAGATATCATCACCAGCTCTGGATCAATGGGACCCTGGCTCGGGTTAAAGTCCTCCCCTTTCCTCGCCTTCCCCTCATCTCTATATCTCACGAGCTTGTTGTGGGAGGAGATGTTGGTGAAGTTGTTTGCATCATCGAGGTCAGACTGAGAAAATGCCTTGACTTTCTTGAAAGAGGTAGTGTGGGCCATGGCATACAGGTCGTACACCTCTGGCACCTTATCCACCTTATTGTGGCGTGCCTGAAAGAGA
Source organism: Aegilops tauschii subsp. strangulata (assembly GCF_002575655.3). Classification (NCBI taxonomy): domain Eukaryota; kingdom Viridiplantae; phylum Streptophyta; class Magnoliopsida; order Poales; family Poaceae; genus Aegilops; species Aegilops tauschii. The sequence goes on from NC_053039.3 coordinate 8,551,089, forward strand.
GAAACAATGTAAATTAGTAATTAAAGGGCTCAAGCTAGCATGATGAATGAATTGCATGAATCATGAAGCAAACCACATACCCAGTTCCGCCCGAACTGATATAAGTTGGAGCTGCCTTGATGGTGTGGCACACCTTCCATTTGGGCATGTTTGTCCTTGGCCTCGTTGTGGAGGGCTAGCCATTCTTTTGAGCACCACTCATTGACCAACACCTCCCAACAATCCATCCGATCCGCACACCATCTCGGAGGCGCCTAAGTTAGCAAATAGAAACTTGAGCGCTACGGCTAAGAATTACTAAATGAAGGAACTTAAGTAGAAGGCCTTAAGAATTACCTTCATGTACTGCTCCTTACTCAGGAACTTATCGCGGCACGCCGGCTTGGTCTTCTTGATACCACGCAAGGCGTAGTAGTCTCGAACAGCCTGCACCCGAGCCTCGTGCCGTAAGTTCTGTAGTAGGCGCTTGCAGACGTTCTCGATAACATGTGCCGCGTCCTCCTCGTATCCCTCCTCACACCTGTAGAATGTCTGCAATCAAATGAGACAATATTGATTAGTACAATTAATAACTAGCTAGTTGAAGATTTTTAAATGTGTAAGGATAAATTACCCAGAACATTCTGATCACCACGTCTGCCCTCGTATCGCACAAGACACCGTCGATAATCTCATCCGGCGGGGCCGGGGCAGCCAAGTAGTGCTCCCAGCTCAATCCAACCTCTGGAAGCTGACCCTCACCAGGCAACGTGACAAACCCTGGGAAGTTTTGCCGGCAAAGAACTCCAAGGACGGAGTTGGGCCGGCGGACACTATGATGGTGGTCCCAACCCCTGCAGCATGACAAGGCCAACGCATTAGTTATTTGAAGAAACGTGAATGCAGAAGGTACAAAAATATTAAATGCACTTACCTCTCCCCATCAGGGAAAATCAACCACCTCTGCTCGCGGGTCGCCGGCACAGACGGGAGCCGTGTAGCACCACGCTGGTAGACGGTGCCCCCTCCTCCTCAATATCAGTCGGCTCCCCGCCATCATCAGCATGGCCACTCGGCTCCTCGGGCTGATCCGGCCAGGTACCCCATCCAGACGTGTGCTCCTCCGGGGTCTGGTGGGCCGAACTCTCGTGGGCCGAAGGCCAGTCGACCCGAGGCTCGTGGGCCCAAGACCCGTGGACCGGAGGCTCGTGGACCGGAGTCCGTGTAGCCTCCTCCTCGGACGAGTCCACCCTAGCAGTCACGTGCTTGGGTGAAACAGCTGGGGGTGGCGGCGAGGAAGGCGCCGTAGCAGTCACCCTACCTCCTCTCCCGCGACCACGTGCCCCACCTCCTCTCTTCCTACCTCGTCCCCTGCTGGGTTCAGGAACTTATGGCGAGGATTCAGGAACTGTCTATGCATGTCGAAGCAAGAAAACTTGCGACCGGCCTGAAGCCAACGAAACTCAAGAGCTCCCTTGCATGTGGGGCACAGAAACCTTCCATGCACACACCAGCCAACGAATAGCGCATACGCCGGGAAGTCATGCGTCGAGTACATGTACCAGACACGCATTATGAAGTTCCGTTTGCTATAGGCGTCGTATGTCTTGAACCCATTATCCCAGGCTTCTTGCAATTCGTCCTTAAGCGGCTGCATGTACACATTCATATTTTTCCCCGGATAGTTGGGCCCTGGAATTATCAACGTCAGGAAAATGTTCTTTCTTTCCATAATCTGTCCGGGGGGGAGATTGAGTGGAAAGACAAATACGGGCCAACAACTGTATTGGGCTGCCGTCATACCAAACACATTGAACCCATCCGTGCTGATGCCGACTCGAGGATGCCTCGGATCTGCCGCTTTGTCAGCATGTAATTCATCAAACTTTTTCCATGCAACACCATCCGATGTGTGTACAATCATCAGATTCCCATCTGCATCTAGTTCGGTTCTTTTGCCTGTTTTGTGCCATTTCATCTGTCTGGCCGTCTCTTCGACCATGAAAAGACGTTGAAGTCTTGGTACGATTGGCATATACCAAAGAACACTAACGGGGATTTTGGTCTGTGTCTTCTCACCCATACCGTTGTCTACCACAACATACCTGGAAGACTTGCAAATGGGACAATAGTTCAAGTCCGCATAGTCAAGCCTAAACAAGACACATCCTTTCTCACAGGCATGTATCTTATCATAGGGCATCTTCAGTGCACGGAGGATTTTGTCCGACTGGTACAGGTTTGCAGGCATTACATGGCCTTTGGGTAGAAAGCGTCCAAATACTGTCATCATTGCATCGTAGCATTCTCTGCTCAAGTTGAACTGAGCCTTCAGAGCCATTACTTGTGAGATGGCATCCAACTGACAAAGCTCAGTGTGCTCATGGAGCGGACGTTTTGAAGACTCCAACATTTCATTGAAGGCCTTTGCAGATTCCTCCATCTCCTTGTCCGAATCCCGAGCATCATCGAAGTCTCGCACCATGTTTTCCATCCCGGTACCATGCTCGTCGGTGCGACGACGATCCACCTCAGCTCGGTCACGTTGGGCAGACTCACCATGAAATTTCCACACCGTATAATCGGGCGTAAAACCACTCTTCTGCAGGTTTTTGCCCATTTCAGCCTCTGTGTTCTTTTCCCAATTGCCGCACCGTAAACAGGGGCACCAGGTTTTCCTCTGGCCATTTGCAAATGCGGCTCGCACAAACCCCTTTGTTTTTGTGAACCATTCAGTGCTCCATTTGTTCTGACCAGTGTGACCGGTGTACATCCACGCACGATCACTCATCTTGACTTTCAGAGCTACTAGACACACAACAAATGTATATATATAATTCACCATGTATATATTCATCAGTTGATCTACTTTGTCAATTTTATTACGTCCATGCAACCTACACTCTAATAGGTAATGATAGGTCCTAATCCCACCCGAGTATGTTTAGATTGGGTTCATCTTCCCATGCTATGCTCCGGATCCTATGCAAAATTTCGGCAGCACCTCCCCGCTGTTCTCCTGATACACGTCTCTACAATAAACAGAGAGGATGTGTACCCGGAGAACAACAGGGGAGGCACTGACAAAACTTATGCGTCAGATCCGGAGCAAAGCACATGGGAAAACGAACCCAATCTAAACATACTCAGGCTATCCATGGATAGCGTTGGACAATTCGAAAGAATCAAGGTTATAAATATGCAAATGCATGCATATTTATAACTATGACGGTTTTGAACGGGAGACACATATTGGTTACGCATACTGATGATTCAAGACACATATATAGCTAGCTATCAAGTTTCATCGGCACGAACACCGGAAAAGAGCAAATAATTAACGGGGGAGGAGGACATGTCATTTGTGCTCACCCACGAACGAAGGGGCAGCGCTCGTCAAACGCACGGCGAGGTCGTCGACCACCAAACCTCGCAGCGATGAAACAACTGCACATTTAAATCTACCCGATCAACACAATTATATATGATGTTTTCATAACAAAATCGAAAAATATATGACATAACTAATAATTCACAAATATATGACCCCATCGGCCTCTGCAAGGCCAAAGAACACCTTTTCGGGAGGTGTCGGGGGTCGGGGTGTCGTGTCGGTGTCGGGGTGGTGTTTCGGGGTCGGGGGTTCGGGGTGTCGTGTCGGGGTCAGTGGGTTAGGGGGTCGGGTGTCGGGGTGGAGTCGGGGTCGGGTGTCGGGGTGTGGTGTCGGGGTTGGGGGGTCAGGGGGTCGGGGTGTCGGGGTGTCGTGTCAGGGGGTCGGGGGGTCGGGTGTCGGGGTGTCGTGTCGGGGTCGGGGTGTCGGGGTGTGGTGTCGGAGTCGGGGTGTCGGGGTCAGGGGGTCAGGGGGTCGGGGTGTCGTCTCGGGGTCGGGGTGTTGTGTCGGGGTCGGGGTGTCGGCGGGTGGGGTGGGGGCGGAGGGGTCTTCTTCTTTCTTTCAATTTTTCTTCTTCTTCTTTCCTTTTTTCTTCTTCTTCTTTCATCTTTTTTCTACTTTTTTACTTCTTTTCGTTTCTTCCTTTCTTCTACTTCTTCTACTTCTTTTCTTCTTCTTCTTTTTACATCTTTTTTGTACTTCTTTTCTTTTCTTCCTTTCTTCTTCTTCTACTTCTTTTCTTGTTTTTCTTTTTTCATCTTTTATCTACTTCTTCTCTTTTCTTCTTCTTCTACTTCTTCTACTACTTCTACTTCCTCTCATTCTTTTCTAACACTAACACTAACACAATCTAGCACTAACAATTAAACAAAAAAAATGAAAAAACAGAAAAAAGCACTAGTCCCTCACCGGAGCAATGGGACGGTCGGCAGGGGCGGTGGCGGGGGCGGTGCCGGGTGGCGGGGGAGGCGCCGACTGGCGGGAGGCAGGGCGACGGGGCGTCAGGGGCGGTGTCGGGGGCGGCGCCGGGCGGCGGGGGCGGCGCCGGGAGGCGGGTGGCGGGGCGACGGGGCGTCGGCGGGTGGGGTGGGGGCGGAGGGGGGGCGACTGGGCGGAGGGGGCGACGGGGCGGCGCTGGGCGGCGGGTGGCGGCGGCGGTGGGGTGGGATGTGGTGGCGTGGCGCGTCGGGGAGGAGAGAGGGAGAGAAGAGAGAGTAACGGGCGGGGGGGTAGGGGCCGTTAGTTAGTCTCCTCTTTGCCGTCCGCCAATCTTTGCCGTCCGCCTTTATGTCTCTTTGCCGTCTGCTAGCAGACGGCAAAGAGGTGGGGCATTAAGTTTTTCTAAACGGGCGGGGTGGTGGGGGCCACCTCTCTCTTTGCCGTCAGCCAGCGGACGGCAAAGAATCTTTGCCGTCCGCTGGCTAACGGCAAAGAGCCGGCAGATGGCAAAGACCTGTTTTGTCGTCTGCCATTTCTTTGCCGTCTGCTTTTGGGTAGCTGATGGCAAAGAGCTTCTTTGCCGTCAGCTAGCAGACGACAAAGAGCTGGCAGATGGCAAATTAGCTGATTCCAGTAGTGAACTCTTCTTTCGCTGCACGGCACTGCGCGTCTAGTGGTAACGATCTGTGATCCATTCCCGTAGCATGTTCTTGGTTATTCTGCGCGTAGGAAAAATTTAATTTGCAGTCGATGCACCCTACCGTAGAGCCCAACACGAGGGTCACCGAGGGTTCGAGGGTCGAGGGTCGAGGATCGCCGAGGGGTCGAGAGGTTTCCTAATGTCAAAGTATTGAAGAAATCCATGGCTTCATCATTAGCCGGAAGTAACCGGGGCATGATGGTATGAAGTTGTGCAAAGTTGTTCTGGAACGGAGACCCGGATAGGATAATTCGCTTTTTTGTACGAATTTCAGCAAAGTCCTTCCAAATAGCGATATTCGGAAGGCTCTTGCTGAACTTTGTACGAAAAAGCGAATTATCCTATCTGGGACTCCGTTCCTGAACAACTTTGCAGAACTTCGTACCATCACGCGCCTGTTACTTTCGCCTAATGATGAAGACATCATTTTGTTGATTCCTTTGACACTAGACAAATGTGACATGAGGGGGTCGAGGGTCGGGAAATAGGGTAGAGGGTCGTGGATCGTGAAGGAAATATGCCCTAGAGGCAATAATAAGTTATTATTTATTTCCTTATTTCATGATAAATGTTTATTATTCATGCTAGAATTGTATTAACCGGAAACATAATACATGTGTGAATACATAGACAAACAGAGTGTCACTAGTATGCCTCTACTTGACTAGCTCGTTGATCAAAGATGGTTAAGTTTCCTAACCATAGACATGAGTTGTCCTTTGATAAACGGGATCACATCATTAGGAGAATGATGTGATCTAGTTGACCCATTCCGTTAGCTTAGCACTTGATCGTTTTAGTTTACTGCTATTGCTTTCTTCATGACTTATACATGTTCCTATGACTATGAGATTATGCAACTCCCGATTACCGGCGGAACACTTTGTGTGCTACCAAACGTCACAATGTAACTGGGTGATTATAAAGGTGCTCTACAGGTGTCTCGGATGGTACTTGTTGAGTTGGCATAGATCGAGACTAGGATATGTCACTCCGATTGTCGGAGAGTTATCTTTGGGCCCTCTCGGTAATGCACATCACTATAAGCCTTGCAAGCAATGTGACTAATGAGTTAGTTGTGGGATGATGCATTACGGAACGAGTAAAGAGACTTGCCGGTAACGAGATTGAGCTAGGTATTGAGATACTGACGATCGAATCTCGGGAAAGTAACGTACCGATGACAAAGGGAACAACGTATATCGTTATGCGGTTTGATCGATAAAGATCTTCGTAGAATATGTGGGAACCAATATGAGCATCCAGGTTTCGCTATTGGTTATTGACCGGAGACGTGTCTCGGTCATGTCTACATAGTTCTCGAACCCGTAGGGTCCGCACGCTTAAAGTTCGATGACGATCAATATTATGAGTTTTTGTGTTTTGATATACCGAAGGTAGTTGAGAGTACCGGATATGATCACGGACATGACGAGGAGTCTCAAAATGGTCGAGACGTAAAGATTGATATATTGGACAACTATGTTCAGACACCGGAAGTGTTTCGAGAAGTTTTGGACATATACCGGAGTACCGGGGGGTTACCGGAACCCCCCGAGGAGTATATTGGGCCTAATGGGCCCTAGTGGGAGAAGAGGAGGGTCGGCCAGGGCAGCCGCGTGCCCCCTCCCCCTCTAGTCTGAATTGGACAAGGAGGGGGCGGCGCCCCCCTTTCCTTCTCTCCTTCTCTCCCTTCCTTCTCCTCTCCTACTCCTACTTGGAAAGGGGGACTCCTACTCCCGGTGGGAGTAGGACTCCTCATCGGGCGCACCATAGGAGGCCGGCCCCCTCCCCCTCCTCCACTCCTTTATATACGGGGAGGAGGGCACCCCTTGGAGATACAACAATTGATCATTGATCTCTTAGCCGTGTGCGGTGCCCCCCTCCACCATAATCCACCTCGGTAATATCGTAGTGGTGCTTAGGCGAAGCCCTGCGTCGGTAGCATCATCATCACCGTCATCACGCCGTCGTGCTGACGAAACTCTCCGGCGAAGCTTTACTGGATCGTGAGTTCGCGGGGCGTCTCCTAGCTGAACGTGTGCAGAACACGGAGGTGCCGTACGTTCGGTACTGAGGACCGGTCGATCGTGAAGACGTACGACTACATCAACAGCGTTGTTATAACGCTTCCGCTATCGGTCTACGAGGGTACGTGGACACACTCTCCCCTCGCGTTGCTATGCATCACCATGATCTTGCGTGTGCGTAGGAATTTTTTTGAAATTACTACGTCCCCCAACAGTGGCATCCGAGCCAGGTTTATGCGTAGATGTTATATGCACAAGTAGAACACAAGTGAGTTATGGGCGATACAAGTCATACTGCTTACCATCATGTCATACTTTGGTTCGGCGGTAGTGTTGGATGAAGCGGCCCGGACCGACATTACGCGTACGCTTACGCGAGACTGGTTCTACCGACGTGCTTCGCACACAGGTGGCTGGCGGGTGTCAGTTTCTCCAACTTTAGTTGAACCGAGTGTGACTACGCCCGGTCCTTGTTGAAGGTTAAAACAACACTAACTTGACGAAATATCGTTGTTGTTTTGATGCATAGGTAAGAACGGTTCTTGCTCAGCCCGTAGCAGCCACGTAAAACTTGCAACAACAAAGTAGAGGACGTCTAACTTGTTTTTGCAGGGCATGTTGTGATGTGATATGGTCAAGACATGATGCTATATTTTATTGTATGAGATGATCATGTTTTGTAACAGAGTTATCGGAAACTGGCAGAAGCCATATGGTTGTCACTTTATTGTATGAAATGCAATGGCCATGTAATTGCTTTACTTTATCACTAAGCGGTAGTGATAGTCGTAGAAGAAATAGTTGGCGAGACGACAACGATGCTACGATGGAGATCAAGGTGTCGCGCCGGTGACAATGGTGATCATGACGGTGCTTTGGAGATGGAGATCAATGGCACAAGACGATGATGGCCATATCATATCACTTATATTGATTGCATGTGATGTTTATCCTTTATGCATCTTATTCTGCTTTGATTGACGGTAGCATTATAAGATGCTCTCTCACTAAAAAAATTCAAGGTAAAAGTGTTCTCCCTGAGTATGCACCGTTACCAAAGTTCGTCGTGCCGAGACACCACGTGATGATCGGGTGTGATAAGCTCAACGTTCTTGTGCAACGGGTGCAAGCCAGTTTTGCACACGCAGAATACTCAGGTTAAACTTGACGAGCCTAGCATATGTAGATATGGCCTCGAAATACTGACACCGAAAGGACGAGCATGAATCATATAGTAGATATGATCAACATAGTGATGTTCACCATTGAAAACTACTCCATTTCACGTGATGATCGGTTATGGTTTAGTTGATTTGGATCACGTGATCACTTAGATGATTAGAGGGATGTCTATCTAAGTGGGAGTTCATAAGTAATATGATTAATTGAACTTCAAATTATCATGAACTTAGTACCTGATAGTATTTTGCTTGTCTATGTTGTTGTAGATAGATGGCCCGTGCTGTTGTTCCATTGAATTTTAATGCGTTCCTTGAGAAAGCAAAGTTGAAAGATGATGGTAGCAATTACACGGACTGGGTCCATAACTTGAGGATTATCCTCATTGCTTCACAGAAGAATTACGTCTTGGAAGCACCGCTGGGTGCCAGGCCTGCTGCAGATGCTACTGATGATGTTAAGAACGTCTGGCAGAGCAAAGCTGATGACTACTCGATAGTGCAGTGTGCCATGCTTTATGGCTTAGAACCGGGACTTCAATGACGTTTTGAACGTCATGTAGCATATGAGATGTTCCGGGAGTTGAATTTAATATTTCAAGCAAATGGCCGGATTGAGAGATATGAAGTCTCCAATAAATTCCACAACTGCAATGGAGGAGAATAGTTCTGTCAGTGAACATATACTCAGAATGTCTGGGTACTGCAATCACTTGATTCAACTGGGAGTTAATCTTTCGGATGATAGTGTCCTTGACAGAATTCTTCAATCACTGCCACCATGCTACAAGAGCGTTGTGATGAACTATAATATGCAAGGGATGGATAAGACAATTCCCGAGCTCTTTGCAATGCTAAAGGCTGCGGAGGTAGAAATCAAGAAGGAGCATCAAGTGTTGATGGTCAACAAGATTACCAGTTTCAAGAAAAAGGGTACAGGGAAGAAGAAGGGGAACTTCAAAAAGAACGGCAAACAAGTTACTGCTTAGGAGAAGAAACCCAAGTCTGGACCTAAGCCTGAGACTGAGTGCTTCTACTGCAAACAGACTGGTCACTGGAAGCGGAACTGACCCAAGTATTTGGCGGATAAGAAGGATGGCAAGGTGAACAAAGGTATATGTGATATACATGTTATTGATGTGTACCTTACTAGAGCTCGCAGTAGCACCTGGGTATTTAATACTGGTTCTGTTGCTAATATTTGCAACTCGAAACAGGGACTACGGATTGAGCGAAGATTGGCTAAGGACGAGGTGACGATGCCCATGGGAAATGGTTCCAAAGTCGATGTGATCGCCGTCGGCACGCTACCTCAACATCTACCTTCGGGATTAATTTTAGACCTGAATAATTGTTATTTGGTGCCACCGTGAAGCATGAACATTATATATGGATCTTGTTTGATGCGAGACGGTTATTCATTTAAATCAGAGAATAATGGTTGTTCTATTTATATGAGTAATATCTTATATGGTCATGCACCCTTGAAGAGTGGTCTATTTTTATTGAATCTTGATAGTAGTGATACACATATTCATAATATTGAAGCCAAAAGATGCAGAGTTGATAATGATAGTGCAACTTATTTGTGGCACAGCCGTTTGGGTCATATTGGTGTAAAGTGCATGAAGAAACTCCATTCTGATGGACTTTTGGAATCACTTGATTATGAATCACTTGGTACTTGCGAACCATGCGTCATGGGCAAGATGACTAAAACGCCGTTCTCCGGAATAATGGAGCGAGCAACAGATTTTTTGGAAATCATACATACTGATGTATGTGGTCCGATGAATATTGAGGCTCGCGGCGGGTATCGTTATTTTCTCACCTTCACGGATGATTTGAGCAGATATGGGTATATCTGCTTAATGAAACATAAGCCTGAAACATTTGAAGTTCAAAGAATTTCAGAGTGAAGTGGAAAATCATCGTAACAAGAAAATAAAGTTTCTACAATCTGATCGTGGAGGAGAATATTTGAGTTAGGAGTTTGGTCTTCATTTGAAACAATGCGGAATAGTTTCGCAACTCACGCCACCCAGAACACCACAACGAAATGGTGTGTCCGAATGTCGTAATCGTACTTTACTGGATATGGTGCGATCTATGATGTCTCTTACTGATTTACCGCTATCATTTTGGGGTTATGCTTTAGAGACGGCTGCATTCACGTTAAATAGGGCACCATCTAAATCCGTTGAGACAACACCTTATGAACTGTGGTTTTCAAGAAACCCAAGTTGTCGTTTCTTAAAGTTTGGGGTTGCGATGCTTATGTGAAAAAGCTTCAACCTAATAAGCTCGAACCCAAATCGGAGAAATGTGTCTTCATAGGATACCCAAAGGAGACAGTTGGGTACACCTTCTATCACAGATCCGAAGGCAAGACATTCGTTGCTAAGAGTGGATCCTTTCTAGAGAAGGAGTTTCTCTCGAAAGAAGTGAGTGGGAGGAAAGTAGAACTTGATGAGGTAACTGTACCTGCTTCCTTATTGGAAAGTAGTTCATCACAGAAATCTATTCCTGTGACTCCTACACCAATTAGTGAGGAAGCTAATGATGATGATCATGTAACTTCAGATCAAGTTACTACCGAACCTCGTAGGTCAACCAGAGTAAGATCCGCACCAGAGTGGTATGGTAATCCAGTTCTGGAGGTCATGTTACTTGACCATGACGAACCTACAAACTATGAGGCAGCGATCATGAGCCCAGATTCCGCAAAATGGCTTGAGGCCATGAAATCTGAGATGGGATCCATGTATGAGAACAAAGTGTGGACTTTGGTTGACTTGCCCGATAATCAGCAAGCCATCGAGAATAAATGGATCTTCAAGAAGAAGACTAACGCTGACGGTAATGTTACTGTCTACAAAGCTCGACTTGTTGCGAAAGGTTTTTGACAAGTTCAAGGGGTTGACTACGATGAGACTTTCTCAGTCGTAGCGATGCTTAAGTCTGTCCGAATCATGTTAGCAATTGCCGCATTTTATGATTATGAAATTTGGCAAATGGATGTCAAAAATGCATTCCTGAATGGATTTCTGGAAGAAGAGTTGTATATGATGCAACCAGAAGGTTGTGTCGATCCAAAGGGTGCTAACAAAGTGTGCAAGCTCCAGGGATCCATTTATGGACTGGTGCAAGCCTCTTGGAGTTGGAATAAACGTTTTGATAGTGTGATCAAAGCATATGGTTTTATACAGACTTTTGGAGAAGCATGTATTTACAAGAAAGTGAGTGGGAGCTCTGTAGCATTTCAAATATTATATGTGGATGACATATTGTTGATTGGAAATGATATAGAATTTTTGGATAGCATAAAAGCATACTTGAATAAGAGTTTTTCAATGAAAGACCTCGGAGAAGTTGCTTATATATTGGGCATCAAGATCTATAGAGATAGATCAGGACGCTTAATTGGACTTTCACAAAGCACATACCTTGATAAAGGTTTGAGGAAGTTCAAAATGGATCAAGCAAAGAAAGGGTTCTTGCCTGTGTTACAAGATGTGAAGTTGAGTAAGACTCAATGCCCGACCACTACAGAAGATAGAGAGAAAATGAAAAGTGTTCCCTATGCTTCAGCCATAGGCTCTATCATGTATGCAATGTTGTGTACCAGCCCTGATGTGTGCCTTGCTATTAGTTTAGCAGGGAGGTACCAAAGTAATCCAGGAGTGGATCACTCGACAGCGGTCAAGAACATCCTGAAATACCTAAAAAGGACTAAGGATATGTTTCTCGTTTATGGAGGTGACAAAGAGTTCGTCGTAAATGGTTACGTCGATGCAAGATTTGACACAGATCCAGACGATTCTAAATCGCAAACTTGATACGTGTTTATATTAAACGGTGGAGCTGTCAGTTGGAGCAGTTCTAAACAAAGCGTCGTGGCGGGATCTACGTGTGAAGAGTACATAGCTACTTCGGAAGCAGCAAATGAAGGAATCTGGATGAAGGAGTTCATATCTGATCTAGGTGTCATACCTAGTGCATCGGTTCCAATGAAAATCTTTTGTGACAATACTGGTGCAATTGCCTTGGCAAAGGAATCCAGATTTCACAAGAGAACCAAACACATCAAGAGACGCTTCAATTGCATCCGCGATCAAGTCCAGGTGGGAGACATAGAGATTTGCAAGATACATACGGATCTGAATGTTGCAGACCCGTTGACTAAGCCTCTCTCACGAGCAAAACATAATCAGCACCAAGGCTCCATGGGTGTTAGAATCATTATAGTGTAATCTAGATTATTGACTCTAGAGGCAATAATAAAGTTATTATTTATTTCCTTATTTCATGATAAATGTTTATTATTCATGCTAGAATTGTATTAACCGGAAACATAATACATGTGTGAATACATAGACAAACAGAGTGTCACTAGTATGCCTCTACTTGACTGGCTCGTTGATCAAAGATGGTTAAGTTTCCTAACCATAGACATGAGTTGTCATTTGATAAGAGGGATCACATCATTAGGAGAATGAGGTGATTGACTTGACCCATTCCTTTAGCTTAGCACTTGATCGTTTTAGTTTACTGCTATTGCTTTCTTCATGACTTATACATGTTCCTATGACTATGAGATTATGCAACTCCTGATTACCGGCGGAACACTTTGTGTGCTACCAAACGTCACAACGTAACTGGGTGATTATAAAGGTGCTCTACAGGTGTCTCGGATGGTACTTGTTGAGTTGGCATAGATCGAGACTAGGATATGTCACTCCGATTGTCGGAGAGGTATCTCTGGGCTCTCTCGGTAATGCACATCACTATAAGCCTTGCAAGCAATGTGACTAATGAGTTAGTTGTGGGAGTGATGCATTACAGAACAAGTAAAGAGACTTTCCGGTAACGAGATTGAGCTAGGTATTGAGATACTGACGATCGAATCTCGGGCAAGTAACTTACCGATGACAAATGGAACAACGTATCTTGTTATGCGGTTTGACCGATAAAGATGTTCGTAGAATATGTGGGAACCAATATGAGCATCCAGGTTCCGCTATTGGTTATTGACCAGAGACGTGTCTCGGTCATGTCTACATAGTTCTCGAACCCATAGGGTCCGCATGCTTAAAGTTTGGTGACGATCGGTATTATGAGTTTTTGTGTTTTGATGTACCGAAGGTAGTTCGGAGTCTCAGATATGATCATGGACATGACGGGGAGTCTCTAAATGGTCGAGACGGAAAGATCGATATATTGGACGACTATGTTCGGACACCGGAAGTGTTTCGGGAGGTTTCAGACATATACTGGAGTACCGGGGGGTTACCGGAACCCCCCGGGGAGTATATTGGGCCTAATGGGCCCTAGTGGGAGAAGAGGAGGGGCAGCCAGGGCAACCCCGCGCCCCCTCCCCCTCTTGTCCGAATTGGACAAGGAGGGGGCGGCGCCCCCCTTTCCTTCTCTCCTTCTCTCCCTTCCTTCTCCTCTCCTACTCCTACTTGGAAAGGAGGAGTCCTACTCCCGGTGGGAGTAGGACTCCTCATGGGGCGCGCCATAGGAGGACGGCCCCCTCCCCCTTCTCCACTCCTTTATATACGGGGAGGGGGCACCCCTTGGAGATACAACAATTGATCATTGATCTCTTAGCCATGTGCGGTGCCCCCCTCCACCATAATCCACCTCGGTAATATCGTAGTGGTGCTTAGGCAAAGCCCTGCGTCGGTAGCATTATCATCACCGTCATCATGCCGTCATGCTGACAAAACTCTCTGGCGAAGCTCTACTGGATCGTGAGTTCGCGGGGCGTCTCCGAGCTGAACGTGTGCAGAACACTGAGGTGCCGTACGTTCGGTACTGAGGATCGGTCGATCATGAAGATGTACGACTACATCAATTGCGTTGTTATAACGCTTCCGCTATCGGTCTACGAGGGTACGTGGACACACTCTCCCCTCTCGTTGCTGTGCATCACCATGATCTTGCGTGTGCGTAGGAATTTTTTTGAAATTACTACGTTCTCCAACAGATCATCCGAGCGGTCGAGAGTCGAGGATCGCCGAGGGGTCGATACGTTGCCTAGTGTCAAAGTATTGAAGAAATCCATGGCTTCATCATTAGCCAGAAGTAATCGGGGCATGATGGTATGAAGTTGTGCAAAGTTGTTCAGGAATGGAGTCCCGGATAGGATAATTCGCCTTTTTGCATGAATTTCAGCAAAGGCCTTCCAAATAGCGATATTCAGAAGGCTCTTGCTGAACTTTGTACGAAAAAGCAAATTATCCTATCTGGGACTCCGTTCCAGAACAACTTTGCAGAACTTCGTACCATCATGCGCCTGTTACTTTCGCCTAATGATGAAGACATGGTTTTGTTGAATCCTTTGACACTAGACAAACGTGACATGAGGGGGTCGAGGGTCAGGAAATAGGGTAGAGGGTCGTGGATCGTCCGAGCGGTCGAGGGTCGAGGATCGCCGAGGGGTCGAGAGGTTGCCTAGTGTCAAAGTATTGAAGAAATCCATGGCTTCATCATTAGCCGGAAATAACCGGGGCATGATGGTACGAATTTGTGCAAAGTTATTCTGGAACGGAGTTCCGGATTGGATAATTCGCCTTTTTGTACGAAGTTATGCAAAGGCCTTCCAAATAGCGATATTAGGAAGGCTCTTGCTGAACTTTGTACGAAAAAGCGAATTATCCTACCTAGGACTCCGTTCTAGAACAACTTTGCAGAACTTCGTACCATCGTGCGCCTGTTACTTTCGCCTAATGATGAAGACATGGTTTTGTTGAATCCTTTGACACTAGACAAACCTGACATGAGGGGGTCGAGGGTCTGGAAATAAGGTACATAGAGGGTCGTGGATCGCCGAGCGATCGAGTGTCGTCCAGGGGTCGAGGGTCCAGATTTATCAAGAATGCCCCCATTATGGATGTGCACAAGTTGATCCAAACCCTAGAAGTGCTGCCGAGGCCACCCAAATTTACCAAATTAAAAGAGCGTTGTCGTCGAGGCCACCCCGAACCCTTGAAGCGTTGCCGAGGCCACCCAAAACCCTAGAGAAGCGTCGAGGCCACTAATATGATTCCTTGTAGTGATTAGCTAGCTAGGTCTACGTTTGCCACTAGTATATCCATTTGTCATGTTTGTATAATAATTGCCATGTTGTAATATTTGTAGAAACTATGGAGCACGACCGAGAAGAGGAAGCTGAACAGGTGTTGGGGGACATAATCGCAGCCGGAGGTGATGTCATGTCCTATCTCAACGAAACTGATGGTCTGGAAGGAGAGGGTGAAGCAGGTTACGGTTATCGAACAATGGAGGAGGAAGGACATGATTATGATGGCTCCGGTGACCGAATGCCGGTGGAAGAAGGAGACCACGATGACGGCTCCGGTGAACGAACAGAGTCCGGCCAGGTATATATGTTAATTAAGCCTGTGCTGACTAGCTAATTGATGCATTCATTGTCTTGGTATGTACACATATTTACTCTTGTATTTCTTCTTTTTTCTAGCCCTCCGGATCGAGTACAACTTCGGTAAAGAGATGAGGCCCGAAGAAAAAGTTGCGCTCGGATGAAAGGTTCACGATCACAGCAATCATGCGGGATGGCCAACCGATTGAACCCATCTAGACCAAGGAAGCATTTTCTGCTCAGTGCGGGGTTCTTGTTAGGGACATGATCCCGATCAGCATCCAGCAATGGTATATGCCTAAGAAGCAGACCCTAAGGTGTCTTATGTCAATGATAGGCAGAAAGATGATCTTTGGAGTGCGCTGAAGGCAAATTTCATCCTACCGCTAGAGGAGGATCCGGAGAAGCCAGCTATTATAGAGCCATTGGTCAAGTCTCATGCTCTTAAGAACATGGCGGATCTATTCAGGAGGTGGAAGAATGAGCTGAAAACAAAGTTTGTCGACGAAGAAAACACACCAGAATTCACCGGCCGGTATGAGAAGATCAGAGATCACTGGGACGCATTTGTGGCCCACAAGACATCGGACAAGAGTAAGAAGATGTCAGCGACAAACAAGATAAATGCTGCGAAGAAGGAGCATCACCATCGCACGGGGTCAGGTGGCTACCTCAAAGCCCGACCGTTGTGGGCCAAGGCTAAGAATGACCTGCTTGATAAAGGGGTCGAACCAGACCGTTCAAGGACTTGGTTCTTTGGGGTTGGCGGAACCTTGGACCCTGTAATAGGGAAGTGCGTTTGGACGAACGAGCAACTGCGAATACCCATCACGAAGCTTCAGGACTATATGCCGCTGCACAGGAAGGGACGTTCGTTCCAGAGAGAGAGAACGACGAGCTCACAATGGCCCTCGGGAATCCTGAGCACCCTAGACGGACACGAGGCACGCCAGGCTCCGTTCCATGGAAGGCTGGGTTTTCGGACGCAGGCGGTTACAAATGCCAGGAGAGGAGGAGGAAAGTGGAGCATACCCAACTGCAGAAGCTGCACGCAAGGGTACAAGCGCTAGAGGAACGAGAAGTAGTTCACAACAAGCGACCTATCGAAGCTACCCCCAAAGCTACCCTGGCATCTCAGCGGAGAAGCAGCATGGCTTCCACCGAGCTGCTTTAGCTGGAGCCTGTCTTCACGGCTCCTGCTAGCTACCCCGTGGATGCTATCACGGAGTCTCAACATTACCACCTTATGATGCAATGGCAGAACTTCAAAGTCAAGGCGGCTGTCGGCTCTGTTCGACCACCTGAACCCGGCGCAACTTTTCACTGCCATCCAAATTCCACAAGGATATGCTAGGGTGACGCTGGATGAAATAACGAGGGGATTTGAGGAGCTCGAGCTTGACCACCCTACCGGTGAAGGGGAGACTCGGTTGGGTTCTGCTCTGAAGACTCCATGCCTATGGCGGAAGGAGTTCATCAACCTTCCTAACTGGATGCCTCATCCTCCTCCTCCGGCGAGTCAGGGCACTCCGCTCCTCCTCCGCCTCCTCCTCTGGCGAGCGATCAGGGCACTCCGCCTCCTTCTCCGGCGCGTGGCGGCACTCCGCCTGCGCTGACGTGCCTGAGCAGCCCGGTTCCTTGTCCACCTCGTCAGCAAGGGCGAAAGAGAGCCGCCGCCGCTCCGGCTGCTCCGGCACGTCGTAGTCCTTTTCCGCCGCCTCGTAAGCAAGGAAGGAAGACAGCCGCAACAGCTCTGTTTGCTCCGGCGTCTAGCAGTACAGCCAGAGCCGGGAGGCAATATAGATTCGTTCCATCTCTCAAGCCTGTAGAGAAGTTACCATACGAGAGGACCGCAGAGGAAAACGAGGAGATCTGTCAAGCGTATGTGAAGGACTTCTTTAAAACGCAAAGAGCTAAGAAACATCCACCTCCGGAGTAGAAGATAGATCCGGTGAAATCAAAGCGCACTATCGATGCCCTGAAGGAACCACCACCGTCTCTGCCAAAAAACAACTATGAGCGCATTATTGAAAGGTCATATATCGAAGCGGATGTTGGGGAACATAGTAATTTCAAAAAAATCCTACGCACACACAAGATCATGGTGATGCATAGCAACGAGAGAGGAGAGTGTTGTCCACGTACCCTGTAGACCGAAAGCGGAAGCGTTATGACAACGCGGTTGATGTAGTCGTACGTCTTCACGGTCCGACCGATCCTAGTACCGAAAGTACGGCACCTCCGTGATCTGCACACGTTCAGCTCGGTGACGTCCCACGAACTCTTGATCCAGCTGAGTGTCGAGGGAGAGCTTCGTCAGCATGACAGCATGATGACGGTGATGATGAAGCTACCGGTGCAGGGCTTCGCCTAAGCACTACGACGATATGACCGAGGTGGATTATGGTGGAGGGGGGCACCGCACACGGCTAAGACAATGTCTGTTGTTGTTTTCTAGGGTGCCCCCTGCCCCCGTATATAAAGGAGCAAGGGGGAAGGCCGGCCGGCCCTTGGGCGCGCCAAGGAGGGGAGGAGTCCTCCTCCTAGTAGGAGTAGGACTCCCCCTTTCCTAGTCCAACTAGGAGGAGGAAGGGGGAAGGAAGGAGAGGGGGAGAGGGAGGGAAAGAGTGGGCGCCCCCCTCCTTGTCAAATTCGGACTCCTCAAGGGGGGCGCGCGGCCAGCCCTATGGCCCCCTCCTCTCTCTCACACAAGGCCCATGTTGGCCCATTAGTCCCCCCGGGGGTTCCCATAACCCCCGGCACTCCGACAATTATCCGGTGACCCCCGGAACTCATCCGGTGTCCGAATATAGTCATCCAATATATTAGTCTTTATGTCTCGACCATTTCGAGACTCCTCGTCATGTCCGTGATCACATCCGGGACTCCGAACTATCTTTGGTACATCAAAACACATAAACTCATAATACCGATCGTCACCGAACGTTAAGCGTGCGGACCCTACGGGTTCGAGAACTATGTAGACATGACCGAGACATGTCTCCGGTCAATAACCAATAGTGGAACCTGGATGTTCATATTGGCTCCCACATATTCAACAAAGATCTTTATCGGTCAAACCGCATAATGATATACGTTGTTCCCTTTGTCATCGGTATGTTACTTGCCCGAGATTCGATCATCGGTATCTCAATACCTAGTTCAATCTTTTTACTGGCAAGTGTCTTTACTCGTTCCATAATGCATCATCCCGCAACTAAGTCATTAGTCACATTGCTTGCAAGGCTTATAGTGATGTGCATTACCGAGAGGGCCCAGAGATACCTCTCCGACAATCAGAGTGACAAATCCTAATCTCGATCTATGCCAACTCAACAAGTACCATCGGAGACACCTGTAGAGCACCTTTATAATCACCTAGTTACGTTGTGATGTTTGGTAGCACACTAAGTGTTCCTATGATATTCGGGAGTTGCATAATCTCATAGTCATAGGAACATGTATAAGTCATGAAGAAAGCAATAGCAACATACTAAACGATCAAGTGCTAAGCTAACGGAACGGGTCAAGTCAATCACACCATTCTCTAATGATGTGATCCCGTTAATCAAATGACAACTCATGTCTATGGCTAGGAAACTTAACCATCTTTGATTGAACAAGCTAGTCAAGTAGAGGCATACTAGTGACACTCTGTTTGTCTACGTATTCACACATGTACTAAGTTTCCGGTTAATACAATTCTAGCATGAATAATAAACATTTATCACGATATAAGGAAATATAAATAACAACTTTATTATTGCCTCAAGGGAATATTTCCGTCAGTCTCCCACTTGCACTAGAGTCAATAATCTAGATTACACTGTAATGATTCTAACACCCATGGAGTCTTGGTGCTGATCATGTTTTGCTCGTGAGAGAGGCTTAGTCAATGGGTCTGCAACATTCAGATCCGTATGTATCTTGCAAATCTCTATGTCTCCCTCCTTGACTTGATCGTGGATGGAATTGAATCGTCTCTTGATGTGCTTGGTTCTCTTGTGAAATCTAGATTCCTTTGCCAAGGCAATTGCACCAGTATTATCACAATAGATTTTCATTGGACCCGATTCACTAGGTATGACACCTAGATCGGATATGAACTCCTTCATCCAGACTCCTTCATTTGCTGCTTCCGAAGCAGCTATGTACTCCGCTTCACACGTAGATCCCGCCACGACGCTTTGCTTAGAACTGCACCAACTGACAGCTCCACCGTTCAATATAAATATGTATCCGGTTTGTGACTTAGAGTCATCCGGATCAGTGTCAAAGCTTGCATCGATGTAACCATTTATGACGAGCTCTTTGTCACCTCCATAAACGAGAAACATATCCTTAGTCCTTTTCAGGTATTTCAGGATTTTCTTGACTGATGTCAAGTGATCCACTCCTGGATTACTTTGGTACCTCCTTGCTAAACTAATAGCAAGGCACACATCAGGTCTGGTACACAACATTGCATACATGATAGAACCTACGGCCGAAGCATAGCGAATGACTTTCATTTTCTCTCTATCTTCTGAAGTGGTCGGGCATTGAGTCTGACTCAACTTCACACCTTGTAACACAGGCAAGAACCCTTTCTTTGCTTGATCCATTTTGAACTTCTTAAAAACTTTGTCATGGTATGTGCTTTGTGAAAGTCCAATTAAGCGTCTTGATCTATCTCTATGGATCTTAATGCCTAATATATAAGCAGCTTCACCGAGGTCTTTCATTGAAAAACTCTTATTCAAGTATCCTTTTATGCAATCCAGATATTCTATATCATTTCCAATCAACAATATGTCATCCACATATAATATTAGAAATGCTACAGAGCTCCCACTCACTTTGTTGTAAATGCAGGCTTCTCCGAACGTCTATATAAAACCATATGCTTTGATCACACTATAAAAACATTTATTCCAACTCCGAGATGCTTGCACCAGTCCATAAATGGATCGCTGGAGCTTGCACACTTTGTTAGCATCCTTTGGATTGATAAAACCTTCAGGTTGCATCATATACAACTCTTCTTCCAGAAATCCATTCAGGAATGCAGTTTTTACATCCATTTGCCAAATTTCATAATCATAAAATGCAGCAATTGCTAACATGATTTGGACGGACTTAAGCATCGCTACGGGTGAGTAAGTCTCATCATAGTAAACTCTTTGAACTTGTCGAAAACCTTTTGCAACAAGTCGAGCTTTGTAGACAGTAACATTACCATCAGCGTTAGTCTTCTTCTTGAAGATCCATTTATTCTCGATGGCTTGCTGATCATCGGGCAAGTCAACCAAAGTCCACACTTTGTTCTCATACATGGAACCCATCTCAGATTTCATGGCCTCAAGCCATTTTGCGGAATCTAGGCTCATCATCGCTTCCTCGTAGTTTGTAGGTTCATCGTGGTCAAGTAACATGACCTCCAGAACTGGATTACCATACCACTCTGGTGCGGATCTTACTCTAGTTGACGTACGAGGTTCGGTAGTAACTTGATCTGAAGTTACATGATCATCATCATTAGCTTCCTCACTAATTGGTGTAGGAGTCACAGGAATATATTTCTGTGATGAACTACTTTCCAATAAGGAAGCAGGTACAGTTACCTCATCAAGTTCTACTTTCCTCCCACTCACTTCTTTCGAGAGAAACTCCTTCTGTAGAAAGGATCCACTCTTAGCAACGAATGCCTTGCCTTCGGATCTGTGGTAGAAGGTGTACCCAACTGTCTCCTTTGGGTATCCTATGAAGACACATTTCTCCGATTTGGGTTCGAGCTTATTAGGTTGAAGCTTTTTCACATAAGCATCGCAACCCCAAACTTTAAGAAACGACAACTTGGGTTTCTTGAAAACCACAGTTCATAAGGTGTCGTCTCAACGGATTTAGATGGTGCCCTATTTAACGTGAATGCAGCTGTCTCTAAAGCATAACCCCAAAATGATAGCGGTAAATAAGTAAGAGACATCATAGATCGCACCATATCCAGTAAAGTACGATTACGACATTCGGACACACCATTTCGTTGTGGTGTTCCGGGTGGCGTGAGTTGCGAAACTATTCCGCATTGTTTCAAATGAAGACCAAACTCCTAACTCAAATATTCTCCTCCACGATGAGATCGTAGAAACTTTATTTTCTTGTTACGATGATTTTCCACTTCACTCTGAAATTCTTTGAACTTCAAATGTTTCAGACTTATGTTTCATTAGGCAGATATACCCATATCTTCTCAAATCATCCGTGAAGGTGAGAAAATAACGATACCCGCCGCGAGCCTCAATATTCATCGGACCACATACATCAGTATGTATGATTTCCAAAAAATCTGTTGCTCGCTCCATTATTCCGGAGAACGGCGTTTTAGTCATCTTGCCCATGACGCATGGTTCGCAAGTACCAAGTGATTCATAATCAAGTGATTCCAAAAGTCCATCAGAATGGAGTTTCTTCATGCACTTTACACCAATATGACCCAAACGGCTGTGCCACAAATAAGTTGCACTATCATTATCAACTCTGCATCTTTTGGCTTCAATATTATGAATATGTGTATCACTACTATCAAGATTCAATAAAAATAGACCACTCTTCAAGGGTGCATGACCATATAAGATATTACTCATATAAATAGAACAACCATTATTCTCTGATTTAAATGAATAACCATCTCGCATCAAACAAGATCCATATATAATGTTCATGCTTAACGCTGGCACCAAATAACAATTATTCAGGTCTAAAACTAATCCCGAAGGTAGATGTAGAGGTAGCGTGCCGACTGCGATCACATCGACTTTGGAACCATTCCCCACGTGCATCGTTACCTTGTCCTTACCCAATCTTTGCTTAATCCGTAGTCCCTGTTTCGAGTTGCAAATAATAGCAACAGAACTAGTATCAAATACCCAGGTACTACTGCGAGCATTAGTAAGGTACACATCAATAACATGTATATCACATATACCTTTGTTCACCTTGCCATCCTTCTTATCTGCCAAATACTTGGGGCAGTTCCGCTTCCAGTGACCAGTCCCTTTGCAGTAGAAGCACTCAATCTCAGGCTTAGGTCTAGACTTGGGCTTCTTCACTTGAGCAGCAACTTGCTTGCCGTTCTTCTTGATGTTCCCCTTCTTCCCTTTACCCTTTTTCTTGAAACTGGTGGTCTTGTTGACCATCAACACTTGATTCTCTTTCTTGATTTCTACCTCCGCAGCCTTTAGCATTGCGAAGAGCTCGGGAATCATCTTATCCATCCCTTGCATATTAAAGTTCATCACGAAGTACTTGTAGCTTCGTGGCAGTGATTGAAGAATTTTGTCAATGACACTATTATCAGGAAGATTAACTCCCAGTTGAATCAAGTGATTGTTATACCCAGACATTTTGAGTATATGCTCACTGATAGAACTATTCTCCTCCATTTTGCAGCTGTAGAACTTATTGGAGACTTCATATCTCTCAATCCGGGCATTAGCTTGAAATATTATCTTCAACTCCTGGAACATCTCATATGCTCCATGACGTTCAAAACATCGTTGAAGTCCTGGTTCTAAGCCGTAAAGCATGGCACACTGAACTATCGAGTAGTCATCAACTTTGCTCTGCCAGACGTTCATAACATCTGGCGTTCCTCCTGCAGCGGGTTTGGCACCTAGCGGTGCTTCCAGGACGTAATTTTTCTGTGTAGCAATGAGGCTGAGGATAATCCTCAAGTTAAGGACCCAGTCTGTGTAGTTGCTACCATCATCTTTCAACTTAGCTTTCTCTAGGAACGCATTAAAATTCAACGGAACAACAGCACGGGACATCTATCTACAACAACTTAGACATGCAAAATACTATCAGGTACTAAGTTCATGCTAAATTAAAGTTCAATTAATCAAATTACTTAAGAACTCCCACTTAGATAGACATCCCTCTAATTATCTAAGTGATCACGTGATCCAAATCAACTAAACCATGTCCGATCATCACGTGAGATGGAGTAGTTTTCAATGGTGAACATCACTATGTTGATCATATTTACTATATGATTCACGCTCGACCTTTCGGTCTCAGTGTTCCGAGGCCATATCTGCATATGCTAGGCTCGTCAAGTTTAACCCAAGTATTCTGCGTGTGCAAAATTGGCTTGCATCCGTTGTATGTGAACGTAGAGCTTATCACACCCGATCATCACGTGGTGTCTCGGCACGACAAACTTTCGCAACGGTGCATACTCAGGGAGAACACTTGTACCTTGAAATTTTGTGAGAGATCATCTTATAATGCTACCATCGAACTAAGCAAAATAAGATGCATAAAGGATAAACATCACATGCAATCAATATAAGTGATATGATATGGCCATCATCATCTTGTGCCTTTGATCTCCATCTCCAAAGCACCGTCATGATCACCATCGTCACCGGCGCGACACCTTGATCTCCATCGTAGCATCGTTGTCGTGTCGCCAACTATTTCTTCTACGACTATCGCTACCGCTTAGTGATAAAGTAGAGCAATTACATGGCAATTGCATTTCATACAATAAAGCGACAACCATATGGCTCCTGCCAGTGGCCAATAACTTCGTTACAAAACATGATCATCCCATACAATAAAATTTAGCATCATGTCTTGACCATATCACATCACAACATGCCCTGCATAAACAAGTTAGACGTCCTCTACTTTGTTGTTGCAAGTTTTACGTGGCTGCTACGGGCTGAGCAAGAACCGTTCTTACCTACGCATAAAAACCACAAAGATTTTTCGTCAAGTATGTGATGTTTTAACCTTCAATAGAGACCGGGCGTAGCCACACTCGATTCAACTAAAGTTGGAGAAACTGACACCCGCCAGCCACCTCTGTGCGAAGCACGTCGGTAGAACCAGTCTCGCGTAAGCGTACGGGTAATGTCGGTCCGGGCTGCTTCATCCAACAATACTGTTGGAAATATGCCCTAGAGGCAATAATAAAATGGTTATTATTATATTTCCTTGTTCATGATAATTGTCTATTGTTCATGCTATAATTGTGTTATCCGGAAATCGTAATACATGTGTGAACACATAGACCATAACATGTCCCTAGTGAGCCTCTAGTTGACTAGCTCGTTGATCAATAGATGGTTACGTTTTCCTGACCATGGACATTAGATGTCATTGATAACGGGATCACATCATTAGGAGAATGATGTGATGGACAAGACCCAATCCTAAGCATAGCACTAAATCGTGTAGTTTGTTTGCTAAAGCTTTTCTAATGTCAAGTATCATTTCCTTAGACCATGAGATCATGCAACTCCCGGATACCGTACGAATGCTTTGGGTGTACCAAACGTCACAACGTAACTGGGTGGCTATAAAGGTGCACTACAGGTATCTCTGAAAGTGTCTGTTGGGTTGGCACGGATCGAGACTGGGATTTGTCACTCCGTATGACGGAGAGGTATCTCTGGGCACACTCGGTAATGCATCATCATAATGAGCTCAATGTGACTAAGTAGTTAGTCCGGGATCATGCATTACCGAATGAGTAAAGTGACTTGCCGGAAACGAGATTGAACGAGGTATTGGGATACCGACGATCGAATCTCGGGCAAGTAACGTACCGATTGACAAAGGGAATTGTATACGGGATTGCTTGAATCCTCGACATCGTGGTTCATCCGATGAGATCATCGTGGAACGTGTGGGAGCCAACATGGGTATCCAGATCCCGCTATTGGTTATTGGCTAGAGAGGTGTCTCGGTCATGTCTGCATGATTCCCGAACCCGTAGGGTCTACACACTTAAGGTTCGATGACGCTAGGGTTATAAGGAAGGTTTGTATGTGATTACTGAATGTTGTTCGGAGTCCCGGATGAGATCCCGGACGTCACGAGGAGTTCCAGATTGGTCCGGAGGTGAAGATTTATATATGGGAAGTCATCATACGGTCACCAGAAATATTCAGGGGTATACCGGTATTGTACCGGGACCATCGGAGGGGTTCCGGGGGTCCACCGGGAGGGTCCACCTGCCCCGGAGGGCCTTATGGGATGTAGGTGGAAGGGAACCAGCCCCTAAGTGGGCTGGGTGCCATCCCCCCTAGGGCCCATGCGCCTAGGGTTGGGGGGAACTGTTGAGGATATAGACCTTAGAGTCACCCGCCAGGAGGGGCCGGGTTACTCATATGGTCATTGCGAGAAGCCCGGCGCCAAGCTTAAAGACGGTGGGCCAAAGATGGGCTTAAGACCCGGATATGGCTTAAGGCCCGTAGTTGCAATCTTTATTATGCTAGAACTTGTAGTGTAAGGCAAGAATAGTTGAGAGTCCGAGCCGGACACTCTTATGAGCCGGCTGGGACTCTGAGAGCTGCTGGGCGTCAGCCTCCCTATATAAAGGGACGACCCGGCAGCGGTTTAGGGACAAGAACAATCTCATCGAAAGCCAGGCATAGCGGTTTAGCTCCCTGGTGATCGTAACCCTAATCAATACCACCTCAAACTGGACGTAGGCTTCTACCTTCACCGTAAGGGGCCGAACCAGTATAAACCCTCGTGTTCCTTGTCCCGCATTAACCCCTTCAAACTTCCTTGCTGCGATGGCTCCACGACTAAGTCCTAGCTCGAGGACATCTGCCGTGACAATTCCACGACAGTTGGCGCCCACCGTGGGGCTAGCGCATGGTGGATTTGAGTTCTTGAAGGGCAGCTTCGAAGGGCTCAAGGGATACGCTGTGGGTCGGATGACCAAGAGTCGTCGCGGCAAGCTCTACATCGACGATGCAAACTGGGGCCCCGACGCCGGCTCAATTGAGTACGGGTACCGGGTCCCCTTCGGCGGAATTCATGTTTTCATTGGCAAGATCGGTGAGCCGGGCCCTGAGCCGGGTTTCTGCGCCGATCTCGTCGAGACGGCTCAGCGTGCACGACCCGCCCGGGCCCGGCCTGCCTTAAGGCATGCTTTTGTGGGGTGCATCCATGGAGGACTCTCTGATCAATCTGGATCTGGTGATGAGACGGCCGCAGGTTCTGACGGCGAGTCGGCCACCGATGAGTCAAACTCGTTGTATCAACTTCAAGATGGCAGGCTTATGGGTTGTTCCGATGGTGACAGTATTCCGGACCTATTTGAGCCGCCAAGCCGGGTTGGAATCTTTATGGCCGGTGCGCAGCCTGTTCAGAACCCCGCTGCTGGAGCGGGAAACCCGGTGCCTTCTCCGGCTCAGGTGCTGATGGATCTCACGGACAAGATGACGGCCCTGTTAACCGCCACAGTTGACCCGGCAGATCAAGCTCAGCACGATGCGGAGGTGGCACAGTTAAAATTGGATCTAGTGAAAGCTAAGGAGGATCTTGCGGCGGAAGGGATCAGGATGGCTGCGGAGAGGGCGGCTCTCGATGCCCAAACTCAGTTGATCCAGGCGCAGTCCTTCCAACTCACGATGGATCAGAACACGTCCAATGAGGTCATGAGAAGGAGGCATCAAAAGACCCAATCTCGTCTCCCTCCGGTTTACGATCCACGCAACCTCTTCAACACGCCAGGTGCAGGGTCTAGTAACCCGCCAGGGGTCATAGTGCCCGGGTCTGGGACCCCTATTCAGCCACAAGTGATGGGGCCTCCCCAGGTGCCCCCTGCCCCGCCTCAGTACGTACCAACACCCCCGGGTCATTATAATAACCCGCTGGAGAACATGGTCGCCGCGGCGGCACGGCTGGCGGCTCTCCCAGTTGACGGCGACTCTCCGACGGCTATTGAAACCCGCCGGGTCTGGGAACTCCTTCAGACAGCACTGGCACAACCGGGACAGGATCCACTCGACCCCTCGTCCAGGCCGGAGCCCGAGTTACAGCAGACACATGGTCTCAGCGACCGGCTCAAGTAACATCCGACGCCATGACCCGCCCCCTGGCCATGGCCCGGCTCATAATGGAGCCTTTCACGCAGCAGACCAAGACAGAGCGCGGCAAGAGGCGGAGTAGGTGCCTCAGTTGACGGCTTACCAGATTCCCCCGGCTTATCCGACGACGTCCGTCGATGTGGGTATCCCTA
Source organism: Aegilops tauschii subsp. strangulata (assembly GCF_002575655.3). Lineage (NCBI taxonomy): Eukaryota > Viridiplantae > Streptophyta > Magnoliopsida > Poales > Poaceae > Aegilops > Aegilops tauschii. Next base: position 8,578,718 of record NC_053039.3, read on the forward strand.
CCAGGACTGGGGGTGTCCCTTGCTTAGTGCCAGCTATCCGCAATGAACGTCTACCCAAGGACTTCAAAGGCCCTAGGAAGGTGCCCAATTACACGGCTGACTTACAACCCGCAGCCTGGATCGAGAGTTACGAGATGGCCATGGAACTACTGGAGGTCAGTGAGGCGGCAATGGCCAAGTACTTCACCATGATGTTGGATGGGACTGCCCGCACTTGGTTGAAAGGGCTACCACCGAATTCCATCGGGTCTTGGGCTGAGCTGAAAGCCCGTTTCATCCAAAACTTCAACGATACCTGTAGGCAGTCTATGTCAATTGTGGATCTGACTAACTGTAAGCAGCAGGAGGGTGAATCCACGACTCATTGGGTTCGCCGGGTCAAGGAGATCATACATTCATCAGATAAGATGGATGCCGGCTCTGCAGTCTTAATGTTGGAACAGAATTGTCGTTTTGTGCCCCTAAAGATGAAACTCGGGCGGCTTAAGCGCGACTGCAATGATATGGGTACACTAATGGCGGCTCTTGTCAAGTATGCCGATTCTGATGGTACCAAGGATCCCCCTTCAGATGATGAAAGGACAGGGAAGGGAAAGAAGAACGGCAATGGCAAGGGTCCTCAGCATAACCCGGGGAACCAAGGAGGAGGCAAGCGCAAGGCCGACGGCAGCCTAGAGTTTGTGGCCAACGCCAGCTCACAAGGGAATAACCAGCGACGTAAGGGGAGGCCCCCTCCCCGAGGCGGCGGGTCAGGTCCGACGCTGGAGCAGCTGTTGAATGAGCCTTGTCCAAGGCATGGCTCTAGAGAGAAGCCAGCGACTCATCTGTGGAAGGATTGTGCAATCATGAAGGCCTTTAAGAATTACAATGGCCCGGGCGGCGGCTCAGGCGCCGGCGGCTTTCATGGCCCGGGCGGCGGCTCAAATTCTAATCCTCAGAACGGTCAAGGGGGCTTTAATTAGCAGTCTGGCCAGGGTCATCAACAACAGCAGGGGGGTTATCAGACCAATCCAAAGCAGCTTAGCGGTGGACAGTATCATGTGTTTACCACCAGTCTGTGTAAGCGAGATCAGAAGCTTCATAAGAGGGCTGTGAATGCTGTTGAGCCGGCGGTCCCACGCTACTTGCAGTGGTCTGAGCAGCCTATAGTGTGGAGTAGGGGGGATCACCCTCCCCGGGTGGATAACCCGGGCCACTTGGCCTTAGTGGTCGCTCCTCAAGTGGGAGGTTATAAGTTCACAAAGGTTCTCATGGATGGAGGCAGCAGCATCAACATCCTCTATTATGAGACTTTTCGCCGTATGGGGTTGGTTGATAAGAACCTCAGCCAGTCAAACACTATCTTCCATGGTGTGGTACCTGGTAAGTCGGCTTATCCAGTCGGCAAGATCGAATTGGAAGTGGCCTTTGGAGATGAGAACAATTACAGGGTGGAGAAATTGACGTTTGAGGTGGTTAAGATAAGGATCCCGTACCATGCTATATTTGGGCGGCCGGCTTACGCCAAGTTCATGGCTCGGCCGTGTTATGTGTACTTACAGCTCAAGATGCCGGGTCACAACGGGACCATTACGGTTCACGGCAGCCGGAAAGTGGCCCTGGAGTGTGAGGAAGGCGATGCAGCTTATGTAGAATCTGTTTGTGCAACAGAGGAGTTGAAGTTTTACAAGGACAATGTTGACCCAACTGATATGACCTCTCTGAAAAAGCCGACTACGGAGCATGAGCCGGCAATGAAATTTAAGTCAGCTGATGAGACTAAACTTGTTGATTTTGTTCCAGGAGACTCATCTCAGCAATTTAGCATCAGTGCCAATCTGGATCCAAAATAGGAAGGCGCGCTCATCGAGTTCATCCGTGAGAATAGGGACATCTTCGCATGGAAACCTTCTGACATGCCAGGTGTACCTAGAGAACTCGCTGAGCACACTCTCAATGTTGATCCGAAATTTAAGCCGGTCAGGCAGTTCCTTCGGCGGTTTAATGAAGAGAGGCGGAAAGCTATTGGCGAAGAGGTGGCCCGGCTTTTGGCGGCCGGGTTTATTGTTGAAGTCTTCCACCCAGAGTGGTTAGCTAACCCGGTGCTCGTACTCAAGAAGAACGACACTTGGCGGATGTGTGTAGACTACACGGACTTGAACAAGGCGTGTCCGGCTGATCCTTTTGCCCTTCCCCGTATTGATCAAATTATTGACGCTACGGCCGGTTGTGCGCGTTTAAGTTTTCTGGACGCTTATTCTGGATATCATCAGATTAAAATGGCGGTTAAGGACCAGGAGAAGACGGCGTTCATCACTCCCTTTGGAGCCTTCTGCTATGTATCCATGCCCTTTGGACTCAAGTGTGCACAGGCGACTTATCAGCGTTGCGTGTAGAACTGTCTTCGTAAACAGATTGGACGTAATGTTCATGCTTATGTGGACGATATTGTGGTTAAGTCCATAAAAGAGGAAGCCCTGATAGACGATTTGAGAGAAACCTTTGATAATCTCCGGGTCTAGAAGATGATGCTTAACCCGGCCAAGTGTGTCTTTGGTGTTCCTGCAGGCAAACTCTTGGGTTTCTTGGTTTCTGACAGAGGCATTGAGGCTAACCCGGAGAAGATCAAGGCCATCACCTCCCTGGCTAAGCCGGCATGTATAAATGATGTTCAGTGCTTGGCGGGTCGCATCGCTGCTTTAAGCCGGTTTATAAGCCGTTTGGGTGAGAAGGCCATGCCCTTATATCAGTTGATGAAGAAAACTGATAACTTTGTCTGGAATGATGCAGCTAATACCGCCTTTGAGGAGTTGAAGAAGCAGCTGGCAGAGCCTCCAGTCCTTGCTGCTCCGGTTGATAAGGAGCCCTTATTATTATATGTGGCGGCGAACACACGAGCCGTCAGTGTGGCTATAGTGGTGGAGCGCAAGGAAGAGGGTAAGGAGCATCCGGTTCAGCGGCCGGTTTATTATGTCAGCGAAGTGCTCATCGAGTCCAAACAGCGGTATCCGCATTGGCAGAAGCTTGTTTATGGTGTGTTCATGGCAAGCCGAAAGCTTAAGCATTATTTCCAGGGTCATCCCATAACTGTGGTCAGTTCTGCCCCTCTTGGTGATATCATTCAAAACTGAGAGGCCACAGGGAGAATTGCTAAGTGGGCTGTAGAACTGGGACCTCATGGTCTCAAATACGTGCCACGCACTGCTGTTAAATCGCAGGCCTTGGTGGATTTCATCAATGATTGGACAGAGTCACAGGTGCCCGAGCAGAAGCCGGATAACACATATTGGACTATTCACTTCGACGGGTCCAGGCAGTTGGAAGGCTCGGGGGCTGGAGTTGTATTGGCTTCCCCTAAAGGTGACAAGTTCCATTATGTGCTACAGTTGATGTTTCCTTGCACTAACAATGCGGCTGAGTACGAGGCCTTGCTCCACGGTCTTCGGATGGCTAAGGAGATGAGTTTGAGCCGGGTAAGGTGTTTCGGTGACTCAGACTTGGTGGCTCAACAAGTATCAGGCAAGTGGGACTCTAAGGACCCTCTCATGGCGGCTTATCGCCGCAAAGTTGATGCCGTTGCTGGGCACTTTCATCGCTACCAAGTAGAGCACATTGATCGCAGGAAGAACGAGGCGGCTGATGCTCTAAGCCGGCTAGGCTCTCAGCGAAAGCCGGTGCTGCCTAACACTTTCCTGGACGACCTGTATAGCCCTTCTGTTAAGTTGCCTACAGAGGAAGATCTGGCTGTCCCTGACCCGGAGGCACGACTGGTGGCGGCTCTCCATATCATACCAGACTGGACAATGCCGTATCTAGCTTATATGACCCGGGGCGAGTTGCCTGATGATGAAACTTTGGCCAGGCAAATAACCCGGCGGGCTAAGTCAATGATCGTTATCGATGGCGAGTTGCATCATCGCAGTGTCACAGGGGCGTTTCAGCGTTGTGTCTCCCCTGAGGAAGGTCAAGAAATCTTGCGTGAGATCCATGAAGGGGATTGTGGCCATCACGCCGGCTCAAAGTCTCTTGTGGCCAAGGCTTTTCGTCATGGTTTCTATTGGTTGACGGCTCATGCTGATGCAGAGGACTTAGTCAGTAAGTGTGATGGTTGCCAAAGGTTCTCGCGACGGGCTCACGTACCGGTTCAAGAGCTGAGGATGATCCCAATTACTTGGCCCTTTGCGGTCTGGGGACTCGATATGGTTGGACCTTTCAAAAGGTCCAAGGATAAGAAGACCCACCTTTTGGTGGCAGTTGATAAATTCACAAAGTGGGTGGAAGCTGAGCCAGTTAGCAAGTGCGATGCAGCCACGGCGGTTCAATTTATGAAAAAGGTGATTTTCCGCTTTGGCTTTCCGCACAACATTATAACTGACAATGGCACCAATCTATCCAAAGGCGCCATGGAGGAGTTTTGTCAACGAGAGCATGTCCGACTTGATGTTTCCTCAATGGCTCATCCTCAATCCAATGGTCAAGCTGAGAGAGCTAATCAGGAGATTCTGAAGGGCATCAAGCCGCGGCTTTTGGTCCCTTTGCAACGGACGCCGGGTTGTTGGGTGGAGGAGCTGCCCTCCGTGTTATGGAGCATCAACACTACTCCTAACAGGTCTACAGGCTTCACGCCTTTCTTCATGGTTTATGGGGTAGAGGCTGTCCTCCCCAGTGACATCCGTCATGATTCACCTCGAGTGGCGGCTTATGTTGAGGCGGATAATGAACAGGCGCGCCAAGATGCTCTTGATTTGTTGGACGAACAGCGTGATGTGGCAGCGGCCCGTTCAACGATTTACCAACAAGACCTGTGCCGTTATCATAGCCACCGGGTTAAATCCCGGGTCTTCCAGGAAGGCGATCTCGTGCTCCGGCTCATCCAGGATCAAACAGATGCACACAAGTTATCCCCGCCTTGGGAAGGGCCTTTTGTGGTCAGCAAGAACTTGCACAACGGGTCATATTACCTCATTGACATTCGGGAGCACAAAGATTCACGTAAGTCGGAGGAAGAGACCCATCGGCCGTGGAACATAGATCAACTTCGGCCTTACTACACTTGAGCCACCGGCTCTCATAATGTACATATTTCTCTCAGCCATGTATATATTATGATAAGCAATAAAGCAGGACCTCTGTCCTTTTTTCTTCTTCCAAGTATGCACGTGTTGTTTTCATTGCAAGATTACATGATGATTTAAAGGAGGATCCGGCTTATGATCGTATTCGAATCTAGCCGTAAGCAATAAGGTCACTTGGGGGCTTCCTGTTCAAACATAGGTCGTATTCGAACCAAAGAGAACATAGCTGTCGATACCCATTTGATTGGCAAAGTGCCGAGCTCATTGGGGAGTTTTCTTTGATCATATTTGAATCTTAGTTTAACCCCTTTGAGAACCGACGTGGATCGTATTCGAATCAGCGTCGTTAAACAATTCTTAAAGTCATTTGGGGGCTTCCTGTTCAAACATGGGTCGTATTCGAACCAAAGAGATCATAGCTGTCGATACCCTCTTGATTGGCATCGGCACACCCACTGGGGGCTATATGATCGTATTCGAATCCTAGCATAACCCCTTTGGGCCGGGTCTCCGGTCGTATCCGAACCGGAAGCCCCCAAAGTTCCTCTGATTTATAGCAAGTTCCGTCTGTTTCTTTCCAAGTGTGTACGGCCGGGTCTCACTTTGCCGGCTTAACTTTGGTTTACAGTATTGCTGAACGCAATGGGTGTTATAAGACAGGTAAACCGGAGTTGCGGTACCAACCTTTTTATCCGGGTTATCTAAAACCGGAAGTATGCTTGCAGGCCGTTAAGTATGTTCTTACGGCTGTATTCAGGATATCATTGAAGATAAGTCCTTTTTGATTCATGTTCCGGGTTATCTAAAACTTATGATTCTCAGGGCGGTAAGCCGCCTCGAGACTTGTGATTTGCCCTTCTATGCAAGATAGTTAAGGGCAGATCTTTTGAGGTTAAGAAAAACAAAGGATTGATTATGACCCGGAGAAAACATCAAAGAGACAACTTCAAAAGACTTTAGCATTCAATACGTGCACGATGGCACGGCAGAGATAAACTGTTGCACCTACTCTATTACAAAACTCATCAAGTCCAAAAGGGTGGAGCATTGTTTGGTGAACCGGCTGCGGAAGTTAAGACGCTTGCTGGGTGGAAGTCTCCGGCTCATCTCTTCCTTCTCCTCCGGTTGATCCCAAGACCCGGAAGGTTGATGACTTCCAGTCGATGCCGCTGAGAGCTTCGAACTGGGCCTCCTCGTCAATTAACCCGGCCGGGTCGATCTCCGGGCGAAAGTGTGCTGACGAGCCGGCGGGATCAAGTTGAGGGCTTCATAGCGCAGAGTAGGAATCCTCTGATTTTCTGCGTCGTAGCCCAGCTGGTACTTGGCCAGATCGGTATCGTTGCCAATAAGAGTGGCCACTGGGCGTACGGCCTTCACGCACGCTGCAAAGTCCTTCTGATCAAAGGTGGTGCCGTCTTCCTTCAGACTTGGGTAGCCGAGGGCTATGTCCGCCGGGTCTAACTCTGGCAAGAACGCCTTAGCCCGGCTCAGCGCAGCGATCGCTCCGGCTCTTGCAGAGGCTCATCGCAGTTCTTGGATCCGTTGAGGAAGAACGGCAAGCCGGCGAAGGACTTCTGCCAGGTGAGTCGGCACCTCGTTGGAGAGGGCCACCACCGCCAAGGCACGTTGTGACCCGGTGTAGAGTTGCTCCACCAGGGTGTATACGGCCTTCAGCTTGGTCACCACACTCTGATTCAGGTTGGCACTTCTGGGACCTGTTTAACAAAGACAGATAAGCCGCCGACAAGGATGAAATTATGAGATATACACATTCTAAACTTGATGAAAGCCGGCGAGACGACTTACCGAAGACTGCGGCCACCATTTGGGACACTTGGCGCTTTAGGCCGGAGAGCTCGGCGGTCTTCTGGAGAGAGCCTTTTCCGCCTGTTCAGCCCGGTTCACCAATGCGGCCTTTTCTTCGGCCCACGCCTTCCGCTCAGCGTTGAACTCCGTCTTCAGCTTCTCTTGCGCGGCGATGATGGACACGAACTTGGCGTTTGCCTTCCGGGTCTCCATCTCTTGCATCTTCAGCCGATTCTTGAGATCAGCAAGGTCAGCCTCAAGCTTCTTGCCAACAGCCTGTATAGACTTCCGGGTTATGGCATGAACAATTATTCTCCAAATTTAAAGTCCCAAGCGTTTTCCAAGCAAAGACACTTGGCACTTGGGGGCTAATGCATATTGAACGTATCTATCTACAAACTGCCGGCTCAATTGAGTAAGCCGGAACCTAAGTCTACAACATATTCAATCATAAGTCGTCGACTTGGGGGCTAGCATGGTAAAGGTAACTATGCAGTAGGTAAGAGCACAGCAGAATGATACCTCAGACTTCTGCTGGATCTGGTTCACCATGGCAACCTCTGCGTCCCGGCTCTTGTGCACTTGGCTGATGTAGCCAGAGACGAGCTCTCCGATGCTCAGGTTGGTGTAGTCGGAGAGGTCCAGGTTCACCCGGTGGGGTTGCAGCAACTCCCCCTTAGCGGAGCACTTGGCCAGCACGGTAGGTCTCCCCGGCTCAACGAACTCCGTCCGGGTGATTGCCATGTCCGGATCATTTGTTGGTTGAGCCGAGCCGGAGGCCTCCGGGTCAGCAGAAGCTTCTACAGGTGCTGTGTCCATTGGCGTGGTGGCTTCGGGGGTGGAGGCAGCTGGCGGCTCTTGGACCGTCACCTCCGGCTCAGGCAAGTCCGGCTCTCCGGCCGACTTGGTTTTCTTCGCCCTCTTGGTGAGCTTTGCCTGGGCACTGAAAGAACAACAAAGGTTAGTATAAAAGGTATGAGCAAAGACCAGAACAAATATAAGAGGGTTATCATTACCCGGGCACGGTCTTGAAAGCCGGAAGACTCGACTGCATAGAGTCGCCCGAAGAGGGGGAGGTCTCTTGATAATTCGAGTCAGAGGAATTGAGTGGCTAACGGATAACACCCGCCAACGGATGAAAAGGGTACAAGTGGGAAATCACCTCAGGTCGGCGCTTCCTCGATGCGTCAGGTAACCCGGAGGAGAGGTCGGTGTCCTTGTTGGTCCGGGTGTGACGCCGGCTTTCATGAACCTGTCGCTTCAAAATAAATTGAGGATCTTGATAAGCTAAAGGATGTGAAAAGCTTACTTTCCGGGTTACCCTTCGGACTTTCAGCCTTGGCAAGGGCTCCGAGTCGGAGGAAAGTGACATTACCTCTTCAACCACCGGGTTACTGGCTCCGGTGTCATCCTGTTGATGAACAAGTGTTGGTAAGGCAGACAGAGATAAACAATAAAACATAACAAAGAGCTTACAGGTTCAGGGGTTACCTCTGACTCGGAGCTGTCGCTTAGTTGCATCAGCTCCGAAGCAGTTGGCCTACTTCCCTTCTTACGGGGAGCGGCTTTTTTGGCGGCTTTCTTCACCTTTCTGGCCTTCTTGGCCGCCTCATGGTCATATTTGACCCGCCAGAACTTGTCGTCAGCCTGAAAAATACAATGATGATTTCTTCAAACGATTCAGATGAAAGTTATATACAGAAGAAGATAGGATGATCAGATTGGCGGCTTACCGCTGGGGCTGGGTTGGTCTTGCAGAAGGGGGCTAACCCGGTCCTTCCGCAGTCTGCCAGGCTCTCGTTTAAAAGAGCCTTGGTCATCTCCTCTGCAACGTGTTCAGGAAGATCATTGCGGCCGTGTCTCTGAGGGTCGTCCTTTCGGCCCGTGTACTCACACATTAAGCCGGGGCGGCGGCTCAATGGGATCACCCGCCACGAGATCCAGACTCGGACCAGATCGATTCCATTCAGACCATTGCCCAGGAGAGCCTTGATCTTGTTCATAGTGGGCAGCAGAGGCTGGCGCTTCGCCGGAGTCAGTTTGTCTGACAATGGGTGTGTTGACTCCAGACGCGATGGGCGAAAGCCGGGCAGTGGACTTTCATCAGCCGGTGACGTGTCTTGGCAATAGAACCAAGTCATGTTCCAGTCCTTTGGGTGGCTTGGCGGCTCTGCGTAAGGGAAAAGGCAGTCCCTACGCCGCTGGATGGAGATGCCACCTAACTCCAGACTTGGCCCATTGGCGCACTCATTCTGACGGTTCAAGTAAAAAAGCTCTCTGAAGAGCAGCAGACTAGGTTCTTCTCCAAGGTAAACCTCGCAGAAGACTTGGAAGTTGCAGATGTTGGACACTGAGTTGGGTCCTATGTCTTGAGGCCGCAAGTCGAAGAAGTTTAGAACGTCCCTAAAAAACTTTGAGCCGGCCGGTGCGAAGCCCCGGCTCATGTGATCCGCAAAAATCACTACCTCCCCGTCCTTTGGCTGTGGTCTCTCTTTTGACGGGTCAGGGGCACGGTAGGACATGACCTCCTTCTTGGGCAGATATCCAGACTTAACAAAATCCGCTAGGGTCTCATTGGTGACATTGGACCTCATCCAGTTGCAAGTAATGGAGGCTTTGGGAGCTTTGGGAGGCATGGTGAAAATCGGCAGTCTATGATAAAAGGAAAAACGCCCGGGTTAATTATGAGCCGGAAGAAATCTACGGTTCAATGTCAAGGTGGCGGCTTATAAAGGGGACTAATGGTATACATATTAAGTGCATCGGGCTATTTAAGCCGCCCGAGGGATTGAGAGTAATTTGATTGTCTACAGGCTTTATCACAGCTAAGCCAAAAATTTTATGGCGCATGGTTTTCTTTAAGCCGGAAGGATCTACGGCGCGTGGTTTCTTTAAACCGGAACTGTAAACCGCCGAGATTCAATGATTGCATTTTTTACTAAGTGTGGTAAAACAGGTTTCACACATCGCAGTAAATTTTTTGGATCAAAACAGTCAGGCAAAAGAAAAGTTTCTAGACCTAGAAACAGATGCTAGAGAAGTTCTTGGGCTCGAACAAGGTTTTTATGCAGTAAAAAGAGAGCTACTTGCATGAGAAATCGGTGCTAAAACAGCTACCGCAGTAAGTTCTACACAGGGCTAAGATCGAGAAGGGCAGTAAAAATAAAAACTATCGGAGTTCGTAGGTGACAGCGAAGAACACGAAGAACACGGATGAACCCTACGGCAGATCTATTCTACAGGACAAGCAGGACTTACAAGAGCTGGAGAGTCGCGGAGGTCGTCGCGTTTCTCTGGTCAGATCAGGGTGATGTAGCGGCCTGAGCTGGTGACGACGAGAAGACCCGCGGCGGCGACGGCGGCGGAGCTCGAGCAGCACGGGACAGTGAGAGGAAGGAGACGACAGAGGAAGGAGAGTGAGGAAGGCCCGTCGGCCCGGCCTATTTATAAGGCGAGCTCATACGTGGGCGCGAGAATCAAGGAGACCACGGCGTGGTTATCTCCCCATGAGACGCCTCGATTTTCGGGATGACAGTAAATGCAAAGATCCGTTGCGGATCTGCCGGAGTAAAAAACGGGCTTAATGGAAGATGACGTCACGGTGGATTATCCGGAGTCCAGAGGATGACGTCACGCCGGGTTATGGCCTTCACACAATTGTAAGCCGGAGATTTTCTGTCGAAGGAATGGGAGATTGACATGAGCCGGCTCAAATCAATCTGGGGCCTAATGTTGAGGATATAGACCTTAGAGTCACCCGCCAGGAGGGGCCGGGTTACTCATATGGTCATTGCCAGAAGCCCGGCGCCAAGCTTAAAGACGGTGGGCCAAAGATGGGCTTAAGACCCGGATATGGCTTAAGGCCCGTAGTTGCAATCTTTATTATGCTAGAACTTGTAGTGTAAGGCAAGAATAGTTGAGAGTCCGAGCCGGACACTCTTATGAGCCGGCTGGGACTCTGAGAGCTGCTGGGCGTCAGCCTCCCTATATAAAGGGACGACCCGGCAGCGGTTTAGGGACAAGAACAATCTCATCGAAAGCCAGGCATAGCGGTTTAGCTCCCTGGTGATCGTAACCCTAATCAATACCACCTCAAACTGGACGTAGGCTTTTACCTTCACCGTAAGGGGCCGAACCAGTATAAACCCTCGTGTTCCTTGTCCCGCATTAACCCCTTCAAGCTTCCTAGCTGCGATGGCTCCACGACTAAGTCCTAGCTCGAGGACATCTGCCGTGACAATTCCACGACAGGAACCCTAAAGGGGGGCGCCCCCCTTGCTTGAGGGGCAAGCCCCCTCCCCCTTGGCTGCCGCCCCCTCTAGATCTCATCTAGAGGGGCCGTCCCCCTTCCCCCTTCTCCCTATAAATAGAGGGGTGGAGGGAGGGCTGCAGCACCACATCCAAGGCACAGCCCCTCCCCTCCCCAACACCTCTTCTCCTCCGCGTGAGCTTGGCGAAGCCCTGCCGGAGAACTACCACTCCATCACCACCACGCCGTCGTGCTGCTGTTGGAGCCCTCTTCTTCAACCTCTCCCTCCTCCTTGCTGGATCAAGGTGCGGGAGACGTCACCGGGCTGCACGTGTGTTGAACGCGGAGGTGCCGCTGTTCGGTGCTAGGATCGGAATCTACCGCGATCTGAATTGCTACGAGTACGACTCCCTCATCCGCGTTCTTGCAACGCTTCCGACTCGCGATCTTCAAAGGTATGAAGATGCACTCCCCTCTCGTTGCTAGTAAACTCCATAGATTGATCTTGGTGATGCGTAGAATTTTTTAAATTTCTACAACGATCCCCAACATTGGCATCATGAGCTAGGTCTATGCGTAGTTTCTATGCACGAGTAGAACACAAGTTGTTGTGGGCGTCGATTTTGTCAATATACTTGCCGTTACTAGTCTTATCTTGATTCGGCGGCATCGTGGGATGAAGCGTCCCGGACCGACCTTACACGTACGCTTACGTGAGACAGGTTCCACCGACTGACATGCACTAGTTGCATAAGGTGGCTAGCGGGTGTCTGTCTCTCCCACTTTAGTCGGATCGGATTCGATGAAAAGGGTCCTTATGAAGGGTAAATAGAAATTGGCATATCACGTTGTGGTTTTGGCGTAGGTAAGAAACGTTCTTGCTAGAAACCTATAGCAGCCACGTAAAAATTTGCAACAACAATTAGAGGACGTCTAACTTGTTTTTGCAACATGTGTCATGTGATGTGATATGGCCAGAAGAATGTGATGAATGATATATGTGATGTATGAGATCGATCATGTTCTTGTAATAGGAATCACGACTTGCATGTCGATGAGTATGACAACCGGCAGGAGCCATAGGAGTTGTCTTAATTTATTTATGACCTGCGTGTCAACTGAAATGTCATGTAATTACTTTACTTTATTGCTAACCGTTAGCCATAGTAGTAGAAGTAATAGTTGGCGAGACAACTTCAAGAAGACACGATGATGGAGATCATGGTGTCATGCCGGTGACGATGATGATCATGGCGCCCCGAAGATGGAGATCAAAAGGAGCAAAAAAATGATATTGGCCATATCATGTCACTATTTGATTGCATGTGATGTTTATCATGTTTTACATCTCATTTTCTTAGAACGACGGTAGCCTAAATAAGATGATCTCTCACTAAAATTTCAAGAATTATGTTCCCCCTAACTGTGCACCGTTGCTGAAGTCCGTTGTTCCGAAGCACCACGTGATGATCGGGTGTGATAGGTCCTAACGTTCGCATACAACGGGTGTAAGCCAGATTTGCACACGCAATACACTTAGGTTGACTTGACGAGCCTAGCATGTATTGACATGGCCTCGGAACACGGAAGGCCGAAAGGTCGAACATGAGTCGTATAGAAGATACGATCAACATGAAGATGTTCACCGATGATGACTAGTCCGCCTCACGTGATGATCGGACACGGCCTAGTTGACTCGGATCATGTATCACTTAGATGACTAGAGGGATGTCTGTCTGAGTGGGAGTTCATTAATAATTTGATTAGATGAACTTAATTATCATGAACTTAGTCTAAAATCTTTACAATATGTCTTGTAGATCAAATGGCCCACGCTAATGTCAACCTCAACTTCAACGCGTTCCTAGAGAAAACCAAGCTGAAAGACGATGGTAGAACTATACGGACTGGGTCCGGAACTTGAGGATCATCATCATAGCTGCCAAGAAAGCATATGTCCTTGAAGCACCGCTAGGTGAAGCACCCATCCCAGCAAACCAAGACGTTATGAACGCCTGGCAAACACATGTTGATGATTACTCCCTGGTTCAGTGCGGCATGCTTTACAGCTTAGAACCGGGGCTCCAAAAGCGTTTCGAGCAGCACGGAGCATATGAGATGTTCCAAGAGCTGAAAATGGTTTTCCAAGCTCATGCCCGGGTCGAGAGATATGAAGTCTCCGACAAGTTCTACAGTTGTAAGATGGAGGAGAATAGTTCCGTCAGCGAACACATACTCAAAATGTCTGGGTTGCACAACCGCTTATCTCAGCTGGGAGTTTCTCCCGGATGATGCGGTCGTTGACAGAATCCTTCAGTCGCTCCCACCTAGCTACAAGAGCTTTGTGATGAACTTCAATATGCAGGGGATGGAAAAGACCATTCCTGAGGTATATTCAGTGCTGAAATCAGCAGAGGTGGAGATCAAAAAGGAACATCAAGTGTTGATGGTGAATAAAACCACTAAGTTCAAGAAAGGCAAGGGTAAGAAGAACTTCAAGAAAGACGGCAAGGGAGTTGCCGCGCCCGGTAAGCAAGCTGCCGGGAAGAAGACAAAGAATGGACCCAAGCCTGAGACTGAGTGCTTTTATTGCAAGGGAAACAGTCACTGGAAACGGAACTACCCCAAGTACTTAGCGGATAAGAAGGCCGGCAATACCAAAGGTATATGTGATATACATGTTATGTGTACCTTACCAGTGCTCGTAGTAGCTCCTGGGTATTTGATACTGCGGTTGCTCATATTTGTAACTCAAAACAGGAGCTGCGGAATAAGCGGAGACTGGCGAAGGATGAGGTGACGATGCGGGTCGGAAATGGTTCCAAGGTCGATGTGATCGCCGTCGGCACGCTACCTCTACATTTACCTACATGATTAGTTCTAAACCTCAATAATTGTTATTTAGTGCCAGCTTTGAGCATGAACATTGTATCTGGATCTCGTTTAATGCGAGATGGCTACTCATTTAAATCCGAGAATAATGGTTGTTCTATTTATATGAGAGATATGTTTTATGGTCATGCCCCGCTGGTCAATGGTTTATTCTTAATGAATCTCGAACGTGATGTTACACATATTCATAGTGTGAATGCCAAGAAATGTAAGGTTGATAATGATAGTCCCACATACTTGTGGCACTGCCGCCTTGGTCACATTGGTGTCAAACGCATGAAGAAACTCCATGCAGATGGACTTTTGGAGTCTCTTGATTATGAATCATTTGACACGTGCGAACCATGCCTCATGGGCAAAATGACCAAGACTCCGTTCTCCGGAACAATGGAGCGAGCAACCAACTTATTGGAAATCATACATACTGATGTGTGCGGTCCAATGAGCGTTGAGGCTCGCGGTGGCTATCGTTATGTTCTCACCCTCACTGATGACTTAAGTAGATATGGGTATGTCTACTTGATTAAACACAAGTCTGAGACCTTTGAAAAGTTCAAGGAATTTCAGAGTGAGGTTGAGAATCAATGTGACAGGAAAATAAAGTTCTTACGATCAGATCGTGGGGGAGAATATTTGAGTCACGAATTTGGCACGCACTTAAGGAAATGTGGAATTGTTTCACAACTCACGCCGCCTGGAACACCTCAGCATAATGGTGTGTCCGAACGTCGTAATCGCACTCTGTTGGACATGGTGCGATCTATGATGTCTCTTACCGACCTACCGCTATCATTTTGGGGATATGCTTTAGAGACTGCCGCATTCACTTTAAATAGGGCTCCGTCGAAATCCGTTGAGATGACACCATATGAATTATGGGTTGGGAAGAAACCTAAGCTGTCGTGTCTGAAAGTTTGGGGATGCGATGCTTATGTCAAGAAACTTCAACCAGAAAAGCTCGAACCCAAGTCGGAAAAATGCGTCTTCATAGGATACCCTAAGGAAACTATTGGGTATACCTTCTACCTCAGATCCGAAGGCAAGATCTTTGTTGCCAAGAATGGATCCTTTCTAGAGAAAGAGTTTCTCTCGAAAGAAGTAAGTGGGAGGAAAGTGGAACTTGATGAGATGACTCTTCTCGAACCAGAGAGTAGCGCAGCACAAGAAAATGTTTCTGTGGTGCCTGCACCGACTAGAGAGGAGGTTAATGATGACGATCATGATCAAGTTACCACTGAACTTCGTAGGTCCACAAGGACACGTTCCGCACCAGAGTGGTACGGCAACCCTGCCCTGGATATCATGTTGTTAGACAACGGTGAACCTTCGAACTATGAAGAAGCGATGGCGGGCCCGGATTCCGACAAATGGCTTGAAGCCATGAAATCCGAGATAGGATCCATGTATGAAAACGAAGTATGGACTTTTACTGACTTGCCCAATGATCGGCGAGCCATAGAAAATAAATGGATCTTTAAGAAGAAGACAGACGCGGATGGTAGTGTGACCATCTATAAGGCTCGGCTTGTCGCTAAGGGTTATCAACAAGTTCAAGGGGTTGACTACGATGAGAATTTCTCACCCGTAGCGAAGCTGAAGTCCGTCCGAATCATGTTAGCAATTGCCGCGTTCTATGATTATGAGATATGGCAAATGGACGTCAAAACGGCATTCCTTAATGTTTTCCTTAAGGAAGAGTTGTATATGATGCAGCCAGAAGGTTTTGTCGATCCTAAGAATGCTGACAAGGTGTGCAAACTCCAACGCTCAATCTATGGGCTGGTGCAAGCATCTCGGAGTTGGACCATTCGCTTTGATGAGATGATCAAAGCGTTTGGGTTTACGCAGACTTATGGAGAAGCCTGTGTTTACAAGAAAGTGAGTGGGAGCTTTGTAGCGTTTCTCATATTATATGTGGTGAAGGAAATATGCCCTATAGGCAATAATAAAGTATTATATATTTCCTTATATCATGATAAATGTTTATTATTCATGCTAGAATTGTATTAACCGGAAACATAATACATGTGTGAATACATAGACAAACAGAGTGTCACTAGTATGCCTCTACTTGACTAGCTCGTTAATCAAAGATGGTTATGTTTCCTAGCCATAGACATGAGTTGTCATTTGATTAACGGGATCACCTCATTAGGAGAATGACGTGATTGACGTGACCCATTCCGTTAGCTTAGCACCCGATCGTTTAGTATGTGGCTATTGCTTTCTTCATGACTTATACATGTTCCTATGACTATGAGATTATGCAACTCCCGTTTATCGGAGGAACACTTTGTGTGCTACCAAACGTCACAACGTAACTGGGTGATTATAAAGGTGCTCTACAGGTGTCTCCAAAGGTACTTGTTGGGTTGGCGTATTTCGAGATTAGGATTTGTCACTCCGATTGTCGGAGAGGTATCTCTGGGCCCACTCGGTAATGCACATCACTATAAGCCTTGCAAGCATTGTGACTAATGAGTTAGTTGCGGGATGATGTATTACGGAACGAGTAAAGAGACTTGCCGGTAACGAGATTGAACTAGGTATAGAGATACCGACGACCGAATCTCGGGCAAGTAACATACCGATGACAAAGGGAACAACGTATGTTGTTATGCGGTCTGACCGATAAAGATCTTCGTAGAATATGTGGGAGCCAATATGGGCATCAAGGTCCCGCTATTGGTTATTGACCGGAGAGGTGTCTCGGTCATGTCTACATAGTTCTCGAACCCAAAGGGTCCGCACGCTTAAAGTTACGATGACAGTTTTATTATGAGTTTATGTATGTTGATGTACCGAAGGAGTTTGGAGTCCCGGATGTGATCGGGGACATCACGAGGAGTCTCGAAATTGTCGAGACGTAAAGATCGATATATTGGACGACTATATTCGGACTTCGGAAAGGTTCCGAGTGATTCGGGTATTTTTCGGAGTACCGGAGAGTTACGGGAATACGTATTGGGCCTTATTGGGCCATACGGGAAAGAAGGAAAAGGGCCTCAAGGGTGGCCGCACCCCTCCCCTTGGTCTGGTCCGAATTGGACTAGGGAAGGGGGGCGCCCCCTTCCTTCCTTCTCTTTTTCCCTTCCTCTTTTCCTATTCCATATGGGAGGTGGAATCCTACTAGGACTAGGGAGTCCTAGTAGGACTCCACACTTGGTGCGCCCCCTCCTAGGGCCGGCCTCCTCCTCCCTTGCTCCTTTATATACGGGGGCAGGGGGGCACCTAAGGACACACTTTGATATACGATATTTATGCCGTGTGCGGTGCCCCCCTCCACCAGATTACACCTCGATAATACCGTCGCGGAGCTTAGGCGAAGCCCTGCATCGGTGGAACATCATCATCGTCACCACGCCGTCGTGCTGATGAAACTCTCCCTCAACACTCGGCTGGATCAGAGTTCGAGGGACGTCATCGAGCTGAACATGTGTAGAACTTCGGAGGTGCCGTACGTTCGGTACTTGATCGGTCGGATCGTGAAGACGTACGACTACATCAACCACGTTGTGATAACGCTTCCGCTGTCGGTCTACGAGGGTACGTGGACAACTCTCTCCCCTCTCGTTGCTATGCATCACCGTGATCTTGCGTGTGCGTAGGATTTTTTTTGAAATTACTACGTTCCCCAACAGTGGCATCCGAGCCTGGTTTTATGAGTCGATGCTATGCACGAGTAGAACACAAGTGAGTTGTGGGTGATATAAGTCATACTGCTTACCAACATGTCATACTTTGGTTCAGCGGTATTGTGAGATGAAGCGGCCCGGACCGACATTACGCGTTCGCTTACGCGAGACTGTTTTCACCGTTCGGAGCACTCGTTGCTTAAAGGTGACTGGCGGGTGTCTGTCTCTCTCACTTTAGTTGAACCGAGTGTGGCTACGCCCGGTCCTTGCGAAGGTTAAAACAGCACCAACTTGACAAACTATCATTGTGGTTTTGATGCGTAGGTAAGAACGGTTCTTGCTAAGCCCGTAGCAGCCACGTAAAACATGCAACAACAAAGTAGAGGACGTCTAACTTGTTTTTGCAGGGCATGTTGTGATGTGATATGGTCAAGACATGATGTGATATAATGTGTTGTATGAGATGATCATGTTTTGTAACCGAGTTATCGGCAACTGGCAGGAGCCATATGGTTGTCGCTTTATTGTATGAGATGCAATCGCCATGTAATAGTTTTACTTTATCACTAAGCGGTAGCGATAGTCGTAAAAGCAATAAGTTGGCGAGACAACAACGATACTACGATGGAGATCAAGGTGTCGAGCCGGTGACGATGGTGATCATGACGGTGCTTCGGAGATGGAGATCACGAGCACGGTGCTTCGGAGATGGAGATCACAAGCACAAGATGATGATGGCCATATCATATCACTTATATTGATTGCATGTGATGTTAATCCTTTATGCATCTTATCTTGCTTTGATTGACGGTAGCATTATAAGATGATCTCTCACTAAAATTTCAAGATAAAAGTGTTCTCCCTGAGTATGCACCGTTGCAAAAGTTCTTCGTGCTGAGACACCACGTGATGATCGGGTGTGATAAGCTCTACGTTCAAATACAACGGGTGCAAAATAGTTGCACACACGGAATACTCAGGTTAAACTTGACGAGCCTAGCATATGTACAGATATGGCCTCGGAACACAGAGACCGAAAGGTCGAGCGTGAATCATATAGTAGATATGATCAACATAGTGATGTTCACCATTGAAACTACTCCATCTCACGTGATGATCGGACATGGTTTAGTTGCTTTGGATCACGCAATCACTTAGATGATTAGAGGGATGTCTATCTAAGTGGGAGTTCTTAAATAATATGATTAATTGAACTTAAATTTATCATGAACTTAGTCTTGACAGTATTTTGCAAATTATGTTGTAGATCAATAGCTCGCGTTGTTGCTTCCCTGTGTTTTATTTTTGATATGTTCCTAGAGAAAAATTATGTTGAAAGATGTTAGTAGCAAAGATGCGGATTGGATCCGTGATCTGAGGATTATCCTCATTGCTGCACAGAAGAATTATGTCCTTGATGCACCGCTAGGTGACAGACCTATTGCAGGAGCAGATGCAGACGTTATGAACGTTTGGCTAGCTCAATATGATGACTACTTGATAGTTTAGTGCACCATGCTTAACGGCTTAGAATCGGGACTTCAAAGACGTTTTGAACGTCATGGACCATATGAGATGTTCCAGGAGTTGAAGTTAATATTTCAAGAAAATACCCGAGTTGAGAGATATGAAGTCTCCAACAAGTTCTATAGCTAAAAGATGATGGAGAATCGCTCAACTAGTGAGCATGTGCTCAGATTGTCTGGGTACTACAATCGCTTGAATCAAGTGGGAGTTAATCTTCCAGATAAAATAGTGATTGACAGAATTCTCTAGTCACCATCACCAAGTTAGTAGAACTTCGTGATGAACTACAGCATGCAAGGGATGACGAAAGTAATTCCCGAGCTCTTCGTGATGCTGAAATCGACGAAGGTAGAAGTCTAGAAAAACATCAAGTGTTGATGGTTGACGAGACCACTAGTTTCAAGAAAAGGGCAAAGGGAAGAGGGGGATCTTCAAAAAGAACGGCAAGCAAGTTGCTACTCAAGTGAAGAAGCCCAAGTCTGTACCTAAGCCTGAGACTAAGTGCTTCTACTGCAAAAGGGACTGGTCACTGGAAGCGGAACTACCCCAACTATTTGGTGGATAAGAAGGATGGCAAAGTGAACAAAGGTATATTGGATATACATGTTATTGATGTGTACTTTACTAGTGTTTATAGCAACCCCTCGGTATTTGATACTGGTTCAGTTGCTAAAGTAGTAACTCGAATCGGGAGTTGCAGAATAAACAGAGACTAGTAAAAGGCGAGGTGACGATGTGTGTTGGAAGTAATTCCAAGATTGATATGATCATCATCACACACTCCCTATACTTTCGGGATTAATGTTGAAACTAAATAAGTGTTATTTGGTGTTTGCGTTGAGCATGAATATGATTTGATCATGTTTATTGCAATACGGTTATTCATTTAAGTTAGAGAACAATTGTTGTTCTGTTTACATGAATAAAAACCTTCTATGGTCATACACACCAACGAAAATGGTTTGTTGGATCTCGATCGTAGTGATACACATATTCATAATATTGAAGCCAAAAGATGCAAAGTTAATAATGATAGTGCAACTTATTTGTGGCACTGCCGTTTAGGTCATATTGGTGTAAAGCGCATGAAGAAACTTCATACTGATGGGATTTTGGAATCACTTGATGCTTGCGAACCGTGCCTCATGGGCAAGATGACTAAAACGCCGTTCTCCGGAACTATGGAGAGAGCAATAGATTTGTTGGAAATCATACATACAGATGTATGTGGTCCGATGAATATTGAGGCTCATAGCAGGTATCATTATTTTTTGACCTTCACAGATGATTTGAGCATATATGGGTATATCTGCTTAATGAAACAGAAGTCTGAAACATTTGAAAAGTTCATATAATTTCAGAGTGAAGCGGAAAATCATTGTAACAAGAAAATAAAGTTTCTACGATCTGATCGTGGAGAAGAGTATTTGAGTTACGAGTTGTCCTTCATTTAAAACAATGTGAAATAGTTTCACTCACGCCACCTGGAACACCACGGTGTAATGGTGTGTCCGAACATCGTAACCGTACTTTATTAGATATGGTGCGATATATGATGTCTCTTACCGATCTACCACTATCGTTTTGGGGTTATGCATTAGAGACAGCTGCATTCACGTTAAATAGGGCACCATCAAAATCCGTTAAGACGACGCCTTATGAACTGTGGTTTAGCAAGAAACCAAAGTTGTCGTTTCTTAAAACTTTGGGGTTGCGATGCTTATGTGAAAAGGTTTCATCCTGATAAGCTCAAACCTAAATCGGAGAAATGTGTCTTCATAGGATACCCAAAGGAGACAGTTGGGTACACCTTCTATCACAGATCCGAAGGCAAGGCATTCATTGCTAAGAATGGATCCTTTCTAGAGAAGGAGTTTCTCTCGAAAGAAGTGAGTGGGAGGAAAGTAGAACTTGATGAGGTAACTGTACCTGCTCCCTTATTGGAAAATAGTTCATCACAAATATCTGTTCCTGTGACTCCTACACCAATTAGTGAGGAAGTTAATGATGATGATGTAACTTCAGATCAAGTTACTACCAAACCTCGTAGGTAAACCAGAGTAAGATCCGCACCAGAGTGGTACGGTAATCCTGTTTTGGAGGTTATGTTACTAGACCATGACGAACCTACGAACTATGAAGAAGCGATGGTGAGCCCAGATTCCGCAAAATGGCTTGAGGCCATGAAATCTGAGATGAGATCCATTTATGAGAACAAAGTGTGGACTTTGGTTGACTTGCCCGATGATCGGCAAGCAATTGAGAATAAATGGATCTTCAAGAGGAAGACGGACGCTGATAGTAGTGTTACTATCTACAAAGCTAGAATTGTCGCAAAAAGGTTTTCGACAAGTTCAAAGTGTTGACTACGATGAGAGCATCTCACTCGTATCTATGCTTAAGTCTGTCTGAATCATGTTAGCAATTGCCGCATTTTATGAAATATGGCAAATGGATAAACAAAATTGCATTCCTTAATGGATTTATTAAAGAAGAGATGTATATGATGCAACCAGGAGGTTTTGTCAATCCTAAAGGTGCTAACAAAATATGCAAGCTCCAGCGATCCATCTATGGACTGGTGCAAGCATCTCGGAGTTGGAATATACACTTTGATAAGTTGATCAAAGGATATAGTTTTATACAGACTTGCGGTGAAGCCTGTATTTACAAGAAAGTGAGTGGGAGCACTACAGCATTTCTGATAAGTATATGTGAATGACATATTGTT
Source organism: Aegilops tauschii subsp. strangulata (assembly GCF_002575655.3). Lineage (NCBI taxonomy): Eukaryota > Viridiplantae > Streptophyta > Magnoliopsida > Poales > Poaceae > Aegilops > Aegilops tauschii. Next base: position 8,600,612 of record NC_053039.3, read on the forward strand.
GATCGGAAATAATGTAGAATTATTCTGTAAAGCATAAAGGAGTGTTTTGAAATGAGTTTTTCAAAGAAAGACCTCGGTGAAGCTGCTTACATATTGAGCATCAAGATCTATAGAGATAGATGAAGACGCTTGATAAGTTTTTCAATGAGTACATACCTTAACAAGATTTTGAAATAGTTCAAAATAGAACAGTGAAAGAAAGAGTTCTTGCCTGTGTTACAAGGTGTGAAATTGAGTAAAGACTCAAAGCCCCACCACGGCAAAAGATAGAAAGAGAATGAAAGTCATTCCCTATGCCTTGGCCATAGGTTCTATAAAGTATGCCATGCTGTGTACCAGATCTATTGTATGCCCTACACTAATTTTGGCAAGGGAGTACAATAGTGATCTAGGAGTAGATTACTAGACAGCGGTCAAAATTATCCTTAGTGGAATAACGATATGTTTCTCGATTATGGAAGTGACAAAAGGTTCGTCGTAAAGGGTTATGTCGATGCAAGTTTTGACACTAATCTAGATGACTCTAAGTCTCGATCTAGATACATATTGAAAGTGGGAGCAATTAGCTAAGAGTAGCTCCGGGCAGAGCGTTGTAAATATAGAAATTTGCAAAATACTTACGGATCTGAATGTGACAGACCCGTTGACTAAAATTATCTCACAATCAAAACATGATCACACCTTAGTACTCTTTGGGTGTTAATCACATAGCGATGTGAACTAGATTATTGACTCTAGTAAATCCTTTGAGTGTTGGTCACATAGAGATGTTAACTATGGGTGTTAATCACATGGTGATGTGAATTATTGATGTTAAATCACATGGTGATGTGAACTAGATTATTGACTCTAGTGCAAGTGGGAGACTGAAGGAAATATGCCCTAGAGGCAATAATAAAGTATTATATATTTCCTTATATCATGATAAATGTTTATTATTCATGCTAGAATTGTATTAACCGGAAACATAATACATGTGTGAATACATAGACAAACAGAGTGTCACTAGTATGCCTCTACTTGACTAGCTCGTTAATCAAAGATGGTTATGTTTCGTAGCCATAGACATGAGTTGTCATGTGATTAACGGGATCACCTCATTAGGAGAATGACGTGATTGACTTGACCCATTCCGTTAGCTTAGCACCCGATCGTTTAGTATGTTGCTATTGCTTTCTTCATGACTTATACATGTTCCTATGACTATGAGATTATGCAACTCCCGTTTACCGGAGGAACACTTTGTGTGCTACCAAACGTCACAACGTAACTGGGTGATTATAAAGGTGCTCTACAGGTGTCTCCAAAGGTACTTGTTGGGTTGGCGTATTTCGAGATTAGGATTTGTCACTCCGATTGTCGGAGAGGTATCTCTGGGCCCACTCGGTAATGCACATCACTATAAGCCTTGCAAGCATTGTGACTAATGAGTTAGTTGCGGGATGATGTATTACGGAACGAGTAAAGAGACTTGCCGGTAACGAGATTGAACTAGGTATAGAGATACCGACGATCGAATCTCGGGCAAGTAACATACCGATGACAAAGGGAACAACGTATGTTGTTATGCGGTCTGACCGATAAAGATCTTCGTAGAACATGTGGGAGCCAATATGGGCATCCAGGTCCCGCTATCGGTTATTGACCGGAGAGGTGTCTCGGTCATGTCTACATAGTTCTCGAACCCAAAGGGTCCGCACGCTTAAAGTTACGATGACAGTTTTATTATGAGTTTATGTATGTTGATGTACCGAATGGTTCGGAGTCCCGGATGAGATCGGGGACATCACGAGGAGTCTCGAAATGGTCGAGACGTAAAGATCGATATATTGGACGACTATATTCGGACTTCGGAAAGGTTCCGAGTGATTCGGGTATTTTTCGGAGTACCGGAGAGTTACGGGAATACGTATTGGGCCTTATTGGGCCATACAGGAAAGAAGGAAAAGGGCCTCAAGGGTGGCCGCACACCTCCCCTTGGTCTGGTCCGAATTGGACTAGGGAAGGGGGGCGCCCCCTTCCTTCCTTCTCTTTTTCCCTTCCTCTTTTCCTATTCCATATGGGAGGTGGAATCCTACTAGGACTAGGGAGTCCTAGTAGGACTCCACACTTGGTGCGCCCCCTCCTAGGGCCGGCCTCCTCCTCCCTTGCTCCTTTATATACGGGGGCAGGGGGGCACCTAAGGACACACTTTGATATACGATATTTTAGCCGTGTGCGGTGGCCCCCTCCACCAGATTACACCTCGATAATACCGTCGCGGAGCTTAGGCGAAGCCCTGCGTCGGTGGAACATCATCATCATCACCACATCGTCGTGCTGACGAAACTCTCCCTCAACACTAGGCTGGATCGGAGTTCGAGGGACGTCATCGAGCTGAATGTGTGTAGAACTTCGGAGGTGCCGTACGTTCGGTACTTGATCGGTCGGATCGTGAAGACGTACGACTACATCAACCGCGTTGTGATAACGCTTCCGCTGTCGGTCTACGAGGGTACGTGGACAACTCTCTCCCCTCTCCTTGCTATGCATCACCATGATCTTGCGTGTGCGTAGGAATTTTTTTGAAATTACTACGTTCCCCAACATGTGGATGACATACTATTGATGGGAAATGATATAGAATTCTTGGAAAGCATAAAGGCCTACTTGAATAAGTGTTTTTCAATGAAGGACCTTGGAGAAGCTGCTTATATATTAGGCATCAAGATCTATAGAGATAGATCGAGACGCCTCATTGGTCTTTCACAAAGCACGTACCTTGACAAGATATTGAAGAAGTTCAATGATCAGTCCAAGAAGGGGTTCTTGCCTGTATTGCAAGGTGTGAGATTGAGCACGGCTCAATGCCCGACCACGGCAGAAGATAGAGAAAAGATGAGTGTCATCCCCTATGCCTCGGCCATAGGGTCTATTATGTATGCCATGCTTTGTACCAGACCTGATGTAAACCTTGCCGTAAGTTTGGTACGAAGGTACCAAAGTAATCCCGGCATGGAACACTGGACAGCGGTCAAGAACATCCTGAAGTACCTGAAAAGGACTAAGGATATGTTTCTCGTTTATGAAGGTGACGAAGAGCTCGTCGTAAAGGGTTACGTCGATGCTAGCTTCGACACAGATCTGGATGACTCTAAGTCACAAACCGGATATGTGTATATTTTGAATGGTGGGGCAGTCAGCTGGTGCAGTTGCAAGCAAAGCGTCGTGGCGGGATCTACATGTGAAGCGGAGTACATGGCAGCCTCAGAGGCAGCACATGAAGCAACCTGGATGAAGGAGTTCATTGCCGACCTAGGAGTTATTCCCAATGCATCGGGGCCGATGACTCTCTTCTGTGACAATACTGGAGCTATTGCCCTTGCCAAGGAGCCCAGGTTTCACAAGAAGACCAGGCACATCAAGCGTCGCTTCAACTCCATTCGTGAAAATGTTCAAAATGGAGACATAGATATTTTTAAAGTGCATACGGATTTGAATGTCGCAGATCCGTTGACTAAACCTCTTCCACGGGCGAAACATGATCAACACCAGAACTCTATGGGTGTACGATTCATCACAATGTAACTAGATTATTGACTCTAGTGCAAGTGGGAGACTGTTGGAAATATGCCCTAGAGGCAATAATAAAATGGTTATTATTATATTTCCTTGTTCATGATAATTGTCTATTGTTCATGCTATAATTGTGTTATCCGGAAATCGTAATACATGTGTGAACACATAGACCATAACAAGTCCCTAGTGAGCCTCTAGTTGACTAGCTCGTTGATCAATAGATGGTTACGTTTTCCTGACTATGGACATTAGATGTCATTGATAACGGGATCACATCATTAGGAGAATGATGTGATGGACAAGACCCAATCCTAAGCAAAGTACTAGATCGTGTAGTTCGTTTGCTAAAGCTTTTCTAATGTCAAGTATCATTTCCTTAGACCATGAGATCGTGCAACTCCCGGATACTGTAGGAATGCTTTGGGTGTACCAAACATCACAACATAACTGGGTGGCTATAAAGGTGCACTACAGGTATCTCCGAAAGTGTCTGTTGGGTTGGCACGGATCGAGACTGGGATTTGTCACTCCGTATGACGGAGAGGTATCTCTGGGCCCACTCGGTAATGCATCATCATAATGAGCTCAATGTGACTAAGTAGTTAGTCACAGGATCATGCATTACGGAATGAGTAAAGTGACTTGCCGGAAACGAGATTGAACGAGGTATTGGGATACCGACGATCGAATCTCGGGCAAGTAACGTACCGATTGACAAAGGGAATTGTATACGGGATTGCTTGAATCCTCGACATCATGGTTCATCCGATGAGATCATTGTGGAATGTGTGGGAGCCAACATGGGTATCCAGATCCCGCTGTTGATTATTGGCTAGAGAGGTGTCTCGGTCATGTCTGCATGATTCCGGAACCCGTAGGGTCTACACACTTAAGGTTTGATGACGCTAGGGTTATAAGGAAGGTTTGTATGTGATTACCAAATGTTGTTCGGAGTCCCGCATGAGATCCCGGACGTCACGAGGAGTTCCGGATTGGTCCGGAGGTGAAGATTTATATATGGGAAGTCATCATACGGTCACCGGAAATATTCGGGGGTATACCGGTATTGTACCGGGACCACCAGAGGGGTTCCGGGGGTCCACCGGGAGGGTCCACCTGCCCCAGAGGGCCTTATGGGCCGTAGGTGGAAGGGAACCAGCCCCTAAGTGGGCTGGGCACCATCCCCCCTAGGGCCCATGCGCCTATGGTTGGGGGGAACCCTAAAGGGGGCGCCCCCCTTGCTTGGGGGGCAAGCCCCCTCCCCCTTGGCCACCGCCCCCCCTCTAGATCTCATCTAGAGGGGCCGGCCCCCTTCCCCCTTCTCCCTATAAATAGAGGGGTGGAGGGAGGGCTGCAGCACCACATCCAAGGCCCAGCCCCTCCCCTCCCCAACACCTCTCCTCCTCCGCGTGAGCTTGGCGAAGCCCTGCCGGAGAACTACCACTCCATCACCAAAACGCCATTGTGCTGCTGTTGGAGCCCTCTTCCTCAACCTCTCCCTCCTCCTTGCTGGATCAAGGTGCGGGAGACGTCACCAGGCTGCACGTGTGTTGAATGCAGAGGTGCCGTTGTTCAGCGCTAGGATCGGAATCTACCGCGATCTGAATTGCTACGAGTACGACTCCCTCATCCGCGTTCTTGCAACGCTTCCGACTCGCGATCTTCAAAGGTATGAAGATGCACTCCCCTCTCGTTGCTAGTAAACTCCATAGATTGATCTTGGTGATGCGTAGAATTTTTTTAATTTCTGCAATGATCCCCAACAAATACCGCCGAATCAAAGTATGACATGCTGGTAAGCAGTATGACTATTATCACCCACAACTCACTTGTGTTTTACTCGTGCATATAACATCTATGCATAGACCTGGCTCGGATGCCACTGTTGGGGAACGCAGTAATTTCAAAAAATTTCCTACACACACGCAAGATCATGGTAATGCATAGCAACGGGAGGGGAGAGTGTGGTCCACGTACCCTCGTAGACCAAAAGTAGAAGCGTTATGACAACACGGTTGATATAGTCGTACGTCTTCACGATCCGACCGATCCTAGTGTAGGAAATATGCCCTAGAGGCAATAATAAAGTTGTTATTTATATTTCCTTATATCATGATAAATGTTTATTATTCATGCTAGAATTGTATTAATCGGAAACTTAGTACATGTGTGAATACATAGACAAACAGAGGTCACTAGTATGCCTCTACTTGACTAGCTCGTTGAATCAAAGATGGTTAAGTTTCGTAGCCATAGACATGAGATGTCATTTGATTAACGGGATCACATTATTAGAGAATGATGTGATTGACTTGACCCATTCCATTAGCTTAGCACTTGATCATTTAGTATATTGTTATTGCTTTCCTCATGACTTATACATGTTCCTATGACTATGAGATTATGCAACTCCCGATTATCGGAGGAACACTTTGTGTGCTACCAAACGTCACAACGTAACTGGGTGATTATAAAGGTGCTCTACAGGTGTCTCTGATGGTACTTGTTGAGTTGGCATAGATCGAGATTAGGATTTGTCACTCCGATTGTCGGAGAGGTATCTCTGGGCCCTCTCGGTAATGCACATCACTATAAGCCTTGCAAGCAATGTGACTAATGAGTTAGTTGTGGGATGATGCATTACGGAACGAGTAAAGAGACTTGCCGGTAACGAGATTGAACTAGGTATTGAGATACCGACGTCAAATCTCGGGCAAGTAACATACCGATGACAAAGGGAACAACGTATGTTGTTATGCGGTTTGACCGATAAAGATATTCGTAGAATATGTGGGAGCCAATATGAACATCCAGGTTCCGCTATTGGTTATTGACCGGAGACGTGTCTTGGTCATGTCTACATAGTTCTGGAACTCGTAGGGTCCTCACGCTTAACGCTCGGTGACGATCGGTATTATGAGTTTATGTGTTTTGATGTACTGAAGATAGTTCGGAGTCCCGGATGTGATCACAGACATGACGAGGAGTCTCGAAATGATCTAGACATAAAGATTGATATATTGGATGACTATATTCGGACACCGGATGAGTTCTGGGGGTCACCGGATAATTATCGGAGTGCGAGGGGATTATCGGAACCCCGGGGGAACTAATGGGCCAACATGGGCCTTGTGCGAGAGAGAGGAGGGGCCATAGGGCTGGCCGCGCCCCCCCGGGAGTCCGAATTGGACAATGAGGGGGGCGACGCCCCCTCTTTCCCTCCCTCTCTCCCTCTCCTTCCTTCCCCCTTCTTCCTCCTAGTTGGACTAGGAAAGAGGGAGTCCTACTCCTACTAGGAGGAGGACTCCTCCCCTCCTTGGCGCGCCCCAAGGGCCGGCCGGTCTCCCCCTTGCTCCTTTATATACGGGGGCAGGGGGCACCCTAGAACACACAAGTTGATCATTGATATCTTAGCCGTGTGCGGTGCCCCCATCCACCATAATCCACCTCGGTCATATCATCGTAGTGCTTAGGTGAAGCCCTACGCCGGTAGCTTCATCATCACCATCATCATGCCGTCGTACTGATGAAGCTCTCCCTCAACACTCAGCTGGATCGAGAGTTCGTGGGACGTCACCGAGCCAAACGTGTGCAGATCGTGGAGGTGCCGTACTTTGGGTACTAGGATCGGTCGATCGTGAAGACGTACAACTACATCAACCGCGTTGTCATAACGCTTCCGCTTTCGGTCTATGAGGGTATGTGGGCAACACTCTCCCCTCTCATATTATGCATCACCATGATCTTGCGTGTGCGTAGGAATTTATTTTAAATTACTACGTTCCCCAACAGTGGCATCCGAGCCAGGTTTATGTGTAGATGTTATATGCAGGAGTAGAACACAAGTGAGTTGCGGGCGATAATAGTCATACTGCTTACCAGCATGCCATACTTTGATTTGGCGGTATTGTTGGATGAAGCGGCCCAGACCGACATTACGCGTAAGCTTATAGGAGACTGGTCCTACGGACGTGCTTCACACACAGGTGACTAGCGGGTGTTAGTTTCTCCAACTTTAGTTGAATCGAGTGTGGCTACGCCCGGTCCTTGTTGAAGGTTGAAACAACACATACTTGACGAAAAATCGTTGTGGTTTTGATGCATAGGTAAGAACGGTTCTTGCTCAGCCTATAGCAGCCACCTAAAACTTGCAACAACAAAGTAGAGGACGTCTAACTTGTTTTTGCAGGGCATGTTGTGATGTGATATGGTCAAGACATGACTCTAAATTTTATTGTATGAGATGATCATGTTTTGTAATAGAGTTATTGGCAACTGGCAGGAGCCATATGGTTGTCGCTTTATTGTATGAAATGCAATCGCCATGTAATTGCTTTACTTTATCACTAAGCGGTAGCGTGATACGTCAATTTTGCATCATGCTTTTATATTGATATTTATTGCATTATGGGTTGTTGTTACACATTATGTCACAATACTTATGCCTATTCTCTCTTATTTTACAAGGTTTGCATGAAGAGGGAGAATGCCGGCAGCTGGAATTCTGGGCTGGAAAAGGAGCAAATATTATAGACCTATTCTTCACAACTCCAAAAGTCCTAAAACTCCACGAAAGTCAGTTTTGGAATATATAAAAAATATTGGGCGAAGAAAGCACCAGAGGGGGGCCACCCACCATCCATGAGGGTGGGGGGCGCGCCCTACCCCCTGGACGCGCCCCCTGCCTCGTGGCCCCCCTGGCAGGCCTCCGGTGCCCATCTCTGGCTATATGAAGTCTTTCGCCCTGGAAAAATTAGAAGGAAGCTTTCGGGACGAAGCGCCGCCGTCTCGAGGCGGAACCTGGCGAAACCAATCTAGGGCTCTGGCGGAGCTGTTCTGCTGGGGAAACATCCCTCCAGGAGGGGGAAATCATCACCATCGATCCTCTCATCGGGAGGGGGTCAATCTCCATCAACATCTTCACCAGCACCATCTCCTCTCAAACCCTAGTTCATCTCTTGTATCCAATCTTTGTCTCAAAACCTCAGATTGGTACCTGTGCGTTGCTAGTAGTGTTGATTACTCCTTGTAGTTGATGCTAGTTGGTTTATTTGGTGGAAGATTATCAGTTCAGATCCTTTATGCATATCAACCCCCCTCTGATTATGAACATGAATATGATTTGTGAGTAGTTACGTTTGTTCCTGGGGACATGGGAGAAGTCTTGCTATAAGTAGTCATGTGAATTTGGTATTCGTTCGATATTTTGATGAGATGTATGTTGTCTCTCCTATACTGGTGTTATGTGAACGTCGACTACATGACACTTCACCATTGTTTGGGCCTAGAGGAAGGCATTGGGAAGTAATAAGTAGATGATGGGTTGCTAGAGTGACAGAAGCTTAAACCCTAGTTTATGTGTTGCTTCGTAAGGGGCTGATTTGGATCCATATGTTTCATGCTATGGTTAGGTTTACCTTAATACTTACTTTGTAGTTGCAGATACTTGCAATAGGGGTTAATCATAAGTGGGATGCTTGTCCAAGGAAGGGCAGCACCCAAGCACCTGTCCACCCGCATATCATATTATCAAAGTAACGAACGCGAATCATATGAGTGTGATGAAAACTAGCTTGACGAAAATTCCCATGTGTCCTCGGGAGCGTTTTCCTTTATATAAGAGTTTGTCCAGGCTTGTCCTATGCTACAAAAAAGGATTGGGCCACCTTGCTGCACCTTGTATACTTTTATTACTTGTTACCCGTTACAAATTACCTTATCACAAAACTATCTGTTACCGATAATTTCAGTGCTTGCAGAGAATACCTTGCTGAAAACCGCCTATCATTTCCTTCTGCTCCTCGTTGGGTTTGACACTCTTACTTATCGAAAAGGCTACGATAGATCCCCCATACTTGTGGGTCATCGAGACTCTTTTTTGGCGCCGTTGCCGGGGAGTGAAGCGCCTTTGGTAAGTGGAATTTGGTAAGGAAAAATTTATATAGTGTGCTGAAATTTACTGTCACTTGTTACTATGGAACATAATCCTTTAGGGGCTTGTTCGGGGTATCTTCACCCTGACCAGTAGAGAAAAGAGTTTCTCCTCAACCTACTGAACCTACTGAAAATGTTTACATTGAAATTCCTTCGGGTATGATAGAGAAACTTCTAGCTAATCCTTTTACAGGAGATGGAACATTGCATCCTGATTTGCACCTAATCTATGTGGATGAAGTTTGTGGATTATTTAAGCTTGCAGGTATGCCCGAGGATGTTATCAAGAAGAAGGTATTCCCTTTACCTTTGAAGGGAAAGGCATTGACATGGTTTAGGCTATGTGATGATATTGGATCATGGAACTACAACCGATTGAAATTGGAATTTCATCAGAAGTTTTATCCTATGCATCTGGTTCATCGTGATCGTAATTATATATATATATTTTGGCCTCGCGAAGGAGAAATCATCTCTCAAGCTTGGGGGAGGCTTAATTCAATGTTATATTCATGCCCCAATCATGAGCTCTCAAGAGAAATTATTATTCAAAATTACTATTCTCGGCTTTCTCTCAATAATCGCTCCATGCTCGATACTTCTTGCACCGGTTCTTTTATGATGAAGACTATTGAATTTAAATGGGATTTATTGGAAAGAATTAAACGCAACTCTGAAGATTGGGAACTCGATGAAGGTAAGGAGTCAGGTATAACACCTAAGTTTGATTGTGTTAAATCTTTTATGGATACCGATGCTTTCCGTGAATTTAGCACTAAATATGGACTTGACTCTGAGATAGTAGCTTCTTTCTGTGAATCATTTGCTACTCATGTTGATATCCCTAAGGATAAGTGGTTTAAATATAATCCTCCCATTGAAGTAAAAGTAGTTGAACCTATTAAAGTTGAAGAAAAGACTATCACTTATAATGTTGATCCTATTGTTCCTACCGCTTATTTTAAGAAACCACCTTTCCCTGTTAGAATAAAGGATCATGCTAAAGCTTCAAGTATGGTTCGTAAGAGTAATGCTAGAACACCTACATCCCCTGAGCAAATTAAAGTTGAACCTAGTATTGCTATGGTTAAAGATCTCTTGGCCAACAATATTGATGGGCATGTTATTTACTTCTGTCATGAAGCTGCAAGAATTGCTAGACCCGATACTAAAAATAAACATAGACCTGTTGTAGGCATGTCTGTTATTTCTGTTAAAATAGGAGATCATTGCTATCATGGCCTATGTGATATGGGTGCTAGTGCGAGTGCAATACCTTATTCTTTATACAAAGAAATTATGCATGATATTGCACCTGCTGAGATACAAGAGATAGATGTTACAATTAAGCTTGCCAATAGAGATACTATCTCACCGGTTGGGATTGTTAAAGATGTTGAAGTCTTGTGTGGGAAAATTAAATATCCTACTGATTTTCTTGTTCTTGGTTCCCCACAAGATGACTTTTGTCCCATTATATTTGGCAGACCGTTCTTGAATACTGTTAATGCTAAGATAGATTGCAAAAAGGATGTTGTTACTATTGGTTTAGGGGATATGTCTCATGAGTTTAATTTTGCTAAATTTCGTAGACAACCCCATGATAACGAATTGCCTAGTAAAGATGAAATTATTGGTCTTGCTTCTATTGCCGTGCCTCCTAATGATCCTTTAGAACAATATTTGTTAGACCATGAAAATGATATGTTTATGAATGAAAGAAGGGAAATAGATGAAGTATTCTTTAAGCAGGGACCTATTTTGAAACACAACATGCCTGTTGAAATTCTAGGGGATCCTCCTCCACCCAAGGGTGATCCCGTGTTTGAGCTTAAACCATTACCTGATACTCTTAAATATGCTTATCTTGATGAAAAGAAGATATATCCTGTTATTATTAGTGCTAACCTTTCAGAACAAGAAGAAGATAAATTATTGAAAACTCTGAAGAAGCACCGTACTGCTATTGGATATACTCTTGATGATCTTAAGGGCATTAGTCCCACTCTATGCCAGCACAAAATAAAATTGGAGAAAGACGCTAAACCGGTTGTTGATCACCAACGATGATTAAATCCTAAGATGAAAGAAGTTGTAAGAAAGGAAATACTAAAGCTTCTGGAGGAAGGTATAATTTATCATGTTGCTGATAGTCAGTGGGTAAGTCCTGTCCATTGTGTCCCTAAGAAGGGAGGTATTACTGTTGTTCCTAATGATAAAGATGAATTGATCAAAGAATTGTTACAGGTTATAGAATGGTAATTGATTTCTGCAAACTAAATAAAGCTACTAAAATGGATCATTACCCTTTACCTTTTATTGATCAAATGCTAGAAAGATTATCCAAACATACACATTTTTGCTTTCTAGACGGTTATTCTGGTTTCTCTCAAATACCTGTGTCAAAAGAGGATCAAGAAAAGACCACTTTTACTTGCCCTTTTGGTACCTTTGCTTATAGACGTATGCCTTTTGGTTTATGTAATGCACCTGCTACCTTTCAAAGATGTATGACTGCTATATTCTCTGACTTTTGTGAAAAGATTATTGACGTTTTCATGGATGATTTCTCCGTATATGGAACTTCTTTTGATGATTGCTTGAGCAACCTTGATCGAGTTTTGCAGAGATGTGAAGAAACTAATCTTGTCTCAAATTGGGAGAAGTGCCACTTTATGGTTAATGAAGGCATTGTCTTGGGGCATAAAATTTCTGAAAGAGGTATTGAAGTTGATAAGGCTAAAGTTGATGCTATTGAAAAGATGTCGTGTCCTAAGGACATTAAAGGTATAAGAAGTTTCCTTGGTCATGCTGGTTTTTATAGGAGGTTCATTAAAGAATTCTAAAAAATTTCTAGGCCTCTGACTAATCTCTTGCAAAAAGATGTTCCTTTTGTCTTTGATGATGATTGTGTAGAAGCATTTGAAATACTTAAGAAAGCTTTGATTTCTGCACCTATTGTTCAGCCACCTGATTGGAATTTACCCTTTGAAATTATGTGTGATGCTAGTGATTATGCTGTAGGTGCTATTCCAGGACAAAGAGTTGATAAGAAATTAAATGTTATCCAATATGCTAGTAAAACTCTAGACGGTGCCCAGAGAAATTATGCTACTACTGAAAAAGAATTTTTAGTAGTTGTATTTGCTTGTGATAAGTTCAGACCTTATATTGTTGATTCTAAAGTAACTGTTCACACTGATCATGCTGCTATTAAATATCTTATGGAAAAGAAAGATGCTAAACCTAGACTTATTAGATGGGTTCTCTTGCTACAAGAATTTGATTTGCATATTATTGATAGAAAGGGAGCTGAGAACCCCGTTGCAGGCAACTTATCTAGGTTAGAGAATGTTCTTGATGACCCACTACCTATTGATGATAGCTTTCCCGATGAACAATTAGCTGTCATAAATGCTTCTCGTACTGCTCCATGGTATGCTGATTATGCTAATTACATTGTTGCTAAATTTATACCACCTAGTTTCACATACCAGCAAAAGAAAAAGTTTTTCTATGATTTAAGACATCTCTTCTGGGATGACTCACACCTTTATAAAGAAGGAGTAGATGGTGTTATTAGACGTTGTGTACCTGAGCATGAACAGGAACAGATCCTACGCAAGTGTCACTCCGAGGCTTATGGAGGACACCATGCTGGAGATAGAACTGCACATAAGGTATTGCAATCCGGTTTTTATTGGCCTACTCTCTTCAAAGATGCCCGTATGTTTGTCTTGTCTTGTGATGAATGTCAAAGAATTGGTAATATTAGTAGACGTCAAGAAATGCCTATGAACTATTCGCTTGTTATTGAACCATTTGATGTTTGGGGTTTTGATTATATGGGACCGTTTCCTTCCTCTAATGGGTATACACATATTTTAGTTGCTATTGATTACATTACTAAGTGGGTAGAAGCTATTCCAACTAGTAGTGCGGATCATAACACCTCTATTAAGATACTTAAAGAAATTATTTTTCCGAGGTTTGGAGTCCCTAGATACTTAATGACTGATGGTGGTTCACATTTTATTCATGGTGCTTTTCGTAAAATGCTTGCTAAGTATGACGTTAATCATAGAATTGCGTATCCATATCACCCACAGTCTAGTGGTCAAGTAGAACTAAGTAATAGAGAGCTCAAATTGATTTTGCAAAAGACTATTAATAGATCTAGAAAGAATTGGTCCAAGAAACTTGATGATGCATTATGGGCCTATAGAACTGCATATAAAAATCCTATGGGTATGTCTCCGTATAAAATGGTTTATGGAAAAGCATGTCATTTACCTCTCGAACTAGAGCATAAGGCATATTGGGCCATTAAAGAGCTCAATTATGATTTCAAACTTGCCGGAGAGAAGAGACTATTTGATATTAGCTCACTTGATGAGTGGAGAACCCAGATCTATGAGAATGCCAAACTATTTAAAGAAAAAGTTAAAAGAAGGCATGACAAAATGATACAAAAGCGTGAGTTTAATGTAGGCGATTATGTTTTGCTATACAACTCGCGTTTAAGATTTTTTGCAGGGAAACTCCTCTCTAAATGGGAAGGTCCTTACATTATCGAGGAGGTCTATCGTTCTGGTGCCATAAAAATCAACAATTTCGAAGGCACAAATCCGAAGGTGGTGAACGGTCAAAGAATCAAACATTATATCTCAGGTAACCCAATAAATGTTGAAACTAATGTTATTGAAACCGTAACCCCGGAGGAATACATAAGGGACACTTTCCAGAATGTTTCAGACTCCGAAAAGGAATAGGTATGTGGTACGGTAAGTAAACCGACTCCAAAACAGTTCTAACAGCAATTTTTCTCCGTTTTGGAATATTTAAGAAAATAGGAAAATAAGAATTAGTCAGAAAGGGACACGAGGCATCCATGAGGGTGGAGGGCGCGCCCTTCCCCCTGGGTGCGCCCCCCTGCCTCGTGGGCACATCGTGTGCTCTCCGGACTCCGTTTTCTTGCATGATACTTCTTTTTGTCGGTAAAAATTCATTATGTAATCTCCCAAAGGTTTTGACCACCGTACCATGCAAATATCCTCTGTTTTTGTTTCGAGCTGTTTCTACCACAGGTTAGAGCAAGATGTCTTCTCAAGAGTCAGTCGGGGAGAGTCGGGTGTCTCATCCGACACCGGGACCGGGAGCAAACAGTGATGCTGACCACTTTGGACCATAAACGGAGGAAGAGATGGAGGCTGACTTGAAAAGGATAGATGCCATGGAAGAGGATCAAGAAGTTACTTCTCGTTTCCGAGCCGGATTCATGATGGGGGAACTACAGAGCCCAGCTATTCCAAACTCGGTCATCCCTTCCAATGTTGGATTTCTTTCTTATGAAAATATGAAAAGGAGTGTTACTTGTTGTCCCGCAGCTATGCAACATCCATGGGTGAAGGGAGCTTTAGCCGTCACGAGCAAGCTCTGTAAGGAAATAATGGACCTCAAGCAGCAAGCCAATAAGCTCGAGGAGGAGAATCGTATCCTGAGGGGCATCATCGCTAAGAATATCACATCACCACCTCCGAAGAAAGAGACATAATCACATGGGTATGGGCACACCCCTTGGCAACTGCCAAGCTTGGGGGAGGTGCCCCGGTATCGTATCACCATCACACTCCTATCTTTACCATTTTTCTTAGTTCGATCCTTTTGGTAATATCTTGATCTAGTAGAATAAAGTTTTAGTATGATCTAGTTTTGAGTTTTGCTTTATGATCCTTCTATGTAATCGAGTCCGTGAGCTATATATAATAAAGATTAGTTTTGAGTCGAGGGCTTGGTTATCTTGCTATGATCATGAAGAATAAAAGAAAGAATAAAAAGAATTAAAGAGATCATATTGATCTTATGGAGAGTAATGACTTCACATATAAAGAGTATGATGAATAAAAGTTGTTGAGAATTGACAAACATAGTGTTGGTCATCGTTGCAATTAATAGGAAGTAATAAAGAAAGAGAGGTTTTCACATATAAATATACTATCTTGGACATCTTTTATGATTGTGAGCACTCATTAAAATATGACATGCTAAAAGTTGATGTTGGACAAGGAAGACAACGTAATGGGTTATGTTTTCTTATATCCGAAATAAAGTATATTTTCATGGATCATCCGACATGTTGAGCTTACCTTTCCCCCTCATGCTAGCCAAATTCCTTGCACCAAGTAGAGATACTACTTGTGCTTCCGAATATCCTTAAACCCAGTTTTTCCATGAGTGTCCACCATACCTAGCTATGGATTGAGTAAGATCCTTCAAGTAAGTTGTCATCGTTGCATGCAATAAAAATTGCTCTCTAAATATGTATGATCTATTAGTGCGGAGAAAATAAGCTTTATACGATCTTGTGATATGGAAGCAATAAAAGCAACGGACTACATAATAAAGGTCCTTATCACAAGTGGCAATATAAAGTGACGTTCTTTCGCATTAAGATTTCATACATCCAACCATAAAAGCACATGACAACCTGTGCTTCCCTCTACGAAGGGCCTATCTTTTATTCTTGTCTTATACTTTATACAAGAGTCATGGTGATCTTCACCTTTCCTTTTTACATTTTATCCTTTGGCAAGCACATTGTGTTGGAAAGATCCTGATATATATATATATATATATATATATATATATATATATATATATATATATATATATATATATCCAATTGGATGTAAGTTATCATGAACTATTATAGTTGACATTACCCTTGAGGTAAAAGGTTGGGAGGCAACACTATAAGCCCCTATATTTCTCTATGTCCGATTAAAACTCCATACCCATAAGTATTGCGTGAGTGTTAGCAATCGTGAAAGACTAAATGATAGTTGAGTATGTGGACTTGCTGAAAAGCTCTTATATTGACTCTTTCCGATGTTATGATAAATTGCAATTGCTTCAATGACCGAGATTATAGTTTGTTAGTTTTCAATGAAGTTTCTGATTCATACTTGGCATTGTGAATAGATTGTTACTTTAGCATAAGAAATCATATGACAATACATATATATGTTGCTGTTATAATAATGATCATGATGCCCTCATGTCCGTATTTTATTTATCGACACCTCTATCTCTAAACATGTGGACATATTTTTCATTATCGGCTTCCGCTTGAGGACAAACAAGGTCTAAGCTTGGGGGAGTTCATACGTCCATTTTGCATCATGCTTTTATATCAATATTTATTGCATTATGGGCTGTTATTACACATTATGTCACAATACTTATGCCTATTCTCTCTTATTTTACAAGGTTTACACGAAGAGGGAGAATGCCGGGAGCTGGAATTCTGGGCTGGAAAAGGAGCAAATATTAAAGACCTATTATGCACAACTCCAAAAGTCCTGAAACTCCACGAAAGTCAGTTTTGGAATCTTTAAAAAATATTGGGCGAAGAAAGCACCAGAGGGGGGCCACCCACCATCCACGAGGGTGGGGGCGCGCCCTACCCCCCTGGGCGTGCCCCCCTGCCTTGTGGGCCCCCTGGCAGGCCTCCGTTGCCCATCTTCGGCTATATGAAGTCTTTCGCCCTGGAAAAAATCAGAAGGAAGCTTTCGGGACGAA
Source organism: Aegilops tauschii subsp. strangulata (assembly GCF_002575655.3). Classification (NCBI taxonomy): domain Eukaryota; kingdom Viridiplantae; phylum Streptophyta; class Magnoliopsida; order Poales; family Poaceae; genus Aegilops; species Aegilops tauschii. Next base: position 8,617,685 of record NC_053039.3, read on the forward strand.
GCGCCACCGTCTCGAGGCGGAACCTGGCGAAACCAATCTAGGGCTCCGGCAGAGCTGTTCTGCCGGGGAAACATCCCTCTGGGAGGGGGAAATCATCGCCATCGTCATCACCATCGATCCTCTCATCGGGAGGGGGTCAATCTCCATCAACATCTTCACCAGCGCCATCTCCTCTCAAACCCTAGTTCATCTCTTGTATCCAATCTTTGTCTCAAAACCTCAGATTGGTACCTGTGGGTTGCGACTAGTGTTGATTACTCCTTGTAGTTGATGCTAGTTGGTTTATTTGGTGGAAGATCATATGTTCAGACTAGGGGTGGGCATAAAAACCGAGGAACTGAAGACCGAACCAAAGCCGAAACCGAAAAAACCAAATTTTCGGTTTTTAGTAGTGGTAAAGAGAAATTTGGTGTTTACTTTTGTTAACCGAACTGACTTTGATCGGTTCGGTTTTATACTGGTAACCGAACAAAAAAACCAAACATGCAAGCACTACAGCGCACGTCGCTAAAAGACGCGCCAGGTAGCAACCACCAGTGTGTGTGTGTGGCCGAAATATCACTTCCATGGGCCCAACCAACAATCTACAAGCACGCACCTTTTTTGGGCTTTTTATGTGGCACTGCGCGGCCCATATTCTCTTCCTGTACGCGGGAAACTAGCAGGACGTGGTGTCCTCATGGGTTTAGTCCCACCTCGGCTGGCTACGTAAAGGAACACATGATGCTCAGCTATATAAAAGCCTTGGTTGCTAGAGATTCCAGGTGTGCACGATGTTGCGCTAATACTTCGGTATGTACGGTAGAATCCGAATACCAAACCGAATTATCGCTTGACCGAAGTTTCGGTTTTCTAGTTTTTTGATTCATTTTCGGTTAGCATTTTGTCTAACCGAAATCCAAAAAATACCGAAATATATTAACCAAACTTTTGGTTTTTACCGAATGCCCAGGCCTAGTTCAGACCCTTTATGCATATTAACACCCCTCTTATTATGAACATGAATATGATTTGTGAGTAGTTACGTTTGTTCCTGAGGACATGGGAGAAGTCTTGCTATATGTAGTCATGTGAATTTGGTATTCGTTCGATGTTTAGATGAGATTTATGTTGTCTCTCCTCTAGTGGTGTTATGTGAACGTCGACTACATGACACTTCACCATTGTTTGGGCCTAGAGGAAGGCATTGGGATGTAATAAGTAGATGATGGGTTGCTAGAGTGACAGAAGCTTAAACCCTAGTTTATGCATTGCTTCGTAAGGGGCTGATTTGGATCCATATGTTTCATGCTATGGTTAGGTTTACCATAATACTTCTTTTGTAGTTGCGGATGCTTGCAATAGGGGTTAATCATAAGTGAGATGCTTGTCCAAGGAAGGGCAGCACCCAAGCACCGGTCCACCCACATATCAAATTATCAAAGTAACGAACACGAATCATATGAGCGTGATGAAAACTATCTTGACAAAAATTCCCATGTCTCCTTGGGAGCGTTTTCCTTTATATAAGAGTTTGTCCAGGCTTGTCCTTTGCTACCAAAAAGGATTGGGACACCTTGCTGCACCTTGTTTACTTTTATTACATGTTACCCGTTACAAATTACCTTATCACAAAACTATCTGTTACCGATAATTTCAGTGCTTGCAGAGAATACCTTGCTGAAAACCGCCTATCATTTCCTTCAGCTCCTCGTTGGGTTCGACACTCTTACTTATCGAAAAGGCTACGATATATCCCCTATACTTGTGGGTCATCATAGCGATAGTCGTAGAAGCAATAGTTGGCGAGATGACAACGATGCTACGATGGAGATCAAGGTGTCGCGCCGGTGACGATGGTGATCATGACGGTGCTTTGGAGATGGAGATCAAAGGCACAAGATGATGATGGCCATATCATATCACTTATATTGATTGCATGTGATGTTTATCCTTTATGCATCTTATTTTTCTTAGTTCGACGGTAGCATTATAAGATGAGCTCTCACTAAATTTCAAGGTACAAGTGTTCTCCCTGAGTATGCACCGTTGCGAAAGTTTGTGTTGCCGAGACACCACGTGATGATCAGGTGTGATAAGCTCTACATTCACATACAACGGGTGCAAGCCAGTTTTGCACACGCAGAATACTCGGGTTAAACTTGACGAGCCTAGCTTATGCAGATATGGCCTCGGAACCCTAAGACCGAAAGGTCGAGCGTGAATCATATAGTAGATATGATCAACATAGTGATGTTCACCATTGAAAACTACTCCATCTCACGTGATGATCGGACATGGTTTAGTTGATATGGATCACTTGATCACTTAGATGATTAGAGGGATGTCTATCTAAGTGGGAGTTCTTTAGTAATATGATTAATTGAACTTTAATTTATCATGAACTTAGTACCTGATAGTATTTTGCATGTCTATGTCCTTGTAGATAGATGGCCCGTGCTGTTGTTCCGTTGAATTTTAATGTGTTCCTAGAGAAAGCTAAGTTGAAAGATGATGGTAGCAACTACACGGACTAGGTCCGTATCTTGAGAATTATCCTCATTGCTGCACAGAAGAATTACGTCCTGGAAGCACCGCTAGGTGCCAAACCAGCTGCAGGAGCAACGCCAGATGTTATGAACGTCTGGCAGAGCAAAGCTAATGACTACTCGATAGTTCAGTGTGCCATGCTTTACGACTTAGAACCGGGACTTCAACGACGTTTTTAACGTCATGGAGCATATGAGATGTTCCAGGAGTTGAAGATAATATTTCAAGCTAATGCCCGGATTGAGAGATATGAAGTCTCCAATAAGTTCTACAGCTGCAAGATGGAGGAGAATAGTTCTGTCAGTGAGCATATACTCAAAATGTCTGGGTATAACAATCACTTGATTCAACTGGGAGTTAATCTTCCTGATGATAGTGTCATTGACAGAATTCTTCAATCACTGCCACCAAGCTACAAGAGCTTCATGATGAACTATAACATGCAAGGGATGGATAAGACAATTCCCGAGCTCTTCGCAATGATAAAGGTTGCGGAGGTAGAAATCAAGAAGGAGCATCAAGTGTTGATGGTCAACAAGACCACCAGTTTCAGGAAAAAGGGTAAAGGGAAGAAGGAGAACTTCAAGAAGAACGGCAAGCAAGTTGCTGCTCAAGTGAAGAAGCCCAAGTCTGGACCTAAGCCTGAGACTGAGTGCTTCTACTACAAAGGGACTGGTCACTGGAAGCGGAACTGCCCCAAGTATTTGGCGGATAAGAAGGATGCCAAGGTGAACAAAGGTATATGTGATATACATGTTATTGATGTGTACCTTACTAATGCTCGCAGCAGCACCTGGGTATTTCATACTGGTTCTGGTGCTAATATTTGCAACTCGAAACAGGGACTACGGATTAAGCGAAGATTGGCTAAGGACGAGGTGACGATGCGCGTGGGAAATGGTTCCAAAGTCGATGTGATTGCGGTCGGCATGCTCACGCTACCTCTACATCTACCTTCGGGATTAGTTTTAGACCTAAATAATTGTTATTTGGTGCCACCGTTAAGCATGAACATTATATCTGGATCTTGTTTGATGTGAGACGGTTATTCATTTAAATCAGAGAATAATGGTTGTTCTATTTATATGAGTAATATCTTTTATGGTCATGCACCCTTAAAGAGTGGTCTATTTTTGTTGAATCTCGATAGTAGTGACACACATATTCATAATATTGAAGCCAAAAGATGCAGAGTTGATAATGATAGTGCAACTTATTTGTGGCACAGCCGTTTGGGTAATATTGGTGTAAAGCACATGAAGAAACTACATTCTGATGGACTTTTGGAATCACTTGATTATGAATCACTTGGTACTTGCGAACCATGCCTCATGGGCATGATGACTAAAACTCCGTTCTCCGGAACAGTGGAGCGAGCAACAGATTTGTTGGAAATCATACATACTGATGTATGTGGTCCAATGAATATTGAGGCTCGCGGCGGGTATCGTTATTTTCTCACCTTCACAGATGATTTGAGAAGATATGGGTATATCTACTTGATGAAGAATAAGTCTGAAACATTTGAAAAGTTCAAAGAATTTCAGAGTGAAGTGGAAAATCATCGTAACAAGAAAATAAAGTTTCTACGATCTGATCGTGGAGGAGAATATTTGAGTTACGAGTTTGGTCTTCATTTGAAACAATGCGGAATAGTTTCGCAACTCACGCCACCCGGAACACCACAACGTAATGGTTGTGTCCGAACGTCGTAATCGTACTTTACTAGATATGGTGCGATCTATGATGTCTCTTACTGAGTTACCGCTACTGTTTTGGGGTTATGCTTTAGAGACGGCTACATTCACGTTAAATAGGGCACCATCTAAATCCATTGAGACGACACCTTATGAACTGTCGTTTGGCAAGAAACCCAAGTTGTCGTTTCTTAAAGTTTGGGGCTGCGATGCTTATGTGAAAAAGCTTCAACCTGATAAGCTCGAACCCAAATCGGAGAAATGTGTCTTCATAGGATACCCAAAGGAGACTGTTGGGTACACCTTCTATCACTGATCCAAAGGCAAGACATCCGTTGCTAAGAATGGATCCTTTCTAGAGAAGGAGTTTCTCTTGAAAGAAGTGAGTGGGAGTAAAGTAGAACTTGATGAGCTAACTGTACCTGCTCCCTTATTGGAAAGTAGTTCATCACAGAAATCTGTTCTTGTGACTTCTACACCAATTAGTGAGGAAGCTAATGATGATGATCATGTAACTTCAGATCAAGTTACTACCAAACCTCGTAGGTCAACCAGAGTAAGATCCGCACTAGAGTGGTACGGTAATCCTGTTCTGGAGGTCATGTTACCTGACCATGACGAACCTACGAACTATGGGGAAGCGATCATGAGCCCAGATTCCGCAAAATGGCTTGAGGCCATGAAATCTGAGATGGGATCCATGTATGAGAACAAAGTGTGGACTTTGGTTGACTTGCCCGATGATCGGCAAGCCACCGAGAATAAATGGATCTTCAAGAAGAAGACTGACGCTGACGGTAATGTTACTGTCTACAAAGCTCGACTTGTTGCGAAAGGTTTTCGACAAGTTCAAGGAGTTGACTACGATGAGACATTCTCACCCGTAGCGATGCTTAAGTCCGTCTGAATCATGTTAGCAATTGCTGCATTTTATGATTATGAAATTTGGCAAATGGATGTAAAGACTGCATTCCTGAATGGATTTCTGGAAGAAGAGTTGTATATGATGTAACCTGAAGGTTTTATCAATCCAAAGGATGCTAACAAAGTGTGCAATCTCCAGCGATCCATTTATGGACTGGTGCAAGCATCTCGGAGTTGGAATAAACCTTTTGATAGTGTGATCAAAGCATATGGTTTTATACAGACTTTTGGAGAAGCATGAATTTACAAGAAAGTGAGTGGGAGCTCTGTAGCATTTCTAATATTATATGTGGATGACATATCGTTGATTGGAAATGATATAAATTTCTGGATAGCATAAAAGGATACTTGAACAAGAGTTTTTCATGAAAGACCTCGGTGAAGCTGCTTATATAGTGGGCATCAAGATCTATAGAGATAGATCAAGACGCTTAATTGGACTTTCACAAAGCACGTACCTGGATAAAGTTTTGAAAAAAAAATCAAAATGGATCAAGCAAAGGAAGGGTTCTTACCTATGTTACAATGTGTGAAGTTGAGTCAGACTCAACGCCCGACAACTGTAGAAGATAGAGAGAAAATGAAAGGTGTTTCCTATGCTTCAGCCATAGGCTCTATCATGTATGCAATGCTGTGTACCAGACCTGATGTGTGCGTTGCTATCAGTTTAGCAGGGAGGTACCAAAGTAATCCAGGAGTGGATCACTGGACAGCGGTCAAGAACATCCTGAAATACCTAAAAAGGAGTAAGGATATGTTTCTCGTTTATGGAGGTGACAAAGAGCTCGTCGTAAATGGTTACGTTGATGCAAGCTTTGACACTGATCCGGATGACTCTAAGTCACAAACCGGATACGTGTTTATATTGAACGGTGGAGCTGTCAGTTGGTGTTGTTCTAAGCAAAGCGTCGTGGCGGGATCTACGTGTGAAGCGGAGTACATAGCTGCTTCGGAAGCAGCAAATGAAGGAGTCTGGATGAAGGAGTTAATATCCAATCTAGGTGTCATACCTAGTGCATCGGGTCCAATGAAAATCTTTTGTGACAATACTGGTGCAATTGCCTTGGCAAAGGAATCCAGATTTCACAAGAGAACCAAGCACATCGAGAGACGGTTCAATTCCATCCGCGATCAAGTCAAGGAGGGAGACATAGAGATTTGCAAGATACATATGGATCTGAATGTTGCAGACCCAGTGACTAAGCCTCTCTCACGAGCAAAACATGATCAGCAGCAAGACTCCATGGGTGTTAGAATCATTACTATGTAATCTAGATTATTGACTCTAGTGCAAGTGGGAGACTGAAGGAAATATGCCCTAGAGGCAATAATAAAGTTGTTATTTATATTTCCTTATATCATGATAAATGTTTCTTATTCATGCTAGAATTATATTAACCGGAAACTTAGTACATGTGTGAATACATAGACAAACATAGTGTCACTAGCATGCCTCTACTTGACAAGCTCGTTGAATCAAAGATGGTTAAGTTTCCTAGCCATAGACATGAGTTGTCATTTGATTAACGGGATCACATCATTAGAAAATGATGTGATTGACTTGACCCATTCCGTTAGCTTAGCACTTGATCGTTTAGTATATTGCTATTGCTTTCTTCATGACTTATACATGTTCCTATGACTATGAGATTATGCAACTCCCGATTACCGGAGGAACACTTTGTGTGCTACCAAACGTCACAACGTAACTGGGTGATTAAAAAGGTGCTCTACAGGTGTCTCCGATGGTACTTGTTAAGTTGGCATAGATCGAGATTAGGATTTGTCACTCCGATTGTCGGAGAGGTATCTCTGGGCCCTCTCGGTAATGCACATCACTATAAGCCTTGCAAGCAATGTGACTAATGAGTTTGTTGCGGGATGATGCATTACGGAACGAGTAAAGAGACTTGCTAGTAACGAGATAGAACTAGGTATTGAGATACTGAGGATTGAATCTCAGGCAAGTAACATACCGATGACAAAGGGAACAACGTATGTTGTTATGCGGTTTGACCGATAAAGATCTTCGTAGAATATGTGGGAGCCAATATGAACATCTAGGTTCCGCTATTGGTTATTGACCGGAGACGTGTCTCGGTCATGTCTACATAGTTCTCCAACCCGTAGGGTCTGCACGCTTAACGTTCGGTGACGATCGGTATTATGAGTTTAGGTGTTTTGATGTACCGAAGATAGTTCAGAGTCCCGGATGTGATCACGGACATGACGAGGTGTCTCGAAATGATCGAGACATAAAGATTGATATATTGGATGACTATATTCGGACACCGGATGAGTTCCGGGGGTCACCGGATAATTATCGGAGTGCTGGGGGGTTATCGGAACCCCCGGGGGAACTAATGGGCCAACATGGGCCTTGTGAGAGAGAGAGAGGAGGGGCCATAGGGCGGGCCGAGCCCCCCCCCCCTTGGGAGTCCGAATTGGACAAGGAGGGGGCGGCGCCCCCTCGTTCCCTCCCTCTCTCCCTCTCCTTCCTTCCCCCTTCCTCCTCCTAGTTGGACTAGGAAAGGGGGAGTCCTACTCCTACTAGGAGGAGGAATCCTCCCCTCCTTGGCGCGCCCCAAGGGTCGGCCGGCCTCCCCCCTTTCTCCTTTATATACGGGGGCAGAGGGCACCCTAGAACACACAAGTTGATCATTGATCTCTTAGCCGTGTGCGGTGCCCCCCTCCACCATAATCCACCTCGGTCATATCGTGGTAGTGCTTAGGCGAAGCCCTGCGCCGGGAGCTTCATCATCACCGTCATCATGACGTCGTGCTGACGAAGCTCTCCCTCGACACTCAGCTAGTTCGAGAGTTCGTGGGACTTCACCGAGCCGAACGTGTGCAGATCGCGGAGGTGCCGTACTTTCGGTACTAGGATCGGTCGATTGTGAATACGTACGACTACACCAACCACGTTGTCATAATGCTTCCGCTTTCGGTATACGAGGGTACGTGGACAACACTCTCCCCTCTCATTGTTATGCATCACCATGATCTTGCGTGTGTGTAGGAATTTTTTTGAAATTACTACGTTCCCCAACACCTAGTACCGAAAGTACGTCACCTCCGCGATCTGCACACGTTCAGCTCGGTGGCGTCCCACGAACTCTTGATCCAGCTGAGTGTAGAGGGAGAGCTTCATCAGCACGATGGCGTGATGACGGTGATGATGAAGCTACCGGTGCAGGGCTTCGCCTAAGCACTACGACAATATGACCGAGGTGGATCATGGTGGAGGGGGGCACCGCACATGGCTAAGACAATGTCTGTTGTTGTTTTCTAGGGTGCCCCATGCGCCCGTATATAAAGGAGCAAGGGGGGAGGCCAGCCGGCCCTTGGGCGCGCCAAGGAGGGGAGGAGTCCTCCTCCTAGTAGGAGTAGGACTCCCCCTTTCCTAGTCCAACTAGGAGGAGGAAGGGGGAAGGAAGGAGAGGGAGAGAAGGAGGGAAAGAGGGGGCGCCGCCCCCCCCCCCTCCTTGTCCAATTAGGACTCCTCAAGGGGGGGCGCGCGGCCAGCCCTATGGCCCCCTCCTCTCTCTCTCTCTCTCACAAGGCCCATGTTGGCCCATTAGTCCCCCAGGGGTTCCGATAACCCCCCGGCACTCCGACAATTATCCGGTGACCCAAGGAACTCATCCGATGTCCGAATATAGTCATCCTATATATCAATCTTTATGTCTCAACCATTTCGAGACCCCTCTTCATGTCCGTTATCACATCCGGGACTCCGAACTATCTTCGGTACATCAAAACACATAAACTCATAATCTGATCGTCACCGAACGTTAAGCGTGCGGACCCTACGGGTTTGAGAACTATGTAGACATGACCAAGACACGTCTCCGGTCAATAACCAATAGCGGAACCTGGATGTTCATATTGGCTCCCACATATTCTACGAAGATCTTTATCGGTCAAACCGCATAATGATATACGTTGTTCCCTGTGTCATCGGTATGTTACTTGCCCGAGATTCAATCGTCGGTATCTCAGTACCTAGTTCAAACTCATTACTGGCAAGTCTCTATACTCGTTCCGTAATGCATCATCCCGCAACTAACTCATTAGCCACATTGCTTGCAAGGCTTATAGTGATGTGCATTACCGAGAGGGCCCAGAGATACCTCTCCGACAATCGGAGTGACAAATCCTAATCTCGATCTATGCCAACTCAACAAGTACCATCGGAGACACCTGTAGAGCACCTTTATAATCACCCAGTTACATTGTGACGTTTGGTAGCACACAAAGTGTTCCTCCGGTATTCGGGAGTTGCATAATCTCATAGTCATAGGAACATGTATAAGTCATGAAGAAAGCAATAGCAACATACTAAACGATCAAGTGCTGAGCTAACGGAATGGGTCAAGTCAATCACATCATTCTCTAATGATGTGATCCCGTTAATCAAATGACAACTCATGTCTATGGCTAAGAAACTTAACTATCTTTGATTCAACGAGCTAGTCAAGTAGATGCATACTAGTGACACTCTGTTTGTCTATGTATTCACACATGCACTAAGTTTCCGGTTAATACAATTCTAGCATGAATAATAAACATTTATCATGATATAAGGAAATATAAATAAAAACTTTATTATTGCCTCTAGGGCATATTTTCTTCAGCGGAGCGGTCGGGAAGTACTATCAGTGATCGAAGGTTAGCAGAACGATGAGCTGGGAAAAAAATTGCCCAGCTCGGCGAACAAGCGAACCAATCGTGCCCCCCGCTCAAGGTGTCTAGCGATATCGTCGCTAATCATCCAAAGATTTTGCCCGGTACCAATCTTGGAGATTATCTGCCCGACGATGTACATTATGATACGATGGAGGTGGACGAACACAAATACCATTACGGGAAGCCTCTCGTCAAAGATGGAACTCCTCTAACAACGATGATGCGAAGATTCCATGATTGGTACATGAAAACCTGCAGAGAGTCTGGGGGGAAGGATACTTTGACGCTGAGAGTTAAAGAGGAGCACGACCTCGTTGGAATTGAACTGTTGACTCTTCCATTTGAGGAGTTCTTCCAGTTTTTCAATCAAAAGGCCCTCGATAAATTAACGGTCACTTGCTACTGTCTGTAAGTACTACTTCTGTCATTAAGTCTCTATATATAGCTCGGCTCTTTCATTGCATGTATATATGATTATCCTCACTATATTATGCAGATTGAAGATCGTCGAATGCAGAAAAGTAGAAATCTATGATATTGGGTTCATTAGCACAAATCTCATAGATGAATTTACTGTTAAATTTCATGCCAAAGACACCGAGGCCAACTTGCTCAAATCGTTGCTAATAAATCAAAACAAAGATAAAATACTCTTTCCTTACAACTTCAAGTGAGTGATACTGTCTTGTGCATATTTGGTTTCCCTTATTACTCGAGGTTATAGTAATGTAATTGATGAGTTATGCATGCGTGCGCAGCTTCCACTATATTCTCCTAGAGATTAAGCTTGAGGAGGGACTTGTAACCGTCTTAGACTGGAGACGAAAAGATCCTGAGGAATATGCGGACATGACTAAAATGCTCAAGAAGTAAGTTCAATCGATCATTATCGCACCATATCGGCAACTTTGTTCATTTCATGATATCAAGTAATTGTTTTCTTTGTCTCGCAGGGTTTGGAATGTATTCACTGCACAAGCTCTGGGACTGCCGGGGGAGCTACGATTTACATACCCGAAAGTAAGTACTACTAGCTAGCTAGTTCCGCGCATCTCGATCCCGTTGATTCTAGCTACTTTCAGCAATGTCATTTATAATGCTCCATTATCAGTTTGATTGACCTCTATTTCTCGTAAAGTGCTTGTGGCAGGAACCCGGGAATGATTACTGTGGATACTACGTGTGCGAGTTCATCTACAACGCGACTTGAAAAAATAAGCGGGGCTACTCTAAAAGACAATATGAAGCCCCTTAACTGCTGATGCGTGGTAGCTTATTGGTCCCGGTTGGTGCTACCAACCGGGACAAAAGGCCCCCCTGCCAGGGCAAGCCGCAGTGGCCACGTGGAGCCCCATCTGTCCCGGTTGGTATAAGAACCGGGTCTAAAGGTATATGGCTTTAGTACCGACCCTTTAGTCCCGGTTCCCCAACCGGGGCAAATGGGCCTTACGAACCGGGACAAATGACCCTTTTTCTACTAGTGGACAAGACCAACACATTGGGAGTTCAATGACTGAACTGTATCTACCCCTAGAGACTTGATTCCAATTACTGTCATCAATGTTTGGCATAGTGTTCCTCTCATCTATGTACCTTGCCTCACCTTGTTCCGATCTTCAGTTCTCGGGTACCTGCGAGTCCTAGGATCGAGGTAGGGAGAAGAGATAAAATCGTAGCACAACACATAGGAATAACATTGACGGTGTAATACACCGGTGGTGTCTTCTCCGAGGGGAGCCCGACAACAGGCTGCCATGCACAGGCATTTGTGCTAGTATAATGTAATGTAATCTTTAGGGTGATAGTATATATACATTGCAACATGCTATTTTTGTTCTCTTTTACCCTTCATAGATATTCTTTTTTTGCGAACACATATTTATAAGGCAAGTTTACAATGTGAATACATCAATCTAGTTCCAAACATTTCGCCTATTCTCACAAAAACTCGAAATAACTAGCCAATAACAGGTTCTGCTCTAAGCTATGTTGCTTCTATGGTCCATGACTACATTTAAAGAGGCACAGTACTTTGAAGTTCTTGTCTGACGACACACATGCGCAAAAATCTATAGCACATCGGTTAATTCTGTTGGCTCCATGCATTAATCAGTTGTTCAGGATGAATTTGTCAGTAGACTCGTCCTCAGAGGCTAGTAGTGATTGGGTAAGTGCCTACAAGAATAAAAACATCAAGCTTCAATTAGATACATATTTTTCTGCAGAAATAAAAACAAGACTGACTATTTGTGTGCAGAAAATGCATTAGAAATGGGAAAAGGAAGTACAACCTAAAATGGCAAGAGGTGTGAGTTTTAGAAATCTTCAATTTTTAGTATTGCTATGCTGGGAAAACACGTATGGAGATTGATGACAAACCAAAACGTTTGCGTGTTACAAATTGCATGAGTGCCAAAAAGAAAGGAGCAGTTCGCATGTTTGGCAAGCAATCTTGAAGGACTGTACAACGATGGAAATCAGATTAACTAAAAGTATAGGTGAGACGCCAGCCCTAAAAAATATCTAACAAATAAAGTACGAGACAAGTCACAAAACAACTACTCTACAATTACTAGGCGTGGCTGCCGGCTTAGCACGGAAGTGGAGGCCTAACACCACGCTAACAGAATTTAGATGAGCAAGCCGACCCAGCAATGGCTTACATGGTGTTGGATAGTACGATAGCAAGGCATGTTATTTAGCTCTTTCTATTAGAAAAAGGTATTTAGCTAGTAATATATTATGATATGTTTTCTATAATTACATTTTCCTCTATATAGTCATAATTCAAGATTCCACACTAGGCCCAAAAATACATCTACAACCTTTGAATTTGAGTTAAAACATACTGCAATTGAGCTAAAGCACAAGTTAGAAATGTGCTAACTTAGGATTTACAACAAAAATCAAGTACTGTGTTAAAAGAAGAGATGTTTACCTTCTATAATGTCCTCTCCACAATCCGATATAATTACAGTCAAGTTTGTAGTTCTTCGGCAAAGTTTCGTGGCACGAAATATTTGAATCTGTAAAGTCAACAATATAATATAATTTCAAATTTCCATGGTTGGCATAAATTATACAATCAAGAAGAAAAACACAATAACAACTTACTTGAACATCTATTTCGGCATTTAAGCCTTTTGCTTGTTCAAAATTGTCCTTGCCTATGTCCAACAACATCTTTTCCAACTGACAAGTTAGAAAATTCAATAGCATAAAAAATCACATCTATAAATTAGATACACACACGAACACGCACGCACACACGCACACACACACACACAAACACAAACACACACACACACACACACACACACACACACACACACACACACACACACACACAATCTCTTTTAGTTTTAAAACACTCACCTCAATTGTACTGGAAATATATTCTCCATTGAAACATTCAATAATATCACCCTTCCGGATTCCAAGTTTCTCAGCATTCGATTCTTTTGACACCTATGTTTAATTGAACATGATTACTCCATAATATGCATGTAAGTAATAGTTTAGGGACAACTATATAAATGTGAAAATAAACATTGTTAAGCACCACCATATACCTCTTCAACAATAAGACCAGACTCAATGTTATGCTTACGCCTCATCCTCTCAAAACAAATAGGATCTAGAAGCTTGATGGAAGTAAAGGTCATTCCAAGGTGGGGTCGAGGGATGCACCTATACCAAATATAATCGTTAAGATTGTAATAATTTTACAGGTTTTTTTTTAAATAAAACAACATATTTCATTAGAATCAATACCAAGTGAGTACCATACAAGCTTAATCAAGAATATTATATAGAATTAATACCATAATAACAAGACATCAGTTCACACCCTTCTCAAAAGAGGATTAAACTAGAAAAATAAGTCACCAAGTTAAGAATAAAAATAAATCTTTACACCAAATTAAGTTCATATACCCTGCATAGGAATAGTTTAAAAAACATGCAGAATTTGATAAGGTGACCAACACACATTTTCTCTATAATATTAGACACATTTTGTAGCACCTAGGCCTCCCGTAATGATTTTCTGAACCATACTTTAGCAATTCATTTAAACATAGAGTAGTAATTATTAAGCAACCACAATCCAAACATAATTTTGTAGTTATTCAATTGTATTGCATGAGTTACATTATATAACATAATGCATTAGCTTAATTAACAACACTAAAAACGAATTGGAAATAAGGGTCGTACTTTAACTTTCTCCATGAATCAAAGCACTTGTGCAATATAGAAGAAGGTAAAAAGGTCTCATTGATTTGATTGTTAACCATTCCCACAACCTTCCCTTCCAAGTCAATGATAGGGCCTCCATCGTCACGCAAAACTACAACATAGCGATGATAATAATATTATAATTTATCATTTGTACTAATAAAATAGCAACATTAATTAAAATAGAAAACATAAAGTTAGGATTAGATCATAGTACGTACGATATGTTCATTGTTGGAAAAAATACATGTAGTGACATCTCTCGTAAGGGACAGGAATCATGTATTCCACCCTACCATGGGTTATCCTTAGATCAAGACTTTCATCCCTTCCAAGTCGGAACACATCTTGACCATAGTGCACATTGTCATTAAAACTGGACAGTTTGAACCGGTTTGTTCACTACAACCTCGTAAAGAGCAAATTCATAGTGCTCCTGGAGGTAGAGGAGACTGGCTACTGCAGTTGTGTCGTCAAGCAAGTGAACAATGACATGGAAAAGACAACCACAAAGATTATGACACTGCAATAGAATTTTCGTAGTATTTGAGGAAACCATTTTCGAGAGATTGACTATCAGAAAAACCGAACGCCACACCGAATCAAGTATATTATTTCAAGGACACAGTGTACATACATAGTAAATTGAAGAGAAGGCACATCTAATTGGTAAACGGGTGTCGATGAGGCACATTGCAAATGATTAAGTTTTGATACAAAAAAAAGGAAAACAAACAGGCACCAGTGAGTGGAGAAGATAAATAAATAGAATAGTGAATTAATGTTAAGAAGCTCACCTCAGCGTCGCGATGATATTCGCCCCCACTCATCCATCCACTGGTCGGGATCCTTTGCGCGAATGAGATGCGCGGACGTCAAAACCACGGCGGTATTGTTCTTGTCGTCCTGTTGGATCCACAAACCACAACACCTATTCAGCGGCTCATCATCTGCAATTAAAGCAAACCAAAAGTCACAACACTCGGTCGAGCAAAGTAACTTATATGTTCTAGGTGGGTGATATCCTTGGATGAAGTGTTCAGTCACGTACCAAGATAGGAGGAGAGGGTGATGATAGAGTTGGCGGCAAAAAGCACCGCATCCTTTGCAGGCTCACGGATATGGAGAAGGTGTTGCTCGTGAGACCGGCACGAAAGAGAAGAGGGGCGATCCAATGTGAAGACAAACCGACAAGCTACATACATAAATACATACAGAGAGAAAAAAAAAATAGCTAGGTTAGTGTCTTATAACGAGAGAAGTACTTCGGTACAACCCCCCCCCCCCCCCCTAATAAACGTAGAAGGGTAGTATTGTCCATATTAAATTTCGTATTTGTGTACCCGCCGTCCGTCGTAGGGCCGTCCGCCCGTGTACGTCCCGCCCCGTACGCCCGCGTCGTACGCATACCGTGGCGTTCGTTAGTTCGATCGGGAAAGGAAAAAAAAAACGACACCCCATCCCCGCCTACGAAACCCTAGCGGCATCAACGCCGCCGTGGTCCACCGCCGTCAGGACGTCGGGCGGCGTCCGTAGTCACCCACGCGGCGTGTCGCCGGTGTCGCGTGAAACCGACACCCCATCCCCGCCTATGAAACCCTAGTGGCATCAACGCCGCCATGGTCCACCGCCGTCACGACGTCGACCCCGACGTGCCCGTCTAGTCGCGAGCACGGGCAGCGTCCGTAGTCACGCACGCGCCGTGTCGCCGGTGAAACGCCCAGCGCTCCCGCGTCAACTCCTGGTACGCGCCCTCCACGACGTGGGTGGCGGCATCGAATCGGCGTCGACCCCAGGCGAGGACCCCTCGACGGCGGAGAGTAGGTTCTCTGGCTCTCTTTTTTTCTTTTTGATTTGTTCATTGCATTTTTTATGCCACAAAATGATTCCCTACTTGGCTAAATAAGAGAGGAGAGTAGTGACCTCTTAATGACCTCTTAACGATTCTGTACATTCAAATTTGTATGCATGACACATAGTCATGTCACTGTTGATGAATTTACTGTATTCGCGATGATGTTGTGGAATGTTGGCATTGATCTCACACCTTATTTGTATGTGTATAGATGGAGCAAGAAACCGGATACGCCAGTGATGATTCCGGTAGCGATAATGGATCCTCGTCATTGAATGCCAACCAACCTCCCGGAGACAACTATATGAGTCAGGATAAATCGTACAGTGGTAATGTAAGAGCCTTGAATGTTGACCAAAACATATTGAATACAAACTAGTTCTTTGACACTTACATGTCCTTTTAAATTTGTACAGCTACATAGCAATGATGACGATGAGGAATATGATATAGATGAACAATTTTATGCAGATAGTGTGAGCCAGGTACGTTGAAAAAAATGTAGGGCAATGATTGACATTAAAATTGTATTACCACTTATTTTACTTTAAATGTGCACAGATAAATGCTCATGGTGACAATAAGCATAATAATATAGATGATGACAATGCCGAGAGCGAGGTCGATGCATCTCGTAGTGGGAGCGCTAGCCAAGTAAGTTCTTTACATTATTTATGGTAAGTAATAATACAAGAACAGATTGACATGCAAGGTTATATGTCATATTTTGCAGGGAGGTGTTGATGGTCCTAGCGGGAACGATGAGCACAGCGATGATGATCAGTTTGACCTTGACATGGGCTATGATGAATATCAGCAAGAGTCACTTGATAGTTATTGGGAAGTGATGGCAAAGACATTCAGGTCATTAGATGAGGTGTACACGTTCTACAACAAGCACGCGAGAGAACGTGGGTTCAGCATCAGGAAGGACTCGCTAAAACGTTCAAAGGATCGCACAAGGACTGCGCGCTTGAGGAGGTATCTCTGTTCCACCGCAGGAAAACGACAGGCCAAGTTCTGTACCATGGAAGGCCGGACCCGCAGGCTTAGACCGGAGAGTCGATTCTTCTGCGAAGCCCATTTGACAGTTAAGCTTGATAAAAAGCTTAACCTTTGGTATGTCAGCAGTTTCTCCGATGATCACAGCCACATGCTTGCACGACCGGACGAAGTCCCTTTCCTCCGATCTCATAATCAGATCAAAGCATTTGAGAGAGCAGAGATCTTAGCTATGGCAGGAGCTGGGATAAGAAAACATATTATTTTTTACAACATGGTTAGCAGGTATGGGTCGTATGCAAAGTCACCGTTTCAGAGGACAAAGCTGTATAACATGTGCTATAGGGAGAAGATGAAATTGCTTGCACAAGGTGATGCTGATACTGCCATAGGAATCATGTTGACCAGAAAGGACAGAGATCCAGATTTCTTCTTTGAGCACACAGTTGACGCTGAAGGCAGGCTCCAAAACCTGTTCTGGTGTGATTCGCAGTCACGTCGTGATTATCTTGACTACGATGATGTTGTCGTCTTCGACAGCACATACAAGATGAATAGGTATGGAATGCCGTTCATCCCTTTTGTGGGTCTGAATAACCACCGTTGCACTACGGTATTCGCCTGCGCCATTGTTTCAAACGAGACTGAGGCTACATATGTTTGGTTGCTTAACACGTTCTTGGAAGCTAACTGTCAGAAGAGGCCCAAATCTATAATTACCGATGGAGATGCAACGATGATAAGGGCTATCAGGAAGGTGCTTTCTGACATGTGGCATCGTCTATGTTCATGGCATATTGAAAAGAATATGCAGAAACACCTCAACCACAAGTCATTGAAGGAGTTCAGGGCATTACTCTACTATGCCACTACACATAAATTTTTTGAGGAGAGATGGGACGCGTTTGTGCGCAAATGGCAGACGGAGAGAACGAAAACATGGCTCCATAGGATGTACAGGAAGAGGACGCTTTGGGCTGCATCATATTTGTCTGGTGGGTTTTTTCTTGGTATGCGCAGTAATCAGAGGAGTGAGAGTCTGAACTCCAGCCTGCACCTTCATCTTGACTATGGTATGACGATCATTGACATGATTGTACACTACCAGAATTTTATTGTTCGCCTCCGTGAGAATGAAGCTTATGATGACTACATGGCCTCATAGACTGTCCCAGGTGACTGAGTGTCAGACCATTGAGTCGTATGCTGCCAAAGCATTCACGCATGCAAACTTTTATATGTTGCAACAAGATATGAAGAAGGTACAGGAGCTTGAGGTAATTGATAGACTGACAGGGACCGATAGTCAGAGATTTGTGGTTGCGTGGAAGAATAACAGGGATCACAGATTTAATGTGGACTATACGCCAGGTAACTCGGTAGAAACTATAAAGTGCAGTTGCCGAAGTATGACTCGCAAAGGGCTTCCTTGCAAGCATATTCTTCATGTTTTGAATGCACTGAACTTACCTGTGATACCCAAGTGTTGTGTCCTGCGAAGATTCTCAAAAAAAGCATGAGCTGGACTGCCCGTGAAGCGCACCAGCGATCTGTTTTCGTGGGGTTGGTCGAGTGCTGAGGACAGAGCTAGATATAGTGAGTTGACCATCAAATCTGCAGAAGCATCTCATCTCGCATGCAGTAATCCATTCTTATTCGACAGGTTGATGGCAGCTCTGGATGATATTATAGTGAATAAGGACGTTCAGGGGAATGAAGATGATAGTCAGCGAAGCTTCGTGAATGATAATCCATTTGAGCCTAACCGAGATCATATTCTGGTTCGTGATCCAGTAAAGGTTTCCACCAAGGGCGCACCTAAGCAGAACAGTAGAGGTCGCGGTAAGGGTGGCCCAGATGTGACAAAAAATGAGAGACCTAAAGCATTTGACGAGAAATCTGGACGAAAATGTAGCATATGCAGCGGCACAGGTCATAACAGGAGCACATGCAGCAAAAATGAAGAGTATGTCTATTGTTTGTTTATGTTAGTTTTGTTGTTTCATTTACTGTACATTGATTCTCATAGTTTGTAATTTATTCTATGCAGCAACTGGGCTTGAAGACAGAAGTGAGCACGGTGCATCTGTTTTACTTCATCCATTTATATGTAACTGTATGTCTTTTTGCTTTGTTTATGTTAGTTTTGTTGATTCATCTATCGTACATTGATTCTCACAATTTTTACTTTATTCTATGCAGCAACTGGGCTTGAAGACTCAAGTGAAGACGATGCAAGTGTTTTACCTCTTCCATTTATATAAAAGACATTTGTTATATTTATGTTTGTGTTGAGTATTTTATATGTGTGAAATCAAGATTATTGGCTACAGAACATTGTTATATGAGACCTGATATTTTTTGTCGACTATAATAAAATTACTATGGTGGTAATTGTTATGTGGAGACATCATTATTGTTGATATAAATGTACAATATTCACTGTTTATACTATGAATTCTGTATTGGTATTTACTACAGTCCCGTCAGTTGTCAAATATATTGAAAAAACACTCAATTTTGTTATAGAAGAAGAAAACAAAATAGCCCGTCCGTCCACAAGCGTGTCTTAATAAGCACGTCGTTATCAAGCCCACCAGGCGACTACGACATGCGTTTCAGATCACGACGCGGTAACAGGCCACAACAGGGCAGCCGAGTCGACGGGGCAGAAGATAAGTGAAGTTCAATGTGGCGACGGGAGCTAGGTATATAAGCCGGTCGACGTCTCCTTCGGCCGGCGAGGTGGACTAAATTTGCTTTAGTTTCCCCTGGCACGTCGTCCCGGCGGGGTTAGCTGGGCCGGCCCACTGCGCGTCGAGCCGTCGAGAAGTCCGCGCCGTCCATGGCCTTATTGGGCCGGCGCATGTCGCGGCTGGCTGTCTCCACGTCGCCCCGCGGCCGACGCAAGTTTAGTCCCACCTCACCGTCCGAAGGAGACGTCGACCGGCTTATATACCCGGGCCCCGTCGCCACTTTGAACTTCTCTGAATTGCTACCCTGTCGTCGAGGCTGCCCTATTGGGCCTGGTTTCCACGGCGTGTTCTGAAACGCCTGTTGTAGTCGCCAGGTTGGCTTGATAATGACGGGATTATTAAGACACGCTGTGGATGGGCGGGCTTTTTTTTTCTAAACTATTTTTTTTGCTTTTCTAAACTAACACGCAGTGTGCTGCCATAGTATAGTGTACAGAAAATAAACGACGACACGATTACATATATGTAAATCTAAACATTATTGTTGTTTTTCTAAATTACTTTTTGTTTTTCTAAACAAAATTGCAGCGTTTTTTTAATAATGCACTACCATAGTTTAGTGTACAGAAAATAAACGACAACACGATTACATAGTTTAGTGTAAAAAAAAGACTGATTATATAAATTTTCTGAAACAAAATATCATCTGGACATAAAAAAGCAATTAAGTATATAAACTTTTCGAAACAAAATAGTGGCCAAATCAATAAATATATCTATTACATAAAAATTATAACAAAGTGTGCATCGGGAAAGGAAAATATAGTCCTCCAGTAACACCCAATCACATGCAAAACTCCTCCGTGTCGCATCTATTTCTTCTTCTTTGACTCCCGAATAACTTTGTTTTTCACTTCATCAGGCTTGTTTCTTTCCGAAAAGATAAGTTGCGCTATCATTACCTCCCTCGAATCATCAATTGACCTCTGAAAAAAAAAGTGGTGTTAGCACAGCGTACATTGTACGTCGTAGTAAAAACATTACATGTGTACCTGTGAAAATAAGCCTGTCCATTTGTCACCATCCCAATATTGAAAGCATCGAAGGAGAAATATTCCACATGAATTCCTAGTGCATACAATTTACGAAGATTAAATATCTATTGAACATATAGGATCGACATTCTGTCAAAGTAAGAACTCATCCATCATTTTGTTTTGGCATGTCATACCTTTGAATAGGCCATGTGGACACATCCGGATAATTCACAACTCTGGTTGCATTTGCTTCTTGGATATCTTCTCCTAGTTGTTTTCTCTAAAGATAAAATTAACATGGTGGAAAGAATGTCATTCAGTATAGTAAACGAAACGAATGTTACCAAATACACAATTGAAATTAAAACCTACCAGGTCCTCAATGAGTTGTCTAGTAACACTATCAAGTTTTCCAGTCATCAACGAGTCAAGAACCTGAAACTCTCTCTTCCCGCTATGCATGACGACAGTAACCCAGTGAGTGTTTCCCTTGTTTAGAGGAATATAAGTCTGCATGACAACGAGCATAAAACACAATCAGCACATACTATAGTATGTATATACCGTGTAGCCAATCAAACTTACCTTTGGTTTTTTGAAATACTCGTCCTCACATCTATTCACGGGTCAATTACTATGCGACTCTGCTTCATAGTCGTTACCGGCGGTCTTCTTTCCGGGTCTAATGTGAAGCAGCCAATGTACCCTCCAAGTTTTCAACATCAAACGATCGTCATTAACTTTGTCAGCCAAAAATGATGAGTATGCATTAATTACCTATAAATAATGTGTCAGATTTGACAATGGTATTTTGGAATCAATTGTAATACAATAGATGAAATTAACTTACGTCGCCACTTAGCCACTCATGGTTAATAATTTGACAAGCTCTCTGCACACTGAGACCATCTTCTGTGCCATCATTGAAAATTCTGTGTTTTTGTGAATACTCATGCGCACGCACTTACTTGATGGACGCTTTCACCACATCATACTCATCACTAGATTTGTTAACACCACCATTTTGAAACAATTCTGTAAACACAACTCAAATACTTATAAACGCAATTATATAAATAATTATTACGCAAGAACAATTAGAAACACAAAAAACTACTTCCTTTCGCAGAACGCGTAGCTTCATAATAATTTTGCAAAGTCTTGTGACTAAGTCAAATAAAAGATTGTTGCTTTTCAAGTGGTTAGGTCACCAAGGCGCGGGTTTTGCACGCTTGTTCGGTTTAGGGACCACATAAGGAGACTTGACATGTTGTGACCCTTTGCGCTTGCGCCTGCCAGTAACCTCCTCCACTTCCTCTTCCACTCCTTGAGAACCAAGCGATGCATGCGATGCGATCTTGTCCGTCCCTACAGATGAGGCCGCTTTTTCATCTAATACTTCTGGTACTTCGATAGGATCATCCATATCACCCTTGAAACTATCCATGTACTCAGGAGTGCAGTAAAAAGGTGTGTTTCCACGAGAAGTTACATCAATGCCGTCATCATCCTTTTGCAAATTCATTTTGGAAGGTGTACGGAACTGGTCTGAATCATCTTTTTGATATACAAACTCTTTTTCCGGAAATTCACCATCGTTTCCAGACTCATTAATGCCTCCGTATAGATTCTCTTCTTCTTCTTCGAGGTTACCGGGTTTGTAGAAGACACCGGTTTTGTTCAGTTTCTCAATCATCCTCTGCAAGAAAACATTTCATCTTAGTTCTTCAATAAAGTGATGGACATTAAAGTGACATGCTCATGTGTTACATGTGCACATAACTCTGGCAAACGAAGCATTTCCTTCCGAAGCTCATTAATCTCACTCAAAATCCGGTCCATAGTAGGCTTCTGGCTCAAAGCCTCCGAGGTACTGCCCTCTTTCCTCCTTCCAGTAACGTTAGATTTTTTGGTACTAGCTTTCTTAGTTTTTTCAGCTTATGCTTCTCCAATTTTTTTCAGCCTGTACTCCTCTGTAATGTTGTCATCGATCTACAAATGCAACAAGAGAATTATACATACAAATCATATTAACACTTAATTTTATTTCATAAATGTAAAACAAAACAAGATTACTCGGATTACCATCCCAACACCACGACCATATTCATAGTCGTATTTGTCTCTTCTCACGGCCATATCTTCCGTCCAGTTCCTCATCAGTGGGCTCAACAATGCCAACGGATCATATTTTGGACCGATGACGGTTGCACCTTCTCCTAGTATAGGTACTGCAAAACACATAAACTAATTAAATAACATGTTCTTCGATAACATTATATAAGAAAAATGTTAAAATTAATAAAAAGAACGTACTTGCAAAAGGGCCAGGTTCCCCTGTGGCCACTGCCTAACATGGCCGTCCTGCAGAAGCTTGCCAATCTTCGACAAACAGAATCGCGAAGTGAATGCATTCCAGTTGAACTTCCTTATCAACTTAATTTTTTGCACTAAGGCATAGTACTTCTTCGGAACGTATTCATGAGACATTGGTGCAATTATAGTTCCTAAGAGAACTAGAAACGTCATCCGAATAAAGTCATCGTCCGTGGTCTTATTCCTCACAATCTTTTCGATCAGATCATCAATCATGATCTTACCATTTTTTTGTTAACAAAAC
Organism: Aegilops tauschii subsp. strangulata; assembly: GCF_002575655.3. NCBI lineage: Eukaryota > Viridiplantae > Streptophyta > Magnoliopsida > Poales > Poaceae > Aegilops > Aegilops tauschii. Next base: position 8,640,973 of record NC_053039.3, read on the forward strand.
TAACTGGTATTTTTTTGGTTGCTTTTTCTCCTTCTGTACTAAGAAAACCAAAAACATCCACTCCATTGTTTTTCCAACCAAATATGGAGTACACATCATCAGGCCTTAGTGAAATAAGGCCTTTACTTCCAGCACTACTTCCAGAACTCTCTTGGACCATGAATTTTTTGCTACTTGGATTGTAACCTTGGAGTAAAAAATGAAGCAAAAAATCACGCATCTTTATGGATGGTATTCTGAACATGCCCTGCATATCCGTTTTATAAAACCTGAATTTCTGACTTGGTGATAGTCTGTCAACTAGACTAACCCACTTTTCAACAGAACATGGAATCACACCGTCGATATTCATACTGCACGAAATAGTGTTCTGTCACATACCATGGTACTGCTATGACCTTCTTCGTATAAAAACACAGACACAAAAAAACTTATACGACGATGACGGTGGGAGAGGCACCAGCGGCGTAGAGACGGCGACGGGTCAGGGCAGGCAGGCCGGCGCGGGCGCACCGGCGACGTTTGGACGGCGACGGGTGGCGTACGTCGGCAGTACGTGTAGATCGCGGCGGCGGCGAGACGGGCTGGCGGAAACTTAGACGGGATAGAAGGTATGTTTGCATGCACGTCGGCTAAGGACGTCGCCCGAGCACTGATTGCGGCGGCGTTGTTAGTGGGACGGCCCCATGCACGCATGCGCGTCGCTTAGCGAGACGCCCGGCGTTTTTTATTTTCTTTTTAGATAGACGGCCTCATTATTTTAACTTAATCGAACTGTCTCATTTTTTTAACTTAATCGAACGGGTTAATTTTTTTAACTTAATTGAACGGGCATTTTTTTCACGTGCTACAATGACTGTGGCAAGCACGCATGCCAATTTTTTCGAGTTTCGACACGGTATGGATTTTCTACGATTTTCTGGGCTGAAAATCCCTAAAATACTACCCGGACGTGACGCAACGTGCGTTCGTTGTCGGATTTCGTTCATTTTTGGCATGGGGTGCCCGGGTGGGGCCCCACACGCGCTGGCAAAAGTTGGGTGCATTCCGTGAAACAGCTCAGGTACTTGGTGTAGAAGGCGATGGTTTCGGTATGGGCGGAGGGGCCCTCGGTCGTACGCTTCTCCTTCGCATCCGCCAAACGGGCTCATTTTTTTCCACGTGCTATAATGACCGTGGCAAGCACGCATGCCAAATTTTTTTGAGTTTCGACACTATGGATTTTCTACGATTTTCTGGGCCAAAAACCCCTAAAATACTGCCCGGACGTGACGCAACGTGCGTTCGTTGTCGGATTTCGTTCATTTTTGGCGTGGGGTGCCCGGGTGGGGCCCCACACGCGCTGGCAAAAGTTGGGTGCATTCCGTGAAACCGCTCAGGTACTTGGTGTGGAAGGCGGTGGTTTCGGTATGGGCGGAGGGGGCCCTCGGTCGTACGCCTCTCCTTCGCATCCGCCAAACGGGCTCATTTTTTTCACGTGCTACAATGACAGTGGCAAGCACGCACGCCAAATTTCTTCGAGTTTCGACACTGTATGGATTTTCTACGATTTTCTGGGCCGAAAACCCCTAAAATACTGCCCGAACGTGACACAACGTGCGTTCGTTGTCGGATTTCGTTCATTTTTGGCATGGGGTGCCCGGGTGGGGCCCCACACGTGCTGGCAAAAGTTGGGTGCATTCCGTGAAACCTCTCAGGTACTTGGTGTGGAAGGCGGTGGTTTCGGTATGGGCGGAGGGGGCCCTCAGTCGTACGCCTCTCCTTCGCATCCGCCAAACGGGCTCATTTTTTCCACGTGCTACAATGACTGTGGCAAGCACGCACGCCAAATTTTTTGAGTTTCGACACTGTATGGATTTTCTACGATTTTATGGGCCGAAAACCCCTAAAATACTGCCCGGACGTGACGCAACGTGCGTTCGTTGTCGGATTTCGTTCATTTTTGGCGTGGGGTGCCCGGGTGGGGCCCCACATGCGCTGGCAAAAGTTGGATGCATTCCGTGAAACCGCTCAGGTACTTGGTGTGGAAGGCGGTGGTTTCGGTATGAGCGGAGGGGGCCCTCGGTCGTATGCCTCTCCTTCGCATCCGCCAAACAGGCTCATTTTTGTTCACGTGCTACAATGACCGTGGCAAGCACGCACGCAAATTTTTTCGAGTTTCGACACTGTATGGATTTTCTGCGATTTTCTGGGCCGAAAACCCCTAAAATACTGCCCGGACGTGATGCAACGTGCGTTCGTTGTCGGATTTCGTTCATTTTTGGCGTGGGGTGCCCGGGTGGGGCCCCACACGCGCTGGAAAAAGTTGGGTGCATTCCGTAAAACCGCTCAGGTACATGGTGTGGAAGGCGGTGGTTTCGGTATGGGCGAGGGGGCCCTCGGTCGTACGCCTCTCCTTCGCATCCGCCAAACGGGCACATTTTTTGTTCACGTGCTACAATGACCATGGCAAGCATGCACGCCAATTTTTTTGAGTTTCGACACTGTATGGATTTTCTACGATTTTCTGGGCCGAAAACCCCTAAAATACTGTCCGGACGTGACGCAACGTGCGTTCGTTGTCGGATTTCGTTCATTTTTGGCGTGGGGTGCCCGGGTGGGGCCCCACACACGCTGGCAAAAGTTGGGTGCATTCCGTGAAACCGCTCAGGTACTTGGTATGGAAGGCGGTGGTTTCGGTATGGGCGGAGGGGGCCCTCGCTCGTACGCCTCTCCTTCGCATCCGCCAAATGGGCAAGCACGCACGCCAAATCCATATGGAAGGAAGTGGTTTCCGTAAGGGGGGAACGGATCCCCCTTGCATATCTCCTCTTCGCATCGGCCAAACGGTCTCACAGTTTCTTCACGGGCTACATTGACCATGGCAAGCATGTATGCCAAAAAAAACCTACAATAGTACCCGGACGTGACGCAAACTTTTTTCACACGTCGATTTTCGTGTCTTTCAATTTTTCTTTTTTCTATCATTTTTTTCCATTCACTTCGAATTGTCAGAGTCTATAAGATAGTACGGCTTATTTCTTTAATCAATGAATTGTTTTATAAATCTTGATTTAAAATGATGACATCCATTTTCTCTCATTTGAAATGATCAACTTTTTTTCTATAAATGTCCAACTTTTTAAAATATTCTAAAACTAGACAAACGCGTTTGCGGCTGTATTTTTGGCGATTCTACATGCTATCGATATGGTGACGAATCGATCAACACAGATGAAAGGTGTGTGTTGCTGTAGTATTTTAATGGCGGCAGGAGGAGCCTTGGATATGTTTTAATTTCTTTTCGCTAACTTCTCTTTTACAAAATGATTCAAAATTTAAAAACAGTGTCAGAATATTTCATAGTAATTTGCATCTAAAATTCATTCAAACATAAGGATAGTTCATTAAACCTTACGACAAAGGGTTCATTTTACATTCGAACATAACGAAACTTAATTAAACATAAAAGGACCTAATCTAAATTAATTAAACATAAGAGGACCTAATCTAAACCTAATCTACTCGTCGTCGTCGGACGCGGCGAGGTCCACGATCTCGCCCGCACCGCCGTCACCGTCGTCATCGTTGCTGCTCTTCCCGGCGTCGTCCTCCACCGGAGCCGCCTGCGCCGGTGCCTGCACCGCACCCATAGCCGCCGCCGCATCCAGTGCCGCCTGCAGCTCGGCGGCCTCTGCAGCCGCCGCCATAGCCGCCGCGGCGTCTAGTGCCGCCTGCAGCTCGGCGACCTCTCTGGCCTCTGCCGCCGCCGCCGCTTCTGCCTGCGACGCCCGTAGGGCGATGAGGTAGCCGGGGCAGTCGTCCGGGTCGCCGTCCTCGCGCAGCGCGAACTGCTCCGGCGGGAGGGGCGGCGGGCCCGGCGGGAGGGGCGGCGGGCCCGGCGACCGTGGGCACCGGACGGCGGGAGGAGCTTGGGGACGGCGGGGCCGGCGCGGGGCAGACGACGGGCCGCCCATCTCCGAATCCCGAGGAGCCTGGGCGACGACCTTCCAGAAGTCCTTGCCCGTCCAAAACCTTGTACGGCCGGCAATATTCCAGCGGCTGCCCTCATGTCGGCGGAGCTCTTCCGGCGTCGCGCCGGGCCCCCTCGTCGGGTACCCGTCGGCGGTGATGTGGAAGATGTGCGGCAGACGGCAGCCCGGCGGCACCATTAGCCCGAGCCGGATGAGCTCGTCCGTGTCCGGCGTGCCCAGGCTCGTCGGCCACGCGCCGCCACGGCCGTCCGTGCCACCGCTGCCGCCGGACGCCATGGATGTCGCCGAGAAGGACGTGGGGGAGGCAGACGACGCGTCTGGTGGATGGCGTCGGTGGGTGAGGTGAGTGGGGGTGGGGGAGGCAGACGGGAAGGTGGGGGCGATTTAACATCAGGGCGGGGCGGCGGTAGGTGACCGACGCACCGGCTTAACGCCGGCCTTAATGGCGCATCGGGGGCGGCGGCCGCCTCGGGAACCGTTCCTTGACCGACGCCACGCAACCGTCCTAGCGATGTGTTTTTTTTTCCTTTGACCACGACAGCTGGTCGTCGTACGTAGACGGCCCAACACACCATGTAGACGGGCGGGCGCATGTACGTGCACTCGCTGTACACGACACGACGCGGGTACAGCCCCGTCGCGCGGGCAGCGGCTTTTTTTTTATGAGATGATCATACCCTTTTTAATGAAGGGGTATGGAGTGATCTCAGCCGTTGTTGTATTTAGGGGGTTGTATCGAAGAAGAAGTGCTTATAACGATCGACGATGATGATGAGGAGGAAAAGAGAGATCAAGACCTAAATCTGCTTGGTATTCGGCTTTGGCGTGCTTGAAGGCGGCACGTATGTCCGGCCTGTGAGCTAGTTCATCGGGATGTAGGGTCTGTGGAGCAGAGGGCTGGGTGGATACGAGGATTCGACCACATCGTCGTCGTACACACGATCTACATATACATACATACATACATACATACATACATACATACATACATACATAGAGGAAAATGAGCACCAATACTACAACCACTGCTGGTCATGTCGTGATTGGGAAGGGAATCAAGCGGAGGGGAGGTTGGGTGCCAAATTTTGGTCGCGGTTGGGCTTTCTCACTCTCGAAGGCCGCCAACATCAATCCTCGATCCTCTGCCACGCTTCTCGTCGTCGTCTTCTTCTTTGCTTCCCTCTCCGTCTCCGGATTCCCTCTGCTGCGCCGCCTGCCGCCCTTCGGCATCTTCGAAAGGTTTGGGGACTGAAGGAAGGAGAGGAGCGACTCGCGTCTGTCAGCGTCGTGCGGTGTGTGGCGTCTGGCGTGCGTGTGTTTCTTTTTCTCTTTCTTTCTACGCCTGATGCATCTTCTTATAGAAAACGGCCGCACGAGGAGCGGTGCTCCGGATTCGGGGAGGGGTCATTTCCGTCACGGACTCGACCTGGGCTGCCCATGGGCACATGCCCCTGGGTGCTTATTTTCACGGAAATATACCCTTCGCTTATGCACGAAGTCTGAGGTCCAGCCCACGGAGATAACCTCGGTCAGGGTTCTTTTTTAGTTGGACCATTTTCGCTTTTGAGGCATAATTACCATGTATGTAAGACTGATATGCATGAGTGAAATATTTTGTTGTTGTTTTTTTATTATTATTTCTGTATTCTGATGTTCTTGAATATTCCTTGAAATTACAATATTAATTTTGATTATAATGACTCATTTCTGAAATATATGGGGATACTTGTCGTCAGTTTTGATATTGTGGTCAGTTTTGATTATAATGACACGTTTTCAAATATGCAAGTGCCCTACCTTTTCCCTTGGTGCCCAAATAGGAAGAGGGATGTTTTCCCGTGGTGGTCCACGGATCCCAAATGAACAGGGAAAACCCACAGGGATATACTCCCAGGGTTTACCAGCCCAACAACCAAATGAGCCCTAACTGGATCAAATTCCCCCCGAAGTCTAAAACCGGTTAAATCACCCCCTCAACTATGAGAGCAACTAGTTGACGAGCTCTCCTTCGAGAGCCTCACAACAATCACTTGGGGGTGGGCTGAGAGCGCTCCACATGGACACTCCCTCCGGAATTTATTTTATTTTTTGCACGCGTTTTCGGCTTTTTCAATGGGGTTTTTCTTTTTCTTTTGACTTTTTGGTTTTCCACCGGTCTTCCTTAGCTTTTGGAGAAAAAAAATTCAAAAAAAATTGCTTGAAAAAATGCTTTTTTTTCTTCCGCAAGAGGCATGGTTTTGTTTTCGCGAGAGGCATGGTTTTGCTTTTGCGAGAGGCACAATTATGCCTCTCGGAAATGGAAAAAACGTGTTTTCTATTTATTTATTTGTTTTCGCGAGTGCCTCTCGGAAACGGGAAAAACGTGTTCTCTGTTTTTTCCTTCCGCGAGAGGCAGGCTTGTGCTTTCGTACGGCAGCCGTGCCTCTCGGCAATGGGAAAAATGTGTTTTCTGTTTTTTTCCTTCCGCGAGAGGCACAACCGTGCTTTCCCGAGAGGCACGGCCGTGTCTCTTTCGGAAAGGGGAAAAACATGCTCGTTTTCATCTGGTAATTTTCATTTGGTTTTTCATGGAAAAAAGTTCGTCAAAACCTATGAACATGGGATTTAGTTTTGAAAATCTCGACCCGAGGAATCCAATGATGAAAGCTATTCGAGATTTGGAAGCTATTCGAGATTTGGACGTACGATTTAACAGATAAAACATTTTGAATAGACGAGTGTACGAAAAAAAAAGAAAACTCTAGGTTGCAACAAGTGGCATGCATGCAGTGTGCCACTTGTCGCAGCATGAGGAGCGTTTTTTTAGGCAAGCAATGTGAGGAGGTGGGAATGATCTTTGGATTTCGCCCAACTCTGCAATACCTGATTAATTAGGCCCAGAATAGATTTGCTCCAAATCATAGGCGGTTTTGATCTGATCTTCTATCTCACTTGCGACCGGCGGAGGCGTAACGCCTTGTCACCCCCACGCATATCCATGGAGACACCTGCGCTTGATGTCCCTTTCTTCTAAGCGTGCAAATCCCATGGCCCTTGCATGGTCGCAGACGATGCCATGACAGTGCACCTCCCAGCTCCATTTACGGCAGCCGCGCACCACGAGCATGTGCAGGTACTCCAGCACATGGAGCACCTCTGCGACAGCCTAAACGCAGGAGTGAACTCGATCATCTCCATACCTCGAACACGTACGGGAGGAATTCGAAAACGACCACCAATCACGTACAGAACTTGCAAATTTGTTATGGAAATCGACAACAAAAAATTTCCCCACCACTACACGGCCATTGTGGACGACTCCTCGTCAAATGACAAGTCAACATGTCCAATCATCAACCTTTAGTCAAAAAAAAAAAAAACGCTTGAAATCCTCCCCAAAACCACCCAATGGCCTAATTGATCCGGTATTTGCAAAGTTGAGCGGCTGAATTTACCTGTTTTACACTTTGGGGGGAATTTGATCTAGCGGGAGGGATTTGAGGGGGAAATGTATACTTTACTGGTCGGAGAATACTTCGGCCCATTCCTTTATGTTCTTTTGGCTAAGCCCCTTATTATGGCTCTTTCCTCAGCCCAAATCAGGGTATCGTGGAAGGAATCACCAAAGCAGATAGCTACTAACTCGAGGTTACCACTTGTAGAGATCTCGAAGGGTCACTCTGGGTGGCCTCGAAGCACGTCAAGTTGTACGTCCGGCCGCCGCCATATGTCGCGTGTAGGACGCTTCCTCTAAATTTTGTTTTTTATTTTTCTATACGCGTCTTCGGGTTTTAGAGATGGGGAGGTTTGGCTTTTCGGTTTTCGCATTGTAGTCCCTATGTTTTGGAAGAAAAAATTGCATGATTTTGTTTGCTTCCAAAAGAAACACATATTTGTTTTCACGGAGGCACGGATTTGCTTCCGTGAGAGAGACAATTGTGCTTCTCGGAAAGGAAAAAACTTGTGTTTTCACGAAAAATATAGATTTGCTTCTTGTGCAGGCACGAATTTCATTCTCCGAGATGCACATGTATACTTCTCCGAAAGGGAGAAAATATGTGCTTCTACGAAAAGTGATTTTTCTCTATGAAAAACCGCAATCGTGCTTTCGAGTCTCTGGTTCTAGTTCTTCTGTTTTTGCTGTCGGGTCTCTAGGTTTTTTGTCTTCCATTTTTTTCTCGCTCACTTTTTTCTTCTGGATGCCAGGTTTTTTGGTCTTTTTTTTTGTATTTTGTTTTTCTTTTGATTTTTTTCGTATTTTGTTTTTCTTTGGTTATTCTACTTTTTCAGAAAAATAGTTCGTCAAAACATATTAACATGGGATTTATTTTTGACGGTCTTGACGTGGGAAATATAATGATGAAAACGGTTCAGGATTTTGATGCATGGTCAAGAGATAGGACGTTTCGAATAAAATGAACCTATGAAAAAAAAACTATCAGGTTGTGACAAAATAACGCATATGCAGTGCGCCACTTGTTAGCCACTGAGAAGATGGGAGTTACCTTTGCAAAGGGTAACCCTTAACTAGTGATTTCGACCGAAGCGACACTAGCCAAGACCAACGCCAAATCTTGCCTAAAAAAGCCAAGTCAAATCAATACCTGGTTTGTGAGTTTCCCATCTTGCCTTAAGGATTGTTTGGCGGAATCACTAGTTAAGGGCACGCTTTGCAAGTGTTATTTTCACCTTCTTTGATGGTGACAAACGACACAGTGTATGTGTGCCACTTATCATAATCTGGGAATTTTGTCTTTTTTCGTAGATTTATTTTTTTAAATGTTCTATCTCTTGAACTGTGCATCTAAATCAAGAATCATTCTTATCGTTGGATTTCTCGTGTCGAGATCTTTGAAAATAGATATCATGTTAAGTGTTAATGAACTTTTTTCACGAAAAACCCGACCCATCAGGGCTAAGCATAACATGAGTCGACCCGTTTCATAAGTGTGTCGTACTAGGAGCTAAGGGCGAGGCCCACGTGCCAGCACGACACAACCCACTTATAAATGTGCCTAGGCGGGCCGTGTCGTGGCTGGCCATTTAGGCGTGGGCTAGCCCATGCCGGCCCACTTGGCCAACTTTGGTGACTATACTACTTTTGTATTGGAGAAAATGGTGACTATACTATGACGATCCTACTTGGGAAGCAACTAACGAAGGAGTACTCCTTAGGGAGCCCCGCCACGGTCACCTGGGGTGGGCTGAGAATGCGCCACATGGCGCACTCTCAACCGCCGCCATGTGTCGTGCTTTGTGCGCTCACTTCGATTTTTTATTTTTTATTTCCCCGCACACGTTTTCAGCCTTTTAGATGACTTTTTTCGTTTTCTTTTCAATTTTTTGGTTTTCCACCCATCTTTCTTAGCTGTTGGACAAAAAAATTATGCAAAAAAACTCTTTTTTTTGCTTCCGTGAGAGGCATGGCCGTGCCTCTCGGGAACGAAAAAAAATACGTTTTCTTTTTTTTTCTTTCCGCGAGAGGCACGATTTTACTTCTGCGAGAGGAACGGATTTACTTCCGTGGGAGGTATGGGCGTGCCTCTCGGAAACGAAAAAAAACACATTTTTTTCTTTTTCCTTCCGCGAGAGGTACGTCTATGCCTCTCGGAAACGGAAAAAACACATTTTTTTTTCTTTTTCCTTCTATGAAAGGTACGTCCGTGCCTCTCGGAAACGAAAAAACATGTTTACTTTTTTTTTCCTTCCGCAAGAGGTATGATTTTATTTCTCGTGGAGATATGAATTTGCTTTTGCCAAAGGCACAATGGTGCCTCTTTCAGAAATGCTAAAAAATGTTCAATGTGTATTATAAAATGTTCATCGTACATTAAGGAAACGTTCATGGTACTACCTCCATTCCTTTTACTCCACATACAAGATTTGTGTCTAGTCAAACTTTACAAAATTTGACAAAATTTGTATAAGAAAACATTAACATCTACAATATCAAATATGCATAATATGAAACTACATGAAACTACATTCCATAATGAACCTAAAGATATTCCTTTGGCATTGTAAATGTTGATACTTTTCACTATAAATTTAGTCAAACTAGAGCTACTTTGACTTCAGACTAAAAGAAAAAGGAGGGAGTATATTACAAAAAAGTTCAGCATGCATTATAACAATGTTCATCAATTAAGAGTTTGTTCAACGAAATAATAAAAATGTTCTATATATTTCGTTTTTGTTCAACATATATTACACAAAATATTTAGTGTGTATTCATGAATTTTTCAACGTGCATTAAAAAATGTTCAATGCGTATATGAGATTTGTTCAACGCACATTACTAAATGTTTGATATGTATTTGAAAATTGTTCATCGTATATATTCGTATTTTCAAAAATGTCGAAATAAGAACTGACCAACTAGCGAGAGATATAGTGAAATGAAACAATGGGGGCATAGTGGGCCGGCCCAAGCCGCCTGGCTTCAGCGAAGCTGGCTCCATTTGACGCACATGTGCGTCGTACAGGTAGGGCTGCAAACGAGTCGAGTTTGAGCGAGTTGAACTTGACTCAGCTCAACTCCTATTAAAATTCGAGCGAGCCTAAATTGGGTGAAGCTCAAAATCGGTTGTAGAACATCACTAGTACTCGGCCTATAACAATCTCTAGTCAATCATGAGCTAGTTTCAAGCTAAATGAGACAATAGAAATATATAATCTATGATTATGTTTCTAAGTACATAAGGCACACATGACATAAGAAAGCACCCAAAAAAAATATTGTTCCAATCAAAACAATGAGAATATAAATTTCCGGAGTAGTTTGACTTATTTTCTCACAATACAGCTGACTACGTACCATATGAAGGCCTAAATTTTTTCTACACTTAATTAAGCTTCACATGGATGTTAATAAATTATAATGTTTTCATTTAATATATGGCATGATCATTTAATAGAATGACATTATGGAGCAAGCTAGTATTGGTTTAAGATCAACTCATTTCTCGGTCGAGCTACCAAGTATCTACCGTCATATAACCATATGTGGCTGAGTAGTTGTACGTTCATCCACTATGACACAAGAAATAGACAAACACTTGTATTATGCTCTCAAGTGTTCTCCTACTATCCTGATAGAACCAGCAAAACAATTTAGAAAGTAGGGAATCACTAGGAATAAATGAGAACCAAATGCATGCAGCGGTGCGATATTTTGGATTAAACAAAAGAGGAAACATGTGCATCTGAGACGAGAAATATCATCGAATGAAAAGCAGCCTGATTACAAGGTGATTTCTGGATGTAGAGTAATATCAGGACAGCTGTTGGTTTCAGTTTTAGAAGTTGGTAGCATTTACACTCCTTATTTCCAACGTGCTGAATAAACTACATTTTACAATATTTCTTTTTCTATATCTTCTAGAGACATGGTCTATATCCATACGTGATATGAGGGTGAGCTTGTGCACACTAATAAGTTAAGTGACAAATGACATGGCATGTTGTTGTGTAACATGCCAGGCTGAAAGATCAGGTAAACCCCAAATGGCTATAGAGAAAAGGGAAACGTTTGGGGCCGGGGCACCGGCCGAAGCTTCAGCTGGTCCAGTCCATGCGCGCGTGATGCGACCCACTCGCGAGCAACCAGCTGGCGCGATGGACCTGAGACGACTAGTCCTCCTCCCTTTTCTCTTCTTCCTCTTGCGCATCTCTCTCTTTCTCTCTCCTCGCTGCCATGGTCAACGCATCGCCCCGCGCCGCAGGCCTCCCAGGCGCGCCGCCGTTCAGCAGATCTGGCCGCCCTCGACCAGATCCGCGCGGATCCGCGTGCATCGGAGCTCTCCCTACCTCGCCGGACCCGGCCACGCCGGAGCTGCAACCAGCCATGGCAGGACTGCACCCCGCGGTGCAAATTTTGCTGGAACCTCGACGTCACGGCGAGATGGCGGATGACCATTTTTTGCTACAACTGTGTTATAGTTTTGCTACTACCATAGAGATTTTTTGCTGGAACCGATGGTATTTTTTGCTGCAATCAGAGATGCGCGATAGCTGGGGAGGCTGGCGAGTGCTGGAACCGTTGACAGGACAGCTTCAACCCAAGATTAAAAATGCTTCAACCGTATATACAGAAAGCTGTAAGCGTTCAGTGCTATCGAGGAAAGCTACAACCGTCTATATAAAATGCTACAACCTTTGATGAAAAAAGCTTCAACCGAACGATAGAGAAAAGCTACATCATTCATGAAGAAGATGCAACCCTTTGACAGCCACGACAACGTTTTGCTGCAACCACACAGAATGTTTGCTACTACCATAGACAGTAATTGTTACCACCATTCACGGCGGTGACCGGTGACTGGAAATCAGAAAAGTTGCAACCGGCGACGAAAAAAGCTTCAACCGGCTAGAAAAAAAGCTTCGACCGGCGATATAGAAAGCTTCAACCGGTGACAGGAAACGCAAAAAGCTACAATCGTTAACACAAAAGCTTCAACCATACATTTCAAAAGCTTCAACCAGAGACCGGCGACGAAAAAGCTGCAGCGGCGAGCCGTTGATGCACATGACTGTTTTCTATGCACCAATGGTGCTGCGACGGATGCTGGAACCGGCGGCCTCGACATTGTTGGACCTGGCGGCCGCCATCACCGCTTGTTTTTGATGCATCTGGTACCTTTTTTGCTGCATGCAGCGGAGACGGCGAGCGGCGAGCGGCAGCCATGGCGAGCCACCGATGCGGCGAGCCACGAGGAACGCGGGGTGTGGCAGACGGCGACGGCGGCCAGTGTCAACGATGCGCGGCGGATGAGGAAGACGACGGCCGGGTCCACATCGAGCCCGTCCGATATGTGCGTGATCGAGCGGTTCCGCGTGCTCCGTGTTAGACAGATCCAGTGGCCCACGCGGGACCGGCCGAAAGTTTCGGCCGGTGCACCGGCGCCTATTAGCGCCCTAGAGAAAATGGTGGAAGGCCGATTGAGGAAGTATTTCGAAGAAGCTGTGCTTTTGGAGCAAAAATACGTCGTTAATGACAGCACAAGCATTAAGGCTGTTAGCATACAGAGTGTGCGTGCGCGTGTGCCTGGTCACCGCGCCTGTACGTGGGCTAGGTAGTGCGTGAGTGGGTTTGTGTTCGTGTAGTAGTGGCACACGATCTGGCCTCGTGGGCGTCCTGTAACTGTATATATACGCCCTCCGATGGCTAATGCAAAGTGTGTTGAATCTCATCCCTGCTTTCATGGTATCAGTCGCCTAGGAGCCTCATCCTCTCGCGCACCCAACTACCTTCCGCTGCCATGATGGGTTCGACAACCACTCCCCTCCTCCCTCCCACGACGGCGATCTCCCTGATGACGATGGCCACCCTGCCGCCGTTCCTCCGCCTCCGGTCGCGGCCCCGGCTGCACTCCGTCTTGCGCCAGCCGCTCCCGTCGGCGTTGCTCCCCTTCCGGCTGCCTCTGTTCTTCCCACCGTGGATATCCGGCGCCATGTCCCGATCATCCTCGACCTCAACGCTAGCAATCATGCTCAGTGGCGCCGTCACTTTGACGCCGTTCTTGGCATGTTCAGGCTTCGCGACCATGTTTCTGCGACAACCCCTCCGCGCCCTGACGACCCCGAGTGGCTCATGGCGGATCACGCGGTGGTCCATTGGCTCTACTCCACCATCGCCCCGGAGCTGCTCGATGCGGTGATGCAGCCCGATGACTCCGCCCTCGCTGTCTGGACTGCCGTCGGCGCGCTCTTCACCGCCAACCATCTCTCACGCGCCGTCTACGTCGACGCCGAGTACCACGCTGTTGTTCAGGGCGAGATGTCCATCATGCAGTACTGCACGAAGTTGAAGCTCTTCGCGGATCAGCTTCGCGATCTGGGGCAACCCGTCACCGAGACCCGCCAGGTATTCCATCTCCTGCGTGGTCTTGGTCGTCAGTACCACCATGCCATCCCGCATATCACTGCTCGCGTGCCGCTCCCCACCTTTCTGGAGACTCGCGCCTTCCTCATGCTCGAGGAGCACCGCGCCGAGCAGTCCGCGCGCCTGTAGACGGCGCATGCGCTGGTGGCTGGGCGTAGCACTCCTGCGTCGCCCCCGCCCCCGCCCCCCTCTCCAACTGGTGATCCTCCTGGCGCCGCACGCGGGCGCGGACGCGGCAAGAAGCGCGGCCGTGGCAACGGGGGGGCCGCTCCCCAGCCGGCTCCTGCCCCGCCCCGGGCCCCTGGCTACCCCGCCCCTGCTCCCGGATCCAGCTCCTGGACGGGCCTTGTCCAGGCCTGGCCCGTCGCCTGGCGTGCTCCGGGCGCCGGCGTGCTCGGGCCGCGCCCCGGCACACCCCATCAGCAAGCCATGCTGGCTACTGCTCCCTCCGCGCCACCACCACCGTACGGCTACGGCGGCTACTACAACAACTACGCGCCTCCGGGTGCTGCTCCGGCTAGCCCTGCCCCGACGCCCGGTCACGCGCCTCCGTGGGACATGACCTCCCTTCAGGCCGCGCTCCAGAGCGCCACTGCCGGTCCGTCCTCGTCAGGGAGCACGTCTGACTGGTACCTCGACACGGGGGCCACAGCGCACATGGCCTCCTCTCCGGGTAATCTCTACAACATCCGTCCCTCCCTTTCTTCCTCTTCCATCATCGTCGGTAACGGTGATCACCTTCCTATCACTCATGTGGGCACGGGCTCTCTCATCACTACTTCCTCCCCGCTTATACTTCGCAATGTCGTGCTGTCTCCGTCTCTTATTACGAACCTTCTCTCCGTTCGTCAACTTTGTCGTGATAATCCTGTCAATGTGGAATTTGACGCTTTTGGTTTCTCTGTAAAGGACCGCCGCACCCGGACAGTGATTCTGCGCAGTGACTCGACCGGTGATCTCTACTCTGTTGCTGGCTCTTCTTCGGCACCCGTGCGTTCTGTCTTCGCCGGTGCGGCCACCGTCGACCTCTGGCACCAGCGTCTTGGGCACCCGCACGTCGCCTCGCTCCGTCAGTACCCCTTCAGCTGCAGTAGTTCCGCCCCGCACACCTGTCGGGCATGTCGCTTGGGCAAGCATACACGCCTCTCCTTCCATGCTTCGACGTCGCATAGTTTCTTTCCCTTTCAGTTGCTGCATTTAGATGTTTGGACTTCTCCCGTTGTAAGCGTTTCAGGATATGAATTTTACCTTGTGATACTTGATGATTTCACTCATTACGTGTGGACTTTCCCACTCCAACGCAAATCTGATGTGCTCGCTGTCTTGCGCTCCTTTTTTGCTTATGTTCATACACAATTCCAGCGTCCTGTCCTTGCGCTACAGACTGACAACGTTCGCGAGTTCGACAACGCTGCCGTGCGATCGCTTCTTGATTCTCACGGCACTGTGTTTCGTCTTTCCTATCCTTACACAAGTCAACAAAATGGGAAGGCCGAGCGCTCCCTTCGTACGCTCAACGATGGGGTTCGCTCGCTTCTCTTTCATGCCTCCATGCCCCCACGATTTTGGGCCGAGGCTCTCAGCACTGCCACTTATCTTCTGAACCGGCGTCCATGTCGTTCGAGTTCACCGGTGACACCGCATGAACTTCTCCTTGGCACTTCCCCCGACTATTCTCTCTTGCGAGTGTTCGGTTGCCTGTGTTTTCCAAACACTTCCTCCACGGCTGCACACAAGCTCACACCGCGCTCGGTTGCGTGCGTATTCCTCGGCTACCCTGCTGACCATCGCGGCTATCGCTGCTTTGACCCTGTTATGCGGCGTGTGCTCACCTCTCGCCATGTTCGGTTTGATGAGCTCAGCTTCCCGTTCGCCGCTCCTAACCCAGCTCCGCCTTCCCCACCACCACCTGCCGCTGCTTCGCCCGTTTTGCAGGTGCTCCGTGGCTCTGGTGCTGCTCCGGCCGCCTCTCCCGCGGTGTGATTCCCTGCGGGTGGCGCGCGCGCTTCTGCTTCAAGCGGGAGCGTTCGATCGGCATCTGACGGTGCTCGGGAGCTTTCGCGTGGCGCGCACACTTCTGTTTCAAGCAGAAGCGCTCGATCGGCATCCGACGGTGCCCAGGGGTCTCCGCGTGGCGCGCGCGCCTCTGATTCAAGCGGCTCCGTCCGATCGTCATCCAGTGGCGGTGCTGCCTCACCGCCCAGTGCCTCTGCTGCGCCTTCCTCGCCGGGCCCTGCTCGCTCCGCGGCGCCTGCCGCTCCGGTTGCTGCTGGGCCCCTGACTCGCGGCCGCGCCGGTGTCTTCTGCCCCAACAAGCAGTTCGACGACTACGTGCTGGTCGCTACCTCCACAGCCTCGCCGGACATCTCACCGCTCCCCAAGTCGGTGGGAACTGCCCTACGCGACCCCAACTGGCTCGCCGCCATGCGCGACGAGTTCACCGCCCTCGTCAGCAACCACACGTGGGAGCTCGTGCCCCGCCCTCCGCGCGCCAACATCATCACCGGCAAATGGGTTTTCCGGCATAAAACTCGCGCTGACGGCACCCTCGAACGGTACAAAGCCCGCTGGGTCGTGCGTGGCTTTCATCAACCCCCCGGCATCGACTACGGCGAGACCTTCTCCCCCGTCGTCAAGCCTGCAACAATCCGGACGGTGCTTACGCTCGCCGCCTCGCGCGGTTGGCCTGTCAACCAACTTGACGTGAAGAACGCCTTTCTTCATGGCGAGCTCGACGAGGAAGTCTTCTGTCTCCAGCTCGCTGGCTTCGTCGACTCCGGCAAGCCGGACCACGTCTGCCGCCTCTCGCGCTCGCTCTACGGGCTCAAACAGGCGCCATGGGCCTGGTTTCTGCGCTTTGCTGGCTTCCTGCGCACCATCGGCTTCGCTGCGACTCGCTCCGACATGTCGCTGTTCACCTACCACGGCACGGACGGCACCGCGTACCTGTTGCAGTACGTGGACGACATCGTCCTTACTGCTTCGACCGCATCGCTGCTCCGACTCATCATCGCCAAGCTCACTGCTGAATTCGCCATGAAGGATCTTGGGGCTCTTCATTTCTTCCTTGGCATCCGCGTCTCGCGGTCGTCCACTGGCTTCTTCCTCTCGCAAGAACAGTACGCCGACGACATCCTCGAGCGCGCTGACATGGACAACTGCAAGCCAGCCGTCACGCCGGTCGACACCAAGGCCAAGCTCCCCTCCGCTGATGGTCCTCCTGTCGCTGATCCCACCGCGTGCCGCAGCTTGGCCGGTGCCCTCCAGTACCTGACGATCACCCGGCCCGAGCTCGCCTACGCCGTGCAGCAAATATGCCTCCACATGCATGACCCTCGCGAGTGTCACCGCGCGCTCCTCAAGCGCACGCTGCGCTACGTCCGCGGCACCAGCGCGCTCGGTCTTCATCTTCACGCATCCTCGGCGCTTGATCTCCGCGTCTACACGGATGCCGACTGGGCCGGCTGCCCTGACACACGCCGTTCCACCTCCGGGTTCTGTGTGTTCCTTGGCGACGCCCTCGTCAGCTGGTCGTCTAAGCGCCAGACCACGGTCTCGCGTTCCTCTGCCGAAGCTGAGTACCGTGGCGTGGCCAACGCCGTTGCTGAGTGCGTGTGGCTTTGGCAGCTGCTCGGTGAACTCCACTGTCCCCTCCGCTCCGCCACGCTGGTCTTCTGCGACAATGTGTCGGCCGTCTACCTCTCCAGCAACCCTGTGCACCACTGGCGTACCAAGCATATCGAGCTGGACATCCTCTTCGTTCGGGAGTGCGTGGCGCTCGGTGAGTTCCGCGTCCTTCACATCCCTACGCGTCAGCAGTTCGCCGACGTGATGACGAAAGGATTGCCCACTGATGTCTTCAGGGAATTTCGTTCCAGCTTGTGCGTCTCTACACCCGACGCTCCAGCTGCGGGGGGTGTTAGCATACAGAGTGTGCGTGCGCGTGTGCCTGGTCACCGCGCCTGTACGTGGGCTAGGTAGTGCGTGAGTGGGTTTGTGTTCGTGTAGTAGTGGCACACGATCTGGCCTCGTGGGCGTCCTGTAACTGTATATATACGCCCTCCGATGGCTAATGCAAAGTGTGTTGAATCTCATCCCTGCTTTCAAAGGCAAGCCGACAAACCTTTTCCTTTGACGATTGATTTACGTCTGTGAACTGTGATCTCTGATATGGACTCGCTTGCTGGCGTCGTTCTTTTCAGACGCTGCTGAGTGATTTGTCAAAGGAGGTTGGCTGTAAAGTAACGATTGGCAACTTTGCCAGAATGGAAGTTGGGGAAGGAATCGAGAGGTATGATGTGTGTGTCGACTAATGTCTCTTTCTGTGGTGTTTTTTCTCGGTCATCTTTTTTTGTCTTGCATACGTATTAATTAACCTTGGTGTCAACAGTACACACACTGCATGACTTGTTTCTTGCATATTCTTGCACCTGGGTTTGTTTTGACGCAAGCTATCCTCGGATCCTGTTGCAGCCAGATACTAACCACAGCTGCTTCTACTTTTGTGCTTGGCAGAGCTGAAGAATGAAGAATCACATGGGCCAGGTCGGCCCGTGTTGCAAGCTGAGATGAATCAAATGTGATGATAGAGATATATGTGACGATTCTTTTCTGCAGAGAATTTATACGGGTTCTCATCTTTGCTCTGATGGGATGTGCTCTCTACGTCCATCAATTTGATAAAAGTGTGGAAACCGAGTTCACGACACGGCAACAAATTGTATCAAACTGAATAATGTGCAATCCATACCAAAAGTTCGCACGTACCGACACTTGGAATGCCGCCAAATGCAGTCGGAATATGTATTGTTTACAGTTTTGCGTTTGGTTTGGAAATGCGTACTTGTAGTATGTTTTCATTGATCTTGGTGGGTTGGTAGTTGTAAAGGACTTTGGTGCAGCCTGTAACGCCCCGATCTAGATCGCAGGCGACCAGAGTAGGCTGGAGGGGGATCTGGAGAAGGGGATGAGGGAAACTTGGAGAAGGGGATGAGCAAGGGCTTGGGCCCTACTTATCAGTCACACGGTGGTGTTGACACTGCCGGTGTGACATTCTCCCCTTCTTGAGAAGGAACTCCCACCTCAGCTAGCTCCTCGCTCCAGATAGCCGCTGTTGGGTGACGGCGACGTAACACTTGGCGGTCTTCCCAGGTAATGGTTGGAGGAGACGTGTCCCATTGCACTTGGAGTTGCACCACAGGTGTGTCGCCCAGCTTCAGCATCTTTCTGTCCAGAATGGCTGTTGGAGTGGCCTGGACTGCAGTCAAGTCTGTAGTACTCGGAAGTTCAGAAAACACCGGTGTATAGTTGGGGGTGAAAGGCTTCAACTGGGACACATGAAAGACAGGGTGTATGCGGCTGTCCGAAGGCAGGTCGAGCTTATAAGCTGCAGGTCCAATCTTGGCGAGAACTTGGAACGGCCCGAAGAATTTGAAGGCCAGCTTGGCGCAGGGGCGGCTGGCAGCTGACCGTTGCACGTAGGGCTGTAGCTTCAGTAACACTTGCTCACCCACCTGGAAAGAGCGCTCTGAGAGGTTGGCATCAGCAAACTTCTTGTATTTGGCCTGGGCTGGCGCTAGTTGCAGATGGAGGCGCTCCTTGTGTACTGCCCAGTCCCATACCTCGCCGTCCGGCATGGTAGGTGGCGACGCGGGCCAGGTAGCCATACTGCCCATGCTTGCTTCCACCCCATAGAGAGCCTTGAACGGAGTGCATCCCAGGAGGAGTGGAAGGACGAATTGTACCAGAATTCTGCAGAAGGAAGCCAGCGACGCCAATGCCGTGGCGTGTCATGGACCGTGCACCGCAAGTACATCTCCATGCACTGATTCACCCTCTCGCTTTGTCCGTCTGTCTGTGGATGGTAGGCGGAGGAATACAACAGCTTAGTACCAGCCCCGGCGAGCAGCTCCCGCCACAGTGCACTGGTGATGAACACTTTGTCGCGGTCTGAGACGATGGACGCCGGGATTCCGTGGAGCTTGACAATGCTATCCCAGAACGCCTTGGCCATTTGAGATGCTGTGAATGGATGCCGAAGTGCGACGAAGTGAGCAAATTTGGTGAAGCGATCCACCACCACCATGATGGTGTCACAGCCCTCAGATTTAGGGAGGCCTTCGACGAAATCCATTGTCAAATCCTGCCAGGGTGCTGTTGGAATCGGCAGAGGTGCCAATTTGCCTGCAGGTTTACGCAACTCATGTTTTGCTTGCTGGCAGACGGTGCATTGCCTCACATAATCCTCCACAGCCAGCTTCAGGCCCTTCCACTCAAACAGCTTCTTGATGCGCTGATAGGTTGTCGTTGCGCCGGAATGCCCCCCAATGGCGCTGTCGTGTAGAGCGCTGATCAGTTTGGTGTGGAACGCGGTATTTGCACCAATCCACAGGCGGCCATGGCGACGGATCATGCCACGGTACAGTTCATAGCCGCTGTCATCTGGGCTATGCACCGCAAGTTGCTGCAGCATCTCTTGGGTTTCAGGGTCCGTCTCATATGAATTGGCAACCTCTTGAATCCAGACGGGCTGGCAGAGGGACAGGGCGTTGGTGCTGAAATGGTTGCCCACACGTGACAGTGCGTCGGCGGCACTATTATCCACGCCGCGCTTGTACTGGAACTGAAATTGCAACCCGACGAGCTTGGACATGGCTTTGCGCTGTAATTCGGTCTCTAGATGCTGATCGCCCAAGGTGCAGAGACTTTTGTGGTCCGTGAGGATAGTGAACGGACCACGCTGCAGATAAGACCTCCATTTGTCCACGGCCATCATAACCGCTAGGAACTCTTTTTCATAAGTGGAGAGCTTCTGGTTGCGCACTCCGAGTGCCTTGCTGTAGTACGCGATCGGGTGGCCTTCTTGAGGTAGGACGGCGCCAATGCCAGTGTCGCACGTGTCCGTTTCGATGGTGAATGGCTTGTCGAAGTCCGGGAGGGCAAGGATGGGCGTGGTCACCATTGCCTGCTTGAGTGTCTCGAACGCGCGCTGGGCCTGCTCGGTCCAGGCGAATCCCTTCTTGGTGAGTTGTTGTGTCAACGGCTTGGCGATGATCCCATAGTGTGGGACGAACTTGCGGTAATATCCCGTGAGGCCGAGGAACCCACGGAGCTCGGTGGCATTGGTTGGTGTTGGCCATTGCTCCATGGCTTGAATCTTCTCATTGTCTGTAGCGACGCCCTCCTTGGAAATGACATGCCCAGGTAGTCAATGTGGTCTTGAGCGAACGAACACTTGGACAGCTTGGCATAGAGCTGGTGCTTGCGGAGGAGCTCGAGAACGATCCGCAAGAGCTCCGCATGCTTCTCCAATGTCTCACTAAAAACCAGAATGTCCTCAAGAAAAATGATGACAAACTTACGTGTATACTTGGCGAAGATCGCATTCATCAAGCATTGGAATGTGGCCGGCGCGTTCGTCATGCCAAAAGGCATGACTCTGAACTGAAAATGCCCATGGTGCGTCTTGAACGACGTCTTGTGTTTGTCTTCCTCTTTCATGCGGATTTGGTGGTAACCTGCCCGAAGATCCAGCTTAGAGAAGTAAGCTGCACCGGACAGCTCGTCCAATAGCTTGTCTATGATCGGCAATGGAAATTTGTTCTTGACGGTGATGTCGTTCAGGCGTCGGTAGTCAATGCAAAACCTCCAGGTGCCGTCCTTCTTCTTGACCAATAGCACCGGTGCTGCGTACGGGCTGACAGAATGAGTAATCACCCATGAGTCCAACATTTCCTTCACTTGCCGCACAATTTCGTCCTTCTGAAGGGGTGAGTAGCGATAAGGGCGCGTGTTTGCTGGCTGCGCTCCCTCGACCAAGGTCACCGCATGGTCATACTGGCGATGAGGAGGTAGGCCATTTGGTGCTGCAAACACGTCAATGAACTCTTCTAGGAGATCACTAATTGGAGTGAGTGTTGGCTTGCGCTTTCTGGGAGCAGAAGTGGCATGTCCACCATAGCCATGGCCCAAATGTCGTTGCCTGCAATCAACTCGCAGAGCTCAGCAGGTTCCACGGCAGCCAAGGTGGCCGTGGTCTTGGGTCGAACACCTTGTAATGTGACCGTCTCGCCCGCGTGATCGAAGGAGACAAACTTCTCCTGCCAATGACATACCATGGGGCTGTGTTTAGCTAGCCAATCCATGCCCAAGATGCCATCATAGGCGCCGGTGTCGAGCTCGTACATGGGCGTAGAGAAGGTATGACCCTGCATCCACCACTTGAGGTCTGGAACTTGTCGGTCACACTTGAGACGATCGCCATTGGCAACACGCACGTCCAGCGACTGGATTGGCTGGGTAGTTGCCCCCACTCGCTTCACGAAGGCTTTGTTGACGAAGCTGTGCGTGCTTCCGGAGTCGATCAACAGCAGCATCACTTGGTTACCCACCAATGCGCGCAGGCGAATGGTGCTGGGCGCCTCTGACCCATCCAGCGCATACGCTGAGATAGTGCAGCACTCTGGTGCGGGAGGAGGAGCGGCGGCGTCGGGCTCGTCGAGCAGCTCCAGTGCATGTATGGTGTCGTCCGAGAGCATCTCGCCATAGGCGCCCACTTGAATTGTGAGGAGCTGAGCTTGTTGCGTGCAACGGTGCTCGCGCGTATATCGGTCGCCGCACTTGAAACAGAGCCCGTTCGCGCGGCGAAACTCCTTGAGCTGTCGTTCGTGCGCGAACTCGTCCGCTGGTTGTCGTGGTGCGGCTCCTGGACGAGCTGGTGCTGGAGCTTGTACCGGTGGAGGGCGACATTGCTGTTGTGGTCGTGGACGCGCCCTGGTTGCTCCCAGCTCTTCTTCTTGGATGCGCGCCAACACAGACGCTCGAGTGATGCTCGATGGTGCTTGGAGTCGCACGGCCGCCCGCAGTTCATCCTTGAGGCCGAGGAGGAATTGTGTGATGAAGAATTTGGGACTCAGTGTCGGGTCGAGCGCCAGGAGGTGATACATGTGCGTGTCGAACACTTGGCGGTACTCACTGAGAGAGCCTGTTTGCCGCAACTGAAGCAACTTGTGCATCTCCAGTTCAAACTCATCCACTCCAAATTCCGCGGTGATGGCAGCAGAGAAAGCTTCCCACGACAGACCGCCATGGGTTTGGCGAAACGCCTGAAGCCAGTGTGCCGCTTGACCCTCGATGTAGAGTGTCGCCGTAGTCACCCAACTCGGCACCGGCACATGGTAGAGATCGAAGTAGGCACGGCAGCGGTCCAGCCAGAGGTACGGTGCGCTGCTGTCGAAGCGTGGGAAATCGTGCTTGGGCGGCTTGATGTAGTGGTCGCCGTGCTGCCCTTGGTGCTTTTGCTCGACGCGCGGTGGCGGGTGCAGAGCAGCGATGTGGGCCGCCGACGCGAATTGCGCCGTCCCGGCCGCTGGTTGTGTCAGCAGGGGAGGTCGCTGATCCGCCAGGCATGGCGATGGCGGGGGCCCGGGCGCGGTTGCCGTGGTCGGACGCAGGAGATGGGGCGGCGGGGGCGGTGGATGCGGTGGAGGGTTGATTACCCCGCCCGATCCCGAGGATTGCGGCGACGGGGAGCGCTCCAAGGCCTTGCGCGCCTCATCCACGTCGGCTTGAGTAAGGTCAATTTGCTTGCTGAGGGTGCGTAGCTCCTTGGTGATCTGGTTGTTGAAGGCCGTTTGAGCCTCTAGGCGCTTGTCGTTGTCAATCTTCTGCGCATCGAAGCGGTTGAGGAGTGCCTCGAGCATGGACTTGAGGCTTGTCGGGGGTTGGGTGCGACATATGCCAAAGGATGGCTTATCATGGTGGGAGCGAGTAGAACGTCGCCGGTGCCCGGAAGCGGGATGAGGCGTAGACACGAACGCCGGCGTACTTTACCCAGGTTCGGGGCTCTCCTAGGAGAGTCGCATGATTACTAAGGCACTAGTGGGTACAATGGTGCTCCCGAGCTGTATGCTAGAGGTAGAAGAAAGCAGGCTAGCTCTCTCCTTTCTCTATGTATGAGTTTAGGTCTAACGGGTTGGGAACCCTTTGCATGGGTGCCCTGGGGGATTTATATATGCCTATCCCCCAGGGGTACAATGGTAATCTGGCCGGGTGTAGGACCCGGCTGTCAGCGTCTCTGGCCGCCGGCTTCTCCGCCGGCTGCTGGGCCCCGCCGCCTGGTGGGCCCCGCCGACTGGTCTGGTACGGGGCCGACAGGCTGCTCCTGCCGCTCGCGGGTCTTGTCGGCTGCTTGCTACTGTAGCCATAATGCTAATGACGCATACTTGGTCAGGGAAGCGTGGCTACACTCCGGCCGCCTGGTGGGAGATCACTGTAGCCACACCGTGTCTCATCTGGTTAATGGTGCATGGACCCCGAGGGAGGAGTGGGCCGCCTGCTAGAGGCCGGCCTCCCTCGGGTCCGACTGGTCAGGCTTCCGCCGCCTTCCGGGCTCTCGCTGCCTGGTAGGGCCCGCCACCTGCAGGCCGTACCGACAGGCCGTCGTGGGAGCAGGGCTCCGCCTGATAGGAATGATGTCAAGGGTGGAGTGGCAACAGTGCCGCGTCATGCAGAGATCTCCGCCGGTACAGGGCACTATGGCCGCGCCGTGCCCTGGATAGGGGGGTGATGGGCTATACTGTAGCCACATCCTATCTTGTCTTCTTTATGGGGGCGCAGACTTTGAGGGCATCGTCGGCCGCCTGCTAGGAGCCGGCCTCTCTGGAGGCTGCCTGCTAGGAGTCGGCCCGTCTTGGTGCCATCTTCTGGTGCTTGGCCGTCTTCTGGCAGCCGGCCACTTGAGCCACCCGGGCAACATAAGGCGGCGCTTTATTCTGGACGTTCGAGGGGCGCAACCGGCCCAATGTCTTGAAAGGCTCAGGGGCTCAGGTTAGGCTACCCGTGGCCCATTAATCCGACAGTAGTCCCCGAAGCTGGTGTGGCATCGCGGCTGACAAGTAGAGAAGCCTCAGCAGTTTCCTTCTCCGAGTGCTCTTGCTGAGTGCTTCGTTCGTCCCCTGGTGCGCCGCCTGCTGGGTGTCGGACGCGTCCAGGCGGCTTTGTGTGATGATTTCGAATTCCAAGGCGGGAAACAGGTGGCGTGCCTGTTGAGCCTCTAGGCCCGCCGCCCGCCGTAAGCACGCCACGCGGCGCCAGCCAGCCGGGCCAGCCTGCCAACCCATGCGCATGAAGGGACGCCACAGCAGGCTGGGCCCGCCACTACCGGGCCTCGGCGCGCGGGCGGATCCACCGCGGCCGAGGCAAACGGTTGCGGTTCCGCGCGGAGTTACTGCGCGCAATAATCGCAGGGTCGTGGGGTCATGGGCGCAGTTGATCCCACGATCCCACGCCCCGCCCCCTTGGCTTCGTAGCCCAAGGGCTATAAGTAGGGGGAGGAGGGGGAGCGGCGGAGCATGCGCGCCCTCCTCTCCCTTCGCCATTTTTATCTTCTTCCTCCCCTTGCTGCTGCCGCACCTCCGTGCTCCGCCGAGGCGCCACCGCAGCTTGCAGTCGTTGGGCTCCTGCGCCATCAAGCTCCTTGCTCCGTCGAGCTCGGTCTCCATGGCGTGCGAGAAGGGAGGGGACTAGGATGGCTCGCTTGTGATCGACGACCATCTTGCCTTCCTCCGCGCCACACGGCGGTTGCCCGGCGAGGGTTTCGTCAAGGTGCCCGTGCCGCCGAAGAAGGAGATCTCGCCGTTGCCGCAAGGAGGCGAGCGGGTCGTCTTCCGCTCGCACTTCCTCCGCGCCTTCGGCCTGCCGGCGAGCGGATTCTTTCGCTCCTTCATGGAGTTCTATCATCTTCAGCCGCATCACTTGACGCCCAACACCGTGACGCTGCTATCCGCCTTCGTCACGGCGTGCGAGGGTTACCTCGGCATCCTTCCCACCATCGAGTTGTGGGGAGCCTTCTTCTACACCAAACTGGGCACCTCCGCCAAGGAGAAGGCGGCCCAGTGTGGTGCCTTCGTCGCGGTGCGCCGGCCATCGGTGAAGAATGCCTTCCCCGCCATCAAGCTGTCACAGTCGGTGAAACTGTTGCAGAAATCATATTTCTACGTGGAGAACGTCGACCCGACAATCGACTTCATCAACTTGCCGCCCTACGAAGCCGGCCCTCCGGCTGAGCCTCGGACCAACTGGGGCTACAAGCCGAAGCCCATATCGGCCGACGCCACCGCCGCCATCAACCGGCTCCGGGTGCTGACGGAGGCGGAGGGTTTCATGGCATCCGACCTGTTGGTCGCCTTTGTCGAGCGCCGGGTTCTCCCGCTCCAAAGGCCGGCCTCATCTGATCTGTCGGATGAGCGGGCACCGCGACCCGAGCCAGATGTGCATGAGGGACATGCCGACTGCCGAGGTGGCCCGGATGGTGAACGAGATCTCCGACCTCAAGCTGTCGGAGGGGTCTTGGCGGTTCGGCAAGCGGCCATACTCCCGCGCCAACTGAGGGAGTCCTGGATTACGTGGTCCTCGGACAGCCGGACTATATCCTTTGGCCGGACTGTTGGACTATGAAGATACAAGATTGAAGACTTCGACCTGTGTCCGGATGGGACTCTCCTTGGCGTGGAAGGCAAGCTTGGCAATACAGATATTTGGATCTCCTCCCTTGTAACCGACTCTGTGTAACCCTAACCCCCTCCGGTGTCTATATAAACCGGAGGGTTTAGTCCGTAGGGCAACAACAATCATACCATAGGCTAGCTTCTAGGGTTTAGCCTCTACGATCTCGTGGTAGATCAACTCTTGTAATACTCATATCATCAAGATCAATCCAGTAGGAAGTAGGGTATTACCTCCATCGAGAGGGCCTGAACCTGGGTAAACATTGTGTCCCCCGCCTCCTGTTACCATCCGCCTTAGACGCACAGTTCGGGACCCCCTACCCGAGATCCGCCGGTTTTGACACCGACACCAACCCGCCGACTGTTGTAAGTTCTTCCACTCTTTCTTTTTAGTACTTGTCTCGGTCTTGATCTTGGTCTTGAACTGTTGGTCTTTGAACGTAGATCTATATGTCTCCGATGACGGCCGCCGTCGTAGGGCCGGGTGGAAACTACCAGCCGGACCGGGAGGTGAGTGATGTGGACGACCCCGACTTGGGGGGCGGGCGCCCTGGAGGACGACGCCATAGGCGGCGGCGACGGAGCAGGCGGCTCCAAAGACGGAGGCGGCCTCGAAACCTGGCCCGATGATGATGAAGAGGACGAGCTGCGCCCTGCGCGAGGCGCCGGCAAGGCGGACGTGGGCCGCTCCGCCGAGCCGACTGCTCGAGGCAGCACGCGTAAGCTTAAACAGGGCGTCGTCTTGTTTGGCAGCGCAACGAAGAAGGCCAAGAACTCGACCACCGCGACCAGGCGGAAGGAGGCCGCCGCGAAGGCGACCAAGTTTCAGAAGCTCCCGAAGGCGCCTCCCATGGTGTCAGCGTAAGTACCTTTTTCTTATGCTTTCCTTTCTTGTTGGCTCCGTCTGAGCTTCCTCTCTTCATTTTTGTTGACTTAGGGCTCCGCTCTCACTTGAGAAGTCGGCCGCCGCCTCCGTCATTGGGTCTGCGGAGACCTCCACCACCACCCGGCGAATCGACCCTGCGGCCGACCTCTGGGAGGCAAAAGAAAGAAATGTGCGTGAAGCGCGCGAGGAGCAGGAAGCCGCCCGCCTGGAGAAGGCGGAGGCAGACAAGGCGGAGGCCACCACGCTGAAGAAGCTGGCGGAGGCCGAGGCTGATGCCGCAGCGAAGAAGCGGCTTGAAGAAGCCGCGCGCCGCCAGGAGCCGCTATTCGTCGTTCCCCTGAATTTCGCGCCGCCACCACCAGATTTCACTGCGCCGACTGGGGGAGCCGGCGACGAGCATCCAGTCATGGTGGGGGGAGGTGGCGATGTTGTTATGCCGGATGTGGCCGTGCCTCCGCCACCATCATCTGGAGGGGCGCAAGACAAGCAGCCGGCCGCCCCGCCGGCGCCACCAGCCGGAAACGAGGTGGTGACGGGCCCAACTCCTGAGGCCCGCACACCAACGCGTTGTCGTCTCGCGAAGGCGACTTCGGCGCCACGACCGCTGGAAGCCGGTGCCGCGAGTTCGGCAATCCCAGACGCCGAAGCAACCAGCGCCGTGCCCACTGACTGGGTGCGTGGAGGCGGGACGGGAGCCTTAAACCAGGCGATTCTTGACGTCCAGGCCAAACTCCGAGTTGAGGCCGACGCTCTTAAGCATTGCAACAAGGCGTTCTTGGATTCGCGATCGGCCATTCAGGTATGTTTCTTACTTCTTCATCTTTGGTTCTTGTATTTCTCTGTGGGGGCGCGCCAGCACACCCACTGGGTGTAGCCCCCAAGTTTCGGGCCGGCTGCTGAGCAGGCGGCTCAAAACTATAATTGGCAAGGTCCGAGTGCTAACTTTGTCTGACATCAATTTTAATCCTTGGAGATTTCAATTTTATTCGTTCCACGAATAATAGAAACAAGCCTGGGGGCGACGCTGCGGACATGTTGTTGTTTAATGAAATCATTCGAGCGTAGTCTCTGATGGAGCTACCTGTGAAGGGCAGAACATATACCTGGAGCAATATGCAAGACGACCCCCTGCTCGAACAACTCGATTGGTTCTTTTCTTCCTCTTGTTGGACTACCTCCTTCCCAAACACGATGGTCCTGCCATTGGGGAAACCGGTGTCTGATCATATTCCGTGTGTGGTTACAATTGAATCTACTATCCCCAAGTCCAAACTCTTCCTCTTTGAGAATTTTTGGGTTAACCATTCTGGCTTTATGGATGTGGTTGCCGCCTCTTGGTCCAAGGCATGCCATGCCCCGAACGCTGCTGCCCGCATTTGTAAAAAACTGAAAACTCTGAGATATGATCTCAAGAGATGGAGCAGCGATATCTCAAAGCTGAAAATTATGATCCAGAACAGTAATGAATCTTTAGCTAGGATGCATAATCTCGAGGACAAAAGACCTCTATTTATCCAGGAGTCAAACTTTCGGAGGATTTTGAAATCTCACTGGCAGACACTGCTACAGTTTCAGAACGAGTACTGGAGGAAAAGATGCACGATCAGGTACTTCAGATTTGCGGATGAAAACACCAAGCTCTTTCAATCTCTGGCCACTGAGAGATATAGACATAATTCTATCGCCATGCTTCGTGATGGTGCTGTGGAAATCCATGACCACGTTGGCAAGGAAAGGGTGTTGTTCAAAACCTATAAGGATCGTTTGGGTTCCTCTAAACCCACTAACATGCGTTTTGATCTTTCTAGAATCATTCGTCGGATCGAGGGACTAGATCAATTGTCGGCACCTTTTTCCAATGAAGAGATTGATACTGTTATTAAGGAAATGCCGAGTGACCGGGCTCCGGGTCCTGATGGTTTTAATGGTTGTTTCCTTAAGAGCTGCTGGCAGATCATCAAGTCGGACTTCTATGAGCTATGCCATGCCTTTCATGCTGGAGGGCTAGATATCACCAGCATTAGTGAGGGGTATATCACCTTGATCCCTAAGAACTCTTCTCCAGAAACTGCAAATGATTATAGACCAATTACCTTAATGAATTGTTGTCTGAAAATCATCACAAAGATCTTGGCTAACCGGCTACAGAAAGTCATCCTCAAAATCATCCACAAAAACCAGTACGGTTTCATCAAAGGGAGGACAATCCAAGATTGCCTGGCGTGGTCGTTTGAATATATCCATCAATGCCATACCTCCGTGAGGGAAAACATCCTCCTCAAGTTAGACTTTGCTAAGGCGTTTGACACGATTGAGCACGCCCCCATGATGGAGATCATGATGCACATGGGTTTTGATGACAAATGGCTTGGATGGATGAAAATGATCTTTGGCTCAGGGGTTTCTTCTGTACTCCTTAATGGAGTTCCTGGTCGGAAATTCAACTGTAAATGTGGTGTGCGACAGGGGGGCCCTCTCTCACCGTTGATCTTCGTCCTTGCGGCAGACCTTCTCCAAGCAGCAATTAATGATGCTTTTGCTCGAGGACTAGTTGAGCTTCCTCTCCCTTGTGACAGGGAGGGTGACTTCCCCGTTGTCCAATACGCTGACGACACGATTTTGGTTATGCAGGCATGTCCTGAACAGGCTGCCTGTATGAAAACTATCTTCGAGGATTATGCTATTTCGATTGGGCTGAAGATCAATTTTCAGAAATCAACTCTTATACCCATTAACATTGATCACCAGCGTGCTTGTGAACTGGCTGGGGTTTTTGGTTGTTCTGTTGGTTCCATGCCCTTCACCTACCTCGGCCTGCCAATGGGCACGACGAGGCCAAGTGTTCTCGATCTTATGCCGCTAGTAAATGCAGTCGAGAGGAAGACGTCCACTGCGTTGTCGCTGATGTCATCCGGGGCCAAACTGACCTTGGTCAATTCTGTTGTGACTTCGATGCTGATATATGCAATGTGCACAATCAAATTGCACCCAAAGGTGATCGAGCATTTGGACAAACTGCGTAGATATTGCCTCTGGGCAAAAAACTCTGATGATGGGGTCCAGAATAACTCCCTTGCGGCCTGGGAACTTGTTTGCCGCCCAAAACGCTGCGGAGGCCTTGGTGTTATTGATATCAAAACATAGAATGTTGCCCTTCTCCTAAAACATCTATTCAAATTCTATAATCATGAAGATGTCCCCTGGGTGGAGCTAGTTTGGGACGCCTACTACAGAAACAGAATACCGCATGCAACTGAGGCAGTGGGCACTTTTTGGTGGAAGGACGTGATGCAACTCAGTGGGATCTTCCGAGGGATCACCAAAGTCACCCCGGGGGATGGCTCTAGCGCTTTATTCTGGAAAGATGTTTGGTCTGATAATAGTCAGGATTCCCCACTCATGGACATGTACCCACGGGCTTTCTCATTTTGCTTGAATGAAGACGACTCCATTGCTAAGGTTCTTACTGCAACTGACCCAGCCATGATCTTTAGTCTACCTCTCTCGATCCAGGCGAGGGAGGAAATCAAAGAGATCCAGGAGGGGTTGACACAAAATCGTGTGGCCAACAACCGTTGTGACATCTGGGAATGCACGCTCGGGCGCTTCTCGTCCAAGAAATTCTATAACCATTGCTACAAGCAGGTTGTGGCAGATGAGGCGTTCGGATGGCTCTAGAAAGCCAAAAGCCCGATCAAATTCAAGATGTTTGGGTGGCTACTCCTAGTTGATCGTCTGAATACCAGGAATATGCTCAAACGCAGATATTTTGCTGTCGCGGGGGGCAACTACACATGCATGTTCTATCAAAACCCTCCCGAGGAAACTGTGGAACATCTGTTTTTCAATTGCCCCTTTAGCCAACACTGCTGGAGTAAAGTTGGATTGGCGTGGCCGATAGATGCCAACAGATTGGCTCTGCTGCGTGGGGGTAGGGATAACTGGAGGCAACCTCTTTTCATGGATATATTTCTTTTGGCTGCTTGGAGTCTATGGATGGAGAGAAACAACCAACACTTCAGAGGGATTCAGCATTCTTTCGGAGCATGGCTGGCTAGATTCAAGCATCTCTTGGAGTTGCTAACACATAACTGCAGAGAGGAACTTCGCCCCTTCCTGTCTAATTACATTGTAAATTTGGGTCACTAGGGTTGTGGATAGCTTGCATGGCCGGGGGGCCACAAAAACCCTTTTGTAACACATATGTAACTGTTCCTTTGTGAGTAATACAAAGTCAGTGGGAGCCTCTCCCACTGTCATTCACCCTAAAAAAAACTTTGTCTGATATCTTCATTGTAGGATTATCATAACCTTCACGCAGCCACTTTTAACTCCAACGTCTGAGAGCTGGACCAGTGGACCGCCGACTTGTCGGAAAGCCGGAGTAAGTCTTCGTTTTCTTTCTCTGCGGGGGCTCGCTAGCGCACCCGCGGGCTGTAGTCCCCGAGATCCGGCCCGACTGCTGGCAACTGTACTTCTTCTTTGTTGATCATTGACGTCTTTTTCTTTCTCTACCCTCGCAGAGGCCAATGCTGTCTTGCAGCAGCAGCTGGGCGAAGCCAACACCGTGTTGTGTGCCAAGGAGGCAGAGCGCAATGAGCTAGCCCAGGAGCGTGACCGATTGGCCAAGCAACTGACGGAGCAGACGGAGCTTCTTCAGAAGGTCCGGAAGGAGGCGGAGGTGAAAGAGTCCAATCTCCTCGCCGAGTTCGAGACCGAACGCTCCACCTGGACCGACAAGGAGGCGTTGCTGACCGCCGGCTTCGGCATGATTGAGGATATGGTTGATGGTAAGCTTTCTTCTTTTTTCTTTCTTTGATCTGCCGGGTGTTGATCAGGCCGGCTTCTAGCTTCTGACTTCTGGTTTCTTTGCTTTCTGCCTGAGCAGACTTCTTCCCTGGCCACTCTGGCGCTGGCAACCAGGACATTGAGGCTTATCATGAGGAGCAGAGAACCGAAGGTGCGCAGATCGCCGCCAACGCCCCCGGAGTCTTAGGAACAACTTCTCAGCATCCAGGCCCGCCTTCGGCCGGCTCATCGGATGCTGCGCCGTCTTCCGCGTGTCGGGGCCCAAGCGATCTCCACCCTGTGGCCAGACATGCCAGCTCCGCGCACTCCCAGTCGGACTGCCGACTGGCTGGAGGTGGCGGCCGGCCGTCTTGAGGCTTGTAAAGGTTCCTCGGCCCGGGCTGGAGCGCGCCGGGCCTTGGAGTTCGTCAAGACGTGGTCCCCAGGGTTAAATCTAGCCCAGTTGACCATGTTCCGGCAGGAGGCCCAGGAGGAGCTAGTGGCGGTGGAGGGCGATCTTGTCAGACGGGCAGCGGCGATCGCCGAGTACACCAACACCAGCATCTTCATTCCTGAGCTGGCTGAGAACGGTGCCGAGGCGCCACCGGAGTGGTTCAGGATGAACCCGGAGGATGACGAAGACTCAGCCGAGATGATCGACTCCAGCGACGAGGGAGAAGACGAGGAGGATGAGGAAGGCGGAGAAGATGCGCCAGAGGTCGGAGCGGACGGCCAGCCTTAGTTTGACCGCGCCTCGAACAACGAGCCGCGCTCGAGTGCGCCGACTGCTGCTAGAAGCGACCAAGCGGCGACTGACCAGCCGTCCACTCCACCAACCGGCACCTCCGACTCCGCCAGCCAGCCGGACCCCTCTGCTGCTCCCTAGGCTGCCGACTTATCTTTATTTTTCCTGCATTATCAGTCTCGACAAACTTTGTTAAATTTGCACAATTCCACCTGCGGGGTGTATTTCAAACTCTTGTTTAATGCTGGCCAAGGGGCTTTTGACATGTAAATATTCTTTCGCACAAGTTGTGCCTTTGCCGAGTTCTGACTTTTCTTGCTTTCCGCTCCTTGGCTTTTTTCCTTTGCCGCCCTCCCTTGGCTGCCTTCTTGCCAGCCAAACAGCCGCTCTGCGGACTGCTGCTGGGTCAAGTACTTAGCTGCTTTCGGGAGAGCAAGTACTTAGCCGCCTGGAGCGTTGGCAAGTTAAGTAGAAGCCGGCCGGCCGGCTGCTCGGCAGCCGGTCGATGAGGCGAGAAGCCGACTTGAACTATGTGCATGCTTTGGGTCCTTAGCCATTTTTCGTGCGGACACCCTTTCTGCCTTTAACTCCTGCCCACCGGACAGTCACTCTGCGAGCTGCGGCTTCTGGCAGGAGAAGGCTTAGGTGCCAACACACTACTTGTCCGGCTGCAGGAAGCACCGCATAGTACAAGGCGGCGAGCCCCCGGGCCGACTGGTCGAACCCGGTGCCGTGCGGAATAATGAAATAACACATTCATAGGCATAATACTTATCATATAGATAAAAGAGGGTAGCCTCCGAGCTCTTCTCGGGGGACCCGGAGTCTTCGTACTTAATACAAAAGGTAGCATGGTACATACTGCATCAACTATAAAATCTTCGAAGGAGGTTTGCGTTCCATGGCCGCTCTGTCTCCTTGCCGGAGTCGTCTCTCTTGCGTGCTCTAGGCTTCTGAGCATCGATCAGGTAGTAGGAGTCGTTACCTAAAACTTTGCTGATGATGAAGGGGCCTTCCCAAGGTGCCGAGAGCTTGTGTTGGCCGGCTGTTCGCTGGATCAGCCGGAGCACAAGGTCTCCCTCTTGGAAGGATCTTGGCTTGACCTTCCGGTTGTAGTATCGGCGTAGACTCTGCTGGTAGATGGTGGACCGGCTGAGTGCCAACAGCCGGCCCTCTTCCAGCAGATCGACGCCGTCTTCTCGTGCTTATTTTGCCTCCTCTTCGGTGTACATAGTGACTCGAGGGGAGTCGAATTCTATGTCCATCGGGATGACGGCTTGATAATCCCCAAGTGCAGGGAATCATCGCAGGAATTTCCAAAGGTGGAAGTGATAAGTATGGAGTGTTGAACCCCCAAGGAGCTAAAGGTAAGATCAATATTCTCTCAAGCCCTATCTGCCACTGATACGACTCTACGTACACCGAACATTTGCTTCCAACTAACAACGGGAAATAAAACTATGTTGTGGGTATGAAGAGGATAACTTTGTATGGTATCGGAGAGCTAAAACATAAAAGTAGGTGCTGTTATCATAAAGTTAGAATATATTACTAAATATTATAAATAGCGAGTGTGGAATAATGGTGGATCGGTGTGTGGAATTGTCCTAGGCAATTGTTAACAAGACCGGTAGTCGTCATTGCAATTTCATATGAGGGAGAGGCATAAGCTAACATACTTTCTCTACTTGGATCATATGCACTTATGATTGGAACTCTAGAAAGCATCCGCAACTACTAAAGATCATTAAGGTAAAACCCAACCATAGCATTAAAGCATCAAGTCCTCTTTATTCCCATACGCAACAACCCCCTTACTCGGGTTTGTGTTTCAGTCACTCACGCAACCCACTATAAGAGAATCATAAACGTATTGCAACACCCTACAGCGGGAATCCCTCACGCTTGCGCGACACGGAGGGCACCATAGGACAGCACCAAAATAAAACATACAACTCGTACCAATCTAGATCGTCAATCCACCCAAAGACAAAGGATATCTACTCAAAACATCATAGGATGGCAACACATCATTGGACCATAATATATGGCATAAAGCACCATGTTCAAGTAGGGATTACAGCGGGGTGCGGGAGAGTGGACCGCGTAAAAGAGATGAGGATGGTGATGTTGATGAAGACGATCACCGCGGCGATGATTCCCCTCCCGATGGCACTCCGGCGCCACCAAGAGAGGGGAGGAGAGGTTCTCCCCCTTGTGCTTCCTCCTCCATGGCCTCCCCCCCTAGATGGGGAAAGGTTCTCCCTTTGGTCCTTGGCCTTCATGGCGATGATGGCCTCTCCGGGATACTACTCCATGGCCACCGGTGATGATGGCCCCCTCCGGCAGGGTGCCGGAGAGGGCCTAGATTGATTTCTCGTGGCTACAGAGGCTTGCGGCGGCGGAACTTCCGATCTAGGTTTCTTTCTGGAAGTTTGGGGTTATATAAGAGGTGTTGGAGTCGGGAACAAGTCAGGGGGTCCCCGAGGCGGCCACGAGGTAGGGGGCGCACCCAGGGGGTAGGGCGCCCCCCACCCTCGTGGTGGCCTCGGGGCTCTTCTGGCCCACTTTCGGTACTCCATGGGCTTCTTCTGGTCCAAAAATGATCTCCGTCAAATTTCAGCTCAATTGGATTCCATTTGGTTTTCCTTTTCTACGAAACTCAAAAACAAGGAAAAAACAGAAACTGGCACTGGGCTCTAGGTTAATAGGTTAGTCTCAAAAATCTTATAAATATCATATAAATGCATATAAAACATCCTAGAAGGATAATATAATAGCATGAATACTTCACAAATTATAGATACGTTGGAGACGTATCAGCATCCCCAAGCTTAATTCCTGCTCGTCCTCGAGTAGGTAAATGATAAAAGAAATAATTTATGAAGTGTGAATGCTAGCAGGTGCACAAGTTTGATCAATGATAATTTCAATCACCTTTTCTAGCATCATTATATGTCATAACAGTAGCTCATCTCTTAAAACTTTTCATGATCAAGTAACAAGCTATTCACATGTTAAAGTATAGATCATAAACTTTCTTGAAACTAACAAACTATATTCTCAGTCATCAAACAATTGCAATTCATCTTATTTTCAGGAAGGGTCTATGTCAGAGCTTTGATTTAGCAAACTCCACATACTCAACTATCATTTAATCTTTCACAATTGCTAACACTCACGCGATATTTATGGGTTCAAAGTTTTAATCGGACACAGAGAAAGATAGGGGCTTATAGATTCGCCTCCCAACCTTTTACCTCAAGGGTAATGTCAACAATAATAGTTCATGATAACTTACATCCAATTGGATTTATATATCGGGATCTTTCCAACACAATGTGCTTGCCAAAGGATAAAATGTAAAAAAGGGAAAGGTGAAGATCACCATGACTCTAGCATAAGGTAGAAGATAAAAGTAAAAGATAGGCCCTTCGCAGAGGGAAGCAGAGGTTGTCATGCGTTTTTATGGTTGGATGCACAAAATCTTAATGCAAAAGAACGTCACTTTATATTGCCACTTGTGATATGGACCTTTATTATGCAGTCCGTCGCTTTTATTTCTTCCACATCACAAGATCGTATAAAGCTTATTTTCTCCACATTAATAGATCATACATATTTAGAGGGCAATTTTTATTGCATGCACCGATGACAACTTACTTGAAGGATCTTACTCAATCCATAGGAAGGTATGGTGGACTCTCATGGCAAAACTCGTTTTAAGGGATGTTTGGAAGCACAAGTAGTATCTCTACTTGGTGCAAAGAATTTGGCTAGCATGAGGGGGAAAGGCAAGCTCAGCATGTTGGATGATCCAAGACAATATACTTTATTTCGGATATAAGAAAACATAACCCATTACGTTGTCTTCCTTGTCCAATATCAACCTTTTAGCATGTCATATTTTAATGAGTGCTCACAATTGCAAAAGATTTCCAAGATAGTATATTTATATGTGAAATCTCTCTTCCTTCAATATTCTTTCATGAATTGTTCAAGTGACCAACTCTAGGTTTGCTAACTTTCAATAAGTTTACTATCTATACTTATTAGGTGTGAAGTCACTAATCCCCATGTTATAAGCATATGAAACATATATAACTTCAGGTTTATGATATTTCAATTATTCAACCATTTACTCATAGGATATACGTGAAGCACGTGAGTAAATGACAAACTACTCCAAAAGATAATAGTGAAGGACACTGAGTAGTCAAACAATTAACTAGCCATGGGAGGATTATTTTTCATTTGATTATTCAGATCCAATGATTTTATTCAAACAGCAAGTAAAATTGAAAACATGCTCCAAGCAAAACACATATCATGTGACGAATAAAAATATAGCTCCGAGTAAGGTATACCGATAGTTTTGAAGACGAAAGAGGGGATGCCTTCCGGGGCATGCCCATGCTTAGGCGCTTGAGTCTTCCTTGAATATTACCTTGGGGTGCCTTGGGAATCCCCAAGCTTAGGGTATTTCCACTTCTTACTCTCCTCATATCGATATCTCACCCAAAGCTTGAAAACTTCAATCACACAAAACTTAACAAAACTTCGTGAGATAGGTTAGTATGATAAAGAGTAAACCATTCACTTTGGTACTGTCTAAGACAAGGTTCATAATTGTTCCCACACAATGTATACTGTACCATATCATTGCTACAATTTATATTTGAGAAATATAAGCCATAGAAACTAGAAAAAAAGCAACCTATGCAATGAAAACAGAATCGGTCAAAAACAGAACAGTCTGTAATGATCTGAACGGAAACCATACTTTTGCTACTCCAAAACTTATGAAATAAATTGGTGGACGTGAGGAATTTGTTTAGTAATCTTCTGCAAAAAGAATCAACTCAAAAGCACTCTTCTTTAAAAAATGACAGCTAATCTCGTGAGCACAAAGTTTCTGTTTTTTACAGCAAGATCACATTAACTTTCACCCAAGTCTTCCCAAAGGTCTTACTTGGCACTTTATTGAAACAAAAGCTATAAAACATGATTACTACAGTAGCTTAAGCATGTAAGCACACAAAGACAGTAAGGGTAAATATTGGGTTGTCTCCCAACAAGCGCTTTTCTTTAATGCCTTTTAGCTAGGCATGATGATTTCAATGATGCTCACATAAAAGATAAGAATTGAAACATAAAGAGAGCATCATGAAGAATATGACTAGCACATTTGAATCTAACCCACTTCCTATGCCTAGGGATTTTGTGAGAACACAATTTATAGGAACAAGAATCAACTAGCATAGGAAGGCAAAACAAGTATAACTTCTAAACTTTAAGCACATAGAGAGGAAACTTGATATTATTGCAACTCCTACAAGCATATATTCCTCCCTCATAATAATTTTCAGTAGCATCACGAATGAATTAAACAATATAACCATCACATAAAGCATTCTTTTCATGATCTACAAGCATAGAAATTTTTCTACTCTCCATATAAGAAAAATTCTTCTCATTCGGAATAGCGGGATCACTAGTTCCTAAAGTTGACACTCTTCCAAACCCACTTTAGATTATAGTATTATTCATACTCCAAAAGATATAAGTGAAGTTCATGGAGCATTCTACAATTAATATAGACTAACCAATATCCAAGCTCAAAATGTATAAGTGAAGCACACGAAGCATTCTATAAAACCATACTCAAAAGATTTAAGTGAAGCACAAAGAGCAATTCTATAAGATCATACTTAAAAGATATAAGTGAAGCACATGAAGTATTCTATAAATCAATGAAGGACTATCTCATACTAGCATGGTTCTTAAAGAAAAAGAAAAACACAAAGGACACAAATCATGTGAACAAAATAAAAACCGAGGTATACCGATAATTGTTGAAGAAGAAAGATGGGATGCCAACTGGGGCATCCCCAAGCTTAGATGATCGAGTATCCTCTTAAATATTTACTTGGGGTGCCTTGGGCATCCCCAAGCTTCAACTCTTGCCTCTCTTTATTCTTCTCACATGGGCAACTCCTCGTTCTTCGAACACTTCATCCACAAAAACTTAACAAAAACTTTGTGAGATCCGTTAGTATAACAAAGCAAATCACTACTATAAGTACTGTTGCAAACCAATTCATATTTTGTTTTTGCATTATAGATACTGTAATATAACTTTTCCATGGCTTAATCCACTGATAGAAATCGATAGTTTCATCAAAACAAGCAAGCAATGCATCAAAAACAGAATCTGTCTTAAACAGGACAGTATGTAGTAATCTGGAAGTTTAGCAAACTTCTGTAACTCCAAAAATTATGAAATAAATTTGAAAAATTTGTGCAGAAGTAATGTGAAAAAATTTTCAGATCCATTTGACTTTCCAGTAAGAAATGTAAAATCACGCGCTACAGCCAAAGTTTCTGTTTTTGTTCTGCACATAGTAAACAAGCAATCTAATCATCCTAAAACCAAAGCTTGGCACATTATTTTTATAATACCATGGATATATACAAGGGGATAATTATTTACAGAGAAACTTCCATGCAAAATTCTACATTGTTTCCGTGAGCATGAACACAAGTGCTCAAGGTCGACCCTCACTTCTTCAATGCATAACTTTCCAATCACTTCTCTTTTTGAAAAACTTTTTAGGCATGAGAGGCAAGTAATTTTTTTTGTATTTTCATTCTTTTAAATTTTTTGGATGTTTCACCCACAACTAAACAGAAACAAAAAGGAAAAACAAAATCTACTTAGTGAAGAAAGCAAACAAGCACACACGAGAATATCAACCCCACGCTATTGCTCCCCGGCAACGGTGCCAGAAAAGAGCTTGATAATCCCCAAGTGCAGGGAATCATCGGAGAAATTTCCAAAGGTCGAAGTGATAAGTATAGAGTGTCGAACCCACAAGGAGCTAAAGGTAAGATCAATATTCTCTCAAGCCCTATCTGCCACTGATACGACTCTACGTACACCGAACGTTTGCTTCCAACTAACAACGGGAAATAAAACTACGTTGTGGGTATGAAGAGGATAACTTTGTATGGTATCGGAGAGCTAAAGCATAAAAGTAGGTGCTGTTATCATAAAGTTAGAATATATTACTAAATATTATAAATAGCGAGTGTGGAATAATGGTGGATCGGTGTGCGGAATTGTCCTAGGCAATTGTTAACAAGACAGGTAGTCGTCATTGCAATTTCATATGAGGGAGAGGCATAAGCTAACATACTTTCTCTACTTGGATCATATGCAATTATGATAGGAACTCTAGCAAGAATCCGCAACTAGTAAAGATCATTAAGATAAAACCCAACCATAGCATTAAAGCATCAAGTCCTCTTTATTCCCATACGCAACAACCCCCTTACTCGGGTTTGTGTTTCAGTCACTCACGCAACCCACTATAAGAGAATCATAAACGTATTGCAACACCCTACAGCGGGAATCCCTCACGCTTGCGCGACACGGAGGGCACCATAGGACAGCACCAAAATAAAACATACAACTCGTACCAATCTAGATCATCAATCAACCCAAAGAAAAAGGATATCTACTCAAAACATCATAGGATGGCAACACATCATTGGATCATAATATGTGGCATAAAGCACCATGTTCAAGTAGGGATTACAGCGGGGTGTGGGAGAGTGGACCGCGTAAAAGAGATGAGGATGGTGATGATGATGGTGATGTTGATGAAGACGATCACCGCGGCGATGATTCCCCTCCCGATGGCACTCCGGCGCCACTGAGAGAGAGGAGGAGAGGTTCTCCCCCTTGTGCTTCCTCCTCCATGGCCTCCCCCCTAGATGGGGAAAGGTTCTCCCTCTGGTCATTGGCCTTCATGGCGATGATGGCCTCTCCGGGATACTCCTCCATGGCCACCGATGATGATGGCCCCCTCTGGCATGGTGCCGGAGAGGGCCTAGATTGATTTCTCGTGGCTACAGAGGCTTGCGGCGGCGGAACTTCCGATCTAGGTTTCTTTCTGGAAGTTTGGGGTTATATAAGAGGTGTTGGAGTCAGGAACAAGTCAGGGGGGTCCCCGAGGCGGCCACGAGGCAGGGGGGCGCGCCCAGGGGGGTAGGGCACGCCCCCACCCTCGTGGTGGCCTCTGGGCTCTTCTGGCCCACTTCCGGTACTCCGTGGGCTTCTTCTGGTCCAAAAATGATCTCCGTCAAATTTTAGCTCAATTGGACTCCGTTTGGTTTTCCTTTTTTGTGAAACTCAAAAGCAAGGAAAAAACAAAAACTGGCACTGGGCTCTAGGTTAATAGGTTAGTCCCAAAATCATATAAAATATCGTATAAATGCATATAAAACATCCTAGAAGGATAATATAATAGCATGAATACTTCATAAATTATAGATACGTTGGAGACGTATCACGGCTTCGGCACCGTAGACAAGGAAGAAAGGCGTGAAGCCGGTTGACTTGTTCGGAGTTGTGCGCAAGCTCCAGAGGACGGCCGGCAGCTCGTCGAGCCAGCAGCCAGCCGAACGCTCTAGAGGCTCGACCAGTCAGGGCTTGATGCCGGACAAAATGAGGCTGTTTGCTCGCTCTACTTGGCCGTTTAACTGCTGATGGGCAACGGACACTAAGTCCAGTCGGATGCCCTGCGTCGCGCAGAAACGAGCCAAGGCGCCTTTGGCAAAGTTCGTGCCGTTGTCGGTGATGATGCTGTGTGGTATGCCATACCGAATGGTGATGTTAGCGATGAAAGTCACATCAGTCGGACCATTCAATTTCTTAATTGGCTTTGCTTCTATCCATTTGGTGAATTTGTCCACAGCGACAAGCAGATGAGTCATGCCGCCGCGTGTTGTCTTGAATGGTTCCACCATGTCCAGCCCCCAGACTGCAAAGGGCCAGGCAATGGGGATGGTCTTGAGTGCAGAACCCGGCAAATGTGGCTTGGAGCGGAACTTCTGGCACCCTTTACACTTCTGGACCAAGTCTTTGGCATCTTCTAGAGCAGTTGGCCAGAAAAAACCATGGCGGAAAGCTTTGGCAACAACTGATCTTGAAGCCGCGTGGTGACCACACTCGCCTTGGTGGATATCTTTGAGGATTGCTTGGCCTTGCTCCGGCTCCACGCAGCGCTGGTACACACCAGTGACACTGTGCCTCACAAGTTCTCTGTTGACAATGGTGTACGCTGCCGCCCGACGTTGCACTTGTCGGGCCGAGATCTCATCAGTCGGCAGCTCTTTATTTACCAGAAAGTTGAGGATGGGTTGCGCCCATGAAGGTGCTGCTATTTCTTCGACTGCCAGAACTGCAACTTGCACGAGGGTGGTTGGGCTGGGAGGCGGCGGGTTGGAGTTGACTGCCGCTTGCTGTGTCGATGAAGTCGCCGGGCCGACTGCTGCAGTCCCCGGGCCGGGCTCTGAAGTCCCCGGACCGGGTGCGACTGCCGCCGCCCCCGAGCCGCCTGCTGAAGTCCCCGAGCCGGCTGCTGGGGTTCCCAAGTCGGATCCGACTGCTTCGGGAGGAGCCGGCACGAAGATGGAGTCTGATTCTGGTGACGGCTTGACAGACGGCTTGAGGAGGCGTTGCAGGGCGACGCCGACTGGTATTGCTTGCCGGGTGGAGCCAATCCGTGCCAGAGCGTCAGCTTGCTCGTTGTCGTTTCGTGGCACATGGAGGAACTCGCACCCTTCGAAGTATCCACTGAGTTGCTGGACAAGGAAGCGGTAGCTTGCCATATTTGCATCTTTGGCGTCCCAGTCGCCTGACGACTGCTGGACCACCAAGTCGGAGTCTCCATAGCACAGGATCCGGCGAATGCCGAGTTCCTTGGCAAGCCGGAGCCCGTGTATGAGTGCTTCATATTCAGCTACATTGTTGGAGGCGGCAAAGTGAATTTGCAACACATATCTGAGCTTGTCGCCTTTGGGAGAGGTGAGGACAATGCCGGCTCCCAAACCGGTGCGCATCTTGGAACCATCAAAGTGCATCCGCCAATGGGTGGAGTCCGGCGCTTGCGGCAAGTACTGGGTCTTGGCCCAGTCGACGAGGAAGTCGGCCAGTGCTTGTGACTTGATGGCGGTGAGAGGCTGGTAGTAGATGGTGTAGGGGGCCAAATCTATGGCCCATTTGGCCACTCGGCCTGAAGCATCTCGGCTCCCAATGATCTCGGCAAGTGGAGCAGTGTAGACAACAGAGATTGGGTGCTCTTGAAAGTATGGCTTCAGCTTCTTGGCGGCATAATGCACGCCGTAGCACATCTTCTAATAATGGGGGTAGTTCTGCTTGGAGGCGGACAATACTTCACTCAAGTAATATACCGGCCTTTAGACCGGTAGTGCTTTGCGGTCTTCCTTCCGCTCCACAACTATGACTGTGCTGACCACCCGGCTAGTGGCGGTAATGTAGAGAAGCATGGGATCCTTAGCAGTCGGAGCCGCCAGGACAAGCGGAGTGGTCAACATCTTCTTGAGCTGGAGAAAAGCTTCATCCGCCTTGTCGTTCCACTCAAAAAAGTGGTTTTCTTCATGAGCTGGTACAGGGAAAGAGCCTTCTCGCCCAGCCGACTGATGAAAAGGCTGATAGATGCCAAGCAGCCGGTAAATTTTTGCACATCCAGCAGTCGGGTGGGTACCTCCATCCTCTCGATGGCTTTGATCTTCACCGAGTTGCACTCTATGCCGCGCTTAGAGACCAGGAAGCCAAGAAGCTGGCCGGCTGGTACTCCAAAGACGCATTTCTCTGGGTTGATCTTGATTTGAAAACGGCACAAGTTTTCAAAGGTTTCCTTGAGGTCTTCTAGCAGCGTGCCATGCTTCTCTGTCTTCACCACGACGTCGTCCACATAGACGTGGGCGTTTCTGCCGAGTTGCTTGAGGAGACACTTCTGCATGCAACGCTGAAATGTGGCGCCGGCGTTCCTCAAGCCGAACGTCATGGTCAGGTAGCAGAAGGCTACGAATGGCATGATGAAGGCGGTCTTCAGCCTGTCGGCCGGGTTCAGCTTGATCTGATGATACCCTGAGTAGGCATCCAAAAAACTCAACAGCTCGCATCTGGCTGTGGAATCTATCACTTGGTCGATTCTTGGCAAAGCGAATGGGTCTTTGGGGCAAGCTTTGTTGAGGCTGGTATAATCAATACACATGCGCCACTGTTTATTCTTCTTCAGTACAAGGACTGGGTTGGCTAACCATTCTGGGAAGAACAATTCCATAATGAAGCCGGCTGCTAGAAGCCGAGCTATCTCTTCTCCAACGACTCTTCTCTTCTCTTCTGACAGACGGCGCAAGGGCTGCCTGACCGGCTTGGCATCAGGTCGAACATGTAGCTTGTGCTCAGCGAAATCCATCAGAACACCTGGCATGTCCTTGGGAGACCATGCAAAGATGTCCTGATTCTCACAGAGGAAATCGACAAGCTCGCTTTCCTATTTGCTGTCAAGGATTGCGCCTACGACAGCGTGTCTCTCTGGGTGCCCTGGGTCCAAAGGTATCTTCTTTGTTTCTTTCGCCGGTTTGAACGAGCCCTCAGCTTCCGACTCCTTGGGGTTGGGCGACATTTCCGGCTGCTTGCCTGCCATTGCCACAACCCGGTCAAGGAGCCGCTTCTCTGCTGCGATCACAAGGGACTCGGCTAGCCGGCTGCTGTCTGCTGCACAGGCAGACGACTTCTTGTAGTCCCCGACTATGGTTATGACTCCCTTGGTGCTCGGCATCTATATCTTGAGGTAAGCATAGTGGGGGACCGCCATGAACTTGGC
This sequence comes from Aegilops tauschii subsp. strangulata, assembly GCF_002575655.3. Lineage (NCBI taxonomy): Eukaryota > Viridiplantae > Streptophyta > Magnoliopsida > Poales > Poaceae > Aegilops > Aegilops tauschii. The sequence continues at coordinate 8,685,436 of NC_053039.3, forward strand.
CAGAGCAGGCTGGCCAAGTAGCGCATGATAGGGGCTCTCTGTTGGAGATATGCCCTAGAGGCAATAATAAAATGGTTATTATTGTATTTCCTTGTTCATGATAATTGTCTATTGTTCATGCTATAATTGTATTAACTGGAAACCGTAATACATGTGTGAATACATAGACCACAACATGTCCCTAGTAAGCCTCTAGTTGACTAGCTCGTTGATCAATAGATGGTTATGGTTTCCTGACCATGGACATTGGATGTCATTGATAACGGGATCACATCATTAGGAGAATGATGTGATGGACAAGACCCAATCCTAAGCATAGCACAAGATCGTGTAGTTCGTTTGCTAAGAGCTTTTCTAATGTCAAGTATTGTTTCCTTAGACCATGAGATTGTGCAACTCCCGGATACTGTAGGAATGCTTTGGGTGTACCAAACGTCACAACGTAACTGGGTGGCTATAAAGGTGCATTACAGGTATCTCCGAAAGTGTCTGTTGAGTTGGCACGAATCGAGACTGGGATTTGTCACTCCGTATGACGGAGAGGTATCTCTGGGCCCACTCGGTAATGCGTCATCATAATGAGCTCAATGTGACTATGGAGTTAGCCACGGGATCATGCGTTACGGAACGAGTAAAGAGACTTGCCGGTAACGAGATTGAACAAGGTATAGGGATACCGACTATCGAATCTCGGGCAAGTAACATACCGAATGACAAAGGGAATTGTATACGGGATTGATTGAATCCCCGACATCGTGGTTCATCCGATGAGATCATCGTGGAACATGTGGGAGCCAACATGGGTATCTAGATCCCGCTGTTGGTTATTGGCCGGAGAACGTCTCGGTCATGTCTGCATGGTTCCCGAACCCGTAGGGTCTACACACTTAAGGTTCGGTGACGCTAGAGTTGTTATGGGAAATAGTATGTGGTTACCGAAGGTTGTCCGGAGTCCCGGATGAGATCCCGGACATGACGAGGAGCTCTGGAATGGTCCGGAGGTGAAGATCGATATATTGGACAAAGGGTATTGGAGTCCGGAATTGTTCCGGGGGTACCAGGCTATGGCCAGCATGTCCGAAAGGGGTTTCGGAGGCCCCGGCAAGCGTTGGGGGGCCTTATGGGCCAAGGGGAAGGGGAAAACCAGCCCACTAAGGGGCTGTGCGCCCCTCCCAACCCCTCTCACGTAACCAGAAGAGGTAGGGGCGCCACCCCTAGGGTAGCCGCCCCTCCCGGCCTGGGGGGCAAGTTTCCTAGGGGGTGGGGGCGCCCAAACCCATCTAGGGTTTCCCCTGGCCGCCGCCTCCTCCTCTAGATCCATCTAGAGGGGCCGGCCCCCTCTCCCCTTTCCCCTATATATAGTGTGGGGGTGGGAGGGCAGCCACACCCTTGCCTTGGCGCTGCCCCCTTCCTCCTCATACATCTCATCCTCCTCCGTAGTGCTTGGCGAAGCCCTGCCGGAGAACCACGAGCTCCATTGCCACCATGCCGTCGTGCTGCTGGATTCTCCCACAACCTCTCCTCTCCCCTTGCTGGATCAAGAAGGAGGAGACGTCCCCGGGCTGTACGTGTGTTGAACGCGGAGGCGCCATCCGTTCGGCGCTAGATCGGATCTTCCGCGATTTGAATCGCTGCGAGTACGACTCCATCAACCGCGTTCTTCTAACGCTTCCGCTTAGCGATCTTCAAGGGTATGAAGATGAACTCCCTCTCTCTCGTTGCTAGCATCTCCTAGATTGATCTTGGTGACACGTAGGAAAATTTTGAATTATTGCTACGTTACCCGACAGTGGCATCATGAGCTAGGTCTATGCGTAGATTCTATGCACGAGTAGAACACAAAGTAGTTGTGGGCGATGATTTGTTCAATTTGCTTGCTGTTACTAGTCTTATCTTGATTCGGCGGCATTGTGGGATGAAGCGGCCCGGACCGACCTTACACGTACACTTACGTGAGACAGGTTCCACCGACTGACATGCACTTGATGCATAAGGTGGCTAGCGGGTGTCTGTCTCTCCCACTTTAGTCGGATCGGATTCGATGAAGAGGGTCCTTATGAAGGGTAAATAGCAATTGGCAGATCACCATTGTGGCTTTTGCGTAGGTAAGAAACGTTCTTGCTAGAAACCCATAGCAGCCACGTAAAACATGCAACAACAATTAGAGGATGTCTAACTTGTTTTTGCAGGGTATGCGATGTGATGTGATATGGCCAAAAGGATGTGATGAATTATATATATGTGATGTATGAGATTGATCATGTTCTTGTAATAGGAATCACGACTTGCATGTCGATGAGTATGACAACCGGCAGGAGCCATAGGAGTTGTCTTAATTTATTGTATGACCTGCGTGTCAATGAAAAACGCCATGTAATTACTTTACTTTATTGCTAACCGTTAGCCATAGTAGTAGAAGTAATAGTTGGCGAGAAAACTTCATGAAGACACGATGATGGAGATCATGATGACGGAGATCATGGTGTCATGCCGGTGACGAAGGTGATCATGCCGCGCCTCGAAGATGGAGAGCAAAAGGCGCAAGATGATACTGGCCATATCATGTCACTTTATGATTTGCATGTGATGTTTGTCATGTTTACATCTTATTTGCTTAGAACGACGGTAGCATAAATAAGATGATCCCTCACTAAAATTTCAAGAGATGTGTTCCCCCTAACTGTGCACCATTGCGAAGGTTCGTTGTTTCGAAGCACCACGTGATGATCGGGTGTGATAGATTCTAACGTTCGCATACAACAGGTGTAAGCTAGATTTACACATGTGAAACACTTAGGTTGACTTGACGAGCCTAGCATGTACAGGCATGGCCTCGGAACACAAGAGACCGAAAGGTCGAACATGAGTCGTATAGTAGATACGATCAACATGGAGATGTTCACCGTTGATTACTAGTCCGTCTCACGTGATGATCGGACACGGTCTAGTCGATTCGGATCATGTATCACTTAGATGACTAGAGGGATGTCTATCTAAGTGGGAGTTCATTAAATAATCAAATGAACTTAATTATCATGAACATAGTCAAAAGGTCTTTGCAAATTATGTCATAGCTTACGCTTTGGTTCTACTATTTAAGATATGTTCCTAGAGAAAATTTAGTTGAAGGTTGATAGTAGAAATTATGCGGACTGGGTCCGTAAACTGAGGATTATCCTCATTGCTGTGCAGAAGGCTTATGTCCTTAATGCACCGCTCGGTGTGCTGAACCTCGAGCGTCGTCTGTGGATGTTGCGAACATCTGACATACACGTTTTGATGACTACGTGATAGTTCAGTGCGTAATGCTAACAGTTTAGAATTGAGGCGCCAAAGACGTTTTTGAAACGTCGCAGAACATATGAGATGTTCCAAGGACTGAAATTGGGATTTCAGACTAGTGCCCACGTCAAGAGGTATGAGACCTCTGACAAGTTTCTTAAGCCTGCAAACTAAGGGAGAAAAGGTCAATCGTTGAGCATGTGCTCAGGTTGTCTGAGTACTACAATCGCTTGAATCGAGTGGGAGTTAATCTTCCATGATAGTGATGGTTCTCCATAGTCACTGCCACCAAGCTTTAGAGCTTCGTGATGAACTGTAACATATCAGGGATAGACATGATGATCCTTGAGCAACTCGCGATGTTTGACACCGCGAAAGTAGAAATCAAGTAGGAGCATCAATTGTTGATGGTTAGTAAAACCACTAGTTTCAAGAAGGGATACTTCATGAAACGGCAAATCAGTTGCTGCTCTAGTGAAGAAACCCAAGGTTGAACCCAAACCCGAGACTAAGTGCTTCTGTATTGAGGGGAACGGTCACTGAAGCAGAACTACCCTAGATACTTGGTAGATGAGAAGGCAGGCAAGGTCGACAGAAGTATATTGGATATACATTATATTAATGTGTACTTTACTGGTACTCCTAGTAGCACCAGGGTATTAGATACCGGTTCGGTTGCTAAGTGTTGGTAACTCGAAATAAAAAGCTATGGAATAAACGGAGACCAGCTAAAGGTGAGATGACGATATGTGTTGGAAGTGTTTCCAAGGTTGATGTGATCGAGCATCACATGCTCCCTCTACCATCGAGATTGGTGTTAAACCTAAATAATTGTTATTTGGTGTTTGCGTTGAGCATAGACATGATTGGATTATGTTTATCGCAATACGGTTATTCATTTAAGGAGAATAATGGTTACTCTGTTTATTTGAATAATACCTTCAATGGTCTTGCACCTAAAATGAATGGTTTATTGAATCTCGATCATAGTGATACACATGTTCATGCCAAAAGATATAAAATAGTAATGATAGTACCACATACTTGTGGCACTGCCATTTGAGTCATATTGGTATAAAACGCATGAAGAAGCTCCATGTTGATGGATCTTTGGACTCACTCGTTTTTGAAAAGATTGAGACATGCGAACCATGTCTATTGGTAGATATGCATGAAGAAACTCCATACAGATGGATCGTTTGGACTCACTTGATTTTGAATCACTTGAGACATGCAAATCATAACACATGGGCAAGATGACTGAAAGGCCTCGTTTTCAGTAAGATGGAACAAGAAAGCAACTTGTTGGAAGTAATATATTTTGATGTGCGCAGTCCAATGAGTGCTGAGACATGTAGTGGATATCGTTATGTTCTTACTTCACAGATGATTTGAGTAGATGCTGAGTGTATTTACTTGATGAAACACAAGTCTGAATTATTGAAAGGTTCAAGTAATTTCAGAGTGAAGTTGAAGATCGTCGTGACAAGAGGATAAAATGTCTGTGATATGATCATAGAGATGAATATCTGAGTTACGAGTTTGGCACACAATTAAGACATCATGGAAATTGTTTCACAACTAATACCGCCTGGAACACCATAGTGTGATGGTGTGTCCGAACATCATAACTGCACCCCATTGGATATGGTGCATACCATGATGTCTCTTATCAAATTACCACTATCATTTATGGGCTAGGCATTAGAGACAACCGCATTCACTTTAAATAGGGCACCACGCAATTCCGTTGAGACGACACCGTATGAACTATGGTTTAGAGAAACCTAAGCTGTCGTTTCTTAAAAGTTTGAGGATGCGACGCTTATGTGAAAAAGTTTCAGGCTGATAAGCTCGAACCCAAAGTGGATAAATGCATCTTCATAGAATACCCAAAACAGTTGGGTATACCTCCTATTTCAGACCCAGAAGCAAAGTGATTGTTTCTAGAAACAGGTCCTTTCTCGAGGAAAAGTTTCTCTTGAAAGAATTGAGTGGGAGGATGGTGGAGACTTGATGAGGTTATTGAACCATCACTTCAACTAGTGTGTAGCAGGGCACAGGAAGTTGTTCATGTGGCACCTACACCAATTGAAGTGGAAGCTTATGATAGTGATCATGAAACTTCGGATCAAGTCACTACCAAACCTCGTAGGTCGACAAGGATGTGTACTACTTCAGAGTTGTACGTAATCCTGTCTTGGAAGTCATGTTGCTAGACAACAATGAACGTACGAGCTATGGAGAAGCGATGGTAGGCCCAGATTCCGACGAATGGCTCGAGGCCATAAAATCCGAGAGAGGATCCATGTATAAAAACAAAGTATAGACTTTGGAAGAACTACTTGATGGTCGTAAGGCTGTTGGGTGCAGATGGATTTTAAAAGGAAGACGGACAATGATGGTAAGTGTCACCATTAAGAAAGCTCGACTTGTCGTTAAGAAGTTTTCCGACAAGTTCAAGGAGTTGACTCCGATGAGACTTTCTCACTCGTAGCGATGCTAAGAGTATGTTGGAATTATATTAGCAGTTACTGCATTATTTATGAAATCTTGCAGATAGGATGTCAAAACGTTGTTTCCTCGACGATTTTCTTGAGGAAAGGTTGTATGTGATACAACCAGAATGTTTTGTCAATCCTGAAAGATGCTAACAAGTATGCAAAGCTCCAGCAATCCTTCTAAGGACTGGAGTAAGCATCTCGGAGTTGGAATTTACGCTTTGATGAGATGATCAAAGATTTTGGGTTTTTACAAAGTTTATGAGAAACTTGTATTTCCAAAGAAGTGAGTGGGAGCACTATAGAATTTTTGATGAGTATATGTTGTTGACATATTGTTGATCAGAAATGATGTAGAATTTCTGAAAAGCATACAGGGTTATTTGAAAAGTGTTTTTCAATGGAAAACCTGGATTAAGCTACTTGAACATTGAGCATCAAGATCTATAAGGATAGATGAAAAACGCTTAATAATACTTTCAAATGAATACATACCGTGACAAGATTTTGAAGGAGTTCAAAATAGATCAGCAAAGAAGGACTTCTTGGCTGTGTTACAAGGTGTGAGTATTGAGTAAGACTCAAGACCTGACCACGGCAGAAGAGATAGAAAGGACGAAGGTTGTCCCCTATGCTTTAGACGTAGGCTCTATAGTATGCTATGCTGTGTACCGCACCTGAAGTGTGCCTTGCCATGAGTTAGTCAAGGGGTACAAGAGTGATCCAGGAATGGATCACATGACAGCGGTCGAACTTATCCTTAGTAACTAGTGGACTAAGGAATTTTCTCGATTATGGAGGTGGTAAAAGAGTTCGTCGTAAAGGGTTACGTCGATACAAACTTTTACACTAATCCGGATGACTCTGAGTAGTAAACCGGATTTGTATAGTAGAGCAGTTATTTGGAATAGCTCCAGTAGCGCGTGGTAGCTGCATCTACAAGATGACATAGAGATTTGTAAAGCACACATGGATCTGAAAGGTTCAGACCCATTGACTAATAACCTCTCTCACAAGCGAGATATGAACAAACCCCATGGGTGTTGGATTCATTACGATCACATAGTGATGTGAACTAGATTATTGACTCTAGTGCAAGTGGGAGACTGTTGGAGCTTTGCCCTAGAGGCAATAATAAAATGGTTATTATTGTATTTCCTTGTTCATGATAATTGTCTATTGTTCATGCTATAATTGTATTAACTGGAAACCGTAATACATGTGTGAATACATAGACCACAACATGTCCCTAGTAAGCCTCTAGTTGACTAGCTCGTTGATCAATAGATGGTTATGGTTTCCTAACCATGGACATTGGATGTCATTGATAACGGGATCACATCATTAGGAGAATGATGTGATGGACAAGACCCAATCCTAAGCATAGCACAAGATCGTGTAGTTCGTTTGCTAAGAGCTTTTCTAATGTCAAGTATTGTTTCCTTAGACCATGAGATTGTGCAACTCCCGGATACTGTATGAATGCTTTGGGTGTACCAAACATCACAACGTAACTGGGTGGCTATAAAGGTGCATTACAGGTATCTCCGAAAGTGTCTGTTGGGTTGGCACGAATCGAGACTGGGATTTGTCACTCCGTATGACGGAGAGGTATCTCTGGGCCCACTCGGTAATGCATCATCATAATGAGCTCAATGTGACTATGGAGTTAGCCACGGGATCATGCGTTACGGAACGAGTAAAGAGACTTGCCAGTAACGAGATTGAATAAGGTATAGGGATACCGACGATCGAATCTCAGGCAAGTAACATACCGATAGACAAAGGGAATTGTATACGGGATTGATTGAATCCCCGGCATCGTGGTTCATCCGATGAGATCATCGTGGAACATGTGGGAGCCAACATGGGTATCCAGATCCCGCTGTTGGTTATTGGCCGGAGAACGTCTCGGTCATGTCTGCATGGTTCCCGAACCCGTAGGGTCTACACACTTAAGGTTCGGTCACGCTAGAGTTGTTATGGGAAATAGTATGTGGTTACTGAAGGTTGTTCGGAGTCCAGGATGAGATCCCGGACATGACGAGGAGCTCTGGAATGGTCCGGAGGTGAAGATCGGTATATTGCACAAAGGGTATTGGAGTCCGGAATTGTTCCGGGGGTACCAGGCTATGGCCAGCATGTCCGAAAGGGGTTTCGGAGGCCCCGGCAAGCGTTGGGGGGCCTTATGGGCCAAGGGGAAGGGGAAAACCAGCCCACTAAGGGGCTGTGCGCCCCTCCCAACCCCTCTCACGTAACTAGGAGAGGTAGGGGCGCCACCCCTAGGGTAGCCGCCCCTCCCGGCTTGGGGGGCAAGTTTCCTAGGGGGTGGGGGCGCCCAAACCCATCGAGGGTTTCCCCTGGCCGCCGCCTCCTTCTCTAGATCCATCTAGAGGGGCCGGCCCCCTTTCCCCTTTCCCCTATATATAGTGAGGGGGTGGGAGGGCAGCCACACCCTTCCCTTGGCGCAGCCCCCTTCCTCCTCATACATCTCATCCTCCTCCGTAGTGCTTGGCGAAGCCCTGCCGGAGAACCACGAGCTCCATTGCCACCATGCCGTCGTGCTGCTGGATTCTCCCTCAACCTCTCCTCTCCCCTTGCTGGATCAAGAAGGAGGAGACGTCCCCGGGCTGTACGTGTGTTGAACGCGGAGGCGCCGTCCGTTCGGAGCTAGATCGGATCTTCCGCGATTTGAATCGCCGCGAGTACGACTCCATCAACCGCGTTCTTGTAACGCTTCCGCTTAGCGATCTTCAAGGGTATGAAGATGCACTCCCTCTCTCTCGTTGCTTGCATCTCCTAGATTGATCTTGGTGACACGTAGGAAAATTTTGAATTATTGCTACGTTACCCAACACTCTCAAGGTCCACCACCTCAAACCAGACTGGCTCTCGGCGGAAGTGATCCTTGTCTCCAAAGAGGACGTCTATCTGGGTCTTGCTGATTGGTGAGCAGAAAAGGCCAGGAAATATGCCATGGAATACAGTCCGACTGGGCTGAAGCTGCCTCTGTTTGATTCCCAACTTCTCCATAGTGTCTCGGTACAGGATGTTGATGCTGCTGCCGCCATCTATCAGAACTCGGGAGAAGCGAGCAGCCCGCCTCTCCGTGGTGAAGGTGGCATCCAAGACCAGAGCATAAGAACCGGGAGACGGCATCACCTCCGGGTGGTCAGCTCTGCTCCAGCTGATGGGCCTCTCAGACCTATGCATGAACTCGAGGGTCTCTGATGCTACTGCATTTACTTCTTGTTGCTGCTGCCGTCTGCTGTGCCTATCGTCGGCCACGCTGGTGAACACGATGTAAGCTCCGTGTTCTTCAGGATAGTCATCTTGTATTGTGCCGACTGGCTGGACCGTCGGCTGCGGGGGAGGAGGAGGCGGTGGGCCAGCAGGCGGGGGAGGCTGGAGTCCATCGCCCTTGGCGATTCTGGTGAGCCAATGGCACTTCCGAGTGGTGTGATTGGACGGCTTTACTCTGCTGTGAAACTTGCAGGGTCCATCGAGAGTCTGCTCGTATGAGAAGGCGGGCAACCAGTTGGGCTTGCCACCCTTCTGACGCTTGGGAGGAGGCTGCCCCTTCGGCTACTGGTCTTCGACTGTCGCCACCTGCCGGCTTGTAGAGGCCGACAGTGGTGCCTTGCGCTTGTTGTCGTTGTGCTGCTGCCGCCGACTGGTGTCACCAGCCGGGGTCCGTGGACCTTGGGGAGCCACTTTGCCGTGGCGTATTTGTCCGCTATGATCAGCAACTCGTCGAGGGTGGCCGGCTCGTCGCAGAGAAGTTTGTGCTTGAGCAGAGTGCCCTCTCTGCACCCGGCTGTGAAGTACTCAATGGACTGCACCTCGTGCACGCCCTCGCAGGAGTTGCACAGCTCGGCCCAGCGCGTGAGGTAGTCGCGAGTCGACTCGTTGGGGCCTTGGACGCACAAGGAGAGTTGGCGAAGCTTGGGTAGCCGCTTGTACGTGCTGGTGAAGTTGCGGATGAAGGCTTCGGTGAAATCAACCCAGCTGTTGATGCTGCGGGGCTTCAGGCTATTCAGCCATGTCCGGGCGGTGCCTTGGAGCATGAGCGGAACATACTTCACGGCAACGCGCTTGTTGCCGTTTGCGATGCTGACGGCTGTGGAGTAGTCGATCAGCCAGTCCTGCGGCTTCACGGAGCCGGTGTACTTGGGCGTATCTCTTGGGAGCGTGAACCCTTTGGGGAAAGGCTCATCACGGATGCGGGGGCCGAAATAGGGTGGGCCCAACGCGTCTTCTTCATCTATCGCCAGGGATCGGTTAAGGCGATCGATCCGTTGGCGGGCGTCATTTTCTCCAACTCCTTCTCGGGGGCCAAGGCGGTCGCCGAGTGTCGGGTGATCGACAGGCGGCGGAGATACGCGCCTGTCTCTGCGCTGGGGAGGCGGGTAGTCGCCTGGCCGTTCCACCGCTCGGGGGCGGCCGTCTCGGTCGCGCTCGATGGCGAGGTACGTCCGGCTGCGGCTGTTGGGGAACGTAGTAATTTCAAAAAAATTCCTACGCACACGCAAGATCATGGTGATGCATAGCAACGAGAGGGGAGAGTGTTGTCCACGTACCCTCGTAGACCGACAGCGGAAGCGTTATCACAACGCGGTTGATGTAGTCGTACGTCTTCACGATCCGACCGATCAAGTACCGAACGCACGGCACCTCCGAAGTTCTACACACGTTCAGCTCGATGACGTTCCTCAAACTCCGATCCAGCCGAGTGTTGAGGGAGAGTTTCGTCAGCACGACGGTGTGGTGATGATGATGATGTTCCACCGACGCAGGGCTTCGCCTAAGCTCCGCGACGGTATTATCGAGGTGTAATCTGGTGGAGGGGGGCACCGCACACGGCTAAAATATCGTATATCAAAGTGTGTCCATGGGGTGCCCCCTGCCCCCGTATATAAAGGAGCAAGGGAGGAGGAGGCCGGCCCTAGGAGGGGGCGCACCAAGTGTGGAGTCCTACTAGGACTCCCTAGTCCTAGTAGGATTCCACCTCCCATATGGAATAGGAAAAGAGGAAGAGAAAAAGAGAAGGAAGGAAGGGGGCGCCCCCCTTCCCTAGTCCAATTCGGACCAGACCAAGGGGAGGGGTGCGGCCACCCTTGAGGCCCTTTTCCTTCTTTCCCGTATGGCCCAATAAGGCCCAATACGTATTCGCGTAACTCTACGGTACTCCAAAAAATACCCGAATCACTCGGAACCTTTCCGAAGTCCGAATATAGTCGTCCAATATATCGAACTTTACGTCTCGACCATTTCGAGACTCCTCGTCATGTCCCCGATCTCATCCGGGACTCCGAACTCCTTCGGTACATCAACATACATAAACTCATAATAAAACTGTCATCGTAACTTTAAGCGTGCGGACCCTACGGGTTCGAGAACTATGTAGACATGACCGAGACACGTCTCCGGTCAATAACCAATAGCGGGACCTGGATGCCCATATTGGCTCCCACATATTCTACGAAGATCTTTATCGGTCAGACCGCATAATAACATACGTTGTTCCATTTGCCATCGGTATGTTACTTGCCCGAGATTCGATCGTCGGTATCTCGATACCTAGTTCAATCTCGTTACCGGCAAGTCTCTTTACTCGTTCCATAATACATCATCCCGCAACTAACTCATTAGTCACAATGCTTGCAAGGCTTATAGTGATGTGCATTACCGAGTGGGCCAGAGATACCTCTCCGACAATTGGAGTGACAAATCCTAATCTCGAAATACGCCAACCCAACAAGTACCTTTGGAGACACCTGTAGAGCACCTTTATAATCACCCATTTACGTTGTGACGTTTGGTAGCACACAAAGTGTTCCTCCGGTAAACGGGAGTTGCATAATCTCATAGTCATAGGAACATGTATAAGTCATGAAGAAAGCAATAGCAACATACTAAACGATCGAGTGCTAAGCTAACGGAATGGGTCAAGTCAATCACGTCATTCTCCTAATGAGGTGATCTCGTTAATCAAATGACAACTTATGTTTATGGCTAGGAAACATAACCATCTTTGATTAACGAGCTAGTCAAGTAGAGGCATACTAGTGACACACTGTTTGTCTATGTATTCACACATGTATTATGTTTCCGGTTAATACAATTCTAGCATGAATAATAAACATTTATCATGATATAAGGCAATATATAATACTTTATTATTGCCTCTAGGGCATATTTCCTTCAGTCTCCCACTTGGACTAGAGTCAATAATCTTGTTCACGTCGCCATGTGATTTAACATCAATAATTCACATCACCATGTGATTAACACCCATAGTTCACATCTCTATGTGACCAACACCCAAAGGGTTTACTAGAGTCAATAATCTAGTTCACATCGCTATGTGATTAACACCCAAAGAGTACTAAGTGTGATCATGTTTTGATTGTGAGATAATTTTAGTCAACGGGTCTGTCACATTCAGATCCGTAAGTATTTTGCAAATTTCTATGTCTACAATGCTCTGCACGGAGCTACTCTAGATAATTGCTCCCACTTTCAATATGTATCTAGACCGAGACTTAGAGTCATCTAGTTTTAGTGTCAAAACTTGTATCGACGTAACCCTTTACGACGAACCTTTTGTCACTTCCATAATCGAGAAACATATCCTTATTCCACTAAGGATAATTTTGACCGCTGTCCAGTGATCTACTCCTAGATCACTATTGCACTCCCTTGCCAAAATCAGTGTAGGGTATACAATAGATCTGGTACACAGCATGGCATACTTTATATAACCTATGGCCAAGGCATAGGGAATGACTTTTATTCTTTTTCTATCTTCTGCCGTGGTCGGGCTTTGAGTCTTACTCAATTTCACACCTTGTAACACAGGCAAGGACTCTTTCTTTGACTGTTCTATTTTGAACTACTTCAAAATCTTGTTAAGGTATGTACTCATTGAAAAAACTTATCAAGCGTCTTGATCTATCTCTATAGATCTTGATGCTCAATATGTAAGCAGCTTCACCGAGGTCTTTCTTTGAAAAACTCATTTCAAAACACTCCTTTATGCTTTACAGAATAATTCTACATTATTTCCGATCAACAATATGTCATTCACATATACTTATCAGAAATGCTGTAGTGCTCCCACTCACTTTCTTGTAAATACAGGCTTCACCGCAAGTCTGTATAAAACTATATCCTTTGATCAACTTATCAAAGTGTATATTCCAACTCCGAGATGCTTGCACCAGTCCATAGATGGATCGCTGGAGCTTGCATATTTTGTTAGCACCTTTAGGATTGACAAAACCTCCTGGTTGCATCATATACAACTCTTCTTTAATAAATCCATTAAGGAATGCAGTTTTGTTTATCCATTTGCCATATTTCATAAAATGCGGCAATTGCTAACATGATTCAGACAGACTTAAGCATAGATACGAGTGAGAAACTCTCATCGTAGTCAACATCTTGAAATTGTCGAAAACCTTTTTGCGACAATTCTAGCTTTGTAGATAGTGATACTACTATCAGCGTCCGTCTTCCTCTTGACGATCCATTTATTCTCAATTGCTTGCCGATCATCGGGCAAGTCAACCAAAGTCCACACTTTGTTCTCATACATGGATCTCATCTCAGATTTCATGGCCTCAAGCCATTTTGCGGAATCTGGGCTCACCATCGCTTCTTCATAGTTCGTAGGTTTTGTCATGGTCTAGTAACATAACCTCCAGAACAGGATTACCGTACCACTCTGGTGCGGATCTTACTCTGGTTGACCTACAAGGTTTAGTAACAACTTGATCTGAAGTTTCATGATCATCATCATTAACTTCCTCACTCATTGGTATAGACGTCACAGGAACCGTTTCTTGTGATGAACTACTTTCCAATAAGGGAGCAGGTACAGTTACCTCATCAAGTTCTACTTTCCTCCCACTCACTTCTTTCGAGAGAAACTCCTTCTCTAGAAAGGATCCATACTAAGCAACGAATGTCTTGCCTTCGGATCTGTGATAGAAGGTGTACCCAACTGTCTCCTTTGGGTATCCTATGAAGACACATTTCTCCGATTTGGGTTTGAGCTTATCAGGATGAAACTTTTTCACATAAGCATCGCAACCCCAAACTTTAAGAAACGACAACTTTGGTTTCTTGCCAAACCACAGTTCATAAGGCGTCGTATCAGTGGATTTTGATGGTGCCCTTTTTAACGTGAATGTAGCTGTCTCTAATGCATAACCCCAAAATGATAGTGGTAAATTGGTAAGAGACATCATAGATTGCACTATATCCAATAAAGTACGGTTATGACGTTCGGACACACCATTATGCTGTGGTGTTCCAGGTGGCGTGAGTAGTGAAACTATTTCACATTGTTTAACTGAAGGCCAAACTCGTAACTCAAATACTCTTCTCTACGATCAGATCATAGAAACTTTATTTTCTTGTCACGATGATTTTCCACTTCACTCTGAAATTCTTTGAACTTTTCAAATGTTTCAGACTTATGTTTCATCAAGTAGATATACCCATATCTGCTCAAATCATCTGTGAAGCTCAGAAAATAATGATACCTACTACGAGCCTCAATATTCATCGGACCACATACATCTGTATGTATTATTTCCAACAAATCTGTTGCTCTCTCCATAGTTCCGAAGAACGGCGTTTCAGTCATCTTGCCCATGAGGCACGGTTCGCAAGCATCAAGTGATTCATAATCAGGTGATTCCAAAATCCCATCAGTATGGAGTTTCTTCATGCGCTTTACACCAATATGACCTAAACGGCAGTGCCACAAATAAGTTGCACTATCATTATTAACTTTGCATCTTTTGGCTTCAATATTATGAATATGTGTATCACTACGATCGAGATCCAACGAACCATTTTCGTTGGTGTGTGTGACCATAAAAGGTTTTTATTCATGTAAACAGAACAACAATTGTTCTCTAACTTAAAATGAATAACCGTATTGCAATAAACATGATCAAATCATATTCATGCTCAACGCAAACACCAAATAACACTTATTTAGTTTCAACACTAATCCCAAAAGTATAGGGAGTGTGCGATGATGATCATATCAATCTTGGAACTACTTCCAACACACATCGTCACCTCGCCTTTTACTAGTCTCTGTTTATTCTGCTACTCCCGTTTTCGAGTTACTACTCTTTAGCAACTGAACCAGTATCAAATACTGAGGGGTTGCTATAAACACTTGTAAGTACACATCAATAACATGTATATCCAATATACCTTTGTTCACTTTGCCATCTTTCTTATCCACCAAATAGTTGGGGTAGTTCCGCTTCCAGTTGACCAGTCCCTTTGCAGTAGAAGCACTTAGTCTCAGGCTTAGGTACAGACTTGGGCTTCTTCACTTGAGTAGCAACTTGCTTGCCGTTCTTTTGAAGTTCCCCTTCTTCCTTTTGCCCTTTTCTTGAAAATAGTGGTCTCATCAACCATCAACACTTGAAGTGGTCTCGTCAACCATCAACACTTGATGTTTTTCTTGATTTCTACCTTCGTCGATTTCAGCATCACGAAGAGCTCGGGAATTACATTCGTCATCCCTTGCATACCATAGTTCATCACGAAGTTCTACTAACTTGGTGATGGTGACTAGAGAATTCTGTCAATCACTATTTTATCTGGAAGATAAACTCCCACTTGATTCAAGCGATTGTAGTACCCAAACAATCTGAGCACATGCTCACTAGTTGAGCGATTCTCCTCCATCCTTTTGCTATAGAACTTGTTGGAGATTTCATATCTCTCAACTCGGGTATTTGCTTGAAATATTAAATTCAACTCCTGGAACATCTCATATGGTCCATGACGTTCAAAACGTCTTTGAAGTCCCGATTCTAAGCCGTTAAGCATGGTGCACTAAACTATCAAGTAGTCATCATATTGAGCTAGCCAAACGTTCATAACGTCTGCATCTGCTCCTGCAATAGGTCTGTCACCTAGCGGTGCATCAAGGACATAATTTTTCTGTGCAGCAATGAGGATAATCCTCAGATCACGGATCCAATCCGCATCTTTGCTACTAACATCTTTCCACATAATTTTTCTCTAGGAACATATCAAAAATAAACACAGGGAAGCAACAACGCGAGCTATTGATCTACAACATAATTTGCAAAATACTATTAGGACTAAGTTCATGATAAATTTAAGTTCAATTAATCATATTACTTAAGAACTCCCACTTAGATAGACATCCCTCTAATCCTCTAAGTGATCACGTGATCCATATCAACTAAACCATGTCTGATCATCACGTGAGATGGAGTAGTTTCAATGGTGAACATCACTATGTTGATCATATCTACTATATGATTCACGCTCGACCTTTCGGTCTCCGTGTTCCGAGGCCATATCTGTTATATGCTAGGCTCGTCAAGTTTAACCTGAGTATTCCGCGTGTGCAACTGTTTTGCACCCGTTGTATTTGAACGTAGAGCCTATCACACCCGATCATCACGTGGTGTCTCAGCACGAAGAACTTTTGCAATGGTGCATACTCAGGGAGAACACTTATACTTTGATAATTTAGTGAAGGATCATCTTATAATGCTACCGTCAAACAAAGCAAGATAAGATGCATAAAGGATTAACATCACATGCAATCAATATAAGTGATATGATATGGCCATCATCATCTTGTGCTTGTGATCTCCATCTCCGAAGCACCGTGCTTGTGATCTCCATCTCCGAAGCACCGTCATGATCACCATCGTCACCGGCGCGACACCTTGATCTCCATCGTAGCATCGCTGTTGTCTCGCCAACTTATTGCTTTTACGACTATCGCTACCGCTTAGTGATAAAGTAAAACTATTACATGGCGATTGCATCTCATACAATAAAGCGACAACCATATGGCTCCTGCCAGTTGCCGATAACTCGGTTACAAAACATGATCATCTCATACAACACATTATATCACATCATGTCTTGACCATATCACATCACAACATGCCCTGCAAAAACAAGTTAGACGTCCTCTACTTTGTTGTTGCATATTTTACGTGGCTGCTACGGGCTTAGCAAGAACCGTTCTTACCTATGCATCAAAACCACAACGATAGTTTGTCAAGTTGGTGTTGTTTTAACCTTCGCAAGGACCGGGCGTAGCCACACTCGGTTCAACTAAAGTGAGAGAGACAGACACCCGCCAGTCACCTTTAAGCAACGAGTGCTCCGAACGGTGAAACCAGTCTCGCGTAAGCGTACGCGTAATGTCGGTCCGGGCCGCTTCATCTCACAATACCGCGGAACCAAAGTATGACATGCTGGTAAGCAGTATGACTTATATCGCCCACAACTCACTTGTGTTCTACTCGTGCAAAGCATCAACGCATAAAACCAGGCTCGGATGCCACTGTTGGGAACGTAGTAATTTCAAAAAATTTCCTACGCACACGCAAGATCATGGTGATGCATAGCAACGAGAGGGGAGAGTGTTGTCCACGTACCCTCGTAGACCGACAGCGGAAGCGTTATCACAACGCGGTTGATGTAGTCGTACGTCTTCACGATCCGACCGATCAAGTACCGAACGCACGGCACCTCCGAAGTTCTACACACGTTCAGCTCGATGACGTTCCTCAAACTCCGATCCAGCCGAGTGTTGAGGGAGAGTTTCGTCAGCACGACGGTGTGGTGATGATGATGATGTTCCACCGACGCAGGGCTTCGCCTAAGCTCCGCGACGGTATTATCGAGGTGTAATCTGGTGGAGGGGGGCACCGCACACGGCTAAAATATCGTATATCAAAGTGTGTCCATGGGGTGCCCCCTGCCCCCGTATATAAAGGAGCAAGGGAGGAGGAGGCCGGCCCTAGGAGGGGGCGCACCAAGTGTGGAGTCCTACTAGGACTCCCTAGTCCTAGTAGGATTCCACCTCCCATATGGAATAGGAAAAGAGGAAGGGAAAAAGAGAAGGAAGGAAGGGGGCGCCCCCCTTCCCTAGTCCAATTCGGACCAGACCAAGGGGAGGGGTGCGGCCACCCTTGAGGCCCTTTTCCTTCTTTCCCGTATGGCCCAATAAGGCCCAATACGTATTCGCGTAACTCTCCGGTACTCCGAAAAATACCCGAATCACTCGGAACCTTTCCGAAGTCCGAATATAGTCGTCCAATATATCGATCTTTACGTCTCGACCATTTCGAGACTCCTCGTCATGTCCCCGATCTCAACTGGGACTCCGAACTCCTTCGGTACATCAACATACATAAACTCATAATAAAACTGTCATCGTAACTTTAAGCGTGCGGACCCTACGGGTTCGAGAACTATGTAAACATGACCGAGACACGTCTCCGGTCAATAACCAATAGCGGGACCTGGATGCCCATATTGGCTCCCACATATTCTACGAAGATCTTTATCAGTCAGACCGCATAACAACATACATTGTTCCCTTTGTCATCGGTATGTTACTTGCCCGAGATTCGATCGTCGGTATCTCGATACCTAGTTCAATCTCGTTACCGGCAAGTCTCTTTACTCGTTTCGTAATACATCATCCCGCAACTAACTCATTAGTCACAATGCTTGCAAGGCTTATAGTGATGTGCATTACCGAGTGGGCCCAGAGATACCTCTCCGACAATTGGAGTGACAAATCCTAATCTCGAAATACGCCAACCCAACAAGTACCTTTGGAGACACCTGTAGAGCACCTTTATAATCACCCATTTACGTTGTGACGTTTGGTAGCACACAAAGTGTTCCTCCGGCAAACGGGAGTTGCATAATCTCATAGTCATAGGAACATGTATAAGTCATGAAGAAAGCAATAGCAACATGCTAAACTATCGAGTGCTAAGCTAACGGAATGGGTCAGGTCAATCACGTCATTCTCCTAATGAGGTGATCTCGTTAATCAAATGACAACTTATGTCTATGGCTAGGAAACATAACCATCTTTGATTAACGAGCTAGTCAAGTAGAGGCATACTAGTGACACACTGTTTGTCTATGTATTCACACATGTATTATGTTTCCGGTTAATACAATTCTAGCATGAATAATAAACATTTATCATGATATAAGAAAATATTTAATACTTTATTATTGCCTCTAGGGCATATTTCCTTCAGCGGCTTGCAGCTGGCTCCTTGTCTCGCCGTCCGCGGGTGCCGCCAGTCGGTGTCCGGAAGGTCGCGCCATGCTCTCGGCGGGGGGGGGGGGGGGGGGGGGGGGCTGATTGTCAGCTTGCAGTCCGGGCTCCGCCACTCGGCGGCCGGCCTCTTGTTGTGTGGCGGCCGCGTCAAGGAGCTGTTGCACGCGGGCCATCATGCAGCGACGCTCATCGCCCTCCAAATGCACCAACTCTTCTGTCGCCGCCTGGGCGGCTCGTATGTTCTCCGGAGGCGTGGCGTAAGTCGGGCGATCGGCCCCAGCATACTGGCGATAGCGGCCCCGCTTTGCCGAACGGCACCTACGCGACTGGGCTCGCCAGCATCCGGCGTGCCACCAATGGCGCGATCGACCTCGCGCTGATGGGCCTCAGAAAGGCGCCTCATCGAGGCCAGCTTCTGGGCGTTGTCGTAGAGCGCCTTGCGATGCGCCTCCAATGCCTCGCCGTCAGCGTCCTCGGGTAGGGGTGCGGCCAGGTCTCGCAATGCCGTCTGCAGCGGATCCTGGCCACCTTCGCCAGAGTGCTCGCCATGGCTGAAGACAAGCACCTTCGTGACGGTGCTTCCGCCACTGTCCGCACGAGGAAGCGGTTCGTTGTAGACCACCAGGTTGGTGGGGAATGCGTCGAGCGACGCCGTGTCGGAATCGACCAGCATCGGGTCAGTAGAACCAACCAACTCCAAGTCCACAGCAGGCTCGCTGACAACATGGAGCTGGTCGAGGAGGCTGACGAGGCGGCTCTCGGGGCCATCTGTGCCCGCGTCGGATATGGGCTCGTCGGAGAGGCGGATCTCGCCAACAAGATTGGCGAGGCAGCTCGCCGCGCAAACGACCTCCGCGCCGTGCAGCGCATCGGCGCAGACGCCATCTGGCGTGCCGGGCTGGCTGCGCTCGCCAGGAAGGAACAAGGTTCCCGTCCAGAACAGGTCTCCGGACGACGGTGCACCTCGCCCAACGGTTGGCGCCAAATGTCGGGGGTTCGGTGCGACATATGCCAAAGGATGGCTTATCATGGTGGGAGCAAGTAGAACGTCGCCGGTGCCCGGAAGCGGGATGAGGCGTAGACACGAACGCCGGCGTACTTTACCCAGGTTCGGGGCTCTCCTAGGAGATAACACCCCTAGTCCTGCTCTGCGGGGTCTCCGCATGATCACTAAGGCACTAGTGGGTATAATGGTGCTCCTCGAGCTGTATGCTAGAGGTAGAAGAAAGCAGGCTAGCTCTCTCCTTTCTCTATGTATGAGTCTAGGTCTAACGGGTTGGGAACCCTTTACATGGGTGCCCTGGGGGGTTTATATAGGCCTACCCCCCAGGGGTACAATGGTAATCTGGCCGGGTGTAGGACCCGGCTGTCAGCGTCTCTGGCCTCCGGCTTCTCCGTCGGCTACTGGGGCCTGCCGCCTAGTGGGCCCCGCCGACTGGTCTGGTACGGGGCCGACAGGCCGCTCCCGCCGCTCGCGGGTCTTGCCGGCTGCTTGCTACTGTAGCCGTAATGCTAATGACGCATACTTGGTCAGGGAAGCGTGGCTACAGTCCCGCCGCCTGGTGGGAGATCACTGTAGCCACACCGTGTCTCATCTGGTTAATGGTGCATGGACCCCGAGGGAGGAGTGGGCCGCCTGCTAGAGGCCGGCCTCCCTCGGGTCCGACTGGTCAGGCTTCCGCCGCCTTCCGGGCTCTCGCTGCCTGGTATGGCCCGCCGCCTGCAGGCCGTACCGGCAGGCCGTCGTGGGAGCAGGGCTCCGCCTGACAGGAATGACGTCAAGGGTGGAGTGGCAACAGTGTCGCGTCGTGCGGAGATCTCCGCCGATACGGGGCACTGTGGCCGCGCCGTGCCCTGGATAGGAGCCGGCCTCTCTGGAGGCCGCCTGCTAGGAGTTGACCCGTCTTGGTGCCGTCTTCTGGTGGCCGGCCGCTTGAGCCAGCCGGCCACTAGAAGGTGGCGCTTTATTCTGGACGTTCGAGGGGCGCAGCCAGCCCAATGTCTTGAAAGGCTCAGGGACTCGGGTTAGGCTACCCGTGGCCCATTAATCCGACAAGGCTGGTAGTGTTGTCGTCCATGGCCGCCAGTAGCTGCCGGGTCTGGACGGATGGCTTGGATGGGGCCGTCGCGCACGCCTGCTAGATCGAACCCCGCCGGGGATTTCGTGTGAGCTCGCCGGAGTAAGTCACACCCGTGGTGGTGGATGTTGTCGATCTGAATCAGGAAGCAGCGGAGAAATTTTTTGGCCAGGAATAGAGGCTCTGATTACCAGTTGTAACGCCCCGATCTAGATTACAGGCGACCAGAGTAGGCTGGAGGGGGATTTGGAGAATGGGATGAGGGAAACTTGGAGAAGGGGATGAGCAAGGGGAAAGGTTAGGTGAGATTTCAGAATTCAGTTCTTACAACTCTGAACCCACACACACCTCGCGAGGCTTTAGTACACGCCCCAGCCTCCGCCAGCTGGCTACTCACACACGCAGACCCACACTTGGGCCCTACTTATCAGTCACACGGTGGTGTTGACACTGCCGGTGTGACACAGCCTCCATCAACTAGGTCAGGAGTCCCCTGACTGATTTCTACCTCATCTGGCTTGGTGAAACCATTGCAGTACAAGAACAAGAGAGCCGCATGGTTAATTTGATTGAGGAAAACTCACATAATTGACTGCGATAGCCATGAGGGCAAAAGCACCCCCAAGAAGAAACTTAACGTGTGCCACTAGACGCCATTGTCATCGACTATCATGCCTGCGCCGTGAATAAGCAAACCGCCAAAGAGCGGCACCGATATCATGTGACCCAAGCCACCATAGTTGGGCATCACCACACAACCAAGGCAACTCCGGTTTTTGCAAAGCCACTGTTGTTGTTATTGCCACACAAGTCGCCCACCATTGGTCTCCTGCTCCTGGGCCCTTGGGTCTCCCTCGAAGCCTTGAGCGGAGGACCGAAGGTGGCGAATGTCACCCACCGAGCATTTCTATACCACACCAACGGTTGTGGCCAACGCCACCTTCGTCACTGTCGGAGGAGGTCAATAAAGCAAGTTCAAATGCACAACGAAAAAAAAAGTTCAAATACAAATTTCGAAACTAGGAATGGAGAAGCAAAGAATGGCAGGAGTGTCACCCCATGGTCTCATCCACCGTAGGGCACGTGTCCACCTCCTATAGGATCTCCCGCCTGCGGGCCCACCCACTCCCTTCCCGCCATTTTTTCTTCCCCCACCCACTCCAGAACCTTCCTTCCTTCATCGGCTTGCTCCGCCACCCACCACCACCGCCAGTGATGAGGACGCGGTCGCTGCCTCGCTGCTACGAATTCCTCCTCGGCAAAGGTGACCGCCACGGCGCCCTAATCGGTCGACGGTTGATCTACCTAGCCCTCCCCTCTCCCTCCGCCGGCCGTCTGAACGCTCGATTCGCTTGATGTGTGCAGACCGCGCCCGGTGGCCGCCGGAGGCCAGGCTCATGGAAGCCGCCCACGACGGCGACGTCCTCGAGATCAAGAGTAAGGGCCGCACTGACCCCCCCCCCCCCCCCCCCTCTCCTCTCTCCGGCGTCCATCTGCTCGCTAGATCTGGCGGCGGCCTTAGGGTTTTGTTTGCTACCGTGTGCGCCTCGCCTCCGATCGGTAGATACTGGGGCTTAATATTAATTCGTTCCTCGGGTTCCTTGGGGATTAGGGTTTCGCTTGTGATTTAGGTTGGAATTAATGCGATGCTGGGCCTTAATTGGTTCCTCGGGTTCAATTCGGAGATGTCTTTTTTTTTTGCGGGGTAATTCGGAGAAGTCAATTTTGCTTGTGATTTACGTTGGATGTGATGCTTGAGATTCTCTCGTTGCAGCGAACTTGGGGATTTCTGAACCCCTTTCTTAAGGATCAGTGCCGATTTCTTCTTGATTTGAGCCGGACTTGTACAATCTTGACATGACTGACTATGATTCATGTTCCTAACTAACAGTGCTCCTCTTTTTGCTGTGTGGAATGAAGAGATTGCAAAGGAGCTGGACGTGCACGGGCATGGGATCCCCGCGACAGTGGCCAACACGACCTTCCACGGCGTAAACGCGCTGCACGCCGCCTGTGGCCTCGGCAGGCTGCCGGTCTACCAGTATCTCATCGAGGAGGTCAATATGGTGGAGATCGACAAGCCTGATGCCCGGGGTAATTCGTTCGCCCGTTTCCGGTCTTAATGTATATACAGTTTTTATTTATGGCTCGATCATCAACTTCACCTTGATCATAATGCTAGGCTATACACCTGTGGAGCATGCCCTCACCGAAGGCCACCTCCCTGCCGTCAGGTACCTTCTTGATCGTGGAGCTGATCTGCATCAGCGCCATAAAGATGGAACCATGTCTACTCTTCTTCATTCAGCTGCAGCTCTTGGTATCAAGTGGATCTTAATTTGGTTTTAAATTTCCTTTACTGTATGCTCATAGTCTTGACTACTCCCCTGCTCCCTTGTTTTGTGCTGGACGTTTTTCTCTATGAGAATTGTTTTCTGCTCGGCCTTGTTTTGCCAAGAGCTCAGCTAACCTATAAGCAATTTTCCTGTTGCCATAAATTAAAACAAACCTCATCTTATTTGCTTCTAACGCCCGTCAGCGTCTGAACAGGGGTCAATCATTGTAAGTTTAAAGATAGTCGTCACATTAATTTGAATTCCCTGCTCGATGATATGTAAAATATCCATGTGTCATGTATTGCTACAAATCTTGTTAGGCATTATATTTATACAAGTTTTACAGTAGTTGGCATTTTTTGGAGCCGTTCGTTTGTCTCGATCTAACGGCGCATACATACGTAGTACTCGAAAGTACGCGGATGAAAGTACTCGAAAGTACTATTAGTCTAGGGGCATTTTAGTCCTAGGAAATATATGACAAGGTGGGGCCCTCTCGTCCAATGCAAAACCGCCGCCCCTCTCCTCCAATGCAAAACCGACGCCCCTCTCGTCCAATGCAAAGCCGCCGCCGTGCTCCTTCCCCTCTTCCATCACCATTGCAACCGCGGCCATCTCCTAGCCTTCTCCTCCTTCTCGCGGCCGCAACTTTGCTCTTCTCATCTTCCACATCCACCCCCCCCCCTCTTCCATCCACGCAAGATCCTCGATGGAGCAGCAGATCGAGCACATCGGCGGCGGCGAGAACACCGACTTCGTGGAGATCGCCGGCGGCGACCAGGTCAAGATGGCCAGGTTAACGGAGATCCGTTCTTGGTTTCACAACATATTGCAGATGAACTGGACGACAATGGCCACTTTGAAGCAAATGACGAGGAGGGAGAGGGCAAAGCTTCCCCCCCCCCCACCCGCACAACCGATGCACAAGGTCGAGATCCTCCTCTGGGCGATGGAGCAGGCCGATTCGTCTAGCCCGTGGAACATGCGTAGGTGGTGGGCGTTCAGATCCAGGGTAGAGCATCCACTGGATCAGGAACCCACGGTGCACGAGGTGCCGTTGCAGATTGTGGAGCCTCCAACCGAGTCGGAGATGACTCCGAAGCGCAAGAGTAGGAGGACAGTGGTCGCGACATCGCTTCCCCGCCGTTCTCCACGCTTCCCTCGCCGCTCTCCTCGTCTGAACGGCAGCCGTAGCTATGTTTAGGGTATGATTGCCGAATTTCATTCATCATTACTTGCCACTTGCTTAATTTGATTCTCTGCAATATGTTCTTGCTACCTGTGTACTTGAATCCGTAGCCTCTGGATGGCAGCTTAGTTTGATCGACGAGGCTGTAATGAGTCTAGGCATATAGCATTGCTATGTTTACTTGCTACGTTTTGATGTGCTGGAGTTGTATCCATGTTAGGAAATTTTGTCTGTCACCTCAAGAGTTGTGTTCAAATTACGTGATGCAATCTGTGTAAATTGAACTTGCAATATTTTGGCTGCAAGCAGTGCCTCCAGAAAAGTTCAGTACACAATTTAGAGTGATAGACTCTGGGTTGACACTGAAATATTTTAATACTGCAAGTTTAGTAGATAGTTGTAGGCATTGAAATATTTCAGTACTGACAGGTTCATACTGAAATATTTGAGTAGTGCAATTGTAGTACACACGGGTACACACTGAAAAATTTCAGTAGTGCAATGCAATTTGAGTACACACGGGTAGACACTGAATATTTCAGTACTGTAGTTTCAGTACACCCACGCAACCCCAGAAATATTTCGGTGTAGCAGTTTTAGTACACGCGCGTAGCCACTGAAATATTTTGGTGGTGCTGTTTCAGTACAAGCATGTAGCCTCTGAAATATTTCGGTGGTGCACTTTGAGTACATGCACGTACCCACTGAAATAATTCAGTGGTTCACTTTCAGTACACGCATGTACGAAATGAAATATTTCAGTGGTGCTGTTTCAGTACACGCATGTAGCAACTGAAATATTTCAGTGGTGCTGTTTCAGTACACACAACCGTAGCCACTGAAATATTTCAGTAATGCACTTTCAGTACAGAGATGTAGACACTGAAATATTTCAGTAGTGCCATGTCGGTGATCTTGCATCCAAATATTTAGGGCTTCCTAATGATTCAGCAAAAAAATAGACATAAGGAGTGAAATAATTTTTGTAGGGATGTTGGCTTACTCATGTTTTAGAGTGGTTGGGCTTTTTTTAGAACCGTTCGTTGATGTCGATCTAACGGCAGACAAATACGAAGTACTGGGTAGTACTCCGATGCCATATCAATGTTGCTGATATGAATATGCATGTTTTCACCAAGTGTTTGCAGCATGCCTGATCAGTGAAGCAACACTGATGCGGCATGTCTGATCATTGCAGCAGCTAAATTCAAGCAAATCATACATCTAAGGAACCATAATGGCAAATTTAAGGGACAGAAATATAGATAGCAATATATATTACTACCATAGATAGCAGCATCCACACAGCACACTTGCTGATGCAGACACCTCAAAGTTCAGACCACTAGCATATTAGATATGTTTACACATGACAGTACTACACTTAGATAAAGTTCATACTACATTAGCACTAAAAGTTTCCACCATCAGAATACCACATAAAGTTCACCAAAAGAACTGAGGCTTCCTCCATCATACGACAACCAGGGTCTAGGGCAACTACATGTTAGGGTTTTTCAGGACCTTGTGGAGGGCAGAATGCTGAGCACTGATCTTGTAGTCATGACTGCTGATGGATGTAGCCCGACAATGCTCCATCAGATGCTCCTGCAACCCAGACCTGGGCTTGGGCTTGCTGCAGTAGGGGCACCTGTACTTGTCCTTCCTCCAATTGTAGTACATGGCAGATCCTTGGGCCCTGATCTTCTGCACCTCCTTCTCTTCAAAGGACTCGACGTTCCCCTCGTCCACATCATCGCCAGATTCATACTGCACACATTAATGACTGACATTAATACATTATGCATTCAAAAAACTATAAACACGTAATACTAACTCAATGCACAAATAACATTTCAACTAGGCCTTACCTCGTACGGCTCATCTTCATCAGAGTCATATGGGTAGAACCCAGTCTTTTCCCACTTCCTCTTGTTGCCCACAAGATCCTCCTCCTCCTGCTATATTGTCAAACAAGCACATCAATTACAATGAATTGAATTGCAGTTAACAGAATGTCATTACAAACAAAATTGTGAATGTGAACCACATTGGTATGTTGCAAGTGACCAAATGCTTTCCTTATAAATAAAGAATCTAAGCAATCAATCAAAAGACAAATGATTTCCTTCATAAATGCTAATGAAAATGCAAGCTGGATTCTTGACATTCCCTGAATTTACCCAACACTTTTCTTTTGAGGGAATCCCCCCCCCCCCACACTACTTAATGGAAACATATAGTATATTTTGTTGCTAGGATCCTGCCTTGGAATGTTTACTTCACACTTTACATATAGTATATACTAATTACAGAAGCCAACTACAAATTTCAATATGCACAGATTACTGTTTTTGGGATAATGCAGCAAAGCTCCTACACATATTAACATAATGCAGTAGTTAATTAGGTACAACTTCAACTATAAATGCATACATCTCCAACAAACATCTAAAATTTCATTACTTACCAAAACAACAACAAATTATACTATAGATGAATCTTGTATCATCTAAATCAATTCATTGGCACATCAAAATTAATGCATTCCAAATCAAATATGTTTCCATCCAGTATCATTGAACCACAGATCAAATCAAATAATCATAAATGTCAGCAGCATTGAACTACAGATCTAATAATCATATGACATCTATCTGACCTTAAATTCCCCCTTAAATAAGGTATTCAACCTCATACTAATTAAAATCTAACAAGCAAAAATTCAACTACTAATCTAATAAGCATCTGAAAAAACCCCAAGATGCTTTTATCTCTAAAGCAACGGCATTGCAGAGGATGTTCAATGCTGTCAATATGTCTGAAGCAACAACAAAATTAAACAACTAACCCAAACTAAATAAGCATAGACTGCCCCTTCCCCTCGACCACGCTTCCCCTCTCCTTCAGAAGCCCCAATCCAGCACACAAAAATCCAGCCCTTGAGAAGCTCTTTTGGATTAACATGACAACACCCAGTACATGAGCACATCCTTCACTATATTTACAACCAAACTAATGCACCATCTAATCACCTCAGGTAGACAATTTCCAAATCACAAGGCCATGCACAAATCTAACCAAACAAAGTTCTGGCCACAAACACTACAATCTAAAAACTACCAACTAAAAGTGATAAGCAGATACCTTCTGCTCCGCCTCCTCCTCGCCGGAGCCGGCCTCCACCTTCTCCACCTCGTGCGCCTCGCCACAGCCCGCCCCCACCTTCTGCGCCTCGACAGAGCCCGCCTCCACCTTCTGCGCCTCGCCGGAGATCGCCAGAGCGGGCGCATCTGGCTGGACCGCGCTGCTGCGGCCCGGCCCTGCCTTCTCCAGATCTCCAACGGAGGGAGCACCGCGCTGGATGCCGGCACGCCCCCTCACAAAGGTTCCCGCAGCGACCTACCGCGCCTGCTCCACCAGATCTGCGCCCCAATCGGGGCGCTCGCCTCCTGCGTCCGCCATGGCGATGGAGAGGATGCGGTGAGGGAGACGAGGAGGTTGGAGAGGAGAGGGTTTTGGGGAGTGGGGAGTGGAGAGAGGGAGACGATGCGGCGGGGGGAAATGGTGGGCGATGCGGCCGGAGGTGGTTGCCGTCCACATTTATATGATGGGACAGTTTTGGCAACTACCCGTGACACGTGCTGCCCCACGCGCGGGCGGCTTCACGCGTGCACGAAAGGCCGCCGTATACAAACAAATACGTATACGGCCGGGCATACGATCCTATATGACGACCAACACGCCCGAAACCAAGGAAGCGTGCACCCGCCGTCCCTCGTGCGCCCTTAAGGCCAGCCCATGTGAGGGGCGGGAAGCCCCTTTCGTTTTTCCTTTTTATTTTTTTCTGTTTTCTATTTTTCCTTTTGAAAGTAATTCAGGATTTCTACAAAGTTGCAAATTGCGAAAAAATGTTCGCATTCCAAAGTTCTTCATGGCTTGAAAAAATGTTCAGGACATGGTAAATCTCACAGATTCAAAAAATGTTCGTGATTTCAGAAAGTGTTCATATGTTAAAAAAATGTTCATGAATTTTTAGTAAATGTTCAAAATATTTTGAAAAATGTATGAATTTTTCAAAAATGTTCATGAATTCGTAAAAGATATTAGGAAATTTTAAAAATGTTCACAATTTCAAAAATATATTTCTGAATTTGGAAAATTTTCCTGATTTCAAGAACAGTTCATCGTTTAAAAAATTGTGCCTGAATTCAAAATATGTTTATGTTTTTCTTAAGAAAGCGTGAATTTTAAATTTTTTCGCAATTTCTTAATAATACGAATATTTTTTGAAGTTGATGAAAAAATATAATTCATGAACATTTTTTAAACGATGTATGTAAAATTCTTCGGAAGCTTCAGCAAACATATATAACAGTTACCATGTAACACAGTGGAATAATCATAGGTAGTAGAGCATTAGTTACCAGTTAATAATAGTTGCAATCCATCACAAGCAATAGTACCTAGATATGAGTAGATATAGGTACGGTAATACACGACAAGTACTTGCAAACAAGAGCTAACATAATAAGTTCATTTCACATTGATACATGGCCCACCCCAGTTCTAAATGAGGTGGATGGTGATCATCATCCTCAAGTCATGGCGACGGGTGTTCGCAACACTGAGTAGGATGGCCTGTCCTACCCGAAGATTCTTGGCACGAAGGAACTTCTTCCACCCTGCCCTGCTCAAGACAGTGCGACCGTCCGTGTCCACTGCATAGGCACAGCAGGTGATGGAGCCCGTTCTGGTAAGGCGTAGTCCAGCAGTCATGCCTTCTTCGTCCGGGTTGATGCCACAGCTATCAAGTAACCTCTTAGGTAATTTCTGAAAACAGTTGACATGATATATGATCATGTCACGTGCAATTATCAACAAAGCATACACTTCAAGACACATATATCATTGGATTCAACACTGAGCATATATATCATCACATCACTACACTATACGCCAAGCATCAAATTACTACAGTAATTAGGCATATCATTAGATTACTGCGTACACTAAGCATATCATCGCATATTACTACACTACATGCATGTCATAAAATTCTTCACTAAATGAATTCTAAACTAGGCCTCTCATCACAGTACTACAACATGCATATCATATGAACTACTACACTAACTAAGCATGCATATCATGTAATTACCAAACTAAGTAACATACCATGATATGCCGTTTAACATTCGTCCTTGTGAGGCGGGTCACGAATGGCTTCCCTAGGTAGTCTTCACGTAGCGGAAGCATGTCCCAGAGGTTGCCGATTTCCTCGTCGCCCAGTCTGAGTCCTTGGGCATACAGGTATTCAACAAGTGGGTTCTCATCATCATCTGAATCGTCATCATCTGAATCAGCACCATCTTCCTCCTCATGAACTTCATCCTCACTATCCGGAATCAAATTTAGATAGATAACAGAAATCCTGGGCCTATCTCTTCTCAAGGAGAAGCTGATCAATCACCCCCACTAAGACGTATGCGGGCGATGAAACGATCCCAATCATCTCCTCCTATCTGGGTTATCTTTCGCCCCTTCTCGACCTGCATAGTGTATGGGCCCCCAAGAGCGTCGAAGGTCACGGTGTCTCCGATGAGCTCATTGAATGCCAATCTCACATTGCATGGTACGATCTGTGTAAGATAAAAACAAATAACAGACACAATACATTAGTGGAAATAGCAAAAAAAAGAATGTACTGTCAGAAGGTTCATATAAATTGTTACCGCTGCAACAACAAAAGAAGGCTGGAAGTAGATGCCGAACAGTGTGGCAGTAGAAAGGCTGGTCCGGCACCGTGAGTTGCAGCGTCCACATGGTGCTTCCTCCATTCTACACAGAACATGTTGAACTCTAAGTTGAATTGTACATAGTACAATACAAAGATCATACATATAATAAATCATAGTAATAACCTATACTGGCTATGGCCAATCAATCTATTTACTATCATCTACGTAATAAAGCAATGCCAATGACAATGGCAATGCCCGTCTCATCTAAACCTGGGAATAGTTCGTCATCCAAACTAAAACCAGTCCAATCCACGGCACACATCAAAACCAAACCAATCCAGATATTTTCATTCAGAATCTAGACCAAACCGAACTATACATGCTCGTCATCCAACCCAGTCCAAACCGTTTTCAACTTTTGGATTGGATCCAAAGGTTCAAACCATAGAAACCAAATCAAGATCCAATCCAAAAACTAAGTTTCAGTCCAAACCAATCGGCTCAGATCCGCCTCCGTAGGGAGAAGCGGTTGGGGAAGGGAAGAAGAGGGGAGATCTCACGTACTTGCCGGAGTTGGCGGCGGCCGCGCACCGGCAGCGAAGAGAGGGGTCGTCGGGAGATGGCGGCGGCGGCGGCGCTGGTCGGGAAGGGGAGAAAGAAAGATGTGGAGTGGTCGAGACAGGGAGAAAGAAAAATGTGGTACATGTGGTGGTGCGGTTGTGTGGATGACAAGGGGACCCACTTGTGAGACCGATAGCAATTGATGGCAAACCGCAGGAGGTGCACGACCGCGTGCACTTGTGAGACCGATAGTACTCTGTTTTTTGCTCTCTTTTTTTCATGTCAGAAGTGTTTTAAGCATTTTATCGTTGCAGGCCCGTGGGTGGTTACAGAATGGAACACGAACAGCACGAGCCCCACGACCCCCACGATCACGATAACGACGAGCGCCTCCCTCACGCGACGAACCGCCTCCCCCAGAACTCAAAAAGGCACCTTCTCCTCCATTCCTCCCTCATTATGCGAACCACGTCCATCTACTCCACAAACTGCAACCACCGTCTCTGTCTCAAAACCGCCGTCGCTGGAGAAGGGCAATGGCGGAGGAGCCGTCTACCAAGCGTCACTGTGGCGAGACGTCCGACCAGAGCATCAAGGAAGAGCAGAGCATCAAGGAAGACGACGTTCAGGTCCCCGGTGAGAAGCGCGACTACACCACCAAACTTGACAAGGTGGAACTCCACGGCAAAGAGACGCTGGAGGTCGTCTGCACCAGCAATCCAGACACTGCCGACGAAATGCTCACCGGGCTCTTCATGAAAGCCGTCGGCAGGTATCCTAGATTCGTCGGCGTTCATGTGGAGTATACCAGGGATGACGAACCTCCGCAGTACGCAGCAGTTCTGCAGTTATGCGTGGATGAACTCTGCCTGGTCTACCACATCGCTGCGGCCACAAAATGGTGAGCCATCCTACTCATATACCCTAGTTTCTCAACTACATCTACTAGTATAGATTGTGAAGTGCACGCACTAGTGTGGTTTCTCAAGTACATGCACTGGCATAGATTTTTACCCTGATGCACTGGATTAGTATCTTAAAATCTTGCACCAGATTAATCACCAAACTTGATATACTAGTGTAGTTTCTGATCTTGATGCATTAGTGTTGTGTCTACCGCCTGTGGATGCATTAGTGTTATTTTCTGAAGTTGATGCACTGGACTAGATGTATTAGTGTTGTGTCTACTAGTGTAGTTTCTGATATTGATGCATTAGTGTCGTGTCTACCGGTGTGGATGCACTGGACTAGATGTATTAAAAGTTGTTTCTGAAGTTGATGTAGTGAAGTAGTTTGCTGTAGTGTTATTTTCAACTGTATGATCCAAAAAGAGAAATAACATCATGTACTTCATGCATTCATCTTCAAAATTACTACTAATCTTCAATATGTCTCTCCCCTTGAAGGCCCAAGCGCCTCAAGAGCTTCCTCCAGGAGAAGAAGTTGTTCACCTTTGCCGGTTTCAGCATTCATAATGACAAAGAGATGCTGAAGATGTCTGGTTTGGAGATCAATCCCGAAAAGTACATCGACATTCAGAAAAACTATAGAGTTCCATATGCCGGCAGAAAGAAGTAGTACGACTCCTTGGCTGATGTTGCAGCCAGCGTCATCCACCCATTTTACCAAAACATGAAGAAGAAGATCAACAGGACCGAAGACCATAAACTGTGGGGGATCAGCCCGCTGCCAGACTACCTCATCGAGTACGCAGCGAAGGATGCGTACGCCACCTACAAGGCTTGGAAGATAATAGACAACATCAAATCAGGTGTGGAAATTTCAGAAGCACAGGAGGCTGACCCCTACTACCACTGCCACTACGCGGCATGAAGAGAGATCAAAGTCTGCCTTCAAGTTGCTAGCGCAGTGTCCTTTTATGATATCTATGTTTCTTTGTTGTTCGATGTGTCTGAACTTATGTCCTATGGTGTGTCTGAACTTATGCTGTGCGGTGGTTGATCTGCCGTTTATCTTAAGAGTTTGCTGCTACTCTGGTTTAGTGTTCCAAGTTGTTAATACTATTTTGGTGATGCATGATAAGCCTTGTACAATGCTTGATGCGTACGGTGGTGCTTAGAAAAATAAACAGGGTTTTTCTAAAGCACTGGTGCCTATTTCTACAGGAGAGACGCCTAGTTATGCGTCTACCCTGTACAAATAAGCACCTGTGCTTAAGAAAAGCCTGGTTTATGACTATGGTAGTTATAGCTTGGCATGATTATGTTTAGTGTATAACTCAGCATGATTATAGCTTCACAAAATTAAACCATGCAAATGATTGCCGATTCCACCTATTGCCAAATCAAGCTTTGTACTGATGATGCATTAGATATTGCTATAAGTAGAGGATGCTCATGATTGCCAAAAGTACCTATTTCCACTTTGTGATAAGAACTAAACGTGTATGAAATGATGCTAAAAGTAGAGCATGAGCATGAGCATTTATCAATTGATGCAACCTATTTGTGTTTGAATGGGCTCAATAAAGCTGGTGCTGGTTTATGCTCTCTGCGTGACCGTGATGGAAACGAAGACACTTGGTTGGCTATGGTCTTGCTGTCAAATTTAAGTTTTAGTTCTTTAAGACTCTTTGTTTTTGCTGCTTCCTCGGGATTGACTAGCTTTCTCGGGCGTCCACGTGCTCTCTTCCTTTTTGGGGAGTTGGGTGCACCACTATTGGGGGAGTTGGGTGCACCGGTATCCTTCTGGGAGTTGGATGTGTCGGGTTCGTTGGAACCATCAGGATTGTTTACTAATTGCATGTCGTCTTCTGAACCATCAGGTAGAACTGCTTGCTGGGCATCGTACACCTCCTTCTGTATAAGAGAGAGTGCTGCGTTAGTTCTAATCATGAGACTTATGAAATAAATGATATATTCTTGATGTAGCACTAACCATTATGGGGAATTTATATGATTCGAGACGAAGCGCGTTGCAATTTGAATGCAGTAAGGCTGTACATATTTTCCACCTGAAAATATCTATCCTTGCCTATATTTGATAACCGACACTTATGTCAGCATAGCTTTCAAGCTAAACAAAGTACAAATGTTAATTAGGCATTCAATTACCTGGTTGAAAATATCGGTCATTTCATCCCCGTTCCATGACAACATGTACTGCAGTGTCCAAACCGCACAGGAAGTCATGCGATGTTTAGTTAAAGATCAGTAATCTTATTCGTGTAGGCAAATAATAATTTATGAGGCCATGCCTACCCATCGGTCTGTTGTGGTATGTTCTCATAGCGTTTTTTGGTCCATTCGGCAAAATTGATGTTCTTAGCTGGTGATATCAACCCATTCTTGACAGCTTCGTCGATGCAGAACTGAATCGAGTCCACCTAGGGTACGACGAGTTATACATAGGGTTACGGTACTTTGGGAGCTCATGTGCCATGCGGATCAAAAGAGGCAGCAAGAGAACACTTACAAGAGAATCTTCCTTGGTCTTGTCGCAATGATAATTCATGGAGTTCAGAGTCTGAATTTCTTTTTTGTCAAAATTAAACATCATTAGCATCCAATGGTTTTGGTGTACATTCAGTGGGACATGCACCTGCAGTAAAATTTGGGTTGGGTTGAGAACTGAAATTTGTCGTGTACAGTGTGTACATAAACTATGAAACTGAGGAAAACATGTACCTTTCGGCGCCCTACAAATTTTTCTGCTACACGAGCTAACCATGAGGCTGCACGTCCAACAGGAACCACCCCCTTCATTTGTAACAGCTTTTCGGTTTCTTCAGGGGATATGATTGAGGTAGTATCATTCTCAATTTGGCTAATGCGAGCATATGCCATAATAACCTGCCAAATTTTCAATCATACAATAATAAGAAAGTTGTTGCAGTAATGATGTAGACTAGAGTATAATGGGCTTACATCACCATAAATGTATTCCTCGTCCAAATTTCGCTTCAGTTTTTCTGCTGTGAGGGTAATGTCTCCGATTCTAGCTATTTCAACAGGGTCGTATGTTCCGCGGATGTAAACGGCTGTCTCTATGTCCTCATCCATGAACTTGTAATCATTACCAAAGACAGGCTTCATCGGAGTTAATTCTGGATTCTCATTGTTTTCCGTCACATGTCTTGCACTTGGTGTAGTCGAAGTCCCTGCTGTGAATTGGATAGCCCTAGGAGTTCCTGTCAGTGATGAATTGCACACATTGACTTGATCCTACAAAGAACAAAGGTAGTTCATCATTAGTTTGTTACTTTTAGATATTAACGTGTTGGGCCATAAAGATCACCTGCACGCCTCCTTTCTGTGACACTAATTGTCGGTTGCTTCTAAATTCGTATTTTAATTCCTGTAACAATGCAAACAATAATGAACATGAAGGAACATATTCATACAAAATACAAAATGCACAGTATGACATACATGTAGTTCCCTCCTTAAGTCTTTAATTTCGTCCTCGGCCTTCGACAACCTAGGATTAGTGCCAGTTTTAGTCTTCATGTCGATCAAGTCTTCAGCTAGCGTCTGGTATTTGACATCAAATCTGTGCTCAATTTCCATTAACTTCCTGCCTACCTTCTTTTCATGATCAGCTAAGCGTGCATTCATGGCTTCAACTACCATGTCAATCTGTGTAAACCAAATAAAACCCCGTTGATAACAATAGCTAAATGAATGAGGTTCCATGACACCTATTTGTGATATTGCAAAAACAAATAGTCTTTGGAGTACATACTTGCTGGCTACTAAATTGTTGTCCTTGTGATGGTGCTCGATACGAATCATGTTGATGCACATGTTCATCATTTTTTCTTGGAAAATTATTAGAATTCTCAGACGGTCGTTGAGGAGCACAAATTTCCATGACAGCCTTTTTTATAAAATATAATGAACCATTAGTACCAAATAAAAAATCGGATATAGAAAGTTCAATTGTAGATAGGTACCAGCCCGTTATGAAGACCTCCTTTGTCGTAAGCATCGCTTCTTAAAGTAGCCGTCGTTTCATCCCATCGTGCGATCAATGGTGGGGGTCTAGAAGCATACATCAATCGGCCACTACGCACGTGCTCCCAGTACCAATACTACACAATAAATTAGTTCATCACCATACAGATATGCAACAGAACAATAATTAAAGGACATTAAGTAGTGATCTAGCACTAACCTGGAGCAGAATTAGATTTCCTTGTAGATTTACGTGATCTCGAGTTCTAAAATTGTGAACGGACTTGAAGAAGTGATTAAGTGTGAAACATCCCCAGTTAAATTTCCGAAGGTTTTGAAGATCTGTAACAAGGTTGAGATATTTCGAGTCCACATACAGTTGTACTGTTGGTGCTAGTACATTACCAATTGCGTACAGAATGAACCGTCTCAGGAAATCGCCGTCTGGGGCTTTGGAAGCTCGGATCGCCGTTTCAAGGTCAGAAATCAAAATTTGCCCATTGTTTGCATAGGCGGTAAACAATTCTGTGTCGGTTTGCATTTCCAGATGTGGCTCTATATCCTCCCCTTCTATCGGAATGCCAAATATACACTGCACGTCCTCTTTTGTTATAGGAATTGGCGTTTTTCCGATGGTAATGGATTGGGTGTCCATATCTATGCTCTTGGCTAGTCTAACCAACATTATGCGCCGTAGAGTCACTTCATGCATCTGGGTTAGACCGCCAAGACTGGTTTCTGATATGATGTACTTTTTGTGGTCTGGTGACAACAGTTTCATGGTTTTTCCGAACCTTGTCTGTGAGCATACTAACTTCATATGACCATGCTTTTCGCCGAGTTCCTGTTACATGCCATTAAATTATACTGAGTACACATGAATTATGTGTACGAAATGATTGTACACAAACAGTCAATTACTTACCGCATCGGTAATTTCGGAGATGGGCTTTTCTCCATTATGAAGGTTCGTATCTGAAACTGACATTGCTGGCTCCTATGCAATGATAAAATCCGGCTCAACTAATCTGAACAAAATTGGAAAATGTATAACAAAATTAGCAGCGAATTAATTTTAACAAAATTAACTGGGTCATTTAACATATCATCCACTTATGGGTTTAAGCAGAGAACCTATTTGGGTGCAAAACCTATGAGGGTTCAACTACTAAAGGAGCGGCCGACAACGATTATAAAGAGTTACGATCAGGTAATACCTTCTCTCGGAGACGGTGCCGCCAAGTACATGGCGGCGGTTAGTGCGTCACAAACTATAAGTGCCGGTATAGCGCGGTCGACGGCGCAAAGGAAAAACGGCGCGTTCACGCAAGGAGGAGGCGGCGAGAAGAACACTGACATCCGACCCCTCAGATCACGTTGGCGGTGGGCGGCGAGTGGTGGCCGCCGACTCCTGTATTCCGTGGGCGACCGGCGTCTCCGATCTGATCTTGCAGCGGTCGTGGGAGGTGCGGACGGCCCGGGTGGTTACAATGCGGAGCTGTAATCGCGGTATTTAGGGAGGGGTGGGCCGCGTGAGTTATGTGAGATTTGGATAAATGATATAAAAAAATTAAGAAAATCTTGTCAACTCGTTTAGGGGTTTAGGGGTTTAGGGTTATTAGGGTTTAGGGGTTTAGGGTTTAGGGTTTAGTGGGGGGGGGTTAGGGTTATCAGGGTTCAGGGTTTAGGGTTTAGTGGGGGGGTAGGGTTATCAGGGTTTAGGGTTTAGTGTTGACATGCAAGCCCGGAAATGCGTGTGTCAGAGATCGTACTTGCGTGTACATGTACTAATGATCCCAAATTTTCTTAATGGCATCCCATGACCACATAGAGAATGCATGCATAATGGTTTCCATGTGCGGCAAAATTTTGAATGTTGTTACGGTTTAGTGGGGGGGGTTAGGGTTATCAGGGTTTAGGGTTTTAGGGTTTTAGGGTCGACGGAACTATGTTTGTCTTACAGTGGACGTAGCACACACACCGGACATTGGTGGAGCGTTCGTCTACAATGGATTCCCTCCGGTAGCATCGATCCGGTCCGTTGACTGGCTCGGCCGACAAACTTCGTCCCACATAGAGCATGCATCCATCCATTGGACCGGATCGATGTTGGGTTGTTTCATACAGGTGAGGAACCCAGCTAGTGCTTTCGGGGTGTTGACATGCTAGGCCGGAAATGCGCGTGTCAGAGATCGTACTTGCGTGTATAATCCCAAACTTTCTTCATGGCATCCCATGACCCCATAGAGAATGCATGCATAATGGTTTCCATGTGGGGCAAAATTTTGAATGTTTTTACGGTTTAGTGGGGGGGTTAGGGTTATCAGTGTTTACGATTTTAGGGTTGACGGAACTATGTTTGTCTTACAGTGGACCTATCACACACACCGGACATAGGTCGAGCGTTGGTCTACAATGGAATCCCTCCGGTAGCATCGATCTGGCCCGTCAACTGGCTCGACCGACATACTTCGTGCCACATAGAGCATGCATCCATCCACTAAACCGGATCGATGTTGGGTTGGTTTACATGTACATGTACAGGGACCGGAAATGCACGTGTCAG
This sequence comes from Aegilops tauschii subsp. strangulata, assembly GCF_002575655.3. NCBI lineage: Eukaryota > Viridiplantae > Streptophyta > Magnoliopsida > Poales > Poaceae > Aegilops > Aegilops tauschii. Next base: position 8,723,729 of record NC_053039.3, read on the forward strand.
AGATCGTACTTGCGTGTACATGTACTAATGATCCCAAACTTTCATCATGGCATCCCATGACCCCATAGAGAATTCATGCATAATGGTTTCCATGTGGAGCAAAATTTTGAATGTTTTTACGGTTTTGTGTGTCTGTGTGGTGGGGGGGTGGTTAGGGTTCAGGGTACATGCCACATTGTTCACATTGTCCAATTAACACTTTGTATAGATTTTTTGGGTAAAAAATGAACGAAATGATGCAACTAATCTGAACGTAATGTTTGGCATGTATCAAACCAAGTAGCCACTATTCCTAAAAAAACCAGTTAGCTACTAATTGCGCCAAACATATCACGTAATAAATGGGTTGACAATTATTTCTTGAAATTCATGGAAGGAATTTATTGCTCTTCCTTTTTTAGAGAACAATAAGTTACAAATTTTATTTTGGAAACAAGAAATCAGTTTTCAATTTTATTTGTCCTTTCCAATAGATTTCAAATGAGCTTTTCCTTGGTCTGGTCATACAAGGCATTAAGCACGCATGACATTGCTTATACAGAAGCTGACTGAAATAATTTGTTAACAACTACTAATGACTGATGATCAACAAGTAAACAAATCCCACAACAATTATTGAAAAATAAAATCCCGCGGCCATCTGATTTGCGTGCTTCTTCAGATCGATCAACTGCCTTAAGTTCTTGTTGATCTTCTTCAATTCCACCTTGAGTTCCGCATCCGCCACCATCGGAGGAACATTGGCATAGCCCTTATTATCCACCGCCGATGGCAGATGTACCTCTAGGGTTGCCCCGTGCCTCAAATCAATGAGGCCATCCGTTTGAAGCCTCTCAACGTATTCATCCAGCCACTCAAAATGCTTGCATGTTTTCAGGTTCTGAAAAAGGGAAGGGAAACCCTAAATACCAATTCTGAGGAAATATAAATAAATCTGGGGTCAGAATTCATAGCAAAAAGACACAACAGAACATAGATTTAACCTTCCCCGCTTCTGGTTTGCTCTCGCATTTCACAAATTCCCGCCCATGGTTTCCATTCTTCTCCGATATGGTTGTCAAACGCTTCAGTGGCGCGATGCGTGGGCAGTCGGGGCATCTGGTCATCGGTAGTGAACCATACCGCGGCCATGATGACGGAGAGGCCGAACTGGACATGGACATCTCTCGTCTCTCACCGTCCGGTGGCGATGGCAGGCTTCGTCGCCGGAGAAGAATAACAATTTGGTGGGGCAAGGGAAAGGGAGGCAATGGTGGGCCGCGGGTTGGCACGGGCACGGCGATGGCTCGGGCTTGTGTGATATGTGGTTGGACCCGCGGTCAGTGCACATGTTTTGGAAGCCCCCAAAAGATCATGCTCCTTAAAAAAATTGCATCAAAGCGCATTACTTCAAAATAACTAATTATCCCTACAATCACGGATATATACCTTCCCATTCTACCGCATATCAACCCTATCCTAACCACCCCCATCTACCTTGTTTCTCCTCACATAGCCATCGCCGGGATCGCGCCATCGCTTCTGAAGCGACCACGCCGACGCCGGATTAAAAAGGTCTCCTCCACGGCTCCTCCCATCTTCAATTGCAGTGCTGATTATTTTTTCCATTGATTCGACCAAGAAGTCATTTTCGAAGAGATTAGAAAATACAGCCTTTGCCATAGTTGAGTAGTTCTGGTGTAATTGGAGTACAGGATGTCATGCAAGAGCTTTTTGATTGATAGTTTGTAGTAGTTGTTCGTACGAACTGGTTATGAATATATTTTCTCGGTGGTATTGTTAGGAATTAGTTGGATGAGGTTGTGGATACAGTTTTCATACTATGGGTATATGTGTTGTTGTAGGGACCATGGTCTCAGAGGCGCATAACAACCATGCGGAGTACGACAAGTCTTTGCATGAAGCGCGCCGGGAGATCGACTTGAAGGTGCAAAAGGATCGCGCTGAGGTAGATAAGAAACTCAAAAAAGAACGTTCATACGTGGACAGGATGATAAAGGAGGAGCGTGAGGAGTTTTCCCGTAAGATGGCGAAGATGCGTCTTGAGATTGAAGAAAAGTATAAGCGGGACTGTGAGGACATGGAAAAAAAGTTTTTCCTTGGCTACAAGGAAATGCATCAAACGTTGCAGAAGGACCGGAAGCTTGTGGACAGTATTATACAGACAGAGCGAGTCAGGATGGATGCCTATGTGTTGCAGGCACGTTCGGATATGGACAACAAGCTGCTACAGGAGCGGTCGGACATGGATTATAAGGCCATGCTGGAGAAGGTCCGTTTGGAAGGACATATGTTAGAAGCCCGTGCGATCTCACGGCCACCCCGACAACATGTCTTCAATTTTTCTCCCCCTGTAGGTATTTCGCACCGATTGTATATATTAAGGACCTTAGTATTCTATGATACAAACATCTTCAATTTGTGGCAACCTTATGTCGGCGATTGTATGTAGGCTAAGCATCATGAGACGGCACAGTCGCCATCCACTCGAGAAAGTGCGATAGAGTCACCTGTTCAATGCCACATCACTCCACCCCAACAACATATCTTCAATTCTCCCCTTGTAAGTACCTCCCAACGATGCCATACCCAAGATATGGTATGACCTTTTAAAATTTGTGTGTAAACCCGCTGTCGACGTTTCATACGCAGGATAAGAAACGTGGGATGGCAGAGTCCCCAGTCACACCACATGAAGGATACATTCCACATAACAAGGTGAGAAGGTTTGAGATGGCACAATCCCCAGTCACTCGACATGAAGGATACATTCCACAAAAGCAGGTAACAACACCGCAATTTTTCTATGCACATAAAAAATTATGTTTGCCCCTTTACTCATTTAATGTATTAACTCTGATGTGAGATACTAGGTGCTGGTCATGGAATTTATTGTTAGTAGGGATGATGAGATGTCACATGTCCCGAGGCATACTTTGATGAACACCCGGCAGAGGTCAGAATTTTTGAACCCCTCAAAGTGACCTACGATCTCATTATGAGTGAAATGAGAGATACTTTTGGTTGCAAAATGGGAGCAGAACTGTACTACTTCTTACCCGGGTCTGCGTGGAAGCTGCCAGAAGGAATGTTCTTGATTGCAGGACCAGATGATGTAGAAAAAATGCTTTCTGATCTGAATGGCAGCAAGAAATGTCACCTGTACATTGTGTACAATAGAACTACGGGTCCTCATCCCGAGCCTGACTTTGATCCAGAGGTTCAAATTTTACATGTTACATGCATCTAGTTTATGGCTACGTCATTTTTAAGTTCTTCCTAATACAATTCCTATGGTTTTCTACAGGAAGTGAGAATCCAAGAAATGGAGGGTCTTGCTAGAGAGTTGGCGGAGAAAGATCAAGAACAACTTCAGTTGTATGGTTACATTGATGTTAAAGAGAAAAAGATTGAAGCACATGGGTCGTCGCCAAGCCCGACGCAATCTCCAACGTCGCAACGCAAGAGGTCACTGGATTTTGGCAGTGCAGAAGACCATATGGAGTAGGCTCAATTGTTTTTCAACCAGTTTAAGCTTCAAACCAGGATTATTTGTTGCAAACAAACATTTTTTTTTCTGTTTCACAGTATGTTCGCAATTATGGTACAATTTATTCATGAGACAGTTCTTTGAACAACAATGCATGTGTTTTATGATCAATCATACAGTTGTTTCTGAGTTGTTTGTGAGATGGCATTGCATCTAAAGAAGTTTCCATCTATAAAACTTGTAAAAAATCATTTATGTTGTCTTTGTTGAAACTATTTTTTCGTGCCTTTCATCTACACGTGTAATCATTATTGCCTACAAAACCATACAACGTCGCAAAACAATTTCCAGTTTGCATGGATGCTTGTCATGTTGGTACAAGGGTTTCAAAAAAAATTTGGGTCCATTTCAAGCATGCCGAAACAATCCGTCTTCCCAGACGGAACACCAATTTTTTCCATCAAGCGCGCAAGCACACCCCCGTGGGCCGCGTGAAATCTGAGCTAACCCCAAAACTTGCTGGTTTTGACGTCCATTAAGATAGAAATATCAAGGGAAGAAGATAGAAATATCAAGGGAACAAGATAGAAATAGCAAGCAAAACACAGATAACCAACGTCGGCCACCCGCGCTTGCATGCATGCACGTCCGCCACCCGCGCATGCAAACCCACGTCGCCGCCCTTCCCATGCATGCAGGCCTCAGGCGCAGACAATGAGATGGCCCAACGGTCCATCCAGCGACCCAGCGGGTGAGGCTGGCGTGGGACGGCCCACCCGAATTAGGCCCAAGCGAGCTTCGCGCCGGGCACATCCCAGGGGTGCAGGGAGTTTAGTCCCACCTCGCCGAGCGAGGGGAGCTAGCACCGGTTTATATAGCGCGCTGAGCTTTCCCTCTCAAGTTCCTTTCTAAAGCAGGCAGAACATTGCCTAACCGTCTCCGTCCCTGCCCTGTGGGGCCTACTTGCTACCTGTTTTCACAATCTGACGGGCCTCTGCATCCTGGCCTAATAAATGATGGGGTTACTAGTCGTATGCAGGCCGTTGAATTGTGAAAGCGGGCAAGTAGGCGGGCTTTTTTTGCACCGGCCCGATTACTTTTGTACACTGGGGGTATACATGTATACATGTACAGGAAAATTGGGGTGATTTGGAGGTGGTGGAAAAATTCATCTTTTTTCAAAAACTGGCTTAAGTTAGACCAAATGGTCCCTCCGGAATGCGGGCATTTTTTCGACCACCTCCAAATCACCTCAATTTTGGCACACATGATCTCTTGCACAAACAATGCTAGGTTTCCAAGGTTTTGTATTTTTTTGAATTTTTTTGAATTTATAATGCCCTCTAGACTGACTGCTGAAAACATCGGTCTATGCCTCAAGGGGGCATTGTAAAATAATTTTTTCCAAAAATTTCTTTCATAGACATGTTTGGCACATGTGTGTCACCATGTACAGGAAAATTGGGGTGATTTGGAGGTGGTGGAAAAATTCACCTTTTTTCAAAAACTGGCTTAAGTTAGACCAAATGGTCCCTCCGGAATGCGGTCATTTTTTCGACCACCTCCAAATCACCTCAATTTTGGCACACATGATCTCTTGCACAAACAATGCTAGGTTTCCAAGGTTTTGTATTTTTTTGAATTTTTTTGAATTTATAATGCCCTCTAGACTGACTGCTGAAAACATCGGTCTATGCCTCAAGGGGGCATTGTAAAATACTTTTTTCCAAAAACATTCTTTCATAGACATGTTTGGCACATGTGTGTCACCATGTACAGGAAAATTGGGGTGATTTGGAGGTGGTGGAAAAATTCATCTTTTTTCAAAAACTGGCTTAAGTTTAGACCAAATGGTCCCTCCGGAATGCGGGCATTTTTTCGACCACCTCCAAATCACCTCAATTTTGGCACACATGATCTCTTGCACAAACAATGCTAGGTTTCCAAGGTTTTGTATTTTTTTGAATTTATAATGCCCTCTAGACTGACTGCTGAAAACATCGGTCTATGCCTCAAGGGGGCATTATAAAATAATTTTTTCCAAAAAAAAATTTCATAGACATGTTTGGCACATGTGTGTCACCATGTACAAGAAAATTTGGGTGATTTGGAGGAGGTGATTTGGGTGATTTGGAGGAGGTGGTGGGCAATGTCAGTTCGAAAACTCTAGAGATACTTCCTCAACCAATGATGCAACCCAGGGACCTTCATGCAAAAACTAGGCACCTGCATGCAAGAGTCGGGGACCTGCATGTGAATAGTGATTCATCAAGGCCTTGACAGCTGCTGGCACAGCGGCTGCCGCCCGATTTGCATGCAGCAAAGATGAACGTGCATGGAGGTTTCTCAAATATTTCCAAGCACACCCTACTGGGCCCCGCTTATTTAAAAAATACTTCAGTCATTAATGATCTATAAATGAATAATATGCATGATGATTATGAATATGCGTGCAGAAATACATCACAAAAATTATTCTACTCGAAAATAACAAGTGCTCCATGCTAGCCCTTATTCCTGTTCGAAATACATCATCATTCTTAAAGTTGGACATCAAATGATACACACAGAAAATGAAAACGAAAGATGTCGAACTAATACAGTAACATGGCAGTACAACCGCACTTCACTAAATTACTGTCACGATGAAATAGAATGTAAAGACCACGTCACACAAAGCTGAATGGCACACGACTTTCTCTGGCTCATCGTCAGTTCATGATGTATGTAGACATCACAGTTCGGCCTCGAGATCCTACACAGAAGAATAGAATAAATCACATGGACATCAATTATGAGTAAAACACATGCAAAAAATAAATATGAACATATTTCGTACCTCTAGCAATTTAGCGCATTTACGTCGATTGTGACCAGGATTCTTGCAATAGCCACACATATTCTGTGATCTTGACTTCTTTGTCTTTGCCTGCAGCCTTTTCTTTGGTGCACCTCGGCCTGGCACATGCACGGGATCCAGAACCTTATCAACTTTCTCCGAGTGCGGCATCAACGGGCCAAACCTAATGCTGTTATGCTGAGCATTAGTTGACTCCTTGCTGTCAGCTTGTTCAAAACTTGATTGCTTGCCATGATGTTGTGCTTCCAAAAGCATCTTTAGACGGTGATAGTCCTCATCAGAGTGGCATGCCTTGAAACTTGCGGCGTGACTACAATTCCGCAACTCGCGGTACCTCTGCAGGCTTACCGAATAGTCATACATCTGGTTTTTTCTGGTAGGTGCATATGCACATTTTGCATTCATAGTCCACCTAGTGGGAACGCAACAACTGGGCAGAATTGTTTGTTTTAAAATCCCCAATATGTAAAAAATGTGGGAACATGGTGTGCCTGCGCATTCCAGCTTACGGCAAGAACAACTCACCCTGTGCAAAAGACCTCCTTGCTCTTCAATGCGCACTCCAAACTTTTTATCCATTCTTTCCTGCTTGGACACAACATAAGTGGAATCTTCTGATCCATCTAGTATCTCTCTCATCTGACATTTGCTGACAGCATCTATGCTCCATAAGACCATCTTAAAGACACTAGGTGTGAAAACTGTTGCGGCGTGTTTCTCAAGCGGCGAAGCATTTTCCTCTGTAAATGGAACGGACTGCAAGGCTTCAACGTCTTGGAGAGCTTCGTTAATCCGTCGCGACGCAAGGCAACGCTCATAGTGCTCTAGCATTTCAAACAACGACATCTTACCCTCAAGATGCGTATGTAGCACAGAGTTCAAGCTCTCACTCCTCTGATTGCTGCTCAATCCTAGGAAACAACGCCCCTCAAGATATGGAGCACACCACAACTTTCTCATCTGATACATCTGATGCAACCAAGACTCCTCACTGGTTACTTTATTCCGTTGTAAGAATTGTATCCATTTTATCTCATGCTCTTCAATGAAAGAAGTATCATAAATGAAAGATCTGAATTCCTCCTTTACGTCGTCATCATGCAGATGGCATACAATGTTCTGCTGAATGTGCCATATACATAGTCTATGGTTTGAGTCTGGCCAGACCACCCTGATTGCTCTCTGCATTGCAAGGTCCCCATCTGTGATCACAGATATCGGATGCTTCTGTGCCATGCAATCAGAAAAGGTCCGCAACATCCACTCGTATGCCTGGCTTGTTTCATGAGAAATTATACCACAGCCAAAAATAACAGTGCTGCGGTGGTGATTCAACCCCACAAACGGCATGAATGGCAGATTGTATTTGTTGGTTCTGTATGTGCTATCGAAAACAATGACGTCTCCGAAAGCCTCGTAGTCAAGTCGCGATTGACTATCAGCCCAGAACAGTCCCTTCAGATGGCCATGCTCGTCTTCCAAGTACTTGAAGAAAAAATCCACATCTCGCTCTCGCCTCGCCATCATGTGCATGATCACCGTATTAGCATCACCAGCACTGATTGTCTCCTGCTTATTAGCATGGCAGAAATTATAAATGTCCCTCTTTATGCATCCAACCTTATCAAATCCACCGTATTGAAAGCACAAAATATCCATAATACGGTATTTGCGGATCCCACATTTTTCCATGTCCGCAATGTCCGCTTTCTGCTCATCGCTAATTCGTCTGTGCGAACGCAGCAGACAAGAAAGATCCCGTGGGGCTAGAGGATGGCTGTGCTCATCGATGAAATCCTTGACAAACCACCGACCGGTTTCCTCTTGTCTCGTAATGACCAATTTAGCATTACACCCAACACGAGTTAAACTTCGTGGCCTCCTCTTTCAATCTTCCATCTTTCTTTTCATGTGCTTCTCTTCGTGAAACCCTTCATGACTACACACAATTTTCCTTAAAATTATGTATTTGTTGGATCCATCCCACTCAACGTAGCTTTTCCTCACACTAAAATCTTTTTCAAGAGCATATTTGTTGTAGAATTCATAGCCTTCAGCCTCACTATCAAACATCTTGCTGACAACATTTAGATACTCGAACATACTCTCATCACTTGCATACGCCATGTCTTCCTGCATATGACATGTGAGGGAAACCAATCATCAACATCTTTCTGTTTATCAATGTTGCAGGTGTAAAATAGCTCATAGGCAAAGACAAGTGCATGGAAAAGACTTTGCTCGTTTGACATGTGAGGGAAACCAATCATCAACGCCCAAGTTTAATTCCCCGCAAGATCGGACGGCTAATAAAAATCAGACGTGATCAGAGATGTAAGTACTGCTAAATTGAATTGCATGCACTAGGGAAACCTAAATCGATGATGACTAAACAAATCTAAGTAGGAAGTGCAGGCTACGAATCAAAGTAAGTTGAGATTCAGGCGATTCATACCTTAAGATGCAAGTCCGGAAGCGATGGGATCAGTGGGGGGCTTTCTCCTATACCGCCGCCGCCGTCGCCACCGACACTGCCGCCGCAGATTCACGCCTTATTCTTCTTCCTGCCGCCGACCACGTCTTTTATAGTGAAGGGGACCAGGAGGAGGACGAGAACGACGCCGACGACAGTGAATTGGTTCCTCTCGCCGGGCTCGTCGGACAGAAGGAAGAGGACGAGAAGGAGGACTTGACCGAGCTACTAGATCTAGACGTGGTTCTGGTCGAGAAGGAGGACTTGACCGAGCTACTAGATCTAGACGTGGTTCTGGTCGTGGACGTGATCGGTTGAAATTTTTTTTTTACCCTGGACCATTATGCCCTTCTCTGATTAAACTAATTAAGTTAATTCATTTTTAATCCCCCACCAGATCGGACGGCTAATAAAAATCGAAGGGGTAAGTACTTGAAAGTACTCCCAGTACCGCCCCAATCACCGTAAAAGGGCTCTTATATTTATCCTTATAGTATGTGGATCTTCTCTTAGGATATATATGTTTGAGATGTTGTTTTTGTCTTGGCCATCTAATCTAGTTTCCCAAGATATGTTTGCTTACTTCATATGATATGCAAGTTTCTCTGGACTCTGGGTATCTATTTCGTACACTATTTTGTGTATGATTACCATCTTATGGTAGCTGTTTATGGTAATTTGTTCTGTATGCCTGTTCAGGGAAATATGAACGAACAATTGCTTTCCATCAATAGTTATTGAAACGATTTTGCCCAAAACTGTTCTGTTCATATACTGTTATGACCTTAAATTAGTTTTTTTTTGTTCTTCAGGGCACTCTGAAATAGTAAAGTTTCTTCTTTCTAGAGGGGCTGATATTGATGCGCTATCATTTTCTGGGACACCACTGTCTCTTGCTGCTCTTAGAGGACATGCTAGCACGGTTAAGATCCTTTTGCAGCACAATGCAGATGTAATATTCAAAATCTTCATTGATCTATTGGCTTTTTACTCCAATTCTTTCTCTTGCTGGCTTTTTGTTACGTTCTCCAATTCTTCCAACATGTATTTGGTGAGATTATTGGTTGGTGACTTACCATGCAAGTGTGACTTAGTTACCCGTTTGGTTTGCAACCGCACTTCTGGCAAGATTCCTTTCCTACTACTTGGTCGGCATACATCACTCATTTTCTATCATTAATTAGTCATGCTCAGCTAAAAGTGTGTCAAATATTGTCAACCTTTGTAACCAAACCAAACAGGCCCTGCTTGTAGATGTTAATGTCTGAGTTAGACCAGGCATGATGGGACCAGTGACCCACACAAAAACTCTAAAAGTTCAGTGGGAGCAAAGGGAGATATAACTGTATAAGGCTATACCTTTAAAAGAAGTACTCCCAACGATCCATATTAATTGTTGCGATTCTACTAAATCAGCGACAATTTAATATGGATTGGAAGGAGTATCAGATCAGCTCTTTTTGCCTTAGAAGCTCCATCTTCACATTTTGGCATGAAAATAAAATGTTTATTTATGTTTTCCAGCCTAACAAGGGCACTCGTCGGTTTGGACCTTTAGGGATGGCAATAGATATATCATCTGTGTCCTGTGTGAAGCTATTGATTCAGGTATAGTATCCTATGCTTATACTGCAGTAGAAATGTACATACAGTATCCTCTGCTTATTTGTTTCTATAGACTGACGTTTGATTCAATCATGTCTGTATCAACGACTTGAAAACCATATAATTGGCTTTTCTTTTATTCCTGCATCTCATAGGGTGGAGCTAATGTGAGCGGTGGTAGTCCTTGTGATATTCCTTTGGTTGCGGCTGCAGAGAAGGGCTTAACTGAAGTTATTAAGTGCCTGTTGGAAGCTGGTGCAAATCCAAATGTCCCTGACACGGTGAGAATGCACTCTTTGTCACATTTCTGTGTCTTGCTTGGCTTTGCAGTTTCAGTAGACTCGTCTATACTTACATGCATTAAATGTGCGAGTTATGCAGCAAGTACATCTACATGATGCTATCTGTGTAATGTAAAAATAAAGGGCTTTTGCAAAGTTACCCTTTTTTGTGTGCATAAGCTTGTTAATGTTTTGTATTTCGGCCGTTGTGGTGTCTCTTTGTTAATTTAGTCAGGTAGTGAATCAATATGGTTTGCCTGGATCGCCTCGAGACCATTCCTTATTTTCTGATGTTGAATAGCTTTTGTAAAGCTTTCCCTGTTCCTCCACAGTTTGGTAGATTGCCAATAGAGTTGGCTGCTGAATATGGCACACAGGAAGATTTTGAGATTCTCTTTCCTTTCACCTCTCCCATTCCAACTGTGACAAATTGGAGCGTTGATGGAATCATTAGTCATGTGGAGATGGAAATCAAACAGCTTGAGGTATGGCACTGTAGCATATTTTGTTGCACACCTACGCCAATTTTGGTCCATGTTAATTCTCTGAGGAATGTCGGCTTTGATGTTTAACTGAAACTTCCAAGTATAGTTTCCGATTCCATACTCGTCAAATGCGCATGTGTTTCCTTACACCTTCTTTGCTGCCTAAGCTCTGTTCCTGAAAACTCATTTTATTTAAATGATGTCTTATTGGTTAACTTAATTTTCTAAAGTGGTAATTCATCAAGACCGATTTTGTTGAAAAATAACAGGTGTACCAATTTTCTTAAAGAGCTCCTGTCTGTGTAGCAAGTGAGAGCCGGATTTTCAAATCTTTGCATTGATGAAAACTGTTTCCTGTATCCATCCACTTCATCTTAACATCTTTGCTATATTAGTGTTTCTCCCTCACACGCATCAGACATCTTTATGTGTGTACACCTGATTCAAGTTATTATGAGTTGCCCAGGATGACAATTTTGTGCAAAAGGGTGTGTCTGACCTGAAACAACAAGCAGATGAAGCATTTAGGAAGCAGGATTATCTGAATGCATCAGTGTTCTACACGCAGGTACATTCTCAAAGTTTTTTCCCTGTGTTGACTAAAGGTACATCCATGAAACATGTTCCTCCATTACAATTTGGTCGGTTTATCATTAGCATTAATTGACCTTGGCAATGTGTACAACTTAACCAGTTACCTAGTAATGCTATCACATCAACCTGTTGAAAGACTATTGACTAGTGCGCACAGCTGGTCGCATATATGCAGTGTTTGGTGAACTGTGTAGATTGGACAGGTTTCACGCATAGAGCTGGTAATAACAAAAAATGGCGATAGCTGTGCTATAAAAAATAAAATAATCATAAGCTCCTCTTTTAGCCCTTAATTCATTGCGTGGAATTTCAGCTGGGAGTTTCTCTTTTATCACAGTTCAACTTTCCAGTCCATGTGTCCTTGTACCTGTGGGGCAAATGAAAAATTATTGGTGTATAATACACAGCATTCCTGGAAATGAAATGTGGCAACAACAATGTTTTTTTGACTGCTTTGTCTGCTGCAGGCACTGAGGATGGATAACTTCGACGCTAAATTGTTGTCAAACCGGAGTCTTTGCTGGGCTCGCATGGGTCATGGAGAATGGGCTTATGATGATGCAGATAAATGTCGGGAGCTTCGCCCAAAGTGGGCCAAGTCACACTATCGGCTTGGAGTAGCTCTGATGTGTATGAAGGTCCGTGCCATAGAAGAGTTGACTCTGAAAATTCCCTTTGTTCCTTTGATATCTGTTACTACTTTATTCCTAAGAGTACTTGTATTTGATCCCGCAATGTGCTTGCCTTCCTTAGGAATATGCCGGTGCTCATCACTCCCTCTCGCGCGCTTTACAGTTGGATCCGGAAAGCCAAGAGATTATGAAACTACTCTTGTATAATATTCACCTTTCATCTTGTTTTTTCTCTAGTAATACTAGATCAACGCTGTCAGCTTGGTGTGAGCATAATCAGTAGAATTCGATTGTTTCTTTAACATGTTCTAATCGAATGATTCTTGCAGGGAGGTGATTGAGCTGAAGTGAGCAAGCCCTGCATGCCGACCACATCACGCAGAATGGGAAGCTCTTTTGTTTTGTGTGTTCTCAGACAAAAAAAAACCCTGCAGGACTTTAAATCATGCGACGCAATTCATGGGCTGTAGCGGGAGCTTAGAGCATCACAGTTTACTGGCTACCTATTTTTAGCTTTCTGGAACTTATTAACTTAATGACCTGTTTGTATAGAGGTGTCATAGAGGACGATGAATTGGCTAATTATGCTAGAGTGCAACGTTTGATGGTAGATCGATATATTTTGCATTGCCAGTTCCCATTATGTCTGCAAGGAACATACTACAGGAGTACAGATCCTCTCTTTGCTACAAGATGGAAGTGTCATAGCTTATTGTGCAGGGTAAATCAGTACAAAAATGCACGACCAGTTATCATTTACCAATGTGTACTACTATTACTACTACGCAATCAAAGGAAATGCTGTCACAAAATCATGCCGAAGATGTGGTTGCTTGAACCGTTGTCGTTGATCAGTCTGGTACTAAATTGGTAGTCCGAAGATGTGACGCTGACACTGAGAGGAGCGGCGGAATTGTGGGTTTGAATCCAATAGAAGAGGCAGGCAATGGTAGCAAGATGGTTTGTTTACCGGGCTGTAAGTTCAAGCATCAGTACACTTTGCACTCCAGGCGGAGTTTGTGAACCCGAGCACACAGGCGCTCGTTATCTCAGCTGTTGCGTGTAGCATCGGGATGTGGTGCATTGAATTCCTGTGCGAGCCGTAAACCCTGTACGATCATCAGAAAAAGTGAAAAGTGGTTGGTTACTTCAGAAATAGAAATTAGTAGAATCATCAGAAAAAAGTAGTAGCTCCTCAGCTTAAAAATTATAGCAATATTAGTGTTGGTCGGTGGAAAGTTGTAAAGTTGAGTCCCCCAGCCCTGAATCATAAACCTGATTAGAGTTTGTCATATTTAGAATAGCTCGGAAAAGTGAAAAGTGGTTGGTTAGTTCAGAAATATGAACTAGTAGTAGAATCATAAAAAAAAGGTAGTTCTTCAATTTAAAAATTGTTGCAATATTGGTGTTTGTCAGGTAAAAAAATTCTGAAGTTCAGTACCCAGCCGTGAATCGTAAACCAGATTAATAATTGAAGAGACACTTGGGAGCAGACATATATGAAAAGAAAAGGTTGTGCACTTTCATTGAAAAAATTGCTCAGTGGTCGTTTCAGTTGGTTAGGAGTAGAATGTGAAAATGGAGTAAGTAAACTCAAAGTGGTGTCATGTTTTTGCGTGCAGAGTGAGGATTGGCGCCGTTGCACAAGGCAGGATGCCATGTCCATATCGGACTACTTATCTAGAGAAGGCGATTCATGGTCTTGTAGAAAACAAATGGAGGCAATGTCATTCCTTTAGGTGAAACCTATGATTTTTACAACCTTTATTCCTGGGAGAAAGGATTCGGCATTAGATACAGCAAAAGCCGGCTAAATGTGGAGAGGACAAAATGGATTCAAGAAATAGTGTGCGGTTGCGTGGTACGTAAACATCAATTCCTTTATGCTTACATGATTCTTGAATAAGTTTTGCGTGATCTGAGTTGTGCTTACTAAATGTGTTCCAGAGAAACCTATTGTCCAGAACACTCGATCTTGCTGATGTGAGTGCCGCTCTGATAAGGCTGTTGCGTTCAAAACATAGTGGGTGTTACATAGCAGAGCATTGTGAGCAGCAAAACCATTCATTGTCTCCCACTTACGGGCAAACACTACACTGTCTGCCTGCTGATGTGGGCAAATGGGAGCAGTAGATTGCAATACACCTTTTTTGGTGATGTTGTGGCATTATCTACCGGACAAATCTATGTGACATGCCCTTTGAGATGCTTGTTGGGGTGAACAATCATTTTCCTAGCATAATCTTGGCAGGGGTATTGGTCCGTGATAAGAAGGCTGAAAGCTTTGAGTGGGTTCTTGCCAAGTTTATTAGGATGATGGTCGGTATACCACCAAAAACAATTCTAACAGGTTCGTATGTTTCTGTACTAAAACACTTGATCTAATTTGTATGGATGCTTGGGAATGTGATGAAACTGTTTTCTTTTGTTTCAAATGATTTGTGTAGACCAGAATCTTGCAATGGAGGTTGCCATAAAGAAGATGGCCGCTGAAACAACTGCAACAAAGCAGTAGAGCTACGACTGAATAACAACTGATTGATACATGGTTGATGTAATCTGTAGCTCATGGTGAAAGAGGACATTTTCAGTTATGTTGGAGTATTGAATTTTTCTAGCAGGTATGTGAACTGTGAGCTAGTGGATGTTTAGATTGGTAGCCCAGACTATATTATTGCAAACTTGATTGAATGCAGTTTACTGAATAAACCTAGTCCGTTCTGCAGTGTAATATGAAACTGTTTTTCCATGCGTGTGTGTGATCGATGATTCATTTAGCTGCTCTGAATTTTGTTCGTGTGATGCGTGCTCTGAATCTTGCTTGTGTGATGCGTGCTCAGAATCTGTCTGGAAAATAGAATGTGAGGATTCTGCTTGCTGGATGGTCCAGAATATTAATGGTACTTTCATTAACACCACTAAGACTCTCCACAAGAAAAAAATTAACACCACTAAGACAGGTGTACGCGCATGTATCTGGTAATGTTCAGATAGTACTAGTTCAAACCCTTTTTTCTTTGGGAAACGTTTCTATGCGGCGCGCCGGCGCAACGCTTGGGCCGGTCGCTCGTGCATTGTATGATAGAAACGTCTTTGGCCACTCGTTTTGTGGGTCCTAGCACCGCCCAGCCCTCCCATCCTTATCTCCTCCTCCCGCATCTCTCTTCCTTCATTTCTTTTTCCATCACCAGTCATGGGAGCGGCAGCCCCAATCTTGCTCATCTCCTTCCTCTCTCTACTCCTCCCTCCCCTACCCCCTGAGCTATAGAGGGCTATTGAGAGCGCCCGCACCACACCCTTCAGGGCTGCTGCAAAGGGGGGAGTTGCGCAGCCAGGATTCACTCGTCACTATGGGTCGCCTAGGTGAGCTCGTCGCCATGGTGCGCACGCCGTCGTTCTCGACTGCTGCGCCCGCACCTCCTGCCGATGCCCTCTTTTTTGGGTAGGGGACCGCGAGCGGGGGGTGCTGCAAGCAGCGGAGGACGGGGCTACAAGCGGGGCGGCCACCACCAACCACCGATGTGATTCGCGGCAGAGATGCTGCTACCCCGGCGCGGCGGAGCTACAACCGTAGGCCGGTGGAGTTGCAACCAGCAAAACAAATGCTGGAACTGGCGATAGCCGTGTTGCGACGGCCACGGCGGCGATCCATCATTGAGCTACAACCGTAGGCAGGTGGAGTTGCAACCAGCAAAACAAATGCTCTGGAACCGGCGATAGCCGTCTTGCGACGGCCACGGCAGCGATCCATCATTGCTGGAACCAGCAGTTTTTTGGCCGGAAACAACGATTTTTTTGCTACGACCCCAACGAAGATGATTCATAGTTTTGCTGGAACGACAGGTACTTTTGCTGGAACCATTTTCTTTTTTTGTTGCAAGCATAATTTCTTTTTGTTATGACTGCTTTGATTTTTGCTGGAACAAACATCCATTATTTTTGTTACCATCGTCTTGGTTTTTTTTGCTGGAACCAGTGTATTTTTGTGCTACAACTGTTCTTCAATTTTGCTGGAACCAATTCACCTTGTTTGTTTGCGATTTTGACGATGGCGAGCGTGCCGACGGTGAGCGTCGACGGCGAGCGACGGGCCCGTCGCCACCGGAGCTGCAACCGTCACTATCGGGGCTGCAATTGCAGGCCACAGTCGTTGCATGCGTGGAGTCAGAGACAAGTGCAGGCGGCGACCAGCGGCGAGATGCGGCGCTCGGCGGCGAGTGCGGCGACCGACGACGAGGACATCCGGCGAGGGTGGCGAGGACGGCCGATGAGGTGCGGCAATCAGAGAGCGTGTGACCCGGCGAGACAAAGGGAGCGATGAGAGGCAGGGGGTCTTTTTCCATACGTGCTCGTGCGGCAGACAACTGCAGACAACTTAATCAGACGGCTGAAAGTGGACCGCCGAACGATTAGGCCGGTGCGCCGGCGCTTATTAATCGCCTTTTTCTTTTGAGAGAACTTAGGTGGACGGATACATAAGTTGTAGCTGACGGAGGTGACCCCTGCATTGTATATACGTCTTTTTTTTTCTTTCGAGGGAAAACTCTTGCTGTGGTTAAAAAAAACTCTTGCTGTGGTTTTTCTTTTCTTGAGGGGATCTTGCTGTGCTGTTGGGCGGTGTGTGTGTGTGTGTTTTTTTTTTTTGAGGAAGGAGACAAGGTGCGGCACAATTAAGGGGCGTATCGTGGATGACGACGTTAGTTCAGAATCTCGTGGATGATGGCTCATACCGTTTCCTCCCGTCCGAGCCACACGGAACCTGACTGACGGCGTAATGTTTCTTGGCTGACAGTTGTGGGCCATGGGCCCTGGATTTTACAACAGTACATTAGTTATACCTGGCCCATACGTGATGCGATTGGCATCTCGGAGCGAGACAACGGCAACGATACCGAGTTTACAGGTGCTCGGGATCACAATAGCACTTTCCCTCCAGGCGCCCCTATGTCTCGCTTATAGCGGGATCTAGGGAACCCTCCTGTGAAGGGGAGCCCCAGATGGGCCGGCCCAGGTGCACGGGAGGCCACAGCCTCATTTTGTTTCTTTTTTTTTCACGTTTTCTGTTTTTGTTTTTGTTTTTTGCTATTAGTTTTTTACTTTTCTTTATACTTTCAAATATTCTAAATATTTATATTAAAACAAACAGACTACATTAAAAATTAAATGTGTATAAAGAAAATGTTTATCACGTATACAAAAAAATTCAATGTGTATGAACAAATTTGATCATGTATTTAAAAACTGTTTAATCAAGCATTTGAAAAAATGTTAATCATACATTTGATTTTTTAAATATGTATAAAAACTATTGACCATGTATTAAAAATGATGAAACAATTTGATCATGTTTTTAGAAAATGTTAATCAAGCATTTTAAAAAATGTCGAACAAGTATTTGAAAAATGTAAATGCTGATGACATGTTGCTCCTAAGCTCATCGAGATGGTTTTATTTTCTTGCTTTTATTAAGCCTATTACTACCTCCTCGATAGCCTCAGACCTAGGGAGGGGAAGGATCTGATGCTTGGTTTTTAAGTCCTGCAGATCGTCATCATCAGCCCACACAGCAGAATTGTGACCGTCGCTACACCAGCATCACGCCGGCCCTTCTCGCTGATGAAGTTGCAAGTCATAAGTACATGAAAGGCAGAACATAGTCATTAGCGGGTAGAGAGGGAATTGTTGGATCAACCAAACAGTCTACAAACAAATGCATAGCTCGGTCACAACTGGGTTTAGGTGAAACAATTGCTAGTATATGCATGTAAATTCTGATAAATCAACCCGATGAAAACAAAACATTCTCAACTGTGGAGAATCCATAAATTCGATGGACATGTATCCATGTTGTCTCAAAACGAAGAAAGTTTGTTCTCTTTATTCTTATGTATCCTTTTCCCACCATTAATCTTCCTTTGTTGTGCAAATATTCCTTTGGAATGTTATCATGTAGCCACGAAATTCATTCTAAACTTTTTTTATATCAATGGACTCGAGTAATCTTGATAACACTTGCTGCAATATCTACAGTTATGAACTCATACTCGAGGTCAGAGGTTTATATCTTCCTGTTATTTGTTACAAGATCAAACCATAAGTAAAAAAAATACGGAGTACATGGTATTGAAGGATATCATCTTTACATCTATGTGCTTAGACTAAAATTACCTCTCGAGAATTATGTCAGCCTCTACACTATGCTAGTATGCTTCCAAGCGAAACCCATACATGGCTAGTCGCCACAAGATACTCGTATAAGCAAGAGTTTGACCATCACTATTCAGAATAACATGCTCAGCTGTATTGGCTGCAGAAAATTTTCGAACATGAGTAGTTGTCAGTGAATGAAATATGCCCTAGAGGCAATAATAAAGTTGTTATTTATATTTCCTTGTATCATGATAAATGTTTATTATTCATGCTAGAATTGTATTAACCGAAAACTTAGTACATGTGTGAATACATAGACAAATAGAGTGTCCCTAGCTACTATGCCTCTACTTGACTAGCTCGTTAATCAAAGATGGTTAAGTTTCCTAGCCATAGACACGTGTTGTCATTTGATGAATGGGATCACATCATTAGAGAATGATGTGATGGACAAGACCCATCCGTTAGCTTAGCACTATGATCGTTTAGTTTATTGCTATTGCTTTCTTTATGACTTATACATGTTCCTCAGACTATGAGATTATGCAACTCCCGAATACCGGAGGAACACCTTGTGTACTATCAAACGTCATAACGTAACTGGGTGATTATAAAGATGCTCTACAGGTGTCTCCGATGGTGTTTGTTGAGTTGGCATAGATCGAGATTAGGATTTGTCACTCCGTGTATCGGAGAGGTATCTCTGGGCCCTCTCGGTAATGCACATCACTATGAGCCTTGCAAGCAATGTGACTAATGAGTTAGTCACGGGATGATGCATTACGGAACGAGTAAAGAGACTTGCCGGTAACGAGATTGAACTAGGTATGATGATACCGACGATCGAATCTCGGGCAAGTAACATACCGATGACAAAGGGAACAACGTATGTTGTTATGCGGTTTGACCGATAAAAGATCTTCGTAGAATATGTAGGAACCAACATGAGCATCCAGGTTCCGCTATTGGTTATTGACCGGAGATGTGTCTCGGTCATGTCTACATAGTTCTTGAACCCGTAGGGTCCGCACGCTTAACGTTCGATGACGATTTGTGTTATGAATTATGTGATTTGATGACCGAAGTTTTTTCGGAGTCCCGGATGAGATCGCGGACATGACGAGGAGTCTCGAAATGGTCGATAGGTAAAGATTCATATATTGGAAGGCTATATTCGGACATCGGAAAGGTTCCGAGTGATTCGGATATTTTTCGGAGTACCGGGGAGTTACGGGAAATCACCGGGAGAAGTAATGGGCCTTATTAGGTTTTAGTGGAGAGAGGGGAGAAGGGCGAAGAGGCGGCGCGCGCCTCCCCCCTGCCCAATCCGAATTGGACAAGGGGTGGGGGCGCGGCCCCCTCCTTTCCTTCTCCCTCTCCCTCTCTTTCCTTCTCTCCTACTCCGAATAGGAAAGGGAATCCTACTAGGACTTGGGAGTCCTAGTAGGACTCCCTATGCTTGGTGCGCCCCCTAGGCCGGCCGCCTCCTCCCTCCCTCCTTTATATACGTGGGAGGGGAGCACCCCAAAGACACACAAGTTGAGTCTTAGCCGTGTGCAGTGCCCCCCTCCACAGTTACACACCTCGGTCATATCGTCGTAGTGCTTAGGCGAAGCCCTGCACCAGTAACTTCATCATCACCGTCACCACGCAGTCATGCTGACGAAACTCTCCCTCGGCCTCAACTGGATCAAGAGTTCGAGGGACGTCACCGAGCTGAACGTGTGCAGATCACGGAGGTGCCGTACGTTCCATACTTGGATCGGTTGGATCGTGAAGACGTTCGACTACATCAACCATGTTACTAAACGCTTCCGCTTTCGGTCTACGAGGGTACATGGACACACTCTCCCGTCTCGTTGCTATGCATCTCCTAGATAGATCTTGCGTGATCGTAGGAAATTTTTGAAATACTACGTTCCCCAACAGTGGCATCCGAGCCAGGTCTATACGTAGATGTTATATGCACGAGTAGAACACAAAGAGTTGTGGGCGATAATAGTCATACTGCTTACCAGCATGTCATACTTTGACTCGGCGGTATTGTTGGATGAAGCGGCCTAGACCGACATTACATGACCACGTTCATGAGACTGGTTCTACCGCCGTGCTTCGCACACAGGTGGCTAGTGGGTGTCTGTTTCTCCAACTTTAGTTGAATCGAGTGTGGCTACGCCCGGTCCTTGTTGAAGGTTAAAACAACACACTTGACAAAAAATCGTTGTGATTTTGATGCGTAGGTAAGAACGTTTCTTTCTAGAAGCCCGTAGCAGCCACGTAAAACTTGCAACAACAAAGTAGAGGACGCCTAACTTGTTTCTGCAGGGCATGTTGTGATGTGATATGGTCAAGATGTGATGATATATAAATTGTTGTATGAGATGATCATGTTTTGTATCAGTTATCGGCAACTGGCAGGAGCCTTATGGTTGTCGCTTTATTGTATGAAATGCAATCGCCATGTAATTGCTTTACTTTATCAGTAAGCAGTAGCGATAGTCGTAGAAGCAATAGTTGGCGAGACGACAACGATGCCACGATGGAGATCAAGGTGTCAAGCCGGTGACGATGGTGATCATGATGGTGCTTTGGAGATGGAGATCAAAGGCACAAGATGATGACGGCCATATCATATCACTTATATTGATTGCATGTGATGTTTATCCTTTATGCATCTTATTTTGCTTAGTACGGCGGTAGCATTATAAGATGATCTCTCACTAAAAATTTCAAGGTATAAGTGTTCTTCCTGAGTATGCACCGTTGCGAAAGTTCTTCGTGCTGGGACACCACGTGATGATCATGTGTGATAAGCTCTACGTTCACATACAACGGGTGCAAGCCAGTTTTGCACACGCAAAATACTCGGGTTAAACTTGACGAGCCTAGCATATGCAGATATGGCCTCGGAACACTGAGACCGAAAGGTCGAGCGTGAATCATATAGTAGATATGATCAACATAGTGATGTTCACCATTGAAAACTACTCCATCTCACGTGATGATCGGACATGGTTTAGTTGATATGGATCACGTGATCATTAAGATGACTCGGGGGATGTCTATCTAAGTGGGAGTTCTTAAGTAATATGATTAATTGAACTTAAATTTATCATGAACTTAGTCCTGATAGTATTTGCAAATTATGTTGTAGATTAATAGCTCGCGATGTAGTTCCCCGTTTATTTTTTGATATGTTGCTAGAGAAAAATAAGTTGAAAGATGATAGTAGCAATGATGCGGATGTGGTCCGTGATCTGAGGATTATCCTCATTGCTGCACAGAAGAATTATGTCCTTGATGCACCGCTAGGTGATAGACCTATTGTAGGAGCAGATGGATGTTATGAATGTTTGACAATCTCGGTATGATGACTACTTGATAGTTTAGTGCACCATATTTACGGCTTAGAACCGGGACTTCAAAAAAGGTTTTGAACGCCACGGAGCATATAAGATGTTCCAAGAACTGAAATTGGTATTTCAGACTCATGCCCGAGTCGAGAGGTATGAGACCCCTGACAAGTACTTTGCCTACAAGATGGAGGAGAATAGCTCAACCAGTGAGCATGTGCTCAGAATGTCCGAGTACTACAATCTCTTGAATCAAAGTGGGAGTTAATCTTCCATATAAGATAGTGATTGACAGAGTTCTCTAGTCACTATCACCAAGTTACCGGTACTTCGTGATGAACTATAATATGCAAGGGATGACGAAAACGATTCCCGTGCTCTTCGTGATGCTGAAATCAATGAAGGTAGAAATCAAGAAAAGCATCAAATGTTGATGGTTGACAAGAACACTAGTTTCAAGTAAAAGGGCAAGGGAAAGAAAGGGGACTTCAAGAAGAATGGCAAGCAACTTGTCACTCTCATGAAGAAGCCCAAAGATAGACCCAAGCCTGAAACTGAGTGCTTCTGCTGCAAAGGAAATGGTCACTGGAAGTGGAACTGCCCTAGATACTTGGCGGAAAGAAGGATGGCAAAGTGAACAAAGGTATATTTGATATACATGTTATTAATGTGTACTTTACTAGTGTTTATAGCAACCCCTCAGTTTTTGATACCGTTTCAGTTGCTAAGAGTAGTAACTCGAAACGGGAGTTGCAAAATAAACAGAGACTAGTTAAGGGCGAGTTGATGATGTGAGTTGGAAGTGATTCCAAGGTTGATAAGATCACCATCGCACACTCCCTTTACCTTCGGGATTAGTGTTGAACCTAAAATAAATGTTATTTGGTGTTTGCGTTGAGCATGAATATGATTGGATCATGTTTATTGCAGTACGATTATTCATTTAAGTCAAAGAATAATTGTTATTTTGTTTACTGAATAAAACCTTCTATGGTCATACACTCAATATAAATGGTTTATTGAATCTCGATCGTAGTGATACACATATTCATAATATTGAAGCCAAAAGATGCAAAGTTAATAATGATAGTGCAACTTATTTGTGGCACTGCCGTTTAGGTCATATTGGTGTAAAGTGCATGAAGAAACTCCATGCCGATGGGCTTTTGGAATAATTTGATTATGAATCACTTGATACTTGCGAACCATGCCTCATGGGCAAGATGACTAAAACTCCGTTCTTCGGAACAATGGGGTGAGCCACTGACTTATTGGAAATAATACATACTGATGTATGCGGTCAGATGAGTGTTGAGGCTCACGGCGGGTATCATTATTTTCTGACCTTCACATATGATTTGAGCAGATATGGGTGTATCTACTTAATGAAACATAAGTCTGAAACATTTGAAAAGTTCAAAGAATTTCAGCGTGAAGTGGAAAATCATCGTAACAAGAAAATAAAGTTTCTACGTTCTGATCGCGGAGGCGAATATTTGAGTTACGAGTTTAGTCCTCATTTGAAACAATGTGGAATAGTTTCGCAACTCAAGCCACCTAGAACACCACAGCGTAATGGTGTGTCCAAACGTCGTAACCGTACTTTATTAGATATAGTGCGATCTATGATGTCTCTTACCGATTTACCACTATCATTTTGGGGTTATGCATTAGAGACAACTGCATTCACGTTTAATAGGGCATCGTCTAAATCCGTTGAAACGACACCGTATGATCTATGGTTTGGCAAGAAACCAAAGCGATCGTTTCTTAAAGTTTGGGATTGTGATGCTTATGTGAAAAGTTTCAGCCTGATAAGCTCGAAACCAAATCGGAGAAGTGCGTATTCATAGGATACCCAAAAGAAACAGTTGGGTATACCTTCTATCACAGATCCGAAGGCAAGATCTTTGTTGAGAATGGATCCTTTCTAGACAAGGAGTTTCTCTTGAAATAAGTGAGTGGGAGGAAAGTATAACTTGACGAGGTAATTGTACCTGCTCCCTTATTGGAAAGTAGTTCATCACAGAAATCAGTTTCACTGATTCCGACACCAGTAAGTGAGGAAGCTAATGATGATGATCATGAAACTTCTGATCAAGTTACTACCGAACCTCGTAGGTCAACCAGAGTAAGATCCGCACCAGAGTGGTACGGTAATCCTGTTCTGGAGGTCATGTTACTTGACCATGACGAACCTACGAACTATGAGGAAGCGATGATGAGCCCAAATTCCGCAAAATGGCTTGAGGCCATGAAATCTGAGATGGGATCCATGTATGAGAACAAAGTGTGGACTTTGGTTGACTTGCCTGATGATCGGCAAGCCATAGAGAATAAATAGATCTTTAAGAAGAAGGCTGACGCTGACGGTAATGTTACTGTCTACAAAGCTCGACTTGTTGCAAAAGGTTTTCGACAAGTTCAAGGAGTTGACTACGATGAGACCTTCTCACCCGTAGCGATGCTTAAGTCCGTCTGAATCATGTTAGCAATTGCCACATTTTATGATTATGAAATTTGGCAAATGGATGTCAAAACTGCATTCCTTAATGTATATCTTAAAGAAGAGTTGTATATGTTGCAACCAGAAGGTTTTGTCGATCCTAAAGGTGCTAACAAAGTGTGCAAGATCCAGCGACCCATCTATGTACTGGTGCAAGCATCTCGAAGTTGGAATATACGCTTTGATAAGGTGATCAAAGCATATGGTTTTATACAGACTTTTTGTGAAGCCTGTATTTACAAGAAAGTGAGTGGGAGCACTACAGCCTTTCTGATAAGTATATGTGAATGACATATTGTTGATCGGAAATGATGTAGAATTTTCTGGAAAGCATAAAGGAGTGTTTGAAAGGAGATTTTCAAAGAAAGACCTCGGTGAAGTTGCTTACCTATTGAGCATCAAGATCTATAGATATAGATCAAGACGCTTGATATTTTTTTTTCAATGAGTACATACCTTGACAAGTTTTTTTGAAGTAGTTAAAAATGGGACAGTCAAAGAAGGAGTTCTTGCCTGTGTTGCAAGGTGTGAAGTTGAGTAAAGACTCAAAACCCGACCACGGAGAAAATAGAAAGAGAATGAAAAGTCATTCCCTATGCCTCAGTCATAGGTTCTATAAAGTATGCTATGTTGTGTACCAGACCTATTGTGTACCTCACCATGAGTTTGGCAAGAGGGTACAATAGTGATCCAAGAGTGGATCACTGAGCAATGGTCAAAATTATCCTTAGTGGAATAAGGAAATGTTTCTCGATTATGGAGGTGACAAAGAGTTCATCGTAAAGATTTACGTCAATGCAAGCTTTGATACCGATCTGGATAACTCTAATTCTTGATCTAGATACATATTGAAAGTGGGAGCGATTAGCTAGAGTAGCTCCGTGCAGAGCATTGTAGACATAGAAAATTTGCAAAATACATACGGCTCTGAATGTGGCAGACCCGTTGACTAAACTTCTCTCACAAGCAAAACATGATCACTCTTTGGGAATTAATCACATAGCAATGTGAACTAGATTATTGACTCTAGTAAACCCTTTGGGTATTAGTCACATGGATATGTGAGCTAATCACATAAAGATGTGAACTATTGGTGTGAAAGCACATGACGATGTGAATTAGATTATTGACTCTAGTGCAAGTGGGAGACTGAAGGAAATATGCCCTAGAGGCAATAATAAAGTTGTTATTTATATTTCCTTATATCATGATAAATGTTTATTATTCATGCTAGAATTGTATTAACCGGAAACTTAGTACATGTGTGAATACATAGACAAACAGAGTGTCCCTAGTATGCCTCTACTTGACTAGCTCGTTAATCAAAGATGGTTAAGTTTCCTAGCCATAGACATGTGTTGTCATTTGATGAAAGGGATCACATCATTAGAGAATGATGTGATGGACAAGACCCATCCGTTAGCTTAGCACTATGATCGTTTAGTTTATTGCTATTGCTTTCTTCATGACTTATACATGTTCCTCAGACTATGATATGCAACTCCCGAATACCGGAGGAACACCTTGTGTGCTATCAAACGTCATAACTTAACCGGGTGATTATAAAGATGCTCTACAGGTGTCTCCGATGGTGTTTGTTGAGTTGGCATAGACCGAGATTAGGATTTGTCACTCCGTGTGTCAGAGAGGTATCTCTGGGCCCTCTCGGTAATGCACATCACTTTGAGCCTTGCAAGCAATGTGACTAATGAGTTAGTCACGGGATGATGCATTACGGAACGAGTAAAGAGACTTTCTGGTAACGAGATTGAACTAGGTATGGTGATACCGACGATCGAATCTCGGGCAAGTAACATACCGATGACAAAGGGAACAGCGTATGTTGTTATGCGGTTTGACCGATAAAAGATCTTCGTAGAATATGTAGGAACCAATATGAGCATCCAGGTTCCGCTATTGGTTATTGACCGAAGATGTGTCTCGGTCATGTCTACATAGTTCTCGAACCCGTTGGGTCCGCATGCTTAGCGTTCGATGACGATTTGTATTATGAGTTATGTGATTTGATGACCAAAGTTTGTTCGGAGTCCCGAATGAGATCGCGGACATGACGAGGAGTCTCGAAATGGTTGAGAGGTAAAGATTCATATATTGGAAGGCTATATTCGGACATCGGAAAGGTTCCGAGTGATTCGGGTATTTTTCGGAGTACCGGGGAGTCACGGGAATTCACCGGGAGAATTAATGGGCCTTATTGGGCTTTAGTGGAGAGAGGGGAGAAGTGAAGGAAATATGCCCTAGAGGCAATAATAAAGTTGTTATTTATATTTCCTTATATCATGATAAATGTTTATTATTCATGCTAGAATTGTATTAACCAGAAACTTAGTACATGTGTGAATACATAGACAAACAAAGTGTCACTAGTATGCCTCTACTTGACTAGCTCGTTGAATCAAAGATGGTTAAGTTTCCTAGCCATTGACATGAGTTGTCATTTGATTAACGGGATCACATCATTAGAGAATGATGTGATTGACTTGACCCATTCCGTTAGCTTAGCATTTGATCATTTAGTATATTGCTATTGCTTTCTTCATGACTTATACATGTTCTTATGACTATGAGATTATGCAACTCCCGGATACCGGAGGAACACTTTGTGTGCTACCAAACGTCACAACGTAACTGGGTGATTATAAAGGTGCTCTACAGGTGTCTCCGATGGTACTTGTTGAGTTGGCATAGATCAAGATTAGGATTTGTCACTCCGATTGTCGGAGAGGTATCGCTGGGCCCTCTCGGTAATGCACATCACTATAAGCCTTGCAAGCAATGTGACTAATGAGTTAGTTACGGGATGATGCATTACGGAACGAGTAAAGAGACTTGCCGGTAACGAGATTGAACTAGATATTGAGATACA
Source organism: Aegilops tauschii subsp. strangulata (assembly GCF_002575655.3). Taxonomy (NCBI): domain Eukaryota; kingdom Viridiplantae; phylum Streptophyta; class Magnoliopsida; order Poales; family Poaceae; genus Aegilops; species Aegilops tauschii. The sequence continues at coordinate 8,751,045 of NC_053039.3, forward strand.
GACGATCGAATCTCGGGCAAGTAACATACCGATGACAAAGGGAACAACGTATGTTGTTATGCGGTTTGACCGGTAAAGATCTTCGTTGAATATGTAGGAGCCAATATGAGCATCCAGGTTCCGCTATTGGTTATTGACCGGAGACGTGTCTCAGTCATGTCTACATAGTTCTCGAACCCGTAGGGTCCGCACGCTTAACGTTCGGTATTATGAGTTTATGTGTTTTGATGTACCGAAGGTAGTTCGGAGTCCCGGATATGATCACGGACATGACGAGGAGTCTCGAAATGATTGAAACATAAAGATCGATATATTGGATGACTATGTTTGGACATCGGAAGGGTTCCGAGTGAGTTGGGGCATATACCGGAGTACCGGGGGGTTACTGGACCCCCCGGGGAGTTTAATGGGCCTTAGTGGAGAGAGAGAGGGGCTGCCAGGGCAGGCCGCGCGCCCCCTCCCCCTCTGGTCCGAATTGGACTAGGAAGGGGGGGCGGCGCCCCCCTTTCCTTCTCCCTCTCTCCTCCTTCCTTCTCTCCTACTCCTACTACATGGAAGGGGGGAATCCTACTCCCGGTGGGAGTAGGACTCTCCATGGGGCGCGCCATAGGAGGGCCGGCCCTCCCCCTCCTCCACTCCTTTATATACGGGGGAGGGGGCACCCCATAGACACACAAGTTGATCATTGATCTCTTAGCCATGTGCGGCGCCCCCTCCACCATAATCCGCCTCGGTCATATCCTCGTAGTGCTTAGGCGAAGCCCTGCGCCGGTAGCTTCATCATCACCGTCATCACGCCGTCGTGCTGACAAAGCTCTCCCTCGAAGCTCTACTGGATCGTTTGTTTGTGGGACGTCACCGAGCTGAACGTGTGCAGATCGTGGAGGTGCTGTACGTTTGGTACTAGGATCGGTCGATCGTGAAGACGTATGATTACATCAACCGCGTTGTCATAACGCTTCTGCTTTCGGTCTACGAGGGTACGTGGATAACACTCTCCCCTCTCGTTGCTGTGCATCACCATGATCTTGCGTGTGCGTAGGAATTTTTTTGAAATTACTACGTTCCCCAACAGTGGCATCCGAGCCAGCTTTATTCGTAGATGTTATATGCATGAGTAGAACACAAGTGAGTTGTGGGCGATACTAGTCATACTGCTTACCAGCATGTCATACTTTGATTCGGTGGTATTGTTGGATGAAGCGGCCCGGACCGACATTACGCGTACGCTTACGTGAGACTGGTTCTACCGACGTGCTTCGCACACAGGTGGCTGGCGGGTGTCAGTTTCTCCAACTTTAGTTGAATCGAGTATGGCTACGCCCGGTCCTTGTTGAAGGTTAAAGCAACACACTTGACGAAAAATCGTTGTGGTTTTGAGCGTAGGTAAGAATAGTTCTTGCTCAGCCCGTAGCAGCCACGTAAAACTTGCAACAACAAGGTAGAGGACGTCTAACTTGTTTTTGCAGGTCATGTTGTGATGTGATATGGTCAAGACATGATGCTAAATTTTATTGTATGAGATGATCATGTTTTGTAACAGAGTTTTCGGCAACTGGCAGGAGCCATATGGTTGTCGCTTTATTGTATGAAATGCAATCGCCATGTAATTGCTTTACTTTATCACTAAGCGGTAGCAATAGTCGTAGAAGCAATAGTTGGCGAGACGACGACGATGCTATGATGAAGATCAAGGTGTCGCGCCGGTGACGATGGTGATCATGACGGTGCTTTGGAGATGGAGATCAAAGGCACAAGATGATGATGGCCATATCATATCACTTATATTGATTGCATGTGATGTTTATCCTTTATGCATCTTATTTTGCTTAGTTCGACGGTAGCATTATAAGATGATCTCTCACTAAATTTCAAGGTACAAGTGTTCTCCCTGAGTATGCACCATTGCGAAAGTTCGTCGTGCCGAGACACCACGTGATGATCGGGTGTGATAAGCTCTACGTTCACATACAACGGGTGCAAGCCAGTTTTGCACATGCAGAATACTCGGGTTAAACTTGACGAGCCTAGCATATGTAGATATGGCCTCGGAACACTGAGACCGAAAGGTCGAGCGTGAATCATATAGTAGATATGATCAACATAGTGATGTTCACCATTGAAAACTACTCCATCTCACGTGATGATCGGACATGGTTTAGTTGATATGGATCATGTGATCACTTAGATGATTAGAGGGATGTCTATCTAAGTGGGACTTCTGAAGTAATTTGATTAATTGAACTTTAATTTATCATGAACTTAGTACCTGATAGTATTTTGCATGTCTATGTTGTTGTAGATAGATGGCCCGTGCTGTTGTTCCGTTGAATTTTAATGCGTTCCTAGAGAAAGCTAAGTTGAAAGATGATGGTAGCAACTACACGGACTGGGTCCGTGATCTGAGGATTATCCTCATTGCTGCACAGAAGAATTACGTCCTGGAAGCACCGCTAGGTGCCAAACCCGCTACAAGAGCAACGCCAGATGTTATGAACGTCTCACAGAGCAAAGCTGATGACTACTCCATAGTTCAGCGTGCCTTTCTTTACGGCTTAGAACCGGGACTTCAACAACGTTTTGAACGTCATGGAGCATATGAGATGTTCCAGGAGTTGAAGTTAATATTTCAAGAAAATGCCCGTATTTAGAGATATGAAGTCTCCAATAAGTTCTACAACTGCAAAATGGAGGAGAATAGTTCTGTCAGTGAGCATATACTCAAAATGTCTGGGTATAACAATCACTTGGTTCAACTGGGAGTTAATCTTCCGGATGATAGTGTCACTACTAGAAAAAAGGCTATAGATGGGATTGACACTAATGGCGCACCAGACAAGCGGTGCGCCATTAGTATATACTAATGGCGCACCACCTTCTGATACGCCATTAGAGTTGAAACTACTAATGGCGCACCTGGCCCAGGGTGCGCCATTAGTATCAAAAAAAAAAATTAACTAGTGCGCCTGTCCAAACATACTAATGGTGCATCCAGACGCAGTGCGCCATTACTAGTTGTAACTAGTAATGGCGCACCTGCCGGAAAGTGCGCCACTAATGTTGTTTTTTCTATTATATTTTTTATTCCCTTTTTTGCAAAACTACTAATGGCGCACTTTTCCACCGTGCGCCATTACTAGTTTAAACTAGTAATGGCGCACTGTGGAACAGTGCGCCATTAGTATGTTTTTTTTTTGCAAAACTACTAATGGCGCACCACCAGAAGGTGCGCCATTAGTAACCTGGATTACTAATGGCGCATTTAGTGTTGGTGCGCCATTAGTAAGTGGGCAGCAACAAGATATTTTGGACAGGCTCTCCTACCCACACTCACTTTCTCCCCACTTCATTCTCTCCACCTCCTCCTTGTCTCGGGTGCCTCCTCTTTTTCACCTCATTTCCACCATAGATTCATTCAATTTAAGTGGTTAAATTACCTTGTTTTGATAGGTAAGTAAGGGGGGAAGCTATATTTATGTTGTTCTCCCTACAACAATGTGCACATGCACTTTTTATGGCCTAGCTAGATCTATGTATGTTCGTGGTGTTGCATATGTTTGTGGTGTTGCATATGTGTTTGTGTTTGGAGGTGTACCGGTATTTGAAATGCGATAGTTGCCAATATTTTGCCGGAATGTTGATTCATTTCCGTTTCGGCGAGAATTTTGGCATTAAGCATTCTTTTTGGTCCTATTTTTAGGGAAAGTCATGCCAAATTTTTTCTTGGTTCTAAAATATCGTTTTGCTCTACCCCGCAGGCGACCATGGTCCGCATGATGACCGAAGGCATCGTGAATAGGTTTTTGAGGTCCGCGAAGGCCGAGATGCTTCAAAAGAACGAGACGGAGATAAGATGTCTGTGTCGAAGATGCAAGCTGAAGAGCCTTATTGCGGACCTTGAATCCGGGCAGGTGCGGGACCACCTGCTCTTGCGTGGTTTCATGGATGGCTATCGGTGGCAAGGTGATGAAGATGACTACGAAGTCGTCCATGGGGGCCGGGCAAGAAATGAGGAAGGGCAGCAAGACAACCGCCGCGGCTCGGGCGGGCGAGAAGACGAAGAATCCCCAGGAGATGATCACGACGGTGATGCTGTACACAGTCATCATGTAGAAGATGCAGGACATGATGATGAGGAAGATGCCGGAGCAGACGACGGGCATGATCCTGAAGATGATGATGCCGGCGGAGCAGACGACGCTGGACCATCGATGGGCTGGGTGCAGGACCCTCATATTCAAGAGCTGCTTCTCAAGCAGACGGATAACGCAAGAGCTGCCGCCCGAGAGAAAGCCAAGATGGATCAACTTGAGTTAGACGCGGTTACTCCATTGTATGAAGGATGCAGGACCGAGGATACCCGCCTGAAAGTAACGCTCATGGCTCTGGAGATGAAGGTAAAACACAAAATGACCGACGCATGCTTCGACGAGAACATGTCATTCTGGCACGAACGTCTTCCCAAGGGGAACAAGTGCCCGACCAGTTTGGAGGAGGCGAAGAAAATCGTGTGTCCTCTGGATTTACCGCACGTGAAATACCATGTGTGCATGAACAATTGCATCATTTATCGGGACGAGCACGCGGAGTCTACCATATGTCCGGTGTGCGGCGTCACTCGATACAAGAAGAGGAAGAAAGCTCCTCGAAAAGTGGTGTGGTACTTTCCGATCACTCCTCGTCTGCAGCGGTATTTCGCGGACCCTAAGGTAGCAAAGCTCCTGCGTTGGCACGCGGATAGGGAGGAGAAGAAGCGAGAAGATGACGCAAATGATCCGGAGATAGATAAAAAAGACAAGATGTTGAGTTACCCTAAGGATGCGAGCCAGTGGCAAGCGTTGAACTTCGAAGACCTAGAATTTGGGAACGATCCAAGGAACATCGTGCTGGGCGCGAGCACCGATGGAGTCAATCCGTTTGGCAGCCAGAGAAGCACACATAGCACCTGGCCTGTGTTTGTGTGGATGTACAACCTTCCCCCCTGGTTGTGCATGAAGAGGATGTACATTCACATGAGTATGCTAATTGAAGGACCGAAACAACCAGGGAACGACATCAATCTGTATCTGGGGCTGCAGAAAGAGGAGCTTGACACGCTGTGGAAAACGCCAGCCAATACGTGGGACGCCGCAGAGAAAGAATATTTCCCTATGAGAGTCGCGCTGCTCACGACGGTGCACGACTATCTCGGTTACGGATATGTCGCGGGGCAGGTGGTCCACGGATTTTCTGGATGCGTCAGGTGCATGGATGACACAACGTATCGCCAGCTAGATAGAGATCCCGGGTCTTCGAAAACCGTGTTCATGGGACATTGAAGGTGGCTTCGCGACGATGACCCGTGGAGAAAACGCAAGGATCTATTCGATGGTGAAACCGAACCCCGAGGACGCCCGCGTACGAGGAGCGGCAAGGAAATAGACGAGCTGTTGAAAAATTGGAAAGACTGCCCACTGCCGGGAAAGAAGCAAAAGGCGCCAGAGCCGGGAAAGAAGCGAAAGGCGCCAGAGCCGCTGCTGAAGGTATGGAAAACGAGGTCTGTTTTCTGGGACTTGCCGTACTGGAAGATCCACCGTGTGCCTCACAGCCTTGATGTCATGCATATCACGAAGAACGTGTGCGAGAGTCTGCTTGGTACCCTGCTCAACATGCCAGAGAGGACCAAAGATGGGCCGAAAGCAAGGGCAGACTTGAAATCAATGGGCATCAGGCAGGAGCTTCACGCTATATATGATGATGATGATGATGATGAGGCGAAGCAGGACACGGAAAGTCGTCGCAAAGGCAAAAAGGCCAAGAAGACCGGAAATGACTACCCTCCCGCGTGCTTCACTCTAAGTCAGGAGGAGATCGAGCAGTTTTTCAACTGCCTCGTAGGAGTAAAACTTCCTTACGGTTACGCGGGGAAGATAAGCAGATACCTAGACCTAGCGAAGCTGAAGTTCAGCGGGATGAAGTCTCACGACTATCACGTGCTGATGACGCAGATACTTCCAGTTGCAATCCGTGGGATCATGGACGCACACGTCCGTGAAACGCTATTTGGCCTATGCAACTTTTTCGACGTCATCACTCGGAAGTCTGTTGGCATGAGGCAACTCAGAAGGCTACAGGAAGAGATCGTGGTGATACTATGCGAGCTTGAGATGTACTTCCCGCCCGCATTCTTCGACGTTATGGTGCATCTGCTGGTCCATATCGTGGACGATATCATCCAACTCAGGCCGACGTTCCTGCACAGCATGATGCCGTTTGAAAGGATGAATGGTGTCATCAAAGGATACGTTCGCAACATGTCACGTCCAGAGGGAAGCATAGCCAGGGGCTTTCTGACCGAAGAGTGCATCTCCTACTGCACGAATTATCTAGGCATCGAGAACCCCGTTGGTCTGCCCGTCAACAGGCACCTCGGCAGGCTCGCTGGATGGGGTCACCGTGAGGGTCGCCGCGAAATGCATGTCGACTTCGAGGGTCGACTCGCCGACTTTGAAAGAGCAAACCTAGTCGCGCTACAACACATAGACGTGGTCGATCCTTGGGTGGTAGATCACAAAACCTTTATTAAGAAGACGTACAATGACCAAGGCCAACAGAGGACGGACGGAGATATACTCAAAGAGCACAACTCATGTTTCACGCGTTGGTTCAAGCAGAAGCTTCTGTCGTACCCTTTACATGAGGATTCTTCCACGGAAGAACAACTCATATTTGCCTTGTCACAGGGCGCCGAGCACAACCTGATGACCTATGAGGCGTACGATATCAACGGCTACACATTCTACACCGAGGCCAAGGACATGAAGAGCGATGGTTATCAGAACTCCGGGGTAACGATGGAATCCTACACCGGTAACGACAAGGACAGATACTACGGAAGGATCAAGGAGATCTGGGAGCTGAGCTACGCTGGAGAGAAGGTCCCGATGTTCCGTGTCAGATGGGCCAAGAGCGTCCTAAAAGAAGACCGGTATTTCACCATCATGGTTATACCCGAAGCCAAATCCAAGACCGCATGCGCAAACGTCACCGCGAAAAATGAGCCATGGGTACTGGCTTCCCAAGTGGACCAATGCTTCTTCATTACCGACCCATCAAAGCCCAGTCGTGTTGTCGTGAGGAGAGGCAAAAGGAAGATCATCGGAATGGATGGATTAGCCAATGAGCAAGACTTCGACAAGTACGGCGACCCGAGAATCGAACATGACGACGATGATGAAGTAGCAGCATACACCACAAGAAGAAGCAGGACCACCCTACCTAAAGTACATCCGTTCCACAGAAGAACTCCATTTGCGAAAAAGAAGGGCAAGAAGATTGTGAACAGATAGCTAGCTAAGATCGATTGTATTTAAATCGTAGCCTTCATTTCTCGATTGTATTTCATGGGCACTTTTTGAACTATCATGAATATTTTTAAATTTCATGGACACTCGATCTCGATCCCCCTCCATCTCGATCGCTATCCCACCTCGCCAGATCCGGTCCCCCTCGCCGCCGAGCACCCCCGGTCCACCGGCCCCCCGCACCCCGCGCACCCTCCCCCGCTCCACCGGCATTACTGTTTGATGATATTTTAAAAAAAATTATTACTGTCTTATAAAAAAATATTACTGTTATGATTTAAACAAGTTTGAACATATTTAAACACAAATAAATATCAAACAGCATTTTAAATGCATAAAAAAAATTGTGGAGCCTGGGAATCGAACCCAGGACCTCCAGGTGTGAGAACTGGCTGCTGACCAGTCGAGCTAGTAGAGGGAACTTGGTGTGGATCAGGTCAGGTGGAAGATAACCTGTTGGCTCGAGCAGAAATAAAAAAAACTAATGGCGCACCAGGGTGAGGTGCGCCATTAGTATTGTGCCCTCGCCCTCGATCCCCTTCCCCTCTCCTATCCCCGGCCCAAACCTATCCCCTCTCTCTCCCTCGCCCTCGCCCTCGATCCCCTTCCCCTCTCCTCTCCCGACGCCGCTGCCCCGCCGCCTCGACGCCGCCCCGTCGTCCTCGTCTCCGCCCCGACGCCCCGACGCCGCCCTCTCCTCTCCCGACGCCGCCGCCCCGTCGTCCTCGTCTCCGCCCCGACGCCCCGACGCCGTGACGCCGCCCTCTCCTCTCCCGACGCCGCTGCCCCGCCGCCTCGACGCCGCCCCGTCGTCCTCGTCTCCGCCCCGACGCCCCGACGCCGCGACGCCGCCCTCTCCTCTCCCGACGCCGCCGCCCCGCCGCCCCGCCGCCCCGTCGTCCTCGTCTCCTCGGCGCCGCGCCCGTGGCCAGCCCCGTCGACAAGTTCGCACTCCTCCCCGCCTTCCTCCAGGTACCCCGCCACCCGGCCTACTCTACAGCATTCTATACTCTGTGAAAATGCTACAAACCCCATTCTGTTTGTCAAGTACCAACTTATATGTGTCTTGTGTATTTTCTAGACTACACTTCCCCCCTATTTAGTTTCTGAGGTTCTGATGAGTTGTAATCCATTATACTTATAGACTTACTGTGATATCCTGCAGTTATCCCCTATATTTTTCCTGAAGTTCTGATGAGTTGCAATTCATTATCCTTATAGACTTCCTGTGATATCCTGCAGTTTTGAACAAACACCTTCACTTCCTTTCTATGCTGGCTGGATGGCTTGTCCATGCATATTATGAACGAAAAGTGTGAACCGGATATAATTTGAATTTACGGACTTTGTCCAGTCACTGGTGGACCCTTGCATCCCTTATCCCCAAACTTCAACTAAAAGCTGTAAATTATTATCAACCACCAATTGTAAATTATCAAACTGCAAATGTGAAACGAGAGGAGTGTAAGCATACCTTCCGCATTGGGAGTTTCAGGCCTGCTGTTGGCATATGAGGCTTTTAGGCATGCATCAGGTGAAAGGTTTTTATGCAGGCATCACAACTCGTTCATAGTTTGTCAAGATTAAAACTTGGTAAATGTTCAAAAAAGTGAAGTGGTCTAGTACTCTATGCTGATGCTACCAATCATTACTAACAAAATTGCAGTCGCATGTCCCCTAGGCCTGAAACAATAGTGCACTGCTTATGTATGAAGGAGAAATTAATGGCTCCTCATGAGGTATGAGTCACCTTATTCCAGACCGATCAGTCATAGCATTGGCATCAGTAGTGTCAAATGAATGTCCTTGTCACTCGATTGCCCTCCGCGTTGAGCTCAAGTGTGGGCAGGAAAGCGATGGCCAGGCCGTCAACGGCGACAGTGGCTTCATCATACACGAGATGCATCCTAGTAGTTTCCTTACTTTCGGTGGACACGAGCTGTAGTTTAATTTTGCTTCTAATTAATCCAGAAGGAGAAGGAGCCAAGTGATCTGCAGCAGTACTAGTTGAGATCATATCCAGCACATAGTATGGTGAGATCAACACTTAAAATTCCATTGTGCTGCAATAGTATGAATCATGTTACATAAGTGTTGGGTTCACAAAGCTCTGTTACTATGTGTTCTAGTCATGTACAGCAGTTTGACATTCCTCAAAATTTTAAGTGTTGATAGAATGACCGTGGGCGCCGTTTATTTTGCGTGTCCAGTGGCTGTGGCCACATTTGCTCTTGATTATTTGATTGGGCATTGCATAAACCGCATCGACCATGGCACCATGTTTTTTGAGTCTTCGGTTTAGTATTTAGGTAAACTTTTGCTCTTGATTGTTTGATTGAGGCATAAACCAAATAACGGCAATGCCGCACCCGGCCTGTCTTTGCATGAACAACACAATAACAAAAGTGAATCATAGCACAGTTAGTCGGGATTAGATATGTCAAATGCTAGTGTTAGTATAATAAGTCAAATGGATCATATGATCTGCAGACCTCATACACCCAAGAAAACCTGAAAATAATTGAAGTTCAACCCCTCACTTTTCCTATATGCATTGGCCTGTACAGTTGGATTTGTTTCTGATTTTAGTGTTTTCAGTCTATTTTTCTATTTCTGCTTTAACATAACGGAATAACTAATGGTGGCTGCCTAATGATGACAGACTAAGTTTCTGATTTATTTTGTTATAGAAGTGTAGATTCATTGGTAGCAATTGTTTTCAGTGTCTCATGTTGCTTGTAGTGTTTTGTCCAAAATGTTGAATGATACTGCTTGGAGATGCATATATTGTTTCACCTCTTCACATGCCAATGTATTTTCCATGTTGTGATGGAGGCCTTTTTTGCCTTGTCCACCCGAGAGGCCCTTGAGTTTGCCGGAGTGTCGATTAACTTCCGTTCCGGCAAATTCGGGTACTCCATATGTCCTATTTTCAGCAAAGGTCATGCTGAAATTTTCCGTGAATTTTAGCATGACTTTGCTAAAAATAGGACATATGGGGTACTTGTGACTAATGCATGGGCCGGGGTATCTTAGTAGTTAATTAAGTAGGATCAAGTGCCCCGGCGTACTTGTGACTAATGCATGGCTTTTAGGGTGCCTCGGTGTCGATAAAAACTGAAATGATGAAAGCTTAGGCTTTTAGGGTGCCTCGGCGTCGAAAAACCCTCAATTATAAAAGCTTAGCTTTTAGGATGCCTCGGTGTCGACAAACCCTAAATGATGAGACCATGATCTTGTTCCTTGACAATAACCAACTTTTTGACCAAACTTTGTTCCTATTTAGAGAGAAACATGGCTAACAACAATGAGGCCGGGGGTTCGGGCGTCAAGGCATTCTGGAAGCTGTCCCAGGAGATGGAGGAACAACCTCACTTGTATGAGGACGCCGCCTTCCCCACCGATCCTGAGACCACTGATGGTACCGCCGAGGATGACCCCACTGATGCCACCACTGATGGTGCCGCCGAGGATGCCACCACTGATGATGGCGGCGCACGCACAGATGGCAGCCAACCGAAGAGGCAACGGAAGGACCGGCGCCCGACCGGGCTCCGCACCCTCAAGGAGGAAGTTACTGAAGTGGACTCCGACGGGAATCCAACGGCGCCCGAACGAATAGTCAAGGGGTACTCGCTTCAGCTCGGGTGCATTCTCCGGAGCACCGTCTCGATCAACACCGAGAACCTGAGGCATCCTGACCGAGGGAATTTGCGCAACCTCCTCTTCACGAAGCTGCACGAACGATACAAGTTCCCCGCTGAATTTGAAAACACAAGCCTCAAAGGGAATAAAGTGAACAATGCTGCCCTCACGAAGATGAGCAAGGCCCTGTCTACTTGGAAAAGCAATGTGAAGAGAATGATCGAGAAAGGTGAGAGTTATGAGAAGATCAAGGAGAAAAATCCTTCGATCACCGAAGATGACTACAACGACTTCAAGATCAATTGCTCGAGCACCGCAAACTCCGAATCAAGTAAGTGGGGGAAAGAAATGCGGGAGCTGAACTTAGGGGAACACACACTCGGTCCCGGCGGTTACAGAGTGGCGGAGCCTATATGGGACAAGGAGGAGGCGGACCGTGCCGAGCAAGGCCTACCGCCCCTCTTCGATAAATCTGGTGACAAGCAGACCAGGAACTTTGTCAGGGCCCGGTACAAGAAGGACCCGAAAACAAAGGAGCTTACCACGGATCCGAAGACCAGGGCGCTTGAGCTTGTTCCGGTAAGGAATACACCCCCGCGTAATTAGCTCCATATGGTTGCATTCTAATTAATGAAGCCAAATTTCTAAATGGTTCACATTCCTTCCGCAGGCGACTGAAAGCAGTAGCGCGGGGTCGACTAAGAGCAACCCTTGGGACACCACTCTAAATAGGGCGTTGAATGTAATGAAGAACAAGGATAAGCTCAGTAAGCCGACGTCAGCTGGTCGTGTGGCCGGCAAAGGCTTGTCGACAAAATGGTCGTCATACTATAACACTGGTGGGCGAAAGGAGAAAAAGACCAGCTCGGAAAGCCAGGCGCGCGAGGTTCAAGAACTCAGGGCACAGGTGGCGCGGATTCCGGAGATTGTCCAAGAGCAAGTGCAACAACAACTCGGAGCGACGATCACCGCCATTGTGCCTACCTTGATCCAGGGGATTAGTGCGTGGATTGCGGGCGGCCAACAGGGGCCGCCCCCGATTCCTAGCTTCACGGCCAGCAACTCGCAGAACGCGATGGCGGGGCCATTGGTGTCTCCGGCGGAGGCGGCATTGGTGTCTCCGACGCCGGCACGGGAGCTTAATGCACCCGGGTGTACGCCGGCCGACACCTCTGCAGCAAGCGGCCCCTCCGTCAACTGCACGCCCGCCGTTGGCGGTGCCTCGACATTAGCCGAGCTCGACGCCATCATCACGATAACTAATTAAGCCTCTCTCGGCCGAGGACTTCATCTCCTTGCCTTTGACTGGGCATCCCTAATGCCCTACATGTTTTCGCAGGGCGCCGCCGACGTTCTGTGCACTCTCCTGCACTTCGTGAACAACGAGTTGGTCGATGTCGCCAAGGGCAAAATCGTTCAACCGGGCAACCCCTTGTTCCACGGTACCCAGATGCCACCCAACTTGTTTAGGGTTCAACTGGTTCGGGTGCTGCCAGGCTGCGACGAGTTGTTACCTCCATTTCGACCCATCGGGGCCGACGATGATGACGTGATGACCCTCAGCGCCTGCCTGAGCTGGCCCCTGCTTTGGCCGAAGAGCCAGATTCGTTTGGGGGCGGGGGACACCACCCCAAAGACAACACCGCCAGTCGTGCCGGCACCAAGTCGGCCTCATGGCAAGACCGCCGCAACGGTGCCGGACATCCCTATGCCACTGGATCCAAACATGCATATGGCACAGGATCAGAACGACGACGACGACGATACATTTGCCAACGTCGATCAGTACTTTGCCGATCATGGGTACGGTGGCGACTTCATGGGGCCTCCTTCTCAAGAACCCAACCCAACAAAAGACGTGTGCGATCTAGCTGGTACCGCGGAGAAGCCAAGTTGCAACAGGTGTCGTCTGCAGTTCAGCTCTCAGGAGACGCCTCCAGCTGCCGACTTCACCGAGCCTCAGATAGGCGAGGTGCGAAATATGATCAGACCCAACACACTCAAGAAGGCGGTCTGTGAGCAGAACTCGGTCCCATTACAGGAGAAGAAGAAGGCACGCAAAAGAAAGACTAACAAGGGTGCGGGCCAGCCGGCACCGAGTACGATCCGTGCTCAGGACGGGCCACCTTCAACTGAGGATATCTCGAGGAGGGTGCATGTGGCGGGTAGGCCGATGCTACCGAGAAATATGCTCGATGCTGCAACCGGTGCTATGCGGAGTCTGCATGACAATGTTCTTTCTTTGGAGAAGCGACGTCTCGGAGAGAAGGATGTGGCATACCCGGTTTTCGCGGCCAAGGTGCCAGAGGGCAAGGGCTTTGTGGATAACTCCATCGGGGGTACGATCGTCCTGTGGTTTGATGACATCCACGCTATGTTGAACCTTCATCCGCTGCACTACACCTTCGTTCGGCTATTTTCGCTGAGTATGGAGATGCGGATCATTCGCGACAAGACCCCGTACATCGTGATAGTCGACCCCTTCTACATGCGAGCCAAGATCTTGGGCAGCGCTGGGGACCGGCAAGTCGCGAGTTCTTACCTCGAAGGCGTCATTCTGGCAAACCAAGATAAGGGTAACTTCCTCGTGCCTTACTTTCCCGAGTAAGTCCTCCCCTCAACCGCCCCGTAACATATGAATTCTTAGATTTCGATCGTTTTTCTTTTAACATTCCGTGTTTTCTGCAGTGACACACATTGCACACTCATCCTCCTAAGCCCCAAATACTCCATGGCCACGTATTTCGACCCGGACCGTCAGTCGAACGTAGACTACACAAATGTCAAGAAGGTTCTTGATGATGTTCTCCCCGGCTACGTCAAATCTGGAGGCACCTTCACCAGGCCTATTCGTAAGTACGGCAAGCACGTGTTCTCCCACAATACGACGTTCTGCTGCGTCAAGCAGCCGCCTGGTGGTCAGAAGGGTGCCTACTACGCCATCCATCACATGCGGGCGATCGTACGGGACCATCATCAACTTCTGCTACCGAGTAGACTCAAAGATTGGGCCGCGAGCGTGTCGGCAATCCAGGACGCGGACATCAGACAAGAATTCTTTCGCATCCAGTCGGAGTTTGCGGAAATCATCCATCAAGATGTCCTTCGTACCTCGGGGCAGTTCTACCTCAGAAATCAACCGTCCAACAGTGACATCGACACAATCCTACAAATGCAGGCTGACAACGCCCGTTGTTTCATGACTCCCACGATAGACGGCGGCTTCATCCACGCTCCGGTCCCTTGAGTCGAGTCGAAAGCAGTGATGCTTTGTCTAGTTCTGAAACATCGATTGGCTCATGTTGTAATTAAACATTAATGAACTTGTAGTATGTCTCTTTGGTTTCGAGAGTCGTTCAACTTAGATGTAATCGATGCTATTAATGTCTTGCTTTTCTCTTCCGATCGTTCTGTTGCATTCTTATATATTGCTTATGTATTGTCTGTGAATTGGTACTAACGTTTCGTTTGGCTACTGCATAGCGCTGCCGTGGTATGTCGTGTACAAGGGTAAGGTTCCCGGAGTCTACAACGACTGGGAGGAGTGTCGGAGACAGGTTCACCGATTCAGCGGTAACAGTTACAAAGGGTACGCCACTAGGGCCGAAGCCGAATCTAGATACGCCCGCTATCTAGCGGGAGAGGGGAGGGAGCGTTGGAGGAACCGGATGAAGACGAGTTTCATCGTGATGACCGCAGCTCTCTTCTATGTGATGGTAGTTTAGATGATCGATATCGACTTGTAATGTGAAGACAAACTCGCGGTCTCGAGACTTGTAATATAATGTTCTATCTTTGTTCGGTCTTTTCAATTCGGAGACTAATATGATGAATTGTATTCGGAGACTAAAATGATGAATTGTATTCAGAGACTAATCTTCTATTGTATTCGATGAATCTGTTGTTGATGTGTGCTGTCTATATTTTGTCCAATTATACATTTTGTAACCTGTGCAAAAAACAGAAAATTAAAAAATAAAAAAACCTAATATTCATACTAATGGCGCATCACATCATAGTGCGCCATTAGTATGCCAAAGGATACTAATGGCGCATCACTAAACAGTGCGCCATTAGTATGCCGAAGTTACTAATGGCGCATCCTGTTGTTGTGCGCCATTAGTATGCCAAAGCACCTGGGTATAGATGGCCCCCTGGGAGGCATACTAATGGCGCACTGTTGTATATACTAATGGCGCATCTGGGGTGGCACTAATGGTGCACCACTAATGCGCCATTAATGGCCAAATTAGGTGCGCCATTAGTAGGCCTTTTCCTAGTAGTGTGTCATTAACAGAATTTTTCAATCACTGCCACCAAGCTACAAGAGTTTCGTGATGAACTATAACATGCAAGGGATGGATAAGACAATTCCCGAGCTCTTCGCAATGCTAAAGGCCGCGGAGGTAGAAATCAAGAAGGAGCATCAAGTGTTGATGGTCAACAAGATCACCAGTTTCAAGAAAAAGGGTAAAGGAAAAAAGGGGAACTTCAAGAAGAACGACAAGCAAGTTGTTGCTCAAGTGAAGAAGCCCAAGTCTGGACCTAAGCCTGAGACTGAGTGCTTCTACTGCAAAGGGACTGGTCACTGGAAGCGAAACTGCCCCAAGTATTTGGCGGATAAGAAGGATGACAAGGTGAACAAAGCTATATGTGATATACATGTTATTGATGTGTAGCTTACTAATGCTCGCAGTAGTGCCTGGGTATTTGATACTGCTTCTGTTAATAATATTTGCAACTCGAAACAGGGACTACGTATTAAGTGAAGATTGGCTAAGGACGAGGTGACGATGCGCATGGGAAATGGTTCCAAAGTCAATGTGATTGCGGTCGGCACGCTACCTCTACATCTACCTTCGGGATTAGTTTTAGACCTGAATAATTGTTATTTGGTGCCAGCATTGAGCATGAACATTATATCTGGATCTTGTTTGATGCGAGACGGTTATTCATTTAAATCAGAGAATAATGGTTGTTCTATTTATATGAGTAATATCTTTTATGGTCATGCATCCTTGAAGAATGGTCTAGTTATATTAAATCTCGATAGTAGTGATACACATATTCATAATATTGAAGCCAAAAGATGCAGATTTGATAATGATAGTGCAACTTATTTGTGGCACTGCCATTTAGGTCATATTGGTGTAAAGCGCATGAAGAAACTCCATTCTGATGGACTTTTGGAATCACTTGATTATGAATCACTTGGTACTTGCGAACCATGCCTCATGGGCAAGATGACTAAAACGCCGTTCTCCGGAACAATGGAGCGAGCAACAGATTTGTTGGAAATCATACATACTGATGTATGTGGTCCAATGAATGTTGAGGCTCGCGGCGGGTATCATTATTTTCTCACCTTCACAGATGATTTGAGCAGATATGCGTATATCTACTTGATGAAACATAAATCTGAAACATTTGAAAAGTTCAAAGAATTTCAGAGTGAAGTGAAAAATCATTGTAACAAGAAAATAAAGTTTCTACGATCTGATCGTGGAGGAGAATATTTGAGTTACAAGTTTGGTCTTCATTTGAAACAATGCGGAATAGTTTCGCAACTCACGCCACCCGGAACACCACAGCGTAATGGTGTGTCCGAACATCGTAATCGTACTTTACTAGATATGCTGCGATCTATGGTGTCTCTTACTGATTTACCGCTATCGTTTTGGGGTTATGCTTTAGAGACGGCTGCATTCACGTTAAGTAGGGCACCATCTAAATCCGTTGAGACGACACCTTATGATCTGTGGTTTGGCAAGAAACCAAAGTTGTCGTTTCTTATAGTTTGGGGCTGCAATGCTTATGTGAAAAAGCTTCAACCTGATAATCTCGAACCCAAATAGGAGAAATGAGTCTTCATAGGATACCCAAAGGAGACTGTTGGGTACACCTTCTATCACAGATCCGAAGGCAAGACATTCGCTGCTAAGAATGGATCATTTCTAGAGAAGGAGTTTCTCTTGAAAGAAGTGAGTGGGAGGAAAATAGAACTTGATGAGGTAACTATACCTGCTCCCTTATTGGAAAGTAGTTCATCACAGAAATCTGTTCCTGTGACTCCTACACCAATTAGTGAGGAAGCTAATGATGATGATCATGTAACTTCAGATCAAGTTACTACCGAACCTCGTAGGTCAATCAGAGTAAGATCCGCACCAGAGTGGTACGGTAATCCTGTTCTGGAGGTCATGTTACTTGACCATGACGAACCTACGAACTATGAGGAAGCGATGATGAGCCCAGATTCCGCGAAATGGCTTGAGGCCATGAAATCTGAGATGGGATCCATGTATGAGAACAAAGTGTGGACTTTGGTTGACTTGCCCGATGATCAGCAAGCCATCAAGAATAAATGGATCTTCAAGAAGAAGGCTGACGCTGACGGTAATGTTACTGTCTACAAAGCTCGACTTGTTGCGAAAGGTTTTCGACAAGTTCAAGGAGTTGACTACGAGGAGAACTTCTCACCCGTAGCGATGCTTAAGTCCGTCTGAATCATGTTAGCAATTGCCGTTTTATGATTATGAAATTTGGCAAATGGATGTAAAGACTGCATTCCTGAATGGATTTCTGGAAGAAGAGTTGTATATGATGCAACCTGAAGGTTTTATCGATCCAAAAGATGCTAAAAAAGTGTGCAAGCTCCAGCGATCCATTTATGGACTGGTGCAAGCATCTCGGAGTTGGAATAAACGTTTTGAAAGTGTGATCAAAGCATATGGTTTTATATAGACTTTTGGAGAAGCCTGTATTTACAAGAAAGTGAGTGGGAGCTCTGTACCATTTCTAATATTATATGTGGATGACATATTGTTGATTGGAAATGATATAGAATTTCTGGATATCATAAAAGGATACTTGAATAAGAGTTTTTCAATGAAAGACCTCGGTGAAGCTGCTTATATATTGGGCATCAAGATCTATAGAGATAGATCAAGATGCTTAATTGGACTTTCACAAAGCACATACCTTGATAAAGTTTTGAAGAAGTTCAAAATGGATCAAGCAAAGAAAGGGTTCTTGCCTGTGTTACAAGGTGTGAAGTTGAGTCAGACTCAATGCCCGACCACTGCAGAAGATAGAGAGAAAATGAAAGGTGTTCCCTATGCTTCAGCCATAGGCTCTATCATGTATGCAATGCTGTGTACCAGACCTGATGTGTGCCTTGCTATTAGTTTAGCAGGGAGGTACCAAAGTAATCCACGAGTGGATCACTGGACATCGGTCAAGAACATCCTGAAATACGTGAAAAGGACTAAGGATATGTTTCTCATTTATGGAGGTGACAAAGAGCTCGTCGTAAATGGTTATGTCGATGCAAGCTTTGATACTGATCCGGATGACTCTAAATCACAAACCGGATACGTGTTTATATTGAATGGTGGAGCTGTCAGTTGGTGTTGGGGATATGACTATCAGGTATGACCCGCCCAGGAGGGGCTGAGTCATCCCTATGGCGGTTCATCTCAATGAAGCCCAAGAGGATATTAACAATGGCGGTTCGTAGATTGGCTTAGTAGAGAGCCCAAACCCAAAGGCGGCTTAAGGCCCATGAATATAAACCGCCATGTATATGTAGACTTGTATTGTAAGGCATGTAAGAAAAGTCACCGAGCCGGACACGTTGTATGAGCCGGCCGAGACTCTGTAGGCTGCAGGGCGTCAACCCGTGTATATAAGGGGACGACCCAGCGGCGGCTTAGGACAAGAAACAACAGATCGAGAGCCAGGCTAAGCGTATTCGCTCCCTGGTCATCGAAACCCTAGCAATACCACCTCAAACTGGATTAGGCCTTTACCTTCACCGCAAGGGGCCGAACCAGTATAAACTCCTCGTGTCCTTTGTCCTGATTAACCCCTTTAAGCTAACCTCGTTGCGATGGCTCCAAGTCTAAGTCCTCACACTAGGACATCTGCCGTGACAATTCCACGGCAGTTGGCGCCCACCGTGGGGCTATCGCACGATGGTTTCAAGTTCTTAAAGGGCAACTTCGAAGGGATCAAGGGATACGCCGTGGGCCGGACGACCAAGAGTCGTCGCGGCAAGCTCTACATCGATGACGCAGGCTGGGGCCCCGAGGCCGGCTCAATTGAGTACGGGTACCGGGTCCCCTTCGGCGGAATTCACGTCTTCATCGGCAAGATCGGCGAAACGGGCCGTGAGCCGGACATCTGCACTGACATCATCGAGACAGCTCAGCTTGCGAGACCCGCCCGAGTTCAGCCCGCCATGAATCGTGCCTTCGTGGAATTCATCCATGGAGCGGAATCTGAGGATAGATCGGCATCTGGTGGTGAGACGGTTGTTTACTCTGATGGTGAGTCGTCCACCGATGAGACCGAGTCATTGTATCAACTGCAAGGCGACCGGCTTGGGGGCTGTTCCGATGGCGACAGTATTCCGGACCCCTGCGAGCCGCCGAACCGGGTTGCAATCTTCATGGCAGGTACGCAGTCGATACAACATTCTTCAACGGCAGCGGCATTGATTTCTGGGTCAGCAGCAGTGACGGCGACCGGGGCAGGAGGCCCTGTGCGGCCGCCGGCTCAAGTCTTGTCCGATTTACTAGACACCTTGGCAACACTACTGGCGATGGAGGTTAACCCGGATAACCGAGATCAGCATAACGCGGAAGTCGCAAAGTTGCGAGATCAGATAGCTCAAGCTAAGGAGGACCTAATGGCTGAAGATGCTAGGATGGCCGCGGAGCGGGTTACATTGGATGCTCAGGCGCATCGGATTCAGTCGGAGTCTTATCGGCTTATGCTAGATCAGAACGCTTCAAACGAAGTCATGAGGAGGAGGCATCAGACTCGTCTGTCGCCAGTTTACGAGGCGAGGAATCTCTTTAACATGCCAGGAGCAGGGACCAGTAACCCGCCAGTGGTAGACCGGGTTGAAGCGCTGGGGACGGGAACGCCGGTTCAGCCACGCACAACAGATCCGCCTCGTCAGAACAATATCCCGCCACAACACATGCCAACACCACCGGGTCATTATTCTAACCCTTTGGATAACATGATCGCTGCGGCGTCACGATTGGCGGCTCTCCCAGTTGAAGGCGAGTCTCCGATGGCGGTTGAGATGCGGAGGGCTAGAGAGCTCCTTCAGACAGCATTGGTTCAGCAACAGGCTTATTCTTACAGTCATGAAAGGATTCATTCCACCCCTCGCCCAAGCCGGAGTTACAGCAGGCATATTGATGAATCGGCTGTGTCAAGCAGTGGGCGGAACCATAACCCGCCTCGCGGACATAACCCGGCGGGCGGTGGTGCTCATGCTCAGAACATAGTGGATCAAGGTAGAGCACGTTGAGAGGCCGAGCTGGCGGCTCAATATGCGGCCCGTCAACCTTCTCGGGTTCGTCCGACGACTTCGATGGAGCCAGGTGTAACCTTTAGGAATTTGGGCGTGCCATGTTTGGTACCGGCTCTGCGCAATGAGCGTCTGCCCAAGGATTTCAAGGGTCCTCGTAAGGTGCCTAACTATACAGCCGACTTACCTCCTGAAGCATGGGTCGAGAGTTATGAGATGGCCATGGAATTGCTAGATGTTAGCGATGCTGCGTGTGCTAAATACTTCCCCCTGATGTTGGATGGAACGGCCAGCACTTGGTTGAAGGGGCTCCCCGCCAACTCCATTGGGTCGTGGGCCGAGTTAAAAGCCCGGTTTATCCAGAATTTTAAAGATACGTGCAAGCAGCCCATGTCAATTGTAGATTTAGCCTCCTGTGTCCAAGAAGAAGGTAAGTCGACAACCCATTGGGTGCACCGGGTCTGAACAATCCTGCACTCGTCGGATAGCATCAATGCCGACTCAGCAGTCTTGATGTTGGAGAGCAATTATCATTTCACGCCCTTAAAGCAGAAATTAGGGCGGCTCAAACGCCACTGCAATGACATGGGGACACTCATGGCGGCTCTGGTTAAATATGCTGACTCTGATGGTACCAAGGACCCCGAGTCTGACGATGAAAAGCCGGGAAAGGGAAAGAAGAACAGCAGCACCAGAGGGCAGTAGCATAACCCGGCGAATCAGGGAGGCAACGGTAAGCGCAAAGCTGATAATAGTTTGGACTTTGTGGCTAACACCAATACGCAGAATAATGGTCAGCGTCGTAAGGGTAAACTGCCCCCACGGACTGGAGGATCGGGCTTTAATCTTGAGCAGCTGCTGAATCAGCCCTGCCCAAGGCATGGTACACGAGAAAGGCCGTCTGGCCACCTCTGGAAGGATTGCTTCATTATGAAGGAGTACAAAAATTCTGTTCTTTTTCAAGACAATCATGGGCCAGGTGGTGGCTCAGGATCTGGCTCTCATGGACCTGGTTACGGTGGTGGCGGCTCTAACTCTGGATTCCAAGGAAATCAAGGCAATCACGGCAACCAGGGTGGTTACAATCAACAGAGTAATCAGGGGAGTCAACAACAGCAACAGTCTGGTTATCAGAGCAACCCGAAGCAGTTGAATAGTGGACAGTATCATGTCTTCACCACTAGCTTATGTAAGCGCGACCAGAAGCTTCATAAGAGGGCAGTCAATGCTGTTGAGCCGGCGGTTCCCCGTTACTTGCGCTGGTCTGAGCAGCCCATTGTGTGGAGTCGGGAAGATCACCCGCCCCGGGTTGATAATCCGGGTCACTTGGCTTTGGTGGTCGCACCTCAGGTCGGAGGATATAAGTTCACCAAGGTACTCATGGACGGAGGGAGCAGCATCAATATCCTTTATTATGAAACTTTCTGTCGCATGGGGTTGACTGATAAAAATCTTAAGCCGTCAAACACTGTTTTCCACGGCGTCGTGCCTGGTAAGTCGGCCTATGTCATGGATTTGTCACGTCAGATGTCCTAGTAAAAGGACTTAGTCGTGAGGCCAGCGCATCTATGTAGTAGCTTGAGAGGGGTTGAGCAGAATCGAGAGACGCAACACAAGACAAAGATTTAGACAGCTTCGGGCCCCGGGAAACGTCATCCGGTAATAACCCTACATGTTGTTTGTGGCTAGGTCTCATTATCATCATGAGGGAGACGACGTAAACCGGCTCTTTGTGTCTAGCCCTAGAGATTGTTTCTTCTTGCTTGTCTCTTCCCCTCTTTGGGGAGCCCTGCCCCTCCTTATATATGTTGAAGGGGCGGGTTACATGCGGAGTCCTATTAGGATTTGGACTAGCCTATCTCTAATACAAACCGGATACAAGTCCAGGTCTTAACTCCTTGTAAGGTAAATATTCCTCATGCCTTTCCTCTTAAACCGGCCCACTATTAACATAAACCGGCCTTCTGGGCCTTGGGCCTTGTCATCCGTCCACCGCCCGCCGGGTTACCAGTGTGTCATAATATTTAAGCAGGTTGCCTGTAAACCGCCAGGTCAGGGCGGGTCGCCAGTAAATCGCCAAGTGTCAGCGGGGTCTTCAAATAAACCGCCAAGCCCGGCCGGGTTCTACTTCCGGCCGGTTTACGCCGCGGGGTGTATCCCCAACAGCCTACCCAGTTGGTAAGATAGCTCTGGAAGTTGCTTTTGGAGATGATCATGACTCTAGGTCGGAGACATTGACCTTTGAAGTGGTCAAGATCCACAGCGCATATCACGCTCTGTTTGGACAGTCGGCTTATGCCAGGTTCATGGCGTGGCCTTGTTATGTGTATCTGCAGCTCAAGATGCCGGGTTACAAGGGAACCATCACGGTGCATGGAAGCCAGAAGATAGACTTGGAGTGTGAGGAAGGTGACGCTGCCTATGCTGAGTCTGTTTGTGCAACTAAAGAGTTGAAGTTTTATAAGGATAATGTTGACCCGGCGGACATGATGTCTTTAAAGAAGCCAACTACAGAGCATGATCCTTCACCCAAATTTAAGTCTGCAGATGACACTAAAATGGTTGATTTCATTCCTGGCGACTCATCGAAGCAGTTCAGTATCAGTGCCAATCTGGATCCGAAATAGGAAAGTGCGCTCATCGAGTTCATCCGTGAGAACCGGGACATCTTTGCATGGAAGCCTTCGGACATGCCGGGTGTACCGAGGGAACTCGCTGAGCACACTCTTAATATTGATCCAAAATTTAAGCCGGTCAAGCAGTTTCTTCGCCGATTTAACAAGGAGAGGCGGAAGGTCATTGGAGAGGAAGTGGCCCGGCTCTTGACAGCTGGGTTTATCGTCGAAGTTTTCCATCCTGAGTGGTTGGCTAACCCGGAGCTGGTACTCACGAAGAATGGCACTTGGCGGATGTGTGTGGATTACACGGACCTGAACAAGGCTTGTCTGGTTGAACCGTTTGCTCTGTAGGAGATATGCCCTAGAGGCAATAATAAATGTTATTGATTATCTCCCTGTTCATAATTATGTTTATGTTCCATGCTATAACTGTTGTGGTTCCCGAGCCCGTATATCCATAAAGGCTCTGGGGAGAACCCATATGCATGTGTGGAATAATAAACGGTAAAATGTATTCCTAGTCGTGCCTCTAAGACTAGCTCAAGTGTTGCATGATGATTATGTTTTCCCAATCATGGGCATGTCTATGCCAAGCAATTTTGAGGGCACAATGTCAGGAAGGACATTTGTCTTGAATCGACCCGAATTGATGTTATGCTATGAGATACATTCGTCACAAGTTAATGGTTTATAACACAAAGATAGTTAATGTTTGCATAATTCCTTAGACCATGAGAGTATCGAGTTTCTTCATGCTTGCTTCATGAACTTTGGGGTTTGTTAAACGTCATCCGTAACTGGATGGCTATTACGGCGGCTTACGGGTTCATGGGAAAGTATGTTAAGTGACTTGATAGCTCGAGATTGGGATTTGCTCCTCCGACGATGGAGAGATATACTCGGGCCCTCTCGGTGTTACGGTGTCCATCATCGTCTGGCCAGACAATTTGTGATTTGATCACGGGGATGCCGGAACACGAAACGAGAAAAGAGAACAAAACCGGTAACGAGGTAACTAGCATAGTGGACAAGTTGTTGATCCACGGGAATGCCAACATGTCTCACCTCGGGTATTTGTAACATATCGCGAAGCAACAGGAATAGCACACGGCAACTGGAGGTTCACTCGAATATTTATTCGTGTGGGTATAGGGGTCAATATGGGTGTCCACGGCTCCGATGTTGATCATTGATCGGAAGGGGTTCCGGGTCATGTCTATACTTCACCGAACCTATAGGGTCACACGCTTAAGGGACATCTATCTGTTGAATACTAGACAAGGAGTCTGAGAGAAAATCACCAAAAAAGTTTCGGACACCGGAAAAGTTTCGGACGGCGGAAAAGGTTCCGCAGAAAGAGGTCATCGGATGAGTTTCGATGAAACCGAAAAAGTTGTTTCGGGGTATGCCATTAAGTCAAAATGTTTTCGGCACATGCCTGATAATTCTTGGAGGGTGCCAGAATCATTCTGGAAACTTTTTGGAATTTTCAGAAATAAAAACCGAAAATGTTTCGGAGCTGCCGGTACCGCTTTGGCTGTTTTTCGCAGATGAAATTCACTAATCTGAAATTGTTTCAGAACGAATACAAAATCATTTTAGTGGGTACTGGAATTATTCTAAGACCCACAGAAATATTTTCGGATTTAGTGGACGCTGAAAAATGTCGTCATGAATAGTGAAAGTGCTTTTTGCTTGGCTTCTTGGAGAAGCCACCTTGAGGGCCTTTTTGGTATTTCCCCCCTTGGCTTCTTGGAGAAGCCACCCTTGGGCTTGGCCTATAAATAGGGGTGGAGGGGGCTGCCTAAAGGATCATCCCTTCTCACATACAAGTGCCATGCATGATCTGGCTTCTCTCTCCCTCCCAGCGAAATAGTTTCGTAGAGCCGAAAGGCTGTCTGGGTTCCGGTGGGAACTAGTTCTGGACGGCGAAGCCTTGCCGGATAGATGACACCGTATGTGTGCAACTCTGTAGAGAAATCGTAGTTTCGGTCTTAGTTCGTGAGTGCCTCCCGAAGGGCTGTCCGTGTGACCGTCCGAGTTTCGAAGGTCCTCCCGAAGGGCTGTCCGAGTGACCGTTCGAGTTTCGAAGGTCCTCCCGAAGGGCTGTCCGCGACACCGTCCGGGGGGCTGTTCGACCACCTCCCGGAGGGCTGTCTGAGGAGCAGATGAGGGTATACATCCTCGCGGTTGGGAGGTTGTAAATCCTAGCTGCGGGGATCTGCACCGCCGATCGTCATCGACTCTACTTCCCGCTGCGCTACGAGTCGGTAACGAAAAAGATCAAACCTTGTATGCAGTCTCCATAGTGGTCCTGGGCTGGTGCGTAGGTCGGAAATTTTTTGTTTTCTGCTGCGTTACCCTTAAGTGGCATCATGAGCCGTGCTATGCGTAGATGCAGGTTGCGATCTAGAATACATAGAGATGTATGGGTATTGCATAATATAATTAGGTAGTAGATGAGATCTATTGCTGAAAATTATTTATGCGGGTGACAGATGAAATCTGTTACCCGATGTTCTTGTTGCTTCCCTAGAATTTGCGTTTGCTCAATCTCGAGACAGCATGGTGGAATTTGACAAAGTTCTGGCAATCTGTGATCCTGATTGATCATGGAAGTGCTATCAGTTCTTTGGGTTCTGCCGTAGTCAAAAGAAAGATGAAATTCCAGACGACAGGGCAATGCAGATATGATCTGCACGGGGGTCATGCGTATGACGAAGTTTAGTATGGGGTTCGAGATTTTATTGTCTCGTGCTTCATACACCCTGCAAAGTTAATCTAGCGACATGAACTATCATACTTGATGATGAACGTTGGTCGCTGCGGTTTAAGTCAAACCCTTAGAAGCCACGTAAAATAAATTTTGCATAAACCGATTAGAGGCGTCTAACTTGGTTTTGCAGGATGTGCATGTGATGTGGTATAGCAGTGCTCATACTAATTCGATTATGTATGAGATGACTATATGATGTAATTTGATTAACATGACCTGCGTGTCATGGTTCGGCATGATGGCTGGAGCCATATGATTGCACTTTAATGACCTGCGTGTCAACCTTAAGTAATGCATTAATTTTATACGCTATGGAGATAGCAATATTATCTGGTGCATCGACAAGGTGGTGGCAATCTTCGCGAAGGTGAACACCAACACGAATGCCGAAGACGAAGAAATGAAATACTTCTCCGTCAGAAAGGGCTATACCATATCATGCTATTATGAATTGCCTGAGATGTTTATCCCTTATGTTGCACCCTTCTTGATTGTGCGGTAGTCGCTTTTTATTAGGGTGATCTCTCACAAAAATACCAAGTAGTTAGTGTTCTCCCAAGTGTAGCACCGTCACGGCACCTATCTTTTCGGGGTGCGCCGTGTCACACGGGTACGAACGATTAGAGAAGTGTGAGGCGGGTGAGTTGAGATCACAGCGAGATCACTTGGTTATCTTGACGTTCAGGCATGACCGTCATGAGCTCGGAACACACGCATCGAAAGATGAACAAGAGTCACATAGAGATGTGATTGGCAAGTTGGCCTACCGGTTGAGATTTTTCGTCATCAGTGGTGTTACACCAATGACGAACAATTGAAATGTGGGTCTTGTAACACTCACAATCAATTTTGAGAGATATTGATTTGAGTGGGAGCGCACTGTTGAATTAACATGTTTAATTCTCAATGCAATTAATTTTGAACAATGTCTAAGTGTGGTTTGCATAATAGTTATAGAATAATGGCTCGCATTTCCACCTTCCTTATTAAAATTGAATAGCTGTTAAATATCTGGTTAAAACTTTACGATTGGTAACGTAATATGAGGATTGTCCTCAAAAGTGCCGAGAAGGACTTTGTCCTATCGCATGCTTTCCGTATCCTCCCGCTAATGCGATGGATCATGTGACTCTCGTCCTTTGATCCAAAAGCTAGAATTCTGTTACGGTCAAGTGGAATATGTTTGCTTCCATGAAACCCAAACTTCGAAAGTTGGGATAGTTATATGATATTCATGGAACTGAAAATTATTTTCAGATACAAACAAAGCATGTTTGTTTGCAAGTATTAGTAAAAGTGTTTACTATGCATTTGACTGTTGGGAAAGGGATCCAGAAGAACGCCTGTCATATAATGAAAGGTGAATAAAACAACAACTTAAAGAGAAAGGAAGTGTCCAAAGGGTGTTAGTACTACTTACACGCCTAGGAAGTCCGGGGCTAACGCCACTCTTAAGTTGGGTGCTTCTTTTGCGAGTAGGAGAAATACTAAAAGTTAAATTGTTAGAAGTATAAAGGCAGAAAGAAAGATGACTGGAATATCCAGCTCATGTATGAATGTCATACAAGTTTTTGATGTATAGTAGGCTGGTCAAAGATATAGTTCTTGGGAATTATGGTTAAACATGTTAATCACTAATTCTTGGGTATTGTGAGTTAATCACAAAGATACCCACTCGATTGCATTCTGTTACGAATCAATGTAAGAGCTACTATGGCCTAAAAGGCTAGCCAGAAATGAGGTTAAGGTATACACAGGGAACATAGTAAATGTTACTATACCTTCCACCGGTGTATTGCCGTCTGTATTTATTTTCATAATTCATTTAGAGTTTTACAAACTCTATCCCATTGCATAAGGTATCTTGCAAGAAGGTTGTTCATAAGAGAACTTTTTATGTTCGATGTTATGAATTACACAAGGGCCATACTTTCATTATGAATGAGTTGTATGTTATGAATATTGATAATAATACAATACCTCTGGGTTTACTTTCATAATTCATTTTAGAGTTTCATAAACTCTAGCCCATTGCACAATGTTTGTTGCAAAAGAGTTGTTCATAAAAACAACAATTGTTGTTAAGTATTATGAATAACATGAAGGGCCATGCTTCCATCCAAGATGGATGTATGTTATGAATATTGATGGTAATATAATACATCCATAACACTGACGCTAAATGTCGCAAGACTATGAGAATACCACACATGTGTGGCCTGTATTTGGTCACATTGGAGAAACCCGCATGGAAAAATTCCATTATGATGGATTTTGAAGTCGTTTGATTTTGAATCATCTGACACTTGCAACTTTTCTCCGAAAAGTGAAGTGACTGAAATACCGTTCACAGGCCATAAGGAACGAGCAACAAACTTATTGGTGATCATACATTTTGATGTGTGTAGTTCAATAAATGTTGTTGCAAGTAGTGGATTTATATATCTTCAGAAATGACTCAAGTAGATATATGGATATTTGCTTGATAAGACGTAAGTCTGGATCTTTTGAAATCATTCGAAAGGTTTTCAAAAATGAAGTAGAAGTTATTGTAACAAGAAAATTATGTTTCTGCAATTTGATTGCACAAAGGAATATTTGAGTTACATGTTTAGCAAATGTCTGATGAGTTGTGAAAGGGGTTTCATAACTTGCACCTCCCGAAACACCACTGCAAGTGAAAAGTCCGTGGAGATGTAATCTACCCATTTATGACATGGTAAGGTCAAAGATGACATAAATAAATTTGCCATTATCCCTTTTAAAGTGATGCTTTAGAGACTGCGGCTTTTACACTGAAAAGAGCTACATCGGGTCTGTTGAAATGAAGCCATGGTATGGTCCGCCCAACCATGTTATATCTTTTCTTAACATTTGGAATATGGGGCTTGTGTAAAAGGTTACAAACCTATTCCAAATCAGACAAGTGCTACTTTGTAGGTTATACCAAAATGTTGGGTATTCCTACCTCACTATACCGAGGCAAATAGTTTTGCCGCGAAACGGTGTGCTTTTAAAGAGAATGGTTCTTTCAAAAAGGTGAGTGGGAGAATAGTGCAACTCGATGAGATAAACAGTATCTACGTCATCAGATCAAAGGAAAGAGACCTTGGAAGTAATTCCAGAGTTTCCTACTGTGCCTGATACAGAAGTCTCTACAATAAAATGTATGAACTTCGGTCGAACTTGCAGCTGAACCACGTAGGCAAGGCTCGTGCAAACCTCTCAGGTGCGCAAACGAGATATTGTTGTTAGACAACATTATACCTATGATACACAAGGAAGCGTTGATGGGCCCTGACTCCGAAATTGGCTAAATGCCAATACAACCCGAGTTAGTTTCCATATAAGTGATTCAAGATTTAAACCTTGATACACCTTTCGGAAGATTTAGAGTCTAACGAATATTTATGGAACTTAAAACTGATACGGATAAAAATGTTTTATCCATAAAGCTCGACTTGTTGAAACAACAAGTTCAAGAGTTGACTACGATGATGTTGTTTTCATCGTAGCGATGCTTAAAGTCGGTTCGGGTTGAACTAGCAATTAATACATATTTCAATCATGAGATATGAAACATGGATGACAATAGGATTTCCATCTGATGGAAATGAAACCGAGGACTTGCATGTGTTACAGTCCAAGGCATTTTGTCTATCCAGAGGATGCTAGTAAGGGTGCAAATTCAGAGTTCCAGCGATGGACAGAAGAGAGCAAAATGGAGTTGGAATCTTCGTGCTTTGATGAAATGGTCAAAGGGGTTTGACTTCATCAATGGGTAACGAAGATGCTTGTAATTCAAGAAAGTATGTGGGAGCGTAATAATATTTCTAAAAACCTTATGTGCTTGGCACATTGGTAATTGGAAATAAATTTCTTGACACGAATTAGGACTTCATTTGAAAATAGTTTTTTGATGAAGTGCTTAGGCTAAATAGCCTCAATATTAGGCATGATGATCTATGGAGATAGATTTACCTAATGGGGCTAAGCAATGAATACATATTGACAAGATGCTAAAACCTTTTAGCATTTAAAACGCCAAGGAGTGATTCTTGCCGAAGTCACATGGAAAGAGTTTTTGCAAGACTCGGTGTCCCAAAACACTAATGAGTAAAATACATGATGGAGATTCCACACACTCTTGTGTTTGGATTAATCATGTATTCCATGGTATGTAAAACAACCAGATATGTCCGATACTCCCAAGGTGTTGCGAGTATGGATACCAAAGTGATCAAATTACTGATCATGGGACAACAGTGAAAGATGTCACAGAGTACTAGAGTCAGTACTGATGACATGGTTTTCTCGCAAGCAGAGATCATGAAGAGTTCGTTGTGAAATGTTACATCGATACAGTCTTCATCTTTTCTCCATGCGATTTTCGATTTAAATTAAGGGTTTTGTGTAACACACAATGTGGTGGCATAGTTACTTGGAATTTGTTCAAACTAGTTACTGTGGCGAATTCTATAACAAGGGCTAAGTATGTTGACGCTTTAGAAGTGACAAAGAAGATGTTGAATCATATAGTTCATTCATGAACTTAGTATGGTTCCAAGATGGCTTTTGACAATGGGACACTACTGCAGATAGTTGCTACATAACTCAGTGTGAGGAATCCAGGTTCGACCTGTGATTCACATACATACAAAGCCAAGTCCACACAAAATATGAATTTTGTGCAAACATAAAAACGCGAGGACATGCAAAGATACACACGGAGTTGAAGTCGTCAGATCCGTTGGACATCGGGCTATACCACAAGCGAAGCATATTTACACCAGTGTGCCACAGGTGTGAAGTGCATTAGCATAAGCTAGATTATTGTCTCTAGTGCAAGTGGGAGTCTGTAGGAGATATGCCCTAGAGGCAATAATAAATGTTATTGATTATCTCCCTGTTCATAATTATGTTTATGTTCCATGCTATAACTGATGTGGTTCCCGAGCCCGTATATCCATAAAGGCTCTGGGGAGAACCATATGCACGTGTGGAATAATAAACGGTAAAATGTATTCCTAGTCGTGCCTCTAAGACTAGCTCAAGTGTTGCATGATGATTATGTTTTCCCAATCATGGGCATGTCTATGCCAAGCAATTTTGAGGGCACAATGTCAGGAAGGACATTTGTGTTGAATCGACCCGAATTGATGTTATGCTATGAGATACATTCGTTACAAGTTAATGGTTTATAACACAGATATAGTTAATGTTTGCATAATTCCTTAGACCATGAGAGTATCGAGTTTCTTCATGCTTGCTTCATGAACTTTGGGGTTTGTTAAACGTCATCCGTAACTGGATGGCTATTACGGCGGCTTACGGGTTCATGGGAAAGTATGTTAAGTGACTTGATAGCTCGAGATTGGGATTTGCTCCTCCGACGATGGAGAGATATACTCGGGCCCTCTCGGTGTTATAGTTTCCATCATCGTCTGGCCAGACACTTTGTGATTTGATCACGGGGATGCCGGAACACGAAACGAGAAAAGAGAACAAAACCGGTAACGAGGTAACTAGCATAGTGGACAAGTTGTTGATCCACGGGAATGCCAACATGTCTCACCTCGGGTATTTGTAACATATTGCGAAGCAACAGGAATAGCACACAGCAACTGGAGGTTCACTCGAATATTTATTCGTGTGGGTATAGGGGTCAATATGGGTGTCCACGGCTCTGATGTTGATCATTGATCGGAAGGGGTTCCGGGTCATGTCTATACTTCACCGAACCTATAGGGTCACACGCTTAAGGGTCATCTATCTGCTGAATACTAGACAAGGAGTCTGAGAGAAAATCACCGAAAAAGTTTCGGACACCGGAAAAGTTTCGGACAGCGGAAAAGGTTCCGCAGAAAGAGGTCATCGGATGAGTTTCGATGAAACCGAAAAAGTTGTTTCGGGGTATGCCATTAAGTCAAAATGTTTTCGGCACATGCCTGATAATTCTTGGAGGGTGCCAGAATCATTCTGGAAACTTTTTGGAATTTTCAGAAATAAAAACCGAAAATGTTTCGGAGCTGCCGGTACCGCTTTGGCTGTTTTTCGCAGATGAAATTCACTAATCTGAAATTGTTTCAGAACGAATCCAAAATCATTTTAGTGGGTACTGGAATTATTCTAAGACCCATAGAAATATTTTCGGATTTAGTGGACGCGAAAAATTGTCTTCATGAATAGTGAAAACGCATTCTTGTTTGCTTTTCGCAGATGAAAATCACTAAACCGAAATTGTTTCGGAACGCGTTGAAAATTATTTTAGTGGGTACTGGAAATGTTCTGAGCCTGCATAAATATTTTCAGTTCGAACGGACGCTGAAAAATGTCGTCATGAATAGTGAAAGTGATTTTTGCTTGGCTTCTTGGAGAAGCCACCTTGAGGGCCTTTTTGGTATTTCCCCCCTTGGCTTCTTGGAGAAGCCACCCTTGGTCTTGGCCTATAAATAGGGGTGGAGGGGGCTGCCTAAAGGATCATCCCTTCTCACATACAAGTGCCATGCATGATCTGGCTTCTCTCTCCCTCCCAGCGAAATAGTTTCGTAGAGCCGAAAGGCTGTCTGGGTTCCGGTGGGAACTAGTTCTGGACGGCGAAGCCTTGCCGGATAGATGACACCGTATGTGTGCAACTATGTAGAGAGATCGTAGTTTCAGTCTTAGTTCGTGAGTGCCTCCCGAAGGGCTGTCCGTGTGACCGTCCGAGTTTCGAAGGTCCTCCCGAAGGGCTGTCCGAGTGACCGTTCGAGTTTCGAAGGTCCTCCCGAAGGGCTGTACGCGACACCGTCCGGGGGGCTGTTCGACCGCCTCCCGGAGGGCTGTCTGAGGAGCAGATGAGGGTATACATCCTCGCGGTTGGGAGGTTGTAAATCCTAGCTGCGGGGATCTGCACCGCTGATCGTCATCGACTCTACTTCCCGCTGCGCTACGAGTCGGTAACGAAAAAGATCAAACCTTGTATGCAGTCTCCATAGTGGTCCTGGGCTGGTGCGTAGGTCCGAAATTTTTTGTTTTCTGCTGCGTTACCCTTCATGCTCTCCCTCGTATTGATCAAATCATTGATGCTATGACGGGTTGTGAGCGTTTGAGTTTTTTGGATGCTTATTCTGGTTATCATCAGATCAAGATGGCAGTTAAGGACCAGGAGAAGACAGCTTTCAATACTCCGTTTGGAGCCTTCTGCTATGTGTCTATGCCTTTTGGGCTCAAGAGTGCACAGGCGACTTATCAGCGGTGTGTGCAGAATTGCCTTCACAATCAAATTGGGCGCAATGTTCATGCTTATGTAGATGACATTGTGGTGAAGTCAAGAAAGAAGGAGACCCTGATTGATGACTTGAAGGAGACATTCGATAACCTTCGGGTTTACAAGATGATGCTTAACCTGGCCAAGTGTGTTTTTGGTGTACCGGCAGGTAAGCTTTTGGGATTTTTGGTCTCGAACCGAGGGATTGAAGCTAACCCGGAGAAGATCAAGGCTATCACTTCCCTGGCTAAGCCAAAGTGTGTCAATGACGTTCAACGCTTGGCGGGTCACACTGCAGCTTTGAGCCGGTTCATAAGCCGCCTTGGTGAGAAGGCCATCCCTTTGTATCAAATGATGAAAAAGACAGATGACTTCGTCTGGAGTGATGCTGCTAATGAGGCGTTTGAGGCACTTAAGAAGCAACTGGCTGAGCCGCTGGTTCTAGCTGCTCCCATTGATAAGGAGCCACTATTGTTATATGTGGCCGCTAATAGCGGGGCAGTCAGTGTAGCTATTGTGGTTGAAAGGAAAGAGACAGGCAAGGAATATCCGGTTCAATGGCCGGTTTATTATATGAGTGACGTACTTATTGAGTCCAAGCAGAGATACCCACATTGGCAGAAGCTTGTGTATGGGGTTTTCATGGCAAGCCAGAAGCTTAAGCAATATTTTCAAGGTCATCCCATCATTGTGGTTAGCTCTGCTCCTTTGGGAGATGTCATCCAAAACAGGGAAGCAACTGGCCGGGTTGCTAAATGGGCCATTGAGCTTGGACCTCACGGGTTAAAATATGTGCCTCGTACGGCTATCAAGTCCCAAGCGCTTGTGGATTTCATCAATGATTGGACAGAGTTGCAGGCACCGGAGGAAAAGCTGGATAACACATATTGGACTATTCACTTTGATGGATCTAGACAGCTGGAGGGCTCGGGGGTTGGAGTTGTCTTGACTTCCCCACGAGGTGATAAATTTTCTTATGTCCTCCGGTTAATGTTCCCTTGTACTAACAATGCAGCTGAGTATGAGGCCCTACTCCATGGTCTTCGGATGGCTAAAGAGACGAATTTAAGCCGGGTGATATGCTTTGGCGATTCAGATTTGGTGGCCCAAAAGGTTTCTGGTTCTTGGGATTCCAAGGATCCGCTTATGGCGGCTTATCGTCGGGAGGTCGATGCCATTGCAGGTCATTTCAAGGGTTACCAAGTTGAACATATTGATCGAAGGAAGAATGAGGTGGCTGATAACCTAAGTTGGCTAGGCTCTCAGCGTAAGCCGGTGCCACCTAATACGTTCCTGGATGTTCTGCTCAACCCTTCGGTCAAGTTGCCTAAGGAGGAGGACCTTGCTGTTCCTGACCCGGAAGCACAATTGGTGGCGGCTCTTCATGCTACTCCTGATTGGACAGTTCCCTATTTGGCTTACCTGACCCGGGGTGAGTTACCTGAGGATGAGACCTTGGCCAGGCAGATAACCCGACGGTCTAAGTCAATGACAATTGTCAATGGGGAGCTGCACCATTGCAGTGTTACAGGGGCGTTTCAGCGTTGCGTTTCTCCTGAAGAAGGTTGTGAGATTCTGCGTGAGATCCATGAAGGGGATTGTGGTCATCATGCCGGCTCCAAATCTCTGGTAGCCAAGGCTTTTCATCACGGTTTCTATTGGCTGACGGCTCATGCTGATGCTGAGGACTTGGTGAGAAAATGTGACGGCTGTCAGAAGTTTTCATGTCGAGCTCATGTTCCGGCTCAGGAGCTGAGGATGATCCCAGTCACTTGGCTGTTTGCAACTTGGGGGCTTGATATGGTTGGACCTTTTAAGAGGTCCAAGGATAAGAAGACCCACCTTTTGGTGGCGGTTGATAAGTTCACTAAGTGGGTAGAGGCAGAGCCGGTCAGTAAGTGTGATGCAGCAACGGCGGTTCAATTCATGAAGAAGGTGATCTTCAGTTTTGGCTTTCCGCACAGCATTATAACTGATAATGGCACTAATCTCTCCAAGGGTGCTATGAAAGAATTTTGTCAACGTGAGCATATCCGTCTTGACGTATCGTCAGTGGCTCACCCCCAATCCAATGGTCAAGCTGAGAGAGCAAATCAAGAGATCCTAAGAGGCATCAAGCCCCGGCTTATGGTTCCCTTACAGAGGACGCCGGGTTGTTGGGTGGAGGAGTTACCTTCCGTGTTATGGAGCATTAATACCACCCCCAACAGGTCTACGGGTTACACACCTTTCTTCATGGTTTACGGAGCAGAGGCGGTTCTCCCTAGTGACATCCATCACGACTCACCTCATGTGGCGGCTTATGTTGAAGCTGACAATGAAAAAGCACGTCAAGAAGCACTTGACCTGTTAGATGAGGAGCGTGACATCGCAACGGCTCGTTCGGCGATTTACCAGCAAGATCTGCACCGTTACCACAGCCGCCGGGTTAAAACCAGAACTTTTCAAGAAGGCGATCTGGTGCTCCGGCTCATCCAGGATCAGACTAATATGCACAAGTTGTCCCCACCTTGGGAAGGACCCTTTGTGGTCAGTAAGAATCTCAACAATGGGTCATACTACCTTATCGATGTTCGAGAGCACAAAGACTCACGTAAGTCGGAGGAGGAGACCCACCGGCCGTGGAATATTGCTCATCTTCGGCCTTACTACACTTGAGCCAATGGCTCTTCTGAGGTACATATTTTTGACAATGTATATATCTTGATCAATATAATAAAGTCGGCATCCCTGCTAAAGCAGGGCCTCTGTCGTTTTTTCTCTTTAAATAAAGAGTCTTTGGTTACTTGGGGGTTTCCGGCTCATGAGCGAAGCTATGATTACCCTTTGAACCGGCTTAAAAGCCAATTGAAAAAAAAGCTTGGGGGCTTGCTACCCAGGTTAAAGGGACCAAAGAGAGTCTGTTGCAAAAGCACAACTCAAACATAGGCGCCCATTGAGCACAGCTCAAAAATATTACTTGGGGGCTCTTTGTTCTAAAGGACAAGAGTTTTTATGACCCTTGTAGTAGGCTTAAAAGCCAGGCTTGGAAGCCAGGTGTATTCACCTAAAACCCCGGGTTATCCTGCCTTTTTAAGTCTGCCACTCCGCCCAGGTAATACTGGAATGACCCGCCGTACTTTTGACAAGTCAATCTCATGTAGACCCTAAACTTGTCAAAGTTAAAATGACGATTGGTTATGTGAGGTCTGACTTATAAGGTTTGTATAAAGGTTTAACTCAGTGGCTGTGCGGCCCGTGAAAGCACTTGAGATTTAGGCTCAGCGGCCTATGAAAGCGTTGTTTTTTTGTTTGTTTTTATTTAACAAACTTTTTGAGGTTTATCGAATGAGGCTTATAAGGTTTTATGATTACACTTCGTCGGTGTTTATTAACCCGGCTTGGCTTTCGACTATAAGTCGTCAGTATATGATAAGTTAATATCCGGTGTTTATTAACCCGGCCTGGTTTTCGACTATAAGTCACCAGTATGCGATAAGTTAATATCCGGTGTTTATTAACCCGGCCTGGTTTTCGACTATAAGTCACCAGTATGCGATAAGATAATATCCGGTGTTTATTAACCCGGCCTGGCTTTGTTCATAAGCCGGCAATATATGATAATTACCAATGCTCAAGTTTTGGGTTATCACCCTTACTCTGCTGGTTTGGTAAACCAACAGTGTGATCAAATATCACAGGTATGACATATTTTGTTATATTTGAGCCAGTCCTAGTTATAAGCTATTTTAGTTTCCAGTGATTATATATTGGGCATTATGACCCATCCTGCGTGGGACACTTGTGATCTATTTTGCATACAGGAACAGACTCAAAAAGCTGATATTATAAGCATCAGTGGCAGATCTTCAATTGGCAGATTAGCAGTTTCATGCAAAGCAGAACGCGCACGATGGCACGACAGATTCAAAGTTTTACTACCCTATTACATGCCTCCATGGGCCGAATGAGAACAAAGTGTTTTTCAAAAGATCAAGTGTTTAGAACCGCCCGGTGGTTCAATCTTCTTGGCCTTGCTGCTCGGAGTTTTCTGCATCATCCTTTGCCGGCTCTTCGTCTTCTTCCGCCGTCTGAAAAGTTGGTGATGACCAATCGATGCCAGATAAAGCTTCAAATTCAGCCTCATCATCTATAAGCTCAGACAGATCGACTTCAGGGGCAAAGGTGTGCTTACGAATTGGCGGGATTAAGTCCATCACTTTGTAAGCCGGGGTCGGCATCTTTTGATTCTCCTGGTTATAAGCCGGATGGTACTTGGAAAGGTCCGAGTCATTGGCAATCAGAGTGGCCATTGGACGAATTTCCTTTACGCAAGCTGAGAAGTCTTTCTGATCAAAAGGTGTACCATCTTATTTTAAGCTTGGGTAACCAGTGGCTACCTCAGACGGGTCAAGCTCTGGTACCCATGCCCTGGCCCGGCTCAAAGCTGTCACAACGCCGGCTCTTGCAGATGACTGTTTTATCTCATCAAACCTTACAGGCAGCACAGAGAGTTTCTTCAAGACATCTATCAGCATAGTTGGTGCTTGACTTGTTGGTGAAATGGCGGCTAACGCATGTTGAGCTCCGGTGTACAGCTACTCGACAAGTGTATAGACAGCTTTCAGCTTCACAAGCATGTCTTGATCGAGGTTGCTACTCCTGGGACCTGCATATATCATAGATTGGTTAATGGAGGGTTATATGATCACAACAAAAATTTACTTTTGACTAGCAAGGCGGCTCACCAAAGATAGCCGAAACCATCTGAGATACACTGTGTTTTAAGCCGGTAAGCTCAGTGGTCACCTCTTGAAGCGCTGCCTCAGCTTTCTCCGCCCGCTGTGTTAAAGCAATCTTCTCTTCTGCCCAAGTCTTTTTCTCCGCCTCAAAACTGGTCTTTAGTTTTCCGATTCAGCCACGCTAAACTGGAACTTTGACTCAGCTTTCCGGGTTTCAGTTTCCTGAGTCGCCAGCCGGGTTTTGGCGTCATTCAATTGAGACTCCAGTTCAGCAGTAGAAGCCTATATGAAGTACAGAATTATCAACATTTATATCAAGATTACAGGGATATAAGTCTCAAGTCTTTTGCAAGCAATAACACTTGACACTTGGGGGCTAATGTCTGTCAAAGAAATTTTTCAGTGAAATGGCTGTTATAACTAAAGTCCCAAATACTTTGCGAGCAAGATTACTTGGCACTTGGGGGCTAATGCATATCGCTTGTTTTTTCTTCTTCATCCTAAGCCGGCAGTACTGTAAACAATCCCAACCGACTCATGGGAGCTATGCAGTCAAGCTCTCTTTTCTTATACAAAGACAAATAGGACTGGCTCATTCCTGCGGATTAAACCGGCCCTTGGGGACTACGGATGCAAAACTCAACTGGTGTAAACATCCGGTTCACATTTAAACCTGACAAGGAGGGATTCTAGGACAGAAGTTTATGGATTCTTCTAAAAGTCTACATCCTATTCAATCTTGCCATAGCCAGTAGACTTGGGGGCTGGCAGGATGTGTATATAAGTTATTTAAAGTTGGAAGTCATACCTCATATTTTTGGTGCATCTGTTTCACCATATCAATTTCAAGGTCGCGGCTGGAGTGGACCTGGCTGAGGTAGCCGGAGAGGATCTCATTGCTGCTCAGTTGCGCATAATGGGAGATGTCAAACTTCAGTTTCTGCCTCTCAATAACCTCATGCTTGGCAGTACGTTTGGCTAAGGCTATTGGATTTCCCAGTTCAACAAAGGCGGTGCCAGTAATCAACATGTCATCATTAACTGTCCCTGACGGCTTAGGTGAACTCGAGGGGGCAGGAGTTGAAGGATTAATAATAGTGTCATCAACACGGAGATCCGGAATCTCAGGCGGAGTGACAGTAACAGGTTCTTCCGGTTGTTTGTCGGAAGCTTAAGGAACATAGACTTGTGGCTCCGGCTCAGCAGTTTTCAGTGCGTCAGTTGGTTTGTGCACCTTCGCCTTCTTGTTGGGCTTTGCTTGTCCACTACGCGGATTATGACAAGTTAGTGTAAATATAAGGGTATGAAGAATTACATAGTAAAATCAATTGCTATTACCCAGGGGCAGTTTTGAAAGCCGGCAACTCAGTTTGCGATGAGTCGCCAGAGGAAGAACGGGCAAGTTCCTGATTAAGGGTTATCAACAGAGTTAGAAGGTAAACAGATAAGATCCGCCAAACAGATAAAAAGAGTAATTAAAAAGGAACCTCGTTTCGACGCTTTCGAGGGGCAGGAGTGTTCGGTAAGCCGGAGGATAGCTCGTCACCTCCACTGGTCGGGGTCTGGCGGTGATTCTCGTGTTGATGGTGCTTCAAAAGAAAGTGAGGACCTAAATAAGCCAAAGGGTGTGAAAACCTTACTTTCCGGGTTACTTGTCGAAGTTTCTATCTTGGGAAAGGGTCTGAGCCGGGGGAAATAATAATTACCTCTTCTTCAGCTGCTTGGCTGGCTCCCGTGTCAGCCTGATAATAGTTAGTGTCAATAAGATGATTGAAAAATGAGCCAAGAGAGTCAAGGGCTACCTCCGACTCAGAGGTGTCATCCAGTTTGAGCAGGTCAGAGGCGCTTGGTTTCTTCTTCTTCTTGATGGTCT
The DNA here is from genome assembly GCF_002575655.3 of Aegilops tauschii subsp. strangulata. Taxonomy (NCBI): domain Eukaryota; kingdom Viridiplantae; phylum Streptophyta; class Magnoliopsida; order Poales; family Poaceae; genus Aegilops; species Aegilops tauschii. The sequence continues at coordinate 8,790,598 of NC_053039.3, forward strand.
TCTTGGCGGTTTTCCTAGCGGCTTTTTTGACAGCCCTGGCCTTCTTAGTAGCCTCATGATCATACTCCACTTTCCAAAAGTCAGACTTAGCCTGCAAAGGTTATTAAGGGTCGAGTTAATAAGGTATTTAAATGAGGAGGTGAAGATAAGTAAGTTCAGAGGCCAGACCCACTTTAACACAATCTTCCGGGTCTTCATTCAGAAGAGACTTAACCATTTCATTGATTGCTTCATCAGTTAATGTTGCGGAGCTGTGGTGCAGTGAATCTTTTTCACCGCCAGTGTAAGTACACATTAAGCCAGTGCGGCGGCTTAACGGAATGATCCACCAAGAAACCCAACACCTGACTAAATCAACACCAGTTAGCCCATTTCCTAGTAGAGCTTTGACCTTCACAATAGTAGGTGCAATCTTCTTCCGTTCAGCAGCGGTAAGTTTTTCAGGAAGATTATGTTTTGGGTCCAGTCGCTCAACACGATAACCCGGCAGTGGATTCTCGTCAGCCGGGGAAGTATCTTTGTAATAAAACCACGTCTGGTTCTAGTCTTTGGGGTGACTCGGCAAGCAGGCATAAGGAAAGATGGCGTCTCTTCTGCGTTGAATAGAAATTCCACCGAGCTCCAAGCTAGGACCATTTGTGAACTCAGTCTGGCGGTTCAAGTAAAAATACTCTCTAAAGAGATCAACACCGGGCTCCTCTTGAAGGTATACTTCACAGAAGACTTGAAAATTGCAGATATTTGACATGGAATTGGGTCTGATGTCTTGAGGGTGGAGCTGAAAAAAGTGCAGAATGTCTCGGAAGAATTTAGAGCCGGGCGGTGAGAAGCCCCAGTTCATGTGGTCAGTAAAAACGATGACTTCGCCATCTTTCGGCTGAGGTCTTTCTTCACCCGGGTCAGGAGCACGGTAATGCATCACACTCTTGGCGGGCGGATACCCGACTTTGAAAAAGTCCTTAAATGTGCCCTCAGTGACGATGGAGGGAATCCAGTTGCATGTGTAGACTGTTTTGGGCGGCATTGTGAAAGAAAGAAAGCCTAAAGGAAAGGAAAATTTTGTCGGTTCAAGTTAGCGGATGAAATCACAAGTTAACAGTTACATCATACATTTCGAAGGGCGGCTTAATTGAGGACTAATGACATATGGTTGGTTAATTGTAAGCCAGACGTATAAGCCGCCATGTTATGTACAAGTGTTCAGAATCTGACAAAGAGCAAAATTCTACTAAGTGTTGGACAAACAGGTTTCACGGATTAAGGTTGTAAATTTGGATCTGCAACTTGCTACCTCTTGAGCATTGCGTTGGTTTTCCCTTGAAGAGGAAAGGGTGATGCAGTAAAGTAGCATAAGTATTTCCCTCAGTTTTTGAGAACCAAGGTATCAATCCAGTAGGAGACCACGCTCAAGTCCCGCGCACCTACACTAACAAATAAGAACCTCGCAACCAACACAATAAAGGGGTTGTCAATCCCTTCACGGTCACTTACGAGAGTGAGATCTAATAGACATGATAAGATAATATTTTTGGTATTTTTATGATAAAGATGCAATGTAAAATAAATGGCAATAAAAATAACTAAGTGTTGGAAGATAGACCCGGGGGCCATAGGTTTCACTAGTGGCTTCTCTCAAGAGCATAAGTATTACGGTGGGTGAACAAATTACTGTAGAGCAATTGATAGAATTGAGCATAGTTATGAGAATATCTAGGTATGATCATGTATATAGGCATCACGTCCGTGACAAGTAGACCGAAACGATTCTGCATCTACTACTATTACTCCACACATCGACCGCTATCCAGCATGCATCTAGAGTATTAAGTTCATAAGAACGGAGTAATGCTTTAAGCAAGATGACATGATGTAGAGGGATAAACTCATGCAATATGATATAAACCCCCATCTTGTTATCCTCGATGGCAACAATACAATACGTGCCTTGCTGCCCCTACTGTCACTGGGAAAGGACACCGCAAGATTGAACCCAAAGCTAAGCACTTCTCCCATTGCAAGAAAGATCAATCTAGTAGGCCAAACCAAACTGATAATTCGAAGAGACTTGCAAAGATAACCAATCATACATAAAAGAATTCAGAAGATTCAAATATTGTTCATAGATAAACTTGATCATAAATCCACAATTCATCGGTCTCAACAAACACACCGCAAAAGAAGATTACATCGAATAGATCTCCACGAGAGAGGGGGAGAACATTGTATTGAGATCCAAAAAGAGAGAAGAAGCCATCTAGCTAATAACTATGGACCCGAAGGTCTGAGGTAAACTACTCACACTTCATCGGAGAGGCTATGGTGTTGATGTAGAAGCCCTCCGTGATCAATGCCCCCTCCGGCAGAGCTCCGGAACAGGCCCCAAGATGGGATCTCGTGGGTACAGAAGATTGCGGCGGTGGAATTAGGTTTTCATGGATGCCTCTGATGGTTTGGGGATACGTAGGGATATATAGGAGGAAGAAGTACGTCGATGGAGCAACATGGGCCCCACGAGGGTGGAGGGCGCGCCTGGGGGGGTAGGCGCACCCCCTGCCTCGTGTTGTCCTTGTTGATTACTTTACGTGGACTCCAAGTCCTCTGGATCATGGTTTCGAAAATCACGTTCCCGAAGGTTTCATTCCGTTTGGACTCCGTTTGATATTCTTTTTCTGTGAAACACTGAAATAGGCAAAAAACAACAATTTGGGCTGGGCCTCCGGTTAATAGGTTAGTCCCAAAACTAATATAAAAGTGTATAATAAAGCCCATTAAACATCCAAAAGAGAATATAATATAGCATGGAACAATCAAAAATTATAGATACGTTGGAGACGTATCACAACTGTTCAGAAAAAGGGAATAAATTCGAAATCTACAGAGGCAGCAGTGGAAAAGCAGAGGTGCCCCAGAAGAGATCTGTTGCGATGAGGATATATTCTAGTATCAAAAACAGGTGCTAAAACTACTACCGCGCAAGATTTATGTGGTTTTTGGATCTAATCCATGGATCTAAACAAGGATAAAGAAGGGCAGCGACGAACACCGATGAACACTGAAACCCTAATGACAGATCTATGGCGAAAGAAAGGAGGGCTTACTGATGCTGATGGGACAGCGGAGAGGCACCGCGGTTTTATGGTCCGTTCAGGGTGATGTAGCGGCCGAAGTTGAGGTCGGAGACGAAGGTCGACGGCGGCGGGGCTCGTGCGGGTTGGTACGTCGCGAGGAGGAAGAAGTGAGAAGGAAAGGGGGAAGAATGAGAGGAGAGTCCGAGGTCTTATTTATGAGGCTGGAAGGACAAATGACAGGCGCGAGAATCGAGGAGGCAGAAAATGGGTAAGCGACGGCGCGGGCGCCTCGATTTTCAGAGGGTCAGTAAAGAAAGAGATTTATTAAGATTTGGATTCTGTGTAGCATTAATCATAGGTGACATCATGGCGGGCTATCACAATTTTTGGAGATGACGTCATGGCGGGTTACAATATTTCACAGTAAGAGGAGGAAGGATTTTTCTAAGTATTGAAGATTGACATGAACAAGTTCAAATCAACCTGGGGCCTAATGTTGGGGATATGACTATCAGGTATGACCCTCCCAGGAGGGGCCGAGTCATCCCTATCGCGGTTTGATACGTCTCTGTCGTATCTATAATTTTTTATTGTTCCATGCCAATATTATACAACTTCCATATACTTTTGGAAACTTTTTATACTATTTTTGGGACTAACATATTGATCCAGTGCCCAGTGCCAGTTCCTGTTTGTTGCATGTTTTTTGTTTCGCAGAAAATCCATATCAAACGGAGTCCAAACGGAATAAAAATGACGGAGATTTTTTTTGGAATATATGTGATTTTTGGGAAGAAGAATCAACGCGATACGATGCCCGAGGGGGCCACGAGGCAGGGGGCGCGCCCCAGGGGGTCAGGCGCGCCCTGGACCCTCGTGGCCACCCCGTAAGGCGGTTGGAGCCCTCCTTTCGCCGCAAGAAAGCTAATTTCCAGATAGAGATCATTTCCAAAATTCAGCCCAATCGGAGTTACGGATCTCCGGTTATAAAAGAAACGGTGAAAGGCCAGATCTGAGAACGCAGAAACAGAGAGAGACAAAGAGACAGATCCAATCTCGGAGGGGCCCTCGCCCCTCCCATGCCATGGAGGCCAAGGACTAGAGGTGAAACCATTCTCCCATCTAGGGAGGAGGTCAAGGAAAAAGAAGAAGAAGAAGGGGGACCCTCTCCCCCTCTCTTTCGGTGGCGCCGGAACACTGCCGTGGCTATCATCATCATCACCGCGATCTTCACCAACACCTCCGCCATCGTCACCAACATCTCCATCACCTTCCCCCCTCTATCTACAGCGGTCCACTCTACCGCAACCCACTGTATCCTCTACTTGAACATGGTGCTTTATGCATCATATTATTATCCAATGATGTGTTGCCATCCTATGATGTCTGAGTAGATTTTCGTTGTCCTATCGGTTGTTGATGAATTGCTATGATTGATTTAATTTGCTTGTGGTTATGTTGCTGTCCTTTGGTGCCCATCATATGAGCGCGCGCGTGGATCACACCATAGGGTTAGTTGTATGTTGATAGGACTATGTCTTGGAGGGCAAGAGTGACAGAAGCTTCAACCTAGCATAGAAATTGATGCATACGGGATTGAAGGGGGACCAATATATCTTAATGCTATGGTTGGGTTTTACCTTAATGAACGTTAGTAGTTGCGGATGCTTGCTAATAGTTCCAATCATAAGTGCATAGAATTCCAAGTCAGGGATGACATGCTAGCAGTGGCCTCTCCCACATAAAACTTGCTATCGGTCTACTAAAGTAGTCAATTTCTTAGGAACAATTTTTGCAACTCCTACCACCACTTTTCCACACTCACTATACTAACTTTATTGTGTCTTTATCTAACATCCCCTACTTTTTATTTATGTGCTCTTTATTATCTTGCAAACCTATCCTACAACACCTACAAAGTACTTCTAGTTTCATACTTGTTCTAGGTAAAGCGAACGCTAAGCGTGCGTAGAGTTGTATCGGTGGTCGATAGAACTTGAGGGAATATTTTTTGTACATTTAGCTCCTCGTTTGATTCGACATTCTTACTTATCGAAAGAGGCTACAACTGATCCCCTATACTTGTGGGTTATCAAGACCTTTTTCTGGCGCCGTTGCCGGGGACTCATAGCGTAGGGTGAATATTCTCGTGTGTGCTTGTTTTCTTTATCACTAAGTAATTTTTATTTGCTGTTCTTAGTTGTTATTTATCTTTAGTTATGGATATGGAACACGAAATACCAAAAAAATTAGGTGTACTTGCTACTCATGGAGATGGGGAACCTCCTAAAACCCTCGATGATCATTATGTGAAAAATATTATGTACCACTTTGATAATCCTGAGAAAACCTCATTCAATTATGTTATGGGAGACACGTTGGACCAACGTGAATACTTTAGGGATTATCGCTTGACTCAAAAAGGGAAACTATTATGGGATCAAATTTATATGTTGAACTGGAATTCTCGGCAAGTATGCTTGAGATATGATTATACTTGTTGCTCTAGGATGAAGGCTCCACACCTTCCCTTTTCATGCAAATTTAATGATAATGAAACCTTGGCTTCCTATGCTAGAGGTATATATGATTACTATGATGTGGAACAAATAGAAGAATTTGTTGCTTTTATGGGTGCTTATGAAATTGAATCTATGTTCAAAGAGTTTGAAAATCTTTATTATGCTGTTTATAGACCTGAAAATTTAGCTATCCTTAAATATTGCTATGCCAATTATGAATTCAATTCCGATATTGATGCATTTATTGAGAAAGTCTCCGCTGTCCAAAAAGAGACTAATATTTTACAGGATTCTATGGAAGAAGAATTTGATGAAACTGTGAGCTCATTGGATGAAAAAGATGATGAGGAGAGCGAAGAACAAAAGGAGGAAGAGCGGATTAGCTACCCGTGCCCACCTTCTAATGAGAGTAACTCTTCAACTCATACATTGTTTAATTTCCCTTCGTGCTTACCGAAGGATGATTCTTATGATCCCGTTGATTCTCTTGAAATATCCCTTTTTTATGATGCTTGCTATGCTTGTGGCCAAGATGCCAATATGAATTGTGCTTATGGAGATGAACTTGCTATAGTTTCTTATGTTAAACATGAAAATTTTGCTATTGCACCCACGCATGATAGTCCTATTATCTTTCTGAATTCTCCCAAATACACTATATCGGAGAAGTTTACCCTTATTAAGGATTATATTGATGGGTTGCGTTTTACTATTACACATGATGATTTTGATAGATATAATATGATGTTCTTGTTGCTCCTACTTCCAATTATTATGAGAGAGGAACTATATCTCCACTTCTCTATGTTTCCAACACGAAAAATTTGCAAGAAACTGTTTATACTATGCATTGGCCTTTACTTTGTGTGCATGAATTGTTCTTTTATGACATGCCGATGCATAGGAAGAGAGATAGACTTCGTTGTTGCATGATATATGTTTCTTTGTGCTCACTACTAAATGCTAAATCATTGTTAATTAAAATTGGCTTTGATATACCTTGGGATCCGGGTGGATCCATCACTTGAGCACTATATGCCTAGCTTAATGGCTTTAAAGAAAGCGCTGCCAGGTAGACAACCCGGAAGTTTTAGAGAGTCATTTATTTCTGTTGAGTGCTTTTATATAGTTTAAAAACAAAAATAAAATAAAGAGGGGAACCCAAAACCTTTCAGAAAGAAAAGTGAAAGTGAGATAGATGAGCATTGTGAAAGTGGGGGACGTCCTTGAACTTTGTTCATGCCCATGGAAACTTTGTGAATCATAATTACAGAAACTTTTCAACAAAAATAATTATCCCCTTGTACAATTCCATTGTATTATAAAAATAATGTGCCAAGGTTTGCCTTTAGGATGTTTACAATGCTTGTAGGTTTGTGCGGTGCAGGACAGAAACTTTGGCTGTAGTGCGCGATTTTACATTTTTTTACTGGAACGTCAAACGGTTCTGATTCTTTTTGCACTGTCTTACTATACAAATTTTTTATTTTTCCTAATTTTTGCAGAATGTTTCGAGTATCATAAGTATGGTGAATGTTCAGATTATTACAGACTATTCTGTTTTAGACAGATTCTGTTTTTGATGCATAGTTTGCTTGTTTTGATGAAACTATCAATTTATATCAGTGGATTAAGCCATGGAAAAGTTATATTACAGTAGCTATAATGCAAAAAAAATATGAATTGGTTTGCAACAGTACTTAGAGTAGTGATTTGCTTTATTATACTAACGGATCTTACCGAGTTTTCTGTTGAAGTTTTGTGTGGATGAAGTGTTCGATGATCGAGAAGGTCTCGATGTGAGGAGAAGAAGGAGAGGCAAGAGCTCAAGCTTGGGGATGCCCAAGGCACCCCAAGTAAATATTCAAGGATACTCAAGCGTCTAAGTTTGGAGATGCCCCGGAAGGCATCCCCTCTTTCTTCAACAAGTATCGGTATGTTTTCGGATTCGTTTCGTTCATGAGATATGTGCAAATCTTGGAGCGTCTTTTGCATTTAGTTTTCATTTTTCTTTTATGCACCATGCTGGTATGAGATAGTCCTTGGTTGATTTATAGAATGCTCATTGCACTTCACTTATATCTTTTGAGTATGGCTTTATAGAATGCTTCATGTGCTTCACTTATATCATTTGAAGTTTGGATTGCCTGTTTCTCTTCATATAGAAAACCGCCATTTGTAGAATGCTCTTTTGCTTCACTTGTACTTGTTAGAGAGTGGGCATATCTTTTGTAGAAAGAATTAAACACTCTTGCTTCACTTATATCTATTTAGAGAGATGACAGGAATTGGTCATTCACATGGTTAGTCATAAAATCCTACATAAAACTTGTAGATCACTGAATATGATATGTTTGATTCCTTGCAATAGTTTTGCGATATAAAGATGGTGATATTAGAGTCATGCTAGTGGGTAGTTGTGGATTAGTAGAAATACTTGTGTTGAGGGTTGTGATTCCCGTAGCATGCACGTATGGTGAACCGTTATGTAACGAAGTCGGAGCATGAGGTATTTATTGATTGTCTTCCTTATGAGTGGCGGTCGGGGACGAGCGATGGTCTTCTCCTACCAATCTATCCCCGTAGGGGCATGCGTAGTAGTACTTTGCTTCGAGGGCTAATAAACTTTTGCAATAAGTATATGAGTTCTTTATGACTAATGTGAGTCCATGGATTATACGCACTCTCACCATTCCATCATTGCTAGCCTCTTCGGTACCGTGCATTGCCCTTTCTCACCTCGAGAGTTGGTACAAACTTCGCCGGTGCATCCAAACCCCGTGATACGATACGCTCTATCACACATAAACCTCCTTATATCTTCCTCAAAACAGCCACCATACCTACCTATCATGGCATTTCCATAGCCATTCCGAGATATATTGCCATGCAACTTCCATCATCATCATATACATGACTTGAGCATTTATTGTCATATTGCTTTGCATGATCGTAAGATAGCTAGCATGATGTTTTCATGGCTTGTCCGTTTTTTGATGTCATTGCTACGCTAGATCATTGCACATCTCGGTACACTGCCAGAGGCATTCATATAGAGTCATATCTTTGTTCTAGTATCAAGTTGTAATATTGAGTTGTAAGTAAATAAAAGTGTGATGATCATCATTATTAGAGACTTTCCCGCCAAAAAAAAGAGAGGCCAAAGAAGCCTAAAAAAAGGGGGGCCAAAGAAGCCCGCCAAAAAAAAGAGAAGAAGAAGGGGGCAATGTTACTATCCTTTTACCACACTTGTACTTCAAAGTAGCACCATGTTCTTCATATAGAGAGTCTCTTGAGTTATCACTTTCATATACTAGTGGGAATTTTCATAATAGAACTTGGCTTGTATATTACAACGATGGGCTTCCTCAAATGCCCTAGGTCTTCATGAGCAAGCAAGTTGGATGTTGTAACACCCTGGTGTAATGATGCTATGGTAACCCCTGGGGTTAAGTTAATCATTTTGCTAAACAAGTGTTTGATCATCATTGTCTCCTCTCTCTTTCAAATTCCAGTTGAATTCAATTTCAAATTATGAGTGAAATTCAAAATGCTCAAACATGAAAACTAAAATGTTCATCATGTGGAAAGTATTCTTCTGGTAATATTGGTGGTGAACCAACATTTTTGCAAAGTGTCTAAATGGCCTAAAATAGCTATAACAGAAAGTTGTTAAAAAAGCAAAAGTTAAAAAGAAAAAAAGGAAGGGAGAGAGAGAGAGCAACCCCCTCCCTGGACCGAACCCACCTGGGCCGGCCCACCTAACCCATCTGAGCCAGCCCAGCCTCCCACGCTCCCCCGGTCGCCTTCCTGTTCGAGCGACCGCGGGCGCGGTCGCCATCCAACCACCTCGCCGGCGACGCCCGACGAGAGGATAAGGCCTCCACCGCCCCGACGCCTCGGCCCCCTCGCCTCCCACTTGCCCTGCCTCCCCCCCCCCCACTCGCGCCAGTCCCTATCCCCTCGCACACTCGCTCCCCCTCCCCCAGATCCACCTCGCCGACGCACCCTACGCCGTGCTGATCGCGGCCACCGTTGTCCCCGTCCCTCTCCAGCGAGTCCCCGAGCGCCGTCGTGCCCCGCAATGTCTTCCTCGACCACCGGACCAAGCCAGGAGCCCCCACAATGAGCGCGGCGACCTCTCCTTCCTCCTCTGCTCCGACGAACACCAGCGTTGAATTCGGCCACCTCGCGCCTCCCCCGAGCCCACTGAGCACATCTGCAGGCTCACTATGAGCTACACTCCTCCCCCTCTCTTTTGCTTCCGTACGCGCCCGGAGCGGCTGGACCCGCCATGGCCGAGCCGAGCTCCGCCGTTGAGCCCATTGTCGTCGCCCTGATGCTCCTCGCGCCGCGCTAACACCACCACCGAGCTCCTGGAGCTCCTAGCTGCTCAAGGCGCCCCTCCGCCACCCTTGTCGTGCCATGGACGTTCGAATCCATCGACGTCCGAACTCCGGCGCCGCTCCGGTCAGCGCTGCCGTCGCTCTAGGCCATCCCAGCATGCGGGACCGCCGGCGTTGGATGCGTGCGGCTCCCCTCGTTCGAACGCGCGTCACAGCGCTCGTTTTAACCGCCCCGTAGGCTTTTTCTCGACGCGCTCCCGAACGCCGCTGCCGCCTCCGCTCGCCACCGGCGATACTCCGGTCGTCCCCGACGCCGGTCGTTGTCACCATCTTGTGCGCGGCGCCGGGGCACACCCTTAGGTCCAAGCCGCAGGTCCGAAGGCCCCCTGTAGCGCGGCTCCGGCCAACTCCGGCGGTGCGCCGCCGTTGCCTTGGTCGCCGGAGCCACTCCGGCACTGGCCCGCCGACGTGGCCACTCCGGGGCCACCCGCTGGGTCCCTGACCGGTGGTCCCCGCTGGCCCCGCCTTAACCTGTTGACCGATCAGCTCTGCTGACTGGACCAGCCCAGCTGCTGACAAATGGGCCCCACCTCCACTAAATAGCTAAAGGATTTTAAAATAAATTAATTAGCTTAACTAGACACTGATAGGTGGGCCCAGTAGTTTTACTAATTAAATTTAGATTAGTTTGAACTCTGTTTAACCCACTGTCTATGACATGTGGGTCCCCCATGTCAGTTTTGACCAGTCAACCGGACTGTTGACTGCTGACGTCACACATACGTCATGCTGACATCATATTCATTTTCTGTTAATTTAAGTAATTCTAGAAAATTGTTAATCTTTGAAAATAAATAGAAAATCAATCGTTCCTCGGATGAAAATGTTTTCTACATGAAAGTTGCTCAGAAAAATCCAACGAATCCGGATATGCGATTTGTTTACCTGTCATATGCCTCTAACTATCTGAGCATGGAACATTCCCCCTCCGGTCATCCGTCTGACACAGGTCCGGAACCGGTAATACATTCCCGGTTGAATTCCCCCTTCACCTATATCGTGTAGCCATGCGTTAGGTCACACCCGGCACAGCATATTTCCACGTTATGCTTTGTGATGCTATGTTTGCTTTATATTTACTGTGTCTTCCGCCTCTTCTCTCCGGTAGACTCCGAGGCCGATGCTGCCCCTGTGATCGACGACGTCGACGACGACCCCTCCTTGCTAGAGCAACCAGGCAAGCCCCCCTTTGATCATCCCGATATCACCCATTCCATTCTCTCATGCTTGCATTAGATTTTGCTATTGTTATTGTTTCCTCCTATTCTGATGCATAGCCTGCTTTCGTAACCTGCTCATTGTTACCTACCTGCTTATCCTAAACTGCTTAGTATAGGTTGGTTAGTGATCCATCAGTGACCCCCCACCTTATCGTTGTTGCCCCTGCTTCATCATTGAAGACTCGATCAACGGGATCGAAGACCAGGCCCCGGCACCGCACATCACTTTCCCCTTTGTTGCTCGACACTACTGGGTTACTACCGAGTGCCGAGGGTGAGACCTCTACAGCACTTCTGATGTTAACCCTGTAGTGCAGCTATTCGGTCGTGGTCATCGGGGGTGATTCCGCCTTAACCATTTCCGATACGACTCTTTCGTGCAACCCCTCAAGTGTGAACCTCGGGGGTGGTTCCTCTTACGTTCACCTTGATGATTACATCGAGTGGAATTCACCAGGGGTGATTCATCGGGTTTTCCCCTTGATGTTTGGACACATGGTTACTATGGTTACTATGACTTTACACTGAACCCTGTTACTAAAGACGGGTCGGCCCCGAGGGGTACCCGCGCGAGCATATTTGCGAGTGATGAGGAGTCGGGTTGACCTGGAGGGTGCCCGCAAGATAATTACGAGGCGTGGTCGGGCATTCCTAGCCCTTGCCGCAAGTCCTCGAGACGGGGCAACGGGGTCACATCTTTCGTGAGTCTCTGCTTGTTAGCACGCGTTCCTAATCCACTATGATTTGGACATTTGATCCGAGGGGCCTCTGGCCTGATAGCACTAACCATCACGTGGGCATAGTATGGGCGTTCTGCGTCATATACATCAGCCGAAGCTTAATAGACGTCAGCGACTGAGCGGGCCGGGTTGGACTGCATAAGCACCCGCCTTGTTGAAGGAGGTAGCTTGGTCTGCTCACCGGCCGCCCATGCAACATGCAGGAGTTCCCGGGGTGATGGCCCACGACCCCTGGGGGCATAGGTTTAGTCCGGCGTGCTGGCCTCTCTATTAAGCCTAGGTCGGGTTGCGGCGTATTGTTTGGCCGAGGCCGGGCATGACCCAGGAAAGTGTGTCTGGCCGGAGTTAATCGAGCGTGGTGGGTAAGTTGGTGCACCCCTGCAGGGAAGAAAACATCTATCGATAGCCTGTCCTACGGTAACGGACACTTGGAGTTGTATCCCGATCGATACAACTAGAACTGGATACTTGAGATGAGACATGGATATGAGAAATGGATAGTATGGCTCTGGGATTGCTTTCTCGCGGGGAGTCGAGAAAGGATCTCTGGCCGAGGTTGATAACACTTCCACTACTTTACTTTATGCTACTCTGCTCCCTCCTGTTGCTGCAAGGTGGTGGTTTCCAGAAGATGTTAGTCTTCGATAGGACTAGGCCTTCTCTCTATTCTGGCATTTCTGCAGCCCAGTCCACATACACAACCTTCCTTTGATAATGTTGCATATGTAGTGTAGATCCTTGCTTGCGAGTACTTTGGATGAGTACTCACGGTTGCTTTGTTCCCCCTTTTCCCCTTTCTTCTTCTTTCCGGTTGATGCAACCAGATATCGGAGCCCAGCAGCCAGATGCCACCGTCGATGCCTACTACTACGTGGAGACCGCCGACGACCAGGAGTAGTTAGGAGGCTCCCAGGCAGGAGGCCTTGCCTTTTCGATCGTAGATGCCTTTGTGCTAGCCTTCTTAAGGAAAATTTGTCTAACTTATGTCTATACTCAGATATTGTTGCTTCCACTGACTCTTGTGTTTTTGAGCTTATGTATTCGAGCCCTCGAGGCCCCTGGCTTGTAATATAAAGCTTGTATTATTTTAATTTGTGTCTAGAGTTGTGTTGTGATATCTTCCCGTGAGTCCTTGATCTTGATCGTACACATTTGCGTGTATGATTAGTGTACGATTGAATCGAGGGCGTCACAGATGCACACCCACTTAGTTTCAGTTTGAGCTTTCATATACTTATAGCTCTAGTGCATCCGTTGCATGCCAATCCCTACTCCTCACATTGACATCAATTGATGGGCATCTCCACAGCCTGTTGATTAGCCACGTCGATGTGAGACTTTCTCCTTTTTTGTCTTCTCCACACAACCTCCACCATCATATTCTATTCCACCTATAGTGCTATGTCCATGGCTCACGCTCATGTATTGCGTGAGGGTTAAAAAGTATGAACCAATTGCTCGGCTTGTCATCGGGGTTGTGCATGATTTGAATATTTTGTGTGGTGAAGATGGAGCATAGCCAGACTATATGATTTTGTAGGGATAACTTTCTTTGGCCTTGTTATTTTGAAAAGACATGATTGCTTTATTAGTAGGCTTGAAGTATTATTGTTTTTATGTAAAATGATAGACTATTGCTTTGAATCACTCGTGTCTTAATATTCATGCCATGATTAGATACATGATCAAGATTATGCTAGGTAGCATTCCACATCAAAAATTATCTTTTTTATCATTTACCTACTCGAGGACGAGCAGGAATTAAGCTTGGGGATGCTGATACGTCTCCGTCGTATCTATAATTTTTGATTGTTCCATGCCAATATTATACAACTTCCATATACTTTTGGCAACTTTTTATACTATTTTTGGGACTAACATATTGATCCAGTGCCCAGTGCCAGTTCCTGTTTGTTGCATGTTTTTTGTTTCGCAGAAAATCCATATCAAATGGAGTCCAAACGGAATAAAAACTGATGGAGATTTTTTTGGAATATGTGATTTTTGGGAAGAAGAACCAACGCGATACGATGCCCGAGGGGGCCACGAGGCAGGGGGCGCGCCCCAGGGGGTTAGGCGCGCCCTGGACCCTCGTGGCCACCCCATAAGGCGGTTGGAGACCTTCTTTCGCCGCAAGAAAGCTAATTTCCGGATAGAGATCGTGTCCAAAATTCAGCCCAATCGGAATTACGGATCTCCGGTTATAAAAGAAACGGTGAAAGGCCAGATCTGAGAACGCAGAAACAGAGAGAGACAGAGAGACAGATCCAATCTCGGAGGGGCTCTCGCCCCTCCCATGCCATGGAGGCCAAGGACCAGAGAGGAAACCCTTCTCCCATGTAGGGAGGAGGTCAAGGAAGAAGAAGAAGAAGAAGGGGGCCCCTCTCCCCCTCTCTTCCGGTGGCGCCAGAACGCTGCCGTGGCCATCATCATCATCACCGCGATCTTCACCAACACCTCCGCCACCGTCACCAACATCTCCATCACCTTCCCCCCTCTATCTACAGCGGTCCACTCTCCCGCAACCCGCTGTACCCTCTACTTGAACATGGTGCTTTATGCTTCATATTATTATCCAATGATGTGTTGCCATCCTATGATGTCTGAGTAGATTTTCGTTGTCCTATTAGTGGTTGATGAATTGCTATGATTGATTTAATTTTTTTGTGGTTATGTTGTTGTCCTTTGGTGCCCATCATATGAGCGCGCGTGTGGATCACACCGTAGGGTTAGTTGTATGTTGATAGGACTATGTATTGGAGGGCAAGAGTAACAGAAGCTTCAACCTAGCATAGAAATTGATGCATACCGGATTGAAGGGGGACCAATATATCTTAAAGCTATGGTTGGGTTTTACCTTAATGAACGTTAGTAGTTGCGGATGCTTGCTAATAGTTCCAATCATAAGTGCATAGAATTCCAAGTCAGGGATGACATGCTAGCAGTGGCCTCTCCCACATAAAACTTGCTATCGGTCTAGTAAAGTAGTCAATTTCTTAGGGACAATTTCGCAACTCCTACCACCACTTTTCCACACTCGCTATACTAACTTTATTGTGTCTTTATCTAACAGCCCCTACTTTTTATTTACGCACTCTTTATTATCTTGCAAACCTATCCTACAACACCTACAAAGTACTTCTAGTTTCATACTTGTTCTAGGTAAAGCGAACGCTAAGCGTGCGTAGAGTTGTATCGGTGGTCGATAGAACTTGAGGGAATATTTGTTCTACCTTTAGCTCCTCGTTGGGTTCGACACTCTTACTTACCGAAAGAGGCTACAATTGATCCCCTAAAGTTGTGGGTTATCACGGTTCATCTCAATGAAGCCCAAGAGGATATTAACAATGGCGGTTCGTAGATAGGCTTAGTAGAGGGCCCAAACCCGAAGGCGGCTTAAGGCCCACGAATATAAACCTCCATGTATATGTAGACTTGTATTGTAAGGCATGTAAGAAAAGTCACCGAGTCGGACACGTTGCATGAGCCGGCCGGGACTCTTTAGGCCGCAGGGCGTCAACCCGTGTATATAAGGGGACGACCCAGCGGCGGCTTAGGACAAGAAACAACAGATCGAGAGCCAGGCCAAGCGTATTCGCTCCCTGGTCATCGAAACCCTAGCAATACCACCTCAAACTAGATTAGGCCTTTACCTTCACCGCAAGGGGCCAAACCAGTATAAACTCCTCGTGCCCTTTGTCCTGATTAACCCCTTTAAGCTAACATTGTTGCGATGGCTCCACGTCTAAGTCCTCACACTAGGACATCTGCCGTGACAATTCCACGACAGTTGGTGCAGTTCTAAGCAAAGCGTCGTGGCAGGATCTACGTGCGAAGCGGAGTACATAGCTACTTCAGAAGTAGAAAATGAAGGAGTCTGGATGAAGGAGTTCATATCCGATCTATGTGTCATACCTAGTGCATCGGGTCCAATGAAAATCTTTTGTGACAATACTGATGCAATTGCCTTAACAAAGGAATCCAGATTTCACAAGAGAACCAAGCACATCAAGAGACGCTTTAATTCCATCCGCGATCAAGTCAAGGAGGGAGAGATAGAGATTTGCAAGATACATACGGATCTGAATATTGCAGACCCGTTGACTAAGCCTCTCTCACAATCAAAACATGATCAGCACCAAGACTCCATGGGTGTTAGAATCATTACTGTATAATCTAGATTATTGACTCTAGTGCAAGTGGGAGACTGAAGGAAATATGCCCTAGAGGAAATAATAAAGTTGTTATTTATATTTCCTTATATCATGACAAATGTTTATTATTCATGCTAGAATTGTCAAACAAAGTGTCACTAGTATGCCTCTACTTGACTAGCTCATTGAATCAAAGATGGTTAAGTTTCCTAGCCATTGACATGACTTGTCATTTGATTAACGGGATCACATCATTAGAGAATGATGTGATTGACTTGACCCATTCCGTTAGCTTAGCATTCGATCGTTTAGTATATTGCTATTACTTTCTTCATGACTTATATATTTTCCTATGACTATGAGATTATGCAACTCCCGAATACCGGAGGAACACTTTGTGTGCTACCAAACGTCACAACGTAACTGGGTGATTATAAAGGTGCTCTACAGGTGTCTCCGATGGTACTTGTTGAGTTGGCATAGATCAAGATTAGGATTTGTCACTCCGATTGTCGGAGAGGTATCTCTAGGCCCTCTCGGTAATGCACATCACTATAAGCCTTGCAAGCAATGTGACTAATGAGTTAGTTACGGGATGATGCATTACGGAATGAGTAAAGAGACTTGCCGTAACGAGATTGAACTAGGTATTGAGATACCGACGATCGAATCTCGGGCAAGTAACATACCGATGACAAAGGGAACAACGTATGTTGTTATGCGGTTTGACCGATAAAGATCTTCGTAGAATATGTAGGAGCCAATATGAGCATCCAGGTTCCGCTATTGGTTATTGACCGGAGACATGTCTCGGTCATGTCTACATAGTTCTCGAATCCGTAGGGTCCGCACGCTTAACGTTCGGTGACGATCGGTATTATGAGTTTATGTGTTTTGATGTACCGAAGGTAGTTCAGAGTCCCGGATATGATCACGGACATGACGAGGAGTCTCGAAATGGTCAAAACATAAAGATCGATATATTGGATGACTATGTTTGGACATCGGAAGGGTTCCGAGTGAGTTCGGGCATATACTGGAGTACCGGGGGGTTACCGGAACCCCCCGGGGAGTTTAATGGGTCTTATGGGCCTTAGTGGAGAGAGAGGGGGCTGCCAGGGCATGCCGCGTGCCCCCTCCCCCTCTGGTCCGAATTGGACTAGGAAGCGGGGGGGGGGGGCGGCGCCCCCCTTTCCTTCTCCCTCTCTCCTCCTTCCTTCTCTCCTACTCCTACTACATGGAAGGGGGGAATCCTACTCCCAGTGGGAGCAGGACTACCCATGGGACGCGCCATAGGAGGGCCGGCCCTCCCCCTCCTCCACTCGTTTATATACGGGGGAGGGGGGCACCCCATAGACACACAAGTTGATCATTGATCTCTTAGCCGTGTGCGGTGCCCCCCCCCCTCCACCATAATCCACCTCGGTCATATCGTCGTAGTGCTTAGGCGAAGCCCTGCGCCGGTAGCTTCATCATCACCGTCATCACGCCGTCGTGCTGACAAAGCTCTCCCTCGAAGCTCTACTGGATCGTGAGTTCGTGGGACTTCACCGAGCTGAACGTGTGCAGATCGTGGAGGTGCCGTACGTTCGGTACTGGGATCCGTCGATCGTGAAGACGTACGATTACATCAACCATATTGTCATAATGCTTCCGCTTTCGGTCTACGAGGGTACGTGGACAACACTCTCCCCTCTCGTTGATGTGCATCACCATGATCTTGCGTGTGCGTAGGAATTTTTTGAAATTACTATGTTCCCCAACAAGAAGGGCCAAGAGGTGGCGCGCGCCTCCCCCCTGCCCAAACCGAATTGGACAAGGGGTGGGGGCGCGGCCCCCTCCTTTCCTTCTCCCTCTCCCTCTCTTTCCTTTCTCTCCTAGTAGGACTCCCTATGCTTGGCGCGTCCCCTAGGCCGGCCGCCTCCTCCCTCCCTCCTTTATATACGGGGGAGGGGAGCACCCCAAAGACACACAAGTTGAGTCTTAGCTATGTGCGGTGACCCCTCCACAGTTACACACCTCGGTCATATCGTCGTAGTGCTTAGGCGAAGCCCTGCACCGGTAACTTCATCATCACCGTCACCATGCCGTCGTGCTGACGAAACTCTCCCTCGGCCTCAACTGGATCAAGAGTTTGAGGGACGTCACCGAGCTGAACGTTTTCAGATCACGGAGGTGCCGTACGTTCGGTACTTGGATCGGTTGGATCGTGAAGACGTTCAACTACATCAACCGCGTTACTAAACGCTTCCGCTTTCGGTCTACGAGGGTACGTGGACACACTCTCCCGTCTCGTTGCTATGCATCTCCTAGATAGATCTTGCGTGATCGTAGGAAATTTTTGAAATACTACGTTCCCCAACAGTCAGGTAATCACTAAGATACATTAATGATCTCTTGGAAAAATATGCAGGCATGTCACACATCAGGTCACTGCAATTTTCCCAGGCTTCTTGGCTTTTCTCCTTATTCCTCACAAGCTCTAGATAATCACTTCAGTAAACCAATTAAGGAGTTAACTTCTAGATAGTTAAACATGACTTTGTGATCTTCAACTCACTGGTTACTTTGTAAGGTTAAAATACTATACATATACTGCATTCTTCCTCACACACCACTTCTATGAAAAAGACATGCCATGGTTCTATTTGGTAGATGCCACCGTACTGGTTTCATCTTTCAGAATCCACTAAATAGAACACAAATTGAACAAACAATAATATTTCACATATAATCCGTCCTTAAGTAAGGTAAGAGTGCTTTTGATTTACCTCTCAACCAGAAGGCAACAGGCAATCAAGGATGTCCACCTTCTTCAGCCACCATATGGTCCCATGTTTTCAGTCTCTCCAAAATCTTGTGAGAACGACCATTGAAAGAAGAGTTCCTTCAGAAAAAAGGAGAACATGGTGATACGAAGAGGATGGTTGGCAAATTGCACCGGTGAGGAGAGCCAAGGCATGAACCTACAGCGGCCAGAGCCAAGGCACGAACCTACAGCAGCCATGCTCTCCATTAATCCACTACAAAGCACTTATTCCAAGTGCAAACTGAGCAATGAAATTAAATTGAATTGGTTCTGGTAGAGGGACGCAACCTGATCGACATTCCGGTCGAGGATCCTTCCTTCTTATGGCAGTCAAGTCCAATCCGTGTCGAGTACTCCTTGGTTTTGTGTTGGAGAAGGACACGGATTCCAACTCGATCCAGGACTCCAACTCGATCCAGAGCAGAGAAGCACCGCACGGGAGCAGGAGGTTGGAGATTATGGAGGGGAAGGAGAACAATATGATTGGCTAGATGCAGACTCTGGATCGGTTAGGTTTCTCACTCGTCCTCGAGTTGGACACAAATGCAATTTTGGGTTCTCTTCCGCTAGCTACCCGGCGTTAATTTTGAACTACCACATGAATGACATGGATAAGAAGCTCCCTGAATTGCATGGGATGCTTAAGACGACAAAGCAGGATATGAAGAAAGGCATGCATCAAGTAGTGTTGATGGTGCACGACTCAGCAAAGTTCAAAAAGAGTTGGTCCGAGGCTAAGGCAAAGGGCAAGGAGAAGGGAGGAGTGTTGGAAGACTACCATTGCAGGCTCAACCAGAGGGACCGAGTCCCACGTAGATCACGCACGATACGTGCTCCACTCCCACTAGCATGTTGTGCATGTCCTTGTATGTAGCTCGGTTGTTAACCTCTCTGTACTTGTATATTATCCCCTTTGTGGGCATCAATGATAATCAGTGTGTGATTCCATCGTTCTACTAGGAGTTCTGACCTCCGTCACTGAGCTTAATTCAAGACCGGACTCGAAGAATGTTTGCTTTGATTACAAGGAACCCAGTCAATGGACAAGGAATTACAGCAAGTTTCTTGCCGAGAAGGACAAGAAGGGTGGTGGAAGTTTGACTTCCACCAAAGGTACACTTGTTGTATATATGTTATAGATATTTACCTTGCTGACATACCTAATAGCTCTTGGGTATTTGCTACCAGATCGGTTGTTCATACACGCATATCGATGCATGGGATGGTAAGAACTAGCTAGGCCAACCGGGTGAAGGGAGGTCGATATCCGAGTCGACTACAAAGCAAGAGTTGTTGCCACTAGTAGAAAAAGGGCCTAATGTGAAGCACATTAGTCCCGGTTTGTAACTGAACCGGCACTACCATTAGTGCCGGTTTCAACGGCTAGGCGGGCGGAGCTCATTAGTACCAGTTCGTGGCGAACCTTTAGTACCGGTTCGTGCCACGAACCGGTACTAAAGAGGCTGTGGCACGCCGTGGTCAGGCTGGGGCGCCACCAGCACCTTTAGTACCAGTTCATGCCACAAACCGGTACTATAGGTTTTTAGTTGATCCTTTCTGCAGCGGTTTTTTAGTCTCACCTCGCTCCGCTAACAGGGTTTTTACCACCTTAAATATGTTACTTCTCAAACTATCACAACCACTTGGTCTTCATTGAACTCTATGTGTAGAATTTGTGGCCACAATATGAGTCTTCTCCGGTTTCTAAACCGGTGAGAAGACTCATATTGACAATTCAGATTGTACACAAAAAGATCATTGTTGATCAATGTATTTTTGATGTATTTCTCTGTAAAGAAATATAAGAGCATTTAGATCACTATTTTAGTAATCTAAATGCTCTTATATTTCTTTACAGAGGGGGCATATTTTTACATGTTTACACATAGCAGTAGTGCGTTTTGGCTGAAAGGCGGTACTAATCAATGTATTTTTTATGTATATTTTTACATGTTTACACAATCTCTTTCGAAGTATCAGGGTTTCGGATGAAAACTCATCTGTTACAAAAGGCGTTTCATTTAGTACCGGTTCTAAGGTTGGGGCCCCACCAGCACCTTTAGTACCGGTTCGTGGCATGAACCGGTACTAGAGTTTTTTAGTTGATTCTTTCTGCAGCTGTTTTTTAGTCCCACCTCGCCAAGCGAGAGGCACTCGTAGCGGTTTATAAGCCCTGAGTGCAGAGACGATGAAGGAGAGGCGCAATGCTCACCTACACGTTGCTTAGCTTCAGGCCTTGAAATGGTGTAGACTGCACGGAGCTATGTGTAGTTTCTCAAGGCCTGAAGCTATGCAACGTGCAGGTGAGCATTGCGCCTCTCTTTTATTTTTAATAACTTATTACAACTCCGGACTTTTTTTGCATTCACTATGCACCATTCAAAGCCACGTCATCAACTTTCAACCCTTTCTGACATAATTTGCTACTTTTTATTCATTTACTGATTTGTTTGGAGAGCTAAATGACCATGAAATTGAAAAGCACTACAAAATGAACTCTGAAAAGGTTGAAACTTGGCATGGTATCATCGTCTCACCCACATAGCATGTGCAAAAAAGTAGAGAGTGTTACGGCAAAAAACTGGATGCACTTCGTGTACAAACTGGACAATCTCTTTCGAAGTATCAAGGTTTCGAACGAAAACTCATCTGTTACACCGGCACTTCAAAATTTTAATAACTTATTACAACTCCGGACTTTTTTTGAGTTCAGTATGCACCATTCAAAGCCACTTCATCAACTTTCAACCCTTTCTGATATAATTTGCTATTTTTCATTCATTTACTGATTTGTTTAGAGAGTTAAATGACTGTGAAATTGAAAAACACTACAAACTGAACTCTGAAAAGGTTGAAACTTGGCATGGTATCATTATTTCACCCACATAGCATGTGCAAAAAAGTAGAGAGAGTTACGGCAAAAACTGGATGCACTTCGTGTACAAACTGGACAATCTCTTTCGAAGTATTAGGGTTTCGGACGAAAACTCATCTGTTACACCGGCACTTCAAAATTTTAATAACTTATTACAACTCCGGACTTTTTGCGTTCAATATGCACCATTCAAAGCCACTTCATCAACTTTCAACCCTTTCTGACATAATTTGCTATTTTTCATTCATTTACTGATTTGTTGAGCGAGCTAAATAACCGTGAAATTGAAAAGCACTTGAAAAGCACTACAAAATAAACTCTGAAAAGATTGAAACTTGGCATGGTATCATCATTTCACCCCACATAGCATGTGCAAAAAAGTAGAGAGGGCTACGGCAAAAACTGGATGCACTTTGTGTACAAACTGGACAATCTCTTTCGAAGTATCAGGGTTTCGGACGAAAAATCATCTGTTACATCGGCACTTCAAAATTTTAGTAACTTATTACAACTCGAGACGTATTACCAATTTGAATATAATGATAAAACACACTAATATTAAACATAAGAAAAAAGAATCACTGAAAAATCTATTTTTAAAGTTAAGTTATTCACAAACTAGTGATTCACACAAATTTCAAATAACTCAAATTTAAAATATTCAAATTTTTTGTACCTAAAGCAAAAATATTCACAAAGAAACTCTAAATACAGCAAAAAACTACTCAAAAATAAATAGAAGAAAATAAGTAAAGCAGAAAAGAAAAAAAAAACTATATAAAAAAATATTTGCGCTCTGCCTAGTGGGCCTACTCGGCCTTGGGCGTGGTTATGCAGGCCCATAAGGTCCAGCAGGCTAACAGGGCAGCGCGGCAAAGTTAGGCCCAGAAGCCTGCTTTAGAGAGGAGCTCGAAGGAGCAGCCGCGGCTGGGTTTATAAACCAGTGCGGCTGCCCATCGCTCGGCGAGGTGGGACTAAACTTTGTGCACCGCGGGATGGGAGCGCACCCTCTTTAGTACCGGTTCGTGGCTCGAACCGGTACTAAAGGGCGGGTCTTTAGTACCGGGTGGAGCCACCACCCGGTACTAAAGAGGGTTCGCTTCCCGCCGCTCGGCCTGCCAAATTTGACCTTAAGTACCGGTTGGTGGCTCCAACCGGTACTAAAGACCTCTCCTATATATACAGCACTTACGAAAATTTCAGTTAGTTTCTTCTTCTTCTTCGTCACGCCGGCCCGTCCACGTTCCCGTCGCGCGCGCCCGTCCCCGTCCCCGTCCCCGTCGCCGTCCCCGTCGACGACGCCGCCCCCGTCGCCGTCGCCGCGCGCGCGCCTTCCCCGTCGTACTTCGATCGCGCGCGCCAGCGCCCCCCCCCCCCCCCCCCGGCTGTACGTCGCCGCCCGGGCCCATCTCCGTCGCCGCCCCCCGTCGCCTCGCATCACCGGTCGTCGCCCCGCTGTAAGATCGACCGCGCCTCGGCCCTGCCGGCCGCCGGCCTCACACACACACACAAACAGAGACATATTTTTCTTAATGATTTTTTCTGTTTTCTGTTTTTTAGTTTTTTATAGTTTTAGTTTATATAAATGTTAGATTAATGTCAATTGTTAGATGATTATATATAGAAATGTTAGATAGTAATGTCAAATGTTAGATGAATTAGGTATAAATATATCTTAGATTGTCAAATGTTAGATGAATTAGATGAATTAGCTAGATATTAATGTTAGATGAGTTAGTTTTTTATACTTTTAGTTGTAGATGAATTAGATATATTAATGTTAGATGAATTAGATATATTAAATTTAGGTATATAATATTTGATCATCTAATTAAAATTTAGGTATATGATTATTTTTAGTAAGAAAATTAATAGAACTAGTTTATTTTTAGTAAGTGCTTAGTTGAATTAGTTGAATTAATAGAACTAGTAAGTGTTTATCAATTAATGTTTCAACTATGAACATAGGAAATGTTGTCTGACGATGAAAACGATTTTGTTATGTGTGAATACTGCGAAGACGAGTGTGGCCTGTGCGACAGAAATTTCCTAGTTGATGATAGGCGCTTCAGCATCAAGCTGGATGAGACCTTCGAAGTGGATACAGTAAGTCACAATGATAAGTCTTTTTTCGTAATTAAGTATGACTTATGCTTCATTTGCTTCAACTTATAATTTTAATTTTTCGCTATTCTACTAGCGTATCCCCTGCCACGCAAGAATTTTTGTCTTGGATAAGATAGGTTTCAGTCCTAACAAAACTATGGAGGTACAGAGAGTTTACTTGAAGACCGAGCATGGTTATACCTTTGACGTCAAATTCTACAGTGCAGACACCTGCACCTATTTCAAATGCAAAACTTGGCAAGCACTATGCAAGGCTTATGCATTTCAGCCTGATATGGTTATCACCTTTGATATTCCTCCGGAAGATGATATTGAAGGAAATAGAGACATTTGGGTCGATGTGCAGACGCCTCCAGTTCTACCATTATGTGAGTTTCTCAACCATACTTATGTCTTTGATATTGTTTATTCAAAAATAGTTGACAACTAATTTCTATTGACAGCTTATTTCCATTCAAGCAAACATGTCCGGCGCCTGGTAGACATGGTCGTCCATTGTCCCGGGGCTGAACTAAACTACGAGGAGATAAGTCATTATGTTTCATGGCTTGAGGATCTTGATGCTGTCAAGAGAAATTATTTTCCTGAATTTGAAAATCTTAGTACTCAAAACGTGCGACCAATAGTGTTCGTATTGAACTACGTCACATCTATTTAGGCAAGATGCTAAGATTTTTACTATTTGTCCTCTGTGCATCTTTTGCATACATTATTTTTCAAGCTAAACTTCATTGCTAAGTATGTTATACTATATGATGTTCTTCAACAGGGACTCTCGATGATAGTTGTGTCTCAGTGGATCGGTACTAAAGGTCGCATGTCAATGGTTAGCTTATGGTCAAGACATCCTACATTGCACATGAGTGCATTCAGGATTTCTAAAACCGAGGAATGCTTAATAGTGAAAGACTGGAGCAAAATTGTGAAGGATCGCAGAGAAGTACTAGGGGGCAGCAATGAGAAGCGCAGCCCACGATTAGGAGACAAGTTCATCTGCATGCTCCAATATGATGAATCAGGAGAGCTACACATGTTATATGCTATTTTACCTGAGAGAGAGAGCAGCAGGAGTGATTAGCTAGTTCATGCTCTTAGTACTTGTCCTCTCATGCCCGTGTTCTTCGTTCTGAACTTAATCTCAAAGTGATTTGCTTTTGTGGTCTTATGAACGCTTTATAATCTCATGACCATGCATGTTGAACTCAATGATATTGATCTTTACTTGATCACTTATATTGGTCGTAATGACGACTATGATGATTATTAGCTAGCTAGTGTTGTTCGTGATGATATGATACAAGAGTTTTTATATTAATATGATGATGATGATGATGATGATGAGTTATTATATCATTTATGAAAGAAACCGCAGATTAGTTTCAACTAGATATGCTGGATCCTAGCTAAGTGATCAAGTAATATGCCATATCCATATTACTTGATCACTTATTAGGACGATCCATATCCACTTCAAACTAATCCGCGGTACTTTCACCTAGTGATTTAACAACTCATTATAATGTAAAAACAATCTCTAAATTAAATGGAAAACACAAAATTAAAGGAAAAAAATAAAACCAAAACCCCCAACCTTTAGTACCGGTTGGTGTTACAAACCGGTACTAAAGGTCTCCCCGCCCCCGGCCCTGGCTCGTGCCATCTGGTGGCCCTTTAGTGGCGGCTCGTGCTGAACCGGTACTAAAGGGGGGACCTTTAGTCCCCACTAAAGGCCCTTAGGAACCGGTGCTAAAGCCCGGTTCTGCACTAGTGTGCGTTGGAGGTTGGCACTTCAACTTCCTTCCAAATTCATTTTGGAATTAGCTAATTGCTATTATATTCCAGCACTTAGTCGTAACATTATTTATGCCTCATGCTTAATGAGACATGGATATGAATTTGGTATAAAGGACAATGGTTGTTCGATATTTTTGAAAGGAATGTTCCATGGCTATGCATCATTGTGAACGGGCCCTTTATTTTGAATCCGGAAACAGAATCGGTCTATAACATAAATGTCAAGAGGTATAAGCCTAATGCGATAAATCCGAACTACTTATGGCATTTCGGCTTGGACACATTAGTCTAAAACACATGAAGAAGCTCCATGATGATGGACTCCCAAATTCGTCTGAATTCAAGTAGTTCAAGACATGCAAATCATGTCTGCTGGGCAAGATGACTAAGTCCCCTTTTGCAGAGAGTTGCGAGAGTGCGTCTGAGCTATTGGAACTGGTACACAACGATGTGTGTGGTTCAATTAGCACGTCGGCAAGAGGTACGGTGGCTATCACTACTTCGTGACTTTTACCGGCGACTTGAGAAGATATTGATATACCTACTTGATGAGGCACAAGTTGGAAACTTTTGAAAAGTTCAAAGAGTTTTAGTACGAGGCTGAAAATCAGCTAGGCAAGATTATGAAGCTTCTACGATCAGATCGATGAGACAAATGTATGAGCCAAGAGTTTGATGATCATCCGAAGAGCGGAGGAATTGTTCCATAACTCACACCTTTGGGTATGCCATAGAGAAACAATGTGTCGGAACGGAGGAATCGGACCTTGCTCGACATGGTTCGGTCGATGATGAGCAAGTCGGATTTGGCCTTCTCATTTTCGGGATATGCTCTAGAAACTGCAGCTTCACACTTAATTGAATACCATCAAATTCAGATAAGACACCATATGAGATATGGAGTAGGAAGAATCCCAGATTGTCTTCTCTAAAGATTTGGGGTTGTGAAGCCTTTGTCAAGCAACTAATGTCGAACAAGCTTACAGCCAGGGTCGGGCAAATGCATATTCATGGGATATCCAAGAGAAACCTTGGGATACAACTTCTACAACCGGGAAGAGAACAAAGTGTTTGTTGCTCGGAAGGGGGTTTCCCTAAGAGTTTCTCGGTCGAGAGCCAGTCAAGAACCCACAGTGGAGTTGGCACCCATTCCACGGAGGTCATAAAGATTGTGTAGAGTGCGCGATGTGTTGTTGTTAGAAAGCGACGATCCGGCTACTTGTGTGAAAGTGATGGTGAGCCTGGATTCCGAGACATGGCTGGAGACCATGAGATTTTCTTAGTAAAAAATCATAATGGAACATACTAGAGCAGTCAACTTGTACATACTGTCCAGTTGTGTGTTACTTCTCCCTTCTAGAATTGAAGTGAAATGTGCGCTTTCATAATTCAACTGATACGTGAGTTTTTAGAACTGAAATTGAACAGTATGTCTGCAGCATGGAAATCAAGATGAACCAGCATGGTACAGCTATGTCTCCAGCCATAATTGGTAATGGTATATTTCACAGGAATTGACAGCCCTCAGAAAGCATCGACACAGACAACCAACACAACATGTCATGCAAGCAGCCATATCAAGTCTAGCATTGAAATTCAAGTCATACAAGCAGCCCTTGGTAGTCTGGAATTAACACTTCAAATTGAAGTAATGGCAGGCATGCAAGTCTGGCATCAACAAACATTGGGGGAAAAAGGAGATACACTTGCAGTTGCTTATTCGTCTTGTTCTTCTACTCCTTGATCTTTTAGCAACAGCAGGAGCAGAGGCTTCTTCTTAATCTTTGTGCTTGACCCCAGACCACATTCTCTTGCACTAGCTTTCCCACACCACATGCTCATTACTGATATAAGAAACTTGTAAGGACCGATCCTCGGTACTGAAGTTGGTACAAGTAGGACCAAGTTGAAACATTTTGGCACTTGCTACTGCCATCTTTCACTTCTGGCGAGGATTCAAATGCTACAAATTTGTAACAATCAATGAGCATGAAAAATTCAAAAGTTTCGACAAATAAAGAGATTCATATAGAAGGTTGTGTACCATAGCTTTGTCATGTGCAACATGAGCTGATGGTTCCGCCATAGTCGTTGTTGCTGCTGCCGTCTCTCTCTCAAAAGTCTTCTTATTGTGCTAGCACTGCATCTTATCTTTGTGTTAGTCCTTTGATATCTTTGAAGCTTTTGAGATTTTTGGTTTTTCATGTGGTTCCCTCCTCCCTCCCCACTAGGCTTACCAGGCATGACACCACACATAGGTGGAAGTGTCCATGGTCTAGCAGAGATAGGCCATGCAACTAGGCATGCCCTCGATTGGCTCCAAGTAATGTATCAAATGACCATGATTTTTTTGAAGCCCTCTAGTGTAGCGTTCCTCAATGTATGTGCACACTTTGACCACTGTAAAATATGCAGGACAATGCATGAGGACACGGCAGCCCAGAAAGTTGTGAGTATCTACAACTGCAAGTCTATTGTACTCCCTCGGTTCCTAAATATAAGTCTTTTTTAGAGATTTCAACATGGAATACATACGGATCTATATAGACATATTTTAGAGTGTAGATCATTTTGCTCCGTATGTAGTTCATATTGAAATGTCTAAAAAAGACTTATATTTAGGAACGGAGGGAGTATGAGATTGACAATGAGCCCTTGCAGCGTGCGGTGCTCACCGGGGGTGTGCCAGATCGGTGTGGGACCCAATCCAGGTAGTGGCTTGGATGGGACACCCAGCTTTAGATGTTAGACTTTGGTGCGATGTCTGTTTGGTATTAGGCCCGGACATTCGGCATGCCTTCATCAAGGGGATAGGAGTAGCAACAACGTTGCCAAGATGGTGGCTTCAGGCTTATTGATGTATCACTTTGTATGGTCTTTGTGAATAATTAATAATGTATCACTTTGTATGGTCTTTGTAAATAATTAATAATATGGCTGCATGCATCGTCCAGATGTAGAAGCCGGGGGTACATCCTCCTTTTCTAAAAAAAAGATTGACAATGTAGCCATGTCCAAAGTATTTAACCTAGCCATATATCCATCTTTCCCATTCCCCACCGCATGACAGTTAGTACCATACTGTGACCCAAATCAAATTTTGTTGAAAATATTTGGGAAAAATCCATCTCACACACTTTGATGTTTGTTGTTAAATCCTAACACTACTGGAATCAGGATCTTTGCCGTCAGCCAGCTCTTTGCCGTCCGCTAGCTGACGGCAAAGACCTTCTTTGCCGTCAGCTCAATAGAAGCTGGCGGCAAAGACATGGCTGACGGCAAAGACCATATTTGCCGTCAGCCAAGTCTTTGCCGTCTGCCGGCGGACGGCATATAGTCTTTGCCGTCCGCTAGCGGACGGCAAAGAATGAGGGTTGCCCACTACCGAGAACCACCTAACGGACACTGTCTTTGTCGTCCGCTAGCAGACGGCAAAGAAAGTGGCCAAGCTAACGCCCGTTAGCTAGGATCTTTGCCGTCTGCTGGCGGACGGTAAAGAACCGTGCCCTAACTAAAATCCATATCGACGCCCGCCCGCGCCCCACATCTGTCCCCTCTCTCTCTCCGCCCGCGCCCGAGCCGCCGCCGCCCCGTGTCGCCGCCGCCCCGCGCCACCCCCGTCGCCGCGCCGCCCCAGCAGCCCCGGTGACCCCCTTCCCCGCCCCGCGCCATCCCCGTCGTCGCACCGCGCTGCCCCGTGCCCGAGCCGCCGCCGCCCCACGCCACCCACGTCGCCGCGGCACCCCCTCCTCCACCCCGGCGGCCCCGGCGCCCCTCTGCTCCACCACCGCGGCCGCCCCGCCGCTCCGGCGCTCCCTCCTCCACCAGGCGGCCCCAGCGCCCTTCTGCTCCACCACCGCGGCCTCCCCGCCGCTCCGGCGCCCCCTCCTCCACCCGGCCGCCCCGGCGCCCCTCTCCTCCACCACCGCGGCCGCCCCACCCCTCTGGCGCCCCCTCCTCCACCCGGTGAGACCTCTTGTATTTTTTTCTGTTTTTGTTTCTGTATTTTAAGTTTAGTTTAGGTTTATTTTAGGTTTGGTTTAGTTTAGGTTTACTTTAGTTTAGGTTTAGAGCATAGATAGCATCTTCTCTACTATAATTGTGTATAATCTCAATTCTCACTAGTAGTCTTATTAGTTAGATCATCTTCTATACTATTATTGATCCACAGTGTTTAGTTATGCATGATCAATTTTTTGTACATTATGCTTTTTATGTGTCATTTAAATAATGTAGTGCCAGATTTCTCAACTCATTGGCATATAATGAATTATTATTGTTATATTATTAATAGATGATGGAACAAAAACTATTTCCCTTCAAAGTGAAAAATCTTTCAGTGAAGTAAATATTAGTGCACGAGTTCTTTTGTATACAAAAAAAATTGGCATGTCTTGGTAGGTACGTGGCAACTGTATCATCAGAGTTAAACTTTAGAATTAGTATTTGTGATAAATGAATTCAAATGCATTTCCAATAGAAAATGTAATACACATATCTAGTGAACTGTAAACGAAAGTTATCCACAGACTCCTTGAAGGGGTTGTATATAAGATTATGAAAGTAATAGTGAGAAGAGCAAAAGCTTTCCTCAAATTCCTTTGCATATATTCAAATTCATCAATCAGCAACACTCGAATTAGTTTAATTTGAGAAAACAACAAGGCATGCATATTGCTTATAGAATCTGTCATAAGAGGCAAACTATACCCGTCTTTTCCTTTTCTTTTTTGTGGAAAGGCAAACTATACATTCTGATTTGCATACAAAATAAATTGATTTTACGACACTACACCCTAGAGCCACCTAAAATATGGTGCAACTATGATTTGTTGCCACAAGTATTCCAATGTGGTCACACCAGAAGGAACTTTAGGTTTAGTTTTGGTTAAGAAGAAAGAAGAAACATGAAGAAAAAAAAGATAAAGAGGAGAAAGAAGAAGTGTATTTTTTCCCCTATTTTTAGATTACTATGCTCTTTTTTTCAACATTTTCAGTTTTCTTTCACGTCTAAAGAAATCCCTAGTTTTGAAGGGTGCCAATTGCCAACTAACCTACCAAATTAACTAAGTGTTGTTGATGTTGTTGAGCACAAGTGCATTGCTTTTTTTTCTCAGTTTTCTTTCATGTCTAGAAACTTGGCTCTATGTTTATAAATATGCTTCTAGCTAGATACTAATTGGTCTCTTCTGCTGCTTATTAGAGATGGGGGGAGGCCGTCACCGCAGGCTCCGCTCTGCCACACCGGAGTACGAGTTGGATGCTTTCGAGTTCTTCAGTATCATACTTGGGACTTCCTCCAAGAGGCAGGTATATAAAAGGAGAGATCTCCCCTTCACCCATCTCATTATGATAACTCTGTTGTTTGCTACATCACTCCTTGTCCCAAACTGCAGAGGCTGCCTGACACTTTTATGAACATGCTGGGTGAAGATCCGCCAAATAATGTGAAGCTGCGACAGGCCGGCAGCGGGTTTCGCAGGCTGTGGGACGTGGAGTTGGTGATCAAGGAGGGCCACATGTACCTGTGTCGTGGCTGGGAGAAGTTCTACCGTGCCTACGACCTGCGGCTGGGGTACTTCCTTCTCTTCAGGTACAACGACGACGCCACCATGCTCATCATGAAGGTGTTCAACGCGACTATGTGTCGCATGCGCTACGCTGAGGACGATGATGCCAGTACGTTCTGCCTCTTCTTATTCCTCTACATTTGGCTTTGTCTCGCATCGATTGTTAACGGTCATTAATTGTTGCATTTGGATAGGCAATGGGAGCAGCAGCAGCGACACTGGCTACAGCCAAAGCAGCAGCGATTCTGGCTGTAGCAAAAGCAACAGCGATTCTGGCTGTAGCAAAAGCAGCAGCGATTCGGGCTGCAGCAAAGATAGCAAGGAGGATGATCCGGACTGGAGTGGGGAAGAAGAGGAGCGGAGTGGGCATCAGGCTGAGGATGACCTAGCGATGGTGGTGGCTGACCAAGGGCAAGAGATGGTGGTGGCGCACCATGGGCAAGAGATGGTGGTGGCTGAGGATGACCTAGCGATGGTCGTGCCTGTCCTGCCTGAAGATGGTCTCGCGATGGTGGTGGTGCCTGACAATGACCTCACGCTGGTGGTGGCGCCAGCGATCCCACAGCTAGGCGACATGACCACGCCAATTGTGGTAGAAGACTACATCCCACTGCCTCCACCGCCTCGCCGCTCTTGGCGCATCAGGCTGAGGAAGGAGAAGGAGAAGAACAATGAGAACTGAACTATGTCAGGTATGTCAGATCTCCAAAATGATCTATATATAGTTAGCTCTAATATGCTTAGTTACCTATGTTAGCTCTAATATGCTTAGTTACATATGTTAGCTCTACTATGCTAAGTTATCTCTACTATGCTTAGTTTCCTATAGGTTAGCTCCAAAATTACTTATGTTAGCACAAAATGACCAAGTTTACATAATAAGCTTAATTATAGTCTTCTTATTCTTCTAGTCTTCTTCTAGTATTCTTCTAGTCTTCTTCTTTTTCTTCTTCTTCATTTTCTTCTAGGTTAGCTCCATTTTACTTAAGTATGCTTACTTCTTATAGTCTTCTTCTTCTTCTTCATTTTCTTCTTCTTTTTCTAACATCTTGTTTATCATTTTGCAGATTTGATTTAATTCACGGAAGCTTTCATGGATGGAGCGCTTCTTTTCCATTTGTGCTTTTATTTTGTATCAATGAACTTGCATGGTTGGAACTTGTTATATGGATGGATGGATAACGGTGTTGGATGAACAATGTGAAACTTTTGTAATATTTAAGGATGGAACTATATATGTGTTGGTTATGTATGTATATATGATGAAACTTGTGTGTTGGATATGCTTGTTGTGTATATATGTGAATTGATGTGTATATCTGTGTATATCTGTGAATTGCTGTCAAATTGAATGAATTAATTTAAAAACAGGGTTCTACAGGCTCGAGCTGACGGAAACATGCCACGTGGCAGCTACCTGTGCTTCCTAGGACTGGCATGTTTGAGCACTTTGCCGTCTGCCAGCGGACGGCAAAGACCCTAGCCTCTTTGCCGTCCGCTGGCTGACGGCAAAGCACGCCGTTAACCCCTAATGGCTCTCACCCCACCTCACTGCCGTCCACGATCTTTGTCGTCTGCTGGCCACCAACGGCGGACGGCACAATCCTTTGTCGTCCGTTTTCAGGAAGCGAACGGCAAAGAAGGCCTTTGCTGGCACGTGTTCGGACGGACAGTTTGCCGTCTGCTGGCGGACGGCAAAGAACTTTGTCGTCCGTGATCCATGCCTTTGCCGTCCGCCATGGCGCACGGCAAAGAAGCTGATTCCAGTAGTGTAACCATCATCTTTTTTCTAATATCTTCTAATCGCTTCAAGCATGTTGTTGATTGGCAGGTATATATCTAGCTCCCACTATCCAGTTCTTGATAGATTCAGAAACATTGTAATGTTAGCAGTACACTAGTATATCTCTATTTGGTGGCCATGGTTCCTCTCCTGGATCTTGAATTCGAATTACAATGGATAAGAATGGAGAGAGGAGGAAGAGATACAAGCATACGACTCCTGCCGTGCCAACTAGCCAAGTCTCTAGTGACAATTTCCTTCCCTATTTAACAGAGCCTATGGCCCACTCCTTGCCTGCGTAGCGAGTGGACGGGCTCCGAATCCTCTTGCTTGGTCCACTGTCAGCGACGGAGCTCGAAAGGTTGACGTAGTCGTCGCTGACTTGGCTTGTGCCATCTCTTGTAGTGGACTTGGTGGACCAGCTGCTAAAATTCCCACTCCCTTGAAGTACCCAAGCTGTTGCTCGCGGAAACCGTTGCTTTAGTTCGTCAAGATCCTCCCAGGTCGCCAAAGCTTCAGATTTCCCTATCCACTGTATCAGCCCTTGTGGTACAGCAGAGTGGCCTTCCTGTCGGAAACGGCGCTGCAATACTTTCACAGGAACAGCAAGAGCAGCACTAGCAGGAGGTAGCTCGGCTTCCACCTTATACTGTTCTCCAAATGCTGCTGCAACAAACGTAATGTCAGTGCTCTCTCTTTAAGCCATTCATCCAGTTCAGGCACAGAACATGCATCGGCTGTAGTAATGCCAAAGTGCCGTGCCGTATGTCCATACAGAACCTCGAACGGAGATTTACCATCCAGAGCAGAATGCAAACTGGTATTATACCAAAATTCTGCCAGTGATAGCCATTGGGCCCATTTGACAGGACAAGCATGCGTAAAACACCGCAAGTAACCTTCCAAACATTGATTCACACGTTCAGAAGTTCCATCTGTTTGGGGGTGCTGCGAAGAACTCATACGAAGCTTAACTCCAGTGAGAGCAGCCAGTTCACGCCAGAAGCGGCTGGTGAACACGCGATCTCGAGCAGACACAATGGACTCTGGCATCCCATGTAGCTTATGCACATTATCCATGAAAGCTGTGGGTACCACAGAGACAGTGAATGCATGGGAAAGACCAATAAAATGGGCATAACGAGATAGTTTGTCAACTACCACGGTACCACCATGACACAATTGAAATGGCCAGAACGAGGCAAACCTTGGACAAAATCCACAGTGAGCATTTGCCAATACTGTGAAGGAACAGGCAGAGGTGCCAGTAGGCCAGGATATTTAGCTCTGTCAGGCTTAGCACGCTGACAGACAATGCACTCTTGCACATACTGATGCACTGAAGCCCGTATCCCTTTCCAATAGAAAATCTGCTTAATTCTTCGTAATGTAACTGGAATACCAGAGTGGCCTCCGAGGGGTGAGTCATGAAGAGCTTCCAAGATTTTGGTACGCATAGGAATGTTATTGGGAATCTAGATACGATCCTTGTAGCAAATCAAGCCATCACGCAAAGAATAGTGATCTTCAGCCAGACCAGAGAGAGCCAAGCGAGCAATTCTTGAGCAACTGGATCGGCTATATAGGCCTCCACAATATCCAACATCCATGTAGGGCGATACTGAGTGACAGTGAGCAAACAACTATCAGGGGCAGGTCGCCGAGATAAGGCGTCCGCGGCTCTGTTATGAATTCCGTTCTTATACTTAATCTGAAATTGCAATCCAAGAAACTTAGTGAACACTTTTTGCTGCCAAGGAGTGTGCAAACGCTGATCACCCAAATGTGCCAAACTGCAATGATCGGTAAGGATCAAGAATTCAGCGTGTTGCAAGTATGCACGCCACTGCTCAATTGCAAATAATATTGCAGTGTACTCTTTTTCGTAAGTGGATAGTCCTCTGGTACGTGGCCCAAGGCCTTTACTGACATAAGCCAACAGATGCCCTTTCTGCATGAGTACTGCACCCACACGGCCACACCTAAGTCACTTGCATCTGTCTCAATCACAAACTGAAGAGTGAAATCAGGAAGAGCTAACACAGGGGCGCTGACAAGTGCTTGTTTCAGTGTATCAAAAGCCTTTTGGGTTTCAGATGTCCAGACAAACGGTACTTGCTTCTGGAGCAAACAAGTAAGTGGCTGACCAATGACCCCATATTGAAGCACAAATTTGCGGTAGTGACCAGATAATCCCAGAAATCCTCGCAAATCTTTGACTGTGGTAGGAACAGGCCAAGTTTGAACATCTGAAACTTTCTGTGGGTCAGTAGCACCACCTTCTTCAGAGACCACATACCCTAGATAGGCCACAGATCGCTGCGCAAAAGAGCATTTAGATGCTTTCACTTTCCACTGTTTGTCCTGCAAGATCTGAAGTACTTGACGGAGATGCTGCACATGATCCTCAAAGGTTTTACTGAAAACCAAAATATCGTCAAAGAACACCACTGCACAGTGACGACTAACAGGTGACAGGTCAACATTCATCGCAGATTGGAAAGTAGCAGGCCCACCCGTGAGACCAAATGCCAGGACGGAAAACTCAAAGTGGCCATTGTGGGTATGGAAAGCCGATTTGAATTCCTCACCAGGAGCTAATCGAATTTGATGATACCCTACGCGCAGGTCCAGCTTGGTAAACCAAGAGGCACCCACGAGTTCATCAAGCAGTTCGTCAATAACAGGCAAGGGATACTTTGTCTTCATAGTGAGCAAATTCAACTGCCTGTAGTCGACACAGAGGCGCCAGGAACCCTCCTTCTTGCGCACCATGATGATAGGCGAAGCGAAAGGACTGGTGCTGGGCTTAATCACTCCAGAGCGAAGCATCTCATCAATTTGTTTCTCAATTTCCGTTTTCAGCTCAGGAGAGTAACATAGGGCCTGACATTGACTGGTTGAGCTCCAGTGATCAAAGGAACTTTGTGATCACAAGTTCTTCGCGGTGGAAGTTGAGTTGGTGCAGAGAAAACTTCAGAAAACTCATCAAGCATAGACTGAATTTCTATAGGCACTGCCACTGAATCTTGGCCTTGTACTAACTGCAACTCCACCACGGTTAACTCAAACTCAGCAGGTGGATGTCCATGAAGCAAAATTCTCTGACCCAAATGATCGAAAGTAAGCCACTTCTGTTCCCAGTTAATCTGCATAGTGCCTCTTGCCGCCAGCCAGTCCATACCAATAATGCCATCATGGTGCTTCAACAGAAGGATTTTGAAATCTGATTAGAATGTGTGTCCAGCTGCTGACCAAGAACAGCGAGGTATATGTTGCATACATTCCAGATGTCCTCCCCCGGCAATCCTGACTTTTTGTGTGTTCCGTAATGGCTCATGCCCATCCACCGACGATTCCACTCTTGTGCTCAAGAAGGAATGGGAACTACCAGAATCAAGAAGAAATACCATCCAATGCCCTTGCAGTTGACAAGTGAGTTTAATAGAACTTGGTTCAGAAGAATCTGTCTGTGCTTCAGTGGATAATACCATGAGATCATCATCGCTATCATTAGAATCTAGCGAAGTAAGATCACAAAACTCCAGCATCTCCTGGACCACATGCAACTGAACTGTGGTATTACGTACACTTGTGATCTCTGGCCCATCGCTCGCCACAAATGTAGCATAAACCTTTGGCTCGACGATACGCCTTCAGAGTAGCCAATTTATCTTCAGGTTGAGCTGGCTTCGAAGGATTGTCATGAACAGTGTCACGAGTATCATCAGTGTAACTTGGATCGGCATGTGCGACTGGGTGCAGACGAGCTGGGTCTTGTACTGTATCCGGAAGAATTGATCTCGGTGTCTCCCTCTCCGACCTCCTCCTGCACAGATGCAATACAGTACGCCGTGTCGAGGTCTGGAGGCCGCTGAACAGCCATAATAACACGAACAGCAGGCTTTAAACCATCGATGAAACTAGTGGTGTAATGCATCATGTCAGGATTAGGCTCATATGCAGCAAGCTGATCCATCAAAGCTTTGCCTTGTGGTAGTGTAGTTGAACAACATCCTATGTACATGGTGCATGTGCAATTAATCCTCCAGAAATTCTCCAGCCATTCTGCCTTGTCTCTGTAGGTCTTCCTCCAATTGGCATAAAATAAATATGTCTTTAATTACTAGTAGGAGTACATTACAAGCAGCAAAGGCACACCTGCATAATACTACCTCTTTCAGTTAGTATAATTTAGGTATACTAGTACTAGTACAATACGGAAGATAGCCAGTTAAGAAATCACTATTTCAGCACTGTGTGTGCGGTTGTTATGGAGAGGAGAGTCGTACCGTTGCATTAATTCCTCGGTGGTCATCGGCGTTTTACCTGAACCACGGTCCGCTCCACGGAGAGGCGGTCGCAGGGGGTGCCTGCGCGCGTGAGCAGCCTCGGGCGCACCGCGGCCACAGCTCCGTCAGCGGCCATTCCTTGGGCCCGCCTGGTCGAGGCGGGGGTGGCCATCCCTCCGGCACCGTCCTCCGGGTGGAGCGTGGAGGCGAGGCCGCTTCTCGCCGCTGCCGTCAGCGGCACTGACTGGACGCCGGTCGCGCCGCCGACCTCGGGATGGGGTGGGGTGCGGGGAAGAAGAAGAGGAAGCAGACCGCGGGATTGGGCTGGGCCGGAACGCGTTGTTTGGATGGGCCCGGAAGGACCCGAGGCCCGTGGGTCATATATAACCAACTGTCTGTCATGCGGTGGGCCGAAGGGCTCCCTGTGGCCTTTCAATTTTTCAATCCAGCCGCGCAGCAACGGGTAGCAGCATGAGGCGCAGGGTGCAAGCGGGAGGGAGGAAGAAGCAGAATCACGCGTGCCGTGCCAAGGGAAGGGGGAATCCGGAGCTCCCGCTTGGCCGAATCAAGAGCGGCGCGCGCGGCTACGAGGAGGACCGATCCCTCCCGCTCATCAGGTCCGGTCTAATTCCTCTTGATCGGGTGCCGGTCCTTTGGCTGAATCGATTGATTGCCACGCCGCATTGCCTTGCCCCGTGTTCTTGGTACCCACCCAAGAAACCCCTTTGCTTTTCTTTTGATTTCTGCTAGCAATGGTTCTTGGTCGCAAATGGGTTCCTTCTTACTGCTGCTAGAAACGACGCCGCCTCGCTCAACAATTCCGTGTTAGGTTTCTTCGCCAGTCCGTTCTTCCTTAGGAAGCTCGCCGGGTTCTCGATGAAACGAGATATGTCCGCTAGGTTTTCCTTGATTGATCACCGCCTTCTTTCCTCAATAAACTCGTTGGGGTTCAAGAAAGAAATTAATTGGTTCGGTTTTCTTCATCACTGGATGCCGGCGGTGCTGCATGCGGTCGCCTCGCGCAGGGCAGCTGGCTGCGGCCTGCGGGGGCGCGCCCGCGCGGGGCAGTGGCGTGTGGGGTGGGGTGCGCTGCGGATCCGGCTGGAGCCGCGACGCGGGCACGGTGGTGCGGCTCTAGAGCGGGCGGGCGTCCATGGATGGGGCGGCCTGCTGCTGGGTTTGGCGACGTTTGAGGTTCGTGATTCCGACGACTGGGCGTGCTGCCGCAGGCTGCGGCGGGAGTCACGAATGTGGTCCGTGGTGGTGGACGGCGTCCCGGCGATGGGTAGGCAGGCCAGGCGGGGGGGGGGGGGGGGGGGGGGGGGGCGATTTGGTCGGCGCTGACACAGGCTTGGGCGTTGCCCTCCTCTGCCTAGTTGCTCAATGGTGGCTCTTGTGCGTTTCTTAGTGCCCTTTCGGCCGGCGTGTGGTTGAAATTAGTTTGGTTTTGTTGCAACTATCAGTATCCGATCGAGTTGTTGCTTATTACTGTGATCGATTAATTAATGTTGCTGCTCGATCAGCTCAACTTGCAAACCTTGTCTTGATCTTGCTAGTTTATGCGAGCGAGCTTCTCTCTCTTTCTGTTTAATGAAGCTCAAAATGCTATATATATACTATGTGTCTTCTCCTATGTGCTAGCTAGCTAGTACTTATGATGATCTGCCTGCTACTTGTTTACTGCCCTAAACCCTAAACCCTAAACCCGCGGGATATGACATGGAGATCTTGGAGGCGCAGGTTGGGAGCACTGCTGGTTGGTCGGGGGCACCGTTGCTCAACCGGGACGGCCAGGCCATCGGCACCCTCCATGCCGGCTCCCGCGCATTCCTCTCCTACTTTGTTGTGCCAAGGCACATGCAGGCCTTGCTTGCCACTGCGCGCCAGCGGACCACTGCCATAGTTGCTGCTCGCCGTCAAGGCGGCGTTTCTCGACAGGGTTTCCTCCGCCCCGAGGCGTGCCCGGACTGCCGGACAGCGCCGCAGGGGGTACCTGGCAGCCACTGGGTTGATCGACCTGTGTACAAGCGGCTGCGAGGGCGACCGCATCAGCTCCATGCCGCTCCCATGGGCGCACAACCGCGTCGACGGCTCCCGCTCTGCTTCGGTGGCGCCGGGGCGGTCTTTGGTGTTCTCCCGCTTGGCCGACAGCGGGGAACCCTAGCACGGCCGTCAGGTGGCGCTCATATGCGGGAACAAGGTGTTTGGACTCTCTACGGGCGGCGAGCGACTGCAAGCACCGCCGACGTTGAGCGCCGGGGCACGGGCGAGCCCTATCGCGCGGCCCGGGGTGCATGGGATGGAGCCATGTGCCCACTCCCTAGAGGCGACGCATGATGCTTCATCGGGTGGTGGACCGGTGCATGCACCCCTGCTTCGGGCAAGCCAGGGTGTGCACCT
Organism: Aegilops tauschii subsp. strangulata; assembly: GCF_002575655.3. Classification (NCBI taxonomy): domain Eukaryota; kingdom Viridiplantae; phylum Streptophyta; class Magnoliopsida; order Poales; family Poaceae; genus Aegilops; species Aegilops tauschii. The sequence continues at coordinate 8,830,358 of NC_053039.3, forward strand.
TCCGCGGGAGCAGCCTGTGCCTTGCCCTCCCCATGATTCATCTAGAGCGGCGACAATGCACGGGCCTGCTCCCTCGAGCTGCAACATGGACTGCGGTGCCGGGCGGCTGAACCTGTCCCCCCTGCTGGATACTTTGGCGGCTTCTGGCGCATCAACCCCAGAACCACTGACGGTCCCCGGCTCTGAGGCACCACACACTGAGTGCACCCACCCGTCTCCGCGACGGACACGACTCGGCCCTGGGCTTTGACCCACCGCCGGCACGTCAGCATCCTGCTCCACTCACGTCGTTAGCACCCCCATCCGCCGATACTAGATACAAATGATGTCGCTGGTCGCTAATGTCACCATGGATCTGACTCGGCCCTCCTACCGCGCCCTGCGACGACAAAGCCAAGAGCGGCGAGGCGCCGCCGCTCGCCCGTGTCCAACCCGCGCCAGAGAGGAAGGCTTGCGTCAAAGACAACGACAACTTTGAATCCCGTGGCCAGGGCATAACAGCTCATCATGCAGAAACTGGGCATCGACTCAGCTGAGGCTGAAGCCATGCAGAGATACGAGCTCGTTTTCAAGAGACCCGTGCCGCTCCACCGTGAGCTCAGCGTCCGTGCCGCTGTTGCCCCCAACGAGTGTAAAAGAGGCCCCGCCACCGCCGACGCCCCCTAGCGGCGGCGAGGGAGGATATGTAAGAAACAAGTCGTAAATATGCACACGCACATCAGACCTCTCAATTCCTTCGCCAACTTCCATTCTGTCAAAGTTGCCAATCGTTACTTTACAACCGACCTCCTTTGACAAATCACCCAGCAGAGTCTGAAAAGGATGATGCCAACAAGAAAAGCTATCAATCAGAGATCACAATTCGCAGCCATAAATCAATCGACAAAGAAATAGGTTTGTTGGCTTGCCTTAATGTTCGTATTTTTGCTCCAAAAGCATAGCTTCTTTGAAATACTTCCTCAATCGACCTTCCACCATTTTCTCTATGGCCATTTGGGGTTTACCTCATCTTTCAGCCTAGCATGTTACACAACAGCATGCCATGTCCTTTGTCACGCAACTTGTTGGCATGCACAAGCTCAGCCTCATATTAAGGATGGATATAGACCCTGTCTCTAGAAGATACAGAAAAAGAAATTCTATAAAATGTAGTCAGCAAATGGGAAATAAGCGACTTCTAAAACTGAAACCAACAGCCGTCTGATATTACTCTACATCCAGAAATCACCCTATTTTGATATGATCAGGCTGCTTCCCCCTGATATTTCTCATCTCAGATGCACATGTTTCCTCTTTCTTTTAATCCAAAAAGCGTTGCAAGCATTTGCGTCTCATTTATTCTTAGTCATTCCCAACTTCTAAAATTATTTTTGTTTCTTCTGTATTGATAGTAGATCACGTAAGAGCCAGCTCATGGACTGATGACCTGTGCTGGTCATGTTTAGCATACAAGTGTGTGTCTATTTCCTGTGTCATGGTGGATGAATGTACAACGACTCGGGCACATATGAGTATATGACTGTAAATCCATCTAGTTCTAGACAATGTCAGAATAAGGTACCTGAGTTCAGAGCCCATCACGTTCATTTTCCACAGCTGCAGCAGAAACAAGTTCTCTACTTCTTTTGATAAGAATAATGGCCTTGCACCTTGCTGCAACAATATGCATTGGGACAGACGACCCAACTCTCTCGAGAGCGTCAAGGGGAGCACTGCTATCTTCTGCTTCTAAAGTGACCAATCCAGCAACGCGACTCAGACCTGAAGCAAGAAAATGCATCAACTAAGTGAAAGCGCAAATGCACCGTTTGCTAAAAGCAATGAAGAATGACAAAACATGCAATCTTGATAGATATGCAGATAAGATGAAACAAGACCATGTGCAGTTGTGTACAGCATGAAACCTCTTCTGAGTCTTACGTTCTCCATAACCATGTCAGCAACTTCCGTAATAGCATCCCGAACAGTTGTTTCACCACTGGGTTTAGGATGATCTAGGTTAATACTCATGTTCTGCAAAGATTGGTAGAAATGTAGTAGTTTCCCACAGTAGAAAAAAGAGAACAAAAAGGAGAGAAACATTTGATAAGCTCATCCGTATTGTAGGCACTTCAGTTTATCATCAGATATTATTCACCTAAAATTTTAGCGTGATAAATTTCCTGCCCATGTCAAAGAGACCCAGGGACTACATGGCACTACAATTGAGAAACAGGTATCTAATTTTTCCAAAACTAACGCAACAGAAGCAAAATTGGAAGTCCAACCAAAAAACCCAAAAGTAATTTTGTTTCCATTCACATGGATGTTGCTTGTCCAAAAGCTTAGATCGTATTAAGTCGTGACATAATACTATATATAAACAAGTTTGATCACAAAGCTTGGTTAAATTGAATATCAGTCAATATGGAATTCCATCTATTTCAAAACCAATGCTTCAGAGTTCATAAACATCGAATCCAAACCCACCACTGGTAGATATACTCATATACGCGATATGTCGTGTACTGGAACTGCTCAGAAAAGGAACAAGAGAAAAACAATAGATGTCGCACCTCCAAATATGCAGGAGCAAAAGGGAAAACTGATTTCCCGGGATCCTGAGCTGACAGAGCCATCTTTGCCAAGGATGAAGCCTGCATGGCAAATGAAATTTGCAAGAAAAAAGGAAGTTATCAAAATGCACCTGTTAAAGAAAGATGCATTTAATTAAGGCCCTGTTTGGTAATCACCCGCTCCCGGAATCTGCAGAGCGGGGAAACTGCAACTCTGCCATTTTGAACTGTAGCTCCGCCAACTCCGCTCCCAAAGTTGTGGAGCGGAGTGACACCGAACATCGCCTAAGTATACTCTGGTGAGTGCCCAATACAATACCAAAAGTTATTAACTTCCTAGAAATTAAAATGGCATGAACAGACAACTTGTAGAATACAATTAAACAAGAGTTTGAAGTTGGCATTTCTATGTATGTTTGACATACCATAAGGTCACAACCGACACAACATGTGCACATGCTTAAATACACAACATATTACGTGAAGCACATCCAAGCAAGAAGGGTCAGAAATGCAAAAGAGATGCCCAAAAGTTCCTTGAAGAAAAAACAATAATTTACCGCAAAAACTGAAAAACATCAATAAGCAAGATTTGGAAAATCAGGGGATAACAATCAATATATTGAAAAACTAGCAATGATTCTGACAAGTTGAACACAAAACTAAAAATGAGGCGTGGAGAAACATTCATAACAAGTGCACAAACAAACGATAGAAACAACATGCTGCCCTAGAAGAGAACCATTACAAGAAAGAGAAGTGATTACTTTAGAACTGACCCTTTTTCTCAAAAATTGTGAGTTCATACTCTTCAAGTAGTGAAGAAATAATGCTTGCCTATGCCAAATAGCAACAAAACCGTTTTGCTAATTTCTATATACTTATGTTGTGTTTCTCAAAAAAAAAAAACTTATGTTGAGGATATGAATCTAAAATAATTGCCTCTAGCGCAATAACACCGTTTAACAGAATTTATAAGATATAATACAAATGATGTCGCTGGAATTAAACCACCTGGATACTGGAAAACATCATTTCTTGCCATGAAGTCGGTCTCACAATTTAGCTCAACCATAGCAGCCCTTTTATCATCTCCTGCCATAGCAAGCAAACCTTCGGCAGCAGTCCGTGACGATTTTTTGGCAGCAAGAATCACCCCTCTCTTCCCCAGATCCTTCTGTGCAGTCTCAGAAAGAAATCAACAAACCTGGATAGGAACAGAGGACATAAACAAATGTGTGAACCAAGTTGTGCGTAAAAAGAATGATGAAGAAGAGCTAACCAATATCCCGGTCGCAACAAACTAGCGAAGCCTTGACATCTTTGATCGGAGCACACGTTCTTTCTCGCAGTTTCTTAACAAGGTTCATTTGCTCTGAAGCAGGCACCGCAGTGCTAAACCTCCTAGAAAACATGATCGCTCAACGGATGAGTTTGGATCGTTGCACAAGTATACCGTTGAGCAGCTAGTTGTTGAGCACGAGACAGAAGCCCTACTGCGGGTCTTCTAGCAAGCTGACCCCAAGCCATTCTCTGATTGTGCTGCACGAAGGGCAGACAGACGCAATCTTCAGAGAACTACACAAGCAGCGAACATAACAACAGCAGCACAATCAAGCAGTTTTGGAGAAAATGTGATTCCATTCATCCACTACTGGTGTATTTCAACGGAACCATGGACGCATTTACAGTAATTGCACAGAGTAGTATCAGTCACGAATCTAATGCGGGGAACAGGAATTCAGTTGAACTCTCATTATTTTTTGGAAAACAAACTACTGTTAATACTACAGCATGCAGCAAACAAGACGAATTATGGTGCTAAATCAAATGATACCAGAAGGAACTGCAATGTTATGATGCGAATTGTGACAGCATGCACATCACCATACATACATATATACAGCGGCAGCGAGTTATCACCTTTGCACTAGCTCGGCGGCGAGCTGGGGGCGGAGGGGAGCTAGAGGAGAGCTTGAGCGCGACCTTGAACGGGGCAGAGTAAGGGAGTTGGAGGCGACCTTGAACGGGGCAGAGGGTGGTCGGACGGCGAGCTTGAAGAAGGCCTTCAACCGCGCAGAGGCAGGATGGTCGGGGCCTCGGGGGCGACGACCTCCTCCGTCCGGTCCGACGGCTGCAGCGCAACGCGGCCGGTACAGAAGAGGGTGGCGGAGGTCGGTGCGCTAGCGGAGAGTGGGTGGGGTGGGTGGTGGCGCGGAGGCCGGAGGTAGGGGGCGGCGCCGGAGGAGGAGAATGGAGTAGATGGTTTTGTGAATGGGCTTTTCGACTTGAGAGAAGTAATGGGCTGAGCATATACAGGCCCATATACTGTCTATTTCTCTCTTGTAGTAGTATAAGAGACCATCATGTATGTAGGCCGCAAGAAAAGCTCGAGACACTTGAGCTGTTCGAGATCAACTCATTTTTCTTTTGACTCGGCTCGGAAAAAAAGAGATGAATACAAACACTTTATGTAGCTCGATTGAGAAATGAGTTGATTTTAAGCCAATACTAGCTCGCTCCAAATGTCATTCTATTAAATGATCATGGCATATATTGAATGAAAACATTATAATTTATTGACATCCATGCGAAGCTTAATTAAGTGTAGAAAAAATTTAGGCCTTCATATGGTACGCAGTCAGCTGTATTGTGAGAAAATAAGTCAAACTACTCCAGAAATTTATATTATCATTATTTTGATTGGAACAATATTTTTTTGGGTGCTTTCTTATGTCATGTGTGCCTTATGTAGTTAGAATCATAATCATAGATTATATACTTTTATTGTCTCATTTAGCTTGAAACTAGTCACTACTAGGAAAAGGCCTGTTAGTGGCGCATCTATTTTGGCCATTAATGACGCACTATAGGTGCGTCACTATCATCACGCCACTAGTAATAAGTACTAATGGCGCATCAGGGGGTGCGCCATTAGTATACCAGACAATAGTGGCGCACCAGGCAGTGCGCCATTACTATGTCCAACGGTGCGCCATTACTATGCCTCCTAGGGGGCTATATTTACCTTCACGTATGCCCCCAAGTGCGCCATTACTGTGCCCCATAATGCGTCACTGGTATTTAGCCCTTGTGCACCACTAGTGCTCAATATGGTGCACCACTACTATGAATATTAGGATTTTTTTTTGATTTTCTGATATTTGCACAGGTTACAAAATATCTGGTATTTGCACAGGTTACAAAATACACATTACACAGCACAGAATATAAACATCACACAATAGAATTCATCATATTAGTCTCCAAATTCGAAATAGCGAACAAAGTTCAAACATTAGCCAAGTTTAGGTCTCGAGACATTAGCAAAGTTCATCATATATATTAGCCGAGTTTGTCGTCACATTACAAAGTCGATATCGATCATCTAAACTACCATCACATAGAAGAGAGCTGCGGTGACGATGAGCATCATCGCGATGAAACTGGTCTTCATCCGGTTCCTCCTCTGCTCCCTCCTCTCTCCCGCTAGATAGCGCGCGTATCTAGCTTCCGCCTCCGCCCTAGTGGTGTACCCTTTGTAACTGTTACCGCTGAAACGGTGAACCTGTCTCCGACACTCCTCCCAGTCGTCGTAGACTCCGGAAACCTTACCCTTGTGCACGACATACGACGACATCTCTATGCACTAGACAAACAAAACGTTAGTAGCAATTCACAGACAATACATAAGCAATATATAAGTATGCAACAAAAGGATCGGAAGAGAAAATCAACACATTAATAGCACGATTCATGGTCCTACTAATAAATAGCATCGATTACATATAAGTTGAACGACTGCCCAAACCAAAGAGACATACAAGTTCATTAAAGTTTAATTACAACATGAGCTAATCGATATTTCAGAACTACATAGCATCACTACTTTCGACTTGACTCAGGGACCGAAGCGTGGATGAAGCCGCCGTCTTTCGTGATGGTCATGAATGTGCGGTCGTTGTCAGCCTGCATTGCTACCTCTTGAGCACTGCGTTGGTTTTCCCTTGAAGAGGAAAGGGTGATGCAGCAAAGTAGCGTAAGTATTTCCCTCAGTTTTTGAGAACCAAGGTATCAATCCAGTAGGAGGCCACGCACGAGTCCCTCGCACCTACACAAACAAATAAATCCTCGCAACCAACGCGATAAGGGGTTGTCAATCCCTACACGGTCACTTACGAGAGTGAGATCTGATAAGATAATATTTTTGGTATTTTTATGATAAAGATGCAAAGTAAAGAAAGTAAAATAAAAACGGCGCTAGAAATAACTTGTTGTCGGGATATTAATATGATGGAAAATAGACCCGGGGGCCATAGGTTTCACTAGTGGCTTCTCTCAAGAGCATAAGTATTTACGGTGGGTGAACAAATTACTATTGAGCAATTGACAGAATTGAGCATAGTTATGAGAATATCTAGGTATGATCATGTATATAGGCATCACGTCCGAGACAAGTAGACCGACTCTTGCCTGCATCTACTACTATTACTCCACACATCGACCGCTATCCAGCATGCATCTAGAGTATTAAGTTCATAAGAACAGAGTAACGCTTTAAGCAAGATGACATGATGTAGAGGGATAAACTCATGCAATATGATATAAACCCCATCTTGTTATCCTCGATGGCAACAATACAATACGTGCCTTGCTGCGCCTACTGTCACTGGGAAAGGACACCGCAAGATTGAACCCAAAGCTAAGCACTTCTCCCATTGCAAGAAAGATCAATCTAGTAGGCCAAACCAAACTGATAATTTGAAGAGACTTGCAAAGATAACCAATCATACATAAAAGAATTCAGAGAAGATTCAAATATTGTTCATAGATAAACTTGATCATAAACCCACAATTCATCGGTCTCAACAAACACACCGCAAAAGAAGATTACATCGAATAGATCTCCACAAGAGGGGGGAGAACATTGTATTGAGATCCAAAAAGAGAGAAGAAGCCATCTAGCTAATAACTATGGACCCGAAGGTCTGAGGTAAACTACTCACACATCATCGGAGAGGCTATGGTGTTGATGTAGAAGCCCTCCATGATCGATGCCCCCTCCGGCGGAGCTCCGCAACAGGCCCCAAGATGGGATCTCACGGGTACAGTAGGTTGCGGCGGTGGAATTAGGTTTTTGGCTCCGTATCTGGTAGTTTGGGGGTACGTAGGTATATATAGGAGGAAGGAGTACGTCGGTGGAGCAACAGGGGGCCCACGAGGGTGGAGGGCGCGCCCAGGGGGGTAGGCGCCCCCCTACCTCGTGGCTTCCTGGTCCAAGTCCTCTGGATCACATTCGTTCCAAAAATCACGTTCCCGAAGGTTCCATTCCGTTTGGACTCTGTTTGATATTCTTTTTCTGCGAAACTCTAAAACAGGCAAAAAACAGCAATTCTGGGCTGGGCCTCCGGTTAATAGGTTAGTCCCAAAAATAATATAAAAGTGTATAATAAAGCTCAGTAATGTCCAAAACAGAATATAATATAGCATGGAGCAATCAAAAATTATAGATACGCGGGAGACGTATCAAGCATCCCCAAGCTTAATTCCTGCTCGTCCTCGAGTAGGTAAATGATAAAAACAGAATTTTTTGATGCGGAATGCTACTTGGCATAATTTCAATGTAATTCTTCTTAATTGTGGTATGAATATTCAGATCCGAAAGATTCAAGATAAAAGTTCAATATTGACATAAAAATAATAATACTTCAAGCATACTAACTAAGCAATTATGTCTTCTCAAAATAACATGGCCAAAGAAAGTTCATCCCTACAAAATCATATAGTTTAGTCATGCTCCATTTTCGTCACACAAGAATGCTCTCATCATGCACAACCCCGATGACAAGCCAAGCAATTGTTTCATACTTTAGTAATCTCAAACTTTTTCAACTTTCACGCAATACATGAGCGTGAGCCATGGATATAGCACTATGGGTGGAATAGAATATAATGATGGGGGTTATGTGGAGAAGACAAAAAGGGAGAAAGTCTCACATCAACGAGGCTAATCAATGAGCTATGGAGATGCTCATCGATTGATGTTAATGCAAGGAGTAGGGATTGCCATGCAACGGATGCACTAGAGCTATAAATATATGAAAGCTCAACAAAAGAAACTAAGTGGGTGTGCATCCAACTTGCTTGCTCACGAAGACCTAGGGCATTTGAGGAGGCCCATTGTTGGAATATACAAGCCAAGTTCTATAATGAAAAATTCCCACTAGTATATGAAAGTGACAAAACAAGAAACTCTCTATCGTGAAAATCATGGTGCTACTTTGAAGCACAAGTGTGGTAAAAGGATAGTAACATTGTCCCTTCTCTCTTTTTCTCTCATTTTTTTTGCCTTCTTCTTTTTTTATGGCCTTTCTCTTTTTTTTCCTCACTTGGGACAATGCTCTAGAAAATGATGATCATCACACTTCTATTTATTTACAACTCAATGATTACAACTAGATACTAGAACAAAGTATGACTCTATATGAATGCCTCCGGCGGTGTACCGGGATAGGCAATGAACCAACAGTGACATGTATGAAAATTATGAATGGTGGCTTTGCCACAAATACGATGTCAACTACATGATCATGCAAAGCAATATGACAATGATGAACGTGTCATGATAAACGGAACGGTGGAAAGTTGCATGGCAATATATTTCGGAATGGCTATGGAAATGCCATAATAGGTAGGTATGGTGGCTGTTTTGAGGAAGATATAAGGAGGTTTATGTGTGAAAGAGCATATCATATCACGGGGTTTGGATGCACCGGCGAAGTTTGCACCAACTCTCAATGTGAGAAAGGGCAATGCACGGTACCGAAGAGGCTAGCAATGATGAAAAGGTGAGAGTGCGTATAATCCATGGACTCAACATTAGTCATAAAGAACTCACATACTTATTGCAAAAATCTACAAGTCATCAAAAACCAAGCATTACGCGCATGCTCCTAGGGGGATAAATTGGTAGTAAAAGACCATCGCTCGTCCCCGACCGCCACTCATAAGGAGGACACTCAAAGAACACCTCATGTTTCAAATTTGTTACATAACATTTACCATACGTGCATGCTACGGGACTTGCAAGCTTCAACACAAGTATTTCTCAAATTCACGACTACTCAACTAGCACAACTTTGATATCACTACCTCCATGTCTCAAAACAATCATCAAGTATCAAACTTCTCTTAGTATTCAACACACTCATAAGAAAGTTTTTACTAATCTTGACTACCTAGCATATTATGGTTATTTAAGCAAATTACCATGCTGTTTAAGACTCTCAAAATAATCTAAGTGAAGCATGAGAGAATAATAGTTTCTATAAAACAAATCCACCACCGTGCTCTAAAAGATATAAGTGAAGTACTAGAGCAAAAACTATATAACTCAAAAGATATAAGTGAAGCACATAGAGTATTCTAATAATTTCCGAATCATGTGTGTGTCTCTCAAAAGGTGTGTACAGCAAGGATGATTGTGGTAAACTAAAAAGCAAAGACTCAAATCATACAAGACGCTCCAAGCAAAACACATATCATGTGGTGAATAAAAATATAGCTCCAAGTAAAGTTACCGATGGAAGTAGACGAAAGAGGGGATGCCTTCCGGGGCATCCCCAAGCTTTGTCTTTTAGGTGTCCTTAGATTATCTTGGGGGTGCCATGGGCATCCCCAAGCTTAGGCTCTTGCCACTCCTTGTTCCATAATCCATCAAATCTTTTACCCAAAACTTGAAAACTTCACAACACAAAACTTAACAGAAAATCTCGTGAGCTCCGTTAGCAAAAGAAAACAAAAGACCACTTCAAGGTACTGTAATGAACTAATTCTTTATTTATATTGGTGTTAAACCTAATGTATTCCAACTTCTCTATGGTTTATAAACTATTTTACTAGCCATAGATTCATCAAAATAAGCAAACAACCCATGAAAAACAGAATCTGTCAAAAACAGAACAGTCTGTAGTAATCTGTAACTAACGCAAACTTCTGGAACTCCAAAAATTCAGCCAAAATAGGAAGACCTATACAATTTGTTTATTGATCAGCAGCAATTGGAATCAATATTTTCTCACGTTCTGGTGATTTTTAACAATTGTTTTCGTGAACAGAAAGTTTCTGGAATTTTCTGCAAGATCAAATAACTATTATCCAAGAAGATCCTACAGGTTTAACTTGGCACAAACACTAACTAAAACATAAAAACACATCTAACCAGAGGCTAGATCAAAGATTTATTCATAAACAGAAACAAAAAAGCAAAAAACTAAAAATAAAATTGGGTTGCCTCCCAACAAGCGCTATCGTTTAACGCCCCTAGCTAGGCATAAAAGCAAGGGTAGATCTAGGTATTGCCATCTTTGGTAGGCAAATCTTTAATAAGAAATCTACCACCCTTAGGAGTTTCCTTCTTTTTATTAATTACCAAACTTCGAGGCACAAAATCGAAAATTTCATTTGTAGCAAATGGTTCCTTAATGATAGCAAAAAGATTGGGATGAATACTTATAGATTTGAGATCCGCAGTTTCCTTACTAGAGGATTCACCCTTGTTTTTTAGGAACATACATAAGCTTGGCAATTTTAGTTGGAGGACTTGGAGTATTCTTTACGGAAGAAAAAGCGGTTCCCAAGTTGGTAATGATACCCTCAAGTTTATCGATTCTAGTGGAATCTTGATTTATTCTTTCATTAACTATGGGTTCCTTCTCCTTCATATTTTTCAAAGTGACTCCTACTTTAGATCCATATTGGGTAATTTGGTTGTGGATCTTTTTATCCAGATTTTCAATTAACTCTATGGTAGCAACTTTATTTTCAATAATTTCAAGTCTTTGCATTACATGCTCCAAAGTTAACATAGTTCCATTAACCAAAAGAGGTGGTGAGCCAAACAAATCTACCATAGCATTATAAGAATCAAAAGTATGGCTACCCAAGAAATTCCCTCCGGTAATGGTATCAAGGATATATCTGTACCAAGGAGTAGCGCCTACATAAAAATTGCGAAGAAGAACGGAAGTAGATTGCTTCCTGGTAGATCTATTTTGAGCATTGCAAATTCTATACCAAGCGTCTTTTAGATTTTCTCCCTCCCTTTGCTTAAAATTTAGAACTTCATTCTCGGGAGACAACGGAGAAGATAGAGGACTAGCCATAACGACAAGCAAATGGAAAAGAGGCGAACGGAAAAGAGAGGCCGAATAAAACGGCAAGGGTGAAGTGGGGGAGAGGAAAACGAGAGGCAAATGGCAAATAATGTAATGCGGGAGATAAGGGTTTGTGATGGGTACTTGGTATGTTGACTTTTGCGTAGACTCCCCGGCAACGGCGCCAGAAATCCTTCTTGCTACCTCTTGAGCACTGCGTTGGTTTCCCTTGAAGAGGAAAGGGTGATGCAGCAAAGTAGCGTAAGTATTTCCCTCAGCTTTTGAGAACCAAGGTATCAATCCAGTAGGAGGCCACGCACGAGTCCCTCGCACCTACACAAACAAATAAATCCTCGCAACCAACGCGATAAGGGGTTGTCAATCCCTACACGGTCACTTACGAGAGTGAGATCTGATAAGATAATATTTTTGGTATTTTTATGATAAAGATGCAAAGTAAAGAAAGTAAAATAAAAACGGCGCTAGAAATAACTTGTTGTCGGGATATTAATATGATGGAAAATAGACCCGGGGGCCATAGGTTTCACTAGTGGCTTCTCTCAAGAGCATAAGTATTTACGGTGGGTGAACAAATTACTATTGAGCAATTGACAGAATTGAGCATAGTTATGAGAATATCTAGGTATGATCATGTATATAGGCATCACGTCCGAGACAAGTAGACCGACTCTTGCCTGCATCTACTACTATTACTCCACACATCGACCGCTATCCAGCATGCATCTAGAGTATTAAGTTCATAAGAACAGAGTAACGCTTTAAGCAAGATGACATGATGTAGAGGGATAAACTCATGCAATATGATATAAACCCCATCTTGTTATCCTCGATGGCAACAATACAATACGTGCCTTGCTGCGCCTACTGTCACTGGGAAAGGACACCGCAAGATTGAACCCAAAGCTAAGCACTTCTCCCATTGCAAGAAAGATCAATCTAGTAGGCCAAACCAAACTGATAATTCGAAGAGACTTGCAAAGATAACCAATCATACATAAAAGAATTCAGAGAAGATTCAAATATTGTTCATAGATAAACTTGATCATAAACCCACAATTCATCGGTCTCAACAAACACACCGCAAAAGAAGATTACATCGAATAGATCTCCACAAGAGGGGGGAGAACATTATATTGAGATCCAAAAAGAGAGAAGAAGCCATCTAGCTAATAACTATGGACCCGAAGGTCTGAGGTAAACTACTCACACATCATCGGAGAGGCTATGGTGTTGATGTAGAAGCCCTCCATGATCGATGCCCCCTCCGACGGAGCTCCGGAACAGGCCCCAAGATGGGATCTCACGGGTACAGAAGGTTGCGGTGGTGGAATTAGGTTTTTGGCTCCGTATCTGGTAGTTTGGGGGTACGTAGGTATATATAGGAGGAAGGAGTACGTCGGTGGAGCAACAGGGGGCCCACGAGGGTGGAGGGCGCGCCCAGGGGGGTAGGCGTGCCCCCTACCTCGTGGCTTCCTGGTTGATGTCTTGACGTAGGGTCCAAGTCCTCTGGATCACGTTCGTTCCAAAAATCACGTTCCCGAAGGTTTCATTCCGTTTGGACTCCGTTTGATATTCTTTTTCTGCGAAACTCTGAAATAGGCAAAAACTGCAATTTTGGGATGGGCCCCCGGTTAATAGGTTAGTCCCAAAAATAATATAAAATTGTATAATAAAGCCCAATAATGTCCAAAACAGAATATAATATAGCATGGAGCAATAAAAAATTATAGATACGTTGGAGACGTATCATGCATTTGTAGCGTTGTTTCTATTTCACTGTTGGACGGTTGATATTTGAGGTAGAACTGCCCCGAGGTATGAAGGACATCTTGATGGATGATTTCCGCAAACTCCGACTGGATGCGAAAGAATTCTTGTCTGAGGTCCGCGTCCTGGATTGCCGACAAGCCTGCGGCCCAATCTTTGAGACTATTTGGTAGCAGAAGGTGATTATGGTCCCGTACGATCGCCCGCATGTGATGGAGGGCGTAGTAGGCATCCTTCTGACCGCCAGGCGGCTGCTTAACGCAGGGGAACGTCGTTACGTGGGTGAACACGTGCTTGCCGTACCTAAAAATTGGCCTCCTGAAGGTGCCTCCAGATTTGGCGTAGCCGGGGAGAACATCATCAAGAACTTTTTTGATATTTGTGTAGTCTTTCTTCGACTGACGGTCCGAGTCGAAATACGTGGCCATGGAATAGTTCGGGCTTAAGAGGATGAGTGTGCAATGTGTGTCACTGCACAAAACACGGAATGTTAGAAAAAAAAGAACGATCGAAATCTAAGAAATCATATGTTACGGGGTGGTGAGGGGATGACTTACTCGGGAAAGTAAGGCACAAGGAGGTTATCCTTATCTGGGTTCGCCAGAATGACGCCTTCGAGGTATGAACTCGCGATTTGCCGGTCCCCAGCGCTGCCCAAGATCTTGGCACGCATGTAGAAGGGGTCGACTATCACGATGTCCGGGGTCTTGTCTCTAATGATCCGCATCTCCGTACTCAGCGAAAATAGCCGAATGAAGGTGTAGTGCAGCGGATGAAGGTTAAACATAGCGAAGATGTCATCAAACCGCAGGACGATCATACCCTCGATGGCGCTATCGACAAAGCCCTTGCCCTCTGGCACCTTGGCAACGAAAACCGGGTATGCCACATCATTCTCGGAGAGACGCCGCTTCTCCAAAGAAAGAACACTGTCATGCAGACTCCGCATAGCACCGGTTGCAGCATTGAGCAGATTAGTCGGTAGCATCGGCCTACCCGCCACATGCACCCTCCTCGAGATATCCTTAGGTGAAGGTGGCCCGTCCTGAGCATGGATCGTACTCGGTGTCAGCTGGCTCGCACCCTTGTTATTCTTTCTTTTCCGTCCCTTCTGCTTCTTCTGCTATAATGGGATCGAGTTCTGCTCAGAGACCACCTTCTTGAGTGTGTTGGGGCTGATAACATTTCGCACCTCGGCTATCTGAGGCTTGGTGAAGGCGGCAGCTGGAGGCGTCTCCTAAGAACTGAACGCCAGACGACGCCTGTTGCAATTGGGTTTCTCCACGGTACCAGCTAGATCGCGATCGTCTTTTGCAGGGTTGGGTTCTTGAGAAGGAGGCCCCAAGAATTCGTCATCGTACCCATGTTTGTTGAAGTACTTATCGACGTTGGTAAATGTACCGTCGTCGTCATCCGGATCCTGTACCATATGCATGTCTGGATCAGCTGACGGCGGTAGCGTTGCGGCGGTCTTGCCATGGCTTGGCGCCGGCACGACTGGCGGTGTTGTCTGTGGGGTGGTGTCCCCCGCCCCCAAACGAATCTGGCTCTTCGGCCAAAGCATGGGCCAGCTTATGCAAGCGCTGAGGGTCATCACATCATCTTCGTCGGCCCCAGGGGGTCGATACGGAGGTAACAAGTCGTCGAAGCCCCGCAGCACCCGAACCAGTTGAACCCTATACACAGTGGGTGGCATCGGATTACCGTGGAACACGCGGCTGCCCGGTTGAACGATTCTGGCCTTGGCGACATCGATCAACTCGCCGTCCACGAAGTGCAGGAGAGTGCATGGAACGTCGGCGGCGCCCTGCGAAAACATGTAGGGCGTCAGGGATGCCCAGTCAAAGGCAAGGAGACGAAGTCATCGGCCGAGAGGCTTCGTTACCGTGATGGCATCGAGCTCGGCTAATGTCGAGGCACCGCCAACGGCGGGCGTGCAAGTGACGGAGGGGCCGCTTGCTGCCGACGTGCCGGCCGGCGTATTCTTCCCACACCCGGGTGCTTTAAGCTCCAATGTCGGCGCCGACGCCGGAGACACCAATGCCGCCTCCGCCGGAGACACCAATGGCGCCGCCAGCGCGTTGTGCGAGTTGCTGCCCGTGAAGCTGGGAATCGGGGGCGGCCCCTGTTGGCCGCCCGCAATCCACGCCTGGAGCCCCTCAATCAAGGTAGGCACAATGTCAGTGATCGTCGCTCCCAGTTGGTCTCGCACTTGCTCTTCGACTATCTCCGGAATCCGCGCCACTTGTGCCTTGAGTTCTTGAATCTCGCGCTCCTGGCTTTTCGAGCTGGTCTTTCTCTCCTTTTGCCCAGCGGTATAGTATTCCGACCATTTCGTGGACAAGCCTTTGCCGGCCACACAACCAGCTGACGACGGCTTACTGAGCTTATCCTTGTGTTTCATTATGTTCAACGCCCTATTTAAAGTGGTGTCCCAAGGGGAGCTCTTAGACGACCCCGCACTACTGCTTTCAGTGTCATGCGGAAGGAACGTGAACCATTTAGAAATTTGGCTTCATTAATTAGAATGCAACCATATGGAGCTAATTACGCGGGGGGGGGGGGGGTATTCCTTACCAGAACAAGCTCAAGCGCCTTGGTCTTCGGATCCGTGGTAAGCTCCTTTGTTACCGGGTCAATCTTGTACCGGGCCCTGACATAGTTCTTGGTCTACTTGTCACGATATTTATCGAAGAGGGGCGGTAGGCCTTGCTCGGCACACTCCGCGTCCTCCTTGTCCCATATAGGTTCCGCCACTCTGTAACCGCCGGGACCGAGTTTGTGGACCCCTAAGTTCAAGTCCCGCATATCTTTCCCCACTGACTTGATTCCGCGGTTGCGTTGCTCTCGCACTTGATCTTGAACTCCAGGTAGTCAGCTTCGCTGATTGAAGGATTTGTCTCCTTGATCTTCTCATAACTATCACCTTTTTCAATCCTTCTCTTCACCGCGGCTCTCCAAGTAGCCAGGGCCGTCCTCATCTTCGTGAGAGCGGCACTGTTCACTTTATTCCCTGAGAGGCGTGTGTTTGCGAAGTCACCGGGGAACTTGTATCGTTCGTGCAGCTTCGTGAAGAGGAGGTTGCGCAAATTCCCTCGGTCACGATGCCTTAGGTTCTCGGTGTTGATCGAGACGGTGCTCCGGAGAATGCACCCGAGCTGTCCCGCGTACCCCTTGACTAATTCTTTGGGCGTCGTTGGATGCCCACTGGAGGACACTTCAGTAAATTCCTCCTTGACGGTGTCGAGCACGTTCGGGCGCCGATCCTTCCGCTGCCATCTGTGCGTGCGCTGCCATCATCAATGGTGGCATCCTCGGCGGCACCATCAGTGGCGTCATCCCCGACGCCACTAGGGGTTGTGTAGTCGGGATCGGTGTCTTCCGCGGCGTCCTCATAGCGGTGAGGTTCTTCCTCCATCTCCTGGGACAGCTCCCAGAATGCCTTGCCCGAACCGCCGGCCTCATCGTTGTGGGCCATGTTTCGCTCTAAATAGGAAAAAAGTTTGGTCAAAAAGTTGGTTATTGTCAAGGAACAAGATCTCTAAGTTGACCAAATAACCTAATTCTCGAGGAATGTCGCCGAAAAGTTGGTTATTGTCAAGGAAAAATTGAGAGATGTTTGTGATATTGCTTAGGTGTTTTGGGATGGAACCTGTTAGTGGGATGGAACCTAAGACAGTAGCTTCCTTGCAACCCACAAAAGACAAAGGAAAAGGGGAGGGGGAGATGGTTAGCTTTGATGAGCAGGCAGCATCTTCCTAACCCCTTCTTCTTGTCTCCTCTCACTATCTCTCTCACACACATGGCAAGCAAGGGTGTCTGAGTGTCTCCAAAGCCACAACTCCTCTAAGTTCTCAAGATAACCTAGTTGTCGAGGGATGTGTCCAGAAAGTTGGTTGATGTCAAGATACATGCTGATTAATTTTTGTTTCGGTTGAGAATCGGGCACCTTCTAGGTCAAGAAAATTGGGCATGACCTTTGCTAATTTTCTTGACCTAGGAGTGCCCCATTCTCAACCGAAACGTAAATTAATCAACATTTCAGGAGAAAAGGGGTCATTTCAGAAGATCACAAGAGCATCACAAGTTGACAAAATTCCCAAGTAGTACAGCAGCAGCATCACAAGTAGTACAGCAACAGCAGCATCACAAGTAGTACAGCAGCAGCAGTGAATACAGTTTTTATGGCATGTACAAAGTGACAGAAACACAATCTGCTGGGCTCAGTTCTCACACAAGTCAGCTGCCACATTTTCCTTGTGAAGACACTTTCCTCACACAAGTCAGCTGCCACAAATACTAGTGTTTTGTATTCTGTACTATTGGCAGTAAGCTTTCATGCGTCGGGAGAACAATTACTGATGTGGTTGCGTGAAGAGTAAATACTAATAGTGATTTCTACAATTAGTGTTCTAGGAGGAAAATAATTATTTGCACTGGAGTAAATAATTATTTGCACTGGAGTAAATAATTTAAACAAATACTGATGGAGTAATTTGATTCAGGAGTATAGTGTAGTACAGTGTACTGGAGTAATTTGATTCAAATGATATTTACTAACTTGGTACAGTGGTACTGCTAGACTTTCACTGTAGCATTAAGCAAATTAAGCAAATGTACTCCAAGCAAATTAAGAAAATGTACTCCAAGTTAAATGTACTCCAAGCAAATTAAGCAAATTCAGTAAAAACTCCCACTGGTACTGCATCTTTACCAACCAAATTCAGTAACAGAGCTACTCCATTTTACTCTATGCAAAACAGTAATCCATACAGCTACTTCATACTCCAAATTCAGTATGCTGCTACACCAAATTCAGTTTGCACATTTAACAGTAACAGTACTTCAATGGAGTACAACTGTCAGTACGCAGCCAAATGTAGTGGCGTCTTGAGTTTACCTCTTGTTAATGATATCTATAACAGCTTTGAAACAACACGAGCTGCTGCTGTCTGTGGTACGGAGGCAGTGCTTGAGATACCTGCACCTATGAAACAAAAAAAACAGAATTAAGTTAGGCAGAATAGAAATCAAACATAGCATCAACTGCACTGAAACAACAATGCTTAATCTACTACAAAGTACAAACTCTACTCAGGGGGCACATATAACTCTCCAGGTCAATCAACATTTCATATATTCAGAGATTCAGTGCATATATGATTTCCCAAAACTAGGTGCACCTTTCTATTATTAACACACTAATAGGAGCAATTATGTTGTCTAAGATATCGAAATAATCCAATAATCACTGCTTCAAAAAGTATTTTGTGTTCTTCTAAGCATTCCAGTTTAAATTACAACACTTGGCATAAGCTCAACAGTAGCAGCAAAGATGGTGCTAGATGCAGAGCATGGTAAATTGGTAATCAGTCACAGACAGAAATTCGTGCCCATTACAAAACTTACAAAACTACTCTTAATGAAGAGAGTTCGGGCCATTACTTGGTCACAAAAAAAGGAAATGTGGAGACCATCAAGTTATTCCTCAAATACAGTATCTGTAAAACAAGTTAACAGTTCATGTACTTACTAATTCATATAAGCAGGAAGCATCAAGTTCAATTGTATGGTTGACATGAACACGAATTGACACCAATCTTTATCTTCCCAGATTTGCTGCTTAGCAGAATTGCAGGAAGGGAAGATCAATTGTACCTTGCTAACTTGCTAGGGAAGGTCGGCAGCGATGGTGTGGACCGCGGGCGCCCTGCAGGTTGGAGGCGAGCCGGCGAGGGGAGGGGACCGTCCGGCCGGTCGGCGCCGTGATGGGAGCGGGCTAGCTGGCGTCGGCGTCTCGGAGAGGGCCCGAGGGCGGCCGATGGCGACGACCGAGGGAGGGAAGTGGGCTAGCTGGCGTCAATGTCTCGGAGAGGGCTTGAGCAGCTCGCGGTCGATGGTGCAGCGCGACGGAGGCGGAGGGCTTGAGCAGCTCGCGGTCGATGGTGCTGAAGATGCGCACCGCCCCGCCGGTGGCTGGATTGGCTGCGGCTCGAGGGCAGGGGCGGCTAGGGTTCGTCGGGAGGGCAGGGGCGACGGCGGCGAGGCTTTCTGGGCTCTGCTCGCTGCTGGGCCGGGGAGGGCGAGGGGAGCGGGCGCGGGCGGATGGCAGCGGTGGAGCGGGCGCAGGGGGCGAGGGGGATCTGGCGAGGGAGGGTTAGCGAGATGGACAGCACACACCTACATACAGAGGGGGGAAGGTTAGCAATGGCGCGCCTTCTAGGGGTGCGCCATAAACACAGTGATAGCAATGGCGAACCTTCCACTGGTGCGCCATTACTAACTTTTTTTTTGGATTTTTAGTTGCATCTAATAATTTTTTTGAAAATGACGATCAAATTTGAAAACATTTATGAATGTGAAAAAATATCATCAAATTTGTTATTTGAAAATATTTTTTTGATTTTTAGTTGCATCTAATAATTTTTTAGAAAACATTTATGAATATGAAAAAATATTCATGAATTCAAAAAGTGCCCACGAAATTTAAAAATATTCATGAGTTCAAAAATATTAACAAATTCAATACTTTTTGTGAGTTAGAAATTCAATACCAGAATAAACCTAAATAAAAATTGGTATACCAATGGCGGATCTCCTAGGGGTGCGCCATAAGTACCTTGATAGCAATGGCGCACCTTCTCCTGATGCGCCATTAGTAATTTTTTTTTGGATTTTTGGTTGCATTCATTTGTGAATTGGTAAAACATTTATGAATATAAAAAAAATATCATCAAATTTGAAAAAATATTCATGAATTCAAAAAGTGCCCATGAAATTTAAAAATATTCATGAGTTCAAAAAATATTAACGAATTCAATTGTTTTTGTGAGTTAGAAATTCAATACCAGAATAAACCTAAATAAAAATTGGTATACCAGAATAAACATAAATACCAGAATAAATATAAATAAATATTCATCAGGACTAGAACAGAAGAAATGTCATTTCCATATGTCGAAATACAATCGAGAAATGAAGACTACAATTTAAATACAATCGATCTTAGCTAGCTATCTTTTCACAATCTTCTTGCCCTTCTTTTTCGCAAATGGAGTTCTTCTCTTGAACGGACGTCCTTTAGGTAGGGTGGTCCTGCTTCTTCTTGTGGTGTATGGTACTTCATCGTCGTCGTCATGTTCCATCTTCGGGTCGCCGTACTTGTCGAAGTCTTGCTCATTGGCGACTCCATCCATTCCGATGATCTTCATTTTGCCTCTCCTCACGACAACACGACTGGGCTTTGACAGGTCGGTAATGAAGAAGCATTGGTCCACTTGGGAAGCCAGTACCCATGGCTCATTTTTCGCGGTGACGTTTGCGCCCGCGGTCTTGGATTTGGCTTCGGGTATAACCATGGTGGTGAAATACCGGTCTTCTTTTAGGACGCTCTTGGCCCATCTGACACGGAACATCGGGACCTTCTCTCCAGCATAGCTCAGCTCCCAGATCTCCTCGATCCTTCCGTAGTATCTGTCCTTGTCGTTACCGGTGTAGGATTCCATCGTTACCCCGGAGTTCTGATAACCATCGCTCTTCATGTCCTTGTCCTCGGTGTAGAATGTGTAGTCGTTGACATCGTACGCCTCATACGTCATCAGGTTGTGCTCGGCACCCTGTGACAAGGCGAATATGAGTTTTTCTTCCGCGAAAGAATCCTCATGTAAAGGGTACGACAGAAGCTTCTCCTTGAACCAACGCGTGAAACATGAGTTGTGCTCTTTGATTATATCTCCGTCCATCCTCTGTTGGCCTCGGTCATTGTACGTCTCCTCAGTAAAGGTTTTGTGCTCTACCACCCAAGGATCGACCACGTCTATGTGTTGTAGCGTGACTAGGTTTGCTCTTTCAAAGTCGGCGAGTCGACCCTCGAAGTCGACATGCATTTCGCGGCGACCATCGCGGTGACCCCATCTAGCGAGCCTGCCGAGGTGCCTGTTGACGGGCAGACCAACGGGGTTCTTGATGCCAAGATAATTCGTGCAGTAGGAGATGCACTCTTCGGTCAGAAAGCCCCTGGCTATGCTTCCCTCTGGACGTGACATGTTGCGAACGTATCCTTTGATGACACCATTCATCCTTTCGAACGGCATCATGCTGTGCAGGAACGTCGGCCCGAGTTGGATGATATCCTCCACGATATGGACCAGCAGATGCACCATAACGTCGAAGAATGCGGGCGGGAAGTACATCTCAAGCTCGCATAGTATCACCATGATCTCTTCCTGTAGCCTTCTGAGTTGCCTCACGCCAACCGACTTTCGAGAGATGACGTTGAAAAAGTTGCATAGGCCAAATAGCGTTTCACGGACGTGCGCGTCCATGATCCCATGGATTGCAACTGGAAGTATCTGCGTCATCAGCACGTGACAGTCGTGAGACTTCATCCCGCTGAACTTCTGCTTCGCTGAGTCTAGGTATCTGCTTATCTTCCCACGTAACTGTAAGGAAGTTTTACTCCTACGAGGCAGGTGAAAAACTGCTCGATCTCCTCCTGACTTAGAGTGAAGCACGCGGGAGGGTAGTCATTTCTGATCTTCTTGGCCTTTTTGCCTTTGCGACGACTTTCCGTGTCCTTCGCCTCATCATCATGATCATCATTAGCGTGAAGCTCCTCCCTGATGCCCATTGATTTCAAGTCTGTCCTTGCTTTCGGCCCATCTTTGGTCCTCTCTGGCATGTTGAGCAGGGTACCAAGCAGACACTCACACATGTTTTTCGTGATATGCATGACATCAAGGCTGTGAGGCACACGGAGGATCTTCCAGTACGGCAAGTCCCAAAAATAGACCTCGTTTTCCATACCTTCAGCAGCGGCTCTGGCGCCTTTCGCTTCTTTCCCGGCTCTGGCGCCTTTCGCTTCTTTCCCGGTAGTGGGCAATCTTTCCAATTTTTCAATAGCTCGTCTATTTCCTCGTCGCTCCTCGTACGCGGGCGTCTTCGGGGTTCGGTTTCACCATCGAACAGATCCTTGCGTTTTCTCCATGAGTCATCGTCGCGAAGCCACCTTCGATGTCCCATGAACACGGTTTTCGAAGACCCGGGATCTCTATCTAGCTGGCGATACATTGTGTCATCCATGCACCTGACGCATCCAGAAAATCCATGGACCACCTGCCCCGTGACATATCCGTAACCGAGATAGTCGTGCACCGTCGTGAGCAGTGCAGCTCTCATAGGGAAATATTCTTTCTCTGCGGCGTCCCACGTATTGGCTGGCGTTTTCCACAGCGTGTCTAGCTCCTCTTTCAGCAGCCCCAGATACAGACTGATGTCGTTCCCTGGTTGTTTCGGCCCTTCAATTAGCATACTCATGTGAATGTACTTCCTCTTCATGCACAACCAGGGGGAAGGTTATACATCCACACAAACAAAGGCCAGGTGCTATGTGTGCTTCTCTGGCTGCCAAATGGATTGAATCCATCGGTGCTCGCGCCCAGCATGATGTTTCTTGGATCGTCCCCAAATTCTGGGTATTCGAAGTTCAACACTTGCCACTGGCTCGCATCCTTAGTGTGACTCAGCATCTTGTCTTTTTTATTTATCTCCGGATCATTTTCGTCATCTTCTCGCTTCTTCTCCATCCTATCCGCGTGCCAACGCAGGAGCTTTGCTAGCTTAGGGTCTGCGAAATACCGCTGCAGACGAGGAGTAATCGGAAAGTACCACACCACTTTTCGAGGAGCTTTCTTCCTCTTCTTGTATCGAAGACGCCGCACACCGGACATATGGTAGACTCCACGTGCTCGTCCCGATAAATGATGCAATTGTTCATGCACACATGGTATTTCACGTGCGGTAAATCCAGAGGACACACGATTTTCTTCGCCTCCTCGAAACTGGTCGGGCACTTGTTCCCCTTGGGAAGACGTTGGTGCCAGAATGACATGTTCTCGTCGAAGCATGCGTCGGTCATTTTGTGTTTTACCTTCATCTCCAGAGCCATGAGCGTTACTTTCAGGCGGGTATCCTCGGGCCTGCATCCTTCATACAATGGAGTAACCGCGTCTATCTCCAGTTGATCCAGCTTGGCTTTCTCTCGGGCAGCAGCTCTTGCGTTATCCGTCTGCTTGAGATGCAGCTCTTGAATATGAGGGTCCTGCACCCAGCCCATCGATGGTCCATCGTCGTCTGCTCCGGCATCTTCATCTTGATGATCATGCCCTTCGTCTTGACCTTCCTCATCATCATGTCCGGCATCTTCTACATGATGACTGTGTACTGCATCTACTTCGTGATCATGTCCTGGAGATTCTTCGTCTTCTCGCCCGCCCTCGCCGCGGTTGTCTTGCTGCCCTTCCTCATTTCTTGCCCGGCCCCCATGGACGACTTCATAGTCATCTTCATCACCTTGCCACCGATAGCCATCCATGAAACCACGCAAGAGCAGGTGGTCCCGCACCTGTACGGAATCCGGGTCCATAAGGCTCTTCAGCTTGCATCTTCGACACGGACTTCTTATCTCTGTCTCGTTCTTTTGAAGCATCTCGGCCTTCGCGGAGCTCAAAAACCGATTCACGATGCCTTTGGTCATCGTGCGGACCATGGTCGCCTGCGGGGTAGAGCAAAACGATATTTTAGAACCAAAAAAAATTTGGCATGACTTTGCCTAAAAATAGGACCAAAAAGAATGCATAGTGCCAAATTTTCGCCGAAATGGAAATGAATCAACATTCCGGCAAAATATTGGCAACTATCGCATTTCAAATACCGGTACCTGCAAACACAAACATATGCAAACACAAACATATGCAACACCACAAACATACGTAGATCTAGGCCATAAAAAGTGTGTACATTGTTGAAGGGAGAAAAAAGTAGATCTAGAACATAAAGAAAGCTTTCCCCTTACTTACTTATCAAAAAAAGGAAATTTAACCACTTAATTTGGGTGAATCTATGGTGCAAATGAGGTGAGGAGGAGGAGGCAGCCGAGACCAACCTTGGTAGAGGTGGAGAGAATGAAGTGAGGAAAGTGAGTGTAGTAGGTGGCTGTCCAAAATATCTAGCTGCTCCCAGGTTACCAATGGCGCACCACCTAAGAATGCGCCATTAGTAACCAGGGTTACTAATGGCACACCTGATGAGTGATGCGCCATTACTAGTTTTGAAAAAAAACATGTTAGTAGTGGCGCACCAGTGGACAGTGCGCCATTACTAGTTACTAGTAATGGCGCACTATCCCCTGGTGCGCCATTGCTAACAATTTTTTTTACGTTTTTTTTTCATAACTAGTAATGGCGCACCGCCCACCAGGTGCGCCATTAGTAATGAGGACATTAATGGCGTACCTGTATCTGGTAGCAGTGGCGCACCACTTACATGGTGCGCCATTAATGTCCATATTAGCTATAGCCCTTTTCCTAGTACTGAGCTCATGATTGGCTAGAGATTATTATAAGCCGAGTACGAGTGATGTTCTACAGCCGATTTTGAGCTTCACCCAATTTAGGCTTGCTCGAATTTTAATAGGAGTTGAGTTGAGCCAAGTTCAACTCGCTTGAACTCGACTCGTTTGCAGCCCTACCTGTTTACGCACGTGTGCGTCAAAAGGAGCCAGCTTCGCTGAAGCCAGGCGGCTTGGGCCGGCCCTCTATGCCCCCATTGTTTCCTTTCACTATATCTCCCGCTAGTTGGTCAGTTCTTATTTCGACATTTTTAAAAATATGAATATATACGATGAACAATTTTCAAATACATATCAAACATTTAGTAATGTGCGTTGAACAATTCTCATATACGCATTGAACATTTTTTAATGTATGTTGAAAAATTCATGAATACACATTAAATATTTTGTGTAATATATGCTGAACAAAAACTAAATATATAGAACATTTTTAGTATTTCGTTGAACAAACTCTTAATTGATGAACATTTTATAATGCATGCTGAACTTTTTTGTAATATACTCCCTCCTTTTTTTTAGTCTGCATATAATTTTTGTCTAAAGTCAAAGTATCTCTAGTTGACTAAACTTATAGAAAAAAGTATCAACATTTACAATGCCAAAGGAATATCTTTAGATTCATTATGGAATGTAGTTTCATATTATGTATATTTTGATATTGTATATGTTAATATTTTTTTATACAAATTTGGTCAAAGTTTGACTAGACACAAAACTTATATGCGGAGTAAAAAGGAACGGAGGTAGTTCCATGAACATTTTCTTAATGTACGATGAACATTTTGTAATACACATTGAACTTTTTTTGCATTTTTGAAAGAGGCATCACTGTGCCTTTCGCAAAAGCAAATCTGTGTCTCCACAAGAAATAAACCCGTGCCTCTCGCGGAAGGAAAAAACATGTTTTTTTCCTTTCCGAGAGGCATGGCCGTGTCTCTTGCGGAAGCAAATCTGTGTCTCCCGCGAAAGCAAAATCATGCCTCGCGCGGAAGGGAAAGAAACATGTTTTTTCTATTTTTGAGAGGCACGGACGTACCTCTCGCGAAAGGAAAAATAAAAGAAAATGTGTTTTTTTTCGTTTCCGAGAGGCATAGACGTACCTCTCGCGGAAGAAAAAAGAAAAGAAAATGCATTTTTTTTTCGTTTCCGAGAGGCACGGCCATGACTCTCACGGAAGTAAAACAGTGCCTCTCACGGAAAAAAAAGAAAGCCTGTTTTTTTTCGTTCCCGAGAGGCATGGCCATGCCTCTCACGGAAGCAAAAAAGGTGTTTTTTCACATAAATTTTTTGTCCAAAAGCTAAGAAATATCGGTGGAAAACCAAAAAATTGAAAAAAAAAGAAAACATCTAAAAGGCTGAAAACGTGTGCGGGAAGATAAAATAAAAGTCGAAGTGAGCGCCTAGAGTATGCCACATGGCGGCGGTTGAGAGTGCGCCATGTGGCGCCTTCTCAACCCACCCCAGGTGACCGTGGCGGGGCTCCCGAAGGAGTACTCCTTCATTAGCTGCTCCCCAAGTAGGATCGTCATAGTATAGTCACCATTTTCTCAAAAACAAAAGTAGTATAGTTACCAAAGCTGGCCAAGTGGGCAGGCATGGCTAGGTCACGCTTAAATGGCCAGGCACGACACGGCCCGCCTAGGCACATTTATAAGTGGGTTGTGTCGTGCCGGCACGTGGGCCTCACCCTTAGGCCCAGGCACGACACACTTATGAAACGGGTCGACTCGCGTTATGCTTAGCCCTGATGGATCGGTTTTTTCTTGAAAAAAGTTCATTGACACTTAACATTATATCGATTTTTAAAGATCTCGACGCGAGAAATCCAACGATAAGAATGATTCTTGATTTGGACACACAGTTCAAGAGATAGAACATTTTAAAAATAAAATCTACGAAAAAAGCAAAATTCATGGATTATGTTAAGTGGCACACATGTCGTTTGTCACCATCAAAGAAGGTGAAAATAACATTTGCAAAGCGTGCCCCTTAACTAGTGATTCCGCCAAACAATCCTTAAGGCAAGATAGGAAACACACAAACCAAGTATTGATTTGACTTGGCTTTTTTAGGCAAGATTTGGCGTTGGCCTTGGCTAGTGTCGCTTCGGCCGAAATCACTAGTTAAGGGTTACCCTTTGCAAAGGTAACTCCAACCTTCTCAGTGGCTGACAAGTGGCACACTACATATGCGTCACTTTGTCACAATCTGATAGTTTTTTTCCTAGGTTCGTTTTATTCAAAGCGTCTTATCTCTTGACCATGAGTCAAAATCCTGAACTGTTTTCATCATTGAATTTCCCGCGTCAAGATCGTTGAAAATAGATCCCATGTTAATATGTTTTGACGAACTATTTTTCTAAAAAAATAGAGAAAAACAAAATACGAAAAAAATTAAAAGAAAAACAAAATACAAAAAAAGAACAAAAAACCTGGCATCCAGAAAAACAAATGACAGAGAAAAAAGGAAGACAAAAAAACTAGAGACCCGACAGCAAAAACAGAAGAACTAGAACCAGAGACTCGAAAGCACGATTGTGATTTTTCAAAAAAAAAAGAATCACTTTTCGTAGAAGCACATATTTTTTCCCTTACGGAGAAGCATACATGTGCATCTCGCAGAATCAAATCCGTGCCTGCACGAGAAGCAAATCTATATTTTCCGTGAAAACACAAGTTTTTCCCTTTCCGAGAAGCACAGTTGTGTCTCTCACGGAAGCAAATCCGTGCCTCCGTGGAAACAAATATGTGTTTCTCGTGGAAGCAAACAAAATCGCGCAACTTCCAAAACCTAGGGACTACCACGCGAAAACCGAAAAGCCAAACCTCCCCACCTCTAAAACCTAAAGACGCGTATGGAAAAATAAAAAAAAAAAAATTTAGAGGAAGCGTCCTACACGCGACATGTGGCGCGGCCAGACGGACGTACAACATGACGTGCTTCGAGGCCACCCAGAGTGACCCATAGAGGTCTCTGCAAGCGGTAACCTTGAGTTAGTTGCTATCCGCTTCGGTGATTCCTTCCACGATACCCTGGTTTGGGCTGAGGAAAGAGACATAATAAGGGGCTTAGCCGGAAGAACATAAAGGAATTGGCCGAAGTTATTCCCTGACCAATAAAATATACTTTTGCCCCTCAAATCCCTCCCGC
This sequence comes from Aegilops tauschii subsp. strangulata, assembly GCF_002575655.3. Lineage (NCBI taxonomy): Eukaryota > Viridiplantae > Streptophyta > Magnoliopsida > Poales > Poaceae > Aegilops > Aegilops tauschii. The sequence continues at coordinate 8,858,416 of NC_053039.3, forward strand.
TGGATCAAATCCCCCCTAAAGTGTAAAACCGGTTAAATCAGCCCCTCAACTCTGCAATACCGGATCAATTAAGCCCTTGGGTGGTTTTGGGGAGGATTTTAGGCGTTTTTTGACTAAAGGTTGATGATTGGACATGTTGACTTGTCATTTGACGAGGAGTCATCCACAATGGCCGTGCAGTGGTGGGGAGCAAGGTTTACGATTTGGAAGTAGCAAAAATTTCGCTCACCCTCGAAATGGTCGAAATTTTGAAAATTGTTTCGTACAAATAAAAAAATTGTTTGAATTCAAATAATTTTAAATTTAAACAGATAGATAAAAGAACGCGTAGCACAGAATTAATGCAATTACATATCTAGCCTGATGGTTAATCCATAGCCTAACAAGGTGCTGGTCGCGGTTTGAATCTCAGCTAGGAGGGTTTTTTTTTGCCATGTATATTTGGTGCAAAAAAATAAAAATTATGGTAATCATGATTCGATCTCACAACCTACTGATCATATTAGACAACTTTCCTACCGCTGTGCTTCCATAATACATGTTAAATTTAGCTGATCCATGTTCATTTTTTACATAGAAATTCAAACCAACCGAAATTTCTTGAACAAAAGACAAAAATTTCGCCCATCCTCGAAATTGTCGAAATTTCGATGAAATTTTAAACCATGTTTTTTTGTTGTCAATTTCCATAACAAATTTGCAAGTTCTGTACGTGATTGGTGATCGATTTTGAATTCCTCCCGTGTTAGAGGCATGGAGATGATCGAGTTCACTCCTGCGTTTAGGCTCTGTTGCACAGCTGCTCCTTGTGCTGGAGTACCAGCACATGCTCGTGGTGCGCGGCTGCCGTACATAAATAATGGAGCTGGGAGGTGCACTGTCATGGCGTCGTCTGCGATCGACCATGCAAGGGCCATGGGATTTGCACGCTTAGAAGAAAGGGCCATCAAGCGCAGGTGTCTCCATGGGATGAGTGGGGGGTGACAAGGCGTTACGCCTCTGCCGGTCGCCGGAGAGACAATGAGCAAAAAGAAAAGTAAAAAATATCCGACGTCGCAAGTGAGGAGATAGAAGATCAGATCAAAACCGCCTATGATTTGGAGCAAAACCATTCTGGGCCTAATTGATCCGGTATTGCAGAGTTGAGAGCACAACCACGACCAAAATTAGGTGCTCATTTTTTCTCTATGTATGTAGATCGTGTGCATGACGACGATGTGGCGGAGTCCTCGTTGGAGGAATCCTCGTATCCACCCAGCCCTCTGCTCCACAGACCCTACATCCCCGACGAACTAGCTGATAGGCCGGACATACATGCCGCCTTCAAGCACGCCAAGGCCGAATACCAAGCAGATTTAGGTCTTGATCTCTCTTTTCCTCGTCATCATCATCGTCGATCGTTATAAGACACTAACCTAGCTATTTTTTTCTCCCTCTGTATGTATTTATGTATGTAGCTTGTCGGTTTGTCTTCACATTGGATCGCTCCTCTTCTCTTTCGTGCCTGTCTCACGAGCAACACCTTCTCCATATCCGTGAGCCTGCAAAGGATGCGGTGCTTTTTGCCGCCAACTCTATCATCACCCTCTCCTCCTATCTTGGTACGTGACTGAACACTTCATCCAAGGATATCACCCACCTAGAACATATAAGTTACTTTGCTCGACCGAGTGTTGTGACTTTTGGTTTGCTTTAATTGCAGATGATGAGCCGCTGAATAGGTGTTGTGGTTTGTGGATCCAACAGGACGAAAAGAACAATGCCGCCGTGGTTTTGACGTCCGTGCATCTCATTCGCGCAAAGGATCCCGACCAGTGGATGGATGAGTGGACGGGCGAATATCATCGCGACGCTGAGGTGAGCTTCTTAACATTAATTCACTATTCTATTTATTTATCTTCTCCACTCACTGGTGCCTGTTTGTTTTCCTTTTTTTTCGTATCAAAACTTAATCATTTGCAATGTGCCTCATCGACACCCGTTTACCAATTAGATGTGCCTTCTCTTCAATTTACTATGTATGTACACTCTGTCCTTGAAATAATATACTTGATTCGGTGTGGCGTTCGGTTTTTCTGATAGTCAATCTCTCGAAAATGGTTTCCTCAAATACTACGAAAATTCTATTGCAGTGTCATAATCTTTGTGGTTGTCTTTTCCAGGTCATTGTTCACTTGCTTGACGACACAACTGCAGTAGCCAGTCTCCTCTACCTCCAGGAGCACTATGAATTTGCTTTTTACGAGGTTGTAGTGAACAAACCGGTTCAACTGTCCACTTTTAATGACAATGTGCACTCTGGTCAAGATGTGTTCCGACTTGGAAGGGATGAAAGTCTTGATCTAAGGATAACCCATGGTAGGGTGGAATACATGATTCCTGTCCCTTACGAGAGATGTCACTACATGTATTTTTCCAACAATGAACATATCGTACGTACTATGATCAAATCCTAACTTTATGTTTTCTATTTTAATTAATGTTGCTATTTTATTAGTACAAATGGTAGATTATAATATTATTATCATCGCTATGTTGTAGTTGCGTGACGATGGAGGCCCTATCATTGACTTGGAAGGGAAGGTTGTGGGAATGGTTAACAATCAAATCAATGAGACCTTTTTACCTTCTTCTATATTGCACAAGTGCTTTGATTCATGGAGAAAGTTAAAGTACGACCCTCCCAATTCGTTTTTAGTGTTGTTAATTAAGCTAATGCATTATGTTATATAATGTAACTCATGCAATACAATTGAATAACTACAAAATTATGTTCGGATTGTGGTTGCTTAATAATTACTACTCTATGTTTAAATGAATTGCTAAAGTATGATTCAGAAAAATCATTACGGGAGGCCTAGGTGCTACAAAATGTGTCTAACATTATAGAGAAAATGTGTGTTGGTCACCTTATCGAATTCCGCGTGTTTTCCAAACTATTCCTACGCAGGGTATAGGAACTTAATTTGGTGTAAACATTTTTATTTTCTTTTTAACTTGGTGAGTTATTTTTCTAGTTTAATCCTCCTTTGAGAAGGGCGTGAACTAATGTCTTGTTATGGTATTAATTCTATAATGTTATTGATTAAGTTTGTGTATTACTCATTTGGTATTGATTCTAATGAAATATGTTGTTTTATTTTAAAACAAGTCTGTAAAACGGTTACAATCTTAATGATTATATTTGGTATAGGTGCATCCCTCGACCCCACCTTGGAATGACCTTTACTTCCATCAAGCTTCTAGATCCAATTGGTATTGAGAGGATGAGGCGTAAGCATAACATTGAGTCTGGTCTTATTGTTGAAGAGGTATATGGTGGTGCTTAACCATTTTTATTTTAACATTTATTGTTAGTTGTCTCTAAACTGTTACTCACATGCATATTATGGAGTAATCATGTTCAATTAAACATTAGGTGTCAAAAGAATCGAATGCTGAGAAACTTGGAATCAGGAAGGGTGATATTATTGAACGCTTCAATGGAGAATATATTTCTAGTACAATTGAGGTAGGTGCTTTAAAATTAAAAGAGGTTGTGTATGTGTCGTGCCTGCGTATGTCTAACTTATTGATGTAATTTTTTATGCTATTGAATGTTCTAACTTGTCAGCTAGAGAAGATGTTGTTGGACATAGGCAACGACCATTTTGAACAAGCAAAACGCTTATGCCGAAATAGATGTTCAAGTAAGTTGTTATTATGTTTTTACTATTGATTGTATAATTTATGCCAACAATGTCACTTTGAAATTATATTGTTGACTTTACAGATTCAAATATTTCGTGCCACGAAACTTTGCCGAAGATCTAGAAACTTGATTGTAATTATATCGGATTGTGGAGAGGACATCATAGAAGGTAAACATCTCTTCTTTTAACATAGTGGTTGATTTTTGCTGTAAATCCTAAGTTATCACATTTCTCTCTTGTGTAAAATCCAATATGCTTTAACTCAAATTCGAAGGTTGTAGAGGAAATTTTGGGCCCGATGTGGAATCTTAAATTACGCCTATATAGAGGAAAATGTAATTATAGAAAACATATCATAATATAGTACTAGCTAAATACATTTTTCTCAAAAAAAGAGAGCAAAATACCATGCCTTGCTATCGTACTATGCAACACCATGTAAGCCATTGCTAGGTCGGCTTGCTCATCTAAATTCTGCTGGCGTGGTGTTAAGCCTCCACTTCCGTGCTCGGCCGGCAGCCACGCCTACTACTTGTAGTTTTTTTTACTTGTCCCGTACTTTATTTGTTAGATATAATTTTTAGGGCTGGCGTCTCACCTATACGTTTAGTTAATCCAATTTCATCGTTGTAGCGCCCTTCAAGATTGATTGCCAAACATGCGAACTGCTCCTTTCTTTTTAGCACTCATTAAATTTGTATCACACAAACATTTTGGTTTGTCATCAATCTCCATACGTGTTTTCCGAGCATATAGGAATACTAAATAATTGAAGATATGTAAAACTCATACCTCTTACTACCATTTTAGGTTGTACTTTTCCCCCATTCCCTCTAACGCATTTTCTGCACACAAATAGTCATTCTTGTTTTTGTTTATGTTGCCATATTTCTACAGGAGCAAAAATGTATCTAACTGAAGCTTGATGTTTTTATTCTTGTAGGCACTTACCCAATCACTACTAGCCTTCGAAGATGAGTCTACTGACAAATTCATTCTAACAACTGATTAATGCATGGAACCAACAGAATTAACCGATGTTCTATAGATTTGTGTGTGTGTGTGTCCTCAGACAAGAACTTCAAATTACCGTGCCTCTTTAAATGTAGTTCATGGACCATAGAGCAGAACCTGCTATTGGCTATTTATTTTGAATTTTTGTGGGACTTATATCATGCATGTACTGTGGATGATCAATTCAACTGGTTAATTATGCTAGAGTGAAATGCTTGGAACTAGATTGATATATTTACATTGTAAATTTGCCTTGTATATGTATTTGCAAAAAAGAATCTCTATGAAGGGTAAAAGAGAACAAGAATAGCATGTTGCAATGTATACTATCACCCTAAAAATTACTTTCCATTGCGTTATACTAGCACAAATGCCCGTGCGTTGCAACAGGAGACACAACATTGATGTGTATTTAAATTTAGTCAGAATTATATGGGCAAAACACAATGATGGTTCATGCGAAGTACTGCTTACCAAGATCCGTGGACCCACAGAAAAGCAAGTTATATACTGATTACAGATGGACTTCAAATGTGTTTAAATACATCTATAATTCATCATTATATTTAAGTAAAAACAGAAATGGTTATTTTTTATCCCAGCTTGAAATATATTTCATGATGGTAGCAGAGCTGGTGCTGGCATGTGTTAGTTGGTCGGGCGAGCGCTAGTTGTCATCAATCTGTGCCGTCGTCACACAATATTAACAAAATAGAAAACAATAATATGGAAATCTTGGCATTTAGACAAATAATTCTAGAAAACAAAAAGGCCAGTAGCAAGCTCTAGAGGTCCTATGTTTTCAAAGAATTTTGTTGTTAGCGCCCATACAACATGTGGCCGTGCATTGAAACCCGGAGAAACAAATTCTTGTACATTCCTAGATACCCATTGTTGTTGCTAATTCTCCTTTTTGTCACAATCATCAATGGTGGTCACTCTGTCCACCTATTCATGACAAACATGATTAAATCACAGCCACAAATTTGATCATCATACGCACACCGCTTCACGAGTCTCCCTTCCCCCACCTAGTCATAATTTTGCAGACTTGTAATGATCCTAGTATTAATTGACATTTCAAATGGGCCAGCATAATCATAAATCAATGCTCTTAAAAAAATGCATGCATTAAAAATAAATAGGATGTGGATATTTTATCCATCGGAAACTACGTCCCTTTGATTACCTTTTTTTTAGCGAAACACCACCGGACTTTATTAATCAATGACAGAAAGTTTAACTTAATTTGGGGACTCCAAAAGCTAGACATGAAGTCCAACCTCTAGATTTAACGAATTTATAACAATGTTATGGGCATCCCCATTACATTATCTTCCTTATGATCATAGCATTCTCAGTGTTCCTTCTTCAATGCTTTGGACAACTCCAGCACAGTCGGATGCAATAGTCATAGAATTTGGACCTACTACATCTTGTGCCAGACAAAGAGCTTCTCTACAGGCAATTGCTTTAGCAGTTCCAGGGTCTAGGATCCTAGCCATGACCAGCACCGAAGCCCCTAAGAACTTACCATCATCTGACCGAAAAATTGCTGCAACAGCACTCCTCCGGTGCATCTCAGAAATGGCCCCGTCAACATTGCCCTTCGCATCGCCCCTAGGAGGAGGAATCCAGCCTAGTCGCTGTCGTGGCGGCTGGACCATTGGTTGACTCACAGTCCTTATGGTGTCCGCCTCCAGTTCCATAAATCTTTGAGATGAAACTGCTAGTCGCAAAGGGTGACTGGAAATGTTTTCATGAACCACATCCCTCCTAGCCTTCCAAATCACCCATAAGGTCATCATCATATTCACATAATCATTTCAGGCATTTGATCCTGTAATTCAAACAGCCCACAATCCTGAACCATTTACACATTCAGCCGACAATCAACCTATTAATTAGTAGGCCCCACACCATAATAGAGCCCACAATCTTGCTTTTTTTAATGAGCCCACCTGTTTAAATATTCTACTGAGCCCACACAATCCTTCTTTAAGTTACTCACATCTGTTTAAATATTCGTTGCTCAAAAAAAGTTTATTTAAATATTCCTTTAGTTGGATGCCGGGGCGGTGGTCCTGGATGGTGAGGCTGTGCGCCTGGCTCTACGGCGAGCAATGCGTCAGTGGCGGTGGCGCCATCTCTTGGCTATGGGGGTAGCAAGGGGAGGGGTGGCGAGTGATCCTGGCATTGTGTGGCTTCAGTGGTGGCGGCTCCCTCATCTAGATCTGGAGGTCTCATGTTGGCAATGCGGCCCTTCACCCGGATTGGATGTATGTTAAGGTGAATAGGGTGAGGACTTTGTGGGCTGAGACGAGGGACTAAACTTATCCGGTTTGAAGAGTTGACGGACTAAGTTTTGCCAACAAAGAGCCATCCGAAACAATTTTTCCGCCACGGCAAGTCTCAGTTCTTCCGCAATCACATCTGGAGGCCTTTTTCGGTACTCTGTCGGAGGGGTAACCATAGAAGCATGTTTAGTAATGAGTTTAAGTTCACCTCTAACATTAGCCATGTAATTACCCAAGTGTTCAAGCGTATCAGAATTGTATTTCAATTGTCTACCAAAATAAGCATTGAAGTTTTCTTGTTTGACAATAAAATTATCAAAGTCCTCTAAGCATTGTCTAGCAGACTTATAGTGAGGAATATCACCTTCATCAAATCTATAGAGAGAATTTACCTTTACTACCTGTGTCGGGTTATCAAGACCGTGAGTTTCTTCAATAGGTGGAGGATTAAGATCACAAGTTTCTTCAACAGGCGGTAAATTAAGACCATGTATTTCTTCAATAGGAGGTAAATTCTTAACATCTTCAGCTTTAATACCCTTTTCTTTCATAGATTTCTTTTCCTCTTGCATATCTTCAGGACTGAGAAATAGAACACCTCTCTTCTTCGGAGTTGGTTTAGGAATAGGCTCAGGAATTGGCTCAGGAGCTGGCTCCGGAAGTGTCCAATTATTTTCATTTGTCAACATATTATTCAATAGAATTTCAGCTTCATCCGGTGTTCTTTCCCTGAAAACAGAACCAGCACAACTATCCAGGTAATCTCTGGAAGCATCGGTTAGTCCATTATAAAAGATATCAAGTATTTCATTTTTCTTAAGAGGATGATCAGGCAAAGCATTAAGTAACTTGAGAAGCCTCCCCCAAGCTTGTGGGAGACTCTCTTCTTCAATTTGCACAAAGTTTTATATTTCCCTCAAAGGAGCTTGTTTCTTATGAGCAGGGAAATATTTAGCAGAGAAGTAATAAATCATATCCTGGGGACTACGCACACAACCAGGATCAAGAGAATTAAACCATATCTTAGCATCACCCTTTAATGAGAACGGAAATATTTTAAGGATATAAAAGTAGCGAGATCTCTCATCATTAGTGAACAGGGTGGCTATATCATTTAATTTAGTAAGATGTGCCACAACAGTTTCAGATTCATAGCCATGGAAAGGATCAGATTCAACCAAAGTAATTATATAGGATCAACAGAGAATTCATAATCCTTATCGGTAACACAGATAGGTGAAGTAGCAAAAGCAGGGTCAGGTTTCATTCTAGCATTAAGAGATTGCTGATTCCATTTAGCTAATAACCTCTTGAGCTCATATCTATCTTTGCAAGCTAAAATAGCTAAAGAAGCTTCTTTATCAAAAACATAACCCTCAGGAATAACAGGCAAGTCTTCATCATCACTTTCATCAATATAATCAGTTTCAATAATTTCTTTCTCTCTAGCCCTAGCAATTTTTTCATCAAGAAATTCACTAAGTGGCACAGTAGTATCAAGCATAGAAGTAGTTTCATCATAAGTATCATGCATAGCAAAAGTGGCATCATCAATAACATGCGACATATCAGAACGAATAGCAGAAGCAGGTTTAGGTGTCGCAAGCTTACTCAAAACAGAAGGTGAATCAAGTGCAGAGCTAGATGGCAGTTCCTTACCTCCCCTCGTAGTTGAGGGATAAATTGTTGTCTTAGCGTCTTTCAGGTTCTTCATAGTGACCAGCAGATATAAATCCCAAGTGACTCAAAGAATAGAGCTATGCTCCCCGGCAACGGCGCCAGAAAATAGTCTTGATAACCCACAAGTATAGGGGATCGCAACAGTTTTCGAGGGTAGAGTATTCAACCCAAATTTATTGATTCGACACAAGGGGAGCCAAAGAATATTCTCAAGTATTAGCAGTTGAGTTGTCAATTCAACCACACCTGGATAACTTAGTATCTGCAGCAGAGTATTTAGTAGCAAAGTAGTATGATAGTAGTGGTAACGGTAACAAAAGTAACAGTAGCAAAAGTAATATTTTTGTTGTTTTGTAGTGATTGTAACAGTAGCAACGGAAAGTAAATAAGCGAAGAACAATATGTGAAAAGCTCGTAGGCATTGGATCGGTGATGGAGAATTATGCCGGATGCGGTTCATCATGTAACAATCATAACATAGGGTGACACAGAACTAGCTCCAATTCATCAATGTATTGTAGGCATGTATTCCGAATATAGTCATACGTGCTTATGGAAAAGAACTTGCATGACATCTTTTGTCCTACCCTCCGGTGGCAGCGGGGTCCTAATGGAAACTAAGGGATATTAAGGCCTCCTTTTAATAGAGTACCGGACCAAAGCATTAACACATAGTGAATACATGAACTCCTCAAACTATGGTCATCACCGGGAGTGGTCCCGATTATTGTCACTTCGGGGTTGCCGGATCATAACACATAGTAGGTGACTATAGACTTGCAAGATAGGATCAAGAACTCACATATATTCATGAAAACATAATAGGTTCAGATCTGAAATCATGGCACTCGGGCCCTAGTGACAAGCATTAAGCATAGCAAAGTCATAGCAACATCAATCTCAGAACATAGTGGATACTAGGGATCAAACCCTAACAAAACTAACTCGATTACATGATAGATCTCATCCAACCCATCACCGTCCAGCAAGCCTACGATGGAATTACTCACGCACGACGGTGAGCATCATGAAATTGGTGATGGAGGATGGTTGATGATGACGATGGCGAGGAATCCCCCTCCGGAGCCCCGAACGGACTCCAGATCAGCCCTCCCGAGAGGTTTTAGGGCTTGGCGGCGGCTCCGTATCGTAAAACGCGATGAATTCTTCTCTCTGATTTTTTTCTCCCCTAAAACAAATATATAGAGTTGGAGTTGAGGTCGGAGGAGCTCCAGGGGGCCCACGAGGTAGGGGGCGCGCCCTCCACCCTCGTGGACAGGGTGTGGGCCCCCTGGTCTTCATCTTTTGCAAGGATTTTTTATTATTTCCAAATAGACGTTCCGTGGAGTTTCAGGTCATTCCGAGAACTTTTGTTTCTGCACATAGATAACACCATGGAAAGTCTGCTGAAAACAGCAGTCCGGGTTAGTTCCATTCAAATCATGCAAGTTAGAGTCCAAAATAAGGGCAAAAGTGTTTGGAAAAGTAGATACGACGGAGACGTATCAGGTGGCACCCCCTTCCCAAGTCCAATTCGGCCTCCTCCCTTGTGGGGGGGCACACCAGCCCCTTGTGGGCTGGTTAGCCTCCCTCTTATGGCCCATAAGGCCCATATCTTTCCCCGGGGGGTTCCGGTAACCCCTCCGGTACTCCGGTATGTACCCCATGCACTCTGAAACCCTTCCGGTGTCCGAATACTACCTTCCAATATATCAATCTTTACCTCTCGAGCATTTCGAGACTCCTCGTCATGTCCGTGATCTCATCCGGGACTCCAAACAAACTTCGGTCATCAAATCACATAACTCATAATACAAATCGTCATTGAACGTTAAGCGTGCGGACCCTACGGGTTCGAGAACTATGTAGACATGACCGAGACACCTCTCTGGTCAATAACCAATAGCGAAACCTGGATGCTCATATTGGTTCCTACATATTCTACGAAGATCTTTATCGGTCAAACCGCATAACAGCATACGTTGTTCCCTTTGTCATCGGTATGTTACTTGCCCGAGATTCTATCGTCGGTATCATCATACCTATAGTTCAATCTCGTTACCGGCAAGTCTCTTTACTCGTTCCGTAATGCATCATCCCGTGACTAACTCATTAGTCACATTGCTTGCAAGGCTTATAGTGATGTGCATTACCGAGAGGGCCCAGAGATACCTCTCCGATACACGGAGTGACAAATCCTAATCTCGATCTATGCCAACCCAACAAACACCTTCGGAGACATCTGTAGAGCATCTTTATAATCACTCAATTACGTTGTGACGTTTGATAGCACACAAGCTGTTCCTCCGGTATTTGGGAGTTGCATAATCTCATAGTGAGAGGAACATGTATAAGTCACGATGAAAGCAATAGCAATAAAACTAAATGATCATTATGCTAAGCTAACGGATGGGTCTTGTCCATCACATCATTCTCTAATGATGTGATCCCATTCATCAAATGACAACACATGTCTATGGTCAGTAAACATAAACATCTTTGATTAACGAGCTAGTCAAGTAGAGGCATACTAGGGACACTTTGTTTTGTCTATGTATTCACACATGTACTAAGTTTCCAATTTAATACAATTCTAGCATGAATAATAAACATTTATCATGATATAAGGAAATATAAATAACAACTTTATTATTGCCTCTAGGGCATATTTCCTTCAGATACCGCTATGCATGAGAAGGGTGGACGATTTTTGGGCATGTAGCAAGGACAACCGTGCCGTTTTTATGGTATGGCCTACCTACAGAATGGTAGTGCATAATAAGTTGAACAAGGATGTTCCTAAAAAGAACTGAGTTGAACACGGAGAACTTGCTGGAGCAACGGGAAGGGCCATCAAACCAGGACTTAGAAAGCAACAGCTCGACTTCCCTGTGGAAAATTCAAGTGCAAAGAAAATTCAGGATCTTCTTGTAGCGATTGGCGCAACACTCCATACCGACGGGCGAGCTTATTCACCATCAAAACATGTCCCTGACGCCGGTATGTCCTTTTTATGGAGCGGAGAATACTTGGAGATATGCACTGCTCGACTGTTCCAAGGCCAGAAGTGTGTGGGCTCTCTTTTCCGAGGGTTTGGTTGAAAACATGTGCCCTAATTAGGACCCAAATGCAAAGAATTGGATTTTTCTTGATGCACGATGCTGTGCCGCATGATGAGTTCATCAAGATGATGGTTACACTTTGAGATGTTTGGCATGCTAGGAGAAAGACAATTCACGAGGAAATCTTTCAAAGCCCACTCTCGGCTCACCTTTTATAACCCCATTTCTGTCTAAGCTACAAATGTTGGAGAAGCATGTCACAACGGTCACTAGAGTAGCTCCGTCTAGCCCAAATCATTGGTTGGCTCCACCTGATAGTTTATCCAAAATAAACGTTGATGCAACGCTGGCGAGGAATGGATATATTGGTGCAGTTGGAGAGGTATGCAGAGATCACCATGGAGCTTATATGGGTGCATCTCCGGTAGTCTTCTTGGGGATTTCTGACCCAACAACTTTGAGTTGTGAGGGAAGCTTTGGCGCTGGCTAACGATCTATACGTTCATCAGATCCATGTTGCATTAGATTGCAAGGTGGTCATTGACAACATCAAGCAAGGAAGTGTGGCGAATTATGACGCAATTATTCTGTGAAATTTAGCGGTTGATCTAGAATTTTACAACGTGCAATTTTGAGTTGGGGGTCTTGAATGTCGAGACTCAAAATTTAGCGAAGCATGCTTTATCTTTGGACTCCACAACATACCTGACGTGAGATTTTTTAACTATGGAAAATCAAACAATTTTATGACGATTTATGTTTATCGAGGATGACAAGTTTAGTTGATATGCATGGCAAATTCGTCTTATTAGTTCATATTGTTTTTGTTAGGAAATTATCGTTCTTGTAAACTAAGTTTGCCACCCTCGTGCCAACTAAACTTGCCATCAGAAGCATTAGATTTGCCATGCTGAAAAGTTAAAAGTCTGACATCAGATTTTTTACATTACCGTTATCTTAAGGGATGTCTGTCATGTTTGATTAGGTCAGCTTGGATCCCTTAATTTCATCCATGCAAACATTATGACGACTTAATAAAAGCTTCACAAGACTGTCTAGAAGAAATCCCTAATCAATGCATTTTGTTTCTAAAAAAAAAAGACCGAGCAGCCAACCAGGTCGCCCTACAAGAGTACAAGGGGGTCGCCCTACAAGACCACGAATGCTATATTTTGCTTATAGCGAGATATCCATCACGCCGCCGTACAGGACCGCGAATGCTATGTCTCGGTTACAGCGAGATATCCATCTAGCTCGCTCGAAAGGCTCGCACATGGGTCGTCGCGTTAGCTATACTCCCCCTGTTGCTGTAGTTCGATTTGCTTTGGTTTTCTTTGTTTGTTTTCTTTTTTCATTGGTTTTCTTTGGTTCTTTCCAGGTTTTTACTGATTTTTTCTTTCTTCCCCTTTTCCTTCGTTTTTTTTTCTTTCTTGGTTTTCTTGTTTACTTTTCTTTTGTTTCTTTTTCATTTTTTGTATTGGTTGTTCTCTGGTTTTCTTGTTTTCTTTTTCTTTTTCTTTTTCTCATTGGTTTTACATTTTTATCTTTTTATTTTATTTTTCTTTAGCACATTCACAAATTGTACATTTTTCGTATACGTCAAGAACAAAATTTTAATACACAATTAAATGTTTTTTTTTCAAATATATGTTTTTTATATATTCTGTTTTGGGTTTTGACTTCTACTTTTTATAATACACATCATTCATTTTTCTTACACATTTAAAACATTGTTCTACACAAGTTTAATTTTTTTGTACATGTTTAAATTTTCTAACTACATGATAACATTCTCTACACATGTTTAATGTTTTAATATCTTGTCTTGATACACATTGTATATTTTTGGTATACATCTAAAAAAATTATACAGGTTAAAAAAAATTCATATACATGATTAACATTTTTTTCAAATAGTTGTTTTGATGTCTAACTTTTGTTGTACACATCATACATTTTTGTTATACATGTGAAACATTTTCTGTAAAGGTTTTAAAAAATGAAGTGTTTGTATACAGGAAAACGTTTTTTTTACACACATTAAACACTTTTCAGATGCACTTTAACATTTTTTTCTAAAACTTATGTGATGTGTTTTTTGTAACATGTATATTTTGAACTACCCTGACCAGGGGTTTGGAACACTCTAGCTGGGCCGACCCATTGCGGTCGTTGTGGCATTCGAGAGTGAGAAAGCCCAACCCCGACCAAAATTTGGTACCCAACCTCCCCTCCGCTCGATTCCCCTCCTAATCACGACAGATTGAGTAGTAGTAGTATTGGTTGGTGTTTATTTTCTCTGTATGTATGTAGATCCTGTGTACGACGACGACGATGCGGTCGAGTCCTCGTCGGAGGAATCCTCATGTCCACCCAGCCCTCTGATGTACAGACCCTACATACCCGAGGAGCTAGCTGATGACCCGGACCTACGTGCCGCCCTCAAGATCGCCAATACATGCAGATAGAGGTAAAGCTTGATTCATTTTTCGTGTCATCATCATCGTCGTTAACAAGACTGACACCAACTATAGTGTCGTAATTTTTGTGCTTGTCTTTCCAGGTCATTGTTCACTTGTTGGACGGCGAAACTGCAGTAGCCAGTCTCCTCTACCTCCAGGAGCACTATGAATTTGCTCTTTATGAGGTTGTAGTGGACAAACCGGTTCAGTTGTCCACTTTTAACGACAACGTGCATTCTGGTCAAGACGTTTTCCGACTTGGAAGAGATGAAAGTCTTGATCTAAGGATAACACATGGTAGGGTGGAATATAAAATTCCAACCCGTCACGAGAGATGTCACTACATGTATTTTTCCCACGATGAACATAGAAGTGTACGTGCTATTATTTAATTCTAACTTTTTGTTGTATATTCTTTGTGCTGCTATTTTGTTAGTACAGATTATAATGTTTGTTATCGTCACTGTGTTGTAGTTGCATGACGATGGAGGCCCTATCATTGACTTAGAAGGCAAGGTTGTGGGAATGGTTCACAATCAATTCAAAGAGACCTTTTTACCTTCTTCTATATTGCACAAGTGCTTGGATTCGTGGAGAAAGTTGAAGTACGACCCTTAATTCTCAATTTCTCTTTAGTACTATTAATTTAGCTAATGCACTCCCTTATATATTTTAACTCATGCCATACAATTGAACAACTACAAAATTATGTTTGGATTGTGATTGCTTAACAATTATTACATTTGGATGAATTGCTAAAATGTGATTTAGAAAAATCATTACGTGAGGCCTATGTGCTACAAAATGTGTCTAACACTAGAGAGAAAATGTGTGTTGGTCACCTTACCAAATTTTGTGTGTCTTACAAACTATTCCTATCCAGGGTATAGGAACTAAATTTGGTGTGAAGGTTCAGTTTTTCTATTTAACTTGGTGGCCCATTTTTCTGGCTTAATCCTCTTTTGAGCACGACATAAACTAATGTCTTGTTACGGTATTAGTTGCATAATGTTCTTGTCTAAGTTTTGTGTGATGTGATACTCATTTGGTATCGATTCTACTGAAATATGTTGTTTTATTTTAACATGAGTCTATAAAGCGACAATCTTAATGATTATATTTGGTATAGGTGCATCCCTCGTGCCACCTTGGAATGACCTTTACTCCCATCAAGCTTCTAGATCCTATTTGTATTGAGAGGATGAGGCGTAAGCATAACATTGCATCTGGTCTTCTTGTTGAACAGGTATATTTGGTGATGTTTAACATTGTTTATTTTCACACTTGCTATTAGTTTTTCCTAAAAAATGTTGCTCATATGCATATTATCGTTTAATGACGATCGATTAAATTCTAGGTGTCAAAAGAATTGAATGCTGAGAAACTTGGAATCCGCATGGGTGATGTTATTGAACGCTTCAATGGAGAGTGTATTTCTAATACAACTGAGGTAATATGTTTTAAGTAAAATAGAAAAGTTGTTTTATGTGACACTTTGTGATATTGACTTTTGTAACTTTTTAGTTGGAAAAGATGTTGCTGGATATAGGCGGAGACCATTTTGATCAAGCAAAAGTCTTAAAGGCCGAAACAGATGTTCGAGTAAGTTACTATTATGTTTTAACTATGGAATGCTTAAATTTATGTTGACTATAGCAATTTGAAATAATATTGTTTAATTTACAGATTCAAATATTTCGTGCCACAAAACGTTGCCGAAGAGTTAGAAATTTGACCGTAACTGTATCGGACTGTGGAGAAGACATCATAGAAGGTAACCATCTTCTTAACGTGGTAGTTGATTTTTTGTTATGATGGCTTTTTAGAATTTCTTGAATTCTTCCTGCCCCTTGCTTCATGGAATGTAAATTTAATGTGATAATCACCAATATACCTGGTGTATTTAATTGAACCTTGATGCTTTTATTTGTGTAGGCACTTACCCTATTACTGATGGCCCTTGGAGGTGAGTGAATCAACACATACATTTCGATCAACTGATTCTTTCATGGAGCAAATGGAATTAACCCGATGCCAGTTATAGACATAAGTTTCAGATTATTTTTGTGTATCACCAGTCAAAAACTTAGAATTATGCTTCCTTTTTTAGTGTAATGCATGGAACGTGGAAGCAACATGGCTGCAGTAGAATCTAGCCAGTTCTTTTGAGTTTTGTGAGACTCACATCTTGTACGACGTGGATGATGAATTGAACTTGGTAATTATGCTAGAATTAAATGTTTGGCACAAGACTAGTATATTTATATAAAAATTTATATGTATGCGAACAAACATTATGAGCATTGACTGATCTCAGCCAATATTTTGGTTGCCACTCCTAATTTGTGCCCACAGCTGGGCCGATTCATGGTGGTAAATTCGCTTGCCAATAATTTGGCGCACCCATGTTTTGTAAGAGCATCTCCAGCCGTTGGCCCCCCCAGGACGCATAAAAATCGCCCCCTGGGGGCGAGCCGGCGATACAATCGGCGCGGGGGCGGTTTTGCGCCCAGTCGTCGCCCCCAGGCGCCGAAATTGGCTCACTTTTCAGCCCCATTTCGGCGAATAAAGGGCCCATATGGGCGAGAATAGGCCCATATTCGACGTGGTTCGCCGTGTCTCGGCGTTCAATTATCAACACAATTTTTTCTTATCACATATTTCATCACCGAAAAATCAAATACTTCAACAAAATAGTACAACAACAAATAGTTCAATACAAATTATATAGTTCAACAAATAAAAACTCATATTTCATCACACAGCGTCCCCCTTGAGCCTCCATAGGTGCTCAATCAGATCTTTCTGCAGTTGATGATGCACCTGTGGATCTCGGATCTACTGACACATACTGAGATAGGCAGTCCAGGTTGCCGGTAGCTGGTGATCAACTTCGGCTAGAGGACCCTGCCTGTAGTATGGTTCAGTGTCAAACACTGGGTCTTCTTGCTCGCTCTCGATGATCATGTTGTGCAAGATGACACAGCAAGTCATAATCTCCCACATTTGATCTTTGGACCAGGTCTGAGCGGGGTACCGGACAACAGCAAATCGAGATTGGAGCACACCAAATGCCCGCTCGACATCCTTCCTGCAAGCCTCCTGAATCTTCGCAAACCAGGCGTTCTTGCCTCCTGGCACAGGGTTTGAGATCGTCTTCACAAATGTCGACCATCTCGGATAGATGCCATCAGCTTGATAGTACCCCTTGTTGTAGTGCCGCCCATTGATCTCGAAGTTCACCGGAGGAGAATGACCTTCAACAAGCTTGGCAAAGACAGGAGAGCACTGCAGCACGTTGATGTCATTGTGAGTTCCTGGCATACCAAAGGAGTGCCAAATCCAGAGGTCCTATGTGGCCACCGCCTCAAGTACCACACTGCAACCGCCTTTGGCGCCTTTGTACATCCCCTGCCAAGCAAATGGGCAATTCTTCCATTTCCAATGCATGCAGTCGATGCTTCCAAGCATCCCAGGAAATCCTCTTGCTGCATTCTGTTCTAGGATCCGAGCAGTGTCTTCCGCATTGGGTGTTCTCAAGTATTGCGGTCCAAACACTGCCACCACTGCCCGACAGAACTTGTAGAAACACTCTATGCTGGTGGACTCGGTCATGCGCCCATAGTCATCGAGTGAATCACCGGGAGCTCCGTATGCAAGCATCCTCATCGCTGTCGTGCACTTTTGGATGGAGGTGAATCCAAGGGCGCCGGTGCAATCCATCTTGCACTTGAAGTAGTTGTCGAACTCCTGGATGGAATTCACAATCCCGAGGAAGAGCTTTCGGCTCATCCGATAACGACGCCGAAATGTTTTCTCGCCGTGAAGTGGAGCATCGGCGAAGTAGTCGGAGTAGAGCATGCAGTAGCCTTCGAGACGATGCCGGTTCTTTGCTTTCACCCGCCCCGGCGCCGAGCCACCTCGCCGCGGCTTTTCATTGCTCGCCAGCAGCTGGCGAGGGCGGCGAGCACCATGAGATGCTCTTCTTCCTGGACGTCGGCCTCGGCTTCCTCCTCCAGCAGCGCGGCGAGCGCTTCCTCGTCATCCGAGTCCATCGCCGAGGCAGGCAAATCGCCGAACACCTTGCGCCCGGTGGGCGTGTACCCGCCGCTAAATTGCCCCTCCGTGGCCGGAAACGGCGGCCAGAAACGCCCAGCTGCTGTTGGAGGGGCTGCCGCGGCGAAGCTCTGCTATTTTTCCAGCGGGGAATGGCTATCTAGCGGTGAAGGGCGGCGGGCGGCGCCGGGATATAGCTAGTGGCGGCCGAGGGCGCGAGGGGTGGGAGGCGAGTCGGGGAAGAAAACCTTGAATTTTCCCCTGACGGTGTGGGCCAGCCGCGCTTTTCCCTTGCGCCGGAGCCCCCAATTGCCCCCCAGTGCGACGGGTTCGGCCTGTGACCGCCGGGCGGAAAAAAGGGCCGAACCGGCGATTTTCGGCGTCCTGGGGGCGAGACTGGGGCGTTTTTTTGGCGCCGGCGCCGAAAAAGTGGCCTGGGGGCCTGTTGGGGGCGCGGCTGGAGATGCTCTAAGGCCTGGTGCGGGTGAAATCCAACGATTCCATAAGCTTTTGCTGCCCAGGATAAAAGTGAACAAGAATGCACAAGTAAAACGTATACTGTTACTTCTTTAGAATATTGTGCTCAAATCACAAGCTAGCACATATAATAATTGCATTATATTCTTACAAAATATTTCATCTTTACCCCATCACCCCACCATCTAAGCTTTATGGGGTTGTTTGGATCCTACCAGGGTAGCCCCGCCAATTCATGGGCAACCCAAAATATTGGCGAGCGTTTTGGCCACCTGTGACTTTTTGAAGAAAAGGATGGTAGCCCAACTTTATAAAGCCCAACAAGCCAAGTATCATGTTCAGAACAAGACCAGAAAACAGTAGCGCGGCATGTCCAACATAGGGCAGAAAAAGTATGGTACAGCCTCGAAGGCAGACGGCATGCAGGCCGGTAACAAACGAAACGAGGAGACTAAGGGGTAGCTTGATGACCGAGGTTGATGGCGGACGTCCTGATCTTGGAGATAAAGAGAGTTGAGCATGTCCGCATCGCATGATTTAAACAGTGATCTCCAGAGCTGTAGAAAGGCAATAATTTTGAACAAACAGTCAGCCGGTTTGTTAGGAAAAATGTGCTCAATAGTAAACTTGTTCCTAGTCGTCCAAAAACACCAGCTAAATGCAGCAAAAGTGATCCAGAAGACACGTACTGGCTGGCCCGTCAGGCTATGTAGGATAGCAAAGATATTAGAGAACCCCTGAGGATTCCAGTTGCAGTTCAACCACGACCGAACGCAGCTCCAGCCAAACTTAGCAAGTGTACATTTGAACAGGATGTGTTAAGTGTCTTCCAACTCTTCATAAAGAGTGCATGCTGGGCTAGCATTGCCCTGGCGTTTAATAATTTGGTCGCTGACCGGAAGTTTACATCTAATAGCTTGCCAAAGGAAAATTCTGATTTTGAGAGGAATATGGGCACGCCACAACACCTTGAGACGATCGTCAAGCCTAGCTACCCGGGATGACTTTAGAGTAAAGAGATTTAACTGAGAATCGGCTAGAGGTCGGATGAGGCCAAATAATCTTGTCAGGTGTCTCCGAGAGCGTAGGCAAGAGGGCAATAAGATCTTGCCAGGTTGCCAACAATTCAGGAGACAAAACCCGTCTAAAAGCAAAATCCCAGTTCGACACAGCAAGCGGAGCGATCGAGCAGGCCTTGTCAGCAACATAAGAGAACAAGATAGGAAAAGTGACAGCTAGGGGGCCATCACCAGTCCACCAATCAAGCCAGAACTGGGTTGAGGCCCCATCCTTGACAACAAATTTGACCAAACTTCTGAATTCGTCACGGACAATCAAGCCAGACACGGAATTTGACTGACAACGATTCGAACTCTAGTCGGCTGGGCGGCACCGCCTGCTCCCACCACCGGAATATGCATGCACCTTGATCCTCTTTCAGGCTCGTGCCGAGACTTCACGCCAGCATTTATCGAGGCACCTCTTCAGTGGCTGCATTTCTTCGGAAAATCGGACTCAACTTGGTAGGATAGTGGCTGCATTTCTCCCCAAAAGGGGGTATACATAATCGCCATCGAAGAGGAAATCAGTAAAGCAAGTTTAAATTCAGAATTCAAAACTTGAATTGAAAAGCAAAGCAAGGGAAGGGAGTGGCCAGCGTGTCAGATCGGACGACGGCAGCGCCCTCCCTTTTCCCGCCCTTCTCATTCCCCCAAACTCCAGAAGATTCCCTCGTCCTTTGCCTTCCTCCGCCTCCGCCACCGCCACCGCCGCCGCCGCCGCCGGCGAAGGAAGAGAGGGAGGGGAGGATGGGGACCCGGGAATGGCCGCTGCCTCGCCTGTACGAGCTCTTCCTCGGCAAAGGTGACTGACACCCCAACCTAACCTAACCCAATCGACCATCGACCCTCCCTCCGTCGGCCGTCTCATCGTTGGATTTCGCTTGCTGTGCAGAGCGCGACCGGTGGCCGCCGGAGGCCAGGCTCATCGAAGCCGCCCACCACGGCGACGTCCTCGAGATCAAGAGTAAGCGCCGCATTTCACCAAATCCCCACACCCCCTCCCTCCCTCTCTCTCCCCGGCGTCATTTCGCTCGCTAGATCTGGCCGGGGGATTAGGGTTTGGCTGCCGTGTGCGTGCTCCGCTTCCGATTTAGCACAGATTCTAGGCGAGATACGACTCCAGGGTCTCAATTTTGCCTGTGATTTAGGTTGGAGTGCTGGGGCTTGGGGTTTTTTCTCGTCACAAATGGGGGTTTTCAGACCAAATTCTTGGCCCCCTTCCAAAGAATCAGCGGCGATTTCTTTCTGATTCCGATTCCAGTATTTATATACTGAGTTCTTGTCCCGATTGGTAACTAAAAGTTTCCCCCTTTTTTGTCTGTCTGAACTGAAGAGATTGCAAAGGAGCTGGACGTGCAGGGGCATGGGATCCCGGTGACGGTGGCCAACACCACCTACATGGGCATGAACGTCCTCCACGCCGCCGGTGGACTCGGCAGGCTGCCGGTCTACCGGTACCTCGTCGAGGAGGTCAAGATGGACATCCACAAGCCTGACACCCTTATTGGTAATTTGCTTCCTGATCCTAATGAAAATGCATTGTCCTCTCCACTTGGACAATTTGCGTGGCTTTAACTTATGATGACTTCGACCTGGCCGTGTGGATCTTGCTGCTAGATTTTACGCCCGTGGAGCATGCTGTCAAACATGGCCACCTCCCTG
Organism: Aegilops tauschii subsp. strangulata; assembly: GCF_002575655.3. Taxonomy (NCBI): domain Eukaryota; kingdom Viridiplantae; phylum Streptophyta; class Magnoliopsida; order Poales; family Poaceae; genus Aegilops; species Aegilops tauschii. The sequence goes on from NC_053039.3 coordinate 8,879,879, forward strand.
CCATCAAGTACCTTCTTGACCATGGTGCTGATCTGCATCTGCAACGCGGAGATAACACTCTTCTTCATTCAGCTGCAACTCATGGTACAAACAAAAATGAAATTGCTGCCGTGATAAATATCTCTTCTTCCACGTCTGCATATCGATCAGTCTAATGATGTGTTGAGCATAGTTCCTTTTTTTTGCGGGGAAGGAAGTTTAAGCATGTCACATTATTTCGAAATCCTGCTCAGTTATGAATAAAAAAATATTGTAGACATTACATTTACAAATTTGTCCGCTGATCTTCTTATATTTTGTTCTAGCCATTCAAACTAGTTACCCCAAAATGTCTGTTTACTTAGTATTTAAATATAACCATCTTCTTATGTAAGTCTCGCTTGATAAGTACTCCCTCCGTAAACAAATATAAGAGCGTTTAGATCACTAATGTAATGATCTAAACGCTCTTATATTTCTTCACAGAGGGAGTAACTATTTAATATACCATCTAGTTCAAGCTGTTAAAAGCAGTCTGTTTCCCCCTAGATGAGTATGTATTCAGTACGACTACCAACTTATGGTAACTGATCATAGTAATTCTTTGTTTTCCTTATATTTATATTCAGTGAAATGTGAACCATCAAAGTTGCTTTCCTCTAGTTATTGAAACTTTCTTGCCCAGAAACAGTCGTAGAACACTACAATGTAGCAGCAGATATTATGTTGGAGAGCCTTCCATTGAATGTGGAGAGGAATGCAGTAGCGATGCAAGTGGATTTATTTTACCAAGAGCTAAGCTAACCTACGATAAACAATTTTATTATTGATGTAAAGAAGAAACAGATTTTTGTTGCCATAAATTTAAACAACGCCAACCTTAGTTGCTTCTCATGTTCATGAGCATCTGCATATTCTTCAGTCTTAAGAAACTTCTAAACATAGTTGTTACATTAATTCGGGTTTCTGTCTCACAAATGTGAAAATAGTCCATGTGCCATCAGGTTGGTACCAATTTTTTAAGGCACTGTATATACTATTTTATTCCGTGGATCTTCTTGCAGGATATCTATTTCATATGCTATTTTGTTCTAGCCATTGAAACGGATTTCCCAAAAATGTCTTTTTATGCAAATCTCCTGGGATAGCTATTTGATACACTATCTTGTTATGGCTGTTAGAAGTAGTTTCCCCTTAAATGACTGTTTACTTAGTATGACTACGTCTTATGGTACTCTGATCATGGTAATTCTTTGTTTGCCATAAGTTTATTCAGGGAAATGTGGACCAGCAATAATGCTTTTCCCTCCTAGCTATTGAAACTTCCTTGCCCAAAAATGTTTTCTCGTGTACTATTAACACTGGTATGATCTTTGTTTGCCTTCTTTTTCTCCAGGGCAATCTGAAATAGTAAAGTTTCTCCTTTCTAAAGGAGCTGATGTTGATGCAATATCAGATCTTGGGACACCACTCATTCTTGCTGCTCTTAAAGGACATCCTAGTACTCTCAAGATCCTTTTGCAGCACGGTGCAGATGTACTATTCAAATGTTTTGTTGATATGTTGTCTTTTTAGTCCAGTTCTCTCTTTGCCGGGTCTTTGCTACATTCTCCAATTGCACACCTGTATTTGAGGGTCTTTTTGGCCGGTAACTAACCATGCCACGCCAAAAGTTAGACAATTTGTTTGGCAACCGCACTTGTGGCAAGATTCTTTGCTGCAACATGGGTACCACGTGTCACTGACTCACAAAAATTGGGTAGGGTTCCTTAGGCTTGGCAAAGTATGGCACTCATTTTCATCATCCAACCATAGACATGCTTAGGCAAAAGTGTGGCAAATTTTGGCAACCTTCAGAAGAGTGGCAAATTTTGGCAACCTTCAGAAACCAACTAAGCAGAAATTGCTCATAGCTGTTAGTGTTTGAGCCACATCAGGCATGGTGGGACTGGTGAACTACACAACAACTCTGAAAAATCACTGGGAACAAAGGGATATATAACTATATAAGCTATACTCTTAGAAAAGAAGTATCAGCTCAGCCCATTTTCCCTTCCAAATTCATTTTTCTCTTGAAACTGTGTCATATTTTGTCATGAAAATGAAGTACTTTGTTTAAATTTTCCAGCCCAACAAGGTTGCTGGTCTGTTTGGAATTATAGACGTGGCATTACACAAATCTTCTGTGTCCTGTGTGAAGCTATTGATTCAGGTATGGCATCCTTTGTTTATTATACTTCAGTAGGAATGTAGGATATCTATAAACTTATGTCTGATCTAGTTATCTCTGTATTAGCAACTAGACAACGGTATGATGGGCTTGCCTTCTATATTTGATCTGATAGGGTGGAGCTAATGTGAGCGGTGATAATCATTTGGCAAAGGCTGCAGAGAAGGGCTTAACTGAAGCTATTAAGTGCTTGTTGGAAGCTGGTGCAAACCCAAATGTTGTTGACAGGGTGAGAATGCTTCTTTTTGTCACATATTCTCGTGTCTTGCTTGGCTATATAGTTTCAGTATACGTCTTATACTGATGTGCAACAACCATGCGAGTTATGATGTAAGTACAGCTACGTCATGCTATCTGCAAAATAACAATAGAAGGCTGTGCTAAGTTACCTTTTTTTTTGCATAACTTGTTGCTGTTTTGCCTTTTCCCCTTGGTGTCGTGTCTTTGTTAATTTGGTCAGGTGAATAATATGGTTTGCATTAATCGTGCCTGGAACATTGCTTATTTCCCTTTTTCCTCAACAGTTTGGTAGATTGCCAATAGAGTTGGCTGTTGAGTATGGTACACGGGAAGATGTCGAGATTCTCTTTCCTTTCACCTCTCCCATTTCAACTGTGGCCAATTGGAGCGATGATGGAATCATTAGTCATGTGCAGATGGAAATCAAGCAACTTGAGGTATGTCAGTGTAGCAATTTTCTTGCACACCCACGGCGATTTTGATTCCATGTTAATTCTCTGAGAAGTTTTGGCATCAAGTCGATGTTTAACTAAACTTCATAGATCAAGAATTGCCCAAGCTTAGTTTCCTCATCCTGCTAGTCAAATGCACATGTATTTTCTTGCGTATGCATAGCTGTTAAAGCTCTGTTCTGAAAACTCTTTTTTATTTTACTTATTTTGCTCAAATGGTAATTCGCAAAGTCGTTTTCTTTTATTGACGCTTTATTAAATAACATTTGTTTGAATTATAGTTCATTTAATCTGATTCTGTTAAAAATAAAGAGGAGGCAAATTCATTTTTTAAATAGCGATCTCCTTCTAAAGTCTGAGTAGCAAGTGAAAACTGGATTTTCAGATCTTGCATTGATTAGAACATTTGTTTCTTGTATTCATTCACTTCACCTTAACATCTTGCTAGAGTACTGATTTTTCCCTCACACGCATCTGACCTCTTAAGTTATGTATATGTATCTGACTCATGTTATTGCGAGTTGCCCAGGATGATAATTTTGTGGAGAAGAGGATCTCTGACCTAAAGCAACAAGCAGCTGAAGCATTTAAGAAGCAGGATTACCTAAATGCATCAGTGTTCTACACACAGGTACGCTGCTGAAGTATTTTTTGTTTCTAGACTGGAGGCACAGCCATGAAACATGCTCCTCCATTACAATTTAGTTGATTTATTATTAAAACTGATTGGCCTTAACCATGTGTAAAAAATGACCAGTTACCTTGTAATGCTATCACATGTACTTGTTGAAAGACTAGTCACTAGTGTGTGCATCCTGTCGCACACACTAGTGTCTAGTCTGGAATGTGTAAACTGATCAGTGCTTCTGGAATGTGGCAACAACAACAATTTTCCTCTGTTTTGTCTGTTGCAGGCACTGAAGATGGATAACTTTGACGCAAAGTTGTTATCAAACAGGAGCCTCTGCTGGCTTCGCATGGGTGATGGAGAAAGGTCTTATGATGATGCAACTGAATGCAAAAAGCTGCAGCCAATGTGGGCAAAGGCGTACTATCGGCAAGGAGCAGCTCAAATTTTAATGGAGGTGCAGTGGGATGGTTCAAACTGACAATTTCATTGCTCCTTTCACATGTGTCGTGTCATTTGATTTCACTGTGCACTTGCGGATTATGATGATGCTTATCACTCACTCTTGCGTGCTTTGGAGTTGGACCCAGGAAGTCAAGAGATTGCGAAATTACTCTTGTAAGAGATTCATCTTTCATCTTGTTTCTTCTTGACTGATTGATATAACATTGTCAGCTGCTTCAGACTCTTTACTAGTATTTACATGTTTTGATCAACTGATTCTTGCAGGGAGACTATTGTGGTGGAAATGGTATGATCAACCCTGCATGCCAACTGCGGAGAGAAGCTTTCTTTTTTTGTAGGTGTGTTCTCAGATAAAAACACTGAACTTCAAATTATGGCGCCTTTCTGTATGCGACCCGTGGACCGTAGCAGCAGCTTATAGCAGGACATGCTACTGGCTACCGATTTTGAGTTCTCTGAAACTCGCATCCTGTTAGTACGGAAGTGTGGCAGTGGATGAAATGGCTAACTATGCTAGAGGCAGAAGATCAATACATTTTACATTGCCCGTTGACATTATTTATATATTTATATGTGCAAGGGACACACAGATGTGCTCTCTACTTATTGCATGGAGCTGAAGGTTCTACAGCAAATGCTAGTTGTACCTTGTGCAGGATAAATTAGAACAAAAAACATAATTGGTAATATACTATTACTAGGGCATCCTAAATGCTGTCATCATTCATGCCACAAAATATGCGCAAGAGGCGATTGCTTGAACTATTGCCATTTATCCATTCATAGATTTCAAAACATTGGGTTTGGCTGTGGGCATGCTTGGCGCGTCCACGGACCACCTTGGTAGGATAGGATATGAAGGTCCGCTCTCGAGATTCGACGAGCTTTTGGCACAGATGAAGATGTCATCGTTGGATTTGAACCATGAAGATTGAAGACTGGAGAGAGGGGCGTTGTGTGATGGGTGGGGGCGGGAGGAGGGGAACATGAAAGTACGATGATTCTAGCAAATCTTTATAAGTAGGAAAGAGTAATAAAGAAAATGAAATTATGTTGTGACACCCACCTCCTCCGCAGGAGCGGAGGTGAGCACAGAAGGCCAGAGTAAGCTCATCGAATCTCCAATATACGTGTCACCCTGGCTTAGAGTTAAGAATCCAATAATGGCTACCTTCGTTTGTGCCAATAGCTTATCAAATCTCGAGAGCGAACCTTCATATCCTAGGCTACCAAGGTGGTTCGTCTGGTCTGAATGATGATACGTCAGAACAACTGACGCAAGATTTGGGGGATGACATTGTTTGTTTAGGTACGTGCTATATCGGTACATGAGAATTACTCCCTCCGTTTCATAATAATTGTCATGGTTTTGAAACGGAGGGAGTACTTGTGATTTTTGTTCTAATTTACCCTGCACAACAAGCTATGAAAACTAGCATCTGCCGTAGAACTTCAGATCGTCACCATAGGTCAAACGGAGGATCCGTGTGTTCCTTGCACATATTATGTAAATGGGAACTGGCAATTTAAAATATATGATCTTCTACCAAACATTTTGCTCTAGCTTAGCAACTTCAGCACCCGATAATACTCCCTCTGTTCACTTTTATAGGACGTTGTAGGCATTTCAGTTTGAGCTGTCTGAAACGACTTATAAAAAAAGAACGGAGGGAGTAATAGAATGTGAGTTTCAGAGTACTCAAAATAGGTAGCCAGTAAACTATGCTGCTCTAAGCTGCTGCTACGGTCCATGAATCGGGTACGAAAAGGCGCCGTAATTTGAAATTCAGAGTTTTTGTCTGAGAACACACACACACACACACAAAAAGAGCTTCCCATTCTGCCTGAACTCTCTGCATTTGGCATATGCAGGGCCTGATCACTTCAGTTCCATCGCCTCCCTGCAAAAATCAGTTGGTTAGAAACAAGGTAGATGAGAATTAAAATATACCACCAAGAATCTGCGGCATCTTGCAATGCTATTAATCTAGTATAACTAACTCAAGAAAAGAAAAACAAGATGAGAGATGAATCTTTTACAAGAATAGTTTCACGATCTCTTCACTTTCCGGGTCCAACTCCAAAGCACACGAGAGCGAGCGATAAGCACCGGCATACTCCTGCGCCAAGCAAGCGCAAAGTGGAATCAACATGTTGGTTGTTGCTTTATATATGAAGCGGGGCGAAAGCCTTTTACGCTAATCAACATGACACACGTGAAAGGAGCAATGAAATTGTTGGTTTCATCTCTCCTACTGCACCTTTGTGAACATAAGAGCTGCTCCTTCCCGATAGTGTGCCTTTGCTCACTTCGGGCGCAGCTTTTTGCACACAGCTGCATCCTCACAACTTAGCGTCGAAGTTATCCATCTTTAGTGCCTGCAGCAGACAAAATAGTGGAATTTTTCTCTAGTTGCCACATTCCAAAAACGCTCATCACTTTACACCACCAATCGTTCGTCATTTGTCCACAGTATAATGACCTAAGAACAAAAACTGTCGTAAAAAATAGCATCTCCCACCTGAAATTTGCTCCCAATGAAATAGAAGACCAACATCATTCTTGTTTTACTTTGAACAAAATCGTCGCCATGTTTTAATACCACTGACTCTAGGCATGCAATTTCTCCAGTCTATGCTGTCCAGATAATACTCCATACTGCAACAAGATGCACACACAATACCAATGCATTCTTGTTTAGGCACCAAATACTGCAACAAATCTAGGCACCGAAATCAAGCAGAAGCCGAAGCAAAATAAAAACTAAGAGAAATGGAGAACACGAAGAACGGCCGGGATAGGGCAACTAACGTCACTCCAGCTTCCAAAATGCCGACAAAAAAAGGTAATGTGTCATGTTATCAGGGCGGCGTCTTCAAATCACAAATCTATGAATGGATCAATGGCAGCAGTTCGAGCAATCACCGCATGCGCATGATTCTAAGGCCGGAATGCTTGAACTGCTACCAAACACAAGATGGCCAGAATGCTCAAGATTTGGGGATGGCAACATCTATAGGGATGCCCAGGTAATAGTATGCTACCAAACTGCAACATGATGGCTACTGATTCTTGTTCTAGTTAACCCTGTACAACAAGCTACTTAACTAGCATCTGCCATACAACTTTCAGCTTGTCGCAATAAGGTCTAATTTTTTTTTCCATGCGATCCAAAATGGACCAAAAGATTACGGAACACAATAAGGTCTGAATATACTGATCTTCTGCCAAACATTTCACTCTAGCACAGTTAGGAATTTCATCATCCACTGCTGCCACACTTCCACATACTAACAAGATGCAAGTTTCAGAGAACTCAAAATAAGCAGCCAGCAACATGGTTTGCCCTAAGCATCTGCTAAGGTCCTCCATGAATCGCGCACAGAAAGGCGCCATAATTAAAAGTTCAGTATTTTGTCTGAGAAAACACACACACACACACACACACACACACACACACACGAAAGAGCTCCCATTCTGCCTGAGCTTCCCTCCGCAGTTGCAAGATGATCACTTCAGCTCCATCGCCTCCCTGCAAAATTCGGTTGACCAAAACATTTAAGCAAGGAACAGATTCTACCGGTTACAGCAACAACAAGAATCTGCAGCAGCTAGGAATGTTAACCTCAAAAAAGCACAAGATGGAAGATGGATTCCTTACCAGAATAGTTTCTCGATCTCTTCGCTTTCCGGGTCCAACTCCAGAGCCCGCGAGAGTGAGGAATACGCAGCATCATACTCCTGCGCAACACAAGAGCACGGTGGAATCAAATGACATGACACATGTGAAAGCAGCAATGAAATTGTCAGTTTCAACCCTCCCACTGAATGCACCTTCATGAACATTAGAGCTGCCCCTTTCCGATAGTGCGCCTTTGCCCACTTCGGGCGCAGCTTTGTGCATTCAGCTGCATCCTCATAAGCCCTTCGCCCTTCACCCATGCGAAGCAAGCAGAGGCTCCTGTTTGATAACAGCTTGGCGTCGAAGTTATCCATCTTCAGTGCCTACACCAGACAAAACGGTGAAAACTTGCTCTAGTTGCCACATTCCAGAAATGCTTGGATCACTTTACACGACCAATCATTTGTCATTGTCCTCCGTACAATGACCAAGAAACGAAAACAGTGATAGAAGACCATCTGCCACCTGAAATTTATTGGCACAGACAATGCCACCGAGTACTTTCCGATGACACGCGACGACCGACACGAAAGACAACGAACGCTGAGCTTTATTCCGCTACCAATCAACCTCGCTGCTGGTCGTGCACGTAAACAGCAAAAGCAGCGCACTAGATTGATTAGTCCGGCGGAAGCTCACGTACGTATAGCTAACTGATCGATTGAAGTATCGATCTAGCAGCAGCACTATTACAGAGCTCTCACGTATAGCTAACTGATAGATTGAAGTATCGATCTAGCAGCAGCACTAGTACTCACGCACACGGAGGCTTGGCTTATTGCCACAGGCTCGTCTAGGTACCTATTCGGTTAGGAGTTCTAGTCGACACGACTAGTACGAGTCAGGTTTAATTCCAACAAAATTCCTCCCGACAAAATGGAAGACCGACATCAATGCATTCTTGTTTTATTTTCAATGTAAGTGTCCCTATTGTTTTTTACCACTAGCTCTAGAATGGAACTTCTCCAGACTATGATGTCCAGCTAATACTCCATATTGTGACAAGATGCACACACCAGTGACTAATCTTTCAACAAGTTCATGTGATAGCATTACAAGATAACTGGTCAGTTTTTACACACTGCAAATGTCAATCAATTTTAATAATATGGATCAACCAAATTTGAATGGAGGAACATGTTTCATGGCTGTACCTCCAGTCTAGAAAGAAAAAAAATAGCCTGACAATATACCTGTGTGTAGAACACTGATGCATTTTGATAATCCTGCTTCTTAAATGCTTCATCCCCTTGTTGTTTTAAGTCAGACATCTTTTTCACAAAACTACCATCCTGGACAACTCACAATAACTTGAGTCAGACATCTTCTTTTTCACAAAACTACCATCCTGGACAACATATATATATTCAACTTGGGAGGTCAGATGCATGTGAGGAAGAATCATTACTCTACTAAGATGTTAAGGTGAAGTGAATGAATCCAAGAAATAGTTGTAATCAATGCAAGATTTAAAAAATCAGTTCTCACTTGCTAAGCAGACAGGAAATGGAGAGAACTATTTAAGAAAATGAATCTGCCTCCTTGTTATTTTTGAAAAAAAAAACAGATTTCATGAATTACAATTTGAGCACAGTGACATATGAGCAAAACAAGTTATCCGATAAACATCATTCCAATAAAATGAGTTTTCAGAACAGAGCTTAAACCATGATGCAGATGCAAGAAAATACATGTGCGTTTGATGAGCAGGAATAGGAACCTAAGCTTTGGGAAATTCAGATTCTTGTTATATGAAGTTTTAGTTAAACGCCTACTTGATGCCAACATTGTTCAGAGAGTTAAGGTGGACACAATTGCCATGGGCATGCAACAAAATTGCTACAACTACGTACCTCAAGTTGCTTGATTTCCATCTCCACATGCTTAATGATTCCATCAACAGTCCAATTGGCCACAGTTGAAATGGGAGAGGTGAAAGGAAAGAGAATCTCGACATCTTCTCGTGTACCATACTCAGCAGCCAACTCTATTGGCAATCTACCAAACTGGTGAGGGACAAGCGAAGCTTTAGCAAAGCGATATTCAACATTTAGGAAATAAGCAATGTTGTCGACACTACTACTTAAAACCGTATTACTCAACTGACCAAATTAACAAAATACATGGCACAAAGGGGGAAAGGCGAAACAGCGACAAGCTTATGTAAAAAAAATGCAACTTAGCATAATGTTGCTGTACTTACGTCATAACTGGTAAGGATGTTGCGTGTCAATTTAAGACATGTATACTGAAACTACAAAGCCAAGCAAGACACAAGAATATGTGGCAAAAAGAGAGCATTCTCACCCTGTCAATAACATTTGGGTTTGCACCAGCTTCCACCAAACACTTAATAGCTTCAGTTAGGCCCTTCTCTGCAGCCTTTGCCAAAGGATTATCGCCGTTCACATTAGTCCCACCCTATCAGATGCAAACATAGAAGACAAGCCCATCAAACAATTTTCTAGTTGCTAATACAGAGATAACTAAATCAAACATCGGTTTATAGAAATCCTATATTCCTACTGAAATATAATTAATAAACAGAGGAAACTGTACCTGAACCAATAGCTTCACACAGGAGACAAAGGATTTGTTTAATGCCACGTCTAAAGGTACAAACACACCATTACCCTTGTTGGGCTGGAAAAATAAATAAAAGAAATTAATGCCATGTCAAAATATGACCCAAGAGAAAGACAACATTTGTAAGGGGAAAAAAAAAGCTGAGCTGATACTTCTTTCTAAGAGCATAGCTTATATAGTGTGGGTCACCAGTGATTTTTCAGAGTTCTTGTGTGGGTCACCAGTGCCACCACGCCTGGTGTGGCTCACACATAACAGCTATTAGCAGAGCATGCTTGACTGGTTTGCGAAGGTTGCTGATATTTGCCATACTTTTTACTAAGCATGTCGATGATGAAAATGAGTGTCATACTTTGCCAAGCCTAAGGGAAGCCGACCACACTTTTTTGGAGTCAGTAACATAGGACACATGTTGCAGGAAAAGAATAATGCGGCAAGCGCAGATGTCGAACAAACAGGTAAGTAACTAAGTCACTAACCAAAAAGACCCTCAAATACAGGTGGGGCAATTGGATAGCATAGCAAAAACCCAGCAAAAAAGAGAACAGGAGTTAAAAGATGACATAACAAAAGATTTGAAAAGTACATCTGCATTGTGCTGCAAAAGGATCTTCAGAATACTAGCATGTCCTCTAAGAGAAGCAAGAGTGAGTGGTGTCCCAGCATCTGATAGTGCATCAACATCAGCTCCTTTAGAAAGAAGAAACTTTACTATTTCAGACCGCCCTGGAGAAAAAGAAGGAAAACAAAGATTATGCCACTAATAATAGTACATGAAAATGTTTTTGGGCAAGAAAGTTTCAGTATGTAGAAGGGATAAGCAATATTGCTGGTCCACAATTCCCTGAATAAGCATATGGCAAACAAAGAATTACCATCATCGGTTACCATAAGACATAGTCATAGTAAATAAACAGTCATCTGAGGGAAAACTACTTCTAACAGCTAGAACAAGATAATGTATCAAATAGTTATCCCGAAAGACTTGCATAAATAGACAGTTAACATACTAAGTAAACAGACATTTTTTGGGAACTTGTTTCACTGGCTAGAACAAAATAGTATGTGAAATAGATATCCTGCAAGAAGATCCACAGACAAATAAGGTATATACAATGCCTAAAGAAATTGGTACCACCATGATGACAAATGGAGTATTTTACATTTGTGAGAGATAGAAACCCAAATTAATGTGACAACTATGTTAAAAGTTTACGGCTAAAAAGACTCAATATGCAGATGCTGATGAACATGAGAAGCAAATAAGATCAGAGTTGTTTTAATTTATGGCAACATGGTAGAATTCTACAACTGTTTTTGGGTAACCAGGTTTCAATTGCTAGAGGGGGGGGGGGGGGGGGGGGAGCAACTTTGTTGGTTCACATTTTACTGAGTAAACATTCGGAATACGAAGAATTACTATGATCAGTTGCCACAACTTGGGATTTCATACTTTTGTTGTTATACCTCTCAGGTCTCATCTATGCTGCTGCTAACAACATATATTTCAGAAACAGACATTCATAACATCGATAAGAAACAGAATAAGTAAACAGACATTTACTAGTTTCAATGGCTAGAACAAAATGAAATATGACATATATATAAGAAGAAAACAGACATTAGCAAGTTTCAGTGGCCGCTAGAACAAAATAAAATATGGCATATAAGCATATCAACCGACAAATGTGGTAAATATACTGCCTTCAAAAACTGGTAGCAATATGATGGCACATGGATTTTCTTTTTTGCATATCTGAGAGCAGCAGAAATTTTTACAAGATTGGCCCTTATGCAGATGCTGATAAACATGAGAAGCCAATAAGATCAGAGTTGTTTTAATTTAGAGCAACAAGAAAAGAAAAACTGTTCGGTTTACAGCAGTAGGAAAATTGTGTATCTTAGGTTAGCTTAGCCCTTGTAAAATGATTTCACTTCATCGCCACATCATTTGTCTCCACATTCAACCAACATGGTGGAGTTGTACGACTGTTTTGGGGCAACAAAGTTCCAGTCCTGGCACTGAAGGAAAACTGCTTTTAACAGTTTAGGTCGGTGTAACCAATGAATACTCGTTTAGGTTGGTGTAAACTGCTTTTAACAGCTTGAAGCAAAACAAGGACAGATATCTCATAAACCAATCCTGGCACTGAAGGAAGGCCATATATATAACAACAGAGGGAAAGATCCTCTTGTCTGTACCATGAACTGCAGCTGTATGAAGAAGAGTGAGGGTGGAACGTTCCTGGTGCAGATCGGCGCCGTGGTCAACAAGGTACCTGATGGCAGGGAGGTGTCCATTCTGGACAGCATACTCCAAGGGCGTAAAACCTAGCAGCGAGTTGATGGTCAAGTCATAAATTAAACCCATAGTCTCACATTGTAGTAGTAAGTACTCTGTACTCCCTCTCTGTAAAGAAGGTAGTACTGTACATTTTTATCTAAGATCAGAAAGGAAATGCACGTGTTCATTAGCACAGATTACCCTGAGCGGTGTCGGGGTTTCCGACGTCCATCTTGACCTCCTCGACGAGGTACCGGTAGACCGGCAGGCTGCCATGGCCGCCGGCGGCGTCCAGCGCGTTCATTCCCATGTAGGTGGTGTTGGCCACCGTCACCGGGATCCCGTGCCCATGCACGTCCAGCTCCTTTGCGATCTCTGCAGTTCAGACATGAAAAAGGGGGCACCTTTTTAGCTACGAATCGTAGCATGAATCCCATGGCATACTGCAATTCCATCAAATTGGAAAGAAATCATCACTGCTACAGTGCTACTAATTAAGAAATGTCACTGATCTGCAAGACTGCAACTAGAAAAGCCCCCAAATTCCCAGCTTCGCTGCCAGTCCTAGAAATCGTAGCAAGAATCCCGTCCATTGCTACTCAAGAAATCGACACTGGTCTGCAGCTAGAAAACCCCAGCAGCATCAGGCACCGCGGAGCCGCCGCAAATCGGCCTACGAAATCAGAAGGCAGCGGCCGGCGCGCGCACGTACAGTGGCTAAATCGACCCTAAGCGGCCGGCCCGGCCGGGCAGATCTAGAGCAGACGGAGACGCCGGACCGGAGGGGGCAGAAGGGGATTACTCTTGATTTTGCGGACGCTGCCGTCGTGGGCGGCGCAGATGAGCCTGGCCTCCAGCGGCCACCGGTCACGCTCTGCACAATAGCAAGAAAATCAATCGAACGGTGAGACGTACGGCCGGCCGGCGAAGGGAGGCGAAGACAGAGCGATGGATTCGGCCACGGGTCACCTTTGCCGAGGAGGAGCTCGAAGCACGTCGGCAGCGGCAGCTCCCGGGTCCCCATCCTCCCTCCCGCTCTCTCTCTCTCTCTCTCTCTCTCTCTCTCTCTCTCTCTCTCTCTCTCTCTCTCTCTTCGCCGGCGGTGAAGATGGAACGGGCGGGGACGGAAGCTTCTGGAGTCGGAGAGACAGAGAGAGGGGGGGGGGGGGGAGGAGGTGGGCTGGGGGGATAAAAAGGGCGGGAAACGGGAGTGAGTGGGTGGGGGGATGCAATGGGGGGTCGACACGTGCCCTCCCGCTGACCGTACGATCTGACACTGGTGACAGAAGCCACGGGCACGCCCTCCCCTCCCTTTTGCTCCGCCTCTTCGATTCAAATTTCGAAATTTGAACCTCCCTCTCGCCACCGCTTCTACTTCTTGGACGGCGGTTGGGAGAGAAACTCGTTAGCTTTTTTTTTTTTTTTGAGACAACCTCGCGAAACTTTATTAGCCCGTCACAATGTTTACAGGGACGAAGGGAAGATCTCCTGGATGGCCTAACCAAACATGGCGGCCCAATCCAAGAGTAAGAGAATGTTTCGCTAGGTTGTGAGTTTCAAAGTTTGAGCTGCTAAATTCATGAACTATAACACAAGAAATATAAGAGGACGATCTATCTAACACCTCCTTCAAAACCGCTCCATAAGAAGCGTGGCTGTCACGTTTTATGTCATCGACTACCACCTTGCAATCCGAGGCAATATGAGCGCGTCGAATATAAAGATCATCAGCAAGTGCCAGAGCTTCCCTTAGAGCCAACGCTTCAAGTGTAGGGGGGTCTGTGATGTGATTGAATACCATCGCTGATGCTCCCAGAAAGAGACCAGTTTGGTCCCTACAAATCGCTGCTGCTGTCCTGTGCCTCCCCTTCTCGATACTGCTCCATCAACATTAATTTTTGCACTTCCCAGTACCGGTGGCTGCCAAGACGAAGATCGGACCAGTCGCTGTCCACTCTGGTTTTGGCTTCTCCTGTTTATAAAATCCAACTCTGAAATATAGCTCCGTATGAATGCATCAGTTGCATGCGGAGACTTGAATATATCCTCGTGAGTAGCCTTTCTTCTGGCTCCCCATATTGCCCAAGCCGTCACCACCACCCGGATGAAATCTTTCCCGTCCAGGTTCTCATGCAAAGCAAACAACCAATCTTTAGCACTCTCCTGCTGGTGTTCAATGAGCTTCTCGACCAAATCCTCGGGTGCCAAGGCCCAAACACTCCTTGACAGCGAGCAGGTCAGGAGGGCATGCCTCCATGTATCCCTCGCTCCACACAGCGGACATGAGTCCGTGTCAACCATATGACGATGATGCAAAACCTCACCACTGGGCATAGAATGTCTGGCGAGACGCCAAAGAAACATGCGAAGTTTGGAAGGAACCTGGATGTGCCACAAAGCGCTCCATACCTTGTCCTCCTGCCCTGTGGACGAGCCCTCGCTGCCATGCCACCAGCTCTCCCTGCTCGTCCTCGTTCTCAAGATCATCTGATAAGCCGAGCAAACAGTAAACACCCCTCTGCTTTCTTCATGCCACGCCCAGAAGTCCGGCAACCTCCTAGTGCAAACTGGTATCTTTAGGATCTCTTCTGCGTCAAAAGGAGTAAACACAGTGCGGATTAGGCCCTCCTTCCACTGCGCCGAAGTGTTGTCTAGCAATTCTGCCACCTTTTCTGGCGGGTTAGGAACCAAGGACACTAATGGCCTCTTGAAACTATCCCGTGGAATCCAGTTATTCCTCCATATGTATGTGGTGTCCCCATCACCAATCCTTCGAACTAGGCCTTGAGCTAATATATGTCTCCCATCTAAAATTGCTCGCCAAATCTGCGATGGACGTGATCCCAACTCTGCCTCCAAAAGATTGCATTGTGGGAAATAAACTGCCTTTAGTATTTGAGCACTTAATGAGGATTCTTCCGTCAAGACTCTCCACGCTTGCCGGGCAAGTAGCGCTAGGTTAAAGATTTCCATATCACGGAAACCTAGGCCCCCAAGATGCTTCGGTTGGATCATAGTGTCCCAAGCTGTTGGGGAACGTAGTAATTTCAAAAAAATTCCTACGAACACGCAAGATCATGGTGATGCATAGCAACGAGAGGGGAGAGTGTTGTCCACGTACCCTCGTAGACCGAAAGCGGAAGTGTTAACACAACGCGGTTGATGTAGTCGTACGTCTTCACGATCCGACCGATCAAGTACCGAACGTACGGCACCTCCGAGTTCAGCACACGTTCAGCTCGATGACGTCCCTCGAACTCCGATCCAGCCGAGTGTTGAGGGAGAGTTTCGTCAGCAGGACGGCGTGGT
The DNA here is from genome assembly GCF_002575655.3 of Aegilops tauschii subsp. strangulata. Classification (NCBI taxonomy): domain Eukaryota; kingdom Viridiplantae; phylum Streptophyta; class Magnoliopsida; order Poales; family Poaceae; genus Aegilops; species Aegilops tauschii. Next base: position 8,895,735 of record NC_053039.3, read on the forward strand.
GACGATGATGATGTTCTACCGACGCAGGGCTTCGCCTAAGCACCGCTACGATATTATCGAGGTGTAATATGGCGGAGGGGGGCACCGCACACGGCTAAGAGATCAATAGATCAATTGTTGTGTCTATGGGGTGCCCCCCTGCCCCCGTATATAAAGGAGCAAGGGGGAGGCCAGCCGGCCCTTGTTGGCGCGCCAGGAGGAGGAGTCCTCCTCCTAGTAGGAGTAGGACTCCCCTCTTTCCTACTCCTACTAGGAGGGGGAAAGGAAGGGGGAGAGGGAGAAGGAAAGGGGGGCGCCCCCCCCTCTCCTAGTCCAATTCGGACCAGAGGGGGAGGGGGCGCGCGGCCCCTCCTGGCTGCCCCTCTCTCTCTCTCTCTCTCCACTAAGGCCCATAAGGCCCATTACTTCTCCCGGGGGGGTTCCGGTAACCCTCCGGCACTCCGGTTTTCTCCGAAATCACCCGGAACATTTCCGGTGTCCGAATATAGTCGTCCAATATATCAATCTTTATGTCTCGACCATTTCGAGACTCCTCGTCATCTCCGTGATCACATCCGGGACTCCGAACAACCTTCGGTACATCAAAACATATAAACTCATAATATAACTGTCATCGTAACGTTAAGCGTGCGGACCCTACGGGTTCGAGAACTATGTAGACATGACCGAGACACGTCTCCGGTCAATAACCAATAGCGGAACCTGGATGCTCATATTGGCTCCCACATATTCTACGAAGATCTTTATCGGTCAGACCGCATAACAACATACGTTGTTCCCTTTGTCATCGGTATGTTACTTGCCCGAGATTCGATCGTCGGTATCTCAATACCTAGTTCAATCTCGTTACCGGCAAGTCTCTTTACTTGTTCCGTAATACATCATCTTGCAACAAACTCTTTAGTTGCAATGCTTGCAAGGCTTAATGTGATGTGCATTACCGAGAGGGCCCAGAGATACATCTCCGACAATCGGAGTGACAAATCCTAATCTCGAAATACGCCAACCCAACAAGTACCTTCGGAGACACCTGTAGAGCACCTTTATAATCACCCAGTTACGTTGTGACGTTTGGTAGCACACAAAGTGTTCCTCCGGTAAACGGGAGTTGCATAATCTCATAGTCATAGGAACATGTATAAGTCATGAAGAAAGCAATAGCAACATACTAAACGATCAAGTGCTAAGCTAACGGAATGGGTCAAGTCAATCACATCATTCTCCTAATAATGTGATCCCGTTAATCAAATGACAACTCATGTCTATGGCTAGGAAACATAACCATCTTTGATCAACGAGCTAGTCAAGTAGAGGCATACTAGTGACACTCTGTTTGTCTATGTATTCACACAAGTATTATGTTTCCGGTTAATACAATTCTAGCATGAATAATAAACATTTATCATGAAATAAGGAAATAAATAATAACTTTATTATTGCCTCTAGGGCATATTTCCTTCAGTCTCCCACTTGCACTAGAGTCAATAATCTAGATTACACAGTAATGATTCTTACACCCATGGAGCCTTGGTGCTGATCATGTTTTGCTCGTGGAAGAGGCTTAGTCAACGGGTCTGCAACATTCAGATCCGTATGTATCTTGCAAATTTCTATGTCTCCCACCTGGACTAAATCCCGGATGGAATTGAAGCGTCTTTTGATGTGCTTGGTTCTCTTGTGAAATCTGGATTCCTTTGCTAAGGCAATTGCACCAGTATTGTCACAAAAGATTTTCATTGGACCCGATGCACTAGGTATGACACCTAGATCGGATATGAACTCCTTCATCCAGACTCCTTCATTTGCTGCTTCCGAAGCAGCTATGTACTCCGCTTCACACGTAGATCCCGCCACGACGCTTTGTTTAGAACTGCACCAACTGACAGCTCCACCGTTCAATGTAAACACGTATCCGGTTTGCGATTTAGAATCGTCCGGATCAGTGTCAAAGCTTGCATCGACGTAACCATTTACGATGAGCTCTTTGTCACCTCCATAAACGAGAAACATATCCTTAGTCCTTTTTTAGGTATTTCAGGATGTTCTTGACCGCTGTCCAGTGATCCACTCCTGGATTACTTTGGTACCTTCCTGCTAGACTTATAGCAAGGCATACATCAGGTCTGGTACACAGCATTGCATACATGATAGAGCCTATGGCTGAAGCATAGGGAACATCTTTCATCTTCTCTCTATCTTCTGCAGTGGTCGGGCATTGAGTCTTACTCAATTTCACACCTTGTAACACAGGCAAGAACCCTTTCTTTGCTTGATCCATTTTGAAATTTTTCAAAACTTTGTCAAGGTATGTGCTTTGTGAAAGTCCAATTAAGCGTCTTGATCTATCTCTATAAATCTTGATGCCCAATATATACGTAGCTTCACGGAGGTCTTTCATTGAAAAACTCTTATTCAAGTATCCCTTTATGCTATCCAGAAATTCTATATCATTTCCAATCAGCAAGATGTCATCCACATATAATATCAGAAATGCTACAGAGCTCCCACTAACTTTCTTATAAATACAGGCTTCTCCAAAAGTCTGTATAAAACCAAATGCTTTGATCACACTATCAAAGCGTTTATTCCAACTCCGAGAGGCTTGCACCAGTCCATAAATGGATCGCTGGAGCTTGCACACTTTGTTAGCTTCCTTTGGATCGACAAAACCTTCCGGTTGCATCATATACAACTCTTCTTCCAGAAATCCATTCAGGAATGCAGTTTTGACATCCATTTGCCAAATTTCATAATCATAAAATGCGGCAATTGCTAACATGATTCGGACATACTTAAGCATCGCTACGGGTGAGAAGGTCTCATCGTAGTCAATCCCTTGAACTTGTCGAAAACCTTTCGCAACAAGTCGAGCTTTATAGACAGTAACATTACCGTCAGCATCGGTCTTCTTCTTGAAGATCCATTTATATTCAATGGCTTGCCGATCATCGGGCAAGTCAACCAAAGTCCATACTTTGTTCTCATACATGGATCCCATCTCGGATTCATGGCCTCAAGCCATTTTGCGGAATCTGGGCTCACCATCGCTTCTTCATAGTTCGTAGGTTCGTCATGGTCTAGTAACATAACCTCCAGAACAGGATTACCGTACCACTCTGGTGCGGATCTTACTCTGGTTGATCTACGAGGTTCGGTAATAACTTGATCTGAAGTTTCATGATCATCATTAACTTCCTCACTAATTGGCATAGGTGTCACAGAAACTGGTTTCTGTGATGAACTACTTTCCAATAAGGGAGCAGGTACAGTTACCTCATCAAGTTCTACTTTCCTCCCACTCACTTCTTTCGAGAGAAACTCCTTCTCCAGAAAATTTCCGAATTTAGCAACAAAAGTTTTGCCTTTGGATCTGTGATAGAAGGTGTACCCAATAGTCTCCTTTGGGTATCCTATGAAGACACATTTCTCCGATTTGGGTTCGAGCTTATCAGGTTGAAGTTTTTTCACATAAGCATCGCAGCCCCAAACTTTAAGAAACGACAACTTTGGTTTCTTGCTAAACCACAGTTCATAAGGCGTCGTCTCAACGGATTTTGATGGTGCCCTATTTAACGTGAATGCAGCCGTCTCTAAAGCATAACCCCAAAACGATAGCGGTAAATCAGTAAGAGACATCATAGATCGCACCATATCTAGTAAAGTACGATTACGACGTTCGGACACACCATTACGTTGTGGTGTTCCGGGTGGCGTGAGTTGCGAAACTATTCCACATTGTTTCAAATGTAGACCAAACTCGTAACTCAAATATTGTCCTCCACGATCTGATCGTAGAAACTTTATTTTCTTGTTACGATGATTTTCAACTTCACTCTGAAATTCTTTGAACCTTTCAAATGTTTCAGACTTATGTTTCATTAAGTAGATATACCCATATCTGCTCAAATCATCTGTAAAGGTGAGAAAATAACGATATCCGCCACGAGCCTCAATATTCATTGGACCACATACATCTGTATGTATGATTTCCAACAAATCTGTTGCTCTCTCCATAGTTCCGGAGAACGGTGTTTTAGTCATCTTGCTCATGAGGCACGGTTCGCAAGTACCAAGTGATTCATAACCAAGTGGTTCCAAAAGTCCATCAGTATGGAGTTTCTTCATGCGCTTTACACCGATATGACCTAAACGGCAGTGCCACAAATAAGTTGCACTATCATTATCATCTCTGCATCTTTTGGCTTCAATATTATGAATATGTGTATCACTACTATCGAGATTCAACAAAAATAGACCACTCTTCAAGGGTGCATGACCATAAAAGATATTACTCATATAAATAGAACAACCATTATTCTCTGATTTAAATGAATAATTGTCTCGCATCAAACAAGATCCAGATATATTGTTCATGCTTAACGCTGGCACCAAATAACAATTATTTAGGTCTAAAACTAATCCCGAAGGTAGATGTAGAGGTAGCGTGCCGACCGCGATCACATCGACTTTGGAACCATTTCCCACGCGCATCGTCACCTCGTCCTTAGCCAATCTTCGCTTAATCTATAGCCCCTGTTTCGAGTTGCAAATATTAGCAACAGAACCAGTATCAAATACCCAGGTGCTACTGCGAGCATTAGTAAGGTACACATCAATAACATGTATATCACATATACCTTTATTCACCTTTGCCATCCTTCTTATCCGCCAAATACTTGGGGCAGTTCCGCTTCCAGTGACCAGTCTGCTTGCAGTAGAAGCACTCAGTCTCAGGCTTAGGTCCAGACTTGGGTTTCTTCTCCTGAGCAGCAACTTGTTTGCTGTTCTTCTTGAAGTTCCCCTTCTTCTTCCCTTTACCCTTTTTCTTGAAACTAGTAGTCTTATTGACCATCAACACTTGATGCTCCTTTTTGATTTCTACCTCCGCAGCCTTTAGCATTGCGAAGAGCTCGGGAATCATCTTATCCATCCCTTGCATATTATAGTTCATCACGAAGCTCTTGTAGCTTGGTGGCAGTGATTGAAGAATTCTGTCAATGACGCTATCATCCGGAAGATTAACTCCCAGTTGAATCAAGTGATTGTTATACCCAGACATTTTGAGTATATGCTCACTGACAGAACTATTCTCTTCCATCTTGCAGCTGTAGAACTTATTGGAGACTTCATATCTCTCAATCCGGGCATTTGCTTGAAATATTAACTTCAACTCCTGGAACATCTCATATGCTCCATGACGTTCAAAACGTCGTTGAAGACCCGGTTCTAAGCCGTAAAGCATGGCACACTGAACTATCGAGTAGTTGTCAGCTTTGCTCTGCCAAACGTTCATAACGTCTGGTGTTGCTCCTGCAGCAGGCCTGGCACCCAGCGGTGCTTCCAGGACATAATTCTTCTGTGCAGCAATGAGGATAATCCTCAAGTTACGGACCCAGTCCGTGTAATTGCTACCATCATCTTTCAACTTTGCTTTCTCAAGGAACGCATTAAAATTCAACGGAACAACAGCACGGGCCATCTATCTACAATTAACATAGACAAGCAAAATACTATCAGTTACTAAGTTCATGATAAATTCAAGTTCAATTAATCATATTACTGAAGAACTCCCACTTAGATAGACATCCCTCTAATCCTCTAAGTGATCACGTGATCCATATCAACTAAACCATGTCCGATCATCATGTGAGATGGAGTAGTTTCAACGGTGAACATCACTATGTTGATCATATCTACTATATGATTCACGCTCGACCTTTCGGTCTCCGTGTTCCGAGGCCATATCTGTTATATGCTAGGCTCGTCAAGTTTAACCTGAGTATTCCGCGTGTGCAACTGTTTTGCACCAGTTGTATTTGAACGTAGAGCCTATCACACCCGATCATCACGTGGTGTCTCAGCACGAAGAACTTTCGCAACGGTGCATACTCAGGGAGAACACTTATACTTTGATAATTTAGTGAAGGATCATCTTATAATGCTACCGTCAATCAAAGCAAGATAAGATGCATAAAAGATAAACATCACATGCAATCAATATAAGTGATATGATATGGCCATCATCATCTTGTGCTTGTGATCTCCATCTCCGAAGCACCGTCATGATCACCATCGTCATCGGCGTGACACCTTGATCTCCATCGAAGCATCGTTGTCGTCTCGCCAACTATTGCTTCTACGACTATCGCTACCGCTTAGTGATAAAGTAAAACAATTACATGGCGATTGCATTGCATACAATAAAACGACAACCATATGGCTCTTGCCAGTTGCCGATAACTCGGTTACAAAACATGATCATCTCATACAATAAAATTCAGTATCATGTCTTGACCATATCACATCACAACATGCCCTGCAAAAACAAGTTAGACGTCCTCTACTTTGTTGTTGCAAGTTTTACGTGGCTGCTACGGGCTTAGCAAGAACCGTTCTTACCTACGCATCAAAAACCACAACGATAGTTTGTCAAGTTGGTGCTGTTTTAACCTTCGCAAGGACCGGGCGTAGCCACACTCGGTTCAACTAAAGTGAGAGAGACAGACACCCGCCGGTCACCTTTAAGCAACGAGTGCTCGCAACGGTGAAACCAGTCTCGCGTAAGCGTACGCGTAATGTCGGTCCGGGCCGCTTCATCTTCACAATACCGCCGAACCAAAGTATGACATGCTGGTAAGCAGTATGACTTATATCGCCCACAACTCACTTGTGTTCTACTCGTGCATAACATCAACGCATAAAACCAGGCTCTGATACCACTATTGGGGAACGTAGTAATTTCAAAAAAATTCCTACGAACACGCAAGATCATGGTGATGCATAGCAACGAGAGGGGAGAGTGTTGTCCACGTACCCTCGTAGACCGAAAGCGGAAGCGTTAACACAACGCGGTTGATGTAGTCGTACGTCTTCACGATCCGACCGATCAAGTACCGAATGTACGGTACCTCCGAGTTCAGCACACGTTTAGCTCGATGACGTCCCTCGAACTCCGGTCCAGCCGAGTGTTGAGGGAGAGTTTCGTCAGCAGGACGGCGTGGTGACGATGATGATGTTCTACCGACGCAGGGCTTCGCCTAAGCACCGCTACGATATTATCGAGGTGTAATATGGTGGAGGGGGGCACCGCACACGGCTAAGAGATCAATAGATCAATTGTTGTGTCTATGGGGTGCCTCCCTGCCCCCGTATATAAAGGAGCAAGGGGGAGGCCGGCCGGCCCTTGTTGGCGCGCCAGGAGGAGTCCTCCTAGTAGGAGTAGGACTCCCCTCTTTCCTACTCCTACTAGGAGGGGGAAAGGAAGGGGGAGAGGGAGAAGGAAAGGGGGGCGCCGCCCCCCCTCTCCTACTCCAATTCGGACCAGAGGGGGAGGGGGCGCGCGGCCCCTCCTGGCTGCCCCTCTCTCTCTCCACTAAGGCCCATAAGGCCCATTACTTCTCCCGGGGGGTTCCGGTAACCCTCCGGCACTCCGGTTTTCTCCGAAATCACCCGGAACATTTCCGGTGTCCGAATATAGTCGTCCAATATATCAATCTTTATGTCTCGACCATTTCGAGACTCCTCGTCATCTCCGTGATCACATCCGGGACTCCGAACAACCTTCGGTACATCAAAACATATAAACTCATAATATAACTGTCATCGTAACGTTAAGCGTGCGGACCCTACGGGTTCGAGAACTATGTAGACATGACCGAGACACGTCTCCGGTCAATAACCAATAGCGGAACCTGGATGCTCATATTGGCTCCCACATATTCTACGAAGATCTTTATCAGTCAGACCGCATAACAACATACGTTGTTCCCTTTGTCATCGGTATGTTACTTGCCCGAGATTCGATCGTCGGTATCTCAATACCTAGTTCAATCTCGTTACCGGCAAGTCTCTTTACTCATTCCGTAATACATCATCTTGCAACAAACTCTTTAGTTGCAATGCTTGCAAGGCTTAATGTGATGTGCATTACCAAGAGGGCCCAGAGATACCTCTCCGACAATCGGAGTGACAAATCCTAATCTCGAAATACGCCAACCCAACAAGTACCTTCGGAGACACCTGTAGAGCACCTTTATAATCACCCAGTTACGTTGTGATGTTTGGTAGCACACAAAGTGTTCCTCCGGTAAACGGGAGTTGCATAATCTCATAGTCATAGGAACATGTATAAGTCATGAAGAAAGCAATAGCAACATACAAAACGATCAAGTGCTAAGCTAACGGAATGGGTCAAGTCAATCACATCATTCTCCTAATAATGTGGTCCCGTTAATCAAATGACAACTCATGTCTATGGCTAGGAAACATAACCATCTTTGATCAACGAGCTAGTCAAGTAGAGGCATACTAGTGACACTCTGTTTGTCTATGTATTCACACAAGTATTATGTTTCCGGTTAATACAATTCTAGCATGAATAATAAACATTTATCATGAAATAAGGAAATAAATAATAACTTTATTATTGCCTCTAGGGCATATTTCCTTCACAAGCAACCCAACTAGGTTTTCTCTTTCCTTCCTTGCTACCCCACCAAAACTGTCGGATAATTGATGTTATACTTTGACGTAAACCTCGTGGCAAGCGAAAACAAGACATAGAATATACAGGTATGGCCTGAGCGACTGATTTGATCCAGACCTCTTTCCCTGCTGCAGAAAGTAACTTATCCATCCATCCTTTGATCTTCTCCCACACCCGATCTCGGAGATATTTAAAAGTACCGTTCTTGGACTGGCCAACATCTGTTGGCATGCCAAGATAACGCTCATTTAAGGACTCATTCTGGACATGTAATGTGTTTTTGATCTCTGCCCTCAAAGAAAGCGGGCAACCTGGGCTGAAGAAGATTGATGATTTATCATTATTTATACGTTGTCCTGAAGCATTGCAATAAATCTCCAATAGGTTTGACACTGCAACCGACCCCTCTACACTAGCCTTAAAAAGCAGCAGGCTGTTATCTGCAAACAAAAGGTGGTTTATGGATGGAGCTGTTGGGGCCACCTTAATACCTGCAAGTGATGACTGTGAACTGGATTTCAGGAGGCACAAAAGGCCCTCTGCTGCAATCAAGAATAAGTAGGGGGAGATTGGGTATCCCCCTCGGATCCCTCTGGTTGGTCTGAAAGACTCGAGCTTCTCGCCATTAAAAAGAACAGAAAAGGATACTGAAGAAACCATACCCATTACTGTGTTAATCCACTACCGAGAAAAGCCCAATTTGCCCATAATGGCCTTCAGATATGTCCACTCCAGTCTATCGTATGCCTTCATCATGTCCAGCTTGAGAGCACAATAGCTGTTAGTCTTGGATTTGGACTTCTTCATGAAATGTAGGCACTCATATGCACAGATGATATTATCAGTGATTAATCTTCCCGGCACAAAAGCAGACTGATTCTCAGAGATTATGTCAGGCAAAACAACTTTCAGTTTGTTGGCTACCACTTTGGATGCAATCTTGTAGATTACGTTACACAGACCGATGAGTCAGAACTGAGAGAGTAAGGTGGGGCTTAGAACCTTTGGGATCAGAACCAAGACTGTGTCATTAATACTTTCCGGGCTTTGCTCTCCTCGTACTATGCTCAACACCACCCTCGTTACATCGTCACCACAAATGTCCCAATGATGCTGATAAAAGTGCGTCGGGTAACCATTCGGGCCCGGAGCTTTGGTGGGGAACATCTGAAACAGGGCTGTTTTCACCTCCTCCTTTGTATATTCAGCATTTAACATTGCATTCATCTCCTCCGAAACTTTCCGTGGCACGTGATTAAGTACTTCATCTATGCCCTGCACCCCTTCGGTTGTATAGAGCGTTTGATAGAACTCATTTGCCAAGCTTTTCATCTCATCCGGGTCTACGACTATAGCACCCAGGGAATTTTGTTGAGCTTTGATCAAGTTCTTTTTTCGTCTCAGACTTGCTCTCAAATGAAGAACTTTGTGTTTTTATCTCCTGCGGTCAACCAGTCGATCTGAGCCCGCTGGCGCCACATGATTTCCTCCCTATGATAAAGTTCAATCAGCCGCTCATTAACCTTGAGTTCTACATGTGATGGGCCTGTACGTAGGGGATCGCCCCGAAGCTCTTCAATCTTCTTTTTTAGGGCTTTAATCTCTTTCCGTACACTACCGAAAGTGTCATTGCTCCATCTTCCCAAATCTTTTGCTAAGTTACTGAGCTTTCCTCTCATCTCTTCCACCGTGGAACAAGGCGCACCCGCGCCCCAGCCCTGTGCAACCGCATCATTCAGGCCCTCATGCGTCTCCCACATCGTCTCGTATTTGAACTCATGTTTCCTCCTTTCAGTTTTTGCCCGGCCAAAATCTAGAAGCAGAGCAAGGTGGTCTGATGTAGCTGCCGTTTCATGCGTAATAGAGGCCAGGGGGAATCTTGCCAACCAATCAGAGTTGACTAAGGCCCTATCCAACCTGCAGCGAGTGTAGGTACCACCTGCCACCCTCTTCTCGAAAGTCCAAAACTGTCCTTTGTATCCCAAATCTATCAACATGCAAACATCAATAGTGTCTCTGAATGCTTGGATCTGAGCATTGCTACGTTGTCCAACTCCCTCATGCTCAGTTGGACATAAAACTTCATTGAAATCGCCAATACATATCCATGGGAGCGTGCTCAAAGTACTTATGTTTTTAAGAACTGTCCAAGTTTGGTGACGAAGGTGAGTTTGGGCTTCACCATAGACGCATGTCAACCTCCACTTGTCCTCCCCTTCCTCCTCAACAGATACGTCCAGATGATAGCACGGATAACCAAGAATTTCAATTTTTATTACATTATTCCAGAAAAGTCCAATGCCGCCACTACGGCCTTGACTGTCAACTGCATATGCATTATCATAGCCTATCGAGCTAGCTAGAGCTTCTACCCTACTCCCTTCTATTTGTGTCTCCACAATACATAGGAGGGTAGGGGTAAACTTCTTCGCGAAATCGCGAAGCCCTCGAACTACCGCAGGTTTACCCGCTGTTGGAAATATGCCCTAGAGGCAATAATAAAATGGTTATTATTATATTTCCTTGTTCATGATAATTGTCTATTGTTCATGCTATAATTGTGTTATCCGGAAATCGTAATACATGTGTGAATACATAGACCCGAACATGTCCCTAGTGAGCCTCTAGTTGACTAGCTCGTTGATCAACAGATAGTCATGGTTTCCTGACTATGGACATTGGATGTCATTGATAACGGGATCACATCATTAGGAGAATGATGTGATGGACAAGACCCAATCCTAAGCATAGCACAAAAGATCGTGTAGTTCGTTTGCTAGAGCTTTTCCAATGTCAAGTATCATTTCCTTAGACCATGAGATCGTGCAACTCCCGGATACCGTAGGAGTGCTTTGGGTGTACCAAACGTCACAACGTAACTGGGTGACTATAAAGGTGCACTACGGGTATCTCCGAAAGCGTCTGTTGGGTTGGCACGGATCGAGACTGGGATTTGTCACTCCGTATGACTGAGAGGTATCTCTGGGCCCACTCAGTAATGCATCATCATAAAGAGCTCAATGTGACTAAGGAGTTAACCACGGGATCATGCATTACGGTACGAGTAAAGTGACTTGCCGGTACCGAGATTGAACAAGGTATTGGGATACCGACGATCGAATCTCGGGCAAGTAACGTACCGATTGACAAAGGGAATTGTATACGGGATTGATTGAATCCTCGACATCGTGGTTCATCCAATGAGATCATCGTGGAACATGTGGGAGACAACATGGGTATCCAGATCCCGCTGTTGGTTATTGACTGGAGAGGTGTCTCGGTCATGTCTGCATGTCTCCCGAACCCGTAGGGTCTACACACTTAAGGTTCGGTGACGCTAGGGTTGTAGAGATATTAGTATGCGGAAACCCGAAAGTTGTTTGGAGTCCCGGATGAGATCCCGTACGTCACGAGGAGTTCCGGAATGGTCAGGAGGTGAAGAATTATATATAGGAAGTCCAGTTTCGGCCACCGGGAAAGTTTCGGGGGTTATCGGTATTGTACCGGGACCACCGGAAGGGTCCCGGGGGTCCATCGGGTGGGGCCACCTATCCCGGAGGGCCCCATGGGCTGAAGTGGGAGGGGAACCAGCCCCTAGTGGGCTGGTGCGCCCCCATGGGCCTCCCCCTGCGCCTAGGGTTGGAAACCCTGGGGGTGGGGGGCGCCCCACCTGGCTTGGGGGGGGGGAGTTTCCCCCCCTTGGCCGCCGCCCCCCTGTATATGGGATCCCAGGGGCCGGTGCCCCCCCAGGGGGCCTATATAAAGGGGGGAGGGAGGGCTGCTGTACCCTAGCCCCTGGCGCCTCCCTCTCCCTCCCGTGACACCTCTCCCTCCCGCTTGCGCTTGGCGAAGCCCTGCCGGGATCCCCGCTACTTCCACCACCATGCCGTCGTGCTGCTGGATCTCCATCAATCTCTCCTTCCCCCTTGCTGGATCAAGAAGGAGGAGAGGTCGCTGCTCCGTACGTGTGTTGAACACGGAGGTGCCGTCCGTTCGGCACTCGGTCATCGGTGATTTGGATCACGACGAGTACGACTCCATCAACCCCGTTCACTTGAACGCTTCCGCTCGCGATCTACAAGGGTATGTAGATGCACTCCTTTCCCCTCGTTGCTAGTATACTCCATAGATGGATCTTGGTGATGCGTAGAAAATTTTAAAATTCTGCAACGATCCCCAAGAGTGGCATCATGAGCCAGGCCTATGCGTAGTTACTATGCACGAGTAGAACACAAAGCAGTTGTGGGTGTAGATGTTGTCAATTTTTCTTGCCACTACTAGTCTTATCTTGTTTCGGCGGTATTGTGGGATGAAGCGGCCTGGACCGACCTTACACGTACGCTTACGTGAGACAGGTTCCACCGACTGACATGCACTAGTTGCATAAGGTGGCTAGCGGGTGTCTGTCTCTCCCACTTTAGTCGGAACGGATTCGATGAAAAGGGTCCTTATGAAGGGTAAATAGAAATTGGCATATCACGTTGTGGTTTTACGTAGGTAAGAAACGTTTTTGCTAAAAACCTATAGAAGCCACGTAAAAACTTGCAACAACAATTAGAGGACGTCTAACTTGTTTTTGCAGCATGTGCCTTGTGATGTGATGTGGCCAGAAGATGTGATGAATGATATATGTGATGTATGAGATTGATCATATTCTTGTAATAGGAATCACGACTTGCATGTCGATGAGTATGACAACCGGCAGGAGCCATAGGAGTTGTCTTTATTTTTTGTATGACCTGCGTGTCATTGAATAACGCCATGTAAATTACTTTACTTTATTGCTAAACGCGTTAGCCATAGAAGTAGAAGTAATCGTTGGCGTGACAACTTCATGAAGACACAATGATGGAGATCATGATGATGGAGATCATGGTGTCATGCCGGTGACGAAGATGATCATGGCGCCCCGAAGATGGAGATCAAAGGAGCAAAATGATAATGGCCATATCATGTCACTATTTGATTGCATGTGATGTTTATCATGTTTTGCATCTTATTTGCTTAGAACGACGGTAGTAAGTAAGATGATCCCTTATAATAATTTCAAGAAAGTGTTCCCCCTAACTGTGCACCGTTGCGAAGGTTCGTTGTTTCGAAGCACCACGTGATGATCGGGTGTGATAGATTCTAACGTTCGCATACAACGGGTGTTGACGAGCCTAGCATGTACAGACATGGCCTCGGAACACACGCAATACACTTAGGTTGACTTGATGAGCCTAGCATGTACAGACATGGCCTCGAAACACGGAAGACCGAAAGGTCGAGCATGAGTCGTATAGAAGATACGATCAACATGGAGATGTTCACCGATCTTAACTAGTCCGTGTCACGTGATGATCGGACACGGCCTAGTTAGCTCGGATCATGTTTCACTTAGATGACTAGAGGGATGTCTATCTGAGTGGGAGTTCATTGAATAATTTGATTAGATGAACTTAATTATCATGAACTTAGTCCAAAATCTTTACAATATGTCTTGTAGATCAAATGGCCCACGTTGCCCTCAACTTCAACGCGTTCCTAGAGAAAACCAAGCTGAAAGATGATGGCAGCAACTATACGGACTGGGTCCGGAACCTGAGGATCATCCTCATAGCTGCCAAGAAAGATTATGTCCTAGAAGCACCGCTAGGTGAAGCACCCATCCCAGAGAACCAAGACGTTATGAACGCTTGGCAATCACGTGCTGATGATTACTCCCTCGTTCAGTGCGGCATGCTTTACAACTTAGAACCGGGCCTCCAAAAGCGTTTTGAGAAACATGGAGCATATGAGATGTTCGAAGAGCTGAAAATGGTTTTCCAAGCTCATGCCCGGGTCGAGAGATATGAAGTCTCCGACAAGTTCTTCAGCTGTAAAATGGAGGAAAATAGTTCTGTTAGTGAGCACATACTCAGAATGTCTGGGTTACACAACCGCTTGTCTCAGCTGGGAGTTAATCTCCCGGATGACGCGGTCATTGACAGAATCCTTCAGTCGCTTCCACCGAGCTACAAGAGCTTTGTGATGAACTTCAATATGCAGGGGATGGAAAAGACCATTCCTGAGGTATATTCAATGCTGAAATCAGCGGAGGTGGAGATCAAAAAGGAACATCAAGTGTTGATGGTGAATAAAACCACTAAGTTCAAGAAAGGCAAGGGTAAGAAGAACTTCAAGAAGGACGGCAAGGGAGTTGCCGCGCCCGGTAAGCCAGTTGCCGGGAAGAAGTCAAAGAATGGACCCAAGCCTGAGACTGAGTGCTTTTATTGCAAGGGAAGTGGTCACTGGAAGCGGAACTGCCCCAAATACTTAGCGGACAAGAAGGCCGGCAACACCAAAGGTATATGTGATATACATGTAATTGATGTGTACCTTACCAGTACTCGTAGTAGCTCCTGGGTATTTGATACCGGTGCGGTTGCTCATATTTGTAACTCAAAACAGGAACTGCGGAATAAGCGGAGACTGGCAAAGGACGAGGTGACGATGCACGTCGGGAATGGTTCCAAGGTCGATGTGATCGCCGTCGGCATGCTGCCTCTACATTTACCTACGGGATTAGTTTTAAACCTCAATAATTGTTATTTAGTGCCAGCTTTGAGCATGAACATTGTATCTGGATCTCGTTTAATTCGAGATGGCTACTCATTTAAATCCGAGAATAATGGTTGTTCTATTTATATGAGAGATATGTTTTATGGTCATGCTCCGCTGGTCAATGGTTTATTCTTGATGAATCTCGAACGTGATGTTACACATATTCATAGTGTGAATACCCAAAGATGTAAAGTTGATAACGATAGTCCCACATACTTGTGGCACTGCCGCCTTGGTCACATTGGTGTCAAACGCATGAAGAAGCTCCATGCAGAGGGACTTTTGGAGTTTCTTGATTACGAATCATTTGACACGTGCGAACCATGCCTCATGGGTAAGATGACCAAGACTCCGTTCTCCGGAACAATGGAGCGAGCAACCAACTTATTGGAAATCATACATACCGATGTGTGCGGTCCAATGAGTGTTGAGGCTCGCGAAGGATATCGTTATGTTCTCACTCTCACTGATGACTTAAGTAGATATGGGTATGACTACCTAATGAAACACAAGTCTGAAACCTTTGAAAAGTTCAAGGAATTTCAGAGTGAGGTTGAGAATCAACGTGACAGGAAAATAAAGTTCTTACGATCAGATCGTGGTGGAGAATATTTAAGTCACGAATTTGGTACGCACTTAAGGAAATGTGGAATCGTTTCACAACTCATGCCGCCTGGAACACCTCAGCGAAACGGTGTGTCCGAACGTTGTAATCGCACTCTATTGGATATGGTGCGATCTATGATGTCTCTTACCGATCTACCGCTCTCATTTTGGGGCTATGCTTTAGAGACTGCCGCATTCACTTCAAATAGGGCTCCGTCGAAATCCGTTGAGACGACACCGTATGAATTATGGTTTGGGAAGAAACCTAAGCTGTCGTTTCTAAAAGTTTGGGGATGCGATGCTTATGTCAAGAAACTTCAACCTGAAAAGCTCGAACCCAAGTCGGAAAAATGCGTCTTCATAGGATAACCTAAGGAAACCATTGGGTATACCTTCTACCTCAGATCCGAAGGCAAGATCTTTGTTGCCAAGAACGGGTCCTTTCTGGAGAAAGAGTTTCTCTCGAAAGAATTAAGTGGGAGGAAAGTGGAACTTGATGAGGTGATAGTCACCCCTTCCGAACCGGAAAGTAGCGCAGCGCGGGAAGGTGTTCCTGTGGTGCCTACACCGACTAGGGAGGAAGTTAATGATGATGATCATGAAGCTTCGGATCAAGTTACTGCTGAACTTCGTAGGTCCACAAGGACACGTTCCGCACCAGAGTGGTACGGCAACCCTGTCCTAGAAATCATGTTGTTAGACAATGGTGAACCTTCGAACTATGAAGAAGCGATGGCGGGCCCGGATTCCGACAAATGGCTAGAAGCCATGAAGTCCGAGATAGGATCCATGTATGAAAACGAAGTATGGACTTTGACTGACTTGCCCGATGATCAGCGAGGCATAGAAAATAAATGGATCTTTAAGAAGGAGACAGACGCGGATGGTAATGTGACCATCTATAAGGCTCGACTTGTCGCTATGGGTTATCGACAAGTTCAAGGGGTTGACTACGATGAGACTCTCTCACCCGTAGCGAAGCTGAAGTCCGTCCGAATCATGTTAGCAATTGCCGCATTATATGATTATGAGATATGGCAAATGGACGTCAAAACGGCATTCCTTAACGGCTTTCTTAAGGAAGAATTGTATATGATGCAGCCGGAAGGTTTTGCGATCCTAAGAATGCTAACAAGGTATGAAAGCTCCAGCGCTCCATCTATGGGCTGGTGCAAGCATCTCGGAGTTGGAACATTCGTTTTGATGAGATGATCAAAGCGTTTGGGTTTACACAGACTTATGGAGAAGCCTGTGTTTACAAGAAAGTGAGTGGGAGCTCTGTAGTCTCTTATTATATGTGGATGACATATTATTGATGGGAAATGATATAGAATTCTTGGAAAGTATAAAGGCCTATTTGAATAAGTGTTTTTTAATGAAGGACCTTGGAGAAGCTGCTTATATATTAGGCATCAAGATCTATAGAGATAGATCAAGACGCCTCATTGGTCTTTCACAGAGTACGTACCTTGACAAGATATTGAAGAAGTTCAATATGGATCAGTCCAAGAAGGGGTTCTTGCCTGTATTGCAAGGTGTGCAATTGAGCACGGCTCAATGCCCGACCACGGCAGAAGATAGAGAAAAGATGAGTGTCATCCCCTATGCCTCGGCCATAGGGTCTATTATGTATGCCATGCTGTGTACCAGACCTGATGTAAACCTTGCCGTAAGTTTGGTAGGAAGGTACCAAAGTAATCCCGACATGGAACACTGGACAGCGGTCAAGAATATCCTAAAGTACCTGAAGAGGACTAAGGATATGTTTCTCGTTTATGGAGGTGACGAAGAGCTCGTCGTAAAGGGTTACGTCGACGCTAGCTTAGACACAGATCTGGATGACTCGAAGTCACAAACCGGATACGTGTATATTTTGAATGGAGGGGCAGTAAGCTGGTGCAGTTGCAAGCAAAGCGTCGTGGCGGGATCTACATGTGAAGCGGAGTACATGGCGGCCTCAGAGGCAGCGTAAGAAGCAATCTGGATGAAGGAGTTCATTACCGACCTAGGGGTGATTCCCAATGCGTCGGGCCCGATGACTCTCTTCTGTGATAACACTGGAGCTATTGCCCTTGCCAAGGATCCCAGGTTTCACAGGAAGACCAGGCATATCAAGCGTCGCTTCAACTCCATTCATGAAAGTGTTCAAAATGGAGACATAGATATTTGTAAAGTACATACGGACCTGAATGTAGCAGATTCGTTGACTAAACCTCTCCCTAGAGCAAAACATGATCAACACCAGAACTCTATGGGTGTTCGATTCATCACAATGTAACTAGATTATTGACTCTAGTGCAAGTGGGAGACTGTTGGAAATATGCCCTAGAGGCAATAATAAAATGGTTATTATTATATTTCCTTGTTCATTATAATTGTCTATTGTTCATGCTATAATTGTGTTATCCGGAAATCGTAATACATGTGTGAATACATAGACCACAACATGTCCCTAGTGAGCCTCTAGTTGACTAGCTCGTTGATCAACAGATAGTCATGGTTTCCTGACTATGGACATTGGATGTCATTGATAACGGGATCACATCATTAGGAGAATGATGCGATGGACAAGACCCAATCCTAAGCATAGCACAAAAGATCGTGTAGTTCATTTGCTAGAGCTTTTCCAATGTCAAGTATCATTTCCTTAGACCATGAGATCGTGCAACTCCCGGATACCGTAGGAGTGCTTTGGGTGTACCAAACGTCACAACGTAACTGGGTGACTATAAAGGTGCACTACGGGTATCTCCGAAAGCGTCTGTTGGGTTGGCACGGATCGAGACTGGGATTTGTCACTCTGTATGACTGAGAGGTATCTCTGGGCCCACTCAGTAATGCATCATCATAATGAGCTCAATGTGACTAAGGAGTTAGCCACGGGATCATGCATTACGGTACGAGTAAAGTGACTTGCCGGTAACGATATTGAACAAGGTATTGGGATACCGACGATCGAATCTCGGGCAAGTAACGTACCGATTGACAAAGGGAATTGTATACGGGATTGATTGAATCCTCGACATCGTGGTTCATCCGATGAGATCATCGTGGAACATGTGGGAGCCAACATGAGTATCCAGATCCCGCTGTTGGTTATTGACCGGAGAGGCGTCTCGGTCATGTCTGCATGTCTCCCGAACCCGTAGGGTCTACACACTTAAGGTTCGGTGACGCTAGGGTTGTAGAGATATTAGTATGAGGAAACCCGAAAGTTGTTCGGAGTCCCGGATGAGATCCCGGACGTCACGAGGAGTTCCGGAATGGTCCGGAGGTGAAGAATTATATATAGGAAGTCCAGTTTCGGCCACCGGGAAAGTTTCGGGGGTTATCGATATTGTACCGGGACCACCGGAAGGGTCCCGGGGGTCCACCGGGTGGGGCCACCTATCCCGGAGGGCCCCATGGGCTGAAGTGGGAGGGGAACCAGCCCCTAGTGGGCTGGTGCGCCCCCCATGGGCCTCCCCCTGCGCCTAGGGTTGTAAACCCTGGGGGTGGGGGCGCCCCACCTGGCTTGGGGGGGGGGAAGTTTCCCCCCGTTGGCCGCCGCCCCCCTGTAGATGGGATCCCAGGGGCCGGCGCCCCCCCAGGGGGCCTATATAAAGGGGGGAGGGAGGGCTGCTGTACCCTAGCCCCTGGCGCCTCCCTCTCCCTCCCGTGACACCTCTCCCTCCCGCTTGCGCTTGGCGAAGCCCTGCCGGGATCCCCGCTACTTCCACCACCACGCCGTCGTGCTGCTGGATCTCCATCAATCTCTCCTTTCCCCTTGCTGGATCAAGAAGGAGGAGACGTCGCTGCTCCGTACGTGTGTTGAACACGGAGGTGCCGTCCGTTCGGCACTCGGTCATCGGTGATTTGGATCACGACGAGTACGACTCCATCAACCCCGTTCACTTGAACGCTTCCGCTCGCGATCTACAAGGGTATGTAGATGCACTCCTTTCCCCTCGTTGCTAGTATACTCCATAGATGGATCTTGGTGATGCGTAGAAAATTTTAAAATTCTGCAACGATCCCCAACACCCGCTCCACGGCAGTTCCAACAGAGTGCGTTATTGGGCCTGGCAGCACTCCTCGAAGGAGCTCGCCAAATTTCTGACTGCTGAGTTGCTTCCATTGCCTTGCTCGAACCCTGTCTTGGTCCGTTTTTGCTCTCTGACTATCGGAGGACTGGTAACAGGAACAATGGCTAACTCAGCCATGATTGCATCTGTACCATCTAATCCCTCGACACCTCCCTGGTAAGACTGCTGCGGCATACGGCCGGGAACGCTCCCAGACCGACCTCTGCCACTCCCTCCGCGAGGGGCCCTCCCTTCGCATGATCCACGGCCTGAACGTCTGAACCAATCAGCTGTCAAATCCTTGACGTTGTTAATGGCTTCAAGTGTTCCCGCATCCGGATCCTCGTACTCTGCTACTTCAACAAAGCAGCCTTCCTCGTTGCTTGATGTCCCGCGGCCCTCTCCATCAGGGACCCTGAACCATCTTGCTCGCTGATCTTTGAAAATCAGCGCCGATCTAACCATCGTGATACTCTTGCCCGAAGAAACCTATTTTTCCACGGGCGGTAGAACCCTAGTTCCCTCCCTTGGCTGCCCGATCCTGGAGTCAAGGACGCCAGCGAACGACGGCCGGAGGAGAGGGCAGGGGACAGAAGTCTCCATGGCGATCGCCGCCGCCAGGAGGAAAACGAGCCCTAACGAGAGGGGACCAATTGAAACTCGTTAGCTTTTGGGGCATGTTTGGTTGCCTGCATATGGCCCAGCCTGGCCCGCGCGAGAAGAACTTGGCCCGTTTGGTTGCCTGCGTTTATTGTGATGCCTGCATCACACGGAACTTAAAGCACGTCCAGGCCAGGCCCAGGGGAAACGCCCGAATCGGCAGTAGCTCGCGAGTCTGGCTCGGGCGAGGCAGGGGAGGGCGACGCGCTTCTCTCCTCGTGCGACCAGGGAGATGGCACGAGCTCGCCCGCGTCGTCGAAAAATCGGCGGGAGGATTTCGGCTCACCTCCCGCCGAGTCCACCCCTATTTAGCCCCCTCCCTCACCGTCCCAACTCCCGCCACCATTCTGCCTTCGTTTGAGCTTTCCCGGCGACGCGCATCGGCACAGACGAGCAGGTAAGTGCCGCATCTTCATCGGCCGGCGGTCCACGGCATCGGCGCTCCTTCACCGGCCAGCGTTGATCTTCTACGACTGTCCCCCTTGTCCTTGAGCTGCAGCCATGGCCTCTGTGAGTTCAATCCCCCTTTCTCTCTGTTCCTTCTAGTTAGATCTGAGCTGCAGCTAGGGTTTTATCTAGATGCATGGTTGATTAGTGGTCTGATCTGTGAGCTCATATGGTTGATTGCTATGCCGCGGTTGCAATTTGTGGTAGGGCTAGATGTTCAAGCATGTGGTAGGCTAGATTAGTAGTAGAGTTTGAAGTTGAACCTTGTGCTTGTGTTGATTTGTGCTTAGATCTGTGATTTGTAGCATGCTGTTTGTTGTAGATGTATGTCCGTGCTCATAGATTGTTTGGTATGCTTAGTATGATAGCGATGAACCATATGTGCTTAGTATGATAGTGATGAACCATGTACATGTATGCTCCTGCTTTCATGGATTGTCCGGTATGTTGTGTGCTATGCTTATTGTCAATGTGTGCTACGATTGTAGGACATGACCACGCAGACGCAAGATCTTAGTCAGGCCCTTGTCCTGTCCGACAACCGGTTTGCTCCATCGTTTGTCGAGGACTCGCAGCCTATGTCCGAGATGGCACCTGATTCAGAGGTGTTCGCGTCTGATTCCCTCTATGTGCCGGTAGTGCTCGTCGAGCCAACTCCTGCTGCTGCTGCCGCCGCTACACTCAAGGTAGCAACAACAAAGGCAAAGAAGGATGGTAGGTCGAACAACATGAAGTGGCAGCCGTTCATGTCGACGTTCGTGTTGAACAAGATGTGTGAGCTCATCCCTAGTGGAGTTAGGACTGACAAGGGCTTCAAGGAGGTGCACTTGAACACCGTTGCGAAGCAGGTGTTCGAGTTGTGTGGGCAGGAGGTGTCTGCCACCCAGGTGTACAACCACCCGAGGAAGTGGAGAGGTCGATGGATCCAAGTGTCCAAGCCGAGAGACCTTAGCGGCGCCTCATGGGATGAGAACACTTGCTCCATAGTTCTGGACGCAGAGCACTACACCGGCCATGTCGCGGTTAGCTCACAGCCGTCTTCCTTTTCATACTGTCCACCATTGCCTACTCCTAATTGCAACTAAAAACACTTGTGTTTCATTCTTAGGACCAACCAAGGGACGCTGAGTTCCTCAACACACACATACAGAACTATAGCCAGATGCAGGACATCTTCTCCTTCGGGCTGGCAACTGGGAAGCATGCCATGGGCTCGGGGGAGCCTCTTGGTTCTCCCATGTCAGACTTCCCTGGGACCCCGGACGTCGAGGTCCTTGATGGCCCTGACAAGCCCTTCGTGAAGCCCTTCGACAAGCCATTTGACCCCATCCATGATAGGAAGAGGAAGAGAGGAGGCCTGATGGAGGAGGAGATCAATGTCTTTTGCAGCATGACTGAGGCGGTGAAGGAGGTGGCAACACCCATCAGGGAGTGCAAGCCCCTCGACGTCCACCCTGACCTGTATGATGCTGTCATGACCCAGGGTGGCTTCAGCGACGAGGCTCTCATGGCAGCTCTCAGCCACCTGCTTGACAACAAGGCCCAGGGTGTTGGGTTCGTTGCCTTGGCAGACGCTCATAGGGTGATGTGGCTCAGGAGCTGGCTGGGCAAGCACTACTACTAGAGTAGTGCTGCCTGTGAGCATGCATGATCCCCGACGGTGATGGCGGTGGCGACGACGACGATGATGACGATGACGGCGTACATTTTGTGTAGTTAGGGCTGAAAAACTATTTGATGGTCTGTATATTTTGGTGAGGTGGTATATACTAACCCCTCACGCTGATGATGAACTTGCGGTGGTACGACGCCACCCTCTTTTGGATGTGGTGGTAGGTTAACACCAAGGTAGTGTTGGGGAACACAGTATTTCAAAAAATTTCCTACGATCACACAAGATCTATCTAGGAGATGCATAGCAACGAGCAGGGAGAGTGTGTCCACGTACCCTCGTAGACCAAAAGTGGAAGCGTTATGACAACACGGTTGATATAGTCGTACGTCCTCACGATCCGACCGATCCTAGCACCGAAGGTACGACGCCTCCGCGATCTGCACACGTTCAGCTCGGTGACGTCCCACGAACTCTAGATCCAGCTGAGGTCGAGGGAGAGTTTCGTCAGCACGACGGCGTGATGACGGTGATGATGAAGTTACCGACGCAGGGCTTCTCCTAAGCACTACAACGATATGACCGAGGTGGAAATCTGTGGAGGGGGGCACCGCACACGGCTAAACAATCAACTTGCGTGTCTTTGGGGTGCCCCCTCCCACGTATATAAAGGAGGGAGGGAGGAGGAGGCCGGCCAAGGGGTGGTGCGCCCAAGGGGGGGAGTCCTACTCCAAGTATGTTTGGCTCCCGCCTTTCCTATTCCTATTAGGAGAAGAAGGAAGGAGGAGGAGAGAAGAAGGAAAGGGGGGCCGACCCCCCAAACCTCTAACCAATTCGGTTTGGGCCTAGGGGGGCGCGCCCCACCACTTGCCCGGTGCCTCCTATCTCCACTAGGGCCATTAAGGCCCATTGACTCCTCGGGGGTTCCGGTAACCTCCCGGTACTCCAAAAAATATCTGATACACTTCGGAACCCTTCCGGTGTCCGAATATAACCTTCCAATATATCAATATTTATATCTCGACCATTTTGAGACTCCTCGTCATGTCCGTGATCTCATCCGGGACTCTGAACAACCTTCGGTCATCAAAACACATAAATTCATAATACAAATCGTCATCGAACGTTAAGCGTGCGGACCCTACGGGTTCGAGAACTATGTAGACATGACCGAGACACATCTCCGGTCAATAACCAATAGCGGAACCTGGATGCTCATATTGGATCCTAGATATTCTACGAAGATCTTTACCGCATAACAACATACGTTGTTCCCTTTGTCATCGGTATGTTACTTGCCCGAGATTCGATCATCGGTATCCTCATACCTAGTTCAATATCGTTACCAGCAAGTCTCTTTACTCGTTCTATAATGCATCATCCCGCAACTAACTCATTAGTCACATTGCTTGCAAGGCTTATAGTGATGTGCATTACCGAGAGGGCCCAGAGATACCTCTCCGATACACGGAGTGACAAATCCTAATCTCGATCTATGCCAACCCAACAAACACCTTCGGAGACACCTGTCAAGCATCTTTATAATCACCCAGTTACGTTGTGACATTTGATAGCACACTAAGTGTTCCTCCGATATTCGGGAGTTGCATAATCTCATAGTCATAGGAACATGTATAAGTCATGAAGAAAGCAATATCAATAAAACTGAATGATCAACATGCTAAGCTAACGGATGGGTCTTGTCCATCACATCATTCTCTAATGAAGTGATCCCGTTCATCAAATGACAACACATGTCTATGGTCATGAAACTTAACCATCTTTGATTAATGAGCTAGTCTAGTAGAGGCATACTAGGGACACTTTGTTTTGTCTATGTATTCACACATGTATCAAGTTTCCGATTAATACAATTCTAGCATGAATAATAAACATTTATCATGATATAAGGAAATAAAATAATAACTTTATTATTGCCTCTAGGGCATATTTCCTTCAGTCTCCCACTTGCACTAGAGGCAATAATCTAGTTCACATCGTCATGTGATTTAACACTAACATTTCACATCTTTATGTGATTAACATCCATAGTTCACATCGCTATGTGACCAACACTCAAAAGGTTTACTAGATTCAATAATCTAGTTCACATCACTATGTGATTAACACCCAAGAGTAATAAGGTATGATCATGTTTTGCCTGTGACAGAAATTTTAGTCTACGGGTCTGCAACATTCAGATCCGTATGTATTTTGCAAATTTCTATGTCTACAATGCTCTGCACGGAGCTACTCTAGCTAATTGCTCCCACTTTCAATATTTATCTAGATTGAGACTTAGAGTCATCCTGATCAGTGTTAAAGCTTGCATAGACATAACTCTTTATCACCTCCATAACCGAGAAATATTTCTTTATTCCACTAAGGATAATTTTGACCGTTGTCCAGTGATCCACTCCTGGATCACTATTGTACCCTCTTGCCAAACTCATGGTGAGGTACACAATAGATCTGGTACACAGCATAGCATACTTTATAGAACCTATGACTGAGGCATAGGGAATGACTTTTCATTCTCTTTATATTTTTTGCCGATGGTCGGGTTTTGAGTCTTTACTCAACTTCACACCTTGCATCATAGGCAAGAACTCCTTCTTTGACTATTCCATTTTGAACTACTTCAAAAACTTGTCAAGGTATGTACTCATTGAAAAAATTTATCAAGCGTTTTGATCTATCTCTATAGATCTTGATGCTCAATATGTAAGCAACTTCACCGAGGTCTTTCTTTGAAAAACTCCTTTCAAACACTCCTTTATGCTTTCCAAAAAATTCTTCATCATTTCCGATCGACAATATGTCATTCACATATACTTATCAGAAAGGCTGTAGTGCTCCCACTCACTTTCTTGTAAATGCAGGCTTCACCGCAAGTCTGTATAAAACTATATGCTTTGATCAACTTATCAAAGCGTATATTCCAACTCCGAGATGCTTGGACCAGTCCATAGATGGATCGCTGGAGCTTGCACATTTTGTTAGCACCTTTAGGACTGACAAAACCTTTCTGGTTGCATCATATATAACTCTACTGTAAGAAATCCATTAAGGAATGCAGTTTTGACATCCATTTGCCAAATTTCATAAAATGCAACAATTGCTAACATGATTCAGACAGA
Organism: Aegilops tauschii subsp. strangulata; assembly: GCF_002575655.3. Lineage (NCBI taxonomy): Eukaryota > Viridiplantae > Streptophyta > Magnoliopsida > Poales > Poaceae > Aegilops > Aegilops tauschii. The sequence continues at coordinate 8,921,334 of NC_053039.3, forward strand.
CTTAAGCATCGCTACGAGTGAGAAAATCTTATCGTAGTCAACACCTTGAACTTGTCGAAAACTTTTTGCAACAATTCGAGCTTTGTAGATAGTAACACTACTATCAGCGTCCGTCTTCCTCTTGAAGATCCATTTATTCTCCATGGCTTGCCGATCATCGGGCAAGTCAACCAAAGTCCACACTTTGTTCTCATACATGGATCCCATCTCAGATTTTATGGCCTCAAGCCATTTCGCGGAATCTGGGCTCATCATCGCTTCCTCATAGTTCGTAGGTTCGTTATGGTCTAGTAACATGACGTCCAGAATAGGATTACCGTATCACTCTGATGCGGATCTTACTCTGGTAGATCTACGAGGTTCAGCAGTAACTTGATCTGAAGTTTCATGATCACTATCCTTAGCTTCCTCACTAATTGGTGTAGGAATCACTGGAACTGATTTCTGTGATGAACTACTTTCCTATTCGGGAGAAGGTACAATTACCTCATCAAGTTCTACTTTCCACCCACTCACTTCTTTCGAGAGAAACTCCTTCTCTAGAAAGTATCCATTTTTAGCAACGAATATCTTGCCTTCGGATCTGTGATAGAAGGTGTACCCAACAGTTTCCTTTGGGTATCCTATGAAGACAAATTTCTCCGATTTGGGTTTTGAGCTTATCAGGTTGAAACTTTTTTCACATAAGCATCGCCGCCCCAAACTTTAAGAAACGACAGCTTAGGTTTTTGCCAAACCACAGTTCATATGGTGTCGTCTCAATGGATTTAGATGGTGCCCTATTTAACGTGAATGCAGTTGTCTCTAATGCATAACCCCAAAACGATAGCGGTAAATCAATAAGAGACATCATAGATCCCACCATATCTAATAAAGTGCAGTTATGACATACGGACACACCATTACACTGTGGTGTTCCGGGTGGCGTGAGTTGCGAAATTATTCCACATTGTTTCAAATGAAGACCAAACTCGTAACTCAAATATTCTCCTCCATGATCAGATCGTAGAAACTTTATTTTCTTGTTACAATGATTTTCTACTTCACTCTGAAATTCTTTGAACTTTCCAAATGTTTCAGACTTATGTTTCATTAAGTAGATATACCCATATCTGCTCAAATCATCTGGGAAGGTCAGAAAATAACGATACCCGCCGTGAGCCTCAACACTCATCGGACCGCATACATCAGTATGTATTATTTCCAATAACTCAGTTGCTCGCTCCATTGTTCCGGAGAACGGAGTTTTAGTCATCTTGCCCATGAGGCATGGTTCGCAAGCATCAAGTGATTCATAATCAAGTGATTCCAAAAGCCCATCAGTATGGAGTTTCTTCATGCGCTTTACACCAATATGACCTAAACGGCAATGCCACAAATAAGTTGCACTATCATTATTAACTTTGCATCTTTTGGCTTCAATATTTATGAATATGTGTATCACTACGATCGAGATTCAATAAACCATTTATATTGAGTGTATGACCATAGAAGGTTTTATTCATGTAAATAGAACAACAATTATTCTTTGACTTAAATAAATAACCGTATTGCAATAAACATGATCCAATCATATTCTGCTCAACGCAAACACCAAATAACATTTATTTTAGGTTCAACACTAATCCCGAAGGTAAAGGGAGTGTGCGATGGTGATCTTATCAACCTTGGAATCACTTCCAACACACATCATCACCTCGCCCTTAACTAGTCTCTGTTTATTTTGCAACTCCTATTTCGAGTTACTACTCTTAGCAACTGAACCAGTATCAAATACCGAGGGGTTGCTATAAACACTAGTAAAGTACACATCAATAACATGTATATCCAATATACCTTTGTTCACTTTGCCATCCTTCTTATCCGCCAAGTATCTAGGGCAGTTCCACTTCCAGTGACTATTTCCTTTGCAGTAGAAGCACTCAGTTTCAGGCTTGGGTCTAGCTTTGGGGTTCTTCATGGGAGTGGCAACTTGCTTGCCATTCTTTCTTGAAGTTCCCTTTCTTTTCATTTGCCCTTTTAGTTGAAACTAGTGGTCTTGTCAACCATCAACACTTGATGCTTTTTCTTGATTTCTACCTTTGCCGATTTCAGCATCGCGAAGAGCTCGGGAATCGTTTTTGTCATCCCTTGCATATTATAGTTCATCACGAAGTTCTAGTAGCTTGGTGATAGTGACTAGAGAATACTATCAATCACTATATTATCTGGAAGATTAACTCAAACTTGATTCAAGTGATTGTTGTACCCAGACAATCTGAGCACATGCTCACTGGTTGAGCTATTCTCCTCCATCTTGTAGGCAAAGTACTGTCAGAGGTCTCATACCTCTTGACACGGGCATGAGTCTGAAATACTAATTTCAACTCTTGGAACATCTTATATGCTCCATGACGTTCAAAACGTTTTTGAAGTCCCGGTTCTAAGCCGTAAAGCATGGTGCACTAAACTATCAAGTAGTCATCATACCGAGCTTTGCCAAACGTTCATAACGTCTGTATCTGCTCCTGCAATAGGTCCGTCACCTAGCGGTGCATCAAGGACATAATACTTCTGTGCAACAATGAGGATAATCCTCAGATCACGGACCTAGTCCGCATCATTGCTACTATCATTTTTCAACTTATTTTTCTCTAGGATCATATCAAAAATAAACGTGGAGCTACTTCGCAAGCTATTGATCTACAACATAGATATGCAAATACTATCAGGACTAAGTTCATGATAAATTAAAGTTCAATTAATCATATTACTTAAGAACTCCTTAGATAGACATCCCTCTAATCATCTAAATGATCACGTGATCCAAATCAACTAAACCATGTCCGGTCATCACGTGAGATAGAGTAGTTTTCAATGGTGAACATCACTATGTTGATCATATCTACTATATGATTCACACTCGACCTTTCGGTCTCAGTGTTCCGAGGCCATATCTGCATATGCTAGGCTCGTCAAGTTTAACCCGAGTATTCTGCATGTGCAAAACTGGCTTGCACCCATTGTATGTGAACGTAGAGCTTATCACACCCGATCATCACGTGGTGTCTCAGCATGAAGAACTGTCGCAACGGTGCATACTTAGGGAGAACACTTATACCTTGAAATTTAGTGAGGGATCATCTTATAATGCTACCACCGTACTAAGCAAAATAAGATGCATAAAGGATAAACATCACATGCAATCAATAGAAGTGATATGATATGGCTATCATCATCTTGTGCCTTTGATCTCCATCTCCAAAGCACCGTCATGATCACCATCGTCACCGGTTGACACCTTGATCTCCATAGAAGCATCGTTGTCGTCTCGCCAACTATTGCTTCTACGACTATCGCTACCGCTTAGTGATAAACTAAAGCAATTACATGGCGATTGCATTTCATACAATAAAGCGACAACCATATGACTCCTGCCAGTTGCCGATAACTGTGTTACAAAACATGATCATCTCATACAACAGTTTATATAATCACGTCTTGACCATATCACATCACAACATGCCCTGCAAAAACAAGTTAGACGTCCTCTACTTTGTTGTTGCAAGTTTTACGTGGCTGCTACAGGCTTAGCAAGAACCGTTCTTACCTACGCATCAAAACCACAACGATTTTTCGTCAAGTTTGCTGTTTTAACCTTCAACAAGGACCGGGCGTAGTCACACTCGATTCAACTAAAGTTGGAGAAACAGACACACACTAGCCACCTGTGTGCGAAGCACATCGGTAGAACCAGTCTCGCGTAAGCATACGCGTAATGTCGGTCTGAGCCGCTTCATCCAACAATACCGCTGAATCAAAGTATGACATGCTGGTAAGCAATATGACTATTATCGCCCACAACTCTTTGTGTTCTACTCGTGCATATAACATCTACGCATAGACCTGGCTCGGATGCCACTGTTGGGGAACGCAGTATTTCAAAAAATTTCCTACGATCATGCAAGATCTATCTAGGAGATGCATAGCAACGAGCGGGGAGAGTGTGTCCACGTACCCTCGTAGACCAAAAGCGGAAGCGTTATGACAACGCGGTTGATGTAGTCATACGTCCTCACGATCCGAGCACCGAAGGTACGACGCCTCCGCAATCTGCACACGTTCAGCTCGGTGACGTCCCACGAACTCTAGATCCAGCTGAGGTCGAGGGAGAGTTTCGTCAGCACGACGGCGTGATGACGGTGATGATGAAGTTACCGATGCAGGGCTTCGCCTAAGCACTACAACGATATGACCGAGGTGGAAATCTGTGGAGGGGGGCACCGCACACGGCTAAACAATCAACTTGTGTGTATTTGGGGTGCCCCCTCCCACGTATATAAAGGAGGGAGGGAGGAGGAGGCCGGCCAAGGGGTGGGGTGCCCAAGGGGGGGAGTCCTACTCCAAGTAGGTTTGGCTCCCCCCTTTCCAATTCCTATTAGGAGAAGGAGGAAGGAGGAGGAGAGAAGAAGGAAAGGGGGGGCCGGCCCCCCAAACCTCTAACCAATTCGGTTTGGGCCTAGTGGGTGCGCCCCACCACTTGCGCGCTGCCTCCTATCTCCACTAGGGCCCATTAACGCCCACTGACTCCCCGGGGGGTTCCGGTAACCTCCCGGTACTCCGAAAATATCTGATACACTTCGGAACCCTTCCGGTGTCCGAATATAACCTTCCAATATATCAATATTTATGTCTCGACCATTTCGAGACTCCTCGTCATGTCCGTGATCTCATCCGGGAATCCGAACAACCTTCGGTCATCAAAACACATAAAATCATATTACAAATCGTCATCGAACGTTAAGCGTGCGGACCCTACGGGTTCGAGAACTATGTAGACATGACCGAGACACATCTCCGGTCAATAACCAATAGCGGTACCTGGATAATCATATTGGCTCCTACATATTCTACGAAGATCTTTATCGGTCAAACCGCATAACAACATACGTTGTTCCCTTTGTCATCGGTATGTTACTTGCCCGAGATTCGATCATCGGTATCCTCATACCTAGTTCAATCTCATTACCGGCAAGTCTCTTTACTCATTTTGTAATGCATCATCCCGCAACTAACTCATTAGTCACATTGTTTGCAAGGCTTATAGTGATGTGCATTACCAAGAGGGCCCAGAGATACCTCACCGATACACGGAGTGACAAATCCTAATCTCGATCTATGCCAACCCAACAAACACCTTCAGAGACACCTGTAGAGCATCTTTATAATCACCCAGTTACGTTGTGACATTTGATAGCACACTAAGTGTTCCTCCGGTATTCGGGAGTTGCATAATCTCATAGTCATAGGAACATGTATAAGTCATGAAGAAAGCAATAGCAATAAAACTGAACGATCAACATGCTAAGCTAACGGATGGGTCTTGTCCATCACATCATTCTCTAATGATGTGATCCCGTTCATCAAATGACAACACATGTCTTTGGTCAGGAAACTTAACCATCTTTGATTGACGAGCTAGTCTAGTAGAGGCATACTAGGGACACTTTGTTTTGTCTATGTATTCACACATGTATCAAGTTTCCGGTTAATACAATTCTAGCATGAATAATAAACATTTATTATGATATAAGGAAATAAAATAATAACTTTATTATTGCCTCTAGGGCATATTTCCTTCAGGTAGTGCTAGGTAGAACTTGCTATGCCGTATTATCATGCATGCTTTACTTCTTCTCTTGTGCTCCATTGTTGTTTGTGTGCTACTTTGCTTGCTAGTTGTGTGCTCCATTGTTTTGTTGCTTCAACCCTTGCTCTTGTGCATTGCTAGGGCAAGTGGTATGTCGTGTTCATCTGTAAGGCTCCAGGGGTTTATAGTTCATGGGAAGAAGCCAGTGCACAAGTGGCATCGTATAGCAACAGCAGCTATAGAGGGTTCAAGACTAGGCAGGCAGCAGAACAAGCTTACTCCGACTAGGTGCGAAAGCACGGAAACAGCAGTGTTGATAGTGGCAAGGTTGGAGGTGTCAAAGTGAAGGCGCTAAGGTGGATCGTCAGTTTGGGCTGAAGCTGAAGAACTTCATCATCTTCGCCCAGTTCATCGCCATTGCTTTGTTGTGGCGTTGGTGTGCTACGTGTGATCATTGTGAGTAAGCTCACCAACTAGGGTACAAGGTAAGCACAACATGTACGCCGTATGCAACCAAACGTCGTGTTCATGTACCGCTTGGGCCAATGCGGGCAACCAAACAAAGTGCACTTGCGTATTACCTAATGCAGGGACACTCAGGCAACCAAAGAACTTGCAGATGGCGTATTAGGGCCTGTTTTTGCTCAACCAGGCTGGGTTGAGAAGTGTATGCGATGCAGGAACTGTTCACAACGGCAACCAAACACGCCCTTGATGGTTTATGCTTGTACCAAAATAAAGTCTTATATTCCACACAAAGGGACTAGTACTTTATAAGGGCATCTTCAACGTTGACCCTCAAACCGTCCGGACCGCGCGGTCCGGACGTATTTTGCTATCCAACGCGGTGTTGTATCAGTCCTAACGCACTTTTTCCGCAAACCGGAGACAAAGTGGGGAGAGGGGGTTTGCAGGCGTCCGGACCGCTGCCACGTCCGCGTCTGGCAACCGTGGCCCATCCAAAACCCTCCTCCCTCGCCCGTGTGTGTTCCTGTCCGGCGCCGGCTCACCGCATTCATGCCGCTGTAGAGCGGCCGCTCCACATTGATGCTGGCCTGAAGCGGATGCGACCTCTCACTAGCGTCATCACTGAGGCGGCACGGCGGCCGAGAGAGCGCAGCCCGCTGCACGTCCGGCTGAACACGCCTCCTCACCTGTCTCCATTAAAGCCGCGCGTGTGCCGAGAAACCTACTCCGGCCACACGTTCGTTCGCGAACTGGCCGGTATTAAACACAATGTCGTTTGGCTTCTCGCTCCATCGGCTATTTAAAAGAGCCCAAACACGGGGCGAGAACCACACCACAACTCCGCTCCTCATCTCCTCCTTGCGCCGTATTCTCCACACTCTGCATGGCACATTAAAAAATCTGGCGAGCAGGAAGAGGGGTTCTCCATCATGAATACCAGCTGGGTGGCCCATCGAGCCCGCCGGATACGAGCTATCCATCAGTACCACGAGCGAGGTTGCGGGCTGGTGCACAGAGGAACAAGTGACCGCTCCAAGCCGGCGCATGTGTTAGGGCATATTTATCCCTTAGTAGTTTGTGTGATTGATGACAATGCTTTTGCGGACTAATCGTGTGCAGTGAGCATTTCAGATATACTATGTCTAAGCACAAGATGATTTGGTTCCCCTCGGAGCTTATTGAAGACGACATTTCTCTACGTTTCTTTTCGGTGGATTTGAGTCATAGGAAAGCCGTACTATTAAGAGGGGGTTGAAGGAAATATGCCCTAGAGGCAATAATAAAGTTATTATTTGTTTCCTTATATCATGATAAATGTTTATTATTCATGCTAGAATTGTATTAACCGGAAACATAATACTTGTGTGAATACATAGACAAACAGAGTGTCACTAGTATGCCTCTACTTGAGTAGCTCGTTGATCAAAGATGGTTATGTTTCCTAGCCATTGACATGAGTTGTCATTTGATTAACGGGATCACATCATTAGGAGAATGATGTGATTGACTTGACCCATTCCGTTAGCTTAGCACACGATCGTTTAGTATTCTGCTATTGCTTTCTTCATGACTTATACATGTTCCTATGACTATGAAATTATGCAACTCCCGTTTACCGAAGGAACACTTTGTGTGCTACCAAACGTCACAACGTAACTGGGTGATTATAAAGGTGCTCTACAGGTGTCTCCAAAGGTACTTGTTGGGTTGGCGTATTTCGAGATTAGGATTTGTCACTCCGATTGTCGGAGAGGTATCTCTGGGCCCACTCGGTAATGGACATCACTTAAGCCTTGCAAGCATTGCAACTAATGAGTTAGTTGCGGGATGATGTATTACAGAATGAGTAAAGAGACTTGCCGGTAACGAGATTGAACTAGGTATTGAGATACCGACGATCAAATGTCGGGCAAGTAACATACCGATGACAAAGGGAACAACGTATGTTGTTATGGGGTCTGACCGATAAAGATCTTCGTAGAATATATAGGAGCCAATATGAGCATTCAGGTTCCGCTATTGGTTATTGACCGGAAACGTGTCTCAGTCATGTCTACATAGTTCTCGAACCCGTAGGGTCCGCACGCTTAAAGTTTCGATGACAGTTATATTATGAGTTTATATGTTTTGATGTACCGAAGGTTGTTTGGAGTCTCGGATGTGATCACAGACATGACGAGGAGTCTCGAAATGGTCGAGACATGAAGATTGATATATTGGACGACTATATTCGGACACCAGAATGGTTCCGGGGTTATCGGATATATACTGGAGTACCGAGGGGTTACCGGAACCCCCCGGGGGATTAATGGGCCTACATGGGCCTTAGTGGAGAAGAGGAGGGGCGGCCAGGGCAGGCCGCGCGCCCCCTTCCCCTCTAGTCCGAATTGGACAAGGAGGGGGGGGGCGGCGCCCCCCTTTCCTTCTTCTCCTCCTCCTCCACTAGTAGAAAAGAGGGCTTTGGTTCAGGCCGGGTCAGCCCATTAGTCCCAGTTCAGTCCAGAACCGGGACCCATGGGGGCACTGGTCCCGGTTCGTGAGGCCAGGGGCCTGCCGGGCCTCATGGGGGCATTGGTCCCGGTTCGTCTGGCCCCTTTGGTCCCGGTTGGTGGGACAAACCGGGACCAATGGGCCTCGCTCCTGGCCCACCACCATTGGTCCCGGTTGGTGGCTTGAACCGGGACCACAGGCTGCCCTTTAGTCCCAGTTCATACCATGAACCGGGACCAATGAGGTGCCTATATATACCCCTCGCCCGCGAGCAGAAAACTCCAGTGCTCTGTTTTTCTCTGGCCGGCGAGGGGAGGGCTTTGTGGTGCTCTACCTCACCTCCTATGCACATGAGGTGTTCGATGAAATGCCCGAGCCACACTAGTTAAGCTTTCTCGTCTCGAAGCTCGACCTCAAAGCTCCATTTCCTCGAGATTTGTCTAGGTTTAGCGGCCCGTCACGTCCCATTCCCGTCTTCACCGCCGTCGATCGCCCGCGCTGATCTCGTCGCCGGCACCACCGTGGTGAGCCTCTTGTTCTTATCTTCTTTCCGAAAGAAAAAAAATTCTTACTTTAGATAGATACTTGTCTAATTTTCTTACTATTTTATTGCTTGTTATTATATCGTGCGATGGTTTTGGTATCCGCCCCCGTCGGCCCTCGTCCTGTCTATGATTCGGATGTGGTATATATTATCTTTATAACTATTGGTTCATTTATTGTTTATGAAAATTATGCCGACCAACGTGACATAGATTTTATTTATCTAGGAGGTATGTGAACCGGAAATTCCAACCGACCCTATTGTCGAGAGGTTAAATTTAGTTGAAGAAGAAAACAATTTCTTGAAGGAAAAAATAAAAAAAATTGACGAGGAGAAGATGATATTGGAGTTGCATGTTGCGGATGTCGTCGATGATCACAAGATCAAGATGGATGCAATGCGCTTGAAGATTAGAAAGATTAGAAAATATGCCATTCATACTGAGGCTTGGTATCATTATGCCATTGGATCAATTGTTACCTAAATAGTTTCAATGTATGGTTTAATTAATTAGATGCTCTGGAGAGCTATATGTTGTTAGATGAGAACTATGTATGTACTTTGGTTTTAATGTGATGATGAACTTCTATTAATTTGGTCACTTAATTATCTATTCATGATGTTCTATAATGGTTTTTGACACACTTAATTATATATAATGCACGCAGATAAACCGGCAATGGATATACGGTGACAGACACACCTCCGAGTACATTAAGGGCGTGCATGATTTTCTCGAAGTGGCTGAGGCAAACAAGCAGAATGGTTTTATGTGTTATCCATGCCCTAAATGCGGGAATACGAAGTCTTACTCTGACCGGAAAATCCTTCATACCCACCTGCTTTACAAGGGTTTCATGCCGCACTATAATGTTTGGACGAGGCATGGAGAAATAAGGGTTATGATGGAAGACGGCAAAGAAGAAGAGGACGATGACAACTATGTGCCCCCTGAATACGGTGATGCTGCAACGGGGGAAGCTGCTGAAGATCAAGAGGAACCAGACGATGTGCCCAATGATGCTGCAACGGGGGAAGCTGCTGAAGATCAAGAGGAACCAGTGCCCGATGATGATGATCTCCGCCGGGTCATTGTCGATGCAAGGACGCAATGCGAAAGTCAAAAGGAGAAGCTGAAGTTCGATCGCATGTTAGAGGATCACAAAAAAGGGTTGTACCCCAATTGCGAAGATGGCAACACAAAGCTCGGTACCGTACTGGAATTGTTGCAGTGGAAGGCAGAGAATGCTGTGCCTGACAAAGGATTTGAGAAGCTATTGAAAATATCGAAGAAGAAGCTTCCAAAGGATAACGAATTGCCCGACAGTACATATGCAGCAAAGAAGGTCGTATGCCCTCTAGGATTAGAGGTGCAGAAGATACATGCATGCCCTAATGACTGCATCCTCTACCGCGGTGCGTACAAGGATTTGAACGCATGCCCGGTATGCGGTGCATTGCGGTATAAGATCAGACGAGATGACCCTGGTGATGTTGACGGCGAGCCCCCCAGGAAGAGGGTTCCTGCGAAGGTGATGTGGTATGCTCCTATAATACCACGGTTGAAACGTCTGTACAAAAACGAAGAGCATGCCAAGTTGATGCGATGGCACAGTGAGGACCGTAAGAAAGACGAGAAGTTGAGAGCACCCGCTGACGGGTCGCAGTGGAGAAAAATCGAGAGAAAGTACTGGGCTGAGTTTGCAGGTGACCCAAGGAACGTATGGTTTGGTTTAAGCACGGATGGCATTAATCCTTTCGGGGAGCAGAGCAGCAATCATAGCACCTAGCCCGTGACTCTATGTATGTATAACCTTCCTCCTTGGATGTGCATGAAGCGGAAGTTCATTATGATGCCAGTTCTCATCCAAGGCCCTAAGCAACCCGCAACGACATTGATGTGTACCTAAGGCCATTAGTTGAAGAACTTTTACAGCTGTGGAATGGAAACGGTGTACGTACGTGGGATGAGCACAAACAGGAGGAATTTAACCTGCACGCATTGCTGTTTGTAACCATCAACGATTGGCCCGCTCTCAGTAACCTTTCAGGACAGACAAACAAGGGATACCACACATGCACGCACTGTTTAGATGACACTGAAAGTATATACCTGGACAAAATGCAGGAAGAATGTGTACCTGGGCCATCGTCGATTTCTTCCGACCAACCATCAATGTTGAAAGAAAGGCAAGCATTTCAAAGGCGAGGCAGATCACCGGAAGAAGCCCGCCATGCGTACCGGTGATCACGTACTTGCTATGGTCAATGATTTACACGTAATCTTTGGAAAGGGTCCCGGCGGACTAGCTGTTCCGAATGACACTGAGGGACACGCACCCATGTGGAAGAAGAAATCTATATTTTGGGACCTACCCTACTGGAAAGACCTAGAGGTCCGCTCTTCAATCGTCGTGAGGCACGTGACGAAGAACCTTTGCGTGAACCTGCTAGGCTTCTTGGGCGTGTATGGGAAGACAAAAGATACACCTGAGGCACGGGAGGACCTTCAACGTTTGCACGAAAAAGACGGCATGCCTCCGAAGCAGTATGAAGGTCCTGCCAGCTACGCTCTTACGAAAGAAGAGAAAGAAATCTTCTTTGAATGCCTGCTCAGTATGAAGGTCCCGACTGGCTTCTCGTCGAATATAAAGGGAATAATAAATATGCCAGAGAAAAAGTTCCAGAACATAAAGTCTCATGACTGCGACGTGATTATGACGCAACTGCTTCCGGTTGCATTGAGGGGGCTTCTACCGGAAAACGTCCGATTAGCCATTGTGAAGCTATGTGCATTCCTCAATGCAATCTCTCAGAAGGTGATCGATCCAGAAATCATACCAAGGCTAAGGAGTGATGTGGCGCAATGTCTTGTCAGTTTCGAGCTGGTGTTCCCACCATCCTTCTTCAATATCATGACGCACGTCCTAGTTCATCTAGTCGACGAGATTGTCATTCTGGGGCCCGTATTTCTACACAATATGTTCCCCTTTGAGAGGTTCATGGGAGTCCTAAAGAAATATGTCTGTAACCGTGCTAGTCCAGAAGGAAGCATCTCCATGGGCCATCAAACAGAGGATGTCATTGGGTTTTGTGTTGACTTCATTCCTGGCCTTAAGAAGATAGGTCTCCCTAAATTGCGGTATGAGGGGAGACTGACTGGAAAAGGCACGCTAGGAGCGGACTCAATAATATGTAGGGACGGGCATTCTTGGTCTCAAGCACACTACACAGTTCTACAGAACTCTACCTTGGTGACCCCGTATGTCAATGAACACAAGAACATTCTGCGCTCCAAACACCCGGAGCAGTGCGACGACTGGATTACATGTGAACACATCAGGACTTTCAGCAGTTGGTTGGAAACACGTCTCAGAGGTGACAACACTGTTTGTGATGAGCTGTACTCGTTGTCCAGGGGACCATCTTTGACTGTATTGACTTGTTGGGGAACATAGCAATAATTCAAAATTTTCCTACGTGTCACCAAGATCAATCTAGGAGATGCTAGCAACGAGAGAGAGGGAGTGCATCTTCATACCCTTGAAGATCGCTAAGCGGAAGCGTTACAAGAACGCGGTTGATGGAGTCATACTCGCGGCGATTCAAATCGCGGAAGATCCGATCTAGCGCCGAACGGACGGCGCCTCCGCGTTCAACACATGTACAGCCCGGGGACGTCTCCTCCTTCTTGATCCAGCAAGGGGAGAGGAGAAGTTGAGGGAGAACTCCAGCAGCACGACGGCATGGTGGCAATGGAGCTGGTGGTTCTCCGTCAGAGCTTCGCTAAGCACTACGGAGGAGGAGTTGGAGGAGGAGAGGGCTGCGCCAAGGGAAGGGTGTGGCTGCCCTCCCACCCCCTCACTATATATAGGGGGAAGGGGGAGGGGGCCGGCCCCTCTAGATGGATCTAGAGGAGGAGGCGGCGGCCAGGGGAAACCCTAGATGGGTTTGGGCGCCCCACCCCCTAGGAAACTTGCCCCCAAGCCGGGAGGGGCAGCTGCCCTAGGGGTGGCGCCCCCACCTCTCCTGGTTACGTGAGAGGGGTTGGGAGGGGCGCACAGCCCCTTAGTGGGCTGGTTTGCCGGGGCCTCCGAAACCCCTTTCGGACATGCTGGCCATAGCCTGGTACCCCCGGAACAATTCCGGACTCCAATACCCTTCGTCCAATATACCGATCTTCACCTCCGGACCATTCCGGAGCTCGTCGTCATGTCCGGGATCTCATCCGGGACTCCGAACAACCTTCGGTAACCACGTACTATTTCCCATAACAACTCTAGCGTCACCGAACCTTAAGTGTGTAGACCCTACGGGTTCGGGAACCATGCAGACATGACCGAGACGTTCTCCGGCCAATAACCAACAGCGGGATCTGGATACCCATGTTGGCTCCCACATGTTCCACGATGATCTCATCGGATGAACCACGATGTCGGGGATTCAATCAATCCCGTATACAATTCCCTTTGTCTATCGGTATGTTACTTGCCCGAGATTCGATTGTCGGTATCCCAATACCTCGTTCAATCTCGTTACCGGCAAGTCTCTTTACTCGTTCCGTAACGCATGATCCCGTGGCTAACTCATTAGTCACATTGAGCTCATTATGATGATGCATTACCGAGTGGGCCCAGAGATACCTCTCCGTCATACGGAGTGACAAATCCCAGTCTCGATTCGTGCCAACCCAACAGACACTTTCGGAGATACCTGTAGTGCACCTTTATAGCCACCCAGTTACGTTGTGATGTTTGGTACACCCAAAGCATTCCTACGGTATCCAGGAGTTGCACAATCTCATGGTCTAAGGAAACGATACTTGACATTAGAAAAGATCTTAGCAAACGAACTACACGATCTTGTGCTATGCTTAGGATCGGGTCTTGTCCATCACATCATTCTCCTAATGATGTGATCTCGTTATCAATGGCATCCAATGTCCATGGTCAGGAAACCATAACCATCTATTGATCAACGAGCTAGTCAACTAGAGGCTTACTAGGGACATGCTGTGGTCTATGTATTCACACATGTATTACGGTTTCCAGTTAATACAATTATAGCATGAACAATAGACAATTATCATGAACAAGGAAATACAATAATAACCATTTTATTATTGCCTCTAGGGCATATTTCCAACATGACTTACAAAGGATATGAGATAAATGGGAATACATTTTACACGATCGCCCAAGATCAAAAGAGCACCAACCAAAATAGCGGTGTCCGCTTTGATGCAGCAACCGAGAGGGGAAAGGACACATATTATGGTTACATAGTGGACATATGGGAACTTGACTACGGACATGATTTTAAGGTCCCTTTGTTTAAGTGCAAATGGATCAATCTGTCAGGAGGCGGGGTACAGGTAGACCCACAGTACGGAATGACAACAGTGGATCTGAAAAATCTTGGGTACACTGACGAACCGTTCATCCTAGCCAATGATGTGGCACAGGTTATCTATGTGAAGGACATGTCTACCAAACCGAGAAAAAGAAAAGATAAGGAAGCGAATACATCATACGATGAGCCAAAGCGCCACATAGTTCTTTCAGTAAAAAGGGACATCATGGGAGTTGAGGGCAAGACAGACATGTCTGAAGATTATGAAAAGTTTCATGAAATTCCTCCCTTCAAAGTCAAGGATGACCCAAGCATCCTGATAAACGATGAAGATTATCCATGGTTACGGCACAATAAGCAAATGACACAAGCGAAGAAAAAGTGAAGACTTTCTCCCGCAACTATTATGATGATACCATGCCAACTTTGTAACAGACGAGTATGATACCATTGTCCGTTTTGTACACGAAGTGCATCCAGTTTTTGCCGTAACCCTCTCAACTTTCTTGCACATGCTATGTGGATGAAATGATGATACCATGCCAACTTTCAACCTTTTCAGAGTTCATTTGAAATGCTTTTCAATTTCAGGGTCTTATAGCTCAAAATAATCAATAAATGCATGAAAAATAACAAATGAAGTCAGAAAGGGTTGAAAATTGATGATGTGGCTTTGAATGGTGCATTTTGAATACACAAAAAGTCAGGAGTTCAAATAAGTTTTAAAAAATGAAATCCCATTGTAACAGACGAGTTTCCGTATGAAATCCTGATACTTCGAAAGAGATTGTCCGTTTTGTACACGAAGTGCATCCAGTTTTTGTCGTAACCCTCTCAACTTTCTTGCACATGCTATGTGGATGAAATGATGATACCATGCCAACTTTCAACCTTTTCAGAGTTTATTTGAAATGCTTTTCAATTTTAGGGTCTTATAGCTCAAAATAATCAGTAAATGCATGAAAATGGTGCATGAAAAATAAAAAATAAAATAAATAAGTAATTAGAAACAAAATAATATAAACTTTAATAGAATATATAAGTAGAAACAAAATAAAATAAACTTTAATAACATAAATAAAATTTATGAAACTAAAATTATCAAAGTATTTTCTGTTCAAAACATTATAAGCAACCTCTAGTATTATTGAAACTAAAATTATATAAAATTGATGCAACTAAAATTATCGAAGTATGTTCTTTTCAAAATCATTGAAAGCAAAAAGAATTTTCATAAAGAACTTTTAGAATTATCATAAAGTAAAATAAATAAGTAATTAGAAACAAAATAAAATAAAATAAATAAGTTTTTGTTGTAAGTAGAAACAAAACAAAATAAATAAAGCAAAAAAGAAAACAAAAAACAGGCAAAAAATAAAAAATATGCCACCTACTGGGCCACCATGGCTTAAATACGACTAGAAACCCATCGATGGGCCAGGATTCAGGCCCACAGAAGGCCCAATAGGCCCATCAGGCATAGCAGTGACAATTAGGCCCGTAAGCCTGCAATGGAGAGGAGCTCGAGAGGGGAGCGGCAGTGGGGCTTATAAACCACTGCGCGCCCCTCTCAACTAGCGAGGTGGGACTAAACTTTCGACGCGGGCGCAGCAGCACAAGGCCTTTGGTCCCGGTTGGTGGCACCAACCGATACTAAAGGGGTGCATTGGTACCGGTTAGTGGTTCGTGGCACTAACCGGTACCAATGCCCCCCTTTAGTCCCGGTTGGTGCCACCAACCGGGACCAAAGGCTGCTGAAAAGAGGCCTTTGGTCCCGGTTGGTGACACCAACCGGGATTAAAGGTGGCATTGGTACCGGTTTGTGCCACCAACCGGTACCAATGGGTTTGCTATATAAGCCAGCACTTGTGAAATTTTCGTCAGTTCTTCGATCCCTCCGACGACGCTGCCAGGCTGCCCGAGCTCGCCGTGCCTCTGCCGCGCCCCCGACCACGCCGTCATCGCCCCTGCCCCCCGACCACGCCGCGCGCCCTCGCCATGCCTCTGCCGCGCCCCCGACCCGCCCCACCGTCGCCGTCGCCGTCCCCGCGCCCGTCGTCGCCCGCGCCCTCGCCCGACGTCGTCGCCGCGCGCCGCCCCTACCCCGACGCGCGCCGCTCCTGCCCCAACGCCGTCTCCGCGCCACTCCCCGCGCCCCTGCTTGCCCCGACGCCGCCCGCCGCGCGCTCCTCCCTCTGTGGGCACCGCGCCTCTGCCGGCCCCGCCGCCGTGCTATTTTTTTACATGCTTTTAGATTTTCATATATGTATGTATGTATTTTTTAGATATATGTATTTTTTTGATGTATGTTCATATATGTATGTATGTATTTTTTACATGTTTTTCGTATGTATGTATGTATTTTTTCAATTGTAATGATGTTTTAAAAATACATATATGCAAAAGTTAGATTTTTAGAAAAGTTTTATCTATATATGTTCTCTGATTTAGTACATTTTAGGTTGGTTTCATTTTTAGAAAAGTTTTATATATTTAGGAAGAAGGAATAGAAGGAAGAAGAAAAAGTTTTATATATGCAAAAGTTACATTTTTAGAAAAGTTTTATATATCTAGCTAGGAAAGGAAGAAGAAGAAAAAGAATGAGAGGAAAAAGGAAAATAAGAATAAGAAGAAAGGAGAAGAAGAGGAGAGGAAGAAGATGAGAAATAAATAAGAAGAAGAAAAAAGAAGAAAAAGAAGAGGAGAAGAAGAATCTATTTTCTCTTCTTCTCCTCTATTCCTTTCTTCTTCTCCTCTTTTTTTTCTTCAATCTTCTCCTCTATTAATATCTTCTTCTCCTCTTTTTATTTCTTCTTCGTCTTCTTATTTTTTATCGGATATGTCGTTGTCGGTATACCCCGTGTCCCGATAACTTCAACACGAGGGGGGCGGTTCGACCTACCCCCTCCCCGATAACATTATTTTCCCATGTACGTATGTCGTCGTTGTCGATATAACCCCCTCCCGGATAACTTCGACCGTGATAACTTATACCACGGGAGCACCCCCGGCCCTCTCGCTCGACCAAAACTCTCGAGGACACCCAAACCCTAGAAAAAAACGATGTCGGTCTCCGACCCCCTCCCGCCGCGCCCCTACCCTTGAAGCGTTGCCGAGGCCACCCCAAACCCGGAATAAGCTAGGTCTACGTTTGCACTAATATATCCACCTGCTGTCATGTTTGTGTAATAATTGCCATGTTGTAATATTTGCAGACACAATGGAGCACGGACGAGACGAGGAAGCAGAAGAGGTGTTGGGAGACATAATCTTAGCCGGAGGTGATGTCTTGTCGTATATTAACGACAATGATGGTCTGGAAGAACAGGGTGAAGAAGCAGGCTACGGTGATCGAACAGTGGAGGAGGAAAGACATGATTATGATGGCTCCGGTGACCCAATGCTAGTGCAAGAAGGAGCCCGTGGTGACGGCTCCGGTGACCGAACAGAGTCCGGCCAGGTAAATATATTAGTTAAGCCTGTGCTGACTAGCTAATTGATGCATTCATTGTTTTGGTATGTACACATATTAATTAACTCTCGTCTTTCTTATTTTTTCTAGCCCTCCGGATCAAGCACAACTTCGGTAAAGAGACGAGGCTCGAAGAGAAAGTTGCGCTCGGATGAAAGGTTTGAGATCACAGCAATCGCGCGTGACGGCCAACCGATTGAACCCATCCGGACAAAGGAAGCATTTGCTGCTCAGTGCGGGGTTCTTGTTAGGGACAAGATCCCGATCAGCATCCACCAATGGTATAAGCCTAAGAAGGAAGACCCTGAGGTGTCTTATGTCAATGATATGCAGAAAGACGATCTTTGGACTGAGCTGAAGGCAAATTTCACCCTACCGCCAGAGGAGGATCCGGAGAAGCCAGTTAAAGAGCAATTAATCAAGTCTCATGCTCTTAAGAAGATGGCAAACCTATTCAGGAGGTGGAAGAATGAGCTGAAAACGTTTGTCGACAAAGAAGAGACACCAGAATTCATCGGCAAATATGAGAAGATCAGAGATCACTGGCCCGCATTTGTGGCCCACAAGACATCAGAAAAGAGTAAGAAGTTGTCAGCGACAAACAAGAAAAATGCTGCGAAGAATAAGCTTCACCATCGCACGGGGTCAGGTGGCTACCTCAAAGCCCGGCCTAAGTGGGCCAAGGCTGAGAATGATATGCTTGATAAAGGGATCAAACCAGAGACAATGAACTGGCCAGACCGTTGCCGGACTTGGTTCTTCGGGGCTGGCGGAACCTTGGACCCTGTATCAGGGAAGTGCGTTTGGACGGACGAGCTTTTGAGAATACCAGTCAAGAGGCTTCAGCACTATATCGATGCAGCGCAGCAAGGGACGTTCGTTCCAGACAGAGAGAACGACGAGCTCACAATGGCCCTCTGGAATCCTGAGCACCCTGGACGGACACGAGGCACGCCAGGCTCCGTTCTGTGGAAGGCTGGTTTTTCGGACGCAGGCCGTTACAAATGCCAGGAGAGGAGGAAAAAAGTGGAGCAGACCCAAATTCAGAAGCTGCACGAAAGGGTTCAAGCGCTAGAGGAACGAGACGTAGCTCGCAGCAAGCAACCTGCCGAAACTACCCCCGAAGCTACCCCGCCATCTCAGCGGAGAAGCAGCGTGGCTTCCACCGAGCTGCTTCAGCCGGAGCATGTCTTGACGGCTCCTGCTAGCTACCCCGTGGATGCTATCATGGAGTCTCAACATTGCCACCTTATGACGCAATGGCAGAACTTCAAAGTCAAGGCGGCTGTCGGCTCTGTTCGACCTCCTGAACCCGGCGCAACTTTTCACTGTCGTCCGATTCCAGAAGGATATGCTAGGGTGACGGTGGACGAAATAACGGAGGGATTTGAGGACCTCCAGCTTGACCACCCTACCGGTGAAGGGGAGACTCGGCTGGGTTCTGCTCTGAAGACTCCATGCCTATGGTGGAAGGAGCTCATCAACCTTCCGAACTGGACGCCTCCGCCTCCTCCTCCTCCTCCGGCGAGTAAGGGCACTCCGCCTCCTCCTCCGCCTCCTCCTCCGGCGAGTGATCAGGGCACTCAGCCTCCTTCTCCGGCGCGTGGCGGCACTCCGCCTCCTCCTCCGGTGAGTGATCAGGGCACTCAGCCTCCTTCTCCGGCGCGTGGTGGCACTCCGCCTCCTTCTCCGCCTGCGCCGGCGCGCCCGAGCAGCCACCCTCCTGCTTCTCCGCCTCGTCAGCAAGGGCGGAAGAGACCCGCCGCCGCTCCGGCTGCTCCGGCGCGTCGTAGTCCTTCTCCTCCGCCTCGTAAGCAAGGAAAGAAGATAGCCGCAGCCGCTCCATCTGCTCTGCCGGCGTTTAGCAGTACAGCCAGAGGCGGGAGGCAATACAGATTAGGTCCTTCTCTGAAGACTCCAGAGAAGTTACCATACGAGAGGACCGAGGAGGAAACCACGAAGATCATGCGAGCTGAAGTGACGAACTTCTTTGAAGGGGTGAAAGCAAAGAAACATCCACCTCCGGAGGAGAAGGTAGATCCGGTGAAAGCGAAGCGCACTCTGGCTGCCCTGAAAAAACCACCAAAGTCTCCGCCGAAAGGCAACTATGAGCGCATTATTGCAAAGACATTTGTCGAAGCGGAGCGGTCGGAAAAAATTGCCCAGCTCGGCGAACAAGCGAACCAATCGTGCCCTCCGCTCAAGGTGTCTAGCGACATCGTCGCTAATGATCCGAGGATGGTGCCTGGTTATAGCAATCTTGGAGATTACCTGCCCGACGATGTACATTATGATTTCTTGGAGGTGGACGAACACAAATACCATTACGGGAAGCCTCTCGTCAAAGATGAAAGATCACTAACAACGATGATGCGAATATTACATGATTGGTACATGAAAACCTGCAGAGAGTCTGGGGGGAGGAATACTTTGACGCTGAGAGTTAAAGAGGAGCATGACCTCGTTGGAATTGAAATGTTGAATGTTCCATTTGAGGAGTTCTTCCAGTTTTTCAATCAAAAGGCCCTCGATAAATCAACGATCACTTGCTACTGTCTGTAAGTAGTACTACTTCTGTCATTAAGTCTCTCTATATAGGTCAGCTCTTTCATTGCATGTATTTATAATTATCCTCACTATATTATGCAGATTGAAGATCGCCGAATTGAAGAAAAGACAAATAGGTGATATTGGATTCATTAACACAAATCTCATAGATGCAACTGAGGTTAAATATCATGCCGAAAATACCGAGGCCAACTTGCTACGATCGTTGGTAATAAATGAAAACAAAGATATAATACTCTTTCCTTACAACTTCAAGTGAGTGTTACTGTCTTGTGCATATTCGGTTTCCCTTATTAGTCCAGGTTATAGTAATGTAATTGATGACTTATGCATGTGTGCACAGCTTCCACTATATTCTCCTAGAGATTAAGCTTGAGCAGGGACTAGTAACCGTCTTAGACTCGAGACGAAAAGATCCCCAGGACTATGCGGACATGACTCAAATGCTCGAGAAGTAAGTTAAATCGATCATTATCCACCATATCAGCAACTTTGTTCATTTCCTGATATCAAGTAATTGTTTTCTTTGTCTGGCAGGGTTTGGAGATAATTCACCAAAAAAGCTCCGGACTGCCGAAGAAGCTGCAATTTAGACACCCGAAAGTAAGTACTATAGTAGCATGTTCCGTGCATCTCCTAGTGATTCAAGCGCTAGTTTCATCAATACCATTTAGCATGCTTGCTTATCAGTTTGATTGACCTCTATTTCTTGTAAAGTGGTTGTGGCAGGAACAAGGGAATGATTTCTGTGGATACTACGTTTGCGAGTCCATCCGCTACACGACCTGTGAGCGGGGCTACTCTGACGAACAATATGAAGTGCGTAAGAAATAATATTCACAATTTTATTTTATTACCATCATTTGTGTTGAGTTTCATTTATCCATATATATATGTATTGACCCCTTCTTCAAATTAGATCTTTCGGATGCGGGATGAACTCCTACCACCAGATCGTATGCAAGCAATTCAAGAGGAATTGGCGGCATTCTTCCTTGACCACGTGATCGCTGAAAACGGAGAATACTATGTGGACCCTGTGTACATATATAATTAGGAGATTATATTGTAAGAGATAATTATTGTATATATGTAGCCGATAGTGTCGGATAGATATATGAGAACTTGTTGTTCGACCAATCTCTCGGAGAAGGAGAGGTGGTCGATATCACTTCTCTCTGTATGCATATATATGTTCATGACGATCTTCTGTTTCCTTCATTTGCTTACTAGCTAGCGTGTCTAGTCCTCTCTATACGTATATAGTACATAGTGTCGACCAAGCATGGAGATAAGAGAGGACACTTCTCTCTATTAATTAGCTAGCTAACACAATATATGAAACACATAAATTAACCCCCCAAAACCCCCAACCCCCCCCCCCTTTCAAAAAAACAAAAAACCCAGCCCCTGAAATGCTGACGCGTGGATGCCTATTGGTCCCGGTTAGTGCCACAAATCGGGACCAAAGGCCCTCCTGCCTGGGCTCGCCGCACCGGCCACGTGGAGGCCCATCTGTCCCGGTTCGTGTAAGAACCGGGACTAAAGGGCTAGGGCATTAGTAACGACCCTTTAGTCCCGGTTCAACAACCGGGACAAAAGGCCCTTACCAACCGGGATAGATGGCCCTTTTTCTACTAGTGCTATTTCCCCCTTCTCCTAATCCAACAAGGAAGGGAGGGAGTCCTACTCCCGGTGGGAGTAGGACTCCTCCTAGCGCGCCCCTCTCCTGGCCGGCCGCCTCTCCCCCCTTGCTCCTTTATATACGGGGGCAGGGGGGCACCCCAGAGACACAACAATTGATCATTGATCTTTTAGCCGTGTGCGGTGCCCCCCTCCACCATAGTCCACCTGGAATAATACTGTAGCGGTTCTTAGGCGAAGCCCTGCGTCGGTAGAACATCATCGTCACCACGCCGTCGTGCTGACGAAACTCTCCCTCAACACTCGGCTGGATCGGAGTTCGAGGGACGTCATCGGGCTGAACGTGTGCTGAACTCGAAGGTGCCGTGCGTTCGGTACTTGATCGGTCAGATCGTGAAGACGTACGACTACATCAACCGCGTTGTGCTAACGCTTCCGCTTTCGGTCTACGAGGGTACGTGGACAAAACTCTCCCCTCTCGTTGCTATGCATCACCATGATCTTGCGTGTGCGTAGGAATTTTTTTGAAATTACTACGTTCCCCAACAGTGGCATCCGAGCCTGGTTTTATGCGTAGATGTCATATGCACGAGTAGAACACAAGTGAGTTGTGGGCGATATAAGTCATACTGCTTACCAGCATGTCATACTTTGGTTCGGCGGTATTGTTGGATGAAGCGGCCCGGACCGACATTACGCGTACGCTTACGCGAGACTGGTTCTACCGACGCGCTTTGCACACAAGTGGCTGGCGGGTGTCAGTTTCTCCAACTTTAGTTGAACCGAGTGTGGCTATGCCCGGTCGTTGCGAAGGTTAAAACAGCACCAACTTGACAAACTATCGTTGTGGTTTTGATGCGTAGGTAAGAACGGTTCTTGCTAAGCCCGTAGCAGCCACGTAAAATTTGCAACAACAAAGTAGAGGACGTCTAACTTGTTTTTGCAGGGCATGTTGTGATGTGATATGGTCAAGGCATGATGCTAAATTTTATTGTATGAGATGATCATGTTTTGTAACCGAGTTATCGGCAACTGGCAGGAGCCATATGGTTGTCGCTTTATTGTATGCAATGCAATCGCCCTGTAATGCTTTACTTTATCACTAAGCGGTAGCGATAGTCGTAGAAGCATAAGATTGGCGAGACGACAACGATGCTACGATGGAGATCAAGGTGTCGCGCCGGTGACGATGGTGGTCATGACGGTGCTTCGGGATGGAGATCACAAGCACAAGATGATGATGGCCATATCATATCACTTATATTGATTGCATGTGATGTTTATCTTTTATGCATCTTATCTTGCTTTGATTGACGGTAGCATTATAAGATGATCCCTCACTAAATTATCAAAGTATAAGTGTTCTCCCTGAGTATGCACCGTTGCGAAAGTTCTTCGTACTGAGACACCACGTGATGATCGGGTGTGATAGGCTCTACGTTCAAATACAATGGGTGCAAAACAGTTGCACACGCGGAATACTCAGGTTAAACTTGACGAGCCTAGCATATAACAGATATGGCCTCGGAACACGGAGACCAAAAGGTCGAGCGTGAATCATATAGAAGATATGATCAACATAGTGATGTTCACCATTGAAACTACTCCATCTCACGTGATGATCGGACATGGTTTAGTTGATTTGGATCACGTGATCACTTAGAAGATTAGAGGGATGTCTATCTAAGTGGGAGTTCTTTAGTAATATGATTAATTGACTTAAATTTATCATGAACTTAGTACCTGATAGTATTTTGCTTGTCTATGTTGATTGTAGATAGATGGCCCGTGTTGTTGTTCCGTTGAATTTTAATGCGTTCCTTGAGAAACCAAAGTTGAAAGATGATGGTAGCAATTACACGGACTGGGTCTGTAACTTGAGGATTATCCTCATTGTTGCATAGAAGAATTACGTCCTGGAAGCACCGCTAGGTGCCAGACCTGCTGCAGGAGCAACACCAGATGTTATGAACGTCTGGCAGAGCAAAGCTGATGACTACTCGATAGTTCAGTGTGCCATGCTTTACGGCTTAGAACCGGGTCTTCAACGACGTTTTGAACGTCATGGAGCATATGAGATGTTCCAAGAGTTGAAGTTAATATTTCAAGCAAATGCCCGGATTGAGAGATATGAAGTCTCCAATAAGTTCTACAGCTGCAAGATGGAGGAGAATAGTTCTGTCAGTGAGCATATACTCAAAATGTCTGGGTATAACAATCACTTGATTCAACTGGGAGTTAATCTTCCGGATGATAGCGTCATTGACAGAATTCTTCAATCACTGCCACCAAGCTACAAGAGCTTCGTGATGAACTATAACATGCAAGGGATGGATAAGACAATTCCCGAGCTCTTCGCAATGCTAAAAGCTGCGGAGGTAGAAATCAAGAAGGAGCATCAAGTGTTGATGGTCAATAAGACCACTAGTTTCAAGAAAAAGGGCAAAGGGAAGAAGAAGGGGAACTTCAAGAAGAACAGCAATCAAGTTGCTGCTCAGGAGAAGAAACCCAAGTCTGGACCTAAGCCTGAGACTGAGTGCTTCTACTGCAAGCAGACTGGTCACTGGAAGCGGAACTGCCCCAAGTATTTGGCGGATAAGAAGGATGGCAAGGAGAACAAAGGTATATGCGATATACATGTTATTGATGTGTACCTTACTAGTGCTCGCCGTAGCACCTGGGTATTTGATATTGGTTCTGTTGCTAATATTTGCAACTCGAAACAGGGACTACGGATTAAGCGAAGATTGGCAAAGGACGAGGTGACGATGCGCGTGGGAAATGGTTCCAAAGTCGATGTGATCGCGGTCGGCACGCTACCTCTACATCTACCTTCGGGGTTAGTTTTAGACCTGAATAATTGTTATTTGGTGCCAGCGTTGAGCATGAACATTATATCTGGATCTTGTTTGATGCGAGACGGTTATTCATTTAAATCAGAGAATAATGGTTGTTCTATTTATATGAGTAATATCTTTTATGGTCATGCACCCTTGAAGAGTGGTCTATTTTTGTTGAATCTCGATAGTAGTGATACACATATTCATAATATTGAAGCCAAAAGATGCAGAGTTGATAATGATAGTGCAACTTATTTGTGGCACTGCCGTTTAGGTCATATCGGTGTAAAGCGCATGAAGAAACTCCATACTGATGGACTTTTGGAACCACTTGATTATGAATCACTTGGTACTTGCGAACCGTGCCTCATGGCCAAAATGACTAAAACGCCGTTCTCCGGAACTATGGAGCGAGCAATAGATTTGTTGGAAATCATACATACAGATGTATGTGGTCCGATGAATATTGAGGCTCGCGGCGGGTATCGTTATTTTCTCACCTTCACAGATGATTTAAGCAGATATGGGTATATCTACTTAATGAAGCATAAGTCTGAAACATTTGAAAAGTTCAAAGAATTTCAGAGTGAAGTTGAAAATCATCGTAACAAGAAAGTAAAGTTTCTACGATCTGATCGTGGAGGAGAATATTTGAGTTACGAGTTTGGTCTTCATTTGAAACAATGCGGAATAGTTTCGCATCTCACGCCACCCAGAACACCACAGCGTAATGGCGTGTCCGAACGTTGTAATCGTACTTTACTAGATATGGTGCGATCTATGATGTCTCTTACTGATTTACTGCTATCGTTTTGGGGTTATGCTTTAGAGACGGCTGCATTCACGTTAAATAGGACACCATCGAAATCCGTTGAGACGACGCCTTATGAACTGTGGTTTGGCAAGAAACAAAGTTGTCGTTTCTTAAAGTTTGGGGCTGCGATGCTTATGTGAAAAAGCTTCAACCTGATAAGCTCGAACCCAAATCGAAAAAATGTGTCTTCATAGGATACCCAAAAGAGACTGTTGGGTACACCTTCTATCACAGATCCGAAGGCAAGACTTTTGTTGCTAAACTCGGAATCTTTCTAGAGAAGGAGTTTCTCTCGAAAGAAGTGAGTGGGAGGAAAGTAGAACTTGATGAGGTAACTGTACCTGCTCCCTTATTGGAAAGTAGTTCATCACAGAAACCGGTTCCTCTGACACCTACACCAATTAGTGAGGAAGTAAATGATGATGATCATGAAACTTCAGATCAAGTTGTTACTGAACCTCGTAGGTCAACCAGAGTAAGATCCGCACCAGAGTGGTACGGTAATCCTGTTCTGGAAGTTATGTTACTAGACCATGACGAACCTACGAACTATGAAGAAGCGATGGTGAGCCCAGATTCCGCAAAATGGCTTGAAGCCATGAAATCTGAGATGGGATCCATGTATGAGAACAAAGTATGGACTTTGGTTGACTTGCCCGATGATCGGCAAGCCATTGAGAATAAATGGATCTTCAAGAAGAAGACTGACGCTGACGGTAATGTTACTGTCTATAAAGCTCGACTTGTTGCGAAAGGTTTTTGACAAGTTCAAGGGATTGACTACGATGAGACCTTCTCACCGGTAGCGATGCTTAAGTCTGTCCGAATCATGTTAGCAATTGCCGCATTTTATGATTATGAAATTTGGCAAATGGATGTAAAAACTGCATTCCTGAATGGATTTCTGGAAGAAGAGTTGTATATGATGCAACCGGAAGGTTTTGTCGATCCAAAGGGAGCTAACAAAGTGTGCAAGCTCCAGCGATCCATTTATGGACTGGTGCAAGCCTCTCGGAGTTGGAATAAACGCATTGATAGTGTGATCAAAGCATTTGGTTTTATACAGACTTTTGGAGAAGCCTGTATTTACAAGAAAGTGAGTGGGAGCTCTATAGCATTTCTGATATTATATGTGGATGACATATTGCTGACTGGAAATGATGTAGAATTTCTGGATAGCATAAAGGGATACTTGAATAAGATTTTTTCAATGAAAGACCTCGGTGAAGCTGCTTATATATTGGGCATCAAGATCTATAGAGATAGATCAAGACACTTAATTGGACTTTCACAAAGCACATACCTTGACAAAGTTTTGAAGAAGTTCAAAATGGATCAAGCAAAGAAAGGGTTATTGCCTGTGTTACAAGGTGTGAAGTTGAGTAAGACTCAATGCCCGACCACTTCAGAAGATAGAGAGAAGATGAAAGATGTTCCCTATGCTTCAGCCATAGGCTCTATCATGTATGCAATGCTGTGTACCAGACCTGATGTATGCCTTGCTATAAGTCTAGCAGGAAGGTACCAAAGTAATCCAGGAGTGGATCACTGGACAATGGTCAAGAACATCCTGAAATACCTGAAAAGGACTAAGGACATGTTTCTCGTTTATGGAGGTGACAAAGAGCTCATCGTAAATGGTTACGTTGATGCAAACTTTGACACTGATCCGGACGATTCTAAATCGCAAACCGGATACGTGTTTACATTGAACGGTGGAGCTGTCAGTTGGTGCAGTTCTAAACAAAGCGTTGTGGCGGGATCTACGTGTGAAGCGGAGTACATAGCTGCTTCGGAAGTAGCAAATGAAGGAGTCTGGATGAAGGAGTTCATATCCGATCTAGGTGTCATACCTAGTGCATCGGGTCCAATGAAAATCTTTTGTGACAATACTGGTGCAATTGCCTTGGCGAAGGAATCCAAATTTCACAAGAGAACCAAGCACATCAAGAGACGCTTCAATTCCATCCGGGATTTAGTCCAGGTGGGAGACATATAAATTTGCAAGATACATACGGATCTGAATGTTGCAGACCCTTGACTAAGCCTCTTCCACGAGCAAAACATGATCAGCACCAAGGCTCCATGGGTGTTAGAATCATTACTGTATAATCTAGATTATTGACTCTAGTGCAAGTGGGAGACTGAAGGAAATATGCCCTAGAGGCAATAATAAAGTTATTATTTATTTCCTTATATCATGGTAAATGTTTATTATTCACGCTAGAATTGTATTAACCGGAAACATAATACTTGTGTGAATACATAGACAAACAGAGTGTCACTAGTATGCCTCTACTTGACTAGCTCGTTGATCAAAGATGGTTATGTTTCCTAGCCATTGACATGAGTTGCCATTTGATTAACGGGATCACATCACTAGGAGAATGATGTGATTGACTTGACCCATTCCGTTAGCTTAGCACACGATCGTTTAGTATTCTGCTATTGCTTTCTTCATGACTTATACAGGTTCCTATGACTATGAGATTATGCAACCCCCGTTTACCGAAGGAACACTTTGTGTGCTACCAAACGTCACAATGTAACTGGGTGATTATAAAGGTGCTCTACAGGTGTCTCCGAAGGTACTTGTTGGTTGGCGTATTTCGAGATTAGGATTTGTCACTCCGATTGTCGAAGAGGTATCTCTGGGCCCACTCGGTAATGCACAACACTAAAGCCTTGCAAGCATTGCAACTAATGAGTTAGTTGCGGGATGATGTATTACAAAATGAGTAAAGAGACTTGCTGGTAACGAGATTGAACTAGGTATTGAGATACCGACGATCGAATCTCGGGCAAGTAACATATCGATGACAAAGGGAACAACGTATGTTGTTATGCGGTCTGACCGATAAAGATCTTCATAGAATATGTAGGAGCCAATATGAGCATCCAGGTTCCGCTATTGGTTATTGACCGGAAACGTGTCTCGGTCATGTCTACATAGTTCTCGAACTCGTAGGGTCCGCACGCTTAAAGTTTCGATGACAGTTATATTATGAGTTTATATGTTTTGATGTACCGAAGGTTGTTCGGAGTCCCGGATGTGATCACGGACATGGCAAGGAGTCTCGAAATGGTCGAGACATGAATATTGATATATTGGACGACTATATTCGGACACCGGAATGGTTCCGGGGTTATCGGATATATACCGTTGTACCGGGGGGTTACCGGAACCCCTCGGGGGATTAATGGGCCTACATGGGCCTTAGTGGAGAAGAGGAGGGGCGGCCAGGGCAGGCCTTGCGCCCCCTTCCCCTCTAGTCCGAATTGGACAAGGAGGGGGGGCGCCCCCCTTTCCTTCTTCTCCTCCTCCTCTTTCCCCCTTCTCCTAATCCAACAAGGAAGGGAGGGAGTCCTACTCTCGGTGGGAGTAGGACTCCTCCTGGCGCGCCCCTCTCCTGGCCGGCCGCCTCTCCCCCCTTGCTCCTTTATATACTGGGGCAGGGGGGCACCCCAGAGACACAACAATTGATCATTGATCTTTTAGCCGTGTGCGGTGCCCCCCTCCACCATAGTCCACCTCGATAATACTGTAGCGGTGCTTAGGCGAAGCCCTGCGTCGGTAGAACATCATCATCGTCACCACGCCGTCGTGCTGACGAAACTCTCCCTCAACACTCGGCTGGATCGGAGTTCGAGGGACGTCATCGGTCGGATCGTGAAGACGTACGACTACATCAACCGCGTTGTGCTAACGCTTCCGATTTTGGTGTACGAGGGTACATGGACAACACTCTCCCCTCTCATTGCTATGCATCACCATGATCTTGCGTGTGCGTAGGAATTTTTTTTGAAATTACTACGTTCCCCAACAGGGGTCCCCGTTGGAAAGGTTTGGGTGGAATCAACACGTACACGTCTGTTCCTTTTTGCACCACCTTTCCTTTGGCTCTTTGGAGCATCCTCCGTCTCTCCATGTCTCTGCAAAATGAAGGACTCCTAGTGTTGCTGAACTGAGGCATGCGATAGTACTGCTCCTAGGAGTGGTAGTACCGCAAGCCCTTGCGGTAGTATCGGCCTCCAGCGCGGTAGTACCGCAGGTGCTCACGGTAGTACCGCTCCCTAGGAGCGGTAGTACCGTGGCCTCAGACCAGGCGTAGCTGCTCGTGCGGATGTAATTTTTTACATTTGTGCCCTACGCGGTAGTACATCTCCGTTGGCGCGGTAGTACCGTGTGCTCTGGCCAGGCGCAGCAGCATGAGCGGAAGTAGGGGTGGATGTAATTTTTTACATCCGCGCCCTACGCGGTAGTACCGGTCCAGGCTTGCGGTAGTACCATGTCGGATTTTTGCTTAGATCAAAACTCAGCGGAAGTTGTCACGGATGTATTTTTATATGTCCGTGCCTTCCCAGCCTAGACTAGTCCTGCCTTGCGGTAGTACCGCAAGGGGGCGCGGTAGTACCGCGCCAGCAGTTCTACCGCTTCCTGCCTTAGCGCATCTGGGCTGGTTCTAGGCCCTGCCGTGCCAGCGGTAGTACCACAGTCCTTCGTGGTAGTACCGCGGGCCCGTGCGGTAGTACCGCTTGTATGGTGCGGTAGTACCGCGTGTCGCAGGCTGAGTTGGTGGATAACGGTTGGATTTGTTCTTTCACTATATAAGGGGAGTCTTCTTCTCCAAGTTGACTACCTCTTCCACCCCAAGCTCCATTGTTGCTCCAAGCTCCATTTTCGCCCGATCTCTCTGCCTAGCCAATCAAACTTGTTGATTTTCTAGGGATTGGTTGAGGAGGCCACGATCTACACTTCCACCAAGAAAAATTTGATTCCCTCCTTCTAATCCCTTGTGGATCTTGTTACTCTTGGGTGTTTGAGCACCCTAGACGGTTGAGGTCACCGCAGATCCATATTCCATTGTGGTGAAGCTTCGTGGTGTTGTTGGGAGCCTCCAATTAAGTTGTGGAGATTGCCCCAACCTTGTTTGTAAAGGTTCGGTCGCCGCCTCCAAAGGCACCAATAGTGGAATCACGGCATCTCGCATTGTGTGAGGGCGTGAGGAGAATATGGTGGCCCTAGTGGCTTCTTGGGGAGCATTGTGCCTCCACACCGCTCCAACGGAGACGTACTTCCTCTCAAAGGGAAGGAACTTCGGTAAAACATCCTCGTCTTCACCGGCTCCACTGTTGGTTATCTCGTTCCTTTATTTGTGCAAGCTTATCTTGTTTTATATTCCTTGCGTGCTTGTGTGCTTGTTGTTGTTGCATCATATAGGTTGTTCACCTAGTCGCATATCAAGACAACCTACTTTGATGCAAAGTTTACATTGGTAAAGAAAAGCTAAAAATTGTTAGTTGCCTATTCACCCCCCCCCCTCTAGTCAACTATATCGATCCTTTCAATTGGTATCAGAGCCTCGTCTCTTTATTAAGGACTTTGCCATCCAAAGAGTACGGTTGACACCGTAGACGGTGAGGAGGAGCACCCCGGTGTGCTTCCGTCCTCATCTACGGCCGATGGGGGATCCTCGGTCTCACGTGAGGAGTTCAATGTGGCTTTGGACACATTGAAAAACTCAATGACAGCCGAGGTCAAAGGCATGTTCAAGAACTTTCTTGATGGTCTCAAATTATCCACCGCACCGTTGGAAGTGGCCGATCCCACTAACAAGGTGACGGATGCTAACTCTGACAAGGGGGAAGCTACTAGTGAGAAAGTTCCTTTGTCGAGTGGTAGAAATGGTAGTGGCATCTTTGCCCATGTGGAACCTCCTCCTATTTATGGAGGACCTATTCCCTCCACTCATTTAGCCGGCCCTCCTCCTAAGATTGTGAAAAATGAGGATTTTGATGCTTGGGTATGTCGCTTTAAACGTCATTTAAATCATGTTAATACTAATCTTTGGAGAATCATTGAGCAAGGTTTTTATCCGCATGACCCAAGCAACTTCACCCCTAGAGAAGCCGCCGATCATTAATACAACGAGAATGCTCTCTTCATCATCCAAGATGCTATTCCATCCGAAGATCTTGCACATCTCCGACCCTTCACCATGGCCAAGGAAGCATGGCACCATGTTGTCTCCCTCTACAAGGGAAGCGCAAGAATTCAATGCTCCAACTATGAAGTGGTGCAAGATGAAGCCGATGAGTTTGCAATGAATGAAGATGAAGAACCTCGTGAGCTTTACCGGAGGTTAACCACTCTCGCCGTCTTGCTCCGAGATCATGGGAGCAAGGATACGGATGACAATTGGATCAAGCGCAAGTTCCTCAAGGCCATGATGACTTACCACAAGGCCATGTCCTCCATCATCCGTCAAAGGCCGGACTTCCACACCTTGTCCTCAAGTGAAGTGTTGGATGAGTTTGTGGCAATGAGGATCTTGGACAAGACCGCCGACAATGCGGTGTTGCGTTCTCAAAGAGCTAAGAAGCCCAACCTTGCTTTGAAGGCCAAGGTTAGTGTGGAAGAAGAGGATGAAGAGGAAGAAGAGGAGAGCAATCCCGAAGATACAAAATATGCTTATCATGAGCACATGGCTCTCGCTTCAAGGCAATTTTGGAGCAAGAAGAACACGAGGCCCAACTTCAACAAGAAAAACTCTAGTGGCGCAAAGGGCAAGCAACGAGTGAGGACTTGCTATAATTGTGGCAATGTGAGCCATTTTGTTGCGGAGTGTCCATATGAGAAGAGGGAAGACAATGGTGGCAAGCTTATCCGAAAAGACAAGGCCAAGTCCTTCCCTAACAAGAGCAACTTCACCAAGAAGACTCCTCCCAAGGGGTTGGTGGCACAAGAAGAGTACAATGATGATGATGATGATGATGATGATGATGATGATGATGAAGACGGTGAGTCGGTTGCCATGGCATCCGTTGCCATTGCAACAACTCCACGGGTGTCTCTCTTCGACTCACCCAATCAGAACATCACCGCCAAGTGCCTCATGGCTAAAGCCAACAACAAGGTAACCCCCAACATCAAAACTACCATCATTAGTAATCCTTCTTTGACGGATTGCATTGATGAACATGAGGGGTCTAATGAGGAGGAAAATGAATTTGAGTCTTTTATGAGTAAGCTCAAGGGTAAATCCAAGACATGATCGAGGCTCACGAAGAGACCATCTCTAAGATGGAGGGGCATAGTCGAGACTATGCCGATGAGATATCGGATCTCTCTAATGCGCTTGAGGAAGAGCGCGGTCACCGTTTGGCTCTTGAGGAGTCACACAACGATGACCGTGCTAAATTAAAGAAAGATCTTGATCATGCTCTTGTTGTATCTCGTGTGCTAAATTCCGAGAAGGCTAAACTTGAGGTTGATCTTGCTAGACTCAAGGAGGTGTTTGATATACTTGACAAGGCTCACATGGCCTTGAAGGGTACTCATGCTAGTCTTAAGGAGTCGCATGATCAACTCCAAGTGAAGCTAACCAAGGAGAAAGCCACTTTTCCTCATATGGTTTTAATTGATAATGCAAATGCTACTAACACGTGTTGTGAGCATGTGCATCTTGTTGAGGAGAATGCAAAGTTGAAGGAGCAACTTGAGAAAGGCCTTGTGTCGTGCATACAAGGTGAGAAGAACCTCAACGACCTTTTGAGTAATCAAAAGGAAGTTGTGGCCAAGGAAGGGATTGGGTTCGCACCCAAGTCCAAGAACAAGAAGAAGAATGACAAGGCCAAACGACCTCCTCATCTCAAGAAAACCTTTGTGAAAGAGGGAGAGGGTGCTTCTAAGGAGAAGAAGAACAATGTGAAGGGTGGTGGTGTCAAGAAAGGCAATGCCACCCCTTCCAACAAAGCCGGCGACTTTAACCCTTCCTATGTGTTATGCCGTGCTAGTGATGGACATGTTTATGCAAAATTTGTTGGTTCTCCTTATGAGTACATTGAATGGTCTATTTGGGTTCTAAGACCCTTGTCACTAACATCAAAGGACCCATTACAAAATGGGTACCTAAAACCAAGCATTGATCTCTTGTAGGTGTTTGCTTCCGGTGGGGGATCATGGCTGCTTGATAGTGGAGCTACTAATCATATGACTGGAAGCAAGGACTTGGTGGTGGACGTGCACAAGATTCCATCTATGCCCACCAATGTCGAGTGGGGTGATGCCTCGTCTTCCAAGGTATTGGGTCTTGGCAAGGTTGTCATTTCTCATGATCTCATGACCGAGAAGGTCATGCTTGTTGAGTCCCTTGCATACAATTTACTTTCCGTTCGTCAACTTGCACTTATGGGCTTTGCCAATTTCTTTGATATTGATACCGTGGCCCTCTTGTGGAGCAAGACTCTTAAAGTAGCCTTTGTTGGGCATGTCGAGAACGGTCTCTATGTGATTAACTTCTCGGAGCGACCCACTAAGACCGCAACATGCCTAATGGCTAAAGTTGACGTGGGATGGCTTTGGCATCGCCGTTTAGCCCATGTCAATATGAGATCTTTGCAAAGTCTTCTCAAGGGGGACCATGTCCATGGACTAACACATGTTAGTTTTTCCAAAGATCGTGCTTGCAGTGCTTGTATTGAAGGAAAGCTACATGAGAAGGCTCACCCTCCCACAACTATCATTTACTCGACGAGGCCTCTGGAGCTCCTTCACTTGTATCTCTTTGGGCCTCCATCCTTTGATAGTCGTGGGGGGAGAAAGTATTGCTTGGTGATTGTGGATGATTACTCAAGATACACTTGGGTATATTTCTTCAAGAGGAAGAGTGAGACCCAACAAACCGTCATTGACTTTGCAAATGAAGCTCAACACCAACACAATGCAAAGATCTTGACGATAAGAAGTGACAACGGCACCGAGTTCAAGAACTACACCTTGGATGAGTTCCTTAGTGATGAGGGGATCAAGCATCAATATTCCGCACCTTACACCCCTCAACAAAATGGTGTAGCGGAGAGGAAGAACCGAACGTTGATGGATGCGGCAAGGACCATGATGGCGGAGTTCAAGTCTCCATACAACTTTTGGGCCGAAGCCATCAACACCGCGTGTCATGCATCCAATCGGCTCTATCTCCGCAAAGGCTTGAACAAAACTCCATATGAGATCCTCACCGGTAACAAGCCCAACCTCAAGTACTTTTGGGTGTTCGGGTGTAAGTGTTTCATTCTCAAGAAAGGTGTTCGTTTGTCTAAATTTGAGGCTAGAGCTCATGAGGGCATATTTGTTGGTTATGCTACAAACTCTCATGATTACCGTGTCCTCAATAAGTCCACGGGACTTATTGAGGAGACGTGTAACATGGAGTTTGATGAGAATAATGGCTCCCAAGTGGAGCAAAGTGGTACTTGTGATGTAGGTGATGAAATTCCTCCCCAAGCCATAAGAAGAATGGGTGTTGGTCATATCCTACCCACTTAGGAACCCCTTGTGGCCAAAGGAGAAGGACAATGTTCCACTCAAGTGGAACCATCACCAACCCAAGACCCACACGCTTCCGAAGAACAAAGTGAAGGCCCTCAACCAAATGAACAAGATCAAGGGCAAGATCAACCTCAAGATGGTGGTGAACCGCCAAGTGATGCCCAAGGTCAAGTTCGCTCCTCCGAGCAAGTTCAAGATTGAAAGAACATGCGGTGCCCCCATGTTTGGTTTTGGTAATTGATGACAATCTCTATGGACTAATGGTTTCCTTGAGTTATATTTGAAGGATTTGTCCATAGGCATTTCTTGAAGTCCATGTGTTGGTTTCAAGGAGTTTATGTGGTGACCAAGGTGTTATTAAGGAATTATCCAAAGATTGGTCATGTGAGAGTTGAGCTTATTGCAAGCATGTCTTGAAGAAGAAGATTGTGTGATCATTCATGTTTACCTTCAAGACATCATCCAAATGAAGAGAGTTGGAAAGAGTCAAGGTTGACCAAGACTAAGTCAAGAGTGAATCAAGTTGATCAACACACAAAGCGCACAAGATGTACCGAGAGGGATCAAGCGATCCCATGGTGTGGTGAGCATTGTCAATTACGCTTTGTGTACTAACCCATGATCTTCGTGAGAGTTCTTTGTGGGGTTAGGTTGCGGTGTGCAAGTTCAAGTGAAGCATCATGAAGAGATCAAATGCTTGAAGCTTGCCGTCCATTGTGGTGACAATGGACTTGTGAAGATGTTGCGGTGTGCAAGTTCAAGTGAAGCATCATGAAGAGATCAAATGCTTGAAGCTTGCCGTCCATTGTGGTGACAATGGACTTGTGAAGATGTGCGGAAGAGTGGCTCACCCATAGTGGAGCATGGGGGAGCAATCAACTAGTCTTCATCGAGCCAACGCAACCAAGAAAGGTGGTCCAACTTGAGGGAGTCAAGATCGTCATCATCTAGCTCAAGTGGACCATGTGCAAGGCAAAGGTTTGCTCTTGATAGGTTTTCTATTTTACCGGTCTCATGATGGTAGGTGGGAGACCGGGTTATAGGATCGATTGCCGTACTATCAAGGGGGGCTCTCGATGAGTAGCTTGATCGTATCGTTCATAGAGAGCTCAAACCATTGCATCCTTGCATCATCTTTATTGGTTCTTGTTTGGTTCTTCTCTTTGTGTGTTTTGGAGCTTATGGTCATCTTGATGACAAGCTCGAGTTCATCGAAAACGGAGTTCACTCGCATCTTCTATGATGTTTTCGATGTTGGAGGTTATGCCGGTTCTTCTCGGTTGGAGGTTTCACTCCTCTATTTGTTGGCATACCTCCCCTGCCTCTTCTTACTATAACTAGTCGCTGTTTTGATGCTACTCGTCTTCCTCTATCCAACAAGCTTGAGTTTGCCCAATTCGGAGCTCATATGCAGAAGTTATGGCAGTTTTGGTTTCCTAGCGGTCGTACCGCGGGCCGGAGCGGTAGTACTGCTTGGGTGCTACAAGCGGTAGTACCGCTCTAGAGCGGTAGTACCACTCCTGAGCGGTAGTACCGCTGGTAGCCCCCAGCCGTAGTACCGCTGCGGTCTCGTGCTAGTACCGCCTCGATTAGAGGGGTCTTTTTCGTGTCGGGTTTTACGGTACTAGCCACAGCAGTGGGGGCCGTTGTACCGCTCGTATGCGGTAGTACCGCGCTGCCACCGCGGTAGTACTGCTCTGGGCCCAGCGGCAGTACCGCGAGGGGGAGCGGTAGTACCGCTTATAGGGGCAAGCGGTAGTACCGCTAGCCAAGCGGTAGTACCGCTCTCTGCGGCGCTGAAGTGGGGGTAACGGTTGGATTGTTCCCCCCACTATATAAGGGGGTCTTCTTCCCCATTCTACTTTATCCTTTGAGCTCGTGTTCTTCCCCCATTGTTGACCTTCTTCGAGCTTGGTAACTCTCAATCCCTCCATGGATTCTTGCTAGTTTTGAGGGAAAAGAGAGATGAGATCTAGATCCACATTTCCACCAATCACTTTCTCCTCTATGTGAGGGGAACCCATTGGATCTAGATCTTGGAGTTCTTGGTGTTCTCCTTCTTGTTCTTCCTCTCATTTTCCTCCCTAGCATTAGTTGCTTCGGTGGGATTTGAGAGAGAAGGACTTGGGCACTCCGTGTGCCCTTGCCATTGCATTTGGTGCATCGGTTTGAGTCCTCCACGGTGATACGTGGAAGTTACAAGTTGAGAAGCTTATTACTCTTGGGTGCTTGGTGCCCTTGAGCTTGTTCCTCTTGGGTGCTTGGGCGCCCTAGACGGTTGGTGGTGTTCGGAGCTCAATCATTGTGGTGTAAAGCTCCGGGCAAGCGTCGGGGTCTCCAATTAGGTTGTGGAGATCGCCCCGAGCAATTTGACGGGTTCCGGTGACCGCCCCCAAGGGTTGCCAAAGTGTACGGGTTCGGTGACCGCCCCCAAGGGTTGCCATTTGTACGGGTTCGGTGACCGCCCTCAAGGGTCCCTTAGTGGAATCACGGCATCTTGCATTGTGCGAGGGCGTGAGGAGATTACGGTGGCCCTAGTGGCTTCTTGGGGAGCATTGTGCCTCCACACCGCTCCAAACGGAGATTAGCATCCGCAAGGGTGTGAACTTCGGGATACATCGTCGTCTCCGCGTGTCTCGGTTATCTCTTACCCGAACCCTTTACTTATGCACTTTACTTTGTGATAGCCATATTGTTTCTTGTCATATATCTTGCTATCACTTAGTTGTTTATCTTGCTTAGCATAAGTTGTTGGTGCACATAGGTGAGCCTAGTTGTTGTAGGTTTTGTGCTTGTCAAATTAACCGCTAGGTTTATTCCGCATTTGTCTAAGCCTAAACCGTAA
Source organism: Aegilops tauschii subsp. strangulata (assembly GCF_002575655.3). Lineage (NCBI taxonomy): Eukaryota > Viridiplantae > Streptophyta > Magnoliopsida > Poales > Poaceae > Aegilops > Aegilops tauschii. Next base: position 8,959,328 of record NC_053039.3, read on the forward strand.
TTATTTTAAAGCGCCTATTCACCCCCCCTCTAGGCGACATCCACGATCTTTCAAAGATCAAGAGCAACCTCAAGATCAAGAACAAGCTCTCGACGACGCTCAAGATGATCAAGTTTCCGCTCCTCAACTCACCCATGAGGAGGAATTGGAGCGTCGTGCCGCCAAGATTGCTTCTAAGCTCTCCACCAAGGGTCATCTCATGACGAATGTGCTTGGAAGCATTCGAAAGGGGGTAAGAACTCGTAGACAATTGGCAAACTATTGTGAACATCACACGTTTGTCTCTTGTGTTGAACCCCAAAAGGTCTATGAGGCACTCGAAGATCCGGATTGGCTTAATGCCATGCATGAAGAACTCAACAAATTCGAGTACAACAAGGTGTGGAGATTGGTGCCTAGGCCAACGGGGAATCATAATGTCATTGGAACCAAGTGGATATTCAAGAACAAGCAAGATGCTCATGGGATTATCGTTCGCTACAAGGCAAGATTGGTAGCATAAGGCTACTCCCAAGTCGAGGGTATAGACTACGGTGAAACCTTTGCTCCCGTTGCCCGCCTTGAATCCATTCGTTTGTTGATTGCTTATGCTTCTCATCATAACTTTAAGTTGCAACAAATGGATGTGAAGAGTGCTTTTCTTAATGGTCCTATTAATGAGTTGGTATATGTCAAACAACCCCCCCCCCCCGGTTCGAGGATCCCTACTTCCCCGATCATGTGTATCAACTCGATAAGGCACTCTATGGCCTTAAACAAGCCCACGTGCGTGGTATAACCACCTTACCGAGTTGTTGCAAGATCGTGGATTTGAAGTTGGGAAAATCGACCCCACTCTTTTTACTAAGAAGGTCAAAGGGGAGTTGTTTGTGTGCCAACTATATGTTGATGATATTATCTTTGGTTCCCCTAACAAAGCTTTCAATGAGGAATTTGCCGCTCTCATGACCTCAAGTTCAAGATGTCTTCGATGGGAGAGTTGAAGTTCTTTCTCGGATTCGAAGTCAAACAAAGAAGAGAAGGAACCTTCATCAACCAAGCCAAATACACTCAAGACATGCTCAAGAGATTCAAGCTAAGTGATGTCAAGCCAGCTTCCACTCCAATGCCTGTCAAATGCCAACTTGACATAGATCCCAATGGTAAAGTGGTGGATCAAAAGGTATATCGCTCCATGATTGGATCCTTGCTTTACCTTTGTGCATCTAGACCGGTTATCATGTTGAGTGTGGGAATTTGTGCATGGTTTCAAGCCGCACCTAAGGAAAGCCACTTTGTGGCGGTCAAGCGAATCTTTCGATATTTAGCTCATACCCCAAACTTTGGCTTATGGTACCCAAGAGGAGCAAACTTCAAGCTTGTAGGCTATTCGGACTCAGATTGGGTGGGAGATAAAAAGGATAGGAAGTCCACTTCCGGAGGGTGTCAATTCCTTGGTTGCTCTTTGGTGAGTTGGTCTTCTAAGAAGCAAAGTTGTGTGTCTCTCTCGTCCACCGAAGCGGAGTATGTGGCGGCCGGCAGTTGTTGTGCACAACTTCTATGGATGAGGCAAACTTTAAAGGATTACGGTGTCATTTGTGACAAAGTGCCTCTTTGGTGTGATAATAAAAGTGCCATCAAGATTTCTCTCAACCCGGTGCAACACTTCAAGACGAAGCATATTGAGATTCGGTATCACTTCATCCGGGATCATATTAGGCGAGGGGAGATCGAGCTCAACTATGTCAACACTCATGATAACCTTGCACATATCTTCACGAAGCCCTTGGATGAAGCAAGATTTCGCGAGTTAAGGCATGAGCTAAATATCATTGATTCAAGCAATGTGACTTGAACCCTTGCACACCCCACCTTACTCAACTTGTTATCTTGTTTAGATGTAGGCATGGACGTAGGGGGAGTGTTGTTCTCTCAATGAACTCTCCCTCCCCCCATTATGCATAAATTGATCAAATCTTTCACATTAGCCATTGTTGATGGTACTTGTGCTTCAAAGACGAGTTTTCGTCATGGGCCCAAGGATAATTCTTCGCGGTGCCATACCAATTGACTCAAACATAGGTGGCTCCGGCCACCGCCCTCTCTTTGGAGAGGTTGTGTCGCGTGTTTGGTCCTTGTTGTCTCTTGCGTTTCTTTCTTTGTGTCGTGTCTGTGTTTGAGTTCCCTCGCGTGCGAGTCCTTTGGTGTGTCCGTTTGTGTGTAGGTTGCATTGCAAAGGCTGTTTTCCTCTTATTTTTGCGAAACTTGCATTTTCTTGGGTCTACGGTACTACCGTAGCTTGCCACGGTACTACCGCAGGAGCTGCGCACGGTACTATCGCAACCAGCACGGCAGTAATTTTTTACTGCCGCTGGACGAGCGGTACTACCGCCCAGAGTGCGGTACTTCCACCCTAGGCGGTACTACCGCGATGACCCGCGGAACTACCGCGTTGTCGTGAGCGCGTGGAGGTTAAGAGCGGGCAGGGGGAGTTCTGACTCCCCCATACCCATTCAACTCCTTTTCCCCACGTCGTCTCTCTCTCTCCCTCTCTCTCCTGCCCAAGAACGGCGATGGAGGACCTCGCCAGATCTCCGTCTCCGGCCGCTCTCCTCGCATTCCGACCAGTGGGATCGTTCCCCACCTTGCTCTCTTGCCATGGAACAAGGTTTCTCCCCAAATCATTCTCTTTTCGTCTCGTTGTTTTGTCTCTAGGTTTTTGGGGAGATGCATGTTGCTCTTGAGATTTTAGGCCAATCTGTGCACGAGTAGGATGTAGGAGAGTTGTAGTGCTGTAGAGATGCTATTTGGTGTGTTGCTACTAGGTAGTTTTGATCAACCGTAGTACCGCTCCATCATCACGGTTGTTCCCAGATCTGATTCATTTCGAATCTAATCCGAGCGGTACTATGCAACTCCCGTACGGTACTACCGCTCTGGCCGCTTTTGCCTCGTACGGTACTACCGCCTCCTCGGAGCGGTACTACCGCGCGCGGCACGGAAGTAAAATTTTACTTCCGCTCTAATCGCGGTACTACCGTGCCATCTCGGCGTGGTACTACCGTGGCTAGAGCGGTACTAAAATGTTAGTTCCGCTTGATGGAGCCGTACTACCGTTGCAATCGAACCTTCCCTATGGCAACTTCCTGATGTTCTCTCTACTTGTTTCATTTGTTTTGTTGTAGTCTTTGCATTGATCCTTCTCGCTTCTCTTGCGTGTTCTTGTGTTGTGTGTCATAGGTGGTGGCTCCGGTTCCAATGTCCGTTGGTCGAACCCTGTTCGCGACACGGGCTTGAAGCACCTGCGCAACCAAGATGAAGCTCCAGAGGGCTCCAATGCCCCCCAACGCAGATCCAAGACCACCACCACCAAGAACAAGGAGCCATCAATGGGCATGGATGAGATACCACTGGCTGAGTTTGTCACTCGGAGGAAGATCAACCCCTATGTGAATCCCCGTGCAAACTTCAGAGGGAATGACATGTTCTGGACCAAGCAGCAGAATCTTATCTATCTGGATGTGATCAAGGACAAGCAGAACCTCTACATGGACGTGCACTGGATTGACATGAATCATATGAGGCAAGATAAGCACCGTGACTATTTTGGTGAGGCTTTGGACCTAGTGGAGCAGTTTGGCATTGAGGATGTGATCTCTTTCCACCTGGACTTTGACCCTGAGGTTGTAGCACAGTTCTTTGCTTCGGTCCACTTTCATCCTGATGAGGAATGGAACATGACCTGGATGACCAATGGACAACGGATGACTGCTAAGTGGAAGGACTTCATGGATTTGCTTCAGGTTCTTGATGAGGGGCTCAACACGCCCGTTGGTGTTCGCCCTCATGCCAATCCCGAGTCAGCCAGCAAGAACAAACTTCAGCCCTACTATGTTGAGAAGAAGCTTCCCAGTGGCAAGAAGGCATGGGTGCTGAACTCATTTCTTGACATCATGCATCGAATCTTCCGCAACTCCCTCTTTCCGCGCATTGGTGACAAGGATAAGGTGCATGCCTATCTCGTGGATATGATGCTCATTTGTGAGGAGGCGCATCATGCTCAGACGCAACCACTTGATGTCTCACATATCATGGGGTGCGAGCTTCGGTTTGCGGTGTTCAACCGTAAGGTACCCATCTATGGACCTTACCTGTATCTCTTGATCACGAAGACTTGGGAGAAGCTCTATCCCCGGGATGAGTTTGATGCCCCCGACTGGATGATTCGTCATGAGCCCATCAGGCTCCAGATCAAGCCTCAGTGGGCTAACACCACTACCAGTGCTGAGGCAGCGGCTGCTCAGATGGATGTGGATGAGGATGAGATCGAGGTGGAGGACGCTGATGAGGGACAACTATGCCGGTTACTCGCCTTCATCTTCTGAGCCTTCTTGGGCTAAGAAGCTGAAGAACAAGATGAAGGCTTTGTTCTGCATGCAGGCCAAGGGCCAGTACAGGTCTCATGTTGCTCAGAAGGAGAGTCGCCATCGCGACAAGAGGATCTTCAGGATGTTTGGTGAGGAGATATCAAGCGGGTCCGAGAAGCACATCACTCCAGAGGCGGATTGGATGGCGAAGCAGGGCTACAAGTGGATTGATTCTAAGGAGGAGACCATCCCCGCTGCCGAGACCGACGAGGAGCGCGACGCGTGATCGCTTCAGCCTGAGCTACCACCTGTGTCGTAGGTGACCTCTCTGCCTTTTTGGTGTCTCGATGCCAAAGGGGGAGAGAGTGTAGGATTTGCGAGTCTTGTGTCGAGTCTTGTGTCGTGTTGTTCGCTTTGTTGCCTTGCTTTCGTTCTATTGGACCTCGTTTGCTTTGGTTTGTTTTGTGCTCGTAAGACCAAGTTCCCCATCATATGGTGTAAGACATATGCACTCTAGCGTATCTTATTGTCTTTCATGCTTAGTAACCCGTGAGCGTATGCTATCTTGTGCCAGTTACTTTATGCTCATAGTTTTATCTTGCCTGCTTGCTTAGTGTTAGGTTCTTTATTGCAAGACATGCCTTGTCTATAAAATATAGGGGGGGTGTTGATCCTAGTATGTGTGCCGTGCAGTCCAAAGCACTTCTCTAGAGTGCACACATCTAGGGGGAGCCCGTCTATATGTTATAGATGGTGGGTTTGCCTATGTTTCATTTCATATCCCTTTGTTCAAATCCCATATTTTCATCAATCCACCAAAAAGGGGGAGATTGTAAGGGCATATTTATCCCTTAGTAGTTTTGGTGATTGATGACAATGCTTTTGCAGACTAATCGTGTGCAGTGAGCATTTCAGATATACCATGTCTAAGCACAGGACGATTTGGTGCCCCTCGGAGCTTATTGAAGACGGCGTTTCTCTACGTTTCTTTTCGGTGGATTTGAGTCGTAGGAAAGCCGTACTATTAAGAGGGGGTCCGCGTTGGAAAGGTTTGGGTGGAATCAACACGTACACGTCTGTTCCTTTTTGCACCACCTTTCCTTTGGCTCTTTGGAGCATCCTCCGTCTCTCCATGTCTCTGCAAAATGAAGGACTCCTAGTGTTGTTGAACTGAGGCATGCGGTAGTACTGCTCCTAGGAGCGGTAGTACCGCAGGCCCTTGCAGTAGTACCGGCCTCCAGCGCGGTAGTACCGCAGGTGCTCACGGTAGTACCGCTCCCTAGGAGCGGTAGTACCATGGCCTCAGGCCAGGCGCAGCTGCTCGTGCGGCTGTAGGGGCGGATGTAATTTTTTACATCTGCGCCCTACGCGGTAGTACTGCTCCGTTGGCGCGGTAGTACCGTGTGCTCTGGCCAGGCGCAGCAGCATGAGCGAAAGTAGGGGCGGATGTAATTTTCTACATCCGCCCCTACGCGGTAGTACCGCTCCAGGCTTGCGGTAGTACCATGTCGGATTTTTGCTTAGATCAAAACTCAGCGGAAGTTGTCACGGATGTATTTTTATATGTCTGTGCCTTCCCAGCCTAGACTAGTCCTGCCTTGGGGGCGCGGTAGTACCGCGCTAGCGGTTCTACCGCTTCCTGCCTTAGCGCATCTGGGCTGGTTCTAGCCCCTGCCGTGCCAGCGGTAGTACCGCAGTCCTTCGCGGTAGTACCGCGGGCCCGTGCGGTAGTACCGCATGTTGCAGGCTGAGTTGGTGGATAACGGTTGGATTTGTTCTTTCACTATATAAGGGGAGTCTTCTTCTCCAAGTTGACTACCTCTTCCACCCCAAGCTCCATTGTTGCTCCAAGCTCCATTCTCGCTCGATCTCTCTCCCTAGCCAATCAAACTTGTTGATTTTCTAGGGATTGCTTGAGGAGGCCATGATCTACACTTCCACCAAGAGAAATTTGATTCCCTCCTTCTAATCCCTTGTGGATCTTGTTACTCTTGGGTGTTTGAGCACCCTAGACGGTTGAGGTCACCGCGGAGCCATATTCCATTGTGGTGAAGCTTCGTGGTGTTGTTGGGAGCCTCCAATTAAGTTGTGGAGATTGCCCCAACCTTGTTTGTAAAGGTTCGGTCACCGCCTCCAAAGGCACCAATAGTGGAATCACGGCATCTCGCATTGTGTGAGGGCGTGAGGAGAATACGGTGGCCCTAGTGGCTTCTTGGGGAGCATTGTGCTTCCACACCGCTCCAACAGAGACGTACTTCCTCTCAAAGGGAAGGAACTTCGGTAACACATCCTCGTCTTCACCGGCTCCACTCTTGGTTATCTCGTTCCTTTACTTGTGCAAGCTTATCTTGTTTTACATTCCTTGCTTGCTTGTGTGCTTGTTGTTGTTGCATCATATAGGTTGTTCACCTAGTCGCATATCTAGACAACCTACTTTGATGCAAAGTTTAAATTGGTAAAGAAAAGCTAAAAATTGTTAGTTGCCTATTCACCCCCCCCCCCTCTAGTCAACTATATCGAACCTTTCAGCGTGGTTCAGCAACTCTCCGCTTCAAACCAGCTCACCGAGGAGCGGCGAGTTGCTCCAGGGCGGCACGCGGTGGAGCACGACGGCGTGGGCAAAGTTGCTGGCGTGGACGAGGCAGTGTCGTACCGCTCCTTTCGCGCCATCAGCCATCAACGTGCGCAGAACCACGCCCTACCGGCGGAGAAATAAGTCGGCTTCGCGGAGATCAACAATGCGGCCAGCACCTTCGTGGCCGTCACCGCTTGGGTCCCACGAAGGCCACTGCCGGCGCGTTGCCGACGTGCATAGCCGGTGTCCTGCACGCTTTGCAGGCCACCATTGTCCCCCGCCCCAAAAACCAACTCTGATTCGTGCTTCACGGAAGCGGAGGCCACTCTATGAGCGACACAGCCAAACATCGGGGAAGCAGAGGCTATTCTTCCCCTCCCGCTGAAGCATATCCCTCTAGGGCATCCGACAGTCCGACGAGCGGGCTGTCGGACATGGGAAAGACATGTCAGCGGAGGGGGCGGGGCTTCATTTTCCGGGGCTCACGGCCGGTTGGAGATGGGGAACGGGCGCTGATGGTCATTTTAGTCTAGGTTTAGAGTCCGGTCTAGTTGTAATATGTCTAAATATAATGAATTTGCTCTGATTTAGATGAAAAGCATCTGGTTTTATGTAAAACTCATCCGGGATGTGAATAAATATTGTCTGCTTTGTTTGAGTTTGAATCAAATTTGTTCATTTTCGTTAAATATTTGAAAGAAATGTAACCTGCCATATACGGCTAGCTTTGGATGGCCGGCTCCAGCATCAGTGTTCACGGACTGAACCCCTGTACGTGGACGGATGCGGGAACAAATTTGCAGGTCAATGTTGGAGATGACCTAAGACGGTTTTGTCAAGGGTGATCGACTCAGGGCCCGTTGTTTTGAAAGGAAATTTATGAGCAATTAGATCAACCTTGTGAAAACAAAACAGTGAGATGAACAATATAATGTCATTAACAATTATCTGCTCTTTTACACTTGTAAGGATTTGAGTTTGGAGTCTGTTTCTTCTGGTGTGTGTAGCCTAGAGTCTACGATAATGGCCAACGTTTTCCGCCAAGGGCTGAACTAGCTTGAGCGATGAAATTTCATGGTTTTTTGTATTTTCTAAGAACGAATTACTCTATCCATTTTTATTTACTCAACATGTTAGGTTTGACCTAAATCAAACTGTATAAAGTTTGACCAAGTTTATGCAAAACAATCTAGAATTTCACAAAAAAATGGTATGAAAATGTGTATTGAATGATGATTTTAATAGTATTGATTTGGTATAGCAGATGTTGTTGTTTTTATATAAACTTGGTCAAAATTTAGAAAGTTTGACCCGAGACAAAGCTAATATGAAAAGTAAATAAAAAAAAGGAAGTACAAGGGTACATTTGTTACTAGGCCCGGGGTCATGGCCATAGCTGCCCTAGGCCCGTCTCCGCGACATTGTCTTGGAGGGTTTCCTGGCCGATGACTGGGCCTCCCTTGCTGATCTTGCATGATCACTTTTGCGTTGCGGATCGTCGTTCTTGAGGCGATGTAACATGGGGTTCGTTAGAAATTATGCAAGAAACCGACCAATATTGTGGCTCGGTTCTTTGAGACTAAGAGGAGATTACATTGGAAAAAATGGAGAGATATTGCCATACCAAAAGGAGAAGGAGGTATGGGTTTTAGAGACTTTGAACTTTTAAACCAGGCGATGCTAGCAAAACAAGGATGGAACCTGATTACGGCACCGAACTCTTTGTGTGCAAGAGTTCTGAAAGGAAAATAGTTTCATGATCATGACTTTATGGAAGCTAAAAACATAAAAGGGTCTTCACATATTTGGAGGGCCATCCTGCATGGCAGAGAGGGTCTTAAAGTAGGCTTAATAAAAAGAGTTGGGGATGGAACTTCAAATTTGTCCTGGAGGTTGCTGGCTCCTGGCTGAAAACAAGAACAGATCCTTCTGATGCTGGCCCAGACTCCAGAGGTCTCCCAACCATGAACCAGATGACCTATCCTTCCAATTCCAAAGCATCATGGCTTGCAGTATACACCATCTACCTTCACATCATACAAGTGGCACCGAGCAGGCTAACTGAGTATCTATCAGGCCTCCCAGGCAATGCAACAGGACTCACAACATCGACGCCAGATCCCCATATGTTCAGACTACTGGAAGATGCACCTGAACCGCGTCAACATGACTGATTCGGCCCGGAATCATAAACCATCGACTGTAAAATCAAACCTCTTTATCAGCAGAGAGAGAAGAATGTACCAGTTCTCCTTCTAACACGGGCACCAACATGGTTGTTGGTTTCCAGACAAGATGCAGTTAGCAAGTTACTGTCATCACCTTATATAGATTGACTCTAAATGGCAGCACACCCCCACTCATTTTGACAGTCAAACCAAAATTATAATCCAAATAGATAAAGAAGGTAAGAATCCATCAGTATTCTAACATGAACACTGACATGACGGAGTTACAGCCATCGTCGCAAAGCATGTTAACATAGAGTACAGAAGAGGAAGAAAAGACATGGACTCCAAATAGCTGCACACACACCCCTCACTTGGGACAGTCGAATCAAAATTACACATGATATATAATTGGTCTGGTACATCCACTCCAAACAGAGGTTTCCAAATCATTCGCGAATCAGCGCGAAACTACTACGGTACACATGCGCCCCCCACAGGACCGCGTCTAAATAGCACATATATACAGGAGTTCTATGAACACTTTCGCTCAAAACGCACCACTCGGATTTAGACCGGGGCTTTGTATGGGGGGGCCAAGGTAATGCACACAACATCTGAGAAGTATCACGACAATCGTTGTTTCTCTTATTATGACGGTGACAAATGACAATGGTGGGAACCGACGAACCTAGAATGTGATGAGGCTTGCGATCACGAGAAAGCCGACCAGGATGAGCAGCGCCTTGAGGTACACGTCCGCCTGCTGCTGCTGCTGCTGCTGCCCGGGCGGCGCGTGCCGGGGGGCGGCGGCGTGGGCGTGCCCGCCATGGAAAGCATGCCCGTGGCCATGGCCATGGCCGTACCCATAGGGAAACCCGGCAGGCTGCCCGTACGCGGCCGCGTCCGGGAATCCATGCACCTGGAAGCTCAGCAGCGGGAACAGGCCGCCGAACGCGGCCGAGAAGGTGTAGTTCCCCCACCGCGCGTTGGCCAGAGGGACGCCCCCTCCCCCCATGAACCAGGGGTTAGGGTTCGCATTAGGGAAGTGGTTGTTGGGATCTGCCTGCGGGGCCGTGGCAGGCCGCTGCCCGGTCGGCCGGTTGGGGATCTCGGCCCCGGCCGGCACGCCCTTGGACCTGGGGTCGACGCGGTCCTTGCCGCGGCCGTAGAGCGGGACGAGCTTGTCCTCCTCGACGACGGCCTTGCAGACGGGGCACTCGGGCGAGTGCGAGTGGATGTGCAGCCACTTGTAGAGGCAGGGCCAGCAGAAGAGGTGGCCGCAGAGCGTGACGATGGGCTCCTGCGGCAGCTCGAAGCATATGTTGCACTCGAAGCTGCCCCCGCCGTCGCCAGCCACGCTGCTGCCGCTGCCGCTCGTGGACTCCCCCACGTTGGCCGCCATGCTGGCTGGGCTTCAGTCGCTCGCCAGGAACCACCCTCGACGAGCTGCAACGGATCAAATGGCTATGGTCATCAGCAACTCAACAACACAGAGCAACCAAACAGCTTGTAAATTGCAGCGCATCTCAAAGGCGAAACGCACATTAAAAGTAAGACTAGCCAGATGTGCAGCTATCTTGTCAAGCAAGGATCGAATCGCTGACAAATCTATCTATGTATGTACCAAAGTAAGGCTAGCCAGATGTGGAGATATCTTGTGAAGCAAGGATGGAATCCCTAACAAATCTATCCGCAGGTAGAGGTTTACAAGTCAGGTTTCTGTGTAGATTCGTGACAGCAATAAGCAACCAGGTTTGTCATAATAAGGATGCTCAAACAAGGAATGAATGAGAGCGACTAGCAGAAGTAGCAACTTGAATCTAGTCGACGCATTGGGGGAAAAGAAAAACAACCCCAACCCTCCCCTTTCGGGCAGGGACACGCCAGCTACGAGATCTGGAGCTCGGCCACCCGCCAGCACGCGCAGGCAGGACTTGGGAGAAGACTAGGCTAGACTAAACCGTCAGCGGCGGCACGGGCAGGCAGACAGGCTAGGCGGGCGAGAACTAGGGCCAGAAGCTCTGTCCCCCGAGCCCGCGCAAGGAGGCGCCCGGCGAGCCGCGACGAGCGAGGCCGAGGAACCGGGCAGATCCGAATCGGGAGGCACGCCGAGGCGGCCGCGATCTGGCGCGGAGACGAGGGCCGCGAGGAGGCGCGGGGGGCGGATCAGGGGGAGAGGGTGGGGCTGCTTACCGGCGGCGAGGAGACGGCGAGGCGCCTCCCTCCGGCGGTGCGAGAGGAGCGGACGAGAAGCTTCGGGGAACAAGTGGGGGAAGGAAGATGAAGATGACAAGGAGAGTATGAATATGAATAGGCCTCTCCCTCTCGCTGCCTGCGATGCGAGTTATTAATTGTTTCTGACTTTGGTCAAAGCCGAGTTAATTAGTCCTAACGGCGACCAATTGCTTTTGCTCGAACCAGCAATTGCTTTTGCTGGAATCGGCCAAAGATTTTGCTTCATCCAATGGATGGTGCTGCAATAAATTTTTGCTGCCTTGATTTTTTTGCTGGAACCGGCGGGGGGCGACGAGCAGCACACGTTTCAGAGAATACTGACGCGAGGAGGAAGAAAAAAAGGCGCCCACGAGGGTGAATCATGCGGTATGGGATGCGCGTATCAGGCGGCTGGGGCGCGACCGGCCGAAACTTCAGGCCGGCGGCGCGCCTATCAGCGCCCTAAAAAACGTGAGAGATCAAAACTCCATGCAAGAAACAAAAAAGGTGAATAATCAGAATTAATGGAGAGAAAACTGAATGAAAAGAACAGGCGGCAAGCATGCATGTGCGCCCGAAACGTGTTTTGTGTGGAAACAAAGCTACATACCAAGTAGGAATGTCAACCGGGTCCCGTTAAATCCCGTTTAAAGTCCACTTATGATATGATAGTTCGAAAAGGTTTTTTGTTTGTTTGAGGAAAATGAACTATCAAGGTAGCAAAAACTAACTGAACAGGATTGCGGACGCCATTTATTTGCCACTTACATCCCTAGTACCCCGTACACGGAAGAACAGTGGCCGTCTGATCTGCTCCTCCACCAAACCTCGCATACACATATAGTAGTAGAGTAGTAGGTTAGTTAATGGTTAGTCCCTATCACTAATCAATTTGCCAACTCAAGCCCTTGCTTTCTGACCGCAAACCCTGCCAACCCAATTATCGTTCATCCCCTAACCACCGCTTCCCCTTCATCCCAACGTAAGCCATAACAATTCCAAGAAGAAAATAAATGGGTGATGTGACTGATGTAGAAAAGAAAGTCAAATGTGCGCTCAGCAGAGAGTAGTACACACAAAATTCAAACATTATTAAACCACTGTCTCGAGATATCAGCAACAGAGGATTGATTATTCACCTCTCAATGCGAAATACTTTGATCCTTTCTTTCTTTCTTTCTTTCAGGGGAAAGAACAAACAAGCACCAAGTCACATCATTCGATGTCGAACCCCTTCTCCTGGAGCTCCTGCACCACCTCGTTCCGCATCCGGAACCACAACTTCCGCGCCTCCTGGTCAAACTTCTTGGACTGCAGCTGCTTCTGCATGTTGTCCGAGTCCATGTTGGCGTCCGCGAACCCCTTGGGCCCGATCGTCGTGCTCAGGGCGCCCCCGCTCTTTATGAACTCCTCCACCGCCTCTTCGTCGCCCGGGTACGGGAACTCCCTGCGCTCGTACAGATGCGCCATCTCCTTCTCTTCCTGGGAAAATGATTTGGAAATAGAATTCTAGAAACAAGAAATATAAAACTCAACATTCAGGTGAAAGGAGGACAAGCATTGGCGAAAACGAGTGCTCAGGGCTGTTTTCAACAACCTTGCAGAAGAGAGATTCACCTCCTCTGAGTGATCACTATGGATGATCATATGTCACCAAGCATGCCACATTTGGTGTCGCATCATATAACCCGATAGAATTTAAGTTCCTTTTCATATTAGTCTCATGTTTTCAGTGCTCAACGTGACATGTAAGAAGTCCTTATTAGAAGTTGATATTGGACGACCGAAAATGTGAACTATTTCAGAAAAACCTAACGAGGCATATGAAATATTTGCAGACAAAATATAATCCCCGCATAAAGGTTGTCTGAACTGCATCTCATAAACATAATACAAGCGTCTAATATGCTGCTGCCTATGCTTTAATCAGCAACCAGTTATGGCAGTTCACGGATGCAAATCAGTTCTAGTCTATGTATGCTGCTCCAGTCAATTATGTGAGCGTCTCATACAATGAAATTGTAGAATGGGTGCTGCTGGATCAATTCATGTCTTAGGTCACAGTATGCACTGTATGGACATTATCTGTTGCAAGTTCTGAACCAAAACACCAAAAACTAAACATACAGCAGGATGAACTTATTTGTACTGAACACATATCTTGCAGCAAAACAAAAGGCCTCAGCAATTCATGTCTGCCCCATCCAAGAAATAAATTAAAGGTCACCACCGCCCATACCTTGGGCCGTGGCTTGAGCGTCCACCAGCCAAGCGGCGATGTCTCATTCCAGAACCACGCGGCGCCAAAAAGCGCGTATGTGCATAGCATGCCCTTGCCCATCTGCTTAAAGAAGTAGGCATCCCCCTTCTCAAAACCCAGCCTCCTGAACCCCACAAATCAACAAGAACAGAGACATCATCAAGAATCAATCGGTTCACAAGCCAAAGAGAACTGTAGAGAGGACGAGCCAGCTATGGAAGGCTAGTCGAACTCGCTTACTTCAGAAGCCGATCGGCCTGGGGGAAGCTGCGCAGCATCGTGCTCACCTGCAGGAAAGGGCAAAAGTGAAGGGGTTTTCAATGCAGCATTTCTGTCAAACAGGTATGCTAATATAACGTAGGAACATGTTTGATACTCAGAGACTTCAAAGATTTACACCTGAACTGAGCATTGTAAAAAAAAAAAGAGAAAACAATCAATACAAATTACAAAATATAATTCACCTAAGAGTTGCAGAAGTGGTTATGATTTTGGACATATATATGATTAGGCCTGTGCATTCGGCTAATTCAGTTAGTTCGTTTAGGAAGATATATTATCAAAACTTTGGCAAATGCGATATAATATGAAAATACAGTTCAGTTTCAGTATGTACTACCTCTGTAACTAAAATATAAGACATTTGCATTTCAATTTGAACTGCAAAAATGCCTTGTATTTAGTTACAGAGGTAGTACCAAACTAATAACCAGGGTTAGAATGAATTCAATAAATGGAGGCAACGATATTTTAATTCTGTTTGTATATGTCGTGACCAGAAATCTTCATATCAATTACCCTCTAAACATGGATTCTCGTTCCTCGAGCAATTCTACGTCCTATGTGATGAGTAGATTCCTATCAAGTGTCAACAACTTTTATGGCATGATTCATTTTAGACTATCATGGAGCAGAGGTCCCCGGTTCGAATTCCACAGAAACAAAACCACCCGACTTGCTGCGGCAGGCTCGGTACAAGAAAACATAGCTGTATTTGAGAGCAGAGCATGCCGCCGGGCTCAAGGCACGCATCACAGGATGCAAAAACGAAGCCTTCAAACGCTCATCGTGGAGAAGGCGCCTGCCATGCCACATTCCGACATTCGCCTCAACACGATCGCCGCACCCATGACGCATAACAGCACAATCTGTTTCAAGTTTCATTTCTCAGTGGTCTTTGAGGCATAACCGCAAACAGGACATGTGCATGGCAGCCACACAGGCGGAGCTAGGCAACAATTGTCTGTCGCTGGTTGTTGAAACAACAGCCGCATTTCTCACAGAACAGAACTAGACAGGCAGAATTGCACAATAACAGCAACGAAGCTACGGGTTTGGTGAGATATTTCATATTAGCCGCAGGTCGAGAAATGCCCCCAAAACTCCACGCATCCGCGGAAGCCAAGCGAAATCGTTAGCAAGCGCATCGACGTCGATCGAGGTATGCTGGAGCACCAGCAGTGAGCGGTGAAATGATTAAGGTTAGTGGTGATGGACTCGTTACCTGTGTAGCGGCTTTGCCAGAAGGGGCAGGGAGCGGCGAGCGGGGAGCGCCGGCGGCCGTTGGGCGTCGGGGAGCCGGGGGCGGGCGAGCGCCAGATGGCCGGGCGAAGCCGGAGGCGAGGCAGCGACGGAGTGACGGCAAGGCCAGTGAGCGTGCCGCCGCCGGCGAGGTCGTGACGGGGTCGTGGGTCGTGGGCCGGTTGGGGCTCGCTGTTGCTGGGCTGCTGGGCCGCTTGCACAACAAAATGGAAGGCCGAGTTCGTTTTGTTCACCGAAATCACTGGTTAGAGTGCACTCCCCCTCAAAAAAAAGAAAAAAAGAGAGAGAGTGCACTCTTGCAAAAAAAAAAGCACTCTTGCAAAGGTGAAAAAAAGCCTACCCTTGTTGTGATAAGTGGGGTTGAGCGACATTGGTTGCAACCTAAGAGTTTTGCGGTTTTTTTTAGATTTATTTTTCCAAGACGTTTTATCTCTTGAACCGTGCATCCACCACTCATCGTTGGGTTTCTCAAGTCGAGATCTTCGAAACTAGATCACATGTGAATAAGCTTCAGACGGATTTTTTTCAAAAAAAGGAACAACTAAAAACCTGGGAAAAACAGAAGAAGAAAAAAACAAAAAACCAGAAATAAAACCTTAAAAACAAAAACTAGAAGCGCAGTTGTGCTTTTTCACCTTTTCTGGAAGCAGATGTGTGCTTCACGCGGAAACACAATTGTGCTTTTCCATCTTTTCGGGGAGCAAAGGTGTGCTTCACGCAATCACGCGGAAGCCCAGCTGTGTGTTTCACTTTTTGAGAAGCACAACTATGTTTCCCACGAAAGCGTAGTTGTGTTCTTCACTTTTCCGGAAGCACAACAGCGCTTCACAAAAGAGCACAACTGTAAATTTAGGAAAACCCAAGCAAAATCCAAAAAATCGAGAAAAACCAAAAAAAAAACAAAACCTTATGAAAAAAAAAACTGATCCCACAGGTGCGCGCAACGTGACACATGGCGCGCTAGGGTGCTTCCCACGATGTGCGCTGGAGCTGCCCCCGAATGGCCAGGTACCCCTAAGTTAGTTACTCCCCCTTTTCCCCTTTTGGTTTAAGCTAACTACTGAATATTTTTGTTTTTTTACTGAGTAAGAGAAAAAGGGTTTCTCCCGCTTTGTATTACAAAGCAACCATCCGATACAACCAACGATAGGGGCTGGGGCGGAAACAACACAAACACGCCCAAAAGAAAGGAAAGAGAAAAAAGAAAAGAAACAAATGCCGATAACGGCGGATCGACAAAAACGACGAAGCCTCGTGACCGTTGCGTCCACCGGAAATCGCCCACCAAGCTCCGAGACTCCGAAGCGCCGGTACCAATCAACACCTCCAAGAAGGGACGCGACGATGACGACACTGCTGCCAAGGGTTTCCCCCGGTACGCGGCGAGGAGAGACGAAGGGTAGCCCCGACGCCCTCCAGGAAGGTCCGGCGGCACCCTCAGGCGCCACCGCGTCGGTGTCAGCCAAGCCAACAGGGATTTCTCCCGATCCCAGCCTCTACCTCAGGCACTACGGAGCTCGCCACCAAATCGACCACCACCTTGCGCCAACACAGACACGAAGCTTCCCACGCTGTCTCACCACGGCACCGCGGAGATGGTCTGCACAATGAAGAAGAGGAGCCGGGACTAAGGCAGCATCACCGTCGGCATACGGGAGGGCCCCACCTCCACCGTCCACGACGGTAGCCGACCGGACGCCATAGCAGGAGCCTACCGGGCCCGTGGCCCCACAGGCCTGGCCGGCCCCTCCAAGGCCCGGACAACTCCCGCCTCCGCGCAGCAGCTGGCACGCCGTCGGCGCCGCTGTCCCAGTCCAAGCCGCTCCCCTGCCTCCCCATACAGAGAGCATGGCGGTCGCGCCGGAGCCGACCCGCAAGGACCTAGAAGGGACCCTACGGGCCCAGATCTGGGCCGGGGACGAGCCACCGGCCGGCCAGCACCACCGGACCGCCCCGCCGCCAAGAGGCGGCACCACCACGGCGAGCGCCGCCGGCCTCCACACCAGGACGCCGGACCGCCACCGGACGAGGCGCACCGTCGCCGGCCATCACCGCCCGAGCAGGGGAGGGCCGCGTGCGGGGAAGGGCATGCCCACTGCCGCCAACATTGAAAAGATGAAGCTTATGAGGCACCCTTAATTCCATTTTTTGTAGTTTTCTTTTATAAACTAAACTAGTGATAAAACAAGAAACAAAAAGATTCGATTGCAAGATCTAAAGATATACCTTCAAGCACTAACCTCCCCGGCAACGGCGCCAGAAAAGAGCTTGATGTCTACTACGCAACCTTCTTCTTGTAGACGTTGTTGGGCCTCCAAGTGCAGAGGTTTGTAGGACAGTAGCAAATTTCCCTCAAGTGGATGACCTAAGGTTTATCAATCCGTGGGAGGCGTAGGATGAAGATGGTCTCTCTCAAGCAACCCTGCAACCAAATAACAAAGAGTCTCTTGTGTCCCCAACACACCCAATACAATGGTAAATTGTATAGGTGCACTAGTTCGGCGAAGAGATGGTGATACAAGTGCAATATGGATGGTAGATATAGGTTTTTTGTAATCTGAAATTATAAAAACAACAAGGTAACTAATGATAAAAGTGAGCGTAAACGGTATTGCAATGCTAGGAAACAAGGCCTAGGGTTCATACTTTCACTAGTGCAAGTTCTCTCAACAATAATAACATAATTGGATCATATAAATATCCCTCAGCATGCAACAAAGAGTCACTCCAAAGTTACTAATAGCGGAGAACAACCGAAGAGATTATGGTAGGGTGCGAAACCACCTCAAAGTTATTCTTTCTGATCGATCTATTCAAGAGTCCGTAGTAAAATAACATGAAGCTATTCTTTCTGTTCGATCTATCATAGAGTTCATACTAGAATAACACCTTAAGACACAAATCAACCAAAACCCTAATGTCACCTAGATACTCCAATGTCACCTCAAGTATCCGTGGGTATGATTATACGATATGCATCACACAATCTCAAAATCATCTATTCAACCAACACAAAGAACTTCAAAGAGTGCCCCAAAGTTTCTACCGGAGAGTCAAGATGAAAACGTGTGCCAACCCCTATGCATAGGTTCATGGGCGGAACCCGCAAGTTGATCACCAAAACATAGATCAAGTGGATCACGTGATATCCCATTGTCACCACAGATAAGCACGGCAAGACATACATCAAGTGTTCTCAAATCCTTAAAGACTCAATCCGACAAGATAACTTCAAAGGGAAAACTCAATCCATTACAAGAGAGTAGAGGGGGAGAAACATCATAAGATCCAACTATAATAGCAAAGCTCGCGATACATCAAGATCGTATCACCTCAAGAACACGAGAGAGAGAGAGAGAGATCAAACACATAGCTACTGGTACATACCCTCAGCCCCGAGGGTGAACTACTCCCTCCTCGTCATGGAGAGCGCCGGGATGATGAAGATGGCCACCGGTGAGGGATCCCCCCTCCGGCAGGGTGCCGGAACAGGGTCCCGATTGGTTTTTGGTGGCTACAGAGGCTTGCGGCGGCGGAACTCTCGATATATTCTGTTCCCCGATGGTTTTAGGGTATATGGATATATATAGGCGAAAGAAGTCGGTCAGGGGAGCCACGAGGGGCCCATGAGGGTGGAGGGCGCGCCCAGGGGGCGGCGCGCCCCCTGCCTCGTGCCTTCCTCGTTGCTTCCCTTATGTACACTCCAAGTCTTCTGGATTGCTTACGTTCCAAAAATAACTCTCCCGAAGGTTTCATTCCGTTTGGACTCCGTTTGATATTCCTTTTCTGCGAAACACTGAAACAAGGAAAAAAATAGAAACCGGCACTGGGCTCTGGGTTAATAGGTTAGTCCCAAAAATAACATAAAAGTGTTTAGTAAAGCCCATAAACATCCAAAACAGATAATATAATTGCATGAATACTTCATAAATTATAGATACGTTGGAGACGTATCAAGCATCACGCGACCGAGGACCGGCGGCGGGAGGAGAGAGGGACGCGGGGGGAGCTGGAGGAGCATCGTGGAAGGGCCCCCGGCCGCCTTGCTCAGGGAGGCGGCGCGGGGGTATGGGGGAGAGGAGGGGGTGGGGGTAGGAGAAGGGGAACGGGAGGGGGAAGGGGCGGGCGGCTTCGGCGGGCTCCGGCCGCGGCCGCGGCGGCTCCGCGCAGGGGAGCCGGCGGCGGCGGCGGGGGAACCCTAGGGGCGGGGGAGCGGGGAGCCTTTTTACTGAGTAAACCGGGTTAGTATTGATACATTTCTCTCGTTTGGCTTAGATCAAGTGCATATCTACTCATCTAGTAAATCCGAGCTATGTGTTGTTTTGGATTTCCATGACATGGCTCAAAACCCCATATGAGCCGATTACCTAGATTCTGTTTCTCGGTCCAATATCATTACGGGACACACTCTCTTATAGATGATAGGGCTAGACCTTACTTTAATTGGTGTAAATTTCACGTGCTCAAACCCAACAATCCAAGCGGGGTAAAGGGAGAGGAAGGTTTCACCAATCCCTGCCGATAGATCGACAATTCCCAATGCAACATGTTCATGCGGCATGTTGGATGAGATTTCAATAGTAGGAGAAGTGTTATTTTTAGAAGTTTCTTATGTCTCAGTAGCACATATATCCGGCTATTTTTTCACACTGACATATCGAAAACGACAATAGAGAGACGCACGTCGCCCCTACAAAAGACCATTGATGCAAGGAGAAAGGTATCAACGATGATGAGGATGTGTTGAGCAAGGCGGTGAAACATGTGGATGCGTGAAATTTGGATGGCTCGGTGCAGGGGAGTGATGATCCACAAGTATAGGCGATCAATTGTAGACCTTTCGATAAGAGTGTCGAATCCAACGAGAAACAAAAGGAAATGACAAGCGGTTTTCAACAAGATGTTGTCTGCAAGCACTGAAATTATTGGGTAACAGATAGTTTGGTACCAAGGTAATTCGTAACGAGTAACAAATAGCAAAAGTAATAATATGTGCAGCAAGATAGCCCTATCCTTCTTATGGAAAATAATAGGCCGGAACATTCTCTTATAGTAAGCAAAGCGTTCTTGAGGACACATGGAAATCTATACACTTTTATCATGTTTGTTTGGTTCGCGTTCGCTACTTTGATAATTTGATATGTGGGTGGACCGGTGCTTGGGTGTTGTTCTTATTTAAACAAGCCTCCCACTTATGATTACCCCCTCTCGCAAGCATCGCAACTACTAAAGAAGAATTAAGATAAATCTAATCATAGAATGAAACATATGGATCCAAATCAGCCTCTTACGGACTAGCGCATAAACTAGGGTTTAAGCTTATGTCACTCTAGCAACCCATTGTCTAATTACTACTCCACAATGCCTTCCCTTAGGCCCAAAGATAGTGAAGAATCTGTTGGGTAACGTAGCATGTAATTTCAAAATATTTCCTACGATCATGCAAGATCTATCTAGGAGATGCATAGCAACGAGAGGGGGGAGAGTGTGTCCACGTACCCTCATAGACGGAAAGCGGAAGCGTTTGACAACGCGGTTGATGTAGTCGAACTTCTTCACGTTCCGACCGATCAAGCACCGAACGTACGGCACCTCCGAGTTCTGCACACGTTCAGGCCGATGACGTCCCTCGAACTCTTGATCCAGTAGAGCGTCGAGGAAGTAGATGAGTTCCGTCAGCACGACGGTGTTGATGAAGTTATCCACGCAAGGCTTCGCCTAAGCACTGCGAGAATATGACCGGAGGCGTAAACTGTGGAGGGGGGCACCGCACACGGCTAAGAAACAATGTTGTGTGTTCTAGCGGTGCCCCTATATATATATATATATATATATATATATATATATATATATATATATATATATAGGTGGGAGGGGGAGGGAGCAGCAGGAGGCACGCCCCAAGTAGGAGGAATCCTACTTGGGGCCTAATCCTATTCGGCCTCCCCCCTTTCCATGTTTTCCTGAGGGAGAAGGTAAGAGGAGGGGGGAGAGAAGGAAAGGGGAGACCGAATTGCCCCCCTTCCTTTCTCTCCTCTCCCTTTCTCCCCCCCCCCTATTCGGCCATGTATGGGGCGCACCAGCCCACTAGGGGCTGGTCTGTTCCGCCCTAGGCCCAATAAGGCCCATATCTTGGCCGGGGGTGCCCGGAACCCATTTCCGGTGACCCGATACGTACCCGGTACCCCCGGAACACTTCCGGTGTCCAAATACTATCGTCCTATATATGAATCCTTACCTCTCAACCATTTCGAGACTCCTCGTCATGTCTGTGATCTCATCCGGGACTCCGAACAACATTCGGTCATCAAATCACATAACTCATACAATATAAAATCATCATCGAACGTTAAGCGTGCGGACCCTACGGGTTCGAGAACTATGTAGACATGACCGAGACACCTCTCCGGTCAATAACCAATAGCGGAACCTGGATGCTCATATTGGCTCCCACATATTCTATGAAGATCTTTATCAGTCAAACCGTAATGACAACATACGTTGTTCCCTTTGTCATCGGTATGTTACTTGCCCGAGATTCGATCGTCGGTATCTTCATACCTAGTTCAATCTCGTTACCAACAAGTCTCTTTACTCGTTCCGTAATGCATCATCCCTCAACTAACTAATTAGTCACTTTGCTTGAAAGGCTTCTTATGATGTGCATTACCGAGAGGGCCCAGAGATACCTATCCGATACTCGGAATGACAAATCCTAATCTTGATCTATGCCAAACCAACAGACACCTTTGGAGATACCTGTAGAGCATCTTTATAATCACTCAGTTACGTTGTGACGTTTGATAGCACACAAGGCATTCCTCCGGTATCCGGGAGTTGCATAATCTCATAGTCAAAGGAACATGTATTTGACATGAAGAAAGCAGCAGCAATAAAACTGAACGACCGATATGCTAAGCTAACGAATGGGTCATGTCCATCACATCATTCTCTTAATGATGTGATCCCGTTTATCAAATGACAACACATGTCTATGGATAGGAAACTTAACCATCTTTGATTAACGAGCTAGTCTAGTAGAGGCTTACTAGGGACACAGTGTTTTGTCTATGTATCCACACATGTATCAAGTTTCCGGTTAATACAATTCTAGCATGAATAATAAACATTTATCATGATATAAGGAAATAAAATAATAACTTTATTATTGCCTCTAGGGCATATTTCCTTCAGTCTCCCACTTGCAGTAAAGTCAATAATCTAGTTCACATCGCCATGTGATTTAACACCAATAGCTCACATCTTTATGTGATTAACACCCATAGTTCACATCGCCATGTGACCAATACTCAAAGGGTTTACTAGAGTCAATAATCTAGTTCACATCGCTATGTGATTAACACCCAAGAGTAATAAGGTGTGATCATGTTTTTCTTGTGAGAGAAGTTTTAGTCTACGGGTCTGCCACATTCAGATCCGTATGTATTTTGCAAATTTCTATGTCTACAATGCTCTGCACGGAGCTACTCTAGCTAATTGCTCCCACTTTCAATATGTATCTAGATCGAGACTCAGAGTCATCCAGATCGGTGTCAAAGGTTGCATCGACGTAACTCTTTACGACGAACTCTTTATCACCTCCATAACCGAGAAATATTTCCTTAGTCCTTTAAGGATAATTTTGACCGTTGTCCAGTGATCTACTCCTGGATTACTATTGTACCCCCTTGCCAAACTCATGGTAAGGTACACAATAGGTATGGTATACAGCAAGGCATACTTTATAGAACCTATGGCTAAGGCATAGGGAATGACTTTCATTATTTCTCTATCTTCTGCCATGGTCGGGTTTTTAGTCTTACTCAACTTCATACCTTACAATTCAGGCAAGAACTCCCCTAGATTGGTACCTCAGATGGCAGTTCTTCATTCAATCTTCATTCAGGCATGAATTGAAGTAAGGTATGAAGATTTGAATTGAAGTAAGGTATGAAGACCAATCTTCATTCAGGTATGAAGTAAGGTATGAAGTAAGGTATGAAGATTTGAATTGAAGTAAGGTATGAAGACCAATCTTCATTCAACCATAGCTTTGTCTCATTCAGGCAAGAACTCCCCTAGGGTTTGAGATGAGATGGTGCTGGTGAAGATGTTGATGAAGATTGGTCCTCCCACGATGAGAGGATCATTGGTGATGTCAATGGCTTCGATTTCCCCATCCCGGAGGGAAGTTTCCCGGCGGGACCTCTTCGCCGGAGAGCAAACGTGCTCCTGCCCAGGTTCCGCCTCGAGATGGCGGCGCTTCATCCCGAAATTTCTCTCTTGATTTTTTCTACGGCAAATGGCTTCATATAGGAGAAGATGGACCTCGGAGGCCAGCCAGGGGCCCCACAAGCCACATGGGCGCGACCAAGGGGTGGCCGCGCCCATGTGCCTCATGGGCACCTGGTGGGTCCCCTCTGGTATAAAAATCGTCTTAATTCGAGGTCGTATAAGAGGCATAAGAGGCATCTGGAAGTTCTAAAGTACTGAAAGATTGTTTCTCTAAAAAACAGAACGTGATGGTAGCTCTCGAAAACTATGCATCTTCCATCCTTTTTTAGCCGTAGATAGTGATGCCATCTGATTCAGCAAATCCCCGTCTACCATCGAGGGGGAGCAGCCGCACTCTAAACCCCAAAACCCATAGGAACCCATGTCTCTATGGGAGCACGCCGTGCTCGGAGGAAAACAGGGGATTGGCTGATTCAAACAATGATGATGGGGATGGGCGGGAGCACACCGTGCTCAGAGGAAAGCATGGGATTAGCTGATTCAGGCGATGATGATGTGGACAAGGAGAAGGAAACGAAAACGAGGAATCATGATCTTCCCCATTTGTTCTATTCCCAGTCAACAAATCTGCCATGGCTTCGGAGCTCATTGTCTTGTCAATCCCATTGGGGAGCCAAACAATTTTGCTTATGTATACTAAAAAGATTTTCCATTTAATCTCTAAGGTTTTATTAGAGAAAACAAATATATTATGTTGTTTCATATTTTCACATGTGAATGGGATTCTATATGAGTTATTTGATCCAACTTTCTAAGATTTCTTTAAGAAACACCGATGCAAATTACCCCAGCCATATATAGTGGAAAAATCAGTTTACACTAGAGTTAGCTACCATCAATGTATCGGTGATATATTTGCCCGCCTCTCAGCCTCAGATGTTCAAGTTACAGACAAATTGACACAATCACAACAAAGTTCGACGTACAAGTAAACTTGCAATAGAAACAATTCAGTACTCCAAATATTTGTTATTGGCAAGCAAAACCTCATACAAAATTGAATCACATTGAATTTTGAAACATCCTACAAAAGCAAATCGATCTTTGATTTACCGACATTCTACAAACAAACAAAATAAATTGTAGATATCCTATAGTTAATATCCCTAGGGTTCTCAGTATCGCACAAACTAGAGAATGTTCTCAAGTTCTTGCTGAAAGTGCTAGTTATCGACTAAAGGGGGGGGTGAATAGGCGATTTTTATGAAAGTCTTCAAAACATGAGAGTTTCGAAGACAAATAATAGAAATGAACCTATTGATATGCAGCGGAAGGTAAACTACACTAAGCAAGCCATAGTCAAGTATGCAATGAAGTGAAAGCACGAAGACTAATAGCAGCTAGGTAATAAGGATCAGGATGGAAGATGGTATGAAGCCAAACAACGATAGTAGTCACACAGTGAAGACAAATAGGTAAAGCAAACAGGTAATGACTTCATGAAGACAAACTGTAAGTAACAAGAGGGAGAGGATAGAACCAGTCACTTGTTGAGGACACATGATTTGTTGGACCAGTTCTAGTTGCTGTGACAACTGTACGTCTGGTTAGGGAGGCTGAAATTCAACTCAGAAGACCGCGTCTTCACCTTATTCCCCTTGAGCTAAGGACACCCAGTCCTCGCCCAATTACTCTGGTAAGTCTTCAAGGTAGACTTCCAAACCTTCACAGACTTCGTTCACCGGCGATCCACAATGACTCTTGGATGCTCAGAATGCGACGCCTAACTGGCTGGAGGATTCACAGTCCTCAAGTGTAACAAGTCTTCAGGTCACGCGGACAGAAAGACTTCAGTGATGCCTAACACTCTTTGGCTCTGGGTGTTTGGGCTTTGTCCTCGCAAGTATTTCTCTCTCTCAAAAGCTTCGGAGGTGGGTTGCTCTCAAACGACAAAAGCCATGCACTAACTCTGAGCAGCCACCAATTTATGGTGTAGTGGGTGGGCTATTTATAGCCACTAGGCAACCCGACCTGATTTGTCCGAAATGACCCTGGGTCACTAAGGAACTGACACGTGTTCCAACGGTCAGATTTCAAACACACGCGGCAGCTTGACTTGGGCTACAAGTAAAGCTGACTCATCCAGCTCTCGATAAGATTTGCTCTCATTATCTTCACTCGAAGACATTGGATTTGGTTGAGCATCACTTCAGTCACTCTGACTTTGTTCACTGGGACCCCACTTAACAGTACAGTGGTTCCTATGACTCAACAAAGAAGAAAAGGAAACAACGAAACAACTAAGTCTTCGCGCTCCATAGTCTTCATGCAATGTCTTCTCTTGTCATAGTCTTCAATGTGAATATCTTCGCATACCACCATTGCCTCCAATGTCTTCATACATTTTTAGGGGTCATCTCCGGTAGGTAAACCGAATCAATGAGGGACTATTACCTGTGTTATCCTGCAATTCTCACAAACACATTAGTCCCTCAACCAGGTTTGTCGTCAATACTCCAAAACCAACTAGGGGTGGCACTAGATGCACTTACAATCTCCCCCTTTTTGGTGATTGATGACAAACTGGTTGAAGTTTTCAACGGGGATAAAAGTATGTGAAATTGTAAAGGATTTAGGTATTGTCTTCATAAGTAGCAAAAGGCTCCCCCTGAAGATGTGCATATAAGTAATTTGCTTTTGGAATGCAAATGCAGATGGCAGGTTGTACTTGTGGAGATCCTCTTCAACTTATGAAGACAATTCATCATGCATGATTTGATATAACGAAGATAATGATATGCATAATGAAAAATGGACGTCTGCAATATGACTTCGTGTGGGATTTATCATCGCAGATGCGGAATTTATCATCGCATCACAGAATAGCAAACAAGTAGCAGACGACCATCAAGTTTAAGTGTTACAACTCAAAGAATCAAATGTATCAAAAGCGAGAGTTGTAAACACTAGGCAAAAATATAAAGCAACCGCCCATTTGGACCCGCTTGAAGACTATCAACTCATATGCTTCTCCCCCTTTTGTCAGTAAGGACCAAAAAGGTTTGAAGACATAGAGCCTCTACTCGTTCCCAGAAGGAGTAGGAGAAGATGCAGGGTCGGCGTCGGGGTTTGGCGGTGCAGAAGAACTTGGAGCTGTGTCGATATGCGCTGAAGTTGGAGGTGGTGAAGTAGCATCATCTTGATCATCTATCACTCTGGCATTCACCGTTGCGGCGGAGGAGGAATAATCAGAGTCTCAAGAGACGGAGTTCGACGCAAGACAGCATTCCTGGGAGGAGTGGAGTCAAACTTGAATCTTTCAGTGAAGCCATCGTCTTGAAGATCCGCTTCAGCACTCAGCAATGTCAAACTCTTCCATGACCTCCGACAGGTTTCATGTGTAACAAAGGCATTCTTGGTGGCAAGATTGTGAATGCGATTGACGTCCACCAAGAGGCTTTGCATCTGCCGCTTCAGCCAGTAGTGATGCTTATCCTGTTTCTGATGCAGGGCAACGAGAAGTTCTCGGTCATTGAGAACTCGAGATCGCTTCCGAGGCCTTTGAGCAATAGTGCTTTCAGTGGCTTCAGTTTGAGCACGGTGAGGTAAGCGTGTATTGCCAGCCAAAGGATAAACACGAGTGACTGCCTGGACTCCTTCAATGGGTTGCGTGAAGCTTTGGTGGTCAGCGTTGTGAAGATAAATGGGCTCCTTGGCAGGCTCTGGGTATATGGCTTCAACTGACATATCAACCTCTGGCAAAAATATCAGATGGTTTCGAGCAGAAGGTTGGTAGTTGACGGCAGAGTGAAGCTTGATAAGACGCATAACCCATGGAGCGTAGAATTTCAGTCCAAAGAGATCAGAGCCTGATGCAGCCAACTGCCTGATAAAGAAGTCTTGAGCATTGAAGCTGATGCCATTGAAGATATAAAAGACCAAAGTCTTCATTGCTCCTTCAAGTTTTGCTGCTGAAGAATGTCCTTTGACAGGCCATAGAGTTCGCCTGATAATATGATAAATAGTGCGGGGCAGATACTCGAGGTATTTGACAAAGAACTCCTTTGGGTAATCAGCGTCATGTGGCAGAAGCTTCATCATGCTCAGCATTTGGCTCATGTTGGGCTCTGGCTTCTGAAAGATGCTCTCCAAAGCATTGCGGTGAAGCTGACAACCAGGTTCATATAGTTCACCTGGAGTGGGCAGACCAGTAAGCTCAATAATGTCAAGAGCTTTAGCTTCATGGTGTACGTTGCCTGACATCCACTCAAGGACCCATGTCTTCGGATCCCTGTTGTAGCCGCGAATGTGGAGAGTGGCATAGAATTGCAGCAGAAGCTCTTCATTCCAATGCTCCTTATCAGTCACAAAATTCAGCAATCCAGCATCACGGAAGCAGTCAAGGGCTTCTTCAAGGCATGGCAGTCCAGCAATGGCTTCACAGTCAAGACGCACATGAGGGAAGATGCGCCCTTGATCACAAGAATAATAACTGCGCTGCTGATAGCTCCAGAACCGATCTGATGAAATCATTGGCATGGAATAGGGGTTCTTGGCGCTATCAAAGAAAGTGTTGTGCGCAATGAAGCCATTTGCATTGAAGGACCCTGGTGAAGTGGCAGTACCTG
Organism: Aegilops tauschii subsp. strangulata; assembly: GCF_002575655.3. Lineage (NCBI taxonomy): Eukaryota > Viridiplantae > Streptophyta > Magnoliopsida > Poales > Poaceae > Aegilops > Aegilops tauschii. Next base: position 8,987,299 of record NC_053039.3, read on the forward strand.
GAAACCTGGGCAATCTTGGCTTTGGCTTCTGGACCTGAGGCCTGTGCTCGACATGGTAATCAAATTGCGGACCAGCAGCAGGTGGAGGAACCAGAATAGGCCATCTGACAGTGACCAGCTGACCATAGTTGTATGCTTGCTTAATATTATGTGGCCTGGGAGGCGGTACAGGAACAGTGGCAGTGGCAGTGGCAGTGACTTCAGGCCGCAGATTTGCATCAGGTGCAACATTGACTTCAGGTGCTATCACTTCGGGCACCACATTGACTTCAGGCGCCACATTAGCTTCAGCCATGACAACGTCATTGGCTTCAGTGTTGGTGTTGGTGATCGCCTCAATGTTGTTAACCTCCACTTGAGTAGCTGGAGGGTCAGACACGTTCTCCTCGAGAACAACTTGGTTGGTTGGGGGTGTAGCAACAAGTTCTTCTTCTTCTCTTGGTTCTTCTTGGTCATCGGCTGATGCGGTCGGAATATCTTCAGCCATGTTGGCTTCAGTCTCGGGGTTGTTCACAGTTGGAGAGGCTTCAGGAAAGACTTGGCGTGAAACGGATTGGCGCTCTTCTCCTTCTGGAACACTTGATAGAGTGACCTGTGGCATTGGTCCTTTGCGAAGCCTGCAGAACGCTGGCGACGCTTGTGGAGATTGAGTTGGTTGGGCCACAAAGTCTTCATCTTCAATCACCGGAGTGGTGACTTGAGTTGGGGGAGTAACTGGTGTTTCTGCTTGACGGGGGGATTCTTGTGGGTGATCAGCCCATGAGTCATCCTGGGCAATTGGCGTCAAAGGACGACCAATGCTGATGAGTTCGTTGTTCGTAAGAACAGGCGATGATACCACATTGTGCTCAATCTGAGGAAGGACTTCATCATCGTCAACATTGTCTTGATGACCAATGTCTTCAGCTGCGGTGGGGTCAACAGCTGGAATGTCTTCAGCTTCAGGAGCCTCTGGGGAAGCAGGCTCGTGAACTATCAAACGGCGTTCTTGTTGTGCAGATGGAGGACGAGCAACAGAAATTGGCTCGACGACAAGGGGCTCTATGGGAGCGGCCCGATCTCTCTTCTTGGTCTTGCGCTTCTTGGTGGGTGGAGCATCGTCAGTGGTGTTCTTGGTCTTGCACTTTCTGGCTTTGGCTTCAGCTGCCCTTGTCTTCTGAAGCTCTGAAGCCACTGTGGGGACCTTAGGCTTCACGCCTGTCATGCTAGCGGGGAAGACAATGCGAGGTTCTTCCCGCCTGGATGGTTCAGCTTGGTCCACAGCAGGCTTCTTCTTCTGCTTGGCAGCCATCTTAGGGTCGATGCCAGGACGCCCAAGTGCCTTGCGCTTCTCAGCTTCATTGTAAGCTTGAACACACTTGGCAGCGAGAATCTTCATGCGCTCACAAGAACCTTTGGCTTCTTCACGTTTCTTGTGAAACGCTTCCTTGAGCTCATGCAGCATGACCTTGAAGTTTTGGACGTCTGCCACGCTGAGCTTGGCCATGTGCTTCTTGAACTGAGCCTTTTCATAATCGATCTTATGCTTCAGCTCAACAATTTTCTGAGCAAGAGCCAGCTCGGGAACAATGGCTCCATGGAAGGAGACGCTTAGGCCAATGGGAAGTTGCAGATCGTCAAAGCTGAGATTAGGGGTGTCAAACCACTCATCAATGAAGTTGTTCAATACTTCCACATCAAAGAGAGGCAAATCATTGAAGATTTCTGCCTCTTGCTTGCTCTTTATCAGCTGCTCAAGAGCGTCATCAGCAAGATCGTCGTCACTTGACAGATCAATGGCGTCATTCTCATTCCTCAGAACAGCAACAGGGGTCAGAGTTGGACCAGTGGTGTGCATAGGCTTCTTTTTCTTCTTCTCAGACTTGGAGATGCGTGAGAGATCTTCAGACTGCACACTTGGTGCAGGAGGAGCAGTGGCCAGAGGCTTCGCTCGCGGGCTTTTGATGCAGTGGAAGGCTTCGAAGCCTTGGGTTTCTTCAGCTTCTTTGGCTTCGGTGGTGCAGGCGCTCCGTCAGAATCAGCGTCGTCTGCAGGTTCATCCACGGCTATCCCTTGAACCATAATATGAGTGATGAGACCTTCTAGTTTGTAGAAGGGCCCAACAAGATTGGGTTCAGCTTCGCGTGTGCCATCGGCACGAGGAGCAGAGGGACCGGGGTTGAAGTCTAAACCCCGCGACTTCTTGTTTTCTTTGGCCGAGTTGTTGGCAAACTGGAAGTTGCGCTTGAACAGATTGTCGTCACAACACCATAGCAATGAAGATGGGTCGGCATCTGCAGGCTGTGGTCCACGGACCATGCAGGGGTAGAAGCCTTGTTCAATGGCTTCAGCTCTGGACCTGGGTGGAAGATTTTTGTACAAGATGTCTCCCCAGGGTCGCTTGATGGCATTCTTCTCAGCATATTCCTGGGTCACGAACCTGTACTTGTACCATTGTTCTGCCCAATATCTCCGAATCCATTGGATTCGGGTTTTTCGCTGATTGTAGTCCTCCTCTGGGTCTATCTTGTACAGCTCATAGAGGTCAGGAGGCAAATCTCTTGATGTATTCCCACGGCGCTGTCTGCCACCCTTCCTTGCAGACTTCTCTGTTGCCATGAGGTTCAGACTGAATGGCTTCAACACTGTCAAAGGCTTCCGTCTGCTGGTCAGACAGGAACTGGCTTCGGGAGAGTTGATGTGATGCTGTAAGAATTCTGCAAATGAATGCAGACTATGAGAACCAAGGGATTCTCCCACGGACATGTACCTGTGACAGCATTAGAGATGCGAGGGAAGGGGAAGAGGTCATACGCATTCTCAGAATATTTTGAAGATAAATCAGTTTAGAAGACATTGACCTCATAGCGCGAAGACATTCACTTATATGTTGAGAGTTGGTTCCAGATTTGTACGAATCCAAGAATAAGTACAAGTGAGGAATCTAACTACATGTGAAGCATAAGTGAATATACTAGGCATCATATGAGATCCAGACAGGATAGATCCAAATTTGTGGAGGCAGAAACCACTTTTGGTAGAAAGGATGAATCTATAGGATCAAAAAGACGGTAAAAAGAGGGTTTTAATTTACCACACGATGAACTGCTAGACGGAGTAGAAGATGAGGCCGAGCAGTTCGATCTTCCGTGCCCTAACTTGGCGACGGAGGACACCTACGGTGGCGGCGGAGAAGACGATGTCCGCGGCCGGCATGAAGACGGCGTCGGAGAGGTCGCGGTAGCTAAGCGCTTCGTCGCCGGCGTCGTCGTGAGCTAGCGGTGGCGCTAGGGTTTGTCGAGGCGGAGAGGTGGAAGAAAGATTTTGACCGCGATTGGATGTGTATTTATAGGGAAAGGGACGGCACAACACAATTACGCAGGTGCCCCTGGCGGTTCACATCTGAGGGACACGTGGCAAACATGCAACACATTGGGAGTTATCCCACGTTCCCACGCCCGCCTGGACTGTCGGACGGTCGTTCCGGCTTCTCCGGGTTTCAGGCAATAAGATTTGAACATTTAAAACAGATTTAATGTTTGTCTCTGTTTCTTCTGCTGACAAGGACGCAGAGAAGACATTCGACAGTTTCAATAGAATGCATATGATTTGGATAGATAGAGTTTGAGGTAGAAAGCATAGAGAGGTTAGGGTCCGATCACATTCACTTAGTTCAAAAGATTCAAACGAGAAGACATAGCTATAAGTGAATGCTGTAGAGGACAGAACACAAATATATGTATATACCAGAATACAACCAAATCAACATAGTGAAGATAATCATGAAGACATGTTGAAATTGAAGACAAACCAAATGCGAAGACATAGCAAATGTAACGCCATAAGAAAAACACTTCAAACAGAAGAATTTGGTGGTGGCGTTACCCACCGTATAGGAAGTATTAGACCCAGACACAGCGCACAATTATCGTGGCACTCCGAAGTCAAATTCCGCGTTAATGTATTCACACTTAGAATGTAAGTCTTCATTGATTGAAGATATACTTTACTTCATGTGTTGCACATCTAAGTCATCAACATGCATAAGTGTTAGGATGTGTGCCTGATCACATGACATTTGAGGATTCCAAGATATTTAGCTCAGACCGCAACTTGCAAAACCTTTTCACATCCAAGGGCTTTGTGAAGATATCTGCCAGTTGCTCTTCAGTGTCGACGTGTATGATATCAGTATCTTCCTTCATGACATGATCTCTGAGAAAGTGATGACGAATTTCAATGTGCTTTGTCTTCGAGTGCAGAATTGGGTTGTTGGCAATCTTGATGGCGCTTTCGTTGTCGCAGTAGAGTGGTACTTGTTTCAGATGGATGCCATAGTCCTTGAGTGTTTGCTTCATCCATAGAAGCTGAGCGCGGCAAGATCCAGCAGCAATGTATTCAGATTCAGCAGTGGAGAGTGATACACAGTTCTGCTTCTTTGAAGACCAACAAACAAGTGATCGTCCCAGAAAGTGACATGTGCCTGATGTAGACTTGCGATCCACCTTGTCACCAGCATAATCAGCATCCGAGAATCCAACTAGATCAAATTCTGAGCCCTTTGGATACAATAATCCTAATGTTGGGGTGTAAGCCAAATATCGAAGAATTCGCTTCATAGCTAAGTGATGCGATTCCTTTGGTGCCGCTTGGAATAGAGCACACATGCAAACACTAAGCATAATATCCGGCCTAGATGCACATAAATAAATTAAAGAACCAATCATGGAGCGGTATACCTTTTGATCGAACTCTTTATCATTGGCGTCAGGACCCAAATGACTCTTGGTTGGCATTGGCGTCGTGTAACCTTTGCAGTCTTGCATTCCAAACTTCTTCAGGCAATCTTTGAGGTATTTCTCTTGAGATATGAAGATGCCATTTCTTTGCTGACGAATTTGAAGACCAAGGAAGAACTTCATCTCACCCATCATGGACATCTGATATTGCTCTTGCATCATGTGTCCAAACTCATCACTGTATTTCTGGTTGGTGCGGCCGAAGATAATGTCATCCACATATATTTGGCACACAAACAGTTCACCATCATATATCTTCGTGAAGAGTGTGGGATCCAGGGAACCAGGTTTGAAGCCTTTGCTCTTCAGGAAGTCTTTAAGTGTGTCATACCAAGCGCGAGGGGCTTGTTTGAGGCATACAGTGCCTTGTTCAGCTTGTACACCATATCAGGATGTTTTGGATCTTCAAAGCCGGGAGGTTGTGCAACATACACTTCTTCTTCAATCTTGCCGTTGAGAAATGCACTCTTCACATCCATTTGATACAGCAAGATGTTGTGATGGTTTGCATAGGCTAGCAATATGTGAATAGCTTCAAGCCTAGCCACAGGAGCAAATGTTTCATCGAAGTCAATCCCTTCAACTTGAGTGTATCCTTGAGCAACGAGACGAGCCTTGTTTCTGACAACTTGACCATGCTCATCTTGTTTGTTGTGATATATCCATTTTGTGCCTATTATGTTGTGCTTGCGGGGGTCAGGACGCTTGACAAGTTCCCAGACATTGTTCAGCTTGAACTGTTGAAGCTCTTCTTGCATAGCTTGAATCCATTCAGGTTCCATGAAGGCTTCAGCAACTTTCTTGGGTTCAGATATTGAGACAAAAGCAAAGTGCCCACAGAAATTTGCTAGCTGTGTTGCTCTTGAACGAGTGAGTGGACTAGGCGCATTGATGCTATCAATTATCTTCTCAATCTGTACTTCATTTGCAACACGGGGATGAACTGGACGAAGATTTTGCTCTTGCTGAACATTGTCATCGTTGGGAGGATTGTCTTCGGGCTGAGCATTGTCTTCAGGTTGATTAGGTGCAGAAATGATAAGTTCCTCTTCAAGTTGTGCTTCAGATGGGATGATTTCTCCAGTTCCCATTAGCTTGATGGATTCACTGGGTGGAGCTTCATCTAGCACATTTGGCAGGTGCTCTCTTTGCGAGCCGTTAGTCTCATCGAACCGCACATCCACAGTTTCAACCACTTTATAGTGAAATAGGTTGAAGACTCTGTAGGAGTGCGAATCCTTTCCGTAACCGAGCATAAAACCTTCATGTGCTTTTGGTGCAAATTTTGAAGTGTGATGTGGATCCTTGATCCAGCACCTAGCACCAAATACTCTAAAGTAACTGACATTTGGCTTCTTACCAGTGAGGAGTTCATAGGATGTTTTCTTCAGAATCTTATGAAGATAAACACGGTTGATGACATGGAATGCAGTATCAATAGCTTCAGGCCAGAACTTTCTTGGTGTCTTGTATTCATCGAGCATCGTCCGAGCCATCTCAATGAGTGTTCTGTTCTTGCGCTCCACGATGCCATTCTGCTGAGGTGTGTATGGAGCTGAGAACTCATGAGTGATGCCTAATGTATCCAGGTAAAGATCGAGGCCGGTGTTCTTGAACTCTGTGCTGTTGTCACTCCTGATATGCTTGATCTTGACGCCATAGTTGTTCATGGCACGGTTGGCGAAGCGTCTGAAGACATCCTGCACTTCAGTCTTGTAGAGAATTATGTGCACCCATGTATATCTTGAATAATCATCAACAATGACGAAGCCATAGAGACAAGCAATAGTAGTGAGAGTAGAGTAGTGAGTAGGGCCAAATAAGTCCATGTCTAGCAGCTCGAAGGGTTGAGATGTCATCATGATTGTCTTCGAGGGATGCTTGGCCCTAGTCATCTTTCCAGCTTCGCAGGCACCGCACAAGTGATCCTTCTTGAACTTGACGCCCTCGATGCCTATGACATGCTTCTTCTTTGCGAGAGTGTGTAAGTTCCTCATGCCAGCATGCCCTAGTCTCCGATGCCAGAGCCAGCACTCTGAAGCTTTTGCAAGAAGACATACGGCAAGCTGTGGCCCTGCTGAGAAATCTACCATGTACAGATCATCTTTGTCAGATTCCATTAGTACAAGGCAACGATATTTTCCAAATATCACAATCATGTTCAAGTCACAAAGCATTGAGACAGACATTAAGTTGAAACCAAGGGATTCAACAAGCATCACTTTATCCATGTGCTGATCCTTTGAGATTGCAACTCTACCTAGACCCAATACCTTGCTTTTACCAGTGTCAGCAAATGTGATGTGACTCTTGTCAGATGGACGTAAGGTTGAGTCCATGAGAAGACTTCGATCACCAGTCATATGATTAGTGCATCCGCTGTCCATAATCCATTCTGAAGCATGAGGTGTCATACCCTACAGTACAGTTAGGGGGATAGGCTTCACCAAGAGTATTGTGAAGCATAAACATTTGACGGGCAAGAGGATTATCAAAGCTCAGATCAAGATTAGGACTGATAGGATGATTGGCAAACGATTCAGGAACAAAATACATAGTGAGACCATTTGGGCATTTGATCTTGCGCCCTACAAGATGTTTTAGGTCCCCAGCAATAGCATCTGACGCCTTTGATTTCCGGCTGGAGACCTTTCCCTGCAAAAGAAAGTTAATTCTTCTTAACGACCCACATCTTCAGGGGTGGCTTAGAAGCAATGAGTCTAAGTGCAGCATCTGAGAACTTCGGCTTTGGAGCCCTAGCAAATAGCCTTGCAGGAGATGAACGATACTCATATGAATAAGCAGAAAAGTTCTTAGTTTTATGAACATAGCGGTTTGAAGAAACACGCTCATATTCATAAGTTTGAGTATGATTTCCCTGCAAAACATTGGCGTTAGGGTGACTCAGGTGAGTCCTCTGTCTGTATGAAGCCTTTGGACCATATGAAGCCTTTGGTCTGGGATTTGTCTTCTTCCCAGGTGGTGTCATGATGACATTCACACGAAGATTCTCAAGGCAACTTTTGGGAACCCAGATCTTCTTCATAGGTGGCCCATTCCTGCAGGTAGTACCAATATACTTGGCAAACACTTCACCATTCTAATTCTTAAATAGTTTATAGTTTGCATCAAAGGATTCATCAATGATAATAGGGTTAGCACAAGTAAAGCCAGATAAGGTGGATGGATCCACTGAAGGTCCCTTTGCAGCAACCCATGTGGTTTTGGGGTACTGCTCAGGCTTCTAGTAGGAGCCATCAACATTCATTTTCCTCTCGAACCCAACACCCTCTTTCCTAGGGTTTCGGTTCAGAATCTGCTTTTTGAGGACATCGCACAGTGTCTGATGCCCTTTGAGACTTTTGACATTCCTGTTTCAAGCAATGTCTTCAACCTAGCATTTTCATCAGCAATAGTAGTGGTATCCTCAGCAGAGGGGTTAGTTACCACATCAGCATTTGAAGATATTGCAACAGTAGCAGCAGTAGAACATTCAGCAACAGAAGTAGTGTTATCACGCTCAAGGCATTTTAGACATGGTGGTTCAAATCCTTCCTGAGCGGAACTGATCTGTTGAGCGCGAAGTGACTCATTCTCTTTTTGAAGATCTTCATGAGCCGCTCTCAATTTCTCAAGCTCTTGCTTCCTTTGAAGATAATCATAGGAGAGCTTTTCATGAGTGGTTGAGAGCGTTTCATGACGACTTTCAAGTTCCTGGTACTTAACATGAAGATTTTTTATGTCTTCAATTAAGGACTGAGAACGGGTCATTTCAGCGTCCAACAGGTCATCGCTTTTGTCTAACAGTTTTTGAGTATGTTCCATAGCTTTCTGTTGTTCAGTTGCAATTTTAGCAAGTGTTTTGTAGCTGGGTTTGGATTCACAATCAGAGTCATCTTCACTTGATGTTTGAAAGTAAGCATCGCGTGATTTTACCTTGGCACCACGTGCCATGAAGCAGTAGGTGGGAGCAGAGTCGTCCTTGTCATTAGCTTCAGCGTTGGTGACGGGGCCATTGTCTTCAATGTTGAAGATGGACTTGGCAATGTAGGATGTAGTTAGAGCCAGACTTGCAACGCCAGGGTCAGACTCCTCCTCAGACTCCACCTCCGCCTCCTCAGAAGCAGACTCCTCCTCTGAATCCATCTCCTTGCCAACAAAAGCATGAGCCTTGCCAGATGAGCTCTTCTTGTGTGATGAAGACTTGGAGGAAGACTTGGAAGAAGACTTTGAAGATTTCTTCTTCTTCTTGTCATCAGAATCATATTCCTTGCTCTTCTTCTTCTTGTTCTCATTGTCCCACTGTGGACATTCTGAGATATAGTGTCCAGGTTTCTTGCACTTGTGACATGTTCTCTTCTTGTAATCATGAGTGGAAGCTTCATCATTTCTTGAGCTGGATCGTGAAGACTTTCTGAAGCCCTTCTTCTTGGTGAACTTCTGGAACTTCTTCACAAGCATAGCAAGTTCCTTTCCAATGTCTTCACGATCATCAGAACTGCAGTCAGATTCTTCTTCAGATGAGGAAACAGCTTGTGCCTTCAAAGCACGAGTTCGGCCGTAGTTGGGACCATAGATATCTCTTTTCTCAGATAGCTGGAACTCATGTGTGTTGAGCCTCTCAAGTATATCAGACGGATCGAGTGTCTTGAAGTCAGGGCGTTCTTGTATCATCAGGGCAAGGGTGTCGAACAAGCTGTCAAGTGATCTCAGTAGTGTCTTGACGATTTCATGCTTGGTGATCTCAGTGGCGCCGAGAGCACGAAGCTCATTTGTGATGTCAGTGAGGCGATCAAACGTGAGCTGGACATTCTCATTGTCGTTTCTCTTGAAGCGGTTGAAGAGGTTGTGAAGAACACTGATCCTTTGATCTCTCTGGGTTGAGACGCCTTCGTTGACCTTGGAGAGCCAGTCCCAGACTAGCTTTGACGTTTCCAGAGCACTCACACGGCCATACTGTCCTTTGGTCAGATGACCACAGATGATGTTCTTGGCAGTAGAACCCAGTTGAATGAACTTCTTGACATCCGCAGGGGTGACACCTTCACCAGTCTTGGGAACGCCATTCTTGACGACATACCAGAGGTCGACATCAATGGCTTCAAGATGCATGCGCATCTTATTCTTCCAGTAGGGATATTCAGTTCCATCGAAGACGGGGCAAGCAGCGGAGACTTTGATTATCCCTGCAGTCGACATAGCTAAAACTCCAGGTGGTTAAACCGAATCACACAGAACAAGGGAGTACCTTGCTCTGATACCAATTGAAAGTGCTAGTTATCGACTAAGGGGGGGTGAATAGGCGATTTTTATGAAAGTCTTCAAAACATGAGAGTTTCGAAGACAAACAATAGAAATGAACCTATTGATATGCAGCGAAAGGTAAACTACACTAAGCAAGCCATAGTCAAGTATGCAATAAAGTGAAAGCACGAAGACTAATAGCAGCTAGGTAATAAGGATCGGGATGGAAGATGGTATGAAGCCAAACAACGATAGTAGTCACACAGTGAAGACAAATAGGTAAAGCAAACAGGTAATGACTTCACGAAGACAAACTGTAAGTAACGAGAGGGAGAGGATAGAACCAGTCACTTGTTGAGGACACATGATTTGTTGGACCAGTTCTAGTTGCTGTGACAACTGTACGTCTGGTTAGGGAGGCTGAGATTCAACTCAGAAGACCGCGTCTTCACCTTATTCCCCTTGAGCTAAGGACACCCAGTCCTCGCCCAATTACTCTGGTAAGTCTTCAAGGTAGACTTCCAAACCTTCACAGACTTCGTTCACCGGCGATCCACAATGACTCTTGGATGCTCAGAACACGACGCCTAACCGGCTGGAGGATTCACAGTCCTCAGGTGTAACAAGTCTTCAGGTCACGCGGACAGAAAGACTTCAGTGATGCCTAACACTCTTTGGCTGTGGGTGTTTGGGCTTTGTCCTTGCAAGGATTTCTCTCTCTCAAAAGCTTCGGAGTTGGGTTGTTCTCAAACGACAAAAGCCGTGCAGTAACTCTGAGCAGCCACCAATTTATGGTGTAGGGGGTGGGCTATTTATAGCCACTAGGCAACCCGACCTGATTTGTCCGAAATGACCCTGGGTCACTAAGGAACTGACACGTGTTCCAACGGTCAGATTCCAAACACACGCGGCAGCTTGACTTGGGCTACAAGTAAAGCTGACTCATCCAGCTCTGGATAAGATTTGCTCTCATTGTCTTCACTCGAAGACATAGGATTTGGTTGAGCATCACTTCAGTCACTCTGACTTTGTTCACTGGGACCCCACTTAACAGTACGGTGGTTCCTATGACTCAACAAAGAAGAAAAGGAAACAACGAAACAACTAAGTCTTCGCGCTCCATAGTCTTCATGCAATGTCTTCTCTTGTCATAGTCTTCAATGTGAATATCTTCACATACCACCATTGCCTTCAATGTCTTCATACATTTTTAGGGGTCATCTCCGGTAGGTAAACCGAATCAATGAGGGACTATTACCTGTGTTATCCTGCAACTCTCACAAACACATTAGTCCCTCAACCAGGTTTGTTGTCAATACTCCAAAACCAACTAGGGGTGGCACTAGATGCACTTACACTTGCGGGTTCTAGTTGGGGTATCATGGTGCACTTCATTGTTGTAGTTATCCTACCACACCGACACCCATGAATAATAGTTTACAACAAATGATGTAATCAAAGGGGATCAATGCCACATGGCGCCTGACGTGTGGGTCATGTCTGTTGGGTATGCCATCAAATATGAGATGAGATTTTGGGCGTGTGCTGATCATTGTACTGGAATGTGTGGTTTTACACGATCCTAAAAGCGGTGGTCCGTGCAGTTCACTCAACTCAAAGTTCCGGTCAAACACGTGATTGATTAATATAGACACGTGCCACATCACAAAACCATAATTACGCCTCTATTGACAAATGTTATTATCCTTTACAAGAACTACAACTCTAGATATAAGGTGAGGCATACATATTTTTCTTGAAGAGTCCCCTGCACCTTATTCCTAAGCTAGCGTAACTAGGTACTCCCTCCGTCCCAAATTACTTATCACATAAATGAAGGACAATGCTAACACCCACACGTGTGGTGGGAGTCAAACCGCCCACACGCCCTATAACACACAGACAACGCAATGTCACCGCATGCATGCATGTGGAAATCTTTTTGGATTTTCAGTTTTTAAAATGTTTTATCTCTTAAATAAAAAATCCGATTAAAGATCCGTTCTCACCATTAAATCCCTCGCGACTAGATCTCATATCAATATATTTCGACGATTTTTTTTTTGATTAAAAGTTGCCATGTCTATTGCACATGAATTGCCATGATGTTTACACTGAAGTTGCCATGATATGTTTTAACTTTTTTCTTCTACATTTAGAAGTAAATTTTGACATATTATAAAACGGGGAATTAAGAAACTAGACTTACCATGCACCATAAACTAAAATTGTCATGGTACATGCACTTAAAATTGCCATGGTTCATACAAAAAAACATTTTCATGGTCAAAGTACTGTAATTGCCATCATCAAAAAACTAAAATTGCCATGATCTACAAACTAAAATTGCCACATGGCAACTTTAGTTTAAGCACTATGGCAACTACAGTGTAAACATCATGGCAACGTTTGGACAAAAAAAAATTCGTCGAAACATACCAACATGGGGTCTAGTTTTGAAAATCTCGTCGAGACGGATTTAATGACGAAAACAGATTTCTAATTCGCTTTTTTAATTAGGAGATAAAACATTTTTAAGCCGAAAACCAAAAAAATTTCTGCTGATGTCATCTGTTCATACGTGGCAAAATGAGTGATGATGAAAGCGTGTGGGCGATGTGCAAACGGCCACACGTGTGGGCGTTAGTTTTTCCGTAAATGAATGTATCTAAACGTATACTTAGCTCTAGATACATCCATTTTCGCGACAAGTGATTCGGGACGGAGGGAGTACCATTCACCATCGGTAGCTCTATTTATTCATCGTACCTTTCATAGAGTCATCAGTCGCCTATCTACCATACAACCAAGTTACAAGAGACAATACAAACCTTGGCCCCGCATGTATTACATATACTTCCTCCCATGCGACTAGCGATGGTTTGGCTTTGTTTTCACCCAAATACCATGCCTTATCATCTTCGTCCGCTTGGATCCCCTAGTATTCATGGGCATAAGAGGCATCTGGAAGCTCTCAAAAACCAAGAAATCGGATGGATCTTCCATCATTTTTAGGCCTACATTGTGATGCTGAAGGTAGACGGCGATGAGGAGGACAAGGAGAGGAAACCAGGACGACCGCCACCATCTTCCCAATAGGTTCATCTCCTGTTAACAGATCGTATCGCTGCCCAGTCATGAGTTTCCAGCTCTTTTGACTTGTTATTAATCCCATTGTAAAACCAGGGAATCCGGCCTGGCTATGCTAAGTAGATTTTCATTTGACCTTTAAGGTTTTACTAGAGCAAACAAAAATATTAAAGTTTTGAATGTTCACATGTGAATGGGATTCAAGACATTTATTTGCTCAACTTTCAAAGACTACTAATGGGCCATAGCAGAAAAACATTATAATACTATAAATTGAATACCACCAATGTGACACTGAAATATTGGCCCACCTCTTAGCCTCAGATGTTGTTCAAATTAAGTGCAACATACAAGTGAACTTGTAACTGTAAAAAATCAGTGCTCAAAATATTTGTCAGTAAAGAAAACCTCGTACAAAATTCAGCACTTGATCCTTCACAGATTTCATACACGCATCCACAAACTGTAACTGGCAGCATCAAAAGTGTGGCAATCAGATTGAATTTTCAAACATCCTACAAAAGCAAATGGATCTTCGATTTACCGACATTCTACAAACGAAAAAAGTAAAGAAAGAAATACTATAGTTAATATCCCCAGGGTCCTCAACTTGTATCGCACAAACAGAACGTTCTCAAGTTCTTGTGGGTTTTGGTTGTGGTATATCGTGCTGCACTGCACTGCACTGCACTGCTGTAGTTATCGCCTACCACACCGACACAAAGGAATAATACTAGTTTACAACACCAATATGTACCAACCGTGAATCACTTCATGATGGCATGTACAACCTATAAATAGGTAAATGAAACATTAGAAAAAGTATTCATTATGCACAAGAAGAAAGAACATGCACTACACTGAAGAATGCAAGCATTCGGACACAAAAATATGACCTGCTGAATTTGTGTATGCATCATGCACCAACAAAATAAAAATGTTCCTACAATAAAAGTAATAGAGCAGATTCAACAAAATAAAAATGTTCCTACTTGGTTAATTTGTGTACAATGGAAGTAGATAGGGAGTTAGACAGTAGAGGAAATGGGGGGGAAGAAAGCAAAGAGGAATAAAGAGGGTGGATGGTTTAAGAAGAGGCAGCCCATGCTTGCATTGTTCTCATTTTCAATCTATTCTGGCTAAAAACCTCTAAACGCTCATGACAGTAGAAACCGGTGAAATACAGTACTTAAACTTGGTGCAAGTCACCAAAAATAGGCTTTGAACAAATGACTGCTTATAATATATAACAATTAAAATGCCAGGTTGTCATATACTCACACCTTGTATATATCATACTGCCGAGAGACTGCCGATCTTTCCCATCTCATAGGTATCAGCGTAGTAGTACAGCTTGACCTTATTTGACAAAGACAATCCAGAAGCCAGAGGAAGATTCCGCAAGCTTAAGCCATCAATCTCAGCAATATCATCAACAAAGGCAGTGACATCTCCAAGTAATCTAAAGATAACACAACGGGCATCTTGCTGCAAATCCGAAAAATCAAAATACAGTGGTGTGTTTGCTTTAACTTCCGGCAGACGGTATTCCTCTACAACCAGCTTGCCAGACTCCTGCAGAAAAAACATAAGTACTGAATGCACACAACATACAAAATTGGCGAAGGCAAAACTATATATCTATCTAGAGAGTTCAGCCACAGGCTTCTCAAACCCTCAAAGGAACAATTTCATGCCGCAAAAACTGGTTACTTTTAGGAACAAACTTGAAAAGAGCAGCAGCACATAGACGAACTGACAACTACGATATTATGTTTCCCAGTCAAACCAAAATATATCTATATCTACACCTCTATATAGCATACGAAAAACTTTGTATATCGGCAGTTGGATGAAGCTGATCCGATGGTACAGAGGTGGCAAACCCGATTTGTGCAGGCCATTGGATTTTCTCTTCACTACATCCAATTCTACCATGTGTAGTGTCCATAAGGTTCTATGATTGGGCTTAGATGTTATGCACAAACCTCAGAAAACACACTTCTACATTGTTCTAGACTCCCAGCTTTTTTCGAACAGAATTTTTACTTTGTGTTCAAGGCTATGGATGTCCCTTCAAAAATCTCATTTACTTTGCAGATGCAGCACTAGATGTTCTCATTATTTTCTAATAAAAATTGCAGTACAAGAGACACCTCATGGGTAACGTGCTTGATGTATTCTACCCGAGCTTTGTGTTTTGATTGAATGGACTGGGAGAATTAAACCTGCATCTTATACTTCATGCATGTGCCTCAAAATTTTCAATCTTTGGTCATACTTTGATTATCTGAGCTCTCACGTGCAATGCCCATATAACTTACTAGTATGATATTATGTTCAATCAGGGTATAGCTATATCAGGGTTCCAAGAAACATGAGGTTATTGGCTGAGAAACTGGAACTGGCCAAGCTCCAGTTGCTAGTGTTACCCTTCTTTGGATTGCAGGAATGAAAAACGCAGGAGTTTGGGGCAGGAATCCAAGTGCAAAGGATTGCAAAACACGGGAAAATTAGATGATAGTCGCATGGACAGAACACAGGTAAATGACCTCGATCCTAGGCAACCTAGTGTGTATAAAAGAGGTTGGAGTGGTGTTAAAGTTCCTGTGGAAAAGGCATAGGAAACAAATCCATAGGAATTTGGTAGCACCATTACATTGATCCAAAAGACATTTGTATGAAAGACTCCTATGAATTGCAGTGCTATGAAAATCCTACAATCCAAAATGGCCCTAATTAAATCTCGAATTCAATTTTTAACAACATCAAAATTTGACTTCCTTAACCTTTTCGCCCCCAAAAAAGTTTCCAAGAACGATGAGAATGCTGTAAAGACAGAATAGGAAGTGATAAATTACACAAGCATGAAAGTTCCCATGGTTCAAAAACAAAAATACAAAGAGTGCAAAGGAACCAGGTAAGTGTCAATTTTAGTCGCTAAATCAAGTGAGCTTGACCACATAGCCAGTGCCTTATTACCTTAACAACTGTGACTTGTATATGAAGAATTGCAGGATTTAAGTGTCTATCTTCCATACGTATCAATGAACACTCCTTCATATCTAACTCTGATGGCAGAGGTGAATGGGTTACTCGAGGTCTTATAACACCAAAGGAATCAAGGCGAAATCCAGCTATTCCAGGCGAATTAGGCAAGAGATATTGCTCAAGAACAAGATCGTGGTCTCTCAACCTCTCAGCCTCAACCGGAATCTGAAAAATAGGAGGGGAAAATCTTAGCCATAGTTTGAAATAGAGCTGAAAAGTGCTCAGTAAAAAGACAGGGTTTACCCTAAATCTGCCAAACGATGGTGACCCATCTACGTAACTTCTCATCCTCATTATTGCCACAGATGTGTCAGGACCCATCTCCTTGGGCAAAGAGCTACCGAAAACAACAATCCTTTTTGCATGGATAAATGAGTTATGTGAATTGTTTGCCTTGGAATCAATAAATGAGCTTTCATCCAATGATAAAAGATCACTAAAGTCTTCATTAAACTTGGTTGAGCTAGAACCAATTTGGGGAAGTGTCATTTTTATTGAAATTATGCGACAGCGGATAGGATTTGGGAAGTGTAGTTTAAAGTGTCTTGGTGCCTCATCCAAGCTACCCGAATTTTCTGGTCCATAAAGCTGTGGAGATGACACTATCATACTTTGCACGTCCCACTTTCCTATGAATGTGCGGTCATCTCGCTGTATTTTATTACTAGCCCATATCTCCACCTGCACAGGCAGCACAATTATCAGCATATGAGGTCAATATTGCGCTATATGAAACAGGGGAAATGAAATTAGCCAGTTGGGTAGTTCAAATACTCTTGTTTACATAGGTAGCTAACTCTGCCACATATGAAAAAGATGTTACAGCACTAGGACACTTTGTTAATTTCAGACCAGGATATCGTCAACAAACTAGATAATTTGCATCAGTGTTAATTCTACAAACACACATGCCATTGTCATAAAATTATGGTGGTGTCCACACAGCCACGAAAACAAATTTGCAGAGATTGCGACTGTTGTTACAAAGAACTGATAGTAAGAGCATAAGAGCAAATTATGGTGTTGTCAAACGTTGAAGTGCTTAAAGAGCAATTATGAAGTACGCACGGAACAAACTCAACAACCAAAATACTCCCTCTGTCCCATAATATAAGAACGCTTTTGACACTACACTAGTGTAAAAAACGTTCTTATATTATGGGACGGAGGGAGTACCAAGCTACAAAGAACTGACAGTAAAATTAGCAATTTACTGCAAATGAAGAGTTTTTATACTTTGTTTAGAAGTATAGAAGCAAGAAACAAGAAGCAATAATCAGTTCAATAACAGCTCTCTACTATCAAGGTACACAGGTATGTCAAAGGGTCAAGTGACGCAGACATCTCCAAGCTTAAATGATGTAAAGTACTTCAAGTACATCCCATAAAAGATCAACTATTAGTTGCAATGCCCAAACTGAGCACTTAAGCTACGAAAATAGAATTTATGCATCCACTCTGCAACATTGGGATTTTTTTTCCAATTTGTGTGTTTCTCCTTTGCCTATTTCTTGGATTCATAGTACATGAAATAACCAAGCTAAGCGTGAAGTATCTTAAGGCAACTGCTATATATGTTTTGGTATAATGAAATTCAGGAGAGGAAGAGAATACTATTGCATTATTTCTCTTGCATCAACATGGAGCTCGCTCAGGAATAAAGCTGGAAAATGTTTTCCTTCTCTTGCTCTGAAAGGTAATGCATTTGATTAAGCTATATAGGACTTCTTCACTGAAGACAACAATGATTTCAGTGACTTCGTTTTAAATGCCCTTTTTGTTAAATTTACCAAGAAAATTGTATATCTAGGAGTTCCCATTTATAACAATCTCGCTAACATAATTTTTTATACTAATGTAGACAAACCATGGATCCCAGAAAAAAGAACCAAGATCGGAAGTACATCTTACAATTGGGCAATCAGATGTTGAGTAACCACAGGAACTGACAATTATTGCAACTCCTGAAACATCTGATATACCGCCAAGAACAATCGGGAACTCCACAGATGTGTTGCCTTGTGGAGCTTTCCAGTAGGACTTGTGCACTCCACTACCAAGTGGTGCCAACAATGAAAACAGTGGAGCAGAGTCATCAGCAGTTTCTACCTGGAAAAATAAAACAACACGGCAGAATCAAAGCAATACCCTGTGGCAAAGCAATACAGAGCAGGGACAATACGATACGGCTTCTGACAAAAAGAAAAGATTTATTTTGAAAAGATGATGTTAGGCTCAAGGGTAGTGCATTTGAGTGTCTAGTGTCTTTCCACGGTCCATGTGCAACAGTATTGCAGATGCGGCAGAGTTATATAGATACAAAGTGGCAGCACCAGAGCAGACAGTAAAGGGTAGAAGTTAATAGAACAATGTCGAGGAATACCGTATGTAAAAAGCTTGCATGTGGAAATTCTGCAAGAGATTCTTCATCATCAAGGAGCTGCTTCAATTGTCTCAGACCAGATTGAACACTATGTACTGAATCCGATATTCTATTGGGCTCAAGTTGGCAGACCTGATTCACTGCTTTCAGTGCTGCTTTCTCCGCACGACCTTTTCTTCTCATACTATGAAGAACCCTGACATAATCGACATACAGTGCTTGTTTGATCATCTCATTGCAGCATGATTTGCACACAGAACTATCTGCGAGGGCTGAATAGCCACCACCTTGATTCCCACCATATATCTTCAGATCTCTGTAAGTGTTGCCAAGCAAAAGGAAGGCCCCTTTCCCAGCACAGCAAGCCTTGCAAGCTGTCCTTTCGCACTGGGAACACTCCACGAATAGTGATGTACTTCCACTAGTAGCTGAAGCTTGTAACGAAGATACAGCACGGACTTCACATGCCCCACCAGAGCATGATTCACCATTTTCACTGATATTCCAAAAGTCTACAGCATGGCTATTGACCTTTTCGAGCCCTATTGAAGCATTAGCACGATCCTCGAAGACAGAATGCCCCAGCAATGCTAGCTTATCAGTAAGGCTGGATAACTTCAACAGGTAAGAGTAATCAACTGAACGATTTGGATCTACCGTGGCAGGAATTACACCAATCGATAACAATGCCCGGTCCCTTTCGGCAGCAGAAAGATCAAGATAAAGACGTTTTATTTCAAGCTTCATCATTTGTTCAAAGTTAAGGCTCTTTCCCTGAAAAGATGAATAAGAGTTACATGTCTAAGATCCTCAATTAAACTTATAAACAAATCTGTTCATAAAATAGGTTTTTTTTCTTGTTTAGAAATAGGTAATCATTAATGAGAACAGGATGAGTATATAAAGCAAGGCAACTAAGCAGTGCCAGGTCCAATATATAATGTACATATAATGAGCTCATAATCATAAGTTGGCAGGGTCTTTTCTCAGTTTCAGTCAAGTTATTTCTAGATGCTATAACCTTCTAAATAAACTACCATTGGATGAGAGTACCAATTTCAGATATTACTTGTAAATAAAATTAGCTCAACACCAGTTTAAGGAAAATCTATCAATGAACTAGAGGATAGGAAAAGAACAACAATGAATTTTGTACGGAAAAATACCTTATTATTTTGAGAAAGTGACTCCAAAAACTCGAGATAAAACTGTGTACTGCCACAACCTTCAACATGGTTATTGACTTCAGCAACAGGCTCTTCTGATGAGGTGGCAAAAGGGTTGACGTCAAATTCATCATCAAAGAAGTTCGTCTGATCCTCATTACCAAAAGATGTATTTCCAGTGATTTTTGATTGGTTCGGTACGTCGATATCACCCGTGAGAAAATCCACAAAATTTCCTGAACCACCAGGTTGAACTGATGGTGAACTTCTAGTATAACTCCTCTCACTACCGTGAACATCATTACCAGGAGAGGAAGAATCTGCAATATTCCTCAAAGCTAGATCGCGGGGAGTATATGCTTTTTCATGGAGGAGCTCCAAAACTTGAGCAACACCTTTGCTATTGGTTAACATATCCACCCATGGAAGAGAAACACCAAGTACTTCAATCTGTTTCAGAAGATTACTCATCTAATAAAATAAATATACAGAGGAGAAATAGTTCAATTGTTAAGAGCTGCTTCTTAATACATCAACATCCAGATGGTTGTCAACTTTTACCTCACCAAGTGTGATGGCTGTTCTCGCCATGGGAGAAGGATGAAAAGATAATGCGACAACCCGATTTAGAAAGTTCACTTCTCCTTCCAGCTCTTCGAAGTCGTATAACAACGGAAGATAAGTGCTCTCTTGAACGTCCGGTCGAGCACTATTGCCTGTAACAGCCAAGTCCTCTGGATGAATTCTTCCAGTGAGAGGGATCAACAAATTTGTCCCATTCGAGCACTGGGGTATGCAAGCGCCCTAAACAAGTGAACTTGCAGTTAGTTACACATTAGCTGGCTACACATGATTTGCAAAAAGATAAGCAGCAGCAGGGAACAAATGTAACCGTTTGATCAAAAGATGTAAACTGCAAAGAGCTAGCATGCAGCAAATAAGCACCGTATAGTATCAGATCGCCTTACCCTGATTCAGATAGTATAAAACAAAAAACTGCCTTAAAACAAAGAGTTCCTCAAACATTAAGAATAGTTCAACGCATCCACGTGCTTTAATTGGAATTCATACAGAAATAAATATCACATACTGAAAGGTCAGAGTAGCAAGTAAACTGATGAAAATAAAAAAGTATCACGAGCATTGAGCATGGGCTAATGTGCACAGATTAACCTATAATAGGTAGAGAAATAGAGTAGTTTTTGGAAATTACAGGATCTATGCAATAGATGCTAGCCAAAATCAAAGCCATGCTCAGATTAGATGAGCTTGACTTTGTGTTTGTCCGTCCCAATTGTGCTTCTGATTGGACCTTGCTACTATCGGAGAGTCCAAAGTATGTAATTATCAGGTCGTACCAGTTCGTATGATGCCTATATTTACATTTCTAAATTAAATACAATTAATTTATGCAACAGAAAAAGGAAAGTAAATCACAAGATTATCTCTTTTACACAGCAGATTAGGCCTTGGACTTTTTCTTTAGAAACAGGGATACTATTAGTTATTCATGAAAGATCAAAGGAACATTAGGGATTACAGGTTCTAGCGCTATAGCTGCTTTGAACTTCTTGCAACACAACACCATAGCAGCTCAAGGTCTTGAACCTAGTACAGCCCGCAGCAGTAGCAGTGGCTGGATGGGCCCGCTGCAGGCCGAATAGAGGGCACTGGCAGCCCATGTACAAAACCCAGTGCTGTTACCACCCTTCTTTAGTCCTACATCCCACAGGTACTAAGGCGACATCCACCTTAAATGAACTTTTAGATTGAACTGGCAACAAGTGCCCTTGCACCAAAGGAAGCATCGCACAGTTGCCGCAAGCCACCAGATTCTGATCAAGTGTTTATGTTTTGTTTGGATATTGGAAGCTAGCGGTTTTCCTCCACACACCCCTCTGACAGCAGAGCCCAACCAATGCCAATGATTTCTAGGGGGCTTAGAGGTTGAAGGGATTACATTTTTATCTTTATCTTTAATAATGGGACAACAGTTCGGCTTAAGTAATGGCATACATCTATCCATTCAGGCTTTCTTCTGGCCAGCCTACCAACAATTAGTCTCAGCCTGGCCCATTAAGATAGGTTATATGCTTGTGCAATGAACCAAGCACCCTCTTACATGAACTGGCAATGGTGCCTGCCAACATCCTATGGGCTTCTTTCTCACTTACAGGAGGGGGTACCTTGCAGGCATGGCAGCGCTCTACCACTGTAATATAGGCAATATATTGCATGGCCACAGGCAAATCGCAATGTTAACTGACTTCCCAATAGTTGTGGAACTGGGCTGGAGACTGTAAGACAATGTCAAAGTTTTGTTTTGCCAATTCTCTTATTCAGTCAATTAAAATGCTTAATTTCACCAAAGATGCAATGTTTTATTACCTGAATTCATTGACATTCTTTTTAGGCATAATAGGTCAAATGCACAAAACTTGAAGTATTGTGAGTGTTCACAAAGGTATCTGAGTGGAGAGAGGAGACTAGTGCTTACACTATGTGCCACAGGACTTCACATCACCATTTCGTTAGATCGTTCATCATTTTTTTTAATTGTGACTCTTAACTGGCTAGTCCACATATCGCATGATCACACGCATATCACAATTTTGACTCGGTTCGCATTAGTTGTGGGACTAAGGTCAAGACTGTAAGACAATGTCAGAGTCTTGTTACCCCAGTTCTCTAAATGCTTAATTTGATCAACTAAGATTATATGTTTACTTTTTTGAATTTGATCCATTCTTTTAATGCTAAATGTGCCAAAGTCACCAAACTAAAAGTACTTCCATTATATCAAGATTCAAGGATATTTGAGTAGAGATTAATGCTGACCGACCATCGCAATGATTGCATAGTTGATGGCAGTACTAATTACCATGCACCACAGGACTCAACATCACCATTTTGCTGGATCTCTTAAAATCATTTTAAAGTGTGGTCAGTAACTCGCCATGGCTTTTATTTTTCAGAGGACTGTTTTTTTCACTGACAATACTTGGCTTTGGCTGAGTTACCATTGTCACATCCAAGGATGCCATCAGAATCTTTTGAAGTTCTCTGTTCTTGGAATTGTGCATATCTGGATGTAGTCATGACATATTTTCACATTATTTTTTGCCGTCAAGGTTCAAGGGTCCCTTTTAGAGGGATACTCATGCTGTAAAAGAAGTTAGCACAGCTAAGCCAAAGTTAAGGAGTACACTGTTTGGTTTTGGCTTAAAACCAGGCATCATGCCTCAAGTTAAGATTGTCAGAATTGCAACATAGCATGTTGGCATAAACCCAAAACTTGAGTGGTGCATCTGATGAGGCTCAATATTAGCAAGGACTGCATATTTTTTATGCGTTCCCAGTTCACCCAGTCTTGATACTGTGGACACATGTCAGTTCATCAAGCCTAATCCTAAAAGTGAGCTATGAAAAGCGAAATTAATGAGCCTACCTGGCATAAAATAAAATATTAAGAATATAACAGCAAGATGAAGACAAACCTCAACAACAAGCTTAAGGGCATCTATGCTGGAGCCAACTCTGACATCTACAGTAGCTGGATATGAAGAATCTTCAACCCCATGGGAAACAGTAAGAAGAAGCTGAGAAACATGACAAGGTTCTCCAAGGTATATAAAAAGCTCAACATAGTCTGCACCTTGCTGGCATACCTGCATGATCAAGAGACCTTAGCATGCTATAGGAAACTCTGAGATGTGACTAAGTACTCCACATGTTTTTATATTACACAATCAAGAGTTTCAGACTCTTCGAGACATCAACTAGTCATATTCCATGGGAGTGGTGGGATTTGTTAGGGACGAAGTATTTAATACACCATAGCTATCCCCCAATTCAAATAAATCAGGTCACTGCCAGGATATATTACTCAAAAGGAACTATATGAATAAGCAACATACCCAAACAATATCCTTCTTTTTGAAGCTGAGAAGACTGGAACCACCATCAGCCATTGGAGTGATACAAGGAACTGGTTTCAACATGCATCCAGATGGTCTCGATAGTACCTGAATTATCAACATCAAGCATGTTCAACACAAAGATGGAAGTCAAAATTAATAAAAGTAACAGATGGCCTCGATAGTACTTGAACTCGAGACCTTAGGCTCCGATACCATGTTAAGCTTCATGCACTAGTCAACGCAACCAGCAGTCCGAACTGATGGAAAGGACTAGGCAATTCACATATACACTTCAACAGTATTAAGCCAATGAATAAAAATTCTTCTTAGACAGCTGTCTTGGCTCTTGAGTTATAGACTATAGTAAAAAACTTAACAATTACTAGCGTTTAAATTCTAGATATAGTTTAAGATCAACGATTTCTTCCCTATGAATGAGTTTCTAGTTTTCTCTAACTCTGGTGAACCATGCTATTTTGGAACGGAGGAAGTACATCTCATTTTCACCCTAACCAGCAGCGGATTTCCCTTCAGTTGCAAAATAAGAGTAGGGTGCGTTGAAGGGAAATGCACTGCTGGTTAGTGGTAAAAATGAGAAGTACTTCCGCCGTTACAAAATACTTGAAGTTCTAGGTTTGTCCTAAGTCAAACATCTTTAAGTTTGACCAAATCTATAGAAAAATATATCAACATGAACATCTACAACATCAACTATATATAGTAAGAAATATATTTATGTTAAATCTAATGAAACTACTTGGATGTTGTAGATGTTGGTATGTTTTTCTATGGACTCAGGTCAAACTTAAAGAGGTTTAACTTAGGACAAAGAACTTAAAAGTATTTTAAAACGGAGGGAGTAGAAATAAATTATCAATTGGCATGTCGCTAAATCTGATCATTACAGTGCATGGAATTATTTTCTCAAACAACTGTAAAGGGAAATTCTAAGTCAACTAAAACTCAGGGAAATCTGCATTTTAACTAGCAAATTGTTTCAATCTAATTGTGGAAACTGATAATGTATTCTAGAAGTTCTAGTTAAGTTAGAATAGCACATGTTTGGATAGTTCATGCAGAGAATTGACTAACCGGCTATCCTATATACATAACAGAAATAAAGATTGGTAAAGTGAACTTTGTAAATAAGATGCTGATAATGAATAAGTTTACCTACTTTGAGAGGGAAAATTGGGATGGATGGGAGATGCTTATATAGCCTCAATCCAAGAAACATCTCAAACTGTTTTTGACGAGAGCTATCATTCATATAATTGTGGAACCTTCTTTGCAGTGTAATCTTGACATTCTGAGCAGCAGAGAATTTACTGAACTTTCCAGTCTCCTCCTTGAATATGTTTAGAATCTCGCTGTGCATAGCTTTTGAGCCAGTGTACAACGTGGCATGTATATCACCAGCCAAAAGAAAAATTTCAGCAAGGTGGTTCACTGGGGCAAGCATTGTTGAGCTCTTGAACTGCTCAAATGTCATATCAAATCTCTTCCAGCGCTTATGTGGAGCTTCCTGGCATGGATGCTCCCATGAGGTAGTACGTGTATTATGATCGATATAAAATGATTTACCTGTTACAGAGTCAAAGCGTTCCTCCCAGCCAGGGGGCAAAGAACGAGCACTCCGACCGTTATACTCAGAATTTCTGCTTGTCGATAAGCCAAACATAGCATCTATATCAAGGGAAATACCAAGTTGACTACACTGTTCGACAAAAACTTGAAGCGCCCCAAAATAGCTAGCAGCATTGGTGCGATCAAGGGAATCTGCACAATTAAAACGTACCACACCATTTTGAATATTATCCATACAGAACCCACCATCACCATTGCAGATAATTGATCCCTTGCATTCGTTAAGCTGCTGTTTTACACTGTAGTAATTCCCTTCACTGAAGCCAATGGCCATTGTTGGTGCTTTAAGGTGCCTCCAGAGGCCCTCAACTGTCTGTTGTTGCCCTTTTAACTTCACAGTGGCATGCCAGTCATAATTTATCAACTGAATCCAGGTGTTTCCAAGCTTGCCAGTAGACTTCAGGTACTTCAGAGATTCTTTGAAATGTTCAACTAGAATTGTCTCAGGTTTTCCTTCAGCATATCTTAGCAAGTTAACACACACAATGGGAACCATTCCAGGTTTCTTCTTACTCGTAGCATTGACTTCAGATGATTTATTACCGTATCTTCGACCCAGCCGTTGGTAGTATTGCAAGGTCCCATTGTAAGGATCATCAGCAACATAAATCTCAGCCTCAACTGACACAGCATTCTTTATTTCTGCACCCCACCATATTGGTATAGTCCCACGCCGCCAGATATACGAGTTAAAAGGTATTACTTGCCCACCTTTTTGAGGGGCCCAAACAATTTGCTCGCACTCCACCTCATTGCCGGTGCCAGAACATGCATTCAGCCCACGAGCCAAATAGCGGGTTCCAGGATGTAACCGACTACGGCGTGCAATGAGAGCAACTAGCCCACCTTGCTGCCCTGTAGCTCCAAAATTGCGACACTCTGCAAAGCCCTGCAAAAGAATGACACAATGCCCTGGCAAACCAATGTCCTTGAAAGGCCTTGACAACCACGCATTCCACACGAATTCCTCATCTGGTTCCTGAATAGCCATCCGACTTGGAAACGGCCTAGTGATATCCCTCGTTTCACAAAAGTAGTACTTGCCATCAATGTCAAGATCAGCCAAATCCTTGATATTCTTCAGCTCTCCACTTCCCTGGGGCTGAGGATTCTGCAGCTGAATCTTTACCCATTGACTCTCCGCCACGGTATATATACACCCGCCTCCAGGTAGCCGTGGGACCGTCGCACTGAGCTGCGTTGCAACGAGAAGCAGAGCATAACTCCCTAACACGGCATAGCCCAGCACGGCTTTGGCATATGTGGTACTCTTGGATAAGAATCTCGACCCGTTGGTGATGTGTTTCAGGGCAGCCGCCTCGGAATCAAAGAGGTCCTCCCCCTGCTTCCCCTGGTGGCGCAGCGCGCCCGTGGTGGGGTCGACGCAGATCACCTGCGTGTCACCTGCTGTCGACAGGCTCACCACAATGTACACCTCATTTGTCTCCAAGACGACGACGACCACCGACGTGTCCCCCCGGTCGGACTTGCCGCGCACCATGGAGGGCTCAGGTCAACCCCCCAAGATCTGTTTCTGCACAAAATAAACTGCTGTTAGTGGTGGTGATGCGGAGTTGATAGCCACTCGATGCGGTGGTGGATCTCGAAATCGCATGGCCCATGTAGGCAAACATTCGATCTATCTGGCATCGAGACAGTGAATACACAGTACACTAATTGATCTGCACGTATGCTCCTGAAGTTCACAGACCGCATGGTATAGGACTGAGACAGGCAAAAAAAAATACCCTAGGCGATGGCGTTGTCGAGCAGGAGAGTCGAAGGACGCCGGCGCTGCTCCCGGTAGGGCCGTTCGCGGTGGCGCCCCCCGAGTCGGAGGAGGCTCGCGGTGGCGCCCCCCGAGTCGAAGGAGGCTTGGCGCAGGACGCCGGAGGAGGCTTTTCCGACGGTGCGGCACGACGCAGACGCTGGCGCAGCACCGAGATGAGCTGCTGCGGGTCTCTAGGGCGGAGGGAGGGGGCGCGCCGGCGCTGGATCTGGCGTGGCGGCGCTGGATCCGGCGTCACCGGCCGGGATCGATTCCGGCGAGATCGGGCGACCGTTTTTCTATTCCCCACGCGATGTGGTGTCTGTCAGCGATCGGGCCAATCTTTTTTTTTTCCAAACCGATGACCGTAGAGATCTGGTGTGCTACGCGCCCCTCTTCCTCTCCCCCTCTGGTGGTAACGATCCCTCGCAACCACATCCCTCCCTCACCTCATCAAAACAGCACGAGAAATATATTTTGAGTGGAATGTAATATATCTTTAGTGGTATATGTATATCAAACCAAGAGTGTTTTCTTTCAAGTTTGTGAACGAGTACTATTCTACTTTGGATCCGTTCCAACGCGCAGGCACATTGCTAGTCACTAATAAATCTGCCAACTCAACAGCCCTCGCTTTCTCACCGGAAATCTGCCAGCTAAGAGCACCTCTAGTAGACCCCCTTTGAAAGTGCGTTAAGTATAAGTGTTTTAAGGGCCGACAAAACGCATTATAAGGGCCGATTTTAGCTGCGGCCGAACAAAGCTCGTATAATCAACCCGTAAAAAAGAATATTCTCTAAATATACCATCGTCTTCCTCACGCCGTTCCCATCTCGACCTCCATCCCCTTGGCGTGTGTGCGTCTTGCCTCCGCGACTGCCTACTCGTGCTTGCCACCGAGCGCGACCGGGCCGGGGCCAGCAGCAGCCGCCGCCGAGGTTTTCGCGGTCGACTCACATGAAACTAGCTAGCTAGCTAGCAATTCGAGCGGGCGGAGAGCTAGCTAGCTAGCTGAATCGAGCGGATGGAGAGCTAGCTAGCAAGCTATCTGAATCGATTCCAGCGGACGGACGTAGCGAGCTCCTCCGTCCGGGCGGGCGGGCGACGGTCGAGCCGGACGGCCGGCGGCCAGGGAGCCGGGGCGCCCGGCGGGCGCGGCGGCCGGGGACGGGCGGACGGGAGCGATTCATGAAGGTTCCGATGGCAGTTGGATTCCCGCCAACGGTCTTTCGCGTATACAGGGCACCCTCGAGTTGTCTCCAAAATCCTTATTTTCAAGGGTTTAGCTGGGATGTTTTCCGCGCCCCTTAAAAAAATTTACGGGCCGGAGTCGTTTACAGGTTCTATTCCGGTCGCTTTTTCCGCCTAAAACTATAAACTGGCGGTTATTTTACAGTTTCGTGCGTTTTAAGGGGTCTGCTAGAGATGCTCTAAACTATCTCTGATCCCCTAACCACTTCCCATTGTCAATCCCAACGCAGTGTAACTGAATGAAAAGGATTGACGTGGAAGAAAAATAATGTTGGCGTCGTCGTGCCGTGCTTGGTCCAAATCTCATTTGTCAACCGTGCGACACTTGCCCTTAAAAGTTTGATGTAATTTTTATTATGTTTAGGGTGGTTTGTGTTTCCGGTGAACTTTATAATTTTTATTACGTTTGGGGTGGTTTGTGTTTCTTGTGAACATTAATACTCGCTGTTGTGTTAAAAATGGTCTTACATTGTGGAACGGAGGAAGTAGTAGATATATCCGATCATTTTAAAAAAAGAGAATAAAATAAAAAGCTGACGCACACTGAGTAGAACACTAGGCAGATGCAAGCATTATGAGCTCAGCAGACAGTTTAAAGAAAAAAGTACAAATTAAATTATTAAACCAGCGTCTCAATATATATGATTAATCCATGATTAATTGTTTAATCATGGAAAACAACTTATTTAATCCCAAAGAAAGACAGAGGAAAGGAATACAAGCCTGGATGCAACCGGATTTACTTAATCTCCACCGAGAAAAAAGGGATTGCACTGCACTTGGATGCATCTAACTTTATCCCAGGAAAATGTTTCTTCTACTTTTATCAATGCAAAATACTTAATCAAGCCGATGCCTTCCCCCATTTCTTTCATGGGAATAAAACTAATCTTCATTCGACGTCGAACCCCTTCTCCTGGAGCTCCTGCACCACCTCGTTGCGCATACGGAACCACAGCTTCCGCGCCTCCTGGTCGAACTTCTTCGACTGCAGCTGCTTCTGCATGTTGTCCGAGTCCATGTTCGCGTCAGCGAACCCCTTGGGCCCGATCGTGGTGCCCAGGGCGCCCCCGCTTTTTATGAACTCCTCCACCGCCTCCTCGTCACCTGGGTACGGGAACTCCCTGCGCTCATACAGATGCGCCATCTCCTTCTCTTCCTGGCAAATGATTTCGACAGAGCTTTGAGCAACAGTACGTAAATTGAACACTCAGGTTGAAGGAAGATTAGCATTGGCGAAAAAGAGCGCTCCGTGCGGTTTTGAACAATCTTGCAGAATAGAGATTCACCTCCTCTGAGTGATCACTATGGATAATCATATGGCGCCAAGCATGCCACATTTGGTGTCGCATAATATAACCCGATAGAACTTAAGCTCCTTTTCATATTAGTCTCAATTTTTCAGACATTTAAGGAGTGCTTATTAGTTGATGATATTGGACGACCGAAAATGTGAACTATTTCAGTAAAGCCTAACGAGGCATATGAAATATTTGTGGACAAAATATAATCCCCATATAAAGGTTGTCTGAATTGCATCTCATAAGCATAATACAAGCGTCTAATATGCTGCTGCCTATGCTTTAATTAGTAACCGGTTATGGCAGTTCACGGATGCAAATCAGTTTTAGTCTATGTATACTGCTGAAATTATGCGAGCGTCGCATACAACAAAATTATAGAATGGACACTGCTGGATCAATTAATGCCTCAAGTCACAGTATGCACTATATGGACAGTATCTATTGGCAGCTCTGAACCATAGTTCCAGAAACAGAACATACAGCAGGATGAACTTATTTGTACTGAACACATATCTTACAGCAAAACAAAAGGCCTCAGCAATTCATGTCTGCCCCATCCAAGAAATAAATTAAAGGTCACCAACGGCCATACCTTGGGCCGTGGCTTGAGCGTCCACCAGCCAAGCGGCGATGTCTCATTCCAGAACCACGCAGCGCCAAAAAGCGCGTATGTGCATAGCATGCCCTTGCCCATCTGCTTAAAGAAGTAGGCGTCCCCCTTCTCAAAACCCAGCCTCCTGAACCCCACAAATCAACAAGAACAGAGACATCATCAAGAATCAATCGGTTCACAAGCCAAAGAGAACTGTAGAGAGGGCGAGCCAGCTATGGGAAGCTCGTCGTGCTCACTTACTTGAGAAGCCGACGGGCCTGGGGGAAGCTGCGCAGCATCGTGCTCACCTGCAGGAAAGGAGGAAAGTGAAGGGGGTTTCGATGCAGCATTTTTTACGAATGGGTAGGTGCCTACCAGTGAAATTATTCGAAACATAAGAGGGAATAATATGCCGTAGGAACGTGTATGATACCAGAAGACTCCAAAGGTTGATGCCTGAACTGAGCATAGTACAAAAAAAAGGGAAAAGATCGACAGAAATTACAAAGTATTAATTCTCCTATGAATTGCAGAACTGGTTACGGCGTTGGACATATATATGATTAGGCCTGAACATTCGGTCAATTCTGTCAGTTCGTTTAGGTAAATAAGTTAAGTTTTGGTAGACATAAACTGTTTCAGTATGTACCAAACTAACCAGAGTTGGCAGGAACTCGAAAACTGAGGCAACAATATTTCTGTTTGTATATTTGATGGCTAAAATTCGTCATACCGATTATACTCTCTAAATATGGATTATCGGTCCTTGAGAAATACGTCCTGTGTGATGAGCAGGTTTCTGCCAAGATTCAATAACTCTTACGACACGATAGAGTACCATGGAGCAGAGCTCCCCGGTTCAAACACCACAGAAACGAAACCAAGCGACTTGCGACGGCATGCTGAGTACAGAAGTAGAGAGCTGTGCCTAAGAGCAGAGCAAAGCAAAGCATGCCGCCTGGCGCCACATCACAGGGCACGACTTCGCGGAGAAGGCATCGGAGGGCACTCGCCTCAGCATGAGCGCCACGCCTATTATGCGTACAACAGCACAATCGGTTTTCAGTTTCGCTTCTCGGTGACCTATGCGGCATAACAGCAAGCAGGACGCGTGCATGCATGACACACACACACGCAGGGCTAGACAAAAAAATTGTTTCTCTGTGGTTGCTCAAGACTAGACTGCGCATTCATGTAATTCATAACAGCAACAGAATTTCGTGGTTTCTTTTAGATTAACACGAGATTTTATGGTTGCTGAAAGATTAGCCGCGGGTCGAGAAATGCCCCCAAAAAACTCCATGCCATCCGCAGGAGGGAGGCCAAATTAGCAAGCGCATCGATATCAATCGGGATGTGCTTGAGCGCATCGATAGCAGTCAGCGATACACCGGCCAGGGGTGGTGGCGGTCGATTCATTACCTGTAGCTTTGCTGGGCGGGGCAGGGAGTGGGGAGCGCCGGCGGCCGTTGGGCGTCGGGGAGGCGGGGGCTGGCGGGGGGCGGACTTCAGAGGAGGGGGAGGAGGCCAGGTGCCTGATGGCGGGGCCAAGCTGGAGGCGAGGCGGTGATGGAGTGACGGCAGGCCGGTGAGCGCGCCGCCGCCGGCGAGGCCGGGCTCCTGAGGGGAGAGCCGGTCGGGGGCTCGCGAGGGGTAGAGCTGGGCTGCTGGGCCGCCCGCAGAACAGAAAACAAAAGTAGGAAGGCTGGGCTGTGTTGGTTTATTATCTGAACCGAGTAAACCGGGTCATGTGTTGATACATTTCTATGTCTAAAAAAAAAAAACGTGTTGATACATTTCTCTTCCTTTTGGCTTAAGATCAAGTGCAGTATCTGTTCATCTAGTAAATCCGACGTACTATGCACGTATGTTGAGCGCTTGCGTCTGTACTGTGTTAAAAAAATGTAAATCTGACCTACTTACACTTAAAAAAAAAGTAAATTTGACGTATAGTATGTTTTATTTTGGATTTCCATACTGGGCATAAAAAATATATATGAACCGGTTAGCTATGTTCGGTTTCTCGATTCCGTATCATTAAGACACACGCTCTTATAGATGACATGCCTAGACCTTGCTTGAATTGGCGTAAATTTTGCGTGCTCAAACCGGGCGATCCAAGCGGGGAAGGTTTCACCAATCTCCATTGACAGAACGACGATTACCCACGCGGCGTGTTCCATGAGGTATGATGGACAAGATTTTAATAGTAAGGAAAGGATCATTTTCACAAATTGTTTATGTCCCATTACGAAAAATCCAACTCGGATCCCAAGCTCATACGCTCGCCCTATGAACAACAAATTCAAATAAAATGCCAGGAAAATTCATTAAAAATGTGAATTTTATACATCAAAGATGAAATACTCTTCTAGGCACTTGCAAATTTTGGATTTTTCATAACATGGCATGAAAAAAACCGTATGAATCGGTTAGCTATGTTCGGTTTCTCGGTTCCGTATCATTAAGATGCATACTCTTATAGATGATAGGGCCGGCCAAGGCCTACTTGAATTGGTGCAAATTTTGCGGTCTCAAACTTGACAATCCAAGCGGGGTAGAGGGATAGGAAGGTTTCACCAATCCCCATCGACAAAATCGACAATTACCTATGTTGCATGTTCCGTGCAACACCATGGACAAGATTTTAGTACAAAAAAGGTCCATTTCAAAAATTGTTTAGGTCCCATTACCGAAAATCCAACTCTGACCCCGAGCTCATATGCTCCCACTATGAACAGTAAATTTAAATAAAATGTCAAGGTAATTAAAAAAGACAGATGTTTTTAAACATTAAAGATGAAAAACTCTTATAGGTAAGGATGGCAATGGGTCGTAGGTTATGGTGCGGGTACAATCCCCATGTTTCTCTTGAGTATAAAATCTTACCCATACCATACCCATCTGGCACAAATCCATGTTCATGCCCATATCCAACGAAGTATCCATACCCGATGTGGGTACACCCATCTAGTATGTCAACACATCATTGAAGATTCGTTGTGTAGTTGTTAGGTACATTGGCGCCACCGACATGACACTAGGGATGGAGAAACGGTGATTATTATGGGCGCAGGGTATTCCTGGGCGGGTGTGAGTAGAGGATGGAGGTGGACGACGGTATCGATGTCTAGCGCTTCACAACTTATTTGAGCAAGGTTCATATTGGAAAATGTTACCGAGCACTTGTGGTTGAAGTCCGTCACGTTGAAGCAACCAAGTGGCTTGTGTTAATCTTTACACGGTCGGCACCATACCGCACTCGTCACCACATAAGGCCCAAGCCCCTGCAAAAATAACACACAGCAAAAACATCAATTCGTATACCCAACCGGCAAAAAGCAATAAATGAAAACATGGTTGATACAGAGAATTATTGGTTGTGGAGTTTCAGAGGTAAATAGTTAAAATTAGAAAGCGAATAATCGGTTAGAAAATACCCAGGCGATCTCAAACGTTGAAAATAAACAATATGGAGGTATTTTTGCCCTTGTACGAGCGCACGTACGTACGACCGGGTGCGGTCATACGGTACGCCGTCGCGTGCTCTGGTAGTCAATGCCGATTGTCACCCCTCGATACAAGCGGAAGCGCTCGTACAACACACTGTCTTGCGCTCTGGAGATCCTGTTAGTCGGGGTTGACATCGCATACGAGCGCGATCGCTCGTACGGTATGCCGTCTTGTGCTATATGAAGATGCTTCTGCGTGGCCAGCACGAGCCCTCGTATGGCAGGCCGTCTTACGCTCTGGAGCCTCTGTTGCTTGCGGCCACAAGCTCATACAAGCGCGCGTACGACCGTGGCAGTCATACAGTACACCATCCTTTCTTCTGGAACTGCAGAACTTCACGAAATTTTTTGTGCTCCCTCCTCATGTTAGACATGTAGCATATTTGCAATAAAAATAAGAGGAGGTATGCAGCAAAATAAACGCTACCATTACACTAATTTTTTTTACCAGTGAAAATTATTCTGAAACCAACTTTAATAGCAACTACTCAAAATAAAATAAAAGTGTCCAACATGGATGCAACTAGACTCAAAGACACAAAACAAAGAAAGACACATACTAACTTTCGGGTTACCTCCTAGGCAGTGCTTTCTTTGTAGCCATATACCTAGGCCTGGGACTGACGGCAGGGTCCCACGCGGAAACAGCCGGAAACCCGGCGGTCCAAAGTTCGTCTCCTCTGTCGGACCGCTCGCGCCGCTCCGGCGGGCTGCGTACTGCCTAGCCCGGCTATTTAAGTCGACTGGTGGCACTGAAACGCTACCATCCATCCACATTTGCCTCCGGTTGTCAGCTGTCGCCGCCACTTCCCACACCACCCGTCCGCCTAGTAGCCATGCCCCCACGTCGCCGGGTGAGTGAGCCATTTCTAAGGCCGGAGCGCCGGCTCGAGCTCTTTGAGCAGATATGGGCTAGGCCCGAAGCCCAGATCGCCGTGGGGCTACCTCCGGATGCAGTCGATCCGAAGGAGGAGTTGGAGGAGGAGGAGGAGGTTGAGGATGAGGAGGATGTGGGGGACGCTAGCGACGCGGATCTGCAGGCGGAGCAGCAGGCCATCATCAATTCCCTCTGGCCGGAGTCGGCAGCAGAGGCCAGACGCCGTCGTCGGCAGGAGATGGAGGCGCAAGAGGCCGCAGAGGAGGCAGAGATGTTCGCCTACATGGATGAGGGAGCAGGAGGAGGATGAGCCGGAGCCCTCCTACCTGCCGGTCCAGCCAGCGCCCGGCACCGCCGTCGTGGACATCTCTGACGACGAAGACTAGTTAGGGTAGTACATAGTATGTAGTACATAGATTTTTTTTTGCATGCTTTATATGGATTTAGGGGATGAAATATGAGAGAGACGGATACAGAGTGGCTAATCTAAGACGTGACCGGTCACTATGGGCGGACGCGCCCAGTCACGTCCGCGGACGTTTGAGAGGCCAAATTTGCAATGTTCGACTATAGATGCTCTAAGCTCCCTATTTCTAGGAAGCTCCCAGCGGGTTGTGGGTTTATGTGGCCGTGTACAATTTTACCCCTTTGGTCTGCACCTCTCCGTTACTCGAGTTGGACTTTGGAGGTGTTCTGGATTGCCTGTCATTTTGTCATTGTGTTGCATATCTTTTTTTTTTTGCGGGGACATTGTGCTGCATATCGGAGAGGGAGGACAATCTAGCACATTGTGGGCAGCATTAGTGGGGTGTCGTTTACACTTCCCTGTGTGGTTGTGCTCACATTTGAGAGTACCTTCACAAGGGAATGTATCCGGTGTACTGGATGTTATAGAATATTTAAAAAATCTGAAAAAAAATCTAGCACTTTAACGCAACATCAAGATTGTCATAAAATTTTGTATAAATTTTTGAAATATTTTTTGAGATACAAAAATGACAAATTTACATCAGTGTGATAATAGGCCAAATCTAAAGCTCAAGTTATGTTATGTACTATTTATTGTTGAATTTGTCACTTTGTTTTTTGAGTTATGTTTTGAATTTTAACTTTTTGTGACAACCTACATTGACGTTGTATGAGTGTGCTAATTTTTTTTCCAGAATTTTCGAACATTATAAAAACACAATGTGAGTTCGGTGCAACGGTAGCAACAAATAATTTCTCACCTTCACAATGGTATCCAAAATAGTTCTGTTGCCTTCTTGCCGCTGGTGGGTGTGGAGAGCACGTCATTGTCACAGTGTGGAGAGCACGGCATTGTCACAGATCCAAGAACCAGGTGCGACTAGGAGAAGAGGACACTACATGAAGACAAAGTCAAAGTAGAGCACTGACATTTGTATGTAGGGTGTTTTCGGCCAAATCAGTGACGTTTACTGGGCCGAAGCTGGTGGTAGTTGTCCGTACATGGAAGCATGAACTCACTTTTCGACAATGTATATGTTTTCTATGGATCTCGCACTGTAGCCACCCCGCCAAAACCACGAAAACAATGACATAAATGGGCCCGCAAGCAAATAGGCAACTAAATAGACAAACCCTATAGAGGAAATAGAGGCAACGCGCACGTCTGCTTCTAGTCTAGTACTAAAATGGGTCAAACCATGTTGCCCAATGGGACATGAGGCCACTTGTATTGACCGTTGGGCCGGCTCCATGTCCCTCAAAAGCATAGAGGGGCCAGAAGGGACCAGGTCAAGGCCAGCAGCAGCCCTGCCCATTCCCATCCTGAGGAGTGGGCAGAATCACCAAAATCAAGAGTTTCACCCGATTTTGAGTTACTCTAGGATTGTTGCCAGATTTTCAAGGATTTTTACGTCAAAATCTAACTTCTTTTGTGCTTCAGATTCTCCAGAATCATGGCCAGATGCTCGAGGATTCTTACGTAAAAATCGAGTTCTTTTGCCAGATTCTTGAGAATTTTCTTACGTCAAAATCTCCTGTCGAACCGGCTCCTATTTCAATCCGTGCCAGACTGATTGATATATCAACAATAAAGGCTCCAGGCAACTGGTGGAATACATCGCATCAACCTGGGAGCATTAGCCAATCTAGTACATCAATACATATTTCTATGCCCATTCCAATCTTATTTAACTTTGCTAACTTTCCCTTCTCTACCTGTATCTTGTTCGTTCTGGAAACACGTCTTCCTGTTCCATGTTTTCCGAATCTCCCTTTTCTTAGCAACATGATTTCATGGTTTTCATGTGATTATAGGTACTCGTTTCTTGATCGTATGTGGTATTCGCCAATATCTTGGTCTTCTGACCAAGAAGCATCACGTTGTTTTTGGAGCAGCTGCATGGTACAAGCATTTTGTACGTAGACGTGGTTCGGTTATTCTCATTTGTCTCTATCTATTGGTAGGAAGGTATATGAAAGAAGGGAATGAGATTTTTCATGTATATTCGGACGTCATAAATATCGTATATAGAGATTTTTCATGTATCGACGCTTTTGATTCAATTATGAAATTACATTGTACTCGACTTGCACCCCTACTTATGCAGAAGTGCAAGCACATGCAATACACAAAGCAAGCATACTAGTCATGTCGTGCAAACTAGTAGTGCGAAGAGGCAACTAGAGAAAATCATGGCAATCATGTCATGTGAGCAAATAATAGGCATAGACAATGCGATGACATATCACAAGCACGAACACAAAGCAAGATCAAAGTATCATCATAGGCATGGGTCACAAATGAAACATGGCAATAAAAAGCAATATCTTCGCCAAGCTTGCAAATACACATGCAAGTACTAGAATCAATTATCATGTGTAATGCAAAGTATGGGTCACAAATGCATGGCAAAGGCATATGAATAATCATATCAAGCATAGTGAACGTGGCAATATGGGCAAATGATATATAATGGACAATAACCCATAACCATGTGAGGACCATGTAGAAGAAATGTGCGAAGTCATTGCGCAATGAAAATAGTGTGAAAACCAATCCACGGGATCCCAAGTCATTGCTCGATCTCGTACTGTCCAACTATGTTTTTGCTGCATACCAGGGAAATGTAAGAATTAAGTGTGAGCGTCTTGTCAATAATACTGATGTATGATCGGAATCAATGCAAAGTACTTCAAAATGCAGCAAGTCTACATGTTACCCTAGTATTAAATAATTAATGAAGCAGGCATATAGTTTTCGTGCATACCTAAGTAGCCTGCTACTACATGTGAGAAAATTAGTTAACCAAGATGAAACGACAAAGAAAAAATGGTCTGGTCAGCAAGGCAAAATAGAAGAAACCTTCCAGCGATTTCGTGATACATGCTGGTGATTATGAAACCGGCATTGTTCATAGAGATTATATCAGAAGTAAACTGACAAGAGAAATGATACTTCTCATCATACTAAAATAATACTCTTAATACTATAACTATTGGTAGTTACCTTGCTACTGTCTATGTTCTAAGCTAATATAGCTAATATCTGGACATTTGGGACCCCATAACTAAACAACGCGAAAATTTTGTTTGAATTATTGGAAGACAAAAGGTAAAAGAAATCATGTGAAAAGGTTAAGGCTGCAAACTCATATGATTAAGCCATTCCTAAAATGTGATGATTATTTTCTCGGTAATACAGAGAACTGATTTCACAGACCACCCCGGATGGCAACAAACCAGATAAATAGGCAAAAATGAATGAATCAACTTCTAGAACACATCGTGTTAATCCGAATCTATCATGTAACCGCCCATCCGCCAGTTGAATTTGTAATCCTAGGTGCGCATGTTGTCAAGACCACCAGAGGCAATCAAGAAGACCATACCTACGGCTCGCGCGGCGTGACAGTGACGCACTCCGTGCAACCGAGGAAGAGCTCCGGCGTGACAGTGACGCAGTCAGTGTAGCCGAGGAAGAGCTCCGGCTTGACGCTGTCGCTCTGCGGCTGGGACGCCATATCTGAGCTCCCCATCAGATCCCTAAATAAGAATTCCTAGAACCTATCAAGAAAAGATCCAAGACCCAAAGTATACCCCAAGAAAACAATAAATCTTGACATTCCAAGCCGGAAATCTATTTGGGCGAAGTTTGCAATCTGAGCCGAGGGTTTTGAATTCGTCTCACCTCAGCTCCAGTGGTGTCCTCCCCGTCGGGGGCCTCGGCATCGGCGCCCGAATCGAGCAGCGTGCACGGCCGCCACATGACCATCGCCGCAATGATCGGCAATAGTGGCAAAGCGCTTCGAGTAGCCTACATCCTCCTGCCCTGTGATACGTCTTCAACGTATCTATAATTTTTGATTGTTCCATGCTGCTATATTATCATTCTTGGATGTTTTATAATCATTTGATATCATTTTTTGGTACTAACCTATTGACATAGTGCCAAGTGCCAGTTGCTTTCTTTGCATGTTTTTTTTACATCGCAGGAAATCAATATCAAACGGAGTCCAAACACCGGGAAACTTTTTGTGGTTTTTCTATGGACCAGAAGACTCCCGATGGGCGAGAGCAGCAACTGGGGGGTGCCCCGTGTTGGGAAGGCAGTAATTTTAAAAAATTTCCTACGCACACGCAAGATCCATCTAGGTGATGCATAGCAACGAGAGGGAAGAGTGTTGTCTACGTACCCTCATAGACCGAAAACGGAAGCGTTATGACAACGCGGTTGATGTAGTCGTACGTCTTCACGATTCGACCGATCCTAATACCGAAAGTACGGCACCTCCGCGATCAGCACATGTTCAGCTTGGTGACGTCCCACGAACTCTCGATCCAGCTGAGTGTCGAGGGAGAGCTTCGTCAGCACGGCGGTATGATGACGGTGATGATGAAGCTACCGGCGCAGGGCTTCGCCTAAGCACTGCAACGATATGACTGAGGTGGATTATGGAGGAGGGGCGCACCGCACACGGCTAAGACAATGTCTGTTGTTGTGTACTAGGGTGCCCCCTGCCCCCGTATATAAAGGAGCAAGGGGGAGGCTGGCCGGCCCTAGGGCGCACCAAGGAGGGGAGGAATCCTCCTCGTAGTAGGAGTAGGATTCCTCCTTTCCTAGTCCAACTAGGAGGAGAAGGGGAAAGAGGGAAAGGAGAGGAAGAGGAGAAGGAAAGGGGGGGGGGGCGCCCCCCTCCCTAGTACAATTCGGACTCCCTATAGGGAGGGGGCACGGATGCCCCCTGTGGGCTGCCTCCCCTCTTCCCTATGGCCCATGTAGGCCCAATCTTTCCCCGGGGGGTTTCGATAACCCTCCGGCACTCCGGTTTTCTCCGAAATCACCCGGAACACTTCCGGTGTCCGAATATAGTCGTCCAATATATCAATCTTTATGTATCGACCATTTCGAGACTCCTCGTCATGTCCGTGATCACATCCGGGACTCCGAACTATCTTCGGTACATCAAAACACATAAACTCATAATACCGATCGTCACCGAACGTTAAGCGTGCGGACCCTACGGGTTCGAGAACTATGTAGACATGACTGATACACGTCTCCGGTCAATAACCAATAGCGGAACCTGGATGTTCATATTGGCTCCCACATATTCTACAAAGATCTTTGTCGGTCAAACCGCATAACAACATACATTGTTCCCTTTGTCATCGGCATGTTACTTGCCCGAGATTCGATTGTCGGTATCTCAATACCTAGTTCAATCTCGTTACCGACAAGTCTCTTTACTCATTCCGTAATGCATCATCCTGCAACTGACTCATTAGTCACATTGCTTGCAAGGCTTATAGTGATGTGCATTACCGAGAGGGCCCAGAGATACCTCTCCGACAATCGGGGTGACAAATCCTAATCTCGATCTATGCCAACTCAACAAACACCATCGGAGACACCTGTAGAGCACCTTACGTTGTGACATTTGGTAGCACACTAAGTGTTCCTCCGGTATTCGGGAGTTGCATAATCTCATAGTCATAGGAACATGTATAAGTCATGAAGAAAGCAATAGCAAATAAACTAAACGATCAAGTGCTAGGCTAACGGAATGGGTCAAGTCAATCACATCATTCTCTAATGATGTGATCCCGTTAATCAAATGACAACTCATGTCTATGGCTAGGAAAGTCAACCATCTTTGATTCAACGAGCTAGTCAAGTAGAGGCATACTAGTAAAACTCTGTTTGTCCATATATTCACACATGTATTAAGTTTCCGGTTAATACAATTCTAGCATGAATAATAAACATTTATCATGATATAAGGAAATATAACAACAACTTTATTATTGCCTCTAGGGCATATTTCCTTCAGTCTCCCACTTGCACTAGAGTCAATAATCTAGATTACATAGTAATGATTCTAACACCCATGGAGTCTTAGTGCTGATCATGTTTTGCTCGTGAGAGAGGCTTAGTCAACGGGTCTGCAACATTAAGATCCGTATGTATCTTGCAAATCTCTATGCCTCCCTTCTTGACTTGATCGCGGATGGAATTCAAGCGTCTCTTGATGTGCTTGGTTCTCTTGTGAAATCTGGATTCCTTTGCCAAGGCAATTGCACCAGTATTGTCACAAAAGATTTTCATTGGACCCGATGCACTAGGTATGACACCTAGATCGGATATGAAATCCTTCATCCAGACTCCTTCATTTGCTGCTTCCGAAGCAGCTATGCACTCCGCTTCACACGTAGATCCCCCCACGACGCTTTGCTTGGAACCGCACCAACTGACAGCTCCACCGTTCAATATAAACACGTATCCGGTTTGTGACTTAGAGTCATCCGGATCAGTGTCAAAGCTTGCATCGACGTAACCATTTACGACGAGCTCTTTGTCACCTCCATAAACGAGAAACATATCCTTAGTCCCTTTCAGGTATTTCAGGATGTTCTTGACCGCTGTCCAGTGATGCACTCCTGGATTACTTTGGTACCTCCCTGCTAAACTAATAGCAAGGCACACATCAGGTCTGGTACACAGCATTGCATACATGATAGAACCTATGGCTGAAGCTTAGGGAATGACCTTCATTTTCTCTCTATCTTCTGCAGTGGTCGGGCATTGAGTCTGACTCAACTTCACACCTTGTAACACAGGCAAGAACCCTTTCTTTGCTTGATCCATTTTGAACTTCTTCAAAACTTTATCAAGGTATGTGCTTTGTGATAGTCCAGTTAAGCGTCTTGATATATCTCTATAGACCTTGATGCTTCATATATAAGCAGCTTCACCGAGGTCTTTCATTGAAAAACTCTTATTTAAGTATCCTTTTATGCTATCCAGAAATTCTATATCATTTCCAATCAACAATATGTCATCCACATATAATATTAGAAATGCTACAGAGCTCCCACTCACTTTCTTGTAAATACAGGCTTCTCCAAAAGTCTGTATAAAACCATATGCTTTGTTCACACTATCAAAACGTTTATTCCAACTCCAAGATGCTTGCACCAGTCCATAAATGGATCGCTGGAGCTTGCACACTTTGTTAGCATCCTTTGGATTGATAAAAACCTTCAAGTTGCATCATATACAACTCCTCTTCCAGAAATCCATTCAGGAATGTAGTCTTTACATCCATTTGCCAAATTTCATAATCATAAAATGCAGCAATTGCTAACATGATTCGGACGGACTTAAGCATCGCTACGGGTGAGAATGTCTCATCGTAGTCAACTCCTTGAACGTGTCGAAAAGCTTTCACAACAAGTCGAGCTTTGTAGACAGTAACATTACCGTCAGC
Source organism: Aegilops tauschii subsp. strangulata (assembly GCF_002575655.3). Classification (NCBI taxonomy): domain Eukaryota; kingdom Viridiplantae; phylum Streptophyta; class Magnoliopsida; order Poales; family Poaceae; genus Aegilops; species Aegilops tauschii. The sequence goes on from NC_053039.3 coordinate 9,029,618, forward strand.
GTCAGTCTTCTTCTTGAAGATCCATTTATTCTCGATGGCTTGCACTCATCGGGCAAGTCAACCAAAGTCCAGACTTTGTTCTCATACATGGATCCCATCTCAGATTTCATGGCCTCAAGCCATTTTGCGGAATCTGGGCCCATCATCGCTTCCTCATAGCTCATAGGTTCGTCATGGTCAAGTAACATGACCTCCAGAACAGGATTACCGTACCACTCTGGTGCGGATCTTACTCTGGTTGACCTACGAGGTTCGGTAGTAACTTGATCTGAAGTTACATGATCATCATCATTAGCTTCCTCACTAATTGGTGTAGGAGTCATAGGAACAGATTTCTGTGATGAACTACTTTCCAATAAGGGAGCAGGTACAGTTACCTCATCAAGTCCTACTTTCCTCCCACTCACTTCTTTCGAGAGAAACTCCTTCTCTAGAAAGGATCCATTCTTAGCAACGAATGTCTTGCCTTTGGATCTATGATAGAAGGTGTACCCAACAGTCTCCTTTGGGTATCCTATGAAGACACATTTCTCTGATTTGGGTTCGAGCTTATCAGGTTGCAGCTTTTACGCATAAGCATCGCATCCCCAAATTTTCAGAAACGACAACTTGGGTTTCTTGCCAAACCAAAGTTCATAAGGTGTCGTCTCAATGGATTTAGATGGTGCCCTATTTAACGTGAATGCAGCCGTCTCTAAAGCATAACCCCAAAACGATAGCGGTAAATCAGTAAGAGACATCATAGATCGCACCATATCCAATAAAGTGCGGTTACGACGTTCGGACACACCATTACGCTATGGTGTTCTGGGTGGCATGAGTTGCGAAACTATTCCGCATTGTTTCAAATGAAGACCAAACTCGTAACTCAAATATTCTCCTCCACGATCAGATCGTAGAAACTTTATTTTGTTGTTACGATGATATTCCACTTCACTCTGAAATTCTTTGAACTTTTCAAATGTTTCAGACTTATGTTTCATTAAGTAGATATGCCCATATCTGCTCAAATCATCTGTGAAGGTGAGAAAATAACGATAGCCGCCGCAAGCCTCAACATTCATCGGACCACATACATCAGTATGTATGATTTCCAACAAATCTGTTGCTCGCTCCATTGTTCCGGAGAACGGCGTTTTAGTCATCTTGCCCATGAGGCATGGTTCGCAAGTACCAAGTGATTCATAATCAAGTGATTCCAAAAGTCCATCAGAATGGAGTTTCTTCATGCGCTTTACACCAATATGACCCAAACGACAGTGCCACAAATAAGTTGCACTATCATTATCAACTCTGCATCTTTTGGCTTCAATATTATGAATATGTGTGTCACTACTATCGAGATTCAACAAAAATAGACCACTCTTCAAGGGTGCATGACCATAAAAGATATTACTCATATAAATAGAACAACCATTATTCTCTGATTTAAATGAATAACCGTCTCGCATCAAACAAGATCCAGATATAATGTTCATGCTTAACGCTGGCACCAAATAACAATTATTCAGGTCTAAAACTAATCCCGAAGGTAGATGTAGAGGTAGCGTGCCGACTGCGATCACATCGACTTTGGAACCATTTCCCACATGCAAAATACTATTGTTGGGTAACGCAGCAGAAAACAAATTTTTTTCGACCTACGCACCAGTCCAGGACCACTATGGAGACTGCATACATGGTTTGATCTTTTTCGTTACCGACTCGTAGCGCAGCGGAAGTAGAGTCGATGACGAACGGCGGTGCAGATCCCCGCAGCTAGGATTTACAACCTCCCAACCGCGAGGATGTATATCCTCATTCGCCCCACGGACAGCCCTCCGGGAGGTGGTCAGACAGTCCCTCGGACTGTGTCGCGGACAGCCCTTCGGGAGGACCCTCAAAACTCGGACGGTCACTCGGACAGCCCTTCGGGAAGACTCACATAACTCGGACCGTCACTTGGAGAGCCCTTCGGGAGGCACTCTCAAAACAGCCCCTCGGGCAAAAGGATCAAAACTACGACCTCTCTACAGGGTTGCACACATACGATGTCATCTATCCGGCAGGGCTTCGCCGTCCAGAACTAGTTCCCACCGGAACCCAGACAGCCTTTCGGCTCTACGAAACTATTTCGCTGGGAGGGAGAGAGAAGCCAGATCATGCATGGCACTTGTATGTGAGAAAGAGTGTGTCTTTAGGCAGCCCCCTCCACCTCTATTTATTGGCCAAGCCCAAGGGTGGCTTCTCCAAGAAGCCAAGGGGATAATACCAAAAGGCCCTCAAGGTGGCTTCTCCAAGAAGCCACGCAAAAAACACTTTCACTATTCATGACGACATTTTTCAGCGTCCGTTCGAACTGAAAATATTTATGTGGGCTCAGAACATTTCCAGTACCCACTAAAATAATTTTCAACGCGTTCCGAAACAATTTCGGTTTAGTGATTTTCATCTGCGAAAAGCAAACAAGAATGCGTTTTCACTATTCATGAAGACAATTTTTCGCGTCCATTAAATCTGAAAATATTTCTGTGGGTCTTAGAATAATTCCAGTACCCTCTAAAATGATTTTGGATTCGTTCTGAAACAATTTCAGATTAGTGAATTTCATCTGCGAAAAACAACCAAAGCGGTACCGGCAGCTCCGAAACATTTTCGGTTTTTATCCCCAAAAATTCCCAGAAGTTTCCAGAATAATTCTGGCACCCTCCAAGAATTATCAGGCGTGTCCCGAAACCAATTTGACTTAATGGTATATCCTGAAACAACTTTTCGGTGTTACGAAACTATTTCGCTATTCTCTCTCCGGAACTCTTCCATTGTCTCCGAAACTTTTTCGGCAAATTTCTCTCAGACTCCCTGTCTAGTATTCAGCAGATAGATGACCCTTAAGCGTGTGACCCTATAGGTTCGTTGAAGCATAGACATGACCGGAACACTTTCCGGTCAGTGATCAACATCGGAGCCGTGGACACCCATATTGACCCCTATACCCACACGAATGAATATTCGAGTGAACCTCCAGTTGTCGTGTGCTATTCCTGTTGCTTCGCAATATGTTACAAAGACCCGAGGTGAGATTTACTTGCATCCCCGTGGATCAACAACTTGTCCACTATGCTAGTTACCTCGTTACTGGTTTTGTTCTCTTTTCTCATTTCCGTGTTCCGGCATCCCTGTGATCAAATCACACTGTGTCTGGCCAGCCGATGATGGATACCGTAACACCGAGAGGGCCCGAGAATACCTCTCCATCATCGCAGGAGCAAATCCCAATCTTGAGCTATCAAGTTACTTGACATACTTTTCCATGAACCCGTAAGCCGCCGTAATAGCCACCCATTTACGGATGACGTTTAACAAACCCCAAAGTTCATGAAGCAAGCATGAAGAAACTCGATACTCTCATGGTCTAAGGAATCATGCAAACGTTAACCATCTCTATGTTATGTACCATTAACTTGTTGAGGGAGTCCTGGATTAGGGGGTCCTCGGACAGCCGGACTATATCCATTGGCCGGACTGTTGGACTATGAAGATACAAGATTGAAGACTTCGTCCCGTGTCCGGATGGGACTCTCCTTGGCGTGGAAGGCAAGCTTGGCAATACGGATATGTAGATATCCTCCCTTGTAACCGACTCTGTGTAACCCTAGCCCCCTCCGGTGTCTATATAAACCGGAGGGTTTAGTCCGTAGGACAACAACAATCATACCATAGGCTAGCTTCTAGGGTTTAGCCTCTACGATCTCGTGGTAGATCAACTCTTTTAATACTCATATCATCAAGATCAATCAAGCAGGAAGTAGGGTATTACATCCATCGAGAGGGCCCGAACCTGGGTAAACATCGTGTCCCCCGCCTCCTGTTACCATCCGCCTTAGACGCACAGTTCGGGACCCCCTACCCGAGATCCGCCGGTTTTGACACCGACATTGGTGCTTTCATTGAGAGTTCCACTGTGCCATCACCATAAGGCTAGATGGCTCCTTCGATCATCGGCAACGATGCGATCTAGGGTGAGGTTTTCCTCCCCGGACAGATCTTCGTATTCGGCGGCTTCGTACTGCGGGCCAACTCGCTTGGCCATCTGGAGCAGATCGAGAGCTACGCCCCTGGCCATCAGGTCAGGTTTGGAAACTTGAACTACACTGCCGACATCCGCGGAGGCTTGATCTTCGACGGATTCGAGCCCATGTCAGGTGCGCCGCACAATCACGACGAGCATGATTTAGCTCTGCCGTCGGACAGTGTTCGGGAGATCACACCTGCAACCACTCCGGCCCTCAATCCGGAACAAATTGCGCCATCTGAGGACGGGTGGATGGAACCCGCCACGGAGGCCGCACACTCAGTGGCGATAGAGCCGAATATTGACTTCACCTCCTACGAGACCCGTGTTGCCGAACCGTTGGACTCGTCCCCAGCCACAGACTCCGAGCCGCCTGCGTCCGTGCTCATCAAATCCGATTGGGCACCGATCATGGAGTTTACCTCCGCGGATATCTATCAGCACTCGCCTTTTGGCGACGTACTAAACTCGTTGAAGTCTCTCTCCCTGTCAGGAGACCCTTGGCCGAACTATGTCCGGCTAGAATAGGATGCGGACGACGAAGAAATTCGCGCCCCACCCACCACCCACTTAGTAGCCACTGTCGACGATTTAACCGACATGCTCGACTTCGGCTCCGAAGACATCGACGGTATGGATGACGATGCAGGAGACGAACAAGAACCACCGCCCACAAGGCGCTGGACTGCCACCTCATCGTATGATATATACATGGTGGACACCCCCAAAGAAGGCGATGGCGATAAGACAACGGAGGATAAGCCCTCCAAGAAGCAATCCAAGCACCGACGTCAGCGGCGCCGCTCTAAGTCCCGCCATAGCAAAAGCAGTGATACCGGCAAAAGAGACAATAACGCTCCAGATAGTGCCGAAGACGACGACAATCCCCTCTAGCCAGACCTCGAGCGGGAGTATGAACAAGCTAGCCCTCCGAAACAGGCAGCAAACGGAGAATCAGAGGATGACGATTACATGCCTCTCTCCGAAGACGAAGTGAGCCTCCACGACGAAGAATTTATCGTGCCTGAGGATCCCGTCGAGCAGGAGCGCTTCAAAGCGCCAGCTTATAGCCACAGCAAACAGCCTGAAGAAAAAGCAACAACAGCTTCGAGCTGATCAAGATCTGCTAGCGGATAGATGGACTGGAGTCCTGGCAGCTGAGGAATACGAACTCGAGCGCCCAACCAAGAGTTACCCAAAGCGCAGGTTGCTACCTCAACTCGAGGAGGAAGCATTGAAACCTACATCACCAGCGTATGATGCGGCTGATCGGCCACCTCGTGGCCGAGACAGAGAGGCATATCAGCCCGAAGTCCAGCCCGCACCCCGCCGCCATTCAAACAAAAATACCAAGGCCCGGGGAAACACGCGGGACCTGCGAGACGCATTGGAAAACAAAACAAAACATGCAAGATCGATCTATGGATCACGGGGTCGCGCCCCAACACGTGACGATGATCGTCACGCCGGATACACTAAAAGCAAATCCGGCCGGGCCGAACACAGCAGACAAGACTTGTATGAACTGCGTCGTGATATAGCCCGGCACAGAGGCGCCGCACACCCCTTATGCTTCACTGATGAAGTAATGGATCACGAATTCCCAGAGGGTTTTAAACCCGTAAACATTGAATCATATGATGGTACAACAGATCCTGCGGTATGGATCAAGGATTTCCTCCTCCACATCCACATGGCTCGCGGTGATGATCTACATGCCATCAAGTACCTCCCACTAAAACTCAAAGGACCAGCTCGGCATTGGCTGAATAGCTTGCCTGCAGACTCCATTGGCAGTTGGGAGGATTTGGAAGATGCATTCCTTGACAACTTCCAGGGCACTTATGTGCGACCACCGGATGCTGATGACTTGAGCCATATAACTCAGCAGCCAGGGGAATCGGCCAGGCAATTCTAGACCCGGTTCTTAACTAAGAAAAACCAAATTGTCGACTGTCCGGATGCAGAGGCCTTAGCGGCATTTAAGCATAACATCTGTGACGAGTGGCTCGCCCGGCACCTCGGCCAGGAGAAGCCGAAGTCTATGGCAGCCCTCACGACGCTCATGACCCGCTTTTGCGCGGGCGAAGACAGCTGGCTGGCTCGCAGCAACAACACATCAAGAAGTCATGGCACTTCAGATACAAAGGATACTAACGGCAGACCACGTCGTAACAGACACAAGCGCCGCAACAACGGCGACAACGCCGAAGACACGACAGTCAATGCCGGATTCAGTGGCTCTAAATCCGGTCAGCGGAAAAAGCCGTTCAAAAGAAGTAATCCGGGCCCGTCCAGTTTGGACCGCATACTCGATCGTTCGTGTCAAATTCACGGCACCCCCAATAAGCCAGCCAATCACACCAACAGAGAATGCTGGGTGTTCAAGCAGGCCGGCAAGTTGAACGCCGAAAACAAGGACAAGGGGCTGCATAGCGACGACGAGGAAGAGCCTCGGCCGCCGAACACAGGAGGACAGAAGAGGTTCCCTCCACAAGTGAAAACGGTGAACATGATATACGCAACCCACATTCCCAAGAGGGAACGGAAGCGTGCACTAAGGGACGTCTATGCGATGGAGCCAGTCGCCCCAAAGTTCAACCCATGGTCCTCTTGTCCAATCACCTTCGATCGCAGGGACCACCCCACTAGTATCCATCATGGCGGATCTGCTGCATTGGTCCTTGACCCCATCATCGATGGATTTCACCTCACTCGAGTCCTTATGGACGGCGGCAGCAGCCTGAACCTGCTCTATCAGGATACAGTGTGCAAAATGGGTATAGACCCCTCGAGGATCAAACCCACTAAAACCACCTTTAAAGGTGTCATCCCAGGGGTAGAGGCCCATTGCATGGGCTCAATCACATTGGAAGTGGTCTTCGGATCTCCGGACAACTTCCGAAGCGAGGAGTTAATCTTCGATATCGTCCCGTTCCGCAGTGGTTATCACGCACTGCTCGGGCGAACCGCATTTGCCAGATTCAATGCGGTACCGCATTATGCATACCTCAAGCTCAAAATGCCAGGACCTCGTGGGGTTATAACAATCAATGGAAACACAGAACGCTCGCTCCGCACGGAGGAGCACACTGCGGCCCTCGCAGCAGAGGCACAAAGCAGCCATTTAAGGCAAACCGCCAATTCGGCGATAAAGCCCCCGGATACCTTCAAGCGAGTCCGGAGTAACCTGCAACAGGATCGCCTGGCACGTTCAGAGCTCGCCTAGCATTCAGCCCCCGTCCTAGTCCCAGTCAAGCGACGAAATCTGTGCCGCGCGTACATAATTTCGCACTAAAAATACCATGGGCATAGGCGGGGGCAGGACCAGGGCACGTCCCACAATGCGGCTCAACCGCCCCAGAGGCTGTATATCTTGATCATTTTCTCTCTTTCAGGACCTTACTCTCTGGAAGCCCTTTTCGGCAGTCTGATTGCTGGACACATTACGAGAAGGAAAAACCAAGGAGGCAAGAAGCTAACACGTACAAGGGAATCCCCAGGTGGTCTCTGATAACGATCGAAGTACCCGTTTTAAATACCCATACGCAACTTGCCCTTGGATAGGACATGTCAAATAGTCCTATTTTTTGCTTATTGCACTACTTGTACCCGTACGCTTCGACGTATTATTTAATAACAATGCATAGATTTAGTCTATTATTGCATTAACCTTTTTTTCTTGTCTGTTTATTTACGACAAATTGCACCCGTACATTCTGGTACGACCAGTACGCCAGGGACACATTCTGGTATACCCCATAATACGGCGTGAGAAGTCCGAACACTTTCGACAGTGCGGCACCCTGAACTTATAGCATTATATGCATCAGCTCCGAATCATGTCTTGGGTCAATAGTTGGGTTTGCCCGGCTCCCATGTTTTGGTACCTTACGTTCCGCAATATCGGCTAAGGTAGCGCTGGGAGAACTACTGCGATTGTGTCCCGGTTCTTCCGGACGAGCACCTCAGTAGAGAAAGCCGAAAACTGACTGTCATGATAAGGCGAGAGCTGGTCGCTGTTCGAGAGGTCTCAAGTCCTGAAAGACTTTTTCCGCTTCGGGCGAGGAGTCGGCCTTGCCCGACTTAGGCGTATATAGCGCCCCAAATTCGGCCTTCCGAATACTAGGGGCTTTGCCAAAATTTAAAATTGTAGACTTCTATGGCTAAGTGAGAGTGATAAAGCCTTATAGTCCGATTGCCTGGTTCGTTGTGCTGAACACCTCCCTCGAAGGACCCAAAATTGGGATAAAGAGTGCTCAGGTTTATCCCGAACACCTCAGTACTAGTTACATGGGGGCAGAAGCCGACAACTGGCCAACTCTCAGATTTTATAAACGGCCGCACAGAAGGTAATATTTTAAATTCACAAGCATTGCATAGCGCAAATGAACTCGTTTCATATTACAGGATCACATGAGTACATTCATTCGAATATTACATCCTTAGCACATTCCTCCGCCACAAGGCGAGAACCCTTCAGGACACTGTTATAATACATTTCGGGGTGGCGATGCTCCTTGCCTTCCGGTGGCCCCTCCTTCACCAGCTTCTCGGCGTCCAGCTTCGCCCAGTGCACCTTTGCCCGGGCAAAAGCCCTGCGCGCACCCTCGATGCAGACGGACCGCTTTATGACTTCAAGCCATGGGCAGGCATTCACAAGCCGCCTCACCAGGCCGAACTAGCTATCAGGCAGGGGATCGCCAGGCCACATCCGGACTATAAGACCCTTCATGGCCTGTTCGGCCGCCTTGTGGAGCTCAACCAGTTGCTTCAGCTGGTCGCTCAAGGGCATGGGGTGTTCGGTCCCAGTATACTGAGACCAGAACAACTTCTCCGTCGAGCTCCCCTCCTCGGCCCGGTAGAACTCCGCGGCATCTGACACACTGCGGGGTAGATTTGCGAACGCTCCTGGAGAGCTCCGAACTCGGGTAAGTAAAAAGAAAGTTTCCTTCACATGCTTGCTTTGCATAATGAATGCCTTACCCACCGCTATCTTCTTAACCGCCTCAATCTCCTGGAGGGCCTTTTGGGCTTCGGCCTTGGCATGATGTGCGCTTTCAAGGGCCTTCGCAAGCTTGGACCCTTGTGTCTTAGAGTCAAGCTCCAAGGACTCGTGTTTTTTGGTGAGAGCCTGGAGCTCTTGCTGCACCTCGCCTACTCGGGCTTCTTGCTTTTCTCGCTTGATGCGCTCCTTGGCCGGTTTGTCTTCGGCCTCGGATAGCGCCTTCTGCAGGGACGCCACTTCGGTCGTGGCCCCTAGCAAAATTCATGATGGTCCTATTATTCTAAAACCAAATTTTTTATAATATACAGAAGGGGTATCACTTACCTTTGTTCTCTTCAAGCTGCCTCTTGGCAAGGCCGAGCTCTTCCTTGGACCGCTCAAGGTCCCGCTTCAGTGCGGCGACCTCCGCAGTACGTGCGGCAGCGGCTAGCAGTGAAGCCTGCATATGCACATAGACATATTTCGATTAGACTCCTGCGGTTATTATTTGATCCTCTATTCGGCCTTTCTTCGCGAACGCCAAACAGAGCATCAGGGGCTACTGTCTATGCGGTAACATTCTCTTATAATCTGGTTGCTTACCTCAAAGCCTGTTAGGAGGCTGACACAGGCTTCAGTCAGTCCGCTCTTGGCGGACTGAACCTTCTTGACCACCGCACTCATGATAGTGCGGTGCTCTTCATCAATGGAAGCGCCGCGAAGCGCTTCCAACAAGTTGTCCGATGCCTCTGGTTGGACAGAGGTCATCGGCACAGACGGCTCGCCCCCCTTAGTGAGGGGTCGCCTGACAGAGTCCGGAACCACTGGAGGTTCCGGTACAGTATTCGGCTGGGGGCCAAACCTGCTGCCCCCGCCATTGGAGCCCTTGGGAGTTTTGCTCCCCTTGCGCCCAGCATCCGGAATGTCGCCTTGAGGCGCCTCCAGGACTACCTCCCCTGGGTTCGGTGCCCTTTGAGACAACACCTCGACGTCGTCCGTAGGGCGGGGGGAGGAGGCGGGCGGGGGCGAATCGCTGTTCATCTCCGATTGGCCCAAAGACTCCTCCGAAGAGGATACGTCGATGCGGGCTCGGGATGGACAGCATGATCATGTTCGGCATGATGAGAAACAACAAAACAAAACATACCAGAATTATTATGGTATCCGAATACTTACGACTTCGCCAGGGGCTTATCCCTGGGCAGCCACTCGTCGTCGCTGTAGGTGGCGGTTGTGGAGTTGTCCGGAAGGAGGGTCCTTCCCTTCTTGGACCCTTGGCTAGGGCGGCCTTCCTTTTCTTGTCTCCCCCGGCTGGGGGGGGGGGAGAACTTTCCTCTTCTTCCTCCTCGTTTTCATGGGAGGAGTGCGCCTCAGTGCTTTCGGACGATGAGTCCGATATAACCTTGCGCCGGAGACCCTTCCTGGTCCCCGTGGCCTTCTTCTTGGCCTTCTTTTCCGGCACCTCATAAGGTGCCGGAACCAGCATCTCCGTTAGGAGAGAATCCGTTGGATCTTTGGGCAGGGGAGCCGGACAATCGATCTGCTCCGCTGTCACTACCCAGTCCTGTTAAATGGCGTGGAGGCTTAGATCCCGCGCGTAGTTATACTGGGGAAATGAACATCTTATAAGATATAAAAGACTTACCGGATTAGCAGGGCGCTTTGCGCTGAGTCCGCGGTCCTCGGTAAGGGGAGGAGGTACCTCGGCGCCCTTGAACAGCACCTTCCAGACGTCCTTGTGCGTCGTGTCGAAGAGCTCTCGCAGCGTCTGGTGCTCGGCCGGGTCGGACTCCCACAAATTGAATGCCTGTCTTTGACACGGGAGGATCTGGTGGAAGAGCATGACTTGGACCACGTTGACGAGCTTGATTTTCTTGCTCATCATGTTTTTGATGTATGTCTGGAGTCCGGTCAGCTCTACCGGGGAACCCCAGGACAGGCCCTTCTCTTTCCAAGAAGTGAGCCGCATGGGGATTCCGGATCGAAATTTGGGGGCCGCCACCCAGTTGGTGTCGCACGGCTCGGTGATGTAGAACCACCCCGATTGCCACCCCTTTATGGTCTCCACATAGGAGCCTTCGAGCCAGGTGACGTTGGGCATTTTGCCCACCATGGCGCCTCCACACTCCGCTTGCTGGCCGACCACCACCTTTGGTTTAACATTGAAGGTCTTCAGCCACAGGCCGAAGTGGGGCTTGATGCGGAGGAAGGCCTCGCACACGACGATAAACGCCGAGATGTTGAGGATGAAATTGGGGGCCAGATCATGAAAGTCCAGCCCGTAGTAGAACATGAGCCCGCGGACAAACGGGTGGAGGGGAAATCCCAGTCCGCGGACGAAGTGGGTAAGGAAAACCACCCTCTCATGGGGTTCTGGAGTAGGGATGATCTGCCCCACATCTGGCAGCCGGTGCGCGATATTCGCGGCCAGATATCCGGCTCCCCGCAGCTTTGTAATGTTCTCCTCCATGACGGAGGAGACCATCCACTTGCCTCCCGCTCCGGACATGCTTGGAGTGGTTTGAGGAGAAAAACGCGAACTTGGGCGCTGGAGCTCGAGTGCGCAAGAATGGATGAGCAAGGAGGAAGAAGGCGTGGGTGAAAAGGTTGAATCCTTGTCCCTTTATAAGGGCGGAAGAAGCTATGCGCCTCCCCACCTACCTGGTAAACTCGCTTATTCCCCAAGCGACGTAATTGATGGCGCGGTTGGGTTACCCATACCCGTATTGATGAGAATCCCGTGATAAGGGGACACGATCTCTGCTTCGACAAGACGTGCCAAGGAAACCGCCTCGCAATATGTGCAGTGGCTGGTTGTGAAAAACGGTTCGAATAATGATCGGGCCGTGGTGTGATGTCATGCGGCAACAGCTGTATCCATCCGTCAACACATAACCAGGAAACCTTCGGAAATCGTTTACCTCAACCTTCGAAAAACATCCGTTATACAAGTTATGGCAATACTCCCGAACTCCCGCCCCAGTACTGGGTGGCGTCGAGGTGATCTCACCAACAACTGCATAAAAGAGATTTCGATGTCGGCGAAGCTCAGGTATTCCAGAACTGCAACGATAAAATTGTGACGACAACACCTCGGACCTCAACTCCCCGGGACACTGCCACAACCCCTAAATGACAGGAGGCACCAAGAACAATGTTCTCGTCACAAATCGATCGGAACGATTCCAAGATACCCGCGTGATCCTAAAATTATTTTTTAGTGAAATTTGAGGAGAGAGTAGTCAAAACTACTACGTCAGGAGACCTCACCAGAGCGACGAAGGGACTGAGGAGTAAAAATAATCCTACTCTCCGATATATATAATCCTAAGACTCAAAACATTTTGTTCTAGACTCAACAACGTCAGCGATTCGATCAAGCAGGGGGCTCCTAAGTCGGGGATGGCTCTGATTACCAACTTGTAACGCCCACGATGCGGCTATATCTCCCACGTGTCGAGGCACGACTTAGAGGCATAACCGCATAGTGGTTTTGTCGCAAGAAGGGTCATCTCACACAATCCCATGTAATGAACAAGAATGGGATAAAGAGTTGGCTTACAATCGCCACTTCACACAATACATAAATATCATTCATACATCATCCAAAATACAAACATATAGACCGACTACGGTCAAAATCCAGATGAAAATAAGACAACCCCAAATGCTAGATCCCCGATCGTCCCAACTGGGCTCCACTACTGATCATCAGGAAAAGACACATAGTAACGACCACGTTCCTTGTCGAACTCCCACTTGAGATCGACGCCGTCATCTGCACTGGCATCGTCGGCACCTGCAACTGTTTTGGTAGAATCTGTGAGTCACGGGGACTCAGCAATCTCACACCCGCGAGATCAAGACTATTTAAGCTTATAGGACAAGGAGGTGCAAGAGGTGGAGCTGCAGCGGCAAAAGCATATATGGTGGCTAACTTGCGCAAATGAGAGCGAGAAGAGAAGCAATGGAACGGACGTCATCTAGCAATGACCAAGAAGAGGTCCTGAACACCTACTTACGTCATACATAACCCAGACCGTGTTCACTTCCCGGACTCCGCCGAGAAGAGACCATCACGGCTACACACGCACTTGGTGTATTTTAATTGGGTCAAGTGACAAGTTATCTACAACCGGACATTAACAAATTCCCATCTGTCTCATAACCGCGGGCACGGCTTTCGAAAGATAAACCCTGCAGGGGTGTCCCAACTTAGCCCATCATAAGCTCTCACGGTCAACGAAGGATAAACCTTCTCCCGGAAAAACCCGATCAGTCTCGGAATCCCGGTTTACAAGACATCTCGACAATGGTAAAACAAGACCAGCAAAGCCGCCCGAATGTGCCGACAAATCCCGATAGGAGCTGCACATATCTCGTTCTCAGGGCACACCGGATGAACACTACGTACATCTAAAACCAATCCTCGAGTTTCCCCAAGGTGGCGCTGCAAGTGGCTCTAGTTAGGACCAGCACTCAGAGGAACACTGGCCCGGGGTTTAAAATAAAGATGACCCTCGGGCTCTAGAAAACCCGGGGAAAAAGGTATAGGTCGCAAATGGTAAAACCAAGGTTGGGCCTTGCTGGAGGAGTTTTATTCAAGGCGAACTGTCAAGGGGGTCCCATAAATCACCCGACCGCGTAAGGAACGCAAACTCAAGGAACATAATCCCGGTATAACAGTAACTAGGACGGCAAGAGTGGAACAAAACACCAGGCATAAGGCCGAGCCTTCCACCCTTTACCAAAATATATAGATGCATTAATTAAATAAGAGATATTGTGATATCCCAACATATCCATGTTCCGACATGGAACAAACTTCAACTTCACCTGCAACTAGCAACGCTATAAGAGGGGCTGAGCAAAAGCGGTAACATAGCCAAACAAGGGTTTGCTAGAAAAGGATGGTTAGAGCTGACATGGCTAAAATGGGAGACATGATATAGCAAGTGATAGGTAGCGAGCATGGCAATAGAGCGAACAACTAGCATAGCAAAGATAGAAGTGATTTCGAGGGGTGGTCATCTTGCCTGCAAGATTCTCAGAGTTGTCGAAAGCTTGATCCTCGTAAGCGTACTCGACAGGTTCCTCGTTCACGAACTCGTCTCCCGGCTCTACCCAAGACAAGAATACAAACAAACGGAACCACAATCAACCACGAGAAATGCACAAGCAACATGATGCAAAACATGTATGATATGCGAGATATGAGATGCGATGCATATGCGTGCTCCGGAAGGAAAATGATGAACATGGCAGTAACTTGGCAAACTAAGCATGCCACTGGAAAGATAAGATGATTTCGGTCGAAATCGATATAAAGATCACCGGAATCGGATGCACGGTTTGCAAATGGCAAGCAAAACAAGAATGATACTAATCTGCGATTAACAGCAAGATAGCACTTAAAATGCAACAAGTAACAATGCTACAGCACCCCAACATAGCAACAATGCACATGACAGTAAACTACAGGAGATGCTTGACAAAAGATGAACACTGAGCTACGGCTAGTTCACAACATATCAAGCTCAAACAAGCATGGCAAAAGTGCAAAAGATTACAGGTTCACAGACTTAGTGAAAAAAACTGGACATGGCAGAAAACAGCATCAGGTAGCAATGTTCAGAGCACAAAATCAACATGCTATAGGAACTTAAAATAGCAAAACAAGGCATGGCAGTGTTCAAATAAATGCACATGACAAAAGTCCCTTATTGACCATAAGCCAAAAAGGACCAGAAGATATGATGGCAAGCATGTAAACATAGCAAGTTCCGTTATCAGGTTTCAGACTTGGCAGAAAACAGAGCATGGCAGAAATATTAATAAGTAGGCCTCTTTGTGAGCTTGATGCACTCACTACAGAGAAATGCATGACAAACCCAGCATACCTACAGCAAGATGGCATGTTTATGAAGCTATCCATGGCAAGAACAATTGTATAGCATGTATGGATCAACTACAATAAGCTTGGCAAAAATGCATCTCATGTTAAGAATCTGCCAGAAATATTTTATAGAAAAAGTAGAGCAAGATTGAGTCATGCTATGGTACTCTAAAATTGCAAACAATTGCAGGAATGGATCAATTACAACTATAGCTACAAAACATCCTTACTGAATATCTCCAAAATATGCATGGATCTCTCTGTAGCATCAAGTTTACATGGCAACAAAATTACAGCAGACAAGGACTTAGAGAAATCACTGTCTCTGAAATCAGAAATATTACGGGGCCTACTTTGCATGCTTGTGCTAGTCACCACAGAGATCACAAAAATACATGTACTATACCACTGGAAAGATGGCATGACATACTTCAAAACACATGTAGAGCTCATGCTCAAAAGATGCACAGAATAAATGATACAAAAATGACAAATCTCCAAGTTCTGGTAAGAACCAGAGATTAACAGCAACTAGCCCTCTTCCAACGAAGATTTGGGCATCAATATGACCTCTAATGAAAATGGTGCAATTGAAAAAAATGAAGAGCATCACGAGACGATTAATTTGACATATTACACGCGCAAATCGGAGCTACATGCAAGAAGATATCGCATCTCGAACAGGAGCATATGCTGAGAAAAGTTAGGACTTGGAAAAATTAACGAGGACGAGAAAGTCAACGGGGGGGTTCTACCAGATCGGATTGACCCGTTGGAGCTCGGGCTCGCTCGCCGGCGGGACGGCGGCCGGAGGAGGAGAAGGAGGGCCGGAGGCGCAGCGGTCGGAGGAGAGGAGAGGCGCCGGAGGAGGGGGGGCCGCCGGCGGGGCGGCGGGCGGCGGCCGGAGCCCAAGGCGCGGCGGCGGCGCCCGGCGGGGAGGCGAGGCGGCGGCGGAGGAGACGGGCCGGAGGGCCGGCGCGCGGGCCCGGCTTGCCGGCGGGGTCCGGGCGGCGGCGGAGCGACGTGGCGCGCCGCGATTCATCGGTTGCGGCGGCGGACGTGTCCGGCCGACGGCGGACGCGTCCGGCGGCGCGGAGGGAAAAACTTAGGGTTTCGTCTGAGATTTCGTTTTTCGGGATGCCCACTTATAAATAGGTAGAGGGAGCTAGGAGGCTCCAAATGAGGTGCGGTTTTCGCCCACACGATCGTGATCGAACGACCTAGAGCATGGAAGAGAGTTTGGTGGGCTTTGGGCTGGTTTTGGGGGGGGGGGGGTTTACTGGACACTCAAATGGACTTTGCGGATGCCCGGTTAACCGTTGGAGTACCAAACGACCTCCGAATGGAATGAAACTTGACCGGTAGCCTCCGGGTAGTATATTAAGACCACTTGACAAGCCTTGGTCCATTCCGAGAAAGTTTGACACACGCACACGAAAGAAACTAGAGGGGTGCACCGGAGGAGATAGGAGCGCCGGATTGGAAAACGGACAACGGGAAAAATGCTCGGATGCATGAGACGAACACGTATGCGAATGCAATGCACATGATGACATGATATGAAAATGCATGACATGACAAAATACAAAACGAAAGACAAAACTCGACAACGGAGGGAAAAACATATCACATAGCCGGAAATGGCAAGAGTCGGAGTTACAAATATGGCAAGTTACATGCGGGGTGTTACAAAGTCTCTTCATATGAACATCTGTACTTGTATCTTATGCAATGAGGGCACTGAGGAAACCCCTACACGTCTTTTTTGGGACTGCAATTTTGCTCAAGAATGTTGGCAATCTATTATTCATAACAGATTGAGGGGCATTTCAGTCTTCCATGAAATTCTGTTGGCAAGTCAATGGTTCCTAAGCAGATTGCAATGGATATTTTAACTATGGGTTGCTACTTGCTAGAACGGTGGATGCAGCGCAATGATGAAATTTACAAGAATGAAACTCCCAGGGATTAACTCTTGGCGATTCGGGCAGAAGCAAGATCTTATTCTGATTGGACACAGCCGCACAATCTTAAACGAAAAAGAAAAATCAAACTATTTTAGCACTTGGATAGACCCACATCTCTGCCTGACTTCCCTTTGCTTTCATTCTGTTTTATTCTCCCATTCTTTATTCTTTGCATGTACATTTGTATATAAATCTTAATAAAATTATACACTGGGACAATGTCCTACTGTCAATTGCATTAAAAAATGATAGTGATAGATAATGGCTGTAAAGTCTGAAATCATCTACAGATATTGTAGATGACAGGTCAAGAGCTGCCACCAAATACAAAAATGATTGCACATGCTTCTTCATAAATACAGATTAAGTTCATCAAACAGAGTTGCACGCCCTCAGCCAGGCATAAAACCCAAAATTCTTCAATATTACGACACAATATCATAGAGCATCGAATGAGAAGAGTTTGCAAGAAATAGATCATATCCACAATTTCATATCGAGGTTTCACAACTGAACATATCAAGTGATAATGTGATACTAATGTATGATATCATGCAATGTGGATGCAGTAACTAAAGTAGTATCATGCGTTATTATGATACTAGCCCATGATACTATGCATTGTGGGTGGCCTTAATTCCTGTTTGTCCAAACTTGGAATGCTGGCCCTAAAACAAAAATTGCACCCCAGCAACCATGATGATGCTTCACTTGGATTTTCTAACTAATGCATGCTGTACTATACTTGTATGTATGACCTATACTGACGTACATTTACACGAGCGGACAGACAGATGAACAGGTTAGTTAATTGACGCGCTAATCAATGCGCTATCGCCGGACCTCTTTTCTGCAGTCCAGAGGAAAGCAATGGATCTCACGGAATCCCGCAGACGGCTAACAGGGAGTCCTTTCAGAGTTGGGTGAGACAGATCCCTTCTGCTGGGTTCTTGTTCCTCGCATGTTTCTTCTCCGTTGGGCTCGCCCGAGCTAGGGCCTTCATCTTGGTCCTCGTCATTCCCGACGGTCACGATTTTCTCCAGCTTTATATCTTCATTGCCAGGGAACTGCCGGTATGCGGAACGGAGTCTGTGGTGAATATGTTCCATTCTCCCTGACCTTTCGTCTTCCCTGTCCAAGTCGATTAAATCCTGCGCAGTCGGAACACAGCCAATCAGTGGAACAGGGATAACAACAACTCATCAGTCACCATAACAATAAATTTCACTCCTGGGTTATTATTCCCAACTAGTTTGGAGTGTTATGTATGGAAATAATAGCACGAACCTGTGACGGAAAAGTTTTGAACAGGGGAAGGAATCGGGTTCTACAATACTGATTGAATGAAAGAATAAAGAAGATAGGAGGTATGGTGAAGCCTGCGGCTACTGGTGATTCTTTTAGGCCAAATACACCGAAGCAGATGACCTGGGTGAGCACGAGAGAGAATATCACCGTGTTGTGTACAATTGGCCAATACAAACCACCACTGTCATATCTCATGCGGTAAACATTGAGCAACTGAAAACAGATACAAGATGGCAGATCATTAGCATACAGAACCAATACGGTTCATATGAAAAAAATCGGCAGCATAATGAAACCGGCAGAGCTCCTGCCTTGCTCGTCGAAAAAAATCAACAAAAATACTTTTATCAAGTATTTGCCGTCAAGAGCATGTACTTAATTTTTTTTCCTATTTTATATCTGCAGATAGCACTGTATGTTGCTAAACAATCTTTAATTGTAATGGCAACATGGTTGTTCTTTTTTTTGCGGGGCAACATTGTTCTAAGAAAATAGAATGCAACATAGCAACTGCCATGGAATTATTAGTATTCTAGAAGCCGTCTCTAGTTTCTCTCTCACCTGATTGCGGTATACAACATAACCCAGGAAGAAGTAGACTAGCAGAAAAGGTAAGATCAAGGGTGCCAGTACAGAGCACGAGAAGCCCAATAGTCCAAACAACATAACTTTTGGTATTTCTGTGTGATAAGGAAATGTGGGAACAAACGCGATATCTTCTTTCATTCTCAGAACATACTTTATTATAAAGTTATAGATCAGGCCAAAGAGTTGCATAAGTTCAGATGATAAACTGGCCCATCCTGAAGTCAGAACATAGGTGATGAAGAACGTAGTCTGAAATCACAGATTTACAGTGTATTAGTTAGAGGAAAAATGATCTTTCTGCAGCATGAAAGACAAGATAGAACTAACCTGCTCAGGTATGACATGAGCGAGCCGGACAGCGATGTCCTTCGTGCTCGAAGAAGGGTTCAATTGGTTTATGACAGCACCAGATGCTAAACTAACAAAGAACACATTCCAAATGTAGAAGTACAGCACTTTAGAGCAAGCACTCTTCTTCCTTTCACTGTGAGATGTAGGCCCCTCCATTGTTGAAAACCGTATCATTATTGGCGAAACGGTGTACAGGAATAATAGCAGTATGACGCTCGGAAGGTATCCAGTTATTATTTGGCTCATGTATGGCCTGCACGTCAAAGAGACGGGGGTCAATTCTCGAAGCCAACTACATATAAATGAGGAAAAAGCCATATGTTCAAGATACATCAAGGTAGAATGTGGTAACCAGTCTAAATGAGACCTGATGCATACTAGAGTCTACGAGTCAGTGGATATCAAGATGAGCTTAGAGAGGTTTATTCCAGTACATGGGTACTTACTTCTTCAATAACCCATCAAGGAAAGGAAGCTTCTTCTGCAACTGATCAAGCTGGGATAGACCTTGAATAAATGCCACTGGTAGCAGAAATGAGACCAGAAAAACAAGAGAACCTAGAACCGTAGCTATCCGTCGAATCCAAAGCTGCTTATAAGGAAGCCAAATGTTTGACCAATACACATCATCTGGTTCTGGAGCTAGATCAGTAACCCAGTTCGTAGGGTTCGAAGTCTGAAGTGCTTCTGAAGCAACAAGTGCTCCATACCGAGTTTTGAAAAATACAAAAGCAGCCGCACATTCCTGTAAACAGTTCCAGAACTGAAGTTGCTGACTTTATTATTGGCGGGACAGCGGCCGGAGGAGGAGAAGGAGGGCCGGAGGCGCGGCGGTCGGAGGAGAGGAGAGGCGCCGGAGGAGGGGGGGCCGCCGGCGGGGCGGCGGGCGGCGGCCGGAGCCCAAGGCGCGGCGGCGGCGCCCGGCGGGGAGGCGAGGCGGCGGCGGAGGAGACGGGCCCGGCGGGCCGGCGGGGTCCGGGCGGCGGCGGAGCGACGTGGCGCGCCGCGATTCGTCGGTTGCGGCGGCGGACGTGTCCGGCCGACGGCGGACGCGTCCGGCGGCGCGGAGGGAAAAACTTAGGGTTTCGTCTGAGATTTCGTTTTTCGGGATGCCCACTTATAAATAGGTAGAGGGAGCTAGGAGGCTCCAAATGAGGTGCGGTTTTCGCCCACACGATCGTGATCGAATGACCTAGAGCATGGAAGAGAGTTTGGTGGGTTTTGGGCTGGTTTTGGAGGGGGTTTTTGCTGGACACTCAAATGGACATTGCGGAGGCCCGGTTAACCGATGGAGTACCAAACGACCTCCGAATGGAACGAAACTTGACCGGTAGTCTCCCGGTGGTATATTAAGGCCACTTGACAAGCCTCGGTCCATTTCGAGAAAGTTTGACACACGCACACGAAAGAAAACAAGAGGGGTGCACCGGAGGAGATAGGAGCGCCGGATTGGAAAACGGACAACGGGGAAAATGCTCGGATGCATGAGACGAACACGTATGCGAATGCAATGCACATGATGACATGATATGAAAATGCATGACATGACAAAATACAAAACGGAAGACAAAACCCGACAACGGAGGGAAAAACATAACACATAGCCGAAAAATGGCAAGAGTCGGAGTTACAAATATGGCAAGTTACATGCGGGGTGTTACAGAACATAAACATAATTATGAACTTGGAGATAAATAATATCATTTATTATTGCCTCTAGGTCATATCTCCTATTGACTCCCACTTGCACTAGACTCAATAATCTAGTTAATGCTAATGCACTTTACATCTATGGCATACTGGTGTAAAAATTGCTTCGCATGTGGTATAGCCTGATGTCCATCGGATCTGGCAACTTCAGCTCCGTGTGTATCTCTGCATATCCTCGCGTTTTCACGCTTTCGCAAAATTCATATTTTGTGCGGACTTGGCTTTGTATATATGTGAATCAATGGTCGAAACCTGATTCCTCAGACTGAGCTATGGAGCAACTATTTGCAATAGTGTCCCATTGACCAAAGCCTTCTTGGAACTATACTAAGTTCATGAATGAACTATATGATTCACCATCTTTCTCTTTGTCGCTTCTAAAGCGGCAACATACTTCGCCTTTGTTATAGAATTCGCCACAGTAACTTGTTTGGAACAATTTCCAACTAACTGTGCCACCATATTGTGTGTTACACAAAAACCTAAATTTAAATCGAAAATCGCATGGAGAAAAGATGAAGACTGTATCGATGTAGCCTTTTACAACGAACTCTTCATGATCTCCACTTGCGAGGAAACATGTCATAAGTGCTACTTTAGTACTCAATGACCCTTTTTCACTATTGTCCCATGATCAGTACTTTTGATCACTTTGGTATCTATACTCGCAACAGCTTGGGAGTATTGGACATATCTGGTTGTTTTACATACCATGGAATACATGATTAATCCAAACACATGAGTGTGTGGAATCTCCATCATGTATTTTGCTCATCAGTGTTTTGGGACACCGATTCTTGCAAAAACTCTTTCCATGTGACTTCGGCAAGAATCACTCCTTGTCGTTCTTAGTGCTAAATGGTTTTAGCATCTTGTCAATATGTATTTTTGCTCAGCCCCATTAGGTAAATCTATCTCCATAGATCATTATGGCTAATATCAAGGCTATTTAGCCCAAGCGCTTCATCGCAAAACTATTTTCAAATGAAGTCCTAATTCGTGCCAAGAAATTTATTTCCAATTAACAATGTGTGAAGCACACAAGGTTTTCCGAAATATTATTATGCTCCCACTTACTTTCTTGAAACCACAAGTATCTTCGTTACTCATTGATGAAGTCAAACCCCTTTGACCATTCCATCAAAAACGATGATTCCAACTCCATTTTGCTCTCTTCTGTTCATTGCTGGAACTCTGAAGTTTGCATACTTACTAGCATACTCTGGACTGACAAAATACTTTGGATTGTATCACATACAAGTCCTAGGTTGTATTTCCATTTCATGGAAATTATTTTGTCATCCATGTTGCATATCTCATGTTTGAAATATGTATTAATTGCTAGTTTAACCCGAACCGACTTTAAGCATTGCTACGGTGAGACAATCTCATTGTAGTAAACTCCTTGAACTTGTTATTGCAACAAGTCGAGCTTAATGGATAAAACATTTTTATCCATATCAGTTTATAGTCCCATCACAATCCGTTAGACTCCAAGTCTTTCGGAGGGTTTATCAAGATTTAAATCTTGAATCATTTATGGAAACTATCTCGGATTATATTGGCATTCAGCCAATTCCGGAGTCAGGGCCCATCAACGCTTCCTTGTGTATCATAGGTATACTGTTGTCTAACAACAATATCTCGTTTGCGCACCTGAGAGGTTTGCACGAGCTTTGCCTACGTTGTTCAGCTACAAGTTCGACCGAAGTCCATACATCTAATGTAGAGGCTTCCGTATCAGTCGCAGTAGGAAACTCTGGAATTACTTCCAAGGTTCCTTTCCTTTGACCTGATGACGAAGATACTTGTTATCTCGTCGAGTTGCACTGTCCTCCCACTTACCCTTTTGCAAGAACTATTCTCTTTAAAAGAATACCGTTTTGTGGCAAAAATCCTTTGCCTCGGTATAGTGGTGGGGGAATACCCAATGACTTGGGATAACTTACAAAGTAGCACTTGTCTGATTTGGAATAGGTTTGTAACCTTTTACACAAGCCCCATATTCCAAATGTTAAGAAAAGATATAACATGGTTGGGCGTACCATACCATGCCGTCATTTCAACAGACCTGATGGAGCTCTTTTCAGTGTAAAAGCCGCAGTCTCTAAAGCATTACTCTTTAAAAGTGATATTGGCAAATTTATTTATGTCATGTTTGATCTTACCATGTCATAAATGGTTTGATTACATCTTCACAGACATTCCACTCATAATGGTGTTCCGGGAGTTGTAAGTTATGAAACTCTTTTCACAACTCATCAGACATTCGCTAAACTTGTAACTCAAATATTCCTTTCTGCAATAAAATTGCAGACACATAATTTCCTTGTTACAATAACTTCTACTTCATTTTTGAAAACCTTTCGAATGATTTCAAAAGATCCAGACTTACGTCTGATCAAGCAAATATCCATATATCTACTTGAGTCATTTCTAAAGATATATAAATCCACTACTTGCAACAACATTTATTGAACTACACACATAAAAATGTATGATCACCAATAAGTTTGTTGCTCGTTCCTTATGGCCTGTGAACGGTATTTCCGTCACTTCACTTTTCGGAGAAAAGTTGCAAGTGTCAGATGATTCAATATCAAACGACTTCAAAATCCATCATAATGGAATTTTTCCATGCCGGTTTCTCCAATGTGACCAAATGCAGTGCCACACATGTGTGGTATTCTCATAGTCTTGCGACATTTAGCGTCAGTGTTATGGATGTATCATTTTACCATCAATATTCATAACATACATCCCATCTTGGATGGAAGCATGGCCCTTCATGTTATTCATAATACTGAACAACAATTGTTCTTTTATGAACAACCCTTTTGCAATAAACATTGTGCAATGGGCTAGAGTGTAAGAAACTCTAAAATGAATTATGAAAGTAAACATAGAGGTAATATATTAATATCATTATTCATAACATACATCTCATTCATAATGAAAGTATGGCCCTTATGTTTATTCATAATACTGAACATCAAAAGTTCTCTTATGAACAACCTTCTTGCAAGATACCTTATGCAAAGGGCTAGAGTGTGAGAAACTCTAAAATGAATTATGAAAGAAAATACATAGGTAATACACCGATGGAAGGTATAGTAACTTTTACTATGTTCCCAGCATGTATTAAAACCTCATTCCTGGCTAGTCTTTTTAGGCCATAGTAGCTCTTACATTGATTCGCAACAGAATGCAATCGAGCGGGTATCTTTGTGATTAACTCACAATACCCAAGAATTAGTGATTACCATGTTTAACCATAATTCCCAAGAACTATATCTTTGACCAGCCTTCTATACATCAAAAACTTGTATGACATTCATACATGAGCTGGATATTCCAGTCATCTTTCTTTCTGCCTTTATACTTCTAACAGTTTAACTTTTAGTATTTCTCCTACTCGCAAAAGAAGCACCCAACTTAAGAGTGGCGTTAGCCCCGGACTTCCTAGGCGTGTAAGTCATACTAACACCCTTTGGACACTTCCTTTCTCTTTAAGTTGTTGTTTTATTCACCTTTCATCATATGACAGGCGTTCTTCTGGATCCCTATCTTATCAGTCTAATGCATCGTAAACACTTTAATAATAATTTGCAAACAAACATTGCTTTGGATTCACGCTCGACCTTTCAGTCTCAGTGTTCCGAGGCCATATCTGCATATGCTAGGCTCGTCAAGTTTAACCCAAGTATTCTGCGTGTGCAAAACTGGCTTGCACCCGTTGTATGTGAACGTAGAGCTTATCACACCCGATCATCACGTGGTGTCTCGGCACGACGAACTTTCGCAACGGTGCATACTCAGGGAGAACACTTGTACCTTGAAATTTAGTGAGAGATCGTCTTATAATGGTACCGCCGAACTACGCAAAATAAGGTGCATAAAGGATAAACATCACTTGCAATCAATATAAGGGATATAATATGGCCATCATCATCTTGTGCCTTTGATCTCCATCTCCAAAGCACCATCATGATCACTATCGTCACCGGCTTGACACCTTGATCTCCATCGAAGCATCGTTGTCGTCTCGCCAACTATTGCTTCTATGACTATCGCTACCGCTTAGTGATAAAGTAAAGCAATTACATGACGATTGCATTTCATACAATAAAGCGACAACCATATGGCTCCTGCCAGTTGCCGATAACTCTGTTACAAAACATGATCATCTCATACAATAAAATTTAGCATCATGTCTTGACCATATCACATCACAACACGCCCTGCAAAAACAAGTTAGACGTCCTCTACTTTGTTGTTGCAAGTTTCACGTGGCTGCTACGGGCTGAGCAAGAACCGTTCTTACCTACGCATCAAAACTACAACGATTTTTCGTCAAGTGTGCTATTTTAACCTTCAACAAGGACCGAGTGTATCCATACTCGAATCAACTAAAGTTGGAGAAACTGACACCCGCCAGCCACCTGTGTGCGAAGCACGTCGGTAGAACCAGTCTCGCGTAAGCGTACGCGTAATGTCGGTCCGGACTGCTTCATCCAACAATACCGCAGAATCAAAGTATGACATGCTGGTAAGCAGTATGACTATTATTGCCCACAACTCACTTGTGTTCTACTCGTGCATATAACATCTACGCATAGACCTGGCTCGGATGCTACTGTTGGGAAACGCAGTAATTTCAAAAAAATTCCTACGCACACGCAAGATCCATCTAGGTGATGCATAGCAACGAGAGGGGAGAGTGTTGTCTACGTACCCTCGTAGACCGAAAGTGGAAGCGTTATGACAACGCGGTTGATGTAGTCGTACGTCTTCACGATCCGACCAATCCTAGTACCGAAAGTACGGCACCTCCGCGATCAGCACACGTTCAGCTTGGTGACGTCCCACGAACTCTCGATCCAGCTGAGTGTCGAGGGAGAGCTTTGTCAGCACGACGGTGTGATGACGATGATGATGAAGCTACCGGCGGAGGGCTTCGCCTAAGCACTGCAACGATATGACCAAGGTGGATTATGGTGGAGGGGGGCACCGCACACGGCTAAGACAATGTCCGTTGTTGTGTTCTAGGGTGCCCCCTGCCCCCGTATATAAAGGAGCAAGGGGGGAGGCTGGCCGGCCCTAGGGCGTGCCAAGGAGGGGAGGAATCCTCCTCCTAGTAGGAGTAGGATTCCTCCTTTCCTAGTCCAACTAGGATGAGAAGGGGAAAGAGGGAAAGGAGAGGAAGAGGAGAAGGAGAGGGGGGGGAGCCCCCCTCCCTAGTCCAATTAGGACTCCCTATAGGGAGGGGGCGCGGCTGCCCCCTATGGGCTGCCTCCCCTCTTCCCTATGGCCCATGTAGGCCCAATCTTTCCCCGGGGGGTTCCGGTAACCCTTCGGCACTCCGGTTTTCTCCGAAATCACCCGGAACACTTCCGGTGTCTGAATATAGCCGTCCAATATATCAATCTTTATGTCTCGACCATTTCGTGACTCCTCGTCATGTCTGTGATCACATCCGGGACTCCAAAATATCTTCGGTAAATCAAAACACATAAACTCATAATACCGATCGTCACGGAACGTTAAGCGTGCGGACCCTACGGGTTCGAGAACTATGTAGACATGACCGAGACACGTCTCTGGTCAATAACCAATAGCGGAACCTGGATGTTCATATTGGCTCCCACATATTCTACGAAGATTTTTATCGGTCAAACCGCATAACAACATACGTTGTTCCCTTTGTCATCGGTATGTTACTTGCCCGAGAGTCGATCGTCGGTATCTCAATACCTAGTTCAATCTCGTTACCGGCAAGTCTCTTTACTCGTTCCGTAATGCATCATCCCGCAACTAACTCATTAGTCACATTGTTGCTTGCAAGGCTTATAGTGATGTGCATTACCGAGAGGGCCCAGAGATACCTCTCCGACAATCGGAGTGACAAATCCGAATCTCGATCTATGCCAACTCAACAAACACCATCGGAGACACCTGTAGAGCACCTTTATAATCACCTAGTTACGTTGTGATGTTTGGTAGCACACTAAGTGTTCCTCCGGTATTCGGGAGTTGCATAATCTCATAGGCATAGGAACATGTATAAGTCATGAAGAAAGCAATAGCAAATAAACTAAACGATCAAGTGCTAGGCTAACGGAATGGGTCAAGTCAATCACATCATTCTCTAATGATGTGATCCCATTAATCAAATGACAACTCATGTCTATGGCTAGGAAACTCAACCATCTTTGATTCAACGAGCTAGTCAAGTAGAGGCATACTAGTAACACTCTGTTTGTTTATATATTCACACATGCACTAAGTTTCCGGTTAATACAATTCTAGCATGAATAATAAACATTTATCATGATATAAGGAAATATAAATAACAACTTTATTATTGCCTCTAGGGCATATTTCCTTCACCCCGAGGGGGCACAACCCACCAGGGCGCGCCTGGGGGGCCAGGCGCGCCCAGGTGGGTTGTGCCCACCTCGGTGGCCTCCCACACCCCCTCTTTACCCTATAAATTCCCAAATATTTCAAAAACCCTCGGGGTTAACCTAGATTAGAAGTTCCGCCGCCGCAAGGCTCTGTAGCCACCGAAAATCGATCTAGACCCCGTTCCGGCACCCTGCCGGGGGGGGGGGGGGGGGGTGGGAAACATCTCCGGTGGCCATCTTCATCATCCCGGCAGCCACCGCGATGAGGAGGGAGTAGTCCACCCTCGGGGCTGAGGGTTTGTACCAGTAGCTATGTGTTTAATCTCTCTCTCTCTCTCTCTCTCTCTCTCTCTCGTGTTCTTGAGATGTCACGATCTTGATGTATCGCGGGCTTTGTTAATATAGTCGGATCATATGGTGTTTCTTCCTCTCTATCTTGTTGTGATGAATTGAGTTTTCCCTTTGAGATTTCGTTTTTATTGGATTGAATACTTTTATGGATTTGAGAACACTTGATATATGTCTTGCAATTGAATACTCGTGGTGACAATGGGGTATCGTATTGATTCACTTGATATATGTTTTGGCACTCAACTCGCGGATTCCCGAGGTGACATTGGGGTAATCTATGCATAGGGGTTGATGCACGTTCTTGTCTTTGTTTCTCCGGTAGAAATCTTGGGGCACTCTTTGAAGTTCTTTGTGTTGGATTGAATATTATGAATCTGAATTTGCTTTGGTGTTATTTTAGTACGAACTCTTTGGTTAGATCGATCTGAAAGAATAGCTTGGTGTTATTTTAGTACGAACTCTAGGATAGATTGATCGGAAAGAATAGCTTTGAGGTGGTTTCGTACCCTACAAACAACTCCGTCTTATGTTCTCCGCTAGATAGGAACTTTGAAGTGATTCTTCATCGCACTTTGAGGGGTGGTTATATGATCCAATTATATTAGCATTGTTGAGAGATTGCACTAGCGTAAGTATGGACCCTAGGCCTCATTTTCAAGCATTGCAATACCGGTTTGTGCTCATTTACTATTTGCTACCTTGCTGTTTTGATTTATTCAGATTATAAAAATATATTTCTACCATCAATATTACACTTTTATCACCATCTCTTCGCCGAACTAGTGCACCTATACAATTTGCCATTGTATTGGGTGTGTTGGGGACACAAGAGATTTCTTGTATTTGGTTGCAGGGTCGTTTGAGAGAGACTATCTTCATCCTACGCCTCCCACGGATTGATAAACCTGAGATCATCCACTTGAGGGAAAATTGGTACTGTCCTACAAAACTCTGCGCTTGGAGGCCCAACACGTGTCTACAAGAATAAAGTTGCGTAGTAGACATCACCCTGCCATGGGGTTCCGCGATGGTGGCAGCAACAGCGTCCCAAGGCGGTAGTTGGATCGATAGGAGACCAGCGGCGTATGTTTTTTTCGCGATGGCGAAGGGATCGGACTCCTCTAGGACCTAGGTGGCGCCGAAGGGATCCAAGATGGTGGCTGGGGCGTGGTTCCCGTCGTCGGAGCGAGTAGATCGAGGGCATCCTCGTTCGTCAGAATTTTTTTCGTTCGAGGGGGGCCTCGCTCCCTGCTTCGTGGGAGGGGGGTCTCGCACTCTCACTCCCGGTTCGTCTGATTTTTTTTCGTGCGAGGGGCTTTGGCTACATGGTCTTCGTCTGATTGTTTTTCGTGTGAGGGATCCTCGGTACGTGGTCAACTGATTTTTTTCATTACGTGCGAGGGGATTATGTGCGAGGGATCGTTACAGGGGAGGTGGGAGGAGGGACGAAAAAACCAGACGGAGGTGGGAGGTTGAGACTAAAAAATCCGAAGTCATCCATTAAGAGTAGAGATTTTTCATACGAGGGATCCTCGGTACGTTGTCATCTGATTTGTTTTTTCACTATGTGTGAGGGGATCGTTACGGAGAAGGTGGGAGAAGGGACGAAAAAACCAAACAAAGGTGAAAGGTTGAGACAAAAAAACCCGGATGAAACGGAGACTAGCAAGTCATCCATTAGAAATAGAGATAGCACGTGAGAAACACCCATCTGTGCCTGTTCTTGATGAAAAAACTGAGGCTCTCGTATTTCAAACTGACATGCATACTCACTCAAGACCACACACTACGAGTATAGGTCGGCTGAGATGCACATTCGCTGAAGACTGCTTTACCTAAAAACACCATCTTTCCAGATGGCTAAGGGGAGCAACAAAAAACTGGCATGCATACTCACGGTGCTTGCTGACTAATTAAGACCTAAGCAATAATAAAACCAGGACTGAAGGAAAAAAATACCAAGGCACTGTGCTTTGGCGCTATGATGCTGCCAAATTAGTACTAATTCATAATGCACAAATTGGCATTCATTTGTCCGGACTCCCACAAATCCCTTCATTTTTGTCTCCGATTTACGAGAGAAATCACGTTGGATGACTTCTGCAATCCGGACAGCGCAGTCCGGACGGTTGTGGGAGGTTTGAGGGTCAGCGTTAGAGATGCCCTTAGATAGATATACAGATACCTCGTGTTGGTGTGTGTACCATCATCGATAACGGAATTCTACATATGCTTAGAGCATCTCTAGCAGACCCTGCATCCCGCCGGCCCACAAAACGCGTTTGCAGTTCGGGGGAAAACGGCTTTGCGGGCCGACGCGGACGGCCACAGAGGCAGACCCCCCAAACGAACCCGTATAAAAGGATATTCGCGGAATATACTTTTTTACGGGTCGGCTTTGCGGGGTCTGCTATTGCGCCGCTGCATCCCGCCGGTCCGCAAATATCAATACCACACCACAAAAATAAAACAAACATCCACACTACAAAATAATTATTCAAATCACCGAAGCAAACGAAATAATTATTCAATACCAATACAATACAACAATCATCCACATTACAAATAATTATTCAAATCACCGAAGCAAACTAAATAATGCAATACAAAACTTGTCCCGGATACAAATTCAAATGAATAGAAAAATGAGTTTGTTACTGTCCAGCCCTTTGCCAATGGTGATCAATGAGATCCTCCAGAAGTTGAAAGTGGGTGTTTGCATTTTCAATCTCTTTGTAGGTCTGAAGAAAAGCTCTAATGCGGTTAGGGTCTCTAGCTGGTTTGACACGGCTACCCACATTGTCGTAGAAGAACTCTAAGTTCATTCCTGTCTCATCTTCGAGGATCATATTGTGAAGGATAACACAACATCAATCAACTAGGCATAACACTCGGCACGAAGCACAAAACAAACACTGACCGGCGGCTCGTGTGGCGGGTGATCCCGGGCGGCGACAAGGGGCGGGCTCGAGGGCGGTCGATCCCTGGCGGCGACAGCGACGAGGGGCGGCTCTTCTCATCGGATCGGGGGGGGGGGGGGGGGGTGCAGCGAATCGGTGCTGGAGGGTGGGGAATGCCTCCGCGGCACGATTCTGCCCGCAGATTTGGCCGTAATCGCCGGCGGCGGACGGGCGGAACCAAGGGCGGGCGGGCGGCGGAAGGAGATGGGGAAAAGGCGCGAGCTGAAATGTCCCTCCCGCCAACCGCTTTACTGCGATATGGGGCACCGTAGGGGCGAGGCGGAAACCCACGTATTCGCGGGTTGGGGCCGAGATTTTGCCGCACCCCTAAAAAATTTTTGCGGGCCGGCCCCGCGCGGGGTCTATTCGCGTGGGATTTTCCGCGTCGACCCGCATTTTGGCGGTTATTTTGCGGGTCGGGGCTTTTTGTGGGGTCTGCTAGAGTTGCTCTTTAGATGGTTCCCTTATCCGTTTTTACACAGACACGCTGCTGTCCATGCTTTATGTTGAGTATACGATTATTAGGAAGTATAGGATAGACTAGGATTTGGTCCTGCCTTGTCTTGTACTCCAAGTTAATCATTGTACTCCTATATATATGCCCACGAGGCTCAAGCAATATAACAACAATTCCACCAAATCCCTCTCTCCCTTCCAACATGGTATCAGTCTAATCTCGATCCAAACCCTAGCCGCCGCCGCTTCCGCACCGCGCCGCCCCCGGGGCGGATCTCCATGATCGCCATCGGGGGCAGCGCCGCCCATACCTAGGGTTCGTCCGCCCGTCATGTTGATCGGCTGCCCTAGAGAGTCTTTTTCTCGATCACTTGATCCGGATTTTCTCTCGCGCCATTCGTCTTGATCAGCGTTTCTTTTTGGTTTTCCGATCCGTAGATCGGTTTGCGTCGCCTGCTGTCGTCAGTCGACTACAACGCGCGTCTACTTCATTGACATCTTCATCGTCTCCGGCTAGATGGTGCCTCGGGCTTGGCATGCTGGACGGCGGCCGCTTGGCCGGCCTTGCGCTGGACCTGCGTCCTCGGCTCCTCGGCGTGCAGCCCGCGGCCACTCACGCACCACGCGTGGATATGCTTGGCTCCAACGCCGGGCGCCGGATCGGAAATCCACTCCGCGCGTGGCCGTGTCCATGCACGTATGTGCTTGTGCATGGTGCGTGTAGGCAACTCGCGGCTGGAGGCTGCTCGTCTCCTCATGCATCAACTCAGCCTTCATGCACTGCTGTACATCTCATGCCCCTCTCAGTTGCACGCTTCTACCAGTGCCATGTCCAGCCGCCTGATGCATCTCGTCCGGTCCAGCGCCGAGGCGGCCCGTTAGGGCCAGCCGCTGTTCACGCGTCGGTCCGTCCGTTGCCCTGCACCGGCCGTCACCGCCCTGCTCCGACCGGGATACCTGCATCGCCCCGACCCGGCGGCCTCGTGCCATGCGACGGCCAATCATAGCCGTCGCTCGCGCACCGGCCAGCCCATCGATCCACGTCACCCGCCTCTGCCGTGTCTGCACGGCGGCCCGGCGGTCTACCTCGCCGGCCTCGTCCTCGGCTGCGTCGGGACGGCTACGTCAGGCTCGTCGGCTTCCTCAACTCGGGCGCCGCTGCTTCGTTGGTCGCTCGGGCCTCGCTGCCCGGGCGCCGGCGCTGCTTTGGCAGCCCGGGTGCTGGTGCTAACAAGCTTGTCCGCACGACGTCCCATGCCGTCCGTCGTCGCCGGCCTCATCTCGGACTCCGCCGCCACCCCGCCTCCATCGAGCGGTGTCCCCGACCTCACGCGCGATTGACTTGATCACCCGCTCGCCGCCGCGATCCGCCTCATCTACACCGCACGACCGACCTGGCCTGTCGGTTACGCGCGCCTCCGCAGGTCCCGTGAAGATCGTCCTGAGTACCGCGCGCCTCTCCGCCGATCAAGCATCGGGCTGCCGCTGCGTCGGGCCGCAGTGCCGCCGCCCCGTGGTTCTCCTCGCGGCTGCATCGACTCGTGCGTCGCCGCTGCGTCGCTCCTTCAGGCCGTCGTGCCACGATACGCGGTCCCTGCCGCCACCCCGAGGCCGTGCCCGCGGCTGCACCGACTCGCGAACCGCCGTTGCGTCGCCCCTTCGGGCTGCAGCGTCGCGGCCCGCGGTCCCCGCCGTCACCCCGACCCGCCTGCCACCGCTGCATTGCCCCTTTGGGGCGTAGCGCCGCGGCCCGCGGTCCACTCCGCCGTCACCGCGCGTCGACTTCCCGTGGTATGCGCCGCGCCTTCTCCCTTGGCGCGGGAACGCCACCGTCCGCGTCGGTCTTCGTCAAGCTGTCAGGGTTCTTCGCCTACTTCGAGCACCGCCGCCGCACTCCTAACCTAGCCGCCGCCGCCACCGTCAGGCCGCCGCCGCCGCTCTTCTTTGGCCGCCGCCGCCGCTACCTTCGTAACCACCGCCGCCGCCCGTCCACCCCCTTCGTCTTCGTCCAAGCACCACGTCGTCGCCAGCGTCACCGTCATCTGCCCCGACCACTTCGTCTACTCCGACCACCGTTGGTGACATCGGCCCCGCGCCGATGGACGCCGCAATCGTCGTTGAGTTCTTCTCTGCTGGCCCCTCCGACTTCTCCGACATGGCGTACAGCTCGTGCAGGTCCCTCGTCTATGCATGCCCGGTGCTGGCAACACCGATGCGTGCCTTCATCCACGACGTGTCCCCGGGCCTGGCAAGCCTGGTAGGCGCTTCGTCAACTTTGTCTTCGTCCGTCTACGCATGCCCGGTGCTGGCAACACCGTTGCGTGCCTTCGTCCATGATGTGTCCCCGGGCTTGGCAAACCCGCCGCGACGCGTCATCAACAACATCTTCTCCCCGGTGCACCACTACTTCGACACCACTGCGCCCATGCTAACTCGGCACCCCCTTGCGCCCGCGGCTCCACGACGACTTCCTCGACACCGGTCACCCCGACTCGACATCGACCACGGCATTCTTTGCACGGCTACCTCGACTACGGCTACACCACCTACGTTCTCGGCTACCTCGACAAACGGCACAAAGGGCTACTGCCTGCTTGAGCAACCTCGTCGGTTTCCACTCCAGCCACGACTCCACGATGCGTCGACCGTTGCAACTGTGGGGGGTGTCCGTCGGCTTGCCTTCAGATTCTTCTTCAGTCTCACCGTCTGGGTCGCTACCGTTGTGACCGCGGGGGGATGTTGAGTATACGATTATTAGGAAGTATAGGATAGACTAGGATTTGGTCCTGCCTTGTCTTGTACTCCAAGTTGATCATTGTACTCCTATATATGCGCCCACGAGGCTCAAACAATACAACAACAATTCCACCAAATCCCTCTCTCCCTTCCGACACTTTAGTCAGCAAACCTAATATTCCAACCCCTCTTCCATGGATCATAGCCTGTCCTTTTCAGGTGCGCCTGACCTAGATATAGATAGTTCCTCATCCGTCCAAAGCATGCTTCGCTAAGTGGGGGCAAAAGCTACAACTGCATTTTTTCCCATGCTCATGGTCATGCATGTTTTGACAATAGAATAAAATCAGAGCACATGTTTTGACAGGTTATGTCTGCAACCGTTTTCTTTAACCTTAGTTACATGGATAAAGTAAAATATGTGCATAACACACACATCACACACGCACGCACACCACTACACACAATTGTTACGCGACTACACACACACATCTACGGACTATGCACATGCGACATCAGCAACCGTTTTGTTCAGTGTGAATGACATTTGTTCTTAGCCTAGCCTAACTAACGGATAGTCAGCTAACTGTTCAATCAAAAAGGGGCCGCGGCCTCACAGGTCAAGAGGCAACCACACGTACGATGCCTCCAACGGTGGCTGATGATGCAGCTGACACGATGCTATTGAATGAATAGCAATGACTGCTGGACGAATAATATGTAGTAATTAACACCACCTGCTTGCGAATAAAAAACGGTTGGCTGAATTTATATCAAATTCAAATAGTGGCAAATTCTTTCTGGGTGCTTAGAAGTCTTCGGCCGTTGACAAATTCCTTTATGTTGCAGCCAAATAGTTGATTCGTTCTATTGAAAAGACAATTTGTTAATCAAGTATCACAAACCATGTACTAGTAAACTATCATACGAAAACTCAAAACAGAAGCAGGCAGCAAGCGACAGAGAACCACCCCGCAAACAAAAATAAGCAAGCGAGAGAGAGAGAGAACAGATCATGCGTCGTCGACTTTCTAGAGTGCAACCAACTCATGGAAGAATTGAGATAAGGACTCCTCCCCTGCCCTCCCTTCTTTTTTGAAGACTAACAAAGATTGTCTATACACAATGCTCAAGGGGACCTGCGATGTTGTGGCCATGCATAGATGGAGCCTTATATATGGCCACAAAACAGCTCAAAAGAATGACAACAAACAAAAAATCTAGGATGATAGTGTTGTGGACGAGACCATTCAGGATTAACCCTTAGAGGCATATTTTTAACCTTTAAGAACTAGTCGTTAGCCAAGGCTCGAACATAGGCTACACTCCTTACGGGCCTAGCCAATAGGGTGACACCCCATTCTCACCGGTCACTCCAACCAAGCATGGATGCATGCTTGCAAATCGTGCTCCATGCATGACCGTCCAAGCGAAAACAATGGCCACCCTAACTATGTAGAAGCAAATTTTCAAACCCTTTTCTTGTTTTTTACATGCCATTTTATTTTTGCGAGTGCCCTTTTCTAGATTACTAAAAGAGACATAATGTCTCATCTTCTCGATGTCACCATAATATGAAAAAGGAATGGCACAATTAGGATTTCTATAATGAACCAACACAACATAGGCAACTCACGAACACATGCTTTTGTAAACAAAACCAAAAAAACTCATGCATACATATAGCACCACAATTTTATCTATGTTTCAAATCTTTCGAAATATATGCAATTCTCATGTCCAATAAATATATTATAAAAACTTTTAATTCAGACGGGGATATAAATTTCTCTTTCCCGGAATGGTCAAGACTCACGACTACATAACAGTTCATTCTTGTGTTGTTGCCAGCAGAGAGAATCAAAGAAAAGGCTTAATAGTATTTCATTCCTTACTTTCCTGTCATGGTACCACAAATACAAAGATTGCAAGCCATTAATACTACGATAATGAATCTTCAACACAGGTAGATGATCATCACCTGCAAGCACGATGAATAATATAACTAGATTGGCAATGAACTAAGAGATTGACATCCATCCATGCATACGATGCGTCAATGGATAGTTTAACTCGGACAGACTCAGACCCTCACTCTCGGACTCGCACTCGTACTCAGAACTCGATATGGATCTTGTCTTCTTCTCCTCAGAATGGGAACCCCATGTTCGTCCCAGTTGCCTGCTGCACCATCTCTATCCCAGTGGCTATCCCCATGGGTGGCGGCATCTCCATATCAGCAGGGAACTCCGACGGTGGCATCGCCATAGTCACCTGCTTCTTCTCCGTCCCGGCGGCAAACCCTTGTTGCGGCGACATCACCATAACCATATGTTGCATCTCCATCCCAGCGCCAAACCTGGACGGTGGAGGAATCGACATAAGACTCTGCTGCATATTCATGCCATAGGCCAAGCCCGGCGGAGGCATCGCCATTGGCATATGGTGTGTATCCATCCCTATGGCGAATCCTTGAGTTGGAGGCATCGCCATATGCATCTGCTGCATCTCCATCCCAGTGTTAGTGCTGGTGCTACCAAACTCAAGGGTACTTCCACCAAAGTGCTGTTGCGGCAGTGGCACCCCAGGCGCCTGGAACGCGCGAAGGATGTTCTCCATCCCCAGGTTCAGGAGTACCTGGTTTGCACATTCAGAGACGGCGACCCGCACCGGCATCAGCTTGGCGGCGAAGGCCATCATCTCCTCCTCCCCCATGTCACCTAGTTCGGGGTTAAGCCAGACCGCAATCTGGTCCCCCACGGCGCGCTTCTTTGCCATGGCCTCCTCCATGCACTCTTTCTGCATCTTCACCTCCTTCAGCTGCGTGCGCAGCTCGCCGTGCTGCAGGTGCAACTTCTTCAACTTGTTATTGTCGGTGGCACTCAGGACTCCCGTCCCGTCGCCCGCCAGGAAGCGGTCTATGACGGCCTCAGCGGAGGGGTGGCCGAAGGAGAAAGCATTGCCAGCGGGTGAGTAGGCAATGGCGGCTACCTCGGCGCCGCACATCACCGCCAGCTCGTTGGCTTTGTTAAACAGACCCTGCCGGCGCTTGGTGAAGCATACCTGCCGGGCGCCCTCCTTCTCGACCCGCCGCATGATGGTCTTCTGCCGCCCATTGCCACCCTTCCGCTTCGGTGCCATTGCTCGCTCAGAGAAAGGAAGAGGAGAGCAGGTATAGATTTGTGTTTGTCTATGTCTCAGGGTCGTACGTGCTTATATAGAAGCCGAGAGAAGATGATGAGGATTGAGAAATCGCTGTGCTGGGCTAGCCCGGGCGTTAAAACAATTGGCAACTCATAATTGGCAATGAGGTATTGTTCAGTATTCTCTGTCTATGACCTGTCACGCGTATAAGCATAACTCGACCAGTACGATCCAGTATTTCAAATAAGGTTTTTAATTGCTTCCTTCCGTTTTGTTGCGTGTTTTTATTAGGTAAGGTTTAAGAATGAGCGCAATGAGATCTTTCCTCATCATCTGTCTATTTTAGTAGGAAACGAATCAATCTTGGCCCGGAAAAAGAAGGGTCTTTTACATTTGTGTCCCTAACTTGAACCCACTACTCAGATTTACCCCTAATTTTGAAGTGTGCTTAAATTTACCCTTGTGTCGTGAGGTGCCCTTACAGAAATGCCCTTTCTTGTCGTTACCGTCTGGTCAAACGGCTTTGACCGCCTACGGGGCGGACATTTTTACCCCCGGAAAAAATAAAACTGAAATTAAAAGAGAAGAGAGGGAGAGGGCTTACCTTTTGGCCCAACTGCACAGCGCAACGCCCAGCCCATCTCCCCAGTCATCGTCTTCCTCCGCTCGTCGACTGCGCACACGCCGGTGGGTGCCACGGTCAGCCGCTGTTTGACAGCTGCCGCCACAGTAGCTCCAGTAGGGCTGCTTCGCGACGTACACGGCCCTCTGGAAAACCATAGCTAGCTTTCCTTCCCTTCCCACGCTCTCCTCCCCTTAGCCGCATCTGAGAACGGCTGTTGCCATGACGTTCGCCGTCGCCGCGTCCATCATCCTCACAGACGGCTAAAAATCTGTCCAGGAGACGTGCACGCCTCAAATACGTCTCCTCCCAGGAGCGGCTCGAGCAGGACCTCCCCAA
The DNA here is from genome assembly GCF_002575655.3 of Aegilops tauschii subsp. strangulata. Taxonomy (NCBI): domain Eukaryota; kingdom Viridiplantae; phylum Streptophyta; class Magnoliopsida; order Poales; family Poaceae; genus Aegilops; species Aegilops tauschii. Next base: position 9,067,491 of record NC_053039.3, read on the forward strand.
CACGACGGAATCGCCCGTCTTCCTCGTATGCGTCCACCGGAGCGTCATCATCGATTCATCGCCCCTACGCTGCTAAACCACAAATCAATGTCGCCATCGTGCTCATGGTGCCCCTAAGATGACGCCCCTAAACCACTGAATCCGTGCCCGCCTGCTCAAATCCGTCGAGCACCGCCATCGGTCGCCGCCGAGCTCGTCGTTGTGGTTGATTCCGCCCACCCCAGCATGCTCTGTTGGTACCATTGCACGTGCATCATCGCGCTCGTCCGACATGTACTCTCCGCCAACCATATGGTTGCCGGAGTTGCGATTCCGGCCGTAGCCGCCGTGGCTTTGGTCACTGGAGTGCGCCGCTGTTCCAAACACTGCCTGGGTCACAAACGTGAGGCCCCAGGTCGTCGACTGATTAGATTAAACTTAATTAAACTATTAGATTAGGAATAGTTTTCTCAATTAACTTAGATTTAGATATATAGTTAATCTAAAATTAAATAGCCTATGACAAGTGGGCCTAATCCCTTGTTGGCCCACTTGTCATACACCATGGCTATGTTTTTTTTTGCTTTCCTTTTTCTTTTTTCCTATGGATGAGGGGTGCTACCTCTTGAGCACTGCGTTGGTTTTCCCTTGAAGAGGAAAGGGTGATGCAGCAAAGTAGCGTAAGTATTTCCCTCAGTTTTTGAGAACCAAGGTATCAATCCAGTAGGAGGCCACGCACGAGTCCCTCGCACCTACACAAACAAATAAATCCTCGCAACCAACGCGATAAGGGGTTGTCAATCCCTACACGGTCACTTACGAGAGTGAGATCTGATAGATATGATAAGATAAAATTTTTGGTACTTTTATGATAGAGATGCAAAGTAAAATAAAAGGCAATAAAAATAACTAAGTGTTGGAAGATTAATATGATGGAAGATAGACCCGGGGGCCATAGGTTTCACTAGTGGCTTGTCTCAAGAGCATAAGTATTACGGTGGGTGAACAAATTACTGTTGAGCAATCGACAGAATTGAGCATAGTTATGAGAATATCTAGGCATGATCATGTATATAGGCATCACGTCCGCGACAAGTAGACCGAAACGATTCTGCATCCACTACTATTACTCCACACATCGACCGCTATCCAGCATGCATCTAGAGTATTAAGTTCATAAGAACAGAGTAACGCTTTAAGCAAGATGGCATGATGTAGAGGGATAAACTCATGCAATATGATAAAAACCCCATCTTGTTATCCTCGATGGCAACAATACAATACGTGCCTTTCTGCCCCTACTGTCACTGGGAAAGGACACCGCAAGATTGAACCCAAAGCTAAGCACTTCTCCCATTGCAAGAAAGATCAATCTAGTAGGCCAAACCAAACTGATAATTCGAAGAGACTTGCAAAGATAACCAATCATACATAAAAGAATTCAGAAGATTCAAATATTGTTCATAGATAACCTTGATCATAAACCGACAATTCATCGGTCTCAACAAACACACCGCAAAAGAAGATTACATCGAATAGATCTCCACAAGAGAGCGGGAGAACATTGTATTGAGATCCAAAAAGAGAGAGGAAGCCATCTAGCTAATAACTATGGACCCGAAGGTCTGCGGTAAACTACTCACACTTCATCGGAGAGGCTATGGTGTTGATGTAGAAGCCCTCCGTGATCGATGCCCCCTCCGGCGGAGCTCCGGAACAGGCCCCAAGATGGGATCTCACGAGTACAGAAGGTTGTGGCGGTGGAATTAGGTTTTTGGCTCCGTATCTGGTAGTTTGGGGGTACGTAGGTATATATAGGAAGAAGGAGTACGTCGGTGGAGCAACAGGGGGCCCACGAGGGTGGAGGGCGCGCCCTAGGGGGGTAGGCGCGCCCCCCTACCTCGTGCCTCCTGGTTAATGTCTTCACGTAGGGTCCAAGTCCTCTGTATCACGTTCGTTCCAAAAATCACGTTCCCGAAGGTTTCATTCCGTTTGGACTCCGTTTGATATTCTTTTTCTGCAAACTCTGAAATAGGCAAAAAAACAGCAATTCTGGGCTGGGCCTCCGGTTAATAGGTTAGTCCCAAAAATAATATAAAAGTGTATAATAAAGCCCAATAATGTCCAAAACAGAATATAATATAGCATGGAACAATCAAAAATTATAGATACGTTGGAGACGTATCAAGCATCCCCAAGCTTAATTTCTGCTCGTCCTCGAGTAGGTAAATGATAAAAACAGAATTTTTGATGTGGAATGCTACTTGGCATAATTTCAATGTAATTCTTCTTAATTGTGGTATGAATATTCAGATCCGAAAGATTCAAGACAAAAGTTTAATATTGACATAAAAATAATAATACTTCAAGCATACTACTAAGCAATTATGTCTTCTCAAAATAACATGGCCAAAGAAAGTTATCCCTACAAAATCATATAGTCTGGCTATGCTCTATCTTCACCACACAAAATATTTAAATCATGCACAACCCCGATGACAAGCCAAGCAATTGTTTCATACTTTTGACGTTCTCAAACTTTTTCAATCTTCACGCAATACATGAGCGTGAGCCATGGACATAGCACTATATGTGGAGTAGAATGGTGGTTGTGGAGAAGACAAAAAGGAGAAGATAGTCTCACATCAACTAGGCGTATCAACGGGCTATGGAGATGCCCATCAATAGATATCAATGTGAGTGAGTAGGGATTGCCATGCAACGGATGCACTAGAGCTATAAGTATATGAAAGCTCAACAAAAGAAACTAAGTGGGTGTGCATCCAACTCGCTTGCTCACGAAGACCTAGGGCATTTTGAGGAAGCCCATCATTGGAATATACAAGCCAAGTTCTATAATGAAAAATTCCCACTAGTATATGAAAGTGATATCATAGGAGACTCTTTATCATGCAGATCATGGTGCTACTTTGAAGCACAAGTGTGGTAAAAGGATAGTAACATTGTCCCTTCTCTCTTTTTCTCTCATTCATTTTTTTATTTGGGCCTTTTTTTATGAGCTCTTTTTTTTCGTCCGGAGTCTCATCCCGACTTGTGGGGGAATCATAGTCTCCATCATCCTTTCCTCACTTGGGACAATGCTCTAAAAATGATGATCATCACACTTTTATTTTCTTACAACTCAACAATTACAACTCAATACTTAGAACAAAATATGACTCTATGTGAATGCCTCCGGCGGTGTACCGGGATATGCAATGAATCAAGAGTGACATGTATGAAAGAATTATGAACTGTGGCTTTGCCACAAATACAATGTCAACTACATGATCATGCGAAGCAATATGACAATGATGGAGCGTGTCATAGTAAACAGAACGGTGGTAAGTTGCATGGCAATATATCTCGGAATGGCTATGGAAATGCCATGATAGGTAGGTATGGTGGCTGTTTTGAGGAAGGTATATGGTGGGTGTATGATACCAGCGAAAAGTGCGCGGTATTAGAGAGGCTAGCAATGGTGGAAGGAAGAAAAGTGCGTATAATCCATGGACTCAACATTAGTCATAAAGAACTCATATACTTATTGCAAAAATCTACAAGTTATCTAAGCAAAGTATTACGCGCATGCTCCTAGGGGGATAGATTGGTAGGAAAAGACCATCGCTCGTCCCCGACCGCCACTCATAAGGAAGACAATCAATAAATAAATCATGCTCCGACTTCATCACATAACGGTTCACCATACGTGCATGCTACGGGAATCACAAACTTTAACATAAGTATTTCTCAAATTCAAAACTACTCAACTAGCATGACTCTAATATCACCATCTTCATATCTCAAAACAATTATCAAGCATCAAACTTCTCATAGTATTCAGCACACTCATAAGAATTTTCTTTTTCCATTTTTCTAATCTTGAATGCCTATTATTGTTAAAGCAAACTACCATGCTGTTTTGTAGGACTCTCAAAATAATCTAAGTGAAGCATGAGAGAACAATATTTTCTATAAAACAAATCCACCACCGTGCTCTAAAAGATATAAGTGAAGCATTAGAGCAAAAACTATATAACCAAAAGATATAAGTGAAGCACAAAGAGTATTCTAATAATTTCCGAATCATGTGTGTCTCTCTCAAAAGGTGTGTACAGAAAGGATGATTGTGGTAAACTAACAAATAAAGACTCAAATAATACAAGACGCTCCAAGCAAAACACATATCATGTGGTGAATAAAAATATAGCTCCAAGTAAAGTTACCGATGGAAGTAGACGAAAGAGGGGATGCCTTCCGGGGCATCCCCAAGCTTTGGCTTTTAGGTGTCCTTAGATTATCTTGGGGTGCCAAGGTCATCCCCAAGCTTAGGCTCTTTCCACTCCTTGTTCCATAATCCATCAAATCTTTTACCCAAAACTTGAAAACTTCACAACACAAAACTCAGCAGAAAATCTCGTAAGCTCCGTTAGCGAAAGAAAACAAAAGACCACTTCAAGGTACTGTAATGAACTCATTATTTATTTATATTGGTGTTAAACCTACTTTATTCAAACTTCTCTATGGTTTATAAACTATTTTACTAGCCATATATTCATCAAAATAAGCAAACAACACACGAAAAACAGAATCTGTCAAAAACAGAACAGTCTGTAGTAATCTGTAACTAACGCAAACTTCTGGAACTCCAAAAATTCAGAAAAAATAGGAAGACCTAGACAATTTCTTTATTGATCAGCAGCAATTGGAATCAATATTTTATCGCGTTCTGGTGATTTTTAACAATTATTTTCGTGAACGGAAAGTTTCTGCAATTTTCAGCAAGATCAAATAACTATCATCCAAGAAGATCCTATAGGTTTAACTTGGCACAAACACTAATTAAAATATAAAAACACATCTAACCAGCGGCTAGATCAAATATTTATTCCTAAATAGAATCAAAAAGCAAAAAAAATAAAAAAAATATTGGGTTGCCTCCCAACAAGCGCTATCGTTTAACGCCCCTAGCTAGGCATAAAAGCAAAGATAGATCTATGTATTGCCATCTTTGGTAGGCAATCCATAAGTGGCTCTCATAATAGATTCATAAGGTAATTTTATTTTCTTTCTAGGGAAGTGTTCCATGCCTTTCCTTAACGGAAATTGGAATCTACTATTCCCTTCCTTCATATCAATAATTGCACCAATCGTTCTAAGGAAAGGTCTACCAAGAATAATAGGACATGAAGGATTGCAATCTATATCAAGAACAATAAAGTCTACGGGCACATAGTTCCTATTTGCAACAATAAGAACATCATTAATTCTTCCCATAGGTTTCTTGATAGTGGAATCCGCAAGGTGCAAGTTTAGAGAGCAATCATCAAAATCACGGAAACCTAGCAAATCGCACAAAGCCTTTGGAATCGTGGAAACACTAGCACCCAAATCACACAAAGCATAGCATTCATGATCTTTAATTTTAATTTTAATAGTAGGTTCCCATTCATCATAAAGTTTTCTAGGGATATAAACTTCCAACTCAAGTTTTTCTTTATAAGATGCATCAAAGCATCAACGATATGTTTGGTAGGCTTTATTTTGACTATAAGCTTGAGGAGAATTTAGCACGGATTGCAACAAGGAAATACAATCTATCAAAGAACAATTATCATAATTAAATTCCTTGAAATCCAAAATAGTGGGTTCATTAATATCTAATGTTTTGATCTCTTCAATCCCACTTTTATCAATTTTAGCACCAAGATCTAAAAACTCCGAATTTCTGGAACGCCTTCTAGGTAAAGGTGGATCATATTCAGTCCCATCATTATCAAGATTCATATTGCAAAATAAAGATTTAATAGGGGACACATCAATAACTTTTAGATCTTCATCTTTATTTTCATAGAAATTTGAAGAACACGCTTCCACAAAGCAATCTTTCTTAGCACGCATCCTAGCGGTTCTTTCTTTGCACTCATCAATGTAAATTCTCATGGCTTTGAGAGACTCAATGATATCATGCTTAGGAGGAATAGATCTAAATTTTAAAGAATCAACATCAAGAGAAATTCTATCAACGTTCCTAGCCAATTCATCAACTTTAAGCAATTTTTCTTCAAGCAAAGCATTGAAATTCTTTTGCGAATTCATAAATTCCTTAACACTAGTCTCAAATTCAGAAGGCATCTTATTAAAGTTTCCATAAGAATTGTTTTAGGAATTACCATAATTATTAGAGGAATTACTAGGATAAGGCCTAGGATTAAAGTTTCATCTATACGCGTTGTTACCAAAATTATTCCTACCAACAAAATTCACATCCATAGATTCATTATTATTCTCAATGAAAGTAGACAAAGACATATCATTAGGATCAGAAGAAACACTCTTAGTAGCAAATAATTTCATAAGTTCATCCATCTTTCCACTCAAAACATTAATTTCTTCTATCCCATGCACTTTTTTATTAGTAGATCTTTCAGTGTGCCATTGAGAATAATTAACCATAATATTATCTAGGAGTTTAGTAGCTTCTCCTAAAGTGATTTCCATAAAAGTGCCTCCCGCGGCCGAATCTAAAAGATTTCTAGAGGCAAAATTCAATCCGGCATAAATTTTTTGTATAATCATCCACAAATTCAAACCATGCGTAGGGCAATTGCGTATCATTAATTTCATCCTCTCCCAAGCTTGTGCAACATGTTCATGATCAAGTTGCTTAAAATTCATAATATCGTTTCTAAGAGAGATGATCTTAGCGGGAGGAAAATACTTAGAGATAAAAGCATCTTTGCACTTATTCCAAGAATCAATACTATTTTTAGGCAAAGATGAAAACCAAGCTTTAGCACGATCTCTAAGAGGAAAGGGAAATAGCTTCAATTTAACAATATCATTGTCCACATCTTTCTTCTTTTGCATATCACACAAATCAACGAAGCTATTTAGATGGGTAGCGGCATCTTCACTAGGAAGGCCAGCGAATTGATCTTTCATGACAAGATTCAACAAAGCATCATTGATTTCACAAGATTCAGTATCGGTAAGAGGAGCAATCGGAGTGCTAAGGAAATCATTATTGTTGGTATTGGTAAAGTCACACAATTTGGTATTATCTTGAGCCATCGTGACAAGCAAGCAATCCAACACATGAGCAAACAAGAAGCAAGTGAAAAAAAAGACAAATGGAAAAGAGAGAGGGCGAATAAAACGGCAAGGGTGAAGTGGGGGAGAGGAAAATGAGAGGCAAATGGCAAATAATGTAATGCGGGAGATAAGGGTTTGTGATGGGTACTTGGTATGTTGACTTTTGCGTAGACTACCCGGCAACGGCGCCAGAACTGGCTCGTTGTCGGGAGTCCAAATCTTGACTTGACCTTGCGTAAGCCTCCCCGGCAACGGCGCCAGAAATCCTTCTTGCTACCTCTTGAGCACTGCGTTAGTTTTCCCTTGAAGAGGAAAGGGTGATGCAGCAAAGTAGCGTAAGTATTTCCCTCAGTTTTTGAGAACCAAGGTATCAATCCAGTAGGAGGCCACGCACGAGTCCCTCGCACCTACACAAACAAATAAATCCTCGCAACCAACGCGATAAGGGGTTGTCAATCCCTACACGGTCACTTACGAGAGTGAGATCTGATAGATATGATAAGATAATATTTTTGGTACTTTTATGATAGAGATGCAAAGTAAAATAAAAGGCAATAAAAATAACTAAGTGTTGGAAGATTAATATGATGGAAGATAGACCCGGGGGCCATAGGTTTCACTAGTGGCTTGTCTCAAGAGCATAAGTATTACGGTGGGTGAACAAATTACTGTTGAGCAATTGACAGAATTGAGCATAGTTATGAGAATATCTAGGCATGATCATGTATATAGGCATCACGTCCGCGACAAGTAGACCGAAACGATTCTGCATCCACTACTATTACTCCACACATCGACCGCTATCCAGCATGCATCTAGAGTATTAAGTTCATAAGAACAGAGTAACGCTTTAAGCAAGATGACATGATGTAGAGGGATAAACTCATGCAATATGATAAAAACCCCATCTTGTTATCCTCGATGGCAACAATACAATACGTGCCTTTCTGCCCCTACTGTCACTGGGAAAGGACACCGCAAGATTGAACCCAAAGCTAAGCACTTCTCCCATTGCAAGAAAGATCAATCTAGTAGGCCAAACCAAACTGATAATTCGAAGAGACTTGCAAAGATAACCAATCATACATAAAAGTATTCAGGGAAGATTCAAATATTGTTCATAGATAAACTTGATCATAAACCCACAATTCATCGGTCTCAACAAACACACCGCAAAAGAAGATTACATAGAATAGATCTCCACGAGAGAGGGGGAGAATATTGTATTGAGATCCAAAAAGAGAGAAGAAGCCATCTAGCTAATAACTATGGACCCGAAGGTCTGAGGTAAACTACTCACACATCATCGGAGAGGCTATGCATGGTGTTGATGTAGAAGCCCTCCGTGATCGATGCCCCCTCCGGCGGAGCTCCGGAACAGGCCCCAAGATGGGATCTCACGGATACAGAAGTTTGCGGCGGTGGAATTAGGTCTTTGGCTCCGTATCTGGTAGTTTAGGGGTACGTAGGTATATATAGGAGGAAGGAGTACGTCGGTGGAGCAACAGGGGGGTCACGAGGGTGGAGGGCGCGCCCTGGGGGGGGGGGGGGTAGGCGCGCCCCCCTACCTCGTGCCCTCCTGGTTGATGTCTTGACGTAGGGTCCAAGTCCTCTGTATCACGTTCGTTCCGAAAATCACGTTCTCGAAGGTTTCATTCCGTTTGGACTCCGTTTGATATTCTTTTTTGCAAAACTCTGAAATAGGCAAAAAACAGCAATTCTGGGCTGGGCCTCCGGTTAATAGGTTAGTCCCAAAAATAATATAAAAGTGTATAATAAAGCCCAATAATGTCCAAAACAGAATATAATATAGCATATGGAACAATCAAAAATTATAGATACGTTTGAGACGTATCAAGGGGCCCACCCGTAAGTGAAAGTGAGAGGAGAGAGAGTTGTTTCCTTTAAAAAATATGGATAACGGGGCCCACCCATATGTGACACATGTGGACAGGGGCAAAATGTCCAGCAAACGACCCGTAGATGGTCAAAACCCTTTAACCGGACGGTAACGACATGGAAGTGCATTTCTGTAAGGGCACCTAATGGAACAGAGGTAAATTTGAGCACACTTCAAAATTAGGGGTAAATCTGAGTAGTGGGCTCGAGTTAGGGACACAAATGTAGAAGTCCCGAAAAAGAAAGGCGTGTGTCACACGCTGCCACGTTCATTACGCCTATGATCTCCAGGCGGTGAAGACCTTGACTCTCTCCAAGGGCGTGCCCTCCTCCACCATGACACCGCACGTTTAGTTCTCTTCAGCGACCCTGGATATACAATGCACACTTGATTCCATCGTGGTGACAAGTCTATGGAGGAGGGTGATGAGTCCAAATTATGTGATGATTTTGATGGTTATTTTGTGCCTACATGGTAGGCTATGTAGAATTTTATCACTTTCACGCGCTACTTTTTGTTTGTATTTCATGGTAACGCCTTTTGGAGCAAATAAAATTTTATGGAAGGAATCTCATGAAATGGTGGTGGAATCACATTATTTAATGTGATAATCCAGTACCAGAAAAATTAAAGCAAAGGGACCCAAAGAGGAGCACCTGCGACGGCTCCAGAGCAAAAGATGGTCAACCATATGAGCGCTCCCGCTCGTATGGGTGGTTGTATGATGCGCTAGGGCCACTGCCTCATCCACTACTTCACCCCGTGAGATAGGATCGGGAAGCAGATGAACACAGACACCAGAAACACATCCAGAAGGCAGAACCCTAGCCTCTGGGGCGATCCGAAGGTGGGATTGTCAAGGAGGATATCGCCACCTTCACGAAGCGCACGGGACGTCAAAATCATGACCACTGTCATCATCATCCTGATCATCATCTCTATTGTCATCATCATCATCATCATCCATCTCACTTTAACATCAGGAACCCTAGTGGATCATCTTGTGTGCTACGTGTGTGATCCATCCATCAGTAAATGCCTTTGCTCCTAGCTTTTGCACCACCCGCATACATCTGAACCGCACAGTTCGGATGTGTTCTATCATCCAATGCAGTACTGTATCGGTTCGTCCGACGGTCCGGATGCAACTTTTTTCGCAAACCGGAGACTAATTGGGGGGCTTTGCGGGCGTCCGTGAAGGAAATATGCCCTAGAGGCAATAATAAAGTTATTATGTATTTCCTTATATCATGATAAATGTTTATTATTCATGCTAGAATTGATTAACCGGAAACATGATACATGTGTGAATACATGGACAAACAGAGTGTCACTAGTATGCCTCTACTTGACTAGCTCGTTGATCAAAGATGGTTATGTTTCCTAGCCATAGACAAAGAGTTGTCATTTGATTAACGGGATCACATCATTAGGAGAATGATGTGATTGACTTGACCCATTCCGTTAGCTTAGCACTCGATCGTTTAGTATGTTGCTATTGCTTTCTTCATGACTTATACATGTTCCTATGACTATGAGATTATGCAACTCCCGTTTACCGGAGGAACACTTTGTGTGCTACCAAATGTCACAACGTAACTGGGTGATTATAAAGGTGCTCTACAGGTGTCTCTGAAGGTACTTGTTGGGTTGGCGTATTTCTAGATTAGGATTTGTCACTCCGATTGTCGGAGAGGTATCTCTGGGCCCACTCGGTAATGCACATCACTTAAGCCTTGCAAGCATTGCAACTAATGAGTTAGTTGTGGGATGATGTATTACAGAACGAGTAAAGAGACTTGCCGGTAACGAGATTGAACTAGGTATTGAGATACCGACGATCGAATCTCGGGCAAGTAACATACCGATGACAAAGGGAACAACGTATGTTGTTATGCGGTTTGACCTATAAAGATCTTCATAGAATATGTGGGAGCCAATATGAGCATCCAGGTTTCGCTATTGGTTATTGACCGGAGACGTGTATCGGTCATGTCTACATAGTTCTCGAACCCGTAGGGTCCGCACGCTTAAAGTTTGATGCCGGTTATATTATGAGTTTATGTGTTTTGATGTACGGAAGGTTGTTCGGAGTCCCGGATGTGATCACGGACATGACGAGGAGTCTCGAAATGGTCGAGACGTAAAGATCGATATATTGGACGACTATATTTGGATACCGGAATGGTTCCGGGTGAGATCGGGATAATACCGGAGCTCCGGGAGGTTATCGGAATCCCCCAGGAGGTATATGGGCCTTAATGGGCTTTAGTGGAAAGGAGAGGAAAGGAGCAAGGGAGGGGGCGCCCCCCCCAAGCCCAATCCGAATTGGGAGGGGGCCCGGCCCCCCTTTCCTTCCTCCCTCATTCCTCTTCCTTCCCTCTCCCTCTCCAAATAGGAAAAGGAGGAAACCTACTCCCGGTGGGAGTAGGACTCCCCCCTTGGGCGCGCCTCCTCCCCTTGGCCGGCCCTCTCCTCCCCCCTTTATATACGGAGGAGAGGGGCACCCCATAGACACAACAATTGATCTCTTGGATCTTTTAGCCGTGTGCAGTGCCCCTCTCCACCATAGTCCACCTCGATAATATCGTAGCGGTGCTTAGGCGAAGCCCTGCATCGGTAGAACATCATCATCGTCACCACGCCGTCGTGCTGATGGAACTCTCCCTCAAAGCTCGGCTGGATCGGAGTTCGAGGGACGTCATCGAGTTGAACGTGTGCAGAACTCGAAGGTGTCGTGCGTTCGGTACTTGATCGGTCGGATCGTGAAGACGTACGACTACATCAACCGCGTTGTCCTAACACTTTCGCTTTCGGTCTACGAGGGTACGTGGACACACTCTCCCCTCTCGTTGCTATGCATCACCATGATCTTGCGTGTGCGTAGGAAATTTTTTGAAATTACTACGTTCCCCAACAGTCCGAACCGCTGCCATGTTTGCTCCTGACTGCCCGGGCCCACCCAAAACCCTCCACCCTTGCCCATGTGTGTTCCCGCCCGGAGCCAGCTACCCACATTCGTGCCGCTGTAGAGCGGCTGCTCCGCAATGGCGCCGGCCCAAAGTGGATGGGAACTCTCATAAGCGCCATCATTGAAACATTGTGTCAGCCGAGAGAACCACCCATGTCACATCCCAGTGTCCGTGCATGTTCAATGCCGGAGAGACGTTTCCTGTATGGGGCGGGACACATATCTACCGCGCTCGTTCAATGACTTCTTGTCTGTATGCCACCGTTAAGCAGTCTCGCCAGCCAAGGAACTAACTCCTGCGCCGCGCATTGACGCACCCGGACGCTTGGCCTCGCCGGAATATGCTATTTAAAGGTGGCCACACCCAACTACTTCCACACCACAACACATCCGCTCCACATCCTCCTCCTTTACTCCGCATCCACCATGATGGCGAGCGTGAATGCTTTGTGGGATAGTCTGTCATCGGAGATGAAGCACGGGGCGGCCGCCCTTGTAGCCGCATGGCAATCCCACGGTGCTAGTCGAATTGAGCAAGGCATGCCAGCTAGCTCGCCCGAGGTCTCCAACGACGGCACGGCGCCGAACCCCGCGCCGGTGGGCCTAACCGTGGAGTAGGCGCAGGCACACTACGACGCCACCATGGCGGAGAAGGAGCAGCATGCGCCAGCTCCTGTGTCGGTGTTCTAGCAGGCGAAGAAGGAGTGGAGGTACAAACTGTTACTCCTCGAGCAGCACCGGCTGGCGGAGGGCCAAATCTACGGCGAGCACGCAAGCGAGGTGGCCGTGGCGACCATGATCGGGACCAAAACGAACTTCGTTGCGGAGCAATGGATACGAGGTCGCGCGCGCTCGCAATGCAGAGCCGACGCAACCGGACACGGATGCGGCCGCACATGCGCTGGCGGCGCATGCGGTCCAAGACACTAACGTAGCCAGTTGTGTGTCCAACACACCGTCATCCAACTTTCAGGGACCCACGTGACAGGTGGATAGTGATGGACCACCCACATCTACCGGTGCCCGTGATGGACATGTCAGGACTCCTCCGAGGATGAGTAGGGCATGGGAGGCGGCAGGGCATGGTGTCCCTAGTGGGCCGGTTCGTCTTCCATGTTATACTCTTCCTCACCGGAATCCGCACCTCCAGTTCATGGGTCTTGAACCCCGCCGCCGTTCATGGAGACGGCACATGGAGGACGTCGTCGCCGATGCAGAATACAAAGGAAGTGGACGATGGCCACCGCCATAGAATAGGTTTTGGGTCGGCCGCTTTTTTTGTTCTAAATGTTCAAAGTGTAATGAATTTCGTCCGGTTTATATGAAAATTTGTCGCCTTTGCTTCAATTTCGTCTCCTGATAGTTGAAACCCGGGTTAAATTGTATGCGGGCAGCCTTGGATGACCGCCTTCGCATCCGCGTCCACGGACTGGTCCCCCTGTCCGTGACAGACGCCGTAGCAAATTTGTTGGTCAGGTTGGAGATGCCCTAATCACCCTCAGGCCACTGTATACAATGTTATGACCCTCTTGTGGTGTATATGGAAAGCAAAAATTAATCTTTTTGGCACGAAAGAAAACAATCCAATACAGGTACATCATGCAATGCAGGCAGTTATAAAAGGCCATGAACTAGCATCTTATGTAGAGAATGCAGGTATTGCTACCATACCGCAACAGGTACAAGGCAATCATAATTTGCATGGAAATACAAGAATAAAGGCAAATGCAGCACAATATGAAGTGTACGTAGGCGCAGCTTGGAAAAAAGTACTGAGCTCTTCATTTCCAGGAATGTCTAAAACAGGACTTCGAATCTTCATCCAACTAGAAGAGCATCAACAACGAGGCATCTACACATCAACAGCAGCAAAGCAGGTCAATTCACCTCTCCGGGCAGAGGCCCTTGCGCCCCAGGGTTCAGCACATGTTTCTACAACATTGACAACCAACCACATAACCTTCCTGGTGGATAATCAGACTTTAGCTCAAACAGCAGCGTCAAGAAATTCTAGGCATAACCCTGGCCATTGGGAAATCATGCATCAGCTTGCAATTTTCTTTGATACATCTAGCCACATTCAAACTCAGATTTTGCACATTCCAATGAACCACAACTTTAGGCCTCATGATTGTGCAGCAAGCGCAAATCTTACATTCTTATGAAGTCGGTCCCAATTCTCTCAACATACAAAGTGTCCACCTCAATGTCTCACTAAGCAATGCATTTAAGTTTTCTTTCCCACTAAGCCATGCAAAATCTGCGACATAAGGGAGTCATGAATTTAACTTATAAATTATAATTATTTTGCATTAGTCTATGCATGTAACGCTGCCACATCATATATTCATGTTAGTCATCCTTCACATTTTTATCAAAATGAATTTTTAACTATAATTCAAAAAAAAATTATTTCGTTTTTAGATACTTTTTTTTATTGATTTTCAACCTTATACTTTCTTTTCATTAGATTTAGTTATTTTTAGCAACTACTTACCCTTTTTAACAAGGTTCCCACAGCAAGGCGGGGAGAGAGTTATCCCCACTCTATTTATCTTGACATGCATGTGAACTCAGCCATCATGCCATATCAGCAGGCATGCAACTAAACTACCAAATTTCCTTGCTCTACCGTGATGCCATGTCATCACTTATGGTTTTTTTTTGCTTTGCTTCAGTTTACTAACCGTGAGTTCATTATCTCCTCCATGCAAGAAAAAGCAGCAGAAATGGTTGGCTATTCACATCCCCGCTATCTCATTGATATTCAACTTCTCCATGAAAAAAGTCTAGGAGTAACCATTGAAGGCATCACTTCATTCCCTCATAAATGTCCTTCTCACATGAGTTGTTTTAATAAATAGCAACAACCTCATCACCTGACAAGGATTCGTGATCAGGACATCTGGCTTGCCTTCTCCGACAATGTCATCAACTATGCCAGACAAATCGGACGGGGGAGACGCGGTCGCGGGGCGCACTGCCACTGAGGATGTTGTCGCGGGCAACACTATGAAGAGCCACCATGATCAGGACATCTGGCTTGCCTTCTCCGACAATGTCATGCATCCCAGTAGGGTCAGGCATGCGTGCGTCCCACATCTTTTACTGTTTCTCCACCACTCATCATCGGTCTGATTTCGATCCGCTACACAAGCAGGTCAATGCATTGTGTCACCGACGCTAGGATACGTGGCTGGCCTCCGCCTTTACACTCCACCTACTCCTCACACTCAGTTGTTGTGAGGGGGAGAAACAACCTTCAGGTATGGCTCTTAAATCACGTGCTTCCTTTGCACTGTTTCTAGCATAAACTGTCACGACGTCTATTTTACGATCTAGATACTATATATACATATAGCGCTATGTAAGTTCAGCGAAGTCACATACCCAATAAAGATTAGCGCTGGGAATTCATTTAAGGTGCAAACATGTAATTTGTATTGCAGTATTAATTGCTACTTTTTTATTAGCAGCACATCAAATATATTGTCTTCTTTCCATTGAGATGATCAAAGTTAAGATCCTCTGCAAATTTGGTTAGAGAACTGGTCGTACTAAGTAAGTTGATTCCAGAGTTACACATTAAATCCAAACCAACTTCTGCTGCAAAACATTTCTTATTTTTATTTTCTTACCTTTTTTCTCCTTACCATGTGTCCCTCTCTTTTAAATTGTTTATTACACTACCATCCCGCTCCAATGCGTGGGGTATTGTCTAGTAATACAAATTCTAAGGACAACCCAAAAATTACTTGTAATAATAGTGGTCACACTGTGGATCAATGCCCTACGCTGATGAAGCTAGGCAACCTGCATATGGAAGAATGTGAAATAACAGATGTAACTTGTTATTGATGTTAATACAAGGCACCACTTGTGCCGTCTCTTGTCCAAATTTTTTTTTGACAAAAAAGTGGATGGTGTGACTGTTGTGAGAGCTCGTGTTCATCTATACGTTTCTCTCTAGTAGACTCCTAACGTATATAGCCTTCGTCGTTGATGATGTTTGTCTTCGTCCGTGCTTGCCAGAGGTCGTGGTCGACCTCCTTTCTCGTCCTCTGCTGCTGCTATTTATTTCTTCATGCCTTGCTTCATTTAATTCCTCCGTCGCCCTTGGAGGACGAACAAGGGCGACTGATATCGATCGGCTCTGGACGACCGTGTTTAACCCACGGTCAGTCAATCTGGATGCACTGATATAGGCTGCTTCTAGATACTTCATCCCTATTAGCCGTGATTTCAAGTAAAACAATATTTTATTGAAACAAGGCAAAAGACTCATCATTTCATTAATTAAGGAGAAGGTTTAGACATAAGCCACAAATCGGTAAAAACAAAGGAAAAGACTACTCTCACGACATAAGGGTACTCAGATGACTAGCTCCAGCTAACGCTCAAAGATGGGCCTCCTCTTTGATCTTCGCAACGACGGCGGTGGTCGTGTTGTGGAAGACTCTCACGTTTTGCTCCTTCCAAATTTCCCATGAGACAACAAGCATCATAACGGAGACAGTCGCCTTCTTGATGTGGCCTCCAGAGATGATGTTTTGAGCCACCAATCATGAACGGAGACCTCGTGACGCTAAACCCGTAGATGTACTGTGAATGCCAAGCCAAGTGATGATCTCATTCCAGACCCAGACAGTGAACCTACACTGAAAGAGAAGGTGAGGGCGGCGTGCCTTGGTGCTGCCCAGTCACCATGGTCGTGTGGGCGGCGTGGTTGCCGGGGTGTGGCGTTCGGTGGCGGTGATTGTTGGCCAAGGTGAAAACCTGCTCTATCTTCGGACGGACCGGCGGCGGCGAAGATCGTTCCCTTCTTGAAGGCGTCGTCGCGGCTTTCATTGCCCGTCATGCGGCTCCGGGGGAAACTCTGATCCTTGGATCGGGCGGTGGCGGCGCTCCGGCGTCGTATCCTTCCTGAAGGCGCCGCCTTGGATCGCATGGTTCGTCATATGTAGCTTCATATCTTCGGGGCGGTAGTGCTAGGAGTGGTGTTGTTGCGCTCAGCGCCTTTGTATCCTGTCTTGGGTGTGTGCGTGTGTTGCGGTGGCGTGGCGTGTGGTTGTACTGGATGCTTGTGGTTTGGTGCTTTATATATAAAGCGGGGCGAAAGCCTTTTTCGGCAAAGAGAAGGTGAGCAGCTGACTCCTGAACCTGCTTGCAAAAGGGCATAGGCCGCAATTCGGCCATCCCCCCATTGCAACCTATCGGCCGTCCACACGAGATTTTGAATGATCAACCAAGGAAAAAAATTTGCATTTCGGTGGATCCCAAGTTTTCTGGATCATGGGAGAGGTCGCACTGAGAACTTGTCCTGCAAACTATGCCATGTAAGTGGTAGCCAGCGAATATTCATCAATAGAAGTAAATTTCTAATGTATCATGTCTTTTCTGTTCAGGCTAAGACTAACATCTTGTAGCAGCTCCCAAATAGTGGCGAACTCCTGGATATGGGTCAAAGAGAGGCCCTGACTAGTGTCGATCTGTCCGATCCAGAAGTTGTTATCAAACGCCTTGATGACCAAACACGCCTTCCTTTTAGATATCTCAAAGATCTTAGGCGCAATATCTTTGGGTCGGAGACCATTAAGCCATGATGATTCCCAAAAATTTTCCTTTTTGCCATCACCAATGGTCAAGTCGTGAGCGACGCGGAGAGATCCCTATCAGTGTCACAACACGGCATCACCATTCCGGCCCAAGTCTTAGGGGGATCGGCCCACTCGAACCAAAGCCAGCGAAGTAGAAGAGTGGTCGCAAATTTCTCGAGGGTTAGCTCACCCAGGCCACCATAAATCTTGGGCTTGCAGACTAGATTCCAATTAACCTTACATTTGCTGCCAGACACCTTATTGCAGCCTACCCAAAGATAGGCACGTCTCAGGCTTTCGATTTTCTTCCGAACGTCAACTGGGATATCCAGTGGTGTTAGATGATAGATTGCTACCACTTTGACCAAAATGATGCTTCCAGGGGGCAGCCACATGCATAGCCGACCAAGGTGGGAGCTTACCCACAATCTTGTCCTCAAGGTACTGAAGACAGAGGAAGGCCAAGGTACCGCAAAGGGAAAGAGGTCCGGACAGCAGGGAAGGCCTGAAGGATGTCATCAAGGTCGATGTTAGCGCAACGAATGGGCGCAACCAAACTTTTTTTTGGAATTTGTGACCAGGCCAGTGACATCACCAAAGGAGCTCAACGTTGAGGCCAGGAACTGGATGTCCTCCTTGATCGGCGCAACGAGGATAGCTGCATCATCGCATACAAGGGTGCCCGGATCGGATTTCCACGTAGTGGGTGAAGGTTGACTTGCTCGGTGGCCTTAGCGAGGATGCGGTGAAGGGGTTCAATGGCAAGGACAAAAGGCAGGGGGTAGGGGATCTCCCCACCGAAGTCCATGACCATGCCTGATAGGGTCGTGCGCAATACCATTGAGTAACACTCTGGAGGAGACCGTGAATAGAAGAGCAGAAATCCAATCACATAAACGACTTAGGAAATGATGGTGGCGCAATAAATCCACGAGGTAATCTCATCGAAGGATTTTTTTTTTATGTCAAGCTTGAACAGTAGGGTTGGAGATTTGGTACGGTCAAAACGATGGGCCACGTTGCGGACATACATGAAGTTATCATGAATATTTTTTTTAATAAAAGCATTTTGCATGTTGGAAACCAGCGCGGGCATGTGAGGGGCCAGCCGCGTAGCCATCATCTTCTCAGTAATCTTAGCAACCGCATGAATAAGACTTATTGATCGGAAGTCAGAAATGTCCTCCTCCGCTCCATCCTTTTCAGGGATGAGAGCAATGTTGGATGAGTTGAGCCGATTGCGGACATGTAGCTAGATTGACTATATATATATAGCTCAGTGCCGTCATGTCTTTTCCACCTTGGGCCATGCCTATAGGCACATACTTCAGGGTCATGGTATGCATTTGACAAGTTGTGTAGCCTGCAGCTAAAAGCCGTTTTGTCCAGTGTTTTGACATGGCTATATCTCTGCCACTAGCTAGTGTAGCCTAACTAACGGATGTGGTCAGCTGTTTGAATCTAGTACTACTAGAAGCGGCCACAGGTCAAGAAGCAACCGCCTGTACGTAAGTATACGTGGTTGATGATGCAGCTGACGCAATGCGCTCCTTGATAGGATCACATCACCCGACCGGTATGCACGGTGTGCGATTAGAAAAAGCATCGGATGAATCAATCAAATAATCAAATCCAAATGACGGCCGGTGCCGACCGCCGTATAGCGCGCGAGCAGGAGCTAATTTAACAGCAGTCTACCGTCGTCCACATCTTTTTTCTATTTATACTTCACTTTTGTTCGAACGTGACATATTTGTATTGCTTATCCTATCTTCTCTAACGTTGTATAGTTGACTCCTAGAGATATGGTAGGATCAGTTTCCTTGTCACTCAAAACATCCTGTGTATATATTGTGATCGACTCCCTGGAATATAGTTGAGTTACACCAAATATTATCTCTACATGGTATCAGTTTTACCGCGATTTTCTCTCGCTTCCGCACCCCGCAACGGCTGCACCTTCCTCTAGCCGCCGCCGCGCCAACTCCAAAACCCTACCGACGCCGCCGTCGCTACTTCTCCCGTAGCCACCGCCGACGCCTACTCCTCCCCAAACCCCTCAAGCCGCTGCCGCTGCTGCCACCTCTCCCGTAGCTGCCGCCGCTTCCCTTCTCCTCCCTGCCGCCACCACCTTCCTCCCCAAACCCTAAAAGCCGCCGCCACCACCATCTATCTCCTGTAGCCGCCGCTGCCTCCTTCCCAAATACCCATCGCCACCGTCGATCCCTTCCTCCCTTCACCACCACCCAAACCCTAACCACCCGACGCCACCATGGCCAAGGCTGACGCATCCGACGCCGGTTCATTTTCCGGTGCCATGTTCACCTCCGACCGCCTCAACGAGCTTCACATCAAAGACCACGTACCCGTCATCCTCGACCTCGACTCGCCGTCCTACAACGCATGGCGCACCTACTTCGCGCTGCTGTTCCGCTCTTACCGTCTCATCGAGCATGTTGATGGGAGCGTCGACTTCCGCGATATGAAGGACGACGACGAGTGGCTTGCTGTGGACGCCTGCATCGTCAAGTGGCTCTTCCTCACCATCTCCGGCGGCCTCTTCAACATGGTGAACGCCCGTGATCCGTCCGCGTATGCTATGTGGACGCGCCTGTGTGATCTCTTCCTCGACAATCAACTCCAGCGCGTTTTTCTTCAAGGGGAGTTCTTCACTATGCAGCAAAACGATCTTTCGATCGATGAGTACTGCACGCGGCTGAAGGTCCTCGCCGATGAGCTACGCGACGTCGGCATGAACATCGACGACTCCGTCCTCCTCACCAACCTCCTCCGCGGCCTCCACCCCGACCTTGGCCAGTCCGCCGCCAACCTCTCCCTCGTCACGCCGACGTACGCGAAGGCGGTCACATATCTTCGCATGGAGGGAAAGCGTCTCCGTCACACCGCCCGGCAGGCGACCCACGCCGCCCTCCACGTCGGTCTCGCCGCTGGCCACGGCGCTCCGCCAACTCCGCCAGCGCCACGCGCGCTTCCTCTGACCCCTCCACTCGCACCCGCGTCCGCTGGTGGATGCAAGCAGAAGGACTGCGGGGGTCGCGGCCGCAACACCAACACAACGCCGCGCCCTCCCGTGGCAACCGCGGCCGCCCCTCCTCCGCCGTGGCTCTCGGGGTATAATCCCTGGACGGGGGTTGTGCATGCTTACTCCATGCCCGTTCCCCGCCCTCCCGCTCCTTGCATCCTCGGGCCGCGGCCGTCTTCTCATCAGGCGCTGCTGACCGCGCCGGCTCCTGCGGCATACGGCAATGCCGTGGCCTACAGTGGCCCCTCGGCCTACGACGGTCACTCAGGATACGTCGCATATGGCGGAGCCCCTCCGGTCTACGACCCGGTGCTCCTCTCCGCTCTTCATGCTGCCCCCTCGCCGAGCACCTACAACGGGGGCGGCGATTGGTACATGGACACCAGCGCCGCCGCTCACATGGCCTCCAACCCCGGTATCCTATCCCGTGCCTTCCCATATCCCTTCAACTCCCGCATCGTGGTGGGTGATGGCTCCTCTCTTCCCATCACTCATCACGGTTCATCCTCTCTTCCGTTTCCCTCTTCGTCTCTTACTCTTAATAATGTGCTTGTTTCACCGTCCTTAATCAAAAACCTATGTTCTGTTAAAACTCTTACTCGTGAAAATCCTGTCACTGTTGAGTTTGACGCTCTTGGTTTCTCTATCAAGGATGCTCGCGCCCGGAGGGTTCTGCACCGATGTGATTCCCCCGATGATCTCTACCCATGTGGTCCTACGACGAGTGGCGGCCCAGTTGCTCTTCATGCCGATGTCTCGCTTTGGCACGCTCGACTTGGCCATCCCGGCGCCGACGCTCTTCACAAAGTTTTGAGCACCTTTTCTTTTTCATGTAATAAATCGGCGGTTCATACATGTCATGCTTGCCGCATAGGAAAACACGTTCGCTTGCCGTTTTCTTCGTCTACATCAATAGCCACTTTTCCTTTCGATGTTATTCATTGTGATGTTTGGACATCTCCAGTGCCTAGTAATTCGGGCTTATCATATTATCTTGTGATTTTAGATGATTTTTCTCACTTCACTTGGACTTTTCCGCTACGCCGTAAATCTGACGTCGCCTCCACTCTCCATGCTTTTTATGCTTACGTCCACACCCACTTCCATCGCACCATTGCTCATCTTCAAACGGATAACAGAAAAGAATTTGATAACCTCTCCATTCGACATCTTCTCTCCACTCATCGCACTGTTTTCCGCCTTACATGTCCATACACCTCCCAACAAAACGGTCGCGCCGAACGTGTTCTTCGCACCCTCAATGAGAGTGTTCGTGTGCTGCTTTTTCATCCACACATGCCCTCCCGGTTTTGGCCCGACGCTCTTGCCACCGCCACTCTCCTTCTCAACATCCGGCCATGCAAACCGCGATGGAGCTATACACCTCATCATCTTTTATTCGGGTCTCCCCCATCCTATGACGATCTTCATGTCTTTGGTTGCTTGTGTTACCCCAACATCACCGCCACCGCCCCACATAAGCTTGCGCCTCGGCCTCTCGCTTGTGTCTTTCTCGGCTATCAACCAAACACCGAAGGATTTCGCTGCTATGACCCGGTTTCTCGTCGCGTGTTGGTCTCACGGCATGTTTACTTTGATGAGGTTGTTTTTTCTTTTGAGCAGGCTACACCGACACCAACTCCGTCTTCGAATGATCTCCATCGACGGCCTCGTGGAGCCCTTGCACTTCCTCCGCCACGACCCCGTGCACCTCTGACGGGTCCTTCGGCGGCTCAGGCGGAGCCGGCCTCGCCCCTCCAGGCCTCGGCTCCCTCTGGTCTGGTTGGCTCAGGCGGAGCTGGCCTCATCCCTCTGGGTTTCGGCGCCCGCCCTCTCTGGCCTGGCCCAGGAGGCGTCTCGGTCGGGCCCTCTCCCGCTTCGACCGCACCCACGTTGGAGGCGGCCTTGCCCGCCCCCGCGTCGCCTGCGGCCTTGATGTCTACTACACAACCTTCTTCTTGTAGACGTTGTTGGGCCTCTAAGTGCAGAGGTTTGTTGGACAGTAGCAAATTTCCCTCAAGTGGATGACCTAAGGTTTATCAATCTGTGGGAGGCATAGGATGAAGATGGTCTCTCTCAAACAACCCTGCAACCAAATAACAAAGAGTCTCTTGTGTCCCCAACACACCCAATACAATGGTAAATTGTATAGGTGCACTAGTTCGGCGAAGAGATGGTGATACAAGTGTTCTCAAATCCTTAAAAACTCAATCCGATAAGATAACTTCAAAGGGAAAACTCAATCCATTACAAGAGAGTAGAGGGGGAGAAACAACATAAGATCCAACTATAATAGCAAAGCTCGCGATACATCAAGATCGTATCACCTCAAGAACACGAGAGAGAGATCAAACACATAGCTACTGGTACATACCCTCAGCCCCGAGGGTGAACTACTCCCTCATCGTCATGGAGAGCGCCGGGATGATGAAGATGGCCACCGGTGAGGGTTCCCCCCTCTGGCAGGGTGCCGGAACAGGGTCCCGATTGGTTTTTGGTGGCTATAGAGGCTTGCGGCGGCGGAACTCCCGATCTATTCTGTTCCCTGATGGTTTTAGGGTATATGGATATATATATATATATATATATAGGCGAAAGAAGTCGGTCGGGGAAGCCACGAGGGGCCCACGAGGGTGGAGGGCGCGCCCCCTGCCTCGTGCCTTCATCGTTGCTTCCCTTACATACACTCCAAGTCTTCTAGATTGCTTCCGTTCCAAAAATAACTCTCCCGAAGGTTTCATTCCATTTGGACTCCGTTTGATATTCCTTTTCTGCGAAACACTGAAACAAGGAGAAAAACAGAAACTGGCACTGGGCTCTGGGTTAATAAGTTAGTCCCAAAAATAATATAAAAGTGCATAGTAAAGCCCATTAAACATCCAAGATGGATAATATGATAGTATGAATACTTCATAAATTATAGATACATTGGAGACGTATCAGCATCCCCAAGCTTAATTCCTGCTCGTCCTCGAGTAGGTAAATGATAAAAGAAAGAATTTATGAAGTGTGAATGCTAGCAGGTGCACAAGTTTGATCAATGATAATTTCAATCACCTTTTCTAGCATCATTATATGTCATAACAGTAGCTCATATCATAAAACTTTGCATGATCAAGTAACAAACTATTCACATGTTAAAGTGTAGATCATAAACTTTCTTGAAAACTAACAAACCGTGTTATCAGTCATCAAACAATTGCAATTCATCTTATTTTCAGGAAGAGTCTATGTCAGAGCTTTGATTCAGCAAACTTCACATACTCAACTATCATTTAGTCTTCCATGATTGCTACCACTCAAAGCATATTTTTAGAACAAATAGTATTCATCGAACACAGAGAAAGATAGGGGCTTAATGTTTCGCCTCCCAACCTTTTACCTCAAGGGTAATGTCAACAATAATAATTCATGCTCAAATATATTTGAATGGCCATATATGCTTAGATCTTTCCATCACATGATGCTTGCCAACTAAAGAGTGGGTTGGAATGAGAAGGAATACTACTGACTCTTGCATAAAAGTAAAAGATAGGCCCTTCGCAGAGGGAAGCAGGGATTTGCAGAGGTGCCAGAGCTCGAAGCAAAAACAGAGATGAAAATAATTTTGAGAGGTATGCTTTCATTTTCAACATAACGACCAAGAGTTCCCAATATCTTCCATACTAGATACATTATAGGCGGTTCCCACGCAGAAAGGTAAAAATTTTACTCCCCCTCCACCAACATTAACACTCCACGGCTTGTCCGAAACAACGGGTGCCGTCCAACTATCAACATTCCTAGGGGAGTTTTGTTTAAATTATTTGCGAATTTATTTTTGATCTTTTGATCATACGACTGGGCATCCCAATTACCAGCCATTTTCTCGTGAATGATGAGCGGAGTCCACTCATCGTGAGAATAACCCACCTAGCATGGAAGATACTGACAGCCCCTAGTCGCTACATGAGCATTCGGGCATACAAAATAGATTATTATTTGAAGGTTTAGAGTTTGGCACATGCAAATTTACTTGGAACGGCAGGTAAATACCGCATATAGGTAGATATGGTGGACACTCATGGAAGAAACTTGATTCAAGGAATTTGGATGCACAAGCAGTATTCCCGCTTAGTACAAATATTTTGGCTAGCAAAGGATTCTAAATAGCAAGCACCACATGTTAGAGGATCCATAACAATATAACTTCTATACAAATATACCCAAGCATAACTCATTATGTTGTCTTCCTTGTCCAACTTCAACTAATTTGCTCAGGTTTGAAAATAATTAATGGGGATCACAATCATAGAAGATGTCCAAGATAGTATAATTATATGTGAAATCTCTCTTCCTTCAATATTCTTTCATGAATTGTTCAAGTGACCAATACAATGTTTGCTAACCTTCAAAAAATTTACCACCTCTACTTCTTATATGTGAAGGCATTACTCCCCATGGGAAAGGCATATGAAACATATATAATTTCAGATTTATGACATTCAAATCATTCAACCATTTACTCATAGGGTATAAGTGAAGCACACGAGTAAATGACAAACTACTCCAAAAAGATATAAGTGAAGATCAATGAGTAGTTAAATAATTATGTAGCTATGTGAAGACTCTCTCTCATTTAAGAATTTCAGATCTTGGTATTTTATTCAAATAGCAAGCAAAACAAAATAAAATGACATTTCAAGGATAGCACTCATCATGTGAAGAAGTTAAAACTTAGGCTCAACCGATACTAACCGATAATTGTTGAAGAAGAAAGGTGGGATGCCTACCGGGGCATCCCCAAGCTTAGATGCTTGAGACTTTTTGAAATATTATCTTGGGGGTGCCTTGGGCAACCCCAAGCTTGAACTTTTGCGTCTCCTTAATTCCTTTTATATCACGGTTTCCTAAATCTCGAATGCTTCATCCACACCAAACTCAACAAGAACTCGTGAGATAAGCTAGTATAAACAAATGCAAAAACCTTATCGTACTCTACTGTAGCAAATCACTAAAATTATTATTCAACATTGCATACTAAATGCCTCTGCATATTTAATAGTCCTATCCTCAAATAGAATCATTAAACAAGCAAACATAACAGCAATCTGCCTAAACATGACAGTCTGTAAAGAATGCAGCAAGATCCATACTTCCCTAGCTCCAAAAATTATGAAATAAAATTCCCACTGTAGTAAATTTATCAGAGCTTATTATGCAAAATGTTTCAACATTTTATCACATTCTGACTTTTCTAGAGAATTTTTGCAACAGCGATAAACTTTCTGTTTTGAAACAGCAACATGTATACTTGCAAAATAAGCATGGTAAAAGCTATCCTTGACATTTTTATTGAAACTAGAGATGCAAAACACTATTCTAAATAACAGCAAGCAAAGACTAACAAAAGAAAATGACGCTCCAAGCAAAACACATATCATGTGGTGAATAAAAATATAGCTCCAAGTAAAGTTATCGATGAATGAAGACGAAAGAGGGGATGCCATCCGGGGCATCCCCAAGCTTAGGCTCTTGGTTGTCATTCAATATTACCTTGGGGTGCCTTGGGCATCCCCAAGCTTAGGCTCTTGCCACTCCTTATTCCGTAGTCCATCGAATCTTTACCCAAAACTTGAAAACTTCACAACGCAAAACTTAACAGAAAATCTCGTGAGCTCCGTTAGCGAAAGAAAATAAAACACCACTTCAAGGTACTGTAATGAACTCATTCTTTATTTGTATTGGTGTTAAACCTACTTATTCCAACTTCTCTATTGTTTATAAACTAGTTTACTAGCCATAGAGTCATCAAAATAAGCAAATAACACACGAAAAACAGAATCTGTCAAAAACAGAACAGTCTGTAGTAATCTGTAACTAAAGCAAACTTCTGGAACTCAGAAAAATCTAGCAAAATAGGACGATCTAGATAATTTGTTTATTGATCTACTGCAATTGGAATCAGTATTTTATCACGTTCTGCTGATTTTTAACAATTGTTTTCGTGAATAGAAAGTTTCTGGAATTTTCAACAAGATCAAATAACTACTCCCTCCGTAAACTAATATAAGAGCGTTTAGAATACCAAAGTAGTGATCTAAACGCTCTTATATAAGTTTACAGAGGGAGTATCACACAAGAAGATCCTATAGGTCTTACTTGGCACAAACACTAATTAAAACATAAAACCACATCTAACCAGAGGCTAGATGATTTATTTATTACTAAACAGGAACAAAAAGCAAGGAAAAAGGTAAACTTGGGTTGCCTCCCAACAAGCGCTAACGTTTAACGCCCCTAGCTAGGCATGATGATTTCAATGATGCTCACATAAAAGATAAGAATTGAAACATAAAGAGAGCATCATGAAGAATATGACTAGCACATTTAAGTCTAACCCACTTTCTATGCATAGGGATTTTGTGAGCAAACAACTTATGGGGACATGAAAGAACTAGCATAGGAAAGCAAAACAAGCATAGCTTCAAGATTTACAACACATAGAAAGGAAACTTGATATTATTGCAATTCCTACAAGCATATGTTCCTCCCTCATAATAATTTTCAGTAGCATCATGAATGAATTCAACCATATAACCATCACATAAAGCATTCTTTTCATGATCTACTTGCATAGAAATTTTACTACTCTCCACATAAGCAAATTTCTTCTCATGAATAGTAGTGGGAGCAAACTCAACAAAATAACTATCATGTGATTGAAAATTAATATCAAGATGACAAGTTTCATGGTTATCATTATTCTTTATAGCATATGTGTCAACACAATAATCATCATAGTTAGGAGGCATCCTTTCATCATAGTAAATTTGCTCATCAAAACTTGGGGGACAAAAAATATCATCTTCATCAAACATAGCTTCCCCAAGCTTGTGGCTTTGCATATCATTAGCATCATGGATATTCAAGGAATTCATACTAACAACATTGCAATCATGCTCATCATTCAAAGATTTAGTGCTAACCATTTTAATGCATTCTTCCTCTAGCAATTGAGCACAATTATCGGAATCCTTATTTTCACGAAAGATATTAAAAAGATGAAGCATATGAGGCACCCTTAATTCCATTTTTTGTAGTTTTCTTTTATAAACTAAACTAGTGATAAAACAAGAAACTAAAAGATTCGATTGCAAGATCTAAAGATATACCTTCAAGCACTCACCTCCCCGGCAACGGCGCCAGAAAAGAGCTTGATGTCTACTAC
This sequence comes from Aegilops tauschii subsp. strangulata, assembly GCF_002575655.3. Taxonomy (NCBI): domain Eukaryota; kingdom Viridiplantae; phylum Streptophyta; class Magnoliopsida; order Poales; family Poaceae; genus Aegilops; species Aegilops tauschii. The sequence continues at coordinate 9,095,286 of NC_053039.3, forward strand.
ACAACCTTCTTCTTGTAGACGTTGTTGGGCCTCCAAGTGCAAAGGTTTGTAGGACAGTAGAAAATTTCCCTCAAGTGGATGACCTAAGGTTTATCAATCCGTGGGAGGCGTAGGATGAAGATGGTCTCTCTCAAACAACCCTGCAACCAAATAACAAAGAGTCTCTTGTGTCCCAAACACACCCAATACAATGGTAAATTGTATAGGTGCACTAGTTCGGCGAAGAGATGGTGATACAAGTGCAATATGGATGGTAGATATAGGTTTTTGTAATCAGAAAATATAAAAACAGCAAGGTAACTAATGATAAAAGTGAGCGTAAAGGGTATTGCAATGCTAGGAAACAAGGCCTAGGGTTACTAGTGCAAGTTCTCTCAACAATAATAACATACTTGGATCATATAACTATCCCTCAACATGCAACAAAGAGTCACTCCAAAGTCATTAATAGCGGAGAACAAACGAAGAGATTATTGTAGGGTACGAAACCACCTCAAAGTTATTCTTTCTGATCAATCTATTCAAGAGTCCGTAGTAAAATAACACGAAGCTATTCTTTCCGTTCAATCTATCCTAGAGTTCATACTAGAATAACACCTTAAGACACAAATCAACCAAAACCCTAATGTCACCTAGATACTCCAATGTCACCTCGAGTATCCGTGGGTATGATTATACGATATGCATCACACAATGTCAGATTCATCTATTCAACCAACACAAAGTACTTCAAAGAGCGCCCCAAAGTTTCTACCGGAGAGTCAAGACGAAAACGCATGCCAACCCCTATGCATAGGTTCATGGGCGGAACCCGCAAGTTGATCACCAAAACATACATTAAGTGGATCATGTGATATCCCATTGTCATCACAGATAAGCACGGCAAGACATACATCAAGTGTTCTCAAATCCTTAAAGACTCAATCCGATAAGATAACTTCAAAGGGAAAACTCAATCCATTACAAGAGAGTAGAGGGGGAGAAACATCATAAGATCCAACTATAATAGCAAAGCTCGCGATACATCAAGATCGTATCACCTCAAGAACACGAGAGAGAGAGATCAAACACATAGCTACTGGTACATACCCTCAGCCCCGAGGGTGAACTACTCCCTCCTCGTCATGGAGAGCGCCGGGATGATGAAGATGGCCACCGGTGAGGGTTCCCCCTCCGGCAGGGTGCCGGAACAGGGTCCCGATTGGTTTTTGGTGGCTACAAAGGCTTGCGGCGGCGGAACTCCCGATCTATTCTGTTCCCCGATGGTTTTAGGGTATATGGACATATATAGGCGAAAGAAGTCGGTCAGGGAAGCCACGAGGGGCCCACGAGGGTGGAGGGCGCGCCCCCCTACCTTGTGCCTTCCTCGTTGCTTCCCTTACGTACACTCCAAGTCTTCTGGATTGCTTCTGTTCCAAAAATAACTCTCCCAAAGGTTTCATTCCGTTTGTACTCCGATTGATATTCCTTTTCTGCGAAACACTGAAACAAGGAGAAAAACAGAAACTGGCACTGGGCTCTGGGTTAATAAGTTAGTCCCAAAATAATATAAAAGTGCATAGTAAATCCCATTAAACATCCAAGATGGATAATATAATAGCATGAATATTTCATAAGTTATAGATACGTTGGAGACGTATCAGGCCTCGCCTGCCGCCTCATCCGTCTCGGCCGCGATTTCATCTTCGCCACCCGCGGCCTCGCCCGCGGTCCTGTTGCCGTCACCCGCGGTCGTCCCCGCAGACGCCTCTTCGCCACCCGCGGCCTCGCCCGCGGTCTTGACGCCGCCGTCTGCGGTCTCGTCTGAGGCCTCGACCGCTGCCTCACCCGCTGTTTCTCCCGCGGCCACGCCTTCGTCCTCTTCCGTGGTTGTGCCTCCACCTCGACGCCGGGCTTGGCCCCCGCCTCCGCCGCCTCATCATTCCATGATGACGCGTGCTAAAGACGGGATCCATCAGCCGAACCCTCGCTACCACAACCTCAGCGTCACGATCATCTCTCCAGTACCGCGCTCGGTGCGTTCTGCACTGAGTGATCCGCATTGGCTAGCGGCTATGCGTGCTGAGTATGATGCTCTCGTCGCCAACCGGACCTGGACGTTGGTTCCTCGCCCCCTGGTGCCAACATTATCACCGGCAAGTGGGTTTCTCGGCATAAGCTTCTTCCCGATGGCTCTCTGGACAGGTACAAGGCCCGCTGGGTTGTTCGTGGTTTTGCACAACGTGCCGGTGTTGACTTCTCGGAGACCTTCTCCCCGGTCGTCAAACCCGCCACGATTCGTGTTGTTCTTCAGCTCGCTGCATCTCGCCACTGGCCTGTTCATCAGCTCGACATCAACAACGCTTTCCTGTATGGTCATCTTCAGGAGCGTGTTCTCTGTCAGCAGCCTACTGGTTTTGTCAATCCCTCTCGGCCTGATGATGTTTGCTTGCTATCACGGTCTCTGTACGGTCTGAAGCAGGCACCCCGTGCGTGGTATCAACGCATTGCAGCATTCCTCACTGCTCTCGGTTTTCGCAGCACCACCTCCGACACGTCGCTGTTTGTGCTTCACCGAGCTGATCATGTCGCCATGCTTCTTCTATATGTTGATGATATTGTCATCATCGCCTCTCGGGCGGACTTACTTCGCGACATCATCGGTCGTCTTGGTTCTGAGTTTCGGCTTAAGGATTTGGGTGCTCTGCACTTCTTCCTCGGCATCAATGTGCGACGTGACACTTCCGGGTTTTTTCTTCATCAAGGACAGTCTGCTCTTGATCTCTTGGATCGTGCTGGTATGAACGATTGCAAACCTGCTCCTACTCCTGCCGAGGCCAAGCCGAAGCTCTCTGCCACTGCTGGACAACCTGTCACGGATGCCGCCCTCTACCGCAGTATTTTTGGTGCTCTTCAGTACCTCATGCTCACCCGACCAGACATTCAGTTCGCCGTGCAGCAGGTTTGCCTGCACATGCACTCGCCTCGTGATGTTCACTAGTCCTTGGTCAAGCGCATTCTCCGGTACATTCGTGGCAGACCGACATTCGGTCTTCGTCTTCGCGCCTCCGCCTCCACTGAGCTCTTTGCTTACACTGATGTGGATTGGGCCGGATGCCCCGACACTCGACGATCTACGTCGGGATATTGTGTCTTCTTCGGTGAATCTCTCATCTCATGGTCCTCTAAGCGGCAGCCTACCGTCTCCCGCTCGAGTGTTGAGGCTGAGTACCGTGCCGTTGCCAACGTTGTTGCCGAGACATGTTGCTTACGGCAACTACTTGGCGAACTTCAGGTCTCCATCCCGAAAGCTACGGTGGTTTTCTGTGATAATGTTTCGGCCACCTATCTCGCAGCGAATCCGGTGCAGTATAAGCGCACCAAGCACATTGAGCTTGATTTCACTTCGTTCGCGATAAGGTTCAGTTGGGTCAGCTTCGTGTTCTTCATGTACCGACCACCCAACAGTTTGCCGACATTATGACCAAGGGGCTTCCAACCGCTGCATTCCAGGACTTCCATTCCAGTCTTTGCATCGCCGACGCCGACGCTTCGACTGCGGGGGGTGCTGAACGTGACATATTTGTATTGCTTATCCTATTTTCTTTAGCCTTGTATAGTTGACTCCTAGAGATATGGTAGGATTAGTTTCCTTGTCACGTAAGACATCCTGTGTATATATTGTGACCGACTCCCTGAAATATAATTGAGTTGCACCAAATATTCTCTCTATAACTTTAGTTGCAGATCAGTTGCAGCCGAATCAAAGCCTAGTAAATTAACATACGAACCCAACGCTAGAGCAAACGAGCGAGCGAGAATGGATCGTACGCCGTGACTTTTCTTGGTTAGTACCGTGTCCTTCGAGACCATGAAACTAGTATAGGTTCATCATTTTGATAAAAGGCTAGCTTTACACAAGAAAGAATGCACCGGAGATGTCTTTCTTCTTCGGAGACGACAGAAATTTAGGGCGTGCATCTAGGACGTGTTTGGTTGCCCACAAAATTGCAACCAGGTCTGTGGGATGCAACATCTTCTTAGTGTTGGGCTATTTGGTTCCTCGATTATACTGTTGGGTCTGTATAGCATGGTTCTTAAAGCACCCCTCAGCCTGGCTCGTTAAAAACGTTCGAATCGGCAGTTTCTAGCGAGTCAGCCCTGAGCGATACTTTGGAGCGCACTTCTGTGGTTCGCTGGGATTGTATTTGCACCTAATCACCTGTGCTTAATCGTGACTCTGTCTATTTCTTTCCCTCTCCCGATTCCCACCCACCCATCGCCGCCGCCCCATCTCTATGTCATCCAACCAACAACGGGCTCTCGCCGTCGCCGTTGCTCCTCCGCCGCGAGACGGAGGAGTACGACCGCAGGCAGGCGCTCCTCCGTCGCGGGCTGTCCTCCGGCTCCTCCGCCGCGGGCAGCTCCTCCGCCGGTGCCTCGAGCTCGCAGACAGCTCTCATGCCGGTCAAAAGAGAGCCGGAGGAGCTACCGCCGCTCCGCGCGGTGAAGAGGGAGCCGGAGGCGGAGCCAGAGCTCTATCGAAATCGTGAGCATCAACATGTAGGTTCCAGATCTAAACGGTAGTATCAGGGCCCTTAGCTAGTGTTCTTGAGAAATGACCGGGTCTGGCCCATTCCTCAAAATATGTTTTTACAGGATCCCTATCCACAGCAATTTTTACTTCTAGTTCCGGCGAACGAAAATCATTAAGTCCTCCTCTTTTCGGACAAGAAATACAAAGATACCGGGGCATCATTGGGCCGGGGAATTACCTCCCCCCGGCGGAGGCAGACGTCATGGAGGCCGCCGTCATCGCGTGCTCTGCGCGGGAGGAGGAGGCGGAGCAGCACCGTCGACGGGACGCCGACATCGACAGAATCTTCCTCAAGCAGGGGATCGCGGCGGCGCAGGAGTTCGCAGCCAACATGGAAGAGTGGCGCCTCGTAGCCAAGAAGCAAGACGAGGTCTACGTCGACTTCGTCTTCGACGACAAGGACTGAGCTCCTCCGCTGCCGCAGCGTCGCCGCCGCAATCCCCCCAGCTTCGGTGAGCCCAATTTTGTAATTAGGGTTTACGGTGTCGCCTGCTCCTCTAAGTATTAGTTGTAAAAATTCTACTTTATATGACTTTTTAAGATGATCAAGTGCTAGTAGTTCTACTGTACTAGTTTAATTTCTCGCGCGATTGTGTGATTTCAAATTTTGAGGGTTCGTATTCGGTTGCTATTCTGTCGCGGCTGTTTTCGGCCCATATGCGAAGATAGCCGCGAACTGTAAACGCGCTATAAGGGTTTGCGATATTAAGAGTCTGCTAGAGATGCTCTAATATTTCAATCAGAGTCTGTGCTAGCTCTTTCAGGTGCACCTAGTTCTTCTTCCAAAAGATGTTAAAAAAAGTTTTGAGCAGCACATAATTCTTCTTCTTCTAGGCACCAACTAGAAGTTCTCCTCTTTTTATAATTCCTTTCCGAGTTCTTGTTCGGGATGTAGGTCCTAGAAGTACCGGAAATGAGAGGGGGGCGGGGGGCATTGTTACATTTGTCAGCAAACCGAAGTATTCCCTCCGTGTAGTGTCAAAAAATGATCTTATATTATAGGATGGAGGAAGTACAAAATATAGTTAGGAAAAATGTCTGAAGATGGGAGCAGTAGAGGATCAATTACTTTTTTTAGATGACATGTACAGTTACTTGGCCTTTTAAGCCTAGATGCAGGTAAATCAACTTCACCATTTATACCTATAATATAATAAAGGGGCTATTGCTTCTCGTTGTACGTCACCGAAGATGCCCCCAAAATTACAAAATATTATATTACCCACTGATGCCACCTATAAGTGATAAAAAAATGTTTCACACAGGGGAATCACCACCTGGGCCGGCCTCTATAATGCGCTCTGCGCGCTGGGAGAAGACACAACACGCCTCTTTGGGCCCGCCCATGTTCCGGCGGCCTGTTTTATTAAATTTCTTTATTTTTTAACTGTTTCTGTTTTCATTTTTTTCTACCTTAAATAATTTGGGACTTCAAAAAAGTTCTGACAATTAAGAAAATAAGAATTTTGAAATAAGAGGTTTAATAAATCATAAAATGTTTGTGGATTCAAAAATTGTTTGCGAATTTGTAAACAAATGTTTGCTTCTTTAAAAAAGTTCAAAATATTGAAACCAAATGTTTGGGAAATCAAAAAATGTTCATGATTTAAAAAAAAATGGTATTAATTTTTTTAATGAAATTGAAGAAAATGCCGCCAATTTAAAAAATGTACATGAATGGAATATATCCTAAAAATTCAAAAATTGCTCTTGACTTAAAAAATATTTTATTCATTCATAAAATGATCGCTGATTCAAAAAAAAGATCATGCATTTCTGAAAATGTTCGTTAAATAAAAAAATTATGAATTTCAAAAGTTCCGCCAATTTCCAAAAAAAATGTCCGTCGGTTATAGAAATGTTCGCCGATTCAAGAAAATTGTTTAAAAGATGTTCAGAATCTCGATGTAGTTTTTATTATATTTGTGGTGTTTTAATCTTAGATGAAGTTTTATAGACCTAAATACTTTTCAAAAAAATAAAACTCCATCAGCTGTTCAATCTAGAGCCCGTAACAGGTCAAGGAAAGAGAGGGAGGGCCATTGATGCCATCGCCCCTGCATGTCGGAACGAGATCCTCTCAGGCCAGCCATAGTGGGGGTAATTTAGATAGTAACTTAACATATCCCGAGACAATTTTGCTTATGTGGCAAGTATTTAATGAGGAAAGAGGTGCTTGTGGTAACATAATATGTTACAGTAACATAGCGCTTCCCGAGGCAAAATAAGTCTATGAGCTAATAAATAAAATCATCTATGTCACTACTACTATATTACTTTGCACTATGGAGATAGTAACTTAGACTAATGTCATATGCATGACACTAGTATAAGTTACTACCCACTATGACCAGCCTCACATAGCTGATGCCTTGGGACGCGGCTTGAGCGTCCACCAGGCAAGTGGCCATGCCTCATTCGAGAGCCGCCTCGCGCCGCCGAAAAGCGTGTAGGTGCACAATATGTGTAATTTTCTTTGTTTCGGGGAAACAAAGCATGTGTCTTCTCAAGAATATGCAGATCGAGCACTAACTACAAAGGAGCGTGTAGGTATTCTTTAATACAATCTTCATTGTCTTTGGTCTGTTTTTAGTCTGGCACGCGCAGCAAACCTAATATTCCAGCCCATCTTCAATGGATCAGAAGCTAGCCTTTCTTCAGGTCTTTCCGGAAGGACAAGTAAATAAGATAAAGTTGGGGTGTTCCTCTGCCTCCTCTCCAAGGAAAGCTTAGGGTTCCTCTGTCTCCCGCCGGCATCATCGCCGGTCCGCTTCGTCTTCGGTGGACTTAGGGCCATGGCGGCGCGGTGGATCCCGGCCCTTGCCGGCGGGAGGGCTCTGTTTTTAGATGTTTCTTCAAGTTTTGTTAGGATTTTTGTCTTGCCCAGGAAGACGAGACAGCGGTGACTCTCTGAAGATGGAATAAGATCCTCCCCGCCTAGCCCTTGTTTCGGTGGTGTGCCTAACATCGTCGGTGGACGTGTGGAGGTGTGTCTCCGGCAAATCTATTCTTTGTGTATTTGCTCGGGTCTGGTTGTAGTTCGTCTACGTTTGTGTCTCTTCAGGTTGGATCCTTTCGATCTATGCTACCCTTCATCGGCGACGGTTGCCGTTCTGCTGCGCTGGTCCTATGGGGCCTTAGCACGACGACTTCCCGACTGTCTACTACAACAAGTCTTTCCGGGCTCCGGCGAGGGAGGGGCGATGACGATGCCGTGCCTTCGGCTCGCATCAATGTTTGTAGTCGTCGCTAGGTGGTCTACGGGCCTGAATTTAATTTTTTTTATTTCTGGTGTTCGCTGTCTTGTCATGATTGAAGATGAATAGATTCAAAGTTTTCTCGTAAAAAAAAAAGATAAAGTTGGGTTTCATTCCTAAAAAAAAGATAAAGCCGGGTTTGATCGTGTGCTCCCCTCGCAGGCAGGCCAACTCTTTGTAAATACTTTGTGTCCTCTTTTTTCTTTTTTCTTTTTTGCGAGGAAAAGGAAATTCATACATCAAGGGGCAGCCAAGTCTGCATTCCAAAGGTCGGGTACGTCATCTGGTCCTGAACGAAGTCACACCGCGGTGCGCTTCTTTATTCTACCATAATTTGCTAAAAAGTGACTAACAATGTTTTGTTCTCTTATAACTTGCTTGACTATGAATTCCCTCTGATCCTGAAAGAAGCAACGCTTTAATCTCCTGCACCATCATCACGTATGCGGATCTGTCCTCTCCCTGTTCGGTGGTCATCTTGACCAATTCTGAACAATCTGAATGAATCATAATAGGCAAAGATGACCATTGGATTGCTAATTGTTGAGTATAAGGATTATTAGAAAGTATATGATAGATTAGGATTTGGTCCCGCCTTGTCTTGTACTCTAAGTTGGTCTTTGTACTTCTATATAAATGCCCACGAGGCTCAAGCAATACAATGAACTATTTCATCAATCCTCTCTCTTCCTTCTAACATGGTATCAGCCTAATCATGATCCAAACCCTAGCCGCCGCCGCTTCCGCACCCGCGCGCCGCCCCTGGGGCGGTCGGCCTCCATGACCGCCGCCGGGGGCCGCGCCGCCCAAACCTAGGGTTCGTCCGCCGGCCGTGTTGGCCGGCTGCCCTAGAGAGTCTTTTTTCCCGATCTTTTGATCCGGGTTTTCTCGCTCTCGCCGGTCGCTTTGATCGGCGTCTACTTTTTGATTTTCCGGTCTATGTGATCTGGTTTGCGTCGCCCACCGCCGCCGTCGACCCCGTGCGCCACTACTCCAACACCGGCGCGATTGGTCGGCTTCTTCACCGACCCAGCGGCTTCGCGCGTCGTCCGCGCGTCTGCCCGTCGGTCGCCCCGACCCGGCGGCCTCGCGTCATGCGGCAGCCCTTTACCGCCGCCGTTCGCGTGACGGCCCGCCCGTCGATCTACGCCGGCCGTCACCGCCCTGCTCCGACCGGGACTCCTGCATCACCCCGACCCGGCGGCCTCGCGCCATGCGGCCGCCAATCATAGCCGCCCTGCCGCCCACCGCCGCCGGCTTCATCTCGGACTCCGCCGCCACCGCGCCTCCACCGAGCGGCGTCCCCGACCTCGCGGGCGATCGGATTGATCGCCCGCCCGCCGCCGCGATCCGCCTCATCTACGTCGTGCGACCGACCTAGCCCGTCGGTTGCCCGCACCTCCGCAGGCCCCGTGAAGACCGTCCCGATTTCAGCATGCCCCTCTACCGATCGAGCAATGGGCTGCCGCTGCGTCGCCCCGTCGGGCCACAGCGCCGCCGCCCCGTGGTTCTTCTTCCGGCTGCACCGACCCGCGTCACCGCTGCGTCGCCCCTTCGGGCCGTAGTACCGCGGCCCGCGGTCCACCGCCGCCCAGAGGCCGTCCGCTCCAGGTCGTCCCCGTGGCCGCACCGACCCTTGCGTCGCCACTGCGTCGCCCCGTCGGGTCGTACCGAGCGTGGCACGCGGTCGACGCCGCCGTCCCGAGGCCGTCCCCACGGTTGCACCGACCCGCGCTCCTCCGCCGCGCCGCCCCTTCGGGCTGTCGCGCCGCAGCCCGCGGTCCCTACCGCCGCCCCGAGGTCTTCCCGCCATCGCCCCGACCAGCCTGCCGCCGCCGCATCGCCCCTTCGGGCCGTAGCACCGCGGCCCGCGGTCCGCTCCGCCGTCACCGCGCGTCGACCTCCCCTGGTATGCGCCACGCCGTCTCCCTAGGCGCGGGAACGCCACCGTCCGCGCCGGTCTTCCACACGCTGTCAGGGTTCTTCGCCTACTTCGAGCACCGCCGCCGCACTCCTAACCTAGCCGTCGCCGCCGCCGTCGCTCTTCTTTGGCCGCCGCCGCCGCTACCTTCGTAGCCGCCACCGCCGCCCGTCCACCCCCTTCGTCTTCGTCCGCCTACGCATGCCCGGTGCTGGCAACACCGGTGCGTGCCTTCGTCCACGATGTGTCCCCGGGCTTGGCAAACCTGCCGCGACGCGTCGTCAACAACATTTTCTTCCCGACGCACCCCTACTTCGACACCACTGCGCCCATGCTAACTCGGCGCCCCCTTGCGCCCGCAGTTCCACGGCGACTTCCCCGACACCGGCTACCCCGACTCGACATCGACCACGGCATTCTTCGCTCCGCTACCTCGACCACGGCTCCACCACCCACGCTCTCGGCTACATCGACAAACGGCACAAAGGGCTACCGCCTTGCTTGAGCAACCTCGTCGGTTGTCACTCCAGCCACGACTCCGCGATGCGTCGGCCGTTACGACTGTGGGAGGGTGTCCGTTGGCTTGCCTTCGGATTCTTCTCCAGTCTCACCGTCTGCGTCGCTACCATTGTGACTGCGGGGGGATGTTGAGTATAAGGATTATTAGAAAGTATAGGATAGACTAGGATTTGGTCCCGCCTTGTCTTGTACTCCAAGTTGGTCTTTGTACTCCTATATAAATGCCCACGAGGCTCAAACAATACAATGTATTCCACCAATCCTCTCTCTCCCTTCTAACACTAATGATACACCTTCCAAGCATGCAGCAATTTCAGATTCCGAGGGCGAAGCACACTGCCGTAGCTCTTGGCAAGAAGAGAAAATAATTGCGCCATGATCATCTCTTAGCACCATCTTTGCACCCGCTGTTCTATCCTCTTGGGAAGCCATCAACGCTCAGCACCACCCAGCCCGCCGGAGAAGGCTCCCAAGCTAGGGACGCGAACTTGGTGCTCTCGGGTACCCGCGCATCTTATATATGGAAAAAAAATTGTAATTTAAAAAAAATTCAAAAAAAATTCAAATCTTTATTGGAATCAAACATGATCAGGTACTGTATTCGTAATAAAAGTTTGGACAAGAAATGGTTCATATTGACTTCACGGCAAAAAAGACAAGTTTATGACGACAATATAGCGTGTATAGTACTTGTATATAGTGTTTTTTGCTGAATCTTCGACCCAGGATGCAACGAAAGTCATTCTCTGACGAATCTTTTTATACTCATACAATACTTGATCATGTTTAATACCAAAAAAGATTTGGAATTTTTGGACTTTTTTTGAATTACTAAACTTTTTTTGCATATAGGGTGCGCTGGTACCCAGGTTCTCCTTCATATTTTTCCCCAAGCTAGCTTCTTCTTTTCCCAACGTACATGTGAAAAGGCAGTGTCCACGCCGATTGCTTGAAATACAAACTTATAATAAAGTTATGTATGTTGCTAAACCCGCACACCTCATTAATATTCTTTTACACCCACCCCCCCTCTTACATGCCATAAAGCAGAGTGCTCCCTCCGTTTTCTTTTACTCCACGTATTAGGTTTGTCTGAAGTCAAAAAATTCGTAGTTTGACCAAGTTTTCATAAACAAACTATTAACTTTTACTCCCTCCGTAAAGAAATATAAGATCGTTTAGATCACTAACAATAGTAAATCAATATAATTAGATCCATCCTGAAATATAATTTCATATACCATTATTTGGTATTGTAGATGTTAGTATAATTTAACATAATTCTGGTCAAACCTTATAAAGTTCGACTACTGTCGGAGTAAATGGCCACGGGTAGCCTAACCGACTGCCCCTGGTTCTTCTGAAAAAATTATCAGGCCTTCGGGCCCCAAGCACTCCAAGCATTGAGCCGCCTTCCCTGGCCGGCTACCTCTGAAGCCGACTCCCGGAAGGCGACCCAACCTCAGCAACCTCTCCCCGGGACGACTACGGGGTGGCCGACTCCAAGAAGCCGGCCAAGAAGGACGCCGACTCCAAGAAGCCGGCCGAGACCACAACCACTAAAGCTACTCCCACATAACAGCGACAAGACGGGGTGTGGCCACAGTGCGGCCCACTACCCCCGAAGCCCGAGGCGGGCATGGCTACAGGAGGCCGTACGGGACGGCCGTCTCCCGTGCGGCTCGGCACTGTAGCCATGCTAGCCTCAACGTCATCCACGACAGACTCCCGTACGGCCCACGGGCGGCGGGCCCCTCCAGCCAGAGAGAGGCGTAAAGGCGGCCCGGCCTTTCCCAGTCGGCCAAGGGCGTAGCCGGCCCCCAGAAGCCGGCTACTCCCTTCCTCGAAGCAGGAGCCCCATTAAGGAGACAAGACGAGGTAAGGCTACAGTGAGAGCCCCCGAGGCGGCCCACTGTAGCCACGCTTACCTCGACAAAGCCATCGTCATCAGAGGCGAGGCTACAGTAAGCAGCCGCCGACAAGACCCTAGGCGGTGGGGCCGGCCTGTCGACCAAGAAGCCGGCAGCCGGTGGGACCCACCAGCCGGCGGGACCCACCAGCCGGCGGGACCCAATTGCCGGCGGAGAAGCCGGCAAGCGTAGACACTGACGGCTGGGACCAGCTCCCAGTCGGATTACCATTGTACCCCCGGGGGGTAGGCCTATATAAACCCCCCGGAGCACCCATGCAAAGGGTTGGCTTCTAAGCATAACACACACACCATAGATAGAGAGAAGACAGAGCTAGCCTTGTTCTTCTTCTCCCTTGAACCAAACAGCTCTAGGAGCGATTGTAGCTACTTTCACTGATCTAGTGATCATGCGGAGACCCCGCAGAGCAGGACTAGGGGTGTTATCTCCTCGGAGAGCCCCGAACCTGGGTAAGATCCGCCGGCGTGCATGTCTTCGCCTCATCCCGTTTCCAGGCACCGGCGACGTCTTATTGGCACCCACACAGATAAGCTATCCGTTGGCATATGTCACACCAACCACCCGACATTTGGCGCCCACCGTGGGGCCAGGTGCACCGTCGTCCGGAGACCTGTTCTGGACGGGAACCCTTTTCCTCCCCCGCGAGCGCAGCCAGCCTGCTGCGCCCGACGGCGTTTGCCTCGACGCGCTGCAAGGCGTCGACGACGCCTGCGCAGCGAGCTGCCTCGCCGATCTGCTCGGCGAGACTCGCATCTCCGACGAGCCTGCGTCCGACGCAGGCACCGACTACCCCGAGAGCCGCCTCGTCAGCCTCCTCGACCAGCTTCATGTCTCCAGCGAGCCTGCTGTAGATGTGGAGTCGGTCGGCTCCACCGACCCGATCCTCATCGACTCCGACACAGCATCGCTTGACGCCTACCCCTCCGACGTGGTGGTCTTCGACGACCCCCTCCCTCGAGCTGACAGCGGCAGCAGCGCTGTCACCGAAGTGCTGGTCATCAGCGACGTCGCCAACTCGGGCGAGAACGCCCACGACGCCCTGCAAGCGGCGATGCACGACCTCTCCGTCCCCATCCCGGCCGAGGCCGGCGCCGAGACCCTGGAGGCACGCCGCCTTGCCCTCATCGCGGAGGGCTGGAAGATAGCCTCCATGAGACGCCTCACCGAGGCCCACCAGCGCGAAGTCGACCGCGCCGCCTTCGGCACGCCGCCGCCTAGCGGCCCGAGCCGAGCCGGCTTCGTCCAGAAGCGCGGCGCGGCCGTCGCCAGCATGCTGGGCGCAGATCGCCCCGTCTACGCCACCCCGCTCGAAAATCTGCGAGCCGCTCAGGCGGCCGCAGAAGAGCTCAATGGGCTGGGAGCCGACGAGCTCCCCTACATGACAAGACGGATCTAGCAGCTGATCGACGCGGCCGCAGAACGACACGAAGCCGGCGCCCGTGCTGATAGTCATCCCCCGCGCCGGGAGCACGCCGCGACGTCCCGCTCGCCGACTGCGAGCGGCGCGCGTCAGAAGAAAGACAAGGAGCCGGCTGCCAGCCGCAGCCGGACTCGCATTACCATCGAGCGCGACGCGGAAGGCCGCCCTCGAGCGGTTGAAAACCAAGGAAACCTGCCTCCTCCCCCGCCTCGAAGAGAAAGACGCCTCACTCCGCCGCCTATCACACACCCGACTCTTGGCGACCGACTCGGCCGCCGAGAAGGAGTCGGCGAGAACGACGCCCGCCACAGGATCGACCGCCTTGCTCGATCCTTGGCGTTAGAAGAAGAAGACGATGTCGGCCCGCCATGCTTTGGCCCCCGCATCCGCGATGAGCCCTTCCCTAAAGGGTTCTCGCTCCCCAGAGACACGCCCAAGTACAACGGCTCAGTGAAGCCGGAAGATTGGCTCATCGAGTACTCCACGGCCGTCAGCATAGCCAACGGCAATCGGCGCGTCGCCGTGAAGTACGTCCCCCTCATGCTGCAAGGCACGACGCGCACATGGCTCAACAGCCTCAAGCCCTACAGCATCAACAGTTGGCTGGACTTCACCGAAGTCTTCGTCCGCAACTTCACCAGCACCTACAAGCGGCCTCCCAAGCCTCGCCAGATCTCCCTCTGCGTCCAAGGGCCCAACGAGTCGACCCGCGACTACCTCACGCGATGGGCCGAGCTTCGCAACTCCTGCGAGGGGGTGCACGAGGTCCAGGTCATCGAGTACTTCACCGCCGGGTGCCGAGAGGGCACCCTCCTCAAGCACCGACTCCTCTGCGACGAGCCGGCTACCCTCGACGAGTTACTAGTCATCGCCGACAAGTACGCCACTGCCGACTCCTCGATGAACACCGAGCTCCGAGTAGACGCCTCGGGGAAGATGATTGATCCGGCTCCCAAGACGCCGGCTGGCGACCCTAATCGGCGCCCCTACCAGAACGACCACAAGCGCAAGGGCCCCATGCCGACTTCCTCCAGTCGGCAGGTGGCCACAGTTGAAGACGAGCAGCCCGAAGAACGGCCCGCTCCCAAGAAGAAGGGTGGCCGGCCGCCCTGGCAGCCGTCTTTCTCCTACGAACAAGCTCTTGACGCCCCCTGCAAGTTCCACAGCGGCGCGAAGCCGTCCAACCACACAACCCGGAAATGCCACTGGCTCACCCGCATCACCAAGGGCGAGGGGATGCCGCCGCCTCCGCCTCCCGGCCCGCCGCCTCCAGCCCCCCAGCAGCCGGCGGCTCGGCCGGCAGTCGGCGCCATCCAAGACGAATTCCCCGAAGAGCACGCCGCCTATGTCGTCTTCACTAGTCAAGCCGACAACAAGCGCAGCCGACGCCGACAGCACCAAGAAGCTAATGCAGTCGCCACTAGCACTCCCGAGTTCATGCACTGGTCAGAAAAGCCAATCAGCTGGAGCCAGGCCGACCACCCAGAGGTGATGCCTTCGCCTAGCTCCTATGCAATGGTCTTGGACGTCACCCTCGCGACGAAGAGGCGAGCTGCCAGATTTTCCCGCGTCCTGATAGACGGCGGAAGCAGTATCAACATACTGTACCGCGATACCATGGAGAAGCTGAACATCAAAGCGAAGCAGCTCATGCCGAGCCGCACCGTCTTCCATGGTATCGTCCCCGGCCTGTCTTGCTCTCCAATCGACAAGATCAAAATGGATGTTCTCTTCGGAGACAAAGATCATTTTCGCCGGGAAGCAATATGGTTCGAGGTAGTGGATTTGGAGAGCCCCTATCATGCACTGCTTGGCCGACCTGCTTTGGCCAAGTTCATGGTTGTGCCCCACTACGCCTACCTGAAGATGAAGATGCCGAGCTCGAAGGGGATCATCACGGTAGCCGGCGATTACAAGAAGTCCATCGAGTGCGCCATGGCCAGCAGCCGGTTGGCCGAGTCCCTCGTGGTGGCAGAAGAGAAGAAGATGTTGGAACGGGCTGTGGCCATGGCCGGCAAGCAGCCGGCCTTGTCCCCCAACCCCAAGGATTGTGATGCGCAGGGCTCCTTCCAGCCTGCCAAAGAGACGAAGAAGATACCTCTAGACCCGGAGAACCCAGAGAGGTTCGCTGTCATCGGGGCGAACTTGGACAGTAAATAGGAGGGCGAGCTCGTCGACTTCCTCCATGAGAATCGAGACATCTTCGCATGGTCCCCAAAGGACATGCCGGGTGTCCCGAAGGATTTCGCCGAGCACAAATTACATGTCCGAGCTGATGCGAAGCCGGTCAAGCAACCCCTCCGCCGACTGTCAGAAGAGAAGCGAAGAATCGTGGGAGAAGAGATAGCCCGGCTCCTTGCCGCTGGCTTTATCATGGAAGTGTTCTTTCCAGAGTGGCTTGCCAACCCAGTTCTGGTTCTGAAGAAGAATAACAAGTGGCGTATGTGTATAGACTACACCAGTCTGAACAAGGCTTGCCCAAAGGATCCGTTTGCTCTGCCACGGATTGACCAAGTGATAGACTCCACAGCCGGATGCGAGCTGTTAAGTTTTTTGGATGCATACTCAGGGTATCATCAGATCAAGTTGGACCCGGCTGACCGCCTGAAGACCGCCTTCATCACACCCTTTGGAGCTTTCTGCTACCTGACAATGACATTCGCCTTCAGAAATGCCGGTGCCACTTTTCAGCGTTGCATGCAGAAATGTCTCTTGAAACAACTCGGCAGAAATGCCCACGTCTATGTAGACGACATTGTGGTGAAGACAGAGAAGCGCGGTACCTTGCTGGAAGACCTGAAAGAAACATTCGCCAACTTGCGCCGATTCCAGATCAAGCTCAACCCTGAGAAGTGCGTGTTCGGAGTTCCAGCCGGCCAGTTGTTGTTGGGAATCGTAGCATAATTTTAAAATTTTCCTACGTTCACCAAGATGCATCTATGGAGTGTACTAGCAATGAGGGGAAGGGAGTGCATCTACATACCCTTGTAGATCGCGAGCGGAAGCGTTCCAATGAACATGGATGACGGAGTCGTACTCGCCGTGATCCAAATCACCGATGACCGAGTGCCGAACGGACGGCACCTCCGCGTTCAACACACGTACGGTGCAGCGACGTCTCCTCCTTCTTGATCCAGCAAGGGGGAAGGAGAGGTTGATGGAGATCTAGCAGCACGACGGCGTGGTGGTGGATGTAGCGGGTCTCGTGCAGAGCTTCGCCGAGCTTCTACGAGAGAGAGAGAGAGGTGTTGCAGGGGAGGAGGGAGGCGCCCAAGGCTGTTGTCTGCTGCCCTCCCTCCCCCCTTTATATAGGCCCCTGGGGGGTGCGCCAGCCCCAAGAGATGGGATCTCAAGGGGGGCGGCGGCCACAAGGGGGGAAGGGGTTGCCTTGCCCCCCAAGGCAAGGGGGAACTCCCCCTAGGGTTCCCAACCCTAGGCGCATGGGGGGAGGCCCAAGGGGGCGCCCCAGCCCACTAGGGGCTGGTTCCCTTCCACTTTCAGCCCACGGGGCCCTCCGGGACAGGTGACCCCACCCGGTGGACCCCCGGGACCCTTCCGGTGGTCCCGGTACAATACCGATAACCCCCGAAACATTCCCGGTGGCCGAAACTGGACTTCCTATATATAATTCTTCACCTCCGGACCATTCCGGAACCTCTCGTGACGTCCGGGATCTCATCCGGGACTCCAAAAAACTTTCGGGTTTCCGCATACATATATCTCTACAACCCTAGCGTCACCGGACCTTAAGTGTGTAGACCCTACGGGTTCGGGAGACATGCAGACATGACCGAGACGCCTCTCCGGTCAATAACCAACAGCGGGATCTGGATACCCATGTTGGCTCCCACATGTTCCACGATGATCTCATCGGATGAACCACGGTGTCGAGGATTCAATCAATCCCGTATACAATTCCCTTTGTCAATCGGTATGTTACTTGCCCGAGATTCGATCGTCGGTATCCCAATACCTTGTTCAATCTCGTTACCGGCAAGTCTCTTTACTCGTACCGCAATGCATGATCCCGTGACTAACGTCTTAGTCACATTGAGCTCATTATGATGATGCATTACCGAGTGGGCCCAGAGATACCTCTCCGTCATACGGAGTGACAAATCCCAGTCTCGATCCGTGCCAACCCAACAGACACTTTCGGAGATACCCGTAGTGCACCTTTATAGTCACCCAGTTACGTTGTGACGTGTGGCACACCCAAAGCACTCCTACGGTATCCGGGAGTTGCACGATCTCATGGTCTAAGGAAAAGATACTTGACATTGGAAAAGCTCTAGCAAACGAAACTACACGATCTTTTATGCTATGCTTAGGATTGGGTCTTGTCCATCACATCATTCTCCTAATGATGTGATCCCGTTATCAATGACATCCAATGTCCATAGTCACGAAACCATGACTATCTGTTGATCAACGAGCTAGTCAACTAGAGGCTTACTAGGGACACTTTGTGGTCTATGTATTCACACATGTATTACGATTTCCGGACAATACAATTATAGCATGAACAATAGACAATTACCATGAACAAAGAAATATAATAATAACAATTTATTATTGCCTCTAGGGCATATTTCCAACAGTCTCCCACTTGCACTAGAGTCAATAATCTAGTTACATTGTGATGAATCGAACACCCATTGCGTCCTGGTGTTGATCATGTTTTGCCCTAGGGAGAGGTTTAGTCAACGGATCTGCTACATTCAGGTCCGTATGTACTTTACAAATATCTATGTCTCCATTTTGAACACTTTCACGAATGGAGTTGAAGTGACGCTTGATATGCCTGGTCTTCCTGTGAAACCTGGGCTCCTTCGCAAGGGCAATAGCTCCAGTGTTGTCACAGAAGAGAGTCATTGGGCCCGACGCATTGGGAATCACCCCTAGGTCGGTAATGAACTCCTTCATCCAGACTGCTTCCTGTGCTGCCTCTGAGGCTGCCATGTACTCCGCTTCACATGTAGATCCCGCCACGACGCTTTGCTTTCAACTGCACCAGCTTACTGCTCCTCTATTCAAAATATACACGTATCCGGTCTGTGACTTCGAGTCATCCAGATCTGTGTCGAAGCTTGCGTCGACGTAACCCTTTACGACGAGCTCTTCGTCACCTCCATAAACGAGAAACATATCCTTAGTCCTCTTCAGGTACTTCAGGATATTCTTGACCGCTGTCCAGTGTTCCTTGCCGGGATTACTTTGGTACCTTCCTACCAAACTTACGGCAAGGTTTATATCAGGTCTGGTACACAGCATGGCATACATAATAGACCCTATGGCCGAGGCATAGGGGATGACACTCATCTGTTCTATATCTTCTGCCGTGGTCGGGCATTGAGCCGTGCTCAATTGCACACCTTGCAATACAGGCAAGAACCCCTTCTTGGACTGATCCATACTGAACTTCTTCAATATCTTGTCAAGGTATGTACTCTGTGAAAGACCAATGAGGCGTCCTGATCTATCTCTATAGATCTTGATGCCTAATATATAAGCAGCTTCTCCAAGGTCCTTCATTGAAAAACACTTATTCAAATAGGCCTTTATACTTTCCAAGAATTCTATATCATTTCCCATCAATAATATGTCATCCACATATAATATGAGAAATGCTACAGAGCTCCCACTCACTTTCTTGTAAACACAGGCTTCTCCATAAGTCTGTGTAAACCCAAACGCTTTGATCATCTCATCAAAGCGAATGTTCCAACTCCGAGATGCTTGCACCAGCCCATAGATTGAGCGCTGGAGCTTGCACACTTTGTTAGCATTCTTAGGATCGACAAAACCTTCCAGCTGCATCATATACAACTCTTCCTTAAGGAAGCCATTAAGGAATGCCGTTTTGACGTCCATCTGCCATATCTCATAATCATAGTATGCGGCAATTCCTAACATGATTCGAACGGACTTCAGCTTCGCTACGGGTGAGAAAGTCTCATCGTAGTCAACCCCTTGAACTTGTCGATAACCCTTAGCGACAAGTCGAGCTTTGTAGATGGTCACATTACCATCTGCGTCCGTCTTCTTCTTAAAGATCCATTTGTTTTCTATGGCTCGCCGCTCATCGGGCAAGTCAGTCAAAGTCCGTACTTTGTTTTCATACATGGATTCTATCTTGGATTTCATGGCTTCTAGCCATTTGTCGGAATCCGGGCCCGCCATCGCTTCTTCATAGTTCGAAGGTTCACCCTTGTCTAACAACATGATTTCCAGGACAGGGTTGCCGTACCACTCTGGTGCGGAACGTGTCCTTGTGGACCTACGAAGTTCAGCAACTTGATCTGAAGCTTCATGATCATCATCATTAACTTCCTCCCCAGTCGGTGTAGGCACCACAGGAACATTTTCCCGCGCTGCGCTACTTTCCGGTTCGGAAGGGGTGACTATCACCTCATCAAGTTCCACTTTCCTCCCACTCAATTCTTTCGAGAGAAACTCCTTCTCTAGAAAGGACCCGTTCTTGGCAACGAAGATCTTGCCTTCGGATCTGAGGTAGAAGGTATACCCAATAGTTTCCTTAGGGTATCCTATGAAGACGCATTTTTCCGATTTGGGTTCAAGCTTTTCAGGTTGATGTTTCTTGACATAAGCATCGCATCCCCAAACTTTTAGAAACGATAGCTTAGGTTTCTTCCCAAACCATAATTCATACGATGTCATCTCAACGGATTTAGACGGTGCCCTATTTAAAGTGAATGCGGCAGTCTCTAAAGCATAACCCCAAAATGAGAGCGGTAAATTGGTAAGAGACATCATAGATCGCACCATATCCAATAGAGTGCGATTACGACGTTCGGACACACCATTTCTCTGAGGTGTTCCAGGCGGCGTGAGTTGTGAAACTATTCCACATTTCCTTAAGTGTGTACCAAATTCGTGACTTAAATATTCTCCACCACGATCTGATCGTAAGAATTTTATTTTCTGTCACGTTGATTCTCGACTTCACTCTGAAATTCCTTGAACTTTTCAAAGGTTTCAGACTTGTGTTTAATTAGGTAGACATACCCATATCTACTTAAATCATCAGTGAGAGTGAGAACATAATGATATCCTCCGCGAGCCTCAACACTCATTGGACCACACACATCGGTATGTATGATTTCCAATAAGTTGGTTGCTCGCTCCATTGTTCCGGAGAACGGAGTCTTGGTCATCTTACCCATGAGGCATGGTTCGCACGTGTCAAATGATTCGTAATCAAGAGACTCCAAAAGTCCATCTGCATGGAGCTTCTTCATGCGCTTGACACCAATGTGACCAAGGCGGCAGTGCCACAAGTATGTGGGACTATCGTTATCAACTTTACATCTTTTGGTATTCACACTATGAACATGTGTAACATCACGTTCGAGATTCATCAAAAATAAACCATTGACCAGCGGGGCATGACCATAAAACATATCTCTCAAATAAATAGAACAACCATTATTCTCAGATTTAAATGAGTAGCCATCTCGAATTAAACAAGATCCAGATACAATGTTCATGCTCAAAGCTGGCACTAAATAACAATTATTGAGGTTTAAAACTAATCCCGTGGGTAGATGCAGAGGTAGCGTGCCAACGGCGATCACATCGACCTTGGAACCATTCCCGACGCGCATCGTCACCTCGTCCTTTGCTAGTCTCCGTTTATTCCGTAGTTCCTGCTTTGAGTTACAAATATGAACAATCGCACCGGTATCAAATACCCAGGAGCTACTACGAGTACTGGTAAGGTACACATCAATTACTTGTATATCACATATACCTTGGGTGTTGCCGGCCTTCTTCTTGCCCGCTAAATATTTGGGGCAGTTCCGCTTCCAGTGACCACTTCCCTTGCAATAAAAGCACTCAGTCTCGGGCTTGGGTCCATTCTTTGACTTCTTCCCGGTAACTGGTTTACCGGGCGCGGCAACTCCCTTGCCGTCCTTCTTGAAGTTCTTCTTACCCTTGCCCTTCTTGAACTTAGTGGTTTTATTCACCATCAACACTTGATGTTCTTTTCTGATCTCTACCTCAGCTGATTTCAGCATTGAATATACCTCGGGAATGGTCTTTTCCATCCCTGCATATTGTAGTTCATCACAAAGCTCTTGTAGCTTGGTGGAAGCGACTGGAGGATTCTGTCAATGACCGCGTCATCCGGGAGATTAACTCCCAGCTGAGACAAGCGGTTGTGCAACCCAGACATTCTGAGTATGTGCTCACTAACAGAACTGTTCTCCTCCATTTTACAGCTGAAGAACTTGTCGGAGACATCATATCTCTCGACCCGGGCATGAGCTTGAAAAACTAGTTTCAGCTCCTCGAACATCTCATATGCTCCATGTTTCTCAAAACGCTTTTGGAGACCGGGTTCTAAGCTGTAAAGCATGCCGCACTGAACGAGGGAGTAATCACCAGCACGCTGCTGCCAAGCGTTCATAACGTCTTGGTTCTCAGGGATTGGCGCTTCACCTAGCGGTGCTTCTAAGACATAATCTTTCTTGGCTGCTATGAGGATGATCCTCAGGTTCCGGACCCAGTCCGTATAGTTGCTGCCATCATCTTTTAGCTTGGTTTTCTCTAGGAACGCGTTGAAATTGAGGACAACGTGGGCCATTTGATCTACAATACATAGTGTAAAGATTTAGACTAAGTTCATGATAATTAAGTTCATATAATCAAATTATTTAATGAACTCCCACTCAGATAGACATCCCTCTAGTCATCTAAGTGAAACATGATCCGAATTCGACTAGGCCGTGTCCGATCATCACGTGAGACGGACTAGTCAAGATCGGTGAACATCTCCATGTTGATCGTATCTTCTATACGACTCATGCTCGACCTTTCGGTCCTCCGTGTTCCGAGGCCATGTCTGTACATGCTAGGCTCGTCAAGTGAACCTAAGTGTATTGCGTGTGTTCCGAGGCCATGTCTGTACATGCTAGGCTCGTCAACACCCGTTGTATTTGAACGTTAGAATCTATCACACCCGATCATCATGTGGTGCTTCGAAACAACGAACCTTCGCAACGGTGCACAGTTAGGGTGAACACTTTCTTGAAATTATTATAAGGGATCATCCTACTTGCTACCGTCGTTCTAAGCAAATAAGATGCAAAAACATGATAAACATCACATGCAATCAAATAGTGACATGATATGGCCAATATCATCATGCTCCTTTGATCTCCATCTTCGGGGCACCATGATCATCTTTGTCACCGGCATGACACCATGATCTCCATCATCATGATCTCCATCATTGTGTCTTCATGAAGTCGTCACGCCAACAATTACTTCTACTTCTATGGCTAACGCGTTTAGCAATAAAGTAAAGTAATTTACATGGCGTTTATTTAATGACACGCAGGTCATACAAAATAATAAAGACAACTCCTATGGCTCCTGCCGGTTGTCATACTCATCGACATGCAAGTCGTGATTCCTATTACAAGAATATGATCAATCTCATACATCACATATATCATTCATCACATCTTCTGGCCATATCACATCACATAGCACTTGCTGCAAAAACAAGTTAGACGTCCTCTAATTGTTGTTGCAAGTTTTTTACGTGGTTTGTAGGTTTCTAGCAAGAACGTTTCTTACCTACGTATGACCACAACGTGATTTGCCAATTTCTATTTACCCTTCATAAGGACCCTTTTCATCGAATCCGTTCCGACTAAAGTAGGAGAGACAGACACCCGCTAGCCACCTTATGCAACTTGTGCATGTCAGTCGGTGGAACCAGTCTCACGTAAGCGTACGTGTAAGGTCGGTCCGGGCCGCTTCATCCTACAATGCCGCCGAAACAAGAAACGACTAGTAGCGGCAAGAAGAATTGGCAAACTCAACGCCCACAACTGCTTTGTGTTCTACTCGTGCATAGTAACTACGCATAGGCTTGGCTCATGATGCCACTGTTGGGAATCGTAGCATAATTTTAAAATTTTCCTACGTTCACCAAGATGCATCTATGGAGTGTACTAGCAACGAGGGGAAGGGAGTGCATCTACATACCCTTGTAGATCGCGAGCGGAAGCGTTCCAATGAACGTGGATGACGGAGTCGTACTCGCCGTGATCCAAATCACCGATGACCGAGTGCCGAACGGACGGCACCTCCGCGTTCAACACACGTATGGTGCAGCGACGTCTCCTCCTTCTTGATCCAGCAAGGGGGAAGGAGAGGTTGATGGAGATCTAGCAGCACGACGGCGTGGTGGTGGATGTAGCGGGTCTCGTGCAGGGCTTCGCCGAGCTTCTACGAGAGAGAGAGAGGTGTTGCAGGGGAGGAGGGAGGCGCCCAAGGCTGTTGTCTGCTGCCCTCCCTCCCCCCCTTTATATAGGCCCCTGGGGGGGGGTGCGCCAGCCCCAAGAGATGGGATCTCAAGGGGGGCGGCGGCCACAAGGGGGGAAGGGGTTGCCTTGCCCCCCAAGGCAAGGGGGAACTCCCCCCCCCTAGGGTTCCCAACCCTAGGCGCATGGGGGGAGGCCCAAGGGGGGCGCCCCAGCCCACTAGGGGCTGGTTCCCTTCCACTTTCAGCCCACGGGGCCCTCCGGGACAGGTGGCCCCACCCGGTGGACCCCCGGGACCCTTCCGGTGGTCCCGGTACAATACCGATAACCCCCGAAACTTTCCCGGTGGCCGAAACTGGACTTCCTATATATAATTCTTCACCTCCGGACCATTCCGGAACCTCTCGTGACGTCCGGGATCTCATCCGGGACTCCGAACAACTTTCGGGTTTCCGCATACATATATCTCTACAACCCTAGCGTCACCGGACCTTAAGTGTGTAGACCCTACGGGTTCAGGAGACATGCAGACATGACCGAGACGCCTCTCCGGTCAATAACCAACAGCGGGATCTGGATACCCATGTTGGCTCCCACATGTTCCACGATGATCTCATCGGATGAACCACGGTGTCGAGGATTCAATCAATCCCGTATACAATTCCCTTTGTCAATCGGTATGTTACTTGCCCGAGATTCGATCGTCGGTATCCCAATACCTTGTTCAATCTTGTTACCGGCAAGTCTCTTTACTCGTACCGCAATGCATGATCCCGTGACTAACGTCTTAGTCACATTGAGCTCATTATGATGATGCATTACCGAGTGGGCCCAGAGATACCTCTCCGTCATACGGAGTGACAAATCCCAGTCTCGATCCGCGCCAACCCAACAGACACTTTCGGAGATACCCGTAGTGCACCTTTATAGTCACCCAGTTACGTTGTGACGTTTGGCACACCCAAAGCACTCCTACGGTATCCGGGAGCTGCATGATCTCATGGTCTAAGGAAAAGATACTTGACATTGGAAAAGCTCTAGCAAACGAAACTACACGATCTTTTATGCTATGCTTAGGATTGGGTCTTGTCCATCACATCATTCTCCTAATGATGTGATCCCGTTATCAATGACATCCAATGTCCATAGTCAGGAAACCATGACTATCTGTTGATCAACGAGCTAGTCAACTAGAGGCATACTAGGGACACTTTGTGGTCTATGTATTCACACATGTATTACGATTTCCGGACAATACAATTATAGCATGAACAATAGACAATTACCATGAACAAAGAAATATAATAATAACCATTTATTATTGCCTCTAGGGCATATTTCCAATAGTTGTTGGGCTTCCTGGTCTCCGAGCGCGGCATCGAATGCAACCCCGTCAAGATCAAGGCCATCGAGAGGATGGAGATTCCCACCAAGTTGCGAGATGTGCAGAAGTTCACTGGCTGCATAGCCTCCCTGAATCGTTTTATTAGCCGACTAGGAGAGAAGGCTCTCCCCCTGTACCGACTCATGAAGAAGTCCACTCACTTCGAGTGGAACGACCAAGCCGACCAAGCCTTCTATGAGTTGAAGAAAATGCTGACCATTCCGCCTGTCCTGGCTGCGCCGACTGAGAAGGAGCCCATGCTCCTCTACATCGCCGCGACTAGCCGAGTCGTCAGCACTGTTGTTGTGGTCCAGCGCCCGGAGGAAGGCCGAGCCCAGCTAGTCCAGAGGCCGGTGTACTATCTCAGTGAAGTGCTATCCAGCTCAAAGCAAAACTACCCGCACTACCAGAAGATGTGCTATGGGGTGTACTTCGCTGCCAAGAAACTGAAGCCCTACTTCCAAGAGCACCCCATCACGGTCGTGTGCACTGCCCCGCTCGCCGAGATCATAGGCAGCCGGGATGCATCCGGCCGGGTGGCTAAATGGGCCATTGCATTGGCGCCCTACACGATCTTCTATCAACCCCGCACCGCCATCAAGTCGCAAGCATTGGCCGACTTCCTCGTCGACTGGGCCGAGACCCAGTACCTACCGCCGGCTCCCGACTCTACCCATTGGCAGATGCACTTTGACGGGTCCAAGATGCGCACCGGCTTGGGAGTCGGCATCGTCCTCACCTCTCCCAAAGGTGACAAGCTCAAGTACACGCTGCAGATCCACTTCGCCGCCTCCAACAACGTAGCCGAGTACGAGGCGCTCGTACATGGGCTCCGGCTAGCCAAAGAACTCGGCATACGCCGGATCCTGTGCTACGGCGACTCAGACTTGGTGGTCCAGCAATCGTCTGGCGACTGGGACGCCAAGGACGCGAACATGGCGAGCTATCGATTTCTCGTCCACCAGATCAGCGGATACTTCGAGGGGTGCGAGTTCCTCCACGTGCCAAGGGCCGACAACGACCAAGCAGATGCCCTAGCACGGATCGGCTCCACCCGACAAGCCATACCGACTGGCGTCTCCCGCCAGCGCCTCCTCAAGCCGTCCATCAAGCCGTCTCCAGAGTCGGATTCCATCTTCGTACCGCCTGCGCCAGATACAGCCGGATCCGACTGGAGAAATCCCGCAGGCGGCACGGGGACTTCGACAACTGGCCCGGGGACTGCCGTAGTTGCACCCGGCCCGGGGACTGCAGCAGTCGGCCCGGGGACTGCAACGACACAAGAAGCGGTGGCTGACTCCAATTCAACACCACCCAACCCACCCACCCGAGTCATGGTGGCTACATTAACAGAAGAAGAAGTCACAGCTCCCTCATGGGCCCAGCCCATCCTCAAGTTCCTAGTCAGCAAAGAGCTGCCGGCTGATGAGATCTCAGCAAGACTAGTGCAACGACGAGCCGCAGCATACACAATAATCAACAGAGAACTTGTGAAGCGCAGCGTCACTGGAGTCTTCCAGCGTTGCGTCGAGCCAGAAAAAGGAGTGGCAATCCTCAAAGACATCCACCAAGGCGAATGCGGCCATCACGCAGCCTCAAGATCACTTGTGGCCAAGGCTTTCCGCCATGGTTTCTTCTGGCCGACTGCCTTGGAGGATGCTAAAGAAATAGTCAAGAGCTGCAGAGGATGCCAAGTTTTTAGCTCGAAGCAACACCTGCCGGCTTCTGCACTCAAGACCATTCCCCTCACCTGGCCTTTTGCCGTCTGGGGACTAGACATGGTGGGCCCTTTCAAGACAGCCCGCGACGGCTTGACGCATCTACTGGTCGCTGTGGACAAGTTCACAAAGTGGATCGAAGCAAAGCCAATTAAGAAGCTGAACGGGCCGACTGCCGTGACATTCATCACCGACATCACTACTCGGTACGGCGTGCCGCACAGCATCGTCACCGACAACGGCACGAACTTCGCCAAAGGAGCACTGGCACGTTTCTGCGCGACGCAGGGCATCTGACTGGACTTAGCGTTCGTTGCCCACCCGCAGTCAAACAGCCAGGTCGAGCGAGCAAATGGACTCATCCTCTCCGGCATCAAACCCCGACTGGTTGTACCACTGGAGCGATCGGCCGGCTGCTGGCTCGAAGAGCTGCCGGCTGTCCTCTAGAGTCTGCGCACTACACCCAATAAGTCAACCGGCTTCACTCCGTTTTTCCTCGTGTACGGTGCTGAGGCTGTCATCCCAACAGACATCGAGTTCGACTCGCCTCGGATCACCATGTACACGGAGGCGGAGGCCAAGGAAGCACGAGAAGACGGCGTCGACCTACTGGAAGAAGGCCGGCTGTTGGCACTCAGCCGGTCCGCCATCTACCAGCAAGGGCTGCGTCGCTACTACAACCGCAAGGTCAAGCCAAGATCCTTCCAAGAGGGCGACCTTGTGCTCCGGCTGATCCAGCGAACAGCCGGCCAGCACAAGCTCTCGGCCCCTTGGGAAGGCCCCTTCGTTGTCAGCAAGGCACTCGGCAACGACTCCTACTACTTGATCGACGCGCAAAAACCAAGAGCACGCAAGAGAGACGACTCCGGCAAGGAGTCGGAGCGACCATGGAACGCAAACCTCCTAAGACGATTTTACAGCTGAAAAGCAGTATGTATCACGCTACCCTTTTATATTAAGTACAAACCAACAGGCCCCCCGAACAGTACTCGGGGACTGCCTTTTATTTATCTATGAATGACGACTTACATATCCATGCACTACAGGAAACAGCTACTTTGCCGGCTGCCATGGCGGACGGCAAAGGCTCGAAAGGCGGACGGCAAAGACCTTTGCCGTCAGCCGCGGACGGCAAAAGGCTCCGGCAAAGAAGGCTATGGTAAACAGCTGCTTTGCCGTCTGCTTCCTGGCGGCGGACGGCAAAGGCTCTTTGCCGTCTGCGGCGGACGGCAAAGAGGGCGGACGGCAATATTTGCGCTGTCAGTCCGTTAAGTGGCTAACGGCAGACCTTTGCCGTCCGCCGCAGACGACAAAGAGCCTTTGGTCTTTGCCGTCCGCCTTATGATGTCATCTACACGTCACTAGATGGCAGGTTCTTTGCCGTCTGCCACTGATGGCAAAGTGCAGGTTCTTTGCCATCTGCCACAGATGGCAAAGTCTTTGCCGTCTGCCACTGTAGGCAAACTGACCAAATGGGTCAGCTCCCAGGAAGCACAGTTGGCTGCCACGTGGCTTCTTTGCCGTCCGCGGTAGACGGCAAAGGCTCTTTGCCGTCGGTGGCAGATGGCAAAGAGCCTGCATATTGTTTGTTTTTTCTGTTTTTTATTAAATCCCACAATTTGCAGCACATATCACATATATAAGTTTCATATCCAGCACATATCCAACACATATCTAGCACATAAGTTTCATATCACATATCACATCAGTTTCATCCATACACATTGTTCATACATAAGGAAGTTCCATCCATACACATTGTTCCATCCATATATATATTACAATGCAAAGTGTCATGAAGATAGCAAGCTAGATACAATGCAAAGTTTCATCAAAGGAAAAGCAAGCACTCCATCATAGCAAGCTAGCTTCCATCAAGTGAATGAAATCTGCAAAATGGTAAATAAGAAAGTTAGAAATAGGTGACTAGAACAAGAAGAAGACTAGAACAAGAAGAAGACTAGAACAAGAAGTATATGTCATTTATGAGCTAACTTAGGTGAAATGGATCATATATGAGCTAACTAAGTTGAAATGGGTTGTTTATGAGCTAACTTAGTTGAAATGGATCATTTATGAGCTAACTTAGTTGAAATGGGTCGTTTATGAGCTAACTAAGGTGAAGGGCATCGTTTTTGAGCTAAGTAAGGTGAAATGGGTCATTTTGGAGCTAACCTAGTTGAAATGGATCGTTTTTTAGCTAACTTAGTTGAAATGGATCGTTTTTTAGGTAACTAAGGTGAAGTGGATCGTTCTTTAGCTCACTTAGGTCAAATGGATCGTTTTTGAGCTAACTTAGTTGAAATGGATCGTTTTTGAGCTAACTTTGTTGAAATGGATCATTTTTGAGCTAATTTAGTTGAAATGGATCGTTTTTGAGCTAACTTAGGTGAAATGGATCATTTATGAGCTAATTTAGTTGAAATGGATCTTTTTGAGCTAACTTAGGTGAAATGGATCATTTAAGAGCTAATTTAGGTGAAATGGATCGTTTTTTAGCTCACTTAGGTCAAATGGATCGTTTATGAGCTAAATTAGTTGAAATGGATCGTTTATGAGATAACCTAGGTAAGATGGGTCATTTTGGAGTTAACCTAGGTGCAATGGGCCATTTTAAAGCTAACGTAGGTAAAATGGATCATTTAGGAGCTAATGTAGGTAAAATGGGTCATTTTTGAGCTAACTTGGATGAACTGCATCATTTATAAGCTAACCTAGGTAAAATGGGTCATTTTGGAGGAAAATAAGCTAACTCTAGGTCATTATGGTAAGCATATTGGAGGAAATAAAGCTAAGTCTAGGTCTTTATGCATTTGTTAAGAAAAACACTAGAGAAACTTACCGTGATCAGGGAGGTGTAGGAGCGGGGTGGCTAGTGTCGCTACCTGGAGAAGGATCGTGCGATGCGTTTCTGGAGTTAAGCTGCACCAAAGATCATTTCCAATGTCTCGTTAGCATTACGACACTCAAATGTTAAGACTACCAAGTAATGTCCATTCAAACTAAACTCACCGTGCTCCCAGGAGCAATCACTGGCATCGGCGGAGCGGGCTGACCGGACTTCTCGCACACAGACTGCACATTTGGTTTTCAGAACAGAGTCATACTAGTTAGTAATGAGACTCAAATGTTAAGACTAGCAAGTAATCTGCAGAAGAAACTTACCACAAGGAGCTCGTACATGGCCCTTGCCTGCATGTCATTCCGTGCCCTCTCCTCCTCCATCATCTTTCTCGTCCTCTCCTCCATCTCCCGCTGCCTCTCCACTGCCTCCGCCAGAAGTTTCTCCGTTCTATCTCTCTCAGTCTGTATAGCAGCCTGCAACACCACTCACATGACCATTTGTAATCATTGATGGAAGCGCACACAATGTAATGGAGAAAGATAACTGAGTACATATCACTAACCTTGATGGCGAGTTGCACTGGCCGTTCACGAGGCCTTATCTCAGGAGCGGAGCTCGACTGGCGCGCCTTGATCTCCGGGAGAGTGCTAGGACAACGGATAAGTCCATCTCCAATGGCTAAGGAGCCATGGGACCTCCCGCCACCAGATATCATCACCAGCTCTGGATCAATGGGACCCTGGCTCGGGTTAAAGTCCTCCCCTTTCCTCGCCTTCCCCTCATCTCTATATCTCACGAGCTTGTTGTGGGAGGAGATGTTGGTGAAGTTGTTTGCATCATCGAGGTCAGACTGAGAGAAAGCCTTGACTTTCTTGTAAGAGCCAGTGTGGGCCATGGCATACAGGTCGTACACCTCTGGCACCTTATCCGCCTTATTGTGGCGTGCCTGAAAGAGAGAAACAATGAAAATTAGTAATTAAAGGGCTCAAGCTAGCATGATGAATGAATTGCATGAATCATGAAGCAAACCACATACCCAGTTGCGCCCGAACTGATATAAGTTGGAGCTGCCTTGATGGTGTGGCACACCTTCCATTTGGGCACGTTTGTCCTTGGCCTGGTTGTGGAGGGCTAGCCATTCTTGTGAGCACCACTCATCGACCAACACCTCCCAACAATCCATCCGATCCGCACACCATCTCGGAGGCGCCTAAGTTAGCAAATAGAAACTTGAGCGCTACGGCTAAGAATTACTAAATGAAGGAACTTAAGTAGAAGGCCTTAAGAATTACCTTCATGTACTGCTCCTTACTCAGGAACTTATCGCGGCACGCCGGCTTGGACTTCTTGATACCACGCAAGGCGTAGTAGTCTCGAACAGCCTGCACCCGAGCCTCGTGCCGTAAGTTCTGGAGTAGGCGCTTGCAGACGTTCTGGATAACATTTGCGCAGTCCTCCTCGTATCCCTCCTCACACCTGTAGAATGTCTGCAATCAAATGAGACAATATTGATTAGTACAATTAATAACTAGTGTCGGAGTAAGTGGCCACGGGTAGCCAAACCGGCTACCCCTGGCTCTTCAGAAAATTTATCAGGCCTTTGGGCCTTCAAGCACCCCAAGCATTTGGGCCGCCTTCCCCGGCCGGCTACCACTAAAGCCGACTCCCGGAAGGCGACCCAGCCTCACCGACTCCAAGAAGCCGGCCAAGAAGAACGCCGACTCCTAGAAGCCGGCCGAGACCACAACCGCCCCTACATAACGACGACCTGACGGGGCATGACCACAGTGCGGCCCACGACCCCCGAAGCCCGAGGCGGGCATGGCTACAGGAGGCCATACGGGAGGGATGTCTCCCGTGCGGCCCGGCACTCTAGCCACGCCAGCTACGACGTCATCCACGACCCCCTCCTGTACGGCCCAAGGACTGCGGGCCCCTTCAGCCAGAGAGAGGCGTGAAGGCGGCCCGGCTTTCCCTAGTCGGCCAGGAGCATGGCCGGCCTCCGGAAGCCGGCTACTCCCTTCCTCGAAGCAGGAGCCCCATTAAGGAGACAAGACGAGGTGAGGCTACAGTGATAGCCCCCGAGGCGGCCCACTGTAGCCATGCTCACCTCGACAAAGCCCTCATCATCAGAGGCGCGGCTACAGTAAGCAGCCGCCGACAGAGCCCTAGGCGGTGGGGCCGGCCTGTCGACCAAGTAACCGGCAGCCGGCGGGACCCAGCAGCCGGCGGAGAAGCCGGCGAGCATAGACACTGACGGCTGGGACCAGATCCCAGCCGGATTACCATTGTATCTCTGGGGGGTAGGCCTATATAAACCCCCCGGAGCACCCATGCGAAGGGTTCGCACCCAAGCATAGTTGGCCACTGAGCATAGTTCGCTTCTGGTTGGCCCCTCTGCATGTTTGGCTTCCAAGCATAGCACACACACACACACACCATAGATAGAGAGAAGCAAGAGCTAGCCTTGTTCTTCTTCTCCCTTGATCCCGACAGCTCTAGGAGCGATTGTAGCTACTCTTTATCGAGCTAGTGATCATGCGGAGACCCCGCAGAGCAGGACTAGGGGTGTTATCTCCTCGGAGAGCCCCGAACCTGGGTAAGATTCGCCGGCGTGCATGTCTTCGCCTCATCCCGTTTCCAGGCACCGGCGACGTTTTATTGGCTCCCACAATGATAAGCCATCCCTTGGCATATGTCGTACCAACCACCCGACATTTGGCGCCCACCGTGGGGCCAGGTGCACCGTCGTCCGGAGACCTGTTCTGGACGGGAACCTTCTTCCTTCCCCGCGAGCGCAGCCAGCCTGCTGCGCCCGATGGCGCTTGCCCCGACGCGCTGCAAGGCGTCGACGACGCCTGCGCAGCGAGCCGCCTCGCCGATCAGCTCGGCGAGACTCGCATCTCCGACGAGCCTGCGTCCGACGCAGGCACCGACTACCCCGAGAGTCGCCTCGTCAGCCTCCTCGACCAACTCCACGTCTCCAGCGAGCTTGCTGCGGACATGGAGTCTGTCGGCCCCACCGACCCGATGCTCATCGACTCCGACACCGCGTCGCTCGACGCCTATCCCTCCGACGTGGTGGTCTTCGACGACCCACTCCCTCGAGCTGACAGCGGCAGCAGCGCTGTCACCGAAGTGCCGGTCATCAGCCACGTCTCCAACTCGGGCGGGAGCGCCCGCGACGCCCAGCAAGCAGCGATGCACGACCTCTCCATCCCCCTCCCGGCCGACGCCGACGCCGAGACCCTGGAGGCACGCCGTCTTGCCCTCATCACGGAGAGCAAGAAGATAGCCTCGATGAGACGCCTCACCGAGGCCCACCAGCGCGAAGTCGACCGCGCCGCCTTCGGGACGCCGCCTCCGAGCGGCCCGAGCCGAGCCGGCTTCGTCCAGAAGCGCGGCGCAGCCGTTGCCAGCATGCTGGGCGCAGATCGCCCCGTCTACGCCACCCCGCTCGAGAATCTGCGAGCCGCTCAGGCGGCAGCAGAGGAGCTCAATGGGCTGGGAGCCGATGAGCTCCCCTACATGACAAGACGGATCCAGCAGCTGATCGATGCGGCTGCAGAACGGCACGAAGCCGGCGCCCGAGCTGATAGCCATCCCCCGCGCCGGGAGCACGCCGCGACGTCCCGCTCGCCGACTGCGAGCGGCACGCGCCAGAAGAAAGACAAGTAGCCGGCTGCCAGCCGTAGCCGGACCCGCATCACTATCGAGCGCGACGCGGAAGGCCGCCCTCGGGCGGTTGAACATCAGGGAAACCTGCCTCCTCCCCCGCCTCGAAGAGAAAGACGCCTCACTCCGCCGCCCATCACACATCCGACTCTTGGCGACCGACTCGGCCGCCGAGAAGGAGTCGGCGAGAGTGACGCCCGCCACAGGATCGACCGCCTTGCTCGGTCCCTGGCGTTAGAAGAAGAAGACGATGTCGGCCCGCCATGCTTTGGCCCCCGCATCCGCGACGAGCCCTTCCCCAAAGGGTTCTCGCTCCCCGGAGACACGCCCAAGTACAACGGCTCGGTGAAGCCGGAAGATTGGCTCATCGACTACTCCAC
This sequence comes from Aegilops tauschii subsp. strangulata, assembly GCF_002575655.3. Classification (NCBI taxonomy): domain Eukaryota; kingdom Viridiplantae; phylum Streptophyta; class Magnoliopsida; order Poales; family Poaceae; genus Aegilops; species Aegilops tauschii. The sequence continues at coordinate 9,129,213 of NC_053039.3, forward strand.
AGCCGTCAGCATCACCAACGGCAACCGGCGCGTTGCCGTGAAGTACGTCCCCCTGATGCTGCAGGGCACGGCGCGCACATGGCCTAACAGCCTCAAGCCATACAGCATCAACAGCTGGCTGGACTTCACAGAGGTTTTCGTCCGCAACTTCACTAGCACCTACAAGCGGCCTCCCAAGCCTCGCCAGCTCTCCCTCTGCGTCCAAGGGCCCAACGAGTCGACCCGCGACTACCTCACGCGATGGGCCGAGCTCCGCAACTCCTGCGAGGGAGTGCATGAGGTCCAGGCCATCGAGTACTTCACCGCCGGGTGCCGAGAGGGCACCCTCCTCAAGCACCGACTCCTCTGCGACGAACCCGCTACCCTCGATGAGTTGCTGATCACCGCCGACAAGTACGCCACTGCCGACTCCTCCATGAAGACCGAGCTCCGAGTAGATGCCTCGGGAAAGGTAGTCGCTCCGGCTCCCAAGACGCCGGCTGGCGACCCAAACCGGCGCCCCTACCAGAACGACCACAAGCGCAAGGGCCCCATGCCGACTTCCTCCAGTCGGCAGGTGGCCACAGCTGAAGACGAGCAGCCCGAGGAGCGGCCCGCTCCCAAGAAGAAGGGAGGCCGGCCGCCCTGGCAGCCGTCCTTCTCCTACGAACAAGCGCTCGATGCCCCCTGCAAGTTCCACAGCGGCGCGAAGCCGTCCAACCATACAACACGGAAATGCCACTGGCTCACCCGCATCACCAAGGGCGAAGGGATAGTGCCGCCTCTGCCTCCCGGCCCGCCGCCTCCAGCTCCCCAGCAGCCGGCGGCCCGGCCGGCAGTCGGCGCCATCCAAGACGAGTTCCCTGAAGCGCACGACGCCTACGTCGTCTTCACGAGTCAAGTCGACGACAAGCGCAGCCGACGCCGGCAACACCAAGAAGTAAACACAGCCGCCTCTAGCACCGCCGAGTTCATGCATTGGTCGGAAAAGCCCATCAGCTGGAGCCATGCCGACCACCCAGAGGTGATGCCTTCACCTGGCTCCTATGCTATGGTCTTGGACGTCACCCTTGCGACGGAGAGGTGAGCTGCCAGATTTTCCCGCGTCCTGATAGACGGCGGAAGCAGTATCAACATACTGTACCGCGACACCATGGACAAGCTGAAAATCAAAGCAAAGCAGCTCATGCCGAGCTGCACTGTCTTCCATGGTATCGTACCCGGCCTATCTTGCTCTCCAATCGGCAAGATCAAGATGGATGTTCTCTTCGGAGACAAAGATCACTTCCGCCGGGAAGCAATATGGTTCGAGGTGGTGGACCTGGAGAGCCCCTATCATGCACTACTTGGCCGACCTGCTTTGGCCAAGTTCATGGCTGTGCCCCATTATGCCTATCTGAAGATGAAGATGCCGAGCTCGAAGGGGATCATCACGGTAGCCGGCGACTACAAGAAGTCCATCGACTGTGCCATGGCCAGCAGCCGGCTGGCCGAGTCCCTCGTGGTGGCGGAAGAGAAGAAGATGCTGGAACGGGTTGTGGCCATGGCCGGCAAGCAGCCGACTTTGTCCCCCAACCCCAAGGACTGTGATGCGCAGGGCTCCTTCCAGCCTGCCAAGGAGACGAAGAAGATACCTCTAGACCCGGAGCACCCGGAGAGGTTCGCCGTGATTGGGGCGAACTTGGACAGTAAATAGGAAGGCGAGCTCGCCGACTTCCTCCGTGAGAATCGAGACATCTTTGCATGGTCCCCAAAGGACATGCCGGGTGTCCCGAAGGATTTCGCCGAGCACAAATTACATGTCCGAGCCGATGCGAAGCCGGTCAAGCAACCCCTCCGCCGACTATCAGAAGAGAAGCGAAGAATCGTGGGAGAAGAGATAGCCCGGCTCCTCGCAGCCGGCTTCATCATGGAAGTGTTCTTTCCAGAATGGCTTGCCAATCCCGTTCTGGTTTTGAAGAAGAATAACAAGTGGCGCATGTGTATAGACTACACAAGTCTGAACAAGGCCTGCCCAAAGGATCCGTTTGCCTTGCCACGGATTGACCAAGTGATAGACTCTACAGCCGGATGCGAGCTGTTGTGTTTTTTGGATGCATACTCAGGGTATCATCAGATCAAGTTGGACCCAGCTGACCGCCTGAAGACTGCCTTCATCACACCCTTTGGAGCTTTCTGCTACCTGACAATGACATTCGGCTTGAGAAACGCCGGTGCCACTTTTCAGCGTTGCATGCAGAAATGTCTCTTGAAACAACTCGGCAGAAATGCCCACGTCTACGTAGACGACATTGTGGTGAAGACAGAGAAGCGCGGTACCTTGCTGGAAGACCTGAAGGAAACATTTGCCAACTTGCGCCGATTCCAGATCAAGCTCAACCCCGAGAAGTGCGTGTTCGGAGTACCAGTCGGCCAGCTGCTAGGCTTCCTGGTCTCCGAACGCGGCATTGAGTGCAACCCTGTCAAGATCAAGGCCATCGAGAGGATGGAGATACCCACCAAGCTGCGAGATGTGCAGAAGTTCACTGGCTGCTTAGCCTCCCTGAACCGTTTTATCAGCCGACTAGGAGAGAAGGCCCTCCCCCTGTACCGACTCATGAAGAAGTCCACTCACTTTGAGTGGAACGATCAAGCCGACCAAGCCTTCCATGAGTTGAAGAAAATGTTGACCACTCTGCCCGTCCTGGCTGCGCCGACTGAGAAGGAGCCCATGCTCCTCTACATCGCCGCGACAAGCCGAGTCATCAGCACTGTTGTTGTGGTCCAGCGCCCGGAGGAAGGCCGAGCCCAGCTGGTCCAGAGGCCGGTCTACTATCTCAGCGAAGTACTATCTAGCTCGAAGCAAAACTACCCGCACTACCAGAAGATGTGCTATGGGGTGTACTTCGCTGCCAAGAAATTGAAGCCCTACTTCCAAGAGCACCCCATCACGGTCGTGTGCACTGCCCCGCTCGCCGAGATCATAGGCAGCCGGGATGCATCCGGCCGGGTGGCCAAATGGGCCATCGCCTTGGTGCCTTACACGATTTTCTATCAACCCCGCACCGCCATCAAGTCGCAAGCATTGGCCGACTTCCTCGTCGACTGGGCCGAGACCCAGTACTTACCGCCGGCTCCCGACTCTACCCATTGGCGGATGCACTTTGACGGGTCCAAGATGCGCACCGGCTTGGGAGCCGGCATCGTCCTCACCTCTCCCAAAGGCGACAAGCTCAAGTACACGCTGCAGATCCACTTCGCCGCCTCCAACAACGTGGCCGAGTACGAGGCGCTCGTACATGGGCTCCGGCTAGCCAAAGAGCTCGGCATACGCTGGATCCTGTGCTACGGCGACTCCGACTTAGTGGTCCAGCAATCATCTGGCGATTGGGACGCCAAGGACGCGAACATGGCGAGCTACCGCTTCCTCGTCCAGCAGATGAGCGGATACTTCGAAGGGTGCGAGTTCCTTCACGTGCCAAGGGCCGACAACGACCAAGCAGATGCCCTAGCACGGATCGGCTCCAGCCGACAAGCCATACCGACTGGCGTCTCCCTCCAACGCCTCCTCAAGCCGTCCATCAAGCCGTCTCCAGAGTCGGACTCCATCTTCGTACCGCCTGCGCCAGAAACAGCCGGATCCGGCTCAAGAAATCCCGCAGGCGGCACGGGGACTTCGACGACTGCCCCGGGAACCGACGTAGTCGCACCCGGCCCAGGGACCTCAGAGCCCGGCCCGGGGACTGCAGCAGTCGGCCCGGGGACTACAACGACGCAAGAAGTGGTGGTCGACCCCAACGCAACACCCAACCCACCCACCCGAGTCATGGTGGCCACGATAACAGCAGAAGAAGTCATAGCTCCCTCATGGGCCCAGCCCATCCTCAAGTTCCTAGTCAGCAGAGAGCTGCCGGCTGATGAGATCGCAGCAAGACTAGTGCAACGACAAGCCGCAGCATACACAATAATCAATAGGGAGCTGGTGAAGCGCAGCGTTACTGGAGTCTTCCAGCGTTGCGTCGAGCCAGAAAAAGGAGTGGCAATCCTCAAAGACATCCACCAAGGCGAATGCGGCCACCACGCCGCCTCAAGATCCCTCGTGGCCAAGGCTTTCCGCCATGGGTTCTTCTGGCCGACTGCCTTGGAGGATGCTAAAGAAATAGTCAAGACCTGTAGAGGATGTCAAGTCTTCAGTTCCAAACAACACCTGCCGGCTTCTGCCCTCAAGACCATTCCCCTCACCTGGCCTTTCGCCGTCTGGGGACTGGACATGGTGGGCCCTTTCAAGACGGCCCGCGGTGGCTTGACACATCTACTTGTTGCTGTGGACAAGTTCACAAAGTGGATCGAAGCAAAGCCGATTAAGAAGCTGAACGGGCCGACTGCCGTGACATTCATCACCGACATCACCACTCGGTACGGCGTGCCGCACAGCATCATCACCGACAACGGCACAAACTTCGCCAAAGGCGCGCTGGCACGCTTCTGCACGACACAGGGCATCCGACTGGACTTAGCGTCCGTTGCCCACCCGCAGTCAAACGGCCAGGTCGAGCGAGCAAATGGACTTATCCTCTCCGGCATCAAACCCCGATTGGTTGTACCACTGGAGCGATCGGCCGGCTGCTGGCTCGAAGAGCTGCCGGCTGTCCTCTGGAGTCTGCGCACTACACCCAACAAGTCAACCGGCTTCACTCTATTCTTCCTCGTGTACGGTGCCGAGGCTGTCATCCCAACCGACATCGAGTTCGATTCGCCTCGGATCACCATGTACACGGAGGAAGAAGCCAAAGAAGCAAGAGAAGACGGCGTCGACCTACTGGAAGAAGGCCGGCTGTTAGCCCTCAGCCGATCCGCCATCTACCAGCAAGGCCTGCGCCGCTACTACAACCGCAAGGTCAAGCCAAGATCCTTCCAAGAGGGCGACCTTGTGCTCCGGCTGATCCAGCGAACAGCCGGCCAGCACAAGCTCTCGGCCCCTTGGGAAGGCCCCTTTGTCGTCAGCAAGGCACTCGGCAACGACTCCTACTACTTGATCGACGCGCAAAAGCCAAGAGCACGCAAGAGAGACGACTCCGGCAAGGAGTCGGAGCGACCATGGAACGCAAACCTCCTAAGACGATTTTACAGCTGAAAAGCAGTATGTATCACGCTACCCCTTTTGTATTAAGTTACAAACCAACAGGCCCCCGAACAGTACTCGGGGACTGCCTTTTATTTATCTATGGATGACGAGTGTCATATCCATGAATGTCTTATTACATTTTGAATTCTTGTCCGGCACCGGGTCCGACTAGTCGGCCCGGGGACTGGCCGCCTTAAGCTATATTATAAGTTCTTCCCAAAGTCAGCAAAGTAGTGCGCCGGCTCCCCAGTCCTCTCTTGTTGAAAGTCGCAGCTCAAAGAACTGACTGTCCGACTAGCAAGAGAGAAGACAGAAAGGACGCCCACACGAAAACGGCGAAGGAACAACTAACCTATATAGCAAAAAGACGGCCTCTATATACGCCTGCCGACTGTCACAACAGCCGGCTGGCCGGCTTCCTAAAAACTTAGCTTAAGTCCGACCGAGCTAAAAGTACTTCCCCCTCCCCAATCGGCCAGGCACTCCCCGGCTACAGATTGCAGAGCAACTGTTTGACTAGGGAGGCGGCAACCAAGGGAGGGTGGCAAAGGAAAAAAGCAGAAGGACAAAAAGCGAAAGTACAAGGAAAAGCCGATTGCATAACTTATATACATAAAGCCGCCTAAAGGCTGGCAACAGAATCACGTTTGAATACACCCAGTGGGTGGAATTGCGCAGACTTAATCGAACATTGTTCAAAAGTAACAAGACAGGAAACAAAAGAAAGAAGACAAAGGCGCGAAGGCCGAGTTGGTCGGTGAAGGCAGCTCGCCGGCTGAAGGAGTGGCCGCCTAGCTGGTCCCGGCTTGACCGCCTCCCGCAACAGGAGACACACTCGCACGCAGCGTAGTGCTGGAGGCGCGGTCAGGCTGGCCGGCTGCTCCACCAGCCGGCTCGACGTCTTCACCCTTCTCCTCCTCCTCTTCGCCCTCGTCGCTGGAGTCGATCTCCTCCGCCGAGTCCTCGCTGTGCGCCGGGTCCAGCCCGAACCAATATTCCGGCTGGGCGACCCCATTGTCGTCCACCTCGGGGGCGAAGACGTTGGTGTCGGTGTAGTCGGTGATTGCCGAAGCTCGCCGAATGATGGCCGGCCGCGCCGGCTCGAGCTCCGTGTCGGCTTGCTGCCGCCAGGTCGCCAGCTGGTCTAGATTCAGGCCTGGGTACCAGGCCTTGACGAACTCCAGCGCCCGCCCGGCGCCGGAGCGAGCCGCTGACGCCTTCCAAGCCTCGAAGCGCCCGACGGCCACCTCCAGCCAGTCGGCGGTCCGACTGGGAGTGCGCGGGATCACTTGGCCGGGCCAGAGGGCGGCCAGGACCTGCGACCCGGCACGCTGAAGCCGGCGGAGCAGCCTGTGAGCCGGCTGGATACGAGCCTGGATCGCCAGGAGCTGCTCCTCCAGCGAGCGGCCGGCAGTCGGCGAAATCTCGAAGCCGGCTTGCCTCTTCGTCTGGCGACGAGCTTCGATGGCCTGGTTGGCGGCAGTGGAATAGCCGGGGAAGTACTCTGCGCAGAAAAGAAAAGAAGAACCCCAAGTCAGAGAAACAAGTCAAAATGACAGATGGCAAGAAAGGACGAAGGGGTAGACGACTTACCGTCAACCAGATCCTTAATCTGGCCATAGCCGGAGACCAGAGTCTGCCTGGCTTCGTCCCAGGCGACCGCCTCCGTCTCAAACTCGGCCTGGAGGGCGGCTTCGCGGTCCCGCACGGCCTTCAGCGCCGCCTTATGGCTTTCCTCCTGGTCGGCCAGCTTCTTGACCAGGCGGTCGTGCTCCTGCACCAAGGCAGCGAGCTCCGCGTCCTTGGCACGAAGAGCAGTCTGGGACTCCCCCAGCTGTGCCCTCAGACTGGCGTTGGCCGCTGCAGAGATAGAAGAACAAGAAGAACAATGAGAAATCATCAAGGAAGATCCGAGCCGACTGCTCAGCAGTCGGCCCGAATCTCGGGGACTACACCCAGTGGGTGCGCTGACGTGCCCCCACATGAGATAGAGATCAAGTCACATACCTCGGCTTTCAGCGAGATCGGCGGTCTTCTGCGTCAGCTCCCGAGCCTGGGAGTTGAAGGCGGCCGCTCAGAGGTTGTGGTAGTCCTGCAAGATGGACAGAAGACCAAAGTAAGAACAAAAGCAGCAAAAACAAAATCTCCAAGAAGTTCCAAGCCGCCTGCTCAGCAGCCGACTCGGAACTCGGGGACTACACCCAGTGGGTGCGCTGACGCGCCCCCACGAGAAAAGTCAAGGGCAAAATTGAGAATACTAACCCGGATGGCAGCCCGCGTGGCGAGGAATTCATCGGTGAACTGCCTCAGCGTCGCGGCTTGGTTCTGGAGCCGGGTCCGGACGTCTTGTGCAGCGATGTTCACCACGGCTATCCCTCCGCCTGGCGTCCACCCGGAGGTAGCGCTGGCCGCCTCCGCGTCTCGGGCCGACGAGCTGGAGCCCACGGCCGGCCGTGGCTCCGACGCCGCCTTATGCAGCTCCGACGCGGCCTTCCCTGCGCGCCGGCTTGGCGGAACCCGGACTGCCACCTCAGCTCCTGCGGCCGGCTCGCCTTCCGCCGACCGTGCGAGCGCAGACTCGGTCTGACCGCCTTGGGCCGCCCTAGTCGGAGGAGTCGGCTCCGGCGCCTCCCTCACAAAGATGACGTCGTCGCCGCTCCCGCCCAGACCCGGCTGGGAACCACTGGCTCCCCCTGGCGAGGGATCCGCGCCCCCGGGCGCCATGGGGCGCAGGGGGGTGACCATCAAGGCCTCCCCTGCCGCCGCTTCAGCCTCGGCCTCTGCCTGGGCCTTGGCTGCAGCCTCGGCGAGCGCCTTCGCCGCCTCCTCGTCCCGAGCCGCCTGGGCGGCGGCTGCCTTCCGTGCCTCTGCCTCCCGCGCTTCCTGCTCCTCCCGCACCTCCCGCGCGTTCCTTTCCGTCGCCTCCAGGAGGGCGGCGCGGGGATCTACGCGGCGGGTGGTGCTCCCAGAGCCCCCTGGCGACTCGACAACGGAGCCGGCAGCCGCCCGCTCGAGCGACAGTGGAGCTCTGATTAAAGAAAAGAAGACAAAGGTTCAGAAGACCACCCAAGAAAAGAAAGAAGGAGAATACACAGAAAGAAAGAAAGCTTACGCTGACACAGCCTGCGGCTGCTTCACCACTTTGCGGAAGCGAGCCGCCTTCACGGCCGCTTCTTCCCGCCTGGTGGCCGCCGCCCCACCCCTCGGCTTCTTCGTCCGGCTACCGAACATGCCCTGGGCGGCGCGACGTTTATGGCCTCTACCCCGAGCAGGCTGCGCACTGGAGGAGCCCGCGCCGTGTCCGGAGGCTGGCTGGCGGGGCGGGACGACTTCGGCTTCGTCCTCGTCCGGCCAATCATCGAAGGTCGCGGAGAACCCGGCGCCGCCTGCTTCGCCGCCGGCTTGGCCACCAGCCGGCTCGGCGGCTTCCTCCATATGGACCGTCCCCAGATCGGGGTCCTCCTGGTCGTGCTCGGTCCGGTCGGGGACGAAGCGGCGCTCCACGTCCGCCCCGCTGGCCGGCCGAAGCAGAGGATTCTGTTGAAAGAGCGAGCCGACTGAGTTAGAGTCGGCCCGGAGGAACTCGGCGACAAAGAGAAAAAGAGAAGGGGAGCGTACCGTAGGCGGAGGATTGGCGCGGCTGTATGGCTCCTTGCCGAATTGCTAGTCGTCGGGAAGCTGGCAGTTGGCGAGGTAGTTCACCATGTCGGCAGCGTCGGCCTGCGGCATCTCCTTGGTACACATCCGGCTCGGATCGAGCTGGCCGCTCATCTGACAGATCAGATGAGGCCGGCTCTGGAGCGGGAGGACCCGGCGTGTGACGAACGCGGCCAGGAGGTCGGGCCCCGTCAGGCCCTCCGTCTGGACCATCACCCGCAGGCGGGCGATGGCGGCGTTCCCTCCCTGCGACAGCGTCACCGCCCGGAAGGACCACTGGGGCAGCCTCCCCGCCGGCGGGCCGGCTACATAAGCCGGCAGGCTGACGTAGTCGCCCCGTGGAGTGATGTTCCGCACGTAGAACTATGATTTCTGCCACTTCTTCACCGATTGGATCAGCGTGATGACGGGGAAGGGGTTGTCGGCGCCCGATCTCCGCGACGCGATGAAGGCGCCAGTGTGGGCCGGCACGCCCTGGCTGCGCGTACCCAGCTTCGACTGGAAGAACTCCCCCCAGAGCTCAAGGGTGGGGAGGACGCCGAGATAGCCCTCGCACAGGGTGACGAAGGCCGACAGCAGCACCACCGCGTTGGGGGTGAGGTGGTGCGGCTGGAGCTGATAGAAGTCCAGCCAGGTGCGGAAGAAGGCGCTCACTGGCAAGCCGAAGCCGCGCAGGAAGTGCGAGCGGAAGACCACCCGCTCGCCATCCCGCGGCGCCGGCCTGATTTCTTTCTCCGGCGCGAGGCGGACCTCCACTTTGTCCGCACTGGGCAGACGCCGTGTGTCGCGGAGGAAGTCGATGTGGTCGTTGTGGACGATGGAGCCATCCCAATCCCCGCCACGCTGCTCTACGTGGGGAGGCATGGCGGAAGCTAGCACGGCGGCGGAGGAGCGTGCGGAGGAAGAGCGCGGCGGCGAGGCGCTGTTGCGAGAACGAGCAAGGCAAGAAGACGGCGGAAGTAGGAGGAGCGTGCGAGGGCCTGCCGCCATCCACCTCCCCCTACTTATAGCCTCGCGCGGCCGAAGAGGCCGGACGTGGGGGGGAGATGTGGGATTAACTGCGCCCACTCCCCCCACGTCTCGCGTTTATTACGCATAAGTGCGAGCCGAGACTGCCGCACGGAACGTGCGGGCGGTTCCGGGATACAAGAGATCCGCGCCTGGGCTGGGGCGCGGACGTGGCGGGCCCCCTCTCTGCGGCAACGTCCCGTCTCACGCGTGGGCTGGCAGGCTTTCCGGCTACGTGGCGCGCCGTCGGCCCGCGGCCGGCCCGCAGCCCGGCGCACATACCAGCGGGTTCCCGCCCTCCGACTCCAGTGGCTCAGGCGACGTGCCTGACCAAGGCCGGCTCCCAGCTGCCGGCTTGTCACGATGGGAAGCTGTTCGAGCTTCTCGAACCCTACTCCCCCTCGAAGCCCGATCAGCTTCGGGGACTACTGTCGGAGTAAGTGGCCACGGGTAGCCAAACCGGCTACCCCTGGCTCTTCAGAAAATTTATCAGGCCTTTGGGCCTTCAAGCACCCCAAGCATTTGGGCCGCCTTCCCCGGCCGGCTACCACTAAAGCCGACTCCCGGAAGGCGACCCAGCCTCACCGACTCCAAGAAGCCGGCCAAGAAGAACGCCGACTCCTAGAAGCCGGCCGAGACCACAACCGCCCCTACATAACGACGACCTGACGGGGCATGGCCATAGTGCGGCCCACGACCCCCGAAGCCCGAGGCGGGCATGGCTACAGGAGGCCGTACGGGAGGGATGTCTCCCGTGCGGCCCGGCACTGTAGCCACGCCAGCTACGACGTCATCCACGACCCCCTCCTGTACGGCCCAAGGACTGCGAGCCCCTTCAGCCAGAGAGAGGCGTGAAGGCGGCCCGGCTTTCCCTAGTCGGCCAGGAGCATGGCCGGCCTCCGGAAGCCGGCTACTCCCTTCCTCGAAGCAGGAGCCCCATTAAGGAGACAAGACGAGGTGAGGCTACAGTGATAGCCCCCGAGGCGGCCCACTGTAGCCATGCTCACCTCGACAAAGCCCTCATCATCAGAGGCGCGGCTACAGTAAGCAGCCGCCGACAGAGCCCTAGGCGGTGGGGCCGGCCTGTCGACCAAGTAACCGGCAGCCGGCGGGACCCACCAGCCGGCGGGACCCAGCAGCCGGCGGAGAAGCCGGCGAGCATAGACACTGACGGCTGGGACCAGATCCCAGCCGGATTACCATTGTATCCCCGGGGGGTAGGCCTATATAAACCCCCCGGAGCACCCATGCGAAGGGTTCGCACCCAAGCATAGTTGGCCACTGAGCATAGTTCGCTTCTGGTTGGCCCCTCTGCATGTTTGGCTTCCAAGCATAGCACACACACACACACCATAGATAGAGAGAAGCAAGAGCTAGCCTTGTTCTTCTTCTCCCTTGATCCCGACAGCTCTAGGAGCGATTGTAGCTACTCTTTATCGAGCTAGTGATCATGTGGAGACCCCGCAGAGCAGGACTAGGGGTGTTATCTCCTCGGAGAGCCCCGAACCTGGGTAAGATTCGCCGGCGTGCATGTCTTCGCCTCATCCCGTTTCCAGGCACCGGCGACGTTTTATTGGCTCCCACAATGATAAGCCATCCCTTGGCATATGTCGTACCAACCACCCGACAACTAGCTAGTTGAAGATTTTGAAATGTGTAAAGGAGAAATTACCCAGAACGTCCTGATCACCATGTCTGCCCTCGTGTCGCACACGACACCGTCGATAATGACATCCGGCGGGGCCGGGGCAGCCACGTAGTACTCCCAGCTCAACCCAAGCTCTGGAAGCCGACCCTCACCAGGCAACGTGACAAACCCCGGGAAGTTTTGCCGGCAAAGAACTCCAAGGACGGAGTTGGGCCGGCGGACACTATGATGGTGGTCCCAACCCCTGCAGCATGACAAGGCCAACGCATTAGTTATTTGAAGAAACGTGAATGCAGAAGGTACAAAAATATTAAATGCACTTACGTACCTCTCCCCATCAGGGAAGATCAACCACCTCTGCTCGCGGGTCGCCGGCACGGACGGGAGCCGTGTAGCACCACGCTGGTAGACGGTGCCACCCTCCTCCTCAAGATCAGTCGGCTCCCCGCCATCATTAGCATGGCCACTCGGCTCCTCGGGCTGATCCGGCCAGGTACCCCATCCGGACGTGTGCTCCTCCGGGGTCTCGTGGGCCGAACTCTCGTGGGCCGAAGGCCAGTCGACCGAGGCTCGTGGGCCCAAGACCCGTGGACCGGAGGCTCGTGGACCGGAGTCCGTGTAGCCTCCTCCTCGGACGAGTCCACCCTAGCAGTCACGTGCTCGGGTGAAACAGCTGGGGGTGGCGGCGAGGAAGGCGCCCTAGCAGTCACCCTACCTCCTCTCCCGCGACCACGTGCCCCACCTCCTCTCTTCCTACCTCGTCCCCTGCTGGGCACCGCGGTGGACGAAGAAGGGCCCGGCGGTGTGGACATACTGTCCAGCAACGCTCGGCGAAGAGGTACGTCTGGAATCGAAGACCTCAGACCACGCGCCGAGGAAGAAGGGGCCTTGGCGCGCTCCCGACCAGCGCCCACCATCTTTCAACACCTGCCATGACAAACAGTAAACGAAATTAGTACAACATAAAAAAAGACCGACATGAATAATAATATGTGTATCACTTAAGTGTATCATCATCAAGTACAACATTAAAAAATTTGGATTAGTCTAGCACGTGGCGGCACTTCATAAAAGACATCCCAACCTTTCAGATTTGGATTAGTTTGGCAGGCCCACGGTAGATAGAATACTTGGGTCGCCTGTTGAGCCGTAATATAGACATCAGGAACATCTAAATGGGTGCTTTGGTTGATTTCAACTAGCCCTATATGTTCATGAGTTCTTCTAGTCTCCTTCGGCTGAAACCAATAACATTTGAAGACTACGACATTCGGTGGGTTTTCACCATAGAATAGAAGTTCATAAATTGCTTCAACTCTCCCATAATACTCGGTACCTCCTTCGCCGATAGCAGATACACAACAATTTGTAGACTTTCGGTCGGCCATAGATAGCTCTTTGCCATAGGTACGAAAGCGATACCCGTTGATGTCGTATTTGTCAAATGAACGGACCTTATAGTCAAAACCATTAGCGACTTGTCTCAATTCGGCGTCCATAGACTCTGAATTAGCCTACAAGTTTAATATGAAAGGATTGTTGCATTACGCACAAACTAGCGAATGAAACCGGGATAGCCGCCTACAAATTAGCCTACAAGTCTAATAGAAATTACCGTTTGTTTGAACCAAGAGATGAAACCGGGATAGCCGCCACCTTGCTTTGCGAGAAGCTCATACTCTTCGACAGAATCCTTTTGGATCACCGCTCCATACGAGAATAAGGCGACGTATCGACTGTATGAAATATCCAGGAATAAGAGCAGTTCAAAGGAAATAGAAGTTGCGAAACTATGTACCGAGAACTTACTCGATGTACGGCCGCACTTCTATCAGGTTGTTGAAGATATACAACGAAATGGTCCGCCATTGTTCGTTATCCAAAGATACTGGATTTGAAACACTGGCTGGTGCGAGATTCCCTTTGAATAGGCTGAGGTTGGATCCACCCTTTTTAGGGTCGTCAGCATTGTACCGAGGCTTCGGATTATGCAAATGACGATTTTTGGCTTCGTAGTGTGCTGTCACGAAGTTTGCCGCCTCCTCAGTGATGAATGCCTCAGCCATCGATGCTTCAATTCTACGTTTATTTTTACATTTTTGTCGAAGCGTCTTCTGCATCCTCTCAGTTGGGTAGCACCAACGATTTTGCACGGGCCCCCCCAATCTTGCCTCGGTCGGGAGATGCAAAATCAAATGTTGCATTGGATTAAAGAAGCCCGGTGGAAAGATCTTCTCTAACTTGCAGATCAACTCCGGCGCCAACTCTTCCATTTCTTCTAGCACGCCAGGCGATAGTTTTTCGCACAAAGAACACGGAAGAAATAGCTGAGTTCTGCCAGTACTAGCCATTCATCCTCAGGGATGAAGCCACGCAACATCACCGGCATTACCCGCTCAATCCATATGTGCCAATCATGACTCTTGAGACCAAATATCTTCAATTTATCAAGACTGGCTCCCCTCTGTAGATTCGCTGCATACCCATCGGGGAACATCAACTGCATTTTCACCCACAAGATAATTTCCCTCATAGCCGGCCTTCCAAGATTGAACCATGCCTTTGGCTTCGTCCAGTTCTGCTTTCCTTTCGGTTCTTTCATATTTTGTAACGGCCTATCACATAGCGCCTCCAGATCGACTCTAGCCTTAGTATTATCCTTTGACTTCCCATCTATGCCGAACAATGTACCAAAAAGTGCCTCGGCGATTTTCTTCTCAGTGTGCATCACGTCGATGTTGTGTGGGCAAAGGAGGTCTTTGAAGTAAGGCAGATCCCATAAGCATGTTTTGTGAGTCCAGGCGTGCTTAGAATTATACCCCTTGAAGTACCCTGGACGCTCGGGATCTGGCTCGAGAGCGTTTAACTGATCCAGGGTCTGTTGGCCTGTCAATGCATGTGGTGCAGAGTTTTTGACAACTCTACCTCTGATGAAGTTCTTCTTGTCTTTCCTGAACTTATGGCGAGGATTCAGGAACTCTCTATGCATGTCGAAGCAAGAAAACTTGCGACCGGCCTGAAGCCAACGAAACTCAAGAGCTCCCTTGCATGTGGGGCACGGGAACCTTCCATGCACACACCAGCCAACGAATAGCGCATACGCCGGCAAGTCATGCGTCGAGTACATGTACCAGACACGCATTATGAAGTTCCGTTTGCTATAGGCATCATATGTCTTGAACCCATTATCCCAGGCTTCTTGCAATTCGTCCTTAAGCGGTTGCATGTACACATTCATATTTTTCCCCGGATAGTTGGGCCCTGGAATTATCAACGTCAGGAAAATGTTCTTTCTTTGCATAATCTGTCCGGGGGGGAGATTGAGTGGAAAGACAAATACGGGCCAACAACTGTATTGGGCTGCCGTCATACCAAACACACTGAACCCATCCGTGCTGATGCCGACTCGAGGATGCCTCAGATCTGCCGCTTTGTCACCATGTAATTCATCAAACTTTTTCCACGCAACACCATCCGATGTGTGTACAATCATCAGATTCCCATCTGCATCTAGTTCGGTTCTTTTGCCCGTTTTGTGCCATGTCATCTGTCTGGCCGTCTCTTCGACCATGAAAAGACGTTGAAGTCTTGGTACGATTGGCATATACCGAAGAACACTAACGGGGATTTTGGTCTGTGTCTTCTCACCCATACCGTTGTCTACCACAACATACCTGGAAGACTTGCAAATGGGACAACAGTTCAAGTCCGCATAGTCAAGCCTAAACAAGACACATCCTTTCTCACAGGCATGTATCTTATCATAGGGCATCTTCAGTGCACGGAGGATTTTGTCCGACTGGTACAGGTTTGCAGGCATTACATGGCCTTTGGGTAGAAAGCGTCCAAATACTGTCATCATTGCATCGTAGCATTCTCTGCCCAAGTTGAACTGAGCCTTCAGAGCCATTACTTGTGAGATGGCATCCAACTGACAAAGCTCAGTGTGCTCATGGAGCGGACGTTTTGAAGACTCCAACATTTCATTGAAGGCCTTTGCAGATTCCTCCATCTCCTCGTCCGAATCCCGAGCATCATCAAAGTCTTGCACCATGTTTTCCATACCGGTACCATGCTCGTCGGTGCGACGACGATCCACCTCAGCTCGGTCACGTTGGGCAGACTCACCATGAAATGTCCACACCGTATAATCGGGCGTAAAACCACTCTTCTGCAGGTGTTTGCCCATTTCAGCCTCTGTCCTCTTTTCCCAATTGCCGCACCGTAAACAGGGGCACCAGGTTTTCCTCTGGCCATTTGCAAATGCGGCTCGCACAAACCCCTTGGTTTTTGTGAACCATTCAGTGCTCCATTTGTTCTGACCAGTGTGACCGGTGTACATCCACGCACGATCACTCATCTTGACTTTCAGAGCTACTAGGCACACAACAAATATATATATATAATTCACCATGTATGTATTCATCAGTTGATCTACTTTGTCAATTTTATTACGTCCATGCAACCTACACTCTAATAGGTAATGATAGGTCCTAATCCCACCCGAGTATGTTTAGATTGGGTTCATTTTCCCATGCTATGCCCCGGATCCTACGCAAAATTTCGGCAGCACCTCCCCGCTGTTCTCCTGATACACGTCTCTGCAATAAACAGAGAGGATGTGTACCCGGAGAACAACAGGGGAGGCACTGACGAAATTTATGCGTCGGATCCGGAGCAAAGCATATGGGAAAACGAACCCAATCTAAACATACTCGGGCTGTCCATGGATAGCGTTGGACAATTCGAAAGAATCAAGGTTATAAATATGCAACTGCATGCATATTTATAACTATGACGCTTTCGAATGGGAGACACATATTGGTTACGCATACTGATGATTCAAGACACATATATATCTAGCTATCAAGTTTCATCGGAATAGATCAAATAATTAATGGGGGAGGAGGACATGTCATTTGTGCTCACCCACGAACGAAGGGGCAGAGCTCGTCAAACGCACGGCGAGGTCGTCGAACACCAAACCTCGCAGCGATGAAACAACTGCACATTTAAAACTACCCGATCAACACAATTATATATGATGTTTTTCATAACAAAATCGAAAGATATATGACCTAACTAATAATTCACAAATATATGACCCCGTCGGCTTCTGGAAGGCCAAAGAACACCTTTTCGGGGTCGGGGTCTCGGGGTCGGGGTGTCGGGTCGGGGTGCCGGGTCGGGGTCGGGTGCCGTGTCGGTGTCGGGGTCGGGGTGTCGGGTCAGGCTCGGGGTCGGGGTGTCGGGGTCGGGGTCGGGGTCGGGGTCGGGGTCTCGGGGTCGGGGTGTCGGGGTGTCGGGGGTGTCGTGTCGGGGGTC
Organism: Aegilops tauschii subsp. strangulata; assembly: GCF_002575655.3. NCBI lineage: Eukaryota > Viridiplantae > Streptophyta > Magnoliopsida > Poales > Poaceae > Aegilops > Aegilops tauschii. Next base: position 9,145,934 of record NC_053039.3, read on the forward strand.
GGGGTGTCGTGTCGGTCTCGGGGTGCCGTGTCTGGGTCGGGGTGTCGTGTCGGTCTCGGGGTGCCGTGTCGGGGTCGGGGTCTCGGGGTCGGGGTGTCGGATCGGGGTGCCGGGTCGGGGTCGGGGTGCCGTGTCGGTGTCGGGGTCGGGGTGTCGGGTCAGGCTCGGGGTCGGGGTGTCGGGGTCGGGGTCGGGGTCGGGGTCGGGGTGTCGGGGGTGTCGTGTCGGGGGTCGGGGTGTCGTGTCGGTCTCGGGGTGCCGTGTCGGGGTCGGGGTCGGGGTGTCGGGTCGGGGTGCCGGGTCGGGGTCGGGGTGTCGTGTCAGTGTCGGGGTCGGGGTGTCGGGTCAGGCTCGGGGTCGGGGTGTCGGGGTCGGGGTCGGGGTCGGGGTCTCGGGGTCGGGGTGTCGGGGTGTCGGGGGTGTCGTGTCGGGGGTCGGGGTGTCGTGTCGGTCTCGGGGTGCCGTGTCGGGGTCGGGGTGTCGTGTCGGTCTCGGGGTGCCGTGTCGGGGTCGGGGTGCTGTTTCTGGGTCGGGGCTTCGGGGTGTCTCCTCCTCCTCCTCCTCCTCTTCTTCTTCTTCTTCTTCTTCTTCTCCTTCTCCTTCTCCTCCTCCTCCTCCTCCTCCTCCTCCTCCTCTTCTTCTTCTTCTTCTTCTTCTTCCCCCTTCTACTTAACCTAAACCTAAACTAACCTAAACTAAAAACCTAAACTAATTAAAACTAAACTATTTAAACTAATTAAACCTAAACTTAAACAGAAAAAAAACAAAAAAACAGAAAAAAAAAAAAGAAAAAAAAGGGAGGAGGGGCTCACTATGGGGGGCGGCGATGGGTCGGGGAGGGGCCGGCGACGGAGGGCCGGGGCGGGGCGGTGGAGGAGGCGGGGCGGCGGGGGCCCGGCCGGCGGGGGGCCGGGGCGGCGAGGGGGATGGGGGGCGGGGGGCCGGGGCGGGGCAGTGGAGGAGGCGGCGGGGGGCGCGGGGCGGCGGGGGGCCGGGACGACGGTGGGGCGCGGGGCGGCGGGGGGCCGGGGCGGGGGGGCGACGGGGCGGTGGGGCGGCGGGGAGCCGGGGCGGCGGGCCGACGGGGCGGCGGGGGCGACGCGGCGGCGGCGCGCGGCGGGCGGCGGCGGCGGGCGGCGGCGTGGGAGGAGAGAAACGGCGAGGGAGAGGGAAGAAGTGAGTAACGGGCGGGGGGTACGGGCCGTTAGGTAGTAGGCTCTTTGCCGTCCGCCCCCCTTTGCCGTCCGCTTTTTTGCCTCTTTGCCGTCTGCTAGCAGACGGCAAAGAGGTGGCCCGTTAAGTTTTTCAAAAACGGGCGGGGGGTGGGGGCCACCTCGCTCCAGCGGACGGCAAAGGAATCTTTGCCGTCCGCTGGCAGACGGCAAAGAGCTGGCAGACGGCAAAGAGCTTCTTTGCCGTCTGCCCTTTCTTTGTCGTCTGCTTTTGGGTAACTGATGGCAAAGAGCTTCTTTGCCGTCAGCTAGCAGACGGCAAAGAGCTGGCAGATGGCAAATTAGCTGATTCCAGTAGTGATGAATGTATTATTACATTTTGAATTCTTGTCCGGCACCAGGTTCGACTAGTCGGCCCGGGGACTGGCCGCCTTGAGCTATATCGAAAGTTTTTCCTAAAGTCAGAAAAGTAGTGCGCCGGCTCCCGAGTCCGCTCTTGTTGAAAGTCGCAGCTCAAAGAACTGACTGTCCGACTAGCAAGAGGCAAGACAGAAAGGACGCCCACACGAAAAATGGCTAAGGAACAACGAACCTATATAGCAAAGAGACGGCCTCCAAACATGCTTGCCGGCTGCCAGAACAGCCGGCTGGCCGGCTTCCTAAAACACTTAGCTTTAGTCCAACAAAGCTAGAGTACTCCCCCCCCCCCAATCGGCTAGGCACTCCTCCGGCTACAGATTGCAGAGCAACTGTTTGACTGGGGAGGCGGTAACCAAGGGAGGGCGGCAAAGGAAAAAGCAGAAGGATAAAAAGCAAAGTACAAGGAAAGGCCAAATGCATGCATAAGTTATATATACATATAAAGCCCCAACAGGCTGGCAACAGACATAAGTTCGAATACACCCAGTGGGTGGAATTGTGCAGACTTAACCAAACATTGTTCCAAAAGTAACAAGACAGGAAAACAAAAGACGGCAGACTAAGGCACGGTGCGGAGGCCGAGCTGGTCGGTGAAGGCGGCCTCGCCGGCTGAAGGAGTGGCCGCCTAGCGGGTCTCTGCTTGATCACCACCTACGGCGGGCGACGCACTCGCGCGCGACGTGGTGCTGGAGGTGCGGTCAGGCTGAGGCTGGCCGGCTGCTCCACCAGCCGGCTCGGCGTCTTCACCCTCCTCCTCCTCTTCTTCACCCTCGTCGCTGGAGTCGATCTCCTCCGCCGAGTCTTCGCCGTCCGCCGGGTTCAGACCGAACCACTCCTCCGGCTGGGCGACACCGTTGTCGTCCAGCTCCGTGTCGGCTTGCTGCTGCCAGGTAGCCAGCTGGTCCAGGCTCAGGCCGGGATACCAGGCCTTGACGAACTCCAGCGCCCGCCTGGCACCGGAGCGAGCCGCCGAGGCCTTCCGAGCTTCGAAGCGGCCGACTGCCACCTCCAGCCAGTCGGCAGTCCGACTGGGGGTGCGAGGAACCACTTGGCCGGGCCAGAGGGCGGCCAAGACTTGCGCCCCGGCACGCTGAAGCCGGCGGAGCAGTCGGTGAGCCGGCTGGATGCGGGTCTGGATCGCCAGGAGCTGTTCCTCCAGCGAGCGGCCGGCGGTTGGCGAGATCTCAAAGCCGGCCTGCCTTCGCGCTTGGCGACGGGCCTCGATGGCCTGGTTGGCGGCAGTAGAATAGCCAGGGAAATATTCTGCGCAAGCAAGAAGAAGAAAGGAAGAAAAGAACACCAAAATCAGAAAACAAGCCAAAGTGGCAGATGGCAAGAAAGGACGAAGAGGTAGGCGGCTTACCGTCAACCAGATCTTCGATCTGGCCATAGAGAGAGACCAGAGTCTGCCTGGCCTCAGCCCAGCCAGCCGCCTCCGTCTCGAACTCGGCCTGGAGAGTGGCTTCGCGGTCCTGCGCCGCCTTCAGTGCCGCCTTGTGGCTTTCCTCCTGGTCGGCCAACTTCTTGGCCAGGCGGTCACGTTCCTGCACCAAGGCGGCGAGCTCGGCATCCTTGGCGCGAAGGGCAGTCTGAGACTCTCCCAGTTGTGCCCTCAGACTGGCGTTGGCCGCTGCAGAGACGGCAGGAAAAGAAGAACAGTAAGAAGTCGTCAAGGAAGATCCGCCCCGACTGCTCGGCAGTCGGCCCGAATCTCGGGGACTACACCCAGTGGGTGCGCTGACGCGCCCCCACATGAGATAAAGAACAAAGCACGTACCTCGGCTCTCAGTAAGGTCGGCGGTCTTCTGAGTCAGCTCCCGAACCTGGGAGTTGAAGGCGGCCGCTCGAAGGTTGTGGTAGTCCTGCAAGATGGACAGAAGACCGAAGTAAGAACAAAAACATCAAAGGCAAATCCTCCAAGAAGTTCCAAGCTGCCTGCTCAGCAGCCGACTCGGAACTCGGGGACTACACCCAGTGGGTGCGTTGACGCGCCCCCACGGAAGAAATCAAGATCAAGAAGAAATCAAGATCAAGAAGAAATCAAGATCAAGAAGAAATCGAGATCAAGAAGAAGCAAAATGGGAATACTAACCCGGATGGCCGCACGCGTCGCGAGGAACTCGTCGGTGAACTGCCTCAGCGCCGCACCTTGGCCCTGGAGCCGGGTCCAGACGTCCTGTGCAACCACGTTCGCCATGGCCGTCCCTCCGCCTGGCGTCCACCCCGAGGTAGCGCTGGCCGCCTCCGCATCCCGGGCCGACGAACTGGAGCCCACGGCCAGCTACGGCTCCGACGCGGCCTTCTGTGGCTCCGACGCGGCCTTCCCCGCGCGCCGGCTCGACGGAATCCGGACCGCCATCTCAGCCCTCGCGGCCGGCTCGCCCCCCGCCGACTGTGCAGGCGGCGGATCAGGCCGGCCGCCTTGAGCCGCCCCAGTGGTGGGGTCAGCACCGGCGCCCTCTCCAGGATGATGACGTCGTCGCTTCCCCCCAGCCCTGGCTGGTCGCCGCTGGCTCCCCCTGGCGAGGGCTCCATGTCCCCAGGCGCCATGACGCGCAGCGTAGTGACCATCAAAACCTCCCCTGCCGCCGCCGCGGCCTCAGCCTCTGCTTGGGCCCTGGCTGCGGCATCGGCGAGTGCCTTCGCCGCCTCCTCCTCCCGTGACGCCTGGGCGGCGGCCGCCCTCCGTGCCTCCGCCTCCCGCGCCTCTCGCTCCGCCCGCGCCTCCCGCGCGTTCCTTTCTGTCGCCTCCTGGAGGTCGGCGCGGGGGTCCATGCGGCGGGTGGTGCTCCCAGAGCCCCTTGGCGACTCGACGACGGAGCCGGCAGCCGCCCGCTCAAGTGACAACGGAGCTCTGATCGTTGAAGAAAAAGACAAAGGTTTCAGGAACCACCAAAGAAAAGAAAGAAAGAGAGTACACAAAGAAAAATTCGGACTTACGCCGACACGGTCTGCGGTTGCTTCACCGTCTTGCGGAAGCGAGCCGCCTTCGCGGCCGCCTCCTCCCGCCTGGTGGCTGCCGCCCCGCCCCTGGGTTTCTTCGTCCGGCTACCGAACAAACCCTGGGCGGCGCGACGCTTTTGACTTCCGCCCCAAGCAGGCGGTGCAGCAGAGGAACCCGCGCCGCGTCCAGACGCCGGCTGGCGGCGCGGGGCGACTTCGGCCTCATCGTCGTCCGGCCAGTCGTCGAAGGTGACTCCGAGCCCGGAGCCGCCTGCTTCGCCACCGGCTTGGCCGCCGCCCGGCTCGACGTTGTCGTCCATGCCGGCCGCCCCCAGGTCGGGGTCCTCCAGATCGTGTTCCGTCCGGTGGGGGACGAATCGACGCTCCGTGTCTGACCCGCCGGCCGGCCGAAGAAGAGGACTTTGTCAAAGAGCAAGCCGACTAAGTTAAAGTCGGCCAAGAGGAACTCAGCAACAAAGTTGAGAGAAAAAGAAGAGACAAGGAGAACATACCGTAGGCGGCGGATTGGCTCGGCTATACGGTTCCTTGCCGAACTGCCACTCTTCGGTGAGGTTGCAGTTCGCAAGGTAGTTCACCATATAGGCGACCTCCTCGCGCGGCATCTCCTTGGTACACATCCGGCTCGGATCGAGCTGGCCGCTCATCTGACAGATCAGATGAGGCCGGCTCTGGAGCGGAAGAACCCGACGCGTGACGAACGCGGCCAGAAGGTCGGGCCCCGTCAAGCCCTCTGCCTGGGTCAGCTCCCGCACTCGGGCGACGGCGGCGGACCCGGCCTGCGTCAGAGTCACGGCCCGGAAGGACCACTGGGGCAGCCTGCCCGCCGGTGGGCCGGCTACGTAAGCCGGCAGGTTGATGTAGTCGCCCCGTGGGGCGATGTTCCGCACGTAGAAGTACGACTTCTGCCACTTCTTCACCGATTGGATCAGCGTGATGACGGGGAAGGGGTTGTCTGCGACCGATCTCCGCGACGCGATGAAGGCGCCAGTCTGAGCCGGCACGCCCCGCATGCGCGTGCCCAGCTTCGACTGGAAGAACTCCCCCCAGAGCTCAAGGGTGGGGAGGACGCCGAGGTAGCCCTCGCACAGGGTGACGAAGGCGGATAGCAGCACCACCGTGTTGGGGGTGAGATGGTGCGGCTGGAGCTGATAGAAGTCGAGCCAGGAACGGAAGAAGGCGCTCGCTGGGAAGCCGATGCCGCGCAAGAAGTGCGAGCGGAAGACCACCCGCTCGCCCTCCTGCGGCTCCGGCGTGATTTCCTTCGCCGGCGCGAGGCGGACCTACACCTTGTCCGCGGCCGGCAGCCGCCGAGTCTTGCGGAGGAACTCGACATGGTCTTCGTGCACGTTGGAGCCGTCCCAATCCCCGCCGTACTGCTCCGTGGCGGGAGGCATGGCGAAAACTAGCGCGGCGGCGGAGGAATGTGCGGTGGAAGAGCGCGGCGGCGAGGCGCTGTCGCAAGAACGGCGAGCGAGGAAGATGGTGGAAGTAGGAGGAGCGTGCGAGGGCCTGCCGCCCTCCACCTCCCCCTACTTATAGCTTCGCGAGGCGAGGCCGAAGAGGCCGGACGTGGGGGGAGACGTGGGATTAACTGCGCCCACTCCCCCCACGTCCCGCGATTATTGCGCATAAATGCGAGCCGAAACTGCCGCACGGGACGTGCGGGCGGTTTCGGGATGTAGACAATCCGCGCCTGGGCCGGGGCGCGGACGTGGCGGGCCCCCTCCCTGCGGCGACGTCCCGTCACGCGCGTGGGCTGGCAGGCTTTCCGGCCAAGGGGGGCCACGTGGTTCGCAGACGGCCAGTGGCCGGCCCGCGGCCCGGTGCGCGCGCTAGCGGGCTCCCCGCCCTCCGACTTCAGAAGATTTCGACTCAGGCGGCGCGCCTGACCAAGGCCGGCTCCCAGCTGCCGGCTTGCTAAGAAGGGAAGCTGATCGAGCTTCTCAACTCCTACTCCACCTCGAAGCCCAATCAGCTTCGGGGACTACTGTCGAAGTAAATGGCCACGGGTAGCCTAACCGACTGCCCCTGGTTCTTCTGAAAAAATTATCAGGCCTTCGGGCCCCCAAGCACTCCAAGCATTGAGCCGCCTTCCCTGGCCGGCTACCTCTGAAGCCGACTCCCGGAAGGCGACCCAACCTCAGCAACCTCTCCCCGGGACGACTACGGGGTGGCCGACTCCAAGAAGCCGGCCAAGAAGGACGCCAACTCCAAGAAGCCGGCCGAGACCACAACCACTAAAGCTACTCCCACATAACAGCGACAAGACGGGGTGTGGCCACAGTGCGGCCCACTACCCCCGAAGCCCGAGGCGGGCATGGCTACAGGAGGCCGTACGGGACGGCCGTCTCCCGTGCGGCTCGGCACTGTAGCCATGCTAGCCTCAACGTCATCCACGACAGACTCCCGTACGGCCCACGGGCGGCGGGCCCCTCCAGCTAGAGAGAGGCGTAAAGGCGGCCCGGCCTTTCCCAGTCGGCCAAGGGCGTAGCCGGCCCCCAGAAGCCGGCTACTCCCTTCCTCGAAGCAGGAGCCCCATTAAGGAGACAAGACGAGGTAAGGCTACAGTGAGAGCCCCCGAGGCGGCCCACTGTAGCCACGCTTATCTCGACAAAGCCCTCGTCATCAGAGGCGAGGCTACAGTAAGCAGCCGCCGACAAGACCCTAGGCGGTGGGGCCGGCCTGTCGACCAAGAAGCCGGCAGCCGGCGGGACCCACCAGCCGACGGGACCCAATTGCCGGCGGAGAAGCCGGCAAGCGTAGACACTGACGGCTGGGACCAGCTCCCAGTCGGATTACCATTGTACCCCCGGGGGTAGGCCTATATAAACCCCCCGGAGCACCCATGCAAAGGGTTGGCTTCTAAGCATAGCACACACACCATAGATAGAGAGAAGAGAGAGCTAGCCTTGTTCTTCTTCTCCCTTGAACCAAACAGCTCTAGGAGCGATTGTAGCTACTTTCACTGATCTAGTGATCATGCGGAGACCCCGCAGAGCAGGACTAGGGGTGTTATCTCCTCGGAGAGCCCCGAACCTGGGTAAGATCCGCCGGCGTGCATGTCTTCGCCTCATCCCGTTTCCAGGCACCGGCGACGTCTTATTGACACCCACACAGATAAGCCATCCGTTGGCATATGTCGCACCAACCACCCGACAACTACAAATAAATCCAATAGGCACGGAGGGAGCACGTGAAATTGAGGTGCGGTTGCGTGTACATGAATATGATGTTTTGTAGTAATTCTTAAAGGAAATGTCGGTACGGTACAAACAACCAACACACGTGATAAACATGATGCATGTTCATGATTGAAAACTGGATGGTGATACAAAGATAGTAAAAATGTGGACGTTCTTTTTGCACCGGAAACGTATGATAAAGGGATGAAACAGGGGTCGTTGTCGACCTTCGTGTTCCATGAGCCAGCCAGCCAGCCAGCCGCAGCTAACCGCGTGCCAAAGAGAAATAATTCTGAACGTGGCTCGTGCGGAACGGCATTGATCTTCCTCCTTCCGGCGCCTGCTTTGCTAATTAATTGATGATTAGTTGCTGGCTAAACCTGCCAACTTTTTCTTCTTTTAGGAAAAAAAGTCTGCTACGTAATTCGATTCCCTGGCAAGTGCGGCCACAAATGCATGGATCTTTCCCTTTCCATGCCGACTCTCCGGCCGTTCCACTCTCTGGCGACGACGACTCCAAAGCTGAAGTTGATCAGGACGGAACGGAACGGATGGTGCACGCTGAATCCACCTAACCGAGGAAAGTGAGAGCTCAACTTCATCTGTCAAGCTCACCTCTCGGTAGTACTTAGACTTTAGCCTGGCGTATGTGGCACTCGTTCGTCGTCGACCTGCCAATCAACTTTCGTCGTGCCGTCTGCCATGCTTACTGAAATTGCTTCGTTGCCTTGGACGGCCATCGGTAGTGGTCGCCCTCGTCCAAGATGATGGGATCCTAAGCTTCTACAAGTCTCGATCGGTCATCAATCCAGAGTACGGTTCATATGGGATCCTGATACGGTCATATGATAGGACGATCCTACAAAGTGAGTACTTTAATTTTTTGTCTTGTACAATTTGAATACTACTCCCTCCATTCACAAATATGGACTACATACAGATTAAAATGAACGAATAAATACACTAAAATGCGTCTATATACATCCTGTGTAAACCATAGTTTGGAGTCACGACGGCTTGGTATAGGAAAAAAATATGTTTGTTTCCGACAACGCTAGCATGATATCTCGATTAAGACGAACTAATCTAGGGCATCACCTACAAGCTGAAGAACACTAAAAATATGCATGTTTGCTTTATTAGATTCTTTGTGTGCATCCCATCAGATGATTTGCCGCACTTTATCAGGAGTTTGATGATTAAGATCTAAATTCTCTCATAACTACTGGTTCATTTTCAGGGGCACCTAGTTTAGTTTCCAGAAGACAACTTGATAAAGCTACACACTATAAAAGTAGCATATGTTGGTAGAGCAGCTAGCACATAGTTCATCTTCCTTTAGGAACCAACCAGAAGTGCCTTTTTATTATTCCTTAATTTTGCCGCTTCTTCTTCACACTTTGCATATGAGCAGAAGGACTGAAGAATACTGAAAAATGAGAAAGAATATTTATGTGTTTACCCGCTATCTGTAGTACTAGTACTCTAGATATGAGCAGCAGAGGGTTAATCACATGACCTTTCTCCACACTACAAGCTCCTTCCGGAAAAAATGTTTTATTTTCCCCTTTAATTACACTGTATGCAGATTAATCTACTACTACATCCGTCATGGTTTTACTAGTTCTTATCATATTTTTGTCAAATTTTGACCACATATTTGACTAACAAAATATCAATGCATGTCGCCAAAAATTAGATTGTTGGTTTTGTATTTAAATATAGTTTTCAATTATATCATTTTTACTACGTCTAACACATATATAGTTAGTTAAAATTGGTTAAAATATGATCCAGAATATGAGGAAGACCAGTAAGCCAGGACGGATATCGTAGTATCTATCTAGAGTGATTCAATCAGTGGGAATGTGGCGCACGGCTTCTGTGTGTTGTTGATCATTCAATGGATGATTCTAGAAGGAGAGAAAAACGAAGAAGAAGAGTATATAGCTCGTTGCTGTCATGTCTTTTTCTCCCCGGACAATACATAGGCATGTAGGAAAAACAAAAACATGAGTGTTATTTTTTCCTTGCATCATCATGGCCATGCGAGCTTGTTTCTTGTTTTGACAAGTTATGTAGCCCGCTAAGGCCATTTTGTCCCTTGTATAATACGGAGTCAGCTGCTCAATCTAGAAGCGTTCACAGGTCAAGACGTGAGGATGCCTCCAACGGTGGTTGATGCTCTGACAACGCAATGCTAATACTGCTACTAAACAACTCTCGCCACTACCACTTGACGAGTATTAGTTAACATCAGCTGGTAGGCACGGTTTGTCAATAAGAAACAGTTGGATGAAAATATCAAATCCAAATAATTAATCAAGTCTAACAAACCATGCAGTGATAAACTAAATTATGAAAGCAAACAAGCAAGTGAGAGAGAACAGGTCGATGCCGTGCATTTCTCGCTTAGCAGTTTCTTTTTTTTCTTTGGAGACAACGACATGTAGTTTTTTGTAACCCTATCCTGCAATGTGGTTGTTTTTTGCTATTTACTCGTAACAGAGAGTCGTCTGTTCAACCTAAAGAGGAGATCTGAGGCATGCAATGGTGGGGGCACCGGTCTTATTTTTCTTTTGGCTTTTGCATTTGAATTTTTTGCATCTTTTGAACCAAAAGTCTAAATTAAATTTCTTTGCATATTCATGTTTTGTACGAGGGCTTTGAAGTAAGATCCATGTAGATACATTTTGACGTGTTTTCAAAGCTTTAGTAAGTTTCAACTGCTAAAACTTAGTAATAGAAACGTACGATAAAATCGTCAAGTTTTATAAACTAAATTATTAAGAGACTATGCGGGCAATCCCAAGTGTTTGCGGATCGTGAAGCAATCGTGTGGCCACACAGGTGCGTGCTCCTGCACCTACATGCCCCTGCGGATTTTCGCTTTCATATTGATCATTTTGCACTAGAATCGACATTCTTGAGATATTTCTGAAGTTTGATAATTCCTTTTTAATTTTTATATAGATAAGTAAGATTGTAAAGCTATGATCTCAGCTCTCCTTTATAGGGCCGGAGTCCTACTGTTGGACCAGTACTCATCGATTGGCACTTAGTTGCGCATGATGCTGGAATGCTAACCTTCTAGTGTGCCTTTAGCGGATTCGTCTCCCGAGTCTCGATCGGTCGGGATTTTTCTTTTCCAACTCTCAATCCATTCAGAAAATTACAACTTCTAGTTTGGTGAAAAACATGAGAAAGTTTGAGCTTAACATAAACAGACCCTATACTTCTAATCATCGATTCGGGATGCTAGCACGATACTGATACTATTCCACACGAATTACAAATCATCTAGGGCGTTCCAGATCGAGCACATGGACATGCTTTATTAGATGCCTCGTCTTCGTGTGTGTCCCAGGATAACAGAATGCTTAATTAGATAGTTCCCTCATCCTTTTTTAACCTGACATGCTGCTGCCCATGCTTTAGTCAGCAAACCTAATATTCCAGTCCCACTTCCTAGTTCCGACGATCATGGCTCATCTTTTTTCAGGTGCGCCTCACATAGCTAGTCCCTTTCTACAAAGACAACTTAATAAAGCTACCCATTTATACAAAGTACTGTGTTGGTAGAGCATCACTTAATCTTTCTTTAGGCATCAGCTACAATTTCTCTTTCTTTATTCCTTTCGCAAGTTCTTGAAATAGGCTTTCGCCCCACTTTATGAATAAAGTCATCACCACCTCCGTACAACAAGTTCAAGTGCAATCAAATAAAATAACCGGTTGGGCAACAATACAAACATACCCAATGAAAGCATAAAAGAAAGCGGGGCCGAGTGACCACCAAATGGTCGGCATCTCAGGAAGCCTACGGCGAGCGGTAGCAGTCATTGCATCCATCATAAGGCCCATTCGATCGCGATCACGCTGCCTAGAAAGCGGTGCCAGTGATGACTCGAGGTTGCCGGCCTCTGCCCGCAAGGCCGCGTTGTCAAGGATCGTGGCACGCGACCCTCCACACCCAAACCCGGAACGGCTAAGGCGCATGCTTTGGCGGGAGGCGGCGGGTGCAGACAAAGTCGGGCAGCAGGGAGTGCGGCCCTTGGGGCCAACCATAGGAGTGTCAGCGCGGCCCATGGTCAGCCCCAGTATAGGCGGCGCCCGAGAGTCAGGTACCATGGCAGGGACCCTAAGACCATAGTAGCCGGAAACGGGGAACGGTAGGCCGTCCCTCGATCCCGATTCATCGACCCGGAATCGGATTCTGGAACGAGGTCGGATTCGGTACGATCCGATGAAGATTCGGCGTCCCTGCAGCCTGCTCCTCGATTCAGCAGGTTCGAGGATCCAACAACCAAAACGCGAGGAATAATTTACTCACGCTGTCGTTTCTTTTCTCAAGGACTCCTTGTTCTTCCTCCAGTCCATTAATTGCAAGGGATCCATTAACAGCAAGGAATGCTGGCCGTCAGGGAGTCGTCGTTCTTCAGGAACTGTGTTCCTCGACCCATGGTACCGTACCGGGATCATCGTACCCAAACGGATTGGATCGCGTCCCTGCTATAAAAAAAATCGTTCGAGAGATGTATACCCTCGTTGTACCCTATTGTTCCCTCGTTCCCGTTCCTCGTTCCCACCGTACCGGAAACATGGCAACTATGCCTAAGACTGGTGAAGATGGGGACCATGGCGACCGGGAGTAGCATTCCCACCCAGGGGAGCGGAGGGTGATGGTAGGCGAACGTTCATCCCCACACTCAGAGAATCCTCATCGTAGGTCTTTTTTTAAGGGAAAATAACTTTTTTTGCCAGAATATATATTTATCTTTAGCCTAGCCTGACTGATGCAACTGACGTAGTGCTCTTTAATGAACAATCATTAAAATCACCCGCTTGCAAATAAAAAACAAAAATTATTTCAAAGAGTATAGTGCAGTACGTACAAAAATTAATATTCAGTTCTAGGACAGTTGTTCCCACTTTTTTGGATAAGGCCCTGAGGAAACATATAAATACATCTAAGTCCTAAAGAAAATCAATCTCACTCGCAAGCAACTCATGGAATAACTGGGATAAGGATTTTTCTCCCTAGCTACTTCTTCGGAGACGACAAGCCAAAGATCATCTACACAATGTTCGTTTTGCCGATGATACCTGAGCAGGATACATGCATGAAGCCTTATCTATGGCAACAAACAATATGTCGATTGGATGTCCCTCAAGTGACAACAACAAACAAACAATCTAGGATGGCGGTATCGTTGATGAATCCCCCCAACCAGCAGGCATGCAAATTGTGCTTCTGGCATGACCGTCCGCATAAACACTGGCCACCCTAACTTTAGACAAGCACATAAAATTCTTTCCTTCTTTTCTACATGCCATTTGTTGTGGTGTGTATGTGCTTTTTGTACTTTATCATATAAATAAAATAACTCCCCCGCAAAAATATATAAATAAAATAACAAATTTCACAAAAAAATAAACCATATAGCAATAAAACCCAAAAAAAGAGGCTTCTTGGGGAAGTTTTTCATGACACCAAAAACAATATGACAATAACACCCAAACTTAATAAATTAAGAACATGTGGGGCTTGGAAGCCTAAGCCTGGTTTTAAATAAGAGATTTACATATATTTTTTTATATGGAATATGACACTTGCAAATCTATCTACCACCCTAATATGCAAAAGTCACGACACCTTAATATCATGTGCCCCCCTTCCCCCATTGCTCCTATGATATGGGAGTTCCCGAGCCGTTTGATCCTGGATCCAACGGATGTAGTGGGAGCTCGCAAAAAAATGTAACAAAAACATTTGAATAGTCCCAAGATTTCATCCAGGCCTAGAGGCTCCGTTTGATGCATGATCCGGCACCCAGGAGCTCCCGGATCATGGAAGCATGGGAACACTTGATATTTCTCCCGGATGTGATGCCATGAATGGACTCCTCTACCTGCAAGTGGGCCCTGGCCTGGCGTGGCTGGGCCCACTTGCAGGTAGAGGTCGGTGTGAACAGGAGGGGAGAATCCTTGCATGGAAGCACCTGCAACGCAACACACACGGTTGCCCGGAGCAGAATTTAATGAATTGTTATAAATCAGCGCGCGCGCGCACACCCGTGGTACGTACACGCGACAGACACGGCGCTCCCAGACCAAGCGTTTGGCTGGGTTCCGGCATGCAACGCAGCTCCGGCCACGGCATGTTCTCTCCGTTTTAATTACTGCTGCTTCATGGTGCTCTGCACAGACAGTGTCGAGGCGAGGCAGCAGCGCATGGACGCCTCCCCTCCGGGATCGACGCAGCAATGGCCATCTCACTCTTTGTCCGCGTGTCTGTCGCCTTCCTTCCTCACGTGAGCGTCATTCCTCGCTGCAGCTTTGCTTCATTTCAGCTACGGCTTAACCAGAAAACGGAGCCATCGCTTCTTCTCTTGTGCTCCGTGTCTGTCTTCTCTGTGCACGCACGCACGCACGCACGCTCCAACAGGACAAGGCGGCATGGCACTTGAGACTCCAGACGCGACGCCGAGCATCCAAAAGGATGAATGAATGCATGCCAATTCTGACCAACATACGCGTCTGTTCATCACTTCACTTGTTTGGTGGCACGTCAACAGCGCCCCTTTACTCACTGACAGGGATCGCACACTAGCTAGTATGGTCTGTAATAATAAGATGCCACACTGAAATCAGCTTGTTCAGGCCAACAAACAGCGCCCCCCCTTGCAATGAACACACGAACAGAGTATAGCAAGCTAATCAGCAGCAGCAGGGGTTCGAACCAATCGTCCACCCCACGCGCGCATATGTGTATGTATGTATCTATCTATCTATGTATGTATACCGATCTCTATAAATAAAATTGAATTTTGTTTTTTTGCTTTGGTTTATAGCAGCAGCAGCAGCCACCTCCTCATCTCATCTCATTGGGATGCCAGATGCCGAACGCCGATGCCAATGCCGGCCTCTACCTATATGTACAGTGCACCAATGGATTGTACTACAGTAGTAGTAGTATATTACAATGGTCGGAGGGGATCACCTCACGCCGCTCTCACATCTCCTTCTTCTTCTTCTTCTTCTTCAAGGCGGCGGCGGCGGCGGCGGCGCCCCCGTCGTCGTCGCAGACGCCGCGCGTGCCGTAGCAGTGCAGGAACACCCAGAGCAGCGCGGCGTTGAGCAGCGTGTTGACCACCCAGGCCCCGATGCCGCTGCACCCGCCGGCCATCGCGCCCCCGAAGTGCATCCACACCACCCCCGCGTGGCACACCAGGTTGCACCCCAGCAGCCCGAGCTGGCACCCCAGCGCCACGGGCGCCGACCCGCTCCGGGCGGCGCGCGCCGCCGGGAGCCCCGCGCTGTCGACCCAGAAGCGGAACCCGAAGGCGACGGCGTGGGCGAGCGTGGAGGCGAGGATGGCCAGCACCTGGAACGACTGCGAGAACTCGAGCCACAGGAAGGCCATGGCCACGGACGCGGCGTGCGCGAACACCCGGGCGGCCGCCCCGCGCCGGCGCCTGACCACCGCGAACGCGCCCCGGGCCGCGTGGAGGTACCGGGAGAGGTAGTAGGCGTAGGACCAGAAGAAGACGCGGCCGGACGAGCGGGTCCCCGGCGGGAAGCAGAGGAGCCACCGGAGCGGCGTCGTCCGGCTCCGGCCCCGCCACGACCAGCGCGTGTCCCGAATCTCCGCCACCGCCGACAGCAGCGTGCCGGCAAAGATGGTGGCCGAGACGGCGGCCATGAGGAGCGCGTGCGCGGGGGGGAGGGGCCCGAGAGGGAGCGGCTTCCGGCGGCGGAGGAGCGCGTCGGCGGCGAGGCAGAGGGACACGTAGGTGGCGAGGAAGCCGAGGAGGAAGGCCCAGGTGGAGAACCAGAGGCCCGAGGGGCTCCAGCGGAAGCCGACGATGTCCGGGTGCTCCGCCAGCCAGTAGGCGACGTCGCCGACGAGCGCGGCCATGGTCCGTCCGCCGGATCGGTCGCTCGCCGGCGGAAAAAGGGGAGGTTGTTGCGGTCGTACGGTGCGGAGGATGGAAAGGGATTTGGGGAATGGGGGCCGGATATATATACTCGCCTGGGCCTCCTCTCGTTTGTCGGTCATCATCTTGGTGGACCAGGTCAAAGGGCAGGCACATCTACCTGGCCCAGCCCCAGGCCCACCAGCCCCCTGGGTTAGGGCCAGGGCCCATGAAGGCCCTACGATATCTTTCAAATATGGATAATGTCACTCGTTGGTGCGAAAAGAAGATCTCATATTATAACATTTTTTGCGAGTGATCTCATATTATACAGGAGCACAATTTGTATACAACATGTGAGAACACACACACACGCGAAGCGAGGCGGGTTGAATTGTCGGAGCCGTGGTGTTTTGAGGTTCATGAAGCCATCATAGTCGCATCATTGTCGATGGAAACATGTGAAATCATATTTTGATTCCACAAGACATAAATGGCGTAAAACTCAGTGCTTGCTTGTCGGTGGTCAATTATCTATAAACGAAATACTTAGTGTCTTGGTTCCTTCAATTTACCAAAATCCAAATTGCGCTGGTGTTACAAACTGCTTCATGTCATATTTTGCATCAAAAATAGCTTAAAATGTTTGATTGTAGCGGGCTTGGACGCTGGATAGTTTGAGCCAGGCTTAAAGTTCGAAGCCTCGTAGGGTCACAATTTATTTTCATTTATTTATTTCCCAATGGAGAGAGGGGGGGGGGGGGTTCTCAATTTTTTAACTTTGGGTTTTATTGTTATATCAGTTTAGGGTCATGAATAACTTTCAAAATAGTTTAAAGAGATTTGTAAAACTTTTAGAAGATGTATCTTTTTGGGTGCTCCAGAAAATGGGTTTGTATGATAACAATCAACATATAAACAAAAGGAAAAAAGGTCTTTATCAACATATAAACGAAAGGGAAAAGGTCTTGAAATGTGCTTGCCTAAAGTTAGGGTGGCCATTCTGCAAGGAGCGGCTGGTGTGATGCATGAAGCACGATTTGCATGCATGCTTGCTTTGAGGGATCCGTCCACACCACCACCACCATCCTAAATTGTTTGGTTGTTGCCATAGGACCAAGTTTATGCACGTGTATATCGCAGCAACATGACAAGTGTCCACTGGAAATCGGACACTCTATATGCATGAAATCAACCACAATTTCAGTTTGTTTTGCCATGAAAAAAACAACAACATTACTGTCGTCGTCTTTGAGGGAAAACTAAAGAAATTCACAACATAGACCCATTCTCGCTCGCTTGGTTCCTTGAGTTTTCGGTTTTTTTCGAACATTAATTTATTACTACATTGTTTGTTAGACTAGATTAATCATTTCGCTTGATTCAGCGTATTTGTATTTGGCCGGAACCTATCTGCAATTAAAAGAATCGCCGACGACCAAACTAACGGCACCGACCAAATTATTTGGATTTCATAATTTCATCCATCCAACCATTTTTTAGTCGCAAACCGTGCGTATCGGCTGATGTTAATGATCGTCTTGTGATAACGACTAGAGTTGTTTTATTAGGAGCACTGCATAAGCGCATCAACCATTGCCATATCAATTTTAATAGTAGAGTCAACCGCAAGTTGATTATATTTTAATGGCATGTCATGTATAGCCATTATGTATAGTACTACCTTTGACCCTCTTGTATTTTGGATAAACTTTGACCATCTACAAAACTAATAAAATATAAATTTTAGGTATATGATACAAAATTCTAGTGCGCAAGGAGAAAAGGACATGTCAACATATTTTTTTTATCCTTTTTCAGGAATCACGTCTTGAATGACCAACAACACACAAAAGCCGTGTGCCAACTTCCCACGGATGGATTGAGTCACTCTAGATAGATTATTAATCTACATGCAAAGTTAGAGCAAGTACAATAAGATAACATAAACTTTTTGATTAGTTGGAGAAGGGAGAAAAAGAAAAGAAGAGAAGCCGCATATAGAATTACATCCGGCTATAGCATGAAACTCCGTCACCCTTAGGAAAGACAAAAATGGAGCACATATTTATGGCATCGCATACTAGTATAACATGGTTATAATATAGCCAACTATGGGCTATATGCAGTCGCCACATCACATATAGCCAATCCAATAGCCAACACGTATAGTAGCTAGTTGCTAAGGCTGGTTATAGTGGGGAGTAACTTATACTAGTGTCATGCATATGACACTAGTCTGAGTTACTACCTTCATAACGAAAAGTAACATAGTAGTAGTGTCATAGAGAACTTTATTTATTAGCTTATAGACTCATCTTGTCTTGAAAAGCGCTATGTTACCACTTCTCATTAACTGCATGCCATGTACGCAAAATTTGCTTGGAGTCGCTATGTTACTAGCTAAGTTACTCCCACTATGACTAGCCTAAGAAGTACTACTTTATTAATACCTGTCCCACATTACACTCTCACAATGTTTCTTGGACCCCGTGTTGCAGTCGGCTCTTAATCTACATTCCATTTTCATTGTCTCTCCCCTTCTCTCTCATCCAACTCAGCAGAAACACTTACAATCTGCTGACCATACCTTATTAGATTTGCTCTGACTAACTATTATACAAGTGGACTATTATTAGGTTCTCTATAAGTGACGTGACAACTTCATGTTGCCGATTGATTGCTACACATTTTTTTAATGGTGGATTGCTACACTATTAAGTATTAACTATGCTCTGAAGGGTGATATAATTGAAAACATTTCTTCAGGATGGACGTAAGCATGAGGTGGTCGGTCGGCGGTCGGTCGGTCGGTTCTTCGGTTGAGTCAAGTCCAATTCCAACATAGAGTACTCACCACTACTCTGAACTTCTTTTTTCTTGATAATCATTTTTAAATTTTTATCACAGCTTCCATGAATGTCACTGCATCATGAAGCTTTGCGAGCGCTCTAAACATTCAGCATTTCCTACTACAGAAAAAACTTCAAATCTTTTGAACATTTTTTTTAAGTATACCATTCGCACAGGTCCATGCGTGTTTGCGAGCAGATACTCGGCGTCCCGTGGAGTACTTCTTTCTTCAGAGTGAAGTCGCTTTGACCTCAAAGAAAGGTCTCTGCTGCTCATATCTAGAGTGCTACTACAGTTTGCGGTCGAATACATCAACATTCCCTCCTTTTTCAGTACTCTTTACCACCTAAAGTATGAAGAACAAGTGGCAAAATTAAGGAATAATAAAAAAGAGCTTCTGGTTGGTGCCTAAAGGAAGATTTATTATGTGCTAGCTTCTCTACCAACATGTACTACTTTTATATGTAGCATGGTTGAGGCAAATATTATGTCTCCGTTTCAAAAATTATTCATTTTATATGTACCTTTATCAAGCTGTCTTCTGGAAACTGAGCGATGTATTTTTGATCGTTACTATGGTGGGACGCACACAAAGAATCTAATGAAGCATACATGCATGAATATATTTAGTATTTTTCAGCTTGTAGCAGGGGTGCCCTAGATTAGTTGGTCTTAATTGGAATCTATTTTTGGTGTTCGTCTACGTTCATGTGTCTTTGTATTGGATCCTTTCGATCTATGTTATTCATCGGCGGCGGTTGCTGTTCTGGTGCGCTGGTCCTACGGGGCCTTAACACGACTACTTCCCGACTGTCTACTACAACAAGTTGTGCCCGACTGCGACGATGGAGGGGCGATGACGGCGGCGGGCCTTCTGCTCGCTTCAGTGCTTGTAGTCATCGTTAGGTGGTCTATGGATCTGGATGTAATTTCTATTATTTCTGGTATTCATTGTACTGCCATGATTGAAGATGAATAAATTGGAAATTTTCTCGCAAAGAATTCTCAAAAAATATTTATATTTAGAAACGGAGCAAGCAATAGTGATTTTATAACTAGAAAAATTGTGTCCCGGAGCATGGAACCGCGCGTGTGTGTCGTGCCGCATGTGCTTGGTCAATCAGAGCAACTTCAATGGGGCGACCCATTTCGTCCGCCGCGTCAGTTTGGGTCGGCGCGAGCAAAAGTGAAGGCCCAACGCGGCGACCCAAACCCAAATGGCGTCCGCTTCGCGTCCGCGCCGACACATTTGCGGCTCAAATTTGCGCCCTAAATGCGTTGGCGAGGACGCGGAACGGACGCCACGCGCGTCTTCTCGGTGTTCGCCGCAGCCCCACTTGGCGGTCGTCCAACGACCCGCCACCTACCTGGTCAGCTTAATTTATGACCACGGGCCCACACGTCAACGACGGCGGTCGCCCTTTTTTAAGCCGACCATGCGGCGGGGCCGTCCTCATCGAGTCAGCCCCCGTCCACATCTAGGCAAGCTCGCTCCCCATCGCCGGCAAACCCTAGCCAACCCTAGCCACCCAAGCCGTGCCAAATGGGGCTCTTCTCCGGCGCCGGCAGCAACAGCAAGGCCAAGGGCAAGGCCCCCGCCGTCCCTTTCCCCTTGGATTTTCCTCCCGCCTCCGCCCGCGCCGGCTCGCCGGCAGAGGGAGCGCGTGAACGTGCCAGTGCACCAGGCGGAGTGGCACTGGAAGCACCGCGTGCCTCTGCCGTACCCCGACGTCACCCTCCCGCACGACTGGCATCTGGATCCAGAGAGGATCCCAGTGCCGGCGGCGCCGCGGTCGGCTAGGGCGCACGCGGAGGAGGTGCGGCGCCGGCGGGCGCTGCTGACGCCGGAGCAGCGCCGCGACGCCACCTACGCGTCCGACTCGCCGAACTGGAAGAGGTGGTTCGCCTTCGAGCACGAGGAGGCGAGGCGACGCGGCGTGCGCGAGGTCGACCGCAGCGTGCCGCCGCCCCCGCTCGTCGTCCGCGAGGAGGACCAGGCGGCGGAGGACGCCTACTAGGCGCCCTTGCGGCGGTCTACCGCGAGAGCGAGGAGGACGAGCGGCGCAGGGTGGAGGCGGTGGAGGAAGAGGAGGCTCGGTACGAGGCGGCCATGGCGCAGACCGTTGCCCTCTCCGCGGCCAGCGACTACGTGCTGCCGCCGGTGGCCCCGCCGTCCCCTCCCCGACGCCGCGTCAAGGCCGAGCCGGAGCCGGAGCCGTCCCCCATCGAGCGCTACTCCTGGACGGGAGTACTGCGCGAGTGGGTCTCAGCGCCACCGGTTTGGATGGGCGCGACGTCGGCGCAGGAGCAAGCGTACCTCGAGATGTGGCGCCAGCGCCGGCTGGCCGAGGAGCGCTGTCGCGGCGAGTACGAGGAGATGCTCGAGCGTGACCTCGAGGAGCAGCAGCGCGAAGCCGAGGAGGAGGCGCGCTAGGCCGCGGCTGCACAGGCGGCCACACAGGCCCCCGCACCGGAACAGCCCCTGCGCCGGCACTGCCCGCGCCGGAACAGCTGCCCTCGGCCTACATCGTCACCGCCTGGAACACGGCGTTCCCCTGGGCCGGCCGTGTGCCGACGCTCATCGACGTCACCGACCCCGAGGACGACGACGACGACGATGCCTAGGGCAGCGCGCCGCCTCGTAGTTTAGTTTGTTTTTAGTTTTATTTAATGCTAATGTGGACGCGTGAACTCTCGCCGGCCTCCCTGGCCGGCTTTAATGTATAAGTAAATCGTTTTTATTTTAAATATGCATGTACAATTTTTTTTGTCGGCGCTGTCGAAATGAATCGGGCGAGCGTTGGGCGCATACGCCGATCCAAACGTGAAAGCAGACGTTCATGTCCGCTTGGCCGACCCAAACGGACAAAAAGCGAATAAAATCACCGTCCGTTTGGTCGGCCGGTTGGAGTTGCTCTCAGGTTTCTCCTCTGCCGTCATGTTCCGTTCTTTCAGTTGAGACCTTGTACCTGCGCTCGCTCGCCTATGTGTGTCGTCGCCCGGCACGACACATCCATCTGATCATTAATTGGGTGTCCATGCGCTCACCGCGGCCGAATTCCGTCCACACCACACTCCCGTCTTCTAAATGAAAATAGGGATGAATTTCAAAAAAATAAATGAAAATAGGGATGGACATACGTCACTCTCTCTCTAATTAAGGAA
This sequence comes from Aegilops tauschii subsp. strangulata, assembly GCF_002575655.3. Lineage (NCBI taxonomy): Eukaryota > Viridiplantae > Streptophyta > Magnoliopsida > Poales > Poaceae > Aegilops > Aegilops tauschii. Next base: position 9,167,609 of record NC_053039.3, read on the forward strand.
ACACTGCCTGTCGGTTGTAAAGCCGAACGTCCCTGCAAAAATGTAAACCTCACACCAAAAATAGGTTGGCCATTGTTTTAGGCTAATTTTTTTAAATAATACATTATTTTTATTAATTTTCAGAAATAATATACCGAAATTTTATTTTCCAAAAATAATACGGCCTCGTCCCGCTAGAGGACGACTGCAGCCTCTCGTCCTACTGCTGGACGACTGAGTCCAGTCGGCCTATAGGAGGAGGACAGGTGGCCCGTACTCCACGTGGCAGCCGGCGATTGGCCCGGCCACGTCGCAGCGCTCCCACTCGTCCCTGCATGGGCCGTCGCTGGCTGGGGCCCAGACGACAGGGTCCCCAGCCCCGGGTCGCCCGGCTCCTTCCCTCGCACGACCTTATCCCCTCGCTCTTATGTGTTCTTCTTTCTGTTCTTCTTTCTTCTCTCGTCCAACTAAAAAGTAACCCATTTATACTCCAAAGTGAGCCATTTTCTTCCTGATTTGCCACCGTAGATACGTTGTAGATAGTTGGGGGAGGCAAGGGAGACCTCGATCTACTGATGGGGTAGCTCGTGGTGGTCGTGGTGACCATTTTTGTGGAGGTGGTGGAGACGGTGGTGAGCAATTTTGTGGAGGTGGTGGAGGTGGAGATGAACTGATGAAGCTGCGGCAGTGTGGTGGACGTGAAGCTCCGGCTCCGGTGATTGAAGGCCGCTGTTCGTCGGCGTTGCTTCGCACGCTTCAAGGGTATAATTTTACAGACATTTTCTCCGGTAGATGTTGTGCGAATATTGTAGATGTTATTTGCTCCACTAATATTTTGTATTAGGTGTGCGAATATTGGTATTTGCTCCGGTAGTAACCGATATATTTTTGGATGTCTAATATTTAGTTGTGTGAATATATTCAGTTGCTCCAATAATATGGCGTATTATATGTGGATGTGGATGTCAGTTTTCCCGCAAACAAAGGATGTCCGTTTATTTTAGTTGGTGTGGTACTATATGTACTATATATAGATGTCAAACATGTTGTTGTATCAATTTTTGAAGTTGTTCCGGTAATATCCTAAAACTATTTAGTACTTAAATATTTTTAGGTGTGTGAATAATTTTAGTTGATCCATTAATATTACGTAATAATTTTAGGTGTGTCAATTAGGACTGTGAATCACAACTTTGATATGGACGAATTCAATCTCTATCTGCAGCGATACATGACCGGAACACGGTTATGCATCATTCATCACAATCACCTAGATGAGATACCTGCCCCTAATACGGCGGATATGTACCCGAGCTATGATACTTCGGGCTCTAGGCAGCAAGCGGTAAGATATATTCTATTCATATAATGCAAGTAGTCCATACATACTTTGCCGTGCGCACGTAATAATTTCAGGCTGAGTTGACTCGCGGACTTGGCGAGGAGGTGTCCACCTTTCAGCGTTCACTGTCGTCTGCACCTCTAATGCTTCCCCGGGCTCAGGTCCAGACCTGGATGTCGCGCATTGAGGAGAAAGTACGATCTGTGTATCGGGCTATTACGTGCACACGCACTTCGGACGTACTTCACCAGCATCCCCCCGCCACTCCACGCACCAGCAGCCGCCGCGTCACTCGACTGGTCAGCTCGAACCCACGCATCACCGACATGATCCGCGTCCATGTCTAGCAGAGCAGTGGATGGCCAGGCCACCACCTCCTGACCAGGCCGGTAGTTCGGCGTGGCAGCACAAGCCGGATCCCACGTCTGCCTACGTGTTTCGGCCACGACCTCCGCCTGCAGGTATGTTTCTTCATATTTATTCTTGTGAATATCAATTGGGCCTATGTATTTCATCATTACTTATGTTCGTCCATCCAACAGGGTCCTACGGATATCAGCCGTATGGACATGACGCGTCTATGTCCGGATCCGGGTGGGATAGTGACCATGAAGGTAGGCATAATAGACAGGATTTCTTGTCGCAGCACAACGAGTGGATGGACATATATACGACTCCTGCACCACCTCCCACACAGGAAACACAACATGACCAGGCATGGTCTGAGCTTCCTCCCCGTAACGTTCGGGCACCCCACAGGTATTTGTGGCCGACGCTGCCTACACCACCTCCACGACGTGCCGGACGACGTGGTTGATGCTTGTCTACCACTATATCTATCTATGTACGTGAGGGGCGTACGTATGCTACCTATGTATGCGGTTGGAACTAATCATCTTCCTGGTGGACGACCGGAACTAATCATCTTTCTGCTGGACGATTAGTAGTAATAATCTTTCTTCTGGACGACTGCAATTAATAATCTTCCTGCAAGACGACTGCAACTTATCATCTTCCTGCAAGACGACTGGTGGCCAACCCTATAGACGATTGCCCAGTCGGCTTGCTGAAAGATGATTAGGTCCAATCGTCTTCCTGAAAGATGATGCCGTATTATTTGTGAAAGATGATGCGTATTATTTCTGAAAATTAATAAAAAATGTATTATTTAAAAAAAATTAGCTTGTTTTAGGGTCTGCTGTTGTGCGATGAACGGAGTAGGTACGATTTGCATGCGCGTCCACACCACCCCAAAATTTGTTTGTTTCTTGCCGCCCCTTTGATAAAACGGTCTGTTGCCGCATGAACGATCGAGCTCATGCATGTACTGTGTAGTCATGGCAGCGCAAAGTGCCCTCTCCACATCCAACACTAGGTGGACGCCCTAAATTTCTGCCGTCTCCCAAGAAGAAGGTAACATCACCGACCTTTATTTGGATTCTTTTTATTTCACTTATCCGGTTGTTTTTCTAGTCGCACACCGTGCGTACCGGTCGGATAATGTGATATCATTGTTTGGCCACTGGCGGGCGTTAGTTATTCAAAAGTGCATTGCGCCAGCACGCACGTACGTACAACGCTGCAGGCGGTTGCCTCTTGACCTGTCACCCCCTTCTAGCTACTACTAGATCCGACTCCGTCCGTCTATTTTTTTTTCCTTTTTGAGGTGACTCCATCCGTCGCTTAGGCAACACTAGTTAGGGACAGAGATATGTGACAAAACGGCTTTAGCTGCTGCCTACGCAACTTGTCAAAACATCCATGAGTCCAAGACCATGACCATGGCTATGTGCCTACGTATGACCCAAGCAGAAAAAGACATGACGGCACTGAACTATATAGTTATATTTTTTTTCTCTTCTTCTTCTCGAATCATGCGTTGAATGAATGGAGAACACGGAAGCCGCGCGTGCCAACCGCCCATAGACCAAGTCACTCTAGCTAGATTATTGATCGGCATGCAAATGCGTGCTGAATTTTGTGGCGATATGACATCGAATAACTCTGGGGGAAATCAGTTTCAAAATATGAATTTTCCAAACTTTATCAAAGCTCTGATTTTGTTTTATTTTTTGAATTTACTGTTCATCACGGGAAGAGATGACCGAAGCTCAGCAACGCCGCCTTCATGCCTGAAAGGCCAAGTAATCAATTTTTGAATCCTTTTTGAAGCTCTGATATTGTTTTATTTTTTAATACGATGTTCATCAAGGGAACAGATGAGCCGAGCTCAGGAATGCCGCCTTCACGGCTAAAAGGTCAAGTGATCAATCTCCTATTACTCACATCTTATATCTCGATATCTTTTCTAATTATTTGTACTAGGATGGTTTGCGGCCAAATATAACAACATTTCTCCTTTTTCAGTAAATATCACCTATGGTAGGAAGAAGAACCCGGAACTGGGAAATTAAGGAATAAAAAGGAACTTGTGGTTGGTGCCTAAAAGAAGATTACTTATTTGATGCTCAACCAGCATATTTATATTGCTCTATTAAGTTGTCTTTTGAGAAAGGAATATTAGGTTTGCTGACACAAGCATAGACAACAGATGAGGGCACTATCTAAGCATACATAGAATTTTCGTTATCATTGGACGCACACAAAGCATCTTATAAAGTTAGTGCTCTTGAGCTTGTAACTAGAAGGCCCTGGATTAGCGAGGCAGTCCTAGGATCATCGTGTCAGGTACTGTGAGATGGCATCCTAGAATAGTATCAGTATTTTAGGACCATATTAGTATTGAAATATATAGTCTGCTAAAATCAACCATACCCCGGGAATTAGTAGAAGGTTTAGAATCCAATTCTATCATTTGTCCTGCTAATCATTTTGTGAAAGATCCATACAGAGAGTGCGGAAGAAAACAAAGGATGGCTCTGTTCCGGAGCTCCACGATGAGAAAGCGGAGAAAGCCGAGGGAGATGGCCATTGCTGGCTGCCGCTGCATGTGTCGTGGCGTGAGGCCGATGCGAGGAGGCGAGGATCCCGGCGGCTGCACGCAGCGTCGGGACCGTGTGCTTCGTCGATGAGGTTTCTCCCCGCGCTCGCGTGTGGTGTGTCTGTCGCCTGTCACGATGCATCTGATTAATTCTGTGTCTATGCGTGCTCACCGCCGCCTATGCTGGCTGCCGAACTCCGTCCACATGATGCTCCCATCTACTCCCTCCGTTCTCAAATATTTGTCTGTCTAGATATTTTAAATGGACTACAACATACGGATGTATGTAAACATATTTTAAAGTGTAGATTCATTCATTTTACTTTGTATGTAGTCATTTGTTGAAATCTCTAGAAAAACAAATATTTAGAAACGGAGGGAGTATATGGAATTTGGATATATGTCGCTCTCTCAGAGGAAAAAATTAAAATGATGGTATCACACTCACATCTATGTTGGTCGGCCAGTCGTAAAGCCGCCCGTCAGATCACATATGTAAATCTAAGATCAACTCTAGTAGAACCATTCAAATTTATATCGCCAAAAGAACATGGACACTGAAACGGTCGATGGCAAAGTTAGAATCGCAATTCATTCATTCAGAGCAAGCACAAATTTCGTTCGTAATAAGGGCTAAATACATTAACATTCCGCCCCTTTTTAAGTGCTCCTTGCCACCTAAAGTATGAAGAACAAGTGGCAAAATTAAGGAATGATAATAGAAAGGAACTTCTGGTTGGTACCTGAAGGAAGATGAATTATGTGCTAGCTGCTCTACCAACATATACTACTTTAATATGTGACTTTATTGTCAAGTTGTCTTCTGGAAACTGAACTAGCTGGATGCCCCTGAAAAAAAAAAGTTTATGATGGGACGCACACAAAGAATCTAATAAAGCATACATGCATGCATATTTTTTGTGTTATTCAGGTTGTAGCTGGGATACCCTAGATTAGTTCGTCTTAATTAGAATATTGTGGTAGCCTTGTAGGACACAAACATATATATTTTTCATGCACGAAGCCAGAACCAAGGTTTCCATCAAAATAAACTTTTGTAATGAATGATTGTAAGAATCTTGGTTTTTCTGATTAATATATGGGTGAGTTTCAAATTTTCTTTTTGTAAAACTGTAGAAATGCAGCACCCAATTTGTAAGATCGTCGATCGTGTCACACGATTGTATGAGGATCATAGGATCGTATATGAAATGTACCCCGGATTGATGATTGAGACCTGCAGTAGAAGGTTAGGATCCTTCCAATCATCTTGTAGGAGGGCGACCTGCCGTCCAAGGCGACGGAGAAATTGCATTAAGCACGGCACGGCGAAATAAATAGCACCGGCAGAAGAGGAGGGCACCACATACGCCAGGCTAAGAGCAACTCTAGCAGACCCCGCATTTTGCCGACCTGTAAAATATGTTTGCAGGTCACACGGGGGCGATTATGCAGGCCGAATTTTGCGGCGTCAGACTAGAAACCGCAAACAAACCCCTAAATTTAAAAAAAAGTTGTTTCGCGCGAGAAATTTAAGCATCAGCTCGCCGGAGCTCGCTCGCATAGATGGTTCTTCTTCGCATAATAAGTTCATACACGCCACATACATACATAAAGGTTAGATATGCTAGACAGGGCCTACGCTACCGCACCACTACAACAAAATTGAGCTCACCGGAGCTCCTGCGGTAGCTGCCCACCGGCGGCGATCAGTCGGAGTCGGAGGAGTCGGAGTCGAGGTCGATGTAGAGCTTCGCCTGCTCTGTCTTCATCACGCGCGGGTCGGCCTCCTTCGATGCGTGCGCCTGCGATGCCGTGAGGCCTGTCTCGAGGAAGAGCCGCTCGTACTCGAGCTCGCGTCGGATGCGCTCTTCCATCTCCTCCTGATCCCTCGCCGACCGCTCGAGGACGACGCGCTCGAGGAGCTCCTCGTGCCCCGGTGGGAGGTAGTCCTCGGGTCCGATGACGCCTCGGCGCGGCGGCGCGTCGGGCACGGCCTCCTCCGGCTCCCTCTTCACCGGAACGAGCCGCGAGCTCGATGCGCCCGCGGATGAGCACCCCGCGGACCCGTAGCCGGATGAGCTCCCCGCGGACCAGTTGCCGAAGGAGGCGCGGCGGCGACGGGCGCGCTCGAGCTCGAACTCGTCGAGCTCGCGCCGGTTGAATGCCGGCGGCGGCCGGGCACCGTGGTTGAGCCACCGACGCGCCCCCCGCTTGCGCGCGGCGTTAGATCTGGCGCGGCGGCGGCGCTCCGCCTCATCCCCCGAGTCGGCCATGGTGGTTCAAGGCTCGCCGGCGGCGAGAAATCGAGCGGCGCGGTGGGGAATTGGAGGGGAACGCGGCTGCGGGAGGATAGGGTTCCGACCCGCATCTGCCCCGCAAACCCGCAGTTATAGTGGCTCGGGGGTTGCGTTTGCGGGCTGCGGGAAAAAAAAATTATGGGCCGGACACCGATACAGGCTCTGGTCTAGCCAGAAAAATGGGCCGAACCCGTATAATCGCCGGAATTATGCGGGTTTGCGCCGGATGCGGGGTCTGCTAGAGTTGATCTAAAGTCAACGTACTACCGAGAGATTGACGGATTCTCAGGTCATTCACTTTCTTGGGTCAGGTGGACTCAGCGTGCACCATCCATTCCGTTCCGGCCTAATTTGAGAGTGGCATGGATGCATTCATCCTTTGGATTCGCCCTGCCTGTGGCCCCCTACCATGCCCGGTGTCGTGTCCGAAGAAGCCTCCAGTGGTGCCATGCTGATGCTGCCTTGTTTTGTTCGAGTCACACAAAAGAAGACATAAACAGTGCCAAAAAGACAACAAGGGGCGGCTCTGTTGGGCAGCGCCATGCTCCTCTTGTTAGAAGAGACATAGGAAAATGCTAGCTACTACTCCATCCGTTCCATAATACATGGAGTTGTTAAAGCTGAACACGTCCAACTGCCCGGAGCTGCATGGTGTTAAACTCTGGACGGCCGTGTGTTAACGCGTAGCCGCACCAGTGTCTCCGTGTGCTGTGTGGACTGGTTTATTTATTTTGGTTATAAAACAAGGCACTAGTAGTAGATAGATAGGCAAACCGTGTGCGTCGTGTTGCACAAGGTGCTTGATCCATGATTGTGTGTCTATGCGTACGTGTGGGCCAATTCAGCTGCCCACGAGTGTCATGGGCAACGCGGAGGAAGATGATACGTTATGTTTCTTTTGATTGATGCTCTGGCAAATTAATAATAAACAAAGAAAACAAAATTTGTTTGTCTGTTGCCGTCCTTCTTCCATGGACATCTCATCGATTCCTTGTTTGTTGTCACAGGATCGAGTTCATGCATGTATTTGTATTGCCGCAAACGTCATCCCAATTAGCAGGTGTCATCCTAGGAGAGTTGACCATGTGGATGGCCTTATTACTTTGGAGCTGGGCGTAAATCGTTCTCTCTAAAATAATCTGAATTTTGCCATCTCCAAAGAAAAAATAATAATAGTTGTACTTACGAAGAAAGTCAATGTTTTCTCATCAACCGCCGTGAGAGATACGTACGTACCTCCGGCTTAGACGAGGGACTCAAGTGATTTTTTTTATCTTGTTCCCTAATCATGCATGCTTTGGTGGATAAACAACACAGAAGCCGTGTGTCAGATTATGATGAAGAATATTATGACTAAGTAAAGAAAATAAAGATGACAGTAGGTCAGGCGCACCTGATAAAAGACGGACTATGATGGACGGAACAGGGGCTTGGAATGTTAGGTTTGCTGACTAAATCACAGGCAGCAGCGTGGTAGATTAAAACAGATGATGAAACTTAATCTGACACGACCACCAAGCATCTAACAAATCATGTGCATTTTTCTAGTTAGTGCTCCTCAGCTTGTAGGATCGTGGAAGATCGAATCGACATCAGTCATCGTCCAATAGCGACCGAGAAAATTAAGCCCGGCACGACGAAATAATGGCGGCAGCAGAGTAGGAGAAAAGCCTACTACTGAGAAACTGACAGATGAACATGTGCTCTCACACCATCCACTTTCTTCAGTTACGTGGACTCAGGGTGCACCATCCGATCAATATGTGTGTGATATTCCTCTCGCCATGCAGCAGCTCTCTCGCTCGTGGTACACGAGCATCCACAAGGACGTCCTGCTCGCTCCATGCAACCTCGTCCCGCCTCATGATTTCTTTCTGGATTGGTTTCACAAGGCGAAAGAAAAAAAAGAACAGCCACGTCTTACTAGTTTAATACAGCACCAGACAATTTTTTTAATCATGAGAACAGATCATACTATTCATCACGTGCTTTGCTTTTTTTTTTAGGGATATCACGTGCTTTGCTAGCTATATTGTCTTCATTTCACTCTCTTCCCCCTCTATGACTCTTATCGACGGAAATGTCTGAAATGATACTTCACTTTCACGAGACATAAATAACGTCAACCTCAAAGTTAGGTCATTGGTGGTTAATTGTCTCTCGATACATTATGGTTTTTCAGCGCCATATATATAAAGTTCGCTTCTATTTCAAAAGCCTCGCGTTGGAGCGGCATGGGACAGAAATATCTGGTACCGTGGTTTCTTCGGTTCCCGGTTTGAGGAATCCGAATTGGACCAAGTTTAAAAAAAATTGAACAAAGTTGCGGCCCCTTTTGGCGCTTTTCATTAATCTCAACCACAATTTACAGCTATGATTTTATAATGTTTGATTTTCAGGTGACCTAGCTTTAAGAGCATAGGACAGTGATCACCTAGATGATATTTAGGGCTGACAGTGAAGTCTGTAGAGTAAGCTATGGCTGCGTTATTGTAAGCCCTGTTGTCAAGCTCCCTGGGAATGTATCAGACAGTAGTTTGAATGTGGCTAGTAGTGATAAAAAAAACCATGTTTTTTTAATGAAAGGGGATACCCATTGCTTCAAGTCATATTTTTCATTCACAAAAGGGTTTAAAATATTTTATTAACTGTTGTCTCGATTATTATGTGTAGAAAAAGGGGCACACACGACAACAAATGACATATAAATAAAGGGAAAAGGGTTTCAAAATGTGCGTGTCTAAAGTTAGGTAACCATTGTTTTGGGGACAGCCATGCATGCAGCACGATTTGCATGCTTGCTTTGAAGGGATCCAATCGGTTCCTTGTTTGTTTTCCACATGATGGAGTTCTTGCATGTGTTGCCTCGACATTGCAAGTGTCATCCGTAAATGGAAGACTATATATGTGGACGACCTTCACTACTTTCTTTTCTTTTGTCAAGAAAAAACATCCAAAAGACATCTTATATCTTTTGCTAACCGACAAAGTCGGTCCGTTCTCGCTCAATTGCTTGCTTGGTTTTTATTTTTTTTGGGTTGTCGTAGACCAATTTACACGAAAAAATATCTCCCCCCGCTTTAGATTATAAAGCAACAGCCAACCGATACAACTAGCTCGCTGGGGCCGCATCACAAACAAGCCCAAAAGAAAAAGGAGAGAAAGAAAAGAGAAATAAATGCCGACGTCGACAGCTCAACTAAGCGAAGATGGCCGACACCCATTGCACCCTCCGGAGAAGTACCACCGCACGCCTAGCACTCCGAAGCCTCGCGTACCAAGCAACACCTTCAGGAAGGAAAGTGACGATGACGCCGCTGCTGCCCAGACAAGTCCTGGGGTTTTTCCCGGTACGCGGATGGCGGTGGGAAGGGGTATCACCGACGCCCCTCGGGAGGGCCCGGCGGCGCCCACGGGCGCAGCCGCGCCGGTGGCGAACGAGCCGCCAGAGATTTCTCCCGCCCCGAGACCACCACTGTCGCCCGAGACAATCGGAAGTGCACCCCCCCCCCCCCCCCCCCCCCCAACATGCCGCCCACCAGCCTGTGCCACCACGGTCACCGCACCAACTTCACCGTCTCACTGAGGACACCAACACGAGACCTGAAGGTAGGGCGAGGAGACGCCGGGCTCAGGGGCAACCGCAACGCAGCCCCGACTCCCCCTCCAAGCGCGCGGGGAAGGGACGTCCGCCGCCGCCGGCCCCACCTGGGCATGCCGGTGGCCTCAGCCAGCGGCGGTGAAGGGGGATGGAGGAGGAGGGGTAGTCGAGACGGAGAGGAGGGAAGGGGGCGCTCCGCCGGTTGCATCCAAATGCCAAACAAATAGTTTATCGAGTCTATAGCAAAACCCCTCCTGTTGGATGCAACTATTCTGCAATACAGAATTGCCTACGGCCAAATTGGCGGCACCGGCCCTTATTTGGATTTGATGATCTCATGCAACCATCTTTTATATTAGCAAAACGTTGCATACCGGCTGATGCTAATGCTCGTCTAGTGGCTAGACTTGTTTAAGGGCGACGTGTCAGCTGCATCATCAGCCACCGTTTTGTTAGACTATACTAGACTAGGGACGAACCGGCTTTAGCCGCAGGCTGCATGACTTGTCAAGAACATGCATGGCCGTGTCAAGAACATAGTCGTGCTGACTAGTGAGGCTAGGTATGCTATGGCCCAAGGAGAGAAAGGCGTGACGACACTGAACTATAGTTTTTCTTTCTCTCCTTCTAGAATGCCCCTCTAGCTAGTAGATTATTTAATCTCCATGCAAGCCGAAAAGAGAAAGGAGATACCAATATTACATCTGGACTAGCAAGAAACCCGTGGGAGGAAGGCGGCAGACCCGGAGATGGCCATTGCTCTCGGAACACCACCTCGATCGCCCCTGTCTGCACAGAGGCGAGCACCGTCACGTTATATTCAACTGATTGTGCTTGGTCAGTAAGGTTCCTCATGTTCGGTTCCGTTCAGACCTACCTGCGCTCGCGTTTGCCCGTCACGACGCGTACATCTAATTAATTGTGTGCCTATGCGTGTGTGCCTATGCGTGTGGGCCCAGCCGGGCCAGGCCAGGCTACGATACCTACCGGCCAATGGCAGCCGCCGACACGCTCCCCGCCGGCGAATCCCGACCACACGACACTCCCATCTTCTAAACGGAATATGGACATACGTCGCTCTCTAAAGGAAAATCTATCACTACCATGGTTTCTTAGGAGAAACGAAACGATGGTCTAGGAAAATAAAATAAAGGGTGATAACATAGGGCATGTAAATGAAACGAGAAGGGGTTTAGAAATGTGCTTGTCTAAAGTTATGCTTACTTGCCTCATGTGTTTCTTTCAGGGGCTGGTGCGGTGTGATGCATCAAGTACGATTTGCATGCTTGTTCGGAGGGATCCGCGCACAACACCCCCCAACACCCTAGGGGCTCCTTTGATTCAATCGAATTTTATAGAATTACTGGAGAATTGAAATCCTTGGGATTTTTCCTATGTTGGTCTTTTAATTCATAGGATTGAATTCCTATGAAATCTTTTGTACTACATTTCATAGGAAATCTAATATCCACTCCAACCTCTTTTTACAATTTCTTTGTTTTTCCTGTGCCATCAAACACTCGTTGCTAATCCCTATAGGATTCAAGTGGGTATACTTTTCCTATTCCTACGTTTTCAAAATCCTACGAATCAAAGAAGCCCTAAATTGCTTTGCTGTTGCCGCCCTTTTGGGGACATGCGTCTGATCGATGAAAACTGTTTGTTGCCGCATGTACGGCCATCACAAGTGCAATCTGTAAATCAAACGCTGGGTGGTCTCCACACCAAAGAAACAATACTACTAATCAAGAAAGTCATGTCGTGCGATCTGTTCTCGCTTGCTTGTTTGCTTCAGCTTTGGGTTTCGTATGTTAATTTACGGAGTAGTATATACACCAGTGCATATATACTATTTGGATCTGCATCTATAGCTAAATAAATGAAATTACTCGAGAGTCATATAATTCTGGACGGAGAGAGTGCACAAGAGAACGGAAGACTGCTGCTAAACAACTCCTACGTGAGCGATACGCCGACCGCCGTCACGTGGATTTGATTATTTCATCCGACCATTTTATATATTCGCACGCCGTGCGTACCGGTCAGGCGAGGTGATATCATTATTTGGCCACTGGCTGGCGTTGGTTATTCAAAGTCACAAAGTGCATTTTGCCAGCACGCACTTACATACAGGCGGTTGCCGCTTGACCTGTGGCCGCTAGCTACATTCCAATAGCTGACTCCATCCGTCTGTTAGGCAACACTAGAGATATTATGGCCCGAGGAGAAAAAGGCATGACCGCACTGGCTACACAGCTTGTCAAAACATCCATGACCATGACCATGACCATGGCTATGTGCCTGGGTATGTATCGCCCGAGGAGCAAAAAGGCATGACCGCACTGAACGAACTATATAGTTTCATTTATCCTCTTCTCGAATCGTGCTTTGAACGAATGAACAACACGAAAGCCATGCGCCAACTCGTCCATAGACCGAGTCACTCTAGCTAGATTATTTGTTAGGAGTAACCTGCATGCAAATGTGTGCTGAATTTTGTGGGGATATGACATCAAGGAGGGTCTGGGAACTTTATTCAAGCTCCGATTCTGTTTTATTTTGAATTTACCTTTCATCACTGGAATAGATGAGCCGAGCTCAGATGCTCCGTTGTTGTCCATATCCGATATCTCTAGATCTTTTTAAACTATAATTGGTGCTCGGATGGTTTCCCACCAAATATAACAATATTTATTCCTTTTCAGTAAATACCGCCTATAGTAGGGGAGATGATTTGTAGCACGCACGGACAGGGGCATGCAAATTCGAAAACTGGTTTTGCTATTTGCATGTGCTTAACCCTTAGTTACTTTGGATGGGTCCATGCGTGCATCTCTTCGCAACTTTTGACAGTTCTACCCATCCTTTTTCTTTTGACTTTCAATTTTGAATCTTCTATATATTTTGAACAATAAGTCCAATCTAACTTTTATTTTTAGATCCGTGCTTGTGAGGAGTCCTTTCAAATATGATCCATTTTAAATACGTTTTGATGGGGTTTCTAAATTTTGTGAAGTTTCAACTGCTGAAACTTAATACGAGCGAATGACAAAATCGCAAGTTTCTGAAACTTAAAACTTGTTGTGCCCTTGTGCGGAATCCAACGACTTTGCTGACCGCAAGGCAAATCGGGCGGCCTGATAAGTTTCAACTACTAAAACATGATAGGAACAATGACAAATTTAGTAGGTTTTTCTTTTTAACTTAAACCTAGCCCAAAGCCCTAAAACTTTTAAAAGCATATGAAACTTGGTAAAAACTTGATGTTACGATTATCAAGTATCAATATTTGAAACTTGGATTTTTTTAAGTTGTCGAAATTTATTCAAGATCGGTCTTGTTCAAAAGTATTCGTTGCGACAAACACAAATATGTGAACGAAACTTAATTTAAACTTTCGATTCAAAAAATATAGTAGAATGAAATTAGAAGATGAAATGAAAAAGGCATAAGAGGTAAGGTCAATGGCACATACACCTAGAAAATCTGCCAAGAGCACGCATGGATGGACCTGGCCTATAGTAATCATCAAATGACTAACACTTACAAATTTACGGATCTTAAAGCAGTCGGACGGGCGAACACCACTGAGCAGGTGCATGCTCCTGCAAATTTCTGCGTATAGTAGGAAAACCAGAACTGAGAAATTGAGGAATAAAAGGGAGCATGTCGTTGGCGTCTAAAAGAAGATTGATTGTGTGATGCTCTACCAACATAATAATATTGCTTTTAAACCGTCTTTTGAGAAAGGAACTAGGTGCACCTGGAAAAACTAGCGCAGACTCGGATCGACTAAAGAGCAGTAGAGCACGAGCAGCCGGAATATTAGGTTTGCTGACAAAAGCATAGGCAACAGATCATGTCGCAATCTAAGCATACCTAGAATTTTAGGTTATCATTGGACGCACACAAAGCATCTAGTAAAGCATACATGCATCATTCTAGTTAGTGCTCTTGAGATTAACTAGAATGCCCTAGATTAGCGAGGCAGTCCTAGGATCAATGGATCATCCTGTCGGTCCTGAAAGATCGCATCGTAGAATAGTATCAGTATCCTAGGACCATACAAACATCGAAATAGTCTACTCTCTCTAATCCATGTTTATTGCTCACTACAACTTCTGGTCCATATTAATTGTCGCTGAGTTCGTACAACTTTCATATAAAATTGTACTAAAATCAACCATACCTCACACTGGCGATTAGGAGTTGTAGAAGGTTAGTAACCAATTCAAAGAATTTGTCCCGCTGATCATCTTGTGAAAGATCCAAGACAGCATGTAAAAAGTGGTTCATGATCAACACGCCGACACGACTCTTACTATGAAAATATAGCTGTTGATCTAACAGCTTGGTATCGTCGACTCAGGTGGAGAGAACTAGCTAGAGCAACACATTGCGGTGTGATTTCCTCTACTCACGCATGGTGACCACGTAAAACTGCTCAAAATACGAAATATATTTAGGTGGCAAGCTGCGGTGCTAGTTTTTCATTTAGAAAAGCCAAGCCGCCTCCAAGAGCGACCGAGAAAATTAAGCACGGCACAACGAGTAATAGCTGCAGCGACATGGGGGAAAGTTAATTAGCAGGTGGACGGCGACGTCTGCCAAGGAAGGAGATCACAGACGTCGAAGACGACGAGTGCTACTTGGAGAAATGAAATACTCCTTCACATCACAACAGTCACATCAGTCAAACGGTGACCCCTTCTCTCTGTTTTTTTCTTGTTTTTTGTGGGGAAGACGGGTGACCCTTTCTAGATGACGATAAAGGGTTTCCCCCGCTTTATATTGTATAAAGCAACCACATGATACAACAAGCTCGCTGGGGCCACGACACAACGAAACCCAAAGGAAAAACAAGAGAGAAATAAAAAAAAGAAAACAAATCACAATACCGGCAGATCAACGAAACGAAGATGACTGGCAACCGCTGCGCCCTCCGGAGATGTCCCACTGTGCTCCTAGCACTCCGAAGCGTCGTGTACCGAGCAACACCTTCAAGAAGGAATGTGACGATGATGCCACTGCTGCCCGGACTAGTCCTAGGGTCTCCCCCAGTACGCGAAGGGCGGTGTGGAAGGGGTATACCCAACACCCTTCAGGAAGGAACGGCGGCGCCCGCAGGAGTCACCACGTCGGTGAGGGACAAGCCGCCAGAGATTTCTCCCGACCCAAACAACCACCACCACCACCACAACCAGCATGCGCCACCACGGTCTTGGAGTCATCCTCGTCGTCTCACTGAGGTCACCAACACAAGGCCAAGAGGAAGAAGAAGACGATACCGGAGTCGGGGGTAGCAGGACCGCATCCATGCGGGAGGGAACATCCTCCACCGCCGCAGCGGGAACCGACCAGAGACATTAACCAGGGCAAACCAGGCCGGACCCGTGAAGCCCCGTCGCCGCGATGCAGCACGCCAGCTAATAGCATTGCCGCCGCCCGGAGACTGCTGGCACCCAACCTCCACCATAAGGGAGCGTCGATGACGCACGAAGGACAGCCGGCCCGCACCAACCTAGATGGCCCCCAAAGGGCCCAGATCTGGGTCGAGCGGGCGCCGCCGGCCAGCCGCACCATCGCGTCGCCTCGCCGCCTCATCGGACATCCCTTGGCCAACCTGCACCGAGCCTCTGTCGCCCTAGGAGCACCGCCGTCGGGAGGGTAGGAGCCCCGCCTCCGTCTCCAAGCGCGCGGGGAAGAGAAGTCCGCCGCCGCCGACGCTGCCGGCAGCGACGAAGGGGAGGAGGAGGGGGGTGGCCTAGGCGGGGGAACGGAGTGGCGGCGCTCCATCGCCGCAGGGGGAGGGGGGAGGGGAGGTGGGACGGGATCGCGGTGGTCAGCCGTGTGTGCTGTACTAGTGTATCGACCCTTTCTAGATTAGGTGGCTTCAACATGCACGACCCGTTCCGTTCTGTCCTGAAGGGTCGCAGAGTCGGAAAGGATAATCTGCCAGTGTGCAGACACGCTAGCGTGCCTGCAGTGGCCAGGGAATCAATCAAATAAGTAAATTGCCAGATTTTCTACTACAATAAGACAGAGAAATTGTCAGATTTAGACAGAAACTTAACTAAATGAATATTAAATTAAATATACACACCAGAAGGAGATTGTCTCATGCTTGTAGTATATATGTGTATTTCACAAAAAAAAGTGATATTTCTACTGTCGTATATGTAGCAGTTAGTTGCTCGTGGAACGCGACCATCGTCAACGACGTCCTCTTTAGCTCTTTCTTACCCCAAACCCTATATGGCGCCTTAAGCACTGGTTACACTTCATTCTGCATACCAGTATACACCCTTGTTCGTCCTTGGGCTCGGACCATTTAGTCATGTTTTTCGTTTCGCACAGTACGCGCCCATCCTGTACGCTAGTTTGACTGCGCACGACCTGATTTTGGAAACCTTCTAGAGGATCCCACCGGTTTTTTGGGGGCGGTTTCTCCAGCTCGAGTTTTGTTTCATTATTTCTTTATTATTATTATTTTGTCTATTATTTTGTGAATTTTTTAAATTCATTAACTTTTTTCAAATCTGTGTCTATTTTCTAAACTCAAATTTGTTTTTAGCCGTGAACATTTTTCAAATTTCGTGAACATTTTTTGAATCCATGAACTTTTTCAAAGTTATGAATTTTTCGGCCATGACCTTTTTTTCAAATGCATGAACTTTTAGCTCATGAGATTTTTTTCAAATTTGCTAATTTCTTTTCATTTTTTGATTTTTCCCAATTATTATGAACTTTTTTCCAAACTCATGAACTTTTTCGGATTAATGATTTTTTTCAATTTAGTGAACCTTTTCATTTGCGCAAACTTTTGCCCATTTGTACAAACTTTTTCAAATTTGTGATTTTTTCTCAAATTCGTGAAGATGTTTCATTTTGTACCAACATGTAGAAATTTTGAGCTTTTTATAATTCGTTGGTTTTTTTAGTTTGTTGTGATTTTTTTTCATATTTACGTTTTCTGTTTTCAAATAATTTATATTGCGTGCCTAATATATGTTAATGTTATACTAAAAAAGTTCAAATTACACTGTTTTCAAATAGTAGACAACAAACTGATCTCAATCTAGCTGTTGCTCCAAGCTTTTGGTCGTCAAACGTTCGCGTGCATGTTTGAATCCCACATATCCCAGGATAACGCCAAAAATATTTCCCTTCACGTTAGTTTTCTGAATAGGTTGTTGGCCCGGCCCGCTACGCACCAGCGGCGTTGACAGCGCCGAATAGGAGCTCTGCGGGAGCAACTAATTAACGAGCGCTCCTTCGGGAGCCTCGCAATGATCAGCGCCACTTGGCGCTCTCTCAGCCATTTGCCACATGTCGCGCTCTGGGCGCTCCCTCCAGATTTTTTTTATATTTTCGCACGCGTTTTCGGCTTTTTAAACGGTTTTTCTCCAGTTTTTTTCGACGTTTCAGTTTTCTACCGGTCTTCCTTAGTTTTTGGGTTAAATTTTTTTTTTTGGAAAAAATTATGTTTTGCGCCAAAAAACGTGTTTTTTTTCCTTTCACGATAGTCACGGTTCTGCTTCCGCGAGATGCACGGTTGTGCTTTCGCGAGAGTCATGGCCGTGCCTTTCGGAAACAAAAAAACACATTTTTCTGTTTTTTTGCTTCCGCGAGAGGCATGGTTTTGCTTCCGCGAGAGGCACGGTTGTGCTTTCGTGAGAGTCACGGTCGTGCCTTTCGGAAACAAAAAAAAACACGTTTTCTGTTTTTTTCGAAAGAGGCATGGTTTTGCTTCCGCGAGAGGCACGGTCGTGCTTTCGCGAGAGTCACGGCCGTGCCTCTCGGAAACGGAAAAAATAACGCGTTTTTTTTTCTTTCGCGAGAGGCATGGTTGTGCTTCCGCGAGAGGCATGGTTTTGCTTTCGCGAGAGTCACGGCCGTGCCTATCGAAAACGAAAAAAACGCGTTTTTTTCCTTCTGCGAGAGGCACGGTTATGCTTTTGCGAGAGGCACGGGCGTGCTTTCGCGAGAGACACGGGCGTGCCTCTCTCAGAAAGGGAAAAAACCCGTGCTCCCGGGTTGGTTTTTTCGTCCGTTTTTTCGCCCGGTTTTTTCGTAAAAAAGTTCGTCAAAACCTATCAACATGGGATCTAGTTTTGAAGATCTCGGTGCGAGGAATCCAATGGTGAAAACGGTCCAAAATTTGGACGCACGGTTTAAGAGATAAAACATTTTGAATAAACGGATCTACGAAAAAAGGGAAAACTCTCAGGTTGCGACACGTGGCGCAAATGCAGCGCGCCACCTGTCGCAACCTGGGCGGTGGGAGTGATTTTTGTAACGAGTACTCCTCAACTAGTGATTTCGGAGCTCTGCTTTCTTCCCGGATGCTTCCGACCGCAGGTCCTATTTAGCGCGGAGGTCGCCAAACAGCCACATCCCTGTTACATACGCTTGGGCCGGCCCACTTAGATCATTTTTCGGTATTTGGGTAGGTTCTGGAACCGGGAATATCCTAACGGACGCTCATTGCGGCAGAATGTCGAGCGAACGCACCGAGGCGAGCGACCTAGCGATCACGATGGGCCGGCCCAACTACGAGATAGTACACGCGCTACAGTATCCGGTTTTGGGTACTTTCTGGAAGGTTCCTGACCGGTTTTGGGAACCTTCCAGAAGGTTATTGAACCGTTTTTTCACTGGTTTTTTTCTGTTTCTTTTTTTCTTTCTCTTTGTTTTTTCTTCATTCTTTGTTTTTCTGTTTCGTTATTTCATTTTTCAGTTCCTTTTTCTTCTCTTTCTATTTCCTTTTTGTTATTCAGATTTTCAAATTCCTTTTTATTTCTTTTTTCTTTTCATCTTTTTTTGTTTTTTCTGTTTGTTTTCTTTCTTTGGTTTCTTATTTCATTTTAATTTTTTTCTCTTTTTTTCAAATATTCAAATTTTGTTTGCCTTTCCATAAAATGTTTAGTTTTTTTAAAAATGTTCTCAAAATTCAACAATTGTTCTCGTTACACAAAAAAGTTCATTAATATAATGTACCAGACTTTAATTTTTTTGTTCAAGTTTTCACAAAATGTTCGCGCTTCCAAATTTGTTCTGGATTTTTCAAATTTGGTCTCTGTTTCAAAATTAGTTCTCAATATTCAGAAAATGTTCGTGCTTTAAGAAATTGTTCGCGCTTCCAAATTTGTTCTAAGTTTCAAAATTTGATCTCAAGATTAAAAAAAAATGTTCATGCTTTAAAAAAAATTCCGCGCTTCCAAATTTGTTCTCCGTTTAAAAAAATTTTCTCAAGTTTAAAAGGTGTTCATGTTCACATTTTGTTCTTTAAATTCAAAAAATGTTCGGGATTTTGAAAAGTGTTCATTTTATCAAAACTTTGTTCAAGCTTTTTCGTTTTTCTTCTAAAATTTGGAAAGTGTTCGCTTTTTAAAAAACACTTTTTCAAAATAATTTTTGCGCTAGGAATTTGAGAAAATGTTCGGATCTACATTACATTTAGCTTCGCGCGCCCTTGCAAACCAAGAAAACTTGTCTATTGCGTTGCCTAGGCTCGTGCGTACAAAGATGGAGGTCCCTGGTTCGATCCCTCCCTCGAGTGGAGTTTTTTTGGGATTTTTCACTGCGTTGCGCTAATGGGCCGGCTAAGCTGGAGACGCGCCTGTGCGTCCGCTCGACAATTCGCCGCAACGAGCGGCGCATAGGAGCTCTCCTGGAACCGTTCCAAATCTTTTTTTGCTTTTTCTTTCCGTTATTTTGTTTATTCATATTCGTTCTTTCCTTTCTTTTTAAATTTGTTTGTTTTTCATTCTATTTCATTACAGTTTTCTGTTTTTTATTTAACTTTAAATTTTGTGAAAATATTGAAAATTCGAAAACATGTATTTTTTTAAATGAAGAATATTTTCAGATTCGGAAAGATTTTTTTAATATTGAATTTTTTTCAAATTCATGAACATTGTTTTAAATCATGAACATTTTGAATTCATTAATATTTTTTGATATTGCGAAAAAAAATGGGGACTTATGAACATTTTTTTTGGGGAAAAATCTTTGGAGTTCACGAGTTTTTTTGGGGGAACATCATTCGATATGCATGAAATTGTTTCGAATTAATGAACATGTTTTAATCAACGAATTTTTTTCGAATCGATTTTTTTGGAAATTTTAAGAATAATTGTGTTTCAAAATCATGAACATCTTTTATGAATATGAAAACATATTTTACAAAATAACAAACACTTTTTGAAACTGTTAATATTTTATGAGTCCGCGGACATTTTTTAATTCATGAACATTTTATGAGTTTGTCGATTTTGTTGTTTCAAAATTACATTTTTAAATCCTGACTTATTTTAAAGAAGAAAAAACATAAAAGAAAACGCAAAAGGCAAACAAAAGGCGAGATGAAAAGAAGAGGGGATTTCCTGCACCGCAGATGGGCTGGAAAAAAGGGCAAGCGGGGGAGTGTTGGGTGAGCGTTGGCCAATTTTCCAGCGTGTGACACGCCAAATAGGAGCTCCCGCGTCTGATCAGAAAAAAAAAGAACATATCAGTTGGAGACAATTGTATCATGGAAACATAGCTAGATTCAGTACACCATGGCTAGGTGTGTTTGCGTACTGGTTGACTCGCTTCTATTAGAGCATCTGATTGCAACCTCAGAACCGTCCGCAAAGAATGGACTATTTCGTATGATGGAGACTCTACCGCATGAGGAACTTACAAGGATAACAGTAACTTTGTGGCCAATTTGGATGACAAGGAGGAAGCTCATTCATGAGGATATTCATCAAGGTCCACTGTCCACTCATCTTTTTATCACAACATTTATTGCGGAGCTCATTGAAGTGAATAACCCATCACCATCACATGTGGCCGCAACACCCAGGGAACAGAGTGGGAGATGACTTCCACCATCGATGGGATGAGTTAAAATAAATGTATATGATGATGTCTCTGTGGAGCATAATATAGGAGCAGCAACAGCGATCTGTCGTGACATTGATGGCACATATTTGGGATCGTCATCAGTTTTGGCTATTCATGGTCTTGTTGAGCCTTCCATGCTGCAGAGAAACATTATCCTTGGCGAAAGATCTTGGTATGCAACATCTTCATTTAGCATCAAACTGCAAGGAAGTGGTGAATCATATTCATGAAGGCATTACATCAAGAGAAGCAGCTTCAGCGTAATACAGTTCTCCCACAACACAAACTTCTATTGCATTCAATAGTTGCATGATATTAGTCTGACGATGCCTACTTCGTCATGCACCACATGGATGAGTACACACGACACTACACAAGCTTAAAAAAATGAGGGCATCACTAATTGGGGTATAAGGCTAGAGGTAATGGCACCCAATGATTGTATATTTGAGTTCACATGAATCCAACACACCCTTGCCAAGATCATCAACAAGGTCGTCGATAAGCCCGTGATCTTCTACAGTAGCACAAAAATCGAAGTGGAGCGATGGTTTCAGCAAAAGGGACAGGTTGGTGACATCTGGGAGCTAATCCCCGCCTACATGCGACAAGATCGCCTTCTTCATCCTAGCACAAACCGTGAAGTGAACCGAGTCACAGTCACAGTGGAGTCATAGTGTTGTGTATAACGACACTGGTCGTTTTTAAAACGCTGTTCCAAATTTGACTGTTATCATACCTTTTGTGTAGTAGCTACTTAAGTTTTTAAGATGCATGCTAAAATTGACGTACTATCAT
Organism: Aegilops tauschii subsp. strangulata; assembly: GCF_002575655.3. Classification (NCBI taxonomy): domain Eukaryota; kingdom Viridiplantae; phylum Streptophyta; class Magnoliopsida; order Poales; family Poaceae; genus Aegilops; species Aegilops tauschii. The sequence continues at coordinate 9,189,463 of NC_053039.3, forward strand.
AAAGCTTTCGGTGGCAGAAAAATTCTCGCGTGGCAGAAAAATGAGCCTTCGGTCATACATGCTGCCATGATAGTAACAATAAACAGAAAATGCATCCATGGCAGCAAATACGAGCCACAAGGGTCAAAAAATTTACGTGGCGGCAAAATGAGCCCTTTGGCACAATTTTTTTCCATTGCAGCAAAAATGACCACAAAATGCTGCCATGGTAACATTTCTGAGCCAAATTGTTCATTTTTGCCCCATGGCAAACAAATGAGGCCTTTGGTTCGTATTGCTGTCATGCCAGCAAAAATAAACACAAATTGCTGCCATGGTAGTTAAAATGAACACATAATTTAGCGAGTAGCCTAAAAAGTTCTGCCATGGCTTGGTTCAGTATGTGCTAATGTTGCTATATGTTTAATATGATCTTTACTGATATTTGTTCTCTTAATTACGACGTCTCACATGTTTGTTGACCGCAACTTCAACAGTTCCGCCTCCTACCCGCCGCCCCATGACCGAGCCGCCACCCTAAAGCCAAACATGTATTGCTAGTATGTGTCTTATCAGCGGTATGTAGCTGACACGCCACTAGTAATTAAGTAACTTAATAGTGGCATGCCGCCCACACACCGCTAGTAACCACGTACTAGCGGAGTGTGGGCGGCACACCGCTAGTGGGCGGGGTTCATGTACTAGTGTACAATGCTAATAAAAATAACTGCAGACGCTTCCTGAATGTCTGGTGGCTATGACGCATCCTCCTCCTCCACAACAGTAGAGTTCATGTCTATGGAGTTGATCTTCTGTGATCGTGCCTAGTGTTGGCAAACTACTTGTGAACTTTCTATTTTCCTTATGAACTTTTCCTATGTGACTTGTATGATGCTTGTGAACTTTGTATGTCGCTACGGAGATTGTTATGTGTAAATGTTGTTATGAACTACATGTGATCCTTATGATAATTGACTTGTTGCTAGCTTGTATGGAATACATTTGATGTATACTATATGGTGCTTGCTGAGCTATGAGTCTCTCTCTCTCTCTCTCTCTCTCTCTCTCTCTCTCTCTCCCTGTGTGTGTCATACATGATTTGAACTGCAGGGCTATTTCAATATGCAAACAAAAACACTATTTGCCTAGTTTAACACTCAACAAAGCCAATTTTGTTGAGCGCCTCACAGAGACAACTCGGCAAAGGTACCACGTGGCACACGCTGGTAACTCCTGCTAGCCTTTGCTGAGTTCCTACATGCCACGCTCAGCAAAAAGCGCCACACTAGTGATTTCTGGAGGATAGGTTTGCAGAGTCCCTGTGGGCCAAACTCGGCAAAGAGTGCCATGTGGCGACTGCTAGTGACTCCTGAATTTCTACATTTAAAAACAGATAATGATTATTTTTTTGACGAGTTTCCGTTAGGGGGCATTCAACAAAGGGAGCCTCGCCATCACTGTGCCGTCGTTTGTTTCGTGTGGGCCACTTGGTCAGGTCTTTGTCGAGTTTTTTTTTATCTAGCACTTGGCAAAGATTAGACTTTGCCGAGTTTCTTGTCGTTACCGAGTTACTTTTTACATGCACCGGGAAAACAGTTTTCATTGCCGAGTTTTTTCTGTCTCGCACTCGGCAAACTGTTCTTATTGCTGAGGCCCTGACAAAAAGCACTTGGCAAACGTCCAGCACTGGCAAAGTTGCTGATTCCAGTAGTGTGCACTCAAAAAGAAAATATGCTACTTGCACTGTGACAAAAAAAGACTAGAGAGAGGAACAAATCATTATTTCTCTTTCCGAGTTGGTCGGAGTCACTACCAAAAAATATATACACTACATACGTAAGTGGTCCTGGATTCTCTAATCACCAAGCAATGGCATCCAATTCTTCTAACTGATTGGTGGGAGTCGAGTCACTACCAGAATATATACACTACATATGTACGTGAGTAATCCTGGATTCTCTAATCACCAAGCAATGGCATCCAATACTTCTAATTGATTGGCGATCGCATTAGTGTTAGTACTATTGTTCGTGATTGGCGTGTGTGTGGACTGGGTACCGATAGAACCTGTATAAATGATCATGCCTCCCAGGCTCCTAAACAGCATACATATATAGCATCAAGTTAGCCACAAAAGCCTAGAGTTACACACACATCAAATTAGGAGGCACCAGAACACTTGTGAAGGGAAGTGATAGCCGATGGGAAACTGCCTCCCAGCAGCATGCTGCTGCTGCTGCTGCCCGTGCATCCAGAAATGCCCAGAGGCAAAAATGGCATGCGGATGCTGCCCGAATATACACTACACGCCATGCCCAGAGAACATTAACATCAACTGCAATCCCCAGGTCCCAAAGTGCCCGCCGTGCTGTGGTGGAGGAGGCAGCGATGCGAAGGAACAGAAGCCTTGAAAGAGGGCCACAAGACGCCTGGGAAAAACGTAGCGGGCATCGCCTTCCTGCGCAATCATACTCCGAACTGACGTCGTACATCTACCCATATGCAACCATGCATGCATGTCTAGGGTAGTATTTCCATGTATATGCTGTTAAGTGGTTAACTGTTTGGGTCTTGTTGGAGCCGGCCTGCTTTTGTTCATTAGAAGTGATGAATGTCTGTGTATACTTCTTCAAAAACAGAAGTACAAGTGTTGTTACCTGGAATCCTTCATGGAACGTACTAGCAAATCAACTTCATAGTTCTTTATGTAGCTGTTGAAATATAAAAGAAACGAAATATAATTGTCATGTGTGACTTGCAATGGGAGCCATACCCAGACAAACTAATTTTAACAAAAAGAAATATAGTGAGTGCGTGCATACACATGAGTTTTGTGTTTGAAAATAATTGTAAGATTATACACTAGCAAAAAGGCCCGTGCGTTGCAACGGGAGAAAAAAATATCACTCTCTTAATTTACAAAAAATGGTACATAATCTGAGAATTTGTAGTTATGGCCCAAACAAAGATGGTCTTAACCTATAAAAGTGTAGTTTAAGATTTTACAGGTGTTATATTTCAACACGGCTTGCATGTAGGTTTAATCCGTATAAAGAAATGGGCAAGTGATCATGCATTTATTCATGTAATGTTCGGAATGGGGTGTTGTTACGTGTGAGTAAAGAAAAACGACAAAAACAAGGATCTTGTGGTGCGCATCGTCAACAGGCCGACCCCGGTTCATGCGGCGGAGGACGATGCGGCACTGCGGCTCATCTTGATCTGGCCAGAACTCGCCGCCTACAGGGAGGAGCGGCTCAACAAAGGTTGTGGTGCACATCGTCCAACAGGCCGATGGTGGCGCGTTGGTAGGCTACTGGGTCGTTTGCTGATATTGGCACCACACCTACCGAGAAAAGATAGGGGGAAGGAAAGAGGATTGTACCACCACCGGGGATGGTAAACGACGCGACAGGCTGATGGCCAGAGGCGAGGAAGCGTTGGTGTGGCGATTAACATTGCAGCCTAGATAGTATATTTTGCTGATGGCTAGAGGCGAGGAAGCGTTGGTGTGAGGATTAACATTGCAGGCTAAATAGTATATTTTAAATTGTTAACAGGTAAAATAACATCATATTTATATTCTACATATTTTTCTAATCAAATTTCATATATAACATGTTAAATTTGGAGTTACGGTTTAGAAGGTATGAGTATTTAAAAAAAACATTTGATATGTACTGCGGGTTTAATGTCAAAAACATTAGGGGGTTTTCTATAAAATAGCAAAACGGACTAAGAATACCTATTTCTTTTATTAGTAGGTATAGAATAGATATAGATAATATATTTACATAAAAATTGAGATGACAATGAAACTATCTTATTCTCTAACAAAGATTGTGCAGTTTGACTTGAGGAGGATCAAATGTTACAATTCTTGTACTTTAAATGCAACTTTTCACCATCTTGTATAATCCATCTGTTGCAATATGTTGTATAAACCAGTGTTCACTCTGGTTGGACAAGGAGTAGGCAATCCGACTGAATTCTTTAGTCGGATGGAGTTTGGTGCTCGGGCATGGGTAGCACGTCTAGTGACCAACCTGACTGAATGTGTTCCCTCGGTTGGGTAAGAGCAAGTATAATAAGGTACAGTCAGCAGGCTGTAAGGATTAAACTATTATATCTTTGCTGAGATGGATGAGAGAGAAGGGAAGCGGGCTGTAGATTAACAGCCGGCTGCAGCACGGACTCCAAAAAACATTGTAAGAGTGTAAGGTAGGCCATGCATTTATAAAATAGTACTACTTAGCAACTAGATATTATACACGTTGGCTATTAGGTTAACTATATGAGAGATGGCAACATCATATAGTCGGCTGTTGGCTGTACTACTAACCATGCTCTAAGGGCATGACGACTGGTAGCTCAGTCGGACGCCGGATGTCAGTTCCACACGGGTGTGAGACTGTGAGTAGCACACGATTTGGGTCCCATTAGTCTAGATGTAGATATTTTGGGTTGCTGCGTAGCACCCTAGATCTTATATGTATTCCGTCTATAAAGGAGATAAATAGAAAGAGAAAAGTGAGAGTCTCGCGACACCAAAATATCTTCTTCATGTATGTGTGTACTGGTCCTCCGACTGTTCATCATCTCCCTCCACATCTCAGATCCAGCTGGAGATAGAGGCCGGCCATGCCGGTGCTTTGCTTGGAAGGCAGTCGTAGACGAAGCAGAGGCTCACGCGGTGAGCAGGGATACCTGTGATAGCTCACACAATATCGTTACAGTTACTAATCTCCCAGGAAATGGAAGCCTGGGAGAGGTTCGACGTTTTTTTTTACCGCAGTGGGCCCCGACTGTCAGGGCCAAGCCGCGGCGAGGGGAACGCAACCGACGTCTCGATTATTTATTTTTGACATCAACCGAGGTCTTGAGTTGGTCAAACGCAGCAGCGTGCCCCATGTCCTCTCCTTTCGATTTCAGGATCTTTGAGAGGAGGCGATTAGGGGCTGCACCGCCGTCGCCATGTGTCCCTGCTGCACCGCCGCCTCCTACCCAAGTGCCTCCCGGTGGGCAACTGGATGTGCCCCCTCCGCCGCCGTCGAGCCAGCCTTCTCGGCTCTGCGGGCCGCCCCACAGAAAACCCTCCCGTGTTTACTGTCTCCGCTCCTATGCGGCAGCCTCTCGGCATCATCTCTCCCCTTCCCGTCGTTTCCCCTTTCGATCTGCAGGGCCTCTATCTTGCAGTCGACTGCTGGCGACCTTGAACCCCGGTACGCGTGCCACAGCGGCCTCTTCGGAATGTCAGATTCAGTTACAGTCTATAGGGATAGAACATTCAGATCAGAGATCGAATGAAGCTCCAAATCAATCCAAATCATACACCATTCATACTAACCTACAGGTACGATAACATTGTCGAGCAGTCTGGAGATCGTCTTCACTGCCTCAGGATTGAAGAACACTCCTGATATGAGACATCTCAACATGTCGCATACTACTTGCTTCGTTCCGGCAGCCGGTCGGCTTGGTGAGCGTCCCTCGATGTAGATTTGGGGCTTCCTCACTGTCAGATGGCTCTCCCATTGTTTTGAATTGTGGTGCCGGCTAAATGTGTATAGTGCGTTCTCGCTGAGCTCCTTCTCCTGATGGCTGGTCCTCCGTTATTGCTTCTATGCTTTTCATGTTGCTGAGCCTGTTGGCCTTCATCACTTTCTTTAGGTTCAAATTCTCTTCTTTAGAACTGAGTACGATTAGGAATCAATTTTTGATTTCATATTGACTTTCTGATGTGTCTTCTCTTTCCCTGAAGGTGGAGTTCCTGTTCTTCCTCTGATGGTTTGCTCTTTAGCTGCTTATGGAGGTGAACATAATTTCCAAACAACCAAGGCTGTGAACAAGATGTATTAGTTATACAGTGAGATTTTACCCATTTTTTCAAGTGTTATTTGCTGATGGAAAATTTGTTAGTGCTTTCATGGCTACTCCTATAGTGCTATCTGATGAGAAAAGGCAATATTCGTTCTCACAAATTGATACGATGCAACCTCAGCCACAGTTGGAGGATTAGACCCAAAAGTACCCATTGTCATGCATATCAGCGTGTACATTGAACCAGTGGGTAGTGGTGGAGCTTGACAAAGTTGTTTTTTGGGGGGGGGAAGTTAGTGCTTGCAGGCCCACAATTGTATGGTGAGCATGTTAGATAATAACGAGACAAAGAGACACGGATTTTACGTGGAAACCCTTGTGGGAGAAAACCACTGACGCACGAAGGCGCAATCACTATGAGGAGGAGTATTACAAGCACGAGACGACAGACCGTCTTAGGTGCGACTACATGGGGTATATATGAGGGGCAACACATAGGAGTCCTTGTAGGACAAGTAAACGAGTTGTACTCGTACGCGTCGGTACAAACGCAAAGGCCCACACCGTATGTACTACGTCTAGTCCAATACGGTATTAGAATTTAGATCATAATTTAACAGAGCAGATTTCAACCTCTGCACTTTTCCTCCGCCACCACCACGCTTGCAGCAATTGCGAACCATTTGATTTTTTTTAATGCTGAACAGAATAAGCCAAATATTGGAAACTGAAGGAACAATAAATTTGGTAAGCAAGAGTTAGAAACGGTGTTTGTGTCTGTATACACCATATATGAAATGAGCTGACCAAGGACAACATGACTATATAACAAAAAAAAAGAGTATCCAGCTAGGCTTAAACATGGTAATGTCCTTTCAAACTGTAGGTTTTCTGTTCTAGACAAGAGAAGCTCTCGGAAGATTTCAGATAGGAAAACTGTTATTTAGGCTGAGTGTCCGTTTCAACGCTGAGATATTCACTGTCAGCAATCATACTTAAGGCACGTCTTCCATGTTTTTGGCTTACATTTTTTTCAATTTTAGCATCAACATATATAAAATAGGTGATGCATTGCATATGTTATAATTAAGTTTTTGATATGTACAGAAGTAACCTGGTGTTGCCATTTTCCTCGAATTTTTTTGAATCCTTGGACACGCCTCTTATATATGCGTGCCAGCCTGTATTTCACTATCATATTTTTTAATCTTCAATATCATGGAGTCACGATGAGTTGTATGCAATATGAAGTATGATCATTATCCGTAAGATGATACATAATATTTTAGATGACTGTAACTCAATGTAAAAATATAAGAAATATCTCAATGATTTATTTTTAGTTGGTATGAGGTGACTACTTTCCTGCCTTCATACACACTGAACAATCGCAGCTAATCATGTTCTAATGATGAGAATTTAATTTGTCATGGAGACTAAATATATGTCACTGATGCATTTAACGTTAGAATAATTAAATATTTGCATATATATACATATATTTCATTTTATATCAAAACAAATGATCCTGCTATGTCAACCAATGTGCCAGTGTCGGGATGATACAAGACCAGTGTTCCTTGTTTTTTCCATTTTGCACGCTTTGTTCTCAAGATATAAAAATGTGACAAGCGTTGACGTTCTGCCTTATCACTCCACTTGTTTTGTGAGGCGTTTTCATCGATTCAATTTTTTTGTATGTACATTGCATTAGCTTTTAGTATGAAGTGGTAAATATAATGATTACACTAGCTAACTATGGATCAATTTTTCTGCAGCTCGCTTAGTTAATATGAGGTTCTTGGTGAAGATGGCAAATTACAACCAAGTCAAGCTTAGGAGGAGCCTATACAATCATTCTAGAGGTTCTTCTGATGCCATACCAAGTCCACGTCCTTCTGAAGATTTTCGTTATTGTCAATCCTCAACTCTGAATGTTTGATTACTTGGATATAAATTCCACAAAACCATTATTGTCTTTATTCACAAGCACATACATTTCTTATGCAGCCAAAGGAAAGCAAATCTCATTGGAGGCCTCAAGAATTATGTAAATGATGTTGTTGGTGTTGATATTGTCTTGCACGTGAAGGGCAAGAATGGTGATGCGATTGACCTGATGGATGGCATACTGCGTGTTGTTTCTGCCAGTCAAAATCTGGTTGTTGGTCACATTGCAGAATCTGTATACATTACATATGTTTTCTGATCTCCTCCCTTTCCGAACAGCAGGAATATGCAAATTTCTGAACTTATAGATGTAACCAATGGCTTTTCTGAGTTTTGCAGTAAAGGATGCCACTGAGATCATATGTGGGAAAAGTCTACTTATCTAACTAAATTTATAATGAAGAACTCTATGGTTCCAAATATGGAGAACTTTATAGACGAGGTGAGGAAATTCTCACTCATTGATAGATGAGACACAAAAGATTATCCTAATCATTTCATGGCCAATGTAAACTTGAAAGCTGAAAATATTGATATCGAATCGTCATAGCACAACAACTTAGCAAACACAGTCCTCATGTGTGCGACACATGATATTGCAACCAACAAGGTTGTTTCGCTATGTGTAAATTTCTCACCAATGAGAAAAACGGCGCAGCAAAGCGCGCGTATGCTTCTAGTACATATCCAAACATCAGAAGACTCTGTTTCACAATATTTGTCCTCAGGTGGAAATTGAAGTTGTTATTGCCAAGTTTTCACTTCATGCCCCTACTTAAATGTTCTAACATAGATAAAATAGTTGTAGTCTGTATTTCATAGAGGTACTCATGGCCGTTTCTCTAGATTTTGTACTACGGTGATACACATGTGGTGGACTTAACGCGCATATAGTGAAACAGAGGAAGTATTCAATCTACATGTTTTATAGGATAGACATTTGAGGAAAGGTTTCTTTCATACTAGAACGCGGCACTAAAATAATCTTGGTATCATAGTTAAACTTCCCATTTCCGGTAGCTAGTGGGAGGAGTAGATCAAAATAAATACCAAGAAAAAGGTTGAGAACTATTTTGAAACAAAAAGTTGTTGGTAGCATTGAGAGTGAGATATGAATTATTTACAACTTCAAAACGGTGGAGCAAAGCCCTATGATCTATCAACTGGCCTAAAGCTATGTTGTTTCAATGGATTGTCACATGGAGATATGAGTTGTGATTTAACTGTACTAGTTCGTGGAGGTAATCTAAGCCACCTCGATATATTTCTGACTACTGATGGATTTTAAGGAAGATATTTATAATCTTGCTTTTATAACAAATGTTGGTATATTACCTAACTTGCACAGAGATAGCTAGGATCTTATTCTCCCTTCTTAAGTACGCTAATATGGGGATATATACCTTCTCATCCCCAATCTCCATAGCAAAAACGGTCGGTGATTGAGAACCTTCAAACTTTTTCCTTCTCGCATGAAAGTCTAAGGATAATTCATGATGAAATCATGGCATCAAATCTTTCTTACTGTAGCACTAGTTCCAAAGGTTCTACATGTGAGTTAGGAAGCTAGCTAACCAGTGAAATCAATGTGATGTGCACGGAACCTCACATAAAATATACAATACATATGAAGACGAAGACCAGGCCATAGGGCATTGTTATGCTGTCGGATTTTGACAGAAAGGTGAAAAGGCATGCGAGGGCATAACCTCTGTTGGTTGCATGCCGATTCAGCATACCATTAAACAATAAAAAATTGAACATATATACCATTAAGCTAAGTTATCTTACCGACCATAAGCATACCACTAAAGCAAGTTATCTTAACGTCACTACAACAAGACCCGCACCCCCCTTTCTAGTCAGTTTACCAATGGACCTGGACGCGTTGCATTTTGAGACATCAGTCTATCGCAACATATATACATATGTTCATAAGTGACTCTGAAAACATTACCCACTTAGCAATAGATTCTAATAACAACTTCTATGCATTGGTGTATAATTGAATTTTAATATTTTAAAATGTTATAGTTCTTTATAGAGGGCTGCCAATACGCGGTACATACAGAGGGCTGACAATACACGGTGGACCTCATAGGGAAATGCAAGTGTTAATTAGGGAAACAGCCATACGAGGCTCCAGGATGTGAATTTTGATTTATGATTCGTTCGATTTGTTAATTAGGGAACTAGCCATACGAGGCTGCAGGTTGTGAATTTTGATGACTGATTTGTTCGCCTGATTCAATGTGATTAATTTTTTTTATTTCATTTGGTGGTAGTGCTAGCTGGAGATGGTGGGGATGAGACAGAAGCAGCGAGCCATCGTAACTCCATGGGTGGCACCGGCAAGCGTGCAAGAGTCCAACGTCACGGCAGATCTTATCTTGCCTCATGGCCACCATGAGTACTCCATAGGAGCCACGCTGCCCATGTTGAACAATCTTTGGCCGCCTCACGTCCTCAACTGAACTAGGTTATGATTCATCTCCTCAATTGGCATACTCAATTGTCAATGATACCCTTGGCGAACGGTGCATCAATGGTACACCATTAATCTGTTCATGCCACTCCTTCTTGATGCCGGTCACCATGTGGCGATAGAAGGAAGCATGCCCAACATCGAAAGGAGGCACGTACAACATCGTAAGGAAGCATGACAAACATCGGCCGGTGGTGTCTGCATTGCGCCTAGATGGCACAAACCTAACTTTATATGTCACATTTTGTTTTATGGAAGCAAACCTGATTTCTTTGTATGTATATTGTAGTTCCTTTGGAAGCAATAGTTCATTTTGTTTCAAACCAATGCAGTGTTTCAATGGTAAAAATAATTCTTCTTGGAAACACATATTTGTTTCCTTGGAAGCAATTTAATGGTACATTGGAAACAATTCTCTGGTCCTTTGAAATATATATTTTACTGTGCCGCAAAAAAAAATACACGGGTGCACTGGACATAAAATTTCACCTAATCTAAACAATCTCTGATTGACATGGAAGCAAATTCTCTAGCCGACGGAAACAAAATGAATTGTTCAATTGCTAGCCCTTACTACCACGCAAGTACTTCTGTACGTAGTTCAAGTGATTTGCTTAGATTTTTTTTGAAGTTCAGATTTGCTTAGAAATTTAGTAAAGCATGTTTCCACCTATCACAAGACGTGCTTCCTTCCTAGCTCTCACCACCACACAAGTGCTTCACTATCGTACATATGTAATGCTTCAAGCACACGTTCATGTACATGGCAGACCATTGCATGCATGAGCTTAGGCATATATTCCTACAAAGCCATCTATGATTAGGCAACCGGCCATCTTTTATGACGTCGTGGCAAACGTTCTTTGATGACGTCGTGGCAAACTTTTCTTTATAGTAGTAGTAGTATAGTTAATCATTGGAAATCGACAGACTATTGCATGAGCTTAGGCATATATTCTGAAATTTTGAAGTGACAATTCTTTCGATAATGATGACATGACTTGTTCCGCCCTTTTTATATTCGCAGCCAAAGTTGTGACTTCTGAACTGCCTGCATCACTGGCTTGCATCCAATTCTCTCACCGGTACAGTGGTCCTTAATTTGAATTGACTAGCAAAAGCACATATACTCCATTAATTGGTACGACTATACTTGTTAATCATCTTGTTCTTTATGAGCATGTGTACCCCTCAGACCTGTATAAATGATCGAACTGCACCCACATAGAGAGACCGCAAACCCTAGCTCCTAGCGACAAAAGCCACCAACAAACTCGTAGAGACAGCTGATAACTGATGGGGAACTGCTGCCCATGCATCCCATCGTGCTGCTGCCCGGACAGCCTCACATCGTGCTGCTGCCCGTGCATCCCATCGTGCTGCTGCCCGAAATGTGAGCCAAGCCTGGTTTGCAAGTGCTGCCCGACCTTTAACTGCACCACATGCCCGACCATCAACGTCAACTGTGGTGGCGGCGGTAAGGCACAAGCTAGATAGAGAAACAACGCCCAAGTAAGTGAAGAGCGTTGCCGGCCGTCCGCCGTCGCCACCTCCTGTGCGATTGTTCGCGGGTCTATGCTCTGCCAATGGTGTAGGCATTCTGAATTTCCGGTTTTTTTAACTAGCAGAGTGGCCCACGCAAATGCGCGGGTATCAAATTTGTTGTGTGTTAATATGTTTAAAGTGATTAATTAATATGATATATTATGTACTTTGTTACTATTTATTTACTGCCTTCAGTTTACTCTTTGCCTCTCGTTCCCTACCATCTTCTCGTATGTCTCTTTGCCTGACAGTTCTATCTCTGATCTTGCCCGAGCTGGTTCGGACCTGCATCTGCGTTGTTCCCTCTCTCCCGAAGAGTTGAATCAGTGGCAGCAACTTGTTGCACTCTTTCCCGTGCTCTCGGAGGAGGCCGACCAGGTGACTTGGCCTCACACCTCTTCGGGCCGCTTTTCAGTTAAGTCGCTATACTCTAAACTAGTGAATGGCCTACTGCTCCCGGTTCAATGATATTTGGCGGGCCAAGATTCCTCTGAAAATTAAAATCTTTCTGTGGCAAGCCGTGCGTGGAAAGCTCCCTGCAGCAGACCAAATTCGCAAGCGTAATGGACCTGAGACATATTTCTGTAAGCTTTGTGGGGCTCGGGAGGACACCAAGCATTCTATTTAACTGTCATCTCACCAAATTTTTCTGGAGTGCTATTCGGTCTTGGCTGCGTGTCAACTGGGCCCCTGGTTCCTTCTCTGAGCTTCGATCCTGCTCTACATCCCTGTCTGGTATGAGCAGGCGTTTATTTTGGGTGGGATTTGCGGCCATGGCCTGGGTACTTTGGACCACTCGGAACAAATTTATGATTGACAATGTGTTCCCATCCAAACCCACTGATTGTCTTTTCAAATTAACCTCCTTCCTTCAGCAGTGGAGTGTTTAGCCCAGCTTTGTTTTTTTGGTTGTAGGTAGGTGGCCTGCGCGCCAGTATTTGGGCTTCGATGCCTTGTAAGGAAGTCGAAACTTGGGTATTTGTGGTGTTCGGGTATGATATGTACCTTCTCTCTAACTCGTGGTTTTATTTATAAAGTCGGGCGCTAGCCTTTTCTCTAAAAAAACATCCATGTATGGCCCGAGGAGAAAAGGACATGACGACACTGAACTATATAGTTTAATTTCTTTTTCCTCTACTTCTCGAATCCATGTATAGGCACTCTTACGACGACCTTTTCTTGATTAGGTGGATTCAACGTGCACCATCCGCGCGATCAAGTTCATCGGAACGCCAGAGAGTCGGAATGGAATGATCTGTCAATGTGCAGACACGCTAGAGTGCCCGCACTGCCCATGGAATCAGTGTTGGAATGGAATTACTAGACGAATTTTTCCAGCTGGAAAATTTTGGATGTGCCCGCACTGCCCATGGAATCAGTGTTAGAATGGAATGATCTGTCAATGTGCAGACACGCTAGAGTCGGAATGGAATTACTAGACTCCTGCTAGCTACATGGGCCGTGGGCTACTGACCCATTGTCGATCCCAACCATAAACCCCTAGAAGCCTCAGGCTCCGGCCATCGTGCTCCAGGCAAGCAGCGCCTCCGTCCGCCGCTGCAGCACGCACGCACCAGCACCGCGGCCATGTCCACGACCCTGAAGGAGCAGCAAGAAGATGAAGCTCGATCCGGGGACGGAGGAAGACGATGAGGACTTCAAGGTCTCGTCTCCGTTTTGACTGTGAGCCCTATGTCCCAATTCCCAAATAATACTCCCTCCGTTTTTTTAGTCTGCATATAAGATTTGGTCAAACTAAAACTTTGTAAAGTGTTACCATCTTTCTAGAAAAAAATATCAACATCTACAATACTAAAGCTATATGGTATGAAAATTAATTTCATGATGCATCTAACAATATTGATATCATATTGTGAATCTTGATAAATTTTTCTATAAACTTAGTCAAACTTAACAAAGTTTAACTTTGACCATATCTTATATGCAAACTAAAAAGAAACGTAGGGAGTACACCCTATTCTCGCTCGGGTAACAGAACTCTATATATACTAGTAGTAGTATAAAAAAAACAGAACCATGTTTCATTTTCCTGCTAGCACCCTAATTTATTTTCTTTGGCTAGCTAATAACTGTTGGCCCGATCGAATCGATCACCACGTAGCGGCGGCCGGCTACTGCATCCTCCTCTCAAATCTCAATGGCGGCGGACACGGGGGTGACCGGATCGCCGGAGCGATCCAAGACGACCCGCGCTGACGACGACGTCGACCAGGAGGAGGAGAGGGAGGCCAAGAAGATGAAGACGAATCTGGACACGGAGGAAGACGCCGACGATAGCGACGATGATGACGAGGAGGAGCTGGAGGTCCCGTCTCCGATCCGCGAGCCCTACATCCCCGACCGGCTAAAAAACCGCTTCGGCATGGCTCACCCAACGATATCCGCCACCTATCAACGCGCCGAAACCAAATTCCTTGATAAACGAGGTTATCTCCCCCTCACTTCCCATTCTTGTGTCTGTCCCTATCTTTCTCATCCTTGCGATCTTGCTCCAGGCCGCACGGAGAAGCAGCTGCCCACGCGCCAATACTTCAGAACATCGCTCGTCCCTCTCCCCGACTCCGGGAGCAAGGCCGTCCTCTTCGCCGCCAGATCCATCATCCGCCTCTCCTCCTCTCTCGGTACATACCCGTTGCCTGAATATATGCCGCCTCCTGCTAAGGATAGAGGCAAAACCTTGCTGATACATAGCTGCGTTAATCTCAGGTGGCGAGCCGCTGGCGCAGTCTGCCGGTTTTTGGATCGATTGGGACGAGGGAAGCGGAACCGGCGTTGTTCTGATGGCCGCGCATCTAATCTGCGCCAAAAAGCCGTTGGCCAAAGACCACTGGCGGCACAAAGACCGGTACCAGTATCATCCGGGTGCTCAAGTGAGTACTAAGACTAGCCACAATGGGTAGTAACATAGAGTAGTAACATGCCCATGTTACTACTCTATGTTACTACCTCTATAGTGGGGAGTAACATATGTGTGGTAACATGCAACACTTTATTTATTATGCTATAGACTCATCTTGTCTTGATATGTGTGATGTTACTCATACTAGTAGTAACTAGCTATGTTACTACATGACTCTCTTTCTTCACTTATTGCTTGCCACATCATCTATTTTATCTAGATATGTGTGATGTTACTACCTATGTTACTCCCATTGTGGGTAGTCTAATCAAGTAACCACTAGAGTAACGTTGTGCCCAATTTGCTGGTGTCTCTACTGGGAAAAAATGGTTGTATCACTAGTAGAAAAAGAGGCTTCCATACGCCCCCATTAGTCCCCAAAACAATCGAACCGCGACAAAAGGGGTCTTTAGTCGTGGTTCGGGAGGAGACCCGCGACCAACTATCTGGGCCCAGCGCGCTCGATCGACAGCTGGCGGACGGGAGGGGCTTTAGTCCCGGTTGGCCTGGCCAACCGGGACTAAAGGTCCCCGAAGGCCTTTAGTCGCGGTTGGCCAGGCCAACCGGGACTAAAGGCCCATCCCTATATATAGGACTCAGCTCACTTCACTTCACTTAGCTCACTTCACAATTTTCAGAAGGGGGTGGTGGGTTTGCTTTTGGTTCCTCCTATGCACACAAGGTGTTCGATGAAATGCCCGAGAGCCTGAAACAAACATGATATGAAGTGTCCGAGCCACACTTGAGCTTTCTCATTTATTTTTCCTCCGCGATCGCGGTTAGCAACTTGAACCTTTCATGTGTCATTGATAAAATATGCATGTGTGTAGTTCATTGTTTAATTTGTATTATTTCTAGCTAGTTAGTTTAACAAATGCATGATGGTTAATTATATACTTTATATAATAATAATGCAGATGAATCGGCAATGGATGTACGGTCCCCGACTCTCCGGCGAGTTCACTACGGGTTTGAAAGATTTCCTCGTAGTGGCAAATGCGAACAAGCAGCGAGGTTTTATTATCTGTCCATGTGCTGTCTGTAAGAATCAGAAGGGTTACTCCTCCTCAAGCGACGTTCACATGCACCTGCTTCGGCACGGTTTCATGCGAAGCTATAATTGTTGGACCAAGCATGGAGAAAGAGGGGTTAGAATGGAAGAAGATGAAGAAGGGGATGATATCGATGACAACTATCATGATCATTTCGGTGATACTTTCATGGAGGATGATGCTGAAGGTGGGGAAGGGTTAGGTGAAGGTGAAGAAGAGGCACATGATGAGCCCGCTGATGATCTTGGTCGGACCATTGCTGATGCACGGAGACGCTGCGAAACTGACAAGGAGAGGGAGAATTTGGATCGCATGTTAGAGGATCACAAAAAGTCGCTGTACCCAGGATGCGATAATAGTCTGAAAAAGCTGGGCTGCACACTGGATTTGCTAAAATGGAAGGCACGGGAAGGTGTAGCTGACTCATCATTTGAAAATTTGCTGAAAATGTTGAAGAATATGTTTCCGAAGAATAACGAGTTGCCTGCCAGTACGTACGAAGCAAAGAAGGTTGTCTGCCCTCTAGGTTTAGAGGTTCTGAAGATACATGCATGCATTAACGACTGCATCCTCTACCGCGGTGAATACGAGAATTTGAATGAATGCCCTGTATGCACTGCATTGCGTTATAAGATCAGAGGCGATGACCCTGGTGACGATGTTGAGGGCGAGAAACCCAGGAAGAGGGTTCCCGCCAAGGTGATGTGGTATGCTCCTATAATACCACGGTTGAAACGTTTGTTCAGGAACAAAAAGCATGCCAAGTCGTTGCGATGGCACAAAGAGGACCGTAAGTCCGACGGGGAGTTGAGACACCCCGCTGATGGAACGCAATGGAGAAAGATCGACAGAGTGTTCAAAGATTTTGCAGCTGACGGAAGGAACATAAGATTTGGTCTAAGTACTGATGGCATGAATCCTTTTGGCGAGCAGAGCTCCAGCCATAGCACCTGGCCCGTGACTCTATGTATCTACAACCTTCCTCCTTAGTTGTGCATGAAGCGGAAGTTCATTATGATGCCAGTGCTCATCCAAGGTCCAAAGCAACCCGGCAACGACATCGATGTGTACCTAAGGCCATTAGTTGATGAACTTTTACAGTTGTGGGGCAGACCTGGTGTACGTGTCTGGGATGAGCACAAAGAAGAGGAATTTGACCTACGAGCGTTGCTTTTTGTAACCATCAACGATTGGCCTGCTCTTAGTAACCTTTCGGGACAGACAAATAAGGGATACAATGCATGCACGCACTGCTTACATGAGACTGAAAGTGTACGTTTGGGTAATTGTAAGAAGAACGTGTACCTGGGTCATCGTCGATTTCTTCCCCGAAATCATAACGTAAGAAAGAAAGGCAAGCATTTCAACGGCAAGGCAGATCACCGGCCGAAGCCTGCGGAACGTACTGGTGCTGAGATATTTGATATGGTCAAGGATTTGAAAGTCATCTTTGGAAAGGGTCCTGGCGGACAATCAGTTCCGCGGGGAGTTGACGGGCACGCACCCATGTGGAAGAAGAAATCTATATTTTGGGAGCTAGAATATTGGAAAGTCCTAGATGTCCGCTCTCCAATCGACGTGATGCATGTTACGAAGAATATTTGCGTGAACCTGCTAAGCTTCTTGGGCGTGTATGGGAAGACAAATGATACAAAGGAAGCACGGCAGGACCAGCAACTTTTGAAAGACCCAGATGACCGGCATCCGGAATGGTTTGAAGGTCGTGCCAGCTACGCTCTTACCAAAGAAGAGAAGGTCATTTTTTTTGAATGCCTGAGCAGTATGAAGGTCCCGTCTGGCTTCTCGTCGAATATAAAGGGAATAATAAACATGGCGGACAAAAAGTTCCTAAACCTGAAGTCTGACGACTGCCACGTGATTATGACGCAATTGCTTCCGATTGCTTTGAGGGGGCTCCTACCGGAAAATGTTCGAGTAGCCATTGTGAAGCTATGTGCATTCCTCAATGCAATCTCTCAGAAGGTAATCAATCCAGAAGATCTACCACGGTTACAGAACGATGTGGTCCAATGCCTTGTCAGTTTCGAGTTGGTGTTCCCACCATCCTTCTTCGATATTATGACGCACCTCCTACTCCACCTAGTCGAAGAGATTTCCATTCTCGGTCCTGTATTTCTACACAATATGTTCCCCTTTGAGAGGTTCATGGGAGTATTAAAGAAATATGTTCGTAACCGTGCTAGGCCAGAAGGAAGCATCGTCAAGGGCTATGGAAATGGGAGGTAATTGAGTTCTGTATTGACTATGTTCCTGACCTTAAGCCGATTGGTATTCCTCAATCGCGGCACGAGGGGAGACTAAGTGGAAAAGGCACGATCGGAAGGAAATCAACGATATGTATGGACGGTCATTCTATGACTGAAGCACACCACACAGTTCTGCAAAATTCCAGCTTGGTGGCTCTGTACTTCGAGCAACACAAGAATATTTTACGCTCGGACAACCCGGGGAAGCCTGAATCCTGGATTAGAAAGGCCCACATGGAGACTTTCGGCAGTTGGTTGCGAAAACATTTAATGAATGACAATGATGTTGGAGATCAGCTGTACATGTTGGCCAAGACACCATCTTCGACTATAACGACTTTCCAAGGGTACGAGATAAATGGGAATACATTTTACACCATCGCCCAAGATAAAAAGAGCACCAACCAAAACAGTGGTGTCCGCTTTGATGCAGCAACCGAGAATGGGCAAAAGGTCACATATTATGGTTACATAGAGGAGATATGGGAACTTGACTATGGACCCTCCTTTAAGGTCCCTTTGTTCCGGTGCAAATGGTTCAAGCTAACAGGAGGTGGGGTAAAGGTGGACGAGCAATACGGAATGACAATGGTGGATTTCAACAATCTTGGTTACCTTGACGAACCATTCGTCCTTGCCAAAGATGTCGCTCAGGTTTTTTATTTGAAGGACATGAGTAGCAAACCGAGGAAACGGAAAGATAAGAAAACGATCAGTACATCATGCGATGATCCAAAGCGCCACATTGTTCTTTCAGGGAAAAGAAACATCGTGGGAGTGGAGGACAAGACAGACATGTCAGAAGATTATAATATGTTTGGTGAAATTCCGCCCTTCAAAGTGAACACTGACCCAAGCATTAAGTTAAATGATGAGGATGCTCCATGGATACGGCACAATCGTAAGCAAGCAGGGACACAAGGGAAGAATTGATGTGTAATAATTTATTATACCAAACTTTGTTGAATGGATCATGTGAATTAAAACGTACGATGGCGAATCCGGATGATTTGTATTTGGTCAATGAACTGAATGATGTATCAAACCTTTTGTCAAACCTTCAAGGGATCGAGGATGTAGAACAAAACAATCGGTATCGCCATCATACAGCCCTGCCGTGGCTACTGAGTGCATATATGCATACCAAATGCACGGCAGGACGTATGATGGCGAATCCGGATGATTTGTATTTGATCGATGAACTGAATGATGTATCAAACCTTTTGTCAAACCTTAAAGGGATCGAGGATGTAGAACAAAACAATCGGTCTGAATTTTTAAAATGAATTAGTTTTATTTTTCTGGATTTTTTGATATATTATTTGTATTTTTAAGATTTTAAAATGAATTAGTTTTATTTTTTTGAAATTTTTTGATATATTATTTGTATTTTTAAGATTTTCAAATGAATTAGTTTTATTTTTTTGAATTTTTTGATATATTATTTGTATTTTTAAGATTTTCAAATGAATTAGTTTTATTTTTTTGATTTTTTTGATATATTATTTCTATTTTTAAGATTTTAAAATGAATTAGTTTTATTTTTCTGAATTTTTTGATATATTATTTGTGTTTTTAAGATTTTAAAATGAATTAGTTTTATTTTTTGAATTTTTTGATATATTATTTCTATTTTTAAGATTTTAAAATGAATTAGTTTTATTTTTCTGAAATTTTTGATATATTATTTGTATTTTTAAGATTTTAAAATGAATTAGTTTTATTTTTCTGAATTTTTTGATATATTATTTGTATTTTTAAGATTTTAAAATGAATTAGTTTTATTTTTCTGAATTTTTTGATATATTATTTGTATTTTTAAGATTTTAAAATGAAAAGTATTTGAAAAAGGACCTTTAGTCGCGGTTCGTGACACGAACCGCGACTAAAGGCTCTTTCCGCGCGGGAACGAAAACGGCGCGAAAGAACCTTTAGTCGCGGGTCGTGACACCAACCGCGACTAAAGGTACCCCTTTAGTGCCGGTTGGGGACCTTTAGTCGCGGTTGGTGTCCCCAACCGCGACTAAAGGCTTGCCCTATATATTCTCCGCGGCCCTCGTCTTCTCCGCGCTAACCACCAAACGCATCCGGCCAGGACCTCGTCTTCTCCGCGGCGCCGCCCTCGTCTTCTCCGCGCCGCCGCCCTCGTCTTCTCCGCGCCGCCCTCGTCTCCGGTAGGTGCCCGCCGCCGCCTGCCGTCCTCCTCGCGTCCCTAGAAGAAGAGGGGACCGCCGCCGTCGTCTTCACGCCCGCCTTCTCGCCCGCCGCCGCCTGCCGTCCTCCGCCGCCTGCCGTCCTCCTCGTCGCCGCGTACTGGATGCGCGCCTTGCCGTCCTCCGCCGCCCGCCGCCGCCTGCCTGCCGTCCTCCGCCGCCCGCCGCCGCCTGCCGTCCTCCGCCGCCCGCCGCCGCCTGCCGTCCTCCTCAAACAAAAACTTCTATGCAAATTAGTGCTCAATAAAAAACTGAAAAGGAAAAAGAAAAGGAAAGAGAGAGCAGAGAGGAAAAAGAAAAGGAAAAAGAAAAGGAAATTTATTTGGGAATAATTGTATAAATCATTAAATTTGAGCGGCGGCGGAGGAAAAAGAAAAGGAAAAAGAAAAGGAAAAACAAAATACTTGGCAGTGCTCAAACAAAAACTTCTATGCAAATTAGTGCTCAATAAAAAACTGAAAAGGAAAAAGAAAAGGAAAGAGAGAGCAGAGAGGAAAAAGAAAAGGAAATTTATTTGGGAATAATTGTATAAATTTGACCAAAAAAACATCAATTTTATTTTTTAATAGCTCTTAATCATTCAACCGTCGCTGCTCCTCCTCTATGTCCCCTTAATCTTATTTTTTAATTCCTTTATACTTAATTAATTTTTACTACATACAGGAGTGACATATGGGGGACGATAGAGCCGAGCCGCTTAGGGATCCGGAGGCTGAACGTTATTTAATGGGCATCATAAACAACGAGATTCCTTATGTGCCGGGCTCAGAATATGAGCAAGAAGAGGATGTAGTCTCTTCTTTTCTGAACCTTGACGGTGGAACAGACATTGTCGATGATCAAGAAGGTGAAGGAACGGACATTGTGGACGGAGGTCAACCGTCAACAAACGACGATCTCGAATTGCAAGTAGCAACCACCTCCGGCGAGGTATATATATACATTGAGCCTCTCGTGATACAGACTTACTGAAATGTGAATACATATGTATTAACGCGCGTGACTCTCTTTCTTTTTTTAGCCCTCGGCCGGATCGAGTACGACAAAGCGTGGCAAATCCAAGGCGATGAAAATAGGAGAAACATATACCATTGATTTTGTCAGTGAAACCGGCAAGCCCCTATAGCACACCTCAAAGTTTATCAACCAATGCGGAGTCGTTGTTAGAGACAACGTCCCGATCACCGTCCAGGAATGGAAGGAGCCAAAGAAGGCACGTCTTGGTTTCAGTTTTGTCGACAAGAGAACGAAAAAGGATTGCTGGAGAAAGCTTATGGAACATTTCATTCTACCTCCGGAATACAACAAAGTCGATGAATTCGGTAACGAGGTTCCGGGTGGATGTGAGAGGAGGAGGCTAGTTAAAGAGTTCGCTCTTCAGAAGATGGCCGAAGCATTCCGGAACTTCAAGAAAAATTTAACCCGTGACTATGTCAACAAGGGCAAGACTCCGGATTTCAATGGACAACATGAGAAACTGAAAGATGATTGGCCAAAATTTGTGAGGCAAAAGCAATCGAAGCATTTCAAGGAAATATCGAAAAAAATAAGGATAATGCGAGTAAGAAAAAGTTCCATCATATTATGGGGCCAGGAGGATACCGCCTTTCGGAGCCTAAGTGGCAGAAGATGGAGGAGGACCTGAGGGTGCGAGGAATCCCTCTAGGTACAGAGGGATGGGACCCAAGGGCCAAAAGCTGGTGGTACGGGCATGGGGGATCGCTAGACCCGGAGACAGGGGTGTGTGTTCACCGGAAGAAAAAGTTTGCTCCCACCCAAGCCCTTATTGACGCAATGACCCAAGCTCAAGAGGGCTTGATCAAGTTCAACAGAGAGAAAGACGCACTGACAACAGCCCTCGGGAATGATGAACACGGAGGACGTGTACGAGGCAAAGGCAGAATTCCGTGGAAAGTAGGGTTTTCCCAGGACAATGACCCGTACTGTTACAGAAGCCGTAAGAGAAAGACGGACCGGGATGCAGATCTTTTGGCGAAGTTTGCATCGGAACTCCATGAGTTGAAGCAGACCGTGCATGAACTAGTAAAAGAAAAATCGGCTGCAGGGCCGCATGAAGATCATGAAGCGGATCGCGAAAGCCAGCAGCGGAGAAGCAGCGTGGCTTCCACGGATGCCCCGCCTGGTGCGAATGCACCGACGATCGAGATTCGTGCACCGGGGCCTCACTACCCCGTGGATGATGTAAAGGAGATGAAAGAATGTGATCTGCATTATCCCGTGGGGAACGTTTCCACGAAGGTAGGTACCGACAGTGCTTTCCCCTGTACACCTGGAGCACTCCACCACAACAACCCCATTGCATATGGCTATGCTCGTGTCACGGTGGAAGACATAGTCCAAGAGTTTGAGGACCTGGAGATTGACAAAGCTACACCCGAAGGGGAGAGAAGACTTGGAGATGTCAAGCGCCAGATCATTCTATGGAAAAAGAAGTACATAGTGTTTCCAGGCGAGGCGCCAAGGCTAACAAGTCCACCCCCTCCGATGGTGGTGGTGGTGGTGGTGGTGGTGGTGGCGGTGGTGGTGGTCGTGGTGGTTCACCTACACCTCCTTCACGCCATTCGACGCTGTCCCCCGATCCACAACCTCCGGCGGTTAAGCAACCGCCGCCCCCCAATCCTCCTCCGGCGGGTACGACGCCCCCCAATCCTCCTCCGGCGGGTACGACGCCCCCCAATCCACCTCCGGCGAAGAAGCAGAAGCAGGCGGACAGCAAGGAAACCCGCTCCTGGACTATTAACCCGGACCCTTATGTACCTAAGACCACAAGGGTACCGGAGCCATCACTGAAGCCTCTCCTCCCAAGGCCTTGGGAACTTAGTGAAGCTGAAACCAAATTGGCCGCGTCTGCTCATTATGAGAAATGGAAGGCGGATACGAAGGCGATAAAAGAGCCTGAGCCCAAGCAAGTATTCACTGAGAAGCAAAAGAAGTGGGCTAAGGATTTTTTGACGACACCGTCCCAAGCCGAGCTGAATATGCATGACGACTATGGACATGAACTTCGTAGGCAAGCAAAAATATTGAAGGAGGAGAAAGAAGAAAGTAAAAAAAGCGGGAAACAAGTTGACCAGCTCGGGATGCACAATAAACAATCGACCCCCCCGCTCATAGTGAAAGCCGGTCCAGAAGAGGACCCCGAGATCATAGCAGCTGCGGCAACACTTGGATTGACTGTAGCGAGTGCCATGAAACAAGCGTCCGAGATGGGTTTGACTCTTCGTGCCGCGTTAGGCCTTGAGGATGCGCCAGTATGTGAGATATCATTACAATATGTGCGGAATGGGCCTCTCGTCGAGCCTGCGCGGGAAAAGAGTGTACCACCACAAATGCGAAATCTGCTACGTTGGTACAAGCATTTCATAACATGGGCCGACAAAGAATATGTTTATGCGGATGTTACAGAGGAGCATCACACCAAACGGTACTCTGTACAAGTTCATATGAGTGAATTGTTCCAGCTGTTCAATCTGCGCGAGCTCGACAAATCTATCCTGAGTTGCTACGTTCTGTAAGTGATTTATTTCTACCTCATCTCGTTCTTCATTGCCTGCACTATATATATATATATATATATATATATATATATATATATATATATATTGTCCTAACTATATTGTTGCGTACGCTATTATGCAGATTGAAGATTTGGGAATGCAAAATAAGAAACATCCATGATGTTGTGTTCATTGACCCACATATCGTTAATGGACATGTGTTACAAAATCACCCCGAAGACGTGGAGAAAGACTTGTACAAGTTTCTTAGAAAGCATCAACTCAAAAGTGATATTCTATTTCCTTACCATTTTGGGTGAGTGTTTCTCTCTTGTGCCCATTCTCTTTTGTTTACTCCATGCATGGTATGTCTAATCGATTAGTTATGCATGACTGTGCATGTAACGTGTCCGCAGGTTCCACTGGATTCTGCTAAATATTGAACTTCACACCTCCAAAGTTCTAATCATGGACTCTATGGATTCGGATTCAAAGCGTTGGGCTGACATGAGAAAAATGCTGCAAAAGTAATTATTTTCAATCATTTGAGCTCTATATCGATCGGTCTCTTTCGTTCATTTCCTAATATCAAGTAACTAATAACTCCCTTGTTCATTTAATTTTCTTTGCCTTGTAGGGTTTGGAGACGGTTCTCAGAAGAAATTGTCGGTGAATTCAAACATGAGCTAGATTTTAGAAGGTTAGTTCATGTGGATAAGCAGCCACCGGGGACCAATCTATGTGGATACTATGTTTGTGAGAACATCCGGAGACACACCTCTGAGCGGAAGGCATCGGATAGCGTGCGGAAGGCGACGGATAACTTGCGGAGGAGGCTTAGTCCAGAAGCTCGCTTCCGACCAATTCAAAATGAATTAGCAGGATTTTTCATGAGGGAAGTCATCAATCCTAAAGGAGAACACTATACCGAGGACAAAGAAATTTATATGCATACCCAGGATTGAAACTTGTTCGAAGTTGTATATGGTCATCCATCCTAATTGTGTATGGAAACTTGTTCGAAGTTGTATATGGTCACCCGAGATTGAATATATATTATATATTCCTCTTGAATTCTTCTTGTTTGAAATTTCATATGCATGTATATAGTAGCGTAGAATATGTGTACTGAAACTTCATCAAAATTAAAATAAAATACAAAATAAAATATAAAAGAAATAAAACACTACAAATTAAAAAGAAACCAGGTTTAGGGGGGCTAAAACCCTAAACCTGCGGAGGAGGCCTTTAGTCCCGGTTAGCCACGAGAACCGGGACTAAAGGTCCTCCGCCCCGACGGACTCCTGGCGCCCACGTGGACGGGCCTTTAGTCGCGGTTCGTAAGAGGCGCGACTAAAGGGGGGGCCTTTAGTCGCGCATATTTAGTCCCGGTTGCACAGCCGGGATTAATGGCCTTTGCGAACCGGGACTAAAGGCATATTTTCTACTAGTGAAAAGTGGGTCCTTTGTTCCTTCTCCCATTTTGAATAGGTGCATGGATTTGCGGAGGAATTTCGGGTACACATTCTACCTCGGTTTTATGACAATGCTTGCTAATAATGCATTCTTTGTCCCTTTTTTGTACTTGTAGTTTGTAGTTGGACTACATGTATGACCTCACAATAGAGATTAAACATACACTTTTATAGTTCAAAAATGTGATTGTTATCATGCTCTATGTTTATATTTGATAAATTTATGGGTCTGTTTTAGAAAGCATGTGTGTGACACAAGAACGTAGGTGGAACTATGAATAGGAGCGGTAGGGAACAACGTTGTAATCCTATAAGATTATCACGACAATAGCTTTATAGGGGAAAGCATGTTTATCATTGAGATGAATTATGAGTGCTTTACTACTATTTATGTCGATAGTGAGCAAATAAAGTTTTGTTCAATGTTTTGTTTTTATTTTCACTTAAATGAGCCATTTAATTGAAGCAATATTATTTCGATGGCTAGAACCAAAATTGCGTTATGACTTTGTAGGTGCATCCCTCGGTCCCACCTTGGATTGCGGTGTAAGACCATCAAGTTTCTAGATCCCACTCATGCCGAGTATATATGGCGCAAGCTAAACATTGATGGCGGTCTTGTTGTTGAAGAGGTATGTACAATTGTTCCTTTATCTTATCTTTTGTCTTGCTATTATATATGGGAGCAACTATAGGTAAGGCACATCAAAATTATTTTCACTTCAATAGATTTAATCCCCCCCCCCCCCCGGCACAATAATTCAATTCCAATCCAATGTCTATTGTTGTTCTTCTTCATCCGAAGCGGCATTGTTCTTCCGGACCCGAACATGATAAGTTCTTCCTCCCCTCCGGCTATCATGCCTACTCTCGGCAAAATCAACTGAATCATAGTTTTTCCAGTTGCCTCAGGGATAGCATATGCGATTATATTTTTATCATCTCTTTTCATACACGTTATTGATTAATTAATTATTGCCAATTAAATAAAAGGTTTCATTTCGATCTCATGCTGAGGAAGTTGGAATCCGAGTAGGCGATATTATTGGATGTATTGGTAGAGAACCCATTTCTACCACAGTTGAGGTATGTGTATTATTGGACTTCCTATAACCTTTTGTTTTTGCTCTTGTAAATACTTGCTTTTTTTCTGCTATTATCAGTTGGAAAACAAGTTGCTGAGCATATCCATGGGCAGTTTTCACAGAGGAAATGACATTAATGCCAAATTGGATGTTTCTGTAAGTTTGAAGTAGTCAAATTTGTGCTTTTCTCGACTAATGTTATGCATTTCATCATATAAAATAATATTTTGCAAAATATTAACACTGAAATATAGTCGCACTGACTCTATAGGTCCGGTTATTTCACACGGTCAACTGTATTTGGAGGAAAAAACATTTAACTGTAAATGTATCTGATCACCGAGAAGTTGTTGAACAAGGTATACATCTTTCTTTTTACAACCTAGTCCCATCTATATTTTATTTGGATTGTCAATTATGAACATCATGTTATATGCACCCATTATTTTCGTAGATACACTTTTACATATTGTGCAATAATATCTTGCATCCACAAGATGTTTTGAATATCGCATTATAAAAGTACTATACAGTTCATGATTTTGGACATGTCAAATGTAGAACATATATTCATTGTTTTTAGGTCAACGGGTTCCCTTTTTTCTATGCCAAAGTATCCATGTTTGACTTTTTTGCACTTGACGTTGCTCCGGACCGAGATAACGCATGCAACTGTTGGTATGTTCATTCCTTAGGGCATGTACAATGGTTCTATCTTAGGATGCCACATAGGATAAATGATGAGGTGGAGTAGAGAGAAATCATAAGAAAAGGCTTGTCTTCTCTTATTTAAGAGAAGACAAAATATGATCTCTTAGCACAATATGTCTCGCCACTTTTTTAGGAATAACTAGTTATTGAAGATAAGGCTAAGAGATGACCCATTGTAGACATGTTTTTTTGTCATTTCTAAATTACATGCAAGATTTAAGATAAGACTACCTTGTCAATCATTGTACATGCCCTTACGATTCTTAGCACTAGTTTAGAGGTGCCTTATATTACAAAAATCCCTTTTCGAGCTCGGCCTCCAGTGAGGTCTCCAAATTCAAATTTAAAATTTCATCAAAATTCGTATTTTTACATTTTCAAAAATTCTGGAAGAAAATACAGATATAAATGAAGGCATAACACATATGTGTGTAAATTTTCAGCTCAAAATACATTGAAATGAGGGCTGTGCAAAAAAGACAAATCTGGGGTTGTTTAACACATGATACTATTCATCCTCCCAGGCCATGAATTTGTCTTTTTTGTATAGGTCGCAACTTAAGGTATTTCATCATGAATTTTTACGTACATGTGGGTTACATCCTTGCATCCGCGAATATTTTTTTTAGAATTTTTTGAACCATACAAGTTTGAATTAGAATTTTTCAAACATAAAGGCCTTCATGGAGCTCGGCCTCCAAAACGCCTCTCTCCTTATATTATATTATGTATGAATGTATATTGAACTATATTTGCATTTCTGCTGTTGGCAATCTACATGGATAGACAACCTTCTCTTTGACAATTTTGTATCGTCGCCTGACCAAGTTGACTCGCACTCAGACTCAGAACTGAACTCGGATGAGTGACTTTTGTTGTGCTCGCGCTGGTTCATGTCTCAGGTCTTTTTTGTACAATAGAAGGTGAACGTCTAGAAATAAAAGACAAGGTTGTTTAAGCAATTCCTATATTTCAAGGTCTACAAATGCCTAGATACTTGGGGGATTGTGAGATCATGAGTCTCGGTGCTAAGAGCATCTCCAGCCGAGCCCCCAACACGCCCTCTCCAGGCGATTTTTTCGCGCCGGCGCACAAAAATCGGCCCAGCCACGCTCCCAGAAGCCCAATTTTCGCCGGCTCGGGCCGAATTTGGCGGCGGCGGACCCAGGCCGAACCCGGCGCGCTGGGGGTGCTCGGGGGCGCCGAGCGAAACGGTTTTGGCGCGAAAGAGCCGCGGGCCCGCCGAGTCAGCGACACTCGCCTCGTCGTTTTCAGAACGCCTCGGTTTCCCGCGGGGAATCAATGCCAAGGCTGCCGCCGGTCAGCCTTCCAGCGATTCCTCACGGGGCGGCTCTTCACGGGCGGCGCGGCGACACCTCACTCCCTGCCCCGCGTACACATGCCTCCCCGGCGGCTATAAAAAGCCCCCCGCCGCTGGCCACAGACGCCGTGCTCTCTGCCTCTCTCTCTCTCTCTCTCTCTCTCTCTCTCTCTCTCTCTCTCTCTCTCTCTCTCTCTCTCCGCCGCCGAACCTCTCCTCTCTCCCAGCCCCGGCCACGACAATGTGCGAGCGGTTCCCCGGCGACGGAGCGGCGGCCAACGGCTTCGGCCGCCGCTCGCTGCAGTCGTGGGAGGCGCACCTGCTTTTCGAGGCGAACATCCCGGCACCTCCAGACATGCGCGCTGGGCCGACAGGATGGAGGCTCAGCGCCGGAGGTGTCCCCATTCTCCCTTGCCGGACGTCGTCGCGCGCCCCGACTACTTCGCTGACGAGGTCGACCGCGTTCAGTCGTCGCTGACCGAGGAGCAGTGCGCCTCCCCGCAGTACACCGTCGACAACCACGAGGCGTGGGCGGCGTACTTCCAGCATCGACAGGAGCAACGTCTCGCCTCCACCAACGGGGCAACGGTGGTGGGGGGCGGCCGGTGGAACAACGAGGGGCGGCGCATGTGGTGGTCCGTCCCCGGCCGGACGCTCCGCGAGGTTCTCGCGCACCTAGAGGGCGGCAACAACCCGCCGGTCACATACCCGGCCGCCGCCCCGGTCCCCCACGGCGGCGCCGGGCAATGGATGCCCAGGAGGTTTGTCTCCGGCTCGTCGTCCTCGTCCCGCTCCTCCTCCCACTCCTCTTCCCACTCCTCCGGCTCTCCGGCGGTGTTCGGCGTCAAGACCGAGCCCGTAGCGAAGACCCTGGTCGGCGGCGCACCCGCTCGGCCGGCATCGTCATCAACGAAGGCGGCGGCCGCGCCTCGTCCTCGGCTCCTCCCCAACTCGTCAAGCCGAAGACGGAGCCGGGGCTCCCCGTCGTGAAGACGGAGCCCGGGCTCGCCAGCGGCGTCAAGGAGGAGGCGCTCGACGACTAGGTGCAGACGGAGAGGGAGCGCCAGCGCGCCGCCTTCACGCGGTTCGAAGCTCGTCGCCGTGGACGGGACGAGGGAGGCATCGTCGTCCTCAACGACAGCGAAGACGACGGCGACGCGCCGCCACCACCGGTCCGCCATGGAGACGCCGGGGAGGGGTCCAGCAGGGGCGGCCGCGCCATCAAGAAGAAGAAGGCCGACGACTCCGACGAGGACGGCGGCGACTTCGCCGCGCTGATCGACTTCTTCGCCCCGTAGATGCCTTTTTTTATAAATAGTTTATGTAAACGCCGAACATGTTGACCATGAATGTCTAGTTTGCCGAATTTTAGCCAAACTTTGCCGAATTCAGATTTTTTAAAATAAAAAAAAACGCGTCTGGGGCGACCCTGGGGCGAGCGGCTAGGAACCCACTCGCCCCCACGCCGATTTTTAGCGCCGGCTCGCCCCCAGGGGCGCGTAAAAGCGCCGCCTGAGGGGCCAACGGCTGAAGATGCTCTAAGCGGGGGCTTTTAGAAAGTTTAGGGCTGACCCGCCACAACTGATATTATCGTCGTTCTACGAATATTCACACGCACCTCATAGGATTTCTCTTTTTATTTTTCTTGAAGAAGTTATGGTAGGTACGTACCATTTTACAAGGAATAACACCAAATGTGCATTCATTACTTTGTTTTCCCCTGACACGGATGGCCTTTGTTGTTGCATGTGCTTCAACATGGCAAAGCAGCATGCACTGTCAGAAGAACTAGCGGGGATTGCAGGTCTTTCATTCAGTGGCGGCTCCAAGGTGTGCTGCGTAGTCATATGACTACACAAGATTTTTGCAAGCCTTCATATAAAAGTAGAAATCAAGAAAAATAAAATTAATATAAACACATATGTATCTGACATCATAACTGTAAACTCTGGCCTTTGCTACTGGCTTCATTCATTACCATCCAAGTTTCTTCTGTTCACACTTCAAACCTACGTATACTCTCTCCGGTTCTTTTTAGTTCGCATATAGATTTGTCTGAAATCAAACTTTGTAAACTTTGACCAATTTATTAAAAAAAATACCAACATTTAGAATATGAAATCAACAACGATGTGTCATGACTTTAGTTTTCATATTGTATAAATTTAGCATTGTAGATGTTACTATTATTTCATATAAATATGGTCAAACTTTACAAAGTTTGACTTCAGACAATTTTTATATGCTGAGTAAAAAGGACCGGAGGGAGTATTTTCTAAGGATACGTCACTAAGGCGGTTGGAGGGGGTGGGGAGCTTATCTGTGACAAACCTGATGGCCTCCCTCGGTAGAGCAACCTTGTCGCCCCATGCTCCACTCACGTCGACCACCATGATGATGTCGAACGGCGCCATGTGATTGATGGCATTGGTTGAGAGCCTTGTGCATCAACGCGACGAATTTGTCATGGGATCATGCACGAGCTACATACAAGTGGTTGAAGTGCGTCCTATTGTGGTGGGAGCAGTCGCGAGATATAGTTGGCATCTTGGACCAAACCCTAACCACCCCACTCCACTTCAGCCCAAGCTCCGTTTCGACAATCTACGGCCTTCTCTGACATGACGGGCGGCGGATCCGACTCTGAGATTTCTTGATCTGTCAACTGGGACCTCATCCGATAATGGCCAAAGGAGGAGAAGCCTGTTCATATGGCTCTCCGTTGCTCCCGGGAGGAGTCCGCCTGACCGTGGTCAAACTCGATCCGGCGGGAATTCATTGCGTCCATGTGAATGGCGCTTGGATCCGCCAGGCCTAGAGGTGGGAGGCGCGTGACCATTGCCTCGCCAAACATGGTGTGGTCCATCTGGATCCCCAATGCTAGTGCGGCTGCGCGACCTCTTCGGTGGCGCATCTTCTCCATGGAGTCGGATTCCGTGTCGAAGGTAAACGGCGGCATGCATCATGGGCCGTCTGGTGTTAGGTGTGGCGTCCGCGCCGTGCTAGGTAGAAGGCCCTATGGAGGCGGAGTCACACGCCGCCGCAGAGTCACAGCGGATGACAGACACGTGCTGGCACCACATTCGTATGGTGGTGGAGCCGATATCCGACCATGACGCCGGCCATCTACGTCTTTTCGTGGCCCTCCGGTCGACCGGCGACGTACAGGCTACGGGCTCCAACGAGGAAGAGTAGGGAATGAGAGACGGAGGCGCCTCATCTCCTATGTTGGCCTGTCTATGTTCCATGTCCTACTCTATCTTGCTGGTGACCGGACCTTCATTTCGCGGGTCTCATGGCCACCAGTCGTGGACACGACGGGAACAAGGACATGGAGGCGCACAGACGCCGGCGTAGATTTGAAATAGGTTTATGTTGCGTGTAATTATACGGTTTCGAAGATTTGCTAATAAGATACCCGGTTGTGGAAGAGGACATTTGAGGGGTAACCGGTCACTGTTTGCATACGCGTCCGGGTGCGTAGATGCTCTCAGATTAGTTATGCGGCTGGAGATGCTCTCAGATTAGTTATTTTTTCAGACAACATCCCTTTAATGTTCGTAGAAAACTACCATTATTAACTCTTATATTGCTACAAGTCAGATACCCTCTCCAATTTCGTTGTATATGCATGATGCTCATGCGTGGTGTGGTGCTAGAGCATCTCTAGCAGATCCAGTAAACACCCATCCCGAAAAAACCGTTTACGGTATTCCGGAAATGATTTTCGCAGGACACCGGACGCTGAGCCAAAATAGATCCTTCAAACATATACCGTATATTCAAACTCGCAGTACGCGCTTAAACTAGATCACCGGAGTTGATATATAAAACATAGCTTACCGGAGTTCAAACAATTCAAACTTAAACGGGGTGCACACTAGCATACTAGATCTACTCATCGCCGTCGCCATCGTTGTCGTCGTCACGGGGCGGGTTGCCATGGAGGTGGTATTCCATGAGGGTACTGGAGAGGACTTGCACAAGTTGGTACTCCTCGAACAACGCTGGACGCGCGCAGCTGCAACTTCATCTCCGGTGCCGACGGCCTCCTTGGCCTCAAACAACGCCTTCTCCGCCTCCCGGAGACGCTTGAGCGCGCTGGAGAAAATGCAGTCGTGGCGGTTGAAGTTCCTCCACGCCCGTGCGCCGGTGCTGCGGGACCGGGCACCACGGATGCGCGCCTGCTCCTTCCGCCATTCCTTCACCAGCGGGCAGAGGGAGGAGCTCCTGGCCTCTGCGTCATTGTGGCGCTTGTGGGGCGCCTCGCTGACCCCCCTCGGCCACCCCTCCCGGAACCCGCACACGACATCTGATCTCGCCTTGGGTGGCTAACCTAGCCGGAAAATGATACCGGAACTCGCTCGATTTGTCACGGGAGTGAAAGAAACGGGGCGGAGGCGGATGGGGGGAAAGGGGAAGGGAACTGATGACCCACAAGTATAGCGGATCTATCGTAGTCGTCCTTTCGATAAGTAAGAGTGTCGAACCCAACGAGGAGCAGAAGGAAATGACAAGCGGTTTTCAGTAAGGTATTCTCTGCAAGCACTAAAATTATCGGTAACAGATAGTTTTGTGATAAGGTAATTCGTAACGGGTAACAAGTAACAAAAGTAAACGAGGTGCAGCAAGGTGGCCCAATTTTTTTTGTAGCAAAGGACAAGCCTGGACAAACTCTTATATAAAGAAAAACGCTCACGAGGACACATGGGAATTATCATCAAGCTAGTTTTCATCACGCTCATATGATTCGCGTTCGTTACTTTGATAATTTGATATGTGGGTGGACCGGTGCTTGGG
The DNA here is from genome assembly GCF_002575655.3 of Aegilops tauschii subsp. strangulata. NCBI lineage: Eukaryota > Viridiplantae > Streptophyta > Magnoliopsida > Poales > Poaceae > Aegilops > Aegilops tauschii. The sequence goes on from NC_053039.3 coordinate 9,222,604, forward strand.
TGCTGCCCTTCCTTGGACAAGCATCCCACTTATGATTAACCCCTATTGCAAGCATCCACAACTACAAAAGAAATATTAAGGTAAACCTAACCATAGGATGAAACATTTGGATCCAAATCAGCCCCTTACGAAGCAACGCATAAACTAGGGTTTAAGCTTCTGTCACTCTAGCAACCCATCATCTACTTATTACTTCCCAATGCCTTCCTCTAGGCCCAAATAATGGTGAAGTGTCATGTAGTCGACGTTCACATAACACCACTAGAGGAAAGACAACATACATCTCATCAAAATATCGAACGAATACCAAATTCACATGATTACTTATAGCAAGACTTGTCCCATGTCCTCAGGAACAAACGTAACTACTCACAAATCATATTCATGTTCATAATCAGAGGGGTATTAATATGCATAAAGGATCTGAACATATGATCTTCCACCAAATAAACCAACTAGCATCAACTACAAGGAGTAATCAATACTACTAGCAACCCATAGGTACCAATCTGAGGTTTTGAGGCAAAGATTGGATACAAGAGATGAACTAGGGTTTGAGATGAGATGGTGCTGGTGAAGATGTTGATGGAGATTGACCCCCTCCCACAGAGAGGATCGATGGTGATGATTTCCCCCACCCGGAGGGATGTTTCCCCGGTAGAACAGCTCCGCCGGAGCCCTAGATTGGTTCCGCCAAGGTTCCGCCTCGAGACAGTGGCTCTTCGTCCCGAAAGCTTCCTTCTTATTTTTTCTTGGATGAAAGACTTCATATAGCAGAAGATGGGCACCGGAGGCCTGCCAGGGGGCCCACGAGACAGGGGGCGCGCCCCCCACCCTCGTGGCCAGGGTGTGGGCCCCCTCTGGTTGATTCTTTCGCCAGTATTTTGTATTAATTTCAAAACGTGCCTCAGTGAAGTTTCAGGACTTTTGGAGTTGTGCAGAATAGGTCTCTAATATTTGTTCCTTTTCCAGCCCAGAATTCCAGCTGCCGGCATTCTCCCTCTTCGTGTAAACCTTGTAAAATAAGAGAGAATAGGCATAAGTATTGTGACATAATGTGTAATAACAACCCATAATGCAATAAATATCGATATAAAAGCATGGTGCAAAATGGACGTACCAACTCCCCCAAGCTTAGACCTCGCTTGTCCTCAAGCGGAAGCCGATAACGAAAAATATGTCCACATGTTTAGAGATAGAGGTGTCGATAAAATAAAATACGGACATGAGGGCATCATGATCATTCTTATAACAGCAGCATATATAAATATTGTCATATGATGATGCTAAAGTAACAATCTATTCACAATGTAAAGTATGAATCAGAAACTTCATTGAAAACTAACAAACTATAATCTAGGTCATTGAAGCAATTGCAATTTATCATAACACCAGAAAGAGTCAATATAAGAGCTTTTCAGCAAGTCCACATACTCAACTATCATTTAGTCTTTCACAATTGCTAACACTCACGCAATACTTACGGGTATGGAGTTTTAATCAGACACAGAGAAAGATAGGGGCTTATAGTGCTGCCTCCCAACCTTTTACCTCAAGGGTAATGTCAACAATAATAGTTCATGATAACTTACATCCAATTGGATATATATATCAGGATCTTTCCAACATAATGTGCTTGCCAAAGGATAAAATGTAAAAAGGAAAGGTGAAGATCACCATGACTCTTTCATAAGGTATAAGATAAGAATAAAAGATAGGCCCTTCGCGGAGGGAAGCAGAGGTTGTCATGTGCTTTTATGGTTGGATGCACAAAATCTTAATGCGAAAGAACGTCACTTTATATTGCCACTTGTGATATGGACCTTTATTATCCAGTCTGTCACTTTTATTTCTTCCACATCATAAGATCGTATAAAGCTTATTTTCTCCACACTAATAAATCATACATATTTAGAAAGCAATTTTTATTGCATGCAACAATGACAACTTACTTGAAGGATCTTGCTCAATCCATAGGTAGATATGGTGGACTCTCATGGCAAAACTGGTTTAAGGTTATTCGGAAGCACAAGTAGTATCTCTACTTGGTGCAAAGAATTTCGCTAGCATAGGGGGAAAGGCAAGCTCAACATGTTGGATGATCCATGACAATACACTTTATTTAGGATATAAGAAAACATAACCCATTACGTTGTCTTCCTTGTCCAACATCAACTTTTTAGCATGTCATATTTTAGTGAGTGTTCACAATCATAAAAGATGTCCAAGATAGTATATTTATATGTGAGAACCTCTCTTTCTTTATTACTTCCTATTAATTGCAACGATGACCAAAACTATGTTTGTCAACTTTCAACAACTTTTATTCATCATACTCTTTATATGTGAAGTCATTACTCCCCATAAGATCAATATGATCTCTTTATTTCTTTTTATTCTTTCTTTTTATTTTATTCCCTCACGCTCATAGCAAGATAATCAAGCCCCTGACTCAAAACTAATCTTTATTATATATATATAAACTAGATCATGCTAAAACTTTATTCTACTAGATCAAGATATGACCAAAAGGATCGAACTAAAAAAAGGTAAAGATAGAAGTGTGATGGTGATACGATACCGGGGCACCTCCCCCAAGCTTGGCAGTTGCCAAGGGGAGTGCCCATACCCATGTGATTATGTTTCTTTCCTCGGAGGTGGTGATGATGGAGTTGTTGATGATGTAGGCTTGTCGACCATGTTCCAAGGCATAGGCTCACCATCATAGAAGGATGATCGAGGCTCCGGGATCCTCAGATCTGCAACCAAACTCATCCTCTTGAATCTATATTCATACTCACAGTTTTGGTTTTGCAGGTCATAGATATGGGCTTGGAGGTGCTCGAATTTCTCGTGAAGCTTGAAGATGGTCTCCCCAATGTTCTTGGCATCTGATACGTCTCCAACGTATCTATAATTTTTGATTGTTCCATGCTATTATATTATCTGTTTTGGATGTTCAATGGGCTTTATTATACACTTTTATATTATTTTTGGGACCAACCTATTAACCAGAGGCCCAGCCCAAATTGCTGTTTTTTTTGCCTATTTCAGTGTTTCGAAGGAAAGGAATATCAAACGGAGTCCAAACGGAATGAAACCTTCGGGAACGTGATTTTCGGAACAAATGTGATCCAGAGGACTTGGAGTGGACGTCAAGCAATCTACAAGGAGGTCATGAGGCAGGGGGGCGCGCCCCCCACCCTCGTGGGCCGCAGATAGCTCCACCGACCTACTTCTTCCTCCTATATATACCTACGTACCCCGAAAACATCAGAACAGGAGCCAAAACCCTATTTCCACCGCCGCAACCTTCTGTACCCGTGAGATCCCATCTTGGGGCCTTTTCCGGCGCTCTGTCGGAGGGGGCCATTGATCATGGAGGGCTTCTACATCAACACCCTAGCCTCTCCAATGATGTGTGAGTAGTTTACCTCAGACCTTCAGGGCCATAGTTATTAGCTAGATGGCTTATTCTCTCTCTTTGGATCTCAATACAAAGTTCTCTTCGATTCTCTTGGAGATCTATTCGATGTAATCTTCTTTTGCGGTGTGTTTGTCGAGATCCGATGAATTGTGGGTTTATGATCAAGATTATCTATGAACAATATTTGAATCTCCTCTGAATTCTTTTATGTATGATTGGTTATCTTTGCAAGTCTCTTCGAATTATCAGTTTGGTTTGGCCTACTAGATTGATCTTTCTTGCAATGGGAGAAGTGCTTAGCTTTGGGTTCAATCTTGCGGTGCTCGATCCCAGTGACAGTAGGGGAAACGACACGTATTGTATTGTTGCCATCGAGGATAAAAAGATGGGGTTTATATCATATTGCATGGGTTTATCCCTCTACATCATGTCATCTTGCTTAAAGCGTTACTCCGTTCTTATGAACTTAATACTCTAGATGCATGCTGGATAGCGGTCGATGTGTGGAGTAATAGTAGTAGATGCAGGCAGGAGTCGGTCTACTTGTCACGGACGTGATGCCTATATACATGATCATACCTAGATATTCTCATAACTATGCTCAACTCTATCAATTGCTCGACAGTAATTTGTTTACCCACCGTAATACTTACGATCTTGAGAGAAGCCACTAGTGAAACCTATGGCCCCCGGGTCTATTCTCTATCATATTAATCTACCGTTATTTCTATTACCGTTTATTTTGCTTTCTTTACTTTTAGTCTTTATCATAAAAATACCAAAAATATGATCTTATCATCTCTACCAGATCTCACTTTTGCAAGTGGCCGTGAAGGGATTGACAACCCCTTTACCGTGTTGGTTGCAAGGTTCTTATTTGTTTGTGTAGGTGCGTGGGACTTGAGCGTGGTCTCCTACTGGATTGATACCTTGGTTCTCAAAAACTGAGGGAAATACTTACGCTACTTTACTGCATCACCCTTTCCTCTTCAAGGGAAAACCAACGCAGTGCTCAAGAGGTAGCAGCATCTAGCTTGTGGTTGTTGGTGAACTCCGTGACCATTATGTGGTTGACGTCGAGTCCACGTTCCACCATCTCATGGCACTTGAAAACTTGTTGCTCCATTGCTTCGAGCCTTGTCTCCATGCTTCCGGTCCTCCTTGGTCCCTCAACATTGCGGATGTGCAGCAACCCCTCACGCGTCTCAATGGTTTGAGGGTGTTGTAGCACGGGGTTGATGACCTTCTCGAAGAACTTGTCCTTGGGGGCGCTTGGAGACGTCATGGTGATCTAGATCTGTCAGAAAAATAGCTCGAAACAAAAACAGAGGATATTTGCGTGGTACGGTGGTCAAAACCTTCGGGACATTATATAATGAATTTTTACCGACCAAAAGAAGTATCGTGCAAGAAAACGGAGTCCGGAGAGCACACGAGGTGCCCATGAGGCAGGGGGCGCGCCCTCCACCCTCGTGGACGCCTCGGGTCCTTCCCGGACTACTTCTTATTTTCCTATTTTCTTAAATATTCCAAAACGGAGAAAAATTGCCATTAGAACTGTTTTGGAGTCGGTTTACTTATCGTACCACATACCTATTCCTTATCGGAGTCTGAAACGTTTTGGAAAGTGTCCCTTATGTATTCCTCCGGGGTTACAGTTTCAATAACATTAGTTTCAACATTTATGGGATTACCTGAGATATAATGTTTGATTCTTTGACCGTTCACCACCTTCGGATTTGTGCCTTCGAAGTTATTGATTTTTATGGCACCGGAACGATAGACCTCCTCGATAACGTAAGGACCTTCCCATTTAGAGAGGATTTTTCCTGCAAAAAAACTTAAACGAGAGTTGTAGAGCAGAACATAATCACCTACATTAAACTCATGCTTTTGTATCCTTTTGTCATGCCATCTTTTAAATTTTTCTTTAAACACTTTGGCATTCTCATAGGCTTGGGTTCTCCACTCATCAAGTGAGCTAATGTCAAATAGTCTCTTCTCACCAGCAAGTTTGAAATCATAATTGAGCTCCTTAATGGCCCAATATGCCTTATGTTCTAGTTCGAGAGGTAAGTGACATGCTTTTCCATAAACCATTTTATACAGAGACATACCCATAGGATTTTTATATGCAGTTCTATAGGCCCATAATGCATCATCAAATTTCTTGGACCAATTCTTTCTAGATCTATTAACAGTCTTTTGCAAAATTGATTTGAGCTCTGTATTACTAAGTTCTACTTGACCACTAGACTGCGGGTGATATGGAGATGCAATTATATGATTAACGTCATACTTAGCAAGCATTTTACGAAAAGCACCATGAATAAAATGTGAACCACTATCAGTCATTAAGTATCTAGGGACTCCAAACCTCAGACAAATAACTTCTTTAAGCATCTTATAGAGGTGTTATGATCAACACTACTAGTTGGAATAGCTTCTACCCACTTAGTAACGTAATCAACAACAACTAAGACATGTGTATACCCATTAGAGGAAGGAAACGGTCCCATATAATGAAAGCCCCAAACATCAAATGGTTCAATAACAAGTGAATAATTCATAGGCATTTCTTGACGTCTACTAATATTACCAATTCTTTAATATTCATCACAAGACAAAACAAACTTACGAGCATCTTTGAAGAGAGTAGGCCAATAAAAACCGGATTCCAATACCGTATGTGCAGTTCTATCTCCAGCGTGGTATCCTCCATAAGCCTCGGAGTGACACTTGCGTAGGATCTGTTCCTGTTCATGCTCATGTACACAACGTCTAATAACACCATCTACTCCTTCTTTATAAAGATGTGGGTCATCCCATAAGTAATGTCTTAAATCATAGAAAAACTTTTTCTTTTGCTGGTATGTGAAACTAGGTGGTATAAATTTAGCAACAATATAATTAGCATAATCAACATACCATGGAGCAGTACGAGAAGCATTTATGATAGCTAATTGTTCATCAGGAAAGCTATCCTCAGTAGGTAGTGGGTCATCAAGAACATTCTCTAACCTAGACAAGTTGTCTGCAACGGGGTTCTCAGCTCCCTTTCTATCAATAATATGCAAATCAAATTCTTGTAGTAAGAGAACCCATCTAATAAGTCTAGGTTTAGCATCTTTCTTTTCCATAAGATATTTAATAGCAGCATGATCAGTGTGAACAGTTACTTTAGAATCAACAATATAAGGTCTGAACTTATCACAAGCAAATACAACCGCTAAAAATTCTTTTTCGGTAGTAGCATAATTTCTCTGGGCAGTGTCTAGAGTTTTACTAGCATATTGGATAACATTTAATTTCTTATCAACTCTTTGTCCTAGGGCAGCATCTACAGCATAATCACTAACATCACACACAATTTCAAAGGGTAAATTCCAATCAGGTGGCTGAACAATAGGTGCAGAAATCAAGGCTTTCTTAAGTATTTCAAATGCTTCTACACAATCATCATCAAAGACAAAAGGAACATCTTTTTGTAAGAGATTAGTCAGAGGCCTAGAAATTTTAGAGAATTCCTTAATGAACCTCTTATAAAAACTGGCATGACCAAGGAAACTTCTTATACCTTTAATGTCCTTAGGACACGGCATCTTTTCAATAGCATCAACTTTAGCTTTATCAACTTCAATACCTCTTTCAGAAATTTCATGCCCCAAGACAATACCTTCATTAACCATAAAGTGGCACTTCTCCCAATTCAAGACAAGATTAGTTTCTTCACATCTCTGCAAAACTCGATCAAGGTTGCTTAAGCAATCATCAAAAGAAGTTCCATATACGGAGAAATCATCCATGAAAACCTCAACAATCTTTTCACAAAAAGTCAGAGAATATAGCAGTCATACATCTTTGAAAGGTAGCAGGTGCATTGCATAAAACAAAAGGCATACATCTATAAGCAAAGGTACCGAAAGGGCAAGTAAAAGTGGTCTTTTCTTGATCCTCTTTTGACACAGGTATTTGAGAGAAACCAAAATAACCATCTAAAAAGCAAAAATGTGTATGTTTGGATAATCTTTCTAGCATTTGATCAATAAAAGGTAAAGGGTAATGATCCTTTTTAGTAGCTTTATTTAGTTTGCAGAAATCAATTACCATTTTATAACCTGTAACAATTCTTTGTGGGATCAATTCATCTTTATCATTAGGAACAACAGTAATACCTCCCTTCTTAGGGACACAATGGACAGGACTTTGTTGGGGAACGTAGTAATTCCAAAAAAATTCCTAAGCACACGCAAGATCATGGTGATGCATAGCAACGAGAGGGGAGAGTGTCGTCCACGTACCCTCGTAGACCGTTAAGCGGAAGCGTTATGACAACGCGGTTGATGTAGTCGTACGTCTTCACGATCGACCGATCCTCAGTACCGAACGTACGGCAGCTCCGCGTTCAGCACACATTCAGCTCGGTGACGTCCCACGAACTCACGATCCAGCAGAGCTCGAGGGAGAGTTTCGTCAGCACGACGGCGTGGTGACGATGTTGATGATGCTACCATCGCAGGGCTTCGCCTAAGCACCACTACGATATGACCGAGGTGGATTATGGTGGAGGGGGCACCGCACATGGCTGGAGAGATCAATGATCAACTTGTGCGTTCTAGGGTGCCCCTGCCCCCGTATATAAAGGAGTAAGGGGGGAGGCCAGCCGACCCCTGTAGGGCGCGCCAGGAGGAGTCCTCCTCCTAGTAGGAGTAGTACTCCCCTCTTTCCTACTCCTACTAGGAGGGGGAAAGGAAGGGGGAGAAGGAGAAGGAAAGGGGGGCGCCCCCCCTTCCTAGTCCAATTCGGACTAGAGGGGGAGGGGGCGCGCGGCCTGCCCTGGCCGGCCCCTCTCTCTCTCCACTAGGCCCAACTAGGCCCATTAACCCCCGGGGGGTTCCGGTAACCCCTCCGGCACTCCGGTAAAATCCCGATTTCACCTGGAACTCTTCCGACGTCCAAATATAGGCTTCCAATATATCAATCTTTATGTCTCGATCATTTCGAGACTCCTCGTCATGTCCGTGATAATATTTGGGACTCCGAACTATCTTCGGTAAATCAAAACATATAAACTCATAATACCGATCGTCACAGAACTTTAAGCGTAGACATGACCGAGACACGTCTCCGGTCAATAACCAATAGCGGAACCTGGATGCTCATATTGGTTCCTACATATTCTACGAAGATCTTTATCGGTCAAACCGCATAACAACATACGTTGTTCCCTTTGTTATCGATATGTTACTTCCCCGAGATTCGATCGTCGGTATCTCAATACCTAGCTCAATCTCGTTACCGGCAAGTCTCTTTACTCATTCCGTAATGCATCATCCCGCAACTAGCTTATTAGTCACATTGCTTGCAAGGCTTATAGTGATGTGCATTACCGAGAGGGCCCAGAGATACCTCTCCGATGATCGGAGTGACAAATTCTAATCTCGATCTATGACAACTCAACAAGTACCATCGGAGACACCTGTAGAGCACCTTTATAATCACCCAGTTACGTTGTGACGTTTGGTAGCACACAAAGTGTTCCTCCGGTAATCGGGAGTTGCATAATCTCATAGTCATAGGAACATGTATAAGTCATGAAAAAAGCAATAGCAGTAAACTAAACGATCAAGTGCTAAGCTAACGAATGGGTCAAGTCAATCACATCATTCTCCTAATGATGTGATACCGTTAATCAAATGACAACTCATTGATTTCTACTACACAACCTTCTTCTTGTAGACGTTGTTGGGCCTCCAAGTGCAGAGGTTTGTAGGACAGTAGCAAATTTCCCTCAAGTGGATGACCTAAGGTTTATCAATCCGTGGGAGGCGTAGGATGAAGATGGCCTCTCTCAAACAACCCTGCAACCAAATAACAAAGAGTCTCTTGTGTCCCCAACACACCCAATACATTGGTAAATTGTATAGGTGAACTAGTTCGGCGAAGAGATGGTGATACAAGTGCAATATGGATGGTAGATATGGGTTTTTGTAATCTGAAAATATAAAAACAGCAAGGTAACAAGTGGTAAATGTGAGCGTAAACGGTATTGCAATGCTAGGAAACAAGGCCTAGGGTTCATACTTTCACTAGTGCAAGTTCTCTCAACAATAATAACATAATTGGCTCATATAAATATCCCTCAACACGCAACAAAGAGTCACTCCAAAGTCACTAATAGCGGAGAACAAACGAAGAGATTATGGTAGGGTACGAAACAACCTCAAAGTTATTCTTTCTGATCGATCTATTCAAGAGTCCGTAGTAAAATAACACAAAGCTATTCTTTCTGTTCGATCTATCCTAGAGTTCGTACTAGAATAACACCTTAAGACACAAATCAACCAATACCCTAATGTCACCTAGATACTCCAATGTCAGCTCAAGTATCAGTGGGTATGATTATACGATATGCATCACAAAATCTCAGATTCATCTATTCAAACCAACACAAAGTACTTCAAAGAGTGCCCCAAAGTTTCTATCGGAGAGTCAAGACGAAAACGTGTGCCAACCCCTATGCAAAAGTTCACAATGTTACGGAACCCGCAAGTTGATCACCAAAACATGCATCAATTAGATCACGTGGTATCCCATTGTCACCACAGATAAGCACATGCAAGACATACATCAAGTGTTCTCAAATCCTTAAAGACTCAATCCGATAAGATAACTTCAATGGGAAAACTCAATCCATTACCAGAGAGTAGTGGGGGAGAAACATCATAAGATCCAACTATAATAGCAAAGCTCGCGACATCAAGATCGTATCACCTCAAGAACACGAGAGAGAGAGATCAAACACATAGCTACTGGTACATACCCTCAGCCCCGAGGGTGAACTACTCCCTCCTCGTCATGGAGAGCACCAGGATGATGAAGATGGACACCGGTGAGGGATCCCCCCTCCGGCAGGGTGCCGGAACAAGGTCCCGATTGGTTTTTGGTGGCTATAGAGGCTTGCGGCAGCGGAACTCCCAATCTATTCTGTTCCCCGATGTTTTTAGCGTATATGGACATATATAGGCGAAAGAAGTCGGTCAGGGGAGCCACGAGGGGCCCACGAGGGTGGGGGCGCGCCCAGGGGGGCAGGCGCGCCTCCCTGCCTAGTGGCCGCCTCGAAGCTTCCCTAACGTCTACTCCAAGTCTCCTGGATTGCTTCCGTTCCAAAAATAACTCTCCCGAAGGTTTCATTCCGTTTGGACTCCGTTTGATATTCCTTTTCTTCGAAACACTAAAATAGGCAAGAAAACAGCAATTCGGGCTGGGCCTGCGGTTAATAGGTTAGTCCCAAAAATAATATAAAAGTGTATAATAAAGCCCATAAACATCCAAAACAGATAATATAATAGCATGGAACTATCAAAATTTATAGATACGTTGGAGACGTATCAGCATCCCCAAGCTTAATTCCTGCTCGTCCTCGAGTAGTTAAATGATAAAAACAAATTTTTTGATGTGGAATGCTACCTAACATATTCTTCAATGTATTTCTCTTTATTGTAGCATGAATGTTCAGATCCGAAAGATTCAAGATAAAAGAAATATTGACATGAAAATAATAATACTTCAAGCATACTAACAAAGTAATCATGTCTTCTCAAAATAGCATGGCCAAAGAAATTTATCCCTACAAAATCATATAGTCTGGCTATGCTCTATCTTCATCACACAAAATATTTAAATCATGCACAACCCCGATGACAAGCCAAGCAATTGTTTCATACTTTTGATGTTCTCAAACTTTTTCAATCTTCACGCAATACATGAGCATGAGCCATGGACATAGCACTATAGGTGGAATAGAATGGTGGTTGTGGATAAGACAAAAAGGAGAAGATAGTCTCACATCAACTAGGCGTATCAACGGGCTATGTAGATGCCCATTAATAGATATCAATGTGAGTGAGTAGGGATTGCCATGCAACGGATGCACTAGAGCTATAAGTATATGAAAGCTCAACAAAAGAAACTAAGTGGGTGTGCATCCAACTTGCTTGCTCACGAAGACCTAGGGCAATTTGAGGAAGCCCATCATTGGAATATACAAGCCAAGTTCTATAATGTAAAATTCCCACTAGTATATGAAAGTGACAACATAGGAGACTCTCTATCATGAAGATCATGGTGCTACTTTGAAGCACAAGTGTGGTAAAAGGATAGTAGCACTGTCCCTTCTCTCTTTTTCTCTCTTTTTTATATTTTTTTATTTGGGCCTTTTCTCTTTTTTTTAGTCCGAAGTCTCATCCCGACTTATGGGGGAATCATAGTCTCCATCATCCTTTCCTCACTAGGACAATGCTCTAATAATGATGATCATCACACTTTTATTTACTTACAACTCAAGAATTATAACTCGATACTTCGAACAAAATATGACTCTATATGAATGCCTCCGGCGGTGTACCGGGATGTGCAATGACTCATGAGTGACATGTATGAAAGAATTATGAACTTTGGCTTTGCCACAAATACAATGTCAACTACATGATCACGCAAAGCAATATGACAATGATGGAGTGTGTCATAATAAACGGAACGGTGGAAAGTTGCATGGCAATATATCTCGGAATGGCTATGGAAATGCCATGATAGGTAGGTATGGTGGCTGTTTTGAGGAAGGTATATGGTGGGTGTATGATACCGGCGAAAGGTGCGCGGTATTTAGAGAGGCTAGCAATGGTGGAAGGGTGAAAGTGCGTATAATCCATGGACTCAACATTAGTCATAAAGAACTCACATACTTATTGCAAAAATCTATTAGTTATCGAAACAAAGTACTACGCGCATGCTCCTAGGGGGATAGATTGGTAGGAAAAGACCATCGCTCGTCCCCGACCGCCACTCATAAGGAAGACAATTAATAAATAAATCATGCTCCGACTTCATCACATAACGGTTCACCATACATGCATGCTACGGGAATCACAAACTTTAACACAAGTATTTCTCAAATGCACAACTACTCGACTAGCATGACTCTAATATCACCATCTTCATATCTCAAAACAATTATCAAGCATCAAACTTCTCATAGTATTCAATGCACTTTATATGAAAGTTTTTATTATACCTATCTTGGATGCCCATCATATTAGGACTAAATTCATAACCAAAGCAAATTACCATGCTGCTCTAACGACTCTCAAAATAATATAAGTGAAGCACGAGAGTCCATCTATTTCTTCAAAATAAAACCACCGCCGTGCTCTAAAAGGATGTAAGTGAAGCACTAGAGCAAACAACAAACTGCTCCGAAAGATATAAGTGAAGATCAATGAGTAGTTGAATAATTATGTAACTATGTGAAGACTCTCTAACATTTAATAATTTCAGATCTTGGTATTTTATTCAAACATCAAGCAAAGCTAAAGAAAATAAAATGACGCTCCAAGCAAAACACATATCATGTAGTGAATAAAAATATAGCTCCATGTAAAGTTACCGATGAACGAAGACGAAAGAGGGGATGCCTTCCAGGGCATCCCCAAGCTTAGGCTCTTGGTTGTCCTTGAATATTACCTTGGTGTGCCTTGGGCATCCCCAAGCTTAGGCTCTTGCCACTCCTTATTCCATAGTCCATCGAATCTTCACCCAAAACTTGAAAACTTCACAACACAAAACTTAACAGAAAACTCGTAAGCTCCGGTAGGGAAATAAAACAAACCACTACTTTAAGGTACTGTATTTAACTCATTCTTTATTTATATTGGTGTTAAACCTACTGTATTCCAACTTCTCTATGGTTTATAAACTCTTTTACTAGCCATAGATTCATCAAAATAAGCAAACAGCACATGAAAAACAGAATCTGTCAAAAACAGAACAGTCTGTAGTAATCTGTAACTGACGCAAAACTTCTGGAACTCAAAAATTCTACCAAAATAGGACAACCTAAATAATTTTTTATTGATCTTCTGCAATTGCAATCAGTATTTTATCACGTTCTGGTGATTTTTAACAATTGTTTTCGTGAACAGAAAGTTTCTGGAATTTTCAGCAAGATCAAATAACTATCATCCAAGAAGATCCTATAGGTTTAACTTGGCACAAACACTAATTAAAACATGAAAGCAAATCTAACCAGAGGCTAGATCAAAGATTTATTCCTAAACAGAAGCAAAAAGCAAACAACTAAAAAAATAAAATTGGGTTACCTCCCAACAAGCGCTATCGTTTAACGCCCCTAGCTAGGCAGAGTTTTCAATGATGCTCACAAGAAAGACAAGAATTGAAGCACAAAGGGAGCATCATAAAACACGTGACAAACACATCTAAGTCTAACATACTTCCTATGCATAGGCATCTTATAGGCAAACAAATTATCAAGGCAAGCAAAAACTAGCATATGCAAGGAAGCGGAAAGAAACAATAGCAATCTCAACATAACGAGAGGTAATTTAGTAACATGAAAATTTCTATGACCATATTTTCCTCTCTCATAATAATTACATGTAGGATCATAGGCAAATTCAACAAAATAGCTATCACATAACATATTGTCAACAAGATCCACATGCATGCGAAGTTGACACTCTTCCAAAATAGTGGGATTATCATTAAATAAAGTCATGACCTCTCCAAACCCACTTTTATCAAAAACTTCATAAGATTGAACATTCTCCAAATATGTGGGATCTAAAGTTGACACTCTTCCAAACCCACTTTCAATATTATTACAAACATTATTATCAATCTCATATTCATCATGGGGCTTAAATAAATTTTCAAGATCATAAGAAGAATCACCCCAATCATGATCATTGCAACAAGTAGTAGACATAGCAAAACTAGCATCCCCAAGATTAGGGTTTTGCATATTATTAGCACAATTGACATCAAGAGAATTCATATTAAAATCATTGCAATCATGCTTTTTATTCAAGGAGCTATCGTGAGTCTCTTCATAAATTTCTTCATCACAATTTTCAGATTCACGAATTTCAAGCAAAACCTCATAAAGATAATCTAGTGCACAAAACTCATTAGCAATTGATTCATCATAATTGGATCTCTTAAAGAGATTAGCAAGTGGATGAGGATCCATAAACTTTTAGCAAGCGAAGATGCAAGCAAAAAGGAGGTACATGGTAACACAAGCAAACAAAAGATCGAACGGAAGAAGGGCGAAGAAAAGGCAAAGGTGAAGTGGGGGAGAGGAAAACGAGAGGCAAATGGCAAATAATGTAATGCGAGGGATAAGAGTTTGTGATGGGTACTTGGTATGTTAACTTTTGCGTAGACTCCCCGGCAACGGCGCCAGAAAAGAGCTTGATGTCTACTACACAACCTTCTTCTTGTAGACGTTGTTGGGCCTCCAAGTGCAGAGGTTTGTAGGACAGTAGCAAATTTCCCTCAAGTGGATGACCTAAGGTTTATCAATCCGTGGGAGGCGTAGGATGAAGACGGTCTCTCTCAAACAACCCTGTAACCAAATAACAAAGAGTCCCTTGTGTCCCAACACAAACAATACAATGGTAAATTGTATAGGTGCACTAGTTCGGCGAAGAGATGGTGATACAAGTGCAATATGGATGGTAGATATGGGTTTTTGTAATCTGAAAATATAAAAACAGCAAGGTAACAAGTGGTAAAAGTGAGCGTAAACGGTATTGCAATGCTAGGAAACAAGGCCTAGGGTTCATACTTTCACTAGTGCAAGTTCTCTCAACAATAATAACATAATTGGCTCATATAAATATCCCTCAACACGCAACAAAGAGTCACTCCAAAGTCACTAATAGCGGAGAACAAACGAAGAGATTATGGTAGGGTACGAAACCACCTCAAAGTTATTCTTTCTGATCGATCTATTCAAGAGTCCGTAGTAAAATAACACAAAGCTATTCTTTCTGTTCGATCTATCCTAGAGTTCGTACTAGAATAACACCTTAAGACACAAATCAACCAATACCCTAATGTCACCTAGATACTCCAATGTCAGCTCAAGTATCAGTGGGTATGATTATACGATATGCATCACACAATCTCAGATTCATCTATTCAAACCAACACAAAGTACTTCAAAGAGTGCCCCAAAGTTTCTACCGGAGAGTCAAGACGAAAACGTGTGCCAACCCCTATGCATAAGTTCACAATGTTACAGAACCCGCAAGTTGATCACCAAAACATACATCAAGTAGATCATGTGATATCCCATTGTCACCACAGATAAGCACATGCAAGACATACATCAAGTGTTCTCAAATCCTTAAAGACTCAATCCGATAAGATAACTTCAAAGGGAAAATTCAATCCATTACAAGAGAGTAGAGGGGGAGAAACATCATAAGATCCAACTATAATAGCAAAGCTCGCGATACATCAAGATTGTATCACCTCAAGAACACGAGAGAGAGAGAGATCAAACACATAGCTACTGGTACATACCCTCAGCCCCGAGGGTGAACTACTCCCTCCTCGTCATGGAGAGCACCAGGATGATGAAGATGGCCACCGGTGAGGGATCCCCCCTCCGGCAGGGTGCCGGAACAGGGCCCCGATTGGTTTTTGGTGGCTACAGAGGCTTGCGGCGGCGGAACTCCCGATCTATTCTTTTCCCCGATGTTTTTAGCGTATATGGACATATATAGGTGAAAGAAGTCGGTCAGGGGAGCCACGAGGGGCCCACGAGGGTGGGGGCGCGCCTCCCTGCCTCGTGGCCACCGCGAAGCTTCCCTGACGTCTACTCCAAGTCTCCTGGATTGCTTCTGTTCCAAAAATAACTCTCCCGAAGGTTTCATTCCGTTTGGACTCCGTTTGATATTCCTTTTCTTCGAAACACTGAAATAGGCAAGAAAACAACAATTCGGGCTGGGCCTCCGGTTAATAGGTTAGTCCCAAAAATAATATAAAAGTGTATAATAAAGCCCACAAACATCCAAAACAGATAATATAATAGCATGGAACAATCAAAAATTATAGATACGTTGGAGACGTATCACTCATGTCTATGGCTAGGAAACTCAACCATCTTTGATTAACAAGCTAGTCAAGTAGAGGCATACTAGTGACATTATGTTTGTCTATGTATTCACACATGCATTATGTTTCCGGTTAATACAATTCTAGCATGAATAATAAACATTTATCATGATATGAGGAAATAAATAATAACTTTATTATTGCCTCTAGGGCATATTTCCTTCAGACTTACCCACTGACTATCAGCAACGAGATAAATTATACCTGCTTCGAGAAGCTTTAGTATTTCTTTTCTTACTACTTCTTTCATCTTAGGATTTAACCGTCGTTGGTGATCAACAACTGGTTTAGCGTCTTTCTCCAATTTTATTTTGTGCTGGCATAGAGTGGGACTAATGCCCTTAAGATCATCAAGAGTATATCCAATAGCAACACGGTGCTTCTTCAGAGTTTTCAATAATTTCTCTTCTTCTTGCTCTGAAAGGTTAGCACTAATAATAATAGGATATATCTTCTTTTCATCGAGATTAGCATATTTAAGAGTATCAGGTAATGGTTTAAGCTCAAACACGGATTCACCCTTTGGTGGAGGAGGATCCCCTAGAATTTCAACAGGCAAGTTGTGTTTCAAAATAGGTCCCTGCTTAAAGAATGCTTCATCTATTTCCCTTCTTTCATTCATAAACATATCATTTTCATGGTCTAGTAAATATTGTTCTAAAGGATCATTAGGAGGCACGCCAATAGAAGCAAGACCAATAATTTCATCTTTACTAGGCAATTCTTTATCATGGGGTTGTCTACGAAATTTAGCAAAATTAAAATCATGAGACGTATCCCCTAATCCAACAGTAACAATATCCTTTTCGCAGTCTATCTTAGCATTAACAGTATTCAAGAAGGGCCTACCAAATATAATGGGGCTAAAGTCATCTTGTGGGGAACCAAGAACAAGAAAATCAGTAGGATATTTAACTTTCCCACACAAGACTTCAACATCTCTAACAATCCCAACTGGTGAAATCGTATCTCTATTGGCAAGCTTAATTGTAACATCAATTTCTTCTATCTCTGCAGGTGCAATATCATGCATAATTTCTTTGTATAAGGAATGAGGTATTGCACTTGCACTAGCACCCATATCACACAAGCCATGATAATGATCTCCTATTTTAACAGAAACAACAGGCATGCCAACAACAGGTATATATTTACCCTTAGTATCGGGTCTAGCAATTCTAGCAGCTTCATCACGTAAGTAAATAACATGCCCATCAATATTATCAACCAAGAGATCTTTAACCATAGAAATACTAGGTTCAAGTTTAATTTTCTCAGAGGGTGTAGGTGTTCTAGCATTACTCTTACGAACCACAGTTGAAGCTTTAGCATGATCCTTTATTCTAACAGGGAAAGGTGGTTTCTTAATATAAGCAGTAGGAACAAAAGGATCTACATTATAAGTGATAGTCTTTTCTTCAACTTTAATAGGTTCAGCTACTTTTACTTCAATGGGAGGATGATATTTAAACCACTTCTCCTTAGGGAGATCAACATGAGTAGCAAAGGATTCACAGAAAGAAGCTACTATCTCAGAGTCAAGTCCGTATTTAGTGCCAAATTCACGGAAAACATCGGTGTCCATAAAAGATTTAACACAATCAAACTTAGGTGTTATACCGGACTCCTTACCTTCGTCGAGATCCCTATCTTCAGAGTTGCGTTTAATTCTTTCCAATAAATCCCATTTGAATTCCATAGTCTTCATCATAAAAGAACCAGTACAAGAAGTATCGAGCATGGAGCGATTATTAAGAGAAAGCCGAGCATAAATTTTTTGAATAATAATTTCTCTTGACAGCTCATGATTGGGGCATGAATATAACATTGACTTAAGCCTCCCCCAAGCTTGAGCGATGCTTTCTCCTTCGCGAGGCCAAAAATTATATATATATAATTACGATCACGATGAACAAGATGCATAGGATAAAACTTCTGATGAAATTCCAATTTCAATCGGTTGTAGTTCCTGAAGGAAATATGCCCTAGAGGCAATAATAAAGTTATTATTTATTTCCTCATATCATGATAAATGATTATTATTCATGCTAGAATTGTATTAACCGGAAACATAATACATGTGTGAATACATAGACAAACATAATACATGTGTGAATACATAGACATCGATTGTACTTGACTTGCTCGTTAATCGAAGATGGTTAAGTTTCCTAGCCATGGACATGAGCTGCCATTTGATTAATGGGATCACGTCATTAGGAGAATGATGTGATTGACTTGAACCATTCCGTTAGCTTAGCACTTGATCGTTTAGTATGTTGCTATTGCTTTCTTCATGACTTATACATGTTCCTATGACTATGAGATTATGCAACTCCCGTTTACCGGAGGAACACTTTGTGTGCTACCAAACGTCACAACGTAACTGGATGATTATAAAAGTACGCTACAGGTGTCTCCGAAGGTACTTGTTGGGTTGGCGTATTTCGAGATTAGGATTTGTCACTCCGATTGTCGGAGAGGTATCTCTAGGCCCTCTCGGTAATGCACATCACTATAAGCCTTGCAAGCATTGTGACTAATGAGTTAGTTGCGAGATGATGAATTACGGAACGAGTAAACAGACTTGCCGGTAACGAGATTGAACTAGGTATTGAGATACCGACGATCGAATCTCGGGAAAGTAACATACCGATGACAAAGGGAACAACGTATGTTGTTATGCGGTCTGACCGATAAAGATCTTCGCAGAATATGTAGGATCCAATATGAGCATCCAGGTTCCACTATTGGTTATTGACCGGAGACGTGTCTCGTTCATGTCTACATAGTTCTCGAACCCGTAGGGTCCTCACGCTTAAAGTTAGATGATGATCGGTATTATGCGTTTTGTGTTTTGATGTACCGAAGGTAGTTTGGAGTCCCGGATATGATCACGGACATGAAGAGGAGTCTCGAAATGGGCGAGACATAAAGATTGATATATTGGACGACTATGTTCGGACACCGGAATGGTTTCGGGGAGCTTCGGACACATACCGGAGTACCGGGGGGTTACCGGAACCCCCCGGGGAGACTAATGGGCCTATTGGGCCCTAGTGGAGAAGAGGAGGGGCAGCCAAGGGCAGCCGCGCGCCCCCTTCCCCCCCAGTCCGAATTGGACAAGGAGGGGGGGGCGCCCCCCTTTCCTTTCCCCCCTCTCTCTCTCCTTCCCTCTCGTCTCCTACTCCCACTTGGAAGGGGGGAGTCCTACTCCCAGTGGGAGTAGGACTCCTCATGGGGCGCGCCTAGGGTGGCCGGCTGCTACCTCTTGAGCACTGCGTTGGTTTTTCCTTGAAGAGGAAAGGGTGATGCAGTAAAGCAGCGTAAGTATTTCCCTCAGTTTTTGAGAACCAAGGTATCAATCCAGTAGGAGGCCACGCACGAGTCCCTCGCACCTACACAAACAAATAAATCCTCGCAACCAACGCGATAAGGGGTTGTCAATCCCTACCCGGTCACTTATGAGTGTGAGATCTGATAGATATGATAAGATAATATTTTTGGTATTTTTATGATAAAGATGCAAAGTAAAATAGAAAGCAATAAAAATAACTAAGTGTTGGAAGATTAATATGATGGAAAATAGACCCGGCGGCCATAGGTTTCACTAGTGGCTTCTCTCAAGAGCATAAGTATTACGGCGAGTGAACAAATTACTGTTGAGCAATTGACAGAATTGAGCATAGTTATGAGAATATCTAGGTATGATCATGTATATAGGCATCACGTCCGATACAAGTAGACCGACTCCTGCCTGCATCTACTACTATTACTGCACACATCGACCGCTATCCAGCATGCATCTAGAGTATTAAGTTCATAAGAACAGAGTAACGCTTTAAGCAAGATGACATGATGTAGAGGGATAAATTCATGCAATATGATATAAACCCCATCTTGTTATCCTCGATGGCAACAATACAATACGTGCCTTGCTGCCCCTACTATCACTGGGAAAGGACACCGCAAGATTGAACCCAAAGCTAAGCACTTCTCCCTTTGCAAGAAAGATCAATCTAGTAGGCCAAACCAAACTGATAATTTGAAGAGACTTGCAAAGATAACCAATCATACATAACAGAATCCAGAGAAGATTCAAATATTGTTCATAGATAAACTTGATCATAAACCCACGATTCATCGGTCTCAACAAACACACCGCAAAAGAAGATTACATCAAATAGATCTCCACGAGAGAGGGGAGAACATTGTATTGAGATCCAAAAAGAGAGAAGAAGCCATCTAGCTAATAACTTGGACCCGAAGTTCTGAGGTAAACTACTCACACATCATCGGAGAGGCTATGGTGTTGATGTAGAAGCCCTCCGTGATCGATGCCCCCTCCGGCGGAGCTCCGGAAAAGGCCCCAAGATGGGATCTCATGGGTACAGAAGGTTGCGGCGGTGGAATTAGGTTTTTGGCTCCGTATCTGGTAGTTTGGGGGTACATAGGTATATATAGGAGGAAGGAGTACGTCGGTGGAGCAACATGGGGCCCACGAGGGTGGAGGGCGCGCCCCCTACCTCGTGCCCTCCTGGTTGATGTCTTGAAGTAGGGTCCAAGTCCTCTGGATCACGTTCGTTCCGAAAATCACGTTCCCGAAGGTTTCATTCCGTTTGGACTCCGTTTGATATTCTTTTTCTGCGAAACTCTGAAATAGGCAAAAAACAACAATTCTGGGCTGGGCCTCCGGTTAATAGGTTAGTCCCAAAAATAATAGAAAAGTGTATAATAAAGCCCAATAATGTCCAAAACAGAATATAATATAGCATGGAACAATAAAAAATTATAGAGATGTTGGAGACGTATCACCGGCCACCTCCCCCTCCTCCACTCCTTTATATACGGGGAGGGGGGCACCCCTTGGAGACACAACAATTGATCTCTTGATCTCTTAGCCGTGTGCAGTTCCCCCCTCCACCATATTCCACCTCGATAATATCGTAGCGGTGCTTAGGCGAAGCCCTGCGTCGGTAGCATCATCATCACCGTCACCACGCCGTCGTGCTGACGGAACTCTCCCTCAAAGCTCGCTTGGATCGGAGTTCGAGGGACGTCATCGAGCTGAACGTGTGCTGAACTCGGAGGTGCCGTACGTTCGGTACTCGGATCGATCGGATCGTGAAGACGTACGACTACATCAACCGCGTTGTGCTAACGCTTCCGCTTTCGGATGCAGATCTGCGGCGTGGACGGGGCGTCAGAAGCTGCTCCGGTGGTTGGGTTAAGGATGGTGTCGACGATGCAGATCTGCGGCCGTGGACGGGGCGTCAGAAGCTGCTCCGGTGGTTGGGTTAAGGGTGGTGTCGACGATGCGGATCTGCGGCCGTGGACGGGGCGTCAGAAGCTGCTCCGGTAGGTTGGATGAGAGTGCGAGGAAGCGGATCTGAGGCCGTGGACTTGTGAGTTGGCAAAGCGGCCCCGGTAGGGTTGAGAATGGTATAGGCGAAGCTACTCCGGTAGGGTTGACGATGATGTCGGCGAAGCGGCTCCGGTAGGGTTGAGGAAGGTGTCGGCGAAGCGGCTCCGGTAGGGTTGAGGAAGGTGTCGGCGAAGAGGATCAGAGGCCGTCGACGGGGGCGTCGGTGGGGCGGCTCCGGGGGGTGTGGACGAAGCGTCTCCGGTGGGGAGTACGAATGAGCCGTTGCAGATGCGCGGCGGTTGACGAGAGTACCGGCGAAGCAGATCCGGCGCCGTGGACAAGGCCGACACTGAATGGGCTGTGGTACAGTGGTGGATGAGCAGTCTACTTGTTTCTAGGGGAGGTGGGAGGGGTAGATGCGGCCGCAGAAGCAGATCCGGCGAGGTGGAGGCCGCTGGCAGTGAATGGGCTATGGTACGCCGGTGGATGAGCAGTCTAGGGTTTCGAGAGGGGAGGGGAGAAAGGGTGATGAAGTACGGACGACGTGATGTAAGATGCTCTGGTGCTGTGGAGTTAGTCGTTTTTGCGGGAGGGGGAGAGGAAATGGGGGTGCCGTGTAGTGGGGGAACCGGAAGTTACTAAAGCAGCCCCGACCTATCATGTAGATGAGGGCGGTATTGTAACTGTTGGTCTCCGTGCACCAAGGACAAAAGGGGGATTTCGCATGCTAAAGACTAAGGTGGTGGAAATTTTAGTAGGAGGCGGGAGATTTTGCCGCCCGCGGGATCGTTCGTATCCAGTTTCAACTAATTTTGGACCGTGCTAGCGGGAAGGTCATGCTAGACTGTGTACACGGGGCACGCGTCAGCAGTTAATAACTGGTGTGAAGTCGACCCCAGAAAAAAGACAATAACTCGGGATGATGCGCCGATAACTTGGACGTTCACACGGGCGCGGCCAATCGTACGGGTGTAGTGGCGCGTTCACAAAAAAAGGGATCAAATGCTCAGCCTATGTATTTCTCGTGTAAATAGATAATTTAGTGCCATTGGTTATTTACTTTAAACATAATGCATTGACGTGTTAGTGTAGAGGCGCACAAAAAGAAATGGATATTGTAGTCAGCTACTTAAAAGTGTTACCTCATATGATTACATAGCCTCCATTTCATAAATTGCGTACCCGTTGAATTCATATATGAATATTACATATATTACTTCAAAATAGAAACTTAAATCATCCAAGACTAATGAATTTGAATGCAAGAGTAACAATGGTGCATATACATGATAGCTACATTGGTTGTTTGAAGAAACATCACTGTAACTTTGGCATGCACAACTGAAAAGGTTTATTTAAATAGAAAAAATGTGATATGTGAGTGTCCAATCTTTATAGCGTTGAATCGATATTGTACCTTTGGCCACGATACGAAGTAGATATTGACTTATGTTCAAGCGATGCACGTCCACGATCGCTAGATAGTGATATGTGAATGAATTGTGCAATCTCTCTCACACGCATACATATCTCATTTCCCTGTGGGCATCGGAATCACACACGCGCACTTCGTGTATTTCTCTCCCTCCGTCAGGGTTAAATTCGTCTTTCTACCCCGTCCTACAAGTCTCTCACACAGAAACACACACGCTCTCTATGTCTAACACGCCCACCCCTTTAATTCCGCCCACCCACAGCCACTAATGTCTCAAAGTATAATAATGTCTCTCACACATATTCTATCTACCTATCCCTTAATATAGCTAGATATGTGTCACACAAACTCCTTCTCCCTACTAGCAAGATGCCCATGTGTTGCACGGAACATCAAGATGCATTTGTATGAGAAGTTTATCTTGTGGGAGAAAAGGATGAACGAGGGAATGCCTTATTTGCAAATGCGGAGAGGGGTGTGGGTATCTTTTTGCAAAATTTCCATAGTTTCCTTCCTGTCCGTCGGATATAAATTGGATGGCCTATATTGCAGGATGGCAGGAACACCATCATCACCAACTCTGTTTTTTTATAAGAGTAGAGATATGTGAGTGTCACTGCCCCCCCCACACACCCACACTTCCCAACACCGAAGGAGTAGGGTGACACCTCGATCTTGATACTAATCTATCGACTAGCTTCTCTCTCAAACATACACACACACACTACCCGGCACCGAAGGAGTAGGGTGGCACATCGATCTTGATAATAATCTATCTACTCCTCTTTCAAACACACACACACACACACACACACACACACACACACACACACACACACACACACACTCGCTAGTTGTGCCTCTGTGCCTACCGCGCACACTCTCGATACGTCTTTCTCTCCCCCCAACAATGACAGCAGAAGGGTGACAACTCGATCTGATCATAAGCTGTCAATTGGTTTCTCTCTCAAACATTGTGTCTCGGTACCTCGCTCGGTAGCCCCCTCGATATGTAGACTTCTTGCACGTGCACAGCTGTAGTGACGATGACGCTGAACCCAATGTGCCTTGTTTTTACCGGCCTCATGTGATAGTTTTCACCCTGTTTTCTGTTAATTAACAAGGCAACCTTTTCTTTGTTACTACTAGTGAATCTGAAATCATTCGGGGCAGACATAAAATATATCACTTCAACCCAATTATCGCAGCAACTATTTTAAAAGAAATTAGCTAGCTGCCCGAGCGTTGCATGGAACATCAAGATGCATTTGTATGAGTAGTTTATCTTGTGAGAGAAAAGGTTGAACGAGGGAAGGCCTTATTTGCGAACGTGGAGAGACGTGTGGGTATATTTTTGCAAAATTGCCATAGTTTCTTTCCTATCCATTAGATATAAATCCGACGGCCTATATTGCAGGATGGCACGCACACCATCTTCACCAACTCTTTTTTCTACTCCCTCCGTCCGAAAATACTTGTCATCAAAATGGATAAAAAGAGATGTATCTAAAACTAAAATACGTTTAGATACATTTCCTTTTATCCATTTTGATGACAAGCATTTCCGAACGGAGGGAGTATTTATCTTTTTAGAGATTTCAACAAGTGACTATGATCGGACCTTACCAACATACTCAAAAAAGTAGTCCATAATTTTGATGTTACCCTCTTTTCTTGGCAGTGCAGTGCCATCTGGATACCTCATAAATAAATCAAGGTCAAATCTGACCCCTTCCTGAAAAGACATACGGAGCAAAATGAGTGAATCTACACTCTAAAATATGTCTACATACACATCCGTATGTGGTAGTCCATTTGAAATCTGAAAAAGACAAATATTTAGGAACGGATGGAGTATATATAAGAGTAGACATGGAGATATATCTCCAGCATGGTCTAGAACAAAAATGTGCTGGGATGGTTAGCGCCGGATGCTCGCAACGCGATGACATGAGTTCGAATTCTGTCTTTTAACTTTATATTTTTATATTATATATTACTCTACTTATTTAATATATACTTGTTTCGCTACTGTACTGACAGTGGAACCCACAAAGCACTTAGAATACAAGATTAAGGATGGAATTGTTTCTTTTTAACTTTCTGTACGAAGCTGTAGCCACCCTGCAAGTCACGTGTACGCTGTACATGCAATTAACTTTTTATAGAGGGACAATCATACAGGAAATTAACTCAAATGGATTGGATGTCACTCTATTATTTCCAGCATAAAGAGCATCTCCAACGGCAGCCGGCAAATTTCCTCCCGCTTCCTTAAGCGGAGGACGACATCAAACGCCAGCGGCATACATTTTTACAACTCTAACCAACCAGATGAAATTCGTGCAAACACGGACTGATTTCATATAAGCATGAAGGATTTCGTATAAAAAAGCCGGATCTTCATATAAACATGATGGATTTCATTACATTTACATGAACTAAGAGGTGCCAATCCGGCTCTCTTGTATAATTAATACTCCCTCCGTCCGGAATACTTGTCCTAGAAATGGATGTATCTAGACTTATTTTAGTTCTAAATGGCCGCCCGCGGATCCCTTTGTCTTCCTCATGTCCGTCAGACACTTGCGGGGTCGACGAAGGTTCTCGGAAGAGACAAAGCAGCAAAGAAACCACCTGAATCCGTGGTCGTCGCCTCGGCGGTGGCCTTCGTGGGTCCCAAGTGGCGGCGGCCTCCCGTGTTCTACTTCTCCTCGATGATGGCGGCGGACACGGAGAAGCTGGCCACCGACTCGTCGCACTCCACGCACCCGGCTTCTGTCTCTGCCTGCATGGCGCTGCCGCAGGCACGGGAGGCGCGCCCACAGACACGGGAGGCACGGCCACCGCAGACACTGGTGGCGCGGTACGACGCGGCAGCGATGGCGCCCGTACCGGCGTGCTAGCCGCCATGCCGGCGTGGAGCAACTCGCCACTCCTCATCGAGCTGAACTGGAGCGGCGAGTTGCTGAACCACGCGCCTGCTTGGGGCGGCAACTGGCTCCGTCGGGCCAAGCGAGGTTGGTGAAGCACCGAGCGGCCTCGCCCGTATCCGGAGGGCTCGGCGGGCCACCCAGCCGGGTAATATGCCGGAGAAAGGCTCATCGGAAGCCATTGGAAGAGTGGAGAAAATGGTGAAGGAGGAGATGGGGGAGCGGCGGAGGGGTGCAATTCTTGCCCGCTGTCTGTCTGGCCTCGTGTAAATAGAGGGCGGACGGTAAGAGCTTGGCCGGCGTCTAGCCTCGTTTAAACTGAGGGCGGACGGGAGGATCTCGGCCGGTGTTGCGTTTAATTCCGGCCCGCTCATGAACGGACGTGTGGCAGGAGTAGGATTCTCGGTTTGCATGCGGGTTTAACGGAGGGGTTTAATGGAGGCGCCGGGCGTGCAACGGGCGGCGCAGTACTATTCGATTTGACAGCAGTAATGAGCCGTCAAATCACAAAGGCCCTCGCCTCTCGTGAAACCGACCGAGCTAGACTGCCCCGCCCTCTAGCCTTTTAAAAAATGTATATACTCCACTTTTGTACAATAGTAGTATCGATGGATTGCGCCATGGAGCAAAACTTGAATTTAAAAAAAAAGGTGGTACATATAGAGAGCGCTCGTCGCCAAATTATGCATATAGTACTATTAAAAAGGCTTGTCACAATAATGGTGTCCAGCACAAGTGCACAACCCACCCCTCAAATAAAACTAAGCACCCTGGAATTCTTTGACAAAACTAAGCACCCTGAAATTCTTTGACAACTAAACTGCTGGCTATATGATGTTGGCCATATATATTGTACGTATATAATGTGAAGAAACGAGTGATAGTACTATACCAACTAAATGATGAAATGTAAGAAATACTAGTATGTACGTACTGAAGAGTTAAAGTAACAAGAAGAAACATAACATAGTTCTGCTGGGGGCTCAGCACAACACACCCCTCTAATTAAATTAAGCACACCTGAAATTAAACTTTGCAACTATTCCGGTAGACACTGCATTAGAACCACCATGAGCAACGACACTGCCACCTTACTCGGAGTCCTCGTCCACGTCCTCGACTTCGTCCTTGTCCCTCTTCCTCTTGGCCGATACTTCTTTGCTTGAACCGCACACTTGGTTGTTGCTCTTCATCCAACCCTTGTAGATGTTGAAGCAAAGGTAGCCATCCATTGCAGCGTAGTGGAGGTGGTCTATATCTAGTACATTCCGCTGCCATGCATGACGATGAAACGTGTATGGAGGTTTCTCCAGTTTACCGTACGAAGGATGAACCATGGCTCCTGCCAGGGTCAGCATTGAAGGCTGATGAGAGGACACCAGCCGATTCTTCTGGAGGTCGAAGGTGTTGCCTACAACGAGGCCTATCTGACGTAGGACTTCTTTGTCGTTACCAAAGTCTACAGTAACGAATTTGACTAGGTTGCTCTCGAGGAAGTCCTTAAAATCCTGGCACTCAACGTCGGCATGGCATATGTGGTAGACCAAGCATAAGTCATGCACGCAAACCTGGATCACGGCGGGCTTCTTCCTCTCTTCGTCCTTTAGATCCTTCTCTCATCCCAGGACTGTGGTGTACTCAACATCTAGCCCAGCGACCCACTCATCATCGGAGTCTTTGAACATGCGTCTGAAGCGAGAAAGGCATCCTTTCACCATCGCGGAAGAACGGGTGTAGATGACGTCGAACTCATCGCCGGTGATGGTTCTAACCTCGTACTCACCGCCGATCGGGGAGATTTGGGACGCCATGGATTTGGGAGGAGGGTTAGGATTAGTGGAACTGCCGTAATGTGAATGGACGGGACGACTAGGAGCAAACCGCCGTAGTATTGAAGGACGTGCGGGGACGAGTAGGAGCGAACTGCCAGCGTGCGAACGGCAGGGTAGTGGCTTTCCATTCTCCCATGATACGGGCTTCCGAGAGCCCTTGGATCTGAGATCGAACGGTTGCATGGCGTGCTTCTAGACCTATGGGTGAATATCCTATCCTGGAGGGTTATTCTGCAAATTTTCAGCAACTTAGCATGCGACCGTTTGATCTCAGATCCAAGGGCTGCCAGCAGCCCGTATCGTGGTCGCGCCTACCACGACCATCGCGTCGCTCGTGCGGTCGCGCCCTTGGAGATTTAATACGGTGCGTTAGGCTATCTGATGTTGGCATGTCATACATAGTCATCACTTAGTCACTCATACTACAACAAGGTTTTGGCTATAAGGTTGGCTATAAGTGTATTTTTTTACTTCTCTCTATCTCTTTCTTCGTACTGCCTCCGTCCCATAATATAAGAACGTTTTTGACACTAGTGTAGTGCCAAAAACGTTCTTATATTATGGGACACAGGGAGTACTAGTATTTATTGCATTGCCAAGGAGTGACCTCTTCCAATGAAATGGTGTTGCTAAGTTTGCTTCATTTAATTAGCTGTAGAATCAAAATTGTCTTTTCACCTAGGTACACGCGCTTAGCACGGTTTCTTCCTTGGGTCACCAAACTAGTCTCTCTCTTCTTGATTAACTTGCCACATCAGACTTTATGCCTATGTGGCAAGCTTAAGCACCTGTAGGAGCAAGTAAGTACAATAGTGCGCTTTACATGGTATTTTTTGCATATGTGGAGGAAAGAGAGGCAAGGAAAAAGTGGAGAAGTGGGCTCTCATGCAAGAGCCAGCCTCTACTACATGGTGGAGCATTGGGAGAGGCACCTGTATGGAGGTGGTCAGGAATCGGGAGACTCACGCCGATCGTAGCACCGCAGTTAAAATGATAATGGCAAGTCAAATCACGGGGCCCCACCTGTCCAGCAGTAACTCGCTGTCAAATCACACAGCCCTACGTTTGCAGCAGCCTACTCCCTCGTCTTCTCGCGTCTCTGTCAAACCGACTAGGCGGAACTGCCCCGCCTACCGCGCAGGAAAAGCCCGTGCAGTATACTCCCTCCGTCTAGGTGACCAAGGTGGAGAGGAAAACAAGAGAACTTAATGTTTAGTATTTGCTAAGGCTGGTTGTAATGGTACTAGCCTTAGCAATTTTGATGAGGTGTCATAGAATTAAATGAAGAAAGAGAGAGAGTTGAGTACTATGTGTCATACATGGCAATAAATAAAGTACTACATGATACTAATATATGATACATGGCGCAGGAGTACTAAGTATTATTAATACAGTTTTGCTAGAACTCATCTAGATGAGATATAATTTGGTCTCATTCATCTTTTATAGCCATTGGATGTGATGCTATATAAGATGCGTGTGTGCTGACGTGGGTTGTATTTGTTCTTGTGCAACGAACTGACCACTGCATGTCATGTTTGATAGTCTCAACTCATTAAAAGCATACAAGCCCCACATCTCTTCTTGGTTGATTCCTCTATTTATGTCAAAAAATAAGAAACAACGTGAGAGTAAATGCACCACGCCTATGTGTTTACTATTTGGTTTTCGTAAGATGACTTAATACTCACCTAGACGGAGGGAGTATTCGATTTGACAGCGGGCGGCGCAGTTCCCGATACGGCTTTAATGCAGACGAGGGAGGGAGTAGCGGTTCCTGATATGTTGAACGGCCAATGCATCCTCCTTCAATTAATGCATGAGGGAAGTAATGGCAGGAGATCCGGGAAAAGAGGCTGCACGATGTGAATGCAACGCAGTTTGCCCTCATTGCCCTCATATAAAGGCGCCCCTCCATTCCAATGCATCTACCACATCGTACGCACCTAAGCATTTGCCTAAGCACCTACACTAAGCGCAAAAGAGCTCACTCCAGACCCATGGCGGCGATGCGCGTGAGCGGCCAGCGGCTGCGCCAGATGGTCCACGACGCCGGCCTGCGGCATGGCGCCGAGGATCGTCTCCAGACGGTGTTGGAGACCGGCTGGTGGATGGCCGCCGTCGACGCCAACTACGACTCTCAGTTGGACCAGATGATCGTTGCCACCAGCAACAAGTTCACCGTCCTCAAGAAGCTCGCGGACGACATCGCCGTACTCCTCCAGCCCGCGCGCCCGGGCTCCTCATTGCCTGCCACCCTAATCGGCCTCCATGGCCGGAACCTCTTTTAAGCACTGGTGGCCCTGCGACTGCCCGCCGACGCCACGTAGAATGTCCACCTGGAGGTCGTGCTCGCCGCGAGGCGCCTCGCCCTGCAAGAATTCATCGACCTACACATCCACGTGTACGAGCAAATCGTGTACATAGGTATCTACAAGGCCAGTGAGGATGCTACGACATTGGCCTTCCTCAACCGGCTGGAAGCCTTGGATGCCTTTGCTGAGAAGCACCTCGACCTCGCCACAAAAGCCGCCGCTCCTTAGCCGCCAGTCGGTGGCCCGGCGCACTAAGTTGAGGAGGAGGAGGTCGTACGTTCGTGGATCCATCTTTCTTCTTGCCTTCTGTAGCCACCTCCACGATCGCATCATCGTGGCCTTAATTCTTATTGTGCTGTTGCATTCTCGTTCCAGTCAATACCGACATATGCGATCCCTTTGCTTAATTATATGCATCACTGTAACTAGTACTCCATCCGTCAATTTATAAGTTGTGCTTACCTTTTCCATCAACTTCGTGCAACGCGCGGGCATCTTGCTAGAAACACTAGAATATGTCTATATAATCCGTATGTGATAGTCCATTGGAAATCTCAAAAAAGACAAATATTTAGGTACGGAGGGAGTAATATATTAGGAGTATATCAAAGCAATAGTTATTTCTTTCAAGTTTGTGAACAAATACTACTATTCTACTACTTTGGATCCGTCGCAAGGCACGGGCACATTGCTGGTAAAAGGAAAAGGCCTGCCGCGTTCGCGTCGCACCCCCACACGCCCGGGAATCGGGAGTACAACACGGCCCGTCCGGCACGACACATAGCTTAGGGAAGGCGTGTTGCCTAGCATTTTCACTTTCATGTGGGACCGCCGTTGAGCAAACCGACACCCCGCCCGCCACCGGGTTGGAAAACAGAAACGAGGGGAAGATCTAGCTGTAGCACGGAAGCCAAGAAATTTGGTGTCAGACGGGGCTCGTTGATAGAGTAGGAGCATTCCGTACTAGTACTACTCCTACTAGTACCAAGTTTGTACTCCTAATACTATATTACTAGTACTACCACTATACAACTAGTAGGTACGTGCACGGCAACATCGTAGGAACAAAAAACGGGAAGATCTTGTTTTGGGTGATTTATCTTTTTTTCAATCAACGTAGTATGAATAATATGATGTGGGGGGCACCCATGAAGCTTATGTGGCTTGGTTGCATGGCTACGGAAGGTTAGAGAAAAATAAATAGATAATATGTTTAGAGTGCACTCCACTAAATAGATATACTTTGGATCCATTGCAACGGACCGGCACATCTATATCTATACCCCCTATATAGTGTGTGAAAAACTTTGAAAGTTGGTCGTTGGATGAAGCCAATCCGACGGTACAAAGATGGCAAATCCGAGCACTACTGGCCGTTGGATATCATCCACCAGATTCTGCCAAATGTATAATCTAGAAGACTCCATGGTTGAACTTAATTCATGACTAACTTTGCCACAACTAAGCTTAGGCAAAGTTATTAGTTCTTGAAAATGAGAGCCACAAGTTGGCAAGCCTAAGGGAATCTTGCCACATTTTTTGTGTCTATCTCATGTGGGGCCTTAGTGTGGCTTGCCTAAGGTGTGGCTTGAACCAAACACTCACCTAAGTTAATCAAACTTGCCTAACCTTACATTCCACCAGATTTTGCCACATGTTAGAATCCAGAAAGCTCCACATGTAGAAGCATAATGCACAAACCACCAGAATCTCATGCGTGCAATGCACGTGTACCTTACTAGTTCTAGTTGGTAGTAGTAAGAAACAAATTCTAGTTTTGGCACGAGCTCGTACTGCGGGAGCACCACAAGGCCTGCCGCAGGAGTTACATTTCCCTCTTGGGGCCCACGGGACCGAACTTCAGTGGCTTAGTGCCCGGCCTATGAGTCAATGACATGCGGACCTTAAATGCGGCTGGCCCACATGTCATTCTCATGGTGGTGGCGTGGTTCGCGACTCACTCATTCGAGATGAACCGGTCGGTGGTGGCATGGCCGTGGCGAGGGTGCCACAGCTGGCCGTCGGGGCGTTACGAGGCGTAGATGGCCACACCGGCGGGTACTACCTGTAGTACATAAGCACTCCAGCTGAGGATTGATGACCGGGACGAAATGTGTCACAGCCGCTGGATGAAAATTTGATGGTGCGGGAGTACGGATCGGAGCACAGCAGCGGAGCAGGCAAACCGCGTCCAATCGGGTGTGTCTGTGGTAGAAAGTTGATGGTCGCCGCAGTTCAGCTGGCCCGCATGTCATGCACACAAAGGCAGAGGAGCGGTGGGGCCGAGAGGGATGAGGGGCACGTCGGGGGCATGAGGATCCCCTGACGCGAACTATCCTACCATTCTGTCACTGACATGTGGGACCCATAAGCGTGGGTCCCACCTGTCAGTGAACGAAAGGCAGGGCAAGGCAGTGATAGCCACGTCAGAGGATCCATGTCCACGTCGGGGGACGTCGTGCCGGGTCGGAGCGGCGTCGTGGGAATCGCGTGTTGGTGTGGCAGTGGTAGAAACAAGAAACGTGATGGTCGCCGTGGTTCAACTTCCATGGACAAGCTGTCATGTCTGCTGACACATGTATATCAAAACTAGAGTGTTTATATTTCAAGCACGTGAACAAGTATTATTCTACTACTTTGGATCCATTGCAACGCACGGGCCAGCACATTGGTAGTAGTAGTGTCCATCTCTATCTCTAGAGGCCTTCCCTCGTTCATCCTTTTCTCTCACAAGATAAACTACTCATACAAATGCATCTTGATGTTCCGTGGAACACACGAGGATGTTTCGCTGGGGGGTCTCTCCAGGGCGGCGTGGCCGTAGTTGCAAGTTGACGCCCCTTGAGATGCCGAAGTTGAGGGGCACTCGGATTTCCTCCGATGAGCAGGTAAGATGAGTTTGATCACGTAGTAAATGCATTCTAAAGACTACTTCCGTGTCCATTTCCTAATTCTCCCCCAGCCCACTGTTTCACAGGTTAGGCTCGGTGCGAGTGGAGATTGGCTTGCATATGTACGGGAGGGTACCAACATCAATTTGCACAACATTTACAACGGTGACACCGTTCCCGTAGAACCTTTGTCCAACATTGGGATCAGCCATGCAACGGGCCACCGCATGAATTGGTACGATGGAACCACGGTGAGATTGAATAAGATAGCACGAACCTTGCACATGGCGGTCAAAGGCGGACCATGCTGTCTGCGGCCGATTTGTTGTCGTACGAGTAGGAAGACGATGTGCTCCTTTCTAACCGCATCTTCGCGGTGACAAACCAGGGGACTTATTTTGTATGGGACACATCCTACGATATACTCCCTCTCTCCCAGTTTATTTGTTTTGAATCTTTTCGTTTTATAAGTTTCAAATTCAAATTTAGAGCTCCCCATCACATGTCGAGATTACAATGTCCATTAAATCGTTGCGTGCATGTATAGTAAAGAAACAAATCTCGAGTTTGGCACGAGTTCGTGCTGCGGGAGCACCACAAGCCCTGGCGCAGGAGTTACATTTCCCTCTCAGGGCCGTCGGGACTGAGCTTCAGCGCCTTACTACACCTACCTTTGAGTCAATAACATGTGGACCCGATAGATGACTGGTCCATATGTAATGCTCCCGTAGGCAGAGGGGCAGTGGAGCCAAGAGGGGTGAGCTGCAGGTCGGGGGACGTGTGGTTTCATGGGTTCGAGCGGCGTCGTGGGAATCGCGGGTGGCTGTGGTAGAAACTTGATGCTCACCGCATTTTAGGTGGCCCACATGTCATGCACACAAAGGCAGAGGGGCGGTGCGGCCGAGAGGGGTGAGGCGCACGTCGGGGGGCGTGGTGTCGTGGGTTGGAGAGGCGTCGTGGGAATCGCGAGATGAAACGTGATGGTCGCCGTAGTTGAACTTCCATGGACAAGCTGTCATGTCTACGGACACATGCACTGCATACCGATCACTGGAAGGAGTAGCAGAGAAAGCTATATATGCGGATAAATAGTTCCTTATAGTCAGGCGGACCCACGCTACTACTCTGTTCCAAAGACATGCACACCATCGAAATAGTCCATCTATATCAATATACACCGAGAGGGAATATTTTTTTTACAAGAGAGGAAATAGTTCATCCATCCATAATGCCCTCCTGCTGGTGCAGCCTTTTCTTCTTCTTCTTCTTCTTCTTCTTCTTCTTCTTCTTCTTCTTCTTCTTCTTCTTCTTCTTCTTCTTCTTCTTCTTCTTCTTCTTCTTCTTCTTCTTCTTCTTCTTGTTCTCATTCTCTGTGGGAGACAGCTTCGCAACAAGCTCTTTGGACCTTGCAGCTATCTCGAAACTCACACGGGCATCGAGGGCAGCATATTTTATCCGCTCGTACGTCAAGGGATAATTCTCCCATCCAGACGACCTTAATGCCACCGTCTCGTCACCCTTCTGAAGATTTGTACCGAGCACAAAATTTGCTACGTCGAATAGGGATGGTGTCTGTTTATCACAATCTTCTACAGGAATTTTGATTCTGGTTTGTAGGTCAGCGATGCTTTTCAAATCAAGGTTGTACGGCTCCAGCTTCTGTTTGTCCCCTTCGATGGCTGCCCCACAGAAGTATACGTCCTCCCGAGACAAGAAATCGAGAAGCTCACCTGGTATGGAGGGCGAGTGTATGATGTGGTACACCAAAAAATCATCTTCGAGGCACAGCTGAAGGACGGCGGCGCGGTGGATCTTCCCAGGGGCACGCTCCGTGTACTCTGCGTCGAGACCGATGACCCTCGTCTCTACCTTTTTGAGGGAGTTGGATACATTGTTGATCCACTGCCGAACAACCCTTGGGTGGACGGTGACGGTGGCAACTATGCGCATCGAACCTTCGATGAGGACATGTTGGACGCTAAAAACCTGCATCTCGATCTCTTTCGCCATTTGGAACCGCTGGAATGGAGTGGTTTGGAGAATTAGGATTAGATGGCTAGTCTAACTGAAGTAGTAGATGATTATTTAAAGAGGTTAAAACAATGTGAACGCAATGGGGTTTGGATGCAAATGAAGACGAAGCGGAGGTGAAGAAGCCGAGGAGAATCGGTTCCTGATGGAGAAGTAAATGGGAGAAGTGGCGTGCAGGCGGTTGATTAGACGGCTAGGTAGACTAAACGAAAAGGCTATGCAGGTAGACTGATGAGTCGTACCTATTCGTGTACGTGCCCATCCTTCCTGATAGGTGGGACCTATGCAAACAGATAAAAAAATATGTCGTAGTTTTTTTTTTGAGCGCGTGAGTGGGAGACACAACATTCTCTTGTTAAGGAATACTCCCTCCGTTTAGGTGAGTATCAGTCACCTTATGAAAATCAGGTTTTCCCGAAACCTTTAGGCGTGGAGCATTAACTTCCTGCTCGATCCCCTCCCAGCCTCGTTAGCCAGCATTCTCTTCCTCTGCTGCCGCGTTCTACCTTTCCATTTTTCCTCTTCTCAAGTGTGGAACGATCTGCATGCCGTCCTTGATGCACCAGAACGACCACTGCATGCATCGCGACAGGGCGTTGATTGGGCACGCACGAGAATTTGGTTCTGCTCGCAATATGGATGATACCTGAACGATGAAGTGAACATGCATGCTAGCACGGGAGACCTATTTCCGCTATACAATACTGGAGTACTCATGTTCCTACTAGTAGTAGTAGTAGTACAACTGTGGTACACTTGATGGTCAAAATACTATTCATCCGGTCCTCACAGTGAAGTGACAACACCCTGCGCCTGACACTTCCAGGCGGCGTGTTCGGGTTACCAAAGTCAGCCTCACCCTGTGCACTGTGCAGTCTGTCACCGCCGCTGTACAGCACATTGGCGCCTCGCCTCGTCTCCCTCTCCGCTCCCATAGCACCACTCCATCTCCATCTCCTTCTCCGTCTCCGTCTCCGTCTCCATCTCACTGTGCCCCCGTGTACCGTCGCCTCACTCGCCTCCCCCAGTACCACTATTCCCTCGCTAGCCGCTTCAGCACCGACATCCTTCTCCCCCGT
Source organism: Aegilops tauschii subsp. strangulata (assembly GCF_002575655.3). Taxonomy (NCBI): domain Eukaryota; kingdom Viridiplantae; phylum Streptophyta; class Magnoliopsida; order Poales; family Poaceae; genus Aegilops; species Aegilops tauschii. The sequence goes on from NC_053039.3 coordinate 9,258,896, forward strand.
AAATCAAGCCCCCTTCCAAACTCCACCATGGCCGAACGCGAACCGCGCAGCATCCATATGAACCGCGATTGGAGCAATCTCCCCAGTGACATCCTCGACCTCTGTTGTTCGTGTATGGATATGTTGAGCACCCTGCGGCTGGCTGCATGCTCGAGGGACATGCACACGGCCATCGTCGAAGCGAGGCGTAAGCTTTTCGAGACACCCTGCTTGCTGCTATCTGGTCTTGCGAGATTGGCTCACCATGATACGGAGGCGTGCATGATGCCCCTCGACTTCAATCCGATCTCCATTAGCCGAAACTTCTTTGCAGGTATGTAGTGGGTCGCCGTACATCATTTCCCTCGACATCGATCTGATCACCATCACCCGAAACTTCTTGGCAGGTATGTACTGGGTCGGCATGAACTCCCACTGGATGGCTGCCTTCAGAGAAGACGGTAAAAGGTTGGTGCTCGTGAACTTCCAGACCTCCCATGAGATTATCCTTCCTCCGTTGGATTATATAGAGTATTACCATCGCGGTCCAAGTCATCTAGATTACTACGTCAGTTGGACGGACCTTGTTTTGCAGAAGATTGTAATCTGCCAAGTGCCCACACGACATGCGAATTACGCAGACTTCAAGCTAATTGCCTTGTTCGATCGCGGACTCGCCTATCTTTACGCCGGTGCCTTCTTTAGCTGGAGACAACTCGGCTCGCTGTGGATCATCGTCAAAGCTTATACACACTTCTGTGATGCTATTGAACACAATGGCATCATCTACGCGATCGACCAAGCAGATGGCACCACGTATTGCTGGGACGGCGCATGTAAGTTGTTTCCGTCTCATGTTAATGATGACGCCATGACACTGTTTGAACTTTTTATGATGATTGGCATATCCCTGTTTGAGCAGAATTTGAGTAGAACTATGGCAATGTATTAGAGACGCCGTAAATCAGCTATATTTGGAATGAGTTAATTCTTGCGATTGTGACCATGTCATTACAACCAATTTGTACCCTGAATAATCAAACGGTTAGGAATATATGGATTATTTTATAGTAATCTATATACTACTACTAAATATGAGTGTGTATCAATGGCCATGTTAGTTTCCTCATTTTCATGATGTAGAAACATGCACCACACTGTTAATTTCATCTAACCATACATTAGGGAAGTAAATGTGCATATGGAGAACTCTATATTTGGAAGTAGTGAAATCCTGCAATGCTTACCATGTGTACATACCTATATTCGCCCTTCAGCAATCAATGGCTAGAATAATATCCTCACAAAATTTTTGCCCACAGAACACGAGTATATAACAATGCATGGTCTGTTAGTTACCTTGAAGAATTTGTTTGTGAGGACAGAACATGATTACTCCCTCCGTTCCCAAATATTTGTCTTTCTAGAGATTTTAACAAGTGACTACATATGGAGCAAAATGAGTGAATCTACACTCTAAAATATGTCTACATACATCCGTATGTTGTGTCTATTTGAAATGCCTAGAAAGATAAATATTTGGGAACGGAGGGAGTACATAACATGCAGGACATGGTAGTTTCCTGTGAAGAATGGATTGCGAGATAACATGAGTATAACCATGCATGGCACTTATGTATTTTCGAACCCAGTATACATTTCCCTGTATTTTCCTCCCAGTTCCAACAGGAACATATCAATGATGTTTCTTGCATTATCCTACTCATACTCTGAACAATGCTGATCTTACATTAACAATGCCTGTCCTTTTTGATATGATGCAGTGTCCCTACAGTTACTGCCCTTTGTAATCACACCACCTTTGCCAAAAACAGGGAAGCACAACTGGTTCCTCGCTCGATCAGACGACGACAAAAGACTGATGATCATTCGGACACATGAGCCAGAAAAGTTATATTGCAAAAACCCCACTATATACAAGCACCGTGTAATACATGAGTATCCGGACAGTGGCTGTTACGTCTATGAGCAGGACACCAGCTTGTTGGGGCCTTTAGGATTTTTTAGTTGTAGGCGGGTAAACAGCCTTGGTTCACACTCTCTGTTTCTCGGACTCAATTATCCGATTAACCAAGAGATCAACGTTGGCAAGGACCTTGATGGCAGAGAGGCTCTGTTTGCTATGAAAAACTGTGTCTACACGGCGAGCCCTAGGAGTTCGGGAGCAAACTCCCCTGATTGTCAACGATACAGCCTGCAGCCAAAAGAAGGTGAGAATGACAAAGGCATCCAGATTAACTTTGATCCTTGGATGTCTCAATTACGACAGGCAGTGATAGGTAATTGGGCTGTTGCATCGAAAGGGTGGAGTACTGGTGTCTCCGGATCACTGGTCGCTGAAGCGGGGCTGCAAATTATGATGGTGTTCGATCATCTCTTCGAATGACTTTGTTGTCTTTGCTGGTGGTTCTGGATGGGTAGTTCTTTCTTTTGTTATGCATATTCCTTGTCATTTGGTCATCCTCGTCTATGTCACTCTTACTATGTAATAGTTGCTTCTGTTTAGAATGTCATTCTTGTCTGGATCACGAGAGTCTGAGCGCTGCAGATGGGTGCGTTTTGGTGGTGTAGCAAGACTTCTTATGAACTATCATGTCTTGCTGTTTATGTCAGTAGTAGTCACTAGTCAGTGTTTGAATGTTGTATATATCGTTGTTTCGAACTGTTTATTGTCTCGAAGTACTGGTGGGCTAAATGAGGGCATCACCATTCTCCTGTGTTCAGAGTATATCTCCTTTTTTCAAGTTATATAATTTGAGCTCAGTGTCTTTTCGATGATGTACACTTGTTTGGGCCAGTGAGGTGTCGTTGAATATGGGCCGAGTAGTAACGCAATGCCAAACAGGTCAATTATGACTCTCAGGCCGGGCTCTCAAAAGATCCTGAAAAAAAAGAGGTCGGGATCTCCAAAAAAGAAAGAATAAGGACTCTTAGGCCGACATGTGGGCACCACTGGTGTTTTCATGCGCTTGCGCCCCGAGAGCATATTGGTGCGTGCTCGAAATTCATGCTACCTTTTCATCCCCAGTCTCCCGCCCTCCCCCACCTCTGGAATCTCGATTCCTACTCCAGTTCCCCCAAATCCCCCTCCTGTACTCCCTGTACTCAAGCGCACTATCATGTCGCCGGTCAAGGCTCAGAGATCCTGAGGTTCGTCCTGCCTTTGGTCGCTGCGTGCTGTCGCTCAACAGTGGCATGGCGGCGCTTGACGACCAGTTTGCCGTCAAAGTGCTGATGGTAACCATCAACGGCGACCGGCCTCCCATCTCGCCGGGCGACCTTGTCAAAGCTCTTGGCATTGCGCATGGCATCCAAATAAGTGACTTGCTCGTCGAAGTCTGTCCACCACCGGCTGATTTCTTCGTCAGGTTCCGGACAACTTTCGACTGCAGTCGTGTTTTCGAATCTTCCCGGTGTTTGTTCTGCGATGGCGCGCTGGTGAGCTTTGATCGGTGGCACCCAGGATGGGGCTCGGTGCCCTCTGAGCTTGAGTTTTTAACAAAGCTTACCTTCCATGGAATGCCTCGACGTGCTTGGAACAGCGAGTCCATGAACGAGCTTATCAATGACCTTGGAGGTGAGCTCGTAAGTATGTTTGTTCCTCCAGACAGCTGGGCTCTGACGGTTATGGCATGGATGAAGAAGTCGTCCACCATACCGAAGGTGATTGGTGTTGAGATACCGGTGCAGGAACCGGGGTTGTACTATTCGTCGCCACCAAGGCTGCCGCGGACCACGTTAGGGATGTACCTGTATCGAGTGTTCGTGCATGTCGAAGAAGTGGTCAATCCATCAATCAAAGTCCTGCCGATGCCGCTGGTGCCAGGGTCCGTCGACGCCGTCCATTACAGGAGTCAACGTCAGACTTTCCCCGTGTTGCTCGGAACGATGGATGGCACAGGGCCTACTCCATCGCGCGGCGGAGGCCACTGCTTCTTTGGGAGAAGAGGCAGGGCTGGCTGCCTGGATGTACTCTAATTTGAGGTAACAACTGAATCTTGTCAGATACTAGTTAAATCCGAGCTATGGGTGTGAAGCACTGATATGCCAGTACATTTGATTGCGACCTGTTCTAATTTTGTACCTGAACTTTTTTTAGAAAGGGCTATACGTCAACTTAATGTGCTAGAAGAACTTATTGTGTTGTCTGTCTGTTTTCTTTGCACAACATTCAAGATATTTCCCCGTCATTGATAAAGACGATGAACCGTTATGTACGACTTCATTGGTTTCAACATAGCCCTTCCGGTAGCGATCCACTGCTTCCATCCTGATTGTGCCGCCTGCGTGAAATTTTTGTATGCAAGTTCAGTGTGCTATGATGTTCTATATGATTGTGTCAACTATATAAGTTTTTACTGAGCATCAGCAATGCATATGGCTGAAAGATGTATTTATGAGTATCGACCGATGAGTCTGTCTCTCTATCTCTCTCTTTATCTCTCTCTCTCACACACACACACGCACGCACAAGTGGGACCCGTTGAATTATTTATTTGCTCGTGACAGCTTTTCATTAGGTTCCACTGTAATCTAACTTTTTTCTTAAGTTATTAATTGAGCTCAGTGACTTCAAAAAGTTGTACAGAAGCCTTGTTTGGGCCTTTCCGGCGTCGCTGAATGTGGGTTGAGTAACCACATTAGGTTGTACTGTACTACACAGGCCTTTTTTCAACATCAGCAATGCAACTGGGCTGACAGTTGTACACAATATCCGGGTCAACTTGTTATTCTCCGCCCCGCTGGGCTGCAAACTTTCATAAGAGGTATGCATTAGGCTTAACAAGAAAATGGACTTTAAGAAATAATAAATGGGATGTAATTATAATAACTAGACAGTTACTATGCACAAAACACGTAATTAGTTTGAAAAATATATTATTTTTGAAATTTGAAAATTTTAATTTCATTACTTGTTGCGCGCGCAATATTTCGTTGGATTTTAACGTAATACAACTTTATTTTGAAATTATATTTAACCTGACTAGAAATTTCGGATAAAAATATTTCGGATCCCATCAAAATGTGGGAATTTTTTTTGAATTCTGATTTGAGCGGTTGTTTGAAATTATTAATCGTTGTCCTAGCTAGAAGTTGGGCTGTACTTTTAACAAACTGTAAATGGGCTGTAGTAAATTCCATTAGAATTAAAAAATGGGTTGTACATTCTTACAAATCGCAAATGGGCTATATGTTCTCTGCCAAATCCGAGCTGTGGGCCTACTAAGTTGACGCGTACCAAGGGCTTTGTCAACTTAGTCAATATAAACGATTCTAGCTGCAGTGCTCATACGATGTCCATCCAACGGCCGTAGTGCTTCCTCACCGCCCCCTACTATTCCCACCGCTGGCCAGGCCCTGCGGCGATGACAGCCTCACACCGCAGCCGAACGAGTGAACCCTCATACTCCCCTCCGCGCGGGCTTCCACTGCTGCGTCTTCCCCGGCTCCGCGTCGTCCCCTTCCTAGGCCTCGCCGTCGTCCAGACCACCGCCCTGGTGCTCTCGGCGCGGTGTGGTCAACGTGGTCAACGACCAACTTCCATCGGAAGAGTACTGTACGTGGAGAGGCTGACAGCTGGGTCCAGGCGACCGCAAGGAAGTGCCTCCTTATTACGCGCAAAATAATTATTCCTCCACCTGACAGCGGGGACCCACCGGACGGGCCACCTTATTTCACGAAAAAAACGTTTCCCCCCTGACTGCTGGGACCCACCGGACGGGGCAGCGTATTTCGTGAAAAAAACGTTCCCCCCGCTGTCAGCTCGGACCCACCGGAAGTGCCTCCTTATTACTCACAAAAAATGAATACTCCCCCTGCTAGCTGGGACCCACCATGGTGGGAGGCTGACTCGTGGGCCTACTAAGTTGACTGGGACGGGGACCTTTGTCAACTTTAGTCAATATGAACGATTCTAGCTCCAGTGACCGTATGATGTCCATCCAACGGCCGTAGTGCTTCTTACCTCTAGTCTTCTTGCTCCAGCCGCCCAAAGCAGCGCCGGTCGTGCCGCATGCTCCTGCCTCCCGTGGCCGGCTGTGCTGCCGCGGAGACCACACCGCCCCCTACTATTCCCACCGCTGGCCAGGCCCTGTGGCGACGGCAGCCTCACACCGCAGCCGAACCAGTGAACCCTCGTACTCCTCTCCGCGCGGGCTTCCACTGCCGCATCTTCCCCGGCTCCCCGTCGTACCCTTCCTAGGCCTCGCCGTCGTCCACCGCCATGGTGCTCTCGGCGCGGCGTGGTCAACGTGGTCAAGGAACGACTTCCATCGGACGTGGACTGTACGTGGAGAGGCTGGCAGATGGGTCCACGGCCGCAGCAAGGAAGTGCCTCCTTATTACGCGGAAAATAATGATTCCTCCACCTGACAATGGGGACCCACCGGACGGGCCACCGTATTTCACGAAAAAAACGTTTCCCCCTGACTGCGGGGACCCACCAGCTACATCTTCGCACGCAAGGAAGTGCGTCCGAAAAAAAAACGATTCGCCCCCCTGACTGCTGGGACCCACCAGCTACATCTTCGCAGGCAAGGAAGTGCCTGACAGTCGGGACCCACCTGGTCGAAGCGTACGTAGCATTGTCATTCTGGTCGCGAACGTGTACGTACATACTGGTCGATGTAGAGGCGCGCAGTGTCGTAGTAGAGGCGCGCACGTAGCATGTACACGTACGTACAGCGGCCAGTGTGCAAGAAAGAAAATACGACCACATACGTACATACGGGCAGGGTCTCGAATGCCTACTCGCGCATACGTACGGCCAGGGCTCGTGTACATGGCTGGGTCGGAACGGAGAAACAGCGTTGTTGTCGTGTTCATGGGGAGCCAACCGGCTGGGTCGGAACGGAATGCGTCGTCGTGTTCATCGGGAGGGCTTGGACGGAACAGCCGATGGAAACGAGGCCTGGCGTACCGCAGAACGGAGGAAACGGCCTTGTGTTCGACCGACCACGTTTGAAACGGGATCATGTTCATCGGGAGGGGTCTGGCGTACCGCAAAACGGAGGAAACGGACCTCCTACGGTCGAAACGGGGGTCCTGTTGATCGCGATGGGTGTGGCGTACCGCAAAACGGAGGAAACAGACTTGTGTTGGAGTGCTACGGTCGAAACGGGGGTCCTGTTCATCGGGAGGGGTGTGGCGTACCGCAAAACGGGACTCCACGGGACACTGTTCATCTCCACCGTCGACCCCCTCCAGCCTCCACGGGCTACTGTTCATCCATCGTCGACCTCCTCCAGCATCCACCTGCGACTGTTCATCCACGGGCTCCTGTTCATCCAGCCTCCACCACGCGCTACTCCACCGACTACTGTTCAACCAGCCCTCTCCACGGGCTCCTGTTCAACCACCCCTCCACGGGCTACTGTTCATCCAGCCCTCCACCGTCTACTGTTCATCCTGCCCTCCACGGGGTGGTCCTGTTCATCCTGCCCTCCACGGGGTCCTGTTCATCCAGCCCCAACCGGCTCGATCGATCGGGGTCCTGTTCATCCAGAGGCAACACGACGGGGTCCTGTTCATCCACCCCCACCGGGAACTATTCATCCAAACCCCCAAGCAACGCTCACTGTTCATCCAGAGGCAGCATCGATCGGCTTCAGTTAGCAGCAGTAGCGAAGGAATCCCTCGATCGGGTTCAGTTAACAGCCATCGATCGATCGCTCGGGTTCAGTAACGCGTAGCCTGCAGTGCAATCGCTCAGGTTCAGTTAGAGCCCAACGCCTCGCTCGGGTTCAGTTAGAGCCAACGCCTCGCACACACGCGCTTACGTGTACGAGAGAAACGTGCATCACTCAGCCCCCGACCTCCCACCGTAACCGGGAACACCCTGAAATTTTCCTCGCCCTCGCTTCTGCCACGGTTTTTTCCGTCATGGACGGCCCAAAGAATGTCATGCAGCTGCGTCTCCGGCCCGCCTAGGACGAAAAACCCATTTTCTGTCATGATTTTTTGTCGTAGAAGTAGGAGCCCACCACATCTATGATGATACCGGGTTTTGTCACAATTATCGTCATAGAAGTGTCATATGTATGACAGAATTTTTTTTCGTTCGGCCCAAAATGTCACGGATGTGTCTTTTTTTTGTAGTGCATACTAGTGACACTATGTTTGTCTATGTATTCACACATGTATCAAGTTTCCGGTTAATACAATTCTAGCATGAATAATAAACATTTATCATGAAATAAGGAAATAAATAATAACTTTATTATTGCCTCTAGGGCATATTTCCTTCAGTCGCGCCGGTGACGATGGTGATCATCACAGTGCTTCGGAGATGGAGATCACAAGCACAAGATGATGATGGCCATATCATATCACTTATATTAATTGCGTGTGATGTTTATCCTTTATGCATCTTATTTTGTTTTGATTGAAGGTAGCATTATAAGATGATCTCTCACTAAATTTCAAGATAAAAGTGTTCTCCCCGAGTATGCACCGTTGCCAAAGTTCATCATGCGGAGACACCACGTGATGATCGGGTGTGATAAGCTCTACGTTCATCTACAACGGGTGCAAGCCAGTTTTGCACACACAGAATACTCGGGTTAAACTTGACGAGCCTAGCATATGCAGATATGGCCTCGGAACACTGAGACCGAAATGTCGAGCGTGAATCATATAGTAGATATGATCAACATAGTGATGTTCACCATTGAAAACTACTCCATCTCACGTGATGATCGGACATGGTTTAGTTGATTTGGATCATGCGATCACTTAGATGAGTAGAGGGATGTCTATCTAAGTGGGAGTTCTTAAGTAATATGATTAATTGAACTTAAATTTATCATGAACTTAGTACCTGATAGTATTTTGCTTGTCTATGTTGATTGTAGATAGATGGCCCGTGCTGTTGTTCCGTTGAATTTTAATGCGTTCCTTGAGAAAGCAAAGTTGAAAGATGATGGTAGCAATTACACGGACTGGGTCCGTAACTTGAGGATTATCCTCATTGCTGCACAGAAGAATTATGTCCAGGAAGCACCGCTGGGTGCGAGGCCTGCTGCAGATGCAACTGACGACGTTAAGAACGTCTGGCAGAGCAAAGCTGATGACTACTCAATAGTTCAGTGTGCCATGCTTTACGGCTTAGAACAGGGACTTCAACGACGTTTTGAACGTCATGGAGCATATGAGATGTTCCAGGAGTTGAAGTTAATATTTCAAGCAAATGCCCGGATTGAGAGATATGAAGTCTCCAATAAGTTCTATAGCCGCAAGATGGAGGAAAATAGTTCTGTCAGTGAACATATGCTCAAAATGTCTGGGTATAACAATCACTTGATTCAACTGGGAGTTAATCTTCCGGATGATAGTGTCATTGACAGAATTCTTCAATCACTGCCACCAAGCTACAAGAGCTTTGTGATGAACTATAATATGCAAGGGATGGATAAGACGATTCCCGAGCTCTTTGCAGTGCTAAAGGCTGTGGAGGTAGAAATCAAAAAGGAGCATCAAGTGTTGATGGTCAACAAGACCACCAGTTTCAAGAAAAAGGGCAAAGGGAAGAAGAAGGGGTACTTCAAGAAGAACAGCAAACAAGTTGCTGCTCAAGAGAAGAAACCCAAGTCTGGACCTAAGCCTGAGACTGAGTGCTTCTACTGCAAGCAGACTGGACACTGGAAGCGGAACTGCCCCAAGTATTTGGCGGATAAGAAGGATGGCAAGGTGAACAAAGGTATATGTGATATACATGTTATTGATGTGTACCTTACTAGAGCTCGCAGTAGCACCTGGGTATTTGATATTGGTTCCGTTGCTAATATTTGCAACTCTAAACAGGGACTACGGATTAAGCGAAGACTGGCTAAGGACGAGGTGATGATGCGCGTGGGAAATGGTTCCAAAGTCGATGTGATCGCCGTCGGCACGCTACCTCTACATCTACCTTCGGGATTAGTTTTAGACCTGAATAATTGTTATTTGGTGCCAGTGTTGAGCATGAACATTATATCTGGATCTTGTTTGATGCGAGACGGTTATACATTTAAATCTGAGAATAATGGTTGTTCTATTTATATGAGTAATATCTTTTATGGTCATGCACCCTTGAAGAGTGGTCTATTTTTGTTCAATCTCGAAAGTAGTGATACACATATTCATAATGTTGAAGCCAAAAGATGCAGAGTTGATAATGATAGTGCAACTTATTTGTGGCACTGCCGTTTGGGTCATATTGGTGTAAAGTGATACGTCTCCAACGTATCTATAATTTTTGATTGTTCCATGCTATTATATTATCCATCTTGGATCTTTTATGGGCTTTATTATGCACTTTTATATTATTTTGCGACTAACCTATTGACCCAGAGCCCAGTGCCAGTTCCTGTTTTTTCCCTTATTTCAGTGTTTCTAAGAAAAGGAATATCAAACGGAGTCAAAACGGAATGAAACCTTCTGGAGAAGTTATTTTTGGAAGGAAAGCAACCGGGGAGACTTGGAGTCCACGTCAAGGAAGCAACGAGGAAGGCACGAGGCAGGGGGGTGCGCCAACGTCCCCTGGGTCCGCCCTCCACCCTCGTGGGCCCCTCGTGGCTCCCCTGACGTACTTCTTTCACCTATATATATCCTTATACCCTAAAACGATCGGGGAACAGAAGTGATCGGGAGTTCCGCCGCTGCAAGCCTCTGTAGTCACCAAAAACCAATCGGGGCCCTGTTCCGGCACCCTGCCGGAGGGGGGATCCCTCACCGGTGTCCATCTTCATCATCCCGGCGCTCTCCATGACAAGGAGGGAGTAGTTCACCCTCGGGGCTGAGGGTATGTACCAGTAGCTATGTGTTTGATCTCTCTCTCTCTCTCGTGTCCTTGAGGTGATAAGATCTTGATGTATCGCGAGCTTTGCTATTATAGTTGGATCTTATGATGTTTCTCCCCCTCTACTCTCTTGTAATGGATTGAGTTTTCCCTTTGAAGTTATCTGATCGGATTGAGTCTTTAATGATTTGAGAACACTTGATGTATGTCTTGCGTGGGATAACCGTGGTGACAATGGGTCATTCTATTGATTCACTTGATGTATGTTTTGGTGATCAACTTGCGGGTTCCGCCCATGAACCTATGCATAGGGGTTGGCACACGTTTTCGTCTTGACTCTCCGGTAGAAACTTTGGGGCACTCTCTGAAGTACTTTGTGTTGGTTGAATAGATGAATTTGAGATTGTGTGATGCATATCGTATAATCATACCCACGGATACTTGAGGTGACATTGGAGTATCTAGGTGACATTAGGGTTTTGGTTGATGTGTGTCTTAAGGTGTTATTTTACTAGGAACTCTAGGGCTGTTTGTGACACTTATAGGAATAGCCCAATGGATTGATCGGAAAGAATAACTTTGAGGTGGTTTCGTACCCTACCATAATCTCTTCGTTTGTTCTCCGCTATTAGTGACTTTGGAGTGACTCTTTATTGCATGTTGAGGGATAGTTATATGATCCAATTATGTTATTATTGTTGAGAGAACTTGCACTAGTGAAAGTATGAACCGTAGGCCTTGTTTCCTAGCATTGCAATACCGTTTCTGCTCACTTTTATCATTAGTTCCCTTGCTGTTTTTATATTTTTCAGATTACAAAAACCTATATCTACCATCCATATTGCACTTGTATCACCATCTCTTCGCCGAACTAGTGCACCTATACAATTTACCATTGTATTGGGTGTGTTGGGGATACAAGAGACTCTTTGTTATTTGGTTGCAGGGTTGCTTGAGAGAGACCATCTTCATCCTACGCCTCCCACGGATTGATAAACCTTAGGTCATCCACTTGAGGGAAATTTGCTACTGTCCTACAAACCTCTGCACTTGGAGGCCCAACAACGTCTACAAGAAGAAGGTTGCGTAGTAGACATCAAGCTCTTTTCTGGCGCCGTTGCCGGGGAGGTGATTGCTTGAAGGTATATCTTTAGATCTTGCAATCGAATCTTTTTGTTTCTTGTTTTAGAACTAGTTTAGTTTATAAAAGAAAACTACAAAAAAATGGAATTGAGTTTGTCTCATACGCTTCATCTTTTTAATACCTTTCGTGAGTATGATGGAAAGGAAAATTGTGCCAAAGTGTTAGAAGAAGAATGCATTAAAATGTTTGGCCCTAAATCTTTGAATGATGAGCATGATTGCAATGTTGTTAGTATGAATTACTTGAATATCCATGATGCTAATGATATGCAAAGCCACAAGCTTGGGGAAGCTATGTTTGATGAAGATGATATTTTTTGTTCCCCAAGTTTTGATGAGAAAATTTATTATGATAAAAGCATGCCTCCTATCTATGATGATTATTGTGATGACACGTATGCTTTAAAGAATAATGATAACCATGAAAGTTGTCATCTTGATCTTAATTTTCAATCACATGATAGTTATTTTGTTGAGTTTGCTCCCACTATTGTTGATGAGAATAAATTTGCTTATGTGGAGAGTAGTAAAAATTCCATGCTAATAGATCATGAAAAGAATGCTTTAGGTGCTGGTTATATTGTTGAATTCATTCATGATGCTACTGAAAACTATTATGAGGGAGGAACATATGCTTGTAGGAATTGCAATAATATCAAGTTTCCTCTCTATGTGCTTAAAGTTTTGAAGTTGTGCTTGTTTTGCCTTCCTATGCTAGTCGATTATTGTTCCCATAAGTTGTTTGCCCACAAAATCCCTATGCATAGGAAGTGGGTTAGACTTAAATGTGCTAGTCATATTCTTCATGATGCTCTGTTTATGTTTCAATTCTTATCTTTTATGTGAGCATCATTGAAATCATCATGCCTAGCTAGGGGCGTTAAACGTTAGCGCTTGTTGGAAGGCAACCCAATTTTATTTTAGTTTCTTGATTTTTGGTTCTGTTTAGGAATACATAATCCATATAGCTTCTGTTTAGATGTGGTTTTATGTTTTAATTAGTGTTTGTGCCAAGTAGAACCTTTGGGAAGACTTGGGTGAAGTCTTTATGATCATGCTGCAAAAAACAGAAACTTTCGCGCTCACGAGATTAGCTTCAACTTTTTACAGGAGAGTGCTATTTAGTTGATTCTTTTTGCAGATGATTACTAGACAAATTCCTCAGGTCCACCAATTTATTTTAGAATTTTTGGCGTTCCAGAAGTTTGCGTTAGTTACAGATTACTACAGACTGTTCTGTTTTTGACAGATTCTGTTATTCATGTGTTGTTTGCTTATTTTGATGAATCTATGGCTAGTAAAAGAGTTTATAAACCATAGAGAAGTTGGAATACATTAGGTTTAACACCAATATAAATAAAGAATGAGTTAAATACAGTACCTTAAAGTAGTGGTTTGTTTTATTTCCCTACCGGAGCTTACGAGTTTTCTGTTAAGTTTTGTGTTGTGAAGTTTTCAAGTTTTGGGTGAAGATTCGATGGACTATGGAATAAGGAGTGGCAAGAGCCTAAGCTTGGGGATGCACAAGGCACCCCAAGATAATATTCAAGGATAACCTAGAGCCTAAGCTTGGGGATGCCCCGGAAGGCATCCCCTCTTTCGTCTTCATTCATCGGTAACTTTACTTGGAGGTATATTTTTATTCACCACATGATATGTGTTTTGCTTGGAGTGTCATTTTATTTTCTTTAGCTTTTCTTGCTGTTTGAATAAAATACAAAGATATGAAATTCTTGAATGTTAGAGAGTCTTCACATAGTTACATAATTATACAACTACTCATTGATCTTCACTCATATCTTTTGGAGTAGTTTGTTGTTTGCTCTAGTGCTTCACTTATATCCTTTTAGAGCACTGATACATCCATTTTGCATCATGCTTTTATATCGATATTTATTGCATTATGGGCTGTTATTACACGTTATGTCACAATACTTATGCCTATTCTCTTTTATTTTACAAGGTTTACATAAGGAGGGAGAATGCCGACAGCTGGAATTCTGGGCTGGAAAAGGAGCAAATATTAGAGACCTATTATGCACAACTCCAAAAGTCCTGAAACTCCATGTAAGTCATTTTTGGAAATAATAAAAAATACTGAATAGAAGAAATACGTCAGGGGGGCCACCACCTGCCCACGAGGGGGGGGGGGGCGCCCTACCCCCCAGGGCGCGCCCCCTGCCTCGTGGGCCCCCTGTTGGCTCTCTGGTGGCCATCTTCTGTTATATGAAGTCTTTCGTCGTGGAAAAAATCATAAGCAACCTTTCGGGAGGAGACTCCGCCGCCACAAGGCGGAACCTTGGCGGAACCAATCTAGGGCTCCGGCAGAGCTGTTCTGCCGGGGACAATTCCCTCCGGGAGGGGGAAATCAGCGCCATCGTCATCACCAACGCTCCTCTCATCGGGAGAGGGCAATCTCCATCAACATCTTCACCAGCACCATCTCCTCTCAAAACCCTAGTTCATCTCTTGTATCCAATTCTTGTCTCTATGTCCGGGATTGGTACTAGTAGGTTGCTAGTAGTGTTGATTACTCCTTGTAGTTGATGCTAGTTGGTTTATTTGGTGGAAGATCATATGTTCAGATCCTATATGCATATTAATACCCCTCTGATTATGAACATGAATATGCTTTGTGAGTAGTTACGTTTGTTCCTGAGGACATGGGAGAAGTCTTGCTATTAGTAGTCATGTGAATTTGGTGTTCATTCGATATTTTGATGAGATGTATGTTGTCTATCCTCTAGTGGTGTTATGTGAACGTCGACTACATAACACTTCACCATTATTTGGGCCTAGAGGAAGGCATTGGGATGTAATAAGTAGATGATGGGTTGCTAGAGTGACAGAAGCTTAAACCCTAGTTTATGCGTTGCTTCGTAAGGGGCTGATTTGGATCCATATGTTTCATGCTATGGTTAGGTCTACCTTAATACTTTTGTTGTAGTTGCGGATGCTTGCAATAGAGGTTAATCATAAGTGGGATGCTTGTTCAAGTAAGAACTGCACCCAAGCACCGGTCCACCCACATATCAAATTATCAAAGTACCGAACGCGAATCATATGAACGTGATGAAAACTAGCTTGGCGATAATTCCCATGTGTCCTCGGGAGTGCTTTTCTCTATATAAGAGTTTGTCCAGGCTTGTCCTTTGCTACAAAAAGGATTGGGCCACCTTGCTGCACTTTATTTACTTTTGTTACTTCTTGCTCGTTACAAATTATCCTATCACAAAACTATCTGTTACCACTTATTTCAGTACTTGCAGAGAATACCTTGCTGAAAACCGCTTATCATTTCCTTCTGCTCCTCGTTGGGTTCGACACTCTTACTTATCGAACGGACTACGATAGATCCCCTACACTTGTGGGTCATCAAGCACAATGGTGGTTTTATTTTGAAGAAATAGATGAACTCTCATGCTTCACTTATATTATTTTGAGAGTCTTAAACAGCATGGTAATTTGCTTAATCCTAATATGCTAGGTATTCAAGACTAGTAAAAACTTTCATATAAAGTGCATTGAATACTATGAGAAGTTTGATATTTGATAATTGTGTTGAGATATGAAGATGGTGTTAGAGTCATCCTAGTTGAGTAGTTGTGAATTTGAGAAATACTTGTGTTGAAGTTTGTGATTCCCGTAGCATGCACGTATGGTGAACCGTTATGTGATGAAGTCGGAGCATAATTTATTTATTGATTGTCTTCCTTATGAGTGGCGGTCAGGGACGAGCGATTGTCTTTTCCTACCAATCTATCCCCCTAGGAGCATGCGCGTAGTACTTTGTTACGATAACTAATAGATTTTTGCAACAAGTATATGAGTTCTTTATGACTAAGGTTGAGTCCATGGATTATACGCACTCTCACCCTTCCACCATTGCTAGCCTCTCTAATACTGCGCACCTTTCGCCGGTATCATACACCCACCATATACCTTCCTCAAAACAGCCACCATACCTACCTATCATGGCATTTCCATTGCCATTCCGAGATATATTGCCATGCAACTTACCACCGTTCCGTTTACTATGACACGCTCCATCATTGTCATATTGCTTTGCATGATCATGTAGTTGACATCGTATTTGTGGCAAAACCACCATTCATAATTCTTTCATACATGTCACTCATGAGTCATTGCACATCCCGGTACACCGCCGGAGGCATTCATATAGAGTCATATCTTGTTCTAAGTATCGAGTTGTAATTCATGAGTTGTAAGTAAATAAAAGTGTGATGATCATCATTATTAGACCATTGTCCCAGTGAGGAAAGGATGATGGAGACTATGATTCCCCCACAAGTCGGGATGAGGCTCTGGACGAAAAATAAAAAAAAAGAGAAAAAAGAGTCCATAAAAAAAGAGAAAGGCCCAAATAAAAAAAATAAAAAAATGAGAAAAAGAGAGAAGGGACAATGCTACTATCCTTTTACCACACTTGTGCTTCAAAGTAGCACCATAATATTCCTGATAGAGAGTCTCCTATGTTGTCACTTTCATATACTAGTGGGAATTTTTCATTATAGAACTTGGCTTGTATATTCCAACAATGGGCCTCCTCAAGTGCCCTAGGTCTTCGTGAGCAAGCAAGTTGGATGCACACCCACTTAGTTTCTTTTGTGGAGCTTTCAGATACTTATAGCTCTAGTGCATCCGTTGCATGGCAATCCCTACTCACTCACATTGATATCTATTGATGGGCATCTCCATAGCCCGTTGACACGCCTAGTTGATGTGAGACTATCTTCTCCTTTTTGTCTTCTCCACAACCACCATTCTATTCCACCTATAGTGCTATGTCCATGGCTCACTCTCATGTATTGCGTGAAGATTGAAAAAGTTTGAGAACATCAAAAGTATGAAACAATTGCTTGGCTTGTCATCGGGGTTGTGTATGATTTAAATATTTTGTGTGATGAAGATACAGTATAGCCAGACTATATGATTTTGTAGGGATAGCTTGCTTTGGCCATGTTATTTTGAGAAGACATGATTGCTTTGTTAGTATGCTTGAAGTATTATTGTTTTCATGTCAATATTAAACTCTTGTTTTGAATCTTATGGATCTAAATATTCTTGCCACAATTAAGAAGAATTACATTGAAATTATGCCAAGTAGCATTCCACATCAACCAATTCTGTTTTTATCATTTACCTACTCGAGAACGAGCAGGAATTAAGCTTGGGGATGCTAATACGTCTCCAACGTATCTATAATTTTTGATTGTTCCATGCTATTATATTATCCATCTTGGATGTTTTATGGGCTTTATTATGCACTTTTATATTATTTTTTGGGACTAACCTATTGACCCAGAGCCCAGTGCCTGTTTTTCCCTTGTTTCAGTGTTTCGAACAAAAGGAATATCAAACGGAGTCGAAACGGAATGAAACCTTCTGGAGAAGTTATTTTTGGAAGGAAAGCAACCGGGGAGACTTGGAGTCCACGTCAAGGAAGCAACGAGGAAGGCACGAGGCAGGGGGCGCGCCCACCCCCCGGGAGCGCCCTCCACCCTCGTGGGCCCCTCGTGGCTCCCCCGACGTACTTCTTTCGCCTATATATATCCTTATACCCTAAAACTATCAGGGAACAGAAGAGATCGGGAGTTCCGCCGCCGCAAGCCTCTGTAGTCACCAAAAACCAATCGGGACCCTGTTCCGGCACCCTGCCGGAGGGGGGATCCCTCACCGATGGCCATCTTTATCATCCCGGCGCTCTCCATGACGAGGAGGGAGTAGTTCACCCTCGGGGCTGAGGGTATATACCAGTAGCTATGTGTTTGATCTCTCTCTCTCTCTCTCTGATGTTCTTGAGGTGATACGATCTTGATGTATCGCGAGCTTTGGTATTATAGTTGGATCTTATGCTGTTTCTCCCCCTCTACTCTCCTGTAATGGATTGAGTTTTCCCTTTGAAGTTATCTTATCGGATTGAGTCTTTAATGATTTGAGAACACTTGATCTATGTCTTACGTGGGATAACTGTGGTGACAATGGGTTATTCTATTGATTCACTTGATGTATGTTTTGGTGATCAACTTGCGGGTTCCGCCCATGAACCTATGCATAGGGAGTTGGCACACATTTTCGTCTTGACTCTCCGGTAGAAACTTTGGGGCACTCTTTGAAGTACTTTGTGTTGGGTGAATAGATGAATTTGAGATTGTGTGATGCATATCGTATAATCATACCCACGGATACTTGAGGTGAAATTGGAGTATCTAGGTGACATTAGGGTTTTGGTTGATGTGTGTCTTAAGGTGTTATTTTACTACGAACTCTAGGGCTGTTTGTGACACTTGTAGGAATAGCCCAATGGATTGATCGGAAAGAATAACTTTGAGGTGGTTTCGTACCCTACCATAATCTCTTCGTTTGTTCTCCGCTATTAGTGACTTTGGAGTGACTCTTTGTTGCATGTTGAGGGATAGTTATATGATCCAATTATGTTATTATTTTTGAGAGAACTTGCATAGTGAAAGTATGAACCCTAGGCCTTGTTTCCTAGCATTGCAATACCGTTTGTGCTCACTTTTATCATTAGTTACCTTGCTGTTTTTATATTTTTCAGATTACAAAAACCTATATCTACCATCCATATTGCACTTGTATCACCATCTCTTCATCGAACTAGTGCACCTATACAATTTACCATTGTATTGGGTGTGTTGGGGACACAAGAGACTCTTTGTTATTTGGTTGCAGGGTTGCTTGAGATAGACCATCTTCATCCTACGCTTCCCACGGATTGATAAACCTTAGGTCATCCACTTGAGGGAAATTTGCTACTGTCCTACAAACCTCTGCACTTGGAGGCCCAAAAACGTCTACAAGAAGAAGGTTGCGTAGTAGACATCATAAAGCGCATGAATAAACTCCATACTGATGGACTTTTGGAATCACTTGATTATGAATCACTTGGTACTTGCGAACCACGCCTCATGGGCAAGATGACTAAAATGCCGTTCTCCGGAACTATGGAGTGATACGTCTCCAACGTATCTATAATTTTTGATTGCTCCATGATATATTATCTACTGTTTTGGACATTATTGGGCTTTATTATTCACTTTTATATTATTTTTGGGACTAACCTATTAACCGGAGGCCCAGCCCAGAATTGCTGTTTTTTGCCTATTTCGGAGTTTCACAGAAAAGGAATATCAAATGGAGTCCAAACGGAATGAAACCTTCGGGAACGTGATTTTTAGAACGAACAAGATCCAGGAGACTTGGACCCTAGGTCAAGAAATAAAGGAGGAGGCCACGAGGTAGGGGGGCGCGCCCTCCACCCTCGTGGGCTCCCTGTTGCTCCACCGACATACTCCTTCCTCCTATATATACCTACGTACCCCCAAACGATCAGAGACGGAGCCAAAAACGTAATTCCACCACCGCAACCTTCTGTACCCATGAGATCCCATCTTGGGGCCTGTTCCGTAGCTCCGCCGAAGGGGGCATCGATCACGGAGGGCTTCTACATCATCACCATAGCCCCTTCGATGAAGTGTGAGTAGTTTACCTCAGACCTTCGGGTCCACAGTTAGTAGCTAGATGGCTTCTTCTCTCTTTTTGGATCTCAATACAATGTTCTCCCCCTCTCTCGTGGAGATCTATTCGATGTAATCTTCTTTTGCGGTGTGTTTGTTGAGACCGATGAATTGTGGGTTTATGATCAAGTTTATCTATGAACAATATTTGAATCTTCTCTAAATTCTTTTATGTATGATTGGTTATCTTCGCAAGTCACTTCGAATTATCAGTTTGGTTTGGCCTACTAGATTGATCTTTCTTGCAACGAGAGAAGTGCTTAGCTTTGGGTTCAATCTTGCGGTGTCCTTTCCCAGTGACAGTAGGGGCAACAAGGCACGTATTGTATTGTTGCCATCGAGGATAACAAGATGGGGTTTTTTATCATATTGCATGAATTTATCCCTCTACATCATGTCATCTTGCTTAAGGCGTTACTCTATTTTTATGAACTTAATACTCTCGATGCATGCTGGATAGCGGTCGATGAGTGGAGTAATAGTAGTAGATGAAGGCAGGAGTCGGTCTACTTGTCTCAGACGTGATGCCTATATACATGATCATACGTGCATATTCTCATAACTATGCTCAATTCTGTCAATTGCTCAACAGTAATTTGTTCACCCACCGTAAAATACATATGCTCTCGAGAGAAGCCACTAGTGAAACCTATGGCCCTCGGGTCTATCTTCATCATATTAATCTTCCAACACTTAGTTATTTCCTTTGCTTTTTTACTTTGCTTTTATTTTACTTTGCATCTTTATCACAAAAATACCAAAAATATTATCCTATCATATCTATCAGATCTCACTCTCGTAAGAGACCATGTAGGGATTGACAACCCCTTATCACGTTGGCTGCGAGAATTTATTTGTTTTGTGTAGGTGCGAGATACTCGCGCTGTAACACCCCGGATGTAACTTTCCATAATTGTAACTCCAACTCTTGCCATTTTTCGGCTATGTGTTATGATTTCCCTCCGTGGTTGGCTTTTGTCTTTCGTTTTGCATTTTGTTCATGTCATGCATCTCATATCATGTCATCATGCGCATCTCATTTGCATACGTGTTCGTCTCATGCATCCGAGCATTTTCCCCATTGTTCGTTTTGCAATCCGACACTCCCCCATGCACCGGCGCCCCCCTCTTGTTTCTTTTCGTGAGCGGGTGTTAAACATTCTCGGAATGGACCGAGGTTTGCCAAGTGGCCTTGGTACACCACCGGTAGACCACCTGTCAAGTTTCGTTCCATTTGGAGGTCGTTTGATGCTCCAACGGTTAACCGGGTAACCGCAAAGTTCTTTTGTGTGTTGCAGCAAAACCCCCCCTCCAAATAGCCCAATAACCCATCTAAGTCCCCTCCATGCTCTCGGTCGTTCGATCACGATCGTGTGGGCGAAAACCGCACCTCATTTGGACTCTCCTAGCTCCCTATGCCTATATAAACACCCCTCCCCCGAAATTCGCGGATGATTCCACCCTAACCCTAGCCTCCTTCTTCCTCCGCGCGCCAGACACGTCCGCCCCCGCGCCGGACAGATTTCCGCCGCCGCCCGCAGCCACTCACGCCGCGCCACGTGGCAGCGCCGCCGCTCCACCGCCGCCGGCCTGCGAAGCCCATCGCGAGCCCGCGGGCCCGAGCCTCCTCCCGCGCCCCGCGCCGCCGCCCTCGTCCTCCCGTTCATCCGCCGGCGCCGCGCCCCGAGCCGCCGCCCACCGGTCGTCGCCCGCGCCGCCCCCGACCGCCTCCGCCGTCCTCGCCGCCTGCCCCCGCCGGCGAGCGCCGCCCGAGCCCGCCGTCTTCTCCCTCTCCCTCCGGCCGGCCGCCCTCTCCTTCCTCCGTCTTCGCCCGATGCTCCGGCGAGCCACCCGCCTCGGTTCGCCTGCGTGCCCGATCCAGATCTGGAGAGGTTGACCTTTCCCCCCCTCGTTTTCTGCCAAGTCCCGAGGATATTGCATTATGTGCTCATGTTCATCGCATCATATCTCATTGCATACTGCTCCGATTCATGCGCATGATATATCAAAGTGTTCATCATGAGATGCTCTTCATTTTGTTCCAGTGTGCCATGCTCGTTTGAGTTCGTCTTGATGCCCAAATCTCTGGTGCAAGAGTGCTATATGATGTTTACTGCTGTTACTTATCAGAACTTGGTGACTTGTTATTTTTGTTGCAATTGATGTGTGCATCTTATGGGCATGAGCTCTACAGGTGTTTTGATCTATGCCATGACATCTTTACAGAGGTGTATGCCATGTATTTGGGTGATCTATGTGGTGACTAGCACAAGCATGCAAACTAGGCTTCGTGATGTTTCTGTTTCCAGGGACTTAGGATTTTGCTAAGTCTGTTACTGCTGTTATTTTGTTGCCATGTATCCATGTGTCTACAGAGAGATCCATGATTCTTTTGAGTATGTTCATTCAGGATGTTTTGTAGAAATGGTTATGCTCTATCCATCCATGCCCCTGTTTGCAATTATGGAGTTCCCTAGCATGTCTTAATGTTGCTCTACTTGTGCTACTAAATATTCCTGGCAGATTGTTAACATGATATTCAATTTTGCCAAGGTTGTTGTAGTTGTTTCATACATGCTATGAACTTTCTTTTGCCATGGATAGCTTCATGAACATGCCATATTGCTGTAGGTATGCTTATTTAGTCATGCATTGCCTTGTGATGAGTGAATCAAGCTCACTAACATGCCTTCATAATGCTGTTAATGCCATGCTCTGTTTTTCCGCTAAGTCTGAAACCTGTTAACGAAACTTGCTATGTTTACATGGGTGCCATCATATCTTCTGATCCTTTTTGGCTCATGGTCAGTAAGGGACTTGTGTTCTATGAATTTAGTAGATTCATGCCATGCCTTGTTTTGCTATGTTAAGTTCATGTAGCATGTGTTTTTCTTGCTCTCAACATTGCTACCTGATGCTGTTTCAGCCATGTCCAGTATTTTCTCTAAGTCTGCTATCCTGATATCTTTTGCACTTTTGCCATGCTTGTTTGAACCTGTTATGGTGTGATCTAGCCGTAGCTCAGTGTTCATCTTTTGACAATAATCTCCTGTAGATCACTGCCATATGCTTTGTTGCTATGTTGGAGTGCTGTAGCATAGTTACTTGTTGCATTCTAAGTGCTATCCTGCTGTTAATCGCAGAATCGTGTCATTCTTGTTTTGCTTGCCATTTGCAAACCGTGCATCCGTTTCCGGTGATCTTTATATCGATTTCGACCGAAATCATCTCATCTTTCCAGTGGCATACTTGGTTTGCCAAGTTACTGCCTTGTTCATCCTTTTTCTTCCGGAGCACGCATACGCATTGCATATCATGTCTCGCATATCATGCATGTAGTGCATCATGTTGCTTGTGCATTTCCCGTGATTGATTGTCGTTCCATTCCTTGTATTCTTGCTATGGGTAGAGCCGGGAGACGAGTTCGTGAATGAGGAACCTGTTGAGTACGCTTACGAGGATCAAGCTTTCGACAACTCTGAGAACCTTGCAGGCAAGATGACCATACCCTCGAAATCATTTCTATCTTTGCTTTGCTAGTTGTCGTTCTATTGCTATGCTGCGCTACCTACCACTTGCTATATCATGCCTCCCATATTGCCATGTCAAGCCTCTAACCATCCTTTCCTAGCAAACCGTTGTTTGGCTAAGTTACCGCTTTTGCTCAGCCCTTCTTATAGCGTTGCTAGTTGCAGGTGAAGTTGAAGTTGGTTCCATGTTGGAACATGGTTATTTTGGAATATCACAATATCTCTTATTTAATTAATGCATCTATATATTTGGTAAAGGGTGGAAGGCTCGGCCTTATGCCTGGTGTTTTGTTCCACTCTTGCCGCCCTAGTTTCCGTCATACCGGTGTTATGTTCCTTGATTTTGTGTTCCTTACGCGGTTGGGTGATTTATGGGTCCCCCTTGACAGTTCGCTTTGAATAAAACTCCTCCAGCAAGGCCCAACCTTGGTTTTAACATTTGCCTACCTAAGCCTTTTTCCCTTGGGTTCTGCAGACTCAAGGGTCATCTTTATTTACCCCCCCCCCCCGGGCCAGTGCTCCTTCGAGTGCTGGTCCAAACCGAGCGATGTCCGGCGCCCCCTGGGCAACCAGGGTCTATGCCAACCCGACGTCTGGCTCATCCGGTGTGCCCTGAGAACGAGATATGTGCAGCTCCTATCGGGATTTGTCGGCACAACGGGTGGTCTTGCTGGTCTTGTTTTACCATTGTCGAAATGTCTTGTAAACCGGGATTCTGAGACTGATCGGGTCTTCCCGGGAGAAGGTTTATCCTTCGTTGACCATGAGAGCTTATAATGGGCTAAGTTGGGACACCCCTGCAGGGTATTATCTTTCGAAAGCCGTGCCCGCGGTTATGTGGCAGATGGGAATTTGTTAATATGCAGTTGTAGAGAACTTGACACTCGACTTAATTAAAACACATCAACCGCGTGTGTAGCCGTGATGGTCTCTTTTCGGCGGAGTCCGGGAAGTGAACACGGTTCTTGTGTTATGATTGAACGTAAGTAGTCTCAGGATCACTTCTTGATCACTTCTAGTTGACGACCGTTGCGTTGCTTCTCTTCTCGCTCTTATTTGCGTATGTTAGCCACCATATATGCTTAGTGCTTGCTGCAGCTCCACCTCATTACACCATCCTTTCCTATAAGCTTAAATAGTCTTGATCTCGCAGGTGTGAGATTGCTGAGTCCTCGTGACTCACTAGATACTTCCAACACAGTTGCAGGTGCCGACGATACCAGTGCAGATGACGCAACTGAGCTCAAGTGGGAGTTCGACGAGGAACGTGGTCGTTACTATGTTTCTTTTCCTGATGATCAGTAGTGGAGCCCAGTTGGGACGATCGGGGATCTAGCATTTGGGGTTATCTTTTGGATTTGACCGTAGTCGGTCTATGTGTGAACTCTGATTGATGTATGATTTATTTATGTATTGTGTGAAGTGGCGATTGTAAGCCAACTCTTTATCCCATTCTTGTTCATTACATGGGATTGTGTGAAGATGACCCTTCTTGCGACAAAACCACAATACGGTTATGCCTCTAAGTCGTGCCTCGACACATGGGAGATATAGCCGCATCATGGGCGTTACACGCGCGTAGCCTCCTACTGGATTGATACCTTGGTTCTCAAAAACTGAGGGAAATACTTACGCTACTTTGCTGCATCACCCTTTCCTCTTCAAGGGAAAACCAACGCAGTGCTCAAGAGGTAGCAAGAAGGATTTCTGGCGCCGTTGCCGGGGAGGTCTACGCAAAAGTCAACATACCAAGTACCCATCACAATCCCTTATCTCCCACACTACATTATTTGCCATTTGCCTCTCGTTTTCCTCTCCCCCACTTCACCTTTGCCATTTTATTCGCCCTCTCTTTTCCGTTTGCCTCTTTTCCGTTTGCTTGCCTTGCCGTCTTGGCTAGTCCTTTATCTTCTCCGTTGTCTCCCGAAAATGAAGTTCTCAATTTTAAACAAAGGGAGGGAGAAAATCTAAAAGACGCTTGGTATAGAATTTGCAATGCTCAAAATAGACCTGCCAGGAAGCAATCTACTTCCGTTCTTCTCCGCAATTTTTATGTAGGCGCTAATCCTTGGTATAGATATATTCTTGATACCATTACCGGAGGGAATTTCTTGGGTAGCCATACTTTTGACTCTTATAATGCTATGATAGATTTATTTGGCTCACCACCTCTTTTGGTTAATGGAACTATGTTAACTTTGGAGCATGTAATGCAAAGACTTGAAATTATTGAAAATAAAGTTGCTACCGTAGAGTTAATTGAAAATCTGGATAAAAAGATCCACAACCAAATTACCCAATATGGATCTAAGGTAGGAGTCACTTTGAAAAATATTATGGAGAAGGAACCCATAGTTAATGAGAGAATAAATCAAGATTCCACTAGAATCGATAAACTTGAGGGTATCATTACCAACTTGGGAACCGCTTTTTCTTCCATAAAGAATACTCCAAGTCCTCCAACTAAAATTGCCAAGCTTATGTATGTTCCTAAAAGTAAGGGTGAATCCTCTAGTAAGGAAACTGCGGATCTTAAATCTATAAGTATCCATCCCAATCTTTTTGCTATCATTAAGGAACCATTTGCTACAAATGAATTTTTCGATCTTGTTCCTAGAAGCTTGATAATTAATAAAAAGAAAGAAACTCTAAAGGGTGATAGATGTCTTATTGAAGAATTGCCTACTAAAGATGGCAACACCTAGGTCTATCCTTGCTTTTATGCCTAGCTAGGGGCATTAAACGATAGCGCTTGTTGGGAGGCAACCCAATTTTATTTTTATTTTTTTGCTTTTTGATTCTGTTTAGGAATAAATATTTGTTCTAGCCTCTGGTTAGATTTGTTTTTATGTTTTAATTAGTGTTTGTGCCAAGTTAAACCTATAGGATCTTCTTGGATGATAGTTATTTGATCTTGCTGTAATTTCCAGAAACTTTCTGTTCACGAAAATAATTGTTAAAAATCACCAGAACGTGATAAAATACTGATTCCAATTGCTGCTGATCAATAAACAAATTTTCTAGATCTTCCTATTTTGGCTGATTTTTTGGAGTTCCAGAAGTTTGCGTTAGTTACAGATTACTACAGACTGTTCTGTTTTTGACAGATTCTGTTTTTCGTGTGTTGTTTGCTTATTTTGATGAATCTATGGCTAGTAAAAGAGTTTATAAACCATAGAGAAGTTGGAATACAGTAGGTTTAACACCAATATAAATAAAGAATGAGTTAATTACAGTACCTTGAAGTGGTCTTTTGTTTTCTTTCGCTAACAGAGCTCACGAGATTTTCTGCTGAGTTTTGTGTTGTGAAGTTTTCATGTTTTGGGTGAAAGATTAGATGGATTATGGAACAAGGAGTGGCAAGAGCCTAAGCTTGGGGATGTCCATGGCACCCCCAAGATAATCTAAGGACACAAAAAAGCCAAAGCTTGGGGATGCCCCAGAAGGCATCCACTCTTTCGTCTACTTCCATCGGTAACTTTACTTGGAGCTATATTTTTATTCACCACATGATATGTGTTTTGCTTGGACCGTCTTGTATGATTTGAGTCTTTGCTTTTTAGTTTACCACAATCATCCTTGCTGTACACACCTTTTGAGAGAGCCATACATGATTTGGAATTTGTTAGAATACTCTACGTGCTTCGCTTATATCTTTTGAGTTATATAGTTTTGCTCTAGTGCTTCACTTATATCTTTTAGAGCACGGTGGTGGATTTGTTTTATAGAAACTATTGATCTCTCATGCTTCACTTAGATAATTTTGAGAGTCTTAAATAGCATGGTAATTTGCTTAAATAATCCTAATATGCTTGGTATTCAAGATAGTAAAAGAAAAGTTCTTATGAGTGTGTTGAATACTAAGAAAAGTTTGATGCTTGATAATTGTTTTGAGATATAAAGATGGTGATATTAGAGTCATGCTAGTTGAGTAGTTGTGAATTTGAGAGATACTTGTGTTAAAGTTTGTGATTCCCGTAGCATGCACGTATGGTGAACCGTTATGTGATGAAGTCGGAGCATAATTTATTTATTGATTGTCTTCCTTATGAGTGGCGGTCGGGGACGAGCGATGGTCTTTTCCTACCAATATATCCCCCTAGGAGCATGCGCGTAATACTTTGCTTTGATAACTTGTAGATTTTCACAATAAGTATATGAGTTCTTTATGACTAATGTTGAGTCCATCGATTATACGCACCCTTCTCCCACCATAGCTAGCCTCTCTAATACCGCACACTTTTCGCCGGTATCATACACCGACCATAAACCTTCGTCAAAACAGCCACCATACCTACCTATCATGGAATTTCCATAGCCATTCCGAGATATATTGCCATGCAACTTTCCACCGTTCCGTTTATTATGACACGCTCCATCATTGTCATATTGCTTTGCATGATCATGTAGTTGACATCGTATTTGTGGCAAAGCCACCGTTCATAATTCTTTCATACATGTCACTCTTGATTCATTGCATATCCCGGTACATCGTCGGAGCATTCATATAGAGCCATATTTTGTTCTAAGTATCGAGTTGTAATTGTTGAGTTGTAAGAAAATAAAAGTGTGATGATCTTCATTTTTAGAGCATTGTCCCAAGTGAGGAAAAGGATGATGGAGACTATGATTCCTCCACAAGTCGGGATGAGACTCCGGACGAAAAAAAAAGAGGCCATAAAAAAGGGAAAGGCCCAAATAAAAAAATGATAGAAAAAGAGAGTAGGGACAATGTTACTATCCTTTTACCACACTTGTGCTTCAAAGTAGCACCATGATCTTAATGATAGAGAGTCTCTCATTTTTCACTTTCATATACTAGTGGGAATTTTTCATTATAGAACTTGGCTTGTATATTCCAATGATGGCCTTCCTCAAAATGCCCTAGGTCTTCGTGAGCAAGCGAGTTGGATGCACACCCACTTAGTTTCTTTTGTTGAGCTTTCATATACTTATAGCTCTAGTGCATCCGTTGCATGGCAATCCCTACTCACTCACATTGATATCTATTGATGGGCATCTCCATAGCCCGTTGATACGCCTAGTTGATGTGAGACTATCTTCTCCCTTTTTGTCTTCTCCACAACCACCATTCTATTCCACATATAGTGCTATGTCCATGGCTCACGCTCATGTATTGCCTGAAGATTGGAAAAGTTTGAGAATGTCAAAAGTATGAAACAATTGCTTGGCTTGTCATCGGGGTTGTGCATGATTTAAATACTTTGTGTGGTGAAGATAGAGCATAGCCAGACTATATGATTTTGTAGGGATACCTTTCTTTGGCCATGTTATTTTGAGAAGACATAATTGCTTTGTTAGTATGCTTGAAGTATTATTATTTTTATGTCAATATTAAACATTTGTCTTGAATCTTTCGGATCTGAATATTCATACCACAATTAAGAAGAATTACATTGAAATTATCCCAAGTAGCACTCCGCATCAAAAATTCTGTTTTTATCATTTACCTACTCGAGGACGAGCAGGAATTAAGCTTGGGGATGCTTGATACGTCTCCAATGTATCTATAATTTTTTATTGCTCCATGCTATATTATCTACTGTTTTGGACATTATTGGGCTTTATTATTCACTTTTATATTATTTTTGGGACTAACCTATTAACCGGAGGCCCAGCCCAGAATTGCTGTTTTTTTTCTATTTCAGAGTTTCGCAGAAAAGGAATATCAAACGGAGTCCAAACGGAATGAAACCTTCGGGAACGTGATTTTCAGAACGAACAAGATCCAGGAGACTTGGACCCTACGTCATGAAATAAAGGAGGAGGCCACGAGGTAGGGGTGCGCCTACCCCCCCCCCCCCCAGGGCGCGCCCTCCACCCTCGTGGGCCCCCTATTGCTCCACCGACGTACTCCTTCCTCCTATATATACCTACGTACCCCCAAACGATCAGAGACGGAGCCAAAAACCTAATTCCACCGCCGCAACCTTCTGTACCCATGAGATCCCATCTTGGGGCCTGTTCCGGAGCTCCGCCAGAGGGGGCATCGATCACAGAGGGCTTCTACATCATCACCATAGCCCCTTCGATGAAGTGTGAGTAGTTTACCTTAGACCTTCGGGTCCACAGTTAGTAGCTAGATGGCTTCTTCTCTCTTTTTGGATCTCAATACAATGTTCTCCCCCTCTCTCGTGGAGATCTATTCGATGTAATCTTCTTTTGCGGTGTGTTTGTTGAGACCGATGAATCGTGGGTTTATGATCAAGTTTATCTATGAACAATATTTGAATCTTCTCTGAATTCTTTTATGTATGATTGGTTATCTTCGCAAGTCACTTCGAATTATCAGTTTGGTTTGGCCTACTAGATTGATCTTTCTTGCAACGGGAGAAGTGCTTAGCTTTGGGTTCAATCTTGCGGTGTCCTTTCCCAGTGACAGTAGGGGCAGCAAGGCACGTATTGTATTGTTGCCATCGAGGATAACAAGATGGGGTTTTTATCATATTGCATGAATTTATCCCTCTACATCATGTCATCTTGCTTAAGGCGTTACTCTGTTTTTGTGAGCTTAATACTCTAGATCCATGCTGGATAGCGGTCGATGAGTGGAGTAATAGTAGTAGATGAAGGCAGGAGTCGGTCTACTTGTCTCAGACGTGATGCCTATATACATGATCATACGTGCATATTCTCATAACTATGCTCAATTCTGCCAATTGCTCAACAGTAATTTGTTCACCCACCGTAAAATACTTATGCTCTCGAGAGAAGCCACTAGTGAAACCTATGGCCCCGGGGTCTATCTTCATCATATTAATCTTCCAACACTTAGTTATTTCCTTTGCTTTTTACTTTGCTTTTATTTTACTTTGCATCTTTATCACAAAAATACCAAAAATATTATCCTATCATATCTATCCGATCTCACTCTCGTAAGTGACCGTGTAGGGATTGACAACCCCTTGTCGCGTTGGTTGCGAGGATTTATTTGTTTTGTGTAGGTGCGAGGGACTCGCGCGTAGCCTCCTACTGGATTGATACCTTGGTTCTCAAAAACTGAGGTAAATACTTACGCTACTTTGCTGCATCACCCTTTCCTCTTCAAGGGAAAACCAACGCAGTGCTCAAGAGGTAGCATGGAGCGAGCAACTGATTTGTTGGAGATCATACATACTGATGTAGGTGGTCCAATGAATGTTGAGGCTCGCGGCGGGTATCGTTATTTTCTCACCTTCACAGATGATTTGAGCAGATATGGGTATATCTACTTAGTGAAACATAAGTCTGAAACATTTGAATACTTCAAAGAATTTCAGAGTGAAGTGGAAAATCATCGTAACAAGAAAATATAGTTTCTACGATCGGATCGTGGAGGAGAATATTTGAGTTACGAGTTTGGTCTACATTTGAAACAATGCGGAATAGTTTCGCAACTCACGCCACCCGGAACACCACAGCGTAATGGTGTGTCCGAACGTCGTAATCGTACTTTTCTAGATATGCTGCGATCTATGATGTCTCTTACTGATTTACCGCTACCGTTTTGGGGTTATGCTTTAGAGACGGCTGCATTCACGTTAAATAGGGCACCATCGAAATCCGTTGAGATGACGCCTTATGAACTGTGGTTTGGCAAGAAACCAAAGTTGTCATTTCTTAAAGTTTGGGGCTGCGATGCTTATGTGAAAAAGCTTCAATCTGATAAGCTCGAACCCAAATCGGAGAAATGTGTCTTCATAGGATACCTAAAGGAAACTGTTGGGTACACCTTCTATCACAGATCCGAAGGCAAGACATTCGTTGCCAAGAATGGAATCTTTCTAGAGAAGGAGTTTCTCTCGAAAGAAGTGAGTGGGAGGAAAGTAGAACTTGATGAGGTAACTGTACCTGCTCCCTTATTGGAAAGTAGTTCATCACAGAAACCGGTTCCTGTGACACCTACACCAATTAGTGAGGAAGCTAATGATATCGATCATGAAACTTCAGATCAAGTTACTACTGAACCTCGTAGGTCAACCAGAGTAAGATCCGCACCAGAGTGGTACGGTAATCCTATTCTGGAGGTCATGTTACTTGACCAAGGTGAACCTACGAACTATGAAGAAGCGATGGTGAGCCCAGATTCCGAAAAATGGCTTGAGGCCATGAAATCTGAGATGGGATCCATGTATGAGAACAAAGTGTGGACTTTGGATGACTTGCCCGATGATCAGCAAGCCATTGAGAATAAATGGATCTTCAAGAAGAAGACTGACGCTGACGGTAATGTTACTGTCTATAAAGCTCGACTTGTTGCAAAAGGTTTTCGACAAGTTCAAGGGATTGACTACGATGAGACTTTCTCACCTGTAGCGATGCTTAAGTCTGTCCGAATCATGTTAGCAATTGCTGCATTTTATGATTATGAAATTTCACAAACGGATGGCAAAACTGCATTCCAGAATGGATTTCTGGAAGAAGAGTTGTATATGATGCAACCAGAAGGTTTTGTCGATCCAAAGCGAGCTAACAAAGTGTGCAAGCTCCAGCGATCCATTTATGGACTGGTGCAAGCCTCTGGGAGTTGGAATAAACGTTTTGATAGTGTGATCAAAGCATATGGTTTTATACAGACTTTTGGAGAAGCATGTATTTACAAGAAAGTGAGTGGGAGCTCTGTAGCATTTCTGATATTATATGTGGATGACATCTTGCTGATTGGAAATGATATAGAATTTCTTGATAGCATAAAAGGATACTTGAATAAAAGTTTTTCAATGAAAGACCTCGGTGAAGCTGCTTACATATTAGGCATCAAGATCTATAGAGATAGATCAAGACACTTGATAGGACTTTCACAAAGAACATACCTTGACAAAGTTTTGAAGAAGTTCAAAATGGATGAAGCAAAGAAAGGGTTCTTGCCTGTGTTACAAGGTGTGAAGTTGAGTCAGACTCAATGCCCGACCTCTGCAGAAGATAGAGAGAAAATGAAAGATGTTCCCTATGCTTCAGCCATAGGCTCTATCATGTATGCAATGTTGTGTACCAGACCTGATGTGTGTCTTGCTATTAGCCTAGCAGGGAGGTACCAAAGTAATCCAGGAGTGGATCACTGGACAGCGGTCGAGAACATCCTGAAATACCTGAAAAGGACTAAGGATATGTTTCTCGTTTATGGAGGTGACAAAGAGCTAGTCGTAAATGGTTACGTCGATGCAAGCTTGGACACTGATCCGGATGATTCTAAATCGCAAACCGGATACGTGTTTACATTGAACGATGGAGCTGTCAGTTGGTGCAGTTCTAAACAAAGCGTCGTGGCGGGATCTACGTGTAAAGAAGAGTACATAGCTGCTTCAGAAGCAGCAAATGAAGGAGTCTGGATGAAGGAGTTCATATCCGATCTAGGTGTCATACCTAGTGCATCGGGTCCAATGAAAATCTTTTGTGACAATACTGGTGCAATTGCCTTGGCAAAAGAATCCAGATTTCACAAGAGGACCAAGCACATCAAGAGACGCTTCAATTCCATCCGGGACCAAGTCCAGGTGGGAGACATAGAGATTTGCAAGATACATACGGATCTGAATGTTGCAGACCCGTTGAATAAGCCTCTTCCACGAGCAAAACATGATCAGCACCAAAACTCCATGGGTGTTAGAATCATTACTGTGTAATCTAGAATATTGACTCTGGTGCAAGTGGGAGACTAAAGGAAATATGCCCTAGAGGCAATAATAAAGTTATTATTTATTTCCTCATATCATGATAAATGTTTATTATTCATGCTAGAATTGTATTAACCGGATACATAATACATGTGTGAATACATAGACAAACATAGTGTCACTAGTATGCCTCTACTTCACTAGCTCGTTAATCGAAGATGGTTAAGTTTCCTAGCCATGGACATGAGTTGTCATTTGATTAATGGGATCACATCATTAGGAGAATGATGTGATTGACTTGACACATTCCGTTAGCTTAGCACTTGATCGTTTAGTATGTCGCTATTGCTTTCTTCATGACTTATACATGTTCCTATGACTATGAGATTATGCAACTCCTGTTTACCGGAGGAACACTTTGTGTGCTACCAAACATCACAACGTAACTGGGTGATTAAGAAGGTACTCTACAGGTGTCTCCGAAGGTAACTGGGTTGGCGTATTTCGAGATTAGGATTTGTCACTCCGATTGTCGGAGAGGTATCTCTGGGCCCTCTCGGTAATGCACATCACATTAAGCCTTGCAAGCATTGTGACTAATGAGTTAGTTGCGAGATGATGTATTACGGAACGAGTAAAGAGACTTGCCGGTAATGAGATTGAACTAGGTATTGAGATACCGACGATCGAATCTCGGGCAAGTAACATACCAATGACAAAGGGAACAACGTATGTTGTTATGCGGTTTGACCGATAAAGATCTTCGTAGAATATGTAGGAGCCAATATGAGCATCCAGGTTCCGCTATTGGTTATGGACCGGAGACGTGTCTTGGTCATGTCTACATAGTTCTCGAACCCGTAGGGTCCGCAAGTTAGATGACGATCGGTATTATGAGTTTTGTGTTTTGATGTACCGAAGGTAGTTCGGAGTCTCGGATATGATCACGGACATGACGGGGAGTCTCTAAATGGTCGAGACATAAAGATTGATATATTGGACGACTATGTTTGGACACCGGAATGGTTTCGGGGAGTTTCGGACACATACCGGAGTACCGGGGAGTTACCGGAATCCCCCGGGGAGACTAATGGGCCTATTGGGCCCTAGTGGAGAAGAGGAGGGGCGGCCAAGGGCAGCCGCGCGCCCCCTTCCGCCTGTTGGAAATATGCCCTAGAGGCAATAATAAAATGGTTATTACTGTATTTCCTTGTTCATGATAATTGTCTATTGTTCATGCTATAATTGTATTAACTGGAAACCGTAATACATGTGTGAATACATAGACCACAACATGTCCCTAGTAAGCCTCTAGTTGACTAGCTCGTTGATCAATAGATGGTTATGGTTTCCTGACCATGGACATTGGTTGTCATTGATAACGGGATCACATCATTAGGAGAATGATGTGATGGACAAGACCCAGTCCTAAGCATAGCACAAGATCGTGTAGTTTGTTTGCTAGAGCTTTTCTAATGTCAAGTATCATTTCCTTAGACCATGAGATTGTGCAACTCCCGGATACCGTAGGAATGCTTTGGGTGTACCAGACGTCAAAACGTAACTGGGTGGCTATAAAGGTGCACTACAGGTATCTCCGAAAGTGTCTGTTGGGTTGGCACGAATCGAGACTGGGATTTGTCACTCCGTATGACGGAGAGGTATCTCTAGGCCCACTCGGTAATGCATCATCATAATGAGCTCAATGTGACTAAGGAGTTAGCCACGGGATCATGCGTTATGGTACGAGTAAAGTGACTTGTGAAGGAAATATGCCCTAGAGGCAATAATAAAGTATTATATATTTCCTTATATCATGATAAATGTTTATTATTCATGCTAGAATTGTATTAACCGGAAACATAATACATGTGTGAATACATAGACAAACAGAGTGTCACTAGTATGCCTCTACTTGACTAGCTCATTAATCAAAGATGGTTATGTTTCCTAGCCATAGACATATGTTGTCATTTGATTAACGAGATCACCTCATTAGGAGAATGACATGATTGACTTGACCCATTCCGTTAGCTTAGCACTCGATCGTTTACTATGTTGCTATTGCTTTCTTCATGACTTATACATGTTCCTATGACTATGAGATTATGCAACTCCCGTTTACCGGAGGAACACTTTGTGTGCTACCAAACGTCACAACGTAAATGGGTGATTATAAAGGTGCTCTACAGGTGTCTCCAAAGGTACTTGTTGGGTTGGCGTATTTTGAGATTAGGATTTGTCACTCCGATTGTCGGAGAGGTATCTCTGGGCCCACTCGGTAATGCACATCACTATAAGCCTTGCAAGCATTGTGACTAATGAGTTAGTTGCGGGATGATGTGTTACGGAACGAGTAAAGAGACTTGCCGGTAACGAGATTGAACTAGGTATCGAGATACCGACGATCGAATCTCGGGCAAGTAACATACCGATGGTAAAGGGAACAACGTATGTTGTTATGCGGTCTGACCGATACAGATCTTCGTAGAATATGTGGGAGCCAATATGGGTATCCAGGTCCCGCTATTGGTTATTGACCGGAGACGTGTCTCGGTCATGTCTACATAGTTCTCGAACCCGTAGGGTCCGCACGCTTAAAGTTACGATGACAGTTTTATTATGAGTTTATGTATGTTGCTGTACCGAAGGAGTTCGGAGTTCCGGATGAGATCGGGGACATGCCGAGGAGTCTCGAAATGGTCGAGACGTAAAGATCGATATATTGGACGACTATATTCGGACTTCGGAAAGGTTCCGAGTGATTCGGGTATTTTTCGGAGTACTGGAGAGTTACGGGAATACGTATTGGGCATTATTGGGCCATACGGGAAAGAAGGAAAAGGGCCTCAAGGGTGGCCACACCCCTCCCCTTGGTCTGGTCCGAATTGGACTAGGGAAAGGGGGCGCCCCCTTCCTTCCTTCTCTTTTTCCCTTCCTCTTTTCCTATTCCTTATGGGAGGAGGAATCCTACTAGGACTAGGGAGTCCTAGTAGGACTCCACACTTGGTGCGCCCCTTCCTAGGGCCGGCCTCCTCCTCCCTTACTCCTTTATATACGGGGGCAGGCGGGGCACCCCAGAGACACAACAATTGATCCTTGAGATCTCTTAGCCGTGTGCGGTGCCCCCTCCACCATATTACACCTCGATAATACCGTTGCGGAGCTTAGGCGAAGCCCTGCGCCGGTGGAACATCATCATCGTCACCACGCCGTCGTGCTGACGAAACTCTCCCTCAACACTCGGCTGGATCGGAGTTCGAAGGACGTCATCGAGCTGAATGTGTGTAGAACTCGGAGGTGCCATGCGTTCGGTACTTGATTGGTCGGATCGTGAAGACGTACGACTACATCAACCGCGTTGTGATAACGCTTCCGCTGTCGGTCTACGAGGGTACGTGGACAACACTCTCCCCTCTCGTTGCTATGCATCACCATGATCTTGCGTGTGCGTAGGAATTTTTTTGAAATTACTACGTTCCCCAACAGTGGAACCCGAGCCTGGTTTTATGCGTTGATGTTATGCACGAGTAGAACACAAGTGAGTTGTGGGCGATATAAGTCATACTGCTTACCAGCATGTCATACTTTGGTTCAGCGGTATTGTGAGATGAAGCGGCCCGGACCGACATTACGCGTACGCTTACGCGAGACTGGTTTCACCGTTGCGAGCACTCGTTGCTTAAAGGTGACTGGCGGGTGTCTGTCTCTCTCACTTTAGTTGAACCGAGTGTGGCTACGCCCGGTCCTTGCGAAGGTTAAAACAACACCAACTTGACAAACTATCGTTGTGGTTTGATGCGTAGGTAAGAACGGTTCTTGCTAAGCCCGTAGCAGCCACGTAAAATATGCAACAACAAAGTAGAGGACGTCTAACTTGTTTTTGCAGGGCATGTTGTGATGTGATATGGTCAAGACATGATGTGATATAATGTGTTGTATGAGATGATCATGTTTTGTAACCGAGTTATCGGCAACTGGCAGGAGCCATATGGTTGTCGCTTTATTGTATGAGATGCAATCGCCATGTAAAAGTTTTACTTTATCACTAAGCGGTAGCGATAGTCGTAAAAGCAATAAGTTGGTGAGACGACAACGATGCTACGATGAAGATCAAGGTGTCGCGCCGGTGACGATGGTGATCATGACGGTGCTTCGGAGATGGAGATCACAAGCACGGTGCTTCGGAGATGGAGATCACAAGCACAAGATGATGACGGCCATATCATATCACTTATATTGATTGCATGTGATGTTAATCCTTTATGCATCATATCTTGCTTTGATTGACGGTAGCATTATAAGATGATCTCTCACTAAAATTTCAAGATAAAAGTGTTCTCCCTGAGTATGCACCGTTGCAAAAGTTCTTCGTGCTGAGACACCACGTGTTAATCGGGTGTGATAGGCTCTACGTTCAAATACAACGGGTGCAAAACAGTTGCACACGCGGAATACTCAGGTTAAACTTGACGAGCCTAGCATATACAGATATGGCCTCGGAACACAGAGACCGAAAGGTCGAGCGTGAATCATATAGTAGATATGATCAACATAGTGATGTTCACCATTGAAACTACTCCATCTCACGTGTTAATCGGACATGGTTTAGTTGCTTTGGATCACGTAATCACTTAGATGATTAGAGGGATGTCTATCTAAATGGGAGTTCTTAAGTAATATGATTAATTGAACTTAAATTTATCATGAACTTAGTCCTGATAGTATTTTGCAAATTATGTTGTAGATCAATAGCTCGGGTTGTTGCTTCCCTGTGTTTATTTCTGATATGTTCCTAGAGAAAAATTATGTTGAAAAATGTTAGTAGCAAAGATGCGGATTGGATCCGTGATCTGAGGATTATCCTCATTGCTGCACAGAAAAATTATGTCCTTGATGCACCGCTAGGTGACAGACCTATTGCAGGAGCAGATGCAGACGTTATGAACGTTTGGCTAGCTCAATATGATGACTACTTGATAGTTTAGTGCACCATGCTTAACGGCTTAGAATCGGGACTTCAAAGACGTTTGAACGTCATGGACCATATAAGATGTTCCAGGAGTTGAAGTTAATATTTCAAGCAAATACCCGAGTTGAGAGATATGAAGTCTCCAACAAGTTCTATGGCTAAAAGATGGAGGAGAATCGCTCAACTAGTGAGCATGTGCTCAGATTGTCTGGGTACTACAATCGCTTGAATCAAGTGGGAGTTAATCTTCCAGATAAAATAGTGATTGACAGAATTCTCTAGTCACCATCACCAAGTTAGTAGAACTTCGTGATGAACTATAATATGCAAGGGATGACGAAAGTAATTCCCGAGCTCTTCGTGATGCTGAAATCGACGAAGGTAGAAATCAAGAAAAACATCAAGTGTTGATGGTTAACAAGACAACTAGTTTCAAGAAAAGCGCAAAGGGAAGAAGGGGAACTTCAAAAAGAATGGCAAGCAAGTTGCTACTCAAGTGAAGAAGCCCAAGTCTGTACCTAAGCCTGAGACTAAGTGCTTCTACTGCAAAGGGACTGGTCACTGGAGGCGGAACTGCCCCAAGTATTTGGTGGATAAGAATGATGGCAAAGTGAACAAAGGTATATTGGATATACATGTTATTGATGTGTACTTACTAGTGTTTATAGCAACCCCTCGGTATTTGATACTGGTTTAGTTGCTAAGAGTAGTAACTCGAAACGGGAGTTGCAGAATAAACAGAGACTAGTAAAAGGCGAGGTGACGATGTGTGTTGGAAGTAGTTCCAAGATTGATATGATCATCATCGCACACTCCCTGTACTTTCGGGATTAGTGTTGAAACTAAATAAGTGTTATTTGGTGTTTGCGTTGAGCATGAATATGATTTGATCATGTTTATTGCAATACGGTTATTCATCTAAGTTAGAGAACAATTGTTGTTCTGTTTACATGAATAAAAACCTTCTATGGTCATACACACCAACGAAAATGGTTTGTTGGATCTCGATTGTAGTGATACACATATGCATAATATTGAAGCCAAAAGATGCAAAGTTAATAATGATAGTGCAACTTATTTGTGGCACTGCCGTTTAGGTCATATTGATGTAAAGCGCATGAAGAAACTCCATACTGATGGGATTTGGGAATCACTTGATGCTTGCGAACCGTGCCTCATGGGCAAGATGACTAAAACGCCGTTCTCCGGAACTATGGAGAGAGCAACAGATTTGTTGGAAATCATACATACAGATGTATGTGGTCCGATGAATATTGAGGCTCGTAGCAGGTATCATTATTTTCTGACCTTCACAGATGATTTGAGCAGATATGGGTATATCTCCTTAATGAAACAGAAGTCTGAAACATTTGAAAAGTTCATATAATTTCAGACTGAAGCGGAAAATCATCGGAACAAGAAAATAAAGTTTCTACGATCTGATCGTGGAGAAGAGTATTTGAGTTACGAGTTTGGCCTTCAGTTAAAACAATGTGAAATAGTTTCGCTACTCACGCCACCTGGAACACCACAGCATAATGGTGTGTCCGAACGTCATAACCGTACTTTATTGGATATAGTGCAATCTATGATGTCTCTTACCAATTTACCACTATCGTTTTGGGGTTATGCATTAGAGACAGCTGCATTCACGTTAAATAGGGCACCATCAAAATCCGTTGAGACGACGCCTTATGAACTGAGGTTTAGCAAGAAACCAAAGTTGTCGTTTCTTAAAAGTTTGGGGTTGCGATGCTTATGTGAAAATGTTTCGTCCTGATAAGCTCAAACCCAAATCGGAGAAATGTGTCTTCATAGGATACCCAAAGGAGACAGTTGGGTACACCTTCTATCACAGATCCGAAGGCAAGACATTCGTTGCTAAGAATGGATCCTTTCTAGAGAAGGAGTTTCTCTCGAAAGAAGTGAGTGGGAGGAAAGTAGAACTTGATGAGGTAACTGTACCTGCTCTCTTATTGGAAAGTAGTTCATCACAGAAATCTGTTTCTGCGACACCTACACCAAGTAGTGAGGAAGTTAATGATAATGATCATGAAACTTCAGATCAAGTTATTACTGAACTTCGTAGGTCAACTAGATCAAGATCCGCACCAGAGTGGTACGGTAATCCTGTTCTGGAGGTCATGAACTATGAAGTACCTACGAACTATGAAGAAGCGATGGTGAGCCCAGATTCCGCAAAATGGCTTGAGGCCATGAAATCTGAGATGAGATCCATGTATGAGAACAAAGTGTGGACTTTGGTTGACTTGCCCGATGATCGGCAAGCAATTGAGAATAAATGGATCTTCAAGAGGAAGACGGACGCTGATAGTAGTGTTACTATCTACAAAGCTAGACTTGTCGGAAAAAGGTTTTTGACAAAGTTCAAGGTGTTGACTACGATGAGATTTTCTCACTCGCAGCGATGCTTAAGTCTATCCGAACCATGTTAGCAATTGTCGCATTTTATGAAATCTGGCAAATGGATAAACAAAACTGCATTCCTTAATGGATTTATTAAAGAAGAGTTGTATATGATGCAACCAGAAGGTTTTGTCAATCCTAAAGGTGCTAACAAAATATGCAAGCTCCAGCGATCCATCTATGGACTGGTGCAAGCATCTCGGAGTAGGAATATACGCTTTGATAAGTTGATCAAAGGATATAGTTTTATACAGACTTGCGATGAAGCCTGTATTTACAAGAAAGTGAGTGGGAGCACTACAGCATTTCTGATAAGTATATGTGAATGACATATTGTTAATCAGAAATAATGTAGAATTATTCTGCAAAGCATAAAGGAGTGTTTGAAAGGAGTTTTTCAAAGATAGACCTCGGTGAAGCTGCTTACATATTGAGCATCAAGATTTATAGAGATAGATGAAGACGCTTGATAAGTTTTTCAATGAGTACATACCTTAACAAGATTTTGAAGTAGTTCAAAATAGAACAGCCAAAGAAAGAGTTCTTGCCTGTGTTACAAGGTGTGAAATTGAGTAAAAGACTCAAAGCCCGACCACGGCAGAAGATAGAAAAAGAATGAAAGTCATTCCCTATGCCTCGGCCATAGGTTCTATAAAGTATGCCATGCTGTGTACCAGATCTATTGTATACCCTACACTGATTTTGGCAAGGGAGTACAATAGTGATCTAGGAGTAGATCACTAGACAACGGTCAAAATTATCCTTAGTGGAATAAGGATATGTTTCTCGATTATGGAAGTGACAAAAGGTTCATCGTAAAAGGTTACGTCGATGAAAGTTTTGACACTAATCTAGATGACTCTTAGTCTCGGTCTAGATACATATTGAAAGTGGGAGCAATTAGCTAGAGTAGCTCCGTGCAGAGTATTGTAGACATAGAATATTTGCAAAATACATACGGCTCTGAATGTGGCAGACTCGTTAACTAAACTTCTCTCACAAGCAAAACATGATCACACCTTAGTACTCTTTGGGTGTTAATCACATAGCGATGTGAACTAGATTATTGACTCTAGTAAACCCTTTGAGTGTTGGTCACATAGAGATGTGAACTATGGGTCTTAATCACATGGTGATGTGAATTATTGATGTTAAATCACATGGTGATGTGAACTAGATTATTGACTCTAGTGCAAGTGGGAGACTGAAGGAAATATGCCCTAGAGGCAATAATAAAGTATTATATATTTCCTTATATCATGATAAATGTTTATTATTCATGCTAGAATTGTATTAACCGGAAACATAATACATGTGTGAATACATAGACAAACAGAGTGTCACTAGTATGCCTCTACTTGACTAGCTCATTAATCAAAGATGGTTATGTTTCCTAGCCATAGACATATGTTGTCATTTGATTAACGAGATCACCTCATTAGGAGAATGACGTGATTGACTT
Source organism: Aegilops tauschii subsp. strangulata (assembly GCF_002575655.3). Classification (NCBI taxonomy): domain Eukaryota; kingdom Viridiplantae; phylum Streptophyta; class Magnoliopsida; order Poales; family Poaceae; genus Aegilops; species Aegilops tauschii. The sequence goes on from NC_053039.3 coordinate 9,300,380, forward strand.
GACCCATTCCGTTAGCTTAGCACTCGATCGTTTAGTATGTTGCTATTGCTTTCTTCATGACTTATACATGTTCCTATGACTATGAGATTATGCAACTCCCGTTTACCGGAGGAACACTTTGTGTGCTACCAAACGTCACAACGAAAATGAGTTATTATAAAGGTGCTCTACAGGTGTCTCCAAAGGTACTTGTTGCGTTGGCGTATTTCGAGATTAGGATTTGTCACTCCGATTGTCGGAGAGGTATCTCTGGGCCCACTCGGTAATGCACATCACTATAAGCCTTGCAAGCATTTTGACTAATGAGTTAGTTGCGGGATGATGTGTTACGGAACGAGTAAAGAGACTTGCCGGTAACGAGATTGAACTAGGTATCGAGATACCGACGATCGAATCTCGGGCAACTAACATACCGATGACAAAGGGAACAACGTATGTTGTTATGCGGTCTGACCGATAAAGATCTTCGTAGAATATGTGGGAGCCAATATGGGCATCCAGGTCCCGCTATTGGTTATTGACCGGAGACGTGTCTCGGTCATGTCTACATAGTTCTCGAACCCGTAGGGTCCGCACGCTTAAAGTTACGATGACAGTTTTATTATGAGTTTATGTATGTTGATGTACCGAAGGAGTTCGGAGTCCCGGATGAGATCGGGGACATGACGAGGAGTCTCGAAATGGTCGAGACGTAAAGATCGATATATTGGACGACTATATTCGGACTTCGGAAAGGTTCCGAGTGATTCGGGTATTTTTCGGAGTACCGGAGAGTTACGGAAATACGTATTGGGCCTTATTGGGCCATACGGGAAAGAAGGAAAAGGGCCTCAAGGGTGGCCACACCCCTCCCCTTGGTCTGGTCCGAATTGGACTAGGGAAAGGGGGCGCCCCCTTCCTTCCTTCTCTTTTTCCCTTCCTCTTTTCCTATTCCTTATGGGAGGTGGAATCCTAATAAGACTAGGGAGTCCTAGTAGGACTCCACCCTTGGTGCGCCCCTTCCTAGGGCCGGCCTCCTCCTCCCTTGCTCCTTTATATACGGGGGCAGGGGGGCACCCCAGAGACACAACAATTGATCCTTGAGATCTCTTAGCCGTGTGCGGTGCCCCCCTCCATCATATTACACCTCGATAATACCGTTGCGGAGCTTAGGCGAAGCCCTGCGCCGGTGGAACATCATCATCGTCACCACGCCGTCGTGCTGACGAAACTCTCCCTCAACACTCGGCTGGATCGGAGTTCGAAGGACGTCATCGAGCTGAACGTGTGTAGAACTCGGAGGTGCCGTGCGTTCGGTACTTGATCGGTCGGATCGTGAAGACATACGACTACATCAACCGCGTTGTGATAACGCATCCGCTGTCGGTCTACGAGGGTACGTGGACAACACTCTCCCCTCTCGTTGCTATGCATCACCATGATCTTGCGTGTGCGTAGGAAATTTTTTGAAATTACTACGTTCCCCAACAACTTGCCGGTAACGAGATTGAACAAGGTATTGTGATACCGACGATCGAATCTCGGGCAAGTAATGTACCGATTGACAAAGGGAATTGTATACGGGATTGATTGAATCCTCGACATCGTGGTTCATCCGATGAGATCATCGTGGAACATGTGGGAGCCAAATTGGGTATCCAGATCCCGCTGTTGGTTATTGACCGGAGAGTCGTCTCGGTCATGTCTGCATGTCTCCCGAACCCGTAGGGTCTACACACTTAAGGTTCGGTGACGCTAGAGTTGTAGAGATATTAGTATGCGGTTAACCGAAAGTTGTTCGGAGTCCCGGATAAGATCCCGGACGTCACGAGGAGTTCCGGAATGGTCCGGAGGTAAAGATTTATATATGGGAAGTCCTATTTTGGCCACCGGAAAATGTTCAGGATTTTTTGGTATTGTACCGGGAAGGTTCTAGAAGGTTCCGAAGTGGGGCCCACCTGCATGGGGGGGCCCACATGAACGTGGGTAGTTGGGGCAAGGCCCCACACCCCTGGTCAAGGCGCACCAAGATCCCACCTTAGAAGGAATAAGATCATATCCCGAAGGGATAAGATCAGGATCCCTAAAAAGGGGGGATAACAATCGGTGGGGACGGGATATGATGGGATTTCTTTTCCCCACCTTTGCCAACGCCCGAATGGACTTGGAGGGCAAGAAACCAGCCCCCTCCAACCCTATATATAGTGGGGAGGCGCATGGGAGCAGCACCCCAAGCCCCTGGCGCCTCCCTCTCCCTCCCGTGACACCTCTCCCTCTCGCTGAGCTTGGCGAAGCCCTGCCGAGATCCCCGCTGCTTCCACCACCACGCCGTCGTGCTGCTGGATCTCCATCAACCTCTCCCTCCCCTTGCTGGATCAAGAAGGAGGAGACGTCTTCCCAACCGTACGTGTGTTGAACGCGGAGGTGCCGTCCGTTCGGCGCTCGGTCATCGGTGATTTGGATCACGACGAGTATGACTCCATCAACCCCGTTCACTTGAACGCTTCCGCTCGTGATCTACAAGGGTATGTAGATGCACTCTTTTCCCTCTCGTTGCTAGAAGACTCCATAGATTGTTCTTGGTGATGCGTAGGAAAATTTGAATTATTGCTACATTCCCCAACAGTGGTATCAGAGCCAGGTTTATGCTAGATTCTATGCACGAGTAGAACACAAAGTAGTTGTGGGCGATGATTTGTTCAATTTGCTTACCGTTACTAGTCTTATCTTGATTCAGTGGCATTGTGGGATGAAGCGGCCCGGACCGACCTTACACGTACTCTTACGTGAGACAGGTTCCACCGACTGACATGCACTTGACGCATAAGGTGGCTGGCGGGTGTCTGTCTCTCCCACTTTAGTCGGATCGGATTCGATGAAGAGGGTCCTTATGAAGGGTAAATAGCAATTGGCATATCACCGTTGTGGCTTTTGCGTAGGTAAGAAACGTTCTTGCTAGAAACCCATAGCAGCCACGTAAAACATGCAACAACAATTAGAGGACGTCTAACTTGTTTTTGCAGGGTATGCTATGTGATGTGATATGGCCAAAAGGATGTGATGAATTATATATATGTGATGTATGAGATTGATCATGTTCTTGTAATAGGAATCACGATTTGTATGTCGATGAGTATGACAACCGACAGGAGCCATAGGAGTTGTCTTAATTTATTGTATGACCTGCGTGTCAATGAAAACCGCCATGTAATTACTTTACTTTATTGCTAACCGTTAGCCATAGTAGTAGAAGTAATAGTTGAAGAGACAACTTCATGAAGACACGATGATGGAGATCATGATGATGGAGATCATGCTGTCATGCCGGTCACGAAGGTGATCATGCCGTGCCTCGAAGATGGAGATCAAAGGCGCAAGATGATATTGGCCATATCATGTCACTTTATGATTTGCATGTGATGTTTGTCATGTTTACATCTTATTTTCTTAGAACGACGGCAGCATAAATAAGATGATCCCTCACTAAAATTTCAAGAGACGTGTTCCCCCTAACTGTGCACCGTTGCGAAGGTTCGTTGTTTCGAAGCACCACGTGATGATCGGGTGTGATAGATTCTAACGTTCGCATACAACGGGTGAAAGCCAGATTTACACATGCAAAACACTTAGGTTGACTTGACGAGCCTAGCATGTACAGACATGGCCTCGGAACACAAGAGGCCGAAAGGTCGAACATGAGTTGTATAGTAGATACGATCAACATGGAGATGTTCACCGATGATGACTAGTCCGTCTCACGTGATGATCGGACACGGCCTAGTTGACTCGGATCATGTATCACTTAGATGACTAGAGGGATGTCTATCTGAGTGGGAGTTCATTAAATAATTTGATTAGATGAACTTAATTATCATGAACATAGTCAGAAGGTCTTTGCAAATTATGTCGTAGCTTACGCTTTAGTTCTACTGTTTAAGATATGTTCCTAGAGAAAATTTAGTTGAAAGTTGATAGTAGCAATTATGCGGACTGGGTCCGTAAACTGAGGATTGTCCTCATTGCTGCACAGAAGGCTTATGTCCTTAATGCACCGCTCGGTGTGCTGAACCTCGAGCGTCGTTTGTGGATGTTGCGAACATCTGACATACACGTTTTGATGACTACGTGATAGTTCAGTGCGTAATGTTAAAACGGTATAGAATTGAGGCACCGAAGACGTTTTTGAAACGTCGCAGAACATGTGAGATGTTCCAAAGACTGAAATTAGGATTTCAGACTAGTGCCCACGTCAAGAGGTATGAGACCTCTGACAAGTTTCTTAAGCCTGCAAACTAAGGGAGAAAAGCTCAACCGTTGAGCATGTGCTCAGATTGTCTGAGTACTACAATCGCTTGAATCGAGTGGGAGTTAATCTTCCAGATGAGATAGTGATGGTTCTCCAAAGTCACTGCCACCAAGCTACTAGAGCTTCGTTATGAACTATAATAAATCAGGGATAGATATGATGATCCTTGAGCAATTCGCGATGTTTGACACCACGAAAGTAGAAATCAAGTAGGAGCATCAATTGTTGATGGTTAGTAAAACCACTAGTTTCAAGAAGGGCAAGGGAAAGAAGGGATACTTCATGAAACGGCAAATCAGTTGCTGCTTAGTGAAGAAACCCAAGGTTGAACCCAAACCCGAGACTAAATGCTTCTGTAATGAGGGGAACGGTCACTGAAGCAGAACTACCCTAGATACTTGGTAGATGAGAAGGTAGGCAAGGTCGACAGAAGTATATTGGATATACATTATATTAATGTGTACTTTACTAGTACTCCTAGTAGCACCAGGGTATTAGATACCGGTTCGGTTGCTAAGTGTTGGTAACTCGAAATAAAAGGCTACGGAATAAACGAAGACTAGCTAAAGGTGAGATGACGATATGTGTTGGAAGTGTTTCCAAGGTTGATGTGATCAAGCATCGCATGCTCCCTCTACCATCGAGATTGGTGTTAAACCTAAATAATTGTTATTTGGTGTTTGCGTTGAGCATAGACATGATTGGATTATGTTTATCGCAATACGGTTATTCATTTAAGGAGAATAATGGTTACTCTGTCTATTTGAATAATACCTTCAATGGTCTTGCACCTAAAATGAATGGTTCATTGAATCTCGATCGTAGTGATACACATGTTCATGCCAAAAGATATAAAATAGTAATGATAGTACCACATACTTGTGGCACTGCCATTTGAGTCATATTGGTATAAAACGCATGAAGAAGCTCCGTGTTGATGGATCTTTGGACTCACTCGTTTTTGAAAAGATTGAGACATGCGAACCATGTCTATTGGTAGATATGCATGAAGAAACTCCATACAAATGGATTGTTTGGACTCACTTGATTTAGAATCACTTGAGACATGCAAATCATAACACATGGGCAAGATGACTGAAAGGCCTCGTTTTCAGTAAGATGGAACAAGAAAGCAACTTGTTGGAAGTAATACATTTTGATGTGTGCAGTCCAATGAGTGCTGAGGCACGCAGTGGATATCGTTATGTTCTTACTTCACAGATGATTTGAGTAGATGCTGAGAATATTTACTTGATGAAACACAAGTCTGAATTATTGAAAGGTTCAAGTAATTTCAGAGTGAAGTTGAAGATCGTCGTGACAAGAGGATAAAATGTCTGTGATATGATCATAGAGATGAATATCTGAGTTACGAGTTTGGCACACAATTAAGAAATTGTGGAAATTGTTTCACGACTAATACCGCCTGGAACACCATATTGTGATGGTGTGTCCGAACATCATAACTGCACCCTATTGGATATGGTGCATACCATGATGTCTCTTATCGAATTACAACTATCGTTTATGGGTTAGGCATTAGAGACAACCGCATTCACTTTAAATAGGGCACCACGCAATTCCGTTGAGACGACACCATATGAACTATGGTTTAGAGAAACCTAAGCTGTCGTTTCTTAAAAGTTTGGGGCTGCGACGCTTATGTGAAAAAGTTTCAGGCTGATAAGCTCGAACCCAAAGCAGATAAATGCATCTTCATAGAATACCCAAAACTGTTGGGTATACCTCCTATTTCAGATCTGGAAGCAAAAGTGATTGTTTCTAGAAACGGGTCCTTTCTCAAGGAAAAGTTTCTCTCGAAAGAATTGAGTGGGAGGATGTGTCACGACCGGTTTTTCAATAAAATAATTATTGAGAGACCAATCCCTTTTACGGACCAGCGAGGAAGAATTCCTTCTCACTGGTAGACAATATCTTGGTCACAGAAGAAAAATACCAGGAGTACTAAATATAATACAAGGTTGAGCAGAGACTGCCCAACAATTTATTACATGCACGCTGCTAAAACAAAACGGCGGATAGGGTGGCAACTACTAACTCACGACAATGATGGTGCTGGAAATATCACCGCGAAGCGAGTGATATGATTCCAGAAGACTACAACTCATCGAGCGTCTGAGTGAGGCTCGAGAAGAATTATTGCGGGTGGCGGAAGCGTAAACGATACAAGTGACCAATATCCGGGATCGCGCAGGACTGACTGGGACTCCTCTAGGCGTCGGACGCGCTATCAAACTCTTCATCCAAGAGATCGCCTTCGTCAACATCTGGCCAAATCAACAAGCCAGGTGAGTACTATGAAAGTACTCGCAAGACAGTTCGGACATAAGGTATAACAAAAGTAAACATGAAGCACATGAATAAGTTAACCAGTGCGATCAGACATAAATAAAATACTGGGTGCCAAGCGAGGGTCTGAATGACGCCTCGAGCGAAAACTGCAGAATAGTAATACTGGTGCCAAACGAGTGTCTGAAAGACTCCTCGAGCGGAAAATGCGGAATAATAATGCGGGTGCCAAACGAGTGTCTGAAAGACTCCTCGAGAGGTAAATGCAGAATAATAATGCCACAGTCGGGCGTCGGGGCGACACCACATAAAGGGCTTATAACAGAAAGTAAAGACAGGGCATGCCGCAGTCGGACGTCTGAGCGACATCACATAAAGGGCTTATATTGAAAGTAAGAAACGAGTACACGCCACAGTCGGACGTCTGCGCGACGGCACATAAAGGGCTTATATCACATCTCATTAATACAACAGTTCGGGAACATAAATTATCACAGGCATGAGACACAAAATAAAGTTAGTCCATCCACAGGAATAACAATAAATCTGAATTTTACCACTTGAGCTTGTTCACCGGGGACAAGTTTTTCACACGGATAGATATGGATATAACGTTCTCATTACTTGATCATGGATACGATGATTTGGAAAGAATTGACTCTGCAGAGTTTGTACTTAACCACAGCCAACGGATTTCAGTAGTCACGGGGACTAGTTCCGTCTACGGTGTTTTGGAAGAAACACGTCTAACCAGTACACACCCAATTCAACCATCCGAAGCCAGGGATCACCCTCGGCAACTTTCAAGAAAAATCTTGAGACGGGGAGGCTACAACCTCGCGTAGCATGGGATCAAATTTCTATACGCGCGCTTTAAGGGGGTGCCCCCCCTCTCGGTCCCAACCGGAAACACCCATACCCCCTGACCGAATGACTGGCTTTAATCCTGGGCCAAGGTACCATCATCCCGGCCTCTTTGTTTGGTGTGTACACGGAAAGAGGTTACCAACTTACTAAACCGCATCCTGGCAATGAGACATGTGGTAGCACGGAAAGGGGAAAGAACGGTAACGTGGCTCCAACCACGTTAACATCGGAGAAAGTCGGATGTCGCAAGGCTGGCATGCTACAACAGTACCACCTTGCTGCCATTCATGTCACCACATGATTTGGCCATCTCTCATCAGAGACCATCGCAACTTTGGAACAGGCGGAAAAAGATCGATAACGTAGCTCCAACCGCGTTAACGTCGAAGAAAGTTGGATGACGCAAGGCTGGCATGCCACAACAGTACCACCTTGCTGCCCTTCATGTCACCACATTCTTAGGCCACCTCTCAACAGAGGTCATCGCAACTTTGGGACAATCGGGTCGTTGCCTTACAAGCAACGGGGTTTTTACCGACACTCATATGCCACGCACAAACTCTCACGTGAACATGCAAAACATCTGCCATATCAAATGTTCAAAACATGCTTGCCTGGTTCGGAGAAGTCGGAGTCTAGCTCGGCGAAGTTTGCGGCTCCGTCACCTCTCCCGGAACCTACGGCCAAACACGAAACGGGTACAAACGTGAAAACCAACACATACACAGAAACTTTTCCAAATATTTTTCAAATAAATCCCATAAAAAACTAGACAAAATTTGAAGATTGTCAGAAAAAGAATCACTCAAAAATACCTTGTTATTAAAAAGTTATAAAGGTTTCTATCCAGGGACTTATCTGTAATGAAACAGAAAAGTTCCAGGGTTTTAACTGAGAAAACAGAAAACGCTTCGGCTGGGAATGCGCAAGCGCAAAGGAGGAAACGTATTTTGCCCGAAGGCGCCAACAGAAAACGGTTCGCGAATAAAAGAACAGAGGCTGACATGCGGGGTCCACATGTCAGGTTTGAAAAGCTCGCCGGCGCCCGAAGACTGCGGTGGACGCCGGCGTCGAACCACGGCGAGATAGGGGGAACGGAGGGTACCAAGAGCTTCAGCGTCCTCTTCCGCGTCGGTGGGTGGTGGACTCGTCCAACGGGGAGCACTATGTCGACGGCGACACTTTCTCCGGCGGACGGCGGCTCGGGTGAGGACGGGGAACTCCGGTGGAGGGCTGCAAGCTTCAAATTGAAGTGCGGGTCAGAAAGAGGGGTGTATGGTGAAGCTACTGGCACGAGAATGGAGGCGGAGGAGCACACACGGGGGCGAATCGGGCTGGATCCCGTGGCAGGTCGCGGCGGCCGGAGTCGAGGAAGGAGCCCTCCTCGGGGCTCTTCCAGTGGCTAGGCGTGCTCTGGGGGGGAGTGCAGGGCTGGTGGGTGCTCGAGTTGAAGCTCGGGGCCTCTATTTATAGGCAGATCGATGGGGTGGCCGTGAACGGAGAATCTCCGGCGAGCGATTACGGCGGAGCAGTGGATTGGCAGGGGGTTTGAGCGGCCGGGCAGCATCAGTGGAGGTTACTGGACTTGTTTTGCAGCTAAACGGGGTCGGTCTTGGCGTAATGGCGTCGGTCCACGGTGAGGTGACCGCACGGGCTCAACGGCGGCAGAGAGCGTGCTCCGCGCCCTGCGGTTCACGACGAGAGCGGCAGCGCATTCGGGGGAGTGGAAGGCCACGCGGCGAGCTCCGGTGGTTTGGGCGGCGCTGGGTGGCGTCGTCGGCGCCGTGTCCCCCGCTGGCGCCCGCAAAGCCGCCGCCGGCGTCGGTCACGGGGCGGCGCACCTTCTGCTGCTCGTCGCCGACGCCCGCAAGGCGCCAGGCGTTCGTGCGGTGCAGGAACAAGAGGGCGAGGATGAGGAGCAAGGCGACGCGGTGGCACTGGCGAGATCGATGTCCATCTCTGAAGAAAACGACAGTCAGCACTGAACTAAATCTCTGAAACTTCTGAACTTGACAATGACCATGCACTGCAGGTGTTTGACAGAGAGATCTTTCATTGAGATGAATTTTTCTGGAGCTGTAACTTGGTGAGATGATCACTCCAAGCACCCAGGGGCTGCCTGAATTTACTTGGAATTTTTGGAGAAGGTTCTGAATGAATTTCACCAAATTTGTCAAATCTGGTTCAAACTTGCAGCAGGTGTAGTTTGAAATTTTTGAACTGAAGACCAGTGGATCTTCATGGTTCTAGGTTGAGGGTTCAAAGGACTAGGAGGGGAAAGAAGTTTGGTGGCAAAAGTCAAAACAGAAAATGGAGTTCCTTTGTAAATCTCCAAGTAGTAGGATAGAGGACAGAAAATTTGTTTGAATGGAATTTGAATGGAAATAATCACATGGGGAGGTTCAACTTGCTGGATTTGATGCAAACCATGATCCAAAGGTGAGGGAAGGATTTGGGGAGAGGATTTGCACTAATGCCATGGCAAGAGGGAATAGTTGAAAGTGGCAAAGGGCTTTCCAAAAGTCATAGTGCAAAAATTCAAAAAGATTTTCAGAAGTTACTCTCCCAAATGAAAAACATTTTGTCTTGAGTCCAAAAGAAAAGCAAGAACCTCCAAGATCAAAAACAGATCTTGGGTGGATCCACATAAAACTTTTTCCATAAAAAAAATATTTGAGAGGGAGAGTTCTCTTGAAGAGAAATTTAAATCACCTCCCTCAAGTCACATAAAATCTTTTGAAAAATCCAAATAAAAACTTGGGTGTCACAGGATGGTGGAGACTTGATGAGGTCATTGAACCGTCACTTCAACTAATGTGTAGCAGGGCACAGGAAGTTGTTCCTGTGGCACCTACACCAATTGAAGTGGAAGCTTATGATAGTGATCATGAAACTTCAGATCAAGCCACTACCAAACCTCATAGGACGACAAGGATGCGTACTACTTCAGAGTGGTACGTAATCCTGTCTTGGAAGTCATGTTGCTAGACAACAATGAACCTATGAGCTATGGAGAAGCGATGGTGGGCCCGGATTCCGACGAATGGCTCGAGGCCATAAAATCCGAGAGGATCCATGTATGAAAACAAAGTATAGACTTTGAAAGAACTACTTGATGGTCGTAAGGCTGTTGGGTACAGATGGATTTTAAAGGGAAGACAGACAATGATGGTAAGTGTCACCATTAAGAAAGCTCGACTTGTCGTTAAGATGTTTTCCGGCAAGTTCAAGGAGTTGACTGCGATGAGACTTTCTCACTCATAGCGATGCTAAGAGTCTGTTAGAATTATATTAGCAGTTACTGCATTATTTATGAAATCTTGCAGATATGATGTCAAAACATTGTTTCCTCGATGATTTTCTTGAGGAATGGTTGTATGTGATACAACCATAAGGTTTTGTCAATCCTGAAAGATGCTAACAAGTATGCAAAGCTCCAGCAATCCTTCTAAGGACTGGAGTAAGCATCTCGGAGTTGGAATGAACGCTTTGATGAGATGATCAAAGATTTTGGGTATATACAAAGTTCATGAGAAACTTGTATTTCCAAAGAAGTGAGTGGGAGCACTATAGAATTTTTGATGAGTATATGTTGTTAACATATTGTTGATCAGAAATGATGTAGAATTTCTGGAAAGCATCCAGGGTTATTTGAAAAGTGTTTTTAATGGAAAACCTGGATTAAGCTACTTGAACATTGAGCATCAAGATCTATAAGGATAGATCAAAAACGCTTAATAGTACTTTCAAATGAATACATACCGTGACAAGATTTTGAAGGAGTTCAAAATAGATCAGCAAAGAAGGAGTTCTTGGCTGTGTTACAAGGTGTGAGTATTGAGTAAGACTCAAGACCTGACCACGGCAGAAGAAAGAGAAAGGACGAAGGTCGTCCCCTATGCTTTAGACGTAGGCTCTACAATATGCTATGCTGTGTACCGCACCTGAAGTGTGCCTTGCCATGAGTTAGTCAAGGGGTACAATAGTGATCCAGGAAGGGATCACATGACAGCGGTCGAACTTATCCTTAGTATCTAGTGGACTAAGGAATTTTCTCGATTATGGATGTGGAAAGGGGGTTCGTCGTAAAGGGTTACGTCGATGCAAACTTTGACACTAATCCGGATTCGTATAGTAGAGCAGTTATTTGGAATAGCTCCAAGTAGTGCGTGGTAGCTGCATCTACAAGATGACATAGAGATTTGTAAAGCACACGCGGATCTGAATGTTGCAGACCCGTTGACTAAAACCTCTCTCGTAAGCATAACATGATCAAACCCTAGAACTCATTGAGTGTTAATCACGTGGTGATGTGAACTAGATTATTGACTCTAGTAAACTCTTGGGTATTAGTCACATGGCGATGTGAACTTTGAGTGTTAATCACATGGTGATGTGAACTAGATTATTGACTCTAGTGCAAGTGGGAGACTGTTGGAAATATGCCCTAGAGGCAATAATAAAATGGTTATTATTGTATTTCCTTGTTCATGATAATTGTCTGTTGTTCATGCTATAATTGTATTAACTGGAAACCGTAATACATGTGTGAATACATAGACCGCAACATGTCCCTAGTAAGCCTCTAGTTGACTAGCTCGTTGATCAATAGATGGTTATGGTTTCCTGACCATGGACATTGGATTTCATTGATAACGGGATCACATCATTAGGAGAATTATGTGATGGACAAGACCCAATCCTAAGCATAGCACAAGATCGTGTAGTTCGTTTGCTAGAGCTTTTCTAATGTCAAGTATAATTTCCTTAGACCATGAGATTGTGCAACTCCCGGATACCGTAGGAATGCTTTGGGTGTACCAAACGTCACACGTAACTGGGTGGCTATAAAGGTGCAATACAGGTATCTCCAAAAGTGTCTGTTGGGTTTGTTGGAAATATGCCCTAGAGGCAATAATAAATGGTTATTATTATATTTCTTTGTTCATGGTAATTGTCTATTATTCATGCTATAATTGTATTGTCCGGAAATCGTAATACATGTGTGAATACATAGACCACAACGTGTCCCTAGTAAGCCTCTAGTTGACTAGCTCGTTGATCAACAGATAGTCATGGTTTCCTGACTATGGACATTGGATGTCATTGATAACGGGATCACATCATTAGGAGAATGATGTGATGGACAAGACCCAATCCTAAGCATGGCATAAAAGATCGTGTAGTTTCGTTTGCTAGAGCTTTTCCAATGTCAAGTATCTTTTCCTTAGACCATGAGATCGTGCAACGCCCGGATACCGTAGGAGTGCTTTGGGTGTGCCAAACGTCACAACGTAACTGGGTGACTATAAAGGTGCACTACGGGTATCTCCGAAAGTGTCTGTTGGGTTGGCACGGATCGAGACTGGGATTTCTCACTCCGTGTGACGGAGAGGTATCTTTGGGCCCACTCGGTAATGCATCATCATAATGAGCTCTATGTGACTAAGGCGTTAGTCACGGGATCATGCATTGCGGTACGAGTAAAGAGACTTGCCGGTAACGAGATTGAACAAGGTATTGGGATACCGACGATCGAATCTCGGGCAAGTAACATACCGATTGACAAAAGGAATTGTATACGGGATTGATTGAATCCTCGACACCGTGGTTCATCCGATGAGATCATCGTCGAACATGTGGGAGCCAACATGGGTATCCAGATCCTGCTGTTGGTTATTCACCGGAGAGGCGTCTCGGTCATGTCTGCATGTCTCCCGAACCCGTAGGGTCTACACACTTAAGGTTCGGTGACGCTAGGGTTGTAGAGATATGTGTATGCGGAAACCCGAAAGCTGTTCGGAGTCCCGGATGAGATCCAGGACGTCACGAGAGGTTCCGGAATGGTCCGGAGGTGACGAATTATATAGGAAGTCAAGTTTCGGCCACCGGGAAAGTTTCGGGGGTTACCGGTATTGTACCGGGACCACCGGAAGGGTCCCGGGGGTCCACCGGGTGGGGCCACCTATCCCGGAGGGCCCCGTGGGCTGAATTGGGAAGGGAACCAGCCCCTAGTGGGCTGGGCGCCCCCCATGGGCCTCCCCCCATGCGCCTAGGGTTGGGAACCCTAGGGTGGGGGGCTTCCCACTTGCCTTGGGAGGCAAGTCACCCCCCTTGGCCGCCGCCCCACCCTAGATGGGATCTTGGCTGGCGCCCCCCCCCCCTCCCAGGGGGCCTATATAAAGGGGGGGGAGGGAGGGCAGTAACACAACAGCCTTGGGCGCCTCCCTCCTCCTCTGTTACACCTCTCCGTCTCGCAGAAGCTCGGCGAAGCCCTGCCGAGACCCGCTACATCCACCACCACGCCGTCGTGCTGCTGGATCTCCATCAACCTCTCCTTCCCCCTTGCTGGATCAAGAAGGAGGAGACGTCGCTGCACCGTACGTGTGTTGAACGCGGAGGTGTCGTCCGTTCGGCACTCGGTCATCGGTGATTTGGATCACGGCGAGTACGACTCCGTCATCCACGTTCATTGGAACGCTTCCGCTCGCGATCTACAAGGGTATGTAGATGCACTCCTTTCCCCTCGTTGCTAGTACACTACATAGATGCATCTTGGTGAGCATAGGAAAATTTTAAAATTATGCTACGATTCCCAACAGTGGCATCATGAGCCAGGCCTATGCGTAGTTACTATGCACGAGTAGAACACAAAGCAGTTGTGGGCGTTGAGTTTGCCAATTCTTCTTGCCGCTACTAGTCTTTTCTTGTTTCAGCGGCATTGTAGGATGAAGCGGCCCGGACCGACCTTACACGTACGCTTACATGAGACAGGTTCCACCGATTGACATGCACTAGTTGCATAAGGTGGCTAGCGGGTGTCTGTCTCTCCTACTTTAGTCCGAACGGATTCGATGAAAAGGGTCCTTATGAAGGGTAAATAGAAATTGGCAAATCACGTTGTGGTCATACGTAGGTAAGAAAACGTTCTTGCTAGAAACCTACAAACCACGTAAAAACTTGCAACAACAATTAGAGGACGTCTAACTTGTTTTTGCAGCAAGTGCTATGTGATGTGATATGGCCAGAAGATGTGATGAATGATATATGTGATGTATGAGATTGATCATATTCTCGTAATAGGAATCACGACTTGCATGTCGATGAGTATGACAACCGGCAGGAGCCATAGGAGTTGTCTTTATTATTTTGTATGACCTGCGTGTCATTGAATAACGCCATGTAATTTACTTTACTTTGTTGCTAAACGCGTTAGCCATAGAAGTAGAAGTAATCGTTGGCGTGACGACTTCATGAAGACACAATGATGGAGATCATGGTGTCATGCCGGTGACGAAGATGATCATGGTGCCCCGAAGATGGAGATCAAAGGAGCATAATGATGTTGGCCATATCATGTCACTATTTGATTGCATGTGATGTTTATCATGTTTTTGCATCTTATTTGCTTAGAACGACGGTAGTAAGTAAGATGATCCCTTATAATAATTTCAAGAAAGTGTTCACCCTAACTGTGCACCGTTGCGAAGGTTCGTTGTTTCGAAGCACCACGTGATGATCGGGTGTGATAGATTCTAACGTTCGCATACAACGGGTGTTGACGAGCCTAGCATGTACAGACATGGCCTCGGAACACACGCAATACACTTAGGTTGACTTGACGAGCCTAGCATGTACAGACATGGCCTCGGAACACGGAGGACCGAAAGGTCGAGCATGAGTCATATAGAAGATACGATCAACATGGAGATGTTCACCGATCTTGACTAGTCCGTCTCACGTGATGATCGGACACGGCCTAGTTAAACTCGGATCATGTTTCACTTAGATGACTAGAGGGATGTCTATCTGAGTGGGAGTTCATTAAATAATTTGATTAGATGAACTTAATTATCATGAACTTAGTCTAAAATCTTTACACTATGTCTTGTAGATCAAATGGCCAACGTTGTCCTCAATTTCAACGCGTTCCTAGAGAAAACCAAGCTGAAAGATGATGGCAGCAACTATACGGACTGGGTCCGGAACCTGAGGATCATCCTCATAGTAGCCAAGAAAGATTATGTCCTAGAAGCACCGCTAGGTGAAGCACCAATCCCACAAAACCAAGACGTTATGAACGCTTGGCAGCAGCGTGCTGATGATTACTCCCTCGTTCAATGCGGCATGCTTTACAGCCTAGAACCGGGTCTCCAAAAGCGTTTTGAGAAACATGGAGCATATGAGATGTTCGAGGAGCTAAAATTAGTTTTCCAAGCTCATGCCCGGGTCGAGAGATATGATGTCTCCGACAAGTTCTTCAGCTGTAAAATGGAGGAGAACAGTTCTGTTAGTGAGCACATACTCAGAATGTCTGGGTTGCACAACCGCTTGTCTCAGTTGGGAGTCAATCTCCCGGATGACGCGGTCATTGACAGAATCCTCCAGTCGCTTCCACCAAGCTACAAGAGCTTTGTGATGAACTTCAATATGCAGGGGATGGAAAAGACCATTCCAGAGGTATATTCAATGCTGAAATCAGCTGAGGTAGAGATCAGAAAAGAACATCAAGTGTTGATGGCGAATAAAACCACTAAGTTCAAGAAGAGCAAGGGTAAGAAGAACTTCAAGAAGGACGGCAAGGGAGTTGCCGCGCCCGGTAAACCAGTTACTGGGAAGAAGTCAAAGAATGGACCCAAGCCCGAGACTGAGTGCTTTTATTGCAAGGGAAGTGGTCACTGGAAGCGGAACTGCCCCAAATACTTAGCGGACAAGAAGAAGGCCGGCAACACCAAAGGTATATGTGATATACATTGAATTGATGTGTACCTTACCAGTACTCGTAGTAGCTCCTGGGTATTTGATACCGGTGCGGTTGCTCATATTTGTAACTCAAAACAGGAACTACGGAATAAACAGAGACTGGCGAAGGACGAGGTGACGATGCGCGTCGGGAATGGTTCCAAGGTCGATGTGATCGCCGTCGGCACGCTACCTCTGCATCTACCCACGGGATTAGTTTTAAACCTCAATAATTGTTATTTAGTGCCAGCTTTGAGCATGAACATTGTATCTGGATCTCATTTAATTCGAGATGGCTACTCATTTAAATCCGAGAATAATGGTTGTTCTATTTATTTGAGAGATATGTTTTATGGTCATGCCCCGCTGGTCAATGGTTTATTTTTGATGAATCTCGAACGTGATGTTACACATGTTCATAGTGTGAATACCAAAAGATGTAAAGTTGATAACGATAGTCCCACATACTTGTGGCACTGCCGCCTTGGTCACATTGGTGTCAAGCGCATGAAGAAGCTCCATGCAGATGGACTTTTGGAGTCTCTTGATTACGAATCATTTGACACGTGCGAACCATGCCTCATGGGTAAAATGACCAAGACTCCGTTCTCCGGAACAATGGAGCGAGCAACCAACTTATTGGAAATCATACATACTGATGTGTGTGGTCCAATGAGTGTCGAGGCTCGCGGAGGATATCGTTATGTTCTCACTCTCACTGATGACTTAAGTAGATATGGGTATGTCTACCTAATGAAACACAAGTCTGAAACCTTTGAAAAGTTCAAGGAATTTCAGAGTGAGGTTGTGAATCAACGTGACAGGAGAATAAAATTCTTACGATCAGATCGTGGTGGAGAATATTTAAGTCACGAGTTTGGTGCACACTTAAGGAAATGTGGAATAGTTTCACAACTCACGCCGCCTGGAACACCTCAGAGAAACGGTGTGTCCGAACGTCGTAATCGCACTCTATTGGATATGGTGCGATCTATGATGTCTCTTACCGATTACCGCTCTCATTTTGGGGCTATGCTTTAGAGACTGCCGCATTCACTTTAAATAGGGCTCCGTCGAAATCCGTTGAGATGACACCGTATGAATTATGGTTTGGGAAGAAACCTAAGCTGTCGTTTCTAAAAGTTTGGGGATGCAATGCTTATGTCAAGAAACTTCAACCTGAAAAGCTCGAACCCAAGTCGGAGAAATGCGTCTTCATAGGATACCCTAAGGAAACCATTGGGTATACCTTCTACCTCAGATCCGAAGGCAAGATCTTCGTTGCCAAGAACGGGTCCTTTCTAGAGAAGGAGTTTCTCTCGAAAGAATTGAGTGGGAGGAAAGTGGAACTTGATGAGGTGATAGTCACCCCTTCTGAACCGGAAAGTAGCGCAGCGCGGGAAAATGTTCCTGTGGTGCCTACACCGACTGGGGAGGAAGTTAATGATGATGATCATGAAGCTTCGGATCAAGTTACTGAACTTCGTAGGTCCACAAGGACACGTTCCGCACCAGAGTGGTACGGCAACCCTGTCCTGGAAATCATGTTGTGAGACAACGGTGAACCTTCGAACTATGAAAAAGCGATGGCGGGCCCGGATTCCGACAAATGGCTAGAAGCCATGAAATCCGAGATAGAATCCATGTATGAAAACGAAGTATGGACTTTGACTGACTTGCCCGATGATCGGCGAGCCATAGAAAACAAATGGATCTTTAAGAAGAAGACAGACGCGGATGGTAATGTGACCATCTATAAGGCTCGACTTGTCGCTAAGGGTTATCGACAAGTTCAAGGGGTTGACTACGATGAGACTTTCCCACCCGTAGCGAAGCTGAAGTCCGTCCGAATCATGTTAGCAATTGCCGCATACTATGATTATGAGATATGGCAGATGGACGTCAAAACGGCATTCCTTAATGGCTTCCTTAAGGAAGAGTTGTATATGATGCAGCCGGAAGGTTTTGTCGATCCTAAGAATGCTAACAAAGTATGCAAGCTCCAGCGCTCAATCTATGGGCTGGTGCAAGCATCTCGGAGTTGGAACATTCGCTTTGATGAGATGATCAAAGCGTTTGGGTTTACACAGACTTATGGAGAAGCCTGTGTTTACAAGAAAGTGAGTGGGAGCTCTCTAGCATTTCTCATATTATATGTGGATGACATATTATTGATGGGAAATGATATAGAATTCTTGGAAAGTATAAAGGCCTATTCGAATAAGTGTTTTTCAATGAAGGACCTTGGAGAAGCTGCTTATATATTAGGCATCAAGATCTATAGAGATAGATCAAGACGCCTCATTGGTCTTTCACAGAGTACATACCTTGACAAGATATTGAAGAAGTTCAATATGGATCAGTCCAAGAAGGGGTTCTTGCCTGTATTGCAAGGTGTGCAATTGAGCACGGCTCAATGCCCGACCACGGCAGAAGATATAGAAAAGATGAGTGTCATCCCCTATGCCTCGGCCATAGGGTCTATTATGTATGCCATGCTGTGTACCAGACCTAATGTAAACCTTGCCGTGAGTTTGGTAGGAAGGTACCAAAGTAATCCCGGCATGGAACACTGGACAGCGGTCAAGAATATCCTGAAGTACCTGAAGAGGACTAAGGATATGTTTCTCGTTTATGGAGGTGACGAAGAGCTCGTCGTAAAGGGTTACGTCGACGCTAGCTTCGACACAGATCTGGATTACTCGAAGCCACAGACCGGATACGTGTATATTTTGAATGGAGGAGCAGTAAGCTGGTGCAGCTGCAAGCAAAGCGTCGTGGCGGGATCTACATGTGAAGCGGAGTACATGGTAGCCTCGGAGGCAGCACAGGAAGCAGTCTGGATGAAGGAGTTCATTACCGACCTAGGGGTGATTCCCAATGCGTCGGGCCCGATGACTCTCTTCTGTGACAACAATGGAGCCATTGCCCTTGCGAAGGAGCCCAGGTTTCATAGGAAGACTAGGCATATCAAGCGCCGCTTCAACTCCATTCGTGAAAGTGTTCAAAATGGAGACATAGATATTTGTAAAGTACATATGGACCTGAATGTAGCAGATCCGTTGACTAAACCTCTCCCTAGAGCAAAACATGATCAACACCAGGACGCAATGGGTGTTCGATTCATCACAATGTAACTAGATTATTGACTCTAGTGCAAGTGGGAGACTGTTGGAAATATGCCCTAGAGGCAATAATAAATGGTTATTATTATATTTCTTTGTTCATGGTAATTGTCTATTATTCATGCTATAATTGTATTGTCCGGAAATCGTAATACATGTGTGAATACATAGACCACAACGTATCCCTAGTAAGCCTCTAGTTGACTAGCTCGTTGATCAACAGATAGTCATGGTTTCCTGACTATGGACATTGGATGTCATTGATAACGGGATCACATCATTAGGAGAATGATGTGATGGACAAGACCCAATCCTAAGCATAGCATAAAAGATCGTGTAGTTTCGTTTGCTAGAGCTTTTCCAATGTCAAGTGTCTTTTCCTTAGACCTTGAGATCGTGCAACTCCCGGATACCGTAGGAGTGCTTTGGGTGTGCCAAACGTCACAACGTAACTGGGTGACTATAAAGGTGCACTACGGGTATCTCCGAAAGTGTCTGTTGGGTTGGCACGGATCGAGACTGGGATTTCTCACTCCGTGTGACGGAGAGGTATCTCTGGGCCCACTCGGTAATGCATCATCATAATGAGCTCTATGTGACTAAGGCGTTAGTCACGGGATCATGCATTGCGGTACAAGTAAAGAGACTTGCCGGTAACGAGATTGAACAAGGTATTGGGATACCGACGATCGAATCTCGGGCAAGTAACATACCGATTGACAAAAGGAACTGTATACGGGATTGTTTGAATCCTCGACACCGTGGTTCATCCGATGAGATCATCGTGGAACATGTGGGAGCCAACATGGGTATCCAGATCCCGCTGTTTGTTATTGACCGGAGAGGCGTCTCGGTCATGTCTGCATGTCTCCCGAACCCGTAGGGTCTACACACTTAAGGTTCGGTGACGCTAGGGTTGTAGAGATATGTGTATGCGGAAACCCGAAAGTTGTTCGGAGTCCCGGATGAGATCCCGGACGTCACGAGAGGTTCCGGAATGGTCCGGAGGTGAAGAATTATATAGGAAGTCAAATTTCGGCCACCGGGAAAGTTTCGGGGGTTACCGGTATTGTACCGGGACCACCGAAAGGGTCCCGGGGGTCCACCGGGTGGAGCCACCTATCCCGGAGGGCCCCGTGGGCTGAAGTGGGAAGGGAACCAGCCCCTAGTGGGCTGGGCGCCCCCCCATGGGCCTCCCCCCATGCGCCTAGGGTTGGGAACCCTAGGGTGGGGGGCTTCCCACTTGCCTTGGGGGGCAAGTCACCCCCCTTGGCTGCCGCCCCACCCTAGATGGGATCTTGGCCGGCGCCCCCCCCTCCCAGGGGGCCTATATAAAGGGGGGGAGGGAGGGCAGTAACACAACAGCCTTGGGCGCCTCCCTCCTCCCCTGTTACACCTCTCCGTCTCGCAGAAACTCGGCGAAGCCCTGCCGAGACCCGCTACATCCACCACCACGCCGTCGTGCTGCTGGATCTCCATCAACCTCTCCTTCCCCCTTGCTGGATCAAGAAGGAGGAGACGTCGCTGCACCGTACGTGTGTTGAACGCGGAGGTGCCGTCCGTTCGGCACTCGGTCATCGGTGATTTGGATCACGGTGAGTACAACTCCGTCATCCACGTTCATTGGAACGATTCCGCTCGCGATCTACAAGGGTATGTAGATGCACTCCTTTCCCCTCGTTGCTAGTACACTCCATAGATGCATCTTGGTGAGCGTAGGAAAATTTTAAAATTATGCTACGATTCCCAACAGGGTTGGCACGAATCGAGACTGGGATTTGTCACTCCGTATGGCGGAGAGGTATCTCTGGGCCCACTCGGTAATGCATCATCATAATGAGCTCAATGTGACTAAGGAGTTAGCCACGGGATCATGATTTATGGTACGAGTAAAGTGACTTGCCGGTAACGAGATTGAACAAGGTATTGGGATACCGACGATCGAATCTCGGGCAAGTAACGTACCGATTGACAAAGGGAATTGTATACGGGATTGATTGAATCCCCGACATCGTGGTTCATCCGATGAGATCATCGTGGAACATGTGGAAGCCAAATTGGGCATCCAGATCCCGCTGTTGGTTATTGACCGGAGAGTCGTCTCGGTCATGTCTGCATGTCTCCCGAACCCGTAGGGTCTACACACTTAAGGTTCGGTGACGCTAGAGTTGTAGAGATATTAGTATGCGGTTAACCGAAAGTTTTTCGGAGTCCCGGATGAGATCCCGGACGTCACGAGGAGTTCCGGAATGGTCCGGAGGTAAAGATTTATATATGGGAAGTCCTATTTTGGCCACCGGAAAATGTTCGGGATTTTTCGGTATTGTACCGGGAAGGTTCTAGAAGGTTCCGAAGTGGGGCCCACCTGCATGGGGGGACCCACATGAACGTGGGTAGTTGGGGCAAGGCCCCACACCCCTGGTCAAGGCGCACCAAGATCCCACCTTAGAAGGAATAAGATCATATCCCGAAGGGATAAGATCAGGATCCCTAAAAAGGGGGGATAACAATCGGTGGGGAAGGGATATGATGGGATTTCTGTCCCCCACCTTTGCCAACGCCCGAATGGACTTGGAGGGCAAGAAACCAGCCCCCTCCAACCCTATATATAGTGGGGAGGCGCATGGGAGCAGCACCCCAAGCCCCTGGCGCCTCCCTCTCCCTCCCGTGACACCTCTCCCTCTCGTTGAGCTTGGCGAAGCCCTGCCGAGATCCCCGCTGCTTCCACCACCACGCCGTCGTGCTGCTGGATCTCCATCAACCTCTCCCTCCCCTTGCTGGATCAAGAAGGAGGAGACGTCTTCCCAACCGTACGTGTGTTGAACGCGGAGGTGCCGTCCGTTCGGCGCTCGGTCATCGGTGATTTGGATCATGACGAGTACGACTCCATCAACCCCGTTCACTTGAACGCTTCCGCTCGCGATCTACAAGGGTATGTAGATGCACTCTTTTCCCTCTCGTTGCTAGAAGACTCCATAGATTTTTCTTGGTGATGCGTAGAAAAATTTGAATTATTGCTACGTTCCCCAACACCCCCAGTCCGAATTGGACAAGGAGGGGGGGCTCCCCCTCTCTCTCTCCTTCCCTCTCCTCTCCTACACCCACTTGGAAGGGGGGAGTCCTACTCCCGGTGGGAGTAGGACTCCTCATGGGGCGCGCCTAGGGTGGCCAGCCCCCTCCCCCTCCTCCACTCCTTTATATACGGGGAGGGGGCACCCCTTGGAGACACAACAATTGATCTCTTGATCTCTTAGCCGTGTGCGGTGCCCCCCTCCACCATATTCCACCTCGATAATATCGTAGCGGTACTTAGGTGAAGCCCTACGTTAGTAGCATCAGCATCACCGTCACCACGCCGTCGTGCTGATGGAACTCTCCCTCAAAGCTCGGCTGGATCGGAGTTCGAGGGACGTCATCGAGCTGAACGTGTGCTGAACTCGGAGGTGCCGTACGTTGGTACTCGGATCGGTCGGATCGTGAAGACGTACGACTACATCAACCATGTTGTGATAACGCTTCCGCTTTCGGTCTACGAGGGTACATGGACACACTCTCCCCTCTCGTTGTTATGCATCACCATGATCCTGTGTGTGCGTAGGAATTTTTTTGAAATTACTACATTTCCCAACAGTTCCAAGATTCCATATCATCACATAGCCTAAACCATGTCAATGCCTTTCCCTTCAAAGATAAAGGGAAGACCTTATTCTTGATAACATCCTCGGGCATACCTGCAAGCTTAAATAATCCACAAACTTCATCATAGATTAGGTGCAAATCGGGATGCAATGTTCCATCTCCTGTAAAAGGATTAGCTAGCAGTTTCTCTATCATACCCGAAGGAATCTCAAAGTAAACATTTTCAGTAGGTTCAGTAGGTTGAGGAGCAACTCTTTGCTCTACTGGTCGGGGTGAAGATACCCCGAACAAGCCCCTCAAAGGATTACTTTCCATAGTAACAAGTGACAGTAAATTTCAGCACACTATATAAATTTTTCCTTCCCAAATTCCACCTAACAAAGGCGCTTCACTCCCCGGCAATGGCGCCGAAAAGAGTCTTGATGACCCACAAGTATAGGGGATCTATCTGTTGGGGAACGTAGTAATTTCAAAAAAATTCCTACGCACACGCAAGATCATGGTGATGCATAGCAACGAGAAGGGAGAGTGTTGTCCACGTACCCTCGTAGACCGACAGCGGAAGCGTTATCACAACGCGGTTGATGTAGTCGTACGTCTTCACGATCCGACCGATCAAGTACCGAACGCACGGCACCTCCGAGTTCTACACAAGTTCAGCTCGATGACGTCCCTCGAACTCCGATCCAGCCGAGTGTTGAGGGAGAGTTTCGTCAGCACGACGGCGTGGTGACGATGATGATGTTCTACCGACGCAGGGCTTCGCCTAAGCTCCGCAATGATATTATCGAGGTGTAATTTGGTGGAGGGGGGCACCGCACACGGCTAAAAGATCTCAAGGATCAATTGTTGTGTCTTTGGGGTGCCCCCTGCCCCCGTATATAAAGGAGCAAGGGAGGAGGAGGCCGGCCCTAGGAGGGGGCGCACCAAGTGTGGAGTCCTACTAGGACTCCCTAGTCCTAGTAGGATTCCACCTCCCATATGGAATATGAAAAGAGGAAGGGAAAAAGAGAAGGAAGGAAGGGGGCGCCCCCCTTCCCTAGTCCAATTCGGACCAGACCAAGGGGAGGGGTGCGGCCACCCTTGAGGCCCTTTTTCTTCCTTCCCGTATGGCCCAATAAGGCCCAATACGTATTCCCGTAACTCTTCGGTACTCCGAAAAATACCCGAATCACTCGGAACCTTTCCGAAGTCCGAATATAGTCGTCCAATATATCGATCTTTACGTCTCGACCATTTCGAGACTCCTCGTCATGTCCCCGATCTCATCCGGGACTCCGAACTCCTTCGGTACATCAACATACATAAACTCATAATAAAACTGTCATCGTAACTTTAAGCGTGCGGACCCTACGGGTTCGAGAACTATGTAGACATGACCGAGACACGTCTCCAGTCAATAACCAATAGCGGGACCTGGATGCCCATATTGCCTCCTACATATTCTACGAAGATCTTTATCGGTCAGACCGCATAACAACATACGTTGTTCCCTTTGTCATTGGTATGTTACTTGCCCGAGATTCGATCGTCGGTATCTCGATACCTAGTTCAATCTCGTTACCGGAAAGTCTCTTTACTCGTTCCGTAATACATCATCCCGCAACTAACTCATTAGTCACAATGCTTGCAAGGCTTATAGTGATGTGCATTACCGAGTGGGCCCAGAGATACCTCTCCGACAATCGGAGTGACAAATCCTAATCTCAAAATACGCCAACCCAACAAGTACCTTTGGAGACACCTGTAGAGCACCTTTATAATCACCCATTTACGTTGTGACGTTTGGTAGCACACAAAGTGTTCCTCCGGCAAACGGGAGTTGCATAATCTCATAGTCAGAGGAACATGTATAAGTCATGAAGAAAGCAATAGCAACATACTAAACGATCGGGTGCTAAGCTAACGGAATGGGTCAAGTCAATCACGTCATTCTCCTAATGAGGTGATCTCGTTAATCAAATGACAACTTATGTCTATGGCTAGGAAACATAACCATCTTTGAGTAACGAGCTAGTCAAGTAGAGGCATACTAATGACACTCTGTTTGTCTATGTATTCACACATGTATTATGTTTCTGGTTAAGACAATTCTAGCATGAATAATAAACATTTATCATGATATAAGGAAATAAATAATAACTTTATTATTGCCTCTAGGGCATATTTCCTTCAGTCTCCCACTTGCACTAGAGTCAATAATCTAGTTCACATCGCCATGTGATTTAACATGAATAGTTCACATCACCATGTGATTAACACCCATGGTTCACATCATCATGTGACCATCACCCAAAGGGTTTACTAGAGTCAGTAATCTAGTTCACATCGCTATGTGATTAACACCCAAAGAGTACTAAGGTGTGATCATGTTTTGCTTGTGCGATAATTTTAGTCAACGGGTCTGTCACATTCAGATCCGTAAGTATTTTGCAAATTTCTATGTCTACAATGCTCTGCATGGAGCTACTCTAGCTAATTGCTCCCACTTTCAATATGTATCTAGACCGAGACTTAGAGTCATCTAGATTAGTGTCAAAACTTGCATCGACGTAGCTCTTTACGACGAACTCTTTATCACCTCCATAACCGAGAAACATATCCTTATTCCACTAAGGATAATTTTGACCGCTGTCCAGTGATCTACTCCTAGATCACTATTGTACTCCCTTGCCAAAATCAGTGTAGGGTATACTAGATCACTACTGTACTCCCAAAGGGTTTACTAGAGTCAGTAATCTAGTTCACATCGCTATGTGATTAACACCCAAAGAGTACTAAGGTGTGATCATGTTTTGCTTGTGAGATAAATTTAGTCAACGGGTCTGTCACATTCAGAGCCGTATGTATTTTGCAAATTTCTATGTTTACAATGCTCTGCACGAAGCTACTCTAGCTAATTGCTCCCACTTTCAATATGTATCTAGATTGAGACTCAGAGTCATCCAGATCGGTGTCAAAGCTTGCATCGACGTAGCTCTTTACGACGAACTCTTTATCACCTCCATAACCGAGAAACATATCCTTATTCCACTAAGGATAATTTTGACCGCTGTCCAGTGATCTACTCCTAGATCACTATTATACTCCCTTGCCAAAATCAGTGTGGGGTATACAATAGATCTGGTACACAGCATGGCATACTTTATAGAACCTATGGCCAAGGCATAGGGAATGACTTTCATTCTCTTTCTATCTTTTGCCGTGGTCGGGCTTTGAATCTTTACTCAATTTCACACCTTGTAACACAGGCAAGAACTCTTTTCTTTGACTGTTCTATTTTGAACTACTTCAAAATCTTGTTAAGGTATGTACTCATTGAAAAACTTATCAAGCGTCTTCATCTATCTCTATATATCTTGATGCTCAATATGTAAGCAGCTTCACCGAGGTCTATCTTTGAAAAACTCCTTTCAAACACTCCTTTATGCCTTGCAGAATAATTCTACATTATTTCCGATCAACAGTATGTCATTCACATATACTTATCAGAAATGCTGTAGTGCTCCCACTCACTTTCTTGTAAATACAGGCTTCACCGCAAGTCTGTATACAACTATATGCTTTGATCAACTTATCAAAGCGTATATTCCAACTCCGAGATGCTTGCACCAGTCCATTGATGGATCGCTGGAGCTTGCATATTTTGTTAGCACCTTTAGGATTGACAAAACCTTCTGGTTGTATCATATACAACTCTTCTTTAATAAATCCATCAAGGAATGCAGTTTTGTTTATCCCTTTGCCAGATTTCATAAAATGCGGCAATTGCTAACATGATTCAGACAGACTTAAGCATAGATACGAGTGAGAAACTCTCATCGTAGTCAACATCTTGAAATTGTCGAAAACCTTTTTTCGACAATTCTAGCTTTGTAGATAGTAACACTACTATCAGCGTCCGTCTTCCTCTTGAAGATCCATTTATTCTCAATTGCTTGCCGACCATCGGGCAAGTTAACCAAAGTCCACACTTTGTTCTCATACATGGATCTCATCTCAGATTTCATGGCCTCAAGCCATTTTGCGGAATCTGGGCTCACCATCGCTTCTTCATAGTTCGTAGGTTCGTCATGGTCTAGTAACATAACCTCCAGAACAGGATTACCGTACCACTCTGGTGCAGATCTTGATCTAGTTGACCTACGAAGTTCAGTAATAACTTGATATGAAGTTTCATGATCATTTTCATTAACTTCCTCACTACTTGGTGTAGGTGTCGCAGAAACAGATTTCTGTGATGAACTACTTTCTAATAAGAGAGTAGGTACAGTTACCTCATCAAGTTCTACTTTCCTCCCACTCACTTCTTTCGAGAGAAACTCCTTCTCTAGAAAGGATCCATTCTTAGCAACGAATGTCTTGCCTTCGGATCTGTGATAGAAGGTGTACCCAACTGTCTCCTTTGGGTATCCTATGAAGACACATTTCTCCGATTTGGGTTTGAGCTTATCAGGACGAAACATTTTCACATAAGCATCGCAACCCCAAACTTTTAAGAAACGACAACTTTGGTTTCTTGCTAAACCTCAGTTCATAAGGCGTCGTCTCAACGGATTTTGATGGTGCCCTATTTAACGTGAATGCAGCTGTCTTTAATGCATAACCCCAAAACGATAGTGGTAGATCGGTAAGATACATCATATATCGCACCATATCTAATAAAGTACGATTACGACGTTCGGACACACCATTACACCATGGTGTTCGAGGTGGCATGAGTAGTGAAACTATTTCACATTGTTTTAACTGAAGGCCAAACTTGTAACTCAAATACTCTTCTCTACGATCAGATCATAGAAACTTTATTTTCTTGTCAGGATGATTTTCCACTTCACTCTGAAATTCTTTGAACTTTTCAAATGTTTCAGACTTATGTTTCATCAAGCAGATATACCCATATCTGCTCAAATCATCTGTGAAGGTCAGAAAATAATGATACCTGCTACGAGCCTTAATATTCATCGGACCACATACATCTGTATGTATGATTTCCAACAAATCTGTTGCTCTCTCCATAGTTCCGGAGAACGGCGTTTTAGTCATCTTGCCCATGAGGCACGGTTCGCAAGCATCAAGTGATTCATAATCAAGTGATTCCAAAATCCCATCAGTATGGAGTTTCTTCATGCGCTTTACACCAATATGACATAAACGGCAGTGCCACAAATAAGTTGCACTATCATTATTAACTTTGCATCTTTTGGCTTCATTATTATGAATATGTGTATCACTACGATCGAGATCCAACAAACCATTTTCGTTGGTGTGTATGACCATAAAAGGTTTTTATTCATGTAAACAGAACAACAATTGTTCTCTAACTTAAATGAATAACCGTATTGCAATAAACATGATCAAATCATATTCATGCTCAACGCAAACACCAAATAACACTTATTTAGTTTCAACACTAATCCCGAAAGTATAGGGAGTGTGCGATGATGATCATATCAATCTTGGAACTACTTCCAACACACATCGTCACCTCGCGTTTTACTAGTCTCTGTTTATTCTGCAACTCCCGTTTTCGAGTTACTACTCTTTAGCAACTGAACCAGTATCAAATACTGAGGGGTTGCTATAAACATTAGTAAGTACACATCAATAACATGTATATCCAATATACCTTTGTTCACTTTGCCATCCTTCTTATCCACCAAATACTTGGGGCAGTTCCGCCTCCAGTGACCAGTCCCTTTGCAGTAGAAGCACTTAGTCTCAGGCTTAGGTACAGACTTGGGCTTCTTCACTTGAGTAGCAACTTGCTTGCCATTCTTTTTGAAGTTCCCCTTCTTCCCTTTGCCCTTTTCTTGAAACTAGTTGTCTTGTTAACCATCAACACTCGATGTTTTTCTTGATTTCTACCTTCGTCGATTTCAGCATCACGAAGAGCTCGGGAATTACTTTCGTCATCCTTAGTTCATCACGAAGTTCTACTAACTTGGTGATGGTGACTAGAGAATTCTGTCAATCACTATTTTATCTGGAAGATTAACTCCCACTTGATTCAAACGATTGTAGTACCCAGACAATCTGAGCACATGCTCACTAGTTGAGCGATTCTCCTCCATCTTTTAGCCATAGAACTTGTTGGAGACTTCATATCTCTCAACGCGGGTATTTTCTTGAAATATTAACTTCAACTCCTGGAACATCTTATATGGTCCATGACGTTCAAACGTCTTTGAAGTCCCGATTCTAAGCCGTTAAGCATGGTGCACTAAACTATCAAGTAGTCATCATATTGAGCTAGCCAAACGTTCATAACGTCTGCATCTGCTCCTGCAATAGGTCTGTCACCTAGCGGTGCATCAAGGACATAATTTTTCTGTGCAGCAATGAGGATAATCCTCAGATCACGGATCCAATCCGCATCTTTGCTACTAACATTTTTCAACATAATTTTTCTCTAGGAACATATCAAAAATAAACACAGGGAAGCAACAACGCGAGCTATTGATCTACAACATAATTTGCAAAATACTATCAGGACTAAGTTCATGATAAATTTAAGTTCAATTAATCATATTACTTAAGAACTCCCACTTAGATAGACATCCCTCTAATCATCTAAGTGATTACGTGATCCAAAGCAACTAAACCATGTCCGATTAACACGTGAGATGGAGTAGTTTCAATGGTGAACATCACTATGTTGATCATATCTACTATATGATTCACGCTCGACCTTTCGGTCTCTGTGTTCCGAGGCCATATCTGTATATGCTAGGCTCGTCAAGTTTAACCTGAGTATTCCGCGTGTGCAACTGTTTTGCACCCATTGTATTTGAACGTAGAGCCTATCACACCCGATTAACACGTGGTGTCTCAGCACGAAGAACTTTTGCAACGGTGCATACTCAGGGAGAACACTTTTATCTTGAAATTTTAGTGAGAGATCATCTTATAATGCTACTGTCAATCAAAGCAAGATAAGATGCATAAAGGATTAACATCACATGCAATCAATATAAGTGATATGATATGGCCATCATCATCTTGTGCTTGTGATCTCCATCTCCGAAGCACCGTGCTCGTGATCTCCATCTCCGAAGCACCATCATGATCACCATCGTCACCGGCGCGACACCTTGATCTCCATCGTAGCATCGTTGTCGTCTCGCCAACTTATTGCTTTTACGACTATCGCTACCGTTTAGTGATAAAGTAAAACTATTACATGGCGATTGCATCTCATACAATAAAGCGACAACCATATGGCTCCTGCCAGTTGCCGATAACTCGGTTACAAAACATGATCATCTCATACAACACATTATATCACATCATGTCTTGACCATATCACATCACAACATGCCCTGCAAAAACAAGTTAGACGTCCTCTACTTTGTTGTTGCAAGTTTTACGTGGCTGCTACGGGCTTAGCAAGAACCGTTCTTACCTACGCATCAAAACCACAATGATAGTTTGTCAAGTTGGTGCTGTTTTAACCTTCGCAAGGACCGGGCGTAGCCACACTCGGTTCAACTAAAGTGAGAGAGACAGACACCCGCCAGTCACCTTTAAGCAACGAGTGCTCCAAACGGTGAAACCAGTCTCGCGTAAGCGTACGCGTAATGTCGGTCCGGGCCGCTTCATCTCACAATACCGCTGAACAAAAGTATGACATGCTGGTAAGCAGTATGACTTATATCGCCCACAACTCACTTGTGTTCTACTCGTGCATAGCATCAACGCATAAAACCAGGCTCGGATGGCACTGTTGGGGAACGTAGTAATTTCAAAAAAATCCTACGCACACGCAAGATCATAGTGATGCATAGCAACGAGAGGGGAGAGTGTTGTCCACGTACCCTCGTAGACCGACAGCGGAAGCGTTATCACAACGCGGTTGATGTAGTCGTACGTCTTCACGATCCGACCGATCAAGTACCAACCGCACGGCACCTCCGAGTTCTACACACGTTCAGCTCGATGACGTCCCTCGAACTCCGATCCAGCCGAGTGTTGAGGGAGAGTTTCGTCAGCACGACGGCGTGGTGACGATGATGATGTTCTACCGACGCAGGGCTTCACCTAAGCCCCGCAATGATATTATCAAGGTGTAATTTGGTGGAGGGGGGCACCGCACACGGCTAAAAGATCTCAAGGATCAATTGTTGTGTCTCTGGGGTGCCCCCCTGCCCCCGTATATAAAGGAGCAAGGGAGGAGGAGGCCGGCCCTAGGAGGGGGCGCACCAAGTGTGGAGTCCTACTAGGACTCCCTAGTCCTAGTAGGATTCCACCTCCCATATGGAATAGGAAAAGAGGAAGGGAAAAAGAGAAGGAAGGAAGGGGGCGCCCCCCTTCCCTAGTCCAATTCGGACAAGACCAAGGGGAGGGGTGCGGCCACCCTTGAGGCCCTTTTTCTTCTTTCCCGTATGGCCCAATAAGGCCCAATACGTATTCCCGTAACTCTCCAGTACTCCGAAAAATACCCGAATCACTCGGAACCTTTCCGAAGTCCGAATATAGTCGTCCAATATATCGATCTTTACGTCTCGACCATTTCGAGACTCCACGTCATGTCCCCGATCTCATACGGGACTCCGAACTCCTTCGGTACATCAACATACATAAACTCATAATAAAACTGTCATCGTAACTTTAAGCGTGCGGACCCTACGGGTTCGAGAACTATGTAGACATGACCGAGACACGTCTCCGGTCAATAACCAATAGCGGGACCTGGATGCCCATATTGCCTCCTACATATTCTACGAAGATCTTTATCGGTCAGACCGCATAACAACATACGTTGTTCCCTTTGTCATTGGTATGTTACTTGCCCGAGATTCGATCGTCGGTATCTCGATACCTAGTTCAATCTCGTTACCGGAAAGTCTCTTTACTCGTTCCGTAATACATCATCCCGCAACTAACTCATTAGTCACAATGCTTGCAAGGCTTATAGTGATGTGCATTACCGAGTGGGCCCAGAGATACCTCTCCGACAATCGGAGTGACAAATCCTAATCTCAAAATACGCCAACCCAACAAGTACCTTTGGAGACACCTGTAGAGCATCTTTATAATCACCCATTTACGTTGTGACGTTTGGTAGCACACAAAGTGTTCCTCCGATAAACGGGAGTTGCATAATCTCATAGTCAGAGGAACATGTATAAGTCATGAAGAAAGCAATAGCAACATACTAAACGATCGGGTGCTAAGCTAACGGAATGGGTCAAGTCAATCACGTCATTCTCCTAATGAGGTGATCTCGTTAATCAAATGACAACTTATGTCTATGGCTAGGAAACATAACCATCTTTGAGTAACGAGCTAGTCAAGTAGAGGCATACTAGTGACACTCTGTTTGTCTATGTATTCACACATGTATTATGTTTCCGGTTAATACAATTCTAGCATGAATAATAAACATTTATCATGATATAAGGAAATAAATAATAACTTTATTATTGCCTCTAGGGCATATTTCCTTCACTATCATAGTCTTTTCGATAAGTAAGAGTGTCGAACCCAACGAGGAGCAGAAGGAAATGACAAGCGGTTTTCAGTAAGGTATTCTCTACAAGCACTGAAATTATCGGTAATAGATAGTTTTGTGATAAGGTAATTCGTAATGGGTAACAAGTAACAAAAATAAACGAGGTGCCGCAAGGTGGGCCAATCCTTTTTGTAGCAAAGGACAAGCCTGGACAAACTCTTATATAAAGGAAAACGCTCCCGAGGACACATGGGAATTATCGTCAAGCTAGTTTTCATCATGTTCATATGATTCGCGTTCGTTACTTTGATAATTTGATATGTGGGTGGACCGGTGCTTGGGTGCTACCCTTCCTTGGACAAGCATCCCATTTATGATTAACCCCTATTGCAAGCATCCGCAACTACAAAAGAAGTATTAAGGTAAACCTAACCATAGTTCCAAATCAGCCCCTTACGAAGCAACGCATAAACTAGGGTTTAAGTTTCTGTCACTCTAGCAACCCATCATCTACTTATTACTTCCCAATGCCTTCCTCTAGGCCCAAATAATGGTGAAGTGTCATGTAGTCGACGTTCACATAACACCACTAGAGAAAAGACAGCATACATCTCATCAAAATATCGAACGAAAACAAATCCACATGACTACTTATAGCAAGACTTCTGCCATGTCCTCAGGAACAAACGTAACTACTCACAAATCATATTCATGTTCATAATCAGAGGGGTATTAATATGCATAAAGGATCTGAACATATGATCTTCCACCAAATAAACCAACTAGCATCAACTACAAGGAGTAATCAACACTACTAGCAACCCACAGGTACCAATCTGAGGTTTTGAGGCAAAGATTGGATACAAGAGATGAACTAGGGTTTGAGATGAGATGGTGCTGGTGAAGATGTTGATGGAGATTGACCCCCTCCCGCTGAGAGGATCGATGGTGATGACGGTGGTGATGATTTCCCCCTCCCGGAGGGATGTGTCCCCGGCAGAACAGCTCCGCGGGAGCCTTAAATTGGTTCCGCCGAGATTCCGCCTCGAGACGGCGGCGCTTCGTCCCGAAAGCTCCCTTCTTATTTTTTATTGGACGAAAGACCTCATATAGCAGAAGATGGGCACCGGAGGCCTGCCGGGGGCCCACGAGACAGGGGGCGCCCAGGGGGTAGGGCGCGCTCCCCACCCTCGTGGCCAGGGTGTGGGCCCCTCTGGTTGATTCTTTCGCCAGTATTTTTTATTAATTTCAAAACGTGGCTCCGTGAAGTTTCAGGACTTTTGGAGTTGTGCAGAATAGGTCTCTAATATTTGCTTCTTTTCCAGCCCAGAATTCCAGCTGCCGGCATTCTCCCTCTTCGTGTAAACCTTGTAAAATAAGAGAGAATAGACATAAGTATTGTGACATAATGTATTATAACAGCCCTAATGCAATAAATATCGATATAAAAGCATGATGCAAAATGGACGTATCAGGAACCCTGAAACGTCCAGGCATATATACTGGAATCGCAGCCGGTTTACGGGCCTCTTTCAGAGATATTACGGGCCGGACCCTTTTTACCGCACTTGGTCGATCAGGTCGTCTTTTTTGCCCGTCTCGTAAACTCGCCGGAAAAAATGTGCCGGCGAGGTTATACGGGATATACTAGAGATGCTTTAATTACCACCCGTCCCAAATTAAAAGCACCCATCAAATAGTTAACGAATCCCGATTATTACGCTTCTGGATTGCTTGGATAGCTGTTGGCCCAATCGATGACCATCGTCGCGGAGGCCGCCTACTGCAAGCTCCTCACAATGGCGGCGGACACGGCGGTGACCGGATCGCTGGAGCAATCCAAGATGACCCACGGCGGGGACGACGTGGAAGGGCAGGAGGAGATTCGCGAGAGGGAGACCAAGAGGATGAAGACTAATCCAGCGTCGGTGGAAGCCGCCGCCAGCGACGACGACGATGGGGACGAGGAGTTGGAGATCTCGTCTCCGCTCTGCGAGCCCTACATCCCGGACGAGCTGAAAGACCCCTACCGCTACCCGGGGGTATCAGCCGCCTACGACGTCGCGGAAGCCGAATTCTCTGAAAAACAAGGTCATCTTTCACTCCCCACCACACCCCGACCCGCCTGCCCCTATCTCATCCTTCCCATCTTGCTGCAGGTCGCCTGGATAACCTGCCCACGCGCCAATATTTCGACTGGCCGGTCCTCCGCGTCCGCGATCCTGGAAGGAAGGCTGCGCTCTCCGCGGCGAGATCCCTCCTCCGTCTCTCCTCCTCTCTAGGTATGACGCGACAACACCAGGCCATCCTGCTTTCTGCATCCATACGGGCGTGACTCCACGGCAAAACCTAGCTAGCTAGCTGATACATAGATGCGTGAATTCATAGATGGCGAGTCGCTGGGGCATTCGGCCGGTCTATGATTGATTCGGGTGACGCGAGCGGAACCGGCATCGTTCTCACGTCTGCAAATCTGATCCGCGCCAACAAGCCATTGGCCAAAGACCACCGGGGGCGGAAAGACCGGTACGAGTATCATCCAGGCGCTCAAGTGAGTAGTATAACTCAAGGACCGAGGATACGAGCACCAGCAGATTGCTTTGCCAATGTTTCTTCTAATAATCCCGCCTTAATTACATTCCCGACGGTTTGTTTCAGGTTACGGTTCACTTGCTTGATGACACCACTGCTGAGGGCCGTCTGCTCTACCACCAGGAGCATTACGACATTGCTTTATTTAAGGTTGAGGTGGATCATCGTGTTCAATTAGCCTCCTTTGCTGACACAGTCGACGATGGTCAAGAGGTTTTGCGGCTCGGAAGAAAAGAAGATTTTAATCTAAAGATAACGCGGGGCGTGGTAGATTTCCGGAATCCAGAACTAGATGAAGGACACCACTACATGTACTTTTCCCGAGATAATAAATATGTGGTAAAATAAATTATATCGTGGCTTTGTGAGATTCTACATTTCTTTTGACTAGCTATATACTTCGTTGCAAATGCCCCGTCCCTCCACCAACTTTAATACTAAAGAAAAATTACATGTACAGGAGAACGATGAACGACATGGAAAGAATGTGTGGATGGCAAGGGGAAAGGGTCCGTACATCCGGCCTAAGGTAAGCGTGAGATTGTACTTAATATATATGCATCATATTCCAGTTTTGTCTTATATTTAATGTAATTTTGCCCTTTATTTGCAATTTGTTGTTGACACTTTTATTTATTATAAGAAAATCATTTACATATGTTTTAGTGTGACGATGGTGGAGACCCCGTCATTGATATTGCTGGAAAGGTTGTGGGAATGACCAACCGTTGTGGAAGTTGGTATTTTGTTCCTTCTTCCATTTTGAATGGGTGCATCGATTTGTGGAGAAATTTTGGGTACGCATTCTTCTCCGGTTTTATGGAAATCTATTCTTCATCAGTTTTTCAACTTGTTGTTGGTAATTGAATAATATGTATGACTTCAACAACAAAGATAAAAACATGCGTTTAAATTGTTCAAAATGTTGTCAATTTTGATGCTCTATGTTTATAATATTTGATAATATTTTTGTATCTCTTGTTACAAATTCATGTCTGAGCGAGACTAGATTAGGAGTGTAACTTTGAACGGGGGTGGGGTGGAACATTGTAAGATTGTAAGGTGAATCATGACAATAACTTTATAGCGCAAAGAGTGTTGGTCGCCGAGGTAATGCGCCAGTGTTTTACTAATAACTATATTGACATTGCACGATTGTAAGATGATTCACGGTGACCCCACAATTGTAAGATGATTCACGATGACCCCTTTATAGGGGAAACGGTGTTGGTTGCTGAGATAGTTCGTGAGTGTTCTAGTGCTACTTATATGTATGAGTGCATAATCAAAATTTCCCTGAATCATATGTTTTATCTTAACTTAAAGGCCCCTTTTAATCGTAGCAATACTTTGCCGATGGCTACATGTAAAATCATGTTAGGACTTTATAGGTGCATTCCTTGGCCCCTCCTTGGTTTGCAGTTTGAGGCCATAAAGTTTCTAGATCCAACACATGCTGAATATATATGGCGCAAGTTAAACATTGATGATGGTCTTGTTGTTGAGGAGGTATGTAGTTTCGTAATTCTATATTTTCATGTATGTTATCAAGTAGTATTACTTATTCCCAACTAACCTAGGTGTCAACTGCGTCACATGCTGAGGAAGTTGGAATCAGAGTAGGTGATATTATTCAATACATAAATGGAGAACGCATTTCTACCACAACTGAGGTAGGTGTATTATGATTTTGGTAGACTATAAATAAAATAAAAAATATAATTATAATTATTGTTATTGTTATTATTATTATTATTATTTTCTTTTCTTCTTGTAATTTCTTGTTTTCTTCATGCTATTATCAGTTGGAAAACAAGTTACTGAGCATATGTAGGGGCAATTTTGATAGAGGAACTGACATTAATGCCAAAGTGGATGTTTCTGTAAGTTCAAACTTGTGTTTAAAATCATTCTTCCCTCGACCTGTGCCATCCATTCTTTCATACAAAATAATGAATTGTAAAATATTAACACTAAGAAATTGTTGCACTAACTATATAGGTACGGGTATTTCACACGGCCAACCGTCTCTGGAGAACACAACATTTAACTATAAATGTATCTGGTCACCGAGAAGTTGTTGAACGAGGTATACATCTCCGTCTTTTTCAATCTGTCTCACTAAATTTGAAGTGGATTGTTAGTTCTGAGTCTCAAGTTTTGCATCCATCTTCTATAGATTCGCTTACATATAATGTGCAATCATATGTTACATCCACTAGATATTATGAATATCACCATATACATGAAGTATACAAGTCACCATTTTGGAGTTGTCGAATGTACAACATTCATCATTTTCAGCTCGACGGGTTCTTTCTTTTATGCCAAAGCATACTTGTTTGTTTTTTGTTTGTTTGCACTTGACACTGTTTCGGACCCATAGAATGCATGTACTTGTTGGCGTGTTCATGGCTTAGAATTCGTAGCACTAGCTTAGAGGCGCCTTTGCCTTTCATTACGTAAGAATATATATTGAACTGTACTTGCATGCGTACTTTTTGTAGTATACATGGATAGAAAACCTTCTCTTTAACAATGATATTTTTCAATATGTAGCTTATTATCCTATCACAAATGGAGAAGAGGTTTTTGCTCAGGTGTCACCTGAACAAGTTGACTCTGACTCGGACTCAGATTTGCGCTGCTTCATGTGATGGTTCATATCATCCGGTAACTTTAGTATGATGGAAGGGATAAAATCAATATGAAGAAGACTATATTGTTTAAGTCATATACTCTGTAAGTCAAGAGTATATAAGATCTTACGAATGCTTCATTTTTTGGGAGACCGAGACCAGGAGTTTCCGTGCTAAAAGGGAGCCCTTATAAAGTTTAGGCAAACCCACCACATGTAATATTATCGTTGTTGTACATATGTCTACATGCACCTCGTAGGGCTAGTCTTTCATTTTCCGTTAAAAAGTTAACTATAGGTCCTAAAAGGAATATCACCAAATGCACATTTCTTACTTTGTATTTGCATGTACCTAGCGTTTGTGCTGTGTACTTGCCCTTTGCAGGTTAAACTGATGGAATCAACGAAATTGGGAGGAAAGCAGTTCATGGTCGATGTTGCATGTGATTGAACGCAGCAAGCATGATGCACTAAGCTAGATCGTTACGTAAAGTAGATGATAGATTATCGTTTGTACATCGGTTTGTCCGTGCAGAGCTCCATCCATGAAAGAATGCAAGTCCTCGTCAAAAAAGCCTACCCCCCGTTCTGGTTTTTCCATATATGACTTCCTTCTAATTCAAGTGAAAATAACATTTTGTGCCATGCGACCTCCTGCATCACCCTCTTCTCCATCCACTTCTGCCGCCGCCCCAACTCCTCTTCCATTGACACCCCCACCTTTGCCACCGCAGACCCGCTCCTGCCCCTTCTTCTCTCTTCCTCCGCTTCCGCCTCCCCTCCCTCCACAATTCTCGATACCACAAGATCTACCTCACCATGGATGCCGTCACCGACGGAGGCACTAAGAAAAGCCTATTGCGGCGGCCGCCAAGGGGAAGACCACCTTCAAGGCGGCACCCAGAGACAAGGAGAGAAGCCCCCTAAAAACAGGTGGCTCCTGGAAATCCCCATGTTCCTTTGTTTTATTATAGAATTCGGACCTTGATGGATCCACTGGTGTCTTATTTGTTGCAAAACCGCCCGCAAAGTTCATCAAAGAACATCGCTGGTTTTGATAAGGTGGGTTGTTTAACTAGATGTTTTTGTTCATGCTTGCTTAGTGCCCTGTGAGGTTTAGACAGATGACATGCCATTTATTTGGCTCTATATTAAGCACAATCTTGTTTCAAATGGACATGGAACAGACTGTGAGGAACTAGAGTGTATAAGAATGAAATTTCCAGTTAGGAAAATGATGGATAAACAATCGGTTTTGGTTTTTAAAACTGTGCACACATGTAAACTAACTGGTTGGGATTTGTCTTCTTCACCTCATGACTAGTCTGACTGGAGGGTCCATGGGGTCAAACCTGGCCAACATGATCAAAACCATGGTCATGGGAGCAGAGGTTGAATCCTGATCGGTTTTCAGAGTTGAGGGTATATTTTGGCCGGTTTTAGAATTCAGATTTGATACGTAGACACAAAAAGTTCTAGGGTTGCAGAAATGGACTGTTTTTGCACCTTGTTTGCAAATTGTATGGTACTAAAGAATATATATTGAAAGACCTCGTTAATGAGGTGATGGCACAAAACTAGTTTGCAAACCTTGCTAGCACAACATTAATGTACCGTGACCCGAAATTGCGCTTCAAGAAAATTTGAACGAACCTCAGTCACGCTGATTATTTCTAGGTACAACAGATGATCAATTTTGATTATGTTGTGGTTGTGGTAGATGTTCCTTTCCCTTGCCCACATATCTCACTTGTGTTGGTGACCAGAATTGTTCTCCTGTTGCTGATAATTTGCTCGTCGTCATAGCCGTGGAGGACTTGGGCAGCCAGCCTTGACTCTCCACCCTCACAACAAGAAGATCCAGGTTGGTCTGGTTCTGGTCCGAAGACACCTCCAAGACCACCAAGCGTGGCCGGCCTGCCGCCATCCAAATGGACCTTGACAACGACAAAGACAATAATTACGACGAGTTGCTAAAGTGTACCTTTGGTGTGGGCACGTCGGCCTCTCACGACGCCAGGCTAGACCTGCTTGAGGATGCACGGTGGGAGAAGCATCGAAATGTGCTCCAAGACAAACGCCGCAACATGCCGCCGCGCCTGTTTCCATCACCCCTGCCCCAATCATGCATTCAAAAATATGTTTCATGACATTTTGAAAATAGTTCATTAAATGTAAAAATGTGTTTGTGCAATTTAGAAAAATTGTTCATAACATATGAAAAAATATTGTGACACTTAAACATTTTCTAACACTTAGCAAATGTTTGCACATTTATAAAAGTATATTCATGACATTTAAAAAAATAATCAATATGTATTTTAAAAATTCCATTTTACAAATGTTCAACAAGTATTTATGTATTTAAAAATTGTTCAAGTGTATCTAAAACAGTCCAGTATTTATGTGAAAAATGTTGAATGTGTATTCAAAGAATTCCAAAATGTAAAAAAAATGAAAAACAAACAAAAAAGGGGAAAACTAGAAATAGAAAAACCTAAAGAAAAAGGCCGATGCTATGCGTCAGCAGGCGGATGTTTCAAAAAGATCCGCCGCCTCCGCATTCGTTTGATCGGGACCATCCAGTGGCCTGGCCTCTTCCTCACCATTGCAACAAAGCGAGTGTTGCAGAACCCTTTGCAACATACCTCTTGTTGCAGAAACATTTGCAACAGAGGTTCTGTTGCAGAGTTTTTTTTCCTGAACTCTTTTGAAACATGAGTGTCGTTGTAGAAGGACTTCTGTAACACAGATGATGTTGTATAATTTTTTTGTCTTAACTTTTTGCCAACATGGGTGTTATTGGGGAAGGACTTCTACAGCATAGATGATGTTGCAAAAACATTTTTTGTCTCAACTTTTTTGCAACATGGATGTTGTTGTGGAAGGATTTCAGCAACACAGATAATGTTACAGAAAAACCGTAAGTGGTAGAGGCACGCGTTCAGTGGTGGAGGTCCTGGCCGGTTGTTCGTCGGCTGATCAAACTCGTATCTGACGGCTGCGCATGTGGCGGAAGTGTATGCCGTGTGATCGGCTGGCTAACTCTAATCTTTTCCTAAAGAAAAAATGATGAAAACCAATAGAGAAAAACATATAGAGAAGCAACAAAAACCTCATCAAACTTGCCGAAACGTCCAAACCAAAATGGAAGGTTCCACAAAAGGGTCCTTGGAAAGCTTCTCAAAATCGGTAGCTACACCTTGTTGGGCCGGTCCATTTCACCGATCGCTTGACGTAGCGTTTGGTACGAGAGTCCCGTAGCATTTGCGGGTCTCTAACCAAAGGCCGCGGCCCCCTACAGCTGCAAGATGGAGCCACACGTCCGTCCATGGCCACATGGCCGAAGAAGCAGCCAACCCATCATGCGCTGGCCTAGGGTGCTGCAGCTGCATGCACGGTATTATAAACTAGCTAGCAGCCTCCTGCGTCGACAACAAGGCGTGCTAGAAGCAGAGAACAAATCGGCGTTGCTGCCGGCTGCTAAGGAGAGCTAACAGCTCGCAATGGCGTCTAGCAAGATTGCTCTGCCGTCTGCCGTCCTGGTGCTCCGGCTCCTCACCCTTGCCCTCCTCCTCGCGTCTCTTGTCCTCATCTTGGTCGACAAGTTCCACGTCTCTGACGCCGAGGCTATTCTCCTCGACGTCCCGGCGAAGGAGATCACCTTTAAGGACGTCTACGCGTACAGGTACTCCTGTCGACCTGTCCATCCGTGTTTGCCATGTACTTCCTCTTGTCCTTTTTACTTCGCATATTAGATTTGTGTCAATAATTTAGGAGAACTGTTCATAACACATAAGTACTACTATCGTAGCATGCATGTGCGTTTCATGTCCTTGTTATTCTCGGCTTATTTAGGTACGTGCTGGCTATCGCTGTTGCTGGGTGCGTCTACACCCTACTGCAGATTCCGTTTGCGGCAGTCAGCATCGCCAGAAGGAAGACGAGGATCGGAGGCAGCGAGGGCGTCGCCTTGCTCCTCATATGCGCCGACGTGGTAAGATACGCTAGCTAGGGCGCTGCCTCTTTTGATATGCTCGCCAGTTACATATCGGTTGGTTTTGATCGACGATCCAACCATCCATTACGTGCAGGTCTTCGCAGTGGTGATCGCCACGGGCGCGGCTGCCGGCTACGGCTACACCGTGGACGCGAAGCGCGACGCCGACTCCACGTACCGCAGCTGGGAACGGTTTGCTGCCGCCACCGGGAGTCTGATTCCCCCTGAGGTCACCCAGCTCAACACGGACATCAACAGGTTCTTCATGCTGGCCTTCGCCTCCGCCGGGTTCATGCTGCTCGCTGCCGCCTGCATGGTCCTCATCATAATGATCTCCGTCTACGCGCTCGTCCGAAGATGATTCGGCACCACATGTCTTGATCGAATTTCCTCGATAATATATGTTGTTCTACTCGATCATCACCTGACTGTCTTTTGGAGAATATAAATAATGAGAAATCTAATTGGCTACGTCCGCCCGCCTAGCAAAACCCAACACAATAGTGTCCCAAAAAAGAAAAAACCCAACACGTTAAGACCGTCATTTTTTTCCCGGCAATGTTACGCAATAAACGTTAGCTGGCAGGGGGTGGCAAACGAACATCATTTAATGGCAGTTTTAGTTTTTCTTTTTTAGAAATGGCGGATGTACACCCGGGCCTCTGCATCTGAACGATGCATGAAGCCATATTATTAATTATTCTCAAATACCTTATAAGGTAATACATCAACAAGTCTGAAGCCACCATCTTGGCAACGCCTGTTACTACTCCTATCCCTTGATGAAGGGGTGCTGAATGTCCGAGCCTAATACCAAACAGACATCACACCAAAGCCTAACATCTAAAACCGGATGCCCCATCCAAGCCACTACCTAGACTGGGTCACACACCGGTCCGGCACACTCCCAGTGAGCACCGCACGCTGCAAAGGCCGTCACCTCCATCTTCCATCGATCTATCCTCAGAGCAGAACTGATGCATCGACCTTACTAGGCTTCTCTGCCATCGACGCCACCACGATGCCAGACAACGTCGCCCTCCTGCGCGAGTCCGTCAACCCGCGTCGGACACCGAGCCTCCACTGCGCCACGCCGCCGAGACTTGCCGTCATTGATGCGGAAGATGAAACCCCGCTCCGCCATTGGGCCCTTCCAATCAACACCTGCTCCAAAACGATGCCCTCAAGAGGGAGAACGACACCATAGTTTCCGTCATCATCTGACCTAGGAGACCCAGATCCAGGGTTTCCCCCGAAGAAGATGCCTCCTGGAAGAAGAGGGGCACGCCAACTGCAGCCGCCCACGACCACTTAGTTCTCTCGACGGCGCCTTCAAGAAGGACAAGACGCCATGAGCGCCGTTGCCGCCCTAGGGTTTTCACCTGAGAAACCGTGGAGTGGGAAAAGGTGGGGCGGACCCGAACGACGTCTCGAGGAAGAGAAACGGCATCCTCGGGCGTCGTCGGGATCGCGGCCGGCAGGAGCCGACCAGGGAATTATGCCAATCTGAATCCCCAC
The DNA here is from genome assembly GCF_002575655.3 of Aegilops tauschii subsp. strangulata. NCBI lineage: Eukaryota > Viridiplantae > Streptophyta > Magnoliopsida > Poales > Poaceae > Aegilops > Aegilops tauschii. The sequence continues at coordinate 9,343,550 of NC_053039.3, forward strand.
CTCCCGCTCCGCCCCATCCAGTGACTGGCAAGCAGCGCAGCCATGCCCGTTACGACGGAGTGCATGATGCAAGTATTGGAGGAAGAAGCAGCTCGACGTCGTTGGCCGCCGAGGCAACAAGCCACTTCACCAACCCACCAGTGGATCGCCGGCCATCCGACCCGATCCCCGGCAGCCCGCCCACCCCGCCGCGCCACCGGACAGGTAGGCCCACCACGGGGCCGCCGCCCCGGATCCAAGGTCCTCCGTGCCAGATCGGGAGGAGTAGCGCCTGCACTGCCACTACAGCCGCCGATAGGACGCCGGCCAGCCGCCACACCGCCAAAATCCATATCTGGGCCGCAATGAACCAGATTGGCACTGCCACAGCCCAGAGCGAGATCACACCCTCGAGCCAAGGAGCCCCGCATCGCCCTTTGACCCGCGAGAGGGAGGAGTGCCTCCGCCGCCGCCGGCGCACGCACAGGCTAAGCCTGGCGCTGCGGCGACGGAGGGGAGGGAGAGGGATGGGCCGTGACCCGGCGGCTAGGGATGGAGCCCCTCGGTCGCCCGCGCGTGGGGTGACAGAGGGGTGGGGAGGGGAGGGTCGGTCATACTTACACGTACACAAGCTTAAACATTGTTTGGTGACGTTTTAAGCAGCTTTAGTTGTGAGGAAAGATCAAACGACGACAAATTTTAAACGAAATTTGTCTTCTTGGAAAGAAACTGCCATGTCGCCTAAAAAATGCCACCCCTACCACTTCCTCGCAACTAAAACTATCACGAAATTGTTCGCATATGCCACCCAGCTCTCCCTAGCAAACGTTCGCGAGCTATAGCTTTCGATAAACTTATCCCGACTTTCAAGATTTCGAACTATCATAAACTTTCTCTAACGCACATCTAGATATCTCTTAAGTATTGCACATCTAAGCGACTCAATCAACCATAAAAAGAAAAAGATAACCGCCCTAAACAAACTCTTTTTTTAGAGAAAACGCCCTAAACAGACTCACTTTGAAAAATACGAAAAGACAGTTTTGAACATTCAGGGTAATTAAAAAAATTCAAACCTTTTGAAATTCCGTAATTTCAAAGAATGGATTTCAAAATTTTGTTGTCAAACCATTAAACTTCTTAATTTTTGAACTTACACATAGAAATAAAGAAGGGAAAAAAGCTTTGTGTGTAGACCCACCTTTTTTTTAGAAATGGAAGAGGACCCCCGGCCTCTGCATCTGGACGATGCATGCAACCACTTTATTAATTATTCACACAAGACCTTACAAAGTCATACAACAGTAAGCCTGAAGCCACCGTCTAGGCAACAAAAGTGTCGCTACTCCTATCCAATTGATGAAGGGATGCTAATAGTCTGGGCCTAATACCAAACAGACCTCGCAGCCAAACCTAACATCTAAGACCTGAGGTCCCAACTAGGACGCCTGCCGGGTATGGGCACCCACCAGTCCGGCGTGCTCCTCAACCAGGACGCCTACTGGGTATGAGGCCGCCACAGCCACCTGCCAGCAATCCATCTTCAGAGATGTACTGCTGCATGAACGTTGCCCGGTCTAGCTGCCGCCGACGCCACCACGACGCCAGACAGCATCGACCTCCTGCGCGAGTCCATCATTGCACATCAGACGCCTAATCTCCAGAGCGCCATGCCATCGAGATCCGACACCATCAATGTGTGTGATGAAGCACCGTTCCTCCTCTTGTCTCCTCCAGCCATCACTTGCTCCAAAACGATGCCCCCATGAGGGAAAGCGCTACTAAGAATGCAGTCATCGTCCGATCCGGGAGACCCAGATCTAGGGTTTCCCTCGGAGCATCCCGAGCCTGATGACGCCAACTGCAACAACGATGCCTCGACAAGGAAACGACATCAAAGACGCAGCCATCGTCCGCCATGACCGTAGTCGGCGCGATTTTCATTGGCAGTTGCGCCATCGGGCGTACGCCGCCGGCCTCGCTGGTTCCTTCGACCGTAGCATACACCAAAACGATGCCCTGAATACGGACTACGGCGCAAGAGCACCGCCATCGCTCGATCCCATGGAGATCTAGGGTTTCCCCCTGAGTTGCCCGGGTTGTCAAGGACCAGACACAGATGGAATCCCGCAGATCCGTCCAGCTGCCGACGTGTCACACTCTCCATCGCGCCGACCGTGACCCAGAGACCAAGCTCACGCCTGAGCACAGATCCGGCCGCGCCGCCGCCGATCTGTTCACGCCGCCACCGTCCATGGCGACCGTGGCGCCACAGATCTTGAAGCCGCCTGCCATGGGGAATGGGATCACCGGAGCGCCGCCAGCCGCCATCGTGACGTCCGGCCGCACACCATGCTCCGGCCCGGGGGCGCCGGCCCGTGCCAACTCCTCACGAGCGGGATGGCACCTAGTCCCCGCCGCCGCCGGCGACGGCAAGGCTTTGCCTGGCCGCGCCGTCGGGCGGCGGCGAGGGAGGGGAGGACGAGAGGGGGTCGAGGGCGACGGGGTCTGGTGCCTCCCAGCCGCCGCACGGGGGCGACTCGGGAGGGACAGGAGTGTTTCCCGATTTTGTGCTGTCTCTGTGGACCCACCTATTGAGAGAGATAAATAGAGGAAGAAAAGACACGTGTTTGGGGGCCTCCCTACTCCCCGATAGCCAACCCATAAAAAAAGCAACATCTCCAAGGAGGCCACTACACGAAAGTGCCATCGTTGCCCAACCCAAAGGATCTAAGTTTTCACCTAGACATAAAAGAACATGATGAGAAAGTGTAACTTCCATGATAACGCCTGTAAGGCGGAGAATGATGCCAAGGGTTTCATTGTTGTTCCCACCATATCGGGCAAGGCTTCTTGTCCTGAAGCAATCAACTCAGAGCATCTCCGGCCGCGTTCCCAGAAAGGCCTCCCCAGGCGATTTTTTGTGCCGGCGCCGAAGAAACGGCCCAGTCGCGCCCCAGGAGCCCGTTTTTCGCTGGCTTGGGCCGAAATCAGCGCCGGCGGACCCAGGTCGAACCCGACGCGCCGGGGGGCGCCCGGGGGCGCCGGGGCGAATGTTTTGGTGCGAAACAACCGCAGGCCCGCCGAGTCAGCGAGACAGGAGCTTCGTCGACCTCATCGCCTCGGTTCCCGCTCGAATCAATGCGAAGGCTGCCGCGCTGCCGCGCCGGTCGCCCTCAATTGATGCCTCACGGGCGGCGCAGTGAAGACGTCGCCGACGCGCGTCCCGCCCGCATGCGCCACGCATCCGCCCGCATGCCACCCCCGGCCACCCCGCTTCGGCTATAAAAAGGCGCCCCTCCCTGCCGGTGAGCGCCACAGCATCCCCCTCTACCTCCAGTGAAAGCTTTTTCCTCGTCGTCGGGCTCCAGCTCGCCGGCCCTCCGCCCCGTCAAGCCCGAGCCGGAGGAGACACCGCTCGGGCGTCGTGCTCGCAGCGGCGCCCTCGTCAGCAACGAGCCCTCGCCTACGACTGCACCCACGAGGCGCTCCCTCCGCCTGGTCCGGCCGAAGCCCGAGCCGGACATGCTCCCCGTGAAGCCGGAGCACGCCGGCATGGTGGCCCCCGACGACGATTCCGCCCTCAAATGGGCGAGGGAGGACTACGTCCGCGAGCAGGTGCGCCGCCAGCGTCGGGCGTACCTGGAGACCCAGGCCCGTAGCCGCGCCGAGGAGCGTCGCCGTGTCGCCGAGGAGGGCGGCGTTATCATCATCGACAGCGACAACGAGGGCGAGGCCGGGCCGTCAACCGCTGTCGGCGACCCCGGCGAGGGATGCAGCAGGCACGCAGGTGAGGCACGCGGCAACAACGACGGCGACGACTACACCCGCTTCTACAGGCTTCTCGGCATGTAGACGGCGGCGGCGGCGGCGACGGTGGCAGCAGCGGCTTAGGCTTTTAGTTCGTTTTTAAGTTAGTTCAAGCATGTTTTTAAGTTTTTGTATAAATTTCGTCAAAAATTAGCCGAACTTCGCTGAGTTTGCAAAAAAATTGAAACGAACTTCGCCGAACCCGCGGCGACCGCGGGTGCGTGACTGGGAGCAACCCGAGCCCCAGGGGGCGATCTAGCGCCGGCTCGCCCCCAGGCCACTCTTTTTCGACGCCCTGGGGGGCCGAACGGCTGGAGATGCTCTCAGCAATCAAGCGACCGAGCCAACGTGAAACTCCAGAATGGCCGACATTGGCTCCCTCCAAGCCAACCGTCATAAGCGATGGGACATGAGCGACCTAAGAAATATTCCGAGGCAAGGAGATGACTACAACATGTGCGACGTAAAATAGAAGTGAAGCATGTACACTCTAGCCTTCCACAAACCGGCGTATGACCAAGAAGGCAAAGCAAAGCAGAGGCATTTTTTTCTCAACAGCCTTGCAAGAGACATGAAGTGATCTAGCAAAGAGCGGGCAAGTACGAAGAGGGCTATGAGGTAATGTAACATAAATGGACGGATCAAAGAAACCATGAACCTTTAGCTTCGGCCCTGACGGTAACGCAAGTCTCCTTAGACCACACATTACCGATATGACACTTCCAAGGGCTGAGGGCAAGTCACTGAAAATGAGCTAGCCTAGCCGCTTCACTACCATTCATGACGTCAACCAAAGCGACACAAATAAGCATTTGCGGCACAGACCCAACATATACCAGCTCAACAGAATGTTGATAAGGAGGAAGGATGCCAAAGACACCACGGTTGTCGGAAGAACACCACCTGAGCCCCAACAGCATACACTGACAAGGGAGCGGATGGGAACAGTCATCCAGGCATACCCCCATCCACGACAGGAAACTGCTCGAAGCCCGACCAAATCCACATCAATGGGTTGCCACAACAGAGGATGTGGGGACCAGCAGGACCACGCGAGACCACCGACGGCATAGGGCTGATGGGGCGAACAGTCACCGGATGAGATCACCGACGTAAGGTGGTGAGGACGCGGGGGTGGCTTTGCCAACTGTAGGTATATTTGTAGGAGTCCACTATAAATTTGACGTCAGATTTTTTTACTATGGCAAATCGAAGATTTTTATGTCAATTTATCTTTACCGAGGATGGCAAGTTTAGTCGGCAAATATGGCAAATCCGACTAAGTTTATTTTTTTGCCAAGAAATTGTCATGCTCGCAGACTAAATTTGTCATCCTCACGCCAACTACATTTATCATAAAAATATTTGATTTGTCATGCTTAAAATCTAACGTCAAATTTTAGCATTACCGTATTTTTATAGTCAATATTGGGACTGGCTAGAAATCAGTCGACTGAAAATCTAATTTGGGTCAGTTGATTGGTTTCCTGCCATCCGATGAAAAATAGACACCCAGATGCGCGTCTTCAACCTCCAGCCATCTTCTTCTTGCTTAGAACCGCCAAGCCACCGCCCGCGGCCGGCGGCGCTCCCATGCAAGCCTCGCAGCCTCGGCCTCCCTTCAACCGCCCCCACCGCCATGTTGCCGCCCCCCGGCCATGCACCAATTTTTCCGATGAACCTGCGCCCCTCCCCCCTCCTTAACATCCCTAAGATAGATAAAGTTGTCGCGAGAAAATCCGTAAGGTTTTGATTTTCGGTTTGTGAATTTTATTTTGCCCCAGGCCGAGTGCCCGAATTTCGGTCATTTTTAAAAATTTCGGCCGAAATTTGACCAAAATTTAGCTGAAATTTGACCAAAATCTTTTTTTCCATTGGAAAGTATATTTCGCCCCAGGCCAAGATTGCCGAAATTCGGCCGAAATCCATACTGCGTGTGCATGCAGGTGGCGATCCGCTGGCGCAGTCCGCCGGTTTCTGGATCGATTGGGACGAGGGGAGCAAAACCGGCATTGTTTTAACGACCGCGCATCTGATCCGCGCCAACAAGCCGCTGCCCAAAGACTACTGGGCGAAAAAAGACCGGCACCAGTATCATCCCGGTGCTCAAGTGAGTACCCATCAACGGACCGGACCTCAAAAGTAGCTAGTAACAATTTGCCTGATTTGCCGGTGTGCAAATAATCCCGCCTCTTACTTTCTGCGGCATTTGGTTTCAGGTTACTGCTCACTTGCTCGACGACACCACCGCCGAGGGCCGTCTGCTCTATCACGAGGAGCATTACGACCTTGCTTTCTTTAGGATTGCAATGGATCAGAGTGTTCAATTAGCCTCTTTCGCTGACACGTTCAACAGCGGTCAGCAGGCTTTGCGGCTTGGAAGAGATGGGAATTTGATTTTAAGGATAACTCATGGCAAGGCGATGCAAGATGACGACGTGTATTTTTGTCGGGATAAAAAATACGAGGTACAAAAAATATTTTATCATGACTATGTGAGATTTCGCCCTTGTTTTTCTTTTAATATTTATTACTGTGAGGCAAATGCCCCAGCAACTTTATTACTCAAAAAAGCATATGCGCAGGAGGCGGAGACACGAAGGAGAGAGAGTGCGCAGAGGGGATCGGGATATACTTTATAATATGCATCGGTTCCCAAGTCTGAGTTACATGTAAGCTTGGCCTTCTATTTTGTAATTCGTTCACATTATTTTGTTTATTATAAGAACATTTCTATACATATCTTTTAGTGCGACAATGCTGGAGAGCCGGTCATTGACTTCGATGGAAAGGTTGTGGGGATGATCAACGACTGTAAAAGTGTGTCCTTTGTTCCGTTTTTCATTCTGAATAGGTGCATGGAACTGTGGAGGAATTTTGGGTATGCATTCTCCCTCAGTTTTATGAAAATGCTTTGCTAATGCATTCTTTGTCCTTTTTTGTACTTGTTGTTTGTAGTTGGACTAAACATTCGACCTCATCAATAGAGATAAAGCCTACATTTTGATAGGTCAAAATGCCTACATTTTGATAGGTCAAAATTTATTGTTGTCATGCTCTATATTTATAGTATTTGATAAATTTATGTATTTGTTTTACAAAATTATGTGTGAATGACAGTATAGACTGGGGTGGAACTTTGAAGCGTCCTAGGTGGATAGCAGCATATTGTAAGATTTTTCACGACATTACCATTATAGGGGAGAATTTGTTGATCATTGAGATGATTCTGAGTGTTCTACTACTTTTTATATCGACAGTTCATAATTTTTATTCAATGTTTTTTGTAAACTTAAAGTGTCCATTTAATCAAAGGAATCATATTTCCATAGCTAGAACTGAAATTGTGTTACGGCTTTGTAGGTGCATCCCTCGGCCCCACCTTGGATTGCAGTTTAAGGCCCTCAAGTTTCTAGATCCCTCACATGTTGAGTACATATGGCGCAAGCTAAACATTGATGACAGTCTTCTTGTTGAAGAGGTATACAATTGGCCGTTTTGCTTTTTATTTATCTTGCTACTATATATGACAGCACCTATAGGTAAGGTAGATGAAGATTATTTTTCACTTTAGTAGATTTGCTGCCCCCCCCCCCCCCCCCCAATTCCTTCTCTTTCCAGTTGCCTTAGGAATAGTACTGCGATTATGTTTTACCGTGATCTTCTCATGCATGTTATCAACTAATTAATTATTTTCAATTAAACCTTAGTTGTCGATGGGATCTCATGCTGAGAAAGTTGGAATCCGAGTAGGTGATATTATTGGAAGCATTGATGGAGAACGGATTTCTACCAGAATTGAGGTGCGCACTGCGCTTTTATTAGGCTTTAAACAAAAACAAAAACAATTAGTGGACTTTCTATTACTTCTATTTTTGTCCTTGTAATTTCTTACTTTTTTGCTGATGTTATCAGTTGGAAAAAAAATTGTTGAGCATATCAATGGGCAGTTTTAATGGGGGAAATGACATTAATGCCAAAGTGGACATTTCTGTAAGTTTGAAATTGTGTTTTTATCAACCTGTGTTGTCCATTTCTTCATATAAATAATGTTGTGCAAAATATTAGCATTGAGAAATAGTCGCACCAACTCTATAGGTCCGGGTATTTCACACAAACAACCGTCTTTGGAGGGAAAAACATTTAAATGTTAATATATCGGATCATCGAGAAGTAGCTGAACAAGGTATACATCCCTCTTTTTACAACCTAGTGTGATCTGTATTTTCTTTGGATTGTCAGCTATGAGTCTCAAGTTATGTGCACCAGTTTTTTGTACATTTGCTTTTATATATTGTGCAATCAACTCAATCCACGAGATGTTTTGAATATCGCAATTTAAAAGTAGTATATAAATCATGATTCTGGAGTTTTTGAATATATTTCGTTCATTGTTTTTAGATCAACAAGTTCCATTTTTATGCCAAATAAGCATCCATATTTGACTTTTGTTTTGCATTTTACATTGGTTTGGAACGAGATAATGCTTGCACTTGTTGGTATGTTTATGCCTTATGATTCTTAGCACTAGCCTAGAGGTGCTTTACATAATGTAAGAATGTAAATTGAACTATACTTGCATGTCTACTTTTGGCAATTTACATGGACGCACAACCTTCTCATTAACAATGCTATTTTCCCGTTTGCAGCTTTTTATATCATCACTAATGGAGAAGGGGTTTCTCCCCCTGTATCACCTGACCAAGTTTAATCAGACTCGGATTCGGACAAGTCACTTTGTTGTGCTTGCACTAGTTCATATGAGGGTTCATGTCTTCAAAGTAATCTTTTTGTACAATGGAGGGATAGCATCTAGAATAAGAAGACAAGATTGTTCAGCCAAGTCCTATATTTCAAGGTCTTACATATGCCTAGTTATCTAGGGGAGCTGAGACCAAGAGTTTCAACGCTAAGTGGGGGCCCTTTTTAATAACTTTAAGGCAGACCCGCCACATGTAATATTATTGTTGTTGTATGGATGCCCACATGATATTTTAGGTGCCATTTTAAGAGTATCAAGAAATGTGATGTTTTCACATTATTCCGAGAACTTGTTTCTTTTAAGTTAAATGAGCAAAGCAGTGCTACAAAACGGAGAGGGCGTCGAGTGGCGTGTAGAGAGGACATGGATCTGGACTAAACTTTCGCTTCTTCCTACTGCAACCACTTCTGCCTTTTTTCTCGCTATTGTTTCCCATTTTGCATAAACAGTTGTTGGGTGGATGTTAAACGATAGTACCGCTTCTTGGGGTACTTCTGCCCTGGCACCATTCTAGCATTGTTGTCCCCACTGTTCCTGAGACCAGTTTGGTAGTACCACGCTGATGGATGGTAGTACTGCTTCGGCTGCAATTCCGCTCCAGTACTTGTTGTACTCTTAGGCTACAGTTGGAACTATCACACGTAGCAGTAGTACCGCTTAAGTGCGGGCAGAGAAGATAACGGTTAGATTTGAGCCCCCATTATATCTGGTCAGTCATCCAAATAGCGGCTAATTTGTATCCGCCCACAAGTGTTGTCAATATTTTTGGTCAATTGTTGGGCGGTGTTTCAAATAGAGTCAGAACGCTAATAAGGCTGGGAGTGTAGGTCTTATTATGGTTGCTTTGGCTATGTAGAAATGAGTTAGTTTTTAGTGACAAAAACTCTTCCCCGTTGCAGGTTATTTTTCATTGTATGCACTCGCTTTGTATGTGGTCTATACTACACCGAACGGAGTTCTAACCCCTGTTCAAGGCAGTGTATATGCGATTGGAGCAAGTGGCCAAGGTGGGTTTTACCCAACATGAGTGACAGCATAATCTTCGTATCGGTCCGCCACCTCCGTCGACATAGGCATCGTGTCGGTCCTATATGACTCTACTGTTATTGACATGACAATTTTTTATTTATCTTTTGTCAGATTGTTGGTGTTTGGCTCTGTATCTTGGTTAAGCAGAGGCCGAGTGTTACACATCATGTTTTGTATCCGCTTGATACTACATTTTAAATTAATAAATGTGTTATTTTTAAAAAACACTTTATGTTAATAAAAAAGTTCTTTATAAAAAAACAAAGAAGAAGTCGAGTGATCCTACCATGCTAATACTGTGATGGTGATGAACAATAAGGTGGGAGGAAGATAAAAGGACTTGACGAGCTTGGCAACCTTGAGTGGCTCAATGTGGGCGTCAGGCGTCAGCAGTTCCTATGGTGGCATCTTGAACCAAAAATGCAAGACTTACGAATGGCTTCTACAGATTCTGCCTACAGACTCATTTCTCCATAAATCATCTCCCCCTAATTTCCTGTGATGCCCCCGCTCTCCCTTTGATTTCCTATCACATCTTTACAGCTCATTCCGTAACTTGACTCCCGTGAAAATTGTCCGTAGGTGTAGCGTTGTCTTTCTTGAACACCAGAGGCAAGAAGGTTTTCGTCTACGTTTGACTTGTGCACGTTATGATGATGTCAAATATCTCTTCTTGCTCAGGGCAAATGAGGAAGGTGGGATCAATGAGATCAAAATACAAAGCATGTTCAAACATTTTTTTAAAATTACACACACATCAATGTTTGATGTGTAATCTCAGAAAGATTCAGCTTCTAATTCGTCCACCACTAATAGAAACAAGAAAGAGAAAATTGAATGTGAATAATGTCTAAATGTACTATTCACCAAGGGCTTTGCTAGACCTACATAACTATTCTACGTAAAGCTACATGAAAAATGGTTTGGGGTGATTTGATTGGAAGGAAAAATAGCCCGGGCACCACCCCGTGAAATTTAAGGGGGGAGGGGGGAGGTGGATTAGAAATTTGAAGTAAGCTTACATAGATGGGTACGTAGGTGTAGGATTATTGATTCACCAAAAGCCGTCACATTCTAATTTGTCTTTTTTGAATCTCTATCGAGTTTTGACCTGATTTTTTCGGAGTTGTAGACATGTCCCGCATGTATATTGTCATATAATTTTAGAATTTTTTAAAATATTTAAATATGAAATTTTATGGTTGATCTCACCGAACCACAAAATATTTCGGATCTGGGCCGAGAATTTTGTGCTGACTACTAGATCAGATGGCCTCCGTGCACTTGATCCAACTGTCTTCCACTGGTCCGATAGGAAGCAAAACGATGCGTAGTGATGCCAAAAGAAAAAGGAACTGCTTCGCTTAGCTTTGTTGTTGATCGCAAGCACAAAAATCTCGGCCCAGATCCAAAATAATGAATCCCCGATTATTACTCTTCTTAACTAGTAGTAGGAGAATAATTCCCTGATATACACCTACCTGTTGCCTGTTGACCTAATCGAATCGAGAACCGTCTTGGCGGCGGGCGACTACTGCATAATGGCGGCGGAGACCAGATCATTGGAGCTGCGATCCAAGACAACCCGCGGGGACGATCACGTGGAAGAAGACGAGGAAGGCAGGGAGCCCAAGAAGATGAAAACAACTCTGGCGACGGAGCAAGACGGCGACGGCGACGGCGACGAGGAGTTGGAGATTTCGTCTCCGCTCCGCGAGCCCTACGTTCCCGACGGGGTAAAAGACAGGCGTGCCAACCAGCATATATTCGCCGCCTGCAAGCTCGCCAAAGCCAAATTCTCTGAAAAACGAGGTCATCTCTCTCTCTCTCTCTCTCTCTCTCTCTCTCTCTCTCTCTCTGCTGGTTCTGGTGAGTCTTTTCTCTCTCTCTCTCTCTTTTCTCATTCTGATCCTACTGCAGATCGCGTGAACAAGCTGCTGCCGACGTGCCAATACTTTGAAAGGCCGCTCGTCTCCGTCCCCGACGCCGGGAGGAAGGCCGTGCTCCCGGCCGCCAGATCCCTCATCCGCCTCTCCTCCTCTGTCGGTACGTGCACGCCCATCGGACCATCATGCTCCTACATGTATGCATGCTCACACAAGAACTTGCAGGCCGCCAGCCGCTCACGCGGTCCGCCGGTCTCTGGATCGATTGGGACGAGGGGAGCGGAACCGGCATTGTTTTGACATCCGCGCATCTGATCCGTGCCAAGAAGCCGCTGCCCAAAGACTACTGGATGCTCAAAGACCGGCACCTGTATCATCCCGGTGCTCAAGTGAGTAGCACCGATCAAGCAACCGCAAAATTAACTATCATGCTGACCTGTTATAATCGCGATCAATTGTAAAACACCCATCCATTTGGTTTTTTTAAACAGACAAAGCCTATTCTAGCAGTTATTAGTCAGAAAATCTGGTAGTTTTTTGAAACCCTAACACGAATTATAGTAGTTTTATGCTATTTGCTCTAATTTACCAGTGCCCGCCTTACTTTATGGTGTGTTTTGTTTTAGGTTACTGTTCACTTGCACGATGACACCACTGCGGAAGGCCGCCTGCTCTATCACCAGGAGCATTACGACGTAGCTTTCTTTAAGGTTGCAGTGGATCGACGTGTTCAACTAACCTCTTTTGCTGACACAGTTAACATGGGTCAGAAGGCTTTGCGGCTCGGAAGAGAAGAAAATTTAAATCTCAGGATAACCCATGGCAAGGTTAAACTAGACGAGGCGGAACTAGGAGAGGGACACCACCACAACATGTACTTTTATCCCAATGAAAAATATGAGGTATGTATAAAATATATTTTATCGTCACTTTGTGAGGTCCTACACTCCTTTTCTTTTCCTTTTTACTACTCCCTACGTTTTATAATATAGTGCATATGATTTTTTTTAGAAGTCAAATTAAACAAACTTTGACCAAATTTACAGAGAAAACTACTTACGTATACAATTCCAAACATATATTGTTAGGAATAAGACACGGCGGTGGTGGTGACCAGTGTGTGCGTGCGTGCTGGTCATGCCTGAAGCCGTGGCGAGCGTGCGTGTGTGCGTGCGTTGGGTGCGTGTCGAGTCTGTGTTCATGATCGAGTCGTAGTCAGTTAGCAGCAGTCGCGGCTGGACGCGTCAGAACGTGTAGTAGAGGACGGCGTAGGCGAGCAGACTCCCTGGGCGCTCGTACGTGCGTGCGTACGAAAGGAAGCTTGGGCGCTGCGTCCCGTGTGCTACAAAGCCGGCCGTGATTTGGTTTGTTAGTCCAGGTTGTTATGCGTAGATGGTTAGGAGTCCAGATACGATCTGGTTTGGCCAGCTATATATATAACAGAGAAAAAGGGCGTTCGGCGCCGTGGTTTGTTGCCAGAAAAACAATCTATCTCCGTTTCTTGCTTCGTCTACCTCCATCTCTGAAAACTAGTTCGAGCTAGTTAGGGTTAGACCCCAACAATTGGTATACAGAGCCTCGTTTGTTCCTGTGCTCGTGGCCATGGCGATCGTCCCGCACGGCGCCCGGGGGAGCACGGTGTCCATGGCGATGCCGATTCTCACACCGGACAACTACATGGTGTGCCGATCAAGGCCGAAGCCATCCTCGACGCCCAGAACCTCTGGGAAGTGGTGTCGCCGGCGAGCGGCGCGGCGGTCGACGCCGGGAAGAACAAGACGGCGAGGGCGGTGCTGTTCGGTGCGCTCTCCGAAGACTTGTTGATGCAGGTATCGACGAAGAAGACGGCGGCTGAGGTGTGGGCCAGCTTGAAGACGAGGTTCGTCGGCGCCGATCGGGTCCAGGCGGCGCGGCTCTCCACTCTCCGTGGCGAGTTCGACAAGCTGCGCATGGAGGAGGGGGAGGCGCTGGACGCGTACGCCGGCAAGACCGGCGGCATGGCAGCAAGGTATGCTGGCCTCGGCTCGACGCTCGGCGACGCTGCCATGGTGAAAAAACTGCTCGACACGGTGCCTGATCGGTTGTATGCCGCGGTGGCCGGGATCGAGCAGTTCTGCAACGTGGAGACGATGGCGTTCGAGGAGGCGTTGAGCAAGCTCAAGGCATTTGACGAGCGCTTACGTCGGCGCACGCAGGACAATGGCGGACGAGGCGGCGATCAGCTGATGTTCACCGCGGCCCAATGGGAGGCACGTCAGCGTCAGCGCGGCGGCAACCTCGACCACGACGACGGTGCGAGCAGCGTGGCTTCGGGCACGAGACGGCGGCGCGGGAAGTGCTACAACTGTGGCGTTCGTGGCCACTTCTCCCGCGACTGCCGGCAGCCGAAGAAGGAGAAGGCGCTCCTCGCCGACATCGATGACGAGCCGACCTTACTGTAGGTCGTGTCTTAGGGGGAGATTGTTAGGAATAAGACACGGCGGTGGTGGTGACCAGTGTGTGCGTGCATGCTGGTCATGCCTGAAGCCGTGGCGAGCATGCGTGTGTGCGTGCGTTGGGTGCGTGTCGAGTCTGTGCTCATGATCGAGTCGTAGTCAGTTAGCAGTAATCGCGACTGGATGCGTCAGAATGCGTAATAGAGGACGGCGTAGGCGAGCAGAGTCCCTGGGTGCTCTACGTGCGTGCGTACGAAAGGAAGCTTGGGCGCTGCGTCCCGTGTGCTACAAAGCCGGCCGTGATTTGGTTTGTTAGTCCAAGTTGTTATGCGTAGATGGTTAGGAGTCCAGATATGATCTGGTTTGGCCAGCTATATATATAACAGAGAAAAAGGGCGTTCGGCGCCGTGGTTTGTTGCCAGAAAAACGATCTATCTCCGTTCCTTGCTTCGTCTATCTCCGTCTCTGAAAACTAGTTCGAGCTAGCTAGGGTTAGACCCCAACATATATAACATGAAAATATAACTGATGATGTATCCAGTGATATGCATTTGGTATTTCAACTGTATATATTTTTGTCTATAAACATGGTCAAAGTTTGTACAGTTTGACTTTTGAAAAAATATATTATACACACTATATTATGGAACGGGGGGGAGTATTTATTAATATGAAGCATATGTACAGGACGAGGAGACTGAAGAGAGGCAGAGAATGTGGAGGGGAAAGGGTGTGTACATACCTAGGGTAAGCTTGAGATTCTACTCTATATGCACAATTTCCTAAGGTTGAGTTATATGTAATTTTGACCTTCTATATGTTGTTATTCGTTCAGACCATTTTGTCTATTATAACAAAAAATTATATACATATGTTTAGTGTGATGATGATGGAGAGCCGGTCATTGACTTTGATGGAAAGGTTGTGGGGATGATCAACTGTTCTGAAAGTGGGTCCTTTGTTCCTTCTTCCATTTTGAACAACTGCATGTATTTGTGGAGGAATTTCGGGTACGCATTCTCCCTCGGTTTCATAGCAATGCTTGCTGATGCATTCTTTGTCCTTTTTGCTATTTGTTGTTTGTAGTTGGACTATAGGTATGACCTCATCTATAGAGATAAAATCTATGTTTTGATTGTTCATAATGTGATTGTTGTCATGCTCTATGTTTGTAATGTTAAATAAATTTATGTGATTATTTTACAAAATAGTTTATAAGTGACACTATACAATGGGTGGAACTTTGAAGTGCTAGATGCATAGGAGCAGCAGGGAACAACATTGTAACATTGTAAGATTATTCACGACATTACCTTTATTGGGGGGGGGGGGGGGGGGTGTATTCATTATTGGGATGGTCCCGAGTGAATTAATTAGTACATAGCGCATAAATAAAGTTTCATTGAATGTTTTGTTTTTGTTAACTTAAATTACCTTTAATCAAAGCAATCATATTTCGATGTCCAGAACTAAATTTTGTGTTACGATTCTGTAGGTGCATCCCTCGGCCCCACCTTGGATTGCAGTGTGAGGCCCTGAAGTTTTTAGATCCCATCCATGCTGAGTATATATGGCGCAAGCTAAACATTGATGATGGTCTTGTTGTTAAAGAGGTATACAACTGTTTATGTTTGCTTACTTTTTGACTTGCAGTTATATTTGGGAACACCTATAGGTTAGGACAGCCCTCACCGGCGACGTCGCAGCTGGCCTTGATGTCCTTATCTCGAGCTCAGCTGCTATTTAATCCTAGCGGTGGTCAAAAAGGAAAAGCCCCCACCCGAACCAACGAACACTTGTGTCCTCCCCTGCAGGTACGATAAAGTGTCGTCCCAGTTGGAGGGGAGGGCCTGCCAAGCCCTCACTGCGAACGTAGCGACCAGCCAAGGTGTCCTTGGCTATGTCTCCTCTCTGTGGAAAATCTGCGGAATCATTTTGTTTAGTTCCCTTAGGATAATAACTTCAATTATGTTTTTGTCATTCCCTTCTCATGCATCTTATCAACTGATTAAATATTGCCAATGAAATCTTAGGTGTCAATAGGATCTCATGCTGAGAAAGTTGGAATCCGAGTTGGTGATATTATTGAATGCATTGATGGAGAACGTATTTCCACCACAATTGAGGTACATTATGATTTTATTACCTTTTAAATAAAACTGAAAATATACATTAGATTTTCCGTTATCTTTGGTTTTTGTTCTTATAACCTCTTGCTTTCGTGCTGCTACTTTCAGTTGGAAAACAAGTTGTTGGGCATATGCATGGGCACTTTTGATAGAGGAAATGACATTAATGCTAAAGTGGATGTTTTTGTAAGTCGATACAAACATGCTTTGCTCGCCTATCTTCCATTCTTCATCAAACAAATAATGCTTTGTAAAATATTAGCACTAATAAATAGTCGCATTGATTCCGTAGGTTCGAGTATTTCACACGGCCAACCATGTCTGGAGAACAAAACAGTTAACTGTAAATTTATCCGATCGCCGAGAAGTTGTTGAAGGAGGTATAACTCTCTGTTTTTCCAACCAAGTCACATCTAACTTTGATGTGGACTGTTATTTATGAATCTCAAGTTATTTGCACCCATTTTCTGTAGATTCGCCTATATCCATTGTGCAATATATGTTACATCCACCCAATGATTTGCATATCGCAATATAAAAAGAACGTATACATGTTATGATTTTTGAGTTGTTTTTAGGTCAACGGGTTCTATTTTATGCCATGGCATCAATGTTTGATTTTCCTGTTAGCACCTGGCATTGCTTTGGACTGAGGTAATGCATGCTATTGTTGGCATGGTCTCGCCTTAAAATTCTTAGCACAGGGGTGTCTTCCATTATGTAAGAAATGTATATTGAACTATTAAATGCATGTATACTTTCAGAATCTTACACAACTTTCTTTTTTCAATTTTTTCCCTTTGTAGCTTACTATCCTATCACTAATGAAGAAGGGTGTTCTGCTCTTGTGTCACCTGACCAAGTTAACTCGGACTAGGACTTGGACTTGCGCTGGTTCATGTGATGATTTAGCTCTTCCAAGTCTTTTTTCTACAATGGAAGGGATAAAGAAGACAAGATTGTTTAGCCATGTTCTATATTTCAAGGTCTTACAAATGCCTAGATATTTAGGCGGCAGTGAGACAAGGAGTTTCAGTGCTAAGAGGATGCTCTTAATCTTAGGTGGTTAGGGCGGCAGACCCGCCACAGGTATTATTGTCGTTTGTAGGGGTGTTCACAGGCACCTATAGGGCATGTCTTTATTCTTTCATTAACTAATTAAAGAGGTTATTGTAGGTATCATTTGAAAAGGAATATCACCAAATGTGCATTTGTAACTAAGTATTCGTGTACCCCTAAAAAGAAACTAAGTATTCGTGTGTGCCTACGTGTTTATGTGCTTGTCTTTTGCATGTTATATAACTCTCTACTATTAACTTGGAGTTGGGGATGGACGTTGGCACGTCTAACCCCCCTCCCCTCAATCGCATCCATCCCTCGATGCAAAAGAAAAACATCACATCCATCCCTTGTTATTCTCATTCATAAGGAAAAAAGGAATGTGAACAACCCTCCACAGTCCATCTCAGTTTAAGACTTTTCCATCCTTTTACTCTGGTTTCGTTTCTCTATGGCTCTATGCTGCTCCTTCATTGGAGACCTTCATCTTATGTGCATGCTAGTGGAATTGTGCCTCTGTTTTCGTAGACCCCTCGGATCTGAGGATGACACATGATCACCGTCACGACAGACTAAAGAGCATCCAGGTCATCAATTTCCGCTCAGCCAAAAGTCTGGTCGAGTTAACGTGATCCTCCGGTCTGCG
This sequence comes from Aegilops tauschii subsp. strangulata, assembly GCF_002575655.3. Classification (NCBI taxonomy): domain Eukaryota; kingdom Viridiplantae; phylum Streptophyta; class Magnoliopsida; order Poales; family Poaceae; genus Aegilops; species Aegilops tauschii. The sequence goes on from NC_053039.3 coordinate 9,361,285, forward strand.
ACATCCCTTGAGCGTCTCGCATTAGACACCACTTATGGCGTGCCTAGGTGTGATGTTAACAAATCTGGCAAGTGCCTGCTGATGCGCAAAGAGGTGCTCGTGGAAGCCCAGAGAGCGGTCTTGGCTGTCCAACCATACATCGAGTTGATAACTGCCCCCACGGTCAAGTTGAATGTTCTGGAGCCTTGCAGCCTGTGCCGTGTTGCTGAACCTTGGATGGAGATGTCACTTCTTTTTGCGGATCATCAGATGGAGATGTAGCTGCAGGACATGCGTCACCGATGGCACGACTAGAGGAATCGCTTGGGCGGGGAGACAGTAAATGAGACCCGGCAGCGACCATCATCTTCGTCAGGGCGTTAACTGTAGCCACCTTGGTGAATTTTTTATTTGTGTGGTGAAACTTGAACTCAACGAACAGTTGAAGGACGAAAAGAAATCTATCTCTTCTCTCGTTCATGGATATAAATGATGATGTTTCCTTTCCACCCTTGTTTTGTTGTTACCGTAGTATGTACATATTATTGCCAGCCAATCATGTGTTTTTTATGCCAGCCGCCTGTGGTACTTGGTTTATGATGTCGTCAGCCTAACATGCATGTTTGCTTGATCGAGTTGGATCTAAACTCCATTAGTGACAACCTTGTGATCTGGACTCAAAGCAAAGGAGAGATTAACTGTTCCTGAGCACTAAGCTTCCCACTATGTTCCTTCTATTTCATTTGGATATCTCTCTCCCTGTAACTAAGTGCTCCTACACAGCTATTAGATGAGATGAAAATGTCTACTTTTATGCCTGAAAGTTCATTTTTGAAACGGTTTTGATTCGATTCTTGTGCCATTTTGTGCATGCACAGCTCAGGTTTCTCGCCGTCATCTTCAACATGGTGTCTTGAAAATGGATACGAGGCACACAGGGTGCATGTCACCATATGCAAGTAACTGTGTACATCATGGCTCAAACCTAAAGCAGAACTACACACTAAAAATTAGTTCATGTATTAGCACATATTTTCCCTTGTTAACACACATTGCTCGTGCTGAAATCTTTATCCTTGGTGGTTCGGAACAATTGATGACAAAGTGTCCGGATCATGCACAGTGGTGACAATGTCTATCTCTAAGGCGGGATGTTGTACCCTCATTTCTTAACCTAGAGTACTTGTGGTCATTAACTTTGAATTTGTTATTGGAGTACATCTTGTTGAAGTTTTGAACCATGAGACTAAGTTCATCAGTTGTGACTTCCTTAGGGGGGGTCTTCACATGATATCTTGTGAGAGTCATTTGTCGTCTTGTAAGCTCTAATTCTATTGTGATGAGGTGATTAACAATGGAGTTAATCCTTATACTTGATACTCATCTCATGAGACATGATCCTTCCAATAGTCTCAGTAGCCTTGAGATCCTTGTAGTTTAGCAATATTTGCAAGGGAGTGCAAACGGTGGCATACATTCTATCTAACCTCTTAAGATCTTCTTGACAGTAAATATATTGTTCATCTCAAAATTAATAAAGTCCAACGATTTTATTGGTGATAAGTGAGAGACTTGAGTACATCTGAGTCACCATTTCTCTGTGCCTAATTGTTTGTGTATAGTGGTGTAGCCCGTTGAAACTTAGTTTTCCTCGTCCAATTAGGCTACTCACTCTAATGAAAGACATGTACTAATATCCGACAATTCTACATAAGGAAAAACATGCATTTTTTTGCTGAATACATTTTTTTATTGCAGAACTATTAATAGAGATCACCTAAATGTATATACATTTAAACATTTTGGTTTAATCAACGGTGGTCATGTACTCGTGAGCCATGATCAAGTTAGACTGCCAAAGTAGATAATTATCATCACAAGGTAAAGTACTCTCAATACATAAAACACCATATATGTTCAAAGATAATCATATATTTTTACTATGTGTTATTATACATTTCACAAAATCGTGGCTAAATGAAATAAGACGGAGACCCCACTAAATTGATGTCGGGGCTACGATTCACCATTAAGTTCGCGACAAACGTTGAGAGCTAACTCCGTCAGAGCAAGGAGGCGGGTATATTTTTTCTTATCGAAAAACTGGCGAATTTATTGGCTAACTTACTCCAGAAAAAAAAACAAAATATTATGGTACATATCAGATAAATAAATACTAAAATACACATGCTATGTTTATACAATTATTGCATCTATCATGGGATATAGATTTGTTTGAACTAACACTTATTTTTTGAATTTTGTTCGGAACCTATTACGCATTTTTCTCTTAGATTGACAAAAAAAATATAAAGGAAATACTTGATTTGATATGTCAATTAATAATTGTTGCATTACATATTTTACTTCTACTTTCTCAAATTTAGAATTATTTATTGAAGTCTCTAGGGCGTATGACTACTCCCCAAATAATATCAACTCCAATACTCAATATCATGGCCCAAATGTGATTGTGGTACGGGGGTTCCATATCCTACTGTCAATCAATGCAAAATTCATAAATGGGATGTTCTAGATACGTTTGTACTCACACTATTTATTTATTAAACCATTCATTTAGCTAGGCCAACCAACGAAAGACGAAAACTTTAAATTTATCTCCCCATCCCAGAAAGCTTGTCTTAAATTTATCTAGTGGGACAGAGGTAATGTACCCATGGGCCCTTTAGGGCTCCACATGACCAAACTACGTTGACGCCTTTGAGGGTGGGTCCCCCCGTGAGAGCTATTTATCACATTAAGCGATCGTACAGACTAGTCTCGCGGGTGATCGTTTACTGGGCTGGCCAATGTTCGCGCAGAAAAATAGAACGAAAAAAGGGAAGTACCAAGGTCGCGCACGAACAAACCTAGCGCACTAGCCACCGCGCCACGCCAGGAGTTCGTGATGATAGCTAGGGCACGACCCACTTGGAGCATAATGTGCCGGTTTTCTCCTCTCATTTTTCGTTTTCTTTTTTTCTTCTCCATTTTTTTCATTTCTTTGCTTTTGTTTCTTCATTTTTTCCTCTCCGTTTTTCTTCATATTTTTCATTATCCGAACACTTATTCGACACTTTTCAAATACTCGTTCCACATTTTAACACTTGTTCAACACTTTTCAAATACTCGTTCAACGCTTTTCAAATACTCGCTCAACATTATTTGAAACTTATTCAACATTTTTTTCTTTATTTTTCTTTTGTTTCATTTGTCTTTTCTTCTCCGTTTTTTGCATTCTTTCTTCTTTCTTCTCATATCAGATTTGTTTCATTCTTGTTCGTTTCCTTTTTCTCCATTTTTTTTGGTTTTCTTTTTCTTCTTCATTTTTTTATTGTGTGTTCTAATATGTTTGTTTTTGTTTTCACTCTACATTTACATGACTAAAAAAATTGTAACAAGTGATCAACATTTTTTGTATACACGTTCAACATTGTCCGAATGTTTTTTCAACACCTTCCAAATACTTGTTCAACATTTTAATAGTTATTCAAAAAAATAAAATACTTGTTCAACATTTTTAATACTTATTCAAAATTTTCAAATACTTGTTCCACATTTTTTAATACCTATTCAATATTTTTCAAATATTTGTTCAACTTTTTAATATTTATTCATCATTTTCAAATAGTTGTTGAACATTTATCAATTCTTGTTCAACATTTTATAAATACTCGTTCAACATTTTTCATATACTTGTTCAACATTTTTAATACCTATTCAACATTTTTCAAATACTTGTTCAACATTTTTAATACTTATTCAATATTTTATAAATACTTGTTCAACATTTTTCAAATTCTTGTTCAACATTTTTTAATACTTATTCAAGATTTTTTTTTCAAATGTGTTTTTGAAGAGTGTTTTTCCTAATATATAGAATATATAATATATTAAAGTACAAAAATAACATAAAATGAGAACAGAAAACAGAAAGAAAAAAACAGGTTGTGGCTCCCGCGCGGCTGGGCTTGCTATCAGCGGCCCAGTCGGGCGATTCTTTCAGCGAGGGAATGCTCGTGGCTCGCGTAACGTGACAAATAGCGCCCCCCCCCCCCCCCCACACACACACACACAAGTCAGGAGAAACCAAAGTCGAGACATGGAAGACCTATGAAAGTCAACCAAAAGTTAGAGCCTGATATCATGGGCCCATAGGCCTGTTGGGGAACGTAGTAATTTCAAAAAAATTCCTACGCACACGCAAGATCATGGTGATGCATAGCAACGAGAGGGGAGAGTGTGTCCACGTACCCTCGTAGACCGAAAGCGGAAGCGTCAGCACAACGCGGTTGATGTAGTCGTACGTCTTCATGATCCGACCGATCAAGTACCGAATGCACGACACCTCCGAGTTCAGCACACGTTCAGCTCGATGACGTCCCTCGAACTCCGATCCAGCCGAGCTTTGAGGGAGAGTTCCGTCAGCACGACGGCGTGGTGACGATGATGATGTTCTACCAACGCAGGGCTTCGCCTAAGCACCGCTACGATATTATTGAGGTGGACTATGGTGGAGAGGGGCACCGCACACGGCTAAAAGATCCAAGAGATCAATTGTTGTGTCTCCAAGGGGTGCCCCCCTCCCTGTATATAAAGGAGTGGAGGAGGGGGAGGGCCGGCCTTCTCTATGGCGCGCCCTAGGAGGAGTCCTACTCCCACCGGGAGTAGGATTCCCCCCTTCCAAGTAGTAGGTGTTGGGGAACGTAGTAATTTCAAAAAAATTCCTACGCACACGCAAGATCATGGTGATGCATAGCAACGAGAGGGGAGAGTGTTGTCCACGTACTCTCGTAGACCGAAAGCGGAAGCGTTAGCACAACGTGGTTGATGTAGTCATACGTCTTCACGATCCGACCGATCAAGTACCGAACGCACGGCACCTCCGAGTTCAGCACACGTTCAGCCCGATGACGTCCCTCGAACTCCGATCCAGCCGAGTGTTGAGGGAGAGTTTCGTCAGCACTACAGCGTGGTGACGATGATGATGTTCTACCGACGCAGGGCTTCGCCTAAGCACCGCTACAGTATTATCGAGGTGGACTATGGTGGAGGGGGCACCGCACACGGCTAAAAGATCAAACGATCAATTGTTGTGTCTCTAGGGTGCCCCCTTTCCCCCATATATAAAGGAGCAAGGGGGGAGGTGCGGTCGGCCAGGAGGGGCGCGCCAGGTGGAGTCCCCTTTTCCTAGTTGGATTAGGAGTGGAGGGGAAAGAGGTGGAGGAGAGGAAGGAAAACGGGGGGGCGTCGTCCCCCTCTCCTTGTCCTATTCGGACTAGGGGGGAGGGGGGGCGGCCCTGCCCTGGCCGCCTCTCCTCTTCTCCACAAAGGCCTACTATGGCCCATTAAGCCCCCCGGGGGTTCCGGTAACCCCTCTGTACTCCGGTAAAATCCCGATTTCACCCGGAACACTTCCGATATCCAAATATAGGCTTCCAATATATCAATCTTCATGTCTCGACCATTTCGAGACTCCTCGTCATGTCCGCGATCACATCCGGGACTCCGAACAACCTTCGGTACATCAAAACATATAAACTCATAATATAACTGTCATCGAAACGTTAAGCATGCGGACCCTACGGGTTCGAGAACTATGTAGACATGACCGAGACACGTCTCCGGTCAATAACCAATAGCGGAACCTGGATGCTCATATTGGCTCCCACATATTCTACGAAGATCTTTATCGGTCAGACCGCATAACAACATACGTTGTTCCCTTTGTCATCGGTATGTTACTTGCCCGAGATTCGATCGTCGGTATCTCAATACCTAGTTCAATCTCGTTACTGGCAAGTCTCTTTACTCGTTCCGTAATACATCATCCCACAACTAACTCATTAGTTGCAATGCTTGCAAGGCTTAAGTGATGTGCATTACCGAGAGGGCCCAGAGATACCTCTCCGACAATCGGAGTGACAAATCCTAATCTTGAAATACGCCAACCCAACAAGTACCTTCGAAGACACCTGTAGAGCACCTTTATAATCACCCAGTTACGTTGTGACGTTTGGTAGCACACAAAGTGTTCCTTCGGTAAACGGGGGTTGCATAATCTCATAGTCATAGGAACATGTATAAGTCATGAAGAAAGCAATAGCAACATACTAAACGATCGAGTGCTAAGCTAACGGAATGGGTCAAGTCAATCACATCATTCTCCTAATGATGTGATCCCGTTAATCAAATGACAACTCATGTCTATGGCTAGGAAACATAACCATCTTTGATCAACGAGCTAGTCAAGTAGAGGTATACTAGTGACACTCTGTTTGGCTATGTATTCACACAAGTATTATGTTTCCGGTTAATACAATTCTAGCATGAATAATAAACATTTATCATGATATAAGGAAATAAATAATAACTTTATTATTGCCTCTAGGGCATATTTCCTTCAGTCTCCCACTTGCACTAGAGTCAATAATCTAGAATACACAGTAATGATTCTAACACCCATGGAGCCTTGGTGTTGATCATGTTTTGCTCGTGGAAGAGGCTTAGTCAACGGGTCTGCAACATTCAGATCCATATGTATCTTGCAAATTTCTATGTCTCCCACCTGGACTAAATCCCGGATGGAATTGAAGCGTCTCTTGATGTGCTTGGTTCTCTTGTGAAATCTGGATTCCTTCGCCAAGGCAATTGCACCAGTATTGTCACAAAAGATTTTCATTGGACCCGATGCACTAGGTATGACACCTAGATCGGATATGAACTCCTTCATCCAGACTCCTTCATTTGCTGCTTCCGAAGCAGCTATGTACTCCGCTTCACACGTAGATCCCGCCACGACGCTTTGTTTAGAACTGCACCAACTGACAACTCCACCGTTTAATGTAAACACGTATCCGGTTTGCGATTTAGAATCGTCCGGATCAGTGTCAAAGCTTGCATCAACGTAACCATTTATGATGAGCTCTTTGTCACCTCCATAAACGAGAAACATATCCTTAGTCCTTTTCAGGTATTTCAGGATGTTCTTGACCGCTGTCCAGTGATCCACTCCTGGATTACTTTGGTACCTCCCTGCTAGACTTATAGCAAGCCACACATCAGGTCTGGTACACAGCATTGCATACATGATAGAGCCTATGGCTGAAGCAAAGGGAACATCTTTCATTTTCTCTCTATCTTCTGCAGTTGTCGGGCATTGAGTCTTACTCAACTTCACACCTTGTAACACAGGCAAGAACCCTTTCTTTGCTTCATCCATTTTGAACTTCTTCAAAACTTTGTCAAGGTATGTGCTTTGTGAAAGTCCAATTAAGTGTCTTGATCTATCTCTATAGATCTTGACGCCCAATATATACGCAGCTTCACCGAGGTCCTTCATTGAAAAACTCTTATTCAAGTATCCCTTTATGCTATTCAGAAATTCTATATCATTTCCAATCAGCAATATGTCATCCACATATAATATTAGAAATGCTACAGAGCTCCCACTCACTTTCTTGTAAATACAGGCTTCTCCAAAAGTCTGTACAAAACCAAATGCTTTGATCACACTATCAAAGCGTTTATTCCAACTCCGAGAGGTTTGCACCAGTCCATAAATGGATCGCTGGAGCTTGCACACTTTGTTAGCTCCCTTTGGATCGACAAAACCTTCTAGTTGCATCATATACAACTATTCTTCCAGAAATCCATTCAGGAATGCAGTTTTGACATCCATTTGCCAAGTTTCATAATCATAAAATGCGGCAATTGCTAACATGATTCGGACAGACTTAAGCATCGCTACGGGTGAGGAGGTCTCATCGTAGTCAATCCCTTGAACTTGTCGAAAACCTTTTGCAACAAGTCGAGCTTTATAGACAGTAACATTAGCATCAGCGTCAGTCTTCTTCTTGAAGATCCATTTATTCTCAATTGCTTGCCGATCATCGGGCAAGTCAACCAAAGTCCACACTTTGTTCTCCTACATGGATCCCATCTCAGATTTCATGGCCTCAAGCCATTTCGCGGAATCTGGGCTCACCATCGCTTCTTCATAGTTCGTAGGTTCGTCATGGTCTAGTAGCATAACCTCCAGAACATGATTACCGTACCACTCTGGTGCGGATCTTACTCTGGTTGACCTACGAGGTTCAGTAACAACTTGATCTGAAGTTCCATGATCATCATCATTAACTTCCTCACTAATTGGTGTAGGCGTCGCAGAAACCGGTTTCTGCGATGAACTACTTTCCAATAAGGGAGCAGGTACAATTACCTCATCAAGTTCTACTTTCCTCCCACTCACTTCTTTCGAGAGAAACTCCTTCTCCAGAAAGATTCTGAATTTAGCAACAAAAGTCTTGCCTTCGGATCTGTGATAGAAGGTGTACCCAACAGTCTCCTTTGGGTATCCTATGAAGACACATTTCTCCGATTTGGGTTCGAGCTTATCAGGTTGAAGTTTTTTCACATAAGCATCGCAGCCCCAAACTTTAAGAAACGACAACTTTGGTTTCTTGCCAAACCACAGTTCATAAGGCGTCGTCTCAACGGATTTTGATGGTGCCCTATTTAACGTGAATTCGGCCGTCTCTAAAGCATAACCCCAAAACGATAGCGGTAAATCAGTAAGAGACATCATAGATCGCACCATATCTAGTAGAGTACGATTATGACGTTCGGACACAACATTACGCTGTGGTGTTCCGGGTGGCGTGAGTTGCGAAACTATTCCGCATTGTTTCAAATGAAGACCAAACTCATAACTCAAATATTCTCCTCCACGATCAGATCGTAGAAACTTTATTTTCTTTACGATGATTTTCAACTTCACTCTGAAATTCTTTCAACTTTTCAAATGTTTCAGACTTATGTTTCATTAAGTAAATATACCCATATCTGCTTAAATCATCTGTGAAGGTGAGAAAATAACGATATCCGCCACGAGCCTCAACATTCATTGGACCACATACATCTGTATGTATGATTTCCAACAAATCTATTGCTCTCTCCATAGTTCCGGAGAACGGCGTTTTAGTCATCTTACCCATGAGGCACGGTTCGCAAGTACCAAGTGATTCATAATCAAGTGGTTCCAAAAGTCCATCAGTATGGAGTTTTTTCATGCTTTACACCGATATGACCTAAACGGCAGTGCCACAAACAAGTTGCACTATCATTATCAACTCTGCATCTTTTGGCTTCAATATTATGAATATGTGTATCACTACTATCGAGATTCAACAAAAATAGACCACTCTTCAAGGGTGCATGACCATAAAAGATATTACTCATATAAATAGAACAACCATTATTCTCTGATTTAAATGAATAACCGTCTCGCATCAAACAAGATCAGATATAATGTTCATGCTTAACGCTGGCACCAAATAACAATTATTTAGGTCTAAAACTAATCCCGAAGGTAGATGTAGAGGTAGCGTGCCGACCGCGATCACATCGACTTTGGAACCATTTCCCACGCGCATCGTCACCTCGTCCTTAGCCAATCTTCGCTTAATCTGTAGCCCCTGTTTCAAGTTGCAAATATTAGCAAAAGAACCAGTATCAAATACCCAGGTGCTACTGCAAGCATTAGTAAGGTACACATCAATAACATGTATATCACATATACCTTTGTTCACCTTGCCATCCTTCTTATCCGCCAAATACTTGGGGCAGTTCCACTTCTAGTGACCAGTCTGCTTGCAGTAGAAGCACTCAGTCTCAGGCTTAGGTCCAGACTTGGGTTTCTTCTCCTGAACAGCAACTTGCTTGTTGTTCTTCTTGAAGTTCCCCTTCTTCTTCCCTTTGCCCTTTTTCTTGAAACTGGTGGTCTTATTGACCATCAACACTTGATGCTCCTTTTTGATTTCTACCTCCGCAGCCTTTAGCATTGCGAAGAGCTCGGGAATCGTCTTATCCATCCCTTGCATGTTATAGTTCATCACGAAGCTCTTGTAGCTTGGTGGCAGTGATTGGAGAATTCTGTCAATGACGCTATCATCCGGAAGATTAACTCCCAGTTGAATCAAGTGATTGCAGTACCCAGACATCTTGAGTATATGCTCACTGACAGAACTATTCTCCTCCATCTTGCAGTTGTAGAACTTATTGGAGACTTCATATCTCTCAATCCGGGCATTTGCTTGAAATATTAACTTCAACTCCTGGAACATCTCATATGCTCCATGACGTTCAAAACGTCGTTGAAGTCCCGGTTCTAAGCCGTAAAGCATGGCACACTGAACTATCGAGTAGTCATCAACACGTGACTGCCAGGCATTCACAATGTCTGCAGTTGCTGGCGCAGGTGGTACACCTAGCGGTGCTTCCAGGACGTAATTCTTCTGTGCAGGAATGAGGATAATCCTCAAGTTACGGACCCAGTCCGTGTAATTGCTACCATCATCTTTCAACTTTGCTTTCTCAAGGAACGCATTAAAATTCAACGAAACAACAACACGGGCCATCTATCTACAATCAACATAGACAAACAAGATACTATCAGGTACTAAGTTCATGATAAATTTAAGTTCAATTAATCATATTACTTAAGAACTCCCACATAGATAGACATCCCTCTAATCCTCTAAGTGATCACGTGATCCATATCAACTAAACCATGTCCGATCATCACGTGAGATGGAGTAGTTTCAACGGTGAACATCACTATGTTGATCATATCTACTATATGATTCACGCTCGACCTTTCGGTCTCCATGTTCCGAGGCCATATCTGTTATATGCTAGGCTCGTCAAGCTTAACCTGAGTATTCCGCGTGTGCAACTGTTTTGCACCCGTTGTATTTGAACATAGAGCCTATCACACCCGATCATCACGTGGTGTCTCAGCACGAAGAACTTTTGCAACGGCGCATACTCAGGGAGAACACTTATACTTTGATAATTTAGTGAGGGATCATCTTATAATGCTACCGTCAATCAAAGCAAGATAAGATGCATAAAAGATAAACATCACATGCAATCAATATAAGTGATATGATATGGCCATCATCATCTTGTGCTTGTGATCTCCATCTCCGAAGCACCGCAATGATCACCATCGTCACTGGCGCGACACCTTGACCTTCATCGTAGCATCGTTGTCGTCTCGCCAATCTTATGCTTCTACGACTATCGCTACCGCTTAGTGATAAAGTAAAGCATTACAGGGCGATTGCATTGCATACAATAAAGCGACAACCATATGGCTCCTGCCAGTTGCCGATAACTCGGTTACAAAACATGATCATCTCATATAATAAAATTTAGCATCATGTCTTGACCATATCACATCACAACATGCCCTGCAAAAACAAGTTAGACGTCCTCTACTTTGTTGTTGCAAATTTTACGTGGCTGCTACGGGCTTAGCAAGAACCGTTCTTACCTACGCATCAAAACCACAACGATAGTTTGTCAAGTTGGTGCTGTTTTAACCTTCGCAAGGACCGGGCGTAGCCACACTCGGTTCAACTAAAGTTGGAGAAACTGACACCCGCCAGCCACCTGTGTGCAAAGCACGTCGGTAGAACCAGTCTCGTGTAAGCATACGCGTAATGTCGGTCCGGGCCGCTTCATCCAACAATACTGCCGAACCAAAGTATGACATGCTGGTAAGCAGTATGACTTATATCGCCCACAACTCACTTGTGTTCTACTCGTGCATATGACATCTACGCATAAAACCTGGCTCGGATGCCACTGTTGGGGAACGTAGTAATTTCAAAAAAATTCCTACGCACACGCAAGATCATGGTGATGCATAGCAACGAGAGGGGAGAGTGTTGTCCACGTACTCTCGTAGACCGAAAGCGGAAGCGTTAGCACAACGCGGTTGATGTAGTCGTACGTCTTCACGATCCGACCGATCAAGTACCGAACACACGGCACCTCCGAGTTCAGCACACGTTCAGCCCGATGACGTCCCTCGAACTCCGATCCAGCCGAGTGTTCAGGGAGAGTTTCTTCAGCACGACGGCGTGGTGACAATGATGATGTTCTACCGATGCAGGGCTTCGCCTAAGCACCGCTACAGTATTATCGAGGTGGACTATGGTGGAGGGGGGCACCGCACACGGCTAAAAGATCAAACGATCAATTGCCGTGTCTCTAGGGTGCCCCCTTGCCCCCGTATATAAAGGAGCAAGGGGGGGAGGTGCGGCCGGCCAGGAGGGGCGCGCCAGGTGGAGTCCTACTCCCACCGGGAGTAGGACTCCCTCCCTTTTCCTAGTTGGATTAGGAGTGGAGGGGAAAGAGGTGGAGGAGAGGAAGGAAAAGGGGGGGCGCCGCCCCCCTCTCCTTATCCTATTCGGACTAGGCGGGAGGGGCGCGCGGCCCTGACCTGGCCGCCTCTCCTCTTCTCCACAAAGGCCCACTATGGCCCATTAAGCCCCGGGGGGTTCCGGTAACCCCTCGGTACTCCGGTAAAATCCCGATTTCACCCGGAACACTTCCGATATCCAAATATAGGCTTCCAATATATCAATCTTCATGTCTCGACCATCTCGAGACTCCTCGTCATGTCCGTGATCACATCCGGGACTCCGAACTATTGGGGAACGTAGCAATAATTCAAAATTTTCCTACGTGTCACCAAGATCAATCTAGGAGATGCTAGCAACGAGAGAGAGGGAGTGCATCTTCATACCCATGAAGATCGCTAAGCGGAAGCGTTACAAGAACGCGGTTGATGGAGTCGTACTCGCGGCGATTCAAATCACGGAAGATCCGATCTAGCGCCGAACGGAAGGCGCCTCCGCGTTCAACACACGTACAACCCGGGGACATCTCCTCCTTCTTGATCCAGCAAGGGGAGAGGAGAAGTTGAGGGAGAACTCCAGCAGCACGACGGCGTGGTGGCAATGGAGCTCGTGGTTCTCCGGCAGAGCTTCGCTAAGCACTACGGAGGAGGAGGAGGAGGTGTATGAGGAGGGAGGGTTGCGCCAGGGAAGAGGTGCGGCTGCCCTCCCACCCCTCCACTATATATAGGGGCAAGGGGAGAGGGGGAGGCGCCCTAGGGTTTCCCCTAGGGGGCGGCGGCCAAGCAGATTGAATCTCCCTAGGGAAAATCCTAGGGAGACTTGCCCCCCAAGCCAAGCAGGTGGAGGCTTGCCTCCCAAGCCAGGTGGAGGCGCCCCACCTCCCCAAATCACGTGGGAAAGGGGTGTGGGGGGCGCACCACCCCTTAGTGGGCTGGTTTGCCCCTTCCCCTTTGGCCCATGAGGCCCTCCAACACTTGACGGGGCTCCCGAAACACCTTTCGGTCATGCTGGCCATAGCCTGGTACCCCCGGAACACTTCCGGACTCCAATACCCTTCGTCCAATATATCGATCTTCACCGCCGGACCATTCCGGAACTCCTTGTGATGTCCGGAATCTCATCCGGGACTCCGAACAACCTTCGGTAACCACATACTATTTCCCATAACAACTCTAGCGTCACCGAACCTTAAGTTTGTAGACCCTACGGGTTCGGGAACCCTGCAGACATGACCGAGACACCTCTCCGGCCAATAACCAATAGCGGGATCTGGATACCCATATTGGCTCCCACATGTTCCACGATGATCTCATCGGATGAACCACGATGTCGGGGATTCAATCAATCCCGTATACAATTCCCTTTGTCTATCGGTATGTTACTTGCCCGAGATTCGATCGTCAGTATCCCAATACCTCGTTCAATCTCGTTACCGGCAAGTCACTTTACTCGTTCCGTAATGCATGATCCCGTGACTAACTACTTAGTCACATTGAGCTCATTATGATGATGCATTACCGAGTGGGCCCAGAGATACCTCTCCGTCATACAGAGTGACAAATCCCAGTCTCGATTCGTACCAACCCAACAGACACTTTCGGAGATACCTGTAATGTACCTTTATAGCCACCCAGTTACGTTGTGACGTTTGGTACACCCAAAGCATTCCTACGGTATCCAGGAGTTGCACAATCTCATGGTCTAAGGAAATGATACTTGACATTAGAAAAGCTCTTAGCAAACGAACTACACGATCTTGTGCTATGCTTAGGATTGGGTCTTGTCCATCACATCATTCTCCTAATGATGTGATCCCGTTTATCAATGACATCCAATGTCCATGGTCAGGAAACCATAACCATCTATTGATCAACGAGCTAGTCAACTAGAGGCTTACTAGGGACATGTTGTGGTCTATGTATTCACACATGTATTACGGTTTCCAGTTAATACAATTATAGCATGAACAATAGACAATTATCATGAACAAGGAAATATAATAATAACCATTTTATTATTGCCTCTAGGGCATATTTCCAACAGTCTCCCACTTGCACTAGAGTCAATAATCTAGTTCACATCACTATGTGATTGTAAAGAATCCAACACCCATGGGGTTTGTTCATATCTCGCTTGTGAGAGAGGTTATTAGTCAACGGGTCTGAATCTTTCAGATCTGTGTGTGCTTTACAAATCTCTATGTCATCTTGTAGATGCAGCTACCACGCGCTACTTGGAGCTATTCCAAATAACTGCTCTACTATACGAATCCGGTTTACTACTCAGAGTCATCCGGATTAGTGTCAAAGTTTGCATCGACGTAACCCTTTACGACGAACTCTTTTACCACCTCCATAATCGAGAAAATTCCTTAGTCCACTAGTTACTAAGGATAAGTTCGACCGCTGTCATGTGATCCATTCCTGGATCACTCTTGTACCCCTTGACTAACTCATGGCAAGGCACACTTCAGGTGCGGTACACAGCATAGCATACTATAGAGCCTACGTCTAAAGCATAGGGGACGACCTTCGTCCTTTTCTCTCTTCTACCGTGGTCAGGTCTTGAGTCTTACTCAATACTCACACCTTGTAACACAGCCAAGAACTCCTTCTTTGCTGATCTATTTTGAACTCCTTCAAAATCTTGTCACGGTATGTATTCATTTGAAAGTACTATTAAGCGTTTTTGATCTATCCTTATAGATCTTGATGCTCAATGTTCAAGTAGCTTAATCCAGGTTTTCCATTGAAAAACACTTTTCAAATAACCCTGTATGCTTTCCAGAAATTCTACATCATTTCTGATCAACAATATGTTAACAACATATACTCATCAAAAATTCTATAGTGCTCCCACTCACTTCTTTGGAAATACAGGTTTCTCATAAACTTTGTAAAAACCCAAAATCTTTGATCATCTCATCAAAGAGTACAGTCCAACTCCGAGATGCTTACTCCAGTCCTTAGAAGGATTGCTGGAGCTTTGCATACTTGTTAGCATCTTTCAGGATTGACAAAACCTTCTGGTTGTATCACATACAACCTTTCCTCAAGAAAATCATCGAGGAAACAATGTTTTGACATCCTATCTGCAAGATTTCATAAACAATGCAGTAACTGCTAATATAATTCCAACAGACTCTTGGCATCGCTACGAGTGAGAAAGTCTCATCATAGTCAACTCCTTGAACTTGCCGGAAAACATCTTAACGGTAAGTCGAGCTTTCTTAATGGTGACACTTACCATCATTGTCTGTCTTCCTTTTAAAATCCATCTGCACCCAACAGCCTTACGACCATCAAGTAGTTCTTCCAAAGTCTACACTTTGTTTTTATACATGGATCCTCTCTCGGATTTTATGGCCTCGAGCCATTCGTCGGAATCCGGGCCCATCATCGCTTCTCCATAGCCCGTAGGTTCATTGTTGTGTAGCAACATGACTTCCAAGACAGGATTACATACCACTCTGAAGTAGCATGCATCCTTGTCGTCCTACGAGGTTTGGTAGTGACTTGATCCGAAGTTTCATGATCACTATCATAAGCCTCCACTTCAATTGGTGTAGGTGCCACAGCAACAACTTCCTGTGCCCTGCTACACACTAGTTGAAGTCATGGTTCAATAACCTCATCAAGTTTCCACCATCCTCCCACTCAATTCTTTCGAGAGAAACTTTTCCTCGAGAAAGGACTTGTTTCTAGAAACAATCACTTTGCTTCCGGATCTGAAATAGGAGGTATACCCAACTGTTTTGGGTATTCTATGAAGATGCATTTATCCGCTTTGGGTTCGAGCTTATCAGCCTGAAACTTTTCCACATAAGCGTCGCAACCCAAACTTTTAAGAAACGACAGCTTAGGTTTCTCTAAACCATAGTTCATACGGTGTCGTCTCAACGGAATTGCGTGGTGCCCTATTTAAAGTGAATGCGGTTGTCTCTAATGCCTAGCCCATAAACGATAGTGGTAATTTGATAAGAGACATCATGGTATGCACCATATCCAATAGGGTGCAGTTATGATGTTCGGACACACCATCACACTATGGTGTTCCAGGCGGTATTAGTTGTGAAACAATTTCCACCATGTCTTAATTGTGTGCCAGACTCGTAACTCAGATATTCATCTCTATGATCATATCACAGACATTTTATCCTCTTGTCACGACGATCTTCAACTTCACTCTGAAATTACTTGAATCTTTCAATAATTCAGACTTGTGTTTCATCAAGTAAATATACTCAGCATCTACTCAAATCATCTGTGAAGTAAGAACATAACGATATCCACTGCATGCCTCAGCACTCATTGGACTGCACACATCAAAATGTATTACTTCCAACAAGTTGCTTTCTTGTTCCATCTTACTGAAAACGAGGCCTTTTAGTCATCTTGCCCATGTGGTATGATTTGCATGTCTCAAGTGATTCAAAATCAAGTGAGTCCAAACGATCCATCTGTATGGAGTTTCTTCATGCATATCTACCAATAGACATGGTTCGCATGTCTCAATCTTTTCAAAAATGAGTGAGTCCAAAGATCCATCAACATGGAGCTTCTTCATGCGTTTTATACCAATATGACTCAAATGGCAGTGCCACAAGTATGTGGTACTATCATTACTATCTTATATCTTTTGGCATGAACATGTGTATCACTACGATCGAGATTCAATAAACCATTCATTTTAGGTGCAAGACCATTGAAGGTATTATTCAAATAGACAGAGTAACCATTATTCTCCTTAAATGAATAACCGTATTGCGATAAACATAATCCAATCATGTCTATGCTCAACACAAACACCAAATAACAATTATTTAGGTTTAACACCAATCTCGATGGTAGAGGGAGCATGCGATGCTTGATCACATCAACCTTGGAAACACTTCCAACACATATCGTCATCTCACCTTTAGCTAGTCTCCGTTTATTCCGTAGCCTTTTATTTTGAGTTACCAACACTTAGCAACCGAACCGGTATCTAATACCCTCGTGCTACTAGGAGTACTAGTAAAGTACACATTAATATAATGTATATCCAATATACTTCTGTCGACCTTGCCTACCTTCTCATCTACCAAGTATCTAGGGTAGTTCTGCTTCAGTGACCGTTCCCCTCATTACAGAAGCACTTAGTCTCGGGTTTGGGTTCAACCTTGGGTTTCTTCACTAGAGCAGCAACTGATTTGTCGTTTCATGAAGTATCCCTTCTTTCCCTTGCCCTTCTTGAAACTAGTGGTTTTACTAACCATCAACAATTGATGCTCCTACTTGATTTCTACTTTCGTGGTGTCAAACATCGCGAATAGCTCAAGGATCATCATATCTATCCCTGATTTGTTATAGTTCATCACAAAGCTCTAGTAGCTTGGTGGCAGTGACTTTGGAGAACCATCACTATCTCATCTGGAAGATTAACTCCCACTCGATTCAAGCGATTGTAGTACTCAGACAATCTGAGCACATGCTCAACGGTTGAGCTTTTCTCCCTTAGTTTGCATGCTTAAGAAACTTGTCAGAGGTCTCATACCTCTTGACATGGGCACGAGCCTAAAATCCCAATTTCAGCTCTTGGAACATCTCATATGTTCCGCGATGTTTCAAAATGTCTTCGGTGCCTCAATTCTAAACGGTTCAACATTACGCACTGAACTATCACGTAGTCATCAAAACGTGTATGTCAGATGTTCGCAACATCCACAAACGACGCTCGAGGTTCAGCACACCGAGCGGTGCATTAAGGACATAAGCCTTCTGTGCAGCAATGAGGACAATCCTCAGTTTACGGACCCAGTCCGCATAATTGCTACTATCAACTTTCAACTAAATTTTCTCTAGGAACATATCTTAGTAGAACTAAAGCGTAATCTACGACATAATTTGCAAAGACCTTTTGACTATGTTCATGATAATTAAGTTCATCTAATTATTTAATGAACTCCCACTCAGATAGACATCCCTCTAGTCATCTAAGTGATACATGATCCGAGTCAACTAGGCCGTGTCCGATCATCACGTGAGACGGACTAGTCATCATCGGTGAACATCTCTATGTTGATCGTATCTACTATACGACTCATGTTCGACCTTTCGGTCTCTTGTGTTCCGAGGCCATGTCTGTACATGCTAGGCTCGTCAAGTCAACCTAAGTGTTTCGCATGTGTAAATCTGGCTTACACCCGTTGTATGCGAACGTTAGAATCTATCACACCCGATCATCACGTGGTGCTTCGAAACAACGAACCTTCGCAACGGTGCACAGTTAGGGGGAACACATCTCTTGAAATTTTAGTGAGGGGTCATCTTATTTATGCTACCGTCGTTCTAAGCAAATAAGATGTAAACATGACAAACATCACATGCAAATCATAAAGTGACATGATATGGCCAATATCATCTTGCGCCTTTTGATCTCCATCTTCGAGGCGCGGCATGATCACCTTCGTCACCGGCATGACACCATGATCTCCATCATCGTGTCTTCATGAAGTTGTCTCGCCAACTATTACTTCTACTACTATGGCTAACGGTTAGCAATATAGTAAAGTAATTACATGGCGTTCTTCATTGACACGCAGGTCATACAATAAATTAAGACAACTCCTATGGCTCCTGCCGGTTGTCATACTCATCGACATGCAAGTCGTGATTCCTATTACAAGAACATGATCAATCTCATACATCACATATATAATTCATCACATCCTTTTGTCCATATCACATCACATAGCATACCCTGCAAAAACAAGTTAGACATCCTCTAATTGTTGTTGCATGTTTTACGTGGCTGCTATGGGTTTCTAGCAAGAACGTTTCTTACCTACGCAAAAGCCACAACGGTGATATGCCAATTTCTATTTACCCTTCATAAGGACCCTCTTCATCGAATCCGATCCGACTAAAGTGGGAGAGACAGACACCCGCTAGCCACCTTATGCATCAAGTGCATGTCAGTCGGTGGAACCTGTCTCACATAAGAGTACGTGTAAGGTCGGTCCGGGCCGCTTCATCCCACAATGCCGCCGAATCAAGATAAGACTAGTAACGGCAAGCAAATTGAACAAATCATCGCCCACAACTACTTTGTGTTCTACTCGTGCATAGAATCTACGCATAGACCTAGCTCATGATGCCACTGTTGGGGAACGTAGCAATAATTCAAAATTTTCCTACGTGTCACCAAGATCAATCTAGGAGATGCTAGCAACGAGAGAGAGGGAGTGCATCTTCATACCCTTGAAGATCGCTAAGCGGAAGCGTTACAAGAACGCGGTTGATGGAGTCGTACTCGCGGCGATTCAAATCGCGGAAGATCCGATCTAGCGCCGAACGGATGGCGCCTTCGCGTTCAACACACGTACAGCCCGGGGACGTCTCCTCCTTCTTAATCCAGCAAGGGGAGAGGAGAAGTTGAGGGAGAACTCCAGCAGCACGACGGCGTGGTGGCAATGGAGCTCGTGGTTCTCCGGCAGAGCTTCGCTAAGCACTACGGAGGAGGAGGAGGAGGTGTATGAGGAGGGAGGGCTGCGCCAGGGAAGAGGTGCGGCTGCCCTCCCACCCCTCCACTATATATAGGGGCAAGGGGAGAGGGGGAGGCGCCCTAGGGTTTCCCCTAGGGGGCAGCGGCCAAGCAGATTAGATCTCCCTAGGGAAAATCCTAGGGAGACTTGCCCCCCAAGCCAAGCAGGTGGAGGCTTGCCTCCCAAGCCAGGTGGAGGCGCCCCACCTCCCCAAGTAACGTGGGAAAGGGGTGTGGGGGGCACACCACCCCTTAGTGGGCTGGTTTGCCCCTTCCCCTTTGGCCCATGAGGCCCTCCAACACTTGCCGGGGCTCCCGAAACACCTTTCGGTCATGCTGGCCATAGCCTGGTACCCTCGGAACACTTCCGGACTCCAATACCCTTCGTCCAATATATCGATCTTCACCGCCGGACCATTCCGGAACTCCTCGTGATGTTCGGGATCTCATCTGGGACTCCGAACACCTTCGGTAACCACATACTATTTCCCATAACAACTCTAGCGTCACCGAACCTTAAGTGTGTAGACCCTACGGGTTCGGGAACCCTGCAGACATGACCGAGACACCTCTCCGGCCAATAACCAATAGCGGGATCTGGATACCCATATTGGCTCCCACATGTTCCACGATGATCTCATCGGATGAACCACGATGTCGGGGATTCAATCAATCCCGTATACAATTCCCTTTGTCTATCCGTATGTTACTTGCCCGAGATTCGATCGTCGGTATCCCAATACCTCGTTCAATCTCGTTACCGGCAAGTCACTTTACTCGTTCCGTAATGCATGATCCCGTGACTAACTACTTAGTCACATTGAGCTCATTATGATGATGCATTACCGAGTGGGCCCAGAGATACCTCTCCGTCATACGGAGTGAAAAATCCCAGTCTCGATTCGTACCAACCCAACAGACACTTTCGGAGATACTTGTAGTGTACCTTTATAGCCACCCAGTTACGTTGTGACGTTTGGTACACCCAGAGCATTCCTACGGTATCTGGGAGTTGCACAATCTCATGGTCTAAGGAAATGATACTTGACATTAGAAAAGCTCTTAGCAAACGAACTACACGATCTTGTGCTATGCTTAGGATTGGGTCTTGTCCATCACATCATTCTCCTAATGATGTGATCCCGTTTATCAATGACATCCAATGTCCATGGTCAGGAAACCATAACCATCTATTGATCAACGAGCTAGGCAAGTAGAGGCTTACTAGGGACATGTTGTGGTCTATGTATTCACACATGTATTACGGTTTCCAGTTAATACAATTATAGCATGAACAATAGACAATTATCATGAACAAGTAAATATAATAATAACCATTTTATTATTGCCTCTAGGGCATATTTCCAACACGAACAACCTCCGGTACATCAAAACATATAATCTCATAATATAACTATCATCGAAACGTTAAGCGTGCGGACCCTACGGGTTCGAGAACTATGTAGACATGACCGAGACACGTCTCCGGTTAATAACCAATAGCGGAACCTGGATGCTCATATTGGCTCCCACATATTCTACGAAGATCTTTATCGGTCAGACCGCATAACAACATACGTTGTTCCCTTTGTCATCGGTATGTTACTTGCCCGAGATTCGATCGTCGGTATTTCAATACCTAGTTCAATCTCGTTACCGGCAAGTCTCTTTACTCGTTCCGTAATACATCATCCCACAACTAACTCATTAGTTGCAATGCTTGCAAGGCTTAAGTGATGTGCATTACCGAGAGGGCCTAGAGATACCTCTCCGACAATCGGAGTGACAAATCCTAATCTCGAAATACGCCAACCCAACAAGTACCTTCGGAGACACCTGTAGAGCACCTTTATAATCACCCAGTTACGTTGTGACGTTTGATAGCACACAAAGTGTTCCTCCGGTAAACGGGAGTTGCATAATCTCATAGTCATAGGAACATGTATAAGTCATGAAGAAAGCAATTGCAACATACTAAACGATCGAGTGCTAAGCTAATGGAATGGGTCAAGTCAATCACATCATTCTCCTAATGATGTGATCCCGTTAATCAAAAGACAACTCATGTCTATGGCTAGGAAACATAACCATCTTTGATCAACGAGCTAGTCAAGTAGAGGCATACTAGTGACACTCTGTTTGTCTATGTATTCACACATGTATCATGTTTCCGGTTAATATAATTCTAGCATGAATAATAAACATTTATCATGATATAAGGAAATAAATAATAACTTCATTATTGCCTCTAGGGCATATTTCCTTCAAGGCCCATAATGAAAGGTTGGGTCAACATCTCGGACGTGAAGCTCATTACATGGCAGGACTGTCGACCTAACCATGGAGATTGAGGACGGGCGTGCGTGATGGAATTGGAGTCGGAAGGTCCTGTCAAGAGCTCTATACAGCGCTTGTTCCCGATCTGGCGCTCTCGCGCGCCTAGCTCCTGGGCCGGCCCATCTGCTGTTCACGCCCCACAACTGTGAAAAACATCCTGGATTTGTCAGTTGACTGCCCTACTTGACCGTTGACCATTCAAATAAAAAGTTCAAAATTTTCAAAAAATCAAATCTTTTGAAAATTTTCATAAAAATTGGAAAAAGTACATAACTTTGAAAAAAGGTTCACAAAATTTAAAAAAAACTCGTGACAATTGGAAAAGGTTCAAATTTTTCAAAAAAAAAGTTTATGAATTTGGGAGATTCGCAATTATGTTTTAGAAAAATAAATTAAAAAAGTTCACGCATTTAGAAAAAGAAAATAAAGACCAGGTCCAGAAAAACCAAACTAAAAGAGAAAAAAATGGTCCAGAAACTTTCTAAAACCAGGACGAGATCTCGCTCAATGCCTAAGATGGGCCGGCCCATTTCTGGGAGCGACCGTTCTGGCATGGGCGTCAGCTTACAGGAAATCTTGTAATTGCTGCCATAAGCGCCGAGTAGGAAATGTTTGTCGCGTCGCCCGTAGCCTAATGCATCAATGGAGCTTGTCCTTCCATGCTTTTTGTTTTGCGAAATAAAACTTTCGATCTCTTCATCATCAATCATGACAATACAACAAATGTCAGAAATAACAAAAATTACATCCAGATCCATAGACCACCTAGCGATGACTACAAGCACTGAAGCGAGTTGAAGGCGCGCCACCGCCGTCGCCCCTCCTTCACTGAAGCCGAGCAAAACTTGTTGTAGTAAACAGTCGAAAAGTCATCGTGTTAGGGCCTCATAGCACCAGCGCACCAGAACAGCAACCACTGCCGTTGAAGAGAAGCATAGATTGGAAGGATCCAACCTGTAGATAGACAAACACAGACGAATAAAGACCGGATCCACATGGATCCATTGAAGACAAATGCCGACTGAATCCCGCAACATCTGCCGGAGACAAACCTCCACATGCTCTCTGATGATACTAGAAGCATCACCGGAAGAAGGGCCTATGCGGGAAGAACCTTATTCCATCTTGAAATAGCCGTCACCGCCTCGTCTCTCTGAGCAGGACACAAACACTAAGAAAACTAAAAAAACATTCAAAAACGAAGCCCTCCAGCCGGCAAGGGCCGGGATCCACCACGTTTCCATAGGCACTAAGGCCACAGCAGACGGGGCAGACCGGCGCTGGTGCCGGCGTGAGGCAGGAGAACATTAGCGGCTGTCGGGTGCCATGGGTACTAGGGAAGCGCCGAAGCGAGAGTCTCTGCCCCTTGTCCTTCGATGCCATTTTAGTAATGAAAACTAAAAATCTTATCACCACATAAACGGTAGTCTGATTATGCATAAGTTGCTGTTTTTACAAGAATGGGGTCCAAAATTTTAATTTCTAACTATAAATATATACTAAACATTTTATACATATTTGAGAATCATACACGTGAATTTAACCTGCACCATTTAGTTTCATGAATACTTATTGTAATAGAAACTAGTGGCCATACTGTTAGTTTTCTAAGGCCATGCTCACATGCCCTATAACGACGACGGGTCACCTCTTCTCTAAATGCCAATTTACAATGCGTATTTGGAGAATGATCAAAGCATGGCTTGGATTGGGGGAGCTGGAGATGAACAAGTGGGGGACGGAACGCAGCATCAAGTGTTGGTGGACAAGCATGTCAAAACCAAATACAACAAATAGAAAGACCATGGCCTCACTTACCATGCTTCTATGTTAGGTCATCTGAAATGACAGAAACGCTAGAGTCTTTTGGAAGAAAACGGAGTCATGTTTTATGCGGGTTTCCACTTTAAGCAATGATTTTAGACGCCGCCGCCATACTGCACTCTAAAACTCATCCAGGAGGAGGCCAAGACATGGGTCACCGCGGGGGCTAGGCATCTGAGCATCATAATGACGTGAGAGTAATTAGTTTGTACCTTACGTTGATGGGCTATGCTATAAAGCCGGTTCTTATGTACTCTAGACTCTCCTTCTTAATTAATGAATGAGGGAAGTCTTTTGCCTCTCTTTCAAAAAAAAACTTCTTTGACCAGAGAGATACTCAGTACCAAGGTAAACTGCCCACTAAGCAGCCATAAAAAGGAAAAGATAGGGAAGAAATTAAATAACGCATCCGCTTCCTCCCCTCAAAATTTAGGGTCCCCCTGCCTCCCGCCGGCACCACCTCGTCTCTGGTGGCCTTAGGGCCATGGGGAGCGGTCGATCCCGGTCCTTGCCGATGGGAGGGCTCTGTTTTTAAATGTGTGATACGTCTCCAACGTATCTATAATTTTTATTGTTTCATGCTATTGTGGTATCAATCTTGGATGTTTTATATGCAATTATATATAATTTTTTGGGACTAACCTATTAACCTAGTGCCCAGTGCTAGTTACTGTTTTTTTTTCTTATTTTTGGCTTTTCAGAAAATCAGTACCAAGCGGAATCCAAATGCTACGAAATTTTTTGACGGTTTTTTTTGACCAAAAGGGACCCTGGAAGGTTCTGGAGAAGATCTGAAGAGTCACGAGGGAGCGACAAGCTCGAGAGGTGCTTTGTAATGGGTTCAATCTTGCGGTGCTCAAACCTAGTGACAGAAGGGGATCCGACACGTATTTGTATTGTTGGCATTAAGGGAAAAACGGCGGGATTTATTCATATTAGTTGGATTACTTTGTCTACACCATGTCATCTTGCTTAAGGCGTTACTCCGTTCTTTATGAAGCTAATTCTCTATTGGATAGTGGTCGATGTGTGGAGTAATAGTAGTAGATGCAGCCAGGAATCGGACTACTTGTCTCGGACGTGATGCCTATATACATGAGCATTGCCTTGGATATCGTGATAACTATGCGCTTTTCTATCAATTGCCTCAACTGCAATTTGTTTATCTACCGTATGTTTTTTGTTCGAGAGAGAAGTCTCTAGTGAAAAACTATGGCCCCCGGGTCTACCGTTATCATATATTAAATCCAAAAATACATTGCTGCAATTTATTTACCGTTCTTTTATTTTATGTTTTTGTTTATCTATCTACCATTATCAGACTTAATCCTTGCAATTAACCACCGAGGGGATTGACAACCCACTTGATCGGGTTGGGTGCAAGTATGTGTTCTTTTGTGTGTGGGTGTTGTTCACGAGGTCTTGCGTGGTTCTCTTACTGGATTGATAACCTTGGTTTTTAACCAAGTGAAATACTTATCTCTACTGTACTACATCATCATCTCCTCTTCGAGAAAATCCCAATGCAGCTCAGAAGTAGCAATGTGTCTTTGAAATTTGTTAGGGTTTGTGTCCTGCTCAAGAAAGCGAGACGACGGCGACTCCCTGAAGATGGAATAAGTTTCTCCCCGCCTAGCCCCCGTTCCGGTGGTGCGTCTAGCATCGTCGGTGGGCGTGTGGGGGCGTGTCTTCAGCGGATCTGTCTTTGGTGGATTTGCTCAGATCTATTGATCGTTCCTCTACGTTCGTGTGTCTTCGGGTTGGATCCTTCCGATCTACGCTATTCTTCATCGGCGGCGGTTGTTGTTCTCGTGCGTTGATTCTGTGGGGCCTTAGCACAATGACTTCCCGACTGTCTGATACGACTCCAACGTATCTATATTTTTTATTTTTCCATGCTATTATATTTATCTATTTTGGATGTTTTATATGCATTAATATATTATGTTTGGGACTAACTTATTAACCCAGAGCCCAGTGCCAGTTTCTGTTCTTTCCTTGTTTTTGACTTTTATAGAAAAGGAATATCAAATGGAGTCCAAACGAAATAAAACTTTACAATGATTTTTCTTGGACCAGAAGACACCTACGTGACTTGGAGAGTTGGCCAGAAGAGTCCCGAGGAGGCACAAGCCTCTAGGGCACGCCCTGGGGGGCGCCCCCTGGCTGTGGGCCCCTCGGGAGTCCTCCAACCCTAGTTCCACCTCTATATATTCTCAAATATTCCCCCAACATCAGAAGCATCCACAAAATACTTTTCCGCCGCCGCAAGCCTCTTTTCCCGTGAGATCCCATCTTGGGGCCTTTTCCGGCACCCTACCGGAGGGGGATTCGATCACGGAGGGCCTCTACATCAACCTTGCTACCCTTCCGATGAAGCGTGAGTAGTCTACCACGGACCTAAGGATCCATAGCTAGTAGCTAGATGGATTCTTCTCTCTCTTTGATCTTCAATTACAATGTTCTCCTCGATGTTCTTGGAGTTCAATCCGATGTAATATTCTTTTGTGGTCTGTTTGTTGAGATCCGATGAATTGTGGATTTATGATTAGATTATCTATGAATATTATTTGAGACTTCTCTGAACTCTTTTATGCATGATTAAGATATCTTTGTATTTCTCTTCGAACTATCAGTTTGGTTTGGCCAACTAGATTGGTTTTTCTTGCAATGGGAGAGGTGCTTAGTTTTGGGTTCAATCTTGCGGTGTCCTCACCCAGTGACAGACGGGGTAGCGAGGCACGTATTGCATTGTTGCCATCAATGATAAAAAGATGGGGTTTATGTCATATTGCTTGAGTTTATCCCTCTACATCATGTCATCTTACTTAAAGCGTTGCTCTGTTCTTACTAACTTAATACTCTAAATGCAGGCAGGAGTCGGTCGATGTGTGGAGTAATAGTAGTAGATGCAAAATCGGTTCGGTCTAGTTGCCATGGGCGTGATGCATATATTCATGATCATTGCCTTAGATACCCTCATAACTATGTGTTTTTCTATCAATTGCTCAACAGTAATTTGGAAAGTAAAGATTGCAAAATAAACGGCGATAGAAATAGCTAGTTGACGGGAGATTAATATGATGGAAAATAGACCCGGGGGCCATAGGTTTCACTAGAGGCTTCTCTCAAGATATCATATTTTACGGTGGGTGAACAAATTACTGTCGAGCAATTGATAGAAAAGCGCATAGTTATGAGAATATCTAGGCATGATCATGTATATAGGCATCACGTCCGCAACAAGTAGAGCGAAACGACTCTGCATCTACTACTATTACTTCACACATCGACCGCTATCCAGCATGCATCTAGAGTATTATGTTCATAAGAACAGAGTAACGCATTAGGCAAGATGACATGATGTAGAGGGATAAACTCAAGCAATATGATATAAACCCCATCTTTTTATCCTCGATGGCAACAATACAATACGTGCCTTGCTGCCCCTGCTATCACTGGGAAAGGACACCGCAAGATTGAACCCAAAGCTAAGCACTTCTCCCATTGCAAGAAAGATCAATTTAGTAGGCCAAACTAAATCGATAATTCGAAGAGACTTGCAAAGATATCAAATCATGCATATAAGAATTCAGAGAAGAATCAAATATTGTTCATAGATAATCTTGATCATAAACCCACAATTCATCGGATCTTGACAAACACACCGCAATAAGAATTACATCGAACAGATCTCCAAGAGAATCGAGGAGAACTTTGTATTGTGATCCAAGGAGAGAGAAGAATCCATCTAGCTAATAACTATGGACCCAAAGGTCTGTGGTAAACTACTCACACATCTTTGGAGAGGCCATGGTGTTGATGTAGAAGCCCTCCGTGATCGATTCCCCCTCCGGTGGAGCGCTGGAAAAGGCCCCAAGATGGGATCTCACGGGTACATAAGGTTGCGGCGGTGGAAAAAGTGCTTCGTGGCTCCCCTCGATGTTTTCAGGGTATAAGAGTATATATAGGTGAAGGAAGTAGGTCGGTGGAGCTACGAGGGGCCCACGAGGGTGGAGGGCGCGCCTACCCCCCTGGGCACGCCTCCCTGCCTCGTGGCCGCCTCGTTGCTTTCTTGACGTCCACTCCAAGTCTCCTGGATTGCGTTTGTTCCAAAAACGATCCTCG
This sequence comes from Aegilops tauschii subsp. strangulata, assembly GCF_002575655.3. Lineage (NCBI taxonomy): Eukaryota > Viridiplantae > Streptophyta > Magnoliopsida > Poales > Poaceae > Aegilops > Aegilops tauschii. The sequence goes on from NC_053039.3 coordinate 9,389,289, forward strand.
CGAAGGTTTCATTCCGTGGATTCCGTTTGATATTCCTTTTCCGCAAAACACTGAAATAGGCAAAAAAAACAGCAATTTGCACTGGGCCTTCGGTTAATAAGTTAGTCCCAAAAATAATATAAAAAGGTATATTAAAGCCCATTAAACATCCAAAACGGATAATATAATAGCATGGAACAATCAAAAATTATAGATACGTTGGAGACGTATCAAGCATCCCCAAGCTTAATTCCTGCTCGTCCTCGAGTAGGTAAATGATAAAAACAGAATTTTTGATGTGGAATGCTACCTACCATAATTTTCAATGTAATTTTCTTTATTGTGGCATGAATGTTCAGATCCATAAGATTCAAGATAAAAGTTTACTATTGACATAAAAATAATAATACTTCAAGCATACTAATAAAGTAATCATGTCTTCTCAAAATAACATGGCCAAAGAAAGTTATCCCTACAAAATCATATAGTCTGGCTATGCTTTATCTTCACCACAAAAATATTTAAATCATGCACAACCCCGATGACAAGCCAACAATTGTTTCATACTTTTGATGTTCTCAAACTTTTTCAACTTTCACGCAATACATGAGCGTGAGCCATGGACATAGCACTATATGTGGAATAGAATGGTGGTTGTGGAGAAGACAAAAAGGAGAAGATAGTCTCACATCAACTAGGCGTATCAACGGGCTATGGAGATGCCCATTAATAGATATCAATGTGAGTGAGTAGGGATTGCCATGCAACGGATGCACTAGAGCTATAAGTGTATGAAAGCTCAACAAGAAACTAAGTGGGTGTCCATCCAACTTGCTTGCTCAAGAAGACCTAGGGCATTTTGAGGAAGCCCATCATTGGAATATACAAGCCAAGTTCTATAATGAAAAATTCCCACTAGTATATGAAACTGACAATATAGGAGACTCTCTATCATGAAGATCATGGTGCTACTTTGAAGCATAAGTGTGGTAAAAGAATAGTAGCATTGTCCCTTCTCTCTTTTTCTCTCATTTTTTTGGTGGGCTTCTTTGGCCTCTTTTTTATTTTATTTTTCGTCCGGAGTCTCATCCCGACTTGTGGGGGAATCATAGTCTCCATCATACTTTCCTCACATGGGACAATGCTCTAATAATGAAGATCATCACACTTTTATTTACTTACAACTCAAGAATTACAACTCAATACTTAGAACAAATACTTAGAACAAATATGCAATGACTCAAGAGCGACATGTATGAATGATGAACGGTGGCCTTGCCACAAATACAATGTCAACTACATGATCATGCTAAGCACTATGACAATAATGGAGCGTGTCATAATAATCGGAACGGTGGAAAGTTGCATGGCAATATATCTTGGAATGGCTATGGAAATGTCATAATAGGTTGGTATGGTGGCTGTTTTGAGGAAGGTATATGGTTGGTGTATGATACCGGCGAAAGGTGCGCGGTATTAGAGAGGCTAGCAATGGTGGAAAGGTGAGAGTGCATATAATCCATGGACTCAACATTAGTCATAAAGAACTCACATACTTATTGCAAAATCTATTAGTTATCGGAACGAAGTACTACGCGCATGCTCCTAGGGGGATAGATTGGTAGGAAAAGACCATCGCTCGTCCCCGACCGCCACTCATAAGGAAGACAATCAATAAATAAATCATGCTCCGACTTCATCACATAACGGTTCACCATACATGCATGCTATGGGAATCACAAACTTTAACACAAGTATTTCTCAAATTCACAACTAATCAACTAGCATGACTCTAATATCACCATCTTCATATCTCAAAACAATCATAAAGAATCAAACTTCTCATAGTATTCAATGCACTTTATATGATAGTTTTTATTATACCCATCTTGGATGCCTATCATATTAGGACTAATTTTATAGCGAAAGAAAATTACCATGATGTTCTAAAGGACTCTCAAAATAATATAAGTGAAGCATGAGAGATCAATAATTTCTATAAAATAAAACCACCACCGTGCTCTAAAAAGGTATAAGTGAAGCACTAGAGCAAAATTATCTAGCTCAAAAGATATAAGTGAAGCACATAGAGTATTCTAATAAATTCTTATTCATGCGAGTCTCTCCCAAAAGGTGTGTACAGCAAGGATGATTGTGTTAAACTAAAATGCAAAGACTCAAATAATACAAGATGCTCCAAGCAATACACATATCATGTGGTGAATAAAAATATAGCATCGAGTAAAGTTACCGATAGACGAAGACGAAAGAGGGGATGCCTTCCGGGGCATCCCCAAGCTTAGGCTTTTGGTTGTCCTTGAATTTTACCTTGGGGTGCCTTGGGAATCCCCAAGCTTAGGCTCTTTCCACTCCTTATTCCATAATTCATCGAATCTTTACCCAAAACTTGAAAAGTTCACAACACAAAACTCAACAGAAAATCTCATGAGCTCCGTTAGCAAAATAAAACAAACCACCACTTTAAGGTACTGTAATGAACTCATTATTTATTTATATTTGTGTTAACCCTACTGTATTCCAACTTCTTTATGGTTCATACCCCCCGATACTAGCCATAGATTCATCAAAATAAGCAAACAACAACCGAAAAACAGAATCTGTCAAAAACAGAACAGTCTGTAGTAATCAGTATCAAACGTATACTTCTGGAACTCCAAAATTCTGAAATAAATTTGTGGACGTGAGGAATTTGTCTATTAATCATCTGCAAAAATAATCAACCTAAAATCACTCTCCAGAAAAAAATGGCAGCTAATCTCGTGGGCGCTAAAGTTTCTGTTTTTTACAGCAAGATCACAAAGACTTCACCCCAAGTCTCCCCAAAGGTTCTACTTGGCACAAACACTAATTAAAAAATAAAACCACATCTAAACATAGGCTAGATGAATTTTTTATTACTAAACATGAAAAAAAAGCAAGGCACAAAAATAAAATTGGGTTGCCTCCCAACAAGCGGTATCGTTTAAAACCTTTAGCTAGGCATTGATATTTCAATGATGCTTAGAAGAAAGATAGCAATTGAAGCACAAAGAGAGCAGCATAAAACATGTGACAAACACACTTAAGTCTAACATACTTCCTATGCATAGGCATTTTATAAGCAAACAAATCATCAAGGCAAGCAAAAACTACCATATGCAAGGAAGAAGAATGAAACAATAGCAATCTCAACATAACGAGAGGAAATTTGGTAACATGAAAATTTCTACAACCATATTTTCCTCTCTCATAATAATTACATGTAGGATCATAATCAAATTCAACAATATATCTATCATATGAAATATTTTCAACATGATCCACATGCATGCGAAGTTGACACTCTTCCAAAATAGTGGGATTATCATTAACTAAAGTCATGACCCCTCCAAACCCATTTTATCAAAAATACCATAAGATTGAACATTCTCCAAATATGTGGGATCTAAAGTTGACACTCTTCCAAACCCACTTTCAATATTATTGCAAACACTATTATCAATCTCATATTCATCATGGGGCTTAAATAAATTTTCAAGATCATAAGAAGAATCACCCCAATCGTGGTCATTGCAATAAGTAGTAGACATAGCAAAACTAGCATCCCCAAGATTAGCACAATTGACTGTTGGGGAACGTAGTAATTTCAAAAAAATTCCTACGCACACGCAAGATCATGCTGACGCATAGCAACGAGAGGGGAGAGTGTTGTCCACGTACCCTCGTAGACCGAAAGCGGAAGCGTTAGCACAATGCGGTTGATGTAGTCATACGTCTTCACGATCCGACCGATCAAGTACCGAACGCACGGCACCTCCGAGTTCAGCACAAGTTCAGCCTGATGACGTCCCTCGAACTCCGATCCAGCCGAGTGTTGAGGGAGAGTTTCGTCAGCACGACGGCGTGGTGACGATGATGATGTTCTACCGACGCAGGGCTTCGCCTAAGCACCACTACAGTATTATCGAGGTGGACTATGGTGGAGGGGGGCACCGCACACGGCTAAAAGATCAAACGATCAATTGTTGTGTCCTTGGGGTGCCCCCTGCCCCCGTATATAAAGGAGCAAGGGGGGGACGTGCGGCCGGCCAGGGAGGAGGCGCGCCAGGAGGAGTCCTACTCCCACCGGGAGTAGGACTCCCTCCATTTTCCTTGTTGGACTAGGAGTGGAGGGGGAAAGAGGAGGGAGAGAGGAAGGAAAGGGGGGCGCCGCCCCCCTCTCCTTATCCTATACGGACTAGGGGGGAGGGGCGCGCAGCCCTGCCCTGGCCGCCTCTCCTCTCTTCCACTAAGGCCCACTATGGCCCATTAAGCCCCCGGGGGGTTCCGGTAACCTCCCGGTACTCCGGTAAAATCCTGATTTCACCCGGAACACTTCCGATATCCAAACATAGGCTTCCAATATATCAATCTTCATGTCTCGACCATTTCGAGACTCCTCGTCATGTCCGTGATCACATCCGGGACTCCGAACAACCTTCGGTACATCAAAACATATAAACTCATAATATAACTGTCATCGAAACGTTAAGTGTGCGGACCCTACGGGTTCGAGAACTATGTAGACATGACCGAGACACATCTCCGGTCAATAACCAATAGCGGAACCTGGATGCTCATATTGGCTCCCACATATTCTACGAAGATCTTTATCGGTCAAACCGCATAACAACATACGTTGTTCCCTTTGTCATCGGTATGTTACTTGCCCGAGATTCGATCGTCGGTATCTCAATACCTAGTTCAATCTCGTTACCGGCAAGTCTCTTTACTCGTTCCGTAATACATCATCCTGCAACTAACTCATTAGTTGCAATGCTTGCAAGGCTTATAGTGATGTGCATTACCGAGTGGGCCCAGAGATACCTCTCCGACAATCGGAGTGACAAATCCTAATCTCGAAATACGCCAACCCAACAAGTACCTTCGGAGACACCTGTAGAGCACCTTTATAATCACCCAGTTACGTTGTGACGTTTGGTAGCACATAAAGTGTTCCTCCGGTAAACGGGAGTTGCATAATCTCATAGTCATAGGAACATGTATAAGTCATGAAGAAAGCAATAGCAGAATACTAAACGATCGTGTGCTAAGCTAACGGAATGGGTCAAGTCAATCACATCATTCTCCTAATGATATGATCCTGTTAATCAAATGACAACTCATGTCTATGGCTAGGAAACATAACCATCTTTGATCAACGAGCTAGTCAAGTAGAGGCATACTAGTGACACTCTGTTTGTCTATGTATTCACACATGTATCATGTTTCCGGTTAATACAATTCTAGCATGAATAATAAACATTTATCATGATATAAGGAAATAAATAATAACTTTATTATTGCCTATAGGGCATATTTCCTTCAGTCTCCCACTTGCACTAGAGTCAATAATCTAGTTCACATCGCCATGTGATTTAACATCAATAGTTCACATCTTTATGTGGTTAGCACCCATAGTTCACATCGATATGTGACCAACACCCAAAGGGTTTACTAGAGTCAGTAATCTAGTTCACATCGCTATGTGATTAACACCCAAACAGTACTAAGGTGTGATCATGTTTTGCTTGTGAGATAATTTTAGTCAACGGGTCTGTCACATTCAGATCCGTAAGTATTTTGCAAATTCTATGTCTACAATGCTCTGCACGGAGCTACTCTAGCTAATTGCTCCCACTTTCAATATGTATCCAGATTGAGACTTAGAGTCATCTGGATCAGTGTCAAAATTTGCATCGACGTAACCCTTTACGACAAACCTTTTTTCACCTTCATAATCGAGAAACATATCCTTATTCCACTAAGGATAATTTTGACCGCTGTCCAGTGATCTACTCCTAGATCACTATTGTACTCCCTTGCCAAACTCAGTGGTAGGGTATACAATAGATCTGGTACACAGCATGGCATACTTTGTAGAACCTATGGCATAGGGAATGACTTTCATTCTCTTTCTATCTTCTGCCGTGGTCGGGCTTTGAGTCTTACTCAATTTCACACCTTGTAACATAGGCAAGAACTCTTTCTTTGACTGTTCCATTTTGAACTACTTCAAAATCTTGTTAAGGTATGTACTCATTGAAAAAACTTATCAAGCGTCTTGATCTATCTCTATAGATCTTGATGCTCAATATGTAAGCAGCTTCACCGAGGTCTTTCTTTGAAAAACTCCTTTCAAACACTCCTTTATGCTTTGCAGAATAATTCTACATTATTTCCGATCAACAATATGTCATTCACATATACTTATCAGAAATGTTGAAGTGCTCCCACTCACTTTCTTGTAAATACAGGCTTCACCGCAAGTCTGTATAAAACTATATGCTTTGATCAACTTATCAAAGCGTATATTCCAACTCCGAGATGCTTGCACCAGTCCATAGATGGATCGTTGGAGCTTGCATATTTTGTTACCACCTTTAGGATTGACAAAACCTTCTGGTTGCATCATATACAACTCTTCTTTAATAAATCCATTAAGGAATGCAGTTTTGTTTATCCATTTGCCAGATTTCATAAAATGCGGCAATTGCTAACATGATTCGGACAGACTTAAGCATAGATACGAGTGAGAAACTCTCATCGTAGTCAACACCTTGAACTTGTCGAAAACCTTTTGCGACAATTCTAGCTTTGTACATAGTAACACTACTATCAGCGTCCGTCTTCCTCTTGAAGATCCATTTAATCTCAATGGCTCGCCGATCATTGGGCAAGTCAATCAAAGTCCATACTTTGTTCTCATACATGGATCCCATCTCAGATTTCATGGCCTCAAACCATTTCGCGGAATCTGGGCTCATCATCGCTTCCTCATAGTTCGTAGGTTCGTCATGGTCAAGTAACATGATCTCCAGAACAGGATTACCGTACCACTCTGGTGCGGATCTTACTCTGGTTGACCTACGAGGTTCGGTAGTAACTTGATCTGAAGTTTCATGATCATCATCATTAGCTTCCTCACTAATTGGTGTAGGTGTCACAGGAACCGGTTTCTGTGATGAACTACTTTCCAATAAGGGAGCAGGTATAGTTACCTCATCAAGTTCTACTTTCCTCCCACTCACTTCTTTCGAGAGAAACTCCTTCTCTAGAAAGGATCCATTCTTAGCAACGAATGTCTTGCCTTCGGATCTGTGATAGAAGGTGTACCCAACTGTCTCCTGTGGGTATCCTATGAAGACACATTTCTCCGATTTGGGTTTGAACTTATCAGGATGAAACTTTTTCACATAAGCATCGCAACCCCAAACTTTAAGAAACGACAACTTTGGTTTCTTGCCAAACTACAGTTCATATGGTGTCGTCTCAATGGATTTAGATGGTGCCGTTTTAACGTGAATGCAGCTGTCTCTAATGCATAACCCCAAAACGATAGTGGTAAATCGGTAAGAGACATCATAGATTGTACTATATTCAATAAAGTACGGTTATGATGTTCAGACACACCATTATGCTATGGTGTTCCAGGTGGCATGAGTTTGTGAAACTATTCCACATTGTTTTAATTGAAGGCCAAACTCGTAACTCAAATATTTTACCTCTGCGATCATATCGTAGAAAATTTTATTTTTGTTACGATGATTCTCCACTTCACTCTGAAATTCTTTGAACTTTTCAAATGTTTCAGACTTGTGTTTCATCAAGTAGATATACCCATATCTGTGAAGGTCAGAAAATAACGATACCCGCCGCGAGTCTCAACAGTCATCGGATCGCATACATCAGTATGTATTATTTCCAATAAGTCAGTTGCTCGCTCCATTGTTCCGGAGAACGGAGTCTTAGTCATCTTGCCCATAAGGCATGGTTCGCAAGCATCAAGTGATTCCAAAAGCCCATCAGCATGGAGTTTCTTCATGCGCTTTACACCAATATGACCTAAACGGCAGTGCCACAAATAAGTTGCACTATCATTATTAACTTTGCATCTTTTGGCTTCAATATTATGAATATGTGTATCACTACGATCGAGATCCAACGAACCATTTTCATTGGGTGTGTAACCATATAAGGTTTTATTCATGTAAACAGAACAACAATTGTTCTCTAACTTAAATGAATAACCGTATTGCAATAAACATGATCAAATCATATTCATGCTCAACGCAAACACCAAATAACACTTATTTAGGTTCAACACTAATCCCGAAAGTATAGGGAGTCTGCGATGATGATCATATCAATCTTGGAACCACTTCCAACACACATCGTCACTTCACCCTTAACTAGTCTCTGTTTATTCTGCAACTCCCGTTTCGAGTTACTAATCATAGCAACTGAACTAGTATCAAATACTTAGGAGTTGCTATAAACACTAGTAAAGTACACATCAATAACATGTATATCCAATATACCTTTGTTCACTTTATCATCCTTCTTATCCACCAAATACTTGGGGTAGTTCCGCTTCCAGTGATCAGTCCCTTTGCAGTAGAAGCACTTAGTCTCAGGCTTAGGACCAGACTTGGGCTTCTTCACTTGAGTAGCAACTTGCTTGCCGTTCTCTTGAAGTTCCCCTTCTTCCCTTTGCCCTTTTCTTGAAACTAGTGGTCTCGTCAACCATCAACACTTGATGTTTTTCTTGATTTCTACCTTCGTCAATTTCAGCATCGCGAAGAGCTTGGGAATTGTTTCTGTTATCCCTTGCATATTATAGTTCATCACGAAGTTCTACTAACTTGGTGATGGTGACTAGGGAATTCTGTCAATCACTATCTTATCTGGAAGATTAATTAACTCCCACTTTATTCAAGCGATTGTAGTACCCGGACAATCTGAGCACATGCTCACTGCTTGAGTTATTCTCCTCCATCTTTTAGCTGTAGAACTTGTTGGAGACTTCATATCTCTCAACTCGGGTATTTGCTTGAAATATTAACTTCAACTCCAGGAACATCTCATATGGTCCATGACGTTTAAAACGTCTTTGAAGTCCGATTCTAAGCCGTTAAGCATGGTGCACTAAACTATCAAGTAGTCATCATATTGAGCTAGCCAAACGTTCATAACGTCTGCATCCACTCCTGCAATAGGTCTGTCACCTAGCGGTGCATCAAGGACATAATTCTTCTGTGCAGCAATGAGGATAAACCTCATATCACAGACCCAGTCCGCATCATTGCTACTAACATCTTTCAACTTAGTTTTCTCTAGGAACATATAAAAATTAAACGGGGAGCAACATCGCGAGCTATTGATCTACAACATAGATATGCTAATACTACCAGGACTAAGTTCATGATAAATTAAAGTTCAATTAATCATATTACTTAAGAACTCCCACTTAGATAGACATCCCTCTAATCTTCTAAGTGATCACATGATCCATATCAACTAAACCATGTCCGATCATCACGTGAGATGGAGTAGTTTCAATGGTGAACATCACTATGTTGATCATATCTACTATATGATTCACGCTCGACCTTTCGGTCTCAGTGTTCCGAGGCCATATCTGTTATATGCTAGGCTCGTCAAGTTTAACCTGAGTATTCCGCGTGTGCAACTATTTTGCACCCGTTGTATTTGAACGTAGAGCTTATCACACCCGATTATCATGTGGTGTCTCAGCACGAAGAACTTTCGCAACGGTGCATACTCAGGGAGAACACTTATACCTTGATAATTTAGTGAGAGATCATCTTATAATGCTACCGTCAATCAAAGCAAGATAAGATGTATAAAAGATATACATCACATGCAATCATAATATGTGACATGATATGGCCATCATCATCTTGTGCCTTTGATCTCCATCTCCAAAGCATCGTCATGATCTCCATCGTCACCAGCATGACACCATGATCTCCATCATCTTGATCTATATCAATGTGTCATCACATGGTCGTCTCACCAACTATTGCTCTTGCAACTATTGCTATCGCATAGAGATAAAGTAAAGCAATTATTTGGCGCTTGCATCTTATGCAATAAAGAGACAAACCATAAAACTTTTGCCAGTTGCCGATAACTTCAACAAAACATGATCATCTCATACAACAACTTATATCTCATCACTTCTTGACCATATCACATCACAACATGCCCTGCAAAAACAAGTTAGACGTCCTCTACTTTGTTGTTGCAAGTTGTGGCTGCTATGGGCTGAGCAAGAACCGTTCTTACCTACGCATCAAAACCACAACGATAGTTTGTCAAGTTGGTGTTGTTTTAACATTCGCAAGGACCGGGCGTAGCCACACTCAGTTCAACTAAAGTTGGAGAACTGACACCCGCTAGTCACCTGTGTGCATAGCACGGCGGTAAAACCAGTCTCGCGTAAGCGTACGTGTAATGTCGGTCCGGGCCGCTTCATCCAACAATACCGCTGAACCAAAGTATGACATGCTGGTAAGCAGTATGACCTGTATCGCCCACAACTCACTTGTGTTCTACTCGTGCATATAACATCTACGCATAAAACCAGGCTCGGATGCCACTGTTGGGGAACGTAGTAATTTCAAAAAAATTCCTACGCACACACAAGATCATGGTGATGCATAGCAACGAGAGGGGAGAGCATTGTCCACGTACCCTCGTAGACCGAAAGCGGAAGCGTTAGCACAACGCGGTTGATGTAGTCGTACGTCTTCACGATCTGACCGATCAAGTACCGAACGCACGACACCTCCGAGTTCAGCACACGTTCAGCCCGATGACGTCCCTCGAACTCCGATCCAGCCGAGTGTTGAGGCAGAGTTTCGTCAGCACGACGGCGTGGTGACGATGATGTTCTACCGACGCAGGGCTTCGCCTAAGCACCGCTACAGTATTATCGAGGTGGACTATGGTGGCGGGGGGCACTGCACACGGCTAAAAGATCAAACGATCAATTGTTGTGTCCTTGGGGTGCCCCCCTGCCCCCGTATATAAAGGAGCAAGGGGGGGAGGTGCGGCCGGCCAGGGAGGAGGCGCGCCAGAAGGATTCCTACTCCCACCGGGAGTAGGACTCCCTCCCTTTTCCTTGTTTGACTAGGAGTGGAGGGGGAAAGCGGAGGGAGAGAGGAAGGAAAGGGGGGCGCCGCCCCCCCTCTCCTTGTCCTATTCGGACTAGGGGGGAGGGGTGTGCAGCCCTGCCCTGGCCGCCTCTCCTCTCTTCCACTAATGCTCATTATGGCCCATTAAGCCCCCCGGGGGTTCCGGTAACCTCCCGGTACTCCGGTAAAATCCTGATTTCACCCGGAACACTTTCGGTATCCAAAAATAGGCTTCCAATATATCAATCTTCATGTCTTGACCATTTCGAGACTCCTCTTCATGTCCGTGATCACATCCGGGACTCCGAACAACCTTCGGTACATCAAAACATATAAACTCATAATATAACTGTCATCGAAACTTTAAGCGTGCGGACCCTACGGGTTCGAGAACTATGTAGACATGACCGAGACACATCTCCGGTCAATAACCAATAGCGGAACCTGGATTCTCATATTGGCTCCCACATATTCTATGAAGATCTTTATCGGTCAGACCGCATAACAACATACGTTGTTCCCTTTGTCATCGGTATGTTACTTGCCCGAGATTCGATCGTCGGTATCTCAATACCTAGTTCAATCTCGTTACCGGCAAGTCTCTTTACTCATTCCGTAATACATCATCCCGCAACTAACTCATTAGTTGCAATGCTTGCAAGGCTTATAGTGATGTGCATTACCGAGTGGGCCCAGAGATACCTCTCCGACAATCGGAGTGACAAATCCTAATCTCGAAATACGCCAACCCAACAAGTACCTTCGGAGACACCTGTAGAGCACCTTTATAATCACCCAGTTATGTTGTGACGTTTGGTAGCACACAAAGTGTTCCTCCGGTAAACGGGAGTTGCATAATCTCATAGTCATAGGAACATGTATAAGTCATGAGGAAAGCAATAGCAGAATACTAAACGATCGTGTGCTAAGCTAACGGAATGGGTCAAGTCAATCACATCATTCTCCTAATGATATGATCCCGTTAATCAAATGAAAACTCATGTCTATGGCTAGGAAACATAACCATCTTTGATCAACGAGCTAGTCAAGTAGAGGCATACTAGTGACACTCTGTTTGTCTATGTATTCACACATGTATCATGTTTCCGGTTAATACAATTCTAGCATGAATAATAATCATTTATCATGATATGAGGAAATAGATAATAACTTTATTATTGCCTCTAGGGCATATTACCTTCATTGACATCAAGAGAATCTATAGTAAAATCATTGCAATCATGCTTTTTATTCAAGGAGCTATCGTGAATCTCTTCATAAATTTCTTCATCACAATTTTCAGATTCACGAATTTCAAGCAAAATCTCATAAAGATAATCTAGTGCACTCCAATCACTAGAAATTGGTCCATCCTAATTGGATCTCTTAAGAAGATTAACAAGGGGATGAGGATCCGTAAACTTTTAGCAAGCGAAGATGCAAGCAAAAAGAAGGCACATGGTTACACAAGATCGAACGGAAGGAGGGCGAAGAAAAGGCAAAGGTTTTCGAAAATCATTTTAGAAGTGGGGGAGAGGAAAACGAGAGGCAAATGGAAAATAATGTAATGCGAGGGATAAGAGTTTGTGATGGGTACTTGGTATGTCTTGACTTGTGCGTAGATCTGCCCAGCAACGGCGCCAGAAATCCGCACGTTGGCGGGAGATCAAATCTTTACTTGACTTGGCGTAAACCTCCCGGCAACGGCGCCAGAAATCCTTCTTGCTACCTCTTGAGCATGCGTTGATTTTCCCTTGAAGAGGAAAGGGTGATGGAGCAAAGTAGCGTAAGTATTTTCCTCAGTTTTTGAGAACCAAGGTATCAATCCAGTAGGAGATTAAACGCAAGTCGCCTAGTACCTGCACAAACAATCAAGAACCTTGCAACCAACGCGATAAAGGGGTTGTCAATCCCTTCACGGCCACATGCAAAAGTGAGATATGATAAAGATAATAATATAAATATTTTTGGTCTTTTTGTTGTATAGATTGGAAAGTAAAGATTGCAAAATAAACGGCGATAGAAATAGCTAGTTGACGGGAGATTAATATGATGGAAAATAGACCCAGGGGCCATAGGTTTCACTAGAGGCTTCTCTCAAGATATCATATTTTGCGGTGGGTGAACAAATTACTGTCGAGCAATTGATAGAAAAGCCATAGTTATGAGAATATCTAGGCATGATCATGTATATAGGCATCACGTCCGCGACAAGTAGACCGAAACGATTCTGCATCTACTACTATTACTCCACACATCGACCGCTATCCAGTATGCATCTAGAGTATTAAGTTCATAAGAACAGAGTAATGCATTAGGCAAGATGACATGATGTAGAGGGATAAACTCAAGCAATATGACATAAACCCCATCTTTTTATCCTTGATGGCAACAATACAATACGTGCCTTGCTGCCCCTGCTGTCACTGGGAAAGGACACCGCATGATTGAACCCAAAGCTAAGCACTTCTCCCATTGCAAGAAAGATCAATCTAGTAGGACAAACTAAACCGATAATTCGAAGAGACTTGCAAAGATATCAAATCATGCATATAAGAATTCAGAGAAGAATCAAATATTGTTCATAGATAATCTTGATCATAAACCCACAATTCATCAGATCTCGACAAACACACCGCAAAAAGAATTACATCGAATAGATCTCCAAGAGAATCGAGGAGAACTTTGTATTGAGATCCAAAGAGAGAGAAGAAGCCATCTAGCTAATAACTATGGACCCGAAGGTCTATGGTAAACTACTCACACATCATCGGAGAGGCCATGGTGTTGATGTAGAAGCCCTCCGTGATTGATTCCCCCTCCGGCAGAGCACCGAAAAAGGCCCCAAGATGGGATCTCACGGATACAGAAGGTTACGGCGGTGAAAAAAGTGTTTCGTGGCTCCCCTCGATGTTTTCAGGGTATAAGATTATATATAGGCGAAGGAAGTAGGTCGGTGGAGCCACGAGGGGCCCACGAGGGTGGGGGCGCGCCTACCCCCCTAGGCACGCCTCCCTGCCTCGTGGCCGCCTCGTTGCTTTCTTGACGTCCACTCCAAGTCTCCTGGATTGCGTTTGTTCCGAAAATGATCCTCGCAAAGGTTTCATTCCGTTTGGATTCCGTTTGATATTCCTTTTCTGCGAAACACTAAAATATGCACACACACAAAACAGCAATTTGCACTGGCCCTTCGGTTAATAAGTTAGTCCCAAAAATAATATAAAAAGGTATATTAAAGCCCATTAAACATCCAAAATGGATAATATAATAGCATGGAACAATAAAAATTTATAGATACGTTGGAGACGTATCAATGTATGATTCCACAAACCAGGTATTCTCTAAACAGTTAAAGTAATTTTGAATATTAATGATCACAAGCAATTTGAATATGGTTTGTAGAACACATAACTCAATAACCACACTCCGTGAAAGACAAGGTCCGCCACCTGGCATAAGCTAGTCGCACCCCATTTGGTGATCAATCAAACTTGCAAAAAGGTCAAGCAAAAGCTACCAACTCAATAGATCAATTCATGCATTCTCAATCCTGTTACATAAGTAAAAGTTCTGAAATGCAAACCGGAGTCCTAATTCTTTTTTTTGCAAACAATTCTTAATAAGTTGTTACGCACATGATTGGCTGAGCCACATAGGCCTAGATTGCCACGCGGACAAACGGACGAGAATTTAACAAAAAAATATGACCTTGGATGTTTAGTTCTTCGTCTCCCTCCACCCTAGGGTGCTCCCACCAAATGTTTCTCTTTTCCGGGTCAACCCCTCAAACTAACAAAGCATCTTTTATTCAATCAAGAAAAAACTAAAGGCGTATTTTTCGACTAAGGAAAAGAAAAGAAAAGAAAAGAAAAGAAAATGCATTCAAGTCGTTTGTGGCAATCAACCTCATTCTGAGGAAAAGAAAGAACAGATTTGACTCAACCTGATCAACTCCAACAAAACTGGCTGGCAAGCAAGAGGGAGCTCCTAATTGGCACTCTTTGCGCCAATTAACAATCCGACGCTCACACGATCACCAGCACGCTCACCAAACAATCGCAAAAAAGAAAGAAAAAAACAATCTTTACTGCTAAAAAACTAACGATCACTGACTTGCCTAAAAATCTGAGTATTTGTAGCTACGGCCGAAACAAAGATGGTCTTTGCCTACAAAAGCGCAAGTTCAAGATTCTATATGTCTTCTATTTAAACACGGCTTGCACGTAGATTCAATATGTACAACGAAACGGGCAAGTGATCTTCAATTTCGTCTCCAATCCTAATTTTGCTGAGATGTTCATCCACAATCTGGATCTGTACAAATATGAAAGAAAGACGGATAATGCACTGTTGATTAAGATTTCACCCTAGATAGTATTTTATAAATAGTTAACAGGTAAAATAACATCATATTCAGATTTTATATATTTTTCTAATCAAAATTCCATATAAAACATGTTAAATTTGGAGTTACGGTCTAAAAGATGTGAGTATTTTAAAAAACATTTAATATGTACTGCGGGTTTAATGTCAGAAACATCAGGGGATTTTCTATAAAATAGCAAGACGGACTAACATTACCTATTTCTTTTATTAGTAGGTATAGATAAAGTCGTAAGGATAACTACAACTTTATTTTCCTAGCTCAGGGGAGATTTAATGCCTTTGTTGCCCACAATTACCTTTATTACCAGATTTAATTCCCTTGTTTCAAGGCCATAATAAATAAGCGCCATCCCACGAGTCTGTTTAGATTAGCAGCAATGCAACCCACAATCACGTCATTCAAATTAGTGCCCCCTCTGTCCGGGTTTATTAGACCACTCATATTTTGGGTCCAACTTTAACCATCTATTTGACTAAAAATATATAAAGGATATGCTATAAAAACTGGATTGATGGATTTGTATTTCTTTTTTTTTTGCGGGTGGACGGATTTGTATTTCAAAGAGGTTTTCCATGGTATAATTATGAAATATAATTCACATTTTATAAGTTCAAATTCATGGGCAAACTTTGGTGGAAAATAAAAGGGGGCCTAATAAACCCGGAGGGCTCCTTCCTTTGCTTGGTGCCGATGTTGTCATGCACCCCTTGAAATTAGCATAATACCCCATTCCTTCCTTTATTTGGTCTCTCTTCAAAGTGCAGGCAAAGGCACAATTTACGGGCTTTAGTTTTGGAGCGGCTTGCTTATTTTCTAGGCAATTCATGGAGATATAAAAATGGGTGAAATTTGGCACAAACAGCAAGGTGAGACTATAAAATTTGGAAACGACCTTGTTTTTGGCACAAATCATAGGTTAGGTGAGCGGGTTGGTACTATTGGGTTAAAGTTAAGGTCTGGAGTTCAAATCTTTCACAAGTATACATATTTTTCGCTCGACCCATGTGAGGAAGCTGAGCGTGTAGCCCACCCGTGGACAGACAAACTTCGGGAACAAATCATTTTTTTTCTAGATTGTGGGTTAATTCTTAAAAAGTATAGGGGCTTTCAGCAAAAATATCTGACGGACCAAGAATACTTATTCCCTTAATAGTAGGTATATAGATATGTGCTCTAAGGTATTGATTCAAAAAAAACTTTAAGGGCCTCTTTGATTCGTAGAATTTTGAAAACATAGAAATAGGAAAAGTATAGGATTAGAGTGGCATGCCTACTTGAATCTTATAAGATTAGCAATGAGTGTTTGATGCCACAGGAAAAATAAAGGAATTGTAAAAAGAGGTTGGACTGGATGTTAGATTTCCTATGAAATGTAGTACAAAAGATTCTATAGGAAAAATTCCTACATGATCCAATCCTATGATTCAAATGACCAACATAGGGAAAAAATCCTAAGGATTTAAATCCTCCAGAAATCCTATAAAATTTCTTTGAATCAAAGGAGCCCTAAGGTATCAGAAATAGGAATGGTTAAGAAACAACTACCCACTCGATCATTCATCCTTTTGTTCTTGTGACACATAAAAAAAGAATTGTATTCCTCTATTCCCCTTCAGTGAGTATGAGCTATACATAAGCAGACCAAAATCAATTTAGTAAAAGGCATAGCTAGTACCCAAGGATCTTGGAGGAAAGGCTGAGCAGCTGCGGCAATGCGGCGGGGGCGAACTTCCTCGCAAAGAGGAAGCACACCTCGACCGGCTGCCCGTTGTACATGCACCGCTCAGCATTCCCCTTCTTCCCCACCAGCATCCCCAGGAAGTCCTCGGTCACGTCGGCGGCGCCGAAGGTGGCCGGGTGCGCGCCGCCGCGGGACCAGTCGACCAAGGTGACGGTCCGGTTGGCGATTTGCGTCGGCGCCTCAATGGAGAGCACGGTGGGAAGGTAGTGCTCGTCCACGTAGCACGGCGCCCGACACTCGGTCCGGAACCGCGGGTAGTACCGCTCGTCGGCGATCACGAACACGGCGAGGCGCCGGTCCATCTCGAACCACTGCGCGCCCTTGCGCCACTGGGAGAGAGTCACGTCCGGGGCCAGCCCGGCGCGGTACCGGCCCCGGCCGTGCGGGCTCGGGTCGTCGAAGGCGCCGACGAAGCTGTGCCGAGAGCGGGTCAGGTAGGCATGCACCACCGGGAGCGGGTAGAGCGGGATGCAGGACTCGGAGACGAGCACGAAGCGCTCGTTGCTGAAGTCGAGGAGCGCGTTCGCCAGCAGCCGCCGCTCCGCGTCCACGACATTCACGTTGCCCCACCGCGTCGGCTGCAACAATGCACCAAAAATGAATTACATTTTTTTTGCATTTAAAAAAAATAAGAAATCGGAATGCACATTGTGGAAAGTCAGTTGAGATGCACTACAGATTATAGTGGTGGTAAGAATTCTAGCTTTATTACTAGTACCAGAATCAAAATTGAGAACACAGGTTGTAGAAAGTCAAGAGAAAAAAATTTCATGAAGGAAGAAGATTCGAAGATTTTTGGCCATGGCATCTTTGATTGATAAGAGAAGACTTTTGAGTACTGCTCCTCCATGATGCCATGCCGTGCCATGATGGTCATCACCTTCAGCGTCTCTTTCTCCTCTCGTGATCGATCGTGTCACACTCACACTCGGCGGCACTTGTCATTTGTCTAGGTGTCGTTGAAACCAGAGAGGACCAGAGAGGCCACGTCGCACGCGCATCCCGTGATCTGGGCCACTCGATGCTGATCGGACGGCGGCCGGAAGAACCATCCAAACGACCGACGGCGAAAGAAGCGAAATTTGATGGCAACTGCAGGAGCTGCCGTGGAGCGGCGGGCGTACCTTGCTGGGCACCTGCCGGCGGTGGAACGGCGACGACGGCGGGAAGTCGAGGCGGTAGCCCGGCGTGGTGTGCACGTACACGGAGAAGAGCTCCCTGCCTTTGGTGCCGGTGCTGTTGAAGAAGCGCTCCCAGAGCGGCGCCAGCGGCAGCGGGCCGCGGGTGAGGAACAAGAAGGCCACCTTGGGCGTCCTCCCCCGCCGGCCGGGCGGCCGCCGTTGATGCGCGCGGGGCTCGAACGACGCCGCCCACAGCAGCTCCTCCTCGCTCATGTTGTGCCACGCGCTCCTCGCCGGCGGCCGCGCCCACCACCGCTGCGCCGCCCCGCCCTGCTGGTCCCCGTCCTCCTGGTCGCAGGTCGGCGCCGGGAGCAGGGCGTCCGGCACGGCGAGCCTCGGGAGGCGGTAGTAGGAGGAGGCGCCGCCGAAGAACATGAGCAGGGCCGCGGCGAGGAAGCCCGTGGCGAGCACCGCGGAGAGGAGCACCGGCCTGAGGAGCTTCGCCGGGAAGCTCCTCGGCGCCGCCCTCGCCGGCGCCGCGTACCCGTCCTTGCCGTCCACCACCACCGCCGCCGCTCCCCCTCCTCCTCCTCCTCCTCCTCCCGGCATGCCCCCCTGATCGAGAAACCAAACCAAAAACGCAGAGATATTTCAGACCGCGGATCGATCGATGGATCGAAACATGCACCTAAAATCCAATTCGGAATTAAGTGGGGATGCATACGGGCAGCAGCGGCGGTTACCGCTACTCGATCAAATCAAATCTTAGCCCGAGGAAGAACGGAAGGAAGGAAGGGAAGAGCCGGCGACGGCGAGGATTCTGAGGGAAATGTTTTGTAACTGTAACTGGGGCAAGGAGGAGGGGGATTTGATGCCTTCCTTGAGGGGCACGCGGGAAACGAAACGCATAAAGAAGATCAATTCGCTGCAATCTTTTACTACTACTAGGAGCACCCATCCAAGAAGAGAAGAGCGCCAAATCGCCAGGAATAAAATAAGTAAAAGAGGAAAGTCATAAATACTAGTTACACACTGCCAAAGTATGAGGAAGAAGACACTGCTGCCGATAGAGAATTAATTGGGGGGATACACACACTCCTGAATTAGTTCATGGAGACCTTTGGATGATCGGCGCTGGTTGGATTTGCTTCAGCTTGCAGCAGAGGTGGGGGAGGAGCTTCGGGTTGCAGCAGGCAGAGGCAGAGGTGGTGTCGTCTTGTCCAACCAAATCAATCAGGCAGAACTCAGAAGCAACAAACAAACTGAGTAACTGACGCAGGTGGTGTGGTGTGTTGGTAAGATCCTCCTATCCTATCCACCTCTCCGATGGGAAAAATTGGACGGAGGGAGGAGAAGGGAGTGGTCGCAGGGAAGAGCAGAGCGCCATGAAGGGAGCATCCTGTTGGCGGTTTTCCTTTTCGATGGGTTTTTTCATGCTGCCCCTTCGAACATTAGCTTTTGTCATTCTGGTCGCAGTCTTTTGTTTTTTCGTTTCTTTTTTTTTCTTTTTAAATCAGCACAGACACAAGCGCTCATATACTCACCCCTATAAACGCACACCCTACCCATATGAGCACCTCCGAAAGACTGAGCCGGCATATCATCTTGAGATTTACAAAGTCACCGTAGGCGCCTCGTCGTCGAGGACGGGAACGTCTCCTCCCACTGAATGCGCATCGCAGAAAATCCTGAAATAAATCCAGAAATAAATGCGAGCACCAGGATTTGAACCCTGGTGGGCTGAGGATACCACGGTCCCTCTAACCATCCAACCACAGGTTGGTTCACTGTTTTTTTCCGTTTCTTGACAAGATGGATGGTATGTTTGGTTTTGGCCCATAGCTTTTGCTAACCCACGATTTGGCTAGCATTGCCAAAAAATGTATTGTACTAAATTTACGAAAAATTCGGTCTGTGTTTTGTAATTCTTATGGTCATAGAAAAAAAATTGATCGATTGAACATTCCTCTTCATCAGTTCTTCCAACGGAACATAGTGTCGCTGCCATCGCTACTTGGTCCATAGTGAGAGAAGGAACAAAATCATTGCACCATGTCGTTGCTGCTGCCACAACAGACGGATGAGATCCAGAAGACTCATATTTGTTATGTTGCCGCTTTCACCGTCATATATAGCAACATCATGTCAGATGGAAACAACCAACAAAAGGTGGGAGACACAAGCACAATCGGGGGCGAAAGGCTTGCTTTGGTACTAAACACCAAAAGAAACCTAGCGGCAGCACACCCACAGGAACTATGTCTCTGGTGCTCAAAGCTTCGATGCGGTTTCTAGTGCAAAGTAGAAAGAAAACACGTTGTTTAGGAGGGAAATAGTAATACTTACTACTACCTCCGTCCGGGTTTGTTAGGCCCCCTAGTATTTTCAACTAGACTTTGAACATCCATATATATGACTAATAAAATATATGCTACAAAAAGTACATTGTTAGATTTGTGTTTAACAGAGCTTTCCGATGGTATAATTTTTGTGACATATACATAACATTTTATTAGTTATTAAATTTGTTGGTCAAATTTAGCCGAAAATAAGAGGGGGCTAATAAACCCGAAAGGAGGGAGTAGTAGCAGTCCGTGATTTGAAGAAAGACGGAGGGCTCCGAAGGCAAAACAAGGCGCGTGATGCTTCAGTTTATCCTCAGCTTCGGTTACCAGTTCCAGTGGAGTCGTCGCTCCGTGCGTTGCACCCTGCAAAGGCGGGTGGGACCCACGTGCAGGTGACATGTCGGCCGACAGAGATAGAGAGTTCACGTGTGTTTATATATATATATATATATGAAAAAAAGATTGGTCGACGAACACGTGGACGGCAAAGTGCAACAAAAGATTTATGCATCACATAGTTTTTCAAGTACCATGTAAAATGAATCGATGCTCTGGAGCCGCAAAAACGTACTGTACGTGATCATCAGTGAACAGGTCGCCAAAGTGGTGCGTACATACCTAGGAGTACGTGCCAAAACGTGACGAACATGTACCGATGTTCTGCAGCGCTTTGTTGACCGGCTGGCTGGCTGGCGGTGTGTGCGTGCTGCTTGTATTTGTACTCTGCGTGCGTACGTTTCCAGAGTGCTCCACCGCTGGCCGGAGACGGAGCAGTCGAGGAACAGAAGCTCAATTACATTCTCTTTTCCATTTTTTACAATAAACTCAAGTTTTCGTTAGCGCAAGGAAAACTGCAGCTTCCCTTTTCTTTGATCGCAAGGTTTTTTAAAGGGCACTGCTCAGCGCGTCACATCTGATACGTCAGAGTCGGTCCACCGTTAGATCAGGCCTTTTGCTTTTTTTCTTAAACAAAATAGCATCCGATCCAAAATAGCACCGCTGGACAGCAGCGAGGCTCGAGGCCGGACCTTGAAGCTCCCGCCGGCCGCCGCCCCCTTGAAGCATCAGCAACTCGCCGCTGGGTGTCGTCCCCGCCGCCGGTCGCTGTCCTCGCAGGACCCGTGCTCGTCGGTTCCAGCAGGACCTCGTCGGAACACTCTGCTGCCGTCGTTCTGTAGCAGCACCGTCGTTGTAGAACGCCCGACCCTTACGTCGTTGCAGCAAATTAGCCGCCGCCATCAGCCGCAGCTCCCGGTGTTTCGCTCACAACATTGTCGCCATGCCGGCGCCCAGTAGAAGCTTTTTTCCTTGCCGATTGAAACTTTTTTCCTTGCCAGTTGAAACTTTTTCCATGGTTCAAAGTTTTTCTTTCACACTCATTTGAAGCTTTTCCATACTTGAAACTTACTCCTTTGCCGGTTGAAGCTTTTTCGCACACCGTTTGAAGCTTTTTTGCATCTGCCCTCGCCAGCCACAAGTTCGCTGATACGTCCATTTTGCATCATGCTTCTATATCGATATTTATTGCATTATGGGCTGTTATTAGACATTATGTCACAATACTTATGCCTATTCTCTCTTATTTTACAAGGTTTGCATGAAGAGGGAGAATGCCGGCAGCTGGAATTCTGGGCTGGAAAAGGAGCAAATATTAGAGAAACTTCACGGAGGCACGTTTTGGAATATATAAAAAATACTGGCGAAAGAATCAACCAGAGGGGGCCCACACCCTGGCCACGAGGGTGGGGGGGCGCGCCCTACCCCCTGGGCGCGCCCCCCTTTCTCGTGGGCCCCCTGGCAGGCCTCCGGTGCCCATCTTCTGCTATATGAAGTCTTTCGTCCAAGGAAAAATAAGGAGGAAGCTTTCAGGACGAAGCGCCGCCGTCTCGAGGCGGAACCTTGGCGGAACCAATCTAGGGCTTCGTCGGAGCTGTTCTGCTGGGGAAACATCCCTCCGAGAGGGGGAAATCATCACCATCGTCATCACCATCGATCCTCTCATCGGGAGGGGGTCAATCTCCATCAACATCTTCACCAGCACCATCTCCTCTCAAACCCTAGTTCATCTCTTGTATCCGATCTTTGTCTCAAAACCTCATATTGGTACTTGTGGGTTGCTAGTAGTGTTGATTACTGCTTGTAGTTGATGCTAGTTGGTTTATTTGGTGGAAGATCATATGTTCAGATCCTTTATGCATATTAATACCCTTCTGATTATGAACATGAATATGATTTGTGAGTAGTTACGTTTGTTCCTGAGGACATGGGAGAAGTCTTGCTATAAATAGTCGTGTGAATTTGGTATTCGTTCGATATTTTGATGAGATGTATGTTGTCTTTCCTCTAGTGGTGTTATGTGAACGTCGACTACATGACACTTCACCATTATTTGGGCCTAGAGGAAGGCATTGGGAAGTAATAAGTAGATGATTGGTTGCTAGAGTGACAGAAGTTTAAACCCTAGTTTATGCGTTGCTTCGTAAGGGGCTGATTTGGATCCATATGTTTCATGCTATGGTTAGGCTTACCTTAATACTTCTTTTGTAGTTGCGGATGCTTGCAATAGGGGTTAATCATAAGTGGGATGTTTGTCCAAGGAAGGGCAGCACCCAAGCACCGGTCCACCCACATATCAAATTATCAAAGTAACGAACGCGAATCATATGAGCATGATGAAAACTAGCTTGACGATAATTCTCATGTGTCCTCGGGAGCGTTTTCCTTTATATAAGAGTTTGTCCAGGCTTGTCCTTTGCTACAAAAAGGATTGGGCCATCTTGGTGCACCTTATTTACTTTTATTACTTGTTACCCGTTACAAATTACCTTATCACAAAACTATCTGTTATCGATAATTTCAGTGCTTGCAGAGAATACCTTGCTGAAAACTGCTTGTCATTTCCTTCTGCTCCTCGTTGGGTTCGACACTCTTTCTTATCGAAAGGACTACGATAAATCCCCTATACTTGTGGGTCATCAAGACTCTTTTCTGGCGTCGTTGCCGGGGAGTGAAGCGCCTTTGGTAAGTGGAATTTGGTAAGGAAAAATTTATATATTGTGCTGAAATTTACTGTCACTTGTTATTATGGAAAGTAATCCTTTGAGGGGCTTGTTCGGGGTATCTTCACCCCGACCAGTAGAGCAAAGAGTTGATCCTCAACCTACTAAACCTACTGAATGTTTACTTTGAAATTATTTCGGGTATGATAGAGAAACTGCTAGCTAATCATTTTACAGGAGATGGAACAATACATCCCGATTTGCACCTAATCTATGTGGATGAAGTTTGTGGATTATTTAAGCTTGCAGGTATGCCCGAGGATGTTATCAAGAAGAAGGTCTTCCCTTTATCAAGGGAAAGGCATTGACATGGTTTAGGCTATGTGATGATATGGGATCATGGAACTACAACCGATTGAAATTGGAATTTCATCAGAAGGTTTATCCTATGCATCTTGTTCATCGTGATCGTAATTATATATAATTTTTGGCCTCGCGAAGAAGAAAGCATCGCTCAAGCTTGGGGGAGGCTTAAGTCAATGTTATATTCATGCCCCAATCATGAGCTCTCAAGAGAAATTATTATTCAAAATTTTTATGCTTGGCTTTCTCTCAATAATCGCTCCATGCTCGATACTTCTTGTACTGGTTCCTTTATGATGAAGACTATTGAATTCAAATGGGATTTATTGGAAAGAATTAAACGCAACTCTGAAGATTGGGACCTCGACGAAGGTAAGGAGTCAGGTATAACACCTAAGTTTGATTGTGTTAAATCTTTTATGGATATCGATGTTTTCCGTGAATTTAGCACTAAATATGGACTTGACTCTAAGATAGTAGCTTCTTTGTGTGAATCATTTGCTACTCATGTTGATCTCCCTAAGGAGAAGTGGTTTAAATATAATCCTCTCATTGAAGTAAAAGTGGTTGCACCTATTAAAGTTGAAGAAAAGACTATCACTTATAATGTTGATCCTATTGTTCCTACCGCTTATATTGAGAAACCACCTTTCCCTGTTAGAATAAAGGATCATGCTAAAGCTTCAACTGTGGTTCGTAAGAGTAATACTAGAACACCTACACCTTCTGAGCAAATTAAAGTTGAACCTAGTATTGCTATGGTTAAAGATCTCTTGGCTGATAATATTGATGGGCATGTTATTTACTTCTGTGATGAAGGTGCTAGAATTGCTAGACCCGATACTAAGGGTAAACATAGACATGTTGTTGGCATGCCTGTTGTTTCTGTTAAAATAGGAGATCATTGTTATCATGGCTTATGTGCTATGGGTGCTAGTGCAAGTGCAATACCTCATTCCTTATACAAAGAAATTATGCATGATATTACACCTGCTGAGATAGAAGAAATTGATGTTACAGTTAAGCTTGCCAATAGAGACACTATTTCACCAGTTGGGATTGTCAGAGATGTTGAAGTCCTGTGTGGGAAAGTTAAATATCCTACTGATTTTCTTGTCCTTGGTTCCTCACAAGATTACTTTTGTCCCATTATATTTGGTAGACCCTTCTGTTAATGCTAAGATAGATTGCAAAAAGGATGTTGTTACTATTGGTTTAGGGGAGATGTCTCATGATTTTAATTTTGCTAAATTTCGTAGACAACCTCATGATAAAGAATTGCCTAGTAAAGATGAAATTATTGGTCTTGCTTCTATTGCCGTGCCTCCTAATGATCCTTTAGAACAATATTTGCTAGACCATGAAAATGATATGTTTATGAATGAAAGAAGGGAAATAGATGAAGTATTCTTTAAACAGGGACCTATTCTGAAACATAACTTGCCTGTTGAAATTCTAGGGGATCCTCCTCCACCCAAGGGTGATCCCGTGTTTGAGCTTAAACCATTACCTAATACTCTTAAATATGCCTATCTTGATGAAAAGAAGATATATCCTGTTATTATTAGTGCTAACCTTTCAGAGCAAGAAGAAGAGAAATTATTGAAAACTCTGAAGAAGCACCATGCTGCTATTGGATATACTCTGGATGATCTTAAGGGCATTAGTCCCACTCTATGCCAACACAAAATAAAATTGGAGAAAGACACTAAACCGGTTGTTGATCACCAACGACGGTTAAATCCTACGATGAAAGAAATGGTAAGAAAAGAAATACTAAAGCTTCTGCAGGCTGGTATAATTTATCCTGTTGCTGATAGTCAGTGGGTAAGTCCTGTCCATTGTGTCCCTAAGAAGGGAGGTATTACTGTTGTTCCTAATGATAAAGATGAATTGACCCCACAAAGAATTGTTAGAGGTTATAGAATGGTAATTGATTTCCGCAAACTAAATAAAGCTACTAAAAAGGATCATTACACTTTACCTTTTATTGATCAAATGCTAGAAAGATTATCCAAACATACACATTTTTGCTTTCTAGATGGTTATTCTGGTTTCTCTCAAATACCTGTGTCAAAAGAGGATCAAGAAAAGACCACTTTTACTTGCCCTTTCGGTACCTTTGCTTATAGACGTATGCCTTTTGGTTTATGCAATGCACCTGCTACCTTTCAAAGATGCATGATGGCTATATTCTCTGACTTTTGTGAAAAGATTGTTGAGGTCTTCATGGATTATTTCTCCGTATATGGAACTTATTTTGATGATTGCTTAAGCAACCTTGATCGAGTTTTGCAGAGATGTGAAGAAACTAATCTTTTTTTGAATTGGTAGAAGTGCCACTTTATGGTTAATGAAGGTATTGTCTTGGGGCATAAAATTTCTGAAAGGGGTATTGAAGTTGATAAAGCTAAAGTTGATGCTATTGAAAAGATGTCGTGTCCTAAGGACATTAAAGGTATAAGAAGTTTTCTTGGTCATGCCGGTTTTTATAGGAGGTTCATTAAAGACTTCTCAAAAATTTCTAGGCCTCTGACTAATCTCTTACAAAAAGATGTTCCTTTTGTCTTTGATGATGATTGTGAAGAAGCATTTGAAATACTTAAGAAAGCCTTGATTTCTGCACCTATTGTTCAGCCACCTGATTGGAATTTACCCTTTAAAATTATGTGTGATGCTAGTGATTATGCTGTAGGTGCTGTTCTAGGACAAAGAGTTGATAAGAAGTTAAATGTTATTCAATATGCTAGTAAAACTCTAGACAGTGCCCAGAGAAATTATGCTACTACTGAAAAAGAATTTTTAGCAGTTGTATTTGCTTGTGATAAGTTCAGACCTTATATTGTTGATTCTAGAGTAACTGTTCACACTGATCATGCTGCTATTAAATATCTTATGGAAAAGAAAGATGCTAAACCTAGACTTATTAGATGGGTTCTCCTACTACAAGAATTTGATTTGCATATTATTGATAGAAAGGGAGCTGAGAACCCCGTTGCAGACAACTTATCTAGGTTAGAGAATGTTCTTGATGACTCACTGCCTATTGATGATAGCTTTCCCGATGAACAATTAGCTGTCATAAATACTTCTCGTACTGCTCTGTGGTATGCTGATTATGCTAATTACATTGTTGCTAAATTTATACCACCTAGTTTCACATACCAGCAAAAGAAAAAGCTTTTCTATGATTTAAGACATTACTTCTGGGATGACCCATACCTTTATAAAGAAGGAGTAGATGGGGTTATTAGACATTGTGTACCTGAGCATGAACAGGAACAGATCCTACGCAAGTGTCACTCCAAGGCTTATGGAGGACACCACGCTGGAGATAGAACTGCACATAAGGTATTGCAATCCGGTTTTTATTGGCCTAGTATTTTCAAAGATGCACGTAAGTTTGTCTTGCCTTGCGATGAATGTCAAAGAATTGGTAATATTAGACATCAAGAAATGCCTATGAATTATTCACTTGTTATTGAATCATTTGATGTTTGGGGCTTTGATTATACGGGACCGTTTCCTTCCTCTAATGGGTAACACATATTTTAGATGCTGTTGATTACGTTACTAAGTGGGTAGAAGCTATTCCAACTAGTAGTGCTGATCATAACACATCTATTAAAATGCTTAAATAACTTATTTTTCCGAGGTTTGGAGTCCCTAGATATTTAATGACTGATGGTGGTTCATACTTTATTCGTGGTGCTTTTCGTAAGATGCTTGCTAAGTATGATGTTAATCATAGAATTGCATCTCCATATCACCCGCAGTCTAGTGGTCAAGTAGAACTTAGTAATAGAGAGCTCAAATTAATTTTGCAAAAGACTGTTAATAGATCTAGAAAGAATTGGCCCAAGAAACTTGATGATGCATTGTGGGCCTATATAACTGCATATAAAAATCCTATGGGTATGTCTCCGTATAAAATGGTTTATAGAAAAGCATGTCACTTACCTCTCGAACTAGAACATAAGGCATATTGGTCCATTAAAGAGCTGAATTATGATTTCAAACTTGCCGGTGAGAAGAGGCTATTGACATTAGATCACTTGATGAGTGGAGAACCCAAGCCTATGAGAATGCCAAGTTGTTTAAAGAAAAGGTTAAAAGATGGCATGACAAAAGGATACAAAAGCGTGAGTTTAATGTAGGTGATGATGTGTTGCTATACAACTCTCGTTTAAGATTTTTTGCAGGAAAACTCCTCTCTAAATGGGAAGGTCCTTACGTTATCGAGGAGGTCTATCGTTCCGGTGCCATAAAAATCAACAACTTCGAAGGCACAAATCCGAAGGTGGTGAACGGTCAAAGAATCAAACATTATATCTCAGGTAATCCCATAAATGTTGAAACTAATGTTATTGAAACCGTAACCCCGGAGGAATACATAAGGGACACTTTGCAGAACTTTTCAGACTCTGAAAAGGAATAGGTATGTGGTACGGTAAGTAAACCGACTCCAAAACAGTTCTAATAGCAATTTTTCTCTATTTTGAAATATTTAAGAAAATAGGAAAATAAGAAGTAGTCCGGGAAGGACACGAGGCATCCACGAGGGTGGAGGGTGCGCCCTACCCCCCTGGGCGCCCCCCTGCCTCGTGGGCACCTCGTGTGCTCTCCGGACTCCGTTTTCTTGCACGATACTTCATTTGGTCGGTAAAAAATCATTATATAACCTCCCGAAGGTTTTGACCACCGTACCACGCAAATATCCTCTGTTTTGGTTTCGAGCTGTTTTTCTGACAGATCTAGATCATCATGACGTCTTCAAACGCCCCCAAGGACAAGTTCTTCGAGAAGGTTATCAATCCCTACCTCGCGGAGGTGCTGCAACACCCTCAAACCATTGAGATGCGTGATCGGTTGCTGCACATCCGCGATGTCGAGGGACCAAGGAGGACCGGAAGCGTGGAGGCAAGACTCGAAGCAATGGAGCAACAAGTTTTCAAGTGCCAGGGGATGGTGGAACGCGGACTCAACGCCAACCACATGATGATCGCGGAGTTCACCAACAACCACAAGCTGGATTCCGAGAACGTTGGGGAGACCATCTTCAAGCTTCACGAGAAAATTGAGCATCCCCAAGCCCAGATCTATGACCTGCAAAACCAATACTGTGAGTATGAATATAGATTCAAGAGGATGAGTTTGGCTGCAGATTTGAGGATCCCGGAGACTCGATCATCCTTCTATGATGGTGAGCCTATGCCTTGGAAGATGGACGACAAGCCTACATCATCAACAACTCCATCATCACCACCTCCGAAGAAAGAGATATAAATACATGGGTATGGGCACTCCCCTTGGCAACTGCCAAGCTTGGGGGAGGTGCCCCGGTATCGTATCACCATCACACTCCTATCTTTACCATTTTTCTTAGTTCGATCCTTTTGGTAATATCTTGATCCAGTAGAATAAAGTTTAGTATGATCTAGTTTTGAGTTTTGCTTTATGATCCTTCTATGTAATCGAGTCTGTGAGCTATATATAATAAAGATTAGTTTCGAGTCAAGGGCTTTGCTATCTTGCTATGATCTTGAGGGAATAAAAGAAAGAATAGAAAGAATTAAAGAGATCATATTGATCTTATGGAGAGTAATGACTTCACATATAAAGAGTATGATGAATAAAAGTTGTTGAGAGTTGACAAACATAGTTTTGGTCATCGTTGTAATTAATAGGAAGTAATAAAGAAAGAGAGGTTTTCACATATAAATATACTATATTGGACATCTTTTATGATTGTGAGCACTCATTAAAATATGACATGCTAAAAAATTGATGTTGGACAAGGAAGACAATGTAATGGGTTATGTTTTCTTATATCCGAAATAAAGTATATTGTCATGGATCATCCAACATGTTGAGCTTGCCTTTCCCCCTCATGCTAGCCAAATTCTTTGCACCAAGTAGAGATACTACTTGTGCCTCTAAATAGCCTTAAACCCAGTTTTGCCATGAGAGTCCACTATACCTACCTATGGATTGAGTAAGATCCTTCAAGTAAGTTGTCATTGTTGCATGCAATAAAAATTGCTATCTAAATATGTATGATTTATTAGTGTGGAGAAAATAAGCTTTATACGATCTTGTGATGTGGAAGAAATAAAAGCGACGGACTGCATAATAAAGGTCCATATCACAAGTGGCAATATAAAGTGACGTTCTTTTGCATTAAGATTCCGTGCATCCAACCATAAAAGCACATGACAACCTCTGCTTCCCTCTGCGAAGGGCCTATCTTTTATTCTTGTCTTATACCTTATACAAGAGTCATGCTGATCTTCATCTTTCCTTTTTACATTTTATCCTTTGGCAAGCACATTGTGTTGGAAGATCCTGATATATATATATCTAATTGGATGTAAGTTATCTTGAACTATTATTGTTGACATTACCCTTGAGGTAAAAGGTTGGGAGGCAAAACCATAAGTCCCTATCTTTCTCTGTGTCCAATTAAAACTCCATACCCATAAGTATTGCGTGAGTGTTAGCAATTGTGAAAGACTAAATGATAGTTGAGTATGTGGACTTGCTGAAAAGCTCTTATATTGACTCTTTCCGATGTTATGATAAATTGCAATTGCTTCAATGACCGAGATTATAGTTTATTAGTTTTCAATGAAGTTTGTGATTCATACTTGACATTGTGAATAGATTGTTACTTTAGCATAAGAAATCATATGACAATATATATATGTTGCTGTTTTAAGAATGATGCCCTCACGTCCGTATTTTATTTTATCGACACCTCTATCTCTAAACATGTGGACATATTTTTCGTTATCGGTTTCCGCTTGAGGACAAGCGAGGTCTAAGCTTGGGGGAGTTGATACGTCCATTTTGCATCATGCTTCTATATCAATATTTATTGCATTATGGGCTGTTATTACACATTATGTCACAATACTTATGCCTATTCTCTCTTATTTTACAAGGTTTGCATGAAGAGGGAGAATGCCGGCAGCTGGAATTCTGGGCTAGAAAAGGAGCAAGTATTAGAGACCTATTCTGCACAACTCCAAAAGTCCAGAAACTTCACGGAGACACGTTTTGGAATATATAAAAAATACTGGCGAAAGAATCAACCAGAGGGGGCCCACACCCTGGCCACGAGGGTGGGGGGCGCACCCTACCCCCTGGGCGCGGCCGCCTGTCTCGTGGGCCCCTTGGCAGGCCTCCGGTGCCCATCTTCTGCGATATGAAGTCTTTCATCCAAGAAAAAATAAGGAGGAAGCTTTCAGGACGAAGCGCCGCCGTCTCGAGGCGGAACATTGGCGGAACCAATCTAGGGCTCCGGCGGAGCTGTTCTGCTGGGGAAACATCCCTCCGGGAGGGGAAAATCATCACCATCGATCCTCTCATCGGGAGGGGGTTAATCTCCATCAACATCTTCACCAGCACCATCTCCTCTCAAACCCTAGTTCATCTCTTGTATCCGATCTTTGTCTCAAAACCTCAGATTGGTACCTGTGGGTTGCTAGTAGTGTTGATTACTCCTTGTAGTTGATGCTAGTTGGTTTATTTGGTGGAAGATCATATGTTCAGATCCTTTATGCATATTAATACCCCTCTGATTATGAACATGAATATGATTTGTGAGTAGTTACGTTTGTTCCTGAGGACATGGGAGAAGTCTTGCTATAAGTAGTCATGTGAATTTGGTATTCGTTCGATATTTTGATGAGATGTATGTTGTCTTTCCTCTAGTGGTGTTATGTGAACGTCGACTACATGACACTTCGCCATTATTTGGGCCTAGAGGAAGGCATTGGGAAGTAATAAGTAGATGATGGGTTGCTAGAGTGACAGAAGTTTAAACCCTAGTTTATGCGTTGCTTCGTAAGGGGCTGATTTGGATCCATATGTTTCATGCTATGGTTAGGCTTACCTTAATACTTCTTTTGTAGTTGCGGATGCTTGCAATAGGGGTTAATCATAAGTGGGATGCTTGTCCAAGAGGAAGGGCAGCACCCAAGCACCGGTCCACCCACATATCAAATTATTAAAGTAACGAACGCGAATCATATGAGCATGATGAAAACTAGCTTGACGATAATTCCCATGTGTCCTCGGGAGCGTTTTCCTTTATATAAGAGTTTGTCCAGGCTTGTCCTTTGCTACAAAAAGGATTGGGCCATCTTGCTGCACCTTTTTTACTTTTATTACTTGTTACCCGTTACAAATTACCTTATCACAAAACTATCTGTTACCGATAATTTCAGTGTTTACAGAGAATACCTTGCTGAAAACCGCTTGTCATTTCCTTCTGCTCCTCGTTGGGTTTGACACTCTTACTTATCGAAAGGACTATGATAGATCCTCTATACTTGTGGGTCATCATTCGCCGTCATTGGTTGCAGCACGTCATTCTGACAGTAGTAGCTTTTTTTGTTGCCAGTCGGAGCTTTTCACGGTGTGGGTTGCAACTTTCCTCATCTCCCGGTTGCAGCTGTTTGTTGTCATGGGTCATCAAGCTACCCCGCCGAAGATTGTAGCAAATAGCGACACCAGTTGTAGCAAAAAAATGATATAGTTGTAGCAAAAACCAACTGTGTTTCCAACTCGCTTATTGGTTGCAACAAAAAACAACCGTGGTTCCAGCTCTGGATTTGGCCGGTTGAAGCAAAACAAAAACAAAATGCTAGTTCCAGCATCGTTATCCGCTCGCTGGCACCGCAACCTTCATCGTGGTCATCCATGGAGACTCGTCGGCACGGCTTGGCATGGCGCCCCCGACGCGGTCCCAGCACCTCCGTCGCGGCGCCCCCGGCATGGTCCAGGCACCTCCGTTGCGGGAGAGTTTGTGCATCGCGGTGCGGAGATTGAAAAATAAATCACGCGGTGGAGCTATCTTGCGCAAGCGCCTCTGGAGGTAGGAGACGATGCACTATAGCAAATGAGTGGGCCACATTTTTTTGGGAGAAGATAAGATAGGAGGGGTGGTGGGCCTAAAAGAGTCACGCGTGGGTCGTTGACCCTGGGCGAATCGCGCGTCCGGCGGAGCGTTCGGCCGGCGCGCCGAACGCAAACGTTTTCTTTTTTTAAACCCTTTGAAACGTATTCAAAATTGAAAAAGGAAGAAGAAAATGTCATCCGGTACTACTTATTACTGGGCCGACCTGCGTGCGGCGGGCGTGTGTTATAGTCTGGGCCTCTCCGGATCGAATCTAGCTAGCCCGGCCCAAATTCTCAAAAACAAATCTAGCCCGGCCCGTTGCGTTGCGTTGGTTCGTCGTGGGAGGCAAATCCATGAGTGCGTGCGGCGAGACGCGAGGTTCTAGAAGTTTTTGTCTTCTTTTTTTTGGCCATTTATTTCATGTTTTCTTCATTTTATCTCCTAGTGTATGTTTTTAGTTTTATTTGCTTTTTTAAAAATGTTCGCTGTGCATTTCAGAAAATTTAGCGCATATGAAAACTAATTCAACATATCACTACTAGAAAAAAGGCTGTTAGTGGCGCACCAGTTTTTGCTACTAGTGGCGCACTATAGGTGTGCCACTATTAACACGCCACTAGTATCAAATAGTAATGGCGCACCTCTGGTGCGCCATTAGTATCCCAGATAATAGTGGCGCACCACATAGTGCGCCATTACTATGTCCAACAGTGCGTCATTACTATCTGACTTAGTAATGGCGCACCACATAGAAGTGCGCCATTACTAACAATTTTTTTTCAAAAATTTTTTTCAGAATTTTTTTTTCGTTTTTTCTTAATCTCGGGTCACTATGGCTTAATCTCGGGTCAATATGCTTAATCTCAAGTCAAATCGCACTCCGTGGTCAAATTTTCCGGAAGGTCACCCATCCTCACACTACTCCAGCCCGAGAGCACGCTTAACTTCTCAGTTCTATCCTACCCCAGCAGCAGCTCATTTAACAGGCACTTGTTGATATATCTATCATATCAATCCTATTAAACCTTGTTGATGTCTAGGACTTTGTTCATGTTCATGAGTGTGATGAAATTTTGAAAAAATATTTCAAACTTCCCGGTCATATTACGTATCATATTTTGAACATTTTTTCCAAAAACAAATTCGAGACCAATTTTTTTCTATTACTAGTGGCGCACCTAGCAAATGGTGCGCCATTACTAAGTTTGAAATATTTTCCGTTCCCCCCCCCCCAGATCTTAAAAGCCCCATATCTTTTATTCTGTTAGGTTTTTGGGGATTATAAAAATCTTCAACGGGTTCCCCCAGTTGAATTCGGATGTAACTTTTCGAGTAGATGATTTTTCATATAAAAAACTTTTTAATCCAAGTTCGTATGCAAAAGTTATGCCCATTTTACTAAATTCCAGAGAGATTTTGCAAATAAAGTCAAAATTCATATTTGTAAATTTTCCAAACAACTAAACCACATATCACATGGGAAACTTATTTTCTTTAAAAAAATTGACATTTCCATCATTTTCTTTTATTTTTTTTAAACTGAAAAGACGGTTCAAGGGGGGTGCATTTAGTAATGGCGCACTTTGTGAAGATGCGCCATTACTATGTGTATGACTTGGTCAAACCTTGGTCAAAGTTAGTAATGGCGCACTTTGTATAGGTGTCATTACTAAGTTTGACATAGTAATGGTGCACCTATGCAAAGTGCGCTATTACTAAGTTTGACCAAGGTTTGACCCAGTCATACACATAGTTATGGCGCACTTTGTAAAGGTGCGTCATTACTATGTCAACTTAGTAATGGCGCACTTATACAAAGTGTGCCATTACTATGTGTATGACTGGGTCAAACCTTGGTCAAACTTAATAATGACGCACTTTTCACCTGGTGCGCCATTACTGTTTTGGTTACTAATGACGTACCTACACATGGTGCGCCATTACTACTTAGTAATGGCGCATCACATGTATAGTGCGCCATTAGTGTCCATATTGGCTATAGCTGTTTTTCTAGTAGTGTATATTTTAAAAAAAGGTCACTATACATTTTAGAAAATCATTGCAAATGAAAATTGTTCATTGTATATTTAAAATTCTCCACTGCATTTATAAGAGATTCTCTTTCACATGTTATTAGAGCGTGAGAAAATGAGTGGTCCCCGCACACTCCTCCACCGCCCGCCTAAAACCAAAAAAAAAAAAATCGTAACCTTACCACAATCGCTCCGAAGCGCCCCTTCCCCGTCACGACGGACGGGGGAAGATGGGGTCGTGCCTCGCCTGGAGTTGGGGAAGATCCACTGTCGCATGTGCCATTGGTGGGAATAGATATGATACATATGTTTTTGTTCTTCAATATACACGCTCACGATCACTGCAAGTAAGTACATTTAGCACGAAACTAACTTGAGTACTTAATTACTTGCTGTGTACGTTGGTAGTTTACTATTGCATTCGTAGCAGTTAGCGTTGTGGATATGTTGATAGG
This sequence comes from Aegilops tauschii subsp. strangulata, assembly GCF_002575655.3. Taxonomy (NCBI): domain Eukaryota; kingdom Viridiplantae; phylum Streptophyta; class Magnoliopsida; order Poales; family Poaceae; genus Aegilops; species Aegilops tauschii. Next base: position 9,424,599 of record NC_053039.3, read on the forward strand.
AACAAAAAAGTGAAGAGATGGACCGATCTAGACAGTGATGACACACGTATGTTATGTTGGGTAAGCTAAGACAACCATGCAGCCGTTGATGGCAACAACCTTGCATTGTAGGTCTGCAGCGTCGACCCAACTAGGAAGGTGCACGTGTTAAGCCCTGGTCGACGCATTATGTTTGCAACAACCCAGGTATGAGGTTTTCAACCACCGAGAAATCAAGGTTCACGAAGCCATTATTTCAACAATATCTGTGTCTGATGGTGTGATTTCTGCTTCAATTGTATTGACCTCGTTAAGATGGCCTCTTTGCAGTACTTTCATAAAAAAAAGTCACCACCGAGAGTGAATATGTATCCACTTGTGACCTTTATCTCATGAACATCAGAAATCCAATATGAGCCACTGTTACCATTCAAGTACTCTTCGATATCCTGTATAGTGAATCTCAGAGCTCATGTTCCCCTTTAGATAACGCATTATCCTGTATAGTGCGTCTTTGGTCCATATGCGTATCTGCTAGATAGATGTTCCTAGTATGTCAGTATACGATTTGGCATGTGCAGTGATCCTATGATGATGCTAATTTGGATTGAGCTAGCCTGAAAAGTGACTAATGTTTTAACATGGCGTGTAGCTACATCTCTAGAGAGCCACGAGACCACAGTTTTTATACTTTTCCTAGCTTGGAAGGATACACTTGAATCTCCCTTTTGTTCTACCATCTCATTGTTTGTAAACATAGTTTGCAAACGAATAAAAAAAATGCTATAGTGCATCCATCAATCAAAGAAAAAAAGAAGCTGAAGTAGTAGCACTATGTACTGGGCCAGTGAGAGCATCTACAGTCGGACTTGGCAAATTCGATCCATCAAACGCCAGCGAACGTGACCCGGCGCGTCCGCGGACAGTTACTGGTCATCTCTCAAAAAAAACCCATTCCACATCCGGATACCTCAAATTAGAAACCTCAAATCCATATTATTACATGCAACGTGAAACCTAATCTAAGCGGAGCTCATTCGGTTCCGCTCCCCGCTCGCCCGGCTCCGTCCTAGCCATGTCCGGCGGCCGGCTGCGCTCCTCAGAGTGTTGGTCCGGTCGTCGGCAAGGTAGGGTAGGGCATGGGACACGAGCTGGCTCACGGGACTCAAGGCGCCGTTGTCTTCCATGCCCTACTCTTCCTCGTCGGAGTCCGGAACCCGTTGGTGGACGTTAGATCGATGACGGATCCGTCCGGGGACGAGCCACAGACGTCCACCACCATGCAGTTGCGGCGGCCGGACTGATGCGCCATACGGGGCACCGAAGAATGCGACTCCGCCTCGCCGACGTCCACCACCGCGAGGGCTGCCGCCGCCTCCCGAGTCCGGTGCCTTGCACGGCGGGCACGCCGTGCCATGGCCTCGTGGGACGATGGTGTGTCCCCAATATTGGCGCGCCATCAGAGGGGTTGCGCGTCCACCAGCGCATTCCGACGCCAGACGAAGCGCACGGCCTCCGGCGAGGCAGCTACGGCTGGCCTAGCGCCGGATCCATGTGCCATTTTGGCGGACGCAATGGATTCCCGACGGATGGAGTCCGAGTGCAGCCATGCATGGGCCTCCTCTCGGGCGTGGCGGAGCGCAACCCGGACGGCCATCTCCTCCTCGGGGCCGCGTGGGATGAGCTCAGGGTCGACGAATCCGGAGGTGAAGGACTCGGGTCCACTGCCTGCCGTAGCGGGGACGATCGAAAGGAGCCGAGGACAAGTTTGGGTGGCAGAGGGGAGTGGAGGGGAGCACTAGTAGAAAAAGGGCCATCTTTCCCGGTTCGTAAGGCCCATATGTCCCGGTTGCGGATCCGGGACTAAAGTGTCGTTACTAAAGCCCTAGGCCTTTAGTCCTGGTTCTTATACGAACCGGGACAGATGGGCCTCCACGTGGCCGCTGCGGCGAGCCCAGGCAGGAGGGCCTTTGGTCCCGGTTGGTGGCACCAACCGGGACCAAAAGGCATCCACGCTTCAGTAGCTGGCAGAAGCTGAGGTTTTTGTTTTTTTTAAAGGGGGTGGTTTAGGGGTTTCGGGGGTTAATTTAGGTTGTTAGCTAGCTAATAGAGAGAAGTGTCCTCTCTTATCTACGTGCTTGGTCAACGCTACGTACTATACGTATAGAGAGGCCCTCGACACGCTAGCTAGTAAGCAAATGAAGGAAACCATTAAGTACAGAAGTTCGTCATGAACATATGCATACCGAGAGAAGTGATATCGACTTCTCCTTCTCCGAGAGATTTGGCGAACAACAAGTTTTCGTATATCTATCCGACGCTACGTACTGGCTACATATATACAATATTAAGATTTCTTACAATATATATATAATCCCCTAATTATATATGAACTTAGGTGCAACATGGTATTCTCCGTCTTTATTGATGACGTGGTCAAGAAAGAATCCCGCCAATTCCTCTTGAATTGCTTTGATGAGATCTTGTGGTAGGAGTTCATTCCACATCTGCCACATCTAATTTGAAGAAGGGGCCGGTTGATACATATATATGAATGAAACTCAACAGAAATGATGGTGTAATAATTAAAATGAAATTGTGAATATTATTGCTTACGCACCTCATATTGGCTTTTAGAGTAGCCCCACTTATTTTTGCAAGTCGCGTTGTAGATGAACTCGCACACGTAGTATCCACAGTAATCATTCCCTTCTTCCTGCCACAAACACTTTACGAGAAATAGAGGTCAATCAAACTGATAATGAAAGCATTATAAATGGCATTGATGAAAGTAGCTAGAATCAACGGGAGATGCGCGGAACTAGCTAGCTAGTAGTACTTACTTTCGGGTATGTAAATCGCAGCTCCCTCGGCAGTCCTGGAGATTGTGCGGTGAATACTTTCCAAACCCTGCGAGACAAAGAAAATAATTACTTGATATCAGGAAAAAATAAACAAAAAGTTCCCGATATGGTGCGATAATGATCGATTGAACTTACTTGTTGAGAATTTTAGTCATGTCTGCATAGGTCTCGGGATCTTTTCGTCTCGAGTCTAAGACGATTACTAGTCCCTGCTCAAGCTTAATCTCCAGGAGAATATAGTGGTACCTGTGCACGCATGCATAACTCATCAATTACATTACTATAACCTCGAGTAATAAGGGAAATCCAATATGCACAAGACAGTAACACTCACTTGCATTCGTAAGGAAAGAGTATTATATCTTTGTTTTGATTTTTTACCAACGTTTTGAGCAAGTTGGCCTCGGTTTCTTTGGCTTGATGTTTAACCGAATATTCATCTATGAGATTTGTGTTAATGAACCCAATATCATACATTTCTGCTTTTCTGCATTCGACGATCTTCAATCTGCATAATATAGTGAGGATAATTATAAATACATGCAATGAAAGAGCTGAGCTATATATAGAGACTTAATGACATAAGTAATACTTACAGACAGTAGCAAGTGACCGTTAATTTATCGATGGCCTTTTGATTGAAAAAGGCGAAAACCTCCTCAAATGGAACATACAGCAGATCAATTCCAACGAGGTCGTGCTCCTCTTTAACTCTCAGCGTCAAAGTATCCGTCCTCCCAGACTCTCTGCAGGTTTTCATGTACCAATCATGGAATCTTCGCATCATCGTTGTTAGAGATCTTTCATCTTTGACGAGAGGCTTCCCGTAATGGTATTTGTGTTCGTCCACCTCCAAGAAATCATAATGTACATCGTCGGGCAGGTAATCTTCAAGATTGGTATAACCGGGCACCATCCCCTAATCATTAGCGACGATATCTCTAGACACCTTGAGCGGGGGGCACGATTGGTTCGCTTGTTTGCCGAGCTGGGCAATTTTTTTCCCAGCTCGTCGTTCTGCTAACCTTCGATGACTGAGATACTTCCCGACCGCTCCGCTTCCTTATATACCTTTTCAGTAATGCGCTCATAGTTGTTTTTCGGCGGAGACGGTGGTGGTTTCTTCAGGGCATCGATAGTGCGCTTTACTTTCACGGGATCCATCTTCTTCTCCGGAGGTGGATGTTTCTTTGCTTTCACCGCTTCAAAGAAGTTTGTCACTTCGGCTTGCACGATCTCCGCGGTTTCCTCCACGGTCCTCTCGTATGGTAACTTCTCTAGAGGTTTGAGAGATGGACCGAATCTGCATTGCCTCCCGCCTCTGGCTGTACCGCTAGACGCCGGAGCAGACGGAGCGGCTGCGGCTGTCTTCTTTCATGCTTGCTTACGAGGTGGAGAAGGAGGAGGCTGGCTGCTCGGGCGCGCCGGCGCAGGTGGAGAAGGAGGCGGAGTGCCGCCACGCGCCGGAGAAAGAGGCTGAGTGCCTTGATCATTCGCCGGAGGAGGAGGCGGAGTGCCCTGACTCGTCGGAGGAGGAGGAGGCGGAGGCGTCTAGTTCGGAAGGTTGATGAGCTCCTTCCGCCATAGGCATGGAGTCTTCAAAGAAGAACCCAGCCGAGTCTCCCCTTCACCCGTAGGGTGGTCAAGCTCGGGGTCTCAAATCCGTCTGTTATTTCATCCACCATCACCCTAGCATATCCTTCTGGAATCGGCTGGCAGTGAAAAGTTGCGCCAGGTTCAGGAGGTGCAACAGAGCCAACATCCGCCTTGACTTTCAATTTCAGCCATCGCGTCATAAGGTGGCAATGTCGAGACTCCGTGATAGCATCCACGGGGTAGCTAGCAGGAGCCGTGAAGACAGGCTCCTAAAGCAGCTCGGTGGAAGCCACGCTGCTTCTCCGCTGAGATGGCGGGGTAGCTTCGGCAGGTTGCTTGCTGCGAGCTGCGTCTCGTTCCTCTAGCGCTTGTACCCTTTCGTGCAGCGCCTGTATTTGGGTCAACTCCACTTTCCTCTTCCTCCCCCGGCCTTTGTAACCGCCTGCCTCGGGAAACCCAACATTCCACGAAACGGAGCCTGGCGTGCCTCGTGTCCGTCCCGGGTGCTCAGGATTCCCGAGGGCCTGTGTGAGCTCATCGTTCTCTGTGTCTGTTGTAGGGTGCAACCCTAGAGGGGATCTTTTCACACTTGGAGGGGGAAAAGAGGAAGAACACTCAAGAACACAAGACACAAATCACTCAAACAAACCCAAATATCACATCCACTAGAGTAGCATACATGAGATCCACAAGATTACAAGATCAATCCAAGGAAACAAGCACAAAGGTAAAGTTCTTCCCACTCCTAGAGGAGGTGAGGTCTTGATGATGATCTACTCCCTTGGGAGGTCTTGCAATCCACAAGGATTCTTCCCAAAGAGGGGTCTTGATCTCCAAGAGGAGGAGGATACAAGGAGCAAAGCTCTCTTTGGTGTTCTAAAATACTTTGCTAACCCTACAAATGACCTAGGAGGTGCCCTTATATAGTCTAGGGACGAAACAAGTTAAGAGAGGGGGGATACAAAGGCCAAAAGGCCAAATACATGCGGCTGGACCGGAGGGGACCGGGCACCCGGGCAACTTGGGCCGGGCACTCGGCCTGCTCAGGGGGCGGCTGGCGGGAGGCCGGGCACCCGGGGGCCCAAGACCCGGGCACCCGGGGGAGCACTGGAGGTCGCCAGGTGGGGTGGCCGGGCACCCGGGGCCTCAAGCCCGGGCACCCGGGGCAGCGCCCAGCGGCTGGAGGCGCGGGGGCCGGGCACCCGGCCGGCCAAGGCCCGGGCACCCGGGGGCGCGGCTGGAGGCGGGCAGGAGCCCGGGCACCCGGTGTGTCCATGGGTTTTTGCCCCTCGTCCTCCTTCTTCACTCTTCTCGATCTCTCCTTCCTTCTCTTGCTCCATGGATGCTCGCAGCTTCACCTTCTCCTTCTCACGATCATCTCCTTGGTACCCTAGAATGCATAACATGTCTTTATGAGGTAGAACCCAATTCTCATGCGCTTCCGAACGAAACTCGAAGAGGAGAGAATCAACCTCGTTCTCGATGGCGCGTGCACGTGCTCTTGTCATCGGTCCTTGCGGTCCTTGCGGTGGTGAAGTAGTGTCGGTGCGGGTAGGCGAGGGATGCTCCGCATCATCCCCCCCCCCCCCGGGAGAGATCCGTCCATGGATTGTGCTCTTCATCACCATGGTACTTGGCCAAGTCTTTGACGTTGAAGATGTCGCTTACGTTGTACTTGTCATGTGGGATGTCGACCTTGTAGGCGTTGTCGTTGTAGCATGCTAGCACCTTGAATGGTCCGTCGGCTCTCGGGAGTAGCTTGGACTTGCGTTCCTTGGGGAAGCAGTCCTTGCGGAGATGTATCCATACTTGATCACCCGGTTGGAACACCATCGGAGACTTGTTGATGTTGAGCTTGGAGGCTAGTCGTTGTACTTGGTGCTCGATCGTGGAACGTGTTTCTTCATGCATCTTCTTGTGGTAGGTGGCTCTTGCGCTTGCGTCCAAGTTTGCTCGTTCTTGAAGCGGTAGAGGGAGAGTGTCCAATGGCGACAAAGGGTTCAAGCCGTAGACAACCTCGAAGGGGGACTTGCCGGTTGTAGAATGTCTTGCGCGGTTGTAGGCGTACTCGGCAATGGGTAGGCACTCCTCCCACTCCTTGATGTTCTTCTTTATCAACACGCGTAGGAGAGTTGCAAGCGTCCGGTTGGTGACTTCCGTTTGGCCATCGGTTTGAGGGTGGTACGTCGTGGAGAAGAGTAGCTTGATTCCGAGCGTGGCGCATAGCGTCTTCCAAAAGTAGCTTAAGAACTTGACGTCTCGATCCGACACAATTGTCTTTGGCACACCGTGCAACCTCAAGATTTCCCTACAAAAGAGATTGACAACATGTGAAGCATCGTCTATCTTATTGCATGGTATAAAATGAGCCATTTTAGAGAATCGGTCCACAACAACAAATACGGAGTCCTTGCCATTTTGAGTCCTAGGTAATCCAAGCACAAAATGCATGCTAATTTCTTCCCAAGGTTGGTGTGGAATAGGTAAAGGCATATGTAAACCATAGGATTGAGATTGTGACTTAGCTTTGCAACATGTAGAGCACCGGTTGGTGAAGCGGGCGACATCGCGAAACATCTTGGGCCAAAAATAGTTCTTGGAGAGCATGGCAAAAGTCTTGTCGCGTCCAAAGTGTCCCATGAGTCCACCTCCATGAGCCTCTTGCAAAAGTAACAAACGAAGAGAAGACTCGAGAATGCATAGTTTGTTAGCTCTCATAAGATAACCATCTTTGATATAGTATCGTTCCCAAGAAGTATGCGTCGCACACTTAGCATAAGGAGTAGCAAAAGTCACATCATGCTCATATAAATCTTTGATATGATCAAATCCAACAACATTCAATTCAAGTTGAGTAAGTAACATGCATTTGCGGGAAAGGGCATCCGCCACAACGTTCTCTTTTCCCTTAATGTACTTGATCACATAGGGGAAAGATTCAATAAATTCACTCCATTTAGCATGTCGTTTATTCAACTTGGTTTGACCTTTAAGGTACTTAAGTGTCTCATGATCGGTATGCATGACAAACTCATGCGGTCTTAGGTAATGTTCCCAAACATGTAACACACGCACTAAAGCATACAATTCTTTGTCATAGATGGGATAGTTAAGTTGAGCACCGGAGAGTTTTTCACTAAAATATGCAATAGCTCGTTTTTCTTGCATCAAAACTCCACCAATTCCGTTACCACTTGCATCACAATGAACCTCAAAAGTTTTGTCAAAGTTGGGTAAAGCAAGAATCGGAGCATGAGTAAGCAAAGATTTGAGCTCATCAAAAGCGGTAGATTGCAAAGGTCCCCAAACAAAAGGAGCATTTTTCTTACTCAAGGCATGCAACGGTGCGGCAATAGTGCTAAAATCTTTCACAAAGCGACGATAGAAACCCGCAAGACCAAGAAAACTACGCACTTGTTGCAAATTGGTGGGTTGTGGCCAAGTTTTAATTTCTTCAATTTTAGATTCATCAACATGGACACCCTTTGAGGAAACAACGAAACCCAAGAAAACAAGCTTGTCAACACCAAAAGTGCACTTTTTCATGTTCGCATAAAGACGTTCTTTGCGAAGCGTTTGCAAAACAGCCCTCACATGCTTTAGATGATCTTTGATGGATTTGCTAAAAACAAGTATGTCATCGAAGTAGACCACAACAAAAACTCCAATGTAAGGACGAAGCACAAAATGCATAAGACGCATGAAAGTACTGGGTGCTTCCGATAAACCCATAGGCATAACTAACCACTCATACAAACCAAACTTTGTTTTGAAAGCGGTTTTCCATTCATCACCCTCTTGTATGCGTATTTGATAGTAACCACTTTTGAGATCAATTTTGGAGAAAATAGTGGCACCACTAAGTTCATCTAGCATATCGTCAAGTCGAGGTATGGGGTGCCTATAACGAACGGTGATAGCATTGATGGGTCTACAATCGGAGCACATGCGAAAAGTACCATCTTGCTTGGGCACAAGTATAACCGAAACGGCAAAAGGGCTTAAGCTTTCACGTACATGGCCGTTGTCGATGAGTTGTTGGACTTGCCGTTGGATCTCCTTAGTTTCTTCGGGGTTGACGCGGTAGGGAGCCTTGTTCGGAAGAGGTGCTCCGGGGATGAGGTCGATCCTATGTTCAATGCCACGTAGAGGAGGAAGACCGGGAGGTAGCTCATCGGGAAAGACATCCTCGAATTCCTGCAACAAGTTAGAAAACACTAGAGGAAGAGGATTAGGAGTGTTAGTTTTTGCCACCTCATCTTTGCATAGGAGAACAAAGTGGATGACACTCGATGGGTTCTCACACACTTCTCTCATCTCTCTTTTTGTGGCTAGGAGGACTAAGTTTTTCTCTCTTGGCGAAGAGGCGCTCAATTTGGCTTGTTTCTCTCAGTTTCTTTTTGGTGGATCACTCTCTCACTAGGATCTCCATGATGGGTGGCTGCTTGCTTATCGGCGATCACTTGGCTTGGTGACATTGGTCGAAGCACATATTCCTTGCCTTTCATCTTGAAGCTATAGTAGTTGGTTCGGCCGTTGTGGATGACTCCACGGTCAAATTGCCAAGGTCATCCCAAGAGAAGGTGGCACACCGACATAGGAACTACATCACACTCCAAGGTGTCCTCGTAGGTGCCAATCTTGAAAGAAACTTGCACCGTATGCTCCACTTGAATGGTGCCGGAGTCGCTTAGCCATTGCACCTTGTAGGGACGAGGGTGCTTCTTCTTGACCAATTGGAGCATGGAACATAGCTCCTCGCTTGCCAAGTTGTGACAACTTCCTCCGTCGATGATGACTGATACGTCTCCAACGTATCTATAATTTATGAAGTATTCATGCTATTATATTATCCATCTTGGATGTTTAATGGGCTTTACTATGCACTTTTATATTATTTTTGGGACTAACTTATTAACCCGGAGCCCAGTGCCAGTTTCTGTTTTTTCCCTTGTTTCAGTGTTTCGCAGAAAAGGAATACCAAACGGAGTCCAAACGGAATGAAACCTTCGGGAAAGTTGTTTTTGGAATGGAAGCAATCCAGGGGACTTGGAGTGCACGTAAGGGAAGCAACGAGGAAGGCACGAGGCAGGGGGTGTGCCCACCCCCCTGGGCGCGCCCTCCACCCTCGTGGGCCCCTCGTGGCTCTCCTTACCGACTTCTTTCGCCTATATATCTCCATATAACCTAAAACCGTCGGGGAATAGAATAGATCGGGAGTTCTGCCGCCGCAAGCCTCTGTAGGCACCAAAAACCAATCGGGACCCTGTTCCGGCACCCTGCCGGAGGGGGGGACCCTCACCGGTGGCCATCTTCATCATCCCGGCGCTCTCCATGACGAGGAGGGAGTAGTTCACCCTCGGGGCTGCGGGTATGTACCAGTAGCTATGTGTTTGATCTCTCTCTCTCTCTCGTGTTCTTGATTTGGCACGATCTTGATGTATCGCGAGCTTTGCTATTATAGTTGGATCTTATGATGTTTCTCCCCCTCTACTCTCTTGTAATGGATTGAGTTTCCCCTTTGAAGTTATCTTATCAGATTGAATCTTTTAATGATTTGAGAACACTTGATGTATGTCTTGCGTGGGATACCCGTGGTGACAATAGGGTATTCTATTGATCCACTTGATGTATGTTTTGGTGACCAACTTGCGGGTTCCGCCCATGAACCTGTGCATAGGGGTTGGCACACGTTTTCGTCTTGATTCTCCGGTAGAAACTTTGGGGCACTCTTTGAGGTTCTATGTGTTGGTTCAATAGATGAATCTGAGATTGTGTGATGCATATCGTATAATCATACCCACGGATACTTGAGGTGACATTGGAGTATCTAGGTGACTTTAGGGTTTTGGTTGATGTGTGTCTTAAGGTGTTATTTTACTACGAACTCTAGGCCTGTTTGTGACACTTATAGGAATAGACCAATGGATTGATCGGAAAGAATAACTTTGAGGTGGTTTCATACCCTACCATAATCTCTTCGTTTGTTCTCCGCTATTAGTGACTTTGGAGTGACTCTTTGTTGCATGTTGAGGGATATTTATATGATACAATTATGTTATTATTGTTGAGAGAACTTGCACTAGTGAAAGTATGAACCCTAGGCCTTGTTTCCTAGCATTGCAATACCGTTTACGCTCACTTTTATTACTTGTTACCTTGCTGTTTTTGTATTTTCAGTTTACAAAAACCTATATCTACCATCCATATTGCACTTGTATCACCATCTCTTCGCCGAACTAGTGCACCTATACAATTTACCATTGTATTGGGTGTGTTGGGGACACAAAAGACTCTTTGTTATTTGGTTGCAGGGTTGTTTGAGAGAGACCATCTTCATCCTACGCCTCCCACGGATTGATAAACCTTAGGTCATCCACTTGAGGGAAATTTGCTACTGTCCTACAAACCTCTGCACTTGGAGGCCCAACAACGTCTACAAGGAGAAGGTTGCGTAGTAGACATCAAGCTCTTTTCTGGCGCCGTTGCCGGGGAGGTGAGTGCTTGAAGGTATATCTTTAGATCTTGCAATCAAATCTTTTTGTTTCTTGTTTTAACACTAGTTTAGTTTATAAAAGAAAATTACAAAAAAAAATGGAATTGAGTCAACCTCATACGCTTCATCTTTTTAATGTCTTTCGTGAGTATGATGGGAAGGAAAATTGTGCCAAAGTGTTAGAAGAAGAAGTCTATAAAATGTTTGGCACTAAATCTTTGAATGATGAGCATGATTTCAATGTTGTTAGTATGAACTCTTTGAATATCCATAGTACTAATGATGATTGCACTAGTTATGATGAAAATGTCTCCTATAAACATGTCAATTTTTGTGGAGTGCATTGGGTTTGCAAGTACACACCAAATAGGGAAGATAGATATTGCAAGAGGCATAAGCATTTAGAAACTAAATTGTTGCAAGAAAGGCTAGATGTTTGTGCTGAAAATTTAAATTTTCTTGGCCGTACTTGTGAACTTTGCAATGAACGTGGTCATTTAACTATCCGATGCAAATTGTTTCATGATCTAATCGTTTCCAAAAATTGTGATGACTTGATTTCCCTTGCACATCATAATGAACTTAGTTTGCTTATGGGTTATGAAGAAATGAAACGTATAACTAACTATCTTCCAGTATTTGCCCGTCACAAACTTCTTGGTTTTGATCTAGAGGAAATTTATATGTATTGTGCGGTGAATTGCATTGAAAATCCTTATATTGACAATTACATAAAGAAAAGAAAACAAATAGAAGATGAAGAGAATACTAATGAAAGGGGAGAGACTTCCCAATACCCTCCTATTATTTCTTATGATGAATCAGGTAACGAGGAGGAGCCTTCTATTCAACCAATTTCATTAATAAGGAGCTTCAGAAAGATGATTGAACCCACACATGATGTGGTGAAGAAGAAGAAAAGGAAAAGGAAGAGAGGTAAAAAGATATCTCTCCCAAATAATGTTGCTCCTATTATTGGTGTGCCTCATGAAAATGAATCAAAAATAATTGTGGAAGATGATGCACTTGATGATGATCTCGTTATGCCTATTGTTTGTTGTGATGATTATGATTGGGAAGATAATGATACTTCTTATGATCTTGAAAATCTTTTTGGCACTTTCTTGGAAGAATATGATAATTGCTATACTATTGGTGCTATCCATACTATTAATGATGAGAGTGATTATGCTTATGATATGAAAAGGCCCAAGCTTGGGGATGCTATGTTTGATGAAGATGATGTTTTTGAGAATATATTTGCTGCAATTAATGTTTGTCCCAAGCTTGGGGATGCTACGTTTAATGAAGATGATATCTTTAGCCTCCCAAGTTTTGATATGCAAAGTTGTTATGATGATAGCATGCGCGCCTTCTACCTATGATGATTATATTGATGAAAGTGGGTTTGGAAGAGTGTCAACTTTAGGAAGTAATGATCCCACTATTTTGGAGGATGTTGAATCTTATAATATTTATGAAAGTGGATTTGGAGAGGTCATGACTTTATTTAGTGATGAGTCTACTATCTTGAAAGAGGTTTCAATCGATTATGATGAGAACAAAGTTGCTACTTATGATGATTATTGTGATAAAACTTATGTTATAAAGAGTAGTGATGATTATATTTATAAAACTTGTCATGATTATGAGTACCCTTTTTCTGAACATTACTCTTTTAATGTGGAAACAATTTATAGTATTCAAGTCTCTTATGATACTCCCACTATTCCGAATGAGAAGAATTTTGCTTATGTGGAGAGTAGTAAATTTTTTATGCAAGTAGATCATGAAAAGAATGCTTTAGGTGCTGGTTATATTGTTTAATTCATTCATGATTCTACTGAAAATTATTATGAGGGAGGAATATATGCTTGTAGGAATTGCAATAATATCAAGTTTCCTCTCTATGTGCTTAAGGTTTTGAAGTTATGCTTGTTTTACCTTCCTATGCTAGTTGATTATTGTTCCCATAAGTTATTTGCTCACAAAATCCCTATGCATAGGAATTGGGTTAGACTTAAATTTGCTAGTCATATTCTTCATGATTCTCTCTTTATATTTCAATTCTTATCTTTTATGTGAGCATCATTGAAATCATCATGCCTAGCTAGGGGCGTTAAATGTTAGCGCTTGTTGGGAGGCAACCCAATTTTATTTTAGTTTTTTGCTTTTTGGTTCTGTTTAGTAATAAATAATCCATCTAGCTTCTTTTTAGATGCGGTTTTATATTTTAATTAGTGTTTCTGCCAAGTAGAACCTTTGGGAAGACTTGGGTGAAGTCTTTATGATCATGCTGTAAAAAACAGAAACTTTAGCCCTCACGAGATTAGCTAAAACTTTTTACTGGAGAGTGCTATTTAGTTCATTCTTTTTGCAGATGATTACTAGAAAAATTACTCAGGTCCACCAATTTATTTTAGAATTTTTGGAATTCCAGAAGTATACGTTTGATACAGATTACTACAGACTGTTTTGTTTTTGACAGATTCTGTTTTCATTGTGTTGCTTGCTTATTTTGATGAATCTATAGCTAGTAAAAGAGTTTACAAACCATAGAGAAGTTGGAATACAGTAGGTTTAACACCAATATAAATAAAGAGTGAGTTCATTACAGTACGTTGAAGTGGTGTTTTGTTTTCTTTCGCTAACGGAGCTCACGAGATTTTCTGTTAAGTTTTGTGTTGTGAAGTTTTCAAGTTTTGGGTAAAGATTCGATGGACTATGGAATAAGGAGTGGCAAGAGCCTAAGCTTGGGGATGCCCAAGGCACTCCAAGGTAATATTCAAGGACAACCAAGAGCCTAAGCTTCGGGATGCCCCGGATGGCATCCCCTCTTTCGTCTTCGTGCATCGGTAACTTCACTTGGAGCTATATTTTTATTCACCACATGATATGTGTTTTGCTTGGAGCGTTGTTTTATTTTATTTTGTTTTGCTTGCTGCTTGAATAAAATACCAAGATCTGAAATTCTTAAATGAGAGAGAGTCTTCACATAGCTACATAATTATTTAACTACTCATTGATCTTCACTTATATCTTTTTGGAGTAGTTTGTCATTTACTCGTGTGCTTCACTTATATCCTATGAGTAAATGGTTGAATGATTTGAATGTCATCAATCTGAAATTATATATGTTTCATATGCCTTTCCCATGGGGAGTAATACCTTCACATATAAGAAGTAGAGGTGGTAAACTTATTGAAGGTTAGCAAACATTGTATTAGTCACTTGAACAATTCATGAAAGAATATTGAAGGAAGAGAGATTTCACATATAATACTATCTTGGACATCTTCTATGATTGTGAGCCTCATTAATTATTTTCAAACCTGAGAAAATTAGTTGAAGTTGGACAAGGAAGACAACATAAAGAGTTATGCTTGGGTATATTTGTATAGAAGTTATATTGTCATGGATCCTCTAACATGTGGTGCTTGCTATTTAGAATCCTTTGCTAGCCAAAATATCTGTACTAAGCGGGAATACTGCTTGTGCATCCAAACTCCTTGAACCAAGTTTCTTCCATGAGTGTCCACCATATCTACCTATATGCGGTATTTACCTGCCGTTCCAAGTAAATTTGCATGTGCCAAACTCTAAACCTTCAAATAATAATCTGTTTTGTATGCCCGAATCGCTCATGTAGCGACTAGGGGCTAGCAGTATCTTCCATGCTAGGTGGGTTATTCTCACGATGAGTGGACTCCACTCATCATTCACGAGAAAATGGCTGGTAACTGGGATGCCCAGTCCCATGATCAAAAGAGCGAAATCAAATCAAAAATAATTGCAAACAAAACTCCCCCAGGTTTGATGTTAGTTGGAGGCACCCGTTGTTTCGGGCAAGCCATGGATTGATGATTGTTGGTGGAGGGGGAGTAAAAATCTTTACCTTTCTATTTGGGAACCGCCTATAATGTATGTAGTATGGAAGATATTGGGAACTCTTGGTCGCTATGTTGACAATGAAAGCATACCTCTCAAAATTATTTTCATATCTGTTTTAAAGCTTCGAGCTCTGGCACCTCTGCAAATCCCTGCTTCCCTCTGCGAAGGGCCTATCTTTTACTTTTATGCAAGAGTCAGTAGTATTCCTTCTCATTCCAACCTATTCTTTAGTTGGCAAGCATCATATGATGGAAAGATCTAAGCATATATGGCCATTCAAATATATTTGATCATCAATTATTACTGTTGACATTACCCTTGAGGTAAAAGGTTGGGAGGCGAAACATTAAGCCTCTATCTTTCTCTGTGTTCGATGAATACTATTTGTTCTAAAAATATGCTTTGAGTGGTAGCAATCATGGAAGACTAAATGATAGTTGAGTATGTGAAGTTTGCTGAATCAAAGCTCTGACATAGACTCTTCCTGAAAATAAGATGAATTGTGATTGTTTGATGACTAATAACACGGTTTGTTAGTTTTCAAGAAAGTTTATGATCTATACTTTAACATGTGAATAGTTTGTTACTTGATCATGCAAAGTTCTATGAGTTGAGCTACTGTTATGACATATAATGATGCTAGAAAAGGTGATTGAAATTATCATTGATCAAACTTATGCACCTGCTAGCATTCACACTTCATAAATTCTTTCTTTTATCATTTACCTACTCGAGGACGAGCAGGAATTAAGCTTGGGGATGCTGATACGTCTCCAACGTATCTATAATTTATGAAGTATTCATGCTATTATATTATCCATCTTGGATGTTTAATGGGCTTTACTATGCACTTTTATATTATTTTTGGGACTAATTTATTAACCCAGAGCCCAGTGCCAGTTTCTGTTTTTCCCTTGTTTCGGTGTTTCGCAGAAAAGGAATATCAAACGGAGTCCAAACGGAATGAAACCTTCGGGAGATTTATTTTTGGAACGGAAGCAATCCAGGGGACTTGGAGTGCACGTAAGGGAAGCAACGAGGAAGGCACGAGGCAGGGGGGCGCGCCCACCCCCCTGGGCGCGCCCTCCACCCTCATGGGCCCCTCGTGGCTCCCCTTACCGACTTCTTTCGCCTATATATCTCCATATACCCTAAAACCATCGGGGAACATAATAGATCGGGAGTTCCGCCGCCACAAGCCTCTGTAGCCACCAAAAACCAATCGGGACCCTGTTCCGGCACCCTGCCGGAGGGGGGGACCCTCACCGGTGGCCATCTTCATCATCCCGGCGCTCTCCATGACGAGGAGGGAGTAGTTCACCCTCGGGGCTGAGGGTATGTACCAGTAGCAATGTGTTTGATCTCTCTCTCGTGTTCTTGATTTGGCACGATCTTGATGTATCGCGAGCTTTGCTATTATAGTTGGATCTTATGATGTTTCTCCCCCTCTACTCTCTTGTAATGGATTGAGTTTCCCCTTTGAAGTTATCTTATCGGATTGAGTCTTTTAATGATTTGAGAACACTTGATGTATGTCTTGCGTGGGATACCCATGGTGACAATGGGGTATTCTATTGATCCACTTGATGTATGTTTTGGTGATCAACTTGCGGGTTCCGCCCATGAACCTATGCATAGGGGTTGGCACACGTTTTCGTCTTGATTCTCCGGTAGAAACTTTGGGGCACTCTTTGAGGTTCTATGTGTTGGTTCAATAGATGAATATGAGATTGTGTGATGCATATCATATAATCATACCCACGGATACTTGAGGTGACATTGGAGTATCTAGGTGACTTTAGGGTTTTGGTTGATGTGTGTCTTAAGGTGTTATTTTACTATGAACTCTAGGGCTATTTGTGACACTTATAGGAATAGCCCAATGGATTGATCGGAAAGAATAACTTTGAGGTGGTTTCGTACCCTACCATAATCTCTTCGTTTGTTCTCCGCTATTTGTGACTTTGGAGTGACTCTTTGTTGCATGTTGAGGGATATTTATATGATACAATTATGTTATTATTGTTGAGAGAACTTGCACTAGTGAAAGTATGAACCCTAGGCCTTGTTTCCTAGCATTGCAATACCGTTTACGCTCACTTTTATTACTTGTTACCTTGCTGTTTTTGTATTTTCAGTTTACAAAAACCTATATCTACCATCCATATTGCACTTGTATCACCATCTCTTCGCCGAACTAGTGCACCTATACAATTTACCATTGTATTGGGTGTGTTGGGGACACAAGAGACTCTTTGTTATTTGATTGCAGGGTTGTTTGAGAGAGACCATCTTCATCCTACGCCTCCCACGGATTGATAAACCTTAGGTCATCCACTTGAGGGAAATTTGCTACTGTCCTACAAACCTCTGCACTTGGAGGCCCAACAACGTCTACAAGGAGAAGGTTGCGTAGTAGACATGAATGACCTTCATGGAATGCCCGTTGATGCTGGCTTTTGTGTTGAAGATGTGGCACCGTTGGTCTTCATCTTGATGGTGTTGGAGCGTCAAGACCTTGGAGACCACGAGAGAGAGAGGACTTGAATCATTGTCACAAAACACTTGATCATCTTCATCTTCGTTGACGCGCCGGTGCATGGCCACGTGCTCAAGGGCTTCCATTTCTTCTTCACTCATCGAGTCATAAGTGCCATCATCGTTGAAGATCATAGTTCGCTTGTTGGTGCACTCGAAGGACTTGTGTCCCCGGCCACCACATGTGAAGCACTTGAGAGAACTTGTCTTGACGGGGTCGTTCGGTGGCGCCGAAGATGAGGGAGTCTTGGATTTGTAGTTGCTTGCCGGATGACGAGTCGAGGAAGGCGTAGCTTGCTTGGAACTTGACTTGTCGCCGGTACATGGTGATGCTCTAGTTGAGGTAGGAGTTGCCGAAGTCGCGGGAGCTTGAGAGTAGGAGCTGTAGGTCTTGGACGAGTACTTGGCATATTTGAAGTCATCTTGGACTTGTCGCTCGTCCTTGGTCGCTTGATGAACTAGCTCGAGAAGGTTTGACTATGGTTGGAAGTCGGCAATCCGCTTGATTGGGTGGTTGAGGTCGTTCAAGAAGCGTGCCATTGTTTGCTCGTCGTCTTCCTTGACATTGGCTCGTATCATGGCAATCTCCATTTCTTGGTAGTATTCTTCCACCGTCTTCGTTCCTTGTTTGAGGAGTTGCAACTTCTTGAAGAGATCACGGGTGTAGTGTGTAGGCACGAAGCGAGCTCTCATGACATCCTTCGTTTCCGTCCACGTTGTGATTGGTGGTTCGCCTCTTGTATGTCGTCGCTCGATCACTTGTTCCCACCAAATGAGAACGTAGTCTTGGAACTCGAGGGAGGCCATGGCGATTTTCTTCTCCTCGTCGTAGTTGTGAAGACGGAATATCTTGTCCACCTTCAAGGCCCATGAGAGATACTCTTCGGGATCATTGCTTCCCGAGAACTTGGGCATGGTGAACTTGAGCTTTCCATAGCGGAGTTCTTCATCGAAGTAGCGGTTTTGATATCGCTCTTGCCGTGGAGGAAGGTCCTCAAATGCTCGTGCCTCGAGATGTCGCTCTTGATGTGGAGGAGGGTCTGGAAGCACTTGGTCCACTTGGTGTC
Source organism: Aegilops tauschii subsp. strangulata (assembly GCF_002575655.3). NCBI lineage: Eukaryota > Viridiplantae > Streptophyta > Magnoliopsida > Poales > Poaceae > Aegilops > Aegilops tauschii. The sequence goes on from NC_053039.3 coordinate 9,443,030, forward strand.
GTTGTTGTCGTGGAGGAGGACGAGGGATATGCGCTTGGTTGCGCCTTTCTTGTTGTTCTTCGCGTCTCGCGGCTTCTTCTTGTATCTCTTGACGAAGAGCTTCCTCTTGTTCTCGTGCTTCCCGACCGTGTTGGGCAACGGCACGTGTGGAATCTCGGAGTGCATCTAGGGCCGCTTGAGCTTGAACTTCTTGCCGTAGTTGTTGTTGTCGAAGTGCTTCGACATCTTGCTCCTCTTGGTGTAGGCGCGCTCGTTCCTCTTGTTCTTGACGGATGGCGTCTTTGTCTTGAGGTTGTTGCCGTGGCACTTGTGGAGGCATTTGCTCTTGCTCCCTTGGTTCTTGCGCTTGTTGTCGCGCCCTTTCACGTGCTCGGACTCGGTCTTGTAAGCCATTGCATGGAATGGATTTTCTTGAGAATGGCGATCTTGGGGAGCATCATGTCGAGGGGCTCGAGCTCGGGGAGGACTTGTATCATAAAGATGAGTAGTCCGAAGAGTGTCGACTTGAGCGGTGGCTTGAGTGGCGTCGTCTTGTTGAAGTAGACGAGGAAGGTGGGCGTCGCACGATCATGTTGCGGAGCTCTTCCATTTGTGTAGTGAACTTGTCGTCGATGTAGTCGCGGTTCCTTGCTTCCGCTTGACGAACGTCGGCGGCGAGTCGGTCAAGGCGTTCACCCAAGGCCTCATTCTCTTGATGGAGAGCTCTTTGCGCGATGAAGAAGTGGTTCTTGGTGATGAAGCCGTTATCACCATCTTGCTCCACGAAAAGCGGGTTCGCCGACGAACTTGGCCTATCCATCATAACCAAGTGGGGTGAGTAGGAAAGTGAGAAAACAATACCGAAGTTACCTTTTCCGAGGATTGAGGATGTAACAAGTGTTACTCAATGTAATGCCACAATAGGAGAATTGGAACCGGGTTTGTTTCTCACACCTACAAGTAAAAGGCTTATGGAGGAGCTCGGTTAGGATGGTGGCAAAAAATTCAAGCAAATGTTAGTCAAGATATCGATAAGGTTGAGAAGGTTCACAAAAATGCAAGTAAAGCAAATAGATGAAAGCCAAGAGTATCACTAGGAACACACATACACGGAAGATAGATGGGATCCGCACAACCAAGGGGTGAGCTCAAAATGTGTAACCACGGAAAATGCTCTTGTTGTGCGAATGCTAGAGAGACGCTAGCTCGATTGCTAAAATGGGCAAGATACGCTTGTGCACCAACCTATGAGAGAAACGTGCCGTCTTCAATCCCAACTATGCTATGTATGTGGTGACCAAGATGATATGCAAAATGGCTCAATGCTATTGCTTATAAGCTCTTTGTGTCTCCTCTTTTGCTTAAAAGCTTTTTTTTCACTATGCTTGATGCTCGAGCCAAGTATGATATGAGACAAGTATGTAAGATATGCACGGGAGAGACTTATGGCACTAAGATGATAACAAGATCACTACGGTGCACAATGGCGTGGCCCGGCAATTCTCAACTCGCTAGTCCCGATGGGTAAGCAACGCAAAAGGCTTGGGCTATCAATGCAAAAGCAAAGGTAAGTGTCGTCGAGGTTACCGTCCTTTCTTACGGTTAGCGGTGAAGATGACTCCGAGGTGATGATGAATGGCGGTGATGTCGATGTCACACGTTCCTAAGTAGCCGAAACACCTTAGGAAACGAAAACCGCAAATCATAATCGGTCAAATGCGGAAGGTGGTGATTTTTGTGCTGACTTTTGGATGGTGGCTAATGGTGGTGGTAATGATATATGTGGATGGGGGGTGTCAAGAGCTTCCAAACGAGCCGGGGGTGGAGGGTGCGGGTGCCTGGGGTGGTCAGGGGAAAGTGGCCCGGGGGTGCGGGTGCCCGGGGTGGTCAGGGGAAAGTGGCCCGGGGGTGCGGGTGCCCGGTGGTTTGAGGTGCGAGCACCCGGTGGCCTCCGATTTGGGCGGAAAATTTGGGGGAAATGCAAAATTCGGAGGATTTCGTGGTGGGAAGGGTGGGGATTGTTGGGGAGGGGCTAGATCCACTTGCCAAACATCAAATCCATGGACCAAAACAACCAAATCTCACAAGATCCAACAAATTGCAAGAAAAAAAATTGGGGCTATTTTTGTGGGGAATTTTCGAATTTGGACGAAAACAACAAAATCAGCCAGCAAATGGGGGGATGGGACTCCAAGATGTGAATCAACCTTGCTCATGATACCAAGATGTTGTAGGGTGCAACCCTAGAGGGGATCTTTTCACACTTGGAGGGGGAAAAGAGGAAGAACACTCAAGAACACAAGACACAAATCACTCAAACAAACCCAAATATCACATCCACTAGAGTAGCATACATGAGATCCACAAGATTACAAGATCAATCCAAGGAAATGAGCACAAAGGTAAAGTTCTTCCCACTCCTAGAGGAGGTGAGGTCTTGATGACGATCTACTCCCTTGGGAGGTCTTGCAATCCACAAGATTCTTCCCAAAAAGGGGTCTTGATCTCCAAGAGGAGGAGGATACAAGGAGCAAAGCTCTCTTTGGTGTTCTAAAATACTTTGCTAACCCTACAAATGACCTAGGAGGTGCCCTTATATAGTCTACGGACGAAACAAGTTAAGAGAGGGGGGTACAAAGGCCAAAAGGCCAAATACACGCGGCTGGACTGGAGGGGACCGGGCACCCGGCCTGCTCAAGGGGCGGCTGGAGGGAGGCCGGGCACCCGGGGGACCAAGACCCGGGCACCCGGGGGAGCGCTGGAGGTCGCCAGGTGGGGTGGCCGGGCACCCAGGGCAGCGCCCAGCGGCTGGAGGCGCGGGGGGCCGGGCACCCGGCCGGCCAAGGCCCGGGCACCCGGGGGCACGGCTGGAGGCGTGCAGGAGCCTGGGCACCCGGGGGCTGCAGGTGCCGGGCACCCGGGGTGTCCAGGGGTTTTTGCCCCTCCTCCTCCTTCTTCACTCTTCTCGATCTCTCCTTCCTTCTCCTGCTCCATGGATGCTCGCAGCTTCACCTTCTCCTTCTCACGATCATCTCCTTGGTACCCTATATGCATAACATGTCTTTATGAGGTAGAACCCAATTCTCATGCGATTCCGAACGAAACTCGAAGAGGAGAGAATCAACCTCGTTCTCGATGGCGCGTGCACGTGCTCTTGTCATCGGTCCTTGCGGTGCTTGCGGTGGTGAAGTAGTGTCGGTGCGGGTAGGCGAGGGATGCTCCGCATCAATGTCCCTTGCTGCGCTTTTTCGATAAACTCCTGAAGCCTCGTGATGGGTGTTTTCAGCTGCTTGTCCGTCCAAACGCACTTCCCTGTTTCAGGGTCCAATGTTCCCCCAACCCCGAAGAACCAAGTCCTTGAACGGTCTGGCCAGCGCAATGTCTCTGGTTCGATCCCTTTATCCTGCAGGTCATTCTCAGCCTTGTCCAACAACAGCTGGGCTTTCAGGTAGCCACCTGACCCCGTGCGATGGTGATGCTTCTTCTTTGTAGCATTTATCTTGTATGTCGCTGACATCTTCTTGGCCTTCTCAGAATTTTTTTGGGCGACAAATGCGTCCCAGTAATCTTTGATCTTCTCAAATCGGCCGATGAATTCTGGAGTCTTGTCATGGTCGACAAACGTTGATTTCAGCTCATTCTTCCACCTCCTGAATAGCTCAGCCATCTTCTTAAGAGCATGAGCCTTGATCAATGGCTCTTTAATTGGCTTCTCTGGATCCTCCTCTGGCGGTAGGGTGAAATTTGCCTTCAGCGCGGTCCAAAGATCAGCTTTCTGCCTATCGTCGACATAAGACACCCCAGAGTCTTCGTCCTTAGGCTTAAACCATTGCTCGATGCTGATCGGGATCGTGTCCCTAACAAGAACCCCGCACTGAGCAGAAAATGCTTGCTTGGTCCGGAGGGGTTCAATCGGTTGGCCATCGCGATCGATTTCGGTGATCGTGTACCTTTCATCCGAGCGCAACTTTCTCTTCGGGCCTCGTCTCGTTACCGAAGTTTTGCTCGATCCGGAGCGCTTAGAAAAGAAGAAAGAAGAGATTTAATATGTGTACATACCAAAAACAATTAATGCATCAATTAGCTATAGTCAGCACATCCTTAATTAATATATATACCTGGCCGGACTCCGTTCCGTCACTGGAGCCGTCATCACGGTGTCTTTCCTCCTCCATTGTTCGATCACCGTAGCCTGCTTCTTCACCCTGTCCTTCCAGACCATCGGTGTCGTTGAGAAACGACAAGACGGCATCACTTCCTTGTGCGATTATGTCCCCCAACACCGCTTCTGTTGCTTCGTCTCGAGGGTGCTCCATAGTTTCTGCAAATATTTACAACATGGCAATTATTATTCAAACATGACAGATGGATATATTCACTAGTACAAAAAAGGTCGAATGTTCAACTCATTAGTCCCGGTTTGTATTTGAGCCGGCACTAATGTGACCATTAGTGCCGGTTCGAACGGCTATGCATTAGTGTCGGTTCGTGTTGAATCTTTAGTACCGGTTCGTGCCACGAACCGGTACTAAAGGGGTGGTGGCAGGCTGGCGTCAGGCCGGGGCCCCACGAGCCCCTTTAGTGCCGGTTTGTGACACGAACCGGTATTAAAGGTCTAACCTATAGTACCGGTTTGTGTCACCAACCGGCACTAAAGTGTCTTAACCTATAGTCCCGGTTGGAGACACAAACCGGCACTATAGGGCAATTTTCAAACTCTACCCTCCCTTTGTATCGCATTTCAGTTTTGAAAAAAACAAAATGATAAAAACTTTAAAAAATAAAATCCTTCGAGAGGTAGTTATATTACTACATCTACTAGTTAGGAAAATTTAAAAACTTAAATTTGGACATGTTTTGCAAAAAGTGTAGGGAAAATGTAAAACCGCTATAACTTTTGCATACGATGTCGGAAAAAAAAAACGTATAATATATCAAAATGTTCAGCACCAACCGGGACTAAAGGGGGGGCTTTGGTTCCGATTGGTGCCACGAACCGGTACCAATGCACCCCTTTAGGTCCGGTTGGTGGCACCAACCGAGACCAAAGGCTTTGTGCTGCCCACGTCGCGGCCAAAAGTTTAGTCCCACCTCGTTAGTTGAGAGAGCTCGAGAGTGGTTTATAAGCGCTGCTGCGCCAACCCTCTCGAGCTCCTCTCAACTGCAGGCTTTCGGGCCTAATTCGTCACGATGTGCCTGTGGGCCTACTGGGCCTTCTGCGGGCCTGAATCCTGGCCCATGGTTGGGTTTCTAGTCGTATTCAGGCCGTGGTGGCCCAGTAGGTGGCACTTTTTTTTTCTTTGTTGCTTTATTTATTTTATTTTGTTTCTACTTACAACAAAATACTTACTGTTGCTATTTTTATTTATTTTATTAAAGTTTATTTATTTTACTTTATTCAAGTTTTTTTGTTTGTACTTATTTATTTTATTAAAGTTTATTTTATTTTGTTTCTACTTATTTATTTTATTAAAATTTATTTTATTAAAATTTATTTTATTAAAATTTATTTTATTTTGTTTCTACTTATTTATTTTATTAAAGTTTAATTAAAAACACTAGGGGTTTATAAAAGCTTTTTAGTTGATTCCTTTAGTACCGGTTCTAAGGCTGTTACAAAGGCATTTCATTTAGTACCGGTTCATTTAGCACCTTTAGTACCGGTTCGTGGCATTTCAAATGAACTCTGAAAAGGTTGAAAGTTGGCATGGTATCATCATTTCATCCACATAGCATGTGCAAGAAAGTAGAGAGGGTTACGGCAAAAACTGGATGCACTTCGTGTACAAAACGGACAATCTCTTTCGAAGTATCAGGGTTTCATACGGAAACTCGTCTGTTACAAAGGGATCTCATTTTTTTTGAACTTATTTGAACTCCAGACTTTTTCTGTGTTCAAAACGCACCATTCGAAGCCACATCATCAATTTTTAACTCTTTCTGACTTCATTTGTTATTTTTCATGCATTTACTGGTTGTTTTGAGCTATAAGACACTAAAATTGAAAAGCATTCCAAATGAACTCTGAAAATGTTGAAAGTTGGCATGGTATCATCATTTCATCCACATAGCATGTGCAAGAAAGTAGAGAGGGTTACGGCAAAAACTGGATGCACTTCGTGTACAAAACGGACAATCTCTTTCGAAGTATCAGGGTTTCATACGGAAACTCGTCTGTTACAAAGGGATTTCATTTCTTCACATGTAACTGCAGTGATATTCTAGACCAAAGGCATCATCATAATAGTTGTGGAGAGAAAGTCTTCACTTTTTCTTCGATCAAAGGCAACATCATGAATATATTAGTGACCAAATTAATAGAAGTTCATCATCACATTAAAACCAAAGTGCATACATAGTTCAAATTGAACAACATATAGCTCTCGAGAGCATCTAGTTAAACCATACATTGAAACTATGTAAAATCTTTCAATGCAACAACAAATGCGATCATAATCACAACCAAGGTAACAATTGATCCAACGACATAATGATACCAAGCCTCGGTATGAATGGCATATTTTCTAATCTTTCTAATCTTCAACCGCATTGCATCCATCTTGATCTTGTGATCATCGACGACATCCGCAACATGCAACTCCAATATCATCTTCTCCTCCTCAATTTTTTTTATTTTTTCTTCAAGTAATTGTTTTCTTCTTCAATTAAATTTAACCTCTCAACAATAGGGTCGGTTGGAATTTCCGGTTCAACCACCTCCTAGATAAATAAAATCTATGTCACGTTGGTCGGCATAATTGTCATAAACAATAAATGAACCAAATAGTTATAAAAAGATAATATATACCACATCCAAATCATAGACAGGACGAGGGCCGACGGGGGCGGATACCAAAACCATCGCACTATATAATAAAAAAATAAAAGTAAGAAAATTAGACAAATATCTATCTGAAGTAAGAATTTTTTTTCTTTCAGAAAGAAGATAAGAACAAGAGGCTCGCCACGGTTGGGCCGGCGCTGGCGATCGACGGCGGTGAAGACGGGGACGGGGCGTGACAGACCGTTAAAACTAGACAAATCTCAGGGAAAATGGAGCTCGGAGGTCGAGTTTCGAGAGGAGAAAGATTAACTAGTGTGGCTCGGGCATTTCATCGAACACCCATTGTGCATAGGAGGTGAGCTAGAGCACCCAAATGCCTCCCCCTCGCCGGCGAGCAAAAAACAAAGCACTGTGGAGTGCTTTGCTGCGGCGATGGGGTATATATAGGCAACTCATTTGTCCCGGTTCGTGGAAGGAACCGGGACTAAAGCTCCCCCTTCTATCCCGCTTCGAGCCACGAACCGGGACCAATGGCTGTGGGCCAGGAGCGAGGCCCATTGGTCCCGGGGGACAAATGTGTCCAGACGAACCGGGACCAATGTCCATGACGCCCCGGCCGGCCCCCTGGGCTCACGAACCGGGACGAATGCCCCCATGGGTCCCGGTTCGTGAATGAATCGGGACTAATGGGCTGGCCAGGCCCGAACCAAAGCCCTATTTTCTAATAGTGGAGGGGAGTGAAGTGGCTAAGGTTTGGTCCGATCAGCGGATAGGGAGGATTTTATGTGAGGTCGAGTGAGCCAGCATGGGCTGGGTCCGATGTGGCGGACGTGCCCGGGGGCCCATATCCACCCCTTTTTGGGTTGAATATGGGGGTGCCGGTCAGCCCGAGCATTTGATTGCCGTTTGAGGGGTTAAAAAGTCATGACCGAACAGCACGCCCGAATGTATGAGACAGATTTGAAGCGCGTGGCTGTAGATGCTCAGAGCCGGACGTCCGGGTGCTCTATAACTAGCCCAGCCTGTTCGTATCCTGTTGGCTGGTCAGAGTCAAAGCGATCAAAACCGTGCGGTGAGTGCTGAGTGGCGGTGGGCTGCTGACGGCTGACCCGTCTCCTCCTCCTCCGTTCTTTTTCTTGTTGTGGGAGTGGAATGAGGTGGACTGCCGCCGACGACTTGGTTTGGTCAAAAAGATGCTTTGTTTGGCTAATTGGTTGACTTAGGAAAGAGGACCACGCACGTTCGGTTTGATGGAGAAGTATATTTTATGTATATAAAAAAGAAGATAGCGAGATGGTTGATTCGTAGTTGTTGAGTACTCCCTCCGTCCGGTAAAGAGTGTACATCTAAAAATTTTAGGACAAATTATGAAGTTGAATAAAAAATGCATTGGAAAGAAGCAAGCCACCATCTCTCTCCTCTTTAATTACCTAACTCCCAATGAGCTAAGTGCATGTAGAAATTAAGAAGACCATGTGTAGATTGCTGTTAGTCTTGATTACCTTGTGATGAGAGAGAAGTATTTTTTCCCACTTTAAAGTGCATTGGGAAGGTAGAAGTACACTCTTTTGTGGACAAATTTTGAAGCTAGATGTACACTCTTCACCGGACGGAGGGAGTATATGTGTTATGTGCATATTATGTATTGGGTCCGCTTCCTAGTTCCTTGTATAGTTGAGGTCCGTGGTTCACCTTTCTACATCATATATACATGCCTATGCACGAAGAGCAATACATCGTGCAATTTACATATTCTACATGGTATCAGTTTCCGGGTTCTAACTCTAGCCTTCCGCCGCCGCCGTCGCTGCAACCCTGCCACCGCCACCGGCGCGCCTCCTGCACCTGTCGCCGCCGCCGTTTGCGCGCTCCCACGCGCCGGCCGCTGCTTCTCCCTGTCGCGAGCTACCCAGCCGCGGCCGTTTTCCTCGCTACCCGGCCGCCCGCGCCGCTCGCTCACCAGCCTCCCGCGTCGCTCGCCCTTCGCCTCGCTTCCCAGCCTCCCGCGCCGATCGCTTGCTCACTCGCCCGAAAGCCGCCGCGGGCTTGCATCGATCGCTAGATCGCTCGCCGCTGCCTTCCCGCCTCGCGAGCCGCTCCTGCCACTTGGGCAACCATGCAGATCCGTACAAACACGTTTATGCAGGGAGAATCCATGCACATGCATGCCACGAGTCAAGCATCAAGTATAGCACGGGGCCATGCGGGATGCATCACCGACCATGCACCGGGTCGGGCCACTGCGGCGCCTGACAAGGGCCAGCGCGCTGCCGCCAACGCACGCGGACGGGACGCGAGGCACCCCCGGGTCAGCGCAAGCATACGCGAGCTGCCCGACCCGCGCCCGCTAGCCGCCCGACCCGCACGCCACTCACCCCCGGTCAGCGCAAGCATATGCGTGCTGCCCGACCCGCGTCCGCCGCCGCATCTGCCGTCCTGCCGACGGCGCCCTCTGGCGCGGCTCCACCGCCGGCGTACTACGGCGCGGCCCCGCGCTCTCCGGCCAGTCCCGCTACGGGCCCTCTGGCGCGGTTCCGCCGCCGGCGTCCAACGGCGCGGCCCCGCCATCGTTGGCGCCGTCTTTGCCCGTCGACCCCTTGCTGTTGTGCGCGGCGTTCGACGCGCCCGTTCCCACGTACGGGAATCCTACGTATGGGGCTTCGCCCGTGTACGGGTCTTCCGGATACTTGTGGGGGTCGTCAGCAGGCCAGCACCCGCCTGCTGGGCATCAGCCAGACGACGCTCAGCACCTGCAGCATCTGTCAGTGGGCCATCCGGCCTACCCGGCACCGCAGTCGCAGCTGGGGCTGCTACCCATACCGTATGGAGTCTACCCACTGCCGCAGCCGAGTGGCGGCTACGCCCTCCCCATGGCGTCTCCGTCCCCCTCGCCGGCCCTGTCGCCGGCGCCCTGGGACCCGGTGCTCCTCCCCGCACTGCATGCCGCTCCTACGCCGAACAACTACGCTGGAGGTGGTGATTGGTACATGGACACCGGTGCTACGGCTCACATGTTTGCTCATCCTGGTAACCTTGCCTCCTTCACTCCTGTCTCCATCGACCGCCGCATCATTGTCGGCGACGGTTCCACACTTCCTATCACACACATTGGGCACACTTGTTTTCCTTCTAATTCTACTCCATTATCTTTGTCTAACATACTTGTGTCACCTCATCTTATTAAGAATCTCATTTCTGTTCGTTGTTTCACTCGTGAAAATCCTGTTACCATTGAATTTGACGAGCTTGGTTTTTGTGTCAAAGACGCTCGAACCAGGATGGTACTTCACCGATGTGACAGCCCCGACGAGCTCTATCCGGTGCACTCGCCTTCATCCACCACCACCGCACCGGTTGCTCTCTCCGCTGGAGTCGATCTCTGACACGCTCGCTTGGGTCATCCCAACCCCGTCACAATTCGTCATATTCTTAGGAGTTTCAGTTTCATTTGCAATAAAATTGAGGATCACACTTGTCATGCATGTCGAGTCGGCAAACATGTTCGCCTGCCGTTTAATAATTCCACCACCATTGCTTCCTTCCCTTTTCAGTTGATTCATAGCGATGTGTGGACTTCTCCGGTTCCCAGTAACCCGGGCTATTTATATTATCTGGTCATTCTCATGATTATTCCCATTATGTGTGGACTTTTCCTTTGCGCAGAAAGTCGGATGCACTCTCTACCTTGACGGCTTTTTACTCCTATGTCCGCACGCAGTTTGGGCATCCCATCCTTGCGCTTCAAACGGACAATGGAAAAGAGTTCGACAACCTCGCTTTCCGCACCTTTTTGTCGCATCACGGCATAGTTTTCCGCCTCACATGCCCGTACACTTCACAGCAGAACGGTCGAGCCAAACGCGTCCTTCGCACTCTCAATGACTGCGTTCGCATGCTCCTGTTTCATGCCAACGTGCCGCCTCGTTTCTGGCCGGACGCACTCGCCACTGCATCACTTCTTCTTAACATTAGACCCTGCCGCCCACGGTGGCACTACGCACCTCACCATCTTCTCTTTGGTACGCCCCCGTCTTACGACGACTTGCGTATTTTTGGGTGCCTTTGCTATCCCAGCACTGCCGACACTGCTTCTCACAAGCTTGCACCTTGATCTGTCGCTTGCATCTTCATCGACTACCCCTCTAACTCCAAGGGATATCGGTGCTATGATCCCGTCTCCCACCGTGTGTTCACTTCCCGACACGTTTACTTTGATGAGCATGTGTTTCCGTTTCACTAGGTACCGCCGGCTGTTCCTCCCGCCACCGGTGACGCGGGCTTGTCGACGCCTCTCCCAGGGCGCTCGCGCGCCTCTCTTGGCCCGCCCCTGGCTTTGAGGCGCGCCCCCCGCACGCGGCGCTTCCTCCAGCCACGGCGCTGGCACCCCCGGCGCCCCGACCGCGGCGCCCGCGGCCCCCTCGGCGCCCCCGGCGCCGGCGGGCCCCTTGGCGCCCCTGCCGCCCCCGGCCCCCTCGGCGCCTGTGGCCGGTCCGGTCACCCGCGCCCGTACAGGTGTTTTTCGCCCGAGCTCGCGCTACGCCTCGGATGACTACGTCCATGCGGCGTCCACCTCTGTGCCGTCGCCGTTGCCGTCCTCCGTTCGAGCCACTCTTCATGACCCGCTTTGGATGGCTGCGATGCAAGAGGAGTTTGACGCCCTGTTGCGCAACCGGACGTGGCAGCTTGTTCCCCGTCCCCGGCACGCCAACGTGATTACCGGGAAGTGGGTCTTTAAACACAAGCTCCGTCCTGATGGTACCCTTGATCGCTACAAAGCGCGCTCGGTCGTTCGTGGCTTCCGACAGCGTGCTGGCATCGACTTCACCGACACCTTTGCTCCGGTCGTCAAGCCCAGCACGATACGCACGGTTCTCCACCTTGCGGTCTCCCGTGCTTGGCCGGTGCACCAGATGGACGTCTCCAACGCCTTCCTGCATGGTCACCTCGAGGAGCAGATCTTCTGCCAGCAGCCCACCGGGTTTGTTGACCCGGCGCTTCCCGTGTGCCTGCTTTCGCGGTCCTTGTACGGACTCAAGCAGGCTCTGCGCGCTTGGTACCAGCGCATCGCGGCGTTTCTCCACCAGCTTGGGTTTCGCTCTACCCCGCTCGGACGCCTCGCTCTTCTTCTATCATCAGGGCTCTGACACGGCCTACTTGCTGCTCTATGTCGACGACATCATCCTCACGGCATGTACAGCCAGTCTCCTCAGTCAGCTCACAGCTCGTCTTCGCGCTGAGTTCGCCATCAAGGACTTGGGTCCTTTGCACTACTTCCTCGGTGTCGAGGTGGTGCGCCGTCCGGATGGCTTCTTCCTTCATCAGCGGAAGTACGCTCACGAGCTCCTGGAGCGCGCCGGCATGCTTAACTGCAAGCCTGCCGCTACGCCTGTTGATACGAAGGCCAAGCTTTCTGCCACGGATGGTTCTCCTGCTTCGGATGCTGCTTTCTATCGGTCTATTGTTGGTGCTCTGCAGTACCTCACTCTGACTCGATCGGAGATCCAGTATGCCGTGCAGCAGGTGTATCTTCATATGCATGCTCCTCGAGACGTTCACTGGGCTGCCGTCAAGCGGATTCTCCGCTCTATCTGTGGCACTATGGATCTTGGCGTCACGCTTCACGCCTCCGCCGACACCGCCCTCACCGCCTACTCCGATGCAGACTAGGCGGGCTGCCCTGACACTTGTCGCTCCACTTCGGGCTATTGTGTCTACCTTGGACCCTCACTTATCTTGTGGTCGTCCAAGCGGCAGCCTACGGTCTCTCGTTACAGTGCGGAGGCTGAGTATCATGCGGTGGCCAACGCCGTCGCCGAGTGTTCGTGGCTTCGTCAGCTGCTTCAGGAGCTCTCTTGTCCTGTTGACCGTGCCACGGTGGTCTACTGCGACAACGTCTCGGCGGTCTACCTCTCCGCTAACCCGGTGCATCATCGACGGACCAAGCATATTGAGTTGGATATTCATTTTGTTCGGGAATAGGTGGCCCTTGGCCATATTTGTGTTTTACACGTTCCTACTTCCCAACAATTTGCCGATATCATGACCAAGGGCTTGCCTACGGCGTCATTTGAGGAGTTCCGATCCAGTCTTTGCGTCAGCCACGGTGCCGCTTCGACTGCGGGGGGGGGGGGGGGGTGTTGAGTATATGTGTTATGTGCATATTATGTAGTGGGCCCGCCTCCTAGTTCCTTGTATAGTTGAGGTCCGTGGTCCACCTTTGTACATCATATATCTATACCTACTATTAAAGGGAATAGGTATTCTTGGTTTGGTTTAGTCCTTTTCGTTTGGTTTATACACGTTAAGCGATCTGGGCCAGGTACTTGTATGTTGATGGGCCTTTTATGGGCTTTCACAGAGACCGCGAAAAATAATTGGGTCAAAATAAATCAATGTTATGGGAATTGAACACAGGACCTATGCGCCTTTCTATTTACTAATCCCAACTCACTCTAAATATACGAGTGGCAGTCATCATGTTTAGGGGGAGCTAATTAAGCGAATGAGCTAATAAAGGAAGGATTGTGGGTATAAATAGAATATTTAACGGACGTGGCTAATTAAATAAAGGATTATGGGTAAAGCGGTTGAATAACTAAAAGAAAGATTGTGGTCTTAAAAAATTCTACATGAAGGGTTTGAGTTACTACCTCCCTCTCGATGTATAAGTCATTCGTGTATTTCTAGGTCATCGATTTGAGGAATTAAATATATATTATATGTCATGAAAAGTATATCACTAGATTTCTACACGGATGTAGTTTGTAAATATATGTATTTTTGTCATATATAGGCTGTGGGACATTATGCTTGCACAAAACATCAATTTTTCCCGTTGCAACGCACGGACATATGTGCTAGTACATGCCTATGCACGAAGAACAATACATCGTGTAATTCACGTATTCTACAGTAGTCCAAAGGGCCGCCGCGAGGTGGGACGCCTCCGGGTGTACTCCAGTACCAACGAAGGGGAGCTCTGGGTAGACAGTGGCGGCGAACTAGAAGGTAGTATACATCACTATGCTGAACCGAAAGCACACTCATCCCAAGAAAACAGAATGATGTTCATCGTTCAACTAACTGGTAATTATTATTACTAATAATTTGGCATCAGCCCCACAAGTCCCAGTCTCATCACAGGGCGGAGGACCCAGGATTGTGAGAGAATTTACGTGAATATATATTCCGTTCCTCCGATTGAATCGCTCCCGTCGTTCGTGCGTACAAGTTTGACTGGCCAACTGAGTGACGCAATACGCGGTGGCCGGCAGCCCCCAGTGCACGCTCTCTTCCCTTGCTTGCTCGGACACGCACGGTCTTAGTCGTCCTGGCCACCGGAGTCAGCATGGCATGCACGACGCACGTACACGCGCACTCACAATAGCACGTCCAGTCAAGTGAAAAAATTGGCGCGAAACTGACTCGAGAGAGGTACACGCACTCGCTGTGTACGTACGTTGGAGTAGTAATAGTACACTGTCCCATTCGTACGGGTTCTCCCTTGTTTTGTTTGCAGATGGATAGAAAGCGAGGGCCAACCTCGTTGCAGATAGATAGATAGTTACTCTCTCCGTTCCAAAATAGATGACCCAACTTTGTATTAACTTTGTATTAAAGTTTGTTCATCTATTTTGCAATGGAGGGAGTAGATTAGATAGGAGCAACAACAAGAGACGATGACGCATGTGAGGCCGCCGGGATATATAGGATTGGCATTGGCAATGGCAAGGCAGCCGACGATTGCAACAGCCACCTCGTGTACGCCGGTCCAATTGGGCTAGCTAGATAGGTCCAGGTACGGTACGTGCGCGGTGTGCTCTCGTCGATGCGTCCAACAAGCAGCTAGCTGTGACAGAGATTTCCTTTTTCTTTTCGATTTCGACGAATGCTTGGTTAATGGCGGCCGCGCGACGTTGTGCTTTTTTGCTGGTCAAAAAGATGCTTCGTTTGCTTAATCGGTTCACTCGAAAAAAAAATTGTATGGCTATAGGTCTTTGATTACAAGTGTTTTTTAGACGGCAATAGCAGGGGTGTTCAGGGTTCAGCATTCTTAGAGCATCTCCAGCCGTTCGCACCCCAGGGGCTTGAAATAGCGCCGCCTGGGGCGAAACTGGCGATAAATTCGGCGTGAGGGCGATCGGGTTCCCAGCCGCCGCACCCAGGTCGTCTCCAGACGCCGTTTTTTGAAAAAAAAAAAAGGAAATCGGCCAAACACGACAGAAATTCGTCCAAACTAGGCGATTTCATCGATATTTGTACCAAAACTTAAAAAACACACTAAAAACGACAAACTACGCCTAGCACTACTACGCCGCCGCCGTCTCACGCCATCTACATGCCGAGCAGCCTGTGGAACCGGGTGTAGTCGCCGTTGCCGTCGTCGTCGTCGCTGTCAAGGATGACGATGCCGCCCTCCTCGCGTCCGCGGCGCCGAGCGGCGATCTCCTCGAAGGCGCGGCGCTGGCGCTCCTTCTGCTCGCGGACGTAGTCCACCCTCGCCCACTTGAGGTCGGTCTCGTCAGCGGCGGCCATGGCCTCGAGCTCCTTCTTCACGGGGAGCAACCCCAGCTCAGTCTTCGGCCTGGCGAGGCGGGAAGAAGAAGGAGAGGGACGGCCGCCCTCGTTGATGACGAGGGGGCCGCCGCGGGTGCGGCGCCCGAGCGGCATCTCCTGTGGTTCCGGCTTGATGGGGCGGAGCGCCGGCGAACCGGAGGAAAGGGAGCCAGAGCCCGACGACAAGGAAAGTGATCCAAGCAACCCTGCCATCCTTTTGCGTCACTCTCAGTCATCAACCTCTGGATGTCTTCCTCGGTTGGTGCTCTCAAGTACTCCGGCCAAAAACAGCGGTCACTGCTTTAGTGAATCTTTGAACAGCCTCCAACATTGTGTCTTCATCAATGCAGACATAGTCATCGATTTCATCGGCCGAACACCCATATGCCAATAACGAATAGACGCAATGCATTTCATGAGAGGGCTTGCACTTATATCTCCACATGCATTTCTCCGGAGCTTGAACCAATGATCATATCTCTGAACGGCTTTTGCAATAGTCTGAACGGCTCTTGTGCAGGAGTAGTAATCTTTATTTTTTCCCTTTAAGCGAAGGGAAACGATTGCCCTGGTTAATAATCACCAAGTGTCCACCACCTCCGTTGCGTGCCACGCGTCCTCAGCATAAAGGCGAGTGCAAGCACCTATTTCCACAACAATGGGGGTGTTGCAAATCTTGGCGGCGAACGGCTACTGTGATGCGAGGCGGCTTCATTTTGCTTCGTTTTATAAAAATATAATCCTGCAACAAGTCCTGTGTTGCACAAAATTAATCCGCAACAAAACGGTTGTTGCAGAAAAATTCTAAAAAACTACAGCAAGATGTCTGTTGCAAAAAACTGCAACAAGGCATCTGTTGCGAAAAAATCTACAACAAGATGTCTGTTGCAAGAAATTTTCGCAACAAAGCATGTGTTGCAATGATGGATGGTAACGCTCGGCCGCCTGATGCATCAAATCTAACAGCTCGCGCACGGCCGAACCTTAGAAAGATCAGCTGGCGGACGCGTAGCGCGCCCCTTAAGTGAAAGCGGAAGCAGAAGACTTGTCTCTTTTCATTTATTGAAGGAAAGATTAGTCCGTTTTCAATTAGGAATATTAAAGTTTTTTTGCATGGTAATAAGTGTCTCATTCATATCATAAAGATCAAAGTACAAGTCACATAAGAACCAACATGACAAAACTGAAAAGATAGCAGAACAACTCTGAGCTTGACACCAACGTCCGTCACCTGCCTCCGGCACCACCACAACAGTCACCGAAGAAAAGAATGGCAGATCACCTTGTCACCCGAGCTCGACGCGGCTCCATCGCTGATATGCAGCTTTGCGGACCTCTAAGATGGCTCACCAAAAGTGAAGCCCTTGCCGTTGAAAAAAACAGACTGGGGCAACACCCCGGACACGTCATCGAACTCCAGATCTGGCACCCCGGCATGACTAAAACCCCGAAAGAGAAAACCATACATGTCATCCACGAACCACGAACCCAGTACACGTTCCGTCTTCCAGATGTCGTCGATGCAGATTAAAGTTTGCATAGGGTAATTAGAGCATGGTTAATAGTATAGCTATAAGATCTTGCCAGATCATCTATAGCCGACAAGTAAAATAGTTGCAAATAAATATGTACTACCTTTTTGATACATGGCCCACCTCAATCTCTCATAACATGTCCAGGAGCGTGCTGCACTCGGTTACAACCCGCCTACGTCATCCTATTGTACTTGTTTTTATATGTTCGGGTGTGGCTAGTTCTAAGTTGACTAAGACTTTTTTTTAGGGTAAGTTGACTAAGACTTGAGGAATAAGGAACATAACCAATACGGGAAACAAGGGAATACCGGACCATATCTGCTTTTGCGCCATGACAATCTCACTCAATTACAGGACCTATAAATATTAGTACAGTATACCCGGGTCCTCGGCCAAGATCTGGTGCTGCTACCCGAAGATTTAACTGAATAGCCATCGCTGTTAAGATATGGTGGTGCTACCCCAGATCCAATGAGAATTTGCGCGTAGCTTTTTGTCTTTGACATAAAAAAAAAGTAAGGTTGTAATAACAAAACTGACATTTTATTTTCTTTGCCTTGCAAGTGAAACAAGAAAGACTGTATAGTTATTTCGATTCTACAAACAATCAAAGGATTTCGCATGCAGTCGACTGAGATTTGGCAAGACCGTATATGTTCCCGTAACTCATCTATAGCCTTGATACTCATCGAGGGGGATGAACAGGCTAAGATTATATGGTGATCCGTACGTACGTACGTGTCAGCTGTGGCTGCAGAGACGTAGGAGTACTATTTTAGATAGGAACAAGAAGTTGAAGAGATGGATCGATCTAGAGGATGGTGGTGATGCAGCACGCCGGATAAGCCAGGCGGCCAGCCAGCCAGCCGTCGATGGCACCAACCTCGGCACCGTAGGTCCAAACTAGGAAGGCGCAGCTGTTGCGCCCTCGCCGATGCGTCCAACAAGCAGCTGACGCAGAAATCTGCAAGTCACAAAAATTCCACAATAAAAAACTCCGCCGAGAGATATTTGCATGGCATGGCTGGCTGGCCGGCCGGCCGATCGCTGCATGGCAGGCGGGCGCCGCGATTGACCGCCCGTCCCCATCCACGTGTTGCGTCGCCGGCGCCGCCACCCAGCCACGCGGGCACCCCGCTTCCGGCTTGCTTCCGCCGTCTTCTCTTCTAGAAGCCTCTCACGGTCTCAGCCCCTCGCGCACGCGCGGACGCCCGCTATATATACCTCCCCTGCCCCCGCCCTCGTCTCCATGCTCCATATACTCTGCCTTGCTCTGCTTCCGCTTCTTCTTCCTGTCGCTGCAAGTGTAAGTTCTTGACCGATCGTTCAAGCGCCCACGGTTCGACTTGGTCGGCCGAGCACGTACGTCGATGGACCATCTGCTGCACCATGGGCACGAGATGAGGAGGCCGTCCGTGCCCGGCCACGAGGCGGCGCTGAGGGCCGTCCAGAAGCCGCCGGCCAAGCCGTGGCGCGCGGGCGGCGGCTTAACGCCGGCGCCGACGCCGCCCAAGGTGTACCGCGTGGAGCCCCGGGAGTTCCGCGACCTCGTGCAGAGGCTCACCGGCGCGCCCGCCGCGGCCATGGCCAGGCAGCACCAGCACACACATCAGCTGCAGCGCGCGCCGACGCAGCCCGTGCCCGTGCGCCCCGGCGGTGTCGAGGACGCCGCCGCCGGGGGGCAGATGTACGCGCCCTGGTGCTCGTTCCCGCTCATGGGCCCGCCGGCGTCCATGCAACCCGGCCTCGACGGCCACCATCTCATGTAGAGTAGCTCCGCCCTCCGGCATGCCGCCGCTCTTGTATGTACATCCTTGTTTTCTAGGACAAGCAAGCTAGGCGGGCGCGTAAACTTCAAGGGAGCGAGTAAAAACTTTTTAATATCCAGCCAGTTAGTTCTACGTTCTTAGCAAACTCTTTTCCAGAAGAAAAAAAAAGTTGTTAGCAAACATAATACTCCCGGTTAAAAAAGGCAAATATAACACTCGTTTGCTCCCTTTGTAATATTGTTAGCAGCAGCACAAGATGTAATTACCAAGGTTGAAGCGACAGTATGTTTGCGATGAACAAACTCACTAACGGTTAATCATCTTTTTTATTTGGCAATTAGAGAGAGTTTTGTCTGATGTTGTGTGGTTGCCTCGTTTTTCAATAAAACTGGGGTGGAGAACCCTTTCTTTATAAAGAAGTAGATTCACTAAATGTTTCTAACTGAAGTAGAAACATGCTCACCCATATCAGCAAAAGCTTTTACATTCCTCAGCCCATATTTCTAGGGGGCCAGGATAATGACCTTATCTAGGTAGAGAAGTTTCCGTGGTCTTGAGTGCCAGTGACCCAAAGATCATGGAACGTCAAAGGGGGGAGGGATGTCAATTTCATCCCTAATGCGGGCGTTACACGGACGTGAGAGTGCGGCCCTATTTTAGGGTGACTTTGCATTTAGGGCAAAGGTCGTCCTATCCTAGGGTTTCATGTGGAGTTTATGTTTTGTGTTTAGCATGTCTCTGGTCGCGCGGAGATCTTTGGCCTTGTTTTTTTTCTCTTTCTACGGGGAAGATCTTGGCCTTGTTAGGGACATGTGAGCCCCAAATGATAGCAGCGTTAGGGTCCTTGCGAAGTTGACGATGAGACTAACTATAGGCCGCACCCAAGGAGAAGTCACGTGGCCAATAGTGCTGAATCGCTTGTTAAGCATATGGCGCAACCTGGAGTATCACAATAAAGGAAAGCGTCGTACTTTTTAGGTTTGTGGACATTTTCCCAGCAGGCGAGATTGTTATCACTAGTGCAAGATTGCTCGGTTGCCTAGCAAACATGCGCTCTTCTTTCGGCATAACATTTCTATAAAAAAAAACTTGTTTTACTGGAAGGAAAAGGTTAAAACCAAAAAATGATCTACGACCCGATTACAAACTACGAACTGCTTTGAGTTCGAACCTAAGTGAATTTGGATCTTAGATTGCATGGTACGATAGATGCAGCTTTTTTGTTCCATGCGGAAACCGCTTCCTCGCGGTAGTGACACGTCCGCTAGCACGTAGATAGGATAGTTATTTCATATTGCGGCTGGAATTTTTATTGGATCTAAATGAACACTGAATATACGAGTCTTCAGGACAAAACGCAGCCGATTGCAGGCTAAAGTGGAATGGGATTCCCTTGGTCAAATTCCGGGGTTTTTTTTTCTAACGTGTGCGACTTGGTACATGTCTTGCCCTGTGGGTGTGTGCCCGCGTACTAGGGTTTTGGTTCAGCTCAAAGTAGTAGTGTTGAGGAAGTGAAGAACTAGCCCCTCTCCACTCTAGCCAGGATAGTATTACTACGTAGCAGGGACGAGCAGTCTAGGTAGCCCGGCGTGCACGCACAAGACTGGCGGCGTTCTTCCATTCCGGTCGACCTTGCTGACCGTGACCGGCCGGCCGGCGCGCGTGGGTCAAGTCAAAGATGCTGGCCCGTCGCACACCCTCTTCAATTTGTCGCGTGCAAAGTGTACCACTCACTTCGATTGCGTTGTAGCCGCCATACCATACGCGGTTACATTGATTCGTTCGCCGGCACACGTGCAGGGATTCTCCGTATGTATGTATGTATGTACCGTCGCATGACCGCTGGGCGCCGAGCGCTGTCACAGTCACGGTTTGACAAGTTAGTGCAGGGCCGATCAATATATTAGCACCGTGTGTTGCATCATTATCATTTTTTTTTTTACAAAAACTTCCGATCTATTCATCCAAAAACAAGGCAGTACAAAGAATACGTAGAATACGAAAAGTAACGACCATGCCAAAACCACATGAAAGGTAACAAAAATCACGTTCATGTTCGTTGTCCACCTAACGGCGACTATAAGCACAGAAACGAGGCGAAGACACGTCGTCGTCAGTCTAACTTTCACATGAACCCACTTGATAATACAGTTTGCTATATATCGACTTAATAGGACAAAATGAAACTAGTAAACAAAAATATACACAACAACTTCATAACCATCGCCGGGGAATTCCAAAGACTTCATTGTAGCACACAATTTTTAGGGGTCATACTATTCGATTAAACCAAATCCTTAGGGTCTTTCACATGTGTTTACAAACACATTAGTCCCTTAATTGTTTTCTCATTTAATCATCCAAAATTATCATGGGACACTACATGCACTTACAGGGATCCGGAGGGGAATCCCCGAATGTAAAGAAATAGTTCTCATGATTTCAAAATCGGGGAAACATTATAGAAATAGGATCAAGGCAATAGAACATTGAAGGCCCTAGACGGGCTTCTGCCTACCTCTATATAGAGGGGTGTACGTCCATATATCGCTTATAGCGAGACAGACGGTAGCCTCGCCTGAAGCGAGACTCTGGTCGACCAACCCAATAGGATCGTTTGGGTTCGTTATGTAGGTGTGCTTCGTTCGTTTTTATCTTTTCCTTTTTTTTAGTTCTGCTTATATTTTTTGAAATATTCTAAATGCGTATATTTCAAAAAATAATTTACTTATTCTTTAAAGTTGCTGATCGTGCATTTAAAAATGTTCATGCAGTGTAACATTATGTCCGTGCATTTTAAAAAATATGCATACCATTCAAAAAAGTTTTAAAACGTACACGAATTTCCGAAATTTCTATACAAGGTAAAAATGTTCGGGTAATTTTTTTAAAAATGTTTCTAACCATTCAAAAAATGTTTATCAAATGTTAACACATTTGAATAATACTTCTCGCCATTCATGAAATATTTAAAAATGTTTACACAATGAAATATGTTTTCTAATCTATTTAAAAAATGTTTCACACCATTCAAAAAAATGTTCAGCGTTACAAAAAATTGTCAGTGACATTTTAAAAAATGTTTATGAAATGTAAAAACAATGTCCATGTAATTTTATAAAAATGTTTCATACCATTCAAAATAAATGTTCTCACACTTAACAAATGTTTTTGATGTAATAAAAAAATTCATGGCATTCTTGAAAACGGTCAACATGTTTAAAAAAAATGTTCAGTATGCATCTGGTAAATGCTAAACATTTAATTGGGAAAATATTTAATGTGTATTGAAAATCTGGTCAACATCAATCTTAAAAATACCCGACATGTAAACTAATGTTCAATGTCTTATATTAGTTTACAGAGGGAGTATAATAAACAAATAGTAGGCGTAAGACTTCAAGAGAATAATCGAATTCTTGGATTGGAAATGTATAATCGATGTTTTCTTGTCCTAAGTCCTCGCTTGTACAACAGCCAGTGACAACGAAAATAATACTCCATGAATTAGACAATAGCCTGTGTAAACGTGGTAGTGTCATAACTGTGTATTCAGAATCTGGGAGAATGATATATCCTTGTTCATAGAGCTCAAGAATAATAAAATGTGCATTACTGCCAAGTCCAAATTGAAAAAGGATCCTTTGCAGTTCAAACCAAGATATTAAACGGCTGGACCCTCAGCAAGGACAAATCCGCCGACTTCAAAGGATATTCAAGAGCATAAGATTGAAAACATAAAAAAAATGATACATCCCACATCAGATCGTTCAACACAGATTAAGATCAAAGATCAAGATGATACATCCAGACAAAAAACCTATTAGGGGTACTTGCTACTACAAATTAGTCATCCACCACGCTTGACACCAGCACTGACAGCCGAGCGTTGCCCTCACCCAATTGAAGACGAGCAAAGAATGCACTTAGACCTCCAACCGGGCAGCTGTCTGCACTGCCCCACGGGGGTGAGCAACGGAGGGCGTTGCCCGGAAGAAAATGAAGCTGACGAGGGAGATGACAAAACTACCACATTAACGTACCCGAAGATCTCCCAAGCAATACAAAATCTATGTAATTTGTAGAACGTAACGTCAACTCTGTTATGGGGCAGGATAGGGGGCCACTGCCCCCCCCTCTTCCGCCCACTTCACCATGTTATATTTGTTCAATTTTTATCGGTATCGATAAGTGCCGAACGTCCATGTTTCATGCTCTGGCCCTGAACGACCTTTTGACCACGGGATTACAGCACTGATCTTAAAGTGTGTCAAAGCAGCCACGTCATCGATTCCTTTCGTTCGGAAAAGGATGTGGTTGTCCCGAACGTTTTCATCGCCCCACGCCGCTACCTTATCCATTCTCTGCTCACCCGTCGGGCAAATCGACAGACCTCCACTCCAGTCCCATCCCCTCTCCTCGCTACAGCGCACAGAGGAAGAGCACCATGCGCCGGCGACGAGGCGGCCATGCGAGGCGGGCAGCGGCGGGCACCAGGTGGGCGGTGCGGGGAGGAGCTCCACCGGATCCAACATCCGGACGTTGCGTGGCTAAGATGAGGTGGGCTGATGTGTCCTCGCCGGTGTCGCGCCTCCCAAACTCCCTCGGAGTTGAGCCTCGACCTTGGCTCGGCAGCGTCGTCCAGGCACCTCCCAGCAGCCATCCTAGGAACACCCAGCGACGTGCGCGGTGTCCGGCCACAGGGAGGCTCGCCGGAAGAGCAGTTCGTCGGGGAGCGCACGAGGAGCAGCTGATGGGGAGGCTCGCCGGGAGCGCGCAGCCGCAGTCGGACTCGCCGAGCCACTCCTCTGATGACGGAGGGGAGGTCGGGGGCAGGT
Organism: Aegilops tauschii subsp. strangulata; assembly: GCF_002575655.3. NCBI lineage: Eukaryota > Viridiplantae > Streptophyta > Magnoliopsida > Poales > Poaceae > Aegilops > Aegilops tauschii. Next base: position 9,466,491 of record NC_053039.3, read on the forward strand.
CGTCAGTGTCTACATCGTCGTCGTCCGCGACGGCGACGGCCCAGCGTCGCCTCAGTTGCGCCGTCCTCCGCACAAGGAGGTCCAGACCGACTAGCCGCCGGCGCACTCCATGATGCAGGTGTCAGCAAGCTCGAACGTCTCGCCGACCTGGGCGCCTCCTTCAGCCCGGCAGCGCTGGCCTCCACTCCAGCAGCGGCCGTTGCCCCTACAAGCGCTAGGTCCTGGCGCAACACCAGTAGATGTGCCGCCTGCACGAGGATGTTGCAGGCTACAGGTTCGTTCGTTGGACATTTGAGCTCTCTACCATCAGTCGGGTGGATAGTTGAAATTTTCAATGTGCAATCAAATTACATAGTTCATTTTTTCACATGGCATTTTTTTGTTGTGTTCACTTTGTGTGCAAGCTGTGGAAGATGAATACCCTAGGATTTTTGCATACCATGGCATTTTAAGTTCATGGAAGCATGGCAATTGTAGTTTATAAACATCACTAATGAGTTCATTTTTTCACATGGCAACTTTTGTTTTTGTGTTCACTTTGTGTGCAAGCTATGGAACATGAATCCCCTCGGATTTTTATGTATATCATGGCTTCTAAGTTCATGGAAGCATGGCAATTGTAGTTATGGGTAATGGCAAATTCCTTTTTCCTTTTCCAACAATGGCAAACTATTTCTATTTCTTATGGGGCCATGTCAATATATATTAAACCATGCAAATGTAATTCATGTGTCATGGAACCTCTTTTCCACTATATGATTGAGACGAAGAAAGTGTGCACTACATACATGGCATTTTCTTATACTAACTTGGTGTAGTTGCCTTGTTCTTTTGCCAAATCAAATGGCCTTCAACTGTTTGTTGGTTGGTAGCTGATTCGTATTGAGTTCTAATCTGTGTTAAGAGATAGGTTAGTAGTAGGCCATGACAAAATTAGGAGAAATATTCAAAATAATGTGGCAATTTCTGTGGAGTGACACGACAAATAATCATATGACATAATTCATAATTTTTTGTCTACTCACACTTTCCATTTATAGATAAATTTTGCATGGTCGCATGGCATTTTTCTCCTAAAGTGACACGACACATGTTTTTCACACATTGACATGGCAAATTTCAGGTAGCGACCTTGCCATGCCCCTACCAAGTAGATCATGACAATTTTTTGCCATGATATTTAGGTAGTGACATTTGTCATGACCCTACTATGTAGAACATGTCAAAAAAGTTAACATCCCATGGAAATCTATTTTATTTAAATAGCATACAAGATTCATATATTCACAGTTGCCATGATCTTACGGAGCTACTTTTGCCAAGTTATTTATTGTTTTTACATTCTTTTCTTCAAGGAAGATATAGATGCATGGCAAAAATTCTTTTCTGCACCGTGGAAAATTCAGTTTATGCACCATGGCAAATTTAGTTTATGTCCACGGCAAATTTTGTTTACGGTCCATGGCAAATTGTATACTTTAGACCATTGCAATTTTAGTTGATACTTTTTCTAAGTATCATATGAAATTTTTACTTCATTTCCATGGCAAATTTACTTTCATTTTCCATGGAATTTTTAAATATGTTTTTGCGATGGCAAATTTTACTCTTTTTGCCGTGGCAATTTTACTTTAAATGACATGGAAAATTTTACTCTTTCTTTGCCATGGCAAGTTTTACCCTTTTTTGCCATGGCAATTTTACCCTTTTTTTGCCATGGCAAATTTTATAACATTTTTTCATGGCAAAATTTTACTCTTTCTTTTGCCATGGAAATTTTTACTTTATTTTGCCATGGCAATTTTTACTCTTTTTTGCCATGGCAATGTTTACTTTTAGTGGCATGACAATTTTTTTCTTTTTTTTTGCCATGGCAATTTTTACTTCTAATATAAGGTGATGCATGAAATAAATCTCTAGATGAACTCCTGCTAGCTGCAATGGGAACATGGCAATTTTTGCAGAAAATGTCGAAGATGGCAAATTTGAGTATAACATAACAAACTTTTTTGTGTGTAGAACATGACAAATTGTTGAACAACTTTTGATAGATTTCCCATACAATTTAGTGTACTTACACTGTGGACTCACGAGCATGTCAACTTCTTTCATAGCATGGCAAAAGACCATGGCATTTTTTGTCGTGCAAACGAACAATGTGTATTTTGTCACGGCAAAAATAGGGCTTTTTCGTTCTTGTGGGCTTTTTTTACAAGAACAGGCCTATAGGGGCGATGGGAAGGAGCGTTCGGGCTGGGAGGCCTCTCTTCCCGAACGATTTCGTTCGTAGGGGGCAGCCTGTCGCACTGAACTTCTCGTTCGGTCTGGGAGGCGCCCAGACCGAACGTTCGGTAACAAATCTATGTATCTGTTACATTTTTTCAAAAAGTTGCCATGTGTTTTATTGAAAAAGTATCCTAATTTTGCCATCTTTTTTGAAGAAAAACTTACTAAATTTGCCATGTGTAAACATTTCATTATAGGCCGTGCGATATATATTTTTAATCCATGGTAAATCTATGTTTTGAGGTCATGGACCATAGCAAATTCCCTTCCTTTTCTTTAATTTTCATGATAGAAATTTTATTCTTTAGTGCCATGGAAATTGTATTTTTTTTAAACATGGCAATTTATACTACCACACCATGGCAAATTCCTCACACTTAATTTTGTGTTCAAATTGTGCATACAATCTATGGAAATTTAAATAGGATGGCATTTTTTACTATGAATCTTCCGTGGCAATTTTTTTTGTTTCGATGATGGAAATTGCCATGACTATTTTTTCTTTTTGCTTTTAAAGTTGATGACATTGTTGTTTCGTAGCAGTGCAAAATCTCGGCTTTAAACTGGCACAGCAAAAAAATAATTGGGCTTTTTTTAGCTACCGGGCTGTAGGACAGGGTGGGGGCGTGGGGCGTTCGCGCTGGGGGCCTGTCCTCCCGAACGAATTCGTTCGGAGCAATCTACCCTCCAGTACCAACAATTCGTTCGGTCTGGCAGCCTCTCAGACCGAACATCAGCGCCATATCGACGTCCATTTTTATTTATAGTTGAATACATATATTACATATATTCAGGGACAAAGCACCCATTATGCTACTCTTTTTTTAGCAGAACTAATTGTTCTACTTGCAACTACAAGTAAAAGGTATACACTAACACTGCCTTTAGTCAAGTCTCTTCACCTCCTCCTCCTCCTCCAAGAAAGAAAGTTAGGGTTCATGCCTCTTGCCGGCGCCGGCGCAGATCCGCCTCGTCTCCGGTGGCCGTAGGGCCATGGAGGAGCGGTGGATCCTGGCAAGGGCCGGCGAGGGCTCCGTTTTCAGTTATTTTTTTCAATCTTGTTAGGGTTTGTGTCCTACTCAGGAAGGCGAGACGGCGGCGGCTCCCTGAAGATGGAATAAAGGTCTCCTCGCCTAGCCCCCGTTCCGGCGGTGCGTCTAGCATCGTTGGTGGGCGTGTGGAGATGTGTCTCCGGCAGATCTATCTTTGGTGGATTTGCTCGGATCTCGTCGTTGTTCGTCTACGTTCGTGTGTCTTCGGTTTAGATCCTTTCGATCTACGCTATTTTTCATCGGCGGCGGTTGCTGTTCTGGGGTGCTGGTCCTATGGGGCCTTAGCACGACGACTTCCCGACTGTCTACTACAACAAGTTGTGCCCGGCTCCGGCGATGACGGCGGCGCGCCTTCGGCTCGCTTCGGTGCTTGTAGTTGTCGCTAGGTGGTCTACGGATCTGAATGTAATTTTTATTTCTGATGTTCGTTGTACTGCCATGATTGAAGATGAATAGATTGGAAGTTTTTCCAAAAAAAAGATATACACTGATGTTATGCGAAATAGGCTGACAGATCCACTTATGAAGGCCCAAGAGATGAAGAAAATAAAAATCAAAAAATGGAGATGCGGGGGATCGAACCCCGTGCCTCCCGCATGCAAAGCGGGCGCTCTACCATTTGAGCTACATCCCCATGTGTGTTAAAATTGGCTGTAGCGTTTACTACCCATTGTTAGGTAATCCCAGCTAATACTACTACATGGTAATCCGAGGAACCAGCAGAGCACACTGGCAATCCAGCCAGACAAGTAGATGGATGTCACGCCAACGTACGGGTGGATTAAAAAATATTCAAATTGAGCCGCCAACGCCGTCCGGTCTATGTGTTTGTCCTGTTATCAGTTGATAGTGAAACCCGGTCGCGTTGGAGGTGGTATGGAACTTCACCGGTAAACCAAACCGTGGGTTGGTCGAGCCAGGTGTGGCGTGAATTCTAGTCTAGTGCATCAAAGCCAGGAATTGTTCGTGCCATTAGGTTAGATAGGAGCCTTTGCGCGAGCTGGTAGTGGACTAGTGGTAGGCGGCATTCTAGCATGCCGGTGGCGGTGGCGGTGGTGGTGGTCGACGTTGTTGACCGGCATGCCGTTGTGCAGCGTGGGTCAGGTCAAAGATGCTGCCCCGTTTGATTGCCATCCATCCATCCATCCATCCTCGTGGATTTGTCGCATGTACCGAGTATTTTCACGTAGACCGGCACGCAAGGAAATTTGCTGGGCACCCTGATTGTTCGGCGGCGATCGTCATGCATGATGCACACGCACGTGAGTAGCGTCACTTGATCCAGACCGCCGGGCATGGACTCTCTCGGTTTGAGAAAAAAGCCGTCCGATCCTACTAAAATCTTAGACCTAGGCCATCCCCTCATAGTATATTTTTTCCATACGCCATATTTTTCTATACGTTTGCAATATCAGTAAACATTTTCCCTTAGGGTGTGTAAATTTTTTTTACTGTGGAATCTCAAAAACAAAAATTGATAAACTTCTTGTATGGATGCAACAATTCTTCATTGGCCATGCCGGATCACCGAGAAAACAAATCATCAGCGAGTCTATAGCTGATTGTTGCTGCCATATATAACCGGAATCACACGGCGGGACGCGAGAGAATAGGGTCAACTGGAGCATATTGGTCGGAACCTCACACGAGGTTTTGTGGGAGTCTGGACCGCCGTCATGTAGGACTTCGACATCCCCGGTCCACTCAAATCTCCCTCACGGTACACTTTTCTGTCACTTCGCCCCTACTCCTTCCTTGTTCTGCAAACGCACCCTCCTCGTCTGATGCCGCCGTTGTACCTCTTCGACCGCCCCCTAGGTATCCTCAGACGTCCACAGCCCCCACCAACACACCTGCTTGCCTTGGACTACGCCTTCGTCTACCCAGGATCCCTCTGCAGCCAAGTAGCCTTAGTCCCCTATCGATGACGTCCATATTATACACCATGCCCGACAGGTGTTCGGCCAAATGCCATTGATTTTTTAATTGAATTTTTGTTCTTTCCTAAAGTAGTTCGATGGAGGGGTACTCGGTGATCGACAATGAGTTGTTGTGCGATGCGTGGCTGGCCATAGTTGCGGACTTTGTAGGCAGAAGTGAAGGGGCTCGATCTTCTGGCAGCTGTGCATTATTTTGTTTCATGAGCGAAAGATGTACAGACCCTACAACATGCATGGCATCCATGAACGCAATGTGAAGTCCATATCACATTGATGGTACATCATCTGTAACTCTGTCATGAAGTTTTATTGTGCGATTCACCGAGTGGAGACAAATGTGTTCATTGGGCTCGTCAACCATCAAGATCTTAAGTATTGCTTCTTGCTCTACATATTGGTTAATTCATTCATTCACTCGATGTTGCTCCACATGTTGTATATTCTACACGTGCTGCCGTGATGTACTACATGACCGAGGGCAGGCCATTCATGCATATACGTTGTTGGATAAAACTCAAGGGACAGTATGTATGGGATGACATATGCCATATGAAGTTTGGCATACAATGAGTTTTCTGTCCTCGCAGATCCGATTATTCGGATTTGTTGAGAGTATGTTGGTGTGTCAAGCTTTTTTGTTGATTTAATTCTTTGTGGAGGTGAAATCTTTCATAGACACCACGATGAAGTTATCATGATTCGAAGGTCTACACTTCTTGGCGATCATCCCTGGCCAAGTACAATTCATCGATCAAGGCGTTACATCTTTTTGGATGGGCGACTGAAGGCACTTTCAGAAACAATTATTGGTGTTATTCGTGCGGGTGAAAGAGTGACAACATCCATGCTCTAGTCCAATTGCAGCCTCTTTACAAAAGTTTTTGGAGTATTTCTTCTAGCACAGATTGATACCGCAAAGAAAGTGTTTCCAAGAGATTTTATGTAATTTCTAGTTATGGGAATTACTTTGTTTTTTTGGATCTTAGAACCAAATCAGTGCATCTGTAATTGTAATGAATATGAATAAAACTACAATCGTTTCTTAAAAAAAAAGGCAATTACTTCAACTATGGCCACTCTTAAGGGAAAAACCTATATGTCGCACGTTGCGTCCAGTTATCAAGCAATCGCACATTTTCTAATATTGTTCGCACATTTCCAAAAAACGTTCCTGTATTCAAATTTGTTCTGGTGTTTCCAAAAATGTTCCTGTTCTCAAAAATTGTTCGCATTTTCCAATTTTATTAAGTTTTCAAAACATGTTCCTGTTTTTAAAATGTACATATATTCAAAAATATTGTTTGTAATTTTAGAAAATGTTAACATTTTTCGAAAATGTTTTGAGTGAAAAGAGTTCAGGTTTCATTAAACATTCATTTTACAAAAAAGGGATTTCTTTTATAAACATGAGCATTTTTCAAATCCTGAACATTTTCCAAAAAAAAAATTATGAAGTTTTTGAACATTTTTTGTAAAATATGAACAATTTCTAAAAACATGACCATTTTTTGAAATTTGCGAAAGAATGAAAACATGAACTTTTTTAAAATTTGTCAACAAACTTCAGGTTTGAGAACATTTTCTGGAATTTCGAACAAAAAATTCACATAAAAAAAGGAAATAAAAGAAAAGAAAAAGGTAATGTCTGGATCTGCGTTTGTTTTGGTTCCTATAGGCTTGCGCAGCTCTGTAATCACTAGTTCTCATTATCTATGGTGGCTACTTCCCATACCATCTGAAGCTTGGCATACGGTGAGTATGTACTTTACTGAACAATTTCCGGTGTTGGCTTTTTCACGATCATGGTTGTGGTCGACAAGTACTTCAAATATGCCGACTTTCTGGGCGGATCCTATTTGACGCTTAAGCGCCCGTTTGCAAACTGGCACCACATCTAGTTGGGCTCGGCCCATCTTTTCTTTTTCTGTTCTTTAAAACAAAAAAAGAAACTACAAATGCGCGTTTGGTGAGAAATTTCCTGGTGGTGGCTCATATATGGCGCGTAGGTCGCTGGGAAGTAATGAATATTTTTTTTTCCCGAACAATTTTTTGAAGTAATGAATATTTTTCTGAAATCATGATTCTTTTATACAAAAATCACAACTTTTTCTTTATTTTAAAACTTTTTGATATCCCAAATTATTGAAAAAGGAAATAACAAAAGGAAACGCAGGAAAAAAATAGGCGGCGTCCCGGCCCGCACATGGGCCGGCCCAGATGGGCGCCAAGTCGAGCGGCGGTGCGTGCTCACTTTGTTTGCAGCGTGTTATGCGCCCAATAGGAGCTCCCCTTTTTTCTTCATGATAATACATGTCTCATTTATATCATAAGTATCATAGTACAAGTCATGTACACAGTGATCTGGCAAAACCGAATACACAACAGAACGCTAACCTTTGCACGAAGGAACACCAGTCAAGAAGTAAAAATACAAATAAGACCGAGGAAACCTCTGATTGACACCAACGCCCGTCACCTGCCTCTGGCGTCACCAAAGCAGCCACCAAAGAACGAAATGATGGATCACCACCACACCTAAGCTCGACGCGGCTCCATCGCTGATATGCAGTTTTGTGGATCTCCAAGGTGGCTTGCCAAAGACGAAACCATACCGTTGAACGAATCAGACAACCCTCAACACCCCGGACACGCCATCGAACTCCAGATCTGGTACCCCCACATGACTAAGACGTCAGAGGAGGACACCATACCTGCCATCCACGTATCACGAACCAAGCACATGATCCACTATCTTGCAGATGCCGCTAATGCAGACCACAATCTGCATCCGCTCCTGGACTACCTCCCAAGCTCTGCGTCGGCACTAGAGAAAATGATGTCGCAACTATGGAGCCCGAGGACACAAGTCCACCACAAGGATGTCGTCGCCGCCGCACCATCCTTACTTGAACAGACTGGATTCCAGATCCATCCCCAACCATAGGACCAATTGCCTTGTCGGAGTAGAATCTAAAGAAATTTTATTCGGCGCCACCCTCGCTGTCGCCGAAGCCAAGACGATGAACAACCTAAAAAACTAAGCTATTTTGGCTTAAAACTATTTACACTCATGGATCCGGCAACCCCCCTCATCACCGACGCATGGTGGTCGTCAGCGGAGGAGATCTAGCCGCTGGAGGGCGGCGGCGGAAGAAGCGCTCCTAACGGCGCACGCGAGGTCGCCTTTCTTCCTTCTCTGCCAATAAAGAAAACAGACCCAAGGAATCCTTCTTATTTTCTCGGAGCTCCCCTTCCTCGTCGATCGTACATTGCACTAACCACCCCACCATCCTCATGTATGTGCTCAGTTACATATTCTTTCTGTTTACATCTTCTTTTTTCCATTTCTGTTTTATTTTTCTTTTTTCCTTTTTTCATTTTTATTCGAAACTGTTTTCTTCGTTTTTTATTCCTTCTTTTGCTAAATTGAATGAACTTTTTTTCAGAATCGATGATTTTCTTTCAGAATTCATAATTTTTTTCAAAATTGATGAACTTTTTTCAAATTGATGATTTTTTTCAAAATTCATGAACTTTTTTGAACATTTTTCAAAATCGATGAACTTCTTAAAATTTGTGAACTTTTCTTCAAAAATGATAAACTTTTCTCTATATTGATGAACATTTTTCCAAATAGATGAACTTTTTTTTGAAATTCGACAAACTTTTTTTCAAAATCAATGAACTTTTTCCTCTTTTGTCCCAAAAATGATGAACTTATTTCAAAATCGATGAACATTTTTTCAAATTCGTGACAATCAAGCGATCGCACGCACGGTCATTTGAGCGAGCGAAGGAATGGAGCGACCGAACGACTAGCGAAGGAAAGGAGGAGCAATCGACCGGCTCGCTTGCTGGGCCAGCCCACGCGGGACGGCTGCGTGAGCGAGTTTCGCGAGCTGGCGCCTGCAGCACCAATTAGGAGGTCCCAACTTATCGGGGCAGTATCTGGCTGGATACACACGCTTCATGAAGTATCCGCGCCAATCATGAAGTATCTAGAGAGGAACCGTCGGATTTTCATCGACAAGAGGTTGACCTACCAAGAAGTCGTCCACCTAGCTTTGATAGATACTCGCTTGCACAGATCCAGTTGCTTTCTCATTCGCGAGTAATCCGCATGCCGATGATGTTTGGGAGGCTCCCCTGCCACCCGACTTTTATAGGGAAAAGCCTTGTGTAAACTATTTGTAACACTTTCTCTTCTTCTAATTGAAAGGCAGCGCTCCTGCCGGTTTCTCGAAAAAAGAAAGTATCCGCGCAACGTGGTTGTAGCATTTCTCATCCTCCTTCATGTCTTCTTCTTCTTTCTGCCCACGAACCTTAGATCTGAACATGATCTAATCCTTGGCGATACGCTGAAAACTTTACCTGTATCTGAGATTGAGAGATGAAAGGAACACCATAGCTGCCATAGTGTAACAGGCAGCTTCCCTTCTCGGAAGCTGCTCGGGAAGCCACCTGGCGCCTTGACTAGCCTATCAGGCCTTGTACAATGGGAGGTGCTTAGAGAGATGCTTAGAAAATAAACCGGATTTTTCTGAAGCACCGGTGCCTATTTCTACAGGAGAGACGCTTAGTTAAGCGTCTATCCTATACAAATAAGCACCGGTGCTTAAGAAAAGCCTGATTCATTTCTCTAAGCATCTCTCCTAAGCACCTTTCATTGTACAAGGCCTCATGTCATGATCTACGGAGTCTAACATGTGGTACGCGTGCACCCAATAAGGGCGTCCGAAGCCTCGTTATCACGGTTGCCCGGCCAACATGGACAGAATGCAATCCACATATCTGGAGTGCTTTTCTGGTCGTAGAAAATAATGGACATTTTCTTGAGTAGCGATTGACTTTGACTCCCGTTGGCAGTTTATGGCCAGCGAGTGGTACTAATAGTTGCCAGTTACGTGGTTACTCTGAGCAACCACACACATACACACAAACTGAAGGGACAAACAAAAGGGAGCCCGGCAAAGCACCATGCCAAGCCTCCTCATCCGGTTGTGCTGCCTCCTCTTGGTCGTCTCTTTACACGACAGTGTTGCCGCCGTCGACGAGGATGAGTTTATATACAACGGGTTCGCCGGCAGCGACCTCCTCCTCGATAGCGCAGCTTCCGTCACACAGGACGGCGCCCTTGCTCTAACGACGAGGGGATTTCAACTTGATCCGCTCAGGGACGGATAAAAACAACGGCAACATTGATTGGGCTAGGGTGTCCCTATTCAATAACGCAATCGCGTCAGTCGCACTGCATGAGATTGCGCGCACGGATGCGAGATTCACGTGGACCAACAAACAGCGTGCGCCTGTCCGTTGTGTCCTCGACCGTGTGTTCTGTACTAGCGACTGGGAGGTGCTCTTCCCCTTATGCATCCTAGTGGCTGAGACACGTATTGGCTCAGACCACGTCCCTTTAATTCTATCTTCTGGGGAGGATAGTGTGCGTCGTAGTCGAAGAGATTCTTCTTCGAGACTGCCTGGTTCGAGGCCGAGGGGTTTACCCAGCTGGTCTCTGACCGTTGGGCCCTGATTGGAAACCAGCTCGGGCGCCAACGAGGACCCGTAGATTTCTGGTCCTCCGGGGCTGCGTCCTTGCAGGCCTTCCTCCGGGGCTGGGGGGGGGCTAACCACAACAGTGAGTCTAAACGGGAAAGGGAACGACTCATTGAAGAAATCGCGCTCCTTGATGAGCAGGCCGATGCCAGACCGTTTTCCGAATGTTGGGGAACGTAGCAGAAATTCAAAATTTTCTACGCATCACCAAGATCAATCTATGGAGTAATCTAGCAACGAGGGAAGGGGAGTGCATCTACATACCATTGTAGATCGCGATGCGGAAGCATTGCAAGAACGCGGATGAAGGAGTCGTACTCGTAGCGATTCAGATCGCGGTTGATTCCGATCTACGCGCCGAACCACGGCGCCTCCGCGTTCAACACACTTGCAGCCCGGTGACGTCTCCCACGCCTTGATCCAGCAAGGAGAGAGGGAGAGGTTGGGGAAGACTCCATCCAGCAGCAGCACGACGGCGTGGTGGTGATGGAGGAGCGTGGCAATCCTGCAGGGCTTCGCCAAGCACCGCGGGAGAGGAGGAGGAGGGAGAGGGGTAGGGCTGCGCCAAGAGAGAGACGTTCTCACGTGTATGGCAGCCCCAAAACCTCAAGTATATATAGGGGAGGGGGAGGGGCTGCGCCCCCATCTAGGGTTCCCCCCCCCCAAAGGGTGCGGCCAGCCCTAGATGGGGCTTGGGGGGCGGCCAAGGGGGGGAGAGAGGGGGGCGCCCCACTAGATGGGCCTTAGGCCCATCTGAGCCTAGGGTTTCCCCCTTCCCCCCCTTCCTGCGCCCTGGGCCTCTTGTGGAGGCGCACCAGCCCACCTAGGGGCTGGTCCCTTCCCACACTTGGCCACGCAGCCCTCTGGGGCCGGTGGCCCCACCTGGTGGACCCCCGGGACCCTCCCGGTGGTCCCGGTACATTACCGATAGCACCCGAAACTTTTCCGGTGACCAAAACAGGACTTCCCATATATAAATCTTTACCTCCGGACCATTCCGGAACTCCTCGTGACGTCCGGGATCTCATCCGGGACTCCGAACAACATTCGGTAACCACGTATATCTATTCCCTATAACCCTAGCGTCATCGAACCTTAAGTGTGTAGACCCTACGGGTTCGGGAACCATGCAGACATGACCGAGACGTTCTCCGGCCAATAACCAACAGCGGGATCTGGATACCCATGTTGGCTCCCACATGTTCCACGATGATCTCATCAGATGAACCACGATGTCGGGGATTCAATCAATCCCGTATTCAATTCCCTTTGTCTACCGGTATGTTACTTGCCCGAGATTCGATCGTCGGTATCCCGATACCTTGTTCAATCTCGTTACCGGTAAGTCTCTTTACTCGTTCCGTAACTCACATCATCCCGTGATCAACTCCTTGGTCACATTGTGCACATTATGATGATGTCCTACCGAGTGGGCCCAGAGATACCTCTCCGTTTACACGGAGTGACAAATCCCAGTCTCGATTCGTGCCAACCCAACAGACACTTTCGGAGATACCTGTAGTGCACCTTTATAGCCACCCAGTTACGTTGTGATGTTTGGTACACCCAAAGCATTCCTTCGGTATCCGGGAGTTGCACAATCTCATGGTCTAAGGAAATGATACTTGACATTAGAAAAGCTCTGAGCAAACGAACTACACGATCTTGTGCTAGGCTTAGGATTAGGTCTTGTCCATCACATCATTCTCCTAATGATGTGATCCCGTTATCAACGACATCCAATGTCCATGGTCAGGAAACCGTAACCATCTATTGATCAACGAGCTAGTCAACTAGAGGCTTACTAGGGACATGGTGTTGTCTATGTATCCACACATGTATCTGAGTTTCCTATCAATACAATTATAGCATGGATAATAAACGATTATCACGAACAAGGAAATATAATAATAACCAATTTATTATTGCCTCTAGGGCATATTTCCAACAGTCTCCCACTTGCACTAGAGTCAATAATCTAGTCCACATCACCATGTGATTAACACTCATAGGTCACATCACCATGTGACCAACACCCAAGAGTTTACTAGAGTCAACAATCTAGTTCACATCACTATGTGATTAACACTCAATGAGTTCTGGCTTGATCATGTTATGCTTGTGAGAGAGGTTATTAGTGAACGGGTCTAAACCTTTCAGATCCGTGTGTGCTTTACGAATATCTATGTCATCTTGTGGATGCTACCACGCGCTACTTGGAGCCATTTCAAATAACTGCTCTACTATACGAATCCGGTTTACTACTCAGAGTCATCCGGATTAGTGTCAAAGTTCGCATTGACGTAACCCTTTACGACGAACTCCTTTTCACCTCCATAATCGAGAAAATTCCTTAGTCCACTAGATACTAAGGATAAGTTCGACCGCTGTCATGTGATCCATTCCCGGATCACTATTGTACCCCTTGACCAACTCATGGCAAGGCACACTTCATGTGCGGTACACAGCATAGCATACTGTAGAGCCTACGTCTAAAGCATAGGGGACGACCTTCGTCCTTTCTCTCTCTTCTGCTGTGGTCAGGTCTTGAGTCTTACTCAATACTCACCCCTTGTAACACAGCCAAGAACTCCTTCTTTGCTGATCTATTTTGAACTCTTTCAAAATCATGTCAAGGTGTGCGTTCTTTGAAAGTATCATCAGGCGTCTTGATCTATCTCTATATATCTTGATGCCCAATATGTAAGCAGCTTTATCCAGGTCTTCCTTTGAAAAACTCCTTTCAAACAACCCTTTATGCTTTCCAGAAATTTTACATCATTTCGGATCAACAATATGTCATTCACATATACTTATCAGAAATGTTGTAGCGCTCCCACTCACTTTATTGTAAATACAAGTTTCTAACAAACTTTGTATAAACCCAAAAACTTTGATCACTCCATCAAAGCGTATATTCTGACTCCGAGATGCTTGCTCTAGTCCATGGAAGGATCGCTGGAGCTAGCATACCTTTTAGCATCCTTAGGATCGACAAAACCTTTCTGACTGTATCACATACAACCTTTCCTTACGAAAACTGGTAAGGAAACTTGTTTTGACATCCATCTGCCAGATTTCATAAATGCAGCTAATGCTAACATGATTCTGACGGACTTAAGCATCGCTACAGATGAGAAAATCTCATCGTAGTCAACTCCTTGAACTTGTGAAAATACCCTTTGCCACAAGTCGATCTTCATAGACGGTAACATTACCGTCCACGTCCGTCTTCTTCTTAAAGATCCATTTATCTCAATGGCTTGCCGATCATCGGGCAAATTCACCAAAGTCCATGCTTTGTTCTGATACATGGATCCTATCTCGGATTTCATGGCTTCTAACCATTTGTCGGAATATGGGCCCACCATCGCTTCTCCATAACTCGTAGGTTCATTGTTGTCTAGCAACATGACTTCCAAGACAGGATCACGCATTACTCTGAAGTAGTACGCATCCTCGTCGTCCTACGAGGTTTGGTAGTGACTTGATCCAAAGTTTCATGATCACTATCATAAGCTTCCACTTCAATTGGTGTAGGTGCCACAGGAACAACTTCCTGTGCCCTGCTACACACTAGTTGAAGTGATGGTTCAATAACCTTATCAAGTCTCCACCATCCTCCCACTCAATTCTTTCGAGAGAAACTTTTCCTCGAGAAAGGACTCGTTTCTAGAAGCAATTACTTTTGCTTCCAGATCTGAAATAGGAGGTATACCCAACTGTTTTGGGTATTCTATGAAGATGCATTTATCCGCTTTGGGTTCGAGCTTATTAGCCTGAAACTTTTTCACATAAGCGTCGCAGCCCCAAACTTTTAAGAAACGACAACTTAGGTTTCTCTAAACGGTGTCGTATCAATGGAATTGCGTGGTGCCCTATTTAAAGTGAATGCGGTTGTCTCTAATGCCTAACCCATAAACGATAGTGGTAATTCGATAAGAGACATCATGGTATGCACCATATCCAATAGGGTGCAGTTATGATGTTCGGACACACCATCACACTGTGGTGTTCCAGGCGGTCTTAATTGTGAAACACTTTCCACAATGTCTTAATTGTGTGCCAAACTCGTAACTCAGATATCTCTATGATCATATCATAGACATTTTATCCTCTTGTCACGACGATCTTCAACTTCACTCTGAAATTACTTGAACCTTTCAATAATTCAGACTTGTGTTTCATCAAGTAAATACACTCAGCATCTACTCAAATCATCTGTGAAGTAAGAACATAACGATATCCACTGCATGCCTCAGCACTCATTGGACTGCATACATCAAAATGTATTACTTCCAATAAGTTGCTCTCTTGTTCCATCTTACTGAAAACGAGGCCTTTCAGTCATCTTACCCATGTGGTATGATTTGCATGTCTCAAGTGATTCAAAATCAAGTGAGTCCAAACGATCCATCTGCATGGAGTTTCTTCATGCATATATACCAATAGACATGGTTCGCATGTCTCAATCTTTTCAAAAAACGAGTGAGTCCAAAGATCCATCTACATGGAGCTTCTTCATGCGTTCTATACCAATATGACTCAAACGGCAGTGCCACAAGTATGTGGTACTATCATTACTATTTTATATCTTTTGGCACGAACATGTGTATCACTGCGATCGAGATTCATTTTAGGTGCAAGACCATTGAAGGTATTATTCAAATAAACAGAGTAACTATTATTCTCCTTAAATGAATAACCGTATTGCGATAAACATAATCCCATCATGTTTACGCTCAACGCAAACACCAATCTCGATGGTAGGGGGAGCATGCGATGCTTGATCACATCAACCTTGGAAACACTTCCAACACACATCGTCATCTCACCTTTAGCTAGTCTCCATTTATTCCGCAGCTTTTATTTCGAGTTACTAACACTTAGCAACCGAACCGGTATCTAATACCCTGGTGCTGCTAGGAGTACTAGTAAAGTACATATTCATATATTGTATATCCAATATACTTCTGTCGACCTTGCCTGCCTTCTCATCTACCAAGTATCTAGGGTAGTTCTGCTTCAGTGACCGTTCCCTCATTACAGAAGCACTTAGTCTCCGGTTTGGGTTCAACCTTGGGATTCTTCGCTAGAGCAGCAAATGATTTGCTGTTTCATGAAGTATCCCTTCTTGCCCTTGCCCTTCTAGAAACTAGTGGTTTTACTAACCATCAACAATTGATGCTCCTTCTTGATTTCTACTTTCGCGGTGTCAAACATCGCGAGTTGCTCAAGGATCATCATATCTATCCCTGATATGTTATAGTTCATCACGAAGCTCTAATAGCTTGGTGGCAGTGACTATGGAGAACCATCACTATCTCATCTGGAAGATTAACTCCCACTCGATTCAAGTGATTGTAGTACTCAGACAATCTGAGCACATGCTCAACGATTGAGCTTTTCTCCCTTAGCTTGCAGGCTTAAGAAACTTGTCAGAGGTCTCATACCTCTCGACGTGGGCACTAGTCTGAAATCCCAATTTCAATCTTCGGAACATCTCATATGTTCTGCGACGTTTCAAAAACGTCTTTGGTGCCTCAATTCTAAACCGTTAGCATTACGCACTGAACTATCACGTAGTCATCAAAACGTGTATGTCAGATGTCTCGCAACATCTACAGATGACGCTGAGGTTCAGCACACCGAGCGGTGCATTAAGGACATAAGCCTTCTGTGCAGCAATGAGGACAATCCTCAGTTTACGGACCCAGTCCGCATAATTGCTACTACCAACTTTCAACTAAATTTTTTCTCTAGGAACATATCTTAAATAGTAGAGCTAAAGCGTAAGCTATGACATAATTTGCAAAGACCTTTTGACTATGTTCATGATAATTGAGTTCATCTGATTATTGAACTCCCACTCAGATAGACATCCCTCTAGTCATCTAAGTGATACATGATCCGAGTCAAACTAGGCCGTGTCCGATCATCACGTGAGACGGACTAGTCATCATCGGTGAACATCTCATGTTGATCGTATCTACTATACGACTCATGTTTGACCTTTCGGTCTCTTGTGTTCCGAGGCCATGTCTGTACATGCTAGGCTCGTCAAGTCAACCTAAGTGTTTCGCATGTGTTCCGAGGCCATGTCTGTACATGCTAGGCTCGTCAACACCCGTTGTATGCGAACGTTAGAATCTATCACACCCGATCATCATGTGGTGCTTCGAAACAACGAACCTTTGCAACGGTGCACAGTTAGGGGGAACACGTCTCTTGAAATTTTAGTGAGGGATCATCTTATTTATGCTACCGTCGTTCTAAGCAAATAAGATGTAAACATGATAAACATCACATGCAAATCATAAAGTGACGTGATATGGCCAATATCATCTTGCGCCTTTTTGATCTCCATCTTCGAGGCGCGGCATGATCACCTTCGTCACCGGCATGACACCATGATCTCCATCATCATGATCTCCATCATCGTGTCTTCATGAAGTTGTCTCGCCAACTATTACTTCTACTACTATGGCTAACAGTTAGCAATAAAGTAAAGTAATTACATGGCGTTTTCATTGACACGCAGGTCATACAAAAAATAAAGACAACTCCTATGGCTCCTGCCGGTTGTCATACTCATCGACATGCAAGTCGTGATTCCTATTACAAGAACATGATCAATCTCATACATCACATATATCATTCATCACATCCTTTTGGCCATATCACATCACATACATACCCTGCAAAAACAAGTTAGACGTCCTCTAATTGTTGTTGCATGTTTTACGTGGCTGCTATGGGATTCTAGCAAGAATGTTTCTTACCTACGCAAAAGCCACAACGTGATATGCCAATTTCTATTTACCCTTCATAAGGACCCTTTTCATCGAATCCGATCCGACTAAAGTGGGAGAGACAGACACCCGCTAGCCACCTTATGCAACTAGTGCATGTCAGTCGGTGGAACCTGTCTCACGTAAGAGTACGTGTAAGGTCGGTCCGGGCCGCTTCATCCCACGATGCCGCCGAATCAAGATAAGACTAGTAATGACAAGTAAATTGACAAAATCGATGCCCACAACTACTTTGTGTTCTACTCGTGCATAGAAACTACGCATAGACCTAGCTCATGATGCCACTGTTGGGGAACGTAGCAGAAATTCAAAATTTTCTACGCATCACCAAGATCAATCTATGGAGTAATCTAGCAACGAGGGGAAGGGGAGTGCATCTACATACCATTGTAGATCGCGATGCGGAAGCGTTGCAAGAACGCGGATGAAGGAGTCGTACTCGTAGAGATTCAGATCGCGGTTGATTCCGATCTAAGTGCCGAACCACGGCGCCTCCGCGTTCAACACACGTGCAGCCCGGTGACGTCTCCTACGCCTTGATCCAGCAAGGAGAGAGGGAGAGGTTGGGGAAGACTCCATCCAGCAGCAGCACGATGGCGTGGTGGTGATGGAGGAGCGTGGCAATCCTGCAGGGCTTCGCCAAGCACCGCGGGAGAGGAGGAGGAGGGAGAGGGGTAGGGCTGCGCCAAGAGAGAGACGTTCTCACGTGTATGGCAGCCCCAAAACCTCAAGTATATATAGGGGAGGGGGAGGGGCTGCGCCCCCATCTAGGGTTCCCCCCCAAAGGGTGCGGCCAGCCCTAGAGGGGGCTTGGGGGGCGGCCAAGGGGGGGAGAGAGGGGGGCGCCCCACTAGATGGGCCTTAGGCCCATCTGAGCCTAGGGTTTCCCCCTTCCCCCCCTTCCTGCGCCCTGGGCCTCTTGTGGAGGCGCACCAGCCCACCTAGGGGCTGGTCCCTTCCCACACTTGGCCCACGCAGCCCTCTGGGGCCGGTGGCCCCACCTGGTGGACCCCCGGGACCCTCCCGGTGGTCCCGGTACATTACCGATAGCACCCGAAACTTTTCCGGTGACCAAAACAGGACTTCCCATATACAAATCTTTACCTCCGGACCATTCCGGAACTCCTCGTGACGTCCGGGATCTCATCCGGGACTCCGAACAACATTCGGTAACCACGTATATCTATTCCCTATAACCCTAGCGTCATCGAACCTTAAGTGTGTAGACCCTACGGGTTCGGGAACCATGCAGACATGACCGAGACGTTCTCCGGCCAATAACCAACAGCGGGATCTGGATACCCATGTTGGCTCCCACATGTTCCACGATGATCTCATCGGATGAACCACGATGTCGGGGATTCAATCAATCCCGTATTCAATTCCCTTTGTCTACCGGTATGTTACTTGCCCGAGATTCGATCGTCGGTATCCCGATACCTTGTTCAATCTCGTTACCGGCAAGTCTCTTTACTCGTTCCGTAACTCACATCATCCCGTGATCAACTCCTTGGTCACATTGTGCACATTATGATGATGTCCTACCGAGTGGGCCCAGAGATACCTCTCCGTTTACACGGAGTGACAAATCCCAGTCTCGATTCGTGCCAACCCAACAGACACTTTCGGAGATACCTGTAGTGCACCTTTATAGCCACCCAGTTAAGTTGTGACGTTTGGTACACCCAAAGCATTCCTACGGTATCCGGGAGTTGCACAATCTCATGGTCTAAGGAAATGATACTTGACATTAGAAAAGCTCTGAGCAAACGAACTACACGATCTTGTGCTAGGCTTAGGATTGGGTCTTGTCCATCACATCATTCTCCTAATGATGTGATCCCGTTATCAACGACATCCAATGTCCATGGTCAGGAAACCGTAACCATCTATTGATCAACGAGCTAGTCAACTAGAGGCTTACTAGGGACATGGTGTTGTCTATGTATCCACACACGTATCTGAGTTTCCTATCAATACAATTCTAGCATGGATAATAAACGATTATCACGAACAAGGAAATATAATAATAACCAATTTGTTATTGCCTCTAGGGCATATTTCCAACACCGGATACGAATGGGAGCACAGATACTCCTTGGAAAACCATGTCTTGGCTATCCTCAGACCGGAGGAGGAATATTGGCGCCGTAGGGGTGGTGTCAAGTGGGTCACGAAAGGCAACACCAATACCGGGTATTTCCATGCCTACGCCAACGGCCGTAAGCGCAAGAGCACCATCCTGAGACTGCAATCTGAGAATGGGATTTTGGCGACCCAAAGTGAGATTGTGAAACATATTTATGACTTCTTCATCGAGCTGTTGGGAACAGCCAAAGAGAAGCGTCTTAGTCTCCGGGGTGACTTGTGGGAACCTACGGAGCATGTGTCACAGCTGGAAAACAATGCCCTCGCATTGTCCTTTCTATCGCAAGAAATTAATAAGGCTCTTGCTGATATGAAGAATGACACGACACCAGGCCCGGACGGATGGCCGGTCAAGTTCTTCAAAAAGTTCTGACCTGTTCTTAGGGACTTATTCCATGCGATCGTAAATGGCTTCGCCCTAGGCACGGTAGACTTAGCTCGCCTCAATTATGGTGTGATCTGCCTGATACCTAAGGTGAAAGGGGCGGATGCAATCAAGTTTTTCCACCCTATCACGCTCATAAACGTGCCCTTTAAGCTATGTGCCAAAGCCTACGCCACTAGGTTGGCCCCGGTAGCTCAGCGAGTCATACTTAAGAGCCAAACCGCCTTTCTCAAGGGGAGAAATATTCTCGAAGGCCCAACAGCACTCACAAAAATTATTCACGAGCTGAAACGTACTCGAGGGCAGGGGGTAATCCTTAAGCTAGACTTCGAACAATCCTATGACCACGTAAACTGGGAGTTTGTGCGTGAGGTCCTCCTCAAAAAGGGCTTTGAGGCTGGATTCGTCCACCATATCATGCACCTGATTTCAGGTGGGCACACCGCGGTTATAGTCAATGGTGAAATGGGGAAATTTTTCCGCAATAAGAAAGGGTTACGACAAGGCGACCCCATTTCCCCGCTTGTCTTTAACTTCGTGGCGGATGCCTTGTCGGCTATGATTGCTAAGGCTAGGGAGGCTGGGCATATCAAGGGGCTGGTTTCACACCTCATCCCTGGAGGGGTGACACACCTCCAATACGCCGATGATACCTTGTTGATGTTCGAACCAGACGACCACAACATCGCTTCCGTTAAACTTCTGCTACTCGTATTCGAGATCCTTTCAGGACTCAAAATTAACTTCCTGAAAAGTGAGGTGATCATCATGGGGATGGACGACCAAGAAAGCATGCGAGTAGCTAGCTTACTTAATTGCAAGCTAGGGAGCTTTCCAATTAAGTACCTTGTGCTTCCGATTTCGCACTGTAAACTTTCTATCCTATAGTGGGAGCCACTTTATGGGAAAGTGGCAAATAGAGTTAGCCCATGGCGTGGGCGATTTATGTCCTCTGCTGCCCGGCTAATTCTAACAAACTCGAGCCTCTCCTCCCTTCCTCTTTTTACTATGGGGATGTTTTTATTAGCAGACGGAGTGCATGCTAGGCTTGACACACCTTGATCTCGGTTCTTTTGGGAAGGAACCGGCATCAAACGTAAATATCACCTTGTTAAATGGGCGGCCGTGTGTAGGCCTAAGAAATTCGGTGGGCTGGGGATCACGAACTCGAAACTAATGAACGTGGCTTTACTCACCAAATGGTGGTGGCGGCTAGCCCAAAACGAGTTGGGACTCTGGGCGTAGCTACTAAAAGCGAAATACTTCCCTAACGGGAATCCCTTCATGGCCTCCCCGACCGGATCCGCGTTTTGGAATGGGATCCAAGCGGTCCGGCCCGCTTTTGTGGTTGGGGCAAAGTTCCGGATTAACAATGGCCAATCCACTCGGTTTCGGCTAGATTGTTGGCTGGGACCCGCCCCCCTTGGGAAAGCCACCCCAATCTCTACCAGGTTGCCATGAATATCAGTATCATTGTTGGGGAGGCTCTGATCTCCTCTCCTCCAGGGATTCACTTCTTGCGGCCCCTCACCAATACCGAACGAGAGTCATGGGATGACTTGGTTCGAAAAATTGGTGACTATCGACTTGGCGTGGGTGCTGACTCAATAGAGTGGAGTTTGACCGCCTCCAAAAACTTCTCGGTAAAATCTCTCTATAGCAAACTTACCCAAGGGAATGCGCTAGACATAGGAAGGGGACTATGGAAGGCAGGCTAGCCACTGAAGATAAAAATCTTTATGTGGCAAATGTTTAGAAATAGGCTGCCTACCTCGGACAATGTAGCTAAACGCAATGGTCCGGCTGATGGATCTTGCACGGTTTGCGGTCTGGCAGAAGATGCTAACCATGTGTTTTTCATATGCCACCTAGCCATGTTTGTGTGGAGTGCGGTTAGGGATGCATTCCACTCGAACTGGAATCCCGCATTGGGAGCCGACTTGCTCACTCTAATCAGAACACAAAAAGGGTCCAGCGCTAGAATAGCTTGGCGATGCGTAGGGGCGCTATTGTGGGCTCTATGGATGACTCGTAACAAAATTACGATTGAGAAAAAAATTCCCTAATCACCCCGCTGATGTGATCTTCAAATGCCACTTATTTTTACAGACGTGGATACCGCTGGGGAAGGAGCGTGATGCTGAGCGCATATCAAGGGCCATGATGCGTATCAAGACGACTCAGACTTTGTCAAGACAAGAACCGACGCACGGATGAGATGCTTTTGGAAAGCCTTCGCTGGCAAGGCCTAGTAAGGCTGGGTGGTTCCATGGTTGTAATATTTGAGCCTGCGTGCTTCTGAACCTTGTTTGTATGTTGATGGCCGTGCGGAACTGCTTATCTTCTTTTGTTCCCTTTTTAGAACCTTGTATGAATGGTGTCTTGTGGCTTTATTAATTTAAAGCCGGACGTTTTCAGCGTTTTCGTTCAAAAAAAAGAGCTACGCCGATCTCTAGGGCCACGGTTTCCTCCCCAAAGCCCTCCCGTTCGTCAGTTCTGATGGGATGGCCACGAGCTTCTCGGCCACTTTCATGTTCACCATCACACCCGGCCACTGGGGCTATTCCGGCGACGGGATGGCGTTCGTCATCTCCTTGGCCCCGTTGTCTTTTACCGAGGCAGGGAAATACTTGGGCCTTAGCAGCTATGCCAGTCAGTACGTCGACACCCATGCAAGTGCAAATTGTTTCTTCGCCATAGAGCTGGACAATGTAGACAACAAGGAGTTCCGAGACATAGACAACAACCATGTCGGGATTGATCTCAACAACCTAACGTCCGCCGCCTCTTCAACCGCGGGCTACTACACTGCCAACGGCATGGACTTTAATCCGTTGATACTTTATAGTGGAAAACCAATGCAGGTGTGGGTGGACTACTACTCTTCGGGGCTGCTCGAGGTCCGGCTTGCTCCAGTTCCCATGGATGAGCCCAACTCACAGCTTCTCACTTACGACTCCCTCGACCTCACGAAGGTTCTGAAGAATGGCACCAAGTCAAAGGCAGGGGTTCCCACCATGGCATACGTCGGCTTCTCCGCCGCTTCCGGAGTTCCGAGTGGCACTCATAAGTGTAGAATTGTATTGAATAATTGTTGATGCAATATTGTGCCAGTACAAGAGGTATATAAGAGCCAAGCCGCACCTGACCTAGCCCTATTACAAACCGAGTAGGAGTCCTAATCCTATTACAAGTTATATTCTAACATCCCCCCGCAGTGTCAACGGTAGGCTCGACGACGTTGAGACTGAAACGAATGTCTTAAAACGGAGTAGTCGCCGGGCCTTTAGTAAAGATATCAGCGAACTGAGCAGAAGTAGGCACGTGGAGAACGCGAACTTGACCGAGAGCCACCTTCTCTCGAACAAAATGAATGTCGATCTCAATATGCTTGGTGCGACGGTGTTGAACCTGATTCCCTGAGATGTAGACAGCTGAAATATTATCACAGTAAACAATGGTAGCTTGCTCAATAGGACGGTGCAGCTCCGACAGCAACTGGCGCAACCAAACCGTTTCAGCAACCGCATGAGCCACAGCGCGGTACTCAGGTTCAGCAGACGAGTGGGAGGCCGTAACCTGCCTTTTTGAAGACCAAGAAACCAAATTGTTACCAAAAAAACACAAAATCCAGATGTGGACCTACGAGTATCTGGACAACCAGCCCAGTCTGCATCAGAGTAAGCTGTCAAGGAGGTGGGAGAGGAGTTGTTGATATGAATACCTAAGTCTAGTGTGCCTTTGAGATACCGAATAATACGTTTGACATGATTGTAGTGTGGAATATGAGGATCGTGCATGTATAAACAAGCTTGTTGGACAGCAAAAGAAATTTCAGGACGAGTGAGAGTGAGATACCGAAGTGCACCGGTAAGACTACGATAAAGAGAAGGATCAGAGAAAGGATCACCGTCGGCAGAGAGTTTGGAACCTGTATCAACAGGGGTACGGGAAGTTTGACAATCAAGCATACCAGCACGGGAAAGAAGATCCAGAGTGTACTGACGTTGAGACAAGAAAAGACCAGAGGAGTCACAGATAACAACAATACCTAAGAAGTGGTGAAGAAGACCTAAATCTGTCATAGAGAATTCATGGCGAAGAAGAGAGATAATATGATCTAAAAATTGTTGTGAGGAAGCTGTGAGGATAATATCATCAACATATAAAAGAAGGTAAGCAGTGTTGGTGTTGTGATGAAAGGTGAAGAGTGAAGTGTCAGAACGGGAAGGGATAAAACCGATGGTTTGAGCATAAATAGAAAAGCGTTGGAACCAGGCACGTGGTGCTTGTTTAAGACCATAAAGAGATTTGTTAAGAAGACAAACAAGATTAGAATAGGAGGAATATTCGAAGCCAAGAGGTTGTTGACAATAGGCTGTTTCTTGAAGAGAGCCATGAAGAAAAGCATTTTTGACATCTAGTTGATGAATTGGCCAGGAAGAAGAGACGGCGATGCTAAGGACAGTGCGAATAGTGCTGGGCTTGACAACTGGAGAGAAAGTCTCATCATAATCGATGTCGTGTTGCTGAGAGTAACCACGGCATACCCATCGAGCCTTATAACGTGCAAGACTCCCATCAGAATTAAATTTATGGCGAAAAACCCATTTGCCCGAAACGATATTTGTATTGGAAGGACGAGGAACTAACTGCCACGTGTTATTCTGCAGAAGGGCATCATATTCATCTTTCATAGCTGCGGCCAAATTAGGATCTAGGAGAGCTCATTTGTAAGATTTGGGTAGAGAGGAAGGAGATATAGATGCATGAAGATTGAGACAAGCTTTTGCAGGTAAACGAAACCCGGACTTGGCACGTGTGCGCATCGTATGATTGTTAGTAGGAGCTGGAACGGGAATAGCATGAGCAGGAGGAGTGGGGGGAGATGTGGTGGACGCGCTTGGCGCAGCGGAGGAAGCAGACGCGAGAGATGGCGGTGAAGACTGCGGCGGCACGAGGTCTGCCGCGTCAGAGGGTAATATGTTTTCCTCTGCCGGGACAGAGGTGATGAAAGAAGTGGTGGCGGCAGGATCCGCTACTGCGGCTGGTTTCGCATGGATAGGTCGGCGAGTGAAAGAAAGGAAGATGATTGCGACGAGAGGGACTAGTGGAAGGCGTGGGTGAGTTGGGATCTAATTGTTGACGCTCAGAAAAGGGGAAAATGTTTTCAGCAAATGTTACATGACAAGACACATGAACACTGTTGGGTAACGTAGCAATAATTCAAAATTTTCCTACGTGTCACCAAGATCAATCTAAGAGATGCTAGCAACGAGAGAGAGGGAGTGCATCTTCATACCCTTGAAGATCGCTAAGCGGAAGCGTTACAAGAACGCGGTTGATGGAGTCGTACTCGCGGCGATTCAAATCGCGGAAGATCCGATCTAGCGCCGAACGGACGGCGCCTCCGCGTTCAACACACGTACAACCCGGGGACGTCTCCTCCTTCTTGATCCAGCAAGGGGAGAGGAGAAGTTGAGGGAGAACTCCAGCAGCACGACGGCGTGGTGGCAATGGAGCTCGTGGTTCTTCGGCAGGGCTTCACCAAGCACTACGGAGGAGGAGGAGTTGTATGAGGAGGAAGGGGCTGCGCCAAGGGAAGGGTGTGGCTGCCCTCCCACCCCCTCACTATATATAGGGGGAAAGGGAGAGAGGGCCGGCCCCTCTAGATGGATCTAGAGGAGGAGGCGGCGGCCAGGGGAAACCCTAGATGGGTTTGGGCGCCCCCACCCCCTAGGAAACTTGCCCCCCAAGCCGGGAGGGGCGGCTGCCCTAGGGGTGGCGCCCCCACCTCTCCTGGTTACGTGAGGGGGTTGGGAGTGGCGCACAGCCCCTTAGTGGGCTGGTTTGCCCCTTCCCCTTGGCCCATAAGGCCCCCAAACGCTTGCCGGGGCCTCCGAAACCCCTTTCGGACATGCTGGCCATAGCCTGGTACCCCCGGAACAATTCCGGACTCCAATACCCTTCGTCCAATATACCGATCTTCACCTCCGGACCATTCCGGAGCTCCTCGTCATGTCTAGGATCTCATCCGGGACTCCAAACAACCTTCGGTAACCACATACTATTTCCCATAACAACTCTAGCGTCACCGAACCTTAAGTGTGTAGACCCTATGGGTTCGAGAACCATGCAGACATGACCGAGACACCTCTCCGGCCAATAACCAATAGCGGGATCTGGATACCCATATTGGCTCCCACATGTTCCACGATGATCTCATCGGATGAACTACGATGTCGGGGATTCAATCAATCCCGTATACAATTCCCTTTGTCTATCGGTATGTTACTTGCCCGAGATTCGATCGTCGGTATCCCAATACCTCGTTCAATCTCGTTACCGGCAAGTCTCTTTACTCGTTCCGTAACGCATGATCCCGTGGCTAACTCATTAGTCACATTGAGCTCATTATGATGATGCATTACCGAGTGGGCCCAGAGATACCTCTCCGTCATACGGAGTGACAAATCCCAGTCTTGATTCGTGCCAACCCAACAGACACTTTCGGAGATACCTGTAGTGCACATTTATAGCCACCCAGTTACGTTGTGACGTTTGGTACACCCAAAGCATTCCTACAGTATCCGGGAGTTGCACAATCTCATGGTCTAAGGAAACGATACTTGACATTTGAAAAGCTCTTAGCAAACGAACTACATGATCTTGTGCTATGCTTAGGATGTTGGAAATATGCCCTAGAGGCAATAATAAATGGTTATTATTATATTTCTTTGTTCATGATAATTGTCTATTGTTCATGCTATAATTGTGTTATCCGGCAATCGTAATACATGTGTGAATACATAGACCACAACGTGTCCCTAGTAAGCCTCTAGTTGACTAGCTCGTTGATCAACAGATAGTCATGGTTTCCTGACTATGGACATTGGATGTCATTGATAACGGGATCACATCATTAGGAGAATGATGTGATGGACAAGACCCAATCCTAAGCATAGCGTAAAGATCGTGTAGTTCGTTTGCTAGAGCTTTTCCAATGTCAAGTATCTTTTCCTTAGACCATGAGATCGTGCAACTCCCGGATGCCGTAGGAGTGCTTTGGGTGTGCCAAACGTCACAACGTAACTGGGTGACTATAAAGGTGCACTACGGGTATCTCCGAAAGTGTCTGTTGGGTTGGCACGGATCGAGACTGGTATTTGTCACTCCGTGTGACGGAGAGGTATCTCTGGGCCCACTCGGTAATGCATCATCATAATGAGCTCAATGTGACTAAGGAGTTAGCCACGGGATCATGCATTGAGGTACGAGTAAAGAGACTTGCCGGTAACGAGATTGAACAAGGTATTGGGATACCGACGATCGAATCTCGGGCAAGTAACATACCGATTGACAAAGGGATTGTATACGGGATTGATTGAATCCTCGACATCGTGGTTCATCCGATGAGATCATCGTGGAACATGTGGGCCCAACATGGGTATCCAGATCCCGCTGTTGGTTATTGACCGGAGAGGCGTCTCGGTCATGTCTGCATGTCTCCCGAACCCGTAGGGTCTACACACTTAAGGTTCAGTGACGCTAGGGTTGTAGAGATATGAGTATGCGGAAACCCGAAAGTTGTTCGGAGTCCCGGATGAGATCCCGGACGTCACGAGGAGTTCCGGAATGGTCCGGAGGTGAAGAATTATATATAGAAAGTCCAGTTTTGGCCACCGGGAAAGTTTCGGGGGTTATCGGTATTGTGCCGGGACCACCGGAAGGGTCCCGGGGGTCCACTGGGTGGGGCCACCTGTCCCGGAGGGCCCCATGGGCTGAAGTGGGAAGGGAACCAGCCCTTAATGGGCTGGGCCGCCCCCCATGGGCCTCCCCCCTGCGCCTAGGGTTTCCAACCCTAGGGTGGGGGCGCCCCACTTGACTTGGGGGGAAGTTTCCCCCCCTTGGCCGCCCCCCCCCCCCCAGATGGGTTCTTGGCCGGAGCCCCCCCCCCTCCCAGGGGGCCTATATATAGTGGGGGGAGGGAGGGCAGCAGTACCACAGCCCTTGGCGCCTCCCTCCTCCCCTGCAACACCTCTCCCTCTCGCAGAAGCTTGGCGAAGCCCTGCCGAGATCTCGCTACATCCACCACCACGCCGTCGTGCTGCTGGATCTCCATCAACCTCTCCTTCCCCCTTGCTGGATCAAGAAGGAGGAGACGTCGCTGCTCCGTACGTGTGTTGAACGCGGAGGTGCCGTCCGTTCGGCACTCGGTCATCGGTGATTTGGATCACGGCGAGTACGACTCCATCAACCCCGTTCATTGGAACGCTTCCGCTCGCGATCTACAAGGGTATGTAGATGCACTCCTTTCCCCTTGTTGCTAGTATACTCCATAGATGGATCTTGGTGATGCGTAGAAAATTTTAAAATTCTGCTACGATCCCCAACAGTGGTATCAGAGCCAGGTTTATGCGTAGTTACTATGCACGAGTAGAACACAAAGCAGTTGTGGGCGTAGATGTTGCCAATTCTTCTTGCCGCTACTAGTCTTATCTTGTTTCGGCGGTATTGTGGGATGAAGCGGCCCGGACCGACCTTACACGTACGCTTATGTGAGACAGGTTCCACCGACTGACATGCACTAGTTGCATAAGGTGGCTAGCGGGTGTCTGTCTCTCCTACTTTAGTCGAAACGGATTCGATGAAAAGGGTCCTTATGAAGGGTAAATAGAAATTGGCATATCACGTTGTGGTTTTACGCAGGTAAGAAACGTTCTTGCTAGAAACCTATACAAGCCACGTAAAAACTTGCAACAACAATTAGAGGACGTCTAACTTGTTTTTGCAGCATGTGCTATGTGATGTGATATGGCCAGAAGATGTGATGAATGATATATGTGATGTATGAGATTGATCATATTCTTGTAATAAGAATCACGACTTGCATGTCGATGAGTATGACAACCGGCAGGAGCCATAGGAGTTGTCTTTATTATTTTGTATGACCTGCGTGTCATCGAATAACGCCATGTAAATTACTTTACTTTATTGCTAAACGCGTTAGCCATAGAAGTAGAAGTAATCGTTGGCGTGACAACTTCATGAATACACGATGATGGAGATCATGATGATGGAGATCATGGTGTCATGCCGGTGACGAAGATGATCATGGCGCCCCGAAGATGGAGATCAAAGGAGCAAAATGATATTGTCCATATCATGTCACTATTTGATTGCATGTGATGTTTATCATGTTTTGCATCTTATTTGCTTAGAACGACGGTAGTAAGTAAGATGATCCCTTATGATAATTTCAAGAAAGTGTTCCCCCTAACTGTGCACCGTTGCGAAGGTTC
This sequence comes from Aegilops tauschii subsp. strangulata, assembly GCF_002575655.3. Lineage (NCBI taxonomy): Eukaryota > Viridiplantae > Streptophyta > Magnoliopsida > Poales > Poaceae > Aegilops > Aegilops tauschii. The sequence continues at coordinate 9,495,969 of NC_053039.3, forward strand.
GTTGTTTCGAAGCACCACGTGATGATCGGGTGTGATAGATTCTAACGTTCGCATACAACGGGTGTTAACGAGCCTAGCATGTACAGACATGGCCTCGGAACACACGCAATACACTTAGGTTGACTTGACGAGCCTAGCATGTACAGACATGGCCTCGGAACACGGAAGACCGAAAGGTCGAGCATGAGTCGTATAGAAGATACGATCAACATGGAGATGTTCACCGATCTTGACTAGTCCGTCTCACGTGATGATCGGACACGGCCTAGTTAACTCGGATCATGTTTCACTTAGATGACTAGAGGGATGTCTATCTGAGTGGGAGTTCATTGAATAATTTGATTATATGAACTTAATTATCATGAACTTAGTCTAAAATCTTTACAATATGTCTTGTAGATCAAATGGCCCACGTTGTCCTCAACTTCAACGCGTTCCTAGAGAAAACCAAGCTGAAAGATGATGGCAGCAACTATACGGACTGGGTCCGGAACCTAAGGATCATCCTCATAGCTGCCAAGAAAGATTATGTCCTAGAAGCACCGCTAGGTGAAGCACCAATCCCAGAGAACCAAGACGTTATGAACGCTTGGCAATCACGTGCTGATGATTACTCCCTCGTTCAGTGCGGCATGCTTTACAGCTTAGAACCGGGGCTCAAAAAGCGTTTTGAGAAGCATGGAGCATATGAGATGTTCGAAGAGCTGAAAATGGTTTTCCAAGCTCATGCCCGGGTCGAGAGATATGAAGTCTCCGACAAGTTCTTCAGCTGTAAAATGGAGGAAAATAGTTCTGTTAGTGAGCACATACTCAGAATGTCTGGGTTACATAACCGCTTGTCTCAGCTGGGAGTTAATCTCCCGGATGACGCGGTCATTGACAGAATCCTTCAGTCGCTTCCACCGAGCTACAAGAGCTTTGTGATGAACTTCAATATGCAGGGGATGGAAAAGACCATTCCTGAGGTATATTCAATGCTGAAATCAACGGAGGTGGAGATCAGAAAAGAACATCAAGTGTTGATGGTGAATAAAACCACTAAGTTCAAGAAGGGCAAGGGTAAGAAGAACTTCAAGAAGGACGGCAAGGGAGTTGCCGCGCCCGGTAAGCCAGTTGCCGGGAAGAAGTCGAAGAATGGACCCAAGCCTGAGACTGAGTGCTTTTATTGCAAGGGAAGTGGTCACTGGAAGCGGAACTGACCCAAATACTTGGCGGACAAGAAGGCCGGCAACACCAAAGGTATATGTGATATACATGTAATTGATGTGTACCTTACCAGTACTCGTAGTAGCTCCTGGGTATTTGATACCGGTGCGGTTGCTCATATTTGTAAGGTCGCCCCCCCCCCCTCCCAGGGGGCCTATATATAGTGGGGGGGAGGGAGGGCAGCAGTACCACAGCCCTTGGCGCCTCCCTCCTCCCCTGCAACACCTCTCCCTCTCGCAGAAGCTTGGCGAAGCCCTGCCGAGATCCCGCTACATCCACCACCACGTCGTCGTGCTGCTGGATCTCCATCAACCTCTCCTTCCCCCTTGCTGGATCAAGAAGGAGGAGACGTCGCTGCTCCGTACGTGTGTTGAACGCGGAGGTGCCGTCCGTCCGGCACTCGGTCATCGGTGATTTGGATCACGGCGAGTACGACTCCATCAACCCCGTTCATTGGAACGCTTCCACTCGCGATCTACAAGGGTATGTAGATGCACTCCTTTCCCCTCGTTGCTAGTATACTCCATAAATGGATCTTGGTGATGCGTAGGAAATTTTAAAATTCTGCTACGATCCCCAACATAGGATTGGGTCTTGTCCATCACATCATTCTCCTAATGATGTGATCCCGTTATCAATGACATCCAATGTCCATGGTCAGGAAACCATAACCATCTATTGATCAACGAGCTAGTCAACTAGAGGCTTACTAGGGACATGTTGTGGTCTATGTATTCACACACATATTACGGTTTCCAGTTAATACAATTATAGCATGAACAATAGACAATTATCATGAACAAGGAAATATAATAATAACCATTTTATTATTGCCCCTAGGGCATATTTCCAACAAACACGACCACTAACAAGTTCTAGACAATGATAACCCTTGTGCTCGTCAGCAAACCCTAGATGGACACACGGGATAGAGCGGGGGGAAAGTTGCTAGGAGAAGTGGAGTAGGAGTTTGGGAAACAAAGACAACCAAAGACGCGAATGTCAGAGTAATTTGGATGAGAGAGAAATAAAGAGAAGTAAGGAGTAGTTTGCGGGTTAACTTTAGATGGACGAATATTGAGCAAATATGTGGCCATGTGGAGGGCCTCGGCCCAGAACGTCGGAGGCAGAGAAGAGTGAACAAGCAAAGTGCGAATGATGTCATTAAGAGTACGAAGAGAACGCTCGGCTTTGCCATTTTGAGGGGAGGTATAAGGACAGGAGAAACGCAAGAGAATTCCATATTGTAGAAAGAAATTTCGATTTTTAAAGTTGTCAAATTCACGACCATTATCACATTGTATGAATCTTATAGGGAGGAAAAAGTGGACCGAGACATAGCGCTGAAAGTTAAGGAATATATTATGAACGTCGGATTTGTTGCGTAAAGGAAAAGTCCAAACATAATGAGTTAAATCATTAAGAATCACGAGATAATACTTAAAACTAGATACACTTTCTATTGGTGATGTCCAGAGATTACAATGAAGTAATTCAAAAGAAAAAGTACTAGAGGATTGAGAGGAACTAAAGGGAAGGCGAACATGTTTGCCCAATTGACATGATTGACACATAGAAGAATTATGAGTGTCTCTATGACGAGGTATTGAAAATTCACTAAGAAGTGTAGATAACACATTTTTGTTGGGATGGCCGAGACGTTGGTGCCACAGATCAACAGAGGCCGCCATAGATGTTGGAGGAGCAGCGGCCGGAACACCATGGAGAGAATATAAATCACCGGAGCTATTGAATCGAGCGATCTCGGCCTTGGTCCGGTAGTCTTTCACAGACAAACCAAAGGGGTCAAACTCAACAGAAACAAGATTATCAGTGGTGATTTGGCGAACAGAAATCAGATTTTTAATAAGAGCAGGAGCTACGAGAACATCATGAAGAAGCAAAGGCTTAGTTGGGGATTGGATTTGAGCCTGACCGACACAGTAAATAGGAATAGAAGATCCATCACCGAGAGTAATAGAGGGAAAAGACGAAGGTGTGCAAGAAGAAAGCAAATTACTCGATGCAGACATATGACGAGAAGCACCAGAATTGAAAATCCAATCCGTACCTGAGTTCCCTTGAGCAGCAAAGTTGTTCATGGCTTGTAGAAAAACAGCTTGGTCCCAGCTCGGAGTCGAAGTAGAGGCCGGTGTAGTCATGGGCGCTTGCGGGTTTGGTGGCGTCGGCAGTAGGGCTGGCATCGGCGTAAAGAGAGAGACACCATCATTGTACTGCTGCATGTAGGGGGACGATGGAGCGCAGTATGATGCATAAGGAATGGTGTTGTAGATCGGTGGCGCGTAGGAGGGAGCAGCGTGGTACGCGGCCGTCGGCTGTCGGGCGCGAGGATGGGCGCGCCGGTGTGAGGGCGAGCACCGGGCTGCCAGCCACCGGTATAGGCAGGCGGGGCACCATATGGCGTAGGGGCGGACCAGGGCATAGGCCACGCCTGGACTAGCCCTGTCCATGGATCAGGAGATGGGCGCCATCCGGGCGGCGGTGGCGGTGCAGTTGATGGAGTCGGAGGCGGTTGTGGCGCAGTTGGTGGAGCCGGGGGCGGAGCAGGGGTGGGCGTCGTGCGGAACTGCGGCGGCCTAGGGTTTTTGCCCCGGTAGTTTGGACTTGGATGCCAGCCGGATGGTTGAGGAGGTGTTGTTGGTGGAGGTAGAGCTAGAGTAGAGGTAGAGGCGGAGGAGGCCGCGGCGACCTGGGCGGCGAGGATGGCGGCGTGCCGCTCGGAGTAGCCGGGCGGCGGCGGCGGGGCCGGCGGGTTAGCCATACCCTAGGATCGTAAGTCTGCTACCATGTAGAATTTTATTGAATAATTATTCGTGCAATATTGTGCCAGTACAAGAGGTATATATAAGAGCCAAATTGCACCAGACCTAGCCCTATTATAAACCGAGTAGGAGTCCTAATCGTATTACAAGTTGTATTCTACTCGGGTGGAGCTTTAGCATGTCTGGATCGGCCAAACCGCTTAACTTATCGCTGCTGTTGCAGTCACAAGAAGAACGAAATAGTTCCAGGCAAGAAGCCCATGACAACAAGAAAAAATCGTCAAATGGCAGCCTGCGGTATTATCTTCCCTTGCCATATTTGCAGATAATTTTTCCTTCTTTTTCAAGCAATCGACATGAGCTCTGTGCTTTCATTCATTTGAAGAAGAGAACTGGTCAGTAGTTAATAGGGAAAAGTGGTCAAAATTATACTTGCAGGTATAGCGGCTTGGCTTCTCCTTCGATGGTGGTGCAGGAACAGGAACTCAGACTCAGAGTGGAACGAAGACTGGGAAGCCCAACTCGGTCCCCGCCGCTTCGCGTACAAGGACCTCCGTCGAGCAACCAATGGCTTCCACGACAATCAAATCCTCGGAAAAGGCGGCTTTGGGCGGGTCTACGGAGGGGCCCTCGCCGGCTCCGGTGTTCCGGTGGCGGTGAAGCGGATCTCCTCGGAGTCGAGGCAGGGGCTAGCCCAGTTCACGGCCGAGATCATCATCCTTGGCCGGCTGCGACACCGGAACCTCGTCCGCCTCATCGGCTATTGCCGACACAAGGACGAGCTGCTCCTGGTCTACGAGCGCATGCCCAACGGCAGCTTGGACAGCTACCTGCACGCTCATATCACGCACGCCACGCTCTCATGGACGCAGAGGCTTCACATCATCAAGGGCGTCGCATCCGGGCTCCTGTACCTCCACGAGGACTGGGAGCAGGTCATCGTGCACTAGGACGTCAAGGCCAGCAACGTCCTCCTCGACGGCGAAATGAACGGCCGGCTGGGCGACTTCGGCCTCGCGAGGCTGCACGACCACGGCGCCGACGCGCACACCACCCACGTGGCTGGCACCAGGGGCTACCTCGCCCCTGAGCTCATGAGGTTCGGCAAGGCCACCGACGTGTTCGCCTTCGGCGCCTTCATCCTGGAGGTGGCCTGCGGGAGGCGGCCCATGGGGCTCAACGCCCGCGGCGAGCTGCTGGTGCTCGTCCAGTGGGTGAGAGACACGTGGGAGAGCTGCTCCGGTCAGATTATCGACGCCGTTGACCCGAGGCTGGACCACTTCGTCGCCGACGAGGCCGAGCTGGTGCTTAAGCTGGGGCTGCTATGCTCGCATCCCTTGCCGGCGGCGAGGCCCGGAATGCGCCTCGTCATGCGGTACCTCAACGGAGACCTGCCTCTGCCGGAGTTCGCACCCGGATACCTCGCCGTCACGGACGTGGATCAGGTTCTTGAAGCGCCTCCGTAGGCAGCGAACACCATCACACGCCTGTCTGGTGGTAGATGATATATCCTGGCCTGCTGATAAAATATTGTAGAGTTGATGTACTACATTGGGTAGATATCTCTATCTAATAATAAAATAGTTAGTGCTTCTGGTCGTCCGTCATAAAAATCGCCCTCGAACTTGTTAATAATTACCCACCATTGCCACCTATAAATGGATAAAAACTATTCGTTTTTTATTTTAAAAATGCCGCGAGCGTACTTCTACAATGAGACACTCATATGCCAGGAGCATGTAAGCAGCGTAGTGGTTAACGCCCCCATCGTCCGCACAGGAGAGCAGGGCTTGATCCCCGGTCCCACCCCTTTTTTTTTCTCCTGCTTTTTCTCCCCTTTCTCGCCTCCTACTCCCCATATGCGGTAATGGGCCGGCCCATTTGCCAGTCATGACGCCCCTATTTTTTATTTCAAATTTTACCTTTTTCTTTATCTTTTCTTTAAATTAATTTGGGGTTTCCAAAAAATAAAAATTTATAAAAGTTGCAAGTTTTGAAAAATATATCAAGAAATCATAAAATGTTCGTGATTTCAAAAAACTATTCGCATATTATTAAAAATCAAAACTTCAAAAAATGTTTGTGAAACAAAAGATTTTCATGATTTTTAAAAAATTATCGTGTATTCAAAAGATATTCGGTAATTTGAAAAAATGTCAATGCAATTTTTAAAATATTCAAAAAAAATTGAAACAATTTCGTAAATAACAAAAAAAAAACCATCACTAAAGTAGAGGTTTTATTTGGGGCTCTGTAGAGGCTGTTTTTACGATTTTACTTAGTCCCTCGCACGAGGGTAAGTAAAAGGTTTCCTTGTTCTGAGCAGCGCTGAGCCCAAAAATTCACACAACTTCCTAAGGGTTTGTTTTGGTAAACTATATAAGAATGACTAAATGTTAATTGAATGACTAAATGTTAATTTGCCTCCATACACAATTATGTTTATTCTGGTACCATAGTTTTACTGGTTATGGAAAACACCGCTACCCTAGGCCAAGGCGAGACACATCACTCATCAGTCTAGCTCAGGCATGGTCCGTCAATGCAGTTTGCTCAGTTTACTGTTTTCTATAATAGTAATCGTGCACGCGCAATGCACGTGTAACCTTAAAGAATTTGGGCAGTCCATCTGGACGGTCGTTTGTATCCTAAACACCGTGCCTCAAATATTTTAAATGTTCGTTCTCCACCCCCACCCTCCCCTCCCATGTCTCTCCAAACATATTTTCATCCATTTCATTATCAAAGAGACAATACGAGAAACAATATGTACAAACTAATATTTTCAGGATTATACAATCGAGTTAAGCAGAGTATTATAAAGTAAAATAAGATAAAGCATAAGTATTGACCATTTGCAACATAGATCATCAAAAGGCTTTAGATACATTAAGTGCAAAATAGTAATATATAAATTTTATTTTGACAAAATATTATAGGAGGCGGACCACTAATCACCTCACCTCACGACTATATTTTAGTTGTTTATATGTTTGGTTGATACTGCAAAAAAAACAAGGGCAAAAGCTTTACCGCTTTTCATTCATTAATTAAGAACAGAGTAGAAATAGTACAACGACCCGCACAAGTGCGACGGAAAAGTGGGGAAACCCTACTCTCGCAACATGATATAACTCAGATAGTCAAATGGTTAGCCCCGGCGATGGACCACCCCATGGCTTCTTCCTAATCTTGGCAATAAGAACATGAGGCATGGTGGATTAGGTCCGGAAAATATATGTGTTTCTTTCGTTAGGGCCAATATGATAAGCAATGAACTAAGAGTTTAGTTGTTCTATCAGATGCGACCATTATTAAATTTAATAATTTCATATCTTTTGCAGTGGCGCCCCTTCCCAACGAGCTAGGTCTGGGTGTGGCATGCAAACGAATTCAGCACATAGATGCACAACTGTAGTGTGACGGTCCTAGATCACTCTCTCAATATAGATGTATCAATACATTACATATCCGGGATACAAATGGAAAATTTGGTAGCAGCAAGAAGGGGATCGGGAGATGAGAGCCAGGGGTGGGAGAGAGGAACACGCCACAGGCGGGCGGTTCGAGGGTCAGTTCTTCCGTGCCTTCTCTTCCCTTCACTCGCTGATTATATAGCTAGGTCACTTGCTCCAAACCGGGCCAGCATAGCGGTCATTGGGCTTCCTGGTGCGCTTGGGCTGTTCCTGGGCTGGGCCCCTGGTAGTTCTCGTGTCATGTAGATAAACCATTTCTGGTGCCTGAAAGTATGTGCATGTGTTAATTTTTAGAAAATCACTGTAACGTGTGAGACAATCTATTTACGATTGCAACACCAACATCCGGGGATCCAGCTTGCCTGCTCCCTCTCCATGCTCCCATCCATGCTCCCACTTCATCCTACGGCTTTCTTTTCCCTTTTTCTTTTCTAATATAATCATCTCCCCCCCTGATTTTCAGGGGGTGGGGCCGGGCCTTATTTTCTTCCAATCAAATCAAGCCACGTATGCGGAAGCACGGATGGGAGCATGGGAAGGAAGCAGACAAGTCTCGTCCAACATCCGGAACCATACTTCTCGCCGCAGAAGATAGTTTAGATTATAGTTTATTAAAAAAAGTGACAATCAAGGAAGATCAAGCCGCGACGATGACGAGCTGCTCATCGTTCCGCGGCATGTCGTCGTCTACCAGTGCCTGACCATGATTAAGTGCTTTTGTGGCCACGAGCGCGCTTGGGTGACGTATTGAGGCGATCGACGAGAAGTGCAGCAGGGTGATGCGAGAAGGACACCGGGAGGGATTACGGCCGGCGACGGCATCATGCGCCGATGGTGCGAGCAGACTGGGCAATAACTATTGGGCGTCGTCGGTGTGATGGTGTTTTCAGTTCTGATTATGGGATAATATTATCTAGCATGATTGTAGGGGACGGACACAGGACTGGTATTTCTGTCCTGGTGGATGGATGGTGGAGATGGAGCACGGTCAATCATAGGAATTTGCTAAGTTCACACCATAGAGATATTAGATCAATGATGACTGTTAGATTGAGATTTGTGGGTCTAATTATGTGGTGCTGATTGGTTTGTGCGTTTTGTTGGACTAATTGTTGGGTGCACGTAAAAAAATTCTTGTTTGATTGTTTAATAGTAGTGGAGATGATGACTGTTAGATTGAGATTTGTGATGCTGATTGGTATGTGCGTTTTGTGGGACTAATTGTTGGATGCACGTAAGAAAGTTCTTGTTTGATTGTTTAATAGTAATGAAGACGAAAACAAATATAAATTTTTTATAAAAACAAGGAAGGATTCGGCTGAATATATGGGGATTTCACCTACCTCGTATTTAGTAATAGCGAGGGGTATAAAACCGCGCTACTACTATCAACTTAGTAGTAGCGCGGATTTGTACCCCTCGCTACTACTATGGCATGTCCCGGGAGGGCACAGTAGAGACCGCTTAGTAGTAGCGCGGGTTTACTTAGTAGTAGCGAGGGGTAAAAACCCGCGCTACTAGTAAGTAGCAGTAGCGAGGATTATAAACCCTCACTACTAGTGAGCGTCTGCCTATAAGCTTTTTCCTAATAGTGAAATCCTCTTAATAATAATAAAAGCCAGCCAGCAATAAGAAAAGTGACATGCTCCCAATCATAAAATTTGTCACCCCGTTAACAATAAAACTGACATCCTCTTAATAATAAAAATGGTATGCTATTAATAATAAAATGGCCATCCACTTAATAATAAAAATGTCATTCTCTTAATAACAAAAATTTCATGTTATTAATTATTAAAATGTCATAATTTTAGTAACAAAACTGCCATGTGAGAAAAAAAAATGCCATGAATGAGTGATAAAAATTTCCAAATCTTGTCATGGGGGCATTACAAAACACCTAAAAATTACCATGTGTTGGAAGACAAAAAATGTCATGGTTTAAACAAAAAGAAACTGCAATGCTTTCGATAATGAAAATGCACACGCTAAGTTTACAAAAGAATTCTTTAAAAATAGGGATATATGTTCTTTTAAAAATGAAAAAATAGAATTTTTGGATTTTTTTAATGAAAAATGAATTTAACATCAAATACATAAAGCTGTTTAAGCATATGTGTTACCAAAACTGCTTCAGTCCAAGTGACATGCATGCCGCTGCTTGTGCAGGACGTCGTGAGTTCGAGACCACCACAACTTACAGGACGCTGTCTATACCGAACGAGTAAGAAAAGCTGAAGTCGTATAAGCCTTGCACCGTGATTCGCACTAGAGAATCTAACGGCAACCAACACGTTTGCTCGGAAAACGTCCCTAGTGATGCAAATAGAGCAGCTTCAACGATTTATTCGATAGTATGGCTGCCGGTGGATTTATTTTCAATATCTCGTATGTGCCCGTGCGTGCCCATGGGAACCAAATTGTTTTCTGTAACACATTAAAAGGATCATGGATGGACAAATATTGATACAAATACAAGAAGCAAAAGAGATTATGTTTTGTTTATGAAGCATAGGACTCCTAATAAGTTTGTCGTAAGAGATATTAAAGGCCAAAGAACAGAATAGTGAAATATACTTATCTAAAAAAAGACATGATGTCAAGATAAAGTATCTTGCTGAAGCGCAACCGTCTCGCAAAAGCATGTATGTGCCTTCCCCCCCCCCCCCCCCCCCCCCCCCTCTAAAAAATCCCTACAAAAAACTAGGGGAAAAGCAAATAAAACACCGACAACGCATGCAGAAAAAAAATCCAATGATCCGTCCAACCTGTGACATGTTACAGTGGCCAGACGCATCACTTGACGTGCTCCCTTACGCTGGGCTGATGGAGGATGATTCAGATGGGCAATTTCTATTTAGCGCTACAGGCACCGGTTTCTTCATTTTTCGCAAACCGGCACCTGCAGCAGTTTCTCGCGTGTCTAGATTGGCCGGCCCGTATATTTTTTCCTGCTAACTTCAAATAAAAAGGCGCAGCGATGGGCGGTTCGAACTCACGACCTCAAGAATCGAATAGTTCAAAACCAACCACTCACCCACCTTCAGACTCATGGCTACTATCCTCTTTTTGGCTTTCTATTCTAGCTCGAGTTCGCTATGAATCAGGATTATATTTTCTTTTCTTTTTCCTTTATATCTCTTTCTTATTTGTATTTCGATTTTCCCTTCTTTTTCGGTTTCTTTTCTTTTTCTTTATCTTTTTCCAAAGTGCACAGTTTAAAATTCAATCAACTTTTTCTTCAACCCGATGAACTATTTTTTATTATTTGATTCATTTTTTAAATTTAATGAACTATTTTCATATTCTACGGACTTTTTCAAATTCTATGAACATTTTCACATTTGGTGAACTTTTTTACAATTCTGATGAACTTTTTTTTAAATTGATGAATTTTTTTTTCAAATTTGATGAACGCTTTTTCAATTTAATAAAATTTTAAAATCGATGAACTTTTTTTCAGATTTGATGAACATCTTTTTAGAATCGACAAACTTTTTTTCAAATTTGATGATTTTTTTCAAATCTGATGAACATTTTTTTCAAATCTGCTGAACTTTTTTCAGATTTGATGAACTTTTTAAAAATCGATAAACTTTGTTTCATAGTCAGTGAACATTTTTCAAATTTGATGAACCTTTTTTATATTCGATGAACTTTTTGCAGAATCGATGAACTTTTTTCAAATCAGATGAACTTGAAAAAGATGGATGATCTTTTTCTAAATTTGGTGAACTATTTTGAAATCGATGAACTTTTCTTTCAAATTTGATGAACTTTTTTTAATTCGCTGAACTTTTTTTAAACATCAATGAACTATTTTTTAAAATTCATAAACATGCTTCAAAATTTGATGAACTCTTTTTCATAAAAAATCAACTTTTCCAAATTGTTTTTGAATAATTCGCAAATCTAAAAAATAGCACGGGTACATTGGTTCGTAAAGATTTCGCGTTCATTGTAGTCACTGGCACTTACCGGCTGTAGTTGTTAGCAAAACAGTTCTTCTATTGTAGCGGCAAGGCGTGAGTTCAAGTCCCTGTACCACACTTTTTCGCAAGACCTTTTTTCTTCTACTGCGTGTGGTGGGCCGGCCAATGAGGTGCGGCGTGTGGGCGCCAGCTACCTGTTCGAGCGCTTAAAAGGCGACGAACAGCAGGGAAAACCCTATTGTCGCACCTGGGCCGCCCTGTTAAGCGTTAGATCTATACCGCTTTTGGGAAAATGTTTCTAGCCGGTTTTTTCGGTTTTGGGAACCTCCTAGAAGGTTCCTGAACCGGTTTTTCTTTTTATATTTCTTGTACGTTTTTATTTTTATTTTTCTTTCCTTTTTCTTTTCCCTCTTTTCTTTTTTATGTCTTTTTTCTTTCTTCGTGCTCTTTTATTTTTGAATTTATTTTCTATTTCAACAAATGCTTTCAGAAAAAAATTTAAAAAGTGAAATTTTCAGATTTTGTTCGTTTTTTAGAAAATGTTTCTGTTTCCAAATTTCTGTTTAGAAATTTCATAAAGTTTAGAATTTGAAAAATTGTTCGCTTATTTTCAGAAAGTGTTCGTCTTTTTAAATTTTGTTTTACAAACTAAAAAAATGTTCGGTTTAGGAAATATGTTCCTGTTTTCAAAATTTGTTCAAAAATTCAAAAAAAAAATCATGTTTCAAAATTTGCTTGCAAATTGAAAAAGTGTTCATGTTTTTAAAATTTGTTCATGAATTGTAAAATGCTGAGGAATTTTTAAAAAGGTTCCCATTTTTAATAAAATCCAACAAAAATTTGAAATAATTTGCACGTTTTCATATTTTATTTTTCAAAATTGTTCAGTTTCAAATTTTTGTTCACAAATTTCAAAAAATGTTCGGGCTGTTCAAAACATGTTCCCGTTTTCAAAACTTGTTTGCAAATTTCAAAAATTTGCATGTTTTCATTCTATTAGGAGTTTCGAAATTGTTTAGTTTCAAATATTTGTTCACAAATTTTAAAAAATGTTCTTTTTCACATTTTTCATAATATGTACACGTTTTCAAATTTTGTCTTGGAATTTGAAACAAATGTTCCCGTTTGAAAAACAATTCCTGATTTTCGAAAATATTTCAGTTTGAAATTTTGTTCGCAAATTAGGAATTTGTTTGTGTTTCATAGATCCCTTCGATTTTTCCAATAAAAAAGGCTTTTGAAATTCAAGATATAATTTGGATCTGCGCTGCGGGTTGTTCTTAAAACTTGGCGCTGCTGTAGAATCAGTATCGAGTGCTAGATCAACTAGTAGAACCACGTCATTTATAGCGTGAGGTCCTAGTTTTGAATTCCCGCGATGGCGGTATTTTTTGTATGCTACAGTGTGTTGTCGTTCACTATATTCATGGGCCGGCCCAGTTGGATACCCGCCTATGCGAAACCGCGCCTGTTTGCCGCAGCAAGAGGCGAATAGGAGCTGAGCTCCCATTCAGGTGGGCGACCTCTACGAAGAGCAGTGCCCACCGTGTTGCAGGTCCATTAATTAAGGCCCAACAGCCCTAAAAAAATGCCCAACAGATAAAAACGAAAACATTTAAAAGTGGAGATGCGGGGGATCCAACATTCCCACGTGTGTTTACATTGCCTGTTGCTTGTCTCTAATCATTGTTAGTTAACCGCAGCTAATAGATGGTAATCGAAGGAACCAGCAGAGTACACTGGCAATCCAGCCAGACAAGTAGATGGATGTCACACCAACGTATGGATGGGTTGAAAAAACATTCAAATGGAGCTGCCAACGCCAACCGGACATTTGATAGTGAAACCCGATCCTGATGATCCGCTTCTTTACTGATGTTTCTGTTTGTTCCCTTATCAGTTGATAGTGAAACCCGATCCCGTTGGGGGTGGTATGGAACTTCACCGGAAATCCAAACCGTGGATTGCTCTAGCCAGGTGTGGCGTGAATTCTAGTGGATGAAAGCCGGAACGCTATTGTTTTCGACGGGGCCTCGCCCTCGATGAGTGAACTCCTCGGTAGAATCTTGTCGGAAGGAAGGGTTTGGTCCATCGCGGGCAAGTTTAAAGGCAACATGGACCCTTTCTTCCTTAGATTAGAGCGGTGGATGAGTAGTGTTCTAACGAGGTTTATGTAAACTCATGGTGGAGGCATTCCTTGCCTTTCTTCTTTAATATATAGTATGCACACTCATGCATATTCGAGAAAGTGGATGAAAACCGGGAATTGTTCGTGCGATTAGGTTAGAAAAAAAAAAGATAGACGCCTTTTGCGCGAGCTGATAGGTGGCATTTTATTCCGGTGGTGGCGGCCGGTCGACCTTTGTTGACCGGCATGCCGGTGTGCAGTCGGCTTTGTCTCTAAGATCATGTTATATAATTTATTTATAGCAGAACCGGCCAGCATCAGAATAACGTAACCAAATATCTTCAAAGCCTAAATAAAGTACAAAATTATGTAATCTGTGGAACATACCGTCAGCTCTGTCTCTGTTATGGGGCTACATATATTTGGGGACAGAGCACCCATATTGTCATCCACCAAGCGTGACACTAGCACGGATTGAGTCGAGTGAGAAATAGGGTGACAAGTCCCAAGAGATGAAGAAAAACAGATAAAGAAGAAAATAAAAATCAAAAAATGGAGATGCGGGGGATCGAACCCCGTGCCTCCCGCATGCAAAGCGGGCGCTCTACCATTTGAGCTACATCCCCGTAGCTGGCGATGTCCACTGGCGAGTGTTAATCACCTATAAGCAACCCCTTAACCCTAATCTCAGTGAAAATGCTAATCAGAGGAACTAGCAGCGGCCGCAGCAGGGTGGTTATCTGTGGCCAACGAACGGACGGATTCCAAACGAATTCAAACGGAGCACCGAGCACAGCACGCGACGAGAAGAGAAGGGAGTCCAAGCGCATTCTGCGTGTGGCCTTTCGGTCAAGAGCAGGAGCCCAGGCGACGGGAAGGGAAAGAAAGCAGGGTGAGGGGGGCGCGTGTCGGCCTCCCACTGCGTCTCCCGCCTGCAGCTGCAGCTGCAGGCGCACTACCCACTCCCCCTCCCCCTTCCCGCCCCTATTTCTCTCTCTCCGTTCCATTTGGAGCACTCCGCTGCGCTTCCCCAACCTTCCCCTTCACTCCCACCAGAGCAGAGCACACCGCGAGAGACAGAGGGGGAGAGAAACCCTAGCCCGCCGCCGCCGCCGCCGCCGCCGGAGTTGGAAGAGGAGAGGGGGAGCGCGCGCGCGGCCATGGACCTCCTCGAGATCCCGCTACCCAACATGTTCGAGCAGCTCCTCGGCAAAGGTACTACGCCGCCGCCCGCCTACTCCCTCCGTCGTCGCATCGCATCATCGCTCATGGTCCCCCCCCCCCCCCCCCCCCCATTCCTTCCTTCTCTGTTTATGCAGATGAGGACACGTGGCCCCCGGAGGCGCGCTTCCTCGTCGCCGCGCACTACGGCAACGTCCGCCGCCTCAAGGGTACGCACGCACGACCTTCCTTGCCTCCGCGACTCGTCCCTCTCCTCGATTTGCACCGTCCGGTGGAAAAAAAGGCGCCTTTTTTGGGGGGTTTCTAATTCTTCCTCCCGCGCCGCCGGCCAAGTACAAGCACTCATCTGTTCTCTTTTTCTTGGGTTGCAGAGATCGCCAGGAAGCTGGACCGCAAGGGGAAGGCGGGGGAGGAGGCCACGGTGGCCGCCACAACCTACCGCGGCATGAACGCGCTCCACGCCGCCGTCGGGGGCCAGGGCAAGCTCGCCGCCTGCCGCTACCTCGTCGAGACCGTCAGGATGGACGTCAACATGTGGGACTCCTCCCCAAGTAAGTACTAAATCCACTTCCTTCTTCGCATCCCCAAGATCGATCGACGCGACGCAGCATCACATCACTTGGTCAATCAACTGTACTAGTAGTATGTGCCTAATCGACCGTGTGCGTGCTGCTGCCTGGGATGGGATGGGACAGGCAAGAAGACGCCCCTGGAGCACGCCGTGGACGGCAACAACCTGCCCGCCCTCAGGTACCTCCTCGACCATGGCGCCGACCTCACCCAGGAAGAGGACGACGGCGACACTGTTCTTCATCACGCTGCAAGGAGAGGTACCACCACAAACGCTTCCTTGCTACTTACCTTCAACACTTGCTGCTTTATTTCTAGCCATACGCATTTCTGTTCTGGGTTTCCCCCATAATTACCTGGTATTTCTAGTCATGCACTGTCATGGTATTGTTACACTCTGCTATTTTTATCCTACCAACTGAACCTGTTTTGTTCATCCAGAAATACTGTAGCCATTACCAAGAACAACAACAAAAATTTGCAATCAAAGAAGTACTGTAGCCATTGAAGCTTGTTCATCCAGAAATTTTACATTACATACATTGTGCTATATATAGTGGCCGTTCAAACTTGTTAAACAACCTTCTGTTGTTGTTCCTGTAATTTCTGATTAATTTGTAGCATTGTTGGTTTTGCTCTTTTTGTCTTAAAACTTGATGGGCCAAACATCCTTTGTTTGTATGTTATCATCACTGTGATCTTCAGTTTTTCATACACTGTGATCTTCAGGGAGGTGTGATCTTCAGTTTTCCATTTCGTACAGATCAAACCATAGCCTGGTCATGCACGCTTCGCACGTGTCCATCAGCTTGTTCATATTAGTTGCTTGCTTCTACACGTTTTGTGGGTCCTTGTCACTGTCATGACATCAATTGTTACCTCGTCGTGTTTTTATTGTAGCCGCTGAAACTTATTCATCTAGAAACGTTGTTCCTAGCTACGATTTCTCAAGTGTAGCATTGTTGGTTTGCTCTGTCTGCTCTCATTCTGATGCACAGAGCCGTATATTTATTAAAGTTTATTCAGATGCTCTGTCTGCATCAAAGTATATTACTGTGATCTATCTGCTCATAACTTGGTTGGCAGGGACGCCTTGTTCGTCTATTATGATCGTGGCCGTCAGTTTTCCGTATACTGTTTTTTATCTTCAGGGATGTGTGAAATTGTAAAGTTGCTGCTTTCTAGAGAAGCCAAGTAGCCAACTCAGAACAAACTTGTTACACTGTGCTATTTTTATTTTTTAGAAAAGGACTGTGCTATTTTTATCCTAGCCAAACTTGTTCATCCAGAAATTTTACATTACATTGTGCTATTATGGCCATTCAAACTTGTTCAATGACCTTCCGTTGTTGTTCCTATAATTTATGAATTGTAGCATTGTTGGTTTGCTCTATCTGCTCAAAACTTAATTGGCCAAAGGTCCTTTGTTTGTACGTTATAACTGTGATCTTCAGTTCCCCATATACTGTGATCTTCAGGGAGGAGCGATCTTCAGTTTTCATTTGGTATAGGTCAAGTTATCAAACCATAGCCTGGTTTTAAAGACTTCACACGTGGCCATCAGCCTGTTTGTATTACTTGCTTCTATATATCCCGTGGGTCTTTAGTCACTGTCATGACATGAACTGTTACCTTGTCGTATTTTTATTCTAGCCACTGAAACTTATTCATCCAGAAATATTGCTGTCAATGAAACTTGTTATGACTGTGATCACCAGTTCTCCATACACTGATTGTTGTCTTCAGGGAGGTGTGAAATAGTAAAGTTGCTGCTTGCTAGAGGAGCCGACGTTAACGGCAGCTCACAACACGGGACACCACTCCATCTTGCTGCTGTTAAAGGGCATGAGAGCACTGTGGAGGTTCTGTTGGAACACCATCCAGATGTAATGTGCTTGTACCCTTTTTTTTCTATCTGCTGACCCAACTTATGTTGCATTTGCTTTACTTGAAAGTGGTGTTATCTCAAGGACCTGCCATTACTACGGCATGCAAATGTTTATGACAGTCTTGGTTTTTACAGGTCAACAAGGTTGTGCCTTCTAATCTAGTAACACCTCTAAAGGCCGCATTGTTAAGCGCTTCCACGCCTTGTGTGAAGTTATTGGTTCAGGTATGGAATTGTCTACTAATCTGCTTTTCCTTGCAAGATATGCTTATCTATGAGTAACTAGTGATGTTACGGTTGCTCATATCTGTTCTGATCTTCAATTTATATGGAGATACTATATGTTTATCTACTGATCTTCCGCGTGTACATGCTGGTAGGCTGGAGCTAATGTGAATGATGTCAATAATTCCTTGGCAAGAGCTGCAAGCGAAGGCTTGACTGAATGTGTGAAGTGCTTGCTGGAGGCTGGTGCTGACCCAAATCGTCCTGATGAGGTGACCTTGTCCCTTGTTTTCCACACAACATCGTTTTAAGCTGATTGGCTTTCTTGTTCTAGTACTTATAGTTTCTGCAAAAATATGGTGGTACAAGTCTACATGTAATGGGAACCAAAGGTGAAAGTGAAGTATAGTTTCGTACAAAAAAATGCTTGAGTTTTATAGCATTTGGGAGTCAATTGGATGGGCTGGTTTTGAATTAAGATACATTTGTTTGTCAGTCTCTGTGGTATATATGATTAGTTTGACTACTATCAGTTGCCTTTTAACACAAGCATGTTAATGTTTTACCTAAAAAAAGCCTGTTGATGTTTCCTTTTCCATTCGTCATCTACGTATTTTCATTGTGTGGACAGATACACACAGAAAATTATAGGATACTTCCTTGGCCCATCTTAACTGTACCAAACTAATAGCTGGGATAGAAACAAGAAGTGCAAGCTGCATTCTAGACTACTAACTTTGTTAGGCATCTTTAACGCTTGTATTATAACATCATTTTTGTGTCGTCCAATTGGCGAGCATAGTGATTCTTAGATTACCAAGGAACTATTCCCTTGTCTTTCTTTTCTTAATCTTCAGTATTGCTTAATAAGCTTTCTTCTTTTGCTTGACAGTGTGGTAGATTCCCGATAGAGTTAGCTGCTGTGTATGGTACAAGGGAAGACGTTGAGCTTCTATTTCCTGTCACCTCCCCAGTCTCAACTGTGGCAGACTGGAGCATTGATGGGATAATTAATCATGCCAAACTGGAGAGGTTGCAGCTGCAGGTATGCCACCGTGGCGAAAATAAGTGCCATTCCCCAATGAAAAAAAAACATTTGGATGTATATTATTGTCCTTTGAATGCATTAAATCCTCAGTCAGTTGCTATATAATTGGCGCACACATCGGAATTTCAAATGTATGACTAAAGTTGTTTGAATTTGCTCAGGATGAGGATGTTCTTAACACAAGGAAGTCTGACCTGAAACGAAAAGGGGATGAAGCATTTGAAAAGCAGGATTACACAAGTGCTTCAGAGTTCTACACACAGGTACAGTTTTCTGTTGGTCTACCTTTTTTAAAGTTAATCTGTAAAAGTTTGAATTGTGAAATGTTCTACATGCAGATACCTTTAATGAAGTTAATCTGTTAAATGGCTAGTATCAGCATCATCATCTCCTTGGATGTAGCTTACTGTCTGAAGTGTAAACCACAAAACCAGCAAGTAACTTGTTTTACAGGAGAATTGCTGTAGAAGTTGCGATGACAAAAAAATGACATGAAGTATTAATTCTTGCATAGATAAGTGCAGGCATAGAGCACATGCCTCTGTTGAGTACTCCCTCCGTCCCATAATATAAGAGCGTTTTTAACACTACACTAGTGTCAAAAACGCTCTTATATTATGGGACAGAGGGAGTAGATACTATCTTCATGAGTTATTTTGATGATTCAGTAGGATGTTGCGGCCGGGTCCGTATTAATCTACGATGATGTGTCTGCCCTTTATTTTCTATCCATTTGCAATTTTATTTTATCTCTTGGAAGGATTTGCTATCATAACTTCAGTCGGTATATATGTTGACACATGCATGCTGCTTGGTTGGACGCAGGCACTGAAAGTTGATCCTTCTGATGGCAAGATGCTCGCGAGCAGGAGCCGCTGCTGGCTTCAGCTTGGCGACGGACAAAAGGCTCTGGAGGATGCAACCAGATGCAAGAGGAGGTGCCCGGAGTGGGCGGAGGCGCGCCTTCGCCGAGGACAGGCTCTGATGCTGCTAAAGGTACACTTTCTTCTTCTTTCTGGAGACCAAAGCATTTATACATTTTTTTTTTGTTTGTTTGAGAGTAGCATTTTTGCATCTGATAAGTACTACTGCTTTCATCTGGGCTGCCGTCGATCTGAACTGTGTGTCCATTTCTTCCAGGACTATGAGAAAGCTTGCGAGGAGCTGTCGGGCGGCGTGGAGCTGGACCCCGAGAACGATGAGATGGACAAATTGTTCTGGTAAGTAGGGAAGAGACCCCCACCATTTACTCACTCTTGTCGTCCAGGTGACAAAAATGTACTCCATATATTATGTGGTTTGTGCAACATGCATGTAGATCAGAAGCATGGTTGCCTTTTGACTGACTGGATGTGCTAGCTGAGTGGTTGGTTATGTTTGATGATCTGATGGACTTGGTTCTTTTCAGGGAGGCGATGGAACTGAAGAAGAAGTGATGCCCGCCCGCACGTTGCGAAACCGAAGCTCTTTTTTTTTTTGCGTTTTCGTAGATGGGATGATTAGAGACGCTCTCAGTCAGTAGCAGCAGTAGTAGTAGCAGCAGCAGCAGCAGTGACCGCCTCAAGACTCTAGAATTCAGAGCAAAGTAGTTAAGTAGATTATCTATCACTGGCAGCTTTTGGTAAGCTTGTGCTGTGCCCATGCCCATGCAACAACATTTCTACTCTCACTGCATCATCCGGTTTGTGAGAGGATGGTGGATGGTAATGGATCGAATTTGGTGGGATTTTCTGTTGAGATGTGTTTTGCGTGACACGGTTTTTTTGTGACCCAAAACAATTTGCTTGCCCCCATGCCTCTCCTTCATACTAGTCATCCGAGGGATTGCTTGCCGCTGCCCGCCCTATTTTTCTTCCCCATCTTTGGCGACGATGTTGTGCTTCCAATTGTTGTCGCCGCGAAATAATGTGTTCCCTTTGCACCCACCGTCTTCGAGGAGACAAGCACCCCTAACCATAACCTTATATCCTGTATCCACTCACCCTCGCATGTCGCATCCTTGTCTTTGGTGCGGCGGCATCACCGGGGTGCAACATGCCTCCATGGTGTTGCCGCTACCACGTTAAGGTTGGCTCCAGCTCGCCAGGTACGGATGATTGAAGTACTCCCTTCATCCGGATATATATAGGGCCTAATATGTATTTCGAGATATACTTTGACCATCAATATGATCAATAATATATGAGATGTATGTCACAAAAAGTATACCATAAAATTCATATCTGAAAGCGGTTTGTAAGTCATGTATTTGTTGTTTTGAGGTGGAATTTGTGAGTTAGCACTTCCAGAAAAGGGGAAAATAATAGGATTTTCATATCCAGAATTTATATTGTTTGAGGATGGCAAATTTCTTTAGCAAGCGCCAAGCATGGGAGCACAATAATATTTTCCAAAAAAGGAAATGTTAAAAATTCTGACATTTACTGGGTAAGCATGGGAAATCGAACATTTTTTATGGCAAGTTATGTTGTCGTGAGGATGAAAATTTCATTTAGCGAGCACGACAATTCTCGCAGAAAACTGAACATGACGGACTTACCATGCTTGCTAAAGAAAATTGTCATCCCCGCGATGACATAATTTGCCATAAAGACGTTTGTTTTGCCATGCTTAAAAATCTGAAGTTTGTTGGTTATAAAATCCCAAAAATATAGGACTTCAATAACTGGCTGGTGTTCCATGTGGGACGTCGCCGGGGCGAACGAGCAAACCATTGTCACTCCTTTCCTGTTTGCTCGAGGGGGTGGTGCGCGAACATAAGATGGCCCCGAAAAAAAGGAAAGTGCGTGGGAGATAACATGCTAGGCCAAGTTAAATGCTTTTTTTGTCTAAAAAAAAGTTAACTGCTTTTTGCAAAAAAAAGACATCAAACAAAAATAGAAAAATGTGATACAGCAAATTAAATGCATTAGCCATGAGAAAAATAATGCTTTTTTTTTGAGAAATCGAAAAAAGGCAATAGGAAAAAGGCCACCACAATGTCACAAAATTCACGATACTACATACAAAAAGGAATTGCCATAGGATGTTAAAAAAATTGCCATGGTATATACAAAAAAATGCCATGATGAAAAAAGAAAAGAAATACACAAGCAGGGAATTTGGCATGCTACTTTACCAAAAAACATGCAAAAATAAAATTTGTAAAATAGTGACAAAAACAAATTAAATAGCCATGCCCGTAAAAATAAAATCACCATGCTCTTCTTAGTAAAATGACCATGATCCATATTTTCTTTGTCATAACAAAAAAAATTTACATACAGAAAAAATTGCCATGATCGAAAATAATGAAATTGCCATGCGAGTGAAAATAAAATTGTCGTGCTCTTATTAGTAAAATGGCCATGCTCTATATTTTCTTTGTCATTAGAAAAAAATAACAATCACATACATAAAATTGCAATGCCAGCAAAGCTAAAATTTTGTTCTTATGAATAAAATGGGCATATTAAGATGTAAAACAGAAGCATGTACAAACGTTGCCATCTATTACTACAAATAAGTCATATGAAAACACAACAAAAAATAAATTTGCCATGACCCATGGCAAACACAAAAGCACACATATAGCAAAAAAATTGAA
Source organism: Aegilops tauschii subsp. strangulata (assembly GCF_002575655.3). Lineage (NCBI taxonomy): Eukaryota > Viridiplantae > Streptophyta > Magnoliopsida > Poales > Poaceae > Aegilops > Aegilops tauschii. The sequence goes on from NC_053039.3 coordinate 9,517,993, forward strand.
TGACTCGTTGAATAAAAACCATATAAAAAGCCTATACAAAATAATAGGAAAAATAAGAAAAAGATTTTCTCTAATTCATGGCCAAAAAAAGTACGTAGCAGACTTCATTCCTGTTCCATTAGCTGGTCCTTCCAATTTATCGGTAGCAGACACTCCATCATTGGCGTATTTAGAAGGCTGCTGAGCATCAGCTGAATTGGGTGTAACTTGGGGAAGATTCTTTATCATCGATTGTATTAGTCAGCATTAGTGTGTCTTTCAACTTTGTAAAGTCGGTCCTTTCAAAAGTACTTCTGTTGAGAGCAAGTCTAATAAGTCCTGGTCAGCAAGCTATAAGAGTTGGTATGTCATTAAAATTCTACTTGGAGGAGTGAGAAGAGAGGATAGAGTGGAGCGGGCTCTTATTCTATAGTCTGGCTATAGCACATGGATCAAGAAAAAGTTGTATGCATGCAACTCTCTTCCAATCATATAAATTTCTCATGCAATATCAAATGTTTAGAGCAAACCTAAAAGTCAACCTATTATATGAGTATTTTTCATGAAGGCTTTAGGTGAGATGCCATCTCTCTATAGCCAGCAGCCACCTACATTAATTGTTAACTATGCTCTAACGATGCCGTGACATGATAGCCAATCTTTCGTTGTCATCATTGGAGGTTTCACGATAGAAGATAAGTACCCCTCTGTAAACTAATATAACTGACCTAGAATGTCTTATATTAGTTTGTAGAGGGAGTATAATCAAGAAACACTATGTGTAAGAGTTTAAGAAAATAATCGAATTCTCGGATTGCAAATGTATAATCGATGTTTTCTTGTCGTAAGTCCTCGCTTGTGCAACAGCCCGTGAGAACGAAAATAGTATTGCACGAATTAAACAATAACTTGTGAGAACGTAGTAGTGTCATCACTATGTATTCCGAATATGTAAGAATGATATTTCCTTGTGCATAAAGCTCAAGAACAATAAAATGTGCATTACTGTCAGGTCCAAATTCAAAGAGGATCATCTGCAGTTCAAACCAAAGACATTATTAAACGGTTGAACCCTCGGTAAGTACAAATCCACTGACTACAAAGGATATTCAAGAGCATAAGATTGAAAACATAAAAAGAAATGATACATCCAACACCAGATGGTTCGACATATACTAAGATCGAAGATGAAGATGATACAAAAAGCCCATTAGGGTACTTTCTGCTACAAATTAGTCATCCACCACGCTTGACACTAGCACTAACAACCAAGCCTTGTTGAAACCACCAAACATGTGGCCTGACATATTCTGCGATCAAATCCGGGCAGCCGTCTGCACTTCCCCATCAAACATCCAGCCTAAGGCCCATCTTAAATAAGGGCTCAATACATCTACATACCTAAATAAAATACCAAATAATGTAATTTGTAGAAGATAATGTCAACTCTATTATGGGGTTGGATAGGGGGCCATTGCCCCCTCCCTCGCACTTCACCGTGTATATTTATTTAATATTTGTTTATGGTTAAGTACATGTATCCCGGGACAAAGCACCCACTACGCTACTTGCAACTACAAATAAAATCATCCACCAAGCTTGACAGTATCACTAATCCACTGATCTTCTGACATATCCACTGATCTGATGCAAAACTGGCTGCTAAATCCACTGACCTGATGTGAAACCTCTGTTCCTCCAGTCTGCAGACACCAGCAGACGAGTCTGTTCCTCGTCCACATGAACATTGCCAGGCAGTGGCCAACGATTACCTCCAACCGCGCCCTGTCTCCAATGCCCCAGACGACGAGCCAAGAAGGCCACCTCCTTGAAGAAGCAGAACACAAAGAGGAGGATCATCAACCCACGGTGGTCCACCAGAAGATCTCGAAACCCTTCACAGCCTTCTCCATGACGTAATCGTTGGCGGATTTTATTTTTTTTGGCTGTGGAGGCGGAGGGATCGAGGAGGAAGCTGCAGCAGGCTCGTGGCACTGTTGCAGTTGTGGAGGCGGAGAGCTAGATGGAGGAGGGTCGTGGGGGGCTCTATATTCGCCCGTTCGGGTGGTTATATCCCACAGCGAACGGTAGCTCGAAGGTGAGGTTGTAGAGAACATGCGCTAAGATTCGTGCGCCCAAATCCAACGGCTCCCGTGTGTTCGCTGGAAAAACGTTCGCATGAACGTCGGCACAACAACATATGTGATCATATATGGGCTGGGCCGAGCCGGGCTATCCGCGACCCTGCCCTCTTTCCCTCCCACTCCTCCCTCCCCGCCGCCGCCGCCTCCCCAACCTGCTCGATGGACCAGACGCCGCAGCGCCGCCGCCGGAGAAGCGCCGAGGTCGCCCCCTCCGATGGCGCTCCTGTCGCGGCGGAGTACAGCCTCGACGAGCCGACCATGGCGGAGAAGCTCGCGGCCCTGAGCCCGCCCGCCGAGGCGGCCGGTGGCGCCGCCGTGGTGCCCCCCAGCGCGGACTCCGTCCACGTCTTGCTCAGGCAGGCCCTGCAGGCTGACGACCGCGCCGCGCTGCTGGGCTGCCTGTACAACAGAGATGGCAAGGTATCTGAGCTGCTCCGGCCTCTCTGACTTCTCATCTGTGGCATGGTGAATGGTATCTTGATAGCTTGGTAGCTTCATCGTCAGCGCAGCATAGGTTACAGTCTTGTTCATAGGGCGCGAGTCTTGAGTCCGTCGCGCAAATTAGGAAGGGATGTTTGTCCAACTTGTCAGCCTCCCATGGCCGATCACTCCTGGCTTGGTCCAAAGTTCAGGAAGACAGCTAGTTTGAGCTTCTGCTCGATTAAATTTGAGCTGTGTGTTTGTTTTGTTGGGTTGTACATTGCGCATGGGCAATGAATTCCATGAGTGCGGACAATGGCTGTGGAACTTCCCATGGCCAATCACTATTGGCTTTAGCCACACATTCAGAAAGACAGATTGGCTTGAGTCTCGCCGACCCGTGCAGGACCCCGAACCCGTATCCGCGCTCCAGCACCGAGACTGTCTTGGTTTGATTAGCTTGTTACTCTCCTTGCAGCAACCTACTGGTTGTTGGACTGCTGTTATATACTACTACCTCTGTACCAAAATGTAAGACGTTTTTGCAGTTCAATTTGAACTGCAAAAGCGTCTTGCATTTTGGTAGAGAGTACTAGTAAACATTGTGAATCTCTGAATATCAGTTGTTCTTTTTGCTATTAGGTCATCAAATCTGATAGTTCCTAACTCAATGTCTTGTCTTACATGCAGGTTATCGTGAAGTCGGTATCACTCCTGACGCCAGCAGACGCTGTGAAGTTCCTCAAATCCCTGATATCACTCATGCAGTCTAGGTATGATAATGTTTCCGAGGTACTCTGCCAATTTAGTAACAAAACGGCTGGGACAATATGTGGCGTGCGTTCCGTGAACATGAAAGCTTCTAAATTCAGTTAATTTTTTGCGTTAAACGTTTGACTGGGTTAACATGAGCCACTGAAAGTCTCAAACATTGTTTCTTCTTGTGTACCCTCATATTTTGCATAGAGGTTTCATAACTGGTCTGCTTTTCATTTTCGCCTCGGCAGGGGTTCAGTGCTGGTTTGCTTGCTCCCATGGCTTCAAGCTCTGCTTAGCCGACACATGAGCAGCATAGTATCTCAGGATTCTTCTCTGCTGCTGCTCAACTCGCTTTATCAGGTGAGTATTTTGTTTCAAATTAACAGCCGCAGAGATGTACTAATATGAAGTACAATTAATAACAGTTCCTATTTCTGGACTGTAATGTTACTTGTTGCACCCCTTTTCAGCTGATTGACGCAAGAACATCGACCTTCGCATCGTCGCTCAAACTGTCTACCTGCCTGGATTATCATTTCAGCGAGGTAGGTTCTCTCCTGTCTACCTGCATTGCAACTTCGTGCGTGCATGTGTGTGTAATCCAAGCATGTATATTCCAGATCTGCGATGATGAATCCGATGAAGAAGAGGGAGGCCCTCCGCTTATCTACGAGGACATGGATTCTGATGAGGAAGATTCTGAAGTTGATGATGCTATGGAAACTGAGGACAAGGGCACTGATGAGGAAGATTCCGAGGTCGACGATGCCATGGAAACAGAGAGAAAGGGGACTGACAAGGAAGAGTCTGAAGTTGATGATGAGTGAAAGAGATCACAGCATTTGAACTCTGGTTACTAGTAACTGTACTGTAACTGATTGAGACACACTGCATTTGCAATTCTATTTTGTTGTGTCACACACAGGAAGTTTTGATCATGGTGAAAATTCCTTAAATTTGTGTTGTTTGTTGGTTATTAAATCAGGAATCGAATCAACCATGCCATTCCAACTAATCATATTTGCTTTGTGATAACAAAGTCATCATCATTCAGTTTACATGGTACACACCAAACACAATAAAAGAACCAAACACAAATATTTATGAATTGGGACCATAAACAAATGGTGGAATGGCATGAATCAATTTGTAGAGTTGAACATTCATGAGGTACACAAATTCCATCACACATGCTACCAAAATATGTAAACGAGATGGCAGAAACTGCCTGTCGAATTCTAACTAGATAAAGAAAGAACAAGTATTTAACGAAGACCAAAGTAAAAAGGGAAAAGACTCTTGTTTCCTGAAACATAACAAGAGCATATCTTCAGCATATACAGGACACAAACTCAGCCTCCTCTCCACACGTATATTTTTCACGAACGAACATTCTCCACCGGTATCACTTTCCAGAATCCAGAATGATCGAGTTTTCATACAAAGAAACCACTAGATCCTTTGGAGGTTTCGGGCCAAAAATTCGGAAGAAACATACTCCTTTCCACATCAATGAAAACTCATGTTTGTGGCGGCATGTTCGCGTAGAGGAATGTGTAGAAGAGTCCCACCTCAGGCATGCTTCGGATGGTCTGGATGTGCTTGTTCTTGCTTGGTTCCTCGAGCAGCATTGAGCTCAGTTGAGCCACTCTAGCCAAGAGCTTTGCCAAGGGCAGTCCCGATGGTGGAAGCGCGGCTCCAACCTGTGCACGCAAGTCCTCTATCACCAAATCAGCTACCTTCCTCAATGACATGTCCATGATATTTCTGAAATCGTCGCTGCAAACACAGGGTGCCAATAGGATGATGTGAGATACTCATTGAGTTTCTTTCGAAGAAAAATGCAGATGACAAAAGAGTTAGACAATAGATGTGTTCTCGACGACAAACGTGGAAAATTACTATCCTGTACAGTAAGCAAATGCCACAACTCCACTATAACAATCAAATATGTCTGTTCTTGTTTTGCAATAGAGCTAACGGCCTCAAATCGTGTCAACAACAGTTTAGGTTATAAGAAAATGAGATTATTCAATACATACCCAGACACTAGAAAAAAAACAACATTAATGCCAGACTGTTTCTACTAATAAACTGGAACACAAATTTTGAGTAAGGTCAGTTTCTTGATGGTCAGGGCGCTGTTTAGCAATTCAGATTCTTAATGATAACCATGGATTAACTATCATCTACAGTAAGCAAGTGCCACAACTCCACTACAACAATCAAACATGTTTGTTTTCTCGTTTTGCAATAGAGGTAATGGCCTATAAAACATGTCAACAACAGTTTATGCTATTAGAAAAATGAGGTCATTCAATACAAAACCAGATACTAGCATGTACTAAATTTTATACCAGACAGTTTTGCATTATCACTGGAGCACAAATTTTGAATGAAGGTTATTGGTTATCAATTCAAATTATCCCCTCTGTTTTCCTTTGGTTCTCAAAGAACATATTTAAATGGGTAGTAGCTAAATCAGTAAAACCAATAGCTCAAAACAACATAGCAGTCCCAGAGCTACAATACTACCAGTACCCAGCAATACGGAATGGTACAGCTGGCAACAAGCTGTTTTTTGTTGTGTCTGCTCCAGATTTTTTTTTTTCGACAAAGGGTGAATTTTATTGGCTCAAAATGTGTCTGCTCCAGATATGAACATGATATAAATCAATCCCAAATCACAAAATAGAGTACTGTTATTGCTCCAGTAGTAACTATTCATAAGAACGATGCATCATGTATGAGTATGTTATACTGACAGAAAATTTATACCACCTTGCATAACATTTTCCTTGTTTTCATTTCATCAATATTTAAAAACTCAAACAAACACACTAGTTGCTTATGTATGAAACGACATACGGTATATGGATTACAGTGTGTTGATTTAACATCTTGAAAAGATAATTATTGAAAGAAAATGTAATGATGGGTAGCCATATGAAAGATCCAAGACAACAGACGCATTGTGGAGCAAATTACAGTATTACTAAACCCTGCATATATTGTGAATTTACAATACATATTGTGCATTACCTTGCCAACACTATGCGTGTCTCAGTCATTAGCTGGTCAAGCTTTCCAACATCCATTAGAAGAGATGAGTCATCAAAGCCGCTGCTCGACACAGCCATCAATTGTGCATACCGATTGGCGTTTTCAGGTACAAGGAAATTTATCCATGAGTTGCCTTCACACAGACTCATGAACTGCTCCGATATCTGTAACATCGTTTGTGATACTTGGTCCATGCTCATAGGGTCTTTCAGTTGCTTCCTGCATATTTTTTCCATGGTAGTATCACTACGGGAAACACCCATGTTATAAAGTACGAGGTAATTAAGCCAAATGAGAAAGTATAATCTTGACGAAACGTAGTTCTGTGCTATAATAAAAGGATTTCGTCATGTAAAGGTGCACCAATAATCTAAAGAGTCCCTACTCTAAATGATAAAATAAGTATTCTGTTGATGAATCAGAATTCTGCCATAAAGGAATTTTTTTCTTGTAAAAGTGCGACAATAATTTCCCTAGGGGCTTTTAAATTTTAGTCTCTGCTCATTGGATGCTGAACAGCTGTTGAATATGATAATTTACTGACATGTTGGTGACAGAATAATCACGCGGATAGGGGAAGAAATATTTACTCTTTCAAGATTTCTGTCGCAGCATGTTGCATTTGCCTGATCAATGCAGTGATACCATATGTTGCAAGGTAGTCAGCAGTTCCAAGAAAGTCCTTATGTCCATTGCCGCTAAAAGTATCAGATTCCGCCTACACAGAAGCGAGATATTTCAATGTCAGGCATGGTCTCAAGTGAAGTCACCGTTATAGCATAATTCAATTGTTTACGCGTCACATGTGCAATGATCAATACAAGGGGAAAACTAAATAAAGCAGCCATAACTTATGCATATAGGGGAATCGCTCGAGAATAAAATGGATCACGAATTTACCTGCAATTGAGCACCATCTGTACCACGAGCAAAGTCCAAGTAGAGATGTCTGCCTAATATGGTGACCTGGACTCTAACATATAAGCTCAGCAATGTCATGGCCCACATTGAAGACACTGTCCTTGTGAAACCTAGGGGAGTAGAGAGGAAGTACAACAGTTAAATGGCATGGATCAGCAGCCTAATGTTTTGACATCACAGATGAGACAGAGAAGAATTAAACAGGCCATGAATGTGGATGAGATAAACCACAGAACCATACTCAGAATTTTGATCTTCTCCCAGGTCTCGTACTTGTCCTCTGGCGTCAGCTCGCCCTTCCCTTGCAGCAGCCTCTCGGTCAGGTGCGAAATATCCAGCTCCTCCATTACCCGCGAACGTAGGTAGTGCATAGCAAACGGCAGCGTGGTTGTATCCGAGATCCTCTGCACCTTCTCAAAATGGGCTTCCAACCTAACAGAGAGTAGCACAGAACGGTCATGGAGGAGCCTATGATACTACATGAATTTCAACATCTCACTAAATATGCAGTGCATCACAGAACTACTGCCCCATATCGCCACGAAGACATAATAAACTCAATGGGTCAATTGTAGTTTGCTAGCGCTAAGACAATATTGCCATAAGCAGCACATCACAGGGTACCCTGCATCACCCACCAATACATACACAAGAAAAACAAATCTGGTGGTGGTTTGGGTTTGTGTGCTCACTGATTCTTGATGATCTCGTCGGCGGCGCGCTCCTCCTCGGCGCGCTGCTCCACCCGGACGAGCTGCTTCTGGTGCGCGTCGTAGAAGCGGTAGGCCGCGTAGCCGGCGCCGGCGACGCCCAGCGAGAGCAGCATCTTCCACCGGTGCCGCGCCCAGAAGCCCTTCCCGGGGGCGGAGCCTAGCTGGAACATGGCGGCCTGGGCGGGGACGGGAGGTGGGAGGCGACGCGGGCGAAACCCTAGCCGCTTGCCGCGCGGGAGGGACGGCGGCGCTCTGGTTCGCGGTCAGGCGGGCACGCGGTGGCTGGGGCGAGAAAAGGAGGAGGGCGGCGACGGCTGCGGGGAGGAGGAGTTCGGCCGGCCGGCCGGCCGGCGGGTGGGAGGAGAGATCTGCGCGTGGTGGCGGAGACGGGGGGTCCGACTCCGATCGGTGACGTCACCGGTGGGGGATAAGGGCCTGGGGGAAATCATTGGATGTAAAAATGGTTCGAATACAAATCAAACATTTCAGTTACATATATCTTTGCCGGTTCCGTTACTTTGCTCAAATACAGATGTAACTGATGAATGAGAAGAAAGCGAGGCACTACAACCATATGATCGTGACCTTGAAAAAAAAAGATTGAATGTTCCGTTACTTTGCTTTCCAGGAAAGATTCCGTATGCTTCTGCTTCACCTCTATCTTTGCCGGTTCTTCTGTAAGCTTACATATATGCACAAGGGATAAGAACAAAATATCTTCTAACAGATGTCTAAGATTTTGACAAATGCGTGAAAAAACATTGAAAGTGTAATGGTAAGAGCATCTCCAACGGTAACCCGCAAATTTCTTCCCGCATTCGTTCGCGGACGGGGGGGTCAGTCCAGAATTCATATAAACACACCCAGATTTCATATAAACATACCGGATTTCATATAAACATGATGGATTTCATTACAAATACATCAAACCGGTCCTAGGCGGGCTCTGAAGTATAATTAATACCTAATCTAAATGATCGCCGGTGTCCGGTCCCCGTCTCTAGCCATCAGCCCCGAGAACTGAAGCTTCACCGTCTCAAGTTCAGCCTCGGCGCTCTCCAGCTCCGCCTCCGGAGCCCCCGGAACTGAAACTGTCTGCCTCGACGTCGCTGCCAAGCGACTAATCGGCCGAAGATGCTGAGCCCACCAAGCTTGGCGCCGACGGGAGGGGAGGAGCGGTGGCCTTCCTGGGACCCGAGCGATGATGACCTACCGTGCACTACTCTTCCTCGCTGCCGGCGCCGCCCGCGGACGTGTCGGCTTCTTCGTGGTTGTGGCGCCGGGGCGCGGCCTTGGTGATGTCGTCCTCGTCGGTGTCATAGAGCAACGCCTCGCCCGCATAGTAGTCGTGCTTGTTGCCGGCGGCCGCCACCTCCGCTACCCGCTGCCGGTACCGCCAGATCTCGTGGGCGGAGCGGTAGGACTCGAGCAACGCTTCCTGCTCTGCCAGGTCCGCGTCCAGTGTGACCGCCCTGCCGGTGGCGACCTGCTCCTTCGCTTGCAGATGCTCCTGGAGGAGGTTGTGGTTGTAATTGGCGTCGTTCTACGCCTCCTGGAACCGCTCCTCCCGCACCATGTCCATATAATGGGCGTGGGCCTCGCCCATGGTCATGGTGCAATGCACCGGCGAGGGTGGAGCGGAGGAGGAGGGTGCCGCGGAGGAAGAGGAGGGTGGGGCTGGCTCGTCGGAGGCGTCCTCCATTTGCACGTCCTCCGGTTGTTTGTCGGCCTGCCAATCGGCAACAATGCCAACCATGGCCTTCTTATGCTCCGACGTAAGCCTACCCCAGAGAGCTTTGGCCGCGAAGGAATCCATGGCTGGGAGTGGTGTGGAGAGGCATGATTGTGGCTATGGCTGAGGCACCGGGTCAGCGGTTTATATAGCACCGGTGGGCGGCAGAGGGACGGACGGGTGGCCGTCGTGTCGTTTGAACGTGTGGCAGTGGCCTGAAGGAAATATGCCCTAGAGGCAATAATAAAGTTATTATTTATTTCATTATATCATGATAAATGTTTATTATTCATGCTAGAATTGTATTAACCGGAAACATGATACATGTGTGAATACATAGACAAACAGAGTGTCACTAGTATGCCTCTACTTGACTAGCTCGTTGATCAAAGATGGTTATGTTTCCTGACCATTGACATGAGTTGTCATTTGATTAACGGGATCACATCATTAGGAGAATGATGTGATTGACTTGACACATTCCGTTAGCTTAGCACATGATCGTTTGGTATTCTGCTATTGCTTTCTTCATGACTTATACATGTTCCTATGACTATGAGATTATGCAACTCCCGTTTACCGGAGGAACACTTTGTGTGCTACCAAACGTCACAACGCAACTGGGTGATTATAAAGGTGCTCTACAGGTGTCTCCAAAGGTACTTGTTGGGTTGGCGTATTTCGAGATTAGGATTTGTCACTCCAATTGTCGGAGAGGTATCTCTGGGCCCACTCGGTAATGCACATCACTATAAGCCTTGCAAGCATTGTGACTAATGAGTTAGTTGCGGGATGATGTGTTACGGAACGAGTAAAGAGACTTGCCGGTAACGAGATTGAACTAGGTATCGAGATACCGACGATCAAATCTCGGGCAAGTAACATACCGGTGACAAAGGGAACAACGTATGTTGTTATGCGGTCTGACCGATAAAGATCTTCGTAGAATATGTGGGAGCCAATATGGGCATCCAGGTCCCGCTATTGGTTATTGACCGGAGACGTGTCTCGGTCATGTCTACATAGTTCTCGAACCCGTAGGGTCCGCACGCTTAACGTTACGATGACAGTTTTATTGAGTTTTGATGTACCGAAGGAGTTCGAAGTCCCGGATGAGATCGGGGATATGACGAGGAGTCTCGAAATGGTCGAGGCGTAAAAATCGATATATTGGACGACTATATTCGGACTTCGGAAAGGTTCCGAGTGATTCGGGTATTTTTCGGAGTACCGGAGAGTTACGGGAGTTCGTATTGGGCCTTAATGGGCCATACGGGAAAGGAGAGAAAGGCCTCAAAAGGTGGTCGCACCCCTCCCCATGGTCTGGTCTGAATTGGACTAGGGAAAGGGGGCGCACCCTTCCTTCTTTCTCCTTCCCCCTTCCCTTCTCCTACTCCCACAAGGAAAGGAGGAGTCCTACTCCCGGTGGGAGTAGGACTCCCCCCTATGGCGCGCCTCTCCCCTTGGCCGGCTGCCTCCCCCTTGCTCCTTTATATACGGGGGCAGGGGGGCACCCCAGAGACACAACAATTGATCCTTGAGATCTCGTAGCCGTGTGCGGTGCCCCCCTCCACCATATTACACCTCAAGAATACCGTTGCGGAGCTTAGGCGAAGCCCTGCATCGGTGGAACATCATCATCGTCACCACGCCGTCGTGCTGACGAAACTCTCCCTCAACACTCGGCTGGATCGGAGTTCGAGGGACGTCATCGAGCTGAACGTGTGCTGAACTCGGAGGTGCCGTGCGTTCGGTACTTGATCGGTCGGATCGTGAAGACGTACGACTACATCAACCGCGTTGTGTTAACGCTTCCGCTTTCGGTCTACGAGGGTACGTGGACAACACTCTCCCCTCTCGTTGCTATGCATCACCATGATCTTGCGTGTGCGCAGGAAATTTTTTGAAATTACTACGTTCCCCAACATGGCCTGCACCAGGAAGCGACGCGGGGCGGCGCTCTCTCGGCCGACGCGTCGCTTCAATGCCGGCGCAAGTGAGCGGTAGTGTCCGCTCTGGCTGGGCAAGAATGCGGGCGCTAACACTCTAGAGAAGCGCTGACCGAAAACACGCGGGTGGGGGAGGGATTTTTGGTGGGCTAGGGCGGTCAGGGAAATGAGCTTGGGATCGGTCCGGACTCCAGCAAACCTCCCCCACTTTTGGCTCTAGTTTGCGGGAGAAATCGTGTCCGGACCGTGCCGTAGACTGATACAGACCCGCGTTGGATGGCTTCCGCGGTCTAGACAGCGCAGTCCGGACCGTTGCGGGAGGTATGCAGATCGGTGTTGGAGATGCCCTAAGAGAGATGATATGGATTAATTTTCATTTTCTTCTTACACTTGCAAACAATTGTCTTAAAATACTCAGAGAAAGATTTACGATTTTCTTCCTTCATCATGTAAACAACTATCAGAAACTATCGAGCAGGTCTTTTTAATGATAGTGACAGTTGATTATTAGATTTTTTTTTGACAAAGGGTGAATTTTATTACTCAAAATGAAGCATCAAGTGGATACAAACACAATGAGCGTACACCCGGCCTCTGCATAGCTAGGATGCACACAACCAACACTAATGCACGCATACCTAAAACATGCCGGCAAAGAGCAAAGTCATACAAGACCAAAGCTATGCCTAAGCGATAAAAAAGTGATCAAAACAGCGATCGACAAAGTACTACAACGACCATATCCGCACCAACCATCTCTTTGACACCACAAGGACCATGAGATTCTTCAACAGCAACGCCTTCAAGAAGGAAACAACGCCCATGCGCCACCGTCACCGGATTCGACTATCAAAGGTTAAATGCTAGGTTTTCACCCTAAAGAACAAGTCCGAGCATCCAAGCAATGCCTTCAACAAGGTAACGATGCGAAAGCATCGTCATTGCCAGGTATACCAACTCTGTCCATACCTAGGGTTTTCACCCCGGAGCTCGAGACAAGGTACTCGAGAAGCACCACATCACAGTCAACATGTGTTGTCGCCACCACTTTTCCGCGATTCCAGCAGCTACATGTGTTGGGCTAGAAATCACCCTCGTTACTGCACAACTATTCCCTCTGCGTCAAGTCGCTGTCCATAGATTGCATGTCACTGTCGAAGACTGACTGACTGACTGAAGTGAGAGACACTGAAACACATAAAGAAGCCTTCTGCATGCATCTCGCAATGTCGTCAGTATAAACCGCCAACAGTAGTCACTGGATCTGGAGGAAGAAACCATCATAAAGACCTTTCGTGACCATCGCAATCCGCAGCTAGGGTGCAACCATACGTAGGCCGAAGTGACCACTAGACGGACCATCGCTGCGGCGGAGCACACTACACCAGACAGTCACCTCACAGGAGAGAGTGCCGCCCAGGCCCATCGGACGCCATGGCCGGATCTGAGAACGACACCTTGCAGCGTTCATGCGCCGTCACGGACCTCATAGCTGGGTTGCACGTGACCTCTGTCAAGCTTGTCGCCAGGCACACCGGGCTAGTGCTCGTGGCGTCTGCAGCCAGCAAGAGCCGCTCCGAGGCGACACCACGCCCCGCGTGCACCAGATCGAATTGAGCAGCACATCCCGCATCTGCTTGTGCTGCTTCTCCTGTACTGCTGCGTGAATCTGCTGGTCCAACAGCGCTATTTATTACCGCTATGAACCGCCGCATCTACGCAGAGGCTGATGCAGTGCCGCCGGAGTTTCATCGTCGCTGCTGCTCACTTCTACTCGTCGCTGTGGAACTGCTGGGGCCCCGCCGCCACCGTCGACCGCACGGGTTTTGCCCGGCGGCGGCGAGGGAAGAGAGATCGGAAGGGAGGTCGCAGAAAACTGGATCGAGATCGCCTCCCGTGTCACCCGTCCGGACGATGCGGGGGCAGTTACTTGCAAGATGTACTTACATTATTAGATGTTGATGCACATATGGAGATTTCGTACATAATATTTTCTTTTTGGCAACTTTGAGAAAGACATTATAAAATTGTTGCCATGTGCCATTTTTTAACATTGAAATTACATGTGTGCCAAGATGGTATCTTCTGTCTTCAGACTACATCCTGAGTTCTAGGATATGACTTAGCTATGACAGTCTGACCATCAACTAATCAGGTCTATATTATACAATTTGACTATAAATTCTGTCAAAAATCTCTTAAGTGTCCTGGAAGGCCAAACTTTCGTTCAAAAAGCAAACCATCTAAAATACTTACTGTAAGTGATATATGAACTCTTTTCCACACACACTCAAAATCTCAAATGCATATCTCGGAGACATTGATTTTTGCATCTGAAATACCCATGATAACCTGTAGAGCAGTAAGCATAAGTAGAGAAAAGGTGTAACTGATATTCATAGCTAAATGATTGGCCTTGTTGCAACAAGAAAAAAAATATTACACATAACAATCCAAGCGAAGTAACAAGTTGACTTGACAATACTTATATGGGAGAAAGCCAGAGTAATAAATGAATGAATTGGGTCAGCAAACTTCTCACATACATCCAACAATGACTTGGGGATTGCATGGGAGAAAGCCACAACTATCAAGCTCTCTACCCATGTACTTCATAGGATCATTTGTCACCCGGACACAAAACTTCTTCACGTCCCTTGAGCGGTGCGCCTGCGTGGATACGTCTGTCAAGATATTTTCTAGGTCTGTCTACTCTAAAAACATTCTACTAATTTATATAGATATTTAATGTTACTCTATAAAATCTTACATATACACCCAAAAAAAATACATCAAGAGGCAATGAATAATATTGATTTTCTCCGACTTATGTTGAAATTCACTCTAAAAAGATATCTTTAAGCACCCAAAATAAATAATCTAAACAACTTGTACAACAAACTACATGTTAACGTTTATTATTAGAATTTCTTTTGTAATGATAAATATTGAATTGTACCTAAATATAAATCATCAATTTTTAGTTTATTAATGCTTCTAGTACCAAAAAGTAGAAGTTTATATAACATGTCAAATATTTAACAATAAAGATATATTAATGGTTACATAATTAGGAAGAGGTGAAAATGTTTAGCATAAATACATAGATGAGTAAATATCTAGCTCGCTAGTGTGCCGGTAAAATGGTTGTGACAGAAAAACATAGTTATGAAATATTTCTTAATGCTTTTGAGCTTAATGTTGAGAACATCGATAGGGTCATCAGCAAAAACAGATTGCTCCCAAATGCTTTTTTGCTTTCATATAAAAATCCTCATTATTCAACTGACTTAGCTCAAATCTGAACTCATGTTGGTGAAGAGGGCCTATTTTCTCAGAACCTGAGGACATGAGCGAGGGATTATGATCGAAACGCCCCTCACCAATTTGCGGACTGTAACTAAAGGAAACAGGTCTTCCAAGCTAAAACTCATGTGGATTCTATTCAATTTTTCCAGCGTTGGATGTTTTTGCTTATTAGTCCACGTGTATTTACCCCCTCCCATATGGATTTCTCTCAGATTCAAGGCTTGGATAGCAGAATTGAATTTATCCATGTAATGGGAATGGACTAGATTTTTGTTTTTCCCTGCTATATCGGAGAATATTAAAGTCCCCACCCACTATATATGGGACATGAAGTTGAGCACAAATAGAAACTAGTTCTGCAAAGAATTTGTCTTTTCTATCATCTTGGGCTGCTCCATAGACAATTATGAGAGCCCAGACACACTTATGATTCACATCATGTAGATTGACTTGTAAAAGGAAATTACCAACCACCCAAGAGAAAATCTCTAGGGTTTCTTTTTTACACCACACAGGATACCACTTGATTTCCCAACAGATGGAACCCAGTTCCAGACAAATCTATCGAAGGGGTCATTTTTTCTGACAAACTTGGGAGGAAAAATTCTTTTTCATAGTTTCTTGAAGGCCTATAAAATCCAAGGAATGATCTTTAATTAGATCTGAGAAGCAGGTAGTCATTCCTTTCTTACCTGCTCCCCTAAAATTCCAGAACAGGCCATTCATTTGATCACATTATTTGTCCTCCTCCTAGTAACCCTACTAGGAGGCAAAGTAGGGTTACCTTTACTTTCATTCAAGGAAACATTACTTTTCTGACTTTTAGTCACAGGTTTGGAGATAACAACATTAATTTTCTACTCCTTCTTTTTTCTTGATTTAACAACAGTAAAGTTCTCTTGCTCTAAGTCATTTTCATCACTCCAATTCATGTTTAAAGGAGTCTGATTCCCTTTTGCATTGGTTAGTAACATAGGTTTCTCTCTTAGATCAGGATGTTCATTCTTATCTTCTAGGGATTCCATATTTCGAAAATTCTCAAGTTCCCTAAGCACATCAATGCTAGTGAAATCAGAATCTGGTATGTTAACTCCCATTTTAGCAGCTCTAAGAATTAACACAGGATTAGATAGAGCATCAAAATAGTTGGGGCTATTGGATATATCTTCCATGTCCCTCTTCTCATTGCAGCCGCAGCTTTATCATCGTCTCTTTCCATTTACTCTGCACATTACGCAAGTTAAAGTTTTTTCTCAGTGACCAGAGGGGGAGTAGGATCACCTCAACTCCCACAACTTCCTTACGTGATTCAACTCTGTACTCTCTAGTACCAATCAGAGCAGATTCATTGTGCTTGGTCACCTCCATCACCTGTGGAGAGGATCTCACAACATCAGAGTATGACTTTCTTTTCACTATTCCTATTTAAGCATTGTGCAGATTTTTCCTTATTAGCGAGCACACTTGCTTTTTCTTCATACAACCTCTGCTCTTAAGCCATGGAATCAATTAAAAGAGTAGTGTGGAGTGAGTTATCTGACTCCACACTTTCCTGCGACTCCCGAATATGGTCTTGCTTCTCTCCTTGGGGAATGGAAGGAGATTTCCCCCCAAGCCCAGCAGAGAAGCTGCCCACATTAGCTCCAGGAGCCGCCTGCGGCGTCACTTTTTTGGTTGTGCTCTTATCAGAATTCTGCGAGGCTTTAACATTATTTTTCCCTATCAGGTCCCCTCAACAGCGCCTGATCAACTTCATAGAAGAAATCATAGAAATGTACACCAAGGACAGTCTCAGCAATGATAGGAATCTCATCCACATTTCTACACCCCATTTTAACATGGGCAGAGCTAGGGCGATGCAACATAGCAGCATCAATCTCTAAAGGAACACCAACCAAAGAAGCAACATACACAAGGATTCTTTCACTCCTCTTATCCAAAGGAACATTACTCACTTTAACCCAGGCAACTTCCATATCACCCCTTTCGATCCCACAACAGATGACCACTGTGTAGCATGGATCACTGCACCACTTTTTTTAAAGTGTGACCTTCCCCACATATCAGATTTGGGTTACAACTCTAGGGTTAGGAAATTGCACCAGGAAAATCCAAGGGCCAATCGCATGCGCAAAGCAACGCCAGGCCGTGGCCAGGTAATCACGAAGATCTAGTTCCATTTGGCGTGTGGAGGTCTCCCCCTCAATGATAGTAACCACTATACTATTGGATCTCTCCTTCATCTGGTTAGCGGTGCAAGAATCATGAATATAATAGAAACCCTGCCCCTTAAATTGAAAGGCACACATTGGAGCAATGCATTCCCAAGGAAGAAATTGAACACGGATAGGGGCTAAATGCCCTAATTTGTTGCATCGTTCTCAAAAGGCTTGAGGGCATCGAGCAGGAGGGTGCTCAGGCGACTTGCAGATAGGGCACGGGTCGAGGTTTTTGGAAGGAGGCATCTGAGTATTGATTTGTTTCCCATGGGGACGATGTTGAGGTGGCAGAGCTTGCTGGCCAGCACTGACGCCCCTGAGTCCGACGACGCCTGGCTCTTCAGCACCCAAACTCCTCCATCCTGGATCTCGTGGTTTTTCTGCACTACCGCCTCATCCCACCAAGAGGTGTGATGTCTACTACGCAACCTTCTTCTTGTAGACGTTGTTGGGCCTCCAAGTGCAGAGGTTTGTAGGACAGTAGCAAATTTCCCTCAAGTGGATGACCTAAGGTTTACAATCCGTGGGAGGCGTAGGTTGAAGATAGTCTCTCTCAAACAACCCTGCAACCAAATAACAAAGAGTCTCTTGTGTCCCCAACACACCCAATACAATGGTAAATTGTATAGGTGCACTAGTTCGGCGAAGAGATGGTGATACAAGTGCAATATGGATGATAGATATGAGTATTTGTAATCTGAAAATATAAAAATAGTAAGGTAACTAATGATAAAAGTGAGCGTAAACGGTATTGCAATGCTAGGAAACAAGGCCTAGGGTTCATACTTTCACTAGTGCAAGTTCTATCAACAATAATAACATAATTGGATCATATAACTATCCCTCAACATGCAACAAAGAGTCACTCCAAAGTCACTAATAGCGGAGAGCAAACGAAGAGATTATTGTAGGGTACGAAACCACCTCAAAGTTATTCTTTCTTATCGATCTATTCAAGAGTCCGTAGTAAAATAACACGAAGCTATTCTTTCTGTTCGATCTATCCTAGAGTTCGTACTAGAATAACACCTTAAGACACAAATCAACCAAAACCCTAATGTCACCTAGATACTCCAATGTCACCTCAAGTATTAGTGGGTATGATTATACGATATGCATCACACAATCTCAGATTCATCTATTCAACCAACATAAAGAACTTCAAAGAGTGCCCCAAAGTTTCTACCGGAGAGTCAAGACGAAAACGTGTGCCAACCCCTATGCATAAGTTCACGATGTTACGGAACCCGCAAGTTGATCACCAAAACATACATCAAGTAGATCACGTGAATATCCCATTGTCACCACAGATAAGCACATGCAAGACATACATCAAGTGTTCTCAAATCCTTAAAGACTCAATCCGATAAGATAACTTCAAAGGGAAAACTCAATCCATTACAAGAGAGTAGAGGGGGAGAAACATCATAAGATCCAACTATAATAGCAAAGCTCACGATACATCAAGATCGTGCCAAATCAAGAACACGAGAGAGAGAGAGATCAAACACATAGCTACTGGTACATACCCTCAGCCCCGAGGGTGAACTACTCCCTCCTCGTCATGGAGAGCACCGGGATGATGAAGATGGCCATCGGTGAGGGATCCCCCCTCCGGCTGGGTGCCGGAACAGGGTCCCGATTGGTTTTTGGTGGCTACAGAGGCTTGCGGTGGCGGAACTCCCGATCTATTGTGTTCCTCGATGTTTTTAGGGTATATGGACATATATAGGCGAAACAAGTCGGTCAGGGGAGCCACGAGGGGCCCATGAGGGTGGGGGCGCGCCCAGGGGGGTAGGGCGCGCCTCCCTGCCTCGTGGCTTCCTCAAAGCTTCCCTGACGTCTACTCCAAGTCTCCTGGATTGCTTCCGTTCCAAAAATAACTCTCTCGAAGGTTTCATTCCGTTTGGACTCTGTTTGATATTCCTTTTATTCGAAACACTGAAATAGGCAAGAAAACAACAATTTGGGCTGGGCCTCCGGTTAATAGGTTAGTCCCAAAAAATAATATAAAAGTGTTTAGTAAAGTCCATAAACATCCAAAACAGATAATATAATAGCATGAATACTTCATAAATTATAGATACGTTGGAGACGTATCAGCATCCCCAAGCTTAATTCCTGCTCGTCCTCGAGTAGGTAAATGATAAAAGAAATAATTTATGAAGTGTGAATGCTAGTAGGTGCACAAGTTTGATCAATGATAATTTCGATCACCTTTTCTAGCATCATTATATGTCATAACAGTATCTCATATCATAAAGCTTCTCGTGGTCAAGTAACAAGCTATTCACATGTTAAAGTATAGATCATAAACTTTCTTGAAAACTAACAAACAGTTCTCAGTCATCAAACAATTGCAATTCATCTTATTTTCAGGAAGGGTCTATGTAAGAGCTTTGATTTAGCAAATCCCACATACTCAACTATCATATAGTCTTCCATGATTGCTACCACTCAAAGCATATTTTTAGAACAAATAGCATCCCTCGAACACAGAGAAAGATAGGGGCTTAATGTTTCGCCTCCCAACTTATTTATCATATAGATAATTGTCAACAATAATAATTCATGATCAAATATATTTGAATGGCCATATATGCTTAGATCTTTCTCCACCACATGATGCTTGCCAACTAAAAAGTAGGTTGGAATGAGAAGGAATACTACTGACTCTTGCATAAAAGTAAAAGATAGGCCCTTCGCAGAGGGAAGCAGGGATTTGCAGAGGTGCCAGAGCTCGAAGCTAAAATAGAGATGAAAATAATTTTGAGAGGTATGCTTTCATTGTCAACATAACGACCAAGAGTTCCCAATATCTTCCATACTAGATACATTATAGGCGGTTCCCAAACAGAAAGGTAAAGATTTACTCCCCCTCCACCAACAATCACACTCCACGGCTTGTCCGAAACAACGGGTGCCGTCCAACTATCAACAATCCTGGGGGAGTTTTGTTTAAATTATTTGCGAATTTGTTTTTGATCTTTTGATCATAGGACTGGGCATCCCAGTTACCAGCCATTTTCTCGTGAATGATGAGCGGAGTCCACTCATCGTGAGAATAATCCACCTAGCATGGAAGATACTCACAGCCCCTAGTCGCTACATGAGCAATTCGGGCATACAAAACAGATTATTATTTGAAGGTTTAGAGTTTGGCACATGCAAATTTACTTGGAACGGTAGGCAAATACCGCACATAGGTAGATATGTTGGACACTCATGGAAGGAACTTGGTTCAAGGATTTTGGACGCACAAGCAGTATTCCCTCTTAGTACAGATATTTTGGCTAGCAAAGGATTCTAAATAGCAAGCACCACCTGTTAGAGGATCCATAACAATATAACTTCTATACAAATATACCCAAGCATAACTCATTATGTTGTCTTCCTTGTCCAACTTCAACTAATTTGCTCAGGTTTGAAAATATTTAATGGGGCTCACAATCATAGAAGATGTCCAAGATAGTATATTTATATGTGAAATCTCTCTTCCTTCAATATTCTTTCATGAATTGTTCAAGTGACCAATACAATGTTTGCTAACCTTCAATAAATTTACCACCTCTTCTTCTTATATGTGAAGTCATTACTCCCATGGGATAAGCATATGAAACATATATAATTTCAGATTTATGACATTCAAATCATTCAACCATTTACTCATAGGATATAAGTGAAGCACACGAGTAAATGACAAACTACTCCAAAAAGATATAAGTGAAGATCAATGACTAGTTAAATAATTATGTAGCTATGTGAAGACTCTCTCTCATTTAAGAATTTCAAATCTTGGGATATTATTCAAACAGCAAGCAAAACAAAATAAAACGACATTTCAAGGATAGCACTCATCATGTGAAGAAGCAAAAACTTAGGCTCAACCGATACTAACCGATAATTGTTGAAGAAGAAAGGTGGGATGCCTACCGGGGCATCCGCAAGCTTAGATGCTTGAGACTTCTTGAAATATTATCTTGGTGTGCCTTGGGCATCCCCAAGCTTGAGCTTTTGTGTCTCCTTAATTCCTCTCATATCACAGTTTCCTAAATCTCGAAAGCTTCATCCACACCAAACTCAACAAGAACTCGTGAGATAAGTTAGTATAAACCAATGCAAAAACCTTATCAATTTCTACTGTAACAAATCACTAAAATTATTATTCAACATTGCATACTAAATGCCTCTGCATATTTAATACCCCTATCCTCAAATAGAATCATTAAACAAGCAAACATATGCAAACAATGCAAACATAACAACAATCTGCCAAAACAGTACAGTCTGTAAAGAATGCAAGATTCATCATACTTCCCTAACTCCAAGCATTATGAAATACTACCACACTGTATAATATTTATCAGAGCTCAATATGCAAAAAGTCTCAACATTTTATCATATTCTGACTTTTCTAGTGAATTTTTGCAACATCGGTAAACTTTCTGTTTTGAAACAGCAACATGTATACTTGCAAAATAAGCATGGTAAAGGCTATCCTTGACATTTTTATTGAAAATAGAGATGCAAAACATTATTCTAAATAACAGAAAGCAAATACTAACAAAATAAAATGACGCTCCAAGCAAAACACATATCATGTGGTGAATAAAAATATAGCTCCAAGTAAAGTTACCGATGAACGAAGACGAAAGAGGGGATGCCATCCGGGGCATCCCCAAGCTTAGGATCTTGGTTGTCCTTGAATATTACCTTGGGGGTGCCTTGGGCATCCCAAGCTTAGGCTCTTGCCACTACTTATTCCATAGTCCATCGAATCTTTACCCAAAACTTGAAAACTTCACAACACAAAACTCAACAGAAAACTCGTAAGCTCCGTTAGTATAAGAAAATAAATCATCACTTAGGTACTGTTGTGAACTCATTATAAATTCAAATTGGTGTAATATCTACTGTATTCCAACTTATCTATGGTTCATACCCTCCGGTACTACTCATAGATTCATCAAAATAAGCAAACAACACAATGAAAACAGAATCTGTCAAAAACAGAACAGTCTGTAGCAATCTGATTTGTTCGAATACTTCTGGAACTCCAAAAATTCTGAAATAAATTGGTGGCGTGATGAATTTGTCTATTAATCATCTGAAAAAAGAATCAACCTAAAAGCACTCTCCAGTAAAAAATGGCAGCTAATCTCGTGAGCACAAAAGTTTCAGTTTTTTACAGCAAGACTGCATAGACTTCACCCAAGTCTTCCCAAAGGTTCCACTTGGCACAAACACTAATTAAAAATAAAACCACATCTAAACAGAGGCTAGATGAATTATTTATTACTAAACAGGAGCAAAAGGCAAAGAACAAAAATAAAATTGGGTTGCCTCCCAACAAGCGCTAACGTTTAACGCCCCTAGCTAGGCATGATGATTTCAATGATGCTCACATAAAATATAAGAATTGAAACATAAAGAGAGCATCATGAAGAATATGACTAGCACATTTAAGTCTAACCCACTTCCTATGCATAGGGATTTTGTGAGCAAACAACTTATGGGAACAATAATCAACTAGCATAGGAAGGCAAAACAAGCATAACTTCAAAAATGTCAACACATAGAGAGGAAACTTGATATTATTGCAATATGTAGAAGCATATGATCCTCTCTCATAATAATTTTCAGTAGCATCATGAATGAATTCAACCATATAACCAGCACATAAAGCATTGTTTTCATGATCTACTTGCATAGAAATTCTACTACTCTCCACATAAGCAAATTCATTCTCATCAATAGTAGTGGGAGCAAACTCAACAAAATAACTATCATGTGAAGCATAATCCAATTGAAAAATAAAATCATGATGACAAGTTTCATGGTTATCTTTATTCTTTGTAGCATACGTGTCATCACAATAATCATCATAAATAGGAGGCATGCTTTCATCATAATAAATTTGCTCATCAAAACTTGGGGGACTAAACATATCATCTTCATGAAACATAGCATCCCCAAGCTTGTGGCTTTGCATATCATTAGCATCATGGGTATTCAAAGAATTCATACTAACAACATTGCAATCATGCTCATCATTCAAATATTTAGTGCCAAACATTTTAATGCATTCTTCCTCTAACAATTGAGCACACTTATCGGAATCCTTATTTTCACGGAAGACATTAAAAAGATGAAGCATATGAGGCACCCTCAATTCCATTTTTTTGTAGTTTTCTTTTATAGAATAAACTAGTGATAAAACAAGAAACAAAAAGATTCTATTGCAAGATCTAAAGATATACCTTCAAGCACTCACCTCCCCGGCAACGGCGCCAGAAAAGATCTTGATGTCTACTACGCAACCTTCTTCTTGTAGACGTTGGGCCTCCAGGTGCAGAGGTTTGTAGGACAGTAGCAAATTTCCCTCAAGTGGATGACCTAAGGTTTATCAATCCGTGGGAGGCGTAGGTTGAAGATAGTATCTCTCAAACAACCCTGCAACCAAATAACAAAGAGTCTCTTGTGTCCCCAACACACCCAATACAATGGTAAATTGTATAGGTGCACTAGTTCGGCGAAGAGATGGTGATACAAGTGCAATATGGATGATAGATATGAGTATTTGTAATCTGAAAATATAAAAACAGCAAAGTAACTAATGATAAAAGTGAGCGTAAACGGTATTGCAATGCTAGGAAACAAGGCCTAGGGTTCATACTTTCACTAGTGCAAGTTCTCTCAACAATAATAACATAATTGGATTATATAACTATCCCTCAACATGCAACAAAGAGTCACTCCAAAGTCACTAATAGCGGAGAGCAAACGAAGAGATTATTGTAGGGTACGAAACCACCTCAAAGTTATTCTTTTTGATCGATCTATTCAAGAGTCCGTAGTAAAATAACACGAAGCTATTCTTTCCGTTTGATCTATCCTAGAGTTTGTACTAGAATAACACCTTAAGACACAAATCAACCAAAACCCTAATGTCACCTAGATACTCCAATGTCACCTCAAGTATCTGATACGTCTCCGTCGTATCTATAATTTTTGATTGTTCCATGCCAATATTATACAACTTTCATATACTTTTGGCAACTTTTTATACTATTTTTGGGACTAACATATTGATCCAGTGCCCAGTGCCAGTTCCTGTTTGTTGCATGTTTTATGTTTCGCGGAAACCCCATATCAAACGGAGTCCAAACGGGATAAAAACGGACGGAGAATATTTTTGGAATATTTGTGAAATATGGGAAGAAGAATCAACGCGAGACGATGCCCGAGGGGGCCACGAGGCAGGGGGCGTGCCTGCCCCCCTGGGCGCGCCCCTGACCCTCGGGGGCACCCCGTAGGGCGGTTGCTGCTCTTCTTTGGCCGCAATAAAGCCAATTTTCGGGAAAAAAATCTTCGCGAAGGTTTCAATCCAATCGGAGTTACGGATCTCCGGATATATAAGAAACGGTGAAAGGGCAGAATCCCAGAACGCAGAAACAGAGAGAGACAGAGAGACAGATCCAATCTCGGAAGGGCTCTCGCCCCTCCCACGCCATGGAGACCAAGGACCAGAGGGGAAACCCTTCTCCCATCTAGGGAGGAGTTCAAGGAAGAAGAAGAAGGAGGGGGGCCCTCTCCCCCTCACTTCCGGTGGCGCTGGAGTGCCACCGGGGGCCATCATCATCACCGCAATCTTCACCAACAACTTCACCGCCATCATCACCAACTCTTCCCCCCTCTATGCAGCGGTGTATCCCCTCTTTTACCCGCTGTAATCTCTACTTAAACATGGTGCTCAACGCTATATATTGAGTAGATCCGTTTTGTCCTATGAGTTAATTGATGATCGTGATTGTTTGGAGTTGCATGTTTTATTATTGGTGCTGTCCTATGGTGCTCTCCGTGTCGCGCAAGCGTGAGGGATCCCCGCTGTAGGGTTTGCAATATGTTCATGATTTGCTTATGGTGGGTGGCGTGAGTGAGAGAAGCACATACCCGAGTAAGTAGGTTGTTTGCGTATGGGAATAAAGAGGACTTGATACTTTAATGCTATGGTTGGGTTTTACCTTAATGATCTTTAGTAGTTGCAGACGCTTGCTAGAGTTCCAATCATAAGTGCATATGATCCAAGTAGAGAAAGTATGTTATCTTATGCCTCTCCCTCATATAAAATTGCAATAACGATTACTGGTCTAGTTATCGATTGCCTAGGGACAAATAACTTTCTCGTGACAAAAAGCTCTCTACTAAAACTAATTCAGTTGTGTATTTATCTAAACATCCCCTACTTTTTATTTACGTGCTCTTTATTATCTTGCAAACCTATCCAAAAATACCTACAAAGTACTTCTAGTTTTATACTTGTTCTAGGTAAAGCGAACGTTAAGCGTGCGTAGAGTTGTATCGGTGGTCGATAGAACTTGAGGGAATATTTGTTCTACCTTTAGCTCCTCATTGGGTTCGACACTCTTACTTATCGAAAGAGGCTACAATTGATCCCCTATACTTGTGTGTTATCAAGACCTTTTTCTGGCGCCGTTGCCGGGGAGCAATAGCGTGGGGTGAATATTCTCGTGTGTGCTTGTTTGCTTTATCACTAAGTAATTTTTATTTGCTGTTCTTAGTTGTTCTCTATCTTTAGTTATGGATATGGAACACGAAATACCAAAAAAATTAGGTTTACTTTCTACTCATGGAGATGGGGAACCTCCTAAAACCCTCGATGCTCGTTATGTGATAGATATTATGTACTACTTTGATAATCCTGAGAAAACCCCATTCAATTTGGTAATGGGAGACACGTTGGATCAACGTGAATACTTTAGGGATTATCGCTTGACTCAAAAAGGGAAGCTATTATGGGATCAAATTTATATGTTGAAGTGGTATGCTAGGCAACTATGCTTGAGATATGATTATACTTGTTGCTCTAGGATGAAGGCTCCACACCTTCCCTTTTCATGCAAATTTAATGATAATGAAACCTTGGCTTCTTATGCTAGAGGTATATATGATTACTATGATGTGGAACAAATAGAAGAATTTGTTGCTTTTATGGGTGCTTATGAAATTGAATCTTTGTTCAAAGAGTGTGAAAATCTTTATAATGTTGTTTATAGACCTGAAAATTTAGCTATCCTTAAATATTTCTATGAGAATTATGAATACAATGCCGATATTGATGCATTTATTGAGAAAGTCTCCGCTGTCCAAGAGGAGACTAATATTTTGCAGGAGTCTATGGAAGAAGAAATTGATGAAACTGTGAGCTCATTGGATGAAAAAGATGAGGAGGAGAGCGAAGAACAAAAGGAGGAAGAGCGGATTGATCACCCGTGCCCACCTTCTAATGAGAGTAACTCTTCAACTCATACATTGTTTAATTTCCCTTCGTGCTTACCGAAGGATGATTGCTATGATGACTGTTATGATCCCGTTGATTCTCTTGAAATATCCCTTTTTGATTATGCTTGCTATGCTTGTGGCCAAGATCCTTATGTTAAACATGAAATTGTTGCTATTGCACCCACGCATGATAGTCCTATTATCTTTTTGAATTCTCCCGATTACACTATATCGGAGAAGTTTGCCCTTATTAAGGATTATATTGATGGGTTGCCTTTTACCGTTGCACATGATGATTTTGATAGATATAATATGCATGTGCTTGCTGCTCCTACTTGCAATTATTATGAGAGAGGAACTATATCTCCACCTCTCTATGTTTCCCACACGGTAAAATTGCAAGAAACTGCTTATGCTATGCATTGGCCTTTACTTTGTGTGCATGAATTGTTCTTTTATGACATGCCGATGCATAGGAAGAGAGTTAGACTTCGTTGTTGCATGATATATGTTGCTTTGTGCTCACTACTAAATGCTAAATCATTGTTAATTAAAATTGGCTTTGATATACCTTGGGATCCGGGTGGATACACTACTTGAGCACTATATGCCTAGCTTAATGGCTTTAAAGAAAGCGCTGCCAGGGAGACAACCCGGAAGTTTTAGAGAGTCATTTTTTCTATTGAGTGCTTTTATATAGTTTAAAAACAAAAAAATAAAGAGGGGACTTGTCAAAAAGGAAAGTGAAAGTGAGAGAGACAAGCATTGTTGAAGTGGGAGAGCTCCTTGAACTTTGTTCATGCTCACGGAAACTTTGTGAATCTTAATTACAGAAACTTTTCAATAAAAATAATTATCCCCTTGTACAGTTCCATTGTATTATAAAAATAATGTGCCAAGGTTTGACTTTTGGATGTTAACAATGCTTGTTGGTTTGTACGGTGCAAGACAGAAACTTTGGCTGTAGTGCGGGATTTTTCATTTTTGACTGGAACGTCAAACGGTTCTGAAAATTTTTGCACTGTATTTCTATACAAATTTTTTATTTTTCCTAATTTTGGCAGAATGTTCGAAGTACCAGAAGTATGGTGAATGTTCAGATTGCTACAGACTGTTCTGTTTTAGACAGATTCTATTTTGATGCATAGTTTGCTTGTTTTGATGAAACTATCAATTCCTATCAGTGGATTAAGCCATGGAAAAGTTATATTACAGTAGCTACAATGCAAAAAAAATATGAATTGGTTTGCAACAGTACTTAGAGTAGTGATTTGCTTTATTATACTAACGGATCTTACCGAGTTTGCTGTTGAAGTTTTTTGTGGATGAAGTGTTCGATGATCGAGAAGGTCTCGATGTGAGGAGAAGAAGGAGAGGAAAGAGCTCAAGCTTGGGGATTCCCAAGGCACCCCAAGTAAATATTCAAGGAGACTCAAGCGTCTAAGCTTGGGGATGCCCCGGAAGGCATCCCCTCCTTCTTCAACAAGTATCGGTATGTTTTCGGATTCGTTTCGTTCATGCGATATGTGCAAATCTTGGAGCGTCTTTTTCATTTAGTTTTTATTTTTCTTTTATGCACCATGCTGGTATGAGATAGTCCTTGGTTGATTTATAGAATGCTCTTTTATCTTTTGAGTATGGCTTTATAGAATGCTTCATGTGCTTCACTTATATCATTTGAAGTTTGGATTGCCTGTTTCTCTTCACATAGAAAACTGCCATTTGTAGAATGCTCTTTTGCTTCACTTATATTTGTTAGAGAGTGGGCCTATCTTTTGTAGAAAGAATTAAACTCTCTTGCTTCACTTATATCTATTTAGAGAGATGACAGGAATTGGTCATTCACGTGGTTAGTCATAAAAATCCTACATAAAGCATGTAGATTGCTGAATATGATATGTTTGATTCCTTGCAATAGTTTTGCGATATAAAGGTGGTGATATTAGATTCGTGCTAGTTGAGTAATTGTGAAATTGAGAAATACTTGTGTTGAGGTTTGCAAGTCCCGTAGCATGCACGTATGGTGAACCGTTATGTAACGAAGTTGGAGCATGAGGTATTTATTGATTGTCTTCCTTATGAGTGGCGGTCGGGGACGAGCGATGGTCTTTTCCTACCAATCTATCCCCCTAGGCATGCGTAGTAGTACTTTGCTTCGAGGGCTAATAAACTTTTGCAATAAGTATATGAGTTCTTTATGACTAATGTTGAGTCCATGGATTATACGCACTCTCACCTTTCCATCATTTCTAGCCTCTTCGGTACCGTGCATTGCCCTTTCTCACCTCGAGAGTTGGCGCAAACTTCGCCGGTTGCTACCTCTTGAGCACTGCGTTGGTTTTCCCTTGAAGAGGAAAGGGTGATGCAACAAAGTAGCATAAGTATTTCCCTCAGTTTTTGAGAATCAAGGCATCAATCCAGTAGGAGGCTACGCGCGAGTCCCTCGCGCCTACACAAAACAAATAAATCCTCGCAACCAACGCGATAAGGGGTTGTCAATCCCTACACGGTCACTTACGAGAGTGAGATCTGATAGATATGATAGGATAATATTTTTGGTATTTTTATGATAAAGATGCAAAGTAAAATAAAAGGCAAAGGAAATAACTAAGTGTTGGAAGATTAATATGATGAAGATAGACCCGGGGGCCATAGGTTTCACTAGTGGCTTCTCTCAAGAGCATAAGTATTTTACGGTGGGTGAACAAATTACTGTTGAGCAATTGACAGAATTGAGCATAGTTATGAGAATATCTAGGTATGATCATGTATATAGGCATCACGTCCGAGACAAGTAGACCGACTCCTGCCTGCATCTACTACTATTACTCCACACATCGACCGCTATCCAGCATGCATCTAGAGTATTAAGTTCATAAGAACAGAGTAACGCCTTAAGCAAGATGACATGATGTAGAGGGATAAATTCATGCAATATGATAAAAACCCCATCTTGTTATCCTCGATGGCAACAATACAATACGTGCCTTGCTGCCCCTACTGTCACTGGGAAAGGACACCACAAGATTGAACCCAAAGCTAAGCACTTCTCCCATTGCAAGAAAGATCAATCTAGTAGGCCAAACCAAACTGATAATTCGAAGAGACTTGCAAAGATAACCAATCATACATAAAAGAATTCAGAAGATTCAAATATTGTTCATAGATAAACTTGATCATAAACCCATAATTCATCGGTCTCAACAAACACACCGCAAAAGAAGATTACATTGAATAGATCTCCACGAGAGAGGGGGAGAACATTGTATTGAGATCCAAAAAGAGAGAAGAAGCCATCTAGCTAATAACTATGGACCCGAAGGTCTGAGGTAAACTACTCACACTTCATCGGAGAGGCTATGGTGTTGATGTAGAAGCCCTCCGTGATCGACGCCCTCTCCGGCGGAGCTCCGGAACAGGCCCCAAGATGGGATCTCATGGGTACAGAAGGTTGCGGCGGTGGAATTAGGTTTTTGGCTCCGTATCTGATCGTTTGGGGGTACGTAGGTATATATAGGAGGAAGGAGTACGTCGGTGGAGCAACATGGGGCCCACGAGGGTGGAGGGCGCGCCCAGGGGGTAGGCGCGCCCCCCTACCTCGTGGCTTCCTGGAAGCTTCCTTGACGTAGGGTCCAAGTCTCCTGGATCATGTTCGTTCCGAAAATCACGTCCCGAAGGTTTCATTCCGTTTGGACTCCGTTTGATATTCTTTTTCTGCGAAACTCTGAAATAGGCAAAAAAAACAACAATTCTGGGCTGGGCCTCCGGTTAATAGGTTAGTCCCAAAAATAATATAAAAGTGAATAATAAAGCCCAATAATGTCCAAAACAGAAGATAATATAGCATGGAGCAATCAAAAATTATAGATACGTTGGAGACGTATCAAGCATCCCCAAGCTTAATTCATGCTCGTCCTTGAGTAGGTAAATGATAAAAACAGAATTTTTGATGCGGAGTGCTACTTGGCATAATTTCAATGTAATTCTTCTTAATTGTTGTATGAATATTCAGATCCGAAAGATTCAAGATAAAAGTTCATATGGACATAAAAATAATAATACTTCAAGCATACTAACTAAGCAATTATGTCCTCTCAAAATAGCATGGCCAAAGAAAGTTCATCCCTACAAAATCATATAGTTTAGTCATGCTCCATTTTCGTCACACAAGAATGCTCTCATCATGCACAACCCCGATGACAAGCCAAGCAATTGTTTCATACTTTAGTAATCTCAAACTTTTTCAACCTTCACGCAATACATGAGCGTGAGCCATGTATATAGCACTATGGGTGGAATAGAATATGATGATGGGGGTTATGTGCAGAAGACAAAAAAGGAGAAAGTCTCACATCAACGAGGCTAATCAATGAGCTATGGAGATGCCCATCGATTGATGTTAATGCAAGGAGTAGGGATTGCCATGCAACGGATGCACTAGATCTATAAATATATGAAAGCTCAACAAAAGAAACTAAGTGGGTGTGCATCCAACTTGCTTGCTCACGAAGACCTAGGGCACATGAGGACGCCCATTGTTGGAATATACAAGCCAAGTTCTATAATGAAAAATTCCCACTAGTTATATGAAAGTGACAAAACAAGAGACTCTCTATCATGAAGATTATGGTGCTACTTTGAAGCACAAGTGTGGTAAAAGGATAGTAACATTGTCCCTTCTCTCTTTTTCTCTCATTTTTTTGGGCCTTGTCTTTTTTTATATATTCCTCACTTGGGACAATGCTCTAGAAAATGATGATCATCACACTTCTATTTATTTACAACTCAATGATTACAACTCGATACTAGAACAAAGTATGACTCTATATGAATGCCTCCGGTGGTGTACCGGGATATGCAATGAACCAAGAGTGACATGTATGAAAGAATTATGAACGGTGGCTTTGCCACAAATACTATGTCAACTACATGATCATGCAAAGCAATATGACAATGATGAACGTGTCATGATAAACTGGATGGTGGAAAGTTGCATGGCAATATATCTCGGAATGGCTATGGAAATGCCATAATAGGTAGGTATGGTGGATGTTTTGAGGAAGATATAAGGAGGTTTATGTGTGAAAGAGCGTATCATATGACGGGGTTTGGATGCACCGGAGAAGTTTGCACCAACTCTCAATGTGAGAAAGGGCAATGCACGGTACCGAAGAGGTTAGCAATGATGGAAAGGTGAGAGTGCGTATAATCCATGGACTCAACATTAGTCATAAAGAACTCACATACTTATTGCAAAAATCTACAAGTCATCAAAAACCAAGAACTACGCGCATGCTCCTAGGGGGATAGATTGGTAGGAAAAGACCATCGCTCGTCCCCGACCGCCACTCATAAGGAGGACAATCAAAGAACACCTCATGTTTCAAATTTGTTACATAACGTTTACCATACGTGCATGCTACGGGACTTGCAAACTTCAACACAAGTATTTCTCAAATTCACAACTACCCAGCTAGCACAACTTTAATATTGCTACCTCCATGTCTCAAAACAATCATCAAGCATCAAACTTCTCTTAGTATTCAACACACTCATAAGAAAGTTTTTACTATTCTTGAATACCTAGCATATTAGGATTTTTTAAGAAAATTACCATGCTATTTAAGACTCTCAAAATAATCTAAGTGAAGCATGAGAGATCAATAGTTTCTATAAAACAAATCCACCACCGTGCTCTAAAAGATACAAGTGAAGTACTAGAGCAAAAACTATATAATTCAAAAGATATAAGTGAAGCACATAGAGTATTCTAATAATTTCCGAATCATGTGTGTCTCTCTCAAAATGTGTGTACAGCAAGGATGATTGTGGTAAACTAAAAATCAAAGGCTCAATTCATACAAGACGCTCCAAGCAAAACACATATCATGTGGTGAATAAAAATATAGCTCCAAGTAAAGTTACCGGTGGAAGTAGACGAAAGAGGGGATGCCTTCCGGGGCATCCCCAAGCTTTGGATTTTTGGTGTCCTTAGATTATCTTGGGGGTGCCATGGGCATCCCCAAGCTTAGGCTCTTGCCACTCCTTGTTCCATAATCCATCAAATCTTTCACCCAAAACTTGAAAACTTCACAACACAAAACTCAGCAGAAAATCTCGTGAGCTCCGTTAGCGAAAGAAAACAAAAGATCACTTCAAGGTACTGTAATGAACTCATTCTTTATTTATATTGGTGTTAAACCTACTGTATTCCAACTTCTCTATGGTTTATAAACTATTTTACTAGCCATAGATTCATCAAAATAAGCAAACAACACACGAAAAACAGAATCTGTCAAAAACAGAACAGTCTGTAGTAATCTGTAACTAACGCAAACTTCTGGAACTCCAAAAAATCAGCCAAAATAGGAAGACGTAGAAAATTTGTTTATTGATCAGCAGCAATTCGAATCAATATTTTATCACGTTCTGGTGATTTTTAACAATTGTTTTCGTGAACAGAAAGTTTCTGGAATTCTGCAAGATCAAATAACTATCATCCAAGAAGATCCTATAGGTTTAACTTGGCACAAACACTAATTAAAACATAAAAACAAATCTAACCAGAGGCTAGAACAAATATTTATTCCTAAACAGAAGCAAAAAGCAAAAAACTAAAAATAAAATTGGGTTGCCTCCCAACAAGCGCTATCGTTTAACGCCCCTAGCTAGGCATAATAGCAAGGATAGATCTAGGTATTGCCATCTTTGTTAGGCAATCCATAAGTGGCTCTCATAATAGATTCATAAGGTAATTTTATTTTCTTCCTAGTGAAGTGTTCCATGCCTTTCTTTAATGGAAATTGGAATCTAATATTCCCTTCCTTTATATCAATAATTGCACCAATCGTTCTAAGGAAAGGTCTACCAAGAATAATAGGACATGAAGGATTGCAATCTATATCAAGAACGATAAAATCTACGGGCACATAGTTCCTATTTGCAACAATGAGAACATCATTAATTCTTCCCATAGGTTTCTTAATAGTGGAATCCGCAAGGTGCAAGTTTAAAGAGCAATCGTCAAAATCACGGAAACCTAGCAAATCACACAAGGTTTTTGGAATCGTGGAAACACTAGCACCCAAATCACACAAATCATAGCATTCATGATCTTTAATCTTAATTTTAATAGTAGGTTCCCACTCATCATAAAGTTTTCTAGGGATAGAAACTTCCAACTCAAGTTTTTCTTCATAAGATTGCATCAAAGCATCAACGATATGTTTGGTAAAAGCTTTATTTTGACTATAAGCATGAAGAGAATTTAGCACGGATTGCAACAAGGAAATACAATCTATCAAAGAGCAATTATCATAATTAAATTCCTTGAAATCCAAAATAGTGGGTTTATTAATATCTAGAGTTTTGTTCTCTTCAATCCCACTTTTATCAATTTTAGCATCAAGATCTAAAAACTCTGAATTTTTGGAACACCTTCTAGGTAAAGGTGGATCATATTCAGTCCCATCATTATCAAGATTCGTATTGCAAAACAAAGATTTAATTGGGGAAACATCAATAACTTTTAGATCTTCATCTTTATTTTCATAGAAATTTGAAGAACACGCTTTCATAAAGCAATCTTTCTTAGCACGCATCCTAGCGGTTCTTTCTTTGCACTCATCAATGGAAATTCTCATGGCTTTGAGAGACTCATTGATATCATGCTTAGGAGGAATAGATCTCAGTTTTAAAGAATCAACATCAAGAGAAATTCTATCAACGTTCCTAGCCAATTCATCAACTTTAAGCAATTTCTCTTCAAGCAAAGCATTGAAATTCTTTTACGAATTCATAAATTCCTTAACACTAGTCTCAAATTCAGAGCATCTTATTAAAATTTCCATAAGAGTTGTTGTAGGAATTACCATAATTATTAGAGGAATTACTAGGATAAGGCCTAGGATTAAAGTTTCCTCTATACGCGTTGTTACCAAAATTATTCCTACCAACAAAATTCACATCCATAGATTCATTATTATTCTCAATCAAAGTAGACAAAGGCATATCATTAGGATCAGAAGAAACATTCTTACTAGCAAATAATTTCATAAGTTCATCCATCTTTCCACTCAAAACATTAATTTCTTCTATCGCATGCACTTTTTTATTAGTGGATCTTTCAGTGTGCCATTGAGAATAATTAACCATAATATTATCTAGGAGTTTAGTAGCTTCTCCTAAAGTGATTTCCATAAAAGTGCCTCCTGCGGCCGAATCTAAAAGATTTCTAGAAGTAAAATTCAATCCGGCATAAATTTTTTGTATAATCATCCACAAATTCAAACCATGAGTAGGGCAATTACGTATCATTAATTTCATCCTCTCCCAAGCTTGTGCAACATGTTCATGATCAAGTTGCTTAAAATTCATAATATCGTTTCTAAGAGAGATAATCTTAGCGGGAGGAAAATATTTAGAGATAAAAGCATCTTTGCACTTATTCCAAGAATCAATACTATTTTTAGGCAAAGACGAAAACCAAGCTTTAGTACGATCTCTAAGCGAAAAAGGAAATAGATTCAATTTCACAATATCATTGTCAACATCTTTCTTCTTTTGCATATCACACAAATCAACGAAGCTATTTAGATGAGTAGCGGCATCTTCACTAGGAAGGCCGGCGAATTGATCTTTCATAACAAGATTCAACAAAGCAGCATTGATTTCACAAGATTCAGTATCGGTAAGAGGAGCAATCGGAGTGCTAAGGAAATCATTATTGTTGGTATTGGTAAAGTCACATAATTTGGTATTATCTTGAGCCATCGTGACAAGCAAGCAATCCAACACACGAGCAAACAAGAGACGAGCAAAAAGAGGCAAACGGAAAAGAGAGGGCGAATAAAACGGCAAGGGTGAAGTGGGGGAGAGGAAAACGAGAGGCAAATGACAAATAATGTAATGCGGGAGATAAGGGTTTGTGATGGGTACTTGGTATGTTGACTTTTGTGTAGACCTCCCCGGCAACGACACAAGAAATCCTTCTTGCTACCTCTTGAGCACTGCGTTGGTTTTCACTTGAAGAGGAAAGGGTGATGCAGCAAAGTAGCGTAAGTATTTCCCTCAGTTTTTTGAGAACCAAGGAATCAATCCAGTAGGAGGCTACGCGTGAGTCCCTCGCACCTACACAAATCAAATAAATCCTCGCAACCAACGCGATAAGGGGTTGTCAATCCCTACACGGTCACTTACGAGAGTGAGATCTAATAGATATGATAGGATAATATTTTTGGTATTTTTATGATAAAGATGCAAAATAAAATAAAAGGCAAAGGAAATAACTAAGTGTTGGAAGATTAATATGATGAAGATAGACCCGGGGGCCATAGGTTTCACTAGTGGCTTCTCTCAAGAGCATAAGTATTTTACGGTGGGTGAACAAATTACTGTTGAGCAATTGACAGAATTGAGCATAGTTATGAGAATATCTAGGTATGATCATGTATATAGGCATCACGTCCGAGACAAGTAGACCGACTCCTGCCTGCATCTACTACTATTACTCCACACATCGACCGCTATCCAGCATGCATCTAGAGTATTAAGTTCATAAGAACAGAGTAACACCTTAAGCAAGATGACATGATGTAGAGGGATAAATTCATGCAATATGATAAAAACCCCATCTTGTTATCCTCGATGGCAACAATACAATACGTGCCTTGCTGCCCCTACTGTCACTGGGAAAGGACACCGCAAGATTGAACCCAAAGCTAAGCACTTCTCCCATTGCAAGAAAGATCAATCTAGTAGGCCAAACCAAACTGATAATTCGAAGAGACTTGCAAAGATAACCAATCATACATAAAAGAATTCAGAAGATTCAAATATTGTTCATAGATAAACTTGATCATAAACCCACAATTCATCGGTCTCAACAAACACACCGCAAAAGAAGATTACAACGAATAGATCTCCACGAGAGAGGGGGAGAACATTGTATTGAGATCCAAAAAGAGAGAAGAAGCCATCTAGCTAATAACTATGGACCCGAAGGTCTAAGGTAAACTACTCACACTTCATCGGAGAGGCTATGGTATTGATGTAGAAGCCCTCCGTGATCGATGCCCTCTCCGGCGGAGCTCCGGAACAAGCCCCAAGATGGGATCTTGTGGGTACAGAAGGTTGCGGCGGTGGAATTAGGTTTTTGGCCCCGTATCTGATCGTTTGGGGGTACGTAGGTATATATAGGAGGAAGGAGTACGTCGGTGGAGCAACATGGGGCCCACGAGGGTGGAGGGCGCGCCCAGGGGGGTAGGCGCGCCCCCTACCTCGTGGCTTCCTGGAAGCTTCCTTGACGTAGGGTCCAAGTCTCCTGGATCATGTTCGTTCCGAAAATCACGTTCCCGAAGGTTTCATTCCGTTTGGACTCCGTTTGATATTCTTTTTCTGCGAAACTCTGAAATAGGCTTAAAAACAGCAATTCTGGGCTGGGCCTCCGGTTAATAGGTTAGTCCCAAAAATAATATAAAAGTGAATAATAAAGCCCAATAATGTCCAAAACAGAAGATAATATAGCATGGAGCAATCAAAAATTATAGATACGTTGGAGACGTATCACCGGTGCATCCAAACCCCGTGATACGATACGCTCTATCACAGATAAACCTCCTTATATCTTCCTCAAAACAGCCACCATACCTACCTATCATGGCATTTCCATAGCCATTCCGAGATATATTTCCATGCAACTTCCATCATCATCATATACATGACTTGAGCATTTATTGTCATATTGCTTTGCATGATCATAAGATAGCTGGCATGATGTTTTCATGGCTTGTCCGTTTTTTGATGTCATTGCTACGCTAGATCATTGCACATCCCGGTACATGATGTCTACTACACAACCTTCTTCTTGTAGACGTTGTTGGGCCTCCAAGTGCAGAGGTTTGTAGGACAATAGCAAATTTCCCTCAAGTGGATGACCTAAGGTTTATCAATCCGTGGGAGGCGTAGGATGAAGATGGTCTCTCTCAAGCAACCCTGCAACCAAATAACAAAGAGTCTCTTGTGTCCCCAACACACCCAATACAATGGTAAATTGTATAGGTGCACTAGTTCGGTGAAGAGATGGTGATACAAGTGCAATATGGATGGTAGATATAAGTTTTTGTAATATGAAAATATAAAAACAGCAAGGTAGCAAGCGATAAAAGTGAGCAAAAAGGTATTGCAATGCTTCGAAACAAGGCCTAGGGTTCATACTTTCACTAGTGCAAGTTCTCTCAACAATGATGACATAATTAGATCATATAACAATCCCTCAACATGCAACAAAGAGTCACTCCAAAGTCACTAATAGCGGAGAACAAACGAATATATTATTGTAGGGTACGAAACCACCTCAAAGTTGTTATTTCTGATCGATCTATTCAAGAGTCCGTAGTAAAATAACACGAAGCTATTCTTTAAGTTCGATCTATCCTAGAGTTCATACTAGAATAACACCTTATGACGCAAATCAACCACAACCCTAATGTCACCTAGATACTCCAATGTCACCTCAAGTATCAGTGGGTATGATTATACGATATGCATCACACAATCTCAGATTCATCTATTCAACCAACACAAAGAACTTCAAAGAGTGCCCCAAAGTTTGTACCGGAGAGTCAGGACGAAAACGTGTGCCAACCCCTATGCATAAGTTCACAAGGTCACTGAACCCGCAAGTTGATCACCAAAACATACATCAAGTAGATCACGTGAATATCCCATTGTCACCACAGATAAGAACATGCAAGACATACATCAAGTGTTCTCAAATCCTTAAAGACTCAATCTGATAAGATAACTTCAAAGGGAAAACTCAATCCATTACAAGAGATTAGAGGGGGAGAAACATCATAAGATCCAACTATAATAGCAAAGCTCGCGATACATCAAGATCGTACCACCTCAAGAACACGAGAGAGAGAGAGAGATGAAACACATAGCTACTGGTACATACCCTTAGCCCTGAGGGTGAACTACTCCCTCCTCGTCATGGAGAGCGCCGGGATGATGAAGATGGCCACCGGTGAGGGATCCCCCCTTCGGCAGGGTGCCAGAACAGGGTCCCGATTGGTTTTTCGTGGCTACAGAGGCTTGCGGCGGTGGAACTCTCGATCTATTCTGTTCCCCGATGGTTTTAGGGTATATTGATATATATAGGCGGAAGAAGTCGGTCAGGGGAGCCACGAGGGGCCCACAAGGGTGGAGGGCGCGCCCAGGGGGGTGGGCGCGCCCCCTGCCTCGTGCCTTCCTCGTTGCTTCCCTTACGTGCACTCCAAGTCCCCTAGATTGCTTCCGTTCCAAAAATAACTCTCACGAAGGTTTCATTCTGTTTGATATTCCTTTTCTGCGAAACACTGAAACAAGGGAAAAAATAGAAACTGGCACTGGCCTCTGGATTAATAAGTTAGTCCCAAAAATAATATAAAAGTGCATAGTAAAGCCCATTAAACATCCAAGATGGATAATATAATAGCATGAATACTTCATAAATTATAGATATGTTGGAGACGTATCAGCTCCCCAAGCTTAATTCTTGCTCATCCTCGAGTAGGTAAATGATAAAAGAAATAATTTATGAAGTGTGAATGCTAGCAGGTGCACAAGTTTGATCAATGATAATTTCAATCACCTTTTCTAGCATCATTATATATCAACAGTAGCTCAACTCATAGGACTTCTTATGATCAAGTAACAAGCTATTCACATGTTAAAGTATAGATCATAAACTTTCTTGAAAACCAACAAACCGTGTTATTAGTCATCAAACAATTACAATTCATCTTATTTTCAGGAAGAGTCTATGTCAGAGCTTTGATTTAGCAAACTCCACATACTCAACTATCATTTAGTCTTTCACAATTGCTAACACTCACGCGATATTTATGGGTCCAAAGTTTTAATCAGACACAGAGAAAGATAGGGGCTTATAGATTCGCCTCCCAACCTTTTACCTCAAGGATAATGTCAACAATAATAGTTCATGATGCCTTACATCCAATTGGATATATATATATATATATATATATATATATATATATCAGAATCTTTCCAACACAAGGTGCTTGCCAAAGGATAAAGTGTAAAAAGGGAAGGTGAAGATCACCATGACTCTTGCATAAGGTAAAAGACAATAATAAAAGATAGGCCCTTTGCAGAGGGAAGTAGAGGTTGCCATGCGCTTTTATAATTGGATGCACAAAATCTTAACGCGAGGGAACGTCACTTTATATTGCCACTTGTGATAGGGACCTTTATTATGCAGTCCGTCGCTTTTATTTCTTCCATATCACAATGATCGTATAAAGCTTATTTTCTCCACACTAAAAGATCATACATATTTAGAGAGCAATTTTTATTGCATGCACCGATGACAACTTACTTGAAGGATCTTACTCAGTCCATAGGTAGGTATGGTGGACTCTCATGGCAATACTGGTTTAAGGGATGTTTGGAAGCACAAGTAGTATCTCTACTTGGTGCAAATAATTTGGCTAGCATGAGGGGGAAAGGCAAGCTCAACGTGTTGGGCGATCCATGACAATATACTTTATTTCGGATATAAGAAAACATAACCCATTACGTTGTCTTCCTTGTAAAACATCAACCTAATAGCATGTCATATTTTAATGAGTGCTCACAATTGCAAAAGATGTCCAAGATAGTATATTTATATGTGAAATCTCTCTTCCTTCAATATTCTTTCATGAATTGTTCAAGTGACCAATACAATGTTTGCTAACCTTCAATAAATTTACCACCTCTACTTCTTATATGTGAAGTCATTACTACCCATGGAATAAGCATATGAAACATATATAATTTCAGATTTATGATATTCAATTCATTCAACCATTTACTCATAGGATATAAGTGAAGCACACGAGTAAATGACAAACTACTCCAAAAAGATATAAGTGAAGATCAATGAGTAGTTAAATAATTATGTAGCTATGTGAAGACTCTCTAACATTTAAGAATTTCAGATCTTGGGATTTTATTCAAACAGCAAGAAAAGCTAAAGAAAATAAAATGACGCTCCAAGCAAAACACATATCAATTGGTGAATAAAAATATAGCTCCAAGTAAAGTTACGGATGAACGAAGACGAAGGAGGGGATGCCTTCCGGGGCATCCCCAAGCTTAGGCTCTTGGTTGTCCTTGAATATTACCTTGGGGTGACTTGGGCATCCCCAAGCTTAGGCTCTGGCCACTCCTTATTCCATAGTCCATCGAATCTTTACCCAAAACTTGAAAACTTCACAACACAAAACTCAACAGAAAACTCCGTTAGCGAAAGAAAACAAAAAACACTTCAAGGTACTTTAATGAACTCATTCTTTATTTGTATTGGTGTTAAATCTACTGTATTCCAACTTCTCTATGGTTTATAAACTATTTTACTAGCCATAGATTCATCAAAATAAGCAAACAACACACGAAAAATACAATCTGTCAAAAACAGAACAGTCTGTAGTAATCTGTATCAAACGTATACTTCTGGAACTCCCAAAATTCTCAAATAAATTGGTGGACCTGAGGAATTTGTCTAGTAATCATCTGCAAAAAGAATCAACTAAATAGCACTCTCCAGTAAAAAGTTTTAGCTAATATCGTGAGCGCTAAAGTTTCTGTTTTTTAGAGCATGATCATAAAGACTTCACCCAAGTCTTCCCAAAGGTTCTACTTGGCACAAACACTAATTAAAACACAAAACCACATCTAAACAGAAGCTATATGGATTATTTATTCCTAAACAGAACCAAAAAGCAAGAAACTAAAATAAAATTGGGTTTCCTCCCAACAAGCGCTAACGTTTAACGCCCCTAGCTAGGCATGATGATTTCAATGATGCTCACATAAAAGATAAGAATTGAAACATAAAGAGAGCATCATGAAGAATATGACTAGCATATTTAAGTCTAACCCACTTCCTATGCATAGGGATTTTGTGAGCAAAAAGCTTATGGGAACAATAATCATCTAGCATAGGAAGGAAAAACAAG
The DNA here is from genome assembly GCF_002575655.3 of Aegilops tauschii subsp. strangulata. Classification (NCBI taxonomy): domain Eukaryota; kingdom Viridiplantae; phylum Streptophyta; class Magnoliopsida; order Poales; family Poaceae; genus Aegilops; species Aegilops tauschii. The sequence goes on from NC_053039.3 coordinate 9,559,512, forward strand.
CATAGCTTCAAGATTTTCAACACATAGAGAGGAAACATGATATTATTGCAATTCCTACAAGCATATGTTCCTCCCTCATAATAATTTTCAGTAGCATCATGAATGAATTCAACCATATAACCAACACATAAAGCATTCTTTTCATGATCTACTTGCATAGAAATTTTACAACTCTCCACATAAGCAAATTTATTCTCATCAATAGTAGTGGGAGAAAACTCAACAAAATAACTATCATGTGATTGAAAATTAAAATCAAGATGATAAGTTTCATGGTTGTCATTATTCTTTATAGCATATGTGTCATCACAATAATCATCATAGATAGGAGGCATGCTTTCATCATGGTAAATTTGCTCATCAAAGCTTGGGGGACAAAAAAATATCATCTTCATCAAACATAGCTTCCCCAAGCTTGTGGCTTTGCATATCATTAGCATCATGGGTATTCAAAGAATTCATACTAACTGTGACGCCCGGATAATTAAGCTACCGTAATTCCCTGCTAATGAGGCCACGTCACCACGATTACTGTTGCTAATCTCATGATGATTCAAATCTCGTTCAAAGTCAAATTCAAAATCAAGTCAAACAAATAAGGTTTTCAAAAGTTAAAACTAAAATGTTCAAGATGGGTCAAATACATCATGAGTAATTATGGTGGAGAAACCACATTTTGATAAAATAGTTAGATGCTCAAAAATAAACAAACAATAACAAAAACAAATAAATAAATGCTTTTTTCAATTAATAAAATATTAACTAAGTTATTTAATTTCCCAAAACTATTGGGGCAGTGGCATGTTTATTAAAACTAAATTAGGTACAACTTTGGTATTTTACAAAACTATAATAAAATAAAAAACTAAAAGAAAACAGAAAAGAAATAAAAGGAAAATAAAAACCAAAGAAAAGAAAGGCAAAGCCCCCTCCCCCTGGGCCATTCGGCCCAACTGGGCATCCAGGCCACCAGGAGGCCCACCCCATTCCCCCTTATCTCCCCAAGCGACCGAACCCTAGCTGCCCACGCCCCCACTCCCCCCCGCAGCCCTCCCTCTCCCCCCGATCTGGATCGGGGCGCAAAATGCCTGACCTCGCTGCCCCACAACTCCTCCCTCCATCCTCGTCCTTTGGCCTTGACCTTCGCCGCCCCAATAGCCAAGTCCGGCTGGCCTTCACCGCCCCTTCACGTTCCCCGACGGATCCGACTGCATCCACGTCATCCCCGGCGCCAAGTCCGTCCTCCTATGCTGCCTCGCTGCCTGAGGAGCACCAAGTTGCCGCCTGGAGCTCCATCCTGAAGCTCGCTGCCGCCGCCTCCCCGACCTCGTCGGGATTCGCGCCGCTGGCCTCGTTGCCTCAAGCACCACCACGAGCCCGCTGCCATCCCTACAGCTCCATTGTGAGACACCGTCCGTTTTCCCCCTCCCCTTGCTCGTTTTGGTCATCCCTGGCATCGTTTTCCGAGAGGCTGAGCTCCAGCCGCCGCCTGCCGTCAGCGTTCCCGGCCCCTGGTGACAGTCACGACCACCGTCCGACGCGACACCTCCCACGCTGTCGGACACGCCCAACTACGTGCCCGTTCGTGGCCGGTGGGGTGATTCCGGTGAGGTCCCGCGTGGCGCCGCCGTGTTCTGCATCACCGGTGTGGCCGGCCGTTCGAGCCGTCCCATGGGCCACCGATAGGTGGACCCCACGGGATTAGCCGCTAAGCTAGACTCTAATCCACCACCCATGTGTAAGTGACAAACAGGACCCACACCTAATTAATCATGGGCATAATTAGCAGACTAATTAAACTAATCTTGACGGCCACTAACGGTGATCCATGCGACTGTAGCAATTAGGTTTAACTCTAACAAAATCTGTTAGCAATTTGACCCATTGACCACTAGGCCCCACCCTTACTAATTAAGTTAATTAGTGTAAATAAACTTTGTTAATATTGCTACTGTCTATGACATATGGCCCCATCTTGACCGGTTTGACCAGTCAAAGTGCTGGCTGTGTATCCCCTAGCCAATGACAGATGGCCCCCACCTGCACTGTTCAATGTTGACCTGGTCCGCTTTGACTGCTGAGTCAGCAGTTGACTAGACCCACCAATTCATTCTCTGACTGGGTATAGTACTGGGTGCACTTAATGAAATAGCTATTTAATAACTCGAGTTTAATTAAATGCAGTAATGTCAGAAATTTATTAAATCCTTATAAATTAATATAAAATAAACCGTAACCCGGATGAAAAAACTTTGTACATGAAAGTTGCTCAGAACGACGAGACGAATCCGAATACGTAGCCCGTTCATCCGCCACACATCCCTAGCATAGCGAATATGCAACTTTCCCCCTCCAGTTCATCTGTGCGAAAACGTGAAACACCGGGGATACTTCCCGGATGTTTTCCCCCTTCGCCGGTATCACCTATCCCTGCGTTAGATCACCCCTGGCACCGCGTATGGCCTTGTTATATTTTGTGATGCTTTGTTTGCTCCGTATTTACTGTTTCTTCCCCCCTCTTCTTCTCCGGTAGAGCCCGAGACCGGCGCTGATGCCACTGAGTACGACTACATCACCGACTCCTCCTTCTTGCCAGAGCAACGAGGCAAGCCCCCCCCTTGATCACAAGATATCGCCTATTCCTTCTCTCTACTGCTTGCATTAGAGTAGCACAACATGTTACTGCTTTCGGTTAATCCTATTCTGCTGCATAGCCTGTCATTGTTGCTACAATTGTTACCCTTACCTGCAATCCTAAATGCTTAGTATAGGATGCTAGTATTCCATCAGTGGCCCTACACTCTTGTCCGTCTGCCATGCTATACTACTAGGCCGTGATCACTTCGGGAGGTGATCACGGGCATATGCTATATACTTTATACTGTAACATTACTTATGATACTGTTCGGAGATGGGGGCTGAAGGGGCAGGTGGCTCCATCCCGGTAGAGGTGGGCCTGGGTTCCCGACGGCCCCCGACTGTTACTTTGTGGCGGAGCGACAGGGCAGGTTGAGACCACCAAGGAGAGAGGTGGGCCTGGCCCTGGTCGGCATCCGCGGTTACTTTAAAATAACATGCTTAACGAGATCTTGGTATTTGATCTGAGTCTGGCCACTGGCCTATACGCACTAACCAACTACACGGGAACAGTTATGGGCACTCGACATCGTGGTATCAGCCGAAGCCTTCTTGACGTCAGCGACTGAGCGGCGCGCGCCGGATTGGACCGTAAGCCTGCTCTTGTATTAAGGGGGCTAGGTCTGCTTCCGGCCGCCCTCACAACATGCAGGTGTGCAATGGGCGATGGGCCCAGACCCCTGCGCCATAGGATTTAGACCGACGTGCTGGCCTCTCTGTTGTGCCTAGGTAGGGCTGCGACATGTTGATCTTTCGAGGCCAGGCATGACCCAGGAAAGTGTGTCCGGCCAAAGGGGATCGAGCGTGTTGGGTTATGTGGTGCACCCCTGCAGGGAAGTTTATCTATTCGAATAGCCGTGTCCCTCGGTAAAAGGACGACCCGGAGTTGCACCTTGACCTTATGACAACTAGAACCGGATACTTAATAAAACACACCCTTCCAAGTGCCAGATATAACCCGGTGATCGTTCTCACACAGGGCGATGAGGGGAGGATCGCTGGGTAGGATTATGCTATGCGATGATACTTGGTGAACTTACCATCTACTCTCTTCTACATGCTGCAAGATGGAGGCTGCCAGAAGCGTAGTCTTCGACAGGACTAGCTATCCCCCTCTTATTCTGGCATTCTGTAGTTCAGTCCACCGATATTGCCCCTTTACACAGATACCCATGCATATGTAGTGTAGATCCTTGCTTGCGACTTTGGATGAGTACTCACGGTTGCTTTTCTCCCTCTTTTCCCCCTTTCCATTCTTCTCGGTTGTCGCAACCAGATGCTGGAGCCCAGGAGCGTGACGTCGCCGTCGACGACGACTCTTACTACAACAGAGGTGCCTACTACTACGTGCAGGCCGCCGCCGACGACCAGGAGTAGTTTAGGAGGATCCCAGGCAGGAGGCCTGCACCTCTTTCGATCTGTATTCCATTTTGTGCTAGCCTTCTTAAGCCAAACTTGTTTAACTTATGTCTGTACTCAGATATTGTTGCTTCCGCTGACTTGTCTATGATCGAGCATTTGTATTCGAGCCCTCGAGGCCCCTGGCTTGTATTATGATGCTTGTAAGACTTATTTATGTTTTTAGAGTTGTGTTGTGATATCTTCCCATGAGTCCCTGATCTTGATCGTACACATTGCGTGCATGATTAGTGTACGATTGAATCGGGGGCGTCAACCAAGAACATCGATAAGTGAATTGATTCCGCGCTCTGATACGATAACTCTAAGTAATTTTCGTTGCTTATGAGTTTAATAATCCTTCAAGTCATTCCTAGCCTGATTGGCCATATCCTTATCGTGCTAAATTTTAACTGTGCTACCTGGTCCTTCTTCCCGGAGCACAATTTTTGACGATGAGCTAAGCTTACGTCGATCTTCCTCATCATAGCATTTCGCTTTGAACAGCAAGCTTGGTTTGGAGTTTGTGTCGTACCCTTGGTTCCATTAACCTATCGCTTCATCATTACTTTGACTTGATGTCATCGCCGATCGATTACATCTTCGTGGAGCCTCTCGACAAAATTTGCCGTGAACATCATCAACATTTTGACTCCTTCCAGGATATCAATCGATTTCATGATGGTAAGTACCATACTCATCCCTTGGTAATTTGAGTTACCATCGTCAACATCTTTACCTTCTTTTCATCACAAACTTGTTCATGTTATGGATGCAACTTGCTATCCAGTTTGTATTATGTTCTATCTTGAAGTATTATTGTCCTTTATGTCAAGGATGTTGCAAGGATTGCTCCACCTCCTAAGAATTCTTGGTATAGTGATACTTTTCGCCATCACCATTGTTTCTTGGTCCCCGTGTTGAATTTAACCGGGATACCAACAAGTGGACGATGCTGCTTGGATTCTATACTTCTAGCAGCCCTATTGCTTTGAAGTTAATGGTCGACAGTTCGTTCTTAGACTATTGATTATTGAATCACCATTCTAACATTGATCATGCAACCTAAGGCCATATTTCAGGCGCACCTTTCAACCAATGTTTATTTGTGTATGTTTTTCCTCGAGCATACATCATTATATCAATTGATATGACAAATGTTATCTCCTTGTTCACATCATTGTGGAAATCCATCTTTTGGAAATCTCGATGATATGTCGCTGAGTCCATCAGCCACCTCCTCCTCCTCTCCTTGGTTTAATGATGAACTATGGTTTCGGAACTTGCTCCCATGGTTCATTTCCCGAGAATCTTAAAATGTCCTTGCTTTAGTTTGTGTTACACCTTTTCTTCTCGGGCATCCTGAGTCTGAGGTATCCTGACACCAACCAGATATGAAACTCTGTTAGATATGATGGTTGGAACATTTTCCAAGAGTCATAGCATTGGTCTTTCTATAACCCAATAAGGTGATGTCATGCCTAGCACACCTGGTTGGAGGACCTATTGCAAGACTTATTCTACAAGTTGTTCCTGATGGATCCTTGCTGTATCCAAAGTCTGACCTTTGCTTGAATACCTTGTCAATGCTATCTCGAAGCATGTCACGGGTACTCCGATTTTCAATAAGAACATTTGAAGCACAATGCTAAATTTTCTTTATCTATTATCCAAACACCGTTGTATGGGTAATGTCATGAAGTTTCTCTCCCCTTACCTAAAGGGTTTTCTACTTTATATCCTGTCATGGATATCATGCCCTACTTGTCCGTGGGAAGGGTCTACCCCTGGTATATGTGTCAAACACATTTTCCTTTCCATTGTTCTGTTTGATCTGATGATCACATTTTCCTTTCCATTGATTTGTTTAACCTTCCTTGTGATCTAAGCAGTAATATCCTCCTGCTTTTGTAAACACCTCGGTGTACAATTCTGTCAGAAAGACCCTGTTACTTTTGTTGATGACATTCCGGTAACCACCGACGGACGAGAACCTTGCCTACTGGTCCGCCTCGTTCAACGAGCAGGAAAATGGTTCTCTTCGTCCCTCACCCTTGGTACCGATGTTGTTGCCAACATAACCGACAGACTATCCTCTAACATGCCTTGCTTACATGATCGTGCAAGATGTCACTGACCTTCCCACTTTTAACCACATGGTGGGCCCATAACCCACAGTTCCACGGGATCGAAACCTGACTCTCCTGTACCCCTTGTTGACAAAGTTACCCCTTGCTCTTGGTTTCGTAGGTAATTTGTGAGCCACCTTCCTAGTGCTCTATTCTGGTATCAAACGCAATACTTACTCTCGCTGCTCTGAACCCCTTTTCCTCTCTGGTTCAGACTTCGAGCAACTATCTATCCGCTTGGAACCTCTTATTGTACCTTCGTACCTTACTCTCGATGTATTTTATATGTTCAACTCGAGAGATACTCATGTGTTCATTCCTGGGATAACCCCAAATGAGTTCCCCTTACACCATTCTATCGTTTTAGAGCAGCCCCTTACCTATTTGTAAGTACGGCGGTATTTTCCGAAGAAAGGAGGACGACTTCATCATGATGACCTGGAGCAGAGGAATGAAGGCATCAACGTAATGGATTGACCTCTTCGAGAAGAGCAACCAACACCGAGAAGACCCGTTGGAATTTCGTAACCAAATCCCTTCCCCATTACTCCCGCTCCTAAATCTCGGGACGAGATTTCTTGTAGTGGAGGAGAATTGTGACGCCCGGATAATTAAGCTACAGTAATTCCCTGCTAATGAGGCCACATCACCACGATTACTATTGCTAATCTCATGATTCAAATCTCGTTCAAAGTCAAATTCAAAATCAAGTCAAACAAATAAGGTTTTCAAAAGTTAAAACTAAAATGTTCAAGATGGGTCAAATAAATCATGAGTAATTATGGTGGAGAAACCACATTTTGATAAAATAGTTAGATGCTCAAAAATAAACAAAACAATAACAAAAACAAATAAATAAATGTCTTTTTCAATTAATAAAATATTAACTAAGTTATTTAATTTCCCAAAACTATTGGGGCAGTGGCATGTTTATTAAAACTAAATTAGGTACAACTTTGGTATTTTACAAAACTATAATAAAATAAAAAACTAAAAGAAAACAGAAAAGAAATAAAAGGAAAATAGAAACCAAAGGAAAGAAAGGCAAAGCCCCCTCCCCCTGGGCCATTTGGCCCAACTGGGCATCCAGGCCACCAGGAGGCCCACCCCATTCCCCCTTATCTCCCTGAGCGACCGAACCCTTCCTGCCCATGCCCCCACTCCCCCAGCAGCCCTCCCTCTCCCCCCGATCTAGATCGGGGCGCAAAATGCGTGATGTTGCCGCCCCATAACTCCTCCCTCCATCCTCGTCCTTTGGCCCTGACCTCCGCCGCCCCAACGGCCAAGTCCGGCTGGCCTTCGCCGCCCCTTCACGTTCCCCGACGGATCCGACTGCATCCACGTCATCCCCGGCGCCAAGTCCGTCCTCCTATGCCGCCTTGCTGCCCGAGGAGCACCAAGTCGCCGCCTGGAGCTCCGTCCTGAAGCTCGCTGCTGCCGCCTCCCCGACCTCGTCGGGATTCGCACCGCCGTCGCAACTTCCGCCCTGGCCTCGTTGCCTCAAGCACCACCACGAGCCCACTGCCATCCCTACAGCTCCACTGTGAGCTGCCATCCATTTCCCCCCTCCCCTTGCTCATTTTGGTCGTCCCTGGCGTCGTTTTCCGAGAGGCTGAGCTCCGGCCGCTGCCTGCCGTCAGCGTTCCTGGCCCCCCGGTGACAGTCACGACCACCGTCCGACGCGACACCTCCACGCTGTCGGACGCGCCCAACCACGTGCCCGTTCGTGGCCGGAGGGGTGATTCCGGCGAGGTCCCGCGTGGCGCCGCCGTGTTCTGCCTCACCGGTGTGGCCGGTCGTTCGAGCCGTCCCATGGGCCACCAATAGGTGGACCCCGCGGGATTAGCCGCTAAGCTAGACTCTAATCCACCACCCATGTGTAAGTGACAAACAGGACCCACACCTAATTAATCATGGGCATAATTAGCAGACTAATTAAACTAATCTTGATGGCCACTAACGGTGATCCATGCGACTGTAGCGATTAGGTTTAACTCTAACAAAATCTGTTAGCAATTTGACCCATTGACCACTAGGCCCCACCCTTACTAATTAAGTTAATTAGTTTAAATAAACTTTGTTAATATTGCTACTGTCTATGACATGTGGCCCCATCTTGACCGGTTTGACCAATCAAAGTGCTCGCTGTGTATCCCCTAGCCAATGACAGATGGCCCCCACCTGCACTGTTCAATGTTGACCTGGTCCGCTTTGACTGCTGAGTCAGCAGTTGACTGGACCCACCAGTCAGTCCCTAACTGGGTATAGTACTGGGTGCACTTAACGAAATAGCTATTTAATAACTCGAGTTTAATTAAATGCAGTAATGTCAAAATTGATTAAATCCTTATAAATTAATATAAAATAAACCGTAACTCGGATGAAAAAACTTTGTACATGAAAGTTGCTCAGAACGACGAGACGAATCCGAATACGTATCCCGTTCATCCGCCACACATCCCTAGCATAGAGAATATGCAACTTTCCCCCTCCGGTTCATCTGTGCGAAAACGCGAAACACCGGGGATACTTTCCCGGATGTTTTCCCCCTTCGCCGGTATCACCTATCCCTGCGTTAGATCACCCCTGGCATTGCGTATGGCCTTGTTATATTTTGTGATGCTTTGTTTGCTCCGTATTTACTGTTTCTTCCCCCCTCTTCTTCTCCGGTAGAGCCCGAGACCGGCGCTGATGCCACTGAGTACGACTACATCACTGACTCCTCCTTCTTGCCAGAGCAACCAGGCAAGCCCCCCCTTTGATCACAAGATATCGCCTATTCCTTCTCTCTACTGCTTGCATTAGAGTAGCGCAGCATGTTACTGCTTTAGGTTAATCCTATTCTGCTGCATAGCCTGTCATTGTTGCTACAGTTGTTACCCTTACCTGCAATCCTAAATGCTTAGTATAGGATGCTAGTATTCCATCAGTGGCCCTACACTCTTGTCCGTCTGCCATGCTATACTACTGGGCCGTGATCACTTCGGGAGGTGATCACGGGCATATGCTATATACTTTATACTGTAACATTACTTATGATACTGTTCGGAGATGGGGGCTGAAGGGGCAGGTGGCTCCATCCCGGTAGAGGTGGGCCTGGGTTCCCGACGGCCCCCGACTGTTACTTTGTGGCGGAGCGACAGGGCAGGTTGAGACCACCAAGGAGAGAGGTGGGCCTGGCCCTGGTCGGCATCCGCGGTTACTTTAAAATAACATGCTTAACGAGATCTTCGTATTTGATCTGAGTCTGGCCACTGGCCTATACGCACTAACCAACTACACGGGAACAGTTATGGGCACTCGACGTCGTGGTATCAGCCGAAGCCTTCTTGACGTCAGCGACTGAGCGGCGCGCGCCGGATTGGACCGTAAGCCTGCTCTTGTATTAAGGGGGCTAGGTCTGCTTCCGGCCGCCCTCACAACATGCAGGTGTGCAATGGGCGATGGGCCCAGACCCCTGCGCCATAGGATTTAGACCGGCGTGCTGGCCTCTCTGTTGTGCCTAGGTGGGGCTGCGACATGTTGATCTTCCGAGGCCAGGCATGACCCAGGAAAGTGTGTCCGGCCAAAGGGGATCGAGCGTGTTGGGTTATGTGGTGCACCCCTGCAGGGAAGTTTATCTATTCGAATAGCCGTGTCCCTCGGTAAAAGGACGACCCGGAGTTGCACCTTGACCTTATGACAACTAGAACCGGATACTTAATAAAACACACCCTTCCAAGTGCCAGATATAACCCGGTGATCGTTCTCACACAGGGCGATGAGGGGAGGATCGCTGGGTAGGATTATGCTATGCGATGATACTTGGTGAACTTACCATCTACTCTCTTCTACATGCTGCAAGATGGAGGCTGCCAGAAGCGTAGTCTTCGACAGGACTAGCTATCCCCCTCTTATTCTTGAATTCTGCAGTTCAGTCCACCGATATTGCCCCTTTACACAGATACCCATGCATATGTAGTGTAGATCCTTGCTTGCGAGTACTTTGGATGAGTACTCACGGTTGCCTTTCTCCCTCTTTTCCCCCTTTCCATTCTTCTCGGTTGTCGCAACCAGATGCTGGAGCCCAGGAGCGTGACATCGCCATCGACGACGACTCTTACTACAAGAAAGGTGCCTACTACTACGTGCAGGCCGCTGACGACGACCAGGAGTAGTTTTGGAGGATCCCAGGCAGGAGGTCTGCCCCTCTTTCGATCTGTATCCCAGTTTGTGCTAGCCTTCTTAAGGCAAACTTGTTTAACTTATGTCTGTACTAAGATATTGTTGCTTCCACTGACTCGTCTATGATCGAGCATTTGTATTCGAGCCCTCGAGGCCCCTGGCTTGTATTATGATGCTTGTAAGACTTATTTATGTTTTTAGAGTTGTGTTGTGATATCTTCCCGTGAGTCCCTGATCTTGATCGTACACGTTGCGTGCATGATTAGTGTACGATTGAATCGGGGGCGTCACACTAACAACATTGCAATCATGCTCATCATTCAAATATTTAGTGCCAAACATTCTAATGCATTCTTCTTCTAGCACTAGAGCACAATTTTCCTTCCCATCATTTGCACGAAAGATATTAAAAAGATGAAGCGTATGAGGCAAACTCGATTCCATTTTTTTGTAGTTACTTTTATAAACTAAACTAGTGATAAAACAAGAAACTAAAAGATTCGACTGCAAGATCTAAAGATATACCTTCGAGCACTCACCTCCCCGGCAACGGCGCCAGAAAAGAGCTTGATTGACGGGGTGTGAGTGCCGCTTACCTAGCCTCCCCGGCAACGGCGCCAGAAAAGAGCTTGATGTCTACTACACAACCTTCTTCTTGTAGACGTTGTTGGGCCTCCCAGTGCAGAGGTTTGTAGGACAGTAGCAAATTTCCCTCAAGTGGATGACCTAAGGTTTATCAATCCGTGGGAGGCATAGGATGAAGATGGTCTCTCTCAAGAAACCCTGCAATCAAATAACAAAGAGTCTCTTGTGTCCCCAACACACCCAATACAATGGTAAATTGTATAGGTGCACTAGTTCGGTGAAGAGCTGGTGATACAAGTGCAATATGGATGGTGATATAAGTTTTTGTAATCTGAAAATATAAAAACAGCAAGGTAGCAAGCGATAAAAGTGAGCAAAAACGGTATTGCAATGCTTTGAAACAAGGCCTAGGGTTCATACTTTCAGTAGTGCAAGTTCTCTCAACAATGATGACATAATTAGATCATATAACAATCCCTCAACATGCAACAAAGAGTCACTCCAAAGTCACTAATATCGGAGAACAAACGAAGAGATTATTGTAGGGTACGGAACCACCTCAAAGTTATTCTTTCTGATCGATCTATTCAAGAGTCCGTAGTAAAATAACACGAAGCTATTCTTTCCGTTCGATCTATCCTAGAGTTCATACTAGAATAACACCTTAAGACGCAAATCAACCAAAACCCTAATGTCACCTAGATACTCCAATGTCACCTCAAGTATCTGTGGGTATGATTATACGATATGCATCACACAATCTCAGATTCATCTATTCAACCAACATAAAGAACTTCAAAGAGTGCCCCAAAGTTTGTACCGGAGAGTCAAGATGAAAACGTGTGCCAACCCCTATGCATAAATTCACAAGGTCACTGAACCCGCAAGTTGATCACCAAAACATACATCAAGTAGATCACGTGAATATCCCATTGTCACCACAGATAAGCACATGCAAGACATACATCAAGTGTTCTCAAATCCTTAAAGACTCAATCCGATAAGATAACTTCAAAGGGAAAACTCAATCCATTACAAGAGATTAGAGGGGGAGAAACATCATAAGATCCAACTATAATAGCAAAGCTCGCGATACATCAAGATCGTACCACCTCAAGAACACGAGAGAGAGAGAGAGATGAAACACATAGCTACTGGTACATACCCTTAGCCCTGAGGGTGAACTACTCCCTCCTCGTCATGGAGAGCGTCGGGATGATGAAGATGGCCACCGGTGAGGGATCCCCCTCCGGCAGGGTGCCAGAACAGGGTCCCGATTGGTTTTTCGTGGCTACAGAGGCTTGTGGCGGTGGAACTCCCGATCTATTCTGTTCCCCGATGGTTTTAGGGTATATTGATATATATAGGCGAAAGAAGTCGGTCAGGGGAGCCACGAGGGGCCCACGAGGGTGGAGGGCGCGCCCAGGGGGTGGGCGCGCCCCCTGCCTCGTGCCTTCCTCGTTGCTTCCCTTACGTGCACTCCAAGTCCCCTGGATTGCTTCCGTTCCAAAAATAACTCTCACGAAGGTTTCATTCCGTTTGATATTCCTTTTCTGCGAAACACTGAAACAAGGGAAAAAACAGAAACTGGCACTGGGCTCTGGATTAATAAGTTAGTCCCAAAAATAATATAAAAGTGCATAGTAAAGCCCATTAAACATCCAAGATGGATAATATAATAGCATGGATACTTCATAAATTATAGATATGTTGGAGACGTATCAGCATCCCCAAGCTTAATTCCTGCTCGTCCTCGAGTAGGTAAATGATAAAAGAAATAATTTATGAAGTGTGAATGCTAGCAGGTGCACAAGTTTGATCAATGATAATTTCAATCACCTTTTCTAGCATCATTATATATCAACAGTAGACAACTCATAGGACTTCTTATGATCAAGTAACAAGCTATTCACATGTTAAAGTATAGATCATAAACTTTCTTGAAAACCAACAAACCGTGTTATTAGTCATCAAAAAATTACAATTCATCTTATTTTCAGGAAGAGTCTATGTCAGAGCTTTGATTTAGCAAACTCCACATACTCAACTATCATTTAGTCTTTCACAATTGCTAACACTCACGCGATATTTATGGGTCCAAAGTTTTAATCAGACACAGAGAAAGATAGGGGCTTATAGATTCGCCTCCCAACCTTTTACCTCAAGGGTAATGTCAACAATAATAGTTCATGATGCCTTACACCCAATTGGATATATATATATATATATATATATATATATATATATATATATATATATATATATATATATATATATATATATCAGAATCTTTCCAACACAAGGTGCTTGCCAAAGGATAAAGTGTAAAAAGGGAAGGTGAAGATCACCATGACTCTTGCATAAGGTAAAAGACAATAATAAAAGATAGGCCCTTCGCAGAGGGAAGCAGAGGTTGCCATGCGCTTTTATTATTGGATGCACAAAATCTTAATGCGAGGGAACGCCACTTTATATTGCCAGTTGTGATAGGGACCTTTATTATGCAGTCCGTCACTTTTATTTCTTCCATATCACAATGATCGTATAAAGCTTATTTTCTCCACACTAAAATATCATACATATTTAGAGAGCAATTTTTATTGCATGCACCGATGACAACTTACTTGAAGGATCTTACTCAATCCATAGGTAGGTATGGTGGACTCTCATGGCAATACTGGTTTAAGGGATGTTTGGAAGCACAAGTAGTATCTCTACTTGGTGCAAAGAATTTGGCTAGCATGAGGGGGAAAGGCAAGCTCAACGTGTTGGGCGATCCATGACAATATACTTTATTTCGGATATAAGAAAAAATAACCCATTACGTTGTCTTCCTTGTCCAACATCAACCTTTTAGCATGTCATATTTTAATGAGTGCTCACAATTGCAAAAGATGTCCAAGATAGTATATTTATATGTGAAATCTCTCTTCCTTCAATATTCTTTCATGAATTGTTCAAGTGACCAATACAATGTTTGCTAACCTTCAATAAATTCACAAGGTCACTGAACTACTCCCTCCTCGTCATGGAAAGCGCCGGGATGATGAAGATGGCCACCGGTGAGGGATCCCCCTCCGGCAGGGTGCCAAAACAGGGTCCCGATTGGTTTTTCGTGGCTACAGAGGCTTGCGGCGGCGGAACTCCCGATCTATTCCGTTCCTCGATGGTTTTAGGGTATATTGATATATATAGGTGAAAGAAGTCGGTCAGGGGAGCCACGAGGGGCCCACAAGGGTGGAGGGCGCGCCCAGGGGGTGGGCGCGCCCCCTGCCTCATGCCTTCCTCGTTGCTTCCCTTACGTGCACTCCAAGTCCCCTGGATTGATTCCGTTCCAAAAATAACTCTCCCGAAGGTTTCATTCCGTTTGGACTCCGTTTGATATTCCTTTTCTGCGAAACACTGAAACAAGGGAAAAAACAGAAACTGGCACTGGGCTCTGGGTTAATAAGTTAGTCCCAAAAATAATATAAAAGTGCATAGTAAAGCCCATTAAACATCCAAGATGGATAATATAATAGCATGAATACTTCATAAATTATAGATACGTTGGAGACGTATCAGTACACCGCCGGAGGCATTCATATAGAGTCATATATTTGTTCTAGTATCGAGTTGTAATATTGAGTTGTAAGTAAATAAAAGTGTGATGATCGTCATTATTAGAGCATTGTCCCAGTGAGGAAAGGATGATGGAGACTATGATTCCCCCACAAGTCGGGATGAGACTCCAGACGAAAAAAAGAAAAAAAAGAAAAAAAAAGAGAAAGGCCAAAAAAAGAGAAGGCAAAAAACAAAAAACAAAAACAAAAACAAAAAAAATGAGAGAAAAAGAGAGAAGGGACAATGCTACTATCCTTTTACCACACTTGTGCTTTAGAGTAGCACCATGCTCTTCATATAGAGAGTCTCTTGAGTTATCACTTTCATATACTAGTGGGAATTTTCATTATAGAACTTGGCTTGTATATTCCAACAATGGGCTTCCTCAAATGCCCTAGGTCTTCATGAGCAAGCAAGTTGGATGCACACCCACTTAGTTTCAGTTTGAGCTTTCATACACTTATAGCTCTAGTGCATCCGTTGCATGGCAATCCCTACTCCTCACATTGACATCAATTGATGGGCATCTCCATAGCCCATTGATTAGCCGCGCCGATGTGAGACTTTCTCCCTTTTTGTCTTCTCACACAAACCTCCATCATCATATTCTATTCCACCCATAGTGCTATGTCCATGGCTTGCGCTCATGTATTGCGTGAGGGTTGAAAAGGCTGAAGCGCGTTAAAAGGTATGAACCAATTGCTCAGCTTGTCATCAGGGTTGTGCATGATTTGAATGCTTTGTGTGGTGAAGATGGAGCATAGCCAGACTATATGATTTTGTAGGGATGAGCTTTCTTTGGCTATGTTATTTTGATAAGACATAATTGCTTGGTTAGTATGCTTGAAGTATTATTGTCTTAATGTCAAATGATAGACTATTGCTTTGAATCACTCGTGTCTTAATATTCATGCCATGATTAGATTATGTGATCAAGATTATGCTAGGTAGCATTCCACATCAAAAATTATCTTTTTTATCATTTACCTACTCGAGGACGAGCAGGAATTAAGCTTGGGGATGCTGATACGTCTCCGTCGTATCTATAAGTTTTGATTGTTCCATGCCAATATTATACAACTTTCATATACTTTTGGCAACTTTTTATACTATTTTTGGGACTAACAAATTGATCCAGTGCCAGTTCCTGTTTGTTGCATGTTTTATGTTTCGCAGAAACCCCATATCAAACGGTGTCCAAACGGGAAAAAAACGGACAAAGAATATTTTTGGAATATTTGTGAAATATGGGAAGAAGAATCAAGGTGAGACGGTGCCCGAGGGGGCCATGAGGCAGGGGGCGGGCGCCCCTGACCCTCGTGGGCACCCCGTAAGGTGGTTGCTGCTCTTCTTTGGCCGCAAGAAAGCTAATTTTCGGGAAAAAATCTTGGCGAAGGTCTCAATCCAATCGGAGTTACGGATCTCTGGATATATAAGAAACGGTGAAAGGGCAGAATCCAACAACGCAGAAACAGAGAGACAGATCCAATCTCGGAGGGGCTCTCGCCCCTCCCATGCCATGGAGACCAAGGACCAGAGGGGAAACCCTTCTCCCGTCTAGGGAGGAGGTCAAGGAAGAAGAAGAAGAAGAAGAAGGAGGGGGGGCCCTTTCCCCCTCGCTTCCGGTGGCGCCAGAGTGCCACTGGTGGCCATCATCATCACCGCAATCTTCACCAACAACTTCACCGCCATGATCACCAACTCTTCCCCCCTCTATGCAGCGGTGTATCCCCTCTTTTACTCGCTGTAATCTCTACTTAAACATGGTGCTCAACGCTATATATTATTTTCCAATGATGTATGGCTATCCTATGATGTTTGAGTAGATCCGTTTTGTCCTATGAGTTAATTGATGATCGTGATTGGTTTGAGTTGCATGTTTTATTATTGGTGCTGTCCTATGGTGCTCTCCGTGTCGCGCAAGCGTGAGGGATCCCTGCTGTAGGGTTTGCAATATGTTCATGATTTGCTTATGGTGGGTGGCGTGAGTGACAGAAGCACATACCCGAGTAAGTAGGTTGTTTGCGTATGGGAATAAAGAGGACTTGATATTTTAATGCTATGGTTGGGTTTTACCTTAATGATCTTTAGTAGTTGCGGACGCTTGCTAGAGTTCCAATCATAAGTGCATATGATCCAAGTAGAGAAAGTATGTTAGCTGATGCCTCTCCCTCATATAAAATTGCAATAACGATTACCGGTCTAGTTATCGATTGCCTAGGGACAAATAACTTTCTCGTGACAAAAAGCTCTCTACTAAAACTAATTTAGTTGTGTCTTTATCTAAACAACCCCTACTTTTTGTTTACATGCTCATTATTATCTTGCAAACCTATCCAAAAATACCTACAAAGTACATCTAGTTTTATACTTGTTCTAGGTAAAGTGAATGTTAAGCGTGCGTAGAGTTGTATCGGTGGTCGATAGAACTTGAGGGAATATTTGTTCTACCTTTAGCTCCTCGTTGGGTTCGACACTCTTACTTATCGAAAGAGTCTACAATTGATCCTTATACTTGTGGGTTATCAGTATCCGTGGGTATGATTATACGATATGCATCACACAATCTCAGATTCATCTATTCAACCAACATAAAGAAATTCAAAGAGTGCCCCAAAGTTTCTACCGGAGAGTCAAGACGAAAACGTGTGCCAACCCCTATGCATAAGTTCACGATGTTACGGAACCCGCAAGTTGATCACCAAAACATACATCAAGTAGATCACGTGAATACCCCATTGTCACCACAGATAAGCACATGCAAGACATACATCAAGTGTTCTCAAATCCTTAAATACTCAATCCAATAAGATAACTTCAAAGGAAAAATTCAATCCATTAGAAGAGAGTAGAGGGGAGAAACATCATAAGATCCAACTATAATAGCAAAGTTTGCGATACATCAAGATCGTGCCGAATCAAGAACACGAGAGAGAGAGATCAAATACATAGCTACTGGTACATACCCTCAGCCCCGAGGGTGAACTACTCCCTCCTCGTCATGGAGAGCGCCGGGATGATGAAGATGGCCACCGGTGAGGGATCCCCCCTCCGGCTGGGTGTCGGAACTGTAGGAGATATGCCCTAGAGGCAATAATAAATGATATTATTTATCTCCGAGTTCATAATTATGTTTATGTTCCATGCTATAACTGCAATGATTCTCGAGTCTGCAATATCCACGAGGCTCGGAGGAAGACTCAAATGCACGTGTGGAATAATAAACGGTAAGAAGTATTCCTAGTCTGGCCTCTAAGACTAGCTCAAGTGTTGCATGATGATTCTGTTTTCCTGGTCATGGGCATGTCTATGCCAGCAACTTTGAGGGCACAATGTTAAGAGAACATTTGTGTTGAATCGACCCGGATTGATGTTATGCTATGAGATTCATTCGTCACAAGTTTATTGGTACATAACACAGAGATGGTTAACGTTTGCATGACTCCTTAGACCATGAGAGTATCGAGTTTCTTCATGCTTGCTTCATGAACTTTGGGGTTTGTTAAACGTCATCCGTAAATGGGTGGCTATTACGGCGGCTTACGGGTTCATGGAAAAGTGTGTCAAGTAACTTGATAGCTCAAGATTGGGATTTGCTCCTCCGATGATGGAGAGATATCTCTGGGCCCTCTCGGTGTTACGGTATCCATCATCGTCTGGCCAGACACTTTGTGATTTGATCACGGGGATGCCGGAACACGATAACGAGAAAAGAGAACAATACCGGTAACGAGGTAACTAGCATAGTGGACAAGTTGTTGATCCACGGGAATGCCAACATGTCTCACCTCGGGTATTTGTAACATATCGCGAAGCAACAGGAATAGCACACGGCAACTGGAGGTTCACTCGAATATTTATTCGTGTGGGTATAGGGGTCAATATGGGTGTCCACGGCTCCGATGTTGATCATTGATCGGAAGGGGTTCCGGGTCATGTCTATACTTCACCGAACCTATAGGGTCACACGCTTAAGGGTCATCTATCTGCTGAATACTAGACAGGGAGTCTGAGAGAAAATCACCGAAAAAGTTTCGGACACCGAAAAGCTTCGGACAGCGGAATCGTACCGCAGAGAGAGGTCATCGGATAAGTTTCGATGATACCGAAAAGTTGTTTCGGGATACACCATTAAGTCAAATTGGTTTCGGCACATGCCTGATAATTCTTGGAGGATGCCAGAATCATTCTGGAAGCTTTTTGGAATTTTCTGAGATAAAAACCGGAAATGTTCCGGAGCTGCCGGAGCCACTTCAGATGCGTTTCGCAGATGAAAATCACTAAAACCGGAATTGTTTCGGAACGCGTTGAAAATCATTTTAGTGGGTACTGGAAATGTTCTTAGCCCACATAAATATTTTCAGTTCGATCAGACGCTGAAAAATGTCGTCGTGAATAGTGAAAATCAGCTTTATGGTTACTTTATGAAAAGCCACCTTTTGGGGCTTTGCTCCAAAAGATCTTGGGGATGACATGGATGGATAGGAGCCATTTTTTGGGCCCCTCATGGGGGTGTGGCCGGCCACATGGGGTATCCCCCCTTGGGGACCCTCTTGTTCCTTGGTTTCACTCCTAGGTCCTTGTGGAAGGACTTCATTCATGTGCATTTTGGGTTTTTTGTGAAACTACCCTACCCCCTTGGGATTTCCTATAAATAGAGGTGGAGGGGCAGCCCTCCACACTCATCCCTTGCTCTCATACACATGCCATGCATTATCTGGCTTCTTCTCTCCCTCCCACGAAAAGAGTTTCGTAGAGCCGTAAGGCTGTCTGGGTTCCGGCAGGAACTAGTTCTGGACGGCGAAGCCCTGCCGGATAGATGACACCGTATGTGTGCAACTATGTAGAGAGATCGTAGTTTCGGTCTTAGTTCGTGAGTGCCTCCCGAAGGGCTGTCCGTGTGACCGTCCGAGTTTCGAAGGTCCTCCCGAAGGGCTGTCCGAGTGACCGTTCGAGTTTCGAAGGTCCTCCCGAAGGGCTGTCCGCGACACGTCCGGGGGGCTGTTCGATCGCCTCCCGGAGGGCTGTCTGAGGAGCAGATAAGGGTATACATCCTCGCGGTTGGGAGGTTGTAAATCCTAGCTGCGGGGATCTGCACCGCCGATCGTCATCGACTCTACTTCCCGCTGCGCTACGAGTCGATAACGAAAAAGATCAAACCATGTATGCAGTCTCCATAGTGGTCCTGGGCTGGTGCGTAGGTCGGAAATTTTTTGTTTTCTGTCGCGTTCCCCTTCAGTGGCATCAAGAGCCGTGCTATGCGTAGATGCAGGTTTCGATCTAGAATACATGGAGATGTATGGGTATTGCATAATATAATTTGGTAGTAGATGAGATCTATTGCTGAAAATTATTTATGCGGGTGACAGATGAAATCTGTTACCCGAGGTTCTTGTTGCTTCCCTAGAATTTGCGTTTGCTCAATCTCGAGACAGCATGGTGGAATTTGACAAAGTTCTGGCAATCCGTGATCCTGATTGATCATGGAAGTGCTATCAGTTCTTTGGGTTCTGCCGTAGTCAAAAGAAAGATGAAATTCGCAGATGAAAGGGCATTGCAGATATGATCTGCACGGGGGTCATGCGTATGACGAAGTTTAGTATGGGGCTCGAGATTTAATTATCCCGTGTTTCATACACCCCGAGATGTTAATCTAGCAACTTGAATAATCATACTTGATGATAAAACGTTGGTCGTTGCGGTTTAAGTCAAAACCTTAGAAGCCACGTAAAATAAATTTTGCATAAACCGATTAGAGGCGTCTAACTTGGTTTTGCAGGATGTGCATATGATGTGGTATAGTAGTGCTCATACTAATTCGATTATGTATGAGATGACTATATGATGTAATTTGATTAACATGACCTGCGTGTCATGATTCGGCATGATGGTTGGAGCCATATGATTGCACTTTAATGACCTGCGTGTCAACCTTGTTGTAATGCATTATTTTGTTAGCTATAGAGATAGCAATATTATCTGGTGCATCGACAAGGTGGTGGCAATCTTCGCGAAGGTGAACACCGACGCGAATGCCGAAGACGAAGAAATGAAAGACTTCTCCGTCAGAAAGGGCTATACCATATCATGCTATTATGAATTGCCTGAGATGTTTATCCCTTATGATGCACCCTTCTTGATTGCGCGGTAGTCGCTTTTATTAGGGTGATCTCTCACTTAAAATACCAAGTAGTTAGTGTTCTCCCAAGTGTAGCACCGTCACGGCACCTATCTTTTCGGGGTGCGCCGTGTCACACGGGTACGAACGATTAGAGAAGTGTGAGGCGGGTGAGTTGAGACCTCGCAGCGATATCACTTGGTTGTCTTGACGTTCAGGCATGACCGTCATGAGCTCGGAACACACGCATCGAAAGATGAACAAGAGTCACATAGAGATGTGATTGGCAAGTTGGCCTACCGGTTGAGATTTTTCGTCATCAGTGGTGTTACACCAATGGCGAACAATTGAAATGTGGGTCTTGTATCACTCACAATCAATTTTGAGAGATATTGATTTGAGTGGGAGCGCACTGCTGAATTAACATGTTTAATTCTTAGTGCAATTAATTATGAACATTGTCTAAGTGTTATATGCAAAATAGTTGTAGAATAATGGCTCGCGTTTCCACCTTCCCTGTTAAAATTGAATAGCTGTTAAATATCTGGTTAAAACTTTACGATTGGTACCGTAATATGAGGATTGTCCTCAAAAGTGCCGAGAAGGACTTTTTCCTATCGCATGCTTTCCGTATCCTCCCGCTAATGCTATGGATCATGTGACTCTCGTCCTTTGATCCAAAAGCTAGAATTCTGTTACGGTCAAGTGGAATATGTTTGCTTCCATGAAACCCAAACTTCGAAAGTTGGGATAGTTATATGATATTCATGGAACTGAAAATTATTTTCAGATACAAACAAACCAATGTTTGTTTGCAAGTATTAGTAAAAGTGTTTACTATGCATTTGACTGTTGGGAAAGGGATCCAGAAGAACGCCTGTCATATAATGAAAGGTGAATAAAACAACAACTTAAAGAGAAAGGAAGTGTCCAAAGGGTGTTAGTTTGACTTACATGCCTAGGAAGTCCGGGGCTAATGCTACTCTTAAGTTGGGTGCTTCTTCTGAGAGTAGGAGAAATACTAAAAGTTAAACTGCTAGAAGTATAAAGGCAAAAGGAAAGAAGACTGGAATATCCAGCTCATGTATGAATGTCATACAAGTTTTTTGATGTATAGAAGGCTGGTCAAAGATATAGTTCTTGCGAATTATGGTTAAACATGTTAATCACTAATTCTTGGGTATTGTGAGTTCATCACAAAAATGCCCGCTCGATTGCATTCTGTTGCAACTCGATGTAAGAACTACTATGGCCTGAAAGACTAGCTAGAAATGAGGTTAAGGTATACACAGGGAACATAGTAAATGTTACTATACCTTCCATCGGTGTATTGCTGTCTGTATTTATTTTCATAATTCATTTAGAGTTTTACAAACTCTATCCCATTGCATAAGGCATCTTGCAAGAAGGTTGTTCATAAGAGAACTTTTTATGTTCGATGTTATGAATAACACAAGGGCCATACTTTCATTATGAATGAGATGTATGTTATGAATATTGATAATAATACAATACCTCTGGGTTTACTTTCATAATTCATTTTAGAGTTTCATACACTCTAGCCCATTGCACAATGTTTGTTGCAAAAGAGTTGTTCATAAAAACAACAATTGTTGTTAAGTATTATGAATAACATAAGGGCCATACTTCCATCATCGATGGGACGTATGTTATGAATATTGAGGGTAATATGATACATCCATAACACTGACGCTAAATGTCGCAAGACTAAAAGAATACCACACAAGTGTGGCACTACATTTGGTCACATTGGAGAAACCCGCATGGAAAATTCCATTATGATGGATTTTGAAGTCTTTTTGATTTTGAAT
The DNA here is from genome assembly GCF_002575655.3 of Aegilops tauschii subsp. strangulata. Classification (NCBI taxonomy): domain Eukaryota; kingdom Viridiplantae; phylum Streptophyta; class Magnoliopsida; order Poales; family Poaceae; genus Aegilops; species Aegilops tauschii. The sequence continues at coordinate 9,581,978 of NC_053039.3, forward strand.
CATCTGACACTTGCAACTTTCCTCCGAGAAGTGAAGTGACTAAAATACCGTTCACAGGCCATAAGGAACGAACAACAAACTTATTAGTGATCATACATTTGATGTGTGTAGTCCGATAAGTGTTGTTAGTGGTGGATTTATTTATCTTCAGAAATGACTCAAGTAGATATATGGATATTTACTTGATGAGACGTAAGTCTGGATCTTTTGAAATCATTCGAAAGGTTCTCAAAAATGAAGTAGAAGTTATTGTAACAAGAAAATTATGTTTCTGCAATTTGATTGCACAAAGGAATATTTGAGTTACATGTTTAGCGAATGTCTGATGAGTTGTGAAAGGGGTTTCATAAACTTGCACCTCCCGGAACACCACTGCAAGTGGAAAGTCCGTGGAGATGTAATCAAACCATTTATGACATGGTAAGGTCAAAGATGACATAAATAAATTTGCCATTATCCCTTTTAAAGTGATGCTTTAGAGACTGCGGCTTTTACACTGAAAAGAGCTACATCGGGTCTGTTGAAATGAAGCCATGGTATGGTACGCCCAACCATGTTATATCTTTTCTTAACATTTGGAATATGGGGCTTGTGTAAAAGGTTACAAACCTATTCCAAATCAGACAAGTGCTACTTTGTAGGTTATACCAAAATGTTGGGTATTCCTCCCTCACTATACCGAGGCAAATAGTTTTGCCGCGAAACGGTGTGCTTTTAAAGAGAATGGTTCTTTCTAAAAGGTGAGTGTGAGAATAGTGCAACTCGACGAGATAAACAGTATCTTCATCAGATCAAAGGAAAGAGACCTTGGAAGAAATTCCAGAGTTTCCTACTGCGACTGATACAGAAGTCTCTACAATAAAATGTATGAACTTCGGTCGAACTTGCAGCTGAACCACGTAGGCAAGGCTCGTGCAAACCTCTCAGGTGCGCAAACGAGATATTGTTGTTAGACAACATTATACCTACGATACACAAGGAAGCGTTGATGGGCCCTGACTCCGGAATTGGCTAAATGCCAATACAACCCGAGTTAGTTTCCATATAAGTGATTCAAGATTAAAACCTTGATACACCTTTCGGAAGACTTAGAGTCTAACGAATATTTATGGAACTTAAAACTAATACGGATAAAATGTTTTATCCATAAAGCTCGACTTGTTGAAATAATACGATGAGGTTGTTTTCATCGTAGCGATGCTTAAAGTCGGTTCGGGTTGAACTAGAAATTAATACATATTTCAATCATGAGATATGAAACATGGATGATAAAAGGATTTCCATCTGATGGAAATGAAAGCTAGGACTTGTATATGATACAGTCCAAAGTAATTTGTCGATCCAGAGGATGCTAGTAGGTATGCAAACTTCAGAGTTCCAGCAATGGACAGAAGAGAGCAAAATGGAGTTGGAATCTTTGTGTTTTGATGAAATGGTCAAAGGGGTTTTGACTTCGTCAATGGGTAACGAAGATGCTTGTAATTCAAGAAAGTAAGTGGGAGCGTAATAATATTTCTAAAAACCTTATGTGCTTGGCACATTGGTAATTGGAAATAAATTTCTTGACACAAATTAGGACTTCATTTGAAAATAGTTTTTCGTGAAGTGCTTAGGCTAAATAGCCTCAATATTAGGCATGATGATCTATGGAGATAGATTTACCTAATGGGGCTAAGCAATGAATACATATTGACAAGATGCTAAAACCTTTTAGCATTTAAAACGCCAAGGAGTGATTCTTGCCAAAGTCACATGGAAAGAGTTTTTGCAAGACTCGGTGTCCCAAAACACTGATGAGTAAATACATGATGCAGATTCCACACACTTTTGTGTTTGGATTACTCATGTATTCCATGGTATGTAAAACAACCAGATATGTCCGATACTCCCAAGGTGTTGCGAGTATGGATACCAAAGTGATCAAATTACTGATCATGGGACAACAGTGAAAGATGTCACAGAGTACTAGAGTAAGTACTGATGACATGGTTTTCTCGCAAGCAGAGATCATGAAGAGTTCGTTGTAAAATGTTACATCGATAGAGTCTTCATCTTTTCTCCATGCGATTTTCGATTTAAATTAAGGGTTTTGTGTAACACACAATATGGTGGCACAGTTAGTTGGAATTTGTTCAAACTAGTTACTGTGGCGAATTCTATAACAAGGGCTAAGTATGTTGACGCTTTAGAAGCGACAAAGAAGATGCTGAATCATATAGTTCATTCATGAACTTAGTATAGTTCCAAGATGGCTTTTGACAATGGGACACTACTGCAGGTAGTTGCTCCATAACTCAGTCTGAGGAATCCAGGTTCGACCTGTGATTCACATACATACAAAGCCAAGTCCACACAAAATATGAATTTTGGGAAAACGTGAAAACGCGAGGACATGCAAAGAGACACACGGAACTGAAGTCGTCAGATCCGTTGGACATCAGGCTATACCACAAGCGAAGCATATTTACACCGGTGTGCCACAGGTGTGAAGTGCATTAGCATAAGCTAGATTATTGACTCTAGTGCAAGTGGGAGTCTGTAGGAGATATGCCCTAGAGGCAATAATAAATGATATTATTTATCTCCGAGTTCATAATTATGTTTATGTTCCATGCTATAACTGCAATGATTCTCGAGTCTGCAATATCCACGAGGCTTGGAGGAAGACTCAAATGCACGTGTGGAATAATAAACGGTAAGAAGTATTCCTAGTCTGGCCTCTAAGACTAGCTCAAGTGTTGCATGATGATTCTGTTTTCCTGGTCATGGGCATGTCTATGCCAGCAACTTTGAGGGCACAATGTTAAGAGAACATTTGTGTTGAATCGACCCGGATTGATGTTATGCTATGAGATTCATTCGTCACAAGTTTATTGGTACATAACACAGAGATGGTTAACGTTTGCATGATTCCTTAGACCATGAGAGTATCGAGTTTCTTCATGCTTGCTTCATGAACTTTGGGGTTTGTTAAACGTCATCCGTAAATGGGTGGCTATTACGGCGGCTTACGGGTTCATGGAAAAGTGTGTCAAGTAACTTGATAGCTCAAGATTGGGATTTGCTCCTCCGATGATGGAGAGATATCTCTGGGCCCTCTCGGTGTTACGGTATCCATCATCGTCTGGCCAGACACTTTGTGATTTGATCACGGGGATGCCGGAACACGATAACGAGAAAAGAGAACAATACCGGTAACGAGGTAACTAGCATAGTGGACAAGTTGTTGATCCACGGGAATGCCAACATGTCTCACCTCGGGTATTTGTAACATATCGCGAAGCAATAGGAATAGCACACGGCAACTGGAGGTTCACTCGAATATTTATTCGTGTGGGTATAGGGGTCAATATGGGTGTCCACGGCTCCGATGTTGATCATTGATCGGAAGGGGTTCCGGGTCATGTCTATACTTCACCGAACCTATAGGGTCACACGCTTAAGGGTCATCTATCTGCTGAATACTAGACAGGGAGTCTGAGAGAAAATCACCGAAAAAGTTTCGGACACCGAAAAGCTTCGGACAGCGGAATCGTACCGCAGAGAGAGGTCATCGGATAAGTTTCGATGATACCGAAAAGTTGTTTCGGGATACACCATTAAGTCAAATTGGTTTCGGCACATGCCTGATAATTCTTGGAGGATGCCAGAATCATTCTGGAAGCTTTTTGGAATTTTCTGAGATAAAAACCGGAAATGTTCCGGAGCTGCCGGAGCCACTTCAGATGCGTTTCGCAGATGAAAATCACTAAAACCGGAATTGTTTCGGAACGCGTTGAAAATCATTTTAGTGGGTACTGGAAATGTTCTTAGCCCACATAAATATTTTCAGTTCGATCAGACGCTGAAAAATGTCGTCGTGAATAGTGAAAATCAGCTTTATGGTTACTTTATGGAAAGCCACCTTTTGGGGCTTTGCTCCAAAAGATCTTGGGGATGACATGGATGGATAGGAGCCATTTTTTGGGCCCCTCATGGGGGTGTGGCCGGCCACATGGGGTATCCCCCCTTGGGGACCCTCTTGTTCCTTGGTTTCACTCCTAGGTCCTTGTGGAAGGACTTCATTCATGTGCATTTTGGGTTTTTTGTGAAACTACCCTACCCCCTTGGGATTTCCTATAAATAGAGGTGGAGGGGCAGCCCTCCACACTCATCCCTTGCTCTCATACACATGCCATGCATTATCTGGCTTCTTCTCTCCCTCCCACGAAAAGAGTTTCGTAGAGCCGTAAGGCTGTCTGGGTTCCGGCAGGAACTAGTTCTGGACGGCGAAGCCCTGCCGGATAGATGACACCGTATGTGTGCAACTCTGTAGAGAGATCGTAGTTTCGGTCTTAGTTCGTGAGTGCCTCCCGAAGGGCTGTCCGTGTGACCATCCGAGTTTCGAAGGTCCTCCCGAAGGGCTGTCCGAGTGACCGTTCGAGTTTCGAAGGTCCTCCCGAAGGGCTGTCCGCGACACCGTCCGGGGGGCTGTTCGACCGCCTCCCGGAGGGCTGTCTGAGGAGCAGATGAGGGTATACATCCTCGCGGTTGGGAGGTAGTAAATCCTAGTTGCGGGATCTGCACCGCCGATCGTCATCGACTCTACTTCCCGCTGCGCTACGAGTCGGTAACGAAAAAGATCAAACCATGTATGCAGTCTCCATAGTGGTCCTGGGCTGGTGCGTAGGTCGGAAAATTTTTGTTTTCTGTCGCGTTCCCCTTCAGGAACAGGGTCCCGATTGGTTTTTGGTGGCTACAGAGGCTTGCGGCGGCGGAACTCCCGATCGATTGTGTTCCTCGATGTTTTTAGGGTATATGGACATATATAGGCGAAAGAAGTCGATCAGGGGAGCCACGAGGGGCCCACGAGGGTGAGGGGCGCGCCCAAGGGGGTAGGGCGCGCCGCGCGCCCAGGGGGGTAGGGCGCGCCTCCCTGCCTCGTGGCTTCCTCGAAGCTTCCCTGACGTCTACTCCAAGTCTCCTGGATTGCTTCCGTTCCAAAAATAACTCTCCCAAAGGTTTCATTCCGTTTGGACTCTGTTTGATATTCCTTTTCTTCGAAACACTGAAATAGGCAAGAAAACAACAATTTGGGCTGGGCCTCCGGTTAATAGGTTAGTCCCAAAAAATAATATAAAAGTGTTTAGTAAAGCCCATAAACATTCAAAACAGATAATATAATAGCATGAATACTTCATAAATTATAGATACGTTGGAGACGTATCAAGGTGTCGCCCGACACCGAGGCAACATTGGACGAGGTGGAGTTGGTGCGGTCGTTGTCATCACCACTCTTCCACGAGAACTTGCTTTGTTCTCCTCCGCGGCCGTTGCCATGGCTAGGATTCCGGCCCATGGCACGCCCCGTACGGCCAAACGACAGGAGGTGTGTACAAAGGGCAGGGACGTAGTCAACGCGAGCTGATGACTCGCGCTTACTAGGCATTCATATGTTCATGTAGTACTAACCTGATAATCTATCAGGACAAAATCAAGCTCATTAATTGACCGCATCAAAATACGAGTTTTTGAATTCTCTGATCCTTGCAAATCGCACCATTATTTTGCACTTACAAGTTTGCCTAGGTATACTCTTCAGAAGTGCCTAGGTCTGTTGCTGTTCGAGGTAAGACACTTTTTGTTTCCGCCGCTCCAGTATTCTTTTCGCCTTTTCCCAACTGCTATTGTATTCTGGGTGAGTGAGCTATGGGATGTTCCTCTGTTTGGAAGTAGCTTCGCATCTGTTGTAGCCTTCGTCTACTTCTGTTTCCATCACACGCTCAAACTAGGCGAGGACGACTGGTGGCCGATACGACTGCCTCCGATCTCGTCTGGGAAAGGTCCGGGAGGATGTTGTGGTCGTAGTGCCCTGCTCTCCTAGGGGAACTGTGCCGGTGAGTTTTTTCATGGCGGTGAGGGGTTGGTGTGTATCACGGAGGCATCTGTTAGACGAGGAACTGTGCCGGGAACTGTTCATCATCTGGGAAAGGTCCGGGAGGATGTTACATATAATGTCTCAACGAGGTGGTGCCGTGTATGTCGTTAATGGTTTTGGCTTCTAGGTGGGCTTGGCTCCAATGCACCGGCTAGCAGTTTGCCAATATGGGTTTGCTTCCTTCCCGCATATCAGTCTGACGGTCGCATGGACTCATGCTCGCTTTATTCTTACTCGGTCGGGGTGTGATAAGGCGTGCCACACTAGCGCTTCCCTCGCGAGTTACATTTTCTTGCATCTTGGCCGTGTGATGGTGAGTTGACATATCGTTAATGTCGGTGTGCGGAGCTCCGCGAACTATCGCTCTAAGGATAGCTGGCTGCTACCTCATGAGCATGCGTTGGTTTTCCCTTGAAGAGGAAAGGGTGATGCAGCAAAGTAGCATAAGTATTTCCCTTAGTTTTTGAGAACCAATGTATCAATCCAGTAGAAGGCCACACGCAAGTCCCTCGTACCTACACAAACAAATAAGAACCTTGCAACCAACGCGATAAAGGGGTTGTCAATCCCTTCACCACCACTTGTAAAAGTGAGATCTGATAGAGATGATAAGATAATATTGTTGGTATTTTTATGATAAAGATTAAAAGTAAAGATTGCAAAATAAACGGCGACAAAAATAGCACGTTGGCGGGAGATTAATATGATGAAAAATAGACCCGGGGGCCATAGGTTTCACTAGTGGCTTCTCTCAAGATAGCATAAGTATTACAGTGGGTGAACAAATTACTGTCGAGCAATTGATAGAAAAGTGCATAATTATGAGAATATCTAGGCATGATCATGTATATAGACATCACGTCCGCGACAAGTAGACCGACTCCTGCCTGCATCTACTACTATTACTCCACACATCGATCGCTATCCAGCATGCATCTAGAGTATTAAGTTCATAAGAACAGAGTAACGCATTAGGCAAGATGACATGATGTAGAGGGATAAACTCAAGCAATATGATATAGACCCCATCTTTTTATCCTCGATGGCAACAATACAATACGTGTCATTTCCCCTGCTATCACTGGAATCGAGCAACGCAAAATTGAACCCAAAGCTAAGCACTTCTCCCATTGCAAGAAAGATCAATCTAGTAGGCCAAACCAAACTGATAATTCGAAGAGACTTGCAAAGATAACCAACCATACATAAAAGAATTCAGAGAAGATTCAAATATTGTTCATAGATAATCTTGATCATAAACCCACAATTCATCGGATCTCGACAAACACACCGCAAAAAGAGTTACATCGACTAGATCTCCAAGAAGATCGAGGAGAACTTTGTATTGAGATCCAAATAGAGAGAAGAAGCCATCTAGCTAATAACTATGGACCCGAAGGTATGTGGAAACTACTCAGACATCATCGGAGAGGCTATGGTGTTGATGTAGAAGCCCTCCGTGATCGATTCCCCCTCCGGCGGAGTGCCGGAAAAGGCCCCAAGATGGGATCTCACGGGTACAGAAAGTTGTGGCGGTGGAAATAGGGTTTCGTGGTGCTCCTCGATGGTTTCGGAGTACATGGGTATATATAGGAGGAAGAAGTAGGTTGGTGGAGCCACGAGGGGCCCACGAGGGTGGGGGCGCGCCCACGGGGGGCAGGCGCGCCTCCCTGCCTCGTGGCCTCCTCGTTGATTTCTTGACGTCCATTACAAGTCCTCTGGATCACGTTTGTTCCAAAAATCACGCTCCCAAAGGTTTCATTCCGTTTGGACTCCGTTTGGTATTCCTTTTCTGCGGAACACTGAAATAGACAAAAAAAATACCAATTTGCACTGGGCCTTGGGTTAGTAGGTTAGTCCCAAAAATAATATAAAAATGTATAATAAAGTCCATTAAACATCCAAAACAGAATATATTATAGCATGAAACAATTAAAAATCATAGATACGTTGGAGACATATCACTGGTTGGTCAACTTTGGCCGTTCAGCGGTCTTGTTGGCTAAAGATAGACGATGGCCCACGCTGGGTTTATCTCAATGACAGATATTGCCCCTTCGCGGCGGCTGACCATGTTTGGTCTCTACGACGGCAAATGAGCGGTAAAAACTGGTCCATGCCGACTCGTAAAGGTGCGCTGTTCGCGACCGTTGATAAGGCCGTCGTTGTTGTTTGGCCTGCCAGGCTCTGCACGGGGTGCGAGTCTTGCGTTTGGAGCCTTAGTTGGTCCAAAAGGCGGTGCGTGTTGTACTCTTGTGTCGCGTCCTCTTGGATGTATGCTGTTCATGCTGGTCGGGATGAGGTCTTGGAAGGCACAAGAGAGGGAACTCAATTAGCTTGGAACGTGCTTGGTCCATGGGATGGCCACGTTCCGGGGGTCGTCTCGTCCGCCATCCGCCGCCATCCCCCTGGGTGCGGGTTGTTTGGTCCACAAGCGCCGTGTAAGCTCAATCGTCCTGCTGGTCACCGCCTCGTCGGGTGAAGGTGTCAGTGTTTGCGCTGTGCGGCGCTTTCACCGGCTGGCCTTGTTCAAATACGGAAGGGGTTTGCGAATCCGAGCTCTTTCTGTCGTTAGTCCTGGACGGCGAGCGTGTCTTGGGATGCCTGTAGTGGCAAACATGGGTGAACAAGAGAATGTAATTGTGCTGAGAAAGAACTATGGGTCCCAATTCATGTTGTGTAAAAATAATCATGTTTTGGACTGTCTGAGAGCTGAACATGTTGTGCCATCAAATTCTAGTTGTTATTCTAGTGTATTTCTCGCTGATATATGCGTGCATGCGTGTGTGCAGATTGTATGGCATAATTTTTTTCCAAGAAACTTCCAATCTATTCATCTTTAATCATGGTAGTACAAAAACAACAGAGGTAATAAAGATTACAACATCATTAAGATTGCTAGCTGACACTCGCTGCAGTTGGACACACTGATGGTCCAAGGTGTGGGACGAAATTAGAACCCAAGGCGCTTGGATACAATGTTAAAGTTTTACTAGCAACACATGTCCATTCATTGCAACGGGAGAAAAAAAATCATAATCTCCAATGGCTGATCACATTTTGCTGCATCACCGAGATACACTATCACTCTCAATTTCATGAAATTTTAAACATTTTTTAACTCATGAACATATTTGAAATCGTGAACATTTTTCAAGTTGATGAACACATTTACAAATTTTTGAACATTTTCTAAAATCAAGAATATATGTTGAATTCTTGAACATTTTATACTATTTGCAAACAATTTTTTTAAAATGTCAACTTTTTTTAACAATTTTATTGAATCACGAACATTTCTACAATGGAAGAACATTGTTTTGAAAATTAGCATAGCAATTTCTGAAATTTACAAACATTTTTTGAAATTCATAATCATTTTTTGAATCAGCAAGCATTTTGACTTCTAAAGCAATTTTTTTTTCAAAATTTCAAATTTTTTGAATAAGCAATTTTTTTTATAAATTTACGGACATTTTTTGAATCCACAAACATTTTATGATTTATTAAAGATTTTATTTCAAAATTCTCATTTTTCATTTTTCGAAACTTATTTGATGCCCCAAATTATTTAAAGTAGAAAAAAGTGAAAACAGAAAATTAAAATAGAAATAAAATAAAAAACGAAATTAAAAAAAGGCCGGCGAGACATGGGCCGGTCCAAACACGCGCATTGTGTCTTCTCCCAGCGCATAGAGCGCAGTATAGAAGGTTCGTACTGCATGGGCCGGCCCATGCAGGAATTCCCCTCTGTGAAACGTTTTTTTATAACTTATGACATCGGTGGGTAGAATTTTACAACTTTAGACGCAATTTCGGTGACGTACCGCCAGAAGCAATAGCCCCTTTGTTATTAGGTATAGATATAGATATAGATAGGAGGGAAGGAGGACATCCCCCTCACCCCACTTTTTTTTGAGGCGGTCGCTGTTGTGATTAATTAAGCGTGTAATTAGAGAGAATCTCCCCTTGCCGGAACGGTCGTGCTATTGCCTCCGCAAATGAGACATCCTTCTCTCTCTCTCTCTCTCGCAACTCTCTCTAGTGTCGCGTCTGTTCAGACAATACAAATTGAACCTGCAACTTCCATTGAATAGAAGTTTCCATTTCATTTCAAACAGTTTCCTCGATTGGAACAGAGTGCGACCCTATAAATGAGTTTGACGGATGTTCACACATCCCATATGTCTACAGATTTATTTAATTACACGATTTGAAGAGCTAAGTTCCACTATTTTGTCCCTGCTCCTCAGTTGGTCTTTCTCGTCTTCGCCGTCCTTACGATCTGAAGCACAAGACGCAATGACGTGCGCTTCCATAATATAGCAAGTTACATATAACAGGTGGATTAAAAATTGGGACCACCTGTGATAAGTCCACATGTGACGGGCTCCTTCAGAAAAACCGCCTGCCACTGACGGTTCACCAATGGCCAACCGCCTTAGATGTGGCCTATCTCCAAGAGGTTTTGATACTCGTCCCTAATGAACCTAGGTTTCACTGCCGCGTGTGGTCTAATGGTTGCTAGAACCGTCAGAGGTGGCAATTTCTGTTAGATAGATAGGTAGAGATATATGTTGTATTCAAACTTCTATCTCTTCTCCCTCTCGTGTTATCTTCTCTCTCTCTCTCTCTCTCTCGTGTAATTCTGGAGAGTCCTAGCGATCTCCCAAACTTGTAACCCACGACAGATTCTCAATATATACAGCGGCCCGAGATCAAAGGGTTCAACGCTTCCTCCAATCTTTACATGGTCATCAGAGCCTATCCTCATCGCATCTACCAAACCTACGAGAAAGCCTTCAGCCCCGAGAGGAAAACAGCCTAGCCGCCGTAGATCACAGCCATGGCAGGAACAGATGCATCCACCATGAGCGCCCTGACTACCCAGTTCGCCGGTTCCTCCTACGCTTCTTCTTCCACCTCCAGCAACGGCGCTAGCTCCCTCGGATCGCCTCCGTCAGAGAAGCTGACGAGGACGAACTTTCTTCTCTGGAAGGCCATCGTGCTACCCCAGATCAAGGGGGCACAGATGGAGCACTTCCTGGACGCCACAAACATGGCGCCCCCTGCCACCATCACCATCACGAAGGATGGGAAGGAAGAGCAGGTCTTCAACTATGCCAGGACGATCTGGTACGCCCAGCAGCAGCAGGTACAAGGTTACCTTATGGGATCTCTATCACATGAGGTTCTTGCGCAGGTCGTAACTCTCCAGACGCCGGCTGAGGTGTGGAGCGCCATCCACGCCTTCTTCGCTGTGCAAACCCAGTCGCAGTTCGTCAATACTCGCATCGCCCTTGCAAATCTCCAGAAGGGAAACATGGGGATGCTAGAGTACCTCGCCAAGATCAAGGCCCTGACGGATGAGATCGCCTGCACCGGATCTCCGCTCGGCGATGGCGAGATCGTCTCCTTCGTCTTGAAGGGCCTGGACATGGAGTATAACTCGGTTGTCTCGGCCCTCTCTGCCCGCGTCGAGCCAGTCACCGTCACCGAGCTCTACAACCAGCTTCTTAGCTTTGAAGCCTGCATCAATCTGCTCCAGCAAGGGAATCTGCGCCAATCTTCGGTGAACGCCTTAACCCGTGGCCGTGGCTATGGTGGTCGGGGCCGTGGTCACCAAGGCCAGCAAGGGCGTGGCCGAGGCGGCAACAACAACTATGGACATGGACGCTCAAACAGCAACAGCAATAATGGTGCATGCTCCTTCAACAACAACAACAACAATGATTGGGGCGGGGAGTATGAAAAACTCAACTCCTTCTTTCGAAGTATAGGCATTGAACATCATGTCTCTTGTCCTCATGCTCATCAACAGAACGGTTCTGCCGAGCGCAAACACCGTCACATTGTCGAAGTAGGGTTGTCACTACTTGCTCATGCTTCTATGCCTCTCAAATATTGGGATGAGGCTTTTATTGCTGCCACATATCTCATAAATAGGCTTCCTAGTAGAGTCATTGGAAATTCAACTCCTTTAGAGCGCCTGTATCATCAAAAACCTGATTACAACTCCCTCAAAATATTTGGGTGTGCTTGTTACTGTTGGGGGACGTAGCGGAAATTCAAAATTTTCTACGCATCACCAAGATCAATCTATGGAGTAATCTAGCAACGAGGGGAAGGGGAGTGCATCTACATACCCTTGTAGATCGCGATGCGGAAGCGTTGCAAGAACGCGGATGAGGGAGTCGTACTCGTAGCGATTCAGATCGCGGTTGATTCCGATCTAAGCGCCGAACCACGGCGCCTCCGCGTTCAACACACGTGCAGCCCGGTGACGTCTCCCACGCCTTGATCCAGCAAGGTGAGAGGGAGAGGCTGGGGAAGACTCCATCCAGCAGCAGCACGACGGCGTGGTGGTGATGGAGGAGCGTGGCAATCCCGCAGGGCTTCGCCAAGCACCGCGGGAGAGGAGGAGGAAGAAGAGGGGTAGGGCTGCACCGAAAGAGAGACGTTCTCCTGTATCTTGGGCAGCCCAAACCTCAACTATATAGAGGGGGGAGGGGGCTGCGCCCCCCTTAGGGTTTCCACCCCCAAGAGGAGGCGGCCAGCCCTAGATCCCATCAAGGGGGGTGGCCAAGGGGAGGAGAGGGGGGGCGCCCCACTAGATGGGCCCTAAGGCCCATCTGGACCTAGGGTTTGCCCCCTCCCACTCTCCCATGCGCCTTGGGCCTTGGTGGGGGGGCGCACCAGCCCACCTGGGGCTGGTCCCCTCCCACACTTGGCCCACGCAGCCTTCTGGGGCTGGTGGCCCCACTTGGTGGACCCCCGGGACCCTCCCGGTGGTCCCGGTACATTACCGATTTCACCCGAAACTTTTCCGGTGACCAAAACAGGACTTCCCATATATAAATCTTTACCTCCGGACCATTCCGGAACTCCTCGTGACGTCCGGGATCTCATCCGGGACTCCGAACAACATTCAGTAACCACGTACATACTTTCCCTATAACCCTAGCGTCATCGAACCTTAAGCGTGTAGACCCTACGGGCTCGGGAACCATGCAGACATGACCGAGACGTTCTCCAGTCAATAACCAACAGCGGGATCTGGATACCCATGTTGGCTCCCACATGTTCCACGATGATCTCATCGGATGAACCACGATGTCGGGGATTCAATCAATCCCGTATGCAATTCCCTTTGTCTATCGGTATGTTACTTGCCCGAGATTCGATCGTCGGTATCCCGATACCTTGTTCAATCTCGTTACCGGCAAGTCTCTTTACTCGTTCCGTAACTCACATCATCCCGTGATCAACTCCTTGGTCACATTGTGCACATTATGATGATGTCCTACCGAGTGGGCCCAGAGATACCTCTCCGTTTACACGGAGTGACAAATCCCAGTCTCGATTCGTGCCAACCCAACAGACACTTTCGGAGATACCTGTAGTGCACCTTTATAGCCACCCAGTTACGTTGTGACGTTTGGTACACCCAAAGCATTCCTACGGTATCCGGGAGTTGCACAATCTCATGGTCTAAGGAAATGATACTTGACATTAGAAAAGCTCTGAGCAAACGAACTACACGATCTTGTGCTAGGCTTAGGATTGGGTCTCGTCCATCACATCATTCTCCTAATGATGTGATCCCGTTATCAACGACATCCAATGTCCATGGTCAGGAAACCGTAACCATCTATTGATCAACGAGCTAGTCTCCTAGAGGCTTACTAGGGACATGGTGTTGTCTATGTATCCACACATGTATCTGAGTTTCCTATCAATACAATTCTAGCATGGATAATAAACGATTATCATGAACAAGGAAATATAATAATAACCTATTTATTATTGCCTCTAGGGCATATTTCCAACAGTTACCCCAATCTTCGACCATACAATCGTCACAAACTTGATTTTCGGTCAACTCAGTGTGTTTCCATTGGCTATAGCAATCTTCACAAAGGCTACAAGTGTCTTGAAGTTGCCACAGGACGAGTCTATATCTCTCATGATGTTGTTTTTGATGAAACTCTTTTTCCGTTTGCTCAACTTCATCCAAATGCAGGTGCTCTCCTTCGTCAAGAAATCTCCCTTCTTTCTGATCCTTTGACTTCTCCTGATCATGGTTGTGAATTAATTGAAACTGATCATGAGATTAATCCAACCAGAAAAGATTCAGATGAAAACAATGCATCTAATGACAGCAATGCAGTTTCTAGGCATGATTTTATGTGTGCAGAACAGGACAAAAACGGCGCTGGATCCTATGACGATTTGGCGCAGCGCAGCAGCTTCCAGAACGCGCGATCCGAGGAGGATCCTGCAGCAGCGTCAGCGCCAACAGCAGGTGGCCCCGCTAGCCCAGGCGCGGGCTGGATGCGGGCGGTCTCCGCGAGTCCCCAGCCGCCATGCGTGGGCTGGCCAGGCCCACAGGAGACAAGCCGACCGAGGCAGGGCCCGCGCACGAGGCGGCCTGCCGCACACCCGAGCGGGCGGTCACAGCGGATGCCACGGGGAGTTCTCCTGTTGGGTCGCCCGGTACGAGGATGACGCCCGATTCGATGCTGATTCCCTCTGCCGATTTGGATTTCTCGGATCTGGAGCGCCAGGGCGGTCGATCCCCTCCGTGTAATGTGCTTGGATCTTCTGTGGCTCACCCTGCTGTCTCAGGATCTGCTACATCAGAGGCATGTGGTTCCGAAAATAATAATTCTACTGCTACAATTGTTGTACCTCAGGTGTCTCAGCGAACCACCAGGTCTCAATATGGGACATTGAAGCCAAAGGAATACAAAGATGGCACCATAAGGTATGGCAAATGCAAATATGCTTTTCTTACTAGTGTTGGTGAACAAGAAAGTCTTAGTGATTCATTAGCACATAAAGAGTGGAAAGAAGCTATGAACGGAGAATATCTAGCACTCATGAAAAGTAAAACTTGGCACTTAGTTCCACCAGGGAAAGGTAAATATGTGATTGATTGCAAATGGGTTTACAAGATCAAAAGAAAGGCAGATGGAAGCATAGACAAATATAAGGATAGACTAGTTGCAAAGGGTTTTAAGCAGAGATTTGGGATTGATTATGAAGATACATTCAGTCTTGTTATTAAATCAGCTACCATCAGACTTGTACTGTCTATTGCTATTTCTAGAGGTTGGAGTTTATGACAGCTAGATGTATAGAACGCGTTTCTTCATGGTGTTCTTGAGGAAGACGTGTTCATGCGGCAACCACCAAGGTATGAAAACAAAAACACACCACATCATGTTTGCAAGCTAGATAAAGCCTTGTATGGATTAAAGCAGGCACCTAGAGCCTGGTACTCAAGATTAAGTACTCAGCTACAACGACTTGGGTTTACTCCATCAAAGGCAGATACCTCACTATTCTTCTATAACAAAGGTAGTATAACAATATTTGTTCTTGTTTATGTTGATGACATTATTGTTGCTAGTTCCAATCCAGATGCTACTACAAGTCTTCTTCATGATCTTAATATGGAGTTTGCATTGAAGGATTTGGGCAATCTTCACTATTTTCTTGGTATTGAAGTAAAACAGGTGAAAGATGGAATACTTTTGACACAAGAAAAATATACTACTGATATTATAAAAAGGATTGGACTGGAATATTGTAAGCCTGTAAGTACACCACTCTCAACTTCAGAAAAACTCTCAGTTGAGGGAGGAGAGGTACTTGGTCCAGAGGATGCAACAAATTATAGAAGCATTGTTGGCGCACTTCAGTATTTGACTTTAACTCGTCCAGATATTTCATATTCTATGAACAAGGCATGTCAGTATTTGCATGCTCCTAGTACAGTTCATTGGACAACTGTTAAGAGGATTGTGAGGTATCTCAAGTATACAATGGGGCTTGGAGTTAAAATTACTAAGTCACCATCTATGCTAGTGAGTGCATATTCTGATGCAGATTGGGCAGGATGTGTTGATGATAGAAGGTCCACAGGTGGACTTGCTGCATTCTTGGGATCAAATCTTATATCGTGGAGTGCAAGAAAACAGGCTACTGTCTCTAGATCCAGTACTGAAGCAGAGTATAAAGCACTGGCAAATGCAACTGCTGAAGTCATGTGGATTCATACTTTGTTATGTGAACTTGGGATAAAAGTTCCACAGGCTGCAAGGCTATGGTGTGACAATATTGGTACAACCTACCTTTCAACAAATCCTGTTTTCCATGCACGAACAAAACATATAGAAGTTGATTTCCATTTTGTCAGAGAACGAGTGGCTCGGAAGCTACTTGATATCAGGTTTATTCCAACAGGAGATCAACTTGTTGATGGGTTTACTAAGCCACTATCCACGAGGAGGATGAATGAGTTCATATACAATCTAAATCTTGACAGAGTTTCATAGGTTTAGATTGAGGGAGGATGTTAGATAGATAGGTAGAGATATATGTTGTATTCAAACTTCTATCTCTTCTCCCTCTCGTGTTATCTTCTGTCTCTCTCTCTCTCTCTCTCGTGTAATTCTGGAGAGTCCTAGCGATCTCCCAAACTTGTAACCCACGACAGATTCTCAATATATACAGCGGCCCGAGATCAAAGGGTTCAACGCTTCCTCCAATCTTTACAATTTCAACCTGTGAGAAACAACCTATCATGTAAATATGTAAACAGTGCCGTTTGGTTGGGCTTCAGCTTTTCCGTTAAGATGGCTACAAACCAACCAAATAGAGCCTTTTTTAGGGAAACCAAATAGATCTTAGTGCTGTGCAACTCCTAATTTGTGCTACACTTTGTTGAAAGAATAGTAATACATTAGATATTGTCACTATATATATCGCCTCTACTACTATACTAGTGTTGTGTAAGTCTTAATACTTTCTAGGCACACTGTAACAAATACATCAGATAGTAGACTAATATGATTTCCAACCAAATAGTGCTATTATTTATATTAATAGCCAAATACCTTCTCCGCACACTGTATCATGCTGACACTGGCATGATATATATTGGTCGCTTACACACAAAGTATGTATCCACACATATGCTACAATTATGTCATATATATCTGCAACTTACAAGAGGTCGATCAATATATTGTCGAGAAAGCTTTACATACCATAAAACACATCTTCTAACGCCAGCACACTACATCAGCTCTGACCTATGGACTAGCATTGAAATCTTTGCTTGTTGGAGTGGATGGCACCGAACATGTGGCACTGCTAGTTCCACTTCTGTCAATATTGTTTGGCGAATATTCCATATTTATTTCCTCAAAGCGGCTAGGAGTTCTATTGGGAGTTTTATGAAGCTTCCTTTCTCTCCTAAGCATCACAAGTCGTTCTGCTACCTCCGTCATATCTGGTCGATCTTCTATGTCTTCTTTTAGACATTCGATAGCCAACTTACCAATTTCTTCTAGGATAAAGATATCTTCTCCGGTCGCAACAATCTCCTTGTCGAACATTGCCCTCCCAGTCTTTTCTTTCTCAAAAACTTTGCAAAACTCGATGATGAGGCTATGGTTCTTATCATATACATTTTCCTTCCCGGTAATGAGTTCCAAGAGAACAGCTCCGAAGCTATAGACGTCACTCTTCTGTGTTAAGAGCCCAGTTTTCATGAACACCGGGTCAATGTAACCCATGCACCCAACCACCTTCTTGGCAAAATATTCCTCTTTAAGAAGCATTGACAACCCAAAATCTGAGATTTTTGGTGTTAAGTTGTCATCAAGAAGTATGTTATCTGGTTTGATATCACCATGTCGTATGGCTTGAGTTGTGTACAAGTGCATGTACCTTAACCCTTCTGCAGACCCAATTGCTATCTCCAAACGTAAG
This sequence comes from Aegilops tauschii subsp. strangulata, assembly GCF_002575655.3. NCBI lineage: Eukaryota > Viridiplantae > Streptophyta > Magnoliopsida > Poales > Poaceae > Aegilops > Aegilops tauschii. The sequence continues at coordinate 9,599,679 of NC_053039.3, forward strand.
TCCAAGGGAAGGTTTTGTTTTTTGTTGCCATGGAGAGTGTGTCCGAGGCTCCCATTAGCAGCAAACTCGTACACTAACATTGGAACATCCACCTCGAGGCAGCAACCAATGAGCTTGAGAATGTTCTTGTGGATCATATGTGAATGGATCTCCACTTCTTCAGCGAACTCCTGTTTTGTAGCTTCATTTACCTTGATAGAGGCCTTAACTGCCACCATGGTATTGTCAGGAAGAGTTCCTTTGTAGACTTTACCAAAGCTTCCATTCCCAAGAAACTCTGAATTATTTTTTGTGTTTTTCTTTAATCCTTCCTTTGAGAAAATCGTCAGGCCTTTCACATTTTGAAGTATCCTGCCTCCGTTCTTTTCAAATACTTTATCCAGTTTTCTCTTTTGGAGCATTATGAGTACCAAAAGTAGAGCAACAACTATCAAGGACACACTCAGACTGATGCCTGCAATAGGTCATGCAATTAGATACTAGTTAGACTTGTTATTAATTATTCTTAACTTATTTTGCTAAAATTAAGGAGACGAACTAATTAAGCTACGTCTTTTTTAACCTACATCATCCCATGCATGCAAGTCGCTGTGTTTATGTAGATGCTGCAGTACTGCTGCTTATATATAACAAACAAATATCAACATAATTGTATAGTATGTTTCATTTTTGCTTTTTGGCAATATCATATGATTCTTGGAAGGGTACCTAATTATTTTATATAAAGTAACTTCATCTTCATCTACATCTTTATATTTAAATTAATAATTTTACAGCCTCAATAAGTAAAGAGGTAAAGACGCTTCTCTTATACTAAAGAGGTAGACGCTGCAAGGAGCAGTGCCTTGCCAAAGTGAAATATATAGAAAATTGCCACAAGTTGTGCGCGTGAGTTTCTGGCGAATTTTTGCATGCAAGTTCTCGCGTTCGTCTCTGCTTGATCTTTGGCCAAAGCAAACATAGATTTAATACAACATTAGTCACGATCCTGCTTGCTTTATCTTGACGCTTAAGATGAAATATCCATGAACTCCCTTTGTTCCAATGAATAAGTCATATAAATTTGGTCAAAATCAACTTTCTCTATGTTTGACCATTGTTATAGACAAAAATATCAACACTTATGATACCAACTCAATATTAATAGATTATTTTTGAAAAGGGGATAACTCCGGCCTCTTCATCGAAGTGATGCATATAGCCTTTTATTGCCTTATTATAAGTTGCTTAACAGAATATACAATTCAAGGATCAGATAAGGTTAAACATAGTAAGTTTTTGAGTTTTGACAAAATTTATATACGCCTTATTCATCGGAACGGAGGTAATACATTTTTCGAGTAGACATTGTGGTGATGGCGAAGCCGCTCATTGTTGTGGTGGAGTCAAATGTTCCGGAGCAGGAGGACATGGAATGTGTTCCATGCCTCCCAAGTCACTGGGCAGAGGCTCGCTCATCTGGATTGAGTAGGACGAGAGGATATGATCATCAAGCCCGATAGCACCCTAAATTATTGTAATGTTTTGGCAGCAGAACATTATGTGTTTGGAGTAGTAGGAGACATGGCAGAGCTCATAGGTGGCATCATCGAAGATGTTCTTCTTCACCAAGTTTGACTTATACTGAATGTGTCGATTGCACACAAGCCAAGCAAAGATCGTATAGCAGTTGGAGGACAGAGTCTTGCCTTTGTTGAGCAGAGGAATATTGAGCACCGATCGTTGATGTCGTGTTGCAGGCAGACCACAATAAGAGGTCGGTAAAATTAACAAGCTTGACATGACAGGATAGCCATGGCACGAGAGTAGAGAAGATTTTCGCATAGATCAGCTAGTGGATAGAGGTGTCGTCCGTGATGGAGTGTGAGAAAAGAGGCAATAACTGAGCGGTCAATGGGAAGACATCGGAGCAAGTGTCATGCCAAAAGGAGGGTGTGTTTCCACGACAATGATGGTAGTTGATATGTCCTTGCAATCTAGAAGGAATGATGACACAGAGAGCCACATCGGGGACGACAAGGCGCTTGCGGCAGAGAACGAGTCAAACTCCGACCATAACCAAAGGACGAAACCTGATTGGTGTGGTTGGTGGAGCCAGTGAAGCAGCTTGAGAAGGTGGCTCTTGTTATGGAGCTTCAAGTTGCATATGTTTTTCCAGCAATCATCCACGCGGCGAGAAACAAAGCTTCAAGAAACCAAACATGGACACCAGAGCAATGGTCATCCGTGAAATATGGAAACATGTGGCGGCCTTGATGGCCTCGACCACTCTAGCCATGAGCTCAGGAACTCACATTTCTAAGGTTGGGAAATTGGAAAGCACCCCATTCACTAGGATGCGGTCCCAGTCAGCAAAAGCAAGTGGGCCTTCTACTTTGTGAGGTACTTGTACACCTTTTGTGACAAAGTGAGGAAAGGTCAAGCTTCACAAGTTTCTTATTAGAGTAGGATCCCTAGGTAAACCTAGTTGAATTGGTCTTCATTGCAGCTTAGAGCCTCAACGATGGCCATAAGCTCGTTAATTCGATATTCGTTAGGATCACAATGTTTTTCAATATTTTAAGATGAAGCTAGTCACCAACGCAATTGCACTGATGCAACGCCACATGTTGATAGCATCATTGATGTGGTTATGGATAAGGAGGGTGTCATTGGCATAATGGAGAATTTCTTGGTGTGGACAGTGACAAGTGTTAAGAGGGTGAGGCCGAGTGAAGATTATGGGTGGAGCTGCATGCGTAGGACATTGGACACCAAAATGAATAGGTAGGGTGACTGGGTGTTTCCTGGGAAAAGCACCTTTACCAGATGAACCATTTTTTGGTTGCGTCGTTTATCAATATTGTGATGTAAGAAGAGATAATGAAGGTGTGACTCTAGGAGAATTTTGTTTCCTAGAATCTATTGATGTGATGAGTGACAATGAGGTTGTCCCAGGAAACCAAATCGAAAGTTTTTGCAAAGTTTATCTAGGTACCTGAGTGGGGGTGCCATGTTTTTGGAGAATGGTCCTAGAGACGTATACAACATTTTTGGAGATCCTGCACTCTTGGATGAAGCTTGTTTGGTCAAGGCCAATGACCATACAAATTTGCAGTTGTGGGAGGGAAGTGAGGGAATTTGTCGTCATCTTCATGCAACTATTTTGCAGCAAGATGGTCCAAAAGTTTGTAATCTAGCGCTCACTCCTTATTTGGAAGAAGGATAAGGAAGGACCGGTTCATGTGATCGAGCTGACCCTCACCGTGGTGGAAGGAATCAATGAAGATGATGATGGCAGGGTAGACAAGTACCTTGAAAGCCTTGCAGAAACATTGAGCAAAACCATCAGGCTCTAGGATGCTTTGGTGGTTCGTCAAGCTAATCACTAGATATATATTAACACATGGATGATGATGCAAACTTTGTGGTGCTCCTGCCAAAATTTCTTCTCATGTTTGATAGCTACAACAAGCCTATGGAGAAAGGTCAATCATATGAGCTTCTCATTAGAAGAGAGGGCACGCTCCTATTCATAAATGTCGAGCAGATTAATGATGAATTTTCCATCATGGATGAACACATTCGGATTGTTTTTGTGGCGTGTTAAGGAATTTGAGGTTACTAGGCATTGCTTGAGATAGTGGACAAGTGTGCTAGTGGCGCCAACGTCAGGAATGGGCATGTCTAAGGCACCATGGACAATGTTGAGGCAGGAATGGTAAAGAAGCCAGATGTTCTTGAAGACGAAAGTGGTGATTTCACAAGAGGTTGTGGAGCCAGGATGATGATGGGAGATGGTGTGGGTGAGGGAGGTAAAAGAGGTGCCATGGAAGAGGATGTCTTTTAGGACGGAGTTGGAATTTTGCGCTTACTTGACCATGTGCACATGTTGTCAAGAAGAAAAACTTCATGGAGGAAATATGTACTAATGACGTTGTTGAAGAAAGAGACTGAGGACGAGTTGAAGTGGTTGATGTTTTTATCATAGGTGGAGCAGATGAGGCTGTAGTATCCAACAAGAATGGAGGTATCATTGAAGAACTACCAATTCGAAAGTATCTCCTATAGGAAGGTACACTTCTCATTAGGGCATGAGGGCCATATGTGTTAGTTTCATGAGGTAAGGTCAGTAGTGATCGAGGAAAATGAGGTGGATAGGGAGTCGGGACAAGCTAAAGAATTAGTATGGGAAACTGAAGGGTTCCAATCGGTAAAGATGCCCCCTCAAGAAGGCCATAGGGACTCAAGAATATCTAAGGTATACCAAGAGGGGAAGGAAGGAGCAAGATTTCCATACATAAGAGGATTTAGCTTAGACTCTTGTAGGCAAATAATATTGAAAATTTTAGAGAAGATATCATTTATAATATAGGTGCATTTGTCAGCATCACTCACAACACAAACATTCCAGAAATGTAAGTAAGGGACAACTAGACATGAAAACAACTAAATATCTTTGTGGGTCTTAAGGTTTTGGAGCAAGATGCAAGGACATGAGGGGATGAGAGGTCAGACATGGGCACCGAGATGGCTTTGCGGGTCTTCATAGACAGTTCTAAAAAAATCTTGATAGTTGAAGACCAGAAATTTCAGGTCTCGCCCATCATCAGAAATAGAAATTTCAATGTTGGGCAAGATATATATTCCTCCACCACACAATGCGTGTCTACTCCCAGATCCAGATCCAGTTTTTCTCCTTATTCTCCCTTCCACCCTCATCTCTTCCCGTCAACACCCTTTTCTCATCATCTCCTTCCCATCCAAATGGAATGTGGTCAACCTTTATTTTTCCATCACACTCCCTCTAGAAATATGAAGGATTCTGCATGGAAGTTCCGTTCAGATTCCAGGTATGAAATGTCACCCCCTAGTGAGATTTGTGCCTCTTTTTTAAATCTCAATTTTTTTCAGTACCTCTCCTCCCTAACGATTTTGAATCCACACATATTTCAGATTTTGGAGCCCGAGAAGATGGTAAACAGATGGTCAGAAGAGGCGATGGAGCGCTTGGCCACCCTCCGCCCGGAAGTCTATGTTCGATGCCGCATTTGGGGGGGGGGGGGGCTAAGAGAAGATCTAAATATATATGTCGTTTATGGGTTCTCCTCATCGATATGGTCATTTGGGTACTCCTAGAATCCAAGCGAACACTATATAAAAAGCCCACGGGCATTATAGTGAAGCACTACCTGGCTGCGCTGGTGAGGCATGTTTAGCTCCGACGAAGCTATGGTACATGAATCTGATTGTGGACTGTACATGAAAACATATCAAAAACGGCTCGGCACATGCAGCCATTTGTAATAACCCATATATATTGTGTAATTGATGGGTTTTGGACCCGTATGTGATAAGTAGTTATGTAGTAGTGCGAATGGTTGTAGATTGACGAGAATTTTAAAGACTAAATGTGAAATTAATATGCATATACCGATGGCAAGCTTTGCTGCAAGTGTGAAGTTTGGATTGCATGGGTTTTCTCTTGGATCTCCATTACTCCGATAACCTGGATGGCATGTGCAACTGTATGAACCCGCGGTGTCGCGGCATTCACCCTTGCAAGGGAACTCCTCTCGTGGACGTGCACATTCATCGATATCTGCATCATGAATAGACCAATTATAGTCATTAGAGCTCATATTCCACACAAAAAGTACAATTAAGTTAAAGAACAGCAAATCATTTGTCCTCGGTAGTTTTCAAGCATAAATCATATTCCAAGAAAATGTGGATTACCTTCATGACAGTCAAAATTCATCATCCGGTTACTACACAATCAGTAGTAGGTTTGTCGATGCAATTCTCCAATCATAATCCCTATGTTCTCTTGTATGCCTCCAGCCGCCCCCCCTTGGGCTACATTCGGTTACACTCATTCCAGCGGGTCATGGCCCGTTCCACGAGTATCACCTCGGCCCATTCACTTTTTTATTCAGTTTTCGTCATTTTGGTATGATTCCCGACCCATTCCCTCCTAATCCTGCCCACTATACACCGTGAAAAGAATCCCAACGACGCAGCGCGCGGGACGTCGCGCGACCCGGAGGTGAGCTTGGCGGTGGCAGCGGACTTGCATCTCCGACGTTCCTCCCCACTGACGGCAGCCGTGTAGCCGGAAACGAATATAAGGAAATAATAGACTTGTGTCTTATAATGATTCAACTACCGAACGGTACGAAGGTAAATATAGTGATATAATACACAATAGTTTCAAGTTCCCTCGTTTTGTGTTGCTGAGACACGCGCCTAAGGAGAAATTGCCACCGAAGTGAGCCGAGGAGCCGAGTGACATGCCAGCGCTACTACTTGATTGAGTGCCAGCACGTAGTTCACAGAAAAATAAATTGGACCGCTTTGTTCTTTTTTTTTGGTTGGATAATTGGCATATGGGGCTAGATTAACAAAATTGGCTAACACAATTATATTCGAATACGGATATATCCATTTTCATATCCAAATTTGTTTTAAAATTCAATATCATAAACGAATATGGATATTTACCATATCTATTTTCATTTTTGTTCGGATTCGGATATTACAACATCCATTTTAAATTTCTCGAATACGAATGCCGGATAATTCGGATTATCCACCAGCTTCCACCTCTAGTCACGAGTTCTTGCATTCGGAATTTTATTGCGAGGTGAGCGCCGGCTTTTGGTTTAGGGATTCAGTGATTTTTATGTCTTGATTGGGCTGGAAACTAACTGTTATGGTTAAATGCCCTGATTGTCCTGATTGTGCTTTTATTTTTCAGACTTTAGTTCCGTGAACAGTACAGGAACAACGTGAGACAGTTCTGTGACTAGTACAGGAATAATGAAGTATTAAAGGGAGGGATTAAGTGCATGTTACTGATTAATTCCAACAGGAATTGGGTGAGGGATTAACCGAACATGTCCTCATGGCACTGCCTCCATAAAGTTCACTGTCAAAGATGAGGAAGACATGGCCTCGCAGCACCAATCAGCACGTAAATCCAACAGCTAGATCACAAATGACTTGGTTAGGAAAATTTTATACGGATTACGTACGCAGAGCTAGAATTCTTCTTCATATCATTTTTTAAGCAGCCGTCTCTCTCCACTGTGTTACATTTTTTTTTTCATATCTTCTGCCCATGCATGATAGCTTGCAAAATGCTCTTATACTATGGGCCGGAGGGAGTACAAGCTGCCTTCATCCTGTACTCTATGTCGGCAGCGTAGTCGCGTGCTACGTGATCTGGTTATCGTGGGATCAGAATTGTTCGAGGGTCACCCCATCTCCTTGTATCATTCAGCTGTGTACTCTGTGCAGTGGCGTAGGCAGGAAATCTCCACGCCCCGGGCCAGCCTCCTTGGCACAGTATGTACTGTAGCTACACAGTGCCGCAAAGGATTTCATCTCCACGCCCAGGGCCACGGCCTGGGCAGTCCTAGGTCTGGCTACTCCCCTGACTCTGTGTGGTTGTTGCTTTATATATAAAGCGGGGCGAAAGCCTGTTTCGAGTACAACCCCGTCTACTTTGTGACAAGTCTATGTTATAGAATCTTGTCGGTATCATTCGAGGATGGAAAATGGTCCCCACTTGGCGAGCAATCTGGCCGAGCGGTTGGTCGTTTCGCTCACTCGCCTAGCGGCTTGCGCACTCTCTCGTCTATCTTCGCCACCTCGTTGTTCCTCCTGCTCCACTACCCTCATCTCCTGTCGTTCCTCCTCCTCCTGCCCCCTCCCCCAGTGATATACCCCCTCGGTCCAAATATAAGTTTGTTTAGATATTCCAATATGGACTACACATGAAGCAAATAAGTGAACCAACACTCTAAAATATGTCTATATACATCCATATGTAGTCTATATTAAAATCTCTAAAAAAGACTTATATTTAGGAACAGAGGGAGTATGTTCCTCCACCTCGGGTCCTCTTGCACCGTTCTCATCCCCGGTCCTCCCTCTCCCCCACCAAGCTGGTTAGCCACAGCCATGGGTGACCTCATGGCTCAACAATCGAGATTGATGTCGGTGTTGAGCTTTGGAAGATGGGATTCTGAGGGGGAACAGGTTCAGGGTCACTCAATCTGACTTTGGTGGAGCTCCGATGAGTTGGATTCGTGGCTAGTGAGCCCTCCAGCACAAGGTTAAGGGTGTGTTTGATTTTGAACCAAAGTTGGCCTTGCCAAAATATTGGCGTGCCCATAAGTTTTGGCTGCTGTTTGGTTGGACATCAAATATTTGGCTTGCCCAACACAGCCGCCGTTTGCCTATGCAATTTCTCGCCAATACGCGGGCGAGCCAAGGGTGAAGAATTCGTCCGCCAAAATATTGGTTGCCAACCTGCTAGCATCCCGTCGTATTATGCCGGGTGTTGCGTGAGCCGGAAAAATAATTAGCTAGCTGGCCTACTTACGCCTCCAAGGATCGTATCGATCCAGCCAACTAGTACCTGTGTTTCACTTACCAAAAGCGTGTGCATGCTGCTTCGGTGAACCATTTTTTACTGTTTTTTTTCTGAACGTTTGATCATCATGGTTTATTGGCTCCTTGTATAAAATTTTCAGGTTAGGACCTCAGATGCTCATTCACATAAAAAAAGAAAAAAGACCTCAGATACTGATATGTGACATGTTAATTGGCTACAAACCAAAATAAGACCCAACCATTTTGCCAAATAATTGGTAGGTGCTATGGCAACAATCCAAGCAACACTACCATACCAAAATTTTGGTCATGCCCTTGCTTTGGGTATGCCAAAATTTTGGCAGGGCAAGTTGGGGCACAAACCAAACAGCCCCTAGTTCTTCGAGAATATTCATTGTTGCATGGGTGCTTTTCGGATGCTTCCAACTCTTGTATGTTTTGCTGCAAACACACGTGCGAAATGCTGCCAGCAATCTGGGGCATCTGCTATAAGTTGTATGGTTTTGCTGCAAAATAGTTTGGAATTTTTTGTGCAATTTAAAGTTTTCAAATATTTAAAATTCAAAATGAATTCATTAATTATATAATGGTAAAGAAGTCCCGAAGTGATTTTTTCTACATTCTGTTTTCAAACGATTCAGTGAACTACAAAGTTTCAAATCGTAAGTTTTATGGTTTTGGAGATACAAAAAAGAGATGTTTTTTGAGAGCGAAATAAACGCTGGCACAGATCTTGATGCACGTATGAACAGCCCAGCTGATAGGGAGGTGTAACTGAATAGGCGTTTAGAAAAACTGCTCTCATAGATGAAGCGGTAGCTTACTTGTGCATCCATGGGGAAGGTATGGGTTTCCCTCGTAGCCCTTTGTGCAGTTGCAGACGTATCCGGGGCCATTGGTGGAGTCGACGCACTCGCTGTGGTCGCTGACACAGCTGGTGCTGTTCCCCTGAGACAGCTGGGCGCAGGACAGGGAGGCGGTGGAGTTGACGTTGCTGTCCCGGATGGCCCAGTCGAGCCGCAGCGGCAATCTGGTGTGCTTCTCCATGTGAAGGTCGGCTGCCCGGAAGGTGTAGCTGCCCTTCTCCACGATGAAGGCGTAGTCGCAGGGGCTGAACTCCTTGCCGACGCGCGACCAGGTGTCGAATTTCATCAGGTTGTCGCCGATTCCCGGCGGGATGTCGACGTGGCAGCAGCCGACGCCGGCGCACGCGCCGTCCTGCGCGCTCCGGGAGTCGTTGCAGTAGGTGGTGCACCCGCTGTACAGGGTGTACATGGCGCTCAGGGGATCGTTGCAGTGGGCTGTGCACCAGCTCATGGTGTAGACGAAGGTGTTGCAGCCGAGGACGAAGAGCTGGTTGTGGGTGTTGGAGATGCGGTACACGTTGTCCTTGTTGAAGTTTACTCTGCCGTCCAGGGACACGGCCGTGGTGTTGCCAGCGGAGTTGTAGCACGTCCACGACACCGGTAGCATCACCCGGGCCTCCGGGCGCGGCATCACCAGCAGGGTCAGCACCCGTACCACCCCTGTGGAGGCCGGCAGAACCGGCATGGTGTTGTTGAGGCAGGTGATCTCGAAGCCCGGGCGAAAGCAGCCGGCGCCGATGCCGAACGGGTAGGGGATGTCGACTCCACCGCAGCTCTCCTGGCAGTCTGGCCTCACGGTGAGGAGGCTCTCAACGGTGGCAGCAAGAAGCAAAGCTGGCAGCAAGAATGCCAATGATCTGCCCATTTTTTCAGAATGAGGGAAGAGCCTCCGGTTCCATTACTTATGCATTTGGGGAGAGGGTCGTTTTCGAGCCCGGGCTCACTATCTTGCTAATCGATAGTATACTTGTGGATTTAACTTGGCTGCCAGTGTGGACATTCATCAGGGACGTCCTTTTTACCAGGAAAAAGCATGCGTGACTAACCTGCTCACTGGCCCAAGTCCAAGATGCATGTGGCCAACGACTGCCGCTATCATTCACTAATTATACAACCGGAAGGATACAGGGCCCGTCATGAGATTTTAGGGGTCCGAGGCGAAACTAAGATCAGGGGCCCTATTGTATACATGAAATAGTTCTTCAACAATTTCAATTTTTGAAAGCTACTTTCAGTTTTTTGTGCTACTTCTAAGTTTTTGTTTGGACAACATAATACGAACAAAATACACATTAGGAATGAGAATGACTATCAATTTCCATAGACATGATAATTGTTTGATAATTACGCTGTGACTGATCCATATATAACTCCTTCCCCCCCAAAAAAATACTGATCCATAACTCAATGTGCATTCGTTTGCAGTATATTACCATTGTCATGTTCATTCTTATTTTATTGCAGGTACTCCATTCATGTCCTTATTAATCCAACAAAAAAATCATTTACTCTGCCCTGAGATATAGTTACATATTTTTTTTTGAAAAGGAGGAAGACCCCCGGCCTCTGCATCTGGACGATGCATACAACCATTTTATTAATTATTCTCAAAAGACCTTACAAAGAAATACAGCAGTAAGTCTGAAGCCACCGTCTAGGCAACATATGTCGCTAATCCTATCCATTTGATGAAGGGATGCTGATAGTCCGGGCCTAATACCAAACAGACATCGCAGCCAAACCTAACACCTAAGACCTAAGTTCCCATCCAGGACGCCTGCCGGGTATGGGTCACCCACCGGTCCGGCGTACTCCTCAACCAGGACGACTGCCGGGTATGAGGCCGCCGCAGCCACCTGCCACCAATCCATCTTCAGAGATGTACTGCTACATCTACCTTGCCCGGTCTAGCTGCCGTCGACGCCACCACGATGCCAGACAACGCCATCATCCTGCGCTCGTCCAACAACACACGCCCAGCAGCGAGACCCCGCTGCTCCATGCCGCTAAGACCCGCCATTGTCGACGTGTCAGATGCAACGCCGCTCCTCCTTCGCGAACACCACCTGCTACCACTGGTCCTATCCCCTCCACCTGTAGATCCTCTGCACTCCCAACCGAGCCCCAGTGCCCCTGACGACACCTCCAGGAAGGTCACGACGCAAAAAGCGCCGCTGCCGCCAGATCCGAAAAGGATTGAAGGTTTTCACCCGGCCGGGGATCGGGGTAGGTAGATTGGGCCCTCAGCTGCGCCTTCATGAAGGAAAGCGGCGCCCATGGGCGTCGCCGCCGCCGGGCCGGCTAGACTGGCCAAGGTTTCCCCCGGACCCAAAGTACACCACCAGGGCTCACCACCACCGGAGCCTGCAACCGCAAACCACCGGGACGACGACAGAGGCTGCAGGAGAAAGGGGAACCTCCAGATCTGACGCAACGAGAACTGCGCCATGGCCGGACTCCACCAGCGACCCGCCACCCGCGCGGCCGAGTACGCTGGCTAGCGTCGCCGGCAGACGTCTCCAGCCGACGGACGACGCCGCCTCGCCGATAGGGCCGCCGCCCAAGGATCCGCAGGCCACCGATGCGATACTCCGGCCCGCAGGCCGACGGGATCGACCCGGGCGCCGAGATCCCCGCCGCCACCTTCCCCGGCGTCCGCGCGGGCTTTGTCGGCGGCCGTCTCCGGCGGCGGCGAGGGACGGAAGGGGGATGAGGGGAGGCAGGCAGCGAAAGATCGGATCGCCCCCGAGTCGCCGGGGGGCGACGCGAGGGCCGCGTCTCGTTGGATTTGGATAGTTACATATTTGGCTGTGTTTTGACATTTCGTTGATGTCTTTCCGAGAAAAAGTTAATGTAATTTCACATTGCAAGTGCATGCAAACACTAGCTATCTTTCTACTCAGCCAAGAGGCAGAAAGGCTAAAAAAAATTAGATGATATCTACATACCTTGATGTGGCAGTCCTGCAGATGTAGCAATCATCCCCGTACAGAGCCTTCGAGTCATCTACGGGCTTCCACGTCTTGCTCCGGGAGTCAAAGGCCACGATCAAACAACCAAGGCCTTCGGCCTGTCCAGTAACAAAAGCAAGGTCATAAGTTAGGGTAAAATCGGCGGAAATAAGGCACCTAGCTTCTCTGAAATCGGCGGCGTAGAGACCGGTGATGGGGCGTAGGCTGAAGCTTCGGCATGGGAGGTGCGACGGTGAGGCCTGGTTGTCCTGCGTCGGCCGCTGTCTGCGGGCGACGAGGTTTCGAGGCGATCAAGGCGATAAAGGAGGCGAACAGACTGTAGGCGATAGTCATCGTGCGTGATGTACACCGATGTGCCGCTCAGCCCGCTCTTGCTCCTGTATGACCAGATCTCAATCCATCGATCTCTATAACTAACGCACGTAACGTCGGCCTAATTATCAGCCTTTTAGTGTCAGGCCCGGCAGTATTCACAAGGAAAACACTAATTTTCCTTCTAATATCCCAGATCGCAGCGTATTGCAATTTTCTACATGGGTTTTATGCAAAACGCAGCCATGGCTACACGAATGTTGCGGTGGCTGCACATTTTTAAATTTACGTACCTAAACTTTCGAGGCGAAGGCATGTGGATACAAATCTTAAGGAATAAATACCTACATACTAAGACTTTGGCTCAGGTGAACGCAAGGCCAACGGACTCATCGTTTTGGAAAGGGTTAATGAAGACAAAAATAACTTTCTTCCAGCAGGTGAAGTTCCTAATTGGTAGTGGCACCTCTACTAGATTCTGGGAGGACACATGGCTAGGGCAGACGCCTCTGACTTTACAATACCCTTCCTTATATAATATTGTGCAACGTAAGGAGGATTATGTCGCTACAGTATTAAATTCGGTACCACTTAACATCCAATTTAGAAGATCTCTTGTAGGGGAACGTTGGAATGCTCGGTTACACCTGGTCCGTAGGTTGATCGATGTTCAACTTTCAAATCAGGCAGATAAAATTAGTTGGAAGTTAACCACAAATGGATTATTCTATATGAAATCCATGTATTTGGACTTAATTGACTCCGGGCTATTGTCGAGGTCTTTGCATATCTGGAAGATTAAAGTTCCACTCCGCATCAAGATCTTTATGTGGTTCGTTCACAAAAGAGTCATCTTGACCAAAGATAATCTGATGAAAAGGAATTGGGTTGGTAACCCCACGTGTTGTTTTTATGATCAAAACGAAACGATTAAACACCTCTTTCTCGAGTGTCCACTTGCAAAATTATTATGGTGATCTATTCATATAGCTTTTAACATCCAACCTCCAATGAGCATAAACACATTATTTGGGACGTGGCTTAATACAGTAGACATACACATATCTAAACATATTTGGATAGGGATATGTGCTTTATTGTGGGCTATATATATGGAACACTAGAGATGATATGCTTTTTAATGGTACAATATTCACCATTTTTTTACAGGTTATCTACAGAGCTACAGCCTGGATCCGTATGCGGTCCTTACTAACTGATGCGGACTACATGAAGCCTATGGTTATTGGGTGCAACCGCTGGGAGACGGTAGCACGGGCTATCTTCAGCCGATTTGGATAGCGAGTTAATAATAAGCTAGGTGTGTAGGCATCGTAGCCTGTTTTCTATCGCCGGATGTGGCGCTTATTGCCAGTTGTGGCACTTTACATATTTATTTTCTCCTTTTTTGCTCGGATTTTGAGCTTCCTTGGATGTTAAGACTCTGTTGCGACTTCTAATAATATGGCTGCATGCATCGACTGATGCAGAGGCCGGAGGTATTCCTCCTTTTCCAAAAAACGTACCTAAACTTTCAATGGTGGGCCCCGCCACAGCTATAACTATCAACAGTGGCGGGCATAACTGGATGCCCACCACTACAGAGTCACTAGTGGCGGGCGCGTGCCAGCCACTGATGCCATGTTAGCAGCAGCAGGAGGTCAGTGACGGGCGCCCCTGAGACTCTGACCCGTCAATGCTGGCCTTTTTTGCGCCCGCCATAGTTAGACATTCTTGTAGCAGTGTTAAGTCCACACATGGACAAATTTTTTAGATGCGGTGGCCGGTTGGGAGCACCGACGGGCAGACGATGCTCATGCCCGTTTTGCCAATGCAAAAGGGCAAAATCCGGACAGAATAGATGTCCATGTGCGGTGGTGCGGTGGAGTTGGCCTTATAATTTTCATACAAGTAGATAAACACGCTATGGTACACAGACTAGGATTTGCGGCACGCAAGTGCGGGGACACTCGGGTCCCTGGTGCCGGCTTTTTATTTTGGCTTCCAATTTTCAAGTTCTATATCTTTTAACCAAAATTAGAAATTAAATTATGTTTCATATTCGTGTTTCTCGCGACCAGCGCTGATCTATTTTGAATATATTTTGAATTTTTAGAAAAATGTTAAGTTTCAGTGTTGAAAATTTAGTATGAGCGACCTATAAAAATCAATTATTTTGTGTCCGTGGCCAACAGGAAAAATTGCTGAATATCTCTGAAATTATTTAAAACTTGATAATGCAAAAACTGTAAGTTTCATCGTTGAAACTTAAAAACTTTCTGATGGATTTGTTTTTTTATTATGCACTCGTGTGGATTTAACAACTTTACAAATCACAAAACAAATCGAGCGGTCGGGGGGCTTGACCCCACATACATGGCCCTGCGAATTTCGGCCTGTTAGACGGCAGGGAAACCGGCCTACCGCGCTTTGTAATGCCGCGTTAAGGGAAACACATACATTAATCATTCTGATGACATCCATTGTACGCATGTACTCTCTCCATCCGGAAATACTTGTCATCAAAATAAATAAAGGGGATGTATCTAGACGTATTTTAGTTTTAAATATTATTTTATCCATTTTAATGACAAGTATTTTTGGACGGAGGGAGTAGGTCAGTCGTTGTAGACTAGTCATGTGCCTAGCTGACTGGTGAGGCACGACCTGCCTATTTTTGTCAGAGTGAGATCATTGAAAGGGCAGCACTGGTTAGATTATATTTACATATAATGATAATGGATCAAAGTGGACTATGGAGCTAGCCATAGCTGTCGGTACTTACGTGTAATGTAAATTGCCCGTCTGTATATTAACTTGAGCGGTGGGTTGCATGCATGAACTGGAGGCTGCTCATTGGTATCACAGATGTTGTACTAGTGATACATTTGGCGTACTATCTGGCTCATCCCATTCATGTGGATTTGACTAAGGCGCCAGTGTGGACATTCAGTGACGACGTCCGTTGAAATATATCACCCGCTTGTTCTTTTTTATTTGACGGGATATTACCCGCTTGTTCTTATCGGTTAACCAGGTAGGGTCGCCTTTCCTTCGGTGGGTTTTGTTAGAACGATCTAGCTTCATTTAAAACCTATAAACAGAATACGTTAGATCGAGCAACAATGCAACAACAAAGTGATGTGATAAAACATAAAGCAATAACAAAGTCCTTCGATGTTATTCGCCAAAAAAAAGTCCTTCGATGTTACAAACTGTAACTCCACCTCCATTTTGTTAGATACTCACTCCGTTTTTTATTTACTCTGCCTATTAGAGTTGACTGAAGTCAAACTTCGTAAAGTTTGACCAAGTTTATAGAAAACAACATAAATATTTACCATAATAAATCTATATGATGTGAAAGTACATTCAATAATAAATCTAATGATATTGATTTGTTATTGTATATGTTCATATATTTGTTAATAAACTTTGTCAAAGTTTACAAAGTTTGACTTTGACCAAAGCTAATACGTGGACTAAATAAAAATGGAGGGAGTACTAGCTGAATGCCCACCTCAATTTTGTTTTAGCTTTTGGTCTGACCGAAGAAGGACGGACGACGTGGTCGCGAAGACGGGTGACAGATGAACCCATTGGTTGATTAGTTGGCTCTTTTCGGAGTTGTGAGGAATAACAAACAAATGATAGCCTGCTCAGTGTGCTGTGGAACATGTTGCTTTGGAGTAGCAAGTAGCTAGCTCTTAGAGATCAAAAATCCTGGTATTGATGCTAGGAGGAGGCGAAGCACACAAGTTGTATTTTTGCTCACACATATATGTATGTGATATCTCAATTATTATACCATACATAACTGATTCTCAAATCTGACGTGTTATGCTGCTAAAATTTCTAGCCAAAGTTGATGCGACTTGTAAAAAAATTGGCCTTGTTTGTAAGGAAAGCAAAAGCTTTTGGGTGGTTGCCGCAAAACGTGTGTGAAATTATCTATGCATGTGTGAACTTGATGTAGCTATATATACGCTCCAATTATACTCGTGTTAGTGCGAGCGCGTTTTCTGTTGCTGGTCCTGGACGGCGAGCACGTTTTCGGATGCTTGTAGCGGCCATCCCGCGCTCAAAGTAGGTGAGGACGAAGGGTGATGCGTCTTGAATGCGGAGTAGGCAGAACGTGGAGTAATTGAGCGCGAGCTCAGATGAGCTCGTTATCTAGGTCGTCGGCTAGCGCTCAAGGATCTGTGCCATAGTTCTATACGCGCGCAGGCGGTCGGTCAGAAAATCGAGTACTGTAGCAAAATACTTACGCGGCACCGTTGGGTGGTGGTGGTGGGTCTTCACTGCCGGGCATAGTGGACGGCCGTCGGTGTCTTGCGTGGTGAGACGTGGATCAGAATCCGCGTTCCCGTCTGATCCGTGGACCAGGAAATTCGCTTTCCGCTACGGCGTCGGTCGTTTGGAAGCTGGAGACTCCGGGACAGAGGCAACTAGCGCCGCCGGCGAGCCGCCATGGATCAGCCAATCAGCAGGTACGTGGATCTTAGATTTTTCCGGCGATGCTGCCTCCATTTTTTAGCCCTCCCGTTAGCTGATCCAGAGGATGGATTTGTTGCAAGATTCAGATCCAGTCTGCTTGAGGAGGTAGGGGATAGCTTGGTGCCGGCTCCTATGGCTGTCAATGTATCTGCCGTGGCAGATCTGGAAGTGGCACCGAAGGCGGAGCGGGAGGTGGCGCAGCAGTAGACGGTGGACAGCGGCGAAGCACAAATCTTCTTGGCGAAGGAGGCGGCCGCGAACAGAAGGGAGAGCTCGCCGCCAACGTCGAAGCTGTCCGCGGGGAAGATGAATCCCCAAGCACCGGTGTGGAACAAAAGGTTGGTGAAGTAGTAACCTTGCCTTACACCAGATATTCTGTGACTTATTAGGAAATCAAAGTAGAAATGACTGAATAAATCATGCAGTTGGAGCAAGTGCTGATTGCTGTCAGCATTAATAAATTTCCTACTGTGTCTGCCTGTGTTTGCACGCTGATTTTTTCTATGCATTCACAAAATTCAGGCGTCTATAGTCTCTGAAAGTACAAATGCAGACTGATTACTCTCTGTAGTGAAAAAAATTCTGATTTATTTACTGGTGGTTGCAGACTGTTTGCTCCCTGAATTTAGACAATTCATACTATATGAGAGCCTGTCTTTTCAGGCTGGTTGCTCTCTGCATTACGGAAATTACTAAATTATGTACTGGTGTTTGCAGTCTGTTTGGTGTCTGCATTTTGAAAATTCATAGTATATGTGCCTGTGTTGGTAGGCTGATTGCTCCCTGCGATTAGAAAAAAATCATGCTATATGTGCCTCTGTTTTGCCTGTTGATTGCTTTATGCAGTTAGAAATTTCATGGTTTGTGTTGCCTGTGTTTGCAGGCTAGGGATTGGTGCTGCCGCCCCCAGCAGAACACCGTGCCCACTTCGTGTGAGTGCGTTTGAGAAGGCAGTCAGGTGTTTCGCGAAGAACCCATCTGAAAATGCGATCACACCGGTTCTTGGCACTACTTTCGACTCTGGCCGAGGCGTATGACTTCTACAACTTGTATTTGTGGGAGAAGGTTTTTGGCATCCGGTATGGCAAGAGATGGCTAAATGCCGAAAGGACAGAGTGCATGCAGGAGATAGTTTGTGCATGCTCGGTTTGTTATTAATTTTGCTGTTGCTGCTTTGTGATCGGTAATTCAGTTATGTTCGGGTGTACTTCCAGTGTTGGTATTGATTAAAGTGTGAACATTTCTGCAGGGTAAAGCTGGGGTCGAGAACACAAGGTCTTGTCGGTGCGAGTGCCCTGCTCTGATTAAACTTTTCCGAGTAGAGGACAACGGGTGGTACATTGCAGAGCATAGAGACAATCAGAAATCTTGACAGGGGAAATGAACCCTCAAGCGCCAGGATGGTCTAAGAGGTTCGTTCTGATTTTGCAGGGAACAAATCTCGCGTTGTGTGTGCGGTCTTGCTCGTGTTGCTTGTTTATTTATTAATTTTGGGATACTTAGTAAACAATGTTTATCATACGGATGCAAGTACCAGTATGACAAATTGTGCAGTCAATCCATTTGGCATGGCAAAGGTGCTGCTGAGATATGTATGGGCTATTGGTTGGTAGAAATTCAAAAATAGTAATGTTCTTACTAGTTTTTGCGCCATGGTAGTAAAGCGTGACCGATGTGCAAGCATTCAGAAGTTTGACAATAACATGTATGATAGTGTGCACTTACCTGCCGTCTGTGAAATAATTCTGCATGTTATGAATCATTTTAGTACAGTTCTTACTGCTTTTGCAACATTTTAGGAAAATCTGATCGAATGGGGAAGTAGTTAAGAATTATGATAATAACGTGGATGATAGTGTGTTACCTCCCAGCTGTGAAAATAATGTTGCGTGGTATGAGTCATACTTCTGGTGATTTTTGGTTTACAGAACAATTGTCTGAACTCTTTTTGGAGGAGTTACATTTTCAGCCTCATGATAGAGCTGGTGGCACCCAGCAGGGCCCCTTGCCCGTCTTGCGTGAGTGCTTTCAAGAAAGCAGCGAGGGCTTTTGCTGAGAACCCCTCGGGCAATGCCATTGTCCTGAAACCGGGTATCAGTTTTGACTCGCTCGGAGAGGCGTACGATTTCTGCAACATGTACTCCTAGGAGAAAGGATTTGGAATAATCGGTGGCTCCATTCTTCTTAACCAAGTTCAGTCATTGATTTGCCTTCAGTCTAAGGTAAGTGATACCACATATTGTGATTCCTCTTTAATCCTCAATTTCTCATGCTGAAATGTTGCTATTAATGCTTACTTGTACATTAATTAAGCTATTGGAATCCTTCATCATGTTCCTGTTTGGTTAGTAATTATTTGGGAGCTAATCAGTTTGGGGTTTCAGGCACCTTTGTATGCACATGACGCGGCAGAGCCCAATAACATATCATTTGGCAAAGAGCACTGGAACGATACATACTACGTCTTAGCAAGTACTAATATGAAGTTGCGCAGGCTCTGTCGTAGACTAAAGAGGTACTGTCTATATGTATCACTATGTAATTTTTTTACAGTCTGTAAGATTATTTATATGGCAAGTACTGGTCTCATCGCCAGCAACCTGTAGTTTCACCGTCCATAGTTCTGGTCATACTACTGTGCCTACAGTCACGCCCATTCAACTTTTTTAGAGGAACATTCAGTTAAGGAATTTGAAAGGTTCAGTGAAGTTTAATATTTGGGGTAAAGGGAGAAACGCCTAAATTAGATGGCATAATACAATTTTATATTCTGTTGTTGAAGTCCAGCGTTTGAGCATCCTTTGCATGATAAGCACAAAGACCAACATCAGACGCTGCCGGTCATCAAACACCTTCCTGTCGCGCCCTTTCCAGATGCTCTGGAGGAAGCAAGTGATGATAATGGACAGTAGTTTCTAGGGGGATCACCCCGATTTAAACTGAAGATGCAATTTCAGTCCAGCTTTCCTTTTTTACTTCACATCTTTCGGTTTAAGAATTGTTTACTTAATATTGTAGATATATAATAGTGCAGATAAAAGAGAACTTCATACTTTAACCGGGTGTTTAATAGCTGCAACATTCTTGAAACTGTTGGGGATGGGCCTGTTATACTGCAACAAACAAGCCAATTGTACAAAATCTTGCATACTCGCTCTGCAACTTGCGTATGTTGGATATGCAAACAACCTCATCACATCAGTTTTGGTCTAGCCTTGGTTCTTCTGATCATGGCGCTGTCCTCGAGGGGTTTGAATTGCTTGGTTCAACAAAAAAGCAAAGAACACATTCTCCTCTGCACTGCCTCTTCTACCGACGTAGCTAGATCATCCCTTCGTGTGTGGCTCTATGCGTATGGGCGAGGATCTTCCAAGGCGAGCTCGTCTCAGCTGGGGGCGGGGACTTCATCGAGCCTTCGTTCAAAGAACAAAGCTCCCTGCCTATGATGGGTCTCATCTTGTTAGTGCTTCCGCTCCACCTATGGTGCTCATTCTGCGGCTGGGGACTTCATCGACATCAAGCGAAGCTTTGTTGTCCATTATGTTGTAGTGCTTGGTGTTGTTGAGGTTTGTAAGTTGTCTAGTAGCACCATGTATCTGCCGTCTTTTTCTTTTTCCTCTTGTTAGGTGCTGTCCGATGTAACTCCTGGCCGGTTGATGGCTTTGTTAATTCAAAGCCGGGCTCTCTCTCGAGCCTTCGTTCTAAAAAAAAAGATAAAAAGTTGCAATGCAAATTGATGATATGCATGTAAGCATGGCATTACCTAAGTCATTAATCCATTGTCAGTTGCAAATATTGTTCCTGTGATCGCAGATGATATTTAATACTTATTGTGTTTTATCTTTGTTTGCTGATGAATATCATATTCAGTTGTTTCAGTATGATTTCACTAAAACTAAAAACTGAAGTACTCAGCCTACGATGCTCACCTGTTGGTTCCATTGTACAAAGCTGCGGAAAGATTTGTTGGGGAAGTGCCTAGGCTGAAGATGGTTGCTATATTGGTGCTCGTGGCATTGGTGTGAACAGAGCATCCTTGTTTGGAGAGTTAACTACAGAAATACGGCAGTTTGTGGGTGCAGATATTCACCCTGTTGTAGCCTCTCAGGAATTAGTCAAGATTTCTATGCTTTTAGACTGACATTCACCTTGTATATTGTAGTGTTGATGTTTGGCAAGCAGTTCGTGATGTTGACAGGAACATTTCTGAAATGAAATAGAGTGCACAATTACTTGTTTGAAATTCAAAGAGTGTGTGAGGGTTGGGTGGAAGGAAAGGATTGATTGCAAGCTGGATACACCATTGCCATAGGATAGGTGGATAGACAGAGATAGTGGACTAGGAAGAACAGAAGAATGATTTAATGAAAAACACTTTTAGAAGGTGGTGGCATGTGTAATAACCCTGCGACCACAATCGGGGAGTGAATCAGAGGTAGGATGTCGCCGGCATCAGAGAACGATGAGGCGCATGCAGGTCATGCCGTCAGACATCTGTGCGGGCGGAGCTTTAACGGTGCCCGTCACAGTTACTAGAAATACGGGTTGCTATCGATCGATATACAACGGTCTGTACAACACGCAGTTCGAATCTTGATGTGAATGGGCGATGTGGATATAGGGTCCATCTGTGCTCGGGACCAGATTAGCACTTTCGGGGTAGGCATGCATTTTCTACGATCCGTGTGAGCGTTGTGGCCATCACGCGCTCAAAGTAGGGGAGGACGAAGGGTGGCTCCGGTCTTGTTGGGGAAAGGTACGGGAGGATGTTGCGTTCGTCATGTCATGCTCTCCTGGGGAACTGTGCCGACGAGTTTTCCGATGACGGTGGGGGGTTGGTGTGTACCATAGTAGGCATCTGTTAGAATTTGTACGTATAGTGTCTTGACAAGGTGGCGCCGTGTATGACACTGGGTGGGCTTGGCTCGAATGCACCGGCTAGCAGTCTTTCTTAAAACTTCGGTCGCTTTATTGGATCAAAGAACTGTTACATCGTCCACCAAACCTTTTACAATGAAAGCCGGCGGTTCTTCGACCCACAGCGAAGGTGTTGGGAACGTAGTATTTTAAAAAAATTCATACAATTACGCAAGATTTATCTAGGAGAAACATAGCAACGAGCGGGGAGAGTGTGTCCACGTACCCTCGTAGACCGAAAGCGGAAGCGTTTAGTAACGCGGTTGATGTAGTCGAACATCTTCGCTATCCAACCGATCCAAGTGGCACCTCCACGTTCAGCTCAGTGACGTCCCTCGAGCTCTTGATCTAGTTGAGGCCGAGGGAGAGTTCCGTCAGCACGACGGCGTGGTGACGGTGATGATGAAGTTACCGGCGCAGGGCTTCGCCTAAGCACTACGACGATATGACCGAGGTGTGTAACTGTGGAGAGGGGCACCGCACACGGCTAAGACGAATCTTGAGGCCCTTTGGGGTGCTCCCCTCCCCCTATATAAAGGAGGGAGGGAGGAGCCGCCGGTCTAGGGGGCGCACCAAGCATAGGGAGTCCTACTAGGACTCCCAAGTCCTAGTATGATTCCCTTTCCTATTCAGAGTAGGAGAGAAGGAAAGAGAGGGAGAGGGAGACGGAAGGGGGGCCGCGCCCCCACCCCTTGTCCAATTCGGTTTGGGAAGGGGGGAGGCGCGCGCCACCTCTTGGCCTTTCTCCCCTCTCTCCACTAAAACCCAATAAGGCCCATTACTTCTCCAGGTGAATTCCCGTAACTCCCGGTACTCCGAAAAATACCCGAATCACTCAGAACCTTTTCGATATCCGAATATAGCCTTCCAATATATGAATCTTTACCTCTCGACCATTTCGAGAGTCCTCGTCATGTCCGTGATCTCATCCGGGACTCCGAACAAACTTCGGTCATCAAATCACATAACTCATAATACAAATTGTCATCGAACGTTAAGCGTGCGGACCCTACGGGTTCGAGAACTATGTAGACATGACCGAGACACATCTCTGGTCAATAACCAATAGCGGAACCTGGATGCTCATATTGGCTCCTACATATTCTACGAAGATCTTTATCGGTCAAACCGCATAACAACATATGTTGTTCCCTTTGTCATCGGTATGTTACTTGCCCGGGATTCGATCGTCGGTATCCTCATACCTAGTTCAATCTCGTTACGGCAAGTCTCTTTAGTCGTTCCAGAATGCATCGTCCCATAACTAACTCATTAGTCACATTGCTTGCAAGGCTTATAGTGATGTGCATTACCGAGAGGGCCCAGAGATACCTCCCCGATACACGGAGTGACAAATCCTAACATTTATCTATGCCAACCCAACAAACACCTTCGGAGACACCTGTAGAGCATCGTTATAATAATCCAGTTACGTTGTTACGTTTGATAGCACACAAGGTGTTCCTCCGGTATTTGGGAGTTACATAATCTCATAGTCAGAGGAACATGTGTAAGTCATGAAGAAAGCAATAGCAATAAAACTAAACGATCATTTCTCCTAAGCTAACGGATGGGTCTTGTCCATCACATCATTCTCCTAATGATGTGACCCCGTTCATCAAATGACAACACATGTCTATGGTTAGGAAACTTAACCATCTTTGATTAACGAGCTAGTCTAGTAGAGGCATACTAGGGACACTTTGTTTTGTCTATGTATTCACACATGTATCAAGTTTTCGGTTAATAAAATTCTAGCATGAATAATAAACATTTATCATGATATAAGGAAATAAAATAATAACTTTATTATTGCCTCTAGGGCATATTTCCTTCAGTCTCCCACTTGCACTAGAGTCAATAATCTAGTTCACATTGCCATGTGATTTAACACCAATAGTTCACATCACCATGTGATTAACACCCATAGTTTTCATCGCCATGTGACCAACACTCAAAGGGTTTACTAGAGTCAATAATCTAGTTCACATTGTTATGTGATTAACACTCAAGAGCACTAAGGTGTGATCATGTTTTGCTTGTGAGATAAATTTAGTAAACGAATCTGCCACATTCGGAGCCGTATGCATTTTGCAAATTTCTATGTTTACAATGCTCTGCACGAAGCTACTCTAACTAATTGCTCCCACTTTCAATATGTATCTAGATCGAGACTCAGAGTCATCCAGATCGGTGTCAAAGCTTGCATCGACGTAGCTCTTTACGATGAACTCTTTATCACCTCCATAACCGAGAAACATATCCTTATTCCACTAAGGATAATTTTGACCGCTGTCCAGTGATCCACTCCTAGATGACTATTATACCCTCTTGCCAAACTTATGGCGAGGTACACAATAGGTCTGGTACACAGCATAGCATACTTTATAGAACCTATGACTGAGGCATAGGGAATGACTTTCATTCTCTTTCTATTTTCTGCCATGGTCGGGTTTTGAGTCTTACTCAACTTCACACCTTGCAACACAGGCAAGAACTCCTTCTTTGACTGTTCCATTTTGAATTACTTCAAAATCTTGTCAAGGTATGTATTCATTGAAATTTTTATCAGGCGTCTTGATCTATCTCTATAGATCTTGATGCTCAATATGTAAGCAGCTTCACCGAGGTCTTTCTTTGAAAAACTCCTTTCAAACACTCCTTTATGCTTTCCAGAAAATTCTACATCATTTCCGATCAACAATATGTCATTCAGATATACTTATCAGAAAGGCTGTAGTGCTCCCACTCACTTTCTTGTAAATACAGCCTTCACCACAAGTCTGTATAAAACCATATGCTTTGATCACACTATCAAAGCGTATATTCCAACTCGGGGAGGTTTGCACCAGTCCATAAATGGATCGCTGGAGCTTGCACACTTTGTTAGCACCTTTAGGATCGACAAAACCTTCTGGTTGCATCATATACAACTCTTCTTTGAGATATCCATTAAGGAATGCAGTTTTGACATCCATTTGCCAAATTTCATAAAATGCGGCAATGGCTAACATGATTCGGACAGACTCTAAGCATCGATACGAGTGAGAAAATCTCATCGTAATCAACACCTTGAATTTGTTGAAAACCTTTTGCGATAATTCGAGCTTTGTAGATAGTAACACTACTATCAGCGTTCATCTTCCTCTTGAAGATCAATTTATTCTCAATGGCTCACCGATCATCGGGCAAGTCAATCAAAGTCCATACTTTGTTCTCATACATGGATCCCATCTCAGATTTCATGGCCTCAAACCATTTGGCGGAATCTGGGCTCATCATCGCTTCCTCATAGTTCGTAGGTTCGTCATGGTCTAGTAACATGATTCCCAGAATAGGATTACCATACCACTCTGGTGCGGAACATATTCTGTTTGACCTACGAGGTTCAGTAGTAACTTGATCTAAAGTTCCATGATCATCATCATTAACTTCCTCACTAATTGGTGTAGGTATCACTGGAACTGATTTCAGTGATGAACTACTTTCCAATTTTGGAGAAGGTACAATTACCTCATCAAGTTTTACATTCCCCCCACTCACTTATTTTGAGAGAAACTCCTTCTCTAGAAAGGATCCATTCTTAGCAACGAATATATTGTCTTCGGATCTGTGATAGAAGGTGTACCCAGCAGTTTCCTTTGGGTATCCTATGAAGATGCATTTCTCCGATTTGGGTTCGAGCTTATCAGGTTGAAGCTTTTTCACATAAGCATCGCAGCCCCAAACTTTAAGAAACGACAGCTTAGGTTTCTTGCTAAACCACAATTCATATGGTGTCATCTTAACGGATTTAGATGATGCCCTATTTAATGTGAATGCCGTTGTCTCTAATGCATAACCCCAAACGATAATGGTAAATCGGTAAGAGACATCATAGATCGTAACATATCCAATAAAGTACGGTTACGACGTTCGGACACACCATTACGCTGTGGTGTTCCAGGTGGCGTGAGTTGTGAAACTATTCCACATTGTTTCAAATGAAGACCAAACTCATAACTCAAATATTCATCTCCACGATCAGATCGTAGAAATTTTATTTTCTTGTTACGATGATTTTGCACTTCACTCTGAAATTCTTTGAACTTTTTCAAATGTTTCAGACTTATGTTTCATTACGTAGATATACCCATATCTTCTCAAATCATCTGTGAAGGTTAGAAAATAACGATACCCACCGCGAGCCCTAACACTCATCGGACCTCATACATCAGTATGTATTATTTCCAATAAGTCAGTTGCTCGCTCCATTGTTCCGGAGAACGGAGTTTTAGTCATCTTGCACATAAGGCATGGTTCGCAAGTATCAGGTGATTCATAATCAAGTGATTCCAAAAGTCCATCAGCATGGAGTTTCTTCATGCGCTTTACACCAATATGACCTAACCGACAGTGGCACATATAAGTTGCACTATCATTATTAACTTTGCATCTTTTGGCTTCAATATGTGTATCACTACGATCGAGATTCAATAAACCATTTCTATTGAGTGTATGACCATAGAAGGTTTTATTCATGTAAATAGAACAAAAATATTCTTTTACTTAAATGAATAATTGTATTGCAATAAACATGATCCAATCATATTCATCCTCAATGCAAACACCAAATAACATTTATTTTAGGTTCAACATTAATCCCGAAGGTAAAGGGAGTGTGCGATGGTGACTTATCAACCTTGGAATCACTTCCAACTCACATCATCACCTCGCCCTCAACTAGTCTCTGTTTATTTTGCAACTCCCGTTTCGAGTTACTACTCTTAGCAACTGAACTAGTATCAAATATCGAGGGGTTGCTATAAACACTAGTAAAGTACACATCAATTACATGAATATCACATATACCTTTGTTCACTTTGCCATCCTTCTTATCCGCCAAATACTTGGGGTGCTTCCAGTGACCAATCCCTTTGCAGTAGAAGCACTCAGTCTCAGGCTTAGGTCCAGACTTGGGCTTCTTCACTTGAGCAGCAACTTGCTTGCCGTTCTTCTTGAAGTTTCCCTTCTTTTCCTTTGCCCTTTTCTTGAAACTAGTGGTTTTGTTTAACCATCAACACTTGATGCTCTTTCTTGATTTCTACCTTCGCCGATTTCAGCATCGCGAAGAGCTTGGGAATCACTTTCGTCATCCCTTGCATATTATAGTTCATCAGGAAGTTCCAGTAACTTGGTGACAGTGACTAGAGAACTTTGTCAATCACTATCTTATCTGGAAGATTAACTCCCACTTGACAAGCGATTGTAGTACTCAGACATTCTGAGCAGATGCTCACTGGTTGAGTTATTCTCCTCCTTCTTGTAGGCAAAGTACTTGTCAGAGGTCTCATACCTCTCGACTCGGGCATGAGTCTGAAATACCAATTTCAGCTCTTGGAACATCTCATATGCTCCGTGGCGTTCAAAACGTTTTTGAAGTCCCGGTTCTAAGCCGTAAAGCATGGTGCACTAAACTATCAAGTAGTCATCATACCGAGCTTTGTCAAACGTTTATAACGTCTACATCTGCTCCTGCAATAGGTCCGTCACCTAGCGGTGCATTAAGGACATAATTCTTCTGTGCAGCAATGAGGAAAATCCTCAGATCACGGACCCAGTCCGCATCATTGCTACTATCATCTTTCAACTTCGTTTTCTCTAGGAACATATCAGGAATAAAACAGGGGAGCTATACGCGAGCTATTGATCTACAACATAGATATGCAAAAACTATCAAGACTAAGTTCATGATAAATTAAAGTTCAATTAATCATATTACTTAAGAACTCCAACTTAGATAGACATCCCTCTAGTCATCCAAATGATCACGTGATTCATATCAACTAAACCATGTCTGATCATCACGTGAGATGGAGTAGTTTTCAATGGTGAACATCACTATGTTGATTATATCTACTATATGATTCACGTTCGACCTTTCGGTCTCAGTGTTCCGAGGCCATATCTGCATATGCTAGGCTTGTCAAGTTTAACCCGAGTATTCTGCGTGTGCAAAACTGGCTTGCACCCGTTGTATGTGAACTTAGAGCTTATCACACCCGATCATCACGTGGTGTCTCGGCACGACGAACTATAGCAACAGCGCATACTCAGGGAGAACACTTGTACCTTGAAATTTAGTGAGAGATCATCTTATAATATGCTACCATCGTACTAAGCAAAATAAGATGCATAAAAAAATAAACATCACATGCAATCAAATAAGTGATATGATATGGCCATCATCATCTTGTGCCTTTGATCTCCATCTCCAAAGCACCGTCATGATCATCGTCACCGGCTTGACACCTTGATCTCCATCGAAGCATCGTTGTCGTCTCACCAACTATTGCTTCTATGACTATCGCTACCGCTTAGTGATAAAGTAAAGCAATTACATGGCGATTGCATTTCATACAATAAAGCGACAACCATATGGCTCCTGCTAGTTGCCGATAACTGTTACAAAACATGATCATCTCATACAACAATTTATATATCATCACGTCTTGTGTAGGAGATATGCCCTAGAGGCAAAAATAAATGATATTATTTATCTCCGAGTTCATAATTATGTTTATGTTCCATGCTATAACTGCAATGATTCTCGAGTCTACAATATCCACGAGGCTCGGAGGAAGACTCAAATGCACGTGTGGAATAATAAACGGTAAGAAGTATTCCTAGTCTGGCCTCTAAGACTAGCTCAAGTGTTGCATGATGATTCTGTTTTCCTGGTCATGGGCATGTCTATGCCAGCAACTTTGAGGGCACAATGTTAAGAGAACATTTGTGTTGAATCGACCCGGATTGATGTTATGCTATGAGATTCATTCGTCACAAGTTTATTGGTACATAACACAGAGATGGTTAACGTTTGCATGATTCCTTAGACCATGAGAGTATCGAGTTTCTTCATGCTTGCTTCATGAACTTTGGGGTTTGTTAAACGTCATCCGTAAATGGGTGGCTATTACGGCGGCTTACGGGTTCATGGAAAAGTGTGTCAAGTAACTTGATAGCTCAAGATTGGGATTTGCTCCTCCGACGATGGAGAGATATCTCTGGGCCCTCTCGGTGTTACAGTATCCATCATCGTCTGGCCAGACACTTTGTGATTTGATCACGGGGATGCCGGAACACGATAACGAGAAAAGAGAACAATACCGGTAACGAGGTAACTAGCATAGTGGACAAGTTGTTGATCCACGGGAATGCCAACATGTCTCACCTCGGGTATTTGTATCATATCGCGAAGCAACAGGAATAGCACACGGCAACTGGAGGTTCACTCGAATATTTATTCGTGTGGGTATAGGGGTCAATATGGGTGTCCACGGCTCCGATGTTGATCATTGATCGGAAGGGGTTCCGGGTCATGTCTATACTTCACCGAACCTATAGGGTCACACGCTTAAGGGTCATCTATCTTCTGAATACTAGACAGGGAGTCTGAGAGAAAATCACCGAAAAAGTTTCGGACAGCGGAATCGTACCGCAGAGAGAGGTCATCGGATAAGTTTCGATGATACCGAAAAGTTGTTTCGGGATACACCATTAAGTCAAATTGGTTTCGGCACATGCCTGATAATTCTTGGAGGATGCCAGAATCATTCTGGAAGCTTTTTGGAATTTTCTGAGATAAAAACCGGAAATGTTCCGGAGCTGCCGGAGCCACTTCAGATGCGTTTCGCAGATGAAAATCACTAAAACCGGAATTGTTTCGGAACGCGTTGAAAATCATGTTAGTGGGTACTGGAAATGTTCTTAGCCCACATAAATATTTTCAGTTCGATCAGACGCTGAAAAATGTCGTCGTGAATAGTGAAAATCAGCTTTATGGTTACTTTATGGAAAGCCACCTTTTGGGGCTTTGCACCAAAAGATCTTGGGGATGACATGGATGGATAGGAGCCATTTTTTGGGCCCCTCATGGGGGTGTGGCCGGCCACATGGGGTATCCCCCCTTGGGGACCCTCTTGTTCCTTGGTTTCACTCCTAGGTCCTTGTGGAAGGACTTCATTCATGTGCATTTTGGGTTTTTTGTGAAACTACCCTACCCCCTTGGGATTTCCTATAAATAGAGGTGGAGGGGCAGCCCTCCACACTCATCCCTTGCTCTCATACACATGCCATGCATTATCTGGCTTCTTCTCTCCCTCCCACGAAAAGAGTTTCGTAGAGCCGTAAGGCTGTCTGGGTTCCGGCAGGAACTAGTTCTGGACGGCGAAGCCCTGCCGGATAGATGACACCGTATGTGTGCAACTCTGTAGAGAGATCGTAGTTTCGGTCTTAGTTCGTGAGTGCCTCCCGAAGGGCTGTCCGTGTGACCGTCCGAGTTTCGAAGGTCCTCCCGAAGGGCTGTCCGAGTGACCGTTCGAGTTTCGAAGGTCCTCCCGAAGGGCTGTCCGCGACACCGTCCGGGGGGCTGTTCGACCGCCTCCCGGAGGGCTGTCTGAGGAGCAGATGAGGGTATACATCCTCGCGGTTGGGAGGTTGTAAATCCTAGCTGCGGGGATCTGCACCGCCGATCGTCATCGACTCTACTTCCCGCTGCGCTACGAGTCGGTAACGAAAAAGATCAAACCATGTATGCAGTCTCCATAGTGGTCCTGGGCTGGTGCGTAGGTCGGAAAATTTTTGTTTTCTGTCGCTTTCCCCTTCATCTTGACCATATCACATCACAGCAAGCCCTGCAAAAACAAGTTAGACGTCCTCTACTTTGTTGTTGCAAGTTTTACGTGGCTGCTACGGGCTTCTAGCAAGAACCGTTCTTACCTACGCAGCAAAACCACAATGATTTTTCGTCAAGTGTGATGTTTTAACCTTCAACAAGGACCGGGCGTAGCCAAACTCGATTCAACTAAAGTTGGAGAAATAGACACCCACTAGCCACCTGTGTGCAAAGCACGGCGGTAGAACCAGTCTCATGAACGCGGTCATGTAATATCGGTCTGGGCTGCTTCATCCAACAATACCGCCGAATAAAAGTATGACATGCTGGTAAGCAGTATGACTATTATTGTCCACAACTCTTTGTGTTCTACTCGTGCATATATATAACATCTACGCATAGATCTGGCTCGGATACCACTGTTGGGGAACGTAGTATTTCAAAAAAAAATCCAACTATCACGCAAGATCAATCTAGGAGAAGCATAGCAACAAGCGGAGAGAGTGTGTCCACGTACCCTCGTAGAGCGAAAGCGGAAGCGTTTAGTAACGCGGTTGATGTAGTCAAACGTCTTCAGGATCCAACCGATCCAAGTACCGAACGTACGGCACCTCCGCGTTCAGCACACGTTCAGCTCGGTGACGTCCCTCGAGCTCTTGATCCAGTTGAGGCCGAGGGAGAGTTCCGTCAGCACGACGGCGTGGTGACAGTGATGATGAAGTTACCGGCGCAGGGCTTCGCCTAAGCACTACGACGATATGACCGAGGTGTGTAACTGTGGAGGGGGGCACCGCACACGGCTAAGACAAATCTTGAGTCCCTTTGGCGTGCTCCCCTCCACCGTATATAAAGCAGGGAGGGAGGAGGCGGCGCGCCAAGCATAGGAAGTCCTACTAGGACTCCCAAGTCCTAGTAGGATTCCCTTTCCTATTCGGAGTAGGAGAGAAGGAAAGAGAGGGAGAGGGAGACGGAAGGGGCGCCACGCCCCCACCCCTTGTTCAATTCGGTTTGGGCAGGCGGGAGGCGCGCGCCACCTCTTGGCCCTTCTCCCCTCTCTCCACTAAAGCCCAATAAGGCCCATTACTTCTCCCGGTGAATTCCCGTAACTCCCGGTACACCGAAAAATACCCGAATCACTCGAAACCTTTCCGATGTCCGAATATAGCCTTCCAATATATGAATCTTTATCTCTCGACCATTTCGAGACACCTCGTCATGTCCGTGATCTCATCTAGGACTCCGAACAAACTTCGGTCATCAAATCACATAACTCATAATACAAATCGTCATCGAACGTTAAGCGTGCGGACCCTACGGGTTCGAGAACTATGGAGACATGACCGAGACACATCTCTGGTCAATAACCAATAGCAGAACCTGGATGCTCATATTGGCTGCTACATATTCTACGAAGATCTTTATCGGTCAAACCGCATAACAACATACGTTGTTCCCTTTGTCATCGGTATGTTTCTTGCCCGAGATTCGATCGTTGGTATCCTCATACCTAGTCCAATCTCGTTACCGGCAAGTCTCTTTACTTGTTTCGTAATGCATCATCCCGTAACTTACTCATTAGTCATATTGCTTGCAAGGCTTATAGTGATGTGCATTACCGAGAGGGCCCAAAGATACCTTTCCGATACAGGAGTGACAAATCCTAATCTTGATCTATGCCAACCCAACAAACACCTTCGGAGACACCTATAGAGCATCTTTATAATCACACAGTTACGTTGTGACGTTTGATAGCACACAAGGTGTTCCTTCGGTATTCGGGAGGTGCATAATCTGATAGTCAGAGGAATATGTATAAGTCATGAAGAAAGCAATAGTAATAAAACTAAACGATCATTTATGCTAAGCTAACAGATGGGTCTTGTCCATCACATCATTCTCCTAATGATGTGACCCCGTTCATCAAATGACAACACATGTCTATGGTTAGGAAACTTAACCATCTTTGATTAACGAGCTAGTCTAGTAGAGGCATACTAGGGACACTTTGTTTTGTCTATGGATTCTCACATGTATCAAGTTTCCGGTTCATACAATTCTAGCATGAATAAGAAACATTTATCATGATATAAGGAAATAAAATAATAACTTTATTATTGCCTCTAGGGCATATTTCTTTCAGAAGGGGCCGACCTCGCTAGCCTAGCTAATTCCTGAGGAACAGAGTTTGCCTCTCTGGGGCAGTGAACAAAAGAAACCGAAGTATAGCCTATAATAAGGACCAAACAATCCAAATAGATCGCTGATGCGCCTGAAGCCGTAAAGCCTCCATTCTTCATAGTATTGATCACCTCCAGGCAGTCCGACTCGACCACCAGCTTGCTTATACCCAGCTGTTGCGCCAATAGCAGCCCATGATGTAGTGCATACGCTTCCGCCGTCCCTGCATCCGCAACATGCTCCAGCTTTTCATTTGACGCCGCGATGAAGCCACCCTTATGGTCACGTAGAACAGCACCTACAGCACCCTGGAGAGAATGTGCGCTGAAAGTTGCATCTACATTTAACTTCACAAAACCCTCAAGTGGCTTTCTCCAACCATCTCTCCTTGGTTCTGAACTTTTTTTCATGGCCTTCATATAGTTTGTCGATGTGGGGTTGCTTCCTTCCCGCCTATCCGCCTGATGGCGGCTTGGAATCATGTTCTCTTCGTTCTTACCCAGCCGGTGTGATAAGGCATGCCACACTAGCACTCCCATTGCTACTTGCCTTTTCTTGCTACTGTCTCGACTGCACGGGCTACAAGAGTGCATGGTCCAATATCGTTGCATGAGCTACTAGATGAACCGCGTAATAGGACTCGAACCTGAACAAACCGAAAGCCAGCCTTTCCAACAACCTCCTAACTGGTGCATGGGGTGGCCATGCTTCGGGGGTCGGCTTGTCTGATGCCCGCTGCCATCCCCTTGGGTGTGGGTTGTTTGGTCCATGTGCGATGTGTAGGTTCGGTCGTCGTCGGGTGAAGGTGCGAGTGTTCTCTCTGTGTTGTGGGGCCTAACAAGGCGGTGTGAGCCGCTTTTACCGGTTGTTCTCGTTCAAATTCTCGTGCAAATACTTGGGCATTCCTCTATCTATCAATCAGTTGACTAAAACCGAGTGGCAGCCCCTTTTTGACCAAGTGAAAAAGTTCATCCTGGCTTGGCAGAAATGCCTCATCCATAGGCCCGGACGGCTTGTGCTCATCAAATCTGTGGTCTCTGCCAGACCCATACATCAGCTTATGATTCTTGATGCGCCGGCTTGGGTGTTTGAGGAGATCAATGGTTGGATGT
This sequence comes from Aegilops tauschii subsp. strangulata, assembly GCF_002575655.3. Lineage (NCBI taxonomy): Eukaryota > Viridiplantae > Streptophyta > Magnoliopsida > Poales > Poaceae > Aegilops > Aegilops tauschii. The sequence goes on from NC_053039.3 coordinate 9,633,571, forward strand.
GATCGTTCTTCTGGGGTGTGCTACCTCTTGAGCACTGTGTTGGTTTTCCCTTGAAGAGAAAAGGGTGATGCAGTAAAGTAGCGTAAGTATTTCCCTCAGTTTGAGAACCAAGGTATCAATCCAGTAGGAGACCACGCTCAAGTCCCACGCACCTACACAAACAAATAAGAACCTCGCAACCAACGCGATAAAGGGGTTGTCAATCCCTTCATGGTCACTTACGAGAGTGAGATCTGATAGAGATGATAAGATAATATTTTTGGTATTTTTATGATAAAGAGTAAAAGTAAAGATTGCAAGGTAAACGGTAATAGAAATAACAGAAGATTAATATGATGGAAAATAGACCCGGGGGCCATAGGTTTCACTAGTGGCTTCTCTCAAGATAGCATAAGTATTACGGTGGGTAAACGAATTACTGTCGAGCAATTGATAGAATTGAGCATAGTTATGAGAATATCTAGGTATGATCATGTATATAGGCATCACGTCCGTGACAAGTAGACCGACTCCTGCCTGCATCTACTACTATTACTCCACACATCGACCGCTATCCAGCATGCATCTAGAGTATTAAGTTCATAAGAACGGAGTAACGCTTTAAGCAAGATGACATGATGTAGAGGGATAAACTCATGCAATATGATATAAACCCCATCTTTTTATCCCCGATGGCAATAATACAATACGTGTCGTTTCCCCTACTGTCACTGGGATCGAGCACCGCAAGATTGAACCCAAAGCTAAGCACTTCTCCCATTGCAAGAAAGATCAATCTAGTAGGCCAAACCAAACTGATAATTCAAAGAGACTTGCAAAGATAACCAATCATACATAAAACAATTCAGAGGAGAATCGAATATTGTTCATAGATAATCTTGATATAAACCCACAATTCATCGGATCTCGACAAACACACTGCATAAGAAGATTACATCAAATAGATCTCCAAGAGAATCGAGGAGAACTTTGTATTGAGATCCAAAGAGAGAGAAGCCATCTAGCTAATAACTATGGACCCGAAGGTCTGAGGTAAACTACTCACACATCATCGGAGAGGCTATGGTGTTGATGTAGAAGCCCTCCGTGATCAATGCCCCATCCGGCGGAGCGCCGGAAAAGGCCCCAAGATGGGATCTCACGGGTACAGAAGGTTGCGGCGGTAGAAATAGGGTTTTGGCTCCGTCTCTGATGTTTCCAGGGTATATGAGTAAATATAGGCGAAAGAGGTCGGTCAGGAGAGCTATGAGGGGCCCACGAGGGTGGGGGCGCGCCCAGGGGGGCAGGCGCGCCTCCCTGCCTCGTGGCCTCCTCGTTCGTTTATTGACGTCCACTCCAAGTCCGCTGGATCATGTTTGTTCCGAAAATCACGTTCCCGAAGGTTTCATTCCGTTAGGACTCCGTTTGATATCCTTTTCCTTCGAAACACTGAAATAGGCAAGAGAACAACAATTTGGGCTAGGCCTCCGGTTAATAGGTTAGTCCGAAAAATAATATAAAAGTCTATAATAAAGCCCATTAAACATCCAAAACAGAATATATATTAGCATGGAACAATAAAAAATTATAGATACGTTGGAGACGTATCAAGCATCCCCAAGCTTAATTCCTGCTCGTCCTCGAGTAGGTAAATGATAAAAACAGAATTTTTGATGTGGAAAGCTACTTGGCATAATTTTCAATGTAGTTTTCTTATTTGTGGCATGAATATTCAGATCCGAAAGATTCAAGATAAAAGTTTAATATTGACATAAAAATAATAATACTTCAAGCATACTAACAAAGCAATCATGTCTTCTCAAAATAACATGGCCAAAGAAAGTTATCCCTACAAAATCATATAGTCTAGCTATGCTCTATCTTCACCACACAAAATATTTAAATCATGCACAACCCCGATGACAAGCCAAACAATTGTTTCATACTTTTGGTGTTCTCAAACTTTTTCAATCTTCGCGCAATACATGAGCGTGAGCCATGGATATAGCACTATAGGTGGAATAGAATGGTGGTTGTGGAGAAGACAAAAAGGAGAAGATAGTCTCATATCAACTAGGTGTATCAACGGGCTATGGAGATGCCCATTAATAGATATCAATGTGAGTGAGTATGGATTGCCATGCAACGGATGCACTAGAGCTATAAGTGTATGAAAGCTCAACAAATGAAACTAAGTGGGTGTGCATCCAACTCGCTTGCTCACGAAGACCTAGGGCAATTTGAGGAAGCCCGTCATTGGAATATGCAATCCAAGTTATATAATGAAAAATTCCCAGTAGTATATGAAAGTGATAACGTAGGAGACTCTCTATCATGAAGATCATGGTGCTACTTTAAAGCACAAGTGTGGTAAAAGGATAGTAACATTGTCCCTTCTTTCTTTTTCTCTCATTTTTTTGTTGGGCCTTCTCTTTTTTTTATGGCCTCCTTTTTTAAATTTAGTCCGGAGTCTCATCCCGACTTATGGGGGAATCATAGTCTCCATCATCCTTTCCTCACATGGGGCAATGCTCTAATAATGATGATCATCACACTTTTATTTACTTACAACTCAAGAATTACAACTCGATACTTAGAACAAAATATGACTCTATGTGAATGCCTCCGGCGGTGTACCGGGATATGCAATGAATCAAGAATGACATGTATAAATATAATGAACGGTGGCTTTGCCACAAATACGATGTCAAGCAATATGACAATGATGGAGCGTGTCATAATAAACGGAACGGTGGTAAGTTGCATGGAAATATATCTCGGAATGGCTATGGAAATGCCATGATAGGTAGGTATGGTGGCTGTTTTGAGGAAGGTATATGGTGGGTGTATGATACCGGCGATAAGTGCGCGGTATTAGAGGGGCTAGCAATGGTGGAAGGATGAGAGTGCGTATAATCCATGGACTCAACATTAGTCATAAAGAACTCATATACTTGTTGCAAAAATCTACAAGTTATCAAAGCAAAGTATTACGCGCATGCTCCAGGGGGATAGATTGGTAGGAAAAGACCATCGCTCGTCCCCGACCGCCACTCATAAGGAAGACAATCAATAAATAAATCATGCTCCGACTTCATCACATAACGGTTCACCATACGTGCATGCTACGGGAATCGCAAACTTTAACACAAGTATTTCTCAAATTCATAACCACTCAACTAGCATGACTCTAATATCACCATCTTCATATCTCAAAACAATTATCAAGCATCAAACTTTTCTTAGTATTCAACGCACTTATAAGAAAGTTTTTACTAATATTGGATGTCTATCATATTAGGACTAATTTCACAATTTAAGAAAATTACCATGCTGTTTTGTAGGACTCTCAAAATAATATAAGTGAAGCATGAGAGATCAATAATTTCTATAAAATAGAACCACCACCGTGCTCAAAAAGATATAAGTGAAGCACTAGAGCAAAAACTATATAGCTCAAAAGATATAAGTGAAGCACATAGAGTATTCTAACAAATTCCGAATCATGTGTGTTTCTCTCAAAAGGTGTGTACAGAAAGGATGATTGTGTAAACTAAAAAGAAAAGACTCAAATCATACAAGATGCTCCATGAAAAACACATATCATGTGGTGAATAAAAATATAGCCCCAAGTAAAGTTACCGATAGACGAAGACGAAAGAGGGGATGCCTTCCGGGGTATCCCCAAGCTTAGGCTTTTGGTTGTCCTTGATTTTTACCTTGGGGTGCCTTGGGCATCCCCAATATTAGGCTCTTGCCAATCCTTGTTCCATAATCCATCAAATCTGTACCCAAAACTTGAAAACTTCACAACACAAAACTCAATAGAAAATCTCATGAGCTCCGTTAGCGGAAGAAAACAAAACACCACTTCAAGGTACTGTAATGAACTCATTCTTTATTTATATTGGTGTTAAACCTACTGTATTCCAACTTCTCTATGGTTTATAAACTCTTTTACTAGCCATAGATTCATCAAAATAAGCAAACAACACACAAAAAACAGTATCTGTCAAAAACAGAACAGTCTGTAGTAATCTGTACCTAACGCAAACTCCTGGAACTCAGAAAAATCGACCAAAATAGGAAGACCTAGACAATTTATAGTTTTTGGCTCCGTCTCTGATGTTTCCAGGGTATATGAGTATATATAGGCGAAAGAGGTCGGTCAGGAGAGCTACAGGGGCCCACGAGGGTGGGGGCGCACCCAGGGGGCAGGCGCGTCTCCCTGCCTCGTGGCCTCCTCGTTCTTTTCTTGACATCCACTCCAAGTCCTCTGGATCACGTTTGTTCCGAAAATCACGTTCTCGAAGGTTTCATTATGTTTGGACTCCGTTTGATATCCTTTTCCTTCGAAACACTGAAATAGGCAAAAAAACAGCAATTTGGGCTGGGCCTCCGGTTAATAGGTTAGTCCCAAAATTAATATATAAGTGTAGAATAAAGCCCATTAAACATCCAAAACAGAATATATATTAGCATGGAACAATCAAAAATTATAGATACGTTGGAGACGTATCAGGGTGGGAAGGAGAAGGCGAACGGAGGACAGTGCCTAGTGGCGTGGAACACAATCTACCGTCCCAATTGCTATGGAGGTTTGGGTATCAAAAATCTTAGGTTACAAGCTTTGGCGCTCAGAGTGTGGTGGGAATGGATGAGACGTACAGACCTGGATCGACCATGGCAAGGAATTCCGTTCTTAGTTGACAACAAGGCAAGGGCAGTCTTCAACAGTCTGGTGGCGATCATGGTGGGCATCGGCAGCAAAGTCCGTTTCTGGAAGGACCGGTGGATCAATGGATCGGCTGTGGGGGATATATCACCAGCTATCCTTGCTCTGGTAAACACCCGCATAATCAATAGTCGCTGTTGGAGTTGTGTCGAATATTGTGTACAAGTTAGGTTACAGTTGGACTCTGAGTAGTATTGTGTTTAGATACGATATGGAGTCGTGTCCAAGTAGGACACTTATATCTTAGGCCTCTCAAATATAGCGAGGGTAGACACACGATGTAACCTATGCCAACATAATAGCACAGGCGCGCAAGGGGGAGCGTGAAGGAAATATGCCCTAGAGGCAATAATAAAGTTATTATTTATTTCCTTATTTCATGATAAATGTTTATTATTCATGCTAGAATTGTATTAACCGGAAACTTAGTACATGTGTGAATACATAGACAAACAGAGTGTCACTAGTATGCCTCTACTTGACTAGCTCGTTGAATCAAAGATGGTTAAGTTTCCTAGCCATAGACATGAGTTGCCATTTGATTAACGGGATCACATCATTAGAGAATGATGTGATTGACTTGACCCATTCCGTTAGCTTAGCACTTGATCGTTTAGTATGTTGCTATTGCTTTCTTCATGACTTATACATGTTCCTATGACTATGAGATTATGCAACTCCCGAATACCGGAGGAATACTTTGTGTGCTATCAAACATCACAACATAACTGGGTGATTATAAAGATGCTCTACAGGTCTCCGATGGTGTTTGTTGAGTTGGCATAGATCGAGATTAGGATTTGTCACTCTGTGTATCGGAGAGGTATCTCTGGGCCCTCTCGGTAATGCACATCACTATAAGCCTTGCAAGCAATGTGACTAATGAGTTAGTTGCAGGATGATGCATTACAGAACGAGTAAAGAGACTTGCCGGTAACGAGATTGAACTAGGTATTGAGATACCGACGATCGAATCTCGGGCAAGTAACATACCGATGACAAAGGGAACAAAATATGTTGTTATGTGGTTTGACCGATAAAGATCTTCGTAGAATATGTAGGAACCAATATGAGCATCCAGGTTCCGCTATTGGTTATTGACCGGAGATGAGTCTCGGTCATGTCTACATAGTTCTCGAACACGTAGGGTCCGCACGCTTAACGTTCTGTGACGATTTGTATTATGAGTTATGTGATTTGATGACTGAAGTTTGTTCGGAGTCCCGAATGAGATCGGGGACATGCCGAGGAGTCTCGAAATGGTTGAAATGTAAAGATCGATATATTGGAAGGCTATATTCGGACATCGGAAAGGTTCCTAGTGATTTGGATATTTTTTGGAGTACCGGAGAGTTACGGGAATTCGTATTGGGCCTTAATGGGCCATACGGGAAAGGAGAGAAAGGCCTCAAGGGTGGCCGTGCCCCTTCCCCATGGACTGGTCCGAATTGGACTAGGGAAGGGGGCCGCCCCCTTCTTTCCTGCTCCTTCTCCCTTCCCTTTTTCCTATTCCATGTGGGAGGTGGAATCCTACTAGGACTAAGGAGTCCTAGTAGGACTCCACACTTTGGGCGTGCCCTATGAGGGCCAGTCTCCTCCTCCCTCCATCCTTTATATACGTGGCCAGGGGGCACCCCATAGACACAAGTTGATCATTGATCTCTTAGCCGTGTGCGGTGCCCCCCTCCACCATAATCCACCTCGGTCATATCGTCGTAGTGCTTAGGCAAAGCCCTGCGCCGGTAGCTTCATTATCACCATCATCACGCCGTCGTGTTGATGAAGCTCTCCCTCGAAGCTCTACTGGATCGTGAGTTCGTGGGACGTCACTGAGTTGAACGTGTGCAGATCGCGGAGGTGTCGTACGTTCGGTACTAGGATCGGTCGATTGTGAAGACGTACGACTACATCAACCGCGTTGTCATAACGCTTCCGCTTTTGGTCTATGAGGGTACGTGGACAACACTCTCCCCTCTATGCATCACCATGATCTTGCGTGTGTGTAGATTTTTTTGAAATTACTACGTTCCCCAACAGTGGCATCCGAGCCAGGTTTATGCGTAGATGTTATAGGCACGAGTAGAACACAAGTGAGTTGTGGGCGATAATAGTCATACTGCTCACCAGCATGTCATACTTTGATTCGGCGGTATTGTTGGATGAAGCGGCCCGGACCGACATTGCGCGTACGCTTACGCGAGACTGGTTCTACCGACATGCTTCGCACACATGTGGCTGGCGGGTGTCAGTTCCTCCAACTTTAGTTGAATCAAGTGTGGCTACGCCTGGTCCTTGTTGAAGGCTAAACAACACATACTTGACGAAAAATCGTTGTGGTTTTGATGCGTAGGTAAGAACGGTTCTTGCTCAGCCTGTAGCAGCCACGTAAAACTTGCAACAACAAAGTAGAGGACGTCTAACTTGTTTTTGCAGGGCATGTTGTGATGTGATATGGTCAAGACATGATGCTAAATTTTATTGTATGAGATGATCATGTTTTGGAACAGAGTTATCAGCAACTGGCAGGAGCCATATGGTTGTCGCTTTATTGTATGAAATACAATCGCCATGTAATTGTTTTACTTTATCACTAAGAGGTAGCGATAGTCGTAGAAGCAATAGTTGGCGAGACGACAACGATGCTTCGATGGAGATCAAGGTGTCAAGCCGGTGACGATGGTGATCATGACGGTGCTTTGGAGATGGAGATCAAAGGCACAAGATGATGATGGCCATATCATATCACTTATATTGATTGCATGTGATGTTTATCCTTTATGCATCTTATTTTGCTTAGTACGATGGTAGCATTATGAGATGATCCCTTACTAAAATTTCAAGGTATAAGTGTTCTCCCTGAGTATGCATCGTTGCGACAGTTCTTCGTGCTGAGACACCACGTGATGATCGGGTGTGATAAGCTCTATGTTCACATACAACGGGTTAAAGCCAGTTTTGCACACGCAGAATACCCGGGTTAAACTTGAAGATTCTAGCACATGCAGATATGGCCTCGGAACACTGGAGACCGAAAGGTCGAGCGTGAATCATATAGTAGATATGATCAACATAGTGATGTTCACCATTGAAAAATACTCCATCTCACGTGATGATCGGACATGGTTTAGTTGATTTGGATCACGTGATCATTTAGATGACTAGAGGGATGTCTATCTAAGTGATATTTCTTAAGTAATATGATTAATTGAACTTTAATTTATCATGAACTTAGTCCTGATAGTATTTGCATATCTATGTTGTAGATCAATAGCTCGCGTTTAGCTCCCCTGTTTTATTTTTGATATGTTCCTAGAGAAAACTAAGTTGAAAGATGTTAGTAGCAATGATGCGGATTGGATCCGTGATCTGAGGATTATCCTCATTGTTGCACAGAAGAATTATGTCCTTGATGCACCGCTAGGTGACAGACCAATTGTAAGAGCAGATACAGACGTTATGAACGTTTGGTGATGTCTACTACGCAACCTTCTCCTTGTAGACGTTGTTGGGCCTCCAAGTGCAGAGGTTTGTAGGACAGTAGCAAATTTCCCTCAAGTGGATGACCTAAGGTTTATCAATCCGTGGGAGGTGTAGGATGAAGATGGTCTCTCTCAAGCAACCATGCAACCAAATAACAAAGAGTCTCTTGTGTCCCCAACACACCCAATACAATGGTAAATTGTATAGGTGCACTAGTTCGGCGAAGAGATGGTGATACAAGTGCAATATGGATGGTAGATATAGGTTTTTGTAATCTCAAAATATAAAAACAGCAAGGTAACTAATGATAAGAGTGAGCGTAAACGGTATTGCAATGCTAGGAAACAAGGCCTAGGATTCATACTTTCACCAGTGCAAGTTCTCTCAACAATAATAACATAATTGGATCATATAACTATCCCTCAACATGAAACAAAGAGCCACTCCAAAGTCACTAATAGCAGAGAACAAACGAAGAGATTATTGTAGGGTACGAAACCACCTCAAAGTTATTCTTTCCGATCAATCCATTGGGCTATTCCTATAAGTGTCACAAACAGCCCTAGAGTTCGTAGTAAAATAACACCTTAAGACACACGTCAACCAAAACCCTAATGTCACCTAGATACTCCAATGTCACCTCAAGTATCCATGGGTATGATTATACGATATGCATCACACAATCTCAGATTCATCTATTCAACCAACACATAGAACCTCAAAGAGTGCCCCAAAGTTTCTACCGGAGAGTCAAGACGAAAACGTGTGCCAACCCCTATGCATAGGTTCATGGGCGGAACCCGCAAGTTGATCACCAAAACATACATCTAGTGAATCAATAGAATAACCCATTGTCACCATGGTTATCCCACCCAAGACATACATCAAGTGTTCTCAAATCATTAAAGACTCAATCCGATAAGATAACCTCAAAGGGAAAAATCAATCCATTACAAGAGAGTAGAGGGGGACAAACATCATAAGATCCAACTATAATAGCAAAGCTCGCGATACATCAAGATCGTACCACCTCAAGAACACGAGAGAGAGAGATATCAAACACATAGCTACTGGTACATACCCTCAGCCCCGAGGGTGAACTACTCCCTCCTCGTCATGGAGAGCGCCGGGATGATGAAGATGGCCACCGGTGAGGGATCCCCCCTCCGGCAGGGTGCCGGAACAGGGTCCCGATTGGTTTTTGGTGGCTACAGAGGCTTGCGGCGGCGGAACTCCCGATCTATTCTGTTCCGCGATGGTTTTAGGGTATATTGGTATATATAGGAGGAAGAAATACGCCAGGGGAGCCACGAGGGGCACACGAGGGTGGAGGGCGCGCCCCCCTGCCTCGTGCCTTCCTCGTTGATCCCCTGATGTGCACTCCAAGTCTCCTGGATTGCTTTCTTTCCAAAAATAACTTCTCCCGGAGGTTTCATTCCGTTTGGACTCCGTTTGATATTCCTTTTCTTCGAAACACTTAAACAAGGGAAAAACAGGAACTGGCACTGGGCTCTGGGTTAATAGGTTAGTCCCAAAAATAATATAAAAGTGCATAGTAAATCCCATTAAACATCCAAAATGGATAATATAATAGCTTGAATACTTCATAAATTATATATACGTTGGAGACGTATCATTTGGCAAGCTCGATATGATGACTACTTGATAGTTTAGTGCACCATGCTTTACGGCTTAGAATCGGGGCTTCAAAGACGTTTTGAACGCCACGGAGCATATTAGATGTTCCAAGAGTTGAAATTAGTATTTCAGACTCATGCCCATCTCGAAAGGTATGAGACCTTTGACAAGTACTTCGCCTACAAGATGGAGGAGAATAGCTCAGCTAGTGAGCATGTGCTCGGAATGTCTGAGTACTACAATCACTTGAATCAAGTGGGAGTTAATCTTCCAGATAAGATAGTGATTGACAGAGTTCTCTAGTCACTATCACCAAGTTACTAGAACTTCCTGATGAACTATAATATGCAAGGGATAATAGAAACGATTCCCAAGCTCTTCATGATGCTGAAATCGACGAAGGTAGAAATCAAGAAAAGCATCAAGTGTTGATGGTTGACAAGACCAGTAGTTTCAAGAAAAGGGCAAGGGGAAGAAGGGGAACTTCAAGAAGAACGGCAAGCAAGTTGCTGCTCAAGAGAAGAAGCCCAAGTCTAGACATAAACCTGAGACTAAGTGCTTCTACTACAAAGGGACTGGTCACTGGAAGCAGAACTGCCCCAAGTACTTGGCGGATAAGAAGGATGGCAAAGTGAACAAAGGTATATTTGATATACATGATATTGATGTGTACTTTACTAGTGTTTATAGCAACCCCTCGGTATTTGATACTAGTTCAGTTGCTAAGATTAGTAACTCGAAACGGGAATTGCAGAATGAACAGAGACTAATTAAGGGTGAAGTGATGATGTGTGTTGGAAGTGGTTCCATCCCTATACTTTCGGGATTAGTGTTGAACCTAAATAAATGTTATTTGGTGTTTGTGTTGAGCATAAATATGATTTGATCATGTTTATTGCAATACGGTTATTCATTTAAAGTCAAAGAATAATTGTTGTTCTGTTTACATGAATAAAACCTTCGATGTTCATACACCCAATGAAAATAGTTTGTTGGATCTCGATCGTGGTGATACACATATTCATGATATTGAAGCTAAAAGATACAAAGTTAATAATGATAGTGCAACTTATTTGTGGCACTGCCGTTTAGGTCATATTGGTGTAAAGCGCATGAAGAAACTCCATGCTGATGGGCTTTTGGAATCACTTGATTATGAATCATTTGATGCTTGCGAACCATGCCTCATGGGCAAGATGACTAAGACTCCATTCTCTGGAACAATGGAGCGAGCAACTGAATTGTTGGAAATAATACATACTGATGTATGCGGTCCGATAAGTGTTGAGGCTCGCGGCGGGTATCGTTATTTTCTAACCTACACAGATGATTTGAGCAGGTATGGGTATATCTACTTGATAAAACACAAGTCTGAAACATTTGAAAAGTTCAAAGAATTTCAGAGTGAAGTGGAGAATCATCATAACAAGAAAATAAAGCTTTCTGCGATTTGATCGCGGAGACGAATATTTGAGTTACGAGTTTGGCCTTCAATTAAAACAATGTGGAATAGTTTCACAAACTCATGCCACCCGGAACACCACAGCGTAATGGTGTGTCCGAACGTCATAACCGTACTTTATTGGATATAGTGCAATCTATGATGTCTCTTACCGATTTACAACTATCATTTTTGGGGTTATGTGATGTCTACTACGCAACCTTCTTCTTGTAGACGTTATTGGGCTTCCAAGTGCAGAGGTTTGTAGGACAATAGCAAATTTCCCTCAAGTGGGTGACCTAAGGTTTATCAATCCGTGGGAGGCGTGGGTTGAAGATGGTCTCTTTTCAACAACCCTGCAACCAAATAACAAAGAGTCTCTTGTGTCCCGAACACACCCAATACAATGGTAAATTGTATAGGTGCACTAGTTCGGCGAAGAGATGGTGATACAAGTGCAAGATGGATGGTAGATATAGGTTTTTGTAATCTGAAAATATAAAAACAGCAAGGTAACTAATGATAAAAGTGAGCACAAACGATATTGCAATGCTAGGAAACAAGGCCTAGGGTTCATACTTTCACTAGTGCAAGTTCTCTCAACAATAATAACATAATTGGATCATATAACTATCCCTCAACATGCAACAAAGCGTCACTCCAAAGTCACTAATAGCGGAGAAAAACAAAGAGATTATTGTAGGGTACGAAAGCACCTCAAAGTTATCCTTTCTGATCGATCTATTCAAGAGTCCGTAGTAAAATAACCCAAAGCTATTCTTTCCGTTTGATCTATCATAGAGTTCGTACTAGAATAACACCTTAAGATACAAATCAACTAAAACCCTAATGTCACCTAGATACTCCAATGTCACCTCAAGTATCCGTGGGTATGATTATATGATATGCATCACACCATCTCAGATTCATCTATTCAACCAACACAAAGAACTTCAAAGAGTGCCCCAAAGTTTCTACCGGAGAGTCAAGACGAAAACGTGTGCCAACCCCTATGCATAAGTTCACAATGTTACGGAACTCGCAAGTTGATCACCAAAACATACATCAAGTGGATCACGTGAATATCCCATTGTCACCACAGATAAGCACATGCAAGACATACATAAAGTGTTCTCAAATCCTTAAAGACTCAATCCGATAAGATCACTTCAAAGGGAAAACTCAATCCATTACAAGAGAGTAGAGGGGGAGAAACATCATAAGATCCAACTATAATAGCAAAGCTCGTGATACATCAAGATCGTGCCACTTCAAGAACACGAGAGAGAGAGAGATCAAACTCATAGCTACTGGTACATACCCTCAACCCCGAGGGTGAACTACTCCCTCCTCGTCATGGAGAGCGTCGGGATGATGAAGATGGCCACCGGAGAGGGATCCCCCCTCCGGCAGGGTGCCAGAACAGGTCTAGATTGGTTTTTGGTGGCTACAGAGGCTTGCGGCGGCGGAACTCCCGATCTAGGTTATGATCTGGGGGTTTCCGTATATAAGAGGTTTTGGCGTCGGGAACAAGTCAGGGGGGTGTCCGAGGCAACCACGAGGTAGGGGGCGCGCCCAGGGGGTAGGGCACGCCCCCCACCCTCGTGGGTGCCTCGGGACTCCTCTGGTCCATCTCCGATGCTCCGTGGGCTTCTTCTGGTCCAAAAATAATCTCCGTCAAATTTAGGTCAATTGGACTCCGTTTGGTTTTCCTTTTCTGCAGAACTCAAAAACAAGGAAAAAACAGAAACTGGCACTGGGCTCTAGGTTAATAGGTTAGTCCCAGAAATCATATAAAAAAGCATATAAATGCACATAAAACATCCTAGAAGGATAATATAATAGCATGGAATAATCAAAAATTATAGATACGTTGGAGACGTATCATTATGCATTAGAGACAACTACATTCACGTTAAATAGGGCACCATCTAAATCCGTTGAGATGACACCGTATGAACTATGGTTTGGCAAGAAACCTAAGTTGTCTTTTCTTAAAATTTGGGGTTGCGATGCTTATGTGAAAAAATTTCAACCTGATAAGCTCGAACCCAAATCAGAGAAATGCGTCTTCATAGGATACCCAAAGGAAACTGTTGGGTACACCTTCTATCACAGATCCGAAGGCAAGATATTCATTGCTAAGAATGGATCCTTTCTAGAGAAGGAGTTTCTCTCGAAAGAAGTGAGTGGGAGGAAAGTAGAACTTGATGAGGTAAATGTACCTGCTCCCTTATTGGAAAGTAGTTCATCACAGAAATCTGTTCCTGTGACTCCTACACCAATTAGTGAGGAAGCTAATGATGATGATCATGTAACTTCAGATCAAGTTACTACCGAACCTCGTAGGTCAGCCAGAGTAAGATCCGCACCAGAGTGGTACGGTAATCCTGTTTTGGATGTCATGTTACTTGACCATGACGAACCTACGAACTATGAGGAAGCGATGATGAGCCCAGATTCCGCGAAATGGCTTGAGGCCGTGAAATCCGAGATGGGATCCATGTATGAGAACAAAGTATGGACTTTGGTTGACTTGCCCGATGATCGGCAAGCCATTAAGAATAAATGGATCTTCAAGAGGAAGACGGACGCTGATAGTAGTGTTACTATCTACAAAGCTCGAATTGTCACAAAAAGGTTTTCGACAAGTTCAAGGTGTTGACCACGATGAGATTTTCTCACTCGTAGCGATGCTTAAGTCTGTCCGAATCATGTTAGCAATTGCCACATTTTATGAAATCTAGCAAATGGATGTCAAAACTGCATTCCTTAATGGATTTCTTAAAAAAAGAGTTGTATATGATACAACAAGAAGGTTTTGTCAATCCTAAAGGTGCAAACAAAATGTGCAAACTCCAGCGATCCATCGATGGACTGGTGCAAGAATCTCGGAGTTGGAATATACGCCTTGATGAGTTGATCAAAGCATATAGTTTTATACAGACTTACAGTGAAGCCTGTATTTACAAGAAAGTGAATGGGAGCACTACAGCCTTTCTGATAAGTATATGTGAGTGACATATTGTTGATCGGAAATGATGTAGAATTTTTTGGAAAGCATAAAGGAGTGTTTGAAAGAAGTTTTTCAAACAAAGACCTCGATGAAGCTGCTTACATATTGAGCATCAAGATTTATAGAGATAGATCGAGACGCTTAATAAGTTTTTTCAATGAGTACATACCTTGAGAAATTTTTGAAGTAGTTCAAAATGGAACAGTCAAAGAAGGAGTTCTTGCATGTATTGCAAGGTGTGAAATTGAGTACGACTCAAAGCCCGACCACGGCAGAAGATAGAAAGAGAATGAAAGTCATTCCCTATGCCTCAGCCATAGGTTCTATAAAGTATGCCATGCTGTGTACCAGATCTATTGTATACCCTACACTGAGTTTGGTAAGGGAGTACAATAGTGATCTAGGAGTAGATCACTAGACAGCGGTCAAAATTATCCTTAGTGGAATAAGGACATGTTTCTCGATTATGGAGGTGACAAAAGGTTCGTTGTAAAGGGTTACGTCGATGCAAGTTTTGACACTGATCCAGATGACTCTAAGTCTCAATCTGGATACATATTGAAAGTGGGAGAAATTAGCTAGAGTAGCTCCGTGCAGAGCATTGTTGACATAGAAATTTGCAAAATACACACGGATCTGAATATGGCAGACCCGTTGACTAAACTTCTCTCACAAGCAAAACATGATCACACCTTAGTACTCTTTGGGTGTTAATAACCTGGCGATGTGAACTAAGATCCTTTGAGTGTTTGTCACTTGGCGATGTGAACTATGGGTGTTAATCACATGGTGATATGAACTATTAGTGTTAAATCACATGGCGATGTGAACTAGATTATTGACTCTAGTGCAAGTGCGAGACTGAAGGAAATATGCCCTAGAGGCAATAATAAAGTTATTATTTATTTACTTATTTCATGATAAATGTTTATTATTCATGCCAGAATTGTATTAACCGGAAACTTAGTACATGTGTGAATACATAGACAAATAGAGTGTCACTAGTATGCCTCTACTTGACTAGCTCGTTGAATCAAAGATGGTTAAGTTTCCTAGCCATAGACATGAATTGTCATTTGATTAACGGGATCACATCATTAGAGAATGATGTGATTGACTTTACCCATTCCGTTAGCTTAGCACTTGATCGTTTAGTATGTTGCTATTGCTTTCTTCATGACTTATACATGTTCCTATGACTATAAGATTATGCAACTCCCGAATATCGGAGGAACACTTTGTGTGCTATCAAACGTCACAACGTAACTGGGTGATTATAAAGATGCTCTACAGGTGTCTCCGATGGTGTTTGTTGAGTTGGCATAGATCGAGATTAGGATTTGTCACTCCGTGTATCGGAGAGGTATCTCTGGGCCCTCTCAATAATGCACATCACTATAAGCCTTGCAAGCAATGTGACTAATGAGTTAGTTGCGGGATGATGCATTACGGAACGAGTAAAGAGACTTGCCAGTAACGAGATTGAACTAGGTATTGAGATACCGACGATCGAATCTCGGGCAAGTAACATACCGATGACAAAGGGAACAACGTATGTTGTTGTGCGGTTTGACCGACAAAGATCTTCATAGAATATGTAGGAACCAATATGAGCATCCAGGTTCCGCTATTGGTTATTGACCGGAGATGAGTCTCGGTCATGTCTACATAGTTCTCGAACCTGTAGGGTCCGCACGCTTAACGTTCTGTGACGATTTGTATTATGAGTTACGTGATTTGATGACCGAAGTTTGTTCGGAGTCCCGGATGAGATCGGGGACATGACGAGGAGTCTCGAAATGGTCGAGGCGTAAAGATCAATATATTGGAAGGCTATATTCGGACATCGGAAAGGTTCCAAGTGATTCCGGTATTTTTCGGGGTACCGGAGAGTAACGGGAATTCGTATTGGGCCTTAATGGGCCATACGGGAAAGGGGAGAAAGGCCTCAAGGGTGGCCGCGCCCCTTCCCCATGGACTGGTCCGAATTGTACTAGGGAATGGGGCCATCCCCTTCTTTCTTCTCCTTCTTCCTTCCCTTTTTCCTATTCCATGTGGGAGGTGGAATCCTACTAGGACTAGGGAGTCCTAGTAGGACTCCACACTTTGGGCGCGCCCTATGAGGGCCGGCCTCCTCCTCCCTCCATCCGTTATATACGTGGCCAGGGGGCACCCCATAGACACAAGTTGATCATTGATCTCTTAGCCGTGTGCAGTGCCCAACTCCACCATAATCCACCTCGGTCATATCGTCATAGTGCTTAGGCAAAGCCCTGCGCCAGTAGCTTCATTATCACCGTCATCACGCCGTCGTGCTAACGAAGCTCTCCCTCGAAGCTCTACTGGATTGTGAGTTCGTGGGACGTCCCCGAGCTGAACGTGTGCAGATTGCGGAGGTGCCGTACGTTCGGTACTAGGATCGGTCGATCGTGAAGACGTACGACTACATCAACCGTGTTTTCATAACGCTTCTGCTTTCGGTCTATGAGGGTACATGGACAACACTCTCCCCTCTCATTGCTATGCTTCGCCATGATCTTGCGTGTGCGTAGGAATTGTTTTGAAATTACTACGGTCCCCAACAGAGCGGCAGCATGTGCCAGCGCCCGGGTGGCCAGTGTGCGGCATTGTGACGGTGTCACATGGAGGAGCACCCGTAGTCAGGCCCCGGAGATGTAGCCATATCATTGAACCTCGTTAACAAATATCGGTGTCGTGCTCGTGTGATTGCTTGGTCCTCGGATGATCAACGGTATGCCTCGGATTTATTCTAACAGTCGCACAGTTGAGCAGGCGCTGGCGGACAACAGATGGGAACGTGACATCAGTGCCCCCACCCCTTTCATGGCGCTGATGCAGCTAATGCACCTTAGACTTGCCTTGTCGCGGGTGGAATGGGATGTGCGATTACCAGACCAATTTAGGTGGCCTGCTGATGTATCTGGGGTCTATCCGGTCCGCTCTACATACTGTTAGAGTTTGAGTTCTTTTCACATGTAATCTTAAACTACCTCTATCTCTCCCTCTCGTAGCTATCTCTATCTCTTGAACCGAACCAGAACGGGATTCTCTCGTATCCCTTGTACGCCACAGCAAGGCCTGTTTTGCCCTCAATAAATAAACGCACGCGGCTCTCTCAAAGGAGAGTAGGAATGCTTATACCACAAATCTTACATGGTATACAAAGCTAGCCTCTTCCCTATCATCTAGCAAACACAAAACCAAAACCCTAGCACCCTTCCATCGCCATAACCATGAGCTCCAGCACCGTCAGCCTCAACCTCGGCGCTCCACCAACAGAGAAGCTCGCGAGGGGGAATTACCTCCTATGGAAGGCGCAAGTTTTGTCGGCACTGCGAGGCGCGCAGGTGACCGGTCTTCTCGACGGCAGTGATGCCGCGCCGCCGAAAACAGTGTAGATCGCCAAACTGGACAAGACCACGGCCATAGAGCCGAATCCACTGTATGGTCCATGGATCGCCAAGGATCAGCAGGTCCTAAGCTATCTGCTGAACTCGCTCACCCCAGAGATCCTCGTGCAAGTCAACTGTAAGGATAATACCCTTGATCTATGGACCGCCCTTACCATGTTATTTGCTGCGCAGTCGCAATCGCGAATAACAAACCTGAGGATTTCCATCTCCAACACCAAGAAGGGCAACATGTCCAGCAATGCCTTCATCGCCAGGATGAAGAGCCTCGGAGACCAAATTGTAGAAGCGGGTCGTCCGGTGGCAGATGGAGAGATGGTGGACTACATTCTCGCCGGACTCGATCGGGATTACGATCCCATCGTTGCAGCAGTTGGCGCCATCAAGAACTCCATTACTGTTGATGATCTTTTCTCGCAGATTTCCGCCTTTGATCAGAGGATGGAGATGCTAGGCGACGGACCAGCAGGTTTTCGTTCGTCAGCCAACGCCATGTACAGGGGCGCGGCTAGTCTGGGGGTAGAGGAGGCCGTGGGCGAAGAGGCGTGGTCACTCCGACCGTGCTCCTCCTTCTCCTATTCGCACCGGTGGGAACAGCGGCTATCAGCAGCGCCAACATCAGCCACCACCGCAGCGGCACCAGCAACAGCATGAGGGTGATTACCCCGAGTGCCAGATCTGTTACAAGTACAATGCCGGAGGCGCCAGGGACTGCTGGCATCAGTACGAGGAAGATATCAAGAAAATAAAAAGGCCAACCTTGTCACCAACTCGTATGGCATCGACACTAACTGGTATGCGGGAGAACTTGACAAGTTGACGATGCGGGAGAAATATCATGGAGGTGACCAAGTGCACACGGCAAGTAGAGTTGGTATGGATATTACTCACATTGGTAAGTCAATTGTTAAAACCCCTGAGAAAAAATTTCATCTAAACAACGTCTTACATATCCCTCATGCATCAAAAAATCGTGTCTCCGTTCATCGCTTTACACTTGACAATAATGTTCTCATCATATTATATCCTTATTCTTTTGTGATTAAGGACTTGGCAACGAGGAGAGTCATCCTTAGAGGGAGATGCGAGGGAGGTCTCTATCCAATCACATCATCATCATCTTCGTCACGGTCAAATAAGCAAGCTTGGAGTGTCACCAAACCATCTTCAGAAAGTGGCACCAACGCTTGGGTCATCCATCTTCAGTCATCGTTCAGCATGTCCTTAGCAAAAATAAACTTCCTTTTGTGTCTAGTATTGAGTCAGTTTGTGATGCGTGTCAACAAGCAAAAAGTCATCAATTACCATATCCCATCTCTACTAGTGTATCTACTGCTCCATTGCAACTTATCTTTTCAGATGTTTGGGGACCAGCTCCCACTTCAGTTGGTAGATTTTCTTATTATGCAAGTTTTATTGATGACTATAGCATGTTTACTTGGATTTATTTGCTAAAGAAGCGATCCGATGTCTTTCAAGTTTTTAGCAATTTTCAAAGTCTTGTTGAACGTCAACTGAACTCTAAAATCCTTTCCATGCAAACATACTGGGGAAGTGAGTATGAAAAACTTAATTCCTTCTTTCAAAAGATTGGAATTTTCCATCATGTATCTTGTCCCCATGCTCACCAACAGAACAGTTCTGCTGAACTAAAGCATCGCCATATTGTTGAAGTAGGACTAGCATTGCTAGCTCATGCATCTATGCATCTCTATTTCTAGGATGAAGCCTTTCTCGCTGCAACATATCTTATCAATATTCGTCCCAGTAAAGTCATAAAATTTGAGAATCCTATCACTCGTCTTTTTTGGTATTACTCCAGATTATACATCCCTCCGCATATTTGGTCGTGCATGTTGGCCAAATCTCCGACCATGTAACACACGCAAACTTGTGTTTCGTTCCAAACGATGTATTTTCTTGGGGTATAGTCCTATACGCAAAGGGGTCAAATATCTTGATGTCTCAACGGGCAGAGTTTACATATCTAGAGATGTTGTCTTTGATGAATCTGTTTTCCCTTTTGAGTCACTTCATCCAAATGCCGGTGCTCTTCTCCGAAAAGAAATTCTTCTTCTTCCGGAGTTTGATCAAGGGGGTGATATCAATTGTACTAACCAATGTGGTAATGTTCCTTCTAGTTCTACTCTTGGTACTATGCATGTGCAGGTGCATGAAGAAAACGGGTTTCAAAACGGTCAAAATGATCAAAATCCAGTACAAAATGGAGCGATATTTGATGTGTATGAGGAAGAAGCAGGAGGCGCGGAACTCGACGAGGATGCGGCGGCGCCTGCCACGCCTGTGCGCCGATCCGCCTTGGATCACGGGCGGAAGTCCGCGTGGGATCGTGCGCCTGCCAGCCGACAGGGAAACCAGGCGTCCCCGGACCACTCGACGTCCGCCACATCAGCGCGCATGCGTGGGACAGAAGAGAGCGCAGGATCTCCCTCGTTCACCATGCGTACACAGGGGACAGGAACACCAGGCTCGGGATCCTTTGCTCCAGGTAACTCTGTTGACCCGGGCGTCTCTAGTTCGGGCCAAGCCACGCCAGGGTCTACTGGATCCGGTGCATCACCCCAGTCTGAACACATGGATGGGTCGCCTGGATCTTCTGCCACCAGCCAGTATATGCAGTTTTCTGTACAACAGCAAGAACAGCCTGCTACTACTTCAAGGGTCATGACCCGGCTACAGAAAGGTATTAGAAATCCCAAAATAAGAAGAGATGGCACTGTACCATATGACATGCTATGTGTTTCAGGTGAACCAGCAAGGTTGAGTGATGCACTTGGAGATCCTAAATGGAGAAAGGCCATGGATGAAGAGTATGATGCACTCATGAAGAATAAAACATGGCACTTGGTACCAAGTCAGAGAGGTAAAACTATTATTGACTGCAAGTGGGTCTATAGAATTAAAAGAAAAGTAGATGGCTCTATTGATAGATATAAAGCACGTCTAGTTGCAAAAGGATTTAAGCAACGGTATTGTATTGATTATGAGGATACTTTTAGCCCAGTTGTAAAAGCTGCTACAATAAGACTTGTGCTAGCCATTGTTGTTTCTAGGGGATGGAGTCTTCGACAGCTAGATGTTCAGAACGCGTTTCTGCATGGTGTTCTGGAAGAGGAGGTCTATATGAGGCAACCACCAGGATATGAAAACAAACAAACACCTCATTAATTATGTTTGCAAGATTGACAAAGCCCTTTATGGTCTGAAACAGTCACCTAGAGCATGGTTCTCAAGGTTAAGTTCATAGTTGAAGCATCTTGGGTTTGTTCCATCCAAGGCAGATACATCCCTCTTTATTTATAATCAGGCAAACACAATGATTTTTGTGCTCATATATGTGGATGACATCATAGTTGCAAGCTCTTCACAAAATGCAACTAATGCTCTCTTGTGTGATTTGAGTTCAGAGTTTGCTTTGAAGGATCTTGGTGATTTACACTTTTTCTTAGGTATTGAAGTTAAGAAGACTGAAGATGGCATAGTGTTGAATCAAGGAAAATATGCCACTGAACTTCTAACTCGTATGGGAATGAAGGATTGCAAACCTTCACCTACACCGTTGTCTTCTTCAGAACAACTTTCAGCATATCAAGGAGAACCTCTTAATGAAGAGGGGAGCACAAAATATAGAGGTGCTGTTGGAGCCCTGCAATACTTGACTTGGACACGGCCAGACATATCATTTGTTGTAAACAAGGTTTGTCAATATTTACATGCTCCTACCTCCACACATTGGACATCTGTCAAAAGGATTGTACGATACATCAAACACACTGTGACTTCAGTTCAGGCGTTCTAGTTCTACACTTGTCAGTGCCTTCTCTTATGCTGACTGGGCAGGATGTATTCATGACAGAAAGTCAACTGGAGGATTTGCAGTGTTCTTTGGTTCAAACCTTATTTCTTGGAGTGCCAGAGAACAAGCCACTGTGTCAAGATCAAGTACAGAGACTGAATACAAATGACTAGCAAATGCAACTGCTGAAATTATTTGGGTGGAATCTTTGCTTCATGAGTTAGGAATCAAGCAACTCATATATCTTGTCTATGGTGTGACAACTTGGGAGCTACCTATCTTTCCGCTAATCCATTGTTTCATGGTAGAACCAAACACATTGAGATTGATTTTCATTTTGTGCGTGAAAGGGTTGCAGAAAAGAAGTTGGACATACGGTTCATTCTGTCCAAGGATCAAGTAGCTGATGGATTCACCAAAGCCTTGCCGGTCAAGTCTTTTGAAGAGTTCAAAAGGAATCTCAATATAGGATAGTTTAGATTAAGAGAGGGTGTTAGAGTTTGAGTTGTTTTCACATGTAATCTTAAACTACCTCTATCTCTCCCTCTCGTAGCTATCTCTATCTCTTGTACCGAACCGGAATGGGATTCTCTCGTATCCCTTGTACGCCACAGCAAGGCCTGTTTTGCCCTCAATAAATAAACGCACGCGGCTCTCCCAAAGGAGAGTAGGAACGCTTATACCACAAATCTTACATATACCACAGGTTGTGTTTGGGCCTGACGAGAACACCAACATTCGAATGCATCTAGAGGAGCTGGGCTTTACATAAGTGCAATTTTTTTGCGTGGCTGGTCGTGCAGTACCTTGTGTGGACCTCCGACAGGCGTTCAAGGCATGTGTGACAGCCTGATTTTTGGCCCTTTCTTTTTCTTTTCTTTTTCTTTTGTTTTTCTGAGGTTTTTGCTTGAGTTTTCTTTTTCTGTGGCTTTGTGGTCTGGAAAGTGAAGAAGATGAACTCTTCTTTGTTTCGAGAGTGGCTTGTCCTACCCAAATCCTGCCCTAGACCCTGTCATTTTCATGCTAGCCCAAATCCCAATATTCTTTTTATTGGGAATATTCCTTTTCTATTAAAGGAATAACTCAAATTGCCCTAGGTTGTGAAGCAACCTTTATTTCCATCACTCCTAAAATTCCCAAATAATTCTCATAATTTTTTTGGGTCATATCTTTCTCAAATATGACAAAATATTTCATTTGTCATGTTTATCATCATGTTCAAATAATTCATTTCCTATTCTGCCCTAAATGGCACATTGTGAAGCAAGTGCTATTTTCCTTTTCCCAATTGACCTCAAACTCCTTGGACACCTTTTCCTGTCCATATCATTGCCACATGCCAAAATGCAACCACATTTGCCTAGTAATTATTTAATTATGATTTTCCAAAGTTTCTATCCAGAAAGAAGCTTTGTGAAGGAGGTGCAAGCTAGGCATATCCAAATGAGTTGCCATTTTTCATGATCCCTCATATAATCATATCATAGCCCTCAACCAAAGTAGAGCTCCTGTCATGCCTCCATGTGAGCTCATCTTCTATTCTTTGATTCTGTCCAAAATTTCAATTTGTGAAGCAAGTATATTTTATCTTGCTCCATTATGGCTGCCAATTTTTCTAGGCCTTCTATTATCCATATAACCTACCTCCACCCATTTTGGGCATGGTTCATCAAGCCATTATTCCTCTAGAATGTTTGCAAATTTCTGTCCAGAGGAGATGTTTGTGAAGCAAGTACCAGTTTGGCTTGGCGTATTGGTATGAGACTTTTTGAGCATCTTCATAGGACAAAATGACTCTGCGTTGCCCAATTTGAGCTCAAGTTGATGCTTCATCAGAGTGCATCATCCTAATCTAGTTTCTGGACCAGTTTATGTGGTTGTTAAGCAACTACATTAAATATTGATCCTAATCCTCTCCAAGTTACCAGGATGAAAGTTCTTCTTACCATAAACCTCGAAGACAACTCCATTTGACCCAATCACCTCCCTGTTGAGCAGCAGTACACGATCAAGTTTACTGCAGTAAACTTCAGAGGTTGTTTACCAGTTAACCATAGCACTTTTAACCAAGCTACCACCACAGTTACAACCTAATTTGGAAGGACATCAGCTAGACAACATTTTGGGTGTTGTTGAGCATCGAATGCCCTCATTCACGTGGTGACCACGATAATGGCGTGCCTGTGCACGTGCTCTGTGTGCCGTGGCGTGTCCAGAGCACCGTTTGTGCTTTGGCACCGCTCACACTCGTCGTCTTCGCGCGCGTGAGCATGTCCAGTGGCTGCATATCGTCGTCGCCGTTGCCCTGGACCCCTCTCCCCCACCGTCCGCTTCTTCACCGACGCAAGCCGCCGCGCGTCCACGAGCACACAGTACCGACCGGGCATTTATGGCGTTCGGCTTCTTCTCCTCTTGTCCACGAGCTTGGCCTCGTCTCCGTGAGCCCTGCCCCTCGTCCGTTCCCTCTCTCGTCGCCTCCCTCCGAGCTCATGCGCGTGGGCACGCGTCCGCGGCGGTGTCAGCTCGACCTCCTCCCCCGCTGGCTATTTAAGCCATCCCCGAGCACTCCGAGCTCACCATCGCCCTCACCACACTCCCAGACCCCTCCCTAGCTAGTCTTCCGAGCCCCGGAGCCTCTCCTCGCCGCAGTAGGCTGCCATGGCCGCCGCACGGCCTCGGCTAAATTCGCTCGAAGCCGGCCCCCTCCCTCCCTCGTTCCTTCACCAGAGGACTCCCCGGACCACCTCTATCCTCCCCGTGCCCTCGCCCCCTCGCCGGAGTCACTCTGGCCGCAAGCCCCATCGCCTCCCGAACCGCCGTCCGCCGCAGCAGCGGCCCCGCTCGAGCCCGACCTCCCCAAGATGGATGGGTGCTCTGGACGGGTGTGTCTCGGTCCCCTGAGCACGCCGGTATGCTGCACGGCCCGGGAGACGGCCGGAGCTGCCGGAACGGCCGCCGGCGCCGGCCCAGTCCTCTGCTCCGTCGGGCGCGAGCGAGGACAAAACGAAGCCGATGACCCCTCCCTGCCAGCTGGCCGCAGGCCCCGCTCGGCAGCCCCTCAGCCGTTGACCCCGCCTCTGCCACGTGTGTAAGTGGAGGCGTAAAACACTCTAGTACGTTTTCGCTTACAGAAAGCATACTTTCCCCTAAATCCGTTTTCTGTTAGAGTAAGCGTATTTCCTCTCTGTTTCAGCCCAGAATGCGTTTTCTTAATCAGAAAGCGTATTTCTAAGTTTGCGCTTCTGCCTTACCCACTCAGGTACTTGTTTATGATGATATTTTTGCAGAAAAGTCCCTTAACTTCAACCCTTCACAACTTTTCAACCGTAACTCCAAATGAGGTGATTCCAAAGCCCACTTCTTCGTCTCGTCGAGCCTGTTCTGTTGGTTTCATTTTCACTATGGTTTGACACTGTGAAAATGACCATTTTGCCCTTGCGCTAAATCAGGCCCTCCGAGAGAGAACGTTTTCCGGCGATTCTTTTCGCGGCTTCACCGCACTTCTTCCCGGTGCCTTCTTCACCCCCAGGCAAGCCACAATACCCACTTGCATGATAGTCATGCATTTGCCATGGTTTTCAACTTGAATATTTATTAAATGTTTGCTTGTTTAAAATATGTGTATCGTTGTTTCGGTAATGCTTCTGAGTTTGTGCTTGCTTTCTTGCTGTGTTGTTATGCACCTGATTATCATGCCCTGCTAGTTGCTAGTATTCCTTTCATCTGCTTATGCTTTCTAGTAGTACATGTTGATGTTGGTGATGGTCTTCGGTGCATGACTACCGTTTGTCCCGAGTACCATTGTTATGCATGTTTCATTGCATCCAGTTGGTTAAATGCTTGCATTGTTGTTATGTTCTTGCATGATATTTGTTGTTGATGCTAGTGGTCATGCTATATTTCGGAGAAGTATGTACTTGTGATGTTCATGTTAGTCAGTATGCCATGCTCAGTTGGATATGATTTATTGTTGATATGGTGGATAGTTATGTGGTACCCTCATGATAATGTTGATATCATGCTCATGCATTGTAATTACATCATGTTATTTTATCATGGCTCAGCATATTTGCATTCAAGTTTAACCGGATTAAATTGAACTTGAACAACTGTTGGCTGAGTCATGGTGCCACCATATCGAGCTAACCAGTGCAGCCATGCTTACCTTTATGGGAAGGTCTTAACTGGGTCTATTGTCGTGCCTCTCGCTGGTGCCTCCAACTAGGGAAGGTTATGGGCGTGCTTACCCTGATTAGGTAGGTGGACATAACCTTGTGTGCCCGTAGTTGGATGATAAGCGTTTTTGTCCCTGTTTGGGACGGACCACGACGGTGGTCGTTGTGTCTTTGGTAGACACGGGGCCACCCAGGACTAGCCCAGTGGGGAGTGAGTCGGAGTGGCCGGGAGAGTGTCATGGTAGTAGATCGGTTTTGTTGGAACGCCGTTGGTCCACCTGAATGGGAGTGCGAGGCCATGGGTTCCGTGGTGTGGGTACAGTGTACTAACCTCTGCAGAGTGTATATTAAATCTATCGATAGCCGCGCCCGCGGATAAGGGCCCAGTTCGTAGTTGGTCACACTGTGAGTCAACAGTATTAATAATAACTTGATTAACGACAACCCCGGTTCGACGATGGGATAAGTTGGTTGTGATCGCCGGAAAGATCACCTGTAAGACCAAGTGTTGGTCATGGTTGTGATCGCCGGAAAGATCACCGTGGTATCGAGGATACCGAGTTGTTGGATATTCGTGATGTTGTGCGAGAATCGTCTGTAAAGATCAAGCTCCTTGTGGTCATTTAATGATTACTACGGTATTGTTTATGCCAAGCTTGATTTGATCCTGAGATGATCGTGTGATGTCCGAGGTTGGTAAGTGATGCATGTGATGGCTAAGAGGTAACCCGAATAGAATAAATGGTGCATAAAGTGTCATCATGTTGCATGCTAGTATCGTCAGATTTATTGGTTCATGCCATGCTCATATTGTTCTAGCGATATTATGTTCCTGTTGTCCATGCCATGTTATCCTGATGATCTCATGATAATTCATGCTTAACCTATAAATGCCATGTTGATGTTTGTCTTGAATGCTTCTGGTTATTGTGAGCTCACAAGTACATTCAATGCACTGACCTGGCGTGTCAAGCCAGTTTGCAGGTCATGCCGGATTTGAATGCTTGTTTGCCGTGGATTCTTTGTTTGCGAGCTAGGATAAGTGTTCCAGCCAGAGTCCCTGCGGAGTGGAGTTCACCACCGTCGTCGTTGTTCCGCTGCTAGAGTTATTCCGCTGCTTCGAGTTGTTCTACTGCTTGCATAGAGCAACTGAGGATAGCGTAGTGTCGCCGTGCCGATGTTATTCATTGTAACATCGGAGACCTTGTAATCATATTCGTGTAATAATAGAAAGTTGGTTTGTTCTATGCTAAGCAGTTCCGTATTCTAGAAGACTTCTCCTTGATCTCTGGGCTGGAATATGGGGCATTCCGGTTTCTTTGAGCCGGGGTGCCACAACATGGTCTCAAGGGCAACACTTCAGCGTGTTTTACATGCTTACAAGAGGAGGACACCGTGGACCATATACTGGTACAGTGCACTTACGCTAGAGAGGTCTGGTACCGTTTCTTCTCGGCTGTTCACATCCCAGTCCTCAGACCATCACATGACAGCACGTTCACGGCATGGTGGCTGGAAGCGAGGGCAAGGGTGCCGAGCAAGACGAGAAGGACGGGCAGCGTGTTTTCAGATGCCTGTAGCGGGTGAATAAGAAAACGTAATTGCCGTGCCATCAAATTTTGGTGTTCGAAAGAGACACTTGGTTTTCATACGTACGTTAGGATCAGGAGATGTCCAATTAAATTTCAAAAAAAAAGGAGATGTCCAATTAGCTAGTGGAGCATTTCGGTAAAGATGCCAAGGACAAATTCAGTAATCGTACAAAGAAATAAAGGCGCGCAGGGACTGAAGCTTCACGACTTGGCGCCAAGAATAATAGCATCACTGCACTGACCATGCTTTGCTGGGTGTATAAAGCCGCGCAAGAATCAAACTAATTAAGCTCGCGCGCTGCACTCCATGGTTGATAGGATGCCACCCCTCGCAGCAGCGGCATCCTCGTCGCGGTGCGCCCCCTTCGCCTGCCGCCGCGGCAGCGCCGAGCAGCGCTCCAGGGGCCTGGATCACGCGTCAGCACCGGTGCCTGCCGCCGGGCAGGGGTGTGGGCGGCCGCTGGGCCGCGCGGCGGGGGTCGTGGGCGGCGGCATCGCGGCGGCCTTCTTCGCGTCCCTGGAGCGGTGCGCCTGCGTGGAGGTCCGCACGACCGACGACCTGTCCGACTGCAGCAACTGCGCGATGGAGGCCGCGCCGCTCATGGGCGACGGCGGCAGTTCCGGCCGTTCTTCCACTCATTCTTCCACAGCGAGGAAGAAGAGCAAGAGGAAGGCCGGCGCGGGGAAGGGCCGGAGGGGCGGCCATGGCGGCTTTGGGTGCTGCGAGAGCATCAATTAGCTAATTCTTAGTTGGTGTTCTCTAATGAAATTCTCCCTCATATATGCGTGCATGCGTGTGTGTGCAGACTGTATGGCATCAGTAAGATTGTATGAACTGGTCGAGAGACTGAGACCATGCACAGGGTTTTGTATACGATCAATCTTTGATGTTCACTCTTTTGCGGAACACATCCAGATCTATCACAAAAGTTTATTAGAAATACAAAGCACCTCAAACATAATGGAATTTACATCAAGTTTTTTAGACCACCGAGCAACCACCGCCGCTGCCAGAATGAGTTGCTAATTTTACATGTAGGTAGCGTGGCTCTGATTTTTGTTTAAGTTATCTAGTGATAGATGTGACCATATTGCACACAACATGCATGAACTTCAAATCAAGGAGCATATCCCCTCAAAAAAAAATCAAGGAGCATATAACTCTAATGTATGTCCATAAATAATTCGAGAGTTGTGCGCACCGATGGATGTAGAGACAGGGGGTGTTACCCTCTTTTGGGGGGAAAAAGAAAGAAATGAAGTCTATATATCCGTGGAATTTGTTCTAAACTTTCTCCTTTTATTTTTCTGTGCATGCTATGATTCTTATCTCAACATAACAAAGAACATATAATTATATGTCACTCTAATTTATAAGTCCAGAAATACTTTGAGAGTTGTGTGCACCAATCGATATAGAGTCAAGGGGTGCTACCCTCTTTTTGGAAAAAATAAGTCCATATATTCGACGAATTTCTCCCAAACTTTCTTCTTTTTAATTTTCTATACATGGTATGATTCCCATATCTCAACCTAATTAAAAGGCTATGCTTTTTCATGGTTAGTTGAAGACATTTTTAACCAAGATGATTGAGCTACTACTGGTTAAGCAAAAATTGCTAGACTTATGGAAAGGGGTTACGGATTTCGGCTACCTTAATTTCAACTTCTTTTTCCCCTGACTTCAACCTTTTTTAGGGGGATCCCTGATTTTTTTTAGACAACCTCATGAAGTTTTTAGTAATTCGTCACAATGTTTACACGGACGGACGAAAGGTCTTCAGGGTGTCCCAGCCACAGATGGCGGCCCTGACTTCAACTAAAAGACCTTCCCTGATTCCATGCAAGTAATGGATTTGGACGGATGACACCCGGAAACGAGGCCCAGTTGACTAGACGGCTCAAGCCAACAGTAAACCCAGAGAATGATTCAGCTTAAGAAGGGCCCATTAGTGAGATCTAGAGCGCCTTATATTAGCTTCAGTGAATGTATGCACTGTATTAATCACCACTAAAAAATCCACTGTATTAATCACCGCTAAAAAATCCACTGTATTAATCTTCAGAGAGGAGATAAAATTAAGCTCCACAGAAATATCTGAAAATAGTAAGAAAAAAAACTCACAAATCAATGTGTGTGTAGTCACTTTTTAGCCCCTTTAGCCAACCACTTGATCAGTTTCTGCAAATGCCATGCATGTGAGCCTCCTCTTTGATCTGGTTAGCTTTGTGAACGATCTCATTGCCTCACCTCCACACACGTGTCCACCTTAACCAGCCACCAAAGATGCACTATGCAAAATGGCAATATATATAGCTCGATTCCATTTATAAGCTTATCTGCCATAGTGTGCACTTCAATCACAAAACATGTTCCATTTTAAGCATTTCATGATGTCTAGAGAAACCAAAAGCTACACCATTTCCAAAAATGCCAAGCCCATTTTTATATGTACCATGTTTGAAATGAATTATGAGGCGGCCGAAAAAATATTAATCTCACTCGAACTTCTAACCATGAGATTATATTGGTGATTTGCGCTCTAGTTGCCAAAAAGATGAATGCAAAGGCGACGACGGCCCATATACGTTGAGATGCCTATTGAATTCATGCTTCATCCAGTTACTCCAAAAATCTGAACTAACGGAGAGAGGCAGACAATATATTTCAATACTCCCTCTCATGTCTAAGATTTTTTCAATTCTTGGACATGGGGTCTATGTAGGCTATACTTTTTCTTCAATACTACGTTGGCAGGATCTTAAACTCAAAATCTCTTGGCTTCGATACCATATTGAATTCATGCTCCAGTCAGCTACTCCAATAGTCCGAACTAATGAACAGAGGCGGGCGGTATGTTCAAACAATGCCGACTTAGGCACGATTTAATAGCGCAGGGCAAGGCTCCTAACCGTAAATCGATGTGTGAGGCCAGAGGTCTATGTTGCTGCAACCGAGGAAGACAGGGAGGAATGCAAGGAAACCACAGAAATTGGCCGAGAAGAAGACATTGGCGACATGGGAAGGTTTTGGCTACCTTGATTTCAACTTCTTTTCCCACTTGAATTCAACCTTTTTCCCCTGACTTCAACTTTCTTTTTGAGGGGGATCCCTGACTTCAACTAAAAGACCTTCCCTGATTCCATGCAAGTAATGGATTTGGACGGATGACACCTGGAAACGAGGCCCAGTTGACTCGACGGCTCAGGCCAACAGTAAACCCAGAGAATGATTCAGCTTAAGAAGGGCCCATTAGTGAGATCTAGAGCGCCTTATATTAGCTTCAATGAATCTATCCATTGTATTAATAACCGCTAAAAAATCCACTCTATTAATCACCGCTAAAAAATCCACTGTATTAATCTTCAGAGAGGAGATAAAATTAAGCTCCACAGAAATATCTGAAAATAGTAATAAAAAAGACTCACAAATCAATGTGTGTGTAGTGACTTTTTAGCGCCTTTAGCCAACCACTTGATCAGTTTCTGCAAATGCCATGCATGTGAGCCTCCTCTTTGATCTGGTTAGCTTTGTGAACGACGATCTCATTGCCTCACCTCCACACACGTGTCCACCTTAACCAGCAACAAAAAATACACTATGCAAAATGGCAATATATATATATATAGCTTGATTCCATTTATAAGCTTATCTGCCATATTGTACACTTCAATCACAAAACATGTCGCATTTTAAGCATTTCATGATGTCTAGTGAAACCAAAAGTTATCCCATTTCCAAAAATGCCAAGCCCATTTTTATACATCGCATGTTTGAAATGAATTATGAGGCGGCCGACAAATTTTTAATCTCACTCGAATTTCTAACCATGAGATTGCGCCCTAGTTGCCAAAAAGATGAATGCAAAGGCGACGACGGCCCATATATGTTGAGATGCCTATTCAATTCATGCTTCATCTAGTTACTCCAAAAGTCTAAACTGACGGAGAAAGGCGGACAATATATTTCAATACTCCCTCTCACGTCTGAGCTTCTTTTAATTCTTGGACATGAGGTCGATGTAGGCCATACTTTTTTTCAGTACTGCGTTGGCAGGATCTTGAACTCAAGAATTAAATTCATGCTCCGGTCAGTTACTCCAAAAGTCCGAACCAGTGAAGAGAGGCGGGCATATGTTCAAACAATGCCGAGGTGAGCAAGATTTAATAGCGCGGGGCAAGGCCGCTATAGATCGATGTGTGAGGTAGGAGGTCTATGTTGCTGCAATCGAGGATGATGGGAAAGATGCAAAGAAAACACTGAAATCGGCGGAGGAGAAGACATCGACGACATGGGAAGGGAGGGTGAGAATGGGATTGGGCCGGGTGGTGTGAACGGAATGGCTCCAGGATGTCGGACATAGATCCGATGGCTATGAAACATGCTCAACAGATTTCTCCAATTTTCCAGGCAAGTGACTGGCCAACACCTCCGTTTCCCGGAAAAAAAATTATATGAGACCAGGTCTCACAATTAGCAGGTGAGACCCGCCTTGATGGATGACACGTGGCATTCATAAATCACAAAGCATCTAATCTCTCCCCCCTGATTTCAGGTGGGGGGTGGGGTAGATGCTTTGTGATTTGTAAATGTCACGTGTCATCATCAGGATGGGTCTCACCTGATAACCCGTGAGACCTGGTCTCATATAATTTTTTTCCCGTTTCCCCATTTAGCAGCATACATCAAATCATTTCATTTTTCTTGTGATTCCGCGGGGCATCGTCGGTTCTCCACACGAAAAAGCAGATAGATCCACGCATGCAATGGACAAACCCATCGAGCTAGAATAGTAAAAAGGATGGGCAAAAGGATGCTCTCACAAATCTGACAAGATCCAGGCATTTCAGCTAAGGTAGAAACTAACTGCTGGCTGCTTGACACCTGGCACCAAACAAGGAGCTTAGATTCTGAAAATTTCTTAGATTCTGCAAAGGCCCCAGATTAAAGCTGTGCATAGTGCATGCCTGCATTACCGCCTTTTCCCGAAATCTTGAGGCACGCCCATGTGGCTGCCCAAATGCATATGCCCACCATGATCCAGACGCAGACCAGACACCAATCGATCTGTATGTCTACTGGCTATAGCTAGCTAGGCTTTGGAGTTTGGAGGTGCATGGATGCACATGCACGCCATCTGTCCATTAACTAACATAACTAATCCCTAGCTCCTACCATCCCCTGTAGTAAGATTCATGCATCTGTCCACTAACCAACTTAACTAATTCCAAGCTATAGGACTAGAATATGATCATCTAAAATCAATTTCATTCTAAACTGATTTACCACCGGACTTGGGTAAGCAAATTAACCCGTACTTGTTACTGTTTAAGTAGCTAGCTAATCAATCAGCTTTCATTTCCATACATATATAATTAGCTAGCACAAAAGAGTGGACGATGATATTTGTGCTTAGTGGTGGTGCAGTGCGTGCCGCCCACTCGTCGGAACAGAAGAAAATGTTGCACCCTACCTGCCCTGCTTTAGCCTAAATCACGCAGCTTTAGTACTTGGATTAGCTAATGGTAGATCACACGTAGTGGCAGCACGTATGCTTAGCTTTCGACTTTGGAGGCCATAAATAGTAGAGTAGGACTCGCATGCTTCCTTCATGTACAGTGCAACAGAAGATCGATCCAACCTGCTACTGGCTTCCTTGTTCTCGAAGGCTCCGCCGCTCTGCCATTTGCATGCACATATAAAAAGAACTGGCCAGTTAGCTAGTTCATTCCATAATAAATTTGCACATATATGCTCTAACTTGTCGTAGTTCTTTACTACTCCTATCTAACTTGTATTACCTCTGTTCTAAGTTAGGGCAAATTTGACAAGTTTGACCAATAGACGAAATCAAATCATAGAATAAACTGTCCGTGAAACTATTTCACGCGGCTGACCCGTGGCGCCTAGCTCTCAGGCGCTGCACTAGTGCAACGCCTGGGAGCTAGGCGCTGCACTAGTGCAACGCCTAGGAGCTAGGCGCTACACTGTATAGTGTGGCGCCTAGCTCTCAGGCGCTGCACACTGACTTAGTAATTTTCGGATCACACGGGTGCGACGCTGGCCGTGTAGCGCCTAACTGTGAGGCGTTGCACAGTGTAGTGTGACGCCTTCATGTCGGGCGTCACACAAAAAGGTCAGCCGCGTGAAATAGTTTCACGGATAGTTCATTCTGTGATTTGATTTCGTCTATAGGTCAAATTTGTCAAATTTGCTCTAAGTTAGTTGTCTTAGATTTAGATTTGCTTAGAAACAGATGTACGGGACGAAGGGAGTATAAACTTATTCGCCAAAAAAGAGAAAGGAGTATAAACTATTTCAAATTTAAAAAAACATACAGCGAGAATAAATTCCTATAATTTTCTTCGATATTAATTTATATGAGATTATGGAAGCTAATACTATATTCCCCTAGATGCGATCGGTCGATGCATGCATTATATACGGGTGATGATGGTGACCTGATCGAGCTTTGGTATATGCTGTTCCAGTGGCTGGCTGAGCTCATTCCATCTAGATGAGAATATCTACTTTTCTTTTTTGCATTGCATTGCATTGCATAGATCCATTGGTTATTAGTTAGTTAAAGCCAGAATATATACGTCGCCGTCTTTTCGTGGTCGACCCGTAGCTCTCAGTGGACCTGGAATCAACTCGTTATCTTGCCCGACTATTATTGGCCAGTCAGTTTCTTCGACACGTATATGCATACGTATGCACATAAATTAAAAAAAAATGATCAAAAAATTAAGCCAGTTAATTAAGGTTAATATAGTAGTATTTGTTGTTGTTGTTGTTGTTGTTGTTGTTGTTGTTGTTGTTGTTGTTGTTGTTGTTGTTTTCCACCTCGTGGAGAACAAATCAGAAAATTCATTCATTTGTGATCTGTTCATACCTAGGTCACCCCACCTTAATTTGGTTGAACGTATATAGTACGACTTAGACAGGTGATACATCGATCAAGGCGTTAGATTTGGGCACTGCTCATGCCTTAGTGATTAAGGTTTAGAGGTAGCTAAGCTGGCAAGGTGTAGCTATAGCCTTGTGTGGGTGGGGGACTGGGGTAGGTTGGTATTGTCATTCGAAATTCCTTGGAAAGCCATGCATGCATATGCACGTCGCTCTCCATCGACCTACACCTTGCTCGATCTTCGTCGACCATTCCAAAGTTTTGCTTTTTACACTATGCTGACCAAAGTAAAGGATGATCGGCGCACTCTATTCTAGCTACGTAGCTAATTCCAAGGTCTAGTTTTCCACCAGAAATAAAGTAACTATTTTTACATGAAATTACCAAGTGTTCGATTAACCATGGGTAATCTATGGACGACATCAAGAAAGCGGGGTGTCCCTAAGATTTTGCAGGAAGAAGCTTTCAGAAAAAAAGGAAAAATTTACA
Organism: Aegilops tauschii subsp. strangulata; assembly: GCF_002575655.3. NCBI lineage: Eukaryota > Viridiplantae > Streptophyta > Magnoliopsida > Poales > Poaceae > Aegilops > Aegilops tauschii. Next base: position 9,668,275 of record NC_053039.3, read on the forward strand.
CTATGGTCTTTGTCGATGTTCGCGTATCGCCACATCGATCGTCACCCAACATCGACCTCCGTCATCGTCGATGCGCCATCTGAAGGAAGAGGGAGTTGTCACCACACCCAGATCCGAAGGAGCACCATGGCATGCAATAGAACCAAAATGTTGTGTCACGTCAGCTAGAGATCATCCCGATGCTCGTTGGACCCCAACATTGCCGCCCATACGCGACATCGTTGGAGAGGAGGAACATGACAATCAACCATATTCCACACACCCTACTTCGAAAAGCCCAAACCCTCTGTACAGGCTCTATTGTCGCCATTCGAGGAGACAACAACCGCCAACCCTAGCATCATGAAATACCTCCATTAGCCTCCTAACGGCGTAAAAGAAAACATCGTTGTCGCAATGGAGCCAATGCCGAGGGCAAAATCCAGTGGCATGGTTGCAGATGTCACCCCACCGAGCATGCTTAGCTACTGGCAGGTGAGCACATTCTCAACTTCCAGGGCTCGATCAAAGGGAGAAGAGTACTGAACCGGTATATGGTCTCTGGAGCACGGCTAATCTATGATGACTACTTTGATGAACCATGGCTTCGTCGACGGTTCCGTATGCGCAAACCATTGTTCTTGCGCGTGGTGGAGAGACTGGAGGCACACGATCCCTACTTCAAGCTCACTAGGGATTGTTGCAGACAACTATCATTCTTTGCTAAGCAAAAAATGCACAGCTACTCTGATGATGCTTGCACTTGATACCGCCGTCGATGCCGTTGGTGAGATGGTCCAGATTGGGGGGGGGGGGGCAGCACATGCCTGAAGTCCACTGTCAAGTTTGTTTGCGTTGTGGTGTAGGTGTTTGGAGCGGAGTATCTGAGAAAACCAAATGTGCAGGATACAAAAACGTTGTTGGCTATTGGAGAGGCAACATGATTTCAGGTATGCCCGGTTCAATTGATGGCACCAAAGAGGCCACCATCATATTGGAAGCAATTGCATCACATGACTTGTGGATTTGGCATGCATTCTTTGGAACGCCCGGTTCTCACAATGACATCAATGTGATTCAGGGATCTCCCGTGTTCAGGAGTCTTTATAATAAGGAATTACCGTCGTGCAACTACACTATCAATGGTTGCGACTACAACAGATGGGGTACTATCTTGCCAATGGTATCTATCCTCAGTTGGCGGCATTTGTGAAGACCATATCTGATCCCAAGGCAACAAACAAAGTCACTTCGCAACAATGTAAGAGGCAGCTAGGAAGGATGTGGAGAGGGCATCCGGAGTTCTCCAAACTCTTTGGGAAATTGTTCATGGAGCTGCAATGATATGGGAATCAGAGGTTATGGCAACTGATGACATGTTGTGTCATTTTGCACAATATGATTGTCGAGGACGAGGGTGATGGGGTAGACCAAACCAATGATTTTAAGATACCTGGAGAACAAGTCCACATTGCGGAACAACAAGATGTAGATCAGCTTATGAATTTTGTGCAGATGCATGAAAATGTTTAAGATCATCAGATGCACGTGCAGCTACTCAATGATCTTGTGAAACATATGTGAACCTACAATGACAACAAATAACTAATGTTTGAATTATGCATTTAAAATAAATTTTACGTTCGAACTATGTATTTATCAAAAATATTATTTACGTGCAACATTGACGTGTATGATGGATGTGCATGGATTTACATGAATTTGAGAGTTAGGATTGAGGTGTGCGATTGTCGGGCAAGACATATGAGAGGCTGTCAGGCTCCGTCCGGCGGCGTGCTCGGGCGCGTCCGTCGATGCATAGGGGGCCAAATTTGCCAACTTCAGTTATAGATGCCCTGAGTTCAATTCACAACTTGTGCATCTTTTTTTGTTGAATTTATAACCACCTGCTTTTGAAAAAAAACTACTAACGATTAGAGGAAGGTGTGTGTGACTAGCGAAGAGATGAGAAACAATGGGAGGGAATCCCACGAGCGATCAGAGCATCTACAGCCGGACCTCTTAAACCCACCTCATACGTCTGGGCGGGCCGTCCGGTCACTGACCCATCACGATATTTTGAAACAGACCTCTCAAACGGCCCTTAAACGCCCGGGATGACCGGTAGCCCCCATATCCAGCCCAAATATGGGACGGTTATTGGGCGCCCTGATGCGCCCGCCAGTCGGACATGGCCCATGCTGGCCCACCCAACCCCACTTATATTCGTCCCCATCCGCTTGCCGGAGCAAACCCTACCCACTTCACTCCACTCCACTCCCCTCCACTCCCCTCCACCACCTGAGCTCACCTTCGGCGGTTTCCGGCCTTCTTCGCCATGGCAGGCAGCGGATCGGACTCCGATCAGTCCGGATCGTTCGACTGGGGTGTCATCCCGTGTGGGTTGGAGGAGGCGATGGCAGTCTACATTGCACTTTGCCGCTCCCGGGAGGACAGCGCCCGGCCAACGGACGGATCCGTCCGCCGTGACGCCATAGCGTCGCTCACCGGACGCTCGGGTCTTCTGGTGCTGGATCCTCGCGGTCCCGGCCGGAACACCTCTCCTTCCCCATCACCGGTCGGGCAGAGTATGAGCCCCACCGGAAACGGGCGGCCCGCAGTGGGAAGGAGATGATAAGGGCCGGCAAGGGCCGTATGGCGGCGGAGGCTGCTGATGCAGCGGCACGGGCGGCTGCAGAGGAGGAAGCCATCTGCGCCCGCATTCTGAAGAAACGGCAGCGGAGGAACACGTGCACCCTTGCCCGAGAGCATAATCGGACGGTCTGTGCCATGGTCGGAGTGCCACCGAAGGAGGAGAAGGAGGACGGCGACAGCGAGGACAGCTTCAGCGACGAGCAGATCCGACTCGATCCGTACTGCGATTTCGACTGGTACTTCCGCGAGAAGGACGGCAAGGGCGCCGGGGAAGGGCAAGGACAGCCGTGGATGAACTCCACCATACCCAAATATGCCAAATTTTGGTAGTCCGATGATATGCTAAGTATAGTGTGATGGAGTAGCCGGACGATGCATATGCGTCGACGTAGTTGCATAAGTATGTATAGATTTAAAATATTCTAATTTAGGTGTCCGAAGTCCGGCTGTAGACGCTCACATTGAGAGGTGCGCCGGACTCGCAATCAAAGAGAATCGTTCGGTAGTTTAGCAAAAACGATTTGGTGTGTCAGTTGCATCTTTCGTTAACTAATTGAGCCATGAGGACTTCTACACAGAATTAACCCATGAAATTACATGTCTCGATATATCCTGGTTGACCAAGCTTGGATATCACCGGCTAAAGTGAAGTTCTACAAGGCCGAAAGAAAAGAATCTCAAGTGCCGTGAGGTAATTAATTAACGAATCGGAAGTCTCAGTCGAGCTAGCTGGTTCACAGCAGGCAAACTACGTTGTTGTCAGAGTATTTAACCTTGTGACCATCGAGTGGCAATCAATAAATTAATTAGCAGCAAAAAGATTTGCTACCTCGACGTCGAGATCGATCGACAACGCACCACCATCGGCACGACTTTTTTTTTTCTAAAAGGAAAAAAGCTCATCGTCAGTGGGCACTCGCTACCGAGGCGCGTGGGCCCACGCGGGACGTCCACGAGAAGGAAAAAAAAGGAGGTGGGCCCAATGTGCCAGCCCGCCACCCGTCTCTCCGAAACGGGCTATAAATAGGGCCCTCCTACACTTGTCTCCCTCCCTTTTCCCTCTCCCGCCACTCGCACAGCACACTCCAGGTTACGCTGTGACGCTTCTGCCCCTAGCCAACTGCTAGTGCACTGCCATGGCCCTCTCCGACGTCGACCTCGACTTCGAGGCCTTCCTCGCCCACCTCGCCTCCGGCCTCGACGCGCCGCCTCCGACGCAGACGTCCCCCGTGCCGGCTCTGTCGTCGTCGCCGGATCTTCTTCCCATGCTCACGTCGTCGCCGGAGGCGGGCCTGCTGAGCCCCGCTGCCCCGTCGCCGCTGGAAGTACCCATGGACACGTCGTCGCCGTCGGAGGGCGGCCTGCTGACCCCAGGTGCGCTGTCGCCGGATCTTCCCATGACCACGTCGTCGCCGGAGGAGGGCACGTCGTCGGGATCGGCGGGGACCGTCGCCGTCGCCGGACCAGACGACGGCGACAGGGAGCGGAGGCTCCGCCGCAAGGTGTCCAACCGCGAGTCGGCGCGCCGGTCACGCGCGCGCAAGCAGCGGCACCTCGAGGAGCAGCGCGCCGCGGCCGCCACGCTCCGGGCCGGGAACCGGCACCTCGCCGAGAAGCTCCGGGTCGCCAGGGCGCGCGCGGGGCTCGTCGCGCTCGCCAACGCCCGCCTCCGCGCCCAGGGCCAGGCCCTGAGCCGACGCCTCGACGCCGCGCGCCAGGCCCTCGCCCTCAGGCAGCTCTACGCCGCCGCGTCGGCCTCCGGCGGCGCCCTGGACATGCAGGCGCTCGCCTCGCTGATCCGGTAGCGCATGGCACGGCGCGGGCGCACGAGAAGATGTTTTTTGACCTGCTGGTGCAACATCGATCGAACGAACGAACGACGAACGTACGGGCTGCTATTAATCGAAACCCATAAGAAGCTATTATGCATGATCCTTGATATATAAAAGCAAGAAATTGTGTACGGAAAATGGCACCAAAAAACGTACTTGCTGCTTGATCCATGCTGCTGCTCGAACATCGCCGATTTCTGCGCTCCCTTTGATCGGAAACGGACGGCCAGGATCGATCCAGCGAGCATGAGATGCTCTTCCGCTCGCCGCTGGATCTCAATTATTGTTGTCTCTGTGATTTAGTAGCTAGTGCTGCAGCTTTGCTATCGATCTGTTGGCTGATTACTGGATGGATGTATCCATCGTCTCTCTCTCTGTGTCCTTCTTATTCCTCATGTTTGGCACCTGTCACCCTCATGCTTGTCTCTCTAAATATAATTCCTTGCTCACCGGCCGAAAGTTGGTGGACGAGTTGCACATATGCTTGTCCTCATTGTCTCATCATTCTTCTCTCCCCTCCCTCCCTTTGTGTATGTGTGTGCGAGAGAATGTGTGTGTATATATGTATGAAAGCGATGATGCGCCATATATTAATTTTGTTGAGTATCGATCGATTATTCTCCTATGGGTACATACGCCCATGGCGGCTTTATATATGCTCATCTATGTCTGTTTCTGATGGTGGTGGTGGCGAGTCGTCGTCGGAAGCATAGACCGCGAGGTAGTCATTGTGGTTTGCGTCTCCTTTTTTGAGAAATCAATTTACGTCTCTAGTGTCTTTACGAACCACTGCCTCTTTTGTGTTGCTTTTTCCAAGCTCATTTCGGTGATGGCGCTTTCACCATTCTTTCTGGGAAGAACGTTGTGGAATGATGCATGATGTGAAACAGTAATTACACCAGCCATAAGAAAAACCTTTGGGAACGCCTTCTTCTTTTTGAGAAACCGGTTTACATACCTCTAGTGCCTTTACGAACCGCCGTTTCTTTTCTGTGGTTTTTCCGAGCTGCTTCCGTTGATGGCATTTTCGCCACCTCTAGTGCCTTTCTTGACTCAAGTTGAACTAGTTGATGTTGGGGATCGTAGCAGAATTTTAAAATTTCCTACGCATCACCAAGATCCATCTATGGAGTATACTAGCAACGAGGGGAAATGAGTGCATCTACATACCCTTGTAGATCGCGAGCGGAAGCGTTCCAATGAACGAGGTTGATGGAGTCGTACTCGCCGTGATCCAAATCACCGATGACCGAGTGCCGAACGGACGGCACCTCCGCGTTCAACACACGTACGGAGCAGCGACGTCTCCTCCTTCTTGATCCAGCAAGGGGGGAGGAGAGGTTGATGGAGATCCAGCAGCACGACGGCGTGGTGGTGGATGTAGCAGGATCTCGGCAGGGCTTCGCCAAGCTTCTGCGAGAGGGAGAGGTGTTGCAGGGGAGGAGGGAGGCGCCAAAGGCTGTGGTCTTGCTGCCCTCCCTCCCCCCCTTTATATAGGCCCCCTGGGAGGGGGGCTCCGGCCAAGAACCCATCTATGGGGGGGGGGGGGGGCGGCGGCCAAGGGGGGGGAAACTTCCCCCCCAAGTCAAGTGGGGCGCCCCCCCCCCCCCCCCACCCTAGGGTTTCCAACCCTAGGCGCAGGGGGGAGGCCCATGGGGGCGCCCCAGCCCACTAAGGGCTGGTTCCCTTCCCACTTCAGCCCATGGGGCCCTCCGGGATAGGTGGCCCCACCCGGTGGACCCCCGGGACCCTTCCGGTGGTCCCGGTACAATACCGATGACCCCCGAAACTTTCCCGGTGGCCGAAACTGGACTTCCTATATATAATTCTTCACCTCCGGACCATTCCAGAACTCCTCGTGATGTCCGGGATCTCATCCGGGACTCCGAACAACTTTCGGGTTTCCGCATACTCATATCTCTACAACCCTAGCGTCACCGAACCTTAAGTGTGTAGACCCTACGGGTTCGGGAGACATGCAGACATGACCGAGACGCCTCTCCGGTCAATAACCAACAGCGGGATCTGGATACCCATGTTGGCTCCCACATGTTCCACGATGATCTCATCGGATGAACCACGATGTCGAGGATTCAATCAATCCCGTATACAATTCCCTTTGTCAATCGGTATGTTACTTGCCCGAGATTCGATCGTCGGTATCCCAATACCTTGTTCAATCTCGTTACCGGCAAGTCTCTTTACTCGTACCGTAATGCATGATCCCGTGGCTAACTCCTTAGTCACATTGAGCTCATTATGATGATGCATTACCGAGTGGGCCCAGAGATACCTCTCCGTCATACGGAGTGACAAATCCCAGTCTCGATCCGTGTCAACCCAACAGACACCTTCAGAGATACCCGTAGTGTACCTTTATAGTCACCCAGTTACGTTGTGACGTTTGGCACACCCAAAGCACTCCTACGGTATCCGGGAGTTACACGCTCTCATGGTCCAAGGAAAAGATACTTGACATTGGAAAAGCTCTAGCAAACGAACTACACGATCTTTGAGCTATGCTTAGGATTGGGTCTTGTCCATCACATCATTCTCCTAATGATGTGATCCCGTTATCAATGACATCCAATGTCCATAGTCAGGAAACCATGACTATCTGTTGATCAACGAGCTAGTCAACTAGAGGCTTACTAGGGACACGTTATGGTCTATGTATTCACACATGTATTACGATTTCCGGATAACACAATTATAGCACGAACAATAGACAATTATCATGAACAAAGAAATATAATAATAACCATTTATTATTGCCTCTAGGGCATATTTCCAACAGTCTCCCACTTGCACTAGAGTCAATAATCTAGTTACATTGTGATGAATCGAACACCCATAGCGTCCTGGTGTTGATCATGTTTTGCTCTAGGGAGAGGTTTAGTCAACGGATCTGCTACATTCAGGTCCGTATGTACTTTACAAATATCTATGTCTCCATTTTGAACACTTTCACGAATGGATTTGAAGCGTCGCTTGATATGCCTGGTCTTCCTGTGAAACCTGGGCTCCTTGGCTAGGGCAATAGCTCCAGTGTTGTCACAGAAGAGAGTCATCGGGCCCGACGCATTGGGAATCACCCCTAGGTCGGTAATGAACTCCTTCATCCAGACTGCTTCTTGCGCTGCCTCTGAGGCTGCCATATACTCCGCTTCACATGTAGATCCCGCCACGACGCTTTGCTTGCAACTGCACCAGCTTACTGCTCCTCCATTCAAAATATACACGTATCCGGTTTGTGACTTCGAGTCATCCAGATCTGTGTCGAAGCTAGCGTCGACGTAACCCTTTACGACGAGCTCTTCGTCACCTCCATAAACGAGAAACATATCCTTAGTCCTCTTCAGGTACTTCAGGATATTCTTGATCGCTGTCCAGTGTTCCATGCCAGGATTACTTTGGTACCTTCCTGCCAAACTTACGGCAAGGTTTACATCAGGTCTGGTACACATCATGGCATACATAATAGACCCTATGGCCGAGGCATAGGGGATGACACTCATCTTTTCTCTATCTTCTGCCGTGGTCGGGCATTGAGCCGTGCTCAATTGCACACCTTGCAATACAGGCAAGAACCCCTTCTTGGACTGATCCATATTGAACTTCTTCAATATCTTGTCAAGGTACGTACTCTGTGAAAGACCAATGAGGCGTCTTGATCTATCTCTATAAATCTTGATGCCTAATATATAAGCAGCTTCTTCAAGGTCCTTCATTGAAAAACACTTATTCAAATAGGCCTTTATACTTTGCAAGAATTCTATATCATTTCCCATCAATAGTATGTCATCCACATATAATAAGAGAAATGCTACAGAGCTCCCACTCACTTTCTTGTAAACACAGGCTTCTCCATAAGTCTGTGTAAACCCAAACGCTTTGATCATCTCATCAAAACGAATGTTCCAACTCCGAGATGCTTGCACCAGTCCATAGATGGAGCACTGGAGCTTGCATACCTTGTTAGCATTCTTAGGATCGACAAAACCTTCCGGCTGCATCATATACAATTCTTCCTTAAGAAAGCCGTTAAGGAATGCCATTTTGACGTCCATCTGCCATATCTCATAATCATAGTATGCGGCAATTGCTAACATGATTCAGACGGACTTCAGCTTCGCTACGGGTGAGAAAGTCTCATCGTAGTCAACCCCTTGAACTTGTCGATAACCCTTAGCGACAAGTCGAGCCTTATAGATGGTCACATTACCATCCGCGTCTGTCTTCTTCTTAAAGATCCATTTGTTTTCTATGGCTCGCCGATCATCGGGCAAGTCAGTCAAAGTCCATACTTCGTTTTCATACATGGATCCTATCTCGGATTTCATGGCTTCTAGCCATTTGTCGGAATCCGGGCCCGCCATCGCTTCTTCACAGTTCAAAGGTTCACCGTTGTCTAACAACATGATTTCCAGGACAGGGTTGCCGTACCACTCTGGTGCGGAACGTGTCCTTGTGGACCTACGAAGTTCAGCAGTAACTTGATCCGAAGCTTCATGATCATCATCATTAACTTCCTCCCCAGTCGGTGTAGGCACCACAGGAACATCTTCCCGCGCTGCGCTACTTTCCGGTTCGGAAGGGGTGACTATCACCTCATCAAGTTCCACTTTCCTCCCACTTAATTCTTTCGAGAGAAACTCTTTCTCCAGAAAGGACCCGTTCTTGGCAACAAAGATCTTGCCTTCGGATCTGAGGTAGAAGGTATACCCAATGGTTTCCTTAGGGTGTCCTATGAAGACACATTTTTCCGACTTGGGTTCGAGCTTTTCAGGTTGAAGTTTCTTGACATAAGCATCGCATCCCCAAACTTTTAGAAACGACAGCTTAGGTTTCTTCCCAAACCATAATTCATACGGTGTCGTCTCAACAGATTTCGACAGAGCCCTATTTAAAGTGAATGCGGCAGTCTCTAAAGCATAGCCCCAAAATGAGAGCGGTAGATCGGTAAGAGACATCATAGATCGCACCATATCCAATAGAGTGCGATTACGACGTTCGGACACACCGTTTCGCTGAGGTGTTCCAGGCGGCGTGAGTTGTGAAACGATTCCACATTTCTTTAAGTGCGTACCAAATTCGTGACTTAAATATTCTCCACCACGATCTGATCGCAAGAACTTTATTTTCCTGTCACGTTGATTCTCAACCTCACTCTGAAATTCCTTGAACTTTTCAAAGGTTTCAGACTTGTGTTTCATTAGGTAGACATACCCATATCTACTTAAGTCATCAGTGAGAGTGAGAACATAACGATATCCTCCGCGAGCCTCAACACTCATTGGACCGCACACATCGGTATGTATGATTTCCAATAAGTTGGTTGCTCGCTCCATTGTTCCGGAGAACGGAGTCTTGGTCATCTTACCCATGAGGCATGGTTCGCACGTGTCAAATGATTCGTAATCAAGAGACTCCAAAAGTCCATCTGCATGGAGCTTCTTCATGCGCTTGACACCAATGTGACCAAGGCGGCAGTGCCACAAGTATGTGGGACTATCGTTATCAACTTTACATCTTTTGGTATTCACACTATGAATATGTGTAACATCACGTTCGAGATTCATCAAGAATAAACCATTGACCAGCTGGGCATGACCATAAAACATATCTCTCAAATAAATAGAACAACCATTATTCTCAGATTTAAATGAGTAGCCATCTCGAATTAAACGAGATCCAGATATAATGTTCATGCTCAAAGCTGGCACTAAATAACAATTATTGAGGTTTAAAACTAATCCTGTAGGTAAATGCAGAGGTAGCGTGCCGACGGCGATCACATCGACCTTGGAACCATTCCCGACGCGCATCGTCACCTCGTCCTTTGCCGGTCTCCGCTTATTCCGCAGTTCCTGTTTTGAGTTACAAATATGAGCAACCACACCGGTATCAAATACCTAGGAGCTACTACGAGTACTGGTAAGGTACACATCAATTACATGTATATCACATATACCTTTGGTGTTGCCGGCCTTCTTGTCCGCTAAGTATTTAGGGCAGTTCCGCTTCCAGTGGCCACTTCCCTTGCAATAAAAGCACTCAGTCCCCGGCTTGGGTCCATTCTTCGACTTCTTCCCGGCAACTGGCTTACCGGGCGCGGCAACTCCCTTGCCGTCCTTCTTGAAGTTCTTCTCACCCTTGCCTTTCTTGAACTTAGTGGTTTTATTCACCATCAACACTTGATGTTCTTTTCTGATCTCCACCTCCGCTGATTTCAGCATTGAATATACCTCAGGAATGGTCTTTTCCATCCCCTGCATATTGAAGTTCATCACAAAGCTCTTGTAGCTCGGTGGAAGCGACTGAAGGATTCTGTCAATGACCGCGTCATCCGGGAGATTAACTCCCAGCTGAGACAAGCGGTTGTGTAACCCAGACATTCTGAGTATGTGCTCACTAACAGAACTATTTTCCTCCATTTTACAGCTGAAGAACTTGTCGGAGACTTCATATCTCTCGACCCGGGCATGAGCTTGGAAAACCATTTTCAGCTCTTCGAACATCTCATATGCTCCATGTTTCTCAAAACGCTTTTGGAGACCCGGTTCTAAGCTGTAAAGCATGCCGCACTGAACGAGGGAGTAATCATCAGCACGTGATTGCCAAGCGTTCATAACGTCTTGGTTCTCTGGGATTGGTGCTTCACCTAGCGGTGCTTCTAGGACATAATCTTTCTTGGCAGCTATGAGGATGATCCTCAGGTTCCGGACCCAGTCCGTATAGTTGCTGCCATCATCTTTCAGCTTGGTTTTCTCTAGGAACGCGTTGAAGTTGAGGACAACGTGGGCCATTTGATCTAAAAGACATATTGTAAAGATTTTAGACTAAGTTCATGATAATTAAGTTCATATAATCAAATTATTCAATGAACTCCCACTCAGATAGACATCCCTCTAGTCATCTAAGTGAAACATGATCCGAGTTAACTAGGCTGTGTCCGATCATCACGTGAGACGGACTAGTCAAGATCGGTGAACATCTCCATGTTGATCATATCTTCTATACGACTCATGCTCGACCTTTCGGTCCTCCGTGTTCCGAGGCCATGTCTGTACATGCTAGGCTCGTCAAGTCAACCTAAGTGTATTGCGTGTGTTCCGAGGCCATGTCTGTACATGCTAGGCTCGTCAACACCCGTTGTATGCGAACGTTAGAATCTATCACACCCGATCATCACGTGGTGCTTCAAAACAACGAACCTTCGCAATGGTGCACAGTTAGGGGGAACACTTTCTTGAAATTATTATAAGGGATCATCTTACTTACTACCGTCGTTCTAAGCAAATAAGATGCAAAACATGATAAAAATCACATGCAATAAAATAGTGACATGATATGGCCAATATCATTTTGCTCCTTTGATCTCCATCTTCGGGGCACCATGATCATCTTCGTCACCGGCATGACACCATGATCTCCATCATCATGATCTTCATCATTGTGTCTTCATGAAGTTGTCACGCCAACGATTACTTCTACTTCTATGGCTAACGCGTTTAGCAATAAAGTAAAGTAATTTACATGGCGTTATTCAATGACACGCAGGTCATACAAAAAATAAAGACAACTCCTATGGCTCCTGCCGGTTGTCATACTCATCGACATGCAAGTCGTGATTCCTATTACAAGAATAGGATCAATCTCATACATCACATATATCATTCATCACATCTTCTGGCCATATCACATCACATAGCACATGCTGCAAAAACAAGTTAGACGTCCTCTAATTGTTGTTGCAAGTTTTTACGTGGCTTGAATAGGTTTCTAGCAAGAACGTTTCTTACCTACGTAAAACCACAACGTGATATGCCAATTTCTATTTACCCTTCATAAGGACCCTTTTCATCGAATCCGTTCCGACTAAAGTGGGAGAGACAGACACCCGCTAGCCACCTTATGCAACTAGTGCATGTCAGTCGGTGGAACCTGTCTCACGTAAGCGTACGTGTAAGGTCGGTCCGGGCCGCTTCATCCCACAATACCGCCGAAACAAGATAAGACTAGTAGCGGCAAGAAGAATTGGCAATATCTACGCCCACAACTGCTTTGTGTTCTACTCGTGCATAGTAACTACGCATAGGCCTGGCTCATGATGCCACTGTTGGGGATCGTAGCAGAATTTTAAAATTTCCTACGCATCACCAAGATCCATCTATGGAGTATACTAGCAACGAGGGGAAAGGAGTGCATCTACATACCCTTGTAGATCGCGAGCGGAAGCGTTCCAATGAATGAGGTTGATGGAGTCGTACTCGCCGTGATCCAAATCACCGATGACCGAGTGCCGAACGGACGGCACCTCCGCGTTCAACACACGTACGGAGCAGCGACGTCTCCTCCTTCTTGATCCAGCAAGGGGGAAGGAGAGGTTGATGGAGATCCAGCAGCACGACGGTGTGGTGGTGGATGTAGCGGGATCTTGGCAGGGCTTCGCCAAGCTTCTGCGAGAGGGAGAGGTGTTGCAGGGGAGGAGGGAGGCGCCAAAGGCTGTGGTCTTGCTGCCCTCCCTCCCCCCTTTATATAGGCCCCCTGGGAGGGGGGCGCCGGCCAAGAACCCATCTATGGGGGGGGCGGCGGCCAAGGGGGGGAAACTCCCCCCCCCCCCCAAGTCAAGTGGGGCGCCCCCCCACCCTAGGGTTTCCAACCCTAGGCGCAGGGGGAGGCCCATGGGGGGCGCCCCAGCCCACTAAGGGCTGGTTCCCTTCCCACTTCAGCCCATGGGGCCCTCCGGGATAGGTGGCCCCACCCAGTGGACCCCCGGGACCCTTCCGGTGGTCCCGGTACAATACCGATAACCCCCGAAACTTTCCCGGTGGCCGAAACTGGACTTCCTATATATAATTCTTCACCTCCGGACCATTCCGGAACTCCTCGTGACGTCCGGGATCTCATCCGGGACTCCGAACAACTTTCGGGTTTTCGCATACTCATATCTCTACAACCCTAGCGTCACCGAACCTTAAGTGTGTAGACCCTACGGGTTCGGGAGACATGCAGACATGACCGAGACGCCTCTCCGGTCAATAACCAACAGCGGGATCTGGATACCCATGTTGGCTCCCGCATGTTCCATGATGATCTCGTCGGATGAACCACGATGTCGAGGATTCAATCAATCCCGTATACAATTCCCTTTGTCAATCGGTATGTTACTTGCCCGAGATTCGATCGTCGGTAAACCAATACCTTGTTCAATCTCGTTACCGGCAAGTCTCTTTACTCGTACCGTAATGCATGATCCCGTGGCTAACTCCTTAGTCACATTGAGCTCATTATGATGATGCATTACCGAGTGGGCCCAGAGATACCTCTCCGTCATACGGAGTGACAAATCCTAGTCTCGATCCGTGTCAACCCAACAGACACCTTCAGAGATACCCGTAGTGTACCTTTATAGTCACCCAGTTACGTTGTGACGTTTGGCACACCCAAAGCACTCCTACGGTATCCGGGAGTTACACGATCTCATGGTCCACGGAAAAGATACTTGACATTGGAAAAGCTCTAGCAAACGAACTAGACGATCTTTGAGCTATGCTTAGGATTGGGTCTTGTCCATCACATCATTCTCCTAATGATGTGATCCCGTTATCAATGACATCCAATGTCCATAGTCAGGAAACCATGACTATCTGTTGATCAACGAGCTAGTCAACTAGAGTTTACTAGGGACACGTTGTGGTCTATGTATTCACACATGTATTACGATTTCCGGATAACACAATTATAGCATGAACAATAGACAATTATCATGAACAAAGAAATATAATAATAACCATTTATTATTGCCTCTAGGGCATATTTCCAACAGTTGATGCATTAGTTCTGATCTACCTTTTGCTGCATGTAGGACACACCTGACACCATCCCAGAGCCACTCTAGTGTGGTGCTCCCATGGAGGAAGTTGCCAAGTGTACTCTGCACGATATGAAGCCTAGGAAGTGTGTTGCTTTTGAAGGTGCTAACACTGGGAGGAGGTTCTATGGATGCCCTATTCAGGTGAGTATGCTGGGTGGATTCAGTTATGCCTAGTGGATTCAGTTAATGTCTAGATTCAGTTATTCCTAGTGGATTCAGTTATGCCTAGTGGATTCAGTTATGCCCAGTGGTTACTGAATTTGTACATTAACTCTGTTTGAACTGAATTTAGTACTGAATTTATGGTTACATGTCCTCCTTGTGTACCAATCCTCTTTTTGAATTGAAGTTAGAACTGAATTTATGCATTTTCTGAAGTATGTGTTCTCTGATCAAACTACAGGGAGGTGTGAATTGTGGTGTAGTTCAGTGGGTTGATCCTGCCTGGCCTGATGTACTTAAGAACTGCCTCATCAAGTTGTGGGAAATGTTCCATGAGCAAAACCTTGGAAGGATTCAAGACAAGCATGCATATGAGGATGAGGTTGCCAAGTTGAAGAAGGACTATGATCATCTCTGCACTGAGTATCATAAAATGGTTGATGATGTTAGCAAGATGTTTGACTGGCAGGATGGTGTTGGCAAGATTGACTACCAGAAAGCAATGGATGTTGAGAAATTTGAGAAGCAGAAGGAAGAGCTAGAGCTGGAGATGAAGATGGAGAAGCTAAGGCTAGCAAAAGAACAGAGGTGTATCCTTCAGGCTCAGGCAGACATAATTCACAACACCAGGAAGGCAATGAAAGAGATAAAGGTGGACAGGGATCTTCTTGCACAAGAGAAGACAGAGCTTGAGAAAGTAGTTGCTGATCTGCTGAATGCTGGCCATGGGAGCAAGGAAAAGCTTGAGAAAATCAAGGCCATACTGGAGGCTTGAAGATTTGGACAATGGTGGTTAAGTAAGTAAGGTGGCCTACACATATAACAGGCCTTGCAAGATGATGGTAGGAGTATATTTTGTGCAGTCCTATATGAACTGTTTAAGTTATGGTAACTAGAGTGGTGGAGAACCTTTGCTAAGTCTGGCTTATGTTATTGTACTTATTGTACTGTTAAGAACCTATCTATCTTAAGTAATGCAGTGAAGAACTGTTTTATTTCTTTAGGTTGTTTTCCTGAAACTAGCAATGTTGTACTAGTTTATTTTTGGGCCTAAAACCATTATGTATACAATGTGGGCCTAGACTGGGCTGTTTTATTACTCCACCTACCTACCACCAACCATTAGTAGTCTATAAAGCCCACCCCTTGGGTGAAACCGCAGTCAATCCCCCCATCCCCACCCTTCCCACCCCCCGGCCGCCAAAGAATCCCTAGAATCCCAGGGAGAGATGGATCCTGGAGAGGTCATAGATGGAGAAGAAGAGGTGCCCAGGCAAGCCAGGCGCAGAGATGCAAGGAGGAGGGCGAGAAGGCAACTTGCTGAGATGATCCTTGCAGCACGCAACCTGTAACGCCCGGATAATCAAGCTACAGTAATCCCACGCTAATGGTGCCACGTCACCACAGTTACTGTTGCTAATCTACCGTTAGGTCAAATCGTTTCAAAATTCAAATTCAAATTAATGTCAACAATAAAAGTTTTTCAAAATTTACAACAAAAATGTTCGGGAGGTGCCATATTTTGCATAAGTAAATATGGTGTGATAAACACATTTTTATAAAATGCCTAGATAATTTAAAATGATTTAAAACAGAAAAGAAAATAAATAAAAAGAAAAAATACAAAAGAGAAAATAAACAAACAAAAAAAAGAAAGAAAGAAGAAAACCCCCTGGACCGTGGCCCAACTGGGCCAACCCACCAGGCCTAGCCAGCCAGCCCACCCACTCCCTTAACCCCGGCCCCCTGGACCCCGACCCACCCCACCGACACCCCACTCCACCCCAAAATATCTCCCCCTCTCCCCCCAATTGGATCGGGATCGAGGAGGAGACCGCCGACGCCGCCTCGCCCTCACCGGCCTGCCTCCTCCTTCCCCCCCACCGGTCTGCCTCCTCCGTCGCCGACCACCACCCCGACCCCCACTGCCCCGTTCCCTACGAATCGCGGTGAGGACCGCGACCTCCCCTCTCCCTCGCGCGACACCACCTGCCGGCGTTGCGCGCTTGCGCGCCTCGCGCTCTTCGCCGTCCCGTTGCTCCCGCTGCCTCTCTCGCTCACCACGGCCGACCACCTCCCCGTAGCCTTGCCAAGCCCACTGCTCTGCCTCCGTCGCCACGGCCCTGCTCCGCCTGCTCGCGCCGCCCGGCTCCCCGCCGCCGTGCTGGCCATCCTTCGCCCGCCCCGCTCTCCGGCGTCTGGCCGCGTCGGCTGCGCCCACCGCGGCCTCGCCCTCCTGGCCTCGCGCGGCCCCGCTCCCGCGCCGTTGCGCCCTGCTGGTCCCGCCCCGCTCTCCCTCGCCGACTCCCTGCGCCTGCCCCGCCCAGCGGCCGTGGCCGGCCGGTGCGCCGCGCCGCCGAGCGCGCACCAATCCCGGCACCCCGCCGGCCGTCGCCCCGCGCCTGTTCGCTGGTGCCCCGGCCCTCCTCGCCCCGGCGATCTGGGCGAACGCCCAGTCGGGCGCCGCAACGCCCGACCCGCCCCGTTAGTGCCCAGCGCCCGATAGGCCCCCTGGGCCACTGACCAAATGGCCCCACGGCCCAGAGAACGTTTTAATAAAAAATGATTTAAAAAAATTAAATTAATAAAAATAAATAAACAAATAAATAATAAAGATAATTAATTAACTTAATTAATTCTGTTAATATTAACTAATTAAGATTAATTAACCTAATAACTAATTAACCTAATTAACTACTGTTAATTAGCTAACAGCCCCTGACAGGTGGGACCCACGTGTTAGGTTGACCAGGTCAACAGTCAACGTTGACTGCTGACGTAATACTGACGTCATGCTGATGCATTAATTAAATTTCGAATTAAATTAATTTATTAAATTCTAAAAATGATTTAAATCTTTAAAATTTAATATAAAATAAACCGTAGCTCGGATGGAAAAACTTTGTACATGAAAGTTGCTCAAAACGACGAGACGAATCCGAATACGTAGTCCGTTTGTCAGCCACACATTCCTAGCATAGCGAACATGGAACTTTCCCCCCTCCGGTCCGTCTGTCCGAAAACGCGAAACATCGGGAATACTTTCCCGGATGTTCCCCCCCCTTCGCCGGTACCACCTACTGCCGCGTTAGGGCACACCTAGCACTGCTCATTGTCATGTCACCCATCGTCATGCTTATGTTTGCATTGTATTTACTGTTTCTTCCCCCTCTTCTCTCCGGTAGACTATGAGACCGACGCTGCTGCTGCCCAGTTCGACTACGGAGTTGACGACCCCTCCTACTTGCTAGAGCAACCAGGCAAGCCCCCCCCCCCCTTGATCACCAGATATCGCCTATTCTTCTCTATACTGCTTGCATTAGAGTAGTGTAGCATGTTACTGCTTTCCGTTAATCCTATCCTGATGCATAGCCTGTCCTTGCTACTATTGTTGTTACCTTTACCTGCAATCCTACATGCTTAGTATAGGATGCTAGTTTTCCATCAGTGGCCCTACATTCTTGTCCGTCTGCTGTGCTATACTATCGGGCCGTGATCGCTTGGGCGGTGATCACGGGTATATACTTATATGCTATATACATGACACCTGTGGTGACTAAAGTCGGGTCGGCTCGTAGGAGTACCCGCAAGTGGATCTTTGTGGCGGAGCGACAGGGCAGGTTGAGACCACCTAGGCGAGAGGTGGGCCTGGCCCTGGACGGCGTCCGCGGTTACTTCAACATAACACGCTTAACGAGTTCTTGGTATTTGATCTGAGTCTGGCCATTTGGTCTATACGCACTAACTAGCTATGCGGGAACAGTTATGGGCACTCGACGTCGTGGTATCAGCCGAAGCTCTTCTTGACGTCAGCGACGGAGCGGTGCACGCCGGATTGGACTGGAATGCCTGCTAGGCTAGGTCTGCTTCCGGCCGCCCTCGCAACGTGCAGGTGTGCAATGGGCGATGGGACCAGACCCCTGCGCGCATAGGATTTAGACCGGTGTGCTGACCTCTCTGTTGAGCCTAGGTGGGGCTGCGACGTGTTGATCTTACGAGGCCGGGCATGACCCAGAAAAGTGTGTCCGGCCAAATGGGATCGAGCGTGTTGGGTTATGTGGTGCACCCCTGCAGGGAAGTTTATCTATTCGAATAGCCGTGTCCCTCGGTAAAAGGACGACCCGGAGTTGTACCTTGACCTTATGACAACTAGAACCAGATACTTAATAAAAACACACCCTTCCAAGTGCCAGATACAACCCGGTGATCGCTCTCTAACAGGGCGACGAGGAGGGGATCGCCGGGTAGGATTATGCTATGCGATGCTACTTGGAGGACTTCAATCTACTCTCTTCTACATGCTGCAAGATGGAGATGGCCAGAAGCGTAGTCTTCGACAGGATTAGCTATCCCCCTCTTATTCTTGCATTCTGCAGTTCAGCCCACTGGTATGCCCCTTTACACATATACCCATGCATATGTAGTGTAGCTCCTTGCTTGCGAGTACTTTGGATGAGTACTCACGGTTGCTTCTCTCCCTCTTTTCCCCCTTTCCTTTCTACCTGGTTGTCGCAACCAGATGTTGGAGTCCAGGAGCCAGACGCCACCGTCAACGATGACACCTACGGCACTGGAGGTGCCTACTACTACGTGCAGCCCGCACGACGACCAGGAGTAGTTAGGAGGATCCCAGGCAAGAGGCCTGCGCCTCGTTCGATCTGTATCCCAGTTTGTGCTAGTCTTCTTAAGGAAAACTTGTTTAACTTATGTCTGTACTCAGATATTGTTGCTTCCGCTGACTCGTCTATGATCGAGCACTTGTATTCGAGCCCTCGAGGCCCCTGGCTTGTATTATGTTGCTTGTATGACTTATTTATGTTGTAGAGTTGTGTTGTGATATCTTCCCGTGAGTCCCTGATCTTGATCATACACATTTGCGTGCATGATTAGTGTACGGTCAAATCGGGGGCGTCACAAGTTGGTATCAGAGCCGACTGCCTGTAGGAATCCCCCTTTCCACACTCCTTGGCCGAAGTCGAGTCTAGACATTACAAAACTTTTACTAACATGGATGTGTGTCTTATGGGCCCACGTCGTCACTGGGTGGTACTAGGATCTTTTACTCCTCGACCTTTACTCTGGGACTCTAAACTCTCTTTTACTCGGGTTAAACGAATTTACTAACTCTAACACTAGGATCCCGTGACCGCGTTCACCCCAAAGTTGGATAAGCCATAGTTATTTCTTAGAATAGTATTTTAAACAATTCACACACTATCATTTGACTCCTTTGAAACATCTTTTCTTTCAGATGGAACCCACGAGGCAGGTCGTGCGCCACACGACGGCCATTGGTGCCTCGGGATCACCTGCTGTGCTAGCTGAGATGATGACCTATCTGGGTTATCGCTGGCACCCTGAGTACACCGTCTACGAGGAGTACCAGGACTTTAACCAGGAGCAGTACCGTGCCATCGTCCACCTCTACTCGCGGGAGTATGACTCCACTACTGTGCTGCACACCGCTCATGGTGTTGGAGTGACCATCGATATGGTTGTCCACCATGCTGCTTATGCTGCTCTGACACGTCTTCGTGGAGAGTATCGAGAGTTGGACACCTCCCCTTCAGGCACATTGCTATCGCATCTGATGTTGGTGCGGGGGGATACTATACTGCTGCCTACTCCACTGTCACCCGAGAGCCCTTCTACCATCAGAACCTGGTTCTGCATGCTGATGGGCTGGATCGAGCTAACCGAGCTCTTCGCCACGAGTTGTACACCACCCGTCAGCACCTTTACCGTGCTCTGACGCTGCTGCACCCCTTTGTCCGATCTAGGGAGCTGCCCCATTCTGCGATCTACCCAGCCAGGACTGTGATGCCCCAGGGTGTCGGCTGGCCAGATGTGGGAGGCCACTCTCCCGCACTTGGACCTCTTCTGCCACCTGAGCGTCAGGTTCTGCACCAGAGTATTCGCGGACCCCAGGTTGCTGACGTGGAGTTCCCGATGCGACACTATCAGCTTTCAGGCTACACCTACCTCCATAGTACCTCTTGGGACTGATGTAGGCTTGCTTGTTAGTGTTAGATGCATTCGCCGCGAGCCTGTGTGCCGCCTATGTTGTTTTAGTCTGTGTACTGAACTCTGTGTACTGAACTCTATGCATGACCCCTTTTGTAAGTTATGCCGACTACTATGTGGTAGCTATCGTGCTCCTTTCATTATGCATGTTTCATCATGAATGATTCTTGTCTTTGCAAATTTCTCAATGCTGAACTACCCCTGTTATATATTAGCAAGATGGTTAGACCAGGTGGTCGTGATAGTGGTGGCAATGCCCCACCACCACCTGAGTACATGGCTGGTATGATCCAACAGTTCAAACTGAACCGCCAATTCATAGAAAATATGATGGCTCAGTTTCCTCGCCCCAATATGGACCAGCAACCAACCCCAGTAACTCTGCAGGATTTCATGCGCCTCAACCCAACTGTGTACCGCGGCTCAACTCAGCCTCTGGATGCTCATGACTGGCTCCGTGACATCACCTATGAGATGGAGTCTGCCGATGTAGCCCCTGCCAGCTATATCACCTTTGCTTCCTTCTTCCTGAAGGGACCCGCAACTCAATGGTGGGACAGCCACAGGCGTACTCTACCAGCTGGAACAATCATCACCTGGCCAGACTTCCAAGCATCTTTCCGTGCCCGCTTCATTCCTCAGGGAGTCATGGACCGGAAGAAGCGTGAGTTCTGCAACCTCATCCAAGGCAACAAAACTGTTGAAGCTTATCAGCGGGAGTTTCTAGACTTGTCTCCCTATGCTGAAGAGGATATTGCAACTGATGCACGCAGACAGGAGAAGTTCCGTGATGGCCTTCAAGCTGACATCAAGCTCACACTTCTAGTGCATGACTTTGCTGATTTCGCCACCTTGGTGAACAAGGCCATCAATGTCGAAACTGGTCTGCAGGAATACCAGAGCTCTCACAGGCGCAACCGTGACACGGGCTCATCTTCGGGCCCGCCCTCACAGAAGCGTAAGATATGGATCCCGAACAGCATGTACCGTCGAAATGCATCTGCCCCAAGGCAGACCTATGCTGCACCTCGTCTGCCCCCACCACCATCTAGGCAGTCAAGACTTCCAGCTCCACCACCCCAAGCTCATGTTCCCACTCCCAATAATGGGTTGTGCTTCAGGTGTGGTCAACCAGGACACCGTGCTAGAGAATGCAACCAGAATCAGAATCAACTGGCCCTTCCAGCAACTAGCCATGGAAGCAACCAGCCCCGCAGCAACAAGGCCAAGTCTTATGGTCGTGCTCATGCCAACCACGTTGATCTCAATGAAGCTCAAGACCAGCCTGCTACTGTGATGGGTACACTCCTCGTAAATTCAGTACCAGCATCCGTTTTATTTGATACAGGTGCATCACATTCATTCATGTCAGAAGATTTTGCATTCATGCATGGCATTAAAAGTGAAGACATGAATGCTTCACTATTAGTACACACCCCTGCGGGCCAATGTCGACCTCCATGATTTGCAACGACGTTCCTGTTGAAATCGAAGGACTGGAATTTCTTGTCTCTCCCATCGTACTGAAGTTCTGTAGCATTGATCTCATTCTGGGAATGAATTGGTTAAAAGCGCATACTGCTTCAATCGTTTGCACCACTAAGACCGTACATCTGCTACACCCTTCAGATGAAATAGTTACTTACCAAGCTCATCTGGTGCAAAATGCCGAGGCAAGGCTCTATGCATTGAATGCATTGAACGCTGCACCACTCGAGGGCATTGAAAACATTTCCGTCGTGCGTGAATTCCTCGACGTCTTTCCTGAAGAACTTCCAGGGATTCCCCCTGCTAGAGCTGTCGAATTCATCATCAACTTGAAACCAGGCACCACTCCTATAGCCAAGCGACCCTACAAGATGCCGCCGCATGAACTCCTTGAGCTTAAGGAGGAAATCGACAAATCTCTTCGCAAAGGATTCATTCGCCCAAGTTGCTCTCCTTGGGGAGCACCTTCTCTCTTTGTCAAGAAGAAGGATGGGACAAACCGATTAGTTCAAGACTACCGTCCTATAAACCAAGCTACCATTCAGAATAAATACCCTCTTCCTCGGATCAATGATCTATATGATCAACTGGCGGGTTCATCAGTGTTCTCTAAGCTCGACTTGAGGTTGGGTTACCACCAGATCCGTGTTCGCGAAGAGGATATCCCAAAGACCGCCTTCATGACTCGATATGGTTCATACGAGTACACCGTCATGTCTTTCGGTTTAACTAATGCTCCAGCCACCTTCTCTCGTCTGATGAACTATATATTCATGGATTACCTCGACAAGTTCGTCGTGGTTTATCTGGATGATATCCTGGTATTTTCCAAGAACGAAGAGGAACATGCTGAACATCTTTGGCTTGTGCTAGAAAAGCTACGAGAGCATCAACTATATGCCAAGTTCTCCAAATGTGAATTCTGGCTACCCGAAGTAACCTATCTTGGACATGTCATCTCTAAGGATGGTATTGCCATCAACCCTGAACGAGTCCAGGCTATCCTTGATTGGACTCCTCCCAAGAACGTTAAGCAAGTCAGAAGTTTTCTCGGTCTCGCCAGCTATTGCCGTCGATTCGTCGAGAACTTCTCCAAGATCGCCAGGCCTCTGACTAACCTGTTGCATAAGGGCGTCAAGTTCCAATGGACAGACAAATGTCAGGAAAGTTTCCAGGCACTCAAAGACAAGTTGACTTCTGCCCCAGTTCTAGCTCCACCTAATACTAAGAAGGACTTCGTCATTTACTGCGACGCTTCCCGTCAAGGATTAGGCTGTGTCCTAATGCAAGACCGCAAAGTGATTGCTTATGCCTCTCGGCAATTGCGCCCTCACGAAGAGAACTACCCAGTTCACGACCTCGAACTTGCTGCTGTCATTCATGCGCTGAAGCAGTGGCGACATTACCTTCTCGGTAATCGTTGTGAGATCTTCACTGACCACCAAAGTCTGAAGTATCTGTTTACTCAGCCAGACCTGAACCTCCATCAGCAGAGATGGATGGAGCTTGTTGCAGACTTTGACTTGGGTATTTCCTATACGCCAGGCAAGGGTAATGTAATGGCTGATGCCTTGAGCCGCAAGTCTTACTGCAACCACCTCCAGGTTGACAAAGTTCAG
Organism: Aegilops tauschii subsp. strangulata; assembly: GCF_002575655.3. NCBI lineage: Eukaryota > Viridiplantae > Streptophyta > Magnoliopsida > Poales > Poaceae > Aegilops > Aegilops tauschii. The sequence goes on from NC_053039.3 coordinate 9,691,914, forward strand.
CCCTCGCTTGTTGAAGAATTCAGGAAGCTGAACCTCCATATTGTTCCTCCGGGTGCACTCGCTCCCCCTCCTAAGGAGTTTCGCAAGATGAACCTCCGTGTTGTTTCCCAGGTTCCCTCAATACCCTGGCCGTCGAACCAGATCTCTTGGACTCCATCAAGAGAATATAGGGATATGACTCTGAAGCCCACAAGATTAAGCGCTACCTTGCAGAAGGAAAGCCCTCATTCTTCACTATTGCTGAAGATGGCACTTTGTACTTCAAGGGCCGCCTAGTGGTGCCATGTGCAGAGAAAAACCTGGATATGACACAGGAAGTTATGAAAGAAGCTCATGATACACCTCTATGTATCCATCCTGGTAGTACAAAGATGTACCAAGACATCCGTCAGAGATTCTGGTGGTCTAATATGAAGCAAGACATTGCTCGTTATGTTGCGGAGTGTGACGTTTGCCGTCGTATCAAAGCAGAACATCAAAGGCCTACTGGAACTCTGCAACCTATCTCTATTCCTGAATGGAAATGGGACCATGTTGAGATGGACTTCGTCACTGGATTTCCCAAATCACAGAAAGGTAATGATGCTATTCTTGTCGTCATTGACCGGCTTCCCAAAGTTGCACATTTTCTGGCGGTCAAAGAAACGATCACTGCTAGTCAGCTGGCAACGCTCTATATGTCCAGGATTGTTTCACTCCACTGTATTCCATTGGTTATCAGCTCAGACCGTGGCAGCTTATTCACTTCAAGATTCTGGGCAAGTTTCCAAGAAGCTATGGGAACTCATCTGTCATTCAGTACTGCGTTTCATCCTCAGTCGCAAGGGCAAGTTGAACGCGTCAACCAAGTTCTCGAAGACATGCTTCGAGCTTGTGTTATTTCCTTCGGCAAGATATGGGAGGAATATCTCCCGTATGCTGAGTTCTCTTATAATAATAGCTATCAAGCTAGTCTGAAGATGGCCCCCTTCGAAGTGTTATATGGACGAAAGTGCCGAACCCCTCTGAACTGGTTAGAAACTGGGGAACGTCCACTCTTCGGTCCGGATATTATCCAACATGCCGAAGAACAAGTCCGCATTATTCGTGAGAATCTCAAGACTGCTCAGTCACGTCAGAAGAGTCGGTATGACCGTCATCATAAAGACATGGTCTATCAACCTGACGAAAAGGCTTATCTTCGAGTCACACCAATGAAGGGTGCTCACCGCTTCGGAATCAAGGGCAAACTAGCTCCTCGATATATTGGCCCATTCACTATTCTCGAAAGGCGTGGAAAAGTGGCATACCAACTGGAGCTTCCGCCGAACCTTTCTCAGGTTCACGATGTGTTCCATCTGTCACATCTCCACCGTTGCTTCAAGGACCCAATCCGAGCAGTGGATCATGAAGTGCTCGAATTGCAGCAGGACCTCTCCTATAAGGAGCATCCGGCCCGCATTCTCGACCAGGCTGAACGCCGCACCCGTCAGAAGGCAATCAAGTTCCTCAAAGTCCAGTGGTCGCACCATTCTGAAGATGAAGCCACTTGGGAACGCGAGGATCGCCTGCGTGATGAATACCCCGCACTGTTTCCTTCTACCTCCTAAATCTCGGGACGAGATTTCTTGTAGAGGAGGAGTTTTGTAACGCCCGGATAATCAAGCAACAGTAATCCCATGCTAATGGTGCCACGTCACCACAGTTACTGTTGCTAATCTACCGTTAGGTCAAACCGTTTCAAAATTCAAATTCAAATTAATGACAACAATAAAAGTTTTTCAAAATTTACAACAAAAATGTTCGGGAGGTGCCATATTTTGCATAAGTAAATATGGTGTGATAAACACATTTTTATAAAATGCCTAGATAATTTTAAATGATTTAAAACAGAAAAGAAAATAAATAAATAAAAAATACAAAAGAGAAAAGAAAGAAAAAAGAAAAGAAAGAAAGAAGAAAACCCCCTGGACCGTGGCCCAACTGGGCCAACCCACCAGGCCCAGCCGGCCAGCCCACCCACTCCCTTAACCCCCCTGGACCCCGACCCACCCCACCGACACCCCACTCCTCCCCCAAAATATCTCCCCCTCTCCCCCCCCCCCGATTGGATCGGGATCGAGGAGGAGACCGCCGACGCCGCTGCCCGGATCGCCCGATGCCGCCTCGCCCTCGCCGGCCTGCCTCCTCCTTCCCCCCACCGGTCTGCCTCCTCCGTCGCCGTCGTCCTCGACCACCACCCCGACCCCCACTGCCCCGTTCCCTACGAATCGCGGTGAGGACCGTGACCTCCCCTCTCCCTCGCGCGACACCACCTGCCGGCGTTGCGCGCTTGCGCGCCTCGCGCTCGTCGCCGTTGTCACCGCACGCGTGCGCCCCGTCCACGCCCGTCGACGCGACCGCCCCGTTGCTCCCGCTGCCTCTCTGCGCTCGCCACGCCCGACCACCTCCCCGCAGCCTTGCCGAGCCCGCTGCTCTGCCTCCGTCGCCACGGCCCTGCTCCGCCTGCTCGCGCCGCCCGGCTCCCCGCCGCCGTGCTGGCCATCCTTCGCCCGCCCCGCTCTCCGGCGTCTGGCCGCGTCGGCTGCGCCCACCGCGGCCTCGCCCTCCTGGCCTCGCGGCCCCGCTCCCGCGCCGTTGCGCCCTGCTGGTCTCGCCCCGCTCTCCCTCGCCGACTCCCTGCGCCTGCCCCGCCCAGCGGCCGTGGCCGGCCGGTGCGCCGGGCCGCCGAGCGCGCCCCCAACCCCGGCACCCCGCCGGCCGTCGCCCCGCGCCTGTTCGCCGGTGCCCCGGCCCTCCTCGCCCCGGTGATCTGGGCAAACGCCCAGTCGGGCGCCGCAACGCCTGACCCGCCCCGTTAGTGCCCAGCGCCCGATAGGCCCCCTGGGCCACTGACCAAATGGCTCCACGGCCCAGATAACGTTTTAATAAAAAAAATGATTTAAAAAATTTAAATTAATAAAAATAATAATAAGAAAGATAATTAATTAACTTAATTAATCCTGTTAATATTAACTAATGAAGATTAATTAACCTAATAACTAATTAACCTAATTAACTACTGTTAATTAGCTAACAGCCCCTAACAGGTGGGACCCACTTGTCAGGTTGACCAGGTCAACGGTCAACGTTGACTGCTGACGTCATGCTGATGCATTAATTAAATTCTGAATTAAATTAATTTATTAAATTCTAAAAATGATTTAAATCTTTAAAATTTAATATAAAATAAACCGTAGCTCGGATGGAAAAACTTTGTACATGAAAGTTGCTCAGAACGACGAGACGAATCCGAATACGTAGTCCGTTTGTCAGCCACACGTTCCTAGCATAGCGAACATGGAACTTTCCCCCTCCGGTCCGTCTGTCCGAAAACGTGAAACATCGGGAATACTTTCCCGGATGCCCCCCCCCTTCGCCGGTACCACCTACTGCCGCATTAGGGCACACCTAGCACTGCTCATTGTCATGTCACCCATCGTCATGCTTATGTTTGCATTGTATTTACTGTTTCTTCCCCCTCTTCTCTCCGGTAGACTATGAGACCGACGCTGCTGCTGCCCAGTTCGACTACGGAGTTGACGACCCCTCCTACTTGCTAGAGCAACCAGGCAAGCCCCCCCCTTGATCACCAGATATCGCCTATTCTTCTCTATACTGCTTGCATTAGAGTAGTGTAGCATGTTACTGCTTTCCGTTAATCCTATCCTGATGCATAGCCTGTCCTTGCTACTACTGTTGTTACCTTTACCTGCAATCCTACATGCTTAGTATAGGATGCTAGTTTTCCATCAGTGGCCCTACATTCTTGTCCGTCTGCTGTGCTATACTATCGGGCCGTGATCGCTTGGGCGGTGATCACGGGTATATACTTATATGCTATATACATGACACCTGTGGTGACTAAAGTCGGGTCGGCTCGTAGGAGTACCCGCAAGTGGATCTTTGTGGCAGAGCGACAGGGCAGGTTGAGACCACCTAGGCGATAGGTGGGCCTGGCCCTGGACGGCGTCCGCGGTTACTTCAACATAACACGCTTAACGAGTTCTTGGTATTTGATCTGAGTCTGGCCATTTGGTCTATACGCACTAACCAGCTACGCAGGAACAGTTATGGGCACTCGACGTCGTGGTATCAGCCGAAGCTCTTATTGACGTCAGCGACGGAGCGACGCGCGCCGGATTGGACTGGAACGCCTGCTAGGCTAGGTCTGCTTCCGACCGCCCTCGCAACGTGCAGGTGTGCAATGGGCGATGGGACCAGACCCCTGCGCGCATAGGATTTAGACCGGCGTGCTGACCTCTTTGTTGAGCCTAGGTAGGGCTACGACGTGTTGATCTTACGAGGCCGGGCATGACCCAGAAAAGTGTGTCCGGCCAAATGGGATCGAGTGTGTTGGGTTATGTGGTGCACCCCTGCAGGGAAGTTTATCTATTCGAATAGCCGTGTCCCTCGGTAAAAGGACGACCCGGAGTTGTACCTTGACCTTATGACAACTAGAACCGGATACTTAATAAAACACACCCTTCCAAGTGCCAGATACAACCCGGTGATCGCTCTCTAACAGGGCGACGAGGAGGGGATCGCCGGGTAGAATTATGCTATGGGATGCTACTTGGAGGACTTCAATCTACTCTCTTCTACATGCTGCAAGATGGAGATGGCCAGAAGCGTAGTCTTCGACAGGATTAGCTATCCCCCTCTTATTCTGGCATTCTGCAGTTCAGCCCACTGGTATGCCCCTTTACACATATACCCATGCATATGTAGTGTAGCTCCTTGCTTGCGAGTACTTTGGATGAGTACTCACGGTTGCTTCTCTCCCTCTTTTCCCCCTTTCCTTTCTACCTGGTTGTCGCAACCAGATGTTGGAGTCCAGGAGCCAGACGCCACCGTCGACGACACCTACGGCACTGGAGGTGCCTACTACTACGTGCAGCCCGCTGACGACAACTAGGAGTAGTTAGGAGGATCCCAGGCAGGAGGCCTGCGCCTTGTTCGATCTGTATCCCAGTTTGTGCTAGCCTTCTTAAGGCAAACTTGTTTAACTTTTGTCTGTACTCAGATATTGTTGCTTCCGCTGACTCGTCTATGATCGAGCACTTGTATTCGAGCCCTCGAGGCCCCTGGCTTGTATTATGTTGCTTGTATGACTTATTTATGTTGTAGAGTTGCGTTGTGATATCTTCCCGTGAGTCCCTGATCTTGATCGTACACATTTGCGTGCATGATTAGTGTACGGTCAAATTGGGGGCGTCACACAACCGCAAGGACATAGAGCAGTTCCTGGAGGCATTCCCCCTGGCTCCAACCCTAGTGATGATGATATCATCTACTGGGCAAGGAGGAGGGCAAATTTCCATCCCTTTCAGGTCACTAGGCAGAGGTGGACTAGGATTCTGTACCCATGATGTTGCTGTTATGTTTCTGTGTTCCTAGATCAGTTCCTGAAGTTGGTGTAAGAACAATGTTGAATGAGCTATGTATGTGATGAATCAAGTTGTCTATGATGCAATGCAATGTATGAAGCTGGTGAAAGAAAAATGTTGAATGATCTATCTATGTGATGAATCAATCTGTCTATGATGCAATTTATGAGTGAATCTTTTGTCTATATTTGTATGTATGAATGAATTGATCTGGTGATCTTGATGTTTTAAGTTAGATATGTTATGGTTTGGTCAGATGGACAAATATTCTTGTTTTAGGTTTGATCTCTTAGGGTTTGGTGCCTAGATGGGCAAATCTTGATGTTTTAGCTTTGATATGTTAGGTTTTGATCCTAGATAGCCACTTTGGGGTTGGTCGACAAGTAGCCACCCAAAGTGGCCACATTTGGCACCTTTGGGGGTTGGTCGACAACTAGCCACTTTTGGGGTTGGTCGACAAGTTGCCCCCCAAAGTGGCCAAATGTGGCCACTTTGGGGTTGGTCGACAATTAGCCACTTTTGGGGTTGGTCGACAAGTAGCCACCCAAAGTGGCCACATTTGGCACCTTTGGGGGTTGGTCGACAACTAGCCACTTTTGGACACTCTGTTTTCATATGAAACAATTCATAACCTAGGACATATCAAATCAAAATAGAGCTTGACAGCATATAACTTAATTGTTCCAAGCAGTTCAAACACAGACCACATAACTTAATTGTTCCCAGCAGTTCATACACAGACCACATAACTTAATTGTTCAAATGAAAACAGAGTTCACTGCAAATAACACAGATAGCAAGCATGCCTAACAAGGAGAGTTCAAGGCATAAAGCATAGTTGAGTGCAACACATTCAATGGTTGCCACTGGCTGTGAAATACAAAGCAAGTTTGCTTGGGGCCGTCCTCTTCCTCTTAGAACCAACATCAGCTTGACCTGATGTTGATGCTGCCCTTGGAGCATTGAAACCTCTTGCACTTGACCTGGTGTTCTTTGCTGGAGATGATGCACTTGACCTGGTGTTGTTGGCTGGTGGTGAAGTAGGTGGTGCGTTCATTCTCTTTCTTGATCCACCTGTTGAAACTGCAGTAGATGGGGTTGCCCTTGTTGAAGCAGATGTGGTTGCCCTTGTTGAAGCTGTTGCTGGTTTCCTGCCCCTAACTGGTCCTAAAGCTGGATCAGGACCTGAAGCTGGATCAGGACCTGAAGCTGGAGCTGGACCTGATGATGTGGCCCTAGCTGGAGGTGGCCTGGTTGGTGCTGAAGTTGCTGGGTAGGATGCCCTGTTTTCCTACAATTAAAAACAAGTTGCAGCTCACAAGATGTCAGCATTGAAAACAAGTAGCAGATTTTCCTTGATGAACTGGCTTAGTTACCTGGTGGTTGTTTGTCCTTGTCATAAACTTGGCCTTAAGTTTGTCTCCACACTTTGTCCACCTGTGGCCTTGCAGACCACAGTTACTGCATGTTATTGTGCCCATCCTTGATGTATCCTTTGGAGCTGGCACCTCAAATTCACCCTTTCTCCTAGCTATCTGCTTCTTGCCTTTCTTCTCCCTAAAAACTGGTGGTTCTATGTCTGGTGGTTGGTGTTGGGCCAGATTCAGGACCAGGGACAGGGTAGATGATGTGCTGGTATGCAGCCTTATACATTGGCTTCTTAAAGAATGGATGCACATAATCTTCTAGGTGAACTTTTATCTTCTGCATTGCAGATATTGCATGGTGGCAAGGTGATCCAATCATGTCCCACCTCCTGCAAGAGCAGCTCCCTTCATCAAGCTTCACACAATATGTGTTCTCTCCACTAGTTACTTTCCAGATGTTGGGACCAGCCATGTTTGCTTCACAGTATTTAGCCCACTTCTTGCTCTCTTCAAGCTTCTCCATGTAATGTGGGGTTATTTCCCACCTACAACTCTCTGTTTTCTCTCTGATGCCCTGGTACTTAACCATTAGTTTGGTCCTCAACCCTTCAAACATGGTCTTAATTGGTTTTGACCTAACATCTAGGATCATTTTGTTGAAAACCTCACTAAGGTTGTTCACTACCAAGTCAGTCTTGCACACATGATCCATTGCATATCTAGCCCAACACTCCTTAGGGATGCCATTCAACCACATGTAGGCTGGTTCACATGCTGCTTTCAAACCTGCCATTCCTTCTTTGTGACCATGTTCAGTGAAGGAATAGCTAGCTTTGTCAACCCATTTCTTAAGTTCTTCTGCTCTAAAGCCAGCTGACTGGAAGTTGGCATATATGTGTCTTAGGCAATATCTTTGTGGGGATTGAGGAAATACTTCATTAATTGCTTTAAGAAGGCCCTGTTGTTTGATTCCATAAGGTAGTAATGAGATAACTATAGCAGCATTGCTATGTGCATAAGAATAATACAGAGTCCGAGAAAATACCTTATGCCTGTAAGACATGATGGTGTAGTTCCCAAACTGGTTGCTGGTGCCAATGCAGACTCTAAGTTGGTTTAGAAACCAGGTCCAGCTAGGCCCATCCTCTTTGTCAACCACCCCAAAAGCAACTGGGAACACATTGTTGTTCCCATCTCTCCCAGTTTTTTTTGACCATGAACAGTAGGAAAGACTCCTACTGTGTTAATATATTAAAGAAAAGAACACACTGTACAATGAGTATTTACATGGGGGGTGATAATACAATCTTGTCAACTTTGTGACAAGGGAAGAAAGGGCAACTTGGAGGTGCTACTACAGGGAGTGTACAAAGTCAAGAACAAAGGGCCTACGCTCCTCTTTTACTCTATATTGAAGAAGCCCAAAATCTCCTTTGAATCTGTCCAGCCAAGAGTTGAAGGATGGTATTATTGCTCTAAAGTGTTTGTTATTCCTCTCCTTCCAAATACTCCAGGCTGCCACAATGAATTTTTCCAAGAACATAGGAGTGGGATGAGTGATTTTTTGGGCCTCAATGGCTTGCAATCGGCCATGAAAAGGCTCCCAGTTGATCCCAAGTTTATCCCAGCAAAGCTTGCTGAAAGAGCAGGTGAAGATCATGTGTTCCACAGTTTCCTCAATGATCATTCCACATAAGAGACAATTGTGATCATACCCTATGTTGTAGTGCCTTCCTTTCAACATGTTCCTTGTATTGAGCCTGTCCTGGAAGAGAAGCCAGGCAAAAACCTTCAACTTCATTGTGCATTTAGACTTCCAGATCCAGCAAAAAACTTGGTGGACTTGGGCGTCCTTGAAGATGAATTTATAGTAGTCAGTTGATTTGTAGTTGGCCTTGCCCCAAGAGTAGTGCCAAACATCCGAGGCAGTCGTGGAGGGTTGTAGATGAGATGCAATAATTTGCATGTCCCGGACCTCCTCCAGCGATTGGGGGGTCAAGGGTAGGTGGAACGCTTCCCCCAGCGACGTGCTCCCCAAGAAATCCTTGACAGAAACATCTTCGTCCAAAGAGTGTGAAAAAGCCCGAGGGTGGGAGTCTTGAATAATCTGCCCTGCCCATAAATCTTTCCAAAACAAAGCTGTAGTGCCACAAACAATATTGACTATAGAAATCCCCCTAAACGTAGGAGTGAGCTTGAGAATGTCTTTCCACCAGAACGAGCCAACTGGGTCAGAAGCATGTGGGATTTTCTGGGCGTAGTACGAATCCCAAGTTAGTTGCACCCAAGGGATATCCAACTTGTTGTAGAATTTATGCAGGAATTTCAAGAGAAGTGCATCATTTTGTATTCGGAGGTTGAGCACACCAAGTCCTCCCTTATTTTTAGGTTTACAAACCATATCCCAGGCCGCCAAAGAGTTACATTTATCGCCCTGTTCAGTCTTCTTGATCCAAAGGCACCTGCGCCTAATTTGGTCCAGCAACTCGATGAGTTTGGGTGGAAAGTGCAACGTGCACATTGCATATATAAGGAGCGAGGTGACCGTGGAGTTGAGGAGCGTTAACTTGCCAGCATGGGACATGAGTGATAGTGTGGAGGACAAACTTCGTTCAACTGTGCTGACCAGGGGCGTGAAATCATGAATGGTAGGCCGAGACGTGCCCAGAGGCAGGCCAAGATAGGTGAAGGGCATGGTACCAATTGAGCATTCAAAGATAGCAGCCAGTTGTGCAGATAAAGCAGCGTCCACGTTTATTGGAATGAGTGTTGACTTGTGGAAATTGATTTTAAGACCGATGGACTGAGCATATTTGGTTAGAATGCCTTTGATAATCAAAGCTTGATGAGGGCAAGCCGGCATGAGGAGAATCGTGTCATCGGCATACTGCACAATAGGGTAGTCCATGTTTCCATTAGATGGAAAGGGAAGCTGGATTTTACCTTCCCTATAAGCTTCATTAATTGCAGACTGAAGAAGGTCGACCGCCAGCACGAAAATAAGTGGAGACAGCGGATCACCCTGTCGGACCCCACGCTTGAAATGAAATGGTCTGCCCGGGACACCGTTAAGGAGAACCGAATATCTGCCAGAAGAGAAAATTGAATTTATCCAAGACAGCCATTTCTCATTAAAGCCCATATGCCTCATAATGTTGATCATGGGATCATGCTCGATGGTGTCAAAGGCTTTGGCAAAATCGAGTTTAAGCAGAACTATTGGCCGTTTGGAAGCTTGGCATTGGTGGATGTATTGGAAAGTGCATGCGAGGCAGTCCTGTATAGATCTCCCACGAATGAAACCATATTGGTTGCGGTGAATAATTTGTAGAATAACCTTTTGCAGGCGGTTGGCCAGGGGCTTAGTAATGAGTTTAAGGCAGCAGTTGAGTAGTGTGATTGGCCTGTAATCATTAACTGTGGAGGGAGACCCATTCTTTGGGATCAGAGTGATTAAACCATCATTAATGCTCTGCAGATTAAGTGTTCCTGCATGGAATTGATCGCACAACGAGTAGAAATCTTCCCTGATGATTGGCCAACAAGCTTTGAGAAAAAGGCCACTAAAACCGTCCGGACCAGGAGCCCTATCACTTGGCATTTCTTTAATGACCCCATCAATTTCTTCACGCTTGAAAGGGAGCGTGAGATGATCCAAATTTGCATGAGGCCGTATCAGAGAGGGTAGATCAAAGTGCATATGGGTGGGGCTAGAGGTACCTAGTCTGTCCGAATATGCATGAAACAGTAGAGCCTCTTTGCCGTTATGATCTTCCACTACAAGCCCATCAGGGGTTTGAAGATTGGCAATGTTATTTTTGCGATATCTTTCTGTGGCCACTGCTTGAAAGAACTTTGTGTTTTCGTCGCCAAATTGAACCCATCGAATGGTGCAACGTTTCTTCCAGTACTGCCTCTGATAGTCCAATAACCGAAGGAGATGATTTTTGATGATCTTGCGGAAGTTGCTCTCAGGCAGTGTGAGAGCCCGTTGATTTTCCAACTCATCCAGGTCAGCTAGTGTTTTATTCGTCCCATCTCTCCGAGTTGCTGCCAATATCTGCTGGCCTGTGGATAACTTGATGAAGCAACCATCAAGTCCTGCATAAACAGAGATAGTTAGGGCCAAATTAAATAACTTGATTACATCACTGATTTGTACCTATGAAAGGCCTACAACCAGCAAGAAATCCATCTTTTGATGCCTGGAGGCAATAGAACATTTACTTGAACCTTGGTGTGGGGGCTGGGTTCAAAGGATCCTCAAAAGTTGTCACCATGCACCTGCTTCCAGGGTTTGTGTCAAGCACACATTATAGGTAGTCCCTCAACCTCAGATACTGCTTTCTATGATCACCTTGCACAACATCAACAGCCATCAGTCTTGCCCTATATGCCAAACTCCTAGGTACATGCACCCCAAACTTCTTCTTAGTATGTTTGAGAACTGTCTCTACATCAGCGTTTACATTTGATCTAACTGTGTCCTCCACAGCTTATGCAACCCATTCAGCAGTAACCTTTGTACTCTCTCCACAAGCTCCACAACTATGATCCATGTGGCACTTCTTGATTGTGAATGTATCTTCATGGGCTACTTTGGATGCAATCATGAAAAATTCACATCCATTCTTCCTCTCTGGGCACCAAACAATAACCCTTGATGGTTCATTCCTATGGTACTGAAAGTTTCTCAAAGTCCTAACATGAAAATTTCTCAATGCCTTTCTAAACTCATACACATTGGTGAAGCAAAGGTCCTTGCACAGCTGCTCATGTGCATCAGGTACCTTTGGGTCATACCATTTCCTCTCTTTCTTCTTCTTCAATCTTCTCTTCCTTCCAGAAGGTAGTCTTGGAGTCTCTCCATCTGAGTCACAAATGCCCACATCACCAGGGAAGCAATACTCATCAGCTTCAGGTACAAAATCTTGAAACTTTGGGATCTCTGGCTGACTGTGAGCTCTGGAAGTTGGACCTGGATTTGCTGCTGCTCTTCTCACAGGCTTGAGTTTCTCAGGCCTGCATTTTTCCACAACTATTTCCTCTCCACTGTCATCCTCTTTCTCCTCCTGCCAAAACTCTGAAACATCACTGTCACCTTCAAACTGTGGTCTGTCTTCTACAGCATCTCTTTCTTCTTCATTTCCAATATTTTCTTCACCTCTCTTCCAAGCCTTGTAAGACATCTTATCTATAGTCACCCCTATCAATCTCAAAGTCTGAGGATGATTTGTCAATATCATCATCCTCTTCACCAGTAGCCTGTCCATCATCATCTCCACCATTAGCTTCTGAAATGTTCAAGTTACAGCTTTGCTGTGTGTTCAAATTAACTTCAAGAGGGTGGACCACTCCATCTTGTGACAGACTTAACACAAAACCAGGACCCCCCACTGGACTGCCTATTGGAATTTGTTCTTCACAAACATTGCGAGCCCTGTTACATTCAACATCTCTATCTTCATTTGCCTTGGAAACAATGATATTAAGCACTGTGAAATCTGAGTGGTCTACCATTTCTTCAACTGCATCTTGACTGTCCAGAAGAAATAAACCTTCCTGTCCAATCCCTTGTTCTTTTACCCAGTACATGTAGTCATCTGACCCATAGCCTTCAGTCTCAGTAAGTGCTATCAAGTTCAGAAAAGTGATGTCTGAAACAGAAAACCTCCTTTCCATGTTATCTCTGCCCTGGAAATGCAGCCTAACCTCCCAAATGTCATCATCCAGCCTGCATTACATAATATGTTATTTGAAAAGCCCAACTAACTAAGTGTTTTTTGCTACAAAAATTCAGTGCACACTAACTATAAAGTACAGAAAGGAATTTGAATCCAACAAATGCTTCTCTGAATCCACCATGCATTTCTACTAAATCTAACTAATCCTTCAGTGCTAAGTGATACTGTTGCATCCAAAACATGCCACAGAGTGTTTGCTCAACTATTATTCAGTGCATGTTCATGTTCTAAGATGAATCATAGCAGCATCAACCTAGGGTTTGGTCAAAAAACTAACTAAATTATGCTATGTTGTTTGAAATGAACAAGCAGAAATGCAGAAACTGTTGAAGGAGCTCATAAGAGAAAAAAAAACTTACTCCACCCCTCCAAATGCAGAGGCCCAGTGCTGGGAGTTGGCCGGATCTGCCTGCACAGCACTAGCAAAGGACCTCGCTGCTCTGTACTCAAGCGAGAACTGGCAATCATCAGGTGACGGCGGTGTAGCCTGTGGCGTAGGAGCCTGCATCAGAGCTGCAGCCTGTGGTGTCCGCTGCGGCGGCGGCGGCGCCGCCGGCTGGGTTGTGAAGCTACCGCTCCCCAGCCAGTTATCAACCTCTGAGAACTTGCCGCCTCCATCCCCCCTTCCACCTCCACCCGTTGAATGGCCGCCATCGCCTGGTTTCGCCGCCGCCGACGCCATCGGAGAGGGAGGCGCGCGCGAGAGAGAGGGAGACAGAGAGGGGGAAGACAGAGTGAGGGCGGGCCGGTTCTGTTTGACCTGGTCGGGACGGCCCGTGCGCCCTAACGGCCGTCACCCGCGCGCCGTGAGCACTGTGGCCGACAAAACCCTGACGGGCGGGCCCCACATGTCATAACCCCAGTTAAAACTTAACCATTCAACCACTTGGGTTTTTTGGAACAGTCAACCACTTTTGTGGTAGTTTTTTGAAAAATTAAAAAAGCAGTAGTTTTTTGGAACGATAGCCCGTAATTTGGTAGTTTTTTGCTATTCACTCTACTGAGGGATAGCCAAGAATGACCTGAGCCTGGAACAACGCAGCTAGGCGCGATAACGCAGGTGGAGGCGACACAGAGGGTTGATTGTTCGGGTCCAGGGTGGGCTATAGTGGGAAGGGGAGTTAGGAGGGTGGTCGGGACGATGATGACATGACAGAGGAGCAACTTGGGCAAGACTGTGTGGCGAGATGGCACAAGGCACGGGGAAGAAAAAGAAAAGCACACACGCTCAAAATCGACTGCTAGTTCAACAAAATTAAGGTAATTTCCGTATAGTTGCCCCCTTTTGTCCTGATTTTTACTAACTGAAAGTTGGTGGAGGAATTGCATATATGCTTGTCTTGATTGTCTCATCATTCTTCTCTCCCCCGTTTGTGATAATGAGAGATAGAGAAAGTGTGTATGCGAAAATGATGCACCATAATTTTGTCGAATGTCGACACTTCCTATCATACACACACATGGCGGCTTTATATGTGTGCATGTTTATCTTTTTTTATGAAGGTGAACACGCGCGCGCACAGACAGTCATCCCTATGAATGCATGACGAGTTGTCATCGAGACATCGTCGAAAGCGAAAAAGAATGAGGTAACCACACGGTTAACGTCTCTCCTTTACGAACCACGGTCTCTTCTGTGTTATTTCTCCGAGCTCGCTTTGCTTATGGCACTTTCACCGCATTTTCTGGGAAAGAACATTGTGGTCGTATAGCTTTATTGACGGTGAAATAGTAATTACCACGTCCACAAGGAAAGTCAATACGCCTGGTTATTGTCTCCTCAGAATCGTGCCACCCAGCTTTGCAACTTCGATTTTAACCTTCACCGTGAAAAATAAACAAATAAAAATTTCACATAACCCTGTCCACATCTACGAATTTTGTCCAGAGAGAAAAAGGCCTTCTAGAAGGGCCTCTCTCTTCGGCCCAAAAACGAACTCGTCCTCTAAGGCCTTGGCGGGCTATGCGCGGCCCAGGTTACAGATAGCGTAGGTGCTCTTGTTCACAGTTTATTTTTATTTTTATTTTTTGCGGGTGGATATTGTGCACAGTTTATGCCAAGCTGCACATTTAATACCAGAATTAGTCTGAGAAACCACGAGAATTAAATGAATATTTTGTTCAAGGCTGTGACATTTAAGACGGGAGAGAATTGCTCCCCACCCCTGTAAAAACTCGATAATATGACACACCTTGCGCGCCAAGCAGACAGCACCAAGGCTGCACATTTGGTTATCCCTTGTTCTCTCGAACATGAGATCACGACCGCCCAGAGTTCTTCACAAGGATTGCCCTGGCACCTGCTGAGAGTTTTTCACCAGCATTTGGGCTGTGCTGTCTGAACACTGGCACTAGTTTAATTCCAGCAGTCACACGCTTGAGAGAGACAGGCAGGCAGTTTTGCCTTTTGCATTTGCTATAATATATTGTCAGTGCGCAAGAGCTAATAGAAAAAGGAGTAGCATCGGATTTTTGAAACTGCAAGCAAACATCGCGCCAACACATTTTCGAAAGATAAAATGCCACGGGCCCCGGCGACGACGAGCGCAGCCCGGTGCTGTGCTCGGACGCGCGTGGGAGGCTCGTAACGACGGCCGTCTACGCCCTGGAGAGGTTCGGCGGCGTGCAGGCGTCGTTCACGGCGTTCCTCTAAGGGTGCGCTGCTCCCTCCCGCGTTCGCTTCTTCGGATGGCTCTTGGTCCAACGACGGGTCAACACAAGAGACGTCTTGCTGCGGAAAACCATCGTCACGACGGAGGGGGCTGCTTGTCCTGTCTGCTCGTGCGAGCTGGAGACGGCGGATCACATGGTGTTTGAGTGTCCTTTCGCCCGATCATTCTGGCAGGCTGTGGGGGTCGACGTGGTCGACAAAGGCTACCAGGTGGGCGCGCTCCAGGCTCTCGACGTCTGGGGGGTGGTTGGAGATACTGCATGCACTACCTTCGCTCTTCTGTGCTGTTGGCAGCTATGGAAGCACAGGAATACCGTGGTCTTCCGTGGGGCGGTGCCCTCCCTCGCCTGTCTTCTCGCATGCTGTAGGGAAGACTCGGCCCTGTGGCGAGGACGCCTGAAAGTAGCTGAATGGTCATGCGTCGACAGATGGCTGCAGGTGTTCTCATATCCTGGGAGGTAGCTCGTGCTATGTTTTTGTGGATTGTGTAATCCTCCCCCCCCCCCCCCCCCCCCCCCTCTCATGTAAAACTTCCTGTCTCTCCCCCGGGGTGTGAATCAATAGAAAAAAGCAAAAATTCAGGTGGAGGGGTTTGCCCTCCCCCGGTGACCTTTAAAAAAAAGATAAAATGCAGATGTGCACTGTGGCCACGCGGTCCATGAAAGTTTCAGGCAGCTTAGCTGCTCACCGCACAACAGAAAGGAAAGGCATCCTAGTGTTGGTACAAATTTACCCGATGATGATTTTTTTCTCATTTTCTGATGATTAGACAAATACGAATGGGCCTTTGATTTGGAATCTCTGCCCTGCTAAGACGAAGGACTAAAGACACGGCGGCAGTGCATTGCCTGTTGTTGAGTATATGTGTTGTGCATATCTGTGTAGGTCGTGACCCATTTTTATACATCTTATATACGTGCGTTTGCATCTGAGTAATACATCGTGCAATTCCCACATCATACATGGTATCAGTTTCCTAGATTCAACCCTAGCTTCCGCCACTGCCGCCGCCGCCACCCAGCCGCCGCCGCCGCCGCCGCTCCTCCCTCCTCCCCGCCGCCGCGCTTCTATTAGGGGAACGGTCACTGGTAGAGGAACTGCCTCAAATACTTGGTAGATAAGAAGGCTGGCAACTTCAACAAAAGTATATTTGATATATATGTTATTGATGTGTACCTTACTAGTACTCCTAGTAGCACCTGGGTATTAGATACCGGTTCAGTTGCTAATTAAGATTGGTAACTCGAAACAAAAGCTAAGGAATAAACGGAGACTAGCTAAGGGCGAGGTGACGATGTATGTTGGAAATGTTTCCAAGGTTGATGTGATCACCATCGCACGCTCCCTCCACCTTCGGGATTAGTGTTGAACCTGGATAAATGTTGTTTGCATTGGTGTCTGCGTTGAGCATGAACATGATTAGATCATGTTTATTGCAATACGGTTATTCATTTAAATCAGAGAATAATGGTTATTCTGTTTACATGAATAATACCGTATATGGTCATGCACCCAATGTGAATGGTTTACTGAATCTCGATCGTAGTGATACACATGTTCATAACATTGATGCCAAAAGATGTAGAGTTGATAATGATAGTACCACTTTCTTGTGGCACTACCGCTTAGGTCATATTGGTGTAAAGCGCATGAAGAACCTCCATGCTGATGGACTTTTGAAGTCACTTGATTTTGAATCACTTGACACATGCGAACCATGCCTCGTTGGCAAGATGACTAAAATCCCGTTTTTGAAACATGGAACGGGCAAGTGACTTGTTGGAAATCATATACGCTGATGTATGCGGTCCGATGAGTGTTGACGCGTGCGGTTGATATCGTTATTTTCTCACCTTCACCAATGAATTGAGTAGATATGGGTATATTTACTTAATGAAGCATAAATCTGAAACGTTTGAAAAGTTCAAGCAATTTCAGAGTGAAGTTGAGAATTATCGTAACAAGAAGATCAAGTTCCTACGATCTGATCAAGGGGAGAGTATCTGAGTTATGAGTTTGGCAATCACTTAAGACAAGGTGGAATAGTTTCACAGTTGACGCGACCTGAAACACCATAGCGTAATGGTGTGTCCGAACGTCGTAATCGCACCCTATTGAATATGGTGCGATCTATGATGTCTCTTACCGATCTACCGCTATCATTATGGGGTTATGTATTAGAGACAATTACATTCACTTTAAATAGGACACCATCTAAGTTCGTAGAGACGACACCGTATGAACTATGGTTTGACAAGAAACCTAAGTTGTTGTTTCTTAAGATTTGGGGCTACGATGCTTATGTCGATAGGCTTCGGCCAGAAAGGCTCGAACCTTGGTAGTCCTTAATTATCATGAACTTAGTCCAAAATTGTTGGAGCCTTCTGCTTGTCCTTGTCTAGGTATCTGTGCCACACATGCAAATTAACTTTGTACCTTTTCTCTGTTGAATCAAAGTTTCTACTTCTCCTAAACATCAAAGTTTATCACTTCACACCACAGCTAATTAACCTTGACCAGAAAGAAACTACTGCAAACCATGCCACAGAAGAAGAATCCAACAAGATGATGATGATGATGATGGGTTGGGAGATAATTACTAGTATTAAGCATCCCTGGGATCCAGCTCGGGCAGCTTGGCCAGCCTCACCATGCTCTGCTCCATCACGCCGTTGTACCGCTTTGCAGGACAGCATGCCCAGCCCACGCCCGAGCACGCTCCACCGCCTCTCGCCCTTGGGCTCCCGCGCGGCGCCGCCGGTCTTCTTCTTCACTGCGCCACAGAGGCAGCGCCGTGCTGCTCCTCCGTCGCCCACAAGGGCGCCAGGGCTTCGTTGGGCGGTCGGCCTCCATGACCACCGCCGCCGCTTCCGCACCCGCGCGCCGTCCCTTGGGCGGTCGGCCTCCATGACCGCCGCCGGGGCCGCTCCGCCCGTACCTAGGGTTCGTCCGCCGGTTGTGTTGACCGGCTACCCTAGAGAGTCTTCTTCCCAAGCCCTTGCTTCGGGTTTTTTTTTGCTCCCTCGCTGGTCGTTTTGATCGGCGTTTTCTTTTTGGTTTCTGATCTATGCTTGATCGGTTTGCGCTTGACCTAAACGGCTTCTCTGGCAGCCACCGGGCCTGCAGCGACTTCGCTTCCCCCCGCCCCTGTCCCCCGCCGTCTGCCTTGCCGGCCCGCCACCTGCCTGATCCCCTTTCTGCCGCCCCCGCCGTCGGCCGACTATGGGCAGCTCCGGCGGCGCTCCATGCTGCCGCAACCGGTTTGGCTTCCTCTCGACCTCCCCTACCTATTCCTCTCTGCCAGCGGAGCAGAGGGACATGCAGTGCAGAGCAAGGACTTTTTACTGCCACAAACCTCTGTTACTCACTGTGACACAGAGGCTGCATCGATGCGTGCATGATTAAAACATGGCTTGAAGCTGATTGTCTGGACGGTGCATGCATGCATGTACGTCTGATAACCTCAGCGCTGGAAAGGGTGCGTGCAGTGCAGTCCGGTGCCATACATGGAGCCCATCCGCTGCATGAGTGAGCGAGGGAGTGTGAATATGCTTGACGATTTGACAAGAGTTGCTAGCTCCTGTGGCTATGCATTTACCATTGTTGGAGGCTTCTGCTTGTCCCTGTCTGGCTGTCTGTGCAGTGCAGTCCAAGCCCATGCCATGCATCTCCTGAACCCGAAGGTCAAAGTAAATAACAAAACAGATGCCTGAATCCATGGCGGCCTTGCTTGCTTCCCTCCACACATGAATCATTTTAAAAGTGCCAGCTTGCCACCCTTTGAGCAAACAACATCGCCATCAGATCAAAAACCTCCCTTTGTTGTTTTATTTACCATCCATCTTCAGATCGCAAACAACATCGCCATTTCAGCAGATTGCACCACGCATGACTCCTCCACCTTTCCACCACTCCTCAGCGACCACCTACCATTACCAAGACCAGGAGAGTGGACCTTTTTTTACTGTCCACAACAGGAGGAGAGGAGTGAGGACCCCCTCTCTGTTTCTCTAGAGCACACACTTTTTGTCAGTGAGGCCCCTGCCACAGTGTAATTGTAGCAGCAGTGGCCTACCATTGCTTTGCTTTTGGTGAAGGAGAAGGAGAGGAGGAGGGGACATGTCGACCTTTGCATCAGGATCAGTCGCCGTCCACAGCCCGGCCATGTCGATTGATATTGTCCATGACAGCTAGAGCTCAGCCGCTAGAAGTTCAGAGCACACTGGGTTCACCTGACACTTGCAGTAGCACACAGTCCCACACCACTCTGCTCTTCTGCATCTAGTATTTGCTTGGAACTTGGAAGCTGGTTGACCACAGCCGCCGTGGATGGCCGGCGGCGGCAGGAGGCTCTCGGAGGTGCTGCGGGAGCAGCAGGAGCCGTTCCTCCTTCACGGAGAGCCCTGCTGCTCCGTCGCCGACGAGGGAGCCAGGGCTTCGTGGGGCCGGGCCGTGCGGAGGGCGCTGCCGCGGTGGCGGTGGGACGGCCTCGCCGCCGGATGCTTCCCCTGCGCCACCCGCTGCAAGCGCGAGAGCTTCCGCCCGCTGCCGCGCGCCGGCCACGCGCGCTGCGACGAGGGCGTTGTTGGTATGGAATCCGACGGCGACGACGGCGCGAGGCGGCTCAGCCCGGTGTCCGTCCTGGACGTGCTGCGGTGCTCCGACGACGAGGAATGGTCGTCGTCCCCCACGCTCAGCGACTGTAAGCCCTACACTACTCTGCTTCTGACTTCACCGTTCCAAGGAGCATTCTCCTCTGTCAGCAGAGTCATACCCATAAATAATTCACCTTGGTTTCATGCTCTGCTTCTTGATAAATACAGGGGAGGAGGAGGAGGACGACGACGACAGGCCATCGTCGACGCCAGGGAGCTCGCCGCCACCCGACCCGCTCACCGACGAGAAGTCGGAGGAGGAGTGGAGGAAGGTGGTTTCGTCCTGGGAGCGGATCGCGGGGGACATCGCAAGAGTCCCGGCGCTTGCGGAGCTGGACCTGTCGACCTCCATGTCCATGTCGGCGAGGGAGTGGCACGGGGAGGCGGAGGCCGAGCGGGTGGGCGCGAGCGTGGAGGCCATGATCTTCGAGGACATGAGCGCGGAGGCCGTGCGCGACATGGTCGAGCTGTAGCGAATCGGAGTGCTCCTTGTCCAAGCTAGACTCTGCAGCTGGCTGAGTGAGTTGATCAACGAGATTTCTACCATTTCTGGGTTCAGTTGGTATAAAGAGTACTCTACGTAGTAGTATAATACTTGTACTAAGTATAGCTAGGAGCAGACTCTGGTTGCAGTTGCAGTTGTAGTACAGGGCAGTGGGGATCCGATGCAAAAATGTATGACTCGAAGAAGAAAAAAAAAGAAAAATCCCAGGAGATATTTCACATTTTCTACTGCAGGAGAGTTTAGACATGTTGCTGGTGCTGGAGATGCTTTACAAGCAATGTTGAAAACATCACCAATTCACCGATTATCGGCGGATGAGCACTAAGATTATACCTTATCTTTGCTATTTATTATTTAAGCCGATTTATCGCCCTGACAAACGATTAATCAGACCCACCCATGTGGTCAAAACCCCCAAAACATGGCTTCCCCTTCAGCAGCCTTCCGCATATCACACTTCATCCCCTATTCAATACGGCCTGTGTTGTAGTATTGTCCTATTTTTATTTGTCATTGACTCGTTGTTTGATATGTAATATGTTAGTTATGTATTGATATAGTGTTGCACTATTAAAGACTTAGAACACAATAATGGTCGCTTCCATTTTTAGCTTTCAGTGCTTCGTACTAAAATTATTAATAGTCGATCGATAAATCAATTAATCACCGATTTCTGGTTAATCTCTTATTAACGCTAACGATAAACGATATCCTCATCATTGCTTAAGTATGAACTGAAATTGGTTAATGTCCTACACGCACTAGTGCACCACCAGGGCCACTAGCAAATGTACTACAAGACTGATTTCTGAACTCTGTATACGCATGGCAAAATATCATCCAACACCACTCAGTACATTGGACATTGTTTAAGAATTACAACTGGATTACAAGATTGGGAACTCAGAGGAAGAACGACAAACCTACGCATGCACGCTACGTTTATTCAATGTGACGACATCCTCATTGCTCTGGCCGACTGGCTCCACCAAACGTAACAAAAACCCTAATTATGTGAACATTACGAAAAGAGACTGAAGGTGTGAATAATAAAGGGGGCAGAGTCTCTGCCTTCACCGATGTTCAACAAGGGAAATTGTCTTCTCCGGGTCGCCTTCTCTCTCGCGCGCATGCGCGGTTGGGAACGAAACACTTCGGTTGGGCCCTAGGGCTTTTACCCGCATACTAGTTGTATTGTTTTTTTTTTCTGGATAGTTGTATTGTTTGTTGACCCCTTTAACACTTTGCAAGCCCAATCCTATTGACAAAGTGGTGACCACAGGCGCTTCCCATATGGGCCTTGACACATTAGAGCAGGTTTTCTTTTCAATTTATGGAGTTTTTTTGCTTTTTTTATTTTGGCATTTTTTTTCTCGTTTTTGGTTCCTTATTTTTTGGCTTCCCTATTTCGTCCTTATTTAATTATATTTATATTTTTCCCTTGGATTTTCCTTTTTCCCTACAAAAATAAATATAACTTATTTGATACAGATACATTACCTTATATTTATTTATTAGGTTTTTCTCTACCTTATTTAAAAATAATTTAAATCAGTACAAAGGTTTTTTGAAAAGCACTCAATATTCTTTCCTTCAACATGTCAGCATTTTTAGTAATGCTGTTAAATTAAATAATCACATTTTCTATTATAATTTTATTTCATTTTATTTATTCCTTGTTTCTTTGCTTTCAATTTTTAACTTATGTTTTTGATAAACTTTATACTGTTTTAAAAAATATTGTCATGTATTTCAAATATTTTATCCCATACTTTCTAAAAATGCAAAACAATTAATCAGGAAAATCATAACTATGTATTCTAAAATATCTCCGCATTCAAAAAATATATCAATCATGTACATTGAACCTGTGCAACCTGTGTTCAGCACATTTAAGAGAATGTGTTATCTATTTCCAGAAAAATTCATTGTGTCTAAAAATGCTCATTACACGATGAACATTTTACGAAATACTTGATAAACAATTTTTCAGTACTTGTTTGAAAATTTTCAATACACGATGAAATTATTTTAATAAAGGATCAGCATTTTGTGAAATATAAGTTGGTCATTTTTCATTCATGATCGAAATTTTTTAATACATGGTGAATATATTCATAATACACGATGAGCATTTGAAAAACACGATAATTTTTATGTACTTATTTACAATATATATTTTCTAAATTATTTTTAAAATTTTAAATATACATAAATGAAGAAAATAAAAATGTAAAAACGTAAAACAAGAAGAAAAAAAAACTAGCACAACCATACATAGACTGCATCATCTTTTTTGAGCGATATAGACTGCATCATCTAGCGACATGAATTTGTAATGGGCCAGCCCACAACGCACGAGCGTGGATGAGCACCCTTTTTCCCGCTCTGATGATTCGAGGTATAGGCTCACCGAATGACATCGAGCGTGTCAATATGATGATTTTGAGGGTAATACTAAAGGCCGCTCTGCACCGCCCATCACATGGGATAGCCCACTGTAGCCTCGACCGCATGTAGGTAGCTACGTCTAAGTTGGTTAGTGTGCTAAAAAAAATCTAAGTTAGCTAGTGTGTCGATATCATCGCCACACACCGTACATTTGAATTCTTCTAGATATGTTCGTCCAGAGGATTAAAAGGACAAAGAGAAACAGGTTACGTAATTAAAAAAACTCTTCATACTTTTTCTAAATGTTCTTTTCTTTACAATTTATTCATGTATTAAAAATATTCAAAAAAATCCAAAAGATTTTTCTCATAATAATAATATTATTCACATAGCAAAAAGAATGTTTTGTTTTGTACCTTTCTTAACAAATGTTCTTGTAATTTCAAAAGTGTGCATGCATTTGTGCAACAAAAAAAACTTTCTATCCCAAACAAGTCGGGGTATGCTAGAGTTCAAACCCACAAGATCTCAAAAACATAGATATGGCCTTAGCACACGGATACCCAACTCCCCCCTCCCCGTCTGTCCATGGCTAGTTTTTTTGGGTCAAATTCTAGTCTTTCAAGTCTCTCTTATCAGACTCCTCCAATGTTAGATTTGGTCCACCCCATTCTTTCTTTTGGCCTTAATCTCCATAGGGTAGTGAGTTTGATGTTGGCTCACCAAGCCTATCAGAACCCTGCTCCTTTACCCGGTTTTGAGACTGGCTATGTTGAGCCAATATAAAGGGGTTTTTGTGTATAAACTCTTATATAATTACTTTCTTAAAATATATGTTGAATGGTTTTTGATGAGCAACAAATGTTTCAAATGATAATATACTTTTGGAATATATGATAATGTTTTATAAAACACTAATTACTATGCAATGAACTTTGTAAATATGATGCAAACATTATTTCTACGGATCAAATAGAAATAAATACCCGATGAACATTTTCAAATTAAATGAAAATATTTTAATAGACTTTTTTATTTATTAAATGATAAAATAAAATTAATACATGATGAACATTTCAGACTGTGCACTTTGTACCTTTTTATAAATACATGATGAAAATTAACATCCAAAATAAAATGAAAGAAAAGAAGTAATAAAAGTATGAGAAGATTATAAATTGTAATAGGAAAGGGCAAAGTAATAGGTAACAGAAAAAAAGGTAACAATATTAAAAATAGCAAAAAAAATATAAACCTAAAAATAAAGAGGCAAAAATAAAATGGTAATAAGGAGGAGAAATAGAAAAGTTAGGAAGGGAATTTTTTTTCCGAATCATGTGGTAAACAATTTTTTAACAGTATCAAACTTTTTGAAAACCATGATGAACATTTTTGTGTAAACACCATGATCTTTATTTAAATAGACGGCTCACATTTTTAAAATGAAAGATGACAATTTTAATACACCATAAACATTCTTTGAAATCACGTTGACAAGTTGTAAAATACATGATGAATGTTTTAGAAATATGTGATGACCATTTTTCATACGCAATGATTTTATAGCAATACTCTAAAATAACTTTTTGAATAAATGCACAATAAATATTTTCTCAATGGATGATGAACATCTTTTAATAGAAAATTAATATTTTTCATACATTATGGACATATTTTGAGTTACATTACAACATTTTTTATAAGTACACAAGGAGCATTCAAAATGATTAAAAATGTAAAATGAAGAGAAAATAAAATAAAGCAACAAAAGAAAATGAAGTAAGAAGAAAAATAAAAACAGGAATAAAAAATAAAAAGGAAGATACCAAGGAAAAGAAAGATACAATTAAAAAGGAAAGATAAACAAAAGGTAAATGGTGAAAATGGAAGCATGAAAGAGAAAACCCCCAAAAGGGGAAAAATGAAAGAAGAAAAAGAAAATAAGATAAGGAAACAAAAAGGGAAGAGACCTAGAAGGAAGTCACCAAAACCCGACGGAACATAAAAAAATTGAAACCCCGCATCATGAGAAAGGGTCCATCTCTCCCATTATGGGGATGCCCCACGTCATTGTGACTTGTGGGCGAGCATGCTATTACTCGCAATAGGTGAGCAATAACTTCTTCTGCAAAGAGCAAGAAGGTGCATTGTGCGAGCCCAATGTTTCTCCTGCAGAGCATTTGGTCCCCCGACCGGTCTCATCACCTCTGCTGAAGGCAAGGCGTGCAAAATCAATCTGTGTTGGCCTCTTCGTTTAGGCTAGTGGTTTATGAGGTTATCTAAGTATGTGTTGCACTTGCATGTGCATTTTAAAATGTGTTTTAGTGCTTTTGTATTCTTTGCACAGTTTGCACTTTTTCAGCCTGGGCAGACCAGGCTACTCTGTGGTTTCTTATTTGGTTAATGGAGCCAAAGATCACTTCCTATTTTTCTAAAAGATAACTTCTACTGCAGCATCAAAGCGTAAGTGCTGTACTCGGGTAGCCAGTACATTGGGCCGACCATTGTAGTCTTTTCTTTCCCCTCACCATTTTCACATGAATTTCATCCAATTTTCATCTGATTAAGGTACGAACCTATTTTGAAAATACGAAGTGTTTTTTTAATATGTACTTTTTGTAAATAAACTTCTAAATATCTGTCCATTTTCCTTTTCAAAACCGCTTGTTTTTGTCTTGTGAGAAAAGGACCTTGCTTATAGTAGGGAAATTGTCTCGCCTAGCCTATTGTGCACGGCAGTTGGGCCGACCTCAGGTGTGGCGCATTAACATGTACTTTTTTGGTCATAAATCTCCAAGAATACCCCACTAATTTATAAATAATCATTTTAATAGTATTAAAAATAATGAACATTTGTGTTGCAATTTTTTTTGGAAATATAAAGTGTCTATTCATATACTACTAAAAATGTTCACATGTTCTACTAAAATAACATCTAGGTAATCAAAAAGTGTTCATGTATTTATAAAAATAAATGTAATTAGAAAAATTATTCACATGGCTTAGAATGTGTTGATTTAATTTCAAAAAGTGATCATGTATTTTCAAGATGTGTATCTAATTTTAAAAAGCCTTTAGAGGTTTTTGCTTTAGAGCATGACAAATCCCTTACAACAACATGCCAATTTTATCTGTTTTCGCATGATAATTCTAGGGGTTCGCTGGGAAATCTTAAAAACCGGATATTAACCTATTAACATTCTTGTATTTCTTTTACATTTAATTTATAATTTTATTTTTGGATGATTTGACGATTGGTCACCACGACTGCCATGTGGTATAACTTTTTTTGTTTGTTGACCAGATTATCATAAAATAAAATTCAAAAATACGTGAGGGTCTTATAAACAGGAAGACATGGAGTAATAAACGCTGGGTTTGTTTTCAAGTGGTAGATAAGCAAGAGCATACGCTCGATCTTCTTCAGTCGACTGGCGTGCAGCTATTGTGGCAACTTAACTATCAAACTCAAGAAATTACATACGTTTATTACATTATTACTAGCAAACATGCCTGTGCGTTGCAATGGGAGATTAAGAATTGACATGCTTCGCTGCGAAACAAACACCAATTATCATTAATCAGGTTGAACAGGTAGAGTTTAAGTTTGACAATGACAAAAATGATGGGTCAATTGAAAATAGGAGTCTTTGGGGCGCTAGATTAATTGTTGTACAACCATGACACAATAAAAATGTTGTGCATGCAACACTTCCAAAGTAATTTTACCTAGATACAATTGTTTTTTTCCTCCATAGCATTAATGTTTTGGGGCAAAAGTGTGTATAAGGTGGTTGCCAAGTTCGTCTTTTCCTCATCCAAAACAATAGCTTTATTGAGATCAACTAAGGACTCTATTGCCGTGAAACGTATATAATATATACTAGTAGAATGCCCGTGCGTTGCTACGGGCTACAATACATATAGATGAATCAAACAAATGATTAAGATCGTTTTTAATGTCGAATCTCATTTCTCCTTCATACGTCCAGGCGTGTTCGAGCATCAAACGGGTGCCCAGCGGGCACCCCAAAATTCAACCCGCTGGACAGTCCTGGCTCCCCCTATTGACAGTAAATGGGACAATGCCACTCATTTGTCTGCTAAATAATTATAATATGAAGAATCAATCCACTGTGACCATTTTTTAGGATGGATGCAACAGTCATTTTTTATGGTAACATGCAGTCAAAATATTTGATGTTGAACAAATATTTCAGTTTTAAGGGACCGCAATCAACACAACTCATGGCAAAGTTCCTTCATTTCCCAATATTAAAACAACACTGTAGGCCAGTTAGGCATCATCTAATAAAGATTGTCAAATTGTGCACTTGCGCCTTCTGTTCGACCGACGAGACTACTGACCACATGTTCGCCACCTGCTGCCGCGCGGCCTCCACCGGGACCCGATTGGGGATGGGACCCTTCCACTCGGCCGGCGAGATCCACTCTTCACCACCGCTAGTCTCGGGCTCGGCCGCCTCGTGGAAAGATGTCCTCTTTGTGCTTCTATGTCAGATTTGAAAGGACAGGAACGATGCCACCTTTAGCAATACCAGACCCATGCTTGAGACATCCTCACCAAGGCGGCGGATGACCTCCTGACATGGAGCCGCTGTTTTGATGCCACCTCCAGGGATCGGATCCTACCGATCCGCACCTTTTTTACTTCGGGCAGCTTAGTCCTGCCCCCCTTTCTTTTTTTGTGTTGTCGCTTCTTATCTTGTTATCTTTTATCTTTTTGATGAAAACACTAGATGACCGCCCAGTTATTCGAGTAATACAACAACCGGTGGAGGCTCGTGCCCCCCCTCCCCCCCTCATTCTCAAAAAAGTGAGTTTGAGGGAAATAAATACCTTGTTGTTCCTTATACATGAATGCTCAGCGCTTGCTAGAGTTATTTGATCACCGTCGTCAGACCTTATAAGGCACAATAAGGCTGTCTACTCGCGTCGGCCCTACACAACTCATCAGCCAGAAACTCTCCAATCATATAAACACAAGAGAAAACAAGGGCAATGACACTGCAATTAATAAAAAATAGTGAACCTTCTCAGAATCATCATTTTCACGAGCGTACATCGAAGTGCAGACCGCGCACATGTGGAAGAGGAAGCGAGCTTCCCCAGCTAATCACTATATGTAATTTTGAAGAAGCAACCAGTAAGTGTGTGAGCAGTGAATGTACTTTCCTGCGACTAAAACAAGAAAGGAAAAAACTGAAAATATGCAGGATGGTGCTGCTTGGTCTCAGGCTGAGCTGCAATCACCTGCAGCCACTGCAGTAACATCATGGTTGACACCATCGCTGCAACTCTGCTGTCACCATTGGTGAACCGACATGGCAAAATGAGTGTCAACAAAGTAACTCCAATGTGGACTATGCAAATACTTAGGACTGAGAAACATCATAGAAAATGAGAAGGTCTTTCACTTCCTTACATAATGAAATTTGTGGCTTACAAGTTTACAAAGTGATCAGGTAGTTAAGCACTTCTGATATAATTATCTGACTCAGAAAATCTGATATCACTCTTACAAAAAAAACATGTTATACAATATTGAGTTTCGACATAGCTATCATAATACATATATGTAAAAATGTTCAGGTGCACGTAGGATTACTATGTCAATTTTAGCAAGAATAACAATTTTACATGAACAATGCCTGCAAGCCTGAAAGGCCACTTACAATACTGAATCATTCAGGCCCCTGTAATGTTATTTGAGATTAGCTTCATAGTATTTGAAGGTACGTGATAAAGAAAGGAAAATAACATTACTCCAATGAAATAGCTTCCACATTGTTCGTACTTGCATTACCATCATGTTCGCATGGACATTGAGAGATTGAATCAATTAGCTTGTAACATTTATGAATAGATTCGGCTCTCTTCCTCTTCATGTCTACATGGACGAACCTGAAATTTTTTCATTAGTTTCCATTACTATAGTTTCTACTATTGTACTTTTTATAGGTTTTAATGCATAAATTAATCTATTGTTGGGAGATTTCCAAGGACTAACTAAGAAAATCAGAATCAAAGAGGAGAGTTACTTAAAAAAAAGAGAATTAGAGGAGAGCAAGCTAACATTCCTTTCTTGCTCCCTTCATTTGCGAGGCCGACGGGCGAGACTAACCCACTTCTTCCTCCCTCTGCACCAAGCTCTAAGATGCACCTCTAGTCCTGGTTGATTAACCGCGACCTCGGCCACTCAGATCCACGGCCATCACGTGATACCATGAGGCTCTCTAAGATAATATTTTTGAAACTGAATGTTATTATACCATACTGCAATGTACCAAATGGATAAAGAATCGTAAGATCTTGAAAAGAAACACCAACATCAGTATATTTTACCATGGCACAATTGCAGATCATCTGCTACTTCTTTCTTGTACACAGGAATAATTCAGAATATACCATACTGCAAATTACAAAAAACAAAATTGGAGACCCTATAAAAGGTTACCTGATGTTCATCAGTCCTGCTAGTGCTTCGACTTAGCCTAATAGGGGTAACGCCATTGAAATGATCATCAAATAGAAAAAGTGCAAGCTTCTTGTTCACTGTACTTTTTTGCAAGACTGCTGAACTAATGAACTTAATAAACTAGAGAATACCTCGCACGTTGCTGCGTGAATTGATTGCAATATATTTTAGTGATTTGATTGTATGAAGCTTTCATCGTTGAATTACTAATATATGAACTAAAGCTGAAAATAAATATTACATATTGTATTTGATTATTGTGTAGTCAGAAAATATTTTGAATATAGGTGGTACAACGTAATAGAAAAAAAAATTATGCATGTTGAGTGGACTTTTGATGAGGTGGCATGTGGGGTGAGATGAAAGGTGTGCATGAGGTCAACTAATAATGATTTTTTTCTCTCATGCATCTAGTGGTGGGCCTTTGATGATGTCGCATGTGTGCATGTTGAGATAAATAGTATAGTGGGGATCAACTTCTTATGTATATATGATTATTTCTTAGGCTAGAACCCACTTATGAAGGATACAATAGGTTTCGGTAGAGGAATAGATCGCTCAGAAGAATGACCCGAAGTGTAAGAAGAAGGAGAAAGCGTGGAAGCGTATGCCTTCTGTAGGGGAACGTAGTAATTTCAAAAAATTTCCTACGCACACGCAAGATCATGGTGATGCATAGCAACAAGATGGGAGAGTGTTGTCCACGTACCCTCGTAGACCGACAGCGGAAGCGTTATCACAACGCGGTTGATGTAGTCGTACGTCTTCACGATCCGACCGATCAAGTACCGAACGTACGGCACCTCCGAGTTCTACACACGTTCAGCTCGATGACGTCCCTCGAACTCCGATCCAGCCGAGTGTTGAGGGAGATTTTCGTCAGCACGACGGCGTGGTGACGATGATGATGTTCCACCGACGCAGGGCTTCGCCTAAGCTCCGCAACGGTATTATCGAGGTGTAATATGGTGGAGGGGGGCACCGCACACGGCTAAGAGATCTCAAGGATCAATTGTTGTGTCTCTGGGGTGCCCCCTGCCCCCGTATATAAAGGAGCAAGGGGGAGGCAGCCGGCCAAGGGGAGAGGCGCGCCATAGGGGGGAGTCCTACTCCCACCGGGAGTAGGACTCCTCCTTTCCTTGTGGGAGTAGGAGAAGGGAAGGGGGAAGGAGAAAGAAGGAAGGGTGCGCCCCCCTTCCCTAGTCCAATTCGGACCAGACCATGGGGAGGGGTGCGGCCACCTTTTGAGGCCTTTCTCTCCTTCCCCGTATGGCCCATTAAGGCCCAATACGAATTCCCGTAACTCTCCGGTACTCCGAAAAATACCCGAATCACTCGGAACCTTTCCGAAGTCCGAATATAGTCGTCCAATATATCGATCTTTACGTCTCGACCATTTCGAGACTCCTCGTCATATCCCCGATCTCATCCGGGACTCCAAACTCCTTCGGTACATCAAAACTCAATAAAACTGTCATCGTAACGTTAAGCGTGCGGACCCTACGGGTTCGAGAACTATGTAGACATGACCGAGACACGTCTCCGGTCAATAACCAATAGCGGGACCTGGATGCCCATATTGGCTCCCACATATTCTACGAAGATCTTTATCGGTCAGACCGCATAACAACATACGTTGTTCCCTTTGTCACCGGTATGTTTACTTGCCCGAGATTTGATTGTCGGTATCTCGATACCTAGTTCAATCTCGTTACCGGCAAGTCTCTTTACTCGTTCCGTAACACATCATCCCGCAACTAACTCATTAGTCACAATGCTTGCAAGGCTTATAGTGATGTGGATTACCGAGTGGGCCCAGAGATACCTCTCCGACAATTGGAGTGACAAATCCTAATCTCGAAATACGCCAACCCAACAAGTACCTTTGGAGACACCTGTAGAGCACCTTTATAATCACCCATTTACGTTGTGACGTTTGGTAGCACACAAAGTGTTCCTCCGGTAAACGGGAGTTGCATAATCTCATAGTCATAGGAACATGTATAAGTCATGAAGAAAGCAATAGCAACATACTAAACGATCGAGTGCTAAGCTAACGGAATGGGTCAAGTCAATCACGTCATTCTCCTAATGAGGTGATCTCGTTAATCAAATGACAACTTATGTCTATGGCTAGGAAACATAACCATCTTTGATCAGCGAGCTAGTCAAGTAGAGGCATACTAGTGACACTCTGTTTGTCTATATATTCACACATGTATTATGTTTCTGGTTAATACAATTCTAGCATGAATAATAAACATTTATCATGATACAAGGAAATAAATAATACTTTATTATTGCCTCTAGGGCATATTTCCTTCAGTCTCCCACTTGCACTAGAGTCAATAATCTAGATTACACAGTAATGATTCTTACACCCATGGAGCCTTGGTGCTGATCATGTTTTGCTCGTGGAAGAGGCTTAGTCAGCGGGTCTGCAACATTCAGATCCGTATGTATCTTGCAAATTTCTATGTCTCCCACCTGGACTAAATCCCGGATGGAATTGAAGCGTCTTTTGATGTGCTTGGTTCTCTTGTGAAATCTGGATTCCTTTGCCAAGGCAATTGCACCAGTATTGTCACAAAAGATTTTCATAGGACCCGATGCACTAGGTATGACACCTAGATCGGATATGAAATCCTTCATCCAGACTCCTTCATTTGCTGCTTCCGAAGCAGCTATGTACTCTGCTTCACATGTAGATCCCGCCACGACGCTTTGTTTAGAACTGCACCAACTGACAGCTCCACCGTTCAATGTAAATACGTATCCGGTTTGCGGATTAGAATCGTCCGGATCAGTGTCAAAGCTTGCATCAACGTAACCATTTACGATGAGCTCTTTGTCACCTCCATATACGAGAAACATATCCTTAGTCCTTTTCAGGTATTTCAGGATGTTCTTGACCGCTGTCCAGTGATCCACTCCTGGATTACTTTGGTACCTTCCTGCTAGACTTATAGCAAGGCATACATCAGGTCTGGTACACAACATTGCATACATGATAGAGCCTATGGCTGAAGCATAGGGGACATCTTTCATCTTTTCTCTATCTTCTGCAGTGGTCGGGCATTGAGTCTTACTCAACTTCACACCTTGCAACACAGGCAAGAATCCTTTCTTTGCTTGATCCATTTTGAACTTCTTCAAAACTTTGTCAAGGTATGTGCTTTGTGAAAGTCCAATTAAGTGTCTTGAT
The DNA here is from genome assembly GCF_002575655.3 of Aegilops tauschii subsp. strangulata. Lineage (NCBI taxonomy): Eukaryota > Viridiplantae > Streptophyta > Magnoliopsida > Poales > Poaceae > Aegilops > Aegilops tauschii. The sequence continues at coordinate 9,724,359 of NC_053039.3, forward strand.
CTATCTCTATAGATCTTGATGCCCAATATATACGCAGCTTCACCAAGGTCTTTCATTGAAAAACTCTTATTCAAGTATCCCTTTATGCTATCCAGAAATTCTATATCATTTCCAATCAGTAATATGTCATCCACATATAATATCAGAAATGCTACAGAGCTCCCACTCACTTTCTTGTAAATACAGGCTTCTCCAAAAGTCTGTATAAAACCAAATGCTTTGATCACACTATCAAAGCGTTTATTCCAACTCCGAGAGGCTTGCACCAGTCCATAAATGGATCGCTGGAGCTTGCACACTTTGTTAGCTCCCTTTGGATCGACAAAACCTTCTGGTTGCATCATATACAACTCTTCTTTCAGAAATCCATTCAGGAATGCAGTTTTGACATCCATTTGCCAAATTTCATAATCATAAAATGCGGCAATTGCTAACATGATTCGGACAGACTTAAGCATCGCTACGGGTGAGAAGGTCTCATCGTAGTCAATCCCTTGAACTTGTCGAAAACCTTTCGCAACAAGTCGAGCTTTATAGACAGTAACATTACCATCAGCGTCAGTCTTCTTCTTGAAGATCCATTTATTTTCAATGGCTTGCCGATCATTGGGCAAGTCAACCAAAGTCCATACTTTGTTCTCATACATGGATCCCATCTCAGATTTCATGGCCTCAAGCCATTTTGCGGAATCTGGGCTCACCATCGCTTCTTCATAGTTCGTAGGTTCGTCATGGTCTAGTGACATAACTTCCAGAACAGGATTACCGTACCACTCTGGTGCGGATCTTACTCTGGTTGATCTACGAGGTTCAGTAATAACTTGATCTAAAGTTTCATGATCATCATCATTAACTTCCTCACTAATTGGTGTAGGTGTCTCAGAAACTGGTTTCTGTGATGAACTACTTTCCAATAAGGGAGCAGGTATAGTTACCTCATCAAGTTCTACTTTCCTCCCACTCACTTCTTTCGAGAGAAACTCCTTCTCTAGAAAATTTCCGAATTTAGCAACAAAAGTTTTGCCTTCGGATCTGTGATAGAAGGTATACCCAACAGTCTCCTTTGGGTATCCTATGAAGACACATTTCTCCGATTTGGGTTCGAGCTTATCAGGTTGAAGTTTCTTCACATAAGCATCGCAGCCCCAAACTTTAAGAAACGACAACTTTGGTTTCTTGCCAAACCACAGTTCATAAGGCGTCGTCTCAACGGATTTTGATGGTGCCCTATTTAACGTGAATGCAGCCGTCTCTAAAGCATAACCCCAAAACGATAGCGGTAAATCAGTAAGAGACATCATAGATCGCACCATATCTAGTAAAGTGCGATTACGACGTTCGGACACACCATTACGCTGTGGTGTTCCGGGTGGCGTGAGTTGCGAAACTATTCCGCATTGTTTCAAATGTAGACCAAACTCGTAACTCAAATATTCTCCTCCACGATCTGATCGTATAAACTTTATTTTCTTGTTACGATGATTTTCAACTTCACTCTGAAATTCTTTGAACTTTTCAAATGTTTCAGACTTATGTTTCATTAAGTAGATATACCCATATCTGCTTAAATCATCTGTGAAGGTGAGAAAATAACGATATCCGCCACGAGCCTCAACATTCATCGGACCACATACATCTGTATGTATGATTTCCAACAAATCTGTTGCTCTCTCCATAGTTCCGGCGAACGGTGTTTTAGTCATCTTGCCCATGAGGCACGGTTCGCAAGTACCAAGTGATTCATAATCAAGTGGTTCCAAAAGTCCATCAGTATGGAGTTTCTTCATGCGCTTTACACCGATATGACCTAAACGGCAGTGCCACAAATAAGTTGCACTATCATTATCAACTCTGCATCTTTTGGTTTCAATATTATGAATATGTGTCACTACTATCGAGATTCAACAAAAATAGACCACTCTTCAAGGGTGCATGACCATAAAAGATATTACTCATATAAATAGAACAACCATTATTCTCTGATTTAAATGAATAACCGTCTCGCATCAAACAAGATCCAGATATAATGTTCATGCTCAACGCTGGCACCAAATAACAATTATTTAGGTCTAAAACTAATCCCGAAGGTAGATGTAGAGGTAGCGTGCCGACCGCGATCACATCGACTTTGGAACCATTTCCCACGCGCATCGTCACCTCGTCCTTAGCCAATCTTCGCTTAATCTGTAGCCCCTGTTTCGAGTTGCAAATATTAGCAACAGAACCAGTATCAAATACCCAGGTGCTACTGCGAGCATTAGTAAGGTACACATCAATAACATGTATATCACATATACCTTTGTTCACCTTGCCATCCTTCTTATCCGCCAAATACTTTGGGCAGTTCCGCTTCCAGTGACCAGTTTGCTTGCAGTAGAAGCACTCAGTTTCAGGCTTAGGTCCAGACTTGGGTTTCTTCTCCTGAGCAGCAACTTGTTTGCTGTTCTTCTTGAAGTTCCCTTTCTTGTTCCCTTTACCCTTTTTCTTGAAACTGGTGGTCTTATTGACCATCAACACTTGATGCTCCTTTTTGATTTCTACCTCCGCAGCCTTTAGCATTGCGAAGAGCTCGGGAATTGTCTTACTCATCCCTTGCATATTATAGTTCATCACGAAGCTCTTGTAGCTTGGTGGCAGTGATTGAAGAATTCTGTCAATAACGCTATCATCCGGAAGATTAACTCCCAGTTGAATTAAGTGATTGTTATACCCAGACATTTTGAGTATATGCTCACTGACAGAACTATTCTCTTCCATCTTGCAGCTGAAGAACTTATTGGAGACTTCATATCTCTCAATTCGGGCATTTGCTTGAAATATTAACTTCAACTCCTGGAACATCTCATATGCTCCATGACGTTCAAAACGTCGTTGAAGACCCGGTTCTAAGCCGTAAAGCATGGCACACTGAACTATCGAGTAGTCATCAGCTTTGCTCTGCCAGACGTTCATAACATCTGGTGTTGCTCCTGCAGCAGGCCTGGCACCCAGCGGTGCTTCCAGGACGTAATTCTTCTGTGCAGCAATGAGGATAATCCTCAAGTTACGGACCCAGTCCGTGTAATTGCTACCATCATCTTTCAACTTTGCTTTCTCAAGAAACGCATTAAAATTCAACGGAACAACAGCACGGGCCATCTATCTACAATTAACATAGACAAGCAAAATACTATCAGGTATTAAGTTCATGATAAGTTCAAGTTCAATTAATCATATTACTTAAGAACTCCCACTTAGATAGACATCCCTCTAATCCTCTAAGTGATCACGTGATCCATATCAACTAAACCATGTCCGATCATCACGTGAGATGGAGTAGTTTCAATGGTGAACATCACTATGTTGATCATATCTACTATATGATTCACGCTCGACCTTTCGGTCTCCGTGTTCCGAGGCCATATCTGTTATATGCTAGGCTCGTCAAGTTTAACCTGAGTATTCCGCGTGTGCAACTGTTTTGCACCCGTTGTATTTGAACGTAGAGCCTATCACACCCGATCATCACGTGGTGTCTCAGCACGAAGAACTTTCGCAACGGTGCATACTCAGGGAGAACACTTATACTTTGATAATTTAGTGAAGGATCATCTTATAATGCTACCGTCAAACAAAGCAAGATAAGATGCATAAAGGATTAACATCACATGCAATCAATATAAGTGATATGATATGGCCATCATCATCTTGTGCTTGTGATCTCCATCTCCGAAGCACCGTGCTTGTGATCTCCATCTCCGAAGCACCGTCATGATCACCATCGTCACCGGCGCGACACCTTGATCTCCATCGTAGCATCGTTGTCGTCTCGCCAACTTATTGCTTTTACGACTATCGCTACCGCTTAGTGATAAAGTAAAACTATTACATGGCGATTGCATCTCATACAATAAAGCGACAACCATATGGCTCCTGCCAGTTGCCGATAACTCGGTTACAAAACATGATCATCTCATACAATAAAATATAGCATCATGCCTTGACCATATCACATCACAACATGCCCTGCAAAAACAAGTTAGACGTCCTCTACTTTGTTGTTGCATATTTTACGTGGCTGCTACGGGCTTAGCAAGAACCGTTCTTACCTACGCATCAAAACCACAACGATAGTTTGTCAAGTTGGTGCTGTTTTAACCTTCGCAAGGACCGGGCGTAGCCACACTCGGTTCAACTAAAGTGAGAGAGACAGACACCCGCCGGTCACCTTTAAGCAACGAGTGCTCGCAACGGTGAAACCAGTCTCGCGTAAGCGTACGCGTAATGTCGATCCGGGCCGCTTCATCTCACAATACCGCTGAACCAAAGTATGACATGCTGGTAAGCAGTATGACTTATATCGCCCACAACTCACTTGTGTTCTACTCGTGCATAGCATCAACGCATAAAACCAGGCTCGGATGCCAATGTTGGGGAACGTAGTAATTTCAAAAAATTTCCTACGCACACGCAAGATCATGGTGATGCATAGCAACGAGAGGGGAGAGTGTTGTCCACGTACCCTCGTAGACCGACAGCAGAAGCGTTATCACAACGCGGTTGATGTAGTCGTACGTCTTCACGATCCGACCGATCAAGTACCGAATGTACGGCACCTCCGAGTTCTACACACGTTCAGCTCGATGACGTCCCTCGAACTCCGATCCAGCCGAGTGTTGAGGGAGAGTTTCGTCAGCACAACGGCGTGGTGACGATGATGATGTTCCACCGACGCAGGGCTTCGCCTAAGCTCCGCAACGGTATTATCGAGGTGTAATATGGTGGAGGGGGGCACCGCACACGGCTAAGAGATCTCAAGGATCAATTGTTGTGTCTCTGGGGTGCCCCCTGCCCCCGTATATAAAGGAGCAAGGGGGAGGCAGCCGGCCAAGGGGAGAGGCGCGCCATAGGGGGGAGTCCTACTCCCACCGGGAGTAGGACTCCTCCTTTCCTTGTGGGAGTAGGAGAAGGGAAGGGGGAAGGAGAAAGAAGGAAGGGTGCGCCCCCCTTCCCTAGTCCAATTCGGACCAGACCATGGGGAGGGGTGCGGCCACCTTTTGAGGCCTTTCTCTCCTTTCCCGTATGGCCCATTAAGGCCCAATACGAATTCCCGTAACTCTCCGGTACTCCGAAAAATACCCGAATCACTCGGAACCTTTCCGAAGTCCGAATATAGTCGTCCAATATATCGATCTTTACGTCTCGACCATTTCGAGACTCCTCGTCATATCCCCGATCTCATCCGGGACTCCGAACTCCTTCGGTACATCAAAACTCAATAAAACTGTCATCGTAACGTTAAGCGTGCGGACCCTACGGGTTCGAGAACTATGTAGACATGACCGAGACATGTCTCCGGTCAATAACCAATAGCGGGACCTGGATGCCCATATTGGCTCCCACATATTCTACGAAGATCTTTATCGGTCAGACCGCATAACAACATACGTTGTTCCCTTTGTCACCGGTATGTTTACTTGCCCGAGATTTGATCGTCGGTATCTCGATACCTAGTTCAATCTCGTTACCGGCAAGTCTCTTTACTCGTTCCGTAACACATCATCCTGCAACTAACTCATTAGTCACAATGCTTGCAAGGCTTATAGTGATGTGCATTACCGAGTGGGCCCAGAGATACCTCTCCGACAATTGGAGTGACAAATCCTAATCTCGAAATACGCCAACCCAACAAGTACCTTTGGAGACACATGTAGAGCACCTTTATAATCACCCATTTACGTTGTGACGTTTGGTAGCACACAAAGTGTTCCTCCGGTAAACGGGAGTTGCATAATCTCATAGTCATAGGAACATGTATAAGTCATGAAGAAACCAAAAGCAACATACTAAACGATCGAGTGCTAAGCTAACGGAATGGGTCAAGTCAATCACGTCATTCTCCTAATGAGGTGATCTCGTTAATCAAATGACAACTTATGTCTATGGCTAGGAAACATAACCATCTTTGATCAACGAGCTAGTCAAGTAGAGGCATACTAGTGACACTCTGTTTGTCTATATATTCACACATGTATTATGTTTCCGGTTAATACAATTCTAGCATGAATAATAAACATTTATCATGATACAAGGAAATAAATAATACTTTATTATTGCCTCTAAGGCATATTTCCTTCACCTTCCTGGCAGGGACGCATTCGTGTTAAATACACAGAGGATCAAGTACATCATGCGCAGGTTGTTGCCAGACTTTGCCCCTACTCCAAGCTATACAAGAGAAGGCTAATCCTATGCTAACAACCTGCACTATCTCTTTACAGCTCACGCATACAATATATGTGACAGCATGTCACGTTTACACAACTACTAGCCTACCTTTTAACATCCTCCCTTAATCTTAACGTATCAAGTTTTAGATTATGCTTGAAGGCTTGTAGTTGTCTGACTTGAAGGGGCTTGGTGAATCCATCTGCAACTTGGTCTCCTGTTGGAATAAATCGAATGTCCAACAATTTTTGTGCAACTCTTTCTCGGACGAAATGATAGTCAATCTCTATGTGTTTTGTTCTTCCGTGAAACACGGGATTTGCAGAAAGGCATGTTGCCACAAGATTGTCACGCCATAAACATGACATGTGTGATCTTCCAATACCCAACTCATCGAGTAGAGTTTCTATCCACATTACCTCAGCAGTTGCATTTGCCAGAGATTTATACTCTGCTTCAGTGTTAGAGCGTGAGACTGTGGCCTGTTTCTTTGCATTCCAGGATACAAGATTTGATCCAAAGAAGATTGCAAAACCTCCAGTTGATCTCCTGTCATCTGGACATCCAGCCCAATCTGCATCAGAAAATGTACTTACTGCTGTTGAAGGAGACTTGCATATCTTGAGACCTATTTCAGCACTCCCTTGGATATATCTTATTATTCTCTTTATAGCTGTCCAATGCAGAGAAGTAGGAGCATGCAAAAATTGACAGACCTTATAATCAGCGAAAGATATGTCAGGTCTTGTCAATGTTAGATACTGTAATGCACCAACTGTACTCCTGTATTTAGTCCCTTCTTCCGGACTTAACAGTTAGGCCAACTCCAACGGGCGACCCCAAACAGACGTCTATTCCTTTGTCCGTTTGGTTCGGGCAAAGGGGCACAGTCTAGCCTCTTTTGCGGACGCGTAGGCAGTGCGTCCAATGCGGCTGACGCATTTGGTCCGCCCGGTCGGAAGGCCAAATGTAGACAATTTTTGTTCTTAATATTGTATATAGTTTCACAACAGAATAAAACCACCTATTTTTACTCCTAATGTCTCAGTTGGTAGGGTAGTCGGTTATTTTTCGTCTCCCACTTTCGTCCGATTTTTCCCGTCTGGTTTTTTTTCCATCTCACCCCTCACCACTCCTTTTCTACCAGTTTATTTTCCTCTGCACTCTTTCCTTGTAAACCACACTTTCCTAAGGTAGAAAAGATCACAAGTCTAACTTTTGTAACTTACCTAAATCAACCGATTCCTCCCATCAATGCAATTTGTTTTAGGAAATAAAATAATGAATTTTAAGGAACCAAATAACGGAATTTAAGGAAAAATCCGATTGACTACTTGACTGATATATATCCGAACCTTCCTTCTCCAAATAAAAATCAATCAATAGTTATGAAGAGAGTCATGACTTACCTTTTCTTCTTCCATCCTTCCCGTCCAATCTATGAATCTTTATTGTCTTCTCTTCTACTTCCCGCCTTCCCCCCACGCCGCCTCCCCGCACCGCGCCGCCTCCAGCCTTCCCCCACGCGCCTTCCCACACCGCCTCTCCTGCCCGTGGCAATGCACTGACGTCTCCGCTGCCGTTTCCATCCTGGAGTTCGTCCAACCCCGGCATTCTCCCCTGTTTAAGACTCCACCCCTATCTGATGGCGTGATGGGCTTCCTTGTGGTGCGCCGGCTCCCGCCTGCGAAGGTGCAGGCCACCGGGACAAGGAGGTGGCCATGGCCAACTCCACAGTGCGAATGTCCTCCTTGTGTTGGAGTGCACGTCCGGCGAGGTCGGCGGTGAGGACTATGGTCGCTGCCAGATCGATGTTGGTCGGCCGTCCTGCCTACGTGTCTATGACGCCTTATTCCCGGCGATGACGACGGCGTAGGCTGCGAGAGCCATCTTAGGGGCGTTCGCGAGTGCGCCGCTCAAGCTGCGTTCTTCTTCACCGATAACCACACCCCGGATGATGTAGCATGGAAAGAACTGTGAGGCCCCTTTCTTTCTATTTTTCTCGTTGCTTGATCTGATTGCATAATCCCAGGAAATAATTTCTTGGTCTGATTGTGTGCAGATTTACTTTTTATTATTATGAGTGCCATCTCTGCTATCATGTCTCTTCTGTAACAATCAAACGGCATGCCAATCCTTTCAGATTATGGAGTAAAAAATCTAGACTCATGAAATACGCTCCAGCTATGCCGCAAGACTAGATTATGCGGTAAAAAACCAATACTCATGAAATACGCTCCAGCTATGCTACAAGAATAGATAATTTCAGGAGCTATGATGCGGTGACCAAAGATATAATACAAAGATGGACATACCCTACGTGCCTGATGCGTTATCCTTTGGTAACTTTGTAATGAAACTTCACACGCATGGAATTTAAGGCATAAGGTATGCGTAGTTGCATACTATGAGGAGCCGCAATAAAGATTTATTTCTGTACCTCGTTTGATATCGTTCCTTGATTCATTATTCAAAATCTAGATGAATTTATCAAATCAATATGTTTAATTTGGAGTGAAGAATATTAATTCATAGTATTATTAAAATGCTTTGTTTAAGGTACATGGACTGTTTTAATCTGTGATTTTTGGGCATGAATTTTTGCCTGTCATTTAGGTCTATAGGTATGTAATATTTGATTCTTGTAAATAATATAACAACACTTTTTCATATTTCTATCCAGCAACATTTCAGATATTGATTACATTCTTATTTGCATCTTTTCAGATTAAACTTGGAAAGAATGTTGTTGTCCCTGCCTATTCAAAAGTGTCACTACCTGAGAAGCCTTCAAATGAAGATAGTGATGAGGAATTTGAGTATGCTGACACCAATTATGTAGTTACAGATAGTCCATGTAAGTATGCATGCCCTAAAATTTCTATTATTGTTCATACATGTCTTTTCAATTTATTCTTGTATCACTCATGTTTTACTTAGCAAACTCGCTTTCTGTATTGCAGCCTTTTCCAGCACGAAGAGTAATGCCGACTACCCAATCATCATATCTGAACATCATGACTTAGGGGCATCTGAGGTATTCCTCTATTCTTAGTTTGGTGCAGTGAATTCTGCAATGTGTGCTTGGCGTTACTTTTGTTGTCATGGTTACATACATGCACCCTCCTGATACATTTGTCATGTCTTGATCTTATAATCATCTGTGGTTACTGTCTATGATATTGCTTAGGCAGGTACCTCTGGTGTCCTTGGTTACATATGGGCAAGTGGTGATACTGGGATTCAGGAGGACTGGAGGCAATCAGTTTCTCCGATTCCTAAAGAAAAAATTCAAGAGTTGCATCATCCTGTTTCTTTTGAAGATGAAGAAGGATCAGAAGATGACTTGAACAACCGTCCATCTGAAGCAGACCGTGACAATGATTCTGAGAATAGCGTGGTTGAGGATGATGATTATACTAAGTTTGAGAAACAGGTTTGTAACATATAATTGGGAGCTCATACTCCTTTTGTTTTCACATTGCTGATTGGTTTACCCTACTTAGATCAAAGAGATATTCCAAGAGGCACTTGATGGGGTTCATCCAGATAATTTTATACAAATCAATGCACTCAGGCGTAAATTTCTGCATATTTTGAGTTGAGGCAAAAAGGAAGTTATAGGATATGTTTGTAGCTTTCCAACAGTATCGTATTTGAGTTTGGTCAGTGGCGCAAGAGTTGCACCCGAAATAAGTTTATGTCTGAATTTATTTCATAGTGATTGTTATTTGTTTTGAAGATTTAAGCCATGAGGATGTCATAATTAAATTACGGCTACAACATGAAATTTGTAGTTGTAGATAACTATATTGGTATCTTTTGTTGTGTTTGGTCAAGCAGAATTAAAGAGATGGAGACATCATTGAGGAAACAATAAGTAAACAGATTAAGGTAGAAAAAAATTCTTTATAGTATTAATTGTTAAAAAATAAATTTATTGATGACTATGATTACTATAGTGATTCCAACATTGTGCTCGCCTTGCTAAACACTGTGAAGCAAAGGAAAGCCACAAGACTAGATGTTCCCCTCAACCTGAAGATGTGAAGTACACTGCCGCTCCCGGTATATGTGTTACTTCTGCTGGATGATGCTCCGTTGCCGTTGTTGCCTGATCCCTCCCAACTGCCGTTCTCTTGTTGCTCGATGAAGTTGGTCATGCTGCTAGCTTTGCATGCTATGGAGTCTCTATCTCATCTTTGATAAATTCAGTTTTGGTCTATACACGTGTTTGTATCGGCCAGGTCCAAGATCTGGCTGATGATATTGTTTTGACTAATAATGATCTAATTATGCATACCTTTTTGGGCATATATGTATGTCAATATACATTATTAAGTACTGGGCAAAAGTGGGGGGATTTATTATATCTCGGTGTGGACCATCGTCTTTTAACTGAATCTATATGTTTGTTCAATCGAATTTAGATTTATTATATCTCCAAGATGCACCTCTAGTCCTGGTTGATTAACCGTGACCTCGGCCACTCAGATCCACGGCCATCACGTGATACCATGAGGCTCTCTAAGATAATATTTTTGAAACTGAATGTTATTATACCATACTACAATGGACCAAATGGATAAAGAATTGTAAGATGTTGAAAAGAAACACCAACATCAGTATATTTTACCATGGTACAATTGCAGATCATCTGCTACTTCTTTCTTGTACACAGGAATAATTCAGAATATACCATACTGCAAATTACAAAAAAAATAAAAATTGGAGACCCTATAAAAGGTTACCTGATGTTCATCAGTCCTGCTAGTGCTTTGACTTAGCCTAATAGGGGTAACGCCATTGAAATGATCATCAAATTGAAAAAGTGCAAGCTTCTTGTTCACTGTACTTTTTTGCAAGACTGCTGAACAAATGAACTTAATAAACTAGAGAATACCTCGCACGTTGCTGCGTGAATCGATTGCAATATATTTTAGTGATTTGATTGTATGATGCTTTCATCGTTGAATTACTAATATATGAACTAAAGCTGAAAATAAATATTACATATTGTATTTGATTATTATGTAGTCAGAAAATATTTTGAATATAGGTGGTACAACGTAATAGAAAAAAATTATGCATGTTGAGTGGACTTTTGATGAGGTGGCATGTGTGGTGAGATGAAAGGTGTGCATGAGGTCAACTAATAATGCTTTTTCTCTCTCATGCATCTAGTGGTGGGCCTTTGATGATGTGGCATGTGTGCATGTTGAGATAAATAGTATAGTGGGGATCAACTTCTTATGTATATAGGATTATTTCTTAGGCTAGAACCCACTTATGAAGGATACAATAGGTTTCGGTAGAGGAACTGATCGCTCAGAAGAATGACCCGAAATGTAAGAAGAAGGAAAAAGTGTGGAAGCGTATGCCTTCCTGGCAGGGACGCATTCGTGTTAAATACACAGAGGATCAAGTACATCATGCGCAGGTTGTTGCCAGACTTTGCCCCTACTCCAAGCTATACAAGAGAAGGCTAATCCTATGCTAACAACCTGCGCTATCTCTTTACAGCTCACGCATACAATATACGTGACAACATGTCACGTTTACACAACTACTAGCCTACCTTTTAACATCCTCCCTTAATCTTAACGTATCAAGGTTTAGATTATGCTTGAAGGCTTGTAGTTGTCTGACTTGAAGGGGCTTGGTGAATCCATCTGCAACTTGGTCTCCTGTTGGAATAAATCGAATGTCCAACAATTTTTGTGCAACTCTTTCTCGGACGAAATGATAGTCAATCTCTATGTGTTTTGTTCTTCCGTGAAACACGGGATTTGCAGAAAGGCATGTTGCCACAAGGTTGTCACGCCATAAACATGACATGTGTGATCTTCCAATACCCAACTCATCGAGTAGAGTTTCTATCCACATTACCTCAGTGATAATCCCCAAGTGCAAGGAATCATCGTAGCAATTTCCAAAGGTGGAAGTGATAAGTATGGAGTGTCGAACCCACAAGGAGCTAAAGGTAAGATCAATATTCTCTCAAGCCCTATCTGCCACTGATACGACTCTACGTACACCGAACGTTTGCTTCCAACTAGCAACGAGAAATAAAACTATGTTGTGGGTATGAAGAGGATAACTTTGTATGATATCGGAGAGCTAAAATATAAAAGTAGGTGCTGTTATCATAAAGTTAGAATATATTACTAAATATTATAAATAGCGCGTGTGGAATAATGGTGGATCGGTGTGCGGAATTGTCCTAGGCAATTGTTAACAAGACCGATAGTCGTCATTGCAATTGCATATGAGGGAGAGGCATAAGCTAACATACTTTCTCTACTTGGATCATATGCACTTATGATTGGAACTCTAGCAAGCATCCGCAACTACTAAAGATCATTAAGGTAAAACCCAACCATAGCATTAAAGCATCAAGTCTTCTTTATTCCCATACGCAACAATCCCTCTTACTAGGGTTTATGTTTCAGTCACTCACCAACCCACTATAAGCGAATCATGAATGTATTGCAACACCCTACATCGGGAATCCCTCACGCTTGCGCGACATGGAGGGCACCATAGGACAGCACCAAAATAAAACATACAACTCGTACCAATCTAGATCATCAATCAACCCAAAGACAAAGGATATCTACTCAAAACATCATAGGATGGCAACACATCATTGGATCATAATATGTGGCATAAAGCACCATGTTCAAGTAGGGATTACAGCGGGGTGCGGGAGAGTGGACCGCGTAAAAGAGATGAGGATGGTGATGATGATGGTGATGTTGATGAAGACGATCACCGCGGCGATGATTCCCCTCCCGATGGCACTCCGGCGCCACCGGAAGAGAGGAGGAGAGGTTCTCCCCCTTGTGCTTCTTACTCCATGGCCTCCACCCTCTGGTCCTTGGCCTTCATGGTGATGATGGCCCCTCCGGGATACTCCTCCATGGCCACCGGTGATGATGGCCTCCTCCGGCAGGGTGCCGGAGAGGGCCTAGATTGACTTCTCGTGGCTACAGAGGCTTGCGGCGGAGGAACGTCCGATCTAGGTTTCTTTCTGGAAGTTTGGGTATATATAGAAGAGTTTTGCCTTGATTTCACGTCAGGGGGGTTTCCGGGCAGTCCACGAGGCAGGGGGCGCGCCCTAGGTGGGCGCGCCCCCACCCTCGTGGGCAGCCCGGGACTCTTCTGGCCTGCTTCTGGTACTCCGTGGGCTTCTTCTGGTCCAAAAATGATCTCCATCAAGTGGCACGTCAATTGGACTCCGTTTAGTTTTCCTTTTCTGCGATACTCTAAAACAAGGAGAAAACAGAAACTGGCACTGGGCTCTAGGTTAATAGGTTAGTCCCAAAAATCATATAAAATATCATATAAATGCATATAAAACATCCTAGAAGGATAGTATAATAGCATGAATACTTCATAAATTATTGATACGTTGGAGACGTATCAGCATCCCCAAGCTTAATTGCTGCTCGTCCTCGAGTAGGTAAATGATAAAAGAAACAATTTATGAAGTGTGAATGCTAGCAAGTGCTTAAGTTTGATCAATGATAATTCCAATCACTTTTTCTAGCATCATTACATGTCATAACAATAGCTCATCTCATAAAACTTTTCATGATCAAGTAACAAGCAAATCACATGCTTAAAGTATAGATCATAAACTTTCTTGAAAACTAACAAACAATATTCTCAGTCATCAAACAATTGCAATTCATCTTATTTTCAGGAAGAGTCTATGTCAGAGCTTTGATTTAGCAAACTCCACATACTCAACTATCATTTAATCTTTCACAATTGCTAACACTCATGCAATACTTGTGGTTATGGAGTTTTAATCGGACACAGAGAAAGATAGGGGCTTATAGTTTCGCCTCCCAACCTTTTACCTCAAGGGTAATGTCAACAATAATAGCTCATGCTAACTTACATCCAATTAGATATATATATCAGGATCCTTCCAACATCCTATACTTGCCAAAGGATAAAATGTAAAAAGGAAAGGTGAAGATCACCAAGACTCTTGCATAAGGTAGAAGATAAAAGTAAAAGATAGGCCCTTCATAGAGGGAAGCAGAGGTTGCCATGCGCTTTCAGGGTTGGATGCACAAAATCTTAATGCGAAAGAATGTCACTTTATATTGCCACTTGTGATATGGACCATTATTATGCAGTCCGTCGCTTTTATTTCTTCCACATCACAAGATCGTATAAAGCTTATTTCCTCCACACCAATCAATCATACATATTTAGAGAGCAATTTTTATTGCTTGCACCGATGACAACTTACTTGAAGGATCTTACTCAATCCATAGGTAAATATGGTGGACTCTCATGGCAAAACTGGTTTTAAGGATATTTGGAAGCACAAGTAGTATCTCTACTTGGTGCAAAGAATTTGGCTAGCATGAGGGGGAAAGGCAAGCTCAACATGTTGGATGATCCATGAAAATATACTTTATTTCAGATATAAGAAAACATAACCCATTATGTTGTCTTCCTTGTCCAACATCAACTCTTTAGCATGTCATATTTTAATGAGTGCTCCCAATCATAAAAGATGTCCAAGATAGTATATTTATATGTGAAACCTCTCTTCCGTCAATATTCTTTCATGAATTGTTGAAGTGACCAATTCTACGTTTGCTAACTTTCAATAAGTTTACTACCTATACTTATTATGTGTGAAGTTATTACTCCCCATGTTATAAGCATATGAAAAATATATAAATTCAGGTTTATGACATTCAATTTATTCAACCATTTACTCATAGGATATACGTGAAGCACACGAGTAAATGACAAACTACTCCAAAAGATTATGAGTGAAGAACACTGAGTAGTCAAATAATTAACTAGCCATGGGAGGATTCTTTTTCATTCAATATTTCAGATCCAATGATTTTATTCAAGCAGCAAGTAAAATTGAAAATATGCTCCAAGCAAAACACATATCATGTGACGAATAAAAATATAGCTCCGAGTAAGGTATACCGATAGTCTTGAAGACGAAAGAGGGGATGCCTTCCGGGGCATCCCCAAGCTTAGGTACTTGAGTATTCCTTGAATATTGCCTTGGGGTGCCTTGGGCATCCCCAAGCTTAGGTTCTTTCCACTCCTTATTCTCCTCATATCGATATCTCACCCAAAACTTGAAAACTTCAATCACACAAAACTTAACCAAACTTTGTGAGATAGGTTAGTATGATAAAGAGTAAACCATTCACTTTGGTACTGTCTAAGACAAGGTTCATAATTGTTCTCACACAATGCCTACTGTACCATATCATTTCTACAAATTATATTGAGAAATATAAGCCATAGAAACTAGAAAACAAGCAAACTATGCAATGAAAACAGAATCTGTCAGAAACAGAACAGTCTGTAATGATCTGAACAATAACCATACTTCTGCTACTCCAAAAATTATGAAATTAATTGGTGGACGTGAGGAATTTGTATATTAATCTTCTGCAAAAAGAATCAACTCAAAATCACTCATCTGTAAAAAATGACATCTATTCTCGTGAGCGCAAAGTTTCTGTTTTTTACAGCAAGATCACATTAACTTTCACCCAAGTCTTCCCAAAGGTCTTACTTGGCACTTTATTGAAACAAAAGCTATATAACATGATCACTACAGTAGTTTAATCATGTAGACACACAAAAACAGCAAGGGTAAATATTGGGTTGTCTCCCAACAACGCTTTTCTTTAATGCCTTTTAGCTAGGCATGATGATTTCAATGATGCTCACATAAAAGATAGGAATTGAAGCACAAAGAGAGCATCTTGAAGAATATGACTAGCACATTTAAATATAACCTACTTCCTATGCCTAGGGATTTTGTGAGCACACAATTTATAAGAACAACAATCAACTAGCATAGGAAGGCAAAACAAGTATAACTTCAAAACTTTAAGCACATAGAGAGGAAACTTGATATTATTGCAACTCCTACAAGCATGTATTCCTCCCTCATAATAATTTTCAGTAGCATCATGGATAGCAACTTTGTTCTCATACTCAATTGGAACCTCTTCCGAAATAGTGGAATCATTACTAGCTAAAGTTGACACTCTTCCAAATCCACTTTCATAAATATCACACTAAGATGCAACACCCTCCAAGATAGTGGGATCACTAATTCCTAAAGTTGACACTCTTCCAAACCCACTTTAAATGATAGTATTATTCATACTCCAAAAGATATAAGTGAAGTTCATGGAGCATTCTACAATTAACATAGACTAACCAATATCCAAGCTCAAAATATATAAGTGAAGCACACGAAGCATTCTATAAAACCATAATCAAAAGATTTAAGTGAAGCACAAAGAGTAATTCTATAAGATCGTACTTAAAAGATATAAGTGAAGCACATGAAGTATTATATAAATTGATGAAGGGACATCTCATACTAGCATGGTTCTAAAAGAAAAAGAAAAACACAAAGGACACAAATCATGTGAACACAACAAAAACCGATGTATACCGATATTTGTTGAAGAAGAAAGATGGGATGCCAACCGGGGCATCCCCAAGCTTAGATGCTTGAGTATCCTTTGAAATATTTACTTGGGATGCCTTGGGAATCCCCAAGATTGAACTCTTGACTCTCTTTATTATTCTCACATCGGTAACTCCTCGTTCTTCGAACACTTCATCCACAAAAACTTAACAAAAACTTTGTGAGATCCGTTAGTATAGCAAAGCAAATCACTACTATAAGTACTGTTGCAAACCAATTCATATGTTGTTTTTGTATTGTAGCTACTGTAATATAACTTTTACATGGCTTAATCCACTGATAGAAATCGATAGTTTCATCAAAACAAGCAAGCAATGCATCAAAAACAGAATCTGTCTTAAACAGGACAGTCTGTAGTAATCTGGAAGTTTGGTAAACTTCTGTAACTCCTCAAATTATGAAATAAATTTGAAAATTTGCAAAATTTGTACAGAAGTAATGTGAAAAAAATTTCAGACCCATTTGACTCTCCAGTAAAAATTGTAAATTCATGCACTACAGCCAAAGTTTCTGTTTTTGTTCTGCACATAGTAAACAAGCAATCTAATCATCCTAAAACCAAAGCTTGGCACATTATTTTTATAATACAATGGATATATACAAGGGGATAATTATTTACAGAGAAACTTCCATGAAAAATTCTACATTGTTTCCGTGAGCATGAACACAAGTGCTCAAGGTCGACCCTCACTTCTTCAATGCATAACTTTCCAATCGCTTCTCCTTTTGAAAAACTTTGTAGGCATGAGAGGCAAGTAATTTTTTTTGTATTTTCATTCTTTTAATTTTTTTTGTATGTTTCACCCACAACTAAAAAGAAACAAAAAGGAAAAACAAAATCTACTTAGTGAAGAAAGCAAACAAGCACACACGAGAATATCAACCCCACGCTATTGCTCCCCGGCAACGGTGCCAGAAAAGAGCTTGATAATCCCCAAGTGCAAGGAATCATCGTAGCAATTTCCAAAGGTGGAAGTGATAAGTATGGAGTGTCGAACCCACAAGGAGCTAAAGGTAAGATCAATATTCTCTCAAGCCCTATCTGCCACTGATACGACTCTACGTACACCGAACGTTTGCTTCCAACTAGCAACGAGAAATAAAACTATGTTGTGGGTATGAAGAGGATAACTTTGTATGATATCGGAGAGCTAAAATATAAAAGTAGGTGCTGTTATCATAAAGTTAGAATATATTACTAAATATTATAAATAGCGAGTGTGGAATAATGGTGGATCGGTGTGCGGAATTGTCCTAGGCAATTGTTAACAAGACCGATAGTCGTCATTGCAATTGCATATGAGGGAGAGGCATAAGCTAACATACTTTCTCTACTTGGATCATATGCACTTATGATTGGAACTCTAGCAAGCATCCGCAACTACTAAAGATCATTAAGGTAAAACCCAACCATAGCATTAAAGCATCAAGTCCTCTTTATTCCCATACGCAACAATCCCTCTTACTAGGGTTTGTGTTTCAGTCACTCACCAACCCACTATAAGCGAATCATGAACGTATTGCAACACCCTACAGCGGGAATCCCTCACGCTTGCGCGACACGGAGGGCATCATAGGACAGCACCAAAATAAAACATACAACTCGTACCAATCTAGATCATCAATCAACCCAAAGACAAAGGATATCTACTCAAAACATCATAGGATGGCAACACATCATTGGATCATAATATGTGGCATAAAGCACCATGTTCAAGTAGGGATTACAGCGGGGTGCGGGAGAGTGGACCGCGTAAAATAGATGAGGATGGTGATGATGATGGTGATGTTGATGAAGACGATCACCGCGGCGATGATTCCCCTCCCGATGGCACTCCGACGCCACCGGAAGAGAGGAGGAGAGGTTCTCCCCCTTGTGCTTCTTCCTCCATGGCCTCCACCCTCTGGTCCTTGGCCTTCATGGTGATGATGGCCCCTCCGGGATACTCCTCCATGGCCACCGGTGATGATGGCCCCCTCCGGCAGGGTGCCGGAGAGGGCCTAGATTGACTTCTCGTGGCTACAGAGGCTTGCGGCGGCGGAACTTCCGATCTAGGTTTCTTTCTGGATGTTTGGGTATATATAGAAGAGTTTTGCATTGATTTCACGTCAGGGGGGTTTCCGGGCTGTCCACGAGGCAGGGGGCGCGCCCTAGGGGGGTGGGCGCGCCCCCACCCTCGTGGGCAGCCCGGGACTCTTCTGGCCTGCTTCTGGTACTCTGTGGGCTTCTTCTGGTCCAAAAATGATCCCCGTCAAGTGGCACGTCAATTGGACTCCGTTTAGTTTTCCTTTTCCGCGATACTCTAAAACAAGGAGAAAATAGAAATTGGCACTGGGCTCTAGGTTAATAGGTTAGTCCCAAAAATCATATAAAATATCATATAAATGCGTATAAAACATCCTAGAAGGATAGTATAATAGCATGAATACTTCATAAATTATAGATACGTTGGAGACGTATCCCTCAGCAGTTGCATTTGCCAGAGATTTATACTCTGCTTGAGTGTTAGAGCGTGAGACTGTGGCCTCTTTCTTTGCATTCCAGGATACAAGATTTGATCCAAAGAAGATTGCAAAACCTCCAGTTGATCTCCTATCATCTGGACATCCAGCCCAATCTGCATCAGAAAATGTACTTACTGCTGTTGAAGGAGACTTACATATCTTGAGACCTATTTCAGCACTCCCTTGGATATATCTTATTATTCTCTTTACAGCTATCCAATGCAGAGAAGTAGGAGCATGCAAAAATTGACAAACCTTATAATGAGCGAAAGATATGTTAGGTCTTGTCAATGTTAGATACTGTAATGCGCCAACTGTACTCCTGTATTTAGTCCCTTCTTCTGGACTTAACAGTTAGGCCAACTCCAATGGGCGACCCCAAACAGACGTCTATTCCTTTGTCCGTTTGGTTCGGGCAAAGGGGCGCGGTCTAGCCTCTTTTGCGGATGCGTAGGCAGTGCGTCCAATGCGGCTGACGCATTTGGTCCGCCCGGTCGGAAGGCCAAATGTAGACAATTGTTTTTCTTAATATTGTATATAGTTTCACAACAGAATAAAAACACCTATTTTTAGTCCTAATGTCTCAGTTGGTAGGGTAGTCGGTTATTTTTCGTCTCCCACTTTCGTCCGATTTTTCCCGTCTGGTTTTTTTCCATCTCACCTCTCACCACCCCTTTTCTACCAGTTTATTTTCCTCTGCACTCTTTCCTTGTAAACCAACACTTTCCTAAGGTAGAAAGATCACAAGTCTAACATTTCTAACTTACCTAAATCAACCGATTCCTCCCATCAATGCAATTTGTTTTAGGAAATAAAATAATGAATTTTAAGGAACCAAATAACGGAATTTAAGGAAAAATCTGATTGACTACTTGACTAATATATCTCCGAACCTTCCTTCTCCACATAAAAATCAATCAATAGTTATGAAGAGAGTCATGACTTACCTTTTCTTCTTCCATCCTTCTGAAAGATCATGGATGTCGCCTAGAGGGGGGGAGGGGGTGAATAGGCGCTTTAAAATAATTACGGTTTCGGCTTGAACAAATGCGGAATAAACCTAACGGTTAATTTGTCAAGCACAAAACCTAAAACAACTAGGCTCACCTATGTGCACCAACAAGTTATGCTAAGCAAACTAAACAACTATGTGATAGCAAGATATATAACAAGGAACACTACGGCTATCACAAAGTAAAGTGCATAAGTAAAGGGGCTCGGGTAAGAGATAACCGAGGCACGCGGAGACGACGATGTATCCCGAAGTTCACACCCTTGCGGATGCTAATCTCCGTTTGGAGCAGTGTGGAGGCACAATGCTCCCCAAGAAGCCACTAGGGCCACCGTAATCTCCTCACGCCCTTGCACAATGCAAGATGCCGTGATTCCACTAAGGGACCCTTGAGGGCGGTCACCGAACCCGTACAAATGGCAACCCTTGGGGGCGGTCACCGAACCCGTACACTTTGGCAACCCTTGGGGGCGGTCACCGGTACCCGTCAAATTGCTCGGGGCGATCTCCACAACCTAATTGGAGACCCCGACGCTTGCCCGGAGCTTTACACCACAATGATTGAGCTCCGAACACCACCAACCGTCTAGGGCGCCGAAGCACCCAAGAGGAACAAGCTCAAGGGCACCAAGCACCCAAGAGTAATAAGCTTCTCAACTTGTAACTTCCACGTATCACCGTGGAGAACTCAAACCGATGCACCAAATGCAATGGCAAGGGCACACGGAGTGCCCAAGTCCTTCTCTCTCAAATCCCACCGAAGCAACTAATGCTAGGGAGGAAAAAGAGAGGAAGAACAAGAAGGAGAACACCAAGAACTCCAAGATCTAGATCCAAGGGGTTCCCCTCACATAGAGGAGAAAGTGATTGGTGGAAATGTGGATCTAGATCTCCTCTCTCTTTTCCCTCAAAAACTAGCAAGAATCCATGGAGGGATTGAGAGTTAGCAAGCTCGAAGAAGTTCAACAATGGGGAAGAACACGAGCTAAAAGGTTAAGGTTCATTGGGGAAGAAGACCCCCTTTTATAGGTGGGCAAAAATCCAACCGTTATGGTCACAGCCCGCACCGAGCGGTACTACCGCTCCAAGGAGCGGTACTACCGCTAGGGCGGTAGTAGCCCTTTGAAACACAACAGCGAGGAGGCAAAAAATCCAGAAGAACCGTCGGAGCAGTAGTACCGCTTGACCTCACGGTACTACCGCGTTGCGGTAGTACTGCTAAGGGTAGCGGTACTACTGCTTGCGAGTGGTACTAAACAATTACATCCGTGCCTACCACCGCTGGACTTGTGACGAGTTTTTGGTCCCGAGCGGAAGTAGCCACGGAAGTAGCCGCGGTAGTACTGCTCCAAGCGGTAGTACCGCTCCCAAGAGCGGTAGTAAAAAATTACATCCGCTTTTGCCCGCGGTAGTACCGCTGTAGCCTTTTCAGAACACCAAAACCGATACAACTTCTGCAAACGGACTCCGAATTCGACGAAACCAAGTTTGTTGGAAAGCTAGAGATAAGGGCTAACACAATCTTGATAGAAATACCAATAAGAAGCAAATGAGAAAAGGCCCAAAAGAAAATGGTGAGAACCCTTCCTCGGATAAGACCGGTAAAACCTCCAACATCGAAAACATCATAGAAGACGCATGCAAACTCCGTTTTCGATGAACTCAAGCTTGTTATCAAGATGACCATAAGCTCTAAGACTCACAAAGAGAACCAAACAAGAACCAAGAAACATGATGCAAGGATGCAATGGTTTGAGCTCTCGACGAACGATACGATCAAGCTACTCACTTGAGAGCCCCCTTGATAGTACGGCTATCGATCCTATAACCCGGTCTCCCAACTACCACCATGAGACCGGTAAAATAGAAAACCTATCAAGGGCAAACCTTTGCCTTGCACATGGTCCACTTGAGCTAGATGATGACGATCTTGACTCCCTCAAGTTGGACCACCTTTCTTGATTGTGTTGGCTCGATGAAGACTAGATTATTACTCCCCCATAGTCCACTATGGGTGAGCCACTCTTCGGCACATCTTCACAAGTCCATTGTCACCACAATGGATGGCAAGCTTCAAGCACTTGATCTCTTCGTGATGCTCCACTAGAACTTGCACACGGCAATCTTGATGACGATCACCACTTGATGTCATCCTCTCCATGGGTTGAGTGATATCTTCCTCTTGACGCAAGCCCATGAACACGTACCTAACCCCACATAGAACTCTCACATAGACCATGGGTTAGTACACAAAGCACAATGGACAATGCTTACCATACCATGGGATCACTTGATCCCTCTCGGTACATCTTCTACGCTTTGTGAGTTGATCAACTTGATTCACTCTTGACTTAGTCTTGATCAACCTAGAATCTTTCCAACTCTCTTCATTTGGATGATGTCTTGAAGGTAAACATGAATGATCACACAATCTTATTCTTCAAGACATGCTTGCAATAAGCTCAACTCTCACATGACCAATCTTTGGATAATTCCTTAATAGCACCTTGGTCAACACAATCTCTCCTTGAAACCAACACATGTACTCCAAGAAAATCCTATGGACATAACCTTCAAATATAACTCAAGGCAACCATTAGTCCATACAGATTGTCGTCAATTACCAAAACCAAACATGGGGGCACCACATGTTCTTTCAATCTCCCACATTTTGGTAATTGATGACAATCACTTTCAAGAGAGTTTATATAAGGAATTATGCATCACCATGCAATGCAACAACCAATGATGCATGAGTAAGAGATGCAAATGCTTAGGAACAAAACCAAAGCAAGAGGAGAGAATTCTCTAAACTTCTCCACAAAACTCTCTGAAACTTCTCCCCCGTTGGCATCGATTGCCAAAATGGGAGAAAAGCTTAGAAGGCCAATATAAATTGTGTTCCTCCATAATTTGTGTATTTCTCAACAAGAGAGTGGAATGCAATACACAAGTTTTACGGTAAATACTAGGAGGAAAACAAACTATATTTAGGCCCAAAGTTTACAAAAGAAAGATATGCCACAAAGACATAAGATAGAGATTAACAAGCAAACAAGCAATCAAAAGATACCAATTGAAGCAAGCAATCAACTGATATCAATTGAGCCAACTAGACCAATGATCCTACGTGCCACATGAATGAAATAAATTATGATATGAGCAAAGGAGTGTTCTAGAGAAACTAGAGAAGCTCCCCATGATTTGTGCACAATTTAGTTTTGTAACTGGATACAACGAGCACAAAATAGGATCGTCACTCCCCCAAGATCAATAGAACCTCACGACAAGTGCAAGTGAGCATATAGGAAACAAAGCCTAGCACTTGCAACAAACAAATGGTTGAGCAACATATAAAAGAGGCAACTTAAGGGTAGGCTCAACCAAAATGATGTATGTGAGTCATGGCAAAGCACTTGAGAAGACTAATGTACGGATGAGCATTAAGCCTCAACATAGTCTTGGAAGAATGAGGCACATGGTGCAAGGCCTATCATTCCCACACACAACTAGCAAATGGGTTCACAAGCTTACTAATAAGCATATAGAGAACCTATGCTTGTGACAACCCGTGGTGAAGATAGAAGAAGAAAGCCTCATCAAGACGAGGGATACCAATTAAGATGGCAAAAGCCTCATAAAGATAAGCATGAGGAAAATAATCTTCACCACACAAGAGTGCATGAACATGCAATGAGATACGACACATACTCAAGGCAAAAGCTTTCACGGAGCCACCAAAGAAATAACAAAAGAGAGACAAGGTGGACGTGAAAGAAAGGATATCATCTAGGGATGTAATTTCTCTCAAGTGTATAAGGTTCTAGGTAGATGAAATCATGATGATATATATCTACAAAGAAGGATGTACACCCGAAATAGTTACAACAAGAAGGAACAAGATATCCAAAAGGACGTCATACATATACCAATAAGATATTTGCTTGGAAGCATAGCACATGGCTAGATATGGTCTTATTGTATATAAATGAATTCCTAACACACAACCATCAAAGACATCACAACTAGCAACAAGAGATCATTGTTGAAATGCTTTGAGAAAGGGAACAAGTATCACAAGAGAGAATGAATAACATGCCATGATACAACCTACACAAGATTGATGTAAGAAATGTGTGCATGAAGTATATGAAGATACTTGTTACCGAGTTAACATTGGAAGGATGAAGTAGATACCAATTGAAGGTACAGAGTAGTTCATTGATCATCCTAGCTTGACTCCAAAAAGCACATGGTGACAACACCTTCCTTGTGAGTATCCGAGCATCCAATGCATCTCCAATTGTTCCTAGAACAACAACACAAACAAAATGGTACCCAAACTCATTGGGACCAAAGAGTTAGAAACACCAACAATACATAGGACAAACTCCACATAATTATGTGCATATAGATATGGAAATGAAATTCATGCACATCTCATCCAATTTGAGACTTGGTGGAGTTTTCCCTATATATTGGGTCAAAGAGAGAAAGCATGCCAAGGAAACTACATGAAGTTAATATGCATGCTCAAGACTTCCAAGAACCGATACCAAAATACAAGGAAATACCAAGTGAAAAGACTACCAAATGGAGAAATCATCACTTGGAAGATATCATTAAAATATACATCAAGGAATGAGATATCCATTGGAACCCACAAAATGATATCAAACTCCCAAAAGAGAGGATGGTTCCAAACAAACCAAGCTCTCTACAAAGTTTCATGATGGCACAAGTACCAAAAAGAAACGGCTTGCCGTCCACCAACACACACTTGATAAGGACCGCAAGATGAGTGTTTTATAGAAAATAGGATAGCTCCCCCAAGACTAGTGCATTATAGAGAATTTGCATTTGATTACAAAATGCACAAGGTGGGATCACCACTTTCACTATATCTAGAAAACACTAGACAAGATCAAGAAATTAACAAGATCCACAAGTGGTATGGAAGACAAAGGGAGTTGATACATTCCTAGGCAAGAGAAAAAGCAAATAAAAGCAAAGGTCAATGTAAAGATGATCAATAATTTCTACCACACATAAGTGAGTACCAATTGTCAAAAGACAAGAAGTATTTGGAAATAATTCCCAGTGGTAGATAGCAAGGATATCCGACATCATCTTCACACCATTCAAAAAGCAAATTGCAACTTGTAGAGCTAACATGCCACCTAGGAACAAGATAATTTACAATATCAATTCTAGGTGACAATATCTCCAATGTACACATTTTCTAGGCTAGTAATATACACATAGCATATTACTCCCCCATAATGTGATACCAATTAAAGATAAACAAGAGGCAAAATAACGATCCAACAAGAGATAATTAATGGACAATTTAGAATTTGAATTTCTCATGAGAAGACATACCACATAGCGACTAGATAATCTTGAAATATCAATACTAGATGATATTACTCATGTACACACATATATAGGATTGTGAGGTGCACAAAGCACATCACTCCCCCATAATGGGATATTCCATTAATCTCTCACAAGAGCCAACTAAGAAATAAACAAGATGCAAAAAGGCTCAACGCATGGCACACACATACATGATGTGCAAACCAACACACACATACTTGATTGCTCAAGATAATCAAGTTGGAAGCACAACATATACAAACACATGCAAGGAACAAAACCAAACATGCAAAGGGGTAAGTAGCTATCAATGTAAACACTTTAAGCACAAGTTACCGCAAGGAGGAACATTGGATATAAGATAGAAACTTGATAATCCGAATGACTTGGCTTGAGACAATTAGAATGATGAAGTCCCCTTAATTCTTCATAAAGTAGCCAAGTCTCCAATGCCCTCCAACAACACCTATTGATCAAGTTTGAGCTAGTTGGTCCCCAACCAAGTTGGGTCCTAAGAGGTTAGTCACAATAGGCTTGGCTACCCAAATGGTTCTTTGCTTCAAACCACTTTGAGTACCAACAAACTTGGAAACCACATTGCCAACCTTATCCTTCCCAAGAGAATAGACATCATCAATAATAATTGGGTTGGATAAGTTACCACTAGTGCATGAAGAAGCGAGGTGACCTTTCTCACGACATAGGTAGCAACGTCTACTCTTCACTTTCTTCTCACTTGATTTCTCAACTTGAGAAGCATTAGCTTGAGTCTTCTTGGGAAGAGGCCTTTCTTCAACTTGAGTTTGAGCATGAGAATGCACTTGTAGCCGCTTCCCTTGTTGCTTGTCACTAATGGCCTTCTTCTTCAATGGGCAAGATCTAACATGGTGCCCTTCAATTTTGCACTTGAAGCAAATAATCTTGGCCGAACTCTTGACTTGTTTTTGGCCCTTCTTGTTGTTGCTCTTGGAATTCTTCTTCTTATTGGAGTTTAATCCAAGTCCACCTTTGTCATTGGGGGATTTGTGTACACTCAAGATATTGTTGAGTGTGGCATTCCCTTCATGACACTTTTCCAAATCTTTCTTCAAAGAAGTGACTTGGGCCTTGAGCTCTTTGATTTCCTCTACATGGTTAGTCTCAACACAAGCACTAGAGGAAGTATAAGCTTCATCTTTAGAGCAACAAGGCAAGGAAAGCAATTCATCACAAGATTTACCAATGTTATGCATGGATGAATCGCGAGGACTAGCACAAGGCAATATAGCATTTTGAATAAAAGTAGTGCAAGTATCCACATGAGGCTCACTAGATGTTACCTTAGCAATCATGGCCTCATGAGCTAACTTTAGCACATTATGGGATACTAGAAGATCATCATAAGAGCTTGTGAGCTTTACATGATTTTCTTCCAACATCCCATAATTGCTAGATAGCAACTCAAGTTGAGCCCTTAGCTCAACATTCTCCTTCAATATGGATGCTTCACAAGAGATAGAGTTAGTAGCACAAGCATCATCATTAGCAACAAGAGGAGAAGACAACTTCGCAAGCTCTTTTGAATATGAAGCTTTAAGTTGAGCATGAGACTCGGTGAGTTTGATGAGCTCACTCTTAATGACCCTTGAGCCATTTTCGAGGCGCTCAAAGTCCTCAAGGAGTTTAGCATGCGCAACTTCAAGCCCCTCATTTTTAATTTCAAAATCATTGGCCACCTCAAGTGCTCTATCACGAGATTCCCTCACTCTAGATAATTCTAGAGCAAAAGTCTCCTCAAGAGATTCCTTGGTGGTTTGTTCAAGTTCAAGAGCTTGAGAGAGGTCCGCAATCTCATTAGCGTAATCACGCTCATGAGCTTCCATTTTCTCAATGGTGACCTCATGCTCCTCGAGATGAGATTCCAACTCCTCAATATACTTCTTGCCCTCAATGGCAATGGACATAATTTCCATGAAGTTGGAACGAGCAATTTTATTTTTATGAAGAGCTTTAAAAACCATTTCCCCTTTCATTTTTAAGGAGGCAACATTATCATTCTCTTCATCATAATCAACATCATCATCATTCTTGCCATCATCAATATCATCACAAGATATATTGGGATTCAAAGTGGGAGATACCTTTGAAGCCTTAGCCATAAGGCAAAAAGCAATCGATGATGATGTAGGATCCCTTGAAGCACCGTTCAAGACCACATCTTGTTCCATGGAGTGTTGGGTTTCCTCTACATTGTTACAACAACTCGAGGAAATAGATACATTTTTATCATGGAAACAAGACATAGCAAGCATATCATCATGAGATTTGAGCAAGCAATTTCTACATGATATGCAAGGACTACCAACACGAGCATGTGAACATGTAAGGTGCTCAAAGTGTTAAAGTCCAAAGAAGGACCATTGCAATAAGATAGTGATGAAGAATCACCAAGAACAAGCACACTATCATCATTGCAATGACCACCACTCCTCACCCTAGCATTACGTTGTGGCAATCCACATGTAGGTGAAGTAGAAGAAGTTGAGAAGGCAACACGGCCGGAGGTGGAGGGAGAACAATCATCCCCACAAATCTTGGACACACTATATTTATCTTGAAGCTTTGTCCACAACTCATGAGCATCCCGGAACGGCATGAGTTGAAATATAACTACATTGCTCAAAGCATCGAAAAGCACATTAGAAGCTTGAGCATTGAGATAAGAGTTTTTCTCATCCTCTAAAGATAATCTTTGGGGATCCTTTGGAGGAGAAAAACCCATATCTACAATTCGCTCTAAATTTGGGTCCATGACCCTAAAGAGATTAAGCATGTGAATTACCCAAACATCAAAATTTGTGCCATCAAAACTAAGAGTGTCAGAGAATCCTAATCCCCTAGTCGACATCTTTACTCTCTAGGCGGTAAAGCCTAACAAAGAGAGACGAGGCTCTGATACCAATTGAAAGATCGTGGATGTCGCCTAGAGGGGGGGGTGAATAGGCGCTTTAAAATAATTACGGTTTAGGCTTGAACAAATGCGGAATAAACCTAACGGTTAATTTGTCAAGCACAAAACCTAAAACAACTAGGCTCACCTATGTGCACCAACAAGTTATGCTAAGCAAGATAAACAACTATGTGATAGCAAGATATATAACAAGGAACACTATGGCTATCACAAAGTAAAGTGCATAAGTAAAGGGGCTCGGGTAAGAGATAACCGAGGCACGCGGAGACGACGATGTATCCCGAAGTTCACACCCTTGCGGATGCTAATCTCCGTTTGGAGCGGTGTGGAGGCACAATGCTCCCCAAGAAGCCACTAGGGCCACCGTAATCTCCTCACGCCCTCGCACAATGCAAGATGCCGTGATTCCACTAAGGGACCCTTGAGGGCGGTCACCGAACCCGTACAAATGGCAACCCTTGGGGGCGGTCACCGAACCCGTACACTTTGGCAACCCTTGGGGGCGGTCAGCGGTACCCGTCAAATTGCCCGGGGCGATCTCCACAACCTAATTGGAGACCCCGACGCTTGCCCGGAGCTTTACACCACAATGATTGAGCTCCGAACACCACCAACCGTCTAGGGCGCCGAAGCACCCAAGAGGAACAAGCTCAAGGGCACCAAGCACCCAAGAGTAATAAGCTTCTCAACTTGTAACTTCCACGTATCACCGTGGAGAACTCAAACCGATGCACCAAATGCAATGGCAAGGGCACACGGAGTGCCCAAGTCCTTCTCTCTCAAATCCCACCGAAGCAACTAATGCTAGGGAGGAAAAAGAGAGGAAGAACAAGAAGGAGAACACCAAGAACTCCAAGATCTAGATCCAAGGGGTTCCCCTCACATAGAGGAGAAAGTGATTGGTGGAAATGTGGATCTATATCTCCTCTCTCTTTTCCCTCAAAAACTAGCAAGAATCCATGGAGGGATTAAGATTTAGCAAGCTCGAAGAAGTTCAACAATGGGGGAAGAACACGAGCTAAAAGGTTAAGGTTCATTGGGGAAGAAGACCCCCTTTTATAGGTGGGGAAAAATCCAACCGTTATGGTCACAGCCCGCACCGAGCGGTACTACCGCTCCAAGGAGCGGTACTACCGCTAGGGCGGTAGTAGCCCTTTGAAACACAACAGTGAGGAGGCAAAAAAGCCAGAAGAACCGTCGGAGCGGTAGTACCGCTTGACCTCACGGTACTACCGCGTTGCGGTACTACTGCTAAGGGTAGCGGTACTACTGCTTGCGAGTGGTACTAAAAAATTACATCCGTGCCTACCACCGCTGGACTTGTGACGAGTTTTTGGTCCCGAGCGGAAGTAGCCACGGAAGTAGCCGTGGTAGTACTGCTCCAAGCGGTAGTACCGCTCCCAAGAGCGGTAGTAAAAAATTACATCCGCTTTTGCCCGCGGTAGTACCGCTGCAGCCTTTTCAGAACACCAAAACCGATACAACTTCTGCAAACGGACTCCGAATTCGACGAAACCAAGTTTGTTGGAAAGCTAGAGATAAGGGCTAACACAATCTTGATAGAAATACCAATAAGAAGCAAATTAGAAAAGGCCCAAAAGAAAATGGTGAGAACCCTTCCTCTGATAAGACCGGTAAAACCTCCAACATCGAAAACATCATAGAAGACGCATGCAAACTCTGTTTTCGATGAACTCAAGCTTGTCATCAAGATGACCATAAGCTCTAAGACTCACAAAGAGAACCAAACAAGAACCAACAAACATGATGCAAGGATGCAATGGTTTGAGCTCTCGACGAACGATACGATCAAGCTACTCACTTGAGAGCCCCCCTTGATAGTACGGCTATCGATCCTATAACCCGGTCTCCCAACTACCACCATGAGACCGGTAAAATAGAAAACCTATCAAGGGCAAACCTTTGCCTTGCACATGGTCCACTTGAGCTAGATGATGACGATCTTGACTCCCTCAAGTTGGACCACCTTTCTTGATTGCGTTGGCTCGACGAAGACTAGATGATTACTCCCCCATAGTCCACTATGGGTGAGCCACTCTTCGGCACATCTTGACAAGTCCATTGTCATCACAATGGACGGCAAGCTTCAAGCACTTGATCTCTTCGTGATGCTCCACTTGAACTTGCACACGGCAATCTTGATGACGATCACCACTTGATGTCATCCTCTCCATGGGTTTGGTGATATCTTCCTCTTGACGCAAGCCCATGAACACATACCTAACCCCACATAGAACTCTCACATAGACCATGGGTTAGTACACAAAGCACAATGGACAATGCTTACCATACCATGGGATCACTTGATCCCTCTCGGTACATCTTCTACGCTTTGTGAGTTGATCAGCTTGATTCACTCTTGACTTAGTCTTGATCAACCTAGAATCTTTCCAACTCTCTTCATTTGGATGATGTCTTGAAGGTAAACATGAATGATCACACAATCTTCTTCTTCAAGACATGCTTGCAATAAGCTCAACTCACACATGACCAATCTTTGGATAATTCCTTAATAGCACCTTGGTCAACACAAACTCTCCTTGAAACCAACACATGTACTCCAAGAAAAGCCTATGGACAAAACCTTCAAATATAACTCAAGGCAACCATTAGTCCATAGAGATTGTCGTCAATTACCAAAACCAAACATGGGGGCACCACATGTTCTTTCACCGTCCAATCTCTGAATCTTTATTGTCTTCTCTTCTACTTCCCGCCTTCCCCCCCACGCCGCCTCCCCGCACCGCGCCGCCTCGAGCCTTCCCGCACACGCCTTCCCACACCGCCTCTCCTGCCCGTGGCAATGCACTGACGTCTCCGCTGCCGTTTCCATCTTGGAGTTCGTCCAACCCCGGCATTCTCCCATGTTTAGGACTCCACCCCTATCTGATGGCGTGATGGGCTTCCTTGTGGTGCGCCGGCTCCCGCCTGCGAAGGTGCAGGCCACCGGGACAAGGAGGTGGCCATGGCCAAGTCCACAGTGCGAATGTCCTCCTTGTGTTGGAGTGCACGTCCGGCGAGGTCGGCGGTGAGGACTATGGTCGCTGCCAGATCGATGTTGGTCGGCCGTCTTGCCTATGTGTCTATGACGCCTTATTCCCGGCGATGACGACGGCGTAAGCTGCAAGAGCCATCTTAGGGGCGTTTGTTAGTGCGCCGCTCAAGCTGTGTTCTTCTTCACCGATAACCACATCCCGGATGATGTAGCATGGAAAGAACTGTGAGGCCCCTTTCTTGCTATTTTTATCGTTGCTTGATCTGATTGCATAATCCCAGGAAATAATTTCTTGATCTGATTGTGTGCAGATTTACTATTTTTATTATGAGTCCCATCTCTGCTATCATGTCTCTTCTGTAACAATCAAACGGCATGCCAATCCTTTCAGATTATGGAGTAGAAAATCTAGACTCATGAAATAGCTATGCCGCAAGACTAGATTATGCGGTACAAAACCTATACTCATGAAATCGCTCCACCTATGCTACAAGAATAGATAATTTCAGGAGCTATGATGCGGTGACGAAAGATATAATACAAAGATGGACATACCCTACGTGCCTGATGCGTTATCCTTTGGTAGACTATAAACCAGTTGCAATTTTCTATCCAGCAACATTTCAGATATTGATTATATTCTTATTTGCAGCTTTTCAGATTAAAGTTGGAAAGAATGTTGTTGTCCCTGCCTATTCAAAAGTGTCACTACCTGAGAAACCTTCAAATGAAGATAGTGATGAGGAATTTGAGTATGCTGACACCAATTATGTACTTACAGATAGTCCATGTAAGTATGCATGCCCTAAAATTTCTATTATTGTTCATACATGTCTTTTCAATTTATTCTTATGATGATTTGAACATGTATCACTCATGTTTTACTTAGCAAACTCGCTTTCTGTATTGCAGCCTTTTCCAGCACGAAGAGTAATGCCGACTACCCAATCATCATATCTGAACATCATGACTTAGGGGCATCTGAGGTATTCCTCTATTCTTAGTTTGGTGCAGTGAATTCTGCAATGCGTGCTTGGCGTTACTTTTGTTGTCATGGTTACATACATGCACCCTCCTGATACATTTGTCATGTCTTGATCTTATAATCATCTGTGGTTACTGTCTATGATATTGCTTAGGCAGGTACCTCTGGTGTCCTTGGTTACATATGGGCAAGTGGTGATACTGGGATTCAGGAGGACTGGAGGCAATCAGTTTCTCCGATTCCTAAAGAAAAACTTCAAGAGTTGCATCATCCTGTTTCTTTTGACGATGAAGAAGGATCAGAAGTAGACTTGAACAACCATCCATCTGAAGCAGACCGTGACCATGATTCTGAGATCAGCGTGGTTGAGGATGATGATTATACTAAGTTTGAGAAACAGGTTAGTAACATATAATTGGGATGCTCATACTCCTTTAGTTTTCACATTGCTGATTGGTTTACCCTACTTAGATCAAAGAGATATTCCAAGAGGCACTTGATGGGGTTCATCCAGATAATTTTATACAAATCAATGCGTTCAGGCGTAAATTTCTGCATATTTTGAGTTGAGGCAAAAAGGAAGTTATAGGATATGTTTGTAGCTTTCCAACAGTATCGTATTTGAGTTTGGTCAGTGGCGCAAGAGTTGCACCCGAAATAAGTTTATGTCTGAATTTATTTCATAGTGATTGTTATTTGTTTTGCAGATATAAGCCATGAGGATGTCATAATTAAATTACAGCTACAACATGAAATTTGTAGTTGTAGATAACTATATTGGTATCTTTCGTTGTGTTTGGTCAAGCAGAATTAAAGAGATGGAGACATCATTGAGGAAACAATAAGTAAACAGATTAAGGTAGAAGAAATTCTTTATAGTATTAATTGTTAAAAAATAAATTTATTGATGACTATGATTACTATAGTGATTCCAACATTGTGCTCGCCTTGCTAAACACTGTGAAGCAAAGGAAAGCCACAAGACTAGATGTTCCCCTCAACCTGAAGATGTGAAGTACACTGCCGCTCCCGGTATATGTGTTACTTCCGCTGGATGATGCTCCATTGCCGTTGTTGCCTGATCCCTCCCAACTGCCGTTCTCTTGTTGCTCGATGAAGTTGGTCATGCTGCTAGCTTTGCATGCTATGGAGTCTCTATCTCATCTTTGATAAATTCAGTTTTGGTCTATACACGTGTTTGTATCGGCCAGGTCCAAGATCTGGCTGATGATATTGTTTTGACTAATAATGATCTAATTATGCATACCTTTTTGGGCATATATGTATGTCAGTATACATTATTAAGTACTGGGCAAAAGAGGGGGGATTTATTATATCTCGGTGTGGACCATCGTCTTTTAACTGAATCTATATGTTTGTTCAATCGAATTTAGATTTTTTATATCTCCAAGATGCACCTCTAGTCCTGGTTGATTAACCGCGACCTCGGCCACTCAGATCCACGGCCATCACGTGATACCATGAGGCTCTCTAAGATAATATTTTTGAAACTGAATATTATTATACCATACTGCAATGGACCAAATGGATAAAGAATCATAAGATCTTGAAAAGAAACACCCACATCAGTATATTTTACCATGGCACAATTGCAGATCATCTGCTACTTCTTTTTACACAGGAATAATTCAGAATATACCATACTGCAAATTACAAAAAAAATATTGGAGACCCTATAAAAGGTTACCTGATGTTCATCAGTCCTGCTAGAGCTTCGACTTAGCCTAATAGGGGTAACGCCATTGAAATGATCATCAAAAAGAAAAAGTGCAAGCTTCTTGTTCACTGTAGTTTTGTGCAAGACTGCTGAACTAATGAACTTAATAAACTAGAGAATACCTCGCACGTTGCTACGTGAATCGATTGCAATATATTTTAGTGATTTGATTGTACGAAGCTTTCATCATTGAATTACTAATATATGAACTAAAGCTGAAAATAAATATTATATATTGTATGTGATTATTGTGTAGTCAAAAAATATTTTGAATATAGGTGGTACAACGTAATAGAAAAAAATTATGCATGTTGAGTGGACTTTTGATGAGGTGGCATGTGTGGTGAGATGAAAGGTGTGCATGAGGTCAACTAATAATGATTTTTTTCTCTCATGCATCTAGTGGTGGGCCTTTGATGATGTGGCATGTGTGCATGTTGAGATAAATAGTATAGTGGGGATCAACTTCTAATGTATATAGGATTATTTCTTAGGCTAGAACCCACTTATGAAGGATACAATAGGTTTCGGTAGAGGAACTGACCGCTCAGAAGAATGACCCGAAGTGTAAGAAGAAGGAAAAAGCGTGGAAGCGTATGCCTTCCTGGCAGGGACGCATTCGTGTTAAATGCACAGAGGATCAAGTACATCATGCGGAGGTTGTTGCCAGACTTTGCCCCTACTCCAAGCTATACAAGAGAAGGCTAATCCTATGCTAACATCCTGCGCTATCTTTTTACAGCTCACGCATACAATATACGTGACAGCATGTCACGTTTACACAACTACTAGCCTACCTTTTAACATCCTCCCTTAATCTTAACGTATCAAGGTTTAGATTATTTTTGAAGGCTTGTAGTTGTCTGACTTGAAGGGGCTAGGTGAATCCATCTGCAACTTGGTCTCCTGTTGGAATAAATCGAATGTCCAACAATTTTTGTGCAACTCTTTCTCGGACGAAATGATAGTCAATCTCTATGTGTTTTGTTTTTGCGTGAAACATGGGATTTGCAGAAAGGCATATTGCCACAAGATTGTCACACCATAAACATGACATGTGTGATCTTCCAATACCCAACTCATCGAGTAGAGTTTCTATCCACATTACCTCAGCAGTTGCATTTGCCAGAGATTTATACTCTGCTTCAGTGTTAGAGCGTGAGACTGTGACCTGTTTCTTTGCGTTCCAGGATACAAGATTTGATCCAAAGAAGATTGCAAAACCTCCAATTGCTCTCCTGTCATCTGGACATCCAGCCCAATCTGCATCAGAAAATGTACTTACTGCTGTTGAAGGAGACTTACATATCTTGAGACCTATTTCAGCACTCCCTTGGATATATCTTATTATTCTCTTTACAGCTGTCCAATGCAGAGAAGTAGGAGCATGCAAAAATTGACAGACCTTATAATTAGCGAAAGATATGTCAGGTCTTGTCAATGTTAGATACTGTAATGCGGCAACTGTACTCCTGTATTTAGTCCCTTCTTCTCGACTTAACAGTTAGGCCAACTCCAATGGGCGACCCCAAACAGACGTCTATTCCTTTGTCCGTTTGGTTCGGGCAAAGGGGCGCGGTCTAGCCTCTTTTGCGGACGCATAGGCAGTGCGTCCAATGCGGCTGACGCATTTGGTCCGCCCGGTCGGAAGGCCAAATGTAGAAATTTTTTGTTCTTAATATTGTATATAGTTTCACAACAGAATAAAAAACACCTATTTTTACTCCTAATGTCTCAGTTGGTAGGGTAGTCGGTTATTTTTCGTCTCCCACTTTCGTCCGATTTTTCCCGTCTAGTTTTTTTCCATCTCACCTCTCACCACCCCTTTTCTACCAGTTTATTTTCCTCTGCACTCTTTCCTTGTAAACCAACACTTTCCTAAGGTAGAAAAGATCACAAGTCTAACTTTTCTAACTTACCTAAATCAACCGATTCCTCCCATCAATGCAATTTATTTTAGGAAATAAAATAACGAATTTTAAGGAACCAAATAACGGAATTTAAGGAAAAATCCGATTGACTACTTGACTGATATATATCCGAACCTTCCTTCTCCAAAAAAAATCAATCAATAGTTATGAAGAGAGTGATGACTTAGCTTTTCTTCTTCCATCCTTCCCGTCCAATCTCTGAATCTTTATTGTCTTCTCTTCTACTTCCCGCCTTCCCCCACGCCGCCTCCCCGCACCGCGCCGCCTCTAGCCGTCCCCCACGCGCCTTCCCACACCGCCTCTCCTGCCCGTGGCAATGCACTGACGTCTCCGCTGCCGTTTCCATCCTGGAGTTCGTCCAACCTCGGCATTCTCCCCTGTTTAGGACTCCACCCCTATCTGATGGCGTGATGGGCTTCCTTGTGGTGCGCCGGCTCCCGCATGCGAAGGTGCAGGCCACCGGGACAAGAAGGTGGCCATGG
This sequence comes from Aegilops tauschii subsp. strangulata, assembly GCF_002575655.3. NCBI lineage: Eukaryota > Viridiplantae > Streptophyta > Magnoliopsida > Poales > Poaceae > Aegilops > Aegilops tauschii. Next base: position 9,761,074 of record NC_053039.3, read on the forward strand.
CCAACTCCACAGTGCGAATGTCCTCCTTGTGTTGGAGTGCACGTCCGGCGAGGTCGGCGGTGAGGACTTTGGTCGCTGCCAGATCGATGTTGGTCGGCCGTCCTGCCTACGTGTCTATGACGCCTTATTCCCGGCGATGACGACGGCGTAGGCTGCGAGAGCCATCTTAGGGGCGTTCGCGAGTGCGCCGCTCAAGCTGCGTTCTTCTTCACCGATAACCACACCCCGGATGATGTAGCATGGAAAGAACTGTGAGGCCCCTTTCTTGCTATTTTTCTCGTTGCTTGATCTGATTGCATAATCCCAGGAAATAATTTCTTGGTCTGATTGTGTGCAGATTTACTTTTTATTATTATGAGTGCCATCTCTGCTATCATGTCTCTTCTGTAACAATCAAACGGCATGCCAATCCTTTCAGATTATGGAGTAGAAAATCTAGACTCATGAAATACGCTCCAGCTATGCCGCAAGACTAGATTATGCGGTACAAAACCTACTCATGAAATACGCTCCAGCTATGCTACAAGAATAGATAATTTCAGGAGCTATGATGCGGTGACCAAAGATATAATACAAAGATGGACATACCCTACGTGCCTGATGCGTTATCCTTTGGTAACTTTGTAATGAAACTTCACACGCATGGAATTTAAGGCATAAGGTATGCGTAGTTGCATACTATAAGGAGCCGCAATAAAGATTTATTTCTGTACCTCGTTTGATATCGTTCCTTGATTCATTATTCAAAATCTAGATGAATTTATCAAATCAATATGTTTAATTTGGAGTGAAGAATATTAATTCATAGTATTATTAAAATGCTTTGTTTAAGGTACATGGACTGTTTAATCTGTGATTTTTGGGCATGAATTTTTGCCTGTCATTTAGGTCTATAGGTATGTAATATTTGATTCTTGTAAATAATATAACAACACTTTTTCATATATATATATATATATATATATATATATATATATATATATATATATATATAGGATAATGTCATAATTGAAGATGTGTGCAAAGTGACTAACTCCTTAGTCCATGATGATGTTTATCTAAGGACAGGGGCAATTGTTGAGCCTGGCTGCATATTGTCATTTAAGGTATGTTGCTATATATTACATTTCTATGCTATTCACTTTTTCTATAGGAGCAGACTATAAACCAGTTGCAATTTTCTATCCAGCAACATTTCAGATATTGATTACATTCATATTTGCATCTTTTCAGATTAAAGTTGGAAAGAATGTTGTTGTCCCTGCCTATTCAAAAGTGTCACTACCTGAGAAGCCTTCAAATGAAGATAGTGATGAGGAATTTGAGTATGCTGACACCAATTATGTAGTTACAGATAGTCCATGTAACTATGCATGCCCTAAAATTTCTATTATTGTTCATACATGTCTTTTCAATTTATTCTTATGATGATTTGAACATGTATCACTCATGTTTTACTTAGCAAACTCGCTTTCTGTATTGCAGCCTTTTCCAGCACGAAGAGTAATGCCGACTACCCAATCATCATATCTGAACATCATGACTTAGGGGCATCTGAGGTATTCCTCTATTCTTAGTTTGGTGCAGTGAATTCTGCAATGCGTGCTTGGCGTTACTTTTGTTGTCATGGTTACATACATGCACCCTCCTGATACATTTGTCATGTCTTGATCTTATAATCATCTACGGTTACTGTCTATGATATTGCTTAGGCAGGTACCTCTGGTGTCCTTGGTTACATATGGGCAAGTGGTGATACTGGGATTCAGGAGGACTGGAGGCAATCAGTTTCTCCGATTCCTAAAGAAAAAATTCAAGAGTTGCATCATCCTGTTTCTTTTGACGATGAAGAAGGATCAGAAGAAGACTTGAACAACCGTCCATCTGAAGCAGACCGTGACAATGATTCTGAGATCAGCGTGGTTGAGGATGATGATTATACTAAGAGCAACTCTAGCAGACCCTGCAAAACGCCCCGGCCCGCAAAATAACCGCCAAATTGCGGGTCGGGGCCGAAAAATCTGCACGAGCAGACCCCGCGAAACGCCCCGGCCCGCAAAAAATTTTGCGGGGCGCGGCAAATCTTCTCCCCCAACCTCTATCTTCACGGGCTAGGAGGCCGACCCGAGCTCAACCCCCATCCGGCGCGAGATTTGGCGGGAAGGACATTTCCGCGCCCCCTTTCCCGCTTCCCGCACCCTCCGTCACCATTGCCCCCCCCGAAAGCTCCGGCTGCTCCTCCCCGGCCGTCCCTCGCCGGCATGGATGACCCCATGCTGCCCACCGTCACTGTCGAGGTCGCGCATGCCCCTTCCCCTCGGGCGGATCTCGTCGCCGGCCATGTAGGCCCCGCCGGCGTCGCCCAAGCACAGGCCACGCCTGCCCGCAAGCGGCAGGGCAACGTTCTTGTGCAAGGCGGGAATCCGGCTGCCCCCGCCGCGATGGCCCGCGCTCCGGGCGGCAATGCCGCTGTGTGATCCCGGCCGGCGGCGGAGAAGGCCGGCAAGGCCGCGGGCGCAAAGCGGAGGAAGGTTCCGACTTCAAGGAACAAATCTTCTTCAACCTCTCACTCCACACCCCCCCCTGCAAGGAGGTGCTCCAGCGATGCCGTTCAACGGTGCCGCTCCCCCCGCGAGCGAGGTGTTCGACGAAATGGCCGGAAGGTATATCTCTTTGGACTTTGGTGATTCTCTTTCATTTTCGCCATTGTTTTTCAATAGCTCGTGACTTGTTATCGTTCGGTATAGCGGTGGTTCGAACAATGCAACAACCGAGTTCGTGAACTTGTTGGACACGAACGCGGTTGACATTGATCAAGCCCCCTTCGAACCTTTCGACTACAATGAAACAGAGTGCGGCGTGGACGACCATGATTGTGCGGACGACTTGGCTGAGATCGAAGCGGAAGCGTTTGAGAATTCACAAGAAAAATCTGGGAAAAGCCAAAGATCGAAGAACTACACCATCTTGGAAGATCAAGCTTTGATCAAAGCATGGAGTGCGGTGTCTCTTGATGCATGCACGGGTACTAATCAAACCGCCAAGAGATATTGGCAAAGGATCGAAGATCAATACTTCCGCATTATGAAAAACTACCCCAACAAGACTCCACGCACATTTCGGTCGCTTCAAGGTCGTTGGGAGAACATCAAGCCTATGTGCAGCCGTTGGGCAGCTTGCTTGGAGCAGGTACGCAATGCACCTCCAAGTGGCACCGTGGAGTCTGACTATGTGAGTTTGCTTTGCCTTTGTTCAAGTTGTGCATCATCATTATGTATCATGAAAAATGATTGCAACATCTTGTTCGCATTGTGTAGGACAAGATTGCTCAACATAGATACAAGGACATGGAAGCTTCGGAAGGCAGATTCTTCAAATTAGAGCATTGTTGGGAGTTGCTCCAAAAGTGCGACAAGTGGAAGTTGATCGACAAAGAGTCCCCACCAAAGAGAGGCTCACTTACAAACATGGATGAAGATGAGGATGATGATGGCCCAAGAAATTTGAACAAGCCCGATGGCGACAAGAAGACTAGAGAGAAGATAAAGAGAGAGCAAGAAGCATCGAGCTTGAGGGAGAAGATTGATGCCATGGTGCTGTCGGGGAACGTAGTAATTTCAAAAATTTTCTACGCACACGCAAGATCATGGTGATGCATAGCAACGAGAGGGGAGAGTGTGTCCACGTACCCTCATAGACCGTAAGCGGAAGCGTTAGCACAACGTGGTTGATGTAGTCGTACGTCTTCACGATCTGACCGATCAAGTACCGAACACACGGCACCTCCGGGTTCAGCACACGTTCAACTCGATGACGTCCCTTGAACTCCGATCCAGCCGAGCTTTGAGGGAGAGTTCCGTCAGCACGACGACGTGGTGACGATGATGATGTTCTACCGACGCAGGGCTTCGCCTAAGCACCGCTACGATATTATCGAGGTGGATTATGGTGGAGGGGGGCACCACACACGGCTAAGAGATCCAAGGGATCAATTGTTGTGTCTCTAGGGTGCCCCCTGCCCCGTATATAAAGGAGCAAGGGGGGAGGTGCGGCCGGCCAGGAGGGGGCGCGCCAGGAGGAGTCCTACTCCCATCGGGAGTAGGACTCCCTCCCTTTTCCTTGTTCGATTAGGAGAAGAGGGGGAAAGAGGTGGAGGAGAAGAAGGAAAGGGGGGGGGGGCGCCGCCCCCCTCTCCTTTTCCTATTCGGACTAGGGGGGAGGGGCGCGCGGCCCTGCCCTGGCCGCCTCTCCTCTTCTCCACTAAGGCCCACTATGGCCCATTAACCCCCGGGGGGTTCCGGTAACCCCTCCGGTACTCCGGTAAAATCCCGATTTCACCCGGAACACTTCCGATATCCAAATATAGGCTTCCAATATATCAATCTTCATGTCTCGACCATTTCGAGACTCCTCGTCATGTCCGTGATCACATCCGGGACTCCGAACAACCTTCGGTACATCAAAACATATAAACTCATAATATAACCATCATCGAACTTTAAGCGTGCGGACCCTACGGGCTCGAGAACTATGTAGACATGAGCGAGACACGTTTCTGGCCAATAACCAATAGCGGAACCTGGATGCTCATATTGGCTCCCACATATTCTACGAAGATCTTTATCGGTCAAACCGCATAACAACATACATTGTTCCCTTTGTCATCGGTATGCTACTTGCCCGAGATTCGATCGTCGGTATCTCAATACCTAGTTAATTCTCGTTACCGGCAAGTCTCTTTACTCGTTTCGTAATACATCATCCCGCAACTAACTTATTAGTTGCAATGCTTGCAAGGCTTATAGTGATGTGCATTACCGAGTGGGCCCAGGGATACCTCTCCGACAATCGGAGTGACAAATCCTAATCTCGAAATACGTCAACCAAACAAGTACCTTCGGAGACACCTGTAGAGCACCTTTATAATCACCCAGTTACGTTGTGACGTTTGGTAGCACACAAAGTGTTCCTCCGGTAAACGGGAGTTGCATAATCTCATAGTCATAGGAACATGTATAAGTCATGAAGAAACCAAAAGCAACATACTAAACGATCGAGTGCTAAGCTAACGAAATGGGTCAAGTCAATCACATCATTCTCCTAATGATGTGATCCCGTTAATCAAATGACAACCCATGTCAATGGCTAGGAAACATAACCATCTTTGATCAACGAGCTAGTCAAGTAGAGGCATACTAGTGACACTCAGTTTGTCTATGTATTCACACATGTATCATGTTTCCGGTTAATACAATTCTAGCATGAATAATAAACATTTATCATGATATAAGGAAATAAATAATAACTTTATTATTGCCTCTAGGGCATATTTCCTTCAGGTGCAATCAAACGAGTTAATGTTGTTGAAGTCGTTGGAGATCAAGAAAGAGTTGGCCGAAAAGACGGCAAAAGAGAAGCAAGAAAAATGGAAAATGCTCAAGGAAGAGGGGCTGCGCAGAGCTGCCATTGAGGAGAGAAAAGTACGCGCCTCCGAAAACAAATCGCTGTCATTGTTGCTCGCCGAAGAGAACAAGATCATGTCAATGAACCGCAATGACATGGACGACGTCACCAAAACATGGCATGATATGGCAAGGAGAGAGATCTTGAAGAGGAGAATGGTCGCCTCGGCCGGTCCGTCTGCCAGTTCCGGTGATGTTTTCTCTCCTCCATACGGTGGCAGTGTGGATGATTTCGGTGCGGGAGTTGGAACAAGCGACGGAGGTGGCTACGGTGGCGCCGATGAACTTCAAGATGGACTCCATGGCGCCGAGTGAAGATCGACCCCCAAGATGATGCCGGACATGGGCGCATACCTTTGCATGCCCTCTTTTGCGTAATGAACTTCGCTTTTATTCGTGTGCAAACTGTTTATGTCATTTGAATTTGAACTTGTTTGTGCCCTATGACAAATTTCAGATTTGCAGTTTTTCTGTTTGCGGGTCGTTGCGCTCTTGCCCGAGCAAAACCCGCATAGCCGACCCGTAAAAAAGCATATTCCGTGAATATACTCTTTTTGCGCGAACTGCAAACGCGTTTTGCGGGGTCTGCTAGAGTTGCTCTAAGTTTGAGAAACATGTTAGTAACATATAATTGGGATGCTCATACTCCTTTTGTTTTCACATTGCTGATTGGTTTACCCTACTTAGATCAAAGAGATATTCCAAGAGGCACTTGATGGGGTTCATCCAGATAATTTTATACAAATCAATGCGTTCAGGCGTAAATTTCTGCATATTTTGAGTTGAGGAAAAAAGGAAGTTATAGGATATGTTTGTAGCTTTCCAACAGTATCGTATTTGAGTTTGGTCAGTGGCGCAAGAGTTGCACCCGAAATAAGTTTATGTCTGAATTTATTTCATAGTGATTGTTATTTGTTTTGAAGATATAAGCCATGAGGATGTCATAATTAAATTACAGCTACAACATGAAATTTGTAGTTGTAGATAACTATATTGGTATCTTTTGTTGTGTTTGGTCAAGCAGAATTAAAGAGATGGAGACATCATTGAGGAAACAATAGGTAAACAGATTAAGGTAGAACAAATTCTTTATAGTATTAGTTGTTAAAAAATAAATTTATTGATGACTATGATTACTATAGTGATTCCAACATTGTGCTCGCCTTGCTAAACACTGTGAAGCAAAGGAAAGCCACAAGACTAGATGTTCCCCTCAACCTGAAGATGTGAAGTACACTGCCGCTCCCGGTATATGTGTTACTTCCGCTGGATGATGCTCCATTGCCGTTGTTGCCTGATCCCTCCCAACTGCCGTTCTCTTGTTGCTCGATGAAGTTGGTCATGCTGCTAGCTTTGCATGCTATGGAGTCTCTATCTCATCTTTGATAAATTCAGTTTTGGTCTATACACGTGTTTGTATCGGCCAGGTCCAAGATCTGGCTGATGATATTGTTTTGACTAATAATGATCTAATTATGCATACCTTTTTGGGCATATATGTATGTCAGTATACATTATTAAGTACTGGGCAAAAGAGGGGGGATTTATTATATCTCGGTGTGGACCATCGTCTTTTAACTGAATCTATATGTTTGTTCAATCGAATTTAGATTTTTTTGATTTAGCCTGTACTAGCTAGCTTGTGATTTCCTATGTTGTAAACTGTAACTAATTCTCCTTTTCCATAGCTTTTCTTTTTCAGTGGTAACGCACGAGCATGCCGCCGTTATGATAGAGCCCGAGATGAAGGTTGGGTTCAGTATAGAACTAGGAGGTACTAGCACTATGATGGGAAGGCGGTTGTCATCCCTTGCCCCTGGCCTGCCACGCCGGCGTCGATCACTGGCTCACTTACAACACGAGTTAATGGATTTCATGATAAAAGTGAGGGTTGAGAGTGAGCGGGATGGGGGTTGGGGTTTGTCGGTTCAGTTACGGTTGTCTAAGCGAAATAATTTATCTACTTTAGAAAAAGCGGCAAATTACATTTCATTAGAGATGGTTTTGCGGCAAACTGCATTAGCGAGCGGTTGATATAATTTTTCATCAAGTCGTAAATTGTTTTTTGATTAGGATAGAAGGGTAAATGCATTAATCGGTTGCTCCAGAAGTTAATAACATATATATTTCTGGTTAGGATAGAAGGGTAAATATATCGGTTAGTTGTTTCAAGAGTTAACAATGAACATGGTGGCGTATCAGTTGCCTGCCCAATAACGGACATCATATTTCTGTTTTGTGGTAAAACATAATATTTAACTGCATGTTACAACGTGTCAATGACTCAGGAGCCATCAGATATGCCTTCTTGGCTTGGGGGCGTCACGGTCGGCACACACCTTCTCTTTGATGGCGGTGGCCGATCGACATGAACAAGGTGGGGAGGGAGGGAGGGGTTCAGCGAGGAGAGTGGGAGATTGGTGGGGGAGTCCTCCTTGGTCTTCATACGGTATGAAGGAGAGAGGACGCCGTGAGAAGGTTAGGTGGGCATCATTCAGTTTGACAGGAGAAGGCCCTAGCAAGAAATATCCCACTACGACGGGAAAACAAGTAGGAGGGGAGAGTTCAACAGGAAAAGGAAAGAGTGTGTCGTGGGGTGTGATTTTTGTGTTGGGACCGCATGTTGAAGATACATGACGGATAGTCTGGACAACCACATTTCTCCCTCACAAATGGATTGGGTTTGAGGGAGCTCGAACTGTCCAAACGGTTGAAATTTGGGGAACCCACTGGGCGCCCCTTTGATATCCAAACAAATAATCTTCTCAAGTTCCAAGACGACCTTAATCATTTATTTGATTTATTTGAATGTCTTGTAGCCCATAGCAACGCGCGGGCATTCTACTAGTTGCATATAGTTTACAACAAAATAAATTACATAGTGTCATAATAATAAATAATTTAAATTCTGCATAAAAACACAAAGATTGCAATTAAATCCGATTTGTGTCTGATTCACATCAAATAGACGTGGCCGGACGAGGAGTTGGCCATAGTTCAACATTATCTAATCCTTATCCGTAAACAGAGTATAATTGAATACTAAAAAAACTAGTTCAGCATGCTAACACGTTCGTGATGGACTCAGAAGATTTTTATCCTCAACATGAACTAGCTAGCTAACACACGTCTGCTTGTCTAGTCTAACTCGAGTGTCGTATGTATAACTCTGTCGTCACAACGTTATCTCCTCAGTTATGGTTTGAGTTTCTCGCCGCAGACCAACCCGACCTCCCCCCCTAGGACACGCCGGGACCCTCAGCACGATCGGCCTCCTGTTGATCTTGGATCCCATCATGTTTTTTTTTCCGGGTAAAAACTTATATTACTCAAGCATCAACCGTACAATCCTTCTTACATAACTCAATGACTTCTTGGAGGCCAGAGCCCAACCAAACTACGGTTCTACTACCAGTTTTAGCAAATTTAGCTAGGAAATCACTTACACAGTTTTGACCACGATTAATATGAGTAATACGAGTCATACGAAGAGACTTCAAATGCATGATCTCCTGCACCAGCGCCGCATAAACAGACCTGTTCATGCCACTGTCATTCAACATGTTCACCGCTAGTATCGAATCCATCTCAATGCAGATTGGGAGATCCAAACGTTGATGTTCTTGGATTTCATGAGCCTTTGATGGGTCTTACATGCATGTGTGAGCCTTCCTCATAGATGTTTTCTATTGATGATACATATATGTGGCAGGTCTCGCCTTTCTTTTTCTGCCTTGACTTGTTTGATTCTTGCAATTCGAGAACCTATATAAGTCGCTAGTATTTTGATCTAAAAGAGCAGGATGGGACTATTAATTACGAGACGAGTCCAAAATTTTAGCACATGAAGCTACTTTTTTAGCAGCCCATAAAGATATTTAAATTTTGGAACATTTTTTTGACTTACGAAGCAACCGGAAAGACAAAGCATGGGAAAGTAAGGACGTACAAATACATGCAAGGATACATAATTAATTGTTGCTACCGTCGGCGTGAGCGGGGCAGCGATGGCGGCGAAGGGGTCACTTTTTTTTTTTATGAAATCTCCTCCTCGACGTCGTCGTCGGCGGTGGGCACCGGCTCCTTTGGGTTCTCCTCGAAGCTCTTGGCTTGCTCCAGGTAGGCGGTCATGCGCGGCGTCGCATAGAGGGAGATGACCTCCCCCTCGTCACCCCTCGCGGCGGTGCGCTGGCGGCCGTGAGACGTGACGGTGGCGAGGGCGTAGGGGTGTCCCCGCTCGTTGTACAGCTCCTGCGACTCCATGAAGGTGAGCAGCTGCAGCAGCTCGGTGCGGAGCGCGTTGACCATGTTCTCCCCGTCATCCAGCAGCACGATGTCCTCCATCGCGTTCTGCGCGTCCACGATCTTCTCCCGCGCCTCCTCCAGCCTCTCGGCCTCCGCCAGGAGGCTCGCGGCGTTGATGGTGTCGGCGTGCAGCCGGCGCACCTCCTCGGCCAACATGGAGCGGTTCTCGACAGCACCGGCGTCGGCGGGAGAGCTTGGGTTCGGGGTGCGCACAATCAGGATGGCCTCGAGAGACTGGCGCGTCTTCTGGCCAGCGTAGCTGTGCCGCGCCTCGGCCAAGGTGGCGTCGTACTCCTCGGTCTCGTCACTGTCCCTGAGCGTGAAGTTGACGGCCACCTTGCGGGCTTCGCCGCTGAAGAGGCTGCCGAACTTGATGGTGATGAGGCCGCTCTTGTCGTCGGTGATCGTTGTGTAGTCCGTGCCCGGGGCCACGGTCATCTTCTCCAGGTCGCCGTCGGCGGTGTTGGGCTCGAGCGTGAGCTGCACGTCCTGCGCCACCACCGTGAGCAGGCCGCCGAGCAGCTGCGAAAAGGGCGCGCTGAGGTTGGTCCCGTCCGGCACCGCGCTGTACGTCCCGCCTGTGGACTTGTTGGCCAGGTCGCTCAGCAGCTTGTGGTCCGTGCCGGCGCCGAAACCAAAGGTGTAGACGGCCACTTCGCCGGGGTCGACTTCCCTGGGGTCGCCGGAGGTCGTCTGCCTGTCGGACATGAGGAAGACGTTGGCGGTGCGGGATTCGGTGTGGACGCGGCCGCGGAGGACGGCCAGCCCCAGCTCGAGACCGGCCATTATGTCGGTCCCGCCACCGTTCTGCAGGCCGTCGACGACGGCCTTGAGGTCGGTCTGGGCAGCCTGCGTCATGCAGCGCAGTGGGGTGAGCCTGCGGGCGGTGCTGTCGAAGGTGACGATGGAGAGGCGGTCCACGGGGGTGAGCTTCATGATGACGAACTGCAGGGCCTTCTTCACGCTCTCGATCTTGTGCCCGCTCACGTCCAGCACCGCCACCAGGTCCAGCCCCTCCCTCATGGCGGCGGAGGATGTGGCCCTGATCTCCACCATCGCCGTCAATGTGTCCTTGGTCAGCCCCACATCTTTCCTGTTGTACGCCGGAATTGCCATGGTCACCAGCCCATCTTTGCTACCTGCACAAGTGCACATGGCATATAATCCTCGATCGATAACTCCATTCCCTTGAAGAATCAACTACATATATTGAGTTGAAATATTCATGCTTGCATTCAGAATACTTAAGCTAGCTAGCTCTACCTGCATTCGGAGAAGGAGGCTTCTCATCGTCTCCGAATGACGCCATCCCGCCTGGTCCTGCTAAGGTCGCTAAGAAGGCAGAGAGCACAGCACACCTTCTGTATGTCTGTCTGTCTGTCGCTCGTCTGTCTGAGTGATCGATAGATGGGCAGGGATACCTCTATATATATACACATCCAACAACAAGATAGCTAGCAACATTCAAAAACAACAAGATAGCTATGTACTCCCTCCGTCCGGAAATACTTGTCGGAGGAATGGATGCATCTAGACATATCTTAGTTCTAGGTACATCCATTTTTATCTATTTCTTCGACAAGTACTTTCGGATGGAGGGAGTACTAGATAGGAGAGGGAAAGTAATTTTGGCAAGTGGACTTTGAAACAGTTTGTCAAATACTAAAATGTGCTCAATTTTTCATAGAAATTTTAGCTTAGGTGAACTGGGTTGTTAGAATACTTTATTTTTTAAAAACGTTTTACCCTTTTAAATCGTACTGATATTTATAAAACTGTCCAAACATACAAACGGCTAAGGAAAATGTGCTCAAAATTATGCCCTTTTTTTTTACTACTTACCCCTCGAATCCAGGGTATATATTAAAAGGAATCCCCTGAAGTTGTAGTTTTTGTTTGCAAAAGACCTAAAACATCTTTACTGGTGAAACTTCGTCATACATACATGATGTTCAAGGGCGTGCAAAAAAGATCCTGGGATCAATACACTTTGTATGGACGGTTTACTAGTCAAAGAAGTGTGGCCTGGGAGAAAGTTAGAAATTAAATTACTTTGAAATGGAGGCAGTGGATGTTTATAAGCTTAAACTACTGTTAAATATTGCAAGAATAAGAATATTCCATGCGAGCAGGCAAGGCGACCTAGTGCGGCCAGACCAGCTGGGAGCGGTCGCCGGGTCCGGTTCGGTGCACCACAGATTAGCCGGTTCACGTTGTATGAAAACAAGAAACATAACAAACGAAAATTGAAAACCGATGATGTGGCATGCCAAATCAGCACCAAATTGGTATGAATAGTAAATTTGGGGGCAATTTGTGTCCAGGGGTGGGGGGGGGGGGTGGGGGTGGATGTGGAAGGAATCTTTAAATTAGTGGTAAAAATTTGACAGAAACCCGATTTGTGATGTTCTCTGTCACAAGTGCATATTTTGGGGGTAAAAAGTGGAATTTACTCTAATTGCAATAATAAGAATATTCCATGTGAAATATTAGTACGGATATGGTTATTATGAAATTATTTGATGCTATTCTATTGGCACTAAACAAAAAGTGCAGACAGTAGACTACATAAATAAAATCCATCACAAATTAGTTACATAGCCAAGGATGTGTACATGGAAATCACGGTGCCTAGATTAGATATATTGAACCTACATCTTTCTGAATTATATTAGCAACGAAAGACAATTTTCATATTCCTACAACACAGGTTGGGGGTTGATTTCCAATAAAATGTGCAGCTCACATCAGTGGCAGAGACAGGATTGGAGCAAGCCGGGCCCAATTTACCTTCAGCACGAGGGGAAAACTTAGTGTCCATAAGACTAAAACTATCTCAAAAAAATACCCCGTACAAAAATATACAAAACTAGCGGAATTGCACAATAAGTTTAGAATTTAAACTCAACGCTTCACGATACAACAAAATAGACAAAACATGACAAAAACTACAAAGAACATTATGAGATTAAAAAAGAGTACCAAATTAATGGTTTGCTTCATCGGTGTCTTGATTCCGTAGAGCTGAAAGCCCGGGTGTACACACTTCCGTCTCGGGCACTAATGAAAAATATCTCTTCATATTGTATTTCTACAACATGAAATGAAATTGACACAAAAGTGAATCACTCTTTAGTTCAACAATACATACAGCTGGTTCATTCACACACACACAATTCTTTCAATTAAAATTTAGCTCAGTTTGACATTACACAGAACATTAGAATAGTAGACAATACACAACAAACTACGGAGGATATCGATTAACTTGTAAAGAAAGAAACCGTCATCTGATTTTTAGTTGATTTTAGATGCAAGATAGACTAGTGTTTTATTGGTCCAGTTGTACTAGTCTGCAAATGCCTGGTTCACATTGACATTTCTTTCGGTGTAAATAAAATGACTAGGGATGCTAGGGAGGAGGGTGGCCGCTCGCGGACGGCGAGACATGAGCATTGGAGGTTGCGAGCTAGGTCATGCCTTGGTCGTGCCCGTGTGTTCAGTGGTGGAGAGCTAGGTGGACATGGAAATGTACAAGATCGTTTGCTAGCTGTTCCCAACCAGTTCACTTGTCCTGTTTGGTTGTGCTGGGCTGCCTGAACCCCGGGCCCATACAAAAATCTATGTAAGTACTCCCTCTGGTCCTTTTTAGTTTGTATATAAGTTTTCCGAAGTCAAAGTATCTCTACTTTGACCAAACTTATAAAAAATATCAATATTTACAATGCCAAATCAATATTGTTAGATTCATTATGAAATGTAGTTTCATAGTATATATATTTGGTATCGTAGACATTCAAATTCTGTCAAATTTACAAAGTGTGACTTGATACAAATCTAATATGCGAAGTAGAAAGGACCAGAGGGAGTATAAGTAATAGCTGGGCGAAAAAACCTACGCCCAAGGATCAGGTCCAGGGCGTGGCTCCACCGCTGCCTCCCATTACAATTGTCCACTAGCTATTGCCTAACATTTTTAGTTAACAGAACAATCATGGATTAATAAAAGGGAAGTTTGGTGTAGGTAACCTGAATTTTCTATATATACGATGAATTGTAGGAAAGAGTAATTTGTACCAAGTCCTACACATGGGAATTAGTTAGTACTAGAAGGGTTGGGCGCGCTTTGCTTCGCCGTTGGTGTTGTTGGGTTTCTTAAAAGAATTACTTCTCTGTTTCAAAATATAATGTGTATTACTTTTTTGAAAAGTCAAGCCTTTTAAGTTTGATCAAATTTGTAGAGAAATATATCAAAATTCATAATATGAAATCGGTACGATTAGATTCATCATGGAATGAATTTCCATACTTTTTGTTTAATATTGTGCATGTCGATATTTTTTGATCTGAACTTGTTCAAAGTTAAAGAAAATTCACCCTCCAAAAAATAGTACCCTTTATAGTTTGGAACTGATGGAAAATTTAGTTTGACGGGTGAGGAGATGAAGGTGTGTGTTTTATTTTTATTTATTATGCGGTGATTTGATGTGTCTTTTGTGGTGTAGTTATGTTTTATCCGCTAACCAACGTATATTTATGTGAGGAAATTTATGCGTTGGTCTGCATGCACTATATTGGTGTTACAGTATCACATGCTGATGCTTCTTTTCTCTAGGTGGTGGGAGGGTGCGCGGGATTGACATATTTTTATAGGGCGCTTGCTGCTGATTGATTTGAAAAATTGTTGACCCGATCAAAATTGTAAGCCAAAACCAAAATTGAATATCTCAATTGCATGAAAGAGCATCAAAATGGAAATATATGTAATTAAAAGAATTGAATGGGAGAGCTCTTGAGAAATTGTTGACCCGGTCAAAATCAGGCTGATCCAATTCTAAATTGAAGACCTCAATTAATTGTGAGCCTTAAAAATTGGGAAGTATAGTGTATGACATAAAAGAATAGAAAGAGTTAGCTTTGAGAAATTGTTGACCCGGTCAAAATCGGGTGACCCAATCCTAATTGGAGATCTCAATTGAATGTGGACTCTTTAAAACTAGGGAGCTTAGTATTATAGAGGATACGTTGCGATAAATTTTTATCACACCACATTATATTAGTATATAGAGAGCCTAAAAAGTCAGTTAGCTCGTGGGAGAAGACCTAGCCGCCGCCAAGCACCTCCGCCTTCACCATAGATCGGTCCCCCCTCCTTCGGCCAGCCTCGCCGGTGCCGGGAAGGGTGGGAAACCCGATCTATGAGTGGAGTTCCTAATAATAGTAGTGTTTTCATTAGATTGGTTTAGGGTTTTGGTAGTCGTCGTCTTCTTCTTTGGGGATGGCATCGTCTACAATAAGTAATGTTCATCCCTTCGTTCGACAACGAGATCTCCTTCTCGACGTCAATGGTGGTGTTGGAAGATTAAAATTGTCTAGGTATGGTCCTTCAGATCTTGCTTCATCAGATCGGTTTTGGATTTTTCCTCATGGTCGCCGCGAGGAGGATTGTCCTCGTAGTATATGTCCCGACTGCTACGTCCTCGACAATGGTGATTCGTATTCTCGGCTCCCAGCGACGTTGACATGGCTGTTCGGTTTTTTGTCCCTGGAATACTGGTGTTGGTACTCCTGCCGATGTTGGGTTGATTACTTTAATGGCTGCGTGCGTGCATCGCAACCTTGGCATTGCGGCTCAAATTAAAACTATGGGAGAACCCACATTGGTATTTACATGTCTATGGTTTGATACCTTTGTTATTTTCCTACAGCTGCCGTCAGAAAAGTACAAGATTGTGTCATGGAAGAAGAAAGAGTTTGAAGATCTCGAAGATTTGCTCGTTCCTTTTAGACTTTAGTTCGTATTCGCTGTTGTTAGCTTATGTATCTCTATCATGTACAATTCTCTACTATAAATATATCATGGTATTTATTGTAAAAAAAAGTATATAGAGAGCCTCAGCTAGGCCGGTAAGACCTCAGTACTTACTTATTAAGACAAGACTCATGCATGGGCTCTGGCTAAAGACAAATTGTATTGTTGTCAGCACACGGTAATTGATTAGAAAAACCACCACAATACGAATCTACCAAGTTAGTCATGCATTAAAGAAGGAAATATTAAGTACGCAAGTTGATATTTTTCCTTGGACATGAATGATTAATTTCTACTTAATCCAAAATATAGTAGCTTTTGTTTCATGAAGAAAAAAAAAGCTAGCTAGTCGACATAAAAAGATAATCCAGTTCAAGGTCTAAGTTCTCTATCTTGTGTTGGTGGGGCTGCTAGTCATGGTTATAGCGATTCGGTGTCCTCGACGGGATTGTCAGCTTGGATGGTTGTAATTGAGTCTTTGGTGCTACTGGCTATGGACGATGACATGGATTGTGGTCTTTAGAGGTGTGCTTTGCTTATGTTTTTTGCCAGGTTATCTTTGCTACCGTGTGCCCGTTTGGCGGTGCTTTAGGCCTAGTTTAACTATGTATTTTTGTCTCGTCAGGTTTTAACGCTTGGTTTTTCTCAGATGATTACTTGAGCCTTGTATGTGTTTTCAGGTCATTTTTTTTGCTACAGGACGGATTCAACATGCTGACCTGCACACGACGCACCCCCTTGTTCATTGGCAGAAGGTGTAGTGGCCGGTAACTAGGGTGGCGCTTGGTGGTTGAGTGTGGGCAAAGGAAGTGGCATAGGGTGGGAGCGGGAGCGCATCATGCCCAAATTAATATCTTGTCATTCGATAAATTTACCAGCCAATTGCCTTCGAGGCAGCTTTTGCAAGCACTCCCTCCATCTCAAAATAAGTGTTACACTTATTTTGGGACGGAGGGAGTATTGTGTTAGAAAAACTAATTAGTGACCATGAGATCGAGGGCTATATCTTACAACAGACTGTCGAGTGTGAAACTGTGTATAGGTTGTATTTGGCTAAGAATCTAATTAAGATTCCAAATAGATGACTCGGTCAGTCTTTCTCCAGTTACAAATACTCCAACTCGACATTCACATGCACGTAGCCTTAAGCTGATGCAAATCAACACATAAAACGCAATGTGCATGCTATTATTTCATGTGGACATATGAGCAGCAAGTTGAACAATACTTTGCCCTATCGCAGAGGGCTCTCTCATTCACTAACATATCCTGATCTTTCGATAAGAAACAACCATCAGTGATAGTAACATGCGCAAAGCTGTTGAGGTGACTACATACGATCGAACACCCATTTACATGTACAGAAATATTTAGCTAGCTATCACACTCATAATCTCATCACGTCATTTAATATGCAGTCAAGGAAGTCTACAGAAAAATTGGGATCCCTAATTATATAGACCAGATAGACCTTCATAGTTTTCTAGACTTGGACAGCACGTAGACTACATCACGCATTTTATATATAGTCAAAGGAGGTGTACACGAAAATAGAGACTCCACTTGATCGAACCTTTGTAATTATCTACATTATACAACGTATATTCGCATATTCTGGCGGCTGACGGTCATGCATAATTGACAATAACTTGTACACATCACTACAACTGCCCTTTGCTACGTCTGACATTCATAATTAAGGCGGCATTCTTGGATTAAAAAAAGAGGAGGTTTGTGTCCTTAAATGGATATGCTAGGAATGAGTAATGTGCACTATTAAGCCCTAAACAATGGTATTGTCAAGTAAACATTTCATCACATCACGTTATATTAGTTTGCACAGTACATGCCTC
The DNA here is from genome assembly GCF_002575655.3 of Aegilops tauschii subsp. strangulata. Taxonomy (NCBI): domain Eukaryota; kingdom Viridiplantae; phylum Streptophyta; class Magnoliopsida; order Poales; family Poaceae; genus Aegilops; species Aegilops tauschii. The sequence goes on from NC_053039.3 coordinate 9,778,506, forward strand.
AATTAGACCAGGAAGACCTCAATACTTCTCAAGACTAGACTGCTAGGAGCTGGTCAAAGATAAGGTTTTATGCACACTATCATTAATTAGAAAAACAACCCAGCACCCCTTGAAGATGCCAAGCCAATCATTAATTAAAGAAGGAGAGATTGGGGTCTGAAAGTTTATTTTTCATTGAACATGGTATATGACTGATTAATTTCTAACAATCCTAAGCAAAGAAGTTAGCTTTGTTTCAGAGGAGCAAAGAAATCAGCTAGCTAATAGACATAAAACTTCTTGCTTGAAGATGAGAGCTTGAACATGTTTGTTCTTGAAAAATATAATCAATTTTCTTGCAAAGAGAAAAACATCTTGGCGGCATATATGCATGGAGCAATTTTTGTCGAGCTAGGTAGACTGCAGAGGAAAGAAAAACTCAAACATGTTTTTTGAATAGTCATCCGATGAGAGCATACAAACCTGGATAAGGATTTGCACCATTACAAGATGGGCTCAAGTGAGCTAGAAGCACATGGGAACTAAGGAAGAGAAGGGAACACACACACAAATGCGCGCGCGCGCGCACACACACACACCCACACACATGCACATGCACACACGTGTGCCCACACACACACACATACACACACCCACGTTTGCAATACATGGAGGAGTTCCTCCGACACTGTCGAAGGGCATCACACTAATGAGACAACACAAACTGCATCAAATATCACCTGCTACTCATCGGTCAAATGGAACGATTCTGAGCACCCATAAGCCAATGAATGTATTTGACACAATCGAAGGGCTTTCCTCGACCGTGACTATATCACATACACCAACCTCACACGACCAACACATTGAAGAACCTTACAAAACCAAGACAAGATCGAGAACATGAACCTCGGCAACAAACTCAATGATCACACCACACACCGAGTACTCTGCAAACATAGTGCTCTGTCGGCAAAGGGCAATGATCAACCAAGCCAATACCAAGAAGATGAAGCTCACCAGCCGAGCTTGCATGGAAATCAAGTAGCCAAAGTAGAACATGCGACACACCCAACACTAGGAGGAAAGGTAGCTCCTGCTGGATCTCCAAGAGGGCATGAGCTGGACGACAACACCATCTCACAAAATAGCGATGACGTGACAATTGGTGGAGAATGGGAGTTCATTGAGGCCCGTCCACCCAAAAACACTAAAAGTTGTGTCGACTAGGGGATAGGTGATTCCATTGTGACGCCAGGGCCGACCCTAGGGGGGGGGGGGGTACGAAGGGCCCCCCCAATTATCGGTTTCCATATGTACATGATGTTACCATGTTAGCCCATGTAATAGATAGACTCCCCTAAAAAATGTAATAGACTTATTCTATAGAGACGGGGAAAAAGATAACCAATCACAATCTTCTTGGCTTGCCGCACGGGGTGCAATCTTCTGCTTCTACTCCGCTTCTTCCATTGGCAATGAATCAACCCCAAGGTCGACTGCGCTCCTGCCCGTGTCTTCTATTCGTGATTTTTCTATTGTTGTTTGTGATTAGTGGAAGGAGGTACTTGGAGTACAAATTTTTAGATTTCAATAGGAATAGAAGACCTCTTAAAAACACACTCATTCCGGCAATTTCAAATTGCCCAAAGAATGGCAGAAACTCCCACGCAGATTTGGCCTTTCAGGCTATGGTTAAGATCTCCCAACCAACATGTTGGTCAAATGCGAACTCAACCTAGCTCAGGTGATTAGGTTCCTAGTGATGGAATCAACCCACCAGAGTTCAAGTAGTAGACCGTGCACTGGTGCTCGCATTTTCCTGAATTTATTTTAGGCTTTCCGATGATGTTCTACAGTGGGAGGAGACGTTCCTTTTGACTACAAGGGGCATTTCGTGACCTTGTTAATCTAAAGGTGTTGTGCTAGCTCAGTATCTCGGAGGTGCTCACATGGCTAGGGTGTGCGTGCGTGCGTTCACATGGTTTAGTGTATGCTCGTGTATGTGAGCATCTGCGTTAGTACTGTGTTCAAAAAATGTTGGCCAAATTGTTAATCTAGGGATATGCGTAGGGATAATAAACCAGAAAGGAGGGAGTAGTTTCTTTGTTAAGTCAGTACATGCTTATCGAATAAAAATCTATTTTCTATGCAATTACATTAATTTTTTTTTCTTTTTCCGAAAGGGGATAACCACGGGCTCTTCACCATATGATGCACAAAATCATTTTATTGAACATATAATAAATCTAAGCTACTGAGTCCAATTTTTTGTAGCAAAACAGGACATTGACGGTAGAAACAAGATTACATTGCTCATCCACATAATCTTCTATTGGCACGTAGCCAAACTGTTTGGACAAACCCCATGCACCCATTTTCAGGCAGCTGCACCGAAAGCCATAGACTCCCATGCGTGCATATGTTGCAATGATGACCACACATGGATTGATGCCGTAGTTCTGAAGATAACCAACAAAAAAGAGAAATAAATGATCTGTTAAAAACATACTCATTCCGGCAATTCTAAATTTCCCAAAGAGTGGCACAAACTACCACACAGATTTGGCCCTTCAAACTAATACCTCCCAACCAATTACAAACCAAAATTGACATAATTGTTGATGGTGATAAATTAAAAGTAATAGGAATTGTGAGCCAAATAAGTGTAGCAAACGGGCATGATATGAATAGATGATGAATCATTTCAACTTGATCAACAAAACAACATTTTGTGCTTCCCTGCCAGTTATATCTTGCAATATTGTGGTTGTTTAGAACTACCTCTCTGCAAGAAAGACATGAAAACTTTGATTCTAGAAGTGACTTTTGTTTTCCAGATATGCTTTCTTCGAAAAATAAGCCCAAAATTTATGAGCTCCGCATACATAGACTTCACGGTGAAGACACCACTGGTAGTCAACCTGCATTGGAACGTATCTAGCGTGTGAGTTAGGTTGATCGACACCAACCTACTAACTAAATAGATCCACCTAGCTAGTCCATTTGTTACCAAGTAAAGCTCTACGAAATGGAATATTCAATGGGCTAGCCCCCAGAACAGAAGTCACCAAGGCCTCCATCCTAAAAGCAATGTCGTAAAGCACGTGGTATTGAAGAGCTAATGGAGTGCCAGGCATGTTCTCAGAAACTCGTTGATTGACCATCACCAAGCTTGAAGGATCCCATCCTAAAAAATGAAGACTTCACATTCAAACCCTTCCAAAACGGCGAATCAAAAGGCTTTGCATCGACTTGGGACATCGTGGAGTGGAGGTATTCATTGTGCAACAACTCTTTCCAAAGACCTTTATCGTTAAGCAGCTTATGCAGCCATTTGATGAGTAAGACCTTTATCGTGGAGTGGAGTTTTCAATGCCCAACCCACCTTGATTTTTAGTCCTACACAAAATATTTCATTTAGCAAGTGCTTCTGCTCCTCGCCATAAGAACCTAGCTAGCCTAGTAAAATTCTAGCCTTTTTAATACCCCTAGGTATCTCAAAAAAGGAGAGCACACACATTGGTAGGCTAGTAAGAACAGCGTTGGCGAGGGTAAGCCGTCCTCCATATGACAAGAGCTTACACTTCCAACCGTGAGCTTATTTTTTGAAACAATCTTCAATCATTTTATGTCTTTGTTAGTGAGCCTACGGTGATGAATGAGAATTCCGAGATACGTAAACTGAAGGGCTCTCACCTCACAGCCAAACAGTTGGCTATACCAACTCTCCTCCACTTTGTCCTTACCAAAATAGAAGAGCCCACTTTTATGAAAATTAATTTTTATACCTAACCGTTGTTCAAAAAGACACAAAATCAACTGCATATTAGTTGCCTTTTGAAGGTCATGTTTCATAAATATGACTGCGCTGTTGCAAGGCACAAACAATTATCTAGTATAGTACAAATCGAAAAGCATTTACTCAGACTTTTATTTATTGCATGCCCATGCGTACATCACGAATGGGAAGAAACCGACTCCAGCAGGCGCTAGAGTATAAGTCTTTATAAGGATTTCAATATAAACTACATCCAGATGTATATAGACATATTTTAGAGTGTAGATTCACCAATTTTCCTCCGCATGTAGTCCGTATTGGAAAACTCTAAAAAGACTTATAATTATGAACGGAGGGAGTAGTTCGAGGAACCCTAGTTGGATGCATGCATGAGACTATCACACAGAAATTAAGCACAACACAGGTAGAGCATATGTGGGACGAAAGCCGGATGAACTGGTGTGGTGGGTGTAGAGACCGTCCCTGGAATGCCCTGGTATCATTCCAGTCAGCAGCACCTCTTATCGATCACTAAGATCCCTCATCTTTTCTTGTTGTTGGGAAATAACTATCAGCTGGAGTAAGTGCATGGAGATGTTGAATGTGATTGGGATCAAATACCCATTTACAGTTATTATGTAGTCAAGGAGGTGTACACAAAATAGCAATGTCGCCACTAGATCAAACCATTGTATATTTGCAGATTATCCTACGTACTCGCAAAAGATAACTGTCATATCCTCACAACAGCTAGTCATGGCATAATTAGAAAGAAGTTGTGCACCTGGTCCAACTGTCCCTTGCTACCGTCTAGGGGCAATCTTTGATTAATAGAATGGGAGGTTTGCTACATACCACTGGAAAATGACACATTAACATACACGCACACGCATGCAAGCGCATACATCATGGACAATTAGAAAAAGGATATTGGACAGTTTTTGTGTGTGTGAAGAAGTACTACAAATGACATCAAGTACAAATAAAGAAATCTCCAGCTAAACTAGATTGCAATGACCATAATACTTCTAAAGACTTGACTGTCGGGCACTAGGCAAAGGCAGCTTGCATGCGCTTGACAACTTTTACAGTTTGTCGGCACATGATTTTTTTTCGAGAAGTTTGTCGGCACATGATGATAGTAATTAACAAAACCTGAACACATAATTACGACCAGAAGCTAGCAAGCCAGCCATGCATTAGATAAGAGGATATTGGGTATACAAATTGATATGTTTTGCTTAGCATATTATTGGAATGATTAATTTCTATTAAATCGTACATAAGTAAGTTGGCTTTGTTCTTTAAAGAACAAAGAAACTAGGTAGGTAGCAAACATAAAAACTCAAGCTCGAGGGAAAACCCTCTGTTTTTGCCTCAATCGATATTACTACAGTAGTGAAACTTCAAGTTACGCAATTGAGTACCTGTCTACCTGAGATCTTGCTGGATACATATTTATACTATAAATGATAATCATGTCATGGAAGTTTGGCTTGCTCCACTTGAATAATCTAAAGCAAAAACCCAACATGGTCCCGATTTGCCTAACAGGAGACGACACGGGCGGAAACTAGAGCCAGTAGCTGTGACCTTCCCCCACTTGTTACTTCCCCTCACTATTGCTGGTGGTCCGACTTGCATTGCACGTGAAGTGACCTATGATGTTGGAATTTCTCTTGTGGACGGTGCCACATGGTGTTGCGGAATCGAGCTTCAACGGGGAGCAATCGACAATGGAGGGGGCCTGCAGGTGGTCAAGGAGGTGGTGTTGCTGTGTTATGTGGTGTTGACATTTTGTCACATGGATTTAGTCGGCATGCCATTGACTTGTGTAGGCGGAATTGGAAGTCATGCTTGTGGACATTCGACATTGCATAAGGGAAGGTTCCCTCGTAGTCATCCGGTTCGGTGCGATATACGATAGACGATGACATGGATCATGGTCCTCAGGGTTGTGCTTTCCTATGTGTTGTACCATGTGTCTACTCACCTTTCCAGCTTCCGTAGCGCTCTAGACGTAGGTTAGACATATAATTTTCCCTTCCCAAGGTTTTCAATTGAGTTTCCTCCAATAATGAACTAAGAATCGTGTGGTCTTTAGCTCCATTTTCCGATACATGATAGATTCAACACTTAGACCAAATTAGGCCCCCCTAGGGTTTCCCTTGTGCCTCGACATCCAATACCGTGGCACTGGCTCGACCAAGGCCAGTAGGTAGCACTTGGTTACGGGGCTTGGGGCTAAAGCAGTGGCGTGCACGCGACAGTGGTACCAGTCTCAAATTGATCTCTCCAACCCTCCAAGTTAGTTAAGTTATTTGATATATTCCACATGCAATTGGTTAGAAGCAGCTCTCGCAAGTCTTAAATAAGCAAAAGTTAGTGAAGCCTTATATCTTTCAATAGACCATCGAGTATGAATAGGTTGTGGCTGGCTAAGAATACAAACTAAGACTCCAAACATAGATGACTCGGTCGGTCTTTCTTCAGTTACATAATTTCCGACTCGGCGGTCAGATGCACGTGGCTCGATCGGTCTTGGTTACCACATGTTCGAGGCCTATCTTACAATAAATTTTTGAGTATAATAAACTGTCGAGTATGAAAACTTTCTTCCTACCTAATAATAACTAACTAAGACTCCAGATATATGACTTAGTCGGTCTTTCTTCGGTTACAAATTCCAACTCCAGTCACACGCAGCTTGCAGATTAAAGAAACAAACATCATGTATAGTGGTTTTTGTATAGATTAAGTTACACCCTAGGACAAGCAATCACATGTGGAAGAAACCTGCTCATGGTACGGTAAAGGTAAACGTAGATGCGTCGTATCATGCAGATACCTTGTCTGGAGCTAGTGGAGCTTGTGCATGATGAACATGGAGATTTTATCGTTGCGGCATCATGGTTCATACCACATGTGCGCGATGTTAATGCTGCTGAACTTCAAGCAATAAGGAACGGAATGTATCTTCTGGCAAGTCTAGGATACAACAGGGCAGAAGTAGAATCCGACAGCTCATTTGCGGTTGATTCAGTCCAGCTTATGGATGACTGCCTGGGATCGGAGGCTACAATTGTTGCTGAATGCAAGCAACTTTCCATTGATTTTACAAAGATCAATTTCAAACATTGCTACAGAGAGGCTAACCAAGTAGCGGGTGCATTAGCAAAGCATTCTTTTAGCTCCAAACTGCATGGTTCATGGGATGCTGAAATCCCCGATTTTATTTCTCACCTCTTTGTGAATAATATGACCATTATTTGAGGAATAAAGTCTTTGTACTGTAAAAAACATAATGTACATTGTATTCTTTTGTGTGGACGTATGAGCAGTAAGTTGGACAATACTTATTTTTATGATGGAACATGGAAGAATTGAGCGGTTTTTTGCCGTATTGGAGAAGGCTTTCAAAATCACTAACATCCCTCATCTTTTGTTGTTGTTGTTGTTGTTGTTGGGAAATAACTATCAGCCAGAGTAACGTGCAAAGAGCTGTTGGTTGAATGTGATTGAGATCGAATGCCCATTTACATTTATTATGTAGTCAAGGAGGTGTACACAAAGTAGCGATGTCTCCCTAGATCAAGCCCTTGTATATTTGTGTATATTATCCTGTATACTCACAAAAGACAATTTTATATCCTCACAGAACACAGTCATGGTATAATTAGAAAGGGCGACGCAAGGCACCGGTGGACCGGCCCAAATTTCCGCCCGTCACCGCGCGTTGCACGATGGAGCCGTTGAGAACCGTACGATTCCTATTTTTTTCCCTGCACAGGTCTCGGTCAATGCAAACGGGAAAAAAAATCCCCTTTTGCCACAGGACTCCCGCATCTCCACTTCCTGGCTCATGCGCGTGCAGCTCCGGCGAGGCATGATGACGCCATGGTGGTTATGACGTAGCCCTGGCGAGCTCCGGCGGTCACGGGTTGTAGCACACTGCTCCCATGCCGGTTGCAGCTCGCCGGTCGCGGATTATAGCACCACCTTGGGTCGCCAGTGCCATCACAGACCCAGGCACATCGCAACTTTGCGCGGGACTGGGAGGCATACAGTAAAAAAGGATCACACGGCACAAGGCAAACATTCTTTACAAAACAGATAAAAAAACAACAAGGACTTACTTTATTTATTACATGCGCAAAAAACAACAAGGACATGAAACCGGAAAGAAACCTTCTCCTCCAGGTAGTTGGATGCATGCATACGAGACAACCATAAGAGGAGGGACAAGACCAACATAAAATAAGTGCAGGTAGAGCTAGGATAGCATGCATGGTTTGGTTTGAAGGCTGATGAAAACGAAAGGGCCGGATGGAGACCCTGGTCCTGCACTCCTGCTGCCGTACGTGATGTTGAGTTAGCAGCACCTCTTATCGATGGAGAGGTGTCCGGTCATGTGCCAGCTCTCCTTCTGGCCAGCTTGGCCGCCGACGTACGGGCACCGGGGCTGGAAGTCGTCGTGCCAGCTTTCCAGCATCTTCCATTTGGTGTTGGGGTCGAGCTCGTCGTCGGCACGGCCGGACCATGTAGGCGTGGAGTACTCGTAGCGGCTGTGCGTGACGCGGTGGAACTTTTGGATGTCCTTGTTCTTGGCCATGTCATCCTCCGTGTCTATGAGGTTGACGGAGAAGATGTCGCCGTAGGGCCTGACCGAGTGCGTGAAGTGTGGCATGGAGATGGGGTCGGCGGAGACGGCGGCGAGGTCGGCGGCGAAGACGATGCTCATCATGTCGGGGCTGAACACGGGGTGGTTGATGTGACCCGCGATGGTGGGCGCGCTGTAGATCACCCGCACCGGCGCCGGCACCATGCCCTTGACCATGTCCTTGGCGCTCACGAGGTAGACGGCGAAGTAGCCCGGGTCGAGGCCGTGGTCCAGCTCCGGCTCGTCTGCCGGCTTGAAGACGTCCTTCTCCGGCCTGCCGGAGGAGGAGAAGACGATCCAGTCGCAGCCTTCCCTGGGCGACCAGCTGCAGTGGGTGTCCGTCCACGGCCCGTCCGTGAGCTGGTCCACGCCGAGAGCCTCCCCTTTGATGGCGTCGATGATGAAGAGGTTCTTGTGCTTCCTCTCCCCTCCTACCCTGTCCCTGCTGGAGCGGAACACGAGCTTGTCCCCGTCGGCGTTGGTGGACGGGAAGGCGCAGTTGAACGGCTTGTCGGTGAGGGCCAGAGCCCTCCGCCTCCCGGGGGCGGACACGTCGGGGATCCTCATGATCTGCACCGGCTCCTTGATGGTGAAGGCCGGGCCTTCGCAGACGTAGAGCGTGTCCAGCTTGTCGTTCTGGTTCCACGACGTCGAGAAGACACTCTTCTCTTTCCTCACCTTGTACACGATGCGCAGGCCTCCTTGGCTGTCGGCCAGCCACACTGCCTTGAACTCGTTGTCCACGAAGGCCAGTTTCTTCCCGTCCTTAGAGATGGACGGGAACACGCCCGTCACCCTGAACAGCCCCACGTCCGGCTGGTGCGACTGCACCTTGTCGAACTTCCTCTCGATGCTTGTGCTCTTCTTCTCACCACCATTATTATCCTGCAATGCGTTCATATGTACGTAGATGATATGTTAATACTAGAATGCTAAATGTCAGTCGACTATGACTTAACCAAGTCTCAGTCAATGCTAATCATATGCATGCATCAGATCTTACCTGCACAGATCCCTACAATTTTTTATTTGTTTTTTATATGTTATGCCACGTGACTGAAACTTGGTTAAATCTCGGTCAACTGAGATCTAGAGATGCATGGATAGAAGCCAGACCTTGATCGTGATGGGTAGTAGCTTATCGGTTCTGCAGCGGTGGTAACCGATGCGGCTGCCGCCATCGAGCACGAAGGGGTTGTAGTGGTCCCCTTCCTTCCTCATCATCTGGGTGATCTTCACGGGCGGCTTCTCCGGCATGGCTGTGTCGAAGATCTGGATGTGCCGGTACTGCGACTCCTCGCGCTCCACCTGCATTTGGACTTGCTTGGATTTCTCCCCGATGAACGCCACTGCCACTCTGGTCTCGCTGATGGCCGCCGGGGTCATGGCGTCCATTCCCGCCGGCGTTACCCAATCTTCCTTGCCGGCGGCGATGTCGTACCGGTACACGGCCCATGCTGCGGTGTTGGAGGGCGGCTTCGAGTCGACCCCACGGTGGAAGAAGATGATGTTGTCGCTGCCCCACGTTGGCCAGCCGCCATCCTTGATCACAACCTTACGGTCCAAGCTTCCCTGCGCCCTCTTGTCCACGTTCATGATCACGATCTGGGTCTTCAGATTTTCGATCTCGCCGTTCCACCTGTTGCCGTGGAAGTTAGCCACCGCCACCATCTTCCCGGACGGCGACACGGCCGGGCTCAGGTCGTACTGGCCCAGTGGCGTGAGTCGCTCGGTCTTGCCGTCGGCAAGGTCGGTCCTGTACACCACGGTCCACGGGGTGCGCCGTGTTCTCGCCGGCTCCTTGGTGGAGACGTACACGAGCGAGTAGCCGACGGTGCGGCGTCCGCCGTTCACCGTGAAGCCACCGGCGATGCAGCCGCTGTCCTCCATGCGCACGCCGCCGTCCACGCCGTAGATGTCGCCCAGCAGGCTCAGCACCTTCACCACCTGACCGGTGGCGGGGCGGCGCAGGGCCAGGTGCAGCGTCTCGAGGCCGCGGTCCCTCTCGGAGACGAAGACCAGGCCGGTGACAGTGCCCTTGGCCACGTCCTCCAGGGTGACGCCGCAGTCGGAGGCCACCTTGGGGTTCTTCTTTCCCATGAAGGCCAGGATCTCCTTGAGCGCGGCGGCCGGGACGGGCTGGCCGTTCTGGTTGTACGAGAGGTCGTCGGTGAGGAGGAGCTCGTCCTTGTAAGAGGATGGGGGCGGATCAACGGGGCAGGAGAATATGCCCAGGGGCACCGGTGGCCTGTAGGTCCCGAAGAAGGAGATGCTGCCGCGGCTCTCCCCCATTATGGCGACCAAGAGAAAGCTTAAGAAAGGAGGAGGAAGAAGAAGAGGCTAGCTCTTCTTCACTTGATATGATCGATTGGCTTGTGGTTGTGTGGTTAGATGGGGCTCTCCGATGCCTGATTTATAGTTGGATGGATGCAGCTAGCCTGCCTCTTAATTACCATCTCAGTCCGTTCTGTATTTTGGATCAAGCTTAACCATAAAATTGGCTATCAAAATATTAACGGAACGATAACGCCCGAACGTCACGATTATAAAGATTCGGGCCGAACGCATTTTGTACCGTTAGATCAATTGGCACGGATCTTGAAGCATGTGCTTGACACGTCACGTTTTTCATTCTTTCATTCCTGGAACTCCTCGGCCCGAACGGCTTACCCTCTACCCCATCACTTTCTCCTTCCTGGGCTCCTTTTCCCCATCCCCATCGTCACTGAGAGAGAGGGAGAGTCGAGCTGGAGCAGCCGTGCCTTGCCGCTGCTCGCCGGTGAGGCCTCGCCGCGCCCCATCGGCGGCTTAGATTTCGGGGAGGCGCTTGAGGGGAGCAACGGCGGTGGCGACTTGGTAGGCGGTGGAGGTACTGGTCGTAGGAAGTGGCGGTGGCGGCGACTGCCCCTCTAGCGGAGCTGTTTCAACGCCACAACGGGGGCCTACCACGGCTCCGGTAAGGTGCCTGCGCTGCTCGCGGGGGGTGCGATGGCAGCGGTGATCTGGGAGGCGGTGGAGGTGCTGCTAGCAGGGAGCGGCGGCGGCGGCGGCGACCGCCCCTCTAGTGGAGCTGTTCAAAGCCGCATCAGGGGCCTACAACGGCTCCAACACGTTGCTCGCGCAGGGGCCTACCACGGCGCCGTGATTTCCTCTGGCACGTCGACAAGGTGGACTTCTACCTCGGCGCCGTCTTCGGCAGCGTCGAGATGGGGATGGTGGTGGCCATGCTCATCTCAGTGTTGTGGGTGCCGCTCTTCGTGGCGCGGCCGAGGACAACTGTTATGGGCAACATGCCAGAGACGACCATCTACCGGCGGACGGACCAGTACACGACATGCCCGATGTGCTCGTGCTGCGTGTGGAATCGACCATCGACTTCGCCAAGTACGGGAACCTGCGTGAGAGGATCACTCGGTGGATTGATGACGACGACGAACGGACCTCGTCCTCGACATGGGTGGTAAGTTACAACAACTTGGTCTGAAATTTTGCCCACATCTCAAGCAGAGCATGTCTGAAACTTGTCTTTCTGGGCACAACGATCGACAGCATCGACACCAGTGGTATGAGTATGCATTTTGACATGGCAAATTTTGTGTGGAAGATGGTAATTAAGTGAATTGAAATTTCAGTTTGCAATCAAATTTCGATAGTTCATTTCCACATGGCAATATTTTTTCTTCAATCTGGCATCTGCGGCACCTCCAGTTCATCTATGATGTATCAGCTGCAGGATATGAGTTCCCTAGTGTTTTTGTGTCCTGCCATTGCACATTGCCGCAACATTTTTGTAGGCTGCCAGTTTGTGGTTTGTTCTAGAGCACATGGCAAGTTGCAGATAAAAGTGTGACCCCCTAAAAATGATGGCAAAATTGTTTTGAAGTGATGGCAAGTTGATATGCATCCCCACTACAAATTTGCCATGTTTTTTGTTTGGGAAACAGAAATAATTGACATGGCAAATTCATATATTTGACATCTTTGCAAGAAGATCATTTCGATTCAGTCATCTTATAGTGGTAGAAATGTCATGGCAATTTTAAACCCATTGTTCCCATGCATGGTCAATTTCAATATGTATTTTTTTGCTTTTGGCAGTACAGATTACATGGCAATTTTGTGTAGAAACATGGCAAATACAGTCCAATTTACATTCTGTAAATTGCCATGACAGTATAGTCTTCTTTTTTGCCATGGGACATTCACAATTTTTTTGGCCATGTTATATAGTGACGATTTTGGATCCACTGCTACCATCAGTCTATCACCTCTGCTCCTTCTCCGCTTCGTTTCCAGATAAGGCGACACTACGAGTTGATGAGGCCGCCCGACGACCTGCGGCCGAGGCCGCCTGACGAACTGCCGCCGATTCACGACTCGCCAACGCCCGTCCAGGCTACCGCCGTCAAGGCCAGCGCTGTCGAAGTCGGCCTTGGCGCGTCATCGCGGGAGTCTACAGCGGCGGATCCGCCTCCCAATCGCGCGGCGGCGCCATCTGGGGGAGGGGCTGATCCAGAGACAGCGGCGGCAGCGGATCCGATCGGAAGCAAGTCTGATGGCGAGATCGGGCGTGGGCTGTCGCAATGGAGGCAGCCTTTGGTTACTGGGTGCAACCAATGGGAGATGGTGGCTCGGGTTATATTCAACCCGTTCGGATGGCGCTTGCATAACAGGATAGGAGTCTAGAGAGCTTATCCTTATTATTACCGTATCGGTTGTTTTTGCCCGCTTGTAATTTTCCGGTTTATGCACTTTGTTTTGCTCCGTTTGCGAGCTGTAAGACCTTTATGATGATACTTTCTGGATTTTTAATAAGAGGGCCGCATGCATCATCATGATGCAGAGGCCGGGGGTATACCTCCATTTCCAAAAAAAAAATATAGTGACGATTTTCTAAAATTGTCATGTCAAATTTCAACATGTTTTCTTTTTGCCTGAGCATGGCAAATTTCTTCGTCTAATTTTTGCAACATGGCAACATTTCCTCTCTATGAAACCATAGCAAACCTAGTCGATACATCATGGCAAACTTAGTACATAGACCATGGCAATCTTAGGTCTATGGCAGAATAAATTTTTACTGATCATGTTTTTTTGTATCATTGAAATTTTTACTTTTTTTTTGCCATGGCAACTTTACCATGTCTCTTTGTTTCTATTATGATATCTCTTTTTTGTATCATGACAAAAATTGTTAAAATGGGTACTTACATTTTTCAAAGGGAAATAAATCCCGCATATGCCTTTGTGCCTCATTGGAATAAATCCCGCAATTTTTAGATATAAATTTGTTATCACAACTTTTGTTCATATCTTGTGTTTACTTAACATACATGGCTTTTTTATAAAGAAAATGCAAATTTTAATAAAATACCATGGCAATTTTGGATATGCATTTGCCATGGCAATTTTTGTTCTCAACTTGTGTTTACTTTATATATATGGCATTTTCTCATTTAGAACATGCCATAGAAAAATAAACTTTCCATGGCAATGAAAAATTAATTGGCATGAAAAAACTAACTTTTCATTTTGCCATGGCAAATTTACCTTTATTAACATGGCAAATTTACCTAAATCCCCATGGCAATATTTAACTTTTATTGCCATGGCAAGTTTTACTATTTATTTCCATGGCAAATTCACATTTATTGCCATGGCATTTTTACCTAAATTGTCATGGCAATTTTTATCTTTTATTGCCGTGGAACTCCCATGGCAAAAGTACCTACATGATCATGGAAAATATTTAACTTTATTTCCATGGCAAGATTCAGAATTTTTTGCCAATTTGTTTTACATAAATGGCAATTTTCGTTAAAGATTTGACATGGAAAATTTACTCAAGTCCCATGTCTAAATTTGCCATGTTTTTTAGACATCTCCTAAATTGCCATGACAAACGATCTAAAGAAAATGGCAAATTCATGAAGTTTCTAAAACATGGCAAAGTTGCCATCCTTCAAATAGTTTCCCACCATTTTCTTGAAATGCATTTCTTTAGTTTCTCTGGTATACCACTAGTAAACGACCAATCTCCTGTTTTGCAGCGGGTATTCTATCAGCATCATTGAGCTCTATTAGTCGCCGCTAGTATACCACTAGTAAGCTCCTCCTCCTCCAGTCGCCACTTGGTATACCACTAGTAAGCCCTTGTCAAGTGTTTTAGGGTCCTGAGTTATATTCACCAAGTAAAACCTGAAGGGGGGGGGGTGTAAATTGTAGATGTGTCTTTTTTCCCACATGGAAAATGTACAAGAAATCAAATATACAATCATGGCAATTTTCCCTTAACATTTTCAACTTCTATTTTATATGCTGGCATTTTTATAGCTCAACACATGGAAATTTCCGCCTTTTGTACGTTATTGCAATTTTTGTTGGGTTTTTGTTTAGCTATTCAAAATGGGATCCAAAATATTAGTTTTCTATATGTTGTTTAGAGTCGTCACAGGAAAACTGGGCTTTTTTTGGCCCAGGTGGAGGCTCGACACGGGGTTCGAAGAAAAAAAAGGCCTGTATGCCCTGGGACCGATGGTGTTCGTGTTGGGGCTTCTCGTCCCGAACGTATTCGTTCGATCGATTGCCACCCCAACAACGAATGAATAGTTCGGTCTAAGACCAAAAGTTCGGCAGATATCGGGGTCCTTGTTTTTTGCGCATGTAATAAATAAAGTAAGTCCTTGTTGTTTTTTTATCTGTTTTGTAAAGGGTCAATGTTTGCTTGTGGCCGACCGGCTAAAGCTTCGGCCGGTCGCACACGTGTCATGTGATCCTTTTTTTATTGTATGCCTCTCACCCCCGCGCAAAGTTGCGACATGCCTGAGCCTGCACTAGTAGAAAACAAGGCTTTGGTTTGGGCCTGGCCAGCCCATTAGTCCCGGTTCAGTCACGAACCTTGACCCATGGGGGGCATACGTCCCGGTTCGTGAGCCCAGGGGGCCGGCCGGGGCCTCGTGGGCATTGGTCCCGGTTCGTCCGTACCCATTTGTCCCGGTTCCTGGCACGAACCAGGACCAATGGGCCTCGCTCCTGGCCCATATACAATGGTCCTGGTTCATGGTTCGAACCGGGACAGAGGGGAGCTTTAGTCCCGGTTCCAGCCATGAACCGGGACAAATGAGTTGCCTATATATACCCCATCGCCATAGCAGAGCACTCCACAGTGCTCTGTTTTTTCTGGCCGGCGAGGGGAGGGCATTTGGGTGCTCTAGCTCACCTCCTATGCACATGAGGTGTTCGATGAAATGCCCGAGCCACACTAGTTAAGCTTTCTCCTCTCGAAGCTCGACCTCCAAGCTCCATTTTCCCCGAGATTTGCATAGGTTTAGCGGTCCATCACGTCCTGTCCCCGTCTTCACCACCGTCGATCGCTCGCATCTCGTCACCGGCACCACCGTGGTGAGCCTCTTGTTCTTATCTTCTTTCTGAAAGAAAAGAATTCTTACTTTAGATAGATACTTGTCTAATTTTCTTACTTTTATTATTGCTTGTTATTATATAGTGCGATGGTTTTGGTATCCGCCCCCGTCGGCCCTCGTCCTGTCTATGATTCGGATGTGGTATATATTATCTTTTATAAATATTTGGTTCATTTATTGTTTATGACAATTATGCCGACCAACGTGACATAGATTTTTTTATCTAGGAGGTATGTGAACCGGAAATTCCAACCGACCCTATTGTCGAGAGGTTAAATTTAGTTGAAGAAGAACACAATTACTTGAAGGAAAAAATAGAAAAAATTGAGGAGGAGAAGATGATATTGGAGTTGCATGTTGCGGATGTCGTCGATGATCACAAGATCAAGATGGACGCAATGCGTTTGAAGATTAGAAAGATTAGAAAATATGCCATTTATACCGAGGCTTGGTATCATTATGCTGTAGGATCAATTGATACCTTGGTTGCGATTATGATCGCATTTGTTGTTGCATTGAAATGTTTTACATAGTTTCAATGTATGGTTTAATTAGATGCTCTGGAGAGCTATATGTTGTTCAATGAGAACTATGTATGTACTTTGGTTTTAATGTAATGATGAACTTCTATTAATTTGGTCACTTATCTATCCATGATATTCTGTAATGGGTTTTGACACACTTAATTATATATAATGCACGCAGATGAACCAGCAATGGATGTAAGGTGACAGACACACCTCTGATCGTTAAGGGCGTGCATAATTTTCTTGAGGTGGCTGAGGCAAACAAGCAGAATGGTTTTATGTGCTGTCCATGCCCTATATGTGGGATTACGAAGTCTTACTCTGACCGGAAAATCCTTCACAACCACCTGCTTTATAAGGGTTTCATGCCACACTATAATGTTTGGACCAGGCACAGAGAAATAGGGGTTATGATGGAAGACAACGAAGAAGAAGAGGACAATGACAACTATGTGCCCCGGAATACGGTGATGCTGCAACGGGGGAAGCTGCTGAAGATCAAGAGGAACCAGACGATATTGTTCCCGATGATGATCTCCGCCGGGTCATTGTTGATGCAAGGAGACAGTGCGAAAGTCAAAAGGAGAAGCTGAAGTTCGATCGCATGTTAGAGGATCAGAAAAAAGGGTTGTACCCTGATACTTTTATCTAGAATATCCATGTAATAGACGAGTTTCCGTATGGAACCCTGATACTTCGAAAGAGATTGTCCGTTTTGTACACGAAGTGCATCCAGTTTTTGCCGTAACCCTCTCAACTTTTTAGCACATGCTATTTGGGTGAAATGATGATACCATGCCAACTTTCAACCTTTTCAGAGTTCATCTGTAGTGCTTTTCAATTTCAGGGTCATTTAGCTCAAAGAATGAACTAATATAAAAAAAGAATGAACTAATAGCAAAAAAAATGAACTAATAGCTAAAATAATGAACTAAAAATAATCAATTAAAATATTCTGTTATGATCAACTAAAACAAAACTATAATATTCTTTAATAGCAAAAAGAAAATCAACTAAAAAACTTTTATAAAACTCTAATAGCAAAAGGAATCAACTAAAAAGCTTTTATAAACCTCTAGTATTTTTAAACTAAAATTATATAAAATTTATGCAACTAAAATTATCAAAGTATTTTCTGTTCAAAACTTGAAAAGCAGAAAGAATTATCATAAAGAATTTTTTGTTAGAAACTTTAGTAGCAAAAAGAATTTTCATAAAGAATTTTGTTGATAGAAACTAAAATAACAAAATCTGTTTTTGAATATAATGATAAAACACACTAATATTAAATAGCAGGAAAAGGAATCACTCAAAATATATTTTTATAGTGAAGTTATTCACAAACTAGTGATTCACACAAATTTCAAAGAATTAAAATTTAAGCTATTCAAATTTGGTAACTAATGGCAGTAAGAGAAAGTTTATAATTATTCTGACCAAAAAGCAAAATGAATAAAAAAATAAAGCAAAAATAAAAAAAAATTAATTCAAAAAACAAAAAAAATACTGGAAAAAAAATAAAAAAATACCGCCTACTGGGCCACACGGCCTGCATACGACTAGAAACCCATCTGTACATGGGCCAGGATGCAGGCCCGCATGCCCAATAGGCCCAACATGGCAGTGACAAGGGTAGGCAAGTATTGCCTGCATATTAGAGAGGAGCTCAGCACCTGAGCCGCAATGCAGCTTATAAACAGGTGCTGAGCTCTCTCAACTAGCGAGGTGGGACTAAACTCCCACCACACCACCGCTGTGCCACCCTTTGGTCCCCGTTGGTGGCACCAACCGGGACCAATGCCCCCCTTTGGTCCCGGTTGGTGGGACGAACCGGTACGACTACCCCCCTTTGGTCACGGTTTGTGCCACCAACCGGGACCAAAGGTCCCTATTTCCCGCCCTTTGGGCTGCTGAAAAGAGACCTTTGGTCCTGGTTGGTGGCACGAACCGGGACTAAAGGTAGGTGTCGGTGTCAAAACCAGCGAATCTCGGGTAGGGGTCCCGAACTATGCGTCTAAGGCGGATGGTAACAGGAGGCGGGGGACACAATGTTTACCCAGGTTCGGGCCCTCTCGATGGAGGTAATACCCTACTTCCTGCTTGATTGATCTTGATGATATGAGTATTACAAGAGTTGATCCACCACGAGATCGTAGAGGCTAAACCCTAGAAGCTAGCCTATGATTCTGATTGTTCTTGTCCTACGGACTAAACCCTCCGGTTTATATAGACACTGGAGGGGGCGAGGGTTACATAGAGTCGGTTACAAGGGAGGAGATCTATAGATCCGAATTGCCAAGCTTGCCTTCCACGCCAAGGAGAGTCCCACCCGGACACGGGACGAAGTCTTCAATCTTGTATCTTCATAGTCCAGCAGTCCGGCAAAGGATATAGTCTGGCTGTCCGAGGACCCCCTAATCCTGGACTCCCTCAGTAGCCCCTGAACCAGGCTTCAATGACGATGAGTCCGGTGCGCAGATTGTCTTCGGCATTGCAAGGCGGGTTCCTCCTCCGAATACTCCATAGAAGATTTTGAACACGAGGATAGTGTCCGGCTCTGCAAAACAAATTCCACATATCACCGTAGAGAGTATAATATTTCCACAAATCTAATCTGCTGACAACTTTTCGTAGCGTGACATCCTGCCGTGGTCCGGTCATTACGAACCGTCTTTCCCAGCCTGCCACTTCACATGTTGCGAGGCGGTTTTATTGGCACGTCTTGTCGAAGCAGAGATCGTGTTCCCCTTATCACGAGATTCTCATCAATACGGGTGTGGGTAACCCAATCGTGCCGGCTGGTATGACTCCTCGATTTTAGGCAAGTTCCAGACGGCCGCGCGGAGGACGCTTGATATTCTCCTCTTTATAAAGGGGCCAAGGCCTGTGCTTTTCTTCTCGCGCTCGATCCTTCCCTTCCCCCACCTCGAATTCCAACACCCAAGGCGCAGGCTAAGCGCTTCGGACCTTCAATCATGTCCGGATCCAACCTTCAAGGCCGGTGGATGGCCTCCTCCGTCACAGAGGAGGACATCAAGAAGCTAAGAGAAGCCAGGTATCTGACCGCCGAAATCTCGCACAGGCTGCCTGCTCAAGGGCAGGTCATCCCCACGCACGAACCCAACGAGAGTGTCGTATTTGTTTCCCACTTCCTCCGAGGGCTAGGTTTTAGTCTTGATCCCTTTGTTAGAGGGCTTATGTTCTACTACGGGCTCGATTTCCATGATCTGACTCCGGATTCCATCCTTCACATCTTGTCGTTCATCGTCCTGTGTGAAGCCTTCCTCCGCATCACCCCACACTTCGGCTTATGGCTCAAGACCTTCAATGTGAAGCCGAAGATGATCGATGGGCGACACGCAGAGTGCGGAGGTGCCATAATAAGCAAAGGCGCCGATGGTCCATGGCCAAAGGGTTCCTTCCCGGAGATGTCCAACTTATGGCAGCGGGCGTGGTTTTACACCACAACTCCCCGAAGTACTAAGTGGGCAGCTGCCCCCGCCTTCCGTTCGGCCCCCCCGCCACAACTAGCATCGTGGGTCAATAAGGGGCTGGACTGGGGGCCGGTTAATGACGTGCCGACACTGCAGAGTCGCATCCGAGATCTCCTCGAGAGAGATGTCAGCCTTGTCAAGGTAATGCAAGTCATGCTAGTTCGTCGGGTCCTGCCATGCCAACGCCGACCTCTCCGTATGTTGGAGTTCAACCCGGAAGGACCGCGAACTATTCAGCAATTCTTCAGCGTGACGCTCGAAGGGATGTATGGATTGTTCTTCGGATCACGAATAAAGTGTCCGGACACCACCGAGGATGTGGGTCTAAACTGCAATCGTCCAGATACCCAGGTAAGTAATTCTGCGGCCGAACATGCTGTGTTGTTATTTATCACAACATCATTCTGAAAAGTCGCTCTTTGACTAGTTCTGGATAAAAAAGGAGAAGATGATCAGGTGTCCGCCCCCCCTTCCCGAAGGCTCACCGGATCCTGTACTAGCCAGGATGCTTGAGCTCGCACCTTATCAAGCGCCATCAGGGGAAGATAAAGGGAGGAATAAAGAAGCCAAAAGCGGGCCTCACGCATTACTCATCCAAACCGGGGGAATTAGTGTCTCCGCGAAGGAGGATAATCGGGAAGAAGAATCGAAAATTCTCTCTCCCCAAGGACGGAAGAGGACCGCCTCTGAAGATTTGGAAACGAGGGTTTCCAAACAAGGGAGGAAACCTTCGCCAGGGGGTCCTGCCCTTGAGGGCATCCTTACCGCGTAGTGCCCGCAAGGGGATCAGCCCTCCACCGAGCTGTAAGTGAACAAGAGCACTTTTGGTAAATATATACTGCTTCATCTCTGAGGACAATAACCGAGACATATGTCTTGCAGTTCGGATAGTAGCCCTTCTCGACAGAGTTCGTCTTCGGGGGATCTTCTTCCGGAGATGATGGAGAGCGAAACACCTCCCTGTGCCTCCCCGCCTCATGAGGCGGATTACCCTGAGGTGTCGTCACGGAGGATTTCTCCTGATCCACCAAGGCCAGAAGGTAACCCTTCGGCCACCCGAAGTCCCGAGTATTCGGCTCCTAAGGAGAACAACAGAAAGAGTCCGGAACTGTCCGGTGCGCGACTAGACGCACTGATGAGTCTTCTGGAGCAAGCGGCTATCTCAGAGGCGCATCGTACTTTAATGGGTACGGTGGTTGAGAGGACCGTATCCGCCGAAAGTGGGTTGCATGAAGCTTTTATGAGCTTGCTAAGAGGCTTTGAGGTACACAAAGTAATATATATATTTTTTGATGGTACCGCACACGCTAGGTGTGCCCTATGCAGACAGTAGCCCCTAAGACTCTGGTTGCTGTCCAAAGGCGGCAAACAGAGGATCATAGTCCCAGGTAATGATCATGCTACTTTCATGTGTAGGCGGCTGAGGGTCCGGTGGCTGGCCGGACTGGTGAATTTGCCGAACTGAGGCGGCAACTTGATGCGGCAGATGCCAACATCGTGCTTGTAAACAAGAGGCTTGACGAGGCACATGGTATGTATTCTCCGGTGGTCAACATATATTAAGAGGAGCATGATGCTAGTATCTATAATATGCTGTGACTGCAGATGGAGCTGCCGTCGTGGAGACCCTTCGGGCGGAACTTGCCCAAGCCAAGGAACAAGCCAGGAGAAGTGATGCGGCCGCCCTAAAGGCGGTCGAAGAGTTAAGAGCCGAACAGGCTGCGCATCGCCAGAGCAAAGATAAAATAGCCAAGATGGCTATTGAGTTGAAGGATGCCGCCGACCGTTATGAGCTTCTTGAAAAGGAAAGCTAAGCGAAAGCGGCGGACCTGAAGAAAGCCATGGTAGCAACCAAGGAAACCCGCTCGAGAATTAGAGCGGCGAAGGAGGAGCTTCGTCAAGCCGGAGATATCACGGCTGGGAAGCCCTTTTTGTTGCGGACGAAGTTCAGAGATCCGAAGTATGCCCCTCTGGATCAATTATGGAGTGCTGCAGACGCGTACTTGGACTTGGCAACGAGTGCTGCTGATGCGACGGAGTTTTTCAAAGATCAGAAAGATCACGAAGTGGAAAAGTTTTTCTGGTCGCAGTTCAGTGCTCCAACGCGTCCGCTGCTGTTAAATGAGCAAATGGCCGAGTGGGATGAGCTCCACAGGTTGTACGGGCTTGCCATGAGGTCTGTCGTGGATCATCTTTGGCCAGAAGGACCGAGGCCGAATAGTTATTTTGGTTTAGTGCAACGATTCCTTGGTGCTGTGCCGCATATCGATGCTGTAAAGAGGTCGGCGTGCATAGAGGGTGCGCGGATGGCTCTTGCCCGTGTTAAGACATACTGGGCAGAGATGGAAGCCACCGCTATTGCAACCCGGGGTCCGGCCGTAGGCCAGGTCTCGGCCGAGCACTATTTTGAAGAAATCCTAGAAGGTGCTCGTTTAGTAGAGGCTCAGTGCTCGAAGAGTATCATGTTTGAGTGACATGTATCCCAATTGTAAAAACAAGGCTATTTGGGTTATAAGGGCTATGTTTATACTTTTGCCTGAAAGTATTATGATGCCTCCTGTGCGGCCGTTTATGTATGTATATAACCTGAAAGTTTGCAGCCGTCGGCTTCAGCCCCCACGCATATAATGCGGGGGTGTTCGGAAAAACGCGTATTCACACTTGATCCAACGTCTTGGTCCGTTAAGGAGGTGATGGCCCGGCGAACAAGGCAATCGGGCTATATAGCTTTAACACTTTCACTTAGCCATAGGAGTTTGACGGTGGGGCTACTATATAGCCCCTGGTACTTCCGCGCTCATCCGAATATGGGGCGTGTACATACATGACCGGGAAACGGCCCTTCGTTAATGCGG
The DNA here is from genome assembly GCF_002575655.3 of Aegilops tauschii subsp. strangulata. NCBI lineage: Eukaryota > Viridiplantae > Streptophyta > Magnoliopsida > Poales > Poaceae > Aegilops > Aegilops tauschii. The sequence goes on from NC_053039.3 coordinate 9,801,223, forward strand.
AGGAATCCCGAAGATTCTGCTGAGTCATCGAGTGGTTGACCAGTCTCGCGCTTTATCATGACAGTCAGTTTTCAGCTTTCTCTACTGAGGTGCTCGTCCAGATGAACCAGGGCACAATCGCAGTAGTTCTCCCGGTGCCACCTTAGCCGATAGAGCGGAATGTAAGGTAGAAAAACACGGGAGCCGGACAAACCCAACTATTGACCAAAGACATGATTCGGAGCTGATGCATATAAGGCCAAAGTCGCGACGCCGAACACTCCCTAAGGTATTCGGTCTTTACAACGCATACTGGGCTGCGTGACGCCCTCGATAATAAGCCCTGAATTTCCAGATACGTGCATTAGTCTGACGTGGCGAAATGCCAATAACGCCAGCATCCCTCTTGGTTATTTTGAGTATCCGGAGGGTGTGAAGCAACAAGAGACAGTGAGAAAGGTTTACACAGGGTCTTAATCTAAAAAGAAACCTTTGAGCGGGGCCCTGCTGCACGTCTGCGCCTGTGTCTCCGTTGTGCCGTATCCTAGAAGCGTGTAGCACGATTATCATCTGTAAAAGGGAAAAAACTTAGGTGAAAGTCTTCGTGCGAAAAATTGGTTATTCTTAATAAACCATTAAAATTCAATCTAAATAAGGTCAAGTCGAACTGTAGCCCTTTTTACATGCGGGAAGCCCCTAGCACCACCTATGGGGGTATATCCGTCGACCCAATCTCAGGTTTATCTGAGCTATTACAGCTAGTGGTGCGCCGGACTCGTCTAGCCGTGTCTGCGGTCTTGACGACCGATCATTTATTCTGGATGGAGAGGTCGTTCAGTGTTCGGCTGCTAAAGCCGCCACACATTCTTCCGCACGTAAGGAACGCTCTGTGTTTCCACTAATTATGATGATGCCGCGTGGACCGGGCATCTTAAGCTTAAGATAAGTGTAATGCGGCACTGCATTAAAACGAGCGAAGGCCGTTCTTCCGAGTAGTGCTTGATAGCTACTTCGGAATGGAGCGATGTCGAAGGTTAACTTTTCACTTTGGAAGTTGTCGGGAGAGCCGAATACAACCTCTAGTACAAGAGAGCCTGTGCAGCGGGCCTCTGGGCCTGGTATTACTCCTTTGAAGGTAGTATTGCTTTGGCTGATTCTCGTCGGGTCTATCCCCATTTTGCGGACTGTGTCCTGATATAGCAGATTAAGACTACTGCCGCCATCCATAAGGACTCGGGTGAGATGGTATCCGTTGATTATTGGGTCTAGTACCAAGGCAGCCGATCCTCCGTGCCGGATACTGGTCGGGTTATCCCTGCGATCAAAAGTGATCGGGCAGGCCGACCAAGGGTTGAACTTGGGGGTGACGGGCTCTACAGCGCATACGTCTCGGAGTGCGTGTTTGCTCCTCCTCTTCGTTACGTGAATCATGTTCACTGTTTTGACCTCTAGTGGGATGTTTTTCTGTCCCCCAGTGTTTTGCTGGCGAGGCTCATCCTCGTCTTGCTTACCGGCCTGCTTGAAAACCCAGCATTCTCTATTGGTGTGATTTGCAGGTTTGTCGGAGGTGCCATGAATCTGACATAATCTGTCTAAAATCTTGTTTAGGCTGGACGGTCCATCTCTGCTGCCTTTAAATGGCTTTTTCTGTTGACCGGGTCAAGAGCCCCTGAATCCGGCGTTTACCGCCGTGTTGTCTGGGCTGTCTTCATTGTTTCGACGCTTACTTTTATTGCGTCGTGGTTTTCCATTACCATCCCTGACTTCGGATGTGCCTGGGTCGTTGGTGCCGCTACGGGCCAGCCAACTATCTTCTCCCGCGCAAAAGCGGGTCATAAGGCTTGTTAGGGCTGCCATTGTCCTCGGTTTTTCCTGGCCGAGGTGTCTGGCGAGCCATTCGTCTCGGACACTGTGTTTGAAAGCCGATAAGGCTTCGGCGTCCGGGCAGTCGACAATCTGATTCTTCTTAGTGAGGAATATGTTCCAAAGCTTTCGGGCTGACTCTCCGGGCTGTTGAATTATATGACTTAAATCGTCTGCATCCGGAGGTCGGACATAGGTCCCTTGAAAATTAGCCCTAAAAGCATCCTCAAGCTCTTCCCAACTTCCGATTGAGTTTTTGGGGAGGCTCTTCAGCCAGTGCCTGGCTGGTCCTTTAAACTCGAGGGGCAAGTATTTGATGGCGTGGAGATCATCTCCGCGAGCCATATGGATATGGAGGATAAAGTCCTCGATCCAGACCCCAGGGTCTGTCGTTCCTTCGTATGCCTCTATGTTCACGGGTTTGAATCCATCTGGAAATTCGTGTTCCAGCACCTCATCGGTGAAGCATAGGGGGTGCGCGGCACCCCTGTATTTGGATGTGTCATGGCATTCTGACGGTTGTAGTGTTCGGTTTTTCTTCTGTGCCGGAGCTCGCCTCCTAGATCCGTAGATGGACCTGGTTATACCGGATTTTTGGTGCAAGTCCTCACGTAGATCGTGTGCTGACTTATGTGCGACATCGTTAGCCGCCCTATCGCGGCCGCGGGGTGGTCGATCCGGTTGATCGGCCGTTTTATTTTTCGGCTGTATAGGCTCTAAGGCCTCGTCATCGAATTCAGGCAGCAGCTTGCGCTTTGGATATCTCTTTGTGTGGCGATTGCCACCGTACTTTTCTTCAGTGTCGACCACTTTGTTCCATCTACTGTTGAGTGCATTTTGCGCGGCCTTAAGCCTTTGCTTCTGCTTCTTTAGACTCCTCGCGGTGGCAATAAGCCTTCTATGGAGGTTCTCTTGTTCCAAGTGCCTTACTGGGATGATGTGTGCATCATCGTCCGGACTGTTCTCCTCTTCCGAGACAGGTTGATTAGCTTTATCCTCGGCATCGCCGTGATCGGACAGCGGCTTCGTACTATGTTCGCCGTCCGCTGGCTCGTCCTATTGGGGTATTATTTTTTCTTGCGCTGTTATCGCTGTTTTTGCCGAGGCGGGATTTGGAGCAGCGCCTACGCTGTCGCTTTGGTTGCTTCTCGAGGGAACTATCCTTTGCTGCATCCTTCCGTTCCTCGTCATTGTTTTCTTTGGGTGTATCCACCATGTATATATCGTGTGACGAAGTGGCTGTCCAGCGCCCTGTGGGCGGTGGTTCCTGTTCCTCTCCTGCATCGTCGTCCATACCATCGATGTCTTCCGAGTCGAAATCGAGCATGTCGGTCAAGTCGTCGACAGTGGCTATTAAGTGGGTGGTGGGTGGGGAACGAATTTCTTCGTCGTCCGCTTCCCGCTTGAGCCGGACATAGTTCGGCCAAGGGCCTCCTGACAAGGAGATAGACCTTAATGAATTTAGCACATCGCCCAAGGGCGAGTGCTGAAAGATATCCGCGGAGGAAAACTCCATGATCGGCGCCCAATCAGATTCGATAGGCATGGACGCAGGCGGTTCGGAGCCGGTGGCCGGGGACGAATCCAAGGATCTGGCAACACAGGTCCCGTAGGAGGTAAAGTCAGCATTTGGCTCTATCGCCGCTGAATGTGCGGCCTCCGTGACGGGGTCCATCCACCCATCCTCGGACAGCGCGATCTGCTCCGGATCGAGGGCTGAGTTGCCACAGGGGTGATCTCCCGAACACTGTCCGGCGGCAGAGCTAAGTCATGCTCGTCGTGACTGTGCGGCGCACCTGACACGGGCTCGAATCCGTCGAAGATCAAGTCTCCGCGGATGTCGGCAGTATAGTTTAAGTTTCGAAACCTGACCTGATGGCCAGGCGCATAGCTCTCGATCTGTTCCAGATGGCCAAGCGAGTTGGCTCGCAGTGCGAAGCCGCCGAATACAAAGATCTGTCCGGGGGAAAAACCTCACCCTGGATCGCATCGTTGCCCATGATCGAAGGAGCCATCAAGCCTTATGGTGACGACATAGTGGAACTCTCAATGAAAGCACCAATGTCGGTGTCAAAACCGGCGGATCTCGGGTAGGGGGTCCCGAACTGTGCGTCTAAGGGGGATGGTAACAGGAGGACACAATGTTTACCCAGGTTCGGGCCCTCTCGATGGAGGTAATACCCTACTTCCTGCTTGATTGATCTTGATGATATAAGTATTACAAGAGTTGATCTACCACGAGATCGTAGATGCCAAACCCTAGAAGCTAGACTATGATTCTGATTGTTCTTGTCCTACGGACTAAACCCTCCGGTTTATATAGACACCGGAGGGGGCTAGGGTTACACAGAGTCGGTTACAAGGGAGGATATCTACAGATCCGAATTGCCAAGCTTGCCTTCCACGCCAAGGAGAGTCCCACCCGGACACGGGACGAAGTCTTCAATCTTGTATCTTCATAGTCCAGCAGTCCGGCAAAGGATATAGTCTGGCCGTCCGAGGACCCCCTAATCCTGGACTCCCTCAATAGGCATTAGTCCTGGTTGGTGCCACGAACCGGGACCAATGCTCTGGGTATATAACCAACACTTAGCAGTTTCTCCAAAATCCATCACTTTCTTATCCGCCCGACGCCCCCTGCTCCTCGTCGCCGTCGCCACCGAGCCCTGCCCCGACGCCGTCAGGCTGGTCCACCCCCCCCGTCGCCGCCGCCGCCGATGCTGTCAGGCTACTCAACTTCGCCACCGCCGACGCCCTCGACGCCATCTGCCCCGACGCCGGCGCCTGCTACCTCTTGAGCACTGCGTTGGTTTTCCCTTGAAGAGGAAAGGGTGATGGAGTAATGTAGCGTAAGTATTTCCCTCAGTTTTTGGGAACCAAGGTACCAATCCAGTAGGAGACCACGCTCGAGTCTCACGCACCTACACAAACAAATAAGAACCTCGCAACCAACGCGATAAAGGGGTTGTCAATCCCTTCACAGTCACTTACGAGAGTGAGATCTGATAGATATGATAAGATAATATTTTTGTTATTTTTATGATAAAGAGTAAATAAAGATGCAAAGTAAAATAAACGGCAATAGAAATAGCTAAGTGTTGGCAGATTAATATGATGGAAGATAGACCCGGGGGCCATAGGTTTCACTAGTGGCTTCTCTCAAGAGCATAAGTATTACGGTGGGTAAACGAATTATTGTCGAGCAAGTGATAGAATTGAGCATAGTTATGTGAATATCTACGTATGATCATGTATATAGGCATCACATCCGTGACAAGTAGACCGAAACGATTCTGCATCTACTACTATTACTCCACACATCGACCGCTATCCAGCATGCATCTAGAGTATTAAGTTCATAAGAACAGAGTAATGCTTTAAGTAAGATGACATGATGTAGAGGGATAAACTCATGCAATATGATATAAACCCCATCTTTTTATCCTCGATGGCAACAATACAATACGTGTCGTTTCCCTTTCTGTCACTGCGATCGAGCACCGCAAGATTGAACCCAAAGCTAAGCACTTCTCCCATTGCAAGAAAGATCAATCTAGTAGGCCAAACCAAATTGATAATTCGAAGAGACTTGCAAAGATAACCAATCATACATAAAATAATTCAGAGGAGATTCAAATATTGTTCATAGATAATCTTGATCATAAACCCACAATTCATCGGATCTCGACAAACACACCGCAAAAGAAGATTACATCGAATAGATCTCCAAGAAGATCAAGGAGAACTTTGTATTGAGATCCAAAGAGAGAGAAGAAGCCATCTAGCTAATAACTATGGACCCGAAGGTCTGAGGTAAACTACTCACACATCATCGGAGAGGCTATCGTGTTGATGTAGAAGCCCTTCGTGATCAATGCCCCCTCCGGCGGAGCGCCGGAAAAGGCCCCAAGATGGGATCTCACGGGTACAGAAGGTTGCGGCGGTGGAAATAGGGGTTTGGCTCCGTATTTGATGTTTCCAGGGTACATGGGTATATATAGGAGGAAGAAGTACGTCGGTGGAGCAACGAGGGGCCCACGAGGGTGGAGGGCGCACCTGGGGGAGGTGGGTGCGCCCCCTGCGTCGTGCCTTCCTCGTTGATTGCTTTATGTAGACTCCAAGTCCTCTGGATCACGTTTGTTCCGAAAAATCACGTTCCCAAAGGTTTCATTCCGTTTGGACTCCGTTTGATGTCCTTTTCCTTCGAAACACTGAAATAGGCAAAAACAGCAATTTGGGCTGGGCCTCCGGTAAATAGGTTAGTCCCAAAAATAATATAAAAGTGTATAATAAAGCCCATTAAACATCCAAAACAGAATATAATATAGCATGGAACAATAAAAAATTATAGATACGTTGGAGACGTATCAAGCATCCCCAAGCTTAATTCCTGCTCGTCCTCGAGTAGGTAAATGATAAAAACAGATTTTTTGATGTGGAATTCTACCTAGCATAATTTTCAATGTAATTCTCTTATTTGTGGTATGAATATTCTGATCCGAAAGATTCAAGACAAAAGTCTAATATTGACATAAAAATAATAATACTTCAAGCATACTAACTAAGCAATTATGTCTTCTCAAAATAACTTGGCCAAAGTAGGTTATCCCTACAAAATCATATAGTCTGGCTATGCTCTATCTTCACCACACAAAATATTTAAATCATGCACAACCCCGATGACAAGCCAAGCAATTGTTTCATACTTTTGGTGTTCTCAAACTTTTTCAATCTTCACGCAGTACATGAGCGTGAGCCATGGACATAGCACTATATGTGGAATAGAATGGTGGTTGTGGAGAAGACAAAAAAGGAGAAGATAGTCTCAGATCAACTAGGCGTATCAAAGGGCTATGGAGATGCCCATTAATAGATATCAATGTGAGTGAGTAGAGATTGCCATGCAACGGATGCACTAGAGCTATAAGTATATGAAAGCTCAACAAAAGAAACTAAGTGGGTGTGCATCCAACTCGCTTGCTCAAGAAGACCTAGGGCATTTTGAGGAAGCCCATCATTGGAATATACAAGCCAAGTTCTATAATGAAAAATTCCCACTAGTATATGAAAGTGATATCATAGGAGGCTCTCTATCATGAAGATCATGGTGCTACTTTGAAGCACAAGTGTGGAAAAAGGATAGTAGCATTGTCCCTTCTCTCTTTTTCTCTCATTTTTTGGGCCTTCCCCTTTTTTATGGCCTTTCTTTTCTTTTTTTCGTCCGGAGTCTCATCCCGACTTGTGGGGGAATCATAGTCTCCATCATCCTTTCCTCACTTGGGACAATGCTCTAATAATGATGATCATCACACTTTTATTTACTTACAACTCAAGAATTACAACTCAATACTTAGAACAAAATATGACTCTATGTGAATGACTCCGGCGGTGTACCGGGATATGCAATGAATCAAGAGTGACAAGTATGAAAGAATTATGAACAGTGGCTTTGCCACAAATACGACGTCAACTACATGATCATGCAAAGCAATATGACAATGATGGAGCGTGTCATAGTAAACGGAAGGGTGGTCAGTTGCATGGCAATATATCTCGGAATGGCTATGGAAATGCCATGATAAGTAGGTATGATGGCTGTTTTGAGGAAGATATATGGTGGGTGTATGATACCGGCAAAAAGTGCGCGGTATTAGAGAGGATAGCAATGATGGAAGGATAAGAGTGCGTATAATCCATGGACTCAACATTAGTCATAAAGAATTCATATACTTGTTGCAAAAATCTACAAGTTATCAAAGCAAAGTATTACGTGCATGCTCCTAGGCGGATAGATTGGTAGGAAAAGACGATCGCTCGTCCCCGACCGCCACTCATAAGGAAGATAATCAATAAATAAATCATGCTCCGACTTCATCACATAACGGTTCACCATACGTGCATGCTACGGGAATCACAAACTTTAACACAAGTATTTCTCAAATTCATAACCACTCAACTAGCATGACTCTAATATCACCATCTTCATATCTCAAAACAATTATCAGTCATCAAACTTCTCATAGTATTCAACACACTCATAAGAATTTTTTTTACTAATCTTGAATGCCTATTATATTAGGACTAATTTTTATGATTAAAGCAAATTACCATGCTGTTTTGTAGGACTCTCAAAATAATATAAGTCAAGCATGAGAGAACAATAGTTTCTATAAAACAAATCCACCACCGTGCTCTAAAAGATATAAGTGAAGCACTAGAGCAAAAACTATATAGCTCAAAAGATATAAGTGAAGCACATAGAGTATTCTAATAAATTCCGAATCATGTGTGTCTCTCTGAAAAGGTGTGTACAGCAAGGATGATTGTGGTAAACTAAAAATCAAAGACTCAAATAATACAAGACGCTCCTAGCAAAACACATATCATGTGGTGAATAAAAAATATAGCTCCAAGTAAAGTTACCGATAGACGAAGACGAAAGAGGGGATGCCTTCCGGGGCATCCCCAAGCTTTGGCTTTTTGGTGTCCTTAGATTACCTTGGGTTGCCATGGGCATACCCAAGCTTAGGCTCTTGCCACTCCTTGTTCCATAGTCCATCAAATCTTTACCCAAAACTTGAAAACTTCACAACACAAAACTCAACAGAAAATCTCGTGAGCTCCGTTAGCGAAAGAAAACAAAACACCACTTCAAGGTACTGTATTGAACTCATTCTTTATTTATATTGGTGTTAAAACTACTGTATTCCAACTTCTCTACGGTTTATAAACTCTTTTACTAGCCATAGATTCATCAAAATAAGCAAACAACACACAAAAATAGAATCTGTCAAAACAGAACAGTCTGTAGTAATCTGTAACTAACGCAAACTTCTGGAACTCCAAAAATTCTACCAAAATAGGAAGACCTAGAAAATTTGTTTATTGATCTACTGAAATTGGAATCAGTATTTTATCACGTTCTGGTGATTTTTAACAATTGTTTTCGTGAACAGAAAGTTTCTGGAATTTTCAGCAAGATCAAATAACTATCATCCAAGAAGATCCTATAGGTTTAACTTGGCACAAACACTAATTAAAACATAAAAACAAAGCTAACCAGATGTTAGATCAAATATTGATTCTTAAGCAGAAGCCAAAAGTAAAAAACTAAAAGAAAATTGGGTTGCCTCCCAACAAGCGCTATCGTTTAACGCCTCTAGCTAGGCATAAAAGCAAGGATAGATCTAGGTATTGCCATCTTTGGTAGGCAACCCATAAGTAGCTCTCATAATAGATTCATATGGTAATTTTATTTTCTTTCTAGGAAAGTGTTCCATGCCTTTCCTTAACGGAAATTGGAATCTAATATTTCCTTCCTTCATATCAATAATTGCACCAATCGTTCTAGGAAAGGTCTACCAAGAATAATAGGACATGAAGGATTGCAATCTATGTCAAGAACAATGAAATCTACGGGCACATAGTTCCTATTTGCAACAATAAGAACATCATTAATTCTTCCCATAGGTTTCTTAATAGTGGAATCCGCAAGGTGCAAGTTTAAAGAACAATCATCAAATTCACGGAATCCTAGTAAATCACATAAAGTTTTCGGAATCGTGGAAACACTAGCACCCAAATCACACAAAGCATAGCATTCATGATCTTTAATTTTAATTTTAATAGTATGTTCCCACTCATCATAAAGTTTTCTAGGTATAGAAACTTCCAATTCAAGTTTTTCTTCATAAGATTGCATTAAAGCATCAACGATTTGTTTAGTAAAAGCTTTATTTTGACTATAAGCATGAGGAGAATTTAGCACGGATTGCAACAAGGAAATACAATCTATCAAAGAGAATTATCATAATTAAATTCCTTGAAATCCAAAATAGTGGGTTCATTAATATCTATAGTTTTGACCTCTTCAATCCCACTTTTACCAATTTTTGCATCACGATCTAAAAACTCCGAATTTTTGGGACGCCTTCTAGGTAAAGGTGACTCATCTCCAGTCCCATCATTATCAAGATTAATATTGCAAAACAAAGATTTAATAGGAGACACATCAATAACTTTTAGATCTTCATCTTTATTTTCATAGAAACTAGAAGAACATGCTTTCACAAAGCAATCTTTCTTAGCACGCATCCTAGCGGTTCTTTCTTTGCACTCATCAATGGAAATTCTCATGGCTTTGAGAGACTCATTGATATCATGCTTAGGTGGAATAGATCTAAGTTTCAAAGAATCAACATCAAGAGAAATTCTATCAACGTTCCTAGCCAATTCATCAACCTTAAGCAATTTTTCTTCAAGCAAAGCGTTGAAATTCTTTTGCGAATTCATAAACTCCTTAACACTAGTCTCAAATTCAGAGTGCATCTTATTAAAAGTTCCATAAGAATTGTTGTAGGAATTACCATAATTATTAGAGGAATTACTAGGGAACGACCTAGGATTAAAGTTTCCACTATACGCGTTGTTACCAAAATTATTCCTACTAACAAAATTCACATCCATAGATTCATTATTACTCTCAATCAAGTTAGACAAAGGCACATCATTAGGATCAGAGGAAACACTCTTATTAGCAAACAATTTCATAAGTTCATCCATCTTTCCACTCAAAACATTAATTTCTTCTATCGCATGCACTTTTTTACTAGTAGATATTTCGGTGTGCCATTGAGAATAATTAACCATAATATTGTCTAGGAGTTTAGTAGCTTGTCCTAAAGTGATTTCCATAAAAGTGCCGCCCGCGGCCGAATCTAAAAGATTTCTAGAAGCAAAATTCAATCCGGCACAAATTTTTTGTATAATCATCCAAAGACTCAAACCATGTGTAGGGCAATTACGTATCATTAATTACATCCTCTCCCAAGCTTGTGCAACATGTTCATGATCAAGTTGCTTAAAATTCATGATATCGTTTATAAGAGAGATGATTTTAGCGGGAGGAAAATACTTAGAGATAAAAGCATCTTTGCACTTATTCCACGAATCAATACTATTTTTAGGCAAAGACGAAAACCAAGCTTTAGCACGATCTCTAAGCGAAAAAGGAAATAGCTTCAATTTAACAATATCATTGTCCACATCTTTCTTCTTTTGCATATCACACAAATCAACGAAGCTATTTAGATGGGTAGCGACATCTTCACTAGGAAGGCCGGCAAATTGATCTTTCATGACAAGATTCAACAAAGCAGCATTAATTTCACAAGATTCAGCTTCGGTAAGAGGAGCAATAGGAGTGCTAAGAAAATCATTGTTGTTGGTATTGGCAAAGTCACAAAATTTAGTATTATCTTGAGCCATCGTGACAAGCAAGCAATCCAACACACAAGCAAACAAGAAACAAGCGAAAAAGAGGCGAACGAAAAAGAGAGGGCGAATAAAACGGCAAGGTTGAAGTGGGGGAGAGGAAAAAGAGAGGCAAATGGCAAATAATGTAATGCGAGGGATAAGAGTTTGTGATGGGTACTTGGTATGTCTTGACTTGTGCGTAGACTCCCCGGCAACGGCGCCAGAAATCCTTCTTGCTACCTCTTGAGCACTGCGTTGGTTTTCCCTTGAAGAGGAAAGGGTGATGCAGTAAAGTAGCGTAAGTATTTCCCTCGGTTTTTGAGAACCAAGGTATCAATCCAGTAGGAGACCACGCTTGAGTCCCACGCTCCTACACAAACAAATAAGAACCTCGCAACCAACGCGATAAAGGGGTTGTCAATCCCTTCATGGTCACTTACGAGAGTGAGATCTGATAGATATGATAAGATAATATTTTTGGTATTTTTATGATAAAGAGTAAATAAAGATGCAAAGTAAAATAAACGGCAATAGGAATAGCTAAGTGTTGGAAGATTTATATGATGGAAGATAGACCCGGGGGCCATAGGTTTCACTAGTGGCTTCTCTCAAGACCATAAGTATTACGGTGGGTAAACGAATTACTGTCGCGCAATTGATAGAATTGAGCATAGTTATGAGAATATCTAGGTACGATCATGTATATAGGCATCACGTCCGTGACAAGTAGACCGAAACAATTCTGCATCTACTACTATTACTCCACACATCGACCGCTATCCAGCATGCATCTAGAGTATTAAGTTCATAAGAATAGAGTAATGCTTTAAGTAACATGACATGATGTAGAGGGATAAACTCATGCAATATGATAAAAACCCCATCTTTTTATCCTCGATGGCAACAATACAATACGTGTCGTTTCCCTTTCTGTCACTGCGATCGAGCACCGCAAGATTGAACCCAAAGCTAAGCACTTCTCCCATTGCAAGAAAGATCAATCTAGTAGGCCAAACCAAAATGATAATTCGAAGAGACTTGCAAAAGATAACGAATCATACATAAAAGAATTCAGAAGAGATTCAAATATTGTTCAAAGATAATCTTGATCATAAACCCACAATTCATCGGATCTCGACAAACACACCGCAAAAGAAGATTACATTGAATAGATCTCCAAGAAGATCAAGGAGAACTTTGTATTGAGATCCAAAGAGAGAGAAGAAGCCATCTAGCTAATAACTATGGACCCGAAGGTCTGAGGTAAACTACTCACACATCATCGGAGAGTCTATGGTGTTGATGTAGAAGCCCCCCGTGATCAATGCCCCCTCCGGCGGAGCGCCGGGAAAGGCCCCAAGATGGGATCGCACGGGTACAGAAGGTTGTGGCGGTGGAAATAGGGTTTTGGCTCCTTATCTGATGTTTCCAGGGTACATGGGTATATATAGGAGGAAGAAGTACGTCGGTGGAGCAAGAAGGGGCCCACGAGGGTGGAGGGCACGCCTGGGGGAGGTGGGCGTGCCCCCTGCCTCGTGCCTTCCTCGTTGATTGCTTTACGTAGACTCCAAGTCCTCTGGATCACGTTTGTTCCGAAAATCACGTTCCCAAAGGTTTCATTCCGTTTGGACTCCGTTTGATATCCTTTTCCTTCGAAACACTCAAATAGGCCAAAAAACAGCAATTTGTGTTGGGCCTCCGGTTAATAGGTTAGTCCCAAAAATAATATAGAAGTGTATAATAAATCCCATTAAACATCCAAAACAGAATATAATATAGCATGGAACAATCAATAATTATAGATACGTTGGAGACGTATCAGCGCCGCTTCCCGCGGCCCTGTGCCGCCACCGCCGCTGTCAGGCTGCTCAACTTCGCCGCCGCCGACGCCCTCGACGCCATTTGCCCCGACGCCGGCGCCGCTCGCCGCGCCCCTGTGCCCGTCCCGACGCCGCCCGCCGTGCCCCGCCACCCCCTGTGAGCACTTGCCTCGCGCCCCTGCCCTGCCTCGCGCACCTGCACCCCTGCCCTGCCCCGCCGGCGCCGCCGCCGCCGCCGTGCCCCTCTGCCCAACCCCTAGCTGTCCTTTATTTTTTTGTTATATATATATGCTATTTGTTTAGATGTTTTTAGATGTTCTTATATGCTGTTTTCAGATGTTTTTAGTTGTTCATAAAAGAACTTTAGATGTAGGTATGTATGTGTGAGGGATCATATATGTATTTTTTTAGATGTATTTTTTTAGAAGTTCTTATATGTTGTTTTCATATTTTTTTGTATGTATGTATGTATGTATGAGGGATCATATATGTATTTTTTGTATGTATGTATGTATGAGGGATCATAGATGTATTTTTCAGAATTTTCTATCGTGCATAGACCGATTTTAGACCACGGGAGCACCCCCCCTATCGTTGCAAAAGTTGCTAAGTGATATTAAGAAGGAAGAAGAACAAAAAGAAGGAGAGGAAAAAGGAAAATAAGAAGAGGAAGAAAGGAGAAGAAGAGGAGAAATAAATAAGAAGAGGAAAAAAGAAGAAAAAGAAGAGGAGAAGAAGAAAGGAATAGAGGAGAAGAAGAAAAAATAGAAAATTCTATTTTTTGATCTTCTCCTCTATTCCTTTCTTCTTCTCCTCTTTTTTTTCTTCTTCGCCTTCTTATTTTTTATCGGGTATGTCATCGTCGATATACGCCCTCCCCTCTAACTTCAACATGAGGGGGGGGGGGGTCGATATACCCCCTCCCCGATAACTTCGACATGAGGGGGGGAGGGTCGACGAGGGTTCGAGGGGGCGAGGGTCGGGAACTAGCTAGGGTAGAGGGTCGAGGGTCGCCGAGGGTTCGAGGGTCGAGGGTTCGAGTGTCGTCGTGGGGCCGAGGGTCGAGGATCGAGGGTTCGAGGGTCGAGGGGTCGAGGGTTGAGGGTTCGAGGGTCGTCGAGGGGCTGAGGGGTCGAGAGGTTGCCTAGCTAGTGTCAAAGTATTGAAGAAATCCATGGTTTTTGCATATGAACCCTTGAAGCGTTACCGAGGCCACCCAAATTTACCAAGTTAAAAGAGTGTTGTCGTCGAGGCCACCCCGAACCCTTGAAGCGTTGCCGAGGCCACCCCTAACCCTAGAGAAGCGTCGAGGCCACTAATATGATTCCTTGTTGTGATTAGATAGCTAGGTCTACGTTTGCCACTAATATATCCACCTGCTGTCATGTTTGTATAATAATTGGCATGTTGTAATATTTGCAGAAACAATGGAGCACGGACGAAACGAGGCAGCAGAAGAGGTGTTGGGGGACATAATCTTAGCCGGAGGTGATCTCTTATCGTATCTTAACGATAATGATGGTCTGGAAGGACAGGGTGAAGAAGCAGGCTAAGGTGATCGAACAATGGAGGAGGAAAGACATGATTATGATGGCTCCGGTGACCGAATGCCGGTGCAAGAAGGAGATCGTGATGACGGCTCCGGTGACCGAACAGAGTCCAGCCAACTATATATATTAATTAAGCCTGTGCTGACTAGATAATTGATGCATTCATTGTTTTGGTATGTACACATATTAACTCTTGTCTTTCGTCTTTTTTCTAGCCCTCCGGATCGAGCACAACTTCGGTAAAGAAACGAGGCCCGAAGAAAAAGTTGCGCTCGGATGAAAGGTTTGAGATCACAGCAATCGCGCGCGATGGCCAACCGATTGAACCCATCCGGACCAAGGAAGCATTTTCTGCTCAGTGCAGGGTTCTTGTTAGGGACAAGATCCCGATCAGCATCCACCAATGGTTAAAGCCTAAGAAGGAAGACCCTGAGGTGTCTTATGTCAAGATATGCAGAAAGATGATCTTTGGACCACGCTGAAGGCAAATTTCACCCTACCGCCAGAGGAGGATCCGGAGAAGCCAGTTAAAGAGCAATTGATCAAGTCTCATGCTCTTAAGAAGATGGTAGATCTATTCAGGAGGTGGAAGAATGAGCTGAAAACAATGTTTGTCGATAACGAAAAGACACCAGAATTCACCGGCCGGTATGAGAAGATCAGAGATCACTGGCCCGCATTTGTGGCCCACAATACATCGGACAAGAGTAAGAAGATGTCAACGAGAAACAAGAAAAATGCTGCGAAGAAGGAGCATCACCATCGCACGGGGTCAGGTGGCTACCTCAAAGCCCGGCCATTGTGGGCCAAGGCTGAGAATGACCTGCTTGATAAAGGGGTCGAACCAGAGACATTGAACTGGCCAGACCGTTGCCGGACTTGGTTCTTCGGGGTTGGTGCAACCTTGGACCCTGTATCAGGGAAGTGCATTTGGACGAATGAGCAAATGCAAATACCCGTCACGAAGCTTCAGGACTATATCGCCACAGCGCAGCAAGGGACGTTCGTTCTAGACAGAGAGAACGATGAGCTCCCAATGGCCCTCGGGAATCCTGAGAACTCTGGACGGACACGAGGCATGCCAGGCTCTGTTCCGTGGAAGGCTGGGTTTCCGGACGCAGGCGGTTACAAATGCCAGGAGAGGAGGAAGAAAATGGAGCAGACCCAACTGCAGGCACTGCACGCAAGGGTACAAGCGATAGAGGAACGAGAAGCAGTTTGCAGCAAGCGACCTGCCGAAGCTACCCCGCCATCTCAGCGGAGAAGCAGCATGGCTTCCACCGAGCTGCTTCAGCTGGAGCCTGTCTTCACGGCTCCTGCTAGCTACCCGGTGGATGCTATCACGGAGTCTCAACATTGCCACCTTATGACGCAATGGCAGAACTTCAAAGTCAAGGCGGTTGTCCGCTCTGTTCGACCTCCTGTACCCGGCGCAACTTTTCACTGCCGTCCAATTCCAGAAGGATATGCTAGGGTGACGGTGGACGAAATAACAGAGGGATTTGAGGACCTCGAGCTTGACCACCCTACCGGTGAAGGGGAGACTCGGATGGGTTCTGCTCCGAAGACTCCATGCCTATGGCGGAAGGAGCTCATCAACCTTCCGAACTGGATGCCTCCGCCTCCTCCTACTCCTCCGGCGAGTCAGGGCACTCTGCCTTCTCCTCCGGCGAGTGATCAGGGCACTCAGTCTCCTTCTCCGGCGCGTGGCGGCACTCCGCCTCCTTCTCCGCCTGCGCCAGCGCGCCCGAGCAGCCAGCCTCCTCCTTCTCTGCCTCGTCAACAAGGGCGGAAGAGACCCGCCGCCGCTCCAGCTGCTCTGGTGCGTCGTAGTCCTTCTCCTCCGCCTCGTAAGCAAGGAAAGAAGACAGCCGCAGCCGCTCCGTCTGCTCCGGCGTCTAGCAGTACAGCCAGAGGCGGGAGGCAATACAGATTCGGTCCATCTCTCAAGCCTCTAGAGAAGATACCATATGAGAGGACCGTGGAGGAAAACAAGAAGATCGTGGAAGCTGAAGTGAGGGACTTCTTTGAAGCGGTGAAAGCAAAGAAACATCCTCCTTCAGAGGAGAAGATAGATCCGGTGAAAGCGAAGCGCACTATCGATGCCCTAAAGCGACCACCACCTTCTCCGCCGCAATCCAACTATGTTCGCATTATTGAAAGGTCATATATCGAAGCAGAGCGGTTGGGAAGTACTATCAGTGATCAAAGGTTAGCAAAGCGACGAGATGGGAAAAAAAATTGCCCAGCTCGTCGAACAAGCGAACCAATCGTGCCCCCCGCTCAAGGTGTCTAGCGATATTGTCGCTAATCATTCGGAGATTTTTCCCAATACCAATCTTGGAGATTACCTGCCCGACGAAGTACATTATGATTTTTTGGAGGTGGACGAACACAAATACCATTACGGGAAGCCTCTCCTCAAAGATGAAAGATCTCTAACAACGATAATGCGAAGATTCATGATTGGTACATGAAAACCTGCAGAGAGTCTGGGGGAAGGATACTTTGACGCTGAGAGTTAAAGAGGAGCACAACCTCGTTGGAATTCAACTGTTGACTCTTCCATTTGAGGAGTTCTTCCAGTTTTTCAATCAAAAGGCCCTCGATAAATTAACAGTCAGTTGCTACTGGCTGTAAGTACTACTTCTGTCATTAAGTCTCTATATATAGGTCAGCTCTTTCATTGCATGTATATATAATTATCCTCACTATATTATGCCAATTGAAGATCGCCGAATTGAAGAAAAGACGAATCGGTGATATTGCGTTCATTAACACAAATCTCATAGATGCATATACGGTTGAATTTCATGCCAAAGATACCGAGGCCAACTTGCTACGATCATTGGTAGTAAATCAAAACAAAGCTATAATACTCTTTCCTTACAACTTCAAGTGAGTGTTACTGTCTTGTGCATATTCGGTTTCCCTTATTAGTCGAGGTTATAGTAATGTAATTGATGAGTTATGCATGCGTGCGCAGGTTCCACTATATTCTCCTAGAGATTAAGCTTGAGCAGGGACTAGTAACCGTCTTAGACTCGAGACGAAGAGATCCCCAGGAGTATGCGGACATGACTGAAATGCTCGAGAAGTAAGTTAAATCGATCATTATCGCACCATATCGGCAAGTTTGTTCATTTCCTGATATCAAGTAAATGTTTTCTATGTCTGGCAGGGTTTGGAAAAAATTCACCTCAAAAGCTCCGGGACTGCTGAGGAAGCTGCAATTTACACACCCAAAAGTAAGTACTACTAGCTAGTTCCGCGCATCTCCTAGTGATTCAAGCGCTAGTTTCATCAATACCATTTAGCATGCTTGCTTATCAGTTTGATTGACCTCTATTTCTTGTAAAGTCGTTTTGGCAGGAAGCCGGGAATAATTACTGTGGATACTACGTTTGCGAGTCCATCTGCCACACGACCTATGAGTGGGGCTACTCTAACAAACAATATGAAGTGCGTAAGCAATAATATTCACAATTTTATTTTATTACCATCATTTGTGTTGAGTTTTGTTCATTCATATATATGTATTGACCCTCTTCTTGAAATTAGATGTTTCGGATGCGGGATGAACTCCTAGCACCAGATCGCATGCGAGCAATTCAAGAGGAATTGGCGGCGTTCTTTCTTGACCACGTGATCGATAAAGACAGAGAATACCATGTGGACCCTGAGTTCATATATAATTAGGGGATTATATTGTAACATATCTTATATTGTATATATGTAGCCAGTTGCGTCGGATAGATATACGAAAACTTGTTGTTCGACCAATCTCTCGGAGAAGGAGAGGTCGATATCACTTCTCTCTGTATGCATATGTTCATGACGATCTTCTGTTTCCTTCATTTGCTTACTAGCTAGCGTGTCGAGTCCTCTCTATACGTATAGTACGTAGCGTCGACCAAGCACAGAGATAAGAGAGGTCACTTCTCTCTATTAATTAGCTAGCTAACACAATATATGAAACACCTAAATTAACCCCCCAAAACCCCTAACCTCCCCTTTCAAAAACAAAACAAAAACCCCAGCCCCTGAAATGCTGACCCGTGGACGCATATTGGTCCCGTTGATGCTACCAACCGGGACAAAAGGCCCCCCTTCCTGGGCTCGCCGCAGCGGCCACGTGGAGGCCCATCTGTCCCGGTTGATGTAAGAACCGGGACTAAAGGTGTAGGGCTTTAGTACCGACCCTTTAGTCCCGGTTCCCCAACCGGGACAAATGGGCCTTACGAATAGGGACAAATGGCCCTTTTTCTACTAGTGCTGCGACGGCACTAGCGATCGAAGGTGGCGCTATAATCGGCGATCGGCGAGCTGCAACCGGCATCGGAGTAGTGCTACAACCCGTGACCGCCTGAGCTCGCCAGGGCTACGTCATAACCATCATGGTTGTTGTCATGCCTTGCCGGAGCTGCACACGCGTGGGGCTGGGAAGTGGAGATGCGGGAGTCCTTTGGCAGTACGGGATTTTTTTCCGTTCGCTTTGTCCGAGACCTATGCAGGGAATAAAGAGGGAATCGTACGGTTCTCAACGGTTCCATTGTGCAACGCATGGCGACTGGCAGAAATTTTGCCAGTCCATCGGTGCCAAGCGTCGCCCTTTCTAATTATACCATGAGTGTGTTATGTGAGGATACACAAATTGTCTTTTGCGAGTATGTAGGATAATATACACAAATATAAAATGGCTTGATCTAGGGAGTGTTGGAAATATGCCCTAGAGGCAATAATAAATGGTTATTATTATATTTCTTTGTTCATGATAATAGTCTATTATTCATGCTATAATTGTATTGTCCGGAAATCGTAATACATGTGTGAATACATAGACCACAACGTGTCCCTAGTAAGCCTCTAGTTGACTAGCTCGTTGATCAACAGATAGTCATGGTTTCCTGACTATGGACATTGGATGTCATTGATAACGGGATCACATCATTAGGAGAATGATGTGATGGACAAGACCCAATCCTAAGCATAGCATAAAAGATCGTGTAGTTTCGTTTGCTAGAGCTTTTCCAATGTCAAGTATCTTTTCCTTAGACCATGAGATCGTGCAACTCCCGGATACCGTAGGAGTGCTTTGGGTGTGCCAAACGTCACAACGTAACTGGGTGACTATAAAGGTGCACTACGGGTATCTCTGAAAGTGTCTGTTGGGTTGGCACGGATCGAGACTGGGATTTGTCACTCCGTGTGACGGAGAGGTATCTCTGGGCCCACTCGGTAATGCATCATCATAATGAGCTCAATGTGACTAAGGCGTTAGTCACGGGATCATGCATTGCGGTACGAGTAAAGAGACTTGCCGGTAATGAGATTGAACAAGGTATTGGGATACCGAGGATCGAATCTCGGGCAAGTAACATATCGATTGACAAAGGGAATTGCATACGGGATTGATTGAATCCTCGACACCGTGGTTCATCCGATGAGATCATCGTGGAACATGTGGGAGCCAACATGGGTATCCAGATCCCGCTGTTGGTTATTGACCGGAGAGGCGTCTCGGTCATGTCTGCATGTCTCCCGAACCCGTAGGGTCTACACACTTAAGGTTCGGTGACGCTAGGGTTGTAGAGATATATGTATGCGGAAACCCGAAAGTTGTTCGGAGTCCCGGATGAGATCTCGGACGTGACGAGAGGTTCCGGAATGGTCCGGAGGTGAAGAATTATATATAGGAAGTCAAGTTTCGGCCACCGGGAAAGTTTCGGGGGTTACCGGTATTGTACCGGGACCACCGGAAGGGTCCCGGGGGTCCACCGGGTGGGGCCACCTATCCCGGACGGCCCCGTGGGCTGAAAGTGGAAGGGAACCAGCCCTTAGTGGGCTGGGGCGCCCCCCTTGGGCCTCCCCCCATGCGCCTAGGGTTGGGAACCCTAGGAGGGGGAGCTTCCCCCTTGCCTTGGGGGGCAAGGCAACCCCTTCCCCCCTTTGGCCGCCGCCCCCCCTTGGAGATCCCATCTCCCAGGGCCGGCGCCCCCCCCAGGGGGCCTATATAAAGGGGGGGAGGGAGGGCAGCAACCTACAGCCTTGGGCGCCTCCCTCCTCCCCTGCAACACCTCTCTCTCTCTCGCAGAAGCTTGGCGAAGCCCTGCCGGAGACCCACTACATCCACCACCACGCCGTCGTGCTATTGGATCTCCATCAACCTCTCCTTCCCCCTTGCTGGATCAAGAAGGAGGAGACGTCGCTGCACCGTACGTGTGTTGAACGCGGAGGTGCCGTCCGTTCGGCACTCGGTCATCGGTGATTTGGATCACGGCGAGTACGACTCCTTCATCCACGTTCATTGGAACGCTTCCGCTCGCGATCTACAAGGGTATGTAGATGCACTCCTTTCCCCTCGTTGCTAGTAGACTCCGTAGATGCATCTTGGTGAGCGTAGGAAAATTTTAAATTATGCTACGATTACCAACAGTGGCATCATGAGCCAGGTCTATGCGTAGTTACTATGCACGAGTAGAACACAAAGTAGTTGTGGGCGTTGAGTTTGCCAATTCTTCTTGCCGCTACTAGTCTTTTCTTGTTTCGGCAGCATTGTAGGATGAAGCGGCCCGGACCGACCTTACACGTACACTTACGTGAGACAGGTTCCACCGACTGACATGCACAAGTTGCATAAGGTGGCTAGCGGGTGTCTGTCTCTCCTACTTTAGTCAGAACGGATTCGATGAAAAGGGTCCTTATGAAGGGTAAATAGAAATTGGCAAATCACGTTGTGGTCATACGTAGGTAAGAAACGTTCTTGCTAGAAACCTACAAACCACGTAAAAACTTGCAACAACAATTAGAGGACGTCTAACTTGTTCTTGCAGCAAGTGCTATGTGATGTGATATGGCCAGAAGATTTGATGAATGATATATGTGATGTACAAGATTGATCATATTCTTGTAATAGGAATCACGACTTGCATGTCGATGAGTATGACAACCGGCAGGGGCCATAGGAGTTGTCTTTATTATTTTGCATGACCTGCGTGTCATTGAATAACGCCATGTAAATTACTTTACTTTGTTGCTAAACGCGTTAGCCATAGAAGTAGAAGTAATCGTTGGCGTGACGACTTCATGAATACACAATGATGGAGATCATGATGATGGAGATCATGGTGTCATGCCGGTGACGAAGATGATCATGGTGCCCCGAAGATGGAGATCAAAGGAGCACAATGATATTGGCCATATCATGTCACTATTTGATTGCATGTGATGTTTATCATGTTTTTGCATCTTATTTGATTAGAACGACGGTAGCAAGTAGGATGATCCCTTATAATAATTTCAAGAAAGTGTTCACCCTAACTGTGCACCGTTGCGAAGGTTCGTTGTTTCGAAGCACCACGTGATGATCGGGTGTGATAGATTCTAACGTTCGAATACAACGGGTGTTGACGAGCCTAGCATGTACAGACATGGCCTCGGAACACACGCAATACACTTAGGTTGACTTGACGAGCCTAGCATGTACAGACATGGCCTCGGAACACGGAGGACCGAAAGGTCGAGCATGAGTCGTATAGAAGATACGATCAACATGGAGATGTTCACCGATCTTGACTAGTCCGTCTCACGTGATGATCGGACACGGCCTAGTTAAACTCGGATCATGTTTCACTTAGATGACTAGAGGGATGTCTATCTGAGTGGGAGTTCATTAAATAATTTGATTAGATGAACTTAATTATCATGAACTTAGTCTAAAATCTTTACACTATGTATTGTAGATCAAATGGCCAACGTTGTCCTCAATTTCAACGCGTTCCTAGAGAAAACCAAGCTGAAAGATGATGGCAGCAACTATACGGACTGGGTCCGGAACCTGAGGCTCATCCTCATAGTAGCCAAGAAAGATTATGTCTTAGAAGCACCGCTAGGTGATGCACCAATCCCTGAGAACCAAGACGTTATGAACAATTGGCAATCACGTGCTGATGATTACTCCCTCGTTCAGTGCGGCATGCTTTACAGCCTAGAACCGGGTCTCCAAAAGCGTTTTGAGAAACATGGAGCATACGAGATGTTCGAGGAGCTGAAACTAGTTTTCCAAGCTCATGCCCGGGTCGAGAGATATGATGTCTCCGACAAGTTCTTCAGCTGTAAAATGGAGGAGAACAGTTCTGTTAGTGAGCACATACTCAGAATGTCTGGGTTGCATAACCGCTTGTCTCAGCTGGGAGTTAATCTCCCGGATGACGCGGTCATTGACAGAATCCTCCAGTCGCTTCCACCAAGCTACAAGAGCTTTGTGATGAACTACAATATGCAAGGGATGGAAAAGACCATTCCTGAGGTATATTCAATGCTGAAATCAGCGGAAGGGGAGATCAGAAAAGAACATCAAGTGTTGATGGTGAATAAAACCACTAAGTTCAAGAAGGGCAAGGGTAAGAAGAACTTCAAGAAGGACGGCAAGGGAGTTGCCGCGCCCGGTAAACCAGTTACTGGGAAGAAGTCAAAGAATGGACCCAAGCCCGAGACTGAGTGCTTTTATTGCAAGGGAAGTGGTCACTGGAAGCGGAACTGCCCCAAATACTTAGCGGACAAGAAGAAGGCCGGCAACACCAAAGGTATATGTGATATACAAGTTATTGATGTGTACCTTACCAGTACTCGTAGTAGCTCCTGGGTATTTGATACCGGTGCAGTTGCTCATATTTGTAACTCAAAACAGGAACTACGGAATAAACGGAGACTGGCGAAGGACGAGGTGACGATGCGCGTCGGGAATGGTTCCAAGGTCGATGTGATCGCCGTCGGCACGCTACCTCTGCATCTACCCACGGGATTAGTTTTATACCTCAATAATTGTTATTTAGTGCCAGCTTTGAGCATGAACATTGTATCTGGATCTCGTTTAATTCGAGATGGCTACTCATTTAAGTCCGAGAATAATGGTTGTTCTATTTATTTGAGAGTTATGTTTTATGGTCATGCCCCGCTGGTCAATGGTTTATTTTTGATGAATCTCGAACGTGATGTTACACATGTTCATAGTGTGAATACCAAAAGATGTAAAGTTGATAACGATAGTCCCACATACTTGTGGCACTGCCGCCTTGGTCACATTGGTGTCAAGCGCATGAAGAAGCTCCATGCAGATGGACTTTTGGAGTCTCTTGATTACGAATCATTTGACACGTGCGAACCATGCCTCATGGGTAAGATGACCAAGACTCCATTCTCCGGAACAATGGAGCGAGCAATCAACTTATTGGAAATCATACATACTGATGTGTGTGGTCCAATGAGTGTTGAGGCTCGCGGAGGATATCGTTATGTTCTCACTCTCACTGATGATTTAAGTAGATATGGGTATGTCTACCTAATGAAACACAAGTCTGAAACCTTTGAAAAGTTCAAGGAATTTCAGAGTGAGGTTGAGAATCAACGTGACAGGAAAATAAAATTCTTACGATCAGATCGTGGTGGAGAATATTTAAGTCACGAATTTGGTACACACTTAAGGAAATGTGGAATAGTTTCACAACTCACGCCGCCTGGAACACCTCAGAGAAACGGTGTGTCCGAACGTCGTAATCGCACTCAATTGGATATGGTGCAATCTATGATGTCTCTTACCAATTTACCGCTCTCATTTTGGGGCTAGGCTTTAGAGACTGCCGCATTCACTTTAAATAGGGCTCCGTCTAAATCCGTTGAGACGACACCGTATGAATATGGTTTGGAAAGAAACCTAAGCTGTCGTTTCTAAAAGTTTGGGGATGCGATGCTTATGTCAAGAAACTTCAACCTGAAAAGCTCGAACCCAAATCGGAAAAATGCGTCTTCATAGGATACCCTAAGGAAACTATTGGGTATATCTTCTACCTCAGATCCGAAGGCAAGATCTTCGTTGCCAAGAACGGGTCCTTTCTGGAGAAGGAGTTTCTCTCGAAAGAATTGAGTGGGAGGAAAGTGGAACTTGATGAGGTGATAGTCACCCCTTCCGAACCGAAAAGTAGCGCAGCGCGGGAAAATGTTCCTGTGGTGCCTACACCGACTGGGGAAGAAGTTAATGATGATGATCATGAAGCTTCGGATCAAGTTGCCACTGAACTTCGTAGGTCCACAAGGACACGTTCCGCACCAGAGTGGTACGGCAACCCTGTCCTGGAAATCATGTTGTTAGACAACGGTGAACCTTCGAACTATGAAGAAGCGATGGCGAGCCCGGATTCCGACAAATGGCGAGAAGCCATGAAATCCGAGATAGGATCCATGTATGAAAACGAAGTATGGACTTTGACTGACTTGCCCGATGATCGGCGAGCCATAGAAAACAAATGGATCTTTAAGAAGAAGACGGACGCGGATGGTAATGTGACCATCTACAAAGCTCGACTTGTCGCTAAGGGTTATCGACAAGTTCAAGGGGTTGACTACGATAAGACTTTCTCACCCGTAGCGAAGCTGAAGTCCGTCCGAATCATGTTAGCAATTGCCGCATACTATGTTTATGAGATATGGCAGATGGACGTCAAAACGGCATTCCTTAATGGCTTCCTTAAGGAAGAGTTGTATATGATGCAGCCGGAAGGTTTTGTCGATCCTAAGAATGCTAACAAAGTATGCAAGCTCCAGCGCTCAATCTATGGGCTGGTGCAAGCATCTCGGAGTTGGAACATTCGCTTTGATGAGATGATCAAAGCGTCTGGGTTTACACAGACTTATGGAGAAGCCTGTGTTTACAAGAAAGTGAGTGGGAGCTCTGTAGCATTTCTCATATTATATGTGGATGACATACTATTGATGGGAAATGATATAGAATTCTTGGAAAGTATAAAGGCCTATTTGAATAAGTGTTTTTCAATGAAGGACCTTGGAGAAGCTGCTTATATATTAGGCATCAAGATCTATAGAGATAGATCAAGACGCCTCATTGGTCTTTCACAGAGTACATACCTTGACAAGATATTGAAGAAGTTCAGTATGGATCAGTCCAAGAAGGGGTTCTTGCCTGTATTGCAAGGTGTGCAATTGAGCACGGCTCAATGTCCGACCACGGCAGAAGATATAGAAAAGATGAGTGTCATCCCCTATGCCTCGGCCATAGGGTCTATTATGTATGCCATGCTGTGTACCAGACCAGATGTAAACCTTGCCGTAAGTTTGGTAGGAAGGTACCAAAGTAATCCCGGCATGGAACACTGGACAGCGGTCAAGAATATCCTGAAGTACCTGAAGAGGACTAAGGATATGTTCCTCGTTTATGGAGGTGACGAAGAGCTCGTCGTAAAGGGTTACGTCGACGCTAGCTTCGACACAGATCTGGATGACTCGATGTCACAGACCGGATACGTGTATATTTTGAATGGAGGAGCAGTAAGCTGGTGCAGTTGCAAGCAAAGCGTCGTGGCGGGATCTACATGTGAAGCGGAGTACATGGCAGCCTCAGAGGCAGCACAGGAACAGTCTGGATGAAGGAGTTCATTACCGACCTAGGGGTGATTCCCAATGCGTCGGGCCCGATGACTCTCTTCTGTGACAACACTGGAGCTATTGCCCTTGCGAAGGAGCCCAGGTTTCACAGGAAGACCAGGCATATCAAGCGTCGCTTCAACTCCATTCGTGAAAGTGTTCAAAATGGAGACATAGATATTTGTAAAGTACATACGGACCTGAATGTAGCAGATCCGTTGACTAAACCTCTCCCTAGGGCAAAACATGATCAACACCAGGACGCAATGGGTGTTCGATTCATCACAATGTAACTAGATTATTGACTCTAGTGCAAGTGGGAGACTGTTGGAAATATGCCCTAGAGGCAATAATAAATGGTTATTATTATATTTCTTTGTTCATGATAATAGTCTATTATTCATGCTATAATTGTATTGTCCGGAAATCGTAATACATGTGTGAATACATAGACCACAACGTGTCCCTAGTAAGCCTCTAGTTGACTAGCTCGTTGATCAACAGATAGTCATGGTTTCCTGACTATGGACATTGGATGTCATTGATAACGGGATCACATCATTAGGAGAATGATGTGATGGACAAGACCCAATCCTAAGCATAGCATAAAAGATCGTGTAGTTTCGTTTGCTAGAGCTTTTCCAATGTCAAGTATCTTTTCCTTAGACCATGAGATCGTGCAACTCCCGGATACCGTAGGAGTGCTTTGGGTGTGCCAAACGTCACAACGTAACTGGGTGACTATAAAGGTGCACTACGGGTATCTCCGAAAGTGTCTGTTGGGTTGGCACGGATCGAGACTGGGATTTGTCACTCCGTGTGACGGAGAGGTATCTCTGGGCCCACTCGGTAATGCATCATCATAATGAGCTCAATGTGACTAAGGCGTTAGTCACGGGATCATGCATTGCGGTACGAGTAAAGAGACTTGCCGGTAACGAGATTGAACAAGGTATTGGGATACCGACGATCGAATCTCGGGCAAGTAACATATCGATTGACAAAGGGAATTGCATACGGGATTGATTGAATCCTCGACACCGTGGTTCATCCGATGAGACCATCGTGGAACATGTGGGAGCCAACATGGGTATCCAGATCCCGCTGTTGGTTATTGACCGGAGAGGCGTCTCGGTCATGTCTGCATGTCTCCCGAACCCGTAGGGTCTACACACTTAAGGTTCGGTGACGCTAGGGTTGTAGAGATATATGTATGCGGAAACCCGAAAGTTGTTCGGAGTCCCGGATGAGATCCCGGACGTCACGAGAGGTTCCAGAATGGTCCGGAGGTGAAGAATTATATATAGGAAGTCAAGTTTCGGCCACCGGGAAAGTTTCGGGGGTTACCGGTATTGTACCGGGACCACCGGAACGGTCCCGGGGGTCCACCGGGTGGGGCCACCTATCCCGGAGGGCCCCGTGGGCTGAAAGTGGAAGGGAACCAGCCCTTAGTGGGCTGGGGCGCCCCCCTTGGGCCTCCCCCCATGCGCCTAGGGTTGGGAACCCTAGGGGGGGAGCTTCCCCCTTGCCTTGGGGGGCAAGGCAACCCCTTCCCCCCTTTGGCCGCCGCCCCCCCTTGGAGATCCCATCTCCCAGGGCCGGCGCCCCCCCCAGGGGGCCTATATAAAGGGGGGAGGGAGGGCAGCAACCTACAGCCTTGGGCGCCTCCCTCCTCCCATGCAACACCTCTCTCTCTCTCGCAGAAGCTTGGCGAAGCCCTGCCGGAGACCCGCTACATCCACCACCACGACGTCGTGCTGTTGGATCTCCATCAACCTCTCCTTCCCCCTTGCTGGATATAGAAGGAGGAGACGTCGCTGCACCGTACGTGTGTTGAACGCGGAGGTGCCATCCGTTCGGCACTCGGTCATCGGTGATTTGGATCACGGCGAGTACGACTCCGTCATCCACGTTCATTGGAATGCTTCCGCTCGCGATCTACAAGGGTATGTAGATGCACTCCTTTCCCCTCGTTGCTAGTAGACTCCATAGATGCATCTTGGTGAGCGTAGAAAAATTTTAAATTATGCTACGATTACCAACAGGGAGACATCGCTATTTTGTGCACACCTCCTTAACTACAAAATGCATGTGACAAGATGTCAACACCGGATAACGCAGCGACACCACCTCCTTGACCACCCGCAGGCCCCCTACGTTGTTGATTGCTCCCTGCCGAAGCTCGATTCCGCAACACCATGTGGCACCGCCACAAGAGAAATCACAACAACTTAGGTCACTGCACGTGCAATGCCAGTCGGCAACCACCAGCAATAGTGAGGGGAAGTAGCAAGTGGGGGTAGGTCACAACTGTTGGCTCTGGTTTCCACCCGCGTCGCCTCCTTTTCGCCAAATCGGGACAATGTTGGGTTTTTGCTTTAGATTATTCAAGTAGAGCTTGCAAACTTTCCATGACAGGACTATCATTTATAGTATAAATATGTATCGAGCAGGAGCTCAGGTAGACAGGCACTCAATTGCGTAACTTGAAGTTTCACTACGGTTTCCCCTCGAGCTGGAATTTTTATGTTTGCTAGCTAGCTAGTATCTTTGTTGTTTAAAGAACAAAGCCAACTTACTTATGTATGATTTAATAGAAAATAATCATTCCTATAAAATATGCTAAAGAAAACATATCAATTTGCATACCAAATATCCTCTTATTTAATGAATGGCTGGCTTGGTAGCTTCTGGGCGTAATTCTGTGTTCTGGATTTGTTAATTATCATCATGTGCTGACAAACTATACAAGCTGTCAACTGCAAAAAAAAAACTATACAAGATGTCTTTGCCTAGAGCCCAGCAGTCAAGTCTTTAGAAGTATTATGGTCTTTGCAATCTAGTTTAGCTGGATATTTCTTTATTTGTACCTCATGTCATTTCTAGTAAGACTTCACACACAAAAACTATCCAATATCCTTTTCTTAATTGTCCATGATGTATGCGCTTGCATGCGTGTGCATGTATGTTAATGTGTCCTTTTCCAGTGGTATGTTATAGCATATCTCCCATTCTAGTAATCAAAGATTGCCCCAAGACAGTAGCAAGGGGCAGTTGTGCCGAGGTGCACAAGTTCTTTCTAATTATGGCATGATTGGCTGTTGTGAGGATATGAACAATTATCTTTTGCGAGTACGTAGGATAACATGTAAATATAGAGTGGTTCGATGTAGTGGTGACCTCGCTATTTTGTGTACGCCTCCTTGACTACATAATAATTGTAAATGGGCATTCGATCCCAATCACATTCAACATCGTCATGCACGTTACTCCGGTTGATAGTTATTTCCCAACAACAACAAAAAATATGAGGGTTGTTTGTGCATGATTCTTCAATCATAAAAATAGGTATTGTTCAAGTTGCTGTGCATACGTCCACATGGAAGAATATAATGTACATGATGTTTGTGTCTTTAATCTGCTATAGCTGCGTGTAACCTAAGAAAGACCGACGGAATCATATGTCTGGAGTCTTAATTAGTTATTATTAGTCAGGAAGATTTTTTTCTACTCGGCCACTTATTGTAGCATAGGCCTCGAACATGTGGTAACTAAGACCAATGGAGCCATCTATATTGAGTCATAATTAGTCCTAGCCAGGAAGAAAATATTTACTCGGTGCTTTATTGTAAGACATGACTCAAACTTGTGGTAACTAACTTCTGCATATACAAACTTATGAGAACCTCCGGTAAGAAAATTGGTTCGTAAATGGGTCAAATGACTAAATTAATTTGGCAGGCTGAAGATATTAATTTGCAATCGAGCTCCGGCCTTATTCCACGGCTGTCACATGCACACGACGCTCCCAGCCCTACACTCCACCACCAAGCGGAAACTACCGGCCTCCATTGAGCCCATGGCACTATACTGCATGCCGAAGCAGGGGAAATTCCTAAGTGCCTCGTGTGCAGGCGAACATGATAAATCCAGCCGCTAGGAGGAAAACTGAGGTGGAAAACCATAAAGCCTCAGTTAAATTTTGTAGAAAAATCAAGCTATAACCCTCACTACGAAATTAGACATCTAAAAGGTGAGTCAATACGATTCAGTAGCACGGCAAACCCCTAAGGACCACTCCAACACAGGAAGGACGATAACCACACTAGTCTGACATCAACGGCATGCTTATTGAATCACTGCGACCTGATGTTGACAACACGTGACATGGAGATGCCGCGTCCATGATCACTGAAAGGCCCCTCCGCCACCATTTAGCAAGTCTTCAAAATTCGTCCCACCACATCTTGTGCGACACCATGAGAATTGAGAAGTAATCCCACAACCGCAGTGACTTCACTGTCATGCATTGCCAGGAGGCCACCATCGGCAATAAAGAGGGAGAGTGGCAGGTGAGGGGGAAGGTCGCTACAGCAGGCTATGGTCGCCGCAGGCCCGTTTTTTGTCCTGCATTAGATTGTCTAGGCGGAGCTTACCAAATTTTGCATGTTGCAAATTAATCTTCAGTGTGTGCGTGCGTGTGCGTGCCCGCGTATGTGTGTACACACACATAACTTCGAGTTTCAGTAGCGTTAGGTTTCCCTAATTTGTATGTGTATGTATATTTTAAAAGATGTATAGATAAAAAATATCAAAATAATATTGGTACGAGGCTATAAGACCACTACTAATGTACTACAAATTAGATGAAGTTTTGAGTTCAATATGACAATCCTGACTAAGCCTGTACTTGTGTAAGCCCACTACAAATGTACCACAAATTAGATGAAGTTAATCTGCTAGACTCGAGCTCACATCGTCGAGCTATAAATTTACTGTCTACCACCTAGCTATTCTTTTCTTAACAAACCTAAATTCTTTATTTAGTATTTAGTAGAAATTAGTCATTCTTACAATATGTTTGACGAAAAATATCAACTTGCATAACCAGTCCCCCCCCCCCCCCCCCCCCCCGCGTTACTAATACATTAATGCGTAGTGAGTTTGGTAGATTATACTTGTATGATTGCACTGGTTTTGCTAATTAATCACCATGTGCTGTCAATTTTTGAAATTTTATGCTTGACCGCCCCCCCTACAGTGTAGTCTCTAGAAGTATTGATTCTAGTCAAGGCTTGCTATTCTTTATACTAATACAACGGGATGTGCTGCCAAGTTTACAAGACAATTCCCTCGTTTAGGACCTACTGGAAATTACTCATTCCTTGCAAGTCAGCATATATACAGAAATATCAATTCACATACGGAAAGCTCCACTTTTATTAATCCATGATTGCCCCCTTAATTAATAATGCAGAATGGCAAAGGGCAGTTGTTGTGAGGTACACAAGAACTTTCAGATGTCAAGGGGCAGATGTAGTGAGGTGGGGAAATTCTTGCTAACTATCCTATGAACGGCTGTTGTGACAATATGAAAATTGTCGTTTGCGAGTACATATATAGTATAATCTAGAAAATACACAGGTTCAATCTAGTGAAAGCGCCACTATTTATTTGTACACTACTTGAATATATTATAAATGTGTGATGTGCTCAGTGAGTACAGTCTACGTACTATCTAAATTGTTTGATCAGGACCAATATTATAGTAGTTTAGAAGACTACGACAGTCTGGGTTAGGCATGCCAATTTTTCTTTGCACTTCTTTGACTACATGCATATGACCATTGAGTTGGCATTTTTGGAACTGGAGAAAGACCCACCGAGTCATCTATTTGGAGTCATAATTAGTAATTGTTAGCCAGGTAGAAAGTTTACTAAACAGTTCCCTTGTTAAGGACCTAGTGTAAATTACTCAGTCCTAGCAAATTATAATATATATAAAGAAATATGAATTCACATACATTAACCTCCCGTTTTATTAATCCGTAAGATTGCACCTCAATTTAGAATGTTAGATAGTAGCAAAGGGGCAGTTGTAGTGAGGTGCTCAACATCTTCTTAATTATGCTTTGAACGGATGTCCTGAGAATATGAAATACGGAGGTTTGGTCTGGTGGACGCATGGATGTGTCCTTGTACACCTGCTTGACTATATTATAAATATGTGGTGTGTTATCCTAGTGTAATCTACGTAAGCACTATCTAAATTGTTTGATTAGGGCCAGATGTGCAGTCTAGAAAACAATTAAGGTCTAGGTTTCTATGATTAGGTACAATAGTACAATCTAGAAAACTATTAAGGGCCGGGTTAACCGTCACGATTTTTCTCTACACTTCTTGGGCTCAAGGACATATTGAATGACGTGATGAAATCTAGAATGCTGTAAACAATAGCTAGCTGAATTATTGTACCTGTAAGTGGGTATTTTTCACTAATAGCTTATTTCCTAAAAAGTATAAAGTATCAGGAAATGTTAGTGACTGATTAAGGCCTTCGTAATACAAAAAAGTATTGTTCAACTCTTCCATCATACTTCTGTATGGAATAATATAATGTACATTGTGTTTTATCTTCTTCTTTGGATAAGCTTAAGGTTGCATCTGACCGTGGAGTTGGAAATTAGTAACTGAACAAAGACTGGCCGAGTCATCTATTTGGGTATTGATTAGTTATTCTTAGCCAGATAACCCATTCATACTCGACAGTCTATTGAAATATATAGGCTCGATCATGTGGTCACTAACTTTTGATTATGTTAGACTGGCAAGAGCTGCCTCTAATTGATTGCATGTGAAATTTATAAAGTAGCTTAACTAACTTGGCGGATGGGAGAAATTAATTCGATCCCCATGCTCCGTAACCAAGCACCGCCTATTGGCCTTGATTGAGCTAGTGCCACGATATTGGATGCCATGGCCCAAGGGAAACCCTAGGGGGCTCTATGTGGGTCAACCTGTTCAATCCATCCCGTACCAAAAGGCTGGGCTAAAAACCTTACAATTCTTCATTCATTGTTGGAGTAAAACGGGTGAAAACCCCGGCAAGGGAAAATGACATGCCTAACTTAGGCATATAGCACTGCTCAAGCTAGAAAACCCCGGTACAACACATAAGAAAGCACAACACTGGCCCTAAGGAACATGATCCATATCATGGTCTAACATATACGCAGCCAACCCGAGGAGTGTCAGAGCATACTACTAGGCGCGGGGTAATAGGCTAGTAGTAGCGCGGGTGGCAACT
Organism: Aegilops tauschii subsp. strangulata; assembly: GCF_002575655.3. Classification (NCBI taxonomy): domain Eukaryota; kingdom Viridiplantae; phylum Streptophyta; class Magnoliopsida; order Poales; family Poaceae; genus Aegilops; species Aegilops tauschii. The sequence continues at coordinate 9,834,213 of NC_053039.3, forward strand.
GAGGGGGGGACGTCAAGACCACTGGCTCTCGTTGCCACCCTTGTTGCCTCCTGTTAGGCGAATTGGGACCGTGTTGGGTTTTTGCATTATAATATGTGGGTGGAGCTTGCCAAATTTCCGTTACACGATTATAATTTTATATAAATATGCTCAAGCAAGAGCTAAGGTAGACAGTCACTCAGTTGCATAACTTGATGTTTCACTGCTGTTATAATATTGATTCAGGCCAAAACAGAAGGTTTTGCTAGTGCATGTTTCCGTCTAATAGTTTTGTAGCACTGAAGATATGTGGATCATCATCATTATAAAATATTAATTAAGAAATTTGGCTGAATATTTTCTTTACTATCATTTGGTGCCATTACTTGCAAGTCTTCACACAGAAATATAACAAGTGTACATGCTACACCGTGCGCGCGTTTGCTTTGGTACTTAGGTAAGAGCTCGAGCTAGAATTTTGATGTCCACTACATAGATAATTCGGTTGTTCTTTGCAGAACCAATTAACTTATATATGTAAAATTTAAAAGAAACTAATCATTCCTGCAATATGTTGAAAATTATCAATTTGCATACCCATTCTCCTCTTCTTTAACTCATGGTTGGCTTCGTATCTTCTGGTTGTAATGTCGTTTGCCGGTTTTGCTAATTATCATCTTGTGCTGACAAACTATACAAGTTGTCTTTTGGTAGTTCCCAATGGTCAAGTCTTTAAAAGTATCATGGTCTTTGCAATCAAGTTCAACTAGATATATGTTCACACAAAAAGTTCAACTAGATTTTTTTTATTTGGACTCGATATCATTTGTAGTAAGTCTTCACAAAAAAGAAAAAAATGTTCCAACATCCTCTTTTTTATTGTCCATGATGCACTTCCTTGCATGCGATGTGCACATATGTGAATGTGTTAAGATTCATGCACTAGTCAACGCAACCAAGAGTCCGAACTGATGGAGAGGGTCGGACATTACACTCCAACACTACCCCTCTCATCTATGCTCCCTTGGATTTATGACATGGGCAGCGGAAGCGGCGATAGGCCGCAATTATCTATTGCATTTACTGAGTTTTGAACGCTGATCCTCTTGGTTGCCAGTTTATGTAACTAACCAGTTCTCCCATCAATCTAAACTCGTGAAAAGTTCCAGGCAATCCACATACACACTTCAACACCCCCTCTCACGTGTGATGCGGAAGTCAGCACATAGAGGGGGCAACAACAACAGAACGTGTCCTTTGCCAGTGGTACGATATAGCAGACCTCCTTTTTTAAGCCAAGATTACCCCTAGACTGTAGCAAAGGGGTAGTTGCACCAAGGTGCAGAAGTACTTTTTACCTGTAACATGTATGTGTGTTGTGGGATATAAAATTTATTTGTTGCGAGGAGGTAGTATAGTCTATTCCGTCTATTCCTAAATATAAAATGTTTTTGTATTTTAATTTAAACTACAAAAATATCTTACATTTGTGTACAGAGGTTGTATAATAATACAACGGTTCAATCTAGTGGAGACATCACTATTTTGTGTACACCTCCTAGACAACATAACAATTATAAATGGGTGTTCGATCTCTATCACATTGAAAAGCTCCATGCATATTACTCCACCTGATATTTACTTCTCAGAAAAGAAGATGAGGGATGTTAGTGACGGAGAAAGCCCTCCACAATAGGACAAAATATTGTTCAATGCTCCATGTTCCATCATAAAAGTAAGTATTGTTTGACTTGTTGCACATACATGCACAAGGAAGAATATAATGTATACATGATGTTTTTGTCTTTAATATGCTAGTTGCATGTGAGATGAAGTTGGAACTCATGTAACCGTAGAAAGACTGACTGAGTCATCAATTCGGAGTCTTAATAAGTTATTCTTTGGTAGGAAGAAAGTTTCCATTATCGACAATTTATTGTAAGATAGGCATAGAACCTATGGTATCTAAGACCGAGCCATCTATTTTCTAGTCTTAATTGGTTATTCTTAGCAAAGAAAAATAATTAATTGACAGTTTATTGTAAGACATGTCCCTAACTTGTAGTAATTAAGTTTTGTGTATATAAAACTTACAGGAACCCCCTCTAAGAAAATTGGTTAGTAAATTTATAAAATTAATCAATTAACTTGGTGGATTGAAGATATTAGTTGGGCCTGATGCAATCCAGCTTCGGCCTTAGGCCACCGTTATCATGTGCAGGGTGCTCCCTTAACCCCAGACCTCATCACCGAGCAAAAACTACCAGCCTCCACTAGGCCCATGCCATTATACTGCTCGCCAAGACAAGAGGGAATTCCTAAGTGCCTCGGGTGTAGGTCAACATGATGAACCTTTTTCGTAGTGGGAAAACTGAGTTGGAAAACCACAAACTCTTAATTATTTATTGTAGAAAAAATGAGCAAAAACCATCAGTAGGTATAATTCAGAAGCAAAACACACCACTAGGGACCACTCCTTCTCAAGAAGGACGATAACCACACTAGCCAACGTCAATGGCACGCTAATTGAACCACTGTAACTTGATGTCAACACCAACCAACACAGGCATGTCACCTCAATGACAATTAATTGAAAGAACCCTCTGCCAGCATGCAACATACCTTCAAACTTCGCCTCCACAACTCCTTGTGCGGCACTATGAGATAAATCCCCACAACCATCATCACTTCATTAGCATGAATTCCCAGGGTGCACCACCAGAAACAATGAGAGGGGGAGTACAAGTGAGGGGAGAAGGTCGTGGCGGCAGGCTCTGGTCGCAGCAAGCCAGTGTTTTGTTTTTCATTTGACTATTTAGGTGGAGCTTGCCAAATTTCCATGTCGCAGACCTACTACAAATTACTCATTCCAAGACAGTTAGTATATATACAGAAATATCAATTAACATACAAAAACCGCCCCTTTTAATAATCCATGATTTCCGCCTTAATTAAGACTATGAGATGGCATGGGGTAGTTGTAGTGAGGGTCACAAGAATTGTGGGATCTCAAGGGGTAGTTGTAGTGAGGTGCAAAAGTTCTTGCTAGTGTTCCCATGAGCATCTGTTGTAGGAACATGAAAATTGTATTATGTGAGTACAACTATAATATAGACATACATAAGGTCATTCCAGAGGACGCATCACTATTTATTTGTACACTACTTGACTATATTATAAACATGTGACGTGCTTTGTTGGTGTAGTGTACATACTATCTAAATTATTTGATTAGGACAAATATTATCGTCCAAAAATTTATGATTGTCTGATTAGGCATTCCAATTTTTCTCTACCCTTGTTTGACTACATATTATATGACGTGATGAAATTTCAAACCCAGTCAACTAGCTAGCTGAATTGCTATGGTTGTTAAAGGGTTTTATAGCTGATTAGTTGTTTCCTAATAAAGGAAAAAATTAGTGATTAGTTAATCCCTCTGTAATACATCACTGAATTGTTCACTCTTCCATCATACTTCCACATGGAAAAAAAATATAATTTAAATTACATTTGATCTTTTCTCTAGATCAGCTTAAGGCTACATGCATCTCACCATTGAGTTGGCAATTGTGGAACTAAAGAAAGACCGATCGAGTCATCTATTTGGAGTCACAATTAGTAATTCTTAGCAAGGTAGAAAGTTCTTAGCATGGTAGAAAGTTCTTAGCAAGGTAGAAAGTTTACTAAAAAATCCTTGTTAAGGACCTAGTGCAAATTACTCAGTCCTAGCAAGTCATCATATATAAAGAAATATTAGTTCATATACACGAACCTCCCCTTTTATTAATCAAAAATCCTACACTCACAAACGACTTACAAAAGCTTACATAACTTTTCCATCTCAATCACAATTTGCCATGTGGCTAATTACGTAACATTTATGTTCATTCCTTCATAGGTGTAGCAGAGCCCTTTATTAATCCATAGTTTTACCCCCTCAATTTAGAATGTTAGACAGTAGTAAAGGGACAATTGTAGCGAGGTGCACAAATTCTAATTTTCCCTTGAATTTTTGTCGTGGGAATATCAAAATTGTCTTTTGAGGGTAAGTAGTATAATCCCGACAATATGAAGGTTTGATCTAGTTGACGCATCTCTATGTCTTTGTGCACCTACTTGACTATATTTTAAGTATGTGGTTTGTTATCTTAGTGTAATCTATGTATGATCTAAATTTCTTGATTAGGGCCAATAGTGCATTCTAGAAAACCATTAAGGTTGGGGTTTGTTTGATTAGGCCCAATAGAGTCTGGAAAACTGTTGAAGTCTAGGTTAAGCATCACAATTTTTCTCTACAATTATTTGACTACATATAAAATGACGTGATGGATCTGGACAATCAACACTAGCAAGCTAAACTGTTGTAGCTACAAATGGGTGTTCTCTCCGATGAATTGTTAAATATCAGGAAATATATGGTACTAATTAAGCTCTCTGGAATATGGCAAAGTATTATTCAACTCTTCCATCATAATTCCACATTGAAGAGTATAATGTACATTGTGTTATATCTTTTGCTTTGGATAAGCTTAAGGCAACATCAGACCATTAAGTTGGTAATTGTGTAACTGTAGAAAGACCGACAAAGTCATCTGTTTGCAGTCCTAATTAATTATTGTTTCCTAGACACAACCTATTTTCTGAACGATATAGCCCTCAATCCTATAGTCACTAACAATTTCTCACGTAAGACTTGCAAGAGCCGCCTCGAACCAATTACCATGTGAAATTCATCAAATCACATAACTAACTTGGCGGGTTGGAGATAGTAATTTGACCCTGATTCATCTCCCGCTCCAATCCTATGGTACCACCCTCGCATCCACACCACCGCCTTGGCCCCATGCTCTGCAACCAAGCGTCACTTATTGGCCTTGATCGAGCCAGGGCCAAGAGGCTCAAGGAAACCCAAGGGGCTTCTATGTGGGTCAACATGTTGAATCTATCCTGTATAGGGAACCTGAGCTTAAAAACCATAAAATTCTCGGTTCATTATTGGAGGAGATGGTGACCAGACCCGGTACAACACGTAAGCAGCACAACCCTAACGACTGCGATCCATGTCATCTTCTATCCGTTATCACAGCCAACCCGATGACGACGACATCTGAGCTAACAATGCCATAGATGGTATAAACTTGGTGATATATTTGCTTTACTAGGGCTTGTTGCTGCTTTTAAAAAATATAGAAAAATCAACTTCCAAACGAAACCTTCCTTTTTATTAATCCATGATTGTCCCCTTAACTAAAACTGTTAGACGGTACCTAGTGGGCAGTTGTAATGCGAGGTGCATAGGTTCTTACAAATTAAACCCACGACATCTCGTGCCCCACTATGAAAATTGTCTTACATCAGTAGTATAATTTAGAAATTAAGATATGAAGGTTCAATCAAGCTTGTTAAGGTACCGCTATTTCTGCGTACACCTCTTTGGCTATATAATTATTTTGTGATACATTTTTTATTTATTTAGTCTATTATCTAAATTGTTTGTTTAAGGCCAATATATAGTCTAGAAAAATGAATGTCCGGTCTAGCTAGTTGAGCCTTTGCAATTTATATGCGCACTTCCTTTACTATATTAAATGACATGAATGAAATCGTAGTGTAGTCTACTAACGAAATTCTTTGTGTGTGGCTTAGGAAAAATATATTAATTCTATAGATGCAACCTCCTCGTTTATCGATCTACTAGTAATCGTGTACGTTCGATGCACATTAATATTAGGCAATATATTAATTTCATGGCATCGTGTATGTGTCATGCACGTTATTAGGCAATATATTGATTGCATTGCGATCTTAATATTAGGCAATATATTGATTGCACTGCACACTAATATTTGACAAGATATTAATTGCACAATGATATTATGTAGGATATAATTAATTGGTTAGTGCTAGAATAGATATTGGACATCCTAATTAATTAGGGGAGGATAGTGTGAGGGAGGTCGTGGCTACGTGATTGGGGCTAGACATGCATGGGACTGTGGCAGAACATTGAATATGAGCCCTTGGATTGACTGGAAAACCTTGGAAGCAAGAATTAATTAGATGGATTAGATCATGGGGTGTGGGTTGTTCTGGGTACACTAGTTTTGGTGGCTTTAGAAGAATTGGAACTCGCGCATTCTTAAGTAGTAGATATGATTTGCTTTGTATAGGATTTTCAGACCGTGGGGGTAACATCAAATTTTCATTTCTAATTAATTAGTCCCTATGTGTGAAAGCAAAACCCATGATTGGTGGATTATAGGCTCCCGACAGCTCTACCTTGGCAGTGGCAGCGTCCATCTTGAAACCAATGGTGAGCGCAAATCCTACCATGGCCCACACTCTACAACTAAGGTCCACCCTACCATACTCTGTCGATCCCGTTCACTACATTGGATGCCTCTGTCGCGCGGGGTGGGGGCAAGAGAAACCATAGACGCTTCGTGTGTAATGTGGTGAGGTGCGGGGTGGATTTGGACCAAACATATTATAGTCCAACATATTATTGAATGATGATCCAAACCCTTGTGGGTCTATTTTTGTAGAAAGACCTCCAAACAAGTACACCCTCTAGACTTCCTGAAAATAGTGTAGAATTTTTAAAATTGTAATCGAGTAAAGTGAGCCCTTGGTTATTTATTTTTGAAATAGTTTTATAGTACACCACGGCTCGGTTTGCTTATTATTAGTTGTTCCTTGGCATCATTATATCTAGATTTACTTCTTTCGTTTATTTTAGTATATGAGAACGACTTTCAACTTTTATAGTTGCTGCTGAAACATGTTATATTGTTTTAGTTGCTGCTGTAAAAGTTTGATCGAACCCTTCCGTTTTCGAAATTCTTTGGAAAGAATCAAAATTGCAAACCACCAGAATTCAAACTTTATGACCACTTCAACTTATAGTTATTTTAAAAAATTAGGAAATTCGAAGAATTTCTACATGTGACAGTAGATAGCAATTGGAATAAAATAAAGCGGAAAGGTACGCGAGATAAGGAAGTTATGTAGTACGTAGTACATAGTATCTCGTTAGTTGTTGGAGAAATGATATTCCTACATGGACGTGGTATATCATGCATGCATTCACTGTCTGCCGTTGCTTTGAGATTCGTGTCATACTTACCTATTTTTGGGGAAGTTTGTCTCATTTAAGAGTATTGCATAATGTTTTGTTAGGCTTCTTTTTCTTGTTTCAAAGTGTATCATAACGTTTTGTTGTTTGCCATCAAAACCGTAATGAAACCACCAAATTCTAAAAGAAATAAGAATCTGCTAAACTTCTACCAATGCAATCTTCCTTCCTTCAGTGTGCTGGAAAATTTCGAGAAAACTTTTCTTCGCCCTTTGGATATTAGTTGGGACAAGTTCTGTAATTTTCAGTCCAATTCGAAGATTCATTTTAAACGGAAAAAATTGAAGTAATTCAGTCTACCTACCTTGAATATTCTAGGAAAGGTTGTGCACATTTGGCCCGGCGTTTGAAAGTTTGGACCTAAAGTACGTTTGGCCAACGGTTGCAAGAATGCCCAAACCTTCTTTCCTTTTTACAGGAACCCAAACCTTCAAACCTTCCAGCAAAATTTCTCCGGAGTGAAGGTAATTCATTTACTTTTTTCGGAAAAGTAGGATATACCTCCGGCCTCTGTATCTGGACGATGCATGCAGCCATATTATTAATTATTCACAAAGATCATACTCCCTCCTTTCATCTATATAGGGCCTAATGCGTTTTTCAAGACCGTCTTTAACTATTGATAAGATTAATAATACACGAAATGTGTAATGTGAAAATTATATCATTGGAAGCTTCTTTCACGTATGAATTTGACGGTATGCTTTGTGTAACTTGCATGTCATATATTATTGCTCTAACACTTGGTCAAATTTAGCCTCGAAAAACGTATTGGGCCCTATATAGATGGAAGGAGCGAGTACAAGGTGATACATCAATAAGCCTGAAACCACCATCTTGGCAACACCGTTGCTACTCCTATCCCCTTGATGAAGGCGTGCCGAATGTCCGTGCCTAATACCAAATAGACATCGCACCAAAGTCTAACATCTAAAGCCGGGTGTCCCATCCAAGCCACTATCTGGATTGGGTCCCACACCGGTCTAGCACACTCCCAGTGAGCACCGCACGTTGCAAGGGCCGTCATCTCCATCTTCCCTCGGTCCATCCTCGGAGCAGAACTGATGCACTAACCTTCTCAGGCCTATCTACCATCAATGCCACCTTGACGCCAGACAACTTCCTCCTCCTGCGCGAGTCCATCTCCGCGCATCAGATGCCGAGTCTCCACAGCGCCACGCCGCCGAGAACCGCCACCATCAATGTGGAAGATGAAGCACGCCGTCCTCCGGTCCCTCGAGCCCGTGTGCGCCTCAAAGAATGACGCCCCCAAGGGGGAAACGACACTAGAGAACCGCCGTCATCCGATCTACTGATCTAGGGTTTCCCCCGGAGGTAGCAGAGAGTGGCCTTGAACTTCTCCACGATGATGCCTTCAGGAAGGGAACGACGCAGACCGTGTCACCATTGCCGGCCTTGGCAATAGCCAATAGCAGGTTTTCACCCAGATCTGATTGAAGACCTCTATCACTCGTGCACGGGCCGCCGCCATCCCTGCCGGGATCTCAACGAAGACTCCAAGGAGTGGATCGGCGCCGCGGCGTCGTCGACGTTGTGGCCGCCGTCACCGGCCAAGGGTTTCCCCCGATCCCAAGAGCCCCACCATCCAATCACCGCCCAATACCCGGATCCGACGAGCAAGGCCACACCGAAGCCTAGATCGAGCGGGATAAGGTGAAGGAGATGAAGCTGGCGCTGGTCGATCCAGATCTGGAGGCCGGCCGACGGAATCACGGCCGCCATGAGCTCCCAACACCGGGTCCTCGCCGCCCATGGAAGCCGAGGAAGACCGGCCACACACCCGCAGCCACCATCCGTCGCAGGGAAGGTGCCGCCCACCTTGACCGGGGCCGCCACCCCGGCACACCAAGCTCTCCGCGCCAGGCAACAACAGCTAGCCCCGCCACCACCTTCCTCGACGCCGCGCGGGCTTGCCGGCAGCTATCTCTGGTGGCGGCGAGATCTGGAGGGAGGGGGAAGGGGGCCGGCGGCGCTCTAGGGTGGGGCCGCCCTAGTCGCCCCAGAGGAGCGACGCGGGGGCGGGAGGGGGGAGGGACCTATCACATGACCCAGGTAATTCGTTTACTAGATTTAGATTGTGTTTATAATATTGAATAGTCCTTCAATTTTTTCCCAATAAAAATAAAACTTTCAAATAAATTCTCAGTGAGCCAGCTCGGTTTGAGCCTGCTGCTCAAGCCGAAAGTGAGCTGAGCCACTACTATAGCTATAGCCTTTTCAGCAGGGTGCCGCTAAATGGCCGCTTTCACAAATAGCCCGCTATAGCCTACTATAGCCCGCTATTTGAAGGCCCGCCGCTATTTTTCATAGCCCGCTATTTAAAACATTGCTCTATAGCCAATGCCGGTCATGTGGGTCATGTCTGCCAGACTGAATAAAATGAAATGGATGGGTAGGCGGTATGAAGAAGCTGTCTACCAGTAGGATGTGTATATACTATATATAGGGAGGTATCCCTGCCTATCTATCACACACACGCAGAGCCATACAGAAGCTGCTCTCTCTGTCTGTCTTAGTCTACTACCCCTCCTGCTCGATCGACCGACCTTAGCGAGCACCATGGCGTTGTTCCACGACGACGAGAAGCCTTCTTCTCCGAATAATGCAGGTACAGCTAGCTAGCTTAATTCGATATCGCATGTACTTAACTAATTCATAAAGGGAATGGGGTTGTTGATGGAGGATTATATGCATGTGCAGGGAGCAAAGATGGGCTGGTGACCATGGCAATTCCGGCGTACAGCAGGAAAGATGTGGGGCTGACCAAGGATACAGTGACGGCGATGGTGGAGATCAGCGCCACATCCTCCGCCGCCATGAGGGAGGGGCTGGACCTGGTGGCGGTGCTGGACGTGAGCGGCAGCATGGGCGGGGACAAGATCCAGAGCGTGAAGAAGGCCCTGCAGTTCGTCATCATGAAGCTCACCCCCGTGGACCGCCTCTCCATCGTCACCTTCGACAGCACCGCCCGCAGCCTCAACCCGCTGCGCTCCATGACGCAGGCTGCCCAGACCGACCTCAAGGCCATCGTCAACCGCCTGGCGGCCGGCGGCGGCACCGACATAAAGGCCGGCCTTGACCTGGGGCTGGCCGTCCTCGGCGGCCGCGTCCACACCGAATCCCGCACCCCCAACATCTTCCTCATGTCCGACGGGCAGACCTCCGGTGACCCCAGGCAGGTCAACCCTGGCGAAGTGGCCGTCTACACCTTCGGTTTCGGCGCTGGCACGGACCACAAGCTGCTCAGCGACCTGGCCAAGAAGTCTACTGGCGGGACGTACAGCGCGGTGCCCGACGGGACCAACCTCAGCGCGCCCTTCTCGCAGCTGCTGGGCGGCCTGCTCACGGTGGTGGCGCAGGACGTGCAGCTCACGCTCGAGCCCAACAACGCCGATGGCGACCTGGACAAGATGACCGTGGCCCCCGGCACGGACTACACCACCACCACCGACGGCAAGAGCGGCCTCATCACCATCAAGTTCGGCACCCTCTTCAGCGGAGAAGCGCGCAAGGTGGCCGTCAACTTCACGCTCAGGGACAGCGACGAGACCGAGGAGTACGACGCCACCTTGGCCGAGGCGCGGCACAGCTACGCCGGCCAGAAGACGCGCCAGCCTCCGGAGAACATCCTAATTGTGCGCACGCCGAACCCAAGCCCTGCCGACCCCTCCAGCGCCGGTGCCTCCCAGCGCACGGTGCAGGCCGAGGAGCTGCGCCGGCTGCACGCCAACACGATCGGCGCCGCGAGCCTCCTGGCCGACGCCGAGAAGCTGGCGGAGGCGCGGGACAAGATCATGGACGCACAGAACGCGGTGGAGGACATCATGCTGGACGATGGCGAGAGGATGATCAACGCGCTACGCGCCGAGCTGCTGCAGCTGCTCACTTTCATGGAGTCGCAGGCGCTCTACAACGAGCGGGGCCACCCCTACGCGCTCGCCACCATCGCGTCGCACGGGCGACAGCGCACCGCCGGGAGGGGCGACGAGGGGGAGGTCATCTCCCTCTACGTCACGCCGCGCATGATCGCCTACCTGGAGCAGGCCAAGAGGTTCGAGGAGAACCCGGAGGAGCCGGTGCCCACCGCCGACGACGACGTCGAGGAGGAGATCAAAAACGATCCATTTGGCACCATCGCCGCCCCGCTCGCCCTCTACCTCGACACCGCCATACAGGCGCTGCAGTCCATCAAGAAGGTGCTCGCCGGCGCCAGCAAGCGCTGAACCGCGCGCTCGATATATCGTGTGCAACACTTCTTATATGTTGTATCCTTGCATTGCATTGCATGTGTTTGTACGTTGGCTTGCATGTAATTTTCCGTTTATCTCTTCCCTGTAATATTGTAATCCATGTACCCGGCCCGTTTGTTTCAATTAAATAAAGAGCATGTAATTGCTCGAGTTTGATTACTTTGACGCTTCTCACACAACCTCTATCCTCTATTCTTATAAACTGGACCTTAAAGTCGCGCGTTACCGCGCCCGTCCATGGTAATGAGGAAATATACTAATACTTGGAACTAAATAAGGTGGTTTAAATATCAGAGATATTTTGTATATTAAGGCTTGGTGTTTGTAGAGACAATTAAGAATAAAATAGTATATCTGATGGCATCAGAAATATCATCATGTCTAATGCAAAGGGGGTGTCAGTCATATTATTAATAAAAAATAAAATGGAAATACTATGAATTAAAACTAATGGAAAGGGGGTGTCAGTCATTCCAGTAAGCCCGCAACTATTACTAAACAACCTATATTTTGCTATTATACATTTATTATTTAGGAGTTAACTCTTGAACTTGTTAGTCTAGACATCTAAGGACATGGTCCTTATCATATATCACTGATATTTTTCGGGAGGGAATAGTTACAAGATGATGCCAAATCGTTGGGTGGTGCTGGAAATATAGTGGCTACAACACAATAATAGTTGAGTACTTGAACTATATCACACATGTTAGCAAGAAATAAGAATCAAAGAAACTTATTTGGAGAACATGGCTAGCTTGCCAAACTTGGAATACATTTCTGAACCATTGATATCAATTGAGCCTATAATTTAGAGAATTTTTTAGAACATGCCTGATGAGCACCAATCTTGGGAGGTCACGGACCAATTACATGGGAAAGGCAGATGAATAAATCACCACAAAGAAAGATGACAAGAGCCTTTGTGCATGATATAATCACAACATTAGAAGAGTTAAAAGATTTCCTTAATTAGAGAGAATTTGCACTGAAAATTTGGCAGAAAATTTCTTGTCTTGTCCAGCCTGCCTGTCGTAGAGGAGCAAGGGCTTAGTGCCACACTCCCGTCCTGGGTACGTGGTAGGGGCGTTGCACAGGCCCCTAACAAGAGCGGCATCTCGAGCATCACCGGCGACCAATAAGTTTGAAGAGAAGAGGTCCCATAAGGAGTGCCGCTTGCCGTTGCGATTCCTAGACGGCGGAGGTAGGGTGTCACCGTCGACACGACGGACGATTCCTAGGTCGCCGCTAGTCGTAAGGCATGATCCCCTCACAGCCACAAGGAAGATCCTCCGCCAGCCGTGCGGCACTGGGCAAGCTGCCGCATCGCCGCGCATTGAGGAGGGTGGGAGGATTGGGAGATCGGAGATAGGGATGGATGGAGAACTCACAACGTGTTTGGATAGAATGAGGAAAGGGAATGGGAGTTTACTTGTGGGAGTTTAGCTGGGGCTTAGGAGTGGGAAGTTGAATTTTAGTCCCAATCCTATGTTTGGTGTGTGGTGGGAATTAGTAAAGGGAATTTGAGTGCAGGGAAGAGATACATGGGAATCGGCCTCCTTAATTCCCTTTCCCCATCCCACCTTATTTCCCTTGCCCCCAACCAAACAATGGATTATATGTCATGTACCTCTTAAATTCCCATTCCCTACCACTGTTATCCCCCCAACCAAACAGGCTGTCACGGGGCGGGGGCAAAGATTTCCGTCGCTTGGTCTACGTGGGCTTTTGGGCTGATTGGTCCAATGAACGGGATGATCCCTGACTCGGGCTACGGAGCAGCGGCTCGATTACGTGGGTCTGTTGGTCGCAACGCGCTTAAAACACACTAAAGGTCTCGGTGGGACGAAGTGACGATCGGGACGGTTACTGTGCTAGATCGGACGGTTGACGACCCAAAGTTGTTGTGCTTCCTCGTAGCAAGCTTTGTTTTACCGTTTTGTAATAGTTGGAACCAACTACCTATTTTTCCTCTTCATGCAACTATGCCACATTGTCAAATGATGCCTGTGGTCATAAGTTACACTTTGTGCTCTAATCCATTCATGCAACCATGCTACCTCAGCAATCATGCATGGATTTGTATCACTAATTTTCATGCGCAGCATAAACTATCATATCACACATTTTTATTGCTTGACCTACATGTATTTGTACGTTAGACACTTGAAGCAAATATATGTAGGTCACATTACACATTTTTGTTAAAAATGGCACACCGTTTGACTTCAATCCAATAGATTTCTCTTTTTATATAATATTTTGTGACATGCTTCATATACTTTATTGTTTTCAAAATACATCCCAAGAACATTCCTAAAATTGTTTGTGCGTTTTAAGCGCGTTGCGACCGATGTTCTCGTAGATGATGCCACGCGCATTGCTACGAGAATCTTGGTAAATCAGATGCATAAATAGATGTTTTGAGAAAAATAAATTGTAATTTTAAAAATTATTAGCACATTTCAAACAATGTTCATGTAATTTTTTTTAAATGTGCACTTTTGGAAAAAGAATACGCATTTAATATTTTTGTGTGCACTAAAAAGTGTTCACACATTTTTAAAAATGTTCATGTAATTTTAAAACATAATATATTTGTTTTGAAACTGAAAATGGGAAAACAAAAGAGGAACATAAAAAGGGAAAACCCAAAAAGCAAATAAACTGGAAAAAGTGAGAACAAAAAAAACACTAAGAGGACATAATTGTTTTTCCGAAAAAACTGGTCGAAAAATCAGAGATAACCGGTCCCGTAAAAAACATAAATGAACTGCGTCCCTTTTCTAAAACCCATCCAGCCCCCGGCTATTCGGTCGTCCTACATCAAGGTGCATGGCGACCCCCATGAGCGCGCCATAATGCTCGCCACGAGCGATATGTAGTCCTTGTGGCCTATGTACTACTGCATATGGTTGGGCGCGAACCATCGTCGATGGGATATGGCGTGCCGAGTTTTATGGAGCATACTGTTGTTAGAACTCACACGATATGTTAAAAAACAGAGTTAGAAATGAGCAAAGGTGGTGATCCAAACTACACATGGTGACTAGGGATTTAGAGATGATGGAGCACGCACGGCTGTGAACTACTTCGTTACATTATCTCCTCTCATAGTAGAAATCCGCCACGGTGAAAGCTGCAGATCAACCCTTCACTTTCCTTATGATCTGGCCATACAGTGCAAGCGCATGGACCACCGTAATACATTTCAATGGAAATATTGTCCCAATATTTTTTGAACCAATGGAACAAATTAAGGCTGAGCATTTCCCCTTTTCAACTGTCGAATTGTCATGAATAATAGCCATGTTTACACACAAGTCGTCACTTGGAAATAACTTACTAACTATCGCCTTCTATGAGACACCTGCAGTGCCAGTAAGATACACTAAAATAACAAAATGAATTTAAAAATAGGAATTAAAGGCATGACCCAAATACTAAACAAAATGACGAGTAATAAATGGATCTAGGCTATTGTCTATCTAAACATGCAGTGGTCTACTATGTAAAGCAAGCTAGAGGGAGAAGACAAATCTAGACATCACAAGTGCACATCTCCCTCAGCCAATACGACCTCACCTAACATCTCGTCAGCATATCATGATAACTAAGAGGCACAATAGTAGTTCGCTACAGACTCGAAAAAATAGCAAGTGATACAATTCTTTTCTTGGACCAATTTCATGGCATGATATTGGAAAGGATGATACCCTGGCTGGCAATCAAAGTACAGAATGAATATAGTCTCAATTCTCAAACAGAAAAGAAGATACAAACATGGTACTAGCAACATGCCATAAGCAAACAACAAAGTCAACACTTTACAGACAACTATTTTCTACAGAGACTTATGCATGACTAATAGTGCCAAGTTTTCTGTTCTGCTGCAAGCCTTGGCCTACTGCATATGCACATGCATGTTTGTTCTAGGTGATATATTGCATCCAGTGGCAATTTGTTGTATACACAAGATTTTTTGTTGCACGAAGTATTTAAAATGTTGTGACGTTTTTGCATTGATTTTACACAACCACTAGTAGAAAAAAGGGTCATTTGTCCTGGTTGGTAAGGGCCTTTTGTCCCGGTTGTTGAACCGGGACTAAAGGGTCGTTACTAATGTCCTAGCCCTTTAGTCCCGGTTCTTACACGAACCGGGACAGATGGGCCTCCACGTGGCCGCTGCGGCCAGCCCAGGCAGGAGGGCCTTTGGTCCCGGTTGGTGACACCAACCGGGACCAAAAGGCATCCACGCGTCAGCATTTCAGTGGCTGGGGTTTTTGTTTTTTTTTTTGAAAGGAGGGAGGGTTTAGGGGGTAATTTAGGGTGTGTAAGCTAGCTAACAGAGAGAACTGTCCTCTCTTATTTCCGTGCTTGATTTACCAACGCTACTGCTATGCCTAAACATGGCTTAGATTAAAGTGAAGGCAACATGTGGTGCATGTCGAAAGTAATATTAATCCTAACTTGATCAAGTTTGGATTAGTACTACTTTCGACATGCACCACATGCTTGTTGCCTTCACTTCATTCCAATCCATGTTCATTTCACCCACTGATATATAATAACTCTTCATGCACGCATCATGCATCATCATAATAACAAGTCCTACTAAATCATCATCATACAACTTCTACTCGTTATTAATAACAAGTCATACGATCATCATCCCCATAGTTATCGAACCAACCCTACTTAATTGTTCTTAGCACATGATCATCAGTATTAGGTAGGACCTAAATACCCTCTTTAAGGTAAAATAGAATAAAACAATATAGACCCAGACTCTCCATTATGGAGAATGGAGATCATCCTGTCTCCAATTTTTGCGCTTCGCTTCCTTTTGCTTCCAAGAACCTCCTTGCGACCGTCCATACATTTTTCCCATTCTTTGATTTTCATGTCTCCACTTCTTTTAGAAATCCGGTATGGACAGTTGAGATTCGTAGGATGACCTGGTTGTATGTTCAAAACATCAAGCCTACCATTCTGATACATCAAATGAGGCACACAATCCTCTGGGATTATCTGTTGAAAAACATAGTAATAACTTCATAGTTAGCAATGATGTACTAGTTTTAGAAGTATGCAAAAGATGCACGGATGTCGTAATAGTAAGAAATCTTACCAGGGTATCTCCATGGTAGTTACCGTAGTTCAACACGTGCACTAGTGGCACGTATTGACCATAATGTGGAGGAGTTTTACAATAGATATTGTAATTCTCAAGATCAGTACAAAATCCGACCAGATGAGTTTTCTCCTTATAAGTTAAATCAGAGCCATCGGTGTAGTAGGTTCTGTCTACCATGTTCCGCACATTGTTTGAACAATCAAAATAAGCTGCCAATGAAAATAAGTTGTCAACTATTTTGAAATGAACAATATAAATTAGCTAATAACTATGTTTGAGAAACTCACATAGCGGTAGAATTGGAGGCGTGTCAACAAGGACCCAAATGTCCATATTGTCTTGCTCGATGTCAGGATCACCAAGATCCATGGTGACAAGCATACCCTCATCAAAATCATACATCTTGCAAAATGCTTCCCAATTTTTGCAACCAAAATGGGTTACGCTCTCAGAATTATACAGATTTACTTCAAAATCTGTATCATGATGGGTCCTTAGGTGAATTTTCTTTGTTTCCATACTTTCATGGTCTTCAAAACCCATCCTCTCCAAGACGTAGCGTCTTGCATGGCATGGGATAAGCTAGTCAAATCGTAAAAGATGAAAAGTACACGTTGAAATAGTTGAAGTCGTGCTTAATTACGAAAAAATAACACTTGTCGTCATTGTGTACCGTTTCAACATCGAAGGTCTCCTCCAGCTTAATACTGAAGCGCTGATCTTCGTCCAGGTGAGGCCTGTCGCACTGACCTGGGTCGTCGTGGCACCAGTCGCACTCCCCCGGGAGACTTTCGTCGTCCGAGTACGACATTTCCTATGTTCATAATTCAAATATTAAACGTCTACAATTAAATATATGTACTAAAAAACCTAAGTTAGATCATTATTATTCATCACGGGTTGACTATCGGTTTGTCGAGTCTTTTCTTGAAAACTCTCAGCTCACGTGGTGTATACATTCGACCGTTGGTGATGGTCGCTCCTCCATTTGTCCCCGAGTGCATTACACCAAAATGTCTAGCACACAGGAACAAAGGAGAAGCGACCCCCACGACAACAGTCGGGATTCTTCGTCCTCTCATATATATATATGGTGGAACTCTCCCTCACTGATTTCTCTCTGACATTTGCGACCGTCGGTGATGGTAGCTCGTCCTTTCGTTCTCGAGTGCATTACACCAAATTTTCTAGCACACGGGAACGAAGGAGAAGCTACCCCCACGACAACAGTCGGGATTCTTCGTCCTCTCATATATGGTGGAGACTCGACAAACTTAAAGTCAACCCGAAATATCGTTTAATTATCTTTCTAAAAGAGGATTTGGCTGGTCTCACCTCGATGTCGGAGGGGGCGGTGACGGGGACGACGGCGGGGATGATGGAGGGGCCGGGGGCTCCTAGATTTCTGCGAAAACAAAAACCCTATAAGCTATCAACTAATCATATGCATACGCCTTGCATAGTGCTCTCCAATTTTAGCATTCAAAGTAGGAGTAGTTTCCACTTTGAGCATTCAATAAGCAAAATCAAATCACAAAATAAAGTAGTATTCAAATTAGTATGCATTCAATTATAAGCAAAACTACATCATCTCCATGCGTCCGTACATCGTCGAATATTATCACTAATACACCTCGAATACTATCATACATATAGCATCGCTAGTACAGCTAGAACCGTAGCGCCCGACAGGTATCGGCGCGGGCGGTGGACACCCAAAGGGACGGAACCATCACAGGATCATAGATCCAGTGAGATCCCTGAAGAACCTGCCAGGTATTGTCGAACCTGCCCTCCAACGCAACCATGTAGCGACGGACGTGCTGGTCCTCCTCGCTGACACGGTGACGTACCACCTCCGCGGTGTCCGGAAGCCTCGGCGCCGTCACTGGCCCACGCGACCGCCACCAAACAAGGATCGGGTCAACGATGGGCTGGCTCCTCACCAACCTACGCCCACCGGAAGGTAGCACCTCCCAAAACCAGCCCGGCGGAGCCCAGTCCCGGACATGGCCCCTCTGATCAAGCCGGCCTCCTCCGCCGAGTCGACGACGAGGATGCGGGATAGGCATCGTCGACGTCGATGCGGGAATAATTACTTTAACTAAAAAAACAAACTAGTTCTATTAATTTCCTTGCTAAAAATAAACTACTTCTATAGTAAAATAAACTAGTTTTGTTAAATCAACTAGTTCAACTACTAATTAAGCACTTACTATAAATAAAATAAAGTAGTACTTACTAAAAATAAACTACTTCTGTATATAGTAAAATAAAGTAGTTTTATTAATTAATCAACTAGTTCAACTAAAAATAAACTAACTTTAAATGCACTAACAGTAGAACTAATAACTTAAAATGCACTAAATCAACTAACCTTAAATGTAACTTTTGCAACACAATTTTTTCCTCTCCTCTTCTAACCATAAACATTGAACAAAAATAAAACTATACAGCCTAAAAATGCTATGAACAAAAAAACTATGAACAAAAAAAAACTATGAACACATACACATACATCCATCCATATATTCATATCCATCCATACATACATCCATATACATACATACATACAAAAACAGGGGCTGCGGCGTGGCGCAGGGGGGCGGCGGCAGCGCACAGGGGCGGCGGCAGCCGTGGCAGCACACGGATCGGGATGGGAAGGGGCTCACTGGGGGCTCGAGGCAGGACGGCGACGATGCCGGTGACGAGGACGACGACGAGGCCGGCGACGATGACGGCGACGAGGACGGCGGGCTCGTGGGGGAGGGGTTACGCGCGCGGCGAGGGCTTGGGGAGGAGCGGCTCGGGGGCGGCGACGGCGAGGACGACGTCGACGGCGGGTCAGGGGCGGGGCGATGGCGTCGGGGCAGGGGCTCGGAGCGGCGACGACGACGACGACGACGAGGAACGGCCTGGCGGCGTCGGGGAGAATGGGAGCAGTTGGCGAAATTTTCACAAGTGCTACCTTATATAGCAAAACCAATGGTACCGGTTCGTGGCACCAACCGGTACCAATGCCCACCTATGGTCCGAGTTAGTACCACGAACCGGGACCAAAGGTCTCCTTTCGGCAGCCCAAAGGGCGGGAAACTGAGGCCTATGGTCCCGGTTGGTGGCACGAACCGGGACCATAGGTGGGCATTGGTACCGGTTGGTGCCACGAACCGGTACGAATGCCCACCTATGGTCCCGGTTGGTGGCATGAACCGGGACCATAGGCCTTGTGCTGGCACGGTGCGGTGGGAAGTTTAGTCCCACCTCGCTAGTTGAGAGGGGCTCGGAGTGGTTTATAAGCTTTGCCGCCGCCACCCTCTCGAGCTCCCCTCTATTGAAGGCTTACGGGCCTAATCTCTACTTTGCCATGCCTGTTGGGCCTATTGGGCCTTCTGCGGGCCTGAATCATAGCCCATTGTAGGGTTTCTAGTCGTATTCAGGCCGTGGAGGTCCAGTAGGTGGCATTTTTTCCTTTTTTTTCTTTTTATTTTTTAATTTCTACTTAAAACTGAATACTTATAGTTTATTAGTGATTTCTTTTTCTCTTTTAGGTCACAAAAATTATAAACTTTCTGTTAGTGCCATTAGTTTTAAAATTTATTTTTTAAAATGTATGTGAATCACTAGTTTTATGAATAAATTTACTATAAAAATAGATTTTTGAGTGATTCCATTTCCTGCTATTTAATATTAATATGTTTTATCATTATACTCAATTTGGTAATTTTAGGTTATTTTAAATATCAATTTTAATCAAAACCAGATTTTGTTAATTTTTTTGCTATTAAATTCTTTTTGCTATTAATGTTTTGAACAAAAAATACTTTGTTAATATAAGTTGCATAAAATTTATATAATTTTAGTTTTAAAAATACTAGAGGTTTATATAAGCTTTTTAGTTGATTCCTTTTGCTATTATAGTTTTATAAAAGCTTTTTAGTTTATTCTTTTTGCTATTGAAGAATATTATAGTTTTATTTTAGTTCATCATAACAGAATATTTTAATTGATTTTAGTTTTTTAGTTGATCATAACAAATACTATAGTTTTATGCATTTTATTATTTTTCATGCATTTACTGCTTTTTTGAGCTATAAGACCCGGAAATTGAAAAGCATTTCAAATGAACTCCGAAAAGGTTCAAAATTGGCATGGTATCATCAATTCACCCACATAGCATATGCAAGAAAGTTGAGAGGGTTACGACAAAAACTAGATGCACTTTGTGTACAAAACGGACAATCTCTTTCGAAGTATCAGGATTTCATACGGAAACTCGTCTGTTACAAAGGGATTTCATTTTTTTAAACTTATTTGAACTCCTGACTTTTTGTGTGTTCAAAAGGCACCATTCAAAGCCACATCATCAATTTTCAATCCTTTCTGACTTCATTTGTTATTTTTCATGCATTTACTAATTATTTTGAGCTATAAGACCCTAAAATTGAAAAGCATTTCAAAATGAACTCTGAAAAGGTTGAAAGTTGGCATGGTATCATCATTTCATCCACATAGCATGTGCAAGAAAGTTGAGAGGGTCCCGGCAAAAGGTGGATGCACTCCGTGTACAAAACGGACAATCTCTTTCAAAGTACCAGGATTTCATACGGAAACTCGTCTGTTACAAAGGGATTTCATTTTTTAAAACTTATTTGAACTCCTGACTTTTTGTGTGTTCAAAATGCACCATTCAAAGCCACATCATCATTTTTCAATCCTTTCTGACTTCATTTGTTATTTTTCAAGCATTTACTAATTATTTTGACCTATAAGACCCTAAAATTGAAAAGCATTTCAAATGAACTCTGAAAAGGTTGAAAGTTGGCATGGTATCATCATTTCATCCACATAGCATTTGCAAGAAAGTTGAGAGGGTCCCGGCAAAAGGTGGATGCACTTCGTGTACAAAACGGACAATCTCTTTCGAAGTATCAGGATTTCATACGGAAACTCGTCTGTTACAAAGGGATTTCATTTTTTAAAACTTATTTGAACTCCTGACTTTTTGTGTGTTCAAAATGCACCATTCAAAGCCACATCATCAATTTTCAATCCTTTCTGACTTCATTAGTTATTTTTATTGCATTTACTAATTATTTTGAGCTATAAGACCCTAAAATTGAAAAGCATTTCAAAATGAACTCTGAAAAGGTTGAAAGTTGGCATGGTATCATCATTTCATCCACATAGCATTTGCAAGAAAGTTGAGAGGGTCCCGGCAAAAGGTGGATGCACTTCGTGTACAAAACGGACAATCTCTTTCAAAGTATCAGGATTTGATACGGAAACTCGTCTGTTACAAAGGGATTTCATTTTTTTAAACTTATTTGAACTCCTGACTTTTTGTGTGTTCAAAATGCACCACTCAAAGCCACATCATCAATTTTCAATCCTTTCTGACTTCATTTTTTATTTTTCATGCATTTACTAATTATTTTGAGCTATAAGACCCCAAAATTGAAAAACATTTCAAATGAACTCTGAAAAGGTTGAAAGTTGGCATGGTATCATCATTTCATCCACATAGCATGTGCAAGAAAGTTGAGAGGGTCCCGGCAAAAGGTGGATGCACTTCGTGTACAAAACGGACAATCTCTTTCGAAGTATCAGGATTTCATACGGAAACTCGTCTGTTACAAAGGGATTTCATATTTTTAAACTTATTTGAACTCCTGACTTTTTGTGTGTTCAAAATGCACCATTCAAAGCCACATCATCAATTTTCAATCCTTTCTGACTTCATTTGTTATTTTTATTGCATTTACTAATTATTTTGAGCTATAAGACCCTAAAATTGAAAAGCATTTCAAAATGAACTCTGAAAAGGTTGAAAGTTGGCATGGTATCATCATTTCATCCACATAGCATGTGCAAGAAAGTTGAGATGGTCCCGGCAAAAGGTGGATGCACTTCGTGTACAAAACAGACAATCTCTTTCAAAGTATCAGGATTTCATACGGAAACTCGTCTGTTACAAAGGGATTTCATTTTTTTAAACTTATTTGAACTCCTGACTTTTTGTGTGTTCAAAATGCACCATTCAAAGCCACATCATCAATTTTCAATCCTTTCTGACTTCATTTTTTATTTTTCATGCATTTACTAATTATTTTGAGCTATAAGACCCTAAAATTGAAAAGCATTTCAAATGAACTCTGAAAAGGTTGAAAGTTGGCATGGTATCATCATTTCATCCACATAGCATGTGCAAGAAAGTTGAGAGGGTCCCGGCAAAAGGTGGATGCACTTCGTGTACAAAACGGACAATCTCTTTCGAAGTATCAGGATTTCATACGGAAACTCGTCTGTTACAAAGGAATTTCATTTTTTTAACTTATTTGAACTCCTGACTTTTTGTGTGTTCAAAATGCACCATTCAAAGCCACATCATCAATTTTCAATCCTTTCTGACTTCATTTGTTATTTTTCATGCATTTACTAATTATTTTGAGCTATAAGACCCTAAAATTGAAAAGCATTTCAAAATGAACTCTGAAAAGGTTGAAAGTTGGCATGGTATCATCATTTCATTCACATAGCATGTGCAAGAAAGTTGAGAGGGTCCCGGCAAAAGGTGGATGCACTTCGTGTACAAAACAGACAATCTCTTTCAAAGTATCAGGATTTCATACGGAAACTCGTCTGTTACAAAGGGATTTCATTTTTTTAAACTTATTTGAACTCCTGACTTTTTGTGTGTTCAAAATGCACCATTCAAAGCCACATCATCATTTTTCAATCCTTTCTGACTTCATTTTTTATTTTTCATGCATTTACTAATTATTTTGAGCTATAAGACCCTAAAATTGAAAATCATTTCAAATGAACTCTGAAAAGGTTGAAAGTTGGCATGGTATCATCATTTCATCCACATAGCATGTGCAAGAAAGTTGAGAGGGTCCCGGCAAAAGGTGGATGCACTTCGTGTACAAAACGGACAATCTCTTTCGAAGTATCAGGATTTCATACGGAAACTCGTCTGTTACAAAGGGATTTCATTTTTTTAAACTTATTTGAACTCCTGACTTTTTGTGTGTTCAAAATGCACCATTCAAAGCCACATCATCAATTTTCAATCCTTTCTGACTTCATTTGTTATTTTTCATGCATTTACTAATTATTTTGTGCTATAAGACTCTAAAATTGAAAAGCATTTCAAAGAACTCCGAAAAGGTTGAAAGTTGGCATGGTATCATCATTTCATTCACATAGCATGTGCAAGAAAGTTGAGAGGGTCCCGGCAAAAGGTGGATGCACTTCGTGTACAAAATGGACAATCTCTTTCAAAGTATCAGGATTTCATACGGAAACTCGTCTGTTACAAAGGGATTTCAATTTTTAAAACTTATTTGAACCCCTGAATTTTTGTGTGTTCAAAATGCACCATTCAAAGCCACATCATCATTTTTCAATCCTTTCTGACTTCATTTGTTATTTTTCATGCATTTACTAATTATTTTGAGCTATAAGACCCTAAAATTGAAAAGCATTTCAAATGAACTCTGAAAAGGTTGAAAGTTGGCATGGTATCATCATTTCATACACATAGCATGTGCAAGAAAGTTGAGAGGGTCCCGGCAAAAGGTGGATGCACTTCGTGTACAAAACGGACAATCTCTTTCGAAGTATCAGGATTTCATACGGAAACTCGTCTGTTACAAAGGGATTTCATATTTTTAAACTTATTTGAACTCCTGACTTTTTGTGTGTTCAAAATGCCCCATTCAAAGCCACATCATCAATTTTCAATCCTTTCTGACTTCATTTGTTATTTTTCATGCATTTACTAATTATTTTGAGCTATAAGACCCTAAAATTGAAAAGCATTTCAAATGAACTCTGAAAAGGTTGAAAGTTGGCATGGTATCATCATTTCACCCACATAGCATGTGCTAAAAAGTTGAGAGGGTCCCGGCAAAAGGTGGATGCACTTCGTGAACAAAATGGACAATCTCTTTCGAAGTATCAGAGTTTCGGACGAAAACTCATCTGTTACAAAGAGATTTCATTTTCTTGAACTTATTTGAACTCCAGACTTTTTGTGTGTTCAAAATGAACCATTCAAAGCAGAGACTGATTTTGAATGGTGCATATTCAACACACAAAAAGTCTGTAAAGATCGCCAACCCCAACATAAAAAAATGAGCATAGATGCGCCTATAGAGAGAATTCAACCTAAATTCATAATATATTTCTATGAATTTGAGAGAAATTCACTCTGAATTTAGGTCAAATTCCCTGTGTAAGGGCATCTATTTGCATTTTGAGAGGAGCTCAACAAGGCAGAGAGGGACGGGCTTATAAACCGGTGTGAGCGTCCTTCGGTTGGCGAGGTGGGACTAAACTCTGATCGCAACGAGGACCAACCCTTTAGTCCCGGTTTGTGGCACAAACCGGGACTAATGGTCATGGGCCAGGGCGAGTCGCATTGGTCCCGGTTCGTGCGTGGAACGGGGACCAAAAGGTCCAGACGAACTGGGACCAGTGGCCCACGTGGCCCGGCCGGCCCCCTGGGCTCACGAACCGGGACTAATGCACCCCATGGGTCCCAGTTCGTGCAGAACCGGGACTAATGGGCTGGCCAGGCCCGAACGAAAGCCCTGTTTTCTACTAGTGAACGTACGAAAAAATATAGTCATGATGTTGCAAAGTGGTGTCCAAAAATATTACATTCATTTTTTCAAGTTGTAAGCTTTGACTTTGAGTCGCATTTGGAGGTGCGGAAGGTGGCCGATCAGCCACTGACTCCGTGCGACTGAAACATGTCCGTGTCCCTACGAAGGACGAAGCCCAAGTGAAATTTTTGTAGCGTAAAGAAAATCTCGACGGTATTTCCCATTCTTTTTCCTCGAGTCACAAATTTTGCATCGGAGATGACTGTACTTTACTACGGAAAGAGCAATCAAAAATTTGAATCGTAGTCTCGAGTAAGAGTAAGTTATTTTTGTCTGAGATTATGGATAGGTTGGACTCAAGATAAGAATAACTAAGACTCCAAATAGGACTGACCGAACGGTCGGTCTTTACTTCTTTAGTTATAGAAATTTCAACTCATTGTCTCACATGCACGTAGCGTGATACGTAACCTTAAGCTGATCCAAATAAAACAGAAGACAAAAGATAATGTACACATTATACATAGTTGGTTTGTCATATCGAATGTCACATATTCATGGAAGTGCATCTTCCATGTCGACGTATGAACTCTTTTATTTTCTGGAGCAGCAAGTTAAGCAATACCTTTTATATAATCGAAGACTTCAATCACATGAACTAGAACAGTCACTTCAAATTATGAGCTATTTTCTACTATTTAAACTTCACGAACATAACATATCTCGGCTTACTTGTACAAGAACCGAACAACTAATGGTTGTACAAAATCAAGAATTAAATTTATATATATATATATAGTCTTCTCTTAGTTATTTGCATACCTTTCATATAATTTCATTAAATGGTGGGGAGGCTGCATGTGGAACTTTCTCTTTTTCTTACCAATCGTTATTGATTGTCATGTGGCCCTAAACAAAGAATTTGGCGAGCTAGTAGACTAGTATTTTCGAAGTTTCGCCACATCATTTATAGATGGTCAATGAAGTGTAGAGAAAATTGCGATGGTCTAGGCCGAACCTTCATAGTTGTCTAGACTATAGTATTGGCTCTAAACAAACAATTTAAATATTGTGTTGTCTACATTATAAAAAGTCACCACCAACTTATTATATAATCAAGGAGGTGTACATAGAAATAGCCATGACCGAACCTTTGTGTTTTTCTATATTATTAGACTACTACTCAGAAGACAACCATAGGTTAATTAGCATGGGCTTGTGCACCTCATTAATTACAACAACCCCATGCTACCGTCTAACATTCTTAATTAGGGGGACAATCATGTATCAATAAAAGAGGAGGTTTGCGTACGTGTATTGATATTTAATTTTATATGATGATTTGCTAGGATTTAGTAACTTGCACAAATTTGAAGTCCTAAACACGGGAACTGTCTAGTAAAATTTTCAACACATCAAATTAAATTTTATATTACTACCTCTAATAGCATGGCTTAACTAGACCGGCAAAGGCCTTAACACTTCATAAGACTAGATTGTTGAGGTGAGGCCAAATAACATTTTTATACAGAACATGATGATTGAGATGTTTAAATAGCAAAGTCAACGCAGCCCATTACAACTAGAATCTATCAAGCCAATCATGCATTAAATTAAGGAGAGGAGAAATCAGGTATTGAAGTTGTTATCTTTGTATTAGGCTACCGGTAATGGAAATATCATAGGTAGTATATCATGCATGACAACTAGGCAATTTTGTTGAGGTCGCCTGGAATTAAATTAAGAAAGAGAGGGTTGAGTATCATATTACGATACCATATCATAATAAATTCTATACTACTATGTGTCATGCATGACAATAAAAATGAGACCATCTATGATACTAATTTATGATACTATGCACTACAAAAGCGTATGCATGATACTAGTGTATGGTACTCCCCACAACGACCAGCCTTAGAACACTCCAAATGCATTATACTTTAAGCTATATCATATGCTTTAAATATGTATTTGGATAAAAATCCTCAAATGCATTGTATTTTATTATCTAAAACAACTCTCGTTTGATATGTTATGTGACACAAGTATGAGTCGTTTCGATTTTGGTGCTAAGCCCTAAGATAACTCTCTCTTTCCCCCATTAAACAGGATGTCACAACATATATTTTTGCTTAGGTGTCATGATTAAGATATAGTCCAAGGTGTAGTATTGGAACTTCCGTTATAGGGGTGATTAATTTCTACTAATCATAAACAAAAAAGTTTGTTTCATTCTGGAAAACAAATAAATCATCTAGCTACTAGACATATGAAAAAATACCAGTTGAGATGATTTGAGCTCAATGTCTAGCGATTTAACCTACTTTGTTCTAGAGAAATATAAACATTTTCCTTGGGGGAGAGAAAAATTAAGTTGGCGGCATATGTATGTGACATGGTTCTAGCTAGCTAGATTATAGAGAAAAACTCATCAAACGTGACCGGGTTCTATTGTGCATCTTCACCATTCCTTTGTTGTGGGATGTATTTAAAATGATGCGATGTTTTTGCATTGATTTTCATAATGTGCACAAACAATACTCTAATGATGTTGCAAAAACGTGTACATAAATATTGCATTCATTTTTTCAAGCTGTAAGATTTTGAATTTAAGTGACATTTGATAGTGAGGAAGGTCGCTGATCATGTACTAACTCCGTGCGACTGAAACACGTGTGTGTCCCTACATACAAAGAAGCTCAAGTGAAAGTTTTGTAACGTAAATAAAATCACTTCAGTATTTCTTGTTATTTTTCCTCGAGTCACACATTTTCAATCAGAGACAACTGTACTGTACTAATAAAACAACAATCAGAAATCTGAATCGTAGTCGCAGGTAAGATTAAGGTTTTTTTTGTCTGAGAGTATGAATAGGTTGTACTCGAGGTAGGAATAACTAAGACTCCAAATAGGACTGACTGGACGGCTGGTCTTTAATTCTTCAGTTATATGAATTCCAGCTTGATGTCTCACATGCACGTAGCACCATACGTAATCTTAAGCTAATCCAAAGCAAAAGTCAAAACACAATGTACACATTATATATATCTGGTTCGTCCTATAGACTGTCATAACTTCATAGATGTGCATTATCCATGTCGACGTATGAACAGTTTACTTTCAAGAGAAGCAAGTTAAGGAATACCTTTTTTTATGACGGAAGAGTTCAATCACATGAGCTAGAACAGTCACTTAAAATTATGAGTTATTTCCTATGATTTAAACTTCACAAACCTAATATATCCCGGCTTACTCGTACAAGAACCTAATAGCTAATGGTTATAGAAAACTAAGAATTTTATTATATATATTCGGTTGGCTTGTCTTAGTTATTTCATAGCTTCCATATTATTTCATTAATTGGTGGGGAGGTTGCATGTGTAATTTGTTCTTTTTTCTTACCAAGGGTTATTAATTTTCATGTGGCCATAAACAAAGAATTTTGCGAGCAAGTAGACTAGTACTTATGAAATTTCATCACGTCATTTAATATGTGTAGTCAATGAAGTGTACAAAAATTGTGATTGTCTATACTGAACCTTCATAGTTATCTAGACTATATTAGACTACCCATGGTGGGAGTAACATAGGTGATAACATCACACATATCTAGGAAAAATAGATGATGTGGCAACTTGCAAGTAATTAATGAAGAAAGAGAGGCATGTGGTAATAGCGACTGCCATGTACATCGCATGCCCACCATCATGGCCACGCGAGAGGAAGATCCCGCCGGCCACCGGCCACTGGCAGGCTTTGCCGGGCGGCGTAAGCTAGCGACAGCGAGGGGGAGACATGGAGAAGGGAACGCTGGCGGCGGAGTTTTGTTTCCGCCTGTGCCGCCCATGTGGAGCGACCATGTCTGATACATATGCTGCCAACTTAATTACTTTTTCTCCCCCCCCCCCCCCCCCCCCCCCCGCCCAAGGAAAAAGTTTATATTTTTGCATTGAGCTAAAAATCATCTTAGTTGTTTTTTATGTCTACTAGCTTGATGATTTCTTTGTTTTCCAGAAAAGCAAAGCTTCTTTGTTTATGTTTAGTAGAAATTAATCACCCCTATAAGGGAAGTTTCAATACTACACCTTGGACTATATATTAATCATGACACCCAAGAAAAAATTCGATGTGGCATCCTGTTTAATGGGGAAAGAGAGAGTTACCATAGGTATTAGCACCAAAATCAAAACAACTCATGCTCGTCTCAAGAGCTCTTTTTGATACAATAATAAGATACAATGCATTTGAGGAGTTTTATCTAAATAGATATTCTTTTTTTTGTGGGGAGATATTCAATGCATATGATATAGCTTAAAGTATAATGCATTGGGAGTGCTCTAATACAAATTAAACATATCAACTTCAGTACCCATTCTCTCTCCTTCTTAAATGCATGATTGGCTTGATAGCTTCTAGTTGTAATGGGTTGCCCTGATTTAATCACCACGTTCTGTATAAAAATGTTATCTTTGGCCTGCCCCCAACAGTCTAGTCTTGGTAAGTGTTAAGGCCTTTCGCAGTGTAGTTGAGCCATTCTACTAGAGGTAGTAATATGCAATGTGTGGTGTGATGAAAAGTTTACTAGATAGTTCCCTTGTTTAGGGCCTCAATTTGTGCAAGTTACTCATTCCTAACAAGTCATCATATATAAGGAAATATCAATTCACATACGCAAACCTCCTCTTTTATTTATCAATGATTGTCACCTTAATTAAGAAAGTCAGACGGCAGCATGGGGTCGTTGTAATTACTAAGGTGCACAAGTCCTTGCTAATGAACCATGGCTGTCTACCGAGTAGTAGTATATAATCCAGAAAAGTACAAAGGTTCGATCATGACTATTTCTATGTACACCTCCTTGATTATATATGAAATTGATGATGACTTCTCTTAATTTAGATAACATGCTATCTAAATTTTCTGTAATGACCAATCAGACTAGTCATGATTGGGAGTAACTTAGACTAGTAACATTCATATGTTACCAGTCTATATGTTACCAGTCTATGTTACGACATCTATAGTCGAGACTAACATATGTATGATGTCATGCAACACTTCATTTATTAGGTTGTAGACTCATCTTGTCTTCGTATGTGTGATGTTACTCATGCTATGACTACCCATAGTGGGAGTAACATATGTGGTAACATCACACATATCTAGGCAAAATAGATGATGTGACAAGTAATTAATGAAGAAAAATAGGCATGTGATAACATAGCTAGTTAGACTGGCCATAGTGGGAGTAATTTCAAGAGTAACATCGGGTCCAACTCAGTAAATTTGCTTATGTGGCAATGAGTTAATGAGGAGAGATGTAAATTGAGTAACTTAGCTAGTTACTCATTCTATGAGTACCATCACACATACCAACACAAAATGAGTCGATAAGCTAATAAATGAAGCTTTTCATTATACTACACATATGTTACTACCCACTATGGAGGTAGTAACATAGTCTAGGATTGCCTATATGTTACTACTGTAAATTACTCTCTACTGTGACTACTCTTACTCATAGTATGAGAAACATCACACATACCAAGACAAGAAGAGTCTACAACCTAATAAATGAAGCGTTGCATGACACCACACATATGTTACTTCCCACTATAGAGGTAGTAATATAGAGTAGTAACATATGCATGTTACTAGTCTAAGTTACTCCCCATTGTGGCTAATCTTACTCATACTATGAGTAACTAGCTATGTTACCACATGCCTCTCTTTCTTCATTAATTATTTTTCACATCATCTATTTTGATTATATATGTGTGATGTTACCACCTATGTTACTTCCACTGTGGGTAGTTTGAAGGCTAGAGCAGCCACCTCCAAACGTTGACTCAGAATTCGAGGAAGCCTTATAATTGGGACGATGAAATACATATTTTTAGTTCCTCTACCCTGCCGACTGGAATGCATCATTGAATTGCGACTTTTAGGATGTATAGCATGACAAAATTTGTCCATCTCCCATTCATGTATCAGGAATGCCATTATTATTAGAGATGTGCATATCCAAGGATTATACTGCGATCTAACGCTGGATCATGGGGATTTAATAAAGGGACCTTAAACCAATCCAGGTCGAGAAAACAAATTGGTCTGGTCTAGTCAGCAAGGCAATATACATTGATGGTGGTAGGAAGGTTCCCCTTCCCTTACCTCCCACCCAAAAAATAAAGAGCTGAAAATGTGACAACTCGATATGACCAAGCATCACTTGATTGCAGCCTATACAGGTATTTGCACCCTACAGTTTAGTGAAGAGTGGATAGAGTACTAACTGTATATTAGATTTAATGCATATAACATAATGATGTTTTTTGAATTAAGAATGCAAAACTTGGTGGGCTATACAGAAGCAGGTTGAGATTATTTGGGTAAGCTATGTTCTCTCTTATTTCTGAAAAAGAATCCACACCATGGCCCATGTAATAATGTGGTCTCGTTCTCAAGTGATATGATGCGCATCTTTCTCCTATATGGCATAACGAATGTCTTGATTACAATGACAGATAATTATATGTCAGAGTAATCCTACTAACCTAACTTTCCCTGCGAAAAAACGGAACATAAAACTTAACTTTTTGTGTGCTACTTAGTAGTTAGTAACCTAGAGATGATACTTCTTGGTGTGCAAAGCTATATGCACCTGGTGTGCAAAGCACTGCGTACTCCCTCCATCTTCTTGAAAACGTGCAAGTTTTTCATCTTGACCCATGCATAATATAAGGTGTCTGTACAGATTTATTAACTGTGTTGTTTGTTTGTACCAATATACATCTGTATTTCAATGTTATTTAAATTTATTTAGACGCCACCTGTATGGTACTCTCTCTCTCTCTCTCTCTCTCTCTCTCTCTCTCTCTCTCTCTCTCGGTTTTACAAGTCTCTTAATTCGCATTCCCACTCAAATAAAAATTGCCAGATAATTTGCAGTATATACAAGTTTGGTTGGCTGTATGCATCATGCTGTTTGCACACCTCACATGCATCCGTCGGCATGGTCAACTGCATACACGTCAGATGATTGCAATTATTTATTACGAATACACACATATATATCGAAGGATTATCTGTAAACTTATCTTCCTCCAGAAATCTCCTTTTGTTTAGCTCCTTATTTCCTAGGGTTCTTTTGGAAAAAGTCCATGGATAAGGATTGTTTCCAAGGCTTTGTAAGGATGCTTTGGCTGATCGGATGTTTAGATACAACCATTTCAATGCTCCCTCTCGTTTGATTTATTAGTTTTGTTTATTACTAGGTCAAAAGTTTGAGCAATGAAATACGAGTTGTGTGCCACAAAATAATTACATATCAATTATTCGTTGCTGATAAATAAAAATGAGGTGGAGGGCTTGCATGTGTGTGATGGTGTGGGTGGCTTGCAAATGAGATCACTTAGATATACATAGGATATATCATTAACTTTGTGTTTGCAAGATCCCTAAAAAAATTGTATTTGCAAGAAGTTTCGATAGTATACTTTGTATGAAATATACTTGTATTTTATTGGTTAAATTGACGATCTAATAATACAGGTGAGACATATAAACCAGAAAGTCGGGACTAGGGAATACAATCTATGGGATCAACGCCTTCATCAATAGGAACTCCTTTGCAAGATGAGAGGCTCTTTCAGTTGTGTAGCTGGAGGGAGACGAGAAGATCAAAGCGTCCAATGAAAGTATAGCGCAACATTTCGACATTGAGCTTATTTATCTTTATGAAAGGCCTTGCCAGTACAAAGCAACAACCCAAGAGTCTTACAACAAGTATCAAGTCTTTCAAGTCTTCAAAATTATACTACAACACCTCATTTCTTGTTGCTATAGTATATTGGTGAGGACGTTTGGTACCAAGTAGCTAGTTGCTTGTCGCCTCTATATAAACCATGCAATACTTCAAGCTCAGAGCACACTGCAATTTGCAAGCACAGAAGCAATACTCGATCCCTAACAAGATCAACTAGCTAGCTAAGAAGATGGCCCTTGGGAAGGTGACTCGATCAGTTTTCTTCTTGTTGTTCTTGTTGTTCTTGTTTTTCTTAGCATGTTGCTAAAAATCAAGCTTTTGATTTTCGTCTGGCAGGCGGCTGCGAGTTGGCGCTCCTGGATCACGAGCGATACCACTTTGGTAACGAGATTAAGCCAAAGCTCACCTCTTTCCATGCTTAATTTCCATGAGCCAGCCTATTACGCGTATTGTCCGTCGTACCTAAATTAACTTGGTTAGCTGCATCCTTGCATATGCATGTTCAGGTGAAGGTGCAAGCGTTCACGGCAAACAGCGGGTATCCATGTGAGAAGACGCATAACATGTTCCCGGTGATGGTGCGGGTCACGGCACTAGACGAGGGGGGAGGCTCCAAGCCGCAGCGGCACGTTGGTATCGACATCGTGGCTGTACTCGACATCAGCGGGAGCATGTTTGGGGACAAGCTGGAGCAGATGAAGCAGGCCATGACAAACGTCATTGACAAGCTCGGCAACGACGACCGGCTCTCCATCGTATCCTTTGAGTCCAATGTGTACCGCCTCATGGAGCTCACATACATGTCTGAGCAAGGGCGGAGAGCCGCTCGGGAAAAGATCAATGAGCTCTTCACCAAAGGTGGCACCAACATGGGCCCGGCTCTGCACGAGGGAGCTCAGGTAATCCCTTGACTTGGTGAATCTGGATAGATATTGGTGTGGTGGGCTAGCAGCATATACATTGAACTTTTTTACAACGGAAATTTTACTCATTTTATGGACTCGAGAAGATTCAGCTACAAAGAATTCATACCCGGCCAGACGATCACACACACAATGATTTTTTAAGCAACTTACATGATCTTGCAAATTAATCAAGACCATTTTAATATTTCAGCGGTCATAGTTAGGTAAGTTGCTTGTAGAACCATGGTTGTTAACTATGAAACACTAGGGAAATTTATGTTCCGAAAGACTTGGGTACTATTTTAGACCCCAAAATGTGATGATAATAATACATGTACAAGATTTCATGTATGGAGGTTTTAAGTACTTATACATTGAACATTCTTTAAAACTATATTTCTCGTCTTTTGTATCTCATACACTTTTCAAGATAACACATAGGCATATTAAGTAAATATATTAATTAAACAATTATATTTGAACATTTCTGTGGTACGTGTATCAAATACAAAATATACTCATTAAATGAAGAACTTTAGACATCCCCATGCATGTGGGACATAAGGGCAACCCCAATGCAGTACTACTATATCTAATGTCATTAAATCGATGTTTAAATATAATAGCCTCAATGAACTCACTTGCTTTACACATCTCCATGCATGTGTTTAGACATATACTCCCTCCGTCCGAAAAAACTTGTCTCAATCTTATTTCTTAAATGGATGTATCTAGCACTAGCTTGGTGTTAGATACATCAATTTGAGGGACAAATTTTTTCAGACGGATGGAGTAGCACATATGGAAGACTTATTGAAAAGAGGGCACTAAACCTACGAAACCTACTTGTTTTTCATCTTGTTATTCTTACTGTACATACCCCAATTTACTCTTAATCAAGTGCCTGCTAAGATTAGATTTAAGCGGTGTGTCTTAAATTTTTCTCCTATTTGTTCTATCAATGATCGATCAGTGCTACATACATATAGGATTTCGCTATGAATAGAACGTCGGTTTTATAAGCATGGCAAATCGAACGTCGGAGGTGAATTATGTAATGAACAATTGTAATAACACTTTTACTTAATTAATTTATGAGGTGGTTTTCAAAAGAAAAATCAAATGTCCGAGGTGGCAAATTATATTGTCACGAGGATGACAATTTTCTTTAGCAAGCATGGCAATCTTGCCATGTTCAGTTTTTTGCCAGGAATTGTCATACTTGTTATAGGAAATTGCCATCCTCACGACAACATAATTTGCCTAAAACCCGTTCGATTTGCCATGCTCAAAAATCTAATGTCGGATTTAGCATTTCTGTACATATATATAGCCATGATTTTTTTTCCGAACAAATTCTTCCGTCCATAATTTTTTCTTGTTGTTATGCTAGATTTTGCGGGGGCGCCAAACTCAGGAGATGAGCAGCCGTGTAGGTTGCATCGTGTTCCTGTCGGATGGTTTGGACGATGGTATCTTCAAGGAAACTATTAGCCCCGATTTCCCAGCACACACCTTTGGCTTGGGCGACGACCACGACCCTCATGCCTTGAAGTACATCGCCGACCAGACCTCCGGCACGTACTCCTTCGTCAACAAGGACCCCAAGAAGATTAACTACGCCTTCCAGCTATTCATTGCTGGCATCACGTCCGTCGCCGCCACGTCCGTCGAGATCACCCTCGGGACTCCTGACGGTGTCCTCATATCGTCCATCGCGTCTGGAGGCTACCCCAACAAAACTGGCGCTGACAGGCGGTCCGGCACCGTGCACATCAACAACATGTACGCCGGCGATAAGAAGAACTTCATCGTCTACCTGGTGCTGCCAGCCACGAAGGAGGGCAAGCAGAAGGTCCTGACCATCGGTGGCCAGTACCATGGCCTCAGTGCCGTGAGCAAGCAGCTGGCCGACATTGATGTGTCTGTCATGCGACCACTTGATAAATACTCCAGCAAACTATCCGAGGACCATGATGTGGCAGAAGAGCTCGCACGGGTGAAACGGCTGAATGAAATCCGCTCGGCTTATGAGGCAGAAGAGCTCGCACGGATCAATCAGCTGAAGGCCAATGGTTCACTTTCTCCTCAACAGCAACAAGCCTATCTTGCTAGTCTTGCTAGCAGAATGAAAACATTATTGGACACTTTCCAAAATGTGCCAGCCTTCAAGGAGGATTATCAGAAGATGGTGCCGGCGGACATCCGCAACACCGAACAGTACAAGAAATCAGGGCTGCCTTACATGTTGTCATGGCTATCTTCGAACAATTGGCAGCGTGCAACCACCATGGACGATCTCTTTAATGCTCATTTCCTGACCCCGGGCCAAAAAGATGTCCAGGACGCCAGCAAGGCTGCCGATGCCTCTGCAGCCGCTGCCGCTGCTAATCCTCCTCCTTCTCCTTCTCCTACTACTAGATGGGGAAAGGTCATCGCAAGGGCAAAGAGCAACCCATGCTCTTACTTGCTACCGAGTGTTGCTGTGGCACTTGCAGTGGCCTCGCTCTTTCTGGCGATGCTCTACTCTGCAGTCGAGGGAAGCTCCAAGCCGGCGATGAACTTAGGCCCGCTGCAGTATCCCATGCTCGCAGACAACAACTATGCTGCATGGGCCATCAAGATGGAGGCATACATGCGTGCTCAAGGAGTTTGGGACGCGGTGGTAGCCAAAGATCATCCCAAAGTTTCTGCGAGGAAGAACCAAATGGCATTGGCCTCCATTTACCAAGCTATCCCGGAGGGCACGTTGTTCCTCCTATCCCAAAAGAAGACAGCCAAGTCGGCGTGGGAGGCGCTCAAGACCATGCACATCGGAGACCAGCGCCTCAGGGATGCCAAGCTGCAAACCCTCAAGCTGGAGTTTGAGGGGTTGCGCATGAAGGAGACGGAGTCCGTGGACGACTTCGCCGTCCGGCTGACGACGGTCGTCAACAAGATCCACGCACTCGGTGAGCACATCGAGGAGCCCTACACCGTCAAGAAGTTCCTCCGCGCCGTCCCCAACAAGTACCTCCAGATTGCTTCAACCATTGAGCAGTTTGGCGACCTCAACACCATGACACTCCAAGAGGTTATTGGGCGGCTCAAGGTGCATGAGGAGCGCCTAGGACGACTTGGTGCTACCGAGAAGGAGAATGAGTTGTTGACACGCGCTGAGTGGATAGCAAGGGAAGAGGCCGACCATCTCAGCCGTGATGCATCCAAGGTATATGCTTCGGTTGCCAAGATCCTCCTCCGTGACGTCGAGAAGGAGAATGAGTTGTTGACGCATGCTGAGTGGAAAGCGAGGGAAGTGGTTGATCAGCTCAACCATGATGCATCCAAGGTATATGCTTCAGTTGCCAAGGTCCTCCTCGGCAGGAGTGGGGGAGGCTATGGCGGTGACACATACCGGGTAAGCGCTTCCATTGCCAAGATTTTGGACACTTTGCTTACAAGTGCTGCGAGGAAGGAAAGGGAGGTGAAATCCCTGATCGTTGAAGCTCACGGTGACAATGAAGTAACTCTTCGCCTCTGATGATATCCCGAGAATAAAGGTCGTCAAGGCAATGGATAATTGTAAGTGTTTACCTGGTCAACTGCTGTGATGTTTTATTATTGGTGTTGTGTGTGAGTGTGTGAGTGTTGTTGGTGGCCAGACCACTCTCTTTTTGGGTACAGTTTCCACCCTACTTTAATGCAAAAGTTGTTCTCGTGAAAAATGTATGATCAGTTTGCTTCATGGACGCTTGGGAATAAAAAAGAAGGAAATAAATAAAATGATCAATGCAGTGCTCTAGCTAGATATGGTTTTTTTAGAATGAGAGATTGTTTAGCAACGCGACCAGCTTAGATAAAGGCTTCAAATTTTTTTTAGAACTGGATAAAGGCTACATGATACCGTTGCTAAACCAACATACATTTTTTTAGACAAGCTAAACTAACATACATTCTCTCAAGAGGACAAAAAAAAAGGAAATGAACATTTTTACATGGACTTCAAAATTATTTGGTCCTACCTCAGCCCAGTTCAGTGCATAGGATAACTCTTCTGGACACAACGAGGCCCGGTTATGGGGGCGCTGCTACACCTCGCTAGGGATATTGATCCTAAAAAAAACCTCGCTTGACCTATTTAACGCTCTATGCGTCAAACTCCTGGGGATTTTTGCATAGGAAAGGGACTGAGTGAACATGGCTTCAGCTATCCCATTTTAGCTGTCCGGCTTTGGGAACCATTCGGAAGGATTCGTTTCGGTTTTTACTGCGTTTTTTCTTTGTTTTGCTGTTCTTTAACCTGTTTTCTAGGGTTTTTTTCTTTTATGGTTTGTTATTTTCTTTTTCAAGAACTTCCCTTTTTCAAAATCTTCACAATTTCAAAAAATCTTGGTGTTTCAAATATTTGTTTGAACTTTCAAAAAATGTTCACAAATTTGAAGAATTTTTATATTTCTAAATATTGATCAATAGTTTCAAATTTTCAAAAAATGTCTCTGTTTTCAAATTTTGTTAACAAATTCAAAAAATGTTATGGAATTTTTTTAAAAAAATTTGTATTTTGAGAAAAATGCTCCCAATTTTAAAAATAATAATTAGAATTTCAAAAAATTCGTGTTCAGAAAAATGCAAAAAATAAAAATATGTGCAAGTTTGAAAACATTCTCAAGTATTTAAAAAAAAACTTGCTCCCGATCTCCGGGGGGTAAAACCCTAGCAAAGCATTTTCCAGCTTAATTTGCTCCTATTGCTATGTGTTTGAAATGAAATTGGGTGGACCTGTGCGGATGTGTTGGGGATATGGTTGAATGACCGGCTCCCGTATCCGTGTTCGTGGACTGGTATGAACCTATCCACGAACAAACAATGTGTTTGTTTTAAGGACTGTTTTGGGCCTAGAATCCAAGCCGAGTCAAGCCAGCTCGGCTCAACTCATTAGAGCTCGTTAAGATAACAATTTAGCCCGACTCGACTCGTTAACATAACAAGCTAAGATGCAAACTCGGTTTCACTTGTGTAACTCGCGAGCTAGCTCGTTTAACTCGTTAAAGTTGTTATATTATAAACATGAACAAAAAGGTATATGTATTATGATTTGTCAAAAAAAGGTATGCATGTTATGTATGCAATTGATCAACAAAAGCATATCAGTAGCCACATATTATTCTTCACAAATCACAACAGTCAATAATTTAAACTAGAGGGCCACTCAGTGCACTCTAAAAATGATAATAGTCGACAAAAATGTTGGTATTTACATCATGCCCATTCTAATAACAGAGCTTAATGAGTTAAATGAGTAGCTTGTTATCTCGGCTTTTTTAACTCATTTTGTTAACGAGCTAAGATTGAAACTCAGCTCGCCTCATTAGTCAACGAGTTCAAGTCGAACCGAGCCGAGTCACGAACTACTGGTTTAGCTCATGATTTTCGAGTATTTATTTCAGTCCTAGGTCTGAGTTGGAGATCTAAGAGCATCTAGGGCGTGTTTGGTTGCCGTAGTGAATAGTAGTTGCATTGCATAGACATCTCAACCCAGCCTGGCTATGGAAAAACAGCCTCATATGCGACATCTGCGAGTTGTTTGGTTGCCTGCATATGGACTTCCTGCATTAGGGGATCAACTTTGGCACGTTGTTTGGTTGCCTGCATTGTCTCGGTGCATGCAACTACACGCTATTTGGTTGCCCGCATGGGGTATGATTAAGAGCTAGCACTTGCACTTAGCACACAGGGTTAAGAGATAGCAGAGGAAGTGGGAGAAGAAATGCAGTGTGCGCCGGACCATGGCGACTGCGGTGGATAGTGGCCGTGGCGCGGTGGCCGACATGACGAGCATGGAGTCGTGGACGAGCGACCCCGTCGGCGGCACGGCGAGCGACACCGTCGACGAACTAGTCGCGGTGCTCGTGCAAAGACAGTGGGCAGAGGAGGAGAATGCAGTGCTCGCGCCATGGTATCGTCCGTGCAGTAGGACGAGAGAGGAGGCCGAGATGATCGACGCCGGAACGACTCCAGGTTAGTGGGACGAGAGAGAGGAGGCCGAGATGATCGACCCCATCGGTGGCAGAGAACAAAGGAGAAGAACTCCGTCAGTGTGCGCCATGGCGGCTGAACTACAGTAGGATCATGGAGAGAAGGCCGAGATGAACGACGGCGACGATGATGCTACCGCAGCAAGATGCGAGAGAGGAGACCGAGAGAAACCACGCCGACTAGAGGAATAATTAAGCAGTGTCTTAAATCACATTACACATATCCATATGTACAGCCATGAGAAATATATGATCTTCTCGTCTACGATCGTCGAAACAGGAAACTTGCAACACGAATGTTGTGCAGAACGGCGAGATTAGGCTGTTGGTCAAAGGAAATTTCAAACAATCGATCGGGTGCGACGAATCTGACAAAATTCGTTCAAAACAGCTCCAAACGGGAACAAGAGATTGAGCATGTACGGTCGACGAAACTACAAACCGATCGCCTGAATGGAACCATAGCATCGATGTGCATCTTTTTCGTATAGAGCTTACCTCGAATCGAAGCACCGTTGTGTAGATTAGAGGGACATGGAAGAGAGGAGATTAGAGAGGAGCTTAATAGAGGTTGAAGAAGACACCATGTAAACACCTCGTCAGATTCCTGGGTTTCCAGCGACCCAGGCCAGAGATGCTTTAACAAGCGTGCGATGCAGGCCCAATAGTGTATGTAGGCTATCAAACAGGCCGGATACTTCCCGCGTGG
Organism: Aegilops tauschii subsp. strangulata; assembly: GCF_002575655.3. Lineage (NCBI taxonomy): Eukaryota > Viridiplantae > Streptophyta > Magnoliopsida > Poales > Poaceae > Aegilops > Aegilops tauschii. The sequence goes on from NC_053039.3 coordinate 9,874,746, forward strand.
GCCTGGTTGGACCTTGAACCGGCCTACAGTCTGGCGCCTTGAACCGGTCTCAAACGCACAGGTATATTTTTTAATAGCTTCAATTACTTACCACATATATCATCTGAATCAAAAATGTTAACCATGTATAAAAAATGTGTTCATCATATATTATTATTATTTTCATCAGATAATAAATATTTATAGTATATCTTAAAATGTTTCACATTAATAAAAATAATTTTATTAGTTATAAAATAATTTAAAGAATGTTCAATGTGTGTGTAGAAAATGTGAATCGTGTATTTAAAAATGTTCGACGTTGTTAAAGAAGTTCACTATGTACTATAAAAAAATTCAACATGTATTTTAGAAAGTTTATATGTATATTGAATTTTCAACATGTCTTCAAAAAGTTCAAAAAATTTAACTATATATAATTGTATGACATGTATTCAAAATATTTAATTAAATAATGATCATTTTTTAGATACACATATTTTTTCGAAATACATAATGAAAATTTTTTAAAACACACAGAACATTTTATCAAATATATAATGAGCATTTTTGGAAAGCAACATGCTGTACATTTTCTTATACATGACAAAAGTCAGCTAAATACGCAATGGTTATTATTTATGAAAACGTGATGTTTTTTTGAAGTACACAATGAATGATTTAATACAACATGAACAGTGTGTAAAGGGTGACGAACACAAAAGTAACATATATAAGAAAAAAGAAATGGATGAAAAATGAAAATAGAAACTTGCAACAAGGAAGAAAAAGAAACAAAGGAGAAAGGAGAAAATAAATAAATAATAAATAACAAAAACAGATATAATGAATCAAAAAAATATTGCACATACCTACCACGGGAAGACAGGCAGAAACCAAAAAAATAGCTATCTGGGATGCGGCTTGCGATCAACCATGTGAAGGTGAGAGCTACGTGCACCGCAGTAAGTGATGTTTCAAGGTCAAGTGCGATGCAGTGGAGAGCACCAGACTGGGGAGTGGCAAAGGTCCAGATAGATGCTGGACTAGCAAGGAAGGGAAGGAGCTGGGCAGTTGTGACAGTGTGTCGCGATCATTCAGGGTTTTTTTTTGGGTTCTTCAACTATGGTTTTCAATGACATAGCAGAACCAACGACGTTGGAGGCACTCGCCTGCCGCGAAGCTTTGGCACTAGCTCTTGATCTATCGCTAGACCGCATCATTATTGCATGTGATTGCAAAGCAGTTGTCACGGAGATAAAAAATGGTACAGAAGGAAAGAGCCAGAAAAGAGCTTGATGTCTACTACGCAACCTTCTTCTTGTAGACGTTGTTGGGCCTCCAAGTGCAGAGGTTTGTAGGACAGTAGCAAATCTCCCTCAAGTGGATGACCTAAGGTTTATCAATCCGTGGGAGGTGTAGGATGAAGATGGTCTCTCTCAAACAACCCTGCAACCAAATAACAAAGAGTCTCTTGTGTCCCCAACACACCCAATACAATGGTAAATTGTATAGGTGCACTAGTTCAGCGAAGAGATGGTGATACAAGTGCAATATGGATGGTAGATAAAGGTTTTTGTAATCTGAAATTATAAAAACAGCAAGGTAACAAGTAATAAAAGTGAGCACAAACGGTATTGCAGTGCGTTGAAACAAGGCCTAGGGTTCATACTTTCACTAGTGCAAGTTCTCTCAACAATAACAATATAATTGGATCATATAACTATCCCTCAACATGCAACAAAGAGTCACTCCAAAGTCACTAATAGCGGAGAACAAACGAAGAGATTATTGTAGGGTACGAAACCACCTCAAAGTTATTCTTTCTGATCGATCTATTCAAGAGTCCGTAGTAAAATAACATGAAGCTATTCTTTCCGTTCAATCTATCCTAGAGTTCGTACTAGAATAACACCTTAAGACACAAATCAACCAAAACCCTAATGTCACCTAGATACTCCAATGTCACCTCAAGTATCCGTGGGTATGATTATACGATATGCATCACACAATCTCAGATTCATCTATTCAACCAACACAAAGAACATCAAAGAGTGCCCCAAAGTTTCTACCGGAGAGTCAAGACGAAAACGTGTGCCAACCCCTATGCATAAGTTCACAAGGTCACTGAACCCGCAAGTTGATCACCAAAACATACATCAAGTTGATTACGTGAATATCCCATTGTCACCACAGATAAGCACATGCAAGTCATACATCAAGTGTTCTCCAATCCTTAAAGACTCAATCCGATAAGATAACTTCAAAGGGAAAACTCAATCCATTACAAGAGAGTAGAGGGGGAGAAACATCATAAGATCCAACTATAATAGCAAAGCTCGCGATACATCAAGATCGTGCCAAATCAAGAACACGAGAGAGAGAGAGAGAGAGATCAAACACATAGCTACTGGTACATACCCTCAGCCCCGAGGGTGAACTACTCCTTCCTCGTCATGGAGAGCGTCGGGATGATGATGATGGCCTTCGGAGAGGGATTCCCCCCTCCGGCAGGGTGCCGGAACAGGGTCCCGATTGGTTTTTGGTGGCTACAGAGGCTTGCGGCGGCGGAACTCCCGATCAAGGTTATTTTCTGGAGGTTTCTGTATTTATAGGAATTTTTGGCGTAGGTCTCACGTCAGGGGGGTCTCCGAGTCATCCACGAGATAGGGGGACGCGCCCAGGGGGGTGGGCGCACCCTCCACCCTCATGGACGGCTCGGGACTCTTCTGGCCCAACTCTTTTACTCCGGGGGCTTCTTTTGGTCCATAAGAAATCATCAAAAATTGGCACGTCAATTGGACTCCGTTTGGTATTCCTTTTCTGTAAAAATCAAAAACAAGGAAAAAAACAAAAACTGGCACTAGGCTCTAGGTTAATAGGTTAGTCCCAAAAATCATATAAAATAGCATATAAATGCATATAAAACATCTAAGATGGATAATATAATAGCATGGAACAATAAAAAAAATTATACATACATTGGAGACGTATCAAGCATCCCCAAGCTTAATTCATGCTCGTCCTCGAGTAGGTAAATGATAAAAACGGAATTTTTGATGTGGAATGCTACCTAACATAATTTTCAATGTAATTCTCTTTATTATGGCAAGAATATTCAGATCCATAAGATTCAAAACAAAAGTTTAATATTGACATAAAAACAATAATACTTCAAGCATACTAACAAAGCAATCATGTCTTCTCAAAATATCATGGCCAAAGAAAGCTATCCCTACAAAATCATATAGTCTGGCTATGCTCTATCTTCATCACACAAAATATTTAAATCATGCACAACCCCGGTTTCAGCCAAGCAATTGTTTCATACTTTAGTATTCTCAAACTTTTTCAATCTTCACGCAATACATGAGCGTGAGCCATGGACATAGCACTATAGGTGGAATAGAATGGTGGTTGTGGAGAAGACAAAAAGGAGGAAGATAATCTCTCATCAACTAGGCGTATCAACGGGCTATGGAGATGCCCATCAATAGATATCAACATGAGTGAGTAGGGATTGCCATGCAACGGATGCACTAGAGCTATAAGTGTATGAAAGCTCAAAAGGAAACTAAGTGGGTGTGCATCCAACTTGCTTGCTCACGAAGACCTAGGGAAATTTGAGGAAGCCCATCATTGGAATATACAAGCCAAGTTCTATAATGAAAAATTCCCACTAGTATATGAAAATGACAACATAGGAGACTCTCTATCATGAAGATCATGGTACTACTTTGAAGCACAAGTGTGGTAAAAGGATAGTAGCATTGCCCCTTCTCTCTTTTTCTCTTATTTTTTTATTTTTTTATTTGGGCCTTTTCTCTTTTTTTATGGCCTTTTTTTTATTTTTTGTCCGGAATCTCATCCCGACTTGTGGGGGAATCATAGTCTCCATCATCCTTTCCTCACATGGGACAATGCTCTAATAATGAAGATCATCACACTTTTATTTACTTACAACTCAAGAATTACAACTCAATACTTAGAACAAAATATGACTCTATATGAATGCCTCCGGCGGTGTACCGGGATATGAAATGAATCAAGAGTGACATGTATGAAAGATTTATGAACGGTGGCTTTGCCACAAATATGATGTCATCTACATGATCATGCAAAGCAATATGACAATGATGGAGCGTGTCATAATAAACGGAACGGTGGAAAGTTGCATGGCAATATATCTCGGAATGGCTATGGAAATGCCATGATAGGTAGGTATGGTGGCTGTTTTGAGGAAGGTATATGGTGGGTGTATGATACCGGCGAAAGGTGCGCGGTATTGGAGAGGCTAGCAATGGTGGAAGGGTGAGAGTGCGTAATCCATGGACTCAACATTAGTCATAAAAAACTCACATACTTATTGCAAAAATCTACAAGTCATCAAAACAAAGTACTACACGCATGCTCCTAGGGGAAGGGTTGATAGGAGTTAACCATCGCGCGATCCCGACCTCCACACATAAGAAAGACAATCAATAAATAAATCATGCTCCGACTTCATCACATAACGGTTCACCATACGTGCATGCTACGGGAATCACAAACTTTAACACAAGTATCTCTCAAATTCACAACTACTCCACTAGCATGACTCTAATATCACCATCTTCATATCTCAAAACAATCATGAGGAATCAAACTTCTCATAGTATTCAATGCACTTTATATGAAAGTCTTTATTATATCCCTCTTGGATTCCCATCATATTAGGACTAAATTCACCAAAGCAAATTACCATGTTGTTTAAGACTCTCAAAATAATATAAGTGAAGCATGAGAGTTCATCTATTTCTTCAAAAATAAAACTACCATCATGCTCTAAAAAGATATAAGTGAAGCACTAGAGCAAATGACAAACTACTCCGAAAGATATAAGTGAAGATCAATGAGTAGTCGAATAATCATGCAACTATGTGAAGACTCTCTAACATTTAAGAATTTCAGATCTTGGGATATTATTCGAACAGAAAGCAAAACAAAATAAAATGACATTTCAAGGATATCACACATCATGTGAAGAAGCAAAAATTTAGGCTCAACCGATACTAACCGATAATTGTTGAAGAAGAAAGGTGGGATGCCTACCGGGGCATCCCCAAGCTTAGATGCTTGAGACTTATTGAAATATTATCTTGGGATGCCTTGGGCATCCCCAAGCTTGAACTTTTGCGTCTCCTTAATTCCTTTTATATCTTGGTTTCCCTAAATCTCAAAAACTTCATCCACACAAAACTCAACAAGAACTCGTGAGATAAGTTAGTATAAACCAATGCAAAAACCTTATCATTCTCTACTGTAGCAAATCACAAAAATTATGATTCAACATTGCATACTAAATGCCTCTTCTTATTTAATACTCATATCCTCAAATAGAATCATTAAACAAGCAAACATATGCAAACATAACAGCAATCTGCCAAAACAGTACAGTCTGTAAAGAATGCAAGATTCATCATACTTACCTAACTCCAAAAATTATGAAAATTTACCACACTGTAGAAAATTTATCAGAGCTCAATATGCAAAAAGTTTCAACATTTTATCATATTCTGACTTTTCTAGGGAATTTTTGCAACAGCGGTAACTTCCTGTTTTGAAACAGCAATGTATACTTGCAAAATAAGCATGGTAAAAGCTATCCTTGACATTTTTATTGAAACTAGAGATGCAAAACATTATTCTAAATAACAGCAAGCAAATATTAACAAAATAAAATGACGCTCCAAGCAAAACACATATCATGTGGTCAATAAAAATATAGCTCCAAGTAAAGTTACCGATGAACGAAGACGAAAGAGGGGATGCCTTCCGGGGCAACCCCAACCTTAGGCTCTTGGTTGTCCTTGAATATTACCTTGGGGTGCCTTGGGCATCCCCAATCTTAGGCTCTTGCCACTCCTTTCGTCTTGCCACTTCATAGTCCATCGAATCTTTACCCAAAACTTGAAAACTTCACATCACAAAACTCAACAGAAAACTCGTAAGCTCCGTTAGTATAAGAAAATAAAACCACCACTTAGGTACATTGTGAACTCATTCTAAATTCATATTGGTGTAATATCTACTCTATTCCAACTTGTCTATGGTTCATACCCTCCGATACTACTCATATATTCATCAAAATAAGCAAACAACACATAGAAAACAGAATCTGTCAAAAACAGAACAATCTGTAGCAATCTGTAACTCTCGAATACTTCTGTAACTCCAAAAATCCTGAGAAATTAGGAAGTCCTAAGAAATTTGTTTATTAATCTTCTGCAAAAATAATCAACTAAAAATCACGTTCATGTGATTTATGAAAATTATTTTCGTGCGCGCAAAAGTTTCTGTTTTCCAGCAAGATCAAATTAACTATCACCGTAGGCTATCCTAAAGGTATTACTTGGCACTTTATTGAAACAAAATCTATAAAACATGATTACTACAGTAGCTTAATCATGTGGACACACAAAAACAGTAGGGGTAAATATTGGATTGTCTCCCAACAAGCGCTTTTCTTTAATGCCTTTTTAGCTAGGCATGATGATTTCAATGATGCTCACATAAAAGATAAGAATTGAAACATAATGGGAGCGTCATGAAGCATATGACAAGCACATTTAAGTGTAACCCACTTCCTATGCATAGGGATTCTGTGAGCAAACAACTTATGGGAACAAGAATCAACTAGCATAGGAAGGTAAAACAAGGAAAACTTCAAGATTTTCAACACATAGAGAGGAAACTTGATATTGTTGCAATATGTAGAAGCATATGATCCTCTCTCCTAATAATTATCAGTAGCATCATGAATGAATTCAACCATATAACCAGCACATAAAGCATTCTTTTCATGATCTACTTGCATAGAAATTTTACTACTCTCCACATAAGCAAATTTATTCTCATCAATAGTAGTGGGAGCAAACTCAACAAAATAACTATCATGTGAAGCATAATCCAATTGAAAATTAAAATCATGATGACAAGTTTCATGGTTATCTTTATTCTTTATAGCATACGTGTCATCACAATAATCATCATAAATAGGAGGCATGCTTTCAACATAATAAATTTGCTCATCAAAACTTGGGGGACTAAACATATCATCTTCATCAAACATAGCATCCCCAAGCTTGTGGCTTTGCATATCATTAGCATCATGGGTATTCAAAGAATTCATACTAACAACATTGCAATCATGCTCATCATTCAAAGATTTAGTGCCAAACATTTTAATGCATTCTTCCTCTAGCAATTGAGCACAATTATCGGAATCCTTATTTTCACGGAAGACATTAAAAAGATGAAGCATATGAGGCACCCTCAATTCCATTTTTTTGTAATTTTCTTTATAGACTAAACTACTGATAAAACAAGAAACTAAAAGATTCGATTGCAAGATCTGAAGATATACCTTCAAGCACTCATCTCCCCGGCAACGGCGCCAGAAAAGAGCTTGATGTCTACTACGCAACCTTCTTCTTGTAGACGTTGTTGGGCCTCCAAGTGCAGAGGTTTGTAGGACAGTAGCAAATCTCCCTCAAGTGGATGACCTAAGGTTTATCAATCCGTGGGAGGTATAGGATGAAGATGGTCTCTCTCAAACAACCCTGCAACCAAATAACAAAGAGTCTCTTGTGTCCCCAACACACCCAATACAATGGTAAATTGTATAGGTGCACTAGTTCGGCGAAGAGATGGTGATACAAGTGCAATATGGATGGTAGATAAATGTTTTTGTAATCTGAAATTATAAAAACGGCAAGGTAACAAGTAATAAAAGTGAGCACAAACGGTATTGCAGTGCGTTGAAACAAGGCCTAGGGTTCATACTTTCACTAGTGCAAGTTCTCTCAACAATAACAATATAATTGGATCATATAACTATCCCTCAACATGCAACAAAGAGTCACTCCAAAGTCACTAATAGCGGAGAACAAACGAAGAGATTATTGTAGGGTACGAAACCACCTCAAAGTTATTCTTTCTGATCGATCTATTCAAGAGTCCGTAGTAAAATAACATGAAGCTATTCTTTCCGTTCAATCTATCCTAGAGTTCGTACTAGAATAACACCTTAAGACACAAATCAACCAAAACCCTAATGTCACCTAGATACTCCAATGTCACCTCAAGTATCCGTGGGTATGATTATACGATATGCATCACACAATCTCAGATTCATCTATTCAACCAACACAAAGAACATCAAAGAGTGCCCCAAAGTTTCTACCGGAGAGTCAAGACGAAAACGTGTGCCAACCCCTATGCATAAGTTCACAAGGTCACTGAACCCGCAAGTTGATCACCAAAACATACATCAAGTTGATCACATGAATATCCCAGGGGGGTGGGCGCGCCCTCCACCCTCGTGGACGGCTCGGGACTCTTCTGGCCCAACTCTTTTACTCCGGGGGCTTCTTTTGGTCCATGAAAAATCATCAAAAATTGACACGTCAATTGGACTCCGTTTGGTATTCCTTTTCTGTAAAAATAAAAAACAAGAGAAAACAGAAACTGGCACTGGGCTCTAGGTTAATAGGTTAGTCCCAAAAATCATATAAAATAGCATATAAATGCATATAAAATATCTAAGATGGATAATATAATAGCATGGAACAATAAAAAATTATACATACATTGGAGACGTATCAATGACCATAAATCTAGTTATGCATGCTTTTTTAAAACTTCACAAACGAATAAATCACGACTATTTTTTAATATATGAATATATTTTCCATACACATTATTATCTTTTGTGCACATGAGTATTTTTAAACTTGAAATGCACATTTTTTTGAATTTCAAACACATGATTGTTGTTCCGCGGAGCTGCCTGAGTACCGGATGAGGTTGGTACCTTGATAGATTCCAACTCCCCTATGAAGCTCTTGATGAAAGAGAATGTAGCTTGAGGAGATTGGGAAATACCCTCATGTATAGCCTTACGACGAGCAGTCCAAATCGCCCGTAGAGTGACCGAGAGAAGCAGAAAGAGTGTGCATGGTTGGCCCATCAAGAAGCAACATGTACAGTAGACCTTCCATTTGACGCAAAGAGCGTCAAATAGGAATAGGAGGTCCGTCTCGCTTGTAGCAAACTACAGACTCATTTCCCACGTCCCCACGTATGGACTAGTCCAAATGACGCTGGCGTGTAATTCGTCCACGGACGGGATTGAGTTGCTTGCCTAGCACAATGTGTCACCTTTAGTTAATATATACCCCTAAAACACTTTAGTTAATAGTATATTTGATTTCTACCACAATGTTTTGCCTTCATTATTTATTTTTGCACAGTTTTCACTCTCCATTTCTACATCCTCATTTTCTAAACCCAGTTTTGAAGAATGATCTGTAGAGAATATTTATAGAAAAAAATATACACAAACATTTTTTCGTCCGGAACGGAATGCCAACCGGTTTCCTGTGTCTGTTTGGTTGGCTTATTTTAGGAAAATGTTCACATGTTTAAAAAATAAATTTTATAGCTAAATAGAAAATAAAATCTAACGCAAACAAATGTTTACACATGCCAAAACAAAGTGTTCACATACGTATAAAAACTGTTACTCTATTATTTCCTGTTATATAATTGGAACTATATTAATATTTTATTTTACTACCTTGTAGAAAATATTCAGTGTGTAATTATAAAATATTAACCATGTATTAAACATTTGTTCATCATATATTAAAACCATGTTCATCCTATAATAAAAAATGACGAACAAGTATTGAAATATATATTCAAATGTGTAATTAATAAATGTTTATAATATATATTAAAGTAATTCACATTATTCAATAATATTTTCATTCCTATAAAATAAGTACATAAAAATGTTAATCTTGTATCTATAAATATCATGCATTATCTTAAAAAACTATCTATTATGACAATGTTCAACATGTATTTTTAAAAGTTATGATGTATATCTGAATTTTATTATGTATTCAAAAAATTTATAATATATAACTTTAAGTAATTACATGACGTGTGTTTCAAAATATTTAATTAAATAATGACCATGTTTCGAAATAAAATATATAATGATTTTTTTAAAAAAACACACTAAACATTTTTGGCAATATATATTGGCCATTTTTAAAAGCAACATGGTGAACATATTCTTATACGTGACAAAATCTGTTAAATACACAATGAATGTTTTAACGAATAAAAACAAGGCTGCACATACATAGCACGGGCAAACATGCACACAAAGTAAAACTATTCCCTCCGTTCCTATATATAACTCTTTTGAGAGATTTAATATGGACTACATACAGAGCAAAACGGGTGAATCTACACTCTAAAATACGTCTAAATACATCCGTGTGTAGTCCATATAGAAATCTCTAAAAAGACTTACATTCAGGAATGGATGGAGTAACTGGTATGTAGAAGCCTGAAAAATTGCTAGTTGGGCCGCGTCCGGCGATCAACCATGTCAAGCTATGTGCACTTTGCAGTAAGTGATATTTACCTTTTGCATCGGTTTTGTACCACTCGCTCGATCGATTGGAAATTCTACAACCAAAAAGTCACTATAATGATAGTCCCATTCATATTACGGTGGTGGTGGTGGGGGGGGGGGGGGTATCTTTCATTTTCTCCTACTGGTTTTCGTCCATTTTTCTTTTTATACTTTACCTTTTTCCCTTTTATGAAGATAAAAACGTGATGATTGTTTTAAAAGTGAATGACTATAAATCCAGTTATGCGTGAACATATTTTTGTAAAATTCTCAAACTAAAAAAACATGAATATTTATTTAATGTAGAATGTATTTTCCAAGCACATTATTTTTTGTTACATGAATATATTTTTAAACTTGAATTGCGTTTTTTTTCAATTTCACAAATATTTATTTTTAATATATATTTTTGAAACTAAATTCAGAATAGAAATATATTTATCCTAAATTGAAATATATATACAAATTTTAATGTTGCATACCTTTGGTAAGCCCATACAGGAGCCCTTTTGCGACTTAGAGTCTATTTCACGCAATGAGCATACATGGGCACACCCTTGTTAGCCCTTTTTTGTACTTTTCATATGGAGAATCATGTCTTTTTATTAGATGTTCGTTGTACTTCCATGATTGAAAATGAATAGATTGAAATTTTTTCCCTAATGGCAAGCAGTTGTGTACGTGTTCAAGAGAACAAATTGGTCAGAAAGTTCCACTCGTGATTCGCTGATCAACTGAACACACATACATTTACAAAAACTGAACACACATACGAGTAATTGCCCTTTCTGTTTAATTATTACTCACCAATCAATCAGCAGTTCACATATATTGCTATCTCTACTTTCTACTACTTAGAAAAAGAATAGTATTCCTTTTCCTGTAAGGCGGAACTTCATCCAATCTCTCATTCTTTTACTAAGCATCATTTCTTTAAATATGATTTCATTGTCCCACATTTTATTGATTTACCGAATAACCATATTTTTTTGGTAAGTCGATAAATGATTATAAAATAAAATCCTAAAGTATGGGCAGGTAAATTATGTGCGCGTAAATCACAGGCAGGATTTGGTAACATTCATTTACACAATCACACTAATATGAATTACTAAATTACGTACTAAAATACTAGAATATTTATATCCCGTTGTAACGCACGGATAGTTAACTATCACGTAACGAAAACAGACACTAGAATCAAAGAAACAAATGAGCAAATCATGGTTCAAGTCTCTGTCTCAGCCAAATTGGCATTGACACAATGTTCAAGGTCCAACACACAGTTGTTTTATCCGTTTCTTGAGCCGTGGTTTCAATCCTCATTTAAAAATCTGTAACACTCTAGACACGTGTGGTGTCTATATATGACCTCAATTGCTTCTAGAATTTCAATCGAGGTCTGGTCCTTGTTGTACCTTGTCCTCCATTATTACAACCAACCATGCCTGAAATCTCTCCGTCAGCAAGAAAAGACATGCAAGTCCTTGTCCGCGACATCTCTCCTAAGTGATATGGTAGCGTCTGATGCTCTTTTCCATCTCGTGTACCATTTTCCCCCAAGCTGGTAAACCATTTGATGTGGCTTTGCAACACCAGCAATTTTCCCTAAAAATATAGCCTATATTAAATTCATGCTCCAGCCAATTGCTTCAAAAGTCCGAACTGATGGAGGGAAGTGCGTAATATATTTCAACACTCCCCCTCACATCTAGGCTTAATTAGGGCACAGACTTTTTTTTTAATACCGCGTTGGCAGGGTTTTGAACTCAAGATCTTAGCTCTAATACCATATTGAATTCATACACCAGCCAGTTGCTCAAAAAGTCCAAACTGATGAAGGGAGGTGGACAATATATTTAACAGCCTAGTTGTCTTTCTCATGCCATGGAAATAGTCAGAGAAAAGGATTGCAGTATCGTTGAATTAATGGCGCTCTTCTGGTCTGTAACTAACTTCAGTTAGTGTGCTTCTGGCAGTTGAACTGCACATGTGATTCACATATCCCAGAACCTGCACTGCACTGCACTACACTTGCTAGGCCGATCAATCAATCCACGACAGAGAGGAAACAAGATTCATGGAGAGAGCATGCATGTGATGACCCCACGGGATAGGAAGATGAAGACCGCTGCAGATCTCTTGCCTACGAAGTGGTGTTTTTTTTTCTCTTCTATATCTACTTCTCCTATCCAAAATTGGTGGCGACCCGCGAGAACAGAGCTACGGTCCAAATATATGGAAAGTAAAACTGAAGAATAGACACACACAAACTGTCTTTTCTTTTTCTTTTTCCTTTCCTTTTTTGAGAAAAGGCTGCTACATGTTCATACGAAATACGGTCTACAACACCACACATAGATCTAAGCAAGGCAAATCGAGAAGAACATTTGTCCCGGCACAATTGCATAAAGGACACCAAAACAAAAAAATAAAACAACCAAGTCCTTGGAGGTCCCTCTACACAGAAAAGCAACCATCCACCGCCGTCGACAAAATATCGTTGGAGGGAAAGGAGATGAAGATCAAACACACCCAAATGCGAAGGGGCAACGGAATGGCTAATTTCGTATTTTGACCCTTTTTCGAAACTTGATAGAGATCTGACCCTGCCTTGCAAACATTTCCGGATTTGATCCTCCAGGGACCCTACCGCCAGGGACCTTGGCGGTAGCCTGTTATACCCTACCGCCAGGGACCCTGATGGTAAAAAAATGGCCAGATCCCAAATTTTTTGCAAGGCAGGATCAGATCTTGATCAAGTTTCGAAAAAGTGTCAAAACACGAAAATTAGCCCAACGGAATCACTTTGTGAGCCGAAGAACACGCCCACCGTGAACGGCAGACGGATTTCCAATGTGGCACGTCAGTTGGGGATGGCCCCACAAACTTCAGCTTCCCCGTCTTCACCTTTTCTATTTCTGACTAAGGGAAGCACACACAAACAGCCACAGACTAGCTAGCACAAAGAAAAATCCATGCAACTTGGAACGAGTAGGCTGGCGAAAGGAAAATTAGTGCCAAGCCGTAACCACAAGCCCAGGTATAAATATCAGTACAATGTTTTCATTCAAATTTGGACACACAATGCTTCACCCCTTTGAAAAAGTTTGAGGGCAAACAAACGCTATGTGGCACATGATTTCCAATTCTAATTCGATAAACATCGGATTTTTTTTAAAAAAAAATGGAGGATGACCCCCGGCCTCTGCATCTGGGAGATGCATACGGCCACTTTATTAATTACTCTCGAGGACCTTACAACGTATTACAGACAATATTCCTGAATCCACCATCTCGGCAACATATGCCGCTACTCTTATCCATATGATGAAGGGATGCTAGTTGGGCCACTACCCAAACCACTCACCTAAACCTAACATCAAAAGCCGGAAGCCCCAGCCGAGCCACATACCGGGTCTGTGGCACAATCCGGTCAGACACACTCTTGTGTCGTCGCAGCCATCTTCCACAGGTCCGTCTTCAGAATATATTGAGTCTTCTACCTTGTGTAGGCCACTCCGCCATCGACGTCACCATGACGCCAGACAGCTACCTCCTCCTGCGTGAGTCCATCTCCGCGCATCGGGCGCCAAGTCTCCACTGCACCACGCCGCCGAGACCTGCTGCCATCAATGTTTAAGATGAAGCACCGCTCCACCAAAGAAGCCGCCCACTGGTCCCTCGATCCCGTGAACGCTTCCAAGACTGACGCCCCCGAGAGGAAACGACACAAAATAGCGCCGCCGTCATCCGATCTACTGATCTAGGGTTTCCCCAGGAGATAGCAGATGGTGGCCTTGAACTTCTCCTCGGCGATGCCTTCAAGAAGGGAACGCCGCATAACAACGCCGTCACCGCCGGCCTTGGCAGCTAGCCAAAGGCAGGTTTTCACCCAAATCTATTCGAAGAGCCTCCATCAAGCATCGCGTGCACGGATCGCCTAGCACCGGGCCGTGGTGCCTCACCAGATCCAAGATCAGCACCGCCACCACATGCCCGCAGTCCACCTCGCGCCGCTCGGAGAAGACACCACCCGGAACGCCGGATTGCCGCTGCCACGAGCACGCCACGCCCACCAGAGCTCGTCAGGCCGACCCCCTCCTGCTCCCAAGGACGCGCTTTCGTCCAAGGAATGCAGAGGTGCACGGGAACGGCCGACCCCTCCGCCACCACCTACAACCCCTCGCCGAGACCCGCCACCACGCCGCCGGACGCCATGGGCCGCGCACGCCCGGGCCGCCGCCGGTTCCCGCCGAGATCCGCCGCCCCAGTCCCAACAGGAGCCGCGAGGAGTCGCCCCGCCGCCGCCGTCAGCCTCACGAGCTTCGCCCGGCGGCTTCCTCCGGCGGCGGCGCGGGGCTGGGGGCGATTGGGTGGCGGCGCGCTAGGGTTAGGGAGGCGCCCCCGAGTCGTCCTAGGCAGTTTATGTGGGTGACGCGCCTTGATAGCTTTGTCGTCTTTGTTTCTCGAGGTGTGTTTTTCGAGTTCGCGTCCATGTCGCTGACTGTTTTCAAAGTTTCTCCAAGCGTACGTCCATAGGGGCCGGTCGGCGCCGGGTTACGACACATGCCTATTTGTTTGATGTACCTTTGTTCGTGTCCGAACCCGAAACCTCTCTGTCAGCCATGGAAAAAACATAATCAGAGAGAAGGTCCGGTCCTTGTCTGGACCATCTCTCACACCACACAGTAGCGTCTGGCGGCCACTTCTCTGACGTCTTTGATGCCCTCCAAGGATAAGCAAACCTTCAGTTGATGTGGCTTTCAATCCAAAAACTTGCGTCCAATGAAAATAATTGCGTCCTTGTCTATGAAAATAAATGGTCAGAGAAAAGGATTGTACCATCACTTAATGATATATTTCCTTGGTCTCTAATGAACTACCAGTGTGCCATTGGCCAGTTGCACTCGTGGTTCAGAGAGTACTACATCCAACCTGCCTAACTTCTCTGTTAGTACTACCAATCAGTGCTTCATATACACATACACATATATATTCCTACTCACACAATGATCAGAGTCCATTAGCAAAAAAAAAAAAAAATGATCACAAAGTCAAGAAATTAACGAAGGAACATTCAAAGATAGAATGCTCAAGATCGCCGCAAGATGTTTCAGTGTGTGTAATGTTCCCTCTCTTTTTTTCATTGACCGTTCGAACCCTGAGTGGCCAAGCCCATAACTGAAATTTCTCTGTCAGCCAAGGAAAAATCAAGGGAAGGAAGGAAGGCCCTTGTCTGGGCCATCTCCTTCTCTCCCCTGACGTGTCCTGTCTTAGCTCTTATCTCACGGCATGAAAATGGTCAGAGAAAATGGCAGTATCACTGGGCCATAGGTTTTCCTCCGGGCCGGGCTGTAGCTTACCAGCTAGTACTAAATTACTATGGACCAGCCTCCGTTGCACTGCACTTGTGAGATTCAGGTACTATGTGCAACTTGCAGATAGACCGCAGCAGCAGTTATGCTTGTGACACTAGACCCCCTACCTAATCTGTATAAACGACTTTTCTGTTACTACCAAGCAGTGATCCATATTCCTATCCGCACAATGAACACAGACACAAGAAATTAGCAATGGAATGTTCCAAGTCTCGGTCAACCTCTAGATGTCACTGTCTGGTTGATTGACACTGACAGGAAGAAAGTTCCAAGTGCGGGGCAGAGAGTCAGTGTCATGGAAATCAATCCATCCAGCATCACGGAGAAGAAACAAGATGCTTATGCGACACACAATAATCTGAAAAACCCAGCTATAGGAAGATGAGATGATGCATGCTTCCTCTCCAGCACACAGACAAATTTAGTGTGTTCTCAAACTTTCTACATCTAATCACCAAAGTTTATCAGGAAGAAACTACGTACTGCAAACCATGCCAAACAAAAAGAGGAGATGACGATGATGATAAATTAGGAGATAATTACTAGTACTATTAAGCATCCCTGGGATCCAGCTCGGGCAGCTTGGCCAGCCTCACCATGCTCTGCTCCATGACGCCGTTGCACCGCTTGCAGGACAGCACGCCCAGCCCACGCCCGAGCACGCCCCACCGCCTCTCGCCCTTGGGCTCCCGCGCGGCGCCGCCGGTCTTCTTCTTCCCGCCGTCGCCGCTGCTCTTGGTGCAGGCGAGGTACGCCGCCAGGAAAGGGTCGTCCTCCGGCCGGACGGCCCTCGAGTAGCCCCTCGCCGCCGGCCTGCCCGGCGGCGGCGGCACCGACAGCCGCCTCGCCAGCGCCGGCACTTTCCTCTGGCCCTCCCGCATGCCACCACCACGGGCTTCCGTCGAGACCGGCTTCTTCACGGCCGGCTCGTGCTCCCACGACAGGACCACCGGCGCCTTCCTCGGGCTCTCCGGCATGCCCTCCTCCTGCTCCCACGACAAGGCCACGGTCAGGGCGTCCTCTTCTTGCCCCATGTACGTACACAAGGGCAAAGAGCCACCGGCAGCTAGCTAGCTAACTAAGCACCACCGGCCGGCCTGTCGTGTTGGTATGGACCAACGGTTTCTTGCCGTGCTTCTTGGCGTGAGCAAGACGAAGAAGAGAAAGAGGACGAAGGTGATTGGTTTTTTGAGGAAGTGGTGGGGCGAGGAAGAGGAGAGGAGAGGGCAAATGGATCATGAATGCATCATGCGTACATGCATGCCAAACGTGTGCATGGCCCAACTAAATGGATATTATGCTCCATGGGCGGTTATGCTTTTGATCAGTATTAGTAGTGGAGGGACGGCTAAAGGGATCGGGTTGTATATATGCATACGAATGGCGGGAGACCAAGGGTTATTTGTACTACTGGTACTTTGCAACCGTATTGTATTCTAGCTTGTACGCGCGTGTTAATGATTCAGTTTTGAATTTATTATTCTGGTAATCTCTTGCTAAGAAGGTGCATCGTTTTCTTTCTCCCCCTCCAAGAAAGAAAGGTGATCTCGCCACTGCCTGCCGCAAGGAGAGTTCCCCCACCGCCGTCCTCCGGGGGCTCCGCCGGATACACGCGTGTGGATCGCTTTAGGCCCTAGTAGTTTTGGTTTTTATGCTGTTCATCGTCTTGGCTTCGGCCGTCGAGATGGCGTCACTGAATAAAGATTCTTCAGATCCTTCTCCGACGAGGCGTGCAGTCCTATGGTTGGGGATGGATCTGAAAACCAGATTGTACAAGTAAGGATTGTGTGGCGGCGGCATCCTCGTGGTGGACTTGTGTCCTTGGGATCTGTCGTTGTGAGCTTGGGAGGTAGTCCAAGCGCAGATGCAGATTGTGGTCTACATCAGCGGCATCTGGAAGATGGTAGATCCTGTGTTGGGTTCGTGATTTGTGGATGCCAGGTATGGTTTCCTCCTCTTAACGTCTTAGTCATGTAGGGGTGCCAGATCTGGAGTTCGGTGTTGTGTCCGCGATGTTGCTCTAGTCTGGTTCGCTCAACGGTAATGGATTCGTCTTTGGTGAGACACTTTGGAGGTCCGCAAAGATGCATATAAGCAATGGAGCCGCGTCGAGCTCGGGTGAGAAGGTGATCCGTCATTTTTTTTTATGGCTCATATAGTGGTGCCAGAGACAAGTGCCGGGTGTTGGTGTCAAGCTCAAAGGATTCTTCGGTCTTGATTGTATTTTTTCATCTTGGCTGATGTTTCTTTATAGAAAGACTAGCGTTCTGCTGTCTTTTCAGTTTTGTCAGATCGATATGTACATTGCTTATACTATCATCTTTATGATGAATAAATGAGACATGCATTATCATGCTTTTTTTTTATTATGGTCTCAAAAGTCCATGGCAAGAAACATAAGAAAATAGGAGATGGTAAGAAAACAGTGGCTATAGAGGGTGTGGTTGAAGTTAACCGCAGGGAATTGCATGTTGGTATGGTAGATGGACTTCAACGCTGATGGCTTGACCATGCATGCGTATGCATTTATCCAGTCCCTACTTTGTCTTCTAGCAATTTTTTCCCAACCAAAAACATATGAAAATAATTATGTTGGGTAAGTGTACAACATTGTGTTTCTACAACTGCAAGAGATTGGCTGCTTGGATTGGTGGCTATATTTTTATCTGAAGCCTTTGGTGGCTATATATTAGAAAAGGATGTGTCGGGTCAGTTGCTTATTTGGCTGCTTAATTCCAATCTGACATCAAGACCACGAAGACATCATTGCAATCGGAACTCCTCCAGTAATTAAGTACTAGTGACCGTGCTAAGTTACAAGGCAAGAGTCAAAGCGCATTCCATTATGACTTAAACATATGCATAATTAGGTATTTGTTTTATGGTTTTGATTAGTAGTGGGGCACGTTCATGGATTCGGTTACCGGGCGAAAAATCCGGTTACGGCCCGGGAACCGCATTTCTCTGTCCAAGTTCTTAGTATTTGTTTTATACATTAGAGCGAACCAGTCCTAACTTGATTTGGGAAGAAAATTAACCAACTATTTGTCCCTTTCATGATTAACTCCAGGTTTTTCAAATTTCTTCCACACATTTTATAAACCATTTACCAACAAGTTGGCGAATTCACGAGAAAGAAAAGTTTGCGAATTTTGTCTTGCTACGTGGTGCTCTTTTTTCTTGACGTTGGAAACTGCTGCGTTGGTGTGGTTTTGCTACATGTTGGTCAATGAATTAAGCCGCCCATTATGTACAATCTTTTATTTTTGCTTTTTGAGCTGTTTAAATAATCAATTGCTAGTTTACTACTACTACTAATTGGAAGCAACGAAGAAAACACGCACATATGTTCAGTCGCCAAAAGGAAGAAGAGGTATTGGAAAAGCATTCATACGGTGGTTGGTAAATCCTTGTCATGTACTCCACGCGAAAAAAGAATGAAGAATTCCTTGTCATGTACTGGACAAGGCCATGCAAAATGCCAAAATGGCAACGTTGACTGCTAATGACATGCTTCTAAACGGATGAGCATGCACCGAATGGTCAGGAATCAAATCCACAAAATACTAGCAAATGATTAGCTAGAAAATTGACACTCTTAATGATTTTAAACAGACTATTCAGATTACTTGGGAGATTAAGCTTGCAAAAAACAAATCCGAGAAGAAATAAAATTTGCGTTGGTAATTAGTTGATCATCTTTTTTTGCGAGGTCCGATTATTCGATCATCAGTGTATATTAGTCTTCGTAAATTAATGCCCGATGCCAACGGTGTGATTGAGATTGCCAGCGTTAAATATTATTACACGATGAATGTACCTCATACCAGCCTACGAGCTGAGATTACAATGTCTGAGGAAGGTTGATCCGGAATGTTGACTTCCCTTGTCCAGGAAAATTAAACATATATTCAAAATTGTGACTGAGAAGTACTAGCATATAAACTAAACGTTCCAGGTACCCTATCTTATAATTTCCTATATATCTCTGGTTTGGTCAGGACTGACGTATATACATCTTGGCACTTGGTTCACCTAATTGGCGATTAGGAACACGCAAATGATTACATTTTGGTTCATTACTATAAATGTCGTCGTTGATAGATGTTGTATACACGATAAACAAGTGTGCATCTTATGTGTAACTCGCAGTCGATCAAATCGAGTAGCTAAACCTCTCCTATACCAACCAGGCTACCCAAGTAACTAATTTTAACTGGCTAATTACCATTTACCAATGTTCTTATGTATGTAGCAGCTTGCCAACCCGCCTACCGGCGGCTAAAGAAGACCCCACCTACCGGAGATGTACTGATTAACGAAGTGTTGCTCTACGACTCCGCATATTTTTGTTCTTCCCAGTAAGCCTTAGATTTTCTCTTTTTTGGAAACAAGAAATGATGAGAAAAATTACAGTTCTATAAACCTTTGGACAGAAAAATGTTCATTGCTGTTTAGATTTTGAGTTGAAGCTATCATATGAGTTTGAAAGCTCAAGCAATGAGGCCTTTGGGCCGAATCAGCAAGGGGCCTATCGGGGAACTAATACGCTAATGTATAAGCTACAACACGAAATCACTAATTGAGAAGTACTTCTCGCATTTAAAACAAATTGTGAAATATTTGAAAATGTTTCTACAATGTGAAAAAAATGTTTATGTAGTTTTGTAAAAATGTTTATTACCATAAAAAGTTCAAAGTGTATTTTTCAAGAAATTTACAATGTATTCAAGAAAGTGTTCAAAACATATATTAATATAAAATGTACATCATGTATTTGAAAAATATTCAATGTGTACCAAAACAATGTTTCATGTGTACACCAGAAACATATATTGCGTACAGAAAAAAAGGTAGACATGTGCTGAACAGAATAGAAACCGATGAAATCGACAAAGAACCAAAGAAAAACGAACAAACCCAGTAAAACCAAAAAAACAAAAACAAACCCAAAGAAATGCAATGCAGAAGAATGGAAGAAGTGCAACCCAAGAATGGACAAGAAGGAAACACAGGAAAAAGAAGAAAAACGAATAATGAAAGAAAGAGAAGCAAAAGAATCAGTGAAAACCAAGAAAGAAACAAAGAAAAAAAGGAAAAGAAAATAAAAAACCATTACAAAGCGTGAAAGAAAAGAAGAAAACCGGTGAGAAAACAAAGAAAAACAGAAAACTAAAGGAAACCGGTAAAACCAGAGGAAACCGAAACAAAAAAAAGAGAGACCAAACCAGTACGTCAACAGAGAGGCAACAAGCGAGCAACCTACGCAAATGGGCCAGCCCATATGCGCGCGCTGAGGCGAGACAAATGCTATACTCGCTATAAGCAAGATATAGCATTCACACAATGGGCGTCTATTAGGTTTTTCCTTCTATGACTGCCTAATATTTTGAACGCTTTTGTTTATTCTCAAATGGCCGAGAAGCTTTTTATGGCTAATGTGAAATGTACAACCATAGCGATTTTATAACTTTGCTTATCTAGACGTCGCCGTCAGAAGATCTATTAATCCAGGACCCAACCTTAAAAAAAACTCACATGCCTCACGTCGACACTAGAGTCCGCACTGACATGGTGGCGAAAAGGCCGGAGAACCAAACTCAATATGAGGAGCCAGTGCCACCGCTACGCCAACAAATTCTGCAAACCCTAACATGACCAAAAAGAAAGATCGATAGGTGACTACGCCAATGAGCCATTGACGCCTTCGCGGCCAACTACGTCAAGATGAGAAAGCTCTCGGAAACCCTGCTAAAAGGCTCAAAGTGGAAAACGCTACAACCTCATCTGGTATATCGTGGCCTGACTTCACTCACACACCCGACGAAGGCAGCGCCTAGAAAATTGCTTCTCTAGGGTTTATAGACAAGAGAAGTGTTCGGTATGATGAAGAAATTTGCATGTTCTAAATTTGCGATATGTACCATTTTGGCATATGAGGTTGCTAAATATCAGTTTGTTGAGACTTAACCAAGTCTCAGTCGATGCTATACTCGTGAGACCTTACGTGAAGATTCATGCAAAATTTTCTCTAAATTTGTTCTTTCTTCTTTTTCATATGCTCTCTCACTTGACTGAAATTTGGTTAAGTCTCGGACGGCTAGATCTAGCCACACCCTTTTGCATACGGGTAGGCTGGCAATACGGGTAGGCTGGCAATGCAATTATGAAATTAAGTTGTCTTAATCTGAACAATTCAGAAGCATCTCCCTGGCGAAGTGTCGAGTATGCTAGCTACGGAATTTGAGTTCAGACAGTTTCCCTCGTCCCTGCGTCTCTCTCCTTCAAGGAAAGACATCTAGGGTTTCTGTCTCCCGTCGACGGCGTCGCTAATCTGCCACTCTTCTATGGCCGTAGGGCCATGGATGCACGTTGAATCCTGGACCTTGGCGACTGGAAGGCTCCATTTTTAGGTGCTTCCTAAAAAAAATAGGGTTTGTGTCATGCTTAGGAAGACGAGACGACGACGGCTTCTTGGAGATGGAATAATGTTCTCCCCGCCTAGGCCCTGTTCCGGTGGTGCGTCTAGCATCGCCGGAGGGCGTGTGGAGGTGTGTCTCCAGCGGATCTTACGAGATTGGGTCGGTGGTTGTGTTTGATGGATCTGCTCGGATCCGGTCTTTGTTCGTCTTTGTTCGTGTGTCTTCAGATTGAATCCTTCCGATCTAAATTTCTTTTCATTGGCGGCAACTGCTGTTCTGGTGTGTTGGTCTTATAGGGCCCTATCACGACGACTTCCCGACTGTCTACTACAACAACTTATGCCCGGCTCCAGCGAGGGAGGGGCGATGACGGCGGCGCGCCTTTGACTCGCTTCAGTGCTTGTAGTCGTCGCTAGGTGGTCCACAAATCTGGATGTAATATTTTATTATTTTTAGTATTCGTTATACTACAATGATTAAATATGAATAGGTTGGAAGTATTTTGAAAAAAAGTAAAGAGTTCAGACAAATGCCGGCCGGAGTTATCAATGAAAGTGGAAGGCGCCAACAGCAGTCGCATATCCATACTGCATATTCCTTCCTCGACGGACATACCAAACATGGGCCAACAACATTGGTGTTTGCTTCATCTTGTACGAGCTAGTAGTATGCTATATATACATGCACACGTACTATCAGTATCAGATCATACATGGCTAACGTCAACGACGGCGAGGGCGAGGGCAAGGCGGCGCCGGTGGTGCTCATCACGGGGTGCGCCGAGGGCGGCATCGGCTACGAGTACTGTCGTGCCTTTGCTGCCCTCGGTTGCCGCGTCGTCGCCACCGACATCCATGATCACGTCCCGGACCTCGCCGGCCTCGATGACACCGTCGTCGTCGATCGCCTCCCGCTCGACGTCACCTCCAATGAAAGCGTGACCGACGCCGTGTCACGCGTGCTGCGCGACCACGGACGCATCGACGTGCTCGTCAACAACGCCGGGATCGGCTGCACCGGCCCGCTGGCGGAGCTGAGCGGCGAGGCCGTGCGGCGCACCATGGACGTGAACTTCCTCGGCCAGCTGCGGCTCGTGCACGCCGTCGCGCCCCACATGGCGTCGCGGCGGTCCGGGCGCGTGGTGAACGTGGGCAGCGTGGTCGGCACCGCCGCCACGCCTTGGGCCGGGGTCTACTGCGCGTCCAAGGCGGCGGTGCACGCCGCCACCGACGCGCTGCGGCTGGAGCTCGCGCCGTTCGGGGTGCACGTCGTGAAGGTGGTGCCCGGGGCGGTGCGGTCCGGCCTGGGCCACGCCAACACGGCGCAGCTCGCCGGAGCGAAGCAGGGACAGCAGCAGTGGGGGATGTACCGTGAGTTCACGGCGGCGATCGAGGAGAGGGCGCGGGCGTCGCAGGGGGCGGGGGCGACGGAGGCTTCGGTGTTCGCGAGGCACGTGGCTGCGCGGGTTATGCGGCCGAGGCCGCCGCGGGAGATCGTGTACGGGAGCATGACGGGGTTGTTCGCCGTGCTTGCCATGTCACCGGCCTGGGCGCGTGACGCCTTCTTTGCCAGGCGGTTCGGGCTCAATAAGCTCTAAGGACATGTACAATGATTGATAAGATAGTCTTATTTTAAGTTTTGCATGTAATTTAAAGATAAAAAAATATGTCTACAAATGGTTTATCTCTTAGTTTTATATTCAACAACTAGTTATTTCTTAAAACATGGTGAGACATATTATGTTAAGAGATCATCTCTTGTCTTTTCTTAAATAAGAGAAGACAAGTCTTTTTTTATGGGTTCTCTTTCTTTCACCTCATCATTTATCCTACGTGGCAGTCCTAAAATAGCATCATTTTACATACCCTAACAAACTCTAGCCGTGCTTTCCGAGAGCACGTCATGTGTGCACGCACACGTATGGGATACGTATTATGTACTACTGCACTATGGATTATGTGACCCATGTATATCATATTAACTTCTCTCTGTGATGTGTGGGATAGCTAATGAGGATGCTCCGCAGTAAGTGACTGGTGGGTATGTTTTATAGTGAAAAGGTAGTATATCATATTTTGAACCAACCCACAAGAGTCAAATCTCATCCATCCACGCTTTTCAGTTTCATTATATAGTTTGTACCGATTATATCTTTTGAACCAAACATTCGATTGACAAACTGTTTGAATATTAGTATTCATGCTATTTAAATCTTCAAGACAAGATCAATTTTGAACACTTTTGGAAAAAAATCAAATTCAAATTATGAAATCATATTGAAACTTATAGGAAACTATTGCATGCGTGTTTCGTCGTATTTTTACATGTTTCATTATTTTTTTCACTACAAGATTAGCTACCTTTTCATTCTGGATTTCAGCACTATTTCATTTCTATTTTGAAGCTTTCAAATAAGTTCCATAACATTTTGTCAAAATATCTTTCATGGTTGGGCTGGACACTAGAAGTGTTCTCTTCACATATTTTCTATACGATACCATTTCCATATCATCAAAATTTTACATGTTTTCAGTATTTCTTCAGACATTCCTCTTTGCATGTTTCCATTATTGTTTCATTCCAGAATTCATCTATGTTCCATCTCGGATTTGATATAAGTTTTGTTAGGTTTATTACGCTATCTTTGTCATGTTTTTATTATTGGTTCACTTCAGTTTTATTGTCGTATCATCTCACATTTCACATGAGTTTCATTATGGTATCAAATTTGAATTTGAACTAGTTTAAAACATGTTCAAGTTTGATCTTGTTTTATAGATTTAAATGTCAATACCACTAATCTGCAAACAGATTGTAAATGAGATCATTGGTTCAAAATTTAAAAGTGTTACAAATTTTTAGAATCAGACTAAAAGTATGGGTGGATGGATAGTGGGATGAAAGAGTAAAGTAGTCTGAGTGCGATAAATACCCCGTTCCCACACAACGGGGGTCCCATGAAAACAATACAAAACAGTTGAATTCAGTAGAGTACTCATATGCATTATGTACACCTGCACACATGGCGAGCATGCAGGACCCAGATAGAAACCGACATCCCTACTTTTTCATTTTCGG
The DNA here is from genome assembly GCF_002575655.3 of Aegilops tauschii subsp. strangulata. Taxonomy (NCBI): domain Eukaryota; kingdom Viridiplantae; phylum Streptophyta; class Magnoliopsida; order Poales; family Poaceae; genus Aegilops; species Aegilops tauschii. The sequence continues at coordinate 9,900,080 of NC_053039.3, forward strand.
TGCTTTTGGCCTTGTCCTTCTTCTTGTTTCCATCATAAGAAAAACAAGAATGGATATCTGATGGACAGGGATACACATCCATTAGGTGTGGGAAAGGGCATGATTTTCTAGCCATGGATTTGTTCTTGTGCGAGCAATACATATCCTCCCTGGCCCGGCGGTGATGACCCACAAGTATAGGGGATCAATCGTAGTCCTTTCGATAAGTAAGAGTGTCGAACCCAACGAGGAGCAGAAGGAAATGACAAGCGGTTTTCAGCAAGGTAATGTGTGCAAGCACTGAAATTATAAGTAACGAGTAGTTTGATAACAAGATAATTTGTAATGAGCAACTAACGGTAACGATAACAAAAGTGCATCAAGGTAGCCCAATCCTTTTGAGGCAAAGGACAAGCCAAAACTCTCTTATGATAAGCAAAGTGTTCTTGAGGATACATGGGAATTTCATCTAGTCACTTTCATCAGGTTGGTTTGATTCGTGTTCGCTACTTTGATAATTTGATATATGTGTGGACCGGTGCTTAGGTGATGTTCTTACTTGAACAAACCTCCTACTTCTGATTAACCCCCTCGCAAGCATCCGCAACTACGAGAAAAGTATTAAGAATAAATCTAACCATAGCATTAAACTTTTGGATCCAAATCACTCCCTTACGAAGTAGCTCATAAACTAGAGTTTAAGCTTCTGTCACTCTCGCAACCCATCATCTAATAATTACTCCACAATACATTCCTTTAGGCCCAAGTATGGTGAAGTGTCATGTAGTCGATGTTCACATGACACCACTAAGGGAATCACAACATACATACCATCAAAATATCTAACACATATCAAGTTCACATGATTACTTGCAACAAGATTTCTCCGGTGACCTCAAGAACCAAAGTAACTATTCACAAATGATAATCATGTTCATGATCAGAGGGGTATTAAATAGCATAATGGATCTGAACATATAATCTTCGACCAAATAAACCATATAGTAATAAACTATAAGATGTAATCAACACTACTAGTCACCCACAAGCACCAATCTAAGGTTCCAGTACAAAGATTGAATACAAGCGATGAACTAGGCTTTGAGAAGAGATGTGGTGTTGAAAATTTTGATGGAGATTGCCCTCCCCAAGATGGGAGAGTTGTTAGTGATGACAATGACGATGATTTCCCCCTCCGGGAGGGAAGTTCCCCCGGCGGAATCGCTCCGCCAGAGGGCAAAAGTGCTCCTGCCTAAGTTCCGCCTCGAGACGGCGGCGCTTCGAGCATAATTGGTTGGATGCCAAAAATTGGCATGCCAACATTTGAAAAATGTCAAATATTGGCTAGTGCTTGGTTGGCTACCATGTTTACTTGCCAACCTCACAAAAAGTTGCCAATTGTTGGCAACTTTTGATATTGCCAATTGTTGGCTTGCCAAGTATTGGCAATGCCAAATGTTGGCATCAAACCAATTATCCTCTTCGTCCCGAAAGTCCTCTCCTGATTTTTTCTAGGTCAAAATGACTTATATACTAGAAGATGGGCACCGGAGGTGGGCCGAGGAGGGCACAACCCACCATGGCGCGCCTGGGCTCCATGGCGCGCCCAGGTGGGTTGTACCCACCTGGTGGGCCCCCTCTAGTGGTTATTGTTGGGGATCGTAGCAGAATTTTAAAATTTCCTACGCATCACCAAGATCCATCTATGGAGTATACTAGCAACGAGGGGAAAGGAGTGCATCTACATACCCTTGTAGATCACGAGCGGAAGCGTTCCAATGAACGGGGTTGATGGAGTCGTACTCGCCGTGATCCAAATCACCGATGACCGAGTGCCGAACGGACGGCACCTCCGCGTTCAACACACGTACGGATAGGTGGCCCCACCCGGTGGACCCCCGGGACCCTTCCGGTGGTCCCGGTACAATACCAATAACCCCCGAAACTTTCCCGGTGGCCAAAACTGGACTTCCTATATATAATTCTTCACCTCCGGACCATTCCGGAACTCCTCGTGATGTCCGGGATCTCATCCGGGACTCCGAACAACTTTCGGGTTTCCGCATACTCATATCTCTACAACCCTAGCGTCACCGAACCTTAAGTGTGTAGACCCTACGGGTTCGGGAGACATGCAGACATGACCGAGACACCTCTCCGGTCAATAACCAACAGCGGGATCTGGATACCCATGTTGGCTCCCACATGTTCCACGATGATCTCATCGGATGAACCACGATGTCGAGGATTCAATCAATCCCGTATACAATTCCCTTTGTCAATCGGTATGTTACTTGCCCGAGATTCGATCATCGGTATCCCAATACCTTGTTCAATCTCGTTACCGGCAAGTCTCTTTACTCGTACCGTAATGCATGATCCCGTGGCTAACTCCTTAGTCACATTGAGCTCATTATGATGACGCATTACCGAGTGGGCCCAGAGATACCTCTCCATCATACGGAGTGACAAATCCCAGTCTCGATCCGTGCCAACTCAACAGACACTTTCAGAGATACCCGTAGTGTACCTTTATAGTCACCCAGTTACGTTGTGACGTTTGGCACACCCAAAGTACTCCTACGGCATCCGGGAGTTGCACGATCTCATGGTCTAAGGAAAAGATACTTGACATTGGAAAAGCTCTAGCAAACGAACTACACGATCTTTGAGCTATGCTTAGGATTGGGTCTTGTCCATCACATCATTCTCCTAATGATGTGATCCCGTTATCAATGACATCCAATGTCCATAGTTAGGAAACCATGACTATCTGTTGATCAACGAGCTAGTCAACTAGAGGCTTACTAGGGACACGTTGTGGTCTATGTATTCACACATGTATTACGATTTCCGGATAACACAATTATAGCATGAACAATAGACAATTATCATGAACAAAGAAATATAATAATAACCATTTATTATTGCCTCTAGGGCATATTTCCAACAGTCTCCCACTTGCACTAGAGTCAATAATCTAGTTACATTGTGATGAATCAAACACCCATTGCGTCCTGGTGTTGATCATGTTTTGCTCTAGGGAGAGGTTTAGTCAACGGATCTGCTACATTCAGGTCCGTATGTACTTTACAAATATCTATGTCTCCATTTTGAACACTTTCACGAATGGAGTTGAAGCGACGCTTGATATGCCTGGTCTTCCTGTGAAATCTGGGCTCCTTCGCAAAGGCAATAGCTCCAGTGTTGTCACAGAAGAGAGTGATCGGGCCCGACGCATTGGGAATCACCCCTAGGTCGGTAATGAACTCCTTCATCCAGACTGCTTCCTGTGCTGCCTCTGAGGCCGCCATGTACTCCGCTTCACATGTAGATCCCGCCACGACGCTTTGCTTGCAACTGCACCAGCTTACTGCCCCTCCATTCAAAATATACACGTATCCGGTTTGTGACTTCGAGTCATCCAGATCTGTGTCGAAGCTAGCGTCGACGTAACCCTTTACGACGAGCTCTTCGTCACCTCCATAAACGAGAAACATATCCTTAGTCCTCTTCAGGTACTTCAGGATATTCTTGACCGCTGTCCAGTGTTCCATGCCAGGATTACTTTGGTACCTTCCTACCAAACTTACGGCAAGGTTTACATCAGGTCTGGTACACAGCATGGCATACATTATAGACCCTATGGCCGAGGCATAGGGGATGACACTCATCTTTTCTCTATCTTCTGCCGTGGTCGGGCATTGAGCCGTGCTCAATTGCACACCTTGCAGTACAGGCAAGCACCCCTTCTTAGACTGATCCATATTGAACTTCTTCAATATCTTGTCAAGGTATGTACTCTGTGAAAGACCAATGAGGCGTCTTGATCTATCTCTATAAATCTTGATGCCTAATATATAAGCAGCTTCTCCAAGGTCCTTCATTGAAAAACACTTATTCAAATAGGCCTTTATACTTTCCAAGAATTCTATATCATTTCCCATCAATAGTATGTCATCCACATATAATATGAGAAATGCTACAGAGCTCCCACTCAATTTCTTGTAAACACAGGCTTCTCCATAAGTCTTTGTAAACCCAAACGCTTTGATCATCTCATCAAAGCGAATGTTCCAACTCCGAGATGCTTGCACCAGCCCATAGATTGAGCGCTGGAGCTTGCATAGTTTGTCAGCATTCTTAGGGATCGACAAAACCTTCCGGCTGCATCATATACAATTCTTCCTTAAGGAAGCCGTTAAGGAATGCCGTTTTGACGTCCATTTGCCATATCTCATAATCATAGAATGCGGCAATTGCTAACATGATTCGGACGGACTTTAGCTTCGCTACGGGTGAGAAAGTCTCATCGTAGTCAACCCCTTGAACTTGTCGATAACCCTTAGCGACAAGTCGAGCCTTATAGATGGTCACATTACCATCCGCGTCTGTCTTCTTCTTAAAGATCCATTTGTTTTCTATGGCTCGCCGATCATCGGGCAAGTCAGTCAAAGTCCATACTTCGTTTTCATACATGGATCCTATCTCGGATTTCATGGCTTCTAGCCATTTGTCGAAATCCGGGCCCGTCATCGCTTCTTCATAGTTCGAAGGTTCACCGTTGTCTAACAACATGATTTCCAGGACAGGGTTGCCGTACCACTCTGGTGCAAAACGTGTCCTTGTGGACCTACGAAGTTCAGTAGTAACTTGATCCGAAGCTTCATGATCATCATCATTAACTTCCTCCCCAGTCGGTGTAGGCACCACAGGAACATCTTCCCGCGCTGGGCTACTTTCCGGTTCGGAAGGGGCGACTATCACCTCATCAAGTTCCACTTTCCTCCCACTTAATTCTTTCGAGAGAAACTCTTTCTCCAGAAAGGACCCGTTCTTGGCAACAAAGATCTTGCCTTCGGATCTGAGGTAGAAGGTATACCCAATGGTTTCCTTGGGGTATCCTATGAAGACGCATTTCTCCGACTTGGGTTCGAGCTTTTCAGGTTGAAGTTTCTTGACATAAGCATCGCATCCCCAAACTTTTAGAAACAACAGCTTAGGTTTCTTCCCAAACCATAATTCATACGGTGTCGTCTCAACGGATTTCGACGGAGCCCTATTTAAAGTGAATGCGGCAGTCTCTAAAGCATAGCCCCAAAATGAGAGCGGTAGATCGTTAAGAGACATCATAGATCGCACCATATCCAATAGAGTGCGATTACGACGTTCGGACACACCGTTTCGCTGAGGTGTTCCAGGCGGCGTGAGTTGTGAAACGATTCCACATTTCCTTAAGTGCGTACCAAATTCGTGACTTAAATATTCTCCACCACGATCTGATTGTAAGAACTTTATTTTTCTGTCACGTTGATTCTCAACCTCACTCTGAAATTCCTTGAACTTTTCAAAGGTTTCAGACTTGTGTTTCATTAGGTAGACATACCCATATCTACTTAAGTCATCAGTGAGAGTGAGAACATAACGATATCCTCCGCGAGCCTCAACACTCATTGGACCGCACACATCGGTATGTATGATTTCCAATAAATTGGTTGCTCGCTCCATTGTTCCGGAGAACGGAGTCTTGGTCATCTTACCCATGAGGCATGGTTCGCACGTGTCAAATGATTCGTAATCAAGAGACTCCAAAAGTCCATTTGCATGGAGCTTCTTCATGCGCTTGACACCAATGTGACCAAGGCGGCAGTGCCACAAGTATGTGGGACTATCGTTATCAACTTTACATCTTTTGGTATTCACACTATGAATATGTGTAACATCACGTTCGAGATTCATCAAGAATAAACCATCGACCAGCGGGGCATGACCATAAAACATATCTCTCAAATAAATAGAACAACCATTATTCTCGGATTTAAATGAGTAGCCATCTCGAATTAAACGAGATCCAGATACAATGTTCATGCTCAAAGCTGGCACTAAATAACAATTATTGAGGTTTAAAACTAATCCCGTAGGTAAATGTAGAGGCAGCGTGCCGACGGCGATCACATCGACCTTGGAACCATTCCCGACGCGCATCGTCACCTCGTCCTTTGCCAGTCTCCGCTTATTCCGCAGTTCCTGTTTTGAGTTACAAATATGAGCAACCATACCGGTATCAAATACCCAGGAGCTACTACGAGTACTGGTAAGGTACACATCAATTACATGTATATCACATATACCTTTGGTGTTGCCGGCCTTCTTGTCCGCTAAGTATTTGGGGCAGTTCCGCTTCCAGTGACCACTTCCCTTGCAATAAAAGCACTCAGTCTCAGGCTTGGGTCCATTCTTCGACTTCTTCCCGGTAACTGGCTTACTGGGCGCGGCAACTCCCTTGCCGTCCTTCTTGAAGTTCTTCTTACCCTTGCCTTTCTTGAACTTAGTGGTTTTATTCACCATCAACACTTGATGTTCCTTTCTGATCTCCACCTTCGCTGATTTCAGCATTGAATATACCTCAGGAATGGTCTTTTCTATCCCCTGCATATTGAAGTTCATCACAAAGCTTTTGTAGCTCGGTGGAAGCGACTGAAGGATTCTGTCAATGACCGCGTCATCCGGGAGATTAACTCCCAGCTGAGACAAGCGGTTGTGTAACCCAGACATTCTGAGTATGTGCTCACTAACAGAACTATTTTCCTCCATTTTACAGCTGAAGAACTTGTCGGAGACTTCATATCTCTCGACCCGGGCATGAGCTTGGAAAACCATTTTCAGCTCTTCGAACATCTCATATGCTCCATGTTTCTCAAAACGCTTTTGGAGACCCGGTTCTAAGCTATAAAGCATGCCGCACTGAACGAGGGAGTAATCATCGGCACATGATTGCCAAGCGTTCATAACGTCTTGGTTCTCTGGGATTGGTGCTTCACCTAGCGGTGCTTCTAGGACATAATCTTTCTTTGCAGCTATGAGGATGATCCTCAGGTTCCGGACCCAGTCCGTATAGTTGCTGCCATCATCTTTCAGCTTGGTTTTCTCTAGGAACGCGTTGAAGTTGAGGACAACGTGGGCCATTTGATCTACAAGACATATTGTAAAGATTTTAGACTAAGTTCATGATAATTAAGTTCATATAATCAAATTATTCAATGAACTCCCACTCAGATAGACATCCCTCTAGTCATCTAAGTGAAGCATGATCCGAGTTAACTAGGCCGTGTCCGATCATCACGTGAGACGGACTAGTCAAGATCGGTGAACATCTCCATGTTGATCGTATCTTCTATACGACTCATGCTCGACCTTTCGGTCCTCCGTGTTCCGAGGCCATGTCTGTACATGCTAGGCTCGTCAAGTCAACCTAAGTGTACTGCGTGTGTTCCGAGGCCATGTCTGTACATGCTAGGCTTGTCAACACCCGTTGTATGCGAACGTTAGAATCTATCACACCCGATCATCACGTGGTGCTTCGAAACAACGAACCTTCGCAACGGTGCACAGTTAGGGGGAACACTTTCTTGAAATTATTATAAGGGATCATCTTACTTACTACCGTCGTTCTAAGCAAATAAGATGCAAAACATGATAAACATCACATGTAATCAAATACTGACATGATATGGCCAATATCATTTTGCTCCTTTGATCTTCATCTTCGGGGCACCATGATCATCTTCGTCACCGGCATGACACCATGATCTCCATCATTGTGTCTTCATGAAGTTGTCACGCCAACGATTACTTCTACTTCTATGGCTAACGCGTTTAGCAACAAAGTAAAGTAATTTACATGGCGTTATTCAATGACACGCAGGTCATACAAAATAATAAAGACAACTCCTATGGCTCCTGCCGGTTGTCATACTCATCGACATGCAAGTCGTGATTCCTATTACAAGAATATGATCAATCTCATACATCACATATGTCATTCATCACATCTTCTGGCCATATCACATCACATAGCACATGCTGCAAAAACAAGTTAGACGTCCTCTAATTGTGGTTGCAAGTTTTTTACGTGGCTTGTATAGGTTTCTAGCAAGAACGTTTCTTACCTACGTAAAACCACAATGTGATATGCCAATTTCTATTTACCCTTCATAAGGACCCTTTTCATCGAATCCGTTCCGACTAAAGTGGGAGAGACAGACACCCGCTAGCTACCTTATGCAACTAGTGCATGTCAGTCGGTGGAACCTGTCTCACGTAAGCGTACGTGTAAGGTCGGTCCGGGCCGCTTCATCCCACAATACCGCCGAAACAAGATAAGACTAGTAGCGGCAAGAAGAATTGGCAACATCTACGCCCACAAATGCTTTGTGTTCTACTCGTGCATAGTAACTACGCATAGGCTTGGCTCATGATGCCACTGTTGGGGATCGTAGCAGAATTTTAAAATTTCCTACGCATCACCAAGATCCATCTATGGAGTATACTAGCAACGAGGGGAAAGGAGTGCATCTACATACCCTTGTAGATCGCGAGCGGAAGCGTTCCAATGAACGGGGTTGATGGAGTCGTACTCGCCGTGATCCAAATCACCGATGACCGAGTGCCGAACGGACGGCACCTCCGCGTTCAACACACATACGGAGCAGCGACGTCTCCTCCTTCTTGATCCAGCAAGGGGGAAGGAGAGGTTGATGGAGATCCAGCAGCACGACGGCGTGGTGGTGGATGTAGCGGGATCTCGGCAGGGCTTCGCCAAGCTTCTGCGAGAGGGAGAGGTGTTGTAGGGGGAGAGGGAGGCGCCAGGGGTTGTGGTGTTGCTGCCCTCCCTCTCCCCCTTTATATAGGCCCTCTGGAGGGGGGGCGCCGGCCCTGGAAACCCATCTATGGGGGGGCGGCGGCCAGGGGGGAAAACTCCCCCCCCCCCCCCAAGTCAAGTGGGGCGCCCCCCACCCCTAGGGTTTCCAACCCTAGGCGCAGGGGGAGGCCCAGGGGGCGCCCCAGCCCACTAAGGGCTGGTTCCCTTCCCTCTTCAGCCCATGGGGCCCTCCAGGATAGGTGGCCCCACCCGGTGGACCCCCGGGACCCTTCCGGTGGTCCCGGTACAATACCGATAACCCCCGAAACTTTCCCGGTGGCCGAAACTGGACTTCCTATATATAATTCTTCACCTCCGGACCATTCCGGAACTCCTCGTGACGTCCGGGATCTCATCCGGGACTCCGAAAAACTTTCGGGTTTCCGCATACTCATATCTCTACAACCCTAGCGTCACCGAACCTTAAGTGTGTAGACCCTACGGGTTCGGGAGACATGCAGACATGACCGAGACGCCTCTCCGGTCAATAACCAACAGCGGGATCTGGATACCCATGTTGGCTCCCACATGTTCCACGATGATCTCATCGGATGAACCACGATGTCGAGGATTCAATCAATCCCGTATACAATTCCCTTTGTCAATCGGTATGTTACTTGCCCGAGATTCGATCGTCGGTATCCCAATACCTTGTTCAATCTCGTTACCGGCAAGTCTCTTTACTCGTACCGTAATGCATGATCCCGTGGCTAACTCCTTAGTCACATTGAGCTCATTATGATGACGCATTACCGAGTGGGCCCAGAGATACCTCTCCATCATACGGAGTGACAAATCCCAGTCTCGATCCGTGCCAACTCAACAGACACTTTTGGAGATACCCGTAGTGTACCTTTATAGTCACCCAGTTACGTTGTGACGTTTGGCACACCCAAAGTACTCCTACGGCATCCGGGAGTTGCACGATCTCATGGTCTAAGGAAAATATACTTGACATTGGAAAAGCTCTAGCAAACGAACTACACGATCTTTGAGCTATGCTTAGGATTGGGTCTTGTCCATCACATCATTCTCCTAATGATGTGATCCCGTTATCAATGACATCCAATGTCCATAGTCAGGAAACCATGACTATCTGTTGATCAACGAGCTAGTCAACTAGAGGCTTACTAGGGACACGTTGTGGTCTATGTATTCACACATGTATTATGATTTCCAGATAACACAATTATAGCATGAACAATAGACAATTATCATGAACAAAGAAATATAATAATAACCATTTATTATTGCCTTCAGTGCATATTTCCAAGAGTTATTTGCTCCAATAATTCTTATTTATTCCATAAAAAATCCCCGTGAAGTTTCAACTCATTTGGAGTTGTGCAGAATAGATGGCCTGATCTAGCTTTTTCAGGTTCAGAATTCCAGCTGCCGATATTCTCCCTCTTTGTGTGAACCTTGCATATTATGAGAGAAAAGTCATTAGAATTACTCCAAAAAGCATAATTATGCATAAAAATATTATAAATAACAGTAGGAAAACATGATGCAAATTGGACGTATCAAGTCCCCCAAGCTTAGACCTCGCTTGTCCTCAAGCGAAAACCGAAATCGAAAAACATGTCCACATGCTTAGGGAGAAAGGTGTCGTTAAAAACAAAATACGGACATAGAAGCATCATGTATATTATTATAACAACAACAAACTTTAACATAAAGCTTTATCATAGAACTTTTATCATAAAACTTCTATCATATAACTTCTCATGAATAAGTTACAATTCATCACAACATCAAAGTATAAAGGATAAACTCTATTGAAAACTAACAAAATATGTTCTCACTCAACTTTGCAACTACGAAGCGTCACGTATCGGAGCCTTTTGGCAAGTCCACATACTCAACAATCATATAGTCTTCTATGATTGCTAACACTCACCGCATACATATGAGCAAAAAGTTTCAACCGGACACATAGAAAGACAGGGGCTTATATTTTCGCCTCCCAACGTATTCACCTCAAGGGTGATGTCAACAATAATAACTCGTGCCACCCATATCCAATTGGATATATTAGCAAACATGCCCGTGCGTTGCAACGGGAAGAAAAATTAATATGTCGCTAGCACAATTAACATTCCTCAAAACCCCTACACATTGGTGAGGGTCGTGGATGTGAGGATCGCGGTGATGGCAAGGTGCCATGAAAGAGGAGTGTGGTTGTGCGTGGAAAATAATGTGGAGGCCATACATAGCCCAAGATGTCGGCTGAACCTCCCAGGAGTAACCTCTAGGTGTGCCAGTCGATCGAACTGATGTATTCTCCTTGATAGCTAGCTCTTCTATCTCTTCTGCTGGCTTCCCACATGGATCCTTCGCGCTCACCTCCGTGTGGCCTTGGCGCTGCCACCAATGCCTCCTCGTTTCGACAGTAGCAGCCATGTCTGTCTTTTCTTCCTTCCTTCTAGTAACTCTCACTTTATGGATAAATCGATGGCATTCGCCTCCCCCCAAAATCCACATGTTTTGGTTTGCTCCAGAATTTTGCAATCCATAGACATAGGGATTTACCCCAAAACAAAACGACATGGCAATTCAAATCAAATGTGGGCACATGTAAAATGAGGAGAATTTAAAACCTCAGAAAACGTGTTTAAAAAAGACTTTGGAAGTAAATGCCCTTCAAAGCTTCTAAAACATCTCAATGTAATTTTAAATAATTTTGGATGGACTACCATTTAAATATGTTTTCTTTAACAATAAATGCAATTAAATTGCACACCAAAAATCTAATAAAATGAGACGCTTTCACTTTATGAAATATCTTATATTTTAGAATACACTTATAAAATGGTAACATGCGGTACTGTAAAATTTCAGTAAATTTTGTAAAATCAAATAATATAAATATATTTATATTATGTAAATATTTTATAGTTTAAACCTTCAACGGGAAGATATAAACTAAGTATGTTATGTAAATATTTTATTTAGATCTTTAATAATCCTTGTAAGCCTCATACAAATTTACAATTCTTTTGTAATAATTGAATATTCAAACAATTCAAAAGTTGTCTGGTTTAAAAAGAAAACAGAAAAGGATATAAAGGAAAAGGAAAAAAACCTGGGCTTATATATGTTATTTGGCTTTAGCCTAGCCTTACGTAGCAGCTAGCCCAGCAGAGCTCATCCCTGAACCGGCTATAGCCTCATGGTGGGCGCAACATCTTCTTCCTCACGCAGCTGCATGGCGTGTGCAATGTTGCCCGCTGCCACCTCAGCCGACCTACTCTTGCAACAAATCTCCGCCACAAAAATTGTCACCTCACGAAGTGCCCAACTGATGAATTTATCCTCCAAAGCATTCGCGGCTGTCCCTCCCTCTCTCTCTCTCTCTCTCTCTCTGATTCTCCCTCCTCGGAATACCCTCCCATGCAGTGAGTTGGGATCGCCTCAGCATGCTCTTCCCCTCATGGTATTATGAGCTCACATAACCTTTGTTTCACGGAGAACGCCAACGGCATTCGGTTTATGCCGCCGCCGATGCTGTTCATCGTTGTCGCGGTCAACGACCACCCCAAGCCCAACCTCCAAGAAAATTATCTTCGGCTCGCTCCACGGAAAGTCCTTGCAAAAGGAATTTCTCTTAGGCTCCATGAATCGACGACAACGTCTCCTTCTTCCCTGCCTCCGATGAAGCTCCAGCTCTACGTCGATCTCCTCCATGACATCGCCCCGGAGATACTCTTTCGCTTCCTAGCCTTTCTGTGGTATTTCCGTTTCTAATCTTCCTCCACCGTCCCATGACAACCTCCCGTTCTTGAGCCATCTTCTCTGCGACCATGTGCACCGCCGTCCGTGGCCTCGTATCTGCGCTTCTCCTCTGCTGTTGTCTATATTTATCTGTTCGTTGCTCTTTTTTGCCGGGCCGGGGCCTATGCTGCCGTGGTGGGCGGACGACGGACACGGGCAGCTCGCGAGGGAATTGTTGGACGATCGCTTCTGCCGATGGCTGCCAGGAGCGAGATGGTGGCTCGGGGATTGCTGGACCTGGCCTAGAAAAGAGTCCTCCTCGTCGAACTCGGCGTATCCGGCTGCCGCCATGGAGCCTCAACTCGCCCTCCAGCAGCACCTGGCAGATCTTAATTGTTTGATCGGTTTCGGTTGATTGGGTTGTCGATGAAATCAATGGCATTAGTCTACTTTTATAGCGTCTTGTAAGGCATTAGTTTCCTGAGTTGTACAATAAACACACGGACAAGCGATGGGTGCACGAACGGCCGACCTTGGACAAAGGACAAAAACTTTACGTATAGCTAATATAAAAGGAAACCTTCCTCTATCTTACAACAACATTGGCTAGATCAGCTGGTTCGTGTTGACGGGCTCCTTGCCGGCAACCAATGTTCGAGCCTCTTCCTGATGCTTGCCAAAAGAGAGAGAAAAAGAATAGAGGGAAATACTTTGACTCTTGCATAAAAATAAATACATAAAAGTAAAAGATAGGCCCTTCGCAGAGAGAAGCAGATGTTGCCATGCGCCTATCACCTTATGATAGCAACCTTTATTATTTTGCAGTCTGTCGCTTTTATTCTTTGCCATCACAAGTTCGTACAATGCTCGATTTTCTCTTACACTAAATGATTCAACACTTTTAGAAGCAATTTTAATTGCCTTATTGCACCGATGACAACTTATTTGAAGGATCTTACTCAATTCATAGGTAGGTTTGGTGGACTCACAAAACAAGATGTGAGTTTAACGGTTTTTGGATAAACAAGTAGTATCTCTACTTAGTGCGGAATTTTTGGCTAGCAAAGATGGGGGCAGGCACCACATGTTAAAGGATGTATGGCAATATAACTTCTATGTGAATATGAGCAAACATAAATCATTACGTTGTCTTCCTTGTCCAACGTCAATAATTTTGCCATATAATATTTTGATGGGGGCTCACAATCACAAAAGATGTCCAAGATAGTGTATTTGCATGTGAATCTTCTCTTCCCTTATTAATTCTTCCATGAATTGCATCATTGACCAATGCTATGTTTGTAAATCTCCAATAAAAATTTCTACTTATACTCTTCCTTATGTGATTTCATTACTTACCATAAGGTTAGCATATGATCTTTTTCATTTATTTCCTTTCGTTTTATTGAACATGGAAGTAAACAAAACAAAACTCAAAATAAACTTTATTATAAATCTCGCACACGATTACAAGGATAGATCACTAAGCAAACATTCGAAAAGAAAAGATCGAACTAAACTTTTATTCATCTAAAGCAAAAGATAACTATGGATCAAACTATGATAAGTAAAGGTAAAAGAAAATGGAGGTGATACGATACCGGGGCACCTCCCCCAAGCTTGGCACAAGCCAAGGGGAGTGCTTTTATGGCCGGTTTAACATATAACCGGAGGAGGCCCACTGGGCAGTAGTTAGGGGCTTGGCCCACAAGTTACCTTAGGCTACAAGTTATCTTAGGCTATTCGTTTTGAGGTTATAAATATTAGTTGTAAGACACCTTTTCGAGATTAAGCAATAAAAATATTTCTATCCTATTGCCCGGCTCCAGAGGAGCCGGAACCCTAGCCGCCTCCTGCCCTAATCGCCGCCGCACCTAAACACTAGCCACGACAGCGCCCACTTGCCGGCGCGCCCGCTCCAGCCCTCGCCCTCCTCCACCTTGTCCCTATAACCTGCGTAGCCGCACCGGTAGGAACCCTAGTCCTACCAATTTGGTATCAGGTACCCAGGTTTAGACCATGTCTTCGCCGCCACCACCGCCGCCGCTGCCCGCCAACTCCCCCACCGCCGCTGCCACCAACTCCACCACGGCCGCCACTTCATCGCCGAGCGTCACGGCCTTGCTATCGGCGGGCGCCACGGCCTCGCTGTCGGCGCCGATCTCCCCTGCACCCGGCACCACGCCGGGCCAAGGCCAGCTGCCACCTCCCGTCCACCACTCGCCGCCGTCGCCTTCCGCCGTGCCGCAACAGTTTACGCCGGAGGCCATGGCCGGCGTGCTCAACGACCTGGTCGTCGCTGTCCAGGGCATCCGCCTCTACTTGGCTAGCCCGTACGGGCCGCACCCGCAGCTCCATCCGGCCATCACCGGGGGCTATCCAGCGCTCCCCTCATCAGCGGCTTCGACGCCGCCGTGGCCACAGTGGCCGCAGCCGACGCTTGCGGCGCCACCCGCGCCACCAGCCGCCGCCGAGGGCCCGCAGTGGCCGACCTGGGCCGCGCCGTCCCCCGCCGCGCCGTTCCTTCCGGCGGCAACCATGCAGGTGCCACCACCGCCCCCGCCCAGCCCTAGCTTGGGCCGGTCCTCGCCGAGCGGACTCCCGATCCAGGAGGTCTGCTTCCCACCGTCACCGTCTCCACTTCCAGGTTGGCTCCACGGGACGTCCCCTCCGCCGGGTTACACGGAGGCCCGGCCGCCGTCGGATTCTGGGTTGTAGCCCGAGGCGCCGGGCGCCACAGGGAACTACGCCGGCCTCCCCACCATGGACCGAGCACCATCATCAGCCCTCCGCACCGCCGAGGCAGTGGGCCAGGGCGCGCCACACCACCAGCCGCCCCGGTTCGCGAAGATCGACTTTGCCACTTACGACGGTTCGGACGACCCGCTTAACTGGCTCAACCACTGTGACCAGTTCTTCCGCGGACAGCGCACGCCCGCATCGGAGCGCACTTGGCTGGCTTCCTACCATCTCCGCGGGGCCGCCCAAACATGGTACTACGCCCTTGAGTAGGACGAGGGTGGCATGCCCCCGTGGGATCGTTTCCACGAGCTGTGTCTTCTTCGCTTCGGTCCACCAGTCCGAGGGAGCCGCTTGGCGGAGTTGGGCCGCCTGCCTTTCACCTCCACGGTGCAGGATTTCGCTGACCGCTTCCAGGTCCTCGCGTGCCATGCGCCAGGTGTGACGGCCCTACGGCGGGTGGAACTTTTCGTCGGCGGCCTTCCCGACCACATCCGCGTGGACATCGAGATGAAGGGGCCCCAAGACCTTCAGACGGCCATGTACTATGCTCGGGCGTTCGAGCAGTGTGCCCAGGCGTTGACGCGGCCATCCGCGCCACGTGGGGGCCGACAACTCCCCCGGCCGCCTCAGACAGCACCTGCGTCGTCCACCGTAGCCCCGACGGCCACCCTGGCCCCGACGCGGCCGTTCTGGCGCCTTACTCAGGCGGAGCGGCTTGAACGCCGGCGCTTGGGCCTGTGCTTCAACTGCGATGCGCCCTATGCACCGGGCCATGTCTGCCCGCGCCTCTTCTACTTGGAGACGACGGACGAGACCGAGGACACCCCGGAGGATGGCCTCGGCGTTCCAGCTCTCGCGGAGCCCGCACCGGCACCCGCGCCCACCCCGGCCACCGCCCTCGTGGTGTCGCTTCATGCGCTGGCCGGCATCCGTGATGAACGGACGATGCTCTTACCGGTCGTGATCCATGGTGAGCGCCTGGTGGCCCTCCTGGACACCGGTTCCACGCATAATTTCCTGCCGGAGGCTACCATGCGGCGCCTTGCTCTACAGCCGACCGGCGGGGAGCAGTTGCGGGTCACTGTCGCGAATGGCGACCGTCTCCGCTGCCACGGGATCGCCCGCGACGTGCCCATCACTATTGGCGACGAGCACTTCACCATCACCTGCGCCGGCATCGACTTGGGCTGCTTCGACTTCATCCTCGGCGTCGACTTCTTGCGCACGCTGGGTCCCATTCTCTGGGACTTTGACGCGCTGACGATGACCTTCTGGCGGTCGGGTCGCCGCATTCGGTGGGGCGGCATTGGGGGCGCTGCACCCGCACCACCACTTCAGCTGGCCGCGACCACCGCCGAGGCCGAGCACCCGCTCTTGGAGAGCCTTCTACAGCAGCACGACGACATCTCACCGAGCCACAGGGGCTTCCGCCCGCCCGGGCGTATGATCACCGTATCCACCTTCTGCCGGGCTCCGCGCCGGTGGCGGTACGTCCTTACCACTATCCGCAGTTGCAGAAGGACGAGTTGGAGCGGCAGTGTGCGCTCATGCTCGCGGCAGGCATCATCCGGCTCTCCACCTCGCCGTTTACCGCGCCAGTGCTTCTCGTCCGCAAGTCGGACGGCACATGGCGTTTCTGCATCGACTACCATGCCCTTAATGCTGTCACACTTAAGGACAAATTCCCTATTCCGGTGGTCGATGAGCTCCTCGATGAGCTACACGGGGCGCGCTTGTTCACCAAGCTCGACCTCCGGTCAGGGTACCACCAGGTGCGCATGCACCCGGACGACATCGCCAAGACGGCGTTTCGGACTCTCCACGGCCACTTCGAGTTCTTGGTGATGCCCTTTGGTCTCACCAATGCCCCGGCAACCTTCCAGGCTCTGATGAACGACGTCCTCCGGCCCTACTTGCGTCGGTTTGTGCTCGTTTTCTTTGATGATATTCTGATCTACAGTGCGTCTTGGGCAGAGCACCTCCAGCACGTCGCCTTCGTCTTCAACGAGCTTCGGGCGCACCATCTTCATCTTAAGCGCTCGAAGTGCTCATTCGGGACGCCTTCGGTTGCCTACCTGGGCCACGTCATCTCGGCCGACGGGGTCGCTATGGACGCCGACAAGGTGGCTGCCGTCGCCGCCTGGCCGACGCCACAGTCTCCGCGGGCTCTTCGCGGGTTTCTCGGCCTCACCGGATATTACCGGAAGTTCATCCGGGAGTTCGGCGTCATCGCTTCGCCACTCGCGCGACTGTTGCGCCGTGACGCCTTTGCCTGGGACGAGGAGGCGACGACAGCATTTGAGGCCCTCAAG
Organism: Aegilops tauschii subsp. strangulata; assembly: GCF_002575655.3. Lineage (NCBI taxonomy): Eukaryota > Viridiplantae > Streptophyta > Magnoliopsida > Poales > Poaceae > Aegilops > Aegilops tauschii. The sequence goes on from NC_053039.3 coordinate 9,917,531, forward strand.
GGGGCCCTCACGACGTGGCCCGTTCTTCAGATGCCGGACTTCGACCGCCCATTCGTGGTGGACTGTGACGCCTCGGGTGCCGGGTTCGGCGCCGTGCTTCATCAGGGCGATGGTCCTCTCGCCTTCTTCAGCCGGCCCTTCGCCCCGCGCCATCTCAAGCTCGCGGCGTACGAGCGGGAGCTCATTGGCTTGGTGCAGGCGGTGCGCCATTGACGGCCCTATCTGTGGGGACGGTCTTTCCAGATTCGCACGAACCACTACAGCCTCAAGTTCCTGCTAGACCAGAGGCTCTCGACCGTGCCGCAGCACCAGTGGATTAGCAAGCTCTTCGGCTTCGACTTCTCCGTCGAGTATCGCCCGGGTCGTCTTAACACCGTGGCCGATGCCTTGTCTCGCCGCGACGCCGACCTCGACTCCGTCACCGGCAAGTCCGAGGGGACAGCGCTGTGCATCCGCTCAGGGCCGACTTTCGGCCTCTTCGACGACATCCGCCGGGCCACGGCGACCTGGAGGAGCCTTGGCGCTTCGCCGACGGCCTGCTCGTCCATGGGCGCCGTGTCTTCGTTCTGGCGCATGATGATCTCCGTCACCAGGTCTTGCTGCTAGCCCACTCGGCTGGCCATGAGGGTGTGCAGAAAACCCTCCATCATCTCCGCGCCGACTTCTACATTCCTGGTGATCGCACCCTGGTCCGTGATTGGGTGCGATCTTGCACGACGTGCCAGCGCAACAAGACGGAGACGTTACGGCCGGCTGGTCTTCTCCAACCTTTGGACGTGCCATCCCAGGTCTGGGCGGATATCTCCATGGACTTCATCGAGGGCCTCCCCAAGGTGGGCGGCAAATCGGTCATTCTCACGGTGGTCGACGGCTTTTCTAAGTATGCTCACTTCATCGTGCTGGGGCATCCCTACACCGCCGCGTCCGTGGCCCGTGCCTTCTTCGACGGTATCGTCCGTCTGCACGGTTTCCCTTCTTCGATCGTCAGTGATCGCGACACGGTGTTCACGTGCCATGTCTAGCGCGACCTCTTCGGGATGGCGGGAGTCAAGCTCCGCTTCAGCACGGCCTTCCACCCCCAGACGGACGGCCAATCTGAGGTGGTTAACAAGGTGATTGCCATGTATTTACGCTGTGTTACAAGTGATCGGCCTCGCGCTTGGGTGGATTGGCTCGCGTGGGCGGAGTACTGCTACAACACCTCCTATCACACCGCCCTGCGTGCGACGCCATTTGAGGTGGTCTACGATCGGCCGCCTCCGCCTATCTTGCCGGTGGACCCGACTACGGCACGGACGGAGGCTGCGGGCGACCTGATTCGCACCCGTGACGAGATGCTTGCTGAGGTTCGTCGGCGTCTCATTCAGGCCCAGCAGCTGGCGAAGCATTACTACGACGACCACCATCGCGAGGCGGAGTTCGCGGTGGGTGATTGGGTGTGGCTGCGTCTTCTCCACCGCTCTACGCAGTCACTCGACCCGCGCGCGAAGCGCAAGCTCGGTCCTCGCTACGCTGGGCCCTTCGCCATCTTGGAGCGCATCGGGCAGGTGGCCTATCGCCTTCAGCTACCGGCCGGCGCTTGCATCCACGACGTGTTTCATGTGGGGCTGCTCAAGCCTTTTCGTGGAGAGCCACCGGCGGCTCCGCCCGCGCTTCCTCCGACCGCCAACGGACGTCTTCTTCCGGAGCCAGAGAAGGTGTTGAAGGCGCAACTCCGTCGCGGGGTGTGGTTCATCTTGATCCAGTGGGCGGGCCTTCCGGTGGAGGAGGCTACTTGGGAGCCACGTGATGACTTCCGCCACCACTATCCAGACTTTCAGCTCGAGGACGAGCTGTTTGTGCAGGCGGGGAGAGATGTTATGACCGGTTTAACATATAACCGGAGGAGGCCCACTGGGCAGTAGTTAGGGGCTTGGCCCACAAGTTACCTTAGGCTACAAGTTATCTTAGGCTATTCGTTTTGAGGTTATAAATATTAGTTGTAAGACACCTTTTCGAGATTAAGCAATAAAGATATTTCTATCCTATTGCCCGGCTCCAGAGGAGCCGGAACCCTAGCCGCCTCCTGCCCTAATCGCCGCCGCACCTAAACCCTAGCCGCGACGGCGCCCACTCGCCGGCGCGCCCGCTCCAGCCCTCGCCCTCCTCCACCTTGTCCCTATAACCTGCGTAGCCGCACCGGTATGAACCCTAGTCCTACCAAGTGCCCATACCCGATACTCAAGTTTCCTTTGGTGATGAAGACGGAGGTGGTGGTGATGAAGTAGTAGCAATCTTATCCTTCACGCTCAAAAGATACTCCAATCTACGGATGACGCTCTGGAGGGCAATGATGTGCTCTTGCAATAGAATATTTTTCACGAGTAAGATATTTATTTTGCACACGAACCGTTTCGATGATCCGGAAAGCTTCAATCTCAGTGGGGGTAAGATGATCATAGTAAGGTTTAAGGATATCTTCTTCTTTCTCCTTAGTAGGCAAGGCTTGCTCGACCACCGGCACTTGGTTTCCAGTAGCTTCCTTGCTCTTGTCCCCCTTGAAGGCTTCTTTAGATTCTTCTCTCTTCAATTCAATCTTCATCGACCAAGCATCCTCTTCTACGTTGTTGGAGGAGGGAGTAGACATGATGCTTGGCTTAACAGATCTAACAGAAAACAGCAAGAAAGAAAAACAGAAGATTTCTCCGTGATACGGTGGTCAATAGGTTCGGGGGTATATAAAGATTTTTTTTATCTTGGGAAACAAGCATACGGAAGAAAAACGGAGTCCGGAAGGTACCCGAGGAGGGCACAACCCACCTGGGCACGCCTGGCTGGTGACTTGTGCCCACCAGGGTTACCTTCCTAGCTATTTTTTATTTTCCTAATTTTTAATATATTCCAAAACTGACAGAAAATATTTTTGCGTATTTTTCGAAGTCTGTTTAATTACCGTATCACGTACCTCCTCTTTTTTCACGATTCTGGAGTATTCCAGAAGGTTCCCTTTATGTGTTCTTCCGGTGTCATAGTTTGGATAATATTGCTGTCAACATTAATGGGCGTACCTGAGATATAATATTTTGTTCTTTGCCCGTTGACAACCTTCGGGTTAGTACCTTCGGCATTATTTATTTTGATGGCTCCAGATCGATAAACCTCCTCGATAACATACGGTCCTTCCCGTTTGGAGAGAAGTTTGCATGCAAAGAATCTGAAACGAGAGTTGTACAAAAGGACATATTCTCCAACTTTAAACTCACGCTTTTGGATTCTATTATCATGCCATCTTTTAACTTTTTCTTTAAATAACTTGGCATTTTCATATGCTTGGGTTCTCCATTCATCTAGTGAGCTAATGTCAAATAACCTCTTTTCACCGGCAAGTTTGAAATCATAGTTGAGTTCTTTAATTGCCCAATATGCTTTATGTTCTAACTCAAGAGGCAAATGACAAGCTTTTCCATAAACCATTTTATAAGGAGACATACCCATAGGATTTTTATATGCTGTTCTATAAGCCCAAAGTGCATCATCTAGTTTCTTAGACCAATTCTTTCGGGGCCTATTGACAGTTTTTTGTAATATTAAATTTATTTCTCCATTGCTAAGTTCAACTTGACCACTAGACTGAGGATGATAGGGTGATGAAATTCTATGGTTGACATCATATTTAGGAAGCATTTTATGGAAAGAACCATGAATAAAATGTGAACCACCATAAGTCATTAAATATCTAGGGACTCCAAACCTTGGGAACATGACTTCCTTAAGAATTTTAATAGAGGTGTTGTGATTAGCACTACTGGTTGGAATAGCTTATACCCACTTAGTAACATAATCAACATCAACCAAAATATGTGTATACCCATTAGAGAAAGGAAAAGGTCCCATCTAATCGAAACCCCAAACATCAAATGGTTCAACTGCAAGAGAATAATTCATAGGCATTTCTTACCAATATTACCAATTCTTTGACATTCATCACAAGATAAAACAAACTTACGGGCATCCTTGAAGAGAGTAGGCCAATAAAAACTAGATTGCAATACCTTGTGAGCAGTTTTGTCTCCCGCATGATGCCCTCCATAAGCTTCGGAGTGACATCTCCGTAGGATTTGTCCCTGTTCATGCTCAGGTACACAACTTCTAATAATACCATCTACTCCTTTATAAAGATGTGGATCATCCCAAAAGTAATGTCTTAAATCATAGAAGATTTTTTTCTTTTGTTGGTATGTGAAGCTAGGTGGTATATATTTAGCAACAATATAATTAACATAGTCAGCATACCAAGGAGTGTTGTGAGAAACATTTATTGCAGCTAATTGTTCATCAGGAAAACTATCATTAATAGGTTGTGGGTCATCAATAATATTTTCTAGCCTAGACAAGTTATCAGCCACGGGGTTCTTAGCTCCCGTTCTATCAGTGATATGTAAGTCAAATTCTTGTAGCAAGAGAACCCACCTAATGAGTCTAAGTTTAGCATCTTTCTTTTCCATAAGATATTTTATAGCAGCATGATCGGTGTGAACAGTAACTTTAGAATCAACAATGTAAGATCTAAATTTATAACAAGCAAACACCACTGCTAAAAATTCTTTTTCAGTAGTAGCATAATTGCGTTGGGCACTGTCTAGAGTTTTACTAGCATAATGAATAACATTTAGTTTCTTATCAACTCTTTGTCCTAGAATAGCACCAACAGCATAATCACTAGCATCACATATAATTTCAAAAGGCAAGTTCCAATCAAGTGGTTGAACAACAGGTGCAGAAATTAAGGCTTTCTTAAGTGTTTCAAAGGCTTCTACATAGTCATCATCAAAAACAAATGGAACATCCTTTTGTAAAAGATTTGTAACATGCCTAGATGTTTTAGAGAAGTCTTTAATAATCTCCTATAAAAACCAGCATGACCGAGGAAACTACGAATACCTTCGATATCTTTAGGACATGGAATTTTCTCAATTGCATCAACTTTAGCTTCATCCACCTCAATACCTCGTTCAAAAATTTTATGTCCCAAGACGATACCTTCATTAACCATAAAGTGGCACTTCTCCCAATTCTAGACAAGATTAGTTTGCTCACATCTCTGCAAAACTCGATCAAGGTTGCTTAAGCAATCATCAAAAGAAGTTCCGTAGACGGAAAAATCATCCATGAAAACCTCAACAATCTTTTCACAGAAGTTAGAGAATATAGCAGTCATACATCTTTGAAAGGTAGCAGGTGCATTGCATAAACCAAAAGGCATTCGTCTATAAGCATAAGCTCCAAAAGGAGAAGTAAAGGTGGTTTTCTCTTGATAAGGTTGTGAGAAAAGGTATTTGAGAAAAACCAGAATATCCATCAAGGAAACAAAAATGTGTGTGCTTTGACAATCTTTCTAACATTTGATCAATAAAAGGCAGAGGGTAATGATCTTTTCTAGTAGCTTTATTTAATTTTCTAAAATCGATTACCCTTCTATAACTGATGACAATTCTTTGTGGAATATATAAGTGTTGGGAATCGTAGCATAATTTTAAAATTTTCCTACGCTCACCAAGATGCATCTATGGAGTGTACTAGCAACAAGGGGAAAGGAGTGCATCTACATACCCTTGTAGATCGCGAGCGGAAGCGTTCCAATGAACGTGGATGACGGAGTCGTACTCGCCGTGATCCAAATCACCGATGACCGAGTGCCGAACGGACGGCACCTCCGCGTTCAACACACGTACGGTGCAGCGACGTCTCCTCCTTCTTGATCCAGCAAGGGGGAAGGAGAGGTTGATGGAGATCCAGCAGCACGACGGTGTGGTGGTGGATGTAGCGGGTCTCCGGCAGGGCTTCGCCGAGCTTCTGCAAGAGAGAGAGAGAGGTGTTGCAGGGGAGGAGGGAGGCGCCCAAGGTTGTAGGGTGCTGCCCTCCCTCCCCCCTTTATATAGGCCCCCTGGGGGGGCGCCGCCCAGGGAGATGGGATCTCCAAGGGGGGGGGTGCCTTGCCCCCCAAGGCAAGGGGGAAGCTCTCCCCCCCCAGGGTTCCCAACCCTAGGCGCATGGGGGGAGGCCCAAGGGGGGCGCCCCAGCCCACTAAGGGCTGGTTCCCTTCCAGTTTCAGCCCACGGGGCCCTCCGGGATAGGTGGCCCCACCCGGTGGACCCCCGGGACCCTTCCGGTGGTCCCGGTACAATACCGGGAACCCCCGAAACTTTCCCGGTGGCCGAAACTGGACTTCCTATATATAATTCTTCACCTCCGGACCATTCCGGAACCTCTCGTGACGTCCGGGATCTCATCCGGGACTCCGAACAACTTTCGGGTTTCCGCATACATATATCTCTACAACCCTAGCGTCACCGAACCTTAAGTGTGTAGACCCTACGGGTTCGGGAGACATGCAGACATGACCGAGACGCCTCTCCGGTCAATAACCAACAGCGGGATCTGGATACCCATGTTGGCTCCCACATGTTCCACGATGATCTCATCGGATGAACCACGGTGTCAAGGATTCAATCAATCCGTATGCAATTCCCTTTGTCAATCGGTATGTTACTTGCCCGAGATTCGATCGTCGGTATCCCAATACCTTGTTCAATCTCGTTACCGGCAAGTCTCTTTACTCGTACCGCAATGCATGATCCCGTGACTAACGCCTTAATCACATTGAGCTCATTATGATGATGCATTACCGAGTGGGCCCAGAGATACCTCTCCGTCACACGGAGTGACAAATCCCAGTCTCGATCCATGCCAACCCAACAGACACTTTCGGAGATACCCGTAGTGCACCTTTATAGTCACCCAGTTACGTTGTGATGTTTGGCACACCCAAAGCACTCCTACGGTATCCGGGAGTTGCACGATCTCATGGTCTAAGGAAAAGATACTTGACATTGGAAAAGCTCTAGCAAACGAAACTACACGATCTTTTATGCTATGCTTAGGATTGGGTCTTGTCCATCACATCATTCTCCTAATGATGTGATCCCGTTATCAATGACATCCAATGTCCATAGTCAGGAAACCATGACTATCTGTTGATCAACGAGCTAGTCAATTAGAGGCTTACTAGGGACACGTTGTGGTCTATGTATTCACACATGTATTACGATTTCCGGACAATAAAATTATAGCATGAATAATAGACTATTATCATGAACAAAGAAATATAATAATAACCATTTATTATTGCCTCTAGGGCATATTTCCAACATTCTCCCACTTGCACTAGAGTCAATAATCTAGTTACATTGTGATGAATCGAACACCCATTGCGTCCTGGTGTTGATCATGTTTTGCCCTAGGGAGAGGTTTAGTCAACGGATCTGCTACATTCAGGTCCGTATGTACTTTACAAATATCTATGTCTCCATTTTGAACACTTTCACGAATGGAGTTGAAGCGACGCTTGATATGCCTGGTCTTCTTGTGAAACCTGGGCTCCTTCGCAAGGGCAATGGCTCCAGTGTTGTCACAGAAGAGAGTCATCGGGCCCGACGCATTGGGAATCACCCCTAGGTCGGTAATGAACTCCTTCATCCAGACTGCTTCCTGTGCTGCCTCCGAGGCTGCCATGTACTCCGCTTCACATGTAGATCCCGCCACGACGCTTTGCTTGCAACTGCACCAGCTTACTGCTCCTCCATTCAATATATACACGTATCCGGTCTGTGACTTCGAGTCATCCAGATCTGTGTCGAAGCTAGCGTCGACGTAACCCTTTACGACGAGCTCTTCGTCACCTCCATAAACGAGAAACATATCCTTAGTCCTCTTCAGGTACTTCAGGATATTCTTGACCGCTGTCTAGTGTTCCTTGCCGGGATTACTTTGGTACCTTCCTACCAAACTTACGACAAGGTTTACATCAGGTCTAGTACACAGCATGGCATACATAATAGACCCTATGGCCGAGGCATAGGGGATGACACTCATCTCTTCTATATCTTCTGCCGTGGTCGGGCATTGAGCCGTGCTCAATTGCACACCTTGCAATACAGGCAAGAACCCCTTCTTGGACTGATCCATACTGAACTTCTTCAATATCTTGTCAAGGTATGTACTCTGTGAAAGACCAATGAGGCGTCTTGATCTATCTCTATAGATCTTGATGCCCAATATATAAGCAGCTTCTCCAAGGTCCTTCATTGAAAAACACTTATTCAAATAGGCCTTTATACATTCCAAGAATTCTATATCATTTCCCATCAATAGTATGTCATCCACATATAATATGAGAAATGCTACAGAGCTCCCACTCAATTTCTTGTAAACACAGGCTTCTCCATAAGTCTGTGTAAACCCAAACGCTTTGATCATCTCATCAGAGCGAATGTTCCAACTCCGAGATGCTTGCACCAGCCCATAGATTGAGCGCTGGAGCTTGCATACTTTGTTAGCAGTCTTAGGATCGACAAAACCTTCCGGCTGCATCATATACAACTCATCCTTAAGGAAGCCGTTAAGGAATGCCGTTTTGACGTCCATCTACCATATCTCATAATCATAGTATGCGGCAATTGCTAACATGATTCGGACGGACTTCAGCTTCGCTACGGGTGAGAAAGTCTCATCGTAGTCAACCCCTTGAACTTGTCGATAACCCATAGCGACAAGTCGAGCTTTGTAGATGGTCACATTACCATCTGCGTTCGTCTTCTTCTTAAAGATCCATTTGTTTTCTATGGCTCGCCGCTCATCGGGCAAGTCAGTCAAAGTCCATACTTTGTTTTCATACATGGATTCTATCTCGGATTTCATGGCTTCTAGCCATTTGTCGGAATCCGGGCCCGCCATCGCTTCTTCATAGTTCGAAGGTTCACCGTTGTCTAACAACATGATTTCCAGGACAGGGTTGTTGTACCACTCTGGTGCGGAACGTGTCCTTGTGGACCTACGAAGTTCAGAAACTTGATCTGAAGCTTCATGATCATCATCATTAACTTCCTCCCCAGTCGGTGTAGGCACCACAGGAACATTTTCCCGCGCTGCGCTACTTTCCGGTTCGGAAGGGGTGACTATCACCTCATCAAGTTCCACTTTCCTCCCACTCAATTCTTTCGAGAGAAACTCCTTCTCCAGAAAGGACCCATTCTTGGCAACGAAGATCTTGCCTTCGGATCTGAGGTAGAAGGTATACCCAATAGTTTCCTTAGGGTATCCTATGAAGACGCATTTTTCCGATTTGGGTTCGAGCTTTTCAGGTTGAAGTTTCTTGACATAAGCATCGCATCCCCAAACTTTTAGAAACGACAGCTTAGGTTTCTTCCCAAACCATAATTCATACGGTGTCGTCTCAACGGATTTCGACGGAGCCCTATTTAAAGTGAATGCGGCAGTCTCTAAAGCATAGCCCCAAAATGAGAGCGGTAAATCGGTAAGAGACATCATAGATCGCACCATATCCAATAGAGTGCGATTACGACGTTCGGACACACCATTTCTCTGAGGTGTTCCAGGCGGCGTGAGTTGTGAAACTATTCCACATTTCCTTAAGTGTGTACCAAATTCGTGACTTAAATATTCTCCACCACGATCTGATCGTAAGAATTTTATTTTTCTGTCACGTTGATTCTCAACTTCACTCTGAAATTCCTTGAACTTTTCAAAGGTTTCAGACTTGTGTTTCATTAGGTAGACATACCCATATCTACTTAAGTCATCAGTGAGAGTGAGAACATAACGATATCCTCCGCGAGCCTCAACACTCATTGGACCGCACACATCGGTATGTATGATTTCCAATAAGTTGGTTGCTCGCTCCATTGTTCCGGAGAACGGAGTCTTGGTCATCTTACCCATGAGGCATGGTTCGCACGTGTCAAATGATTCGTAATCAAGAGACTCCAAAAGTCCATCTGCATGGAGCTTCTTCATGCGCTTGACACCAATGTGACCAAGGCGGCAGTGCCACAAGTATGTGGGACTATCGTTATCAACTTTACATATTTTGGTATTCACACTATGAACATGTGTAACATCACGTTCGAGATTCATCAAAAATAAACCATTGACCAGCGGGGCATGACCATAAAACATATCTCTCAAATAAATAGAACAACCATTATTCTCGGATTTAAATGAGCAGCCATCTCGAATTAAACAAGATCCAGATACAATGTTCATGCTCAAAGCTGGCACTAAATAACAATTATTGAGGTTTAAAACTAGTCCCGTGGGTAGATGCAGAGGTAGCGTGCCGACGGCGATCACATCGACCTTGGAACCATTCCCGACACGCATCGTCACCTCGTCCTTCGCCAGTCTCCGTTTATTCCGTAGTTCCTGCTTTGATTTACAAATATGAGCAACCGCACCGGTATCAAATACCCAGGAGCTACTACGAGTACTGGTAAGGTACACATCAATTACATGTATATCACATATACCTTTGGTGTTGCCGGCCTTCTTCTTGTCCGCTAAGTATTTGGGGCAGTTCCGCTTCCAGTGACCACTTCCCTTGCAATAAAAGCACTCAGTCCCGGGCTTGGGTCCATTCTTTGACTTTTTCCCAGTAACTGGTTTACCGGGCGCGGCAACTCCCTTGCCGTCCTTCTTGAAGTTCTTCTTACCCTTGCCCTTCTTGAACTTGGTGGTTTTATTCACCATCAACACTTGATGTTCTTTTCTAATCTCCCCTTCCGCTGATTTCAGCATTGAATGTACCTCGGGAATGGTCTTTTCCATCCCCTGCATATTGTAGTTCATCACAAAGCTCTTGTAGCTCGGTGGAAGCGACTGAAGGATTCTGTCAATGACCGCGTCATCCGGGAGATTAACTCCCAGCTGAGACAAGCGGTTGTGTAACCCAGACATTCTGAGTATGTGCTCACTAACAGAATTGTTCTCCTCCATTTTACAGCTGAAGAACTTGTCGGAGACATCATATCTCTCGACCCGGGCATGAGCTTGAAAAACCAGTTTCAGCTCCTCGAACATCTCATATGCTCCATGTTTCTCAAAACGCTTTTGGAGACCCGGCTCTAAGCTGTAAAGCATGCCGCACTGAACGAGGGAGTAATCATCAGCACGTGATTGCCAAGCGTTCATAACGTCTTGGTTCTGTGGGATTGGTGCATCACCTAGCGGTGCTTCTAAGACATAATCTTTCTTGGCTACTATAAGGATGAGCCTCAGGTTCCGGACCCAGTCCGTATAGTTGCTGCCATCATCTTTCAGCTTGGTTTTCTCTAGGAACGCGTTGAAATTGAGGACAACGTTGGCCATTTGATCTACAAGACATAGTGTAAAGATTTTAGACTAAGTTCATGACAATTGAGTTCATCTAATCAAATTATTTAATGAACTCCCACTCAGATAGACATCCCTCTCGTCATCTAAGTGAAACATGATCCGAGTTTAACTAGGCCGTGTCCGATCATCACGTGAGACGAACTAGTCAAAATCGGTGAACATCTCCATGTTGATCGTATCTTCTATACGACTCATGCTCGACCTTTCGGTCCTCCGTGTTCCGAGGCCATGTCTGTACATGCTAGGCTCGTCAAGTCAACCTAAGTGTATTGCGTGTGTTCCGAGGCCATGTCTGTACATGCTAGGCTCGTCAACACCCGTTGTATTCGAACGTTAGAATCTATCACACCCGATCATCACGTGGTGCTTCGAAACAACGAACCTTCGCAACGGTGCACAGTTAGGGTGAACACTTCCTTGAAATTATTATAAGGGATCATCTTACTTACTACCGTCGTTCTAAGAAAATAAGATGCAAAAACATGATAAACATCACATGCAATCAAATAGTGACATGATATGGCCAATATCATTATGCTCCTTTGATCTCCATCTTCGGGGCACCATGATCATCTTCGTCACCGGCATGACACCATGATCTCCATCATCATGATCTCCATCATTGTGTCTTCATGAAGTCGTCACGCCAACGATTACTTCTACTTCTATGGCTAACCGTTTAGCAACAAAGTAAAGTAATTTACATGGCGTTATTCAATGACACGCAGGTCATGCAAAATAATAAAGACAACTCCTATGGCTCCTGTCGGTTGTCATACTCATCGACATGCAAGTCGTGATTCCTATTACAAGAATATGATCAATCTCATACATCACATATATAATTCATCACATCTTATGGCCATATCACATCTCATAGCACTTGCTACAAAAACAAGTTAGACGTCCTCTAATTGTTGTTGCAAGTTTTTACGTGGTTTGTAGGTTTCTAGCAAGAACGTTTTCTTACCTACGTATGAACACAACGTGATTTGCCAATTTCTATTTACCCTTCATAAGGACCCTTTTCATCGAATCCGTTCCGACTAAAGTAGGAGAGACAGACACCCGCTAGCCACCTTATGCAACTAGTGCATGTCAGTAGGTGGAACCTGTCTCACGTAAGCGTATGTGTAAGGGCGGTCCGGGCCGCTTCATCCTACAATGCCGCCGAAACAAGAAACGACTAGTAGCGGCAAGAAGAATTGGCAACATCAACGCCCACAACTTCTTTGTGTTCTACTCGTGCATAGTAACTACGCATAGGCCTGGCTCATGATGCCACTGTTGGGAATCGTAGCATAATTTTAAAATTTTCCTACGCTCACCAAGATGCATCTATGGAGTGTACTAGCAACGAGGGGAAAGGAGTGCATCTACATACCCTTGTAGATCGCGAGCGGAAGCGTTCCAATGAACGTGGATGACGGAGTCGTACTCGCCGTGATCCAAATCACCGGTGACCGAGTGCCGAACGGACGGCACCTCCGCGTTCAACACACGTACGGTGCAGCGACGTCTCCTCCTTCTTGATCCAGAAAGGGGGAAGGAGAGGTTGATGGAGATCCAGCAGCACGACGGCGTGGTGGTGGATGTAGCGGGTCTCCGGCAGGGCTTCGCCGAGCTTCTGCGAGAGAGAGAGAGAGGTGTTGCAGGGGAGGAGGGAGGCGCCCAAGGCTGTAGGGTGCTGCCCTCCCTCCCCCCCTTTATATAGGCCCCCTGGAGGGGCGCCGCCCAGGGAGATGGGATCTCCAAGGGGGGGGCGGCCAAAGGGGGGAAGGGGTGCCTTGCCCCCCAAGGCAAGGGGGAAGCTCCCCCCCCAGGGTTCCCAACCCTAGGCGCATGGGGGGAGGCCCAAGGGGGGCGCCCCAGCCCACTAAGGGCTGGTTCCCTTCCACTTTCAGCCCACGGGGCCCTCCGGGATAGGTGGCCCCACCCGGTGGACCCCCGGGACCCTTCCGGTGGTCCCGGTACAATACCGGTAACCCCCGAAACTTTCCCGGTGGCCGAAACTGGACTTCATATATATAATTCTTCACCTCCGGACCATTCCGGAACCTCTCGTGACGTCCGGGATCTCATCCGGGACTCCGAACAACTTTCGCGTTTCCGCATACATATATCTCTACAACCCTAGCGTCACCGAACCTTAAGTGTGTAGACCCTACGGGTTTGGGAGACATGCAGACATGACCGAGACGCCTCTCCGGTCAATAACCAACAGCGGGATCTAGATACCCATGTTGGCTCCCACATGTTCCACGATGATCTCATCGGATGAACCACGGTGTCAAGGATTCAATCAATCCGTATGCAATTCCCTTTGTCAATCGGTATGTTACTTGCCCGAGATTCGATCGTCGGTATCCCAATACCTTGTTCAATCTCGTTACCGGCAAGTCTCTTTACTCGTACCGCAATGCATGATCCCGTGACTAACGCCTTAGTCACATTGAGCTCATTATGATGATGCATTACCGAGTGGGCCCAGAGATACCTCTCCGTCACACGGAGTGACAAATCCCAGTCTCGATCCATGCCAACCCAACAGACACTTTCGGAGATACCCGTAGTGCACCTTTATAGTCACCCAGTTACGTTGTGACGTTTGGCACACCCAAAGCACTCCTACGGTATCCGGGAGTTGCACGATCTCATGGTCTAAGGAAAAGATACTTGACATTGGAAAAGCTCTAGCAAGCGAAACTACACGATCTTTTATGCTATGCTTAGGATTGGGTCTTGTCCATCACATCATTCTCCTAATGATGTGATCCCGTTATCAATGACATCCAATGTCCATAGTCAAGAAACCATGACTATCTTTTGATCAACGAGCTAGTCAATTAGAGGCTTACTAGGGACACGTTGTGGTCTATGTATTCACACATGTATTACGATTTCCGGACAATACAATTATAGCATGAATAATAGACTATTATCATGAACAAAGAAATATAATAATAACCATTTATTATTGCCTCTAGGGCATATTTCCAACAATAAGTTCATTCTTATCATTAGGAACAACAGTAATACCTCCCTTTTTAGGGACAAAATGAACGGGACTTACCCATCTACTGTCAGCTATAGGATAGATTATACCTTCTTCCAGAAGCTTCAGTATTTCTGTTCTTACCACTTCTTTCATTTTAGGATTTAAACGCCGTTGGTGATCAACAACGGGTTTAGCATCAGGTTCCATATTAATTTTGTGCTGACAGAGAGTGGGACTAATGCCCTTTAAATCATCAAGAGTATATCCAATGACAGCTCGGTGCTTCTTCAGAACCTTCAATAATCTTTCTTCTTCATGTTCTGAAAGGTTAGCACTAATAGTAACAGGATATATCTTTTTCTCATCAAGATAAGCATATTTTAAAATGTCTGGCAGTTGTTTTAATTCAAACACAGGATCACCTTTAGGTGGAGGAGGACCTCCTAGAGTTTCAATAGGCAAATTGTGTTTAAGCTGAGGTCGTTGTTCGAAGAATTTTTTATCTATTTCATTTCTTTCATGCAGATGCATATCATTTTCATGGTCTAGCAAATATTGTTCTAGTGGATTAGTAGGAGGCACGACAATAGAAGCAAGACCAATTATTTCATCCTTTCTAGGCAATTCTTTCTTATGATGCTTCCTACTAAACTTAGAAAAATTAAACTCATGAGACTCATCACCAAAACTAACACCGACCGTTTGTTTCTCACAATCTATTTTAGCATTAACGGTGTTCAAGAAAGGTTCACCAAAGATAATGGGGAAAAAGTCATCTTGTGGGGAACCAAGAACAAGAAAATCAGTAGGATATTTTATTTTCCCACACAAGACTTCAACATCTCTAACAATCCTAAGTGGTGTGATGGTGTCTCTATTAGAAAGTTTAATATAACATCTATGTCTTCTATTTCAGCAGGTGCTATATCATTCATAATTTCTTGATATAAGGTAAAAGGAATAGCACTCACGCTAGCACCTAAGTCAATAAACCATGATAACATTGATTCCCCTATTTTGACCGAGACAATAGGCATGCCAACAATGGGTCTATGTTTATCTTTTTCATCGGGTTTGGCAATTCTAGCAGCTTCATCACAGAAGTAAATAACATGCCCATCTATATTTTCTAATAGGAGATCTTTAACCATAGCAACACTAGGTTCTACCTTGATTTGTTCAGCAGGTTTGGGTGTTTTAATATAGCTTTTATTGACCACAGTTGAAACTCTAGCATGTTCCTTAATCCTAACAGGGAAAGGTGGTTTTCAATATAAGCAGTAGGAACAACTGGATCAACATTATAGATAATAGTTTCATCTTAAGCTATTACCGGTTCCTTAATTTCTTCTTTAATATGTGTGTGATATTTAAACCACTTCTCCTTAGGGAGATCAACATGAGTAGCAAATGATTCAAAAAAGGAGGCTACTATCTCAGAGTCAAGTCCATATTTAGTGCTAAACTTTTGAAAAGCATCGGTATTCATAAAAGATTTAACACAATCATACTTAAGCTTAATACCTGACTCCTTACCTTCGCCGAGTTCCCAATCTTCAGAGTTGCGTTTAATTCTTTCTAAATAATCACACCTGAATTCAGTAGTCTTCTTCATAAAAGAACCAGTACAAGAAGTATCAAGCATGGATTGATCATCACGAGAAAGCCGAGCATAAAAATTCTGAATAATAATTTCTCTTGAGAGCTCATGATTGGGGCATGAATATAACATTGACTTAAGCCTCCCCCAAGCTAGAGCGATACTTTCTCCTTCACGAGGCCAAAAATTATATATATAATTTCGATCATGATGTACTAGATGCATAAGATAATTTTTTTGGTGAAATTCCAATTTCAATCGATTCCAATTCCAAGATCCAATATCATCGCATAGCCTATATCATGACAATGCTTTTCCCTTCAAAGATAAAGGGAAAACCTTCTTCTTAGCTTCATCTCCGGTTAAACCTGCAAGCTTAAATAATCCACAAATTTCATCCACATATATCAAGTGCATATTAGGATGTTCGGTTCCATCTCCTACATAAGGATTAGCTAGCAGTTGTTCTATCATACCCGAAGGAATTTCATAACCAATATTTTCAGTAGGTGCAGTAGGTTGAGGGGTAACTAATTGTGGTTCCGGTCGAGGTGAAGATACCCCGAACAAACCCCTCAAAGAATTGCTTTCCATAGTAACAAGTGACAATAAATTTCAGCACGTAGTAATAAATTTTCCTTACCAATTTCCACTTACCAAGAGCACTTCACTCCCCGGCAACGGCGCCAGAAAAGAGCCTTGATGACCCACAAGTATAAGGGATCGATCGTAGTCCTTTTGATAAGTAAGAGTGTCGAACCCAACGAGGAGCAGAAGGAAATGACAAGTAGTTTTCAGTAAGTAATGTCTGCAAGCACCGAAATTGTAAGTAGCGAGTAGTTTGATAGCAAGATAATTTGTAACGAGCAAGTAACAGTAAGGGTAACAAAAGTGCAGCAAGGTAGCTCAATCATTTTGAGGCAAAGTACAGGCCAAAACAGTCTCTTATGACAAGCAAAGTGTTCTTGAGGGTAAACGGGAATTTCATCTAGTCACTTTCATCATGTTGGTTTGATTCGTGTTTGCTACTTTGATAATTTGATATATGTGTGGACCGGTGCTTAGGTGCTGTTCTTACTTGAAAAAATCTCCTACTTATGATTAACCCCCTCGCAAGCATCTGCAACTACGAGAAAAGTGTTAAGAATAAATCTAACCATATCATTAAACTTTTGGATCTAAATCAGCCCCTTACGAAGTAGCGCATAAATTAGGGTTTAAGCTTTTGTCACTCTCGCAACACATCATCTAATAACTACTCCACAATGCATTCCCTTAGGCCCAAGTATGGTGAAGTGTCATTTAGTCGACGTTCACATGACACCACTAAGGGAATCACAACATACATACCATCAAAATATCGAACACATATCAAGTTTACATGATTACTTGCAACAAGATTTCTCTCGTGACCACAAGAACCAAAGTAACTACTCACAAATGATAATCATGCTCATGATCAGAGGGGTATTAAATAGCATAATGGATCTGAACATATGACCTTCCACCAAATAAACCATATAGTAATCAACTACAAGATGTAATGAACACTACTAGTCACCCACAAGCACCAATCTAAGGTTCCGGTACAAAGATTGAACACAAGAGATGAACTAGGGTTTGAGAAGAGATGGTGTTGTTTAATATGTTGATGGACATTTCCCTCCCCAAGATGGGAGAGTTGTTGGTGATGATGATGACGATGATTTCCCCCTCTGGGAGGGAAAAGTTCCCTCGGCGGAATCGCTCCGCCGAAGGGCAAAAGTGCTCCTGCCAAAGTTCTGCCTCGAGACGGCGGCGCTTCATCCAGAAAGTCCTCTCCTGATTTTTTTTCAAAATGACTTATATACAAGAAGATGGGCACCAGAGGTGGTTCGAGGAGGGCACAACCCACCAGGGCGCGCCTGGGCTCCCTATCGCGCCCAGGTGGGTTGTGCCCACCTAGTGGGCCCTCTCTGGTGGTTATTTGCTCAAATAATTCTTATTTATTTCATAAAAAATCTCCGTGAAATTTCAGCTCATTTGGAGTTGTGTAGAATAGGTGGCCCGACGTAGCTTTTTCAGGTCCAGAATTCCAGCTGCCGGTATTCTCCCTCTTTGTGTGAACCTTGCATATTATGAGATAAAAATCATTAGAATTACTCCAAAAAGCATTATTATGCATACAAACATTATAAATAGCAGTAGGAAAACATGATGCAAAATGGACGTATCAGGCGGTGGTGGTCGGGACAGTGATGTCTACTACACAACCTTCTTCTTGTAGACGTTGTTGGGCCTGCAAGTGCACAGGTTTGTAGGACAGTAGAAAATTTCCCTCAAGTGGATGACCTAACGTTTATCAATCCGTGGGAGGCATAGGATGAAGGTGGTCTCTCTCAAACAACCCTGCAACCAAATAACAAAGAGTCTCTTGTGTCCCCAACACACCCAATACAATGGTAAATTGTATAGGTGCACTAGTTCGGCGAAGAGATGGTGATACAAGTGCAATATGGATGGTAGATATAGGTTTTTGTAATCTGAAAATATAAAAACAGCAAGATAACTAATAATAAAAGTGAGCGTAAACGGTATTGCAATGCTAGGAAACAAGGCCTAGGATTCATACTTTCACTAGTGCAAGTTCTCTCAACAATAATAACATAGATAGATCATATAACAATCTCTCAACATGCAACAAAGAGTCACTCCAAAGCCACTAATAGCGGAGAACAAACGAAGAGATTATGGTAGGGTACGAAACCACCTCAAAGTTATTCTTTCGGATCAATCTATTCAAGAGTTCGTACTAGAATAACACCTTAAGACACAAATCAACCAAAACCCTAATGTCACCTAGATACTCCATTGTCACCTCAAGTAACCGTGGGCATGATTATACGATATGCATCACACAATCTCAGTTTCATCTATTCAACCAATACAAAGTACTTCAAAGAGTGCCCCAAAGTTTCTACCGGAGAGTCAAGACGAAAACGTGTGCCAACCCCTATGCATAGGTTCATGGGCGGAACCCGCAAGTTGGTCACCAAAACATACATCAAGTGGCACGTGATATCCCATTGTCACCACAGATAAACACGGCAAGACATACATCTAGTGTTCTCAAATCATTAAAAGACTCAATCCGATAAGATAACTTCAAAGGAAAAACTCAATCCATTACAAGAGAGTAGAGGGGGAGAAACATCGTAAGATCCAACTATAATAGCAAAGCCCGTGATACATCAAGATCGTGCGAAGTCAAGAACACGAGAGAGAGAGAGATCAAACACATAGCTACTGGTACATACCCTCAGCCCCGAGGGTGAACTACTCCCTCCTCGTCATGGAGAGCGCCGGGATGATAAAGATGGCCACCGGTGATGGGTTCCCCCTCCGGCAGGGTGCCGGAACGGGCTCCCGAGAGGTTTTCGGTGGCTACAGAGGCTTGAGGCGGCGGAACTCCAGATCTATCTTCTGTTTCGATGTTTTTAGGGTACGTAGGCTTATATAGGCTAAAGAAGTCGGTCGGGGGAGCCTCGAGGGGCCCACGAGAGGGTAGGGCGCGCCCAGGGGGGTGGGCGCGCTCCCCTGTCTCGTGGCTCCCTCGATACTCCCCTGGCTTGTACTCCAAGTCTATCGGGTAGCTTTCCTTCCAAAAATAACTTCTCCAGAAGGTTTCATTCCGTTTCGACTCCGTTTGATATTCCTTTTCTTCGAAATACTGAAACAGGCAATAAAACGGCAATATGGGCTGGGCTTCCGGTTAATAGGTTAGTCCCAAAAATAATATAAAAGTGTATAATAAAGCCCATAAACATCCAAAAGGGGTAATATAATAGCATGGAACAATCAAAATTATAGATACGTTGGAGACGTATCAGACAGCGTCTACCACCAGGCGGATCGGTGCTCGAGGCACGAACTTGGCTGGTATATACAGATTGCTCGATGATAGCCATCAGCAGTCACTGGATCATGTGACCTCTGATCCACTAGGATTGGAGGGGATTACAGGTGTGGGCACCCCTACGATGGTGGTGCCGACCCTGGCCCAGTGGCTGATGCCGGGCTTTTTTGCTGTGGCTTGAGCACTATGAAGCGGGTAGTTGGCGATGTCTCATGGCTTGGATGCTGAGGTGGCGACCCTGGAAGGCGGTCTTCATGGGTGGCTCTCCGGCGGGCACCATGGCGATAGTGGCGACTATGTCTCTTGGTCGTGTGGGTGACGGGAGGTATAGTGGCGGGTGGCTTGAGCACGCTCTGTCTTTGATAGTGGCGGCGCCCCAATCTGGATCTAGGGTTCTGGACTCGCCGCGCTTCTCCTAAAGACCTCGTGGTGACACGGGGGAGCTATCCAGTGAAAGCTCCGCACTTTGTCGCCGCCGTAGGCGACACTCGCGGGCGGCGCTTTCTTCCTGAAGACGTCGTCGTGGTGCTCCTCTCCGTGTCTGGGTCCATGTGAGAACCTTTGTCCATTTGGACTCGACAACGACGACGCTTTGCGCCGTTCTCCCTCCTGGGGGCGTTGTCGTGGAGGTTAGGTGTATTAGGGCATAACACAACATTGGTCTCAGAGCTTCCTGTGTTTTGCATGTTCAGTATTTTTAGGGATTGGCTTTGCAAGAAGGATATCTCATCATCTTGTATCGTTCGACCGTGTACTCTGTTCGGTTGTTGCTTTATATATAAAGTGGGGCGAAAGCCTGTTTCGAGCAATACATATCCTTATGAGTATTGGTATAAAGGGTTTGTATTTTTTTAAATATTTTTTAGGGTCATAAAAGGGTTTGATATTGTTCTATGGTCATGCAAACCCCGACCTGCGGTAGTGCCACCTTAGGCCTTGTACAATACTACTCTAGGTGTTTAGAAAGATGCTTAGACAAATAAACCGGTTTTTTCCGATCTTGTTCCCGCAATTCTAGCTTCTTTCCATGCGAGAGAGATATGCGGCAATGCATGAATAAATGCCACGTAATTAGCATTACTAACTGGTTTTAGTTTGGTAACTCCCCATTCGACGATCGTGCGATTCCCTTCTTCTACCTCTTGTCGTACGTGTACGTGGACATGGACGGCGACGCGAAGGAGCCGAGCGTCGTCCACGAGCTGGTGCCACTTCCTCTACTCTTCTTCTATCTCTTGCAGAGGAAACCAGCGCCGGCGGCGGCGGCAGTTCTCGGTCCGCTCGGTCGGACCGAGCTAAATCCGGATCGGAACGGCAGTGTTATCGGTCCCAAACGGGCCACCCCTGCCCTATATATATCCGGCCGACCCGGCCGAACCGCCGCATCAATCGCAGTCGCATCATGCCGCCCAACAAGGTCCAGCCGCGGGGTCCCGGCCGCAGGGGGCTCTTCTCCTGCCTCTACAGCGGCGATCGCGACGAACCCCATAACTACAACTTCAAGGCCGCCGGCGGCGAGTGCGACGGCCCCCCTGACTTCAGCTTAAAGGCCGACCTCCTCGACCTCATCCCCGACTTCTACGAGGAGGCGTTCGACCGGCTACCCGTCGACGACATGCCGGACGCCGTCGCCGACAAACTATACGAAACCATGCGCGACGGCGGCCTCTCCCTCGGCTTCCTGGACCCCGTCTCCAACATCATCCTCAACACCCTCGGCCTCTTCCCGCGCGACCACTTCCGGCCAAGGGAGGAGCCGCCCGCCAAGAGGACCAGGAGGTCCAAGAGGCTGGCCGGCACGGCACAGAAAAGGGATACCTGGTCGTCCGGTAGTACCATTGGGCCGTCCTGCCGCAGGGTTACCTGGCGCAGAGTTGCTCAGAAGTCCTGCCAGGCTCTCGTCAGGTTCATGACGAGCTACTTCGGATGCATCACCGAAGAACAGGCCACCCGCTACCTCCACTGGGCGGGCGCCGACCTCGCCCGCGCCGTCTTGCTCGTCGAGCACGATCTGTACGCTGCGGAGCTCGCGCTCCCCGACCCTGCCTCTGAGAGGACTCAGGCCGCGCTCAGGTGTGCCGTGATCCACGTGTGCCATTCCGCGCCTGACGTCCTCGTGCGGCTCCAAGCGTCGCCCTTGCCACTTCAACGGCTTCTCGCCGCCGCCCCTTTCCTAAAGTCGGGAGGGCCGAAGCTCACCGTTGACGATGTCAATACCATCATGGATCTGCTGCGGTATCAGGATGGCGGTCCCCTCGACCTCCAGGTGAACTTGCTGCCAGGCGGGAGGGGGGTAGTCGTCTACTACCGGAACCTCAAGCCCGATGAAGGAACTTTTGAGGTTTCCAAAAGCACGAGCTCCATGGATGGCTTCGACATGGTCACCATCAACGTCGAGCGGCATGGCGACCATTTTGCGTCCTTGCGGTCTCGTGAAAACAAGAGATCCATGATATCAGCATGTCTCGCAAAGGCCGTGAAAACCTCTCAAAGGCTGGGTTATTGGACAACTGTGGCGGCGATGCCTGCGAGTACACCCAGTCTCTCAAGATGAGGCTCCACGCCATGATCCACACCTTCTATCTCAAAGTCTTCACCATGCTACCCGCCACACGGCTCAGGCTTATCCGTGACATCCTGTTCGCCGGCCACTGCTATGGCCCCATGGACCCCATCTCCAACATCATCCTCAACTCCATTTGGCACAACATAGTGTGCCCACTCCCGCCCGCGGACACTGAGATCCAGGTGTACGACATCTTCGACACCCTCTCCTTGTTTCGCGTGGAGGTCCGGTCCTTGGAAGGCCTCATTGCCATCGTTCGTGCAAACCTTGAGTCTGGATCATCCATGCAGCGGGTGATAGAGTACCTCTGCTGCGAACAATGTGACTTGTCCAAGGAGACACACACACTACAACAATTTGTTGCCGCAGCCGCAGCGGGTCGACATCCACAACCCGCTGCACTAGGATCATTCCTCACGTCCCTGACACCCGGCGTGCTGCTTGACCTACAATACTTGCTGACCACTGGTACCAATGGTGTGATATCACGTGAATCTCTCGATCAAATAGAGCGCATTCTCTAAGACATCGCACCACCGTTGGCTCCCGAACCTCGCAATGTGGAAGCCCAACTTTGCACGGAGGCTAAGGAGATTCTTCTAGAAAAGAGGTCATGGTATAGGAAGATGAAGTTATACATTCGCTCTGGGGTCGCACAAGCGCTGCAAAAATATGCATCGGAGCATCCTCGGGTACATCAACCTGGCTTTAATTTGTTTGTGTTCATCGTTATTTAGTTGGTACATACGTAGTAGATATATATTCCATACATTTCTGTATCAATTGACCTTTGTTGCTGCTTGTTTTAGGAACCAAAGTATGTAACGAGTGTTATCTGTGGCGTGGAGTCCGCTTCGGAATCCTTGGGCAGGGAATGCTACCACGTTAACTTTGTGGCTGCTCCCGAATCAGGGGCCCATAACCAGTTTTTCTTCGCCCAAGTCAATTGTTCGTTTCCTTATCAGAAGACAGAACCAAATTTCTGCTGCCCTCTACTCTTCACACACACCAGTAAGTCCCCGTTCCTTGAGCAGCTATATACGCAGGTTTTTGTTTTCGTCCGGTTTTTCATAAATTAACTGGGCAATTCTCTTCTTCTTAATTTAAATCAGGCAAAAGTTTTGCCTCTGTTTAAAAAAACACAGGTTTTGAAAATTAAAGAGGAGAATTTCCACCCTGATTTGTCGAAAAGCCTTATGATTTCTTTTACGACCTTTTCGTCTTTTGATCCTACGATGCTTATTCTTATTTTTCTGCAACCAACGATGCTTGCTTGTTTCGTCCAATCATAGGAAAGGCCATATGCTTTGTCGAAAAGCCTTATGCTTGCTGCGATCATGTTAACTCTCTTGTTGTCCTTGAGTTAATAAAATGGCTTGTGCCCGCAGCTGAGATCATGTTATCTGGCTTAGCTAATTCGGTTTCATGTCTTGTGTACACCTCTGAATCTTGCTATACAACATTTAGGCCATGTTATCGATCAATATAACTTGAATATATGTAGCAATTCCGATATAAATTAAAACATTTGTGTGTTCTTGCAGCTTTGCTGCTGATCGCTTGCTGAAAATTTCAGCATCTTAAGATGTTTTTCAGATACACTTCCTCTAGTAACCTTTATTGTGTCAAGCATGGTTGCTTAAAACTGTCACTGTTTTGTGGTGTGGTCAGTGGAACCAATGCAAAATACACATGGTTTACCAAACATTTCACTTGGAAGAATTACTGCCGGAGCTGTTTTCTTGTGACTGATACATAATCAATTCTGGTTTTGGTGACAGGCCGTTGCTTCTATGGAAAGGGATCCGCGAGGAAGATTGTGTATCCAGATTCAGCAGACTATTTTGAGTGTGATGGTGATATTACTAACGGTGGAACAATGAACACAGATGGAATGCTAGACACAGATTTCATCTTCGATTTTAGGAGAGCCATGCAGTTTGCAGATGATCTGAGAATGTACGGTGAACAACAGAAGTTGCCGGAGTGTGATGAGTATTAATTTCAACAGCAAGAGCACTTAGTATTATTATGCTTGTAAATACTTCTGTATTCCATCTTGTATTTAATCATGGGCACAAATAACCTTCATTTTTCTCTTGTTCGGTGGAGGTTCAGTTTATTTGTTCCCATATCTGTAAGAGTTGACATGCAAGTACACAACATCACAGTTCTCAGATGTGAAGTTGAAAGTCTTAGAACAACTCTAGCAGATCAGCCGTATTCACGGCCTCCAAAACTCAAACTCGCCAAACATACAGGCTGTGTGTAAACTCAAAGTTGCCAAACATGCAACCTTCATAAATTTCTCTTTCCCATTTCTCCTGTATCTGTGCACTCTAATCGATCCTGAGTTTCACACATATATAAGCCGAGCTTGTCGTTGTTAAACATCACACACACTTGACCAGCAGTTCAAACCAAATGGACAGGTTCAAGATTCAAATTCAAATTTAAACATAATATAAACTTCAGGCAAAAGCAATGCTCGTAGGCTTCAAATGCGTGAACAAAAGATGAATCATAATGCACACATTCAGAAAATCACATGTCGTCAAGAGCACTGCATCCTCCCATGTGTGCATCGCCCCATCCTCCTGTGCACTGGCAACTCCATGGCATCCTAGAAGTCACGATCTCTGCTCGACTCATCGCCTCCCCAAATCTTCTTGATGTTTCATACATGGAATTTCTAACATCATGAGCTAGTTCTTTGCAGCCATCTTCTCTTGCATCAATTGATTGTCTTCAATAAGTTGAAGCCTATGTGCATCCATCTCGCATTTTACTTTCATTAATTTGTTCCCATCGTTCCATCTTCTCTTGTAGCCTCCTCTTCCCCAACTCCAGCTTCTCTTGTTTGCTCTTCTCCGCAATTCCTTCCTTGAATTTTCATCTCTGCAATCTTGTACTTATCAGCCCCCACATCTCTTTATATCTTGAGCATCTCCTTCGATCTCTTTGTCCGGCACCCCATGCTTGATCCAGGTGTAGGACTCCTAGGCATCCACTCGTCATCATCATCATCACCACCACCACCGGTGCCGTCATCAAACTCAAGAGAGAAAGAAGTGTTTTGGAGGAGCCTCCCTATTTCTCACCTTCTACTTCTCATTACTCTCGAAGAATGTCCAACAATACAGGAGGACACATGATTTTCCCTTCTCCTTGGGCTTTTTCTTGTACCCTTCTTTGGCTTTTTCTTGTACCTTGAGCT
The DNA here is from genome assembly GCF_002575655.3 of Aegilops tauschii subsp. strangulata. Taxonomy (NCBI): domain Eukaryota; kingdom Viridiplantae; phylum Streptophyta; class Magnoliopsida; order Poales; family Poaceae; genus Aegilops; species Aegilops tauschii. The sequence continues at coordinate 9,943,036 of NC_053039.3, forward strand.
ATCCAATCCTACAACATATAAATGTGCAATAATTTAATGTTCAATGTTATATGCAAATATGATGTTGAAAAAGACAGGAGTGCTCATGTAGTAATTAATGGTGGCACCACGGGAAGGCATGTGGGTCACTTGCTCCAAAAAAAATCTCCTTTTTTCGAAAAGGAGGATGACCCCCGGCCTCTGCATCTGGGCGACCTCCATCTGTTCAATGTTATACTTTGTAAGGTCCTCGAGAATAATCAATAAAACATTCCGCCATCAGCCACCACGACGCCAAACGACGACCTCCACCTACGCGAGCCTTGGCATGTCCTCCGCCATTGACGCCACCACGACGCCAGCCGACGACCTCCACCTACGCGAGTCCATCTCCAAGCAACGGACGTAAATCCATGCTAGGAAAGGGCCGCACCACCACCGGCGCCAACCACCCACAAGCGCCACCCAATCCCAAGGTTCCCAAAGCGGCGCCTTCAGGAAAGGAACGGCGCCGCGAGCGCTGCCGCCGACGAACAGAGTTAGGGCTTTCGCCCGGGAGACCTAGGGGATGGTGAAGTGAGGAGATCAGTCCATACCGACGCTTCCAAGGAGGGAAACAGTGCCCTCAGGTGTCGCCATCGGCGCGGCCAGTCATGGCTGGCCAGGGATTTCGCCCGAACTAGATCTCCGTCACCAGCAACACCTCCTGTACAGAACCGGCGACCAAGAGGAAGCGCGGCCCGACCAGGCTGGCCCACACGCCGAACGGGGGAGGAAGGAAGGCGCCAGAATGCGCACACCGACCACCGCAGATGCCGCCGCCGGCCGCCAACGACCACTGGATCCCGCCGCCCGCGCGGTCGGGACACCGGATCCATCACCTGCACGGCTGTTAGCCGGCCGTGCCTTGCCAATGGAGCCGCCGCTCCAGATCCGGGGTTCCCCACACAGGAGCAGGGCGACCGAGGCCCCGCCGCCACCATCCTTGGCGCCCCGGGCTTGCCCGGTGGCTGCCTCAGGTGGCGGCGAGGGAGGGAGGAGGGGAGGGGTGAGGAGGAGGGGCGGCTAGGGTTGGGAGGAGCAATCGGGTCTCGGATGCTGTGGCGAGCGGGGCCAACGTCATGGGAAGAGAGGTCGCAAAAAAAAACCTCCTAATGCTTGCGGACGGCGAGGACGTGCCCAGAGGTAGATCACGCTGTTGCGGACGGCGAAGACGTGCACGGAGATAGATCACGCCATTGCGGACGGCAACGGCATCCGCATAGGCCACATCACGATGACGACGTGCATGGAGGCCAGATGATGTACGACGGCGACTCCAACGACGTCCACGGCGGCCAGATCCGGGGTGAAGACGGGGAGGAAACTGAGGTGGTCCGACGTGGGTCGCTTTACATCGCAGCGGCGGCCGTAACGTACGGTGGGATAGGGCGGCGATTGGCCAGACGGGGCGGCATTGGAACGGGCCGCGTGATCGCTGCTAGGTCGTGGGGTCTATTTTTTTCGCGCGAGCGGCGCGGTGTAGACGCCAGTCGGCCATATCGGTTCGAGCCGTTCGCTCGGCTCTATACGTGTATGCGGACGCCGCACACTGCGCGGGTATACGTTAAGCACCCTATGCCCAAAATGCCTTTATACATTAAGCGGGGAAGGGGTGTAGTGAAGCAGACCTCTAACTGTATTTATATGCTTATTAACAAAATGCACATATCTTGGCGGGTGGTGTCGGCAAGGAATATGGGCCAGCGACTTGAGGCTCTGAATCGCGGCCCATACATATCAGACGCGCGCGTGTGTTCTGCTGTTAACGCTACAGCCGCATGCCATATACGTACGTAACGTACCCAACGATCGTCATCTTCCTCCCACAGACCCCGACGGCCACCGAACCGAGTCAGCAACCCTAGATCGATCCTGCCGCCGGCTGAATCGCCGCCTCAATCAATCGCAGTCGCAGCAGACGTGATGCCGCCCAAAGTCCAGTCGCCCGGTCCTGACCGCAGGGGGCTCTTTTCCTGCCTGTACAGCGGCAATTGCGACGAACCCCCTAGCTTCTGTTTCAAACGTGATCTCCTCGCGTCCATCCCCGACTTATACGAGGAGGCGTACGACCGGCTGCCCGTCGACGACATGACAGCCGAAGCCGCCGACCAACTGATCTCATCCATGGGCAAATACGGCCTCTGCCTCGGCCTCATGGACCCCGTCACTAACATCATCCTCAACACCATCTCCCACCTCCCTCGGGACTTCCAGGCAAACCCACCGCCTTCGCACGGCTGTAAGAGGAGGAGGAGGTCCAAGAGGTTGGCTGGCGCAGCGCGGCCCAGGGATAGTTGGTCCAGTACCATTGGGCTAACCTTCCCTAGGGATACCTGGCCCAGAGATGCCGCGCCATCCTATCTAGCTCTACGTAGATTTATGGTCAGATACTTCGGATGCCTCAGTGCAGAACAGGCCACCCGGTACCTCCACTGGGCGGGCGCCGACCTCGCCCTCGCTGTTCTGCTTGTCGAGCACGATCTTTACGCTGCTGAGCTTGAGCTCCCCGACCCCGCCTCCAAAAGGACACAAGCTTCCCTCATGAGCACTGCAACCTGTGCGTCGCACCCAGCGCCCGACGCCCTGGTGCGGCTCCACACGACGCCCCTTCCCCTACAGAGGCTCCTCGCCACCGCCTCGTTCCTCAGGCCAGGAGGGCCCAAGCTCACTGTCGACGACGTCAACACCCTCGTGGATCTACTGCGGTATCAGGGCAGTGCACACCTCGACCTCCAGGTGAAACAGCTGCCAGCAGGAAGAGAGGTCGTCGTGTATTGCCGAAACCTCAAGCCCAATGAAGGGAAGCTTGAGATTTGCAATAGCACAAGCTCCGTGGATGGATTCGATGTTGTCAGCATCAAGGTCGAGCGTCATGGGGACCTCTTTGCGTCACTACGGTCTGATCCTCAAGACAAGAGGTCCATGATATCAACCTTTTTAGCAAAGGCCGCGAGAACCGCTCGAAGCCGCGGTTTGGTAGAGAGCTGCAGTGGCGATGCATGTGAGTACACCGAGTCTCTTAGGATGAGGCTTCACAGTGCAATCCACGCTTTCTATCTCAAAGTGTTCACCATGTTACCGCCCTCTACGGGGCTCATCCGCGACATATTGTGGGCTGGCCACTGCTATGGCCCCATGGATCCTGTCTCCAACATCATAGTCAACTCTATTTGGCACAACATAGTGTACCTGCTACCCCTGTCCGAAATCAAAGAGCATCACATCATCAACACCCTATCTATGCTTCGCGTGGAGGTTCGTTCCTTGGAAGGCCTCATCACCCTCGTCCGAGGAATCTCCGAGTCTGGCTACTCGACGCAGCAGGTGATGGAGCACGTCTCCCACAAATGTTGTGACATATCTCATGAGACGCACACCTTGCAGCAGTTTGTTGCCGCAGCCACAACCGCTCGACACCCACAGCATGCTGCACTAGGGTCATTCCTCGCATCCCTGACGCCCGATATGTTGAATGACCTACGACGCTTGCTGACCACTGGCACCAATGGTGTGATCCCTCGTGAGTCGATTGGTCAAATAGAGTACTTCCTCCGACAAAAAGTAATGGCGTTGGATCCCGAACCTCCCAAGGTGGCCGAATTATGCGAGGAGGCTAAGGGGACTCTTCTGAGAATGAAGTCATATTATAACAGAATGAGATTACACTTTTGCTCTAGGCTTGAACAACTGCTGCAGAAATATGCCTCTGAGCATCCTTTGATATGTAGCTTTGTTTTTACAACAGTTTTAACATGGACTCTCTTACATCCTCTTTTCACATGAGAGATAAAGAGTATATAATAGATCTGAACCATTGGTTTCACTAAGTGGTGGGTCTGAGTAACTCTTACCTTCTTTACCTCCTAAGTGAAAAGATGAGGTAAGAGGGACCATTTTCAAAAGTTTGCCTTGTTTTTGTTCATCCTTGTTTACTTGGTACATATTCTTTACATCTCACTATCAGCTGCTTCATTTGACCTTGCTGTTGCTTGTTTTAGGAACCACAATATGTGCTAAGTGTTATCTGTGGTGTGGTGGCTGGTTCTGAATCCTTAGACAGGGAGTGCTATCACGTTAATTTTGTGGCTGCTTCCAAATCAGGGATTGCTCGTAACCAACTCTTCTTCGCCGAACTCAATTATTCGTATCCTGGTGAGCAGGAAAAACCAAATTTCTGCTGTCCTCTACCCCTGATATATACTGGTAAGTCCACATTCCTTCCAAGTAGAACTGAAGGGGAAGCTAGTGAGCAGCCATTCAGGTTTAAAACATTAGAGGGAACTGCCCCCGCCCTTGTTTCTGTGTTTCATTGAAGATCTTTTTGATTTCCATTAAGGACTTTTCATCTTTAATTCGTACGATGCTTGTTTGTTTCATCCAACCATAGAGATAAGCTCTCATAAAGAATAACTTATATAGGGGCACCGACTGCACATTCAGTGACGTTTCATTATTCAGTATTATGCTCCTCGAAATTTAATTCGTCCACTATTTTTCCATATATGAGATGATACATCAACTTAACGGCTAGGTATGCACCGATTTTCAACAAACTTGTGAATCGACGACGAGGGCAAATCAGCGTTTATTTGTAATAATTAGTTTATGGAAAATAGCGGCGGGCCTCCAAATCAGCTATAGCGGAGCTATATCAGGCTATTTGTGAAGGCGACTATTTAGCGGTACCCTGCTGAAAAGGCTATAGCGGGCTATAGCGGCCGGCTATTTAAAACTATGAGCAATTCTGACATAAATAAACATTTATGTGCTCTTCTTGCTGTTGATCATGTGTAAAAAAGATTAACATCTTAGGATTATTTTGGGATACAATTTCTCTATGATCCAAAGGGTACTTCTAACTTCTTTTTTTCTTGTCAAGAACTGTTGTTCAGTACTACTGTCATGGTTTTCTATTGCACACCAATGGTCTGGTGAGTGAAACCAACGCAGATAGACATGGTTTGCCAAACATTTCACTTTGAAGAATCGCTGAGCTGTCTTGTTGTAAATTGATAAATAATAAATCAATTTTGGTCTTGGTGACAGGCCGTTGCTACTATGGAAAGGGAACCGCAAGGAAGATTGTGTATCCAGATTCAGCAGACTTTATTAAGAGTAACCATGATATTACCCGCTATGGAACGCGGCACACGGAAGGAATTTTGGACGCGGATTTAATGTTCGATTTTAGGAGCGACGCACAGTTTGCAGAAGATATGAGGAAGTACTGTGAGCGTCAAAAAGAGTTGTCGCGGGAGGGTGATGAGTATTAATTCAAGAGCGGGAGGAACTAGTAATTAGGTCTTGAACCTTATTAAGCCCGATGTAGAAATACTATTCTGTATGAAGATCAAGATTGTTATAATACTTCTGCATTCTGTATTCCATCATGTCCGAACCTTCATTGTTGTCTGCCCAGTATGTGATCAGCTGAAAATTTGATTGGTCGATGGAGGTTCAGTTTATTTATTTTCATCTGTAACAAATTTCTACCAAACTTGTTGGACGTGCGCCTGTCCAAAAAGTAGAACACCCTGGCCAAAACCGGATTTGAAAAAAGTACGTGAACCTCAAAAAAGTTCACAGATTTAAAAAAAGTACATGAATTTGAGTCAGCATCGGTCAAAACCGGGGTGAGTCAACACCGAGATCAGGGACGAACCTTATTCAGTTTCAGTAGTTGAGGGTGCAAGTTGTCTGTTCAGAGTTGACGGACGAAATCTAGAGTCCGTCAAGAATTGAGTGACGAAAGGTATACCTTTTTATCTTTTACCGATTATATAGTGATTCTTTTGATCTGGCAACATGAAAGTTCAGGGCAGTTGTTTGACACGACAAATAATAAAAACAACCTGATTATTATGGTATTATCTCTCTACGCGTCAGGGAAATATTTGAGACTCCCAATCCCAGAAGGAAGAATGAGAAACCGTAATTTTCAGTCTATCATGGAGAGGTTCAGGAAGAGATGTAACGACTGGAATGAACGCTTCATGTCCCAGGCAGTGAAAGAAGTGCATGTGAAGCCGGTTGTGCAAGCATTGCCAACTTATGTTACGGGAGTTTTTAAACTGAACCAAAGCTTTTGTGAGAGTTATGAGAAAATCATAAGGAATTTCTAGTGGGGAGACAAAGATGAGTACCAGAAAGTGCATTGGATGTCGTGGGAAAATATGACGAAGGCAAAAAGAGATGGAGGTATTGGTTTCCGTGATATGCACTTATTCAATCAGGCGCTTCAAGCTAGAAAGGGATGGATGCTATAACAAAATCCAAACAGTGTTTGTGCAAGGGTTTTAAAATCTAAATACTACCCAAACGATGACTTGATCAACATGGTTCAACATGGTGTTCGCCACAGACGCCTCTCCTGTGTGGAGAGGCATCGAATTTGGTCTCAAGTTACTCAAAGAAGGATTGATATGGCGAGTGGGTAATGGAAGAAAGATTCAGATTATAAGAGAGCAATGGATCCCAAGGAAGGAAGGTCACAAAACAGCAAATTTTATCCGGAGAACTCGACTAAGATGGGTCAATCAGTTGGTGTCCCAAGACTCGAATGAATGGAACACATACCTCATCAGACAATTATTTCACTCTTTTGATGAAGACGAAATTTGCAAAACCGTTTACCTTTGGAACAGGTGGAGGATTGTGTGGCAATGGCACTATGACAAAAACAGTATATTCACTGTTAAAAGCGCCTACAAGCTTGCGGTCTCACTGAAAAGAAAGAGCACACTGTTGCCGACCAACTCAACCAGTCGCCCTAGCGATAGGAAAATTTGGGATGTGATATGGAAGGCAAGTATCCCGGAAAGGATAAAAAAAATTGGTTGGAGAGTGGCGACCCAGTCCCTTGCTACAAGACATAACACCTTCAGGAGAACCATAGTGAAGGAGGACATACTATGTGATATCTGTGGTAGGGAGAGGGAGGATGAATTTCATGATGTCGTTTCATGTACTCGCAGCAGAGCTTTGAGGGTGCCATGACCCATGAGAGCAAACTAGGAAATTCCAAAAGAATCGGCGTTTAGAATGTCTGGCAGGGACTGGTTGCAGATGCTGCCTGCTCCACATCCCGAGCCTGTCAGAAACAATATCCTCATGATTCTGTGGAAAGCCTGGTAGTTAAGGAATAATGTGATTCATGGAGATGGGAAAGAAACTGTCTCGAGAGCTGTGGATCAGTTAATTAGGCTGGTTGAGGATCTCACATTAGCCGCGCAGATGACAGTCACATCTGCTGATCAGAATACCATCCATGCGCAGGCGGATCGAAATCCAGTTCCTGTGAGCCCAGTATCCAATCAGTGAGAACCACTTCCGTTGGGACCAGTTAAACTGAATTGCGATGCAGCGTTTCTGCAGGATATTGGTGGTACATGGGGATGCGTTGTCGCCCGAGACCATAGGGGCCTTCCCCTTTTCTCTGCTGGACAACGACTTTGTCAGTGCAGATCCTCGGGCGAATAGCTCCCATGCGACGTCGTTGGTGTGAATTGTCTCTCATGCGACGTCGTTGATTGTAATAGCTCTCATACGACATCTGCGTTGAAAAAAATAGCTCCCATGCGACACTGCTGCCTAATCCAAAGACACATGTTTAAAACTCGAATCAGGTGAGCAGGACCCACAGCGTGGGACCCACTAACTTATCCAACTCAGCATTGGTCAGGTGAGCGGGACCCACAGCATGGGACCCACTAACTTATCCAGGTCAGCATTGGTACAAGAGGACACCGAGCCGTGCCCCGAGCCGTGCAGCACCCGAGCCCATCCTCCCCCCCCCCCCCCTCCCTGACCGTTGTTCTTCTTCTTCTCCGGCGACGACGCGCAGCAACGCCGTTCCGGGCCGCGACCTAGCGATGTCGAGCTCCGCTTCAGCCTCCCGCCGCTCATGGCCGCGCTATGGCGCAGTGCCCATGACAAGGTGCCCTGCATGCCCACGTATCGCACCCCTGAAGCGGCTAGTCACAACCACCGACAAGAATGGCAACCTTGGGCGGGAATTCGTGAAATGCGAGAGCAAACCAGAGCAGGGAAAGGTGAGATTTTACTTCTCAATATGCCAATTTTGGTTTTTGTCTCCCAATTTCATATTTGCCCATTTTTCATCGGATTTGGGATTTAGGGTTCATCTTTTCGATTTCAGAAATTGAAGCAATGCACCCATTTTGAGTGGCTAGATGAGTACATAGAGCGGATTCAACTGGAGGGTGCATCTGGGGAGCTCGATTTACCGTTGGAGGCGGAGAAGTTGGGCAAGTTTGGATCGGGCGCGTCTGGATCTGGGGCCCCTGGATCCGCCCATTCCATTGGTGCTACTGTGGGGGATGCAGGAGTGACGGCAGAGCTGAAGAAGCTGAACAAGCAGATGAAGAAACTCATCGAGTTGCAGAAGCAGGGCAATTTGATGGGGCTGATGGCCGGACTTTTTTATGTTTGTGTAATTGCTCTCGCATTTGTTTATGTGATGATAATTAGTCGTAAGTGAATAGATTGGGTATCATTTGTAACCGTAATGATATGGATATTTGAATAAAAGTGTTGCGCTGTACGAATTCGGCATGTCTTCTCTACTCTGTTCGACCCCTTTTTTCAGTTCTTCAGTTCGTCGTCAGTTTCAGTTTCAGTGGTAGAGGGAGAAAAGAAAAAAAAAGGTCCGTCCACAGTTGCCCGAAAAGGCCAGGCCCATATAGAAGTTAGGCAGGGCCGAATAGAACATATCCAGGCCCATTGATAAAAGAAGTGTAGCTAGTGCAAAAAAAAGTGCACACGGTCATTGACATCGATATATCTTTTCGGCTTTAGGTTATTTCACAAATTTTAAATTTTCTGCCGTCACCTTTTTTGAGATAACTCATCTGATAATTATTTGAGCTATTTTTATGCATAAGCTATCGTGTCCAATGGTAGGGTCCCGTGTTGTTTCGGCTAAAACAAAAGGTTGGTTCTAGTTAGCAGTCTAACTTGCAGTCTTTGTGAACCAAAAAAGTTGCAACTGTTTGGTTCTAGTTTATTTCAACCAAGTATCATTTTTAAATTTTTTTGATTTGTGCTATGGTGTTTTCAAAGTTTTTACTCGTGTGTTTCAACCGAAAAAGGTTGTGCCCCTCTCAAAAAAAGAAGACATCTAGTGTGCCCCTAGTAGCATCTCCTTACAACATAGAGGGGCATCCCCTTACAACATATAGTGCATAAAACATAAAAGGAAGATAATTAACTAGACACGTGCTAACAACAACTTATATGATTGGATCATGTTTTAGTGCATTTTTAGTTCACATGGCCACATAAATAAAATGCAATGGAGAAACTTTAGGCCCGAAAAAACATTAATAGATAGCACAATAGAGGGGCATCGGGTACCCTAGTAGCATAGATAGATAGAACATATAGAGGGGCATCACCTTACAACATATAGTTCATAAAACATGAAAGGAAAATAATTAAAACTAGATAGATAGAAGACACGGGCACACACGCCCGAACCAACACAAACACAAGCTAGTTAGATAGAAAGACTCGCACTCGAACAACTCCTTGGCCCCTCCTCCTTGGGCGCCCCTCCTCCTTAGCCGGCGCCCCTCACTCGTCGTTCTCCGGCATCTGGTAGGGGAGGGTGTGCATGCCGTTGGGGTGAGGGAAGATGTGGTGGAAGTTTGTGAAGATGTTGTAGGTCGTGAACGCGATAAACTTGCATCCACACCAGAACACCTCGCCGAGGAGGTGGTGAGCGTCGTAGGGGTTGGTGAAGGTGACGTAGAGGCCGATGACGAAGCCGTTGGCGTTGCCATCGTACTGGTCGTGGAGGTGGAACATGGGCGGAGTGCCCGGAGGGAGGTGGCGGTAGCCGGCTTGGAGGAAGAAGCGAGCCAGCTCTCTAGGGCCCCTCCACCTTGAGATGGCCCACACCCTTAGGCTATTCTCGACGATGACTCCGGCCGGGTACTCCCTCTCCGGCACGGTGCGCGGACGACGGTAGGTAGGGCCGTTGAACTGCATGGTGGCTCGAGTGGTGGATTTGGCTCGAAAAGAAGAAGCGGAGGAGGCTTGAGAGATGAGTGTGAGAGAGATGAGGAAATGGTGCCCTTTTATAGCCGCGTTGCAGCCGTGGTCAATGTGTACACGGTGCCTTCTCGATTGTTTTCTCTTCTCCGTTCGTACTGGCATAAGTAATTGCGGGCATTAATTCAAAAACGGCGGGCAGAGCATCCAAAGAGGCACGGGCGGCACAGGCGAGATGCATCGTTTCGTGCACTTGCATCGGCGGTGCATCGGCGGTGAAGCCGCGTGGGAAACAAGCCCGTTCATCCGCGCGTGACACTGAAAAAGGAGCTGCACCACCGACGCGTTCGTCTCAGGTTCAAACATGCATTTGTTAAAATAGCTTAGATGCGACGTACCTATACGCTGCGCCCCTGCCGCTGCTTTACTGCGTCGATGCGTGCATGCAAGCCCGCATGCAAATGGCTAGGCTGTGTCACAGCGTTCACGAGCACAGAATAGCTAGGCTGCGACGTTGCATGGCATGCATGGGACAGGGATGGCCCACATGCCATTGACCCTCTCGCATGCAGCCCATCCCCCCCTCTCGATGGCCGTGCGCACGCACGCCAGGCTCTGCCGGGCCCGATCCGCTCGGCCCAACGGTCACTGAGATGCTCCCCCGCTCAACCTTATCTGTTCGAACAGAGAGAAAAACGGTGGCCAATCAGATTGGAGAATCAGGGCTCCCACGGATCGCCCCCGCGGAATCCTTCTAGAAGGCCTATCCGACGGCCGTAGTTTGGCGTTAGGGTTAGATCGACGGTGGACGTTTGGCGCTAGGGTTACGGGGTTTTGGAGGCAGTCAACGGGGTTTTGAAAGGTTTGACCGAACATTCAAATGTGTATAACTAATTCAAAAAAAATCTAAAAAATGAAAAACCTGCGCATATAGTCTTGTTATGTTACATAGTTATGATATAAAATAATAAACTTGATTTAATGATTTTTGCATGAAAAAACCTTCACAAATTGGACTATCTCGACTGAGGTTGCATAGAGTTCAAAGGAGTGAGAAGAGGGTTTGAGGTTTTGAAAATGCAAAAAATCAAAAACCTCACCTTAGCTTCATTTTGGAGTGACTAAGGAGGATCTGAAGTTATTTTTGCATTTTAATTTTTTAAACTTGTTTTATTGCTGACTTTGTATTAAAGGGTGTTTTTTCAAAAATAAATTAATAATATGAATACTTATTCAAAAAAAGGTGAGACTTCGTATTGATCCTATATAGGTATAATATAAGCTAAGAAAATCTTTTTTTGTGATTTTGAGAAGGTCGAAAAAAACTTGCTTAGAAATGGGGTCGTTTTCCCTTACTTTGGAGCCTGTTTGGACAACATTTTCAGTAACTATGAGTTGGACTTCACAAAAAGGGTTGGATTTATGAACTAAAGTGCATAGTAGTACATAAAACAATGCAACATCACAGAACAAACAAATGAACTCCAAAAATATTGGAGATAGGTTCAAATTTGAATGTCGGTTCAAATTTGAATTTTATTTCAAGTCAAATCAACATCATAGCACATAAGTTTTCACATGAAAGAACATAAGTTTTCACATCAAATGACAACAAACATAAGTTTTCACATCAAATTTGAATGATTTCGACTCTATTTCTTTTGCCTCTTTCTACCACTCGATTTCTTCTCTTTTTTTCCACCGTTTGGTTCCACGGCGCATAGTTTGTTGATGCTGATGCTCTTGCTTTTTGGCCCCTTAGTTTTGTTGCCAACTCCACTAGGCCCCCTCAACTTTTGCCCCTCATCATGTCCCACTTCTTCAGTTTGCACTTCTGCAGCTTGAGTAGATGGCACACATTGTTCAACTACTTCAGTTTGCAACTCAACACTTGGCAGCACAACCTCCAAACATGGCAACACAGCTGTCAAAGCAGATTCGCATGGCAGCACAACAGTTGCTTCATCTGCAACAGTTTCAGATTGCCCTAGCGCCTGCAAAACAGATTCAGTATGTATCACATCGTCCAAAACAGAAACACTTAGCTCATGTTCAGCAGTAACAGTTTCAGTTTGCTCCATATCTTTGTCACCAAACATTATCTGCTTAGTGCTCTTCCTTCTAAAGCCATTGAGTCTTGCTTTTTTCACTGGCCAGCACTGTTCAACAACAAGAGGTGGGGCATTTTCTGCACGCTTCCTCCTAAAAAGTAAAGCATTTCACTTGGTTAGATACTAGAACAAGTAGCAAAATCAAAAACTTGCAAAAACAGTAACATAAACATACTTTGGCCTCTGAGGAGTGTAGATGCAGTTGGATGAACCAACTCTGTGCCCAAGTACCTCACACAACTTGCACCTATTTTTGTTACCTTTTTGAGCCCTTTTGGGCTTATCATTCTTTTCCTTTTCCTTTTTCCCCTTCTTACTACAACCACCTTTCTCAAACCAAGCTTTGAATCTGTTCTGTTTTGGCCTCCCAGCCTTTCTTCTAGTGACAGGGGGACACAAGGTAAATTCTATTTCCACATCAGGCCACTGAGATTGGTCAGTCAGTGCAGGAATTGGACTTGCATATGCAGCTTTGAATTTTTGTACTGAATAATACTCATGCAAATATGGGTGCATATTTAACATGGGTTTAGATGCCAAAAAAAGTATGGAATGCTCACATGGTTTTCCAGTGTGTTGCCACTCTTGGCAAGTGCACTCATGCAACTCAGTATTTACCACATGCCTCTTGCCACTCTTTGTATCTCTAACTTCAGCACCCCACAAGGAAGATTTCTCAACAGATAGATGTGAAAGATTTCTACTCCTGTTGACCACCTGTTGTACCACTGCTGGAAGCTTGTCCCCTTCCAAAATATTAGCAATTTTCCTCTCAACTCCCACAAACGCATCCACACAGATGCATGTAAATGGATGGAAAATGCAGTAAAAAATGGTTGGATGGGGTACAGCTTCTCCAAGTCAACTTTAAGCCTCTTTGCAGTAGTGTTTGGAGTCTTGGCTAAAGTAGGAGTAATCTTCTCTGTAACGCAAAGCTGTGATGTCATCTTTGAAACTCTCTGTGAAGTGGTCATACATGTATGCTGGTGTGGTATTTGATTTACCCTTACTGTACTTCCATCAGGTTGTAGTCTGGCAGACAAGTACCATTTGCAAGGATTGCCACCACCATCATAACCTTTGCACCGAGCATAAAATTTCTTTCGATCAGTCCACATAGTCTTGGCATCAAATTCTTTTTTCACTGCATAGGTCCTGAAAGACATCCTAAACTCCTTCATGCTTGGCCACAACTTTCCCACCTCAATAACTGGGTTCTCTTTGTCATACAAACAAACCAACTCATTATCATCTGCATCATCCACATCATCTGCAGCCTCTCTCATCAGCTCTTCTTCATCCTCATTTGCATTTCTAGGGCATGTGTTACCATCAGCAGGCAAAGAACTGCCATCCTTCTCCTTATCTTTGTCATCAACTTGAATGCCAAACATTTCGGCCATATCAATGTCAGATATTGGTGTAATGACCAAATCTGTTTTTTCATTCAACTCTACTACATTCCAGTCAACAACAATCTTCCTAGCACCATGGGTTCCCTCCTCTCCATCTGCATCAATCCCTGTATCTTCAGCTACTACAGTCGGTTCAGTCAACAATGCCAACATCTTTTTTTGTGAAACCCACTCATTATCTTCCACCTGTGCAGCCATCTTTGATGGCACATAACCAACTCTGGAATGAGTTTGCAGATCAATTAGCTCAGCATAAAATGTTACTTGTTTGCTTGCCCACCCTTCTTGCTGATCAATTTCAGCAACCATGGATTCTCCATCTTCAATTCTCACATATTCACCATTATAGTTATCGAAACGTTGCAGAGATACCTCTTGTTCTGGACCCCAAACAATACTCTCCCCAATTCTCTCCACCAAATTGCCCACGGCCTTCTCCTTCATGCTCTCCAATTCCTGGGGATCAACATCTGTAAATTCGACATCCAACCTCACGGTGGTATCTCTATCAATGTCTTGGACACTGCCATCACTGAGCTTGGCTTTACAGGGAAAAAATTCCACTATAATTGCGAATGTGGTGGCAGAACCTGAACCTCCCCTGTTTTGTCAATGGCAGGCAGCGGCAGCAGTGTAAGCGACAGTCACTACCAAATCGAGTTCGATAACAGCTAAAATAGAAAAGAGGGCGGCATTACCGATTTGAAGCACTGTCTCCTCGCTCCATCTCATTCAGCCCCCGCGCTCCTATCCAATCGAGATTCTAAAACGCCAAGAAACAGGGGCAGCATGAGGCCACAGATTTATCCAAAATTCTGGGGAATGGAACTAGAGTTTGGAAAATACTCACTCGCAATAGCCGCTGCCGTGAAAAGCGCTCCACCACCGGGCGGGCCGCGGAGAAGAAACATCCCCCGGATCCAATCAAGATTCTAAATCGCCAAGAAACGGGCACAGAGGGGCAGCATGAGGCCACAGATCCCCCAAAATTCTGGGAAGTGGGACTAGGGTTTCGGGCTCACTCGCAATAGCTCTGCCGCTACCGAGAAATGCGCTCCACCACCGCGGAGAAGAAACCGCTGCCGGAGAAGATGCTTACGGCAGCGCCGCTCGCTCAGTCCAGCACGGGCACGGTCACACAGTCACCGGTCGAGTCGTGGACGGTTGACTCTTGACTACGTGGCTCTAGATGGACCCCACCAGTCAGAGCACATAACCTCCGGTGTCCTAATCAAACCTCAGCCTAACTAACAGCCAACTAGCCGCATAAACGGGTTGTCTTGCTTGAGCTGTTTCTGCGCTGGGAGACGTCGCATGAGAGCCATTACAACCAACGACGTCGCATGAGAGACAATTCACACCAACGACGTCGCATGGGAACTATTTGCCCCAGATCCTCTGATGAAGCAGAGGCTTCGGCCGTCATGATGGGCCTTACTGGTTTCGCCAAGATTTTTGACGGGCATGTCGTTGTGGAAGTGGACAGCTCCACAATTGGACACAAGAGGTGAGATCGAAGGAAATTTGCAGATCACCCTGGTTTGCTGTGATGATGGACATTGAAACGCAGATGGAGTCCTCAGCATTGTTGGAAGGATACGGAATAAGCTGGCTCATGAAATCGCGGCGACAGCGAGAACGCCAGGTGATCATTACCTGATAGCGGATGTGCACGCAAATGTGAGGAAAACCATGATGTCGGAATGTACCTATACCAATACATAAGCTGTGTGCTGTTGGTTCTCAAAAAACAAAAGTATACAAGATATGAACCGGTTTATAAGCATTTTTCAGAAAAGTAAACCTCGATGGGCCACACAGATATAGGCCGGCAGAAAGGTGGAACGGGCCAGCGACTTTTGGCCCATATCAGACGCGCGCGAGGTGTGTCGTTGTACCGATCGATCGTCGTCTTCTTCATCCCTAGACCCCACGGCCACCAAACCGACTCGCCAACCCTATACCCTGCCGCCGACCGAACCGCCGCATCAATCGATCGCAGCTGATGCGATGCCGCCCAACAAGGTCCAGCCGCCGGGTCCCGACCGCAGGGGGCTCTTCTCCTGCCTCTACAGCGGCAATTGCGATGAACCCCCTAGCTTCTGTTTCAGACTAGATCTCATCGAGCTCATCCCCGACTTTTACGAGGAGGCGTTCGACCGGCTGCCCGTAGACGACATGCCGCCCGATGCGTAGACGAACTGGCCAGCACCATGCGCAAGGGCGGCCTCTCGCTCGGCCTCCTGGACCCCGTCTCCAACATCATCCTCAATACCATGGCCCTCCTCCCGCGCGACTTCAGGGCAAACCCATCGCCTCCGCACGACTCCAAGAGGAGGAGGAGGACCAAGAGAATGGCCTGTGCAGCGCAGCCAAGGGAAATCTTGTCCAGTACCATTGGGCCAACCTGCCGAAGGGATACGTGGCGCGGAATTGCTGCGGCATCCTTCCTGGCTCTCCGCGATTTCATGGTGACATACTTCGGATGCCTCAGTGAAGAACAGGCCATCCGCTACCTCCACTGGGCCGGCGCTGACCTAGCCGTGGCCATCCTACTTGTCGAGCACGATCTATATGCTGCTGACCTTGAGCTCCCTGACCCTGCCTCCGAAAGGACGCAAGCCGCCCTCAAGTGCGCCACAACCTGTGTGTCGCACCCACACCCTGCGCCCGATGTCCTGGTGCGGCTCCACACCACGCCCCTACCCTTACAGCGGCTCCTCGCCACCGCCCCGTTCCTCGGGCCAGAAGGGCCCAAGCTCACCGTCGACGACGTCGACACTCTCACGGATCTACTGCGGTACCACGAAGGCGCCCCCACGACCTCCAGGTGAAGGTGCTGCCAGGGGGAAGAGAGGTCATCGTCTACTGCCGGAACCTCAAGCCCAATGAAGGGAAGCTTGAGATTTGCAACAGTACCAGCTCCGTGGATGGATTCAACCTTGTCACCATCAAGGTCGAGCGTCACGGGGACCTCTTTGCATCCCTGCGGTCTGATCCTCAAGACAAGAGATCCATGATATCGACCTTTTTAGCGAAGGCCACGAAAACATCTCGAAGCCGCGGTTTGGTAGAGTGCTGCAATGGCGATGCCTGTGAGTACACCGAGTCTCTCATGATGAGGCTCCACGGTGCAATCCACGCTTTCTATCTCAAAGTATTCACCATGTTGCCATCCTCTATGGGGCTAATCCGGGACATATTGTGGGCTGGCCACTGCTATGGCCCATTGGACCCTGTCTCCAACATCATTTTCAACTCCATTTGGCACAGCATAGTGTACCCGCTACCCCTCTCCGAAATCAAAGAGTATCACATCATAGACACCCTATCTATGCTTCGAGTGGAGGTTCGTTCCCTGGAAGGCCTAATGGCCCTCGTCCGAGGAAACTCTGAGTCTGGCTGCTCGGCGCAGCGGGTGATGGAGCACCTCTCCGGCAAATGTTGTGACCTTTCCGAGGAGACGCACACCTTGCAGCAGTTTGCTGCCGCAGCCGCAACCGCTCAACACCCACAGCATGCTGCACTAGGGCTATTCCTCGCGTCCCTGACGCCCGATGTGCTGAATGACCTACGGCGCTTGCTGACCACCGACACCAATGGTGTGATCTCCTGTGAATCTCTTGGCCAAATAGAGCACTTACTCCGACAAAAAGCAGTGACGTTGGATCCCAAACCTCCCAAGGTGGCCAAGTTGTGCGAGGAGGCTAAGGAGACTCTGTTAAAAATGAAGTCATATTATAATAGAATGAAGTTATACTTTGGCTCTGAGCTTGAAAAGCTGCTGCAGAAATATGCCTTTGAGCATCCTCAGGTACGTGGCTTTGCTTTTATTCATCTTGTATACATATTCATTGCATCTCACTATCAGCTGCTTCATTTGACCTTGTTGTTGCTTGTTTTAGGAACCAAAATATGTGCTAAGTGTTATCTGTGGTGTGGTGGATGGTTCCAAATCCTTGGACAGGGAGTGCTACCACATTAATTTTGTGGCTGCTTCCAAATCAGGGACTGATGGTAACCAACTCTTCTTCGCCGAACTCAACTGGTTGTTTCCTGGTGAGCAGCCAAAACCAAATTTCTGCTGTCCTCTACCCCTGATATATACTGGTAAGTCCACATTCCTTCCAAGTAGCATGTGCAGCCATCTAGGTTTAAAACATTAGAGAGATTTTTTTTTCTGTTTCGTTGAAGATCCTTTTGATTTCCATTTAGGACTTTTCTTCTTTAAATCCTACGACGCTTGTTTGTTTCATCCAATCATAGAGGATAGCTCCCATAAAGAATTACTTTTATAGGGTCACGGAGTGCACATTCAATGTCGTTTCACTATTCAGCATTATGTTCCTCACAATTTAATTGGTACACCATTTTCGATATATAAGATGATACATAAACTTAACGGCTATGTATGCACCAATTTACGACAAACTTGTGAATCGACCATGAGGGCAATATCTTAAAATCATCTACTACAAAAATGGCAATATGTTAAAATTATCTACTACAAAAATCAGAGATTCTTGCTTGAAAGTAGTATAGCTTCTCTGAACGGAAAGGTGTGGTGAAAGTGAAGATCTTCAGTATGCCCTTCTGCAATGCCACCAATGAAATCCAGCTTCCTCTGTACCCTATGAAGAACAGACACCCCACATGACCTCTCCATCACCACCTTCCACTTTCTTTGGTCACTTTGCTTATCATATTTTGTATACGCCCCCAGATGCTGCTTCACATTCCACTTCACACCATTATCTAGACTGTGCATTAGCCTCTAGTATTTTAGCTAATTGAATCACACTTCAGTTATGTTTTGTGTGCATCAGACTAGCAAGTATTCTATATCTCCCGTACAGAAGACCTTGTATAGGACACTGCGTCTGCGCGCACATTCACTGCTTTTTCGCTTTTCAGAATTCTGCTCCTCGCGTTTTCATTGGTAGACCATTTTCCATACATATAAGATGATACAGCAATTTAGTGGCTATAGCATACACCCACTATCGACAAAATTGTGAATCAGCCATCCGAGCAATAGGTTAAAATCAGCGTTTATTTGTAATAAGTAGTCCGTATGTCCTTTCAGATTTTACAGTCAACAGTATGGATTTTCAAGCATGAAAATGAATAATAATAAATCAATTTTGGTTTTGGTGACAGGCCGTTGCTACTATGGAGAGTCAACCGCGAGGAAGATTATGTATCCAGATTCAGCAGACTTTATTAACAGTAATCATGATATTACCGACGATGGGACGGCACACACGGATGGAATGCTGGACGCTGATTTAATGTTCGATTTTAGGAGTGATGCGCAGTTTGCAGACGATATGAGGAAGTATTGTGAACGTCAAAAAGAATTGTCGCAAGAGGGTGATGAGTATTAATTTCAACAGCAGGAGGAACTAGTATTAGGTCTTAACCTTATTATTAAGCCTGTTGTAGATATACTACTGTATTAAGATCAAGCTAAGTACCAAAAAAATCTGCTCAAAAAGTGCACATACGTTTGTGCATAATTTGTTTTTGTAGAGAGCTATTTGGATGTCATTTGGCCACCAAATTTCACAAGAACCTAAAACATTTGTTCATAATTAATGCCACGAAGTTTCAGATTTTTTTTTTGTTGCTATGTTTTCGGCCGGGGGTGCATTGTGGGTGGAGAAAAATCACTCTTGTTTTTTGATGTACACCAATGGGCAGAGCAAATAAGCATGGTTTGCCAAACATTCCTCTTTGAAAAATCGCTTCCTGATGCGGTAACTTGGAGTTGTTTTGTTGTGTTCGATAGATAATCAACTCTGGTTTTGGTGACAGGTCGTTGCTACTATGGAACCGGATCCGCGACGAAGATCATGTATCTAGATTCTTCGGACTATTTTGAGAGTAATAGTGATATTACTGTTGGTGGGACTACGAGCACAGACCGAATGCTAGACGTTGATTTCGTATTTGATTTTAGGAGAGACGTGCAGTTTGCAAAGGATGTTAGGCAGTACTATGAAGACCAAAAGTTGTCGTCGGAGTGTGATGAGTATTAGTTTCAGCGGCTGGAGGAACTAGTATCAAGTAGGTATTGAAACTTATTAAGCCTGATGCAGAAATATTAAGAAAAAGTAGTGTGCTTCTTAATACTTTTTTAATCCATCTTGTCTGAAACTTCATTGTTGTCTGTCACTATATAACCTGAGAAAATTGATTGGTCGTTGAAGGTTCAGTTTATTCATTTTTCATCAGATATCTACCAAATTTGTTGGACATGTGCCCTAGCTAAAGAGTAGACAACCAACCCGACCGCACAGTTCTCGTACTTTCAAGTTTTAGAAAGAAGGTATTTGCATGGCTTCAAAATAATGACTGCACAGGATCATGGTAAGTAGGTTGAAAGATCTCCTCGTTGATGCCTCCACATTACACCAGCACCACTCCGCCCTAGACCTATGCACCACTCTGCTGTCCAAGCCGCATCGAGGTCGCGCTACTGTGCCGGGACGCGTGCCCCCGCATAGGCGAGCGTCTCATGCTGATCCAGCCGCGCAAGATGAGGAACTGGCCCCGTAGCCGCCGCCGGGCGGGCTTTTCTCGGCGTCGACCTCCGGAGGTCTCGGGGGAGGGGCTTGGGGAGAAACTAGCGGCGGCTAGGGTTTGCTTCCGTGATACCCGCGGGGCCAACACGGAGAAGTTAGAACTGGCGAGACAGTTTTATATGAGCCGTATTGAGTCGGAGGTGTTCATGTAAGTGGACCATGCAAGAATGACAGGTACCCTTCTCATCTTTTCAGATGTTAGCGGTACAGATCCGTTGATGCATGTGATGTGACCTCTTGGCTAACTTTTTTTCACCAGCTATAAAATAGGATGCTTGTCTTTGGTAGGACTTGTTCTTCAGTGTGAAAACCTAGAAGCTGGTCTTTGATGGTTGGATTCGTGATGATGGTGCTTGAGCGTTGTCCCTTCTTAAATGCGTTGTTGGTAGAGAACCTTCTATGTCCCTATGGTGTTAAGAGATGATTGGTCCGGATACGGTCGTTATCGTAGTTTCTCCATCGCAGTTTTGATCGCTTTAGGTTTTCTGTCCTCGCTTAGGCATAGCTTTAGTTTTGTATTGTGTTTGTGCCCATTTCATAATTTATTTTGAAGTCGATAAAATCCACCTTTTATCAAGGTTGCCTCTTTCGCCATACATATGGGGTCCTCACCTGCCTCCTTTCTTTGTCGTTGCGGGAGTGTTGTTGACCAGGGGGTTGGGAGCAGGAAGCCTTATAGCTTTGTAACCAGGAGATAGGCTGATCGGCACTCCAACTCTGGAGCGATCATTGGAGCACACAAAATTTATCTTTAGGATTTATTTAGAGGTGCCAAAGAAATCTTCTAACCGGTGTGGCGATAGCGGATTTTCGTTGGTCGGAGAGAGAGGGGCATGTAAATAGGACAGGAGATGTACTAAGTGACATCTTACCTTTGGAACACGTCGACGTCGTTGCTTAATTTTTGCTATAGCTGCTAGACGAGATCGCATGCAGCACCGCACTGAGCTGAGAACCCAAAGTAATTTTGTCTTCACTACGTACGTACATAACGACTTCTGAGATCGATCGACAGGTTCCATGCAACCTCCTCCCCCGTCTCCCCGTCGCCGCCGGCGGACGCCCCCGGCGCTGGCCCGGGTGGTGCCGGCGGCGGCTGGCCTTCTCGTCCCCGCACGCACATGCTCCCTTCCCGGGGCAGGGAGGCAGCGGCGGTGCAGCCCGGCTTGGCTGCGGTCCGGCGGCCCTACAGCAACTGCCGGCAGCAAGCATGGTGTCGGGGCCGCTCCTTGGCGGCGGGGCGGCGTGGTTGTGCTGGGTGGCCGACGTCGCGCCCCCAGCCCAGATCTGGTCCCGGCGGGCCCCATCTGGGTCCTAGCGGGCTGGCCCCCCGGCGTGGCCTCGTTGTCTGCGGCGCGGTGAGGAGGAGGAGCGGCTCGGATATGTGGCGGTGGC
Organism: Aegilops tauschii subsp. strangulata; assembly: GCF_002575655.3. NCBI lineage: Eukaryota > Viridiplantae > Streptophyta > Magnoliopsida > Poales > Poaceae > Aegilops > Aegilops tauschii. Next base: position 9,964,579 of record NC_053039.3, read on the forward strand.
GCCGACGGCGTGCCGGCAGCAGCGCGAGGGCGGGAGCTTTGCGGGCCCACGAGGGCTTGGCCGGGCCTGTGGGCCCATGGGCCGGTGTGCTCCTGCTATTGCGTCCGGACTGCTACCATCGCTGACGGTGGAGGTGGGGCCCTCCCGCGTGCCGACGGTGCTGATGCCCTAGTCCCGGCTCTGATTCTTCGCCGTGCGGTCCTCACTTCGCGGTACCGTGATGAGACGGCGTGGGGGCCTCATGACCACGTTGGCGCAGGGTGGTGGTTGGTTTGGTGGCAGGCTCCGGAGCGCCCGAGGTGTGGGTTGGGATCGGGGGAAACCCCTGTCGGCATGGCCGACACCGGCGCGGTGGCCCCTGTGGGTGCCACCTGACCTTCTGGGAGCGCGTCGGGGGCTACCCTTCCTCTCGCCTCGTCGTGTACCGGGGGAAACCCTTGGCAGCAGCGTCGTCATCGTCGTGATCCTTTTTGGAGGTGTTGATAGGTGCCGGCGCTTCGGAGTCTTGGAGCCTAGTGGAAGATCCTGGTGGGTGCAGCGTTCGCGAGGCTTCTTTGTTTTTGTTGATCCGCCATTGTCGGCATTTGTTTCTTTTGCTCTTTCTCTGTCGTTTCTTTTGGGCGTGCCTGTGCTATTTCCGCCCCAGCACCTATCCCTGTATGGTTCGGTTGGTTGCTTTGTATACAAAGCATGGGGAAACCCTTTTTCAGCGGAAAAAGCTCCGAATTTACACATCTCATAGCGGTTCTTCAAGGTGAAATGTTTGGCAAACCCTGTCTATTTGCATTGGTTTCACTAACCAGACAATAAAACAATGGCAGTTTTTAACTACCGTTCTTGACACGAAAAGAAAAGGTTGGTAGAAATCTTCAGTTGTGAAATGTTTTACACACGATCAGCAGCACAAGCACATAAATGTCGTAAGTTCTGTCAGAATTGCTACATTTAAGCCGCACCAATATATAACATGTCATATGCTCACATATTCAAAATATGACAACTCTAGTGTCAATGATTCAAGTAGGTAAAATACCAGAACCTGATCACAGTGCACAAACTAGACGATGGTGTGAAGTGGAATGTGACACATCCCAGGGTTTATGCATGACAACCAAAGTGACCAGGGCAGGTTGAGTGGAAGGTGGTGATAGAGAGGCCTGTTCATAGGGTACAGAAGAAGGTGGATTTCTTTGTGGATGAGCTGGTGGCTGAGCACTCATCTTCTAAATGGCATTTTCAGATTACTACCGTCCCACACTTGGGCAACGGTGCAATTAGTTTGGTTACATATGTTAAATACGTCCCAGAATTGCACCTTAAGGGAACAATCCCCTGCCCAAGTGCCATGCCAAAAATTGATGAGTTCACCATTTCCTAATTTCCACCTGTAAAAGGTTTTGGCCGTAGACAAGGCCTAAGTGACACTCTTACAGAAGGTAGAGCCCACCCCACCATTTGCCCAGAGGATATTAGGAGAATTCATTTTGTATTTATGTAAAATGATTTTCTTCCAATTTGCTTCAGTGTTATCAAAATATCTCTTCCCCACGAAGCCAGCAAAGCCATATCAAATTCTTTTAGGTTGGGGATCCCTAACCCCCCAAATTCTTTCTTTCTAGAAATCAAACCCCAGTTGGCCAAATGGTATTTGTGTTGATCACCCAGATTCCCCCAAAAGAAGTGGGCCATTTGGGAATTGATAGCATTGATCGCCCCATTTTGGAAATTTGATCACAGACATAAGATATGCAGGGATGCTAATCACACAGGCAGAAAGTAAAATTATCTTCCCCTTATATGTAAGAAATCTCCCCAACCAACCAGAAATGTTTTTAATAATCCTATCAATAATAGGTTGAAGGTCTTCTCTTTTAAGTTTATCATAGTGCAGAGGCACCCCCAAGATATTTGATAGGAAAAGAACCAAGTTTACAGCAAATTTTTTTGAGCAAATACCTTAACAACTACCTCCTCCACGTTGATGGTCATCAAATCACTTTTATGAAAATTAATCTTCAACCCCGAGAGATTTGGAAACAGGACAAAAGCCATTTAAAATTTCTCGCCTTATGGACAAAATTTTCCAAAAAGAGTATGGTATCATCAGCATATTGCAGACTGACCACACCCCCTGGAACTACTTGGGGCAAAAGCCCAGATATCAGATCTTGAGAAGCAGCCTTTTGTAGCATTTTAGTAAAAACATCAGTACCAGGTTAAACAACAAAGGGGAGTGAGGGTCCCCTTGCTTGAGCAATTTCCCCCCTACGAAGTGAGGACCTATAGTATCATTAATCCTCACGCTAAAAGTGTTGTGATTTAAAGTACTGTTAATCCAAGGATCCATTTTGGGCCAAATCCTCTAGAGTGTAGCATTTCAAAAAGGAAATCCCAGCTATCTCTATCATAGGCTTACTCATAATCCAACTTAAGCACTAAACCTTGAGATCTAGATTTTTTTCACCTCACGAATAACTTCATGGGCCATCACCACACTCTCCAAAATATACCTCCCTTTAATGAACGCAGTTTGGTTAGAAGAAATCAATCTATGACACATGGGGGAAACTCTATTTGTCATAGCTTTAGAGAAAATCTTAACACCACAATTACTTATACTAATTGGCCTGAATTTATTCATGTCCTTTGCATCAGGCTCTTTGGGGATAAGGACAATCAAGGCAAAGTTTAATATGTGCAGATCCAATTTACTATCCTCAAAATCTTTCACTAAGGCCACAAAATCAGTTTTAATCACATCCCAAAATTTTTGGCAAAACAGGAAAGACGGACCATCGGGGCCATGGGCTCCATGAGGCATGAGCATAAGATCCAAAGGTTGCCTCTTTGATCTCTTCTTCACATAAGCTTCTCTGTAGGTGGTTATTTTCTTCTTGTGTAACTAGATCTCCCTCCTCCCAAAAGGAAGGACCTAGACTGATGTTATGTTTGTTTTCAAAACCAAATAGGTTTTCATATAACGTAGTGGCTGTTGGGGAACATTGCATGGAAAAAAAATCTACACACATGCAAGATCTATCCATGGAGATGCATAGCTACGAGGGGGGGAGAGCATCTTCATACCCTTGAATATCGCTGAGCGGAAGCATTTATCAACGCGGTTGATGTAGTCGTACACCTTCACGATTCGCCCCGATCAAGTACCGAACGTATGGCACCTCCGTGTTCAGCACACGTTCAGCTCGATGACGTCCTCGCCTTCTTGATCCAACAAGAGGGGCGAAGTAGTAGATGAATTCTGGCAGCACGACATCTTGGTGACGGTGGTGGTGAAGAACAATCTCCGCAGGGCTTCACCAAGCACAACAGAAACTATGATGGAGGAAAAACTAGTGGGGGCGGGGTTGCCGGCACACGGCTTGGTGAATTTTGATGTTTTCCGGGTGCTAGCCCTGCCCCTCTGTTTATATGTTGAGCCCTGGGGTCATTTCTTGGAGAAAGAGCCCCCTCAAAGTCGGTCTAGCACGCAAGGCAAGAGCCCTTCTCGTACTCCAGGACCAGACGCCAGGGTCATCGGCATCTGGCCCAGATGCCAAGGTCCCTGGTGTCTGGCCCCTGGCCTCCGCCAAACTGCCTTTTGCACCTTCCTAAAACCCCGTGGGCTTTACCCCTTGGCCCAAATTAAGTGTTCTCGCACCAGAACATTTTGGGAAACATCTGAAACCCTTTTCCAGAGACCAAACACTATTATCCCATATATTAATCTTTACCTCCAAACTATTCCAGAGCTCCTCATCATGTTTGTGATCTCATCCGGGACTCCGAACAACATTCAGTCACCAACATACATAACTCATATAATACTATATCGTCAACGAACGTTAAGCGTGTGGACCCTACGGGTTGGAGAATGATGTAGACATCACCGAGACGCTTCTTCGGTCAATAACCAATAGCGGGACCTAGATGCCCATATTGGTTCCTACATATTCCACGAAGATCTTTATCGATCGAACCTTTATGACAACATACGTAGTTCCCTTTGTCCGTCGGTATGTTACTTGCCCGAGATTCGATCGTCGGTATCTCCATACCTAGTTCAATCTCGTTACCGGGAAGTCTTTGTACTCGTTCCGCAATACATCATCCCATAACTAACTCCTCAGTCACTTTGCTTGCAAGCTTCTTGTGATGTTGTATTACCGAGAGGGCCCAGAGATACCTCTCTGTCATACGGAGTGACAAATCCCAGTCTCGATCCATACCAAATCAACAGACACCTTCGGAGATACCTATAGAGCACCTTTATGATCACCCAGTTACATTGTGACGTTTGATGGCACACAAGGCATTCCTCCGGAGTCCGGGAGTTGCATGATCTCATGGTCGAAGAAACATGTATTTGACATTAAGAAAGAAGTGGCAATAAACTGAATGATCATATGCTATGCTAACAGTTGGGTCTTGTCCATCACGTCATTCTCCTAATGATATGATCCTCTTATCAAATGACAACTCATGTCTATGGTTAGGAAACCTTAACCATCTTTGATCAACGAGCTAGTCTAGTAGAGGCTCACAAGGGACACGGTATTTATTTATGTATCCACACATGTATTTAAGTTTCCGGTCAATACAATTCTAGCATGAATAATAAACCTTTATCATGATTAAGGAAATATAATAATAACCATTTTATTATTGCCTGTAGGGAATATTTCCATCAGTCTCCCACTTGCACTAGAGTCAATAATCTAGTTCACATCGACATGCGATTGACACCCAAAGAGTTCACTAGAGTCAATAATCTAGTTCACATCGCCATGTGATTAACACCCAAAGAATTCTAAGGTGTGATCATGTTTTGCTTGTGAGAGAGGTTTTTAGTCAACGGTTCTGCAACATTCAGATCCGTGTTTACTTTGCAAATATCTATGTCTACAATGCTCTGCATAGAGCTACTCTAGCTAATTGCTCCCACGTTCAATACGTTTGCAGATTGAGACTTAGAGTCATCTGGATCAGTGTCAAAGCTTGCATCGACGTAACCCTTTACGACTGATACGTTTCCAACGTATCTATAATTTTTGATTGTTCCATGCTATTATATTATCTGTTTTGGATGTTTTATATGCATTAATATGCTAGTTTATATTATTTTTGGGACTAACTTATTAGCCTAGAGCCCAGTGCCAATTTCTGTTTTTTCCTTGTTTTTTAGTTTTACAGAAAAGGAATATCAAATGGAGTCCAAACGGAATAAACTTTATGATGATTTTCTTGGACCAGAAGACATCCACGGAGCTTGGAAGCCAAGTCAGAAGAGTCCCGAGGACTCCACAAGCCTCCAGGGCGCGCCCCTGGCTTGTGGGCCCCCCCCCCCCCCCGGAGTCCACCGACCTACCTCTGAGTTCTATAAATCCTCAAATATTCCATTATCAACATAAGCGTCCACCAAAATACTTTTCCGCCTCCGTAACCTTCTGTTCTCGTGAGATCCCATCTTGGGTACTTTTCTGGCATCCTGCCTATCAGTGCAACAAACCCTGGGTATGTTGCCCAGACTATGCACAGGCACGGGAACAAGATTATGGCACCAGGCCATGCCAGAGTACAGGAGACCAAGATATTCGAAGGACCAACATGCAGATCAAGAGGACCAAGGTCAAGCCAGAGAAGCAAGGTACCACTAGGAGAAAAGTCTCCCTTGCCGGCAAGCGAGCTCGGCGAGGGCGGGGTCGCCCCCAGAAGAAGACGTCCAAGACATCCCGGCAGGGCCTGTCAGGACTCACGGAGGCAAAAACCACCTCACCCAACCACTTCGCCATGACCCACGTCGTCAATCAGTGCGGTGTCAAGCCGCAAAGTGATTAAGTGGCAGCCACTCGCCACATGGCAGCCTCTTTCTACGGGAAATGCCTACGAACAACATCCGTCCTGTGACGTGTCAAGTGAGCAGGTGTGAAGCTGGGAAAATAGCCCCGCAAGGCTTGCCGGGCAAGCAACAATGTGACGTTGACCGGCGCATTTAATGCGCCCTGTCAGCTTGCAGGGTTAGGTATGATAGCACTGTTTGCTATCTTATTAGTGCATAATGACCACTTTGCCATTATGGTGACCCCTTAACCTATAAAAGGAGGCCCATGGCGACCGTAGAAAGGGTTAGAAGGTTTGATACCCACACATTCATACGCGCGTAGCCACTGTCGCCCATAGGCAACCCTGCCGGGCAAGTGTACTGCGATGCACCACCATTCTTCCACCATCAATCCACCAAAGCAGGAGTAGGGTTTGACGCCTCACGGCGGCCCGAACCTAGGTAAAATTGCCCGTGTGATTTCTGTCGTGCTGCCCCACGCTCTTTTGCTCTTTGTGCAACGTGACATCCCCCCTGCCAAACCAGCAAGGGGCCTTTGGTCCCGTAGGTGGCCGTGGTTTCCCGTGACATCTTTGGCGCGCTAGGTAGGGGGATCACTTTGCGCGACCCTGAAAGCGTGTGCAGCGTGTCATCTTCATCGCCATCTTCGTCTTCGGCGGCGCCATCAACCATGGCGCCCAAGAAGAAATCTGGTGCTTTGACTCGCCCGTCCACCTCGAAGGCTCCGCCGCCCACAGCCACCAATGCTACTGGAGGTGCGGAGGCGCGTGACGATGTGGACACTTCTAGGGATGTGGTCGGAGCAGGCAGCACCATCACCACTTCCCCCCCCCCCTGGCCGAAGCAGGAGCAGGAGACACTAGAGGACAGCACCATCAGAAGCACCCCGATGGCCATGCTCCACAGGGTACGGGTGAAGGGATTACTCCGTCTAGGGGTGGGCATATAAACCGATGACCGAAGTACCGACCCGAACTAACCGGGACCGAACCTGAACACACCGAAACCGAATCCTTCGGTCATAAATTCGGTCAGCCAATCTGGAAAACCGAACTTTGTTTGGTCAATTCGGGTGTATGCATCGAGTAACCAAATACATCGAAGTACCGAACCAATGGTCAACTCTCGTGAAATCTACATAGCCCACGGCCCACAGCCCAACTACTCAACCTGAATAAAGAAGTGAAATCGTTGTCCCAATCCTGGACGCACGACCGCACCCCAGCTGCCGCTCGCTAGTCTCTCGATCGCCGCCCCCTGCCTTCGACTTCTATCCATCCCCGTGGCCAGCGGCGGCGGCGCTCCACTTCCACCTCTCAGCCCTGGTTCTCTTCCCCTATCCATCCCCGGGTGATGATGGTAGTGCTGTTGTTCCTGTAGACAGAAGATACACGGCGAGGCGGTGACCATCTCTTCCACCTGCCGAGCCCAGATCCAAGCTACAAATCTTGGTATGTGGCACAGAGCGAGGGGAGCTGGGAGGCGCATGGATCTGAGGATCTGATTTACGACTGCAGCTGTGCAGGGGTGGAGAGCAGCGAAAGATTTCATTTTCGTCAGTTGTTCGGTCTAACCGAGACCCGAACCGAAGCATCGGTGCACCGATCTCTCGGTTAGCGTTTTTATTGGACACCGATCAGTTAGCCAGATCTAAAAACCGAAATTCTTTAAAACCCGACGTACCAAACCGATCAGTTCGGGGGAACCGAACGCCCAGGCCTCCGTCCGCACCCTCCCTCTCGCTGACAGGCACATACGCAGCGGTGGCGCTCGGTCTGGGGTGAATCGCCGCCCTCCGGCCGCCCTCGTCACGGGAGCGACTGCAACACGTGCGCCTCCCCCGGGGCGAGTCGACCAAGTTGTTGCGCCCGACGGAGCCGCTAGCCCTCAAGCACCTTCGCCACGCCACCATGCCATTCAGGTGGTCGCCCCGCAACGACGGGGACGTGGTACTGTCGCTGATAGCACCGTCAGGAGATGAGAGACGGTACGATCTACGTCATCATCACCCACTACAAGAAATATTTCAGCTTGCGACCATCACTATTGGTCGCTAAATGGTCATTGTTTTTCATTTGCGACCTTTTTTGTGACAAAAACAGATGGTCAAAAGCTGATCGTCTTTAATGGAAATTAACGACCTTCTTTGTGACAAGGTCCTTGAAGGCAACAACCAAAATAAAAGGTCGTTGATCCTACGACCTTCTGTTTTGGTCGCTAGCTGTCTGCCCAGGCCACGTCGGATCCGACATGGCAAGCTGACATGGCAAAATTGCGACCAAATGAAAAGGTCGTTGATAAGAATCAGCCCGGTCCAGTTTGGTGTCTATATGGGCGAGCCCATTAATTCAGCCTTTTTAACATATATTTTTTCTATTAATTTTCGGTAGCTACATGGGCCTAGCCCAACATTTTAGCCTTTTGATTTCATGGGTCATCGCCTTTTTGTGATCTATTTCGTTTTTGGGCCTAAGCCTTTTTATTTTCTTGGCCATCGCCTTTTCACAATTGAATCTTTTAGTAACTTTGTTCATTTTTCCCGAATTGTTTGATTTGTGGCCATTTTAGGGCCCAAATAGTATTTGTTTCATTTCCGACATATCAACAATAAAGTATCAGCAATAAATAACCAATATTTCGGTCAAGAGAGCCCCAATCACACAAATTTTCAGAAATGATGACCAAAATGAGTATATTATATATATATATTACAATCATGCCATAGTTCACATCATCCAGGAATTTAGAACAGCTACAAAAGTCCTGCTATGATGTATGTAACAACCATTCACATCATCCAGGAACATATAATTAGCTACAAAGATGAAGCGTTCCCATTTTCCATCTTCTTGAGCCTAGAGCTCCTGTAAAAGATAGGAAATGATCATTATCATGGCTGTGAATTCAGAATGAAAGCAATATCCTCGAACATACAATAGCTAGGAAAAGAATATTGAACAGAATAATAAACAAATACACAAGCAGCTAGGGGTCGATCCTAAAGAATGAGGGCACAGATAACAGTAGCAACCATGAGTAAATATTAGCAAATATTATATTGGTGGAAAAAGGTAAATACCAGCAAGCACTAGTAGAAAAAGGGCCTAATGTGAAGCACATTAGTCCCGGTTTGTAGCTGAACCGGCACTAATGGTCACATTAGTGCCGGTTCAAATGGCTAGGTGGGCATCGCTCATTAGTACCGGTTCGTGGCGAACCTTTAGTACTGGTTCATGCCACGAAACGGTACTAAAGAGGCTGTGGCAGGCTGTTGGCAGGCTGGGGCCCCACCAGAACCTTTAGTACCGGTTCATGCAACAAACCGGTACTAAAGTTTTTTAGTTGCAGAGGTCTTTTAGTCCCACCTCTCTCCGCTAACAGGGTTTTCACCACCTTAAATATGTTACTTCTCAAACTATCACAACCACTTGGTCTTCACTAAACTCTATGTGTAGGATCTGTGGCCGCAATAGGAATCTTCGCCGGTTCTTAAACCGGGGAAGAATCCTATTGACAATTCAGATTCTACACAAAAAGATCATTGATGATCAATGTATTTTTGGTGTATATTTTTACATGTTTACACGGACGAAAACTCATCTGTAACACCAGCACTTCATTTTTTTTAACTTATTACAACTCCAGACTTTTTTTGCGTTCAGTATGCACCATTCAAAGCCACGTCATCAACTTTTCAACCCTTTCTGACATCATTTGCTATTTTTCATGCATTTACAGATTTGTTTTGAGCTAAATGACCCTGAAATTGAAAAGCACTACAAATGAACCCTGAAAAGGTTGAAACTTGGCATGGTAACATCATTTCACCCACATAGCATGTGCAAAAAAGTAGAGAGGGTTACGGCAAAAACTGGATGCACTTCGTGTACAAACTGGACAATCTCTTTCGAAGTATCATGGTTTCGGACGAAAATTCATCTGTTACACCGGCACTTCATTTTTTTAAACTTATTACAACTCCAGACTTTTTTTGCATTCAGTATGCACATTCAAAGCCACGTCATCAATTTTTCAACCCTTTCTGACATCATTTGCTATTTTTCATGCATTTACAGATTTATTTTGAGCTAAATGACCCTAAAATTGAAAAGCACTAAAAATGAACCCTAAAAAGGTTGAAACTTGGCATGGTATCATCATTTCACCCACATAGCATGTGTGAAAAAGTAGAGAGGGTTACGGCAAAAACTGGATGCACTTCGTGTATAAATTGGACAATCTCTTTTGAAGTATCAGGGTTTCAGACGAAAACTCATCTGTTACACCGGCACTTCATTTTTTTAAACTTATTACAACTTCGGACTTTTTTTGCGTTCAGTATGCACCATTCAAAGCCATGTCATCAACTTTCAACCCTTTCTGACATCATTTGCTATTTTTCATGCATTTACAGATTTGTTTTGAGCTAAATGACCCTGAAGTTGAAGAACACTACAAATGAACCCTGAAAAGGTTGAAACTTGGCATGGTATCATCATTTCACCCACATAGCATATGCAAAAAAGTAGAGAGAGTTACGGCAATAACTGGATGCACTTCGTGTACAAACTGGACAATCTCTTTCGAAGTATTTGGGTTTCGGACGAAAACTCATCTGTTGCTCAGGCACTTCTTTTTTTAAACTGTTTACAACTCCAGACTTTTTTTGCGTTCAGTATGCACCATTCAAAGCCACGTCATCAAGTTTTCAACCTTTTCTGACATCATTTGCTATTTTTCATGCATTTACAGATTTGTTTTGAGCTAAATGACCCTGAAATTGAAAAGCACTACAAATGAACCCTGAAAAGGTTGAAACTTGGCATGGTATTATCATTTCACCCACATAGCATGTGCGGAAAAGTAGAGAGGGTTACGGCAAAAATTGGATGCACTTCGTGTACAAACTGGACAATATCTTTCGAAGTATCAGGGTTTCGGACGAAAACTCTTCTGTTACACCGGCACTTCATTTTTTAAAACTTATTACAACTCCAGACTTTTTTTGCGTTCAGTATGCACCATTCAAAGCCACGTCATCAACTTTCAACCCTTTCTGACATCATTTGCTATTTTTCATGCATTTACAGATTTGTTTTGAGCTAAATGACCCTGAAATTGAAAAGCACTACAAATGAACCCTGAAAAGGTTCAAACTTGGCATGGTATTATCATTTCACCCACATAGCATGTGCGAAAAAGTAGAGAGGGTTAAGGCAAAAACTGGATGCACTTTGTGTACAAACTGGACAATCTCTTTTGAAGTATCAGGGTTTCGAACGAAAACTCTTCTGTTACACCGGCACTTCATTTTTTTTAAACTTATTACAACTCCAGAATTATTTTGCGTTCAATATGCACCATTCAAAGCCACATCATCAACTTTCAACCCTTTCTGACATCATTTGCCATTTTTTCATGCATTTACAGATTTGTTTTGAGCTAAATGACCCTGAAATTGAAAAGCACTACAAATGAACCCTGAAAAGCTTGAAACTTGGCATGGTATCATCATTTCACCCACATAGCATGTGTGAAAAAGTAGAGAGGGTTACGGCAAAAACTTGATGCACTTCATGTACAAATTGGACAATCTCTTTCGAAGTATCAGGGTTTCGGACGAAAACTCATCTGTTACACCGGCACTTCATTTTTTTAAACTTATTACAACTCCAGACTTTTTTGCGTTCAGTATGCACCATTCAAAGCCACGTCAATAACTTTTCATCCCTTTCTGACATCATTTGCTATTATTCATGCATTTACAGATTTGTTTTGAGCTAAATGACCCAAATTGAAAAGCACTACAAGTGAACCCTGAAAAGGTTGAAACTTGGCATGGTATCATCATTAAACCCACATAGCATGTGCGAAAAAGTAGAGAGGTTACGGCAAAAAGTGGATGCACTTCGTGTACAAATTGGACAATCTCTTTCGAAGTATCAGGGTTTCGGACGAAAACTCATTTGTTACACTGGCACTTCATTTTTTTAACTTATTAAAACTCCAGACTTTTTTTCCGTTCAGTATGCACCATTCAAAGCCACATCATCAACTTTCAACCCTTTCTGACATCATTTGCTATTTTTCAAGCATTTACTGATTTGTTTTGAGCTAAATGACCCTGAAATTGAAAAGCACTACAAATGAACCCTGAAAAGGTTGAAACTTGGCATGGTATCAGAATTTCACCCACATAGCATGTGCGAGAAAGTAGAAAGGGTTACGGCAAAAACTGGATGCACTTCGTGTACGAACTGGAGAATCTCTTTCGAAGTATCAAGGTTTCGGACGAAAACTCATCTTTTACACAGGCACTTCATTTTTTAAAACTTATTACAACTCCAGAATTTTTTTGCGTTCAGTATGCACCATTCAAAGCCACGTCATCAACTTTCAACCCTTTGTGACATCATTTGCTATTTGTCATGCATTTACATATTTGTTTTGAGCTAAATGACCCTGAAATTGAAAAGCACTGCAAATGAACCCTGGAAAGGTTGAAACTTGGCATGGTGTCATCATTTCACCCACATAGCATGTGTAAAAAAGTAGAGAGGGTTACGGTAAAAATGGGATGCACTTCGTGTACAAACTGGACAATCTCTTTCGAAATATCAGGGTTTCGGACGAAAACTCATCTGTTACACCGGCACTACATTTTTTTGAACTTATTACAACTCCAGATTTTTTTGCATTCAGTATGCACCATTCAAAGCCACATCATCAACTTTTCAACCCTTTCTGACATCATTTGCTATTTTTCATGCATTTACATATTTGTTTGAGCTAAATGACCCTGAAATTGAAAAGCACTACAAGTGAACCCTGAAAAGGTTGAAACTTGGCATGGGTCATTTCACCCACATAGCATGTGCGAAAAAGTAGAGAGGGTTACGGCAAAAACTGGATGCACTTCGTGTACAAACTAGACAATCTCTTTCGAAGTATCAGGGTTTCGGACGAAAACTCATCTGTTACGCACGCACTTCATTTTTTTAAACTTATTACAACTCCAGACTTTTTTTGCATTCAGTATGCACCATTCAAAGCCACGTCATCAACTTTTAACCCTTTCTGACATCATTTGCTATTTTTCATGCATTTACAGATTTGTTTTGAGCTAAATGACCCTGAAATTGAAAAGCACTATAAATGAACCCTGAAAAGGTTGAAACTTGGCATGGTATCATCATTTCACCCACATAGCATGTGCGAAAAAGTAGAGAGGGTTACGGCAAAAATTGGATGCACTTCGTGTACAAAGTGGACAATGTCTTTCGAAGTATCAGGGTTTCGGACGAAAACTCATCTGTTACACCGGCACTTTATTTTTTTAAACTTATTACAACTCCAGACTTTTTTTGCGTTCAGTATGCACCATTCAAAGGCACGTCGTCAACTTTTCAACCCTTTCTGACATCATTTGCTATTTTTCATGCATTTACAGATTTGTTTTGAGCTAAATGACCCTGAAATTGAAAAGCACTACAAATGAACTCTGAAAAAGTTCAAACTTGGCATGGTATCATCATTTCACCCACATAGCATGTGCGAAAAAGTGGAGATGGTTAGGGCAAAAACTAGAGAGGTTTACTTCAAAATAAATAAAAGAATATTAAAAATTTTGTACCTAAAGCAAAATTATTCACAAAGAAACTCTAAATACAACATAAAATAACTCAGAAATAAATAAAAGCAAATAAATAAAGCAGAAAAGAACAAAAACATAAACAAAAACTCTGCGCGCAGCCCAGTGGACCTGCCTGGCCTTGGGCCAGAAAACAGACCCATAAAGCCGAGCAGGCCCACAGGGCAGCGCGGCAAAGTTAGGCCCAGAAGCCTGCTAAAGAGAGTAGCTCGAGATAGGTACCGCACTGGGGCTTATAAACCAGTGCGGACGCCCCTCGGCTAACGAGGTGGGACTAACCTTGCCGCACAGGACCTGCGCCAGCGCAGGCCTTTAGTACCGGTTCGTGGCTAAAACCGGTACTAAAGACAACCCAGTAGTACCGGTTGTAGCCATGAACCGGTACTAAAGGTGGTCGCTTCCCGCCATTTGGCCTGGCCAAATTTGACCTTTAGTACCAGTTGGTGGCTCCAGCCGGTACTAAAGGCCCCTCCTATATATATAGGACTTCCGAAAATTTCAGTTAGTTTCTTCTCATCTGCTTTCTTCGTTGTTGCGCCCGTCCCTGTCGCCGCCCCCGCCGCGCCCGTCCTTGTCGCCGCCGCGCCCGTCGCCCCGTCGCCGCCCCCGGCCGTCGCGCGTGCCCGGCCCGTCCCCGTACGTCGCTGCCCCCAGTCGCCTCGCATCGCCGGCCGTCGCCCCGCTGTAAATATTTTTTGTTTTCTGTTTTTTAATTTTTTATACTTTTAGTTTATATAAATGTTAAATTAATGTCAATTGTTAGATGATTTTATATATGTAGAAATGTTAGATATTAATGTCAAATGTTAGATGAATTACCTAGATAAATTTAGGTATTTGAGATTTGATGATCTAATAATTAATTAAAAGTTTACTATAGAACTAGTTTATTTTTAGTAAGTGCTTAGTTGAATTAGTTGAATTAATAGAACTAGTTGAATTAATATATAGAACTAGTTGAATTAATAGAACTTCTAGTAAGTGTTTATATCAATTAATGTTTCAACTATATATGAACATAGGAAATGTCTGACGACGAGAATGATTTCGTTATGTGCGAATACTGCGAAGACAAGCGCGGCACGTGTGACAGAAATTTCCTAGTTGATGGTAGGCGCTTCAGCATCAAGCTGGATGAGACCTTCGAAGTGAATGCAGTAAGTCACAACGACAAGTCTTTTTTAGTAATTAAGCATATGCTTCATTTGCTTCAACTTATAATTTTAATTTTTTACTATTCTACTAGCGTATCCCCTGCCATGCAAGAATTTTTGTGTTGGATAAGATAGGTTTCAGTACTATGAAAACTATGGAGGTAAAGAGACTTTACTTAAAGACCGAGCATGGTTATACTTTCCATGCAAAATTATACAATGCAGACACCTACACCTATTTTGAATGCAAAACTTGGCAAGCACTATGCAAGGCTTATGCATTTGAGCCTGATATGGTTATCACCTTTGATATTCGTCCGGAAGATGATATTGAAGGTAATACCGATATCTGGGTCGATGTGCAGACGCCTCCAGTTCTACCATTATGTGAGTTCCTCAACCATATTTATGTCTTCGATATTGTTTATTTCAAAAATAGTTGACAACTAATTTCTATTGACAGCTTATTTCCATTCAAGCAAACATGTCCGGCGCTTGGTAGACAGGACCGTCCACTGTCCCGGGTCTGAACTAAACTGCGAGGAGATAAGTCAATATGTTTCATGGCTTGAGGATCTTGATGCTGTCAAGAGAAATTATTTTCTTAGACTTGCAAATCTTAGTACTCAAAACGTACGACCAATAGTGTTCGTATTGAACTACGGTCACATCTATTTAGGAAAGATGGTAAGATTTTTACTATTTGTCCTCAATGCATCTTTTGCGTACATTATTTTTTAAGCTAAACTTCATTGCTAAGTATGTTACTATACGATGTTCTTCAACAGGGACTCCCGATGATAGTGGTGCCTCAGTGGATCTCGACTGACGGTCCCATATAAATGGTTAGCTTACGGCCAAGACATCCTACAGTGCACATGAGTGCATTTAGGATTTCTAAAACCGAGGAATGCTTAATAGTGAAAGACTAGAGCAAAATTTTGAATGATCGCAGAGAAGTACTAGGGGGCAACAATCAGAAGCGCAACCCACGATTAGGAGACAGGTTCATCTGCATGCTCCAATATGATGAATTAGGAGAGCTACACATGTTCTATGCCATTTTACCTGAGAGAGAGCAGCAGGAGTGATTAGCTAGTTCCTGCTCTTAGTACTTCGTCTCATGTCTGTGTTCTTCGTCCTGAACTTAATTATTAGTGATTTGCTTTTGTGGTCTTAGTTATGAATGCTTATAATAATCTCATGACCATGTTAAACTCGATGATATCTTTGCTTTTTGTACAACTGAATGTTTCTTCTTTAAGCTAGTGTTGGTGGTGATTACATAATGATGATTAAAATAGTGGCAATGACTATATATATGATGATGATTATTAGCTAGTGTTGTTGTTGGTGATGATATGATATGCAAGAGTTTTTATATTAATATGATGATGATGATGATGATGATGACTTATTATATAATTTATGAAAGGGAAAATAAATGGAAAACACAAAATTAAAGGGAAAATAAATAATAAAACCAAAACCCCTAAACCTTTTAGTACCGGTTGGTGGTACAAACCGGTACTAAAGGTCTCCCGGCCCTCGACCCTGGCTCCTGCCATGTGGTGGCCCTTTAGTGCCGATTCGTGCTGAACCGGGACTAAAGGGGGGGACCTTTAGTCCCCCACACTTTAGTGCCGGTTGCCAAACCGGCACTAAAGGCCCCTACGAACCGGTAATATAGCTCTGTTTTCTACTAGTGAAGCTCTAAGAAGACTCCAAGAAATTGATGGATCACAATACAATCATGCTTTTGACAACAAATACTACTAGAATTAAGGCGCAAAACATATTCTAAGTAGTGTCAACATCATGGCAGTGACAATTAACAGTAGCAGCTAGCAGGACATCAATCAAGCACAACTAAGCTACTAATGTTCACCAAATTTAGAAATTTGTCCATCTAGTTAAAAAAAGTACAACACCACACTTAGGAATTCAGAGCAAGAAAAATATCATGTTGCTTAGGAGCTACCACAAATGATACTGATCAAGGGCGAAAACAAGTTCGTATGATATCATTCATTCATTCATTCTCATCACGTTCATACATTGAATTCATTAAAGGTTACAGATTCATTTCTTGACATAGCATTGGAAAATCACAAGAATACTATATGAACCAAAGTGTCCAGATAACACATGGAGGTCACAATCACATAGCAAAGGAAGAATGGGACATACCGAGGACTTACCCTCTGGACAGATCAAAGACTTCACGCTTCCTCTTCCTCGATGGACAAATCAATGACTTCACTTCCTCTTCCTCATGCACCAACAGGAAGACCATCTCAAACACCTTGGTGCCAACAACCTGCAAAACAGCACAACCATCCACACATTATGGACTGGCTTCAGATCAGTGGGTCCATTGACATAAGGCAATAAGAAACTGTACTCAAGCAGCGACAATCACCAGCATTCCCAACAATGATCTGGGTCTCTAGTTTATTGTTTATTTCCTCTAGGTACAACAATTAATTTCGTACAAATTGTTAGTCCGCTGCTAGCTTGTGTAGGTACAACAAGGCTATCAATCAATTAATTCAGTCTGAGCAGTTAACAGCAAAGCTGTGTAGGTACACCATCATGACTGAAATACTAATCATAAGAGTGATTGATACTTCTGGATGAGAGTGATCATGCTGACTGAATCAATGGGTTCTCAACCGCGTGCACACCTGAACAGCCTAACCTTACGATGTACAGTAAGTTAGGGTCAATGCAAAATTAATAAGCTGAAATAAACTACTCATGGGAGCAACTATGCAGAGTGCTACGTCCTTAGTTCAAACTTACCGATGTCGAATCTGAATTAGACTAGCTGATAGCCTGGCACAGAAACTGAAGAAGAATGATGAAGCAGCAGCAAAATGGTTACGGCAGGTACCTTTGGAAGCCATCGTCAACACGAAGCTTCACCGGTACTCCTCCTTCCGTCCTCCCCCTCCTCGGGATCCGACCTATGCATAGTAGAGCAGGTCGGTGAAGAGGATCTGGCCCTCATTGTAGGGGAACACAGCAGAAAACAAAAAATTTCGGTATAGCGAGCACGCCCAGGACCACTATGGAGACTGCATACAAGGTTTGATCTGATCCGTACCGACTCGAAGCGCAGTGGAAGAAGAGTCGATGTAGATCGTCGGTGCAGATCCCTGCAGCTAGGATTTACAACCTCCCAACCGCGAGGATGTACTCCCTCTCCAGACAGCCCTTCGGGAGGCGGTCGGACAGTCCCCCGGACGATGTCGCGGACAGTCCCTTCGGGAGGACCCACGAAACTCGAACAGAGACTCGGACAGCCCTTTGGGAGGACACTCGAACAGCCCCTCGGGCAAAAGATCAAAACTACAATCTCTCTACGGGGTTGCACAAATACGGTGTCAGCTATCCGGCAGGGCTTCGCCGTCCAGAACTAGTTCCTGCCGGAACCCAGACGGCCTTTCGGCTCTACGAAACTATTTCGCTGGGAGGGAGAGAAAAGCCAGACAAGTCATGGCATGTGTATGAGATCAAGGGATGAAGAGATGGCAGCCCTCACCTCCTCTATTTATTGGAAAGCCAAGGGGTAGTGTGCCTCAACAAATTTACCAAAAAACCCATGCATTAGGTCACACATGAGGGTGTTAAGGTCAAAATGGGATGCCATGTGGAGCTCCAAGGAGCTCCACCACCCATGGACGTCCACCCCAAAGGGGGCCCCCCAAATGGGGTTCCTTCCCTTGTAAGCCACTTCCTTCTAGAACTTTGACCAAGTCCAAAAAGGTGGCTCTCCAAAAATATCCCAAAAAGCACTTTCACTATTCACGACGACATTTTTCAGCATCCGTTCGAACTAAAAATATTTATGTGGGCTTAGAACATTTCCAGTACCCACTAAAATAATTTTCAACGCGTTCCGAAACAATTCCAGTTCAGTATTTTCATCTGCGAAACGCATCTGAAGTGGCTCCGGCAGCTCCGGAACATTTCTAGTTTTTATCTCGGAAAATTCCAAAAAGCTTCCAGAATGATTCTGGCACCCTCCGAGAATTATCGAGCATGTGCCGAAACCAATTTGACTTAATAGTATATCCCAAAACAACTTTTTGGTTTCATTGAAACTCATCCGATGACCTCTCTCTGCGGTACTATTCTGCTGTCCGAAACCTTTCCGGTGTCCGAAACTTTTTTGGTGATTTTCTCTCACACTCCCTGTCTAGTATTCAGCAGATAGATGACCCTTAAGTTTGTAACCCTATAGGTTCGGTGAAGTATAGACATGACCCGGAACCCCTTCCGATCAATGATCAACATTGGAGCCGTGGACACCCATATTGACCCCTATTCCCACGCGAATAAATATTCGAGTGAACCTCCAGTTGCAGTGAGCTATTCCTGTTGCTTCACGATATGTCAAGAACACCCGAGGTGAGATTTATTGCATCCCCGTGGATGAACAATTTTTCCACCATGCAAGTTACCTCGTTATCGGTTTTGTTCTCTTTTCTCGTTTCCGTGTTCCGGCATCCCAGTGATCACATCACAAGGTGTCTGGCCAGACGATTATGGATACTGTAACACCGAGAGGGCCCGAGAATATCTCTCCATCGTCGGAGGAGAAAATCCCAATCTTGAGCTATCTTGTTACTTGCCATACTTTTCCGTGAACCCGTAAGCCACCGTAATAGCCACCCAGTTACGGATGACATTTAACAAACCCCAAAGTTCACGAAGCAAGTACGAAGGAACTCGATACTCTCATGGTCTAAGGAATTGTGCAAACATTAACTATCTCAGTGATATTAACCATAAACTTGTGACGAAAAGAATCTCATAGCATAACATCAATTTGGGTCAATTCAACACAAGTGTTCTACCAACATCGTGCCCTCAAAATTGCCAGCATAGACATGCCCATGATCAGGAAAACAGGATCATCATGCAATACATGAGCTAGTCTTAGAGGCAAGACTAGGAATACATTTTACCGTTTAGTATACCACACGTGCACATGAGTTTCCCTCTGAGACTCGTGGATATTGCAGAGTCGAGAATCATTGCAGTTATAGCATGGAAGCTAAACATTCATTACAAACTTTGGAGATACAAAATAACTGTTATTACTGCCTCTAGGGCTTATCTCCTACAGACTCCCATTTTCACTAGAGTCATAATCCAGTTACATGGCTTCCCTAACACCAATGGCTATCCGGTGCTACTCATGCTTTGCTCGTGGTAGAGGCTGTGGCATCGGGTCTGACACGTTCAGATCCGTGTGAACTTTGCGTACTTTCACTAAACCCACTTCGACATGATGTCCAACGAGTTTATATTTGCGTTCAATATGTCTTGTCTTATGGTGCGAACTTGGCTTCCTTGCCTGAGCCACGGCGCCACTATTATCACAACAGATCTCCACCGGGTCTTGGGCTCTAGGAACCACACCAAGGTCTTCAAGAAATTGCTTGATCCATACCGCCTCCTTGGAGGCTTGTGAAGCAGCAACATATTCCGCCTCCGTCTTAGAATCCGCCACAGTCTTTTGTTTGGAACTTTTCCAATCTACTGTGCCACCGTTCAATATGAAAACATATCCTGATTGAGACTTGAAGTCATCTGGGTCAGTCATGAAGCCTGCATCAGTGTAACCACTTACAATGAGCTGTTCATCACCTCCATACACAAGGAGTAAATCCTTAGTCCTTCTAAGGTACTTAAGAATACCCTTGACTGCGGCCCAGTGTTCCAATCCTGGATCACTTTGGTACCGGCTGCTAACACTTAGCGCATAGGAAACGTCCGGTCTTGTACATAGCATGGCATACATAATAGAACCAACTACCGAGGCATATGGAACATCATTCATTTGCACTCGCTCATCGAGAGTCCGAGGACACTGATTCTTGCAAAGTACTATTCCAGGTGACATGGGGAGAAGGCCCTTCTTGGAGTTCTCCATGTTGAACCTTTTCAACACCTTGTCAATGTACGTGCTTTGGCTAAGCACTATCAGGCGTTTTTATCTATCTCTATAGATTCTGATGCCCAATACATATGCCGCTTCACCTAAGTCTTTCATTGAAAAACTTTTCTTCAATGAGTCTTTTATTTCGCTCAGAAAATTCACGACATTTCCAATCAATAATATGTCATCCACATACAAGATTAGAAATGCTTTTGCGCTCCCACTAAACTTCTTGTAAACACAAGAGTCTTCGTCATTCCTGATGAAGCCAAATTCTTTGACCACTTCATCAAAACAAATGTTCCAGCTCCTTGACGCTTGCTTCTGACCATAAATGGCTTTCTGAAGTTTGCATACCTTTCCAACATCCTTATGCATGAAAAAACCTTCTGGTTGTATCATGTATACATCCTCCTTGAGGTTTCCATTTAGGAAAGCCATTTTGACATCCATCTGCCATATTTCATAATAGAAATAAGCAGCAATTGCTAGTAATATCCGAACAGACCTAAGCATAGCTACGGGCAAGAAATTCTTGTCGTAGTCCACTCCTGGAACTTGTGTGAACCCTTTCGCGACAAGTCTAGCTTTCTGGATAGTAATGTTACCATCTGCGTCTGTCTTCCTTTTGAAATCCATTTACAACCAATCGGCTTTACGCCTTCTGGAAGTTCTTGCAAGTTCCAAACTTGGTTTTCGTACATGGATTCCATTTCGGATTTCATGGCCTTGTGCCATTCCTTTGAGCTGGGCCCCGCCATCGCTTCCTTGTAGTGCGCAGGTTCATCGTCTTCAAGAATGAAGATTTCATTATGAAACCACTCAGGTGGCTGGATAGCCCTACCTGATCTGTGCGGTTCAGTTACAACATTGTCTGATGTCTCCGCATCATATGCGACAACTTCCGGCTCAGTTGCAGGGATAGTTGGCGGAATTTCTTCCGGTTCCTTAGCCATATCAATAGTTGCCGGAGATTCACTAATCTCATCAAGTTGTACTGTCCTCCCACTTAATTCTTTGGCGAGAAACTCTTTCTCAAGAAATTGTCCATTTCTAGCAACAAACACTTTGTTATCGAACGGGTGATAGAAGGAATACCCAATTGTTTCCTTGGGATAACCTACAAAGTAACATTTGTCTGATCTGGGATCAAGTTTGGTAGGTTGTAAACATTTTACGTATACCTCACAACCCCAAATCCTGAGATGCAACAAACCGGGTTTCTTCCCATTCCATAACTCGTATGGTGCCATCTCAACTGATTTAGATGGTGCTCTGTTAAGTGTGTGAGCGGCAGTTTCCAGTGCGTGACCCCAAAAAGATATCGGAAGATTTGCAAGAGACGTCATCGACCTTACCATGCCCAACAAGGTTCGGTTACGTCGTTCCGATACTCCATTTCTCTATGGAGTTCCGGGAGGCGTAAGCTGTGAAACGATTCCACGGTCACTCAGATGTTGGACAAACTCATGACTAAGATATTCGCCTCCGCGATCAGACCGCAGAAACTTAATCTTTTGTTATGATGATTTTCTACCTCATTCTGAAATCCTTTGAACTTTTCAAAGGTTTCGACTTATGTTTCATTAAGTAGATATAGCCATACCTACTCAAATCATCAGTAAAAGTCACGAAGTAGAAATACCCACCCCGTGCGCCTGTCTTCATTAGACCACATACATCACTATGTACTATTTCCAATAATTCACCCGCCAGTTCAGGATGACCCGTGAACGGCGTCTTGGTCATTTTCCCCATCAGGCAAGCTTCACATGTGTCAAATGACTCCAAATCAAAAGACGGTAAAACTCCATCTTTATGGACTTTTTGCATGTGTTTCTTTCCGATGTGGCCAAGCCGACACTGCCACATGAAACTGGTGGTGGTATCAGCCTTCTTAAGGCGTTTAGCATTCACGTTAAAGACATCATTTCCACATTCAAGATTTAGTATGAAAAGGCCCCCAACAATGGGTGCAAATCCATAAAACATATCTTTACAATAAAGTGAACAACCATTGTTCTCAGACTTGTACGAATACCCATCGTGTACTAAACATGATCCAGAGATAATGTTTCTACACAACAGTGGAACAAAATAACAGTTACTTAGTTCTAAGATAAATCCTGAAGGGAGACGTAGAGCCATAATGCCGACGGCTTGAGCGGCGATACCAGCGCCATTCCCGACACGCATCACAACTTCATTCTTTGCCAGCTTGCGCACCTTCTGAAGCCCCTGTATCAAGTTGCAAATGCGATCAACCGATCTGGTATCAAATAACCAAGACTTAGAATTTTCGCTAGCATGCAAAACGTCAATGAAATTAACTTGTATAACAATTATACCTTTTCCGGTTTTCCCTGTCTTCTTATCTTCCAGATACTTCTTGCAGTTTCTCTTCCAGTGTCCTGTGCCCTTGCAGTAGAAGCACTCAGTTTCATTCTTGGCTCCGCCCTTAGAGTTGCTTTGGGAGCCGGTATTACCGGCGCCCTTGCCCTTCTTTGGCTTGCCTTTCTTTTTGAAACTGGCGGTTTTATTCACAAGCAACACTTGCTTGCGATTTTTTTGCAGTCCTCCTTCTGTAGTTTTCAGCATGGCGAACACCTCTTCCGGTGTCTTTTCCATCCCTGTCATGTTGTAGTTCATGACAAAATCGTCGTAAGACGGGGGGAGTGAAGAAAGCAACATGTCCATCATATGGCCAGGTGGGAGTGGGAATTCCAGGGCTTTAAGCCTTTCAGAATAGCCAATCATTTTGACCACATGTTCGCCAACTGAACTACCCTCAGCCATCTTGCATTCCATCAAAGCCTTCATGATATCAAATCATTCAGACTTTGCGGTTTCCTTGTACAGAGCATCCAATTCCCGGATCATATCACGGGGTTTATGGAATTCAAAACATTTTTGAAGCCCTGGACTCATGCAAGCTAGCATGAGGCACCGCACTAAGTTGTGATCATCATCCTTAGTGGCCCAGACATTTTGTTCATCTTCCGGGGCCTCTACCGCCGGTTTAGCTGGAAGAGCATTTTCAAGCACGTACAATTTCTTAGCGCTCCTAAGGACAATCCTTAGGTTACGGACCCAGTCCGCATAGTTCTTTCCAGTTGGAGCTAACTTCTCTTTCTCTAACATCGGGCCTAAGTTGAACACGGTGTTGCGAGCCATTTGATATACAACGAAAAACACAAGTTTCACTTAGACTTTGTTCATAATGAAATTTGCACTAGTGAATAAATAGTTTTATTCTAAAGTGTGCTCCCACTCAAATCAACATCTCTCATAATTGATTTAGAGTGAATCAAGATCCATATTTCTATTCGATGCCATTGACGGGTTCATCACTGATGACACGAATTTCAATTGGTAGGCCAACTTGCCGATCACATCTCTATGTGATTCTCGTTCATCTTTCGATGGGCGTGTTCCGAGCTCAGGACTCTCCTGCCTGAACGTCAAAGACAACCAAGTGATCTTGCTGCGAGGTCTGACCTCACCCGCCTCATTCCGCTCGATTCGTTCGTGCTCATGTGTACATGGCGCACCCCGAAAAGATACGAATTTCAGACGGTGCTACACTTGGGTGAACACTAACTACTTTGATATTTTAAGTGAGAGATCACCCTAATAAAAGCGACTACCGCACAATCAAGAAGGGTGCATCATAAGGGATAAACATCTCAGGCAATTCATAATAGCATGATATGGTATAGCCCTTCCTACCGGAGAAGTCTTTCATTTCTTCGTCTTCGGCATTCGCGTCGGTGTTCACCTTTGCGAAGATTGCCACCACCTTGTCGATGCACCATATAATATTGCTATCTCTATAGCTAATAAAATAAGTGCATTACTTAAGGTTGACTCGCAGGTCATTAAAGTGACAATCATATGGCTCCAGCCATCATGCCGAATCACGACACGCAGGTCATGTTAATTTACATCATATAGTCATCTCATACATAATCAAAATGAATATGAGCTTGCTATACCACATCACATGCCATCCTGTAAAACCAAGTTAGACGCCTCTAAACGGTTTATGCAAAATTTTATTTTACGTGGCTTCTAAGGTTTTAACTTAAACCACAGCTACCAATGTTTATCATCAAGTATGATTGTTCAAGTCTCTAGATTAACTTTGCGGGGTGTATGAAACACGGGATAATAAAATCTCGAACCCCATACTAAACTTCGCCATACGCATGACCCCCGTGCAGATCATATCTGCATTGCCCTTTCATCTGTGAATTTCATCTTTCCTTTAACTACGATGGAAACCAAAGAACTGATAGCAGTTTGTTGATCAATCAGGATCGCGGATTGCCAGAACTTTGTGAAATTCCACCATGGCGCTTCAGGATCAGAAATACGCAAATTATAGGGAAGCAACAAGAATATCGGGTAACAGATTTCATCTGCCACCCGCATAAATAATTTTCAGCAATAGATCTCATCTACTCCAAAATTATATTATGCAATACCCATACATCTGCATGTATTCTAGATCATAACATGCATCTATGCATAGCACGGCTCTGATACCACTGTAGGGGAACGCAGCAAAAAACAAAATATTTTGGTATAGCGAGCACGCCCAGGACCACTATGGAGACTGCATACAAGGTTTGATCTAATCCGTACCGACTCGAAGCGCAGCGGAAGAAGAGTCGGTGTAGATCCCCGCAGCTAGGATTTACAACCTCCCAACCGCGAGGATGTACTCCCTCTTCGGACAGCCCTTCGGGAGGCGGTCGGACAGTCCACCGGACGATGTCGCGGACAGCCCTTCGGGAGGACCCACGAAACTCGAACGGAGACTCGGACAGCCCTTCGGGAGGACACTCGGACAGCCCTTCGGGAGGACACTCGAACAGCCCCTCGGGCAAAAGATCGAAACTACAACTCTCTACAGGGTTGCACACATAGGGTGTCAGCTATCCGGCAGGGCTTCGCCGTCTAGAACTAGTTCCTGTCGGAACCTAGACGGCCTTTCGGCTCTATCAAACTATTTCGCTGGGAGGGAGAGAGAAGCCAGACAAGTCATGGCATGTGTATGAGAGCAAGGGATGAAGAGATGGCAGCCCTCACCTCCTCTATTTATAGGAAAGCCAAGGGGTAGTGTGCCTCCACAAATTTACCAAAAAACCCATGCATTAGGTCACACATGAGGGTGTTAAGGTCAAAATGGGATGCCATGTGGAGCTCCCAGGAGCTCCACCACCCATGGCCGTCCACCCCAAAGGGGGCCCCCCAAATGGGGTTCCTTCCCTTGTAAGCCACTTTCTTCTAGAACTTTGACCAAGTCCAAAAAGGTGGCTCTCCAAAAATATCCCAAAAAGCACTTTCACTATTCACAACAACATTTTTCAGCATCCGTTCGAACTGAAAATATTTACGTGGGCTTAGAACATTTCCAGTACCCACTAAAATAATTTTCAACGCGTTTCGAAACAATTCCGGTTTAGTGATTTTCATCTGCGAAACGCATTTGAAGTGGCTCCGGCAGCTCCGGAACATTTCGGGTTTTTCTCTCGGAAAATTCCAAAAAGCTTCCAGAATGATTCTGGTACCCTCCAAGAATTATCAGGCATGTGCCGGAACCAATTTGACTTAATAGTATATCCCGAAACAACTTTTTGGTTTCATCGAAACTCATCTGATGACCTCTCTCTGCGGTACTATTCCGCTGTCCGAAACCTTTCCGTTGTCCGAAACTTTTTCGGTGATTTTCTCTCAGACTCCCTGTCTAGTATTCAGCAGATAGATGACCCTTAAGTGTGTAACCCTAGAGGTTCGGCGAAGTATAGACATGACCCGGAACCCCTTCCGATCAATGATCAACATCGGAGCCGTGGACACCCATATTGACCCCTATACCACCCGAATAAATATTCGAGTGAACCTCCAGTTGCAGTGAGCTATTCCTGTTGCTTCGCGGTATGTCACAAACACCCGAGGTGATATTTATTGCATCCCCGTGGAAGAACAATTTTTCCACCATGCAAGTTACCTCGTTACCGGTTTTGTTATCTTTTCTCATTTCCGTGTTCCGGCATCCCAGTGATCACATCACAAGGTGTCTGGCCAGACGATTATGGATACCGTAACACCGAGAGGGCCCGAGAATATCTCTCCATCGTCGGAGGAGCAAATCCCAATCTTGAGCTATCTTGTTACTTGCCATACTTTTCCGTGAACCCGTAAGCCGCCATAATAGCCACCCAGTTATGGATGACGTTTAACAAACCCCAAAGTTCATGAAGCAAGCACGAAGGAACTCGATACTCTCATGGTCTAAGGAATTGTGCAAACATTAACTATCTCTGTGATATTAACCATAAACTTGTGACGAAAAGAATCTCATAGCATAACATCAATTTGGGTCGATTCAACACAAGTGTTCTACCAACATTGTGCCCTCAAAATTGCCAGCATAGACATGCCCATGATCAGGAAAACAGGATCATCATGCAATACATGAGCCAGTCTTAGAGGCAAGACTAGGAATACATTTTACCGTTTAGTATACCACACGTGCACATGAGTTTCCCTCCGAGCCTCATGGATATTGCAGACTCGAGAATCATTGCAGTTATAGCATGGAACATAAACATAATTATGAACTTGAAGATAAATAATATCATTTATTATTGTCTCTAGGGCATATATCCTACAGACTCCCACTTGCACTAGAGTCAATAATATAGTTAATGCTAATGCACTTTACACCTATGGCATACCGGTGTAAAAAATGCTTCGCATGTGGTATAGCCTGATGTCCATCAGATCTGACAACTTCAGCTCCGTGTGTATCTCTGCATATCCTCGCGTTTTCACGCTTTCACAAAATTCATATTTTGTGCGGACTTGGCTTTGTATATATGTGAACCATTGGTCAAAACCTGATTCCTCAGACTGAGTTATGGAGCAACTATCTGCAATAGTTTCCCATTGACCAACGCCTTCTTGGAACCATACTAAGTTCATGAATGAACTATATGATTCAACATCTTTGTCTTTGTCGCTTCTAAAGCGGCAACATACTTCGCCTCTGTTATAGAATTCGCCACAGTAACTTGTTTGGAACACTTTCCAACTAACTGCACCACCATATTGTGTGTTACACAAAACCCTCAATTTAAATCGAAAATCGCATGGAGAAATGATGAAGATTGTATCGATGTAACCTTTTACAACAAACTCGTCATGATTTCCACTTGCGAGAAAACATGTCATCAGTGCTACTTTAGTACTCAATGATCCTTTTTCACTATTGTCCCATGATCAGTACTTATGATCACTTTGGTATCTATACTCGCAACAGCTTGGGAGTATTGGACATATCTGGTTGTTTTACATACCATGGAATACATGATTAATCCAAAACCAGGAGTGTGTGGAATCTCCATCATGTATTTTGCTCATCAGTGTTTTGGGACACCGATTCTTGCAAAAACTCTTTCCATGTGACTTCGGCAAGAATCACTCCTTGTCGTTCTTAGTGTTAAACGGTTTTAGCATCTTGTCAATATGTATTTTTGCTTAGCCCTATTAGGTAAATCTATCTCCATAGATCATTATGCCTAATCTCAAGGCTATTTAGCCCAAGCACTTCATCGAAAAACTATTTTCAAATGAAGTCCTAATTCGTGTCAAGAAATTTATTTCCAATTAACAATGTGTCAAACACACAAGGTTTTCAAAAGTTTATTATGCTCCCACTTACTTTCTTGAAACCACAAGCATCTTCGTTACCCATTGATGAATTCACTCCTTTGACCATTCCATCAAAAATGAAGATTCCAACTCCATTTTGCTCTCTTCTATCCATTGCTGGAACTCTGAAGCTAGCATACTTAGTAGCATCCTCTGGACCGACAAAATAATTTGGATTGTATTACATACAAGTCCTAGGTTGTATTTCCATTTCATGGAAATTCTTTTGTCATCCATGTTTCATATCTCATGTTTGAAATATGTCTTAATTCCTAGTGTGTTGAATCGACCCAAATTGATGTTATGCTATGAGATTCTTTTCGTCACAAGTTTATGGTTAATATCACAGAGATAGTTAATGTTTGCACAATTCCTTAGACCATGAGAGTATCGAGTTCCTTCGTGCTTGCTTCGTGAACTTTGGGGTTTGTAAAACGTCATCCGTAATTGGGTGGCTATTACGGCGGCTTACGGGTTCACGGAAAAGTATGGCAAGTAACAAGATAGCTCAAGATTGGGATTTGCTCCTCCGACGATGGAGAGATATTCTCGGGCCCTCTCGGTGTTACAGTATCCATAATCGTCTGGCCAGACACCTTGTGATTTGATCACTGGGATGTCGGAACACGGAAACGAGAAAAGAGAACAAAACCGGTAACGAGGTAACTTGTTTGTCCACCATGCAAGTTACCTCGTTACCGGTTTTGTTCTCTTTTCTTGTTTCCGTGTTCTCGCATCCCAATGATCAAATCACAAGGTGTCTTGCCAGACGATTATGGATACCGTAACAGCGAGAGGGCCCGAGAATATCTCTCCATCGTCGGAGGAGCAAATCCCAATCTTGAGCTATCTTGTTACTTGCCATACTTTTCCGTGAACCCGTAAGCCGCTGTAATAGCAACCCAGTTACGGATGACGTTTAACAAACCCCAAAGTTCACGAAGCAAGCATGAAGGAACTCGATACTCTCATGGTCTAAGGAATTGTACAAACATTAACTATCTCTTTGATATTAACCATAAACTTGTGACGAAAAGAATCTCATAGCATAACATCAATTTGGGTCGATTCAACACAAGTGTTCTACCAACATCGTGCCCTCAAAATTGCCAGCATAGACATGCCCATGATCTGGAAAACGGGATCATCATGCAATACATGAGCCAGTCTTAGAGGCAAGACTAGGAATACATTTTACCATTTAGTATACCACACGTGCACATGAGTTTTCCTCCGAGCCTCGTGGATATTGCAGACTCGAGAATCATTGCAGTTACAGCATGGAAGCTAAACATTCATTACAAACTTTGGAGATACAAAATAATTGTTATTACCGCCTCTAGGGCATATCTCCTACACTCGTCCCCCATCCCCCACGAGCAGCGCCACGAGTAGAGGACGTAGGTGAGCAGGTCCTCCATGGCGTCCCAGTCCTTGATGAAGCCGCGCACCACCAGCTGCACCACCTCCTCCATTATCATTTGGTCAGTGAATACAAGTAGCAACTGTCAGAACCAGTAAATACTACTCCAATGACATCACGTTTACAATCCTATAAATGCGACATTTTTATCATCTAAGCATAGAAGGACAGGGTCAACACCATTTCAATGTTTGAAACAAAGAACCAGAATTTCAATGTTTGAACAGCAAAAATTTTGATCATATGTGGTTTAAATCAACCCCTGAGGAGAGACACATTGATGCCAATATTTCAAAATAGTAGTTTAAATAAGCTGATGTATATTCCGTACCACGTAATTGAACATCATGCAAATGCACAAGATGCCTAGACACTGAAAGAAGAAAGCACATAGACCTACATGGTTACATATATTAGAGGGGCATGATAAGGAGATGGACGTGCTACCTGCTGTGCGGTGGTGCGTCGTGGTGGCCTGTTTGAGCTCCTCCTCCTGATGCTGCTCACTAACCTGCAGGACAAACAAGGCCATAGGTCAGCTCCAGCAAAGGCATTTCCTGATGATTTCAGGGCAGAAGATTGCGCCTAACTATACACCAAGAACACAACTGCTAGAAACTGTCAAGACATACATATATGTGCACGCCAAAAAATAGCAGATCTGTGAAGGGGGTGTCTATTAGCAAATTTTGGTCTAAATCCAACATAGGCAGGCAAATGCTTACTGTAACTAATGAATTGTTGTTGTTTGCGTTTCTGAACATTGCTAAATGAAGACAAATACACCAAAAACTAATGAACTATATCTACAAAGACTCCATCTCTAGACGAACAGAGCAAAAAAACTATCCAAATCTCTCCAAGCACACAAAAATGATCTCAATCCGTGAATTGCCTCGCGCATTGCACGGAACAGGGTGCATACACATCAGCCGCGTATGAAGCATCTCTCTCTCCCCCTCAATCCCTCTCACCGACAGCAGCATATGAGGTAGCTGATCTGTCAACCAAGACTACTGCGGTGACTGACTACTGGTACGACATACAACTAAAAACGACCAAGGATATCAATGCCAAGACAGGTACAGAAGCACGAAGAATTGGATTAACAATTGTCGAAGCAGCTAGCGCCGACAGTTAGACACTTAACCTCCCTAGACATCGGTGAAGACATATTTTCGACAGATAACTTGGCACTGAAGCCACATCTAAACTAAACAGTTGACTGAACAGAAGAGCGTGGCAGTAGACAGTTATCGGGAAGGAAGGAGGAAGCAGCTGCACGAGCAGTTCCATCCATCCAGGCAACAAACAGATTATAGAGGGGGTCACTTTCTTGTGCTTGACCTCGCTGGAGTGGATCCAGGTCTTGATCTGGTCCCGGTAGCACTGAAGCTTCTTGATCTCCTTCTTGAGGTCCGCCTCGAACTTCTCCTTCTGGTTCGCATTCTCGGTGTAGTAGACCTGCCCCCAAATCACGCAAAATCAAGAGAATCTGGCGTGGGGGTTGTGGAGAGGAAAGAAGGTGGCGCGTGCGTGCGTGCCTTGTTCCAGATGTTGTCGAAGACGTCGACGCCATCGTGGACCTTCTTGAGGACACGGTCGAACTCACCCTGCAGCTTCCGACTGGCGCCCATGGCATCCGGCGGTTGATCTCACGGCATCAAACCTCCTCCTCCAGCTCGCTGCCAGCGCAGGCGAGCCTCACCCTCCAGCCCGCGTCATTGTCCCTGCTGTGACGGACGCTCACCACCTCCGTCCCGAACCGGACCAGCCCGAGGAGGTCGAACCGCCGCGCGAACTCCGCGAGGTACCTTAGCACCTCCTGGTGCCCGGGGAACTTGCGTGGGTCGGCGGAGGAGCGGTCCGTGACGAAGAATCAAGGTAGCGGCGGCGGCGGCCATGGTGCGGGGGCGGGGGCGGGGGCGGCGGCTAGGGTTTTCGTGAGCGGGTGCGGGAGAGAAGGTGGGGATTGGAACAAGTTGTGGGTACAGTGGGGAGTGGGGCTGTGGGGGCATGGGGCTACGTGGGTGAGATGGTGAGGGGTGAGGACTACCGTTGGATCCGCGAGCATCCGACAATGTTCCATGCACGATCTGCGTGAAGCCCCAACGGACCAATCAAAATGCAGTACACGCGAACAATGTTATGATCTTCTAAATTGGTCGTAGTTGACTAAAAAAATTGGTCGTAGTTGACGAAAAATTCATGTTCCATTTTTCTAGTGCCCAAAATGAGTTTTTTTGTGAAGGACCTACCATATATTTGTTGCACAATTGTACCAAATCATTTTTATAAAATACTAGGCCATATTTAATGCACAATTGACAAATGGTTGGGTGTCCAAAGCTTTTATCCACCTCTCGTGAAAAGGAAAATTTTCCGCCGATTCAGTCGGAAATAGGTCAAGTTTCAACTACAGCAGCCTTATAGTTTGCTCTTTATTTTCTCCAAAAATCATTTCTAGTTACATAAGTGTCTATTTAAGCAGAAATACATGGTTTGGTGGCGATACGTCGAGATTTGGACAGTGGCTGAGGGCCCCAACTCCAAAGCGCGTAAACTCGCATGCCCCCCGCGTGGTCACCGCGTGATTGTGGCGTTGCCATGCGTTCTGGGCGGCCTAGGCATGTCTAGTTGGTTGGGCACTACCCATGTAGGTGCTAGGAAGAAAATTACAATAGAAGAATCACACGAGGAGACCGAAGTATGCTCAGACATGAATTAGCAGCCAAGTGTTTGATTAGCGGTACGGGAAATGCACATGGCCAATGGGCCTGAGTTTTGATTAAGGATGATCATCTACTAGGGAGACTGTCCTGGCCAATTTTCAGCTCAAATGGAGGAGCTTAGATGGCAGTTGCTTTGCAAAGTACCACATCGGGCAGAAATATGGATGTTGAAGCTAGGCTCAAATGAATAAATGGATTGAGCTGAAATTTTGTGGATTATGGTCATTTGGGCATAGGAAAGCGCTGTAAAAAATTTATACCATTTGGATAATCCTAGCTTGTACTTCCTTCACAAAGCTTCTCTCTGGATATGAACTTTGGAAATTTGCTGAGGAAGATTCATTAGGCAAATGGAGTTGAATATTGGAATGTGGCAATGATTTGGATATGTAAGATGTCACAAGAAGTTTAAGGGCAATAGGAGGTTCCTAGATAGCACTTGCTTTGCAATGTGCCAATTTGGACAGAAAATAGAAATTGAAGTTGGGCTTACATAGATGATTGGATTGTGCTGAAATTTGGAGTATGATGATAAGTTTGGCATATGAAGGAACTGTAAAAATTTCATACCATTTGGATAAATAAAAATGGTACTTCCTTCAGAATGTTCTCCACTAAACACAAAATTGGGAAAAACATTTAGGGCAATTGGTTAAATTAAATGAGCTAAAATTTGGTGTCGTGAGTTTCTATGGTCAGGGTAATGTCCTGGTAAATTGGCACAATTATAAAGCAATATAAAATGTAGTTGCTTCACAAACTAAAAATATTACTTGAAACAAAGATTGGATGGTGAGCTATCATGGATTGTTAGATGGAGCTAAAATTTTGTGGAGAGCTATGATATGGGCATATAGAAGATGTGTCAAAAATTCAACTCATTACGATATGCATAGCTAGTACGTCCTTCACAAAGCTTCTAGCTGAACAAAAACATTGGAATTTGCCGAGGAACATTTACTAGGCAAATGGAGCTGAATTTTGTCACGAGGCAACGATTTGGATAGGAAAGAGTGCCCAAAATTTTTGAGGGCAATCAAGAATATGTAAATAGCACTTCCTTCACAAAGTGCCGTTCTGAACAGAATAGGAAAATGAATATTGTTGAATTATATTTGAACTAGGCGAGGAAGGTTTTTGACATATTTGACGAAGATATGATCCAAAGAATTTATGAGAATTTTTTGGGAATTTTGGGAATAACAGAAATATAGGTTGCTTCACAACCTAGGGCAAAAATTGACACATGGACATGATACATAGGCAAAACTGATGAGGTGGCGCCTAGTCTAGTAATCCACCACAATTTACAAGGTTATGACCATCTATATTGGTCGTGATCAGCTAGAAATAAGGTAGCAGACCAGTGCTGTCTGCTTTATGACCATTTCTTGAAAGGAAATTACGACCTTTCTGACCAAAATGGTCATTATAGTTTAGGGTTTGGAGCCCTCCGAACAGCTTAAGACCAATTGGTCTCAAATGGTTGTTGATTTACGACCATTTCTTCCAGGGCCACTGACAGAAGGTCATAAGTTGACATATTTCTTGTAGTGACCCATGCCAAGTACGGCTACGGAGGCCATGGCGCGGGCTCAGCTGCTACTAAGGTTCCCGCCAGCGGCCGAGCAGATGGACGAGTGGCGTGCCACCATCCAGAGTCTGCTCGGTTTCACCGAGGCTAGGGGCTCGCGGTGAGCTGGCCCGCCACGGCATCCCCAAGCGACGATGACGGCTCATGCTGTTGGTCGTATGGAAGGGGCCAACCCCACAGTACAGTCCCCGCCACGGCGGCCAGCGCGAGCGCAGCAGAATCAAGAACCTGACGACGTCTCGATGGCCTCTTCTGACCCTTGAGCGCGTCTAGACCGGCGGCGAGCACCGGAGGACAGGCGAAGGGGAGACGTGCGCGTTGTCGTTGAGTGACGCCACGATGACCACCGCTGGACCAATGGGTGCGATGGTCCTGACGTCGACGAACCTGCGCTCGATATTGGCGGGTGCCTATCTTTCGAGGTTGGGTGCCCTGCCTTTACCCGTGAGCTGTGGCAAGTCCGTTGGCCGTCCGTCCGCACATTCAAGCTAGAGATACCTGAGAAGTATGATGGGAGGCTAAACCCGGCAGAGTTTATGAGCATCTACACCATCGCTGTTGAAGCTGCCGGGGGAAGAGATGAGAAGGTGGTTGCCAACTACTTCCCTTTGGCTCTCAAGTCCAATGTGATGTTCTGGCTGATGCACCTGCTGGAGAATTCGGTTTTGTCATGGGCTGACCTGTGCCATGAGTTCATTGGCGCCTTCACTGGCAGCCATCATGAACTAGGTCGTCCCAGCGATTTGCAGCTTCTCCAACAGAAAGAAGGAGAAACTCTCCGAAAGTATTTTGCAGAGATTTAGCAGAGTCCACAGGAACGTCCCGAACATCCATCCGGCAGCTCTGATAGCCGCCTTCCAGTCCAACGTGCGCAATCGCAGGATTCGTTCCAAGATGAACATATGGTTTCCCAAGACTGTGAAGGAGCTTTACACCTTAGTGGATAAGTGTGCTCGGATGGAGGAGGGAAGGAATTTACCCGGGGAGGAGGACTGCATCAATGTCGATCCAGAGGGTGATGACGAATCCACCACTCAGAAGAAGAGAAGGACGCGTAATAAGAAGCGGAAGGATAAGGCAGTGATGACTGTTCAGGAATCGGGTACACCTAGTACTGGCAAGACAGCTAAGGCCAAATCCCCCGGCAAGGAAGCTGCCATGTGCGCTGACTGCTGGGAAGGTGCGGCTGCTGAGAAGGCCGGGAAAGGTGATGGGCCGTATTGCAAGATTCATCGGACCAAGGGCCGCGACCTTCAAGAGTGTCATCAGGTTGAGCAGCTCGTTAAGAGGCAGAGAACAGAATATGAGAAGCATGACAAGGAAAAAGGTCAGAATGTCGCTGGCGGTAAGGGTCGAGGCGGTGAAGTAAATCGCCCCGGCAAACCCCTCCGGAACAAAGGAAAACCCGCCAGAGATCGAGAGAAGGAAGCCTGTGATGATGAGAGTGAAGGAGGGGATGAAGAGGAAACCAGTGAGCAAGAGTATGAGAAGGCCATTAACGCCCTGTGCATTGACGGGGGCGCATCCCTGCACACCTCTCACCACGAACTCAAACGGTGGGCGCGTGAGGTCAATGCCGTGGAACCAGCACCGGAGGCCCGAAAACCACTCAAATGGTCACGCACGCCCATCATATTTGACGAAGAGGATCATCCTGACTGTACCACTGTGGTAGGGTGTTTGCCATTGTTGGTCTCTCCAACAATTCACAACCTCAAGGTCACAAAGATATTGGTGGATGGCGGGGCCGGGTTGAATCTGATTTCCCCAAAGGTTATCAGCAAACTTCAGATAACAAAAGAAGAGTTAAAGGTCACCGCACGTTTCAAGGAGTTAATCCTGGCAGGAGTCGTCCTAAGGGAAAGATCACGTTTTCTATGACATTTGGAGGGGAGTTGAACTATCGAACTGAAAAGATTGTGTTTGATGTGGTCGACCTCCCCTTGCCGTAAAATGGGATCCTTGGATGCCCAGCCCTGGCTAAATTCATGGCGGCATCCCACTATGCCTACAACACCATGAAGATGCCTGGGCCAGTTGGAGTCATTTCCATCAAATCAGATGAGAAGGGCGCGATCATTTGCATGGACAAGATGTACCGGGACACAGTCGCGGCAGAGGCAGCGGCAGCAGCAGTTCCCGCCAAGGAGAATAGAGGAAATAAGAAGGATAGCAAGGACACTGGCAAGGAATCTGGGAACCATACCTCTTTGGAGTATGTTGCACCTGTTGATGACTTGCCGGAGAGTTCCAACAGCAAAAGGTCCAAGGTTACTGCTCCACAAGTGAAGGAAGTCCCGGCAGGGCTGGCTGGCATTGATGGTACTTTCACCATCAGCGCCACCCTCGATGACAAATAGGAAAGCGCACTCATTTGCCTTCATGCGGGTTGATACGTCTCCAACGTATCTATAATTTTTTATTGTTCCATGCTGTTATATTATCATTCTTGGATGTTTTACAATCATTTTATAGTTTTATATCATTTTTTGGTACTAACCTATTGAGATAGTGCCCAGTGCGAGTTGCTGTCTTCTGCATATTTTTTACATCGCAGGAAATCAATATCAAACGGATTCCAAACGCAACGCAAATCCTAGAGGATTTTTTTTAGGCCAGAAGAAAGCCAGTGGGCCAAGGAAGCACCTGAGGGGTGATACGTCTCCATCGTATC
The DNA here is from genome assembly GCF_002575655.3 of Aegilops tauschii subsp. strangulata. Classification (NCBI taxonomy): domain Eukaryota; kingdom Viridiplantae; phylum Streptophyta; class Magnoliopsida; order Poales; family Poaceae; genus Aegilops; species Aegilops tauschii. Next base: position 10,001,321 of record NC_053039.3, read on the forward strand.
TACTTTTCCAAACACTTTTGCCCTTGTTTTGGACTCTAACTTGCATGATTTGAATGGAACTAACCCGGACTGACGTTGTTTTCAGCAGAACTGCCATGGTGTTATTTTTGTGCAGAAATAAAAGTTCTCGGAATGACCAGAAACTCCACGAAGAATATTTCTGGAATTAATAATAAATACTGGCGAAAGAATCAAAGCCAGGGGGCCCACACCCTGTCCACGAGGGTGGGGGCATCCCTCCCTGCCTCGTGGGCCCCCTGGTGCTCCACCGACCTCAACTCCAACTCCATATATTCACGTTCGGGGAGAAAAAAATCAGAGAGAAGGATTCATCGCGTTTTACGATACAAAGCCGCCGCCAAGCCCTAATCTCTCTCGGGAGGGCTGATCTGGAGTCCATTCGGGGCTCCAGAGAGGGGAATCCGTCACCATCGTCATCATCAACCATCTTCCATCACCAATTTCATGATGCTCACCGCCGTGCGTGAGTAATTCCATCATAGGCTTGCTGGACGGTGCTGGGTTGGATGAGATTTACCATGTAATCGAGTTAGTTTTGTTAGGGTTTGATCCCTAGTATCCACTATGTTCTGAGATTGATGTTGCTATGACTTTGCTATGCTTAATGCTTGTCACTAGGGCCCGAGTGTCATGATTTCAGATCTGAACCTATTATGTTTTCATGAATATATGTGAGTTCTTGATCCTATCTTGCAAGTCTATAGTCACCTACTATGTGTTATGATCCGGCAACCCCGAAGTGACAATAATCGGGACCACTCCTGGTGATGATCGTAGTTTGAGGAGTTCATGTATTCACTAAGTGTTAATGCTTTGGTCCGGTACTCTATTAAAAGGAGGCCTTAATATCCCTTAGTGTCCAATAGGACCCCGCTGCCACGGGAGGGTAGGACAAAAGATGTCATGCAAGTTCTTTTCCATAAGCACGTATGACTATATTCGGAATACATGCCTACATTGCATTGATGAACTGGAGCTAGTTCTGTGTCACCCTATGTTATAACTGTTGCATGAGGAATCGCATCCGACATAATTATCCATCACTGATCCAATGCCTACGAGCTTTTCACATATTGATCTTTGCTTAGTTACTTTACCGTTGCCACTATTACAATTACTACACAACTGCTACTATTACTTTTGCCACTGTTACCGTTACTTCCATACTACTTTGCTACTAAATACTTTGTTGCAGATATTAAGTTATGCAGGTGTGGTTGAATTGACAACTCACCTGCTAATACTTGAGAATATTCTTTGGCTCCCCTTGTGTCGAATCAATAAATTTGGGTTGAATACTCTACCCTCGAAAATTGTTGCGATCCCCTATACTTGTGGGTTATCAAGACTATTTTCTGGCGCCGTTGCCAGGGAGCATAGCTCTATTCTTTGAGTCACTTGGGATTTATATCTGCTGATCACTATGAGGAACTTGAAAGACGAAAGAACTAAGATTTTGCCCTCAACTACGAGGGAAGGTAAGGAACTGCCATCTAGCTCTGCACTTGATTCACCATCTGTTTTGAGTAAATTTGCGACACCTAAACCTGCTTCTGCTATTAATTCTGATATGTCACATGTTATTGATGATGCCACTTCTGCTATGCATGATGCTTGTGATGAAACTACCTTCTATGCTTGATACTACTGTGCCATTAGGTGAATTTCTTGATGAACAACTTGCTAGGGCTAGAGAGAATGAAACTATTGAAACTGATAATATTGATGAAAGTGATGATGAAGATTCTCCCCCTAAATATGAATTTCCTGTTGTTCCTGAGGGTTATGTTATGGATGAAGAAACTGCTAGAGATTTTCTTGCTTGCAATGATAGATCCGATCTTAAGAAATTATTAGCTAAGCTGAAATAAAAGTCTCTGAATGCTAGAATGAAATATGACCCTGCTTTTGCTACTTCACCTATTTGTGTTACTAATAAGGATTATGATTTCTCTGTCGATCCTGAGATAATTACTTTGGTTGAATCTAATCCTTTTTATGGCTATGAATCTGAAACTGTTGTGGCACATCTTACTAAGTTAAATGATATAGCCACCCTATTCACTAATGATGAGAAAACTCGTTACTACTATATCCTTAAATTATTTCCTTTCTCATTAAATGGTGATGCTAAAATATGGTTTAATTCTCTTGATCCTGGTTGTGTGCGTAGTCCCCAGGATATGATTTATTACTTTTCTGCTAAATATTTCCCCGCTCATAAGAAACAAGTTGCTTTAAGGGAAATATATAATTTTGTGCAAATTGAAGAAGAGAGTCTCCCACAAGCTTGGGGGAGCTTCTCCAATTACTTAATGCTTTGCCTCCTCATCCTCTCAAGAAAAATGAAATACTTGATATCTTTTATAATGGACTAACCGATGCTTCCAGAGACCACCTGGATAGTTGTGCTGGTTGTGTTTTCAGAGAAATAACAGTTGATCAAGCTGAATTGCTATTGAATAATATGTTGACTAATGAAAACAATTGGACACTTCCTGAACCAACTCCTAAGCCAACTCCGAAGAAAAGAGGTGTTCTATTTCTCAGTCCTGAAGATATGAAAGAGGCGACAAAATCTATGAAAGAAAAAGGAATTAAAGCTGAAGATGTTAAGAATTTACCTCCTGTTGAAGAAATACATGGCCTTAATTCACCACCTATTGAAGAAATACATGGTCTTGATAACCCGACACAGGTAGTAAAGGTAAATTCTCTCTATAGATATGATAAGGTTGAAATCCCGTCTACTAAGTTTGCTAGCCAATGCTTGGATGAGTTTGATGACTTTATGGCTAAACAAGAAAACTTCAATGCTTATGTTGGTAGACAAATGAAACGCAATGCTTATATGATTGAACACTTGAGTGATTATATGTCTAGAGTTAAAGGTGAACTTAAACTTATTAGTAAACATGCTTCTATGGTTACCACTCAAGTAGAACAAGTGCTTAAAGCTCAAAATGATTTGCTCAATGAATTAAATAATAAGAAAAATGATAATGTTGTTAGAGTTATGACTAGAGGTGGTAAAATGACCCAGGAACCTTTGTATCCTGAGGGCCACCCTAAGAGAATTGAGCAAGATTCTTAGAGAAATAATGTTGATGCACCTAGTCCTTCTAAAAAGAAAAAGAAAAATAATAGGACTTTGCATGCTTCTAGTGAACCTGTTGTAGACACACCTGAGAATCCCAATGATATTTCTATTTCTGATGCTGAAACACAATCTGGTGATGAACATGAACCTAGTAATAATATTAACGATGATGTTCATGTTGATGCTCAACCTAGCAATAACAATGATGTAGAGATTGAACCTGCTGTTGATCTTGATAACCCACAATCAAGGAATCAACGTTATGATAAGAGAGACTTCGTTGCTAGGAAGCACGGTAAAGAAATAGAACCATGGGTTCAGAAACCCATGCCTTTTCCTCCTAAACCATCCAAGAAAAAGGATGATGAGGATTTTGAGCGCTTTGCTGAAATGATTAGACCTATCTTTTTGCGTATGCGTTTGACTGATATTCTTAAAATGAATCCTTATGCTAAGTACATGAAAGATATTGTTACAAATAAAAGAAAGATACCGGAAGCTGAAATTTGCACCATGCTTGCTAACTATACTTTTAAGGGTGGAATACCTAAGAAACTTGGAGATCCAGGAGTACCAACTATACCATGCTCCATTAAAAGAAACTATGTTAAAACTGCTTTATGTGATCTTGGAGCCGGTGTTAGTGTTATGCCTCTCTCTTTATATCGTAGACTTGAATTGAATAAGTTGACACCTACTGAAATATCTTTGCAAATGGCCGATAAATCAACTGCTATACCTATCGGTATTTGTGAGGATGTGCCTGTTGTGGTTGCAAACGTTACTATCTTAACGGACTTTGTTATTCTTGATATTCCCGAGGACGATAGTATGTCGATTATCCTTGGTAGACCCTTTTTAAATACTGCAGGGACTGTTATTGATTGCAACAAAGGCAATGTCACTTTTCATGTTAATGGTAATGAGCATACGGTACACTTTCCGAGGAAACAACCTCAAGTTCACAGTATCAATTCTATTGGAAAATTCCATCGATTATTATTGGAGGTTTTGAATTTCCCCTTCCTACTGTCAAGAAGAAATATGATATTCTTATTATTGGGGATGTGCATATCCCCGTTGAGGTAACCTAGTGTTATTCGAAATTTCTCCGGTTCCATGCGATTCGGAATGAGTTTGTTAACAAGACTTGATCAACCTTGTTAGTGGATTCCTTTTAATGAGCATGAGATGGATGAAGTTAGAAAGCACAACCTTCTGTACCCTCCTTTTACTTTCTGTTATTTAGATTAAATAAAGCAAAAATAGTATTTTTCTGCCTGTTTTCTGATTTATCCTAGCAATAAAAAAATACCCCGAAAACAAAAGTTCTCCAAATGCCCTGAAAATGAAATATGATTTTTTCTAGAATATTTGAGAATATTTGGCACTGAGAACACACCTGAGGGGGCAACCACCTAGCCACGAGGATCCAGGGTGCGCCCACCCCCCCGGGGCACGCCCCCTGCCTCGTGGGCCCCTAGTGCCCCCCCCCCTCCACTTATTCCTTCACCCACACACTCCTTCTTCCTCCCAAAAAAATCACCAACCAGCTCAAGCACGAGTTCTAGCTCATCTTGCTACCATTTTCGATCTCCTTGCCCAAAGCTCCACTCACAAAACTGCTTTGAGGGATTGTTCTTTGGTATGTGACTCCCCCATTGGTCCAATTAGTTTTTGTTCTAGTGCTTTATTCATTGCAAATTTTTACTGCCTAGGTGACCCTGTTCTTGAGCTTGCATGTCAAATTTATATGGTCCCAAGTAGTTTTAATGCATGATATAGTCTCTAGGCACTTGTGGGAGTAGTTGCTATCAATTTTGTTGAGTTTGGCTCACTTTTATTTTGAGTTACTAAAATTTTCAGAAATTTTTCAGAGGAATGAATAGTTCCTCCAGTACCGACTAATCTTTGACAGACGTCGCACTATCCATATTGCTCTCCCTGCTCCTGGTTTCTTTGACTTTCAGGTAAAAAGGAGATATATTATAACCAGGGAGGAGGCGAACGAGTACGAAAGGAGGACAGAGGCAGCCCGCCTCCAAGCTGTAGCTCATGAAGCAATGGCTGCTGCATCTCAGTACGACCCCAGCTACAATTTTGATCCATGGGCATAGACCAACTTAGGCCAAAAGCCTAAGCTTGGGAGAGTACGTATTTCTCACCGACATTACATTATGTTCACACACTCATTCTAATTGTCGGTGCTCATACTTTTTCATTGTACTATCCATGCTAGTTTATTTCCTTTTCTTGATTTCTTCTTCTGTGTTTGAATAACCTTAAGAAAAACCAAAAAATTAGTTATAGCTTTTAGCTAGTTTACTTTCCATGCCTGTAGTATTAGTAATTAAAAGAAAACTCAAAAAGATTTCTCGTTCTTCTTTTGCTTGTTTGGAGCTTTCCTGCGTAAATAGTTTTATTTCTTTTCTTTGGGGGTCGAGACGAGAAGACCATGATGAAAATGTTGAGCGGCTCTCATATGCATTATTATTGATTTAACTAAGAGCCCATATTACCTTGTCTTCTCCCTTGAATTGAATGCTTGCAGATTCCAGCTTAGTCCAACGCACGTGCACTATTATTATTATCCACACCGTTCGGTCGTGCAAGTGAAAGGCAATAATGACAATATATGATGAACTAATTGAGATGAGAAAAGCTGGTATGAACTCGACCTATCTTGCCTTTGTAAATATGATTAGTTCATCATTCCTGATTCAACCTATTATGAATAAACATGTTTGCAATGACAATTAGAGATTATAGTTGCTCATGCCATGCTTAATTAGCTAGGAGTTTATAATGGTTTACCTTGCGTGCCAACATGCTATTAAAATGGTTGTGATGTGGTATGATAGGGTGGTATCCTCCTTTGAATGATTCGAGTGACTTGACTTGGCACATGTTCACGCATGTAGTTGAAACAAAATCAACATAGCCTCCATGATATTTATGTTCATGGTGGATTATATCCTACTCATGCTTGCACTCAGTGTTGATTAATTTTAATGCATGTTCATGACTGTTGTCGCTCTCTAGTTGGTCGCTTCCCAGTCTCTTTCTAGCCTTCACTTGTACTAAGCAGGAATACTACTTGTGCATCCACATCCTTAAACCCCAAAGTTATTCCATATGAGTCCACCATACCTTCCTATATGCGGTATCTACCTGCCGTTCCAAGTAAATTTGTATGTGCCAAACTCTAAACCTTCAAATGAAATTCTGTTTTGTATGCTCGATCAGCTCATGTATCAACTAGGGTTGTCTATATCTTCCATGCTAGGTGGGTTATTCTCACGAGAAGTGGACTTCGCTCCTCATTCACGAGAAAATGACTGGTCACCGGATGCCCAGTCCCATGCTCAAATCAAATCAAAATAATTGCAAACAAAACTCCCCCAGGATTGTTGTTAGTTGGAGATACCCGTTGTTTCGGGCAAGCCATGGATTGATGATTGTTGGAGGTGGGGGAGTATAAACTTTACCATTCTGTTTGGGAACCACCTATAATGTGTGTAGCATGGAAGATATCGAGATATCTTGGTTGTTATGTTGACAATGAAAGTATGCCACCCAAAATATTATTTATCTCTATTTCAAAATCGAGCTCTGGCACCTCTACAAATCCCTGCTTCCCTCTGCGAAGGGCCTATCTATTTACTTTTATGTTGAGTCATCATCCTCTTATTAAAAAGCACCAATTGGAGAGCACCGCTGTCATTTGTATGCATTACTATTAATTTATATTGAGTATGACTATGACTGGATCTCTTTTACCATGAATTACAATGTCTAGTCAGTCCATGATCTTCAGGGGTGCTCTGCATTTATGTTTTGCGGTCTCAGAAAGGGCTAGCGAGATACCATCTTGTTATATCATATTATGATTGTTTTGAGAAAGTGTTGTCATCCGAGATTTATTCTTATTACTCGCTAGTTGATTATGCCATTGATATGAGTAAACATGAGACCTAAGTGTTATTGTGAATAAGGTTAGTTCATAATCTTTGCTGAAAACTTGAATGCTGGCTTTACATATTTACAACAACAAGAGCAAACAGAGTTTGTAAAAGTTTTTCTTTATCACTTTTAGTTTATCAACTGAATTGCTTGAGGACAAGCAAAGGCTTAAGCTTGGGGAGTTGATACGTCTCCATCATATCTACTTTTCCAAACACTTTTTCCCTTGTTTTGGACTCTAACTTGCATGATTCGAATGGAACTAACCCAGACTGATGTTGTTTTCAGCAGAACTGCCATGGTGTTATTTTTGTCCAGAAATAAAAGTTCTCGGAATGACCTGAAACTCCATGAAGAATATTTTTGGAATTAATAAAAAATACTGGCGAAAGAATCAAAGCCAGGGGGCCACACCTGTCCACGAGGGTGGGGGGCGCGCCCTACCCCCTGGGCGTGCCTCCCTGCCTCGTGGGCCCCCTGGTGCTCCACCGACCTCAACTCCAACTCCATATATTCACGTTCGGGGAGAAAAAAATCAGAGAGAAGGATGTTGGGGAACGTAGTAATTTCAAAAAATTTCCTACGAACACGCAAGATCATGGTGATGCATAGCAACGAGAGGGGAGAGTGATGTCCACGTACCCTCGTAGACCGATAGCGGAAGCGTTAATACAACGCGGTTGATGTAGTCGTACGTCTTCACGATCCGACCGATCAAGTACCGAACGCACGGCACCTCCGAGTTCAGCACACGTTCAGCTCGATGACGTCCCTCGAACTCCGATCCAGCCGAGTGTTGAGGGAGAGTTTCATTAGCACGACGGCGTGGTGACGATGATGATGTTCTACCGACGCAGGGCTTCGCCTAAGCACCGCTACGATATTATCGAGGTGTAATATGGTGGAGGGGGGCACCGCACATGGCTAAGAGATCAATTATCAATTGTGTGTCTAGAGGTGCCCCCCTGCCCCCGTATATAAAGGAGCAAGGGGGAAGGCGGCCGGCCTAGGAGGAGGGCGCGCCAAGGGGGGATTCCTACTCCCACCGGGAGTAGGACTCCTCCTTTCCTTGTTGGAGTAGGAAAAGGGAAGGGAGAAGGAGAAAGAAGGAAGGGGGCGCCCCCCCTCCCTAGTCCAATTCGGACTAGTCCATGGGGAGGGGTGCGGCCACCCTTTGGGGCCTTTCTCTCCTTTCCCGTATGGCCCATTAAGGCCCAATACGAATTCCCGTAACTCTCCGGTGCTCCGAAAAATACCCGAATCACTCGGAACCTTTCCGAAATCCGAATATAGTCGTCCAATATATCGATCTTTACGTCTCGGCCATTTCAAGACTCCTCTTCATGTCCCCGATCTCATCTGGGACTCCGAACTCCTTCGGTACATCAAAACACATAAACTCATAATATAACCGTCATCGTAACGTTAAGCGTGCGGACCCTGCGGGTTCGAGAACTATGTAGACATGACCGAGACACCTCTCCGGTCAATAACCAATAGCGGAACCTGGATGCTCATATTGGCTCCCACATATTCTACGAAGATCTTTGTCGGTCAGACCGCATAACAACATATGTTGTTCCCTTTGTCATCGGTATGTTACTTGCCCGAGATTCGATCGTCGGTATCTCAATACCTAGTTCAATCTCGTTACCGGCAAGTCTCTTTACTCGTTCCATAATACATCATCCCGCAACTAGCTCATTAGTTGCAATGCTTGCAAGGCTTATAGTGATGTGCATTACCGAGTGGGCCCAGAGATACCTCTCCGACAATCGGAGTGACAAATCCTAATCTCGAAATACGCCAACCCAACAAGTACCTTCGGAGACACCTGTAGAGCACCTTTATAATCACCCAGTTACGTTGTGACGTTTGGTAGCACACAAAGTGTTCCTCCGGTAAACGGGAGTTGCATAATCTCATAGTCATAGGAACATGTATAAGTCAAGAAGAAAGCAATAGCAACATACTAAACGATCGAGTGCTAAGCTAATAGAATGGGTCAAGTCAATCACATCATTCTCCTAATGATGTGATCCCGTTAATCAAATGACAACTCATGTCTATGGCTAGGAAACATAACCATCTTTGATCAACGAGCTAGTCAAGTAGAGGCATACTAGTGACACTCTGTTTGTCTATGTATTCACACATGTATCATGTTTCCGGTTAATACAATTATAGCATGAATAATAAACATTTATCATGATATAAGGAAATAAATAATACTTTATTATTGCCTCTAGGGCATATTTCCTTCAGTCTCCCACTTGCACTAGAGTCAATAATCTAGTTCACATCGCCATGTGATTTAACATCAATAGTTCACATCACCATGTGATTAACACCCATAGTTCACATCGTCATGTGACCAACACCCAAAGGGTTTACTAGAGTCAGTAATCTAGTTCACATCGCTATGTGATTAACACCCAAAGAGTACTAAGGTGTGATCATGTTTTGCTTGTGAGATAATTTTAGTCAACGGGTCTGTCACATTCAGATCCGTAAGTATTTTGCAAATTTCTATGTCTACAATGCTCTGCATGGAGCTACTCTAGCTAATTGCTCCCACTTTCAATATGTATCTAGACCGAGACTTAGAGTCATCTAGATTAGTGTCAAAACTTGCATCGACGTAACCCTTTACGACGAACCTTTTGTCACTTCCATAATCGAGAAACATATCCTTATTCCACTAAGGATAATTTTGACCGCTGTCCAGTGATCTACTCCTAGATCACTATTGTACTCCCTTGCCAAAATCAGTGTAGGGTATACAATAGATCTGGTGCACAGCATGGCATACTTTATAGAACCTATGGCCGAGGCATAGGGAATGACTTTCATTCTTTTTCTATCTTCTGCCGTGGTCGGGCTTTGAGTCTTACTCAATTTCACACCTTGTAACACAGGCAAGAAACTCTTTCTTTGACTGTTCTATTTTGAACCACTTCAAAATCTTGTTAAGGTATGTACTCATTGAAAAAACTTATCAACGTCTTGATCTATCTCTATAGATCTTGATGCTCAATATGTAAGCAGCTTCACTGAGGTCTTTCTTTGAAAAACTCCTTTCAAACACTCCTTTATGCTTTGCAGAATAATTCTACATTATTTCCGATCAACAATATGTCATTCACATATACTTATCAGAAATTTTGTAGTGCTCCCACTCACTTTCTTGTAAATACAGGCTTCACCGCAAGTCTGTATAAAACTATATGCTTGGATCAACTTATCAAAGCGTATATTCCAACTCCGAGATGCTTGCACCAGTCCATAGATGGATCGCTGGAGTTTGCATATTTTGTTAGCACTTTTAGGATTGACAAAACCTCCTGGTTGCATCATATACAACTCTTCTTTAATAAATCCATTAAGGAATGCAGTTTTGTTTATCCATTTGCCATATTTCATAAAATGCGGCAATTGCTAACATGATTCAGACAGACTTAAGCGTAGATACGAGTGAGAAACTCTCATCGTAGTCAACACCTTGAACTTGTCGAAAACCTTTTTGCGACAATTCTAGCTTTGTAGACAGTAACACTACTATCACTGTCTGTCTTCCTCTTGAAGATCCATTTAATCTCAATGGCTCGCCGATCATTGGGCAAGTCAATCAAAGTCCATACTTTGTTCTCATATATGGATCTCATCTCAGATTTCATGGCCTCAAGCCATTTCGCGGAATCTGGGCTCATCATCGCTTCCTCATAGTTCGTAGGTTCGTCATGGTCAAATAACATGACCTCCAGAACAGGATTATCGTACCACTCTGGTGTGGATCTCATTCTGGTTTACCTACGAGGTTTGGTAGTACCTTGATCTGAAGTTACATGATCATCATCATTAACTTCCTCACTAATTAGTGTAGGAGTCACAGGAACAGATTTCTGTGATGAACTACTTTCCAATAAGGGAGCAGGTACAGTTACCTCATCAAGTTCTACTTTCCTCCCACTCACTTCTTTCGAGAGAAGCTCCTTCTCTAGAAAGGATCCATTCTTAGCAACGAATGTCTTGCCTTCGGATCTGTGATAGAAGGTGTACCCAACTGTCTCCTTTGGGTATCCTATGAAGACACATTTCTCCGATTTGGGTTTGATCTTATCAGGATGAAACTTTTTCACATAAGCATCGCAACCCCAAACTTTAAGAAACGACAACTTTGGTTTCTTGCCAAACCACAGTTCATAAGGCGTCGTCTCAACGGATTTTGATGGTACCCTATTTAACGTGAATGCAGCTGTCTCTAATGCATAACCCCAAAACGATAGTGGTAGATCGGTAAGAGACATCATATATCGCACCATATCTAATAAAGTACGGTTACGATGTTCGGACACACCATTACACTGTGGTGTTCCAGGTGGCGTGAGTAGTGAAACTATTTCACATTGTTTTTACTGAAGGCCAAACTCGTAACTCAAATACTCTTCTCCACGATCAGATCGTAGAAACTTTATTTTCTTGTTACGATGATTTTCCACTTCACTCTGAAATTATATGAACTTTTCAAATGTTTCAGACTTCTGTTTCATTAAGTAGATATACCCATATCTGCTCAAATCATCTGTGAAGGTCAGAAAATAATGATACCTGCTACGAGCCTCAATATTCATCGGACCACATACATCTGTATGTATGATTTCCAACAAATCTGTTGCTCTCTCCATATTTCCGGAGAACGGCGTTTTAGTCATGTTGCCCATGAGGCACGGTTCGCAAGCATCAAGTGATTCATAATCAAGTGATTCCAAAATCCCATCAGTATGGAGTTTCTTCATGCGCTTTACACCAATATGACCTAAACGGCAGTGCCACAAATAAGTTGCACTATCATTATTAACTTTGCATCTTTTGGCTTCATTATTATGAATATGTGTATCACTACGACCGAGATCCAACAAACCATTTTATTGGGTGTATGACCATAGAAGGTTTTATTCATGTAAACAGAACAACAATTATTCTCTAATTTAAATGAATAACCGTATTGCAACAAACATGATCAAATCATATGCATGCTCAACGCAAACACCAAATAACACTTATTTAGTTTCAACACTAATCCCGAAAGTATAGGGAGTGTGCGATGATGATCATATCAATCTTGGAACTACTTCCAACACACATCGTCACCTCGCCTTTTACTAGTCTCTGTTTATTCTGCAACTCCCGTTTCGAGTTAGTACTTTAGCAACTGAACCAGTATCAAATACCGAGGGGTTGCTATAAACACTAGTAAAGTACACATCAATAACATGTATATCCAATATACCTTTGTTCACTTTGCCATCCTTCTTATCCACCAAATAGTTGGGGTAGTTCCGCTTCCAGTGACCAGTCCCTTTGCAGTAGAAGCACTTAGTCTTAGGCTTAGGACCAGACTTAGGCTTCTTCACTTGAGCAGCAACTTGCTTGCCGTTCTTCTTGAAGTTCCCCTTCTTCCCTTTGCCCTTTTCTTGAAACTAGTGGTCTCGTCAACCATCAACACTTGATGTTTTTCTTGATTTCTACCTTCGTCGATTTCAGCATCACGAAGAGCTCGGGAATTACTTTCGTCATCCCTTGCATACTATAGTTCATCACGAAGTTCTACTAACTTGGTGATGGTTACTAGAGAATTCTGTCAATCACTATTTTATCTGGAAGATTAACTCCCACTTGATTCAAGCGATTGTAGTACCCAGACAATCTGAGCACATGCTCACTGCTTGAGCTATTCTCCTCCATCTTTTAGCTATAGAACTTGTTGGAGACTTCATATCTCTCAACTCGGGTATTTGCTTGAAATATTAACTTCAACTCCTGGAACATCTCATATGGTCCATGACGTTCAAAACGTCTTTGAAGTCCCGATTCTAAGCCGTTAAGCATGGTGCACTAAACTATCAAGTAGTCATCATATTGAGCTAGCCAAACGTTCATAACGTTTGCATCTGCTCCTGCAATAGGTCTGTCACCTAGCGGTGCATCAAGGACATAATTCTTCTGTGCAGCAATGAGGATAATCCTCAGATCACGGATCCAATCCGCATCTTTGCTACTAACATCTTTCAACATAATTTTCTCTAGGAACATATCAAAAATAAACACAGGGAAGCAACAACGCGAGCTATTGATCTACAACATAATTTGCAAAAATACTATCAGGACTAAGTTCATGATAAATTTAAGTTCAATTAATCATATTACTTAAGAACTCCACTTAGATAGACATCCCTCTAATCCTCTAAGTGATCACGTGATCCATATCAACTAAACCATGTTCGATCATCACGTGAGATGGAGTAGTTTCAACGGTGAACATCACTATGTTGATCATATCTACTATATGATTCACGCTCGACCTTTCGGTCTCCGTGTTCCGAGGCCATATCTGCATATGCTAGGCTCGTCAAGTTTAACCTGAGTATTCCGCGTGTGCAACTGTTTTGCACCCGTTGTATTTGAACGTAGAGCCTATCACACCCGATCATCACGTGGTGTCTCAGCACGAAGAACTTTCGCAACGGTGCATACTCAGGGAGAAAACTTTTATCTTGAAATTTTAGTGAGAGATCATCTTATAATGCTACCGTCAATCAAAGCAAGATAAGATGCATAAAAGATTAACATCACATGCAATCAATATAAGTGATATGATATGGCCATCATCATCTTATGCTTGTGATCTCCATCTCTGAAGCACCGTCATGATCACCATCGTCACCGGCGCGACACCTTGATCTCCATCGTAGTATCGTTGTCGTCTCGCCAACTTATTGCTTTTACGACTATCGCTACCGCTTAGTGATAAAGTAAAACAATTACATGGTGATTGCATTGCATACAATAAAGCGACAACCATATAGCTCCTGCCAGTTGCCGATAACTCGGTTACAAAACATGATCATCTCATACAATAAAATATAGCATCATGTCTTGACCATATCATATCACAACATGCCCTGCAAAAACAAGTTAGACGTCCTCTACTTTGTTATTGCATGTTTTACGTGGCTGCTACGGCTTAGCAAGAACCGTTCTTACCTACGCATCAAAACCACAACGATAGTTTGTCAAGTTGGTGTTGTTTTAACCTTCGCAAGGACCGGGCGTAGCCACACTCGGTTCAACTAAAGTGAGAGAAACAGACACCCGCCAGTCACCTTTAAGCAACGAGTGCTCGCAACGGTGAAACCAATCTCGCGTAAGCGTACGCGTAATGTCGGTCCGGGCCGCTTCATCTCACAATACCGCCGAACCAAAGTATGACATGCTAGTAAGCAGTATGACTTATATCGCCCACAACTCACTTGTGTTCTACTCGTGCATAGCATCAACGCATAAAACCAGGCTCGGATGCCACTGTTGGGGAACGTAGTAATTTCAAAAAAATACCTACGAACACGCAAGATCATGGTGATGCATAGCAACGAGAGGGGAGAGTGATGTCCACATACCCTCGTAGACCGATAGCGGAAGCGTTAATACAACGCGGTTGATGTAGTCGTACGTCTTCACGATCCGACCGGTCAAGTACCGAACGCACGGCACCTCCGAGTTCAGCACACGTTCAGCTCGATGACGTCCCTCGAACTCCGATCCAGCCGAGTGTTGAGGGAGAGTTTCGTCAGCACGACGGCGTGGTGACGATGATGATGTTCTACCGACGCAGGGCTTCGCCTAAGCACCGCTACGATATTATCGAGGTGTAATATGGTGGAGGGGGGCACCGCACACGGCTAAGAGATCAATTATCAATTGTGTGTCTAGAGGTGCCCCCCTGCCCCCGTATATAAAGGAGCAAGGGGGAAGGCGGCCGGCCAAGGAGGAGGGCGCGCCAAGGGGGGATTCCTACTCCCACCGGGAGTAGGACTCCTCCTTTCCTTGTTGGAGTAGGAAAAGGGAAGGGAGAAGGAGAAAGAAGGAAGGGGGCGCCCCCCCTCCCTAGTCCAATTCGGACTAGTCCATGGGGAGGGGTGCGGCCACCCTTTGGGGCCTTTCTCTCCTTTCCCGTATGGCCCATTAAGGCCCAATACGAATTCCCGTAACTCTCCGGTACTCCGAAAAATACCCGAATCACTCGGAACCTTTCCGAAATCCGAATATAGTCGTCCAATATATCGATCTTTACGTCTCGGCCATTTCGAGACTCCTCGTCATGTCCCTGATCTCATCTGGGACTCCGAACTCCTTCG
Organism: Aegilops tauschii subsp. strangulata; assembly: GCF_002575655.3. Lineage (NCBI taxonomy): Eukaryota > Viridiplantae > Streptophyta > Magnoliopsida > Poales > Poaceae > Aegilops > Aegilops tauschii. The sequence continues at coordinate 10,016,600 of NC_053039.3, forward strand.
GTACATCAAAACACATAAACTCATAATATAACCGTCATCGTAACGTTAAGCGTGCGGACCTACGGGTTCGAGAACTATGTAGACATGACCGAGACACCTCTCCGGTCAATAACCAATAGCGGAACCTGGATGCTCATATTGGCTCCCACATATTCTACGAAGATCTTTATCGGTCAGACCGCATAACAACATACGTTGTTCCCTTTGTCATCGGTATGTTACTTGCCCGAGATTCGATCGTCGGTATCTCAATACCTAGTTCAATCTCGTTACCGGCAAGTCTCTTTACTCGTTCCATAATACATCATCCCGCAACTAGCTCATTAGTTGCAATGCTTGCAAGGCTTATAGTGATGTGCATTACCGAGTGGGCCCAGAGATACCTCTCCGACAATCGGAGTGACAAATCCTAATCTCGAAATACGCTAACCCAACAAGTACCTTCGGAGACACCTGTAGAGCACCTTTATAATCACCCAGTTACGTTGTGACGTTTGGTAGCACACAAAGTGTTCCTCCGGTAAACGGGAGTTGCATAATCTCATAGCCATAGGAACATGTATAAGTCATGAAGAAAGCAATAGCAACATACTAAACGATCGAGTGCTAAGCTAACGGAATGGGTCAAGTCAATCACATCATTCTCCTAATGATGTGATCCCGTTAATCAAATGAAAACTCATGTCTATGGCTAAGAAACATAACCATCTTTGATCAACGAGCTAGTCAAGTAGAGGCATACTAGTGACACTCTGTTTGTCTATGTATTCACACATGTATCATGTTTCCGGTTAATACAATTCTAGCATGAATAATAAACATTTATCATGATATAAGAAAATAAATAATACTTTATTATTGCCTCTAGGGCATATTTCCTTCAAAGGATTCATCGCGTTTTACGATACGGAGCCGTCGCCAAGCCCTAATCTCTCTCGGGAGGGCTGATCTGGAGTCCGTTCGGGGCTCCGGAGAGGGGAATCCGTCACCGTCGTCATCATCAACCATCCTCCATCACCAATTTCATGATGCTCACCGCCGTGCGTGAGTAATTCCATCGTAGGCTTGCTGGACGGTGATGGGTTAGATGAGATTTACCATGTAATCGAGTTAGTTTTGTTAGGGTTTGATCCCTAGTATCCACTATGTTCTGAGATTGATGTTGCTATGACTTTGCTATGCTTAATGCTTGTCACTAGGGCCCGAGTGTCATGATTTGAGATCTGAACCGATTATGTTTTCATGAATATATGTGAGTTCTTGATCCTATCTTGCAAGTCTATAGTCACCTACTATGTGTTATGATCCGGCAACCCCGAAGTGACAATAATCGGGACCACTCCTGGTGATGGCCGTAGTTTGAGGAGTTCATTTATTCACTAAGTGTTAATGCTTTGGTCCGGTACTCTATTAAAAGGAGGCCTTAATATCCCTTAGTTTCCAATAGGACCCCGCTGCCACGGGAGGGTAGGACAAAAGATGTCATGCAAGTTCTTTTCCATAAGCACGTATGACTATATTCGGAATACATGCCTACATTACATTGATGAACTGGAGCTAGTTCTGTGTCACCCTATGTTATAACTGTTGCATGAGGAATCGCATCCGACATAATTATCCATCACTGATCTAATGCCTACGAGCTTTTCACATATTGATCTTTGCTTAGTTACTTTACCGTTGCCACTGTTACAATTACTACACAACTGCTACTATTACTTTTGCCACTCTTACCGTTTCTTCCATACTACTTTGCTACTAAATACTTTGCTGCAGATATTAAGTTATGCAGGTGTGGTTTAATTCACAACTCAACTGCTAATACTTGAGAATATCATTTGGCTCCCCTTGTGTCGAATCAATAAATTTGGGTTGAATACTCTACCCTCGAAAACTGTTGTGATCCCCTATATATACTTGTGGGTTATCAAGGGGCTGCTCGAGGGGATCAACACCCACCAGGACGCGCCAGGAGGCCCAGGCGTGCCCAGGTGGGTGCTGCCCACCTCTGGTACCCCCGAACCGCCTCTTTGCTCTGAAATTCTTTTTCTTTCCTTTGGATCGTAAGGAGAAGACCACGATGACAATGTTGAGTGGGTCTCATATGCATAATCCATGATCTAATGAGCGAGCCCATATTATCATGTCTTCTTTGAATAATTGTTTGCAGATTCCAACTTAGTCCAGTGCACGAGCACTCTTATTACTATTCACATCTTTTGGTCGTGCAAGTGAAAGGCAATAATTATGAAATTTGATGAAATTACTGAGATGAAGAAAAGCTGGTATGAACTTGAACTATTTTGTTTTTGTAAATATGATTAGCTCATCATTCTTGATTTAGCCTATTATGAATGAAATATGTTTGTAATGACAATTAGAGATCATAGTTACGCATGCCATGTTTAATTAGCTAGAAGTGGATAATGGTTTACCTTGTGTGTCAACATGCATTTAAAATGGTTATAATGACGTATGATAGGATGGTATCCTCTTCTGAATGATTCAAGTGGCTTCACTTGGCACATGTTCACACATGTTGTTGAATCAAAACCAACAAAGCCTCCGTGATATTTATGTTCATGGTGCTTTATATCCTACTCATGCTTGCATTCAATGTTGATTAACCTCAAAGCATGTTTATGACCGTTGTCGCTCTCTAGTTGGTCGCTTCTCAATCTATTTGCTAGCCTTCACTTGTACTAAGCGGGAATACTGCTTGTGCATCCACTTCTTTAAACCCAAAGTTGTTCCATATGAGTCCATCATACCTACCCATATCCGGTATTTACCTGCTGTTCCAAGTAAATTTGCATGTGCCAAACTATAAACCTTCAAATAATAATCTATTTTGTATGCCCGAATCGCTCATGTAGCAACTCGGAGCTGTCAGTATCTTCCATGCTAGGTGGGTTATCCTCACGATGAGTGTATATTCGCTTGTCATTCACGAGAAAGTGGTTGGTAATTGGGATGCCCAGTCCTGCAACCAAAATAAAAATACCATAATGAAACAAAACTCCCCCAGACTGTTGTTGGTATGAACGGCACTCGTGAACTCGGCTAGTCGTGGAGTGTGTTTGTTGGTGAAGGGGGAGTAAAACTTTACCATTCTGTTTGGGAACTGCCTATAATGTATTTAGCATGGAAGATATTCAGAACTCTTGGTCGTTGCGTTGACAATGAAAGCATACTTCTCAAATTATATTCATCTCTGTTCTAAAAGCTTTGAGCTCTGGCACCTTTGCAAATCCCTGCTTCCCTCTGTGAAGGGCCTATCTATTAACTTTTATTGTTGAGTTATCTTCTTCTCATTAAAGCACCATCTGGAGAGCACTATTGTCATTTATATGCTTTGTTTTTAATTGATGTTGAGTATGCGTGTGACTGGATCTCTTTTGTCATGAATTATAATGTCCAGTCGGTCCTTGATCTTCAGAGGTGCTCTGCATTTATGTTTTGCGGTCTCAAAAAGGGCTAGCGAGATACCATTACGTCATATTGTATCATGATTGTTTTGAAAAAGTGTTGTCATCCGAGATATCTTATTATTGCTCGCTAGTTGATTATGCAATTGATATGAGTAAATGTGAGACCTAATGTTATTGTGAGTATGGTTAGTTCATAATCCTTGCTGAAAACTTGAACGTTGGCTAGACATATTTGCAACAACAAGATCAAACAGAGTTTGTAAAAGTTTTTCTTTGTCACTTTCAGTTTGTCAACTGAATTGCTTGAGGACATGCAATGGGTTAAGCTTGGGGGAGTTGATACGTCTCCATCATATCTACTTTTCCAAACTCTTTTGCCCTTGTTTTGGACTCTAATTTATATGATTTGGATGGAACTAACCCAGACTAACGTTGTTTTCAGCAGAATTGCCATGGTGTTATTTTTGTGCAGAAATCAAAGTTCTCAGATTGAGATGAAAATTAACGGAGAATATTTTTGGAAAATATAAAAATACTGGCGGAAAAAGATACCAGAGGGGGGCCACCCAGTAGCCACAAGCTCTGGGGGCGTGCCTACCCCCCCCCCCCAGGGCGTGCCTCCCACGCTTGTGGGCCCCCTAGACCTCCCGCAACCCTAACTCCAACTCCATATATTCCTATTCATGGAGAAAAAATTGGAGAGAAGGATTCATCGCGTCTTACGATACGAAGCCACCGTCACCTCCTGCTCTTCATCGGGAGGGCTGATCTGGAGTCCGTTCGGGGCTCCGGAGAGTGGAATACGTCGCCGTCGTCATCATCAACCTTCCTCCGTCACCAATTTCATGATGCTCACCGCCGGGAGTGAGTAATTCCATCATAGGCTTGATGGACGGTGATGGGTTGGATGAGATTTGTCATGTAATCGAGTTAGTTTTGTTAGTGTTTGATGCCTAGTATCCACTATGTTCTGAGATTGATGTTGCTATGACTTTGATATGCTTAATGCTTATCACTAGGGCCCGGGTGTCATGATTTTAGATCTGAACCTATAATGTTTTCACGAATATATGTGTGGTCTTGATCCTATCTTGCAAGTTATATGCACCTATTACGTGTTATGACCCGTATACCCCAAGGTGACAATAATTGGTATTATTTCCGGTGATTGTCGTAGTTTGAGGAGTTAATGTATTCACTAAGTGCTAATGCTTTGTTCCAGTTCTTTATTAAAAGGAGGCATTAATATCACTTAGTTTCCATTAGGACCCCGCTGCCACGGGAGGGTAGGACAAAAGATGTCATACAAGTTATTTTCCATAAGCACGCATGATTATATACGAAATACATGCCTACATTACCTTGATGACTTGGAGCTAGTTCTGTGTCACCCTAGGTTATAACTGCTACATGATGAATATCATCCAACACAATTATCATCACCGATTCAGTGCCTACGAGCTTTTCACATATTGATCTTTGCTAAGTTACGTTTGCTGCTGCTGCTGTTACAATCACTACTAAAATGTTACTATTACTATTGCCACCGTTATCGTTAATATCATACTACTTTGCTACTAAAAATTTTGCTGCAGATATTAAATCTTTCAGGTGTGGTTGAATTGAAAACTCAACTACTAATACTCGTGACTATTCTTTGGCTCCCCTTGTGTCGAATCAATAAATTTGAGTTGAATACTCTACCCTCAAAAACTGTTGCGATCCCCTATACTTGTGGGTTATCACCGGCCCACGAGCGAGCAAGGCCACAGCCTGTTTTTCTGGGTTTTTTTTTACATTTTCTGTTTTCATTTTTGTTTTATTTACAAAAATCCATTGTTGTATGCTTGCTAATACTTTTTTTAATCCATGTTGTCTAAAACTTCATTGTTGTCTGCCATTATATAATCACTTCAGAAATTTGATTGGTCCTTGGAGGTTCACTTTACGTTTTTCATCTGGAGCAAATTTCTACCAAATTTGTTATGACATGTGTTCTGTTTAGAGGGTAGACACACAACCTAACCGCACAGTTTTCAGACTTGTAGTTTTAAAGAAAGCTTTGACCAACTGAAAAACAATGAAGCCCTTAATAAAAGAACAAAAAAAACTAACAACACAACACATGGCACGATCAGGATACAAGGTGCTACTGAGCATCTTCTTCAAGTTTATGCCGGGCTAAAAAGGAGAGCGCTCAGGCCCTATTCCTCGACTTCGGCCAGGGTAGCTCCCGACTTGCCGAAGGGGGCGAGCTATATGGGCCGGCCCACCAGCGAGCGAGGCCACAGCCTTTTTTTTACGTTTTTTGTTTCCATTTTTTGTTTTATTTACAAAAAACATTTGGAAAATGTTGAATAAGTATTTGAAAAATGTTGAACAAGTATTTGAAAAATATCAAGCATTTGAAGAAAATGTTGAACACATATTTGAAAAATATTTAATAAGTATTTGAAAAATGTTAATGAAGCATTCGGAGAAATGTTGAAAAAGTATTTGAAAAATGTTGATCAAGCATTCAAAAAATGTTGAACAAGTATTCGAAAAATGTTGAACGGCTATTTGAAAAATGTTAATGAAGCATTTTGAAAAATGTTGAACAAGTATTTGAAAAATGTTAATCGAGCGTCGGAAAAATGTTGAACATGTATTTGAAAAATGTTGAACAAGTATTTAAAAAATGTTAATCAAGCATTCAGAAAAAATGTCGAACAAGTATTTTGAAAAATGTTGAAAAAGGTATTTAAAAAATGTTGAACAAGTATTTGGAAAAAATTTGATCATGTACATAAAAATGTTGAACAAAGTGTTTGAAAAATGTTGAGCAAGTATTTGGAAAATGTTAATCAAGGGTTCGAAAAATGTTGAACAAGTATTTAAAAAATGTTAATCAAGCATTCGAAAAAGTGCTGAACAACTATTTTAAAAATGTTGAACAAGTATTTAAAAAATGTTGATCATGTATATAAAAATGTTGAACAAAGTGTTTGAAAAAACATTAGACATGTATATAAGAATGTAAATTGAAAAACAAAAAGAAAAAAAGAAAAATATATAACCTAAAAATAAATGGAAAAATGGAGAAGAAAAAAGAAACCCAAACAAGACATGGAGAATAAAAAAGAAAATAAAAACAAAGAAACAAGATGAAAAATTGAATGGAAAAGAATGACAGAAAAATGGAAAAACAGAAAACCAAAAAAGTATTGAAAACTCAGAAAGTAACAGAAACCGAAGAATGAAACAAGGAAAATGTGTAAGAAAAGAAAAAAGATAAAACAATGCGCGAAACAAAAGGAATAACAAAAAATCATAGAGAAAAAAGGCAAGCAGAAAAGAAAAGGAGATGGGAAAAAGAAAAGAAAAACTTGAAGAAAACCAAATAAATATGAAGAAAGAAAAGAAAAGAAAAACCCCAATAAAAGCAGGAAAAAGAAAATGGACTAGTGTGAAAAACCGACTCGTTTCCTTCTTCTAGTATGTCGCGACCACCTGCGCGTTGAAGCAGGCCTCCGGCAGCAGGGCGTCGCGTGGGCCATGGCAGTGGTCAGGCGGCGGGCGGCGCTTCCGTCAGGCTGCAGAGCAGGGGCGGGAAGCGGCGGAGGGAGTTCCTGCTATGGAAGTTGTGGTTGAAGGATAAGCAGCCGTAGGCGAGGTAGAAGGGGCAGTGGTCCCGCGTCAAGGGGCCGTCGGGCCTGCTCGATCCGATCTTCCTGAAGCTTGACACTATGGTGAGCCAGTGACCATATAATCTCCGCAATGCGTATTCAACGGTAGTAACCAGCGCAATTCGAAGTACCAGGACCGTGTTGTGCTTTAGTCTCAACTTTGGTGACCATTGGTGTATATATATTAAGGCAGTGCCCTCTTATGAGTTGATCGCGTACGACTCAATTAGTGAATTGATGCAACAGGACGTCTCCTGTCGGATAACTACAAGTGTACAACACTGAGTTATTAGTCACTTCACGTGTTCTCTCCCTTCAGAAAGCTTTGGATTGTTTCTCTTCTTATTTCTCATAGTTCTTCTGTGCCAAAGCCTTTTTGGGTATAGTTATTTGGTTGTTTCAATCAGAATTTTGCAGCAGGTTGTTTCAGTGATTACATTACAGTTGCACCTTAAATGATTGTATGGCTAATCATCTACTGTACATCAGAGCTGAGAATTCATTTTTCTGATTAATTGTGTAAAATGTTACGTTTAATCCAAGAAGGTGAAGAAAACACAGTAAATTGTTTGATATTCTTGATGATTTTTGCTTGGACCAGTACATACATAAATGAAGGGGGTTTATCCCACAAATCTGTCATAAATCAACACTGCCACAAAATTAACAGTCTATACTACGTTACTGACCACAACAGTAATGAATAGTTGGTTATGAAGGCAAGTTCATAGCAAAAAAGCGAACTCATCCATACTACATAGTACCCTTCAGCAATGTAGAAGGCAAGTTGGTCATATAGAAGGATCTGGTTCCGGGACGTTGGTCATGTAGTACTTAATGAAACGGTTACGTGGTGGTGGATCCGGCCAAATAGGCTGAGCGAAAGGAGGCATCAATAATGGAGGATTTGGCTGAGCTTTTCCTAGATGGGCCGCACCGGATCGCCAGCCATTTTCCGAGGTTCAAATCTTACAGGAAAAGGATTGGTCCAAGGCATGGGGACAGCAAGCTGCAAATAAAAAGAACACACCAAGATAAAGTTTTGCTGCCATGAGCCTATGTTCATTTTAAATGAGAATATGGTAGTAATTACCTCTATATCGTAGACATCACGATCACGAGGAGGTTGGTACAATTCCACTTTCCCAGGGGCTGCATAACATCATAATTTTGTCAGAATGATTATTATGTGTCATAAGCCTTAATTCAAGCAAGTTGACCAAGGTTGGCAAAGGGCATATTTTCCTCTAAAAACTACAAAGTGAAATATGTACACGTACTTCTTGCAAGTATTCTAAGATGGTATTCAATGGCATATTTCTAAGTGTATAATATCATGTTGCAGAATTCAGCCACCGTCGCGGATAAATGTCAATAGTGTAGCAAATGGCAGAATGCTCAACTATAGTACAATCAGAAAAATTTCAAATGTGTATACTGACTGATTCATGTATAAGCATACTCTCACACTAATGTAAAGCATGTTGTTTTCCTAAGGTAACTATATAAGCTACTAGCAATACCCTCACACTTGCCAGCAGTCTTATTAGATTCTTTTGAAGATGCTTCTGTAAGAACTATATTTGCCTTTTTAAATGTAAGGTTGTTACTTTTATAACTACAAGTTGAAAAATTTCATGTACATAATGGATAAAATCTTGGTCATCACTAAAATTTCTTTGTGGCATTTTAAATGGTAAGTAAAACATGCTTCTAAATTGAATTTTGGATTATCGTCTCAAGCAACACTTGCAGCAAGGAGAGAAACAAAAGATTTCATGAAACAAAGAGTTACAAACAAAAGATTTTAGGAAACAAACAGCTATAAACATCAACACTAAGGCAACATGGCCTTCAGTTCTTCAATTTCTGAGTTTCTTTGCGGGGATTTCAAGTTTTCCTTGTAGTTCAGGGGGTTAGTGCCTCTTGTTGTGAAGGATTGAAGTTCTTGTGCCAGGGATTCAGTTCATGACTTGGTACTGCAGCTTAGAGGTGCATTTGAAAGATGACAAAACAGGTGCTAAATTTTTTTTTTCCATAAATCATGGATCGGGTTCCACTATCGTCAGATAACGGAACAAAAGCATCTTCAAAGCATTCAACATCGCAAAAGGAAAAAAAAACGCAAAAGAACCAACCACGTCCAACTCCTACTCTCAGGTCCAAACCAAAAGGAAGGCCAAACCACCGCATGCACCGCTAGTGGGAGAGAAGAGGGAAACTACAAAGACAACCTTTTTTTCATACGAGGGCTGAGAGTAGTCTATGCATCTCCACACATTTCTGCATAGCAAATGACAATAGAAGCAAACCCAATATAGTAGTCTATACATCTACACACATTTCTGCATAGCAAATGACAATAAGATGGATAACATGGAACTTGAGGCTGGCCATCTTCATGCCAAGAATGTACCATCCACATGCATGAGCAGACAAAAAAAAGGAACATGACTTGAAGTTATAGCATGAACCTGTAACTAAAATAAGGTGCATTTTCACAATATATAGAGCCCCTAACGTATATGATTTCACTCAGTTGTGCCTTAGAAATAAAACAAATATGGTATCGTACACTGAAAGACGCCTCAGACTTCATAAAAATCTGCTGACCATACTAGAGTTCAACAAAATTCAAAATTTAACAAAGAATTCTACCCTGTGCTGAAATGATATATCAAGATGAGCATAATCTACCAGTGTTCAAAAATAAGATGGAACAAATATTGCATGGAATATGCTACATTAAGTTACTAACACAGCAACGCAAAACATGAAATATCTGATGCACTCCCTCCGTAAAGAAATATAAGAGCGTTTAGATCACTAAAGTAGTGATTTAAACGAGGGAGTACCTATGTATCCGTTTGCTACCAGCATCAAGTCATACATTGAGCAGAAATCATGCAACTAACAGTGCTATTTTACATCGTATTGAGAAATGACGGACTTACTAATCATCTGCGATCTATCAACAGTAGGTGTCCAAGTCACTTTGAATGGATACTCTTCACGTTGTTCTACAACTAATTGTGCTTGATTATGGTCTGCAAATCTCACATCAAAATAGCCGCCTTTCTCATTTGGATCCAGGAAGAGAGACTGCAAAATTAAATTTCAGAATTAAACATATGTTAGTTACTTCATGTAGGCTGCAGATGGACAGAATTAGACAAAATTAAATTTGAGAATTACAACATATTGGTATAGAATGATCACTAATGCACATTACCTGACCATACTGCTGTACGTAGTACTGTACCACAAATTTTGAAACCATGGGTTTACCATCTAAAGCCTCACCCCGAAGGGTATCTTTGGGATCATCGTCTGGGAGGTGATCCGTGGGCAGGGGAGCCTTTCCAGATGGTTTTTTGCTCTGTCCAACTTCAGAACTGGGAGAAGGTCTCTTCCTGGTTGTTGACATCTAAAACAGAGTGAATGCAGTCACACACACGGTCAAAAATAAGTTAAGAGCACACGAATCAACGTACTCTTGGACAATGACCACCAAGTAATAAATGTGAAGGGACAAAAATAAGATTTTCAGCTCAAAGATTTTTTTTCCCCAGAGTTATAAATGAATTCACAGTACACAGAGGGACATCTTCTTGTACGCATTGTCAGATAAGTAATGAATGAAATGGAACAACCGACCAGTAATTTATACCCAAAAAAAAGGGAGTAACAGGCTGCGCTGGGGGTACACCAGCTACAGCAGTATAACTCCTGACAAATACTCCCATGGCTAAGGCCACCCAAGGCCAGCTAAACGAACTGAGAGCATCCGTGCGGCGATTTTAGTTAGGAGAGTGATGAATCTGACCTGACCTGACCTGCCGGTGGAGAAGGTGTAGCAGACGCGGCCGCCGCCGCCGGAGGTGAGTTATGGATGACGGGGAAGGGTTGGGGGGCTGGGGGCGTCTTGGTGTAGGGTTCTTATTGTAAGGTTCGATAGCCCAGAGTGGCCCAGCCTAGCAATCTTAGCATAGGCCCGCTACTACAAAACCCCGTGGCCTGGGCCCGCCGCGCCGCGGCTGCGCGTGTGCCGCTCACAACTTTCTCGACCGCTTCAAGGGCGATTCCTATTTTGCCCTTCAAGCGTCAATTACTATATACTCCCTCCGTTTTTATTTACTCTGCATATTAGAGTTGACTGAAGTCAAGTTTCATAAATTTTGACCAAGTTTATAAAAAATAATATAAATATTTATCATAACAAATATATATGATGTGAAAGTACATTCAATAATAAATCTAATTTTATTGATTTGTTATTGCTTATGTTAATATATTTTTAAACTTGGTCAAAGTTTATAAAGCTTGACTTTTACCAAAACTAATATGCGGACTAAATAAAAATGGAGGGAGTGTTTTTTTACAGTAGTGCTTTGAACCTAAGACCTCCAGTCAAGCGAGCGAGCGAACCAAGGTTGTATGGTTAGAGGGACAATGATACCTCAGGGTTCAAGTCTTGATGCTCACATTATTCCTGGATTTATTTCAAAATTTTCGGCGATGCGCTTACAGTGGGAGGTGACGTTCCTGTCAACGACGAGGCATCTACGGCAACTTCGTAAATCTCAAGACGATATGCCGGCTCAGTCTCTCGAATGTGCTCATGTCATGGGGGTAGGGTGTGCGTATATGCATTCATAGGTGTGAGCGTATGTGCCAAACCACCAAAAGCGTTTAGTTTGATCTTTTCTCTTTTTTTTCTTCTTTCCTTTTTAAGGTTTTTGATGAACTTTATTCAAGTTCGTATTTTTTCTTCATGCCGATGAACCCTTTTTTCTTAAATTTGATGATTTTTTTTCTAAAATTCTATGAACATTTTAAAAATACGATGATTTTTCAAAAAATTCTATGTACTGTTTATTATTTTTTTGAACGTTTTTCAGATTTGATGAACTTTTTTTCAAATCGATGAACTTTTTAAAAAATCCATGAACTTTTCTTTCAATTTTGTGAACTCTTTTTTAATAATTATTGAATTTTCCCAAATTTGCGTATTTGTTTTTGAAAATTGATGATTTTTTTTCAAAACTGGTCGACTTATTTTCTAAATTGATGAACATTTTTCAAATTTGTGGACTGTTTTGAAAATTGATGAACTTTTTCTAATTCATGAACTTCTTTGAATTCATGAACCTTTTTTATTAAATGAAGTTTTTTAAATTCCGAATTTTTTTGGAAATCTGTGAACTCTCAAATTTTGTTCATTTTTTTCCCAAGCAAATGCGTTTTCTATCTATGAGCAATAATTAGCGGTTACAATTATTTTTAAAGTTCGTGCCGCAATCTTTCGCTAGCGCCTAGTTGCTCTAGTGGTTAGACAACCTGCAATTAAGCCAAATGGGGCGGCGGGAACAAACATTTTAGGGAGGTTTTTCTACCAATATATACATTTCGGTTGTACTGCGTCGTGGGCCGGCTCACCAGCTGCGGTTAGTGAGCGCCAGTTCCTAAACCGGCGCTTATAGGAGGTACCCCGCTTCAAGCCCTCAAAAAAATTAGAAAAAACTTTCTCGACCGCTTCTTATTTTTTGAGTTGTTTGACCGCTTCTTGGGCCCACGCGGAGCCACGCATGACTAGTTTTCTTTTCCTCTCAAAATCTCTACTCCTAATAGCATGTTCAATAGATACTACTCCCTCCGCTCCTAAATATTTGTCTTTTTAGAGTTTCAAATGTACTACCACATATGAATGTATATAGACATATTTTACAGCATAGATTCACTTATTTTGCTCTGTATGTAGTCATTTGTTGAAATCTCTAGAAAGACAAATATTTAGGAACGGAGGGAGTATATATTTGAAGATGTAAAAGTGTTAGATGCATAATTTACATTACCAAAATGTGTTTTCTACATCATCCAAAAACACCTAACTCCAACAGATAATGTATAGTTGGTGATGTAAAACTAGTGCTCCAACAAATGATGTATAACTGATGATGTAAAACTAGTGCTCCAAACATAGTTCATCTCCATCTCCACTTCTATTAAACAAGCGAGTTAAGGCATAAATATTAGATCTTAGCCACATATCTATCATTCATCACCGTACCTGTCTGTCCCAATATTGTATCAAGTTAATCACATGATTACTAATTAATTTTAATCATTTCTACAACACCTTAATTAGAAATCATTGCATATTAATTACACATCATTAGAAAACAATTAGTCACGCCATATGTCACGCATTGTCTTTAGACCACCTTCATCACGAATTAGTGCACTTTAATTACACCTTCATTAAAAAATCATCACATCGTATATCACATAATTCAAAAAACACATTTTCAAAAACACACATTAGCCGAGTCACATGCCACACACCTCCCATCACCCTACCTTCTCCAAAATAGCCTCCACTCAGCTAAAAAAAACTTGCGCCGTATCAAATGCTCACGCCGCCGCCAACGAACCTGTGCCTCCGCCCCGCCACGCGTGCCCGGTTCTCTCCCATCGCATGTCATTCCTAACCACTCGCACCCTTCACCGATGGCCATCCGCTTTTGCCGCGGCCATCGACGCACGCCTAACTGCGTCCGGACACACCATCTGTCATGCCTATGGCCGCCAACTTGTAGCACCTGCCACTCCCGCCAGCACATCCCTTGTCATAATCGAACACATCATCCAGAGCCGTTTCGGCTAGCACATCTTGAGCAAAACCTACCATGACTGTACACACATCCACCTATGTCTGCCGCTCCCATCCAGCTCGAGCAACAGCTGCTGGTGGCGCTCTTGTTTTCTCAGCACGTCGGAAGAAGTCTGTATAACCCCCTCAACTTTTACATTTCAACTACATAACCTCCCTCCTCAAACTCAAAAGCCGAGATCTTACCCCCCCCCCCCCACACACACACACACTATCAAAAACCAGGCAGATCACCCCTTGATAGACATCCAAGTGGTTTTGACGCAAAGCGAACGAAGATTTCCATAAAATGTTCACCGAAAGGAGTGCCTCATAGGCTTTTGGCATTAGAAAATACTAGTAAACATCTCTTTACTAATATTACATTCAGTTTTGAAAACTACCTGTATATGTTAGAGTATTCAATGTGCACCAGTGAATTAGCCCTATGAAAGCAGCAAATATGTTAAATGCATTAGCCAGTTATTTACTCTTAACTTCCTAGAGTGCATCGTCTTCATATTAGCAATACTTTTAGGGGGTGCTGCAAATTTAACAGGAATGAAGTCGTGACAAGTGACACAGATAAAGAGTAAATTAACAAAATGGAATGATTATCATGCTGAACTTACCTGGATCCCATAAAAAATGTTCCCAAGGATACCAGGACCCAGCTAAATTGAAAGGGGCTGCATGTGCATAGCTAGTATTATGTGTTAGAAGAGCAAAGCGTGGATCTCAAGGAAAGAATAAAAATTGTAAAAATCAAAACTGGAAAATTCACATTAGTAGTTTTGATAGGGCACATCACATAATTATTTGTTATATTCATACCATTTATAGTTTGTTCACTATCAAATAAGCTAAATCTGACCAAAGGTATTGATCTGCTGGGAAAGAAGTGCCCGATCTGCAATGCTACAGAACTAATAAGATTAAGCTTACAACTGCGACTGTACAATGCAAATAACTTGATAGAACTTTGCAAAAGGACATTGTAATTCTAAAATTTGTAGCACTCTTTTTCCTTCTAACAACTAAAATCAACCATGCTTATTTATTCAACCATGACAAATTTTCAGTCCTAAACAACATTATAAAAAAACACGAATACGCAAAGCTTGTGTATCATTTCATTTACAGAAGAAAGAGAATTGAGTACATAGGAGGGTTACAAAACATGACATGAACGGAAGAAGGCATGAGCACGGAACCCAGAGCAGAGAGACAAGGGATGCTCAACCCGAAAAGGAAAAAGACACAATTATACCCACCAAGCCTAGAACTAGGGAGGCAAGCCAAACTAGCGAGACGTCAAACATCTTCAAATCCAACATCGGGGATGCCGCGAGTTAGCAAGATAGTGCCTTCAAGAAGGGGAACGACATTGTTACGCCGCCGCAATCCGATCCGGAGAACCGGATCTAGGGTTTCCCTCGATACTCGAAGAGGGACACGGATAAAGGCCATGGCAGTGCCTTCAGGAAGGGAAACGATACCCACAAGTGCTGCCACTGCCAGCATCGGCAAGCCGAGCAAGGATTTCTCCTGGCCTTAGTTTGAGCAATCCCATTGCCGCCGGATGAGGATCCGAAGATGAAGAAGTCAACACACCAGACGACCACCGCCATAGAAGGGGCAAGGTGGGGTTGCACCTGCCACCGCTGAAAAATGCGAGCTTTGGAGCCGGCATGGCGTGTGGGTGGATGGGGTCAGGAAGGCAGCGGGCGGAGAGCCGATGCGGAGGGATGGTGGTGGCGACGCCGCTAGCAAGCCAGGAATCGGAAGGGAACGCAGATCCGGGTTGCGAGAGACATGGTCGCTGAAACACCGACAAGCCAAAGTAGCTAGAAGGGACGCAGCTACCTGAGCATCGAGGCCAAAAATCCACACCGGCACGGCGCCGACAGGCCACGAACACTGGAGAACGCAGGTTCGTGGCCGTCGGGACCGAAGTGATGTCGACGGGGATCCACCGCAAAGCTTTGACCGACTGCCAAGAGAGACCACCATGACCAAACACGCGCAGAGGTCGCCATCGCCGCTCGGAGGAGGCGCCGTCGGAGACGAAGGGTGGTCTGTGACGATACATCCATTTTGCATCATGTTTTCCTACTATTATTTATAATGTTTTATGCATAATAATGCTTTTTGGAGTAATTCTAATGCCTTTTCTCTCATAATATGCATGGTTCACACAAAGAGGGAGAATTCCGGCAGCTGGAAATCTGGACCTGAAAAAGCTACGTTAGGCTACCTATTCTGCACAACTCCAACTGAGCTGAAACTTCACGAGGACTTTTTATGGAATAAATAAGAATTACTGGAGCAAATAACTACTAGAGGGGGCCCACCAGATGGGCACAACCCACCTGGGCGCGCCAGGGAGCCCAGGCGTGCCCTGGTGGGTTGTGCCCTCCTCGGCCCACGTCCGGTGCCCATCTTCTGGTATATAAGTCATTTTGACCTAGAAAAAATTAGGAGAGGACTTTCGGGACGAAGCACCGCCGTCTCGAGGCAGAACTTGGGCAGGAGCACTTTGCCCTCCCACAGAGCGTTCCGCCGGGGAACTTCGCTCCCGGAGGTGGAAATCATCATCATCATCACCAACAACTCTCCCATCTTGGGGAGGGCAATCTCCATCAACATCTTCAACAACACCATCTCCTCTCAAAACCTAGTTCATCTCTTGTGTTCAATCTTTGTACCGGAACTATAGATTGGTACTTGTGGGTGACTAGTAGTGTTGATTACATCTTGTAGTTGATTACTGTATGGTTTATTTGGTGGAAGATTATATGTTCAGATCCATTATGCTATTTAATACCCCTCTGATCTTGAGCATGATTATCATTTGTGACTAGCTACTTTTGTTCTTGAGGTCACGGGAGAAATCTTGTTGCAAGTAATCATGTGAACTTGATATGTCTTCGATATTTTGATAGTATGTATGTTGTGATTCCCTTAGTGGTGTCATGTGAACGTCGACTACATGACACTTCACCATATTTGGGCCTAAGGGAATGCATTGTGAAGTAGTTATTAGATGATGGGTTGCGAGAGTGACAGAAGCTTAAACCCTAGTTTATGTGCTATTTCGTAAGGGGCTGATTTGGATCCAAAAGTTTAATGCTATGGTTAGATTTATTCTTAGTACTTTTCTCGTAGTTGCGGATGCTTGTGAGGGGTTAATCATAAGTAGGAGGTTTGTTCAAGTAAGAACAATACCTAAGCACCGGTCCACTCACATATCAAATTATCAAAGTAGCGAACACAAATCAAACCAACATGATGAAAGTGACTAGATGAAATTCCCGTGTACCCTTGCTACCTCTTGAGCACTGCGTTGGTTTTGCCTTGAAGAGGAAAGGGTGATGCAGCAAAGTAGCGTAAGTATTTCCCTCGGTTTTTTGAGAACCAAGGTATCAATCCAGTAGGAGGCTCAACAGAAGTCCCTTGTACCTACACAAACAAACAAGAACCTCGCAACCAACGCGATAAGGGGGTTGTCAATCCCTTCACGGTAACTTGCAAAAGTGAGATCTGATAGAGATAATACGATAAGATAAATATTTTTGGTATTTTTATGATATAGATTGGAAAGTAAAGATTGCAAATAAAGATAGATGGAAACTTATATGATAAAGGATAGACCCGGGGGCCATAGGTTTCACTAGTGGCTTCTCTCAAGATAGCATAAGTATTATGGTGGGTGAACAAATTACTGTCGAGCAATTGATAGAAAAGTGCATAGTTATGAGATTATCTAGGCATGATCATGTATATAGGCATCACGTCCGCAACAAGTAGACCGAAACGATTCTGCATCTACTACTATTACTCCACACATCGACCGACTCCTGCCTGCATCTAGAGTATTAAGTTCATAAGAACAGAGTAACGCATTAAGAAAGATGACATGATGTAGAGGGATAAACTCAAGCAATATGATATAAACCCCATCTTTTTATCCTCGATGGCAACAATACAATACGTGCCTTGCTGCCCCTGCTGTCACTAGGAAAGGACACCGTAAGATTGAACCCAAAGCTAAGCACTTCTCCCATTGCAAGAAAGATCAATCTAGTAGGCCAAACCAAACTAATAATTCGAAGAGACTTGCAAAGATAACTAATCACACATTGTCGTGGAATTGTCACGGCAGATGTCCTTAGTGTGAGGACTTAGTCGCGAGGCCAACGCATCTATGCGGTAGCTTGGGAGGGGTTGGGCGGAATCGAGAGACGCAACACAAGACAAGGATTTAGACAGCTTCGGGCCCCGGGAAACATCATCCGGTAATAACCCTACATGCTGTTTGTGGCTAGGTCTCATTATGATCATGAGGGAGTCGCCGGCTTGCCGGCTCTTTGTGTCTAGCCCTAGAGATTGTTTCTTATTCCCTGTCCCTCTTTGGGGAGCCCTGCCCCTCCTTATATAAGTTGAAGGGGCGGGTTATATGACTAGTCCTAGTAGGATTAGGATTACTCTATTACAAGTGGAATCCTAGTCTTGCTTCCTTTGTAGGATAATATTCCTTATGCCTTTTCTCTTAAGTCGGCCCACCATAGCATGAGCCGGCCTTCTGGGCCTTGGGCCTTGTCTTCTATCTGACCCGCCGTCAGGGCCATCCGTGAGTCGCCGGGCTCGTGAGTCGTCAGACCAGTGAGCCGCCAGACTCGTAAGTCGCCAGTCCTCCGGCGAGTTACCAATGAAAATGCCAAGCCCGACCGGGTCATACTTTCGGCCGGGTCATCCCGCGGGGTATATCCCCGACACACATAAAAGAATTCAGAGAGATTCAAATATTTATCATAGATAAATTTGATCATAAACCCACAATTCATCGGATCTCGACAAACACACCGCAAAAAGAGTTACATCAAATAGATCTCCAAGAAGATCGAGGAGAACTTTGTATTGAGATTCAAAGAGAGAGAAGAAGCCATCTAGCTAATAACTATGGACCCGAAGGTCTGTGGTGAACTACTCACAACTCATCGGAGAGGCCTTGGAGACGATGTAGAGGGCCTCCGTGGTCGATTCCCCCTCCGGCGGAGCGCCGGCGAAGGCTCCAAGATGGGATCTCGCGGATACAGAAGGTTGCGGCGGTGGAAATAGTTTTTCGTGGTGCTCCTGGATGTTCTCGGGGTACGTGGATATATATAGGAGGAAGAAGTAGGTCGGTTGAGCCATGAGGGGCCCACGAGGGTGGGGCGCGCGCCGGGCACCCTCGTGGCCGCCTCGTTTACTGCTTGACGTCCACTCCAAGTCTCCTGGATTGCGTTTGTTCCAAAAAGATCGCTCCCGAAGGTTTCATTCCGTTTGGACTCCGTTTGATATTCCTTTTCTTCGAAACACTAAAATAGGCAAAAAAACAGCAATTCGGGCTGGGCCTCCGGTTAGTAGGTTAGTCCCAAAAATGATATAAAAGTGTAAACATCCAAAACGGGTAATATAATAGCATGGAACAATCAAAAATTATAGATACGTTGGAGACGTATCAAGCATCCCCAAGCTTAATTCCTGCTCGTCCTCGAGTAGGTAAATGATAAAAACAGAATTTTTGATGTGGAATGCTACCTAGCATAATTCTCAATGTAATTTTCTTTATTGTGGCATGAATGTTCAGATCCAAATGATTCAAGACAAAAGTTCATATTGACAAGAAATAATAATACTTCAAGCATACTAATAAAGCAATCATGTCTTCTCAAAATAACATGGCTTTAGAAAGTTCATCCCTACAAAATCATATAGTTAGGCTACGTTTCATTTTCATCACACAAAATACTCCCATCAAGCACAACCCCGGTTTCAGCCAAGCAATTGGTTCATACTTTTTAACGCGCTTCAGCTTTTTTCAATTCTCACGCAATACATGAGCGTGGGCCATGGATATAGCACTATGGGTGGAATAGAATATGATGATGGAGGTTGTGTGGAGAAGACAAAAAAAGGAGAAAGTCTCACATTGACGAGGCTAATCAACGGGCTATGGAGATGCCCATCAATTGATGTCAACATGAGGAGTAGGGATTGCCATGCAACGGATGCACTAGAGCTATAAATGTATGAAAGCTCGACAAAAGAAACTAAGTGGGTGTGCAGCCAACTTGCTTGCTCACGAAGACCTAGGGCATTTTGAGGAAGCCCATCGTTGGAATATACAAGCCAAGTTCTATAATGAAAAATTCCCACTAGTATATGAAAGTGACAACATATGAGACTCTCTATATGAAGAACATGGTGCTACTTTGAAGCACAAGTGTGGAAAAAGATAGTAGCATTGTCCCCCTTTTTATTTTCTTTTTTTGGGCCTTTTTTATTTGGCCTTTTTTTGCCTTTCTTTTTTTTATTTGGCCTTTCTCTTTTTTTTCAAGGGACAATGCTCTAATAATGATGATCATCACACTTCTATTTATTTACAACTCATTGATTACAACTCGATACTAGAACAAGATATGACTCTATATGAATGCCTCCGGCGGTGTACCGGGATGGGCAATGAATCAAGAGTGACATGTATGAAAAATTATGCATGGTGGCTTTGCCACAAATACGATGTCAACTACATGATCATGCAAGGCAATATGACAATGATGATGCGTGTCATGATAAACGGAACGGTGGAAAGTTGCATGGCAATATATCTCGGAATGGCTATGGAAATGCCATAGTAGGTAGGTATGGTGGCTGTTTTGAGGAAGATATAAGGAGGTTTATGTGTGATAGAGCGTATCGTATCACAGGGTTTGGATGCACCGGCGAAGTTTGCACCAACTCTCAAGGTGAGAAAGGGCAATGCACGGTACCGAAGAGGCTAGCAATGATGGAAAAGGTAAGAGTGCGTATAATCCAAGGACTCACATTAGTCATAAAGAACTCATATACTCATTGTGAAAGTTTTATTAGCCCTCGAAGCAAATTACTACTACGCATGCTCCTAGGGGAAGGGTTGGTAGGAGTTAACCATCGCGCAATCCCGACCTCCACACATACGGAAGGCAATCAAAAGAGCACCTCATGCAACAAATTTGTTACACAACTTTTACCATACATGCATGCTACGAGACTTGCCAACTTCAACACAAGTATTCTTTAAATTCACAATTACCCAACTAGCATGACGCTAATATCACCACCTCTATATCTCAAAACAATTATCAAGCACCAAATTGATCATAGCATCCAATTCACTTCCTATGATAGTTTTTATTATACCCAACTTGGATGCCCATCATTCTAGGACCAATTTTATAACCATAGCAAATACCATGCTGTTCTAAAAGACTCTCAAAATAATATAAGTGAAGCATGAGAGATCAACAATTTCTACAAAATTAAGCCACCGCCGTGCTCTAAAAAGATATAAGTGAAGCACTAGAGCAAAATTATCTAGCTCAAAAGATATAAGTGAAGCACATAGAGTATTCTAATAAATTCCAAATCATGTGTGTCTCTCCCAAAAGGTGCGTACAGCAAGGATGATTGTGGTAAATTAAAAATAAAAGACTCATAGCATACAAGATGCTCCAAGCAAAACACATATCATGTGGCGAATAAAAATATAGCTCCAAGTAAAGTTACCGATAGACGAAGACGAAAGAGGGGATGCCTTCCGGGGCATCCCCAAGCTTAGGCTTTTGGTTGTCCTTGGATTATCTTGGGGTGCCATGGGCATCCCCAAGCTTAGGCTCTTGTCACTCCTTATTCCATAGTCCATCAAATCTTTACCCAAAACTTGAAAACTTCACAACACAAAACTCAACAGGAAATCTCATAAGCTCCGTTAGTGCAAGAAAGAAAAACCACCACATAAGGTACTGTAATGAACTCATTCTTTATTTATATTGGTGTTAAACCTACTGTATTCCAACTTCTCTATGGTTCATACCCCCCGATACTAGCCATAGATGCATCAAAATAAGCAAATAACACACGAAAAACAGAACAGTCTGTAGCAATCTGTAACTTTCGAATACTTATGGAACTCTAAAAATCCTACCAAAATAGGAAATCCTGGGCAATTTGTCTATTGATCTACTGCAAAAAGAATCAACGCACAAGCACGTTTCTGTGATTTATTAAAATTATTCTCGTGCGCGCAAAAGTTTCTGTTTTTCAGCAGAATCAAATTAACTATCACCGTAGGTTATCCTATAGGTTCTACTTGGCACAAACACTAATTAAAACATAAAACCACATCTAAACAGAGGCTAGATGATTTATCTATTACTAAACATAAGCAAAAAAGCAAGGAACAAAAATAAAATTGGGTTGCCTCCCAACAAGCGCTATCGTTTAACGCCCCTAGCTAGGCATAAAAGCGATAATAGATCTAAGTATTGCCATCTTTGGCATTCAATTCATAAGTGGCTCGCATAATAGATTCATAAGGTAATTTGACTTTCTTTCTAGGAAAGTGTTCCATGCCTTTCCTTAATGGAAATTGGAATCTAATATTCCCTTCCTTCATATCAATAATTGCACCAATCGTTCTAAGGAAAGGTCTACCAAGAATAATAGGACATGAAGGATTGCAATCTATATCAAGAACGATAAAATCTACGGGCACATAATTCCTATTTGAAACAATAAGAACATCATTAATCCTTCCCATAGGTTTCTTAATAGTGGAATCCGCAAGGTGCAAGTTTAAAGATCAATCATCAAATTCATGGAAACCTAGCACATCACATAAAGTTTTCTGAATCGTGGAAACACTAGCACCCAAATCACACAAAGCATAGCATTCATGATCTTTAATTTTAATTTTTATAGTAGGTTCCCACTCATCATAAAGTTTTCTAGGTATAGAAACTTCCAATTCAAGTTTTTCTTCATAAGATTGCATCAAAGCATCAACAATATGTTTGGTAAAAGCTTTATTTTGACTATAAGCATGAGAAGAATTCAACACGGATTGCAACAAGGAAATACAATCTATTAAAGAACAATTATCATAATTAAATTCCTTGAAATCCAAAATAGTGGGTTCATTGCTATGTAAAGTTTTGACCTCTCCAATCCCACTTTTACCAAATTTAGCATCAAGATCTAAAAACTCCGAATCATTGGGACGCCTTTTAACTAAAGTTGACTCATCTCCAGTCCCATCATTATCAAGATTCATATTGCAAGACAAAGATTTAATAGGGGACACATCAATAACTTTTAGATCTTCATCATTATTTTCATGGAAACTAGAAGAACACGCTCTTACAAAGCAATATTTCTTAGCACGCATCCTAGCGGTTCTTTCTTTGCACTCATCAGTGGAAATTCTCATGGATTTGAGAGACTCATTGATATCATGCTTAGGTGGAATAGATATAAGTTTCAAAGAATCAACATCAAGAGAAAGTCTATCAGCATTCCTAGCTAATTCATCAACTTTAAGCAATTTTTCTTCAAGCAAAGCATTGAAATTCTTTTGAGAGATCATAAATTATTTAACACTATTCTCAAAATCAGAGGGCATCTTATT
Organism: Aegilops tauschii subsp. strangulata; assembly: GCF_002575655.3. Taxonomy (NCBI): domain Eukaryota; kingdom Viridiplantae; phylum Streptophyta; class Magnoliopsida; order Poales; family Poaceae; genus Aegilops; species Aegilops tauschii. Next base: position 10,039,841 of record NC_053039.3, read on the forward strand.
AAAATTTCCATAAGAGTTGTTGTAGGAATTACCATAATTATTAGAGGAATTACTAGGGAACGGCCTAGGATTAAAGTTTCCTCTATACGCGTTGTTACCAAAATTATTCCTACCAACACAATTCACGTCCATAGATTCATTATTATTCCCAATCAAAGTAGACAAAGGCATATCATTAGGATCAATTGGAGCACTCTTAGTAGCAAATAATTTCATAAGTTCATCCATCTTTCCACTCAAAACATTAATCTCTTCTATCGCATGAACTTTTTTACTAGTAGATCTTTCGGTGTGCCATTGAGAATAATTAACCATAATATTATCTAGGAGTTTAGTAGCTTCTCCTAAAGTGATTTCCATAAAAGTGCCTCCCGCGGCCGAATCTAAAAGATTTCTAGAAGCAAAATTCAATCCGGCATAAAAATTTTGTATAATCATCCATAAATTCAAACCATGTGTAGGGAAATTGCGAATCATTAGTTTCATTCTTTCCCAAGATTGGGCAACATGCTCATGATCAAGTTGTTTAAAATTCATAATACCGTTTCTAAGAGAGATGATCTTAGCGGGAGGAAAATACTTAGAGATAAAAGCATCTTTGCACTTCTTCCATGAATCAATACTATTTTTAGGCAAAGACGAAAACCAAGTTTTAGCACGATCTCTAAGTGAAAACGGAAATAACTTCAATTTAACAATATCATTATCCGTATCTTTCTTCTTTTGCATATCACACAAATCAACAAAGTTGTTTAGATGAGTAGCGGCATCTTCACTAGGAAGGCCGGAGAATTGATCTTTCATAACAAGATTCAACAAAGCAGCATTGATTTCACAAGATTCGGCATCATTAAGAGGAGCAATCGGAGTGCTAAGGAAATCATTATTTTTGGTTTTGGAAAAGTCACACAATTTGGTATTATCTTAAGCCATCATGACAAGCAATCCAACACGCAAGCACACAAAAGGCAAGCGAAAAAGAGAGGGCGAATAAAACGGCAAGGGTGAAGCGAGGGAGAGGAAAACGAGAGGCAAATGGCAAATAATGTAATGCGAGGGAGATGAGTTTGTGATGGGTACTTGGTATGTCTTGACTTGAGCGAAGACCTCCCCGGCAACGGCGCCGGAAATCCTTCTTGCTACCTCTTGAGCACTGCGTTGGTTTTCCCTTGAAGAGGAAAGGGTGATGCAGCAAAGTAGCGTAAGTATTTCCCTTAGTTTTTGAGAACCAAGGTATCAATCCAGTAGGAGGCTCCACAGAAGTCCCTCGTACCTACACAAACAAACAAGAACCTCGCAACCAACGCGATAAAGGGGTTGTCAATCCCTTCACGTTAACTTGCGGAAGTGAGATCTGATAGAGATAATACGATAAGATAAATATTTTTGGTATTTTTATGATATAGATTGGAAAGTAAAGATTGCAAATAAAGATAGATGGAAACTTATATGATAAAGGATAGACCCGGGGGGCATAGGTTTCACTAGTGGCTTCTCTCAAGATAGCATAAGTATTACGGTGGGTGAACAAATTACTGTCGAGCAATTGATAGAAAAGTGCATAGTTATGAGATTATCTAGGCATGATCATGTATATAGGCATCACGTCCGCAACAAGTAGACCGAAACGATTCTGCATCTACTACTATTACTCCACACATCGACCGACTCCTGCCTGCATCTAGAGTATTAAGTTCATAAGAACAGAGTAACGCATTAAGAAAGATGACATGATGTAGAGGGATAAACTCAAGCAATATGATATAAACCCCATCTTTTTATCCTCGATGGCAACAATACAATACGTGCCTTGCTGCCCCTGCTGTCACTGGGAAAGGACACCGCAAGATTGAACCCAAAGCTAAGCGCTTCTCCCATTGCAAGAAAGATCAATCTAGTAGGCCAAACCAAACTGATAATTCAAAGAGACTTGCAAAGATAACTAATCACACATAAAAGAATTCAGAGGAGATTCAAATATTTCTCATAGATAAACTTGATCATAAACCCACAATTCATTGGATCTCAACAGACACACCGCAAAAAGAGTTACATCAAATAGATCTCCAAGAAGATCGAGGAGAACTTTGTATTGAGATTCAAAGAGAGAGAAGAAGCCATCTAGCTAATAACTATGGACCCGAAGGTCTGTGGTGAACTACTCACAACTCATCGGAGAGGCCTTGGAGATGATGTAGAGGCCCTCCATGGTCGATTCCCCCTCTGGCGGAGCGCCGGCGAAGGCTCCAAGATGGGATCTCGCGGATACAGAAGGTTGCGGCGGTGGAAATAGTTTTTCGTGGTGCTCCTGGATGTTCTCGGGGTACGTGTTGGGGAACGTAGTAATTTCAAAAAAATTCCTACGCACACGCAAGATCATGGTGATACATAGCAACGAGAGGGGAGAGTGTTGTCCACGTACCCTCGTAGACCGACAGCGGAAGCGTTATCACAACGCTGTTGATGTAGTCGTACGTCTTCACGATCCGACCGATCAAGTACCGAACGTACGGCACCTCCGAGTTCTACACATGTTCAGCTCGATGACGTCCCTCGAACTCCGATCCAGCCGAGTGTTGAGGGAGAGTTTCGTCAGCACGACGGCGTGGTGACGATGATGATGTTCCACCGACGCAGGGCTTCGCCTAAGCTCCGCAACGGTATTATCGAGGTGTAATATAGTGGAGGGGGGCACCGCACACGGCTAAGAGATCTCAAGGATCAATTGTTGTGTCTCTGGGGTGCCCCCCTGCCCCCGTATATAAAGGAGCAAGGGAGGAGGAGGCCGGCCCTAGGAGGGGGCGCACCAAGTGTGGAGTCCTACTAGGACTCCCTAGTCCTAGTAGGATTCCACCTCCCATATGGAATAGGAAAAGAGGAAGGGAAAAAGAGAAGGAAGGAAGGGGGCGCCCCCCTTCCCTAGTCCAATTCGGACCAGACCAAGGGGAGGGGTGCGGCCACCCTTGAGGCCCTTTTTCTTCTTTCCCGTATGGCCCAATAAGGCCCAATACGTATTCCCGTAACTCTCCGGTACTCCGAAAAATACCCGAATCACTCGGAACCTTTCCGAAGTCCGAATATAGTCGTCCAATATATCGATCTTTACGTCTCGACCATTTCGAGACTCCTCGTCATGTCCCCGATCTCATCCGGGACTCCGAACTCCTTCGGTACATCAACATACATAAACTCATAATAAAACTATCATCGTAACTTTAAGCGTGCGGACCCTACGGGTTCGAGAACTATGTAGACATGACCGAGACACGTCTCCGGTCAATAACCAATAGCGGGACCTGGATGCCCATATTGGCTCCCACATATTCTACGAAGATCTTTATCGGTCAGACCGCATAACAACATACGTTGTTCCCTTTGTCATCAGTATGTTACTTGCCCGAGATTCAATCGTCGGTATCTCGATACCTAGTTCAATCTCGTTAGCGGCAAGTCTCTTTACTCGTTCCGTAACACATCATCCCGCAACTAACTTATTAGTCACAATGCTTGCAAGGCTTATAGTGATGTGCATTACCGAGTGGGCCCAGAGATACCTCTCCGACAATCGGAGTGACAAATCCTAATCTCGAAATACGCCAACCCAACAAGTACCTTTGGAGACACCTGTAGAGCACCTTTATAATCACCCATTTACGTTGTGACGTTTGGTAGCACACAAAGTGTTCCTTTGGTAAACGGGAGTTGCATAATCTCATAGTCATAGGAACATGTATAAGTCATGAAGAAAGCAATAGCAACAGACTAAACGATCGAGTGCTAAGCTAACGGAATGGGTCAAGTCAATCACGTCATTCTCCTAATGAGGTGATCTCGTTAATCAAATGACAACTTATGTCTATGGCTAGGAAACATAACCATCTTTGATTAACGAGCTAGTCAAGTAGAGGCATACTAGTGACACTCTGTTTGTCTATATATTCACACATGTATTATGTTTCCGGGTTAATACAATTCTAGCATGAATAATAAACATTTATCATGATATAAGGAAATATATATAATACTTTATTATTGCCTCTAGGGCATATTTCCTTCAGTCTCCCACTTGCACTAGAGTCAATAATCTAGTTCACATCGCCATGTGATTAACACCCATAGTTCACATCTCTATGTGATCAACACTCAAAGGGTTTACTAGAGTCAATAATCTAGTTCACATCTCTATGTGATTAACACCCAAAAAGTACTAAGGTGTGATCTTGTTTTGATTGTGAGATAATTTTAGTCAACGGGTCTGTCACATTCAGATCCGTAAGTATTTTGCAAATTTCTATGTCTACAATGCTCTGCATGGAGCTACTCTAGCTAATTGCTCCCACTTTCAATATGTATCTAGACCGAGACTTAGAGTCATCTAGATTAGTGTCAAAACTTGCATCGACGTAACCTTTTACGACGAGCCTTCTGTCACTTCCATAATCGAGAAACATATCCTTATTCCAGTAAGGATAATTTTGACCGCTGTCCAGTGATCTACTCCTAGATCACTATTGTACTCCCTTGCCAAAATCAGTGTAGGGTATACAATAGATCTGGTACACAGCATGGCATACTTTATAGAACCTATGGCCAAGGCATAGGGAATGACTTTCATTCTCTTTCTATCTTTTGCCGTGGTCGGGCTTTGAGTCTTTACTCAATTTCACACCTTGTAACACAGGCAAGAACTCTTTTCTTTGACTGTTCTATTTTGAACTACTTCAAAATCTTGTTAAGGTATGTACTCATTGAAAAACTCATCAAGCGTCTTCATCTATCTCTATAGATCTTGATGCTCAATATGTAAGCAGCTTCACCGAGGTCTTTCTTTGAAAAACTCATTTCAAAACACTCCTTTATGCTTTACAGAATAATTCTACATTATTTCCGATCAACAATATGTCATTCACATATACTTATCAGAAATGTTGTAGTGCTCCCACTCACTTTCTTGTAAATACAGGCTTCACCGCAAGTCTGTATAAAACTATATCCTTTGATCAACTTATCAAAGCGTATATTCCAACTCCGAGATGCTTGCACCAGTCCATAGATGGATCGCTGGAGCTTGCATATATTGTTAGCACCTTTAGGATTGACAAAACCTTCTGGTTGCATCATATACAACTCTTCTTTAATAAATCCATTAAGGAATGCAGTTTTGTTTATCCATTTGCCAGATTTCATAAAATGCGGCAATTGCTAACATGATTCAGATAGACTTAAGCATAGATACGAGTGAGAAACTCTCATCGTAGTCAACACCTTGAACTTGTCGAAAAACCTTTTTGCGACAATTCTAGCTTTGTAGATAGTAACACTACTATCAGCGTCCGTCTTCCTCTTGATGATCCATTTATTCTCAATTGCTTGCCGATCATCGGGCAAGTCAACCAAAGTCCATACTTTGTTCTTCATACATGGATCTCATCTTAGATTTCATGGCCTCAAGCCATTTTGCGGAATCTGGGCTCACCATCGCTTCTTCATAGTTCGTAGGTTCGTCATGGTCTAGTAACATAACCTCCAGAACAGGATTACCGTACCACTCTGGTGCGGATCTTACTCTGGTTTACCTACGAGGTTTGGTAGTAACTTGATCTGAAGTTACATGATCATCATCATTAACTTCCTCACTAATTGGTGTAGAAGTCACAGGAACAGATTTCTGTGATCCGATAAGGGAGCAGGTACAGTTACCTCATCAAGTTCTACTTTCCTCCCACTCACATCTTTCGAGAGAAACTCCTTCTCTAGAAAGGATCCATACTTAGCAACGAATGTCTTGCCTTCGGATCTGTGATAGAAGGTGTACCCAACTGTCTCCTTTGGGTATCCTATGAAGACACATTTCTCCGATTTGGGTTTGAGCTTATCAGGATGAAATTTTTTCACATAAGCATCGCAACCCCAAAATTTTAAGAAACGACAACTTTGGTTTCTTGCCAAACCACAGTTCATAAGGCGTCGTCTCAACGGATTTTGATGGTGCCCTATTTAACGTGAATGTAGCTGTCTCTAATGCATAACCCAAAACGATAGTGGTAAATTGGTAAGAGACATCATAGATTGCACTATATCCAATAAAGTATGGTTATGACGTTCGGACACACCATTACACTGTGGTGTTCCAGGTGGCGTGAGTAGTGAAACTATTTCACATTGTTTTAACTGAAGGCCAAACTCGTAACTCAAATATTTTACCTCTGCGATCATATCGTAGAAACTTTTATTTTCTTGTTACGATGATTCTCCACTTCACTCTGAAATTCTTTGAACTTTTCAAATGTTTCAGACTTTGTGTTTCATCAAGTAGATATACCCATATCTGCTCAAATCATCTGTGAAGGTCAGAAAATAATGATACCTGCTACGAGCCTCAATATTCATCGGACCACATACATCTGTATGTATGATTTCCAACAAATCTGTTGCTCTCTCCATAGTTCCGGAGAACGACGTTTTAGTCATCTTGCCCATGAGGCACGGTTCACAAGCATCAAGTGATTCATAATCAAGTGATTCCAAAATCCCATCAGTATGGAGTTTCTTCATGCGCTTTACACCAATATGACCTAAATGGCAGTACCACAAATAAGTTGCACTATCATTATTAACTTTGCATCTTTTGGCTTCAATATTATGAATATGTGTATCACTACGATCGAGATCCAACAAACCATTTTCGTTGGTGTGTATGACCATAAAGGTTTTATTCATGTAAACAGAACAACAATTGTTCTCTAACTTAAATGAATAACCGTATTGCAATAAACATGATCAGATCATATTCGTGCTCAACGCAAACACCAAATAACACTTATTTAGTTTCAACACTAATCCCGAAAGTACAGGGAGTGTGCGATGATGATCATATCAATCTTGGAACTACTTCCAACACACATCGTCACCTCGCCTTTTACTAGTCTCTGTTTATTCTGCAACTCCCATTTCGAGTTACTAATCTTAGCAACTGAACCGGTAACAATTACCGAGGGGTTACTATAAACATTAGTAAAGTACAAATCAATAATCTGTATATCAAATATACCTTTGTTCACTTTTACTAGTCTCTGTTTATTCTGCAACTCCCGTTTTGAGTTACTACTCTTAGCAACTGAACCAGTATCAATTACCGAGGGGTTGCTATAAACACTAGTAAAGTACACATCAATAATCTGTATATCAAATATACCTTTGTTCACTTTGCCATCCTTCTTATCCACCAAATATTTGGGGCAGTTCCGCCTCCAGTGACCAGTCCCTTTGCAGTAGAAGCACTTAGTCTCAGGCTTAGGCACAGACTTGGGCTTCTTCACTTGAGCAGCAACTTGCTTGCCGTTCTTTTTGAAGTTCCCCTTTTTCCCTTTGCCCTTTTCTTGAAACTAGCGGTCTCGTCAACCATCAACACTTGAAGTGGTCTCGTCAACCATCAACACTTGATGTTTTTCTTGATTTCTACCTTCGTCGATTTCAGCATCACGAAGAGCTCGGGAATTACTTTCGTCATCCCTTGCATACCATAGTTCATCACGAAGTTCTACTAACTTGGTGATGGTGACTAGAGAATTCTGTCAATCACTATTTTATCTGGAAGATAAACTCCCACTTGATTCAAGCGATCGTAGTACCCAGACAATCTGAGCACATGCTCACTAGTTGAGCGATTCTCCTCCATCTTTTTGCTATAGAACTTGTTGGAGATTTCATATCTCTCAACTCGGGTATTTGCTTGAAATATTAACTTCAACTCCTGGAACATCTCATATGGTCCATGACGTTCAAAAACGTCTTTGAAGTCCCGATTCTAAGCCGTTAAGCATGGTGCACTAAACTATCAAGTAGTCATCATATTGAGCTAGCCAAACGTTCATAACGTCTGCATCTGCTCCTGCAATAGGTCTGTCACCTAGCGGTGCATCAAGGACATAATTTTTCTGTGCAGCAATGAGGATAATCCTCAGATCACGGATCCAATCCGAATCTTTGCTACTAACATCTTTCAACATAATTTTTCTCTAGGAACAAAAAATAAACACAGGGAAGCAACAACGCGAGCTATTGATCTACAACATAATTTGCAAAATACTATCAGGACTAAGTTCATGACAAATTTAAGTTCAATTAATCATATTACTTAAGAACTCCCACTTAGATAGACATCTCTCTAATCATCTAAGTGATTACGTGATCCAAAGCAACTAAACCATGTCCGATTAACACGTGAGATGGAGTAGTTTCAATGGTGAACATCACTATGTTGATCATATCTACTATATGATTCACGCTCGACCTTTCGGTCTCTGTGTTCCGAGGCCATATCTGTATATGCTAGGCTCGTCAAGTTTAACCTGAGTATTCCGCGTGTGCAACTGTTTTGCACCCGTTGTATTTGAACGTAGAGCCTATCACACCCGATTAGCACGTGGTGTCTCAGCACGAAGAACTTTTGCAACGGTGCATACTCAGGGAGAACACTTTTATCTTGAAATTTTAGTGAGAGATCATCTTATAATGCTACCGTCAATCAAAGCAAGATAAGATGCATAAAGGATTAACATCACATGCAATCAATATAAGTGATATGATATGGCCATCATCATCTTGTGCTTGTGATCTCCATCTCCGAAGCACCGTGCTTGTGATCTCCATCTCTGAAGCACCGTCATGATCACCATCGTCACCGGCGCGACACCTTGATCTCCATCGTAGCATCGTTGTCGTCTCGCCAACTTATTGCTTTTACGACTATCGCTACCGCTTAGTGATAAAGTAAAACTATTACATGGCGATTGCATCTCATACAATAAAGCGACAACCATATGGCTCCTGCCAGTTGCCGATAACTCGGTTACAAAACATGATCATCTCATACAACACATTATATCACATCATGTCTTGACCATATCACATCACAACATGCCCTGCAAAAACAAGTTAGACGTCCTCTACTTTGTTGTTGCAAGTTTTACGTGGCTGCTACGGGCTTAGCAAGAACCGTTCTTACCTACGCATCAAAACCACAACGATAGTTTGTCAAGTTGGTGCTGTTTTAACCTTCGCAAGGACCGGGCGTAGCCACACTCGGTTCAACTAAAGTGAGAGAGTCAGACACCCGCCAGTCACCTTTAAGCAACGAGTGCTCCAAACGGTGAAACCAGTCTCGCGTAAGCGTACGCGTAATGTCGGTCCGGGCCGCTTCATCTCACAATACCGCTGAACCAAAGTATGACATGCTGGTAAGCAGTATGACTTATATCGCCCACAACTCACTTGTCTTCTACTCGTGCATAGCATCAACGCATAAAACCAGGCTCGGATGCCACTGTTGGGGAACGTAGTAATTTCAAAAAAATTCCTACGCACACGCAAGATCATGGTGATACATAGCAACGAGAGGGGAGAGTGTTGTCCACGTACCCTCGTAGACCGACAGCGGAAGCGTTATCACAACGCTGTTGATGTAGTCGTACGTCTTCACGATCCGACCGATCAAGTACCGAACGTACGGCACCTCCGAGTTCTACACACGTTCAGCTCGATGACGTCCCTCGAACTCCGATCCAGCCGAGTGTTGAGGGAGAGTTTCGTCAGCACGACGGCGTGGTGACGATGATGATGTTCCACCGACGCAGGGCTTCGCCTAAGCTCCGCAACGGTATTATCGAGGTGTAATATAGTGGAGGGGGGCACCGCACACGGCTAAGAGATCTCAAGGATCAATTGTTGTGTCTCTGGGGTGCCCCCTGCCCCCGTATATAAAGGAGCAAGGGAGGAGGAGGCCGGCCCTAGGAGGGGGCGCACCAAGTGTGGAGTCCTACTAGGACTCCCTAGTCCTAGTAGGATTCCACCTCCCATATGGAATAGGAAAAGAGGAAGGGAAAAAGAGAAGGAAGGAAGGGGGCGCCCCCCTTCCCTAGTCCAATTCGGACCAGACCAAGGGGAGGGGTGCGGCCACCCTTGAGGCCCTTTTTCTTCTTTCCCGTATGGCCCAATAAGGCCCAATACGTATTCCCGTAACTCTCCGGTACTCCGAAAAATACCCGAATCACTCGGAACCTTTCCGAAGTCCGAATATAGTCGTCCAATATATCGATCTTTACGTCTCGACCATTTCGAGACTCCTCGTCATGTCCCCGATCTCATCCGGGACTCCGAACTCCTTCGGTACATCAACATACATAAACTCATAATAAAACTATCATCGTAACTTTAAGCGTGCGGACCCTACGGGTTCGAGAACTATGTAGACATGACCGAGACACGTCTCCGGTCAATAACCAATAGCGGGACCTGGATGCCCATATTGGCTCCCACATATTCTACGAAGATCTTTATCGGTCAGACCGCATAACAACATACGTTGTTCCCTTTGTCATCAGTATGTTATTTGCCCGAGATTCGATCGTCGGTATCTCGATACCTAGTTCAATCTCGTTAGCGGCAAGTCTCTTTACTCGTTCCGTAACACATCATCCCGCAACTAACTTATTAGTCACAATGCTTGCAAGGCTTATAGTGATGTGCATTACCGAGTGGGCCCAGAGATACCTCTCCGACAATCGGAGTGACAAATCCTAATCTCGAAATACGCCAACCCAACAAGTACCTTTGGAGACACCTGTAGAGCACCTTTATAATCACCCATTTACGTTGTGACGTTTGGTAGCACACAAAGTGTTCCTCTGGTAAACGGGAGTTGCATAATCTCATAGTCATAGGAACATGTATAAGTCATGAAGAAAGCAATAGCAACAGACTAAACGATCGAGTGCTAAGCTAACGGAATGGGTCAAGTCAATCACGTCATTCTCCTAATGAGGTGATCTCGTTAATCAAATGACAACTTATGTCTATGGCTAGGAAACATAACCATCTTTGATTAACGAGCTAGTCAAGTAGAGGCATACTAGTGACACTCTGTTTGTCTATATATTCACACATGTATTATGTTTCCGGGTTAATACAATTCTAGCATGAATAATAAACATTTATCATGATATAAGGAAATATATATAATACTTTATTATTGCCTCTAGGGCATATTTCCTTCAGTACGTGGATATATATAGGAGGAAGTAGGTCGGTTGAGCCACGAGGGGCCCACGAGGGTGGGGGGCGCGCCCACCCCCCTAGGGTGCACCGGGCACCCTCGTGGCCGCCTCGTTTACTGCTTGACGTCCACTCCAAGTGTCCTGGATTGCGTTTGTTCCAAAAAGATCGCTCCCGAAGGTTTCATTCCGTTTGGACTCCGTTTGATATTCCTTTTCTTCAAAACACTGAAATAGGCAAAAAAACAGCAAAACGGGTTGGGCCTCCGGTTAGTAGGTTAGTCCCAAAAATGATATAAAAGTGTAAAGTAAAGCCCATAAACATCCAAAACGGGTAATATAATAGCATGGAACAATCAAAAATTATAGATACGTTGGAGACGTATCAACCCTCAAGAACGCTTTGCTTATCATAAGAGACTATTTTGGCCTGTTGATAACCCACAAGTATAGGGGATCAATTGTAGCCTCTTTCGATAAGTAAGAGTGTCGAACCCAACGAGGAGCTAAAGGTTGAACAAATATTCCCTCAAGTTCTATCGACACCGATACAACTCTACGCACGCTTGACGTTCGCTTTACCTAGAACAAGTACGAAACTAGAAGTACTTTGCAGGTGTGATAGGATAAGTTGCAAGAATATAAAGAGCACATAAATATAAACTAGGGGCTGTTTAGATGAAGACACAACTAAGTTAGTTTTAGTAAAGAACTTTTTGTCACGAGAAAGTTATTTGTCCCTAGGCAATCGATAACTAGACCGGTAATCACTATTGCAATTTTATTTGAGGGAGAGGCATAAGCTAACATACTTTCTCTTCTTGGATCATATGCACTTATGATTGGAACTCTAGCAAGCATCTGCAACTACTAAAGATCATTAAGGTAAAACCCAACCACAGCATTAAAGTATCAAGTCCTCTTTATTCCCATACGCCATGACCCACTTATCCGTGTTTGTGTTTCAGTCACTCACGCAACGCAGACAATAAGCAAACCATGAACATATTGCAAACCCTACAGCGGGGATCCCTCACGCTTGCGCGACACGGAGAGCACCATAGGACAGCACCAATAATAAAACATGCAACTCAAACCAATCACGATCATCAATTAACCCATAGGACAAAACGGATCTACTCAAACATCATAGGATAACCATACATCATTGGGAAATAATATATAGCATTGAGCACCATGTTTAAGTAGAGATTACAGCGGGTAAAAGAGGGGTTACACCTCTGCATAGAGGGGGGAAGAGTTGGTGATGAGGGCGGTGAAGTTGTTGGTGCAGATTGCGGTGATGATGATGGCCCCGGCGGCGTTTCGGCGCCACTGGAAGCGAGGGGGAGAGAGCCCCCTCCTTCTTCTTCTTCCTTGGCCTTCTCCCTAGGTGGGAGAAGGGTTCTCCCTCTGGTCCTTGGTCTCCATGGCATGGGAGGGGCGATAGCCCCTCCGAGATTAGATCTGTCTCTTTGTCTCTCTCTGTTTCTGCGTTTTTTGATTCTGCCCTTTCACCGTTTCTTATATTCCCGGAGATCCGTAACTCCGATTGGATTGAAACCTTCAACATGATTTGTTTCCGGATATTAGCTTTCTTGCGGCAAAAGAAGGGCAACAACCGCCTTACGGGGTGTCCACGAGGGTCAGGGGCGCACCCACCCCCTGGGGGGCGCCCCCTGCCTCGTGGCCCCCTCGAGCATCATCTCGCGTTGATTCTTCTTCCCAAAATTCATAAATATTCCAAAAAATTCTCCATCCGTTTTTATCCCGTTTGGACTCCGTTTGATATGGATTTTCTGCGAAACAAAAAACATGCAACAAACAGGAACTTGCACTGGGCACTGGATCGATATGTTAGTCCCAGAAATAGTATAAAAAGTTGCCAAAAGTATATGAAAGTTGAATAATATTGGCATGGAACAATCAAAAATTATAGATACGACGGAGACGTATCAGCATCCCAAGCTTAATTTCTGCTCGTCCTCGAGTAGGTAAATGATAAAAAAGATAATTTTTGATGTGGAATGCTACCTAGCATAATCTTGATCATGTAATCTAATCATGGCATGAATATTAAGACACGAGTGATTCAAAGCAATAGTCTATCATTTGACATTAAGACGATAATACTTCAAGCATACTAATAAAGCAATCATGTCTTTTCAAAACAACATGGCCAAAGAATGTTATCCCTACAAAATCATATAGTCTGGCTATGCTCCATCTTCACCACACAAAGTATTTAAATCATGCACAACCCCGGTTTTAGCCAAGCAATTGTTTCATACTTCAGTATCCTCAAACTTTTTCAACTTTCACGCAATACATGAGCGTGAGCCATGGATATAGCACTATAGGTGGAGTAGAATATGATGGTGGAGGTTATGTGGAGAAGACAAAAAAGGAGAAGGTCTATGGAGATGCCCATCAATTGATGTCAATGTGAGGAGTAGGGATTGCCATGCAACGGATGCACTAAGAGCTATAAGTGTATGAAAGCTCAAAATGAAAACTAAGTGGGTGTGCATCCAACTTGCTTGCTCATGAAGACCTCGGGCGTTTGAGGAAGCCCATCATCGGAATATACAAGCCAAGTTCTATAATGAAAATTCCCACTAGTATATGAAAGTGACAATATAGGAGACTCTCTATATGAAGAACATGGTGCTACTCTGAAGCACAAGTGTGGTAAAAGGATAGTAACATTGCCCCTTCTCTCTTTTTCTCTCATTTTTTTCTTTTTATTTTTTTTTATTTTTTTGGTGGGCTTCTTTGGCCTCTTTTTTTATTTGGGCTTCTTTGGCCTCTTTTATTTTTCATAAAAGTCCGGAGACTCATCCCGACTTGTGGGGGAATCATAGTCTCCATCATCCTTTCCTCACTGGGGCAATGCTCTAATAATGATGATCATCACACTTTTATTTACTTACAACTCAATATTACAACTCGATACTAGAACAAAAATATGAATCTATATGAATGCCTCCGGTGGTGTACCGGGATGTGCAATGATCTAGCATAGCAAAGATATCAAAAACGGACAAGCCATGAAAACATCATGATAGCTATCTTACGATCATGCAAAGCAATATGACAATGAATGCTCAAGTCATGTATATGATGATGATGGAAGTTGCATGGCAATATATCTCGGAATGGCTATGGAAATGCCATGATAGGTAGGTATGGTGGTTGTTTTGAGGAAGATATAAGGAGGCTTATGTGTGATAGAGCGTATCATATCACGGGGTTTGGATGCACCGGCGAAGTTTGCACCGACTCTCGGGGTGAGAAAGGGCAATGCACGGTACCGAAGAGGCTAGCAATGATGGAAGGGTGAGAGTGCGTATAATCCATGGACTCAATATTAGTCATAAAGAACTCACATACTTATTGCAATTATTAGCCATCGAAACAAAGTACTACACGCATGCTCCTAGGGGAAGGGTTGGTAGGAGTTAACCATCGCGCGATCCCGACCTCCACACAAAGGATGACAATCAAAAAAAAATCATGCTCCGACTTCATCACATAACGGTTCACCATACGTGCATGCTTCGGGAATCACAAACCTCAACACAAGTATTTCTACTAATCCACAATTACTCACTAGCATGACTCTAATATCACCACCTTTATATCGCAAAACTATTGCAAGGAATCAAACATATCATATTCAGTGATCTACAAGTTTATGTAGGATTTTATGACTAACCATGTGAATGACCAATTCCTGTCATCTCTCTAAATAGATATAAGTGAAGCAAGAGAGTTTAATTCTTTCTACAAAAGATATGCCCAGGCTCTAAAAAATTTAAGTGAAGCAGAAGAGCATTCTACAAATGGCGGTTTTCTATGTGAAGAGAAACATGCAATCCAAACTTCAAATGATATAAGTGAAGCACATGAAGCATTCTATAAAGCCATACTCAAAAGATTTAAGTGAAGTGCAATGAGCATTCTATAAATCAACCAAGGACTATCTCATACCAGCATGGTGCATAAAAGAAAAGTGAAAACTAAACGCAAAAGACGCTCCAAGATTTGCACATATCACATGAATGAAACGAATCCGAAAACATACCGATACTTGTTGAAGAAAGATGGGATGCCTTCCGGGGCATCCCCAAGCTTAGATGCTTGAGTCTCCTTGAATATTTACTTGGGTGCTTGGGCATCCCCAAGCTTGAGCTCTTGCCTCTCCTTCTTCTTCTCACATCGAGACATCCTCGATCTTCGAACACTTCATCCACACAAAACTTCAACAAAAACTCAGTAAGATCCGTTAGTATAATAAAGCAAATCACTACTCTAAGTACTGTTGCAAACCAATTCATATTTTGTTTTTGCATTGTAGCTACTGTAATATAACTTTTCCATGGCTTAATCCACTGATAGAAATTGATAGTTTCATCAAAACAAGCAAACTATGCATCAAAAACAGAATCTGTCTTAAACAGGACAGTCTGTAGTAATCTGAACATTCACCATACTTCTGGTATCCCAAAAATTCTGCCAAAATTAGGAAAAATAAAAAATTTGTATATAAAGACAGTGCAAAAAGTTTCAGAACCGTTTGACGTTCCAGTAAAAAATGTAAAATCGCGCACTACAGCCAAAGTTTCTGTCTTGCACCGCACAAACCAACAAGCAATGTAAACATCCTAAAGGCAAATCTTAGCACATTATTTTTATTTTTAAACTTTATAAAAGCACACAACAGAAATAAATGACTCTCTAAAACTTCCGTGTTGTCTCCCTGGCAGCGCTTTCTTTAAAGCCATTAAGCTAGGCATATAGTGCTCAAGTAATGGATCCACCCGGATCCCAAGGTATATCAAAGCCAATTTTAATTAACAATGATTTGTGATTTAGTAGTGAGCACAAAGTAACATATATCATGCAACAACGAAGTCTAACTCTCTTCCTATGCATCGACATGTCATAAAAGAACAATTCATGCACACATAGTAAAGGCCAATGCATAGTATCAATAGTTTCTTGCAATTTTATCATATTGGAAACATAGAGAGGTGGAGATATAGTTCCTCTCTCATAATAATTGCAAGTAGGAGCAGCAAGCACATGCATATTATATCTATCAAAATCATCATGTGTAGTAGTAGACCGCAACCCATCAA
Source organism: Aegilops tauschii subsp. strangulata (assembly GCF_002575655.3). Classification (NCBI taxonomy): domain Eukaryota; kingdom Viridiplantae; phylum Streptophyta; class Magnoliopsida; order Poales; family Poaceae; genus Aegilops; species Aegilops tauschii. Next base: position 10,056,036 of record NC_053039.3, read on the forward strand.
TATAATCCTTAATAAGCACAAACTTCTCCGATATAGTGTAGTTTGGAGAATTCAAAAAGATAATAGGACTATCATGTGTGGGTGCAATAGCAACGATTTCATTCATAACATAACGAACTATAGCATGTTCATCTCCATAAGCATCATTCATATTGGCATCTTGGCCACAAGCATAGCAAGCATCATCAAAAAGGGATATTTCAAGAGAATCAACGGGATCATAACAATCATCATAGCATTCATCCTTCGGTAAGCACGAAGGGAAATTAAACAATGTATGAGTTGAAGAGTTACTCTCATTAGAAGGTGGGCACGGGTAGCTAATCCGCTCTTCCTCCTTTTGTTCTTCGCTATCCTCATCATCTTTTTCATCCAATGAGCCCAAAGTTTCATCAATTCCTTCTTCCATATACTCCTGCAAAATATTAGTCTCTTCTTGGATAGTGGAGGAGTCCTCAATATATGATTTAACATAAGCATTAGAAGCATAATTATCATAAAAATATTTAAGTATGGCAAAATTTTCAGATTTGTAAAGAGTAGCATCATACTTTCCAATCAAAGAAGCAATTTCATAAGCACCCTTAAAAGCAACAAATTCTTCAATTTGTTGAACATCATAGTAATTATAAACACCCTTAGCATACGAAGATACGATTCCATTATCACTAAACTCACATTGGTAGGGAAGGTGTTTCGTAGGTCTTCAGAACAACAAGTAAAATCATATATTTCACATAAATTCCAAGCATAGCATTGCAAACGATGAATTTGATCCAGTAAAAGTTTCCCTTTTTGAGATAAGCGGTGTCGCACATAACAAGCATGCTCATCTAAAGATTTGCCCTCAACTAAGCTAGTTGGGGTTTCAGTATGAGCACATAGGGATCGAAGATGATCCAAGTAAAAAGCTTCAGGAATGTGATAGATTTTGAGCGGTTCTTCAACCATTGGTGTAGTAGGTACGACTAATTTTTTTGGTATTTTGCGTTTCCTACCCATAACTAAAGATAGAAAACAAGAGCAGAAAATAAAAAACTACTTAGTGATAAAGCAAACAAGCACACACGAGAATATTCACCCCACGCTATAACTCCCCGGCAACGGCGCCAGAAAAACGTCTTGATAACCCACAAGTATAGGGGATCAATTGTAGCCTCCTTCGATAAGTAAGAGTGTCGAACCCAACGGGGAGCTAAAGGTAGAACAAATATTCCCTCAAGTTCTATCGACCACCGATACAACTCTACGCACGCTTGACGTTCGCTTTACCTAGAACAAGTATAAAACTAGAAGTACTTTGTAGGTGTGATAGGATAAGTTGCAAGAATATAAAGAGCACATAAATATAAACTAGGGGCTGTTTAGATGAAGACACAACTAAGTTAGTTTTAGTAAAGAACTTTTTGTCACGAGAAAGTTATTTGTCCCTAGGCAATCGATAACTAGACCGGTAATCACTATTGCAAATTTATTTGAGGGAGAGGCATAAGCTAACATACTTTCTCTTCTTGGATCATATGCACTTATGATTGGAACTCTAGCAAGCATCCGCAACTACTGAAGATCATTAAGGTAAAACCCAACCATAGCATTAAAGTATCAAATCCTCTTTATTCCCATACGCCATGACCCACTTATCCGTGTTTGTGTTTCAGTCACTCACGTAACGCAGACAATAAGCAAACCATGAACATATTGCAAACCCTACAGCGGGGATCCCTCACGCTTGCGCGACACGGAGAGCACCATAGGACAGCACCAATAATAATACATGCAACTCAAACCAATCACGATCATCAATTAACCCATAGGACAAAATGGATCTACTCAAACATCATAGGATAACCATACATCATTGGGAAATAATATATAGCGTTGAGCACCATGTTTAAGTAGAGATTACAGCGGGTAAAAGAGGGGTTACACCGCTGCATAGAGGGGGAAGAGTTGGTGATGAGGGCGGTGAAGTTGTTGGTGTAGATTGTGGTGATGATGATGGCCCCGGCGGCGTTTCGGCGCCACTGGAAGCGAGGGGGAGAGAGCCCCCCTCCTTCTTCTTCTTCCTTGGCCTTCTCCCTAGGTGGGAGAAGGGTTCTCCCTCTGGTCCTTGGTCTCCATGGCATGGGAGGGGCGAGAGCCCCTCCGAGATTAGATCTGTCCCTCTGTCTCTCTCTGTTTCTGCGTTTTTAGATTCTGCCCTTTCACCGTTTCTTATATTCCCGGAGATCCGTAACTCCGATTGGATTGAAACCTTCAACACGATATGTTTCCGGATATTAGCTTTCTTGCGGCAAAAGAAGGGCAACAACCGGCTTACGGGGTGTCCACGAGGGTCAGGGGCGCGCCACCCCCCTGGGGCGCGCCCCCTGCCTCGTGGGCGCCTCGAGCATCATCTCGCGTTGATTCTTCTTCCCAAAATTCATAAATATTCCAAAAAAAATCTCCGTCCGTTTTTATCCCGTTTGGACTCCGTTTGATATGGGTTTTCTGCGAAACAAAAAACATGCAACAAACAGGAACTGGCATTGGGCACTGGATCAATATGTTAGTCCCAAAAATAGTATAAAAAGTTGCCAAAAGTATATGAAAGTTGATTAATATTGGCATGGAACAATCAAAAATTACAGATACGATGGAGACGTATCACCTGTCCTTTGTCTCAAAAGGATTGGGCTACCTTGCTGCACTTTTGTTACCATTACCGTTACTTGCTCATTACAAATTATCTTGCTACCAAACTACTCTTTACTTACAATTTCAGTGCTTGCAGACATTACCTTGCTGAAAACCGCTTGTCATTTCCTTCTGCTTCTCGTTGGGTTTGACACTCTTACTTGTCGAAAGGACTATGATTGATCCCCTATACTCGTGGGTCATCAAGGCTCTTTTCTGGCGCCATGGCCGGGGAGTGAAGCGCTCTTGGTAAGTGGAAATCGATAAGGAAAAATTATTACTACATGCTGCAATTTATTGTCACTTGCTACTATGGAAAACAATCCTTTGAGGGGTTTGTTTGGGGTATCTTCACCCCGACCGGAACCACAATTAGTTACCCCTCAATCTACTGCACCTACTGAAAAAATTGGTTATGAAATTCCGCGCTGTCGCCGGCTTGCTGCAACATGGCTACGGAGGATTTGCTGGCCCGATCTGGGCCGGGCCCGGGAGGCTTGGTGTGTCCCTGCTGCCGCGCCCGGCCGGCTGTCGCGATGACACTGGAGGCAGTGGCCTCACCGTGCGACAGCGGTGGAGGCAGTTCCCTCCCGAGCGGCCTTGGTTTGTTCTCCATTCTTGTTAACTTACCTTATTATTTTTCTTTAGGGCATATGGCCCATCTCCTTTTTAATACTGATTATTTTTCTTTTTGTCTAAACCGTGCCAACTTTAGTAGTTCAGTTATACTAACATAAAGTAGTGAGTTTTGCTAAATAAGAATATGAATAGGGTGGTGAAGGAGGTATATCGGAAGCACAATTTGTTGGCAGTTCCATTGGAAACATTATCGTAATAACCGCCTAAGGTATTTCCCAATATGTCATGTGAATAGGGTAATTATTTTAGGGGACTAGCTACATTTCTGCATGTAAATAGAACTTGCTTTGCAACCATACTTGAAGAACCATCACAAGTACATGCCAATATCAGGGCCTCACTTAGGAAATTGGTACATACAGTTCAAATTCTAAGTCCCGTTCTGGTCTCGGGCTTCTAAAAAAGCTCAAGGTTCCGCAATGCATCGATCAACTAACTTTAGTTACTGTTCAAGACTCCCAAATTACCATTTTTCATGGTGAATGATGCTCAGGCACACATCATTGTTGGTTTTTTCATGTCATGTCATGCTTGGTCTTGTAACTGCATCTTGAAATTCATTAGATGTTCCGTGGGTGTGCAACCAAACTTTGGCCACTTTATGTACAAATGCTTTATTCATAATGAAAATAATATCATTGTATGTGTCTACAAATTTATGTCATACTTTTGTAAAAAACATCCACATATTTATAGAAATTGTTTGTGGTTCTCCTAACTCCGAAGGTGATTGCATTGTTGGGCCTGGCGCAGTTCATGCGCTCGAGACGACACATCGGTCGACCTAGCAAGGGAATTTCCTATTTGGCGCCTTTAGCGGCGCCAATTTAATATGTCAGTGGTACACAACACTAATATGGTTGCATAAAAACATTCACATATTTATAAAAATTGTTCGTGGTTCTTCTAACTTCGAAGGTGATTGCATTGTTGGGCCTGACGCAGTTCATGCACTCGAGACGACACATCGGTCGGCCTCGCAAGGGGATTTCCTATTTGGCGTCTTTAGCGCCAATTTAATGTGTTAGTGATACGCAACACTAATATGGTTGCGTAAAAAACATTCACATATTTATAGAAATTATTTGTGGTTCTTCTAACTCCGAAGGTGATTGCATTGTTGGGCGTGATGCAGTTCATGCGCTCGAGACGACACATCAGTCGGCCTCGCAAGGGGATTTCCTATTTGGCGCCTTTGCACCAATTTTTTTTCCGCATCAGGCCCCGAATTACTGGAGACGTGTGTAAAAAAAAGCATATAGATAGTAAAAAAAGAAAAAAGAAAAGAGAAAAGAAGATTCTGGCCCATACCAGATGCGTTGTGTCGTATGTGCTGGTCAGGCCCATACCAGAGGCGTTGCGTTGTGCCGTGGTTTTCTCCTCTCCACCGGCAGGCAGTCTCTCAATCGTCTTGTGCCGTCATCCCACGCCACCGAACCCTAGATCCGCCGCCGCCCAACCGCAGAAAATGGAGCCCTCGCCTGCCGCCGGACACCAGGAAGAATCGCAGCCAGATTTGGGAGAGCGCAGGGGGCTGTTCTCGTGCTTGTTCAGCGAGTGCGACGCTCCCCCCTTCAACAAATCGAATTTGGACGCCGATCTCCTGGAGCTCCTCCTCGACTTGCACGAGGAGGCGTTCCGCCGGCTGCCCGTCCACGACATGCCGGTGGAAGCCGCCGACCAGTTGGCCGTATCCATGCGCGAAGGCGGCCTCTGCCTCGGCCTCCTCGACCCCGTCACCAACATCATCCTCAACACCGTCGCCCTCCTCCCGCGCGACTTCGGGGACATGGCAAAACCCGACAGGAGGAGGTCCAAGAGGCTGGCCGCCGGCAGGGTGCAACCCAGTGACTACAGCAGCTGGAACACCAGCTGGGTTTTGCCATCCTCCGGCAGGGTTACCTGTGGGCCATCCACCCGCAGGGCTACATGGTACTCTATTGCTGGGGCGTCCCGCCAGGCTCTCATCAGATTCATGGTTGGCTACTTCGGATGCCTCAGCGAAGAACAGACCACCCGCTACCTCCACTGGGCACGCGCCGATCTTGCCCTCGCAGTCCAGCTGGTCGAGCACGATCTACACGCTGCTGCTGTTTCACCACCCGACCCTGCCTCCCAAAGGACGCAAGCCGCCTTCAAGTACGCCGCAAGCTGTGGCCGGCGGCACCCTGCGCCTGATCACCTGGTGCGGCTCCAGGCGTCGCCCCTGCCCGAACAGTGCCTCCACTACTCCGCCCCCTTGCTCGAGAAGGGAGGGCGCAAGCTCACCGTCGATGACATCATCACCATCATGGATTTGCTGCGCTACCAGGACGGTGCCCCCTTGGATCTTCAGTTCAGCTTGCGGCCAAGCGGAAGAGAGCTACTTGTCTACTGCCGGGACCTCAAGGCTGATGCAGGGAGACTAGACATTTCCAACACCACAGGCTCCGATGGCTTCAAAATGTTCACCATCAAGGTCGAGCGTCATGGACACCACTTCGCGGCCCTGCGGTCTCCTCACGAGCACAGATCCATGATCTCATCCTGTTTGCAGAAGGTCGTGAAAACCGCCAAAGCACACTTCGGCTCTGCGGTCATGATCTGTTCTGGCGATGCCTGCGAATACACTGGGTCTCTCAGGATGAGGCTCCACGACATGATCCACGGCTTCTATCTCAAAGTCTTCGCCATGCTGCCCTCTACGTGGCTCCACCTCATCCCCCACATCCTATTCGCTGGCCACTGCTATGGCCCCATGGACCCTGTCTCCAACATCATCATCAACTCCATTTGCCACCACATACTGCGCCCGCTCCCATGGTCAGCTGACTGCAAAGTAGAGCTGTATGACATCCTCGACACCCTCTCTATGCTTCGTGTGGAGGTCCGTTCCTTGGAAGGCCTCATTGCCCTCGTCCGAGCAAGCTCCGAGTCCCAATGCTCGACGCAGCGGGCGATGGAGCACCTCTCCTGCAAACGCTGTGACCTGTCCCAGGAGACGCACACCTCGCTGCAGTTTACTGACGCAGCCGCAGCCGCTCGACACCCACAACATGCTGAGCTGGGATCATTCTTCGCTTCCCTGGCGCCCGACAGGCTCATTGACCTGCGGCTCTTGCTGGCCACTAGCGCCGATGGCAGGATCTCCTCTGAGTCTCTTGGGGAAATAATATCCACTCTCGAACATAGTGCACTGCTGTTGGTGGCTCCCGTATCTCCCAATGCGGCTGAACTGTGCAACGAGGCTAAGGAGACTCTGCTACAAAAGAGGTCATGTTATAACGAGATGAAGTTATTCATCCGCGCTGAGCTTGCGCAAGTGCTGAAGAAATATGCCTTTGATCATCCTCTGGTACATGGCTTTGTTTGTGTTCATTGTTTCTTTCTTGGGTACATACTACATTCTTAACATAACTCTTTCAGGTGCCTCATTTGACCTTTGCTGTTTCTTGTTTTAGGAACCAAAATATGAGCCAAGTGTTATCTGTGGTTTGGTGGCTGCTCCCAGATTCCTAGACAGGCTTTCCTATCATGTTAATTTTGTGGCTGCTTCTGAATCTGATAACCAACTCTTCTTTGCCGAAATAAATGAGCCATTTCCTGACCCGCCAAAACCAAATTTCTGCTGCCCTCTACCCCTGACATCTACTGGTAAGTCCCCACTCCTTCCAGTTAGCATGAGCAGCCATGTAGGTTTGAAACATTAACGAAAGGATTTTTAGTTTTATGTTTCATCGAAAAGCCTTTTAATTTCCATTAAGGCCCATTCGTCTTTTCAATCTTACGATGCTTTGTCGTTTCGTCCAATCAAAGAGAGAAACATTAAAATATTCTACTATAGCTTCCATACAGAAGACCTTATGTAGGGCACTGCATGCACCGAATTTTCTCTTTTCAGCAGCCTGTTCCTCGCATTTTAATTCTACACCATTTTTCATATATGAGATTGAGATGATACAACAACTTAACGGCTATGTATACACCCATTTTCGACATGCTTGTGAATCGGCCATGAGAGACCAGTGTTTATTTGGAATGACTAGTTTATGGTCATTCAGATTTTCAGTCAAAAAACTGAGTTTTCCAAGCATGACATGCATTGTCCTGTGAATATACCTCAAGAAGGCAACCACGGCACTTGATTTGATTAAATTGTAGAGTCCATTGAGTGTTTTATTTATTTATTTTGGCAAACACAGTCTGAATGAGAAATCATTAATCATGGGGCCGACTGGAACGAATCATGATGTATCAATTATATGAACTGGTATAGACAAACATATGGGCAAAACATCCACTGCAAAAATTAGAAACTCTTGCCTGAAAGTATAGTTTCTTTGAATTAGTGAAAGCGTAGTAGATCTTCAGTATGCCCTTCTGCAATGCCACCAACAGGCCATCCATCAGTGCAAGTGCTCAGGCACCAGCAGGCCATCCATCAGTGTCAGGTGCTCAGCCACCAGCTCATTCGCAAAGAAATCCAGCTTCTTTACCCTATGAACATGCCTCTCTATCACCACCTTCCACTCAACCTTCTCTGGTCACTTTGGTTGTCATATTTTGCATAAACCCTGGGATGTGTCACATTTCACTTCACACCATCGTCTAGATTGTGCACTATGATCAGGTTCTGGTATTTTACCTATTTGAATCATTGACCGTAGAGTATGTCTGTCTACCTATGCAGCACTTATCACTCAGGATGCAATTGGACACGCCTGCGGCCTGTCCGCAATGTTCGGCATTAGCTAATCGCAGGATTAGTATCAGCCGCGTCTGCGACCAGGACTGCCTGCTATTGTCCAGCAGACAGATGCAGATGCTGCTTTGCGTACCACTGATTGTTGTACATGCACTCAGGCTGGTTCACGCCAGCTTTTCATACTGGCTGCTGGTGCTATGCGGACACTGCTGTTGGACACCCAGACTTAGAAATATGTTGCTAGCTCATGTAAACCATGCTGGCTCTTGTACTGAACTGGGGCTTTCAGATAATGTAAACATGCATAGCTTGTACAGGTTAATAGCCAAATACCAAAGTGCATTTCAGCATAATAAGCACATGACACGAGCCTTGTCTTCTTTTTAAAAAGAATATTTTTAGAATTAGATTGATGCATACACTTGTCAACTTCTTCAGACTGTACTTCACCACTTTGCATATATTTTGCTAATCATGTTCATCACACATCTGACAACTAAATAGTACTACTACTCTTGTCTGAATTCCTTGCCTATTAGCAGCAAAAATAAAAGGGAATTTCTTGCCAACTAAGGTTCAGGTTCCTTCCAAGAATTCAGAGTAATGGTAATACAAAAGACTCTCATGCCCCTTCAGGAGTTCTGATTAGCTAAAGTATAGTACCAACTTCAATATTTCAGCATAATAAGCATACATCATAATTCTGATTAGCTAAAGTACAGTACCAACTTCATTTTGGCATCCTCTTTTCTTGACAGATCTTCCTCTCTGCTTCTTGATTGTGCACACACCAGATCATGTGAAAGTTTTAATCTAAAGTTGTTGTATAAACCATTCCGGTAAAAAGGAAACCATGTATCATGTAAAGTACATAAACTACAGTATATACAAACAACTCCTTGCAGTATATCAAACTATCAAGTACACATACGTCTATGTGCATAGTAGTAGGTCTCTTCAGAATTTAGAATGTGACAAGAATAAACACGTACTGTCTCAGGTAGTGTTACTTGTTACAGCCGCAAGAATGCTTCTTTAGTATGAAAATCAGCTTACCCATGCCGAGTTTAATATTAGCAGTGCATCGTCGTCATCTTCTGCCCCTGCCGCGTCTGTATTCACATCTGAGAATGTTTGCTACAGAGGCAGTTGTGTAGGAAAAACGTACCGCAGGCAGTTGTGTAATGATGCCCTAACGACCATGCACTCCCCTTCGACTGTGACAAAGAAGAGATGGTGTTTCCTTCGTTGCATTTGCTTGCTTGGTAGAACAGCTGCTAGGTTGTTGTAGGCATGTGAGACAAAAAGCATTCCTTAAGAAAGTAAATGTCACAATGTGCAGGAAATGGAGACTTGCTTATTGTCAACTTATCAAGCAATCTTCGTCGTCAATTTTAGTGGTAGGTATAGGGTCTAAAGGATTCAAATCAGCAGATTTTAACCAATCCTGGAGGCAACTCAACGCCTCCAAATTGTCGCTCTTCAGCCTGGTTCTATGGTCGCTAATGACCATTCCACCTGAATGCCAACTCAGACGCCACTGTTTATGTGGAGATCTCACTATTTTTGTTGTTGGCAAGCTCATGACTCCACTGTTTCTTTTTTTTTATGTCCTTTATCATTTTCCATTTTTTGCCCTCATTTTTTCTTTCCTCTCCCATTTATCTTCTATTTTCTTCTGTTCTAGATCTGTGTTGATCCTGTTCGCCCTTTCTTCTTGTAGCTGAATCTCCCGCCTCTTCCTTTTCTTTTCATTCTTCCTCTTTTTCTTGGTCTTGCAGTCCTCGCCTTCCGGCTCAGCATCAACCCCCAGCTTGGTCTTTTCAGCAGCGCCATCCAGCTGATGTTGCGGCTCTTCCCTCTTCTTTTTCTTTCCATTATTCTTCTCTTCCGGCTCAGCATGAAGCCATCAATCCCCAGGTGGGTCTTCTCAGTGACTGTGTCCAGCTGCTGCTGCAGTTCTTCCCTCTTTTTCTTTCCATTCTTCCTGTCTTCCTTGGTCTTGAGAGTATCCTGAGAAGAAATCTGAAGCAGAATAACATTGGTTTAGTTTGACTTAGAGCAGAAAAAGAAACATTCATAACTAGGAGAGAACAAATACTAAGATGCAAAATCATGAGACAAGCAGACCTGGCCCTTCTTTATGTGATTGCCACAGTCCTTACCTTCCGCCATACAGCTGCTGCAGCTGCAGCTCTCCTGTATCACTCTGAGCGAATATGAAACATGGTATATACTCAAAAAATAAAGGACCAATTTTAGAGGGGCCGTAGCTGTACTATATGTTCAACTTGACAGTAATGAGCCATCAATCTGAATGTTTTGCGGCTTATTAACGTAAGAAACCACATGTACAGTCAGTCTATTAAAGTGTGCTGCAGCTTAATACTAATAAGAGAGTGCTCAATATGCAGTCAGTTTATTGAAGTGGGCTGCAGTTTATTAATCTGAGCTAAGGGTGAAACTGTTTGGATTTGGACAGATAATGCCCATACTGTATCCTATTCCACATTTTTCTTTGGATTCAGAAGCGGTGCAGTTACGGAAACGAATATGGAATACGCCGGATAATAGCGGAAACAGACACGGTATGGTTATGGAGCGGCGGCGGACTGGAAGCGGAAAAAAATAATCGGACAAAAACAGCAACAAATGATACATCAAAGCATTAATACAGCTAACAGTTCCATCTAGCCATAAAAAAAAACATAAATTTAGTCCTCCGCCGGCCATATATAGCCAATGGCCTACCCTTGCTGAATTATCGTTGCACTTGAAGATGATGCCTCACACGCAAGTGATTCCAAAACAAATGGGTTCCATACTAACATTACAGGCTTAGACTCGAGCTGTATAGTGACATGTGTTGATCGTGTGTAATTGTGTAGCATGTCCTATTCCGAATTCGATTTTGGTATCCGATATCCGGTTCCGTATCCGACCGGATAGGTAAATCCTTGTCCCATATCCTGTAAATCCGGATTCGAAACCGGATTCAGACGGAAATTATCCGATCTTTTTCACCCTTATTCCAAGCCAACAATCTGCAGTTTATTTCCATTCTCAGGTTCTTGGTTGCTAGCTGCAACTGAAGTGCATTAATAAGTTCCAGCCTTCTAAGTAAACTGACAGTAGGAATGGTGGATGTTCCAGGGCCGCAATTACTGACAGTAGGAACTGACAGCCTTCTAAGTTCCAGCCTTCTACTCCCTCCGTTCCTAAATAGTTGTCTTTCTAGACATTTCAACACGTGACTACATACGGAGCAAAATGAGTGAATCTACACTCTAAAATATGTCTACATACATCCGTATGTGGTAGTCATTTGAAATGTCTAGAAAGACAACTATTTAGGAATGGAGGGAGTAGTAGGGAATTTATCCTATTTTTTCTAAGAGAGAGGCTATTTTTTATTTATGTTATCAAAGTACTCTAGTGGCTTCATTGAAGAATCAACACTATTTGGAAAGAACTGAGCACATCACATTGAATCAGAGCATACTGATAGTAAATCACACTAAGCATAGGTGGGAGAGAGGATCAGAGCTGTACCTTCTCATCATCTCGTTGGATTCTTGTCCTCCTCCGCCGATTTCTTGTGCTCGTCCACCGCAGCACCGGACATCTTGCTCAACGGGCGGGGACGAGCAGGGAGCAGGGTTGGCGCCGGCGGAGAGCGCATGCGGAGACGAGCGGGACGCCGGCCCGGCTGTGGCGAACGGCGGTGTGCCCTATTGGCTGGCTTGCATTGTTGCTTCGTTGGGATTTCCTCCTGTTAGCAGGCCATGCAGGCCAAGCAGGCTAGGCAGGCCAAGTCCGCTTCATTTTTGCGGCTCATCCGCAAGGCTGTTTGGGTGTTTTTTGCGGCGCGGACGACGTGGGCTCGTGGATGTCTGCGTCCGCCTTCATCCTGACTTATCATTGATGTCCACTTCATGTCTGAATGAGCTCCATCCACCTTTCTTTTATGGTCACTTCAGTTATGTTTTGCATGCACATTCACTGTCTTTTCACTTTTCAGCATTCTGTTCCTTGCATTTTAATGGGTACGCCATTTTCTATATATAAGATGATACATCAACCTAACTTAACGGCTATGCATACACCCATTTTCGACATACTTGTGGACCAGCCATCAGGGTAATTGGTTAAGATCAGCGTTCATTTGGAATAATTAGTTTATGGTCATTCAGATACATCAAGAAGGCAACCGTGATACTTAATTTGATTAAACTGAGGATTCCATTGGGTGGTCTTTTATTTTGGCAAACACGATGGCCCTGCAATTGTTTGACCATATTCAGGTTCTTCTCCCCATTCTGGCCCCTTGTCCACCAGCAAGCATCGCCTCCTCTCCCATGTCCGCTCCAGGCATCTCCTCCTCTTGCTGTCTTCTGCAGCAGGCTTCTCCTAGCCCACCACATTGGCTCCAGCACACCTCTCCTTGCCCACAGCAGGAATTACCTTAGCATGTCAAGAAGCTGAGCATCTGAAGCCAATTTGCGATGCATATTGTTCCCTTTAAGAAACCTGAAAGTCGTCCTTTGATAGCTGCCCCGTTTGTAGTATCAGTATCTTTCTCCAGATCGACGAGTGCATATTCTTTTGGATTCGCAACCCAGTTTACAGTCCTGCCCTGATTGCACACCTGTTTATCATATGGAATGGTGATGTACAAGTTGACAGTAATCTCCAATCTCCAATCTCCAGTCTTTCCTGCAATAGAAGCCATAGACACATTGAATAGAAAACAAACACAAGGACCTATCCGCACCGATGTCAGGTCCCATTTATTCCTTTTAAAAGGCCATGTGCTCATACTTATATACACAAGTGCCAGCGAAATTTCTGTGCACACCTCTGAATCCTGATACATATCATGTGCATATGACATGTTACCGATTGGTGCGGCTTGAATGTAGCAATTCTGACCGAACTCAAGACATTTCTGTGCTTGTGCTGCTGAATGTGTGTAAAATATTTTAACATCTGAAGATGTTTTTGGGATACACTTTCTCTACCAACCTTTTCTTTTCGTGTCAAGAATGGTTGTTAAACAGTCATTGTCTTATTGTCTGGTTAGTGAAACCAATGCAAATAGACAGGGTTTGCCAAACATTTCACCTTGAAGAATAGCTATGAGATAAGGTAATTGGAGCTGTTATGTTGTGATTGATACATAATGATCAGTTTTGGTTTTGGTGACAGGTCGTTGCTACTATGGAGAGGGGTCTGCGAGGAAGATTGTGTATCCAGATTCATCAGAACTTCTTGAGTGTAATTTTGATATTACCGACTACGGAACGGTGCATGCGGATGGATTGTTGGACCCAGATTTCATCTTGGATTTTAGGAGAGACGCGCAGTTTGCAGAGGATCTGAGGAAGTACTGTGAAGAACAAAAGGCTGATGAGTATGAATTAATATGAATTCCAACAGCTGGAGCAGGGAACTAGTATGAATTAGGTCTTGAGCCTTATTAAGCCTGATGTAGAGATACTCCATATATTATGTACTAGTATGTGCTATACTCATTTATTCTAGGGAGGCGCTAGGGATCAGACTACTGATCCCTGCGTCCCATCAGACCAGTAAATGGCCGTAGGATCAGATGTACTCCCTCCGTTCTTAAATATTTGTCTTTTAACAAGTGACTACATACGAAGCAAAATGAGTGAATCAACACTTTAAAATATGTCTATCGTATGTGATAGTCCATTTGAATCTCTAAAAAGACAAATATTTAGGAACGGAGGGAGTATCATGTTCGTCAGATCTGGTGGTACAACCCACATGCATGGTGTGTTTGATTGCTTCATTAAAGGGTGCCCCACATTTGTTACAGGATTTTCCCACTAATTACGTCTAATCTGTTTCCTAGTAACTACTTGTGATTTGCTTCCAACAAACAAATATTAAAAATATATTTATTTTCACAGATGCTTTTCTTTGCAGCGCAACATGTTTTTCTTTTTTGATTTTGGAACTTGTGATTTGCTTCCAACAGACAAATATAAAAAAATAAAAAAAATTGCAGATGCAAAATTTTCAGGGTAAGGTTGCATGGAAACATTACTTTTTATCTATGAAAGCATTGTTGCTATGGAAACATATAATTCGGTAGTGATACAAATCATTTTATTTTTCTATCTATGGAAGCATTATTTCCATGATACGGTAGCATTTTTTAGTTGCTTTGGAAGCATTACTTGGTGTACCAAAAATAGTATTCAGATTTGAGAGAACATTTGCTTCGCAAAAGGAATAGTATGGAAGCACAAAACAAGAATATACACCACCACAAAGTAACGTTTTGCCTTGTATAAGGGTATATTTTGTTTTCAAACATCACAATAATGTTTCCAAACACCACCACGTACACATTTGACAGAACGTTTTGCCTTGTATAAAGGTATATTTTGTTTCCAAACATCACAATAATGTTTCCGCCAAGTAACGAATGCAAATACAAATGCAAATGTGCACATTTTGCTTCCATCATAGGAAAGTCAAGCTTCCTACACAACAAACCATGCTTCATTATCCACAATCATTTTTCTCTAAGCAACCGAGTGCGCCTATGGCTGTTTGCTTTCAAGCTGATGACCATAACACTCAGCACTAATATGCATGATCACACGCTGCACGCTAGGCTCACCATCGACCACCATGTTATTTCACCATTTGGCAAAACATGTTTTTCCGCTCCCGTCAACCTTGCAGAAATTTAGAAGTATGAGCTGTTTCATGTGTATATAAAGATGATTCTTGCGATATGATATACAAAGCATGGAAATGAAGCAAACCGAACAAAATGTAGAAGCACAAATGTGAAAGATATGAAGCATAACTGTATATGTGGCGTATGAAACAAACTGTATACCATGAAGAAAAGTATGGTTCATACGAATCATGAAAATTTGGATACATTATATTCATACAATCTCAACATAATATCTACATGGTGGATGCACATATTTTTTTCTAAATGGGAATACAAAAGGTTTCTACGCAGTGGTTCAAATTAAGTCCATAAAGGGGTGATTGACTTGTGCATAATATGTGTGGAATTCAGGAAGCATGAGTTAGTTTTCAATCAAGAAAATACATGACGTCTGCAAACATACATGAAGCATGCGGATGAAGCAAACCTAACTCAATGTAGAAGCACAAGTTTGAAATGTACGAGGCAAACTAGACTCAGTAAGCGCTAGCATGAAAAATATGAAGCAGCTGATACGGATTTCCGATGCAAAAATACAATACGTACGTATGAAGCATGTAAAGTTGTAATTGTGGTATGAATGAGGAGAAACAGAACCTAGATCAGATTCCTACAACCTACCGCATGTGGTGCCTTCAACATGGAACATAGACAACAAAGAGGCGAAAAGGGTTGCGATTTAGTGATTGAATACAGAAGGAACGTCACAAAATCATACCCACAAACATGGGATTAACCAAGATATTGAATAGATATAAGGTCACACAAATTGCAGAACACAATTATGCCCAAAACCAACTAGCAGTAGCAATATAGGAGTTGTACAGTGTTTGTATTAAGAGGAGATGACTCAAACCCTAAGTCAGATGAGGATGGGATTGGATGGGAGAAACCTTCAGTAATCCGCTCATGGTGGCCTCCTTCCCGAATAGAGACGACGCTCCGGCGAGGTCGACGGCATGCCACAACTGCTAGTGGAGTAGGGTCAGATCTTGGTCAAGATAAGCATGATGGTGGTGCAGTTTGCGAGATCATGGACGAGCAGTTTGTGCGCCAGTCCCCGCCGTGCCCCCGGGCTTGACGGCGCACCCGCGATGTGGAGAGGAGGCAGGGGCGGTGAAGGGGAATGACGAGGACGGCGCTTAGGAGGGACGGGTGCGAGAGAGATGAGAACAGGGTGAGATGAGTTAGTTCGCGACTCTGGGGCAATTAATTCGGGATAAGGAATGATTAGGGGAGAGCGTGGACGCAAAAATCAGGGGAGTAGTTTGGAAAGTTGGCACAAGAATTTTACTGCATCTCCTAGCCGTGAGATCCAACATGGATCAACGGCACACGGCCGGTCTGACGAATGCTCTCTAATCAGACATCTGGAGGTTAGTGTTTCCCTTTATTCTATCTTGTCTGAACCTTCTTTGCTTTTTCTATGGGAGCCGCTAGGCATCTCCTATCAGACTAGTCGAAGGGTGTTGAATGTTCGATCTTGTGGAGGAAGCCCTGCTTTTGACAGATTAGAGTTCCTGATTTGTTGGTAACTACTCCTGTCAATTTTATCTTTTTGTAGCTTCTCAATCTGTTAACTCGTAGTACTACGTAACTTTGATTTGCTTTGAAGAATCACGCCTGATCTCTTTGAAAACATATCCGGCAGTTTTGAAAAAAAAATGCTACATTGTGATTTTTCCTAATGATTAATCTCTAAAACTAATTATGGTTTATTATGTAAGATATTTTTTCACAATGGAACATGTTTTTGTGCAAAAGAAACATTCTTCATGACAAATGGAAGCACCAATATTCTATCAATTTTTTTTTGCAACTCAAGAATCTTTCATTCATTAACTGACAGTAGTTCAATCTCCAAAAAAAGAAAAAAACGATCATAGTTTATCAATAAACATCTACTTCTGCAAGCTGAAGCTTGCTTAGCACACAACTGTGCACCTACATTGGCTTCACGTCCAATGAAAGACAATTGGAAAAACTCCAAATTCCTGCTGAGCTCTTTAGCGTTAAACTCTAGAATGAGTTTTGAAATTCCTATATCACATGCAAGTCTGACGTCAACTGTAGAATGAGTTTTGAAATTCCTATATCACATGCAAGTCTGACATCGTCCTGCACTACATTCACTGGTAGAATGCCTGTTGCGAGTTACAATGTATATAAATGAATCAAACAAGTGATTAAGGCCGCCTTCAAGGTTGAAGCTTATTTCTTACTCATAAGTTCGAATGTGTTCGAACATCAAATGGGTGTCCAACGGGCTCCCCAAAATCCAACCGTCCGGAGTCCCCAAATCCAGCCCATGCGTGGAGGAGAAATATGGTTGTCCGGACTATTCGGCATGTTATTTTCAGAACACAGTCCAATAGTGGAAAATGTAGTAGAAAATTAAAAAAAATCGCCCTACGATCAACCGGAAACACCATGCAGATGCAATAACTGTCTGGATCAGATTGTTACCGGCTCCGAGTTGCAGCGAAAGAAGACTAGTCGGTTTAGATCGTACTTGAAGTCCTCGAACCATTCACGAACAACTCCTCGAACGGGAAGACCAAAAGCACGACCTCTCCGCACTTTGCAAGCATACAATCTTCATGATCCGGCAGCGCTTCGCCGTCCATAGCTTATCGTCGTCCGGGAATTAGAGGGAGGAGATTAGACCATAATGGGCTTCTACTTGTGAGGATTAGAGAGGATCTAGATCTAGATCTAATTGGATCAACTAGAACGAACTAGAGGAGGCTCCAAAACTTGTGTATACAAAAGTGCCAAAACCTCAAGTATATATAGGTTGGAGGAGATGGGAGGGGTCACCACAAGGGGGGAAGGTTTCCTCCCCATTTGGCCGGCCAAGGAGGGGGAGTTCTCCTCCAATTCGGCCTCCCACTTGGCTTGTCCAAGAAGCTAGGTGGGGCGCCTCCCCTATTGGGCATATGTGGTCCAATATTCTTTCCACCACTTGGCCTTTCAAGGCCTATTGATATTTAATTAAATATAAAAACCTCATAGCTATTATTAGAATCTTTTATAATTAATTTAACATCATCAGAAAAAATTTCCACCTATATACTATTTGTCGATATTACCGGGTAAACCCCAAAACCCTTCCGGTGACCCCGAAACGCTTTCAGTTCCCCTCGAAACTATCTCGAATACTATTTCACAAATATTTCCTCATTACTCATGGCCTACTAACACTTAGCAGATTGTGATTACTTTAAACTTGTGACCATGTAGGTTCGATAAAACATAGACATGCACAAAAAACCCCTTTCGTTCAATGACCGATAGCAGAACGTGGACGTTCATATAGATCCCTATGAGTACACAAATGACATTCGAGTGAATCTTTGGTTATCATGTGCCATCCACTTTGCTTCGCGATACTTTACACAACCAGAGGTGTGATATATCGGTATCATCTTGAGTCATACACATGCTCAATATACCGGTTTCCTCGTTACCGGTTTTGTTCTTCTTTCTTGTTGACATGTTCCAACATCTGCGTGACATAGTCACATGCGTCTAGCCAGGCGATGATGAACGCCCTCACACCGAGAGAACCCAAAGAATATCCCTCCATCGTCAGAGGAGCAAATCCCACTCTTGAGCTATCTAGTCCATTGTCAAACTTTCCGATGAACCTATAAGTTGTCGTTATGATTACAGTGTTACATATGACGTTTGAGCAACCCCATGTATAGGAAGAATTGACTACTATACTCTCTTGGTCTAAGAAACTAAAGTACATGTTAACTCTTTGTGTTAGAACGATTGAATTATGACGATAGCATCTCAAAGTATAAGAAACAAGTTCGAGTGAATTCAATATGACCGTTCTTTTAACATCATAACCTCAATCTTGTTTTGAGAGTATCGTTACACTTGACGATGTCTCAAGATTCGGAAAACATGATCACAAACAACACTTGTTTCAGTCTTAGAGGCAAGACTAGGCATCCGTTTTTTTACCGCTCATCATTCCACACGTGCATGTGAGTTTTCCACTCAATCACGTATCCTAGGATCATAGCAGTTATAGGATAAATATAAACTCTTAATTATAAACATGGAAATATAACAACACAATATTGTTGCCTCTAGGGCATATTTCCAATAGATTCCCACTAGCAGTAGAGTCAGTAATCTAGTTAGCACATTTTCATTTACACCATTGGCAATCTGGTGTTTGTCCATGCTCTAGAACGTGAAGTGCTATTCTGAACACCAGTGACAGAAGGGTTTAGTACGGTAACACAGTTCCAATCCTTGGGGATTCAAGAGGTCTAATCATAACGCCCGGAGCTCTTGTCTGATTTTATTATCTTAATTATTGAGGCAACCCCGCGCGATGGATAGGGCCTGCGGTAGGACAACTAATTCTTTATCCAGGACTAGTGCCGATCAGGATATTATTTGGCACACCCCCCACTACTAGGAAAAGGGCTATAGATGATATGGCCACTAATGGCGCACGAGACATGTGGTGCGCCATTAGTGTCCAAATACTAATGGCGCACCACATCCACGGTGCGCCATTAGTAACAAATTTTTTTTTCATTTTTTTTCAAAACTAGTAATGGCGCACCAGTGGATAGTGCGCCATTACTAGTTAAACTAGTAATGGCGCACCACATCCTCGGTGCGCCACTAGTAATTCTTTTTCAATTTTTTTTTTAAAAATTCAATTTTTTTTATTTTTTTCAAAACTAGTAATGGCGCACCAGTGGATAGTGCGCCATTACTAGTTAAACTAGTAATGGCGCACCACATACACGGTGCGCCACTAGTAAGTTTTTTCAATTTTTTTTTCAAAACTAGTAATGGCGCACCGTGTGTGTGGTGCGCCATTACTAGTTGAACTAGTAATGGCGCACCACTCCCACGGTGCGCCATTACTAACTTGGCCCAAAAATTCCACCGAATGCATCCCCCCTGACCGCCTTTTCAATTTTAAAAATAAATAAAAGAAAATGATGGAAATGTCAAAAAAATAAAAGAAAATAAGTTTCCCATGTGATATGTGGTCTACTTGTTGGGAAAATTTACAAATATGAATTTCGACTTTATTTGCAAAATCTCCCTGAAATTTGTAAAATGGGCATAACTTTTGCATAAGAACTCGGATTAAAAAGTTTTTTATATGAAAAATCATCTACTTGAAAAGTTACATCCGAACTTAACCGGGAACCCCGTTAAATTTTTTCAAAATCCACAAAAACCTAACAGAAAAAAAGTTACGGGGCTTTTAAGATCTAGAGGGAAAAAAAGGGAAAAAAATTTCAAACTTACTAGTGGCGCACCGTTTGCTAGGTGCGCCACTAGTAACAGAAAAAAAATTGGTTTCGAAAAAAAATTTGATTTTTTTTTTCAAAATATGATACGTAATATGACCGGGAAGTTTGAAATATTTTTTCAAAATTTCATCATACTCATGAACATGAACAAAGTCCTAGACATCAAGAAGGTTTAATAGGATTGATATGATAGATATATCAACAAGTGCCTGTGAAGTGAGCTGGTGCTGGGGTTGGATAGAACTATGAAGTTAAGCGTGCTCGGGCTAGAGTTGTGTGAGGATGGGTGACCTTCCGGGAAGTTTGACCTAGAGTGCGATTTGACTTGAGATTAAGCATATTGACCCGAGATTAAGCCATAGTGACCTGAGATTAAGAAAAAAAAAATTTAAAAAAAATTCTGAATTTTTTTTTGAAAAAAAATTGTTACTAATGGCGCACTTCTATGTGGTGCGCCATTAGTATACCAGATACTAATGACGCACCGTGGGCTATACTAATGGCGCACTTCTATGTGGTGCGTCACAAAAGATCATATCTGGTCCCAACACAAATACATGGTTGTAAGCATTAAGACCTCATACCCATACCTCTTTTTATTATAGTGTTTGAACCATGATTCGCTTGATTCATCCGGTCAAAAGTTGGACTTGATCCTTTAACAAAAGCTTGCTAGAGACCATCGCTTCAAGGGAACATTTCTCTCGTGGGTTCAATAAACCAAGGTCACATGTGGAGAAATAGGTGCGGGATACTTTTCTGTTCCTTTGCCGAATCACTAAAAGGAGGTATCACCAACCCCCGACGATAGAACAAATCATGGGACGTTTGAAGATAAAAGGAACTGAGACTTCACAGATTTCCTGAGGAGCATAGAAGTGAGGGTCGGTCGAAGACCAACTCTAGGAAAGCAATTTAAGTTGTCTCACTTCCAGCGGACCTGACCACCCACCTTCTCACAAGCAGTAGACTCACTCGAGGCACACGACTCGCTAAGGACAATGGAGAAAAAGTTAGAAATCTCGTGACGAGCAAGGCAAAGTCCCCTTCAATACCCATTACCTCGAAGGACCCGCTACCATCTGGTGGGACAACACCAAGGAAGTGTAGCCAGTCAAAGAAATCATAAGCTGGGAAGGCTTCAAAGAAAGGTTTCGCAAATACAACATCCCATCCGGGGTCATGAAGGTCAAGCAACGAGAAATCCTCGCACAACAGTAAGGAGGCGGGTCAGTCACTGAATACCTCAACAAGTTCAACAACCTCACTCTCTATTCAGCACATGACGTGAGCACCAAAGAGCTCAAGATAGACCGCTTCCTAGGAGGACTGCACCACTCCATCTGAAGTCCACTCAGCCTATTGGACTTCCTGTATTTCCACACCCTACCGTAACACCCTTGACATCATGCTACAGTAATCTCATGCTAATGGTGCCATGCCATCATAATTAATTTTTCTAAACTTCACTTTGATCCAAACCCGATTCAAATTCATTTAAAATGAAGTCAAATTATTATTTCTTCAAAAATAAAAATAAAAATGTTCATAATATTGGAAATAATCTCTAAGGAATTTTCATGCATAAAACAAGATTATTTGAGTAACTAAAATGCCCTTAACCTATTTAAAATTGGACCAGTGACATTTAATTCGATCATTTCAATTTAAATAAATACTTAATCTATTTAGAATAATCGAAACTTTGTGTGCTAGTGCAAAATATGCCCTAGTATGTATGTGCCAATTTTGATATTAAACGAAATTTGTTTAGTAGCTCAAAATGATACAAAATAGAAGAGAAATAATAAAAAAGAAAATTAAAAGATGAAAAAGAGAACAGTCTACAGTTAACTTAGGGCCTACTTCTACAGTAGAGGCCCGGCCCACCTCCACATTTCCTTCTACCTCCCGCTACAGTGGGAGGCAGGGGATCGTGGCGGCCATCCCATGGCCATGGCCACGTGCCCGCCATCCCCAACCTCCCCGGCACCGTTAAAACGAACCCCGCCCCCCCCAAACCCTAGCACATCCACCCCCCTCGCTGACCTCTCCTCCTTCAAGATTCGTCCGCGCCCGAGGGTAACCGCCAGGGTCGTCGCTACGATTCGCCGCCTCCCGAGCTCTCCCGGCTTCCCCGGCCCGTCCCGAGCTCTCCACCGGCCTCCTTACAGTGAGCCCCATCCGTTCCACCCCGTTCCCCCTTTCCCCGTCGCCGTAGTCGCAGTGCACGGCCGTCACCCGAGCTCAAACTCACCGCGGCCAGCCCGCGCCCTGGGCTCTCCGGCCCTATCGCGGTGCGCCCGTGCCTCTCCCGCTGTCGTCCTCGCCCCCGTGACCCGCGCCCTCGTGCGCCCAGCCGGGCAGCCCCGCGCTCGACGCGTCCACCCGCTGCACGCCACCTCCCCGCGCTGCTGCTTGCTGCTTCTCCTGCGCTGCTGCCCGTTGTTGCTTCTGCTGCCGCCGCAGTCTGCTGCTCGCCCCGCCACTGCCACCTGGGCCCTACAAAGATTGGATTAGATGCTAATCTAATTTCAGCCCAGTAACCCGACACCTAACACACTGACTAATGGGCCCCTCCTGCTGACAAAGGAAAGTTCAATCTTTTAGTTATGAAGATGACCCATGACAGGTGGGCCCCTCCACTATTCCAGTGGATAAGGTCGTCCAGTCAGCGCCGACTCAGCCCACTGGACCCACCTATCAATCTAAGTGGCTAGTCCAGTACTGTGTAATAACAGTTTTTCTGACAAAATTCAAATTAATAATTAATTTCAGAATATTGTTTAAACTTAGAAAATTAATAAAAAATAAACCGTAACTCGGATTAAAATAATTTATATGAAAGTTGCTTAGAAAAATATAATGAATCTGTTTATTCTATCCACATACCTGCCACACCCCTCTAACATAGCGAGCATTGACATTTTGCCCCTGGAGCAATATATCGAAAAACACCTGGAGCTGGGAAAACATTTCTGGATGTTTTCCTCTTCTTTTAAAATGCCTAGGGATGCATTAGAGCATATCATCATCACATACTGCCATGACATGCATTGTGCTGCATTTCATTGCTCCATTATATCTCTGTTTTCCTCCTCTTCCCTGTTCTTTCGGTAGACCCCGAGACTACCGGCGACACCTAGTATGACTACGACGTCGACGAACCGTCCTTCTCAGCAGAGCTTCCAGGCAAGGAAAACCCCTTGATCATCCAAATATCGCACATTCTTTCTCTCTTATTCTCGCATTAGGTTTTGCTACTATTGTTGTTCCGATAGCTCCTATTATGTTGCATAGCGTGTCCTTGTTGCTACTGTCGATACTTTTACCTGTTATCCTATATGCTTAGTATAGGTATGCTAGTATTCCACCAGTGGCCCTACATTCTTGTTCGTATGCCAGGCTATACTATCAGGTCATGATCTATCGGGCGATGATCACGGATATACTATATTACATTATACATGATACATGAAATGATTAAAGTCGGGTCGGCTCGTAGAGTACCCGCGAGTGATTCACGCACTGGGGGCTGAAAGGACATTTTCCGGACGACTCCCTGAGTGATTCTTTGTGGCGGAGCGATAGGGAAGGTTGAGACCACCTAGGAGAGAGGTGGGCCTGGTCCTTGGTCGGTGTCCGCGGTTACTTCATAATAACACGCTTAACGAGTTTGAGTATTTGATCTGAGTTGGCCACTGGCCTATATGCACTCACCGTTGCGCGGGATAATGGTATATGGGACCCTCGGCATCGCACATTCCTTCCGAAAGCTATCCAGATGTCGCAGTTCAGAGATGCAGGCTGATTGTTGGGGTGGTCCGCGTAAGCACCTGCTTTGTACACAGAGGTAGCCATGTCTGGTCCCCGGCCAGTCGCGTAATGTGTAGGAGTGCTTAGGGTGATGGGCCGATGACCCCTTCACACTTAGGATTTAGACCGGCGTGTCGACCTCCCTAGAGAGTCTAAGTTGGTCTACGGCATGTTGATTATCCGAGTTCGGGCATTACCCAGAAAAGTGTGTCCGGCCAGAGGTAATCGAGCGTATTGGATAAATTGGTGCACCCCTGCAGGGAAGTAATCTATTCGAATAGTCGTGTCCATGGTAACAGGACGATTTGGAGTTGTATTCCGACCTCTTACAACTAAAACTAGATACTTGATAAAATACACCCAGATAAGTGACAGATATAAACTGGTGATCGCTTTCTCTGTGGGAGACGAGGAGAGGATCTCTGGGTAGGATTATTGCTATACTATGATACTTGTTACCATTCAAGCTACTCTCTTCTACTGCTTCAAGATGTGGCTGCCAGAAGACGTAGTCTTCGATAGGCTAAGCTTCTCCCCGTTTATTATGGCATTTCTGCAGTTTAGTCCACATATACTACCCCTTCTCTTTGATACCGATGCATATGTAGTGTAGGTCTGATGTAAGTTATGCGAGTACTTCGGATGAGTAATCACGGTTGCTTCGCTACCTTTCCCCCTACTTTCTTCTTCCCGAATTTTGCGATCAGATGATGGAGCCCAGGAGCCAGCTATTTCCACCGACTACTACTACTACCCTGGCGAAGCCTACTACTACGTGGAGACCGCCGACGACCAGGTGTAGTTAGGAGGTTCTCAGGCAGGAGGCCTTGCCTTTTCGACCTGTGTTTTTTTGCTAGCCTTCTTAAGGCACAGTTGTTTACTTATGTCTATACTCATATATTGTTGCTTTCGCCTTTTCTTGTGTTTTCGTGCTTATGTATTTGAGCCCTCGAGGCCCCTGGCTTGTAATATAAAGCTTGTATTTTTTTAATTTGTGTCTAGAGTTGCGTTGTTATATCTTCCCGTGAGTCTATGATCTTGATCATGTGCATTTGCGTGAATGATTAGTGCACGATTGAATCGGGGGCGTCACAAGTTGGTATCAGAGCCGACTGCTTGTAGGAACCCCTTCCACACTCCCTGGCCGATTTTGAGTCTAGACTAGAAAGAAAAAATATTTTACTAACTGTGTTGTGTGGCTTACGGGCCCACATCACCTATGGGTGGGATTAGGATCTTTTATTCCTCGTCTTTCCTCTCGGACTCGGATCTCTCTTCTTTTCGGGTTGAACGTTTTACTAACTCTAACCCTAGGTTCTCTTAACTACTTCCTCCTGGAGAGCCCCTTCATCCCAGATAATCGCCTGCTTCATCAGAAGATTCTGAAGATACTCTTCGATGTTTTTCCGAGACACTTGTGCCATCGCCTTTGCAATTCCTTACCACCGTTACATCCTTATGGATAAATACATACACTTGCCATTCATACAATCATTCCTCGTTGCTCTTGTTATTACAAGGTGCCCCGAAATAGTCTCCGTTGTCCCGAGAATCCTTTGAAGTTGCTGCCTTGAAGATCCATTTCCACATGAATACATCTACGGATAATTCCTCACACTTATCGAGGATTTGTCCATTAATAGTTGTTCATGTGATTCACAAGATAGTTTGAAATACTATCCGATCTTCCTATAATCCTCTGCCAACTATTTCTCTTCAAGTACTTGTCTGCTTGCATTATGCTTACTTTCCATATGTCTAGCAATATTCACTAGTGTCCTTTGTCATCATCATTTTGAGCCTTTGATTCGATATGTTTGTGAATGGTCGCAATCATCCGTCGAAACTAGAATTCACCCCTTAGGCTCAGACATCACTCCGGACATGAGCTGATTCTCGGCAAATCAAACCTTGACTGATTGTCGATCTATGTCTATTCATCTTACTTATCCTTTGATCTGGGCATCTGCTTATGATCCCTTGATGTCTACTACGCAACCTTTCTTCTTGTAGACGTTGTTGGGCCTCCAAGTGCAGAGTTTTTTAGGACAGTAGCAAATACTCCTCAAGTGGATGACCTAAGGTTTATCAATCCGTGGGAGGCGTAGGATGAAGATGGTCTCTCTCAAACAACCCTGCAACCAAATAACAAAGAGTCTCTTGTGTCCCCAACACACCCAAATACAATGGTAAATTATATAGGTGCACTAGTTCGGCGAAGAGATGGTGATACAAGTGCAATATGGATGGTAGATATAGGTTTTTGTAATCTGAAAATATAAAACAGCAAGGTAGCAAGTAACAAAAGTGAGAGAAAACGGTATTGCAATGCTTCGACACAAGGCCTAGGGTTCATACTTTCACTAGTGCAAGTTCTCTCAATAATGGTAACATAATTGGATCATATAACAATCCCTCAACGTGCAACAAAGGGTCACTCCAAAGTCACTAATAGCGGAGAACAAACGAAGAGATTATTGTAGGGTACGAAACCACCTCAAAGTTATTCTTTCCGATCAATCCATTGGGCTATTCCTATAAGTGTCACAAACAACCCTAGAGTTCGTAGTAAAATAACACCTTAAGACACACATCAACCAAAACCCTAATGTCACCTAGAAACCCTAATGTCACCACAAGTATCCGTGGGTATGATTATACGATATGCATCACACAATCTCAGATTCATCTATTCAAACCAACACAAAGAACTTCATAGAGTGCCCCAAAGTTTCTACCGGAGAGTCAAGACGAAAACGTGTGCCAACCCCTATGCATAAGTTCACAAGGTCACAGAACCCGCAAGTTGATCACCAAAACATACATCAAGTGGATCACATGAATATCCCATTGTCACCACAGATAAGCACATGCAAGACATACATCAAGTGTTCTCAAATCCTTAAAGACTCAATCCGATAAGATAACTTCAAAGGGAAAACTCAATTCATTACAAGAAGGTAGAGGGGGAGAAACATCATAAGATCCAACTATAGTAGCAAAGCTCGTGGTACATCAAGATCGTGCCAAATCAAGAACACGAGAGAGAGAGAGAGAGATCAAACACATAGCTGCTGGTACATACCCTCAGCCCCGAGGGTGAACTACTCCCTCCTCGTCATGGAGAGCGCCGGGATGATGAAGATTACCACCGGTGATGGATCCCCCTCCGGCAGGGTGCCGGAACAGGGTCCCAATTGGTTTTTCGTGGCTACAGAGCCTTGGGGTGGCGGAACTCCCAATCTAGGTTCTGTTCTGGAAGTTTGGGTATATATAAGAGGTGTTGGCGTCGGGAACAAGTCAGGGGGTCCACGAGGCAGCCACGAAGTAGGGGGCGTGCCCAGGGGGTAGGGCACGCCCTCCACCCTCGTGGTGGCCTCGGGACTCTTCTGGTCCATCTCTGATGCTCCGTGGGCTTCTTCTGGTCCAAAAATAATCTCCATAAATTTTCAAGTCAATTGGACTCCATTTGATATTCCTTTTCCGCAATACTCAAAAACAAGGAAAAAACAGAAACTGGCACCGTGCTCTAGGTTAATAGGTTAGTCCCAAAAATCATATAAAATATCATATAAATGCATATAAAACATCCAAGATGGATAATATAATAGCATGGAACAATCAAAAATTATAGATACGTTGGAGATGTATCAAGCATCCCCAAGCTTAATTCCTGCTCGTCCTCGAGTAGGTAAATGATAAAAACAGAATTTTTGATGTGGAATGCTACCTAACATATTTATCAATGTAATCTTCTCTATTGTGGCAAGAATATTCAGATCCATAAGATGTTGGGGAACGTAGCAGAAATTCAAAATTTTCTACGCATCCCGAAGATCAATCTATGGAGTAATCTAGCAACGAAGGGAAGGGGAGTGCATCTACATACCCTTGTAGATCGTGAGCGGAAGCGTTCAAGAGAACGGGGTTGATGGAGTCGTACTCGTCGTGATCCAAATCACCGATGATCCTAGCGCCGAACGGACGACACCTCCGCGTTCAACACACGTACGGAGCAGCGACATCTCCTCCTTCTTGATCCAGCAAGGGGGGAGGAGAGGTTGATGGAGATCCAGCAGCACGACGGCGTGGTGGTGGAAGTAGCGGGATTCCAACAGGGCTTCGCCAAGCGCTGCGGGAGGAGGGAGATGTGTCACGGGAGGGAGAGGGAGGCGCCAGGGCTTGGATATTGCTGCCCTCCCTCCCCCCACTATATATAGGGCCAAGGGAGAGGGGGGGTGCAGCCTTGGCCCTTCCTCCAAGGAAGGGTGCGGCCAGGGAGGAGTCCATCCTCCCCAAGGCACCTCGGAGGTGCCTTCCCCCTTTAGGACTCTCCCTTTATCTTATCTCTTGGCGCATGGGCCTCTTGGGGCTGGTTCCCTTGGCCCATATAGGCCAAGGCGCACACCCCTACAGCCCATGTGGCCCCCCGGGGCTGGTGGACCCCCTTGGTGGACCCCCGGACCCCTTTCGGCACTCCCGGTACAATACCGATAATGCGCGAAACTTTTCCGGCGACCAAAATAAGACTTCCCATATATAAATCTTTACCTCCGGACCATTCCGGAACTCCTCGTGACGTCCGGGATCTCATCCGGGACTCCGAACAACTCTCGGGTTACCGCATACTAATATCTCCATAACCCTAGCGTCACCGAACCTTAAGTGTGTAGACCCTACGGGTTCGGGAGACACGCAGACATGACCGAGATGACTCTCCAGTCAATAACCAACAGCGGGATCTGGATACCCATGTTGGCTCCCACATGCTCCTCAATGATCTCATCGGATGAACCACGATGTCG
Source organism: Aegilops tauschii subsp. strangulata (assembly GCF_002575655.3). Classification (NCBI taxonomy): domain Eukaryota; kingdom Viridiplantae; phylum Streptophyta; class Magnoliopsida; order Poales; family Poaceae; genus Aegilops; species Aegilops tauschii. Next base: position 10,084,683 of record NC_053039.3, read on the forward strand.
AGGATTCAATCAATCCCGTATACAATTCCCTTTGTCTATCAGTATGTTACTTGCCCGAGATTCGATCGTCGGTATCCCGATACCTTGTTCAATCTCGTTACCGGCAAGTCTCTTTACTCGTTCCGTAACACATCATCCCGTGATCAACTCCTTGGTCACATTGTGCACATTATGATGATGTCCTACCGAGTGGGCCCAGAGATACCTCTCCGTTTACACGGAGTGACTAATCCCAGTCTCGATTCGTGCCAACCCAACAGACACTTTCGGAGATACCTGTAGTGCACCTTTATAGCCACCCAGTTACGTTGTGACGTTTGGTACACCCAAAGCATTCCTACGGTATCCGGGAGTTGCACAATCTCATGGTCTAAGGAAATGATACTTGACATTAGAAAAGCTCTTAGCAAACGAACTACACGATCTTGTGCTAGGCTTAGGATTGGGTCTTGTCCATCACATCATTCTCCTAATGATGTGATCCCGTTATCAACGACATCCAATGTCCATGGTCAGGAAACCGTAACCATCTATTGATCAACGAGCTAGTCAACTAGAGGCTTACTAGGGACATGGTGTTGTCTATGTATCCACACATGTATCTGAGTTTCCTATCAATACAATTCTAGCATGGACAATAAACGATTACCATGAACAAGGAAATATAATAATAACCAATTTATTATTGCCTCTAGGGCATATTTCCAACAGTCTCCCACTTGCACTAGAGTCAATAATCTAGTTCACATCACCATGTGATTAACACTCACAGGTCACATCACCATGTGACCAACATCCAAAGAGTTTACTAGAGTCAACAATCTAGTTCACATCACTATGTGATTAACACTCAATGTGTTCTGGTTTGATCATGTTATGCTTGTGAGAGAGGTTATTAGTCAACGGGTCTGAACCTTTCAGATCCGTGTGTGCTTTACGAATATCTATGTCATCTTGTGGATGCTACCACGCGCTACTTGGAGCCATTTCAAATAACTGCTCTACTATACGAATCCGGTTTACTACTCAGAGTCATCCGGATTAGTGTCAAAGTTCGCATTGACGTAACCCTTTATGACGAACTCCTTTTCACCTCCATAATCGAGAAAATTCCTTAGTCCACTAGATACTAAGGATAAGTTCGACCGCTGTCATGTGATCCATTCCCGGATCACTATTGTACCCCTTGACCAACTCATGGCAAGGCACACTTCATGTGTGGTACACAGCATAGCATACTGTAGAGCCTACGTCTAAAACATAGGGGACGACCTTCGTCCTTTCTCTCTCTTCTGCTGTGGTCAGTTCTTGAGTCTTACTCAATACTCACACCTTGTAACACAGCCAAGAACTCCTTCTTTGCTGATCTATTTTGAACTCCTTCAAAATCATGTCAAGGTGTGCGTTCTTTGAAAGTATCATCAGGCGTCTTGATCTATCTCTATAGATCTTGATGCCCAATATGTAAGCAGCTTTATCCAGGTCTTCCTTTGAAAAACTCCTTTCAAACAACCCTTTATGCTTTCCAAAAAATTTACATCATTTCGGATCAACAATATGTCATTCACATATACTTATCAGAAATGTTGTAGCGCTCCCACTCACTTTATTGTAAATACAAGTTTCTAACAAACTTTGTATAAACCCAAAAACTTTGATCACTCCATCAAAGCGTATATTCTGACTCCGAGATGCTTGCTCTTGTCCATGGAAGGATCGCTGGAGCTAGCATACCTTTTAGCATCCTTAGGATCGACAAAACCTTTCTGACTTTATCACATACAACCTTTCCTTACGAAAACTGGTAAGGAAACTTGTTTTGACATCCATCTGCCAGATTTCATAAATGCAGCTAATGCTAACATGATTCCGACGGACTTAAGCATCACTACGGATGAGAAAATCTCATCGTAGTCAACTCCTTGAACTTGTGAAAATACTCTTTGCCACAAGTTGAGCTTCATAGACGGTAGCATTACCGTCCATGTCCGTCTTCTTCTTAAAGATCCATTTATCTCAATGGCGTGCCGATCATCGGGCAAGTTCACCAAAGTCCATGCTTTGTTCTGATACATGGATCCTATCTCGGATTTCATGGCTTCTAACCATTTGTCGGAATATGGGCCCACCATCGCTTCTCCATAGCTCGTAGGTTCAGTATTGTCTAACAACATGATATCTAAGATAGGATCACGTACCACTCTGAAGTAGCACGCATCCTCGTCGTCCTACGAGGTTTGGTAGTGACTTGATCCGAAGTTTCATGATCACTATCATAAGCTTCCACTTCAATTGGTGTAGGTGCCACAGGAACAACTTCCTGTGCCCTGCTACACACTAGTTGAAGTGACGGTTCAATAACCTTATCAAGTCTCCACCATCCTCCCACTCAATTCTTTCAAGAGAAACTTTTCCTTGAGAAAGGACTCGTTTCTAGAAGCAATTACTTTTGCTTCCAGATCTGAAATAGGAGGTATACCCAACTGTTTTGGGTATTCTATGAAGATGCATTTATCCGCTTTGGGTTCGAGCTTATCAGCCTGAAACTTTTTCACATAAGCATCGCAGCCCCAAACTTTTAAGAAACGACAACTTAGGTTTCTCTAAACGGTGTCGTCTCAACGGAATTGCGTGGTGCCCCTTTTAAAGTGAATGCGGTTGTCTCTAATGCCTAACCCATAAACGATAGTGGTAATTCGATAAGAGACATCATGGTATGTACCATATCCAATAGGGTGCAGTTATGATGTTCGGACACACCATCACACTGTGGTGTTCCAGGCGGTATTAATTGTGAAACACTTTCCACAATGTCTTAATTGTGTGCCAAACTCGTAACTCAGATACTCATCTCTATGATCATATCACAGACATTTTATCCTCTTGTCACGACGATCGTCAACTTCACTCTGAAATTACTTGAACCTTTCAATAATTCAGACTTGTGTTTCATCAAGTAAATACACTCAGCATCTACTCAAATCATCTGTGAAGTAAGAACATAACGATATCCACTACATGCCTCAGCACTCATTGGACTGCACACATCAAATGCATTACTTCCAACAAGTTGCTCTCTTGTTCCATCTTACTGAAAACGAGGCCTTTCAGTCATCTTGCCCATGTGGTATGATTTGCATGTCTCAAGTGATTCAAAATCAAGTGAGTCCAAACGATCCATCTGCATGGAGTTTCTTCATGCATATATACCAATAGACATGGTTCGCATGTCTCAATCTTTTCAAAAACGAGTGAGTCCAAAGATCCATCTACATGGAGCTTCTTCATGCGTTCTATACCAATATGACTCAAATGGCAGTGCCACAAGTATGTGGTACTATCATTACTATTTTATATCTTTTGGCACGAACATGTGTATCACTGCGATCGAGATTCATTTTAGGTGCAAGACCATTGAAGGTATTATTCAAATAAATAGAGTAACCATTATTATCCTTAAATGAATAACTGTATTGCGATAAACATAATCCAATCATGCTCAACACAAACACCAAATAACAATTATTTAGGTTTAACACCAATCTCGATGGTAGAGGGAGCATGCGATGCTTGATCACATCAACCTTGGAAACACTTCCAACACATATCGTCATCTCACCTTTAGCTAGTCTCGGTTTATTCCACAGCTTTTATTTCGAGTTACTAACACTTAGCAACCGAACCGGTATCTAATACCCTGGTGCTGCTAGGAGTACTAGTAAAGTACACATTCATATAATGTATATCCAATATACCTCTGTCGACCTTGCCTGCCTTCTCATCTACCAAGTATCTAGGGTAGTTCTGCTTCAGTGACCATTCCCCTCATTACAGGAGCACTTAGTCTCGGGTTTGGGTTTAACCTTGGGATTCTTCACTAGAGCAGCAAATGATTTGCTGTTTCATGAAGTATCCCTTTTGCCCTTGCCCTTCTTGAAACTAGTGGTTTTAATAACCATCAACAATTGATGCTCCTATTTGATTTCTACTTTCGCGGTGTCAAACATCGCGAATAGCTCAAGGATCATCATATCTATCCCTGATATGTTATAGTTCATCACGAAGCTCTAATAGCTTGGTGGCAGTGACTATGGAGAACCATCACTATCTCATCTGGAAGATTAACTCCCACTCGATTCAAGCGATTGTGGTACTCAGACAATCTGAGCACATGCTCAACGATTGAACTTTTCTCCCTTAGTCTGCAGGCTTAAGAAACTTGTCAGAGGTCTCATACCTCTTGAGTGGGCACTAGTCTGAAATCCCAATTTCAGTCTTCGGAACATCTCGTATGTTCTGCGACGTTTTCAAAACGTCTTTGGTGCCACAATTCTAAACCGTTAGCATTACGCACTGAACTATCACGTAGTCATCAAAATGTGTATGTCAGATGTTTCGTAACATCTACAGACGACGTTCGAGGTTCAGCACACCGAGCGGTGCATTAAGGACATAAGCCTTCTGTGCAGCAATGAGGACAATTCTCAGTTCACGGACCCAGTCCGCATAATTGCTACTACCAACTTTCAACTAAATTTTTCTCTAGGAACATATCTTAAACAGTAGAGCTAAAGCGTAAGCTATGACATAATTTGCAAAGACCTTTTGACTATGTTCATGATAATTGAGTTCATCTGATTAATGAACTCCCACTCAGATAGACATCCCTCTAGTCATCTAAGTGATACATGATCCGAGTCAAACTAGGCCGTGTCCGATCATCACGTGAGACGGACTAGTCATCATCGGTGAACATCTCCATGTTGATCGTATCTACTATACGACTCATGTTCGACCTTTCGGTCTCTTGTGTTCCGAGGCCATGTCTGTACATGCTAGGCTCGTCAAGTCAACCTAAGTGTTTCGCATGTGTTCCGAGGCCATGTCTGTACATGCTAGGCTCTTCAACACCGTTGTATTCGAACGTTAGAATCTATCACACCCGATCATCACGTGGTGCTTCGAAACAACGAACCTTCGCAACGGTGCACAGTTAGGGGGAACACGTCTCTTGAAATTTTAGTGAGGGATCATCTTATTTATGCTACCGTCGTTCTAAGCAAATAAGATGTAAACATAACAAACATCATATGCAAATCATAAAGTGACGTGATATGGCCAATATCATCTTGCGCCTTAGATCTCCATCTTCGAGGCGCGGCATGATCACCTTCGTCACCGGCATGACACCATGATCTCCATCATCGTGTCTTCATGAAGTTGTCTCGCCAACTGTTACTTCTACTACTATGGCTAACGGTTAGCAATAAAGTAAAGTAATTACATGGCGTTTTCATTGACACGCAGGTCATACAATAAATTAAGACAACTCCTATGGCTCCTGCCGGTTGTCATTCTCATCGACATGCAAGTCGTGATTCCTATTACAAGAACATGATCAATCTCATACATCACATATATCATTCATCACATCCTTTTGGCCAAATCACATCACATAGCATACCCTGCAAAAACAAGTTAGACGTCCTCTAATTGTTGTTGCATGTTTTACGTGGCTGCTATGGGATTCTAGCAAGAACGTTTCTTACCTACGCAAAAGCCACAACGTGATATGCCAATTTCTATTTACCCTTCATAAGGACCCTTTTCATCGAATCCGATCCGACTAAAGTGGGAGAGACAGACACCCGCTAGCCACCTTATGCAACTAGTGCATGTCAGTCGGTGGAACCTGTCTCACGTAAGTGTACGTGTAAGGTCGGTCCAGGCCGCTTCATCCCACGATGCCACCGAATCAAGATAAGACTAGTAACGGCAAGTAAATTGACAAAATTGACGCCCACAACTACTTTGTGTTCTACTCGTGCATAGAAACTACGCATAGACCTAGCTCTGATACCACTGTTGGGGAACGTAACAGAAATTCAAAATTTTCTACGCATCACCAAGATCAATCTATGGAGTAATCTAGCAACGAAGGGAAGGAGAGTGCATCTACATACCCTTGTAGATCGCGAGCGGAAGCGTTCAAGAGAACGGGGTTGATGGAGTCGTACTCGTCGTGATCCAAATCACCGATGATCCTAGCGCCGAACGGACGACACCTCCGCGTTCAACACACGTACGGAGCAGTGACGTCTCCTCCTTCTTGATCCAGCAAGGGGGGAGGAGAGGTTGATGGAGATCCAGCAGCACGACGGCATGGTGGTGGAAGTAGCGGGATTCCAACAGGGCTTCGCCAAGCGCTGCGGGAGGAGGGAGATGTGTCACGGGAGGGAGAGGGAGGCGCCAGGGCTTGGATATTGCTGCCCTCCCTCCCCCCACTATATATAGGGCCAAGGGAGAGGGGGGGGGGCGCAGCCTTGGCCCTTCCTCCAAGGAAGGGTGCGGCCAGGTAGGAGTCCATCCTCCCCAAGGCACCTCGGAGGTGCCTTCCCCCTTTAGGACTCTCCCTTTATCTTATCTCTTGGCGCATGGGCCTCTTGGGGCTGGTTCGTGTAACATCCCAAATTTTCAATTTGGAATGTTATACATAGATCATCATTGCATATCATGTTTTATTGCATTTTGACAAATCCTCGATAAATCCTAAGCAACTCCAGGACCCTCGGAGAGAGTTGGGGATTTTCTCGAATTTTCAAATTTGATTTTCATCAAATAATAAGACGAGGATTTTGGTTTTAATTATTTTTCTCTCCGAAAAAATATTTCATTTTAAATAAACGAGAGGAGAAAATATGACTTCTCCAAAACAATTGAAATACTGGAGGAAAAATGTTAAAATCATTATTTGGAATTTATTTGGAATTTATTTGCAATTTTTATTGCATTAAAAATATTGCATGTTTTCAAAATATTTATTTTGTGTTAAAAAAATGTTCACCCTATTCTAGATTTTCTAACTAGACGAGGAAAATTTATTTCATATTTTTCTGATTTTCATTTATTTTTCTACGAATTATTTTCCGCGGAACTTATTAAAAAAAAAACCAAAAAAAAAACCTGCGCGACGCCCGACCGGGCTGAAGCCCAGCCGAGCGCCGGCCCGCCCCGCGCCCCTCTCCTTCCTTCGCACGGCCGCCGCCGCCGCCGTGTCCGTGGCGGACACGGAACCCCGCCGCCGCCCGGTGCCCCCTTCCCCAAGCTGCCCCCTCCTCCTCCTATATATAGCCCCCCTCTCTCTTTCCTCTCATCGCCGCCGCCGCCGCCGCACGGGAAGCTGCCGCTGCCGCCGGAGCCGCCGCCCCTCGCCGCCCTCGCCCCCCCGAGCCCCGCACCCCGCCGCCTAGCCGGAGCCCCGCCGGAGCCTTGCCGGAGCCCGTCCCCGAGGTACTGCCGCCGCCTGTTGACTTTGCCGGTTTTTGTTTTTTTTTAAAAACCCGTCGTTTAAAAAAAACCCTAGATCGGTTTTTTTTCGGTTTTATTATTTTGCGAGCGTTCACCGAACCGTTCGTTTTAACGAACGCGTTCGTCGGTTTTTCTCTGTTAACGAACGTCCGTTCTTTAACCGTTCGTCCGTTTTTCTTTTTCGTCGGATTTTCTCGTTATTTTCTTAGATTCGATTTCTGATCGAATCTTCGATTCTGTTTAACTTCTCGCTCGTTTATCGGAATCAGGCGATTCAAGCGCCTAGAGCTTCGTCTCGAAATTCTCTTTCCGTTTAACCTACTCAAACAAGTTTTTGCTACAGTAAAATTTGACCTAGATCCAGATTAGTAAACAAAGTTTCTTTCTTTCACTGTTTGACTTTCGTTGCTTCTTTCGAGTTGATTCTTTTTGCAAACCGGAGTTCTTAAGTTGAACTTTCTGGTTGGATCTTTCATTCGAGTTTTACCTGTGCATTAGATGAGTACTGATTGTATGCTTGTTTGTTTGCGATAGAGTACCAGGAGTGTGCCGCTTGTTACTTCGAATCGCTAGGTTTTGCGGATCATCAGCAAGGCAAGTAACACTTTGATCATATTCCGTCCATACCCAGTTTTTGTTGCATTAGGTCTGTTTTCCTCAAACACTTGCATGATTAGGATCTAATTAAATTGTGGGTATTGGGAAGTAGATGTGGTAGTACCTATTACTTGTTTTCTATTCAAACCCTTGGGAGTTACTTCTACGTTGCTTTTATTATTCCCATGCTATGCTCGTAGACGTGGATTGGGTTTGAGTGAAATTCATGACAGATGTGAGATTCTTAATTAATGGTTTACTTAAGGTGGCAACTTAAACTCACATCTGGGTGGATTGAGGTACCTGGGTATTCCAGGATTGCCTGTTTTTCTTTTGGACCGCCACCCAGGTTCAAAGGGATCATGAGACTGTTCATGCTAGAAACTTCCATGTGCAGCCGCAAGCTATTATGGGCTCTAGCATAGTTGACTAAGTTGTGTGAACTCTTACAGTGGTAGACTAGCAGATGTAGGGGAAAGTAGGTGTAACTGTCTACCCATACGTAAGGTGCAAACACTTCTGAAAGACTGTGTCTTGGTCATCCGTTACTCAAACACCATGTAGTGCGAGTAATCCAACGGAGGAGATCAAGTCTTGTGGGGAAAAGTGCACAAACCTCTGCAGAGTGTACAAACTAATCATGGTTAGCCGTGTCCCCGGTTATGGACAACTTGAGTATCTAGTACTTGGATTATCATGTGAATCTCAACACTATGTTACTTCTAATTAATTTTGTTGGGATTATTGATGACATTTAATTGGGATTGAGATGCTGTCAACCATCTCAATGTTTCACAACCACCATGATAGTTAAATAAAATTTATTCCTTTGAAGTAGGATAAAATTGGCTTTTCGCAAAACTGTAACCATAGAGCTTTCCACCAGCCATATATGCATGTAGTATAGCATTGTTATTGTTCATTATTCTCTATGTGTTACATTGCCAGCATATTCTATGTGCTGACCCGTTTTCGGGCTGCAACGTTTCATGTTGCAGACTTTTCAGACGACGAGTAAGGTGCCTTAGGTCGTGGTCTTATACTCAGTGATGCCGCTGGAGTTGATGGACTCACTTATCTTCCAAGTCTTCCGCTGTTATCGTTTTAGATGGCCTTAAGCCATGTTTATCATACTTATTCTCTTTGGAGATATTCGATGTAATAAGTGTGTGATTGCTACTCTGTTATAAATCCTCCATTTGTACTGTGCGTGTCAGCATTACTGATCCAGGGATGACACTGGTGCACAGCAGCACAGGCCATTTGAGGTCTGGTCGCTACAAAGTTGGTATCAGAGCACACGCTGACTATAGGACACGACCACTAAGCTTAAGCCCTAGAAAGCTTCTCTCTTCTCATTTCTGACCCCTCTCCTCTTTCTACTCTTTTAGGAATGGCGAATGCAAGGAGCAAGTTCATGCAACCAGATGAAGACACGCCGTTTGGTCGACACTTGAAGGACGTCACCAAGTACTTGAACATAGGAATACCAAGCATCACCGGAACCTACCACGCCACATTACCTGAAGAGGAGAGCTGGAAGATTCAAGTTATCATTCCAGGAAGGACGTTTGTGCCAGTTACTGAACCCATAAGATTGGTTTTCGAAGCACCAACTTGGAGTTTAGGGAAGAGCATGGCCGCACACATCGCCATGGGACGCATTGGAGAAGTCTACCACCAGGAGCTTAAGGATACAATTTACCAAATTTGTGGACGCTGAGACGCGCAATGGGAGATGATCAGAACCAAGAAGGATGGATCAATTGCAGCTTTCATCCAGGAGCAGAACCAACATATTCGTCGCCAGGAGAACCAGATGTGCACGGACAAGGAAGAACTGAAGAAGGCATTAACGAAGATCAAGGAACTCCAAGAAGAACTCAAGGCTACATGCGAAGATTATTTGGAGGAAATCAACGCACTAGTAGGGAAGAATGACGACCTGGAGAAGAAGATTGGAGTATTCATGGGAAATCCAGTGCCAAAAGCAGAAGTCGACGAATGCACTTGTCCGGATAACTACATCATCATTGACGACACCGACTCGGAACCAAGTGAAGACGAATGGGTTGATGAAGCTGGAGCAGACATCATGGAGTCTTCAACGGATCAGAATTTCTAGTAGACCACCATATCAGTAGTAGTTTCCCCCATTTAATAGTATAGTTCAAGCACTTTGTAACGCTAGTTAGACCGATTGTTTTGCCTTGTTTGAATTGATTGAGTGATATTGATTGAATTTGTCGCATGAGCATATGGGTAGTGTTTTCTCTCTAGACCTCATTCTATTCTTAACTCTCATCTTTTCTAAACCTATCAGATGCCTCCGAGACGCGACACTGGATTTGTTTTCCCGCCAGAGATCACCCAGTTGATTCAGCAACAGAATGCCCTGATGCAAGTGTTAGTGCAGAACCAAGGCAACAACAACAACAACAACCCACCGCCACCACCACCTGTTGATCACTTAGCCCGTTTCTTGAGACTGAACCCCTTGATATGTATGAATGGAGATTCGTGAATAAGTTTAAGATGTCCACCAAAGTTCTCAGAAACCCTATGTTAGTAACCTCGCCAGGAGCAGAGTATATGGCCACCCAAGGATGTTTTCAGGTACCACTGGCCATTGGTAGGCATGTTTTCCCCTCAGATCTCATTGTTTTGGAATCACAAGGTTTGGATGTGATTTTGGGAATGGATTGGCTATCGTTGTATGGAGGAAACATCGATTGTGCCGGCAAGACGATTTTGCTTACCACCCCAGAAGGAAAAAGGATCAAGTATGTATCTCGGCATATGCCGAAGAGGACTCAAGTAAATTCCTTATCAGGAGTTGTACAGGAGGAAGTACCAGTGGTGAAGGATTATCCGGATGTATTTCCAGAAGAGTTGCCAGGCATGCCACCGGATAGAGACATTGAGTTCTTGATTGAACTTTTGCCAGGCACAGGGCCAATATCTAAGAGACCGTACAGGATGCCCGCAAAGGATTTGGAGGAAATTAAGAAGCAGATCAAGGAGTTACTGGATAAAGGCTATATTCGCCCAAGTTCGTCACCTTGGGGATCACCAGTACTTCTAGTGGAGAAGAAAGATGGATCGCTGAGGATGGTTGTTGATTACCGTGGATTGAATGAAGTGACCATCAAAAACAAGTACCCACTGCCGATGATCAATGATTTGTTTGACCGCCTACAAGGAGCTAAGGTATTTTCCAAGATCGATCTACGATCAGGATACCATCAGTTAAAGATTCGAGAGCAGGATATACCCAAGACGGCATTTACCACCAGATATGGATTGTATGAGTATACCGTTATGTCATTTGGACTGACTAACGCACCTGCCTATTTCATGAACCTGATGAACAAAGTGTTTATGGAGTTTTTGGATAAGTTCGTCGTGGTGTTCATTGATGATAGTTTAATCTTTTCCAAGGATGAGGAAGAGCATGGGGAGCATTTGCGATTGGTACTTGAGAAGCTTAAAGAACATCAGTTATATGCCAAGTTCAGTAAATGTGAGTTTTGGCTGAAGGAAGTTGGATTCCTCGGACATGTTATTTCTGGAGAAGGAATAGCAGTGGACCCTGCCAAGGTTGACACAGTGACAAGTTGGGAATCACCCACGACAGTTGGAGAAATCCGGAGTTTTCTTGGACTTGCAGGATACTACCAGAGATTCATCGAGAATTTCTCAAGGATTGCTAAGCCCATGACTGAGCTATTGAAGAAGGACACCAAATTCAATTGGACTGAGGAATGTGAAGCTAGTTTCCAAGAGTTGAAGGAACGATTGGTTACATCACCAGTGTTGATTCTGCCAGATCAACGCAAGGACTATGAAGTTTATTGCGACGCTTCTCGTCGAGGACTTGGAGCAGTGCTTATGCAGGAAGGAAGAGTTGTGTCATATGCTTCACGACAACTTAAACCCCATGAGAAGAATTATGCTACGCATGATTTGGAATTAGCAGCCGTGGTGCATGCATTGAAGACATGGAGACATTTTCTCATCGAAAACCATTGTGAGGTGTACACGGATCACAAGAGTTTAAAGTACATTTTCACGCAGAAGGAGTTAAATCTCAGACAGAGGAGATGGCTGGAGCTCATTAAGGATTATGATATGAGATTGCATTATCACCCAGGAAAGGCTAACGTAGTAGCAGACGCGTTGAGCCGCAAGAGTCATGTCAACACCCTCATGACAGGAGAGTTACCTCAGGTGTTAGCCGAGGACCTTCGCGAGCTATGTTTGGAGATAGTCCCAAGAGGCTATTTAGCGACATTGGAGATTCAGTCTACCTTGATGGAAAGGATCAGAGAAGCTCAGAAGACAGACAAGGAGATTGAAGAGATAAAGGAGAAGATGAGCAAAGGAAAAGCCAAGGGATTTCGTGAGGATGAGCACGATACCTTATGGTTTGAGGACCGCGTATATGTGCCAAATGATCCGGAGATCAGGAAGTTGATTTTGCAAGAAGCCCATGATTTGTCGTACTCGATTCACCCAGGGAATACCAAGATGTATTTGGATTTGAAGAATACTTTCTGGTGGACCGGAATGAAGACGGATATTGCGGAGTATGTAGCAGTTTGTGATGTGTGCAGAGAGTGAAGGCAGAGCATCAGAAGCCAGCAGGATTGCTGCAGCCATTGCCGATACCTGAATGGAAGTGGGATAAAATAGGCATGGATTTTATCACAGGATTACCCAGGACTCGTTCAGGCTATGACTCGATATGGGTTGTAGTCGACCGATTGACGAAAGTGGCTCATTTCATTCCAGTGAAGACCACTTACACCAGTGCTAAGTTGGCAAAGATATACATGACCAGGATTGTATGTTTGCATGGAGTTCCGAGGACCATTGTATCAGACAGAGGAACCCAATTTACCTCGAAGTTTTGGAAGCAGTTACATGAAACGTTGGGAACCAGGCTGGAATTTAGTACAGCATTTCACCCACAGACAGATGGACAGACCGAGAGAGTCAACCAGATTCTGGAGGACATGTTGAGAGCTTGTGCACTAGATTATGGATCTAGTTGGGACGACAATTTGCCATATGCGGAGTTTTCTTATAACAACAGTTATCAAACCAGTTTGAAGATGGCCCCTTTCGAAGCCTTGTACGGAAGGAGGTGTAGAACACCGTTGTTATGGGACGAAGTTGGAGACCGTCAGTTGTTTGGACCAGATTTGATTAAGGAGTCTGAACAGAAAGTGAGGTTGATTCGCGATAGGCTCAAAGTAGCCAGTCCAGGCAGAAGAGTTATGCTGATTCTAAATGAAAGGAGACAGTTCACGAAGTCGGAGACAGAGTGTATCTTCGAGTATCACCCCTTCGAGGAGTGAAGCGCTTCGGAGTTAAGGGAAAGTTAGCGCCCCGTTTTATCGGACCATACAGAGTTGTGGAACGTATGGGAGAAGTTGCTTACAAGCTGGAATTGCCCGAAGGATTGTCTGGAGTACATGATGTATTTCACGTTTCGCAGTTGAAGAAGTGCCACGCAGAGATGGTTGAGATACCACTGAGAGATACTGTGCCACTGGAAGCGATTCAGTTGGAAAGTGATTTGACTTATGAGGAGAAGCCAGTTAAGATTCTCGAGTATGCCAGCCGAGTTACCCGCAGCAAGGTTATCAAGTTTTGGAAAGTCCAGTGGAGTCACCACACGGAGGATGAAGCCACCTGGGAGCGAGAGGAAGATCTACGGAAAGACCACTCCCACCTGTTTTGTAGCCAACCCGAATCTCGAGGGCGAGATTCATCTTAAGGGGGGTAGGTTTGTAACATCCCAAATTTTCAATTTGGAATGTTATACATAGATCATCATTGCATATCATGTTTTATTGCATTTTGACAAATCCTCGATAAATCCTAAGCAACTCCAGGACCCTCGGAGAGAGTTGGGGATTTTCTCGAATTTTCAAATTTGATTTTCATCAAATAATAAGACGAGGATTTTGGTTTTAATTATTTTTCTCTCCGGAAAAATATTTCATTTTAAATAAATGAGAGGAGAAAATATGACTTCTCCAAAACAATTGAAATACTGGAGGAAAAATGTTAAAATCATTATTTGGAATTTATTTGGAATTTATTTGCAATTTTTATTGCATTAAAAATATTGCATGTTTTCAAAATACTTATTTTGTGTTAAAAAATGTTCACCGTATTCTAGATTTTCTAATTAGACGGGGAAAATTTATTTCATATTTTTCTGATTTTTATTTATTTTTCTACGAATTATTTTCCGCGGAACTTATTTAAAAAAAACCTGCGCGACGCCCGACCGGGCCGAAGCCCAGCCGAGCGCCGGCCCGCCCCGCGCCCCTCTCCTTCCTCCGCACGGCCGCCGCCGCCGCCGTGTCCATGGCGGACACGGAACCCCGCCGCTGCCTGGTGCCCCCTTCCCCAAGCGGCCCCCCCTCGTCCTCCTATATATAGCCCCCCCTCTCTTTCCTCTCATCGCCGCCGCCACCGCCCCTCATCTCGCCGCCGCCGCCGCCGCACGGGAAGCCGCCGGAGCCGCCGCCCCTCGCCGCCCTCGCCCCCCCGAGCCCCGCACCCCGCCGCCTAGCCGGAGCCCCGCCGGAGCCTCGCCGGAGCCCGTCCCCGAGGTACTGCCGCCGCCCGTTGACTTTGCCGGTTTTCGTTTAAAAAAAAACCCTTCGTTTAAAAAAAACCCTAGATCGGTTTTTTTTCGGTTTTATTATTTTGCGAGCGTTCACCGAACCGTTCGTTTTAACGAACGCGTTCGTCGGTTTTTCTCTGTTAACGAACGTCCGTTCTTTAACCGTTCGTCCGTTTTTCTTTTTCGTCGGATTTTCTCGTTATTTTCTCAGATTCGATTTCTGATCGAATCTTCGATTCTGTTTAACTTCTCGCTCGTTTATCGGAATCAGGCGATTCAAGCGCCTAGAGTTTCGTCTCGAAATTCTCTTTCCGTTTAACTTACTCAAACAAGTTTTTGCTACAGTAAAATTTGACCTAGATCTAGATTAGTAAACGAAGTTTCTTTCTTTCACTGTTTGACTTTCGTTGCTTCTTTCGAGTTGATTCTTTTTGCAAACCGGAGTTCTTAAGTTGAACTTTCTGGTTGGATCTTTCATTCGAGTTTTACCTGTGCATTAGATGAGTACTGATTGTATGCTTTTTTGTTTGCAATAGAGTACCCGGAGTGTGCCGCTTGTTACTTCGAATCGCTAGGTTTTGCGGATCATCAGCAAGGCAAGTAACACTTTGATCATATTCCTTCCATACCCAGTTTTTATTGCATTAGGTCTGTTCTCCTCAAACACTTGCATGATTAGGATCTAATTAAATTGTGGGTATTGGGAAGTAGATGTGGTAGTACCTATTACTTGTTTTCTATTCAAACCCTTGGGAGTTACTTCTACGTTGCTTTTATTATTGCCATGCTATGCTCGTAGACGTGGATTGGGTTTGAGTGAAATTCATGACAGATGTGAGATTGTTAATTAATGGTTTACTTAAGGTGGTAACTTAAACTCACATCTGGGTGGATTGAGGTACCTAGGTATTCCAGGATTGCCTGTTTTTCTTTTGGACCGCCACCCAGGTTCAAAGGGATCATGAGATTGTTCATGCTAGAAACTTCCGTGTGCATCCGCAAGCTATTATGGGCTCTAGCATAGTTGACTAAGTTGTGTGAACTCTTACAGTGGTAGACTAGCAGATGTAGGGGAAAGTAGGTGTAACTGTCTACCCATACGTAAGGTGCAAACACTTCTGAAAGACTGTGTCTTGGTCATCCGTTACTCAAACACCATGCAGTGCGAGTAATCCAACGGAGGACATCAAGTCTTGTGGGGAAAAGTGCACAAACCTCTGCAGAGTGTACAAACTAATCATGGTTAGCCGTGTCCCCGGTTATGGACAACTTGAGTATCTAGTACTTGGATTATCATGTGAATCTCAACACTATGTTACTTCTAATTAATTTTGTTGGGATTATTGATGACATTTAATTGGGATTGAGATGCTGTCAACCATCTCAATGTTTCACAACCACCATGATAGTTAAATAAAATTTATTCCTTTGAAGTAGGATAAAATTGGCTTTTCGCAAAACTGTAACCATAGAGCTTTCCACCAGCCATATATGCATGTAGTATAGCATTGTTATTGTTCATTATTCTCTATGTGTTACATTGCCAGCATATTCTATGTGCTGACCCGTTTTCGGGCTGCAACGTTTCATGTTGCAGACTTTTCACACGACGAGTAAGGTGCCTTAGGTCGTGGTCTTATACTCAGTGATGCCGCTGGAGTTGATGGACTCACTTATCTTCCAAGTCTTCCGCTGTTATCGTTTTAGATGGCCTTAAGCCATGTTTATCATACTTATTCTCTTTGGAGATATTCGATGTAATAAGTGTGTGATTGCTACTCTGTTATAAATCCTCCATTTGTACTGTGCGTGTCAGCATTACTGATCCAGGGATGACACTGGTGCACAGCAGCACAGGCCATTTGAGGTCTGGTCGCTACAGTTCCCTTGGCCCATATAGGCCAAGGCGCACACCCCTACAGCCCATGTGCCCCCCGGGGCTGGTGGACCCCCTTGGTGGACCCCCGGACCCCTTTCGGCACTCCCGGTACAATACCGATAATGCGCGAAACTTTTCCGGCGACCAAAATAAGACTTCCCATATATAAATCTTTACCTCCGGACCATTCCGGAACTCCTCGTGATGTCCGGGATCTCATCCGGGACTCCGAACAACTTTCGGGTTACCGCATACTAATATCTCTATAACCCTAGCGTCACCGAACCTTAAGTGTGTAGACCCTACGGGTTCGGGAGACATGCAGACATGACCGAGACGACTCTCCGGTCAATAACCAACAGCGTGATCTGGATACCCATGTTGGCTCCCACATGCTCCTCGATGATCTCATCGGATGAACCACGATGTCGAGGATTCAATCAATCCCGTATACAATTCCCTTTGTCTATCGGTATGTTACTTGCCCGAGATTCGATCGTCGGTATCCCGATACCTTGTTCAATCTCGTTACCGGCAAGTCTCTTTACTCGTTCCATAACACATCATCCCGTGATCAACTCCTTGGTCACATTGTGCACATTATGATGATGTCCTACCGAGTTGGCCCAGAGATACCTCTTCGTTTACACGGAGTGACTAATCCCAGTCTCGATTCGTGCCAACCCAACAGACACTTTCGGAGATACCTGTAGTGCACCTTTATAGCCACCCAGTTACGTTGTGACGTTTGGTACACCCAAAGCATTCCTACGGTATCCGGGAGTTGCACAATCTCATGGTCTAAGGAAATGATACTTGACATTACAAAAGCTCTTAGCAAACGAACTACACGATCTTGTGCTAGGCTTAGGATTGGGTCTTGTCCATCACATCATTCTCCTAATGATGTGATCCCGTTATCAACGACATCCAATGTCCATGGTCAGGAAACCGTAACCATCTATTGATCAACGAGCTAGTCAACTAGAGGCTTACTAGGGACATGGTGTTGTCTATGTATCCACACATGTATCTGAGTTTCCTATCAATACAATTCTAGCATGGACAATAAACGATTATCATGAACAAGGAAATATAATAATAACCAATTTATTATTGCCTCTAGGGCATATTTCCAACATACGATTCAAAACAAAAGTTTAATATTGACATAGGAACGATAATACTTCAAGCATACTAACAAGGCAATTATGCCTTCTCAAAATAACATGGCCAAAGAAAGCTTATCCCTACAAAATCATATAGTCTGGCTATGCTCCATCTTCATCACATAAAATATTCAAATCATGCACAACCCCGGTTTCATCCAAGCAATTGTTTCATACTTTAGTATTCTCAAACCTTTTCAACTTTCACGCAATACATGAGCGCGAGCCATGGACATAGCACTATATGTGGTATAGAATGGTTGTGGAGAAGACAAAAAGAGGGAGATAGTCTCAAATCAACTAGGCGTATCAACGGGCTATGGAGATGCCCATCAATAGATATCAATGTGAGTGCGTAGGGATTGCCATGCAACAGATGCACTAGAGCTATAAGTGTATGAAATCTCAAAAATAAACTAAGTGGGTGTGCATCCAACTTGCTTACTCATGAAGACCTAGGGCATTTGAGGAAGCCCATCCTTGGAATACACAAGCCAAGTTCTATAATGAAAAATTCCCACTAGTAAATTAAAGTGACAAAATAGGAGACTCTCTATCATGAAGATCATGGTGCTACTTTGAAGCACAAGTGTGGAAAAAGGATAGTAACATTGTCCCTTCTCTCTTTTTCTCTCTCTTTTTTATTTTTTCTTCTTTGGCCTCTTTTTTTATTTTGGCTTCTTTGGCATCTTTTTTTATTTTTTTTATTTCCTCACATGGGACAATGCTCTAATAATGATGATCATCACACTTCTATTTACTTACAACTCAAAAAATTACAACTCGATACTTAGAACGAAAATATGACTATATGTGAATGCCTCCGGCGGTGTACCGGGATGTGCAATGAATCAAGAGTGACATGTATGAAAGAATTATGAAAGGTGGCTTTGCCACAAATACGATGTCAACTACATGATCATGCAAAGCAATATGACAATGATGAAGCATGTCATAATAAACAGAACAGTGGAAAGTTGCATGGCAATATATCTCAGAATGGCTATGGAAATGCCATAATAGGTAGGTATGGTGGCTTTTTTGAGGAAGGTATATGGTGGGTGTATCGCACCGGCGTAAGTTGCGCGGCACAAGAGAGGCTAGCAATGGTGGGAGGGTGAGAGTGCGTATAATCCATGGACTCAACATTAGTCATAAAGAACTCACATACTTATTGCAAAAATCTATTTGTCATCGAAATCAAGCACTACGCGCATGCTCCTAGGGGAAGGGTTGGTAGGAGTTAACCATCGCGCGATCCCGACCTCCACACTAAGTATGACAATCAATAAATACCTCATGCTCCAACTTTGTTACATAACGGTTCACCATACGCGCATACTACGGGAATCACAAACCTCAACACAAAGTATTTCTCAAATTCACAATTACTCCACTAGCATGACTCTAATATCACCATCCTCATATCTCAAAACAATCATAAGGAATCAAACTTCTCATAGTATTCAATGCACTTTATATGAAAGTTTTTATTATATCCCTCTTGGATGCCCATCATATTAGGACTAAATTCATAACCTAGGCAAATTACCATGCTGTTTAAGACTCTAAAAATAATATAAGTGAAGCATGTGAGTTCAACAATTTCTTCAAAATAAAACCGCCGCTGTGCTCTAAAAAGATATAAGTGAAGCACTAGAGCAAATGACAAACTACCCCAAAAGAGATAAGTGAAGATCAATGAGTAGTCGAATAATTATGTAACTATGTGAAGACTTTCTAACATTTAAGAATTTCAGATCTTGGGTACTTTATTCAAACAGCAAGCAAAACAAAATAAAATGACATTGCAAGGATAGCACATATCATGTGAAGAAGCAAAAACTTAGGCTCAACCAAAACTGACCGATAGTTGTTGAAGAAGAAAGGTGGGATGCCAACTGGGGCATCCCCAAGCTTAGATGCTTGAGACTTCTTGAAATATTAATTAGGGGTTCCTTGGGCATCCCCAAGCTTGAGCTTTTGTGTCTCCTTAATTCCTTTTATATCACAGTTTCCCTAAATCTTAAAAACTTCATCCATACAAAATTCAACAAGAACTTGTGAGATAAGTTAGTATAAATCAACGCAATAACCTTATCATTCTCTACTGTAGCAAATCACTAAAATTATTTTTTTATATTTCCTACTAAATGCCTCTACATATTTAACACTCCTATCCTCAAATAGAATTGTTAAACAAGCAAACCTATGCAAACATAACAACAATCTGTCTAAACAGGACAGTCTGTAAAGAATGCAAGAGGAATCATACTTCCCTAACTCCAAAAATTCTGAAAAATTACCACACTGTAGAAAATTTGTTGTTACTCATCATGTCAAAATTTCAAGATTTTATCATGTTCTGACTATTCACCAATATTCAAAACATAACAGCAAACTTTCTGTTTTCGAAACAACAACATATAGACTTGTAAAATAAGCATGGTAAAGGTTATACTTGACTTTTTTATTGAACTAAAAGATATAAAACATGTCTCTGAATAACAGCAAGAAAATAGAAACAAAAGAAAATGACGCTCCAAGAAAAACACATATCATGTGGTGAATAAAAATACAGCCTCAAGTAAGGTTACCGATGAACGAAGACGAAAGAGGGGATGCCATCCGGGGCATCCTCAAGCTTAGGCTCTTGGTTGTCCTTGAATATTACCTTGGGGAGCCTTGGGCATCCCCAAGCTTAGGCTCTTGCCCCTCCTTATTCCATAGTCCATCGAATCTTTACCCAAAACTTGAAAACTTCACAACAAAAAACTCAACAGAAAATCTTATGAGATCCGTTAGTATAAGAAAATAAAATCACCACTTTTGGTACTTTTGTGAACTCATTCTAATTCATATTGGTGTAATATCTACTGTATTCCAACTTCTCCATGGTTCATACCCTCCGATACTACTCATGGATTCATCAAAATAAGCAAACAACGCATAGAAAACAGAATCTATCAAAAACAGAACAATTGTTGGGGGTCCACGAGGCAGCCACGAGGTAGGGGGCGCGCCCAGGTGGGTAGGGCGCGCCCGCCACCCTCGTGGTGGCCTCGGGAATCTTCTGGTCCATCTTCGATGCTCCGTGGGCTTCTTCTGGTCCAAAAATAATCTCCGTAAATTTTCTGGTCAATTGGACTCCGTTTGATATTCCTTTTCTGCGATACTCAAAAACAAGGAAAAAACAGAAACTGGCACTGGGCTCTAGGTTAATAGGTTAGTCCCAAAAATCATATAAAATAGCATATAAATGCATATAAAACATCCAAGATGGATAATATAATAGCATTGAACAATCAAAAAAATTATAGATACGTTGGAGACGTATCATCCCTCGATTTGGAGATCTTAATACCTTTGTATTTAAGCTTCAAAATTGTCCAAATGTTTCTATAATCCGATGCATTTGCATTCTTCTTCCTCTGATTGAGTACCGATACCCACATCAGCTCCGTTGTGGATCGCCAGATCCATTGTTGGATTATTATCCGACAGTGTCCTTCATATTCAATCACCTTGTGAGTTCTCCCCCTGATGCATAATGCCTTTGGTAAATTGCATTCTCTGATTTGGCCAACCATGCTCTGCTTTCGAGCTTGTGTTAATTACTCTTGAAGTTTGTGGTATATGTTCCAAAGATGCCCCAATGGGTTGAACCTATGCCTTTCATAATCTGCGTGGACCCGAGGATTATGCGGGTTATATCGACTGTCATTTCGTCGGATAAAATTTCAACTCTACAACTTCAACAAAAGCAAGAAGTAAATGAAAGGTTATGCGTTGAAGAAGTGGGAGTCGACCTTGAACCTTTGCATTCATGACCATGGAGATGATGTAGATCTTATCATGGAAGCTTCCCATGGTTCTGACCATGATGTTCTTCTTTGGTTCCTTTATCAGACAAGTTAGAGCACTTGTCTTCCGCATATCGGTACATTGGTCCAGCCTCTATTCTGGTCAACCTTCGAGTACTACCCTTTAGTATGTCAAGAATATTACTGAAGTGCATTGCTTCTTGTGAGCTCTTCGTCAAGTATTACTTCTCACACATTTCAATTTTGCCATGGTTTCTGAGTTGTTTGTAACTTAAGAACACCAATAAGTGAATCAAGTACGCACTGTGATTCAATAGTTCTTAATGATCTTTGTTGCCTACGAGTTTGTACACGATGATGTCATTCTTATCTGATTGGCTACCTCATCATCGTCATGCTAAGGCTTGACCGTGCTGGCTAGTCCTTCATCCCTGGAACACAATTCCAATAATGCACTAAGCCGCGTCGATCTTTCAACATCACATTGGTTGTCTTCAAAGGCAGCTCTGATTCTGAGCTTGGATCTTATCTGTGGTTCCAATAACCTTTAGCTTCACCATTCCTTTGGCTTGGTGTCGTCGCTGATCGATTACATCTTCATGAAACCTCTCGACCAAAGTGTGTCATGATCATCGTCAACAATTGACTTCTTCCAATATGTGAACTGAATTCATGATGAGAAATACCATCCTTGCCCCTCGATGATTTGTATTATCATCAACAACATTATTGCCTTCCCTCTAACACAAACTTGTTCATGATTTGTGTTGTACCCTAAGTTCCTTGCTATCCAACTTATGTTATGCTCTACCTTGGAGTATTACCATCTTTTATGTCAAGAATGTTGTGAGAATTTCACCACCTCTCAAGAATTCTTGATACAAGTGATACTTCTCACCATCTCCATTCATTTCTTGGTCCCAATGTTGTTTCTAACCGGAATGCCGACAAATGGACTATGACGCGTAAATTCAAAACTTCTAGCAACCCTATTGCTTTGAAGTTAATGATCGATATTTTCATCCTAAGTCTGTTGGTTATTGAATCACCATTCTAACATTGATCGTACTACATGGTCCATATTTCCAGGTGCAATTTCGTTCAATGTTTAATTGTGGATGTTCTCCTCAAACATACTTCATTATATACTTTGGTATATCCAATGCTATCACCTTGTTCACTTAATTGTGAAAATCCATGTTTATGAAAATCTCGATGAATTGTTGTTGAGCCCGTCGGCCACATCCTCATCTTTTTCTTGCTGAAATTGTATGACTTATTTTATAAGTTGTTTTCCGATGGATCCTTTGTGTATCCAAAGTCTGACCTTTACCTGATGACCATGTCAAGCATGACTGTGGTACACTGGTAACCCACAAGTATAGGGGATCGCAACAGTTTTCGAGGGTAGAGTATTCAACCCAAATTTATAGATTCGACACAAGGGGAGCCAAAGAATATTTGCAAGTATTAGCAGCCGAGTTGTCAACTCAACCACACCTGGAGATTAATTATCTGCAGCAAAGTGATCAGGAGCAAGCAGTATGATAGTTTTGATAGTAATGGTAACAGCAACAGTAACAATTATAATAGTGATTTTGTAGCAGTAACAATAGCAGTAGCAGCAGTAGTAACTTAGCAATAACAATATAAGGTAAATTCGTAGGCATTGGATCGGTGACTCGTTGGATGATATTCATCATGAGACAGTTATAACCTAGGGCGACACGACATTAGCTCCAGTTCATAAATATAATGTAGGCATGTATTCCGTAAATAGTCATACGTGCTTATGAAAAGAACTTGCATGACATCTTTTGTCTTACCCTCCCATGGCAGCGGGGTCCTATTGGAAACTAAGGGATATTAATGCCTCCTTTTAATAGAGAACTGGAACAAAGCATTAACACACGGTGAATACATGAACTCCTCAAACTTCGGTCATCACCGGGAGTGGTCCCGACTATTGTCACTCCGGGGTTCCCGGATCATAACACGTAGTAGGTGACTATAATTTGCAAGATTGGATCTAGAACATGGATATAATGGTGATAACATAAACGGTTAAGATTTGAAATCATGGCACCTGGGCCCAAAGTGACAAGCATTAAGCATGGCAAAGTCATAGCAACATCAATCTCAGAACATAGTGGATACTAGGGATTAGGCCCTAACACAACTAACTCGATTACATGATGAATCTCATCCAATTCCTCACCGACCAGCGAGCCTACGAAGGAATTACTCACTCCCGGTGGGGAGCATCATGGAATTGGCGATGGAGATTTGTTGGTGATGACGAAGATCGAAGATCCCCCTCTCCGGAGCCCAAAATGGACTCCAGATCTGGCATCCTGATGAAGAACAGGAGACGGCGGCGGCTCCGTCTCGAGAAACGCGATAATTCTTTCTCCCTGATTTTTTTCTGGAAAATATGTGATTTTATAGCGTTGGTTTCAGGGTCATCGGGGCCACCAGGTGGGGACAACCCACCTGGGCGCGCCTGGGGGGGGGGGGCAGGCGCGCCCTGGTGGGTTGTGCCCACCCAGGTGCCCCCCTCAGGTGGCTCTTGGCTCCAGAAATTCTCTTTATTGATATAAAAAATCCTCGCAAGGCTTCATTCCATTCCGAGAACTTTCATTTCTGCACAAAAAATACCATGGTAGTTCTGCTGAAAACAACGTTAGTCCGGGTTAGTTTCATGCAAATCATGCAAATTAGAGTCCAAAACAAGAGGAAAAGCATTAGGAAAAGTAGATATGTTGGAGACGTATCAACTCCCCCAAGCTTAAACCTTTGCTTGTCCTCAAGCAATTCAGTTGATAAACTGAAAGTGAAAAATAAAAACTTTTACGAACTCTTTTGTTCTTGTTTCATAAATAAGCTTAAACAACACCCATGTTTTCAGCAAAGATTATAACTAACCATGTCAACAATAACTCTTAAAAATTATATTAACTCATATCAATGGCATAATCAACTAGAGAGCAATACTAAAATATCTCAAATAGCAACACGTTGTCAAAACAACCATGATATAATATGACAATAGTGGTATCTCGCTAGCCCTTTCTGAGACCGCAAAACATAAATGAAGAGCACCCCCCAAAGTTCAATCAGTGACTAAACATTGTAATTCATGGTAGAGAAAAGATCCAGTCATGATGCACCCAACATTAGCTATACACAATGCATCAGCATAACAGAAGTGCTCTCAGGTTCTGGCGCTTATTTGAGAAGGTGATGACACAACATAAAAGTAAATAGATAGTCCCTTCGTAGAGGGAAGCAGTGATTTGCAGAGGTGCTAGAGCTCAAGTTTTTAAAACAGAGGTAAATGAAATTTTGAGACATGCACCCTTCTCATTTACTTCACGACTATCAATTATCAATATCTCCTATGCTAAGCACACTAGTGGTGGTTCCCAAGCGGAAAGGTAAAGGTTATGACTTCATTGGGAGTTTTTGTTTGATTATTTGAGAGATCAATTCTTTTTGCAGTTTGGGACTGGGCATCCCTATTACCGCCCTTTTCTCGTGCAATGGCGAGTGAATAAACACTCGACCTGAGAATAACCCGCTTAGCATGGAAGATACCGACTACCTCCTGTCGTTCCATGAACGATCCAGGCACACAAAAGGATATTTATTTGAAGTTTTTAGAGATGGCACATGCAAATGTACTTAGAACGATAGGGTAATACCGCATATAGGTAGGTATGGTGGACTCATTTGGAATAACTTGGGTTTCAGGTTTTTCATGTACAAGCAGAGTTCCCACTTAGTACAGGCGAAGGCTAGCAAATAGGTAGAGAAGTGGGCAGCTAGAGAGCAACAACGGTCATGAACATGCATTATGCATAAGTAACATTGGATACTAGCATGGGTAGGATATGAACACGATGAACATAAATATCATAGAGGCTATGTTGGTTTTGATTCAACTACATGCATGAACATGTGCCAAGTCAAGCCACTCGAACATTCAGAGGAGGATACCATATCATCATACTACATCAATCATTTTAACGCAATGTTGATATCCAAGATAAGTCATTATTCACTCCTAGCTACTTATGCATGGCATGAGAAACTATAATCTCTAATTGTCATTGCAAGCATGTTTGATCATAATAGGCTGAATCATGGATACTAGGTTAAACATATTTACAAAAACATAACAAGTCGAGTTCATACCCGTTTTTCTCTACCACGACCAGTTCATCTAATATCGTCATTATTGCCTTTCACTTGCACGACCGAACAATTTGAAAATAATAATAGTGGAAGAGTGTCGTGGACTAAGCTGGAATCTGCAAACATTTTTAGTGAAGAGGAGAAGACAAGGTAATATGGGCTCTTTATCAGATCACTAATGCAAATGAGAGCCACTCAACATTTTCATCGTGGTCTTCTCCTCGGTATGACTCAATAAAAAGAAAAGAAATTCAGGGAAACACATTGAAATATTTTTGGAATTTTTGTTTTTTCATAAACAAGCAAATGAAAAGAGAAAAGCAAAAACGATAAAAACTATTTACACGGGAAAGCTCCCAACAAGTAAAAGAAGAACAAGGAAATCCTTTTGGGTTTTCTTTCTAGTGCTACTTTAATTTAAACCAGGAATAAAAATAAAAAAGAAGCAAGAAACATAATTTTGGATTTTCTCAAAGTTTTTCAAACACACAAGAAGAAAGCAAGAAAATAAATTTAACATGGATGATGCAATGAAAAAGTGTGAACACCGACAACTGGAATGAAATGTGTGAACATGAATGTAATGTTGGTTGGAATACGTACTCCCCCAAGCTAAGGCTTTTGGCCTAACTTGGTAACCAGTTAGTAGCCTGTGTAATGGTCGGAGTGGTAGCTCATGGAGGCCCTCGGTGCGGATGCCTCAGCCCGCCGTGCAGCCACAACCGCTGCGTTATGAGCTCGGGCCTCGCTCTCAAGAACATAATATCTTCCCCTGTTATGGACATTAAAGAGAGCAGGTGCAGGCAAGTATGTGTCTACCATGAAGTCCTTGTTAAACGTCAATTTATAAGTGAAATTATGGGGATCACCCCTCAAAATCTTATGACGTTTCATAGCATCAAAGTCTAGGTACGGCGTGGGCAGAATAGGATCATAGGGCAAAGGTGAAACACCCAGCCCTCTTGCTAAGCGTGTGGCATAAATTCCACCATAAAAATATCATCTGCCAGCATTGTGTTGTAACCTACATGCAACAATCGCTCCAAGATTATAACTTCTATCACCGTTGAGAGCGGTGTGTATGAGGCTCAGATCAGGA
This sequence comes from Aegilops tauschii subsp. strangulata, assembly GCF_002575655.3. Lineage (NCBI taxonomy): Eukaryota > Viridiplantae > Streptophyta > Magnoliopsida > Poales > Poaceae > Aegilops > Aegilops tauschii. The sequence continues at coordinate 10,111,402 of NC_053039.3, forward strand.
GCACAAAGTGTACTACAATCTTGCTTGCCTAAAATACATTTTCCATTAAATAATGTGAAGTACTCAGGAAAATGAACACTCTTTATTCTACCTTGCGTCACTCCCCTAGTTTCACCATAGCAAAGACTAGTCAAAGTTATTTCAAACTCAGACCTCGGTGGCTCATCGAGCGAACCTTAGAATGGGATTTTGCAGAGGTGAGCAAACCTTTCAAGAGAAATGGTAATGGATTTTCATATAGTTTAAATGACACCCTAGACTCACAGGAAGGAATTTAAATCCTTTGACAAATGATTCAGTGAGGATGAGGTGTTGGTTGCACTTATCTGAAATGTAGGGACCGAGATTGGCATTGTGAACATATTGCTTGAATTCCTTCTTAATGCCCATGTTCACCATATAAACTTTGCGTGACCATAATCATGTTTTGGTGGTGGCACTTCGAACGGAACTTTCACTTGGTTCAACATAAGACCGACGAGTGGAGCTGCTACTAGAAGATGCCTCCGAGGACCTCCTCCTGGAAGAACTCCTTCCAAAGAAATTCATAATGTTCACGTGCAATTTTCTGAAATTTTTTGGTCACAAAAATTTGTTAACTAAACTTCATAAGAATGATAGCAACTACTCATAGGGATGTATAGAGGCCATAGCAAGCATTCAAACTACTTGGAACTCTAAGAATTCAACATGCAAGCTCATCTACAGCAGCACCAAGAGTAGATAATTATTCCAAATATAAACCACTAAAACAAAAACTAATTGGACACATGGAGGAGTCACATACCAAGCAACAAATCCCGAAACAGTTTTGGAAACGGAGCTTCGAGTAAAGAGATCGAAATCCGCTGTTTCGGGAGCAAGAACACAAGAGAGATAGCAATGGTGATTTTTTTCTGGGTGAATGGGAGTAATGTGGGAAGAAGAAGTAAGTGAGGGGGCCCACGTGGGGACCAGAACTCACCAGGGCGCGCCTGCGGGTCCTGGCGTGCCCAGGTGGGTTGCGCCCACCTGGTGCACCTCCCTCTGATATTATTTGCACCAGAAATTCAGAAATATCCAGAAAAAATTGTGTTAAATTTTCAGGGCATTCCGAGAACTTTTATTTTTTGGTCATTTTTTATTGCACGGAAAAATCAGAAAATAGATAAAGCATGTCAGTTTATTTTATTTAACTAAGAAAAGAAGAAAACAAAAGGTAGGGTCAGAAGGTAGTGCTTACTAAATTCATCAATTTCATACCTCTCAAAAATGATCCATTAATAAGGTTGATCAAGTCTTATTAACAACCACTTTCGATTAGCATGAAACCGAAGAACTTCTGTAAATCACTAAGTTACCTCAATGGGGATATGAATGTCCCCAACAATAAGAATTTCAAATTTCTTTTTAACAGTAGGTAGAGGTAGTTGAAAACTTCCAATAGTGATTGTAGGAGATTTTTCAATAACATTAATACCATTCACTTGGAATTGTTTCTTTGGAAAGTGCACAGTATGCTCATTAACATTGATATGAAAAGTGACCTGGCTTTTATTGCAATCAATAACAGCCCATGTAGTATTCAAGAAGGGTCTACCAAGGATAATCGACATGTTGTCGTCCTCGGGCATCTCAAGTATAACAAAGTGAGTCAAAATAGTAACATTAGCAACAACAATGTGCACATCCTCACAAATACCGATAGGTATGGTAGTTGATTTGTCAGCCATTTGCGAAGATATTTCAGTAAGTGTGAGTTTATTCAAATCAAGTCTTTTATATAAAGAGAAAGGCATAACACTAACACTAGCTCCTAAATCACATAAAGCAGTTTTCACATAATTTCTTTTAATGGAGCAAGGTATAGTTGGTATTCCTGGATCTCCAAGTTTTTTAGGTACTCCATCTTTAAAAGTATAATTAACAAGCATAGTGGAGATTTCAGCTTCCGGTATTTTTCTCTTATTGGTAATGATGTCTTTCATGTACTTTGCACAAGGAGGAATTTTTAAGATATCAGTCAAGCGAGTTCGCAAAAAGACTGGCCTCAACATTTCAGCAAAGCGTTCAAATTCTTCATCATCTTTCTTTTTAGTCGACTTAGGTGGAAAGGGCATAGGCTTTTGAACCCATGGTTCTCTTTCCTTACCATGTTTTCTAGCAACAAAGTCTCTTTTATCATATCTTTTATTCTTGGGTTGTGGGTTATCAAGATCAACTACCGGTTCTATCTCAACATCATTATCTGGTTCTTTATCATTTGTTTGAGTGTCTTCATGAACCTCATCATTATATTTTTCATTATCAGAAGGTGAGTGTTCATTACCAGATTGAGTTTCAACATCAGAGATAGAAACTTCATTGTCATTATCAGGAGGTTTTTCTATTTCAGGTTCACTAGAGGCAGGCAAAGTCCTATTTTTCTTCTTCTTCTTTTTATTTTTAGAAGGACTAGGTGCATCAGTGTTAATTCTTTGAGAGTCTTGTTCAATTCTCTTAGGGTGTCCCTCAGGATAAAGTGGTTCCTGAGTCATTTTACCTCCTCTAGTTGCTACTCTAACATCAAAGTCATTTATATTATTGTTCATTTCATCAAGTAACTCCCTTTGAGATTATGCAACTTGTTCTAATTGAGTTTGAACCATAGAGGCATGGTTTCCTACACCTCTAACATCATTTGAGATTCTAAATAACAAGTCACTTAAGCGGGCAATCATATCAGAGTTGTATTTCAATTGTTTCATAACATTTGCATTGAAGTGATCTTGCTTTATAATGTAATTATTAAACTCATAAAGGCATTGACTAGGATGTTTATTACGAGGATCATCACCATTATTGAATTTCATTAAAGATTTCACCTCTACCACCTTAGGTGGTGGTGGTGCTTCAAGCCCATGTATTTCTTCAACAGGTGGTAAATTTTTAACATCCTCGGCTTTAATACCTTTTTCCTTCATAGATTACTTTGCCTCTTGCATATCTTCGGGACTGACATATAAGATACCCCTCTTCTTCGGAGTGGGTTTAATAGGTGTTTCATGAGGAGTCCAATCATCATAATTTTTCATTATGTTATTCAATAATTCTTCAGCTTGCCCAATAGTTCGTTCCCTGAAAACACAACCAGCACAACTATCTAGGAAATCCCTAGAAGCATCAGTTAGTCCATTATAGAAGATATCAAGTATTTCATTTTTCTTAAGAGGATGATCAGGCAAAGCATTAAGAAATTGGAGAAGCCTCCCCCAAGCTTGTGGGAGACTCTCTTCTTCATTTCGCACAAAGTTAAATATTTCCTGCAAGGCAGCTTGTTTCTTACGAGCAGGGAAATATTTTTTAGAGAAGTAATAAATCATATCCTAGGGACTATGCACACAACTAGGAGCAAGAGTATTGTACCAAGCTTTAGCATCACCATTTAATGAGAACAGAAATAACTTGAGAATATAATAATAGCGAATCTTCTCATCATGAGCAAAAAGGGTGGCTATATCATTAAACTTAGTAAGATGTGCCACAATAGTTTCAGTTTCATAACCATGGGAAGGATCAGATTCAACCAAAGTGATTAACTCTGGGTCAACAGAGAGTTCATAATCCTTATCATCAATAAATATAGGTGAAGTAGCAAACTCAGGATCACATTTTATTTTAGCATTCGGAGATCTTTCTTTATACTTGCATAATAATTTCTCTAGATCATTTCTATCCTTACAAGCAAGAATATCTCTAGTTGCCTCCTCACTCATAGTATAACCTTCCGGTACCTTTGGCAATTCATATAGGAGGACTAGTTCTAGTAGGTGTTTCAAGATTTTCAGTTTCAAGTTCATCATCAGATTCGACAATATCATGCTGTCTTACTCTAGCAATTTGTTCATCAAGAAATTCACCTAATGGCACACCATCATCAAGCAAGGTACTAGCATCATCGTAAGTACCATTCATAGCAGAAGTAGCATCATCAACAACTTGCGAGATATCAGAATTAATAGCATGTGGTGGTGTTGCAAGTTTACTTATAATAGAAGGTGAATCTAAAGAGGAGCTGGATGGCAGTTCCTTACCTCCCCTCGTCTTTGAGGGAAAAATCTTAGTCTTAGCATCCTTCAGATTCTTCATAGTGATAATTTGATAATTATCCCAAGTGACTCAACAAATATTGCTATGATTCCCGGCAACGGCGCCAGGAAAAGGTCTTGATAACCAACAAGTATAGGGGATCGCAATAGTTCTCGAGGGTAGAGTATTCAACCCAAATTTATAGATTCGACACAAGGGGGGCCAAAGAATATTTGCAAGTATTAGCAGCTGAGTTGTCAATTCAACCACACCTGGAGATTAATTATCTGCAGCAAAGTGATCAGTAGCAAGTGGTATGATAATTTTGATAATAATGGTAGCAGCAACAGTAACGGTAATAATGATAATAGTGATTTTGTAGCAGTAACAATAGCAGTAGCAGCAGTAGTAACTTAGCAATAAAAATATAAGGTAAATTCATAGGCATTGGATCGGTGACTCGTTGGATGATATTCATCATGAGACAGTTATAACCTAGGGCGATACGACACTAGCACTAGTTCATAAATATAATGTAGGCATGTATTCCGTAAATAATCATACGTCCTTATGGAAAGAACTTGCATGACATCTTTTGTCCTACCCTCCCGTGCCAGCGGGGTCCTATTGGAAACTAAGGGATATTAAGGCCTCCTTTTAATACAGAATCGAAAAAAAGCATTAACACACGGTGAATACATGAACTCCTCAAACTACGGTCATCACCGGGAGTGGTCCCGGCTATTCTCACTCCGGGGTTGCCGGATCATAACACGTAGTAGGTGACTATAATTTGCAAGATCGGATCTAGGACACGGATATAATGGTGATAACATAAACGGTTCAGATCTGAAATCATGGCACCCGGGCCCAAAGATACAAGCATTAAGCATGGCAAAGTCATAGCAACATCAATCTCAGAACATAGTGGATACTAGGGATCAGACCCTAACAAAACTAACTCGATTACATGATGAATCTCATCCGACTCCTCACCGACCAGCGAGCCTACGAAGGAATTACTCACTCCCGGTGGGGAGCATCATCGAATTGGTTATGGAGATGTGTTGGTGATGACGAAGATTGAAGATCCCCCTCTCCGGAGCCCCAAACGAACTCCAGATCTGGCCTCCCGAGGAAGAACAGGAGACGGCGGCGGCTCCATCTTGTGAAACACGATAATTCTTTCTCCCTGATTTTTTTGGAAATATGTGATTTTATAGCGTTGGTTTCAGGGTCATCGGGGCCACCAGGTGGGGACAACCAACCTGGGCGCGCGTGGGGGGCAGGCGCGCCCTGGTGGGTTGTGCCCAGCCAGGTGCCCCCCTCAGGTGGCTCTTGGCTCTAGAAATTCTCTTTATTAATATAAAAAACCCTCGCAAAGTTTCGTTCCATTTCGAGAACTTTTATTTCTGCACAAAAACAACACCATGGTAGTTCTGCTGAAAATAGCGTCAGTCTGGGTTAGTTTCATTCAAATCATGCAAATTAGAGTCCAAAAAAGAGGAAAAGCGTTAGGAAAAGTAGATACGTGATGTCTACTACGCAACTTTATTCTTGTAGACACGTGTTGGGCCTCCAAGCGCATAGTTTTGTAGGACAGTAGCAATTTTCAAGTGGATGACCTAAGTTTTATCGATCCGTGGGAGGCGTAGGATGATGATAGTCTCTCTCAAGCAACCCTGCAACCAAATACACGAAATCTCTTGTGTCCCCAACACACCCAATACAATGGCAAATTGTATAGGTGCACTAGTTTGGCGAAGAGATGGTGATAAAAGTGTAATATGGATGGTAGAAATATATTTTTATAATCTGAATAAATAAAAACATCAAGGTAGCAAATAGTAAACGGGCACAAAAACGGTATTGCAATGCTTGAAAATGAGGCCTACGGTCTGTACTTTCGCTAGTGCAATCTCTCAACAGTGCTAATATAATTGGATCATCTAACCATCCCTCAAAGTGCGATGAAGAATCACTCCAAGGTTCCTATCTAGCGGAGAACATAAGAATAAATTGTTTGTAGGGTACGAAACCACCTCAAAGCTATTCTTTCTATTCGATCTATTCAAGAGTTCGTAGTAAAATAACACAAAGCTATTTGTTTCGTCCGATCTATCCTAGAGTTCGTACTAAAATAACACCAAAGCAAATTCATATTCATAATACTCAATCGAACACAAAGTACTTCAAAGAGTGCCCCAAGATTTCTACCGGAGAAACAAAGACAAGAACGTGCATCAACCCCTATGCATAGTTTACCCCAATGTCACCTCGGGAATCCGCGAGTGTAGTGCCAAAACATATATCAAGTGAATCAATATGATACCCCATTGTCACCACGAGTATTCAATTGCAAGACATATATCAAGTGCTCTCAAATCCATAAAAGTATTCAATCCGATAAGAAAGAAATCTCAAAGGGAAAAACTCAATTCATCACAACAAGATAGAGAGGGGAAAACACAATATGATCCGACTATATTAACAAAGCCAGCGATACATCAAGATCGTGACAACTTAAGAACACGAGAGAGAGAGAGAGAGAGATTAAACACATAGCTACTGGTACAAACCCTCAGCCCCGAGGGTGGACTACTCCCTCCTCATCGTGGTGGCCGCCAGGATGATGAAGATGGCCACCGGTGACGATTCCCCCCTCCGGCAGGGTGCCAGAACGGGGTCTAGATTAGATCTTGTGGATACAGAGGCCTTGCAGCGGCGGAACTTCTAATCTAGGGCTACCCCGAAGGGTTTTGGAATATTTGAGAATTTATAGGGTGAAGAGGCGGTTCAGGGGTCACCCGAGGTGGCCCAACCCACCTGGGCGCGCCTGGCCCCCAGGTGCGCCATGGTGGGTGCTGCCTCCCTCAAGGCACCCCCGAGGTGCTTCCTTGGCCCACTGGATGTCTTCTGGTCCATAAAAAATCCACAAGAAGTTTTGCTGTGTTTGGACTCCGTTTGATATTGAGTTCCTGCGATGTAGAAAACAAGCAAAAAACAGTAACTGGCACTGGGCAGTGGGTCAATAGGTTAGTCCTAAAAAATGATATAAAATTGCTACAAAATTATTGTAAAACATCCAAGAATGATAATATAATGGCATGAATACTTCATAAATTATAGATACGTTGGAGACGTATCAGCATCCCCAAGCTTAATTCCTACTCGTCCTCGAGTAGGTAAATGATAAAAGAAATAATTTATGAAGTATGAATGCTAGCAAAGTGCATAAGTTTGATCAATGATAATTTCAATCACTTTTCCTAGCATCATAACAACTATTCTTTCTTATAAAACTTCTCATGTTATAGTAGCAACCAATTCACATGTTACGGTTCAAACAATGAATTCTCCTGAAACTCAACAACCTATGTTCTCAGTCAGCAAGAAGTTGCAATTCAACTTATTCAACAGAGTCTAAGTAAGAGCTCCACATACTCAACCATCATATAGTCTTGTATGATTGCTAACACTCACCGCGTACACATGAACAAAACGTTTCAACCGGACACATAGAAAGATAGGGGCTTATCATTTCGCCTCCCAACGTATTCACCTCAAGGGTGATGTCAACAATAATAACTCATGCTACCCATATCCAACTGGATATATGTGCCTAGATCTTTCCTCACCACATGATGCTTGCCAAAAGAGAAAAATAAAAAGGAATAGAGAGAAAAACTTTGACTCTTTGCATAAAAGTAAACACTAAAAAGTAAAAGATAGGCCCTTCGCAGAGGGAAGCAGAGGTTGCCATGCGCTTATTTGTTTGAATGCTCAACCCCTTAGTGCAAAAGAACGTCGCGTTATATTTCCCCTTATGATAGCAACCTTTATTATGCAGTCTGTCGCTTTTATTCTTTTCCATCACAAGTTCGTACAACGCTAAATTTTCTCTTACACTAAATGATCTAACACTTTTAGAAGGAATTTTTATTGCCTTATTGCACCAATGACAACTTACTTGAAGGATCTTGCTCAATACTTAGGTAGGTATGGTGGACTCTCAAAACAAGATTTAGGTTTAAGGGTTTTTGGATGCACAAGTAGTATCTCTACTTGGTGCTGAATTTTTGGCTAGCAAATATAGGGGGCAAGCACCACATGTTGAAGGATCTATGACAATATAACTTCTATGTGAATATGAACAAACATAAATCATTACGTTGTCTTCCTTGTCCAACGTCAACAATTTTGGCATATAATATTTTGATGGGGGCTCACAATCACAAAAGATTTCCACGATAGTGTATTTGCATGTGAAAGTTCTCTTCCTTATACTAATTATTCGTGAATTGCTTGTATGACCAATATTGTGATTGTCAAGCTCCCAAAGCTTTCACTTTCTAAACCCAATGTGAAGCCACTACTAGGCATGATATGAACATGTAATTTCAACTTCATGACATTCAATTTATTCAACAATTTACTCATAGGATATAAGTGAATCACAAGAGTAAATGCCATGGAAAAGAGCTTCGTTGACGGGATGTGAATGCCGCTTACCTAGCCTCCCTGGCAACTATTTGAGGACTCTATTTTATTAAAAAACTTCAGGTCTAATTATTTTATTTAAACAGCAAGCAAAATGAAAATAAAATGACATTCTAAGAATAGCACAACTCATGTGACGAAGCAAAAACTTAGGCTCAACCGATACAAACCGATAATTGTTGAAGAAGAAAGGTGGGATGCCTACCGGGGCATCCCCAAGCTTAGATGCTTGAGACTTCTTGGAATATTAGCTTGGGATGCCATCCCCAAGATTGAGCTTTTGTGTCTCCTTAATTCCTCTTATATCACGGTTTCCCTAAATCTCAAAAACTTCATCCACACAAAACTCAACAAGAACTCGTGAGATAAGTTAGTATAAACCAATGCAATAACCTTATCATTCTCTACTGTAGAAAATCACTAAAGTTATTATTCAAAATTTCATACTAAATGCCTCTGCATATTTAATAGTCCTATCCTCAAATAGGATCATCAAACAAGCAAACATATGCAAACAATGCAACCATAACAGCAATCTGCCAAAACAGTACAGTCAGTAAAGAATGCAAGATTCGTCATACTTCCCTAACCCCAAAAATTCTTAAAAAACTACTAAATTTATAAAATTTATCAGATCTTATTTTGCAAAAAAGTTCAGCATTTTATCACATTCTGACTTTTCTAGGGAATTTTTGCAACAGCGATAAACTTTCTGTTTTGAAACAGCCACATGTAAACTTGCAAAATAAGAATGGCAAAGGCTAGCATTGCCACTTTTATTGAAATAAAAGATGCAACAGATTATTATAAATAACATCAAGAAAATCCTACCAAAATAAAATGACACTCCAAGTAAAACTCATATCATGTAACGAATGAAAACATAGCTCCAAGTGAGGTTACCGATAATGTTGGAGATGAAAGAGGGGATGCCCCGGAGGGCATCCCCAAGCTTAGTTGCCTGGATCTTCCTTGAATATTACCTTGGGGATGCCTTGGGAATCTCCAATATTAGGGTCTTGTCACTCCTTATTCTCCTCATATCGATATCTGACTCAAAACTTGAAAACTTCAATCACACAAAACTTAACGGAACTTTGTGAGGTAGGTTAGTATGATAAAGAGCAAAGCATTTCACTTTGGTACTGTCAAAGACAAGATTCATAATTGTTTCCACACAATTCCTACTATAGCATATCATTTCCACAATTTATATTGAGCAATATAATCCATAGAAACAAGGAAACAAGCAAACTATGCATTGAAAACAGAATCTGTCAAAAACAGAACACTCTGTAGTAATCTCTACTCAAACCATACTTCTCCTACTCCAAAAATTATGACAAAAATTGGAACACGTGAGAAATTTGTACATTAATCTTCTTCAAAAAGAATCAACTCAAAATCACTCCTCTGTTAAAAATGAGAGTTATTTTCGTGAGCGCAAAAGTTTCTGTTTTTCAGCAAGATCAAATCAACTATCACCCAACATGATCCCAAAGGATTTACTTGGCACTTTATTGAAACAAAGACAATAAAACATGATTACTATGGTAGCATAATCATGTGAACACACAAAAACAGTAGGTAAAAGTGTTGGGTTGTCTCCCAACAAGCGCTTTTCTTTAATGCCTTTAGCTAGGCATGATGAGTTCAATGATGCTCGCATAAAAGATAAGAATTGAAATATAAAGAGAGCATCATGAAGCATATGACCATCACATTTAAGTCTGACCCACTTCCTGTGCATTGGGATTTTGTGAGCAAATAACTTTTGGGAGCAAGAATAAACTAGCATAGGAAGGCAAAACAAGTGCAACTTCAAAACTTGATATTGTTGCAACACCTACAAGCATATGTTCCTCTCTTATAGTAATTTTCAGTAGCATCATGAATGAATTAAAAAATATAGCCATCACATAAAGCATTATTTTCATGATCCACAAGCATAGAAATTTTACTACTCTCCACATAAGCAAATTTATTCTTATGAATAGTATTGGGAGTAAACTCAACAAAATAACTATCATGGGATTGAAAATTAAAATAATGATGACAAGTTTCATGGTTATCATTATTCTTTATAGCATACATGTCATCACCATAATCATCGTAGATAGCAACTTTGTTCTCATAATAAATTGGAACCTCTTCCAAAATAGTGGAATCATCACTAAATAAAGTCATGACCTCTCCAAATCCACTTTCATCAATATAATCATCATAAATAGGAGGCATGCTACCATTATACCAAATTTGCACATCAAAGCTTGGGGGACTAAAAATATCATATTCATGAAACATAGCATCCCCAAGCTTATGGCTTTGCATATCGTTAGCATCATGGATATTCAAAGAATTCATACCAATAATATTGCAATCATGCTCATCATTCAAATATTTTGTGCCAAACATTTTATTGACTTCTTCTACTAACAATTGAGCACAATTTTCCGATCCATCGTTTTCAAGAAAGATATTATAAAGATGATCAATAATATGATGCAACCTCAATTCCATTTTTTGTAGTTTTCTTTTATAAACCAAACTAGTGATAAAACAAGAAACTAAAAGATTCGATTGCAAGATCTAAAGATATACCTTCAAGCACTCACCTCCCCGGCAACGGCACCAGAAAAGAGCTTGATGTCTACTACGCAACTTTATTCTTATAGACACGTGTTGGGCCTCCAAGCACAGAGTTTTGTAGGACAGTAGCAATTTTCCCTCAAGTGGATGACCTAAGGTTTATCAATCTGTGGGAGGCGTAGGATGAAGATAGTCTCTCTCAAGCAACCCTGCAACCAAATACACGAAATATCTTGTGTCCCCAACACACCCAATACAATGGCAAATTGTATAGGTGCACTAGTTCGGCGAAGAGATGGTGATAAAAGTGTAATATGGATGGTAGAAATATATTTTTATAATCTGAATAAATAAAAACAGCAAGGTAGCAAATAGTAAACGGGCAAAAAAACGGTATTGCAATGCTTGAAAATGAGGCCTAGGGTCCGTACTTTCGCTAGTGCAATCTCTCAACAGTGCTAATATAATTGGATCATATAACCATCCCTCAAAGTGTGATGAAGAATCACTCCAAAGTTCCTATCTAGCAGAGAACATAAGATTAATTGTTTGTAGGGTACGAAACCACCTCAAAGCTATTCTTTCCGTTCGATCTATTCAAGAGTTCGTAGTAAAATAATACAAAGCTATTCTTTCCATTCGATCTATCCTAGAGTTTTACTATAATAACACCAAAGCAAATTCATATTCATAATACTCAATCTGACACATAGTAGTTCAAAGAGTGCCCCAAGATTTCTACCGGAGAAACAAAGACAAGAACGTGTATAAACCCCTATGCATAGATTACCCCAATGTCACCTCGGGAATCCTCGAGTTGAGTGCCAAAACATATATCAAGTAAATCAATACGATACCCCATTGTCACCACGAGTATTCAATTGCAAGACATATAGCAAGTGTTCTCAAATCCATAAAAGTATTCAATCCGATAACAATGAAATCTCAAAGGGAAAAACTCAATTCATCACAACAAGATAGAGAGGGGAAAACACCATATGATCCGACTATATTAACAAAGCCCGCGATACATCAAAATCATGACATCTCAAGAACACGAGAGAGAGAGAGAGATTAAACACATATCTACTGGTACAAACCCTCAGTCCCGAGGGTGGACTACTCCCTCCTCGTCGTGGTGGCCGCTGGGATGATGAAGATGGCCACCGATGATGATTCCCCCCCTCCGGCAGGGTGCTGGAACGGGGTCTAGATTGGATCTCGTGGATACAAAGGCCTTGCGGTGGCGGAACTTCTGATCCAGGGCTACCCCGAAGGGTTTTGGAATATTCGAGAATTTATAGGGCGAAGAGGCGGTTCAGGGGGCACCAAGGTGGGCACAACCCACTTGGGCGGGCCTAGGCCCCCAGGCGTGCCTTGGTGGGTGCTGCCCCCCTCGAGGCACCCCCCAGGTGCTTCCTTGGCCCACTAGATGTCTTCTGGTCCATAAAAAATCCACAAGAATTTTCGCGGTGTTTGGACTCCGTTTGATATTGATTTCCTGCGATGTAAAAAAATAAGCAAAAAACAACAACTGGCACTGGGCACTGGGTCAATAGGTTAGTCCCAAAAAATGTTATAAAGTTGCTACAAAATGATTGTAAAACATCCAAGAATGATAATATAATGGCATGGATACTTCATAAATTATAGATACGTTGGAGACGTATCAATACGTTGGAGACGTATTAATACGTTGAAGACGTATCATACTCAAACATCAACAAGAACTTTGGTAGCATAATGCTAAATGTTTCTTGATCAATTATCCAAACACCATTGTATGGGTAATATCATCAGTTTGCTCGCCCCTTTCCCTAGATGGTTATCTAATTGAAGTCCTGTCATGATTATTTCGCCCTGCTTTCTCTTTGGAAGGAGATACACCTAATACTCGTGTATACATGTTTTCCTTTCCATTGTTCTATTTAAATCTGATAATCACTCTTCCTTTGCATTGGTTTGTTTAACCCTTCTTGTGATTTATATGATATAAGCAGTAATAAATCACTGCTTAAGTAAGCACCTTGTTGTACATCTCTATCAGTAAGACCCTGTTACTATTGTTGATGACATCCCGTAACCACCGATGGACGAGAACTTTGCCCATTGGTCTGCCTCGTTCAACGAATAGGAAAATTGTTCTCTTCATCCCTTGCCCTTGGTACCGACGTTGTTGCTGCTACGTCTCTGTCGTATCTACTTTTCCAAACGCTTTCCTCTTGTTTTGGACTCTAATTTGCATGATTTGAATGAAACTAACCCAGATTGACGCTGTTTTCAGCAAAACTACCATGGTGTTGTTTTTGTGCAGAAATAAAAGTTCTCGGAATGGAACGAAACTTTGCGAGGATTTTTTATACAATAAAGAGAATTTCTGGAGCCAAGAACCACCAGAGGGGGCACCTGGGTGGGCACAACCCACCAGGGCACGCCACCCCCTCCACGCGCGCCCAGGTGGGTTGTCCCCACCTGGTGGCCCCGCAGACCCTGAAACCAACACTAAAAAAATACACTTCCGTGATGATACGTGTTTGTCATAGTAGGTCACGTTTTCTGTCATGTATGTACATCCATGATGATTTTATGACAGAATCAAGATAGTCATACCTGTGCTGTTGTAGAAGTGTTCCATGACATTACCAAAATTATCATCATGGAAGTGTCCACTTCCATGACGATAAATCGCGCGTCACGGAAGTGCTTTCGTCAAGGGTGACCGACACGTGGCATCCACCGTAACGGAACGCCGTAAAGCTATCTGGTCCGGTTTTGGATCCGATAACCCGTTAACAGCCCGAACCAATGGGGATTTTCCACGTGTAAAATCATCATTGGCTGGAGGAAACACGTGTCAGCTCCGCATTGGCACAGGTGTCACTCATCCAATGGGCGAGACACGCCTATGATATGTTGACACGTCGACTGGCCCAAAAGTGGCCCATAAAGTTTAAATGGGCCGGCCCAACTAAAGGCCCACAAGATTTTGCGGACCATAATGGGCCAGCCCAGCTAAAGGCCCACGAGATTTTGCGAACCATAATGGGCCGGCCCGGCTAAAGGCCCACAAGATTTTGCGGGCCATAATGGGCCGGCCCAGCTAAAGGCCCATGAGATTTTGCGGACCATAATGGCCCGGCCCAGCTAAAGGCCCACAATATTTTGCAGACCATACTGGGCCGGCCCAGCTAAAGGCCCACGAGATTTCGCTGACCATAATGGGCCGGCCCAGCTGAAGGCCCACAAGATTTTGAAGACACTAGTGGGACGACCCATTAACAGGCTACCATTTTTTGGGCCAAATGCCGGCCCATATTTGATCCGGTCCATTAACAACCTGCCACGTTCCGGGCCTAATAAAGGCCCATATGAGATCCGGCTTGTTAAGAGCCTACCACGTTCTGGGCCAAATTACGACCCAGATCAGGTCCGGCCCTTTAAGAGGCTTTGGGCTAAATTATGGCCCATATCAGATTCGGCCCATCAATTGGACACTATGCTTTTGGGCCCACTTGCTAAAGGCCCATTTAGTAATTCGGTCTGATATTAGTTTCGGCCTGTTAAAGGCCCGTTTAACATTTCGGCCCTATATTTATTTTGGCCTGTTAAAAGCCCGTCATATAGTTGGGCCTAACTACGGCCCGGTTTGCATCCGGCCTGCTCACAGCCGATAATCTGATTGGGCCAAACAAGGATATAGACAATTTTGGCCTATTAAAAGCCCGTGATGTGATTGGCACAATCATGGTCCGGGGTCTATTTCGGCCTGCTGCCGGCCCGTGAGTTGGTCGGCACGTTTCAGGCCCAACCTACTTTTCAGCCTCCTAAAAGCCCATTGAGTTTTCTTGCGAAAATAGGGCCGACAGTTTACTCGTCCTATTAAAGGCCCGAATCTACTAGTGGGCTAGTTTACATTTAGGCCTGTTAACGGACCAAGATGACGGGGTCCATGATGCAGATCATACATAGTGATTTGCATGACGGTCCGATTATGTACCGTAATTTTACGGTTTGGCCGGTTTACTGCGAAGACAGGATATATATACATTAAAATAACTGCAGCATCGTGAATAAGAAAAAACCTAGACTATACAATAAAGAAATTACGGCATATTACATCCACTGGGCATCAAAGTTCGCCACTATGATAATAAAGCACAAGCAGACATCAGATTACATACATTGGGCATCAAAGATCGCCACCAGTGCAAATAAACACGCCGAGAAAATAATATACAAAACCAATAGCACTTCAATAGAATTCAAGAAAGGTTAGCCTTGCTCGGGAGCTGCAGCGCAAGCAGCTGAGCAAGCTGATGACATTGCGCTTGTTTGACACTTATATTCTCCTCACTCCGAAGATAAACAAGCAGACAGATGAAAGGTTTTGCACATATAAGTGTCAGTGCTGATAATTCATCACATTTCTTACTGACGAATAAAGTGACACAGTTTAAAATAGCATTAACACAATATGGTATTGTTCAGGTCAAGACATGGTAGGAAATGACATTGTGAAGGAGTTGGCAGCTTCACGACACCACTGGATTACAAATCAAGAACTCATAAGTATCAATGGTTAGTGTGCTGTCAATTTATCCCATTTCAGATTGGCAAATAAATAGACGGTTTAAATAATAGTAGAATGATATGACATTGTACATAGTTAAACATTGCAGAATATGACATTGTGCTGTAGTGGGTAGGTTCACCACACCACTGGATTATCGATCAAGAACAGAAGCACACATGCAGTGCAAAAGAAGATCACTTGCTTTGTATAGTTTAATTTACATGGTATGAAGAAGGAACTTGGTTGTACAACCGAAAACTTAAATTGAGAAGGACAAACTTTTGTTTATGAACTACATAATAAACTTTAAACATGCAATTTGATGCAAACACCAAAAATAAACAGCTGTTGCAGTCATGCCTAACCAAATATACACAAAAAAGTTTGAAGGCTTGAGAAGGACAAACTTACATTATTGGTGAAGACAGGCTGTATAAAGCCCTTGTCCATGCTGATGGGGGGGGGGCAATTCAAGAAGTTTACCACAAAATCTTCTTCATAAGCATTGCCTTTATTCTACATTTTGTTAAGAGTAAATATAGATGTGATAATATAAGAAAAAATGGAGAATATTTAAGATAAGATGAAGAGTGATGCTACATAACCAAGTAGCTATAAATGTAAGTACAACGATACAGGCAAAAGGTACAGCCAAGAGCAATGCAGAGCTAAACTTCTTCAGTACCATCGGTCTTATCCAACCTTATGGTAAGAGTAAATATAGATCTGATGTGTAGAAAATGGAGGGCAATGGAAAATAAGCTGCAGAGTGATGGTACATGAACAACTACCTGTCAATATAAGTACACAGATAAAGGGCAGCAGGTACTTACAAGAACAATGCAGAGCTAAAAATTTTCATTGGCATTGGATATATTCTACACTAATGTAACCATTCATACAGATCAGATAATTTGGAGCGAACAATTGATAAGCAAGCTATCATGCATACTGCTGCCACATAATGAACCAGGTATGTATGCAAGTACAGTGATACAGGACAACATGTACTAACAAGAGCAAAGTAGCGGGCAGCATATTTGCAATATCCTGTCGTTCTTTTCAAACCGGAATTCTTCTTCGAGAAAATTTCCTGCAAAAAAGAACCGTAAGGCACATCCGGAAAAGTAGAAGTTCAAATTGTCATGTGATTTCATAGACAGTACCTCATCCTGGGAACGAGACCAGTGCATAACAAGGTTTTTCCATTCAATGTCTTCTAAATTTAGCACAGGAGACTTCACCGGAAATTCGTTTATAGACTTTCCATCAAAGTGTGATTTCCTCAGGTAACACCGATACTGCTGCAATGCTTCCTTGAAAAGCGCAAGCAAGCTTTGCTCGTCATGACTATCCAGATTGACCCTCGCCTACTTACAACAATGTAATGTAAATCATTGATGTGTTCAATCAGCAGAAAACAGGAAAATAATCACCATGAATAATAGCACTTACACGTAAGTGGGACAGGAAGATGTGAAAATGGTGTTTGTCTTCACTATAATCTTCCCATGATGGGAATATATGCACGTAGTCCCTAACAACATTGAAAGCATTGTCTTTTAAACTGGGAATAACTGGAATGGGGTTCCAATCTACAGGAATTGGCCGTCTCTGCAGTTGGGACAGGTCTTCAGCCTGTGGAATTGCTGTACTTTTTACTGGAGTGGGACTTTTTTGTGGTACGGCTGGTGCTATGGCAACTGAAATTGGCATACCTTTTGCTGGAGTGCAGGTCCTGTGTGGTGGGGCTAGTGGTGTGGCCAGTGAAGTATGGGTACAGTCTGCTGGAGTCGGTCCTACATTTTGTGTCACTGGTTGTACAACCAATATAAGTGGGGTGATGTCTGATTTCTCCGGCACCACCACGTTTTTCAAGGACTTTGCTGGTGCTCCTTCAGGTTCGGCAATCACCCTCTTCCTTTTTGAAGTCTGATGCACAAGAACATCATTTGAGTGGAAAAACATGGTATGATGACAGATGGAATATATATTGATAATGGATGGGCATGGCATCTCGACATATATGATGAGTAAACTAAGCAGATGGCGGTGCAATAAAGTAGAAGAAATGCAAGACAACATATGCAAGATACGCGCAATCAATAAAACCTTGCCAAATTAGAACAGGCACCTTGATGGGTAAACAGGACATGCCATCTGCCTTTGACTCCTCGAGGTTAGAATAGTCATTAGGATCATATTATGAACAAGAATCAACAGTTGGGGAGCGTATGAGTTTAATTGCATCCAGAATGGCACTCAATGCCTTGGTGCCAATTTTGAAAGTCATTGCAGTGTTTAGCTTCAAGAGTGGACTGCTGCTAGTGCGACACAAAGCAGCTACACAGATCATAGTGTAGATATAATGAGAAAACCATAAGCATCAGAGTAAAATCAGCAAAGCGGAACTTGCTGGAATATATGTGCTAGTATTGCCGGTACGGCTAGAAAGGCTTCGGATACCAGCTCTCTTCAACTGAAGGTGCGGTACTGTTAATATCAGTGTAACTCTCAAAGGTGACATAGCTCCCGCATATCCTTGCTATTCTTATAGGATTCAAGTGGGCAGGCCACTACAAATCATATTCCTATGTTTACAAAATCCTACGAATCAAAGAGGCCCGAAGAGTTCAAAGTGTCCATCACAACCGACCTTATAGACCTCTACACTGCAAATGTCCCTGCTCATCTTCACTACAAGGAACATACTGTACTACTATCATACTCCCTCTGTTCCAAACTAAAAGTCTTTGTAGAGATTTCCACTATGATCACATACAGATGTATCCAGATACATTTTAGAGTGTAGATTCACTCATTTTGCTCCATATGTAGTCCATGGTGGAATCTATACAAAGACTTGTATTTAGGAATGGAGAGAGTACTTATTAAAGAAGAACGGAAGAGGAACATGCTAAAGAAGAGCAAGCAGATTTTGGATAATAAAATGTTCGTTGCGCAGTGCCCACACATGATGAACCAGAGCGCATTAAGAATGCAACTCCCTGTTGTCTCTCTATATGTGGTGCACGTGCTTTTCGAAAGTAAAGCAGGAATATTAGCTGACCAATTAAACGTTATCTATTTTAGTAATATCAGCATCATATCAGATTCGTATTTGAGCAACAAGTTTGGAATTATGAGTGGCACATTGTTTAGCTTGATGGATTGAGGAGCAGTGCTAAGCAGGTACGATGATGGTACTGAATATAAAGGCATGTCTGCATGAAAGTCGCGTGACTTTTGTCATTTGGGTCAGTCGACCATTTCAGGCGGTTGGATGAAGATCCTACGTCTCCTAACCCTTCTTCTTCCTCGACTCTGATTCTTCCCATACAGAACACCGCACGGGCCGCCGGCCCCCACAGCCTGTGTTCCTCCGCCACCCCACCCCCACCCCCGCCCCCACCCGCGTCGAGTTTTCTTCGTTCACGAGGCCCCACCACCGCCCCCACAACCACCGTCCCCACCCGAGCCCCTTCCTTCGCACCGGCGAACTCCGGCGAGCTCTGAAAAATCGACTGACCCAATTTTAAAATTTAGTCTACTGTGATTTAACTAGTGTGGAATATAAAAGGGGAAAACCATAAGCATTGCGACTATAGTGTTGAGCGTGCCAAGGCGGATCTGAAGGTGCAAACCGGACAAAGGCAACTTCGCAACCAATGTTTGATTTCAACTAGCAAGTAAGTGATGGACAAGAAATCAGAGTAAAGCAGTGGCGATCTATTTTCTTGCTGCGACAAATAAGTTGAGCAGATACGAAAGAGTACCGCCTCTGGTGCGGCGCCGTGTATGCATATGCTGAGAATTTGACAGTGCTGCGGTAGCGAAGGCTGTCGGTGGCGTGGAAGCAGATCTAGGAGGGTAGACGGTGGCGGCGGGGCGCGGTGGACAAGACGGTCGTAGGTGCGGCGCCGGCAAGGTGGACGACGGCGGGGATGAAGCGAGAGGACGGGATGCAAGGATCTCGCCCCGAAGACGTGGATGAGAGAGGTCGATCTATTGTAATGGATGATGGCGTCGGGGTATCAGCTCCGGCATGGTGGAGGAGAACGGCGGTGGATGGGGTGGCGGACGGAGGAGGCTGGGGTGGATAGGGTGTTTTGGCGCCCACGGAGTACGAATGGGGAAATGGAGGGAGAGAGGAAGGGGGAGCCATGTCTTCAGGGCGCGCTTGTCTCAAATGCGAGGAAATTTACAAACTTAGCCCACGTTTCAAATTTCCTACATCACAGCAATATTAGTCGGTTGGGGATAGGAGGGTAATCTCGCATACACCGAATATTTGCCGATGAGAGTTTGTTTTTGGTGCCCACCCTGTATGAATCGGGGAGGGAGTCGATTTCGGCCGAGGAGACACTGTGTTTTGGCGCCCACCGTGTATGAATCCGGGTGAGAGGCGGTTATGTCACGTTTGAGTGAAATTACAAACCTACCCCTATCGGAACCTATAGAAATCGAGCCGATAGGTTTTGCGTGGCAGGGATAGGCAGTAATTTCCATCTCGCAGATTTTGGTTTCGGGCGGTTACTGCGACTTTCCCCGCTTCGTTCAAATTTTGCAGAGTGCACGTTTACCGTGCCAACTCAATTCGAATCTCGTTAGTATTCTATTTTTTCAGGAAGGATCCATTTTTGATTGGAATAAAATTCTATATACATCATTGTTTATATATACTTTCAAAAGCACAACAAACAATTCTGCTCCTTTATATGTATAATATGATTTACAAATACAATGATCTCAGAATCATAAGGTTGAATTCAAAAAATTAAACCAAATTATGTTCTACTAAAATGTATGGATCAGTAATATCTACATATTAAATAACATAGATGCGCGTGAATATTTGAATATCATCATCTCGAATTCAAATATTTGAATCCCTTTTATGTTGACTCCTTTCACACCCATCTCTCTCGCATGCATGTGATACGTCCATTTTGCATCATGCTTTGATATTGATATTTATTGCATTATGGGCTGTTATTACTCATTATGTCACAATACTTATGCCTTTTCTCTCTTATTTTACAAGGTTTACACGAAGTGGGAGAATGCCGGCAGCTGGAATTCTGGGCTGGAAAAGGAGCAAATATTAGAGACCTATTCTGCACAACTCCAAAAGTCCTGAAACTCCACGAAAGTTTTTTTGGAATTAATGAAAAATACTGAGCGAAGAAAATACCAGCGAGGGTGGGGGGCGCACCCTACCCCCTTGGGCGCGCCCCCTGCCTCGTGGGCCACCTGGCAGGCCTCCGGTGCCCATCTTTGGCTATATGAAGTCTTTCGGCCTGGAAAAAATCAGGAAGGAGCTTTCAGGACGAAACACCGCTGCCACAAGTCGGAACCTTGGCAGAACCAATCTAGGGCTCCGGCGGAGCTGTTCTGCCAGGGAAACATCCCTCCGGGAGGGGGAAATCGTCACCATCGTCATCACCATCGATCCTCTCATCGGGAGGGGGTCAATCTCCATCAACATCTTCACCAGCACCATCTCCTCTCAAACCCTAGTTCATCTCTTGTATCCGATCTTTGTCTCAAAGCCTCAGATTGGTACCTGTGGGTTCCTAGTAGTGTTGATTACTCCTTGTAGTTGATGCTAGTTGGTTTATTCGATGGAAGATCATATGTTCAGATCCTATATGCATATTAATGCCCCTCTGATTATGAAC
This sequence comes from Aegilops tauschii subsp. strangulata, assembly GCF_002575655.3. NCBI lineage: Eukaryota > Viridiplantae > Streptophyta > Magnoliopsida > Poales > Poaceae > Aegilops > Aegilops tauschii. The sequence goes on from NC_053039.3 coordinate 10,132,792, forward strand.
ATGAATATGATTTGTGAGTAGTTATGTTTGTTCCTGAGGACATGGGAGAAGTCTTGCTATAAGTAGTCATGTGAATTTGGTATTCATTCGATATTTTGATGAGATGTATGTTGTCTTTCCTCTAGTGGTGTTATGTGAACGTCGACTACATGACACTTCACCATTGTTTGGGCCTAGAGGAAGGCATTGGGAAGTAATAAGTAGATGATGGGTTGCTAGAGTGACAGAAGCTTAAACCCTAGTTTATGCGTTGCTTCGTAAGGGGTTGATTTGGATCCATATGTTTCATGCTATGGTTAGGTTTACCTTAATTCTTCTTTCGTAGTTGCGGATGCTTGCGAGAGTAGTTAATCATAAGTGGGATGCTTGTCCAAGGAAGGGCAGCACCCAAGCACCGGTCCACCCACATATCAGATTATCAAAGTAACGAACGCGAATCATATGAGCGTGATGAAAACTAGCTTGACGATAATTCCCATGTGTCCTCGGGAGCGTTTTCCTTCATATAGGAATTTTTCCAGGCTTGTCCTTTGCTAGAAAAAGGATTGGGCCACCTTGCTGCACCTTATTTACTTTTGTTACTTGTTACCCGTTACGAATTACCTTATCACAAAACTATTTTTTACCGATAATTTCAGTGCTTACAGAGAATACCTTACTTAAAACCGCTTGTCATTTCCTTCTGCTCCTCGTTGGGTTTGACACTCTTACTTATCGAAAGGACTACGATAGATACCCTACACTTGTGGGTCATCAAGACTCTTTTCTGGCGCCGTTGCCGGGGAGTGAAGCGCCTTTGGTAAGGAAAAATTTATATAGTCTGCTGAAATTTACTGTCACCTGTTACTATGGAAAGTAATCCTTTGAGGGGTTTGTTCAGGGTATCTTCACCCCGACCCGTAGAGCAAAGAGTTGCTCCTCAACCTAATGAACCTACTGAAAATGTTTACTTTGAAATTCCTTCGGGTATGATAGAGAAACTGCTAGCTAATCCTTTTACAGGAGATGGAACATTGCATCCCGATTTGCACCTAATCTATGTGGATGAAGTTTGTGGATTCTTTAAGCTTGCAGGTATGCCCGAGGATGTTATCAAGAAGAAGGTCTTCCCTTTATCCTTGAAGGGAAAGGCATTGACATGGTTTAGGCTATGTGATGATATGGGATCATGGAGCTACAACCAATTGAAATTGGAATTTGATCAGAAGTTTTATCCTATGCATCTTGTTCATCGTGATCGTAATTATATATATAATTTTTGGCCTCGCAAAGGAGAAAGCATCACTCAAGCTTGGGGGAGGCTTAAGTCAATGTTTATTCATGCCCCAATCATGAGCTCTCAAGAGAAATTATTATTCAAAATTTTTATGCTCGGCTTTCTCTCAACAATCGCTCCATGCTCGATGCTTCTTGTACTGGCTCTTTCATGATGAAGACTATTGAATTCAAATGGGATTTATTGGAAAGAATTAAACGCAACTCGGAAGATTGGGATCTCAACGAAGGTAAGGAGTCAGGTATAACACCTAAGTTTCATTGTGTTAAATCTTTTATGGATACCGATGCTTTTCGTGAATTTAGCACTAAATATGGACTTGACTATGAGATAGTAGCTTCTTTCCGTTAATCATTTGCTACTCATGTTGACCTCCCTAAGGAGAAGTGGTTTAAATATAATCCTCCCATTCAAGTAAAAGTAGTTGCACCTATTAAAGTTGAAGAAAAGACTATCACTTATAATGATCCTATTGTTCCTACTACCTATATTGAGAAACCACCTTTCCCTGTTAGGATAAAGGATCATGCTAAAGCTTCAACTGTGGTTGGTAAGAGTAATACTAGAACACCTACACCACCTGAGCAAATTAAAGTTGAACCTAGTATTGCTATGGTTAAAGATCTCTTGGCTGATAATATTGATGGGCATGTTATTTACTTATGTGATGAAGCTGCTAGAATTGCTAGACCCGGTACTAAAAATAAACTTAGACCTATTGTAGGCATGCCTGTTATTTTTGCTAAAATAGGTGATCATTGTTATCATGGCTTATGTGATATGGGTGCTAGTGCAAGTGCAATACCTCATTCCTTATACAAAGAAATTATGCATGATATTGCACCTGCTGAGATAGAAGAAATCGATGTTACAATTAAGCTTGCCAATAGAGATACTATTTCACCAGTTGGGATTGTTAGAGATGTTGAAGTCTTGTGTGGGAAAGTTAAATATCCTACTGATTTTCTTGTTCTTGGCTCCCCACAAGATGACTTTTGTCCCATTATATTTGGTAGACCCTTCTTGAATACTGTTAGTGCTAAGATAGACTGCAAAAAGGATATTGTTACGATTGGTTTAGGGGATATGTCTCATGACTTTAATTTTGATAAATTTCGTAGACAACCCTTGCCGGGGCCCCCGGCAAGACCCTTGCAGAGAGCACCAACGGGGCCACGGCCAGGCCCACACGCACCAAGACCCCACCGCCGTTCCCATGCAGCTGCCAGCCCAGCCAGCCAGGCGGGCACCTGCGTGGCGACGTGCGGTCCCGAGGCCAACTCAGCAAGCACCTGTGTGGAGGCATGCAGATCTTCGTGAAGACGCCGTCACCGTGCCAGCTCAGCAGCCTGCCAGCCTACATGGCACTGCCCACCTCACTGGCCTGGACGCGTGTCGAAGCAGGGCGAGGCGGCAATAAAGCGAGGGGACACCTCAGGGGCACATTTAATGCGTCTTGTCCCGTAATAACAAGCGATAAGCTTGTACACTGTACCCTTTCCACCTCCTATATGCCACTCGGGCGCCTCCTTCGACTATAAAAGGAGGCCCAAGGCGTACTGGAGAGGGATTCGGCTCTTTGAGCAAGTCACGCTCGATAGCTAGCTCAAGAACACCGAAATACACACCAAAGCAGGACTAGGGTATTACGCGATCCCCGCGGCCCGAACCTGGGTAAACGACCTTTGTGCTGGCTCTTAGACCCGCTCTTCTCACAACCCCGTGCCTGTCGACTACAGTAGGGATTCCATTGATCCCATAGGTGTCGTTCTCACCGACATCTTTGGCGCGCCAGGTAGGGGGCGCAGTTGTGAAAATCTGGTCTAGCAGTTCTTCGTTGCCATGGCTCCCAAGAGGAAGACGACGACGGCAATCGGTTCATCCGGAGCCGGGCTGCCCGTACCGGTGCGGGCTAGTAGCGGGCCGGTCACGGACAGAACCCGAGGCATGACCCGCGAGCTCCACATCGCCCTGGCAGTCCAGAGCTGGCGAGCGGCGTCGTTTGTGCGCAAGACGACGGGATGCACGCCACAAATTACAGAGACGGAGTTGGGCCCCCCGCAGGCGGCGCGGGGCCCTCCAGGGACGGCGCCATGCCACCCATCGGCGGGGCGGCGACCTCCAAGACGCCTGCGCCAGCGCCCACGACGCGCTCGTCCAAGTCGTGCATGACGAGCAGTGTCACCACGCTGGTGACCCCGGGCGCCGACCTGGGAAGAGTCCAGTGCACCCTTCACAGGACGAAGGAGGTCAGCATGCACGCCGAAGTACTGGCAAAAATGGCGTACCGCCGCAGGGCCGTGATAGAGCTCCTTCTAACGTGGTTAGAAGTCAAAGCGCATCACGGTCACGCAACTCTCGCCACCACCCACGCCAGCAGAAGCTTTGGCGCGTGCGCAGCTGCTCCTTGACTTTCCTCCTGCTGCGGAGAAGTTCGTTGAGTGGAGAGCCACCGTCCAGAGCCTCGTCGGCATCGCCAACAAAGACGAGCCGCGACCAGCGAGGCCCATAGGCCGCCGCTCCATCGAGCCACCGCATGCCAGCGGTGGAAGGGCCGAGGGTGATGCAGCCACGGTGCACTCTCCTCCCCCACGCCAGCTACCGCGGGTGTCGATCCGTCGTGATGACGCTTGTGATAATATTTCCATAGCGTCGTCCGATCCACGAACCCACCGCGATCAGTGCCAAGTTCTTCGGGAGCGAGCCCTTGAGGATGCTCGAACCACCATCAAGCGCCGGCGTGATGCACGCCACCAGTCGGATAGATGGGCAGGGCCCACTATGGACCACCCGGCACCGGGAGGCTAGGGTGGCCTGCCTTATGAGGTGGGCTGCCCAGCCTTTACCCGTGAGCTGCGATAGTTCCAGTGGACCTCCCACCGCATGTTCAAGCCCGACGTTGGCGAGAAGTACAATGGCAAGACTCACCCGTCAGAGTTCCTCAGCATCTACACCATCGCGATGCAAGCTGCTGGAGCCCACGACGACAAGGTGCTTGCCAATTATTTCCCATTGGCGCTTAAGCCCAACGTCATGTCGTGGTTGATGCACTTGCCGGCGGACTCCATTTCCTCCTAGTCGGACCTGTGTCATGAGTTTGTTGGCGCCTTCACTGGAGGCCATCAAGCACATGGCTAGGCAAGCGATCTGCATATCATCCCCCAGAAGGAGGGCGAAAACCTGCGCAAGTACATCCAGAGGTTCAGCCGGGTGCAGTACAACATCCCAGACGTTCGTCCCGCCGGTGTGATCAGCGCATTCCATCAGAATGTGCGTAACCGCAAGATGCGTGAAGAGCTGGCGATGAACAAGGTCAAAGATGTGGCCGAACTTTATGTTCTGGCCGATAGGTGCGCTCGAGCTGAAGAGGGAAGGAAGTACCCCGGCGAGGACGCCGGTGCGGAAACCGACTCCACAGACGGTGACACCGCCGCCCCGATGAAGAAGGGTCGGCACTGTAACAGAAAGCGCAAGGGCAAGGCTGTGCTTGCCGTCGAGGGATCCGATGATACCGGCGCCGCCAAGAAGGCCAAGGCAAGCGACCCCGGCAAGGAAGTTGCCGGGTGTGCCGCTTGCCGGGCCTTGGCGGCTGCCGATAAGCCAGGAAGCTCTGACAAGCAGTATTGCAAGATCCACCGCACCAAGGGCCACGACCTCCAAAACTGCTGACAAGTTGAGTTGCTTGCTGAGAAGCAAAAAGCTGAGTATGAGACGCGGGACAAGGAGAAAGGCCAGGACGGTGCTGAAGGATCCGGCAAGAAGCGTGGCAGCTAAGGAGGTCACCGCGGCAAGGATAACCAGCAAGAGAGGCCCGCCCGGGGCCGCGACAAGAAGCAGGAAGACGATGATCATGACGAGGATGATGAGTCCGGCGACCACGAGTTCCAGAAAGCTACAGAGGCCATGTGCATCGATGGTGGCGCCTCGCTTCACACCTCTCACCGCCAACTCAAGCAGTGGGCACGTGAGATCACAGCGGTGGAGCCCTCACTCGACGCACGGAAGCCACTGAAGTGGTCCAGCACGCCTATCATCTTTGACATCAAGGACCACCCTGATCGTACAACTGCGGTTGGGTGTTTGCCGTTGTTGGTTTCACGAACGATCCGCAACCTCAAGGTGACGAAGATGCTAGTTGACGGCGGGGCCGGTCTGAACTTGATCTCGCCTGTCGTGGTCAAAAGGCTGCAGATTCCTGATGGAGATCTCAAAGAGACGGGCACGTTTCAAGGGGTCAACCCGGGAAGAAGCTAGCCGAAGGGCAAGGTCACGCTGCCCGTGACGTTTGGAGGCGAGTTGAACTACAGGACGGAGAGGATTGTCTTCGATGTAGCCGAGATCCCCATGCCTTACAACGGGACTCTTGGCCGCCCGACGCTAGCCAAGTTCATGGCGGCGTCACATTACGCCTACAACACGCTGAAGATGCCTGGGCCGATGAACATCATCACCGTCCCCTCCGACAAAAGGATGCGCTGATCTGCGCTGACCAACTCTACCGGGAGGCAGTTGCAGCGACTGCCGCCAAGGCACTTGCTCCTGCCGCTGAAGCCCCGGGAGGGAAGAAGACCGGCGAGACCTCTCGCACCCACTCAGGCAAGCGCACCTCTTTGGAGTGTTGTGCCCCCGTCAAGGACGTGCCAGAGAGCTCCACCGGCAAGAGCAAGAGATCCAGAGCTGCACCACCAGAGACCAAGAAGGTGTCCGTCAAGGAGGACGGCATGGGGGGAGCTTTCACCATAAGCTCCACCCTCGATAACAAATAGGAAGGGGAGCTCGTCACTTTCCTGCGGGCGAATGTCGATGTGTTTGCATGGCAAGCATCCGACATCCCCGGCGTTCCGAGGGGGGTGATTGAGCACCATCTTGCTATCTATCCTCATACGTGGCCCGTCAAGCAGAAGGTCAGGAAGCAAGCTCTAGAAAGACAAGAGTTCATCACAGAAGAGATCAGAAAGCTAGAGGTGGCAGGCTTGGTGAGAGGAGTGCTCCATCCGACCGTGGCAAGGCAAACGGGAAGTGGAGGTTGTGTATTGATTACACAGATATCAATAAAGCTTGTCCAAAAGACCCTTTCCCGTTGCCGCGCATTGACCAGATTGTTGACTCCACGGCCGGGTGTGACATGCTATCATTCCTCGATGCCTACTCAGGATACCATCAGATTTTCATGACAAGAGAAGATGAGGAGAAGACAACATTCATCACCCCATGTGGTACGTATTTCTTTTTACGGATGCCTTTCGGGTTGAAGAGTGCGGGCTCGACCTTTGCAAGAGCAGTCCAAATTGGATTTGAGCCCCAGCTACATAGAAATATGGAAGCTTATATGAATGCCATAGTGGTCAAAACCAAGGACAAGGCAACACTTGTGCAATATTTGGAAGAGACGTTTGCAAATTTGCACAAGGTCAACCTCAAGCTGAACCCTGAGAAGTGTGTCTTCGGCGTCCCATCCAGCAAGCTTCTCGGGTTCTTTGTGTCACAGCGTGGGATCGAGGCGAACCCAGACAAGATCAAGGCCATTGAGCAGATTGAGGCACCTAGGCGGATTAAGGATGTGCGTCGGCTCACTGGCAGCGTTGCCGCCATGAGCAGATTCATCTCCAAATCTGCTGAGCGTGCCCTTCCCTTTTTCAAAATCTTGAAAAAGGCGGGCCCAATGGAGTGGACCCCAGAGGCCGAAGCAGCGCTGCAGGACTTGAAGAAGTACCTCTCCTCCATGCTGATACTAGTTGCGCCCAAACCACAAGAGCCGCGACTGCTGTATCTAGCGGCAACGAATCAACTGGTTAGTGCCGCGCTAGTGGCATAGAGGGAGGTCAACGAAGGAGCAGTGGCGACGGCAGGGTTGGCGGATGGCTAGCCAGAGCTCCCGCTGGTAGGGCCTGGTCCCGGCAAGGCGAGGCCCCCGGCAGGGGCTGACGCCAGTGAGACAGGGCCTACCCAACCAGGTGAAGTGATGCAGAAGAAGAAGATGATGCAGCACCCGGTTTACTTTGTCAGCTCCCTCTTGCAGGGGGCTAGGTCAAGGTACTCCGGTGTGCAGAAATTGCTCTTCGGCCTTCTCATGGCCTCGAGATCACCGTCGTCACCCGCCTCCCGTTGCAACGGATACTGCATAACCCAGACGCAATGGGAGGATTGTGGAATGGGCTTTGGAGCTCTCAAGCTTTGGTTTAAAGTTTGAAAGCACCTCGACGATCCAGAGCAGAGTCTTGGTGGAGTTCATTGCAGAATGGACCTCGACGCCCGACGAAGAGATCCAGGAGACCGCTCTTCCCGGCAAGGAAACAAGTCGCATCTGGGTTATGTACTTTGACGGGGCTTTTTCGCTACAAGGCGCCAGTGCTGGTGTGCTGCTCATCGCACCCACTGGAGAGCACCTCAAGTACGTGATCCAGATGCACTTTCCCAGGGAGATGTCGATGAACAACACTGCTCAATACGAGGGATTGCTTGCCGATCTCAGGATCGCAGCAGACCTCGGGGTCAAGAAGCTCATCGTCAGGGGTGATTCACAGCTTGTTGTCAGGCAGGTCAACAAGGATTATCAAAGCCCGTTAATGGAAGCCTACGTGGATTAGGTGAGGAAGCTGGAGGAGCGCTTTGACGGGATACAGGTGGAGCATGTCCCCCGAGTGGAGAACGACATCGCCAACTACCTGTCGAAGCGCGATGCCCTCAAGCTACCTGTGGAACCAGGTACTTTTGTGCTTCGGTTAACTCAACCATCCGTTGAACCATCAACAGGGCAGAACAAGCGGAGGAAATCTGGCCCCGGCAAGTACTTTCCCACCGAGCTCCCTGGAGCCACTAGCGAAGGTGTTGCCATGGACATGGAGCCTGCCGTGGGGCAACCGACTCCGGCCGGGAGCCAAGCCCTAACCGTAGAGACAGCCGTTCCCACGGCGGAGGAGATGCCTTTTGTCCTTGACGTCGAGCCCCAGGCTCCGGCATGGGCGCAGCATACCGTCCGATTCCTCCAAACAGGGGAGCTTCCTAAGGAGCAGGAAGAAGCGGAGAAATTAGCCCGTCGGTCTGCCCTGCACGAGTTCGTTGACAACGTTCTATACAGAAAAACACCAAACGAAGTGAAATTGAAGTGCATTCCCCGGGAGGAAGGACTGGAGCTATTGGCGGAGATACATGGAGGCATATGTGGCTCCCACATAGGGTCGAAGGCCCTTGCCGGCAAGGCTTTCCGGCAAGGTTTCTTCTGGCCCACTGCCCCTCCAGGATGCGACGACACTAGTAACCAAGTGTGAAGCGTGCCAGTTCCATTCAAAGAAGCTTCATCAGCCAGCTCAAGCCCTTCAAACAATCCCTCTCTCCTGGCCATTCTCGGTCTGGGGGCTCGACATACTGGCCCCCTTCCCCCGCGCCATCGGGGGTTTGAGTATTTGTACGTTGCAATCGACAAGTTCACAAAGTGGCCAGAGGTGGAAGCAGTGAGGAAGGTAACATCGCAGTCAGCCGTCAAATTCTTCAAGGGGCTAGTCTGCCATTTTGGTGTGCCCAACAGGGTTATCACCGACAACGGCACGCAGTTCACAAGCCATACCTTCATGCAATACATTGAGGACCTTGGCAGCAAGGTCTGTTTCGCTTTCGTGGCACACCCATGGAGCAACGACCAAGCCGAGAGGGCAAATGCTGAAGTACTGCGAGGCCTGAGGAGAAAGACTTTTGACAGGTTGCACAAGAGCGGCAGCCGCTGGATTGATGAGTTGCCGGCGGTTCTTTGGTCGATCAGAACGACGCCAAATCGAGCCACCAGCCAGACACCCTTTGCCCTGGTATACGGGGCAGAAGCAGTTCTCCCCACGGAACTCATATATGGGTCACCTCGAGTGCTCGCTTATGAGGAGCTTGAGCAAGAGCGAGTGCAGCAAGATGACACAACGCTCCTCGAGGAAGATCGTCTTCGGGCGGCTCTGAGAGCAGCATGCTACCAGCAAGCTTTGCACCGCTACCATAGCCGCAAGGTTCATGGCCGAAGCTTTGAGGAAGGCGACCTTGTTCTTCGGCGCGTTCAATCGGCCAAGAATTCCAACAAGTTGACGCCGAAGTGGGAAGGCCCTTATCGGGTAATACGAGTCACCAGGCCCGGCGCAGTCCGCCTGGAGACCGAAGATGCCATTCCAGTGAGCAACTCCTAGAACATCGAGCACCGTCGCAAGTTTTACCCACGAGGCGCGGTTGCCGGGCCCCCCGGCAAGCCACCATTTGTACAAGCCTTGCCGGCAAGGCATGTAACCCTCTGTACAGAGCCGGGCGCTGACCCTAAGCATAAATAAACGAAGCGCTGGCGCCCTAAGTTATAGCATGCATGCTAGGTTGAGTCTCTCCCTCGGTTAGGGTTGATAGTGCTTAGCGGTGACTAACCCCTAGCATAGAGGTCGAGTCTGCGTCTCTCTGTTCCTTTCCGTCCTCTTTGGTTCACAGGATACATGTATGTTTCTGCTGAGCTATATGGAAGAAAGAGAACGAGCCGGCGCACCGGCCTCGGCAAGCCAAAGTTGCCGGGGGCTGAAGACACAAGGGTCCACCCACGGCAAGCCAAGGTTGACGGTGGGGCTGCAGATTCAGATAAGTTTCTCTTCCCTTGTTTTGCATTTCCGTATGGAATTGGGGCGTATGAAACCTCGTTTTCGTTCCTAGGTTACTGTCGGGTGGTAGGTGCGACATATGCCAACGGGTGGCTTATCATTGTGGGAGCCACTAAGACATCGCCGGTGCCTGGAAACGGGATAAGGCGAATACATGCACGCCGGTGAATCTTACCCAGGTTCGGGGCTCTCCGTGGAGATAACACCCCTGGTCCTGCTCTGCGGGGTCTCCGCATGATCACTAGATCAACACAAGTGGCTACAAGAGGCTCCTTGAGCGGTTCGGCGAGAGGAAGAAGAAGGGCGAGGCTAGCTCTCCTCTTCTCTCTATGTGGTGTGGGAAACTCTAAGAGATCAACCCTTTGCATGGGTGCCCTGGGGGGTTTATATAAGCCTACCCCCAGGCGTACAATGGTAATCCGGCTGGATGCCGGTCCAGGCCGTCAGTGTCTGCAATCGCCGGCTTCTCCGCCGGCCGCTGGGGCCCGCCGGCCGGTGGGTCCCGTCGGCTGCCGGCTTCTTGGCCGACAGGCCGGCCCCACCGCCTGGGGGTCTTGTCGGCGGCTGGTTACTGTGGCATCGCTCTCGATGACGATGGCTTGTCAGGGTAAGCATGGCTACAGTGCCACCGCTGGCGGGCTCTCACTGTAGCCTTACCTCGTCTTGTCTCCTTAATGGCGCATGTACTTCGAGGGAGGGAGCGAGCCGGCTATTGGGGGCCGGCTACCTCCCAGGCCGACTGGGGGAGGCTTGGCCGCCTCCTGATGTCTCTCTGGCTGGAGGGGCCCGCCGCCTGCGGGCCGTACTGACAGCCTGTCGTGAGTGGCGTCATAGTCAACATGGAAACAGTGCTGCGCCGGACGGGAGATGGCCGCCCTGTACGGCGCACTATGGCCACGCGTGCTTCGGGATTCGGGGGTGGCAGGCTTCACTGTAGCCATGCCCTGTCTCATCACCGTTACGTGGGTGCAGACTTTGAGGGGGCTCGCTGGGCCGCCTGCTAGGAGCCGGCCTTCTCATGGCCGGCTGCTAGGAGTCGGCCCCCTTTGCGAGAGCCGTCAGAGCCTTGACGCCTTCCGGAAGCCGGCTGATGGGCGAGCCGGCCAGAGGAAGGCGGCCATGTGTCTTGGACGCTTGAGGGCTTGACCGGCCCGATCTATTTTTTGAAGAGCCAGGGGGAGCCGGTTAGGCTACCCGTGGTCATTTACTCTGACAGTTACCGTGCTCCCCTTTGCCCGTACCCAAGAAGCTATTCCCATGGGTCGGAATCTGGTTGTAGCCGCGGTGACAAGGAAGCAAGCGTAGGGCCTAACCCTACTTCGCCCCTGTCTCCGCCAAAAAGCGTGAGTGTGGCCGAATGAAGTAAGGGAGCGGCAAGGCCTGTTGCCGGGTGACAATGTTTATATTAAAAATAACAAGGATTCGTTCCTTGGTATGGGCTTCGCTCACACACAAAGGACCTGGCAAGCACCATTTTTCATTAATATGCCCCATACAGGTACAGTTCGTACGGAATGTAAACAAGAGCAAGCTCATTACAAGTTTTAAAGTTAACTAAGGCCCGTAGGCTTACAAACGAAAAAGAGATAAGGTGCCCGTAATCCTGAGGAAATGGAACAAGAAGGCAAGAGGGCAAAAGGAGCGCCTAGGCGAGGTACGAGCAGCAGAAGGCGCCAAGAGAACATATCGACGGTCGCCTAGGAGAGGGCTGGTGATGATGGTGCCGGGAGAAGAGCTGGAAGATGAGGCAGCGGTCCACCAATACGCTACGAAGGCGTCGGTGCCATCGTCCTCCGACTTGACGACCCGCCACCCGCCTTCTTCGCCTTCTACGGCCTTCCCATGCCAGCCGCCCAAGGAGGCGACCTCAAGAAGTTCAAGGAGTCGGCCCCACCGGGAGAAGGGGCCCAGTACAGCTGCTGCTGCTGCCAGGACCGCCCGGGGATGGCGGGTCCGACGCCTCGTCAGACCCGTCATCCTCCCGCCTGCTACCCTCCTCGTCGCTGTCTCTGTCCTCCTTGTCACTCTCGCTCGAGGAAGAGTCTTTGTCATCAGAGGAGCTCTCCATGCAGCACTTTAGGTGAGTCCCGAAGTCTCCAAAGACCTTGACGGAGAGCAGGCCGTTCTCCATTAGTTTGAAATAGAGAACGAGCCCCGCCGTCAGGCTGTGGACGCGGGTGAAGGTCTTCCATCCGCGACGGAGATACATGACATGAGGGCCTGGGAAATCAACGTCAGCTCATGTGTCGCTATTCCCGCAGCCCCTCATATGCAGATTCAGAGCCTGTGGCGGGTCGAGCTCCATCTCCCGAGCAAATGGAGTAGGGAGACGGAGACTATGACGCGCCGGCCGGCGTAGCCTGATGAAGAATTCGCGAGGCTAATCCCCGACGTGGCCCTCCATTGGGGGAGGGACCGCCAGCGGAGGCGAGGCCGATGCGCCGCCCCGTCCTCCTCTTCCCCGAGCACCACGGCGACCTCGACCTCGCCCCCTTCCCCTTCCCCTCGTGGCCGGCTCCGCCGCCATGGACTCTTGGGGAGGAGGGGCGCGTTGTCGAGCGGAGACCCTCGCCGCCACCGTCGAAGCATCAGCGCGCCCTCTCGCCATAGCAGAAGGAAGAAAGAAGCCAAGATGAAAGGAGGCGGATGGCGAAATATTGAGGGGTGCCGTCCCTCCCCCTCCCCTCCTTATAAAGGGGCGGGATCGGGGCTCGGTTGCCTCTCTCAACCAATCCAGCTCATTAAGGTGGCAGCAGGCGAGGCCGTCGACCGCCCTCCTCGCCCAATTCAAGGCGCATGGGTATCGGCCCACGCGCACGCCTTCCCGTATTCCATGCGCCTGTCGCCTACTCTGCACCGTGCATGCGGCGTACATGGCGCAAGGGGCGGGCGCAGTGGGAAATGTGGAACGACGGTTCCAAGGCGGAAAAAGTGAATGAGCAGCGGCCCTGCAGTCTTAAAGGGACACGCAAGCTGCCTCTTTACTATTCACCGCAGGATGACGCAAGCACGCTTCAGTCACCCTACGCACGATCCCCACGTCACGCATTCAACGCGAGTCGTGGGGAAGTGCAGTAGTCGAAGGAGTACTGTCGTAAAAATCGGCCCCGCCTACCCGCGCACCGTTCTGGGCCTAGCCCAACAACGCGTCGCGCTCATGTATGGCCCAGGCCCGGGGGCTCCTGTCGGTGTACAGAAGTAGGGGCTCTACTTTGTACCCCTTTACCTATGCACGGGCAGTCAGAGTCGCGCCTGCGGCCACACTTAGCAGGGCAGAGGAGGGAAGCCGAAGCCACGAGACGATCAAGGCAACGCCAAGACAGAGACACGAAGAGCAAGAGGGCGAGGTGGACTCGCCCAGCAAGACCCTTGCCGGGGCGGCCTCCACGGCCCCGGCAAGGCCCTTGCCGGGGCAACTTGCCCAACACCAACGGAGCATGCCACCCTTGATCCTGAGATTTTTGAACATCATCAACGACATCGGAACCAAGGCTCGGGAGGCACCTCCATGGTGGCATGCAGATCTTTGTGAAGATCATTAACACACAAGAATAGATGAGGACCAGAAGACAAGACCTCCGACAACATCCTTACCGGCGACGACCGCAGTGCCACGGCAAGACCCTTGCCGGGGCCCCTGGCAAGACCCTTGCCGAGAGCACCAACGGGGCCACGGCCAGGCCCATGCGCACCAAGAATCCACCGCCATTCCCATGCAGCTGCCAGCCCAGCCAGCTAGGCGGGCACATGCATGGCGACGTGTGGTCCCGAGGCCAACTCAGCAAGCACCTGCGTGGAGGCATGCAGATCTTCGTGAAGACGCCGCCACCGCGCCAGCTCAGCAGCCTGCCAGCCTACAAGGCGCTGCCCACCTCACTGGCCTGGACACATGTCGAAGCAGGGCGAGGCAGCAATAAAGCGAGGGGACACCTCAGGGGCGCATTTAATGCGTCTTGTCCCATAATAACAAGCGATAAGCTTGTACACTGTACCCTTTCCACCTCCTGTATGCCACTGTGGCGCCTCCTTCGACTATAAAAGGAGGCCCGAGGCATACTTGAGAGGGATTCGGCTCTTTGAGCAAGTCACGCTCGATAGCTAGCTCAAGAACACCGAAATACACACCAAAGCAGGACTAGGGTATTACACGATCCCCGCGGCCCGAACTTGGGTAAACGACCTTTGTGCTGGCTCTTAGACCCGCTCTTCTCACAACCCCGCGCCCGCCGACCACAGTAGGGATTCCGTTGATCCCATAGGTGTCGTTCTCACCGACAGGTATAATTTATCCCGTTGCTGATAGTCAGTGGGTAAGTCCTGTCCATTGTGTCCCTAAGAAGGGAGGTATTACTGTCGTTCCTAATGATAAAGATGAATTGATCCCGCAAAGAATTGTTACAGGTTATAGGATGGTAATTGATTTCCGCAAATTAAATAAAGCTACTAAAAAGGATCATTACCGTTTGCCTTTTATTGATCAAATGCTAGAAAGATTATCCAAACATACACATTTTTGCTTTCTAGATGGTTACTCTGGTTTCTCTCAAATACCTGTGTCAAAAGAGGATCAAGAAAAGACCACTTCTACTTTCCCTTTCGGTACTTTTGCTTATAGACGTATGCCTTTTGGTTTATGTAATGCACCTGCTACCTTTCAAAGATGCATGATGGCTATATTCTCTGACTTTTGTGAAAAGATTGTTGAGGTTTTCATGGATGATTTCTCCGTTTATGGATCTTCTTTTGATGATTGCATGAGCAACCTTGATCGAGTTTTGCAGAGATGTGAAGAAACTAATCTTATCTTGAATTGGGAAAAATGCCACTTTATGGTTAATGAAGGCATTGTCTTGGGGTATAAAATTTCTGAAAGAGGTATTGATGTTGATAAAGCTAAAGTTGAGGCTATTGAAAAGATGTCGTGTCCTAAAGACATTAAAGGTATAAGAAGTTTCCTTGGTCATGCCGGTTTTTATAGGAGGTTTATTAAGGACTTCTCTAAAATTTCTAGGCCTCTGACTAATCTCTTACAAAAAGATATTCCTTTTGTCTTCGATGATGATTGTGTAGAAGCATTTGAAATACTTAAGAAAGCTTTGATTTCTACACCTATTGTTCAGCCACCTGATTGGAATACCCTTTGAAATTATGTGTGATGCTAGTGATTATGCCGTAGGTGCTGTTCTAGGACAAAGAGTTGATAAGAAACTAAATGTTATTCAATATGCTCGTAAAACTCTAGACAGTGCCTAGAGAAATTATGCTACTACTGAAAAAGAATTTTTAGCAGTTGTATTTGCTTGTAATAAGTTTAGACCTTATATTGTTGACTCTAAAGTAACTGTTCACACTGATCATGCTGCTATTAAATATATTATGGAAAAGAAAGATGCTAAACCTAGACTTATTAGATGGGTTCTCCTACTACAAGAATTTGATTTGCATATTATTGATAGAAAGGGAGCTGAGAACCCCGTTGCAGACAACTTGTCTAGAGAATGTTCTTGATGACCCACTACCTATTGATGATAGCTTTCCTGACAAACAATTAGCTGTCATAAATGCTTCTCGTACTGCTCCATGGTATGCTGATTATGCTAATTACATTGTTGCTAAATTTATACCACCTAGTTTCACGTACCAGCAAAAGAAAAAGTTTTTCTATGATTTAAGACATTTCTTCTGGGATGACCCACACCTTTATAAAGAAGGAGTAGATGGTGTTATCAGACATTGTGTACCTGAGCATGAACAGGAACAGACCCTACGCAAGTCTCACTCCGAGGCTTATGGAGGACACTACGCTGGAGATAGAACTGCGCATAAGGTATTGCAATCCGATTTTTATTGGCCTACTCTCTTCAAGGATGCCCGTAAGTTTGTCTTGTCTTACAATGAATGTCAAAGAATTGTTAATATTAGTAGACGTCAAGAAATGCCTATGAATTATTCACTTGTTATTGAACCATTTGATGTTTGGGGCTTTGATTATATGGGACCGTCTCCTTCCTCTAATGGGTATACACATATTTTAGTTGCTATTGATTACGTTACTAAGTGGGTAGAAGCTATTCCAACTAGTAGTGCTGATCATAACACCTCTATTAAGATGCCTAAAGAAGTTATTTTTCCGAGGTTTGGAGTCCCTAGATACCTAATGACTGATGGTGGTTCACATTTTATTCATGGTGCTTTTCGTAAAATGCTTACCAAGTATGATGTTAATCATAGAATTGCATCTCCATATCACCCACAGTCTAGTGGCCAAGTAGAACTGAGTAACAGAGAGCTTAAATTGATTTTGCAAAAGAGTGTTAATAGATCTAGAAAGAATTGGTCCAAGAAACTTGATGATGAATTATGGGCTTATAGAACTGCATATAAAAATCCTATGGGTATGTCTCCATATAAAATGGTTTATGGAAAAGCATGTCACTTACCTCTCGAACTAGAACATAAGGCATATTGGGCCATTAAAGAGCTCAATTATGATTTCAAACTTGCCGTGAGAAGAGGTTATTTGACATTAGCTCACTTGATGAATGGAGAACTCAAGCCTATGAGAATGCCAAACTGTTTAAAGAAAAAGTTAAAAGATGGCATGACAAAAGGATACATAAGCGTGAGTTTAATGTAGGTGATTATGTGTTGCTTTTCAACTCCCGTTTAAGATTTTTTGCAGGAAAAATCCTTTCTAAATGGGAAGGTCCTTCTGTTATCGAGGAGGTCTATCGCTCCGGTGCCATAAAAATCAACAACTTCGAAGGCACAAATCCGAAGGTGGTGAATGGTCAAAGAATCAAACATTATATCTCAGGTAATCCCATAAATGTTGAAACCAATGTGATTGAAACCGTAACCCCGGAGGAATACATAAGGGACACTTTCCAGAACGTTTCAGACTCTGAAAATGAATAGGTATGTGGTATGGTAAGTAAACCGACTCCAAAACAGTTCTAATAGCAATTTTTTCTCTGTTTGGGATATTTAAGAAAATAGAAAAATAAGAAGTAGTCCGGGAAGGACATGAGGCGTCCACGAGGGTGGTGGGCGCGCCCCCCTGCCTCGTGGGCACCTCGTTTGCTCTCCGGACTCCGTTTTCTTGCACGATACTTCTTGTGGTCGGTAAAAATTCATTATATAATCTCCCGAAGGTTTGACCACCGTACCATGACGAAATCCTCTATTTTTGTTTTGAGTTGTTTCTACTGCAGATTAGAGCAATATGTCATCCCAGGATTCGGAGGGAGAAAGCTATGTGGCTGATTACCTTGAAGACCCTAAGGTCTACGGGGACTTGGAGCATTATGGTTGGACCACTGAGGAAGAAGAAGACTACGAGCCTAAGGGAAAGGAGGAGACGAGCTCAGATGAAGATGAAGTCCCATTACCTCAACCTGGGGACATGCATGTGGAGTTTAAAAAGTCAAGCCTCCCTGACAGAGCAAAGAAACCTAAGATCGAGTTTATCCCTTTTCGTCTCTTGCAGGAGAACAAACAGGAACTATGCAAAAGGATATTAAGCCTTGAGCATGAGATCGATGATCTAAGGGAGCGAAATTCCATCCTCAAGTGCAAATTAAGGAAGAAGCCTACATCATCAACAACTCCATCATCATCACCTCCGAAGAAGGAGACATAATCACATGAGTATGGGCACTCCGCTTGGCAACTGCCAAGCTTGGGGGAGGTGCCCCGGTATCGTATCACCATCACACTCCTATCTTTACCGTTTTTCTTAGTTTGATCCTTTTGGTAATATCTTGATCTAGTAGAATAAAGTTTTAGAATGATCTAGTTTTGAGTTTTTCTTTATGATTCCTCTATGTAATCGAGTCCGTGAGCTATATATAATAAAGATTAGTCTTGAGTCAAGGGCTTTGCTATCTTGCTACGATATTGAGGGAATAAAAGAAAAAAGAAAGAATAAAAAGAAATAAAGAGATCATATGGATCTTATGAAGAGTAATGACTTCACATATTAAGAGTATGATGAATAAAAGTTGTTGAGAGTTGGCAAACATAGTTTTGGTCATCGTTGCAATTAATAGGAAGTAATAAAGAAAGAGAGGTTCTCACATATAAATATACTATCTTGGACATCCTTTATGATTGTGAGCACTCATTAAAATATGACATGCTAAAGAGTTGATGTTGTACAAGGAACAACGTACTGGGTTATGTTTTCTTATATCCGAATAAAGTATATTGTCATGGATCATCCAACATGTTGAGCTTGCCTTTCCCTCTCATGGTAGCCAAATTCTTTGCACCAAGTAGAGATACTACTTGTGCTTCCAAACATCCTTAAACCCAGTTTTGCCATGAGAGTCCACCATATCTACCCATGGATTAAGTAAGATCCTTCAAGTAAGTTGTCATTGTTGCAAGCAATAAAAATTGCTCTTTAAATATGTATGATTTATTAGTGTGGGAGAAAATAAGCTTTATACGATCTTGTGATGTGGAAGAAATAAAAGCGACAGACTGCATAATAAAGGTCCATATCACAAGTGGCAATATAAAGTGACGTTCTCTTGCATTAAGATTTTGTGCATCCAACCCTAAAAGCACATGACAACCTCTGCTTCCCTCTGCGAAGGGCCTATCTTTTATTTTTGTCTTATACCTTCATACAAGGGTCATGGTGATCTTCACCTTTCCTTTTTTACATTTTATTCTTTGGTAAGCACATTGTGTTGGAAAGATCTTGATATATATATCCAATTGGATGTAAGTGAGCATGAACTATTATTGTTGACATTACCCTTGAGGTAAAAGGTTGGGAGGCAACACTATAAGCCCCTATCTTTCTCTGTGTCCGATTAAAACTTCATACCCATAAGTATTGCGTGAGTGTTAGCAATTGTGAAAGACTAAATGATAGTTGAGTATGTGGACTTGCTGAAAAGCTCTTATATTGACTCTTTCCGATGTTATGATAAATTGCAATTGCTTCAATGACCGAGATTATAGTTTGTTAGTTTGTTAGTTTGACATTGTGAATAGATTGTTACTTTAGTATAAGAAATCATATGACAATATTTATGTATGTTGCTGTTATAAGAATGATCATGATGCCCTCATGTCCATATTTAATTTTATCGACACCTCTATCTCTAAACATGTGGACATATTTTCCGATATTGGCTTCCGCTTGAGGACAAGCGAGGAGCTTGGGGGAGTTGATACGTCCATTTTGCATCATGCTTTGATATTGATATTTATTGCATTATGGGCTGTTATTACTCATTATGTCACAATACTTATGCCTTTTCTCTCTTATTTTACAAGGTTTACACGAAGAGGGAGAATGCCGGCAGTTGGAATTCTGGGCTGGAAAAGGAGCAAATATTAGAGACCTATTCTGCACAACTCCAAAAGTCCTAAAACTCGACGGAAGTAATTTTTGGAATTAATAAAAAATACTGAGCGAAGAAAATACCAGAGGGGGGCCACCCACCATCCACGAGCGTGGGGGGCGCGCCCTACCCCCTGCCTCGTGGGCCACCTGGCAGGCCTCCGGTGCCCATCTTTGGCTATATTAAGTCTTTCGCCCTAGAAAAAATCAGGAAGGAGCTTTCGGGACGAAACACCGCCGCCACGAGGCGGAACCTTGGCGGAACCAATCTAGGGCTCCGGCGGAGCTGTTCTGCCGGGGAAACATCCCTCCGGGAGGGGGAAATCGTCACCATCGTCATCACCATCGATCCTCTCATCGGGAGGGGGTCAATCTCCATCAACATCTTCACCATCACCATCTCCTCTCAAACCCTAGTTCATCTCTTGTATCCGATCTTTGTCTCAAAGCCTTAGATTGGTACCTGTGGGTTGCTAGTACTGTTGATTACTCCTTGTAGTTGATGCTAGTTGGTTTATTCGGTGGAAGATCATATGTTCAGATCCTATATGAATATTAATACCCCTCTGATTATGAACATGAATATGATTTGTGAGTATTTACGTTTGTTCCCGAGGACATGGGAGAAATCTTGCGATAAGTAGTCGCGTGAATTTGGTATTCATTCGATATTTTGATGAGATGTATGTTGTCTTTCCTCTAGTGGTGTTATGTGAACATCGACTACATGACACTTCATTGTTTGGGCCTACAGGAAGGCATTGGGAAGTAATAAGTAGATGATGGGTTGCTAGAGTGACAGAAGCTTCAACCCTAATTTATGCGTTGCTTCGTAAGGGGTTGATTTGGATCCATATGTTTCATGCTATGGTTAGGTTTACCTTAATTCTTCTTTCGTAGTTGCGGATGCTTGCGAGAGTAGTTAATCATAAGTGGGATGCTTGTCCAAGGAAGGGCAGCACCCAAGCACCGTTCCACCCACATATCAGATTATCAAAGTAACGAGCGCGAATCGTATGAGCGTGATGAAAACTAGGTTGATGATAATTCCCATGTGTCCTCGGGAGCGTTTTCCTTTATATAAGAATTTGTCCAGGCTTGTCTTTTGCTACAAAAAGGATTGGGCCACCTTGCTGCACCTTATTTACTTTTGTTACTTGTTACCCGTTACGAATTACCTTATCACAAAACTATCTGTTACCGACAATTTCAGTGCTTGCAGAGAATACCTTACTTAAAACCGCTTGTCATTTCCTTCTGCTCCTCGTTGGGTTCGACACTCTTACTTATCGAAAGGACTATGATAGATCCCCTACACTTGTGGGTCATCAGCATGCTCCTTCATGTAGCTATCACTCTCTTTTCTCCAGCTCACCCGCACGCTCACTTCATGTTTCTCCTATCCTCGCAAACATGGTCTCTCGACGTCTCCCTTGAGAAGTGTCACACTCTCCCTATCATTATACATTACACGGTTTTCATTATCTCTCACGTCTCTAACGTTCTCTGGTATCACTAGGTACCTAAGCTTTCCTTTTCACCGTCACAGACACAGTCTCACTCGTCTTTCACTTTGTCTTTCTCTCTATAGGATTCTCTCACACACCCTATATGTCTCTAGATATGACTCATATCACTAAAATTACTCTCTCTCCTGCAGACACAACATTTGTTGAGGAGTATAAAACTGACATTATTCATTTGTTTACCGATCGGAAAAACTCCCCCCTCTCTCTCTCTCTCTCACACACACACACACAACTCCTGCTTCCACTCCCCTTCCCGACTACCATCTCTCTCTCACACCCACAAAACTCTCGCTTTCGCACCCCCGACTCGTATTTCTCTCACAAACATTTATCGACTAGCCTCTAGATAGGTTTATACACCCGCACACTCGTGCTTCCACTATCGCATACATATATCTCTCCCGCTCCTTGTATCTATGTAAATTTTTCTTCTGTTCTTGAGACACGCCCTCTCGATCGTGCACACACACACACACTATCACCTCATTTTAAGCTGATACCTCTCGTGCACACACTCTTTGTGTCTTTGTCACACATGCACTCCGTCCTCCTCCTCTCTCCCTCTCTCTCTCTCTCTCACATGGGCTTTTTGCAACAACTAGCAAGATACCCATGTGTTGCACGGAACATCAAGATGCATTTGTATGAGTAGTTTATCTTGTGGGAGAAAAGGATGAACGAGGGAAGGCCTTATTTGCAAATGTGGAGAGGGGTGTGGGTATCTTTCTGCAAAATTGCCATAGTTTCCTTTCTATCCTCGGATATATATCGGACGACCTATATTGCAGGATGGCAGGCACACCATCATCACCAACTCTGTTTTTAAAAGAAAACAAAGTAGAGAGTAGAGAAGTAGAGATAAATATTAAATATAAAATAAATATCACAGTAGAGAAGAGAGTAGAGATAGCAGGGACGTCGGGAAAGGATCGTGCGCGCGGGGGAAAAAGCGGCCGGGCGTGCGCTAGTTTTGGCGCGCGGCGTTCGACGCGCTTTATAAAATCCAACGCCCTCCCTCCGCTCTGTGCCATGCCACCGCTCTCTCCCTGCTCTGTGCCTCGCCACGCTCTCTCCCCCCTCTTTCTCACCTTGCCGCCGCCGCGCCACCATGCCGTTGCGTCACCGGGAAACTTGGGGATACCGCGGCGTCCGCACGCGCCCCTCTGGCGGCTTCTCTGTCGAGATCCATTTCAGCATTGGCGCCACAGCGCCATGACTTCCTCGTCCATCTCGGTGATGCCGAGACGGTGCTCCCGCCTCCGGTTTTCGCGACGATCCTCGTCGGTGGTAAGCCGCAACAGAGGCGCGAGCTCCTGCGCCCGCTCCCGCGTCGGCATGTTGGGGAAGTTCAATGTTCTATGAGGCCACCGGAGGCGCCACGCCGCCGCGTCGTACGCGCGGGCGGCCTCGTTAGCGGTGTCGAAATTGCCGAGGCTGAGGCGCATCTCGCAGAACCGGATCTCGACGGAGAAGGCGCCGGAGGGGCGCGTGCGGATGCCGCGGTATCCCCAAGTTTCCCGGTGACGCGACGGCATGGTGGCGCGGCGGCGGCGAGGCTAGAAAGAGCGAGGAGAGAGCGGTGGCGAGGCACAGAGCGGGGAGAGAGCGTTGGCATGGCACAGAGCGGTGGGAGGGAGTTGGATTTTATAAAGCGCGCCGGACGCCGCGCACCAAAACTAGCGCACGCCCGGCCGCTTTTTCCCCGCGCGTGCGATCCTTTCCCGACATCCCTACTATCTCTACTCTCTTCTCTACTGTTATATTTATTTTATATTTAATATTTATCTCTATTTCTCTACTCTCTACTTTTTTTTCTTTTAAAAAACAGAGTTGGTGATGATGGTGTGCCTGCCATCCTACAATATAGGATGTCCGATCTATATCCGACGGATAGGAAGGAAACTATGTCAATTTTGCAGAAGATACCCACACCCCTCTCCAGATTTGCAAATAAGGCCTTCCCTCGTTCATCCTTTTCTCCCACAAGATAAACTACTCATACAAATGCATCTTGATGCGTCCAACGCATGGGCATCTTGCTAGTTCTAAAAAACTTTCCATCATTTGCCACACTACTGGTTGCAGATGAAGAACCTACCCAAGCACAGCGCGATACAGGAGCGACACACAATTACAAGCTGATATTCTATTGGACAATGGAGGCTATAACCAATTACTTTTACGGGAACAATAGCAACTAGGAAATTTTAGGGGTAGGTATGAACAAAATTGGAACTGCACATGTACTGCTAAGTGATTCAATACACACATTACCAATCGAGGAGGAGAACGATGGTCGCAGCGGCTTCTGTGCATCATGGCCGGCAACGGGAGTCAGTTCATTGTCCACGACGGTGGTGCTTCTGCGCTTGGCGTCGGCTTCCGGGAAGCAGATCCGAGACCGTGGAAGACGATGTCGGGGAAGAGGCTCCGTGTACGACGACGACGGTGGACCGGCTCTAGTGCGGCGTACGAGGTCGTCGATGAGGCAGATGCGCTGCGGTGGACGAGTGCGCCGATGTAGAAGGGGAGGAGCACGAAGGCTGTGGTGCCATGGAGAAGTCTATTTTGCGGTGGGGATAGAAAATGGGGAGTATTCAGGTGTACTACTCTGGGTGCCGGGGTGGGGTTGGCTGGGTAGGGTGAACCTGAAGTTATGAAAATAGCACCCTACCAAGCGTCATCCGTAGGCCTGTTCCGAAGGCTATGATGGTAACTTCCCACCGCTCGAATCAGGGTCGCGGGAGATTTTCCCGCCGACCTCAAAATTTTGTGACACTAAACTCCCCGTGTGGCGTGCTGGGTAATTCGGCTAAGCAACTAGCGAGTAGTACTAGTAACTACTAGTACTCCCTCTGTTTTTATTAACTCTGCATATTAGGTTTGACCAAAGTCAAACTTCCTAAAGTTTGACCGAGTTTATAAAAAAATATAAACATTTACCATAACAAAAATGTATGATGTGAAAGTAGATTCAATAATGAATCTAATGGTATTTATTTGTTATTGTATATGTTAATATTTTTTGGTATGAACTTTTTGAGAGTTTACAAAACTTGACTTTGACCAATGCTAATACGCGAACTTAAATAAAAGCGGAGGGAGTACATATTTGTTTTCTTAGTTTGTAGTGAATTAATCATTTGTTGTAATTGTGAAATAAATATATTAGGCTACTGACTTCGAATGTAATGGTCTATGCAATTCAATAGTTACAATCATTGTTGAATTCCAAGATGTATACGAGGTGTATAATACTTCACAATATGCTCAAACTCACATAATCCGAGTCAAATGAGAATCTAAATGCATTTCATAGTTATTACTTTGTAGGATGCAACAAAACCAACCATAACTCTACATCATCCATTATAAAAGCAACATTTTGAACACACCTAATGTGCGAATGAAACATGTAGAGAGAGCTTGCGAAGATGGAGCAGATAGGGTGGGAAAGATTGTATGTATGTGGACGAGAGAGTAGGAGACAAACCTAACGAGACAGAGAGAGAGATATAGAGAGAGAAAGAGAGAGGAAGAAGTTAGGTCTGTGAGAAAGATGGAGACATGTAATATACGTGAGATGCGTGTGCATCCGGATTCTGTACACATGGAAGGAGAAGAGACAACAGGTTTGATGAGAGAGCTGGAAAAACATGGACGAGAGGGGAAGGTTCTCATGGGTTGAGGGATTGATAATTTTGTTCGGGGGAGAGAGGGATTGGTAATTTTGTGCAGGAGAGAGAGGGTGGGGGAGGAGTCAGTCAGCTGTCGTCACATCATCCTGCTTCCACATGGCCCCGCATTCTCTAGCGCAGTGTGGTCGCCGTCTTTGATCTCCTCGATGCCCTCTTTGAAGATTGAGGTGTTGTGCATGTTGGGGTGCAGAGAAGCACAAGCGAGAGCGGTCGCCATATAACCTTGGATGGGGACGAATTGTGTGCTCGGGGGAGTGTGTGTGTGTGTGTGTGTCTGTGTATGTGTGTGTGTGTGTCAGATATTGAGAGAAAACAAACCTATGGAGAGAAATGTGTGTATGTGACGGAAAGCTACATGCTAAACAGGGTTTTCACGAAGAGATTGTGCGTGCGAGATAGAGAGCGATGTGCAGGCCTTGAGGTGGGCAAGGGCCGGGTGAGCTTGTCAAAATGTGTGCGTTGATGCATGTGTTACATGTGATCGTGCGAGGGATGGACGAATCGAGAGAGATGGTTGTTGTGTTACGGATGCTCCTCTCTCTCTCACACACACACATACACACACACATAAGTAAAATAGAAGACCGTTCTCTCATGTATACACAACGTATCGGCATCTGTCTATCTCTCACTCATGCATGATCATTTGCACATTCACACCTCTCTATGTCTCTATCACACGCACACCGTCTCCACATTGCCCTTCCGCCACAACACACATATGGACACATACACACGTTCTCTCTCAGTCACACACACAAAATCAGTATTAAAAAAACTAGGGCGCACCTAAAACGTCCAAATCCAAATAAACATGAACTGGAGCTAAATTCAAATATATGGAAATATTGTAGTGTCAAGAACTTTTCCAGGAAAAAAAGTTGAGTAATATTCGGGGATTGTTTTCACACACACAAAAAGGTTCGGTGGATGTCCTTCGAGGGCGACATGGTGACACACCATTCTATCGACCGCGCGGCCACGGTTCACGCGCCTACACAGGATTCTGTATCGTGGCTGTGGTAACTAATATAAGCGCTGCCTCAGTCTAATGTTTACGTGTACTAGTACAATTTTCTTTAAGTTTGACCAACCCTATATAAAATTAAACTAAGCTCCCATACGCGCACTCATCAATACGCCGCCGCCGCTGTTGCACATGCCGGCGCCCGCCTGCTCCGGCCAACAATTTCTCGCCCATCACCGCCGTGTCGCCGCCATCCCTGTGCCATGAAGCCGAAGGCTCACCCGCTCACGTCGTCTGCAATCCCAAGCACGTGAGCAGCTGGTGGAGCCGCGTCTATGCATGCAGTGTACGAAGAGGAGGACGAGCACGTGCTCCGGCACGCCGGCGAGGAGGAACTAGCGTGCCATTGTCGTCTCCGCCCGCGCGGAGGAGGCGCGCATGGTGGCTGTCGCGGCGGAAGCCGGTCGTGCTCGCGCCAAGCCTGCAAACCGGGTGCGGACGCGGAATCTACCTTCAAGACCTTGAATGCCACGTGGATCCTGCAATCTGAAGGAGCAATTTGGGTCAGTCGACTCTTGTGAGCCGTTGGATGCAACATGGATGGCTAGAAGGGCTTCTTCAACCTCCGAAATTGATGCTCGGTTCATCTTCTCGGCTCGCCACACGCCTAACCACATGCCGCCGCCGGCCCGCCCTCCCCTGAACTGCCTGCCACCGCCATGCTCCCCCACCCCCGCCATCCGTTTAACCCCGGGCACGATCCATTTTTTCCGGCGAACTGCATTCCACACCCAACAGTCATAAGATAGATCATGGGCACCCTACCACCCTAATATAGATACTGGCACTGGTAGAAAAAGGGCGTAATGTTCAGCCCTTTAGTCCTGGTTTGTAAATTAACCGGCACTAATGTGAGGCTATGCATTAGTCCCGGTTCGTGTTGAACCTTTAGTACCGGTTCGTGGCACGAACCGGTACTGAAGGGGTGGTGGCAGGCTGGCGTCAGGCCGGGGCCCCACGAACCCCTTTAGTCCCGGTTTGTGACACGAACCGGGACTAAAGGCCTATAGTGCCGGTTTGTGTCACAAACCGAGACAAAAGGGGTCTAACCTTTAGTCCCGGTTGGAGACACAAACCGGGACTAAAGGGCAATTTTCAAACTCTACCCCCCCTTTATCGCCATTTCAGTTTTGTAAAAAACAAAAGAAAATGATAAAAACTTCAAAAATTAAAATCCTTTGAGATGTAGTTATGTTACTACATCTACTAGTTAGGAAAATTAAAAAACTTAAATTTGGACAAGTTTTGCAAAAAAGTGTTATGAAAAAGTAAAACGGCCATATCTTTTGCATACAATGTCGAAAAAAACGTATAATATATCAAAAAAATCAGCACAAAAATCCGCATCCGATTTTGACCGCCGTAGGCCTGTTTGGAAATTTTTAGAATCCTCAAATTCTAAAACGAAAAAAAAGATATGCTCAAATTTCAGTTTTTTTTATTTTTGTTAAATATGGTCAAATTGTGGTCAAACTATGGTCAAACTACTTATTCAAGAAATATTAGTGTTAATAAATAGTTATTTTAGTTTTTTTGACTTTTGGTCAAACTGTGGTCAAACTATGGTCAAACACTTATTCAAGAAATATTATTGTTACTAAATGATAATTATTTTTTAGAATAATAGTTTCAAAATCAAGCGGTGAAACATGTGACTTCATGCTCAAGCTAAACTCCTGAGGGGTAATAGGATTGACAGCTTACTATTGTCAGGTAAACAATAAGTGCAGACTTGGAAACTAGGGGGAATAGAACTCGGAAGTTAAGCGTGCTCAGGCTGGAGTAGTGAGAGGATGGGTAGGATGGGTGACCGGCCGGGAAGTTAGACGATTTGGAATGATGAGGGGTGATTAGAGCAATGATGAGGAGTGATTAGAGACTAAATCGTCAAATAATTCAGAAATTTGAAAATCAGAAAAAAAATCAATTTTTTTTCAAAAAAACCTTTAGTACCGATTGGTGTTACCAACCGGTACTAAAGGTCCCCCCCACCACCGCGCGGGCTCGTGCCACGTGGTGGGCCTTTAGCCTCGTTTCGTGCAGAACTGGGACTAAAGGGGGGGTACCTTTAGTCCCCACCCTTTAGTGTCGGGTTACAAAACCGGGACTAAAGGTCCTTACGAACCGGGGCAATAGGTTGTTTTTCTACTAGTGTGTGGTAGCTTCTTTGCCGTCCTCTTCCTTCGCTCCGTCGAACTTCTTTCACAAATCGACTGACCCAAATTATACTACTAGTACGAACGTATTAAGTACAGTAGGAACACGAAGATACGAGCAGTAGTACCAACTACAAGAAGAACAGTAGTAAGACATAGTACTAGTACTACTGTACGTACTAAAGAGTTCAAATAACGAGAAAGAACATAAAGTTCAAATAACGAGAAAGAACATAAACATAGTTCTGCTGGGGGCTTAGCATAACACACCCCTAAAAATAAACTAAGCAACTAGTCTGCTTGACACTGCAGTAGAACCAGCATGAGCGACGACACTGCCACCTTACTCGTAGTCCGAGTCCACGTCCTCGACTTCGTCCTCGTCCCTCTTCCTCTTCCTCTTTGCCGACGCTTCTTTGCTTGACCGGACACTGGGCTCTGCTTCTTCATCCAACCCTTGCAGATATTTAAACAAAGGTAGGCATCCATTGCTGCGTACAGGATGTGATCTTCATCTAATGTCTTCGACTCCCATGCATGATGAAACTCGTGGTGAGGTTTCTTTAGTTTAGTGTACGAAGGATCAATCATGGATGTTGCCAGGGTCAGGATTGAAGGCTGAGAGGAGGACACCAGGCTTGCCTTCTGGAGATCGAAGGGCTGGCCTACAACGAGGCCTATCCGACCCAGGACATCGCTGTCGTTCCTAAAGTCTACAATAAAGAATTTCACTCTTTCGTCCTTGAGGAAGTTCTTAAAATCCTGGCACTCAACGTCGGCATGGCATATGTGGTAGACCAAGCACACATTATGTACGCAAACCTGGATCACAGCGGGCTTCTTCTTCTCTGCCTCCTTTAGAATCTTCTCTCTTTCCAGGACTGTGGTGTACTCAACATCTAGCCCAGCGACCCACTCATCCTTTGAACTGTTGAACATGCATAGGAAGCGAGCAAGGCATGCTTTCACCGTCACGGATCCACGTGTGTAGATGATGATGAACTCATCACCGGTGATGGCGCTAACCTGGTAATCAGCAGCGACCATGGAGATTTGGGAGGCCATGGATTTTGGAGGAGGGTTAGGAGAAGTTGAACTGGTGTAATGTGAAAGGACGGGACAACTGGGAGCGAACTATTGTAAGATACTGTACTAGTAGAAGACGGGGACGAGTAGGGCGTGCGAATGGCGTGGGGTTGTTGGCTTGCCCGGTGGATAAATGGCTGCAAGCCCCCAAAGAGTTCTCGAGTACTATGCGGGACCCACTAAATGTCATGTCTACTAGACCCATATCGTAGGCCTGACGGTATAGCTTCTGCCTGTTCGCACGCCATGCCGGTGCGTGGATGTAACTTCACTTAATTCCGTCAACCGTCGCGCCTCCCACGACCTTCGCCTCCTTCGTGCAGTCGCGCCCTTTGAGACTTCGACCAGCTATAAATGAGCAATTTTGTTTGCCTACGCCGCATGCATGATACTCCCTCTGGTCCTTTTTACTTCCGTCAACCCTTTGCAAAGTGTTTGACCAAATTTATACTAAAAATATCAATATCTACAATACCGATTATAATGAGTATAAGAACTACGTTTTATAATGAGTATAAAAATATTGATTTGATATTGTGAATGTTGATACATTTTTTATAAGTTTGGTCAAAGAGGTGCATTGACTTCAGACAAAACTTAAATGCACAATGCAGACTAGTTCCTCCGTCCAGGTGCGTGCCATGTCCTATCTAGTCATCACAACAAGGTTAGCTATTAGAGTACTACTACCTCCCTTCTAGTTTAAAGGGCTTGATTCAAAACTTTCACCTACTCTTAGCAAGATAGAGGCGGTGGAATAGTTTTTGTAGTCTGCAAAAGTACTCAACTAATACTGTCGTTCTTCACAAAAAGATGTGTTTACCAATGCATTATGGCATTGCATGCATGCATGAACACTAGTTACTCTAACCCCCCTCTCTTCTTTAATTCTTTGCCACATCAGCATGTTTGTTATTCCCGTGTGCATGATGGAGCCAGATCCTCTAACGTGCTTAGGAAAGGCATGGAGACCTACAGTCCCCTGACTTTGCTTCGCTGCCACCCCATGAACAAGGATCTAACCTGCGTTTATATACAGTAATTTTTCTACAGTAACAAGCTGCATTATTTTAGCTACAGTGTGTGCTTAGCTCCCTGACTTGCCTCAATGATTTTACACAAGGGAGCACAGTAGCTTCCCTGACTTCGCTCCAGCACATCAGAGGAGCTGGTTCCGTGCATGATACCAGCTAAGATACCCCCATTATGGCCAGCCTTAATCATCGCATGCAATAATTTAGTGCACCTTGAAATATGAACATGTGTGGGGCGTGTATGTTTTTAATGACTTTAGACTATACCTAGCCCGGCATGCAAGATGACTTATTATGCATCGTTCCCCATACCTGTAGGAAGCCCGTTCGTCTCCAAATCTTTTTCTCTCCATGTGTGAAAACAATATGCCTGCTAGACTCTCCTTCTCCATCCGGCGGTCGCACCACTCCACCCCGTGTGGAAAAAATCTGCATCCATGACTCTCCTCCCCCCGCGCTCGTCCAATCTGTTGTGACCAACAATATTTCCGCCCCTTCCCTCCCCCGTAATTTACTCCAACAAATATGCCCACGTAGCTGTTACGTTAATCACGCAACATATCTTACGGGACGCTGCTTAAGTTACTTAACTGCAGGTGCATTGGGTCACTTGCATATGGGCCCAACAGGGGTCTGGCCCACATGTCAGTGACGCAACTGGACCTGCAATTAAGTCAGTGCAGCTCAGTCCATATCTTACGTAGGTGTGCCATTGCTCGCTATAAATACTGCGCCTCCCACGACATTCGGAAGAATGCTCACGTTCATCGCTATCTCCTCCCCCTCCCTCTCACGTCGACCACCATGGCCTCGCCCCTCCCAAGCCCTAGGCGCCCCTCGCTGCACCACGCGGATGGACACGCGTCGCGGTTCCATTCCTCGCTGCCACTAGTCGAGGAGGACGCGTCGGTGTTCCACTCGCCGCGACGCGTCGAGGTGGACGCGTCGGCGTTCCCAATCTCGCCAGCACACGCGTCAGAGGACACGTCGGCTCCCCGCTACGAGGAGAACGCCGTGCCGCCCGCCGAGCCCCCGAGCCATGAGGAGCTTTGGAAAGAAATGGATGTCGCCTTGTGGGAGGCTTTGCCTCCGGCAGAGCATGCCAAAATAGAGGAAGCGAAGAAGGCCGAGGAAGAGAAGCGCGCCGCAGGGCAAGCTGCCTGGCAGGTCTATGTCGCGTCCGAGAGAGTCAGGCAATTGGCTCTTTGGTAGAAGGCTCATGTGAGGGCCATGAGGGTGGCGGAGGACGCCCGTGCCAAAGCCCTGAGTGCAGTCAGGCCCAAGCGCCTCATCTACGCTTGGTGGTACGTGGATCGGGTGCACGCTTCCAGCGAGGAGGAGTACCTGTTGGCGCCGGATCACCACACCAGTGAGATCGCGCTCGCCCCCCGTCAAGCCGCCAATCAGCACCTCGCGAGTTGCGAGGCAGAGGAAGAGGCGTTGTGTCGGCGCGCTGGGAAACGGCCGCGCACCAGGGCACTCGTGGCGCGCCGCAAGCGCTCCTGCGAGCGCCGTGGCTTTTAGTAGGAGTATAATTTAGTTTCGTAAGGTGATCTCATTAGTTTTGGGACGCAAATGATAAATCCCGAACGTTCTGCAATTATTAGCGTCCTTAATTAAGATGTAAAAGGGAAAGTTTGGAAACCTTGTGTATCCGTACGCATTTTGTAAGTACGTGCATATAGCACAAACTATACTATGTACTTTCGCACTACATGTCTCTCTCTATATATGCTTGCATACTGTGCTACTCCCTCCGTCCAAGTGAATAAGTCATCTTTGGTTGTGCACCGTGACCAAGAAGGAGGGAAGACTTATACGCCTAGACGGAGGGAGTACTACTATTACTTATGTACGTGCAAATGCACGTTTTAACATTATGATGCGGTTTTTGTAAAAGTAGAAAAACAGCACAAGTCAAGCTTGTGAAATGATTCAATGCAAAACAAATGCAAAAATGCTCGTTTGATTGTTTACTTTTAGCTTCCTTCTCTGTGGTTATTTCTCTGTCGTACTTTATACGAAATATCTCACTGTTCGGAAAGGCATGCAAATTCCCAAACCGCTTCCTACACCCTGTATCAAATTTTTTGCCTAACAAGTTGTGCCGTGCAATTGGAATTCCAACTTGACTACTACTACTAGTAGGAGTACCAGGGGCCAGTTCATTTAGGTTTCTAGATTAGTAATCCCATTACTACTACCTCCGTCCTGGTTTATTGGTCCCTATTGTAATCTGTGTCAAATTTTGATCATAAATTTAACTAATGAAATGTTTGTGCATGTCACATGCACTAACATTTTATCAGTTAAATCTTTGTTCAAAATTTACCACAAATTACAATGGTGACGAATAAACCAGGACGGAAGTACTATTAGTAGTTTAGAAGCCCAAATAAATGAGTGAGGCGCCTTAATGTTACTCTCCACTGTGACTAGTCTTATGGGAAAAGCTGGGGAAGAGACGACTTATTTTTTAATCCGCCAAAAGAACTAGCCCTAAGAGTAGTAGCTAGGGATACTAGGAGTAGTAGCTAGGGATCAAGTGTGCGAGATGAACCGGAGAAAGTAAATGCAGAGAGATGAAATGCAAAAAAGACGGAGGGATGTGATGGTTGCTTGTTCGTTTATTTACCAGGCCACTTATTACTGGCAGTGGTTGGGTTTTCTGATATGACGGCTGTACTGCCGCGCCACGAGCAGGGTGAGACTCCCGTGCAGTGCCGCCCTCTACACTTGTACTACATCGGTCGTGGTTTATTAGTCCCCCATTGAATTTGACTGAAGATTTAACTAACAAAATGTTAGTGCATGTCAACAAAAACTATATCGTTGGATTCGTATTTGAACATAGTTTTCAATGATATAATTTTAGGTGACATGCATCAGCATTTATGGTACTATATATAATGTTAGTTCAATTTTTGGTCATACTAATCTATAGTAAGGTGCCCGTGCATTGCACAGAAGAGTGAAATGCATTGATCAGGGAGTTTTTTATTTCGACAAAGGATGTGGGGGTCATCTCATGTGTAACGGGTATCGATAGGTTTCTTCGGATATTATTTCATCTCTAGAGCTCACAAACATCCGGGTGAAATAGATAAAAAAGTATCTTTTGCAAACAAAAGCGTTCAACTGTTCAACCTGCATCCATAACTTGTGAAGAAATAACACTTATTGTGCTTTGCAAGAAATGATCTTTAAGAATTAGTTTTTGAGTATCGATTGTTATACATGTTGGCTACAGATGACATGGCACTTTCTTATAGTCAGCAGTTGGCTATACTATTAAGTATTAACCATGCCCTTATACACCTAGACGGAGGGATTAAATCAGAATGACTTGGAAGGGGGGCAGAGGAGATGTAAGAAAGGGTTCATCGTAAGTCTTTCACTAGTACTGTAGTAAAAAATTCATACATGGAAGATTCTAGACTAAACCATAAATGGATACACTTTTATTCATGCGCGATACTCCAATAGAGCAAGGTCATGCATGGAAGTCTCCACATGCTTAGACAGCGGATTACACTGAGCGAAGACTAATGATCAACATTTAACTTGGTAATGCATATGTCCAGGTGAACCTCCTTGGAGTCCCCGTGCACCGCGTTGGGGGGTAAATCATACCATGCATCTTCCATGTCCACATCGGCTGGAAGGTCCCAGCTCTGCATAGTCCTAGTCAGCATGATGGAGCCAGTGTCGCCGCCCACGTACCTCTGAGGGGTAGTAACTGTGAGCACGTACCCGTACATCGGCCTCGTGTCAGTGTAAGCGTCAGCGGTGTCGCCCCTGACGCACACTACAGAGACGGGGCGGCAGCCTGTGCGGGCCTCGCCGGTGCCCACAATCAAGAGGAAGACGTTGCCGTCCTCCTCCGAGACTAGCAGGCGGCGGTGATCCTCCAGCGACTCCGGCACGGTGAACGGGTAGCACGTCTCGTACATGATTTTCTTCGCCAAGGGCCAGTAGTGACCGCCGCATGCATCCGTGAGGTGATGCACGATGTCCGCTGGCGAGCCCCAAAACGACATCGGGCACTCATAGCAGTAGACGAAGGGCTCCTTGGAGGCATCGACCAGGCCGTCCATGAAACGGGAGTGGCTGTAGGGGACGTTGCGCCAGTTGAATATATGAGCAAGTTACTACGAGATTTAATCCGAATAAGCACAAAATAAATCATGATGGCTATAACAGAGATTAAACTAATCATGTGGACTAGCATAGTAGATGAACAGATAGAATCTAGGATACAGAGTAGAAACATGAATTCTACCATGATTTCAAACAGGAAGGACAGAAACACATACGGTGCAATGGGAGCAGCACCGTTGACATTGAGGTTGTCGCCCATGTCGTTGAGGAAGAGGTTGCCGAGGTCGGGGAAGAAGTCGTCGTCGGTGAAGTCGTCGCTGCCAGCAGTCGCGAGAGTGCGCTCCCCAAATTTCAACAGCGCCCGCTGAATGGAGCACAGGAGGGAGTGGCTGTAGGGGACGTGGCGGCCACCGAATGGAGTGCAGGAGTAGCACACGAAGCAGTAGATGGTTCTCCTCCCTAAGTCTCTATCTCTACTCTTATCCCTATCTCTACTACTCTTCTTTGTGTTTTATAACAAATCGAATAGTACTGCGATGTCTGCTGCACGCCCGGCTGAACACGCCTCCTCGCCTCCATCATCATCAACTGAGTCTTTTATAGGAGTAGGAGTAGAGAAAAAACCAAGTTGGTGATGATGGTGTGCCGTGCAATGCACGTGCATCTTGCTAATTTTTTTGCATATAATTCCAAACACCACGTAGACACGGTCTTTTACCATTTTACAACTATGTTAGTATCATTGTTAGTGGTCAGCCGGTGCAAGTTATAGCCCCGGGTGTTTTAACCTTTTTTTTAGTAATGATATCTGGCAATTGTTCGCCACGAGCTCAATCCTGGCGAATCCCACGTAACCGTCAGATTTCCATCCGACGGTGGCCTGTTTTTAAGACATAGTATTCGACAAAACTGCCACCCTTACACACGTATTGTAACTGCGTCGCGGGCGTTTGCAACTGCCATGTCTCCCAGCGAACATTTGCTGGGGATTGGAGTTAGCACCGATGACGGTTCATAGTCGTTCCACGCTCGGGCATTGAAGTTTGTAACTATTTTAGATTAGAATATACTACTCCTCCGGTGCTAATAGTAGAGCAGAGTCCTACTCCACTACTACTCTACTCAAGCAAGTTAGGGCATAGTAGTAGGTACTGTAGGAAGTACCAGTACTGTGATCACTCAAGCAAGTTGTCTGGCATCGATATGACCCTACGCTGCTGGTATGTGTCTCGTAAGTCAAGCGGCATGCTGTAGTCATCATCACCTGTCCACTTCCCGCAGCACATATTCGCTTCTCCATCTTTGTCCGCACATAATCTCGTCCATTCTTCCATCCCCGCTAAGGCGCCTCCCCCCTCGTCCGAAACCGAAGCACTAACAATGGCAGAACCGAGCAGCGTCCACCGAAAGAGTGGCTGGAATTCGCTCCCCATAGAGGTAATCAAGCGCATTGTTTCGCGTGTGGACAATCTCAGTACCATGCCGCTTGCCGCGTGCTCGTCAAGGCTATACCGTTTACTCAAAGCCCTCAGGCCGGAGCTTTTTAAACCAGCTCCTTGCTTGCTGATGCCGCCTGATCTTCAGAAACGGCGTGTCACGCAGCATAACGATCATAGGGTGGCGAGCATCGACCCCCTTGACTGTGATCCGATCCCCGTCACCCTCAACTACATTAACGGTGTGTACTGGGTCGGCATGAACACGTCTTGGATGGTGCTCGTCAACGGTCGCGGCAGCTGGATGCTCGTGGAGGTCTACACCCGGCGATTGACCCCCCTTCCTTCGATTAACACTGCACTGCTTTGGCACCACGACCCAGAATACTCGGAATCTTATAGTAGCCAACATGATACCAAGTTTGATTTGCTCAAGGTTGTAATCTGCCAAGTGCCCACAAGATCTGCGAATTATAAAGACTTCAGGCTAATTGCGTGCTTCAACCGCGGTCTCGCCTCTCTAACACGTCACTGCAGTAAGTGGATAAATCTGCACGTCCATCGCAGGATCATACATCCTCCATGGTTCCTGATGCAATTGAACACAAGGGCTTCATTTACGTTGTCGACTCCTTCTATGGCTGGACGTATTGCTGGCCTACTCCAGTCATCACTACAAACGGCTGTTACAGCAGTATGTTACTTTCCTATGATATCATGATGGCTTGCTTATATTACTGTCAACATTTATTGAAAAAATATTCATGCTCATAACATGTTGTTCTTAAGATTCACTACATTAAGAGCCCTTTTTATTTGACTCCAACTTGATATGATGTTGTAGGCCGCCTGGTGTCCCTACCCTTCCTAATCCCAGAACCTTTCAAAGAAAAGCGGCATGGCAGTTGCAGGTGGTTCCTGGCTCGATCAGACGACGGCGAACGATTATTGATCGTTCACACGTACCAGACGTGTTGTTTCGCGGAATACAATCACAGTCACTGCAAGGCCTTTGAGAAGGATCCCAGCTTCTCTGGGCCTTCAGGAATTTTTGACTGGAGGCTGGTAAGTAGCTTTGGTACACGCTCTCTGTTTCTCGGACTGAATTATCCGATTAACCAGGAGATAACCGACGGCAAGGATCATGATGGCAGCACGGTTTCGTTCATCAGGCAAAGCTGTGTGTACACAACGTGCCATGCGTCTCTGCATGCACCATACCCTGATATGTGCCGCCACGCTCTGCAGCCCAAAGTAGGACATAGGGTCGCAAGTATCAGACTTCGACCTGTTGGCTGGAGTTTCCCTTGTAAGGCACCAATCTGGATCAAGTCGTCAATCAATCTCCACAGCTTAATAAATAGTAACGTCTAACTAAGCCAGTTAGTTAGATGCGTACACTTGGTGTAGTAGGATCTTTATTTAGTTTGATGCATACACTTGTTCTTTTTTGGTTGCCCTTTTGTAATGATGGCCGATGTTTGGTTTGGAAGAGAGAGCCGCGTCTTTACTCTTCTGGCCTGCTTACTGCTTCTATTGCACCCCCAGCCCTGGTTGTTGTTGCTGCTGTTTTCAATGTACAATCAGTAGTATATTTCGTCTATTGGTTGAATAAATATGTTGTTAGAACGACAAACACAATATTTTGGAAGTCGTTGCATGGTCCGATCCTTTAGTGCCCCGTACCGTACGTAGCGCATACTATTTTTGGTACGGAACACATTTTCCACTTGTTGATAACATGCAGCCCACTGATGAAGGACCAATATAGGAGCCCATAATTAACTGGAAGGGAGGCTCTCACATGAATCCGTCCCAGGTACATGCTCATGGTCCCCTAAACATAAATAAGTAAATAAATAAATAAAGCTAAATGATCGTGCACCAGTTCTTTAAATTCACGATTTAACAAGAGGATATTATTTCCTATGATAGTATCGTTACATTCAGTCGATATTATTCTTAGGCAAAGATACCGACCAGTCTTCTTTCTCCCAACATTTTCTTCCTGCAACCAGCGGACCCATGCAAATCATAGTCAACGTTGTAAATAGTTTTGGTCCATTTTTATTTTTCAATAAGAATGTCCAACCCAGCCCAGCACATTGGCGACAACACTTTATCCTCCGCCTTAGTGCACTCGCCGCGGCGCCGCCGTCCAGCCCTGTCAACATAGTGAATCAGGAGAGGACTGTAGTTGTGAGTATGACAGTACGGACCCACCAGGTCCACTCCTGAACACAAGCAAGCGCCTCTTTTACTACGCAGATGCACCCCTCGTTTTTTACTCTAATCCACCCTGCTGATATCTGGGACCCACATCATTTTCAACGTATAGTGAATTAACGACATAATTGCACACCTTTTTTTTGAGTAGTAATTCGGAGGAGCAGGCTATAAACTGGGTTGTGCGGTCTCTGTGGCCCGTCTAACAACATGACCAGCCCAACAGTTTTATCTTTGGGAAAATAGGTAGCCCGGTATTTCTTTTTGAAGAATACCCAAGCTAGGCCTATTTGTTTTCTTCGACTTACTGGGCTGCAAATCTTCGAAGACAAGGAGGGATGCATTCCGGCCTGGCCAAATAGTATGGTCAGTGTCTGTTAAAAGTAATATCAAAGGGGTTGAAAATTCCAAAAAAATGATAACAAATGGGATATTAGTTTCCTTTTTTGTTTTTGTTCTTCACTGATATTTTATACTCCCTCCGTCCCAAAATTCTTGTCTTAGATTAGTCTAGATACAGATGTATCTAATACGAAAACGTGACTTGATACATCCGTATTTAGACAAATCTAAGACAAGAATTTTGGGACGGAGGGAGTATTTCATTGGATTTAATATGACATAGTACTAATTAATTTTTAAATTTGTTTTAGTATGGCTACTAATTTTTGGATTAAGAATATTTTGTTCCCCAGCAAAAATTTGCGAATTTTCAAAATTTCGCACATATTTAGTTAAAAAATTTAACCCTGGTACTGACCAGAAAATGGGCAGCAATACTAAAAATGGAAAATTGGCTGCAATAAATTCCATATGAATTAGAAAATGAGTAAAAGTTATAAAAATAATAGCAAATGGGCTGTACACGCCACAGATTTCGAGGCTGACTTGTTTACGCAAGGCTTTGTCAGTCAACACACGATTCTAACAGCAGTGACTGTTGGATGTCCATCCAACATCCGACGTGTTTCTTCAATCTCTGATCTTCCT
The DNA here is from genome assembly GCF_002575655.3 of Aegilops tauschii subsp. strangulata. Taxonomy (NCBI): domain Eukaryota; kingdom Viridiplantae; phylum Streptophyta; class Magnoliopsida; order Poales; family Poaceae; genus Aegilops; species Aegilops tauschii. Next base: position 10,171,324 of record NC_053039.3, read on the forward strand.
GCTCCAGCCGCCTAAACTAGCGCCGGTGGGACTGCCTGCTCCCTCCTCTTGTGGCCCACTGTGATGCCGCACATGCTTCACCGGCCCACCCTACTCCCTCCGCTGGCCTGGCCGCACGCAATCAACTGCCTCCTTATTACGCGAAAAAAAGATTCCTCCCACTGACATCTGGGGCGCACCGGTTGGGAGGCTAACATGTGGACCTACTAAGTTGACGCGTACGCATAGCTTGTCAACTCAGTCAACAAATGATTCTAGCAGTAGTAACTGTTGGATTTGAATCGAACGGTCCTGCTGCTTCTTCAATCGCTGCTCTTCTTGCACCAGCCGCCCAAACCAGCGTCGGCGAGACCGCCTGCTCCTGCCTCCAGTGGCCGGCTGTGCTGCCGTTGAGGCCTCACCGCCCCAACTACTCCCACCGCTAGCCAGGCCCTGCGGCAACGACAGCCTCACACCGCAGCCGAACCAGTGAACCCTCGTACTCCTCTCTGCGTGGGCATCCACTGCCGCGTCTTCCCCGTCTCCGCGGCATCCCCTTCCTAGGCCTCGCCGTCGTCCACCGCCCCGGTGCTCTCGGCGCGGCGTGGTCAACGTGGTTAAGGAACGACTTCCATCGGAAGAGTACTGTACATGGAGAGGCTGACAGCTGGGTCCACGGCCGCAGCAAGGAAGTGCCTCCTTATTACACGAAAAATAATGATTCCTCCACCTGACAACGGGGACCCACCGGACAGGCCACTGTATTTCGCGAAAAAAATGTTTCCCCCCTGACTGCTGAGACCCACCAGCTACATCTTCGCACGCAAGGAAGTACGTCCATATTACGGGAATTTGCCCCCTGACTGCTGGGACCCACCTGTTACATCTTCGCACGCAAGGAAGTGCCTAACAGTCAGGACTCACCTGGTCGAAGCGTACGTAATGTTGTCATTCTGGTCGCGAACGTGTACGTGCATACTGATCGATGTAGAGGCGCGCACGAGTTGTAGTAGAGGCGTGCACGTCTCGTAATGGAGGCGCGCACGTATCATGTACACGTACGTACAGCGGCTAGGGTGCAAGAAAGTAAATACGGCCACGTACGTACATACGTGCGGGGTCTCGAACGCCTACTCGCGCATACGTACGGCTAGGGCTCGTGTACATGGCTGGGTCGGAACGGAGAAACTGCGTCGTCGTCGTGTTCATGGGGAGCCAACCGGCTGGGTTGGAACGGAATGCGTCGTCGTGTTCATCGGGAGGGCTTGGACGCAACTGCCGATGGAAACGAGGCCTGGCGTACCGCAGATCGAAGGAAACAGACTTGTGTTCGACCAGCCACAGTCGATACTGGATCCTGTTGATCGGGAGGGGTGTGGCGTACCGCAAAATGGAGGAAACGGACTTCTGTTGGACCTCCTACGGTCGAAACGGGGTCCTGTTGATCGGCAGGGGTGTGGCGTACCGCAAAACGGAGGAAACAGACTTGTGTTGGAGTGTTACAGTCGAAACGGGGGTCCTGTTCATCGGGAGGGGTGTGGCGTACCGCAAAACGGGACTCCACGGGATACTGTTCATCTCCACTGATGACCTCCTCCAGCCTCCACGGGGCTACTGTTCATCCACCGTCGACCTCCTCTAGCCTCCACCTGTGACTGTTCATCCACGGGCTCCTGTTCATCCAGCCTCCACCGCACGCTCCTCCACCGCCTACTGTTCAACCAACCCTCTCCACGGGGTCCTGTTCAACCACCCCTCCACGGGCTACTATTCATCCAGCCCTCCACCGGCTACTGTTCATCCAGCCCTCCACGGGGTCCTGTTCATCCAGCCCTTCACGGGGTCCTGTTCATCCAGCCCTCCACGGGGTCTTGTTCATCCACGCCCAACCGGCTCGATCGATCGGGGTCCTGTTTATCCAGCGGCAACACCACGGGGTCTTGTTCATCCAACCCCCACCGGGAGCTTTTCTTCCAACCCCCCCCCCCCCCAGCAACGCTCACTGTTCATCCAGAGGCAACATCGATCGACTTCAGTTAGCACCAGTAGCAGAGGAATCGCTCAGGTTCAGTAGCGCGTAGCCTGCAGTGCAATCGCTCGGGTTCAGTTAGAGCCCAATGCCTCGCACCCACGCATGTACGTGTACGAGAGAAACACGCATAGCTCGGGTTCAGTTAGGCGAAGCCTCGCTCGGGTTCAGTTGGAGCCCAATGCCTCGCATCCACGCACGTACGTGTACGAGAGAAACACGCATAGCTCGGCCCCCGACCACCCACCGTAACCGGGAACTCCCCGATATTTGTAGGAGATATGCCCTAGAGGTAATAATAAATGATATTATTTATCTCCGAGTTCATAATTATGTTTATGTTCCATGCTATAACTGCTATGGTTCTCGAGTCTGCAATAACCATGAGGCTCGGAGGAAGACTCATATGCACGTGTGGAATAATAAACGGTAAAATGTGTTCCTAGTCTGGCCTCTAAGACTAGCTCAAGTGTTGCATGATGGTTATGTTTTCCTGATCATGGGCATGTCTATGTCAGCAACCTTGAGGGCACAATGTTAAGAGAACATTTGTGTTGAATCGACCCGGCATGATGTTATGCTATGAGATTCATTCGTCACAAGTTTATTGGTACATAACACAGAGATGGTTAACGTTTGCATGATTCCTTAGACCATGAGAGTATCGAGTTTCTTCATGCTTGCTTCATGAACTTTGGGGTTTGTTAAACGTCATCCGTAAATGGGTGGCTATTACGGCGGCTTACGGGTTCATGAAAAAGTGTGTCAAGTAACTTGATAGCTCAAGATTGGGATTTGCTCCTCCGACGATGGAGAGATATCTCTGGGCCCTCTCGGTGTTACGGTATCCATCATCGTCTGGCCAGACACTTTGTGATTTGATCACGGGGATGCCGGAACACGATAACGAGAAAAGAGAACAATACCGGTAACGAGGTAGCTAGCATAGTGGACAAGTTGTTGATCCACAGGAATGCCAACATGTCTCACCTCGGGTATTTGTAACATATCGCGAAGCAACAGGAATAGCACACGGCAACTGGAGGTTCACTCGAATATTTATTCGTGTGGGTATAGGGGTCAATATGGGTGTCCACGGCTCCGATGTTGATCATTGATCGGAAGGGGTTCCGGGTCATGTCTATACTTCACCGAACCTATAGGGTCACACACTTAAGGGTAATCTATCTGCTGAATACTAGACAGGGAGTCTGAGAGAAAATCACCGAAAAAGTTTCGGACAGCGGAATCGTACCGCAGAGAGAGGTCATCTGATAAGTTTCGATGATACCGAAAAGTTGTTTCGGGATACACCATTAAGTCAAATTGGTTTCGGCACATGCCTGATAATTCTTGGAGGATGCCAGAATCATTCTGGAAGCTTTTTGGAATTTTCTGAGATAAAAACCGGAAATGTTCCGGAGCTGCCGAAGCCACTTCAGATGCGTTTCGCAGATGAAAATCACTAAAACCGGAATTGTTTCGGAACGCGTTGAAAATCATTTTAGTGGGTACTGGAAATGTTCTTAGCCCACATAAATATTTTCAGTTCGATCAGACGCTGAAAAATGTCGTCGTGAATAGTGAAAATCAGCTTTATGGTTACTTTATGGAAAGCCACCTTTTGGGGCTTTGCTCCAAAAGATCTTGGGGATGACATGGATGGATAGGAGCCATTTTTTGGGCCCCTCATGGGGGTGTGGCCGGCCACATGGGGTATCCCCCCTTGGGGACCCTCTTGTCCTTGGTTTCACTCCTAGGTCCTTGTGGAAGGACTTCATTCATGTGCATTTTGGGTTTTTTGTGAAACTACCCTACCCCTTTGGGATTTCCTATAAATAGAGGTGGAGGGGCAGCCCTCCACAATCATCCCTTGCTCTCATACACATGCCATGCATTATCTGGCTTCTTCTCTCCCTCCCACGAAAAGAGTTTCGTAGAGCCGTAAGGCTGTCTGGGTTCCGGCAGGAACTAGTTCTGGACGGCGAAGCCCTGCCGGATAGATGACACCGTATGTGTGCAACTCTGTAGAGAGATCGTAGTTTCGGTCTTAGTTCGTGAGTGCCACCCAAAGGGCTGTCCGTGTGACCGTCCGAGTTTCGAAGGTCCTCCCGAAGGGCTGTCCGAGTGACCGTTCGAGTTTCGAAGGTCCTCCCGAAGGGCTGTCCGCGACACCGTCCGGGGGGCTGTTCGACCGCCTCCTGGAGGGCTGTCTGAGGAGTAGATGAGGGTATACATCCTCGCGGTTGGGAGGTTGTAAATCCTAGCTGCGGGGATCTGCATCGCCGATCGTCATCGACTCTACTTCCCGCTGCGCTACGAGTCGGTAACGAAAAAGATCAAACCATGTATGCAGTCTCCATATTGGTCCTGGGCTGGTGCGTAGGTCGGAAATTTTTTGTTTTCTGCTGCGTTCCCCTACAATATTTTCCTCACCCTCACTTCTACCATGGTTTTTTCCGTCATGGACGGCCCAAAGAATGTCATGCAGCTGCATCTTCGGCCCGCCCAGGACAAAAATCCCATTTTCTTTCATGATTTTTTGTCATAGAAGTAGGATCCTGCCACATCTATGATGATACCAGGTTTTGTCACAATTATCATCATAGAAGTGTCATAAGTATGACCGAATTTTTTTTCGTTCGGCCTAAAATGTCACGGATGTGTCTTTTTTTGTAGTGCAACGCTATAAAATCATGTTTTTCCAAAAAAAATCAGGAAGAAAGAATTATCGCGTTTCACGAGACGGAGCCGCCACCGTCCCTGTTCTTCATCAGGAGGCCAGATCTGGAGTTCGTTTGGGGCTCCGGAGAGGGGGATCTTCGTCATCAGCAACACTTCTCCATCGCCAATTCCATGATGCTCCCCACTAGGAGTGAGTAATTCCTTCATAGGCTCGCTGGTCGGTGAGGGGTTGGATGAGATTCATCATGTAATCGAGTTAGTTTTGTTAGGGCATGATCCCTAGTATTCTTTATGTTCTGAGATTGATGTTGCTATGACTTTGCCATGCTTAATGCTTGTCAATTTGGGCCCGGGTGCCATGATTTCATATCTGAACCGTTCGCTGCCCGCTGTTGCTTCTGTTGCCGCCGTAGTCCGCCGCTCGCCTCGTCGCTGCTGGCCGTCCCCACCTCCGCATCCCGTGCTGGCCCCGCCCGTTAACGCGTCGCCCCCTTCCCGCTCGCCGCGCGCCGCGTCTGATACTCGCTGCTGCTTCGCTTGCTGCTGCTTGCTGCCATAGCCGCCCCGGCTACGCCCGCCTTCACCTCCCATGCATGCCCGCCGGAGCCCCCCGCCTTCACCTGTCGTTGCTCGCACCCCCACCCTCCGCGCCTGGTGCTGGCGCTCGTTGCCAGCGCCCGCTAGGGCTGCCGCAGCAGCTGCACGTGTGCGGACCTGGTTAGCCAGAGTGGCCGGCTAGTGCCACTGCCACCTGGGTCCTACAAAGATTGGATTAGATGCTAATCTAATTTCAGCGCACTAACCCAACACCCAATACACTGACTAATGGGCCCCTGCTGCTAACCAAGAAAAGTTAAATCTTTTTGTTATGAAGATGACCCTATAACAGGTGGGCTCCCTCCACTATTCCACTGGATAAGGTTGTCCAGTCATCGCTGACTCGGCCCACTGGACCCACCCGTCAATCTAAGTGGCTAGCACACTACTGCGTTATAAAAGTTTTTCTGACAAAATTCGAATTAATAATTAATTTTAGAATATCGTTTAAACATAGAAAATTAATAGAAAATAATCTATAATTGGATTAAAATAATTTATATATGTAAGTTGCTTAGAAAAATATAGTGAATCTGTTTATTCTATCCACATACCTGCCACACCCTTCTAACATAGCGAACATTGACATTTTGCCCCTGGAGCAATATATCAAAAAACACCTGGAGATGGGATAACATTTCCGGATGTTTTCCTCTTCTTTTAAAATGCCTAGTAATGCATTAGAGCATTACATCATCACATACTTCCATGGCATGCATTGTGCTGTGTTTCATTGCTCCATTATTTTTCGGTTTTCCCCCTCTTCCATATTCCTTCTCAGCAGAGCTTCCAGGCAAGGAAAATCCCTTGATCATCCAAATATCGCCCATTCTTTCTCTCTTATTCTCGCATTAGTTTTGCTACTGTTGTTGTTTTGATAGCTCCTATTATGTTGCATAGCATGTCCTTGTTACTACCGTCGATACTTTTACCTGTTATCCTATATGCTTAGAGCATCTCCAGTCGTTCGCCCGCCCAAGGGCTAGAAAAAAGTGCCGCTTGGGGGCGAACCGGCAATATTTTCAGCGTGGGGGCGATCGGCTTCCCAGCCGCCGCCGCCAGGTCGGCCCCAGATGATCTTTTTTAATTTTTTAAAACATAAATGGGCAAATTTCGGCAAACACGGCATACGTTCTGCGATAGTTAGGCGGTTCACAGTTTTTTTTACATATAGAAACATAATAATAAAAAGAAGAAGAAAAAACGTCCGCACCTACAGGCCGAAGAACACGCTGAACACATCGAAGTCGCCGCTGTCGTCGTCCTCCTTCTCCTCCTTCACGCGGCCGTCCCTGGTGGACCCTTGCCAGGGGTACCCCTGTCGGACTGATTTGGGCGGCAACGGCACCTCGTCGTTGCTGTCGTCGAGAACGGCGACCCCTCCCTCGTCGCGGCCACAACGCCGAGCGGCGATCTCATCAGGACGCGGCGCTGGCATTTCCACGGGCTCAGCCTTCACGCTGAAGAGCGCCGATGACCCGGAGGAGTGGGAGGAGGAGCGGGAGGAGGATGAGGACCCGCCCAGCATCCTCCTCGGCAGCCATGGACCGGAACTCCGACGGGGGACCGGGGCGGCCGGGTACGTCAGCGGCGGATCGTTGCCGCCGTCGAGGTACTCGAGGTCGGCGTGCAGTGTGCGGCCGGGGGCGCCGTACCACAGGTGGCGGCCGTCGCTGTTGTTGCGCCCCCTCACAAGTGGCGCGTTGTTGATGGAGGCCAGCCGCTCCGCCTGCCGGCGTTTGAAGTACGCCGCCCGCGCCCCGTGGTTTTCGATGTCGTACTCCGGGAGGGCACGCTCCTCGTCGGACAGAGACGCCCACACACGGTCGATCTCGGCCTGGAAGTAGTGGGGGTGCTCGATGTCGGGCAGCGAGGGGACGGGGACGCCCCCGGCGCTAAGCCTCCACCGCCATGGCGCACACATGTCGGGAGGCACCGGGTAGTTCGCTTCGTGGAGGAGATGGGCTTCCCACTCGTGCAGAGAGCGGCGGCCGAAGCCATTGGCCGCCACCCCACCGTCGGGGAACCTTTCGCCCATAATATGTGCGTGCACGGGGAGAGAGGGAAAGAAAGTTTGGCGGTGGCGGCTGTGCGTGCACGGGGAGAGGGGGGCTGCGGGCGGGGTGCGTCCACCGACAAGGCATGGGCGGCTTATATAGCGGTCGGGGGGAGGGGGCGTCGTGTGTACGCGTGGCAGGATGGGGCGCGTCGCCTCACCGCACCGCCCATAAGGAATCAGTGGAAGGCTGACCGGCGACAGCCTTGGCATTGATTCCCCGCGGGAAACCGAGGCGATGAGGATGACGAGGCGCGGGGGTCGCTGACTCGACGGGCCCACCGTTCTTTCGCGCCAAAAACGATTGCCTCGGCGTCCCCGGCGCCCCCAGCGCGTCGGGTTTCGCCTGGGTCCGCCGGCGCCAGTTTCAGCCCTAACCGGCGAAAATTGGGCTCCTGGGGGCACGACCGGGCCGTTTTTCAGTGCCGGCGCTAAAAAATGGCCTGGGGGCCTATTGGGGGCGCGGTTAGAGATGCTCTTAGTATAGGTATGCTAGTAGTCCACCAGTGGCCCTACATTCTTGTCCGTATGCCAGGCTATACTATCGGGTCATGATCTGTCGAGCGATGATCACGGGTATACTATATTACATTATACATGATACATGAAATGATTAAATTCGGGTCGGCTTCTAGAGTACCCGCGAGTGATTCACGGACTGGGGGCTGAAAGGACATTGTCACGACGCCCCCCTGAGTGATTCTTTATGGTAGAGCGACAAGGCAGGTTGAGACCACCTAGGAGAGTGGTGGGCCTGGACCCTCGTCGGTGTCCGCGGTTACTTCTTAATAACACGCTTCGAATTTAAAATGTTAAAAATGATTATGAGAAAGGAAACTGGTATGATATAAATACAAAATAGTAGACACGGATAAAATATCAAATATCTATCAGAAAACAAAATATATCTTGAATTACTATAAAAATCTCTCCTGAAGATAAAATAGCGTCGGATGCCTCCTCCGGCGGTGGTGTTGCTCTCCTTCCTGTGATGGCGGTTCCAGCCTGCGACTCGACTTCCTCTTCTCTGAAGTCTACCCGGGTGGCTTGTACTTTCTCAGACTAAGGCCAGGAAGAAATCATTGCTCAACTTGCCGATGCAGGCAGCGGCGACACCGTGGATGCCCTCCCCTTGTTGGAGGTTCTGTCATGGCCTTCATATGTGCCCCTCTTCGAGAATCAGGGGAACCCTAGCTGCAATTATTCGTACCGGACGGCGACAGCGTCTCGATGTCGTTCCCCTTTGCGAAGGTGTTGTCTTGTTCGCTCGCGGAGACCCTGGTTGTGGAGTTGGAGATGTTGGTCATCTTAGTTTGGTCTGTGCTGCTTCTCAGGGCTAGACGAGTTTTGCCGTGTCGTTTCCTCCGTTTAGGCCGTGCCATGTGTTGTACCATCCCTTATAGTCACTCTTTCTTCGTCTATCAATGAAAAGATAAGCAAGCTTTGCGTATTCACAAAAAGGATTTGGGACAGAAATGAGTATTGATGTTCTGGTTTCTGTATTATTTGGCGGCAACTTCAAGTTGTTTAGCAGAACAAGAATCAAATGTGGAAGTGTTAAAAACGAATATAAGAAAGGAGAAGTTATATACATGAATACGTAGTAGAAAATGGATAAAAGCGCAAATATATGACAGAAGAAAAAAAAATCTCTTGTAGTACTATAGAAGAACATAACATAACAAAACAAGACTACTCAGGTTGCTTGCAAATATTGTCGACAAAGGCTACAATCACATAGTAACTAGACAGAGATCAATTGTCAATATTACAATGCCAGCCAGCATCACCATACATGTTTTTCTTCTTCTAGAGACGGGACTCACACCCTGGGTTAAACTGAGGCCTTACAAGTTCTAGGAACGGTAAAATGAGTTCGATACAAGGGTCAACTAGTGACCGAACTGCGACACAGCGCAGGTAAGATAAAGTACGGCTAGAAGATACCATGACCACCATAAGTCTCAGCAACCAAACACAAACTGAAACATTTTCCACCAAGCAGACGTGTTGTTCCATACTAGGTTAGGTAGGTGATGACAGTGCGACTCAGGCAGCATGAGGAAGCATCCAGGTTGGGATCTCAATACGAAATCCATACAAGTATGCACCTAAATCCTGCGCCAATAGGTACACATCCCCACCATAACCTCCTTGTGCAGCAGACCTGTGAGCTGTAGACCCATGTGAGTTCCTTGCCTTAAAAAGAAGGCTGGGAACCACCTCACTCTGCCCGGTTATGTTATTTGGGAGCACCAATTGTCGTGCTACGCTTCCAATCAGCAACACAGCATGATTACCGGGAAATTCAGCAGGAGGCCCCATGTACAACTGTCCATCCTCTGCCATCCTGAACCAGCGACCAACCTCCATGGTGGCTAATAACGGATAGCCATTAGCGATCAGGCGCACTAGATAGTCCAGACTAGTCTGCCTAGTTGTCAGTCGAAACCAGGATTGCAGTCTGAGCGCCCTTGTGATTGTTCTCATAGGAGACACATACTCAACTCCGAACGCCTGGGCAACCCTCAGCAACTGTTCATATCTGCGATATCCTCTCCATTCCCGCTGTCGTTCATGCCCAACACCATCCGGATAGAAGCGGTGGTAGTCTCTTAATAGGCTTGTACCATTGAGTGGCTGTAACACAGGCACGCCGCGGAGGGCCCCTTCGATTTTAAGTGCAGCATCCATGCCGGCCAAGACTGCATGTGCTGTGCAGTTCCCTGCAAAAAGCGAAAACATTAACAACAAAGTACGAGGAACCATACACATTATATGCAGTATAAATAGGTGTGTTATTAGTATGCACGAACCCTCCTCCTAAGTACGACAAATATATTAATTTTACTTGATTCGTTTGTTTGAATAGTTTGTCCATATGCCCCTAGCACTCCTAACAGTGCAAGTGTACATGTGCTCAACTTTGTGATAGTACTTAACAAAAAATTGATTGCTCGATTACTTCTTAGATTGATTTATTACATGGTTCATATATACACCACAATAACGTATATATCATGTGTGTTCCCAAGCACGAACACAAATTTTTCTATATGACGTATACAATTCTGTTGAGGATATAAGTATTTTTTTATTTCATGCCCCTAAAAAGGACCACTCTCTCTCTCTCTCTCTCTCTCTCTCTAAAACGTAATATATACTCCACAAAAGAGTACATTCCCTCACGCAAAAAAGTGGTATATTATCTAAAAAAGTAGCTGCTTGTGAAAAAAGAAACAGTATATACTCATTTGAAAACAAAGCACCACCGCTATACACCACTCAGTATTATCTATGCACCACTGCTCCCCTAAAATATGGGAGATTGTTGCGTCTTGCGTGCATGCATTATACGGAGTAGAAAAAAAAATGCACAAATATTGATTTAGCCTTGTGGAATTAATTAACATGGAAACCCTTTAAACAGCAACCGACTGAGAAGGGCGTGGAAGTACATACTGCTAGGCCGCTAGGAGTACAAAAGAGTATATAGTAGAGGTGTCAAGAGTTTAGACTTACGGTTATCGCCTTGACTTCTAATCAGAAAATTGGTCCTGACGGTATTCATTATGCAGTCAGTAATGCTCAATTCAACTGTCCCAGGGCACTGCAAAAAATAAATTTAGATATTCAGTCAAACAAAAATAAATACCCGCAAAAAAGCAATTCCCATTAAATTAGATGTAAAAGGTTAAGGGAAGAAATAGTAGGACCTTAGCATTGCACTCATTGGGATTAGTACACTCGAAAGCTGGAACCCTATAGAGTAGGTTGTCTATGGGGTTGTTTACTTGATAACAACGCGGACAAAGCCAACCATCAGCACTGAATTTATCCCTTATTAGTAGTGCGCGCTGGTCGAGATCCTCAACTGTTGGAGCAGCAACCCGATTAAACGCTGGTGCTGTTGGGTTCATGCTGTAATAACGAGAAAAGGATACATTAAATATATGCAATCAAGGGTGCTTATGTTATATTAGTATATACTACTGCAGCACTAATCTTGTGACACGTGCATGTTAGGAATACTATGGGCATGTTGGACTGTTTTTCAAGTGTTGTTTCTAGTTACCCCCCAAAATAAAGTGTTGTTTCTCGTTCATGAGGATTTTTTTTTGTTTTTTCTAGAAACGTTCATGACAATGTAGATAAAGATTCCCTATTGTTGTTAGTATATTATAACAACTCAAATCCACCCCGAAGAGTTAGTTGCCAAAACCTGCTCCCAAATAATTATTAGTGTTTGGAGGGTGCCATCTAATCAATCCCAAAAAATTGTTCCCACAAGAGAGAACAATAAAGTTTAGGTACCATACTATTAATGCTCAGATTTAATCCTTGGTGAAAACTTACTCAACACCTTATGAGTGGGAACACAAAGAACGATGGATGAAGAGTACTAAAAAAGTAAATTTAGGATAGTAGTTGGAAACTATATGGTTTTCCATAGTAAGATGCTAGACTCAACAGTGTCCAATACTCACACGTTGTTCACATTCTGATGTCTCCTACAATAATGAGACATTTCAAATCGTTTTTTATATAGTTTGATCATGTAATCCTCAGGGCAGCTGTTTCACTGCAGTGTATTTTAACTTTCAAACAAAATAGTAATGGTGATGTGCGCAGCTGAAAATATTTTGTCTTGGGCAGAAAATAGAGACTGGTCAAGACTAGAACTATCAAGATCGGCATGGAAATATATGGTTTTGTGATAAACATAGAATATCCACAAAATTCCGATTGTGCCCCTTGAAATATCAAGATGCACTATCTTTTTCAATAGCTAAAAGGTCATATACATGCTAATGTGAAGGTAAAATAAATCAAATAACATTACTTGACAATTAGGGACAAATATATACATGCAAGAAAATAACATAAACTATCAAATAAGACACGGGTGAACTACAGATATTGTTTAACCAAAAGTTTAGAAGCAATTATTCATGTTGGTTACATAATAAATCACTTTAGTTTAAAGAAACACCATCAAACAATTACACATTGGTTTAGAGTAGGAAGCCATATAGAAAATCACATGACAAGAGTAAGTTCAATCATGTGTATATAACATGTATAAATTCCAAATTCCAATGCAACAAGTGATGATGTGGATGATGGAACTGATCAAAAGCTTTGTATACAGTTCGCCAACTTTAAGCATTTCTCGGTGAAAATTCCTAAATTATATTTGTGCAAAGATAAATGTGGGGTTGTCAAAACGAGTGGAATAGGGAAAGCTAGAGACCTGGTTCTATCGGCCTTTGGTTCCTCACAGAGAGAGAGAGAGCGCTAGCAACCGAGCGGCTGGGGAAGAGAGAGAGAGAGGGGGGAGACCTAGCAACCGAACGGCTGGGGAGAGAGAGAGAGAGAGAGAGAGAGAGAGAGAGAGCTAGCATGCCGCCGATCTACGTTGCTCCTGGATTTGTTCCAGGATCTACGTTGCTGGACAAGTAAAACACAGTAAGAAGAAGAAGAAGAAGAGAGAGAGAGAGAGAGAGAGAGAGAGAGAGAGAGAGAGAGAGAGAGAGAGAGAGAGAGAGAGAGAGAGAGAGAGAGCTATCATGCCGTCGATCTACGTTGCTCCTGGATTTGTTCCAGGATCTACGTTGGTGAACAAGTAAAACACAGCAGCGAGAAGAAGAAGAAAACATAAATTCAACGGGAGGAAGAACAAGATCATCAGCGACACCTGGTGAGGATCCTTGGGGAGGTGGATGGCGAAGAACTAGCGTCCGGGAGAGAAGGGAAGAACCAGCGTCCGGGGGAGGGAGAATGGTTGTTGCGTACTTGAAGAGATGAGACGCTGCGCTAGTACTTGAGGTGGGAGGAAGGGGAGCGGGGATGCATGGAATAAATGCTGGCTAGTTGGGCGCTGGTAGGTTCTGTGCCGTGCGAGAGTAGAGGAACAGAGGTCTATACGTGCCTAGACACGGTAATGCACGAGAGCGCAGAATCATCTACTAATACAAGGGCCCGTACGTACGTCCATGCTGTGTGTACGAGCCTATGCGGGCGTGACAACACATAAGAAACGCTCCTATCCAAAGCCTCTCTCACTTCACTTCGCTTTCACCCTTGACGATCCTCTTATGCTCTTCTTTTCTTTTGGCTTTTTCTTGCAAATCTACACGTGATCATTGCATGCATCAATCAAGTACTTGGATGGTCAATTTTAAAATTGCTTGATTCACATATTACGAGCGCACTTAGTTGTCGGATAGTTTAGTTGTCATATTACAAAACACTTAGTAGTTGCCAGGTTTTAAAATAATTATTAGAGCATCTATAGCCGGGCCTCTCATATCCGTCTCAAACGCCGGGCAGCCTGCCCGTTCACTTTGTAAGGGCATATTTCTTCCTATGTGGTTTTGGTGATTGATGACAGTGCATTTGCGGACTAATCGTGTGCGTTGAGTATTTCAGATATCTCATGTCTAGCCTGTCTAGACACAAAACGATTCGGTGCCCCTCGGAGTCTATCGAAGACGACGGGTCTCTACGTTTCTTTTCGGTGGATTTGAGTCGTAGGAAAGCCGTACTATTAAGAGGAGTCCGCTTCGAAAAGGTTAGGGTGGAATCAACACGTACACTTTTGTTCCTTTGCACAACCTTTCCTTCGCTTCGATGGAGCACCATCCAGTTATCCTTGTCTATGCAAAATGAAGGCTGCCAAGTGTTATAGCTTATGTGGCGTGCGGTAGTACTGCTCAAGGGAGCAGTAGTACCGCAGAGGCTTGCGGTAGTACCGCTCAGGCAAGCGGTAGTACCACTCCTCGCGAGCGGTAGTACCGTTGCCTCCAGCCCAGACGCTGGCGCATGCGGAAGTAGGCGCGGATGTAATTTTTTACTTCCGCCCCTACGCGGTAGTACCGCTCCCTGTGAGCGGTAGTACCGTGCCGGATTTTCGCACAGTCCTAAACTCCGCGGAAGTAGTCAACGACGTAATTTATTAAGTTCACGCTCTTTCCAGCCCAGTAAAGCCCTGCCTTGCGATAGTACCGTAGGGGCGCACAGTAGTACCGCTCATTGCCATGTGCAACAGAGCATCGTCTGGTCTCTACCGCGCAAGCGGTAGTACCGCACCGTCCAGCGGTAGTACCGTGACCCTTTGCGGTAGTACCGTGGACGTGTGCGGTAGTACCGCACCGCGCGGGCTGAGTGAGGGGGGTAATGGTTGGATCTTTTCCCCAACTATATAAAGGGGGTCTTCTTCCTCAAGAAGACCACATCTTCCCTCCCCAAGCTCCATTGTTGCTCAAACCTCCATTTTCGCCCGATCTCTCTCCCTAGCCAATAAAACTTGTTGATTTTCTAGGGATTGGTTGAGAAGGCCCCGATCTACACTTCCACCAACAGAAATTTTATTCCCCCACTAATCCCTTGTGGATCTTGTTACTCTTGAGTGTTTGAGCACCCTAGACGGTTGAGGCCACCGCGGAGCCATATTCCATTGTGGTGAAGCTTCGTGGTGTCGTTGGGAGCCTCCAATTAAGTTTGGGAGATAGCCCCAACCTTGTTTATAAAGGTTCGGTCGCCGCCTCCAAGGGCACCAATAGTGGAATCATGGCATCTCGCATTGTGTGTGTTGGAAATATGCCCTAGAGGCAATAATAAATTGGTTATTATTATATTTCCTTGTTCATGATAATCGTTTATTATCCATGCTAGAATTGTATTGATAGGAAACTCAGATACATGTGTGGATACATAGACAACACCATGTCCCTAGTAAGCCTCTAGTTGACTAGCTCTTTGATCAATAGATGGTTACGGTTTCCTGACCATGGACATTGGATGTCGTTGATAACGGGATCACATCATTAGGAGAATGATGTGATGGACAAGACCCAATCCTAAGCCTAGCACAAGATCGTGTAGTTCGTTTGCTAAGAGCTTTTCTAATGTCAAGTATCATTTCCTTAGACCATGAGATTGTGCAACTCCCAAATACCGTAGGAATGCTTTGGGTGTACCAAACGTCACAACGTAACTGGGTGGCTATAAAGGTGCACTACAGGTATCTCCGAAAGTGTTTGTTGGGTTGGCACGAATCGAGACTGGGATTTGTCACTCCGTGTAAACGGAGAGGTATCTCTGGGCCCACTCGGTAGGACATCATCATAATGTGCACAATGTGACCAAGGAGTTGATCACGGGATGATGTGTTACGGATCGAGTAAAGAGACTTGCCGGTAACGAGATTGAACAAGGTATCGGGATACCGACGATCGAATCTCGGGCAAGTAACATACCGATTGACAAAGGGAATTGTATACGGGATTGATTGAATCCTCGACATCGTGGTTCATCCGATGAGATCATCGAGGAGCATGTGGGAGCCAACATGGGTATCCAGATCCCGCTGTTGGTTATTGACCGGAGAGTCGTCTCGGTCATGTCTGCATGTCTCCCGAACCCGTAGGGTCTACACACTTAAGGTTCGGTGACGCTAGGGTTATAGAGATATTAGTATGCGGTAACCCGAAAGTTGTTCGGAGTCCCGGATGAGATCCCGGACGTCACGAGGAGTTCCGGAATGGTCCGGAGGTAAATATTTATATATGGGAAGTCTTATTTTGGTCGCCGGAAAAGTTTCGCACTTTATCGGTGTTGTACCGGGAGTGCCGAAAGGGGTCCGGGGGTCCACCAAGGGGGTCCACCAGCCCCGGGGGGGCACATGGGCTGTAGGGGGTGCGCCTTGGCCTATATGGGCCAAGGGCACCAGCCCCAAGAGGCCCATGCGCCAAGAGATAAGGAAAAGGGGGAGTCCTAAAGGGGGAAGGCACCTCCGAGGTGCCTTGGGGAGGAAGGACTCCTCCCTGGCCGCACCCTTCCTTGGAGGAAGGGCCAAGGCTGCGCCCCCCCCCCTCTCCCTTGGCCCTATATCTAGTGGGGGGAGGGAGGGCAGCAATTCCTAAGCCCCTGGCGCCTCCCTCTCCCTCCCGTGACACCTCTTCCTCCCCGCTTGCGCTTGGCAAAGCCCTGCCGGGATCCCGCTACTTCCACCACCACGCCGTCGTGCTGCTGGATCTCCATCATCCTCTCCTCCCCCCTTGCTGGATCAAGAAGGAGGAGACGTCGCTGCTCCGTATGTGTGTTGAACGCGGAGGTGTCGTCCGTTCGGCGCTAGGATCATCGGTGATTTGGATCACGACGAGTACGACTCCATCATCCCCGTTCTCTTGAACGCTTCCGCTCATGATCTACAAGGGTATGTAGATGCACTCCCCTTCCCCTCGTTGCTAGATTACTCCATAGATTGATCTTGGTGATGCATAGAAAATTTTGAATTTCTGCTACGTCCCCCAACAGTGGCATCATGAGCTAGGTCTATGCGTAGTTTCTATGCACGAGTAGAACACAAAGTAGTTGTGGGCGTCGATTTTGTCAATTTACTTGCCGTTACTAGTCTTATCTTGATTCGGCGGCATCGTGGGATGAAGCGGCCCGGACCGACCTTACACGTACTCTTACGTGAGACAGGTTCCACCGACTGACATGCACTAGTTGCATAAGGTGGCTAGCGGGTGTCTGTCTCTCCCACTTTAGTCGGATCGGATTCGATGAAAAGGGTCCTTATGAAGGGTAAATAGAAATTGGCATATCACGTTGTGGCTTTTGCGTAGGTAAGAAACGTTCTTGCTAGAAACCCATAGCAGCCACGTAAAACATGCAACAACAATTAGAGGACGTCTAACTTGTTTTTGCAGGGTATGCTATGTGATGTGATATGGCCAAAAGGATGTGATGAATGATATATGTGATGTATGAGATTGATCATGTTCTTGTAATAGGAATCATGACTTGTATGTCGATGAGTATGACAACCGGCAGGAGCCATAGGAGTTGTCTTAATTTATTGTATGACCTGCGTGTCAATGAATGATGCCATGTAATTACTTTACTTTATTGCTAACCGTTAGCCATAGTAGTAGAAGTAATAGTTGGCGAGACAACTTCATGAAGACATGATGATGGAGATCATGGTGTCATGCCGGTGACGAAGGTGATCATGCCGCGCCTCGAAGATGGAGATCAAAAGGCGCAAGATGATATTGGCCATATCACGTCACTTTATGATTTGCATGTGATGTTTATCATGTTTACATCTTATTTGCTTAGAATGACGGTAGCATAAATAAGATGATCCCTCACTAAAATTTCAAGAGACGTGTTCCCCCTAACTGTGCACCGTTGCGAAGGTTCGTTGTTTCGAAGCACCACGTGATGATCGGGTGTGATAGATTCTAACGTTCGAATACAACGGGTGTTGACGAGCCTAGCATGTACAGACATGGCCTCGGAACACATGCAAAACACTTAGGTTGACTTGACGAGCCTAGCATGTACAGACATGGCCTCGGAACACAAGAGATCGAAAGGTCGAACATGAGTCGTATAGTAGATGCGATCAACATGGAGATGTTCACCGATGATGACTAGTCCGTCTCACGTGATGATCGGACACGGCCTAGTTTGACTCGGATCATGTATCACTTAGATGACTAGAGGGATGTCTATCTGAGTGGGAGTTCATTAAATAATCACATGAACTTAATTATCATGAACATAGTCAAAAGGTCTTTGCAAATTATGTCATAGCTTACGCTTTAGTTCTACTGTTTAAGATATGTTCCTAGAGAAAATTTAGTTGAAAGTTGATAGTAGCAATTGTGCGGACTGGGTCCGTAAACTGAGGATTGTCCTCATTGCTGCACAGAAGGCTTATGTCCTTAATGCACCGCTCGGTGTGCTGAACCTCAGCGTCGTCTGTAGATGTTGTGAAACATCTGACAGACACGTTTTGATGACTACGTGATAGTTCAGTGCGTAATGCTAACGGTTTAGAATTATGGCACCAAAGACGTTTTGGAACGTCGCAGAACATATGAGATGTTACGAAGACTGAAATTGGGATTTCAGACTAGTGCCCACGTCAAGAGGTATGAGACCCCTGACAAGTTTCTTAAGCCTGCAAACTAAGGGAGAAAAGCTCAATCGGTGAGAATGTGCTCAGATTGTCTGAGTACTACAATCACTTGAATCGAGTGGGAGTTAATCTTCCAGATGAGATGGTGATGGTTCTCCATAGTCACTGCCACCAAGCTATTAGAGCTTAGTGATGAACTATAACATATCAGGGATAGACATGATGATCCTTGAGCAACTCGCGATGTTTGACACCGCGAAAGTAGAAATCAAGAAGGAGCATCAATTGTTGATGGTTAGTAAAACCACTAGTTTCAAGAAGGGCAAGGGCAAAAGGGATACTTCATGAAACAACAAATCATTTGCTGCTCTAGTGAAGAATCCCAAGGTTAAACCCAAACCCGAGACTAAGTGCTCCTGTAATGAGGGGAACGGTCACTGAAGCTGAACTACCCTAGATACTTGGTAGATGAGAAGGCAGGCAAGGTCGACAGAAGTATATTAGATATACATTATATGAATGTGTACTTTACTAGTACTCCTAGCAGCGCCATGGTATTAGATACCGGTTTGGTTGCTAAGTGTTAGTAACTCGAAATAAAAGCTGCGGAATAAACGGAGACTAGCTAAAGGTGAGATGACGATATGCGTTGGAAGTGTTTCCAAGGTTGATGTGATCAAGCATCGCATGCTCCCTCTACCATCGAGATTGGTGTTAAAGCTAAATAATTATTATTTGGTGTTTGCGTTGAGCATAAACATGATTGGGTTATGTTTATCGCAATACAGTTATTCATTTAAGGAGAATAATGGTTACTCTGTTTATTTGAATAATACCTTCAATGGTCTTGCACCTAAAATAAATCTCGATCGCAGTGATACACATGTTCGTGCCAAAAGATATAAAATAGTAATGATAGTACCACATACTTGTGGCACTGCCATTTGAGTCATATTGGTATAGAACGCATGAAGAAGCTCCATGTAGATGGATCTTTGGACTCACTCGTTTTTGAAAAGATTGAGACATGCGAACCATGTCTATTGGTATATATGCATGAAGAAACTCCATGCAGATGGAACGTTTGGACTCACTTGATTTTGAATCACTTGAGACATGCAAATCATACCACATGGGCAAGATGACTGAAAGGCCTCGTTCTCAGTAAGATGGAACAAGAGAGCAACTTGTTGGAAGTAATACATTTGATGTATGCAGTCCAATGAGTGTTGAGGCACGCAGTGGATATTGATATGTTCTTACTTCACAGATGATTTGAGTAGATGCTGAGTGTATTTACTTGATGAAACACAAGTCTGAATTATTGAAAGGTTCAAATAATTTCAGAGTGAAGTTGAAGATCGTCGTGACAAGAGGATAAAATGTCTGTGATATGATCATAGAGATGAGTATCTGAGTTACGAGTTTGGCACACAATTAAGACATTGTGGAAAGTGTTTCACAATTAATACCGCCTGGAACACCACAGTGTGATGGTGTGTCCGAACATCATAACTGCACCCTATTGGATATGGTGCATACCATGATGTCTCTTATCGAATTACCACTATCGTTTATGGGTTAGGCATTAGAGACAACCGCATTCACTTTAAAAGGGGCACCACGCAATTCCGTTGAGACGACACCGTTTAGAGAAACCTAAGTTGTTGTTTCTTAAAAGTTTGGGGCTGCGATGCTTATGTGAAAAAGTTTCAGGCTGATAAGCTCGAACCCAAAGCGGATAAATGCATCTTCATAGAATACCCAGAACAGTTGGGTATACCTCCTATTTCAGATCTGGAAGCAAAAGTTATTGCTTCTAGAAATGAGTCCTTTCTCGAGGAAAAGTTTCTCTCGAAAGAATTGAGTGGGAGGATGGTGGAGACTTGATGAGGTTATTGAACCATAACTTCAACTAGTGTGTAGCAGGGCACAGGAAGTTGTTCCTGTGGCACCTACACCAATTGAACTGGAAGCTTATGATAGTGATCATGAAACTTTGGATCAAGTCACTACCAAACCTCGTAGGACGACGAGGATGCGTACTACTTCAGAGTAATGCGTGATCCTGTCTTGGAAGTCATGTTGCTAGACAACAATGAACCTATGAGCTATGGAGAAGCGATGGTGGGCCCATATTCCGACAAATGGTTAGAAGCCATGAAATCCGAGATAGGATCCATGTATCAGAACAAAGCATGGACTTTGGTGAACTTGCCCGATGATCGGCAAGCCATTGAGATAAATGGATCTTTAAGAGGAAGACGGACATGGACGGTAATGTTACCGTCTATGAAGCTCGACTTGTGGCAAAGACTATTTTCACAAGTTCAAGGAGTTGACTGCGATGAGATTTTCTCATCCGTAGCGATGCTTAAGTCCGTCAGAATCATGTTAGCATTAGCTGCGTTTATGAAATATGGCAGATGGATGTCAAAACAAGTTTCCTTACCAGTTTTCGTAAGGAAAGGTTGTATGTGATACAATCAGAAAGGTTTTGTCGATCCTAAGGATGCTAAATGGTATGCTAGCTCCAGCGATCCTTCCATGGACTAGAGCAAGCATCTCGGAGTCAGAATATACGCTTTGATGGAGTGATCAAAGTTTTTGGGTTTATACAAAGTTTGTTAGAAACTTGTATTTACAATAAAGTGAGTGGGAGCGCTACAACATTTCTGATAAGTATATGTGAATGACATATTGTTGATCCGAAATGATGTAAAATTTCTGGAAAGCATAAAGGGTTGTTTGAAAGGAGTTTTTAAAAGGAAAACCTGGATAAAGCTGCTTACATATTGGGCATCAAGATCTATATAGAGATAGATCAAGACGCCTGATGATACTTTCAAAGAACGCACACCTTGACATGATTTTGAAAGAGTTCAAAATAGATCAGCAAAGAAGGAGTTCTTGGCTATGTTACAAGGTGTGAGTATTGAGTAAGACTCAAGACCTGACCACAGCAGAAGAGAGAGAAAGGACGAAGGTCGTCCCCTATGCTTTAGACGTAGGCTCTACAATATGCTATGCTGTGTACCACACATGAAGTGTGCCTTGCCATGAGTTGGTCAAGGGGTACAATAGTGATCCGGGAATGGATCACATGACAGCGGTCGAACTTATCCTTAGTATCTAGTGGACTAAGGAATTTTCTCGATTATGGAGGTGAAAAGGAGTTCGTCGTAAAGGGTTACGTCGATGCGAACTTTGACACTAATCCGGATGACTCTGAGTAGTAAACCGGATTCGTATAGTAGAGCAGTTATTTGAATGGCTCCAAGTAGCGCGTGGTAGCATCCACAAGATGACATAGATATTCGTAAAACACACACGGATCTGAAAGGTTCAGACCCGTTGACTAATAACCTCTCTCACAAGCATAACATGATCAAACCAGAACTCATTGAGTGTTAATCACATAGTGATGTGAACTAGATTGTTGACTCTAGTAAACTCTTGGGTGTTGGTCACATGGTGATGTGACCTGTGAGTGTTAATCACATCGTGATGTGAACAAGATTATTGACTCTAGTGCAAGTGGGAGACTGTTGGAAATATGCCCTAGAGGCAATAATAAATTGGTTATTATTATATTTCCTTGTTCATGATAATCGTTTATTATCCATGCTAGAATTGTATTGATAGGAAACTCAGATACATGTGTGGATACATAGACAACACCATGTCCCTAGTAAGCCTCTAGTTGACTAGCTCGTTGATCAATAGATGGTTACGGTTTCCTGACCATGGACATTGGATGTCGTTGATAACGGGATCACATCATTAGGAGAATGATGTGATGGACAAGACCCAATCCTAAGCCTAGCACAAGATCGTGTAGTTCGTTTGCTAAGAGCTTTTCTAATGTCAAGTATCATTTCCTTAGACCATGAGATTGTGCAACTCCCAAATACCGTAGGAATGCTTTGGGTGTACCAAACGTCACAACGTAACTGGGTGGCTATAAAGGTGCACTACAGGTATCTCCGAAAGTGTTTGTTGGGTTGGCACGAATCGAGACTGGGATTTGTCACTCCGTGTAAACGGAGAGGTATCTCTGGGCCCACTCGGTAGGACATCATCATAATGTGCACAATGTGACCAAGGAGTTGATCACGGGATGATGTGTTACGGATCGAGTAAAGAGACTTGCCGGTAACGAGATTGAACAAGGTATCGGGATACCGACGATCGAATCTCGGGCAAGTAACATACCGATTGACAAAGGGAATTGTATACGGGATTGATTGAATCCTCGACATCGTGGTTCATCCGATGAGATCATCGAGGAGCATGTGGGAGCCAACATGGGTATCCAGATCCCGCTGTTGGTTATTGACCGGAGAGTCGTCTCGGTCATGTCTGCATGTCTCCCGAACCCGTAGGGTCTACACACTTAAGGTTCGGTGACGCTAGGGTTATAGAGATATTAGTATGCGGTAACCCAAAAGTTGTTCGGAGTCCCGGATGAGATCCCGGACGTCACGAGGAGTTCCGGAATGTTCCGGAGGTAAATATTTATATATGGGAAGTCTTATTTTGGTCGCCGGAAAAGTTTCGCACTTTATCGGTATTGTACCGGGAGTGCCGAAAGGGGTCCGGGGGTCCACCAGCCCCGGGGGGCCACATGGGCTGTAGGGGGTGCGCCTTGGCCTATATGGGCCAAGGGCACCAGCCCCAAGAGGCCCATGCGCCAAGAGATAAGGAAAAGGGAGAGTCCTAAAGGGGGAAGGCACCTCCAAGGTGCCTTGGGGAGGAAGGACTCCTCCCTGGCCGCACCCTTCCTTGGAGGAAGGGCCAAGGCTGCGCCCCCCCTCTCCCTTGGCCCTATATATAGTGGGGGGAGGGAGGGCAGCACTACCTAAGCCCCTGGCGCCTCCCTCTCCCTCCCGTGACACCTCTTCCTCCCCGCTTGCGCTTGGCGAAGCCCTGCCGGGATCCCGCTACTTCCACCACCACGCCGTCGTGCTGCTGGATCTCCATCAACCTCTCCACCCCCTTGCTGGATCAAGAAGGAGGAGACGTCGCTGCTCCGTATGTGTGTTGAACGCGGAGGTGCCGTCCGTTCGGCGCTAGGATCATCGGTGATTTGGATCACGACGAGTACGACTCCATCAACCCCGTTCTCTTGAACGCTTCCGCTCACGATCTACAAGGGTATGTAGATGCACTCCCCTTCCCCTCGTTGCTAGATTACTCCATAGATTGATCTTGGTGATGCGTAGAAAATTTTGAATTTCTGCTACGTCCCCCAACAGTGTGAGGGCATGAGAAGAATACGGTGGCCCTTTTTGGCTTCTTGGGGAGCATTGTGCCTCCACACCGCTCCAAGGGAGACGTACTTTCTCTCAAAGGGAAGGAACTTCGGTAACACACCCTTGTCTCCACCGGCTCTTGGTTATCTCTTACCTTTACTTGTGCAAGCTTATATTGTGCTGTATCCCTTGCTTGCTTGTGTGCTTGTTGTTGTTGCATCATATAGGTTGCTAACCTAGTTGCATATCTAGACAACCTATTTTGATGGTAAGTTTAGTTTGGTAAAGAAAGGCTAAAAATTGTTAGTTACCTATTCACCCCCTCCCCTCTAGTCAACCATATTAATCCTTTCAATTGGTATCATAGTCTCGTCTCTTTATTAAGGACTTTGCCGTCCGAAGAGTATGGTTGACAACACAGACGAGGTGGAGGTGCACCCCAGTGTGAATCTGTCCTTGTCTACGGTCGATGGGGGATCCTCGGTCTCTCGTGAGGAGTTCAATGCCGCTTTGGATGCATTGAAAACCTCCATGATGACCGAGGTTAAAGGCATGTTTAAGGATTTTCTTGATGGTCTTAAATTATCCACCGCACCGTTGGAAGTGGTTGACCCCGCTAACAAGGTGACGGATGCTAACTCCAATAAGGGGGAAGCTACTAGTGATCAAGTTCCTTTGCCTAGTGGTAGAAGTGGGAGTGGCATCTTTGCCCATGTTGAACCTCCACTTACTTATGGAGGACCGGTGCCCTCCACACATATGAATCATGTTGGTCCTCCTCCTAAGCTTGTGAAAAATGAGGATTTTGCCTCTTGTGTGTATCGCTTTAAACGTCATTTAAATCATAGTTCTACTAATCTTTGGAGAATTATTGAGCAAGGTTTCTACCCACACGACCCAAGCAACTTCACTCCTAGAGAAGCCGCGGATCATCAATTCAACGATTCCGCTCTCTTCATTCTCCAAGAAGCCATTCCTCCCAAAGATATTGCACACCTCCGACCTTTCACCGTGGCCAAGGAAGCTTGGCAACATGTTGTTTCCATTTACAAGGGAAGCGCAAGCATTCAACGCTCAAACTTTGAAGTGGTGCAAGATGAAGCCGATGAGTTTGCAATGATTGAAGATAAGGAACCTCGAGAGCCTTACTGAAGATTAACTACTCTCGCGGTCTCACTCCGAGATCATGGGAGCAAGGATACAGATGACAATTGGATCAAGCACAAGTTTCTCAAGGCCATGATGCCTTACCATAAGGCCATGTCCTCCGTCATCCATCAAAGGCCGGACTTTCATGCCTTGTCCTCAAGTGAAGTGTTGGATGAGTTTGTTGCAATGAGGATCTTGGACAAGACCGTCGACAATGCGGTGTTGCAGTCTCAACGCTCAAAGAGGCCCAACCTTGCTTTGAAGGACAAGGCTAGTGTGAAAGAAGAAGGTGAAGAGGAAGAAGAGGAGTGTTGCCCGGAAGATACCAAATATGCCTATCATGAGCACATGGCTCTCCCTTCACGACAATTTTGGAGCAAGAAGAACTCAAGGCCCAACTTCAACAAGAACAACTCAAGTGGCGCCAAGGGCAAGCAATGTGTGAGGACATGCTATAATTGTGGCAATGTGAGTCACTTTGTTGTGGATTGACCGTACGAGAAGAGGGAAGACAATGGTGGCAAGCTTATCCCAAAAGACAAGGCCAAGTCCTTCCCCAACAAGAACAACATCACCAAGAAGACTCCTCCCAAGGGGTTGGTGGCATAAGAAGAGTACAATGAGGATGATGATGATGATGATGACGGTGAGACGGTTTCCATGGCCTCCGTTGCCATTGCAACAACTCCGCGGGTGTCCCGCTTTGATTCACCCAACGATAACATCACCGCCAAGTGCCTCATGGCTAAAGCCACTAACAAGGTAACCCCCAACATCAAAACCACCATCACTACTAATCCTTCCTTGACGGATTGCATTGATGAAAGTGAGGGGACGAAGGAGGAGGAAAATGAATTTGAGTCTTTTATGAGTAAGCTCAAGGGTAAGTCCAAGAAGCACTTTGTTGCTCTCTTGGAACAACTTGGTGAAGCCAATAACATGATCGAGGCTCACGAAGAAACCATCTCTAAGATGGAAGGGCATAGTTGTGACTATGTTGATGAGATATCAGATCTCTCTAATGCGCTTAAGGAAGAGCGTGGTCATCGTTTGGCTCTTGAGGAGTCACACAACGATGATCATGCTAAGTTAAAGAAAGATCTTGATCATGCTCTTGTTGTATCTCGTGTGCTCAATTTCGAGAAGGCCAAACTTGGAGTTGACCATGCTAGACTCAAGGAGGAGTTTGATATACTTGACAAGGCTCACAAGGCCTTGAAGAGTGCTCATGCTAGCCTCAAAGAGTCTCCTGATCAACTCCCAGTGAAGCTAACCAAGGAGAAAGCCACATTTCCTCATATGGTTTTAATTGATAATGCAAATCCTACTAACCCGTGTTGTGAGCATTGTTGACACCAGATTTTGGCACGGTCAAGAATTTAATTAATATGGCCTCAAATGGAGAAGTGATATACATATAGAAGTTTCGTATTGTCGATAGAACATATTTGAAGTTTGGGTCATCACCATTCGATCTCATCTCGAAGGCCAAAATTGTGTTCGAAATACTGAGATTTTGTATTCAGAATACTATTCGGCCAATTACGCCCCCAAGACTGCCACGTATGAAAAAATGATCTACACGGATTGTCTTCGCCTCATCGAAACGGTCGATTTGGATATAAAAATCGTTCCAAGCTGAGTGTGTATGCAAAAGTTAGAGCCATCCGAATACAGCCCTATCACGAGCCAAAAGTGGCGCGCCCCACCACACACCCTGTGTGATTTGGTAGCGCGAATAATAGCCTGTTTTGCGCGATCGATTTGACCATCAAGATGACCTATGATCAAAAGACTTTCAACAAAAACGTTGTTCGCCTCGTCGAAACGGTCAAGATTGCTTCTGGGCTCGTTTCCATCCGAGGTCGTTTACCACCTCAAAAATTACCCGCAAGGTGCAGCCAGTTTAAACCGAACAGTTTTGGAAAGTTCGGATAAAACCAATCCGAATTTGACTAGGGTTTTGGATGTGAATCCAAGCCTTTTCCTTGCATGGGAAGTCCAGCCGCCTCTTTTATACCTAAGGAGTGACGGCCAATTGAACAACACACAATCGATCAATTCATCTACCACTTTTACCTTTACTTTTATCTCTCTCCCTTGTTCTTCTTCTTCCTCGTTCTTGAAAGATCGTGGATGTCGCCTAGAGGGGGGGGGGTGAATAGGTGCTTTAAAATAATTACGGTTTAGGCTTGAACAAATGCGGAATAAACCTAACGGTTAATTTGACAGGCACAAAACCTAAAACAACTAGGCTCACCTATGTGCACCAACAACTTATGCTAAGCAAGATAAACAACTATGTGATAGCAAGATATATAACATGAAGCACTATGGCTATCTCAAAGTAAAGTGCATAAGTAAAAGGGGTCGGGTAAGAGATAACCGAGGCACGCGGAGACGACGATGTATCCCGAAGTTCACACCCTTGCGGATGCTAATCTCCGTTTGGAGCGGTGTGGAGGCACAATGCTCCCCAAGAAGCCACTAGGGCCACCGTAATCTCCTCACGCCCTCGCACAATGCAAGATGTCGTGATTCCACTAAGGGACCCTTGAGGGCGGTCACTGAACCCGTACAAATGGCAACCCTTGGGGACGGTCACCGGTACCCGTCAAATTGCTCGGGGCGATCTCACTACTAGGAAAAGGGCTACTAGTCGCGCACCTGTTTTGCCTACTAATGGCACACTACAGGTGCGCCACTAGCACCACGCCATTAGATTTTATTACTAATGGTGCACCATTAGTATACCAGATACTAATGGCGCACCATGTGGTGCGCCATTAGTATATCATTCGGTGCTCCACTGCTATTCCCTCCAGGTGCGCCACTAATAACCTTATAGGTGCGCCACTAGTAATAAAGGAAGGTGCGCCACTAATAAGGGCTTAAATGCGCAACTAGTAATGTATTTGGAAAAAAAATCTAAATTTACAGAAAACAACCTATAAGGAAAAATAATTTAAAAACAAAAAATGAAATAGAATCATAATTTTTATTATAGTAAGAATATTACAATGTCTTTACAAGTTTCCAATAAAAGGAAAATTGCAAGGAAATAAAAGAAAATCCTAAAACTAATCTTCTAGTAATCTTTTCTTCTTTTTCTTCACTTTATCCCTGCAAAATGTAACAAAATAAACAGAAAGACAAACAAACTATTTATAACATGTCAATACTGTCATTTTTTATGCAGAACTAGA
This sequence comes from Aegilops tauschii subsp. strangulata, assembly GCF_002575655.3. Lineage (NCBI taxonomy): Eukaryota > Viridiplantae > Streptophyta > Magnoliopsida > Poales > Poaceae > Aegilops > Aegilops tauschii. Next base: position 10,199,219 of record NC_053039.3, read on the forward strand.
TATGAGCATATATTTCCAGAATTACATGCTGTGAATATTGTATGAGTAAGATTATAATGGAAATGAATTTTGATAGGCGCCCACTTTCGACAAGTATTTATCTGACAGAGCTAAATAATCAGGGCATTTACCTTTTGATAATATTATTATACTATACTACCAATATACTACTCCACTTGGCTTCATTTGAATGTACAGTCAAATTAAAAAAAATGTGTTCATGGGGCAGCAGCACTAAGATTCGACCGTTTTCTGTCGGCCAACATATATATGGATAAATCAGAGATTAGACATGCATATAAAAGAAGGAAAATCAAGAAATATTAATCAATTGGGGTAGTCATGGTGTACTCAGTTTTATTACGGTGGCCAACTTTCACTATGTGTATATGTTTGAACAAAAAAACTGTGGAAATAATGATAACGAATGGAAGAGTAGCACAAACATGTTCATTCAGTTCCACAACCAACCAAGTAAAGACAGTACCAACAAATGATCAAGAGAAAAGCAACCTTCAAGGCAGATAGGGCAAACATCCTCCTCCTCGATCTTATCTTCAGGAGCACCTTTTTCACATGATTCGTATTCATCCACCTTCAGAGATTCCTGCTGATCATCTGTTTTGCTTTTGATATCTGACTTCTCCAGATCTGCACATGAAAAATTATAAGCTTGCATCACCACCATCACTAGGCTAATTCTAATAAGCCTAAAATAAATAAATTCTAATCAGCCTCAAAGCCCATAAGAGCTTTACCAGGGTTTTCTGTAACTGGCAAACTAACATCATAAGGCAATGGTGCAGGTGGTGCCCGATAAGTGTCAGGAGTGGATGTGTCCAGATTTGTGTCAACGGCGACTATAGCAGAAGTTGGAGATGATCCATCAAAGGCAGAAGACAAAGGTTCATGCTCCTCCTAATGACAGCAAGCAGCATATCACATAGACAACATGACATGTGACATTAAGCAGTAGCATACTAACTAAAAATTAGCATGCCTCATGACAGTAGTATTGAGCACAATTAGTATAGCCTTAGACTAGTAATTCATGCCTTTGATCCTAACAGTTTTACAAAACTGATAACAATAGCACAATTAACAGTACAAGAAAACCAGCAACTATATCCATAGTGCCAACAATAGTAGAAACAACCTAGAACCACTTGAACTAGATACAGTAGGATGTCAATAAGGCATTATCCAAGTTCTTACACAAACCAGAACACCAAATCAGATACATAAGCAAGGGCATGACCACAGGAGCAACTAAAGGGATAGCAACAATTACTGGCAACATTAGAATAACCTTTAGTTGGCCCTAAAACAATCAGCAGTAGCAATGCATCAACAGAGCGGCAACAATGGCCAAGACACTAGAAGTAGTAGTAGGCCAGAGAGGAGAAGTGGAACTCATTGGGCTAGGGTTGTAGCCGATGCCGAGCACGTCACCATACCAGCACGGCGAGGCAGCAGCCACAGCACCGCACGGCGCCAACCAACGCCGGGGTTGCGCAGCACGCCTCCCGACCAGCGGAGGGGCACCGTGCATAGCAGGAGCATGACCCAGGCAACACCAGCACCACCAGGAGGTGTGGGAGGTGGCGTACCCGACTGGAGCAACGAGAAGGAGACTGCCGGCAATGAGGGGCTCATCACCACCGAAACCCTAGCGGAGGGGATCGATGGGAACGACCTCAGGAGGCGAGGATAACCAAATTGAGCCGGTGGGGAAGGTAGATCAGCTCGAGGGGGAGCTGCCGGTGCCTAATCCGCCGCCCGCTGGCTTCGCCGTCGCCGGAGGTGAGGTGGCGGCCGAATCCCTAGCTAGCTACGGGGGACGATGGAGGGTGGGAGCGCCGATTCTGGCCGGAGGGGAAGGAGGCCTGGAGCTTGGGGAGGTTGGGGGAGTGCTTCCCGCAGCCGGAGCTCGCCGAAATAGGCCGGCGTGGGTGGTGGCGGCGACGAGGGAGAGGGGTTCGTGGGGGATAGAGGAGAGAGGTCGCGAGACAGAGAGGGAGGAGGCGTTCGGTGGAGTTGGGTGGGCTCTATCTCATGAGCTCTTTTTTTTGAAACATAATTACTAATGGCGCACCGTGGGGTGGTGCGCCATTACTAGTTCAACTAGTAATGGCGCGCCACCCAACGGTGCGCCATTAGTAGTTTTGAAAAAATTAAAAGAATTTTTTTTTTACTAATGGCGCACCGTGGGAGTGGTGCGCCATTACTAGTTGAACTAGTAATGGCGCACCATCCCACGGTGCGCCATTAGTAGTTTTGAAAAAATTAAAAGAAAAAAAAATTTACTAATGGCGCACCGTGGATGTGGTGCGCCATTAGTATTTTCACAATAATGGTGCACCAACACATGGTGCGCCATTAGTATTTAGTAATGGCGCACCACATGTACAGTGCGCCATTAGTGTCCATATTGGCTATAGCTGTTTTTGTAGTAGTGTCTCCACAACCTAATTGGAGACCCCAACGCTTGTTCGGAGCTTTAGACCACAATGAGTGAGCTCCGAACACCACCAAGGTTGGGGCTATCTCCACAACTTAATTGGAGGCTCCCAACGACACCACGAATCTTCACCACAATGGAATATGGCTCCGAGGTGACCTCAACCGTCTAGGGCGCCCAAGCACCCAAGAGGAACAAGCTCAAGGGTACCAAGCACCCAAGAGTAATAAGCTTCTCAACTTGTAACTTCCACGTATCACGTGGAGAACTCAAACCGATGCACCAAATGCAATGGCAAGGGCACACGGAGTGCCCAAATCCTTCTCTCTCAAATCCCACCGAAGCAACTAATGCTAGGGAGGAAGATGAGAGGAAGAACAAGAAGGAGAACACCAAGAACTCCAAGATCTAGGTCCAAGGGGTTCCCCTCACATAGAGGAGAAAGTGATTGGTGGAAATGTGGATCTAGATCTCCTCTCTCCTTTCCCTCAAAACTAGCAAGAATCCATGGAGGGATTGAGAGTTAGCAAGCTCAAAGAAGGTCAACAATGGGGGAAGAACACGAGCTCAAAGGATAAGGTTGAATGGGGAAGAAGATCCCCTTTTATAGGAGCTCCCGAATCCAACCGTTATGTGCTCAGTCCGCGCACGAGCGGTACTACCGCTCAGGGTAGCGGTACTACCGCCCGGGCGGTAGAACACAGAGAGCGGAGCAAAACAGAGGGCGAGGCAGAGCCGTATGAGCGGCACTACCGCTGGAGCCAGCGGTACTACCGTTGGCCACAACGGTACTGCTGCTTGGCCCAGCGGTACTAGGGGCGGTGGTAGCCGTGGTACTACCGCACACGAGCGGTACTACCGCTCCTACTGCTGCTGCTACTGACGCTGAACCCGACACGAGAAAACCACGTCTCGAGTCGAGGCGGTACCAGCGCGGAACCGGAGCCGTACTACCGCTTATGACCATAGGCGGTACTACCGCTGTGGGACAGCGGTACTACCGCTTGTGGCGATACGCGGTACTGCCGCTCCGGTCCAGCGGTACTACCGCTGGCACCAACCTTATGCCAAGTCCACGAAAACAAGTACACTCCGAGGAAAACCAGAACTGCCATAACTTCTGCAAATGAGCTCCGAATTGAGCAAACTCAAGCTTGTTGGATAGAGGAAGACGAGTAGTATCAAAGGCAGGGAGGTATGCCTAAGATATAGAGAAGTGAGCACTCCAACAGAGAAGAACCGACATAACCTCCAACATCGAAAACATCATAGAAGAAGCATGTGAACTCCGTTTTCGATGAACTCGAGCTTGTCATCAAGATGACCAAGAGCTCTAAGACTTACAAAGAAAATCAAACAAGAACCAAGAAATATGATGCAAGGATGCAATGGTTTGAGCTCTCTACAAATGATACGATCAAGCTACTCATCGAGAGCCCCCCTTGATAGTACGACAAATGATCCTATAACCCGGTCTCCCAACTACCACCATGAGACCGGTAAAATAGAAAACCTATCAAGGGCAAACCTTTGCCTTGCACATGATCCACTTGAGCTAGATGATGACGATCTGCTCCTCCTCAAGATGGACCACCTTTCTTGATTGCGTTGGGTCGATGGAGACTAGATGATTGCTCCCCCATACTCCACTATGGGTGAGCCACTCTTTGGCACATCTTCACAAGTCTATTGACACCACAACGGATGGCAAGCATCAAGCACTTGATCTCTTCGTGATGCTCCACTTGAACTTGCACACGGCAATCTTGATGACGATCACCACTTGATGTCATCCTTTCCATGGGTTGTATGATATCTTCCTCTTGACGCAAGCCCATGGACACGTACCTAACCCCACATAGAACTCTCACATAGACCATGGGTTAGTACACAAAGCATAATGGACAATGCTTACCATACCATGGGATCACTTGATCCCTCTCGGTAAATATTCTACGCTTTGTGAGTTGATCAACTTGATTCACTCTTGACTTAGTCTTGATCAACCTTGAATCTTTCCAACGCTCTTCATTTGGATGATGTCTTGAAGTTAAACATTAATGATCACACAATCTTCTTCTTCAAGACATGCTTGCAATAAGCTCAACACTCACATGACCAATCTTTGGATAATTCCTTAATATCACCTTGGTCAACTCATAAACTCCTTGAAACCAACACATGGACTTCAAGAAAAGCCTATGGACAAATCCTTCAAATATAACTCAAGACAACCATTAGTCCATAGAGATTGTCATCAATTACCAAAACCAAACATGGGGGCACCGCATGTTCTTTCAGTTCTTTGTTCGTTCTTCTTGTTGCAGGACAGTGAACCTCGAGGCCCTAGGGGCGGTCAGGTCGACCTAGGGCAGCCCATAGCCGATGCGCGCCCTGACGGGGTCCCTCCCGGGCGTGTGGGGTTTCGGGTGTACAAAAGCGCCCGCCGGATTGTCTTGCGTACCGCGCTTCTGGCGGGTCTCCTTCGACGTGAGCTGCGGTGCATCACCCCCGGCGTCGAGGGCACACAGTGACGTGTTCGTGTGCGAACACACTTTTTGGCGACTCCACTGGGGACGAAGCTTTGAACGGTCTCCGGCCCGTTCTTGCTACAAAGAGATCGTCATCTAGGGTTTGACATCTACGAAGGTAATATGAATACCCAATTCACTTATGTAGATGAAAATAATTCATATGTTGTTGCTAGATCGTCTAATGAGCATAATGTATCGGCTAGCCCTAGTTTTATCAATCATGTATCTAATTATGTGCAACAGCCAATTCAGAATAATCTTCATGCTTCAACTTCATATAATTTCAGCAACATGCAACATATGTATCCCAACTCCCATGCATCGGCAACCCCACAAATCTATATGCCGATGAACAACATGATGAGTTCGGTTAATCAAGTTGAGACACCCCATGTAGGAACTTCCAATAGGATGCAACAAAGTGTTTCAACTTTTTATTCATCGGCAAATAACTTGCAGTTTGTTATCCAAACGTGCCGGTGGATAGGGGATTTGGCCATGCTACTACTAGTTATTCGGCCAATTACCCTCAAACATCATATGCTACACCTCATGCTACTAATTTTCTGGCCCCATACGCAACTGTTGATGTCCATAATTCGGCTCCGCACCTTCATGGTCATGGCCGAATAAGTGAAACTTCTACAGGAGCACAAATGCCTTCACCTACTACCGTGGCATATCATGTCCCCCCAACACAATTACAGAATTTCGGTGACATATCGTTACCAAAAGAGTCTAAAAGTGTCGGGGGGGGGAATTCTATCCAGATTGGGTCATTAAGAAAAATCTTACGTCTTTTTGGGACGAATGCAATGTTGTACTACATGAATTAATAAAAGAGGGAAGGCCAATTAATTCTACTACAATCCAAGCTAGATTATGCCAAAAAGAGAAAGCATTGGGTGTGGATAGAATTGTCAAAAAAGGTGGTGATTCGGATAACAAAGTTAATTCGGCTATTGAAAAGACCGAATCAAATATTACGTATGCCAAATCTTTTCTAGAAAAACAGGACGACAAGGTGTTGGGAAGCTATTCGAAAGAGGAACAACATATCGTTCAAGTAACACAACCATCATGCTCTCCCAACGTGTTTGAAAAGGTATGTCTAGCAAGTGATTTACCTATCTTTCGATTTGGTCGCAACTTTATTGTTGATGCTTCTATAAGAAAAATTCTCATAAGTAATTTTGAAAGACCAATGAAGAAGGGAAATTTACTTGTTAGCAATAAAACTGTTATAGAGCATATCGGTCAACCTATTGTGCCATTTATAAAGACCGATAGTGACCTATTATTGTAGAAAAAGTTTTCCCCATTGCTTTATCAAAATTTCATATCTAATTGGGTAGCTTTGCTTGTTTCAGAATTGGCTTGCACTTGGTATCAATTGACACATGTGTATTCTAACTATTTTCGTTTCAGAAATTTAAAGCCAAGGTCAAATTCTTCTGAGAAATCCAATGCTAATATAATATCTTATCCAAATACATCGGAGATAGGGTGCAAAACACAATGCATAGCCGAATGGGGATATTCCAAAATTGAGCCATTCGTTTGCTTAACTCCAAAGCTGTTTGCACACCAAGATCGGCTAGAAAACAAGAAGTATACCTTCAATTCAAGCATGTGTGATCAAATATTTGATTTGTTGCTGAAAAATAATTACATTAGAGTTCTTGATCGCCATGTGAAGCCATCAATCCAAGGACGAATGTATTGCAAGTTGCATGATTCGTCCAAGCATAATTTTGAGGATTGCAACATGTTTCGTCAAATAGTTAAATCGGCCATTGATACAGGACGATTAAAATTTGTTGAAACACCAAGGGATGACCAGTCTATTCCGATTGGTCCTAATGGAAAAAAGTTTTTGAATCGGCTGCTTCAAGACGATTCCTTTAAAGATGAGAAGGTAAAAACTACAGGTGATGGGATCAAGCTTTCAAGTAAAGAAATTGTTCAAGAGCATAATGAAAATATTCTTGAAGGCATGAGTTCTACCGAAGATACAATGAAGACGCCAAGGACTGGGGGGCAACAAAGCAATCCAAAGATCGATGCAAGCAAAACAAAAGGGGATAAAGGCCGCAATAAGCACAAGCACAAGAAATCCAAGGTCACTTTTGCACAGTTATTAGATAAATATCAAAAGAAAAGTGAAGAGAATGGTGCTTATCGACCGAGTAATGCAAAAGCATCAAGATCACCTCCTAGGCGCAAATCCAAGGATCGGTATTGGCAAGAAAAGAATTTTAATGCAACGTGTTCATATCCTTATTTTTGGTCGCCAATGCCGATGTCGTGGATGCCTCCCTATGCTCATGTAGATCGATATTCATCATGGGACATGTATGATACAATGGCACATTCTCCATCATATTTTAGACCATCTCACCATTATTATGCAGCTTCAAGAAGATCGACGTTCAGTGAGCTGTCATATGTTCAAGACCGTTTCAATAAGAAAGAATCAGTCCGGAGCTCAAGAAAGAAGGAAGAGGTGATCAAACAAGTATATCGAGTTAAAAAAGATGGTCGCAAGAGTGCCAATTCAGATTTGATCTTAAAGGATAAAGAGCCAATTAAAGTGTTAACATTGGCTACTAAAGGCAATGAGATGAAGCAATCAATTGTCGAGAATCAAAGTGTCAAATCTGAAGAAAAGAAGTTGAAAGTGCACAAGTTAAAACAAGAATTTTCATTAGTTCAAACAAAATTACAGCCGGGGCGCTCACTCGGCTTATTGTATTGGCAAAAAAAAAGAAATTACAAAAACTTAGTGCACAAGAGCTCGAAAAGAGAAACATGGCATGGGTTCCCAAAGGAAATAATCAAAACAAGAGTGATGTGCAAGGTTCCATTGCAAGAAGTGCGACAAAGGTAAAGAAGGAAAAAAGTGAAAATTATGAACGACCAAGCCGAAGGTTTCAACGTCTTCGGTGCACACATTATCCACATTCTCCAACTATGCCATTGATGCCGATGACATGGAATTCATCCTCAGGTATGACTGATTACCCTCCATGGACTTATTTTGATCCATGGACGCAATATAAGTTCCTACAACATGGAAGGGTTTTACCTCATCACCATACATTCGATTAGCTGTATTTTGTTGCTAATCAAAGTGGCCGATATATAACTATCGCCCTAAGAAAAGACATGGCCGATATATAATTATCGCCCTAAGAACATATAAATGGATGATGGAGTATTGACATCGTCCTTAGAACAAACTCTGGGCAAATTATTTTTCGGCATCCAAGTTTTGCCGAAAAACAGGGGGGCATGTGTTGACACCAGATTTTGGCACGGTCAAGAACTTAATTAATATGGCCTCAAATGGAGAAGTGATATACATATAGAAGTTTCGTATTGTCGATATGAACATCTTTGAAGTTTGTGTCATCACCATTCAATCTCATCTCGAAGGCCGAAGTTGTGTTCGAAATACTGAGATTTTGTATTCAGAATACTATTCGGCCGATTACGCCCCCAAGACTGCCACGTATGAAAAAATGATCTACACAGATTGTCTTCATCTCGTCGAAACGGTCGATTTTGATATAAATATCGTCCCAATCCGAGTTCATATGCAAAAGTTAGAGCCATCCGAATACAGCCCTATCACGAGCCAAAAGTGGTGCGCCCCACCGGACACCCTGTCTGATGGGTAGCGCGAATAATAGACTGTTTTGCGCGATCGATTTGACCCCCAAGATGACCTCTGATCAAAATACTTTCAACATAAAAGTTGTTCGTCTCGTCGAAACGGTCAAGATTGCTTTTGGGCTCGTTTCCATCCGAGGTCGTTTACCACCTCAAACATTACCCACAAGGTGCAGCCAGATTAAACCGAACAGTTTTGGAAAGTTCGGATAAAACCAATCCGATTTTGACTAGGGTTTTGGACGTGAATCCAAGCATTTTCCTTGCACAGGGAGTCCAGCCGCCTCTTATATACCTAAGGGGTGACGGCCGATTGAACAACACCAATCGAACCAATCAATCTATTACACTTTTGTGTTCATCTATCTTTATCCCCTACCCTTGTATCTTTCTTTCTCGTTCTTCGTTCGTTCTTCGCGTTGGAGGGCAGCGATCCACGAGGCTCTAGGGGCGAGCGAATCGACCTAGGGAAGCCCATAGCCGCCGCACTCCCTGACGGGGTCCCTCCCGGGTGTGTGGGGTTTCGGGTCTTCAAAAGCGCCCGCCGACTGTCCAGCGTATCGCGCTGTCGGTCGGGTCTCCTTCGACGTGAGCTGCGGTGCATCACCCCCGGCGTCGAGGGTACACGGTGACGTGTTCGTGTGTCAACACACTTTTTGGCGACTTCGCTGGGCCAAAGAGCTGGAGAAGAGGAACATGACCTGGTTTCCTAAGGGAAATCCTCGAGTCAAGAGCGGCATCACATCTCGTGTTGTGAAGCCGGCAGGAGTAAAGGAGGACGAGTGTGAAGCCGGCAAGCGGAGTCGGCGGTTTTTATCTCACTATAGGAGATTCCAAATGGTGCATCGTCCATGTTCTTCGACCGTTCCATCAAAGCCAGTGTCCCGGAGCTTATCCCCAGCTGAAACATCTGAATTATTTCGGTTATTCACACTTTGGTGGACGGGTTATCCAGGTCCTATGAGATAAGGACGTTTGGCCGATATTTGCATATCGCCATAAGAGTACATTGTGTTGACAAAGCTGGCATCCGGCTAATTGTGTTCATTGTGGTGTATGTCATATTCCCAAAGCCAATTCTTAGTTTTGCCAACACTGGAAGGCCAACTAATTATTCGGCCACTATACAAGGGTCTAGTGCAGCAAAAGTTGTCGACTCCTGTTGTTGGTTTATTGCAGGATCCGAAGAAAGTGAGTCACCGAAATGGAGAAAGGTCTGTTGACTCAGGGAGCGAGGCAATGTTGACTCAGGAGACCGAAGATCAGGCCGAATATGCTTTGCTATTCGTGCTACAGGACTTCTAGTCACTGCAGGGTTGCGTGCATAGAGGTTCACAATGATTCATTGCCAACTGTCCAACAGATGTCATCTTTATATGCATCAACGAATCACACAAATGTTGAACTTGTTGACCCGCCAAACGCGTTAGTGCAATACACATCTGGTTATTACAACCGATGCTTTGTGTGGTCGACTTGTGTAGGGCAAGTTCACAACCGACTTACTATTAAAGTCGGTCCGAGAGGAGTTACAACCGACTCTAGGGTTGACTCGGCCACTGACGGATCTAGTGCGAGTCATATGGCCGGCTGGAGAAAGTATCTCTTATCCGCAGGATCCAAGTTCTGAGACAGACGTTGTTCGGCGGAGGCTTGATGGAGCATTTTGATCTATAATGAGTTGAGTCACAGAATAGTTGATGGTTCCTTTGAGGAGCATGGACATAATTATGCGACAGCTGGTATCACCGAACAGTTCTCCTATCCCCATGGATTATTTGGATAAAGGCCCAGTCAGGATTGACATGAGAAACTAACCTGAAGGCATTCGTGACATCGAATGGTTGTTTTCAGACGACTGTTATCTGAAGAGGCTCTACCCAAGCAACAACAACCCTGAGCATATGGCCGATAAAAAATTATCGTCCTCAGCATGCATAGCCGATGGAGTGTTGACATCGTGCTTAAAAGAAATATTTTCTGGCACGCAAGCTCTGCCAGAAAACAGGGGGGCATGTGTTGATGCTCAAAAGTGGCACTATCATAAAGCAGCATGCCGGGGAGAAAACTTTGCCGGGGTAAAACCTTGCCAGGGTGTGAAGGCTTGCCGGCGTGGAAAGCTTGCCGGCGCAGAAAGCTCGCCGTGTGGAAGCTTGCCGGTGTGAAATCTTGCGGGGGGAGAAACCTTGCCGGGGAGGAACCCTTGCCGGGGTAGAAACCTTGCTGGGGTGAAACCTTGCCGGTGTGAAAGCTTGCCGGGTAGAAACCTTGCCGGTGTGGAAAGCTTACCTGGGTGGAAAGCTTGCCGGGGTGGAGGCTGCGACAGTCAATCGGATGAGAAGTTGAAGATGGGCTCAAAAGGTTATCCAGATGATCTTGGATGGAAAAGTGTTCTACATGGAAGTTGTGCGTATCATCGAAACGATCAATTTTGATATAAAGGTCGTCCCAATCTGAGGTCGTATGCAAACGTTAGAGCCCGCACAGCGCGACCCTCCACTCAGCAAAATATGACGCCCGGAACCAGACACATATGTGGGTATGTCTGATGAGCTGCGTGAATAATTAGCTGTTTTGCGCAAGAGGTTTGACCCCCGAGATGACCTGTGATGAAAAAACGTTCAACATGAGAGTTGTTCGCCTCGTCGAAACGGTCAAGATTGCTATTGGACTCGTTTCTATCCGAGGTCGTATACAACCACAAAAAAGACTCGCAAGGTGCAGCCAGTTTAAACCGAACAGTTTTGGAAAGTTTGGATAAAACCAATCCGAATTTGACTAGGGTTTTGGAAGTGAATCCAAGCCTTTTCCTTGCATGGGAAGTCCAGCCGCCTCTTATATACCTAAGGGGTGACGGCCGATTGAAAAACACCTCTTGTAGGTGTTTGCTTCCGGTGGGGGATCATGGTTGCTCGATAGTTGATATGTCTCCAACGTATCTATAATTTTTTATTGTTCCATGCTGTTATATGATAATTCTTGGATGTTTTACAATCATTTTATAGTCATTTTATATCATTTTTTGGTACTAACCTATTGACATAGTGTCCAGTGCCAATTATTGTTTTCTGCATGTTTTTTTTACATCGCAGGAAATCAATACCAAACGGAGTCCAGACGCAGCGAAACTTCTTGAGGATTTTTTTGGGCCAGAAGACATCCAGTGGGCCAAGACTGCACCTGGGGGTGCCTCGAGGAGGGCAGCACCCACCAGGGTGTGCTAGGAGGCCCAGGAGCACCCTGGAGGGTTGTGCCCACCTCGGGTGCCCCCTGAACCGCCTCTTTGCTCTATAAATACCCCAATATTCCAGAAACCCTAGGGGAGTCGATAAAAATCAATTCCAGGTGCCGCAGAGTCCAGAACCACCAGATCCAATCTAGACACCATCATGGAGGGGTTCTCCACTTCCAGTGGTGCCTCTCTGATGATGCGTGAGTAGTTCTTTGTATACCTACGGGTCCGTAGTTAGTAGCTAGGTGGCTTCCTCTCTCTCTCTTGATTATCAATACAATGGTCTCTTGGAGATCCATATGATGTAAGCCTTTTTGCGGTGTATTTGTTGGGATCCGATGAACTTTGAGTTTATGATCAGATCTATGTTTCAATTCATGAAAGTTATTTGAGTCTTCTTTGATCTCTTATATGCATGATTGCTTATAGCCTCGTATTTTTTCTCCGATATTTGGGTTTTGTTTGGCCAACTTGATCTATTTATCTTGCAGTGGAAGAGGTGCTTTGTAGTGGGTTCGATCTTACGGTGCTTGATCCAAGTGACAGAAGGGGAACCGACACGTATGTATCGTTGCTACTAAGGATAAAACGATGGGGTCTATCTCTACAAAGATAGATCTTGTCTACATCATGTCATCGTTCTTATTGCATTACTCCGTTTCTCCACGAACTTAATACACTAGATGCATGCTGGATAGCGGTCGATGTGTGGAGTAATAGTAGTAGATGCAGGCAGGAGTCGGTCTAGTAATCTTGGACGTGATGCAGAGAAGCCACTAGTGAAACCTACAGCCCCCCGGTATCTTTTCATCATATTTTCCTTTGCGATCTATTTTTATTTGCATTTATTTTCAGATTTATTAAACCAAAAATAACAAAATACCTTGCTGCAATTTATTTGTTCTGCGATCTATTTATCCTATCTACCACTTTTACCTCACGTTATTTGCCTATCTTGAGGCGCCGTACCCGAAAGGGATTGACAACCCCTTTAACACGTCGGGTTGCGAGTATTTGTTATTTGTGTGCATGTGCTGTTTACGTGGTGTCAGGAGGTTCTCCTACTGGTTCGATAACCTTGGTCTCATCACTGAGGGAAATACCTACCGTCGCTATACTGCATCATCCCTTCCTCTTTGGGGAAATACCGACGTAGTTCTAGCACACATCAAAAGGAATTTCTGGAGCCGTTGTCGGGGAGGATCTTCAACATCAACCAGGTTCCTAATCACAAATCTCATCTCCTCGTAATTTACATTATTTTCCATTTTCCTCTCGTTTTCCTCTCCCCCACTTCACAAAAATTTGCCCTTTTCATTCGCCCTTTTTCCGTTCGTCTTTTCATTTGCCCTTTATGTCTTACTTGGCTTGTGTGCTTGCTTGCTTGGCATAATTGTGTGTTTATTGAAAACCAAGAACCAAAAAGTTTATGGATCCTCATCCACTTGCTAATCTTTTTAAGAGATCCAATTATGATGAACCAATTTCTAGTGATTTGAGTGCACTAGATTATCTTTATGAGGTTTTGCTTGAAATTCGTGAATCTGAAAGTTGTGATGAAGTGCTTTATGAAGTGATTCAAGATAGATCTTTGAATGGAAAGCATGATTGCAATGATGTTCTTATAAATTTTATTAATGTCAATTATATTAATGATATGCAAAACCCCAAGCTTGGGGATGCTAGTTTTGCTATGTCCACTACTTGTTGCAATTATCATGATTGGGGTGATTCTTCGTATGATCTTGAAAATTTATTTAAGCCCCATGATGAATATGATATTGATAATAGTGCTTGCAATAATATTGGAAGTGGGTTCGGAAGAGTGTCAACTTTAGATCCCACATATTTGGAGAATGTTGAATCTTATGAAACTTTTGATAAAAGTGGGTTTGGCGAGGTCATGACTTTAGTTAATGTTAATCCCACTATTTTGGAAGAGTGTCAACTTCACATGTATATGGATCGTGTTGAGAATATGTTATGTGATAGCTATTTTGTTAAATTTGCTTATGATCCTACATGTAATTATTATGAGAGAGGAGAATATGGTTGTAGAAATTTTCATGCTACTAATTTATCTCTCGTCATGTTCAGATTGCTATTGTCTCTTTCTTCTTTCTTGCATATGCTAGATGTTTCTTGTCTTGAAAATTTAGTTGCCTACAAAATGCCTATGCATACGAAGTATGTTAGACTTAAATGTGTTTGTCACATGTTTTATGATGCTCTCTTTGTGCTTCAATTCTTGTCTTTCATGTGAGCATCATTGAAATCTTATGCCTAGCTAGGGGCGTAAAACGATAGCGCTTGTTGGGAGGCAACCCAATGAATAAAATTTATTTTTGCTTTTTGTTTTCTGTTCTTTTGTGTTAGAACAATTATGATACTTTTATGATTGTGTTTTATGTGTTTTAATTAGAGTTTGTGCCAAGCAAGGCCTTTGGGAAGATTTGGGTGAAAGATGACTTGATCTTGCTGAAAAACAGAAACTTTTGCGCTCACGAGATTATTTGTCATTTTTAACAGAAGAGTTCTTTTGAGTTGATTCTTTTTGCAGAAGATTAATAGACAAATTGCTCACGTCCAACAATTTATTTCAGAATTTTTGGAGTTACGGAAGTATTTGAAATATTAAGATTCCTACAGACTGTTCTGTTTTTGACAGATTCTGCTTTCTTTGCGTTGTGTGCTTGTTTCAATGATTCTATGGTTTTCTTTGATGAGTTTTTGCCATATAAAGTTGGAATACAGTATATATAATGCAAAAAATAAGAATAGGTTTGCAACAGTACTTATAGTAGTGGTTTGCTTTCTTATACTAACTGATCTCACGAAGGTTTTGTTGAGTTTTGTGTGATTGAAGTTTTCAAGTTTTGGGTGATCTTACGATGGATGAAGGAATAAGGATTAGCAAAAGGATAAGCTTGGGGATGCCCGAGGCACCCCAAGATAATATTCAAAGAAGTAGCAAGCAATTAAGCTTGGGGATTCCCCCGAGTGGCATCCCCGCTTTCTTCTAACAACCATCGGTATTTTACTTGAAGCTATATTTTTATTCGTCACATAATATGAGTTTTGCTTGGAGCGTCTTGTATGATATGAGTCTTTGCTTGTTTTTCTTTGTGTTTTAAGTGTTGAATCCTTGCTGGATACACCCTTTTGAGAGATCCAAAAATTATGCTATACTTGCTCCTATGCTTCACTTAAATTTTTAGAGCCATGGATTTGCTCTAGTGCTTCACTTATATCTTTTTGAGCACGGTGTGCTTTGTTATTTTTCAAGAAATGCTCTCATGCTTCACTTAGATTTATTTGGTAGTTAGTAAATTTTTAAGAAACTCTCTCTTGCTTCACTTAGATTATTTTGAGAGAAAGAAAAATTATGCTCATGTTCTTCACTTATATTTGTTTGAGCTCATCAAAAGCAACATATGAAAATAGTCCTAAACTGATAGATATCCAAGGAGGATATAATAAAAACTTTCATGAAGATCATTGGACAAAATAAACTTGATTCTTAGTAATGGTTTTGAGACATGACGATATGATATGTGAGTCATGTTGATGAGTAATTGTGCTTTAGTAAGAATATTGATGTTAAGGTTTGTGATTCCCTATGCAAGCACGAAAGTCAATAGTTATGCAATGAAATTTATATCCTACTTATGGTGCATTAATCGGTGTTACTTATGCTTAATGCTTGGGTACGAGATTTTTCGCTTTTTCGTTGGTCGCTTCTCAATCTTTTTGCTAGCCTTCATTTTGCACTAAGTATGATCACTACTTGTGCATCCAAAACCCTTGAAACCAGTTTTGCCTTATGAGTCCACTATACCTACCTATATGCGATATTTCCATGTCGTTCTAAGCAAATTTTCATGTGCCATCTCCAATTTTCAAAACAAATTTCTCTTTTGTGTGCTCTACCGCTCGCGAGGCGGTGAAGGGTGACCAATATTTTCCATGCTAAATGTGTTATTCTCACGATGAGTGTCTATTCACTTGTCATTGCACGAGAGTACGGCAAAGGTATTAGGGATGCCCAGTCCAGAAATGAATAATGAATTTACTTTATGTTGTCAAATAATAAATTCCTTGGAATGTGTTGGTATGGAGGGCACCCGTGGATACGGTTAGCCATGGAAAGTGAAAGGAATGGTGGAAAAAGGAATAAACTTTATTTTCTGTTTGGGAACCGCCTATGATGTATCTAGCATGGAAAGTGTTGATATCTCTAAGTCGTTTTCGTTGGTGGGAAAAGTATGCCTCCCAAAATATTCTTATCTGTCAATTTAAGCTTTGAGCTCTGGCACCTCTACAAATCCTTACATCCCTCCGCGAAGGGTCTTTCTTTTACTTATGCAATTTTTATTTTGAATTTGAGTCTCCATCTTCTCTTATAAAGCACCAACTAAGGGGCAGTATGATCGTATTTGAGCATTGGGTGTAGCTAATATTCGAGTGTGTTTCATGAATGGATCAATGATTGAGCATAATGGGCTAGGGATAACTTTCTTTAGTGCTGATATTTTGTAAGACATGGTTGCTTGTTGGTATGCTTGAGTATTAAAGTCTTCATGTCAAAAAGACTATTGCTTTGAATCGTATAAAAGTCCATATGCCCATGCTATAAAGAAAAGAATTGTGATGAACATGTTAGGCAGCATTCCACATCAAAAATTCTGTTTTTATCATTTACCTACTCGAGGACGAGCAGGAATTAAGCTTGTGGATGCTGATACGTCTCCAACGTATCTATAATTTTTTTATTGTTCCATGTTGTTATATTATCATTCTTGGATGTTTTACAATCATTTTATAGTCATTTTATATCATTTTTTGGTACTAACCTATTGACATAGTGCCCAGTGCCAGTTGCCGTTTTTTGCATGTTTTTTACATCGCAGGAAATCAATACCAAACGGAGTCCAAACACAGCAAAACTTCTTGAGGATTTTTTTGGGCCAGAAGACATCCAGTGGGCCAAGGCTGCACCTGGGGGGCGCCTCGAGGAGGACAGCACCCACCAGGGCGCGCCAGGAGGCCCAGGCGCGCCCTGGTGGGTTGTACCCACCTCGGGTGCCCCTGAACCGCCTCTTTGCTCTATAAATACCCCAATATTCCAGAAATCCTAGGGGAGTCGATGAAAATCAATTCCAGCCGCCGCAGAGTCCAAAACCACCAGATCCAATCTAGGCACCATTACGGAGGGGTTCACCACTTCCATTGGTGCCTCTCCGATGATGCGTGAGTAGTTCTTTGTAGACCTATGGGTCCGTAGTTAGTAGCTAGATGGCTTCCTCTCTTTCTCTTGATTATCAATACAGTGGTCTCTTGGAGATCCATATGATGCAAGCCTTTTTGTGGTGTGTTTGTTGGGATCCGATGAACTTTGATTTTATGATCAGATCTATGTTTTTATCCATGAAAGTTATTTGAGTCTTCTTTGATCTCTTATATGCATGATTGCTTATAGCCTCATATTTTTTCTCCGATATTTGGGTTTTGTTTGGCCAACTTGATATATTTATCTTGCAATGGGAAGAGGTGCTTTGTAGTGGGTTCGATCTTACGGTGCTCGATCCCAGTGACAGAAGGGGAACCGACACGTATGTATCGTTGCTACTAAGGATAAAACGATGGGGTCTATCTCTACATAGATAGATCTTGTCTACATCATGTCATCGTTCTTGTTGCATTACTTCGTTTCTCCATGAACTTAATACACTAGATGCATGCTGGCTAGCAGTCGATGTGTGGAGTAATAGTAGTAGATGCAGGCAGGAGTCGGTCTACTAATCTTGGACGTGATGCCTATATAATGATCATTGCCTAGATATCGTCATGATTATTTGAAGTTCTATCAATTGCCCAACAGTAATTGTTTTCCCACCGTTTGCAATTTTTTCTCGAGAGAAGCCACTAGTGAAACCTATGGCCCCCGGGTCTCTTTTCATCACATTTGCCTTTGCGATCTATTTTTCTGTGCATTTATTTTCAGATCTATTAAACCAAAAATACAAAAATACCTTTCTGTAATTTATTTGTTCCGCGATCTATTTATCCTATCTACCACTTTTACCTCACGTTATTTGCCTATCTTGAGGCGTCGTACCCGAAAGGGATTGACAACCCCTTTAACACGTCGGGTTGCGAGTATTTGTTTATGTTCAGGTGTTGTTTACGTGGTGTGAGGAGGTTCTCCTACTGGTTCAATAACCTTGGTCTCATCACTGAGGGAAATACCTACCGTCGCTATACTGCATCATCCCTTCCTCTTTGGAGAAATACCGACGTAGTTCTAGCAGACATCAATAGTGGAGCGACAAACCATATGACCGGAAGCAAAGAATTGGTGGTGGACGTGCACAAGGTTACATCTATGCCCACCAATGTTGAATGGGGTGATGCCTCATCCTCTAAAGTATTGGGTCTTGGCAAGGTTGTCATTTCTCTTGATCTCACGATCGAGAAAGTCATGCTTGTTGAGTCCCTTGCATACAATTTACTTTCCGTTCGTCAACTTGCACTCATGGGCTTTGCCACTTTCTTTGATATTGATACTATGGCCCTCTTGTGGAGCAAGACTCTTAAAGTAGCCTTTGTTGCGCATGCCGGGAACGGTCTTTATGTGATTAACTTTTCAGAACGACCCACTAAGACCGCGACATGCCTAATGGCTAAAGTTGACGTGGGATGGCTTTGGCATCACCGTTTAGCCCACGTCAATATGAGATCTTTGCAAAGTCTTCTCAAGGGGTACCATGTTTGTGGAATAACAAATGTTAGTTTTGCCAAAGATCGTTCTTGTAGTGCTCGTATCGAAGGAAAGCTACATGAGAAGGCTCACCCTCCCACGGCTATCATCTACTCGAAGAGGCCCCTGGAGCTCCTTCACATGGATCTCTTTGGGCCCCCATCCTTTGATAGTCTTGGGGGTAGAAAGTATTGCTTGGTGATTGTGGACGATTATTCAAGATACACTTGGGTATATTTCTTCAAGAGGAAGAGTGAGACCCAACAAACCGTCATCGACTTTGCAAATTAAGCTCAACGTCAACACAATGCAAAAATCTTGACAATAAGAAGTGACAAAGGCACCAAGTTCAAGAACTACACCTTGGATGAGTTTCTTAGTGATGAGGGGATCAAGCATCAATATGCCGCACCTTACACCCCTCAACAAAATGGTGTAGCGGAGTGGAAGAACCGGACCTTGATGGACGCGGCAAGAACCATGATGGCGGAGTTCAAGTCTCCATACAACTTTTGGGCTGAAGCCATCAACACCGCTTGTCATGCATCCAAACGGCTCTATCTCCGCAAAGGCTTGAAAAAGACTCCATATGAAATACTCACCGGCAACAAGCCCAACCTCAAATATTTCTGAGTGTTCGGTTGTTTGTGTTTCATTCTCAAGAAAGGTGTTCGTTTGTCTAAATTTGAGGCTAGAGCTCATGAGGGCATATTTGTTGGTTATGCTACAAACTCTCATGCTTACCATGTCCTCAACAAGTCCACATGACTCATTGAAGAGACGTGTAACGTGGAGTTTGATGAGAATAATTGCTCCTGAGTGGAGCAAAGTGGTACTTGTGATGTAGGTGATGAAATTCCTCCCCAAGCCATAGAAGAATGGGCGTTGGTCATATCCTACCCATTGAGGAACCCCTTGTGGCCGAAGGAGAAGGACAATGTTCCACTCAAGTGGAACCATCACCAACCCAAGACCCACACGCTTCCGAAGAACAAAGTGAAGGCCCTCAGCCAAATGAACAAGATCAAGGGCAAGATCAACCTCAAGATGGTGTTGATCCACCAAGTGATGCCCAAGGTCAAGTTCTTTCTCCCGAGCAAGTTCAAGATCAAGAGCAAGCTCAAGATCAAGAACAAGCTTAATGCGACGCTCATGATGATCAAGTTACCCCTCATCAACTCTCTCTTGAGGAGGAATTGGAGCGTCGTGCCGCCAAGATTGCCTCCAAGCTCACCGCCAAAGATCATCTCATGAAGAATGTGCTTGGAAGCTTAAGAAAGGGGGTAAGCACTCAAGACAATTAGCAAACTATTGTGAACATCACATGTTTGTTTCTTGTGTTGAACCTCAAAAGGTCTATGAGGCGCTGGAGGATACGGATTGTCTCAATGCCATGCATGAAGAACTCAACAACTTCGAGCACAACAAGGTGTGGAGATTGGTGCCAAGGCCAAAGGAGAACCATAATGTTATTGGAACCAAGTGGATATTCAAGAACAAGCAAGATGCTCATGGGATTATTGTTCGCAACAAGGCTTGTTTGGCGGCACAAGGCTACTCCCAAGTCGAGGGTATCGACTACAGTGAAACATTTACTCCCGTTGCCCGCCTTGAATATATTCATTTGTTGATTGCTTATGCTTCTCATCATAACTTCAAGTTGCAACAAATGGATGTGAAGAGTGCTTTTCTTAATGGTCCTATTAATGAGTTGGTGTATGTCAAACAACCCCCAGAGTTTGAGGATCCCGAGTTCCCCAATCATGTGTACCAACTCGATAAGGCACTCTATGGCCTTGAACAAGCCCCACATGTGTGGTATGAGCACCTTACCGAGTTGTTGCAAGATCGTGGGTTTGAAATTGGGAAAATCGACCCCACTCTTTTTACTAAGAAGGTCAAAGGGTAGTTGTTTGTATGCCAACTATATGTTGATGATATTATCTTTGGTTATCCTAACAAAGCTTTCAATGAGGAGTTTGCCGCTCTCATGACCTCGAAGTTCAAGATGTCCATGATGGGAGAGTTGAAGTTCTTTCTTGGGTTCGAAATCAAACAAAGAATAGAAGGAACCTTCATCAACCAAGCCAAATACACTCAAGACATGCTCAAGAGATTCAAGCTAAGTTATGTCAAGCCGGCTTCTACTCCAATGCCCGTCAAATTCCAACTTGACATTGATCCCAATGGTAAAGCGGTGGATCAAAAGGTATATCGTTCCATGATTGGCTCCTTGCTTTACCGTTGTGCATCTAGACCGGATATCATGTTGAGTGTGGGAATTTGTGCACGGTTTCAAGCCTCACCTAAGGAAAGACACTATGTGGCGGTCAAGCGAATCTTTCGATATTTGGCACATACCCCAAACTTTGGCTTATGGTACCCAAGAGGAGCAAACTTCAACCTCGTGGGCTTTTCGGACTCGAATTGGGTAGGAGATAAAATGGATAGGAAGTCAACTCCCGGAGGGTGCCAATTTCTTGGTTGCTCTTTGGTGAGTTGGTCTTCTAAGAAGCAAAGTTGTGTGTCTCTCTCCTCCACTGAGGCCGAGTATGTGTCCGCCGGTAGTTGTTGTGCTCAACTTCTATGGATGAGGCAAACTTTAAAGGATTACAGTGTCATTTGTGACAAAGTGCCTCTTTAGTGTGACAATGGAAGTGCCATAAAAATTTCTCTCAACCCGGTGCAACACTTCAAGATGAAGCATATTAAGATTCGGTATCACTTCATCCGGGATCACATTAGGCAAGGGGAGACTGAGCTCAACTATGTCAACACTAATAATAACCTTACAGATATTTTCACGAAGCCTTTGGATGAAGCAAGATTTCGCGAGTTAAGGCATGAGCTAAATATCATTGATTTGAGCAATGTGGCTTGAACCTGTGCACACCCCACCATACTCATCTTGATGTCTTGTTTAGGTGTAGGCATGGACATAGGGGGGTATTGTTCTCTCAATGAACTCTCCCTCCCCCCATTATGCATAAATTGATCAACTCTTTCACATTCGCCATTGTTGATGGTACTTGTGCTTCAAAGACGAGTTTTGGTCATGGGCCCAAGGATAATTCTTCGCGGTGCCATACCAATTGACTCAAACATAGGTGGCTCCGGCCACCGCCCTCTCTTCTTGAGAGGTTTTGGTTCGTTGTTTGACCCTCGTTGTCTTGTTGCGTTCTTTTGAGTCATGTTCGTGCTTAAGTTGCTTCCTTGTGCTCTCTCTTGCGTGTCCGGTTGCTCGAAGTGTGCATTGCAAAGGCCTTCTTGTTTCTTTTTGTTGAAACAGGCACTTTCTTGGGTTTGCGGTACTACCATGGAAAGCCACGGTACTACCGCTGGAGGTGGGTGGCTCCTGTGCTTCCATAGCTGCGCCCACGGCACGGTACTACCGCTTCCATCGCGGCAGTAATTTTTTACTGCCGTTGGAAGAGCGGTACTACCGCCCAGTGTGTGGTACTTCCGCCCGGGCGGTACTACCGCAATGATCCGTGGTACTACCGCGCTGTCGAGGCCGCATGGGGGTCAAGAGCGGGAAGGGGGAGTTCCAACTCCCCCATACCCATTCATCTCTTCCCCTCATAGCGTCTCTCTCTCTCCTGCCCAAGAACGGCACCAGAGGACCTCGCCAGATCTCCGTCTCCAACCACTCTCCTCGCATTCCAACTGGTGGGATCGATCCCCACCTCGCCCTCTTGCCATGGAACCCGGTATCTCCCTTAGTCCCTCTCTCTTTGCACTGTTGTTGTGCTTCTAGGTTTTGGGAGATGTATGTGTAGTTCTTGTGATATTTGGCTAAATCTTTGCAAGAGGATATTGTTGGAGAGTGCTAGTGAAGTAGATATGCTATTTGGTGTGATACAACAACGTAGTTTTGATCAACGGTAGTACCGATTCATCTTCACGGATGTTCTCAGATGCGTTTTGTGATAGATCTGCTCCGTGCGGTAATACCGCCCCGCCTTGAGCGGTACTACCGCCCGTTGTGGGCCTCGTACGGTACTACCGCTCCCCTGGAGCGGTACTACCGCCCGGTGCGCGGAAGTAAAAAATTACTTCCGCCATGAGCGCGGTACTACCGCGCCAACCCGACGCGGTACTACCGCGGTCAGAGCAGAAGTAAATTTTTACTTCCGCATCCTATCACAGTACTACCGCTTGACTTTATATTGCGTTGTTTTGCCTCACCTAATCTCATGTCTACTTTTTTTCCTTCGGTTTTGGTTTGGTCTTTGCAATAATACTTCTCGCTCTTCTCGTGTGTTTGCATTGTGTGTCATAGGTAGTGACTCCAGTTCCAGTGCTAGGAGCTCGAATCCCAGCAATGATACAAGCTCGAAGTGCCTTCGCAACCAAGAAGCTCCTGAGGGGTCCAATGCCCCTCAACGCAACATCAAGACCACAGCTACCGAGATCAAGGAGCCAACTGTCAGCATGGATGAAATGCCTCAAGCGGAGTTTCTGATTCGAAGAAAGCTCAACCCCTACGTCAGGCCAAGAGAACTCAGCAGGGGCAATGACTTTTTTTGTACCAAGCAACAAAATCTCATCTTCCTAGATGTGAGCAAGGCCAAGAAGAACATCTACGTACCCGTCCAGTGGATTGACATGGAACATCTGAGGAAGAACCGGGCATATTTTGGTGAGCCTCTGGACTTGGTGGAGCAGTTTGATATTGAGGGGATCCTCACGTTCCACCTTGACTTCGACCCAGAGATTGTGGCTCAGTTCTTTGCTTCTGTCCATTTCCACACGGATGACAAGCGTACCATGACTTGGATGACAAATGGAAAGAGGATGACTGCTGAGTGCAAGGAGTTCATGGATATGTTGCACGTCCGTGATGAGGGGCTAGATGTGCCCATTGGTGTTTGCTCACATGCCAACCCAGAGTCTGCTTTCAAGAACAAGCTTCAACCTTACCTTGTTGAAAAGATCTTACCCAACAACAAGAAGTCTTTTGTGCTGAACCCGTTCCTTGACATCATGCACCGGATCTTCCACAACTCTCTTTTCCCTTGCATAGGCGACAAGGACAAGGTGCATACCTATCTCGTGGACATGCTGCTTATTTGTGAGGAAGCACGTCTTCAACAACCTAGACCACTTGATGTCTCTCATATCATGTGGTATGAGCTTCAGTTTGTTGTGTTCCATCATAAGGTGCCCATCTATGGACCTTATTTGCACCTCTTGATCTCGAAGACTTGGGAGAAGCTATTTCCAGGTGAAGAGTTTCTTGCTCCCAACTGGATTCGCCATGAGCCCATCAAGCTACGCCAGAAGAACAAGTGGGCTAACACCACTACCCGGGCTGAGGCTGAGGCTACACACATGGATGTTGATGATGATGAGCTTGAGGAGGAGGAGGTGGAGGATAGTTCTCAGGGGTATGTACCTCCCTCTGCTGAGCCATCTTGGGCTAAGAAACTCAAGGCCAAGGTGAAGTCTCTGTTCTGCATGCAGGCCAAGGGGCGGTACCAGGCTCACGTGGCTCAGAAGGAGAGTCGCCAGCGCGACAAGCTGATCTTGAGGAAGCTTGGCGAGCACATCTCGAGCGGGTCGGAGAAGAACATCACTCCTGAGGCTGCCTGGATGACGAAGCAAGGCTATCAGTGGGCTGAGTCAGATGAGGAGTCCATTCCTGCTGCTAAGACATATGAGGAGATTGATGGGTGATCACTGCAGTGGGAGCTACCACCTGTGTGTTAGGTGTCCTCTCTGCCTTTTTGGTGTCCCGATGCCAACGGGGGAGAGAGTGTAGGATTTGCGAGTTCTTTGTAGCCTCTTTGCTTTCGTGTTTCATTGAACCTTCGTTGCTTTAGTTTGGTTTATTTGCGTGTGAGACCAAGAGACTTATTCTATCATATGGTGTGAGACATATGCCCTCAAGCTTATCCTTTATTGTCTAGTATATTTAGTACCTTGTGAGCCTACTTTATCTTGTGCCCTTTACTTCATGCTCACTTACTATACCTTGCTTCCTTGCTTAGTGTCACTTATATTGTGGCAAGGTTTGCCTTGTCTATAAAATATAGGGGGAGTGTTGATCCTAATGTGTGTGTTGTGCAATCCAAAGCATATCTCTAGAATGCACACATCTAGGGGGAGCCTGTCTATATTTTACAGAGTTTGGGTTTGCTTATGATCATTTTATATCCCTATGGGCAAATCCCGTATTGTCATCAATCCACCAAAAAGGGGGAGATTGTAAGGGCATATTCCTCCCTATGTGGTTTTGGTGATTGATTAGTGCATTTGAGGACTAATCATGTGCGTTGAGCATTTCAGATATCTCATGTCTAGGCACAAGACAATTCGGTGCCCCTCGGAGTCTATTGAAGACGGCGGGTCTCTACATTTCTTTTTGGTGGATTTGAGTCGTAGGAAAGCCGTACTATTAAGAGGGGGTCCGCTTTGGAAATGTTAGGGTGGAATCAACACGTACACTTTTGTTCCTTTGCACAACCTTTCCTTCGCTTCAATGGAGCACCAGCCGGTTATCCTTGTCTATGCAAAATGAAGGCTGCCAAGTGTTATAGCTTCTGTGGCGTGCAGTAGTACTGCTCAAGGGAGCAGTAGTACCGCAGAGGCTTACGGTTGTACCGCTCAGGAAAGCGGTAGTAGCTCTCCTTGCGAGCGGTAGTACCGCTGCCTCCAGCCCAGACGCTGGCGCATGCGGAAGTAGGCGCGAACGTAATTTTTTTACTTTCGTCCCTATGCGGTAGTACCGCCCCTTGTGAGCGGTAGTACCGTGCCGGATTTTCGCACAGTCCTAAACTCAGGGGAAATAGTCACGGACGTAATTTATTAAGTCCACGCTCTTTCCAGCCCAGTAGAGCCCTGCCTTGCGGTAGTACTGCAGGGGCACGCGGTAGTACCGCTGTTAAGGCATATCTCTCTCGATGTAGTTTTGGTGATTGATGACAACACGGTTGCGGACTAATCGTGTGCTTTGAGCATTTCAGAGATTCAACCTTTGGCACGATATGATTCCTTCCCCTTAGAGTTTTAATCAAGACGGTGTAGCTCTTTCGTTTCTGTTTTGGTGGACTTGTTTCGTAGGAGTCACCGTACTATCAAGAGGGGGTCCGCTTTGGTAAGGCTAGGGTGGAATCAACACGTACACATCCTTTTTGCACCCACTAAGCCTTCCCGCTTCGATGGAGGTTTTCTTCCCTTTCTATGAGTGTGTTTTGGTCCTAGTGGTAGTACCGCGGTGCCCAGCGGTAGTACCGCTCAAGAGCCACAGGCGGCAGTACCGCTCTGCAACGGTAGTACCGCCTGTGGGTCCTCAGCCGTAGTACCGTTGTGGTACCGGGCTCCTACTGCGTCGACTCGAGGGGGTCGCCTCTCGTGTCGGATTGTGCGGCACTAAGCAGCGGCAGTAGAAGCGGTAGTACCGCCCTACCACCGCGGTAGTACCGCACTGGGTCTGTCTTCTGCCCATCTGCTTGCCCTCCCTGGCTGCACGGCAGTACCGCGAGGGGGAGCGGTAGTACCGCTGGGGCCAGCGGTAGTACCGCTGCCCCCTGCGGTAGTACCGCCCTCTGCGGGGCTGTTTTGGGGGGTAACGGACCTCTTCCCCCAAAAGCTCCATTGTTGCTCCAAGCTCCATTTTCGTCCGATCTCTCTCCCTAGCCAATCAAATTGTTGATTTGCTCGGGATTGGGTGAGAAGGCCCCGATCTACACTTCCACCAAGAGAAATTTGATTCCCCCCACTAATCCCTAGCGGATCTTGTTACTCTTGGGTGTTTGAGCACCCTAGACGGTTGAGGTCACCGCGGAGCCATAGTCCATTGTGGTGCAGCTTCGTGGTGTCGTTGGGAGCCTCCAATTAAGTTGTGGAGATTGCCCCAACCTTGTTTGTAAAGGTTCGGTCGCCGCCTTCAAGGGCACCAATAGTGGAATCACGGCATCTCACATTATGTGAGGGCGTGAGGAGAATACGGTGGCCCTAGTGGCTTCTTGGGGAGCATTGTGCCTCCACACCGCTCCAACGGAAACGTACTTCCCTTCAAAAGGAAGGAACTTCGGTAACACATCCTCGTCTTCACCGGCTCCACTCTTGGTTATCTCGTGCCTTTACTTGTGCAAGCTTATTTGTGTTGTATCCCTTGCTTTCTTGTGTGCTTGTTGTTGTTGCATCATATAGGTTGCTCACCTAGTTGCATATCTAGACAACCTACTTTGATGCAAAGTTTAATTTGGTAAAGAAAAGCTAAAAATTGTTAGTTGCCTATTCACCCTCCCCCCTCTAGTCAACTATATCGATCCTTTCAATTGGTATCAGAGCCTCGTCTCTTTATTAAAGACTTTGCCGTCCAAAGAGTATGGTTGACACCGTAGACGGTGGGGAGGAGCACTCCGGTGTGAATCCGAGCTCGTCTACAGCCGATGGGGGAACCGCGGTTTCTCTTGAGGAATTCAATGTGGCTTTGGACACATTGAAAACCTCCATGACGATCGAGGTTGAAAGCATGTTTAATAAATTCTTAGAAGGGCCTAAATTATCCACCGCACCGTTGAAAGTGGGTGATCCCACTAACAAGGTGGCGGATGCTAACTCCGACAAGGGGGAAGCTACTAGTGAAAAGGCTCCTTCTTCTAGTGGTAAAAATGGCACCGGCATCTTTGCCCATGTGGAACCTCCACTTGTTTATGGTGGACCGATTCCTTCCACCCATTTGAATCATGCCGGTCCTCCCCCTAAGATTGTGAAAAATGAGGACTTTGATTCTTGGTTTTATCGCTTCAAGCGTCATTTAAATCATGCAATCTTTGGAGAATCATTGAAGAAGGTTTCTATCCACATGACCGAAGCAACTTCACCCCTAGAGAAGCCGCGGATAATCAATTCAATGAAAATGCTCTCTTCATCATCCAAGATGCAATTCCACCCGAAGATCTCCCTCATCTTTGACCCTTCGCCATGGCCAAAGATGCATGGCATTGTGTTGTTTCCCTCTACAGGGGAAGCGCAAGCATTCAATGCTCCAACTATGAAGTGGTGCAAGATGAAGACGATGAGTTTGCAATGAAATATGAAGAACCTCGTGAGCTCTTTCGGAGAGTAACCAAACTCGCGGTCTCGCTTCGAGACCATGGGAGCAAGGACACGGATGACAATTGGATCAAGCGCAAGTTCCTCAAGGCAATTATGCCTTACCACAAGGCCATGTCCTCAGTCATTCGTTAAAGGCCGGACTTCCACACCCTGTCCTCAAGTGAAGTGTTGGATGAGTTTGCCGCTATGAGCATCTTGGACAAGACCGCCGACAATGCGGTGATTCGCTCTCAAAGAGCAAAGAAGCCCAACCTTGCCTTGAAGGCCAAGGTTAGTGTGGAAGAAGAGGATGGTGAGGAAGAAGATGAGAGCAATCCCGAAGATACCAAGTATGATTATAATGAACACATGGCTCTTGCTTCAAGGCAATTTTGGAGCAAGAAGAACTCAAGGCCAAGCTTCAACAAGAATAACTCAAGTAGCTTCAAGGGCAAGCAACGTGTGAGAACGTGTTACAATTGTGGCAATGTGAGCCATTTTGTTGCGGAGTGCCCTTATGAGAAGAGGGAAGACAATGGTGGCAAGCTCATCCGAAAGGACAAAGCCAAGTCTTTCCCCAACAAGAACAACCTCACCAAGAAGACTCCAACTAGAGGGTTGGTGGTTCAAGAAGAATACCATGAGGATGATGATGATGATGAAGATAGTGAAGCCATGGCCATGGCCTCCGTTGCCATTGCCACAACTCCACGGGTGTCCCTCTTCGACTCACCCAACGAGAACATCACCGCCAAGTGCCTCATGGCTAAAGCCACCAACAAGGTAACCCCCAACATCAAAACCACCATCATCACTAATCCCTCCTTGACGGATTGCATTGATGAAAGTGAGGGGTCTAATGAGGAAGTAAATGAATTTGAGTCTTTTATGAGTAAGCTCAAGGGCAAATCCAAGAAGCACTTCGTTGCTCTCTTGGAACAACTTGGTGAAGCCAATGACATGATCGAGGCTCATGAAGAAACCATCTCTAAGATGGAAGGTCATAGTCGTGACTATGCCGATGAGATATCGGATCTCTCTAATGCTCTTGAGGAAGAGCGTGGGCATCGTTTGGCTCTTGAGGAGTCACACAACGATGACCATGCTAAATTAAATAAAGATCTTGATCATGCTCTTGTTGTATCTCGTGTGCTAACTTTCGAGAAGGCTAAACTTGGCGTTGACCATGCTAGACTCAAGGAGGAGTTTGATATACTCGACAAGGCCCAGAAGTCTTGAAGGGTGCTCATGCTAGCCTCAAGGAGTCTCATGATCAACTCCAAGTGAAGCTAACCAAAGAAAAAGCCACCTTTCCTCATATATATGGTATTAACTGATAATGCAAATGCCACTAACCCGTGTTGTGAGCATGTGCATCTTGTGGAGGAGAATGCCAAGTTGAAGGAGCAACTTGAGAAAGGCCTTGTGACGTGCATACAAGGTGAGAAGAACCTCAATGACCTTTTGAGCAATCAAAAGGAAGTTGTGGCCAAGGAAGGAGTTGGGTTCGCACCCAAGTCCAAGAACAAGAAGAAGAATGACAAGGCCAAACGACCTCCCCCTCTCAAGCAAACTTTTATGAAGGAGGGAGAGGGTGCTCCTAAGGAGAAGAAGAACAATGTGAAGGGTGGTGATGTCAAAAAGGGCAATGCCACCCCTTCCAACAAAGCCGGCGACTTTAACCCTTCTTATGTGTTGTGTCGTGCTAGTGATGGGCATGTTTATGCTAAATTTGTTGGTTATCCTTATGAGTACATTGAATGGTCTATTTGGGTTCCTAAGACCCTTGTTACTAACATCAAAGCACCCATTAAAAAATGGGTACCTAAAACCAAGCATTGATCTCTTGTAGGTGTTTGCTTCCGGTGGGGGATCATGGTTGCTTGATAGTGGAGCAACACATCATATGACCGGATGCAAGGACTTGGTGGTCGACGTGCACAAGATCCCTTCTATGCCCACCAATGTCAAGTGGGGTGATGCCTCGTCTTCTAAGGTATTGGGTCTTGGCAAGGTTGTCATTTCTCATGATCTAACGATCGAGAAAGTCATGCTTGTTGAGTCCCTTGCTTACAATCTACTTTCCGTTCGTCAACTTGCACTCATGGGCTTTGCCACTTTCTTTGATATTGATACCGTGGCCCTCTTGTGGAGCAAGACTCTTAAAGTAGCCTTTGTTGGGCATGTCAAGAACGGTCTTTATGTGATTAACTTTTCGGAGCGACCCACTAACACCGCGACATGCCTAATGGCTAAAGTTGATGTGGGATGGCTTTGGCATCGCCGTTTAGCCCACGTCAATATGAGATCTTTGCAAAGTATTCTCAAGGGAGACCATGTCCGTGGACTAACAAATGTTAGTTTTGCCAACGATCGTGCTTGCAGTGCTTGTATCGAAGGAAAGCTACATGAGAAGGCTCACCCTCCCAAGACTATCATCTACTTGAAGAGACCCTTGGAGCTCCTTCACATGGATCTCTTTAGGCCTCCATCCTTTGATAGTCTTGGAGGTAGAAAGTATTGCTTGGTGATTGTGGATGATTATTCAAGATACACTTGGGTATATTTCTTCAAGAGGAAGAGTGAGACTCAACAAACTGTCATCGACTTTGCAAATGAAGCTCAACGTCAACATGATGCAAAGATCTTGACAATAAGGAGTGACAACGGCACCGAGTTCAAGAACTACACCTTAGATGAGTTTCTTAGTGATGAGGGGATCAAGCATCAATATTCTGCACCTTATACCCCTCAACAAAATGGTGTCGCAGAGAGGAAGAACCGGACGTTGATGGATCCGGCAAGGACCATGATGGCGGAGTTCAAGTCTCCATACAACTTTTGGGCCAAAGCCATCAACACAGCATGTCATGCATCCAATCGGCTCTATCTCTGCAAAGGCTTGAACAAGACTCCTTATGAGAAACTTACTGGTAACAAGCCCAACCTCAAGTACTTCCGGGTGTTCGGGTGTAAGTGTTTCATTCTCAAGAAAGGTGTCCGGTTGTCTAAATTTGAGGCTAGAGCTCATGAGGGCATATTTGTTGGTTATGCTACAAACTCTCACGCTTACCGTGTCCTCAACAAGTCCACCGGACTCATTGAGGAGACGTGTAACATGGAGTTTGATGAGAATAACGGCTCCCAAGTGGAGCAAAGTGGTACTTGTGATGTAGGTGATGAAATTCCTCCCCAAGCCATAAGAAGAATGGGTGTTGGTCATATCCTACCCATTGAGGAACCCCTTGTGGCCGAAGGAGAAGGACAATGCTCCACTCAAGTGGAGCCATCACCAACCCAAGACCGACACGCTTTTGAAGAAAAAAGTGAAGGCCCTCAACCTCATGAACAAGATCAAGGGCAAGATCAACCTCAAGATGGTGGTGAACCACCAAATGATGCCCAAGGTAAAGTTCTCCCCTTTGAGCAAGTTCAAGATCATGAGCAAGCTCAAGATCAAGAACAAGCTCAAGACGGCGCTCAAGATGATCAAGTTACCCCTCCTCTTTTCACATCCGAGGAGGAACTAGAGCATCGTGCCGTGAAGATCGCTTCCAAGCTCACCACCAAAGGTCATCTTATGGAGAATGTGGTTGGAAGCCTAAGAAAGGGGGTAAGAACTCATAGACAATTAGCAAACTGTTGTGAAAATCATGCATTTGTTTCTTGTGTCGAACCCCACAAGGTTTATGAGGCGCTCGAGGACCCGGTTGGCTCAATGCCATGCATGAAGAACTCAACAACTTCGAGCATAACCAAGTGTGGAAATTAGTGCCAAGGCCAACCGGGAATCATAATGTCATCGGAACCAAGTGGATATTCAAGAACAAGCAAGATGCTCATGGGATCATTGTTCGCAACAAGGCTCGTTTGGTGGCACAAGGCTACTCCCAAGTCGAGGGTATCGACTACGGTGAAACCTTTGCTCCCGTTGCTCGCCTTGAATCTATTCGTTTGTTGATTGCTTATGCTTCTCATCATAATTTCACGTTGCAACAAATGGATGTGAAGAGTGCTTTTATTAATGGTCCCATTAATGAGTTGGTGTATGTCAAACAACCCCCCGGGTTCGAAGATCCCTATTTCCCCGATCATGTGTACCAACTCCACAAGGCGCTCTATGGCCTTAAACAAGCCCCACGTGCGTGGTATGAGCATCTTACGGAGTTGTTCAAAGATCGTGGGTTCGAAATCGGGAAAATCGACCCCACTCTTTTTACTAAGAAGGTCAAAGGGGAGTTGTTTGTGTGCCAACTATATGTTGATGATATTATTTTTGGTTCCCCTAACAAATCTTTCAATGAAGAATTTGCCGCTCTCATGACCTCAAAGTTCAAGATGTGTATGATGGGAGAGTTGAAGTTCTTTCTCGGGTTCGAAATCAAGCAAAGAAGAGAAGGAACCTTCATCAACCAAGCCAAATACACTCAAGACATGCTCAAGAGATTCAAGCTAAGTGATGTCAAGCCGGCCTCCACTCCAATGCTCGTCAAATGCCAACTTGACATTGATCCCAATGGTAAAGCGGTGGATCAAAAGGTATATCCCTCCATGATTGGATCCTTGCTTTACCTTTGTGCATCTAGACTGGATATCATGTTGAGTGTGGGAATTTGTGAACGGTTTCAAGCCGCACCTAAGGAAAGCCACTTTGTGGCGGTCAAGCGAATCTTTCGATATTTGGCTCATACCCCAAACTTTGGCTTATGGTACCCAAGAGGAGCCAACTTTGATCTTTTGGGCTATACAGATTCAGATTGGGCGGGAGGCAAAGTGGATAGGAAGTTCACCTCCGGAGGGTGCCAATTACTTGGTTGCTCTTTAGTGAGTTGGTCTTCTAAGAAGCAAAGTTGTGTGTCTCTCTCGTCCACCGAAGCAGAGTATGTGGCTGCCGGTAGTTGTTGTGCTCAACTCCTATGGATGAGGCAAACTTTAAAGGATTACGGTGTCACTTGTGACGAAGTGCCTCTTTGGTGTGACAATGAAAGTGCCATCAAGATCTCTCTCAACCCGGTGCAACACTTCAAGACGAAGCATATTGAGATTCGGTATCACTTCACCCGGGATCACATTAGGCGAAGGGAGATCAAGCTCATGTATGTCAACACTCATGATAACATTGCAGATATTTTCACGAAGCCCTTGGATGAAGCAAGATTTCGCGAGTTAAGGCATGAGCTAAATATCATTGATTCGAGCAATGTAGTTTGAACCTTTGCACACCCCACCACATTCATCATGCTTTCTTGTCTAGGTGTAGGCATGGACATAGGGGGAGTGTTGTTCTCTCAATGAACTTTCCCTCCCCCCATTATGCATAAACTAATCAAACTGTTTCACATTAGCCATTTTTTATGGTACTTGTGCTTCAAAGATGAGTTTTGGTCATGGGCCCAAGGTTAAAATATTCGCGGCGCCATACCTCCGGACTCAAACATAGGTGGCCTCGGCCACCGCCCTCTCTTGGAGAGGAGTGTGCTTCTCGTCTTCCTTGTGTTTGTTTTGTGTGTGTGTTTGCTCTCTTTTCTCGTCGATTTATTTTCTTGAGCTAAGCCATTTGGGCCGGTCCTTTTGCGGCTGAGTGGTACTACCGCTGGGTGCGCGGTACTACCGCTGATGATCCTCAAGCGGTACTACCGCCCACCCCAGCGGCACTACCGCTCCGAGGTGGGCGATGTGGGGTTATGTTGGGGCAGGGGGGTTGCCTTTCTTCCCCATACCCATTTGCTCCACTCGCTCCTCTTCTTCGTCGCTCCAGCGACGTCTCGCCGCAGGAGGGCGTGGGCAGGCCGCCGTCTTCGTGCCTCCCCTCTCCAGTTCCTTCGGTGGAATCGATCCCCACCGCGTCCTCTTTCCATGGATGCCGGTATTGCCCCCGTTCCCGTTCTTTCTTTGCCTAGATCTCACATCTAGTTGTTAGGGGCAATAGGCATTGCTTTTCTCGATTTTTGGCTAAGTCGAGGCTTGAGTAGGATGGAGATGGCATCTAGACCTTTTGGATTGATGTTTGGTAGGATTATTTTTGAATTTGGCATCACCGGTAGTGCCGGATCTGTCCACGGCAGTAGGGAACCGCCGTTCCCCGTCTAAAGCGGTACTACCGCTCATCTGGCATGGTACTACCACTCGAGCGGTACTGCCGCGGTTGGGTTGCGGTACTACCGCTGGATGCCCAATTCCATCATTTTCCTACCACTTTTTGATCCATGTTGTTTGTTTGGAGGCTTATGCTCTTTCTTTCATGTTGTTCCTTCTGCTCGTGTGTTTGGTTCCAGGTGATGAAAATCCTGAGCAGCAAGTCCGCCGTGTCAACCCCGGACGTTCAACGTCAAAGCGCTACCGCACCTCTGAGACAGCGGGTGCTTCCTCAAGTACTCAACCTCCGCCTCAACTCAAGAAGAAGCTTGCCAACAAGCCGAAGCCGAGGGGCAAGACTGTGACTGAGATGACTGCCAAGGAATTCTGGGAAAGGCGTCGCCGCAACCCCTATGCGGAAGATCAAGAACCCAATTTGGTCAACCGCCCGTTCTGGAACCGTTTTCAGTATGCCATCTACTTTGATGTGATCAAGGCTAAGAAGAATCTCTATGTTGATGTGCGCTCCATCGACACGGATGCTATGGAAAAGGACCCTGAGTACTTTGGCGAAGCCCTTCAGATGTGCTCTCAGCTGAACATTCTCAGAATCATGCAGTTCAACAAGGACTTTGATGCAGATTTGGTGGCTCAGTTCTTTGCCACTGTCCATCTTGGAACTGATGAAGAAAGGACTCTGACTTGGTTGACAAATGGCAAGTTGCTTTCTGTCAAGTGGAAGGCCTTCATGGAGTTACTTGGAGTGGAAGATCACGGGCTTGAGACTCCAGTCGGCTTCCGCCCTCACCGCAATGCAACCTCCACTCACAAGCAAGCCCTCTGGCCCTACTGTACTGTGAAGATTCACACCGTGACTGAGAAGGAGACCTATGAGTTGCCTACCTTTCTGGACATCCTTCACCGCGTTTTCAGAGAGACTCTCTTCCCTCGTATCGGGAATCTGGATATGGTCCACTCGCATCTCGTGGACATGCTTCTCTTCTGCCATCATGAGAAGGAAGCAAACACTGGCGAGACCCTGGACATTTCCCATGTCATGTGGTCTGAACTTCTCTCTGCCATTTCTGAGCGTAAGTGCCCGATCTATGGTCCGTTTATCATGTTGCTCATTGAGAAGGCCTGGGCACATGTGTATCCTAGGGTTGTGCTGGAAACTGGAGAGTTGGTTTCTCATGAGATCAAGCGTCTGAGGAAGAAGGACAATTGGGGCACCCCGACTCCTAAGTCTGGAGGCCCATCTCAAGCTGCTGACATGGAGACCGAGGGCGAGGCTGAGGCTGATGATGATGAGGACTATGAGCCCTCTGGAGTGGAGCCCTCTTGGGCAAAGAAGATTAAGCGCAAGATGAAGAAACTCTTCTGCATGGAGTCTCATGGCCAGTACATGTCTCATGTCTCTGAGAAGAAGGCCCGGAGCCGTCACAAGGAGCTCATGCGTCAGTTGGGTGCAACTATTAACAGCGGATCTGAGGGAAGGATCACTGATGAGGAGGAGTGGGTTCAGCAGCACTGCCCGTGGACCGATTCAGACGCCGAGCAGTTTCCTACTGATGATGGCGGTGCCGACGATCCCGCTGGGATGTGATGCTCGAGATCCTCAGTTTTCTATCACCTGGAGCCATATAATCGCTCTTTGCCTTTTTTGGTGTCTCGATGCCAAAGGGGGAGAGAGTCTAGGGATTTGTGTCGTTGCTGAGTTGCGAGTGTGTCTTTGTGGTTTGTTGTGTCGTGTTGTGTCGTTGCCGAGTTGTGTCTTTTCTCTCATCGTTTGCTTTGTTTGGTTTTGTGCCTGTGAGACATAGTTTCAGTTCATATGGTGTGAGACATATGCTACCTTATCCTTTTTTATCTATGTCCATCAAGTACTTTGGTAATTTGTGAGTTGCATGCTTATCCTGCTATATAACTTGCTCA
The DNA here is from genome assembly GCF_002575655.3 of Aegilops tauschii subsp. strangulata. NCBI lineage: Eukaryota > Viridiplantae > Streptophyta > Magnoliopsida > Poales > Poaceae > Aegilops > Aegilops tauschii. The sequence continues at coordinate 10,234,939 of NC_053039.3, forward strand.
CACGTACCCTTCTGCTTAAGTTGTTGGACTATAAAATATAGGGGGAGTGTTGATCCTAATGTATGTGCCTTGCATTCCAAAGGCACCACTAATTAGGTGCACACATTCAGGGGGAGCCCGTCTATATTTTGTAGTTCTAAGGTTATCTTTACTTTCATGTCCTATCTTTGTGCAAATCCCTGGTTGTCATCAATCCACCAAAAAGGGGGAGATTGTTAAGGCATATCTCTCTCGATGTAGTTTTGGTGATTGATGACAACACGGCTGCGGACTAATCGTGTGCTTTGAGCATTTCAGAGATTCATCCTTTGGCACGAGACGATTCCTTCCCCTCGGAGTTTTAATCAAGACGGTGTAGCTCTTTCGTTTCTGTTTTGGTGGACTTGTTTCGTAGGAGTCACCGTACTATCAAGAGGGGGTCCGCTTTGGTAAGGCTAGGGTGGAATCAACATGTACACATCCTTTTTGCACCCACTAAGCCTTCCCGCTTCGATGGAGGTTTTCTTCCCTTTCTATGAGTGTGTTTTGGTCCCAGCGGTAGTACCGCGGTGCCCAGCGGTAGTACCGCTCAAGAGCCACAGGCGGCAGTACCGCTCTGCAGCGGTAGTACCTCCTGTGGGTCCTCAGCCGTAGTACCGCTGCGGTACCGGGCTCCTACCACGTCGACTCGAGGGGGTCGCCTCTCATGTCGGATTGTGCGGCACTAAGCAGCGGCATTAGAAGCGGTAGCACCGCTCGAGAGCGGTAGTACCGCCCTACCACCGCGGCAGTACCACACTGGGTCCGTCTTCTGCCCATCTTCTTGCCCTCCCTGGCTGCACGGCAGTACCGCGAGGGGGAGCGGTAGTACCGCTGGGGCCAGCGGTAGTACCGTTGCCCCATGCGGTAGTACCGCCCTTTGCGGGGCTGTTTTGGGGGGGTAACGGTTGGATTGTTCCCCCCTCTATAAAAGGGGGTCTTCTTCTCCAAAGTTGACCTACCTCTTCCCCCAAAAGCTCCATTGTTGCTCCAAGCTCCATTTTCGCCCGATCTCTCTCCCTAGCCAATCAAACTTGTTGATTTTCTCGGGATTGGGTGAGAAGGCCCCGATCTACACTTCCACCAAGAGAAATTTGATTCCCCCCACTAATCCCTAGCGGATCTTGTTACTCCTGGGTGTTTGAGCACCCTAGACGGCTAAGGTCACCGCGGAGCCATAGTCCATTGTGGTGAAGCTTCGTGGTGTCGTTGGGAGCCTCCAATTAAGTTGTGGAGATTGCCCCAACCTTGTTTGTAAAGGTTCGGTCGCCGCCTTCAAGGGTACCAATAGTGGAATCAAGGCATCTCGCGTTGTGTGAGGGCGTGAGGAGAATACGGTGGCCCTAGTAGCTTCTTGGGGAGCATTGTGCCTCCACACCGCTCCAACGGAGACGTACTTCCCTTCAAAAGGAAGGAACTTCGATAACACATCCTCGTCTTCACCGGCTCCACTCTTGGTTATCTCGTGCTTTTACTTGTGCAAGCTTATTTGTGTTGTATCCCTTGCTTGCTTGTGTGCTTGTTGTTGTTGCATCATATAGGTTGCTCACCTAGTTGCATATCTAGACAACCTACTTTGATGCAAAGTTTAATTTGGTAAAGAAAAGCTAAAAATTGTTAGTTGCCTATTCACCCCCCCCCCCCTCTAGTCAACTAAATCGATCCTTTCAACCGCTCCGGCGGTTCTACCGCTCGTTGCCATGTGCAACAGGGCCTCGTTTGGTCTCTACCACGTAAGCGGTAGTACCGCACCGTCCAGCGGTAGTACCGCGACCCTTTGTGGTAGTACCGCGGATGTGTGTGGTAGTACCGCACGGGCTGAGTGAGGGGGGTAACGGTTGGATCTTTTCCCCCACTATATAAAGGGGGTCTTCTTCCCCAAGAAGACCACCTCTTCCCTCCCCAAGCTCCATTGTTGCTCAAACCTCCATTTTCACCCGATCTCTCTCCCTAGCCAATCATACTTGTTGATTTTCTAGGGATTGGTTTAGAAGGCCCCGATCTACATTTCCACCAAGAGAAATTTGATTCCCCCACTAATCCCTTGCGGATCTTGTTACTCCTGGGTGTTTGAGCACCCTAGATGGTTGAGATCACCGCGGAGCCATATTCCATTGTGGTGAAGCGTCGTGGTGTTGTTGGGAGCCTCCAATTAAGTTGTGGAGATAGCCCCAACCTTTTTTTTAAAGGTTCGTTCGCCGCCTCCAAGGGCACCAATAGTGGAATCACGGCATCTCGCATTGTGTGAGGGCGTGAGGAGAATACGGTGGCCCTAGTGGCTTCTTGGGGAGCATTGTGCCTCCACACCGCTCCAACGAAGACGTACTTCCTCTCAAAGGGAAGGAACTTCCGTAACACACCCTCGTCTCCACCGGCTCCACTCTTGGTTATATCTTACCTTTACTTGTGCAAGCTTATATTGTGTTGTATCCCTTGCTTGCTTGTGTGCTTGTTGTTGTTGTTGCATCATATAGGTTGCTCACCTAGTTGCATATCTAGACAACCTATTTTGATGCTAAGTTTAATTTGATAAAGAAAAGCTAAAAATTGTTAGTTGCCTATTCAACCCCCCCCCCCCTCTAGTCAACCATATCGATCCTTTCACACTTTTTTGACCCAAACGGACCTCTCAAACCATGACAAACGTTCGGGCTGACCGACACCCCTCATATCCAGGGCCCACCACGAACCCGACAAAAAACCCCCAATCCGGCCAGCGAACTCAAAACCTAGCTCACTCTCTTCCTCTCTCTCGCTCTGTCCACTCCTCTCCCTCTCCCCTTCCGATCCCATCTACCATGATGAGCAGCTCTGGCAGCCACCTCGGCTCGGACCTCGACTACGAGGAGGAGATAGCCCTCCGCATTGCGCTGGAGCGGTCCAAGGTGGAGACCGGCGGCAGCTCCGGATCTGGAGCATCGCCGCAGCTCCCGCGCCGGCGCAGCGAGGACGCCGGAGCTGGACCCTCCCGGCCCGTGCATAGCGACGCTAGGACTGCTCAGTCCGCACTGCCCCCACTTTGTCTCCTCCCCCCGCCGGCGGCTCCTCCATGCGGGCAGTGGTGGGTGCTAGACCCCGCACTGCTGGCCTGCACGCGCACTCCAAAATCGGAGGCGCGCGTCGCCCGCCGCGAGAGGCAGCGGGCAAGGGAGAGGGAGGCAGTGGAGCGGTTCGTCCGCCGTCAACGCGGGTTGCCGATAGAGCGCGACAAGGACGAGCGGCTCCTCACTTGGGTGTATCGACGCTCCCTCACGACGGCAGAGACGGTCGCTCGTCGCCTCCGACAGAAGAACACCGCGGCGCTCCGGCTTGCTATTAAGCAGTCGGAGCGCGAGGCAAAGGAGGCAGCGGCCGCCGGCTCGGTTGGCAAGGATGAAGCAGGAGCAAGACGGGGAGGTCCGTCGGATGAAGGGCTCATCGTCCTCTCCGACGGCGGCGACAGCTGCACCTCCTCGTCTGACGACCAAGACCCTCCACCAGCCGCAGACGCCTACAACTACGCCGGCGAGCGGAAGGGCAAAGGCCCGGTGAGGAAGTGGTGAATCCGGCCCCCCTCGTCCTCAATGTTTATATCGTTTTTAGTTGTAGAAGTTCATGAACTTGTCCGTGGACGAACTATAATCTTTTGGATGTGAAGAAGTATGTTAATGTGCTGATTTTGTGTTCCTTTGCAGCCGATTTTTGCCGTTCGTCGTCTGATCACGTAGGATAGCTCAAAGTTTGCATGGTAGCATGGATATAAGGGGCCGAATATGAGATACGTGGATGCAGAGTGCCAAATATGAGGGGTGCCAGGTTAGTGCCAGCGGACGCGACCGAATGAGTCCGCAGGCGTTTGTGGGGCTAGATTTGCAAAGTCCGGTAGTAGATGCTCTTAGTTGACATATCATAAGCACTTAGATTTCAGACTTCAAACATGCTTTAGCTATGAGTATTTAGGGCATCCCAATGCCGACCCTCAAACTGCCCGCAATTGTCCGTCTACGCGGTCTGGACGTGTTGAGCCATCCAACGCAGTCCTCCATCGATCCACAAGGCGGTTCTGACGCACTTTCTTCCGTAAAACCGGAGACAAACGTGGGGGAAGGGCTTTGCAGGCATCCGTACAGCACCAACGACCGCATCTGACTACCCTGGCCCACCCAAACCTCTCCTTCCTCGATCGCGCGCATTCCCCCTCATGCCAGCTGCCTGCATATTCATGCCGATGTAGAGCGGCCGCTCCACATTGAAGCCAACGCAGAGCGGGCGTGACCTCTCACTGCCTCCACCATTGAAGCGGGGTGCTGGCCAAGGGCGCCACCCCGCTGCATGTCTGGCTGAACATGCCTCCTAGCCACATACAAACGTCTGCATTAAACCCGCGCGTGTGCCGAGAAACCTACTCCAGCCACTCGTCCATTCACAAGTTGGTCGGCATGAACCATAATGTAGGCCAAGCTCCTTTCGTCAGCCATCTATTTAAAGGAGGCCAGATGCCAAGCAACAATCGCACCACTCCGCCACTCTCATCACCTCCTTCCACCATTTTCTCCACCCTTTTGATGGCATCCGGCGAGCTGGATGAGCAGTTCTTCGGCATAAAAGCCGTCTGGGTGGTCCACCGAGCCCGCCGGATACGAGCAAGGCATCTTGCTCCTCCACCTCCCTCACCTAGCCCAACCATGCAAGTTGCTGCTCCAAGCCGGCGCGTGGTTTAGCAACTCGCCACTCCAGGTCAGCTTGCGGAGGAGTGGCGAGTTGCTCCATGTAGGCACACGGGTGAGCACGGCGGAACGGGCATCGTGGTTGCCATGGACGAGGCCACCCCGTGCCATCCCCCGTCAAAGTTGTCGGCACCGCACCCGATTGGTGGAAAAAGACACGAAGATCAATGAGTCGGTGGCTAGTGCCCGCCACCGCGCCAACATCGAGGCAAAGTAGAACACGGGAGGCCGCGGTCGCTTGGGTCCTAGGAAGGCCACCGGTAGTGCGTCGCTGGATTGCACAGCCGGTGACTTGCTCGATTCTTCAGCGCGGACCATCGTCGATCCTCGCATCGGCTTCATGGAAGCGGAGTACGCTTCCTTCCCCTCCGGCTGAAGCACTCTCTTTGCCACTCCGGTGAGTGGTGCAGCCGGACACAGAAAAGATACGGGGGAAGTATACCTCCGGGACTCTCGGCAGTCTGATGAGCGGGCTGTCGTACATGATGAAGACAAAGGGTCTGTCGCAGCCGACCATAGACTATTGTATCCGTGTCGTGAGAATGGAGCTGTGCGGAACTATACGTGCACATACTTTTTCCTTTTTAGTTAAAATATGTCCAAAATGTAAATGTTTTTGTCCGATTCATACGAAATCCATCGTGTTTGCATGCATTTCGTCCGGTTGGTTCAAAGAGTGGTTGAAATGTATGCGCGGAGCCTTCGATGGTCGCCTCTCGTATCCATGTCCGTGGACTGGTCCCCTATGTCTGCGGACGGACGCGGGAGAAATTTGCAGATCGTCGTTGGAGATGCCCTTAGTTACCAGGGTTTATCAATACTATGTCGCCGGACCGCGCCTACCCCACCTGCCCGGAGCAAAATCTCTGACCTATCTCGGACACAAAGCTAGCCTGCCCGAGTACGAGCACCAGTCGTCGCCATCTCCAACGAGCTGTCAGTTCCCGACCAAGGAGAAGGCAAGGCACAACCACCAGCCGCACCCCGCCACCGACCACAAACTACCGCCGCCAGGGCGGCCATGATCATACCTGCGACCCGAGCCACCACCTACAGCAAAGGGCCACAAACCAACCAGACACCAGACCTCTCCTTGACAAGGGCAGAGACAAGGAGGAACCAGCGCCACGCCACGGCCGGCGCCGACGGAGGTAGCCGCCGCCATCCGCTAGATCTAGTCACTCCAGATCCAGGTGAGACCCATCTAGGGCAAACAGGCGCCTAGGCATTGCACAACATCAGCGGAAGCATCGAATCACCCTCCAGCCAGGGCCCCCCTGTCACCCGCCCTTCCGACCGACGAGGAGGTCCACCCACGTCCCGCTCCCAACCCTAGCCCCGCTGCCGATGAGGACTCCAACACGAGACAGAAGCTCAGACGAGCTCCCTCCACCTCCCCGCGTCGTCAGCTGGCCCCCAGCGCCAGATCCGGGTGGATCTGACCGGAAGCCCTCCCAAGCGCCTCCACCTGTGATCGACCCACCAAGCAGCCGCTGCACCACCCTAGGGGGCAAGCCGCCACCAAACGACTGTGCCGCAGCCCCCGCACCGCCTTTGTTGTGCCGTTGGGCCCTGCCGAAGCCCAACGCCTCCACTCGATAACGCCGCCCCGCGACAACCCCTTGTGGGCAGAGGAGAAGCGAAGGTCTCGCCGCCGCCGGGCCGACCGGGTTTTACCCGTCAGCGCATGTCGGCGGTGGCAAGGGAAGAAGGTATGGAGGCGGGGGACGAAGGAGCGGCGACTAGGGTTCCCTCCCCATCGCCGGAGGGTCGGGAAAAAAGGGTGAACTCCTAGATGGACACTCGGTCTTATTCAAGTGAATTTCTTTTGTTTTTCTATATCCTTCACATCGAGCGGGGAGCACGCGAGTTTTTTTTTTTAGAATCAAGAGCTTTATTAATCAACCAACGGGATTACATTCCTTCCTTACATACTACTAGTGGCTTGTCACGTCCATGAAGGAGCAGCACAGCACATGCACAAGCAGAGGCCAGGTCGGGCATTGATATGCGCAGGGATACGTTAGCTATTATGCTGATCGATCGCTGCCACCGATATCTACGTGTCGACCTTGCAATGGATGTTGATGATCTTACATGCGCACTGCTCGGCGTACTGTCTCCAGCAGGCAGCCATGGCTGGTCCTTTGTGCAGCACACGGTGACCAGAGGAGAGAGAGAGAGAGAGAGAGAGTGAGAGAGATGAAGCGCTTAACCGCCAGCGTTTCCGCCCTTCGTCCCCCGAGGTTTTGTACTGACTTGTGTAGGTTACATCGAGACCTCACGCCGGCGAGGTTTTGCTAATTAAAGCTGAAGCCAGTCTCTTGTGTGAGACAATAGACGGCATTCCACAGAAGAGATAAACGCTGCGCCTGGGTCCATCTCCGTCATCTTTCACCATTGCACTCCACTGCATGTACTAGCACTATAATTACTCTAGCTGCTTTGTTGTTATACCATGGCGCATGCATGTGCACAAGCAAGGCACACGACCTATGGAACAGTGCGAAGATCCTAGGCCACTCTTTACATCATTTCTGATTCCTATAGAGCCTCGTAGCCTCCGGCCAGCTTGCTCTCACCCTGTGCCATGCCCATGCCCATGCATCGAACAGTGTGAGTACCTTTTTCTCGGGCACAGGCTACGACGACAGGCTATACACGAGTTAGGCCAGCTCCAACGTACAGATACAGACGGATGCAAATTTTGTTTGTTTTCTGTTAGTTTGGATCGCTGGGCTAACGTTGAAGTCCGGTTTCGTCCACCGGCCCGAAGGCACGCTCAACGCTGGCCGACACATTTCATACTTCGGCGGATAAAGAAAGATTAACAAGACGGAGAAAGTCCAATTTACATAAAATAAAATAAAACTAAAAACATCAAATAAAAACAACCGACACTCGTTGGCCTGGTCGTTGAATCATCCAAAATTCCTTTATTAGTTAGGAATTCTTTGGATCAAAGAGGCCCCGCATGAGCACATGAGACCAAAATTTGAACTCTACCCTACCACACCTTTGCTGGTGCGTGCTTTCCTTGTACTGCTCCCATGATCCCATCCATGCTGCCGCGGCGTGCGCGACATCAACAAAATGCCAGCTCTTGGCGCGTAGTAAACGTACTCTGGAGCTGTTGCATGCCCTCCATCTCTGACGTACTACAGCACTGTAGAGCTGGGGGATGCGACCTTTGCGTCCTCCAAATAAACTGCACAACGCCATGCCACTGTGCTGAGCAATCATTCATTCCTTGGCCTCGCCCGCTTGAACTATGGCTGCCTCCTTAAATCCATCTGTCCGTGGTATTGAATGCTCATGTCTCCGCCCCCTGATTTATTGTCTCCCTCTCAACAGTTCAAAAGCGGGCCTTTTTCTCCTGTGGAGTGTGTAGTGCACTCAGCTGCCACACATATTTTATGGAACTAAAAAGGAAATTAACGCTGGTGAAATGTTGAATAGTATATTTAGATGGATTCACACCACGTTCACACGCAGCATGCAATAGTAGTACTATTCTCCTAATTACTCATTATGGTGTACTAGTGCTAGGCAATAAATGAAACACGCCTTAATCCTTCTCAATTTTGGAAATGTGCCTTCTAATCCGTGACGGAGGGAGTATATATATTACCAATAAATTTTTATAGCTTACAGAGAAATGCAGCAATGCCATTGACAACCTCCATGCATGAGTTGACCGTCATTGAGCTAACCTTATATTCATGCACTTGTTCATCGATAATTCAATTCAGATTCGACGGACAGCACAGAATTAGTCGAGCGACCAGCCGGCATGAGCGTGGGCTTGGAAAATGAATAAGCGCATGAGACCAACTTTTGAAGCAATTCTTTCTACCCTATCCCACTTGTGCCCATGATCCCATCCATGCTGCCGCGGCGTGCGCGACATGGACAGGACGCCAGCTATTGGCCACCGTAGCGCTGGGGATGCATGCATGCGACCTTGGCGTCCTCGAAAGAAACTGCACAATGGCAATGCCACTGCACTGTTCATTCATTCATTCGCCTCGCTTGAACTATGGCTGCCTCCTTCAATCCGTCTGTCCGAACCTCATGTCCTTAACCACACACTCCTGGTTAAGTACTACTCCAGGTTACAGCGAAATGATGGTCTTAGGTACTCCCTCGTAAACTAATATAAGAGTATTTAGATTACTATTTTAGTGATCTAAACGCTCTTATATTAGTTTACAGTGTGAGTATTAAGTTAATTATATGTGTAGCAACAATTTTATGGCTTACAGCGAAATGGAGCACAGCAATGCGATTGACAATCTTGATGTGTGAGTTAGACAGACCGTCATTGAGCTAACGACCTTTTTCGAGCTAACCCTGTTGTGTTGCATTCATGCACTTGTTCATCTATTAATAGTCACGCCAGCCTTCTCTAGCCATAGATATATAGAGGGCGACTTTGGCTAGAGACTCACGCAATAGATTGGTTCCGTGTAGCGTGAAAACCGGACTGACACGCCAGCCTTTTCTAGCCATGGTACAGTAGTCCTTCAAGGGTACTGAGCTGGATAAGGCGCATCATTTTCTTTGATATTCTTGTCCTATGGTGTTGTGCATGAGCAGTGGAATTAGACATGCATATATATTTTGCTCACTGGAATAAGAGCAGAGAAAGTACCACTCTGGTTGCTGGGCTGCATGCAACTTAATCATAACACTCCTGATTAAGTACTACTAGGTTACAGCGAAATGACGGTCCCAGGTACGTACTAGTTTAAGTTAATTATATGTGTAGCAACAAATTGTTATAGCTTACAGCCATTGAGAACCTCCATGCATGAGTTAGACCGTCATTGAGCTAACCTTATTCATGCACTTGCTCATCTACTTTTCTATGTTGTGGGCGAGTTTGGCTAGAGACTTACGCAATAGATTGATTCCAGCGTGAAAACCGGACTGACGCGCCAGCCTTTTCTACTAGCCATGTACAGTCGTCTGAAGTTAATCGTCTTCAGAGCGCTGCTCAATGGCTCTGTTGGGAAACTTCCCCCTGACCAAAAGCATGCACCTTGAACTGCTCGCATGAAACCTTGCCTAAAATACAATCCGGATTGTCATGACACGGCCATTGATTTGCCAGGGCAGGGAGCCGCTCCATTGACTGCCATTTTTCTGGTGCCGGCCGGTTCAGCAGTCATTGCAAGAATGCATGTTTGATGCGTATTCAACACGCCTGTGTAGTACGTAGCATCTGTTCGTCCTTGTCTTTTATGACCAAGCTACTGAAAACAAACGCAAGGGCCTGCTGGGGCTGAGGATGGCGCTAGCTGTCTCTTACAGGCACAGCGGCCGTGGTGCCATGCAAATTTTTACTCAGTTTTGTTTTCTGCCCACTCTGGCCTGCTGTTTTATGCCTCTCATCCCCCGTCGTGATTTACACGTTAGCTAGGCTTGTTGGTGTCATGCATGCATGGACAAATGCGACAACGGGGGGAGCAGCATACGATTTGTGCTCGACAATGCCTTATAATGCAAGTGTTTTGTTTATGTCACCGATCCCTAAACCGATTGGAGGAGTAAAAAAATTTATTCCGCCTCCTATCCGGCACGTATACTCGGTCGGCCACCGCTGGAGCAAAAAATCTGCTCCACCCCTGCCTCACCCACCCCACTCCCGCGCCGCATCTAAGCCGGCGCCACCCTTCCTGTCCCTGTCGGCCCGGCCACCACCCGCACCACGGATGCTCCATAGGCCCATTTGCAGTCCTCGCCCACCCGCATTTGAGCCTCTCTCGTCGTCGCCGGCGCAAAAATCGGCAGATCTATGACTGTGGCCGCCTTTATCATGGATTGGCCGCGTAATGAACCGCACAACCACGACAATTACTCGGTGTCGCATGCAGGTACGGGCTCCTCCTCTAGCCGCTCGGATCTCACTCGTCGGAGGTTCAACGACAAAGATATGCCCGACCGTGGGCCGGGCTCGGCACTAGCCCAACAGCTCGTCAGCTCCCGATTGCCGATCATAAAATGCAACGACTTCCCACCACAGGTGGTGTGCCGAGTTTCGACCACTCCGGAACACCCCGGATGGGTGTTCTTCAAGTGCAAAAAAGATGGGATTGAGTGCTTGTTTTGGTTTGGTTGTTCATCGGATTCGGTGCAATTTGTGGCTCATTGTTTGCTCAAATTTGTGTGTATGATGGATGCAAGTTTTGGTATTGAAAAGAAGATTACATTGATCTATTGATAGCGAGGAAATCGATAGATGTCCATGCACTATTTGCTAGAGTAGAAACTAGAGATGAGACTAGATGTGGCGCAATATCGAATTTGTCGGAACCGAAGAAGAACGAAGTGTGTAAACTCGAGAAGCCAATTGATAGAATAAACAATAAAGACATATATTAATCCAACTAGTGCGGGCATTTATGGAGTTGAATATGTATTAAAGTGTCTAATTGATGTGGCTTGTTTCTTTTTAATTTCGTTCTCATGGAGAAGAATTGGTGAATTATGTACTCCTACGTATCAAAATGTCATTCAATGAAATAAAAAGGCAAAGAAATTTGTTTCGGTGGCCCAAAATGAAATGCAAATGACAAAAGAAAATTTCATTCCATTATATTTAGGGGATCAGTTAGGTCCGGCCCAAACTTAATGGAGTAAATATGCTCCACTAAGATTTACTTGGCCAGATACTCCTCTATTTTCTAGGATCCGCTAGAGTTGCTCTTCGTGAAACATTGTTTGAGCAATAATCCTACATCTACCTAAAGATCTACTTAATCTTACATAAATTTGTTAATCTACTTCTCTCCCCACCCTTAATTTCACGGGATGGGGCCCGGGCCTTTTTTCTTCTATTCATATCATGCCAAGCCAAGCCAGTTTTCACATAAGATTACGTTAGACTATTACGTAGATGTAGCAAAGCCCTTGTTTGAGCGTATATAATCTGGTTGATAGAGGAATCACTGTAGTTGTCCACACTCTCCTGCCACCGACGCTGTGATTTTTTTTTGTTGAGACCCACGAGTACAGATCAGTCGGTGGTGTGATTAGATTCAGAGAGCATCAGCTGTCTGAGGTCATGTGGAACAGTCGCGATTAACAGAAAATCTCCAGAGGTTCTAGCTTTGGCAGCTAATTTGTGTGCCACGGTGTCGCTCTCCCTGCTGACGGCATTTATCTGATGGCTCACCAATGGGAACCACGCTGACCTGTTGATGGGTTCAGGTTTGCATGCTACGCCCAAGAGCGGCGCAGTGGCTTTCAATCCGAGGTGGCCCATTATAAAATTTGGACAGTTCACCTATAGTCCAATCAACATCGCTGTTGCTTCTGCCTCCTCCGCTGACTGACATAGGAGTACACCGACGTGCAGAAAAGCGAGCATTTCGAGCCACTGCACCAATCCAACTCTCCCCATTCTGTGATTGTGTCGTAACAAAAGCACAGAGTAATCTAAACTCTCGCCATTCTGTGATATATGACGATGCGGCAGGAATTCCTACCAGAATCGCAATATATGTAGCCATATGAGCGGTGTAATGAAATCAAAACTTTCTGGGATGTGCGTACATCCTAGCTAGGCCCAGAACCATGCAGCTACTGTTTTAGGGGTCAGTGCGAGCTTTGTGGCGTGCCCGCTTTTCCGGTCATCTTTTATTCGATCGCGCGTGCCTGGCTACCAGTAACCAGATCGCGCGTGCCCGGATCCGCGCTGGTCGAAGCACTTCTCTGTAACCTATACTGTCTGGTCGTGATGGCATGCAGCGGATTTTACGTCGATCTTTGGTTCTTTTATTTTTTGCAACGAACTAGGAGCTTTATTAACTTATCAAAAGTCGGTTACAATCTGCCCGTAGGCTACTGATAAAAAATCGGGACTACTGTCAAACCAGCTCTCAGTTCCCTCGAGTGCACATGCACGCTTAGCGCACTGATGAGCCGGGAAATTCAGGTTTGGCCCGACATGGGTAACCGAAAAGGAAGCAAAGTTTGGGTCTATCTCCTCTAATTCTTGTATGATAGGCGCGGCAACTGAGCGGGTATTGCTCTGCGAAGACCAAAGGTTGACAAGCTCAAGGCAGTTTACCTGCATAATCACATGTGAGTATCCTCGAAGGTGGGCAAAGATTACCCCCTCCCGAAACGCCAGCGGCTCGGAGATGAACGGGTCCGAGACCCCTTGTAGTGTTTTGCTCCATGCTGCAAGGAACGCCAAGTGAGAGCGAGGTACACCTCCAGCCCCACCCTTCATGGTGTCCATGTCAATTGCACCATCCGTGCTGATTGTCACCCAACCCGGGTCCGGTGGTCTCCAGCACTGATCAACTGAAGCCCTCGTGCGACCAACCGGAAGGTCAAGAAGTGACAAGGTCTCGTGCACCCATTATATCGCCTGAATTGGATCATAACCATCCCTATCATGTGTCCAACGATTCCGCGATGACCAGATGGAATGCATAATGGTGATGATCTTACATCTTACCTCATCAGAGAAGATGTCTGCCATCAAGATATCTCTCGCCCAAGTTTCTGGATGTAGCCTTGGTAGAGTGAAGTTGAACCGGTCCTTGGCTGCAATCCAAAACTTCTGTGCGTGCGTGCAGCCTATGAGGGCATGCATTGGACTTTCATTCACAGCTTTGCAGATATCACAAAGCCCAAGAGGTTTTATATGCCTGTACTGTGAAGTGACCGAATCTGGGAGTATGCCTCGCAGCACTCTCCACCAAAAGACTCGGACCTTCGGTACTACATGAAGCTTCCATAGAGCTTTCCACAACTGCTTGTTTGCCGATGAGGTTCCCGTGATCGTCCCTTCCTCTAGAGAACTATGCTCGTTACGAGTCACTAGAGAGCAATACGCTGACTTTACAATGTAGATGCCCGACTTTTCTAGAGCCCATGCTACTGAATCTAGCCGGATTCAACGGAATATTCAAAATTGCTTCTGCGTCCGGGTGAAGAAAGTTTTGACGAACAAGTTCCACATTCCAATTGCGTGTAGTTGTCAATCAAATCTGAAACATGTTCAAGATGTGCAGCACCGATCCGCCCCATGGGCTTCATTGTGGCAGTGCCTGGAATCCAACAACCTGTCCATATTGTGATCGTAGTACCGTCACCAACACGCTTGATAAGTCCAGTTTCAAGAGCTTTCCTTCCCGCCACAATAGCCTTCCACGTAGTGGAAGCACGAGCTGGGGCTGTAGCTTGAGGGAAGTCAGTATGCGGGAAGTATTTTCCCTTAAGCACCCTTGCACAAAGAGAGTCAGGGTGGGTGATGAGGCGCCATCCGTGCTTGCCGAGCATCGCTAGACTGAACCCCATCCCGCCCTTCTCTTTTGGTGTTGCGAGTTTCTCCCATGACAGCCAATGCATAGCACGTTTGTCCAGAGAACTAGCCCACCAGTATTTGGCCATGCAAGAAGAGAGCCCCTTGCACACCTTCGTCAGAAGAAAACAGCTCATGCTAAAAGTTGGGATCGCTTGCACGATCGATTTGAGAAGAACCTCTCTAGCTGCACAAGCCATGTTCCTTTCTGACCAACCTTGAACATTGTTTCGACACCTCTCAATAATATGGTCAAAAGATCCACTAGTGATTCTGCCGACCGCAGTGGGGAGTCCCAAATAACGTTCAGAAAATGCTTCCACTGTGATTCGTAGGGCTCGTTTGAGTGCCTCCTTCAATGGTGGAGAATCTCATTATTTACCACTGAAAAATATTGAGCTCTTCTCCCTATTTACTGCTTGTCCCGAGCAGCCAGCATATATACGGAGAATCTCATTAAGTCTAGTAGCACTTTGAAGATTAGCACTGATAAAGACCAAGCTATCATCAGCGAATAATAAATAATTTACCCAAGGTGCATGAACACTAACCCGAATACCTCTGTCAATATGTGCACCCCCGTAGTGATTGAGTAGAGACGTGAGGCCTTGTGCACATATGAGAAATAGATACGGGGACGTAGGACATCCTTGACGAAGCCCTCTGGAAGGATGAAAATAGGCTAAAAGCTCCCCATTCATCTTAATCGTGAATCGAATTGAGGTCACACATCTCATCACTAACATTGTGAAACGATCATTGAAACCCAGTCTATGAAGGATCGCTTTCAAATAATGCCTCTGGACTCTATCATAAGCCTTTAGCATATCGATCTTTGGTTCGTTCACGGGATATATACAAGTCAAGTCAAATAAAATACCGTATCCGTATGGCTGCTCGGTGGCAACGATGCTGGTCGTGGGCCTCCGTACACCATCGCCAACACAATATGCCGCAGGTGGCGTCTCCGTGTTGGTTGATTCGGTCGGTCGTGCTGCCCCCGTTTCACCGGTTTTCTTAGGGGCTTTTCACCGCTTCAAGGTGTGAAGATAAACTAGAGCAAAAACAGATCGTGTAGATATGTAGTACTAGTACATATTATTTGTGTATCGTTGGTCAATGCCACCGAATAAAAGAATCATGGCCGAGGCATATGTGGCAGCAAGACCACGTGCCATATCTGGTAAGCAATTTAAATTAATAATAAAAAACAGAAAAACTAACGCCCACACGTGTGGGCGTTTGCACATCGCCCACACGCCTTCATCACCACTCATTTTACCACGTATGAATAGATGACATCAGCAGAAATCTTTTTGGTTTTCGGCTTAAAAATGTTTTATCTCCTAATTAAAAAAGCGAATTAAAAATCCGTTTTCACCATAAAATCCGTCTTGACGAGATCTTCAAAACTAGACCCCATGTTGATATGTTTCGACGAAATTTTTTTTTGCCCAAAAGTTGTCATGATGTTTACACTGCAGTTGTCATAGTGCTTAAACTAAAGTTGCCATGTGGCAATTTTAGTTTGTAGATCATGGCAATTCCAGTACTTTGACCATGAAAATATTTTTTTCTATGAACCATGGCAATTTCAAGTGCATGTATCATGGCAATTTTAATTTATGGTGCATGGCAAGTCTAGTTTCTCAATTCCCCGTTTTATAATATGTCAAAATTTACTTTTAAATGTAGAAGAAAATAGCTGAAACATATCATGACAACTTCAGTGTAAACATCATGGCAATTCATGTGCAATAGACACGGCAACTTTTAACAAAAAAAAATTCATCAAAATATATTGATATGAGATCTAGTTTCGAAGATCTCGTCGCGAGGGATTTAATGGTGAAAACGGATCTTCAATCGGATTTTTCATTTAAGAGATAAAACAATTTAAAAACAGAAAATCCAAAAAGATTTCCACATGCATGCATGCGGTGACATGGCGTAGTCTGTGTGTTGTAGGGCGTGTGGATGGGTTTGGCTCCCACCATATGTATGGACGATAGCGTTGTCTTAAAAAAAGGCAGCAAGGTTGAATAATAAAAAAAAAGAATAAAAGATGCCGTGGCCTTCCCTGGAATTTCTTTTAAGAAAATTGTAGTACTAATTGGCAAAGCGGGTGGTAGACTTGTCCGCGGTTCGCGCCTTCGTGGCACGGTACAATCCTTGCCAAATTCTCTTGGTGTTGTTTTTTTAGACAAAATCTGCTAGTGATGTAGCACCGCTACGGTGTGTGCTATACCAAATACGATTGCAAACGAGTCGAGTTCGAGCAACTTGGACTAGGCTCAACCCAACTTATACTACAATTCGAGCGAGCTCAGACTAAGAGAAACTCAAGGTCGAGTTGTAGCAATTGGCTCGTGCTCAGCTTGTATAAATCTCGAGCTAGTTTCAAGCTAAATAAGATGAGTTCTTAATAATAGAAGGCAATTTTTCAAACAAGATAGGCCACAATAAAACATAAAAAACCGACTACAAAATTTGAATTTTTCTCTCTTAACTAAAAAGTAGTACTTAGCAACAAGAAATCGCGGATGAACTAGAAAGAGGAGACAATGAGGGTCTGTCTTCTCCAAAACATTGGCTAAGAATAACAAGAGATTTAACACATGGGTGACTGTGTACCATACTGAGGCTAAATTTTCTCCCCACTTAATAAATCTTTCATGTTGGCTAGTAGGTAAATATGGAGAAAATCGTATACAACATATATAGAAATACATTATCGTATTTTATTTTAATATATATCAAGATTACTTTATATAATTATATGATATCAAGCTAAAATCGAGCGGGCTAGCAATGGCTTGGGATCAACTCATTTCTCGATCGAGTTACATAAAGTGCTCATACTCATCTCATTTTTTTAGTTGATCTTGAGTCGAGCCAAAATACGAATCGGTCTCTAGCGGCTCACGAGCCTTGAGCTTTTTTGCAGCCCTAATACCAAAGTAGTTTATGAAGGCAAAGCCTAGAAGATTGGAGACCCTTTCAACATTTTTTCAAGTATTTGTAATTTTAGTTTAAGTCGTACAATTTCATCCCTTTACAAATATAAGATGTTTTCACCTTTCTCTGAAACAGGTGTATATAGACATGTTTTAGTGTGTTTGTTCACTCATTTTAGTCCGTATGTAGTCCATATTGAAATATTCAAAACATTTTACATTTATGAACGGAGGGAATACTTATTTGCACACATATTAAAATCCAAAATAACGATGTACGTTCGTATAATTCACGAACATTACAAATTCATAGTTTACAAACTAACTCATTGTTCTAAAAAAACTAACTTATTCAAATTCAAACACATGGAAAAGTTCAAATGAAGTAAAGGTTGTGCCCTTTGTGGCCAACCCAATTATCCCTTTCAGTGCAAGGCACACCGTGCCAGAGCCGCATCTTGGCATCATGCTTGATATAACTGACCTCGTTGTGACGCTGTGCAATGCTGCACCATGGCCAGGGATCTCCACAAGGTTCTCGTGCTTGAACACCTGGATGACCGTACCCGTGCCGCGCAGAAACAACAGAGCGTATGGACGTTTTTTTTCCAACGGAACCCAAAGTTTACGGCAGAGACCTTGAGAAGGACCTGATAATAAGCAAGTTAAAAGGCGACGAGAAAAACCTCTCCGTGCATGCCATCATCAGAAATGGAGGTGTTGGGAAGAGTACTCAACAGGAGACTTGATGTTGAGTACTGGAGACGTGTTCTGGATAACAGTGAATGGAAGCACCAAAAATGATGAAAATTGATATCATGCCAACCTTGATGATCAGCTACATCAAGGTTGGTCAGCCTTGCTTCTCTTACTGTGCTCTGTTCCCAAAGTATCATAGATACAAGAAAGAACGTTTGGTCAATATCTGGATAGCCCAGGGTTTGATATGTTGCACTGGCACGCATAGACGACTGAAGACATTGGGAGTGAATTTTTCGATGATCTGGTCGAATGGGGATTTCTCCAAAAGGAATTTGAATCGGGAAGGTTTCTTGCCATGCATGATCTCATTCATGATTTGGCGCAGAATGTTTCAGAGCTTCAGCATAGAGATCAATAAGCTTGATGCTGCCGGGTGTCAGGGCGTGCTCGTCCACCGGCGCTTTGCGTTTGGTGTGGCGGGGATGCGGCGGACGGCATGGCATGAGGCTGGAGCCCAGCGGAGCGGCGATATGGTGGTGGTGGGGCGCCGTCGGCAGCCGGCCGATCTGGCGCTAGGCTCCCAGGACGCGGAGCCGCTCGGGGCGTTCTGGACTTGGCTGCCCGATCTTGCCTTTTGGCTTAGATCTGGGTGTGTCGGGTTCTGCCAGGGCCGACTATGGGGGTCTAGCTGTGGCCTTCGGCCACGCCCGCGACCTAAAGTCAGGCACTGGTCTACCCCGCCATTGTTGTCGTTCCTGCTGAGTGTGGTCTCGCGGCGTCGAGGCCAGCGAGGCTTCAGGTTAATGGCGCCGGTCCTAGGGTTCCTCTCACGTCAGGACAAAGATCTGCCTGACACCTGTGCTCCTAATCTGGCCGGAGTGTCGGGTTTCGGAAGGCTCCGCTAGCGAACTCCCATGGGCGTGTTATGCCTGAAGATTGCTGAATCGGGTGGGAATCGGTCGTGCCCATTGGTCCTCGGCTAAGGAGGGAGCGGCCCGAAGCTTTGCTATATGTTGCCATCAGGAGCTATGTTTTGCTCCATGGTGAAGTCAGAGGCGGAGAATGTCATGAAAGCCGAGGTTGGAGGACAAGTAATGGTGATTGAAGCCTACGATGTTGAGGAACTTGCTTGGAGTTCCGGGATTCGTAGCAGCGGCATGTAAGTGGGGGCGACTACACATGTGAAGTTCAAGGTCTTACCTTCCAGGGTGAAAATCCAAGGCCTGGCCTTAATTGGTTTTGCCTGGCAATGGCCTTTTTGAGGGCATTGTTTTGAGAGCGGGGATTATCTCCGGGGTGAAAACCCAAGATTTACGATCGGGCAACGACGGCGCTGGTGCACTGTTTCCTCCTTGGAGGCGCCGCTTTTAGAGAAATTGGACATCAGGTGTTGTCTTGTTGGTGGTTGTGCTACTGCTGCATGGACTGCAACTCTGTAGCGGGACTTTTCTTTTTAGCTTCTTCTTTTTTTTTGGCTGTGCGCATTCGTCATGCCATTAGGGCATTGCGTTGTTGTAGAGACTGGATATAATTGGTATCTTCACGATATTAATATATACTCTTTATCAAAAATAGAGAACAATGAGCCTAGAGCTGCATCACGGCTTGTCCGTCATGTCAGCACAATCACAAAATGGGAATACGATGCACAGTTAAATGGCACCGTGCGCCGTAATGAGCTTTTTCTGCAAGTGATCTCTAGCTAATTCCTTCTTCGAGTTGCGGCAAAATAAATTAAGCACCGTTGACGTTATTTGGGCCTCATGACCTGGAGTGTGCCAAAACATTCCGAAAAGGATACAGTGAGGAGAAATATGTCCGAGTGTTGAAGTTGGACATGGTAGTCCATGATTTGGATTCAATGGTACGGAACAACATCTCACCATTTTTTAATACGCAAGCCACTATATCGGGGACGTTTTTCTTCGACAATTCGCCACATGTGTGAAAATGACCCTCTGGTAAACTGGTTGACGGCACGTGTAATAGTTTGGGAAATGACCGTGTAGAATTACGCGGTGGCTGTAGATCGTCGCTCAAAATTTTCTTAACGTGTGTAGCAATTCTGTTAGTGCGGTTAGCGATTTGGGTGCGTGTGGGCCACTTGCAGTTTTCCAGCGATTCTATTGCGGGTCAAACCTGCTGTTTGCAGGACGGTGCATGTGCATGCATGTGGAGGTGGATATGGCGCTTGATGTGACTATCTGGATGCAACTATTCTTCCTGAATTCTCTCGATTGCAGCTTGGCAATTTTCGTGTGTGCATGGATCTGTGTATTGGGTGGCAAGTGATTCTCTTGACACGTTTATTACGTGCTTACGTGGGTATGCTGCCGCTTAATTTGGCATGTAGACGTTTCCATGATTTTCTCTTTCTCTCTCGAAGCCTCTGGTCACCGCTCCACCGCCTTACATGCGTATATAATACCTCATGACCGTGTGCATCTCCACATCCGGGTTAGCGTTCACACCCTGGCCGTTCCACCTGAGACACGGACGCAATGAGCGAAGAGAAGCTAGCGCTTGGCTAGGGGCATATATACGGCGCCGACGAGCAGCTGCGCGGCGTGCGCCTGCCCTTCATCATGAACGCAGCCGCCGCGATGTGTCACCCCCGGACTTCACCGGCGAGATTCTTTCTGTTTCCTCCTCTTCAGTGGATCTTCTTCTCCGCCTGGGCGTCGATCTGAGAGGCACGTACAGCACCAACATTGCGTGCTGGAGGCGGGGCCGACGACTGCAGGCGGTGGATGCGGGCTTTCGGGGAGGTTCCGGCTGCGTGTGGCGTGGCTCGGAGCTTCACGGACATGGCGATGGACGTCGCGGAGCATGCACGCCACTGCGGCAGGAGCACGAGGCCATGCCGCCATCGAGGGGATGCGAGCACGGCGGGTGTGTAGGTGGCTTGCAGCTCGACAGTCGGCGGGGGGCGTTTACAGGGCTCGACCGTGGTTGGTGCGCTGCCAGGCAGAACTCGTGCCGCTACAGCGGCTGGTGTCTGCGCGCGGTGGCCATGAGAGCACACGGGACCGTTCACAGGTGTCTGCGTCGTCGTGTAGGCCAGCCGCGGTCTGCTGAACGCAATGAAGAATAAACTCGCCGGCGGGATCGGGCCTGAGAGCAGCGCATGTAGATGGCCAGCGTGTCCAGGTTCTTGAGACGGCCGAGCTCGCTGGAAGGGGGCCAGAGATGCTGTTCTCCGCGTGGCCGAGCATGATGAGGTTAGAGCAGTTGCCAATCTCTTTCTTGGGTTCGGCCACTCCGGTGAAAGATGTCGTCATGCACCGGGGAATCACGCCGTGCACACAGTACTGCGTGCACACAGAATGTGGGGCTAGCTAACGGAGACGACATCGGGATCCAGAGCATCTACGCGAACAAGAGTCAGACTGCCGGAAACGAGGAGTAGCTATGAAATCCACAGCAGTGCGGCTGGCGCGTGCTGCACGTTGTGGAGTCGCTTGGCCGGAGTATCCGCGGTCCTTCTAATTTTTCTCATTTAGCCTGCTGATCCATTCTTTCCTTGACGCTTTCCTTATCTACCCCCAATCATCTGCCCCCATTGCATGCTAATGTTTACTCTCTGGAGAGAGTTCGGGCTATAAACGAGCACAGCCTATCAGTTTCATGCAGAGTCTATCCTTCTCTTGGTATCTGGGTCCTTCCTTATGCGCAGAGTAACAAGAAACACAGCTTTGTCGCAGTGGTTTGGTTCCCAGGCAACTAATTAGCTGCTTTACATGAAAAAAACATTACACTTTGCATGCAAAGTTTAAAAGAGTAAAGAGGCTGTAACTAGGAACATGTGAGAGCCTGAGAGGGGAAGTGAATGGATTAACATAATTAATAATGCTAACAGCGAGCTTTTCTCGGAGTTCAACACAAATCCATGGAGAAATTTGGGGGCGTGCTCTCAGCCCTAAACCCTAAACTAATTCCATCCCTTGTATATAATATATTTTACCATTTATACCTTCTCTATTTCCCCAAGGAAATGTTTTTCCTCCCTTTTTATTACAGTCCCTATTTACCACTCTGTTTTCTTTTTTTGTCGCATTTTATGTTTTGTCGAAGGGTAAATCTGTCCAATGGGAATTAGACACGTGAATTATTAGGGCATATGGGCTGGGTACATTTGTTGAGTGGGCTTAGTGGTTTTGCATGGCATGGAAAATATTCTTTTTGCATGGTTGTTGCATGTGATTTGACCACGTGACCCGGTTGATTGCTTTGACTGAATTCTTGGCAGTTTGCATGGTACCGCGGTGGTTAGGAATTTGCATGCATGCGAGTTGTGTACGTTGTCTTCAGTTTTCTTTTTCTTCAATCGTTATTTTCATGGCCGGTTGCGTGGATAGGCCGTAGCAGATATTTTGGTGTATATACATGTGTTGGCTGTTAGAGGGACAGTTAGCCAAATTTATGATCAAAATCTAAAATTCAAATATATATGGCAGTTCATTTGCGATATTGAACTAAGACTTGATCAACTGGACGAATTTTACATGCATCGTCTATGTATTCTCGCAGTTTGATATGCAGATATTGTAATGTTCTACTAAAAAGTATACACGCAAAGGAGAGGTAACCAACCTGGATGCAATGGCCGGAAACAAGACGTCATCTTACAAAAATTGCTCATCTGTGGTAGATATCTATTTCTCCTATTTCTCCTTTTTCGACCATACATAATAAGGTGTCGCAAGTAATAGCGTACCTATCCTCAAGGATTTACTTCGAAGAGTACAACTTGGTGAATCTATATTGTAGCATCGAGTTCTTTTTACTCTTTTGATGGAAAAAAATGGTACTCCGTCTGTGAAGTATGGAATCTTGGCCATAAGAGGGACCATAATGCAGGAATAGTACGAAATTTTGACCAAATAGGTGATATATCTATGTACAAAGAACTAGGAGTATTTCTTTTAGCTATTTGTAATGGAAGAAGTATGAAAGCTTGGCTACATAGTTGAGATCTGCATTGAAGTATTTCTTTTTGCTAATTATAAATAATTTTTCCAACTTACTATTAGCATTTTTTTTACCATAAGTTGTTTGTTGTAGTATGTGAAATGGTATTTGTCAGATGAAATGAATTGCACAGCGGTTTGGCGGAGGGTGCACACTTTGTTGTTTGGTGATGTCGCGGGTGCTAATATGATGATTGGTGTAGGGAAGATCCGTTGGTAGTTATATTAATAATCTGACAAAGGTGTGTAAAATTTAGCCAAGATTTTCTTCCATACTTCCTATCCTTAGACAAAGAATGGCATGCAACAGATACATGATTTGTTCATCTTTGATTAGTTGGCAAGTTAGCAATTCAAGATGATGTCAAGTAGTTCAAAAACAAGTGGGTTTTTTCTTGGCAAAATTATTTTTTCCTTTCAAAAATTTCCATAAAATGCGCATTAAAGATTTGTGGTGATCAAATAGTTGATTTTTTTACCATGTCATTGGTAGTACTTGAGATCAGATGTAAGTTTTAATTAGTTTTTTATATGGAATGTGAATGTTTATTAAATGTTAGCTATGGGAGGCGGATATCTTTACTTTTGACTGTATTGGAGTGTTTCTTTCAACTTGGTGGATGGTCCCTTACTATGTAGAGACCAAACTAAATTTCCGTGACCAAAACAATTTACTTTTGAGAGCCTCAAGTTATACAACAAATTTTATCCTATCGTATAAACAACGCGCATATGCGACCGACTTCTCGGATGTGGTGCCCCTCCTTATGTACCCACAGTGTCCATTTACTGAAGATCGTATCATCAGTTACACGGGTGAACACCCACCTATGGGACGACTGGAACATTTTGCAAAAGCGCTTTATCATTTCATTATTGGTACTAATCCTGCGGGTGGTTACGCCAGGATGATTTGATTTCAAACTCCGATGTCACTTACGCTCCATCTTGCCACAGTAGAGCTATCTCATGTCGTCGGTTGCTGCTAGCTAGATTATGTTTGGACTGTTGTGGTATCTTGTGTGTCTTGCCACTGTAGGGATTTTCATCGTATCAGTTTCTTTTCAGTAAACCATGTTCAGTGAGAATAAGAGAATCCTCACGGAATGTAGTACTATCTCTTTTTTATTTTACCTGTACATTATATGGAAGGTAGTTATGAATGAAATCTTTTTCCCTTTATTTGCCTTCTGATATAAATGGTATGCATGCAAAATATTTCAATGCATACAACATGTCTGTCTCAACGAGCGCGGCGTGCCGCCGCGCGGGGTTCGCTAGTCTTCACTATCGGGAGCTGGACTGCTTTTATCTGCTCACCAGGTTGGAATTGCTCTGTACCTGTATGTAGGCTATATCATCGACAGGTGCTAGATATAAATGATGGGCCATTTGCATTTCTGTCCCTAACTCGAACCACCTAATCATGTTGGAAATATGCCCTAGAGGCAATAATGAAATAGTTATTATTATATTTCCTTGTTCATGATAATTGTCTATTGTTCATGCTATAATTGTATTGACCGGAAACCGTAATACATGTGTGAATACATAGACCACAACATGCCCCTAGTGAGCCTCTAATTGACTAGCTCGTTGATCAACAGATGGTCATGGTTTCCTGACTATGGACATTGGATGTCATTGATAACGGGATCACATCATTAGGAGAATGATGTGATGGACAAGACCCAATCCTAAGCATAGCACAAAGATCGTGTAGTTCGTTTGCTAAAGCTTTTCTGATGTCAAGTATCATTTCCTTAGACCATGAGATTGTGTAACTCCCGGATACCGTAGGAATGCTTTGGGTGTACCAAACGTCACAACGTATCTGGGTGGCTATAAAGGTGCACTACAGGTATCTCTGAAAGTGTCTGTTGGGTTGGCACGAATTGAGACTGGGATTTGTCACTCCGTATGACGGAGAGGTATCTCTGGGCCCACTCGGTAATGCATCATCATAATGAGCTCTATGTGACTAAGTAGTTGGTCAAGGGATCATGCTTTACAAAACGAGTAAAGTAACTTGCCGGTAACGAGATTGAACGAGGTATTGGGATACCGACGATCGAATCTCGGGCAAGTAACGTACCGATTGACAAAGGGAATTGTATACGGGATTGCTTGAATCCTTGACATCGTGGTTCATCCGATGAGATCATCGTGGAACATGTGGGAGCCAACATGGGTATCCAGATCCCGCTGTTGGTTATTGGCCGGAGAGATGTCTCGGTCATGTCTGCATGATTCCCGAACCCGTAGGGTCTACACACTTAAGGTTCGATGACGCTAGGGTTATAGGGAAAGTTTGTACGTGGTTACCGAATGTTGTTCGGAGTCCCGGATGAGATCCCAGACGTCACGAGGAGTTCCGGAATGGTCCGGAGGTGAAGATTTATATATGGGAAGTCATCATACGGTCACCGGAAGTATTCGGGGGTTTGCCGGTATTGTACCGGGACCACCGAAGGGGTTCTAGGGGTCCACCGGGAGGGTCCACCTGCCCCGGAGGGCCCTATGGGCTGTATGTGGAAGGGAACCAGCCCCTAAGTGGGCTGGGCCCATGCGCCTAGGGCTTGGGGGAAACCCTAAGGGGGGCGCCCCCCTTGGCTTGGGGGGCAAGCCCCTCCCCTTGGCCGCCGCCCCCCTCTAGATCTCATCTAGAGGGGCCGGCCCCCTTCCCCCTTCACCCTATAAATAGAGGGGAGGAGGGAGGGCAGCCGCACCACATCCAAGGCGCAACCCTTCCCCTCTCCAACACCTCCTCCTCCTTCTGCGGTGCTTGGCGAAGCCCTGCTGAAGTACCACGCTGCTCCAACACCACCACGCCGTCGTGCTGCTGCTGGAGTTGTCTTCCCCAATCTCTCCCTCTCTCCTTGCTTGATCAAGGCGTGGGAGACGTCACCGGGCTGCACGTGTGTTGAACGCGGAGGCGCCTTTGTTCGGCGCTTAGATCGGAATCAACCGCGATCTGAATCGCTACGAGTACGACTCCTTCATCTGCGTTCTTGTAATGCTTCCGCATCGCGATCTTCAAGGGTATGAAGATGCGCTCCTCTCTCTCGTTGCTAGTCTCTCCATCGATTGATCTTGGTGATGCGTAGAAAATTTTAATTTCTGCAACGATCCCCATCAGTGGTACCAGAGCTAGGTCTATACATAGTTTCTATGCATGAGTAGAACACAAGTTGTTGTGGGCGTCGATTTTGTCAATTTACTTGTCGTTACTAGTCTTATCTTGATTCGGCGGCATCGTGGGATGAAGCGGCCCGGACCGACCTTACACGTACGCTTACGTGAGACAGGTTCCACTGACTGACATGCACTAGTTGCATAAGGTGGCTAGCGGGTGTCTGTCTCTCCCACTTTAGTCGGATCGGATTCGATGAAAAGGGTCCTTATGAAGGGTAAATAGCAATTGGCATATCACGTTGTAGGTAAGAAACGTTCTTACTAGAAACCTATAGCAGCCACGTAAAAAAAACTTGCAACAACAATTAGAGGACGTCTAACTTGTTCTTGCAGCATATGCCGTGTGATGTGATATGGCCAAAAGGATGTGATGAATGATATATATGTGATGTATGAGATTGATCATGTTCTTGTAATAGGAATCACGACTTGCATGTCGATGAGTATGACAATCGGCAGGAGCCATAGGAGTTGTCTTAATTTATTGTATGACCTACGTGTCATTGAATAACGCCATGTAATTACTTTACTTTATTGCTAAACCGTTAGCCATAGTAGTAGAAGTAATAGTTGGCAAGACAACTTCATGAAGACACGATGATGGAGATCATGATGATGGAGATCATGGTGTCATGCCGGTGACGATGATGATCATGGCGCCCCAAAGATGGAGATCAAAAGGAGCAAAATGATATTGGCCATATCATGTCACTATTTGATTGCATGTGATGTTTATCATGTTTTTACATCTTATTTGCTTAGAACGACGGTAGCATAAATAAGATGATCCCTCATAAAATTTCAAGAAAGTGTTCCTCCTAACTGTGCACCGTTGCGAAAGTTCGTTGTTTCGAAGCACCACGTGATGATCGGGTGTGATAGATTCTAACGTTCGCATACAACGGGTGTAAGCCAGATTTACACATGCAAAACACTTAGGTTGACTTGATGAGCCTAGCATGTACAGACATGGCCTCGGAACACAAGAGACCGAAAGGTCGAACATGAGTCGTATAGCAGATACGATCAACATGAAGATGTTCACCGATGTTGACTAGTCTGTCTCA
This sequence comes from Aegilops tauschii subsp. strangulata, assembly GCF_002575655.3. NCBI lineage: Eukaryota > Viridiplantae > Streptophyta > Magnoliopsida > Poales > Poaceae > Aegilops > Aegilops tauschii. The sequence goes on from NC_053039.3 coordinate 10,261,876, forward strand.
TGTGATGATCGGACACGGCCTAGTTGACTCGGATCATGTATCACTTAGATGACTAGAGGGATGTCTGTCTGAGTGGGAGTTCATTAAATAATTTGATTAGATGAACTTAATTATCATGAACTTAGTCTTAAATCTTTGCAATATGTCTTGTAGATCAAATGGCCCACACAAATGTTTTCCTCAACTTCAACACATTCCTAGAGAAAACCAAGCTGAAAGACGATGGTAGCAACTATACGGACTGGGTCCGGAACTTGAGGATCATCCTCATAGCTGCCAAGAAAGCATATGTCCTAGAAGCACCGCTAGGTGAAGCACCCATTTTCCCAGCAACTCAAGACGTTATGAACGCCTGGCAGTCGCCTAGTGATGATTACTCCCTGGTTCAGTGCGGCATGCTTTATAGCTTAGAACCGGGGCTCCAAAAGCGTTTTGAGCAGCAGGGAGCATATGAGATGTTCCAAGAGCTGAAAATGGTTTTCCAAGATCATGCCCGGGTCGAGAGATATGAAGTCTCCGACAAGTTCTATAGTTGTAAGATGGAGGAGAATAGTTCTGTCAGCGAGCACATACTCAAAATGTCTGGGTTGCACAACCGCTTGTCTCAGCTGGGAGTTAATCTCCCGGATGACGCGGTCGTTGACAGAATCCTTCAGTCGCTTCCACCTAGCTACAAGAGCTTTGTGATGAATTTCAATATGCAAGGGATGGAGAAAACCATTCCTGAGGTATATTCAATGCTGAAATGAGTGGAGGTGGAGATCAAAAAGGAACATCAAATGTTGATGGTCAATAAAACCACTAGTTTCAAGAAAGGCAAGGGTAAGAAGAACTTCAAGAAGGACGGCAAGGGAGTTGCCGTGCCCGGTAAGCCAGTTGCCGGGAAGAAGCCAAAGCATGGACCCAAACCTGAGACTGAGTGCTTTTATTGCAAGGGAAACGGTCACTGGAAGCGGAACTGCCCCAAGTACTTAGCGGACAACAAGGCCGGCAACACCAAAGGTATATGTGATATACATGTTATTGATGTGTACCTTACCAGTACTCGTAGTAGCTCCTGGGTATTTGATACCGGTGCGGTTGCTCATATTTGTAACTCAAAACAGGAGATGCGGAATAATCGGAGACTGGCGAAGGACGAGGTGACGATGCGCGTCGGGAATGGTTCCAAGGTCGATGTGATCGCCGTCGGCACGCTACCTCTACATTTACCTACGAGATTAGTTTTAAACCTCAATAATTGTTATTTAGTGCCAGCTTTGAGCATGAACATTGTATCTGGATCTCGTTTAATGCGAGATGGCTACTCATTTAAATCCGAGAATAATGGTTGTTCTATTTATATGAGAGATATGTTTTATAGTCATGCCCCGCTGGTCAATGGTTTATTCTTAATGAATCTCGAACGTGATGTTACACATATTCATAGTGTGAATACTAAAAGATGTAAGGTTGATAATGATAGTCCCACATACTTGTGGCACTGCCGCCTTGGTCACATTAGTGTCAAACGCATGAAGAAACTCCATGCAGATGGACTTTTGGAGTCTCTTGATTATGAATCATTTGACACATGCGAACCATGCCTCATGGGCAAGATGACCAAGACTCCATTCTCCGGAACAATGGAGCGAGCAACCAACTTGTTGGAAATCATACTGTTGGGGAACGTAGTAATTTCAAAATTTTCCTACGCACACACAGGATCATGGTGATGCATAGCAACGAGAGGGGAGAGTGTGTCCACGTACCCTCGTAGACCGAAAGCGGAAGCGTTAGCACAACGCAGTTGATGTAGTCGTACGTCTTCACGATCCGACCGATCCAAGTACCGAACGTACGGCACCTCCGAGTTTAGCACACATTCAGCTCGATGACGTCCCGCGAACTCCGATCCAGCAGAGCTTCACGGGAGAGTTCTGTCAGCACGACGGCGTGATGACGGTGATGATGTTGCTACCGACACAGGGCTTCGCCTAAGCACCGCTACGATATGACCGAGGTGGAATATGGTGGAGGGGGGCACCGCACACGGCCGGGAGAGATCAACAGATCAACTTGTTGTGTCCATGGGGTGCCCCCCTGCCCTCGTATATAAAGGAGGGAGGGTGAGGCCGGCCCTAGAGGGGGCGCGCCAAGTGTGGGGAGTCCTACTAGGACTCCCAAGTCCTAGTAGGATTCCCCTTTCCTTTCCGGAGTAGGAGAGAAGGAAAGAGGGGGAGAGGGAGAAGGAAAAGGGGGCTGCACCCCTTGCCAATTCGGACCAGAGGGGGGGCGCGCGCCTCCTTCCTTTTGGCCTCTCTCCTCTATTCCCGTATGGCCCAATAAGGCCCAATACTTCTCCCGATGAATTCCCGTAACTCCCCGGTACTCCGAAAATACCCGAATCACTCGGAACGTTTCCGATGTCCGAATATAGTCGTCCAATATATCGATCTTTACGTCTCGACCATTTCGAGACTCCTCGTCATGTTCCCGATCTCATCCGGGACTCCGAACTACCTTCGGTACATCAAATTACATAACTCATAATACAAATCGTCACCGAACTTTAAGCGTGCGGACCCTATGGGTTCGAGAACTATGTAGACATGACCGAGACACTTCTCCGGTCAATAACCAATAGCGGAACATGGATGCTCATATTGGCTCCCACATATTCTACGAAGATCTTTATCGGTCAAACTGCATAACAACATACGTTGTTCCCTTTGTCATCGGTATGTTACTTGCCCGAGATTCGATCGTCGGTATCTCAATACCTAGTTCAATCTCGTTACAGGCAAGTCTCTTTACTCGTTCCGTAACGCATCATTCTGCAACTAACTCACTAGTTACAATGCTTGCAAGGCTTATAGTGATGTGCATTACTGAGTGGGCCCAGAGATACCTCTCCGACAATCGGAGTGACAAATCCTAATCTCGAAATACGCCAACCCAACAAGTACCTTTGGAGACACCTGTAGAGTACCTTTATAATCACCCAGTTACGTTGTGATGTTTGGTAGCACACAAAGTGTTCCTCCGGTAAACGGGAGTTGCATAATCTCATAGTCATAGGAACATGTATAAGTCATGAAGAAAGCAATAGCAGAATACTAAACGATCAAGTGCTAAGCTAACGGAATGGGTCAAGTCAATCACATCATTCTCCTAATGATGTGACCCCGTTAATCAAATGACAACTCATGTCTATGGCTAGGAAACATAACCATCTTTGATCAACGAGCTAGTCAAGTAGAGGCATACTAGTGAGACTTTGTTTGTCTATGTATTCACACATGTACTAAGTTTCCGGTTAATACAATTCTAGCATGAATAATAAACATTTATCATGATATAAGGAAATATAAATAACAACTTTATTATTGCCTCTAGGGCATATTTCCTTCAGTCTCCCACTTGCACTAGAGTCAATAATCTAGTTCACATCGCCATGTGATTAACACCAATAGTTCACATCACCATGTGATGAACACCCATAGTTCACATCGTCATGTGACCAACACCCAAAGGGTTTACTAGAGTCAATAATCTAGTTCACATCGCTATGTGATTAACACCCATAGAGTACTAAGGTGTGATCATGTTTTTCTTGTGAGAGAAGTTTAGTCAACGGGTCTGCCACATTCAGAGCCGTATGTATTTTGCAAATATTCTATGTCTACAATGCTCTGCACGGAGCTACTCTAGCTAATTGCTCCCACTTTCAATATGTATCCAGATTGAGACTTAGAGTTATCTCGATCAGTGTCAAAACTTGCATCGACGTAACCCTTTACAAAGAACCTTTTGTCACCTCCATAATCGAGAAACATATCCTTATTCTACTAAGGATAATTTTGACCGCTGTCGAGTGATCTACTCCTAGATCACTATTGTACTCCCTTGCTAAACTCAGTGTAGGGTATACAATATGTCTGGTACATAGCATGACATACTTTATAGAATCTATGGCTGAGGCATAGGGAATGACTTTCATTCTCTTTCTATCTTCTGCCGTGGTCGGGCTTTGAGTCTTACTCAATTTCACACCTTGTAACACAGGCAAGAACTCTTTCTTTGACTGTTCTATTTTGAACTACTTCAAAATCTTGTCAAGGTCTGTACTCACTGAAAAAACTTATCAAGCATCTTGATCTATCTCTATAGATCTTGATGCTCAATATGTAAGCAGCTTCACCGAGGTCTTTCTTTGAAAAACTCCTTTCAAATACTCCTTTATGCTTTCCAGAAAATTTTACATTATTTCCGATCAGCAATATGTCATTCACATATACTTATCAGAAATGCTCTAGTGCTCCCACTCACTTTCTTGTAAATATAGGCTTCACCGCAAGTCTGTATAAAACTATATGCTTTGATCAACTCATCAAAGCGTATATTCCAACTCCGAGATGCTTGCACCAGTCCATGCTGGAGCTTGCATATTTTGTTAGCATCCTTTAGATCGATAAAACCTTCAGGTTGCATCATATACAACTCTTCTTCCAGAAATCCATTCAGGAATGCAGTCTTTACATCCATTTGCCAAATTTCATAATCATAAAATGCGGCAATTGCTAACATGATTCGGACGGACTTTAAGCATCGCTACGGGTGAGAAAGTCTCATCGTAGTCAACTCCTTGAACTTGTCGAAAACCTTTTGCAACAAGTCGAGCTTTGTAGACAGTAACATTACCGTCAACGTCAGTCTTCTTCTTGAAGATCCATTTATTCTCTATGGCTTGCCGATCATCGGGCAAGTCAACCAAAGTCCAGACTTTGTTCTCATACATGGATCCCATCTTGGATTTCATGGCCTCAAGCCATTTTGCGGAATTTGGGCTCACCATCGCTTCTTCATAGTTCGTAGGTTCATCATGGTCTAGTAACATGACTTCTAGAATAGGATTACCGTACCACACTGGTGCGAACCGTATTCTAGAAGACCTACGAGTTTCTGTAATTACTTGATCTGAAGTTTCATGATCATCATCATTAACTTCTTCACTAATTGGTGTAGGAATCACTGGAACTGATTTCTGTGATGAACTACTTTCCAATTCAGAAGAAGGTACAATTACCTCATCAAGTTCTACTTTCCTCCCACTCACTTCTTTCGAGAGAAACTCCTTCTCTAGAAAGGATCCATCTTAGCAAAGAATATTTTGCCTTCGGATCTATGATAGAAGGTGTACCCAACAGTTTTCTTTGGGTATTCTATGAAGACGCACTTCTCCGATTTGGGTTCGAGGTTATCAGGTTGAAACTTTTTCACATAAGCATCGCAGCCCCAAACTTTAAGAAACAACAACTTTGGTTTCTTGCCAAACCACAGTTCATAAGGCGTCGTCTCAACGGATTTTGATGGTGCCCTATTTAAAGTGAATGTAGCTGTCTCTAATGTATAACCCCAAAACGATAGTGATAAATCGGTAAGATACATCATAGATCGCACCATATCCAATAAAGTGCGGTCACGACATTTCGGACACACCATTATGCTGTGGTGTTCCATGTGGCGTGAGCTGTGAAACTATTCCACATTGTTTTTAAATGAAGGCCAAACTCGTAACTCAAATATTCTCCTCTACGATCAGATTGTAGAAACTTTATTTTCTTATTACGATGATTCTCCACTTCACTCTGAAATTCTTTGAACTTTTCAAATGTTTCAGACTTGTGCTTCATTAAGTAGATATACTCATATCTGCTCAAATCACCTGTGAAGGTCAGAAAATAACGATACCCGCCACGAGCATCAACACTCATTGGACCGCATACATCGGTATGTATTATTTCCAACAAGTCAGTAGCTCGTTCCATTCTTCCGGAGAACGGAGTTTTAGTCATCTTGCCCAAAAGGCATGGTTTGCAAGCATCAAATGATTCATAACCAAGTGATTCCAAATGTCCATCTTAATGGAGATTCTTTGTCGGGTGGTAGGTGCGACATATGCCAACGGGTGGCTTATCATTGTGGGAGCCAGTAAGACGTCGCCGGTGCCTGGAAACGGGATGAGGCGAAGACATGCACGCCGGCGAATCTTACCCAGGTTCGGGGCTCTTCGTGGAGATAACACCCCTAGTCCTGCTCTGCGGGGTCTCCGCATGATCACTAGATCAAGACAAGTGGCTACAAGTGCTCCTTGAGCTTTCGGGTTAGAAGGAGAAGAAGGGCAAGGCTAGCTCTCCTTTTCTCTCTATGTGGTGTGTGCAATTCTCTGAGACCAACCCTTTGCATGGGTGCCCCGGGGGGTTTTATATAGGCCTACCCCCCAGGGGTACAATGGTAATCCGGCTAGGTGCGGGTCCTAGCTGTCAGTGTCTATGCTCGCCGGCTTCTCCGCCGGTCATTGGGGCCCGCCGACTGGTGGGTCCTGCCGGCTGCCGGCCTCTTGGCCGGCAGGCCGGCCCCACCGCTTGGGGGCTTTGTCGGCGGCTGGTTACTGTTGCCTCGCCTATGATGACGAGGGCTTTGTCGAGGTAAGCGTGGCTACAGTGTCACCGCCTTGCGGTCTCTCACTGTAGCCTCACCTCGTCTTGTCTCCTTAATGGGGCGCATGCTTCGAGGGAGGGAGGCAGCCGGCTATTGGAAGCCGGCTACGCCCCTGGTCGACTAGGGCAGGCCAGGCCGCCTTCGAGTATCTCTCTGGCTAAAGGGGCTCGCCGCCCGCGGGCCGTACTGGCGCCTGTCGTGGGTGACGTCGTGGTCAACATGGCTACAGTGCCGCGCCGGACTGGAGATGGCTGGCCCGTACGGCGCCCTGTGGCCATGCCTGCTTCGGGATTTGGGGGTAGTGGGCTGCACTACGGCCACGCCCCGTCTTATCACCATTATGTGGATACAGTCTTGGTGGGTGTATTTTTGGCCGGCTTCTGGGAGTCGGCTCTCTTCATGGCCGGCTTCTAGGAGTCGGCCTTCTTCATGGCCGGCTTCTGGGAGTCGGTCCTCTCAGGGCCGGCTTTCTGGTGTCGGCCATCTCGTAGCTTTCTTGGGGAAGGTTTTCTGAGACTGGGTCGCCTTCTGGGAGTCGGCCCCGGGGATAGCCGACCGGAGGAAGGCGGCCCTATGCTTTGTGTGCTTGAAGGCTTGAATGGCCTGATAATTTTTCTAAAGAGCCAGGGGGAGTCGGTTAGGCTACCCGTGGCCATTTACTCCGACAGTAGTCCCCGAAGCTGGTTGGGCTTCGAGGCTGAGAGGAGGTCGAGAAGCTCGGTCAGCTTCTTATCTTGACGAGCCAGCAGCTGGAAGCCGGCTTCGGTTGGGCGCGCCGTCTTGGCGAAATTTTTTTATAGTCGGAGGGCGGGAGTCTGTCGGCGCGTGCGCCGGGCTGCGGGCCGGCCGCTCACCGCCTGCGAACCACGTGGCATCCCTTGGCTGAAAAGAGCCTGCCAGCCCACGCGCGCGACAAGACGTCACCGCAGGTCGGGGGCCCACCACTCCTGCGCCCAGGCCCAGGCGCGGATTCTCTGCGGCCCAAAGCCGTCTGCACGTCTTCCTGCGGTGGTTTCCGCACGTCTTTAGGGCGTAGTAATCGCGGGACGTGGGGGAGTGGGCGCAGTTAATCCCATGTCCCACCCCACGCCTCGCCTCCTCGGCTTTGCCGCACGAGGCTATAAGTAGGGGGAGGAGGGGAAGCGGCAGACGCTCGCACGCTCCTCTCCTTTCCGCCATCTTCTTCCTCCTGCTTTCCCTCACAGCAGCGTCTCGCCGCCGCGCCGTCCCACCATTCTTTTCCCTGCCGCAGCGCTCGTTCTTACCGGCCTCACGCCACCATGCAGTACGGCGGGGACTGGGACGGCTCCAACGTCCATGTGGACCACGTCGAGTTCCTCCGCAAGACGCGGCGGCTGCCTGGCGCGGATAAGGTGCGGGTCCGTCTCGCGCCTGAGAAGGAGATCACGCTAGAGCCGGAGGAAGGCGAGCGGGTGGTCTTCCGCTTGCATTTCTTGCGCGGCATCGGCTTGCCAGCGAGTGCTTTCTTCCGTTCCTTCCTCGAATTCTATCAACTCCAGCCGCACCACCTCACGCCAAACACGGTGGTGCTGTTGTCCGCCTTCGTCACCTTGTGCGAAGGCTATCTTGGCGTTCTCCCCACCCTCGAGCTCTGGGGGGAGTTCTTCCAGTCCAAGCTGGGCACGCGTATGCAGGGCGTGCCGGCCCAGAGTGGCGCCTTCATCACGATGCGGAGGGTGGCAGCCGACAACCCCTTCCCCGTCATCACACTAATCCAGTCGGTGAAGCTCTGGCAGAAGTCATATTTCTACATGAAGAGGCGGCCGCGAAGGCGGCCCGCTTCCGCAAGGCAGTGAAGCAGCCGCAGACGGTGTCGGCGTAAGTGTATACTCCTTCGTGTATTCTTTCTTCTTTTCTCTGGTAGTTCCTGAATCCTTGTCCTTTCTCAAAAAATCAGGGCTCCACTATCGCTCGAGCGGGTTGCTGCCGCCTCCGTCGTTGGATCACCGGGAGGATCCGGGAGCACCACTCGCCGCGTGGACCCCCGTGCAGAGCTTCAGGCGGCGACGGAGCAAAACACGCGGGAGGCGCGGGAGGAGCGGGAGGCGGAGGAGTTGAGGGCGGCCACCGCCAAGGCGGCGCAGGAGGAGGAGGCGGCGAAGGCGCGCGCCGATGCAGCGGCCAAGGCCCAAGCGGAGGCTGCGGCCGCGGCGATGGCGGAGGGGGCCTTGCTAGTCACCCCTCTGCGCGTCGCGGCGCCTGAGGCCCCAGAGCCCCCGCCAGAAGAAGCCGGCGGTGACCAGCCGGGATTGGAGAGGGAGGACGACGTCGTCGTCCCGGAGAGGGAGGCAGCACCGGCCCCGCCGACTAGGGCGACCCAAGGCGGCCGGCCTAACTTGCCGCCTGTGCAATCGGCCGGGGGCGAGCCGGCCGCGAGGACTAATCTGGTGGTCCAGCCGCCGCCGCGCCAGCGCACGGGGAAGGCTGCATCGGAGCCGCAGAAGGCCGCGGGCTCCAGCACGTCGGCCCAGGACATGGAGGCGGCCAGCGCCAGCTCGTGGTGGACGCCGGGTGGAGGGACGGCTATGGTGAACGTGGCCGCGCAGGACGTCCGGAACCGGCTTCAAGCCCAGGCTGCGGCGCTGAGGTAATAGAATGACGAGTTCCTTGCGACGCGGGCGGCCATTCGGGTTAGTCTTTTTGTCTTTGCTTTTTTGATCTTGGTTTCTTCCGTGGGGGCGCGTCAGCGCACCCACTGGGTGTAGTCCCCGAGTTCCGAGTCGGCTGCTGGGCAGGCGGCTTGGAACTTCCTAGTGGGCCTTGTTTTGCTATTCTTGTTCTCATTCGCTCCTCTGCCTGACTTGCAGGACTACCACAACCTCCGCGTGGCTGCCTTCAATTCCCAGGCTCGGGAGCTGACCCAGAAGACTGCTGACCTATCTGAGATCCGGGGTAAGTGCTTCGTCTTTTATCTCACGTGGGGGCGCGTCAGCGCACCCACTGGATGTAGTCCCCGAGATTCGGGCCGACTGCTGAGCAATCGGGTCGGATCTTCCTTGACGACTTCTTCCTTATTGCTTCTTTCTTTTCTGCCATCCCTGCAGCGGCCAACGCCAGTCTAAGGGAGCAGCTGGGCGGGGCTCAAGCCGCCCTCCGTGCTAAGGAGGCCGAGTTTGCCGCCTTGGCACAGGAGCGCGACCGCCTAGCCAAGAGGTTGGCCGACCAGGAGGAGAGCCACAAGGGGGCCCTGAAGGCGGTGCGGGACAGCAAGGCCGCCCTCCAAGCCGAGTATGAGACAGAGGCGGCTAGCTGGGCCGAAGCGAAGTACACGCTGATCAACAGCTATGGCCAGATCGAAGACTTGGTTGACGGTAGGCCGCCTTCCTCTTCGTCCTTGCTTGCCGCTTGCCGTTTTAGCTCGTTTTCTGACTTGGTGTTTTTCTCTTCTTTCTCTTTCTTCCTTGCGCAGAGTACTTCCCTGGCTACTCTACCGCCGCCAACCAGGTCGTCGAGGCCCACCGCGTGGCACAAAGGCAGGCTGGCGCCGAAATCGCACCAAACGCTCGCCGGTCGCTGGAGGAGCAGCTCTTGGCGATCCAGGCCCGCCTCCAGCCGGCTCATTGCCTGCTCCGCCGGCTCATCGCCTGCTCCGCCGGCTTCAGCGTGTTGGGGCGCAGGTGTTGGCCGCTCTCTGGCTTGGTGAAGTGATTCCCCGCACCCCCAGCCGGACTGCCGACTGGCTGGAGGTGGCGGTCGGCCGCTTCGAGGCCTGGAAGGCTTCGGCGGCTCGGTCCGGCGCCAGGCGGGCGCTGGCGTTCGCCAAGGCCTGGTATCCTGATCTGAGTCTGGACCAGCTGGCCACTTGGCGGCAGGAGGCCGACACGGAGCTGGAGCCGGCGCGGCCAGCTATCATCCAGCGGGCTTCGGCGATCGCCGACTACACCGACACCAGCGCCTTCACTCCTGAGGTGGACGACAACGGTGTTGCCCAGCCGGTGGAGTGGTTCGGGCTGAACCCGGCAGACGGCAAGGACTCGGCGGAGGAGATCGACTCCAGCGACGAGGGCGAGGAGGAGGAGGAGGAGGGTGACGACGCCGGGCCAGATGGTAAAGCGGCCGGTCAGCCTCAGCTTGACCGTACCTCCAGCAACAAGGCACGCCCGGGTGCACCGCCTGCAGCCGGCGATGATCAAGCTGAGACCCGCCAGCCGGCTACTCCTCCAGCCGGTGGCGCCGTCTCCATCGACCAACCTGGCTCCCACACCGCGCCCTTAGTCTAGTCTGCCTCCATTTTCCTGTTTTACCACTCTTGGAACAGTATTTTGTTAGGTTTGCACAATTCCACCCACTGGGGGTGTATTCGAACTATATTGATTACCGGCTTGTTGGGGGCCTTATGTGTAAATATAATTATGCATGCGTTTGGCTTTCCCTTGTTCTTTGCTTTTCATCCTTCTGCTGTTTCCTTTGCCGCCCTCCCTTGGTTGCCGCCTCCCCTGTCGGACAGTTGCTCTGCAATCTGTGGCTGGAGAAGTGCTTGGCCAGTTGGGAGGGCAAGTACTCTAGCTTTGTTGGATTATAGCAAAGTGATCGGGAGGCCAGCCAGCCGGCTGTTTTGTCAGCCGGCAAGCGTGGTTGGAGGCCGTCTTTGCGTTATATAAGTTCGTTAGTCCTTAGCCGTTTTTCATGTGGGCATCCTTTCTGCCTTTGGCTCTTGCCAGTCGGACAGTCGGTTCTTCGAACTGCGACTTTCGACAAGAGGGCTCGGGAGCCGGCACACTACTTATCTGACATCAGATAGAACTTTAATATAACTTAAGGCGGCCAGTCCCCGGGCCGACTAGTCGAACCCGGTGCCAGACCGAAAATCAAATGTAATAATACATTCATGAATATGACACTCGTCATTCATAGATAAAGGAGGGCAGTCCCCGAGTCCTCCTCGGGGGGCCCGTTGTTTCGTACTTAATACAAAAAGGTAGCATGATACATACTGCTTTCAACTGTAAAATCTTCTCAGGAGGTTCGCGTTCCATGGTCGCTCCGACTCCTTGTCGGAATCATCCCTCTTGCGTGCTCTTGGTTTTTGTGCGTCGATCAGGTAGTAGGAGTCGTTGCCTAGTGCCTTGCTGATGACGAAAGGGCCTTCCCAAGGGGCCGAGAGCTTGTGCTGGCCGGCTGTTCGCTGGATCAGCCGAAGCACAAGGTCGCCCTCTTGGAAAGATCTTGGCTTGACCTTGTGGTTGTGGTAACGGCGCAAACCCTGCTGGTAGATGGCGGACCGGCTGAGTGCTAACAGCCGGCCTTCTTCCAGCAGGTCGACGCCGTCTTCTCGCGCTTCCTTGGCCTCTGCCTCCGTGTACATGGTGACCCGAGGCGAGTCGAACTCGATGTCTGTTGGGATGACAGCCTCGGCACCATATACAAGGAAGAACAGAGTGAAGCCGGTTGACTTGTTAGGGGTAGTACGCAGACTCCAGAGGACAGCCGACAGCTCATCGAGCCAGCAGCCGGCCGATCACTCCAGTGGTACGACCAGTCGGGGCTTGATGCCGGAGAGGATGAGTCCATTTGCTCGCTCGACCTGGCCGTTTGACTGCTGGTGGGACACGGACGCTAAGTCCAGTTGGATACCTTGCGTCGCGCAGAAACGCGCTAGTGCTCCTTTGGCAAAGTTTGTGCCATTGTCGGTGATGATGCTGTGCGGCACGCCGTACCGAGTAGTGATGTCGGCAACGAACGTCAGGACAGTTGGCCCGTTCAACTTCTTGATCGGCTTTGCTTCGATCCACTTGGTAAATTTGTCCACGGCGACAAGCAGATGTGTCAGGCCGCCGCGGGCTGTCTTGAATGGGCCCACCATGTCCAACCCCTAGACGGCAAAGGGCCAGGTGAGGGGGATGGTCTTGAGTGCAGAAGCCGGCAGGTGTTGCTTGGAACTGAAGACTTGGCATCCTTTGCAGCTTTTGACTATCTCTTTGGCATCTTCCAAGGCAGTCGGCCAAAAGAAACCGTGGCGGAAAGCTTTGGCCACAAGTGATCTTGAGGCTGCGTGGTGGCCGCATTCGCCTTGATGGATATCCTTGAGGATTGCCACACCTTTCTCTGGCTCGACGCAGCGCTGAAAGACTCCAGTGACGCTGCGTTTGACAAGTTCTCTGTTTATTATTGCATATGCCCCGGCTCGACGTTGCACTAGTCTTGCCGAGATCTCATCAGCCGGTAGCTCTCTATTGACTAGGAAGTTGAGGATGGGCTGGGCCCATGATGGAGCTGTGACTTCTTCTACTGTCAGTACAGCCTCTGTGACCCGGGTGGGCGGGTTGGGTGGTGGGGAGTTGGAGTTGGCCACCGCTTCTTGTGTCGCTGCAGTCCCCGGGCCGGGCTCTGAAGTCCCCGAGCCGGGTGCGACTACGGCAGTCCCCGGGCCGTTTGTCGAAGTCCCCGAGCCGCCTGCTGGGTTCCTCCAATCGGATCCGGCTGCATCGGTGGCAGCCGGTACGAAGATAGAGTCCGACTCTGGAGACGGCTTGATGGACGGTTTGAGGAGGCGTTGGAGAGAGACACCGGTCGGTATAGCCTGTCGGGTGGAGCCGATCCGCGCCAGGGCATCTGCTTGGTCGTTGTCGGCCCGTGGCACGTGAAGGAACTCACACCCTTTGAATTACCCACTGATCTGCTGGACGAGGAATCGATAGCTCGCCATGTTTGCATCCTTGGCGTCCCAGTCACTAGATGACTGCTGGACCACCAAGTCTGAGTCGCCATAACACAGGATCCGGCGTATGCCGAGCTCTTTGGCTAGCCGGAGCCCGTGTATGAGTGCCTCGTACTCGGCCACGTTGTTGGAGGCGGCGAAGTGGATTTGCAGCGTGTATCTGAGTTTGTCGCCTTTGGGAGAGGTGAGGACGATGCCGGCTCCCAAGCCGGTGCGCATCTTGGACCCGTCGAAGTGCATCCGCCAATGGGTAGAGTCGGGAGCCGGCGGTAGGTACTGGGTCTCGGCCCAGTCGACGAGGAAGTCGGCCAATGCTTGGGACTTGATGGCGGTGCGGGGCTGGTAGAAGATTGTGTAAGGTGCCAGCGCAATGGCCCATTTAGCCACCCGGCCGGATGCATCCTGGCTGCCTATGATCTCGGCAAGCGGGGCGGTGCACACGACCGTGATGGGATGCTCTTGAAAGTAGGGCTTCAGCTTCTTGGCGGTGAAGTATACTCCATAGCACATCTTCTGGTAGTGCGGGTAGTTTTGCTTTGAGCTGGATAGTACTTCGCTTAGATAATATACCGGCCTCTGGACTAGTTGGGCTCGGCCTTCTTCTGGGCGCTGGACCACGACAACTGTACTGACCACTCGGCTAGTCGCGGCAATGTAAAGGAGCATGGGCTCCTTCTCAGTCGGCACCGCCAGGACAGGTGGAGTAGTCAGCATCTTCTTCAACTCATGGAAGGCTTGGTCTGCTTGGTCATTCCACTCGAAATGAGTGGATTTCTTCATGAGTCGGTACAGGGGGCGAGCCTTCTCTCCTAGCCGGCTGATAAAGCGGTTTAAGGAGGCCAGGCACCCAGTGAACTTCTGCACGTCCCGCAACTTGGTGGGAATCTCCATTCTCTCAATGGCCTTGATCTTCACAGGGTTGCACTCAATGCCGCGTTCGGAGACCAAAAAACCTAGAAGCTGGCCGACTGGTACTCCGAACACGCATTTCTCGGGGTTGAGCTTGATCTGGAATCGGCGCAAGTTGGCAAATGTTTCTTTGAGGTCCTCCAGCAGGGTGCCGCGCTTCTCTGTCTTCACCACAATATCGTCTACGTAGACGTGGGCATTTCTGCCGAGTTGCTTGAGGAGGCATTTCTGCATGCAACGCTGAAAAGTGGCACCGGCATTCCTCAAGCCGAATGTCATAGTCAGGTAACAGAAAGCTCCGAATGGTGTGATGAAGGCAGTCTTCAGGCGGTCTGCTGGGTCCAACTTGATCTGGTGGTATCCTGAGTAGGCATCCAAAAAACTCAACAGCTCGCATCCGGCCGTGGAGTCTATCACTTGATCAATCCGTGGCAAAGCAAATGGATCTTTGGGGCAAGCCTTGTTGAGGCTGGTGTAGTCTATACACATACGCGATTTGTTGTTCTTCTTCAACACCAAGACTGGGTTGGCAAGCCACTCTGGGAAAAATACTTCCATAATAAAGTCGGCGGCGAGGAGCCGGGCTATCTCTTCTCCTACGATTCTTCGCTTCTCTTCTGACAGTCTGCGGAGGGGCTGCTTGACCGGCTTCGCGACGGCTCGGACGTGCAATTTTTGCTCGGCGAAATCCTTCGGAACACCCGGCATGTCCTTTGGGGACCATGCAAAGATGTCTCGATTCTCACGGAGGAAGTCGACAAGCTCGCCTTCCTATTTACTGTCCAGGTTTGCACCAATGACTGCAAACCTTTCCGGGTTCTCCGGGTCCAGAGGTATCTTCTTCGTCTCCTTGGCCGGCTGGAAGGAGCCCTGCGCATCATAATCCTAGGGGTTGGGAGACAAGGCCGTCTGCTTGCCGGCCATGGCCATGACTCGCTCCAGCATCTTCTTCTCTTCTGCCACTACGAGGGACTCGGCCAACCGACTGCTGGCTGCGGCGCACTCGATGGACTTCTTGTAGTCGCCGGCTACAGTGATGATCCCCTTCGAGCTCGGCATCTTCATCTCCAGGTAGGCGTAGTGGGGCACATCCATGAACTTGGCCAGAGCAGGTCGGCCAAGCAAGGCGTGGTAAGGGCTCTCCAGATCTACTACCTCGAACCAGATTGCTTCTCGGCAAAAGTGATCCTTGTCTCCGAAGAGGACATCCATCTTGATCTTGCCGATCGGGGAACAGGACAAGCCGGGTACGATGCCATGGAACACGGTCCGGCTTGGCATGAGCTGCTTTGCCTTGAGGTTCAGCTTCTCCATGGTATCGCGGTACAGTATGTTGATACTGCTTCCGCCATCAATCAGAACGTGGGAGAATCAGGCAGCTTGCCTCTCCGTTGCGAGGGTGACATTCAATACTAATGTGTAGGAGCTAGGGGACGGCATCACCTCTGGGTGGTCGGCCCGGCTCCAGTTGATAGGCTTCTCGGACCAATGCATGAACTCGGGGTTGCTGGAGGCGACTGCGCTGACCTCTTCGTGCTGTCGGCGCCGGCTGCGCTTGTCTTTGACCTGGCTTGTGAAGACGACGTAGGCGGCGTGCTCTTCAGGGAATTCATCTTGAATGGCTCCGACTGCTGGTCGAGTAGCCGGCTGCTGGGGGGCTGGAGGCGGCGGGCCGGGAGGTGGAGGCGGCACCAGCCCCTCGCCCTTGGGGATCCGTGTGAGCCAGTGGCACTTTCGGGTCGTGTGGTTGGACGGCTTCGCGCCGCTGTGGAACTTGCAGGGGGCATCGAGAGTCTGCTCGTAGGAGAAGGCCGGCTGCCAAGCCGGCCTGCTGCCCTTCTTCTTGGGAGCGGGCCGTTCTTCGGGCTGCTCATCTTCGACTGTGGCCACCTGCCGACTGGTGGAAGGCGGCATAGGGGCCTTGCACTTGTGGTCGTTCTGGTAGGGGCGCCGATTGGGGTCGCCAGCCGGCGTCTTGGGAGCCGGAGCGAGCACCTTCCCAGAGGCGTCCACTCGGAGCTCGGTCTTCATCAAGGAGTCGGCCGTGGCGTACTTTTCCGCAATGATCAGCAGCTCGTCGAGGGTAGCTGGCTTGTCGCAGAGGAGTCGATGCTTGAGGAGGGTGCCCTCTCGGCACCCGGCGGTGAAGTATTCGATGGCCTGAACCTCGTGCACCCCCTCGCAGGAGTTGCGGAGCTCGGCCCACCGCGTGAGGTAGTCGCGGGTCGACTCGTTGGGCCCTTGGACGCATAGGGAGAGCTGGCAGGGCTTGGGAGGCCGCTTGTACGTCCTGGTGAAGTTGCGGACGAAGACTTCCGTGAAGTCCAGCCAGCTGTTGACGCTGTAGGGCTTGAGGCTGTTGAGCCAGGTGTGTGCCATGCCTTGCAGCATGAGAGGGACGTACTTCACGGCTACGCGCCTGTTGCCGGTCGCTATGCTGACAGCAGTAGAGTAGTCGATGAGCCAATCTTCCGGCTTCACAGAGCCGTTGTACTTGGGCGTGTCTCTGGGGAGCGAGAACCCTTTGGGGAAGGGCTCGTCGCGGATGCGGGGGCCAAAGCATGGCGGGACGACATCGTCTTCTTCTTCTAGCGCCAGGGATTGAGCTTGGCGGTCGATCCGGTGGCGGGCGTCGTTCTCGCCGACTCCTTCGCGGTGGCCTAGTCAGCCACCAAGAGTCGGATGCGTGACAGGTGGCGGGGTGGGATATCTCTCCCACCGAGGCGGGGGAGGAGGCGGATTTCCTTGGCGCGTCACTCCTCGAGGGCGGCCTTCCGTGTCGCGCTCGATGTTGATCCGAGTCCGGCTGTGGCTAGCAGCCGGCTCCTTGTCTGTCCTTGCGCGGGCGCCGCTCGCAGTCGGCGACCGGGATGTCGCGGCGTGCTCTCGGCGCGGGGGAGGACTCTAAGCGCGGGCGCCGGCTTCGTGCCGTTCTGCGGCCGCGTCGATCAGCTGCTGGATTCGCCTTGTCATGTGGGGGAGCTCATCAGCTCCCAGCCCATTTAGCTCTTCAGCGGCCGCCTGAGCGGCTCGCAGATTCTCGAGCAGGGTGGCGTAGACGGGGCGGTCTGCCCCCAGCATGCTGGCGATGGCCGCGCCGCGCTTCTTGACGAGGCCGGCTCGGCTCGGCCCGCGATGAGGCGGCGTGCCAAAGGCGGCGCGGTCGACTTCGCGCTGGTGAGCCTCGGTGAGGCGTCTCACGGAGGCTATCTTCTGGCCTTCCGCGATGAGGGCGAGGCGGCGTGCCTCCAGGGTCTCGGTGTCGGCGTCGGCCGGGATGGGGACGGATAAGTCATGCATTGCCGCTTGCAGGGTGTCGTAGGCGTTCTCGCCCGAGTCGGCGACGTGGCTGATGACCAGCACCTCTGTGACAGCGCTGCTGCCGCTGTCAGCTCGAGGGAGAGGGTCGTTGAAGACTACCACGTCGGAGGGGTAGGTGTCGAGCGATGCCGTATCGGAGTCGACAAGCATCGGGTCGGTGGAGCCGACCGACTCTAAGTCTACAGCAGGCTCACTGGAGACATGGAGTTGGTCGAGGAGGCTGACGAGGTGCCTCTCGGGGTAGTCCGTGCCTGCGTCGGACGCGGGCTCGTTGGAGATGCGAGCCTCGCCAAGAAGATCGGCGAGGCAGCTCGTTGCGCAGGCGCCGTCAACGCCTTGCAGCGCGTCGGGGCAAGCGCCATCGGGTGCAGCGGGCTGGCTGCGCTCGCGGGGGAGGAAAAGGGTTCCCGTCCAGAACAGGTCTCCGGACGACGGTGCACCTGGCCCCACGGTGGGCGCCAAATGTCGGGTGGTAGGTGCGACATATGCCAACGGGTGGCTTATCATTGTGGGAGCCAGTAAGACGTCGCCAGTGCCTGGAAACGGGATGAGGCGAAGACATGCACGCCGGCGAATCTTACCCAGGTTCGGGGCTCTCCATGGAGATAACACCCCTAGTCCTGCTCTGCAGGCTCTCCGCGTGATCACTAGATCAAGACAAGTGGCTACAAGTGCTCCTTGAGCTGTCGGGTTAGAAGGAGAAGAAGGGCAAGGCTAGCTCTCCTTTTCTCTCTATGTGGTGTGTGTAATTCTCTGAGACCAACCCTTTGCATGGGTGCCCCGGGGGGTTTATATAGGCCTACCCCCCAGGGGTACAATGGTAATCCGGCTAGGTGCGGGTCCTAGCTGTCAGTGTCTATGCTCGCCGGCTTCTCCACCGGTCATTGGGGCCCGCCGACTGGTGGGTCCCGCCGGCTGCCGGCTCTTGGCCGGCAGGCCGGCCCCACCGCTTGGGGGCTTTGTCAGCGGCTGGTTACTGTTGCCTCGCCTCTGATGACGAGGGCTTTGTCGAGGTAAGCGTGGCTACAGTGTCACCGCCTTGCGGGCTCTTACTGTAGCCTCACCTCGTCTTGTCTCCTTAATGGGGCGCATGCTTCGAGGGAGGGAGGCAGCCGGCTATTGGAAGCCGGCTACGCCCCTGGCCGACTAGGGGAGGCCAGGCCGCCTTCGTGTGTCTCTCTGGCTAAAGGGGCCTGCCGCCCGCGGGCCGTACTGGCGCCTGTCGTGGGTGACGTCGTGGTGAACATGGCTACAGTGCCTCACCGGACGGGAGATGGCTGGCCCGTATGGCGCCCTATGGCCATGCCTGCTTCGGGATTCCAGGGTAGTGGGCTGCACTACCGCCACGCCCCGTCTTATCACCATTATGTGGATACAGTCTTGGTGGGTGTAGTCTTGGCCGGCTTCTGGGAGTCGGCTCTCTTCATGGCCGGCTTCTTGGGAGTCGGCCTTCTTCATGGCCGGCTTCTGGGAGTCGGCCTTCTTCATGGCCGGCTTCTGGGAGTCGGTCCTCTCAGGGCCGGCTTTCTGGAGTCGGCCATCTCGTACCTTTCTTGGGGAAGGTTTTCTGAGACTGGGTCGCCTTATGGGAGTCGGCCCCGGGGATAGCCGGCCGGAGGAAGGCGGCCCTATGCTTTGTGTGCTTGAAGGCTTGAATGGCCTCATAATTTTTCTGAAGAGCCAGGGGGAGTCGGTTAGGCTACCCGTGGCCATTTACTCTGACATTCTTCATGTGCTTTACACTGATATGACCCAAACGGCAGTGCCACAAATAAGTTGCACTATCATTATCAACTTTGCATCTTTTGGCATCAATATTATGAATATGTGTATCACTACGATCGAGATCCAACAAACTATTTTCATTGGGTGTATGACCATCGAAGGTTTTATTTATGTAAATAGAACAACAATTATTCTCTGACTTTAAATGAATAACCGTATTGCAATAAACATGATCAAATCATATTTATGCTCAACGCAAACGCCAAATAACATTTATTTAGGTTTAACACTAATCTCGAAAGTATAGGGAGTGTGCGATGATGATTACATCAATCTTGGAACCACTTCCAACACACATCGTCACTTCACCCTTAACTAGTCTCTGTTTATTTTGTAACCCCCGTTTCGAATAACATGTATATCAAATATACCCTTGTTCACTTTGCCATCCTACTTATCCACCAAATATTCAGGGTATTTCCGCTTCCAGTGACCATTTCCTTTGTAGTAGAAGCACTCAGTTTCAGGCTTTGGTCCAGCTTTGGGCTTCTTCACGGGAGTGACAACTTGCTTGCCATTCTACATGAAGTTCCCTTTCTTTCCCTTTGCCCTTTTCTTGAAACTAGTGATCTTGTCAATCATCAACACTTGATGTTCTTTCTTGATTTCTACCCTCGTCGATTTCAGCATCACGAAGAGCTCGGGAATCTTTTTCGTCATCCCTTGTATACTATAGTTCATCATGAAGTTCTACTAACTTGGTGATGGTGACTAGAGAACTCTGTCAATCACTATATTATCTGGAAGATTAACTCCCACTTGATTCAAGCGATTGTAGTACCCAGACAATCTGAGCACATGCTCACTAGTTGAGCAATTCTCCTCCATCTTTTAGCTATAGAACTTGTTGGAGACTTCATATCTCTCAACTCGGGTATTTGCTTGAAATATTAACTTCAACTCCTGGAACATATCATATGATCTATGACGTTCAAAACGTCTTTGAAGTCCTGATTCTAAGCCGTTAAGCATGGTGCACTAAACTATTAAGTAGTCATCATATTGAGCTAGCCAAACGTTCATAACGTTTGCATCTGCTCCTGCAATAGGTCTGTCACCTAGCGATGCATCAAGGACATAATTCTTCTGTGTAGCAAATGAGGATAAAGCTCAGATCACGGGCCCAGTCCGCATCATTGCTACTATCATCTTTCAATTTAGTTTTCTCTAGGAACACATATAAAACATAGGGAAGCAACAACGCGAGCTATTGATCTACAACATTATTTGCAAAATACTATTAGGACTAAGTTCATGATAAATTAAAGTTCAATTAATCATATTACTTAAGAACTCCCACTTAGATAGACATCCCTCTAATCATCTAAGTGATCACGTGATCCATATCAACTAAACCATGTCCGATCATCACGTGAGATGGAGTAGTATCAATGGTGAACATCATTATGTTGATCATATCTACTATATGATTCACGCTCGACCTTTCGGTCTCAGTGTTCCAAGGCCATATCTGCATATGCTAGGCTCGTCAAGTTTAACCTGAGTATTCCGCGTGTGCAACTGTTTAGCACCCGTTGTGTTTGAACGTAGAGCCTATCACACCCGATCATCACGTGGTGTCTCAGCACGAAGAACTTTCGCAACGGTGCATACTCAGGGAGAACACTTATACCTTGAAATTTAGTGAGAGATCATCTTATAAAGCTACCGTCGAACTAAGCAAAATAAGATGTATAAAAGATAAACATCACATGCAATCAAAATATGTGACATGATATGGCCATCATCATCTTGTGCCTTTGATCTCCATCTCCAAAGCATCGTCATGATCTCCATCGTCACCGGCATGACACCTTGATATCCATCATCTTGATCTATAACAATGTGTCGTCACATGGTCGTCTCGCCAACTATTGCTCTTGCAACTATTGCTATTGCATGGCGATAAAGTAAAGCAATTATTTGGCGCTTGCATCTTATGCAATAAAGGGACAACCATAAGGCTTCTGCCAGTTGCCGATAACTTGGTTACAAAACATGATCATCTTATACAATAAAATTTAGCATCATGTCTTGACCATATCACATCAGAACATGCCCTGCAAAAACAAGTTAGACGTCCTCTACTTTGTTGTTGCAAGTTTTACGTGGCTGCTACGGGCTGAGCAAGAACTGTTCTTACCTACGCATCAAAACCACAATGATAGTTCGTCAAGTTAGTGCTGTTTTAACCTTCTCAAGGACCGGGCGTAGCCACACTCGGTTCAACTAAAGTTGGAGAAACTGACACCCGCTAGCCACCTGTGTGCAAAGCACGTCGGTAGAACCAGTCTCGCGTAAGCGTACACGTAATGTCGGTCCGGGCCGCTTCATCCAACAATACCGCCGAACCAAAGTATGACATGCTGGTAAGCAGTATGACTTGTATCGCCCACAACTCACTTGTGTTCTACTCGTGCATATAACATCTACGCATAAAACCTGGCTCGGATGCCACTGTTGGGGAACGTAGTAATTACAAAATTTTCCTACGCACACACAGGACCATGGTGATGCATAGCAACGAGAGGGGAGAGTGTGTCCACGTACCCTCGTAGACCGAAAGCGGAAGCGTTAGCACAACGCAGTTGATGTAGTCGTACGTCTTCACGATCCGACCGATCCAAGTACCGAACGTACGACACCTCCGAGTTTCGCACACGTTCAGCTCGATGACGTCCCGCGAACTCCGATCCAGTAGAGCTTCACGGGAGAGTTCCGTCAGCACGACGGTGTGATGACAGTGATGATGTTGCTACTGACGCAGGGCTTCGCCTAAGCACCGCTATGATATGACCGAGGTGGAATATGGTGGAGGGGGGCACCGCACATGGCTGGGAGAGATCAACAGATCAATTTGTTGTGTCCATGGGTGCCCCCCTGCCCCCCTATATAAAGGAGGGAGGGAGGGGCCTGTTGGAAATATGCCCTAGAGGCAATAATAAATGGTTATTATTATATTTCTTTGTTCATGATAATTGTTTATTGTTCATGCTATAATTGTGTTATCCGGAAATCGTAATACATGTGTGAATATATAGACCACAACGTGTCCCTAGTAAGCCTCTAGTTGACTAGCTTGTTGATCAACAGATAGTCATGGTTTCCTGACTATGGACATTGGATGTCGTTGATAACGGAATCACATCATTAGGAGAATGATGTGATGGACAAGACCCCATCCTAAGCATAGCATAAAAGATCGTGTAGTTTCGTTTGCTAGAGCTTTTCCAATGTCAAGTATCTTTTCCTTAGACCATGAGATCGTGCAACTCTCGGATACCGTAGGAGTGCTTTGGGTGTGCCAAACGTCACAATGTAACTGGGTGACTATAAAGGTGCACTACGGGTATCTCCGAAAGTGTCTGTTGGGTTGGCACGG
Organism: Aegilops tauschii subsp. strangulata; assembly: GCF_002575655.3. Taxonomy (NCBI): domain Eukaryota; kingdom Viridiplantae; phylum Streptophyta; class Magnoliopsida; order Poales; family Poaceae; genus Aegilops; species Aegilops tauschii. Next base: position 10,284,435 of record NC_053039.3, read on the forward strand.
ATCGAGACTGGGATTTGTCACTCCGTGTGACGAAGAGGTATCTCTGGGCCCACTCGGTAATGCATCATCATAATGAGCTCAATGTGATTAAGGCGTTAGTCACGGGATCATGCATTGCGGTACGAGTAAAGAGACTTGCCGGTAACGAGATTGAACAAGGTATTGGGATACTGACGATCGAATCTCGGGCAAGTAACATACCGATTGACAAAGGGAATTGTATACGGGATTGATTGAATCCTCGACATCGTGGTTCATCCGATGAGATCATCGTGGAACATGTGGGAGCCAACATGGGTATCCAGATCCCGCTGTTGGTTATTGACCGGAGAGGCGTCTCGGTCATGTCTCCATGTCTCCCGAACCCGTAGGGTCTACACACTTAAGGTTCGGTGACGCTAGGGTTGAAGAGATATGAGTATGCGGAAACCCGAAAGTTGTTCGGAGTCCCGGATGAGATCCCGGACGTCACGAGGAGTTCCGGAATGGTCCGGAGGTGAAGAATTATATATAGGAAGTCAAGTTTCGGCCACCGGGAAAGTTTCGGGGGTTACCGGTATTGTACCGGGACCACCGGGTGGGGCCACCTATCCCGGAGGGCCCCGTGGGCTGAAGTGGGAAGGGAACCAGCCCCTAGTGGGCTGGGCACCCCCCATGGGCCTCCCCCCTGCGCCTAGGGTTGGAAACCCTAGGGTGGGGGGGCGCCCCACTTGCCTTGGGGGGCAAGTCTCCCCCCTTGGCCGCCGCCCCCTCCCTTGATGGGATCTTGGCCAGCGCCCCCCTCCCAGGGGGCCTATATAAAGGGGGGGAGGGAGGGCAGCAGTACAACAGCCTTGGGCGCCTCCGTCCTCCCCTGCTACACCTCTCCCTCTCGGAGAAGCTCGGCGAAGCCCTGCCGAGACCCGCTACATCCACCACCACGCCGTCGTGCTGCTGGATCTCCATCAACCTCTCCTTCCCCTTGCTGGATCAAGAAGGAGGAGACATCGCTGCACCGTACGTGTATTGAACGCGGAGGTGCCGTCCGTTCGGCACTTGGTCATCGGTGATTTGAATCACGGCGAGTACGACTCCGTCATCCACGTTCATTGGAACGCTTCCGCTCGCGATCTACAAGGGTATGTAGATGCACTCCTTTCCCCTCGTTGCTAGTATACTCCATAGATGGATCTTGGTGAGCGTAGGAATTTTTTTAAAATTATGCTACGATTCCCAACAGTGGCATCATGAGCCAGGCCTATGCGTAGTTACTATGCACGAGTAGAACACAAAGCAGTTGTGGGCGTTGATGTTGCCAATTCTTCTTGCCGCTACTAGTCTTGTCTTGTTTCGGCGGTATTGTAGGATGAAGCGGCCCGGACCGACCTTACACGTACGCTTACGTGAGACAGGTTCCACCGACTGACATGCACTAGTTGCATAAGGTGGCTAGCGGGTGTCTGTCTCTCCTACTTTAGTCGGAACGGACTCGATGAAAAGGGTCCTTATGAAGGGTAAATAGAGATTGGCAAATCACGTTGTGGTTCTACGTAGGTAAGAAACGTTGTTGCTAGAAACCTATTCAAGCCACATAAAAACTTGCAACAACAATTAGAGGACGTCTAACTTGTTTTTGCAGCAAGTGCTATGTGATGTGATATGGCCAGAAGATGTGATGAATGATATATGTGATGTATGAGATTGATCATATTCTTGTAATAGGAATCACGACTTGCATGTCGATGAGTATGACAACCGGCAGGAGCCATAGGAGTTGTCTTTATTTTTTTGTATAACCTGCGTGTCATTGAATAACGCCATGTAAATTACTTTACTTTGTTGCTAAACGCGTTAGCCTTAGAAGTAGAAGTAATCGTTGGCGTGACGACTTCATGAAGACACAATTATGGAGATCATGATGATGGAGATCATGGTGTCATGCCGGTGACGAAGATGATCATGGTGCCCCGAAGATGGAGATCAAAGGAGCATAATGATATTGGCCATATCATGTCACTATTTGATTGCATGTGATGTTTATCATGATTTTGCATCTTATTTGCTTAGAACGACGGTAGTAAGTAAGATGATCCCTTATGATAATTTCAAGAAAGTGTTCCCCCTAACTGTGCACCGTTGCGAAGGTTCGTTGTTTCGAAGCACCACGTGATGATCGGGTGTGATAGATTCTAACGTTCGAATACAACGGGTGTTGACGAGCCTAGCATGTACAGACATGGCCTCCGAACACACACAATACACTTAGGTTGACTTGACGAGCCTAGCATGTACACACATGTCCTCGGAACACGGAGGACCGAAAGGTCGAGCATGAGTCGTATAGAAGATACGATCAACATGGAGATGTTCACCGATCTTGACTAGTCCGTCTCACGTGATGATCGGACACGGCCTAGTTAACTCGGATCATGTTACACTTAGATGACTAGAGGGATGTCTATCTGAGTGGGAGTTCATTGAGTAATTTGATTAAATGAACTTAATTATCATGAACTTAGTCTAAAATCTTTACACTATGTCTTGTAGATCAAATGGCCCACGTTGTCCTCAATTTCAACGCGTTCCTAGAGAAAACCAAGCTGAAGGATGATGGAAGCAACTATACGGACTGGGTCCGGAACCTGAGGATCATCCTCATAGCAGCCAAGAAAGATTAAGTCTTAGAAGCACCGCTAGGTGAAGCACCAATCCCAGAGAACCAAGACGTTATGAATGCTTGGCAGCAGCGAGCTGATGATTACTCCCTCGTTCAGTGCGGCATGCTTTACAGTTTAGAACCGGGTCTCCAAAAGCGTTTTGAGAAACATGGAGCATATGAGATGTTCGAGGAGCTGAAAATGGTTTTCCAAGCTCATGCCCGGGTCAAGAGATATGAAGTCTCCGACAAGTTCTTCAGCTGTAAAATGGAGGAGAATAGTTCTGTTAGTGAGCACATACTCAGAATGTCTGGGTTACACAACCGCTTATCCCAGCTGGGAGTTAATCTCCCGGATGACGCGGTCATTGACAGAATCCTCCAGTCGCTTCCACCAAGCTACAAGAGCTTTGTGATGAACGTCAATATGCAAGGGATGGAAAAGACCATTCCTAAGGTATATTCAATGCTGAAATCAGCGGAGGTGGAGATCAGAAAAGAACATCAAGTGTTGATGGTGAATAAAACCACTAAGTTCAAGAAGGGCAAGTGTAAGAAGAACTTCAAGAAGGACGGCAAGGGAGTTGCCGCGCCCGGTAAGCCAGTTACTGGGAAGAAGTCGAAGAATGGACCCAAGCCTAAGACTAAGTGCTTTTGTTGCAAGGGAAGTGGTCACTGGAAGCGGAACTGCCCCAAATACTTAGCGGACAAGAAGGCCGGCAACACCAAAGGTATATGTGATATACATGTAATTGATGTGTACCTTACCAGTACTCGTAGTAGCTCCTGGGTATTTGATACCGGTGCGATTGCTCACATTTGTAACTCAAAACAGGAACTACGGAATAAACGGAGACTGGCGAAGGACGAGGTGACGATGCGTCGGGAATGGTTCCAAGGTCGATGTGATCGCCGTCGGCACGCTACCTCTGCATCTACCTACGGGATTAGTTTTAAACCTCAATAATTGTTATTTAGTGCCAACTTTGAGCATGAACATTGTATCTGGATCTCGTTTAATTCGAGATGGCTACTCATTTAAATCCGAGAATAATGGTTGTTCTATTTATATGAGAGAGATGTTTTATGGTCATGCCCCGCTGGTTAATGGTTTATTCTTGATGAATCTCGAACGTGATGTTACACATATTCATAGTGTGAATACCAAAAGATGTAAAGTTGATAACGATAGTCCCACATACTTGTGGCACTGCCGCCTTGGTCACATTGGTGTCAAACGTATGAAGAAGCTCCATGCAGATGGACTTTTGGAGTCTCTTGATTACGAATCATTTGACACGTGTGAACCATGCCTCATGGGTAAGATGACCAAGACTCCGTTCTCCGGAACAATGGAGCGAGCAACCAACTTATTGGAAATCATACATACCGATGTGTGCGGTCCAATGAGTGTTGAGGCTCGCGGAGGATATCATTATGTTCTCACTCTCACTGATGACTTAAGTAGATATGGGTATGTCTACCTAATGAAACACAAGTCTGAAACCTTTGAAAAGTTCAAGAAATTTCAGAGTGAGGTTGAGAATCAACGTGACAGGAAAATAAAATTCTTACGATCAGATCGTGGTGGAGAATATTTATGTCACGAGTTTGGTACACACTTAAGGAAATGTGGAATAGTTTCACAACTCACGCCGCCTAGAACACCTCAGAGAAACGGTGTGTCCGAACGTCGTAATCGCACTCTATTGGATATGGTGCGATCTATGATGTCTCTTACCAATTTACCGCTCTCATTTTGGGGCTATTCTTTAGAGACTGCCGCATTCACTTTAATAGGGCTCCGTCGAAATCCGTTGAGACGACACCGTATGAATTATGGTTTGGGAAGAAACCTAAGCTGTCGTTTCTAAAAGTTTGGGGATGCGATGCTTATGTCAAGAAACTTCAACCTGAAAAGCTCGAACCCAAGTCAGAGAAATGCGTCTTCATAGGATACCCTAAGGAAACCATTGGGTATACCTTCTACCTCAGATCCGAAGGCAAGATCTTCGTTGCCAAGAACGGGTCCTTTCTGGAGAAGGAGTTTCTCTCGAAAGAATTGAGTGGGAGGAAAGTGGAACTTGATGAGGTGATAGTCACCTCTTCCGAACCGGAAAGTAGCGCAGCGCGGGAAGATGTTCCTGTGGTGCCTACACCGACTGGGGAGGAAGTTAATGATGATGATCATGAAGCTTCGGATCAAGTTACTACTGAACTTCATAGGTCCACAAGGACACGTTCCGCACCAGAGTGGTTCGGCAACCCTGTCCTGGAAATAATGTTGTTAGACAATGGTGAACCTTCGAACTATGAAGAAGCGATGGCGGGCCCGGATTCCGACAAATGGCTAGAAGCCATGAAATCTGAGATAGGATCCATGTATGAAAACGAAGTATGGACTTTGACTGACTTGCCCGATGATCGGCGAGCCATAGAAAACAAATGGATCTTTAAGAAGAAGACGGACGCGGATGGTAATGTGACCATCTATAAGGCTCGACTTGTCGCTAAGGGTTATCGACAAGTTCAAGGGGTTGACTGCGATGAGACTTTCTCACCCGTAGCGAAGCTGAAGTCCGTCCGAATCATGTTAGCAATTGCCGCATACTATGATTATGAGATATGGCAGATGGACGTCAAAACGGCATTCCTTAATGGCTTCCTTAAGGAAGAGTTGTATATGATGCAGCCAGAAGGTTTTGTCGATCCTAAGAATGCTAACAAAGTATGCAAGCTCCAGCGCTCAATCTATGGGCTGGTGCAAGCATCTCGGAGTTGGAATATTCGCTTTGATAAGATGATCAAAGCGTTTGAGTTTACACAGACTTATGGAGAAGCCTGTGTTTACAAGAAAGTGAGTGGGAGCTCTGTAGCATTTCTCATATTATATGTGGATGACATACTATTGAGGGGAAATGATATGGAATTCTTGGAAAGTATAAAGGCCTATTTGAATAAGTGTTTTTCAATGAAGGACCTTGGAGAAGCTGCTTATATATTAGGCATCAAGATCTATAGAGATAGATCAAGACGCCTCATTGGTCTTTCACAGAGTACTTACCTTGACAAGATATTGAAGAAGTTCAATATGGATCAGTCCAAGAAGGGGTTCTTGCCTGTATTGCAAGGTGTGCAATTGAGCACGGCTCAATGCCCGACCACGGCAGAAGATATAGAAAAGATGAGTGTCATCCCCTATGCCTCGGCCATAGGGTCTATTATGTATGCCATGCTGTGTACCAGACCTGATGTAAACCTTGCCGTAAGTTTGGTAGGAAGGTACCAAAGTAATCCCGGCATGGAACACTGGACAGCGGTCAAGAATATCCTAAAGTACCTGAAAAGGACTAAGGATATGTTTCTCGTTTATGGAGGTGACGAAGAGCTCGTCGTAAAGGGTTACGTCGACGCTAGCTTCGACACAGATCTGGATGACTCGAAGTCACAAACCGGATACGTGTATATTTTGAATGGAGGAGCAGTAAGCTGGTGCAGTTGCAAGCAAAGCGTCGTGGCGGGATCTACATGTGAAGCGGAGTACATGGCAGCCTCAGAGGCAGCACAGGAAGCAGTCTGGATGAAGGAGTTCATTACCGACCTAGGGGTGATTCCCAATGCGTCGGGCCCGATGACTCTCTTCTGTGACTACACTGGAGCTATTGCCCTTGCAAAGGAGCCCAGGTTTCACAGGAAGACCAGGCATATCAAGCGTCGCTTCAACTCCATTCGTGAAAGTGTTCAAAATGGAGACATAGATATTTGTAAAGTACATACGGACCTGAATGTAGCAGATCCGTTGACTAAACCTCTCCCTAGAGCAAAACATGATCAACACCAGGACGCAATGGGTGTTCGATTCATCACAATGTAACTAGATTATTGACTCTAGTGCAAGTGGGAGACTGTTGGAAATATGCCCTAGAGGCAATAATAAATGGTTATTATTATATTTCTTTGTTCATGATAATTGTCTATTGTTCATGCTATAATTGTGTTATCCGGAAATCGTAATACATGTGTGAATATATAGACCACAACGTGTCCCTAGTAAGCCTCTAGTTGACTAGCTCGTTGATCAACAGATAGTCATGGTTTCCTGACACTGGACATTGGATGTCGTTGATAACGGGATCACATCATTAGGAGAATGATGTGATGGACAAGACCCAATCCTAAGCATAGCATAAAAGATCGTGTAGTTTCGTTTGCTAGAGCTTTTCCAATGTCAAGTATCTTTTCCTTAGACCATGAGATCGTGCAACTCCCGGATACCGTAGGAGTGCTTTGGGTGTGCCAAACGTCACAATGTAACTGGGTGACTATAAAGGTGCACTACGGGTATCTCCGAAAGTGTCTGTTGGGTTGGCATGGATCGAGACTGCGATTTGTCACTCCGTGTGACGAAGAGGTATCTCTGGGCCCACTCGGTAATGCATCATCATAATGAGCTCAGTGTGACTAAGGCGTTAGTCACGGGATCATGCATTGCGGTATGAGTAAAGAGACTTGCCGGTAACGAGATTGAACAAGGTATTGGGATACCGACGATCGAATCTCAGGCAAGTAACATACCGATTGACAAAGGGAATTGTATACGGGATTGATTGAATCCTCGATATCGTGGTTCATCCGATGAGATCATCGTGGAACATGTGGGAGCCAACATGGGTATCCAGATCCCGCTGTTGGTTATTGACCGGAGAGGCGTCTCGGTCATGTCTGCATGTCTCCCGAACCCGTAGGGTCTACACACTTAAGGTTCGGTGACGCTAGGGTTGAAGAGATATGAGTATGCGGAAACCTGAAAGTTGTTTGGAGTCCCGGATGAGATCCCGGACGTCACGAGGAGTTCCGGAATGGTCCGGAGGTGAAGAATTATATATAGGAAGTCAAGTTTCGGCCACCGGGAAAGTTTTGGGGGTTACCGGTTTTGTATCGGGACCACCGGAAGGGTCCCGTGGGTCCACCGGGTGGGGCCACCTATCCCGGAGGGCCCCTTGGGCTGAAGTGGGAAGGGAACCAGCCCCTAGTGGGCTGGGCGCCCCCCCATGGGCCTCCCCCCTGCGCCTAGGGTTGGAAACCCTAGGGTGGGGGGGCGCCCCACTTGCCTTGGGGGGCAAGTCCCCCCCCTTGGCCGCTGCCCCCTCCCTTGATTGGATCTTGGCCGGCGCCCCCCCCTCCCAGGGGCTATATAAGGGGGGGGGAGGGAGGGCAGCAGTACAACAGCCTTGGGCGCCTCCCTCCTCCCCTGCTACACCTCTCCCTCTCGCAGAAGCTCGGCGAAGCCCTGCCGAGACCCGCTACATCCACCACCACGCCGTCGTGCTGCTGGATCTCCATCAACCTCTCCTTCCCCTTGCTGGATCAAGAAGGAGGAGACGTCGCTGCACCGTACATGTGTTGAACGCGGAGGTGCCGTCCGTTCGGCACTCGGTCATCGGTGATTTGAATCACGACGAGTACGACTCCGTCATCCACGTTCATTGGAACGCTTCCGCTCGTGATCTACAAGGGTATGTAGATGCACTCCTTTCCTCTCATTGCTAGTATACTCCATAGATGGATCTTGGTGAGCGTAGGAATTTTTTTAAAATTATGCTACGATTCCCAACAGGGCCGGCCCTAGAGGGGGCGCGCCAAGTGTGGGGTGTCCAACTAGGACTCCCAAGTCCTAGTAGGATTCCCCTTTTCTTTCCGGAGTAGGAGAGAAGGAAAGAAGGGGAGAGGGAGAAGGAAAAGGGGGCTGCACCCCTTCTCCAATTCGGACCAGAGGGGTGGCGCGCGCGTCCTTCCTTTTGGCCTCTCTCCTCTATTCCCGTATGGCCCAATAAGGCCCAATACTTCTCCCGGTGAATTTCCGTAACTTCCTGGTACTCCAAAAATACCCGAATCACTCGGAACCTTTCCGATGTCCGAATATAGTCATCTAATATATCGATCTTTACGTCTAAACCATTTCGAGACTCCCCGTCATGTCCCCGATCTCATCCGGGACTCCGAACTACCTTTGGTACATCAAATCACATAAACTCATAATACCGATCGTCACCGAACTTTAAGCGTGCGGACCCTACGGGTTCGAGAACTATGTAGACATGACAGAGTCACGTCTCCGGCCAATAACCAATAGCGGAACCTGGATGCTCATATTGGCTCCCACATATTCTACGAAGATCTTTACCAGTCAAACCGCATAACAACATACGTTGTTCCCTTTGTCATTGGTATGTTACTTGCCCGAGATTCGATCGTCGGTATCTCAATACCTAGTTCAATCTCGTTACCGGCAAGTCTCTTTACTCGTTCCGTAACACATCATCCCGCAACTAACTCATTAGTTACAATGCTTGCAAGGCTTATAGTGATGTGCATTGCCGAGTGGGCTCAGAGATACCTCTCCGACAATCGGAGTGACAAATCCTAATCTCGAAATACGCCAACCCAACAAGTACCTTCGGAGACACCTGTAGAGCACCTTTATAATCACCCAGTTACGTCGTGACGTTTGGTAGCACACAAAGTGTTCCTCCGGTAAACGGGAGTTGCATAATCTCATAGTCATAGGAACATGTATAAGTCATGAAGAAAGCAATAGCAGAATACTAAACGATCAAGTGCTAAGCTAACGGAATGGGTCAAGTCAATCACATCATTCTCTAATGATGTGATCTCGTTAATCAAATGACAACTCATGTCTATGGCTAGGAAACTTAACCATCTTTAATTAACGAGCTAGTCAAGTAGAGGCATACTAGTGACACTCTGTTTGTCTATGTATTCACACATGTATTATGTTTCTGGTTAATACAATTCTAGCATGAATAATAAACATTTATCATGAAATAAGGAAATATAAATAACAACTTTATTATTGCCTCTAGGGCATATTTCCTTCAAAGACCCGCGCGGAGCAATGCATGACCTCGTGTGGGAGAACCGCTTCAGCTCCATAGACGAGGAAGAATGGAGTTTCGCCGGTCGGCTTGGTTGCAGTAGTGCGGATGGACCACAACACGGACTGGAGCTCGTCCAGCCAGCCCCTGCTGCAGGCTTCGAGCTTCTTCTTGAAGGTCCTTGCTTTGAGGCCGCTCAGGAGCTTTGCGTTTGCGCGCTCGGCTTGGCTGCTGCTCCTGGGGTGTGCCACTGAGGCGTAGCATATCTGCGTTCAAAGATTAGCACAATATGTTTTGAAGAGATTTCTAGTGAACTATGAGCCGTTGTCGGTGATGATGCGATTAGGGACTCCAAATCGGCTCATGAGGCCCTTGATGAACTTGACCACCGAGCCGGCCAGAATGGTACGGACTGGCTCCACTTCGGCCCACTTGATGAACTTGTCGATGGCGACGTAGAGGTAGCGGTAGCCTCCGGGCGCTCGAGGGAACGGACCCAAGATGTCCAGCCCCCAGACCGCGAACGGGCACGAGAGCGGGATAGTCTGGAGGCCCTGAGCAGGCTGGTGGATTTGCTTGTCATGCAACTGGCAGACTTCGCAGGATCTCACCAGCTCGGTTGCGTCGTTGAGTGCCGTGGGCTAGTAGAATCCACTGCGGAACGCCTTGCCCACCAAGGTGCACGATGATGAGTGATGTCCGCAGTCTCCGCCGTGTATGTCAGTTAACAGCTCACACCCCTGCTCCCTGGAGATGCATCGCAAGGAAACATCATTGGGTCGTTTTTGGTATAGCTCACCGCCATGAATGCAGTAGGCCGTGGCCTGCCGAGCCACGCGCTCCGCGTCTTCCTCCTTCTCCTGTAGGGTTCCCTGTAGCAGGTACGCCTTGAACTCCTCGATCCAGCACTCCTCCTGAGGTTCGAGTGTGAGGAGAAGGCGTGCTCCCAAGGTCGGGCCGCAAGCGGGGGCTCCCGAGGTTGGTGGCGGGGCAAGCTCCTCCTGAGGGGCTGCTGAAGGCTTGAAGAGCTGCTCCTCGAAGACGCCGGGCTCCTGTGGTTGGCGCTTGGATGCCCTCTTGGCGATGTCATCGGCTTCCTTGTTCGTGCCGCGAGGCACGTGCTGCAGCTCTAGGCCCAAGAATTGTTTCTCCATCTTGCGTACTGATACGTCTCCAATGTATCTATAATTTATGAAGTATTCATGCTGTTTTATTATCATTCTTGGATGTTTTACAATCATTTTATAGCAACTTTATATCTTTTTTCAGGACTAACCTATTGACCCAGTGCCCAGTGCAGTTGCTGTTTTTTGCTTGTTTTTTACATCGCAGGAAATCAATATCAAACGGAGTCCAAACACCGCAAAACTCCATGGAGATTTTTTATGGGCCAGAAGATATCCATTGGGCCAAAGATGCACCTAGGGGGGTGCCCCGAGGGGGGCACAACCCACCAGGGCGCGCCCAGGTGGGTTGTGCCAACACGGACTGGAGCTCGTCCAGCCTGCCCCTGTTGCAGGTTTTGAGCTTCTTCTTGAAGGTCCTTGCTTTGAGGCCCCTCAGGACCTCTGCGTTTGCGCGCTCGGCTTGGCCGTTGCTCCTGGGGTGTGCCACTGAGGCATAGCATATCTGCGTTCAAAGATTAGCACAATATGTTTTGAAGAGATTGCTAGTGAACTGTGAGCCGTTGTCGGTGATGATGCGATTAGGGACTCCAAAGCAGCTCACGAGGCCCTTGATGAACTTGACCACCGAGCCGGCCGGAATGGTACAGACTGGCTCCACCTCGGCCCACTTGGTGAACTTGTCGATGGTGACGTAGAGGTAGCGGTAGCCCCCGGGCGGTTGAGGTAACGGACCCAAGATGTCCAGCCCCCAGACCGCGAACGGCCACGAGAGCGGGATAGTCTGGAGGCCCTGAGCAGGCTGGTGGATTTGCTTGGCATGCAACTGGCAGACTTCGCAGGATCTCACCAGCTCGTTTACGTCATTGAGTGCCGTGGGCCAGTAGAATCCGCTGCGGAACGCCTTGCCCACCAAGGTGCGCGATGATGAGTAATGTCCACAGTCTCCGCCGTGTATGTCGGTTAACAGCTCGCACCCCTGCTCCCTGGAGATGCATCGCAAGGAAACATCGTTGGGTCATTTTTGGTATAGCTCACCGTCCTGAATGCAGTAGGTCGTGGCCTGCCGAGCCACGCGCTCCGCGTCTTCCTCCTTCTCCTGCAGGGTTCCCTGTAGCAGGTACACCTTGAACTCCTCGATCCAGCACTCCTCCTGAGGTTTGAGTGTGAGGAGCAGGCGTGCTCCCGAGGTCGGGCCGCAAGCGGGGGCTCCCGAGGTTGGTGGCGGGGGAAGCTCCTCCTGAGGCAGTGTTGGCTCCGCAGCAGGAGGTGCTGCTGAAGGCTTGAAGAGCTGCTCCTCGAAGACGCCGGGCTCCTGTGGCTGGCGCTTGGATGCCCTCTTGGCGATGTCATCGGCTTCCTTGTTCGTGCCGCGAGGCACGTGCTGCAGCTCCAGGCCCAAGAATTGTTTCTCCATCTTGCGTACTGATACGTCTCCAACGTATCTATAATTTATGAAGTGTTCATGCTGTTTTATTATCATTCTTGGAAGTTTTACAATCATTTTATAGAAACTTTATATCTTTTTTTAGGACTAACCTATTGACCCAGTGCCCAGTGCCAGTTGCTGTTTTTTGCTTGTTTTTTACATTGCAGGAAATCAATATAAAACGGAGTCCAAACACCGCAAAACTCCATGGAGATTTTTTATGGGCCAGAAGACATCCATTGGGCCAAAGAAGCACCTGGGGGGTGCCTCGAGGGGGGCACAACCCACCAGGGCGCGCCTAGGTGGGTTGTGCCCACCTCGGTGGCCTCCCGCACCCCCTCTTTGCACTATAAATTCCCAAATATTCCGAAACCCTTCGAGGTAGATCTAGATCAGAAGTAATGCCGCCTTCAGGGTTCCGTAGCCACCGAAAACCAATCTAGACCCGTTCCTACACCCTGCCGGAGGGGGGAATCATCTCCGGTGGCCATCTCCATCATCCCGGCGGCCACCACGATGAGGAGGGAGTAGTCCACCCTCGGGGCTGAGGGTTTGTACCAGTAGCTATGCGATAAATCTCTCTCTCTCTCTCATGATCTCTATCATGGGCTTTGTCAATATAGTCGGATCATATGATGTTTCTCCCCTCTATACTCTTGTAGTGATGAATTGAATCTTTACCCTTTAAAGTTTTGTCATGTTGGATTGAATGTTCAGATTTGAGAACTCATGATGTATGTCTTGTGGTATGAATACTTGAGGTGACAACGGGGTATCTTATTGATTCACTTGATATATGCTATGGCACTCAACTTGCGGATTCCCGCGATGATATTGGCGTAATCTACGCATAGGGGTTGATGCACGTTTTTATTATCTTTTCTCGGATAGAAACTTCGGGGTCTCTTTGTAGTTCTTTGTGTGGACTAAGTATTGTGAATATGAATATGCTTTGGTGTTATTATAGTACGAACTCTAGGATAGATCGAACGGAAAAAATAGCTTTGCGTTATTTTAGTACGAACTCTTGAATAGATCAAACAGAAAGAATAGCTTTGAGGTGGTTTCGTACCCTACAAACAATTCCTATCTTTTGTTCTCCGCTAATAGGAACTCGGGAGTGATTCTTCGTTGCACTTTGAGGGATAATCATATGATCCAACTATGTTAGCATTGTTGAGAGATTGCACTAGCGAAAGTACGGACCCTGGGCCTCCTTTTTAAGCATTGCAATACCGTTTTTGTGCCCGTTTACTATTTGCTACCTTGCTGTTTTTATTTATTCAGATTATAAAAATATATTTCTACCATCAATATTACACTTTTATCACCATCTCTTCGTCGAACTAGTGCACCTATACAATTTGCCATTGTATTGGGTGTGTTGGAGACACAAGAGATTTCTTGTAATTGGTTGCAGGGTTGCTTGAGAGAGACCATCTTCATCCTACACCTCCCACGGATTGATAAACCTTAGGTCATCCACTTGAGGGAAAATTGCTACTGCCTACAAAACTCTGCGCTTGGAGACCCAACAAGAGTCTACAAGAATAAAATTGCGTAGTAGACATCAAGCTCTTTTCTGGCGCCGTTGCCGGGGAGGTGAGTGCATGAAGGTATATCTTTAGATCTTGCAATTGGATCTTTTAGTTTCTTGTTTATCACTAGTTTGGTTTATAAAAAGAAAACTACATAAAAATGGAATTGAGGTTGCATCATATTATTGATCATCTTTATAATATCTTTCTTGAAAATGATGGTTCGGAAAATTGTGCTCAATTGTTAGAAGAAGAAGTCAATAAAATGTTTGGCAAAAATATTTGAATGATGAGCATGATTGCAATATTGCTTGTATGAATTCTTTGAATATCCATGATGCTAATGATATGCAAAGCCATGATCTTGGGGATGCTATATTTGATGAAGATGATAATTTTTAGTCCCCCAAGATTTGGTGTGCAAATTTGTTATAATGATTGTATGCCTCCTATTTATGATGATTATAATGATGAAAGTGGATTTGGAGAGGTCATGACTTTATTTAGTGATGAATCCACCATTTTGGATGAGGCTTCAATTGACTATGATAACAAAGTTGCTATCTATGATGATTATGGCGATGACATGTATGCTACAAAGAATAATGATAACCATGAAACTTGTCATCATGATTTTAATTTTCACTCTCATGATAGTTATTTTGTTGAGTTTGCTCCCACTACTATTGATGAGAAGAAATTTGCTTACGTGGAGAGTAACAAACTTTCTATGCTTATGCATCATGAAAAGAATGATTTATGTGACGGTTATATTGTTGAATTTCTTCATGATGCTACTGAAAATTATTATGAGGAAGGAACTTATGCTTGTAGGAATTGCAATACTATCAAGTTTCCTCTCTATGTGTTGAAAATCTTGAAGTTTTGCTTGTTTTGCCTTCCTATGCTAGTTGATTCTTGTTACAATAAATTGTTTGATCACAAAATCCCTATACATTGGAAGTTGGCTATACTTAAATGTGCTAGTCATATGCTTCATGATGCTCTCTTTGTGTTTCAATTCTTATCTTTTACGCGAGCATCATTGAAATCATCATGCCTAGCTAAAAGGCATTAAAGAAAAGCGCTTGTTGGGAGACAACCCAACACTTTTACTTACTGTTTTTGTGTGTTCACACGATTAGGCTACTGTAGTAATCATGTTTATTGTTTTTGTTGCAATAAAGTGCCAAGTAAAGCCTTTGGGATCATGTTGGGTGATAGTTGATTTGATCTTGCTGAAAAACAGAAACTTTTGCGCTCATGAAAATAATTATCATTGTTAACAGAAGAGTGCTTTTGAGTTTATTCTTTTTGAAGAAGTTTAATATACAAATTTCTGACGTGGAGCTAATTTTTTCATAATTTTTGGAGTAGCAGAAGTATGGTAGTTCTCCAGATCATTACAACCTGTTCTGTTTTTGACAGATTCTGTTTTCAATGCATAGTTTGCTTGTTTTCTAGTTTCTATGGCTTATTGCTCAATATAAATTGTAGAAATGATATGCAACAGTAGTAATTTTGTGAGAACAATTATGAATCTTGTCTTTGACAGTACCAAAAGTGGAATGGTTTGCTCTTTATCATACTAACCTATCTCACAAAGTTCCGTTAAGTTTTGTGTGACTGAAGTTTTCAAGTTTTGGATGAGATATCGATATGAGGAGAATAAGGAGTGACAAGAACCTAAGCTTGGGGATGACCAACGCACCCCAAGGTAATATTCAAGGAAGATCCAAGCAACTAAGCTTGGGGATGCCCCGGAAGGCATCCCCTCTTTCGTCTCCAACATTATCGGTAACCTCACTTGGAGCTATGTTTTCATTCGTCACATGATATGTGTTTTGCTTGGAGCGTCAATTTATTTTGTTAGGATTTGCTTGTTTTATTTAGAATAATGTTTTGCATCTTTTATTTCAATAAAAGTGGCATTGATAGCCTTTACTATGCTTATTTTACAAGTCTACATGTTGCTGTTTGAAAACAGAAAGTTTACCGCTGTTGCAAAAATTCCCTAGAAAAGTCAGAATATGATAAAATGTTGAAACTTTTTGCACAGTAAGCTCTGATAAATTTTCTATAGTGTGGTAGAATTTAATAATGTTTGGAGTTGAATAAGTATTGATACTCTTGCATTCTTTACAGACTGTACTGTTTTGGCAGATTGCTGTTATGTTTGCATATGTTTGCTTGTTTAATGATTCTATTTGAGGATAGGAGTATTAAATATTCAGAGGCATTTAGTATGCAATGTTGAATAATAATTTTATTGAGTTGCTACAGTAGAGAATGATAAGGTTTTTGCATTGGTTTATACTAACTTATGTCACGAGTTCTTGTTGAGTTTTGTGTGGATGAAGCTTTTGAGATTTAGGAAAACCGTGATATGAGAAGAATTAAGGAGATACAAAAGCTCAAGCTTAGGGATGCCCAAGGCAACCAAGATAATATTTAAATAAGTCTCAAGCATCTAAGCTTGGGGATGCCCCGGTCGGCATCCCACCTTTCTTCATCAACAATTATCGGTTAGTATCGGTTGAGCCTAAGTTTTTGCTTCCCCACATGAGTTGCTATCCTTGGAATGTCATTTTATTTTGTTTTGCTTGCTGTTTTAATAAAATACTTAGATCTAAAAGTTTTTAAATAAAATAGAGTCCTGAAATAGTTGCCAGGGAGGCTAGGTAAGCGACGCTCACATCTCGTCAACGAAGCTATTTTCTATGGAATTGCTCTAGCACTTCCCTTATATCTTTTTGAGCATGGTGTGCTTTAATATTTTTGAAGAAATTCTCTCTTACTTCATTTAAATTAATTTAAGAGAAATAAATATTATGCTCATGATCTTAACTTACATCTTTTCGGAGTAGCTTGTCATTTACTCTTGTGCTTCACTTATATCCTATGAGTAAATTGTTGAATAAATTGAATGTCATGAAGTTGAAATCATATCATGCCTAGTGGTAGCTTCACATTGGGTTTAGAAAGTGAAATCTTTTGAGGCTTGACAATCACAATATTGGTCATACAAGCAATTCACGAATAAATAGTATAAGGAAGAGAACTTTCACATGCAAATACACTATCATGGAAATCTTTTTGTGATTGTTAGCCCCCATCAAAATATTATATGCCAAAATTGTTGACGTTGGACAAGGAAGACAACGTAATGGTTTATGTTTGTTCATATTCACATAGAAGTTATATTTTCATAGATCCTTCGACATGTGGTGCTTGCCCCCCATCTTTGCTAGCCAAAAATTCCGCACCAATTAGAGATACTACTTGTGCATCCAAAAACCCTTAAACCCAAATCTTATTTTCAAGAGTCCACCATACCTACCTAAGGATTGAGCAAGATCCTTCAAGTAAGTTGTCATCGGTGCAATAAGGCAATAAAAATTGCTTCTAAAAGTGTGAGATCATTTAGTGTAAGAGAAAATTTAGTGTTGTAAGAACTTGTGATGGTAAAGAATAAAAGCGACAGACTGCATAATAAAGGTTGCCATCACAAGGGGCAATATAACGTGATGTTCTTTTGCACTAAGGGGTTGAGCATACAAACAAATAAGCTCATGGCAACCTCTCCTTCCCTCTGCGAAGGGCCAATCTTTTACTTTTCAGTATTTACTTTTATGCAAAGAGTCAAAGTTTTTCTCCCTATTCCTTTTTATTTTTCTCTTTTGGCAAGCATCATGTGGTGAGGAAAGATCTAGGCACATATGTCCAGTTGAATATGGGTAGCATGAGTTATTATTGTTGACATCACCCTTGAGCTGAATACGTTGGGAGGCGAAACTATAAGCCCCTATCTTTCTATGTGTCTGGTTGAAACATTTTGCTCGTGTGTATGCGGTGAGTGTTAGCAATCATAGAAGACTATATGATGGTTGAGTACGTGGAGCTCTTACTTAAACTCTGTTGAATAAGTTGAATTGCAATTGCTTGGTCACTAAGAACATAGGTTGTTGGGTTTCAAGAGAATTCATTGTTTGAACCTTAACATGTGAATTGGTTGCCATTATGACATGAGAAGTTTTATGAGAAATAATTGCTGTTATGATGCGAAGTGATTGAAATTATCATTGATCAAACTTATGCACTTTGCTAGCATTCACACTTCATAAATTATTTCTTTTATCATATACCTACTGGAGGACGAGTAGGATTTAAGCTTGGGGATGCTAATACGTCTCCAACATATCTATAATTTATGAAGTATTCATGCTATTTTATTATCATTCTCGGATGTTTTTCAATCATTTTATAGCAACTTTATATCATTTTTTGGGACAAACCTATTGACCCAGTGCCCAGTGCCAGTAGCTGTTTTTTGTTTTTTTACATCGTAGGAAATCAATATCAAACGGAGTCCAAACACTGCGAAACTCCATGGAGATTTTTTATGCGCCAGAAGACATCCATTGGGCCAAAGAAGCACCTGGGGGGTGCCCCGAGGGGGGCACAACCCACCAGGGCGCGCCCAGGTGGGTTGTGCCCACCTCGGTGGCCTCCCGCACCCCCTCTTTGCACTATAAATTCCCAATCCGAAATCCTTTGGGGTAGACCAAGATCAGAAGTTCAGCCGCCGCAGGGCTCCGTAGCCACCGAAAACCAATCTAGACCCGTTCCGGCACCCTGCCGGAGGGGGAATCATCTCCGGTGGCCATCTTCATCATCCCGTCGGCCACCATGATGAGGAGGGAGTAATCCACCCTCGGGGCTGAGGGTTTGTACCAGTAGCTATGTGATAAATCTCTCTCTCTCGTGATCTCTATCATGGGCTTTGTTAATATAGCCGGATCATATGATGTTTCTCCCCTCTATACTCTTGTTGTGATGAATTGAATCTTTACCCTTTAAAGTTTTGTCATGTTGGATTGAATGTTCAGATTTGAGAACACATGATGTATGTCTTGCGGTATGAATACTTGAGGTGACAATGGGGTATCTTATTGATTCACTTGATATATGTTATGGCACTCAACTTGCGGATTCCCGCAGTGATATTGGGGTAATCTATGCATAGGGGTTGATGCATGTTTTTATTATCTTTTCTCTGATAGAAACTTTGGGGTCTCTTTGTAGTTCTTTGTGTGGATTGAGTATTATGAATATGAATATGCTTTGGTGTTATTATAGTACGAACTCTAGGATAGATCGAACTGAAAAAATAGCTTTGCGTTATTTTAGTACAAACTCTTGAATAGATCGAACGGAAAGAATAGCTTTGAGGTGGTTTCGTACCCTACAAACAATTCCTATCTTTTGTTCTTCGCTAATAGGAACTTGGGAGTGATTCTTCGTTGCACTTTGAGGGATAATCATATGATCCAACTATGTTAGCATTGTTGAGAGATTGCACTAGCGAAAGTATAGACCCTAGGCCTCCTTTTTATGCATTGCAATACCGTTTTTGTGCCCGTTTACTATTTTCTACCTTGCTGCTTTTATTTATTCAGATTATAAAAATATATTTCTACCATCAATATTACACTTTTATCACCATCTCTTCGCCGAACTAGTGCACCTATACAATTTGCCATTGTATTGGGTGTGTTGGGGACACAAGAGATTTCTTGTATTTGGTTGCAGGGTTGCTTGAGAGAGACCATCTTCATCCTACACCTCCCACGGATTGATAAACCTTAGGTCATCCACTTGAGGGAAAATTGCTACTGTCCTACAAAATTCTGCGCTTGGAGGCCCTGCAAGAGTCTACAAGAATAAAGTTTCGTAGTAGACATCACATACCTCCGCCAGGTATGCCTCCATGTGTTCGTCCTTCGGCTCGTACACCTTGTTGGAGAAGTTCACCAGGAGCTAGGAGTCGCCCTTGATGGTGAGCCGCTTCATGCCCAAAGCGGCCGCGGCCTTGAGGCCGGCAATCAGGCCTTCGTACTCCGCGATGTTGTTGGAGACCTTCTCGCCGTGTTGGAAACATAGCTGCATGGCATAGTAGAGCTTGTCTTGGGTGGGCAAGATGAGCATGGCTCAAACCCCCGCGCCCTGACATGCGAAGGCTCCGTCAAAGTACATGACCCAGACGTCTGGTGCTTCGCTCCCTGGCGAGAGGGACCGGTCCTCGCCTGCTGCAGGCCCTGGAGCGTCTGTCCATTCTACCACGAAGTCGGCGAGCGCGGCGCCCTTGATGACCCTGGTGGTGCTGAACTCCAACTGAAATGCTTGTAGTTTGATGTTCCATTCGGCGACCCTTCCTGCAGCATTGGGGCTCCGTAGCACCCTCTCTAGCGGGTAAGCTGAGACAACCTTAATGGGGTGGCCTTGGAAGTAGTGGCGCAGCTTGCGCGACGCGACGAGGAGCGCGAGCAGCAGCTTCTATGGCATGGGGTAGCGTGCCCGCGCGTCAGGCATACCGTGCTAACAAAGTACACTGGGTGCTCGACGAGGGCGGAAGCGTTGGTGGAATCTGAGACCTCCTGAGCCTGGGGGGCCTTAGGGGCCCGGTCGCCCGTTGAGGCAACTGCGGCCTTAGGAGCGCCGTCTTGTGGAGCCTGGTCATCTGCTGGCGCCGTTGTGGCTTCAGGGGCACCGTCTTGGTGCTGCATCATCTCGGCCGAACACGCTGCATCGTGCGGTAGGCCCCTGGCCTGGCGCCCCTCCCGGACGGCCACCAGCGCAGCGCTGGCCGAGTGAGGCGTGGCGGCCAGGTAAACCACCAGGGGCTCGAGAGGGCGCAGCGCCACCATCACTGGTGGGCTGGTGAGGTATCTCTTGAGGTCTTGAAACACCGCGTCAGCCTCCGGAGTCCACTCAAACGGGCCCTTCTTTTTCATCAGCTTGAAGAACGGGCGGGCGCGCTCCCCCAACATGGAGATGAAGCGCCCCAGTGAAGTCACGCAGCCCGCCGGCTTTTGCATTTCCTTGAGAGTCTTTGGCGGGCTCATATCTTCTATTGCCTTGACCTTCTCTGGGTTCATCTCGATTCTCCTGTGTGACACGAGGAAACCCAGCAACTTACCGGAGGGGACTCCGAACACGCATTTCTCCGGGTTGAGCCGCAGGTCCACCTTGTGCAGGCTGGCAAATGTCTCCTCCAAATCCTGGATGAGGGTCCTTGCCTCCCGAGAATTCACCACGATGTCGTTGACGAAGGCCTCGGCATTCCTCCCGAGCTGCCGGCCTAGAGCGATGTGCATCAGCCGCAGGAAGGTCGCCCCAGTGTTACGCAGCCCGAACGGCATGCAGGTGTAGCAGTACACCCCACATGGGGTCAAGAAGGCCATCTTCTCGACGTCCTGTATCGCCATCTTGATCTGGTGGTAGCCCAAGAAGGCGTCTAGGAAACACACCTTGTGAATGACACCAGCTTCTTGTAGTTTGCGGGTCTCCTGGACGATGAAGGATTGCTTCTTTGTGGACTGCCGCCGCGCCTTCTGCTTCACTGGGCGCACGTTAGTGTTGGAAATATGCCCTAGAGGCAATAATAAAATGGTTATTATTATATTTCCTTGTTCATGATAATTGTCTATTGTTCATGCTATAATTGTATTAACTGGAAACCGTAATACATGTGTGAATACATAGACCACAACATGTCCCTAGTAAGCCTCTAATTGACTAGCTCGTTGATCAATAGATGGTCATGGTTTCCTGACCATGGACATTGGATGTCATTGATAACGGGATCACATCATTAGGAGAATGATGTGATGGACAAGACCCAATCCTAAGCATAGCACAAGATCGTGTAGTTCGTTTGCTAAGAGCTTTTCTAATGTCCAGTATCGTTTCCTTAGACCATGAGATTGTGCAACTCCCGGATACCGTAGGAATGCTTTGGGTGTACCAAACGTCACAACGTAACTGGGTGGCTATAAAGGTGCACTACAGGTATCTTTGAAAGTGTCTGTTGGGTTGGCACGAATCGAGACTGGGATTTGTCACTCCGTATGACGGAGAGGTATCTCTGGGCCCACTCGGTAATGCATCATCATAATGAGCTCAATGTGACTAAGTAGTTAGTCACGGGATCATGCATTACAGAACGAGTAAAGTGACTTGCCAGTAACGACATTGAACGAGGTATTGGGATACCGATGATCGAATCTCGGGCAAGTAACATACCGATAGACAAAGGGAATTGTATACGGGATTGATTGAATCCCCGACATCGTGGTTCATCCGATGAGATCATCGTGGAATATGTGGGAGCCAATATGGGTATCCAGATCCCGCTATTGGTTATTGACCGGAGAGGAGTCTCGATCATGTCTGCATGGTTCCCGAACCCGTAGGGTCTACACACTTAAGGTTCGGTGACGCTAGAGTTGTTATGGGAAATAGTATGTGGTTACCGAAGGTTGTTCGGAGTCCCGGATGAGATCCCAGACATCACGGGGAGTTCCGGAATGGTCCGGCGGTGAAGATCGATATATTGGACGAAGGGTATTGGAGTCCGGAAGTGTTCCGGGGGGTACCAGGCTATGGCCAGCATGACTGAAAGGTGTTTCGGGAGCCCCGGCAAGTGTTGGAGGGCCTCATGGGCCAAAGGGGAAGGGGCAAACCAGCCCACTAAGGGGTGGTGCGCCCCCCACACCCTTTCCCACGTTACTTGGGGAGGTGGGGCGCCTCCACCTGGCTTGGGAGGCAAGCCTCCACCTGCTTGGCTTGGGGGGCAAGTCTCCCTAGGATTTTCCCTAGGGAGATCCAATCTGCTTGGCCGCCGCCCCTAGGGGAAACCCTAGGGCGCCTTCCCCTCTCCCCTTGCCCCTATATATAGTGGAGGGGTGGGAGGGCAGCCGCACCTCTTCCCTGGCGCAGCCCTCCCTCCTCATACACCTCCTCCTCCTCCTCCGTAGTGCTTAGCGAAGCTCTGCCTGAGAACCACGAGCTCCATTGCCACCATGCCGTTGTGCTGCTGGAGTTCTCCCTCAACTTCTCCTCTACCCTTGCTGGATCAAGAAGGAGGAGACGTCCCCGGGCTGTGCGTGTGTTGAACGCGGAGGCGCCGTCCGTTCGGCGCTAGATCGGATCTTCCGCGATTTGAATCGCCGCGAGTACGACTCCATCAACCGCGTTCTTGTAACGCTTCCGCTTAGCGATCTTCAAGGGTATGAAGATGCACTCCCTCTCTCTCGTTGCTAGCATCTCCTAGATTTATGTTGGTGACACGTAGGAAAATTTTGAATTATTGCTACATTCCCCAACAGTGGCATCATGAGCTAGGTCTATGCGTAGATTCTATGCACGAGTAGAACACAAAGTAGTTGTGGGCGATGATTTGTTCAATTTGCTTGCCGTTACTAGTCTTATCTTGATTCGGCGGCATTGTGGGATGAAGCGGCCCGGACCGACCTTACACGTACACTTACGTGAGACAGGTTCCACCGACTGACATGCACTTGATGCATAAGGTGGCTAGCGGGTGTCTGTCTCTCCCACTTTAGTCGGATCGGATTCGATGAAGAGGGTCCTTATGAAGGGTAAATAGCAATTGGCATATCACCGTTGTGGCTTTTGCGTAGGTAAGAAACATTCTTGCTAGAAACCCATAGCAGCCACGTAAAACATGCAACAACAATTAGAGGACGTCTAACTTGTTTTTGCAGGGTATGCTATGTGATGTGATATGGCCAAAAGGATGTGATGAATTATATATGTGATGTATGAGATTGATCATGTTCTTGTAATAGGAATCACGACTTGCATGTCGTTGAGTATGACAACCGGCAGGAGCCATAGGAGTTGTCTTAATTTATTGTATGACCTGCGTGTCAATGAAAAACGCCATGTAATTACTTTACTTTATTGCTAACCGTTAGCCATAGTAGCAGAAGTAATAGTTGGCGAGACAACTTCATGAAGACACGATGATGGAGATCATGATGATGGAGATCATGGTGTCATGCCGGTGACGAAGGTGATCATGTCGCGCCTCGAAGATGGAGATCAAAAGGCGCAAGATGATATTGGCCATATCATGTCACTTTATGATTTGCATGTGATGTTTGTCATGTTTACATCTTATTTGCTTAGAACGACGGTAGCATAAATAAGATGATCCCTCACTAAAATTTCAAGAGACGTGTTCCCCCTAACTGTGCACCGTTGCGAAGGTTCGTTGTTTCGAAGCACCACGTGATGACCGGGTGTGATAGATTCTAACGTTCGCATACAACGGGTGTAAGCCAGATTTACACATGCGAAACACTTAGGTTGACTTGACGAGCCTAGCATGTACAGACATGGCCTCGGAACACAAGAGACCGAAAGGTCGAACATGAGTCGTATAGTAGATACGATCAACATGGAGATGTTCACCGATGATGACTAGTCCGTCTCACGTGATGATCGGACACGGCCTAGTTGACCCGGATCATGTATCACTTAGATGACTAGAGGGATCTCTATCTGAGTGGGAGTTCATTAAATAATTTGATTAGATGAACTTAATTATCATGAACATAGTCAAAAGGTCTTTGCAAATTATGTCATAGCTTACGCTTTAGTTCTACTAAGATATGTTCCTAGAGAAAATTTAGTTGAAAGTTGATAGTAGCAATTATGCGGACTGGGTCCGTAAACTGAGGATTGTCCTCATTGCTGCACAGAAGGCTTATGTCCTTAATGCACCGCTCGGTGTGCTGAACCTCGAGCGTCGTTTGTGGATATTGCGAACATCTGACATACACGTTTTGATGACTACGTGATAGTTCAATGCGTAATGTTAAACGGTTTAGAATTGAGGCACCGAAGACATTTTGAAACGTCACGGAACATATGAGATGTTCCAAGAGCTGAAATTGGGATTTTAGGCTCGTGCCCACGTCAAGAGGTGTGAGACCTCCGACAAGTTTCTTAAGCCTACAAACTAAGGGAGAAAAGCTCAATCGTTGAGAATGTGCTCAGATTGTCTGAGTACTACAATCGCTTGAAACGAGTGGGAGTTGTCTTCCAGATGAGATAGTGATGGTTCTCCAAAATCACTGCCAACAAGCTACTAGAGCTTCGTGATGAACTATAACATATCAGGGATAGATATGATGATCCTTGAGCTATTCGCGATGTTTGACACCGCGAAAGTAGAAATCAAGTAGGAGCATCAATTGTTGATGGTTAGTAAAACCACTAGTTTCAAGAAGGGCAAGGGCAAGAAAGGATACTTCATGAAACGGCAAATCAGTTGCTGCTCTAGTGAAGAAACCCAAGGTAGAACCCAAACCCGAGACTAAGTGCTTATGTAATGAGGGGAACGGTCACTGAAGCAGAACTACCCTAGATACTTGGTAGATGAGAAGGCTGGTAAGGTCGACAGAAGTATATTGGATATATATTATATTAATGTGTACTTTACTAGTACTCCTAGTAGCACCAGGGTATTCGATACCGGTTCGGTTGCTAAGTGTTGGTAACTCGAAATAAAAGCTGCGGAATAAACGGAGACTAGCTAAAGATGAGATGACGATATGTGTTGGAAGTGTTTCCAAGGTTGATGTGATCAAGCATCGCATGCTCCTTCTACCATCGAGATTGGTGTTAAAACTAAATAATTGTTATTTGGTTTTTGCGTTGAGCATATACATGATTGGATTATGTTTATCGCAATACGGTTATTCATTTAAGGAGAATAATGGTTACTCTTTTGAATAACACCTTCAATGGTCTTGCACCTAAAATGAATGGTTTATTGAATCTCGATCGTAGTGATACACATGTTCACGCCAAAAGATATAAGATAGTAATGATAGTACCACATACTTGTGGCACTGCTATTTGAGTCATATTGGTATATATGCATGAAGAAACTCCATGCAGATGGATCGTTTGGACTCACTTGATTTTGAATCACTTGAGACATGCAAATAATACCACATGGGCAAGATGACTAAAAGGCCTCGTTTTCAGTGAGATGGAACAAGAGAGCAACTTGTTGGAAGTAATACATTTGATGTGTGCAGTCCAATGAGTGCTGAGGCACGCAGTGGATATCGTTATGTTCTTACTTCACAGATGATTTGAGTAGATGCTGAGAATATTTACTTGATGATACACAAGTCTGAATTATTGAAAGGTTCAAGTAATTTCAGAGTGAAGTAGAAGATCGTCGTGACAAGAGGATAAGATGTCTATGATATGATCATAGAGATGAATATCTGAGTTAAGAGTTTGGCACACAATTAAGACATTGTGGAAATTGTTTCACAACTAATACCGCCTGGAACACCATAGTGCGATGGTGTGTCCGAACATCATAACTGCACCCTATTGGATATGGTGCATACCATGATGTCTCTTATCAAATTACCACTATCATTTATGGGTTAGGCATTAGAGACAACCGCATTCACTTTAAATAGGGCACCACGCAATTCCGTTGAGACGACACCGTACGAACTATGGTTTAGAGAAACCTAAGCTGTCGTTTGTTAAAAGTTTGGGGCTGTGACGCTTATGTGAAAAAGTTTCAGGCTGATAAGCTCGAACCCAAAACGGATAAATGCATCTTCATATGACACCCTAAACAGTTGGGTATACCTCCTGTCTCTGATCCGGAAGCAAAAGGGTTTGTTTCTAGAATCGGGTCCTTTCTCGAGGAAAAGTTTCTCTCGAAAGAATCAAGTGGGAGGATGGTGGAGACTTGATGAGGTTATTGAACCGTCACTTCAACTAGTGTGTAGCAGGGCACAAGAAGTTGTTCCTGTGGCACCTACACCAATTGAAGTGGAAGCTTATGATAGTGATCATGAAACTTCGGATCAAGTCACTACCAAACCTCGTAGGACGACAAGGATGTGTACTACTTCAGAGTGGTACGTAATCCTGTCTTGGAAGTCATGTTGTTAGACAACAATGAACCTACGAGCTATGCAGAAGCGATGGTGGGCCCAGATTCCGGCAAATGGCTCGAGGCCATAAAAATCCGAGAGAGGATCCATGTATAAAAACAAAGTATATACTTTGGAAGAACTACTTGATGGTCGTAAGGCTGTTGGGTGCAGATGGATTTTAAAAGGGAAGACAGACAATGATGGTAAGTATCACCATTAAGAAAGCTCGACTTGTCGTTAAGATATTTTCCGACAAGTTCAAGGAGTTGACTACGCTGAGACTTTCTCACTCGTAGCGATGCTAAGAGTCTGTTGAATTTATATTAGCAGTTACTGCATTATTTATGAAATCATGCAGTTAGGATGTCAAAACATTGTTTCCTCGACGGTTTTCTTGAGGAAAGGCTGTATGTGATACAACCAGAAGGTTTTGTCAATCCTGAAAGATGCTAACAAGTATGCAAAGCTCCAGCTATCCTTCTAAGGACTCGAGTAAGCATCTCGGAGTTGGAATGTACGCTTTGATGAGATGATCAAAGATTTTGGGTTTATACAAAGTTTATGAGAAACTTGTATTTCCAAAGAAGTGAGTGGGAGCACTATAGAATTTTTGATAAGTATATGTTGTTAACATATTGTTGATCAGAAATGATGTAGAATTTCTGGAAAGCATACAAGGTTATTTGAAAAGTGTTTTTCAATGGAAAACCTGGATTAAGCTACTTGAACATTGAGCATCAAGATCTATAAGGATAGATCAAAAATGCTTAATAGTACTTTCAAATGAATACATACCGTGACAAGTTTTTGAAGGAGTTCAAAATAGATCAGCAAAGAAGGAGTTCTTGGCTGTGTTACAAGGTGTGAGTATTGAGTAAGACTCAAGGCCTGACCATGGCACAAGAGAGAGAAAGGATGAAGGTCGTCCCCTATGCTTTAGACGTAGGCTCTACAGTATGCTATGTTGTGTACCGCACCTGAAGTGTGCCTTGCCATGAATTAGTCAAGGGGTACAAGTGCGATCCAGGAATGGATCACATGACAGCGGTCGAACTTATCCTTAGTAACTAGTGGACTAAGGAATTTTCTTGATTATGGAGGTGGAAAAAGAGTTCGTCGTAAAGGGTTACGTCGATGCAAACTTTGACACTAATCCAGATGACTCTGAGTAGTAAACCGGATTCGTATAGTAGAGCAGTTATTTGGAATAGCTCCAAGTAGCGCGTGGTAGCTTCATCTACAAGATGACATAGAGATTTGTAAAGCACACACGGATCTGAAAGGTTCAGACCCGTTGACTAATAACCTCTCTCGCAAGCGAGATATGGACAAACCCCATGGGTGTTGGATTCATTACAATCACATAGTGATGTGAACTAGATTATTGACTCTAGTGCAAGTGGGAGACTGTTGGAAATATGCCCTAGAGGCAATAATAAAATGGTTATTATTATATTTCCTTGTTCATGATAATTGTCTATTGTTCATGCTATAATTGTATTAACTGGAAACCGTAATACATGTGTGAATACATAGACCACAACATGTCCCTAGTAAGCCTCTAGTTGACTAGCTCGTTGATCAATAGATGGTTATGGTTTCCTGACCATGGACATTGGATGTCATTGATAACGGGATCACATCATTAGGAGAATGATGTGATGGACAAGACCCAATCCTAAGCATAGCACAAGATCGTGTAGTTCGTTTGCTAAGAGCTTTTCTAATGTCCAGTATCGTTTCCTTAGACCATGAGATTGTGCAACTCCCGGATACCGTAGGAATGCTTTGGGTGTACCAAACGTCACAACGTAACTGGGTGGCTATAAAGGTGCACTACAGGTATCTCCGAAAGTGTCTGTTGGGTTGGCACGAATCGAGACTGGGATTTGTCACTCCGTGTAAACGGAGAGGTATCTCTGGGCCCACTCGGTAGGACATCATCATAATGTGCACAGTGTGACCAAGGAGTTGATCACGGGATGATGTGAGTTACGGAACGAGTAAAGAGACTTGCCGGTAACGAGATTAAACAAGGTATAGGGATACCGACGATCGAATCTCGGGCAAGTAACATACCGATAGACAAAGGGAATTGTATACGGGATTGATTGAATCCCCGACATCGTGGTTCATCCGATGAGATCATCGTGGAACATGTGGGAGCCAATATGGGTATCCAGATCCCGCTATTGGTTATTGACCGGAGAGGTGTCTCGATCATGTCTGCATGGTTCCCGAACCCGTAGGGTCTACACACTTAAGGTTCAGTGACGCTAGAGTTGTTATAGGAAATAGTATGTGGTTACCGAAGGTTGTTTGGAGTCCCGGATGAGATCCCGGACATCCCGAGGAGTTCTGGAATGGTCCGGCGGTGAAGATCGATATATTGGACGAAGGGTATTGGAGTCCGGAAGTGTTCCGGGGGTACCAGGCTATGGCCAGCATGACCGAAAGGTGTTTCGGGAGCCCCGGCAAGTGTTGGAGGGCCTCATGGGCCAAAGGGGAAGGGGCAAACCAGCCCACTAAGGGTGGTGCGCCCCCCACACCCTTTCCCACATTACTTGGGGAGGTGGGGCGCCTCCACCTGGCTTGGGAGGCAAGCCTCCACCTGCTTGGCTTGGGGGGCAAGTCTCCCTAGGATTTTCCCTAGGGAGATCCAATCTGCTTGGCCGCCGCCCCTAGGGGAAACCCTAGGGCGCCTTCCCCTCTCCCCTTGCCCCTGTATATAGTGGAGGGGTGGGAGGGCAGCCGCACCTCTTCCCTGGCGCAGCCCTCCCTCCTGATACACCTCCTCCTCCTCCTCCGTAGTGCTTAGCGAAGCTCTGCCGGAGAACCACGAGCTCCATTGCCACCATGCCGTCGTGCTGCTGGAGTTCTCCCTCAACTTCCCCTCTCCCCTTGCTGGATCAAGGAGGAGGATACGTCCCCGGGCTGTACATGTGTTGAACGCGGAGGCGCCGTCCGTTCGGCGCTAGATCGGATCTTCCGCGATTTAAATCGCCGCGAGTACGACTCCATCAACCGCGTTCTTGTAACGCTTCCGCTTAGCGATCTTCAAGGGTATGAAGATGCACTCCCTCTCTCTCGTTGCTAGCATCTCCTAGATTGATCTTGGTGACACGTAGGAAAATTTTGAATTATTGCTACGTTCCCCAACAGTTAGGGCACACATTCAGGTGATGCTCGATCACCCCCCTTGGTACTGCAGCCAGGTGTTGGGGAACATAGTAATTTCAAAAAAATTCCTACGCACACGCAAGATCCATCTAGGTGATGCATAGAAACGAGCGGGAGAGTGTGTCTGCGGAAGCTTTTTATTAACGCAGTTGATGTAGTCGTACGTCTTCACGATCCGACCGATCCTAGCACCGAACGTACGGCACCTCCGTGTTCAGCACACATTCAGCTTGATGACGTCCCTCGTACTCTTGATCCAGTTGAGGCCGAGGGAGAGTTCCGTCAGCACGACGGCGTGGCGACGGTGATGATGAAGTTACCGGCGCAGGGCTTCGCCTAAGCACTACTACGACATGACCGAGGTGTGTAACTGTGAAGGGGGGCACCGCACTCGGCTAAGAGATTGTCTGTTATGCCTTTGGGGTGTCCCCTGCCCACGTATATAAAGGAGGGAGGAGGAGGCCGGCCCTAGAGGGGGCGCGCCAAGTGTGGGGAGTCCTACCAGGACTCCCAAGTCCTAGTAGGATTCCCCTTTTCCTTTCCGGAGTAGGAGAGAAGAAAGAATGAAAGAGAAAGCGAGTAGGAAAGGGGGGCGCGTGCCTCCTTCTCTTTGGCCTGCCTCCTCTATTCCCATATGGCCCAATAAGGCCCCATACTTCTCCCGGCGAATTCCCGTAACTCTCCGGTACTCCGAAAAATACTCGAATCACTCGGAACATTTCCGATGTCCGAATATAGCCTTCCAATATATCGATCTTTACCTCTCGAGCATTTCGAGACTCCTCATCATTTACTCGATCTCATCCGGGACTCCGAGCAAACTTCGGTCATCAAATCACATAACTCATAATAAAAATCGTCATCGAACGTTAAGCGTGCGGACCCTACGGGTTCGAGAACTATGTAGACATGACCGAGACACATCTCCGGTCAATAACCAATAGTGGAACCTGGATGCTCATATTGGCTCCTACATATTCTACGAATATCTTTATCGGTCAAACCGCCTAACAACATATGTTGTTTCCTTTGTCATCGGTATGTTACTTGCCCGAGATTTGATCGTCGGTATCATCATACCTAGTTCAATCTCGTTACCGGCAAGTCTCTTTACTCGTTCCGTAATGCATCATCCCGTAACTAACTCATTAGTCACATTGCTTGCAAGGCTTATAGTGATGTGCATTACCGAGAGGGCCCAGAGATACCTCTCCGACACACGGAGTGACAAATCCTAATCTCGATCTATGCCAACCCAACAAACACCTTCAGAGACACCTGTAGAGCATCTTTATAATCACCCAGTTACGTTGTGACGTTTGATAGCACACTAAGTGTTCGTCCGGTATTCGGGAGTTGCATAATCTCATAGTCATAGGAACATGTATAAGTCATGAAAAAAGCAATAGCAACAAACTAAATGATCAAGTGCTAAGCTAACGGAATGGGTCAACTCAATCACATCATTCTCTAATGGTGTGATCCCATTAATCAAATGACAACTCATGTCTATGGCTAGGAAACTTAAGCATCTTTGATTCAACGAGCTAGTCAAGTAGAGGCATACTAGTGACACTCTACTTGTCTATGTATTCACACATGTACTAAGTTTCCGGTTAATACAATTCTAGCATGAATAATAAACATTTATCATGAAATAAGGAAATAAATAAGAACTTTATTATTGCCTCTAGGGCATATTTCCTTCAGTCTCCCACTTGCACTAGAGTCAACAATCTAGTTCACATCACCATGCGATTTAACACCAATAGTTCACATCACCATGTGATTAACACCCATAGTTCACATCGCCATGTGACCAACACTCAAAGGGTTACTAGAGTCAGTAATCTAGTTCACATCGCAATGTGATTAACACCCAAAGAGTACTAAGGTGTGATCATGTTTTGCTTGTGAGAGAAGTTTAGCCAACGTGTCTGCCAAATTCAGATCCGTATGTATTTTGCAAATTTCTATGTCTACAATGCTCTGCACGGAGCTACTTTAGCTAATTGCTCCCACTTTCAATATGTATCTCGATTGTGACTTAGAATCATCCATATCGGTGTCAAAGCTTGCATCGACGTAACTCTTTACGACGAACTCTTTATCACCTCCATAACCGAGAAATATTTCCTTAGTCCTCTAAGGATATTTTTGACCGCTGTCCAGTGATCTACTCCTAGATCAAAATTGTACTCCCTTGCCAAACTCAGGGCAGGGTATACAATAGGTCTGGTACACAGCATGGCATACTTCATAGAACTATGACTGAGGCATAGGGAATGACTTTCATTCTCTCTCTATCTTCTGTCATGGTCAGGCTTTGAGTCTTACTCAACTTCACACCTTGCAACACATGCAAGAACTCTTTCTTTGACTGTTCCATTTTGAACTACTTCAAAAACTTGTCAAGGTATGTACTCATTGAAAAAACTTATCAAGCGTCTTGATCTATCTCTATAGATCTTGATGCTCAATATGTAAGCCGCTT
Organism: Aegilops tauschii subsp. strangulata; assembly: GCF_002575655.3. Taxonomy (NCBI): domain Eukaryota; kingdom Viridiplantae; phylum Streptophyta; class Magnoliopsida; order Poales; family Poaceae; genus Aegilops; species Aegilops tauschii. The sequence continues at coordinate 10,316,519 of NC_053039.3, forward strand.
CACCGAGGTCTTTGTTTAAAAAACTCCTTTCAAACACTCCTTTATGCTTTCCAGAAAATTCTACATCATTTCCGATCGACAATATGTCATTCACATATACTTATCAGAAAGGTTGTAGTGCTCCCACTCACTTTCTTGTAAATACAGGCTTCACCGCAAGTCTGTATAAAACTAGATGCTTTGATCAACTCATCAAAACGTATATTCCAACTCCGAGATGCTTGCACCAGTCCATAGATGGATTGCTGGAGCTTTGCACACTTTGTTAGCACCTTTAGGATTGAAAAAACCTTCTGGTTGCATCATATACAACTCTTCTTTGAGATATCCATTAAGGAATGCAGTTTTGACATCCATTTGCGAAATTTCATAAAATGCGGCAATTGCTAACATGATTCGGACAGACTCGAAGCATCGATACGAGTGAGAAAATCTCATCATAGTCAACCCCTTGAACTTTTCGAAAACCTTTTGCGACAATTCGATCTTTGTAGATAGTAACACTACTATCAGCGTCCGTCTTCCTTTTGAAGATCCATTTATTATCAATGGCTCACCGATCATCGGGCAAGTCAATCAAAGTCCATAATTTGTTCTCATACATGGATCCCATCTCAGATTTTATGGCCTCGCGGAATCTAGGCTCATCATCGCTTCCTCATAGTTCGTAGGTTCGTCATGGTCTAGTAACATGACTTCCAGAATAGGATTACTGTATCACTCTGGTGCGTAACGTACTCTGGTTGACCTACGAGGTTCGGTAGTAACTTGATCTGAAATTTCATGATCATCATCATTAACTTCCTCACTAATTCATGTAGGCATCACTGGAACTGATTTCACTAATGAGCTACTTTCCAATTCGAGCAAAGGTACAATTACCTCATCAAGTTCTACTTTCCTCCCACTCACTTCTTTCCAGAAAAACTTCTTCTCTAAAAAGAATCCATTCTTAGCAACAAATATCTTGCCTTCGGATCTGTGATAGAAGGTGTACCCAACATTTTCTTTTGGGTATCCTATGAAGATGCACTTCTGCGATTTGGGTTCGAGCTTATTAGGTCGAACCTTTTTCGCATAAGCATCGCAACCCCGAAATTTAAGAAACGACAGCTTAGGTTTCTTGCCAAACCACAGCTCATATGGTGTCGTCTCAACGGATTTAGATGATGCCCTATTTAACATGAGTGCAGCTGTCTCTAATGCATAACCCCAAAACGATAATGGTAAATCGGTAAGAGACATCATAGATCGCACCTTTTCTAATAAAGTACGGTTACGACGTTTGGACACACCATTATGTTGTGGTGTTCCAGGTGGCGTGAGTTTGCGAAACTATTCCACATTGTTTCAAATGAAGACCAAACTCGTAACTCAAATATTCATCTCCGCGATCAGATCGTAGAAACTTTATTTTCTTGTTACGATGATTTTCCACTTTACTCTAAAATTCTTTGAACTTTTCAAATGTTTCAGACTTATGTTTCATCAAGTAGATATACCCATATCTGCTCAAATCATCTCTGAAGGTCAGAAAATAACGATACCCGCCGCGAGCCTCAACACTCATCGGACCGCATACATCAGTATGTATTATTTCCAACAAGTCTGTTGCTCGCTCCATTGTTCTGGAGAACGGAGTCTTAGTCATCTTGCCCATGAGGCATGGTTTGCAAGCATCAAGTGATTCATAATCAAGTGATTCCAAAAGCCCATCAGCATGGAGTTTCTTCATGCGCTTTACACCAATATGACCTAAACGGCAGTGCCACAAATATGTTGCACTATCATTATGCATGTTTTGGCATCACTATTATGAATATGTGTATTATTACGATCGAGATTCAGTAAACCATTTACATTAGATGTATGACCATAGAAGGTTTTATTCATGTAATGAAACAGAACAACAATTATTCTCTCACTTAAATGAATAACCGTGTCACAATAAACATGATCAAATCATATTCATGCTCAACGCAAACACCAAATAACATTTATTTAGGTCCAACACCAATCCCGAAGGTATAGGGAGTGTGTGATGGTGATCTTATCAACCTTGGAATCACTTCCAACACACATCGTCACTTCGCCCTCAACTAGTTTCTGTTCATTTTGCAACTCCCGTTTCGAGTTACTACTCTTTAGTAACTGAACCGGTATCAAATACCGAGCGGTTGCTATAAACACTAGTAAAGTACACATCAATAACATGTATATCAAATATACCTTTGTTCACTTTGCCATCCTTCTTATCCGCCAAGTATCTAGGGCAGTTCCACTTCAGTGACCATTTCCTTTGCAGTAGAAGCACTTAGTTTCAGGCTTGGGTCTAGCTTTGGTCTTCTTCATGGGAGTGGCAACTTGCTTTCCATTCTTCTTGAAGTTCCCTTTCTTTCCCTTGCCCTTTTACTTGAAACTAGTGGTCTTGTCAACCATCAACACTTGATGTTTTTCTTGATTTCTACCTTCCCCGATTTCAGCATCGCGAAGAGCTCGGGGAATAGTTTTCGTCATCCCTTGCATATTATAGTTCATCACGAAGTTCCAGTAACTTGGTGATAGTAACTAGAGAACTCTGTCAATCACTATCTTATCTGGAAGATTAACTCCCACTTGATTCAAGCGATTGTAGTACTCAGACATTCTGAGCACATTCTTACTGGTTGAGCTATTCTCCTCCATATTGTAGGCAAAGTACTTGTCAGAGGTCTCATACCTCTCGACTCGGGCATGAGTCTGAAATACCAATTTCAGCTCTTGGAACATCTCATATGCTCCATGACATTTCAAAACATTTTTAAAGTCCCGGTTCTAAGCCGTAAAGCATGGTGCACTAAACTATCAAGTAGCCATCATACCGAGCTTTGCCAAACGTTCATAACGTCTGCATCTGCTCCTGCAATAGGTCCATCACCTAGCGGTGCATCAAGGACATAATTCTTTTGTGCAGCAATGAGGATAATCCTCAGATCACGGACCAAGTCCGCATCATTGCTACTATCATCTTTCAACTTAGTTTTCTCTAGGAGTATATCGTAAATAAAACGGGGAAGCTATGCGCGAGCTATTGATCTACAACATAGATAGGCAAATACTATCAGGACTAAGTTCATGATAAATTTAAGTTTAATTAATCATATTACTTAAGAACTCCCACTTAGATAGACATCCCTCGAGTCATCTAAATGATCACGTGATCCATATCAACTAAACCATGTCCGATCATCACGCGAGATGGAGTAGTTTTCAATGGTGAACATCACTATGTTGTCATATCTACTATATGATTCACGTTCGATCTTTCGATCCCAGTGTTCCAAGGCCATATCTGCATATGCTAGGCTCGTCAAGTTTAACCCGAGTATTCTGCGTGTGCAAAACTGGCTTGCACCCGTTGTATGTGAACGTAGAGCTTATCACACCCGATCATCACGTGGTGTCTCAGCACGAAGAACTGTCGCAATGGTGCATACTCAGGGCGAACACTTATACCTTGAAATTTTAGTAAGGGATCATCTTATAAAACTACCGCCGAACTAAGCAAAATAAGATGTATAAAAGATAAACATCACATGCAATCAAAATATGTGACATGATATGGCCATCATCATCTTGTGCCTTTGATCTCCATCTCCAAAGTACTGTCATGATCTCCATCGTCACCGGCATGACACCATGATCTCCATCATCTTGATCTCTATCAACGTGTCCTCACATGGTCGTCTCGCCAACTATTGCTTTTGCAACTATTGCTATCGCATAGCGATAAAGTAAAGCAATTATATGGTGCTTGCATCTTATGCAATAAAGAGACAACCAGAAGGCTACTGCCAATTGACGATAACTTTAACGAAACATGATCATCTCATACAACAATTTATATCTCATCATGTCTTGACCATATCACATCACAACATGCCCTGCAAAAACAAGTTAGACGTCCTCTACTTTGTTGTTGCAAGTTTTACGTGGCTGCTACGGGCTTAGCAAGAACCGTTCTTACCTACGCATAAAAAACACAACGATTTTCCTCAAGTGTGCTGTTTTAACCTTCAACAAGGACCGGGCGTATTCACACTCGATTCAACTAAAGTTGGAGAAACAGACAGTCACTAGCCACCTGTGTGCGAAGCACGTCGGTAGAACCAGTCTCGTGTAAGCGTACGCGTAATGTCGGTCTGAGCCGCTTCATCAAACAATACCGCTGAATCAAAGTATGACATGCTGGTAAGCAGTATGACTATTATCGCCCACAACTCTTTGTGTTCTACTCGTGCATACAACATCTACGCGTAGACCTGGCTTGGATGCCACTGTTGGGGAACGCAGTAATTTCAAAAAAATTCCTACGCACACGCAAGATCCATCTAGGTGATCCATAGCAAAAAGCAGGAGAGTGTGTCCACGTACCCTCGTAGACCGAAAGCGGAAGCGTTTTATCAACGCAGTTGATGTAGTCGTACGTCTTCACGATCCGACAGATCCTAGCACAGAACGTACGGCACCTCCGTGTTCAGCACACGTTCAGCTCGATGACGTCCCTCGTACTCTTGATCCAGTTGAGGCCGAGGGAGAGTTCCGTCAGCATGACGGCGTGGCGACAGTAATGATGAAGTTACCAGTGCAGGGCTTCGCCTAAGCACTATGATGATATGACCGAGGTGTGTAACTGTGGAGGGGGGCACCGCACACGGCTAAGAGATTGTCTGTTGTGCCTTTGGGGTGTCCCCTGCCCACGTATATAAAGGAGGGAGGAGGAGGAGACCGGCCCTAGAGGGGGCGCGCCAAGTGTGGGGAGTCCTACTAGGACTCCCAAGTCCTAGTAGGATTCCCCTTTTCCTTTTCGGAGTAGGAGAGAAGAAAGAGAGAAAGAGAGAGGGAGTAGGAAAGGGCAAGGGGGGCGCCGCCCCCTTTCCCCTAGTCCAATTTGGACCCATGGGGGGCGCACGCCTCTTTCCATTGGGCATGCCTCCTCTATTCCCGGATGGCCCAATAAGGCCTAATACTTCTCCCGGCGAATTCCCGTAACTCTCTAGTACTCCGAAAAATACCCGAATCACTCGGAACCTTTCCGATGTCCGAATATAGCCTTCCAATATATCAATCTTTACCTCTCGACCATTTCGAGCCTCCTCGTCATGTCCCCGATCTCATCCGGAACTCGGAACAAACTTCGGTCATCAAATCACATAACTCATAATACAAATCGTCATCGAACGTTAAGCGTGCGGACCCGACGGGTTCAAGAACTATGTAGACATGACCGAGACACCTCTGGAGCATCTTTATAATCACCTAGTTACGTTGTGACGTTTGATAGCACACTAAGTGTTCCTCCTGTATTCGGGAGTTGCATAATCTCATAGTCATAGGAACATGTATAAGTCATGAAGAAAGCAATAGCAACAAACTAAACGATCAAGTGCTAAGCTAACGGAATGGGTCAAGTCAATCACATCATTATCTAATGATGTGATCCCGTTAATCAAATGACAACTCATGTCTATGGCTAGGCAACTTAACCATCTTTGATTCAACGAGCTAGTCAAGTAGAGGCATACTAGTGACACTCTGTTTGTCTATGTATTCACACGTGTACTAAGTTTCCGGTTAATACAATTCTAGCATGAATAATAAACATATATCATGAAATAAGGAAATAGATAATAACTTTATTATTGCCTCTAGGGCATATTTCCTTCACTAGGTCCTTGGGTTCCCATGCGAACACCTCCTTGTCCGCGCACAGGAAATCGACCAGTGCCTTTTCTTGGTCCGGGGCGAGGTTGGCCCCTATAGTGAATGTGGCTCCCGATGCCCCATCTTGGTCGACCGGCACCTGCTTCGTCTCGGCCGGTGTTGGGAGAACAACTGCTTCTTTTTTGCGGGCGCAGCCCCCGGGGCTCCTTCCTCCACCGGCCGAGCAGCGGCCGCAGCCCTGAAGGTGAGCTTGAGGCCGCCAGTGCCTCCTTGGTGTCCCTGGCCACAGTGAGGACGCCGCTGCTTCCCGGCATCTTCATGAGGTTGTAGGCGGGGTGAGTTGCCGCCAGGAACTTGGCTAAGGCCGGGTACCCAAGGATTGCGTTGTACGGCAGGTTGATGCGGGCGATGTCGAAGTTGATGAGCTCGGCGCGGTAGTTGTCACGGGTGCAGAAGGTGACGGGGAGGCGGATGTCGGGTGGTAGGTGCGACATATGCCAACGGGTGGCTTATCATGGTGGGAGCCAGTAAGACGTCGCCGGTGCCTGGAAACGGGATGAGGCGAAGACATGCACGCCGGCGAATCTTACCCAGGTTCGGGGCTCTCCGTGGAGATAACACCCCTAGTCCTACTCTGCGGGGTCTCCGCATGATCACTAGATCAGAACGAGTAGCTACAAATGCTCCTTGAGCTGTTGGGTTCAAGGGAGAAGAAGAGCAAAGCTAGCTCTCACTTCTCTCTCTCTATATGGTATGTGTGTAACTCTAACGAGCCAGCCCTTTCCATGGGTGCCCCGGGGGGTTTATATAGGCCTACCCCCCGGGGGTACAATTGTAATCTGACTGGGCGCGGGTCGCAGTCGTCAGTGTCTGTGCTCGCCGGCTTCTCCGCCGGCCATTGGGGCCCGCCGACTGGTGGGTCCCGCCGGCTGCCAGCCTCTTGGTCAACAGGCCGACCCCACTGCCTGGGGGTCTTGTCGGCGGCTGGCTACTGTAGCCTCGCCCCTGATGACGGGGGCTTCGTCGAGGTAAGCGTGGCTACAGTGTGCCGCCTCGAGGGCTCTCACTGTAGCCTTACCTCCTCTTGTCTCCTTAACGTGGCACATGCTTCGAGGGAGGGGAGTAGCCGTCTTCTGGGGGCCGGCTACGCCCCTGGCCGAGTAGGGGAGACCGGGCCGCCCTCGTGCCTCTCTCTGGCTGAAGGGGCCCGCCGCCCGTGGGCCGTACTGGCGTCCGTTGTGGATGACGTTGAGGCCGGCATGGCTACAGGGCCGAGCCGAACGGGAGATGGCGGACCCGTACGGCGTCCTGTGGCCATGCCTGCTTCGGGATTCGGGGGTAGTGGGCCGCACTGTGGCCACACCCCGTCTTGTCACCATTATGTGGGCATAGTTTTGGTGGGTGCGGTCTTGGCCGGCTTCTTGGAGTCGGCGCTCTTCATGGCCGGCTCTGGGGAGTCGGCGCTCTTCAGGGCCGGCTCTGGGGCGTCGGCGCTCTTCAGGGCCGGCTTCCTGGAGTCGGTCATCTCGTAGTTGACTTGGGGGAGGTCGCCGAGGCTGGGTCGCCTTCTGAGAGTCGGCTTCTGGGGTAGCCGACCAGGGGAAGGCGGCCCAACGCTTTGAACGCTTGAAGGCTCAAATGGCCTGATAATTTCGAAGAGCCATGGGCAGTCGGTTAGGCTACCCGTGGCTATTTACTCCGACAGTAGTCCCCGAAGCTGATTGAGCTTCGAGGTTGGGTGGGAGTCGAGAAGCTCGGTCAGCTTCATATCTTGACGAGCCGGCAGCTGGGAGCCGGCTTCGGTTGGGTGCGCCGTCTCGGCGAAATTTTTTGGAGTCGCAGGGCGGGAGCCTGCCAGCGTGCGCACCGGACTGCGGGCCGGCCACTTGCCGCCTGCGAACCACGTGGCATCCCTTGGCTAAAAAGCCTGCCAGCCCACGCACGCGACGGGACGTCGCCACAGGTCGGGGGCCCGCCACGCCCACGCCCGGGCCCAGGCTCGGATTCTCTGCGGCCCGAAGCCGCCCGCATGTCTTCCTGCGGCAGTTTCGGCACGCTTTTAGGGCGTGATAATCACGAGGCGTGGGGGGAGTGGGTGCAGTTAATCCCACGTCTCACCCCACGCCTTGCCTCCCCGGCTTCACCGTGCGAAGCTATAAGTAGGGGGGAAGAGCGGAAGGCACTCGCACGCCCCTTCCCTTTCCGCCATCTTCTTCCTTCTGCCCTTTCTTGCAACAGCGCCTAGCCGCCACGCTGCTCCACCACTCGATCCTCCGCCGCCACGATCGTTCTCGCCAGCCCCACGCCATGATGCAGTATGGCGGGGATTGGGACGGCTCCAACGTCCATGAGGATCACATCGAGTTCCTCCGCAAGACGCGGCGGCTGCCCGGCGCGGACAAGGTGGAGGTCCGTCTTGCGCCGGCGAAGGAGATCATGCCGGAGCCGGAGGAAGGCGAGCGGGTAGTCTTCCGCTCGCACTTCTTGCGCGGCCTCGGCTTGCCCGTGAGTGCCTTCTTCCCCTCCTTTCTCGAGTTCTACCAACTCCAGCCGCACCACCTCACCCCGAACACTGTGGTGCCGCTGTCCGCCTTCGTCACCTTGTGCGAAGGCTACCTCGGCGTCCTCCCCACCCTCGAGCTCTGGGGGGAGTTCTTCCAGTCCAAGCTGGGCACGCGCATGCAGGGCATGCCGGCTCAGAGTGGCGCCTTCATCGCGATGCGGAGGGTGGCTGCCGACAACCCCTTCCCCGTCATCACACTGATCCAGTCGGTGAAGCTATGGCAAAAGTCATACTTCTACATGAAGAACGTCGCCCCGCAGGGCAACTACGTCAATCTGCCGGCTTACGTAGCCGGCCCACCGGCGGGCAGGCGGCCCCGGTGGTCCTATCGGGCCGTGACGCTAACGCCGGCTGGAGCCGCAGCTATCGCCCGACTGCGGGTGATGATCCAGTCGGAGGGCTTGTCGGGGCCCGACCTGCTGGCCGCCTTCATCACGCGCCGGGTGCTCCTGCTCCAGAGCCGCCCTCATCTGATCTGTCAGATGAGCGGCCAGCTCGATCTGAGACGGATGTGCACCAAAGACATGCCGCACGACGAGTTGGCCCATATGGTGAACTACCTTGCGAACTGCAAGCTCTCCGCAGAGTGGCAGTTCGGCAAGGAGCCATATTGCCGAGCTAATCCGCCGCCCACGGTATGTTCTCTTTTTCTCTTTTTCTTCTCTCAGTTTTATTGCCGAGTTCCTTTTGGCCGACTCTGACTAGTCGGCTTGTCTTCGACAGAGCCCTCTTCTTCGTCCTGCAGGCGGGTCGGACGCGGAGCGCCGATTCGTCCCCGACCGGATGGATCACGATCTGGAGGACCCCGACTTGGGGGCGGCCGCTATGGACGACAACACCGAAGCGGGCGGTGGCCAAGCCGGCGGCGAGGCAGGCGGCTCCGGGCTCGGAGTCAGCTTCGACGACTGGCCGGACGATGACGAGGCCGAAGTCGTCCCACGCCGCCAGCCGGCGCCTGGCAACGGCGTGGGTTCCTCCGCCGCGCCGTCTGCTCTGGGCGGCAGGCAAAAGCGTCGCGCCGCGCCGGGCTAGTTCGGCAGTCGGCCGAAGAAGCCCAGAGGCGGGGCAGCGGCTACCAGGCGGGAGGAGGCGGCCGCGAAGGCGGCCCGCTTCCTCAAGGCGGTGAAGCAGCCGCAGATGGTGTTGGCATAAGTATACACTCCTTTGTGTACTCTTTTTTTTCTCTGGTAGCTCCTGAGTCCTTGTCTTTTCTCCAAAAAACCAGGGCTCCATTGTCGCTCGAGTGGGCTGCTGCCGCCTCCGTCGTTGGGTCGCCGGGAGGATCTGGGAGCACTACTCGCCGCGTGGACCCCCGTGCCGATCTTCTGGCGGCGACGGAGCGGAACGCGCGAGAGGAGCGGGAGGCGCGGGAGGCAGAGGCATTGAGGGCGGCCGCCGCCAAGGCGGCGCAGGAGGAGGAGGCGGCGAAGGCGCGCGCGGACGCTGCGGCCAAGGCCCAAGCGGAGGCTGCGGCTGTGGCGATGGCAGAGGAGGCCTTGCTGGTCACCCCACTGCGCGTTGCGGCGCCTGGGGCCCCAGAGCCCTCGCCAGAAGAAGCCGGCAGTGACCGGCCGAGCTGGAGAGGGATGATGACGTTGTCTTCCTGGAGGGGGCGGCGGCACCGGCCCCGCCGACTGGGGCGGCTCAAGGCGGCCGGCCTGATCTGCCGCCTGCGCAGCCGGCCGGGGGCGAGCCGGCCGCGAGGACTGATCTGGCGGTCCGGTCGTCGTCACGCCGGCGCACGGGGAAGGCCGCCTCAGAGCCGCAGAAGGCTGCATCGGAACCGCAGCCGGCCGCGGGCTCCAGCTCGTCGGCCCAAGATATGGAGGCGGCCAGCGCCAGCTCGGGGTGGACGCCAGGCAGAGGGACGGCCGTGATGAATGTGGCCGCGCAGGACGTCCGGACCCGGCTCCACGCCTAGGCTACGGCGCTGAGGAGATACAACGACGAGTTCCTTGCGACGCGGGCGGCCATCCGGGTTAGTCTTCTTATCTTGCTTCTTTTTTATCTTGGTTTCTTCCGTGGGGGCGCGTCAGCGCACCCACTGGGTGTAGTCCCCGAGTTCCGAGTCGGCTGCTGAGCAGGCGGCTTGGAACTTCTTAGTGGATCTAGTTTTGCTATTCTTGTTCTTACTTCGCTCTTCTGCCTGTCTTGCAGGACTACAACAATCTTCGCGCGGCTGCCTTCAACTCCCAGGCTCGGGAGTTGACCCAGAAGACCGCCGACCTAGCTGAGAGCCGGGGTAAGTGCTTCGTCCTTTATCTCACGTGGGGGCGCGTCAGCGCACCCACTGGGTGTAGTCCCCGAGTTTCGGGCCGACTGCTGAGCAGTCGGGTCAGATCTTCCTTGACGACTCCTTCTTATTGTTTCTTCTTTCTCTGCCGTCCCTGCATCGGCCAGCGCCAGTCTAAGGGCGCAGCTGGGAGGGTCTCAGGCTGCCCTTCGTGCCAAGAGGCCGAGTTTGCCGCCTTGGTGCAGGAACGTGACCGCCTGGCCAAGAGGTTGGCCGACCAGGAAGAGAGCCACAAGGCGGCTCTGAAGGCGGTGCAGGACAGCGAAGCCGCCCTCCAGGCCGAGTATGAGACAGAGGCGGCTGGCTGGGCCGAAGAAAAACAGACGCTGATCAATGGCTATGGCCAGATCGAAGATTTGGTTGACGGTAAGCCGCCTACTTCTTCGTCCTTTCTTGCCGCCTGCCGCTTTTGGCTCGTTTTCTAACTTGGTGTTTTCTCTTCTTTCTCTTTCTTTCTTGCGCAGAGTACTTCCCTGGCTACTCTTCCGCCGCCAACCAGATCATCGAGGCCCGCCGCGAGGCACGGAGGCAGGCTGGCGCTGAGATTGGGCCAAATGCTAGCCGGTCGCTGGAGGAGCAGCTCTTGGCGATCCAGGCCCGCCTCCAGCCATCTCATCGACTGCTCCGCCGTCTTCAACGTGCTGGGGTACAGGTGCTGGCCGCCCTCTGGCCTGGCGAAGTGGTTCCCCGCACCCCCAGTCGGACGGCCGACTGGCTGGAGGTGGCGGTCGGCCGCTTTGAAGCCTGGAAGGCTTCGGCGGCTCGGTCCGGCGCCAGGCGGGCGCTGGAGTTCGTCAAGGCCTGGTATCCCGGCCTGAGTCTGGACCAGCTGGCTACCTAGCGGCAGCAGGCCGACACGGAGCTGGAGCCGGCGCGGCCGGCTATCATCCGGCGGGCTCCGGCAATCGCCGACTACACCGACACCAGCGCCTTCGCCCCTGAGGTAGATGACAACGGTGTTGCCCAGCCGGAGTACTGGTTCGGGCTGAACCCAGCAGACGGCGAAACCTCGGCGGAGGAGATCGAATCCAGCGACGAGGGTGAAGAAGAGGAGGAGGAAGGTGAAGACACCGGGCCGGATGGTGGGGCGGCCGGCCAGCCTCAGCCTGACCGCGCCTCCAGCAATATGTCGCGCGCGGGTGCCTCGCCTGCCACCGGTGGTGATCAGGCTGAGACCTGCCAGCCGGCCACTCCTTCAGCCGGCGACGCCGTCTCCACCGACCAACCCGGCTCCCACGTCGCACCTTTAGTCTAGTCTGCTATCTTTTATTTTCCTGTCTTGTCACTTTTGGAACAATATTCTGTTAAGTTTACACAATTCCACCCACTGGGGGTGTATACGAACTATGTCGATTGCCGGCCTGTTGGGGGCTTTATATGTATATATGACTATGCATGTGTTTGGCTTTTCCTTGTTCTTTGCTTTTCATCCTTCTGCTGTTTCCTTTGCCGCCCTCCCTCGGTTGCCGCCTCCCCAGACAAACAGTTGCTCTGCAATCTGTAGCTGGAGAAGTGCTTGGCCAATTGGGAGCGCAAGTACTCTAGCTTTGTTGGACTAAGAGTTTAGGAAGCCGGCCAGCCGGCTGTTCTGACAGCCGACAGGCGTGGTTGGAGGCCGTCTTTTCGCTATATAAGTTCATTAGTCCTTAGCCGTTTTTCGTGTAGGCATCCTTTCTGCCTTGGCTCTTGCTAGTCGGACAGTCGGTTCTTCGAGCTGCGACTTTCAACAAGAGAGGACTCGGGAGCCGGCACACTACTTGTCTGACTTCAGGTAGAACTTTAATATAGCTTAAGGCGGCCAGTCCCCGGGCCGACTAGTCGAACCCGGTGCCAGACAGGAAATCAAATGTAGTAATACATTCATGGATATGACACTCGTCACTCATAGATAAATAAAGGCAGTCCCCGAGTGCTCTTCGAGGAGCCTGTTGTTTCGTACTTAATACAAAAGGGTAGCATGGTACATACTGATTTCAACTGTAAAATCTTCTCAGGAGGTTCGCGTTCCATGGTCGCTCCGACTCCTTGCCGGAGTCGTCCCTCTTGCGTGCTCTTGGTTTTTGCGCGTCGATCAAGTAGTAGGAGTCGTTGCCTAGCGCCTTGCTGATGACGAAGGGGCCTTCCCAAGGGGCCGAGAGCTTGTGCTGGCCGGCTGTTCGCTGGATCAGCCGAAGCACAAGGTCGCCCTCTTGGAAGGATCTTGGCTTGACCTTGCGGTTGTGGTAACGGCGCAACCCCTGCTGGTACATGGTGGACCGGCTGAGTGCTAACAGCCGGCCTTCTTCTAGTAGGTCGACACCGTCTTCTCTTGCTTCCTTGGCCTCCGCCTCCGTGTACATGGTGACCCGAGGCGAGTCGAACTCGATGTCGGTTGGGATGACAGCCTCGGCACCATATACAAGGAAGAATGGAGTGAAGCCGGTTGACTTGTTGGGGGTAGTATGCAGACTCCAGAGGACAGCCGGCAGCTCATCGAGCCAGCAGCCGGCCGATCGCTCCAGTGGTACAACCAGTCGGGGCTTGATGCCGGAGAGGATGAGTCCATTTGCTCGCTCGACCTGGCCGTTTGACTGCGGGTGGGCAACGGACGCTAAGTCCAGTCGGATGCCCTGCATCGCGCAGAAACGTGCCAGTGCTCCTTTGGCAAAGTTTGTGCCGTTGTCGGTGATGATGCTATGCGGTACGCCGTATCGAGTAGTGATGTCGGTGATGAATGTCACGGCAGTCGGCCCGTTCAGCTTCTTGATTGGCTTTGCTTCGATCCACTTTGTGAACTTGTCCACGGCGACAAGTAGATGTGTCAAACCGCCACGGGCTGTCTTGAAAGGGCCCACCATGTCCAGTCCCCAGACGGCAAAGGGCCAGGTGAGGGGAATGGTCTTGAGTGCAGAAGCCGGCAGGTGTTGCTTGGAACTGAAGACTTGGCATCCTCTGCAGCTCTTGACTATCTCTTTGGGATCTTCCAAAGCAGTCGGCCAAAAGAAACCATGGCGAAAATCTTTGGCCACAAGTGATCTTGAGGCTGCGTGGTGGCCGCATTCGCCTTGATGGATATCCTTGAGGATTGCCACTCCTTTCTCTGGCTCGACACAGCGCTGGTAGACTCCAGTGACGTTGCGCTTGACAAGCTCTCTGTTGATTATTGCATATGCTCCGGCTCGTCGTTGCACTAGTCTTGCTGAGATCTCATCAGCCGGCAGCTCTCTGCTGACTAGGAATTTGAGGATGGGCTGGGCCCATGATGGAGCAGTGACTTCTTCTTCTGTTAGTGCGGCCACCATGACTCGGGTGGGTGGGTTGGGTGGCGTGGAATTGGGGTCGGCCACCGCTTCTTGTGTTGCTGCAGTCCCCGGGCCGACTGCTGCAGTCCCCGGGCCGGGTGCGACTACGGCGGTCGGCGGGCCAGTTGTCGAAGTCCCCGTGCCGTCTGCGGTGTTCCTCCAGTCGGATCCGGCTGCCTCGGGGGCAAGCGGTACGAAGATAGAGTCTGACTCTGGAGACGGCTTGATGGACGGCTTGAGGAGGCGCTGGAGGGAGACGCCGGTCGGTATAGACTGTCGGGTGGAGCCGACCCGTGCCAGGGCATCTGCTTGGTCGTTGTCGGCCCTTGGCACGTGAAGGAACTCGCACCCGTCGAAGTACCCACTGATCTGCTGGACGAGGAATCGATAGCTCGCCATGTTTGCGTCCTTGGCGTCCCAGTCGCCAGACGACTGCTGGACCACCAAGTCTGAGTCGCCATAACACAGGATCCGGTGTATGCCGAGCTCTTTGGCTAGCCGGAGCCCATGTATGAGTGCCTCGTACTCGGCCACGTTGTTGGAGGCGGCGAAGTGGATTTGCAGTGTGTATCTGAGTTTGTCGCCTTTGGGAGAGGTGAGGACGATGCCGGCTCCCAAGCCGGTGCGCATCTTGGACCCGTCGAAGTGCATCTGCCAATGGGTAGAGCCGGGAGCCGGCGATAAGTACTGGGTCTCGGCCCAGTCGACGAGGAAGTCGGCCAATGCTTGGGACTTGATGGCGGTGCGGGGCTGATAGAAAATTGTGTATGGTGCCAATGCAATGGCCCATTTAGCCACCCGGCCGGATGCATCCCGGCTGCCTATGATCTCGACGAGCGGGGCGGTGCACACGACCGTGATGGGATGCTCTTGGAAGTAGGGCTTCAGCTTCTTGGCGGCGAAGTACACCCCATAGCACATCTTCTGGTAGTGCGGGTAGTTTTGCTTTGAGCTGGATAGTACTTCGCTTAGATAATACACCGGCCTCTGGACTAGCTGGGCTCGGCCTTCTTCCGGGCGCTGGACCACGACAACTGTACTGACCACTCGGCTAGTCGCGGCAATGTAAAGGAGCATGGGCTCCTTCTCAGTCGGTGCCGCCAGGACAGGTGGAGTGGTCGGCATCTTCTTCAGCTCATGGAAGGCTTGGTCGGCTTGGTCATTCCACTCGAAGTGAGTGGACTTCTTCATGAGTCGGTACAGGGGGAGAGCCTTCTCTCCTAGCCTGCTGATAAAGCGGTTTAGGGAGGCCAAGCACCCGGTGAACTTCTGCACATCTCGCAATTTGGTGGGAATCTCCATCCTCTCGATGGCCTTGATCTTCACAGGGTTGCACTCAATGCCGCGTTCGGAGACCAGAAAGCCTAGCAGCTGGCCGGCTGGTACTCCGAACACGCATTTCTCGGGGTTGAGCTTGACTTGGAATCGGCGCAAGTTGGCGAATGTTTCTTTGAGGTCTTCCAGCAGGGTGTCGCGCTTCTCTGTCTTCACCACAATGTCGTCTACATAGACGTGGGCATTTCTGCCGAGTTGCTTGAGGAGGCATTTCTGCATGCAACGCTGAAAAGTGGCACCGGCATTCCTTAAGCCGAATGTCATAGTCAGGTAATAGAAACCTCCGAATGGTGTGATGAAGGCAGTCTTCAGGCGGTCTGCTGGGTCCAACTTGATTTGATGGTACCCTGAGTAGGCGTCCAAAAAGCTCAACAGCTCGCATCCGGCTGTGGAGTCTATCACTTGGTCAATCCGTGGCAAAGCAAACGGATCCTTGGGGCAGGCCTTGTTGAGGCTGGTGTAGTCCATACACATGCGCCACTTGTTGTTCTTCTTCAATACCAAGACTGGGTTGGCAAGCCACTCTGGAAAAAATACATCCATGATAAAGCCAGCGGCGAGGAGCCGGGCTATCTCTTCTCCTACGATTCTTCGCTTCTCTTCTGACAGTCGGCGAAGGGGTTGCTTGACCGGCTTCGCGCCGGCTCGGACGTGCAATTTGTACTCGGCGAAATCCTTCGGGACACCTGGCATGTCCTTAGGGGACCATGCGAAGACATCTCGATTCTCACGGAGGAAGTCGACGAGCTCGCCTTTCTATTTACTGTCCAAGTTTGCCCCAATGACGGCAAACCTTTCCGGGTTCTCTGGGTCCAGGGGTATCTTCTTCGTCTCCTTGGCCGGCTGGAAGGAGCCCTGCGCATCATAATCTTTGGTGTTGGGGGACAAAGCCGGCTGCTTGCCGGCCATGGCCACAACCCGCTCCAGCATCTTCTTCTCTTCCGCCACTACGAGGGACTCGGCCAGCCGGCTACTGGCCATGGCGCACTCGATGGACTTCTTGTAGTCACCGGCTACAGTGATGATCCCCTTCGAGCTCGGTATCTTCATCTTCAGGTAGGCGTAGTGGGGCACAGCCATGAACTTGGCCAGAGCAGGTCGGCCAAGCAAAGCATGGTAAGGGCTCTCCAGATCCACCACCTCAAACCAGATCGCTTCTCGGCGAAAATGATCCTTGTCTCCGAAGAGAACATCCATCTTGATCTTGCCGATCGGGGAGCAAGACAAGCCGGGGACGATACCATGGAACACGGTCCGGCTTGGCATGAGCTGCTTCGCCTTGATGTTCAGCTTCTCCATGGTATCGCGGTACAGTATATTGATACTGCTTCCGCCATCTATCAGGACGCGGGAGAATCGGGCAGCTCGCCTCTCCGTCGCGAGGGTGACATCCAGGACTAGTGCATAGGAGCCAGGGGATGGCATCACCTCTGGGTGGTCGGCCTGGCTCCAGTTGATGGGCTTCTCGGACCAGTGCATGAACTCGGGGGCGCTAGAGGCGACTGCGTTGACCGCTTGATGCTGACGGCGCCGACTACGCTTGTCTTCGACTTGGCTTGTGAAGACGACGTAGGCGGCGTGCTCTTCGGGGAACTCATCTTGAATGGCTCCGACTGCCGGCCGAGCCACCGGCTGCTGGGGGGCTGGAGGTGGCGAGCCGGTAGGCGGAGGCGGCACCAGCCCCTCGCCCTTGGAGATTCGCGTGAGCCAGTGGCATTTTCGGGTCGTGTGGTTGGACGGCTTCGCGCCGCTGTGGAACTTGCAGGGGCGTCGAGAGTCTGTTCGTAAGAGAAAGCCGGCTGCCAAGCCGGCCTGCCACCCTTCTTCTTGGGAGCGGGCCGTTCTTCGGGCTGCTCATCTTCAACTGTGGCCACCTGCCGGCTGGTGGAAGGCGGCATGGGGGCCTTGCGCTTGTGATCGTTCTGGTAGGGGCGCCGATTGGAGTCGCCTGCCGGCGTCTTAGGAGCCGGAGCGATCACCTTCCCAGAGGCGTCCACTCGAAGCTCGGTCTTCATCGAGGAGTCGGCCGTGGCGTACTTGTCCGCGATGATTAGCAGTTCGTCGAGGGTAGCCGGCTCGTCGCTGAGGAGTCGGTGTTTGAGGAGGGTGCCCTCTCGGCACCCGGCGGTGAAGTACTCGATGGCCTGAACCTCGTGCACCCCCTCGCAGGAGTTGCGAAGCTCGGCCCACCGTGTGAGGTAGTCGCGGGTCGACTCGTTTGGCCCTTGGACGCATAGGGACAGCTGGCGAGGCTTGGGAGGCCGCTTGTACGTGATGGTGAAGTTGCGGACGAAGACTTCCGTGAAGTCTAGCTAGCTGTTGATGCTGTAGGGCTTGAGGCTGTTGAGCCAGGTGCGCGCCGTGCCCTGTAGCATGAGGGGGACGTACTTCACGGCCACGCACCGATTGCCATTGGCTATGCTGACAGCAGTGGAGTAGTCGATGAGCCAATCTTCCGGCTTCACAGAGCCGTTGTACTTGGGCGTGTCTCTGGGGAGCGAGAACCCTTTGGGGAAGGGCTCGTCGCGGATGCGGGGGCCAAAGCATGGCGGGCCGACATCGTCTTCTTCTTCTAGCGCCAGGGATCGAGCTAGGCGGTCGATCCGATGGCGGGCGTCGTTCTCGCCGACTCCCTCGCGGCGGCCTAGTCGGTCACCAAGAGTCGGATGCGTGACAGGCGGCGGGGTGAGACGTCTCTCCCTTTGAGGCGGGGGAGGAGGCGGATTTCCTTGGCGCTCCACTGCTCGAGGGCGGCCCTCCGCGTCGCGCTCGATGGTGATGCGAGTCCGGTTGCGGCTAGCAGCCGGCTCCTTGTCTTTCCTCCCGCGGGCGCCGCTCGCAGTCGGCGATCGGGACGTCGCGGCGTGCTCCCAGTGCGGGGGATGACTATCAGCGTGAGCACCGGCTTCGTGCCGTTCTGCGGCCGCGTCGATCAGCTGCTAGATCCGCCTTGTCACGTAGGGGAGCTCATCGGCTCCCAGCCCATTTAGCTCTTCAGCAGCCGCCTGGGCGGCTCGTAGATTCTCGAGCGGGGTGGCGTAGACGGGGCGATATTCCCCCAGCATGCTGGCAATAGCCGCGTCACGCTTCTGGACGAAGCCGGCTCGGCTCGGCCCGCTAGGCGGCGGTGTACCGAAGGCGGCGCGGTCGACTTCGCGCTGGTGGGCCTCGGTGAGACGCCTCATGGAGGCTACCTTCTGGCCATCCGCGACGAGGGCGAGGCGGCGTGCCTCCAAGGTCTCGGTGTCGGCGTCGGCCGGGATGGGGACGGATAAGTCGTGCATCGCTGCTTGCCGGGCGTCGTGGGCGTTCTCGCCCGAGTTGGCGACGTGGCTGATGACCAGCACTTCGGTGACGGCGCTGCTGCCGCTGTCAGCTCGAGGAAGAGGGTCGTCGAAGACCACCACGTCGGAGGGGTAGGCGTCGAGCGATGCCGTGTCGGAATCGACAAGCATCGGGTCGGTAGAGCCGACCGACTCCAAGTCTGCGGCAGGCTCACTGGAGACGTGGAGTTGGTCAAGGAGGCTGACGAGGAGGCTCTCGGGGTAGTCCGTGCCTGCGTCGGACGCGGGCTCGTCGGAGATGCGAGCCTCGCCGAGCAGATCGGCGAGGCAGCTCGCTGCGCAGGCGTCGTCGACGCCTTGCAGCGCGTCGGGGCAAACGCCATCGGGCGCAGCAGGCTGGCTGCGCTTGCGGGGGAGGAAAAGGGTTCCCGTCCAGAACAGGTCTCCGGACGACGGTGCACCTGGCCCCACGGTGGGCGCCAAATGTCGGGTGGTAGGTGCGACATATGCCAACGGGTGGCTTATCATGGTGGGAGCCAGTAAGACGTCGCCGGTGCCTGGAAACAGGATGAGGCGATGACATGCACGCCGGCGAATCTTACCTAGGTTCGGGGCTCCCCGTGGAGATAACACCCCTAGTCCTGCTCTGCGGGGTCTCCGCATGATCACTAGATCAGAACGAGTAGCTACAAATGCTCCTTGAGCTGTTGGGTTCAAGGGAGAAGAAGAGCAAGGCTAGCTCTCACTTCTCTCTCTCTATATGGTATGTGTGTAACTCTAAGGAGCCAGCCCTTTGCATGGGTGCCCCGGGGGGTTTATATAGGCGTACCCCCGGGGGTACAATTGTAATCTGACTGGGCGCGGGTCCCAGTCGTCAGTGTCTGTGCTCGCCGGCTTCTCCGCCGGCCATTGGGGCCCACCGACTGGTGGGTCCGCCGGCTGCCAGCCTCTTGGTTGACAGGCCGACCCCACTGCCTGGGGGTCTTGTCGGCGGCTGGCTACTGTAGCCTCGCCCTGATGACGGGGGCTTCGTCGATGTAAGCATGGCTACAGTGTGCCGCCTCGAGGGCTCTCACTGTAGCCTTACCTCGTCTTGTCTCCTTAATGTGGCACATGCTTCGAGGGAGGGGAGTAGCCGGCTTCTGGGGGCCGGCTACGCCCCTGGCCGACTAGGGGAGGCCGGGCCGCCCTTGTGCCTCTCTCTGGCTGAAGGGGCTCACCACCCGTGGGCCGTACTGGCGTCTGTCGTGGATGACGTTGAGGCCAGCATAGCTACACGGCCGAGCCGAACGGGAGATGGCCGACCCGTACGACGTCCTGTGGCCATGCCTGCTTCGGGATTCGGGGGTAGTGGGCCGCACTGTGGCCACACCCCGTCTTGTCACCATTATGTGGGCGTAGTTTTGGTGGGTGCGGTCTTGGCCGGCTTCTTGGAGTCGGCGCTCTTCATGGCCGACTCTGGGGAGTCGGCGCTCTTCAGGGCTGGCTCTGGGGAGTCGGCGCTCTCTATGGCCGGCTTCCTGGAGTCGGTCATCTCGTAGTTGACTTGGGGGAGGTCGCCGAGGCTGGGTCGCCTTCTGAGAGTCGGCTTCTGGGGTAGCCGGCCGGGGGAAGGCGGCCCAACGCTTTGAACGCTTGAAGTCTCAAATGGCCTGATAATTTTTCGAAGAGCCATGGGCAGTCGGTTAGGCTACCCGTGGCTATTTACTCCGACAACGGACCTGCCCCAAGGGGCTGGTGGAGCCGTCGATGACCCCGGAGAATGGCTTGGTAGGGCGGAGCCGGCCATGTGACACGTGAAGCAAGCCGAAAGCTTCCACGGAGAGCACATTGAGCCCGGCCCCACCGTCGATGAGGGTCTTGCTTACCTCCACGTTGCAGATAGTGGGGGTGCAGAGCATCGGGAGCGAGCCCGCGCCCGCTGTGGTCACGGGATGGTCTCTTGAGTCGAAGGTGAGGTCGGCCTCTGGTGCCGCCCATCCCGGGGGAGCTCCATGTGGCACACGGGCGGCACCCACTTGGCGGAAGAATTGCTTGACGTGGCGGTCTGAGGGCGTCGCCTGAGAACCGCGGAGGAGGGCCGTGATGGCGTGGGGCGCCGGTGCCGCGAAGTGCACGACGAAGAGGCCACACAGCTCCTCCCAGGAGGCCACAGAAGACTCTCGCAGGTTGAGAAGCCAGGCGCGCGGTACACCAGTGAGGGCTATGGGAAACCAGTTGGCCATGACCTTGTCATCGCCGCCGGCCGCCCAAACGGCCTCCTCGTAGGCCTGGAGGAGACCTGTCGAATCCGCCTCGCCATCGTAGTGAGGCGGCATCTCCGGCCTGAACTTGTGCGGCCACTGCACCTGTCGCAAGGCGTGGGTGAAAACCCGGAGGCCCGTAGCGCCGCCGTACGCGCTCGTCGGTCCTGCCGGAGGAGCAGCGCTCGCCATGGGAGCTGGTCGACGGAGAAGCAAAGTAGACGGAGAGGCAGAGCTTCAACGCACACCTACCTGGCACGCCAAATGTCGGATTCAGGGTTCCACAGACCCTTGAGAGGTTCGAACTTTGGGGTGCGTGCGAAGAACTTTCTCTCCCCAGTCTGCCTACCCAACGATTCCACGGCCTAACTCGACGAACCCAAAGAACAAGAGACACGGCAGTTTATCCTGGTTCGGGCCACCTTGCGGTGTAATACTCTACTCCAGCTTTGTGGTGGATTGCCTCGGGGGGCTGAGGATGAACTAGTACAATGTGGGAACGGCCTCAGGAGGTGAGGTGTTCTTGAGCTCGATGAGCTGGTGGGTGAGAGGGTGATCTGAATGACCCGTCCCCTTCTATGGTGGTGGCTAAGTCCTATATATAGTGGCCTTGGTCCTCTTCTCAAATGTAGGCGGGAAGGGATCCCACAACGGCCATATTCGAACGGGGACAACTAGTACAAGCTATCCTGACAAAAGTAATCTTCGCCTGCAGAAGGCTCTGGTGGTGACGCCGTAGTGGGCTCCGCGATGAACTCCGTCCTGTCGTCCTAGCGGTCTTGGTCTCGTTGCACTGATATGGAAACCTTTAGTTGATTCCTCGGGACCCTGCGCCTGTGCTTGCCTCCTTAGCACCAAAGAGGAAACTGGTACAGTGCGCCCGCAGGCACCCGCCTGGCCTTGGTCGTCATGGCTCACGTCATATGAACCTCGCGAGGTGCGCCTTGCATTGATATCTCCGCTCTGCGGGAGCCAGCCTAGTGAGGCCGCCCCCCGGGGAGGTCTTGGTGCCGTCCGCCTCGCGAGGCTTGGCCCCTCGCGAGGGTCTTGGGTTATTGTTGCTGAAGGTGGGCCGTACCGGGCCGTCGATGGAGCCACACGATGGGCCGCAGGCAGGCAAGTCTGGGTACCCCGTTCCCAGGACACCGACAGAACGGTCAAAAGTGCTTTATTTCCTCTAGTAATCAACAATATGAGTGTGTCCTAGTGGTGAGCGCATGTGTGCATTTACATTTGTTTCGGAGTTCGAATCCCACAACTCCCTATTAAATGTGAACTATTTTCTTGGCGGTTTGCTTTTTCTGCTGGTTTGCTGGGTCGGCCCATGTGGTGGGGCGCGTGGGACAGGATGTGTTGGAGTAGAGCCCAAAAACTTAGAAATTCATTTTGGAGCTCCGGCTACCTGGAACTAGTTTTTTTTTTCAAAAAAATCAAAACAAATGTTTCAATATTTCAAAAAAAATTGAGAGAAAATCCACAGTGTCATATGGTTGTATACTACATACTCACGTATTTTCATGATGAAAAAAATGGCATGAGAGTTACACAAAAAGACAAATCAAAGACATTGAAAACAGCGAATAGCATCTACACTGTTCACTATATACAACCAACTATTTTCACTTTTTTGTTGGCTCACGAATCAATGTATATTCTCATAAAAATTTACACATGTGTAGTATACATCCATATGTCAATGTGGTTTTAGAATTTTTTGAAACTTTGAAATGTTATTTTTGAATGTTTCAAAAAAAGGACTCCATATAGCCCGAGCACCAAAACGTCGCACTCCAAAAAACTGCATCTTGTAAGTTGAAGACGAGGAGGAAACTCAACCCACCTTGAGCTTCAACAGGTCCGCCAAAGCTTCTTCTATTCTGAACATCATATGTATCCCTCTAAACATTATGAAACGAAAAGCTTTACACCCCTCACAAAAAAGAGTTCGCCGTGCTCGATGACACGTTGGATTTCAGACTAGATGGTGTATAACTGATTGCTATGATCAAGCGTGATGCCATCGAAGATGTGAAGTTGAGTGATCCACATCCCCTCTCAATAACCTCATTAACTCTCTCTTTCAACAGCCTCTAGCCTCTGTTATTATCCAAACTGACATTATTCACCAAGATTCCCCGGATATATTATGCTGGGATCTAACCCCTAATGATACTTGTTCTTCCAAGTCGACTTATAAATTGTGTTTGCAGGATATTCATGCAAATCCAAGAAATACTCCTTCCCAAGTTTCTTTGCAGGTCAAAAATCTTCTCAAGTTGATTTGGAAGCAAAAGTTGCTGATCCCGAGAGTTCAAACGTTCGCTTGGAGACTCCTTCGGAAAGCTCTTCCCACAGGTTTGAGGGTGGGCGCTTTTCAACCTAGGGTGTTCCATATTTCCAGGAAATTTAATGGAATTGCTCAAAATGTCGCTCATCAGATTCTTAGATCAAATGGAGAACCTGACATATGTTGTTTTGCTTCAGCTCACAGGAACATGATTTGTCCGGTAGTTTCTCTCCTCTCCAATTTCCAGTTCGAGGGCTTTGTAATCCATGATGTACGTTGCTATTGAGCTGAGCTGAATGGAAAGTTTGGCGCTTCGTGCGCCATTTGTTGTTCAAAAAAAACATCCCCTCTCAATGCATGTTGACCCACCAATTCTTCCTTTTAAAGATTATAAAGATGTCTCGTGTAATGTCCTTGGGGTGTTGCTCGTTGTCCGTCGAAGAGGAGTGCCAAAAGTCAGTTTGCTTGCCACCCCCAATGACGATCTACTACTAATGGAGCAGTTGGTACTCTCGCTTCCGGGTTTTTTTTCGTCCCACCTCCCATGGTTTTTTTGGTACCTCCTCCCACCTTCGCTGGTTTTTTTCTTAGTTTTTTTCGTCCCCTCCCCCCACTTCATCAGTTTATTTTCGCGTCACCCTCTCACACAACCAAAGAAATCTGAACAGATCAGAACTTTCCATACTGGCGCAAGTTATTTAGTAATGTAGAATCAATCACGAACAATCTCTAAAGATCAAATCTAAATTAATTAACCTTACCTTAAATCACTCAATCACATTAATTAGTAAACAAATAATTGATTTTCAGAAAAATCGTCAATCACATTAACCTTACCTTAACTCACGGATGGTAATCAATCTCCAAACAAAGGAAACAATACATCGAGGGAGCAGTAAATAAACTCCCTTTCTTATAACATGTATATGATCTTCCCTTCCCTCTCCATTGTCGAGCATTCTTGATTCTCGAGGCCGATGCTTGGGCTGCGTCACTAGGTCGCGACGGTGCCGGAGGACGAGGACAACGAGGCCGGGTGCCGCGGCACCACGTTGGCCACGGTCGGTGAAGGGGGCGAAGAAGGGCGGCTTCCCTGGCCCTGGCCGTGGCCCTGGGAGTTGGTGCGGTGGAAGCGGCACTTGAAGGACCCGGCGTGGGTGGCCGGCGCGCAAACGCACTTGGAAGCGGGCCCATGGCCCGTGCCGGACGGCGCCGACGCCGACCCGGGCAACCTCCTCCGCGTATTCTTGGAGCTGTGGCTGGCCGATTTACATGAAATTAATTCCCTCAGTTGTGGTGGCAAATATAATACACATAATCCATATTATTATGCACTAGCGTGTGTGTGAAATAAATGGATTATGGTCCCGTAACCAATAAGATGGATATGTGTGTGTGCTAGAGAGAGAGAGAGGGAGAGGGGGAGAGAGAGTGAGGAAGAGGGAGGGAGAGAGTGTGTGTGTGAGGATTTGATGGTAAAAAAGGTCGCCAATGTCACTTGATATGTATGAGAATATTAATATTGAACTCTTAAAGTTAATGTGGCCCCGTTGCAACGCACGAGCGTTCTTCTAGTTCTAGTGGCTTCACAGTTCATATTAGACTTACGGATTATTTTTACAGGAACTAACGGACCAACCCTTCTCCCCTCACTAAGGGCATGTGCAACAGTCTAGGCGGGTCATGTCTATACCCTCTCTTCGTGTCAGATTACAGATGCACACAACCCGACAAAAAAGGAGGGGGAAGAAAAAAAAGATCCTGCTACGGTGATCAAAACCGTTTAGTTGCAACACAAACCACTGCGAAGGCAGCACCCGGGGTTCAAATTCTCCAAAAGTGACGCCTCCAAGAAGGAAACAGTGCACAAGCGCCGTCGCCACCCGATCATAGATCTCAGGTTTTCATCCTGGAGAATGTCCGCTCTCAAGACAATGCCTTCAACAAGGTCATTGTCAGGCACAACCACTTAAGGCCAGACCTTGGATTTTCACCATGGAACATAAGACTATGTACACCTCCTATGCTGCCGCCCCCGCTTGCCGATGTCGCTTCTACAAGTCAGGAAACACCAAGCAAAGTCCTCATCGCCTCGAGGACTCAGTTCGCTGGTACTAGACCTCAAACCTCAGCCGCCATGACATTCTCCGCCGCTATCTGCACCATGGAAATCTAAACACCGACATGTCCCATGATGGCAACACACAGCGAAGCTTCGCGTCACTCCCTCTTGAAGCCGCATGGCCAAAAAACGGGTTCACACGACCGAATCCCATCACATCCATCAATGTACAGGCATCAGGCGCCAAATGGAGATCGCCGGCGGAGCCTTCTGGAACTTCTCACCGGCCAGATCAATGAGGACAGGCATCAAGTAGAACACCATCATGACGCGAGAAGAACACTATGACCACCTCCTTTATTAGGCAGATCGGCAGGCCCCCACGCCGCCGCCCGCTAGTTCCTGGTCAGCAGTCTGGAGAACTCAGCGGGCACCGCCACCACCACATGCATCACGCGGAGATGATGGGCTGGTCCGCACCGACCCAGGCGCCATGCCACCCACGTGGCCACAGCGATCGCCGAAGAAGTCCGGGGCCGCCGCCCCGGTGTCCAACTCCGGCGGACGACCCGCACCGTCCAGGGCCGCCACGAAACTCCAGCGAGAGATCATGCCACGCGAGAAGGAAGAGGCCCGGACGTTTCCAGTTCCGCTTGGGATGAGAGCCCGCCACCGCCGTCAGCCAGACGGCCTTTGACCGGCGGCATCCTTCGGCGGCAGTGGGGGGAGCAGGGGCAGAGGAGAGGGAGGTGGCGGCTCTAGGGATCCGCCCGAGCCACCCCACGTGGGAGCGACGCGGGTGTCACGCCCACACGATGTATGTAATGGAAGGAAAGAAAAAAGAATATGACCAACCATCTTCTCAATGCTAGCTAGTTTTTTTTGCGGGGAATGCTAGCTAGTGTTGCATGTAAAGCCTCCATGGCAATAAAATGGCGCAGGTTAACAAGCTTGTTGCCTTTCGGCAAATCTGTACTAGCTCCCCAATCATTTATGGGTCTTTTACATCTATATCCCTAACTCGAATCCACTACTCACATTTGCCCCTAATTCGCAAGCCTGCTCAAAAATACCCCTCCGTCGTCATGTTCCCTTATAGAATTGCCCTTCCGTCCCGTTTCCATCCAGTCAAGGCTGTTTGACTGGTAAGCGACCGTTTCTTTGACATTTTTGTCCCTCCGTCCATACACCTGGGCCCAGGTCACCAGTTCACTCTCTCTCCCTCTCATTCTCTCGCCCGAGCCGCACGCTCTCTCTTTCTCCCCCAAATCGCCTCCCGCCGTAACCCTAACCCTAGCTCGCTCGATCCAACTCGCAAGGCTCGATCTCCCGATGGCGGCCACGGTGGAGCTTGGGATTTGACTCTACGCCCCACTATACTACGGCGTGAAAGAGACACGCGCAATAGGATGGATGGGGACAGCAGTTGCGGCGGTAGCGGCGGCGGCGGCAAACGAGGGAGCACACCGCAGCCACAGAAGCATGCTTCGGCGGGGTAAGTTTCTCTTCTAACCTGGCGGAGTCTCATGCCATTTGTAGTTCGATTTGGGATTTGTTGACCTAGTTCATAGTGCACATGGCGCTGGGATCTGTCTCTGTTTTCCATGGTCATCGTAGGATCGACCCCGATAGAGCAGTTGGGATGGAATGTAGAATGGAAACCACACTTCTAGCTAGTGCTGGCACAAAAGCAACCAATACAAGATTCTCTTTTCCTTTTGTTGCTGACAATCAATGGACTTTTAATCAGTTTAGATCTGCCCTATGTGCTCAATATCCATGGGGTCTATATGATGCAGTGGAATTCAGGTACTGGGACATTGACAAAACAACTTGGGTCCCTGTCCAGTGTGATGATGAGCTTGGTATCATGTTTGCAATACATGATTCTTTCCCTGCTAAACTAGAAATCAGTGTCATACAAAGGAAGAGAGGAGAGCCAGAGAGGAGAGGAACAAGATCTCAGTCTAGGTCTAGAGATAAAGGTAGGACCAGCCAATCAAGGGGCAGGAAAACAACAACTCATAGTAGAGGCAGCATCAGTTCCATGCAGGCACCAGGAATACCTACTGTAGAAGTTCCTAAGAATGCAGGTCCCTCTCATAGTAGAGATTCGGTTGACCCCTATACTGAAGAGGGACTACCAGATGATTGGCCAAGTGATGATGAGGATGAAAAGTTGTTTCCATAGTTTGTAACAAGGAAGAAGGGCAAGGAGAAAGATGATGAGGGGGAAGATTATGTTCCACCCCCTGAAGGCATGTTTGCTGAGGCAAGTGAAGATGAGAAGGAGGAGGACAGGGACATGGGATACTCTGAAACATCTGATGAGGAAAGACCAGATGTGCAATACAATAGAGATGATCCTTCTTTGGCACAGGGAACAATATTTTCCAGTGCTTTAGACTGTAGAAATGCTCTTGCAACCTTCTCAATAAAGACTCAAAGTGAATTTGTGATAGACAAGAGTGACAGTACTAGGTTGACAGTACATTGTGCTTATAAGAGGTGTCAATAGAGGATGCATGCCTCCTTAATGAGACATAGCACACCGTTTCAGGTATCAAATATAGCAACTAACATTGCATTTGTAGTTAGCAGCATTGATACTATATTTTGTTTGTTTGTTGCAGCACATAGGTTCTAACATGTGTCTGAACTTTCATGAATGCAGGTTAAGGTGAACAAAACTTCTCATACATGTCCGAGTGTGAACAGCAGAAAAAGATTGAAGTCAGCTAAGAGTAGATGGGTTGCTGATGCTGTGAAGACCTGGGTTTTAGAGGATTCAGAAGTGGGACCAACAGAATTGCAGAAAAATTTGAAGAAGAAGTATGGCCTGGCAGTTCCATATATGAGAGTATCCTATGGGAACCAAATGGCACTTGACAATATCTATGGTAAGTGGGTTGACTCTTTCCAGTTATTGTATACCTTCAAGGCAGAAGTGGAGAAAGCATCTCCTGGCAGTGTAGTTACCATAGATAAACACACCATGCAGTACAAACTAAATGGGAAGAGTAGACAGAAAGAGTGCTTTAGAAGAGTATTTGTTTCTTTCAAAGCATGTTGGCAAGGTTTTTTGAATGGATGTAGGCCTTATCTTGCAGTAGATGTGACTGCATTAAATGGCAGATTTAGAGGGCAACTAGTTAGTGCATGTGCTGTGGATGCTTGTAATTGGATCTTCCCAGTTGCATATGGAGTTCTAGAGGGTGAAAATATAGAGAGTTGGACTTGGTTTTTTCAGAACTTAAGAGAGCTTATAGGACACCCAACAGGTCTTGTTATCCACACTGATGCATGCAAAGGCCTGGAGACTGCAGTGGAAGATGTGATCCCAGGTGTGGAGCACAGAGAATGCATGAGGCATTTGGCTCCAAATTTCACAAAAAAGTTTAGAGGAAAATTCTTTGATGAAAATTTATGGCCCTGCTCATTGACATACAGCATAAAGAAACATAACTACCATCTTAGGCAGTTGCACAGTAAGGCTGGTGTGAAGGAGTACTTAGAGGAGCATCATAGCAAGCTATGGGCAAGGTCACTGTTCAATGAAGTATGTAAAGTAGATTATGTTAATAACAATCTAGCTGAGTCCTTTAATTCAAAGATTAAAAAAATGGAATGGTGTACACATTGTGGACTTGCTAGACAAAATAAGACAGTTCATTGGCCACATCGTAATCCCCAAAGTCATGAAAATGCTTCATGCAAAATCTAAGGACCGTGATATGGAGATAGTGAAGAGAAGCACATATGAGGCAGAGATCGCAGCAGTTGACAAGGAAAAGAGAGAGTGGAGATATCCAATAAATTTGTCCACTGGGACTTGCAGTTGTAGAAAGTGGCAGTTAACTGGACAGCCTTGCATACATGCTTTGTATTTTATTACTTCAATGAGAGGCCCAGTAAGTGAGATTGATCAGTATGTACATGAGTACTTTTCTGTTGCTAGATTCAATGCTACTTATGCTGAAAATTTGCCTGCAATGGAGGGCAAACAACAGTGGGATGTGGTGGACCCTGGGTTTAAATTGTCCGCTCCATTGCAAAACAGGGCCCCTGGTAGACCTAGGAAGACAATAAATAGGTTCAAAATCTGAGGGAAAAGGACTTGGAAGAAGGAGAAAGAAATGTGGCAGGTGTGGAAGGCTTGGCCATCGTGGCACTCATTGTAAGGAATCGATTGACCCAGCTTTTGGGGAAGAAGAGCACTGGGGGGGCTGAAAATGCAACAGATGATCATTTAGATGCTGAAAATGCTATTGAGGTTGAAACACATGCTGAAAATGCTACAGAGGTTGAACCTGATGCTGAAAATGCTCCAGATGTTGAACCTGATGTTGCAATTGCTACAGATGCACCAACAGTGTCATCTGCTATAAGGTGCAAATGCTACAGATGTTCTCATTTCAAATTTTGCTTCATTTGATGTTCTCAATTCCTTTTTTGCTTCATTTAATGTTCTCATTTCAATTGTAGCCCAAGGAAGAACTACAAAAAGGCAGCTGATAGAGGGATGTCACCAGCCAAGAAGAGGCTCAAGTTTGCACCAGATCCTACAGTAGGATCTGTAACTGGAAGCAACCAGCTAAGCAAAGAAGTGAGCAAAACTGTCACCACAAGGAGGAGTTCAAGGCTCTTAACTAACCCTGCTTGCAACATCAGGAGCAAGAAGATGAAAGACCTGTGACTGGAATCATTTACTGCTGTTTTTGTTGTTTAACACCTATTTGTGAACTTGTTAGCTGCTATCTTAAGTGTGTGATGCTGAAATTATGAACTTATGTAATGGTGAACTTGTGAGCTTCTATCTTGAATGTGCAATGCTCCTTTTGTGCAATGATGAATTTATGCTATTTTTTGAGCTGCTAGTTTCAAATATTATGTGAGCTGCTATCTTGTGCGATGCTACTTTCAAATATTTTTGTGAGCTCCTATTTTGTCACAACAGATCATTTGTTCAAATATTTCAATCTATGCTATTTCAGTCATTGATCAGAGCAAGATTCTTGAGTCATTTCCAAATAGCAACAGCACAACATTCCCAAATCACAACATTGTTCTGTGATAATACATACCCAAACTAAGCTCCATCACAGCATACACTACAAAGAGAAATCCATTTAGTATGGATTATTAGACCACCCAGAAACAAATGTGGCCACAATGCTAATACCAAGACCTATGATAAATCCCCATGATTGCATAAGCTCGTTCCTCTTCTTCATCTTCAGCTTCAGTTTCTTGTTCTTCTCGGTTAGATACATCACCCTCCTCCCTAAAACATGAGATTTTAGCCAGCTCTTCGCCAATCCTGCATGAAGCTCCTCAAATGCACGAGCAACACGTTTGGTCGGTGGCGGGTCAATCCATACAACCCACTCACATTCATCAGGTAGCTGCAAAATCAATGATCGAATTAAAAGCCAAACACTTACATCAAGAGGGCAACCGAGAAACCTTCTGTCGGAGCTTGCTCCTCGCCAGGCGACGCGACGAGCAGGAATAAGCCCGTAGCCAGGGCACCGCTGCGTCGAGCGAACCTAAAGGCCACAGAATGTCAGATCAGGGATGTAAAACTCCGATTGAAACTGAACTATCCCGACACCATCAACCTAACAACAGCAAAAAACCCCAAATTGATGAACCCTAATTCCGCAATATGCCCATATCTCCCCCAAATTGACACTGAAACTTACATTGGCCGCCACCGACGAGCTCGTAGAAGCCATCCCCGCCGTGCCCGATGTACACATCGCTCACCACGCCGTGCCTGACCTGCCCCTCTCTCTCCGACCGTGGAAACGCCCAATCCAGTACGTGCTCAAAAATGCCCCTGTCGTCGCAAGGAAGAAGAAAGAGGGGAGAGAGAGTGAACCGGTTAGTTGGGCCCAGATGTACGAAAGGAGGGGCAAAAATGTCAAAGAAACGGCATGTTAGCGGTCAAACAGCCTTGACTAGACGGAAATGGCTCGAAGGGGCATTTCTATAAGGGCACATCACGGCGGAGGGGCATTTTGAGCAGGCTTTGGAATTAGGGGTATATCTGATTTGATGGGGATCGTTGCAGAAATTAAAATTTTCTACGCATCACCAAGATCAATCTATGGAGAGACTAGCAACGAGAGAGAGGGGAGTGCATCTTCATACCCTTGAAGATCGCGATGCGGAAGCGTTACAAGAACGCGGATGAAGGAGTCGTACTCGTAGCGATTCAGATCGCGGTTGATTCCGATGTAAGCGCCGAGCAACGGCGCCTCCGCATTCAACACACGTGCAGCCCGGTGACGTCTCCCATGCCTTGATCCAGCAAGGAGAGAGGGAGAGGTTGGGGAAGACAACTCCAGCAGCAACACGACGGCGTGGTGGTGTTGGAGCAGCGTGGTACTTCAGCAGGGCTTCGCCAAGCACCGCAGAAGGAGGAGGAGGTGTTGGAGAGGGGGAGGGCTGCGCCTTGGATGTGGTGTAGCTGCCCTCCCTCCTCCCCTCTATTTATAGGGTCAAGGGGGAAGGGGGCCGGCCCCTCTATATGATATCTAGAGGGGGCGGCGGCCAAGGGGAGGGGCTTGCCCCCCAAGCCAAGGGGGCGCCCCCCTTAGGGTTTCCCCCAAGCCCTAGGCGCATGGGCCCTAGGGGGGATGGCGCCCAGCCCACTTAGGGGCTGGTTCCCTTCCACATACAGCCCATAGGGCCCTCTGGGGCAGGTGGACCCTCCCGGTGGACCCCCGGAACCCCTTCGGTGGTCCCGGTACAATACCGGCAAACCCCCGAATACTTCCGGTGGCCCTATGATGACTTCCCGTATATAAATCTTCACCTCCGGACCATTCCGGAACTCCTCGTGACGTCCGGGATCTCATCCGGGACTCCGAACAACATTCGGTAACCACATACAAACTTTCCCTATAACCCTAGCGTCATCGAACCTTAAGTGTGTAGACCCTACGGGTTCGGGAATCATGCAGACATGACCGAGACATCTCTCCGGCCAATAACCAACAGCGGGATCTGGATACCCATGTTGGCTCCCACATGTTCCATGGTGATCTCATCGGATAAACCACGATGTCAAGGATTCAAGCAATCCCGTATACAATTCCCTTTGTCAATCGGTACGTTACTTGCCCGAGATTCGATCGTTAGTATCCCAATACCTCGTTCAATCTCGTTACCGGCAATCCCGTGACCAACTACTTAGTAACATTGAGCTCATTATGATGATGCATTACCGAGTGGGCCCAGAGATACCTCTCCGTCATACGGAGTGACAAATCCCAGTCTCGATTCGTGCCAATCCAACAGACACTTTCGGAGATACCTGTAGTGCACCTTTATAGCCACCCAGTTACGTTGTGACGTTTTGTACACCCAAAGCATTCCTATGGTATCCGGGAGTTACACAATCTCATGGTCTAAGGAAATGATACTTGACATCAGAAAAGCTTTAGCAAACGAACTACATGATCTTTGTGCTATGCTTAGGATTGGGTCTTGTCCATCACATCATTCTCCTAATGATGTGATCCCGTTATCAATGACATCCAATGTCCATAGTCAGGAAACCATGACCATCTGTTGATCAACGAGCTAGTCAACTAGAGGCTCACTAGGGACATGTTGTGGTCTATGTATTCACACATGTATTACGGTTTCCGGTCAATACAATTATAGCATGAACAATAGACAATTATCATGAACAAGGAAATATAATAATAACCATTTTATTATTGCCTCTAGGGCATATTTCCAACAGTCTCCCACTTGCACTAGAGTCAATAATCTAGTTACATTGTGATGAATCGAACACCCATAGAGTTTTGGTGTTGATCATGTTTTGCTCGCGGAAGAGGTTTAGTCAACGGATTTGCGACATTCAGATCTGTATGCACTTTACAAATATCTATGTCTCCATATTGAACATTTTCACGAATGGAGTTGAAGCGACGCTTGATGTGCTTGGTCTTCTTGTGAAACCTGGGCTCCTTGGCAAGGGCAATAGCTCCAGTGTTGTCACAGAAGAGAGTCATCGGGCCGTGCATTGGGAATAACTCCTAGGTCGGTAATGAACTCCTTCATCCAGATTGCTTCATGCGCTGCCTCCGAGGCTGCCATGTACTTCGCTTCACATGTAGATCCCGCC
This sequence comes from Aegilops tauschii subsp. strangulata, assembly GCF_002575655.3. NCBI lineage: Eukaryota > Viridiplantae > Streptophyta > Magnoliopsida > Poales > Poaceae > Aegilops > Aegilops tauschii. Next base: position 10,349,716 of record NC_053039.3, read on the forward strand.
ACGACGCTTTGCTTACAACTGCACCAGCTGACTGCCCCACCATTCAAAATATACACGTATCCGGTTTGTGACTTGGAGTCATCCAGATCTGTGTCGAAGCTAGCATCGACGTAACCCTTTACAACGAGCTCTTCATCACCTCCATAAACGAGAAACATATCCTTGGTCCTTTTCAGGTACTTCAGGATATTCTTGACCGATGTCCAGTGTTCCATGCCGGGATTGTTGGGGAACGTAGTAATTTCAAAAAAATTCCTACGCACACACAGGATCATGGTGATGCATAGCAACGAGAGGGGAGAGTGTGTCCACGTACCCTCGTAGACCGAAAGCGGAAGCGTTATGACAATGCGGTTGATGTAGTCGTACGTCTTCACGATCCGACCGATCCAGCAGAGCTTCACGGGAGAGTTCCGTCAGCACGACGGCGTGATGACGGTGATGATGTTGCTACCGACGCAGGGCTTCGCCTAAGCACCGCTACGATATGACCGAGGTGGAATATGGTGGAGGCGGGCACCGCACACGGCTGGAATAGATCAATAGATCAACTTGTGTGTCTAGAGGTGCCCCCTGCCCCCGTATATAAAGGAAGGAGGAGGGGAGGCCGGCCAGCCCCTAGGGTGCGCCAGAAGTGTGGAGTCCTACTAGGACTCCCTAGTCCTAGTAGGATTCCTCCTCCCACATGGAATAGGAAAAAGGGAAGGGAGAAGGAGAAGGAAGGAAGGGGGTGCCCCCCTTCCCTAGTCCAATTCAGACCAGACCATGGGGAGGGGTGCGGCCACCTTTTGAGGCCTTTCTCTCCTTTCCTGTATGGCCCATTAAGGCCCAATACGAATTCCCGTAACTCTCCGGTACTCCAAAAAATACCCGAATCACTCGGAACCTTTCCGATGTCCGAATATAGTCGTCCAATATATCAACCATTTCGAGACTCCTCATCATGTCCCTGATCTCATCCGGGATTCCAAACTACCTTTGGTACGTCAAATCACATAACTCATAATACAAATCGTCACCGAACGTTAAGCGTGCGGACCCTACGGGTTCGAGAACTATGTAGACATGACCGAGACACATCTCCGGTCAATAACCAATAGCGGAACCTGGATGCTCATATTGGCTCCTACATATTCTACGAAGATCTTTATCGGTCAAACCGCATAACAGCATACATTGTTCCTTTTGTCATCGGTATGTTACTTGCCCGAGATTCGATCGTCGGTATCTCAATACCTAGTTCAATCTCGTTACTAGCAAGTCTCTTTACTCGTTCCGTAATACATCATCCCGCAACTAACTCATTAGTTACAATGCTTGCAAGGCTTAAAGTGATGTGCATTACTGAGTGGGCCCAGAGATACCTCTCCGACAATCGGAGTGACAAATCCTAATCTCGAAATACGCCAACCCAACAAGTACCTTCGGAGACACCTGTAGAGCACCTTTATAATCACCCAGTTACGTTGTGACGTTTGGTAGCACACAAAGTGTTCCTCCGGTAAACAGGAGTTGCATAATCTCATAGTCATAGGAACATGTATAAGTCATGAAGAAAGCAATAGCAGAATACTAAACGATAAAGTGCTAAGCTAATGGAATGGGTCAAGTCAATCACATCATTCTCCTAATGATGTGATCCCGTTAATCAAATGACAACTCATGTCTATGGCTAGGAAACATAACCATCTTTGATCAACGAGCTAGTCAAGTAGAGGCATACTAGTGACACTATGTTTGTCTATGTATTCACACATGTATCATGTTTCCGGTTAATACAATTCTAGCATGAATAATAAACATTTATCATGAAATAAGGAAATAAATAATAACTTTATTATTCCCTCTAGGGCATATTTCTTTCAGTCTCCCACTTGCACTAGAGTCAATAATCTAGCTCACATCGCCATGTCATTTAACGACAATAGTTCACATCACCATGTGATTAACACCCATAGTTCACATCGTTATGTGACCAACACTCAAAACGTTTACTAGAGTCAGTAATCTAGTTTACACAGTAATGATCCTAATACCCATGGAGCCTTGGTGTTGATGATGTTTTGCTCGTGGAAGAGGCTTAGTCAATGGGTCTGCAACATTCAGATCCCTATGTATCTTGCATATCTCTATGTCTCCCACCTGGACTTGATCCCGGATGGAGTTGAAGCGTCTCTTGATGTGCTTGGTTCTCTTGTGAAATCTGGATTCCTTTGCTAAGGCAATTGCACCAGTATTGTCACAAAAGATTTTCATTGGACCCGATGCACTAGGTATGACACCTAGATCGGATATGAACTCCTTCATTCGCTGCTTCCGAAGCAGCTATGTACTCCGCTTCACATGTAGATCCCGCCACGACGCTTTGTTTAGAACTGCTCCAACTGACAGCTCCACCGCTCAATATAAACACGTATCCGGTTTGCGATTTAGAATCGTCCGGATCAGTGTCAAAGCTTGCATCAACGTAACCATTTACGATGAGCTCTTTGTCACTTCCATAAATGAGAAACATATCCTTAGTCCTTTTCAGGTATTTCAGGATGTTCTTGACCGCTGTCCAGTGATCCACTCCTGGATTACTTTGGTACCTCCCTGCTAAACTAATAGCAAGGCACACATCAGGTCTGGTACACAGCATTGCATACATGATAGAGCCTATGGCTGAAGCATAGGGAACATCTTTCATCTTCTCTCTATCTTCTGCAGTGGTCGGGCATTGAGTCTTACTCAACTTCACACCTTGTAACACAGGCAAGAACCCTTTCTTTGCTTGATCCATTTTGAACTTATTCAAAACTTTGTCAAGGTATGTACTTTGTGAAAGTCCAATTAAGCGTCTTGATCTATCTCTGTAGATCTTAATGCCCAATATATAAGCAGCTTCACCGAGGTCCTTCATTGAAAAACTCTTGTTCAAATATCCCTTTATGCTATCCAGAAATTCTATATCATTTCCAATTAACAATATGTCATCCACATATAATCTCAGAAATGCTACAGAGCTCCCACTCACTTTCTTGTAAATACAGGCTTCTCCAAAAGTCTGTATAAAACCGTATGCTTTGATCACACTATCAAAACGTTTATTCCAACTCTGAGATGCTTGCACCAGTCCATAGATGGATCACTGGAGCTTGCACACTTTGTTAGCACCTTTAGGATTGACAAAACCTTCTGGTTGCATCATATACAACTCTTCTTTAATAAATCCATTAAGGAATGCAGTTTTGACATCCATTTGCCAGATTTCATAAAATGTGGCAATTGCTAACATGATTCGGACAGACTTAAGCATCGATACGAGTGAGAAAATCTCATCGTATTCAAGACCTTGAACTTGTCGAAAACTTTTTTTCGACAATTCGAGCTTTGTAGATAGTAACACTACTATCAGCGTCCGTCTTCCTCTTGTAGATCCATTTATTTTCTATGGCTTGCCGATCATCGGGCAAGTCCACCAAAGTCCACACTTTGTTCTGATATATGGATCCCATCTCAGATTTCATGGCCTTCAAGCCATTTCGCGGAATCTGGGCTCATCATCGCTTCCTCATAGTTCGTAGGTTCATCATGGTCTAGTAACATGACTTCGGAATAGGATTACCGTACCACTCTGGTGCGGATCTTAATCTGGAAGATCTACAAAGTTCGGTAGTAACTTGATCTGAAGCTTCATGATCATCATCATAAGATTCCTCACTAATTGGTGTAGGAATCACTAGAACTTATTTCTGTGATAAACTACTTTCCAATTCAGGAGAAGGTACAATTACCTTTATCAAGCTCTACTTTCCTCCCACTCACTTCTTTCGAGAGAAACTCCTTCTCTAGAAAGGATCCATCTTAGCAACGAATATCTTGCCTTCGGATCTGTGATAGAAGGTGTACCCAACAGTTTCCTTTGGGTATTCTATGAAGACGCACTTCTCCGATTTAGGTCCGAGCTTATCAGGTTGAAACTTTTTCACATAAGCATCGCAGACCCAAACTTTAAGAAACGACAACTTTGGTTTCTTGCCAAACCACAGTTCATAAGGCGTCGTCTCAACGGATTTTGATGGTGCCCTATTTAAAGTGAATGCAGCTGTCTTTAATGCATAACCCCAAAATGATAGTGGTAAATCGGTAAGATACATCATAGATCGCACCATATCCAATAAAGTGCGGTTACGACGTTCGGACACACCATTACGCTGTGGTGTTCCATGTGGCGTGAGCTGTGAAACTATTCCACATTGTTTTAAATGAAGGCCAAACTCGTAACTCAAATATTCCCCTCCACGATCAGATTGTAGAAACTTTATTTTCTTGTTACGATGATTCTCCACTTCACTCTGATATTCTTTGAACTTTTCAAATGTTTCGGACTTGAACTTCATTAAGTAGATATACTCATATCTGCTCAAATCATCTTTGAAGATCAGAAAATAACGATACCCGCCACGAGCATCAACACTCATTGGATCGCATACATCGGTATGTATTATTTCCAACAAGTCAGTAGCTCGTTCCATTGTTTCGGAGAATGGAGTTTTAGTCATCTTGCCCAAAAGGCACGGTTTGCAAGCATCAAATGATTCATAACCAAGTGATTCCAAAAGTCCATCAACATGGAGTTTCTTCATGCGCTTTACACCAATATGACCTAAACGGCAGTGCCACAAATAATTTGCACTATCATTATTAACTTTGCATCTTTTGGCTTCAATATTATGAATATCTGTATCACTATGATTGAGATCCAACAAACTATTTTCATCGGGTGTATGACCATCGAAGGTTTTATTCATGTAAGCAGAACAACAATTATTCTCTGACTTTAAATGAATAACCGTATTGCAATAAACATGACCAAATCATATTTATGCCCAACGCAAACACCAAATAACATTTATTTAGGTTCAACACTAATCCCGAAAGTATAGGGAGTGTGCGATGATGATCATATCAATCTTGGAACCACTTCCAACACACATCGTCACTTCACCCTCAACTAGTCTCTGTTTATTCTGTAACTCCTATTTCGAGTTACTAATTTTTAGCAACCGAACAAGTATCAAATACCCAGGGCCTACTATAAACACTAGTAAGGTACACATCAATAACCTGTATATCAAATATACCCTTGTTCACTTTGCCATCCTTCTTATCCACCAAATATTCAGGGCATTTCCGCTTCCAGTGACCATTTCCTTTGCAGTAGAAGCACTCAGTTTCAGGCTTTGGTCCAGCTTTGGGCTTCTTCGCGGGAGTGACAACTTGCTTGCCATTCTACATGAAGTTCCCTTTCTTTCCCTTTGCCCTTTTCTTGAAACTGGTGGTCTTGCCAATCATCAACACTTTGATGCTCTTTCTTGATTTCTACCTTCGTCGATTTCAGCATCACGAAGAGCTCGGGAATCGTTTTCGTCATCCCTTGCATACTATAGTTCATCACGAAGTTCTATTAACTTGGTGATGGTGACTAGAGAACTCTGTCAATCACTATCTTATCTGGAAGATAAACTCCCACTTGATTCAAGCGATTGTAGTACCCAGACAATCTGAGCACATGCTCACCAGCTGAGCAATTCTCCTCCATCTTTTAGCTATAGAACTTGTTGGAGACTTCATATTTCTCAACTCGGATATTTGCTTGAAATATTAACTTCAACTCCTGGAACATGTCATATGGTCCATGACGTTCAAAACGTCTTTGAAGTCCTGATTCTAAGCCGTTAAGCATGGTGCACTAAACTATAAAGTACTCATCATATTGAGCTAGCCAAACATTCATAACGTCTGCATCTGCTCCTGCAATAGGTCTGTCACCTAGCGGTGCATCAAGGACATAATTCTTCTATGCAGCAATGAGGATAATCCTCAGATCACGGATCCAATCCGCATCATTGCTACTAACATCTTTCAATTTTGCTTTCTCAAGGAACGCATTAAAATTTAACGGAACAACAGCACGGGCCATCTATCTACAACAACATAGACAAGCAAGATACTATCAGGTACTAAGTTCATGATAAATTTAAGTTCAATTAATCATATTACTTAAGAACTCCCACTTAGATAGACATCCCTCTAATCCTCTAAGTGATCACGTGATCCATATCAACTAAACCATGTCCGATCATCACGTGAGATGGAGTAGTATCATTGGTGCACATCACTATGTTGATCATAGCTACTATATGATTCATGCTTGATCTTTCGATCTCAGTGTTCCGAGGCCATATCTGCATATGCTAGGCTCGTCAAGTTTAACCTGAGTATTCCGCGTGTGCAACTGTTTTGCACCCGTTGTATTTGAACGTAGAGCCTATCACACCCGATCATCACGTGGTGTCTCAGCACGAAGAACTTTTGCAACGGTGCATACTCAGGGAGAACACTTATACCTTGAATTTAGTGAGAGATCATCTTATAATGCTACCATCGATCTAAGAAAAATAAGATGTATAAAAGATAAACATCACATGCAATCAATATAAGTGATATGATATTGCCATCATCATCTTGTGCTTGTGATCTCCATCTCCGAAGCACCGTCATGATCACCATCGTCACCGGCGCGACACCTCGATCTCCATAGTAGCATCATTGTCGTCTCGCCAACTATTGCTTCTACGACTATCGCTACCGCTTAGTGATAAAGTAAAGCAATTACAGGGCGATTCAATTGCATACAATAAAGCGACAACCATATGACTCCTGCCAGTTGCCAATAACTCGGTTACAAAACATGATCATCTCATACAATAAAATATAGCATCATGCCTTGACCATGTCACATCACAACATGCCCTGCAGAAACAAGTTAGACGTCCTCTACTTTGTTGTTGCAAGTTTTACGTGGCTGCTACGGGCTGAGCAAGAACCGTTCTTACCTACGCATCAAAACCACAACGATAGTTCGTCAAGTTGGTGTTGTTTTAACCTTCTCAACGACCGGGCGTAGCCACACTTGGTTCAACTAAAGTTGGAGAAACTGACACCCGCCAGCCACCTGTGTGCAAAGCACGTCGGTAGAACCAGTCTCACGTAAGCGTACGCGTAATGTCGGTCCGGGCCGCTTCATCCAACAATACTGCCGAACCAAAGTATGACATGCTGGTAAGCAGTATGACTTGTATCGCCCACAACTCACTTGTGTTCTACTCATGCATATAACATCTACGCATAAAACCAGGCTCGGATGGCACTGTTGGGGAACGTAGTAATTTCAAAAAATTTCCTACGCACACACAGGATCATGGTGATGCATAGCAACGAGAGGGGAGAGTGTGTCCACATACCCTCGTAGACCAAAAGCGGAAGCGTTATGACAACGCGGTTGATGTAGTCGTACGTCTTCACGATCCGACCGATCCAAGTACCGAACGCACGGCACCTCCGAGTTCAGCACACGTTCAGCTCGATGACGTCCCGCGAACTCCGATCCAGCAGAGCTTCACGGGAGAGTTCGGTCAGCACGACGGCGTGATGACGGTGATGATGTTGCTACCGACGCAGGGCTTCGCCTAAGCACCGCTACGATATGACCGAGGTGGAATATGGTGGAGGGGGCACCGCACACGGCTGGAATAGATTAACAGATCAACTTGTGTGTCTAGAGGTGCCCCCCTGCCCCCGTATATAAAGGATGGAGGAGGGGAGGCCGGCTAGCCCCTAGGGCGCGCCAGAAGTGTGGAGTCCTACTAGGACTCCCTAGTCCTAGTAGGATTCCTCCTCCCACATGGAATAGGAAAAAGAGAAGGGAAAAGGAGTAGGAAGGAAGGGGGCGCCGGCCTTCCCTAGTCCAATTCGGACCAGACCATGGGGAGTGTGCGGCCACCTTTTGAGGCCTTTCTCTCCTTTCCCGTATGGCCCATTAAGGCCCAATACGAATTCCCGTAACTCTCCGGTACTCCGAAAAATACCCGAATCACTCGGAACCTTTCCGATGTCCGAATATAGTCGTCCAATATATCAATCTTCACGTCTCGACCATTTCGAGACTCCTCGTCATGTCCCCGATCTCATCCGGGACTCCGAACTACATTCGGTACATCAAATCACATAACTCATAATACAAATCATCACTGAACGTTAAGCGTGCGGACCCTACGGGTTCGAGAACTATGTAGACATGACCGAGACACATCTCTGGTCAATAACCAATAGCGGAACCTGGATGCTCATATTGGCTCCTACATATTCTACGAAGATCTTTATCGGTCAAACCGCATAACAACATACGTTGTTCCTTTTGTCATCGGTATGTTACTTGCCCGAGATTCGATCGTCGGTATCTCAATACCTAGTTCAATCTTGTTTCTAGCAAGTCTCTTTACTCGTTCTGTAATACATCATCCCGCAACTAACTCATTAGTTACAATGCATGGAAGGCTTATAGTGATGTGCATTACTGAGTGGGCCCAGAGATACCTCTCCAACAATCGGAGTGACATCTCGAAATATGCCAACCCAACAAGTACCTTCGGAGACACCTGTAGAGCACCTTTATAATCACCGAGTTACGTTGTGACGTTTGGTAGTACACAAAGTGTTCCTCCGGTAAACGGGAGTTGCATAATCTCATAGTCATAGGAACATGTATAAGTCATGAAGAAAGCAATAGCAGAATACTAAACGATCAAGTGCTAAGCTAACGGAATGGGTCAAGTCAATCACATCATTCTCCTAATGATGTGATCCCGTTAATCGAATGACAACTCATGTCTATGGCTAGGAAACATAACCATCTTTGATCAACGAGCTAGTCAAGTAGAGGTATACTAGTGACAATCTGTTTGTCTATGTATTCACACATGTATCATGTTTCTGGTTAATACAATTCTAGCATGAATAATAAACATTTATCATGAAATAAGGAAATAAATAATAACTTTATTATTGCCTCTAGAGCATATTTCCTTCAGGGATTACTTTGGTACCTTCCTACCAAACTTACGGCGAGGTTCACATCAGGTCTGGTACACAGCATGGCATATATAATAGACCCTATGGCTGAGGCATAGGGGGTGACACTCATCTTTTCTCTATCTTCTGCTGTGGTCGGGCATTGAGCCGTGCTTAATCTCACTCCTTGCAATACAGGCAAGAACCCCTTCTTGGATTGATCCATATTGAACTTCTTCAATATCTTGTCAAGGTATGTGCTTTGCGAAAGACCAATGAGGCGTCTCGATCTATCTCTATAGATCTTGATGCCTAATATGTAAGCAGCTTCTCTAAGGTCCTTCATTGAAAAACACTTATTCAAGTAGGCCTTTATACTTTCCAAGAATTCTATATCATTTCCCATCAATAGTATGTCATCCACATATAATACGAGAAATGCTACTGAGCTCCCACTCACTTTCTTGTAAACACAGGCTTCTCCATAAGTCTGTGTAAACCCAAACGGTTTGATCAACTCATCAAAGCAAATGTTCCAACTCCGAGATGCTTGCACCAGCCCATAGATTGAGCGCTGGAGCTTGCATACCTTGTCAGCATTCTTAGGATCGACAAAACCTTCTGGCTACATCATATACAATTCTTCCTTAAGGAATGCCTTTTTAACGTCCATTTGCCATATCTCATAATCGTAGAATGCGGCAATTGCTAACATGATTCAGACGGACTTCAGCTTCGCTATGGGTGAGAAGGTCTCATCATAGTCAACCCCTTAAACCTGTCGATAACCCTTAGCGACAAGCCGAGCTTTATAGATGGTAACATTACCATCCGTGTCCGTCTTCTTCTTAAAGATCCATTTATTTTCTATCGCTCGCCTATCATCAGGCAAGTCTGTCAAAGTCCATACTTTGTTTTCATACATGGATCCTATCTCGGATTGCATGGATTCAAGCCATTTGTTGGAATCTGGGCCCGCCATCGCTTCTTCATAGTTCGAAGGTTCACCGTTGTCTAACAACATGATTTCCAGGACAGGGTTACCATACCATTCTGGTGTGGAACGTGTCCTTGTGGACCTACGAAGTTCAGTAGCAACTTGATCCGAAGTACCTTGATCATCATCATTAACTTCCTCTCTAGTCGGTGCAGGCACCACAGAAACATCTTCCTGAGCTACGCTACTTTCTGGTTCAAGAGGCAGTACTTCATCAAGTTCTACTTTCCTCCCACTTACTTCTTTCGAGAGAAACTCTTTCTCCAGAAAGGACCCGTTCTTGGCAACGAAGATCTTTCCTTCGGGTCTGAAGTAGAAGATATACCCAATGGTTTCCTTAGGGTATCCTATGAAGACGCATTTTTCCGACTTGGGTTTGAGCTTTTCAGGTTGAAGTTTCTTGACATAAGCCTCGCATCCCCAAACTTTTAGAAACGACAGCTTACGTTTCTTCCCAAACCATAATTCATACAGTGTCGTCTAAACGGATTTAGACGGTGCCCTATTTAAAGTGAATGTGGCTGTCTCTAAAGCATATCCCCAAAATGACAGCGGCAAATTGGTAAGAGACATCATAGATCGCACCATATCCAATAGAGTGCGATTACGACGTTCGGACACACCATTACGCTGAGGTTTTCCAGGCGACGTGAGTTGTGAAACAATTCCACATTTTCTTAAGTGCGTACCAAATTCGTGACTCAAATATTCTCCCCCACGATCTGATCGTAAGAACATTATTTTTCTGTCACGTTGATTCTCTACCTCACTCTGAAATTCCTTGAACTTTTCAAAGGTCTCAGACTTGTGTTTCATTAAGTAGACATACCCATATCTACTTAGGTCATCAGTGAGGGTGAGAACATAACGATAGCCACCGCGAGCCTCAACGCTCATTGGACCGCAGACATCAGTATGTATGTGAAGGAAATATGCCCTAGAGGCAATAATAAAGTTGTTATTTATATTTCCTTATATCATGATAAATGTTTATTATTCATGCTAGAATTGTATTAACCGGAAACTTAGTACATGTGTGAATACAAAGACAAACAAAGTGTCACTAGTATGCCTCTACTTGACTAGCTCGTTGATTAAAGATGGTTATGTTTCCTAGCCATAGACATGAGTTGTCATTTGATTAACGGGATCACATCATTAGAAGAATGATGTGATTGACTTGACCCATTCCGTTAGCTTAGCACTTGATCGTTTAGTATTCTGCTATTGCTTTCTTCATGACTTATACATGTTCCTATGACTATGAGATTATGCAACTCCCGTTTACCGGAGGAACACTTTGTGTGCTACCAAACTTCACAACGTAACTGGGTGATTATAAAGGTGCTCTACAGGTGTCTCCAAAGGTACTTGTTGGGTTGGCGTATTTTGAGATTAGGATTTGTCACTCCGATTGTCGGAGAGGTATCTCTAGGCCCACTCGGTAATGCACATCACTATAAGCCTTGCAAGCATTGTAACTAATGAGTTAGTTGCAGGACGATTTGTTACGGGACGAGTAAAGAGACTTGCCGGTAACGAGATTGAACTAGGTATTGAGATACAGACGATCGAATCTCGGGCAAGTAACATACCAATGACAAAGGGAACAACGTATGTTTTTATGCGGTTTAACCGATAAAGATCTTCATAAAATATGTGGGAGCCAATATGAGCATCTAGGTTCCGCTATTGGTTATTGACCGGAGAAGTGTCTCGGTCATGTCTACATAGTTCTCGAACCCGTAGGGTCCGCACGCTTAAAGTTCGGTGACGATTTCTATTATGAGTTATGTAATTTGATGTACCGAAGGTAGTTCAGAGTCCCGGATGAGATCGGGGACATGACGAGGAGTCTCGAAATGGTCGAGACGTAAAGATCGATATATTGGACGACTATATTCGGACATCGGAAAGGTTCCGAGTGATTCGGGTATTTTTGGAGTACCAGGGAGTTACGGAAATTCACCGGGAGAAGTATTTGGGCCTTATTGGGCCATACGGGAATAGAGGAGAGAGGCCAAAAGGAAGGAGGCACGCGCCCCCCCTCTGGTCCGAATTGGACAAGGGGTGCAGCCCCCTTTTCCTTCTCCCTCTCCCCCTCTTTCCTTCTCTCCTACTCCGGAAAGGAAAGGGGAATCCTACTAGGACTTGGGAGTCCTAGTAGGACTCCCCACACTTGGCGCGCCCCCTCTAGGGCCGGCCCCTCCCTCCCTCCTTTATATACGGGGGCAGGGGGCACCCCATGGACACAACAAATTGATCTGTTGATCTCTCCCAGCCGTGTGCGGTGCCCCCCTCCACCATATTCCACCTCGGTCATATCATAGCGGTGCTTAGGCGAAGCCCTGCGTCAGTAGCAACATCATCATTGTCATCACGCCGTCGTGCTGACGGAACTCTCCCGTGAAGCTCTGCTGGATCGGAGTTCGCGGGACGTCATCGAGCTGAACGTGTGCTGAACTCGGAGGTGCCGTACGTTCGGTACTTGGATCGGTCGGATCGTGAAGACGTACGACTACATCAACCGCGTTGTGCTAACGCTTCCGCTTTCGGTCTACGAGGGTACGTGGACACACTCTCCCCTCTCGTTGCTATGCATCACCATGATCCTGTGTGTGCGTAGGAAAATTTTGAAATTACTACGTTCCCCAACAGTGGCATCCGAGCCTGGTTTTATGCATAGATGTTATATGCACGAGTAGAACACAAGTGAGTTGTGGGCGATACAAGTCATACTGCTTACCAGCATGTCATACTTTGGTTCGGCGGTATTGTTGGATGAAGCGGCCCGGACCGACATTACGCGTACGCTTACGCGAGGCTGGTTCTACCGACGTGCTTTGCACACAGGTGGCTGGCGGGTGTCAGTTTCTCCAACTTTAGTTGAACCGAGTGTGGCTACGCCCGGTCCTTGAGAAGGTTAAAACAACACTAACTTGACGAACTATCATTGTGGTTTTGATGCGTAGGTAAGAACGGTTCTTGCTCAGCCCGTAGCAGCCACGTAAAACTTGCAACAACAAAGTAGAGGACGTCTAACTTGTTTTTTAGGGCATGTTGTGATGTGATATGGTCAAGACATGATGCTAAATTTTATTGTATGAGATGATCATGTTTTGTAACCAAGTTATCGGCAACTGGCAGAAGCCTTATGGTTGTCTCTTTATTGCATAAGATGCAAGCGCCAAATAATTGCTTGACTTTATCGCCATGCAATAGCAATAGTTGCAAGAGCAATAGTTGGCGAGACGACCATGTGACGACACATTGATATAGATCAAGATGATGGATATCATGGTGTCATGCCGGTGACGATGGAAATCATGACGATGCTTTGGAGATGGAGATCAAAGGCACAAGATGATGATGGCCATATCATGTCACATATTTTGATTGCATGTGATGTTTATCTTTTATACATCTTATTTTGCTTAGTTCGACGGTAGCTTTATAAGATGATCTCTCACTAAATTTCAAGGTATAAGTGTTCTCCCTGAGTATGCACCGTTGCGAAAGTTCTTCGTGCTGAGACACCACGTGATGATCGGGTGTGATAGGCTCTACGTTCAAATACAACGGGTGCTAAACAGTTGCACACGCGGAATACTCAGGTTAAAATTGACGAGCCTAGCATATGCAGATATGGCCTCGGACCACTGAGACCGAAAGGTCGAACGTGAATCATATAGTAGATATGATCAACATAATGATGTTCACCATTGATACTACTCCATCTCACGTGATGATCGGACATGGTTTAGTTGATATGGATCACGTGATCACTTAGATGATTAGAGGGATGTCTATCTAAGTGGGAGTTCTTAAGTAATATGATTAATTGAACTTTAATTTATCATGAACTTAGTCCTGATAGTATTTTGCAAATAATGTTGTAGATCAATAGCTCGCGTTGTTGCTTCCCTATGTTTTGTATGTGTTCCTAGAGAAAACTAAGTTGAAAGATGGTAGTAGCAATGATGCGGACTGGGTCCGTGATCTGAGGTTTATCCTCATTGCTGCACAGAAGAATTATGTCCTTGATGCATCGCTAGGTGACAGACCTATTGCAGGAGCAGATGCAGACGTTATGAACGTTTGGCTAGCTCAATATGATGACTACTTAATAGTTTATTGCACCATGCTTAGCGGCTTAGAATCAGGAATTCAAAGACGTTTTGAACGTCATGGATCATATGAGATGTTCCAGGAGTTGAAGTTAATATTTCAAGCAAATACCCGAGTTGAGAGATATGAAGTCTCCAACAAGTTCTATAGCTAAAAGATGGAGGAGAATTGCTCAACTTGTGAGCATGTGCTCAGATTGTCTGGGTACTACAATCGCTTGAATCAAGTGGGAGTTAATCTTCCAGATAAGATAGTGATTGACAGAGTTCTCTAGTCACCATCACCAAGTTAGTAGAACTTCATGATGAACTATAGTATGCAAGGGATGACGAAAAAGATTCCCGAACTCTTCGTGATGCTGAAATCGACGAGGGTAGAAATCAAGAAAGAGCATCAAGTGTTGATGATTGACAAGATCACTAGTTTCAAGAAAAGGGCAAAGGGAAAGAAAGGGAACTTCATGTAGAATGGCAAGCAAGTTGTCACTCCCGTGAAGAAGCCCAAAGCTGGACCAAAGCCTGAAACTGGGTGCTTCTACTGCAAAGGAAATGGTCACTGGAAGCGGAAATACCCTGAATATTTGGTGGATAAGTAGGATGGCAAAGTGAACAAGGGTATATTTGATATACAGGCTATTGATGTGTACCTTACTAGTGTTTATAGTAGCCCCTGGGTATTTTATACTGGTTCAGTTGCTAAGAGTAGTAACTCGAAAGGGAGTTACAAAATAAACAGAGACTAGTTAAGGGTGAAGTGACGATGTGTGTTGGAAGTGCCAAGATTGATGTAATCATCATCGCACACTCTCTATACTTTCGAGATTAGTGTTAAACCTAAATAAATGTTATTTGGCATTTGCGTTGAGCATAAATATGATTTGATCATGTTTATTGCAATACGGTTATTCATTTAAAGTCAGAGAATAATTGTTGTTCTGTTTACATGAATAAAACCTTCGATGGTCATACACCCAATGAAAATAGTTTGTTGGATCTCGATCGTAGTGATACACATATTCATAATATTGATGCCAAAAGATACAAAGTTGATAATGATAGTGCAACTTATTTGTGGCACTGCCGTTTGGGTCATATCGGTGTAAAGCGCATGAAGAAACTCCATTAAGATGGACTTTTGGAATCACTTGGTTATGAATCATTTGATGCTTGCGAACCGTGCCTTTTGGGGCAAGATGACTAAAACTCCGTTCTCCGGAACAATGGAACGAGCTACTGACTTGTTGGAAATAATACATACCAATGTATGCGGTCCAATGAGTGTTGATGCTCATGGCGGGTATCGTTATTTTCTGACCTTCACAGATGATTTGAGCAGATATGAGTATATCTACTTAATGAAGCACAAGTCTGAAACATTTGAAAAGTTCAAAGAATTTCAGAGTGAAGTGGAGAATCATCGTAACAAGAAAATAAAGTTTCTACAATCTGATCGTAGAGGAGAATATTTGAGTTACGAGTTTGGCCTTCATTTAAAAACAATGTGGAATAGTTTCACAGCTCACGCCACATGGAACACCACAGCGTAATAGTGTGTCCGATAGGTCGTAGCCGCACTTTATTGGATAT
Source organism: Aegilops tauschii subsp. strangulata (assembly GCF_002575655.3). Taxonomy (NCBI): domain Eukaryota; kingdom Viridiplantae; phylum Streptophyta; class Magnoliopsida; order Poales; family Poaceae; genus Aegilops; species Aegilops tauschii. The sequence goes on from NC_053039.3 coordinate 10,365,322, forward strand.
GGTGCGATCTATGATGTATCTTACCGATTTATCACTATCGTTTTGGGGTTATACATTAGAGACAGCTGCATTCACTTTAAATAGGGCACCATCAAAATCCGTTGAGATGACGCCTTATGAACTGTGGTTTGGCAAGAAACCAAAGTTGTTGTTTCTTAAAGTTTGGGGCTGCGATGCTTATGTGAAAAAGTTTCAACCTGATAAGCTCGAACCCAAATCGGAGAAGTGCGTCTTCATAGAATACTAAAAGGAAACTGTTGGGTACACCTTCTATCATAGATCCGAAGGCAAAATATTCTTTGCTAAGATGGACCCTTTCTAGAGAAGGAGTTTCTCTCGAAAGAAGTGAGTGGGAGGAAAGTAGAACTTGATGAGATAATTGTACCTTCTTCCAAATTGGAAAGTAGTTCATCACAGAAATTAGTTCCAGTGATTCCTAGAACAATTAGTGAGGAAGTTAATGATGATGATCATGAAACTTCAGATCAAGTTATTACAGAAACTCGTAGGTCTTCTAGAATACGGTCCGCACCAGTGTGGTATGGTAATCCTATTCTAGAAGTCCTGTTACTAGACCATGACGAACCTACGAACTATGAAGAAGCGATGGTGAGCCCAGATTCCGCAAAATGGCTTGAGGCCATGAAATCCGAGATGGGATCCATGTATGAGAACAAAGTGTGGACTTTGGTTGACTTGCCCGATGATCGGCAAGCCATAGAGAATAAATGGATCTTCAAGAAGAAGACTGACGTTGACGGTAATGTTACTGTCTACAAAGCTCGACTTGTTGCAAAAGGTTTTTGACAAGTCCAAGGAGTTGACTACGATGATAATACTGCCGCATTTTATGCTTATGGAATTTGGCAATTGTCGCATTTTATGATTATGGAATTTGGCAAATGGATGTAAATACTGCATTCCTCAATGGATTTCTGGAAGAAGAGTTGTATATGATGCAACCTGAAGGTTTTATCGATCCAAAGGATGCTAACAAAATGTGCAAGCTCCAGCGATCCATCTATGGACTGGTGCAAGCATCTCGGAGTTGGAATATACACTTTGATGAGTTGATCAAAGCATATAGTTTTATACAGACTTGCGGTGAAGCCTGTATTTACAAGAAAGTGAGTGGGAGCACTACAGCATTTCTGATAAGTATATGTGAATGACATATTGTGACGACACGTTGATAAAGATCAGGATGATGGAGATCATGGTGTCATGCCGGTGACGATAGAGATCATGACGGTACTTTGGCGATGGGGATCAAAGGCGCAAGATGATCATGGCCATATCATGTCACATATTTTGATTGCATATGATGTTTATCTTTTATGCATCTTATTTTGCTTAGATCGACGGTAGCATTATAAGATGATCTCTCACTAAATTTCAAGGTATAAGTGTTCTCCCTGAGTATGCACCGTTGCGAAAGTTCTTCGTGCTGAGACACCACGTGACGATCGGGTGTGATAGGCTCTATGTTCAAATACAACGGGTGCAAGACAGTTTTGCACACGCGGAATACTCAGGTTAAACTTGACGAGCCTAGCATATGCAGACATGGCCTCGGAACACTGAGACCGAAAGGTCGAGCGTGAATCATATAGTAGATATGATCAACATAGTGATGTTCACCATTGAAAACTACTCCATCTCACGTGATGATCGGACATGGTTTAGTTGATTTGGATCACGTGATCACTTAGATGATTAGAGAGATGTCTATCTAAGTGGGAGTTCTTAAGTAATATGATTAATTGAACTTTAATTTATCATGAACTTAGTCCTGATAGTATTTGCATAACTATGTTGTAGATCAATAGCTCGCGATGTTGCTCCTCGTTTATTATTTTTGACTAGTAGAGTGCCCGTGCGTTGCCACGGGCCTTAAAAAATTGAGAACATTCTTTTGTTGATATTATTATTAGGATTCAATATCGGGTTACTGATTACATCACTATGCCTTCCTACTCATTGCAGGTTGGTTGTTTCTGATTGCATATCAAATTTCACATGTATAAAAAAGATAGCCAATCACATACGAAAATATTGAGATCCACTTCACTTGCAATGTAATTCGGTAACATATACGACCAGATATAATGAACAAAACAAATAAAGTCATACAAAAACATAGAACTCTTTATTGGGCATTACAAATGATAGGTGGCACATGGAGGCCCTTTTATGTTTAAGATTAATCATCTCATGAAAGCATGTCTGTTATTATCCATTATTTAAGAGTGAAGTGCACTGTAGGTCCTCGAACTATTTCCGGGGTGTCACGTAGGTCCTCCAACTATTTCAGGGGTGTCACGTAGGTCCTCGAACTACGAAAATCGTCATCTAGGTCCTCGAAGTGTTGTAAATGTGTCATTCAGGTCCAAAATCTCCCCCTCTAACGGGCCATCTGGCGCCGTTAACCGTGAGCACTGACCAATAAACCATGAACAGAAATGATGTTGGAACTGGAACGCTATTATTACTATTCACGGTTTACTTTTTAGTGTTCACGGTTAACGGCATCAGCTGGCCAATTAGAGGGGGTCAGGGAGATTTTGGACCTGAATAACACACTTACTGCACTTCGAGAACCTGGATGACGATTTTCATAGTTTGAGGACCTACATCACACCCCTGAAATAGTTCAAGGACCTACAGTGCACTTCACTCATTATTTCAATATGACACATGTAGGATTTTGTTTCCTTATTCCAAGATTCTACAACCAGAATTCCCTGGCAAACTTTTACACATGAAATTAGGTACTTAAAACCGTACGGGTTACTACACATACCTCCTACCATTTAGAAACCATGGAAACACAAAATATTTCAACACTTTCCCATATACTATTCATAGCTTGGACAGGCCCCATCAACTTTTCTTGGCTCAAAAGGACTGAGGCCCCTCCAACTGCACTCAACTTCTAGGATATCTCTTCTTTGAAGGCCATGAAAACAATCATACAACAAGATTGTTTGTGATCATAAATGGCATTTATAATTACTTGATATTTTCATATACAATATCTAAATAGTAAAGTTTATAGATGCAGTACTTTAAAAGAACTAAGGCTACTGGTATCCATAGCTAGAATACATAAATACAAATAATTAGAGGCATGAAACTCTAACATTAGATAGGCCCGTGTAAATTGCATACATGTAACCCTTATAAACTTCGCGTCTAATTTTTTTGCAATAGGCTTTTTACCTAGTATTTTCCTAAAAATGATACTTAAGTGAATAAAGCACTGCTCGAGATAACGTTGTGAGTTGGTTCATGCTAAGATCATGCGAACTTTCACAAGGATACCGACATTGACCACTCCAGCTAGTAGATTCTCCAAGGAAAAATATCCTATTCTACACATAGAGCAAACCTATATCATTCTTTAAGGCCCTTTTATGCTTAAGATTAATCATCTCATGATAGCATGTCTGTTATTATCCATTATTTTAGAGTGAAGTGCAATGTATGTCCTCGAACTATTTCAGGGGTGTCACGTAGGTCCTCGAAGCTCGAACTATGAAAATCGTCATACAGGTCCTTGAAGTGCTGTAAGTGAATCATTCAGGTCCAAAATCTCCCCCTCTAACGGGCCATCTGGCGCCGTTAACCGTGAGCACTGAACAGTAAACCATGAATAGAAATGATGTTGGAACTGGAACGCTATTATTACTGTTCATGGTTTACTGTTCAGTGTTCATGGTTAACGGCGTCAGCTGGCCAGTTAGAGGGGGTCAGGGAGATCTTGGACCTGAATGACACACTTACTGCACTTCGAGGACCTGGATTATGATTTTCATAGTTTGAGGACCTACATGACACCCCTGAAATAGTTCGAGGACCTTTAGTGCACTTCACTCATTATTTAAATACGACACATGTAGGATTTGTTTCCTTATTCCAAGATTCTACAACCAGAATTCCCTAGCAAACTTTTACACATGAAATTAGGCACTTGAAACCGTACAGGTTACTACACATACCTCCTACCATTTAGAAACCATGGAAACACAAAATATTTCAACACTTTCCCATCTACTATTCATAGCTTGGACAGGCCCCATCAACTTTTCTTAGCTCAAAAGGACCGAGGCCCCTCCAACTGCACTCAACTTCTAGGATATCTCTTCTTTGAAGGCCATGGAAACAATCATACGGCAAGATTGTTTGTGATCATAAATGGCATTTACAATTACTTGATATTTTCATATACAGTATCTAAATAGTAAATTTTATAGATGCAGTACTTTAAAAGAATTAATGCTACTGGTATCCATAGCTAGAATACATAAATACAAATAATTAGAGGCATGAAACTCTAACATTAGATAGACCCATGTAAATTGCATACATGTAACCCTTATAAACTTCGCGTCTAATTTTTTTGCAATAGGCTTTTAACCTAGTATTTTCCTAAAAAAAGATACTTAAGTGAATAAAGCACTGCTCGAGATAGCATTGTGAGTTGGTTCATGCTAAGATCATGCGAACTTTCACAAGGATATCGACATTGACCACTCCAGCTAGTAGATTCTCCAAGGGAAAAAAATCCTATTCTACACATAGAGAAAACCTATATCATTCTTTAGTATAAATTAAGGCTTGACATTCCACTTCAGCTTATATTTTGTTCAATCTATATACATGGAAGATAATGTTGCACTAACAAATCAGAACTTGTATTATTAATTATTAGCAGCAAATATTCTTTCCATAAAAAATTAAACATGTCAAATTCTCGCCGTGAAATTATGTCTTGGGTCTAGCTTAACCTATTCAGCAAGCTACCATTGACCATATTGTAGTTCATATGAAAAAGAGACGAACATCATATTCTGCTGAAAAACAACAATGTGAAGCCCTGTCCACCACATTTCGCTTCATATTACATTATTCTCACGTATCACACATACTACAATTCAACCATGCATATCAGTTAAATATAGGAATGGATCTCTAGTACAACAATATATGCACACTTTTTCTCCAAAGTGACTTCTATGTTTGCTACTACTATCTTCTACACACAGTCCCTACAGCAGAATTGACTGTGGTCTCAAGTTCCTTCTCCCACTAACCATCTCTGTCACAATTTTGTTGTAGCTATTCTAAATAGATGTCGTGGTCTGCCTCGGATACTCGTGCCTGAGAAGAGGCTACCCCATTGAACATGCATTGTTATACGCCAGGCAAGAAAACTCTGAACTGCACCACACAACACCGACCACAATGTCACGTCCATGATCAAAATTAAGAAGTGTTCTTGGCTTCCAGCCTTGGCCAAAAACTGCACCAGAACTGCCAGAATGCCATGTGGTCTCTTAAGAGGCGGGAAGAGCTAGGGAGCACCATGACACGCCGTCTACAGCTCGGTGGTGGTCATGGGTGGTGTTGATCTCATCACCCTGGCAATGGCTCCATGGAGGGTTAGGGATTTTTTGGAGCGTGCTATTGCACTGGATGAGACGTGTGTCTCCCTCCCGTGAGCTTGCGATGATGGGATCATGGCCGTCGTCGTCCATGCCTAATTGGCACATGAAACTGAACGAAGAAACACTCAACATATTTCTTCATGCAAAATCAAATACTATTGCAACTAAAATATATAATGCAATAACGAGTGTTTCAATGTTCTTCTGTTTATAGTCAGCGGGCAACAAGGTACAAATATGTTCTTCTTTCATCAGTTGTTATGTTTGTGTACCTCAGGCTTGTAGACAATACGATTTTGTTAGCCTGCACCACTACACTGATCTTTTGAAATGATAAATTTTAGCAACTATGTCAACAGTACTAAATCGCAGAAAAAAAAGAGAAACAACACCAACTTTAGCTTCACCAGAATTTCCTCAATATGTAGGAATAAAACAACGGATCTCAGCTACTATACATAAACCATGAAAATATGTAGAAACTAATTTTTCAACCAAAATAACACAATGGTGCATTGAAATAGGAAAAGAAGCACATAAACGACAATTACCTTCCTCGTGTAGTAGAGAAACACCATCAATGAATAGTCTCAATAAGCTTTCTGGATGTTTCAGTCTTCGGACGTAATATTCAGTTCTGACATAATATTTAGTTCAGAGAGGAAATCCCCGTGTAGTAAGGTATGTTGTGTATGCCGGCAATGTCGCGGGAGAGGCATGCCCCAGGAGTGGCACTGCAGATGCACGCCTTGCACCCCAGTCCCTCGCCATGCAACAGAGAAGCACCGCCACAGCTCGCTGGCCACCGGCAGGCAACAGCAAGGTGTGGCGCCGCAGACCCATGCCTTGTACCCCCATCCCTTGCCCTGCAAGGCAGCCCGTCGTCAGGATCGACACCATCTTTAATGTAATCTTTTCCAATACAAACCGCGTCTTTAAAATACAGCAGCGCAACACACTTACAGACCAAAGTACTCTAAAGTGATATTTCCAGTTCTCACAAAAAAGTGATATTTCCAAAATAAAAGTTTGGCGTTGCTAATTTCAGTATCTACATAGAGCCAAGCCTTTAACAGAAAAACATCAATGGATTTAAGATGGTGGGAGGATTCTGGATAGTTGGCCTCACCGGAAATAGAGGCGTTCGGTTGTGCTCGAAGCGGATATGATAGTAAGATAGTGAATAAATCACAATTTTATTTCAGGTATGAATTATTAGGAATTTGATGCTACCTTAGAATTAACATATTGCATCTATATTTTGTAACATCTAATTGCAGGTCGTCAAGTGGCTCAGGTTGTAGGGTGTAGTTACAGATGTACAAAGATCATGACAATGAGTAAACATACAATCTAAATTTATTCTAAAAGTCATGCATCTAGACCAAACAAATTGAGTTTGGTAAACGGTATACGTGAATTTTCACAGCTTTGCTCAAGTCATCCGGATCCGGTCACCTCCAGCAGACCTCGCAAGTCATAACAATAGTTTCCTTGTGCTAACCCTGCAACCCATTAGTCAAAAACATCAAGTCTATTTAGATATGTATTAAAAAGTAAGGATTATAAAATTCAAATAAGGGGAAAATAAGAGATATAATATAAAGATATAGTTCTGAATTGTGTGGTGGTTCAGTGTCTAACCCTTCAGAACAATTTTCAGGAAGGTGTTCGGGTCCAATACAGTGGGTATATCATAGTTTCATTGCACATCCGTATCATCAATGATCCATCAAACAATGGCCACATCTCATTGTTGATCAACAGTGACTAATTTAACTTGAGATGCAAATAACCCATTGGTATAAAGCAGTTGTAATACCGAAGATCGTCTCCAGTCATCGTTGAGCAATCACCCGCCTATGAGTCAACAAAATTGATGTTGAGGACAGCGATGTTAAATTCAGATAAAACTCCATCATAAATCACTAAGAACATCAATTTCAAGGACCAGCACCATGCCACTTTCCCAAACGCTTGGTGTCCTGAATCAAACTATTTCAATTGCATGATGTCTGTCGATGAAACAAAGCAAAAGCAGTGCAGATTGGAATGCTAGAAGACCACCCCCCCCCCCCCCCCAACCTCGCATGTTTCTAAACATGAGAAAATCAGTTACTAAAGCCAAAATAATGCACATCTATATATTATGTAATTCACTCTAAAAATGAAAATCACATTATACAAGTCAAGCATACTCAAAGGAACTGGCAATATTTTTGTCCAGCACATCTCAGTCGAACAGCTAATTCCAAGATGGGCATTATATGGCTCCCCCCAGCTTGGTAGGCTGCACCATGCTTCTTTCTCCAAATAGAAGAGCATAGTAAATGTTTTAGTAAATACATGGAGATGACGCATGGCACGAAACCATTATCCAGCAGTTGAAAAGCATCAAACTGGACGAGTTGACGAACTTTACCTGCTTGACAATCCCGCAGCCCCATCGAGCCTGGCGTCGAGCCCGCCAACCTCGGAGAATAACGAATCCCCACAGCTGCCGACTATTCCACCTGCTTCCACAAGCACCCCTTCGGCCGCCAGCAATGCCGCCTCCCGCCACCGATGGCCAACGTAAACATGCACAGAAACAATGAAATGGATAACACTTTTGCCCCCTCTATTACACATCAGAACCATCAAATATCAAACCTCGTCACAAAGCAGAGCATAATGTACTCAATAAAAATCAAGTAACCCTCCCTCACCAGCATCTACTCAATTAGACTACTAATCCGGCTACCTTCTTTTCGGGCCAAAAAATAACAAATCTACACCACCCTCGCGCAAGCAAGAAGTAATATATAGTGAAAAAATCAAACACAAATTCGACGAAGAACACACTGTACGGACGCAACTATTTTCCACAATGTTATCTGGTGATAAATTTGCAACTATTTTTTGGACATATTTTCCACGAATGTCATCTGGTGAAAAATTTCTATTCGCTATGAAAACATTTGTCAATGTTTCACACTAAAAAAAAAATCAGATTTTTTAATTATTTTACTGTTCACCCAGGTTCAAGTGAGCTAGGGATTAGAACAACATTTTTGGACAAAGTACTACAGAAATAATCCAAGCAATCCTACTATAATATCAAGGCACACATATAAGTGATTATTCTCTCATGCAAACTGAAGTACTCCCTCTGTTTCTAAATATAAGTCCATTTAGAAATTTCAATATGGACTACATACGGATGCATATAGACATTCTTTAGAGTGTAGATTCATTCAGTAGTCCATATTGGAATCTGTAAAAAGACTTATATTTAGGAATGGAGGGAGTAGTATATATATCCACCTCACGGGCTACTATATTAAGATGGCCAAGCCTTTGTTAATCATATGAACATGGTACAGGCAAGGAGGACATTAGCTAAGAAATGTAGTATCAAAGATTAGATAGATGAACATGCAAAATTTGATGTAGAAAACAAGGATAATCTTACCTGAATCTCTTCCGATAACTGCGCCTTGGCAGAGATGATATAGAAAATCTCGACTGGGGTGTGTTACTCGGTGGGGGTGTCGTCTGGTAGCGGCGGCGTGCACGGCTGCATCAGAGTGTGACCCGCCACCACGGGCATAGGCGTTACAGATTGGCGAGTGGAGGTCGACGAAGGCGCTGGCATGCCTGCACGAGACATGCGCAAAATTATCAAATCAGCATTGAACGTACCATATAGATGGATCTCTCAAAATATACTCTCATTCATCAATTCCTTTTCAGAAAATAAATGAAGTGGCTGGACCAATCTTAGCTCTGCTTGTATGTTGCTGCTCCAAAATCTTCCTCGAACTGGAGATTGACGGTCATATACTATGCATTAACTCTAAGGCAGAAACTTATTATCATCTTCAAAATAAGCTCACGTGTAAGAAGATATCCATGAGAAGTACATCAAATTATGTATGAAAATATCTGAACCAAACAGAGCGCCTATTTATTCTCAGCTCATAGTTTTCATTCACTAAAATGTGCCGTTGGCCTAATATGCACGTCTGACCAAAAGTGTGATGAGGTGTTGGATCAGAGGTTTTAGTTAGGTCATGAACTGATCCCATCACTCAACAGTTAACACGAGAGTTTGGCGAGAGCAACAGAAAGTATGGTTAGCATATACGAGACACAAGTACAGATCCATAAGCAGAGGACACATGGCCTGTGTGTTACCTGTTGTGGTGAAACCGTATGCTTTTTGACCAAATATATATATATGCAAGGCAACATGCAGATGAATAGCATGAAGATGTGGGCAAAAAGGCACACGTTTGTTTAAGTAGGTTTGATAGGATGCTTAAAATAAGAAGGTTTACTATAACCATGGGCCTTGTAGCAGAAGAAACAACAAAGTAACAATGCTGCCGAAACAAACGGGATCTAGGAATTAAAGCGTGGACAAAAGAATGCAAATACCAAATACTTGCAAGAATAGAAATGCAAATTAAAACGGATCTACTAACCCATAATTTTTAAATACAAATTATTTGAATATATTACAAATCAAAAGCTTGCAAGAATATAGATGGTCAGATGGAACATACCGAATACCGACAGCGCACTAAAGACAATCACGAGGCAAATGCCCTTTCCGAGACCTCATTGCAGTAAATGTTCGAATAATATCCTTATCATCAACGGACTTGAGTACCACCTGCTCATTGTAACTTGTAACACATGACTTGAACCATTCATTATTGATCTTGCTACGCAGTTTGCTCCCTGTTAAAAATAAGAAAACAGTTTTCTCTCTATTAGTGCTCGACAGAAAAACAGAAGTGTTCATAAAACTTTAGAAAATGACAAATAAAAAATACAGTCATGCAAACTTAAAGAAAATGACATGTTTGGCTTGAAAATCCAGTCAGGAAAATCAGCTTTATTGACAAAATCTGATCTATATAACTTTAAAGTAGATACTTGGTTGCAGCTAAAATAGAATCAAGTGCTGCCGGCAGGTCCGGTCCTCGGATTTTAGGGGCCCAGGGCGAAACAAAAATCCAGGGCCTTTAGTATAAAGGTCTAAATAATAATCAATCTATGTAGACATAAATTTAGAGGCCAAAAAATAAGGGCATCTAAAATCATTAAGCATATCAAAAAATAAAATCATCCGAGATGCAAATTAGTAAATTAGTAATGATAGTAACTATCTATCTCATCCAACAATTTCTTCTCAATGCATACTTTCGAGATGGCATGACAGTACTAAAATTGAAAAGGACAATTATTTTTGGAAATTAGCACAAAGCTATGATAATATAAGATCCAGTTAAAAATCATCATCAAGAATCTGCCTCTCGCCTCTGGTTCATAAAACCTGCTAGGGCATACCTTATCTGGAATCTGCCTCTCACCTCTTCTTGTGGTGAACGGCGTTTATTATCACCTGGACGGCAGTGCTAACGACCTGATTGGTAAACTATAGAGATTAGAGAGGAGAAACAATCAGCCAAATCGTTGGACAAATCTAGAATCAGAAACGCATAGGTCACTGCTCGTTCGGAGGAAGAAAGATGAACAGCCAGATGTACGTACCTGGTGGCGCTGACGTCCTAGACTCCAGTCGAAATCAAATTAGGGTGCGACGGTGCGGACACACCAGGAACCTAATTAGGGTGCGACGAGGACGACACGCTGGATCCTCATAGGGAAGGCTCCCCCAAACCATGGAAGCTGGCGTGGTCGCGCGGAGGACGATGATGACGACGGGAGGAAGCTGAAGTGGGTGAGGTGGAGCTCCTCCGTACGCGCACATGCCAACACCCGCCACCGCCTGCGATGAGGACGACGCGCCGGCTCCTCATAGGGAATCCCCCAAATCGTGGAATCTGGCGGGGTCACACGGAGGATGACGATGACGACGGGAGGAATTGGGGGAGGTGTAGCTTCACCATGGCCGAGTCGAGCGAAGGAGGCCGGCGGTGGCGATTTTTGTGGAGAGAAAGATCCGATCGAGATCGAGGGGGGAAGTGGAGGTGCAGGCGTTCGTGCGACCACGTGGAGACGCGAAATCTACCCTGTGCCGCAGCGACGGCGTCTCCCGGAGTTCGGCGGCAGGGATTGAAACCGCCCTGCCCTGGAGACTTGGCGGCGGCGTTTCCCAGAGTTCGGCGGCGGGGGCGGCGTCTCCCTCTCGGACGGCGGTGGCGGGGGCGGCGTCTCCCTCTCGGACGGCGGCGGCGGCGGCAACGATAGATGGGATCGATGGAGCTTTTTTTTTTCTGGGCGTGGGGTTTTTTTGGGTGGCTGCGTGGATGGGTGGGGTGGGAAGAGGGTGAAAGAAAACCAGCGAAAAAAAACCGGACGAAAATGGTAGGACGAAAATGGTGGGACGAAAATAAAACCCGGAACGCAGACTACCAACTGAGACATTAGGAGTAGAGATTAGGAGTAGAGATCTATCGTCATGAACATGGTCAGAACAGTTTCTTTCTCCATATTGTTTAATGGTAGCAGATTGGAGGAATTTAAACCATCACGAGGTATTCGGCAGGGAGATCTGATCTCTCCATATCTGTTCTTGAGAGCAGCAGAGGGCCTTTCGTGCCTATTAAAATCTCAGAATGAATCATCTCAGCTTTGCGGCATTAAGGTGGCACCATCGGCACCGTCAGTGAACCACCTTTTATTCGCGGATGATAGCCTGCTGTTTTTCAAGACAAGTGTAAATGAAGCAGACCATGTGTCACACCTTTTGGATACATATTGTATGGCCTCGGGCCAGAGGATCAATAGAGATAAATCATCCATTTTCTTTAGTAAGGGATGTCCACAGATCATGAGAGATGCGGTAAAAGGGTGCTTGCAGGTGCCAAATGAATCTCTGAGTGACAGATACCTTGGCATGCCCACTGATGTGGGACACTCCAAGATGGGGACCCTCAAATATTTAAGTGACCGAGTATGGGACAAGGTGAAAGGATGGATGGGAAAGTGCTTATCAGCAGGAGGCAAGGAAGTTCTCATAAAATCAGTAGCCCAAGCGATCCCGGTTTATTCATGTCGTGTTTTAAGCTCCCGAGAGGTCTGTGCAGTCATATAAACTCCATCATCCGTAAGTTTTGGTGGGGTTGTAAACAAGGGGAAAGGAAACCTACATGGTGTCTTGGGAAGTGATGAAGAGACCAAAATATTTGGGAGGACTCGGGTTTAGCGACCTTGAACTATTTAATTTGGCACTCCTAGCAAGGCAGGCCTGGAGGGTTTTGCAGGACCCATCTTCTTTGAGCGCAAGGATACTTAAAGCCTCATACTTTCCTAACACGTCGTTTCTGAGTTCAGAACTTGGGTCCAGGCCATCCCAAATTTGGAGGGCCATTCTTGAAGGCAAGGAGATTCTTAAACAGGGGATAGTGCGAAGAATTGGTAATGGGCAATCGACGAACATATGGGCAGACAATTGGATACCCAAAGAAGCGTCGCTGCGTCCTATTATTTCCCGGATACAAAACCCTCCAGAGATGGTATCGGACTTGCTTATACCTGCTACGGCATCATGGGACGAGCAGTTAGTCCGGACTGTTTTTTTTTTGCCAGTTGACGCGGACGCAATTTTGAAGATACCGGTCTGCACAAGAAATACCGAGGATTTCTGGGCATGGCACCCGGACAAGAAGGGGCGGTTCACAGTTAGCTAGGCCTACAGATTTGTGATCAACACCAAGGTCACGAGAGAAAACTGGCTTGAAGGCAGGAGCGGATCATCTAGCACTGTTAGAGAGGAAAAAGATTGGTCAAAACTGTGGAGCCTAACAGTACCGTTTAAAATCAGAGTGTTTTGTGGCGTCTGGCTCGCCACTCCCTTCCAACGACGGATGTCTTGAATATAAGGAATATGGCTACTCGGGATGCATGCCCTCTGTGTGGCGCTCCCGACTCGTGGCGACATGCGCTTCTGTCATGCAACATGGCAAGGTGTACATGGGCCTTGTCCGAGCCTGACCTGGTGTCGAAGATGGTGGAAAATGCAGAACCACGAGCGAGGAATTGGTTGTTTGAACTAAATAACACACTCGAGCATACTTCATTCACAAGAATGGTGGTGACCCTATGGGCGAACTGGTACGCGCGGAGACAAGCAATACATTAAGGTATTTTTCAGTCACCATTGCAAACGTCGTCCTTTGTGAGCTCATACTTAAATGCGCTGGAGCAGATAGCCAAGCCGGCGCCCACGCAAGCTGTTGGTGGGACACGCCAGGTTGTTCCCCAGCGCTGGTTAGCTTCACCTCAGGGCGTGGTGAAAATGAACGTCGATGGAGCTGTGCAGCGCAATAGATACGGCGGTTCAGCTGCAGTAATATGTCGTGATCACACAGAGGGTTGTTTCTCAGGCCTTTTGCGGTTGTCTATCGAGGAATCATCGATCGTACCATCTTGGAGACATATGTGTGTTGTTTCTCAGGCCTTCTGCGGTTGTCTATCGAGGAATCATCGATCCTACCATCTTGGAGACATATGCATGCAGAGAAGCTTTAGCTCTTGCAGAAGACCTACATGTAGAAAGATTGAAGGTGGCATCGGATTGCCTAGGAGTGGTGAACGACATCAATCATGGGACAGGAGGTCCTCACTCGGCTATTATAAATGAAATAACCAACCATAGAACTAGTTTTACTTTATGTTCTTTCGTTCACGAGCATAGGAACCACAACTTTGAGGCTCACAATCTCGCCAAGTTTGTATGTAATTTAGGCATAGGGAGATATGTTTGGTTGGGCAATCCTCATGACCCAACAGTTGTATCTGTGAACATTGCCATCAATCAATAAAGTGGCGAGATTTCTCAAAAAAAAAAAAGATGCAACCGCGGTACACGGGGAATAGGATCCGCCTTCCCAGCCGCCGCCACCATGGAATTCGGTCAGTTGGGTAGTCGTGCTACCTCCCATCTCCATCTACTCGTCCCTTACCACAAACCACTCCATGCCCCTCCTTCCCTAGACTCAGACAATGACTACTTCGTCTCTCCTTCGACTCGCACACCCACGATGGCGTTCTTTCCACCATGCACGGCGGCACACAGAGGCAGCTACCGCCCTCCAGCGCGTCGAGCGGTGTCCTCGTGCGTTGTTTCCTGTTTAGCGCTTATAGCGTTGCTTGCTATTGCTTTTGCACGGCAGGCACACCCCTTCCGTCCTGGGCTTGGCACATTAAATTTTATTCTCTCGTTTGCTTTGTTCGCTAGCAGACTGCGCGTGATGTCCATGAGCCGTTGGTGCAGCCCGGTTTTGGGAAGCTTTTTTTTCTTCCTCTTTTTGTTTTTCATTTCCATTTTTTGTCGACATTTTTTCAAATTCATAAAAAAATCATGTTGGTGAAATATTTTTTCAAATTCACAATGTTTTTCAAAATCAGATTTTTTTAATCATTTCTTGTTAACGCATCTCTGCCTCCTCTTTTCTCTACCGAATAATATTTGTAGATCTGTACGTCGCTCACAGGTGATGAAGGATGTGAGGTTATTTATTTAGGACAATAAAACTGAGCCTAATCCTTGCCCTCTCAGCATTTTGCATTTATGGCCGTCCATTTTCAGATCCAATCGTTTCTAGCCGCCTGATCTGATTTGTGCGTCACGTTTCGTGCTTCGTGGGCCGGCTGTCCTAAGGGGACGCTGCTCCAGCAGCCGAAACGCAATTTGGTGGTTGATTGGGCTATTGGGCCGAGGGGACCATGGTTGTGCGTTCGCGTGGTTCCCGTGGTGTGTGTGTGCGGCAGGCGATGTTTCGAGCGTTGGCCCTGTGATTGTTAGGGTGTGTTTGGATTGTGGCCAAAGTGCATTTTACCAAAATTTTGGTCATGTTTCAAAGATTGGTTTTTGTTTGGATGGTTGTCAATTTTTTGACATGCCAATGAACTCTAGCCAATTCTAGTTTATTTTTCTTGCCAATGTTAATCAAATTATGGGCAACAAAACCCTCAATCAAAATTTTGGCTAGCCAATGTTTTGATGGGGCAATCTTGGGCACAAACCAAACACATCCTTGTACTCGCCTGCGCGCTCGCCTTCGTCTCCCTTCTTCTGTCTCTTCACCGAGCGCCGCCGGCAGGGCATCTCCTCTCCGTATCCCACGACCCCATCGACCAAGCCAAGCACCGCTGTTGTCTTTCTCAAGTGCCACCATCTCCGGTCTTCTCACCAAGCGTCGCCGCCGCGGCCGCCCTCAATCTGTAACCTACGACCAAGATCCCTCTCCCTGCGGTGGCACTGCCCCCTTCCACATCGCCGGATCAACGTTGCCGGCCCCGTGCGGCCAAGATCAACGCTGCTGATCCCGTCCCACTTCCACGCCACCGGATCAACACTGCCGATCCCGTCCAAACCCACAGGCCCCCATGTCGTCCACCATGACCTATAGCAGCCGTGGCGACTCCTACGTCCTGAACATCTCGCGGATGCTTGGAGAGCGGACCAGGAAGGGTCGCTGCGCCGGGCAGAAATTGAAAGAAGAGTTCACTTATTGCCCAATTCCAGCTCTGGACACGAAGCAAAGAAAGGCAGAGCTATCAAAGAGGTAAGCAGGGATGTATATAATTCCTGATGATGCTATGGCAGGAGACTTTGGTTTGGTTTGTCTGCAATTCAAATAAGGTGCAGCAGCAAAGAGAGGCACAGGAGTGAAGCGATTAGAGGATGGGATGCAGTAGGTGCCGTCTCCAATTGCAAGCTTCTGAGTAGTATCGGTCACGGCCTGGCTGTGAGACGTGCCAGTTTCTATTGATCAATAATGGTTACAATTATCTAATCAATTTGTGTTGTTGTAATTCATGTAGATTTTGTACTAAGATGGTTAGAAACGTTTGATTCAGGGACACGGACGTGGTGCCGCAAACTCATGTCGTCCAAACCTGTTCTGTTGAGAACTGATGTATGTGCAAGATCTGTATGGGATATGACACCCAACTATATGGTGAGTATTTAAGAAATTAAGATTTGTGGGGGTGATGAGAACCTGCATGCATTCACTCCTGTACATGTAACTTTTGCCTACGTATCTTAGAATATATGCCTCAACATGTTTGTATTACATCATTTGTTACTTTGCAGCATGTTTTACTGAAGTTATTCAATGTACAATGTCACCCACGGATGGAAACCTCTACATCTCGACCAGTCATCTCCAGCTGCTAATGGCCGTAGGTTTTCCTTGGGTAGCGCCTTAGAAGTTGATATTCTCCTTTATATGCCAGGTATGCCCAAAGAATGAACATAGTTTGTAGATTTCTTTTATTGTGTCTGTGTGATGGAAGCTCTACTGCTGTCATCTCTCGGTTGGCAAATCTTATCATTGTCTGTACAAGAAATAAGAATAATGTCAAATGATCCATACCATCTTATAGTCGCCTAGCTATGTGGAAGAGCATACTATATAATCTAAGTTCTCCAATTTTACACAAATTTACTAGATGAAATGTCTCTGTATTATGTGGCATAAATAAAAGAAATATTCAATTAACTTTTACTCGTAACGAGAACACTTTTCTATGTAGGAAAAATAACTGAGCCTGAAACTTCCTACTCATGAATTTTAATAGTTGGCCAATCCCATCATTTACGCACTATCTTCTACTGCTAGGAACAATGCCTTGAGTAATTGTTGAACCATTATGTACTAATCTACAGTCCCAAATATAAAGCATATTTTCCTCTTAATATTTTATTTGTCTACCGTGTCATCCGTCGACTGTCCTCACACTAACTGAAGCCCACTAGACCGAAGAAAAACAATGTCCTGCCATACTACCCCTATACTTCCTTGCAAATATATTAGATTTCATCTCTCTTCTATTGCCAACAAATATAGGTCATAGATGCAAATTTAATTAAGGTTCATGAGTCATTTATTCTATATTTAAGAAAAAAACAAATAATCGGGCGTGGCAACGCGCACCATCAGCTTGTTTCCGCAAAATAGCGCAACCTTCTGTTAGCATACAAAGTATGGTTTTAACTATGGTTGTGATCATATTTTTATGTAACAATATGTCTCTCGATTTTAACTTCACGACTCATTTATGGTCTGGTTCTGCTAAGTCTGGTAGTTCTGCTATGCCTCGTTGATACATTTAATAATTGTGTACACTTTATTGGAAGGTATAAAATGGCTGATACAATCTAAGATGAAAGCTGGGCAAGCACATATGCTTAATATTCTGCTTTAGAACCTTCACTTCTTCCAGATTAATAAGTAGCTGTGACCATGTTAGATCTACAAGACTGGATTAAAAGAAATCCCATATTGATCTCTTATTCAGTTTGTATTTTACATTTCAAGTGTTCATCATTCTAGCAATGCTCAAACAGTATTTTTATTTGAGATTCTTCTAAATGCCTGTGTGAGTACTTTGCATAATTTTTGTTTTGTTGATAAAATCAAAACAAAAGGCTTGATGCTGATATATCAAGTCTCTCATTTGTTGTTAAAACAGTGAAGGAAATCTATGGATGCTTTGTTATCTCTGTTCCTGCTCTATTTGAATTTAATCTTTTATAATACTAGATATTTCCTCGAAATATGTTTTGCTGCTTACTGATGGCAAGTAATTTGGGAATGACATTCCACTGCAAAAAGTCTTCTAGAGCTCGCCTTTCAATTATTTGAGAGTTGAATTACGTGAAAGACCAGTAGGTGCTGTCCTTTGGAGTATAGAATGTTGTAAAGTTCTGTTGTGTCCATTTTTTGCATTTCAACTATTGTGTGGTAGTGCTATCATTTCATTCCAACTATTGCATGCTTTAAGTTGTTCATTTACTGTTTTTCACCAATTTTAGGACATCGAGGAGCTCCCTGACTTATTATAAATGGATTAGCTGCAAAACTATATACTCAATTTGTCTCTCTGTATATTACCTCGCGTTAGAAAATGGCTTCAGCTATCAACTATGAAAAAGGTGGTTTGCCTAATATCTCAGTTAAATTCCTGCCTTCAAGTTGCCTATGGTGCAGTGTAACTACTATTAGGAGTCAGACCAGGATGGATAAGCTGGCTTATTTCCTAGAAACTACTATTTGACTAGAAGCATAGTTTTTTTTAAACCTGAAACAGTAGGAGAGCCTCATAATGCATAATTAATTCAATTCACTCCCACCATCTGAATGCAGAAATCCTTGATTGAGCAACTGTGCTATGTATAGGAGTTTGCGTTTTTCAGATTCTATTACAAAGATTACCATATAGCTTCTCTCAAATATTTGCACATCTCCATATGGTTACAAAAAAATCATAAATGATTATCATTATATTGTTAAAATGGATGGGCGTGGCAACGCGCGTCATCAGTGATTTAGTATGCGTGTAAATCTGATTTGAAGGACACGAGGTTGTTTGCCGTTTGGTCTTGGTACGTGCGGAGCTCAAATCAATCTGTACATACAAACATACATTGTCCTAAATTCTTTTCTTCTTGATTTATTTGCCTCCATGCAGCTGCTAAACTGTAACGGAGCAATGCACATTCGTATGGTGTTTTTTCAATGATAAAGCTTTATTAATTAGAAAAAACGGTTACATCGTCTATAATAAAAGGTACAATCTCATCCATAGACTCCTCAAACCAGTCCCTACTATCAGAAAATTTCGCTAACCTAGCAAGTTCATGACGACCTTATTTGCCTCCCTAGTACAATGTTCGAAACTAGTAAGCGTAAATCACATGCCAAAAAATAGCAGTCATAAAAAACTGCCACCACTGCTCCCGCAGACTGACCTCCATTCTTCATTGTATCGGTTACTTCCATATTGTCCGAATTGATAACAAGTCGGTTACATCCCGCCTTTTTTGCAATTGATAAGCCCAATCTAAGGGCCAGGGTTTTTGCTGTCAGAGCATCTACACACAAATCAATCTTCCTGTATCCGCCAACGATGAAATTTCCTTTGTCATCTCTAAGAACGGCTCCAGCAGGGCCCCTAAGTAGATAATGATCAAAAGACGCATTCACATTAAGCTTGACAAAACCTGTGGGGGGTCTAACCCATCCTCCCTTTTTCCTCGAAGCATTAGGGGCCTTGGCATTAACAAAGTTCGCCGCTATAGCACGAACCCCCATAGACGTCTGGTCAGCATCTCGAGACTTTCCTTCATGGACTAATTTACGTCGTCTATCCCACCAAATGTACCAAGACGTGATGGCAATCACTTCACGAGCATTGTGGAGTACCGGTATAAAAAGATCCTGGTCTGACAAAAGAAGCAGATATTCAAGAACTGCCTCTCCCGCATGATCAACAGCGAGCACGTTCGTATGGTGTTGGTATGTGTGATAATGATCTTCCTTCGGTTCAACTTGTAACATTTCATGAATTTCGGAAATTAAATTTATTTCAGTGAGAACAGAATTACAGTCCAGGGATATTAGTACTGACTTTACACCTGGTATATATAAGAAAATAAGCTAACTGCATGCAGATAGGAGCAGAAAAGAAGTGGACGATTTATTCTTATGAGCTTATTTTTCACTGCAATCAATTAAGGGCTAATTTCCACTGCATAAGCCAAGGCTCAAAAGAATCGAACCGGGCCTTAGGTCATCTTGGCAATTTGGGGAAGCTGCTGCGCCTGCGCGTGCACAGGGTAGCGGTGGATGCAGGCGGCCCAGGGTCCGTTGGGATCTGCCGCCGCCGGGTTGATGCACTCCCATACGACGCTGCTGCAGTCTATGCCGGGGCTGAAGGAGATCATACACACCCGGTCACCCTTGCTCATCCGGCCCTTGGCCTCGATGTAGGCCAGCTCGTACAGCAGCGAGCTGCTGGCCATGTTCCCGAACCGGTGCAGCGTCATGTGCGACGCCTCCATGTCACGGTCAGAGAGGCCGAGGCCACGCTGCACCTCGTGGAGCACCCTGCGCCCGCCCGGGTGGATGCAGAAGTGCTGGAACACCTTGTTGAAGGCCGGCCGCGCGCCCTTCTCCGCTCGCCCAGTTGCTCTCGGCTGCGGGAACACGTATTGCTTGACGAGGGAGAAGGCGACCCGGAGAAGCTCCAACGCAGGCAGGGCCCTGGGACAGAAGGCCACGATGTGACTCTTGAGCGCGTTCGCAGCAACCACGGGAAGTTCCTTTGAGAGGTTGATGCCCGTGATCCCCTTGTCGTCCTCCTCCTGGAATGCGCACCGGTAGTCGCTGTCCCGCGCGGCGGTCAGCGTGCGCACGATCGGACCGAGCCGGAACCGCGCGCGTTCCGGTGAGTTGGTCATGATCATGGCGGCGGCGCCCATGCGGAACAGCACATTCGGCACAAGCATCTCGCGCTTGGTGCCGTTGTACAACATCGACGACAGGATCTCGGTGGCTATGATCAGCACGTGCTTGTGCTTCCCTGGCGGCGCCGCCTGCAGGAGTTTCTGGGCGAGGCCGACGCAGATGAGCGCCCCGCTGCACCCCATCCCGGACAGGTTCACGCTCTGCACGTCCGCGCGGAGCCTGTACTTGTTCACGACCACGTCAGCGAACACCGGCGTCAGCGTGGTGAAGCTACAGGCGACGATGAGCGTGTCGATGTCCTTGGGGTTCACCGTGGTCCTCGCGAACACCTTGTCGACGGCGGAGGAGATGACCAGCTCGGCTTCCACCCGGGAAGCCTCCACGCCGCGCTCGGGGGGCATATAGCGGTACGAGTCGGGCACGCTGGTCTCCTCGCCGATCCCGGACCGCTCATGCAGCCGAGCCATGAAGTCGGCGCTCTCCTCCTCGATGATGTCGGTCATGAGGCGTGCGTGCTCCAGGGCCATCGCCGAGGGGATCCTGTAACGTGGCTCGCCCAGGAAGCAGCCGTAGTCCACGAGGTACACGTCCCGCGCCCGGCTAACCCGCCACAGCATGGCCATGCCGGACACCAGGATCACTACCATTAGGACGTGAACCGGAAGCAAACCCACAAAAAAGTCGGTGCTGGCTGTCGATGCTCTCTGAAGCACGGCCATAGTAGCTCCTGCCACCATCACGGTGATATGCACGATGCGTGGCTCTCTATGCGAGCATGCAGTTGCCAACGTAATCTTGGGGGAGATTCAGGTGGTGTTTGGTTTTCTACTCTCTATTATTTTTTGAAAAAGACTCTCAAGAAGATGCTTCTAAGGATTTTTTGCAAAATGTCCTAAAAAGATTCCACCCTGTTTAATTTGCTTGGGACTTTTTCTAGTTCCAACACAAAAAGTCCCTGGAACCAAACACCTTCTCAGATTGGTGCATTTGAGGGTGTGGAGGTGGTGGAGATTTAAATGGAAAGCCAATGGTATATTGGTATTTATCGGGAGGCCGTGGGCATGAATTGAAGGGATCGAGGACATGTTTAGTTGGGAGTAGCCGCGTCATTGACTCATTGGTTGCAATTTATTCATGTAATGGCAATGTACTTGGTCTCACCGGCCGGCCCAACCTCCACCCCCAAACCACCAGCACTCGTATGTGCTCGTTCTTCTAAACTCGAAGAATGGACTGTTGCCCATTCCTTATGGCTGCGAAGAACGCTCGCTAGCTTCCAGAGCTGCTCGCTAAGCTGAATCTTCCGTGTTCTCCTTTGTTAGCAAATCAGGGATACATGTTCTTCTTCCACGGACCAGGGCACCAGGCCACTCCATGCTTAGTTCTACTTCCTCGGTTGCGCCTCTGTCGGTCCTACCTACCTCAAAGACCTAGCTCCGCTCCCATACTGCAACAATGGCCACGTCCAGTGGTGGCTATTCGTCGCTGCCGCTCCACTACAGTTCACAACCTCAACATGCTACTCTTTTTTTTTTTGCAGAAAAAGATGCTACTCATCGTATCACTAGCTAATCTCGCCGACGTCCTGTAACTGGTCGGGAATCTATGTGTTCTTGCAAACAAGACAAAAACTGAGCGTATCTCAAATGGTTAAACTTAATGAGCGTATTGTGGTGCAACGATGGGGTTCAAGTATTAGATTTGGCACTCGTACTCACATTTTTCTAAATTTATTTCAGACTTTCCGACGATATGTTCGTTCAATGGGAGGTGACCTTCCCATCGATTGTGAGCTGCTTGTGGTGATTTAGCTGATCCGTGTCTATGTAGGCATCTACAATTGTACTATTAAAAAAAGGTCTAAACAAGTTATATTTCCAGTATTTTA
Source organism: Aegilops tauschii subsp. strangulata (assembly GCF_002575655.3). Taxonomy (NCBI): domain Eukaryota; kingdom Viridiplantae; phylum Streptophyta; class Magnoliopsida; order Poales; family Poaceae; genus Aegilops; species Aegilops tauschii. Next base: position 10,387,878 of record NC_053039.3, read on the forward strand.
TAAGTTTTAGGCCTCTTCCGTTTGGATGAATTTGATATATGATTGCTATGCAAGAATTTTTATAGGGCCCTTTAGTTTGTAGGAATAGAATCCTATTCTTATAAAGGAATTATTTCTAAAAAAATATTTTGTTTAGACTCCATGAGAAAGATCTTATGACGTGTATTAAATTACGGAAATACGTGTGGGCGTTTGCATCTCGCCCACACGCGTGGATCCACGTCTGTTCGTGGTTGCACGAATCTTGGCATGTTTGTGCTGCCACGTAGGACTGGGCTGGTGTGTGGGCATTCATCCGGTCACCCATGCTTTCGTTTTCACCATACGGAGGGACCGGTGTATGGGCGTTTAGCAGTTCGCCCACACGTCAGTTTTCACTCACGCACAGGGGCTGGTGTGTGGGCATTTATCAGTTCGCCCAAACGCCCGTCTCCTCTCCCACAACCAAAGCTGCCAGTTGCCATGTGTTTTGCAGGGTACATGGCAACTACCCTAGTGTGCTTGTAAGCAGATGACAACTCTCTCTTTTACCCGAATATGTCAGTTGCCATGTGTTTTGCAGGGTACATGGCAACTGCCCTAGTGTGCTTGTAAGCAAATGGCAACTCTCTCTTTACCAGAACATGTTATTTTGCCATGTTTCTTTGTAGCGCTACACGGCAACTGCCTAGTATTAGTAGGTGGCAACTCCTAAAGTTTTCATATCATGGCAACTGTAGTAAATCAGAACATACATGACAACTGCCTAGTGTTAGTAGGTGGCAACCCCTAAAATTTTCAAATCATGGCAACTATAGTAAACCAGACCATACATGGCAACATCTGCAGTTGTCCAAAAATGGCATCTGGCACTTGACCTGAGATGGCAACTGCAGTTGAGCAACCATGATAACTATAGTTGTCCGACATGGCAACTGTAGTTCAGTGACATGGCAATTGCAGTTAAACGAACATGGAAGAGAGATCCGGACCATGGCAACTGCGGGGCGCATGGTGACTGTCACGCGGGGCGTGCGGGACCATGAGGTAGGAGGCCTGACGTACGGGCGTGTGGGCGTTATCTATTTTGCCCACACGTAGGCGTGTGAGAGGGACCGGGAGGAAAAAAAAGGCGTGTGGGCATTACTTGTTTTGCCCACATGTAGGTATGTGGGCTGATCCTTTTAGACACCACACAAAACGTGTGGGCAGACCCTTTAGCGCCCACACCTGTGGACGTTGTCGGCGTCTTTAAATTAATGATTGATGCATTTATATTGACTAAGCACCACTCCATGTAGTACAACATAGCAGTAGCGCTAGCGTTGATTTGCCCTGGCCTCGGATCTGTACATGCATAGGACGGTGGTGGCATCTGACTGTAAAGTCATTATGAAGCTATAAAAAGTGGAAGTTCGGCAAGCTTTGGAGCTGTGATACATGAATCATAGAGTGGCAGCCGTATTTTCTTTCTTCTGTTTTTAAACACAAGTTTAAGACCTCGAATGTTAAAGCATAATCTCGCAAAGCATGTACTTAAGTTGGGAATTGGCCGTCATGTTTGGTTAGGACAACCCAGAGATCTTGATTTCGTCCCCGTAAAGCTACGCTTCGTGTCCTCGACCCTTCGTCTTCGTTCGTATCCCCGTACCTGCGCTGTACTCGCCCACCATCGCCAGATCGCAGCAAGTCATTGATTCAGTGGAGAAAGAAGGAACAGTTACGCTACATTAGACCCCAAATGCGGTGTGCCTCTGCCTCCATTGCAAATCCTGTTCTAATTATTGCTTCGTTTCTCTAAGAGTAAATAGCACTGGCGGTCTAAGAACTTGCACTACGGGTGCATTTTAGTCACACAACTTGCAAACCGGAAAAACCAATCACAGAACTTGCATTGCGGGTGCAATCAAGTCACACACACCAGCTGAACCGCGCCGACGCCCGGTTTTCTCTGATTTCAGGTCACGCGCGGCGTACAGATGGCCGCTTTTTTTGCAGATAGCCCCCTGAAGTCTCAAGCAATGCCGCATTGAAACACTCCTCTGTTTTCTCTCGCTGCCTCTGTTCGTTGCCGATGGGAGAGGAGACAGGCGGCGCCGCGCCGTCATGGAGCTCGTCGGCGGCCAGGGTGCCGGTCCAGACGGTGTTCCATCCGACGGTGGAGTTGCCGGTTCTTCGCACTGAATGGCATGGGGGCCCGACTTACGGTGAGTTTCCCCCTCCCCCTATCCCATCCCCCAATTTTAGTTAGGGTTTTCTCCTTCATGCAATAGATGAAATACTGGTGGTGCATCTAATTAGTTTTAGGTCTGAGATGTGCAGTACTAGGTACTTTACATGGTTGGTACCTCTTTTTGTATGTTGGGCTGCATCCTAGGGTTAGTTCATATTGCCTCCGCTCACAATCGGTCCACTTTGCAAATGTAGGGTATGATTCAGTGAAATTCAGTGTGGAGGTGCATCATGGTGGGTTTTTTGCGGGAAAAGGAGTGAATCTGACATATTTGGATGAGAAGATAACATGGTTTGATAACCTGGACAGGAATACACTATGTACTGATGTGATCTGCTATATGCTAGCACAACTTAATTATCCCGATGGGGAGAAAATTATGCTATGGTGCCCACCTGGTAAATCTCTTGCAGATGTGGTGGAAATTAACTTGGAAAATGACTGTTTCAAGATGGCCAGAGCATCTGTTTACTCCAAGGTACTGGTTCTGTTTGTTAAACATATCAGAGAACAGAATCAAGAGGAGGAAGATGACATTGCAATTAAAGGTTCCCCTGCACTACCTATAGTTATAATGAGCCCTTTTAGCATAGAGAAGATTAGGAATATGAAATCAGGGACAGTGCCGGGTAGTTCAGACAATGCAGCTATTGTAGAGCAACAAGCAGATGCAGCTGGTTCAGAGGACCAAGAAAAATCAGATGTGTTAGAGAATTCAGAAGTTTCAGAAGAAGAGTATGATTGTGATTGAGACATTGATCCTACTTGGTACGACAGTGATTATGGAATGGAGGCGGAGGATGATAAGGATTATGATAAGAATGTAGATGATGTTTTGCATGATGCTATGGTTGAGAAGGGCAAAAACATAGGAGCTGAATATAGGCATGTTCCTGGGTCAGATGATGTTCATGAGGATGATCTGCAACTGCCAGAAGAGGATGACTGCGAGAAAAGACATAAAAGTGACTCTGATGATGAGGAGTACAAGGCTAAGAAAAAGAAGGAGAAACCTATATATAGGTAAAACATTTAACCCTGCTGTTGACATGGAAAACCCTCAGTTCAAGCTAGGAATGGTATTTGATTCAGTGGATCTACTTAGGAAAGTTGTAGCACAATATGCAGTAAAGAACAGGGTGCAAATTAAGAAGAAAAGAAATAACAAGCAAAGGTTTGAGGCTGTGTGTTCAGAGGGTTGCCCTTGGAAGATTGTGGCTGTCAATGACAATAGGACACAGTCTTTCCTTGTAAAGACTTATGTTGGAGAGCATACATGTGAAAAAGTTTGGGATGTGAAGGAACTAACAGCCCCTTTTCTTGCCAATAAATATGTAGAGAAGTTCAGAGACAATGACAAGATTTCACTATCTCCTTTTCCAGAAAAGTTAGGAAGAAATTCAACATGGAAGTTAGCAGGCACAAGCTAGGGAGAGCTAGGAAAGCAGCATTGGAAGTTGTGCGTGGGGATGAGGTGAAGCAGTACTCATTGCTTTGGAGATATGCAGAGGAAGTAAGACATAGCAATCCAGGGTCATCTTTCTATCTGAACCTAGAGAATGGCCTATTTAGTACTTGCTACTTAAGTTTGGCAGCTTGTAAAATAGGTTGGCTGAAGGGCTGCAGGCCAATCATTTGTATTGATGGCACGTTCATAAAGACAAAGTATGGTGGCCAATTACTCACTGTAGTTGGTATTGATGGCAATGACTCAATTTATCCTATTGCAATGGCAGTGATGGAGGCAGAATGTTATGCATCTTGGAACTGGTTCCTTTGTACACTGAAGCAAGACCTCAACATAATTAACACAAGCACAGTCACTATCATGAGTGACAAACAGAAGGTAACTCACTGTTAATGTTCAGTTACTGCTTATATTCAGAGAAAGTAGTGTTGCAATTCAGTTACTGTTCATGTTCAGTTACTAGTGTTATATTTAGAGTAATTACTGTTAAAGTTCAGTTCATACAAACTAAGATATAACTGGTTTTCTCTATTAGGGGCTAATCAAGGCTGTCAATGAGCAGTTTTGTGACTCAGAGCATAGGTTTTGTGTGAGACACTTATACCAAAACTTGCATTCAGTGCACAAAGGTGAGACAATAAGACAACAAGTGTGGGCTTGTGCCAAATCCACTACACCAACCATGTTTGAACGAAACATGGAGAAACTGAAGCAAGATAACCCAGAATCTTATGCTTGGTTGGAAGATAAAGCACCAAATCAATGGTCAAGGGCTTTTTTTCGTGAGCTTCCTAAATGTGACATTCTATTGAACAACACATGTGAAGTTTTCAACAGGTAAATGAATGGTGTTCTTACTGAATTGCCTGTCTTACTTAATTGCCTGTCTATAACAGCAATAACTGACTATTGTTCTTCCTGAATTCCACTAGGTACATACTAGAAGCTAGAGAACTACATGTGTTGTCCATGTTGGAGAGGATAAAACCACAGTTAATGCACAGGCATATGTCAAAGAAAAAAGAAGCTACTCACAAATGGACAGGCAATCTAACTCCCAAAATCAGAGACAAATTAAGAAAAAATGTAGAGTTGTCTGCCAATTGTCATCCTGAGGAGTCAGGCATGGGTGTCTTTGGTGTTTTGTCCAATGACAAGCAATACATAGTTGAGTTAAATATGCATACATGTACTTGCAGAAGGTGGCAACTCACAGGTGTTCCTTGCAGCCATGCATGTGCATGTTGCAGACATGAAAGGATTAAACCTGAAACCATGGTTTCTTCTTATTACACTGTGGAAACATACTGTCTAGCTTATGGGGTACAGATATATCCAACTAGAGATAAAGATGAGTGGGCTGCTGTATCTGCAACACCTATTTTGCCACCACTATATGAGAGAAGAGCTGGAAGGAGAAGGAAGAACAGAAGGCAGCAACCTGAGGAGAGTGAAGATGGCACCAAGCTAAGAAGGCATGGTGCTATTATGCACTGTGGTTACTGCAAAGAAGCTGGTCATAACAGAAGTGGCTTCTCAAAGTTGAAAGCTGCTGTAATAAGAGAAGTGGGTGGGGATGATGAGGAACATGTTGCAACTGACCAAACTGAGCAAGCTGAGCAAGTTCCAGAGCAAACTGAGCATGTTCCAAAGCAGCATGAGCAAGTTCCAGAGCAAACTGAGCATGTTGCAGAGCAGCCTGAGCAAGTTCCAGAGCAAACTGAGCATGTTGCAGAGCCAAATGAGCAAGTTAGAGCAAAAAGTTCTAGAGGAAGGAAGAGAAAGCCCACTGACAAAATGAATGAACTAGTACAGCAGCTGATGGAAAAGGCAAAGAAAAAGAAGTCCAAAATGGTTATTGATGAGAATGGAGATGTTGACTTTCCAGTAATATTAACTGTGAGTTCTACTTTTTCTACTTACTAAAAGCAAATTAATTAAATCCTTTGCTTACATAGTGTTTGTTGATGTTGTCAGCATATTCAACATAGAACTATGAGGCCACAGTTGGACCCAACACAAGTACAAGACAGCATGGTACATATTTTATCACATGAGGTACTTATAAAACAATTGACATATTTTATTATTCATTTCACAAATGACATGAACTGACATATGGTGAAATTGACCCTGTCCTCATCTTATTTATTTATGTGTTTAGGGGCCAGCACAAGGAGTACCTGTTTCTAGGATGCACCTAATTCCAGATGAAAGTGCATTTGTTGCTGAGCTTAGGGCGAACATTCCAGATGAACCAGCACACACAACACAAGGAGCAAGAGGAGCAAGAGGGGCAAGAGGAAGAAGAGGAGCAAGAGGAGCAAGAGGCGGTCCAGTGGCAGCAGGAAGAGGACCAGCACATGAACATGGACCAGACCAACCAAGAAGAAGAGGAAGAACAAATTCTAGAAGAACAAGAGGGAAAAGGAAAAGAAAAACTAGGGGAATGGAGTGGCTCTTACTTGGGGAAGGAACAAGTAGAACTGGACATGTGTAAGAGGAAGCACAAGATGAGTTCTAGGTCACCCAGAAGATTGAGATGCCTTATGTTCTCATGAACTAGTAGTACTAAGTAGTATGAAGTGGACATGTGCTACAATTTCATTTTGTTGTAGTATGAAGTGGCAACTAATTGAACTTCTGTAGTGGTATGTACTGGTCTTTTGGTGGATACGAAACTCTACTGAACTACTAGTTAAACTGTGGCTGAAATTATGGACCGATCTTCTGCATATTTGCAATCATATATGTAAAGCATACTTTTGCACACATGAAACAAAATCAGCAAATTCACATAAGCGACAACAGTTGTAACAGACAACATTCAGGATTACAACATCAAACTAACAGTAACAAACTAACAACACGACACGACAAGTTCACATTCAACATTACAGACCGACAAATTCAAATGAAAACACCAAACTCTACTGATCATCGCTTAAGCTTTGCCATATTGTCCAGGTCCAGTGCCATCTATCTTGCCGCGCCAGGTGGTGTAAGTATGCTTCCGGGTAAGGTATTCATCTTCATCGGGGAGAAGTTCTACAGCCAAGCCTTCAGTTAGCAATGGGCCACGATCGACGACCTCTTTGACATGCATAATCACTGGAAAATCTACGGTTGCACGCTCTGTGGGAGAATTTGGAGCCGACGGTGAATGTGCGTTCTCGTCATCGGAGTCTGGCTTCCATGGCCCCGTAGGAGGTGCAGGAACAGACACGGTGAGCACCTTTGGCACACCAGAAGGGTTGCGCAACCACGCGGTGACCCGCAACACCCACTTGTCGGTGGCCGGGAGCATGTCAATGAGCTCGCCGTCGACACCGACGAGCACTGGGTTTACGGTGTGTGCATCCCAAGCCTCCTCCGGCAGCCCCTCCAAACTCAGCAACGTCTTGTACTTGAGCTTCCCCGGCTTGCCACCCGAGAAGCTTGACCAGCGCTGAAAAGAAATCCTGCTGCCACAACAACGAAGCTGCTCCGACGCGTGCACCACACGAGTGCAATCATCCGTCGACTCGAAGCGAACGAGAAAATGGAATGGTGGGCAAGTGACCTTGACCTTGGTTGTCGTCCGTCGGACAGCACAGTGAGACTCCATCGCCGCCGCTAGTGCCTCCGGCGTCACCACGCTCCGCGGCTGTCCAATGATGGTGGCGTATAGGACACGGCCATAGAAATCTCGCTCGAGCGCCGCCATGCCAGCAGTGCGAGCGATGACAACCCGCTCACACTCCGGCCGCATCTCCGGCTCGCCCCGCTGCCACACCTCTTGAGGAAACATACGCGAGTCCCGGATGCGAGGACATGCCACAGCGGGCGCCGAAGATCTGCCATCGCCGACGCCGGCGACGGCTCGGCTGGCCAGTGCCACGCTCTCCTCGCTGCCGCCTGCCATACTATCCGCCTCGATGATGGCGGCACCATGGCTACTTCCGGCGAGGGAGGAGGAAAACCTCCAGCCAGGAAAGCCGCCACCGCTCGAGCTCTCGCTGTCGTCACCGTCGCCGCCCATCTGTCAGCTTAGTCGGTAGGTGTGAGAGGAGAGACGAGAGCTAGGGATTTGGTTTCGATTTGGGAACTAGGGTTCGATTCGGTTATAAATCTACCAAGATTGCAACACGGCCCTCAAACAATATTGAGAAGGACTTTTCTGCAAAAGTACTGAGAAAACCGGGCGTCGGCGCGGTTCAGCTGGCATGTGTGACTTGATTGCACCCGCAATGCAAGTTCTGTGACGGGTTTTTCCGGTTTGCAAGTTGTGTGACTAAAGTGCACCCGCAGTGCAAGTTCTTAGACCGCCAGTGCTATTTACTCTTTCTCTAACCCCACGGAATTAGGGGTACTGGATTAGACTCGAGATTTTGATTGTACTGAATGATTGTACTCTTTGAAATAATTGTCCCGCTGACTGGAGAACAAATATTGCAATTGTCTGCGACAGCAGGAAGCAGCGACACAATGTCAAGTATGTTTAACATTAGAACTGTGCAATTGCAATTTAAGTATTGTTTTTGTACACATGATTCATACTAGTTCTTCTATTCTGTGAAATTTTTAATTATGTAAACAACTTGCAAATTTCAGGAGAAGCTCAATTTATGGAAAGGTTTCTGAAAAAGAGAAGAACCTCAGTGCAAGATGAAAATATTGGTCCGTCACAGGAACATAATCGGAAGGATGCTTCGGTCACGCCACCATCACCACATGAACAGGCTGATGTCCCGGCCCCACCATCACCGCATGGAAAAAATGATGCCTCCACACATGAACCTAGTTCTGCCAATAATACAAGGAACTAGATCATTGATGGCGCGCGTTGCCACGCCCATCCATTTTGACAACAAAATGATAGAAATATACATAGATATTTGTATATGTTAATTTTTGAAGCAATGGAAGAAATGAATTAACTGTTAGTAAAAGCAAGTTGAGAAAGCTCAAAGGCTTCCATTTGATGTTCTTAATTCTAATATGCAAGGTCGTTGATGTGCTGAACACATTCATTGCTTTATCAAGGTGACTGCCTTTATATGACTAAAAAAAAGGTTATTGCCTTTATAGATGATGCCACACTTTGTCACTATGACTACAGGTCCGAAGCTAAAAGTTGTACTACTAAAAGAAAACCATGGTTGTGGAATTCGTTTGTCTGCATTTATTGATATACAGTATTACATATCATAAGTCACTGCGACACAATTGAGCAATCGATGGCCATTTAACCGAAGAAATCAAAAGACATAAAACATGGTGAAGGTAAGTAATGGATCATTTGAGCAACACACTTGATACTTCAGCATCACTTTCCTCGAGAGCAGCCAAAGTTTCACTGAACATTGGTTATGGTCACTTCTCAGGAATCCTTGAACCCTGCAATAAAGCAGAAGAAGAAAGAAGGTGATTTAATACAACCATCACAACACAAAATATTTTACATGCGAATGTACTAACGTTATAACAGTAATCCGGGCAATCATTATAGCATTTCCTAGATTACTGAATTTTGAAAATCATGTTCATAGGCAGATGATGATTGCACTCGGGTAAGACTGCACACACAAAACAACTTTGGAATGTAATACTTTTGGCATCCAAATTGAGATACTACTTACCTAAACATAAAAGATCTAATATATTTTCCGTTTACCATATGAACATTCTAGTAGGGATAAACCTCCCACTGACTATAGAGGATAACCTTGAAGCTAACACAGAGATCATCTAGATAACAACAATCTGAATTTCCTTGGCCAGCACTTGAAGGAAATATGCCCTAGAGGCAATAATAAAGTTGTTATTTATATTTCCTTAAATCATGATAAATGTTTATTATTCATGCTAGAATTGTATTAACCGGAAACTTAGTACATGTGTGAATACATAGACAAACATAGTGTCCCTAGTATGCCTCTACTTGACTAGCTCGTTAATCAAAGATGGTTAAGTTTCGCAGCCATAGACATGTGTTGTCATTTGATGAACGGGATCACATCATTAGAGAATGATGTGATGGACAAGTCCCATCCGTTAGCTTAGCACTATGATCGTTTAGTTTATTGCTATTGCTTTTTTCATGACTTATACATGTTCCTATGACTATGAGATTATGCAACTCCCGAATACCGGAGGAACACTTAGTGTGCTATCAAACGTCACAACGTAACTGGGTGATTATAGAGATGCTCTACAGGTGTCTCCGATGATGTTTGTTGAGTTGGCATAGATCGAGATTAGGATTTGTCACTCCGTGTATCGGAGAGGTATCTCTGGGCCCTCTCGGTAATGCACATCATTATAAGCCTTGCAAGCAATGTGACTAATGAGTTAGTTACGGGACAATGCATTACGGAACGAGTAAAGAGACTTACCGGTAACGAGATTGAACTAGGTATGAGGATACAGACGATCAAATCTCGGGCAAGTAACATACCAATGACAAAGGGAACAACGTATGTTGTTATGCGGTTTGACCGATAAAGATCTTCGTAGAATATGTAGGAGCCAATATGAGCATCCAGGTTCCGCTATTGGTTATTGACCGGAGATGTGTCTCGGTCATGTCTACATAGTTGTCGAACCCGTAGGGTTCACACGCTTAACATTCGATGACGATTTGTATTATGAGTTATGTGATTTGATGACCGAAGTTTGTCGGAGTCCCGGATGAGATCACGGACATGAAGAGGAGTCTCCAAATGGTCGAGACATAAAGATTGATATATTGGACGATATTGTTCAAACACCGGATGAGTTCCGAGAGGTACCGGATAATTATCGGAGTGCCGGAGGGTTATCGGAACCCCCCGGGGGAACTAGCGGGCCTCGATGGGCCTTATTGGGATGAGACGAAGGGCCAAGAGGGGCTGGCCGCCCCCCCCCCCCCCCATTCCGGTGTCCGAACATAGTCGTCCAATATATCGATCTTTATGTCTCGACCATTTCGAGACTCCTCGTCATGTCCCCGATCTCATCCGGGACTCCGAACTACCTTCGGTACATCAAATCACATAACTCATAATACAAATCGTCACCGAACGTTAAGCGTGCGGACCATACGGGTTCGAGAACTATGTAGACATGACCGAGACACGTTACCGGTCAATAACCAATAGCGGAACCTGGATGCTCATATTGGCTCCTACATATTCTACGAAGATCTTTATCGGTCAAACCGCATAACAACATACGTTGTTCCCTTTGTCATCGGTATGTTACTTGCCCGAGGTTCGATCGTCGGTATCTCAATACCTAGTTCAATCTCGTTACCGGCAAGTCTCTTTACTCGTTACGTAATACATCATCCCACAACTAACTCATTAGTCACATTGCTTGCAAGGCTTATAGTGATGTGCATTACCGAGAGGGCCCAGAGATACCTCTCCAACAATCGAAGTGACAAATCCTAATCTCGAGATACGCCAACTCAACAAGTACCTTCGGAGACACCTGTAGAGCACCTTTATAATCACTCAGTTACGTTGTGACGTTTGGTAGCACACAAAGTGTTCCTCCGGTAAACGGGAGTTGCATAATCTCATAGTCATAGGAACATGTATAAGTCATGAAGAAAGCAATAGCAACATACTAAACGATCAAGTGCTAAGCTAACGGAATGGGTCAAGTCAATCACATCATTCTCCTAATGATGTGATCTCGTTAATCAAATGACAACTCATGTCTATGTTTAGGAAACTTAACCATCTTTGATTAACGAGCTAGTCAAGTAGAGGCATACTAGTGACACTATGTTTGTCTATGTATTCACACATGTATTATGTTTCCGGTTAATACAATTCTAGCATGAATAATAAACATTTATCATGATATGAGGAAATAAATAATAACTTTATTATTGCCTCTAGGGCATATTTCCTTCAGCTACCTCCAGTTAAAAAAATTTGGATCCACTGGTGCCTTTTTTCAAAGAAACCTTTCATCCTTATCGCCTGTTGGAGGAAAGATCATTTGACCTTGTCATAGGCTTTTTCAAAGTCAAATTTGAATACTACTCCTCTCATGGTTTTCCGGTGCATCTCGTGGACAGTCTCATGTAGGATTACTACGCTATCGAGTATATTCCTTCCTTGTATTAAAGCCGTTTGAGATGGCTGGACAACATGCTCAGCTACCGAGTTGAACCTATTTGTCATCATTTTTGTGAAAATCTTGAAGCTGACATGAAGGAGGCATATGGGTCTGAACTGTTGAATCCGTTCTACCTCTTTAATCTTCGGCAACAAAACAATCTCACAAAAATTAACTCTGAATAAGTCAAGTCGGCTGACATGAAGACAATTGTACCATTTGGAACACCGCATCACTCACCTTCTCTTATGAGAATGGTGCCATGAGGGTATCGTTTTCTTGTGCCGTGACTTATGAAATATCATCTGTGTGAAATTCCCTTTAATAGTGATTTAGACCGTGTATTATTGTAGATACTTGTCCACATCGGCTGGTTGGCGATGAGGACAAGAAAGCTGAACTAATAAATAGTAGTAGTACTACTAGTACTATAAGTAGCACTGTACTCCCTTCTTTCCGGTTTACAAGGCTCAAATCTCAACAACCAAGGCATTTTGTAAGTGGAGGAATGTATCTCGTACTTTACAAAACTACCCCAATTGAACTCATGCATTAATTTGAATTAATTGCAGTGCATGCATGCTTGGCCACTAGATTAGTATGAATATTACATGCATTGGTGTGTTCCTCTTTAATTCTTGAATGCAAAGATTTAATGCGCATTGGAAATTAAAAATAAAATGGAGATGAGCCCTCTAAATTGAAAAAACAAAAAAGTTGAAATAAGCCTTATAAACCGGAAAGGAGGGAGTACTAGGGAGCGTCCACCTCAGTGAGCGATTAATTTATTATTAGCTGTGTAACCTTGAGACAAAAAGTTGACTAATAAATTAGCGTCATGTAGTTGTACTACCACATTGATTAAGAAAGTCAAAGAGGCTTTCGATACACCTGGCTGGTGGCCCATCAGGCAGGAAATGTACTTCGTACATGTGTGAAATCACTAATTAAGGAGTACTCGTTGCAAAGAATACTTCATTTTCCCAGGTCGCAACAAGTGACGCACATGCAGCGCGTCACTTGTCGCAACCTGGAAGTTTTTCTTTTTTTCGTAGATCCGTTTATTCAAAACGTTTTATCTCTTAAACCGTGCGTCCAAATCTCGAACCGTTTTCACCATTGGATTCCTCGCATCGAGATCTTCAAAACTAGATCCCATGTTGATAGGTTTTGACGAACTTTTTTTTCACGAAAAAAACCGGGGGAAAAAACCGAACCAGGAGCACGGTTTTTTTCCCTTTCCGAAAGAGGCACGCCCGTGCCTCTCGCGAAATCACAACCGTGCCTCTCGTGAAAGCAAAACCGTGACTCTCGTGGAAGGAAAAAAATAGAAAACGCGTATTTTTTCCGTTTCCGAGAGGCACGGCCGTGACTCTCGCGAAAGGACAACCGTGCCTCTCGCGAAAGCAAAACCATGACTCTCGCGAAAGAAAAAAAACAGAAAACGCGTATTTTTTCCCTTTTCGAGAGGCACGGCCGCGACTTTCGCGTAAGCACAACCGTGCCTCTCGCGGAAGCAAAACCGTGACTCTCACGAAAGAAAAAAAACAGAAAATGCGTTTTGTTTTTCCCTTTCCGAGAGGCACGGCCGTGACTCTCGCGAAAGCACAACCGTGCCTCTCGCGGAAGCAAAACCGTGACTCTCGCGAAAGAAAAAATAAACAGAAAACGCGTTTTTTTTCGTTTCCGAAAGGCATGGCCGTGACTCTCGATAAAGCACAACCGTGCCTCTTGCGAAAGAAAAACCGTGTCTTTCGCGAAAGGAAAAAAAAGAGAACACGTTTTTTCGTGCAAAAAAAAATTTGATTTTTTTTATCGAAAAGCTAAGAAAGACCGGGGGAAAAGCAAAACGTCGAAAAAACCCGAAAAAACCGTTTAAAAAGCCGAAAACGCGTGCGGAAAAATAAAAAAACAAAATCCGAAGGGAGCGTCCAGAGCGCGACACGTGGCGAATGGCTGAGAGCGCGCCAAGTGGCGCTGATCGTTGCGAGGCTCCCGAAGGAGCGCTCGTTAACTAGTTGCTCCCGCATGTGTGACCGAGTGCGCCAACTGTGCATGGAACGGCCCAGGGCCGGTCCTGTGTTTCGGGAGGCCCTAGGCGAACTCGAGGACATGGGCCCTATGTCCTAAGTAAGAATAAACTTTCTACCACATGTCTTTAGTTCGAGATTTGACTATAATATTTTTTGGACAATGTCATATTATGACACAAATACTAAAGTATAGCAAAATGAAACTAACATGACATGATTACCTTAACTAAGGACCAAATTCGACTGACTCCATCGACAACAATAATACTTCGGTGCTTCAGAAAAAGTTTCTTCGGGCATTTCTTGATTCAAACTCATTAAGGGCACAATCAAGATCAACATTGTCCAAGATATCCTTCTCAATGCAGCACATAGCCAAGTCATTCAATCTATCTTGCAACATAGTTGACCTCAAACAATTTTTCAATAGTTTTAGTTTAGAGAAACTTCTTTCAGCTGAGGCTATAGACACATACATTGTTGAGCGGATCCGATAGGCAAGAGAGACATTTGGATAGCAATCTACATCCATAACAAACTGAAGGATCTCAAGCACTGCCACGGCCACAGGGGGAGCATCATCGGCTGAACCTCAAACCACTGTTCGGCCGGCCGAAAACCTACACCTAGCAGCGGTGCATGTCGCGCCGCCATGGGCGCGCTCACTCGCGTCGTGAAACATCATGATCATTGCGGCTTGCCGGTTCGCCGGGGTATGGCGATCGAGGACAGACTCATGCATGCATGCACGACGCACAAGCTACCCAGCTCCGTACGTACTGCACCATTTACGTGAACAGTGCAGTTAATCACCATAGTAGTTCACTGATTGAGGTGGATCTATACGGATGGCTCGCCAGACGGTCGGACAGGCACGTAGCTAGCTCTTGGTCGGTGGAGGTTCAGTTTATTTGTTCTCACATCTGTAAGAGACTAGACACGCGAGTACACAACATCATAGTTCTTAGATATGAAGTTTAAAGTCTTAGAACAACTCTAGCAGATCAGCCGTATTCAGAGCCCCCAAACACAGTTTTGCGGACCCTCCAAAAAATATTGAAGGTTGCAGAGGTTGGTTGTGCGCAAACTCATGGTTGCCAAACATGCAGCCTTCATAAATTTATCTCTACCATTTCCCCTATATCTGTGCACTCTAATCGATTCTCAGTTTCATATATATAAGCTGAGCGTATGGCTGGACCCTCCTATAACGGTTACAAATTTCTAGGATCCCATCCCATTGGTTAGTGAGATATTTGCCATTGCTTTATGCATTTCCAGTACTTTGAACTGGTTTGATCATACCCGGTGACCGCATCTAGCATGATATCCTGACATGCCAACAACAAATTAAAGCTATATATGTCCTACTTGTTGTGTAGTTTGCAACCCGGACTGCTCTCTTCCTAGAAGCTTGGGAGGCATGGAATTGATCCAATTCCGTTTCTTCAATTTGATCGCTTCATCGATTCGCTCAAAATGGCTATAGACCGGAGTTTTATTTTATTTTTGTCAGTAAGAAAGATGAGATGGTGTACAATACAATTATACAATATATAGTAGCTAGTGATCTAATAATTGAGCTTAGATTCAATATGCGCACTCTGCTTGCCTGGCCAGAGTATTAATCAATTGTTACCACTGTTATAAAATTTGGGTGCCTATTAACGAATATTGTCTTTGGAGGCCGAGCTCCATGGAGCTCGGTTTTGAAAATTTTGAATTTCATCAAATTTCATATTTTCTACGTGAAGGCATAACACACATGTGTGTAAATTTTCAGGGCAAAATACATTGAAATGAGGGCCGTACAAAAAAGACAAATTTGGGGCTTTTTAACACATGATACTATTCATCCTCCTAGGCCATGAATTTATATTTTTTGTACAGGTCGCATTTCAACATTTGTCATCCTGAAATTTTACACACGTACACATAACATCCTTGTTTACTTGCATATATTTTTTCAGATTTTTCCGAAATAAAAAAGTTTGAATTTTGATTTTTCTTTCAAAAAAAGCCTACATGGAGGCCGAGAGCCAAACGTCCGTTCTCGCCTATTAATCCCTTGTTATTTTGGATTTTGGCTGCCTATTAACTGTACTTGAGCACAGAAGTGTAATGAACTGTACTTATGCTTAAAAAAATGCACATGTCTTGGCGGGTTCTGCCGGCTAGGAATATGGGCCAGCGACTTCTTTTTAAAATTATATGGGGCAGCTACTTGATGCTCTGAATCCAGGCCCATAGGTATCAGACGCGCGGGTGTGTCCCCGTCTGCTGTTGACGCTACATTCGCATGCATATTTATTTCGTACGTAACGTACCCTTCGATCGTCGTCTTCCTCCCACGGACCCCGACGGCCACCGAATCGAGTCAGCAACCCTAGATCGATCCTGCCGCCGGCCGAACCTCCGCATTAATCGATCGCAGCAGACGTGATGCCGCCCAACAAGATCCAGACGCTGCTGGGTCACGACCGCAAGGGACTCTTCTCATGCCTGTACAGCGGCAACTGCGACGAACTCCCTAGCTTCTGTTTCAAACGCGATCTCCTTGCGTCCATCCCCGACTTATACGAGGAGGCGTACGATCGGCTGCCCGTGGACGACATGCCAGCCGAAGCCGCCGACCAACTGATCACATCCATGGGCAAATACGGCCTCTGCCTCGGCCTCATGGACCCCGTCACCAACATCATCCTCAACACCATCGCCCACCTCCCGCCGGACTTCCGGGCAAACCCACCGCCTCCGCACAGCTGTAAGAGGAGGAGGAGGTCCAAGAGGTTGGCTGGCGCGGCGCGGCCCAAGGATACCTGGCCCAGAGATGCCGCGCCATCCTACCTGGCTCTTCGCAGATTCATGGTCAGATACTTCGGATGCCTCAGTGAAGAACAGGTCACCCGGTACCTCCACTGGGCGGGCGCCGACCTCCCCCTGGCCGTTTTGCTCGTCGAGCACGATCTTTACGCTGCTGAGCTTGAGCTCCCCGACACCGCCTCCAAAAGGACACAAGC
The DNA here is from genome assembly GCF_002575655.3 of Aegilops tauschii subsp. strangulata. Lineage (NCBI taxonomy): Eukaryota > Viridiplantae > Streptophyta > Magnoliopsida > Poales > Poaceae > Aegilops > Aegilops tauschii. The sequence goes on from NC_053039.3 coordinate 10,404,705, forward strand.
TGCCCTCATGTGCGCTGCAACCTGTGCGTCGCACCCAGCGCCCGACGCCCTAGTGCGGCTCCACACGACGCCCCTTCCCCTACAGAGGCTCCTCGCCACCGCCGCGTTCCTCAAGCCGGGAGGGCCCAAGCTCACTGTCGACGACGTCGACACCCTCGTGGATCTATTGCGGTACCAGGGCAGTGCCCACCTCGACCTCCAGGTGAAACTGCTGCCAGGAGAAAGAGAGGTCGTCGTGTATTGCCGGAACCTCAAGCCCGATGAAGGGAAGCTTGAGATTTGCAATAGCACGAGCTCCGTGGATGGATTCGATGTTGTCAGCATCAAGGTCGAGCGTCATGGGGACCTCTTCACATCCCTGCGGTCTGATCCTCAAGACAAGAGGTCCATGATATGAACCTTTTTAGCGAAGGCTGCGAAAACCTCTCGCAGCCGCGGTTTGGTAGAGAGCTGCAGCGGCGATGCATGTGAGTACACCGAGTCTCTCAGGATGAGGCTTCACAGTGCAATCCACGCTTTCTATCTCAAAGTGTTCACCATGTTACCGCCCTCTACGGGGCTCATCCGCGACATATTGTGGGCTGGCCACTGCTATGGCCCCATGGATCCTGTCTCCAACATCATTGTCAACTCTATTTGGCACAACATAGTGTACCCGCTACCCCTGTCCGAAATCAAAGAGTATCACATCATCGACACCCTATCTATGCTTCGTGTGGAGGTTCGTTCCTTGGAAGGCCTCATCACCCTCGTCCCAGGAACCTCCGAGTCTGGCTGCTCGACGCGGCAGGCGATGGAGCACCTCTCCCACAAATGTTGTGACATATCCCATGAGACGCACACCTTGCAGCAGTTTGTTGCCGCAGCCACAATCGCTCGACACCCACAACACGCTGCACTAGGGTCATTCCTCGCATCCGTGACGCCCGATATGTTGAATGACCTACGACGCTTGCTGACCATTGGCACCAATGGTGTGATCCCTCGTGAATCGCTTGGTCAAATAGAGTACTTCCTCCGACAAAAAGTAATGGCGTTGGATCCCGAACCTCCCAAGGTGGCCGAATTATGCGAGGAGGCTAAGGGGACTCTGCTGAGAATGAAGGTATATTATAACAGAATGAAATTACACTTTTGCTCTAGGCTTGAACAACTGCCGCAGAAATATGCCTCTGAGCATCCTTTGGTATGTAGCTTTGTTTTTACAACAGTTTTAACATGGACTCTCTTACCTCCTCTTTTCACATGAGAGATAAAAGTATACAATAGATCTGAACCATTGGTTTCATTAAGTGGTGGGTCTGAGTAACTCTTACCTTCTTTACCTCCTAAGTGAAAAGATGAGGTAAGAAAGACCATTTTCAAAAATTTGCCTTGTTTTTGTTCATCCTTGTTTACTTGGTACATATTCTTTACATCTCACTATCAGCTGCTTCATTTGATCTTGCTGTTGCTTGTTTTAGGAACCACAATATGTGCTAAGTGTTATCTGTGGTGTGGTGGCTGGTTCTGAATCCTTAGACAGGGAGTGCTATCACATTAATTTTGTGGCTGCTTCCAAATCAGGGATTGCTCGTAACCAACTCTTCTTCGCCGAACTCAATTATTCGTATCCTGGTGAGCAGGAAAAAACAAATTTCTGCTGTCCTCTACCCCTGATATATACTAGTAAGTCCACATTCCTTCCAAGTAGAACTGAAGGGGAAGCTAGTGAGCAGCCATTCAGGTTTAAAACACTAGAGGGAACTGCCCCCGCCCTTGTTTCTGTGTTTCATTGAAGATCTTTTTGATTTCCATTAAGGACTTTTCATCTTTAATTCGTACGATGCTTGTTTGTTTCATCCAACCATAGAGATAGCTCTCATAAAGAATAACTTATATAGGGGCACCGACTGCACATTCAGTGACGTTTCATTATTCAGTATTATGCTCCTCGAAATTTAATTTGTCCACTATTTTTCCATATATGAGATGATACATCAACTTAACGGCTAGGTATGCCCCGATTTTCAACAAACTTGTGAATCGACGACGAGGGCAAATCAGCGTTTATTTGTAATAATTAGTTTATGGCCATTCAGGTTTTGCGGTCAACATTATGAATTTTACAAGCATGAAATACACCATCTCGTGAATAATCAATTTATAAGTAAACTGAAGAGTCCATTGAGAGGTTTTTAATTGTGGCAAACACGATGGCCCTGCAATTGTTTGACCATATTCAAGTTCTTCTCTCCATTCTGGCCCCTTATCCATATCAGCAAGCATCTCCTCCTATCCCTTGTTTTATGCAGGCATATCCTCATCTCGCAGCATGCCTCTCGTTGACCACAGCAGGAATCTCCTACCCCTCACTGTCTGCCTACTACGTTTCACCACATCAGATGACCTTAGCAGCAGGTCAAGAAGCTTAGTATCTGAACCCAAATTGCAATGCATATTGCTCCCTTTTAAGTACCCAGAAAGTCAGCCTTCGATAGCTGCCCCATTTAAAATGTGTGTTCTTTCCAAAACAGGGTCGTCCGGCCATCCAGCACCTGCATGCGGGAGATCCCACTGAATATGGGGGTTAGCTTAAGGATGTGTCATGCCACCAAAATGATCGCACTGAGTCAACAGCGTGTGGAATTTTATCAACATAGTGATTGTCCCAAATCAGGTGGACCCAGGGCACATTTTTCTTGTTAAAGAACTTGTGGAGAAATTTTAACAAGAGGGCATCATTGTGAATTTTCAGATTGATCACCCCAATCCCCCCTTTTTCTTGGGCTTGCAGACCATGTCCCATGCAGCAAGGGAGTTACATTTGTCTCCCTGTTTAGTCTTCTTAGTCCAAAGGCATCTCCGCCTAATTTTTACGAGTATCTCAATGAGCTTGGGCGGGAATTTGAGAGTGCACATGGCAAAAACCAGTAAAGATGTGACCGTAGTGTTCAACCAAGAGAGTTTGCCTCCGTACGACTTCATGGCAATGGTGGAGGTAAGACGGCGTTCTGTTTTGCAAACCAAAGGCATAAATTCTTGGATGGACGGTCTGGATGTACCAAGAGGGAGTCCGAGGTACGTAAATGGCATCGAGCCAACAATGCAACCAAAGACTCGGGCTAAGTTGGCCGTAGAGACTGTGTTAAGGTTGATCGGGATCAATGCGGACTTATGTAAGTTAATTTTGAGGCCAATGGAGGAAGCATAGTCATATAGGATCTGTTTGACCAGGAGTGCTTGCCATGTGCATGCAGGTAGGACAATTAGTGTGTCGTCCGTGTACTGAAGAACAGGGTAGTCTGTCTGCGCGTTGCATGGGAAGGGAAGGGAAGGTCAATTTTGCCCTGTCAGAATGCGTCATTGATTGCTGCATGAAGCAGGTCTGCCACGAGTACAAAAATTAGTGGTGACAAAGGATCACCTTGTCTAACTCCACAGCGGCATTGGAATTAACAACCGGGAACACCATTAAGAAGCACAGATGAGAGGCCACAGGAGAAGAGGCACTTGATCCAAGAAATCCATCTGTCATTAAACCCCATGTGACGCATGATATTGATCATAGGTTCATGAGCAATTGTATCAAATGCCTTTGCGTAATCGAGTTTGAGCAGTATGATTTCTCTACCAGAAGTATGGCACTGATGGATGTAGTGGTACGCCCAGGCGAGGCAGTCTTGGATAGTCCTGCCCTTGATAAACCCGTATTGGTTGCGACGGATCAACTTCAGGATGGTGCCTTGCTGTCGGTTTGCTAGTAATTTTGTGAGCAGTTTAAGACAGCAGTTTAGCAGAGTGATAGGTCTGTAGTCGTTGACTGATTCAGGAGAGTCAACCTTGGGGATAAGCGTAATGAGCCCATCATTGATGCTGGTGATGTCTAGAGCTCCTTCGTAGAACTGTGAGCATACAGAATAGAAGTCATGTTTGATAATGGGCCAGCACGCTTTAAGGAATGCCCAACTAAATCCATCAGGTCCATGGGCGTGATCGGGTGGCATTTCCTTAATCACCCCGTCAATTTCGTTACTAGTGAAGGGTTCTGTAAGGTGGCCAATATTGTCTGCATGCTGGATGATGGAAGGAAACTCAAATTTCATTTCACGCTGCGATGTGGTTCCCAGTCGATTCTTGTACGTGAGGTGGAGAAGGGCCTCTTTACAAGGGTGATTCGATCGGTCTTTCATCATTAGTCTGAAAGCTAGCAATGTTATTCTTGCGGTATCGTTCAGTGGCAACGGCTTGAAAAAAATTAGTGTTCTTGTCTCCGAATTTGATCCACCGAATAGTGCAACGTTTTTTCCAATAAAGCTTCTGATACTTGATTAGTTTAATCCGGTGTACCTTGAGGATGTTTCTGAAATTTGTTTCTGGAGTTGTCAAACACCTTTTGTTTTCTAACTCATCTAAATCCGCAAGGACTGCATTACAATTTGTGCTCGCAATAGAGAGCAGAGAGATGTGCTTGCTCCAGATCTGGGCATGTCTAAGGGCTTTGAATTTGTGGCAAAGCGTGGTAGCCGCATTTTTTGACTCAACTTGCCTGTTCCACACCTCTTGTACCACGTCCATAAAACCTGGGTGTAAGATCCAGTAGGATTCAAAGCGGAAGAGCTTGCTGCATGGAATTTGGGTTTCAATGGTTACAACACAAGGGATATGATCTGAGACTGGTTCGCCAAGAGGTTTAAGTAGGGTTTTAGGATATACTCCCTCCGTTCCTAAATATAGGTCTTTCTAGAGATTTCAACAAGTGACTACATACGGAGCAAAATGTGTAAATCTATACTCTAAAATATGTCTATATACATCGGATGTGGTTGTCCATTTGAAATGTCCAAAAAAGACTTATATTTAGGAATGGAGGGAGTACATTAGTCAAGTGGAGGGAGGTGAGAAACCAGTCAATTTGTTCAAGGAGGGAATCTACTAGCATGTTGCTCCAAGTATAGGACCTACCTTGTACAGGGAGCTCAATAACTTGTTACTTGCGTATGATGTCATTGAAGGTTAGCATGTCATTTATGTTCCCCCTGGCTTGTTTCGGTTGTCAGGTGCACGCATATAGTTAAAGTCACCAAGTAGTAACCAATCTTGCCCATTTGGAATATGAACATCATATAGCCGGGTGGTAAACATATTCCAATCCTCCCTCGTGCACGGCCCATATATATTAGCAAGCGTCCAGGATTGTGATGATTGTGTGCTGGCGAAGTTAATGACTAACGCAAATATATCAGAGGACATTACCGTACTAGAGTAAGCCGAGCTTTTCCACACTGTAAGGAGGCCTCCCGAGGCACCTCGTGAGGGGACAAAAGCAAAACGATCAAATTGTCTTGGGAAACAGGTTTTAATAAAAGCAAAAGTGACATCTCACATTTTAGTATCTTGCAAACAAAGGATAGCACAGCCACTGGAGACGGTCACATTATTAAGAGCTAAATGTTTCTTCTCTGAATTTAAACCTCTGATGTTCCATGAGAGAACATTCCAGCAGCTGTGAGGGGATCACGCTAGGCTGGGAGAGGGATTCTCTCCCTGTGCTTCCACAGAAGAAGGACCTGTAAAGGACGGCAAAACATCCGAAGGCTCTTCAAGCAGGGTTTCGGAGGTCAGTTCAGCTTCTGGAATTGCACACCTGTTAATGCCACTTGATTGCAGGGTAGGGATTCGATTTGGTGAAGGGATCTCATCATCCATCTATGGAGTGTTGCCTGAAGATCCAATTGAAGGCACCACTCTTGGCTTAACCTTCGATGTGGTCACGCGGTTGTCCTTGACAGAGGGAATCTTAAAACCATTGTATTTGTTCGAGCGCAGACTGCGCCTGACTTCAGTTGTGGAGATGGGAACGACAGCTCTGGGACGTCTGGTCCGTGCAACAGACTGTGCTGGGGGAGCTGAGTTCTCATGTTGTGGCATAACAGGAGTGTTTTCTCGCTCTCCAAGAGTCGGGAGCTCAATGTCATCAGGAATTTCTTCAATAATAACAGAAGAAGAAGTGTTCTGGCTAGCCATGTTGCTCTGCTGCTGTGAGAAGTTAATACCTGTGGAATTGTAGGTGACCAAAACAGAAAGCTCAGTGTTAGAATTCCTCATCTCATATCCATCTCCCCAAGGACCGACTGAAGCAATCAGAGGGCGAAGCGCATGAAAGATATAGCTGTTAAGGCTCTGACGGGGATTTGGATCATTCAGCAGAATGGACAGGAGTTCATTGCCCTGAGCAGACATACCAAATCTAATACCCTCGCTATGCACACCCATAGAGATGGACAGGGATTCAGACAACACAGGATTGTTCATAACTGCAACCTCAAGGGGCGGCAGAACATTCAAGTCAGATTATGCCGAGCGGAGCTGTCTGATACAGTAATGGAGTCGTTCCACGCCTGAAATGCATTGTCAGTGATGTTGTTTTCAGGCACCAAGCCATCTTGAACTGTCAGCCCTTGCGCGGCAAGCCATGCTTGATAGTTGACAAGGTGTGGTGGCAGTTGTGGGAGTTGCGTAGCTTGAGGTGCTAGCCAGTGTCCCCAGCACCCATTATCTTGACCCGCATGAGCCGCATTGCCAGGGCTAGCATTGTTGCCTGCCGGAGGAGCACCATTCTACACTAACCAGTTGTGCACCTGCTATTGATATAGCTGCTCTGCTGTTAGTTCAGGGCCAAATTGATGGTGCGGGTTGCCGTCTGGCGGTGGCTATTCCTCCCCAGCAGGAGGGACTTCTAGGAGCAGACCATTCCAATCATTGCTACGCAAGATCGTAACCTGAACTGTCCAACAATCACGGGCTCCTCCAAGCTGCTAAACGATGAAACTCCTCGGGATCAAACGGAGGCGGATAACCCGAGCTTTAAGAAACACAAACCAACGGTCCTGCCTCGGATTATACCAAGAAACCAAGGATCCATATCCCCCAGTGCCTTGTTGATATAGTAGTTGGTTTGATAATCATACGGAAACCCAAAGTACATCAGCCAAACTTCCAGTCCAAATGAGGTGGTGCGCCTGTTTAGTGCCTCATTGTGGGGGACAAAGGTGACCAGAAAATCCTCTTCCTCCAGCTCAATCGGGGTAGCAACCGCCGTATCCCTCATGAAGTAATCAACAAAGAAAAAGAGCCCAATCCGACAAGGATGGTCACTGACCTCAGTGGTAAACAACTGGGCTTCATGGAGGAGCGCGATGATCTGGTTGCGGATGGCGGTCCTTCGATGTAGGGGGACATAATCGCTGGTCTCCGCAATAGCCAAGAAGTCATGGTTGAGGGGGCGATGGGGCCAACTACCATGCCGCTGCGCACCAGGCGGTGCGCCAGACCCGGCTCGACGGTGAACCCCGGTGGGAGGAAAGAACGGGATTCAGGGGATAGTTCGCCATGGTCAAGGTGTGAGAGGGAGAGGGCTGTTGTTGTGGTGATGGGACTGGGCAGAGCGGGGGCTTTTGGGTTTTCGAGGTGGAAGACGGAGCGTGAGTGCGGGGACGGGGTAGCTGTGTTTCCTTTACTACCCATCTCCATTCCTTCTGAAATTTTAACCTACGGCAGGATCTCTCCATGTGGCCATAGAAGCCACAAGCAGGGCAACGGATGGACGGTTTGGATTTACGGGTGGTTGGATGTGTAATTATGGGTTTTCCCGAGAATCCAGCTGAATTGATCAAAATCTTGTCTGTTGATACTGTCCCAGAAAACCCTGTTGAATTAGCGCGCTTGGGGCAATCAATGGCTTTGTGATCAGGACCCGAGCAATATGCAAATGAGCCGAGTTTGGCAATTAATCCTGCAATGACCCCATCGAAGGCATTTTGAACATAGGGCAGCCCAATTAGTGGCAAGATTATTAATGTCCTCCAGCGAGTATTGCGCCTGGGCTAAATCAGCCTTGTGTGTTGCCTTGAAAAAAGGTGGCCAGAGATCATGTGGAGGAGCATATTTGAATGCCGAGTTTAGAAAACACAATGGTAGCAGTGCATAAGGCATATTCAGATGGCATTCAAAATGCCCTAGTAAAAGGCATCCAATGACTTGATTCTCCTCTGACTTCGCTTGAGACAAATAATGGTTCATCAATGCAATGTGATTATTGCCTCTTGCAGTAACCGTGCCAGAACCGATGTTAGGGGCAATTGAACCAAATTGAAATTGAGGATTCTGCTTTTGGTAGATTGATGAAGATGATGAAGCCTCATGACCATTTTGTTTCAAAAATTCCATTTGTCCAGCTGAATGTGACCAAATTTACTAAGCTCCATCGATGACGAATGATTAAAAGGCTTCCCCCGATCTCAAGAAGCTAAGAGGTGTTTTCAGAGCCACTGTGTGGCGATCCGAAATGTCAACTAATTCCTTATCAGCATGCCAATGTGTTTCAAGAGAATTCGCTTTTGCAAAACGACCATTGAACAAATGAAAGTGGCACACAAAATCCGGCCAAATACGATCTTTGAGCCCATATATGAAATTTCCCACTCTGTTATTGGCCACTAAAAAACGCAATGATCTGGATGTGATTGGAGCCACCTTGAAACCCGAGCAAATCCCTCCAAGACAACATTGCAATGCAATCCCAACTGATTTCACCGAAAGAGTAAAAGAGGCCGAGGAGAAAGAAACCACCAGAAAGAACTCTTTGGAGTCCCGAGAGGGAGAAAAGTGCACTGTTGATCCAAACTTTCTTCTCACCTGATCTGCCAGGGCAAGGCCCAGTGCAAAGTCCCAATGTAGAAGGCTTTCCATGGAGGATTAGGCTAGAGATCGCCATTGGAGGCGGAGAGCAGGTGGGAGGGAGAGAGGGGGGAGAGGGAGCCATCCTGAATAGGACTATGCATTACTCTCCAAATTGCATAGTTTGTCCACATTGGTAGACATGGGAGACACTAACGGCAGTGCACTTTGTTCGAGAGTGGACATTATTTGCGCAAGAGACTGAGAGGAGATCCAGCCATTGGCACTCTTGGCCAGCAAGCGTCGCAGGTCAATGAGCCTGCCTGGCGTCAGAGACGCAAAGAATGATCCTAGCACATCATGTTGGGGGCACCGTCCTGGTAGCGCAGGAAATCCATATGGCCATGACATCATCGACGGTGAGCTTGCGCCCTCCCTTCTTAAGAGGGCAGAGTTGTGGAGGGACTGTTTGGGCAAAGGCGACGCCTGGAGCCGCACGAGGTCACCAGGCGCAGGGTGCCCCCCCACAGCTTGCAGCGAACTTGAAGGCGGCTTTCGTCCTTTCGGAGGCAGGGTCGGGTGGTGCAACATCAGCAACATGTAGATCATGGCCGACCAGCTAGACGGCGAGGGCGAGATTGGTGCGTGCCCAGTGGAGGTAGCGGGTGGCATGTTCTTCACTGAGGCATCCGAAGTAGCCAACCATGAATCTGACGAGAGCCCGACGGGATGACCCAGCAATAGAGTACCAGGTAGCCCCGCGGCATGATGGCCCACAGGTAACCTTGACAGAAGATGGCAAAACCCAGCTGGAGTTCCATCTGCTATCCCTGGGTTGCGCCAGCCTCTTGGACCTCCTCCTTGTTAAACGTACATGATACTTGGGTCGGTCATAGGCTAACTTGGGCGCTACTTCGTGTGATGGTAGGATAGATATTCTCTTCTGTTTAAAGTGTATTGTATCTCCTACCTCTTGTAATCTCTTCCTCTCACGTATATCTCTATAACAACCGAAGCGCTTGAAACCTATCGAGAGAAGGACTCTCACACATCAATATATTCACACGCGGGCTCCCCTTTGGGAGTTGAGATGCTTCCATCAATCTTTACATGGTATACAGAGCAGGCCTTTTCCACCGCATCTAGCTCATCTACCTCCTCGATCATCTCCATCAACCTCCATCGATCACCCCCTCAACAACCATGTCAACCTCCACTGCTGTTCCCGGCCTAAACTACAACATATCCGAGCCTCTCACCAGGATGAACTATGTCCTCTAGCGAGCTCAAGCGCGATCCCACATAATGGGCGCCAGCTTGTATGGCTACGTCGACAAAACCATCGAGGAGCCTCCCAAGACCATCATCGCCAAGGTCAAGGAGGGAAAGGACCAGGAGATGCCAAACCCTGGCTACGCCCCTGGCTAGTCCAGGACCAGCAGATCATCGCTTACCTCCTTGGGAATCTCTCCAAGGAGGTCCTCGTTCAAGTGGCTTCATTGGAGATGCCGCATGCAATATGTATGGCGATGTCCAACATGTTCGCGTCTCTCTCTCTGTGTCTCTCTCTCTCTCGCATCAACAACATGTGTACTTCCCTCACCAACGCCCAAAAGGGCACACAATCTGCCTTAACATACTTCGGCTACATGTGTTCCCTCTCCGATGAGCTCGCGGTAGCGGGCAAGCCACTTGGGGAACCGGAGCGCATCTCATTCCTTGCCGTCGACCTCGACATGGACTACCAACCACTCATATCCGCGCTTGACGTCCGCATCGAGCCCATCACGGCCGACCACCTCTTCTTCCTCGTGGCCAACTTCGATCGGCAGATCGAGTTGTACCACCGCAACAGCACCGGTGGATTCAAATCCTACGCAAATTCTGCTTCCCGAGGTCGGCAGGGAGGAAGGGGGCAACCGCAACAAGAAGAACAGCAGCGGCGGATCCCGTGGCAGCAATGGTGGCCGCGGCCATCCTGGTAGCGGTGGTGGCCAGGCTGGCGGTGGTGGCGGCTACCAAGGAGGTTGGTGGCGGTGGCTACCACACAAACATCGGCGGCTACAGCAACGGCTACCACCACAACAATAGTGGCGGCGGAGGCCATCAGGGTGGTGGTGGCGGCGGCTACTACCACTCAAATAACAGTGGCAGCAATAACAATCGGATACCTCCCTCCAACAACAACCGGCACCCCTTCCAAGGTTGTGAGGGCTATGAAGGCAAGTGTCAAATATGTAAGAAAACAAATTGTATTGCCAAGGATTTTTGGCGTTATGCCGATGACAAATCCCAGAAAAAGAAAATTGCCGTTTCAAAAGATGGGTCGTATGGTGTCGACACCAACTGGTACATGGACACGGGCGCGACAAACCATATCACTCGAAAGTTGGAGAAGCAGACCATTGATACGTCTCCAACGTATCTATAATTTTTTATTGTTCCATGCTGTTATATTATCATTCTTGGATGTTTTACAATCATTTTATAGCAACTTTATATCATTTTTTGGGACTAACCTATTAACATAGTGCCCAGTGCCATTTGTTGTTTTTTGCTTTTTTTTACATCGCAGAAAATCAATACCAAACGGAGTCCAAACGCAACGAAACTTTTTAGAGATTTGTTCTGGACCAGAAGACACCCGGTGGGCCAAAGAAGTACCAGAGGGGTGCCCCGAGGGGGGCACAACCCACCTGGGCGTGCCCTGGTGGGTTGTGCCCACCTCGGTGGCCTCTCGAACCGCCTCTTCACCCTATAAATTGTCAAATATTCCAAAACCCCCGTGGGCAACCCTCGATCGGAAGTTCTGCCGCCGCAAGCCTCTGTATCCATGAAAACCAATCTAGACCCTGTTCCGGCACCTTGCCGGAGGGGGATATCATCACCGGTGGCCATCTTCATCATCTCAGTGGCCACCATGATGAGGAGGGAGTAGTCCACCCTCGGGGCTGAGGGTTTGTACCAGTAGCTATGTGTTTAATCTCTCTCTCTCTCTCTCTCTCTCTCTCTCTCTTGTGTTCTTGATGGCACGATCTTGATGTATCGGGGGCTTTGTTAATATAGTTGGATCATATGGTTTTTCTCCCTCTCTATCTTGTTGTGATGAATTGAGTTTTCCCTTTGAGATTTCGTTTTATCGGATTGATTACTTTTATGGATTTGAGAGCACTTGATATATGTCTTGCATACCCATGGTGACAATGGGGTATTATATTGGTTCACTTGATATATGTTTGGCACTCAACTCGCGGATTCTCGAGGTGACATTGGTGTAATCTATAAATAGGGGTTGATGCACGTTTTTGTCCTTGTTTCTCCGGTAGAAATCTTGGGGAACTCTTTGAGGTTCTTTGTGTTGGATTGAGTATTATGAATCTGAAATTGTTTGATGCGGATCGTATAATTAACTCATGGATACTTGTGGTGACATTGGAGTACCTAGGTGACATTAGAGTTGGTTGATGCGTATCATATGGTGTTATTTTAGTACGAACTCTTGGATAGATCGAACGGAAAGAATAACTTTGCGTTATTTTAGTATGAACTCTTGAATAGGTCGAACGGAAAGAATAACTTTAAGGTGGTTTCGTACCCTACAAGCAATTTCTTCTTATGTTCTCCGCTAGATAAGAACTTTGGAGTGATTCTTCATCACACGGTGAGGGATGGTTATGTGATCCAATTAGATTAGCATTGTTGAGAGATTACACAAGCGAAAGTACGGACCCTAGGCCTTGTTTTCAAGCATTGCAATACCGTTTGTGCTCTGTTTTATCAATTGCTACCTTGCTGTTTGTATTTATTCAGATTATAAAAATATATTTCTACCATCCATATTACACTTTTATCACCATCTCTTCGCCAAACTAGTGCACCTATACAATTTTCCATTATATTGGGTGTGTTGGGGACACAAGAGATTTCTTGTATTTGGTTGCAGTGTTGTTTGAGAGATACCATCTTCACCCTACGCCTCCCACGGATTGATAAACCTTAGGTCATCCACTTGAGGGAAAATTGCTTCTATCCTACAAAACTCTGCGCTTGGAGGCCCAACACGAGTCTACAAGAATAAAGTTGCGTAGTAGACATCAAGCTCTTTTCTGGCGCCATTGCTGGGGAGGTGAGTGCTTGAAGGTATATCTTTAGATCTTGCAACTGAATCTTTTAGTTTCTTGTTTTATCACTAGTTTGGTTTATAAAAAGAAAACTACAAAAAATGGGATTGAGGTTGCATCATATTATTCATCTCTATAATGTCTTTCGTGAAAATGAAGGATCGGAAAATTGTTAGAAGAAGAAGTCAATAAAATGTTTGGCACAAAATATTTGAATGATGAGAATGATTTCAATGTTGTTAGTATGAATTCTTTGAATATCCATGATGCTAATGATATGCAAAGCCATAATCTTGGGGATGCTATATTCGATGAAGATGATATTTTTAGTCCCCCAAGTTTTGATGAGCAGGTTAATTATGATGAAAGCATGCCTCCTATCTATGATGATTATGGTGATGACATGTATGCTATATTGGATAATGATAACCATGAAACTTCTCATTATGATTTTAATTTTCAATCACATGATAGTTATTTTGTTGAGTTTGCTCCCATTACTATTGATGAGAATAAATTTGCTTGTGTGGAGAGTAATAAATTTTCTATGCTTGTGGATCATGAAAAGAATGCTTTGTGTGATATTTATATTGATGAATCCATTCACGATATTACTGAAAATTATTATGAGAGAGGAACTTGTGATTCTTGATGCTCTCGTTATGTTTCAATTCTTTACTTTTATGCAAGCATCATCGAAATCATCATGCCTAGCTAAAAGGCATTAAAGAAAAGCGCTTGTTGGGAGACAACCCAACATTTACCCCTACTGTTTTTGTGTCTTCACATGATTATGCTACTGTAGTAATCATTTTTTATTGCTTTTGTTTCAATAAAGTGCCAAGTAAAGCCTTTGGGATAGTGTGAATGATAGTTGACTTGAATCTGTTTGCAGTCAGTCCAAGAATTTTCAAATTTCACTGGAACGTGCTTTGGATCTTAAATTTTTACAGGTGATAGATATACAAATGCCCTACATTTTCCGAATTTTCCAGAATTTTTGGAGTAGCCGAAGTATGGTTGTTTTCTAGATCATTACAAACTGTTCTGTTTTTGACAGATTCTGTTTTCAATGCATAGTTTGCTTGTTTCCTAGTTTCTATGGCTTATATTGCTGAATAAAAATTGTGGAAATGATAAGGTACATTAGTCATTGTGTGAGAACAATTATGAATCTTGTCTTTGACAGTACCAAAGTGAATGATTTACTTTATCATACTAACCTATCTCACGAAGTTCCGTTAAGTTTTGTGTGATTGAAGTTAGTTTTGGGTGAGATATCGATATGAGGAGAATAAGGAGTGACAAGACCCTAAGCTTGGGGATTCCCAAGGCACCCCAAGTTAATATTCAAGGAAGATCCAAGCAACTAAGCTTGGGGATGCCCAGGAAGGCATCCCCTCTTTCGTCTCCAACATTATCGGTAATCTTACTTGGGGCTATATTTTCATTCATCACATGATATGAGCTTTGCTTGGAACGTCATTTTATTTTGTTTGATTTGCTTGCTGCTATCTATAATAATTTTTTTGCATCTTTTACTTCAATAAAAATGCCAAGTATAGCCTTTGCCATGCTTATTTTGCAAGTATATGAGTCGCTGTTTCAAAACAGAAAGTTTATCGCTGTTGCAAAAATTCTCAAGAAAAGTCAGAATGTGATAAAATGTTGAAACGTTTTGCACAATAAGCTGTGATAAATTTTCTATAGTGTGGTAATTTTTTAGAATTTTTTGAGTCAGGGAAGTATGGATCCTCTTGCATCCTTTACAGACTGTCCTGTTTAGACAGATTGCTGTTATGTTTGCATTTGTTTGTTTAATGATTCTATTTGAGGATAGGAGTATTAAATACGCGGAGGCATTTAGTAGGAAATGTTAAATAATAATTTTAGTGATTTGCTACAGTAGAGAATGACAAGGTTTTGCATTGATTTATACTAACTTATCTCGCGAGTTCTTGTTGAGTTTAGTGTGGATGAAGTTTTTGAGATTTAGGGAAACCGTGATATGGGAGGAATTAAGGAGACACAAAAGCTCAAGCTTGGGGATGCCCAAGGCATTCCAAATTAACATTTCAAGAAGTCTCAAGCATCTAAGCTTGAGGATGCCCCGGTAGGCATCCCACCTTTCTTCTTTAACAATTATCGGTTACTATCGGTTGAGCCTAAGTTTTTGCTTCTTCACATGAGTTGTGCTATTCTTGGAATGTCATTTTGTTTTGGTTTGCTTGCTGTTTTAATAAAATACTTAGATCTGAAATTTTTTAAATAAAAGAGAGTCCTCAATTAGCTACCCATTTACTCAACTACTTGCTTGATCTTCACTTATATCTTTTTTGGAGTAGTTTGTCATTTTCTCTAGTGTCTCGCTTATATATTTTTGAGCACGGTGTGCTTTATCATTTTTGAAGAAATTCTCTCATGCTTCACTTATATTATTTTGAGAGAAGAAATTTTTTATGCTCATGTTCTTCACTTAGATTTGTTTGAGATTATCAAAAGCAACATATGAAATTAGTCCCAAAGTGATAGATATTCAAGAGGGATATAATAAAAACTTTCATGAAGATCATTGGACAAAATAAATTTGATTCTTTGTAATAATTTTGAGATATGATGATAGTGATATGTGAGTCATGTTGATGAGTAATTGTGATTTAGTAAGAATATTGGTGTTAAGGTTTGTGATTCCCTATGCAAGCACGAAAGTCAATAGTTCTGCAATGAAATTACATCCTACTTGTGGTGCATTATTTGGTGTTAGTTATGCTTAATGCTCGCTTATGTGATTTTTCGTTTATTGGTTGGATGCTTCTCAATCTCTTGCTAGCCTTCACTTGTACTAAGTAGAAATACTACTTGTGCATCCAAAATCCTTAAACCCAGTTTTGCCATGTGAGTCCACCATACCTACCTATATGCGGTATTTCCGTGCCGTTATAAGCAAATTTGTATATGCCATCTCTAATTTTCAAAATAAATTTCCTTTTTGTGTACTCGTACCGCTCATGAAGCGGCAGGGGGTGGCCAATATTTTCCATGCTAGATGTGTTATTCTCAAGATGAGTGTTTATTCACTTGTCATTGCACGAGAGTACGGCAAAGGTATTAGGGATGCCCAGTCCCGAAATGAAAAATGAATTTACTTTATGTTGTCAAATAATAAATTCCTTGGAAAGTGTTAGTATGGAGGGCACCCGTGGATACAACTAGCCATGGATTGCGAAAGAATGGTGGAAAAAGGAATAAACTTTATTTTCTGTTTGGGAACCGCCTATGATATATCTAGCATGGAAAGTGTTGGGAATTACTCGGTCGTTTTCGTTGACGGGAAAAGTATGCCTCTCAAATTTTTTTATCTCCCACTTTATGCTTTGAGCTCTGGCACCTCTACAAATCCCTACTTCCCTCTGTGAAGGGCCTTTCTATTTACTTTATGCAATTTTTATTTTTATTTGAGTCTCCATCTTCTCTTATAAGCACCAACTAAGGGGCACTATGATCGTACTTGAGCATTGGATGTAGTTAATATTCGAGTGTGTTTCATGAATGGGTCAATGATTGAGCATGATGGGTAGGGATAACTTGCTTTAGTATTGATATTTTGAAACACATGGTTGCTTGTTGATATGCTTGAGTATTGAAATCTTCATGTCAAAACTAGACTATTGCTTTGAACAATATAAAAGTCCATATGTCCATGCTACAAAAGAAAAGAATGTGATGAACATGACAGGCAGCATTCCACATCAAAAATTCTGTTTTTTATCATTTACCTACTCGAGGGCGAGCAGGAATTAAGCTTGGGGATGCTGATATGTCTCCAATGTATCTATAATATTTTATTGTTCCATGCTATTATATTATCATTCTTGGATGTTTTACAATCATTTTATAGCAACTTTATATCATTTTTTGGGACTAACCTATTGAAATAGCGCCCAGTGCCAGTTGCTGTTTTTTTGCTTGTTTTTTACATCGTAGAAAATCAATACTAAACGGAGTCCAAACGCAGTGAAACTTTTTGGAGATTTTTTCTGGACCAGAAGACACCCGGTGGGCCAAAGAAGTACCAGAGGGGTGCTCCGAGGGGGGCACAACACACCTGGGCGCGCCTGGGGGCCCAAGCGCGCCCTGGTGGGTTGTGCCCTCCTCAGTGGCCTCCTGTACCGCGTCTTCGCTCTATAAATTGTCAAATATTCCAAAACCCCTGTGGATAACCCTATATCGGAAGTTCCGCTGCTGCAAGCCTCTGTATCCACGAAAACCAACAAGAATTTGATTACATATCACTGATAGAAAAGGAGCTGAGAACCCCGTAGCTGATTACTTGTCTAGGCTAGAAAATATTCTTGATGACCCACAACCTATTAATGATAGTTTTCCTGATGAACAATTAGCTGCAATAAATGTTTCTCATAACACCCCTTGGTATGCTTACTATGCTAATTATATTGTTGCTAAATATATACCACCTAGCTTCACATACCAACAAAAGAAAAAAATCATTCTATGATTTAAGACATTACTTTTGGGATGATCCACATCTTTCTAAAGAAGGAGTAGATGGTATTATTAGATGTTGTGTACCTGAGCATGAGCAGGGACAAATCCTATGGAAATGTCACTTCGAAGCTTATGGAGGGCATCTTGTGGGAGATAGAACTCCTCACAAGGTATTGCAATCTGGTTTTTATTGGCCTACTCTCTTCAAGGATGCACGTAAGTTTGTTTTATCTTGTGATGGATGTCAAAGAATTGGTAATATTGGTAAGCGTCAGGAAATGCCTATGAATTATTCTCTTGCTGTTGAACCATTTGATGTTTGGGGGTTTGATTACATAGGACCTTTTCCTTCCTCTAATGGGTATACACATATTTTGGTTGTTGTTGATTATGTTGCTAAGTGGGTAGAAGCTATTCCAATCAGTAGTGCTGATCACAACACCTCTATTAAAATGCTTAAGGAAGTTATTTTCCCAAGGTTTGGAGTCCCTAGATATTTAATGACTGATGGTGGTTCACATTTTATTCATGGTGCTTTCCTTAAAATGCTTGCTAAATATGATGTCAACCATAGAATTGCATCACCCTATCATCCTCAGTCTAGTGGTCAAGTTGAACTTAGCAATAGAGAAATAAAGTTAATATTACAAAAAACTGTCAATAGGTCTTGAAAGAATTGGTCTATGAAATTAGATGATGCACTTTAGGCTTATAAAACAGCATATAAAAATCCTATGGGTATGTCTCCTTATAAAATGGTTTGTGGCAAAGGTTGTCATTTGCCTCTTGAGTTAGAACATAAAGCATACTAGGCAATTAAAGAACTCAACTATGATTTCAAACTTGCCGGTGAAAAGAGGTTATTTGATATTAGCTCACTAGATGAATGGAGAACCCAAGCCTATGAAAATGCCAAGTTATTTAAGGAAAAAGTTAAAATATGGTATGATAAGAGAATCCAAAAGCGCGAGTTTAAAGTTGGAGAATATGTCCTTTTGTACAACTCTCGTTTCAGATTCTTTGCAGGCAAACTTCTCTCTGATACGTCTCCAACGTATCTATAATTTATGAAGTATTCATGCTGTTACTTTATCATTCTTGGTTGTTTGACAATCATTTTATGGCAACTTTATATCATTTTTTGGGACTAACCTATTGACCCAGTGCCCAGTGCTAGTTGTTGTTTTTGCTTGTTTTTTACATCGCAGGAAATCAATATCAAACGGAGTCCAAACGCAATGAAACTTTACGGAGATTTTTACTAGACCAGAAGGAACCCAATGGGCCTGAGCTGCACCTGGGGGGTGCCGTGAGGGGGGCACAACCCACCAGGGCGCGCCAGGGCCCCCTGGCACGCCCAGGTTGGTTGTGCCCACCTCGGTGGCCTCCCGCACCCCCTGTTTGCACTATAAATTCCCAAATATTCCGAAACCCTTCGGGGTAGCCCTAGATTAGAAGTTCCGCCACCGCAAGGCTCTGTAGCCACCGAAAACCAATCTAGACCCCGTTCCGGCACCCAGCCGAAGGGGGGAATCATCTCCGGTGGCCATCTTCATCATCCCGGCGGCCACCACAATGAGCAGGGAGTAGTTCTCCCTCGAGGCTGAGGGTATGTACCAGTAGCTATGTGTTGTATCTCTCTCTCTCTCTCGTGTTCTTGAGATGGAACTATCTTGATGTAACGCGGGCTTTGTAGACATAGATGAATCATATGGGGTATTTCCCTTCTTTATCTTGAATTGAGTTTTCCCTTTGAAGTCGTCTTATCGGATTAAGTCTTTAAGGATTCGAGAGCACTTAATATGTGTTTTGCATGAGGATATCTGTAGTGACATTGGGATATCCAATTGAGTTACTTGATGTGTATTATTGTGATCAACTTGCGGATTCCCTGACTTTAGGGCCTATGCATAGGGGTTGGCACACGTTCTCATCTTGACTTTCTGATAGATAGTTTGGGGCACTCCTTGGCAATCAAATAGATAAATCTTAAATTGTGTGATGCTTATCGTATAATCAAACCCACGGATATTCTAGGTGACATTAGGGCTTTGGTTGATTTGTATCTTAAGGTGTTATTCGAAAGAATAGCTTTGTGGTGGTTTCGTGCCCGACAACAATTTCTATATAACAAGTAATTTAGGAGTGAACTCTACGCCGCACTTGAGGGATTTACATATGATTCAACTATGTCAACATTGTTGGGAGATCACACTAGTGAAAGTACAGACCCTAGGCCTTGTTTTTAAGCATTGCAATACCATTTTCGTGCCCGTTTACTATTTGCTACCTTGCTGTTTTTATTTATCCAGATTGTAAAAATATATTTCTACCATCAATATTACACTTTTATCACCATCTCTTCGTCGAACTAGTGCACTGATGTCTACTACACAACCTTCTTCTTGTAGACGTTGTTGGGCCTCCAAGTGCAGAGGTTTGTAGGGCAGTAGCAAATTTCCCTCAAGTGGATGACCTAAGGTTTATCAATCCGTGGGAGGCATAGGATGAAGATGGTCTCTCTCAAACAACCCTGCAACCAAATAACAAAGAGTCTCTTGTGTCCCCAACATACCCAATACAATGGTAAATTGTATAGGTGCACTAGTTCGGCGAAGAGATGGTGATACAAGAGCAATATGGATGGTAGATATAGGTTTTTGTAATCTTAAAATATAAAAACAGCAAGGTAACTAATGATAAAAGTGAGCGTAAACGGTATTGCAATGCGTTGAAACAAGGCCTAGGGTTCATACTTTCACTAGTGCAAGTTCTCTCAACAATAATAACATAATTGGATCATATAACTATCCCTCAACATGCAACAAAGAGTTACTCCAAAGTCGCTAATAGCGGAGAACAAACGAAGAGATTATGGTAGGGTACGAAACCACATCAAAGTTATTCTTTCCAATCAATCCGTTGGGCTATTCCTAAAAGTGTCACAAACAGCCCTAGAGTTCGTACTAGAATAACACCTTAAGACACAAATCAACCAAAACCCTAATGTCACCTAGATACTCCAATGTCACCTCAAGTATCCGTGGGTATGATTATACGATATGCATCACACAATCTCAGATTCATCTATTCAACCAACACATAGAACCTCAAAGAGTGCCCCAAAGTTTCTACCGGAGAATCAAGACGAAAACGTGTGCCAACCCCTATGCATAGGTTCATGGGCGGAACCCGCAAGTTGATCACCAAAACATACATCAAGTGAATCACGTGATATCCCAATGTCACCACAGATAAGCACGGCAAGACATACATCAAGTGTTCTCAATTCCTTAAAGACTCAATCCGATAAGATTACTTCAAAGGGGAAACTCAATCCATTACAACAGAATAGAGGGGGAGAAGAAACATAAGATCCAACTATAATAGCAAAGCTCGTGATACATCAAGATCGTGCCAAATCAAGAACACGAGAGAGAGAGATCAAACACATTGCTACTGGTACATACCCTCAACCCCGAGGGTGAACTACTCCCTCCTTTTCATGGAGAGCGTCGGGATGATGAAGATGGCCACCGGTGAGGGTTCCCCCCTCCGACAGGGTGCCGGAACAGGGCCCCGATTGGTTTTGGTGGCTACAGAGGCTTGCGGTGGTGGAACTCCCGATCTATTCTGTTCGCCGATCATTTTAGGGTATATGGATATATATAGGCGGAAGAAGTACGTCAGGGGAGCCACGAGGGGCCCACGAGGGTGGAGGGCGCACCCCCTGCCTCGTGCCTTCCTCGTTGCTTTCTTGACGTGGACTCCAAGTCTCCCGGGTTGCTTTCTCTCCGAAAATAACTTATCCAGAAGGTTTCATTCCGTTTCGACTCCGTTTGATATTCCTTTTCTTCGAAACACTGAAACAAGGGAAAAAACAGGAACTGGCACTGGGCTCTGGGTCAATTGGTTAGTCCCAAAAATAATATAAAAGTGCATAGTAAAGCCCATAAACATCCAAAACAGATAATATAATAGCATGGAACAATAAAAAATTATAGATACGTTAGAGACGTATCAGCATCCCCAAGCTTAATTCCAGCTCGTCCTCGAGTAGGTAAATGATAAAAACAGAATTTTTGATGTGGAATGCTACCTAGCATATTTATCAATGTAATTTTCTTTATTGTGGCATGAATATTCAGATCCATAAGATTCAAGACAAATGTTTAATATTGACATGATAACAATAATACTTCAAGCATACTAACAAAGCAATCATGTATTCTCAAAATAACATGGCCAAAGCAAGCTATCCCTACAAAGTCATATAGTCTGGCTATGCTCTATCTTCATCACACAAAATATTTAAATCATGCACAACCCCGATCACAAGCCAAGCAATTGTTTCATACTTTTGGTGTTCTCAAACATTTTCAATCTTCACGCAATACATGAGCGTGAGCCATGGACATAGCACTATATGTGGAATAGAATGGTGGTTGTGGAGAAGACAAAAAGGGAGAAGATAGTCTCACATCAACTAGGCGTATCAATGGGCTATGGAGATGCCCATCAATAGATATCAATGTGAGTGAGTAGGGATGGCCATGCAACGGATGCACTAGAGCTATAAGTGTATGAAAGCTCAACAAAAGAAACTGAGTAGGTGTGCATCAAACTCGCTTGCTCACGAAGACCTAGGGCATTTTGGGAAAGCCCATCATTGGAATATACAAGGCAAGTTCTATAATGTAAAATTCCCACTAGTATATGAAAGTGACAACATAAGAGACTCTCTATCATGAAGATCATGGTGCTACTTTGAAGCACAAGTGTGGTAAAAGTATAGTAGCATTGCCCCTTCTCTCTTTTTCTCTCATTTTTTTTATTTTTTTTATTTTTTTATTTGGGCCTTTTCTCCTTTTTATGGCCTCTTTTTTTTCTTTTTTAAAATTTTTCGTCCGGAGTCTCATCCCGACTTATGGAGGAATCATAGTCTCCATCATCCTTTCCTCACCGGGACAATTCTCTAATAATGATGATCATCACACTTTTATTTACTTACAACTCATGAATTACAACTCGATACATAGAACAAAATATGACTCTATATGAATGCCTCCGGCGGTGTACCGGGATGTGCAATGACTCATGAGTGACATGTATGAAAGAATTATGAATGGTGGCTTTGCCACAAATACAATGTCAACTACATGATCAAGCAAAGCAATATGACAATGATGGAGCGTGTCATAATAAACGGAACGGCGGAAAGTTGCATGGCAATATCTCTCGGAATGGCTATGGAAATGCCATAATAGGTAGGTATGGTGGCTGTTTTGAGGAAGGTATATGGTGGGTGTATGATATCGGCGAAAGGTGCGCGGTATTAGAGAGGCTAGCAATGGTGGAAGGGTGAGAGTGCGTATAATCCATGAAATCAACCTTAGTCATAAAGAACTCACATACTTATTGCAAAAATCTATTAGTTATCAAAACGAAGTACTAAGCGCATGCTCCTAGGGGGATAGATTGGTAGGAAAAGACCATCGCTCGTCCCCGACCGCCACTCATAAGGAAGACAATCAATAAATAAATCATGCTCCGACTTCATCACATAACGGTTCACCATACGTGCATGCTACGGGAATCACAAACTTTAACACAAGTATTTCTCGAATTCACAACTACTCCACTAGCATGACTCTAATATTACCATCCTCATATCTCAAAAGAATCATAAGGAATCAAACTTCTCATAGTATTCAATGCACTTTATATGAAAGTTTTTATTATATCCCTCTTGGATGCCCATCATATTAGGACTAGTTTTATAACCCAAGCAAATTACAATGATGTTCTAAAGACTCTCAAAATAATATAAGTGAAACACGAGAGTTCATCTATTTTTTTTCAAAATAAAACCACCGTCGTGCTCTAAAAGATATAAGTGAAGCACTAGAGCAACCGACAAAGTACTCCGAAAGATATAAGTGAAGATCAAGTAGTTAATAATTATGTAGCTATGTGAAGACTCTCTCTCATTTAAGAATTTCAGATCTTGGTATTTTATTCAAACAGCAAGCAAAATAAAATGACATGACGCTCCAAGCAAAACACATATCATGTGGTGAATAAAAATATAGCTCCAAGTAAAGTTACCGATGAATGAAGACGAAAGAGGGGATGCTATCCGGGGCATCCCCAAGCATAGGCTCTTGGTTGTCCTTTAATATTACCTTGGGGTGCCTTGGGCATCCCCAAGCTTAGGCTCTTGCCACTCCTTATTCCATAGTCCATCGAATCTTTACCCAAAACTTGAAAACTTCACAACACAAAACTTAACAGAAAACTCGTAAGCTCCGTTAGCGAAAGAAAAGAAAACACCACTTCAAGGTACTGTAATGAACTCATTCTTTATTTATATTGGTGTTAAACCTACTGTATTCCAACTTCTCTATGGTTTATAAACTATTTTACTAGCCATAGATTCATCAAAATAAGCGAGCAACACAATGAAAACAGAATCTGTCAAAAACAGAACAGTCTATAGTAATCTGTAACTAACGCAAACTTCTGGAACTCCACAAATTCTAGAATAAATTGGTGGACCTGAGGAATTAGTCTAGTAATAATCTGCAAACCGAATCAACTAAATAGCACTCTCCAGTAAAAAGTTGAAGCTAATCTCGTGAGCGCTAAAGTTTCTGTTTTTTACAGCAAGATCATAAAGACTTCACCCAAGTCTTCCCAAAGGTTCTACTTGGCACAAACACTAATTAAAACACAAAACCACATCTAAACAGAAGCTAGATGGATTATTTATTCCTAAACAGAACCAAAAAGCAAGAAACTAAAATAAAATTGGGTTTCCTCCCAACAAGCGCTATCGTTTAACGCCCCTAGCTAGGCATGATGATTTCAATGATGCTCACAAAAAGAGAAGAATTGAAACATAAAGAGAGCATCATGAAGAATATGACTAGCACATTTAAGTCTAACCCACTTCCTATGCATAGGGATTTTGTGAGCAAACAACTTATGGGAACAATAATCAACTAGCATAGGAAGACAAAACAAGCATAACTTTAAAACTTTAAGCACATAGAGAGGAAACTCGATATTATTGCAATTCCTACAAGCATATGTTCCTCCCTCATAATAATTTTCAGTAGCATCATTAATGAATTCAACAATATAACCAGCACCTAAAGCATTCTTTTCATGATCTACTTGCATAGAAATTTTACTACTCTCCACATAAGCAAAATTCTTCTCATTCGGAATAGTGGGAGTATCATAAGAGACTTGAATACTATAAATTGTTTCCACATTAAAAGAGTAATGTTCAGAAAAAGGGTAATCATAATCATGACAAGTTTTATAAATATAATCATCACTACTTCTTATAGCATAAGTTTCATCACAATAATCATCATAAGTAGCAACTTTGTTCTCATCATAATCGATTGAAACCTCTTCCGAAATAGTGGATACATCACTAAATAAAGTCATGACCTCTCCAAATCCACTTTCATAAATATAATCATCATAAGTAGGAGGCATGCTATCATCATTATACATTTGCATATCAAAACTTGGGAGGTTAAAAATATCATCTTCATTAAACGTAGCATCCCCAAGCTTGGGACAAACATTAATTGCAGCAAATATATTCTCAAAAACATCATCTTCATCAAACATAGCATCCCCAAGCTTGGGCCTTTTCATATCATAAGCATAATCACTCTCATCATTAATAGTATGGATAGCACCAATAGTATAGCAATTATCATATTCTTCCAAGCAAGTGCCAAAAAGATTTTCAAGATCATAAGAAGTATCATTATCTTCCCAATCATAATCATCACAACAAGCAATAGGCATAACGAGATCATCATCAAGTGCATCATCTTCATTTTCATGAGGCACAACGATAATAGGAGCAACATTATTTGGGAGAGATATCTTTTTACCTCTCCTCCTTTTTCTTTTCTTCTTCTTCACCTCATGTGTGGGTTCAATCCTCTTTTTGGAGCTCCTTATTAATGAGATTGGTTGAATAGAAGGCTCCTCCTCGTTACCTGATTCATCATAAGAAATAATAGGAGGATATTGGGAAGTCTCTTCCCTTTCGTTAGTATTCTCTTCATCTTCTATTTGTTTTCTTTTCTTTATGTAATTGGCAATATAAGGATTTTCAATGCACTTCACCGCACAATACATATAAATTTCTTCTAGATCAAAATGAAGAACTCTATCAAGGGCAAATTCTGGAATGTCCTTACTTATACGTTTAATTTCTTCATAACCCCAGAGCAAACTAATTTCATTATGATGTGCAAGGGAAATCAAGTCATCACAATTTTTGGACACGATACGATCATGAAACAATTTGTATTGGGTACTGAAATGATCACGTTCATTGCAAAGTTCACAAGTATGGCTAAGAAAGTTTAAATTTTCAGCACACGCATCTAGCCTTTCTTGCAACCATTTAGTTTCTAAATGCTTATGCCTCTTGCAATATCTATCTTCTCTATTTGGTGTGTACTTGCAAACCCAATACACTCCACAAAAAATGACATGCTTATAGGAGATATTTTCATCATGACTAGTGCAATCATCATTAGTACTATGGATATTCAAGGAATTCATACTAACAACATTGCAATCATGCTCATCATTCACATATTTTATGCCAAGCATTCTATGTAATTCTTCTTCTAGTACTTGAGCACAATTTTCCTTCCCATCATACTCACGAAAGATATTAAAAAGATGAAGCGTATGAGGTAAACTCAATTCCATTTTTTTGTAGTTTTCTTTTATAGACTAAACTAGTGATAAAACAAGAAACTAAAAGATTCGATTGCAAGATCTAAAGATATACCTTCAAGCACTCACCTCCCCGGCAACGGCGCCAGAAAAGAGCTTGATGTCTACTACACAACCTTCTTCTTGTAGACGTTGTTGGGCCTCCAAGTGCAGAGGTTTGTAGGACAGTAGCAAATTTCCCTCAAGTGGATGACCTAAGGTTTATCAATCCATGGGAGGCGTAGGATGAAGCTGGTCTCTCTCAAACAACCCTGCAACCAAATAACAAAGAGTCTCTTGTGTCCCCAACACATCCAATACAATGGTAAATTGTATAGGTGCACTAGTTCGGCGAAGAGATGGTGATACAAGAGCAATATGGATGGTAGATATAGGTTTTTGTAATCTGAAAATATAAAAACAGCAAGGTAACTAATGATAAAAGTGAGCGTAAACAGTATTCCAATGCGTTGAAACAAGGCCTAGGGTTCATACTTTCACTAGTGCAAGTTCTCTCAACAATAATAACATAATTGGATCATATAACTATCCCTCAACATGCAACAAAGAGTTACTCCAAAGTCGCTAATAGCGGAGAACAAACGAAGAGATTATGGTAGGGTACGAAACCACCTCAAAGTTATTCTTTCCAATCAATCCGTTGGGATATTCCTATAAGTGTCACAAACAGCCCTAGAGTTCGTACTAGAATAACACCTTAAGACACAAATCAACCAAAACCCTAATGTCACCTAGATACTCCAATGTCATCTCAAGTATCCGTGGGTATGATTATACGATATGCATCACACAATCTCAGATTCATCTATTCAACCAACACATAGAACCTCAAAGAGTGCCCCAAAGTTTCTACCGGAGAATCAAGACGAAAACGTGTGCCAACCCCTATGCATAGGTTCATGGGCGGAACCCGCAAGTTGATCACCAAAACATACATCAAGTGAATCACGTGATATCCCAATGTCACCACAGATAAGCACGGCAAGACATACATCAAGTGTTCTCAAATCCTTAAAGACTCAATCCGATAAGATTACTTCAAAGGGAAAACTCAATCCATTACAAGAGAATAGAGGGGGAGAAGAAACATAAGATCCAACTATAATAGCAAAGCTCGCGATACATCAAGATCGTGCCAAATCCAGAACACGAGAGAGAGAGAGAGATCAAACACATTGCTACTGGTACATACCCTCAGCCCCGAGGGTGAACTACTCCCTCCTTGTCATGGAGACCGCCGGGATGATGAAGATGGCCACCGGTGAGGGTTCCCCCCTCCGGCAGGGTGCCGGAACAGGGTCCCGATTGGTTTTTGGTGGCTACAGAGGCTTGCGGCGGCAGAACTCCCAATCTATTCTGTTCCCCGATCGTTTTAGGGTATATGGATATATATAGGCGGAAGAAGTACGTCAGGGGAGCCACGAGGGGCCCACGAGGGTGGAGGGCGCGCCCCCTACCTCGTGCCTTCCTCGTTGCTTTCTTGACGTGGACTCCAAGTCTCCCGGGTTGCTTTCTCTCTGAAAATAACTTCTCCAGAAGGTTTCATTCCGTTTCGACTCTGTTTGATATTCCTTTTCTTCGAAACACTGAAACAAGGGAAAAACAGGAACTGGCACTGGGCTCTGGGTCAATAGGTTAGTCCCAAAAATAATATAAAAGTGCATAGTAAAGCCCATAAACATCCAAAACAGATAATATAATAGCATGGAACAATAAAAATTATAGATACGTTGGAGACGTATCATGCACCTATACAATTTGCCATTCTATTGGGTGTGTTGGGGACACAAGAGATTTCTTGTATTTGGTTGCACGGTTTCTTGAGAGAGACCATCTTCATCCTACACCTCCCACGGATTGATAAACCTTAGGTCATCCACTTGAGGGAAAATTGCTACTGTCCTACAAAACTCAGCGCTTGGAGGCCCAACACGAGTCTACAAGAATAAAGTTGCGTAGTGGGCATCAAGCTCTTTTCTGGCGCCATTGCCGGGGAGGTGAGTGCATGAAGGTATATCTTTAGATCTTGCAATCGCATCTTTTAGTTTCTTGTTTTATCACTAGTTTGGTTTATTTAAAGTAAACTACATAAAAATGGAGTTGAGGTTGCATCATATTATTGATCATCTTTACAATATCTTTCTTGAAAATGATGGATCGGAAAATTGTGCTCAATTTTTAGAAGAAGTCAATAGAATGTTTGGCATAAATGATGAGCATGATTGCAATGTTATTAGTATGAATTTTTTGAATATCCATGTTGCTAATGATATGCAAAGCCATAAGCTTGGGGATGCTATATTTGATGAAGATGATATTTTTAGTCCCCCAAGATTTGATGTGCAAATTTTTTATAATGATTGCATGCCTCCTATATATGATGATTATAATGATGAAAGTGGATTCGGAGAGGTCATGACTCTATTTAATGACGAATCCACCATTTTGGATGAGGCTTCAGTTGACTATTATAACAAAGTTCCTATCTATGTTGATTATGCTGATGACATGTATGCTACAAAGAGTAATGATAACCATGAAACTTGTCATCATGATTTTAATTCTCAATCACATGATCGTTATTTTGTTGAGTTTGCTCCCACTACTATGAATGAGAATAAATTTTCTTATGTGGAGAGCAACAAAATTTCTATGCTTATGTATCATGAAAGGAATGCTTTATGTGATGGTTATATTGTTGAATTCATTCATGATGCTACTGAAAATTACTATGAGGGAGGAACATATGCTTCTACATATCTCAATAATATCATGTTTCCTCTCTATGTGTTGAAAATCTTGAAGTTATGTTTGCTTTGCCTTCCTATGCTAGTTGATTCTTGGTCCCATGAATTTTTTGTGCACAAAATCCCTATGCATAGGAAGTGGGTTAGGCTTAAGTGTGCTTTCCATGTGATTCATGATGCTCCTTTTAATGTTTCACTTTACATTTACGCGAGCATCATTGAAATCATCATGCCTAGTAAAAGGCATTAAAGAAAAGCGCTTGTTGGGAGACAACCCAACACTTACACTTACTGTTTTTGTGTTCACATCATTAAGTTACTGTATTAATCATGTTTTATTGCTTTTGTTTCAATAAAGTTCCAACTAAAGCCTTTGGGATAGTGTGGATGATAGTTGACTTGAATCTGTGCAAAAACAGAAACTTCTGCTCTCAGTCCAGGAAATTTGAAAATTCACTGGAACGTGCTTTTGATCTTAATTTTTTTATAGGTGATAGATACACAAATTCTCTAGGTTTTCCTACTTTTTCAGAATTTGTGGAGTACCAGAAGTATGGTTGAAGTACAGATTACTACAGGCTGTTCTGTTTTTGACAGATTCTGTTTTCAATGCATAGTTTGCTTGTTTTCTAGTTTCTATGGCTTATATTGCTCAATATAAATTGTGGAAATGATATTCTAGTGTGGAAACAATTATGAATCTTTTCTTTTCCTTTACCAAAGTGAAATGGTTTTCTCTTTATCATACTAACCAATCTCACGAAGTTCCGTTAAGTTTTGTGTGATTGAAGTTTTCAAGTTTTGCGTGAGATGTAGATATGAGGAGAATAAGGAGTGACAAGACCCTAATCTTGGGGATGCCCAAGGCACCCCAAGTTAATATCCAAGGAATATCCAAGCAACTAAGCTCGGGGATGCCGCGGAAGGCATCCCCTCTTTCGTCTCCAACATTATCGGTAACCTCACTTGGAGCTACATTTTTATTCGTCACATGATATGTGTTTTGCTTGGAGCGTCATTTTATTTTGTTAGGATTTTCTTGCTGTTATTTAGAATAATGTTTTGCATCTTTATTTTCAATAAAAATGTCAAGGATAGCCTTTACCATGCTTATTTTGCAAGCATACATGTTGCTGTTTCAAAACAGAAAGTTTATCACTGTTGCAAAAATTCCCTAGAAAAGTCAGAATATGATAAAATGTTGAAACTTTTTGCACGGTGAGGTCTGATAAATTTTCTACAGTGTGGTAAATTTTCATAATTTTTTGAGTTAGGGAAGCATGATGAATCTTGCATTCTTTACAGACTGTACTGTTTTGGCAGAGTGCTGTTATGTTTGAATTGTTTGCATATGTTTGCTTGTTTAATGATTCTATTTGAGGATAGGAGTATTAAATATGCAGAGGCATTTAGTATGCAATGTTGAATAATAATTTTAGTGATTTGCTACAGTAGAGAATGATAAGGTTTTTTTTGCATTGGTTTATACTAACTTATCTCACGAGTTCTTGTTGAGTTTTGTGTGGATGAAACTTTTGAGATTTAGGAAAACCGTGATATGAGAGGAATTAAGGAGACACAAACGCTCAAGTTTGGGGATGCCCAAGGCATCCTAAGATAATATTTCAAGAAGTCTCAAGCATCTAAGCTTGGGGATGCCCCGGTAGGCATCCCACCTTTCTTCTTCAACAATTATCGGTTAGTATCGGTTGAGCCTAAGTTTTTGCTTCTTCACATGAGTTGTGCTATCCATGAAATGTCATTTTATTTTGTTTTGCTTTCTGTTTTAATAAGATGCTTAGATCAGAAATTTTTAAATAAAAGAGATTCCTCAATTAGCTACCTATTTACTTAACTACTCGCTTGATCTTCACTTATATCTTTTTGGAGTAGTTTGTCATTTACTCTTGTTCTTCACTTATATCCTATGAGTAAATGGTTGAGTGAATTTAATATCATGAAGTTGAAATTATATCATGCCTAGTGGTAGCTTCACATTGGGTTTAGAAAGTGAAATCTTTTGAAGCTTGACAATCACAATATTGGTCATACAAGCAATTCATGAATAATTAGTATAAGGAAGAGAACTTTCACATGCAAATACATTATCTTGGAAATCTTTTGTGATTTTGAGCCCCCATAAAAATATTATATGCCAAAATTGTTGACGTTGGAGAAGGAAGACAACGTAATGATTTAAGCATGTAATAGATCCTTCAACATGTGGTGCTTGCCCCCCATCTTTGCTAGCAAAAAATTCCACACCAAGTAGAGATACTACTTGTGCATCCAAAAACCCTTAAACCCAAATCTTATTTTCAAGAGTCCACCATACCTACCTAAGGATTGAGCAAGATCCTTCAAGTAAGTTGTCATCGGTGCAATAAGGCAATAAAAATTGCTTCTAAAAGTGTGAGATCATTTAGTGTAAGAGAAAATTGAGCGTTGTACGAACTTGGATGGCAAAGAATAAAAGCGACAGACTGCATAATAAAGGTTGCCATCTTAAGGGGCAATACAACATGACATTCTTTTTCACTAAGGGATTGAGCATACAAACAAATAAGCGCATGGCAATCTCTGCTTCCCTCTGTGAAGGGCCTATCCTTTACTTTTATGCAAGAGTCAAAGTTTTTCTCCCTATTCCTTTTTATTTTTCTCCTTTGGCAAGCATCATGTGGTGAGGAAAGATCTAGGCACATATGTCCAGTTGAATATGGATAGCATGAGTTATTATTGTTGACATCACCCTTGAGGTGAATACGTTGGGAGGCAAAACAATAAGCCCCTATCTTTCTATGTGCCCGGTTGAAATGTTTTGCTCATGTGTATGCGGTGAGTGTTAGCAATCATAGAAGACTATAAGATGGTTGAGTATGTGGAGCTCTTAAACTCTGTTGAATAAGTTGAATTGCAATTGCTTGGTGACTGAGAACATAGGTTGTTGAGTTTCAAGAGAGTTCATTGTTTGAACCTTAACATGTGAATTCGTTGCTACTATAACATGAGAAGTTTTATAAGAAATAATTGCTGTTATGATGCAAGGAAAAGTGATTGAAATTATCCTTGATCAAACTTATGCACTTTGCTAGCATTCACACTTCATAAATTATTTCTTTTATCATTTACCTACTCGAGGACGAGTAGGAATTAAGCTTGGGGATGCTGATACGTCTCCAACGTATCTATAATTTATGAAGTATTCATGCTGTTATTTTATCATTCTTGGGTGTTTTACAATCATTTTATGGCAACGTTATATCATTTTTTGCGACTACCCTATTGACCCAGTGCCCAGTGCCAGTTGCTGTTTTTTGCTTGTTTTTTACATCGCAGGAAATCAATATCAAACAGAGTCCAAATGCAACGGAACTTTACGGAGATTTTTTCTGGACCACAAGGAACCCAATGGGCCTGAGCTGCACCTGGGCGGTGCCCCCACCGGGGCACAACCCACCACGGCGCGCCAGGGCCCCCTGGTGTGCGCAAGTGGGTTGTGCCCACCTCGGTGGCCTCCCGCGCCCCTTTTTGCACTATAAATTCCCAAATATTTCGAAACCCTCTGGGGTAGCCCTAGATCAGAAGTTCCAACGCTGCAAGGCTTTGTAGCCACCTAAAACCAATCTATACCCCGTTCCGGCACCCTGTCGGAGGGGGGAATCATCTCCGGTGGCCATCTTCATCATCTTGGCGGCCACCACGATGAGGACGGAGTAGTTCTCCCTCGGGGCTGAGGGTATGTACCAGTAGCTATGTGTTGTATCTCTCAATATAGTGTTCTTGATATGGAACTATCTTGAGGTAACGCAGGCTTTGTTGACATAGATGAATCATATGGGGAATTTCCCCTCTCTATCTTGTATTGAGTTTTCCCTTTGAAGTTGTCTTATCGGATTAAGTCTTTAAGGATTCGAGGGCACTTAATATGGGCTTTGCATGAGGATATCTGTAGTGACATTGGGATATCTGATTGAGTTACTTGATGTGTATTATTGTGATCAACTTGCGGGTTTCGTGACTTTAGGGCCTATGCATAGGGGTTGGCACAAGTTCTCATCTTGACTTTCCGATAGATACTTTGGGGCACTCCTTGGGAATCAAATAGATAAATCTGAAATTGTGTGATGCTTATCGTATAATCAAACCCATGGATATTGTAGGTGACATTAGGGCTTTGTTTGATTTGCATCTTAAGGTGTTATTCGAAAGAATAGCTTTCTGGTGGTTTCGTGCCTGACAACAATTTTGATATAACAAGTAATTTTGGAGTGAACTCTACGCCGCACTTGAGGGATTTACATATGATTCAACTATGTCAACACTGTTGGGAGATCACACTAGTGAAAGTACGGACCCTAGGCCTTGTTTTTAAGCATTGCAATACCATTTTCGTGCCCGTTTACTATTTGCTACCTTGCTGTTTTTACTTATTCAGATTATAAAAATATATTTCTACCATCAATATTACACTTTTATCACCATCTCTTCGCCGAACTAGTGCACCCATATAATTTGCCATTGTATTGGCTGTGTTGGGGACACAAGAGATTTCTTGTATTTGGTTGCAAGGTTGTTTGAGAGAGACCATCTTCATCCTACACCTCCCACGGATTGATAAACCTTAGGTCATCCACTTGAGGGAAAATTGTTACTGTCCTACAAAACACTGCGCTTGGAGGCCCAACACGAGTCTACAAGAATAAAGTTGCATAGTAGACATCACTCTTCAAATGGGAAGGACCATATGTTATCGAGGAGGTTTATCGATCTGGAGCCGTCAAAATAAATAATGCTGAAGGTACTAACCCAAAGGTTGTCAATGGGCAAAGAATAAAACATTATATCACAGGTACGCCCATTAATGTGGAAAGAAATATTATCCAAACTATAACACCGGAAGAACACAGAAAGGAAACCTTCCGGAATACTCTAGAATCATGAAAAAAGAGGAGGTACGTGATATGGTAAGTAAACGAACTCCGAAAAATTCGCAAAAATATTTTCTGTCAGTTTTGGAATATAATAAAAATTAGGAAAGTAAGAAACAACCAGGAAGGCCAGGCGCGCCCAGGTGGGTTGTGCCCACCTCGGGTACCTTCCAGACTCTATTTTTCTTCCGTTTGCTTGTTTCCCAAGATAAAAAATCTTTATATACCCCCCGAACCTATTGACCTTCGTATCGCGGAGAAATCTTGTGTTCTTCTTTATTGTTGTTTTCTGTCAGATCTGTTAAGCCAGGCATCATGTCTACTCCCTCCTCCAACAATCTAGAAGAGGATGCTTGGCTGATGAAGGTTGAATTGAAGAGAGAAGAACCCAAAGAAGCCTTCAAGGAGGACAAGAGCAAGGAAGCTACTGGAGATCAAGCGCCGGTGGTTGAGCAAGCCCTACCTGCTAAGGAGGAAGAAGAAGATATCCTTAAACCTTACTATGATCATCTTACCCCCACTGAGATTGAAGCTTTCCGGATCATCGAAACGGTTCATTTGCAAAATAAATGTCTTACTCATGAAAATATTCTATTGCAAGAGCACATCATCGCCCTCATGAGCGTCATCCGTAGATTGGAGTATCTTTTGAGCCTGAAGGATAAGATCGCTACTACTTCACCACCAACACCTCCTTCTTCATCACCAAAAGAGACTTGAGTATCGGGTATGGGCACTCCCCTTGGCTTGTGCCAAGCTTGGGGGAGGTGCCCCGGTATCGTATCACCTCCATTATCTTTTGCCTTTACTTATCTTAGTTCGATCCATAGTTATCTTTTCCTTTAGATGAATAAAAGTTTAGTTCGATCCTTTCTTTTCGAGTGTTTGCTTAGTGATCTATCCTTGTAATCGTGTGTGAGATATATAATAAAGTTTAGTTTGGGTTTTGTTTCCTTTACTACCATGTTAATAAAACGAAAGGAAATAAATGAAAAAAAATCATATGCTAATCTTATGGTAAGTAAGGACACCACATAAGGAAGAGTATAAGTAGAAAATTTTATTGGAGATTGACAAACATAGCATTGGTCAATGATGCAATTCATGAAAGAATTAATAAGGGAAGAGAAGATTCACATGCAAATATACTATCTTGGACATCTTTTGTGATTGTGAGCCCCCATCAAAATATTATATGCCAAAATTGTTGACGTTGGACAAGGAAGACAATGTAATGATTCATGTTTGTTCATATTCACATAGAAGTTATATTGTCATAGATCCTTTAACATCTGGTGCTTGCCCCCTATCTTTGCTAGCCAAAAGTTCACACTAAGTAGAGATACTACTTGTGCATCCAAAAATCCTTAAACCCACATCTTGTTTTGAGAGTCCACCATACCAACCTATGGATTGAGTAAGATCCTTCAAGTAAGTTGTCATCAGTGCAATAACACAATAAAAAATGATTCTAAAAGTGTTGGATCATTTAGTATAAGAGAAAATTGAGCGTTGTACGAACTTGTGATGGCAAAGAATAAAACCGACAGACTGCATAATAAAGGTTGCTATCATAAGGATATAATGTGACGTTCTTTTGCACTAAGAGATGGAGCATACAAAAAAAAGCGCATGGCAACCTCTGCTTCCCTCTACGAAGGGCCTAACTTTTACTTATATGTATTTACTTTTATGCAAGAGTCAAACTATTTCCCTCTATTCCTTTTTATTTTCTCTTTTGGCAAGCATCATGTGGTGAGGAAAGATCTAGGCTTATATATCTAGTTGGATATGGGTGGCATGAATTATTATTGTTGACATCACCCTTGAGGTGAATACGTTGGGAGGCGAAACTATAAGCCCCTATCTTTCTATGTGTCCTGTTGAAACTTTTTGCTCATGTGTATGCGGTGAGTGTTAGCAATCATAGAAGACTATATGATGGTTGAGTATGTGGACTTGCCAAAAGGCTCCGATACGTGACCCTTCCCTGAAGAGATGATGAATCGTAGTTGCAAAGTTAACTGAGAACATAGTGTGTTAGTTTTCAATAGAGTTTATGCTTTATACTTCGATGTTGTGCCGAATTGCTACTTATTCATGAGAACTTATATGATAAAAGTTTATGATAAAAATTATATGATAAAATTTTATGTTAAACCTTGTTGTTGTTATAATATTATACATGATGCTTCTATGTCCGTATATTGTTTTTATCGACACCTCTCTCTCTAAGCTTGTGGACATGTTTTTCGATTTCGGTTTTTGCTTGAGGACAAGCGAGGTCTAAGCTTGGGGGAGTTGATACGTCCACTTTGCATCATGTTTTCCTGCTGTTATTTATAATGTTTTATGCATAATAATGCTTTTTGGAGTAATTCTAATGCCTTTTCTCTCATAATATGCAAGGTTCACACAAATAGGGAGAATACCGGCAGCTGCAATTCCGGACCTGAAAAAGCTACGTCAGGCCACCTATTCTGCACAACTCCAAATGAGCTGAAACTTCACGGGGATTTTTTGTGGAATAAATAAGAATTATTGGAGCAAATAATTACTAGAGGGGGCCCACCAGGTGGGCACAACCCACCTGGGCGCGCTAGGGAGCCCAGGCGCGCCCTGGTGGGTTGTGCCCTCCTCGACCCACCTCTGGTGCCCATCTTCTGGTATATAAGTCATTTTGACCTAGAAAAATTTAGGAGAGGACTTTCGGGACGAAGCGCCGCCATCTCGAGGCGGAACTTGGGCAGGAGCACTTTTGCCCTCCGACAGAGCGATTCCGCTGGGGGAACTTCCCTCCCGGAGGGGGAAATCATCGTAATCATCATCACCGACAACTCTCCCATCTTTGGGAGGGCAATATCCATCAACATATTCAACAGCACCATCTCCTCTCAAACCCTAGTTCATCTCTTGTGTTCAATCTTTGTACCGGAACTATAGAGTGGTGCTTGTGGGTGACTAGTAGTGTTGATTACATCTTGGAGTTGATTACTATATGGTTTATTTGGTGGAAGATTATATGTTCAGATCCATTATGCTATTTAATACCCCTCTAATCTTGAGCATGATTATCATTTGTGAGTAGTTACTTTTGTTCTTGAGGTCATGGGAGAATTCTTGTTGCAAGTAATCATGTGAACTTGATATGCGTTCGATATTTTGATGGTACGTATGTTGTGATTCCCTAAGTGGTGTCTTGTGAACATCGACTACATGACACTTCACCATACTTGGGCCTAAGGGAATGCATTGTGGAGTAGTTATTAGATGATGGGTTGCGAGAGTGACAGAAGCTTAAACCCTAGTTTATGCGCTATTCCGTAAGGGGCTGATTTGGATCCAAAAGTTTAATGCTATGGTTAGATTAATTCTTAATACTTTTCTCGTAGTTGCGGATGCTTGCGAGGGGGTTAATCATAAGTAGGAGGTTTGTTCAAGTAAAAACAACACCTAAGCACCGGTCCACCCACATATCAAATTATCAAAGTAGCGAACACAAATCAAACCAACATGATGAAAGTGACTAGATGAAATTCATGTGTACCCTCAAGAACACTTTGCTTATCATAAGAGACTGTTTTGGCATGTGATTTGCCTCAAAAGGATTGGGCTACCTTGCTAAACTTTTGTTACTGTCACCGTTACTTTCTCGTTACAAATTGCCTTGCTATCAAACTACTCGTTACTTACAATTTCAGTGCTTGCAGACATTACCTTGCTGAAAACCGCTTGTCATTTCCTTCTGCTCCTCGTTGGGTTTGACACTCCTACTTATCGAAAGGACTACGATTGATCCCCTATACTTGTGGATCATCAGTGTCTCTGTTCAAGGGCTATATGTGTTGCTTCCTCAATACTGCAGGTTTAATAAACAAGTCTATGGTGCCATCAAAAACTCTCAGCTGAGAGGTGGCACAGTCGTTTAGGTCATCCGTCATTTGTTACGCTTTATCAAATTCTTAGTAGAAATAATCTCCCAATTCTTGGTGAGAGAAATTTAGAAACTATTTGTGATTCATGTCAACCGGCAAAATGTCATCAATTACCATATCTTGTTTCCACTAGTGTATCCACTAAACCTTTGCAACTCATTTTTTCTGATGTATGGGGTCCGGCACCCACCTCAGTTGGCAGACACTCTTATTATGTGAGTTACGTTGATGACTATAACAAGTACACTTGGATCTATCTCCTTAAAAAATGCTCCTATGTGTTTCAAGTCTTTCATAACTTTCAAGCTCTCGTTGAACGTCTGTTTGATAGTAAAATTCTTGCCATGCAATCTGATTGGGGTGCCGAAATGAAAAATTGAATTCTTTTTTCGAAAGATAGGTATTTCTCATCATCTTTCCTGCCCCCATGCCCATCAACAAAATTGTTCTGCTGAAAGAAAACATAGACACATTGTTGAGGTCAGTCTAGCTCTTCTAGCTGCGGCCTCCATGCCTTTGAAATTTTGGGACAAAGCTTTTCTCACCGCCGTTCATCTTATCAACATGTGGCCTAGTCGCACCATTTCCAATGAAACTCCCACTGAGCGTATTCTTCATGTCACACCCGACTGTACTACTCTTCGTGTGTTTGGATGTGCATGTTGGCCAAACCTTCGTCCCTACAACACTTGCAAACTTATGTATCGCACCACACAATGTGTCTTCCCTGGCTATAGTGCAAAACACAAGGGTGTCAAGTGCCTAGATGTTCCCACTGGACGTGTGTACATCTCTAGGGATGTCGTGTATGATGAAACACGGTTTCCCTTTGAAAAACTACATCCCAATGACGGTGCTCTTCTTCGCAAGGAGATACTTATCCTTCCTTCTCACTTGACCGGAGATGCTTCTGTGGGCAATGTTGATTGTACTGACTCAAATGCGACTAATTCTTCTGATTCTTTATCTGAGTGTGCTGCTACAGGTGCTCATTCTGCTAAAAATTGTGTACATAATGGTGAAAATTTGGGATAAAATGGTGTTGATACATGCCCTGGAGCTGCCAAAGAAAATTTGTTGCAATCTTTCTTGGGATCGCCGCGTCTGATCGTGCCCAGGCCGATAGGATCGGTCTCGGGATCGCCTTCTTTCCAGGCGGACCCGCATCCCATGCCTGCCCCTGGCTCGTATCATCCAGCTTCTCACACGTGGTCCCCTGCAACTGGGCGTCCGCCTCCACTCGACCCGCACCAATCACCAGGTGCCACGTCGCCCCCTCCAGTTGCAGAGCCCGCGCGGTAGGCCGCTGAACCCTGCGCCTACATCAGGCAGGCCCTGTGCCTGTCATCTGCACCTGGTGACGGCGCTCGCGCAGGATCCAAGCCTGCTCCTACCTCTTCACATGGATCTTTTGTGGCTCCCTCGTTGTCTCTTGTTTTTGATCTGGCCACAAAGGATCCGGCAGGCCAAGGCGATGCTACATAAGCTGTCTCGGGATTTGTTTCGGGATTCTCTCCTGGACATGTAGATGATTCTGCAGCAGGATCCTCTGCGCCTCGCATTGCTACGCCACCGTGCACACGTCTTCGAACAGGTGTTATTCAGCCCATTAATTACAAAATAAAATTTGCTTAGGCTGCATCCACAGGAGAGCCACGCACACATCATAAGGCTCTTGCTGATCCCAAATGGAAGGCGGACATGGATGATTAATTTCAGGCTCTTCAGAAAAATAACACTTGGCATTTGGTTCATTCACGTCAAGGTAAAAACGTGATTGATTCCAATGGGTGTTCAGGATAAAAAAGAAGGTATGATGGTACAATTGATCGCTATAAAGCTAGGCTTGTTACTAAGGGTTTCAAGCAAAGGTACGGTATAAACTATGAGGATACTTTCAGTCAGTTGTTAACGCTACTACCATTCGTCTTGCGGTATCCAGAGGATGTAGTCTCAGGCAGCTAGATGTGCAGAATGCGTTTCTTCATGGTGTTCTGGAAGAGGAAGTTTATATGAAGCAACCTCCTGGGTTTTAAGATAAGAACAAACCGTCTCATGTGTGCAGGCTTGACAAGTCTATCTATGGACTGAAACAAGCACCTAGAGCATGGTACT
Source organism: Aegilops tauschii subsp. strangulata (assembly GCF_002575655.3). Lineage (NCBI taxonomy): Eukaryota > Viridiplantae > Streptophyta > Magnoliopsida > Poales > Poaceae > Aegilops > Aegilops tauschii. Next base: position 10,444,499 of record NC_053039.3, read on the forward strand.
CTCGGTTAAGTACAAAATTGCAACAACTTGGTTTTATTCCTTCAAAGTCTGGCACCTCACTGTTCATTTACAATAAGTCCAACATATCCATTTTTGTGCTCATTTATGTTGATGATATAATTGTCACAAGTTCCTCAAATGAAGCAGTGAGAGCTCTTTTGTCAGATTTGAACTCAGATTTTGCTCTCAAAGATTTGGGTGATTTGTTCTTCTTTCTTGGTATTGAGGTTAAGAAGAACAGAGAAGGTGGGCTTCATATGTCCCAAGAAAAATATGCAACTGATATTTTGAGAAGAGTTGGATTGCAGGGCTGTAAACCGTCATTAACACCATTGTCCAGTTTAGAAAAGCTCTCCCTTACTGAAGGTGAACCACTGAGCCAAGAAAATGGCACCAGATACAGAAGTTTGGTAGGTGCACTCCAGTATTTGACCCTTACTCGGCCAGACATTTTTTTTCGGTAAATAAAGTTTGCCAGTTTCTTCATGCACCCACTACTACTCATTGGACTGCGGCAAAACGTATACCGAGATACGTGAAAAACACTTTAAGTGTTGGACTGACTTTTAGTAAGTCCTCATCTACTCTTGTGAGTGCCTTCACTGACTCTGATTGGGAAGGTTGTCAGCATGACGGAAGGTCCACACGGGGGGGGGGGGGGGGGGGGGGTTGCGGTTTTCTTTCGCCCTAGTTTGATCTCATGGTGTGCAAAGAAACAGACTGCAGTGTCACGATCAAGCACTGAGGCAGAGTATAAGGCTTTGGCAAATGCAACACCAGAAATTAGTTGTGTCAAATCCATTCTCATGGAACTTGGTCTTCATCACACTCAAACTCCTTGTCTTTGGTGTGACAACCTTGGTGCTATACTTGGATGCTAATCCTATTTTCCATGCTAGGACCAAGCACACTGAGATAGATTACCACTTATGAGAGAACGAGTTGCTAACAAGGAACTGGACATTTGGTTCGTACACTCCAAGGATCAAGTTGCAGATGGTTTCACACAAGCCTTGGCCACAAAACAATTTGAGGAGTTTAAATGTAATCTAAACCTGCGGAGGAGTTTAGATTAAGGGAGGGTGTTAAATGTATGTGATACTCGGGTCGGTCATAGGCTGACTTGGGCGCTACTTCTTGTGATGGTAGGATAGATATTCTCTTCTGTTTAAAGTGTATCTATCTCTCCTACCTCCTGTAATGTCTCCCTCTCGCGTATATCTCTGTAACAACCGAACCACTTGTAACCTATCGAGAGAAGGACTCTCGCACATCAATATATTCACACGTAGGCTCCCCTTTGGGAGTTGACACGCTTTCATCAATCTTTACACTCCTGTCGGGTTTTGCCATGTCCCTGAAGTTGCGCGGGAGAAGGGAGGATGATGTTGGCGACAGGGTCCACGAGGCGAGAAGGGCTTGCAAAAATGCCAGTCTCAAGATGGGCTTCTAAAAAATGCCACCCAGCTCATGGACATCTTGACTACTATGTCATTTCCCCGTTTTTATGTTTCTTTTTTAGTTTTTCCATTTACCTGCGTTTTTTTTAATGTTGAACTGCCAAATTCATTGATCAGAAGAAGGTGTTACAAGAGTCCTCAGAGGAGGAAAGCACCACAAAGGCAGCGCAAAAAGAAAAGAAAGAAAGAGCCCCTTCGGCAGCACCACAAACACAAGCTCTACCATCAATCGTGAAGACCATCGGAACCCATCGGCGGGATCACCAAGGTGACGCCTCCAAGGAGGAAAACGAAGTTGAGGACTTCGCCGTCACCCGATCTGGCATGGCCCGATCTTAGGTTTTCACCCGGAGATCTCACGCAATTGGGAGGGAAGGGCAAACGACTCCACAACGATACCTCCAAGGAGGAAGACGACATCCGTGGACGCCGTTACCGCCGGCAACGACAGAGTCGATGCTTGATTTTCATCCGGAGCCGAGTCTTCCACCAACAATCCAAGGATCCGAGGCCACCAGCGCCACAATGCAACATGAGCCCAAACCAACACTACTAGAAACGAATTGGTCAAGCCGCACACAGGAACCCGGCAAGCACACGCCAACCCGACCAGTCCACACCGCCGCTCGCTGGCCCTGGGCGATCCAAGCCGGATCTGGCCATCCTCTACCTCCGTGGGCAGAACTGGGCGATCCTCCGCACCGCAGCGCACAGGAAAGGTCGAGGGAGAGCCAAACATAGCCGGTCCGCACCACCGCGCGCAGGACAGGGCAGGATCCAGGCCAAACTGTGCAGCTCGCACCGCCGCGCGCAAGAACAGGACTATCCGTGCTAGATCTGGCCTGCCCGAGCCTTCTGTAGCACACGACAAACTGAACGGCGCCATAGCTCCAGGAGCCGGGCGTGGACGCGCTTGAAGGAGAGACAACCACCAGCCATCCCCGACACCACCGCTACAGCCACCACACATCGCCGGACTAGGCGCGAAACGCAGCCACACTCCAACGGCTCCTGATGCCTCCTCGAGCCATCCCTCCAGCCACAGGTTGGCAGAGGCCAGATCTGGCCAGAACCGACCGCAACGCCCTCGCAGACCCACGGCGCCAGAGCGAGCAGCAGGTGCCAGCGAAGGCCACCCGCAACCCACGTGCCACGCCCGACGCGTGCAGCCTCGCGCCATGGCACCAGCTCACCGCACACCCCGGCGCCATCTCGCCGCGCCCGCCGCGCACCCCGGCGCCAACTCACCGTGCCCGTCGCGCCCTCTGCGCACCCCGACGCCATCTCGCCGCGCCCGTCGCGACCGCCGGCATCGGCTTGCCGCGTGCCTCCACGCGTCTCCTCGGCCGAGCGGCCCCGCGCTGCCCAACCTCGCCAGAGGGAAGAAGAACAAAAGGCCCCGCCGCCGCCGCCGCCGTCGCGCGGGCTTTGCCCGGCGGCGCCGAGGAGCGGGGGAGATCTGGGGAGAGAGTTTCTTGGCGGCTAGGGTTTTGCCCGGGTCGCCCGCGGGGGGGACGACACGGGCGGGGGGAACTGGGGATGTGTCGCATACCGACCATTTACCTGCGCTTGAAAGAACAAAAGTGCCCTTGTCTCTCCTAACCTTATCTTGTTTGTGCGTGGCTCGGTAGGGTCGCCCATGGGATGCTCCCATGATGTCGATTGCTCGCTGCTGTAACTCGGCCACGCCTGTGCGTGCCGCCGAAGCTCGTTCTTGCCGGTCACCCATGCCTACTCGCAGCCGTAACTCGCCCTCACCAGCTCGCCCACCATGTGTTGGATATTCTTTTAATACTGTTCAACAACTGCTCATAATTATTCTTTAGTTTATACGACTCCTAGCACCAGGCCAAGATCACATGTAGAGTGCTTAAACTGAATGCATAATCTAGATATAGCTACTTGCACTTGCAGACATACACCGTATACTTTTGTAAAGATCATGCGAACAAAGCAAGAGAAAGGCTTAATAAAATACAGTGCAGAGGACTGGGTTCCATGCTGTCGTTGCCGCACCATGGTGCGTGGCGTCCAAGCGATTGGCGCCAGCGACGTCCAGGGATCGGCAATGCGGAGACGCCCAGGGATCTGCAGCCCGGCGGCGTCCAGGACATCAACAACGGCGACGTCCAGGCGATCGGCGGCGGCGGCGGTGCGTAGGCGATCTGCGGTTCTGCGCCTGCACGCGGTGTTATCAGCTGTTTTCGAGGCTGGTGCCGCGTGGGTGGGCAACGCACAACAGATCCTGGTGTTCACATTATTTCTGGATTTATTTCAGGATTTCCGGCGATGCGATTTCAGTGGAAGGAGACGTTTCCGTCGACGACGAGGCACCTACGGTGACTTTGTAAATTTTAAGATGACATGCCGGCTCAGTCTCTCGGAGATGCTCATAAGGGTAGGGTGTGCGTGTGTGCGTTCATAGGGGTGAGTGTATGGGCGTATGTATGAGCGCTCGCGTTCTGACGTTCAAAAAAAAAATCAGGTACGTGTACACATATAGGGGTAGTCTTGTCTTTTTAGGTGCAGGTAAATGGAAAAACTAACGACGCGTTTGGTACCATACCGGTAACGCATTCGCTGTATCGTATCCAGGAAGCGCTGCTTCCGAATACTCATGCGTAAAAGGTGGATTCGTTTGGTTACTTCGGCCGAGTCCCGTTTTCTTACCCCGGCGAATTTGGGCGGTTTCGATTTCGTGAAGCGCCGTATCGGAAAGCGCGCTTACGGAAACCATTGTGCCCGAAACAAACGCTCGCTATGGTTTTAGAAACCGATGTAATCGGAAGGCGTCCTTTTTTCGGCGAACCAAACGCGTCGTAAATGAAAAACAGGAGGGGGGGGGGGGTGGGGGGGGATGACATAGTAATCAAGATGGCATGGGCTGGGGGGGCATTTTTTGAGTAAATAGCATAAAACTACTACAATTCTGGTTAGGGTTTCAAAAAATTACCGGAATTTTATTTTACATTGATAACTACCAAAGCAGGGGTCGGCTGTTTCAAAAAACCCAAATCGTCGAGTGCTTATCAATTGATTATGATTATGATAGTTGGGGCCCACATGTAAGACAACAGTATGTTTGACCTTTTAGTTTGACCGTTAACTTACATGTGGGGCCCTTATTCTATAAAAAAAGCAATCAGGTACGTGCAAGTTTTGAAAGCAATCGGGACCTCCCAAGAAGACGCACCTGCACTGAGGAACGGCGCCGGCAGCTCGCCGACGGCCAGGTCACGGGCCAGGCGGAAGGAGGCGGCTCGGCCAGGTCATGGGCTAGGCGGGAGGGCGCGAAGGCAGGGCTTCTCCAGGTGGGCGAGGGTCCAGGCGGAGCTCCTTGCCGGCCTCTGCTGCTGCTCCTGGGCATGGAGCTCTACGTTGCCTATGCGGTCGCCGCCATGCCCTACCGTCTTTTATGCGTCCACCGCCACGCCCAAGAAGAAAGAAGCGGCCGCCATCGCCGAGATGGCCAAGCACCTCACATGCGACCGCCGTCGACGCCTTCGCCGGCCTCCTCGAGCTCACCGCTGACGATAGCGCGGACTGAAGGAAATATACCCTAGAGGCAATAATAAAGTTGTTGTTTTATATTTCCTTATATCATGATAAATGTTTATTATTCATGCTAAAATTGTATTAACCGGAAACTTGATACATGTGTGGATACATAGACAAAAGAGTGCGCCCCTAGTAAGCCTCTACTAGACTGGCTCGTTAATCAAATATGGTTAATTTTCCTAAACCATAGACATGTGTTGTCATTTGATGAACGGGATCACATCATTAGGAGAATGATGTGATGGACAAGACCCATCCGTTAGCTTAGCATATTGATCGTTCAGTTTTATTACTATTGCTTTCTTCAATGTCATATACATATTCCTTTGACTATGAGATTATGCAAATCCCGGATACCGGAGGAATACCTTGTGTGCTATCAAACCTCACAACGTAACTGGGTGCTTATAAAGATGCTCTACAGGTGTCTCCGAAGGTGTTTGTTGGGTTGGCATAGATCGAGATTAGGATTTGTCACTCCGAGTATCGGAGAGGTATCTATGGGCCCTCTCGGTAATGCACATCATAATAAGCCTTGCAAGCAAATGAATAATGAGTTAATCATGGGATGATGTATTACGGAACGAGTAAAGAGACTTGCCAGTAACGAGATTGAACTAGGTATGAAGATACCGACGATCGAATCTCGGGCAAGTAACATATTGGTGACAAAGGGAATAACGTATGTTGTCATTACGGTTCGACCGATAAAGATCTTCGTAGAATATGTAGGAACCAATATGAGCATCCAAGTTCAGTTGTTGGTTATTGACCGGAGAGGTGTCTCGGTCATGTCTACATAGTTCTCGAACCCGTAGGGTCCGCACGCTTAACGTTCGACGACGATTTTGTATTATATGAGTTATGTGATTTGGTGACCAAATGTTGTTCGGAGTCCCGGATGAGACCATGGACATGATGAGGTATCTCGAAATGGTCGATAGGTAAAGATTGATATATAGGACGATAGTATTCAGACACCGAAAGTGTTCCAGAGGGTACCGGGTACATATTGGGTCATCGGAAGGGGTTCCGGGCACCCCCCGGCAAAGATATGGGCCTAATGGGCCAAGAGGGGAAACGCATCAGCCTGCAGGGGCTGCTGCGCACCCCCATATGGGCCGCACCAGAGGACAAAGGAAAGAGGGGAAGAGAGAAGGAAGGGGGGATTCTGCCTCTGATACTCCCCAAGTGTAGGGAATCATCGTAGCAATTTCCAAAGGTGGAAGTGATAAGTATGGAGTGTCGAACCCATAAGGAGCTAAAGGTAAGATCAATATTCTCTCAAGCCCTATCTTCCACTGATACGACTCTACGTACACCGAACGTTTGCTTCCAACTAGAAACGAGAAATAAAACTATGTTGTGGGTATGAAGAGGATAACTTTGCATGATACTGGAGAACTAAAATATAAAAGTAGTTGCTGTTATCATAAATTTAGAATATACTACTAAATATTATAAATAGAGAGTGTGGAATAATGATGGATCGGTGTGCGTAATTGTCCTAGGCAATTGTTAACAAGACCGATAGTCGTCATTGCAATTTCATATGAGGGAGAGGCATAAGCTAACATATTTTCTCTTCTTGGATCATATGCACTTATGATTGGAACTCTACCAAGCATCCGCAACTACTAAAGATCATTAAGGTAAAACCCAACCATACAATTAAAGCATCAAGTCCTCTTTTCCCATACGCAACAACCCCCTTACTCGGGTTTGTGTTTCAGTCACTCACCAACCCACTATAAGCGAATCATGAACGTATTGCAACACCCTACAGCGGGAGTCCCTCACGCTTGCGCGACACGGAGAGCACCATAGGACAGCACCAATAATAAAACATACAACTCATACCAATCTAGATCATCAATCAACCCAAAGATAAAGGATATCTACTCAAAACATCATAGGATGGCAACACATCATTGGATCATAATATGTGGCATAAAGCACCATGTTCAAGTAGGGATTACAGCGGGGTGCGGGAGAGTGGACCGCGTAAAATAGATGATGATGGTGATGTTGATGAAGACGATCACCGCGGCGATGATTCCCCTCTCGATGGCACTCCGGCGCCACCGAGAGTGAGGAGGAGAGGTTCTCCCCTTGTGCTTCCTCCTCCATGGCCTCCCCCCTAGATGGGGAGAGGTTCTCCCTCTGGTCCTTGGCCTTCATGGCGATGATGGCCCCTCCGAGATCCTCCTCCATGGCCTCCGGTGATGATGGCCCCCTCCGGCAGGGTGCCAGAGAGGGCCTAGATTGATTTCTCATGGCTACAGAGGCTTGCGGCGGCGGAACTTCCGATCTAGGTTAATTTCTGGGGGATTCTGTATTTATAGGAATTTTTGGCGTTGGTTTCACGTCAAGGGGGTTTCCGAGTCATCCACGAGGCAGGGGCCGACGCCCAGGGGGGGTGGGCGCGCCCCCCACCCTCATGGACAGACCGGGACTCTTCTGGCCCAACTCTTTTGCTCCAGGGGTTCTTTTGGTCCATAAAAAATCTACAAAAATTGGCACGTCAATTGGACTCCGTTTGATATTCCTTTTCTGTAAAACTCAAAAACAAGGAAAAAATAGAAACTGGCACTGGGCTCTAGGTTAATAGGTTAGTCCAAAAAATCATATAAAATAGCATATAAATGCATATAAAACATCTAAGCTGGATAATATAATAGCATGAATACTTCATAAATTATAGATACGTTGGAGACGTATCAGCATCCCCAAGCTTAATTCCTGCTCGTCCTCGAGTGGGTAAATGATAAAAGAAATAATTTATGAAGTGTGAATGCTAGCAGGTGCACAAGTTTGATCAATGATAATTTCAATCACCTTTTCTAGCATCATTATATGTCATAACAGTAGCTCATCTCATAAAACTTTTCATGATCAAGTAACAAGCTATTCACATGTTAAAGTATAGATCATAAACTTTCTTGAAAACTAACAAACAATGCTCTTAGTCATCAAACAATTGCAATTCATCTTATTTTCAAGAAGGGTCTATGTCAGAGCTTTGATTTAGCAAACTCCACATACTCAACTATCATTTAAATCTTTCGCAATTGCTAACACTCACGTGATATTTATGGGTTCAAAGTTTTAATCAGACACAGAGAAAGATAGGGGCTTATAGATTCACCTCCCAACCTTTTACCTCAAGGGTAATGTCAACAATAATAGTTCATGGTAACTTACATCCAATTGGATATATATATCAGGATCTTTCCAACACAATGTGCTTGCCAAAGGATAAAATGTAAAAAGAAAAGATGAAGATCACCATGACTCTTGCATAAGGTAGAAGATAAAAGTAAAAGATAGGCCCTTCGCACAGGGAAGCAGAGGTTTTCATGTGCTTTATATTGCCTCTTGCGATAGAGACCTTTATTATGCAGTCCGTCGCTTTTAATTCTTCCCTATCACAAGTTCGTATAAAGCTTATTTTCTTCGCACTAATAGATCATACATATTTAGAGAGCAATTTTTATTGCATGCACCGATGACAACTTACTTGAAGAATCTTACTCAATCCATAGGTAGGTATGGTGGAATCTCATGGCAAAACTAGTTTAAGGGATATTTGGAAGCACAAGTAGTATCTCTACTTGGTGCAAAGAATTTGGCTAGCATAAGGGGGAAAGGCAAGCTCAGCATGTTGGATGATCCATGACAATATATTTTATTTCAGATATAAGAAAACATAACCCATTACGTTGTCTTCCTTGTCCAACATCAACCTTTTAGCATGTCATATTTTAATGAGTGCTCACAATTACAAAAGATGTCCAAGATAGTATATTTATATGTGAAATCTCTCTTCCTTCAATATTCTTTCATGAATTGTTCAAGTGACCAATTCTGAGTTTGCTAACCTTCAATAAGTTTACTACCTATACTTATTATGTGTGAAGTCATTACTCCCCATGTTATAAGCATATGAAACATATATAAATTCAGATTTATGATATTCAATTCATTCAACCATTTACTCATAGGATATACGTGAAGCACGTGAGTAAATGACAAACTACTCCAAAAATATATAAGTGAAGAACACTGAGTAGGCAAATAATTAACTAGCCATGGGAGGATTATATTTCATTCAAGATTACAGATCCAATGATTTTATTCAAACAGCAAGTAAAAATGAAAATACGCTCCAAGCAAAACACATATCATGTGACGAATAAAAATATAGCTCCGAGAAAGGTATACCGATAGTTTTGAAGACGAAAGAGGGGATGCCTTCCGGGGCATCCCCAAGCTTAGGCGCTTGAGTCTTCCTTGAATATTACCTTGGAGTGCCTTGGGCATCCCCAAGCTTAGGGACTTTCCACCCCTTATTCTCCTAATATCGATATCTCACCCAAAGCTTGAAAACTTCAATCACACAAAACTTAACGGAACTTCGTGAGATAGGTTAGTATGATAAAGAGTAAACCATTCACCTTGGTACTGTCAAAGATAAGGTTCATAATTACTATCACACAATTCCTACTGTACCATATCATTTCTACAATTTATATTGAGAAATATAAGCCATAGAAACTAGAAAACAAGCAAACTATGCAATGAAAACAGAATCTGTCAGAAACAGAACAGTCTGTAATGATCTGAACAGCAACCATACTTCTGCTACTCCAAAAATTATGAAATAAATTGGTGTACGTGAGGAATTTTTCTATTAATCTTCTTCAAAAAGAATAAACTCAAAAGCACTCTTCTGTAAAAAATGACAGCTAATCTCGTGAGCACAAAGTTTCTGTTTTTTATAGCAAGATCACATTAACTTTCACCCAAGTCTTCCCAAAGGTCTTACTTGGCACTTTATTGAAACAAAAGCTATAAAACATGATTAATACTGTAGATTAATCATGTAAACACACAAAAAAGTAAGGGTAAATATTGGGTTGTCTCCCAACAAGCGCTTTTCTTTAATGCCTTTTAGCTAGGCATGATGATTTCAATGATGCTCACATAAAAGATAAGAATTGAAACATAAAGAGAGCATCATGAAGAATATGACTAGCACATTTAAATCTAATCCACTTCCTATGCCTAGGGATTTTTTGAGCACACAATTTATAGTAACAAGAATCAACTAGCATAGGAAGGCAAAACAAGTATAACTTCAAAACTTTAAGCACATAGAGAGGAAACTTGATATTATTGCAACTCCTACATGCATATATTCCTCCCTCATAATAATTTTCAGTAGCATCATGAATGAATTCAACAATATAACCATCACATAAAGCATTCTTTTCATGATCTACAAGAATAGAAATTTTTCTACTCTCCACATAAGCAAAATTCTTCTCATTCGGAATAGTGGGATCACTAATTCCTAAAGTTGACACTTTTCCAAACCCGCTTTAGATGATAGTATTATTCATACTCCAAAAGATATAAGTGAAGTTCATGGAGCATTCTTTAATTAATATAGACTAACCAATATCCAAGCTCAAAATATATAAGTGAAGCACACGAAGCATTCTATAAAACCATACTCAAATGATTTAAGTGAAGCACAAAGAGCAATTCTATAAGATCGTACTTAGAAGATATAATTGAAGCACATGAAGTATTCTATAAATCAATTAAGGTCTATCTCATACTAGCTTGGTTCTTAAAGGAAAAAACAAAAACACAAAAAAAACTGAGGTATACCGATATTTGTTGAAGAAGAAAGATGGGATGCCAACCGGGGCATCCCCAAGCTTAGATGCTTCAGTATCCTTTGAAATATTTACTTGGGGTGCCTTGGGCATCCCCAAGCTTGAACTCTTGCCTCTCTTTATTTTTCTCATATTGATAGTTCCTCGATCTTCGAACACTTCATCCACACAAAACTTTAACAAAAACTTTGTGAGATCCGTTAGTGTAATAAAGCAAACTACCACTTTAAGGTACTGTAATGAACTCATTATTTATTTATATTGGTGTTACACCTACTGTATTACAACTTCTCTATGGTTCATACACCCCGATACTAGCCCTAGATTCATCAAAATAAGCAAACAACACGCGAAAAACAGAATCTGTCAAAAACAGGACAGTCTGTAGTAATCTGGAAGTTTAGTAAACTTCTGTAACTCCTAAAATTATTAAATAAATTTGAAAATTTAAAAAATTTGTACAGAAGTAATTTGCAAAACGTTTCAGACCCATTTGACCTTCCAGTAAAAAATGTAAATTCATGCACTACAGCCAAAGTTTCTGTTTTTGTTCTGCACATAGTAAACAAGCAATCTAATCATCCTAAAACCAAAGCTTGGCACATTATTTTTATAATACAATGGATATACACAAGGGAATAATTATTTACAGAGAAACTTCCATCAAAATTCTACATTTTTTCCGTGAGCATGAACACAAGTGCTCAAGGTCGACCCTCACTTCTTCAATGCATAACTTTCCAATCACCTCTCTTTTTGAAAAACTTTTTAGGCATGAAAGGCAAGTAAATTTTTTTTTGTATTTTCATTATTTAATTTTTTTTGTATGTTTCACCCACAACTAAACAGAAACAAAAAGTAAAAACAAAATCTACTTAGTGAAGAAAGCAAACAAGCACACACGAGAATATCAAACCCACGCTATTGCTCCCCGGCAACGGCGCCAGAAAAGAGCTTGATAATCCCCAAGTGTAGGGAATCATCGTAGCAATTTCCAAAGGTGGAAGTGATAAGTATGGAGTGTCGAACCCACAAGGAGCTAAAGGTAAGATCAATATTCTCTCAAGCCCTATCTGCCACTGATACGACTCTACGTACACCGAACGTTTGCTTCCAACTAGAAACGAGAAATAAAACTATGTTGTGGGTATGAAGAGGATAACTTTGCATGATACCGGAGAACTAAAATATAAAAGTAGTTGCTGTTATCATAATAGAATATACTACTAAATATTATAAATAGCAAGTGTGGAATAATGATGGATCGGTGTGTGTAATTGTCCTAGGCAATTGTTAACAAGACCGATAGTCGTCATTGCAATTTCATATGAGGGAGAGGCATAAGTTAACATACTTTCTCTTCTTGGATCATATGCACTTATGATTGGAACTCTAGCAAGCATCCGCGACTACTAAAGATCATTAAGGTAAAACCCAACCATAGCATTAAAGCATCAAGTCCTCTTTATTCCCATACGCAACAACCCCCTTACTCGGGTTTGTGTTTCAGTCACTCACCAACCCACTATAAGCGAATCATGAACGTATTGCAACACCCTTCAGCGGGAGTCCTTCACGCTTGCGCGACACGGAGAGCACCATAGGACAGCACCAATAATAAAACATACAACTCATACCAATCTAGATCATCAATCAACCTAAAGACAAAGGATATCTACTCAAAACATCATAGGATGGCAACACATCATTGGATCATAATATGTGGCATAAAGCACCATGTTCAAGTAGGGATTACAGCGGGGTGCGGGCGAGTTGTCCGCGTAAAATAGATGAGGATGGTGATGATGATAGTGATGTTGATGAAGACGATCACCGCGGCGATGATTCCCCTCTCGATGGCACTCCGGCGCCACCGAGAGAGAGGAGGAGAGGTTCTCCCCCTTGTGCTTCCTCCTCCATGGCCTCCCCCTAGATGGGGAGAGGTTCTCCCTCTGGTCCTTGGCCTTCATGGTGATGATGGCCCCTTCGGGATCCTCCTCCATGGCCTCCGGTGATGATGGCCCCCTCCGGCAGGGTGCCAGAGAGGGCCTAGATTGATTTCTCGTGGCTACAGAGGCTTGCGGTGGCGGAACTTCCGATCTAGGTTAATTTCTGGGGGTTTCTGTATTTATAGGAATTTTTGGCATTGGTTTCATGTCCAGGGGGTCTCCGAGTCGTCCACGAGGCAGGGGCCCACGCCCAGGGGGGTGGACGCGCCCCCCACCCTCGTGGACAGCCCGGGACTCTTCTGGCCCAACTCTTTTGCTCCAGGGGCTTCTTTTGGTCCAAAAAAATCAACAAAAATTGGCACGTCAATTGGACTCCGTTTGATATTCCTTTTCTGTAAAACTCAAATACAAGGAAATAAACAGAAACTGGCACTGGGCTCTAGGTTAATAGGTTAGTCCCAAAAATCATAAAAAATAGCATATAAATGCATATAAAACATCTAAGATGGATAATATAATAGCATGAATACTTCATAAATTATAGATACGTTGGAGACGTATCAGCCTCCCCCTTCCTTCCCTCCTCCCTCCTCTTTCCTTCCCCCTCCGGTGAAAAAGGAAAGGGGGGCGAACTGGGGAGGAACCCCAGGTATGATCCGGCCTAATTGAGGTGCCCCCCTTGGCTGCTCCCTCTCCCTCCCACCTGTATATATGAGGGGGGAGGCGCCTAGAACACACAACAACATCTGTTAGCCGTGTGTGGCGCCCCCTCCACAGGTTACACCCTCGGTCATATTCTCGCGGTGCTTAGGCGAAGCCCTGCGCCGATCACTTCACCATCACCATCACCACGCCGTCGTGCTGACGGAACTCATCTACTTCCTCGACACTTTGCTGGATCAAGAGTTCGAGGGACGTCATCGAGTTGAACGTGTGCAGAACTCGGAGGTGCCGTACGTTCGGTACTTCATCGGTCGGAACGAGAAGAAGTTCGACTACATCAACCGCGTTGTCAAACGCTTGCGCTTTCGGTCTATTGATACGTCTCCGTCGTATCTACTTTTCCAAACACTTTGCCCTTGTTTTGGACTCTAACTTGCATGATTTGAATGGAACTAACCCGGACTGACGCTGTTTTCAGCAGAATTACCATGGTGTTATTTATGTGCAGAAACAAAAGTTCTCGGAATGACCTGAAACTCCACGGAACTAATTTTTGGAAAATATTAAAAATACTGGAAGAAGAATCCACGTCGGGGGGCCTCCACCTGTCCACGAGGGTGGGGGCGCGCCCCCCTGCCTCGTGGGCCCCCTGACGCTACACCGACCTCAACTCCAACTCCGTATATTCGTGTTCGGGGAGAAAAAAACCAGAGAGAAGGATTCATCGCGTTTTACGATACGGAGCCGCCGCCAAGCCCTAAAACCTCTCGGGAGGGCTGATCTGGAGTCCGTTCGGGGCTCCGGAGAGGGGAATCTGTCGCTGTCGTCATCATCAACCATCCTCCATCACCAATTTCATGATGCTCACCGCCGTGCGTGAGTAATTCCATCGTAGGCTTGCTGGACGGTGATGGGTTGATTGAGATTTATCATGTAATCGAGTTAGTTTTGTTAGTGTTTGATCCCTAGTATCCACTATGTTCTGAGATTGATGTTGCTATGACTTTGCTATGCTTAATGCTTGTCACTAGGGCCCGAGTGCCATGATTTCAGATCTGAACCTATTATGTTTTCATGAATATATGTGAGTTCTTGATCCTATCTTGCAAGTCTATAGTCACCTACTATGTGTTATGATCCGGCAACCCCGAAGTGACAATAATCGGGACCACTCCCGGTGATGACCATAGTTTGAGGAGTTCATGTATTCACTATGTGTTAATGCTTTGTTTCGGTACTCTATTAAAAGGAGGCCTTAATATCCCTTAGTTTCCATTAGGACCCGGCTGCCACAGGAGGGTAGGACAAAATATGTCATCCAAGTTTTTTCCATAAGCACATATGACTATATTCGGAATACATGCCTACATTACATTGATGAATTGGAGCTAGTTCTGTGTCACTCTATGCTATGACTGTTACATGATGAACCGCATCCGGCATAATTCTCCATCACCGATCCAATGCCTACGAGCTTTTCACATATTGTTCTTCGCTTATTTACTTTTCCGTTGCTACTGTTACAATCACTACAAAACACAAAAATATTACTTTTGCTACTGTTACCATTACTTCCATACTACTTTGCTACTAAATACTTTGCTGCAGATACTAAGTTATCTAGGTGTGGTTGAATTGACAACTCAGCCTGCTAATACTTGAGAATAATCTTTGGCTCCCCTTGTGTCGAATCAATAAATTTGGGTTGAATACTCTACACTCGAAAACTATTGCGATCCCCTATACTTGTGGGTTATCATCTACGAGGGTACATATACACACTCTCCCCTTCTGTTACTATGCATCTCCTAGATAGATCTTTCGTGAGCGTAGGAATTTTTTTGAAATTGCATGCTACGTTTCCCAACAGTGGCAGCCGAGCCAGTTCTATGCGTAGATGATATGCACGAGTAGAACACAAAGAGTTGTGGGCGGTGATCATCATACTACTTACCACCATGTCTTATTTTGATTCAGCGGTATTGTTGGATGAAGCGGCCCGGACCAACCTTACATGACCGCATTCATGAGACCGGTTCTACTGACAGACATGCAACTAGTTTTGCATAAAGGTGGCTGGTGGGTGTCTGTTTCTCCAACTTTAGTTGAATCGAATTTGACTGCGGCCGGTCCTTGTTGATGGTTACAATAGCAAACTTGATAAATCACCGTTGTGGTTTTGATGCATAGGTAAGAATAGTTCTTGCTAGAAGCCCGTAGCAGCCACGTAAAACTTGCAACAACAAAGTATAGGACGTCTAACTTGTTTTTGCAGGGCATGTTGTGATGTGATATGGTCAAGACATGATGTGATATACGTTATTGTATGAGATAGTCATGTTTTGTAAAAGTGACTGGCAACCGGCAGGAGCTTTATGGTTGTCTCTCTATTGTATGAAATGCAAACGCCATGTAATTTCTTTACTTTATCACTATGCATTAGCGATAGTTGTAGAAGCAATAGTTGGCGAGACGACCACACCGCTACGATGGAAATCAAGGTGTCAAGCCGGTGAGGATGGAGATCATGACGGTGCTTTGGAGATGGAGATCAAGGGCACAAGATGATGATGGCCATATCATGTCACATATTTTGATTGCATGTGATGTTTATCTTTTATGCATCTTATTTTTCTTAGTACGGTGGTAGCATTATAAGATGATCCCTTAACTAAAATTTCAAGGTATAAGTGTTCTCCCTGAGTATGCACCGTTGCGAAAGTTCGTCGTGTTGAGACACCACGTGATGATCGGGTGTGATAGACTCTACGTTCACATATAACGGGTGCAAGACAGTTTTGCACATGTGGAATACTCGGGTTAAACTTGACGAGCCTAGCATGTACAGACATGGCCTCAGAACACTGGAGACCGAAAGGTCGAATGTGAATCATATAGTAGATATGATCAACATAGATATGTTCACCATTGAAGACTACTCCATCTCACGTGATGATCAGTCATGGTTTAGTTGATTTGGATCACGTATCATTTAGAGAGGGATGTCAATCTAAGTGGGAGTTCGTAAGTAATATGATAAATTGAACTTAAATTTATCATGAACTTAGTCCTGATAGTTTTCGCATATCTATGTTGTAGATCAATGGCCCATGCTACCGTTCCCTTGAATTTTAATGTGTTCCTAGAGAAAGCTAAGTTGAAAGATGATGGTAGCAACTACACGGACTGGGTCCGTAACTTGAGGATTATCCTCATTGCTGCACAGAAGAATTATGTCCTTGATGCACCGCTAGGTGAAAGGCCTGCTGCAGGACCAGATGCTGATGTTATGAACGTCTGGCAAGCTCGATCTGATGACTACTCGATAGTTCAGTGTGCCATGATTTATGGCTTAGAATCAGGACATCAAAGACGTTTTGAACGTCATGGACCATATGAGATGTTCCAGGAGTTGAAGTTAATATTTCAAGAAAATGCCCGAGTTGAGAGATATGAAGTCTCCAACAAGTACTATAGATGCAAGATGGAGGGGAATAGTTCTGTCAGTGAACACATACTCAAAATGTCTGGGTATCATAATCACTTGACTCAGCTGAGAGTTAATCTTCCAGATGATTGTGTTATTGACAGTGTTCTCCAATCACTGCCACCAAGCTATAAAGGCTTCGTGATGAACTATAATATGCAAGTGATGGAGAAGACAATTCCCGAGCTCTTCGCAATGCTCAAGGCTGTGGAGGTAGAAATCAAGAAGGAGCATCAAGTGTTGATGATTAACAAGACCACAAGTTTCAAGAAAAAGGGCAAGGAAATAAGGGGAACTTCAAGAAGAATGGCAAGCAAGTTGCCACTCCCGGGAAGAAGCCCAAATCTGGACCCAAGCATGAAACTGAGTGCTTCTACTGCAAAGGGACTGGTCACTGAAAGCGGAACTGCCCCAAGAATTTGGCGGATAAGAAGGATGGCAAAGTGAACAAAGGTATATTTGATATACATGTTACTGATGTGTACCTTACTAATGCTCGTAGTAGTGCCTGGGTATTTGATACTGCTTCGGTTGCTCATATTTGTAACTTGAAACAGGGGCTACGAATTAAAAAAAGATTGGCTAAGGATGAGGTGACGATGCGCGTCGGGAATGGTTCCAAGGTCAATGTGATTGCCGTCAGCACGCTACCTCTAAATCTACCTTCGGGATTAGTTTTAGACCTGAATAATTGTTATTTGGTGCCAGCATTGAGCATGAACATTGTATCTGGATCTTGCTTAGTGCGAGACGGTTATTCATTTAAATTAGAGAATAATGGTTGTTCTATTTATATGAGTAATATCTTGTATGGTCATGCACCCTTGAAGAGTGGTCTATTTTTGTTGAATCTCGATTTTGGTGATACACATATTCATAATATTGATGCCAAAAGATGGAAAGTTGATAACGATAGTGCAACATATTTGTTGCACTGCCGTTTAGGTCATATTGGTGTAAAGCGCATGAAGAAACTCCATGCAAATGGGCTTTTGGAATCACTTGATTATGAATCATTTGATACTTGCAAACCATGCCTCATGGGCAAGATGACTAAAACTCCGTTCTCCGGAACAATGGAGCGAGTTAATGACTTACTAGAAATAATACATACCGATGTATGCGGTCCGATGAGTGTTGAAGCTCGCGGCGGGTATCGTTATTTTTCTTACCTTCACAGATGATTTAAGCAGATATGGGTATATCTACTTGATGAAGCACAAGTCTGACACATTTCAAAAGTTCAAAGAATTTCAGAGTGAAGTGGAGAATCATCGTAACAAGAAAATAAAGTTTCTACGATCTGATCGCGGAGGCGAATATTTGAGTTACGAGTTTGGCCTTCATTTAAAACAATGTGGAATAGTTTCACAACTCACGCCACCTGGAACACCACAGCGTAATGGTGTGTCCGAACGTCGTAACCGTACTTTATTAGATATGGTGCGATCTATGATGTCGCTTACCGATTTACCACTATCGTTTTGGGGTTATGCATTAGAGACAGCTGCATTCACATTAAATAGGGCACCGTCTAAATCCGTTGAGACGACACTGTATGAACTGTGGTTTGGCAAGAAACCTATGTTGTCGTTTCTTAAAGTTTCGGGTTGCAATGCTTATGTGAAAAAGCTTCAACCTGATAAGCTCGGACCCAAATCGGAGAAGTGCGTCTTCATAGGATACCCAAAAGAAACTGTTGGGTACACCTTCTACCACAGATCCGAAGGCAAGATCTTCGTTGCTAAGAATGGATCCTTTCTAGAGAAGGAGTTTCTCTCTAAAGAAGTGAGTGGGAGGAAAGTAGCACTTGATGAGGTAATTGTACCTTCTCTCGAATTGGAAAGTAGCTCATCACAAAAATTCGTTCCCGTGATGCCTACACCAACTAGAGAGGAAGCCTAATGATAATGATCATGAAACTTCAGATCAAGTTACTACCGAACCTCGTAGGTCAACCAGAGCACGTTCCGCACCAGAGTGGTACGGTAATCCTGTTCTGGAAGTCATGTTACTAGACCATGACGAACCTACAAACTGTAAGAAGCGATGATGAGCCCAGATTCCGATAAATGGCTTGAGGCCATGAAATCTAAGATAGGATCCATGTATGAGAACAAAGTGTGGACTTTGGTTGACTACCTCGATGATCGGCGAGCCATAGAGAATAAATGGATCTTCGAGAAGAAGACTGACGTTGTTGGTAATGTTACTGTCTACAAAGCTCGACTTGTCGTGAAAGGTTTTCGACAAGTTCAAGGAGTTGACTACGATGAGACCTTCTCACCTGTAGCGATGCTTAAGTCTATCCGAATCATGTTTGCAATTGCCGCATTTTATGATTATGAAATCTGGCAAATGGACATCAAAACTGCATTCCTTAATGGATTTCTTAAAGAAGAGTTGTATATGATGCAACCAGAAGGTTTTGTCGATTCTAAAGGTGCTAACAAAGTGTGCAAGCTCCAGCAATCCATCTATGGACTGGTGCAAGCATCTCGGAGTTGTAATATACACTTTGATGAGGTGATCAAAGCATATGGTTTTATACAGACTTTCGGAGAAGCCTGTATTTACAAGAAAGTGAGTGGGAGCTCTGTAGCATTTATAATATTATATGTGGATGACATATTGTTGATTGGAAATGATGTAGAATTTATGGATAGCATAAAAGGATACTTGAATAAAAGTTTTTCAATGAAAGACCTCGGTGAAGCTGCTTATATATTGAGCATCACAATCTATAGAGATAGATCAAGACGCTTAATAGGACTTTCACAAAGCACATACCTAGATAATGTTTTGAATAAGTTCAAAATGGACCGGTCAAAGAAAGGGTTCTATCATGTATGCTATGTTGTGTACCAGACCTGATGTGTGCCTTGCTATAAGTCTAGAAGGGAGGTACCAAAGTAATCTAGGAGTGGATCATTGGACAACGGGCAAGAACATCCTGAAGTATCTAAAAATAACTAAGGATATGTTTCTCGTTTATGGAGGTGACAAAGAGCTCATCGTAAATGGTTACGTCGATGCTAGCTTTGACACTGATCCAGATGACTCTAAGTCACAAACCGGATACGTATTTATATTGAATGGTGGAGCTGTCAGTTGGTGCAGTTCCAAGCAGAGCGTCATGGCGGGTTCTACGTGTGAAGCGGAGTACATAGCTGCTTCGGAAGCAGCAAATGAAGGAGTCTGGATGAAGGAGTTCATATCCGATCTAGGTGTAATATCTAGTGCATCGGGTCCAATGAAAATCTTTTGTGACAATACTGGAGCAATTGCCTTAGCGAAGGAAATCCAGATTTCACAAAAGAACCAAACACATCAAGAGACGCTTCAACTCCATCCGTGATCAAGTCAAGGAGGGATACATAGAGATTTGCGAAATACATATGGATCTGAATGTTGCAGACCCGTTGACTAAGCCTCTTCCATGAGCAAAACATGATTAGCACCAAGACCCCATGGGTGTTAGAATCATTACAATGTAATCTAGATTATTGACTCTAGTGCAAGTGGGAGACTAAAGGAAATATGCCCTAGAGGAAATAATAAAGTTGTTATTTTATATTTCCTTATACCATGATAAATGTTTAGTATTCATGCTAGAATTGTATTAACCGGAAACATGATACATGTGTGGATACATAGAGAAAACACCGTGTCCCTAGGAAGCCTCTACTAGACTAGCTCGTTAATCAAAGATGGTTAAGTTTCCTAAACCATATTCATGTGTTGTCATTTGATGAATGGGATCACATCATTAGGAGAATGATGTGATGGACAAGACCCATCTATTAGCTTAGCATATTGATCGTTCAGTTTTATTACTATTGCTTTTTCCAATGTCATATACATATTTCTTTGACTATGAGATTATGCAACTCCCGGGATGGTAATTACGAATGACTCTTTCTGAATTACCACTCCATGAAAGAGACTACTAGACCAAATTACTGCAAGCCCTCGAGAAGCTCCCGGAGAAGGTACATGCTCATATCACTAGTACGCGTCGGTGCTATACAAACGGTTTTTAACCCCTTTCCGCAACGGCATTTGGAACCGTCGCCAAGTGAGTGTGGGCGATAGGGGGGTCCTTCCCACATGACCCAGAAACCGTCGGGGATATGCCCTCCTGGCACACACGCTCGGCAAAATGAGGTCGTGTGCGACCGGCGAGCGCTGAAATACGGAAATATGTACAGTAGAGCTAAAAAAATACAATTATATGGCAAAATTGTTTCCGGTCGCAAGTACATCCCACACAGTCAGTCCCCGCTAAACGTTTCCGTTCGTATGTACATCCCACACAGTCGCTCCAAGGAAAAATTTTCCGTTCACAAGTACATCACACACAATTTTCCCCGTTAAATCGTTTGTGTTATTGAATGTATCGCACATGGTTCGTAGAAGAAACTGTGTGGCAAAAGTTGTCCATCACACACAGTTTTTATGTGGTAAACGTTCGCACAAGGTGGCCTAACGCCAACAGTTTTCAAGAGAAAGTCGTGTGTGATTTTTCATAGATCCAACACGGTTTATTCCTAGAAACTGTGTGCGTTGCCTGAGGTCATCGCCCATGGTATTTTTTCAACAACCGTTTGCAATAGCAAGACCCAATTAGCAGGCTAATTCGCCGTTAGTAGTCTAATTGCCCTATTATTAATAATCCATTTGTTAATCAAATTGACATTCATATTAAGCACATAATATATTTCATTTTCATATTAAGGAAGCAGAATTTCATAATTGAAATACATCAGAGTACAACATGATATAGCTTCAGCACTCAGCTACCCCATTACACAACTGCACCAGCACCAAGTTTCACATGCAACATGTAGAACCTTTCGGAATTAGCATCATAGACGGTATATAGACAGATGCATCGCATCTGGAAAACTGCTGAAGCGGAAGGCAAATATTGAGCCTTCATTCGTGTTGAAGGTCTTTGCAACTTTAGGCCAGTGCCTGTGGATGATTCACCGTCCGTCCTTCGTCCTCTTCAGGAACACTTCAATATTGAACCGTGGGTGTTGTATGAAAACCTTCCTCGCTTCCTGGCCATAGAGGTGGTTTGAGAGGTAATCATCAATGAACTGCTATGGAAAGGCCTGAAAACAAGGATGTGCATAAATATCTTGTCTATATTGGAAATGGGGCAAAGGAATAAAAAAGGCAAGGTATAATAGTTAGTACCATCTTGTAGTGAAATTCTTCTTCATTGTGCAGACAAAGATCTTGTTGTTTTTTGTCGCTAATTTCTTTATCCTAACAATCTTTCTGAGTTTCTTGATTTGATTGATATTCATGGACAACTCATTTCCCCATATGCAAAAAGGGTCAAACAGTGGGTCAAAACCTCTGCCAGCAGGACCTACATGTGCAAGACCAAATTGTTAAAAAACAAAATATTAGAATGGTTCCTGCAATTGCACAATAGTATGCTATTAGAAAACGGACCATGCACGTGCTAACCTCGATTGTAAACCTCGGTGCTTCCCATTGTTTCCCTGCAACACATATAAGGTAGTTAGTCATCAGGTTAAGTAAGGGTTCGCATGCTATCAGTAAAATATGTTGATGAAAAATAAGCACATTGAAGATTCATCAGATTAATTCAAGCCACATGGAAAACCCATTTATCCAAACCAAGCATGATTAAGAACTAGGAAATATAGCACTTGTATATGTTTCTCATGTATTAAGTGCAGCCAAATTTGATTTATTCTCACATGCACAACAATACAAAATTCTACCCACGACAATTGGACATCGCATTGCACAATTGAACCAACATTAACTGAGCACCACATTGCACAATATAACATACTCCTAACAGAAGATCAGACAGTTAACCAAACAGTTAACTACAGCCAATTGTAGCAATTGTATTTGTTTCTCATGCATTTACTACAGTCAAATTCAATTTATTCCTCACATGGTATACAATAACAGAATGCACCCACAACTATTGAACATCGCATTGTAGAATTGAACCAAACAGTTAACTAAACACCACAACACAAATGAACCAAACGTTAACTGAGCACCACATTGCACAATGTATAACCAAACCAAGCATGCTTGACAACTTGGAAATATAGCAATTGTATTCGTTTCTCATGTATTTTGTAAAGATAAATTTGATTTATTTCTCACATGGAAGACAATACAAAATTGCAGCCTGAAGAATTGAACATCACATTTGCAGAATTGAACCAAACAGTTAACTGAAGATGACAACTAATTAACAAAACAGTTAATAAGTGAGCACCACCCTGCACGGTAAAATTAGAGCAACAGATTGCATGGTAAAATTAGATAGCACAATTCACTAGAATTTGTGAAGGAAAGGCAGGAGCAGCACACGCAACGGGTAAACCGAGCATGCTTAACCGACGTAGCTAGCAAATAGCAAGGTGCTCCTCCAAGATCTGGGAGTCGGCACGAATGGCAGCCATCGCGACATCATCCGCGCGTGCGACTGCGATTTGCTTCTTCGCTGCCAAATGCTCCTTGAGATCCTGGCTATACTACGTGCACCATGGCTTAGTGCCACACTTATTTGGTGGAGGGGTCGGTGATTTGGGTGGAAGGTGTCGCGCTCACGCCGATGGTCGGGGCATGTGGGATGTGGAAGGAGGAGGAGGATGGGGGTCGGGTGTGGATTACCTTCCTGGATAGATGATGTCTACTACGCAACCTTCTTCTTGTAGACGTTGTTGGGCCTCCAAGTGCAGAGGTTTGTAGGACAGTAGCAAATTTCCCTCAAGTGGATGACCTAAGGTTTATCAATCCGTGGGAGGCGTAGGATGAAGATGGTCTCTCTCAAACAACCCTGCAACCAAATAACAAAGAGTCTCTTGTGTCCCCAACACACCCAATACAATGGTAAATTGTATAGGTGCACTAGTTCGGCGAAGAGATGGTGATACAAGTGCAATATGGATGGTAGATATAGGTTTATGTAATCTTAAATTATAAAAACAGCAAGGTAACAAGTAATAAACAACAAGGTAACAAGTAATAAAAGTGAGCGAAAACGGTATTGCAATGCTTTGAAACAAGGCCTAGGGTTCATACGTTCACTAGTGCAAGTTCTCTTAACAAGGATAACATAATTAGATCATATAACAATCCCTCAACGTGCAACCAAGAGTCACTCCAAAGTCACTAATAGCTGAGAACAAACGAACAGATTATTGTAGGGTACGAAACCACCTCAAAGTTATTCTTTCCGATCAATCCATTGGGCTATTCCTATAAGTGTCACAAATAGCCCTAGAGTTCGTAGTAAAATAACACCTTAAGACACACATCAACCAAAACCCTAATGTCACCTAGATACTCCAATGTCACCTCAAGTATCCGTGGGTATGATTATACGATATGCATCACACAATCTCGGATTCATCTAGTCAAACCAACACAAAGAACTTCACAGAGTGCCTCAAAGTTTGTACCGGAGAGTCAAGACGAAAACGTGTCCCAACCCCTATGCATAGATTCCCAAGGTCATGGAACCCGCAAGTTGATCACCAAAACATACATCAAGTGGATCAATAGAATACCCCATTGTCACCACAGGTATCCCACGCAAGACATACATCAAGTGTTCTAAAATCCTTAAACACTCAATCTGATAAGATAACTTCAAAGGGAAAACTCAATCCATTACAAGAGAGTAGAGGGGGAGAAACATCATAAGATCCAACTATAATAGCAAAGCTCGTGATATATCAAGATCGTGCCAAATAAAGAACAAGAGAGAGAGAGAGAGAGATCAAACACATAGCTACTGGTACATACCCTCAGCCCCGAGGGTGAACTACTCCCTCCTCGTCATGGAGAGCGCCGGGATGATGAAGATAGCTACTGGTACATACCCTCAGCCCCGAGGGTGAACTACTCCCTCCTCGTCATGGTGAGCGTCGGGATGATGAAGATAGCCACCGGTAATGATTCCCCCCTCCGGCAGGGTGCCGGAATAGGGTCCCGATTGGTTTTTGGTGGCTACAGAGGCTTGCGGCGGCGGAACTCCCGATCTAGGTTTCTTTTCAGGGGTTTCTGTATTTATAGGAATTTTTACGTCGGGAACAAGTCAGGGGGGTCTCCGAGTCATCCACGAGGTAGGGGGCGCGCCCAGGGGGGTAGGGCGCGCCATCCACCCTCGTGGATGGTCGAGACTCTTCTAGCCCAACTCTTTTGCTTCGGGGGCTTCTTCTGGTCCATAAAAAATCCATGTCAATTGGACTCCGTTTGGTATTACTTTTTTGTAAAACTCAAAAACAGGGAAAAAACAGAAACTGGCACTGGGCTCTAGGTTAATAGGCCAGTCCCAAAAATCATATAAAATAGCATATAAATGCAAATAAAACATCCAAGATGGATAATATAATAGCATGGAACAATCAAAAATTATAGATACGTTGGAGACGTATCAATAGACGAGGCCGAGCAGCGTGAAGGAGGGTCGCCGATGAGGAGGCGGCACTGCAAGCAAGGACTGAAGGTTTCAACTTGGAAAGGAAGGCGGAAACAGGGGAAATGTGGCTTTTGGTAAGGGTGTGGGGAGGTAGATATTTCCGCGGAAGCCGAAAATTTGGAATCACTTCAGCGAAAAAACTAGCGCGCAAAGTGTCATCAGACACGGTCTCTTATTCAGAACTGTGTACGATATGTGAACATCACAAATGATTCAGATAGCTTAACCCGTGTGTGATGAGTTTGAACGTCAAAAATTTTGGTTTGAATTTCCATGGTTACAGTGGTCATCCACGTCATTGCATAATTTGGGTACACAAAGGAGACTACAGCACACGCACACTTCTTAATCAAGCAAGTTCAGCAATTAAACAGAGCTAGCTTCCCTAACCATTACTCTAACAAATTAAAGACCGACGCTCTTAATTAAACAAAACAAAGAGTACTACTACGGCTGGTGCTCATTGATCTCCGCCGCCGCCTCCATGTCCAGCTCGCGCCCGACGGTCTCCTAGGGAAGGGGCCCATGGCATCCATCGCACCATACTCGGCAAGCATCTCACCATCTACGTCCGCTATCTCTTTGGAAAAGGCCGCCATGAGCTGGGTGTGGGCGGACGTGATCTAGGCTTGGACGGGCTCCATCGTCGCAAGGTATGCGGCGGAGGAACGGACGGCTGCTCTAACGCTCTCGGCGATTGTCAGCTCTTCGGCCGTGGGTTGCCGACCGTTGTCGGAGAAGCTTCGTTCATTGTGCGCTGACCGCCAGGAGCTAGGCGTGGGCGGCCTCGACATGGTCATGGGCGGCCTCCATCACAGCTAAGGCCGCCGCTGTGGAACGGACAGCTGTTGTGCCGCTCTCGCCAGTTGCTATCCCCGAGGCAGATGTTGCTCCCGCCACCTGAGAAGCAACAGCGGCTATTTGGGCTACCTTGGCTGCCCGGTCGCAGATTGCGGCCGCGCTCATGCACCTTGTTAGCACACGCATGGCGGCTGCGGCCGCGCTCTCGTCGCAGTGGGCCACTGAAGTTGCCCTCACGACGTGGGTCCACGTGCCCATCTTTCACCGGCAACGATTGAATAGTGAAATGATATTTGGGGAGCGAGCTAGTGTGCTTGAGACGCCGGCTGTGGACTATAGCCGACGCACCTTCTCGCGTAAGCCATAGGCGTACTATACACCGACGGTGCTCCAGGATATTGTTGGGGATCGTTGCAGAAATTTAAAATTTTCTACGCATCACCAAGATCAATCTATGGAGTCATCTAGCAACGAGAGAGAGAGGAGTGCATCTACATACCCTGGTAGATCGCGAGCGGAAGCGTTCAAGAGAACGGGGTTGATGGAGTCGTACTCGTCGTGATCCAAATCACCGATGATCCTAGCGCCGAACGGACGGCACCTCCGCGTTCAACACACATACGGAGCGGCGACGTCTCCTCCTTCTTGATCCAGCAAGGGGGAAGGAGAAGTTGATGGAGATCCAGCAGCACGACGGCGTGGTGGTGGAAGCAGCGGGATTCCAGCAGGGCTTCGCCAAGCGCTACTGGAGGAGGAAGAGGTGTCACGGGAGGGAGAGGGAGGCGCCAGGGCTTAGGGTGCGGCTGCCCTCCCTCCCCTCCACTATATATAGGGGCTAGGGGGTGCATTCCCCCCTTGGAGATCCCATATAGAGGGGGGGGGCGGCCCCTCGGGGGGCAACGGCCCCCTTAGGGTTTCCAACCAGGGGGCGCATGCCCCCTCGGGGGGGCAACGGCCCCCAACCCTAGGCGCCTTGGGCCCTTGGGTGGGGCGCACCAGCCCACCAGGTGCTGGTTCCCATGCCACTTCAGCCCATGGGGCCCTCCGGGATAGGTGGCCCCACCCGGTGGACCCCCGGGACCCTTCCGGTGGTCCCGGTACAATACCGGTGACCCCCAAAACTCTCCCGGTGGCCGAAACTGGACTTTCTATATATATATCTTTACCTCGGGACCATTCCGGAACTCCTCGTGGCATCCGGGATCTCATCCGGGACTCCAAACAACTTTCGGTTAACACCATACTAATATCTCTACAACTCTAGCGTCACCGAATCTTAAGTGTGTAGACCCTACGGGTTCGGGAGACACGTAGACATGACCGAGACAACTCTCCGGTCAATAACCAACAGCGGGATCTGGATACCCATGTTGGCTCGCACATGCTCCACGATAATCTCCTCGGATGAACCACGATGTCGAGGATTCAAGCAATCCCGTATACAATTCCCTTTGTCAATCGGTACGTTACTTGCCCGAGATTCGATCGTCGGTATCCAAATACCTCGTTCAATCTCGTTACCGGCAAGTCACTTTACTCGTTCCGTAATGCATGATCCCGTGACTAACTACTTAGTCACATTGAGCTCATTATGATGATGCAATACCGAGTGGGCCCAGAGATACCTCTCGGTCATACGGAGTGACAAATCCCAGTCTCGATCCGTGCCAACCCAACAGACAGTTTCGGAGATACCTGTAGTGCACCTTTATAGGCACCCAGTTACGTTGTGACATTTGGTACACCCAAAGCATTCCTACGGTATCCGGGAGTTGCACGATCTCATGGTCTAAGGAGATGATACTTGACACTAGAAAAGCTTTAGCAAACGAACTACACGGTCTAGTGCCATGCTTAGGATTGGGTCTTGTCCATCACATCATTCTCCTAATGATGTGATCCCGTTATCAATGATATCCAATGTCCATGGTCAGGAAACCGTAACCATCTATTGATCAACGAGCTAGTCAACTAGAGGCTCACTAGGGACATGTTATGGTCTATGTGTTCACACATGTATTGCGATTTCCGGATAACACAATTATAGCATGAACAATAGACAATTATCATGAACAAGGAAATATAATAATAACCATTTTATTATTGCCTTTAGGGCATATTTCCAAGAGATATTTTGTGCTACATCTCACATGGTTGGTGATAATAAACTGTGTGCGATCTTGATTTGAATTACATAATGGAGTCACAGCGGCAATGGACGGTGTTTGAATTGCTAGACCTTTTATCTGTAGTGAACATGCATGTAGCGACCAGACCTCAAATGGTCTGTGCTGCTGTGCACCAGTGTCATCCCTGGATCAGTAATGCTGACACGCACAGTACAAATGGAGGATTTATAACAGAGTAGCAATCACACACTTATTACATCGAATATCTCCAAAGAGAATAAGTATGATAAATATGGCTTAAGGCCATCTAATAACGATAACAGCGGAAGACTTGGAAGATAAGTGAGTCCATCAACTCCAGCGGCATCACTGAGTATAAGACCACGACCTAAGGCACCTTACTCGTCGTCTGAAAAGTCTGCAACATGAAATGTTGCAGCCCGAAAACGGGTCAGCACATAGAATATGCTGGCAAAGTAACACATAGAGAATAATGAAGAATAATAAGGCTATACTTCATGCATATATGGCTGGTGGAAAGCTCCATGGTTACAATTTTGCGAAAAGCCAATTTTATCCTACTTCAAAGGAATAAATTTTATTTAACTATCATGGTGGTTGTGAAACATTGAGATGGTTGACAGCATCTCAATCCCAATTAAGAATCATCATTAACCCAACAAAATTAATTAAAAGTAACATGGTGATGAGATTCACACGATAATCCAAGTACCAGATACTCAAGTTGTCCATAACCGGGGACTCGGCTAACCATGATTAGTTTGTACACTCTGCAGAGGTTTGTGCACTTTTCCCCACAAGACTTGATCTCCTCCGTTGGATTACTCGCACTACATGATGTTTGAGTAACGGATGACTAAGACACAGTCTTTCAGAAGTGTTTGCACCTTACGTATGGGTAGACAGTTACACCTACTTTCCCCTACATCTGCTAGTCTACCACCGTAAGAGTTCACACAACTTAGTCAACTATGCTAGAGCCCATAATAGCTTGCGGCTGCACACGGAAGTTTCTAGCATGAATAATCTCATGATCCCTTTGAACCTGGGTGGCGGTCCAAAAGAAAAACAGGCAATCCTGGAATACCCAGGTACCTCAATCCACCCAGATGTGAGTTTTAGTTGCCACCTTAAGTAAACCATTAATTAACAATCTCACATCTGTCATGGAAATCTCTCAAACCCAATCCACGTCTACGAGCATAGCATGGCAATATAATAGCAATCGTAGAAGTAACTCCCAAGGGTTTGATAATAAAACAGGTAATAGGTACTACCTCAACTACTTCCCAAAACCCACAATTTAATTAGATCCTAATCATGCAATTGTTGGGGGATAGATCTAATGGAATAAAAACTGGGTATGGAAGGTATATGATCAAAGTGTTACTTGCCTTGCTGATGATCCGCAAAACCTAGCGATTCGAAGTAACAAGCGGCACACTCCGGGTACTCTATCGCAAACAAACAAGCAAACAATCTGTACTCATCTAATGCACATGTAAAACTCGAATGAAAAATCCAACCAGAAAGTTCAACTTAAGAACTCCGGTTTGCAAAAAGAATCAACTCGAAAGAAGCAACGAAAGTCAAACGGCGAAAGAAACAAGCTTCGTTTACTAATCTGGATCTGGGTCAAATTTTACAGTAGCAAAAATTTGTTTGAGTAGGTTAAACGGAAAGAGAATTTCGAGACGAAACTCTAGGCGCTTGAATCGCCTGATTCCGATAAACGAGCGAGAAGTTAAACAGAAACGAAGATTCGATCAGAAATCGAATCTGAGAAAAATAGCGGAAAAATCCGTCGAAAAAGAAAAACGGACGAACGGTTAAAGAGCGGACGTTCGTTAACAGAGAAAAACCGACGAACGCGTTCGTTAAAACGAACGGTTCGGTGAACGCTCGCAAAATAATAAAACCGAAAAAAAACCGATCTAGGGTTTTTTTTACAAACGGTTTTTTTTTAAAGAAAACCGGCAAAACCGAACGGCATCGAGGTATACCTCGTCGGGGCGGCTCCGGCGAGGGCGGCGGGTGCGGCGGGGTGCGTGGCTCGGGGAGGGCGAGGGGGCGGCAAGGGGCGGCGCACGGCGACGAAAGGCGGCGGCGGCGGCACGGCTCCGACGACGGCGGGGTGCGGGGCAGGCGGCGGCGGCGGGGTGAGGTGAGAAGGGGGGGGTGCGGGGTATATAAAGGGGGGTGCTCCGGTGGCTTGGGGGAGGGGCAAGCCGAGCGGGAGGCGGCTCCCGTGTCCATGGCGGACACGGCGGCGCGGCGGCGTGCTGGGGAAGGAGAGGGGCGCGGGGTGGGCCGGCGGCCTGGCGCGGCTGGGGTCGGCCCGGCGGGCGCGCGCATTTTTTTGTATAGAAAAAACGTTCCGCGGAAAAAAATTCGTAGAAAAATAAATAAAAGTCCAAAAAATATAAAATAAACTTTTCCCGTCTAGTTAGAAAATCTAAAATAGGGTGAACATTTTTTTAACACAAAAAAAATATTTTGAAAAAATGCAATAAAAATTGCAAATAAAATCCAAATAAATTCCAATAAATGATTTTAACATTTTACCTCCAGTATTTCAATAGTTTTGGAGAAGTCATATTTTCTCCTCTCATTTATTTTGTTTAATGAAATATTTTTCCGGAGAGAAAATAATTAAAACCAAAATCCTCGTCTTATTATTTGATGAAAATCAAATATGAAAATTTGAGAAAAATCCCCAACTCTCTCCGAGGGTCCTTGAGTTGCTTAGGATTTATCGAGGATTTGTCAAAATGCAATAAAATATGATATGCAATGATGATCTATGTATAACATACCAAATTGAAAATTTGGGATGTTACAATGCAACTATATGTGTGTCGTAAAAGAATTGGAATTATTCAGGGTTCGTTTGCACATTTTATACATTAAATTGGTTTTCTAGCCATTTCAGGTGCACAATTCAAAATTAAACTACATGCACATGCTCCGGTGCATCAACATGGGTTGTAAAATCATATATGTGTCCATGGGTTTTGTGACGCCCGGATAATTAAGCTACGGTAATCCCACGTTAACGATGCCACGTCACCCCGTTTACTGTTGATAAACTCTCGATAGTTCAGAACCGAAACAAATTCAAAATTTAAATAAAAGCAAATAATAAAAGTTTGCAAATATTAAAACTAAAATGTTCGGAGTGAGCCAAATAGTCCATATTAAATATTGGTGAACAAACCACACTTTTGTAATGTATTTAACTGCACTATAGTAAGTAAACACAGCAGCAAAACAATTATTTAAATGCTTTTAAATACTAAACAAATGTTAATCTAGTTTATATAATCACCAAACTTTTTGGAGTAGGTGGCTATGTTATTATGCTAATTTAGGAGTAGGGGTTGTATTTTTGTAAAACTGTTTTGCTAACTAAAATAAATAAAACAGAAAAGAAAATAAAAAAAGAAAAAAAGAAAACAAAACAAAAGTGTAAAATCACAGGCCACTGTGCACTGGGCCAAGTGCACAGTGCCTGGCCCGAGCCTCGGCCCACTCCAGCTGGTCCGGCCTAGCCCCTCCCCGGGTTGTCTTCCCCCCTGTTCCCCCGACCGGGGTCGCAACAGGGGCGAGCCCCGCCGGACCGCCTCGACGGCGACTACCCGGAGAGGATAAGGCCGACCCCTCCCCTCGACGCCTCGGCCTCCTCCCCACCTACCTCCACCCACTCCCCTCTCCATCTCGGCCGCTCACTCCCTCTCTGCCCCCCCCCCCTCGCCCGAGCGAGATCGCCGCCGAAGCCTCGCCGTAGGCGTGGTCCCGACCACCGTTCGTCGAGCCGCCGAGTCCCCGAGCTCCCTCTACATCGTCCTCGTCGACCCCGCACTTCAGGATGAGCTGGAGTGCCCTGCAGCGGCCGGGTCAAGCCTTTCCCCAACCTCGGTCGCCGCCGCCCGCCGCGATTCATCCCGCCTCCCCTCTGCGCTCCCGTTCACTCGAGGGCCTCCATGTGCCGCGTCGTAAGCCTCCGCCCCCTCCTCCTTCCTCTGGTTCCTCCTCATGCACCATAGATGGCTCGCGGTGCTGCCGTCGCCATTGCCGCATGTGGCCTCGTCCGCGAGCTCGTTGCGCTCACCCCGTCCATCTCCGAGCCAAGCCGTGGCCTCCGTCGAGTTGCCGGAGGTCCGTAGAGCCCGCTAGCGTCGTTTGTTAGCTAGAACGCAGCCCGTAGCGTGGTTTTCGGAGATGCCCGTATTCCAGCGCCGCCCACGGTCGTCGTTGAGCTCCACTCCGGCCACCCCCGCTTCTGGGATCACTCTAGATCGGCGCGGGACGATCTACTTGTTCGAACGCCACCGAAAACGCGCGAAATGGTGCACTGTGCTGGAAATCCGAGCAACTCCAGCGAACTTCCGCCGCTGGAATGGTCGCCGGCGTGATTCCGGCGACGTCACCGACGTGGCACCCGCGTGGCACCGCCTGGGCCACTGACTGGTGGACCCAGGGCCCCCCTTGACTTGTTGACCGCGGTCAACGTGCTGACTCGGCGGCCCCCAGCCACTGACATGCGGGCCCCCCTCTGTTAATTAGTCTAACAAATGTTTTATAAATAAAAGTAATTAGATTAACTAATCACTCACTGACACCCGGGGCCCGCACCCCTAATTAACCCTACTAGATTAGTTTAATCCACGGTTATACTAGCGGAGGCTGACATGCGGGTCCCACTGGACCCACATGTCAGGTTTGACCTGGTCAGCCGACCAGCTAACTGCTGATGTCGTCCTCACATCATGCTGACGTCATTTCTCTTTTTCTGTATAATTCTATTAAATCAAATAATTTCAGAAAATGTTTAAAACTTAGAAAAATCATATAAAATAAACCGTAGCTCGGATGAAAATGTTTTCTATATGAAAATTGCTCAGAAAAATCCAACGAATCCGGATATGCAGCCCGTTCGCTCACCACACGTCCCTAGCATAGTGAACCTGCAACATTTCACCTCCGGTCCATCTGTCCGAAAACGCGAAACATCGGGAATACTTTCCCGGATGTTCCCCCCCTTCGCCGGTACCACCTACTGCCGCGTTAGGGCACACCTAGCACCGCTCATTCTCATGTCACGCATCGTCATGCTTATGTTTGCATTGTATTTACTATTTCTTCCCCCTTCTCTCCGGTAGACTACGAGACCGACGCTGCTGCTGTCCAGTTCGACTACGGAGTTGACGACCCCTCCTCCTTGCCAGAGCAACCAGGCAAGCCCCCCCCTTGATCACCAGATATCGCCTATTCTTCTCTATACTGCTTGCATTAGAGTAGTATAGCATGTTATTGCTTTCCGTTAATCCTATCCTGATGCATAGCCTGTCATTGTTGCTACAGTTGTTACCCTTACCTGCTATCCTACTGCTTAGTATAGGATGCTAGTGTTCCATCAGTGGCCCTACACTCTTGTCCGTCTGCCATGCTATACTACTGGGCCGTGATCACTTCGGGAGGTGATCACGGGTATATACTATATACTTTATAAACATGACACATGTGGTGACTAAAGTCGGGTCGGCTCGTTGAGTACCCGCAAGTGATTCTGATGAGGGGGCTGAAAGGACAGGTGACTCCATCCCGGTAGAGGTGGGCCTGGGTTCCTGACGGCCCCCGACTGTTACTTTGAGGCGGAGCGACAGGGCAGGTTGAGACCACCCAGGAGAGAGGTGGGCCTGGCCCTGGTCGGCGTTCGCGGATACTTAACACGCTTAACGAGTTCTGGGTATTTGATCTGAGTCTGGCCATTTGGTCTATACGCACTAACCATCTACGCGGGAGTAGTTATGGGTATCCCGACGTCGTGGTATCAGCCGAAGCCTT
Source organism: Aegilops tauschii subsp. strangulata (assembly GCF_002575655.3). NCBI lineage: Eukaryota > Viridiplantae > Streptophyta > Magnoliopsida > Poales > Poaceae > Aegilops > Aegilops tauschii. Next base: position 10,478,595 of record NC_053039.3, read on the forward strand.
CGTGACGTCAGCGATCGCGCGGCGCGCGCCGGATTGGACTGGAACGCCACTAGGCTAGGTCCGCTTCCGGCCGCGTACGCAACGTGCAGGTGTGCAATGGGCGATGGGCCCAGACCCCTGCGCGCATAGGATTTTAGATCGGCGTGCTGACCTCTCTGTTGTGCCTAGGTGGGGCTGCGACGTGTTGATCTTGCGAGGCCGGGCATGACCCAGAAAAGTGTGTCCGGCCAAATGGGATCGAGCGTGTTGGGTTATGTGGTGCACCCCTGCAGGGAAGTTTATCTATTCGAATAGGCGTGTCCCTCGGTAAAAGGACGACCCGGAGTTGTACCTTGACCTTATGACAACTAGAACCGGATACTGAATAAAATACACCCTTCCAAGTGCCAGATACAACCCGGTGATCGCTCTCTAACAAGGCGACGAGGAGGGGATCGCCGGGTAGGATTATGCTATGCGATGCTACTTGGAGGACTTCAATCTACTCTCTTCTACATGCTGCAAGATGGAGATGGCCAGAAGCATAGTCTATGACAGGACTAGCTATCCCCCTCTTATTCTGGCATTCTGCAGTTCAGTCCACTGATATGGCCCTTTACACATATACCCATGCATATGTAGTGTAGCTCCTTGCTTGCGAGTACTTTGGATGAGTACTCACGGTTGCTTCTCTCCCTCTTTTCCCCCTTTTCTTTCTACCTGGTTGTCGCAACCAAATGCTGGAGCCCAGGAGCCAGACGCCACCGTCGACGACGACTCCTACGACACTGGAGGTGCCTACTACTACGTGCAGCCCGCTGACGACGACCAGGAGTAGTTAGGAGGATCCCAGGCAGGAGGCCTGCGCCTCGTTCGGTCTGTATCCCAGTTTGTGCTAGCCTTCTTAAGGCAAACTTGTTTAACTTAGGTCTATACTCAGATATTGTTGCTTCCGCTGACTCGTCTGTGATCGAGCACTTGTATTCGAGCCCTCGAGGCCCCTGGCTTGTATTATAATGCTTGTATGACTTATTTATGTTTTAGAGTTGTGTTGTGATATCTTCCCGTGAGTCCCTGATCTTGATCGTACACATTTGCGTGCATGATTAGTGTATGGTCAAATCGGGGGCGTCACAAGTTGGTATCAGAGCCGACTACCTGTAGGAATCCCCCTTCCAAACTCTTTGGCCGAAGTCGAGTCTAGTCATTGAAAAACTTTTACTAACATGGCTGTGTGGCTTACGGGCCCACGTCGCCATTGGGTGGTAATAGGATCTTTTACTCCTTGTCTATCCTCTGGGACTCTGATCTCTCTTCTATTCGGGTAAGTGAATTTTTGCTAAATCTAACATTAGGGTCTCGTTATCACTTTCACCCGGAGAGCCCCTTATTGCTGATGATCGTCTGCTGCACGTGAAGACCCTGAAGATACTCTCCGCTGATAACCCGAGAACTTGTGTTCATCACTTTTGCAATTCCCTTTCATCGGTAAACTCCTATGGATAACCACATATACTCGCTATTCATACAATGTTTCCCGGTTGATCTTGTTACTACAAGATACCCCGTAATTCTCTCTGTTGTTACGAGAATCCTTTGAGCTTACTGCCTTGCTGTTCTTTGTCACCTGAATACCCCTACGGATAATTCACGCACTTACCAAGTATCCGCTCATCCCCAGTTGATTCAAGTATTTCACAATAGTCTTCAAAATACTATTCAATCTTCCGAAAATCCTCAGGAGCCTATTGCTCTTGAAATTCTTGTTTGCTTGCATTATGGTTAATCCCATAGGTCTTGTAATCTTATTGGCATCTCTTGTCATTATCATTTTGAGTCCGTTGATTCAATTTGTTGCGAATGCTCGCAATCCTCAATCATATCCTAGAATTCATCCTTCCGGCTCAGACGTCATTTTAAACGTGAGCTGGATCTCGACCAATCAAATTTGCCACCGATTGTACCCGTAAGTTTACTCGAGTTATCCATCCTCAATCAGAGCGTTTGCTTCTGATCCCTTGAATTTGAAATTATAATTCCTTTGCATTGAGCTTTGAGTTAGTTAGTTGTTTCTATAATCTGATCTCCTTGAATTCTTTCTTCCTCTGGTTGAGTACTAATGCTCACATCAGATCCCTTGTGGACCACCAGACCCTTTTGTCGGATTTTATCCGACAATGTCCTTCATATTAAATAAGCTTGTGAGCTTTACCTCGGATACATGATGCCTTTGGTAAATTGTATCCTCTGCTTTGTGAACCATGCTCTACTTTCGAGCTTGTATTATTTACTCCGAAGTTTGTGGTATATGTTTCCATGATGCCCCGATGGGTTGAACCTATGCCTTCCATAATATGTGTGAACTCGAAAGTTTTCATGAGTCATACTCTTCTGGTATTTTGCCAGATAAAATTTCAACACTACAACTTCTTTGAAAAATGAGAAGTGAATGAAAGGTTATGCATTGGAGAAGTGGGAGTCGACCTTGAACCTTTGTGTTCATGCCCATGGACACGATGTAGATCCTATCATGGAAGCTTCCTATAATAATAACTATTTCCCTGGTATAATATCATCTGGTATCGGTGAATTGATCCTTTGCAATCGTGGTTCCGACCATGTTCCTCCTTGATTCTGTTTCTCGTGCAAGTTTGAGCACTTGTCTTCTGCAGAGAAATACCCTAGTCCAACCTCTACCTTGATCTGTCGTCGAGTATTACCCCCTGGTATCTCGAGATTATCATGGAACTGCATAACTTCTTATGAGTTCTTCATCAAGTGCTACATTCTCACTGATTCCAATTTTCCACGGGCTCTGAGTTATTAATCACGCAAAGACACCGATAACTACGGTTCAACAACTCTTAGTAATCTTCTTTAAGTACGAGTTTGTACCCGATCACGCCATTCCTAGCCTGTTTGGCTATATCATTATCTTGATGATTTTAACTGTGCTACCTGGACCTTCCCAGCGCACAAATTTCGACAGTGAGCTAATCTTGCGTCGATCTTCCTCGTCATATCACTTCTCCTTGAATAGCAAACTTGATTTCGAGTTTGTGTCCTACACGTGGTTCCAATAACCTTTCGCTTTCATCATTCCTTTGACTTTATGTCATCGTCGATCAATTACATCTTCTTGAAAACCTCTCGACAAATTTGTCGTGATCATTGTCAACAATTTGACTTCTTCCAAGTTGTGTGTCGAAATTCAGGATGAGAAATACCATCCTTGCCCCTCGATGAATTGTGTTATCATCGAAAACATTCTTGCCTCCCCTCAACACAAACTTGTTCATATTTTGTGTTGTATCTTGATTTCCCTGCTATCCAACCTATGTTATGTTCTACCGTAGAGTATTACCATCTTTGATGTCAAGAATGTCGTGAGCATTACTCCACCTCTTAAGAATTCTTGGTACAGTGATACTTCTCACCATCACCATTCTTTCTTGGTCCCCGTGTTGTTTCTAAACGAAATACCGACAAATGGTCTGTGACGTGTAAATTCTAAACTTCTAGCAACCCTATTGCTTTGATGTAACATCCCAAATTTTCAATTTGGTATGTTATACATAGATCATCATTGCATATCATGTTTTATTGCATTTTGACAAATCCTCGATAAATCCTAAGCAACTCAAGGACCCTCGGAGAGAGTTGGGGATTTTCTTGAATTTTCAAGTTTGATTTTCATCAAATAATAAGACGAGGATTTTGGTTTTAATTATTTTCTCTCCGGAAAAATATTTCATTTTAAAAATAAACGAGAGGAGAAAATATGACTTCTCCAAAATAATTGAAATACTGGAGGAAAAATGTTAAAATCATTTATTGGAATTTATTTGGATTTTATTTGCAATTTTTATTGCATTAAAAATATTGCATGTTTTCAAAATATTTATTTTGTGTTAAAACAATGTTCACCCTATTCTAGATTTTCTAACTAGACGGGGAAAATTTATTTTATATTTTTCTGAATTATTTTCCGCGGAACTTATTTAAAAAAAAAGGACGCGCGCGCCCGCTGGGCCGAGCCCAGGCCGCCGGCCCACCCGCGCCCCTCTCCTCTCCCCGCACGACGCCGCCGTCGCCGTGTCCATGACGGACACGGGAAGCCCCGCCGCCGCACCTTGCCCCTTCCCCAAGCTGCTGCCCCCCCTTCCTATTTATACCCCCCTCTCTCTCTCTCCTCTCATCAAGCCGCCGCCGCCTGCACTCGCCTAGCCGCCGCCGGAAGCCCGAGTCGCCGCTGCCGCGTTCGTCGCCGGAGCCGCCGCCCCTCGCCGCCCCTCGCCCCCCCCCCCGAGCCCCGCACCTCGCCGCCCTCGCCGCCCCTCGCCCGGAGCCCCGCCGGAGCCTCGCCGGAGCTGCCCCGACGAGGTACTGCCTCGCTGCCGTTCGTCGTTGCCGGTTTTGATAAAAAAAACCTTTCGTTTTAAAAAAAACCCTAGATCGGTTTTTTCGGTTTTATTATTTTGCGAGCGTTCACCGAACCGTTCGTTTCAACGAACGCGTTTGCCGGTTTTTCTCTGTTAACGAACGTCCGTTCTTTAAGCGTTCGTCCGTTTTTCTTTTTCGTCGAATTTTTCTGCTATTATCTCAGATTCGATTTCTGATCGAATCTTCGTTTCTGTTTAACTTCTCGCTCGTTTATCGGAATCAGGCGATTCAAATGCCTAGAGTTTCGTCTCGAATTTCTCTTTCCGTTTAACCTACTCAAACAAGTTTTTGCTACAGTAAAATTTTACCTAGATCTAGATTAGTAAACGAAGCTACTTTCTTTCGCCGTTTGATTTTCGTTGCTTCTTTCGAGTTGATTCTTTTTGCAAACCGGAGTTCCTAAGTTGAACTTTCTGGTTGGATCTTTCATTCGAGTTTTACCTATGCATTAGATGAGTACTGATTGTATGTTTGTTTGTTTGTGATAGAGTACCGGGAGTGTGCCGCTTGTTACTTCGAATCGCTAGGTTTTGCGGATCATCAGCAAGGCAAGTAACACTTTAATCATACTTTTCATACCCAGTTTTATTGCATTAGATCTTTTCCTCAAACACTTGCATGATTAGGATCTAATTAAATTGTGGGTATTGGGAAGTAGTTGAGGTAGAACCTATTACCTGTTTTATTATCAAACCCTTAGGAGTTACTTCTACGTTGCTATTACTATTGCCATGTTATGCTCATAGACGTGGATTGGGTTTGAGTGAAATTCATGACAGACGTGAGATTGATATTAATGGTTTACTTAAGGTGGCAACTAAAACTCACATCTGGGTGGATTGAGGTACCTGGGTATTCCAGGATTGCCTATTTTTCTTTTGGACCGCCACCCAGGTTCAAAGGGATCATGAGATTATTCATGCTAGAAACTTCCGTGTGCCGCCGCAAGCTATTATGGGCTCTAGCATAGTTGATTAAGTTGTGTGAACTCTTACAGTGGTAGACTAGCAGATGTAGGGGAAAGTAGGTGTAACTGTCTACCCATACGTAAGGTGCAAACACTTCTGAAAGACTGTGTCTTGGTCATCCGTTACTCAAACATCATGTAGTGCGAGTAATCCAACGGAGGAGATCAAGTCTTGTGGGGAAAAGTGCACAAACCTCTGCAGAGTGTACAAACTAATCATGGTTAGCCGAGTCCCCGGTTATGGACATCTTGAGTATCTAGTACTTGGATTATCATGTGAATCTCATCACTATGTTACTTCTAATTAATTTTGTTGGGTTATTGATGACATTTAATTGGGATTGAGATGTTGTCAACCATCTCAATGTTTCACAACCACCATGATAGTTAAATAAAATTTATTCCTTTGATGTAGGATAAAATTGGCTTTTCGCAAAAATTGTAACCATAGAGCTTTCCACCAGCCATATATGCATGTAGTATAGCATTATTATGTTCATTACTTTCTATGTGTTACATTGCCAGCATATTCTATGTGCTGACCCGTTTCCGGGCTGCAACGTTTCATGTTGCAGACTTTTCAGACGACGAGTAAGGTGCCTTAGGTCGTGGTCTTATACTCAGTGATGCCGCTGGAGTTGATGGACTCACTTATCTTCCAAGTCTTCCGCTGTTATCGTATTAGATGGCCTTAAGCCATGTTTATCATACTTAATCTCTTCGGAGATATTCGATGTAATAAGTGTGTGGTTGCTACTCTGTTATAAATCCTACATTTGTATTGTGCGTGTCAGCATTACTGATCCAGGGATGACACTGGTGCACAGCAGCACAGACCATTTGAGGTCTGGTCGCTACAAAGTTGGTATCAGAGCACACGCTGACTGTAGGACACGACCACTAAGCTTAAGCCCTAGAAAGCTTCTCTCTTCTCATTTCTGACCCCTCTCCACTTTCTACTCTTTTAGGAATGGCGAATGCAAGGAGCAAGTTTATGCAACGAGATGAAGACACGCCGTTTGGTCGACACTAGAAGGAAGTCACCAATTACTTGAACATAGGAATACCAAGCATCACCGGAACCTACAACGCCACATTACCTGAAGAGGAGAGCTGGAAGATCCTAGTTCTCATTCCAGGAAGGACGTTTGTGCCAGTTACTGAACCCATAAGATTGGTTTTCGAAGCACCAACTTGGAGTTTAGGGAAGAGCATGGCCGCACACATCGCCATGGGACGCATTGGAGAAGTCTACCACCAGGAGCTTAAGGATACAATTTACCAAATTTGTGGACGCCGAGACGCGCAATGGGAGATGATCAGAACCAAGAAGGATGGATCAATTGCAGCTTTCATCCAGGAGCAGAACCAACATATTCGTCGCCAGGAGAACCAGATGTGCACGGACAAGGAAGAACTGAAGAAGGCATTAACCAAGATCAAGGAGCTGGAGGAAGAACTCAAGGCTACACGCGAAGATTATTTGGAGGAAATCAACGCACTAGTAGGGAAGAATGACGACCTGGAGAAGAAGATTGGAGTATTTATGGGAAATCCAGTACCAAAAGCAGAAGTCGACGAATGCACTTGTCCGGATAACTACATCATCATCGACGACACCGACTCGGAACCAAGTGAAGATGACTTTGTTGATGAAGCCGGAGCAGACATCATGGAGTCTTCAACGGATCAGAATTTCTAGTAGACCACCATATCAGTAGTAGTTTTCCCCCATTTAATAGTATAGTTCAAGCACTTTGTAACGCTAGTTAGATCGATTGTTTTGCCTTGTTTGAATTGATTGAGTGATATTGATTGTATTTGTCTCATGAGCATACGGGTAGTGTTTTCTCTCTAGACCTCATTCTATTCTTAACTCTCATCTTTTCTAAACCTATCAGATGCCTTCGAGACGCGATACCGGATTTGTTTTCTCACCGGAGATCACCCAGTTGATTCAGCAACAGAATGCCCTGATGCAAGTGTTAGTGCAGAACCAAGGCAACAACAACAACAACAACAACAACCCACCGCCACCACCACCTGTTGATCACTTAGCCCGTTTCTTAAGGCTAAACCCGCCGGTGTTTTCCAGTAGCACCGAGCCGATTGTTGCAGATGATTGGCTCCGCAAAGTTGGAAGGGAGTTGACTACTGCAGGATGCACAGATGCGGAAAGAGTGTGTTTTGCCGCACATCAGCTTGATGGACCCGCAGCATCATGGTGGGAGAATTATACAGCCACGCACCCTATTGACACTGTCACATGGGACCAGTTTCAGCAAGCTTTTCGTACAGCTCATGTATCAGCAGGAGCTATGGCTATGAAGAAGCATGAGTTTTGCAACCTACGCCAAGGAGGATGCACCGTAGGCCAGTATGTGGAGGATTTCAGTAAGCTAGCACGTTATGCACCAGATGACGTTGCTACAGATGCAGCCAAGCAGGAGAAATTTTTGGAGGGGCTGAATGATGAACTGAGTATGCAGTTGATGGTAGCAACCTTCAACAACTACCAGGAGCTGGTAGATAGAGCCCTCATGATTGAAGGGAAGCAACAGCAGATTGAAAACCGCAAGAGGAAGTATGGACAAGGGAAGTACAATTCTGGAGCTCAGCAGAAGCCACGATTTACACCGAAGCCGGGAGGACAGTTTCAACATACCCATGGAGGAGGTAGTTCGCACAACCATAATGGCACCAAGAATGGTAATGGGAATGGAGGAGGCAACGGACAGAACCGCACCAACCCATCTACCCCAGCCAAGAGGGACCTGAGTCAAGTCACTTGTTTCAAGTGCCAGAAGAATGGACATTATGCCAATGAATGTCCTGAAGCCCAAAATGGAAATGGCAATGGAAGCTCTGGGAAGAAGCCAAACCCGTTCAACAAAGGACACGTGAACCACGTGAGCGTGGAGGAGGTTGAAGCTCAGCCTGATGCAGTAATAGGTAAGTTCTTGGTTAAGTCATTTACTGCAACCGTTCTTTTCGATACTGGTGCATCGCATTCATACATATCAAGGGGATTCGTGAATAAGTTTAAGATGTCCACCAAAGTTCTCAGAAACCCTATGTTAGTAACCTCGCCAGGAGCAGAGTATATGGCCACCCAAGGATGTTTTCAAATACCATTGGCCATTGGTAGGCATGTTTTCCCCTCAGACCTCATTGTTTTGGAATCGCAAGGTTTGGATGTAATTTTGGGAATGGATTGGCTATCGTTGTATGGAGGAAACATCGATTGTGCCAGCAAGACGATTTTGCTTACCACCCCAGAAGGAAAAAGGATCAAGTATGTATCCCGGCATATGCTGAAGAGGACTCAAGTGAATTCCTTATTAGGAGATGTACAGGAGGAAGTACCAGTGGTGAAGGATTATCCAGATGTATTTCCAGAAGAGTTGCCAGGCATGCCACCAGATAGAGACATTGAGTTCTTGATTGAACTTTTGCCAGGTACAGGGCCAATATCTAAGAGACCGTACAGGATGCCCGCAAAGGATTTGGAGGAAATTAAGAAGCAGATCAAGGAGTTACTGGATAAAGGCTATATTCGCCCAAGTTCGTCACCTTGGGGATCACCAGTACTTCTAGTGGAGAAGAAAGATGGATCGCTGAGGATGGTTGTTGATTACCGTGGATTGAATGAAGTGACCATCAAAAACAAGTACCCACTGCCGATGATCAATGATTTGTTTGACCGCCTACAAGGAGCTAAAGTATTTTCCAAGATCGATCTACGATCAGGATACCATCAGTTAAAGATTCAAGAGCAGGATATACCCAAGACAGCATTTACCACCAGATATGGATTGTATGAGTATACCGTTATGTCATTTGGTCTAACTAACACACCTGCCTATTTCATGAACCTGATGAACAAAGTTTTTATGGAATTTTTGGATAAGTTCGTCGTGGTGTTCATTGATGATATTTTAATCTTTTCCAAGGATGAGGAAGAGCATGAGGAGCATTTGCGATTGGTACTCGAGAAGCTTAGAGAACACCAGTTATATGCCAAGTTCAGCAAGTGTGAATTTTGGCTGAAGGAAGTTGGATTCCTTGGACATGTTATTTCTGGAGAAGGAATAGCAGTAGACCCTACCAAGGTTGACACAGTGACAAGTTGGGAATCACCCACGACAGTTGGAGAAATCCGGAGTTTTCTTGGACTTGCAGGATACTACCGGAGATTCATCGAGAATTTCTCTAAGATTGCTAAACCCATGACGGAGCTATTGAAGAAGGACACCAAGTTCAATTGGACTGAGGAATGTGAAGCTAGTTTCCAGGAGTTGAAGAAACGATTGGTTACCTCACCAGTGTTGATTCTGCCAGATCAACGCAAGGATTATGAAGTTTACTGCGACGCTTCTCGTCGAGGACTTGGAGCAGTGCTTATGCAGGAAGGAAGAGTTGTGTCATATGCTTCACGACAACTTAAACCCCATGAGAAGAATTATGCTACGCATGATTTGGAATTAGCAGCCGTGGTGCATGCATTGAAGACATGGAGACATTTTCTCATCGGAAACCATTGTGAGGTGTATACGGATCACAAGAGTTTGAAGTATATTTTCACGCAGAAGGAGTTAAATCTCAGACAGAGGAGATGCTTGGAGCTTATTAAAGATTATGATATGAGATTGCATTATCACCCCAGAAAGGCTAACATAGTATCAGACGCGTTGAGCCGCAAGAGTCATGTCAACACCCTCATGACAAGAGAGTTACCTCAGGAATTAGCCGAGGACCTTCGCGAGTTATGTTTGGAGATAGTCCCAAGAGGCTATCTAGCAACATTGGAGATTCAGTCTACCTTGATGGAAAGGATCAGAGAAGCTCAGAAGACAGACAAGGAGATTGAAGAGATAAAGGAGAAGATGAGCAAAGGAAAAGCCAAGGGATTTCGTGAGGATGAGCACGATACCTTGTGGTTTGAGGACCGCGTATATGTACCAAATGATCCGGAAATCAGGAAGTTGATTTTGCAAGAAGCCCATGATTCACCGTACTCGATTCACCCAGGAAATACCAAGATGTATTTGGATTTGAAGAATATTTTCTGGTGGACCGGAATGAAGAAGGATATTGCGGAATACGTAGCAGTTTGTGATGTATGTCAGAGAGTGAAGGCAGAGCATCAGAAGCCAGCAGGATTGCTACAACCATTGCCGATACCCGAATGGAAGTGGGATAAAATAGGCATGGATTTTATCACAGGATTGCCCAGGACTCATTCAGGCTATGACTCAATATGGGTTGTAGTCGACCGTTTGACGAAAGTGGCTCATTTCATTCCAGTGAAGACCACTTACACCAGTGCTAAGTTGGCAAAGATATACATGACCAGGATCGTATGTTTGCATGGAGTTCCGAGGACCATTGTATCAGACAGAGGAACCCAATTTACCTCGAAGTTTTGGAAGCTGTTACATGAAACATTGGGAACCAGGCTGGAATTTAGTACCGCTTTCCACCCACAGACAGATGGACAGACCAAGAGAATCAACCAGATTTTGGAGGACATGTTGAGAGCATGTGCACTAGATTATGGATCCAGTTGGGACGACAATTTGCCATATGCGGAGTTTTCTTATAACAACAGTTATCAGACCAGTTTGAAGATGGCCCCTTTCGAAGCCTTGTATGGAAGGAGGTGTAGAACACCGTTGTTATGGGACGAAGTCGGAGACCGAGTTTATCTTCGAGTATCACCACTTCGAGGAGTGAAGCGCTTTGGAGTTAAGGGAAAGTTAGCGCCCCGTTTTATCGGACCATACAGAGTTGTGGAACGTATGGGAGAAGTTGCTTACAAGCTGGAATTGCCCGAAGGATTGTCTGGAGTACATGATGTATTTCACGTTTCGCAGTTAAAGAAGTGCCACGCAGAGATGGCTGAGATACCGCTGAGAGATACTGTGCCACTGGAAGCGATTCAGCTGGAAAGTGATTTGACCTATGAGGAGAAACCAGTTAAGATTCTCGAGTATGCCAGTCGAGTTACCCGCAGCAAGGTTATCATGTTTTGCAAAGTTCAGTGGAGTCACCCCACGGAGGATGAAGCCACTTGGGAGCGAGAGGAAGATCTACGGAAAGACCACTCCCACTTGTTTTCTAGCCAACCCGAATCTCGAGGGCGAGATTCATCTTAAGGGGGGTAGGTTTGTAACATCCCAAATTTTCAATTTGGTATGTTATACATAGATCATCATTGCATATCATGTTTTATTGCATTTTGACAAATCCTTGATAAATCCTAAGCAACTCAAGGACCCTCGGAGAGAGTTGGGGATTTTCTCGAATTTTCAAGTTTGATTTTCATCAAATAATAAGACGAGGATTTTGGTTTTAATTATTTTCTCTCCGGAAAAATATTTCATTTTAAAAATAAACGAGAGGAGAAAATATGACTTCTCCAAAATAATTGAAATACTGGAGGAAAAATGTTAAAATCATTTATTGGAATTTATTCGGATTTTATTTGCAATTTTTATTGCATTAAAAATATTGCATGTTTTCAAAATATTTATTTTGTGTTAAAAAATGTTCACCCTATTCTAGATTTTCTAACTAGACGGGGAAAATTTATTTTATATTTTTCTGATTTTTATTTATTTTTATGTGAATTATTTTCCGCGGAACTTATTTTTAAAAAAAAGGACGCGCGCGCCCGCTGGGCCGAGCCCAGGCCGCCGGCCCACCCGCGCCCCTCTCCTCTCCCCGCACGACGCCGCCGTCGCCGTGTCCATGGCGGACATGGGAAGCCCCGCCGCCGCACCTTGCCCCTTCCCCAAGGTGCTGCCCCCTTCCTATTTATACCCCCCTCTCTCTCTCCTCTCATCAAGCCGCCGCCGCCCGCACTCGCCTCGACTCCGCCGCCGGAAGCCCGAGCCGCCGCCGCCGCGTTCGCCGCCGCCCCTCGCCCCCCCCCCCCCCCCCCGAGACCCGCACCTCGCCGCCCCTCGCCCGGAGCCCCGCCGGAGCCTCGCCGGAGCCGCCCCGACGAGGTACTGCCTCGCTGCCGTTCGTCGTTGCCGGTTTTGTTAAAAAAAACTTTCGTTAAAAAAAACCCTAGATCGGTTTTTTTTTGGTTTTATTATTTTGCGAGCGTTCACCGAACCGTTCGTTTCAACGAACGCGTTCGTCGGTTTTTCTCTGTTAACGAACGTCCGTTCTCTAAGCGTTCGTCCGTTTTTCTTTTTCGTCGAATTTTTCTGCGATTATCTCAGATTCGATTTCTGATCGAATCTTCGTTTCTGTTTAACTTCTCGCTCGTTTATCGGAATCAGGCGATTCAAACGCCTAGAGTTTCGTCTCGAATTTCTCTTTCCGTTTAACCTACTCAAACAAGTTTTGCTACAGTAAAATTTGACCTAGATCCAGATTAGTAAACGAAGCTACTTTCTTTGGCCGTTTGATTTTCGTTACTTCTTTCGAGTTGATTCTTTTTGCAAACCGGAGTTCCTAAGTTGAACTTTCTGGTTGGATCTTTCATTCGAGTTTTACCTGTGCACTAGATGAGTACTGATTGTATGTTTGTTTGTTTGCGATAGAGTACCCGGAGTGTGCCGCTTGTTACTTCGAATCGCTAGGTTTTGCGGATCATCAGCAAGGCAAGTAACACTTTGATCATACTTTTCATACCCAGTTTTATTGCATTAGATCTTTTCCTGGATCTAATTAAATTGTGGGTATTGGGAAGTAGTTGAGGTAGAACCTATTACCTGTTTTATTATCAAACCCTTGGGAGTTACTTCTACGTTGCTATTACTATTGCCATGCTATGCTCGTAGACGTGGATTGGGTTTGAGTGAAATTCATGACAGATGTGAGATTGATATTAATGGTTTACTTAAGGTGGCAACTAAAACTCACATCTGGGTGGATTGAGGTACCTGGGTATTCCAGGATTGCCTGTTTTTCTTTTGGACCGCCACCCAGGTTCAAAGGGATCATGAGATTATTCATGCTAGAAACTTCCGTGTGCCGCCGCAAGCTATTATGGGCTCTAGCATAGTTGATTAAGTTGTGTGAACTCTTACAGTGGTAGACTAGCAGATGTACGGGAAAGTAGGTGTAACTGTCTACCCATACGTAAGGTGCAAACACTTCTGAAAGACTGTGTCTTGGTCATCCGTTACTCAAACATCATGTAGTGCGAGTAATCCAACGGAGGAGATCAAGTCTTGTGGGGAAAAGTGCACAAACCTCTGCAGAGTGTACAAACTAATCATGGTTAGCCGAGTCCCCGGTTATGGACATCTTGAGTATCTAGTACTTGGATTATCATGTGAATCTCATCACTATGTTACTTCTAATTAATTTTGTTGGGTTATTGATGACATTTAATTGGGATTGAGATGCTGTCAACCATCTCAATGTTTCACAACCACCATGATAGTTAAATAAAATGTATTCCTTTGATGTAGGATAAAATTGGCTTTTCGCAAAAATTGTAACCATAGAGCTTTCCACCAGCCATATATGCATGTAGTATAGCATTATTATGTTCATTACTCTCTATGTGTTACATTGCCAGCATATTCTATGTGCTGACCCGTTTCCGGGCTGCAACGTTTCATGTTGCAGACTTTTCAGATGACGAGTAAGGTGCCTTAGGTCGTGGTCTTATACTCAGTGATGCCGCTGGAGTTGATGGACTCACTTATCTTCCAAGTCTTCCGCTGTTATCGTATTAGATGGCCTTAAGCCATGTTTATCATACTTAATCTCTTCGGAGATATTCGATGTAATAAGTGTGTGGTTGCTACTCTGTTATAAATCCTCCATTTGTACTGTGCGTGTCAGCATTACTGATCCAGGGATGACACTGGTGCACAGCAGCACAGACCATTTGAGGTCTGGTCGCTACATTTGAAGTTATTGGTCTATAGTTTCATTCTACGTCTATGGCTTAATGAATCATCATTCGAACATTGATCGTGCTACCTAGCCCATATTTCGGGTGCACATTTCAACCAATGTTTAACTGTGTATGTTTTCCTCGAGCATACATCATTAAGTCATTCGATCTAACTAATGTTATCTCCTTGTTCACATAGTTGTGGAAATCCATCTTTTGGGAATCTCAATGGATTGTCGCTGAGTCAATCGGTCACCTCCTCACCTCTCCTTGGTTTAATGATGAACTCTTGTTTCGGAACTTGCTTTCATAGTTCATTTCCCGAGAATCTTACAATGTCATCCCATCAATTTGTGTTGCACCTTTCTTCTCGGGCATCCTGAGTCTGAGGTATCCTGACACCAATCAGATCTGAATCTCGGTCAGATATGATGGTTGGAGCATTTTTCCAAGAGTCATAGCATTGGTCTTTATATAACCCAGTAGGGTGATATCATGCCTAGAGGCCCTATTGTTATAGATTCCTTTTCAGCAAGGTTATACATTCTTCCATGAGGAAATTGTAAGACTTATTCTATAAGTTGTTTCCGATGGATCCTTTGTATCCAAAGTCTGACCCTTGCTTGAAGCCCATGTCAATGCTATCCCGAAGCATGTCTGTGGTACTCTGATTTTCAACAGGAACATTTGAAGCCCAAAGCTAATTTTTTCCTGCTCAATTATCCAAACACCGTTGTATGGGTAATGGCATGAAATTTCTCTCCCGTACCTAAAGAGTTTTCTACATTATATCATGTCATGGATATCATGCTCTGCTTGTCCTTGGGAAGGATATACCCCTGAAATATGTGTTTAAACACATTTTCCTTTCCATTGTTCTGTTTAATCTGATAATCATACTATCATTACCATTGTATTGTTTAACCTTTCCAGTAATCTGACTTAATTGAGCAGTGACATTTCCCTGCTTAGGTAAGCACCTTGTTGTACCACTCTCTCAGTAGACCATGTTACTTTTGTTGATGACATTTCGGTAGCCACCGATGGATGAGAACTTTGCCTATTGGTCCGCCTCGTTTCAACGAGCAGGAAAATGGTTCTCTTCGTCCCTCGCCCTTGGTACCAACGTGTTGCCGACATAACTGACAGGGTATTCTCTGACATGCCTTGCTATCATGACCGTGCAAGATGTCACTGCTCCTATAAAAAAAACCACATGGTGGGCCCATAACCCACAGTTCCACAGGATCGAAACCTGACTCTTCTATACAACCCTGTTTCTAATGGTTAATCCTCACACTTGGCTCCGTATTTAATTCGCGGGCCACCTTCCTAGTGATCTATTCGGGTATCAGACGCAATACTTATTCTCGTTGCTCTGAACCCCTTTCACCTTCTGATAGGCATCGAACGCTTGCCTATCGGTTTGAAACTTCTCATGGTACCTTCTTACTTTGCTCTCGACATCTTCTTAGGTTTCAATTCGAGAGATACTTATGCTTCTTCCCCTGGGTTAACCGCTTGATGCTCGATCTTGTTAGAATCCGTCTTTATAGGGTTTTCCCTTCTCACCCTTTCGTAAGTACGATGGAGTTCCCGAAGAAAGGACGACGACTTCATCATGATGCATTGGAATAAAGAATTGAAGACATCAACCAAAGGATTAACTTCATCGAGAAGATCCGTTAGAATATCGTAACCAGAACTTTCCCCCTTACTCCCCTCTTAAATCTCGGGACGAGATTCCTTGTAGTGGAGGAGAATTGTGACGCCCGGATAATTAAGCTACAGTAATCCCACGTTAACGATGCCACGTCACCCCGTTTACTGTTGATAAACTCTCGATAGTTCAGAACCGAAACAAATTCAAAATTTAAATATAAGCAAATAATAAAAGTTTGCAAATATTAAAACTAAAATGTTCGGAGTGAGCCAAATAGTCCATATTAAATATTGGTGAAGAAACCACACTTTTGTAATGTATTTAACTGCACTATAGTAAGTAAAAACAGCAGCAAAACAATTATTTAAATGCTTTTAAATACTAAACAAATGTTAATCTAGTTTATATAATCACCAAACTTTTTGGAGTCGGTGGCCTATGTTATTATGCTAATTTAGGAGTAGGGGTTGTATTTTTGTAAAACTGTTTTGCTAACTAAAATAAATAAAACAGAAAGGAAAAAAAATAGAAAACAAAACAAAAGTGTAAAATCACAGGCCACTGTGCACTGGGCCAAGTGCACAGTGCCTGGCCCGAGCCTCGGCCCACTCCAGCTGGTCCGGCCCAGCCCCTCCCCGGGTCGTCTTCCCCCCTGTTCCCCCGACCGGGGTCGCAACAGGGGCGAGCCCCGCCGGACCGCCTCGATGGCGACTACCCGGAGAGGATAAGGCCGACCCCTCCCCTCGACGCCTCGGCCTCCTTCCCACCTACCTCCACCCACTCCCCTCTCCATCTCAGCCGGTCACTCCCTCTCTGCCCCCCCCTCGCCCGAGCGAGATCGCCGCCGAAGCCTCGCGGTAGGCGTGGTCCCAACCACCGTTCGTCCAGCCGCCGAGTCCCCGAGCTCCCTCTACGTCGTCCTCGTCGACCTCGCGCTTCAGGACGAGCTGGAGTGCCCTGCAGCGGCCGGGTCAAGCCTTTCCCCAACCTCGGTCGCCGCCGCCCACCGCGATTCATCCCGCATCCCCTCTGCGCTCCCGTTCACTCGAGGGCCTCCGTGTGCCGCGCCGTAAGCCTCCGCCCACTCCTCCTTCGTCTGGTTCCTCATCATGCACCATATATGGCTCGCGGTGCCGCTGTCGCCATTGCCGCATGCGGCCTCGTCCGCGAGCTCGTTGCACTCACCCCGTCCATCCCCGAGCCAAGCCGTGGCCTCCGTCGAGTTGCCGGAGGTCCGTAGAGCCCGCTAGAGTCGTTTGTTAGCTAGAACGCAGCCCGTAGCGTGGTTTTCGGAGATGCCCGTATTTTAGCGCCGCCCGCGGTCGTCGTTGAGCTCCACTCCGGCCACCCCCGCTTCTGGGATCACTCTAGATCGGCGCGGGACGATCTACTTGTTCGAACGCTACCGAAAACGCGCGGAATGGTGCACTGTGCTGGAAATCCGAGCAACTCCGGCGAACTTCCGCCGCTGGAATGGTTGCCGGCGTGATTCCGGCGACGTCACCGACGTGGCACCCGCGTGGCACCGCCTGGGCCACTGACTGGTGGACCCAGGGCCCCCCCTTGACTTGTTGACCGCGGTCAACGTGCTGACTGGGCGGCCCCCAGCCACTGACATGCGGGCCCCCCTATGTTAATTAGTCTAACAAATGTTTTATAAATAAAAGTAATTAGATTAGATAATCACTCACTGACACCCGGGGCCCGCACCCCTAATTAACACTACTAGATTAGTTTAATCCACTGTTATACTAGCGGAGGCTGACATGCGGGTCCCACTGGACCCACATGTCAGGTTTGACCTGGTCAGCCGACCAGCTAGCTGCTGATGTCGTCCTCGCATCATGCTGATGTCATTTCTCTTTTTCTGTATAATTCTATTAAATCAAATAATTTCAGAAAATGTTTAAAACTTAGAAAAATCATATAAAATAAACCGCAGCTCGGATGAAAATGTTTTCTATATGCAAATTGCTCAGAAAAATCCAACGAATCCGGATACGCAGCCCGTTCGCTCACCACACATCCCTAGCATAGTGAACCTGCAACATTTCACCTCCGGTCCATCTGTCCAAAAACGTGAAACATCGGGAATACTTTCCCGGATGTTCCCCCCCTTCGCCGGTACCACCTACTGCCGTGTTAGGGCACACCTAGCACCACTCATTGTCATGTCACGCATCGTCATGCTTATGTTTGCATTGTATTTACTATTTCTTCCCCCCTTCTCTCCGGTAGACTACGAGACCGACGCTGCTGCTGTCCAGTTCGACTACGGAGTTGACGACCCCTCCTCCTTGCCAGAGCAACCAGGAAAGCCCCCCCCCCCTTGATCACCAGATATCGCCTATTCTTCTCTATACTGCTTGCATTAGAGTAGTGTAGCATGTTACTGCTTTCCGTTAATCCTATCCTGATGCATAGCTTGTCATTGTTGCTACAGTTGTTACCCTTACCTGCTATCCTACTGCTTAGTATAGGATGCTAGTGTTCCATCAGTGGCCCTACACTCTTGTCCGTCTGCCATGCTATACTACTGGGTCATGATCACTTCGGGAGGTGATCACGGGTATATACTATATACTTTATATACATGACACATGTGGTGACTAAAGTCGGGTCGGCTCGTTGAGTACCCGCAAGTGATTCTGATGAGGGGGCTGAAAGGACAGGTGGCTCCATCCCGGTAGAGGTGGGCCTGGGTTCCTGACGGCCCCCGACTGTTACTTTGAGGCGGAGCGACAGGGCAGGTTGAGACCACCCAGGAGAGAGGTGGGCCTGGCCCTGGTCGGCGTTCGCGGATACTTAACACGCTTAACGAGTTCTGGGTATTTGATCTGAGTCTGGCCATTTGGTCTATACGCACTAACCATCTACGCGGGAGTAGTTATGGGTATCCCGACGTCGTGGTATCAGCCGAAGCCTTCGTGACGTCAGCGACCGCGCGGCGCGCGCCTGATTGGACTGGAACGCCACTAGGCTAGGTCTGCTTCCGGCCGCGTACGCAACGTGCAGGTGTGCAATGGGCGATGGGCCCAGACCCCTGCGCGCATAGGATTTTAGATCGGCGTGCTGACCTCTCTGTTGTGCCTAGGTGGGGCTGCGACGTGTTGATCTTACGAGGCCGGGCATGACCCAGAAAAGTGTGTCCGGCCAAATGGGATCGAGCGTGTTGGGTTATGTGGTGCACCCCTGCAGGGAAGTTTATCTATTCGAATAGCCGTGTCCCTCGGTAAAAGGACGACCCGGAGTTGTACCTTGACCTTATGACAACTAGAACCGGATACTGAATAAAATACACCCTTCCAAGTGCCAGATACAACCCGGTGATCGCTCTCTAACAGGGCGACGAGGAGGGGATCGCCGGGTAGGATTATGCTATGCAATGCTACTTGGAGGACTTCAATCTACTCTCTTCTACATGCTGCAAGATGGAGATGGCCAGAAGCATAGTCTACGACAGGACTAGCTATCCCCCTCTTATTCTGGCATTCTGCAGTCCAGTCCACTGATATGGCCCTTTACACATATACCCATGCATATGTAGTGTAGCTCCTTGCTTGCGAGTACTTTGGATGAGTACTCACGGTTGCTTCTCTCCCTCTTTTCCCCCTTTTCTTTCTACCTGGTTGTCGCAACCAGATGCTGGAGCCCAGGAGCCACACGCCACCATCGACGACGACTCCTACGACACTGGAGGTGCCTACTACTACGTGCAGCTCGCTGACGACGACCAGGAGTAGTTAGGAGGATCCCAGGCAGGAGGCCTGCGCCTCGTTCGATCTGTATCCCAGTTTGTGCTAGCCTTCTTAAGGAAAACTTGTTTAACTTAGGTCTGTACTCAGATATTGTTGCTTCCGCTGACTCGTCTGTGATCGAGCACTTGTATTCGAGCCCTCGAGGCCCTGGCTTGTATTATACTTGTATGACTTATTTATGTTTTAGAGTTGTGTTGTGATATCTTCCCGTGAGTCCCTGATCTTGATCGTACACATTTGCGTGCATGATTAGTGTACGGTCAAATCGGGGGCGTCACAGGTTTATGCTTATCTCCCATGCAAGAAATGGGGATGAAATTCGAACACCACGGCACCGTGGCTCTCCGGCAAACGTCGACGTACTTGCTTTTGTAATTCTAGTAAATCCAAAATTCGTCCAAAATTCATGAAACTTGGCATGCTATCATGGACCGGCATCAACATGCCGTGGTAAAACTTTTGTCCCATTTGGGGCAGGTTTGGGTATATGCTTCTCACAAACCAAAGCTTCTCACAACAAGCATGATGGTTTCGGTAGGGAACGTCCCACCTTTGGGGATGAAACGATATCCATTTCCTCTTATTGCTTCCAAAATTTCTTTCGTGTCAACATAGAACAACAGGAGTGTTGTGTCAATTTTTGTGATTTTTCGGGTTTCGTTTGGACATTTTTATGCATTAACTGAGTTTTCAATGCATTTATGTGCATAATTCAAATTTGAACTACATGCACATGCTCCAGTGCATATCAATTGGTTGAAAAATCAAATCTGTGTCCTTGGGTGCATGCTTAGGTCCCATGCAAGAAATGAGAATGAATTTCAAACACTAGGGCACCGTTGATTGCCGGCAAAACATTGAGATGCCTGCTTTTTAAATTCTAGTAAATCCAAAACTCATCTGAAATTCATGAAACTTGGCATGCTATCATGGAGCGGCATCAACATCCGTGGTAAATTTTTTGTCCCATTTGGGGCAGGTTTGGGTATATGCTTCTCACAAACCAGAGCTTCTCACAACAAGCATGATGGTTTCGGTAGGGAACGTCCCACCTTTGGGGACGAAACGTTATCCATTGCCTCTTATTGCTTTCAAATTTTTTCTCGTGTCAACATAGAACAACAGGAGTGTTGTGTCAATTTTTGTGATTTTTCGGGGTTCGTTTGGACATTTTTGTGCATTAACTGAGTTTTCAATGCATTTATGTGCATAATTCAATTTTGAACTACGTGCACATGCTCCAGTGCATATAAATTAGTTGAAAAATCAAATATGTGTCCTTAGGTGCATGCTTAGGTCCCATGCAAGAAATGGGAATGAATTTCAAACACTAGGGCACCGTTGATTGCCGGCAAAACATTGAGATACTTTCTTTTTAAATTCTAGTAAATCCAAAACTCGTCTGAAATTCATGAAACTTGGCATGCTATCATGGAATGGCACCCGACATGCTGTGTTATTTTTCGTGTCCATTTTGAGAGAAGGCACACTCGAATAATGACAGCCAACAAAGGCATTTTGAAAAAATAGCTGCCACTTTAATATCTCAAACGTTTGTATAATTCAAACCGTGTGCGTTCTGTTAACCATTCACGTGATGCCACGTGTCTTGGTTTTAATGGCTGTAGGAGGTGTCGTGCGGACAGCTGCTTGACCTTGACAGAACAGGAGGCGTGCGAGCGTAGTCCGGTGCGCAGGCTGACCAAGAGGCGTGCAAGCTGTCCTCGAATGCGCAGGCTCACCGGGAAGCGTGCAAGTTGTACGCCGCGCACGCTCACTGGTAAGCGAGCCCTTTGACTTCCATGGCCACCCGCCTTCTTCTCCGTGCGCGCGCCCCACTCAGCGGCATGGGACGCCACCGTCGAACGCTACCTCTTAGCGCCTGATACGTCCATTTTGCATCATGCTTTTATATCGATATTTATTCCATTATGGGCTGTTATTACACATTATGTCACAATAATTATGCCTATTCTCTCTTATTTTACAAGGTTTACATGAAGAGGGAGAATGCCGGCAGCTAGAATTCTGGGCTGGAAAAGGTGCAAATATTAGAGACCTATTCTTCACAACTCCAAAAGTCCTGAAACTCCACGGAAGTTATTTTTGGAAATAATAAAAATACTGAGCGAAGAAAATACCAGAGGGGGCCCACACCCTGGCCACGAGGGTGGGGGGCGCGCCCCCCTGCTTCGTGGGCCCCCTGGTGGCCCTCCGGTGCCCGTCTTCTGCTATATGAAGTCTTCCATCCGAGGAAAAATCAGAAGCAAGCTTTCGGGACGAGACTCCGCCGCCACGAGGCGGAACCTTGGCGGAACCAATCTAGGGCTCTGGCGGAGCTGTTCTGCCGGGGACACTTCCCTCCGGGAGGGGGAAATCATCGCCATCGTCATCACCAACGCTCCTCTCATCGGGAGGGGGCCAATCTCCATCAACATCTTCACCAGCACCATCTCCTCCCAAACCCTAGTTCATCTCTTGTATCCAATTCTTGTCTCTAAGTCAGCGATTGGTACCTGTAGGTTGCTAGTAGTGTTGATTACTCTTTGTACTTGATGCTAGTTGGTTTATTTGGTGGAAGATCATATGTTCAGATCCTTTATCATATTAATACTCCTCTGATTATGAACATGAATATGCTTTGTGAGTAGTTACGTTTGTTCCTGAGGACATGGGAGAAGTCTTGCTATTAGTAGTCATGTGAATTTGGTATTCGTTCGATATTTTGATGAGATGTTTGATGTCTCTCCTCTAGTGGTGTTATGTGAACGTCGACTACATGACACTTTACCATTTTTTGGGCCTAGAGGAAGGCATTTCGAAGTAATAAGTAGATGATGGGTTGCTAGAGTGACAGAATCTTAAACCCTAGTTTATGCGTTGCTTCGTAAGGGGCTGATTTGGATGCACATGTTTCATGCTATGGTTAGGTTTACCTTAATACTTCTTTTGTAGTTGCAGATGCTTGCAATAGGAGTTAATCATAAGTGGGATGCTTGTCCAAGTAAGGGCAGCACCCAAGCACCGGTCCACCCACATATCAAATTATCAAAGTACCGAACGTGAATCATATGAACGTGATGAAAACTAGCTTGATGATAATTACCATGTGTCCTCGGGAGCGCTTTTCATTATATAAGAGTTTGTCTAGGCTTGTCCTTTGCTACAAAAAGGGTTGGCCACCTTTCTGCACCTTATTACTTTTGTTACTTGTTGCTTGTTACAAATTATCTTATCACAAAACTATCTATTACCGATAATTTCAGTGCTTGCAGAGAATACCTTGTTGAAAACCGCTTATCATTTCCTTCTGCTCCTCGTTGGGTTCGACACTCTTACTTATCGAAAGGACTACGATAGATCCCCTATACTTGTGTGTCATCAAGACTCTTTTCTAGCGCCGTTGCCGGGGAGTGAAGCGCCTTTGGTAGGTGGAATTTGGTAAGGAAAAATTTATATAGTGTGCTGAAATTTACTGTCACTTGTTACTATGGAAACTAATCCTCTGAGGGGCTTGTTCGGGGTATCTTCACCCCGACCAGTAGAGCAAAGAGTTGCTCCTCAACCTACTGAACCTACTGAAAATGAAAATGTCTACTTTGAAATTCCTTCGGGTATGATAGAAAAACTGCTAGCTAATCCTTTTGCAGGAGACGGAACATTACATCCTGATGAGCACCTAATCTATGTGGATGAAGTTTGTGGATTATTTAAGCTTGCAGGTATGCCCAATGATGTTATCAAGAAGAAGGTCTTCCCTTATCTTTGAAGGGAGATGCATTGACATGGTATAGGCTATGTGATGATATGGGATCATGGAACTACAGACGATTGAAATTGGAATTTCATCAGAAGTTTTATCCTATGCATCTTGTTCATCGTGATCGTAATTACATATATAATTTTTGGCCTCGTTAAGGAGAAAGCATCACTCAAGCTTGGGGGAGGCTTAAGTCAATGTTATATTCATGCCCCAATCATGAGCTCTCAAGAGAAATGATTATTCAAAAAATTTATGCTCGGCTTTCTGACAATAACCGCACCATGCTCGATACTTCTTGTACTGGTTCTTTTATGATGAAGACTATTGAATTCAAATGGGATTTATTGGAAAGAATTAAACACAACTATGAAGATTGGGACCTCGACGAAGGTAAGGAGTCAGGAATAACACCTAAGTTTGATTGTGTTAAATCTTTTATGGATACCGATGTTTTCCGTAAATTTAGCACTAAATATGGACTTGATGAAGACTATTGAATTCAAATGGGATTTATTGGAAAGAATTAAACACAACTATGAAGATTGGGACCTCGACGAAGGTAAGGAGTCAGGAATAACACCTAAGTTTGATTGTGTTAAATCTTTTATGGATACCGATGTTTTCCGTAAATTGAGCACTAAATATGGACTTGACTCTAAGATAGTAGCTTCTTTTTGTGAATCTTTTGCTGCTCACGTTGATCTCCCTAAGGAGAAGTGGTTTAAATATCATCCACCCATAGAAGTAAAAGTAGTTGAACCTATTAAAGTTGAAGAAAAGACTATTACTTATAATGATCCTGTTGTTCCTACTGCTTATGTTGAGAAACCACCTTTCCCTGTTAGGATAAGGGATCATGCTAAAGCTTCAACTGTGGTTCGTAAAGGTAATATTAGAACTTATACACCTCCTGAGCAAGTCAAAGTTGAACCTAATATTGCTATTGTTAAAGATCTCTTGGCTGATAATATTGATGGGCATGTTATTTATTTCTGTGATGAGACTGCTAGAATTGCTAAACCTAGTGCTAAAGATAAACATAGACCTGTAGTAGGCATGCCTGTTATTTCTGTTAAAATAGGAGACCATTGCTATCATGGCTTGTGTGATATGGGTGCTAGTGCTAGTGCAATACCTATTGACTTATACAAAGAAATTATGCATGATATTGCACCTACTGAGTTAGAAGAAATTGATGTCACAATTAAGCTTGCCAATAGAGATACTATTTCACCAATGGGAATTGTTAGAGATGTTGAAGTCTTGTGTGGGAAAACTAAATATCCAGCTGACTTTCTTGTTCTTGGTTCCCCACAAGATAGCTTTTGTCCCATTATATTTGGTAGGCCCTTCTTGAACACTGTTAATGCTAAGATAGACTGCGAAAAGGATGTTGTTACTATTGGTCTAGGTGATATGTCTCACGAGTTTAACTTTTCTAAATTTCGTCGACAACACCGTGAAGAGGAATTGCCTAGTAAGGATGAAATTATTGGTCTTGCTTCTATTGTTGTGCCTCCTAGCGATCCTTTAGAACAATATTTGCTAGACCATGAAAATGATATGTTTATGAATGAAAGAAGGGAAATAGATGAAGTGTTCTTTAAACAGGGACCTATTCTGAAACACAACTTGCCTGTTGAAATCTTGGGGGATCCTCCTCCACCCAAGGGTGATCCCGTGTTTGAGCTTAAACCATTGCCTGATACTCTTAAATATGCTTATCTTGATGAAAAGAAGATATATCTTGTTATTATTAGTGCTAACCTTTCAGAGAAGGATGAAGAAAAATTATTGAAAACTCTGAAGAAGCACCGTGCTGCTATTGGATATACTCTTGATGATCTTAAGGGCATTAGTCCCACTCTATGTCAACATAAAATAAATTTGGAGAAAGATGCCAAACCAGTTATTGATCACCAACGATGGCTGAATACTAAGACGAAAGAAGTGGTAAAAAGGAAATACTAAAGCTCCTTGAGGTAGGTATAATTTATCCCGTTGCTGATAGTCAGTGGGTAAGTCCTGTCCATTGTGTCCCTAAGAAGGGAGGTATTACTGTCGTTCCTAATGATAAAGATGAATTGATTCCTCAAAGAATTATTACAGGTTATAGGATGGTAATTGCTTTTCGCAAATTAAATAAAGCTACTAAAAATATCACTACCCCTTACCTTTTAACGATCAAATGCTAGAAAGATTACCCAAACATACACATTTTTGCTTTCTAGATGGTTATTCTGGTTTCTCTCAAATACCTGTGTCAGTTGATGACCAAGCTAAGACCACTTTTACTTGCCCTTGCGGTACTTTTGCTTATAGACGTATGGCTTTTGGTTTATGTAATGCACCTGCTACCTTTCAAAGATGCATGATGGCTATATTCTCTGACTTTTGTGAAAAGATTTGTGAGGTTTTCATGGATGATTTCTCCGTTTATGGATCCTCTTTTGATGATTGCTTGAGCAACCTTGATCGAGTTTTGGGAAAGTGCCACTTTATGGTTAATGAAGGTATTGTCTTGGGGCATAAAATTTCTGAAAGAGGTATTGAAGTTGATAAAGCTAAAGTAGATGCTATTGAAAAGATGTCGTGTCCCAAGGAAATCAAAGGTATAAGAAGTTTCCTTGGTCATGCCGGTTTTTATAGGAGGTTCATTAAGGACTTCTAAAAAATTTCTCGGCCTCTGAATAATTTATTACAAAAAGATATACCATTTGTCTTTGATGATGATTGTGTAGAAGCATTGATTTCTGCACCTATTGTTCAGCCACCTGATTGGAATTTACCCTTTGAAATTATGTGTGATGCTAGTGATTATGCTGTAGGTGCTGTTCTAGGGCAAAGAGTTGATAAGAAATTAAATGTTATTCAATATGCTAGTAAAACTCTAGACAGTGCTCAGAGAAATTATGCTACTACTGAAAAAGAATTCTTAGCAGTTGTATTTGCTTGTGATAAGTTCAAACCTTATATTGTTGATTCTAAAGTAACTATTCACACTGATCATGCTGCTATTAAATATCTTATGGAAAAGAAAGATGCTAAACCGAGACTTATTAGATGGGTTCTCTTGCTACAAGAATTTGATTTGCATATTATTGATAGAAAGGGAGCTGAGAACCCCGTTGCAGACAACTTGTCAAGGTTAGAAAATGTGCTTGATGACCCACTACCTATTGATGATAGCTTTCCTGATGAACAACTAAATGTCATAAATGCTTCTCGTACTGCTGCATGGTATGCTGATTATGCTAATTACATTGTTGCTAAATTTATACCACCTAGTTTCACATACCAGAAAAAGAAAAAGTTTTTCTATGATTTGAGACATTACTTTTGGGATGACCCACATCTTTATAAAGAAGGAGTAGATGGTGTCACTAGACGTTGTGTACCTGAGCATGAACAGGAATAGATCCTACGCAAGTGTCACTCCGAGGCTTATGGAGGACACCACGCTGGAGATAGAACTGCACATAAGGTATTGCAATCCAGTTTTTATTGGCCTACTCTCTTCAAGGATGCCCGTAAGTTTGTCTTATCTTGTGATGAATGTCAAAGAATTGGTAATATTAGTAGACGTCAAGAAATGCCTATGAATTATTCACTTGTTATTGAACCATTTGATGTTTGGGGCTTTGATTATATGGGACTATTTCCTGCCTCTAATGGATATACATATTTTAGTTGTTGTTGATTACGTTACTAAGTGGGTTGCAGCTATTCCAACTAGTAGTGTTGATCATAACACCTCTATTAAGATGCTTAAAGAAGTTATTTTTCCGAGGTTTGGAGTCCCTAGATATTTAATGACTGATGGTGGTTCACATTTTATTCATGGTGCTTTTCGTAAAATGCTTGCTAAGTATGATGTTAATCATAGAATTGCATCTCCTTATCACCCACAGTCTAGTGGTCAAGTAGAGTTGAGCAATAGAGAGCTCAAGTTAATTTTGCAAAAGACTGTTAATAGATCCAGAGAGAATTGGTCCAAGAAACTTGATGATGCATTATGGGCCTATGGAACTGCATATAAAAATCCTATGGGTATGTCTCCGTATAAAATGGTTTATGGAAAAGCATATCACTTACCTCTCGAACTAGAACATAAGGCATATTGGGCCATTAAAGAGCTCAATTATGATTTCAAACTTGCCGGTGAAAAGAGGCTATTTGACATTAGCTCACTTGATGAATGGAGAACCCAAGCCTATGAGAATGCCAAGTTGTTTAAAGAAAAATTTAAAAGATGGCATGACAAAAGGATACAAAAGCGTGAGTTTAATGTAGGTGATTATGTATTGCTATACAACTCTCATTTAAGATTTTTTGCAGGAAAACTTCTCTCTAAATGGGAAGGTCCTTACGTTATCGAGGAGGTCTATCGTTCCGGTGCCATAAAAATTAACAACTTCGAGGGCACAAATCCGAAGGTGGTGAACGGTCAAAGAATCAAACATTATATCTTAGGTAATCCCATAAATGTTGAAACTAATGTTATTGAAACCGTAACACCGGAGGAATATATAAGAGACACTTTCCAGAACGTTTCAGACTCCGAAAAGGAATAGGTATGTGGTACGGCAAGTAAACCGACTCCAAAACAGTTCTAATGGCAATTTTTCTCCGTTTTGGAATATTTATAAAAATAGGAAATTCAGAAGTAGTCCGGGAAGGACACGAGGCCTCCACGAGGGTGGAGGGCGCGCCCTACCACCCTGGGCGCTCCCCTGCCTCGTGGGCACCTCGTGCGCTCTCCGGACTCCGTTTTCTTGCACGATACTTCTTTCGGTTAGTAAAAATTTATTATATAATCTCCCGAAGGTTTCGACTCCTGTATCACGCAAATATTCTCTGCTTTTGTTTCGAGCTGTTTCTGTAGAAGATTTGGAGCAAGATGTCATCTCAGGATTCCGATGGAGAGAGCTATGTCTCACACCTCATTGCTGACCCAAAGACCTATGGGGATCTATCTCCTTGTGGTCGAACTACGGATGAGGAGGAGGATGCCCATTTTATGAGGATTAACGATTCAAGCTCAGAGGAGGAGGATGTCCCACTACCTCAACCTGGGGATATGCACGTGAAGTTCAAGAAGTCTAGTCTCCCTAAGAGGGCTAAACTATCTAACAATCGATCTATTCCTTCTCGTTTTTGACAGAAAAGCAAAGGAGATTTATGTGACAAGATCTTGAAGCTGGAATCGGAGGTCGATGATTTAAAGGAGGAAATTGCTCTCCTCAATTACAATATGAAGAAGCTGAAAGCACAATTTACATCATCAACAACTCCATCATCATCACCTCCGAAGAAGGAAATATAATCATATGGGTATGGGCACTCCCCTTGGCAACTTCCAAGCTTGGGGGAGGTGCCCCGGTATCGTATCACCATCACACTCCTATTTTTACCGTTTTTCTTAGTTCAATCCTTTTAGTAATATCTTGATCTAGTAGAATAAAGTTTTTAGTATGATTTAGTTTTGAGTTTTGCTTTATGATCCCTCTATGTAATCGAGTCCGTGAGCTATATAATAAAGATTAGTGTTGAGTCAAGGGCTTGATTATTTTGCTATGATCTTGAGGGAATAAAAGAAAAGAAAAAATAAAAAGAAATAAAGAGATCATATTGATCTTATGGAGAGTAATGACTTCACATAGAAAGAGTATGATGATTAAAAGTTGTTGAGAGTTGACAAACATAGCTTTGGTCATCGTTGCAATTAATAGGAAGTAATAAAGAAAGAGAGGTTTCACATATAAATATACTATCTTGGACATCTTTTATGATTGTGAGCACTCATTAAAATATGACATGCTAAAGAGTTGATGTTGGACAAGGAAGACAATGTAATGGGTTATGTTTTCTTATATCTGAAATAAAGTATATTGTCATCGATCATCCAACATGTTGAGCTTGCCTTTCCCCCTCATGCTAGCCAAATTCTTTGCACTAAGTAGAGATACTACTTGTGCTTCCAAATACCCTTAAACCCGGTTTTGCCATGAGAGTCCACCATACCTACCTATGGATTGAGTAAGATCCTTCAAGTAAGTTGTCATCGGTGCAAGCAATAAAAATTTCTCTCTAAATATGTATGATTGATTAGTGTGGAGGAAATAAGCTTTATACGATCTTGTGATGTGGAAGAAATAAAAGCGACGGACTGCATAATAAGGGTCCATATCACAAGTGGTAATATAAAGTGACGTTCTTTCGCATTAAGATTTTGTGCATCCAACCCTGAAAGTGCATGGCAACCTCTGCTTCCCTCTGCGAAGGGCCTATCTTTTACTTTTATCTTCTACCTTATGCAAGAGTCATGGTGATCTTCACCTTTCCTTTTTACATTTTATCCTTTGGCAAGCACAGTGTGTTGGAAAGATCCTGATATATACTCCCTCCGTTCCACAATACATGCCTTCCATTTGTCAAAATATAGATGTATCTAGACATGTTTTAGTATGTAGGTACATCCATTTTTGGAAAAATGGAAGTCAAGTATTTTGGAACGGAGGGAGTATATATCTAATTGGATGTAAGTTAGCATGAGTTATTATTGTTGACATTACCCTTGAGGTAAAAGGTTGGGAGGCGAAACTATAAGCCCCTATCTTCCTTTGTGTCCGATTAAAACTCCGTAACCACATGTATTGCGTGAGTGTTAGCAATTGTGAAAGACTAAATGATAGTTGAGTATGTGGGCTTGCTGAAAAGCTCTAACATAGACTCTTTCTGATGTTATGATAAATTGCAATTGCTTCAATGACTGAGATTATAGTTTGTTAGTTCTCAATGAAGTTTCTGATTCATACTTTGCATTGTGAATAGATTATTACTTGAGAATAAGAAATCATATGACAATATCCATATATGTTGCTGTTTTAAGAATGATCATGATGCCCTCATGTCCGTATTTTATTTTATCGACACCTCTACCTCTAAACATGTGGACATATTTATCGTTATCGGCTTTCGCTTGAGGACAAGCGAGGTCTAAGCTTGGGGGAGTTGATACGTCCATTTTGCATCATGCTTTTATATCGATATTTATTGCATTATGGGCTGTTATTACACATTATGTCACAATACTTATGCCTATTCTCTCTTATTTTACAAGGTTTACATGAAGAGGGAGAATGCCGGCAGCTGGAATTCTGGGCTGGAAAAGGAGCAAATATTAGAGACCTATTCTGCACAACTCCAAAAGTCTTGAAACTCCACGGAAGTTATTTTTGGAAATAATAAAAAATACTGAGCAAAGAAAATACCAGAGGGGGCCCACACCCTGGCCATGAGGGTGGGGGCACGCCCTACCCCCCTGGGCGCGCCCCCCTGCCTCGTGGGTCCCCTGGTGGCCCTCCGGTGCCCATCTTCTGCTATATGAAGTCTTTCGTCCGAGGAAAAATCAGAAGCAAGCTTTCGGGACGAGACTCCGCCGCCACGAGGCGGAACCTTGGCGGAACCAATCTAGGGCTCTGGCGGAGCTATTCTGCCGGGGACACTTCCCTCCGGGAGGGGGGAATCATCGCCATCGTCATCAACAACGCTCCTCTCATCGAGAGGGGGCCAATCTCCATCAACATCTTCACCAGCACCATCTCCTCCCAAACCCTAGTTCATCTCTTGTATCCAATTCTTGTCTCTAAGTCAGGGATTGGTACCTGTAGGTTACTAGTAGTGTTGATTACTCTTTGTAGTTGATGCTAGTTTGTTTATTTGGTGGAAGATCATATGTTCAGATCCTTTATGCATATTAATACTCCTCTGATTATGAACATGAATATGCTTTGTGAGTAGTTACGTTTGTTCCTGAGGACATGGGAGAAGTCTTGCTATTAGTAGTCATGTGAATTTGGTATTCGTTCGATATTTTGATGAGATGTATGTTGTCTCTCCTCTAGTGGTGTTATGTGAACGTCGACTACATGACACTTCACCATTGTTTGGGCCTAGAGGAAGGCATTGGGAAGTAATAAGTAGATGATGGCTTGCTAGAGTGAAAGAAGCTTAAACCCTAGTTTATGCGTTGCTTCGTAAGGGGCTGATTTGGATCCACATGTTTCATGCTATGGTTAGGTTTACCTTAATACTTCTTTTGTAGTTGCGGATGCTTGCAATAGGAGTTAATCATAAGTGGGATGCTTGTCCAAGTAAGGGCAGCACCCAAGCACCGGTCCACCCACATATCAATTTATCAAAGTACCGAACGTGAATCATATGAACGTGATGAAAACTAGCTTGACGATAATTCCCATGTGTCCTCGGGAGCGCTTTTCATTATATAAGAGTTTGTCCAGGCTTGTCCTTTGCTACAAAAAGGGTTGGGCCACCTTGATGCACCTTATTACTTTTGTTACTTGTTGCTCGTTACAAATTATCTTATCACAAAACTATTTGTTACCGATAATTTCAGTGCTTGCAGAGAATACCTTGCTGAAAACCGCTTATCATTTCCTTCTGCTCCTCGTTGGGTTCGACAGTCTTACTTATCGAAAGGACTACGGTAGATCCCCTATACTTGTGGGTCATCAGCGTCGCCAGCTGCCGTCCTCCCTCCCCCCGCCCGTCGACCCCGGGACGACATGATGCAAAGTGAGAGGAGGATTTGTGCATCTCTTCAACGCAAACGGTTCTTTTGGATGACCCGTGTGCAACCACTTACAAATAATTTGGTGCGATTTGCATCTGTCATATTGGGTATGTTACCATTTGTCAAACTGGAAAGATTGACATTTGTTGATATGGTAACATTGCCATTTGTCAACCTTGTAACACTGCGGTTTGTCAAAATATGAAGCTAAAAATCACTAGCAGTATCTAATTTTTGCAACTAAAATTCAGTAATTAAGCATAGATTTCATTCATAGATTAAGCAGTCGTTCTTAATTTATACAAACAATTCGACTCGACAGCTGAACCGACCAAACTTTTCCCCAATTGTTGCCAACCACGTACTGAAATAGCTAGGTCAACTATATATGTACAGTTCCACCACATCTATAGTCAGATGAACTGAACAAAATAGCCCCTAAATACTACTACTACTACTGCGGCGGGGCTTTGTACTACTTTCGGCTGCCTCTCCTCTGCCGAGCGTGCTCAGTAAGAGGCAGAGGAGGGGGAGCCTACCGACGAGCTGGGCAACCGCAATACGGTGCCTGCCGCTATTGCAGCTTCAGCGATGCTAACCTCGAATGCCCTCTGCCGCTCCAGACAACCCCTCTCAAAGCGGTGGTTCTCCTCGTAGATCTCCTAATTCCTCGCGCTCTGAGGCGGCGTGTGCCGCGGCCATGGCGGCGGTAAGGCTCTTTGCGTGCTCGACGAGGCGCTCCTCCTCCTCCCGCAGGAACTCAGCGTAGCACGCAAGGTCGCTGACGCACGTGCGGGCATCCACCTCTGCCTCCCGCCTTCGGGCGGCGGTGGCGGAGCGGGTGATGACCCCGGCGGTCGATGGTGGGCTGACGGCCACGGCGGCCGACGACGGGGTGGCAGCCACGACCACCACCTCCCGCCTTCGGGGCGCGGTGCCGGAGTGGCTGATGGCCATGGTGGCCGGCAGTGGGGTGGCGGCCACGACGGCCACCTCCTGCCTTCGGGCCGCGGCGGCGGAGCAGGCGATGGCCCTGGCTTTCGACGGTGGTGTGGCGGCAATGGCGGCCGGCAACAGCTGCCGACGGGCTGCGGCGGCGGAGCGTGTGATGGGTGTTCCGCGCACACCCAACAGGGACGCCACGCGCACTACACCACGCCGGAGACTACGCCGCCGCCGCGGTGTAGCCTCCCAGCTGGAGCTGTCCTCTGATGACAGCGGAGTGGCTGAGCGACGACGATGGACCGGTGCCATTGGCGATTATGGGAGAAGCATACGAGATAAGCTACAGGGAGGGAGGGGAAAATGCGACGCAGGACTCGCCGACCGTGAGGGTTTTTATAGCAGGCCGGTAAGCATTGGGATTTTGGGGGATTTCACCGAGTCGGGCGGGAAGCTTGCGTGGGAACCTGCGAGGTTGCGCGGGAACGGGCTCACCGATGATTCATTGGCGCCACCGTTTGGCCAAAAGAACGCCCCCACGCGCTGCGCAAGCTTGCGCTGTAAGCCGTCTGTGGCAGCGGGGTGACAAGATGTGCGAGAGGAGGACGAAAGGCCACGTACACATACGGTTAATAAAAAAATGTTTGTGATTTAATTACCTACTATACCGCGTCCTGTTTTATAAGTATGATTTAACTAATAAAATACGAATGCATGTCGCCAAAGATTATATAGTTGGATTCGTATTTGAACATAGTTTCCAATTATATAATTTTTATAAAATGCATTAACATTTTGTTGGTTAAATTTGAGGGCAAAGTATGGCACAGAATATAAGGGGACTATAGACTTGACGGAGGTGGTAGCACACGGCCGCTCTCTACGCAGCGACGCAACTGTCGGCCGGCTTGTAGGCGACAATTTCCTGCGTGTTCAACTGCTTTATGTGTGTGGTTGCTTGCGGTTCAGGCGGCCACCGCGTGCGCTCTGCTCTCGTGTCCCTCCGGGTGCTCTGCCCTCGTCCCTCCACGCGCGCTGCCAGTGTTTGGGGCCGGCGCATGATCACGCACGTTCGTGTGCATGTGGTTGCGCCGGGCGTGGCGCGACGATGCAGTTACCCGCTGCAAAAACTGCCATGCGGACGCGCCGAGAATCCACGCCGCCCGGCCCCCTTTTATTCCAGCGGCCATTTACCTTCATCTCTCGTCTCACACGACACAATAAGCACACCCACGAGGACACATACAGAGAGG
The DNA here is from genome assembly GCF_002575655.3 of Aegilops tauschii subsp. strangulata. Taxonomy (NCBI): domain Eukaryota; kingdom Viridiplantae; phylum Streptophyta; class Magnoliopsida; order Poales; family Poaceae; genus Aegilops; species Aegilops tauschii. The sequence continues at coordinate 10,512,828 of NC_053039.3, forward strand.
ACATCCAGCGATTCCAATGGCGCTCCCAGCGGCCGACGACGACAACGGCGGGCAGTTCACCACGCAACACGTCGTGGACACCCACGTGAGGGGGAAGGATCTCTCGGTGGTCTACACGAACGATCCGGTCTCGGTGGAGAGCTCCATCCAAATTATGGAGCAGTTCCTTGCCGAGGACAAGTACCAAGTTACTAGTAGAAAAATGGGCTTTCGTTCGGGCCTGGCCAGCCCATTAGTCCCGGTTCTTATATGAACCGGGACCAACGGGTGCATTCGTCCCGGTTCGTGAGCCCAGGTGGCCGGCCGGGGCCTCGCGGGCTTTGGTCCCGGTTCGTTTGGACCCATTTGTCCCGGTTCTAGGAATGAACCGGGACCAATGGGCCTCGCTCCTGGCCCATAACCATTGGTCCCGGTTCCAGCCACGAACCGGGACAAATGATTTGCCTATATATAGCCCATCGCCAGCGAGCAGAGCACTCCACCCTGTTCTGTTTTTTGCTGGCCGGCGAGGGGAGGGCATTTGGGTGTTCTAGCTCACCTCCTATGCACATGAGGTGTTCGATGAAATGTCCGAGCCACACTAGTTAATATTTCTTCTCTCGAAACTCGACCTCCGAGCTCCATTTTCCCCGAGATTTTTCTAGGTTTAGCGGTCCGTCACGTCCCGTCTCCGTCTTCACCGCCGTCGATCGCCCGCGCCGATCTCGTCGCCAGCACCACCGTGGTGAGCCTCTTGTTCTTATCTTTCTGAAAGAAAAAAATTCTTACTTGAGATAGATACTTGTCTAATTTTCTTACTTTTATTATTCCTTGTTATTATATAGTGCGATGGTTCTGGTATCCGCCCCCGTCGGCCCTCGTCCTGTCTATGATTCAGATGTGGTATATATTATCTTTTTATAACTATTTGGTTCATTTATTGTTTATGACAATTATGCCGACCAACGTGACATAGATTTTATTTATGTAGGAGGTGGTTGAACCAGAAATTCCAACCGACCCTATTGTCGAGAGGTTAAATTTAGTCGAAGAAGAAAACAATTTCTTGAAGGAAAAAATAAAAAAAAATTGAGGAGGAGAAGATGATATTGGAGTTGCATGTTGCGGATGTCGTCGATGATCACAAGATCAAGATGGATGCAATGCGGTTGAAGATTAGAAAGATTAGAAAATATGCCATTCATACCGAGGCTTGGTATCATTATGCCGTTGGATCAATTGTTACCTTAGTTGTGATTATGATCGCATTTGTTGTTGCATTGAAAGGTTTCACATAGTTTCAATGTATGGTTTAACTAGATGCTCTGGAGACCTATATGTTGTTCAATTTGAACTATGTAGTACTTTTGTTTTAATGTGATGATGAACTACTATTAATTTGGTCACTTATCTATCCATGTTCATTTGTAGTGCTTTTCAATTTCAGGGTCTTATAGCTGGAAAAAATCAGTAAATGCATGAAAAATAACAAATGAAGTCAGAAAGGGTTGAAAATTGATGATGTGGCTTTGAATGGTGCATTTTGAACATAGAAAAACTATGGAGTTCAAATAAGTTCAAAAAAATGAAATCCTTTTGTAACAGACGAGTTTCCGTATGAAACCCTGATACTTCGAAAGAGATTGTCCGTTTTGTACACGAAGTGCATCCAGTTTTTGCCGTAAGGCTCTCTACTTTCTTGCACATGCTATGTGGGTGAAATTATGATACCATGCCAACTTTTAACCTTTTCAGAGTTCATTTGAAATGCTTTTCAATTTCAGGGTCTTATAGCTGAAAAAAATCAGTAAATGCATGAAAAATAACAAATGAACTCAGAAAGGGTTGAAAATTGATGATGTGGCTTTGAATGGTGCATTTTGAACATAGAAAAACTATGGAGTTCAAATAAGTTCAAAAAAATGAAATCCTTTTGTAACAGACGAGTTTCCGTATGAAACCCTGATACTTCGAAAGAGATTGTCCGTTTTGTACACGAAGTGCATCCAGTTTTTGCCGTAAGCCTCTCTACTTTATTGCACATGCTATGTGGGTGAAATGATGATACCATGCCAACTTTTAACCTTTCCAGAGTTCATTTGAAATGCTTTTCAATTTCAGGGTCTTATAGCTGAAAAAAATCAGTAAATGCATGAAAAATAACAAATGAAGTCAGAAAGGGTTGAAAATTGATGATGTGGCTTTGAATGGTGCATTTTGAACATAGAAAAACTATGGAGTTCAAATAAGTTCAAAAAAATGAAATCTTTTTGTAACAGACGAGTTTCCGTATGAAACCCTGATTCTTCGAAAGAGATTGTCCGTTTTGTACACGAAGTGCATCCAGTTTTTGCCATAAGCCTCTCTACTTTATTGCACATGCTATGTGGGTGAAATGATGATACCATGCCAACTTTTAACCTTTTCAGAGTTCATTTGAAATGCTTTCCAATTTCAGGGTCTTATAGCTGAAAAATCAGTAAATGCATGAAAAATAACAAATGAAGTCAGGAAGGGTTGAAAATTGATGATGTGGCTTTGAATGGTGCATTTTGAACATAGAAAAAACTATGGAGTTCAAATAAGTTCAAAAAAAGGAAATCCTTTTGTAACAGACGAGTTTCCGTATGAAACCCTCATACTTTGAAAGAGAAACAAAATAAAATAATCAGTAAATGCATGAAAATTTAATAGCAAAAAGAATTATCATAAAATAAAATAAATAATCAATTTGAAACAAAATAATATAAAGTTTAATAAAATATATAAGTAGAAACAAAATAAAATAAAATTTAATAACATAAATAAAATTTATGAAACTAAAATTATCAAAGTATTTTCTGTTCAAAACATTATAAGCAACCTCTAAAATTTATGAAACTAAAATTATATAAAATTGATGCAACTAAAATTATCAAAGTATTTTCTGTTCAAAATCATTAAAAGCAAAAAGAATTTTCATAAAGAACTTTGTTTGTTAGAAACTTTAATAGCAAATATATAAGTAGAAACAAAATAAAATAAAATAAATAAGTATTTTGTTGTAAGTAGAAACAAAACAAAAAAAGCAAAAAAGAAAACAAAAAAACTGGGAAAAAATAAAATATTTGCCACCTACTGGGCCACCACGGCCTTAATACGACTAGAAACCCATCAATGGGCCAGGATTCAGGCCCGCAGAAGGCCCAGTAGGCCCATCTGGCATAGCAGTGACAATTAGGCCCGTAAGCCTGCAATAGAGAGGAGCTTGAGAGGGGTGCAGCAGTGGGGCTTATAAACCACTGCGCGCCCCTCTCAACTAGCGAGGTCGGACTAAACTCCCACCACCACGCCGCTGTGCGCGGCCTTTGGTCCTGGTTGGTGGCACCAACCGGGACTAAAGGTGGGCATTGGTACCGGTTCGTCCCACCAACCGGAACCAATTCCCCCCCCCCCTTTAGTACTGGTTGGTTCCACCAAAAGGGACCAAAGGCCGCCGCTTCCCGCCCTTTGGACTGCTGAAAAGAGACCTTTGGTCCCGGTTGGTGGCACCAACCGGCACTAAAGGGTGGCATTGGTACCGGTTGGAGGCACGAACCGGGACCAATGCTCTGTGTATATAAGCTGGACTTGTGAAATTTTTCATTCAGTTCTTTGATCTGCCTCTCTGCCGCCGAACGCCTCGACACCGACGAACACCTCGACGCCACCAGGCTGCCGGACCTCGACGCCGACGCCGTCGCCGCGCCCTGCCTGCCCCGACGCCGCCGCGCCCCTGCCGTGCCCCGACGCCGCCGCCGCGCCCTGCCTGCCCCGATGCCGCCGCGCCCCTGCCGTGCCCCGACGCCGACGTGGTGTGCCCCTGCCCTGCCCCGACGCCGACGATGTGCGCCCCTGCCTCGCCCCGACGCCGTCGCGCCCCTACCCTGCCTCGACGACACCGCCGTGCGCCCCTGCCTCGACCTCGACGCCAACGCCACCGCGCCCCTGCCCTACCCCGACGCTGCGCCACGCCCCTACCCTGCCGTCAACGCCGCCGCACCACTGCCCGCCGGACAGGCCGGTACTCCCTCCTCCCACCCACCCCTCTCCTCTGTCCTTCCTTCATGTATGTGATGATGGTGAAGTTGGTTCAGTGCAAGGTGTTTGATGAAATGCTAGGGCTAGCTAGGGAACTTTGTTTTATGTGAAACTTGGCAGGATGATGTCTCCTTGGATGTTAGTGAAGATGGTCAAGTTCGCTTGTTAAAATGAAAAACTTCTTAGTGCAAGTTTTATTAAAATTTAGTGCTGGACAGAAACTACATGAATTTTTTTGGTGGACTTGCTAGATGAAATTGGGGCTGCCCTTCTGGACTTAAGGGTTTAGTAGGAAGGACTACAAGATGTAAAAATTTCAGAATTTTTTTAGCAAGGAAAAATAGGGTTGTAGTTCAATGCCAAGATTGGACCAAAATTGAAAAATAGAAGTTGTGCTCAAAATTTTCAAATGACCAAAGTGGGTTTTTGAATAAAAATGATCTATAGGCATCAGAGGACTTCTCAAAAATTTTGTGGCATTTGAAAGGAATTATTTGAAATAGTTCTAGTGCAAAAAGTTACATTTAAGAAAAAATAAGAAAATTCTACTGATGTTTTGGTTCATAGCATTTTTTGTCCATGTATGTATGTATGAATGGATGGATGGATGTATATACAAAATATTCATATATGATATTTTTTTGTTCATAGCAATTTTTTCCATATATGTATAATTTATGTATGTATGTTCATATATGCAAAAGTTACATTGAAGAAAAAATAAGAAAATTCTATTTTTTTTTTCTTCTTCTCTTCTATCTCGATAACTTCAACACGAGGGGGGTCGATATACCCCTCCCCGATAACATTATTTTCCCATGTATGTATGTCGTCGTTGTCGATATAACCCCCTCCCGGATAACATTGACATGAGGGGCGGTCGATATATATACCCCCTCTCGACCGTGATAACTTATACCACGGGAGCACCCCCCCCCCGGCCCTCTCGCTCGACCAAAACTCTCGAGGACACCCAAACCCTAGAAGAAAACGATGTCGGTCTCCTACCCCCTCCCGCTGCGCCCCTACCCGATCGACAAACTCTCTTGAGGCCACCCAAATTTACCAAGTTAAAAGAGCGTTGTCGTCGAGGCCACCCCGAACCCTTGAAGCGTTGTGGAGGCCACCCCAAACCCTTGAAGCGTTGCCGAGGCCACCCCAAACCCTAGAGAAGCGTCGAGGCCATGTCACTAATATGATTCCTTATTGTGCTTAGCTAGCTAGTTCACCGTTTGCCACTAATATATCCATCTATCATGTTTGAATAATAATTGTCATGTTGTAAATATTTGCAGAAACTATGGATCCGCACCCCCGAGACGAAGCAAAAGAAGCGGTGTTGGGGGAGATAATCGCACACGGAAGTGATGCCGTCTTGTCGTTTCTCAACGACACGTGCACCGATGGTCTGGAAAGACAGGATGAAGAAGCAGACTACGACGATGATCAAACATTGGAGGAGGAAGGACACCGTGATGACGGCTCCGGTGAGCGAATGGAGGGGGAAGGACACCGTGATGACGGCTCCGGTGACCGAACGGAGTCCGGCCAGGTATATATATTAATTAATTAAGCATGTGCTGACTATAGCTAATTGATGCATTAATTGTTTTTGGTATGTACACATATTAACTCTCTTCTTTTTCTTCTTTTCTAGCCCTCCGGATCGAGCAACACTTCGGTAACCAGACGAGGCCCAAAGAGAAAGTTGCGCATGGATGAAAGGTACACGATCATCGAAATTGATCGCGCTGGCCAACCGATTGAACCCCCTCCGGACCAAGCAAAAATTTAATGCTCAGTGCGGGGTTCTAGTGAGAGACATGATCCCAATCAGCATCGAGCAATGGTTGAAGCCTAAGGACAAAGGGTCTCAGGTGTCTTATGTCAGCGATAGGAAGAAAGCTGATCTTTGGACTGCGCTGCAGGAAAATTTCACCTTCCCGACAGAGGAGGATCCGGAGAATCCAGTTAAAAAGCCAATGATCAAGGCTTATGCTCTTAAGAAGATGGCTGAGCTATTCAGGAGGTGGAAGAATGAGCTGAAATCATCATTTGTCGGCCAAGACAAGACTCCAGAATTCATCGGCCGATCTGAGAAGATCAAAGATCAGTGGCCCGAATTTGTCACCAAAAAGAAATCTGAGAGAGCAGCGAAGATGTCAGCAACAAACAAGAAAAATACTGCAAAGAAGAAGCATCACCATCGCACGGGGTCAGGTGGCTACCTGAAAGCCCGGCCGTTGTTGGACAAGGCTGAGAATGACCTCATTGATAAAGGGATCGAACCAGAGACGCGACGCTGGCCAGACCGTTGCAGGACTTGGTTCTTCGGGGTTGGGGGAAAATTGGACCCTGTAACAGGGAAGTGCGTTTGGACCGACGAGCAGCTGAACACACCCATCGAGAAGCTTTAGGAGTATATCGAAAAGGCGCAGCAAGGGACGTTCGTTCCGGACAGAGAGAACAACGAGCTCACAGAGGCCCTCGGGAATCCTGAGCACCCCGGACGGACACGAGGCACGCCAGGCTCCCTTTCGTGGAAGGCTGGATTTCCTGACGCGGGCGGTTACAAACGCCGGGAGAGGAAGAAGAAAAAGGAGTTGACCCAACTACAGGCGCTGCACGCAAGGGTACAAGCGCTAGAGGAACGAGAGGCAGTTCGTAGCACGCGACCTGCCGAACCTACACCGAAGCTACCCCGCCATCTCAGCGGAGAAGCAGCGTGGCTTCCACGGAGCTGCTTCAGGAGCCTGTCTTCACGGCTCCTGCTAGCTACCCCGTAGATGATATCACAGAGTCTCAGCATTGCCACCTTATGACGCAGTGGATGGAATTGAAAGTCAAGGCGGCTGTTGGCTCTGTTGCACCTCCTGAACCTGGCGCAACTTTTCACTACTGGCCGATTCCAGAAGGATATGCTAGGGTGATGGTGGATGAAATCACAGAAGGATTTGAGGACCTCTAGCTTGACCACCCTACGGGTGGAGGGGAGACTCGGCTGGGTTCTTGTCTGAAGACTCCATGCATATGGCGGAAGGAGCTCATCAACCTTCCGAACTGGATGCCTCCGCCTCCTCCACCTCCTCCGGCGAGTCAGGGCACTCCGCCTCCTCCACCGCCTCCTCCTCCGGCGAGTGATGATCAGGGCACTCAGCCTCCTTCTCCGGCGCGTGGCGGCACTCCACCTCCTTCTCCGCCTGTGCCCGCGCGCCCGAGCAGCCACCAGCCTCCACCTTCTCCGCCTCGCGAGCAAGGGCGGAAGAGACCCGCCGCCGCCCCGGCTGCTCCGGCGCGTCGTAGTCCTTCTCCTCCGCCTCGTAAGCAAGCACGAAAGAAGACAGTCGCAGCCGCTCCGTCTGCTCCGGCGTCTAGCAGTACAGCCAGAGGCGGGAGGCAATACAGATACGGTCCACCTCTCAAGCCTCTAGAGAAGTTACCGTACGAGATGACCGTGGAAGAAAACAAGAAGATCGTGCAAAAAGAAGTGAAGGACTTCTTTGAAGGGGCAGAAGCAGAGAGACATCCACCTCTGGAGGATAAGGTAGATCCGGTGAAAGCAAAGCGCACTATCGATGCCCTGAGGAAACCACCAAAGTCTCCGCCGAAAACCAACTATGAGCGCATTACTGCAAAGGCATATCTCGAAGCGGAGCGGTCGGGAAGTACTGTCAGTGATCAAAGGTTAAAAGAACGATGAGCGGCTGGGAAAAAAATTGCCCAACTCGGCGAACAAGCGAACCAATCGTGCTCCCCGCTCAATGTGTCTAGCGACATCGTCGCTAATGCTCCGGGGATGGTGCCCGGTTATAGCAATCTTGGAGATTACCTGCCCGACGATGTACATTATGATTTCTTGGAGGTGGACGAACACAGATACGAGTACGGGAAGCCTCTCGTCAAAGATGAAAAATCTCTAACAACGATGATGCGAAGATTCCATAATTGGTACATGAAAACCTGCAGAGAGTCTGGGGGGACGGATACTTTGTATCTGAGAGTTAAAGAGGAGCACGACCTCGTTGGAATTGATCTGTTGACTGTTCCATTTGAGGAGTTCTTCTAGTTCTTCAATCAAAAGGCCCTCGATAAATTAACGGTCACTTGGTACTGTATGTAAGTACTACTTCTGTCATTAAGTCTCTATATATAGCTCAGCTCTTTCATTGCATGTATTTATAATTATCCTCACTATATTATGCAGATTGAAGACCGTCGAGTGCAGAAAAGCAGAAATCTATGATATTGGGTTCATTAACACAAATCTCATAGATGAATTTCAGGTTAAAAAGAGGGCCGAAGAGGCCGAGGCCAACTTGCTCAAATCATTGTTAATAAATCAAAACAAAGATTTAATACTCTTTCCTTACAACTTCAAGTGAGTGTTACTGTCGTGTGCATATTCGGTTTCCCTTATTACTCGAGCGAGGTTATAGTAATGTAATTGATGAGTTATGCATGCATGCGCAGCTTCCACTATATTCTCCTGGAGATTAAGCTTGAGCGGGGACTAGTAACCGTCTTAGACTTGAGACGAAAAGATCCCGAGACCTATGCGGACATGACTAAAATTCTCAACAAGTAAGTTCAATCGATCATTATCGCACCATATCGGCAACTTTTTGTTCATTTCCTGATATCTCAAGTAATAATTATTTTCTTTATCTTGCAGGGTTTGGAAACAGTTCACCGCAGAAGCTCCGGGACTGCCGAAGGAGCTGCGATATACATACCCGAAAGTAAGTACTACTAGCTAGCTAGTTGCGCGCATCTCCCGTTGATTCTAGCTACTTTCATCAATGCCATTTATAATGCTTCATTATCAGTTTGGTTGACCTCTATTTCTCGTAAAGTGCTTGTGGCAGGAATAAGGGAATGATTACTGTGGATACTACGTGTGCGAGTTCATCTACAACGCGACTTTGAAAAATAAGCGGGGCTACTCTAAAATACAATATGAAGTGCGTAAGCAATAATATTCACAATTTCATTTTATTACACCATCATTTCGGTTGAGTTTCATTCATATATATGTATTAACCCCCTTCTTCAAATTAGACGTGGCAGATGTGGAATGAACTCCTACCAAAAGATCGCATGAAAGCAATTCAAGAGGAATTGGCGGGATTCTTTCTTGACCACGTCATCAATAAAGCCGGAGAATACCATGTGGAAGTTGAGTTCAAATGCTAGGGGATTGTAAGAGATCTTACATATTGTATATGTATGTAGCCAGTAGCGTCGGATAGATAATACGAAAACATGTTGTTCGACCAATCTCTCGGAGAAGGAGAGGTCGATCACTTCTCTCGGTATGCATGACGAACTTCTGTACTTAATGGTTTCCTTCATTTTCTTACTAGCTAGCGTGTCGAGGGCCTCTCTATGTATAGTACGTAGCGTCGACCAAGCACGGAGATAAGAGAGGAACTTCTCTCTATTAATTAATTAGCTACCTAACACAATATATGAAACACCTTAATTAACCATACAAAACCCCCAAATCCACCCCCCTTTCAGAAAAAAAAAACAAAAACCCTAGCCCCTGAACAGCTGACGCATGGATGCCTATTGGTCCCGGTTGGTGCCACCAACCGGGACTAAAGGGCCTCCTGCCTGGGCTCGCAGCACCGGCCACGTGGAGGCCCATCTTTCGCGGTTAGTATAAGAACCGGGACTAAAGGCCTAGGCATTAGTAACGACCCTTTAGTCCCGATTCCCCAACCGGGACAGATGGGCCTTATGAACCGGGACAAATGGCCCTTTTTCTACTAGTGAGTGGTCGGCTTCGACCTCGAGTACACCATGGGTCGTGCCGGGCACGATCAGAAGGTTGTCGTCGCCCAGTTGTGCGTGACACATGACGTCCTCGTCTACCACTACCACCTGGCCACAACGCCTTGCGAGTGTTTCTCCGAGTTTATCAACAGCTCTGACTACATTTTCGCTGCGGTGGACACCACCAACGATCTAAAAGCGCTCAAGGTTTCGGACTTGAAATGCCCGAATCTTGTCAACGTTCAGAGCAAATACAAGGTCTAGGGCAGCGACAAAAACAAACTGAACTCCCTGGTTGACCTCGCCTCGGCCTTCATCGACCCCTACTACATGAAGATGAAGAATGAGAGCAATAAGGACAGGAGCGCCTGGCACAGTGTGTGGCATGAGAGACTGGATGAAAAACATGTCAAGTACGCAGCCATGGACGTGTACACAAGCTACGAAATGTACAGGCGGATCGTTGACATGAGGAACTGTCTTCTTCTTGACCCAGACGAAGGATCGAGCCACGTAGCAGTGGCGGGGGCGTCACAAGAAGTAAATGACTAGACGGTCGTTTCTCCTACTTTAGAATGCATGCAATTGTTTACTGAGGTGTGTGTGAATGATCTGTATAGTCACTTATGTAATTGGATGTTTATTTCAGTTATTCTACTGTAGACAGAGCAAATCACACGGCTTATTAGCAGCAATTGTCTGTGTTATTATTGGTCTTTGCACACATTTCTGATTACGGACCTGTTTGCCGCGTATCACACACATCTTGTTCAGTTGAACCGTTTCCATTGTGTTGCCTAATCACACACAGTTCATCCTAGTGAACCGTATGTTATATATCGCACACGCCTCTGGCTGCACGCTTCTTTTGTTCCTCCTCATCCCAAACAGTTAATTGAACTGAACCGTATGCCTTTCATCGCACACGCAACTAAAATCTGAACCGTGTTTGATGCATCCGTCATCGCAAACGTTTTGCACCTTTTTTGACGAGTTTTTTTACATCACCGTTTGCGATTATGGCATCGCACACAATTTCGTCGAAGGGTCTCTGATCGTAGTGTCGCATTTGGACCATCCTGCAGTGGTGTATTTATCTTTCTTTTTTTGCAAATAATGCTCATATTTATCAAATCTCATGGGACAACAACTTCGAATAAAATAATGGTCAAAAATCTCCCTTTTTGACTCTTGAAGACACACAATAGAGAAACCACAATCATCTATTTTGTTTCTACTTAGGTTCAGGATTCAAACCACGAACATTCTAACATAAGAAATTCCAAACATGAGTAGCCATTACACGAATACGAACTAACAGAAGCACAAAAGGAGTTCGGCATGCAGACAAGACAAAAGAAATATAGCAAAGGACAGAATCCAACTAAGCAGTGTTTAACGGTCCCTCCTTCGTCCCACTTGGCGACGCTTCGTGGAAAGTGGCCGTGTTCACAAGCATATCAGACGGTCCAAGCTCCAGAGCATGGTAATAGGCAAATCATTATAGTCCAGAGAAGGAGAGTTTGCATCCAAAAAAGTGTCCACAGACCCGCTTGTGTTCATCAATCATTGGTGGATCCTTGGCCCGGCCCATAACCGGCGGGCTGGCGTGGAAACACCCCCCTAATCTAGGACTCCAACACCAGGGAGGGCACGTCCCTTCACGGCGACCGTTGATGGTGGTGCCTCTTTCTGCAGCGCAACTTCCATCATCCCTGGAACTCCTCATAGGTCTGAGTCGCCTTGAGGAGGAGCGGCGGTTGTTGCTTGTCCTCGCTGTCCTAGGAGAGCACGATTTCCTACTTCACCGATGGAGTGTTGGAGGATGACGACCCGTAGACTGCGTGCGGCGACACCACGATCTAGAGCTCCCTCCACCGGTTCCACCGACCGGTGCCGAGAACCATCTACTATCAGACTTGCTCATCGCGGTGTGCAGAGGAGAGGATAGGCGAGGCGACGGTGTGAGGAGAGGAGATGAGACGGTGTGAGGAGAGGAGAGGCTTCGGTGTGAGGACATGAGAGGAGATGGGGTTGGTTGATTCGGCCGACCTGCTTAAATAGCCAGGGCAGGCATACCGACGCCGCTTCAATGCGGCGCAACGATTGTAGTAGGTTTTTTGGGTGCTCTAAGCGGCATGGTTGTGCAGTGAGGTTTCTATAGCAAAAGGTGCGGGAAGGATTTTGGGTGGCCCCTTGTAGTTGGACACAAACGTGGCATGAGTCCGGACGTCCGCAAACCGGCTGTGCAGTGAGGTTTCCGGAGCGGGAGGTGCAGGAAGGGTTTCCGGTGGCCCCTATAGTCGTACAGTAACGTGTTCTAGAGCAGAAGGTGCAGGAAGGGTTTCAGGTGGCACTTGTAGTTGGACGCTAATGGGGCAAGAGTCCAGACACCCGCAAACCTCCACGGGTTTGGTACCGGTTTGTGGGATGAAGACGTTTGAGGGACAATGTTGGATGACAAAAACGTAGTTCAAGGGCAGCTTGGTGATCCGCGTTGGAATTGCCCTTAAGTTGATGCCAAGTCTACCACATTATTGTTGTTGTTACACAAGTTTGTCAGGCCATTTTTTGGAGCATTACTACTGTTGTGGACATTTTCAATATTTGTTTTTTAACTTTTTATAATATATAATCATTCAAATAGATGCACATGTTGTGCGGATTTCATTTTAAAACATGTGCAACAAAGAATTGCTTGCAAAACTTTCTAAAAAAAACAAAGAACGGTTCATACTTGCAAAACTTTCTAATTCTACGATTTGTCCAACCAAACAAGAATTAGAGTTGTTGCTCCCATTAGATTCCAATTTATAAGTTAACGAACATCCAAATACAAAAATTAGCATTGAAGCTCAATATCAATGTCTTGAGATATTTGGCATTGAAGTAAATTCAATGCAAATGCCTCGAATGCCTACATCCAAATATAATTGCCCCGTAGGGTGTAGTACTACTACAGAATGTAGGTCATGCAGTAATATGTGGAGGTGGAGTCGGCCACTTAGGTTCACGGAAGGGAGGGCGTGAAGATGGAGGAGGTGGCTGAGCAGTTGGAGGATACTTGGCTATCACCCGAGGCTGACGACGTGGCTTAGTAGTTTTAGGCTTCTGCACCCGAGGAGGCAAATCAGCCGCTGGACTTGACTCATCAGCCGCTGGACTTGCCTCATCAGCCTCTTCATCCTTCTTCTCAGGAAATTCAAATGTAACAGGGTGTGGGTTGTTCCAACACAGGGGAACACTTGGCTGCAGAGAAACAAAAACAGAGATAAAGCTTCGGCCAATGATAGAAAATGCCCATTTTGAATGAGAGAAAATGGTACCATGTACCTACCTGTGTATTATCATGATCAAGATCACGGGGAGGCTGGTACATTTTAACTTCTCCAGGGGCTGCATAACATCATGACCTTGTTAGCATTATTTATTAATCATTACCACAAGCCTTTGAGCGCATCAGAGAAAAAGATAGGGATCATGAGTAGCTGATATGGTTGGTCAAGGGCATTTTTGTCTCTGAAAATCACGAAATCAGATATGTACATATTTCTTGCAAATATTCTAAAATGGTACGCAATGGCATATTTTGAAGTACTTGAATTTACATTTTACAGTGGCATGCTTCAAGATAAAATATTGCAGAATCAAATTAAACCAAGGAAAAAAAAACCATCAGACCTGCATGTTGCGGAATACATGCGCCATCATCATGGACAAATGCCAATTATGTAGCAAATAGCAGAATGCTCGACTATAGTAGCATCATAAAATTTTCAAATACGTATCATGTACTGATCCTGTACGAGCATGAATGTCAAATCATTGTTAGGAATATAGATCATTTTGATTTCCTAAGGTAACTTTATAAGCTACTAGCACTTTGCTGCACGCTTATTAGATTCTTTTGGGGATGGTGCTATAAGGTTGTATTTGCTTCTTCTTTTTTTTACATTATAAGGTTGGTTACTTTTATGACTACAAAGTTGAATTTTTTTTCATGTACAACGAAATAATTCTTGGTCATCAGTGAAATTTCTTTGTGTGCATTATAAACGGTAGGTGAAGAATGCTTCAAAATTTGATTTTGTTTATCGCCTCAAGCAAAGTTTGCGGCAAGGACAAAAACAAAAGATTCCAGGAAATGATAACATCAGTTTTGCATGATACACATCACTTCACTCTTCTTATGCTAAAAACATGACTAACACCAAGGCCTAAGCAGCTCTGATGTACCAGGCATGTGCAATTAAATACAGAACTAGCCGTTGAAAAGTATGAGACCCTTAGCCGTTAGCGTAAAAACAAGCTTTGATGTAGTGCATGTACAGAATTCTAATTTAACAAATCTTAGTAGCAGCATTTAAAACAGCCTTGTGATATCTATTGAGAAACCAGGGGACTTACTAATTATCTGAGACCCATCAATGGTATTTGTCAAAACCATGTCGAAAGGAGGCATCTGCCAAGTAACTTGAAAATTTCGTTTAACACTGTCTGCAGACTTCTTATCCGCAAACCGCACATCAATATAGCGTTCCTTCTTGTTCACTTTCATGAAAAGATCCTACAAAATTAAAGTGTTAGCGCATTACAACATTCATACATACATATATTGATAAAGAATAAAAAGGAAACACTCACCTGACCAAACTGACGTGTATAACATTCCACCAGATCTGCAGTAATCATCGGTCCATCTTTTAGTGGACGAAACCTAATGGTGTCCAAGGGATCGGGGCCCCGCCTACTCTTTTTTGGCTTAGAACTTTCGCCAGACTCAGCAAGAGATCTTTTCTTGCTCAGAGGAGATCCTTTCTTGCTCTTGCTCGACATCTAAAACAGTGGATGCAGCATTCAATCAGAGTCAATAAGATCTCACGAAGACGACTACTCGTGCTAGACAAATTCAGCCCAAAGCTGGTTCCGGCAAAGCCATAAATGCTCACAGTGAATTGAGTGTAATAAATGCAGCAAAGCATCGAACAGATTGAGTGAAGTCGCTACGCATGACAGGAGTTCTACCAACCAACCAACCAGTTACTCCCACGGCCACGCAGGGGCAGGGGCAGGGCAAACAAAAACGAACGAAAAGTAACCGACACATAAACTAGATCCGCGCGGGCTGGGCAACATAATAGCTACCGTACTGGCCGCCGCGCAGAGAAATCCGCCGCCGGAGAGGGAGGATCTGACTTGGTGGCGGCCGCCGCCGGAGTTGAGGGATGGACGACGGGAGAGAAGTCTTGCGAGTGACCCCTTATTTGTTAGGGTTCGATCGAGCTTTTTTTTGGAGGGCTAGTTCGATCGAGCAAAGTGGGCCAGCAGTGCTCTTGCATAGGGCCACTCCCCCCCTCCGTGGCCCAGGCTCGGTACTGCACGCCGGCCCACAACGTTTTCCCTCTGTTTTCTAAAAAAATGTTTCAAAACAAATACTCCCTACGAACACATAAAAAGTTTCATCGTTGCATCAGATTGTGAACGATATTGCGAGACGGTGCAATGGAGTATATGGCAACGTCATCACCGAAATAAATCACAGGGCAATGTTACTTTTTGTTGTATCTTTACTTATGAGGGTTGTGCCGCCAATATAGATGCCAATAGGTTAGTCGAGTTTTCTCATTCTCTTGTTCAGGGGTGACATGTTTGATTGGTCCAACCTCATGATCCTTTTTGTATTTCACTTCATGTGGCTTGATACCCCTCAAAAAAGAAAAATCTGACCACTATTTTCTCGGGAAAAAAAACTAATCGCTTTTTACGCCTACACGCAGCCATGCAGAACTAGTTTTCTTCCCTACAAAGGCTACGCCACTAGCATTGTGCCAGGAGCCGCTTCTTTGAGCCCTTGCATCATAGATCGGTCACACCCCTACCGAGTCCGCCATCCCTGCAATGTCACGAAGCGCCGCCGGGAGGAGCATCCGCAGGAGAAAAATCTCGTGCTGTCGTGCACTGGCCCTACAGACAACCGTGCCACGGGTGCCGGACGCCAAATCCCCGCCATCCCCTTCACTGGCGACGCATAGGCTTTCCCGGCGGGCACCTCTAGGGACGGCGATGGGAGAGGGGAGGTAGGAGGGGGTAGCGGCAGCGGGCGCTAGGGGTTGAGCCCGTCACCCTGGAGGAGATGACGCGAGGGATGTCCAATATTTTACTCAAATCATGAATCCTTGGGGAGGGGAGGGGGGGGGGGGGGGGGCTACTAATTTCCAGTCAGATGGCAGGAAAGGCAGGAACTACCCCTCTAAAGTTGGTGATCGCATAGAGAGAGCTAGATGAGTATTGGCTTGAACTTTCATGTTGCCGGATAAGAAAATTCACTAGAGTCAGTAAAAGAGATGCTCTTGGCGCGCCTTGACATGAATGGAACAAAAATCAGAAATATTGCTGAATGGCGAAGTTCATAGCTGTTGGGAAGTTCATAGGGTTTTGATGCTCTTACTGCAGAAGCGACGATGCTAAGATTAGGTCTAACCGTTGCTCATATACTTTTTTATATCACAGAAATGTGAGTGGCCCCTAACTAATCATTCAAGAAGCATGCGGCCGGGAAGTTCTACTCTTTGGACAGGGCACACCGTCCAACAAATTTGGTACTCCCTCTGTAAGCAAATATAAGACATTTTATGTCACTAATATATTTGTTTACAGAAAGAGTAGAAATCTGTTACGGACGAAAGGAAATAAACTGAACCTCTGATGACCAATCAAATTTCTCGGGTGATTACATAGTGGCAGATAACAACAAAGGTTCAGGCAAGACGGAATACAAAATACAACAGTATTATAACAAGCTTGATTTACTACTCCCTTTGATCCATATTAATCGTTGACTTAGTATAACTTTAAGTACAAAAGTTGTTACTAAGCTGGTGACAATTAATATGGAATCGGAGGGAGTAATATTTCTACATCAGGCTTAATAAGGTTCAAGACCTAATACTACTAGTTCCTCCCGCTCTTGAAATTAATACTCATCGCCCTAAAAGTCGTACTAAGTCTGGCGACAATTAATATGGATTAGAGGGAGTAGTATTTCTACATCAGGCCTAATAAGGTTAATGCTCATCGCCCTCCTGCAACAACTTTTTTTGATGCTCACAGTACTCCCTCATATCGTCTGCAAACTGGGCGTCACTCCTAAAATCAAACATTAAATCCACGTCCAGCATCCCGTCCGTGTGCTCGGTTCCATCGGGGGTAATATCATGATCACACTCAAGAAAGTCTACTGAATCTGGATACACAATCTTCCTCGCAGTTCCCTTTCCATAGTAGCAACGGCCTGTCACCAAAACCAAAATTGATTTATTATGTATCAATCACAACAAGACAGCTCAGCGATTCTTCAAAGTAAAAGGCTTAGCAAATGATGTCTATTTGCGTTGGTTTCACTCACCGGACCAATGGTATGCAATAGAAAACAATGACAAATTTAAACAGCACTTCTTGACAAGGAAAAAGAAGGTTAGAAGTACACTTTGGAACGTAGAGAAAGTGTATCTCAAAAGAATCTTAAGATGTTTAGTCCTTTTTTACAGACGATCAGCAACAAGAGGACATAAATGTTCAATTTATATCAAAATTGCTACATCAAAGCGGTACTAATCTATAACATATCCTATGAACATGATATGTACCAGAATTCAGAGGTCTATTTAAATCTTGCAATTTTGCTGGTAAATGTCTACATGAGTATGAACGCATGGCCGTTTCAACGGAAGAAATGTGACCTGAGATTGGTGCAGATAGGTCCTTACATTTGTTTTCTGTTCCATGTGTTTGTGGCTTCTATTGCGGAAAGGATGTAGATTAGAGATTACTGTAACTCATACATCACCATTCGAGATGATAAACAGGTGTACAAGGGGCAGTACTGTAAACTGGGTTGCAAATCCAGGAGAATACACATACTTTAAATGGGGCAGCTATCAAAGGGTGACTTTCTGAGTTCATAGAAGGGGACAATATGCATTGCAAATTGGCTTCAGATACTCAGCTTCTTGACCTGCTGCTAAGGTCATCTGATGTGGTGAAGATAGTGGGCAGACAGTGAGGGGTAGGAGATTCCTGCTGTGGTCAAGGAGAGGCATGGTGCAGCCAATGTGGTGGGAAGGAGATGACTGCTGGGAGAGGAGGAGATGCTTGCTGATATGGATAAGGGGCCAGAATGGAGAGTAGAACCTGAATATCATCAAACAATTGCAGGGCCATCGTGTTTGCCAAAATTAAAACCACTCAATGGACTCTTCCGTTTATACTTAAATTAATTATTCATGGGATGATGCATTTTCTTGCTTGTAAAATTCATAATGTTGACTGCAAAATCTGAATGGACATGAACTAGTTATTACAAATAAATGCTGATTGCCCGGGTGGCTGATTCACAAGTTTGTCGATAGTGTGTATGCATAGCCACTAATTTGCTGTATCATCTTGCATATATGGAAAATGGCGTACCAATTAAAATGCGAGGAGCAGAATGCAGAAAAGAGAGAAGGCAGTGAATGTGCATGCAGTACCAAGGTCTTCTGTATGGGAGATATAGAATACCTGCTAGTCTGGTGCACACAAAAAATAACTGAAGTGTGATCACAGGACTCTAGGAACAGTGACTCAAGTAGGTAACATGCTAGAGCCTAATGCACCGTCTAGACAATGGTGTGAAGTGGAATGTGAAGCAGCATCCCTGGGTGTATGCAAAATATGATAAACAAGGTGACTAGAGAAGGTTGAGTGGAAGGTGGTGATAGAGAGGCCACGTGGGGTGTCTGTTCATAGGGTACAGAAAAAGCTGGATTTCTTTGTGGATGAGCTGGTGGCTGAGTACTTGGCACTGATGGATGACCTGTAGGTGCCTGAGCACCAACTATGTTGCGTGGATACTTCAGAAAGCGTGTGTATCCTGTCGGATACTGCCCCGATACGGCCCAATACGTATCCCGTAATGTTTAAAAACGAAAATAATGTTTGATACTCCTGGGATACTTCTGCGGTACGTTTTGGATACCTCAAACCCCTTGTTCAATGTGAAATCCCCTCAATAGTAAAGGCGCACCTTCTGAAGATTCTCAAGATGGGCGTGAGTTCATGTCAAAACATAACTGGCAATGTTCTTATTCAATTGAGAGGTGAGCAAGAGAGAGTCGATGCACTGATTGGAACAACAAACCTAGGAAAATCCCACTGCTAATTGATGAAAGTGGACCAAGTGCAAGAAAAGAAAGGGGGTAATCCTACTGAGGCATTCTTTGACCTGGAAGCTCCTTATTTTTTCCCCTATTTTTAATAATTAATATATGTAATATCTATATTAAATGTATCCCCGTATCCGTGTTTTTAGAAAATTGACGTATCGGGCGTATCCCCGTATGGCGTATCCGATACGTATCCAAGTATCCATGCAACGTAGAGCACCAACTCAGTGCTCCTAAATAAGTTATTCTTTATGGGAGCTATCTCTATGATTGGATGAAACAAACAAGCATCTTAGGATTGTAAGACGAAAAGCCGTTAATTGAAATCAAAAGGATCTTCAATGAAAACAGGGGGGGGGGGGGGGGGGGGTCTCTCTAATGTTTTAAACCTAGATGGCTGCTCATGCTACTGGTGCTACTGGGAAGGAATATGGACTTACCAGTATGTATCAGGGGTAGAGGGCAGCAGAAATCTGGTTTTGCCTGCTCACCAGGACACGACCAATTGAGTTCAGCGAAGAAGAGTTTGTTACCAGCAGTCCTTGATTTGGAAGCAGCCACAAAATTAACGTGGTAGCACTCCCTGTCTAAGGACTCGGAACCAGCCACCATACCACAGATAACAGTTAGCACATATTTTGGTTCCTAAAACAAGCAACATCAATGTCAAATGAAGCAGCTGATAGTGAGATGTAATGAATATGTACCAAGTAAACAAGGATGAATAAAAGCAAAGCCACGTACCAGAGGATGCTCAGAGGCATATTTCTGCAGCAGTTGTTCAAGCTTAGAGCAAAGGTACAAGCTCATGCTGTCATAATATGACTTCATTCTTTGCAGAGTCACCTTAGCCTCCTCGCACAATTCGGACACCTTGCGAGGTTCGGGGTCCAATGTCACTGCTTTATATCGGAGGAACTGCTCTATTTGGCCAAGAGATTCAGGAGAGATCACACCATTGGTGCCAGTTGTCAACAAACGCCGTAGGTCATACAGCACATTGGGCGTCAGGGACGCGAGGAATGACCCTAGTGCAGCATGTTGTGGGTGTCGAGCGGCTGCGGCTGCGGCAGGAAACTGCTGCAAGGTGTGCGTCCCCTGGGAAAGGTCACAGCATTTCAAGGAGAGGTGCTCCATCACCTGCTGCGTCGAGCAGCCAGAATCAGAGTTTCCTCGGACAAGGGCGATGAGGCCTTCCAAGGAACGGACCTCCACGCGCAGCATAGATAGGGCGTCGATGATGTGATACTCTTCGATTTCGGTCAAGGGTAGCGGGTAGACAATGCTGTGCCAAATGGAGTTGACAATGATGTTGGAGACAGGGTCCATGGGGCCATAGCAGTGGCCAGCGAACAAGATGTCGCGGATGAGCCGCATAGAGCGCGGCAGCATGGTGAACACTTTTAGATAGAAGGCGTGGATCGTGCTGTGAAGCCGCATCCTGAGAGACTCGGTGTATTCGCAGGCATCACCACAACAACTCTCCACCAGACCGCCGGTTCGATAGGCTTTCTCAGCGTCTTCCAAACAAGATGATATCATGGATCTCCTGCCCCGGGGGGACTGGGGGGATAGGGATGCCAAGCGGTCTCCATGTCGCTCAACCTTGTAGGTGACCAGGGAGAAGTTAACTCCATGATTCACGGAGTTTGTGTTGTGGGTTGATATCTGTGCTTCATCCGGATTGAAGTTGCGATAGTAAACGGTGAGTTCACCACTGTCAGGCAGCAACTTGACCTGGAGATCAAGGGGGGCACCGTCCTGGTGGCGCAGCATACGCACGATGAGCTCAACATCATCGAGGGTGAGCTTGCGCCCTTGCGGCTTGAGGAACGGGGCGGCAGCGTCAAGCCACTGTTGGGGCAGGGGCGACGCCTGGAGCCGCACAAGGACATCAGGCGCAGGGTGCGACACATAGATTGCGGCGCACTTGAGGGCGGCTTGCGTCCTTTGGGAGGCCGGGTTGGGGATCTGAAGCTCGGCATCGTAAAGATCGTGCTCGACCAGCAGGACGGCCCGGACAAGATCACCGCGTGCCCAGTGGAGGTAGCGTGTGGCCTGTTCTTCACTAAGGCATCCGAAGTAGCTCACCATGAAGCTGCGGAGAGCGAGGTAGGATGCCCCAGCAACTCTGGCCCAGGTGTCTCTGCGGGAGAGAGTAGTGTGCCGGCTGGGTCGCGCCAGCCTGCTGGACCTCCTCCTGCAGTGCAGAGGCGGATCCGGGAAGTCGCGCCGGAGGAGGGCGATGGTGTTGAGGATGATGTTGGAGGCGGGGTCGAGGAGGCCGAGGGAGAGGGCGGATCTGCCCATGGATGTCATCAGCTGGTCAGCGGCGTCCGCTGGCATGTCTTCGACGGGCAGCCGGTCGATCGCCTCCTCGTAATAGTCGGGGATGGTCTCCATGAGATCGAATTTGAGACAGAAGTCAGGGGGCTCGTCGCACTCGCCGCTGTACAAGCACGAGAAGAGCCCCCTTCGATCTCCCGGCGTCGTCAGCTGCGATGTCTGCGCTTCGGCGGCCGGAGAGAGCCGCGGACTCTTGCGGCGCAGCCGCCGCGCCGGCGGCGGTACGGCTTCCGGGGAGAGCTGCGGAATCTTGCGGCGCGGCGGCATCAGCTCGGTTCGGCGGCGGCGGATCTAGGGTTCGGTGGCTTCTCCTCGGATAACACAAGGAGACGAGTGCGTGCGTTGGGAGTTGGGAGATACGATGCTTGGACAAGCAGCGGTTTGTTTATTTTCCTCTTGTATTTACCTTTTGAGATGATGGGTGGTGGTGCCTATTGGCTGTTTTTTCTTTCGTTAGGGCAGGTCCGGAATTTATTTTATGAAAAATCTAGCTCGCTTTTATTACTCGACAGAAAGGGATATAGTGAATTCAGAAGCCACATCAAACGACCATATCTAACAAAGTAAAATTGCGAGCTAGATTATGAGCATGTGTATTCGATGCATGTCCATCATGTATGAAACGAACTTCGCTGAAATCTCTTTATCGTTGATGGGTCTCCATGAGGACAGAGAAATAACTGGACGGCTACCCTTGTTGATGGTATTATTCACATGCAGGCAATCTGATGAAATAAAGACAGAGTTGGAGTTGGAGGTCAACCGCTAGAGAGAGGGCTTCTCTACATGCCAAAGATTCAAGAGTGGCAGGATCAAATACTCCAGAACAAGCAAACACTGAAGAACCTTGATATATGCCATCATAACTACGACAGATAGTTGTGACCACTCCTCTATTATTGCTTCTCGAAACAGGTGCATCAACGTTAATCTTCATCATATGTTAGGGAGGGGGATCCATCTTGGAGGGGCCAATGGAGCATGTTGGACACTTACTGGGTGTTGAGTTCGTTCGTGTACGATCTCCAAATCAGCCAAAAAAACTTCCAGTAAAAGAGTAAACTGATAATGAACTCTGAAATATATTCTCATGAATAGCTTTGCCTCTCACTGCCCAGCTTGCCCATGGAGTTACTACAGTTTTGGTAAACCGACCATGTTAATGATTCAATGAGGAAAAAGATCCACTCTTTTGGGCATTGGCACACCACACAAGTTGATGGAAATGTGTTCAATGAGCTCTTTATCAAGCAGTGCCCAAAGACTCCTAGCCATTGGGCAGTTTAGAAACGAGTGGTGCCAGTTATCATTAGCGGCATGACAAAAGAAACATTGTGCCTCGTTAGCCGTATGACGGTGATGACAAATAGACCCTATGGGGATGGATTCATGAGCCAATCTCTAAAAAAAACGCGGATTTTACTTGGGATCTTTGTTCTCCACATATGGCACCATTTCTTCCGTTCACAAGTAGACAAAGATGAAGATTGCCTGCCCTCCAACCAATCTTCTCGATCCTTTTTAGTCACAGCCAAGAGCCTATAAGCAGAACGCACCATGAAGTTACCTGATTTCTCAAAATGCCTAGCCCATGAGTCCTCTTGATATGTCGTGCACAACTGTATGGACTTGATAATTTGAATATCCATTGGAAGAAAATATTGTTGCAGCAATGCGCCATTCCAACATCTCTGTCCTTGGTCAATAAGCTCAGACACCGACAAAGGAGGCTAAGGTGCCAAAGCAATAGTGGGGAGTAGTTTAGAATCCTGACTCCTGAGGTAGCCAATTGTCCTGCCAAACCCGAGTACTAGCACCATTGCCGATTCTTCTAATCATGCCAAGCTTTAGAGCATCACGTTCTTCAAGGATGGATCTCCGAACCTGGGAGGGCCAACCACCAAGATCAACACTCACAAGATCACGCTTCGGGAAATAAACCGATTTCAGGAGTCTGGCGCTAAGAGAGTTAGGATCCATGAGGATTCTCCAGGCTTGTTATGCAAGTAAGGTAATGCTGAACAACTCAATATCCCAAAGGCCGAGACCCCCAAGGTACTTTGCCATGCACATGATTTCCCATGCAACCTAGCATGGCTTCCACTGTATGTTTTTGTTGCCCCACCAAAATCCTCTTAATAGAGTTTCTATGCGCTGATAGAGGCCACGTGGTAGCTTGAAACAAGACATAGAAAAAGTTGGTATTGCTTGGGCCACAGATTCGATGAGAACTAGAAAATGCAAGTTATCAACCAGAGGGGGGTCGATGGGAGATTTTTATAAATTCGTCGAAGGTGGGGATTTTTTACGAGTAAGAGAGTGACGAAATACAAAACAGGATGAAAACTAAGTGGTCAAAGCGAAACTAGACAGGCATACACAATAGTGACAGATGAAGAACAAACAATCAAACATATACATGATGAACCGAAGAAATGAAAAGCATCAAGATGAAAGTCATTAGTTCAAAGTCTTCAGAGTGAGAGACACAAATTCCTCAAGTGCAGAAATACTGAAAGTAAGGGTTGAGGAATTTGAAACCAGGTTGGCACGGTGAAGACAATGGATTTGTTTGACCAGTTCCAATTGTTGTGTCAACTGTACGTCTGGTTAGGGAGGCTCGAGACTTAACTCGAAACACACTAAGTCTTCACCTTATTCCCCTTGAGCTAAGGTCACTCAGACCTCGCCCAATCACACATGGTAAGTGTTCAAGGTAGACTTCTGAAACCTTCACAAACTCGTTCTATGGTACTCCACAAATTCTTCTTGGATGCTCACAACATGACGCCTAATCGTCTAGAAGAATCACAGTCTTCAAAGGCAACAAGAGTCAGATCACACAGGTCAATCTCTTCAGTGATGCTCAATCACTTTGGCTTGGGGTGTTTGGTTTTTCCTCACTTAGGATTCTCTCAAGTTCTTCATGAAGGAATATGCCCTAGAGGCAATAATAAAGTTGTTATTTTATATTTCCTTATTCATGATGAAGGTTTATTATTCATGCTAGAATTGTATTAATCGGAAACCTAAATACATGTGTGAATACATAAACAAATACCATGTCCCTAGTAAGCCTCTACTAGACTAGCTCGTTGATCAAAGATGTTCGTGGTTTCCTAACCATAGACATGTGTTGTCATTTGATAACGGGATCACATCATTAGGAGAATGATGTGATGGACAAGACCCATGCGTTAGCTCAGCATAATGATCGTTCAGTTTATTGCTATTGCTTTCTTCATGTCAAATACATATCCTTCGACTATGAGATTATTCAACTTCCGAATACCGGAGGAATGCTTTATGTGCTATCAAACGTCACAACATAACTGGGTGATCATGAAGATGCTCTACAGATATCTCTTTAAAGGTGTCTGTTGAGTTGGCATAGATCAAGATTAGGATTTGTCACTCCGAGTATCGGAGAGGTATCTCTGGGCCATCTCGGTAATACACATCATAAGCTTGCAAGCAAATGACTAAGGAGTTAGTCACGAGGTGATGTATTACGGAACGAGTAAAGAGACTTGCCAATAATGAGATTGAACTAGGTATGAAGATACCGACGATCGAATCTCGGGCAAGTAACATACCGATGGACAAAGGGAATTACATATGTTGTCATAATGGTTCGACTGATAAAGATCTTCGTAGAATATGTAGGAACCAATATGGGCATCCAGGTTCCGCTATTGGTTATTGACCTGAGAGGTGTCTCGGTCATGTCTACATAGTTCTCGAACCCGTAGGGTCCGCATGCTTAACGTTTGATGACGATATAATATTATATGAGTTGTGTCATTTGGTGACCGAATGTTGTTCGGAGTCTCGGATGAGATCACGGACATGACGAGGAGTCTCAAAATGGTTGAGAGGTAAAGATTGATATATAGGACAATGGTATTTGGACACCGGAAGTGTTTCGGGTGGTACCGGGTACTTATCACGTCACCTGAAGGGGTTCCGGGCAGACCCGGTAGGCTTTTGGGCCTTATGGGCCAAAAGGGGAAGAGCGCACTAGCCCACAAGGGGCTGGTGCGTCCCTCTACCCCCTGCCCACGCACCAAAGGAGGGAGGGAATGAAAGGGGAGGCGCCCTAAGGCAGCCATCTCCCTTTCCTTTCCCCCTCGTGTCCAAATAAGGAAAGGGGGGCACAGGGCAAGGCAGCAGCCCTAGGGCTACCGCCAGGTCTATTGGGGCGCCCTAGGGGCTGACTCCTCCCCTCCCAATTATATATATGGGGAGGGGCGCCACACAAGGGAAACACATGGTCTTAGCCGTGTGCGGCGCCCCCCTCCACCGTTTATTCCCTCGGTCATATTTTCGTAGTGCTTAGGTGAAGCCCTGCAGAGATCACATCACCATCACCGTCACCATGCCATCGTGTTGTCGGAACTCATCCACTACCTCGCCATCTTGCTGGATCAAGAAGGCGCGGACGTCACTGAGCTGAACGTGTGCTGAACGCGGAGGTGCCGTACATTCGGTACTCGATCGGTTGGATCGCGAAGAAAGTTCGACTACATCAACCGCGTTGTAAAACGCTTCCGCTTACGGTCTACGAGGGTACTTAGACACCCTCTCCCCCTCTCGTTGCTATGCATCTCCATGGATAGATCTTGTGTGTGTGTAGAAATTTTTGTTTTCCATGCAACGTTCCCCAACAGTGGCATCCGAGCCAGGTCTATGCGTAGATGATATGCACGAGTAGAACACAAAGAATTGTAGGCGGTGACAGTCATACTGCTTACCACCAACATCTTATTTTGATTCGGCGGTATTGTGGGATGAAGCTTCCCGGACCAACCTTACATGTCCACGCACATGAGACCGGTTCCACCGACTGACATGCAACTAGTTTTGCATAAAGGTGGCTGGCGGGTGTCTGTTTCTCCTACTTTAGTTGAATCAAATTTGACTAAGGCCGGTCCTTGAAGAAGGTTAAAACAACAAACTTGATGAATCACCGTTGTGGTTTTGCCATAGGTAAGAACGGTTCTTGCTAGAATCTCGTAGTAGCCACGTAAAACTTGCAACAACAAAGTAGAGGACGTCTAACTTGTTTTTGCAGGGTATGTTGTGATAAGATATGGTCAAGACATGATGTGATATATGTTATTGTATGAGATGATCATGTTTTGTAATTTATCGGCAACCGGCAGGAGCCTTATGGTTGTCTCTTTATTGTATGAAATGCAAACACCATGTAATTGCTTTACTTTATCACTATGCATTAGCAATAGTTGTAGAAGCAATAGTTTGCGACACGACCACGACACAACGATGGAGATCAAGGTGGTGAGCCGGTGACGATGGAGATCATGATGATGCTTTGGTGATGGAGATCAAAAGCATGAGATGATGATTGCCATATCATGTCACATATTTTGATTGCATGTGATGTTTATCTTTTATGCATCTTATTTTGCTTAGAACGACGGTAGCATTATAAGATGATCCCTTCACTAAATTTCAAGATATAAGTGTTCTCCCTGAGTATGCGTCGTTGCGAGAGTTCATCGTTTCGAGACACCACGTGATGATCGGGTGTGATAGACTCTACGTTCACATACAAGGGGTGTAAGACAGTTTTGCACATGCAGAATACTTGGGTTAAACTTGACGAGCCTAGCATGTACAGACATGGTCTCGGAACACTGGAGACTGAAAGGTCGAACATGAGTCATATAGTATATATGATCAACGTAGAGATGTTCACCATTGATGACTACCCCATCTCACATGATGATCGGACATGGGTTAGTTGATTTGGATCACGTATCGGGATGTTTCTTTAAGTGGGAGTTCATTAGTAATTTGATTAATTGAACTTAAATTTATCATGAACATTGTCTTAATAGTTTTGCATATCTATGTTGTAGATCAATAGCTAGCGATATAGCTCCCCTATTTTTTGATATGTTCCTAGAGAAAGCTAAGTTGAAAGATGATAGTAGCAATGACGCGGACTGGGTCCATGATGTGAGGATTATCCTCATTGCTGCACAAAAGAATTATGTCCTTGATGCACCGCTAGGTGACAGACCTATTGCAAGAGCGGATGTCGATGTTATGAACGTTTGGCAAGCTCGATATGATGACTACTTAATAGTTTAGTGCGCCATGCTTTACGACTTAGAACCGGGACTTCAAAGACGTTTTGAACGCCATGGGACGTATGAGATGCTACAAGAGCTGAAATTGGTATTTCAGGCTCATGCCCGTGTTGAGAGGTAAGAGACCTCTGACAAATACTTTGCCCATAAGATGAAGGAGAATACCTCTGCAAGTGAGAATGTGCTCAGAATGTCTGGGTACTACAATCACTTGAATCAAGTGGGAGTTAATCTTCCAGATTAGATAGTGATTGACAAAATTCTCTAGTCACTGTCACCAAGCTACTAGAACTTCGTGATGAAATATAATATGCAAGGGATGACGAAAACGATTCCCGAACTCTTCGCAATGCTGAAATCGGCGAAGGTAGAAATCAAGAAAGAGCATCAAGTGTTGATGGTTAACAAGACCACTAGTTTCAAGAAAAAGGGCAAGGGGAAGAAAGGGAACTTCGAGAAGAATGGCAAGCAAGTTGCTGCTCCCATGAAGAAACCCAAAGCTGGACCCAAGCCTGAAACTGAGTGCTTCTGCTGCAAAGGAAATGGTCACTGGAAGTGGAACTGCCCCAAAATACTTGGCGGATAAGAAGGATGGCAAAGTGAACGAAGGTATATTTGATATACATGTTATTGATGTCTACCTTACTAGTATTCGTAGTAACCCCTGGGTATTTGATACCGATTCAGTTGCCTAGATTAGTAACTCAAAACAGGAGTTGCAGAATAAACAGAGACTAGTTAAGGGTGAGGTGACGATGTGTGTTGGAAGTGATTCCAAGGTTGATACGATTACCATCGCACACTCCCTCTACCTTTGGGATTAGTGTTGAACCTAAATAAATGTTATTTGGTGTTTGCGTTCTCAATGAATATGATTTGATCATGTTTATTGCAATAGGGTTATTCATTTAAGTCGGAGAATAATTGTTGTTCTTTTTACATGAATAAAACCTTCTATGGTCATACACCTAATGTAAATGGTTTATTGAATCTCGATCGTAGTTATAAACATATTCATGATATTGATGCCAAAAGATACAAAGTTGATCATGATAGTGCAACATACTTGTGGCACTGCCGTTTAGGTCATATTGGTGTAAAGCGCATGAAGAAACTACATGCGGATGGACTTTTGGAATCACTTGATTATGAATCATTTGATACTTGCGAACCATGCCTCATGGGCAAGATGACTAAAACTCCGTTCTCCGAAACAATGGAGCGAGCTAATGACTTATTGGAAATAATACATACTGATGTATGCGGTCCGACGAGTGTTGAAGCACGCGGCGGGTATCGTTATTTTCTAACCTTCATAGATGATTTGAGTAGATATGGGTATATCTACTTGATGAAACACAAGTCTGAAACATTTGAAAATAATTTCAGAGTGAAGTGCAGAATCATCGTAACAAGAAAATAAAGCTTCTACGATCTGATCTGGAGGCGAATATTTGAGTTACGAGTTTGGCCTTCATTTAAAACAATGTGGAATAGTTTCACAACTCACGCCACCTGGAACACCACAATGTAAATGTGTGTCCGAACGTCGTAACCATACTTTATTAGATATGGTGCAATCTATGATGTCTCTTACCGATTTACCAATATGATTTTGGGGTTATGCATTAGAGACAACTGCATTCAGGTTAAATAGGGCACCTTTTAAATCCATTGAGATGCCACCATATGAACTGTGGTTTGGCAAGAAACCTAAGCTGTCGTTTCTTAAAGTTTGGGCATGCGACCCTTATGTCAAAAGGCTTCCGCCTGATAAGCTCGAACCTAAATCAGAGAAGTGCGTCTTCATAGGATACCTGAAAGAAACTATTGGTTATACCTTCTACCACAGATCTGAAGGCAAGATCTTTGTTGCTAAGAATGGGTCCTTTCTAGAGAAGGAGTTTCTCTCGAAAGAAGTGAGTGGGAGGAAAGTAGAACTTGATGAGGTAGTTGCACCTTCTCTCGAATTGGAAAGTACTGAAGGAAATATGCCCTAGAGGCAATAATAAAGTTGTTGTTTATATTTCCTTATATCATGATAAATGTTTATTATTCATGCTAGAATTGTGTTAACCGGAAACTTGATACATGTGTGAATACATAGACAAAACAGAGTGTCCCTAGTATGCCTCTACTTGACTAGCTCGTTAATCAAAGATGGTTAAGTTTCCTAAACATAGATATGTGTTGTCATTTGATGAACGGGATCACATCATTAGAGAATGATGTGATGGACAAGACCCATCCGTTAGCTTAGCATTATGATCGTTTAGTTTTATTGCTATTGCTTTCTTCATGACTTATACATATTCCTCTGACTATGAGATTATGCAACTCACGAATACCATAGGAACACCTTGTGTGCTATCAAATGTCACAAAGTAACTAGGTGATTATAAAGATGCTCTACAGGTGTCTCCGAAGATGTTTGTTGGGTTGGCATAGATCAAGATTAGGATTTGTCACTCCTCGGAGAGGTATCTTTGGGCCCTCTCGGTAATGCACATCACTATAAGCCTTGCAAGCAGGGCCGGCCCTGAGGGGGGCAGGGGGGCGGCCGCCCCGGGTGAGGGAGTCCTGGACTAAGGGGTCCTCAGGCTTCCGGCCTGATAGCCATGGGCTGGATTGATGGGCCGTGAAGATACGGAGACCAAAGACTGCACCCGTGTCCGGATGGGACTCTCCTTGGCGTGGAAGGCAAGCTTGGCGACCGAATATGTAGATTCCTTTCTTTGTAACCGACCTTGTGTAAACCTAGATCTCCCTGGTGTCTATATAAACCGGAGGACTTAGTCCGGAAGGGGGATACTCATTATCATAGTCATATAGGCTAGACTTCTAGGGTTTAGCCATTACGATCTCGTGGTAGATCAACTCTTGTAATACTCATATTCATCAAGATCAATGAAGCAGGAAGTAGGGTATTACCTCCATAGAGAGGGCCCGAACCTGGGTAAACATCGTGTCCCCTGTCTCATGTTACCATCGACCTTAGACGCACAATTCGGGACCCCCTACTCGAGATCCGCCGGTTTTGACACCGACATTGGTGCTTTCATTGAAAATTCCACTGTGCCGTCGACGAAAGGTTCGATGGCACCTTCAATCGTCGATAGTGACGCTGTCGAAGGAGAAACCTTCCTCCCCGGACAGATCTTCGTGTTCGGCGGCTTCGCACTGCGGGCCAACTCGTTTGGCCACGTGGAGCAGATCGATAGCTACGCCCCTGGCCATCAGGTCAGATTTGGGAGCCTGAATTACGTTGCGGATATCCGTGGAGATTTGATCTTCACCGGATTCGAGGCCGCGGCGACCGCTCCTGGTCACCTTGACGAGCATGATCTAAATCTGTCGTCAGACCACATCCAGGAGATAGCTCCTGCGACCACTCCGGCCTTAGATCCAGAGCACACTGCGGCATCCAGGGATTGGAGGATCGACCCCACCACGGAGGCCACAAATTCCCCGGCGTTGGAGCCGCACACGGACTTAACCTCACACAATATCTATGTCACCGGAATTCCGGACTCGTCACCGGTTATAAGTTCCGAACCATGTGAGCCTGCGGACGCCGAACTTGATCATTTATCGATCTTTGAATTCAGCGCCGCAGACATCTTCCAACACTCGCCCTTGGGCGATGTGCTAAATTCGTTGAGAAATCTGTCCTTGGCGGGGGACTCACAGTCGAACTATGTCCGGTTCGAACTGGAGGCTAATGATGAAGGAGAATTTCGCTTCCCACCCACCACCCACTTCATAGCCACTGTCGAAGACTTAACCGACGCGCTTGACTATGACTCCGAAGACATCGACGGTATGGACGACGATGCCGGAGAGGAGGAGGCCCAAAACCCGTCGTTCACTAGATGATGGACGGCCACTTCTTCCTATGACGTATACATGGTAGATACGCCGAAGAATAATAGCGGCGATGACAAGGAAAACCCAACAAAGGTGGACCCTCCTAAAACACAACCAAAGTGCCGGCGTCGGCGGCGCCGCTCTAAATCTCGCCGCAGCAGGGACAACAACACTGGCATAGGAGACGACAACATTACGGATGGTGCCGAAGACACAGAAGAACCCGACGAACAAACTGCCGAACAAGACAAACGGGAATCAGGGCATGTCAGCCCTGACGAACAGGCCATAGAAGAAGACTCAGAGGACGGTAGTTACCATCCGCCCTCCGAGGAGGAGGCGAGCCTTGGCAACGAAGACTTCATCGTGCCTGAGGAGCCTCTGGAGAAGGAGTGCTTTAAGCTTCAGCTAATAGCCACTGCGAGGAGCCTGAAAAAGAAACAACTGCAGCTTCAAGCTGACCAAGATCTGCTCGTCGATAGATGGACTGATGTCCTGGCAGCCGAAGAATACGGCCTCAGACGCCCAACCAAGAGTTACCCAAAGCGAAGGCTGCTACCCTAGTTCGACGAAGAGGCACCGGAGCTCATACATCCCTCGCGTAACGCGGCCGATCGACTACCACGCGGTCGGGACAGTGCAGCGGATCGACCACCACGTGGTCGGGATAGAACGACAACTCAGGCCGAACATCAGCCTGCCCCACCGCCCCATAAAAATAGGAGACGGAAAAGCTCGGGGTCACACATACGACCTCCGGCAGACCCTGGACAGTAGAGCAGGGCATACACGATATATTTATGGACCGAGAGGACGTCCCTCGACACGTGATGATGGCTACCTATTCGGACGTGACAAACCTAGTCACACCCGAGCTGATAACCGCAGACAAGCTCCATCGGAGCTACAACACAATGCGGCCAGATACAGAGGCGCCGCACACCCTCTTTGCTTCACGGATGAAGTAATGGATCACGAATTCCCCGAAGGGTTCAAACCCGTGAATATTGAATCATACGACGGGACAACTGATCCCGCGGTATGGATCGAGGATTTTACCCTCCACATCCACATGGCCCGGGGAGATGACCTCCACGCTATCAAGTACCTCCCACTAAAGCTTAAAGGACCAGCTCATCACTGGTTAAACAGCCTGCCCGAAAATTCTATTGGCAGTTGGGAGGACTTGGAAGAGGCCTTCCTCGATAACTTCCAAGGTACATATGTCCGGCCACCAGACGCCGGTGACTTAAGCCACATAGTTCAACAGCCGGGGGAATCCGCCAGGAAGTTCTGGACTAGGTTCCTAACTAAAAAGAACCAGATCGTCGACTGTCCAGACGCCGAAGCCCTAGTGGCCTTTAAACACAGCATCCGCGACGAATGGATCGCCCGCCACCTCGGCCAAGAAAAGCCAAAATCTATGGTAGCCCTCACGGCACTCATGACCTGCTTTTGCGCGGGTGAGGATAGTTGGTTGGCTTGCACCAAAAACACAGCCAGTGAGGCAGGCCCCTCCGAGGCTAAGAACAACAACGGCAAGCTCTGACGTAACAGACACAAACGTCGAAGCAATGGTGATAATACCGACGACACTACAGTGAACGCCGGATTCAGTGGCTCCAAGTCCAACCAGCGGAAGAAACCATACAAGAGAAACAATCAGGGACCATCTAGCCTGGACCGCATACTCGATCGCCCGTGCCAGATACATGGCACCCTAGAAAAACCAGCCAATCATACCAACAGAGACTGTTGGGTTTTTAAACAGGCCGGCAAATTAAACGCCGATAGCAGGGAAAAGGGATCACAAAGCGAGGACGATGACGAGGAACCCCGGCAACCGAACATAGGGGGACAGAAGAAGTTTCCCCCTCAAGTCAAAACGGTGAACATGATATACGCTACACACATCCGCAAAAGGAAGCGCAAGCTCGCACTAAGGGACGTTTATGCGCCCCAAAATTCAACCCATGGTCATCATGCCCGATCACTTTTGATCGTCGGGATCATCCGACCAGTATCCGGCATGGCGGATCAGCCGCACTAGTCCTGGACCCAATCATTGATGGATTCCACCTAACACGAGTCCTCATGGACGGTGGTAGCAGCCTCAATCTGCTCTATCAAGACACAGTGCGCAAAATAGGCATTAATCCATCAAGGATCAAGCCAACGAAGACTACCTTCAAAGGAGTCGTACCAGGTGTAGAGGCCCACTGTACAGGCTCAATCACACTAGAGGTTGTCTTTGGATCCCCCGACAATTTCCGAAGTGAAGAGTTAATCTTCGACATCGTCCCATTCCGCAGTGGTTATCACGCACTGCTCGGACGGACGACATTCGCTCGATTCAATGCGGTGCCGCACTATGCTTATCTTAAGCTTAAGATGCCCAATCCACGTGGCGTCATAACGGTCAACGGAAACACGGAACGCTCCCTCCGTACAGAGGAGCACACCACCGCCCTAGCAGCAGAAATACAGAGCGGCCTTCTCAAGCAGATCCGTAATCCGGCTGCCGAGCCCTTGGACATCGTAAAGAGGGTCCGGACTATGCCGCACCAGGACAGCGTGGCTCATCAAGAGCTCGACTAGCAGTTCGGCCTCCGTCCTAGCCCCGACTAGGTAGTGGCATTCGTACCACACGTGCATAATTACGCACTAGAAATCCCATGGGCATCGACGGAGGCACAACTAGCTTGTGATCCACAGTTCGGCTCGACCGATCCCGGACACACAAATACTTTCACTATTTTCTTTTCCCTTCTCCAGGTTTCTTTTACATAGGCCTTCTTTGACGGCCTGATTACTGGTCCTGTCAAATATAACAGGATGGCAAGAAGCACATACGTATAGGGTAAGATGTAGAGGTCAATCCAACGACCACTCTACCTATTGTCAGGACCCACACGCAGCTCGCCTCTGTTCTTGGCATGTCAAATAGCTGGCTGCTTACCGTATTTATTTGTATCAATGCGCCTTAACGCACTAACCCAGTTATAATGGAAACAGTTCGTGGCCCAAGTTTTAGGGCCCCAGATATTACCCCTGCTTTCTTTCTGTTTTCCTTTAATAACTTATCTTCTAGCACCCGTACACTTTGGTACGTTTCATATTTGCCAGGGGCTCCCCGGCGCCCCACAATCCGGCAACAAAGTCCGAACACTTCTTATAGTATAGTTCGGCACCCCGAATTTAGCATTATATGCATTGGCTCCGAATCATGTCTTTGGTCAATAGTTGGGTTGCCCGGCTCCTGTGCTTGCTACCTTACGTTTCGCTATATCGGCTAAGGTAGTAAAGGGAGAACAACTGCGATTGTGCCCTGGTTTATCCAAAGGAGCACCTCAGTAGAGAAAGTCGAAAACTAACTGTCATGATGCAGCGAGAGCCGGTCAGCTGTTCGGAGGTTACAAATCGTTGGAGATTTCTCCCGCATTAGCGAAGGATCGGTACTTCCCGATCAGACGCTCATTAGCAATCTGGTTCGAACACTAGGGGTTGCGCCTATGTTTTATTGTAAAACTCCTATGGCTAAGTGAGGGCGTTTAAGCCGCATAGTCTGATTGCCTGGTTCATTGCGCTAAACAACTCCTTCAAGGACCATACAATTAGATCAAGATTGTTTAGATTCCATCCTGAACACCCCCGTACTACCTACGTGGGGGCAGAAGCCGATGACTGGCCAATCCTCAAATTCCATACAACACGACCGCACAGGAGGAAAAAATTAAAACATAACAAGCATTATATTACAAACCGACTTTGTTTTATCTTACAAGGCAACACGAAAGTATTCATTCGAAAATAATGTCCCGCCCACACTGCGTTGCCACAATGCGAGACCCTTCTAGGACATCCGCAAAATGGCGCTCGGGTGTGCGATGCTCCTTGCCCTCCAGCGGCCCCCTGGCCAGCTCGACGGCGTTCATCTTCGCCCACCACATCTTGCAACGGGTGAAGGCCATGCGCACACCTTCAATACAGGCCGATCGCTTGACGACGTCCAGCCGAGGACAAGCGTTCACCAGCTGCCTCACGAGTCCGAAGTAGCTGCCGGGCATAGCTTCGGCTGGCCATAGCCAGATTATCAAATCCCTCATGGCTAGTTCAGCAACCCTATGCAACTCCACCAGTTGTTTCAGCTGATCGGTGAGGGGCACAGGATGCTCTGGCACAAGATACTGCAACTAGAACAATTTCTCCGTGGAGCTCCCTTCCTCGGCTCGAAAGAACTCCACGGCGTCGGACACACTTTGTGGCAGATCAGCAAAAGCGCCTGGAGAACTCCGAATCCGGGTTAGCAAAAGATAATTCCTTTTCACACATTTGCTTTGCACACTGAATGCCTTACCCGCGGCGATCTTCCGGGCCTCCTGGATCTCTTGGAGGGCGCCCTGGGCCTCATTCCGGGCAGTCTCTCGTGCTCTGGCGAGCCTTGGCGAGTTTGGTCTCTCGAGCCAACACATCGCGCTCCAAGGTATCGCACTTCCTCACCGTGTCCGGGAGCTCCTGCTGGACCTCGCTGTCCCGGGCCTTGAGCTTCTTACGGGCAGCCTGCTCCTTGACAGCCTTCCCCTCGGCTTCACCCAGGGCCTTTTGCAGGGCCTCGACTTCGGTCGTCGCTCCTATATACATCTTGACACTTTAGTCAATGCATATCATTTTTACCATCTTTAATATAAAACGAGTTATCACATACCTTGTTTTTCTTGGAGCTGCCTCCTCACCAGACCGAGCTCGTTCTCGGCCTGCTCCAGTCTCTGCTTTAGTCCGGAGACTTCGGTAGTATGTGAGGCCACGGCCAATAGCGATGCCTGCGTATTCATTTCAGGCAAGTTTAGTTAGTTTCCTGCCCTCAGGAGTTGATCCTCTGTCCGGTTTTCCTTTCCGGACACTGGACAATGTCTCAGGGGCTACTGTTTATATCGGGATTTTCTCCTTTTGTGTCGCTTACCTCAAACCCTGTCAGTAGGCCGCTGCAGGCTTCAGTCAGTCCGCTCTTGGCGGAGTGAACCCTTTCAATCACCATGCCCATAAGAACACGGTGCTCGTCCACAATGGAAGCGCCTCGCAGCGCTTCCAGCAAATTATCTGGTGCCCCTGGTTGGACAGGGGTCACCGGTGGAATAGGCATACCCCCCTCTTTCGAAGGAGGCTGCGTGCCGGATCCCGGAGCCGTATCGATCTCCGGAATCGAGTCCGGTTGAGGGCCGAACTGAGTACGGCCCTCATCCCCAGTCTCCATGGGGGTTGGCTCCCCCTGGTGTTCGGCGATGGGGGCTTCACCTTCTGGTGCCCCTCCCCGGCTCGGTAAGGTCCGCTGGGAGAGCACCTCGTCGTCTCCCTTGGCCTTGGGAGAGTATGCGGCCAGCGGTGTCTCGCTGGCCATCTCCTTCGTGTCCAACGAATCCTCCGACGAGGGTCGCTGGGAGCTGTTGTGGGACGGACTGTAATAGCATGATTGATCATGTCAACATGACAAGGAGGAAAGTTCAGATCTATGGGCATGTACGAGTCTTAGCACTTACGATGCAGCCTGAGTCTTAGAGAGGGGACGTCGCTCCGGACTGGTGTCGGCGTCCCATGCGGAGCTGTTCGCAAGCTGGCTTTTCCCCTTCTTGGGTGCCTCCGTCTCCAGAATTGTGGGGGCCGCCCTCTTCTTCCTTCCCTCATCAGGAGGAGGGTTGTTCTCCTCCTCCTCCTCCTCCTCATCGTCGTCATCTTCGGCGGCGGAGGAGCGGGTCTTGTCTTCGGACGTCGCGTCCGAAGCGCCCTTGCAACGGGGGCCACTTCGGACCCCTTTGGCCTTCTTCTCCGGCGCCTTATAGGGCGCCGGCACCAACATCTTTGCTAAACGCGGGATGACTGGCTCTTCAGGCAGCGGAGCTGGACATTGGATTCGCTTCGCCCTGTCCATCCAGTCCTAGAGAAAGAACAACGATAAAAGCTCAGACATCACCCTTGAAACAAGCAAGTAGGGGATGCGTTAAAAATAACATACCTCGCTGGCGAGGTGGTTAATGTCGTGCCCGTGGTCCGAATCTGTGGCCGGCGGCTTCTCGTTGCCCTTAAAGAGCAACTTCCAGGCGCCTTCGTGAGTGGTTTCGAAGAGCCTCTTCGGGGTATGGTCCTTCTTCGGGTTGAACTTCCATAGAGGGCGGCTTCGGCTTTGGCACGGGAGAATCCGGCGAACTAGCATCACCTGGATTACATCGACAAGTTTGACATCCTTGTCCACCATGCTCTGAACGCGCGTCTGCAGCGCTATCAGCTCGTCTGGCGAACACCGGTTCGGGCTCTTCTTGACCCAGGAGGTGATCCGCATAGGGGCGCCGGGGTTGAATTCGGGAGCCGCGACCCAGTTGGTGCCGTGGGGTTCCGTAATGTAGAACCGTTGTTTCTGCCATTCCTTGACAGTCTCCACGAAAGTGCCTTTCGGCCAGGGGATGTTGGACAACTTACTCACCATGTCTCCTCCACACTCCGCGTGCTAGCCATCCACCACCTTCGGCTTCACGTTGAAGATCTTGAGCCACAACCCAAAGTGGGGTTGGATACGGAGGAAGGCCTTGCACACGACAATAAACGCCGAGATGTTGAGGAAGGAGTTCGGGGATAGATCATGAAAGTCTATCCCGTAGTAGTACATCAGCCCACGGACGAAGGGGTGGAGTGGAAACCCTAGTCCACGGAAGAAATGAGGGATGAATACCACCCTCTCATTGGGCTTCGGCGTAGGGACGACTTGTCCCTCGGCCGACAGACGATGGGCGATTTCCTTCGCCAAATACCCGGCCGCCCGAAGCTCAGTAATGTCTTCCTCCTTGATGGAGGAGACCATCCATTTGCCTTGGCCTCCGGATCCGGACATGGTTGAGTGCTAGCTTAAGTGGGAAGAATAGGAGAACTTGGGCGCTGGAGCTCAAGGGTGGAAGAGCGAAGGCGTGGGAGAAGAGGGGGAATCCTTATCCCCTTATAAAGGCAGTAAATATCGAATGCCTCCCCATTCGCCCTAAAGCTCACCTATTCCCAAGGGCTGTGTAAACGACACGGTTGGGTTACCCATACCCGTATTGATGAGAATCCTGCAATAAGGGGACACGAGCTCTGCTTCGACAGGACATGCCAATGGCAACCGCGTCTTGAAACATGGAGCGGCAGACTTAAAACGGTTCAAAATTATGACCGGGCAGACGTGATGTCATGTTATAAAAAGTTGTCAGCGGATCGGACTCATGGAATATTATATTCTCTCTATAGTTGTGTGCGGTGTGTGTCATAGGGCCGGATACAATCATCGCGTCCGGAGACTATCTTGGAGTTCAGAAAGAAGGGAACCCGCCTTGCAATGCCGAAGACAAATCTGCACGCCGGACTCCTCGTCATTGAAGCCAGGTTCAGGGGCTACTGAGGGAGTCCTGGACTAAGGGGTCCTCGGGCGTCCGGCCTGATAGCCATGGGCCGGACTGATGGGCCGTGAAGATACGGAGACCGAAGACTGCACCCATGTCCGGATGGGACTCTCCTTGGCGTGGAAGGCAAGCTTGGCGACCGAATATATAGATTCCTTTCTTTGTAACCGACCTTGTGTAAACCTAGATCTCCCCGGTGTCTATATAAACCGGAGGACTTAGTCCGGAAGGGGGATATTCATTATCATAGTCATACAGGCTAGACTTCTATGGTTTAGCCATTACGATCTCGTGGTAGATCAACTCTTGTAATACTCATATTCATCAAGATCAATCAAGCAGGAAGTAGGGTATTACCTCCATAGAGAGGGCCCGAACCTGAGTAAACATCGTGTCCCCTGTCTCCTGTTACCATCGACCTTAGACGCACAGTTCGGGACCCCCTACCCGAGATCCGCCGGTTTTCACACCGACACTGGCCCCCCAAAATCGAGGGGCCCCGCCAGTATGCATGTAGTCTGTGGCCCAAATTTTTCTAATGGATGGACGGTTGGGCCTCATGCAGCACGCTGGAACGTACGCACGCAGCGAGGCAGGAGGCAGCGATCAATTCCTTCGTAAGTTGAGTACATGCACGCGAAAATATAGGAACTGATTGAGCTCCCTTTGATTCCCTTCCTATTCCATCATGCACGCATTCACGCATCAGTTCCCAATTTCACATCTGGGGCCGCCGAGGCTTCGTCTCTTTGCTCGGTGCTCCTTTTCCCTTTTCTCTGAATCGAATATACCTCCCTAGTTCAGATCGTTAACCGATTTCAATTCTCCGGCGCCGTCGCAACACCGCTTTGCTCTCCGTCCATAAACGATTCAACCATCCGAGGTATATCTTATATTATTGTTGGGGTTCCTAGTATTCTATAGATGAATGCCCGGCACATAGGCACTGTTCTACAATTGTCAATTCTTGCAAATTTTTATTTATTTTCAGCGTTGTCAATCACAGCTCGGAAATATTCATAACTTTTTTCAAGACAAATAATGGTGCTTCAACTACTTCATCATTGAACCTAAGGATAAAAGTGATGCAAAAACATTTTTTTGATGCACTTGGTCACTTGAGTTCTTAGTGGGTATGATAATTTGGCATGGTATTGTATTTGCTGTAAATAAAGTGAGCAATCTGTTGCAATCGTCAGCCATGTGCTTTGACTCTGCTTTGAATCAAATTCAAGGTTTTCTTCTAGTTTAATCATTGCTAAAGGTATTGCAACTGAAATGGGTGTAGAGCCATTGTTTCGAGTAACACGTTGTGCTATGTGGAAAAAACAGTTTGACGAAAGTGATTATCAAGGAAAAAATTCTAGAAACTGAGAATACTTTCCAAGTTAATTATTTTTTTTGTTTTGGTTGATATAGCAATCACTTCTTTGAAAGATAGATTTACTGAACAGACAATATTTAAAGATATATTTATTTTTTATTGGTCTCGAGCACCCTGAAGTCACTGAATCATACTGAACCTGAGAAATTGAAGATCATGAGATTCACTTTGCCGAGCATGTCA
This sequence comes from Aegilops tauschii subsp. strangulata, assembly GCF_002575655.3. Lineage (NCBI taxonomy): Eukaryota > Viridiplantae > Streptophyta > Magnoliopsida > Poales > Poaceae > Aegilops > Aegilops tauschii. Next base: position 10,553,164 of record NC_053039.3, read on the forward strand.
TCTATGGAGATTTTCGAGCATGTAAGAGAAGTTGATGGTCACCCTAATATCTCAACTGTTTTTATCACACCTTATTTATTGTGCCTGAAGCTTTTCAAAGTTGAAATTACTGGAGAACTATCTGAGGTCAACAATGACTCAAGTGAGGTTAAATTTTTTAGCAACATTATGCATCGAGAAGAAATTATTGGATTATATTGACGTCGACCTCAGTGACTTTGCATCGAGGAATGTTAGAAGAAAATTTTAAGGTAATATGCATAAATTATTTGGTATACATACTGATTTGGAATGCATTTAATGAAGTGTATTTGATAATATTTCAAAAACATATGTATATTCATTTTCATTGTTATGATGTCTATATTAAAGGCCCCAAGTATAAGTCTTGCCCCGGGCCCCCAAAATGTCAGGACCGGCCCTGCTTGCAAGCAATCTGACTAATGAGTTAGTTGCAGGATGATGCATTACGGAACGAGTAAAGAGACTTGCCGGTAACGAGATTGAACTAGGAATGATGATACCGACGATCGAATCTCGGGCCAGTAACATACCAATGACAACGTGAATGACGTATGTTGTTATGCGGTTTGACCGATAAAGATCTTCATAGAATATGTAGGAACCAATATGAGCATCCAGGTTCTGCTATTGGTTATTGACCGGAGATGTGTCTCGGTCATGTCTACATAGTTCTCGAACCCGTAGAGTCCGCACGCTTAACATTCTATGATGATTTGTATTATGAGTTGTGTGTTTTGGTGAACGAATTTGTTAGTAGTCCGGATGAGATCACGGACATGACGAGGAGTCTCGAAATAGTCGAGAGGTAAAGATTGATATATTAGAAGGTAGTATTCAGACACCAGAAGGGTTCCGGAGTGTATTGGGTACATACCGGAGTACCGGAGGGGTTACCGGAACACCCCGTGGAAAGATATGGGCCATATGTGCCATAGGAGGGAGGCTAACCAGCCCACAAGGTGCTGGCACGCCCCCCACAAGGGAGGCTAACCAGCCCACAAGGGGCTGGCACGCCCCCCACAAGGGAGGACGAATTGGATTAGGTAAGGGGGCGAAGCCCCCCTTTCCTTCACCTACCCCTCTCCTTCCCCCTTTCCCCCTCCGGAAGAAGGAAAAAAAGGGGGGGGGGCGAATCCTACTAGGACTGGAGTCATAGTAGCACTCCCCTCTCCCTGGCGCGCTCCTAGTGGCCGGACTCCTCCCCTCCTCCTTTATATACGAGGGCAGGGGGGCACCCCAAAGCACAACAGTTGTTTCTTAGCTGTGTGCGGTGCCCCCCTCCACAGTTTACCACCTCGGTCATATTGTCGTAGTGCTTAGGCAAAGCTCTGCGCGGATCACATCACCAACACCGTCGTCACTCCGTTGTGCTGACGGAACTCTCCCTCGACCCTCTACTGGATCAAGAGCTCGAGGGACGTCATCATGCTGAACGTGTGCTGAACACGGAGGTGCCGTACGTTCGAAACTTGGATCGGTTGGATCGTGAAGACGTTCGACTACATCAACCGCGTTACTAAACGCTTCTGCTTTCGGTCTACGATGGTATGTGGACACACTCTTCCCTTCTCGTTGCTATGCATCTCCTAGATAGATCTTGCATGATCATAGGAATATTTTTGAAATTGCATGCTACGTTCCCCAACAGTGGCATCCGAGCCAGGTCTATGCGTAGATGTTATATGCACGAGTAAAACACAAAGAGTTGTGGGCAATAATAGTCATACTGCTTACCACCAACGTCTTACTTTGATATGGCGGTATTGTTGGATGTAGCGGCCCGGACCGACACTACATGACCGCGTTCATGAGACTGGTTCTATGGATGTGCTTCGCACACAGGTGGCTGGCGGGTGTCTGTTTCTCCAACTTTAGTTGAATCGAGTTTGACTATGGCCGGTCCTTGTTGAAGGTTAAAACAGCACACTTGACAAAAAATCGTTGTGGTTTTGATGCGTAGGTAAGAACGGTTCTTGATAGAAGCCCGTAGCAGCCACGTAAAACTTGCAACAACAAAGTAGAGGACGTCTAACTGGTTTTTGCCGGGCATGTTGTGATGTGATATGGTCAAGACAAGATGAGATATAAATTGTAGTATGAGATGATCATGTTTTGTATAAGTTATCGGCAACTGTAGGAGCCTTATGGTTATCGCTTTATTGTATGAAATGCAATCGCCATGTAATTGCTTTACTTTATCACTAAGCGGTAGCGATAGTCATAGAAGCAATAGTTGGCGAGACGACAACGATGCTACGATGGAGATCAAGGTGTCAAGCCGGTGACGATGGATATCACGATGGTGCTTTGGAGATGGAGATCAAAGGCACAAGATGATGACGGCCATATCATGTCACATATTTTGATTGCATGTGATGTTTATCTTTTATGCATCTTATTTTGCTTAGTACGGTGGTAGCATTATAAGATGATCCCTCACTAAATTTCAAGGTAGAAGTGTTCTCCCTGAGTATGCACCGTTGCGACAGTTCATCGTGCCGAGACACCACGTGATGATCGGGTGTGATAAGCTCTACGTTCACATACAACGGGTGCAAGCCAGTTTTGCACATGCAGAATACTCGGGTTAAACTTGACGAGCCTAGCATATGCAGATATGGTCTCGGAGCACTGAGATCGAAAGATCAAACATGAATCATATAGTAGATATGATCAACATAGAGATGTTCACCATTGAAAACTACTCCATCTCATGTGATGATCGGACATGGTTTAGTTATGGATCACGTGATCATTTTGATGACTAGAGGGATGTCTATCTAAGTGGGAGTTCTTAAGTAATACGATTAATTGAACTTTAATTTATCATGAACTTAGTCCTTATAGTATTTGCATATCTATGTTGTAGATCAATAGCTCGCGTATAGCTTCCCTGTTTTATTTTTTGTATATTCCTAGAGAAAAATAAGTTGAAAGATGATAGTAGCAATGATGCGGACTGGGTCCGTGATCTAAGGATTATCCTCATTGCTGCACAGAAGAATTATGTCCTTGATGCACCGCTAGGTGACGGACCTCTTGCAGGAGCATATGCAGACGTTATGAATGTTTGGCAAGCTTGGTATGTTGACTACTTGATAGTTTAGTGCGCCATGCTTTACGGCTTACAATCGGGACTTCAAAAATGTTTTGAACACCATGGAGCATATGAGATGTTCCAAGAGCTGAAAATGATATTTCAAACTAATGTCCATATTAAGAGGTATGAGACCTCTGATAAGTACTTTGCCTACAAGATGGAGGAGAATAGCTCAGCTAGCGAGCATGTGCTTAGAATGTCTGAGTACTACAATCACTTGAATCAAGTGGGAGTTAATCTTCCAGATAAGATAACGATTGGCAGAGTTCTCTAGTCACTATCACCAAGTTACTAGAACTTAGTGATGAACTATAATATGCAAGGGATAATGGAAACGATTCCCAAGCTCTTCGCGATGCTGAAATTGGCGAAGGCAAAAATCAAGAAAAAGCATCAAGTGTTGATGGTTGACAAGACCACTAGTTTCAAGTAAAAGGGCAAGGGAAAGAAAGGTAACTTCAAGAAGAATGGCAAGCAAGTTGCCACTCCCGTGAAGAAGCCCAAAGCTAGACCTAAGCCTGAAACTGAGTGCTTCTACTGCAAAGGGAATGATCACTGGAAGCGGAACTACCCCTAATACTTGACAGATATGAAGGATGGAAAAATGAACAAAATTATATTTGATATACATGTTATTGATGTGTACTTTACTAGTTTTCATAGTAACCCCAGGGTATTTGATACCGGTTCAGTTGCTAAGATTAGTAACTCGAAACAGGAGTTGCAAAATGAACAGAAACTAGTTAAGGGCAAGGTGACGATGTGTGTTGGAAATGATTCCAAGGATGATAAGATCACCATCACACACTCCTTTTATCTTCGGGATTAGTGTTGGACCTAAAATAAATGTTATTTGGTGTTTGCATTGAGAATGAATATGATTGGATCATGTTTATTGCAATACGGTTATTCATTTAAGTCAAAGAATAATTGTTGTTCTGTTTACATGAATAAAACCTTCTATGGTCATACACCCAATGTAAATGTTTTATTGAATCTCGATCGTAGTGATACAAATATTCATAATATTGAAGCCAAAAGATGCAAAGTTAATAATGATAGTGCAACTTATTTTTGGCACTTAGGTCATATTGGTCTAAAGCGCATGAAGAAACTCCATGTGGATGGACTTTTAGAATGACTTGATTATGGATCATTTGATGCTTGCGAACCATGCCTCATAGGCAAGATGACTAAAACTCCGTTCTCCGGAACAATGGAGCAAGCAACTAACTTATTGGAAATAATACATACCGATATATGCAGTCCGATGGGTGTTGAGGCTCGCGGCGAGTATCGTTATTTTCTTACCTTCACAGATGATTTGAGTAGATATGGGTATATCTACTTGATGAAACACAAGTATGAAACATTTGAAAAGTTCAAAGAATTTCAGAGTGAAGTGGAGAATCATCGTAACAAGAAAATAAAGTTTCTACGATCTGATCGCGGAGGCGAATATTTGAGTTATGAGTTTGGCCTTCATTTAAAACAATATGGAATAGTTTCACAACTCACGCCACCTGGAACACCACAGCGTAATGGTGTGTCCGAACTTCGTAACCGTCCTTTATTAGATATGGTGCGATCTATGATGTGTCTTACCGATTTACCACTATCATTTTGGGGTTATGCATTAGAGACAGCTACATTCACGTTAAATAGGGCACCATCTAAATCCGTTGAGATGACACCATATGAACTGTGGTTTGGCAAGAAACCTAAGCTGTCGTTTCTTAAAGTTTGGGGTTGCGATGCTTATGTGAAAAAGCTTCAGCCTGATAAGCTCGAACCCAAATTGGAGAAGTGCGTCTTCATAGGATGCCCAAAAGAAACTGTTGGGTACACCTTCTATCACAGATCCGAAGGCAAGATCTTTATTGCTAAGAATGGATCCTTTCTAGAGAAGGAGTTTCTTTGAAAGAAGTGAGTGGGAGGAAAGTAGAACTTGATGAGGTAATTGTACCTTCTACCAAATAGGAAAGTAGTTCATCACAGAAATCAGTTCCAGTGATGCCTACACCAACTAGTGAGGAAGTTAATGATGATGACCATGAAACTTCAGATCAAGTTACTACCGAATGTAACACCCCGGATGTAACTTTCCATATTTGTAACTCCAACTCTTGCCATTTTCGGCTATGTGTTACTCCCTCCATTCTAAAATATAGTGCGCCCGCGCTTCCCGAGGTCGAACTTTGACCATAAATTTAACGAACGAGACCGACTGCGGCGGGTGAAAAAATTATATAATTAAAAACTTCTTTCGAATACGAATTCACTGATATAATTTTTGCTCCCGCCGCAATCGGTCTTGGTAGTTAAATTTATGGTCAAAGTTGAAGCACGGAGATAGAGGAAGCACTACATTGTGGAATGGAGGGAGTATGATTTTTCCCTTCGTGGTCGGGTTTTGTCTTTCGTTTTGCTTTTTGTTCATGTCATGCATCTCATATCATGTCATCATGTGCATTGCATTTGCATACGTGTTCGTCTCTTGCATCCGAGCATTTTCCCCGTTGTCCGTTTTGCAATCCGGCACTCCCACCTCCTCCGGCGCACTCCTCTTGTTTCTTTTCATGAGCGGGTGTTGAACGTTCTCGGAATGGACCGAGTCTTGTGAAGTGGCCATGTTATACCACCGGGAGACCACCGGTCATGTTTCGTTCCATTCGGAGGTCGTTTGGTACTCCAACGGTTAACCGGGTAACCGGAGATGTCCTTTTGTGTGTTGCAGCAAAACCCCTCTCTAAACAGCCCAAAACCCACCAAACTCTCTTCCATGCTCTAGGTCGTTCGATCATGATCGTGTGGGCGAAAACCGCACTCCGTTTGGAGTCTCCTAGCTCCCTCTACCTATAAATAAGTGCCTCTCCCGAAATCCTCCCGCAGTCCAAAACCCTAAAAAAAATCCCCGCCGCCACCGGACGTGTCCAGTCGCCGCCGGACAGTCGCCGCCGCCGCCCGGCCAACCGCGCAGCGCCACGTGGCGTTCCCCGCCGGCTCCCGCGCCGCGGCCCGCCAGGCCCGTGGCCGACCCCCGTACGCCGCCCCGCGGCCCGCGAGCGCCTTCCCGCCGCCCGACACCTCCTCCCTCCACGGCCGCCGCCGCCGCGCGCCTCGCCTCCACCTGCCGCCGCCTCCGCCGCCGCCTCGCCGCCCCACGTCGCCGGTGCCGTCCTCCGCGCCCCTTCTCCTCCTTCCTCTCCCTCTTGTCTCTCTCTCTCTCAGATCTCTCTCCCTCTCTGAAGTGCACCGGCCGCCGCCTCACCTCCTATCTCCGGCGAGCATGAACTCCGGCAACTCCGGCGAGCTCCCTCGAGCCCGAGCCCCGATCTGGATCCAGAGAACGTGCGTTGACTTTTTCTCCCCTCTCCTGATTTTCCAAAGTCCTATGCATTTTACAGTATATGCCCATGTTCATCACATCATAACTCTCTGCATATAGCTCCGTTTCGCGCGTGTAATATATGAAAATGTTCGTCTCGAGATTCTCTACATTTTATTCCATTGCACCATGTTCATTTGAGTCCATCTTGATGCCCAAATCTCTGGTGCAAGAGTGCTAGTTGCTGTTGTCTGCTGTTACTTATCAGAACTTGAGGATTTGTTATTTTTGTTGCATTTAATCTGTGCATCTTATGAGTATGAGCTCTACATGTGTTTTGTTGTATGCCATGCCATATTTACAGAGGTGTATGCCATGTATTTTTGTGATCTCTGTGGTGACGAGCACAAGCATGCAAACTAGGCTCCGTAATGTTTCTGATTTCAGAGACTAGTTTTTCCAAGTCTGTGTCTGCTGTTATTTTGTTGCTATGTATCCATGAGGTTACAGAGAGATCCATGCTTATTTTGGAGATGTTAAATAAGGATGTTTTGTAGATATTGTTGTAGTTGATCCATTCCTGCCCTTGTTTGCAATTATGGAGTGCCATATCATGACTCAATCTTGCTCTACTTTTGCTATAAAATATTTCTGACAGATTCTTAACATGATATTCAATTTTTCCAAGCTTGTTGTAGTTGTTTCATTCTTGCTATGTTTTTGCTCTTGCCATGTATAGCTTCATAAACATGCCATATTGCAGTAGGTATGCTCTTTTTGTCATGCATTGCTTTGTGGTGAGTGCATCAAGCTCACCAAGATGCCTTCATATTATTGTTTCTGCCATGCTCTGTTTTCTGCTAAGTCTGAAACGTGTTAACGGAACTTTCTATGTTTACATGGTTGCCATCATATCTTCTGGTCCTTTTTGGCTTATGGTCAGTAAGGGACTTTTGTCACATGCATTTAGTAGAATACTGCCATGCCTTGTTTTGCCCTGTTAAGTTCCTGTAGTATGTTGATTTCGTGCTCTGAACATTGCTACCTGATGCTGTTTCAGCCATGTCCAGTAATTTCACTAAGGCTGTGAACCTGTTATCTTTTGCACTTTTGTCATGCTTGTTTGAACCTGCTGTGGTGTGATCTAGCCGTAGCTCAGTGTTCATCTTTTGTCAAGCATCTCCTGTAGATTACTGCCATATGCTTTGTTGCTATGTTGGAGTGCTGTAGCATTGTTACTTGTTGCATTCTAAGTGCTATCATGCTGTTAATCACAGATTCGTGTCATTCTTGTTTTGCTTGCCATTTGCAAACCGTGCATCCGTTTCCGGTGATTTTTATATCGATTTCGACCGAAATCATCTCATCTTTCAGTGGCATGCTTGGTTTGCCAAGTTACTGCCTTGTTCCTCATTTTTCTACCGGAGCACGCATATGCATCGCATACCACATCTTGCATATCATACATGTTTTGCATCATGTTGCTTGTGCATTTCTCGTGATTGATTGTGGTTCCATTGCTTGTGTTCTTGTCTTGGGTAGAGCCGGGAGACGAGTTCGTGAATGAGGAACCTGTTGAGTACGCTTACGAGGATCAAGCTTTCGACAACTCTGAGAACCTTGCAGGCAAGATGACCACACCCTCGAAATCACTTCTATCTTTGCTTTGCTAGTTGTTCGTTCTATTGCCATGCTGCACTGCCTACCACTTGCTATATCATGCCTCCCATATTGCCATGTCCGCCCCTAACCATCCTTTCCTAGCAAACCGTTGTTTGGCTAAGTTACCGCTTTTGCTCAGCCCTTCTTATAGCGTTGCTAGTTGCAGGTGAAGTTGAAGCTGGTTCCATGTTGGAACATGGATATGTTGGGATATCACAATATCTCTTATTTAATTAATGCATCTATATATATTTGGTAAAGGGTGGAAGGCTCGGCCTTATGCCTGGTATTTTGTTCCACTCTTGCCGCCCTAGTTTCCGTCATACCGGGATTATGTTCCTTGAGTTTGCGTTCCTTACGCGGTTGGGTGATTTATGGGACCCCCTTGACAGTTCGCCTTGAATAAAACTCCTCCAGCAAGTCCCAACCTTGGTTTTACCATTTTTCCACCTAAGCCTTTTCCCCCGGGTTTTCGCGAGCCCGAGGGTCATCTTTATTTAAACCCCCGGGCCAGTGCTCCTCTGAGTATTGGTCCAACCTGTCAGTCACCGATGGCCACCAGGGGCAACTCTGGGCTCGCCTATCGGAAGCTTGGACAATCCGGTGTGCCCTGAGAACGAGATATGTGCAGCTCCTATCGGGATTTGTTGGCACATTCGGGTGGCTTTGCTGGTCTTGTTTTACCATTGTCGAAATGTCTTGTAAACCGGGATTCCAAGACTGATCGGGTCTTTCCGGGAGAAGTTTTATCCTTCGTTGACCGTGAGAGCTTATGATGGGCTAAGTTGGGACACCCCTGCAGGGTATTATCTTTCGAAAGCCGTGCCCGCGGTTATGAGGCAGATGGGAATTTGTTAATGTCCTGTTGTAAAGAACTTGTCACTTGACTTAATTAAAATACATCAACTGCGTGTGTAGCCGTGATGGTCTCTTCTCGGCGGAGTCCGGGAAGTGAACACGGTTAGAGTTATGCTTGAACGTAAGTAGGAGTTCAGGATCACTTCTTGGTCATTACTAGATGACGACCGTTTTGTTGCTTCTCTTCTCGCTCTCTTTTGCGTATGTTAGCCACCATATATGCTTAGTGCCTGCTGCAACTCCACCTCATTACACCATCCTTTCCTATAAGCTTAAATAGTCTTGATCTCGCGGGTGTGAGATTGCTGAGTCCTCGTGACGCATAGATTTTACCAAAACAGTTGCAGGTGCCGACGATGCCAGTGCAGATGATGAGATCGACCTCAAGTGGGAGTTCGATGAGGAACGTGGTCGTTACTATGTGTCTTTTCCCGATGATCAGTAGTGGAGCCCAGTTGGGACGATCGGGGATCTAGCATTTGGGGTTATCTTATTTTCATTTGGATTTGACCGTAGCCGGTCTATATGTGTGTATTTTTGGATGATGTATGAATTATATTTATGTATTGTGTGAAGTGGCGATTGTAAGCCAACTCTCGTTATCCCATTCTTGTTCATTACATGGGATTGTGTGAAGATGACCCTTCTTGCGACAAAACCACAATGCGGTTATGCCTCTAAGTCGTGCCTCGACACGTGGGAGATATAGCCGCATCGTGGGCGTTACACCGAACCTCGTAGGTCAACCAGAGTACGTTCCGCACCAGAGTGGTACGGTAATCCTATTCTGGAAGACATGTTACTAGACCATGACGAACCTACATGCTGATGGGCTTTTGGAATCACTTGATGCTTGCGAACCATGCCTCATGGGCAAGATGACTAAGACTCCGTTCTTCGGAACAATGGAGCGAGCAACAGACTTGTTGGAAATAATACATACTGATGTATGCGGTCCGATGAGTGTTGATGCTCGCGGCGGTATCGTTATTTTCTGACCTTCACAGATGATTTGAGAAGATATGGGTATATCTACTTGATGAAACATAAGTCTGAAACATTTGAAAAGTTCAAAGAATTTCAGAGTGAAGTGGAAAATCATCGTAACAAGAAAATAAAGTTTCTACGATCCGATCATGGAGGAGAATATTTGAGTTACGAGTTTGGTCTTCGTTTGAAACAATGCGGAATAGTTTCGCAACTCACGCCACCCGGAACACCACAGCGTAATAGTGTGTCTGAACGACGTAATCGTACTTTATTAGATATGGTGCGATCTATGATGTCTCTTACTGATTTACCGCTACCGTTTTGGGGTTATGCTTTAGAGACGGCTGCATTCACGTTAAATAGGGCACCATCTAAATCCGTTGAGATGACACCATATGAACTGTGGTTTGGCAAGAAACCCAAGTTTTCGTTTCCTAAAGTTTGGGGCTGCGATGCTTATGTGAAAAAGCTTCAACCTGATAAGCTCGAACCCAAATCGGAGAAATGTGTCTTCATAGGATACCCAAAGGAGACTGTTGGGTACACCTTCTATCACAGTCCGAAGGCAAGATATTCATTTCTAAGAATGGATCCTTTCTAGAGAAGGAGTTTCTCTCGAAACAAGTGAGTGGGAGGAAAGTAGAACTTGATGAGGTAACTGTACCTGCTCCCTTATTGGAAAGTAGTTCATCACAGAAATCAGCTCCAGTGATTCCTACACCAGTATGTGAGGAAGCTAATGATGATGATCATGAAACTTCTGATCAAGTTACTAGTGAACCTCGTAGGTCAAATAGAGTAAGATCCGCACCAGAGTGGTACGGTAATCCTGTTCTGGAGGTCATGTTACTTGACCATGACCAACCTACGAACTATGAGGAAGCGATGATGAGCCCAGATTCCGCGAAATGGCTTGAGGCCATGACATCTATGATAGGATCCATGTATGAGAACAAAGTGTGGACTTTGGTTGAGTTGCCCGATGATCGGCAAGCCATAGAAAATAAATGGATCTTCAAGAAGAAGATAGACGCTGACGGTAGTTACTGTCTACAAAGCTCGACTTGTTGCAAAATGTTTTCGGCAAGTTCAAGGAGTTGACTATGATGAGACCTTCTCACCCGTAGTGATGCTTAAGTCTGTCCGAATCATGTTAGCAATTGCCGCATTTTACGATTATGAAATTTGGCAAATGGGTGTCAAAACTGCATTCCTTAATGGATTTCTTAAAGAAGAGTTGTATATGATGCAACTAGAAGGTTTTGTCGATCCTAAAGGTGCTAACAAAGTGTGCAAGCTCCAGCGATCCATTTATGGACTGGTGCAAGTGTCTCGAAGTTGGAATATATGCTTTGATAGTGTGATCAAAGCATATGGTTTTATACAGACTTTTGGAGAAGTCTGTATTTACAAGAAAGTGAGTGGGAGCTCTGTAGCATTACTAATATTATATGTGGATGCCATATTGTTGATTGGAAATAATACAATATTTTCTGGAAAGTTTAAAGGAGTGTTTAAAAGGAATTTTTCAAAGAAAGACCTCGGTGAAGCTGCTTACATATTGGGCATCAAGATCTATAGAGATAGATCAAGACGCTTAATAAGATTTTTCAATGAGTACATACCTTGATAAAATTTTGAAGGAGTTCAAAATGGATCAGTCAAAGAAGGAGTTCTTGCCTGAGTTGTAAGGTATGAGGTTGAGTAAGACTCAAAATCCGACCACGGCAGAAGATAGAGAGAGAATGAAAGTCATTCCCTATGCCTCAGCCATAGGTTCTATAAAGTATGCCACGCTGTATAAAAGACATATTTTGTACCTTGCCATGAGTTTGGCGAAGGGGTACAATAGTGATCAAGGAGTAGATCACCGGACATCGGTCAAAATTATCCTTAGAAGACTAAGGAGATATTTCTCGGTTATGGAGGTGATGAAGAGTTCGTCGTAAAGAGTTACGTCGATGCAAGCTTTGACACCGATCTGGATGACTGAGTCTCAATCTGGATACATATTGAAAGTGGGAGCAATTAGCTAGAGTAGCTCCATGCAGAGCATTGTAGACATAGAATATTTGCAAAATACACACGACTCTGAATGTGACAGAACCGTTGACTAAACTTCTCTCACAAGCAAAACATGATCACACCTAGAGATGTGAACTAGGTTGTTGACTCTAGTAAACCCTTTGGGTGTTGGTCACATGACGATGTGAACTATTGGTGTTAAATCACATGGCGATGTGAACTAGATTATTGACTCTAGTGCAAGTGGGAGACTGGAGGAAATATGCCCTAGAGGCAATAAGAAAGTTGTTGTTTATATTTCCTTATATCATGATAAATGTTTATTATTCATGCTAGAATTGTATTAACCGAAAACTTTGATACATGTGTGAATACATAGACAAAACAGAGTGTCCCTAGTATGCCTCTACTTGACTAGCTCGTTAATTAAAGATGGTTAAGTTTCCTAACCATAGACATGTGTTGTCATTTGATGAATAGGATCACATCATTAGAGAATGATGTGATGGACAAGACCCATCCGTTAGCTTAGCATTATGATCGTTTAGTTTTATTGCTATTGCTTTCTTCATGACTTATACATATTCCTCTGACTATGAGATTATGCAACTCCCGAATACCATAGGAACACCTTGTGTGCTATCAAACGTCACAACGTAACTGGGTGATTATAAAGATGCTCTACAGGTGTCTCCGAAGATGTTTGTTGGGTTGGCATAGATCAAGATTAGGATTTGTCACTCCGTGTATCGGAGAGGTATCTCTGGGCCCTCTCAGTAATGCACATCACTATAAGCCTTGCAAGCAATGTGACTAATGAGTTAGTTGTGGGATGATGCATTACGGAACGAGTAAAGAGACTTGCCGGTAACGATATTGAACTAGGTATGATGATATTGACGATCGAATCTCGGGTAAGTAACATACCGATGACAAAGGGTATGACGTATGTTGTTATGCGGTTTGACCGATAAAGATCTTTGTAGAATATGTAGGAACCAATATGAGCATCTAGGTTCCACTATTGGTTATTGGCCGGAGATATGTCTCGGTCATGTCTACATAGTTCTCGAAACGGTAGGGTCTGCACACTTAACGTTCGATGACGATTTTTATTATGAGTTGTGTGTTTTGGTGACCGAAGTTTGTTCGGAGTCCCGGATGAGATCACAGACATGACGAGGAGTCTCGAAATGGTCGAGAGGTAAAGATTGATATATTGGAAGGTAGTATTCGGACACCAGAAGGGTTTCGGAGTGTATCGGGTACATACCGGAGTACCGGAGGGGTTGCCGGAACCCCCCGGGGAAAGATATGGGCCATATGGGCCATAGGAGGGAGGCTAACCAACCCACAAGGGGCTGTCACGCCCCCCACAAGGGAGGACGAATCGGATTAGGGAAGGGGGCGGCGCCCCCCTTTCCTTCTCCTACTCCCTCTCCTTCCCCCTTTCCCCCTCCGGAAGAAGGAAAAAGGGGGGGGGGCGAATCCTACTAGGACTAGAGTCCTAGTAGGAGTCCCCTCTCCCTGGCGCGCCCCTAGTGGCCGGCCTCCTCCCCTCCTACTTTATATACGGGGGCAGGGGGCACCCCAAAGCACAACAGTTGTTTCTTAGCCGTGTGCAGTGCCCCCCTCCACAGTTTACCACCTCGGTCATATTGTCGTAGTGCTTAGGCGAAGCTCTGCGCGGATCACATCACCAACACCATCGTCGCGCCGTCGTGCTGACGGAACTCTCCATCGACCCTCTACTGGATCAAGAGCTCGAGGGACGTCATCATGCTGAATGTGTGCTGAACACGGAGGTGCCGTACGTTCGGTACTTGGATCGGTTGGATCGTGAAGACGTTCGACTACATCAACCTCGTTACTAAACGCTTCCACTTTCGGTCTACGAGGGTACGTGGACACACTCTCCCCTTCTCGTTTCTATGCATCTCCTAGATAGATCTTGCGTGATCGTAGGAATTTTTTTTGAAATTGCATGCTACGTTCCCCAACAAGTAGTACATCAGAGAAAACTGTTCCCGTGATGCCTACACCAACTAGAGTGGAAGCTAATGATGATGATCATGAAACTTCAGGTCAAGTTACTATTGAGCTTCATAGGTCGACAAGAGCATGATATGCACTAGCATGGTACGGTAATCCTGTCCTGGAAGTCATGTTACTAGACCAAGGCGGACCTACAAACTATGAAGAAGCTATGATGAGCCCAGATTCCAACAGATGGCTTGAGGCCATGAAAACTATGGTAGGGATCCATGTATGAGAACAAAGTGTGGACTTTGGTGGACTTGCCCGATGATCAGGAAGCCATTGAAAATGAATGGATCTTCAAGAGGAAGACAAACGCTGATGGTAATATCACTGTCTATAAAAGCTCGACTTGTCGCAAAAGGGTTTCGACAAGGTCAAGGAGTTGACTACGATGAGACGTTCTCACCCGTAGCGATGCTTAAGTCTATCCGAATCATGTTAGCAATTGCCGTATTTAATAATTATGAAGTCTCGCAAATGGACGTAAAAACTGCATTCCTTAATGGATTTCTTAAAGAAGAGTTGTATATGATGCAACCAGAAGGTTTTGTCGATCCTAAAGGTGCTAACAAAGTGTGCAAGCTCCAGCGATCCATCTATGGACTGGTGCAAGCATCTCAGAGTTGGAATATATTGTTTTATACAGACTTACGGTGAAGCCTGTATTTACAAGAAATTGAGTGGGAGCTCTGTAGCTTTTTTGATATATATGTGGATGACATATTGTTGATTGGAAATGATATAGAATTTCTGGATAGCATAAAAGGATACTTGAATAAGATTTTTTTTCAATAAAAGACCTCGGTGAAGCTGCTTACACATTATGCATCAAGATCTATAGGGATAGATCAAGACGCTTAATAGGACTTTCACAAAGTACAAACCTTGGCAAAGTTTTGAAGAAGTTCAAAATAGATCAGTCAAAGTAAGAGTTCTTGCCTATGTTGCAAGGTGTGAAGTTGAGTAAGACTCAAAGCCCGACCATGGCAGAAGATAGAGAGAGAATGAAAGTCATTCCCTATGCCTTAGCCATAGGTTCTATAAACTATGCCATGTTGTGTACTGATAACCCACAAGTATAGGGGATAGTTTGTAGCCTTCTTCGATAAGTAAGAGTGTCGAACCCAACGAGGAGCTAAAGGCAGAACAAATATTTCCTCAAGTTCTATTGACCACCGATACAACTCTACGCACACTTGACGTTTGCTTTACCCAAAACAAGTATGAAACTATTTTGCAAGAATAAAACTACGAGTACTTTGCGAGAATAAAACTACAAATAAATTGCAGGGTAATAAAAGTGGATAGCTTTTGTCAACAAGAAAGTCATTTGTCCCTAGGCAATCTATAACAAGTACCGGTAATCATTCTTGTAATTCTACATGACGGAGAGGCACGAGCTAACATACTTTCTCTACTTGGATCATATGCACTTATGATTGGACCCCTAGAAAGCATCCGCAACTACTAAATATCATTAAGGTCGTGAAACCCAACCATAGCGTTAAGTATCAAGTCTTCTTTATCCATACGCAACAACCCACCTACTCGGGTTTAAGATTTTGTCAATCTCGCAACCCACCATAAGAGAATCATGAACGTATTGCAACACCCTACATCGGGGACCCCTCACGTTTGCGCGAGACAGAGGGCACCGCAGGACAGCACCATAAATAAAATATAAAATCATGCCAACCAAGATCATGATTAACCCATAGGACAAAACTGATCTACCCAAACATCATAGGATAGCCAAATATCATTGGGAAATAATATATGGAGTTGAGCACCATGTTTAAGTAGAGATTACAGCGGGGAGAAGAGGTGTTACACCGCTGCATAGGGGGAGAGAGAGTTGGTGTTGACGGTAGCAAGATTGTTGATGTAGATCACCGTCACGATCCTTGCCCTGGCGGCACTCCGGCGCCACCGGAAGAGAGGGGGAGAGAGCCCCCTCCTTCTTCTTCCTTGGCCTGCCCCCTAGATGGGAGGAGAGCTCCCCCTCTATTCCATGGCCTCCATGGCGGCGGAGGGGCGGGAGCACCTCCGAGGTTGGATCTCCCTCTCTGTTCTCTTCTGTTTCGCGTTCCCCATATCTGGCCGAAAACCGTTTCTTATATTCCGGGAGATCCACAACTCCGATTGCGCTGAAATTTTAACATGATTTTTTCCAGATATAAGCTTCCTTGCGCCCGAATAGAGCTCCAACCGACGTACGAGGTGAGCACAACCCACCACGGCGCGCTTCGGCCCTGGGGTGGACCCAGGTGTTTTGTGGTGGGTGTGGGCCTTCGTTTGCGGTGATTCCAACTCCCAAAATTACATATATTCCAAAATAATTCTCCGTAAATTTTTATCGTGTTTGGAGTTCGTTTGATATGGATTTTATGTGAAACAAAAAACATGCAACAAACATGAACTGGCACTAGGCACTAGATCAATAAGTTAGTCCAATAAATCATATAAAAAGTTGCCAAAAATATGTGAAAGTTGTATAATATTGGCATGGAACAATAAAAAATTATAGATACGACAGAGACGTATCAGCATCCCCAAGCTTAATTCCTGCTCGTCCTCGAGTAGGTAAATGATAAAAAGATAATTTTTGATGTGGAATGCTACCTAGCATAAACTTGATCATATATCTAATCATGGCATGGATATTCGAACATAAGTGATTCAAAGCAATAGTCTATAATTTGACATAAAGACATCAATGCTTAGGCATCCCAACAAACAATCATGTCTTTCAAAATATCAACGCTAAAGAAAGCTATCCCTACAAAATGATATAGTCTTGTCATGCTCTGTCTTCTTAACACAAAGTATTTATCATGCACAACCCTGATGACAAGCCGAGCAATTGGTTCATACTTTTTAACACGCTTCAGCTTTTTGAACCCTCACGCAATACATGAGTGCAAGCCATGGATATAGCACTACAGGTGGAATAGAGTATGATGATAGGGGTAAATATAGAGAGGACAAAAAAGTAAGACAGTCTCTCATCGACACGGCTAACCAACATGCTATGGAGATGCCCATCAATTGATATCAACATGAGGAGTAGGGATTGCCATGCAACGGATGCACTAAGAGCTATAAGTGTATGAAAGCTCAATATGAAAAGTAAGTGGGTGTGCATCTAATCCTATAATGAAAAATTCCCACTAGTATATGAAAGTGACAACATAGGAGACTCTCCATATGAAAAACATGGTGCTACTTTGAAGCACAAGTGTGGAACTAGCATGCCCCTTCTCTCTTTATTTCTTTATTTCTTTTTTTCTTTTTCCCTTTTTTTCTCTCTCATTGTCCGGAGTCTCATCCCGACTTGTGGGGGAATCATAGTCTCCATCATCCTTTCCTCACTGGGGCAACGCTCTAAAAATGAATAATGATGATCGTCTCATTTCTATTTACTTATAACTCAAAAGAAATAAAAATTACAACTTGATACCTATAACAAAGTATGAATCTATATGAATGCCTATGGCAGTGTACCAGGATGTGCAATGATGTAGCGTAACATGTATAAAAATGATAAACGATGGCTTTGCCGTAACTATGTCAGCTATATGATCATGCAAAGCAATATGACAATGAATGCTCTAGTCATCAAAACAGAAGCGGTGGAAGTTGCATGAGAATATATCTCGGAATGGCTATGGAAAGTCCATAATAGGTAGGTATGGTGGCTGTTTTGAGGAAGATATAATAAGGCTTATGTGTGATAGAGCGTATCATATCATGGGGTTTGGATGCACCATCGAAGTTTGCATCGACTCTCGAGGTGAGAAAGGGCAATGCACGGTACCGTAGAGGCTAGCAAATTGCGGAAAGGTAAGAGTGCGTATAATCCATGGACTCACATTAGTCATAAGGAACTCATACACTTATTGCAAAAGTATATTAGCCCTCGAAGCAAAGTACTACTACGCATGCCCCTATGGGGATAGATTGGTAAGAAAAGACCATCGCTCTTCCCCGACCGCCACTCATAAGGAAGACAATCAATAATAAATCATGCTCCAACTTCATAGTATAACGAGAGACTATACGTGCATGCTTCGGGAATCACAAACCTTAACACCAATATTCTTACCAACCACAACCATTTACTTGTACCTCCCACATATTACCATCTCTATATCGCAAAACTAATGCAAGGAATCAAACATATCATATTCAATGATCCATAAGTTTTATGTAGGATTTCATGACTAACCATGCAAATGACCAATTCCTTTTGACTCTCTAAATAGATGTAAGTAAAGCATGAGAGTTTAATTCTTTCTACAAAATATCATGCTCTAATAAATATAAGTGAAGCGAAAGAGCATTCTACAAACAACGGTTTTCTATGTGAAGAGAAACAGGCAATCCAAATTTCAAATGATATAAGTGAAGCACATGAAGCATGCTATAAAGCCACACTCAAAAGATATACGTGAAGTGCAACGAGAATTCTATAAATCAACCATGGACTATCTCATACCAGCATGGTGAATGAAAGAAAAGTAAAAACTAAGCGCAAAATACGCTCCAAGATTTACGCATATCACGTGAACGAAACAAAGACAAAAACATACTGATACTTGTTGAAGAAAGATGGGATGCCTTCCAGGGCATCCCCAAGCTTAGACGCTTGAGTCTCCTTGAATATTTACTTGGGGTGCCTTGGGAATCCCCAAGCTTGAGCTCTGCCTCTCCTCCTTCTCCTCATATCGATACATCCTCGATCTTTGATCACTTCATCCACACAAAACTCAACAGAAAGCTCGGTAAGCCCCGTTAGTATAATAAAGCAAATCACTACTCTAAGTACTGTTGCAAACCAATTCATATTTTGTTTTTGCATTGTAGCTACTGTAATATAACTTTTTCATGGCTTATTCCACTTAGAGAATCGATAGTTTCATCAAAACAAGCAAAACGATGAATCAAAAACAGAATTTGTCTTAAACAGGACAGTCTGTAGTAATCTGAAACATTCACCATACTTCTGGTACTCCAACAATTCTGAAAAATTAGGACAAAATAAAAAATTTGTATAGCAAGAATGTGCAAAAAGTTTTAGAAACTTTCGCATTCCAATAAAAAATGTAAAATCGTGCACTACAGCCAAAGTTTCTTTTTTTGCACCGCACATACCAAGAAACAATCTACTCATCCTAAAGGCAAGTGTTCAAGGTCAACCCTAACTTCTCCAATGCATAACTTCCAATCGCTTCTCTTTTGTGAAAAAGTTTTTAAGTTCCCCTCTGTAGTTTTTGTTTTTAAACCTTATAAAAGCACTCAACAGAAATAAATGACTCTCTAAAACTTCCGGGTTGTCTCCCTGGCAGTGCTTTCTTTAAAGCCATTAAGCTAGGCATAAAGTGCTCAAGTAATGAATCCACTGGATCCCAAGGTATATCAAAGCCAATTTTAATTAGCAATGATTTGCCATTTAGTAATGAGCACAAAGCAACATATATCATGCAATGACGGATTCTAACTCTCTTCCTATGCATCGGCATGTCATACAAGAAACATTCATGCACATCAAGTAAAGGCCAATACATAGCATAAGAAGTTTCTTGCAATTCTTTCCTGTTGGAGACATAGAGAGGTGGAGATGTAGTTCCACTCTCATAATAATTGCAAGTAGGAGCAACAAACACATGCATATTACATTCATCAAAATTATCATGTGCAACGGTAAAAGGCAACCCATCAATGTAATCCTTAATAAGTGCAAACTTCTCCGATATAGTGTAGTTGGGAGAATTCAAAAAGATAATAGGACTATCATGTGTGGGTGCAATAGCAACAATTTCATTTTTAACATAAGAGACAATAGCAAGTTCATCTCCATAAGCATAATTCATATTGGCATCATGGCCACAAGCATAGCAAGCATCAAGTTCATCAAAAAGGGATATTTCAAATGAACCAACGGGATCATAGCATTCATCCTTCGGTAAGAATGAAGGGACATTAAACAATGTAAGAGTTGAAGAGTTACTCTCATTAGAAGGTGGGAACGGGAGCTAATCCACTCTTCCTCCTTTTGTTCTTCGCTCTCCTCGTTACCTTTTTCATCCAATAAGCTCACAATTTCATCAATTTCTTCTTCCATAGACTCCTGCAAAATATTATTCTCTTCTTGGATAGTAGAGAAGTACTCAATATATTCTTTAACATAAGCATTAGAAGCATAGTTTTCATAGCAATATTTAAGTATGGCAACATTTTCAGATTTGAAAAGAGTAGCATCATATTTTTGAATCAAAGAAGCGATTTCATAGGCACCCTTAAAAGCAACAAATTCTTCAATTTGTTCAATATCAAAGTAATTATAAACACCCTTGGCATAAGAAGATAAGATTCCATTATCCATAATCTCACATTTGAAGGGAAGGTATTTTTTAGGGTCCTCAGAACAACTAGTAAAATGATGTATTTCATAGAGATTCAAAGCATAGAAAAATAAACTATTAATATGATGCCACAAAAGTTTCCCTTTCTGAGATAAGCAGTGTCGCACAAAATAAGCATGCTCATTTAATGATTTTCCCTCAACTAAGCTAGTTGGGTTTTCGGCAAGAGCACAACTGGATCGAAGATGATCCAAATAGAAAGCTTTAGTAGTATGATAGATTTTGGGTGGGTCTTCAACCATTGGTTTAGTAGGTACAACTAATTTTTTTGGTATTTTTCGTTTCCTACCCATAACTAAAGATAGAAAACAAGAGCACAAAATAAAAACTACTTACTGATAAATCAAGCAAGCACACATGACAATATTCACCCCACGCTATTGCTCCCCGGCAACGGCGCCAGAAAAAGGTCTTGATAACCCACAAGTATAGTGGATCGTCTATAGCCTTCTTCGATAAATAAGAGTGTCGAACCCAACGAGGAGCTAAAGGCAGAACACATATTCCCTCAAGTTCTATCGGCCACCGATACAACTCTACGCACACTTGACATTTGCTTTACCTCACTAGTGGAAAAAGGGCCTAATATTCAGCTCATTAGTCCCGGTTTGTATTTGAGCCGGCACTACTAATGTGACCATTAGTGCCGGTTCCAATGGCTAGACGGGCCGCTCTCACTAGTACCGATTCGTGCCGAACTTTTAGCACCGGTTCGTGCCACGAACTGGTACTAAAGAGAGTGGTGGCAGGATGTTGTCAGTCTGAGGCCCCTCCAGCACCTTTAGTACAGGTTTGTGGCACGAATCGGTACTAAAGGTCATCCTATATAAACCCTTCGTCCACCCGCGATCGAGCTCGCTCTGTTTTTCCCATTTCTCCTCTCCTCCCCATTCTTCCCCTCTACCTCGAGCTCATCACACATTTAGCCCAAATTTTGTCTAGATTTGAAGGCCCCCATCCATTCAAGTGATCACAAAGGTAAGCAACTTTGTCCTTTCATCTCTCATTGCTAGATTAGCACTTGCAATACTTTATATAGTGATTAATTTGTGGGTTTTAGTAATTTGGGAGGAATTATATGTGGTAGTTTATTTGATTTATATGCATTTTGAGCTCAAAATAACTCTTAGTTTGCATATGTAGGTGTGGTTTACTTAGTGCCTTCCCGTCTCCGTCCTAACCACCATCGATCGTCCGCACCGTCTTGTCACCGGCACCACCTTGTGGGGTGAGCCTATTGTTCTTATCTTTTTTTATATAAAAAATCATGTTTGTGTGATTTAGATATATATATATATATATATATATATATATATATATATATATATATATATATATATATATATATAGTTACTTGTATAATTATCTTACCCGTACGTTGTTTGTTATTCATAGTGCCATGGTTTTGATATCCGTCCCCGTCGGCCCTCGTCCGGGTTATGATTCGGATGAGGTATATTTTATTTTATAGCTATTTTGTTGCATTTCGTGTTTATGAAAAATTATGCCCATCAAGTTGACATAGATATTTTTATCTAGGAGGTATGTGAACCAGAAATTCCAGCCGACCCTATTGTCGAGAGGTTAAATTTAGTTGAAAGAGAAAACGAGTATTTGAAAGAAAAATTGAAAATAATTGAGGGGGAGAAGATGGAATTGGAGTTGCATGTTGCCGATGTCGTCGATG
Organism: Aegilops tauschii subsp. strangulata; assembly: GCF_002575655.3. Classification (NCBI taxonomy): domain Eukaryota; kingdom Viridiplantae; phylum Streptophyta; class Magnoliopsida; order Poales; family Poaceae; genus Aegilops; species Aegilops tauschii. The sequence continues at coordinate 10,575,303 of NC_053039.3, forward strand.
ATCACAAGATCAAGATGGAGAAAATGCGCTTGAAGATTAGAAAGATTAGAAAATATGCCATTGATAGTGAGGCTTGGTATCATTATGCTGTTGGATCAATTGTTACCTTAGTTGCGAGCTTGATCACATTTGTTGTTGCATTTAAATGCTTAGAGAGTTATTTATATGTTTGCTTTATGAGAATAAGTGTTGTATGAACTTTATGTATGAACTTGTATTAATTTGGTCTATTTGGTACTGTGTAATGAAGATGAGCCGGCAATGGATGTACGATAACCAATGCTCTCCCCAGTTTGTTGATGGCGTGCATACTTTTCTAATTGCGGCTCAGGCAACCAAGCGGGCGGATGGTTTGATGCCTTGTTCATGTGCTGGCTGTAAGAATGATCACAATTAATCTAACTCAAGAACCATTCACGTTCACCTGTTTGAGTCCGGTTTCATGCCCCACTATAATGTTTGGACCAAGCACGGAGAAAGAGGGGTTATGATGGAAGACAATGAAGAAGAAGAGTACGACGATAGCTATCCTGGCCATGGGTTCCCTAAACACGATGATACAACAATGGGGAAAGAAGCTGAGCCGGCAATGCGGGAAGAAGCTAAAGAAGAGGCATCAGATGAGCCCGCTGATGATCTAGGTCGGGCCATTGCTGATGCAAAGAGAAACTACGCAAGTGAAAAGGAGGAGAAGAAGTTGCAGCGCATGTTAGAGGATCACAAGAAATTGTTGTACCCGAATTGCGAAGCTGACAAGAAAAAGCTTGGCACCACACTGGAATTGCTGCAATGGAAGGCAGAGAATGGTGTATCTGACAAGGGATTTGGGAAGTTGCTGGTAATGTTAAAAAAGATGCTTCCAAAGGACAACAAATTGCTTGAGAGTATGTACGAAGCAAAGAAGGTTGTCTGCCCTCTAGGGTTAGAGGTGCAGAAGATACATGCATGCCCTAATGACTGCATCCTCTACCACGGTGAGTACGAGGATTTGAATGTGTGCCCAGTATGTGGTGCATTGCACTATACGATCAGCCACGATGACCCTGGTGATGTCGAGGGCGAGCGCCCCAGGAAGAAGATTCCTGCCAAGGTGATGTGGTATGCTCCTATAATACCACGGTTGAAACGTTTGTTCCAAAACAAAGAGCATGCCAAGGCGATGCGATGGCACAGAGAAGACTGTAAGAAAGATGAGAAGTGAGAGTACCCGCTGATGGGTCGCAGTGGAGAAAAATCGAGAGAAAGTAAAGGGAGGACTTTGCAGATGACGCAAGGAGCGTCTGGTTTGGTCTAAGCGCATATGGCATTAATCCTTTTGGGGAGTAGAGCAGCAACTATAGCACCTGGCCTGTGACTCTATGTATGTATAACCTTCCTCCTTGGTTGTGCATGAAGCGGAAGTTCATTATGATGCCAGTGCTCATCCAAGGCCCTAAGCAACCCGGCAACGACATTGATGTGTACCTAAGGCCATTAGTTGAAGAACTCTTACAGCCGTGGAATGGAAAAGGTGTACGTGCGTGGGATGAGCACGGACAGGAAGAATTTGACCTAAAGGTGTTGCTGTTTGTCACCATGAATGATTGGCCTGCTCCCAGTAACCTTTCAGGACAGACAAACAAGGGATACCGCGGATGCACGCACTATTTGGGTGATACCGACAGTATATATTTGGATTATTGTAGGAAGAATGTGTACCTGGGACATCATCGATTTCTTCCGAGCAGGCATCCCGTAAGAAAGAAAGGCAGGCATTTCAAAGGTGAGGCAGATCACCGGACGAAGCCTCGCCACCGTACTGGTGCTGATGTGCATGATATGGTCAAGGATTTGAAGGTAATCTTTGGAAAGGGTCCTGGCGGACAACCTGTTCCGAATGACGCTGACGGACGCGCACCCATGTGGAAGAAGAAATCTATATTTTGGGACCTACCCTATTGGAAAGACCTAGAGGTCCGCTCCGCAATCAACGGGATGCACGTGACGAAGAATCTTTGCGTGACCCTGCTTGGCTTCTTGGGCGTGTATGGGAAGACAAAAGATACACCGGAGGAACGGGAGGACTAGCAACGTATGCACGGAAAAGATGGCATACATCAGGGTCATGCCAGCTATGCTCTTACCAAAGAAGAGAAGGAAATCTGGTTTGAATGCCTGCTCAGTATGAAGATACCGTCTGGCTTCTCGTCAAATATAAAGGGAATAATAAATATGGCAGAGAAAAATTTCCAGAACCTAAAGTCTCATGACTGCCACGTGATTATGACGCAATTGCTTTCGGTCGCATTGAGGGGGCTTCTACCGGAAAACGTTCGATTAGCCATTCTGAAGCTATGTGCATTCCTCAATGCAATCTCTCAGAAGGTAATCGATCCAGAAATCATACCAAGGTTAGAGAATGATTTGGTGCAATGTCTTGTCAGTTTTGAGTTGGTGTTCCCACCATCCTTCTTCAACATCATGACGCACGTCCTAGTTCACCTATGCAAAGAGATTAACGTTTTGGGTCCTGTATTTCTACACAATATGTTCCCTTTGAGAGGTTTATGGGAGTCTTAAAGAAATATGTTCATAACCGTGCTAGGACAGAAGGAAGCATCTCGAAGGGCCATGAAAATGAGGAGGTGCTACCTCTTGAGCATGCATTGGTTTTCCCTTGAAGAGGAAAGGGTGATGCAGCAAAGTAGCGTAAGTATTTCCCTCAGTTTTTGAGAACCAAGGTATCAATCCAGTAGGAGGCCACACGCAACTCGCACCTACACAAACAAATAAGAACCTTGCAACCAACGCGATAAAGGGGTTGTCAGTCCCTTCACGACCACTTGCAAAAGTGAGATCTGATAGAGATGATAAGATAATATTTTTGGTATTTTTATGATAAAGATTAAAAGTAAAGATTGCAAAATAAACGGCGACAGAAAAGCTAGTTGACGGAAGATTAATATGATGGAAAATAGACCCGGGGGCCATAGGTTTCACTAGTGGCTTCTCTCAAGATAGCATAAGTATTACGGTGGGTGAACAAATTACTGTCGAGCAATTGATAGAAAAGTGCATAGTTATGAGAATATCTAGGCATGATTATGTATATAGGCATCACGTCCGCGACAAGTAGACCGAAACGATTCTGCATCTACTACTATTACTCCACACATCGACCGCTATCCAGCATGCATCTAGAGTATATTAAGTTCATAAGAACAGAGTAACGCATTAGGAAAGATGACATGATGTAGAGGGATAAACTCAAGCAATATGATATAAACCCCATCTTTTTATCCTCGATGGCAACAATACAATACGTGTCGTTTCCCCTTCTGTCACTGGGATCGAGCACCACATGATTGAACCCAAAGCTAAGCACTTCTCCCATTGCAAGAAAGATCGATCTAGTAGGCCAAACCAAACTGATAATTCAAAGAGACTTGCAAAGATAACTAATCATACATAAAAGAATTCGGAGAAGATTCAAATATTATTCATAGATAATCTTGATCATAAACCCACAATTCATTGGATCTCGACAAACACACCTCAAAAAGAGTTACATCGAATAGATCTCCAAGAAGATCGAGGAGAACTTTGTATTGAGATCCAAAGAGAGAGAAGAACCCATCTAGCTAATAACTATGGACCCGAAGGTCTGAGGTAAACTACTCACACATCATCGGAGAGGCTATGGTGTTGATGTAGAAGCCCTCTGTGATCGATTCCCCCTCCGGCGGAGTGCCGGAAAAGGCCCCAAGATGGGATCTCACGGGTACAAAAGGTTGCGGCGGTGGAAATAGGGTTTCGTGGTGCTCCTGGATGGTTTCGGGGTATATGGGTATATATAGGAGGAAGAAGTAGGTCGGTGGAGCTGCGAGGAGCCCACGAGGGTGGGGGGCGCGCCCAGGGGAGCAGGTGCGCCTCCCTGCCTTGTGGCCTCCTCGCTTCTTTCTTGACGTCCACTCCAAGTCTCCTGGATCACGTTTGTTCCAAAAATAACTCTCCCGAAGGTTTCATTCCATTTGGACTCTGTTTGATATTCCTTTTCTGCAAAACACTGAAATAGGCAAAAAAAAAACAATTTGCACTAGGCCTTGGGTTAGTCGGTTAGTCCCAAAAATAATATAAAAGTGTATAATAAATCCCATTAATCATCCAAAACAGATAATATAATAGCATGGAACAATCAAAAATTATAGATACGTTGGAGACGTATCAAGCATCCCCAAGCTTAATTCCTGCTCGTCCTCGAGTAGGTAAATAATAAAAACAGAATTTTTGATGTGGAATGCTACCTAGCATATTTCTCAATGTAATTTCCTTATTGTGGCATGAATGTTCAGATCCGAAAGATTCAAGACAAAAGTTTAATACTGACATGAAAATAATAATACTTCAAGCATACTAACAAAGCAATCATGTCTTCTCAAAATAACATGGCCAAAGAAAGTTATCCCTACAAAATCATATAGTCTGGCTATGCTCTATCTTCATCACACAAAGTATTTAATCATGCACAACCTTGATGACAAGCCAATCAATTGTTTCATACTTTTGGTGTTCTCAAACTTTTTCAATCTTCACGCAATACATGAGCGTGAGCCATGGACATAGCACTATATGTGGAATACAATGGTGTTGTGGAGAAGACAAAAAGGAGAAGATAGTCTCACATCAACTAGGCGTATCAATGGGCTATGGAAATGCCCATAAATAGATATCAATGTGAGTGAGTAGGGATTGCCATGCAATGGATGCACTAGAGCTATAAGTGTATGAAAGCTCAACAAAAGAAACTAAGTGGGTGTGCATCCAACTTGCTTGCTCACGAAGACCTAGGGATTTTGAGAAAGCCCATCATTGGAATATACAAGCCAGGTTCTATAATGTAAAGTTCCCACTAGTATATGAAAGTGACAACATAGGAGACTCTCTATCATGAAGATCATGGTGCTACTTTGAAGCACAAGTGTGGTAAAAAGGATAGTAACATTGTCCCTTCTCTATTTTCCTCTCAAATTTCTCCCCCTTTTTTTGGTTTGGGCTTTTTTCTTCTCTTGTTTTTATGGCCTCTTTTTTTTCTCCTTTCTTTTTTCTTTTCGTCCGGAGTCTCATCCCGACTTGTGGGGGAATCATAGTCTCCATAATCCTTTCCTCACTTGGGACAATGCTCTAATAATGATGGTCATCAAACTTTTATTTACTTACAACTCGAAAATTACAACTCAATACTTAGAACAAAATATGACTCTATGTGAATGCCTCCAGCGGTGTACCGGGATATGCAATGAATCAAGAGTGACATGTATGAAAGAATTATGAATGGTGGCTTTGCCACGAATACGATGTCAACTACATGATCATGCAACGCAATATGACAATGATGGAGCGTGTCATAACAAACGGAACGGTGGTAAGTTGCATGGCAATATATCTCGGAATGGCTATGGAAATGCCATAATAGGTAGGTATGGTGGCTGTTTTGAGGAAGGTATGTGGTTGGTGTATAATACCGGCGAAAGGTGTGCGGTATTAGAGAGGCTAGCAATGGTGGAAGGGTGAGAGTGCGTATAATCCATGGACTCAACATTAGTCATAAGGAACTCACATACTTATTGCAAAAATCTATTAGTTATCGAAATGAAGTACTACGCGCATGCTCCTAGGGGGGATAGATTGGTAGGAAAAGACCATCGCTCGTCCCCGACCGCCACTCATAAGGAAGACAATCAATAAATAAATCATGCTCCAACTTCATCACATAACGGTTCACCATACGTGCATGCTACGGGAATCACAAACTTTAGAACATGTATTTCTCAAATTCACAACTACTCAACTAGCATGACTCTAATATCACCATCTTCATATCTCAAAACAATAATCAAGTATCAAACTTCTCTTAGTATTCAATGCACTTATATGAAAGTTTTTATTATATCCATCTTGGATGCCTATCATAATAGGACTAATTTTATAGCCAAAGCAAATTACCATGCTGTTCTAAAAGACTCTCAAAATATTATAAGTGAAGCATGGGAGATCAATAATTTCCATAAAATAAAACCACCAGCGTGCTCTAAAAGATATAAGTGAAGCACTAGAGCAAAATTATTTAGCTCAAAAGATATAAGTGAAGCACATAGAGTACTCTAATAAATTCCGATCAATGTGTGTCTCTCCCAAAAGGTGTGTACAGCAAGGATGATTCTGGTGAACTAAAAATAAAATACTCAAATCATACAAGACGCTCCAAGCTAAACACATATCATGTGGTGAATAAAAATATAGCTCCAAGTAAAGTTACCGATGGACGAAGACAAAAGAGGGGATGCCTTCCCGGGCATCCCCAAGCTTAGGCTTTTGGTTGTCCTTGGATTTTACCTTGGGGTGCCTTGGGCATCCCCAAGCTTAGGCTCTTTCCACTCCCCTTGTTCCATAATCCATCAAATCTTTACCCAAAACTTGAAAACTTCACAACACAAAACTTAACAGAAAATCTCATGAGCTCCGTTAGCGAAACAAAACAAACCACCACTTCAAGGTACTGTAATGAACTCATTCTTTATTTATATTGGTGTTAAACCTACTTTATTCCAACTTCTCTATGGTTCATAACCTCCAATACTAGCCATAGATTCATCAAAATAAGCAAACAACACACGAAAAACAGAATCTGACAAAAACAGAACAGTCTGTAGTAATCTGTATCAAACGTATACTTCTGGAACTCCAAAAATTATAAAATAAATTTCTGGACGTGAGGAATTTGTCTATTAATCATCTTCAAAAAGAATAAACTAAATAGCACTCTCCAGTAAAAAGTTGTAGCTAATCTCGTGAGCGCTAAAGTTTCTGTTTTTTACAGCAAGATCGAAAAGACTTCACCCAAGTCTTCCCAAAGGTTCTACTTGGCACAAACACTAACTAAAACATGAAAACACATCTAACCAGAGGCTAGATTAAAGATTTTATTACTAAACAGAACCAAAAATCAAGAAACAAAAATAAAATTGGGTTGCCTCCCAACAAGCGCTATCGTTTAACGCCCCTAGCTAGGTATAAAGGCAAGGATAGATCTAGGTATTATCATCTTTGGTATGCAATCTGTAAGTGGCTCTCATAATAGATTCATAAGGTAATTTAATTTTATTTCTAGGAAAGTGTTCCATGCCTTTCCTTAACGGAAATTGGAATCTAATATTTCCTTCTTTCATATCAATAATTGCACCAATCGTTCTAAGGAAAGGTCTACCAAGAATAATAGGACATGAAGGATTGCAATCTATATCAAGAACAATGAAATCTACGAGCACATAATTCTTATTTGCAACAATAAGAGCATCATTAATTCTTCCCATAGGTTTCTTAATGGTGGAATCCGCAAGGTACAAGTTTAGAGAACAATCATTAAATTCACGGAAACCTAACATATCACACAAAGTTTTTGGAATCGTGGAAACACTAGCACCCAAATCACACAAATCATAGCATTCATGATCTTTAATTTCAATTTTAATAGTAGGTTCCCACTCATCATAAATTTTTCTAGGGATAGAAACTTCCAATTCAAGCTTTTCTTCATAAGATTGCACTAAAGCATCAACGATATGTTTGGTAAAAGCCTTATTTTGACTATAAGCATGCGGAGAATTTAGCACGGATTGCAACAAGGAAATACAATCTATTAAAGAACAATTATCATAATTAAATTCCTTGAAATCCAAAATAGTGGGTTCATTGCTATGTAATGTTTTGGCCTCTTCAATCCCACTTTTACCAATTTTTGCATCAAGATCTAAAAACTCCGAATCATTGGGACGCCTTTTAACTAAAGTTGACTCATCTCCAGTCTCATTATTATCAAGATTCATATTGCAAAACAAAGATTTAATAGGAGACACATCAATCACTTTTAGATCTTCATCCTTATTACCTTCTAGATCTTCCGGTTTAGCGGCCATCTTATTGACTAAGGTGGCCTGCTTATCCGAAATTTGGGCTATTATTTTTTCAAGATGAGCAAACTGAGATTTCAAGCCATAAAATTCTTTAGACATATCATCAAGCTCTTTATTCATGTACTCCATAAAGATTTTTTGTTCTTTAAGCTCGTTTCTAAAGAAATTATTATGCTCAAATTGCAAAGTCATAAAGCTTCTGACATTGTTTTCAATTTCTTCCAACCTTTTAAGGTAAGGATCAACGTTTTTAGGCAGGGCCATTAGGGCAAACAAGAAGCAACCGAAGAGAGAGACGAACAGAAAGAGAGGGCGAATAAAACGACATGGGTGAAGTGGGGGAGAGGAAAACAAGTGGCGAATGGCAAATAATGTAATGCGAGGGATAAGAGTTTGTGATGGGTACTTGGTATGTCTTGACTTGTGCGTAGACTCCTCGGCAACGACACTAGAAATCCTTCTTGCTACCTCTTGAGCATGCGTTGGTTTTCCCTTGAAGAGGAAAGGGTGATGCAGCAAAGTAGCGTAAGTATTTCCCTCAGTTTTTGAGAACCAAGGTATCAATCCAGTAGGAGGCCACACGCAAGTCCCTCGTACCTACACAAACAAATAAGAACCTTGCAACCAACGCGATAAAGGGGTTGTCAATCCCTTCACGGCCACTTGCAAAAGTGAGATCTGATAGAGATGATAAGATAATATTTTTGGTATTTTTATGATAAAGATTAAAAGTAAAGATTGCAAAATAAACGACGACAGAAATAGCTAGTTGACGGAAGATTAATATGATGGAAAATAGACCCGGGGGCCTTAGGTTTCACTAGTGGTTTCTCTCAAGATAGCATAAGTATTACGGTGGGTGAACAAATTACTGTCGAGCAATTGATAGAAAAGTGCATAGTTATGAGAATATCTAGGCATGATCATGTATATAGGTATCACGTCCGTGACAAGTAGACCGAAACGATTCTACATTTACTACTATTACTCCACACATCGACCGCCTCCCTGCCTCATGGCTCCCTCGCTTCTTTCTTGACGTCCACTCCAAGTCTCCTGGATCACGTTTGTTCCAAAAATAACTCTCCCGAAGGTTTCATTCCGTTTGGACTCCGTTTGATATTCCTTTTCTGCGAAACACTGAAATAGGCAAAAAAAACAGCAATTTGCACTGGGCCTTGGGTTAGTAGGTTAGTCCCAAAAATAATATAGAAGTGTATAATAAAGCCCATTAATCATCCAAAACAGATAATATAATAGCATGGAACAATCAAAAATTATAGATACGTTGGAGACGTATCAGGAGGTCATTGAGTTTTGTATTGACTTTATTCCTGACCCTAAGCCGATTGGTGTTCCTGAATCGCGGCATAAGGGCAGACTGGATAGAAAAGGCACGCTAGGAGCGGATCAAATAATATGTATGGATGAGCATTGTCTCACTCAAGCACACTACACAGTTCTACAGAATTCCGCCTTGGTGGCTCCGTATATGGAGGAAGACAAGAATTTTCTACGCTCCAAACACCCGGAGCAGTCTGACGACTGGATTACACGTGAACAAACGGGGACTTTCGACGGTTGGTTGCAGACACGTGCCATGCATGACGCCGCTATTGAAGATGAAATGTACTTGCAGTCCTAGTTACCATCTTCCAGTATAATGACTTTCAAAGGGTACGAGATAAATGGGAATACATTTTACACGATCGCCCAAGATAAGAAGAGCACCAACCAAAACAGTGGTGTCCACTTTGATGCAACAACCAAGACGGGAAAGGAAACATATTATGGTTACATAGAGGACATATGGGAACTTGACTATGGACGTGGTTTGAAGGTCCCTTTGTTTCGGTGCAAATGGGTCAATATGACACGAGGCAGGGTAACGGAAGACCCGCAGTACGGAATGACAACAGTGGATCTCAACAATCTTGCGTATGCAGACAAACCATTCGTCCTAGCCAATGATGTGGCGCAGGTTTTCTATGTGAAGGACATGTCTACCAAACCGAGAAAAAGAAAATATAAGGAAGCGAATGCATCATACGATGAGCCAAAGCGCCACATATTTCTTTCAGGGAAAACAAACATCGTGGGAGTGGATGACAAGACAGACATGTCAGAAGATTACGAAAAGTTGGATGAAATTGCTCCATTCACAATGAATATTGACCCGAGCATCCAGTTAAATGATGAAGATTGTCCATGGTTACGGCGCAAAGGGACACACGCGAAGAAAAAGTTTCACACCCAAAGATCCCACTCTGGGATGTGACCGGCTTCACTGTCATCTCTTTCTTCTCTAGTGAGTTTCCGGACTTATATATCTGGAAAGTCCCTCTTCGAACAAACCGGAGGGAATCTTTGTAATAGTTAGGGTACTTATGTGTTTTGGCATTTGAAACGTGAAGAAATATTATGTGCAATCAAATTCTTTCATGCATTTACTGAATTTTTTCTGCTAAATGGCCCTGAAATTGAAAAACACTTCAAATGAACTCTGAAAAGGTTGAAAGTTGGCATGGTATCATCATTTCACCCACATAGCATGTGCAAAAAAGTTGAGAGGGTTACGACTAAAAATGGATGCACTTCGTGTACAAAATGAACAATCTCTTTCGAAGTATCAGGGTTTTAGACGAAACTCATCTGTTACAAAGGCATTTCATTTTTTTAACTTATTACAACTCCAGAATTTTTGTTCGTTCAGTATGCACCATTCAAAGCCACGTCATCAATTTTCAACCCGTCCCCGTCGCCGCCCGTTGCCATCCCTGTTGTCGCCACCCGTCACCGTCCGTGTCGCCCCCAGTCGCCCTCCCCATCGTCGCCGCCCATATCCGTCCCCGTCGCGCCTCGCCTCGCCGGTGAGCTCCTGCCCCGCCATGGCTACACACACACACACACATTGTTGTTATAGAATTGAAGTAATTTTTATGTTTTTTAGTTATAGAAATGTTAGAAATTTTAGAAATGTTAGTTTTAGCTAGATGAATTAGATTAATTTCAAATTGTTAGACGATCATCGATGTTTTCTTAGTTTCTTATAATTTTAGTTATAGAAATTTAGAATTTGCATATAAGAAATCACAATCCAATCATTTTAAAATGTTACTTTTGTGGCATATAGTATTTGTTCTCGACGATGCTCGGCCCGCATCCTCGCCGTCGACCCGTTCGCGACGACGTCCTGCTTCAGAGGACCCATGTCCGGGACTGGGCTCTGCTGGGCTGGCACTGGGAGGTGCTACCTTCAGGGGCTCGCCGCTTGGTGAGGAACCCGGCCCCAGGTCCCGTCGTCGACCCTGAGCTCCTTTGGTGACATTCGCATGGGCCACTTTCGATGCGGAGGGAGCCGGCCCCGCGGGAGGTGGTGCGTCGCCGTGTCAGGGACGAGGACGAGCACGTCCGTCGCTACATGGCTGCTATGGATGTCAGGTTCTCCAATACCTGGCAGGTTCTTTGGGGAGATGACCGGAGCTATGATCCTGTGATGGTTCCTTCTCTTTGGGTGTCCACCGCCCGTGCCTCAGGAACCGCGAGTGGCCTAGATTATTTTGTAGTATTCGATCTTTATTAGCTAGCTAGCTAGTGAGGTATTCGATATATAATATTCGAGACGATGTATTTGAGAATATATATATATTATTCGAGACGATGTATTCGAGATTACGTATATTATTCAAGACGATGTATTCGAGATTATATATTATTCGAGACGATGTATTCGAGATTATATTTTTTTGACCTGGAAGACTGCAGGGCTTACACCCCACATCATTTTATTATGAAATGATAAAGAATAAGTACAAAGTTCCTCAAGAGAAGGAACAAAGAGAAAGAAAAGGCTATACAAGAAAGGCTATAGTAATCTAAGAAAATAAAGGAAAAAGCACTAAAATCTACAACTAGGAAAGAAAGAAGGTACAAAAAAGATGGCCCTCAAGGAGGCAGGAAATCAATCCATTTGAGTAGAGCCTCCTTGTATCTGGTCTAAAGAAGAGTAATATCATGAATAAACCCATTTCTCCACTGCCTAAAAGGTAGGTTGACATGCCTAAAAGCCCTGTCATTCCTAACTTTCCAAATATTCCACCATGCAAGAAATACCACCTCTGAGAAAAAAGGCTTATTAAACTCCTTCCTAGCATGTAAGGCAATTTGCACCATATCATTGCTATCCAACCAGGAAACTTGCAGGTAGTTCCGTATTCTCATACTGAAGTTACATTGGAAGAACAGATGGTTCCTATCCTCAATTACTCCAGTCGGGCATAGGACACAACTAGGTCCATCGTCAATTCACCAATGGCGTCATTGGATCATATCCTTGGTGTTAACTCCGTCCATAATTACCAGCCAGGCAAACATTTTAATTGTCATGGTACAACAGCTTTTCCAAACCCAGCTGAGAATAGGATTGGCAATAACAGGCTGGTGGACAAAATCATAGTACTTCTTTGCCGAGTACTCCGCCTTTTTCCCATGTCTCCAAGCCCAGATATCATTACAACCATTGTCCAAGGAAGTCACAAATAACAAGCTTGATAGCTGATTGAACTCCCTAAAAGCCAGTTCAGACAATGGTAACGAAAACATTTGCTGCAAATTTCCTGCCTGTACCACTTCCATGACAGGAAGGTTCTTCTGCAGGCAAAAAGAGAAAACCCTTGGAAACCTTTCTTGCAGAGGAATGCAAGACTGGTCAATCTCCCAATGATCAGACCAAAATAGCACAGAATCTCCTTTGCCAATAGTGACAGAGGTAATAGCCCGATACTTGTCCATTAATTTACAAATGTCCCTGCAGCAGAATGAGCCACAAAGAATAGTGTCATGAGGAATTCTCTGAAAGTAATATGAGTCCCACACCAAACGAACCCATGGCACATCTGCTTTATTATAGAATTTATTCAGGTACTTAAGGAGCAGTGCATCATTCTGTAGTCCCAAATTCAGAACTCCAAGCCCGCCCTTGATCTTAGGCATGCAGACAAGGGGCCAAGCAACCAAAGAGTGTCCCTTCTCCTGACCATATTTCCTCCAGAGGCACTGTCTTTGAATCCTTTCTAACTGCTTTAGAATACCTTGTGGCAAAGATAGACTACAAAGGAAGAATATAGGCAGTGAAGATATCACTGAATTTACCAGCTGCAACCTACTGCCTAGTGGTAAAAACCAGGAACTAGCAGTTAGCCTTCTTTCCATGCAGTCCACCAAAGGTAGCAAATCAACAATTTTGGGCCGAGTGGTTCCAACAGGAAGTCCCAAATAAGTGAAGGGCATAGAACCAAGTTGGCAACCAAACTGAGCAGCAAGTGCAGAAGCAACAGTGGCTTCCACATTGATTGGGTACATTGAAGACTTATGGAAGTTGATTTTCAGTCCAGTTGCCAAGGAAAAGGAGTTGAGCACTGATTTAAGGACCTCCAACTGAGCTGGGTCAGCATTCACAAACAGCAAAGTATCATCTGCATACTGTACTACTGGATAATCAGGATCATGTGTTGGCAATGGCAAGGTAAGCAGGCCCCTACACAAAAGATCATTGATCATGGTTTGCAGAAGATCAGCAGCAATCACAAAAGGCAAAGGAGAGATAGGATCTCCTTGCTTTACACCACATTTGCACTTGAAATGATTCCCAGGCACACCATTTAACAAGATATAGGAGGTTGCAGAAGATAATAGCTATTGAACCCATTTGATCCATTTGCTATCAAAACCTTTTGCCACAAGAATTTTCAAAATTGCCTCATGCTGAATAGAGTCAAAAGCTTTTTCAAAGTCAAGCTTGAGCAATATGATTGGCTTCTTGGAATGGTTGCATTGGTGAATATACTCAAAAGTCCAAGCAATACAATCCTGAATTGTTCTTGATTTAATGAAGCCATACTGATTCTTATGAACATAGTTGGTGATTTCATCCTAAAACCTGTTAGCTGCCAGTTTAGTCAAAAACTTCAGTCCCACACTTGTCAAAGAGATTGGCCTAAAATCTCCTACACCCCCAGTTGTTTGCTTTTTTGGGATTAAAGTAATGAAAGCTTCATTGAGGTTTTCCAAAAGAGCAGTTCTTGCATGAAACTCATTGACCAACCGAATAAAATCACTGGAAATGATTGACCAGCATCTCTTCATAAAAAGGCCATTAAAACCATCTGGCCCTGGTGCCTTATCAATGGGCATTTCTTTTATGACCTTTTCAATCTCTTGCAGCTGAAAAGGTTTTGTGAGCACCTCAAGACCTTGCACTTTTGGGATTAGTGAGAGGATTTCATTACCCAACAAAATTGGCTTAATAGTTCCCATTCTGCCCTTGAAAGCAACCAAAAATTCCTTAGCTATTTCCCCATGATCTAAAGAAACTGTTCCATCAGACAATTGCAGACTAGCAATAGAATTCTTCCTATACCTCTCTGTTGCCATGGCCTGGAAGAATTTTGAATTTTCTTCTCCCACCTTGATATATCTGATAGTACACCTTTTCCTCATGTATAAAAACTGCAAATGCAAAAGGTGTTCATGATGCATCTTACATATCTTCCTGAAGTTGTGTTCAGGTATGGATAGAGGCCTCCAATCCTCCAAATCATCCAGCCACAGAATTACCCAATTGCACTTTTCAATCAAAGATTTAATGTGTGAGAGCCCCTTCTGCCATTTCTTGAGTGCAAACCTCAAGGATTTCAATTTGTCCATAATAACTGCAGTTATATGAGTCTTATGTGAAGGTTTGTTCCAAACCTCCCTCACACAGTCCATGAACCCAGGTTGATGCACCCAATAGTTTTCAAATCTAAAGATATGAGCTTTAGGAATTGTGGTGGAGATAGAAATTACACAAGGAACATGATCAGACGCAGTTCTAGCAAGAGGTGCAACTTGTGTCATGGGATATTGATTTATCCAACTTGCAGAAGTAAAAAACCAGTCCAATTGCTCAAGAAGTGGAACATCCTGCATGTTTGACCAGGTAAACCTTCTACCTTTTAAAGGAAGTTCCAGTAGTCCAAAATGACCAATGATCTCATTAAAGATAAAAATATCATTAATATCCCCTCCCGGAAGATTACGATTGTCCATGGACCTGATGAAATTAAAATCTCCCAATAACAACCATTTTTGTTCGGGTTCCACCTGAAGATTATACAGCCAGTTAACAAACTCATCCCTCAAAAGGCCCATAAACATTTACTAAAAACCACTGGTCATTATTATGCACCGAGGTGAAACTGATGACAATTCCAAAAGGCTTTACTTCAATTAAGGCACCCTTAAAAACATCTGAACGCCACACTGTCAGAATACCACCCGAGGCTCCTCTCGAGGGTGATTCAATGAACTGATCAAAACTCACAGGACAAATGCTCTTAATTAATGAACGAGAACAATCAGATAACTTAGTTTCTTGCAAACAAGCAACCGCACACTGGCTTTCAGAAATTTTCTCTCTAACAGAACGCTGTCGTGTTTCAGAATTTAGACCACGAACATTCCAACAAAGCACCTTCCAATTACGCATAGATCTTTGATTCATGAGATAACCAAAAGTGAAGTAGCAACAACTGCATGACATACAATGCCATACACCCCACGCCATAAGAAACAAAATGCATCCAGTTCTGACCGCACAACATAAAGTTTAGAACGACATAAACGACAACGAATTTAACAGGCTCGCTACACCTAGCTAAAGTTTTAAACTGCAACATTTAAACACCACTGGAGGAGGAATCGTCCTTGGGATTAGCCATAAGCTTCTCCTTGGACATATTATGTACTATGATTCAGTTTTTCCTTATTGATTGCATGCATGCATTGTAATTTGAATACTAATTTGTTTTATATTTCTTCTGGATTAGTTAAATAAAAGCTATGGCGGACAATACCGGCAGAGAGGGAGAAGAGGCCCTGTTCGAGATCATACGCTCCCCTCGTGGGCCAGATGATCAGAATGAAGAAGGCGATGGCTCCCAATATCAGAACAATACCGGGGAGGGTGATGATATGATATTCGATCGCGATGACCGAATTGATGAAGTCATGAACTATGATTATGATGACGAAGAAAATGTTGATCTTGAAATAACAGAGACCGGCGAGGTATATTTATATAAGCAGGCATCTAGTGATCATCACATGTTTTAAATGATTTGAAGATATATTAATGAATCGATCTTTCTTCTGTCAGCCCTCCGGATCGAGCAAATCTTCTACAGGCAGCAGGACAGTGCGAGGCCTGGCCAAAAAGTTGAAGGAGGGCGTAAAGTACAACATCGATGCCATCAAAACTGATGGTGAACCAACCGCGCCTAAGAACATTGCGAACAAGTTCGTTCGTCAGTGCAGAGTTCTTGTGAAGGACCAACTCCGATCTCCCTTCAAGAATGGAAAGAGCTAGCAAAGAAACGTCCAGATCTTACTTTTGTCGATGACAGAGCAAAATCTCTGCTTTGGGAATCTCTCATGGAACATTTCACCCTACCAGATCATTTCACAGATGCAGATGTGCAGAAAGTCAAGGATGCTGCTCTTAGGAAGATGGCAATTGCATTCAACAACCACAAGAAAACTATATGGACCAAGTACGTCATAGGAGGAAGGAGGACTCCAGAATTCTAGGGAACACTGGAGAAGCAAAGAGATCACTGGCCCGCTTTCATGAAATTCAAGGAATCAGAATTATCTAAGGAACGGTCGAGAAAAAACAAGGGCCATGCCGCAAAAAAGGAGCAGTTCCATAGGCTGGGGCCAGGTGACTACGCGGTGGCAACGCCTAAGTGGGATAAGTCTGAGCAAGAGATGCTGGCTGCAGAGGTCACTCCAGTTACATTGAGCTCGCCCCAAGTGCAGAACTTGGTTCTATGCGCATGGGAGGCGTTGGACCCGAAGACAGGCCAGGTTTTGAAGAAGGCATGTCTTAAAGGAGCCGAAGGTAAGTTACTTGAAGCAATAGAAGATGCTCGAACGTGGGTGTTCACGCCCAACAGAGAGAACGACGAGCTTACGCGCACCCTGGGAAATCCTGAACACCCGGGAAGAACACGAGGCAAGGGCGTTGTTCCATGGTATGAGGGCTTTTCGGACTGAACGCCGACTACAGAAGCCGTGCGAGAAGGAAGATGGAGGAGGAGAAGAAGAGGAAGCTGGAGGAGGAGCAGAGGAAGTAGGAAGCAGAACGCCTTCAAGGCCTAGAATCAGCGCACGCGGACTTGGCACTCAAATTCCAGCGGCAGCAGCAGCAGATCGACTCACTTAGCCAGGAAAGGGGGTCTCAGCAGCGGCAGCAGCTAGCAGATGATCCAACATTGGATAGCACCGTCCCATCCATGCCGAGAAGCAGCATGGGTTCCGCCCCGGGCGACGCACTGCTGGATAGATACCATGTGGATGACATCATGGAGAACACTAACTGTGAGCTACACTTCAAAATGAAGAACATATCCATGAAGGTGGCGGACGCCGTTGCTTATACAGATCCCCCCGAAGCAACCTTCCATTGCAACCCGATTCCAGCCGGCTATGCTCGTGTCATGGTTGATGAGGTGGTGGACCAATATTCGGGGCTAGAGCTTGACATTCCTGGAGGTGACGAGGAGCACACACTGGGAGGGGCCATACATCGTATCATCCTATGGAGAAAGGATTGCATCATCTTTCGAAGGCCACCGACACCGCGTCAGCCGACTCCTCCTTGAAGTCCGCCACCGCGTCAGTAGACTCCTGCTCCTCCAAGTCATCAGCCACCGCCTCAGCAGAGTCCAGCTCCTTCAAGTCCACCAACGTGTTAGGCCACTCCTCCTCCTCCTCCAAGTCCGGCACAGCGTTAGACCACTCCTCCTGCTTCAAGTCCGCCAACGCGTCAGGCCACTCCTCCTCCAAGTCCGACACCGCGTCAGGCCACTCCTCATGTTCCAACTCAGCCACGTCAGTCGTCTCCACTGCCTCAGCAATCACGGAAGAGAGCCGCCGCAGCTATGGTGCATAGCGGTAAAAGTCGAGGTAGTACAGGAGGTACAGGCGGAGGCAAGTGATTTCGATATGGTCCAGGCCTCGCGCCTCTTCCGTAGAGGCCTTACGACATGACCGAGGAGTAAAACGAAGACATAGTGAAGGCCCAAGTGGACACCCATTTTGGACCAAAACCGCCACCGCCGCCAAGGGAGAAAGTGCCTCAGGATAAGATTGACCACTTTATGCATATGGATAGAGCACCAGCTCCCAAGCCTGTTGACTCAGACTATGAGCGCCAAATCAGGAAGGCACATCGAGCACAACAAAAGAAGGAGTCAAGATCGAGCTCGAGCCAAGCAGCTGGCAAAAAATGCGGGAAAACCGTTCCCCAGCTGGGAGAACAGGCGGCGCAATCGATCCCCCCGCTTGTTGTACCAACACATGAGAGTACCGACGCCGGTCAGCTGGTAATAACCGACGAGCATAGAAGGCAGGCTGAAGAGCTCGGTATCACTATTGGGTAACTCCTAGATATCGAGCCCATGGATACGATTAGAGAGGAGGACGTAAAACGGAAATATGTCCGCGACGAGCCTATGGTCAAGCCTGAGGAGGTCAAGAAGCTCTCAACGAGAATGTATGAATTGCGTCAATGGTACATGGAAATTTGTAAGACCCACAATCGAGAGTTCCTCATGGTGAAAGTCAAGGAAGAGGATTACTTCCATGGGACAGCTCTCTCTATTGAGTATACATAACTGTTTCAGTTATTCAATCAAGATGCACGTGACAAATCTATTGTCAGTTGCTATTGTCTGTAAGTGATTTCTTTCTGTAATTTAAGTCTCAAGCTAGCTGTAGTGCTCTCGTTGATCATTACCTATAATTATCGTCACTATATTCTTTTCTATGGTATTATGCAGGATGAAGATGTACGAAATGAGAAAAGGTGGACGCTATGGCATTGGGTTCATTGACCCAAATACCATTAATCAAGAGACATGGTCATATGCATGGTATCGACAAGAAGTAGAGAAAAACATGCTAGAGTTCTTGAAGCGCCTCAATACCAATCGAGATATACTACTTCCTTACAACTTCCAGTGAGTCACACTGTCTTGTACTACAAATTCTATTTTTGCTTACTAGCTAGGTGTTAATAAGTGTATAGGGTTTAGGGTTAGTTGATGAGTGTTATGCACATGCCCGCTTAATTTATACATGCAAACGTATGCGCATGCAGGTACCATTGGATCTTGTTAATCATTCAAGTTGATGAAGGAACAGTTGAAGTACTGGACTCACTGCTTAAAGAACCTAAAGACTACTCAATCGTGAAGGGGATAGTCAACAGGTAATTTCAGTCATTATTGAACTATATATGTCGGCCTCTTTAGTTCGTCATTTCCTGATATCAACTAATTAATAACTCCTTAATTCATTTTATTTGCCGGCAGGCAGGGCTTGGCAAAAGTTCATCAAAGATGTTCCAGCCCCGTTCAAAGAAAATCTGTATTGGTTTCTACCCAAGGTAAGTAATTAAGTACTACTAGCTAGCTACCATCTCTTTAATTCTAGTTTTAATACCATTAATTATCATGCTTGATTAATTATTATCTTATTGAATTCTATTCTCGTAAAGGCCATGAAGCAGGCGCTGGGGACTGATTTATGTGCATACTACGTTTGCGAGAACATTCACATGATGGCGTCTGAAAGGACCAAATCCGCTAGACAACTATGGGTACGTTTGCCAGAACACTATTCACAATTTTTACATCATTATCGATATCTAATCACACAACTAATACATGCATATTGATCTCATTCTTAACAGTTCAATTCGGTGCGGGAGAAGCTCCTACCAATGGAGCGCATATGAGCAATTAGAGAGGAAATAGCGGGATTTTTGCTCGACCATGTCATAGATCCCACAGGAGAATTCCATTACCCGCTACCGCTGCTACCGCAGTAATGCCTCCATGTAGGAGAAATTGTATATACCAAATTGTATATATACACATGTGTATACGTGAATGGTGGTGCGAGACATTCGATGATATACATATATATATGATCGGTTCTACGAGAAATTCCATTTATATATATGCATAACGTGTACAATATGTAGTATCGTAAAATACCAGCAAATGAAAAAGAATTAAATGTAAAACATGAAATTAAAGGAAAAAGAAATCCTGAACCCAAAACCCCCAAACCTTGTAGTACCGGTTGGTATTACCAACCAGTACTAAAGGCCTCCCCGCCCCCGCCACTGGCTTGTGCCATGTGGTGGCCCTTTAGCGGCGGTTCGTGCTGAACCGATACTAAAGGGGGGGGACCTTTAGTCCCCACCCTTTAGTGCCGGTTACAGAACCGACACTAAAGGGCCTTACGAACCGGGACTACAGCCCGGTTCTGCACTAGTGCCTAAAACAAGTATGAAACAATTTTGCAAGAATAAAACTACGAGTACTTTGCGGGAATAAAACTACGAATAAATTGCAAGGTAATAAAAGTGGATAGCTTTTGTAAACAAGAAAGTCATTTGTCCCTAGGCAATCGATAACAAGTACCGGTAATCATTCTTGTAATTCTACATGAGGGAGAGGCATGAGCTAACATACTTTCTCTACTTGGATCATGTGCACTTATGAATTGACCCCTAGCAAGCATCCGCAACTACTAAAGATCATTAAGGTCGTGAAACACAACCATAGCATTAAGTATCAAGTCCTCTTTATCCCAAACGCAACAACCCACCTACTCGGGTTTAAGCTTTTGCCACTCTCGCAACCCACCATAAGCGAATCATGAACATATTGCAACACCCTACAGCGGGGACCCCTCATGTTTGCGCAAGACGGAGGGCACCGTGACGGTGTCCTGGACTAGGGGGTACTTGATACGTCTCCAACGTATCTATAATTTTTTATTGTTCCATGCTATATTATATTCTGTTTTGGATATTATTGGGCTTTATTATACACTTTTATATTATTTTTGGGACTAACCTATTAACCGGAGGCCCAGCCCAGAATTGATGTTTTTTCCCTATTTCAGAGTTTCGCAGAAAAAGGATATCAAACGGAGTCCAAACGGAATGAAACCTTCGGGAACGTGATTTTCGTAACGAACGTGATCCAGAGGACTTGGACCCTACGTCAAGACATCAACCAGGAGGGCACGAGGTAGGGGGCGTGCCTACCCCCAGGCGCGCCCTCCACCCTCGTGGGCCCCCTGTTGCTCCACCGACGTACTTCTTCCTCCTATATATACCTACGTACCCCAAAACTACCAGAGACGGAGCCAAAAACCTAATTCCACTGCCGCAACCTTCTGTACCCGTGAGATCCCATCTTGGGGCCTGTTCCGGAGCTCCGCCGGAGGGGGCATCCATCACGGAGGGCTTCTACTTCAACACCATAGCCTATCCGATGAAGTGTGAGTAGTTTATCTCAGACCTTCGGGTCCATAGTTGTTAGCTAGATGGCTTATTCTCTCTTTTTGGATCTCAATACAATGTTCTCCCCCTCTCTAATGGAGATCTATTCGATGTAATCTTCTTTTGCGGTGTGTTTGTTGAGACCGATGAATTGTGGGCTTATGATCAAGTTTATCTATGAAAAATATTTGAATCTTCTCTGAATTCTTTTATGTATGATTGGTTATCTTTGCAAGTCTCTTCGAATTATCAGTTTGGTTTGGCCTACTAGATTGATCTTTCTTGCAATGGGAGAAGTGCTTAGCTTTGGGTTCAATCTTGCGGTGTCCTTTCCCAGTGACAGTACGGGCAGCAAGGCACGTATTGTATTGTTGACATCGAGGATAACAAGATGGGGTTTATATCATATTGCATGAGTTTATCCCTCTACATCATGTCATCTTGCTTAAAGCGTTACTCTGTTCTTATGAACTTAATACTCTAGATGCACGCTGGATAGCGGTCGATGTGTGGAGTAATAGTAGTAGATGCAGGCAAGAGTCGGTCTACTTGTCTCGGACGTGATGCCTATATACATGATCATACCTAGATATTCTCATAACTATGCTCAATTCTGTCAATTGCTCAACAGTAATTTGTTCACCCACCGTAAATACTTATGCTCTCGAGAGAAGCCACTAGTGAAACCTATGGCCCCCGGGTCTATTTTCCATCATATTAATCTCCCGTCAACAAGTTATTTCTTGCACCGTTTTTACTTTACTTTCTTTACTTTGCATCTTTTTCATAAAAATACCAAAAATATTATCCTATCATATCTATCAGATCTCACTCTCGTAAGTGACCGTGTAGGGATTGTCAACCCCTTATCGCGTTGGTTGCGAGGATTTATTTGTTTGTGTAGGTGCGAGGGACTCGTGCGTGGCCTCCTACTGGATTGATACCTTGGTTCTCAAAAACTGAGGGAAATACTTACGCTACTTTGCTGCATCACCCTTTCCTCTTCAAGGGAAAACCAACGCAGTGCTCAAGAGGTAGCAAGAAGGATTTCTGGCGCCGTTGCCGGGGAGTCTACACAAAAGTCAACATACCAAGTACCCATCACAAACCCTTATCTCCCGCATTACATTATTTTCCATTTGCCTCTCGTTTTCCTCTCCCCCACTTCACCCTTGCCGTTTTATTCGCCCTCTCTTTTTCGTTCACCTCCTTTTCGCTTGCTTCTTGTTTGCTCATGTGTTGGATTGCTTGCTTGTCACGATGGCTCAAGATTATACCAAATTGTGTGACTTCACCAATACCAACAATAATGATTTTCTTAGCACTCCAATTGCTCCTCTTACCGATACTAAATCTTGTGAAATCAATGCTGCTTTGTTGAATCTTGTCATGAAAGATCAATTCGCCGGCCTTCCTAGTGAAGATGCCGCTACCCATCTAAATAGCTTTGTTGATTTGTGTGATATGCAAAAGAAGAAAGATGTGGACAATGATATTGTTAAATTGAAGCTATTTCCTTTTTCGCTTAGAGATCGTGCTAAAGCTTGGTTTTCGTCTTTGCCTAAAAATAGTATTGATTCTTGGAATAAGTGCAAAGATGCTTTGATCTCTAAGTATTTTCCTCCCGCTAAGATCATCTCTCTTAGAAACGATATTATGAATTTTAAGCAACTTGATCACGAACATGTTGCACAAGCTTGGGAGAGGATGAAATTAATGATACGTAATTGTCCTACACATGGTTTGAGTTTATGGATGATCATACAAAATTTTAATGCCGGATTGAATTTTGCTTCTAGAAATCTTTTAGATTCGGCCGCGGGAGGCACTTTTATGGAAATCACTTTAGGAGAAGCCACTAAACTCCGAGACAATATTATGGTTAATTATTCTCAATGGCACACTGAAAGATCTACTAATAAAAAAGTGCATGCGATAGAAGAAATTAATGTTTTGAGTGGAAAGATGGATGAACTTATGAAATTATTTGCTACTAAGAGTGTTTCTTCTGATCCTAATGATATGCCTTTGTCTACTTTGATTGAGAATAATAATGAATCTATGGATGTGAATTTTGTTGGTAGGAATAATTTTGGTAACAACGCGTTGCTACCTCTTGAGCACTGCGTTGGTTTTCCCTTGAAGAGGAAAGGGTGATGCAGCAAAGTAGCGTAAGTATTTCCCTCAGTTTTTGAGAACCAAGGTATCAATCCAGTAGGAGGCTACGCGCGAGTCCCTCGCACCTACACAAAACAAATAGATCCTCGCAACCAACGCGATAAGGGGTTGTCAATCCCTTCACGGTCACTTACGAGAGTGAGATCTGATAGATATGATAGGATATATTTTTGGTATTTTTGTGATAAAGATGCAAAGTAAAATAAAAGCAAAGTAAAAAGCAAAGGAAATAACTACGTGTTGGAAGATTAATATGATGAAGATAGACCCGGGGGCCATAGGTTTCACTACTGGCTTCTCTCAAGAGCATAAGTATTTTACGATGGGTGAACGAATTACTGTTGAGCAATTGATAGAATTGAGCATAGTTATGAGAATATCTAGGTATGATCATGTATATAGGCATCACGTCTGAGACAAGTAGACCGACTCCTGCCTACATCTACTACTATTACTCCACTCATCGACCGCTATCCAGCATGCATCTAGAGTATTAAGTTCATGGAAACAGAGTAACACCTTAAGCAAGATGACATGATGTAGAGGGATATATTCATGCAATATGATATAAACCCCATCTTGTTATCCTCGATGGCAACAATACAATACGTGCCTTGCTGCCCCTACTGTCACTGGGAAAGGACACCGCAAGATTGAACCCAAAGCTAAGCACTTCTCCCATTGCAAGAAAGATCAATCTAGTAGGCCAAACCAAACTGATAATTCGAAGAGACTTGCAAAGATAACCAATCATACATAAAAGAATTCAGAGAAGATTCAAATATTGTTCATAGATAAACTTGATCATAAACCCACAATTCATCGGTCTCAACAAACACACCGCAAAAGAAGATTACATCGAATAGATCTCCACGAGAGAGGGGGGACAACATTGTATTGAGATCCAAAAAGAGAGAAGAAGCCATCTAGCTACTAATATGGACCCGAAGGTCTGAGGCAAACTACTCACACTTCATCGGAGAGGCTATGATGATGATGTAGAAGCCCTCCGTGATGGATGCCCCCTCCGGGGGAGCTCCAGAACAGGCCCCAAGATGGGATCTCGTGGGTACAGAAGGTTGCGGCAGTGGAATTAGGTTTTTGGCTCCGTGTCTGATCGTTTGGGGGTACGTAGGTATATATAGGAGGAAGGAGTACGTCGGTGGAGCAACAGGGGGCCCACGAGGGTGGAGGGCGCGCCCAGGGGGGTAGGCGCGCCCCCCTAAGTCGTGGCCTCCTCTTTTGTTTCTTGACATAGGGTCCAAGTCTCCTGGATCATAATCTTCCTAAAAATCACGTTCCCGAAGGTTTCATTCCTTTTGGACTCCGTTTGATATTCCCTTTCTGCGAAACTCTGAAATAGGCAAAAAACAACAATTCTGGGCTGGGCCTCCGGTTAATAGGTTAGTCCCAAAAATAATATAACAGTGAATAATAAAGCCCAATAATGTCGAAAACAGTAGATAATATAGCATGGAGCAATCAAAAATTATAGATACATTGGAGACGTATCAGGCATCCCAAGGCTTAATTCCTGCTCGTCCTCGAGTAGGTAAATGATAAAAACAGAATTTTTGATGCGGAGTGCTACTTGGCATAATTTCAATGTAATTCTTCTTAATTGTGGTATGAATATTCAGATCTGAAAGATTCAAGACAAAAGATTAATATTGACATAAAAATAATAATACTTCAAGCATACTAACAAAGCAATCATGTCTTCTCAAAATAACATGGCCAAAGAATTTTATCCATACAATATCATATAGTCTTGCTATGCTCTATCTTCACCACACAAAGTATTTAAATCATGCACAACCCCGATGACAAGCCAAGCAATTGTTTCATACTTTTGACATTCTCAAACTTTTTCAATCTTCACGCAATTCATGAGCGTGAGCCATGGATATAGCGCTATATGTGGAATAGAATGGTGGTTGTGGAGAACACAAAAAAAGGGAGAAGATAGTCTCACATCAACTAGGCGTATTAACGGGCTATGGAGATGCCCATCAATAGATATCAGTGTGAGTGAGTAGGGATTGCCATGCAACGGATGCACTAGAGCTATAAGTATATGAAAGCTCAACAAAAGAAACTAAGTGGGTGTGCATCCAACTCGCTTGCTCACGAAGACCTAGGGCATTTTGAGGAAGCCCATCATTGGAATATACAAGCCAAGTTCTATAATGAAAATTTCCCACTAGTATATGAAAGTGACAAAATGAGAGACTCTCTATCATGAAGATCATGGTGCTACTTTGAAGCACAAGTGTGGTAAAAGGATAGTAACATTGTCCCTTCTCTCTTTTTCTCTCATTTTTGTATTTGGGCCTTTTCTCTTTTTTATGGCCTCTTTTTTTTCGTCCGGAGTCTCATCCCGACTTGTGGGGGAATCATAGTCTCCATCATCCTTTTCCTCACTTGGGACAATCCTCTAAAAATTAAGATCATCACACTTTTATTTTCTTACAACTCAACAATTACAACTCGATACTTAGAAAAAAATATGAATATATGAATGCCTCCGGCGGTATACCAGGATATGCAATGAATCAAGAGTGACATGTATGAAAGAATTATGAATGGTGGCTTTGCAACAAATACGATGTCAACTACATGATCATGCAAAGCATATGACAATGATGGAGCGTGTCATAATAAACGGAACGGTGGAAAGTTGCATGGCAATATATCTCGGAATGGCTATGGAAATGCCAGAATAGGTAGGTATGGTGGCTGTTTTGAGGAAGGTATATGGTGGGTGTAAGATACCGGCGAAAAGTGCGCGGTATTAGAGAGGCTAGCAATGGTTGAAGGAAGAAAGTGCGTATAATCCATGGACTCAACATTAGTCATAAAGAACTCATATACTTATTGAAAAAATCTACAAGTTATCAAAGTAAAGTATTACACGCATGCTCCTAGGGGGATAGATTGGTAGGAAAAGACCATCGCTCGTCCCCGACCGCCACTCATAAGGAAGACAATCAATAAATAAATTATGCTCTGACTTCATCACATAACGGTTCACCATACATGCATGCTATGGGAATCACAAACTTTAACACAAGTGTTTCTCAAATTCACAACCACTCAACTAGCATGACTCTAATATCACCATCTTTATATCTCAAAACAATTATCAAGCATCAAACTTTTCTTAGCTTTCAACACACTCATAAAAAAGTTTTTACAAATCTTGAATACCAAGCATATTAGGATTATTTAAGCAAATTACCATGCTATTTAGGACTCTCAGAATAATCTAAGTGAAGCATGAGAGATCAATAGTTTCTATAAAACAAATCCACCACCATTCTCTAAAAGATATAAGTGAAGTACTAGAGCAAAAACTATATAACTCAAAAGATATAAGCGAAGCACATAGAGTATTCTAACAAATTCCAAATCATGTATGGCTCTCTCAAAAGGTGTGTACAGCAAGGATGATTGTGGTAAACTAAAAATCAAAGACTCAAATCATACAAGACGCTCCAAGCAAAACACATATCATGTGGTGAATAAAAATATAGCTCCAAGTAAAGTTACCGATGGAAGTAGACGAAAGAGGGGATGCCTTCCGGGGCATCCCCAAGCTTTGGCTTTATGGTGTCCTTAGATTATCTTGGGGGTTCCATGGGCATCCCCAAGCTTAGGCTCTTGCCACTCCTTATTCCATAATCCATCAAAATCTTTCACCCAAAACTTGAAAACTTCACAACACAAAACTCAACAGAAAATCTCGTGAGCTCCGTCAGCGAAAGAAAACAAAAGACCACTTCAAGGTACTGTAATGAACTCATTCTTTATTTATATTGGTGCTAAACCTACTGTATTCCAACTTCTCTATGGTTAATAAACTATTTTATTAGCCATAGATTCATCAAAATAAGCGAACAACACACGAAAAACAGAATCTGTCAAAAACAGAACAGTCTGTAGTAATCTGTAACTAACGCAAACTTCTGGAACTCCAAAAAATCATCCAAAATATCACGACCTAGTAAATTTGTTTATTGATCAGCAGCAATTGGAATCACTATTTTATCACGTTCTGGTTATTTTTAACAATTATTTTCGTGAACAGAAAGTTTCTGGAAATTACAGCAAGATCAAATAACTATAATCCAAGAAGGTCCTATAGGTTTAACTTGGCACAAACACTAATTAAAACATAAAAACACATCTAACCAGAGGCTAGATCAAATATTTATTCCTAAACAGAAGCAAAAGCAAAAAAACTAAAAATAAATTTGGGTTGCCTCCCAACAAGCGCTACCGTTTAACGCCCCTAGCTAGGCATAAAATCAAGGATAGATCTAGGTATTGCCATCTTTGGTAGGCAATCCATAAGTGGATCTCATGATAGATTCATATGGTAATTTTATTTTCTTCCTAGGGAAGTGTTACATGCCTTTCTTTAATGGAAATTGGAATCTAATATTCCCTTCCTTCATATCAATAATTGCACCAATCGTTCTAAGGAAAGGTCTACCAAGAATAATAGGACATGAAGGATTGCAATCTATATCAAGAACGATAAAATCTATGGGCACATAGTTCCTATTTGCAACAATAAGAAAACATCATTAATTCTTCCCATAGGTTTCTTAATAGTGGAATCCGCAAGGTGCAAGTTTAGAGAGCAATCATCAAAATCAGGGAAATCTAGCAAATCGCACAAAGTTTTGGGAATAGTGGAAACACTAGCACCCAAATCACATAAAGCATAGAACTCATGATCCTTAATCTTAATTTTAATAGTAGGTTACCACTCATCATAAAGTTTTCTAGGAATAGAAACTTCCAACTCAAGCTTTTCTTCATAAGATTGCATCAGGGCATCAACGATATGTTTAGTGAACGCTTTATTTTGACTATAAGCATGAGAAGAATTTAGCACGGATTGCAACAAGGAAATACAATCTATCAAAGAGCAATTTTCATAATTAAATTCCTTGAAATCCAAAATAGTGGGTTTATTAACATCTAATGTTTTGATTTCTTCAATCCCACTCTTATCAATTTTAGCATCAAGATCTAAAAACTCCGAATTTTTGGAACGCCTTCTAGGTAAAGGTGGATCATATTCAGTCTCATCATTATCAAGATTCATATTGCAAAACAAGGATTTAATAGGAGACACATCAATAACTTTTATATCTTCATCTTTATTTTCATAGAAATTCGAAGAACACGCTTTCATAAAGCAATCTTTCTTAGCACGCATCCTAGCAGTTCTTTCTTTGCACTCATCAATGGAAATTCTCATGGCTTTGAGAGACTCATTGATATCATGCTTAGGAGGAATAGATCTAAGCTTTAAAGAATCAACATCAAGAGAAATTCTATCAACGTTCCTAGCCAATTCATCTACTTTAAGCAATTTCTCTTCAAGCAATGCATTGAAATTCTTTTGCGAATTCATAAACTCTTTAACACTAGTCTCAAATTCAGAGGCCTAGGATAATTATTAGAGGAATTACTAGGATAAGGCCTAGGATTAAAGTTTCCTCTATACGCGTTGTTACCAAAATTATTCCTACCAACAAAATTCACATCCATAGATTCATTATTATTATCAATCAAAGTGGACAAAAGCATATCATTAGGATCGGAAGAAACACTCTTACTAGCAAATAATTTCATAAGTTCATCCATCTTTCCACTCAAAACATTAATTTCTTCTATCGCATGCACTTTTTTATTAGTAGATCTTTCAGTGTGCCATTGAGAATAATTAACCATAATATTATCTAAGAGTTTAGTAGCTTCTCCTAAAGTGATTTCCATAAAAGTTCCTCCCGCGGCCGAATCTAAAAGATTTCTAGAAGCAAAATTCAATCCGGCATAAATTTTTTGTATAATCATCCACAAATTCAAACCATGAGTAGGGCAATTACGTATCATTAATTTCATCCTCTCCCAAGCTTGTGCAACATGTTCATGATCAAGTTGCTTAAAATTCATAATATCGTTTCTAAGAGATATGATCTTAGAGGGAGGAAAATACTTAGAGATAAAAGCATCTTTGCACTTGTTCCAAGAATCAATACTATTTTTGGGCAAAGACAAAAACCAAGCTTTAGCACGATCACTAAGCGAAAAAGGAAATAACTTCAATTTAACAATATCATTATCAACATCTTTCTTCTTTTGCATATCACACAAATCAACGAAGCTATTTAGATGAGTAGCGGCATCTTCACTAGGAAGGCCGGTGAATTGATCTTTCATGACAAGATTCAACAAAGCAGCATTGATTTCACAAGATTCAGTATCGGTAAGAGGAGGAATCGGAGTGCTAAGGAAATAATTATTGTTGGTATTGGTAAAGTCACATAATTTGGTATTATCTTGAGCCATCGTGACAAACAAGCAATCCAACACACGAGCAAACAAAAAGCAAGCGAAAAAAGGCAAACGGAAAAGAGAGGGCGAATAAAATGGCAAGGGTGAAGTGGGGCAGAGGAAAACGAGAGGCAAATGGCAAATAATGTAATGCGGGAGATAAGAGATTGTGATGGGTACTTGGTATGTTGACTTTTGCGTAGACCTCCCCGGCAACGGCGCCAGAAATCCTTCTTGCTACCTCTTGAGCACTGCGTTGGTTTTCCCTTGAAGAGGAAAGGGTGATGCAGCAAAGTAGCGTAAGTATTTCCCTCAGTTTTTGAGAACCAAGGTATCAATCCAGTAGGAGGCTACGCGCGAGTCCCTCGCACCTACACAAAACAAATAGATCCTCGCAACCAACGCGATAAGGGGTTGTCAATCCCTTCACGGTCACTTACGAGAGTGAGATCTGATAGATATGATAGGATATATTTTTGGTATTTTTGTGATAAAGATGCAAAGTAAAATAAAAGCAAAGTAAAAAGCAAAGGAAATAACTACGTGTTGGAAGATTAATATGATGAAGATAGACCCGGGGGCCATAGGTTTCACTACTGGCTTCTCTCAAGAGCATAAGTATTTTACGATGGGTGAACGAATTACTGTTGAGCAATTGATAGAATTGAGCATAGTTATGAGAATATCTAGGTATGATCATGTATATAGGCATCACGTCTGAGACAAGTAGACCGACTCCTGCCTACATCTACTACTATTACTCCACTCATCGACCGCTATCCAGCATGCATCTAGAGTATTAAGTTCATGGAAACAGAGTAACACCTTAAGCAAGATGACATGATGTAGAGGGATATATTCATGCAATATGATATAAACCCCATCTTGTTATCCTCGATGGCAACAATACAATACGTGCCTTGCTGCCCCTACTGTCACTGGGAAAGGACACCGCAAGATTGAACCCAAAGCTAAGCACTTCTCCCATTGCAAGAAAGATCAATCTAGTAGGCCAAACCAAACTGATAATTCGAAGAGACTTGCAAAGATAACCAATCATACATAAAAGAATTCAGAGAAGATTCAAATATTGTTCATAGATAAACTTGATCATAAACCCACAATTCATCGGTCTCAACAAACACACCGCAAAAGAAGATTACATCGAATAGATCTCCACGAGAGAGGGGGGACAACATTGTATTGAGATCCAAAAAGAGAGAAGAAGCCATCTAGCTACTAATATGGACCCGAAGGTCTGAGGCAAACTACTCACACTTCATCGGAGAGGCTATGATGATGATGTAGAAGCCCTCCGTGATGGATGCCCCCTCCGGGGGAGCTCCAGAACAGGCCCCAAGATGGGATCTCGTGGGTACAGAAGGTTGCGGCAGTGGAATTAGGTTTTTGGCTCCGTGTCTGATCGTTTGGGGGTACGTAGGTATATATAGGAGGAAGGAGTACGTCGGTGGAGCAACAGGGGGCCCACGAGGGTGGAGGGCGCGCCCAGGGGGGTAGGCGCGCCCCCCTAAGTCGTGGCCTCCTCTTTTGTTTCTTGACATAGGGTCCAAGTCTCCTGGATCATAATCTTCCTAAAAATCACGTTCCCGAAGGTTTCATTCCTTTTGGACTCCGTTTGATATTCCCTTTCTGCGAAACTCTGAAATAGGCAAAAAACAGCAATTCTGGGCTGGGCCTCCGGTTAATAGGTTAGTCCCAAAAATAATATAACAGTGAATAATAAAGCCCAATAATGTCGAAAACAGTAGATAATATAGCATGGAGCAATCAAAAATTATAGATACATTGGAGACGTATCAGGCATCCCAAGGCTTAATTCCTGCTCGTCCTCGAGTAGGTAAATGATAAAAACAGAATTTTTGATGCGGAGTGCTACTTGGCATAATTTCAATGTAATTCTTCTTAATTGTGGTATGAATATTCAGATCTGAAAGATTCAAGACAAAAGATTAATATTGACATAAAAATAATAATACTTCAAGCATACTAACAAAGCAATCATGTCTTCTCAAAATAACATGGCCAAAGAATTTTATCCATACAATATCATATAGTCTTGCTATGCTCTATCTTCACCACACAAAGTATTTAAATCATGCACAACCCCGATGACAAGCCAAGCAATTGTTTCATACTTTTGACATTCTCAAACTTTTTCAATCTTCACGCAATTCATGAGCGTGAGCCATGGATATAGCGCTATATGTGGAATAGAATGGTGGTTGTGGAGAACACAAAAAAAGGGAGAAGATAGTCTCACATCAACTAGGCGTATTAACGGGCTATGGAGATGCCCATCAATAGATATCAGTGTGAGTGAGTAGGGATTGCCATGCAACGGATGCACTAGAGCTATAAGTATATGAAAGCTCAACAAAAGAAACTAAGTGGGTGTGCATCCAACTCGCTTGCTCACGAAGACCTAGGGCATTTTGAGGAAGCCCATCATTGGAATATACAAGCCAAGTTCTATAATGAAAATTTCCCACTAGTATATGAAAGTGACAAAATGAGAGACTCTCTATCATGAAGATCATGGTGCTACTTTGAAGCACAAGTGTGGTAAAAGGATAGTAACATTGTCCCTTCTCTCTTTTTCTCTCATTTTTGTATTTGGGCCTTTTCTCTTTTTTATGGCCTCTTTTTTTTCGTCCGGAGTCTCATCCCGACTTGTGGGGGAATCATAGTCTCCATCATCCTTTTCCTCACTTGGGACAATCCTCTAAAAATTAAGATCATCACACTTTTATTTTCTTACAACTCAACAATTACAACTCGATACTTAGAAAAAAATATGAATATATGAATGCCTCCGGCGGTATACCAGGATATGCAATGAATCAAGAGTGACATGTATGAAAGAATTATGAATGGTGGCTTTGCAACAAATACGATGTCAACTACATGATCATGCAAAGCATATGACAATGATGGAGCGTGTCATAATAAACGGAACGGTGGAAAGTTGCATGGCAATATATCTCGGAATGGCTATGGAAATGCCAGAATAGGTAGGTATGGTGGCTGTTTTGAGGAAGGTATATGGTGGGTGTAAGATACCGGCGAAAAGTGCGCGGTATTAGAGAGGCTAGCAATGGTTGAAGGAAGAAAGTGCGTATAATCCATGGACTCAACATTAGTCATAAAGAACTCATATACTTATTGAAAAAATCTACAAGTTATCAAAGTAAAGTATTACACGCATGCTCCTAGGGGGATAGATTGGTAGGAAAAGACCATCGCTCGTCCCCGACCGCCACTCATAAGGAAGACAATCAATAAATAAATTATGCTCTGACTTCATCACATAACGGTTCACCATACATGCATGCTATGGGAATCACAAACTTTAACACAAGTGTTTCTCAAATTCACAACCACTCAACTAGCATGACTCTAATATCACCATCTTTATATCTCAAAACAATTATCAAGCATCAAACTTTTCTTAGCTTTCAACACACTCATAAAAAAGTTTTTACAAATCTTGAATACCAAGCATATTAGGATTATTTAAGCAAATTACCATGCTATTTAGGACTCTCAGAATAATCTAAGTGAAGCATGAGAGATCAATAGTTTCTATAAAACAAATCCACCACCATTCTCTAAAAGATATAAGTGAAGTACTAGAGCAAAAACTATATAACTCAAAAGATATAAGCGAAGCACATAGAGTATTCTAACAAATTCCAAATCATGTATGGCTCTCTCAAAAGGTGTGTACAGCAAGGATGATTGTGGTAAACTAAAAATCAAAGACTCAAATCATACAAGACGCTCCAAGCAAAACACATATCATGTGGTGAATAAAAATATAGCTCCAAGTAAAGTTACCGATGGAAGTAGACGAAAGAGGGGATGCCTTCCGGGGCATCCCCAAGCTTTGGCTTTATGGTGTCCTTAGATTATCTTGGGGGTTCCATGGGCATCCCCAAGCTTAGGCTCTTGCCACTCCTTATTCCATAATCCATCAAAATCTTTCACCCAAAACTTGAAAACTTCACAACACAAAACTCAACAGAAAATCTCGTGAGCTCCGTCAGCGAAAGAAAACAAAAGACCACTTCAAGGTACTGTAATGAACTCATTCTTTATTTATATTGGTGCTAAACCTACTGTATTCCAACTTCTCTATGGTTAATAAACTATTTTATTAGCCATAGATTCATCAAAATAAGCGAACAACACACGAAAAACAGAATCTGTCAAAAACAGAACAGTCTGTAGTAATCTGTAACTAACGCAAACTTCTGGAACTCCAAAAAATCATCCAAAATATCACGACCTAGTAAATTTGTTTATTGATCAGCAGCAATTGGAATCACTATTTTATCACGTTCTGGTTATTTTTAACAATTATTTTCGTGAACAGAAAGTTTCTGGAAATTACAGCAAGATCAAATAACTATAATCCAAGAAGGTCCTATAGGTTTAACTTGGCACAAACACTAATTAAAACATAAAAACACATCTAACCAGAGGCTAGATCAAATATTTATTCCTAAACAGAAGCAAAAGCAAAAAAACTAAAAATAAATTTGGGTTGCCTCCCAACAAGCGCTACCGTTTAACGCCCCTAGCTAGGCATAAAATCAAGGATAGATCTAGGTATTGCCATCTTTGGTAGGCAATCCATAAGTGGATCTCATGATAGATTCATATGGTAATTTTATTTTCTTCCTAGGGAAGTGTTACATGCCTTTCTTTAATGGAAATTGGAATCTAATATTCCCTTCCTTCATATCAATAATTGCACCAATCGTTCTAAGGAAAGGTCTACCAAGAATAATAGGACATGAAGGATTGCAATCTATATCAAGAACGATAAAATCTATGGGCACATAGTTCCTATTTGCAACAATAAGAAAACATCATTAATTCTTCCCATAGGTTTCTTAATAGTGGAATCCGCAAGGTGCAAGTTTAGAGAGCAATCATCAAAATCAGGGAAATCTAGCAAATCGCACAAAGTTTTGGGAATAGTGGAAACACTAGCACCCAAATCACATAAAGCATAGAACTCATGATCCTTAATCTTAATTTTAATAGTAGGTTACCACTCATCATAAAGTTTTCTAGGAATAGAAACTTCCAACTCAAGCTTTTCTTCATAAGATTGCATCAGGGCATCAACGATATGTTTAGTGAACGCTTTATTTTGACTATAAGCATGAGAAGAATTTAGCACGGATTGCAACAAGGAAATACAATCTATCAAAGAGCAATTTTCATAATTAAATTCCTTGAAATCCAAAATAGTGGGTTTATTAACATCTAATGTTTTGATTTCTTCAATCCCACTCTTATCAATTTTAGCATCAAGATCTAAAAACTCCGAATTTTTGGAACGCCTTCTAGGTAAAGGTGGATCATATTCAGTCTCATCATTATCAAGATTCATATTGCAAAACAAGGATTTAATAGGAGACACATCAATAACTTTTATATCTTCATCTTTATTTTCATAGAAATTCGAAGAACACGCTTTCATAAAGCAATCTTTCTTAGCACGCATCCTAGCAGTTCTTTCTTTGCACTCATCAATGGAAATTCTCATGGCTTTGAGAGACTCATTGATATCATGCTTAGGAGGAATAGATCTAAGCTTTAAAGAATCAACATCAAGAGAAATTCTATCAACGTTCCTAGCCAATTCATCTACTTTAAGCAATTTCTCTTCAAGCAATGCATTGAAATTCTTTTGCGAATTCATAAACTCTTTAACACTAGTCTCAAATTCAGAGGCCTAGGATAATTATTAGAGGAATTACTAGGATAAGGCCTAGGATTAAAGTTTCCTCTATACGCGTTGTTACCAAAATTATTCCTACCAACAAAATTCACATCCATAGATTCATTATTATTATCAATCAAAGTGGACAAAAGCATATCATTAGGATCGGAAGAAACACTCTTACTAGCAAATAATTTCATAAGTTCATCCATCTTTCCACTCAAAACATTAA
This sequence comes from Aegilops tauschii subsp. strangulata, assembly GCF_002575655.3. Lineage (NCBI taxonomy): Eukaryota > Viridiplantae > Streptophyta > Magnoliopsida > Poales > Poaceae > Aegilops > Aegilops tauschii. The sequence continues at coordinate 10,611,179 of NC_053039.3, forward strand.
TTTCTTCTATCGCATGCACTTTTTTATTAGTAGATCTTTCAGTGTGCCATTGAGAATAATTAACCATAATATTATCTAAGAGTTTAGTAGCTTCTCCTAAAGTGATTTCCATAAAAGTTCCTCCCGCGGCCGAATCTAAAAGATTTCTAGAAGCAAAATTCAATCCGGCATAAATTTTTTGTATAATCATCCACAAATTCAAACCATGAGTAGGGCAATTACGTATCATTAATTTCATCCTCTCCCAAGCTTGTGCAACATGTTCATGATCAAGTTGCTTAAAATTCATAATATCGTTTCTAAGAGATATGATCTTAGAGGGAGGAAAATACTTAGAGATAAAAGCATCTTTGCACTTGTTCCAAGAATCAATACTATTTTTGGGCAAAGACAAAAACCAAGCTTTAGCACGATCACTAAGCGAAAAAGGAAATAACTTCAATTTAACAATATCATTATCAACATCTTTCTTCTTTTGCATATCACACAAATCAACGAAGCTATTTAGATGAGTAGCGGCATCTTCACTAGGAAGGCCGGTGAATTGATCTTTCATGACAAGATTCAACAAAGCAGCATTGATTTCACAAGATTCAGTATCGGTAAGAGGAGGAATCGGAGTGCTAAGGAAATAATTATTGTTGGTATTGGTAAAGTCACATAATTTGGTATTATCTTGAGCCATCGTGACAAACAAGCAATCCAACACACGAGCAAACAAAAAGCAAGCGAAAAAAGGCAAACGGAAAAGAGAGGGCGAATAAAATGGCAAGGGTGAAGTGGGGCAGAGGAAAACGAGAGGCAAATGGCAAATAATGTAATGCGGGAGATAAGAGATTGTGATGGGTACTTGGTATGTTGACTTTTGCGTAGACCTCCCCGGCAACGGCGCCAGAAATCCTTCTTGCTACCTCTTGAGCACTGCGTTGGTTTTCCCTTGAAGAGGAAAGGGTGATGCAGCAAAGTAGCGTAAGTATTTCCCTCAATTTTTGAGAACCAAGGTATCAATCCAGTAGGAGGCTACGCGCGAGTCGCTCGCACCTACACAAAACAAATAAATCCCCGCAACCAACGCGATAAGGGGTTGTCAATCCCTTCACGGTCACTTACGAGAGTGAGATCTGATAGGATATATTTTTGGTATTTTTGTGATAAAGATGCAAAGTAAAATAAAAGCAAAGTAAAAAGCAAAGGAAATAACTAAGTATTGGAAGATTAATATGATGAAGATAGACCCGGGGGCCATAGGTTTCACTAGTGTCTTCTCTCAAGAGCATAAGTATTTTACGGTGGGTGAATGAATTACTGTTGAGCAATTGACAGAATTGAGCATAGTTATGAGAATATCTAAGTACGATCATGTATATCGGCATCACGTCCGAGACAAGTAGACCGACTCCTGCCTGCATCTACTACTATTACTCCACTCATCGACCGCTATCCAGCATGCATCTAGAGTATTAAGTTCATGGAAACAGAGTAACGCCTTAAGCAAGATAACATGATGTAGAGGGATAAATTCATGCAATATGATAAAAACTCCATCTTGTTATCCTCGATGGCAACAATACAATACGTGCCTTGCTGCCCCTACTGTCACTGGGAAAGGACACCGCAAGATTGAACCCAAAGCTAAGCACTTCTCCCATTGCAAGAAAGATCAATCTAGTAGGCCAAACCAAACTGATAATTCGGAGAGACTTGCAAAGATAACCAATCATACATAAAAGAATTCAGAGAAGATTCAAATATTGTTCATAGATAAACTTGATCATAAACCCACAATTCATCGGTCTCAACAAACACACCACAAAAGAAGATTACATCGAATAGATCTCCACGAGAGTGGGGGAGAACATTGTATTGAGATCCAAAAAGAGAGAAGAAGCCATCTAGCTACTAACTATGGACCCGTAGGTCTGAGGTGAACTACTCACACTTCATCGGAGAGGCTATGATGATGATGTAGAAGCCCTCCGTGATGGATGCCCCCTCCGGCGGAGCTCCAGAACAGGCCCCAAGATGGGATCTCGTGGGTACAGAAGGTTGCGGCGGTGGAATTAGGTTTTTGGCTCCGTATCTGATCGTTTGGGGGTACGTAGGTATATATAGGAGGAAGGAGTACGTCGGTGGAGCAACAAGGGGCCCACGAGGGTGGAGGGCGCGCCCTGGTTGGTAGGCGCGCCCCCTACCTCGTGGCCTCCTCTTTTGTTTATTGACGTAGGGTCCAAGTCTCCTGGATCATAATCTTCCTAAAAATCACGTTCCCGAAGGTTTCATTCCGTTTGGACTCCGTTTGATATTCCTTTTCTGCGATACTCTGAAATAGGCAAAAAACAGCAATTCTGGGCTGGGCCTCCGGTTAATAGGTTAGTCCCAAAAATAATATAAAAGTGAATAATAAAGCCCAATAATGTCCAAAACAGTAGATAATATAGCATGGAGCAATCAAAAATTATAGATACGTGGGAGACGTATCACGCGTATAGAGGAAACTTTAATCCTAGGCCTTATCCTAGTAATTCCTCTAATAATTATGGTAATTCCTACAATAATTCCTATGGAAATTTTAATAAGATGCCCTCTGAATTTGAGACTAGTGTTAAGGAATTTATGAATTCGCAAAAGAATTTCAATGCTTTGCTTGAAGAAAAATTGCTTAAAGTTGATGAATAGGCTAGGAACGTTGATAGAATTTCTCTTGATGTTGATTCTTTGAAACTTAGATCTATTCCTCCTAAGCATGATATCAATGAGTCTCTCAAAGCCATGAGAATTTCCTTTGATGAGTGCAATGAAAGAACCGCTAGGATGCGTGCTAAGAAAGATTGCTTTGTAAAAGCGTGTTCTTCTAGTTCCTATGAAAATAAAGATGAAGATCTAAAAGTTATTGACGTGTCCCCTATTAAATCTTTGTTTTGTAATATGAATCTTGATAATGATGGGACTGAATATGATCCACCTTTACCTAGAAGGCGTTCCAAAAATTTGGAGTTTTTACATCTTAATGCAAAAATTGGTAAAAGTGGGATTGAAGAGATCAAAACTTTAGATATTAATGAACCCACTATTTTGGGTTTCAAGGAATTTAATTATGATAATTGCTCTTTTATAGATTGTATTTCCTTGTTGCAATCCGTGCTAAATTCTCCTCATGCTTATAGTCAAAATAAAGCTTTTACTAAACATATCGTTGATGCTTTGATGCAATCTTATGAAGAAAAACTTGAGTTGGAAGTTTCTATCCCTAGAAAACTTTATGATGAGTGGGAACCTACTATTAAAATTAAAATTAAAGATCATGAATGCCATGCTTTGTGTGATTTGGGTGCTAGTGTTTCCACGATTTCAAAGACTTTGTGCGATTTGTTAGGTTTCCGTGATTTTGATGATTGCTCTTTAAACTTGCAACTTGCGGATTCCACCATTAAGAAACCTATGGGAAGAATTAATGATTTTCTTATTGTTGCAAATAGGAACTATGTCCCCGTAGATTTTATTGTTCTTGATATTGATTGCAATCCTTCATGTCCTATTATTCTTGGTAGACCTTTCCTTAGAACGATCGGTGCAATTATTGATATGAAGGAAGGAAATATTAGATTCCAATTTCTGTTAAGGAAAGGCATGGAACACTTTCCTAGAAATAAAATAAAATTACCTTATGAATCTATTATGAGAGGCACTTATGGATTGCCTACCAAAGATGGCAATACCTAGATCTATCCTTGCCTTTATGCCTAGCTAGGGGCGTTAAACGATAGCGCTTGTTGGGAGGCAACCCAATTTTATTTTTAGTTTTTTTGCTTTTTGCTTCTGTTTAGGAATAAATATTTGATCTAGCCTCTTGTTAGATGTGTTTTTATGTTTTAATTAGTGTTTGTGCCAAGTCAAACCTATAAGATTTTCTTGGATGATAGTTATTTGATCTTGCTGTAAATTCCAGAAACTTTCTGTTCACGAAAATAATTGTTAAAAATCACCAGAACGTGATAAAATATTTATTCCAATTTCTGCTGATCAATAAAAAAATTGTCTAGGTCGTCCTATTTTTTCTTCAGTTTTGGAGTTCCAGAAGTTTGCGTTAGTTACAGATTACTACAGACTGTTCTGTTTTTGACAGATTCTGTTTTTCGTGTGTTGTTTGCTTATTTTGATGAATCTATGGCTAGTAAAATAGTTTGTAAACCATAGAGAAGTTGGAATACAGTAGGTTTAACACCAATATAAATAAAGAATAAGTTCATTACAGTACCTTCAAGTGGTGTTTTGTTTTCTTTCGCTAACGGAGCTCACGAGATTTTCTGTTAAGTTTTGTGTTGTGAAGTTTTCAAGTTTTGGGTAAAGATTTGATGGATTATGGAACAAGGAGTGGAAAGAGCATAAGCTTGGGGATGCCCATGGCACCCCAAGATAATCTAAGGACACCAAAAAGCCAAAGCTTGGGGATGCCCCGGAAGGCATCCCCTCTTTCGTCTACTTCCATCGGTAACTTTACTTGGAGCTATATTTTTATTCACCACATGATATGTGTTTTGCTTGGAGCGTCTTGTATGATTTGAGTCTTTGCTTTTTAGTTTTCCACAATCATCCTTGCTGTACACACCTTTGGAGAGAGGCACACATGATGCGGAAATTATTAGAATACTCTATGTGCTTCACTTATATCTTTTGAGTTATATAGTTTTTGCTCTAGTACTTCACTTATATCTTTTAGAGCACGGTGGTGGTAACTTTTGTTTTATAGAAACTATTATTCTCTCATGCTTCACTTAGATTATTTTGAGAGTCTTAAATAGCATGGTAATTTTCTTAAATAATCCAAAAATGCTAGGTATTCAAGACTAGTAAAAACTTTCTTATGAGTGTATTGAATACTAAGAGAAGTTTGATGCTTGATGATTGTTTTGAGATATGGAGGTAGTGATATTAAAGTTGTGCTAGTTGAGTAGTTGTGAATTTGAGAAATACTTGTGTTGAAGTTTGCAAGTCCCGTAGCATGCACGTATGGTAAACGTTATGTAACAAATTTGAAACATTAGGTGTTCTTTGATTGTCCTCCTTATGAGTGGCGGTCGGGGACGAACGATGGTCTTTTCCTACCAATCTATCCCCCTAGGAGCATGCGCGTAGTGCTTGGTTTTTGATGACTTGTAGATTTTTGCAGTAAGTATACGAGTTCTTTACGACTAATGTTGAGTCCATGGATTATACGCACTCTCACCTTTCCGTCATTGCTAGCCTCTTCGGTACCGTGCATTACCCTTTCTCACATTGAGAGTTGGTGCAAACTTCGCCGGTGCATCCAAACCCCGTGATATGATACGCTCTTTCGCACATAAAACTCCTTATATCTTCCTCAAAACAGCCACCATACTACCTATTATGGCATTTCCATAGCCATTCCGAGATATATTGCCATGCAACTTTCCACCGTTCCGTTTATTATGACACGCTCATCATTTTCATATTGCTTTGCATGATCATGTAGTTGACATAGTATTTGTGGCAAATCCACCATTCATAATTCTTTCATACATGTCACTCTTGGTTCATTGCATATCCCGGTACACCGCCGGAGGCATTCATATAGAGTCATACTTTGTTCTAGTATCGCGTTGTAATCATTGAGTTGTAAATAAATAGAAGTGTGATGATCATCATTTTCTAGAGCATTGTCCCAAGTGTGGAAAAAAGAGAAAGGCCATAAAAAGGAGAAGGCCCAAAAAAATGAGAGAAAAAGAGAGAAGGGAGAATGTTACTATCCTTTTTACCACACTTGTGCTTCAAAGTAGCACCATGATCTTCATGATAGAGAGTCTTTTGTTTTGTCACTTTCATATACTAGTGGGAACTTTTCATTATAGAACTTGGCTTGTATATTCCAACAATGGGCTTCCTCAAATGCCCTAGGTCTTCGTGAGCAAGCAAGTTGGATGCACACCCACTTAGTTTCTTTTGTTGAGCTTTCATATATTTATAGCTCTGGTGCATCCGTTGCATGGCAATCCCTACTCCTTGCATTAACATCAATCGATGGGCATCTCCATAGCTCATTGATTAGCCTCGTTGATGTGAGACTTTCTACCTTTTTTGTCTTCTCCACATAACCCCCATCATTATATTCTATTCCACCGATAGTGCTATATCCATGGCTAACGCTCATGTATTGCATGAAGGTTGAAAAAGTTTGAGATTACTAAAGTATGAAACAATTGCTTGGATTTTCATCGGGGTTGTGCATGATGAGAGCATTCTTGTGTGACGAAAATGGAGCATGACTAAACTATATGATTTTGTAGGGATGAACTTTCTTTGGCCATGTTATTTTGAGAAAACATAATTGCTTAGTTAGTATGCTTGAAGTATTATTATTTTTATGTCAATATTGAACTTTTATCTTGAATCTTTCGGATCTGAATATTCATACCACAATTAAGAAGAATTACATTGAAATTATGCCAAGTAGCATTCCACATCAAAAAATTCTGTTTTTATCATTTACCTACTCGAGGACGAGGAGGAATTAAGCTTGGGGATGCTTGATACGTCTCCAACGTATCTATAATTTTTGATTGTTCCATGCTATATTATATTCTGTTTTGGACATTATTGGGCTTTATTATACACTTTTATATTATTTTTGGGACTAACCTATTAACCGGAGGCCCAGCCTAGAATTGCTATTTTTTGCCTATTTCAGAGTTTCGCAGAAAAAGAATATCAAACGGAGTCCAAACGGAATGAAACCTTCGGGAACATGATTTTCGGAACGAACGTCATCCAGAGGACTTGGACCCTACGTCAAGACATCAACGAGGAGGGAATGAGGTAGGGGGGCGCGCCTACCCCCCCGGCGCGCCCTCCACCCTTGTGGGCCCGTTGTTGCTCCACCGATGTACTTCTTCCTCCTATATATACCTACGTACCCCCAAACTACCAGAGACGGAGCCAAAAACCTAATTCCACCGCCGCAACCTTTCTGTACCCGTGAGATCCCATCTTGGGGCCTGTTCCGGAGCTCCGCCGGAGGGGGCATCGATCTCGGAGGGCTTCTACATCAACACCATAGCCTCTCCGATGAAGTGTGAGTAGTTTACCTCAGACCTTCGGGTCCATAGTTATTAGCTAGATTGCTTCTTCTCTCTTTTTGGATCTCAATACAATGTTCTCCCCCTCTCTCGTGGAGATCTATTCGATGTAATCTTCTTTTGTGGTGTGTTTGTTGAGACCGATGAATTGTGGGTTTATGATCAAGTTTATCTATGAACAATATTTGAATCTTCTCTGAATTCTTTTATGTATGATTGGTTATCTTTGCAAGTCTCTTTGAATTATCAGTTTGGTTTGGCCTACTAGATTCATAATTCTTGCAACAGGAGAAGTGCTTAGCTTTGGGTTCAATCTTGCGGTGTCCTTTCCCAGTGACAGTAGGGGCAGCAAGGCACGTATTGTATTGTTGCCATCGAGGATAACAAGATGGGGTTTATATCATATTGCATGAGTTTATCCCTCTACATCATGTCATCTTGATTAAAGTGTCACCCTTTTCTTATGAACTTAATACTCTAGATGCATGCTGGATAGCGGTCGATATGTGGAGTAATAGTAGTAGATGCAAGCAGGAGTCGGTCTACTTGTCTCGGACGTGATGCCTATATACATGATCATTACCTAGATATTCTCATAACTATGCTCAATTCTGTCAATTGCTGAACAGTAATTTGTTCACCCACCGTAAATACTTATGCTCTTGAGAGAAGCCACTAGTGAAACCTATGGCCCCCGGGTCTATTTTCCATCATATTAATCTCCAGTCAACAAGTTATTTCTTGCGCCATTTTTACTTTACTTTCTTTACTTTACATCTTTTTCATAAAAATACCAAAAATATTATCCTATCATATCTATCAGATCTCACTCTCGTAAGTGATCATGTAGGGATTGACAACCCCTTATCGCGTTGGCTGCGAGGATTTATTTGTTTGTGTAGGTGCGAGGGACTCATGCGTGGCCTCCTACTGGATTGATACCTTGGTTCTCAAAAACTGAGGGAAATACTTACGCTACTTTGCTGCATCACCCTTTCCTCTTCAAGGGAAAACCAACACAGTGCTCAAGAGGTAGCGGTACTCACCACGTCGTCTCCCGATCAGTTGGATTGGGCCGAGGACCCCCATGGCCGTTTACTCATGGGCCAGTTCGGACAGCCGATGCACACACGAGGAAGATTCCACAAGACTTGGTGATCAAGACAAGAACTCCTCTCCACCGACGTATTCGACTAGGACTCTTGTTATCCTAGGCCTCTGGTATGTTATATAAGCCGAGGCGAGTCTAGTCGATAGATCATTGTGACATTACTCATCATACCTCTAGGGTTTAGGATCAACATATGATCTCGAGGTAGACCAACTCTGTAATCATACACATCGAATACAATCAAAATCAGCATGTAGGGTATTATCTCTTCGAGAGAGCCCGAAGCTGGGTAAAATCCCGTGTATATGTTACCATTGATCCTTAGACACACAGCTTGGTACCCCCTACCCGAGATCTGCCGGTTTTGACACCGAAAATGGTGCTTTCATTGAGAGTTCCGCTGTGTGGTCGGCAAAAGGATCAATGGCTCGCCTGCAGGTCAACTGCGTTGACGGCGTCTTCATCGCCGCCTCAAATGGTTGCCTTGGCTTGACCGAGGACTGTGCCCTACCTTCAATCATCATGTTCGGACGAGGGCCTTCATCAACTCTGATCTCTATCAAGATCATGGAGGAATCATCTATGGAGCTCGGGGGATCAACGTCAACATTGCCCTCGTGCGACCGAGCTGTTTTTTTGGACAGCGAACTTGTATCCGCCGTCACCGCCTCCTCGAGCGTCGGTTTGACGATTGCTTCAGTGGAATAGTGCAGAATTGAGTATATAGCAACCCTGTAAAATTTCATCGCGTTCCGATGGAGGAATTTTCGGCGATCTATGATATACTAGAGGCCTGTTGAGTCTGGACGAGAATCTGGATGAGTTTAGGGCGTGGTCTCCAGAGCCTAGCTCGGAGGTTATGTGGAAGATCCAACCGTTCATCTTGTGCGGAATTTCCATATCTATCACCTCTCAAAATTTCAGCTCTATCCGACGGTCCAAACTCCGGGAACCTTTCGATTAGTGCAATACTTTTCAGATCTGTTTTCTGCGCGAGAACGAATCCGACCCGAGTTCATATTTTTTATGGACGGGATTTCAGACATCCTTTTGAAGGAAGTTTTGTATGGGTATTTTGTTTTGTTCCCAAACACATCTCACTAATTTTAAAGTCTTTTCCAATATAATCGTCACTATTGCGCCGATGTTAAACCGGCTAGACAACGTTGCTCCGCGGCTGCCGACCTGTGCTAGACACGTCGTCGCTTTATAAGCCGAGCTCAACTTCATTGGATCATCATCTCTGCGAGCCGAACAAGAGTTCGGCATCGCGACGGATAAATCATCACCAACATAGCCGCCCAATGGATTACACGGGGCAGGCACATCGGCATCACTGCGCGGTCACTTCATCAAGCCGGCATTGACCACGTCACGAGCTACGACCTGCATCAACATGGCCGCACTGTTGCTTCTTCAAGCCAATGTCCCTCACGCTAACCTACTTCGACACCTCGGCTGGACCAGGGGCTCCGCTATTTCTTCATCAACATGCTCCGATGACTTAGGCGTCACCGGCCGACCAACTTTGACACATCGGCTGGCTTGGCGATTGGTTCAGACCAGGCCACGCTGTCACCCCGGCGTGCCGACTTCGTCGTCCCACCTCCGTCGACACAGTTGTGTCATCTCCTTGGCATGTTGCCCTATGTTGGCAACCCACGCCGTTAGCTTCATCAACCTACTCCGGAGACTTGGGCGTCACCAGCCGACCAGCTTCGTTACGTTAGCTGGACCGGGGGCTTTGCCTCGGCGAGAGAATCTTTGCCAGCATCGCCATGCCATCGCTTCATCACCCATCAGGCAATGGGTGTGTGGATCGAGTCCCAATTTTTTGAGTAACCTTTCTTCAGACTACTACAACAAATAAACCAGGTGCTACTAATCCTAGTAATTTTTGCTTGTTCGGGTTTATTTTTTCCAAGGAATTATTGCTCTGGTTTGTTCCATCATCTGTACACAGGTCTATCAAATGGTGGCCGCATTAACGACGGTCGCGTGGTGGTTCAGTCAGTATCCATACATAGTTCGGCGAACGCCGCATCCGGAACTCGGACCGACCTGTGAATTCGGGCTTTGCCACACCTTTACCGCATCACACCGACGCCATGCATCGACATTGACTTCGGCGCCAGGCCACATATTTTTAAATAAATTATCTTGCGTAAATTAATTACGCGAGGATTTATATATATTTATATTATTATTGTTGGCCTACACTATTTTACTTATGCAGGTAATGGACTTCGACTGCATCATGTGGTCTCTTCGGCAAGCCGACGCCGTCGTCCCAATTGGCGTAAATCGGCTCGCGTGATCACCTTGCTGGTTGTGTTGCCATACCGACGTTTTCGGTTGCCTCGGGGACTTCGGCATCGCCGAGAGAGCTCTTCCTCATCGATTGTTCGGCGCACAGGCCAGATTTCCTTTATTACTCACCTTGCATAAATTATTTATTATGCAACATTTTTTTAATTTATTATTATTACTATTATCTCTGGTTTGCACTATTTTTGTGCACAAGTAAATGATCCGGGTCGGGCAGTGTTGTCACCTCGGCTAGACGGGGGGCTTCGTCAACACTTCATTAACCCACGCCGGGGACTTCGGCGTCACTCTGCCGGCACGCATTGGCCGTGCTATGTCACCACTTCAGAGTGCCGAGCTCTTCGCTCCGCCACCTCGGGACCGGCTTGGGGAATGGAACCTTGTCCCATATCAAGCTCGGACCGCGTCATCAATGCCGAACACATTAACAAGCTAAGTCGCTTCCATGCTCAAAAACTTTTAGTTTTAAATTTTGTTCGGTTCGACCAAGCATTATGCATTTTTTGGCAAAAAGTTGTTTATGAAAAACTTCCTTGTTAGAACTTTGTTTGTGACACACAAATTCAAATACCCCGTCTGCTTCCTTTATGAAGCCTTTCCTCTTGCATATGATTATACTTGTATGGCTCCGTTCCTTGTTCGTGTATTACGCCACAATATGCACCATGTTGACTTAAGTGTTCCGCAAGCTGGCTTGCGTTGCTCGTGTGTTTACCCCTACGTTCCCATTTGTTTGGCTAGGGAGTAAAGGGAGCCCCTCTGCGATTGTCACGATCGGGTCATCCGAGCTCAGACCTCAGACTGGGTGAAGCCGAAAGCTAGCGCTCTTATTGTTTTCAATCATGGTCGGCACACAACGGAACTCATGAATACAAAAAATCTATCGCACTAGTCTCATAGTAACAATGAGCAACCGAAGAAAGGTGTCGGTGGAGGTACTATTTTCTTCGAAGATCCTTCTTACACTTTGTCAGTAATATAGCATAAGTTCCATGAGCGCGCTTTGTCTGTTACAGCCTCATGGCCTGATTGCCTGGTTATCAGAAACACCATCGATATTCTCAATAGGTGGAGTACATAACACTTTTCGGCCCTTGACCGAAGAGGGAGAAGCCGACGGTCGGTTAAGACGCGTTTAAAGTTCGGGTGAACACAAATATGATATAAGTACTTCGGTACATACAATCATTATACATAAAATTCTTTTACCCAAGTCACTTGGGGGCTCTTAAATTAGCATCAGCCGTTTTTTAATAAGTGTATTTTCTTCTTGTTCGTTGCAAAGTATTTTTCTATCACTCCTTCCTCGACTCGAGTGTGTGGTCAATAGCCGGATAGCCTGGGTTCGAACTTGACCCACTTGCAGTCTTGAGATCGGATGTGTCATGTTAAAGCACGACAGAAGCACAAAATTTTTTTAGACCAATTTTTGAATTGGCACCAATTGACTTGATTTAGTTCAGACATGGAGTTTCCGCATAAGTCTTTTGGTTTTTAAGCCTATGGCACTTTTAACCTATTTGTGTGTTTCCAGCATAAAACATTCTCGGATATTGCTATATATGCATCGGTTTCGAATTGTGTCCTTGGTCAATAGTTGGGTTGCCCGGCTCTTGGGCTTGCCTCCTACGTTCCGCTTTGTTCGGCTAGGTGTGCACAGGGAGAACCGCTGCGATTGTGCTTCCAGCTAGCATGGTTAAGCGCCTCAGTGGAGAAAGCCGAAAACTGACTATCACAATAAGTGTAAACTGGTCAGCGATCCGATGACTATGTTAAATTATAAGATCGATAGAGGTCACCCCATGTTAAATGACGGTCCGTTCATAACATTGGCCGAAGTGTTTACGGCTTGACCTCGACAGTCGCCGAACACTAACCGGGGGCTAATCAGTAGCCTCCCAACTTTAAGCTCCTATGACTAAGTGAAAGTTGTAAAGCCCGCATATCTAATTGCCTCGTTTCCGCTAACACAACTGCCTTCGGGCACCGAGACATCGGCTAAGGGTTGTTTTGTTATTGCGGAGACACCCTTCGTAGCATCTACAAGGGGGTGGACGCGGACGATGGGCCACTTTCAAATGATAAATGGTCGCAACGGAGTCAAAATAAACATATCATCAGCGTTTGTATTTAATATACGAGGGCTGCCTTCTGTAATCATCGTTATAAAGCTGTAAATATGCATTAATTTGACTCAAGATTTTGGCCAAGCTGGGTTGCTTGGCTCCTGTGCTTACCCCTACGTTCCCGATTGTTCGGCTAGGTGGTAAATGGAGCACCTCTGTGATTGTTACTACCGGGTCATCCGAGTAAGTACCTCAGACTGGGTGAAGCCGAAAGCTAGCAATCTTAAAGGATCACATGGGTCGGCAACGACGGAAGTGAAAATTTTGGTTCATTAATACCATAGAGTTCGGGAACTTTCCCCGAACTAAATCCTCAATATTTTCCTCTCACATTGATCGGAGGTGAGGTTTCATGATCATGATAAGCATGACGACCCAACGAAAGGAACCGATAGCGAGACTATTTTCTTTGGAAGATGTTTCTTACGTTAAAACGTAATATAACATATCTCTCCGTGTACCTTTGTTTATAAAACCGTATGGCCGGATTGCCTTGTTTTCCATAAATCTTTGCCCTTATAACGACTTTATAAAGTAGGAAAACACTCCTCGGCTACTGGCCGATGAGGTTGAAGCCGATGATCGGTCAACAAAGTTTTGTACAATGCGGATCCGAGCATTAACGACATAATGTACTTGGATACATAGAGTCATTACACATAATTTGTGATTTTACTATGGATATCGATCCTTAATACGGCCACCCGTGCCCGCATTAAGGCTCGGGGGCTACTGGGCTTATTATTTACAAATATTAAAGGGGCACATCAATCCCCTGATCTGGTGTTGCCACCCGACCAGTGTCTCGGGGGCTACTATGTTGCCTGTTCAATGCATAAAATTCAAAGTGCTTAGTGTTCGACTTCACCGAACTATGCGCAAATGCGTCTTCGGACAACAATAGGTACCATCTAGACCTATTCGGCATAAAGCTAATATATTACGGGAACTTCTCAAGACCCTCTCTCAAGGGCCCGTTCGCCGATCACTATTATCTCTAATATATTACACTGCGTTTCTATTCCTACGTATGCTGCCGAGCTAGGAGTTGATCCTTAGGCCGATTTCGCGCATCGACCTGAGTCTCAGGGGCTACTAGGATCAGCGGTTCATGTTTTCCTTCAGGTGCATCTCGGGTTTTAGACTGACACACACCTTGAGGGCTACTGGTTATACATATTGATAGCAAATAAATTTACACGCATCAAAAATCAGCCCAAGCCCAAGGTGGTGCATCACCTCGGAAGTAGTCCGGCATAAAGCTCGGATGCAAGTGGCTGGCTCTATAGAGGGCATTTCTGGCATTAAGCTCGGCTAACCTCCTTTTAACTTTTTCAAGACCGAGGTAATCTATGACACTTCGGATACAGTCCGGCGTTGGAGCCCGGATACTTTCCGGTGTTGGAGCTCGGATACATTCCAGTGTTGGAGCTCGGATACATTCCGGCGTTGGAGCTCGGATACATTCCGGCGTTGGAGCCCGGAGGCGGCCCGGCGTTGGTGCTCGACTGCAAAAGATACCTCGAATACAGTCGAGCGTTGGAGCTCGGACGCGAGAGGATGCCACCACACGGGAAACACTTCAAAGCTGAGGTGGGCGTAAAAATAACAATGCATTGATAAAGGCCGATAACTTAAATGGGCTCCTCGGATACCCGACGTATAAACTCTTCGGATTTACATTAGTGATCCTCAAGATCAAAGATAAGAAGATTTGTTGAACCAGTTTTCAAGACCGACGACCGAAGATGAAGAACAGTTTAGAAGAATCAAGGAGCTACTGACGGTGTCCTAGACTAGGGGGTACTCACCACATCGTATCCCGATCAGTTGGATTGGGCCGAGGACCCCCATGGCTATTTACTCATGGGCCAGTTCGGACAGCCGATGCACACACGAGGAAGATTCCACAAGACTTGGTGATCAAGAAAAGAACTCCTCTCCACCGACGTATTCGACTAGGACTCTTGTTATCCTAGGCTTCTGGTATGTTATATAAGCCGAGGCCAGGCTAGTCGATTGACCATTGTGACATTACTCATCATACCTCTAGGGTTTAGGCTCAACATATGATCTCGAGGTAGATCAACGCTGTAATCATACACATCGAATACAATCAAAAGCAGCATGTAGGGTATTATCTCTTCGAGAGAGCCCGAAGCTGGGTAAAATCCCATGTACATGTTACCGTTGATCCTAAGACACGCAGCTTGGGACCCCCTACTCGAGATCTGCCGGTTTTGACACCGACACACCGTAGGACATCACCATAAATAAAATATACAATCATACCAACCAAGATCATGATTAAGCCATGTGACAAAAAGGATCTACTCAAACATCATAGGATAGCCAAATATCATTGGAAAATAATACATGGAGTTGAGCACCATGTTTAAGTAGAGATTACAGCGGGGAGAAGAGGTGTTACACCGCTGCATAGAATGGGAGAGAGTTGGTGTTGACGGTAGCAAGATTGTTGATGTAGATCACCGTCCCGATCCTTGCCCTGGCGACACTCCGGCGCCACCGGGATAGAGCGGGAGAGAGACCCCCTCCTTCTTCTTCTTCTTTGGCCTGCCCCCTAGATGGGAGGAGAGTTCGCCCTTTGGTCCATGGCCTCCAGGGCGGCGGAGGGGCGGGAGCCCCTCCGAGGTTGGATCTCCCTCTCTGTTCTCTTCAGTTTCGCGTTCCCCATATCTGGCCGAAAACCATTTCTTATATTCCGGGAGATCCGCAACTCCGATTGCGCTAAAATTTTAACACGAATTGTTTTCCGGATATAAGCTTCCTTGCGCCCGAATTAGAGCTCCAGCCGACGTACGAGGTGAGCACAACCCACCACGGCGCGCTTGGGCCCTGGGGCGTGCCCAGGTGTTTTGTGGTTGGTGTGGGCCTCCTTTTGCGGTGATTCCAACTCCCAAAAATCACATATATTCCAAAATAATTCTCCGTAAATTTTTATCGCGTTTGGACTTCGTTTGATATGGACTTTCTGTGAAGCAAAAAACATGCAACAAACAGGAACTGACACTGGCACTAGATCAATAAGTTAGTCCAATAAATCATATCAAAAGTTGCCAAAAATATGTGAAAGTTGTATAATATTGGCATGGAACAATCAAAAATTATAGATACGACGGAAATGTATCAGCATCCCCAAGCTTAATTCCTGCTCGTTGATGTCTACTACACAACCTTCTTCTTGTAGACGTTGTTGGGACTCCAAGTGCAGAGGTTTGTAGGACAGTAGCAAATTTCCTTCAAGTGGATGACCTAAGGTTTATCAATCCGTAGGATGAAGATGGTCTCTCTCAAGCAAACCTGCAACCAAATAACAAAGAGTCTCTTGTGTCCCCAACACACCCAATACAATGGTAAATTTTATAGGTGCACTAGTTCGGCGAAGAGATGGTGATACAAGTGCAATATGGATGGTAGATATAGGTTTTTGTAATCTGAAAATATAAAAACAGCAAGGTAACAAGTAATAAAAGTGAGCATAAACGGTATTGCAATGCTAGGAAACAAGGCCTAGGGTTCATACTTTCACTAGTGCAAGTTCTCTCAACAATAATAACATAATTGGATCATATAACTATCCCTTAACATGCAACAAAGAGTCACTCCAAAGTCACTAATAGCGGAGAACAAACAAAGAGATTATAGTAGGGTACGAAACCACCTCAAAGTTATTCCTTCCAATCAATCTGTTGGGCTATTCCTATAAGTGTCACAAACAGCCCTAGAGTTCGTACTAGAATAACACCTTAAGACACAAATCAACCAAAACCCTAATGTCACCGAGATACTCCAATGTCACCTCAAGTATCCGTGGGTATGATTATACGATATGCATCACACAATCTCAGATTCATCTATTCAACCAACACATAGAACCTCAAGGAGTGCCCCAAAGTTTCTACCGAAGAATCAAGACGAAAACGTGTGCCAACCCCTATGCATAGGTTCATGGGCGGAACCCGCAAGTTGATCACCAAAACATACATCAAGTGAATCACGTGATATCCCATTGTCACCACAGATACGCACGACAAGACATACATCAAGTGTTCTCAAATCATTAAAGACTCAATCCGATAAGATAACTTCAAAGGGAAAACTCAATCAATTACAAGAGAGTAGAGGGGGAGAAGCAACATAAGATCCAACTATAATAGCAAAGCTCGCGATACATCAAGATCATGCCAAATCAAGAACACGAGAGAGAGACAGAGATCAAACACATAGCTACTGGTACATACCCTCAGCCCCGAGGGTGAACTACTCCCTCCTCGTCATGGAGAGCGCCGGGATGATGAAGATGGCCACCGGTGAGGGTTCCCTCACTCCGGCAGGGTGCCAGAACAGGGTCCCGATTGGTTTTTGGTGGCTACAGAGGATTGCGGCAGCGGAACTCCAGATCTATTCTGTTCCCCGATCGTTTTAGGGTATATGGATATATATAGGTGAAAGAAGTACGTCAGGGGAGCCACGAGGGTGGAGGGCGCGCCTAAGGGGGTGGGCGCGCCCCCCTGCCTCGTGCCTTCCTCGTTGCTTTCTTGACGTGGACTCCAAGTCTCTCGGGTTGCTTTCCTTCAAAAAATAACTTCTCCAGAAGGTTTCATTCCATTTCGACTCCGTTTGATATTCCTTTTCTTCGAAACACTGAAACAAGGGAAAAAACAGGAACTGGCACT
The DNA here is from genome assembly GCF_002575655.3 of Aegilops tauschii subsp. strangulata. Lineage (NCBI taxonomy): Eukaryota > Viridiplantae > Streptophyta > Magnoliopsida > Poales > Poaceae > Aegilops > Aegilops tauschii. The sequence goes on from NC_053039.3 coordinate 10,628,535, forward strand.
GGGCTCTGGGTTAATAGGTTAGTCCCAAAAATAATATAAAAGTGTTTAATAAAGCCCATAAACATCCAAAACAGATAATATAATAGCATGGAACAACAAAAAATTATAGATACATTGGAGACGTATCAGCATCCCCAAGCTTAATTCCTGCTCGTCCTCGAGTAGGTAAATGATAAAAACAGAATTTTTGATGTGGAATGCTACTTGGCATAATTTCAATGTAATTCTTCTCAATTGTGGTATGAATATTCAGATCCGAAAGATTCAAGATAAAAGTTCATATTGACATAAAAATAATAATACTTCAAGCATACTAACTAAGCAATTATGTCTTCTCAAAATAACATGGCCAAAGAAAGTTATCCCTACAAAATCATATAGTTTGGTATGCTCTATCTTCACCACACAAAATATTTAAATCATGCACAACCGCGATGACAAGCCAAGCAACTGTTTCATACTTTTGACATTCTCAAACTTCTTCAATCTTCACGCAATACATGAGCGTGAGCCATGGACATAGCACTATATGTGGAATAAAATGGTGGTTGTGGAGAAGACAAAAAGGAGAAGATAGTCTCACATCAACTAGGCGTATCAACGGGCTATGGAGATGCCCATCAATAGATATCAATGTGAGCGAGTAGGGATTGCCATGCAACGGATGCACTAGAGCTATAAGTATATGAAAGCTCAACAAAAGAAACTAAGTGGGTGTGCATCCAACTCGCTTGCTCACAAATACCTAGGGCATTTTGAGGAAGCCCATCATTGGAATATACAAGCCAAGTTTTATAATGAAAGATTCCCACTAGTATATGAAAGTGACAAAATGAGAGACTCTCTATTATGAAGATCACGGTGCTACTTTGAAGCACAAGTGTGGTAAAAGGATAGTAACATTGTCCCTTCTCTATTTTTCTCTTTTTTTTTATTTGGACCTTTTCTCTTTTTTTATGGCCTCTTTTTTTTTAAGTCCGAAGTCTCATCCCGACTTGTGGGGGAATCATAGTCTCCATCATCCTTTCCTCACTGGGACAATGCTCTAATAATGATGATCATCACACTTTTATTTATTTTACAAATCAACAATTACAACTCGATACTTAGAATAAAATATGACTCTATGTGAATGCCTCTGGCGGTGTACCGGGATATGCAATGAATCAAGAGTGACATGTATGAAAGAATTATGAACGGTGGCTTTGCCACAAATACAATGTCAACTACATGATCATGCAAAGCAATATGACAATGATGGAGCGTGTCATAGTAAATGGAACGGTGGTAAGTTGCATGGCAATATATCTCAGAATGGCTATGGAAATGCCGTGATAGGTAGGTATGGTGGCTGTTTTGAGGAAGGTATATGGTGGGTATATGATACCGGCGAAAAGTGCGCGGTATTAGATAGGCTAGCAATGGTGGAAGGAGGAAAAGTGCGTATAATCCATGGACTCAACATTAGTCATAAAGAACTCATATACTTGTTGCAAAAATCTACAAGTTATCAAAGAAAATTATTATGCGCACGCTCCTAGGGGGATAGATTGGTAGGAAAAGACCATCGCTCGTCACCGACCGCCACTCATAAGGAAGACAATCAATAAATAAATCATGCTCCGACTTCATCACATAACGGCTCACCATACGTGCATGCTACGGGAATCACAAACTTTAACTCAAGTATTTATAAAATTCACAACTACTCAACTAGCATGACTCTAATATCACCATCTCCATATCTCAAAACAATCATCAAGCATCAAACTTCTCTTAGTATTCAACACACTCATAAAAAAGTTTTTACTAGTCTTGAATACCTAGCATATTAGGATTAAGCACATTACCATGCTGTTTAAGACTCTCGAAATAATATAAGTGAAGCATGAGAGTTCATCCATTTCTTAAAAATAAAACCACCATTGTGCTCTAAAAGATATAAGTGAAGCACTAGAGCAAATGACAAACTACTCCAAAAAGATATGAGTGAAGATCAATGAGTAGTTAAATAATTATACAACTATGTGAAGACTCTCCCATTTAAGAATTTCAGATCTTGGTAATTTATTCAAAATCAAGCAAAGCTAAAGAAAATAAAATGACGCTCCAAGCAAAACACATATCATGTGGTGAATAAAAATATAGCTCCAAGTAAAGTTACCGATGAACGAAGACGAAAGAGGGGATGCCATCCGGGGCATCCCCAAGCTTAGGCTCTTGGTTTTCCTTAAATATTACCTTGGGGTGCCTTGGGCATCCCCAAGCTTAGGCTCTTGCCACTCCTTATTCCATAGTCCATCGATTCTTTACCCAAAACTTGAAAACTTCACAACACAAAACTTAACAGAAAACTCGTAAGCTCCGTTAGCGAAAGAAAACAAAACACCACTTCAAGGTACTGTAATGAACTCATTCTTTATTTGTATTGGTGTTAAACCTACTTTATTCCAACTTCTCTATGGTTTATAAACTATTTTACTATCCATAGATTCATCAAAATAAGCAAGCAACACAATGAAAACAGAATCTGTCAAAAACAGAACAGTCTGTAGTAATCTGTATTAAACGTATACTTCTGGAACTTCAAAAATTCGAAACTAAATTGGTGGACCTGAGGAATTTGTCTATTAATCATCTGAAAAAAGAATCAACTAAATATCACTCTCCAGTAAAAAGTTTTAACTAATCTCGTGAGCGCTAAAGTTTCTGTTTTTTACAGCATGATCATAAAGACTTCACCCAAGTCTTCCCAAAGGTTCTACTTGGCACAAACACTAATTAAAACATAAAACCACATCTAAACAGAAGCTAGATGGATTATTATTCCTAAACAGAACCAAAAAGCAAGAAACTAAAATAAAATTGGGTTGCCTCCCAACAAGCGCTATCGTTTAACGCCCCCAGCTAGGCATGATGATTTCAATAATGCTCACAAAAGATAAGAATTGAAACATAAAGACAGCATTATGAAGAATATGACTAGCACATTTAAGTCTAACCCACTTCCTATGCATAGGGATTTTGTGAGCAAATAGCTTATGGGAACAATAATCAACTAGCATAGGAAGGCAAAACAAGCATAACTTCAAGATTTTAAGCACATAGAGAGGAAACTTGATATTATTGCAATTCCTACAAGCATATATTCCTCCCTCATAATAATTTTCAGTAGCATCATGAATGAATTCAAAAATATAACCAGCACCTAAAGCATTATTTTCATGATCTACAAGCATAGGAATTTTATTACTCTCCACATAAGCAAAATTCTTCTCATTCGGAATAGTGGGTGCAAACTCAACAAAATAACTATCATGTGAAGCACAATCCAATTGAAAACTAAAATCATGATGACAAGTTTCATGGTTATCATTATTCTTAATAGCATACATGTCATCACAATAATCATCATAAATAGCAACTTTGTTATCATAATCAATTGGAACCTCTTCCGAAATAGTGGATTCATCACTGAATAAAGTCATGACCTCTCCAAATCCACTTTCATCTATATAATCATCATAAATAGGAGGCATGCTTTCATCATAAAAACTTTGCATATCAAAACTTGGGAGGCTAAAAATATCATCTTCATTGAACGTAGCATCCCCAAGCTTGGGACAAACATTAACTTCATCAAATATATTCTCAAATATGTCATCCTCATCAAACATAGCTTCCCCAAGCTTGGGCCTTTTCATATCATAAGCATAATCACTCTCATCATTAATAGTATGGATAGCACCAATAGTATAGCAATTATCATATTCTTCCAAGCAAGTGCCAAAAAGATTTTCAAGATCATAAGAAGTATCATTATCTTCCCAATCATAATCATCACAACAAGCAATAGGCATAACGAGATCATCATCAAGTGCATCATCTTCCACAATTATTTTTGATTCATTTTCACGGGGCACAACAATAATAGGAGCAACATTATTTGGGAGGGATACCTTTTTACCTCTCTTCCTTTTTCTTTTCTTCTTCTTCACCTCCTGTGTGGGTTCAATCCTCTTTTTGGAGCTCCTTATTAATGAGATTGGTTGAATAGAAGGCTCCTCCTCGTCACCTGATTCATCATAAGAAACAATAGGAGAATATTGGGAAGTCTCTTCCCTTTCGTTAGTATTCTCTTCATCTTCTATTTGTTTTGTTTTCTTTATGTAATTGGCAATATAAGGATTTTCAATGCAATTCACCGCACAATACATATAAATCTTCTCTAGATCAAAGCCAAGAAGTTTATAACGGGCAAATTCTGGAAGATGCTTAGTTATACGTTTCATTTCTTCGTAGCCCATAAGCAAACTAAGTTCATTATAATGTGCAAGGGAAATCAAGTCATCACAATTTTTGGACACGATTAGATCATGAAACAATTTGCATCGGATAGCTAAATGACCCTGTTCATTGCAAAGTCCACAAGTACGGCCAAGAAAATTTAAATCTTCAGCACAAACATCTAGCCTTTCTTGCAACAATTTAGTTTCTAAGTGCTTATGCCTCTTGCAATATCTATCTTCCCTATTTGGTGTGTACTTGCAAACCCGATGCACTCCACAAAAATTGACATGCTTATAGGAGACATTTTCATCATAACTAGTGCAATCATCATTAGTACCATGGATATTCAAGGAGTTCATACTAACAACATTTCAATCATGCTCACCATTCAAAGATTTAGTGCCAAACATTTTAATGTATTCTTCTTCTAACACTTTGGCACAATTTTCCTTTCCATCATACCCACGAAAGATATTAAAAAGATGAAGCGTATGAGACAAACTCAATTCCATTTTTTGTAGTTTTCTTTTATAAACTAAACTAGTGATAAAACAAGAAACAAAAAGATTCGATTGCAAGATCTAAAGATTTACCTTCAAGCACTCACCTCCCCGACAACGGCGCCAGAAACTGCTTGATGTCTACTACACAACCTTCTTCTTGTAGACGTTGTTGGGCCTCGAAGTGCAGAGGTTTGTAGGGCAGTAGCAAATTTCCCTCAAGTGGATGACCTAAGGTTTATCAATCTGTGGGAGGCGTAGGATGAAGATGGTCTCTCTCAAGCAACCCTGCAACCAAATAACAAAGAGTCTCTTGTGTCCCCAACACACCCAATACAATGGTAAATTGTATAGGTGCACTAGTTCGGCGAAGAGATGGTGATACAAGTGCAATATGGATGGTAGATATAGGTTTTTGTAATCTGAAAATATAAAAACAGCAAGGTAACAAGTAATAAAAGTGAGCGTAAACGGTATTGCAATGCTAGGAAACAAGGCCTAGGGTTCATACTTTCACTAGTGCAAGTTCTCTCAACAATAATAACATAATTGGATCATATAACTATCCCTTAACATGCAACAAAGAGTCACTCCAAAGTCACTAATAGCGGAGAACAAATGAAGAGATTATGGTAGGGTACGAAACCACCTCAAAGTTATTCTTTCCAATTAATCCGTTGGGCTATTCCTATAAGTGTCAAAAACAGCCCTAGAGTTCGTACTAGAATAACACCTTAAGACACAAATCAACCAAAACCCTAATGTCACCTAGATACTCCAATGTCACCTCAAGTATCCGTGGGTATGATTATACGATATGCATCACACAATCTCAGATTCATCTATTCAACCAACACATAGAACCTCAAAGAGTGCCCCAAAGTTTATACCGGAGAATCAAGACGAAAACGTGTGCCAACCCCTATGCATAGGTTCATGGGCGGAACCCGCAAGTTGATCACCAAAACATACATCAAGTGAATCACGTGATATCCCATTGTCACCACAGATACGCACGGCAAGACATACATCAAGTGTTCTCAAATCATTAAAGACTCAATCCGATAAGATAACTTCAAAGGGAAAACTCAATCCGTTACAAGAGAGTAGAGGGGGAGAAGCAACATAAGATCCAACTATAATAGCAAAGCTCGCGATACATCAAGATCGTGCCAAATCAAGAACATGAGAGAGAGAGAGATATCAAACACATAGCTACTGGTACATACCCTCAGGCCCGAGGGTGAACTACTCCCTCCTCGCCATGGAGAGCGCCAGGATGATGGAGATGGCCACCGGTGAGGGTTCCCCCCTCCGGCAGGGTGCCGGAACAGGGTCCCGATTGGTTTTTGGTGGCTAGAGAGGCTTGCGGCGGCGGAACTCCCGATCTATTCTGTTCCCCGATCGTTTTAGGGTATATGGATATATATATAGGTGAAAGAAGTACATCAGGGGAGCCACGAGGGGCCCACGAGGGTGGAGGGCGCACCCCCCTGCCTCGTGCCTTCCTTGTTGCTTTCTTGATGTGGACTCCAAGTCTTCCGGGTTGCTTTCCTTCCAAAAATAACTTCTCCAGAAGGTTTCATTCCGTTTTGACTCCGTTTGATATTCCTTTTCTTCGAAACACTGAAACAAGGGAAAAAACAGGAACTGGCACTGGGCTCCGGGTTAATAGCTTAGTCCCAAAAATAATATAAAAGTGTTTAATAAAGCCCATAGACATCCAAAACAGATAATATAATAGCATGGAACAATCAAAAATTATAGATACGTTGGAGACGTATCACTCGTCCTCGAGTAGGTAAATGATAAAAAAGATAATTTTGGATGTGGAATGTTACCTAGCATAAAATTGATCATATATCCAATCATGGCATGAATATTCAGACATAAGTGATTCAAAGTAATAGTCTATAATTTGACATAAAGATATCAATACTCAGGCATCCCAACAAACAATCATGTCTTTCAAAATATCAACGCTAATGAAAGCTATCCCTACAGAATCATATAGTCTTGTCATGCTCTATCTTCTTAACACAAAGTATTTATCATGCACAACCCCGATGACAAGCCGAGCAATTGGTTCATACTTTTTTAACGCGCTTCAGCTTTTTCAACCCTCACGCAATACATGAGCGCAAGCCATGGATATAGCACTACAGGTGGAATAGAGTATGATGATAGGGGTAAATATAAAGAAGACACTAATGGGCTATGGAGATGCCCATGAATTGATATCAACGTGAGGAGTAGGTGTCGGTGTCAAAACCGGCGGATCTCGGGTAGGGGGTCCCGAACTGTGCGTCTAAGGTCGATGGTAACAGGAGACAGGGACATGATGTTTACCCATGTTCGGGCCCTCTCTATGGAGGAAATACCCTACTTCCTGCTTGATTGATCTTGATGGATATGAGTATTACAAGAGTTGATCTACCACGAGATCGTAATGGCTAAACCCTAGAAGTCTAGCCTGTATGACTATGGTAATGAGTCTCTCTTTCTGGACTAAGTCCTACGGTTTATATAAACACCGGGAGGATCTGGGGTTACACAGGGTTGGTTACAAAGAAAGGAATCTACATGTCCGGTCGCCAAGCTTGCCTTCCACGCCAATGAGAGTCCCATACGGACACGTGTGCAGTCTTCGGTCTTCGTATCTTCACAGCCCGTCAGTCCGACCCATGGCTAGCAGGCCGGACGGCCGAGGACCCCTTAGTCCAGGACTCCCTCAGTAGCCCCCGAACCAGGCTTCAATGACAAGGTGTTCGGTGCGCAGATTGTCTTCGGCATTGCAAGGCGGGTTCCTCCTCTGACGACTTCCAAGTAATGTATTCGGCTTATAATTCAATGCCGCACCCCTCGGCTTCTGTGCAACTATGACTTCAGCTTCCACGTGTCGGGCGAATGCGGACGATCAGGGTATTTTTTGCAAAAAACACCACGGCCATGCAAGAAAGAGCGTCTATTTAAAGAGATTGGGTCTCAGATCCATTCGGCACCACGTAGAGAAAATCCTCAGAAATTGCCAGGAAAGACCATTCCAACATGGCTAATATTCCCAGCTCGTCCTCCCGTTCCAACCTAAAGAGAGGCGAGTGGGAGAGGTGCTCTGTGTCCCACAGCCAATTGGAGAAGTTGCAAACGCAGGGATTTCTCCTCCTTCAGATCTGGTCCCTGTTCGAGCAGGATTGGCCACCTTCAACGGCAAAACCCAGGCGGAGGGTTTCCCGAATCCGTCTGCGGGAGAACGAGTGTGCTTCCTCCCCTATTTGCTGAGGGGCGTGGGATTTCCAATTCACCCATTCCTCCGAGGGCTTCTGGAGTATTATGGCCTCCAGCTGCACAATTTTACCCTAGCCTCCGTCCTGCACATTGCGGGTTATGTTGCTTTATGCGAACTATTCCTGGGTTGTGAGGCCCATTTTGATCTGTGGAGAAAGTTGTTTTGCCTTGTCCCGCGCAACCACGAGGGATCGATATTCCAAGTGGGCGGGGCCGAAATATGGCGTATTGCTGAGACCGGATACCTATCCGGCACACCGAAGAAAGCTTCCGAAGAGTGGACCTCCGAGTGGTTCTACATTGATGACGTCGTACTTCCAGATCCCGTCCGGAGAGGTCTCCCCGAGTTTGCGAGTGTTCCTCTGAAGAAGCGCCACAGCTGGCGCCCTCGGAGCCTTGAGGAGGAAGATAGTGCGGAAGTTCGCCAACTCCTGAGCAAGATCAGGACGCTTGCCCAGTCCGGGTATACGATAGTCGAAGTGATGGCGACCTCCATAATACGGGGAGTTCAGCCACTCCAATACAGATGACTTCCCATGTGGAATTACAATGGGGAAGATGACACCTCCCGCTGCGGCAGGAAAGGTCCAGACACCCCTGCCGCCCTAGCCAAAATATTGGCCGAACTTTTCAAGGGTGAGGAAGAGGAGTTCCTGCGCATCACGCACAGAGAAGGATATTCCATGTACAATCCTCCTAGCTGGGTGAGCCCCCAACTTTTGTGCTCCACTCATTCCCCTCCCTGAGCTTTGTTCACTGAAATATTAACCCATCCATTTATAACAGCACTGGCGAAAGACTTCCGAGGGGCTTTACAGCCCCGCCCCGTAGCCCGAGGGCCACAATCGGGACTTTGACCCCGGATTTGAAGAGGATCTGGATATATTTGTGGTGCTGGAGAATGGGACATTTTACCAAACGAGCTATGACGGCACAGAGGTGGCCATCATCGCCGACTATCCCGGTCTTCTCCCTGCTTCTCATGTAAGTAATTAGTAGACACTTTGTCTGAGAGGGTTTCCGCATTCTTTCTTGCTCACCGCGGGATCCTGTGCTCAGAAGGGGAGGTGTTCGGCGCGTCGGGCCGCCACAGGGGCGTCTCCGGAGAGAGGGGCTCCCGCGCCGGGCAGGCCTTCGAAGAGGAAGGCAAACAGAGACACGGTCGGGCCTTCCTTCAAGAGGTATGGGTTTGCAACTATGCTCTTTTTAGCAGTCGCGTCCAACCATGACTCATATGTTCATTTTGTATCAGAAAAAAGGTTCGACAGACTATGTCCGGGGACCCGGCCAGTCGTGCTTCTAAAAACCAAGATTCGGTCCCGGCCGAAGAGAAGGGGCCCGATATGGGAGTGGCGCCGGACTGTCCTTCTGCCGAGGGTTCGGAAAATATGTCCGTCACCAATTCGGAGGTGGAGAGCGCCATGGATCACCGGCGCCGGAAGACCGTTTTACGAAATCCCCGCTTCTCAAAAGAGGCATTCGGTGCCTTCAGCTCAGGTGATGCATACATCCGAGTTGCTCGAGATGGGCTTAACAGAGCCACCGAGCAACATTTGAAAGATGTGCAGGTATGTTTACCTTGACCGAATTTGATAACCATGAGCCAGTAGCCCCCGAGACTTGAAGCAGTTGGGACAAATGTTTTAAGGATCGTTGTGTAACCAGGTTCTTATGGGGAAGAACGACTTGCTAGCCCAAGAGCTGGAGCAGTGCCGGACACAGCTAACTACTGCTACCACCAAACTGGAAAAGTTCAAGAAGGCGTCCTCTAGTAATATTTCCCTCCATCGAGAAACAAAAAATGATACGCCAACTATATTAAAACTGCTGCTTGTCTCATAACAGGGTCATCAGACGGAAGGGGAACTGAAGGCCACGCAGACGAGCGAAAGAGAGGCGAAGAGACAACGTGCCGCGGGCGAGCGCGTCCTGACCAGAGTCAGAGAGGAGAAAAACAAACTCCAAGATTCAAACACCAAACTGGGCGAAGAACTGAAAGATGTACGAGCCCAGCTAGCCGACTCCGTGAAGGAGAACAAAAAACCGCGAGGCGGCATATTCAGTATGTGGCCGTATTTACCTTATAACAGTTTGGAAGTAAAAGTAGCTAATATAGCTATGATTGCAGGTATATTGACGGGCCGTCCCCAAGAGGGGGTGTCCGGATCATCAAGTGATCTTCTGCAAGGGCTGTCGCAGTTGCACGAGCAAGCTCGGCAGGCAATGCGGAGTGTAGCAAAGGCCTTATGGCCATCCAACTCCCCTCCAAGGAGTATGGAGAAGCTCGTAGAGCTGTTTAAGGGAGCGCGGCGGCGTATCCGACTATGGAAGATATCGGCTTGCCGAGAGGGTGCGTGAGAGGCCTGGGCCATGGTAAAAACATGATATACCAAGATGGATCTGAATCACATGGCCCGGGTTGGACCGGTAGGGTCAAATGGGGAAGAAATTCCCGTTAGTTTAGTATATGGCCAAGTAGAGGTGGCTGCTAGATACTCCCAACAGGATTGTAAATTAGACCGCCTGTTGGACGGTATAGAGGAGGAAGTTTTTAAGTCCTAAGTGACTATGTATTTTCCTTCTAGCTGGATTGTGAAACGATTGTCATGGCCGACCTTTTCGCTTCTATCTCTCGACCCAAAGGTGCGGAGTGTTTCCGAATACCTGAGCGGAAAAATAAACCGGGGTATGCGTGGAAACCAGGCATAGGGGTCATAGCTGCTTGAACAGACAAGTTGTATCCGGCTAGTTATGTTATATTACATTGAAATTGTAAGGAACGTCTTCCATAGAGAATAGTTCCGTTAAGGGTTCCTTTCCCTGGGTGTGCATGCATCTATGTGCATGTCCGGACTGTGATGAAAAAATCACAGTGTGTATAACTTCTGGGGGTTCATAACGGAGCGAGTGCAAAAACATCTTTAGTTCACTGACCGAATATTCCCTTAAGAACGCTAGCTTTCGGCTTCACCCAGTCTGAGGTACACATCTGGATGACCCGACAGTAACAATTGCAGAGGTGCTCCCTTTATGTCCTAGCCGAACTAGCGGGAACGTAGGGCATAAGCACAGGAGCCAGGCAACCCAGCTTGGCCAAAACTTAAGTCATATCGATGCATATAATGGCGAAGAAAAGGTACATATGGCAGAAAACGCATATGGGATGAGCTTTATGCTCGGAAAATAGAAATAGCAAGCTTGTGTCCAAGAAGCCCCCAGGTATGATAGACGTACATACTTCAAGATGTATGCGTCGGGGGTGCACGATCTAACCGCACGAAAGCCTTTAAGGCTAAAGAGAAAAAACGAAAAGAGAGAAAAAATGATGAAAACAATAAGAGGAAGGAGACGAACAAAGAGTTCGGCGCTAGGCATAGAATCTTCGGAGTCTGGCCGCGTTCCAGGGATTCGGCTCTAGTCGATTGTCTGATGCATCACGCAAGCGGTACACTCCTCCGGTGAGAACTTCGTGATGATGAAGGGACCCTCCCACTTGGGCTTGATTTTGTCCTTTTTCTTCTCCGGCAGGCGTAGAACGAGTTTTGGCCCGCACTTCTCTGCTTTGATACCTGCAAGCCTGCTGTTGATAAAATGTGGAACGGGTTTTTGCGACGTTGCGCTCCTCCTCCAGGGCGTCTAGGCTGTCCTGCCGATCGAGCTCGACCTCTCTCTCTTCGTACATGCGCACTCGAGGTGAGTCATGAATAATGTCGCGGGGTAATACTGCCTCTACGCCGTACACCATGAAAAAAGGGGGTGTAACTGGTAGTGCGATTGGGCGTCGTTCGCAGCCCCCGTAGTACGGAGTTAAGCTCCTCAACCCAGTGCTTGTCTGATTCCTTCAAAGACCACACTAGTCTGGGTTTAATGCTGCTCATAATAAGACCATTGGCTCGTTTGACTTGGCCGTTTGTCTGTGGATGATAGGCAGAGGCGTAATCGAGCTTGATGCCCAGATTAGCGCACCAGGTTTTCACTTCGTCGGCTGTGAAATTGGAGCCGTTATCAGTGATGATGCTATGTGGAACACCATAATGGTGTACGACACCGGATATAAAGTCTATTACTGGCCCGGACTCGGCCGTTTTAACTGGTTTGGCCTCTATCCACTTGGTGAATTTATCCACCATGACTAGCAAATATTTTTTCTTATGGCTTCCTCCTTTAAGGGGTCCAACCATATCCAGTCCCCAGACCGCAAAAGGCCAAGTGATGGGGATTGTTTGTAGGGCGGTGGGGGGCATATGGCTTTGGTTGGCGAAGAGTTGGCATCCAACGCAACGTTGGACAAGGTCTTGTGCATCCGCTCAGGCCGTCGGCCAATAGAACCCTGTACGGAAGGCCTTGCTAACAAGGGCCCGAGCTGCGGCGTGGTGCCCGCCGAGACCGGCATGAATCTCAGCCAGGAGCTGTAGCCCCTCCTCCTCGGAGATACATCTTTGAAGGACTCCGGTAGCGCTTTTCTTATAGAGCTCTCCGTCGTGAACCTTGTAGGCCTTCGAACGCCGGACAATGCGGCGGGCCTCATTCTGGTCCTTAGGAAGCTCCTTCCTGTTAAGGTAGGCCAGGAAGGGTTCGGTCCATGGGGCAATGACTGCCATGATGAGAGATGCACCGACGGTGTTATTTCGGTGGCTGAGCCTCCGATGATGTCGGTGTTTTCGGAATCTGCGGTTGTGTTCGGATCCGGACCAGTGTTGCCGTTTTCCCCCTGCCACACCACGGATGGCTTAAAAAGCCTTTCTAGAAAGATATTAGGTGGGACGGGGTCGCACTTAGCACCGATACGAGCAAGAACGTCCGCCACTAGATTACTTTCTCGAGCCACATGATGGAACTCGAGCCCCTCGAACCGGGCCAACATTTTTATGACGGCATTATGATAAGCTGCCATCTTCGGATCTTTCGCATCGAAGTCTCCATTTATTTGAGATATTGCAAGGTTTGAGTCCCCGCGCACTTCTAGGCGTTGTATGCCCATGGAGACAGCCATCCGGAGACCATGCAATAAGGCCGCGTATTCGGCTACATTGTTGGAGTTTGTGTATAGTATTTGGAGTACGTACTGAACGACGTCTCCAGTAGGTGAAGTTAAAACGACGCCCGCCCCTAGCCCTGCCAGCATTTTGGAGCCATCGAAATACATAACCCAATTGGAATATGTGCCGTACTCTTTGGGGAGTTCGGCCTCTATCCATTCGGCGACGAAGTCAGCCAGTACTTGGGATTTAATAGCTCGACGTGGTTTTGTATGTAATATAAAATGGAAGGAGCTCAATGGCCCATTTGGCAATCCGGCCCGTGGCATCGCGGTTGTTTATAATGTCATTGAGTGGTACTTCAGAAGACACCGTGATCGAACACTCCTGGAAATAGTGACAGAGCTTTCGGGATGCCATGAAGACCGCGTATGCTATCTCTTGATAATGGGGGTGCCGGGATTTGCATGGTGTAAGGACAGTGGATACATAGTATACTTGCTTCTGAAGCGGGAATTTGTGTCCGTCATGTTCTCGTTCAACGACGAGCATGGCGCTCACCACCTAATGTGTTGTCGATATGTATAATAACATCGGTTCGCCAACGTTTGGCGCGTCCAGGATTGGGTTGCTCGCAAGAAGGGTTTTTATTTCCTCCAGTCCGGCTGTTTTCGCGTCCGTCCGCTCGAAGTGATCGGTTCGCCATAGAAGGCGATAGAGTGGCAGTGCCTTTTCTCCCAATCTGGAGATAAAGCGGCTTAGAGCCGCCATGCAACCCGCGAGCTTTGGGACTTGTTTAATGTCTGTTGGCATAGCCAATTGTGACAGAGCTCGGATTTTGGCTGGATTTGCTTCAATTCCTCTGTTGGAAACGATGAAGCCCAGCAGTTTTCCAGCGGGGACGCCGAAAACGCACTTTTCCGGATTGAGCTTAATGTCATACGCGCGGAGGTTATCAAATGTGAGACGTAAATCGTCTATTAGTGTTTCGACGCGCCTAGTTTTGATGACGACGTCGTCCACATAAGCTTCAACTGTCTTGCCGATTTGCTTCTCCAGGCATGTTTGAATCATGCGTTGGTATGTGGCGCCGGCGTTCTTGAGCCCGAAGGGCATGGTGTTGGAGCAGAATGGCCCATATGTGGTGATGAATGCTGTTGCAGCTTGATCGGACTCCTTCATTTTGATTTGATGGTATCCGGAATATGCATCAAGGAAACACAGTGAGTCGTGTCCTGCGGTAGCATCAATGATTTGATCAATGCAGGGGAGGGGAAAGGGATCCTTAGGGCAAGCCTTATTGAGGTCTTTAAAATCGACGCACAACCGCCAAGATTTGTCCTTCTTTGGTACCATAACCAGGTTTGCCAGCCAGTCCCGATGTTTTATTTCTCAGATGAATCCGGCCTCAATTAGCTTGGCCAGCTCCTCCCCCATAGCTTGGCGTTTGGGCTCGGAAAAGCGCCGCAGTGCTTGTTTGACTGGTTGTTATCCCTTTAAGATATTAAGGCTATGTTCGACTAGCTCACGTGGGATTCCACGCATGTCAGAAAGGTGCCAGACGAATATATCCCAGTTTTCGCGAAGGAAATCCCTTAGTGCGGCGTCGACCGTTGGGTCTAGTTGTGCTCCAATAGATGCTGTCTTCTTGCGGTCCGTTGGGTGGACCTAGAATTTGACTATTTCTTCTGCCAGTTTGAAGGAGGTGGATTTGGGTCGTTTGTCTAAGATCACATCGTCCCTATCCACCGTGGAGCGCAGTGCGGTTAATTCTATGGCCGCGAGGGCTTCAGATAATGCCTCAAGGGCCAGGGATGCGGTTTTGTTTTCGGCACAGAGTGCTATGTCCGGACAAGACTGATTATGCCGCTTGGTCTGGGCATTTTGAGCTTCATATACCCGTAATGAGGTATAGCTTGGAAGCGTGTAAAAGAATCCCGCCCCAACAGGGCGTGGTATCCGCTGCTGAAAGGAGCCACTTGGAAGGTGATTTCTTCAGACCGATAATTCTCTGGCGTGCCAAATACCACATCAAGTGTGATTTTTCCCACACACCGCGCCTCCCGACTGGGAATGATTCCTCGGAAGGTCGTGCTGCTTTGCTTGATGCGGCTCCTGTCTATTTCCATTTTGTGGAGTGTATGCTCATAGATGTGGTTTAGTCCGCTGCCACCGTCCATGAGGACCTTGGTGAGTCGAAAACCGTCCAAGATGGGACTGAGGACAAAAGCAGCTGGTGCTCGGACTGTCCTGTATTTTGGTTCGTCGCCGGCATTAAAGGTTATGGCCGTGTCATTCCAAGGGTTTACTGTGGCGATTTGACAGACTTCGGCGAGGTCACGGAGTGCCCTTTTGTGCTTATTGTGTGGAGCGAATGTCTCAAAGACCGTCAGTATGCTGGGGTCGTCGTCTTCTGGAGGGTGTTGCTCTGGGGTGTTTTTGGTAAGGATGTCCTCGCCGCTTTTGGCTACCTGCCGGAGTATCCAACATGCTCTAAGGCTGTGGGTTGGTATGTTATCCGGTGTTGTGTGTATTTTGCATGGGCCATCGAACCATCCCTCCAGAACGGTTCCGCGCCGCGTAATGGGTTTGTATTTCTTGGCTATTGAACTAGGCGCGTCACGGGGATGCGCCCTTTTCGCCTGGACCAGTGGTTGAGTTGGGACCGATGGCTCCCAACAAGCTGCCTGATCCCTCCAGGCGCTTTCCATTGCGCTGTACTTCTATACGATAGTTTCCAAGTCAGCGAAGTGTAGTATGCGGCAGTGATTAATGGCGTTGAGGATTCCTTCGTTCGTGCAATTGTTGCGGAACGCTGATATCGCGTCCTCGTCGCGGCAATCTTTAAATACTTGACAAGGAGGAATCTGGCCCAGAAGTGGTGGACCTTTTCCTGAGACTGCTGTTGTATGCTCGTGAGAGCGCTTATGTCTGGGTGGGTGGGTGGAATTGGATATGGACCCTGACCCGATCGATGATCCGGAGTCTGAAGTTTTTCCAGACTTAACAGTCCGGGCTCCGGAGTATCTTCTGGTTGCCTTTGCCCGCCATCCGATTCTATGTTCGGAAGGTCGGTCACCTCCTTTTGCAGGTGGGTATCCGGCTCTGTAGGGTCGGCGATCCGGACGTAGTCCGTCTTCGGTATAGGGGAAGAGTCGCTGTCTTGCTCCTCGAGTACCGCTATCTGGTAGGTGATCGGTGGAGATTTGATTTCTCTTTGGTCGGGTCTGAGCCCGATCCGATCGTAATCTATGGCGATTCCCAGGGCGGCGATACGATCAAGGAGCTCGTTTAAAGACGAAAACTGCGCAGGATCCATCTGCTTGGAGTGTTTGGGGTCGATGCGAAGAGGATTTTCGATGGCCCGAGAGGTCATCGTCGGCTTAACGGCCGAACGGGCAGTCATGGTAAAGCTGCCCAACCGGAGGGTTTGGCCTGGGGCCAGTTCTCCTCCGGTAGTGATATTGTCTTTAAGGACGAGGCGAGTCATCGATCCTGTTGTCGACGGCACAGTGGAACTCTCAATGAGAGCACCAATGTCAGTGTCAAAACCGGCGGATCTTGGGAAGGGGGTCCCGAACTGTGCGTCTAAGGTCAATGGTAACAGGAGACAGGGGACACGATGTTTACCCAGGTTTGGGCCCTCTCTATGGAGGAAATACCCTACTTCCTTCTTGATTGATCTTGATGGATATGAGTATTACAAGAGTGACCTACCACGAGATCGTAATGGCTAAACCCTAGAAGTCTAGCCTGTATGACTATGGTAATGAGTCTCTCTTTCCGGACTAAGTCCTCCGGTTTATATAAACACCGGGAGGATCTAGGGTTACACAGGGTCGGTTACAAAGAAAGGAATCTACATATCCGGTCGCCAAGCTTGCCTTCCACGCCAAGGAGAGTCCCATCCGGACACGGGTGCAGTCTTCGGTCTTCATATCTTCACGGCCCATCAGTCTGGCCCATGGCTAACAGGCCGGACGCCCGACGACCCCTTAGTCCAGGACTCCCTCAGTAGGGATTGCCATGCAATAGATGCATTAAGAGCTATAAGTGTATGAAAGCTCAATATGAAAACTAAGTGGGTGTGCATCTAATCCTATAATGAAAAATTCCCACTAGTATATGAAAGTGACAACATAGGAGACTCTCCATATGAAAAACATGGTGCTACTTTGAAGCACAAGTGTGGAACTAGCATGCCCCTTCTCTCTTTTTTTCTTTTTTTTCTTTTTTTTCTTTTTTTCTTTTCTTCTTTTTCCCCTTTTTTTTCTCTCTTTGTCCGGAGTCTCATCATCCTTCCCTCACTGGGAAATGCTCTAAAAAATGAATAATGATGATCATCACACTTCTATTTACTTATAACTTAATAGAAATAAAATTTACAACTTGATACCTATAACAAAGTATGACTCTATATGAATGCCTATGGCAGTGTACCTGGATGTGCAATGATCTAGCGTAACATGTATAAAAATGATGAACGATGGCTGAGCCGTAACTACTATGTCAGCTATATGATCATGAAAAGCAATATGACAATGAATGATCAAGTCATCAAAACAGAAGCGGTGGAAATTGCATGACAATATATCTCGGAATGGCTATGGAATGGCCATAATAGGTAGGTATGGTGGCTGTTTTGACGAAGATATAATAAGGCTTATGTGTGATAGAGCGTATCATATCACGGGGTTTGGATCCACCAGCGAAGTTTGCATCGGCTCTCAAGGTGAGAAAGGGCAATGCACGGTACCGTAGAGGCTGGCAAATTGCGGAAAGGTAAGAATGTGTATAATCCATGGACTCACATTAGTCATAAAGAACTCATACACTTATTGCAAAAGTATATTAGCCCTCGAAGCAAAGTACTACTACGCATGCCCCTAGGGGGATAGATTGGTAGGAAAAGACCATCGCTCGTCCCTGACCGCCACTCATAAGGAAGACAATCAATAATAAATCATGCTCCAACTTCATAGCATAACGAGAGACTATACGTGCATGCTTCGGGAATCACAAACCTTAACACCAGTATTCTTACCAAGCACAACCGTTTACTAGTACCTGCCACATATTACCATCTCTATATCGCAAAACTAATGCAAGGAATCAAACATATCATATTCAATGATCCATAAGTTTTATGTAGGATTTCATGACTAACCATGCAAATGACCAATTCCTTTTGACTCTCTAAATAGATATAAGTGAAGCATGAGAGTTTAATTCTTTCTACAAAATATCATGCTCTAATAACTATAAGTGAAGCGAAAGAGCATTCTACAAACAACGGTTTTCTATGTGAAGAGAAACAGGCAATCCAAATTTCAAATGATATAAGTGAAGCACATGAAGCATTCTATAAAGCCACACTCAAAAGATATAAGTGAAGTGCAACAAGAATTCTATAAATCAACCACGGACTATCTCATACCAGCATGGTGCACGAAAGAAAAGTAAAAACTAAGCGCAAAAGACGCTCCAAGATTTACGCATATCACATGAACGAAACGAAGACGAAAACATACCGATACTTGTTGAAGAAAGATGGGATGCCTTCCAGGGCATCCCCAAGCTTAGACGCTTGAGTCTCCTTGAATATTTACTTGGGGGTGCCTTGGGAATCCCTAAGCTTGAGCTCTTGACTCTCCTCCTTCTCCTCATATCGATACCTCTCGATCTTTGATCACTTCATCCACGCAAAACTCAACAGAAAGCTTGGTAAGCCCCGTTAGTATAATAAAACAAATCACTACTCTAAGTACTGTTGCAAACCAATTCATATTTTGTTTTTGCATTGTAGCTACTGTAATATAACCTTTTCATGGCTTATTCCACTGATAGAATCGATAGTTTCATCAAAACAAGCAAAACAATGAATTAAAAACAGAATCTGTCTTAAATAGGACAGTTTGTAGTAATCTGAACATTCACCATACTTTTGGTACTCCAAAAATTCTGAAAAATTAGGAAAAAATAAAACAATTGTATAGCAAGACTGTGCAAAAAGTTCCAGAAACTTTCGACATTCCAATAAACAATGTAAAATCGTGCACTACAGCCAAAGTTTCTATTTTTGCACCGCACATACCAACAAACAATCTACTCATCCTAAAGGCAAATTTTGGCACATTATTTTTATAATACAATGGAATTGTACAAGGGGATAATTATTTTCTGAGAATCTTCATGAAAAATTCTACATTGTTCCCATGAGCATGCACACAAGTGTTCAAGGTCGACCCTCACTTCTCCAATGCATAACTTCCAATCGCTTCTCTTTTGTGAAAAACTTTTTAAGTTCCCCTCTGTGTTTTTTTGTTTTTAAACTTTATAAAAGCACTCTACAGAAATAAATGACTCTCTAATACTTCCGGCTTGTCTCCCTGGCAGCGCTTTCTTTAAAGCCATTAAGCTAGGCATAAAGTGCTCAAGTAATGAATCCACCCGGATCCCAAGGTATATCAAAGCCAATTTTAATTAGCAATGATTTGGCATTTAGTAATGAGCACAAAGAAACATATATCATGCAATGACGAAGTCTAACTCTCTTCCTATGCAGCGGCATGTCATACAAGAAACATTCATGCACATCAAGTAAAGGTCAATACATAACATAAGAAGTTTCTTGCAATTCTTTCGTGTTGGAGACATGGAGAGGCGGAGATGTAGTTCCTCTCTCATAATAATTGCAAGTAGGAGCACCAAACACATGCATATTACATTCATAAAAATTATCATGTGCAACGGTAAAAGGTAACCCATCAATGTAATCCTTAATATGTGCAAACTTCCCCGATATAGTGTAGTTGGGAGAATTCAAAAATATAATAGGACTATCATGTGTGGGTGCAATAGCAACAATTTCATTTTTAACATAAGAGACAATTGTAAGTTCATCTCCATAAGAATAATTCATACTGGCATCATGGCCACAAGCATAGCAAGCATCAAGTTCATCAAAAAGGGATATTTCAAATGAATCAACGGGATCATAGCAATCATCATAGCATTCATCCTTCGGTAAGAACGAAGGGACATTAAACAATGTAAGAGTTGAAGAGTTAATCTCATTAGAAGGTGGGCACGGGTAGCTAATCCGCTCTTCCTCCTTTTGTTCTTCGCTCTCCTCAGTATCTTTTTCATCCAATGAGCTCACAGTTTCATCAATTTCTTCTTTCATAGACTCCTACAAAATATTAGTCTCTTCTGGGACAGCAGAGAAGTACTCAATATATTCTTTAACATAAACACTAGAAGCATAGTTTTGATAGCAATATTTAAGTATGGCAAAATTTTCAGATTTGTAAAGAGTAGCATCATACTTTTCAATCAAAGAAGCGATTTCATAGGCACCCTTGGCATAAGAAGATAAGATTCCATTATCCTTAAACTCACATTCGAAGGGAAGGTGTTTTTTAGGGTCCTCAGAACAACAAGTAAAATGATCTATTTCGCATAGATTCAAAGCATAGCAATATAAACTATTAATATGATGCCACAAAAGTTTCCCTTTATGAGATAAGTGGTGTTGCATAAAATAAGCATGCTCATTTAATGATTTTCCCTCAACTAAGCTAGTTGGGTTTTCGGCACGAGCACATATGGATCGAAGATGATCCAAATAGAGAACTTCAGTAGTATGATAGATTTTGGGTGGGTCTTCAACCATTGGTTTAGTAGGTACAACTAATTTGTTTTGGTATTTTGCGTTTCCTACCCATAACTAAAGATAGAAAACAAGAGCACAAAATAAAAACTACTTAGTGATAAAGTAAGTAAGCACACACGATAATATTCACCCCACGCTATTGCTCCCCGGCAACGGCACCAGAAAAGGTCTTGATAACCCACAAGTATAGGGGATTGTGTGTAGCCTTCTTCGATAAATAAGAGTGTCGAACCGAACGAGGAGCTAAAGGCAGAACAAATATTCCCTCAAGTTATATCGACCACCGATACAACTCTACGCACACTTGATGTTTGCTTTACCTAAAACAAGTATGAAACTATTTTGCAAGAATAAAACTACGAGTACTTTGCGGGAATAAAACTACGAATAAATTGCAAGGTAAAAAAGTGGATAGCTTTTGTCAACAAGAAAGTCATTTGTCCCTAGGCAATCGATAACAAGTACCGGCAATCATTCTTGTAATTCTACATGAGGGAGAGGCATGAGCTAACATACTTTCTCTACTTGGATCATATGCACTTATGATTGGACCCCTAGCAAGCATCCGCAACTACTAAAGATCATTAAGGTCGTGAAACCCAACCATAGCATTAAGTATCATGACCTCTTTTTCCCATATGCAACAACCCACCTACTCAGGTTTAAGCTTCAGTCACTCTCGCAACCCACCATAAGCGAAACATGAACGTATTGCAACACCCTACAGCGGGGATCCCTCATGTTTGCATGAGATGGAGGACACCATAGGACATCACCATAAATAAAATATACAATCATACCAACCAAGATCCAGATTAAGCCATAGGACAAAACGGATCTACTCAAACATCATAGGATAGACAAATATCATTGGGAAATAATATATGAATTTGAGCACCATGTTTAAGTAGAGATTACGACGGGGACAAGAGGTGTTACACCACTGCATAGAGGGGGGACAGTTGGTGTTGACGGCAGCAAGATTGTTGATGTAGATCGCCGTCACGATCCTTGCCCCGGTGGCACTCCGGCGCCACCGGGAGAGAGGGGGAGAGAGCCCCCCTCCTTCTTCTTCTTCTTCCTTGGCCTGCCCCCTAGGTTGGAGGAGAGTTCGCCCTCTGGTCCATGGCCTCCAGGGCGGCGGAGGGGCGGGAGCCAGTTGATACGTCTCCATCGTATCTATAATTTTTTATTGTTCCACGCCAATATTCTACAACTTTTACATACTTTTGGCTAATTTTTATACTATTTTTGGGACTAACATATTGATCCAGTGCCCAGTGCCAGTTCCTGTTTGTTGCATGTTTTTTGTTTCGCAGAAAATCCAGATCAAACGGAGTCCAAACGGGATAAAAACTTACGGAGATATTTTTTGGAATATATGTGAATTTTGGGAAGTCGAATCAACGCGAGACGATGCCCGATGGGCCCATGAGGGTGAGGGGCGCGCCCTGGGCCCTTGTGGCTACTCCATAAGGCGGTTTGTGCCTTTCTTTTGCCGCAAGAAATCCGATATCCGGATAAAAATCTTGTCAAAATTTCAGCCCAATCGGAGTTACGGATCTCCGGGAATTTAAGAAACCGTGAAAGGGCAGAATCAGGGAGTGCAGAAACAGAAGGAAACAGAGAGAGAGATCCAATCTCGGAGGGGCTGTCGCCCCTCCGCCGCCATGGAGGCCATGGACCAGAGGGGAAACCCTTCTCCCATCTAGGGGTAAGGTCAAGGAAGAAGAAGAAGAAGAGGGGCTCTTTCCCCTTCTCTCCCTGTGGCGCCGGAACGCTGCCAGGGCCATCATCGTCACCGCAATCTGCACCAACAACTTCACCGCCGTCATCACCAACTCTCTCCCCCTCTATGCAGCGGTGTAACCCCTCTTTTACCCGCTGTAATCTCTACTTGAACATGGTGCTCAATGCTATATATTATTTCCCAATGATGTATGGCTATCCTATGATGTTTGAGAAGATCCGTTTTGTCCTATGGGTTAATTGATGATCGTGGTTGGTTTGAGTTGCATGTTTTATTACTTGTGCTGTCCTATGGTGCTCTCCGTGTCGTGCAAGCGTGAGGGATCCCCGCTGTAGGGTTTGCAATATGTTCATGATTTGCTTATGGTGGGTGGCGTGAGTGACAGAAGCACAGACCCGAGTAAGTAGGTTGTTTGCGTATGGGAGTAAAGAGGACTTGATGCCTTATAATGCCATGGTTGGGTTTTACCTTAATGATCTTTAGTAGTTGCGGATGCCTTCTAGAGTTCCAATCATAAGTGCATATGATCCAAGAAGATAAAGTATGTTAGCTTATTGTAACGCCCACAATGCGGCTATATCTCCCACGTGTCGAGGCACGACTTAGAGGCATAACCGCATTGTGGTATTGTCGCAAGAAGGGTTATCTTCACACAATCCCATGTAATGAACAAGAATGGGATAACGAGAGTTGGCTTACAATCGCCACTTCACACAATACATAAATATAATTCATACATCATCCAAAATCCACACATAGACCGGCTACGGTCAAATCCAAATGAAAATAAGATAACCCCAAATGCTAGATCCCCGATCGTCCCAACGGGGCTCCACTACTGATCATCGGGAAAAGAAACATAGTGACGACGACGTTCCTCGTCGAACTCCCACTTGAGCTCGGTTGCGTCATCTGCACTGGCATCGTCGGCACCTGCAACTGCTTTGGTAGAATCTGTGAGTCACGAGGACTCAGCAATCTCACACCCGCGAGATCAAGACTATATAAGCTTATAGGAAAGGATGGTGTAATGAGGTGGAGCTGCAGCGACACTAAGCATATATGGTGGCTAACAAACGCAAGTGAGAGCGAGAAGAGAAGCAACGCAACGGTCGCGAAGCTAGAAATGATCAAGAAGTGATCCTGAAACTACTTACGTTCATGCATAACACGAACCGTGTTCACTTCCCGGACTCCGCCGAGAAGAGACCATCACGGCTACACACACGGTTGATGTATTTTACTTGGGTCAAGTGACAAGTTCTCTACAATCGGACATTAACAAATTCCCATCTGCCTCATAACCGCGGGCACGGCTTTCGAAAGATAATACCCTGCAGGGGTGTCCCAACTTAGCCCATCATAAGCTCTCACGGTCAACGAAGGATAAACCTTCTCCCGGAAAGACCCGATCAGTCTGGGAATTTCGGTTTACAAGACATTTCGACAATGGTAAAACAAGAACAGCAAAGCCACCCGAATGTGCCGACAAATCCCGATAGGAGCTGCACATATCTCATTCTCAGGGCACACCGGATTGTCCAAGCTTCCGATAGGCGAGCCCAGAGTTGCCCCTGGTGGCCGCCGGCGACTGACAGGTTGGACCAATACTCAGAGGAGCACTGGCCCGAGGGTTTAAATAAAGATGACCCTCGGGCTCGCGAAAACCCAAGGGAAAAGGCTTAGGTGGCAAATGGTAAAACCAAAGTTGGGCCTTGCTGGAGGAGTTTTATTCAAGGCGAACTATCAAGGGGGTCCCATAAATCACCCAACCGCTTAAGGAACGCAAACTCAAGGAACATAATACCGGTATGACGGAAACTAGGGCGGCAAGAGTGGAACAAAACACCAGGCATAAGGCCGAGCCTTCCACCCTTTACCAAATATATATAGGTGCATTAATTAAATAAGAGATATTGTGATATTCGAAAATATCCTTGTTCCAACATGGAACCAACTTCAACTTCACCTGCAACTAACAACGCTATAAGAAGGGCTGAGGAAAAGCGGTAACTTACCCAAACAACGGTTTGCTAGGAAAGGATGGTTAGAGGCTTGACATGGCAAACATGGGAGGCATGATATAGCAAGTGGTAGGTAGCGCTGCATGGCAAAGAACGAACAACTAGCAAGGCAAAGATAGAAGTGATTTCGAGGGTATGGTCAACTAGCAAGGTTCTCAGAGTTGTCGAAAGCTTGATCCTCGTAAGCGTACTCAACAGGATCCTCGTTCACGAACTCATCTCCCGGCTCTACCCAAAACAAGAACACAAGCCACGGAACCACAATCAATCACGGGAAAAGCACAAGCAACATGATGCAAAACACGAATGATATGCAAGATATGATGTGTGATGCATATGCGTCCTCCGGAGGAAAAATAATGAACAAGGCAGTAACTTCGCAAACCAAGCATGCCACTGGAAAGATGAGATGATTTCGGTCGAAATCGATATAAAGATCACCGGAAACGGATGCACGGTTTACAAATGGCAAGCAAAACAAGAATGACACGAATCTGCGATTAACAGCATGATAGCACTTAGAATACATCAAGAAACTATGCTACAGCACTCCAACATAGCAACAAAACATATGGAAGTAATCTACAGGAGATGCTTTACAAAAGATGAACACTGAGCTACATCTAGATTACAACATAACAGGTTCAAACAAGCATGGCAAAAGTGCAAAAGATATCAGGTTCACATACTTGGTGAAATTACTGGACATGGCATAAACAGCATCAGGTAGCAATGTTCAGAGCTAGCAATCAACATAGCAAAACAAGGCCTGGCATTAATCTACTAAATGCATAGAACAAAAGTCCCTTACTGACCATAAGCCAAAAAGGACCAGAAGATATGATGACAACCATGTAAACATAGCAAGTTTCGTTAACAAGATTCAGACTTAGCAGAAAATAGAGCATGGCAGAAACAGACATTATGAGGTCATCTTTGTGAGCTTGATGCACTCATCACAAAGCAATGCATGACAAAAAAAGCATACCTACAGAAAGTTGGCATGTTTATGAAGCTAACCATGGCAAGATCAAGTTCATATCATCTATGGATCAAGTACAACCACCTTGGCAAAATTGAATAACACGTAAACAACCTTCCAGAAATATTTTATAGCAAAAGTAAGATTGAGTCATGCAATGGCACTCCATAATTGCAAACAAGGGAATGGATGGATAGAGCACAACTATATATACAAAACATCCTTACTGAACATCACCAAAAGGAGCATGGATCTCTCTTTAGACACATGGATATATGGCAACAAAATAACAGCAGTCACAGACTTGGTAAAATTACGAAGTCCCTGAAATCAGAAACATCACGGAGCCTAGTTTGCATGCCTGTGCTAGTCAACACATAGATCACAAAAATACATGGCATACACTTCTGTAAAGATGGCATGGCATACATCAAAACACATGTAGAGCTCATGCCAATAAAATGCACACATCAATAGCAACAAAAATAACAAATCACCAAGTTCTGATAAGTAACAGCAGTTAACAGCAACTAGCACTCTTGCACCAGAGATTTGGGCATCAAGATGGACTCAAATGAACATGGTGCAATGGAACAAAATGAAGAGCATCTCGTAACGAACATTTTGATATATCACACGCGCGAAACGAAGCTATATGCAGAGACTTATGATGCAATGAACAGGAGCACATATTCTGCAAATATTTCATGACTTGAGGATTTCGGGAGAGGGAGAGTCAACCTCCTCGTGGGATCTGGATCGGCCGGATCCGAGCTCGCTGGAGAAAGGGCCGGCGCAGCGGGGGAGAGGGCGACGACGAGGGAGAGGAAGGAGGCGGGGCGGCGCGAGGCGTCGGCGAGGCGCCGGGCGGAGCGGCGCGGGCGGCGGCGCTGGCGGCGGCGCCGGAGGACGGCGACGCGGCGGGCTGGCAGCCGCGGAGGCGCGCGGGAGGAGGGCGGCGGCGGCTCGGGCCACGGGGCGGAGGAGGCGCGGGCCGTGAGGGCCCCGCACGGGCCCCGGACGGGCCGGCGGCGATGTGGGCGCAGCGCTGACATGTCACGCCGTGAGTGGCTGCGGGCGGCGGCGGAATTTGTCCGGCACCGGGCGGACGTGTCCGACGCGCGGAGGGAGATTTGCTAGGGTTTGATCTGCGATGATTTTCGGAGAGGGGAGGTGTTTTTATAGGTAGAGGGAGCTAGGAGACTCCAAATGGAGTGTGGTTTTCGCCCACACGATCGTGATCAAACGACCTAGAGAATGGAAGAGACTTAGAGGGGTTTTGGGCTATTTGGAGGGGGGTTTTGCTGCAACACCCAAAAGGCATCTACGGTTACCCGGTTAACCGTTGGAGTACCGAACGACCTCCAAATGGCACGAAACTTGACAGGTGGTCTACCGGTGGTATACCAAGGCCACTTGGCAAGCCTCGGTCCATTCCGATGACGTTCAACACCCGCTCACGAAAAGAAAACAAGAGGGGTGCGCCGGAGGAGGTGGGAGTGCCGGATTGCAAAACGGACAACGGGGAATATGCTCGGATGCAAGAGACGAACACGTATGCAAATGCAATGCACATGATGACATGATATGAGATGCATGACATGAACAAAATGCAAAACGAAAGACAAAACCCGACCACGAAGGGAAAATCATAACACATAGCCGAAAATGGCGAGAGTTGGAGTTACAAATATGGAAAGTTACATCCGGGGTGTTACAACACTCCACCACTACGAGAGGATCTCGTCCCGAGATCTAGGATGGCACCGGAGGGAAAACGGAAGAGGAAAAGGTAAAACAAAGTTGCTTCTTTGACAAACTAGTGAAACTAAAGAACGTTGAGAGGTTAAACAATTTTTAGAAAAGAATACAACGGAGATGAACGAGATTACAAACACTCCGTTAGAAAAGGAGAACAAGGAACATTATGAGAACCTTGTGGGTTGAAGACATGAAACAAGGGCTTAACGAACCAAAAGAATATGAAACCACACCGATATAACGAGATAGCCAAGGAACAAGAATGACATCATTTTGACAGCACTCCGATTGAAAAAGAGAAGGAAACTTGATAAGATAAAAAGAAATTGACGAGATGACACCACACTCTGGTTAAATGGATAAGCAAGGAAAGAAGATGATCTTGACAAAACGAGAAGATGGGTCGAATAGAGCGATATCACAATGCCTCCGGTAGAAATGAAAAAAAATGGAGAAGAACGGAGTTGTTGAAAAATCAACAAAGAAAGGATATGATCTTCGTGGGCTTATGGAGATATCTCAAAACTTGAGGTGAAATTGTGCCACGAACGAAAACAATTGCTTGCTTGAGATCAACGAAGAGATGAAAACTTCTCTCGCCGAGAGGATAGGAGAAAACTTGGATCATTGATAAGCACCGTAATAGCAACATTCCTTAGGGAAGGCTTTAGGTGAAACATGACACAAGATAAATCCAACGAAGAGATTGGTGGATTTAAAATATCTCATTCTTGGCAACATGGGAATCATGAAAAGCGAACTCAAATTGTCAAGAATGACATAACACCACCTCGGATGATAAGGTAGAATGAATTGCACTTCGAAATGCAAGATGAAGAATACTTGAACTCCTCTGAAAAGAATCTCGGTGAACACTTCGAGAAGGAATTAAATCCTTGATGAACCATCATGTCGAGCCTCCATGAAGAACTCCGATAATAAAAGGATGATAGAAAGAAAGAGAAGTTGAAAACACCAGGTGAAGCCTTGCAGTGATAAGATGAAGTTTTGAAATGATATAACCGAGAAAACTTGGAACTCCGAAAAGAAAGATGAACAAATGAAATCAAGAATTTTGATGAACCTCCGGAATAAGGAATTGAATTTACTCGATGAAACAAGAATAATAATTGCATTATGCTCATCCTTCACCAATTAGTTGATGACAAGCAATGGATTTGTCATACTACTTATTTTCGTAGAAAGGATTAAGATAGATATGGCGCAAACTTGGGAAGGTCTTGATGGGACCACCGGTAGGATTTGGAAACAACGAATGAATTAATATGATAACGAAGGAATAGAAATCTTGAACGAACCACCGTAAGAATTGAAAATGAACGAAGAAAAGATAAAGAAACATCGGGAAGAATTAGAAAATGAACGAAGGTACTTGAGAGAGTTTAGAAACAAGTGAACGCAAAGATCCCGAGCTGATTAGATAATACTTGAATGATGCACTGGAAGAATTCGAGAACGAGAGCTGAAAGCTTAGAACGAAGAAATCTTCTGAAATGATGGCCTTCGGAGAATCAAACTGAAAAGACTCCTGAAATGCTCCGGATGGGTGAAAAGAATTCTCACAATGAAAACAATTATGAGAGGATGGCATCAAGCTAGAACCATGAATCTTCAAGAGAATGGACAAGATTTGGGAGAAATCCTTCTTCGGTCTTTAAATGTTGAGAATGATGAC
Organism: Aegilops tauschii subsp. strangulata; assembly: GCF_002575655.3. Classification (NCBI taxonomy): domain Eukaryota; kingdom Viridiplantae; phylum Streptophyta; class Magnoliopsida; order Poales; family Poaceae; genus Aegilops; species Aegilops tauschii. Next base: position 10,657,477 of record NC_053039.3, read on the forward strand.
GAGAAACACCACCATGAAATGTTGAGATACTCCGGGATGAAAAATATAAAGGTTGGACCAACGATGAAAAGAATTTGGAAGATCTTGGAGAAAGACATCTGACTGATGATAACTCATTCTTACGTCAAACTTTGAAAAGAATTTGGGAATAGCTCCAGGAAAATTAGAAGAGTCAGGTAAGATCCTAGGAAAAGACCTGTGGGTTAGGACCCACTCAAAAGAAACACCGTTGGAATGATTTTTAAGAGAGACTGCAACGGTTGAATTAAATGGCTTGAATAAGGTAAGACCTCGAAATAGCTAGAAAGGATTAAGAATAGAAACATGAATCCTCTGGGATACCTTCAGCACTCCAGATAAACATTTGAAACGATGAAAGGATACGATCAACACCAAAAGCTTCAATTGAATCCACCGGAAAAGAATACGAGAATGAAGAATGATAAACTTGAAGCTTCCTTAGCATCTTCATGAGAAATCACCGGTTAAGAACATGGAGGAAAAGAATGAAGAGACTTCACATCCATAAGATGGATACTTGATTAAGAAATCTGAGTCCTTGAAGAAAAAGGGTGGGAGGGCGGGAAAACAAAGGCAACTTGGGGCAGATGAAACAAACAACGTTGAGAAAACTTATTATTGATCTTGCGAATGTTGGAATGATCGGATTTACTTGAAGAGAAGCACACCGTTTGGAAAGGATTGAAAAGACAACCTTGATTATCAAGAAGGATTAGCATCCACATAAAAATATGAGAACACCACTTAGAATAAGGTATGGAATCAACACTTGACATCGAAGCAACTCGAATACCACAATTCAAAACAAAACAAAGTATTGGCTTGCAGAATAAGCCGGAACAAACATATGATAGAGATTTCGTCCGAAGTTTTCGTGGTGGGGCCCACACGGGCTCAATCGTACAGCACCATCATGTACAAGGCAGTGCACATGACATACGAAGCGTCCCCGAGTCGGCATAGCCAAGGACACTTTAAGACACTACGAGACCACTGTAAAACCAACCGTGGAAAGGCGGACCACTAGACGTCGAACCCCAATCTCATATCATGCGTCTGTCGGAAAGATATCATAGGAGCTACTTGAATTCCCACTTATAAACTCCCGAAACTTTCTAGTTAGGCAATCTGGTGTTGGGGATACAGAGGACACAAAAATATATCACCCAAACTAGCAATCCCTAGATCCAGCTGTATCCATCCATCAACACATAACCAAGAAACCTTCGGAAATCGTGTACCTCAACCTTCGAAAAGCATCCGTTATACTAGTTATGGCAATACTCCCGAACTCCCGCCCCAGTACTGGGTGGCGTCGAGGTGATCTCACCAACAACTGCATAAAAGAGATTTCGATGTCGGCGAAACTCAGGTATTCCAGAACTGCAACGATAAAATTGTGACGACAACACCTCGGAGCTCAACTCCCCGGGACACTGCCACAACCCCTAAATGTCAGGAGGCACCAAGAACAATGTTCTCGTCACAAAACCATCGGAACAATTCCAAGATACCCGCGTGATCCTAAAAAAAATTGAAGTGAAATTTGAGGAGAGAAGAGTCAAAACTTCTACGTCAGGAGACCTCACCAGAGCGACGAAGGGACTGAGGAGTAAAAAGAATCCTACTCTCCGATATATATAATCCTAAGACTCAAAACATTTTTGTTCTAGACTCAACAACGCCAGCGATTCGATCAAGCAGGGGGCTCCTAAGTCGGGGATGGCTCGGATTACCAACTTGTAACGCCCACAATGCGGCTATATCTCCCACGTGTCGAGGCACGACTTAGAGGCATAACCGCATTGTGGTATTGTCGCAAGAAGGCTTATCGTCACACAATCCCATGTAATGAACAAGAATGGGATAACGAGAGTTGGCTTACAATCGCCACTTCACACAATACATAAATATAATTCATACATCATCCAAAATCCACACATAGACCGGCTACGGTCAAATCCAAATGAAAATAAGATAACCCTAAATGCTAGATCCCCGATCGTTCCAACTGGGCTCCACTACTGATCATCGGGAAAAGAAACATAGTAACGACGACGTTCCTCGTCGAACTCCCACTTGAGCTCGGTTGCGTCATCTGCACTGGCATCGTCGGCACCTGCAACTGCTTTGGTAGAATCTGTGAGTCACGAGGACTAAGCAATCTCACACCCGCGGGATCAAGACTATATAAGCTTATAGGAAAGGATGGTGTAATGAGGTGGAGCTGCAGCGGCACTAAGCATATATGGTGGCTAACAAACGCAAGTGAGAGCGAGAAGAGAAGCAACGCAACGGTCGCGAAGCTAGAAATGATCAAGAAGTGATCCTGAAACTACTTACGTTCATGCATAACACGAACCGTGTTCACTTCCTGGACTCCGCCGAGAAGAGACCATCACGGCTACACACACGGTTGATGTATTTTACTTGGGTCAAGTGACAAGTTCTCTACAACCGGACATTAAAAAATTCCCATCTGCCTCATAACCGCGGGCACGGCTTTCGAAAGATAATACCCTGCAGGGGTGTCCCAACTTAGCCCATCATAAGCTCTCACGGTCAACGAAGGATAAACCTTCTCCCGAAAAGACCCGATCAATCTCGGAATTCCGATTTACAAGACATTTCGACAATGGTAAAACAAGACCAGCAAAGCCACCCGAATGTACCGACAAATCCCGATAGGAGCTGCACATATCTCGTTCTCAGGACACACCGGATTGTCCAAGCTTCCGATAGGCGAGCCCAGAGTTGCCCCTGGTGGCCACCGGCGACTGACAGGTTGGACCAATACTCAGAGGAGCACTGGCCCGGGGGTTTAAATAAAGATGACCCTCGGGCTCGCGAAAACCCAAGGGAAAAGGCTTAGGTGGCAAATGGTGAAACCAAAGTTGGGCCTTGCTCGAGGAGTTTTATTCAAGGCGATCTGTCAAGGGGGTCCCATAAATCACCCAACCGCGTAAGGAACGCAAACTCAAGGAACATAATACCAGTATGACGGAAACTAGGGCGGCAAGAGTGGAACAAAACACCAGGCATAAGGCCGAGCCTTCCACCCTTTACCAAATATATATAGGTGCATTAATTAAATAAGAGATATTGTGATATTCCAAAATATCCATGTTCCAACATGGAACCAACTTCAACTTCACCTGCAACTAACAACGCTATAAGAAGGGCTGAGCAAAAGCGGTAACTTACCCAAACAACGGTTTGCTAGGAAAGGATGGTTAGAGGCTTGACATGGCAAATATGGGAGGCATGATATAGCAAGTGGTAGGTAGCGCAGCATGGCAAAGAACGAACAACTAGCAAAGCAAAGATAGAAGTGATTTCGAGGGTATGGTCATCTTGCCTGCAAGGTTCTCAGAGTTGTCGAAAGCTTGATCCTCGTAAGCGTACTCAACAGGATCCTCGTTCACGAACTCATCTCCTGGCTCTACCCAAAACAAGAACACAAGCAACGGAACCACAATCAATCACGGGAAAAGCACAAGCAACATGATGCAAAACACGAATGATATGCAAGATATGATATGCGATGCATATGCGTGCTTCGGAGGAAAAATGATGAACAATGTAGTAACTTGGCAAACCAAGCATGCCACTGGAAATATGGGATGATTTCGGTCGAAATCGATATAAAGATCACCGGAAACGGATGCACGGTTTGCAAATGGCAAGCAAAACAAGAATGACACGAATCTGCGATTAACAGCATGATAGCACTTAGAATACATCAAGAAACTATGCTACAGCACTCCAACATAGCAACAAAACATATGGCAGTAATCTACAGGAGATGCTTGACAAATATGAACACTGAGCTACGGCTAGATCACAACATAACAGATTCAAACAAGCATGGAAAAAGTGCAAAAGATATCAGGTTCGCAGACTTGGTGAAATTACTGGACATGGCATATACAGCATCAGGTAGCAATGTTCAGAGCTAGCAATCAACATGCTACAAGAACTTAACATAGCAAACAAGGCCTGGCATGAATCTACTAAATGCATAGAACAAAAGTCCCTTAGTGACCATAATCTAAAAATGACCAGAAGATATGATCGCAACCATGTAAACATAGCATGTTTCGTTAACAGGATTCAGACTTAGCAGAAGACAGAGCATGGCAGAAACAGACATTATGAGGTCATCTTTGTGAGCTTGATGCACTCGTCACAAAGCAATGCATGACAAAAAAAGCATACCTACAGAAAGTTGGCATGTTTATGAAGCTAACCATGGCAAGATCAAGTTCATATCATCTATGGATCAAGTACAACCACCTTGGCAAAATTGAATAACACGTAAACAACCTTCCAGAAATATTTTATAGCAAAAGTAGAGCAAGATTGAGTCATGCAATGGCACTCCATAATTGCAAACAAGGGAATGGATGGATAGAGCACAACTATATATACAAAACATCCTTACTGAACATCACCAAAAGGAGCATGGATCTCTCTTTAGACACATGGATATATGGCAACAAAATAACAGCAGTCACAGACTTTGTAAAATTACCAAGTCCCTGAAATCAGAAACATCACGGAGCCTAGTTTGCATGCTTGTGCTAGTCACCACAGAGATCAAAAAACTACATGGCATACACTTATGTAAAGATGGCATGGCATACATCAAAACACATGTAGAGCTCATGCCCATAAGATGCAGACATCAATAGCAACAAAAATAATAAATCACCAAGTTCTGATAAGTAACAGCAGTTAACAGCAACTAGCACTCTTGCACCAGAGATTTTGGCATCAAGATGGACTCAAATGAACATGATGTAATGGAACAAAATGAAGAGCATCTCGTAACGAACATTTCGATATATCACACGCACGAAACGGAGCTATATGCAGAGAGTTATGATGCAATGAACAGGAGCATATATTATGCAAATATATCATGACTTGAGATTTCGGGAGAGGGAGAAAGTCAACCTCCTCGTGGGATCTGGATCGGCCGGATCCGAGCTCGCCGGAGAAAGGGCCGGCGCGGCGGGGGAGAGGCCGACGACGAGGGAGAGGAAGGAGGCGGGGCGGCGCGGGCACGGCAGCGCGAGGCGGCGGCGAGGCGCCGGGCGGAGCGGCGCGGGCGCCGGCGCTGGCGGCGGCGGCCGGTGACGGGGCACGGCGTCATCGGCGGCGGCGGCGCGGGAGGACGGCGACGTGGTGGGGCTGGCAGCCGCGGAGGAGCGCGGGAGGAGGGCGGCGGCGGCTCGGCCCACGGGGCGGAGGAGGCGCGGGCCGGGAGGGCCCCGCACGGGCCCCAGGCGGGCCGGCGGCGATTGGAGCGCGGCGCTGACGTGTCGCGCCGTGAGTGGCTGCGGGCGGCGGCGGAATTTGTCCGGCGCCGGGCGGACGTGTCCGGCGCGCGGAGGGAGATTTGCTAGGGTTTGATCTGCGAAGATTTTCTGAGGGGGGAGGTGTTTTTATAGGTAGAGGGAGCCAGGAGACTCCAAATGGAGTGCGGTTTTCGCCCACACGATCGTGATCGAACGACTTAGAGCATGGAAGAGACTTAGAGGGGTTTTGGGCTGTTTGGAGGGGGGTTTTGCTGCAACACCCAAAAGGCATCTGCGGTTACCCGGTTAACCGTTGGAGTACCAAACGACCTCCAAATGGCACGAAACTTGACAGGTGGTCTACCGGTGGTATACCAAGGCCACTTGGCAAGCCTCGGTCCATTCCGAGAACGTTCAACACCCGCTCACGAAAAGAAAACAAGAGGGGTGCGCCGGAGGAGGTGGGAGTGCCGGATTACAAAACGGACAACGGGGAAAATGCTCGGATGCAAGAGACGAACACGTATGCAAATGCAATGCACATGATGACATGATATGAGATGCATGACATGAACAAAATGCAAAACGAAAGACAAAACCCGACCAAGAAGGGAATATCATAACACATAGCCTAAAATAGCGAGAGTTGGAGTTACAAATATGGAAAGTTACATCCGGGGTGTTACACTTATGCCTCTCCCTCAAATAAAATTACAATAATGATTACCGGTCTAGTTATCGATTGCCTAGGGACAAATAACTTTCTCGTGACAAAAAGCTCTCTACTAAAACTAACTTAGTTGTGTCTTTATCTAAACAGCCCCAAGCATTTATTACATGCTCTTTATTATCTTAAAAACCTATCCTATCACACCTACAAAGTACTTCTAGTTTCATACTTGTTCTAGGGAAAGCGAACGTAAAGCGTGCGTAGAGTTGTATCGGTGGTCGATAGAACTTGAGGGAATATTTGTTCTACCTTTAGCTCCTCGTTGGGTTCGACACTCTTACTTATCGAAAGAGGCTACAATTGAGCGCCTATACTTCTGGGTTATCAAGACCTTTTTCTGGCGCCGTTGCCGGGGAGCAATAGCGTGGGGTGAATATTCTCGTGTGTGCTTGTTTGCTTTATCACTAAGTAGTTTTTATTTTCTATTCTAAGTTGTTCTCTATATTTAGTTATGGATATGGAACACGAAATACCAAAAAAATTAGGTGTACTTGCTACTCATGGAGATGGGGAACCTCCTAAAACCCTCGATGCTCATTATGTGAAAGATATTATGCACTACTTTAATAATCCTGAGAAAACCTCATTCAATTATATAATGGGAGACACATTGGATCAACGTGAATACTTTAGGGATTATCGCTTGACTCAAAAAGGGAAACTATTATGGGATCAAATTCGTATGTTGCATTGGTATGCTCGACAACTATGCTTGAGATATGATTATACTTGTTGCTCTAGGATGAAGGCTCCACACCTTCCCTTTTCAAGTAGATTTAATGATAATAAAACCTTGGCTTCTTATGCTAGAGGTATATATGATTACTATGATGTGGAACGAATAAAAGAATTTTTTGCTTTTAAGGGTGCATGTGAAATTGAATCTTTGTTTAAAGAGTTTGAAGATTTTGATGATTCAGTTTATAGACCTGCAAATTTAGCTATCCTTAAATATTGCTATGAGAATTATAAATACAATTATGATATTGATGAATTTATTGAGAAAGTCTCCGCTGTCCAAGAAGATACTAATATTTTGCAGGAGTCTATGGAAGAAGAAATTGATGAAACTAAGAGCTCATTGGATGAAAAAGATGATGAGGTGAGCGAAGAACAAAAGGAGGAAGATCGGATTAGCTACCCGTGCCCACCTTCTAATGAGAGTAACTATCCAACTCATACATTATTTAATGTCCATTCGTTCTTACCGAAGGATGAATGCCATGATAATTGCTATGATCTCGTTGATTCGTTTGAAATATCCCTTTTTGATGAACTTGATGCTTGCTATGCTTGTGGCCAAGATGCCACTATGAATTATGCTTATGGAGATGAACTTGCTATAGTTCCTTATATTAGGAATGAAATTGTTGCTATTGCACCCACACATGATAGTCCTATTGTCTTTTTGAATTCTCCCAACTACACTATATCGGTGAAGTTTGCACTTATTATGGATTACATTGATGGGTCGCATTCTACCGTTGCAAATGATGATTTTGATGAATATAATATGCATGTGCTTGATGTTCCTACTTGCAATTATTATGAGAGAGGAACTACATCTCCGCCTCTTTATGTTTTCAACACGAAAAAATTGCAAGAAACTGCTTATACTATGCATTGGCCTTTACTTGATGTGCGCGAATTGTTCTTGTATGACATGCCGATGCATAGGAAGAGAGTTAGACTTCGTCATTGATTGATATATGTTGCTTTGTGCTCACTACTAAATGCCAAATCATTGCTAATTCAAATTGGCTTTGATATACCTTGGGATCCGGGTGGATTCATTACTTGAGCACTTTATGCCTAGCTTAATGGCTTTAAAGAAAGCGCTGCCAGGGAGACAACCCGGAAGTTTTAGAGAGTCATTTATTTCTGTTGAGTGCTTTTATAAGGTTTAAAAACAAAAACTACAGAGGGGAACTTAAAAACTTTTTCACAAAAGAGAAGCAATTGGAAGTTATGCATTGGAGAAGTTAGGGTTGACCTTGAACACTTGCCTTTAGGATGAGTAGATTGTTTCTTGGTATGTGCGGTGCAAAAAAAGAAACTTTGTTCATGCTCACGGAAACTTTGTGAATCTTAATTACAGAAACTTTTCAACAAAAATAATTATCCCCTTGTAAAATTCCATTTTATTATAAAAATAATGTGCCAAGATTTGCCTTTAGGATGTTTACATTGTTTGTTGGTTTGTGCGGTGGAAAACAGAAACTTTGGCTGTAGTGGACGATTTTACATTTTTTTACTGGAACGTCAAACGGTTCTTAAATTTTATGCACTGTCTTTCTATACAAATTGTTTATTTTTCCTATTTTTCAGAATTTTTGGAGTACCCAAAGGTATGGTGAATGTTCAGATTACTACAGACTGTCCTGTTTAAGACAGATTCTGTTCTTGATGCACTGTTTTGCTTGTTTTGATGAAACTATCGATTTCTATCAGTGGATTAAGCCATGGAAAAGTTATATTACAGTATCTACAATGCAAAAACAAAATATTAATTGGTTTGCAATAGTACTTAGAGTAGTGATTTGCTTTATTATACTAACGGATCTTATCGAACTTTCTGTTGAGTTTTTGTGTGGATGAAGTGATCAAAGATCGAGGAGGTCTCTATGTGAGGAGAAGGAGGAGAGGCAAAAGCTCAAGCTTGGGGATGCCCAAGGAATCCCAAGTAAATATTCAAGGAGACTCAAGCGTCTAAGCTTGGGGATGCCCCGGAAGGCATCCCATCTTTCTTCAACAAGTATCGGTATGTTTTCGGTTTCGTTTCGTTCATGTGAAATGTGCAAATTTTGGAGCGTCTTTTGCATTTAGTTTTCACTTTTCTTTGACGCACCATGCTGGTATGAGATAGTCCATGGTTGATTTATAGAATTCTCATTGCACTTCACTTATATCTTTTGATGTATGGGTATATAGAATGCTTCATGTGCTTCACTTATATCATCTGAAGTTTGGATTGCATGTTTCCCTACACATAGAAAACCACCATTTGTAGAATGCTCTTTTTCTTCACTTATATTTGTTAGAGCGTGGGCATATCTTTTATAGAAAGAATTAAACTCTCTTCCCTCACTTATATCTATTTAGGGAGATGACGGGAATTGGTCATTCACATGGTTAGTCATAAAATCCTACATAAAACTTGTAAATCACTGAATACGATATGTTTGATTCCTTGCAATAGTTTTGCGATATAAAGATGGTGATATTAGAGTCATGCTAGTGGGTAATTGTGGATTGTAGAAATACTTGTGTTGAAGTTTGTGATTCCCGTAGCATGCACGTATGGTGAACCGTTATGTAACGAAGTCGGAGCATGATTTATTTATTGATTGTCTTCATTATGAGTGGCGGTCGGGGACGAGCGATGGTCGTTTTCTACCAATCTATCCCCCTAGGAGCATGCGTCTAATGCTTTGTTTTGATAGCTTCTATATATTTGCAATAAGTATGTGAGTTCTTTATGACTAATGTTTAGTCCATGGATTATACACACTCTCACCCTTCCATCATTGCTAGCCTCTTTGGTACCGTGCATTGCCCTTTCTCACCTCGAGAGTTGGTGCAAACTTCGCTGGTGCATCAAAACCCCGTGATATGATATGCTCTGTCACACATAAGCCTCCTTATACCTTCCTCAAAACAGCCACCATACCTACCTATCATGGCATTTCCATAGCCGTTCCGAGATATATTGCCATGCAACTTCCATCATCATCATATAAATGACTTGAGCATTTATTGTCATATTGCTTTGCATGATCGTAAGATAGCTAGCATGGTGTTTTCATGGCTTGTCCGTTTTTTGATGTCATTGCTATGCTAGATCATTTCACATCCCAGTACACCGCCGGAGGCATTCATATAGAGTCATACTTTGTTCTAGATATCGAGTTGTAATATTGAGGTGTAAGTAAATGAAAGTGTGATGATCATCATTATTAGAACATTGTCCCATGTGAGGTTATCAAAATAAAAGTGGCCAAAGAAGCCATAATAAAAAAAAGAGGCCAAAGAAGCCTATAAAAAAGAGAAAAAAGGGAAAAAAAGAAAAAAAAGTGAGAGAAAAGAGAGAAGGGACAATGTTACTATCCTTTTAACACACTTGTGCTTCAGAGTAGCACCATGTTCTTCATATAGAGAGTCTCTTGAGTTATCACTTTCATATACTAGTGGGAATTTTCATTATAGAACTTGGCTTGTATATTCCAACGATGGGCTTCCTCAAATGCCCTAGGTCTTCATGAGCAAGCAAGTTGGATGCACACCCACTTAGTTTCAATTTGACCTTTCATACACTTATAGCTCTAGTTCATCTGTTGAATGGCAATCCCTACTCCTTGCATTGACAACGATTGATGGGCATCTCCATAGCCCTTTGATTAGCCGCGTCGATGTGGGACTTTCTTCCTTTTTGTCTTCTCCACACAACCTCCACCATCATATTCTATTCCACCTATAGTGCTATATCCATGGCTCACGCTCATGTATTGCGTGAAAGTTGAAAAGTTTTAAGAACATCAAAAGTATGAAACAATTGCTTCGCTTGTCGTCGGGGTTGTGCATGATTTGATTATTTTGTGTGGTGAAGATTGAGCATAGCCAAACTATATGATTTTGTAGGAATAACTTTCTTTGGCCATGTTATTTTGAGAAGACATGATTGCTTTATTAGTATGCTTGAAGTATTGTTGTCTTAATGTCAAATGATATACTATTGCTTTGAATCATTCGTGTCTTAATATTCATGCCATGATTAGATTATATGATCAAGATTATGCTAGGTAGCATTCCACATCAAAAATTATCTTTTTTATCATTTACCTACTCGAGCACGAGCAGGAATTAAGCTTGGGGATGCTGATACGTCTCCGTCGTATCTATAATTTTTTATTGTTCCATGCCAATATTCTACAACTTTTACATACTTTTGGCAACTTTTTATACTATGTTTGGGACTAACATATTGATCCAGTGCCCAGTTCCAGTTCCTCTTTGTTAAATGCTTTTTGTTTCGCAGAAAATTCATATCAAACATAGTCCAAACGGGATAAAAACTTACGCAGATTTTTTTTGGAATATATGTGAATTTTGGGAAGTGGAATCAACGCGAGACGATGTCCGAGGGGCCCACGAGGGTGAGGGGCGCACCCTGGGCCCTCGTGGCCACTCCGTAAGGCGGTTGGTGCCCATCCTTCGCCGCAAGAAAGCCAATATCCGGATAAAAATTGTATCAAAATTTCAGCCCAATCGGAGTTACGGATCTCCGGGAATGTAAGAAACGGTGAAAGGGTAGAATCAGGGAGCACAGAAACAGAAGGAAACAGAGAGAGAGAGAGATCCAATCTCGAAGGGGCTCTCACCCCTCCGCTGCCATGAAGGACATGGACCAGAGGGGAAACCCTTCTCCCATCTATGGGGAAGGTCAAGGAAGAAGAAGAAGAAGAAGGGGGCTCTCCCCCCTCTCTCCCGGTGGCGCCGGAACGTCGTCGGGGCCATCATCGTCACCGCAATCTACACCAACAACTTCACCGCCGTCATCACCAACTCTCTCCACCTCTATGCAGCGGTGTAACCCCTCTTTTACCCGTTGTAATCTCTACTTGAACATGGTGCTCAATGCTATATATTATTTCCCAATGATGTATGGCTATCCTATGATGTTTGAGTAGATCCGTTTTTTCCTATGGGTTAATTGATGATCGTGATTGGTTTGAGTTGCATGTTTTATTATTGCTGCTGTCCTATGGTGCTCTCCGTGTCGCGCAAGCGTGAGAGATCCCCGCTGTAGGGTTTGCAATATGCTCATGATTTGCTTATGGTGGGCGGCATGAGTGACAGAAGCACAGACCCGAGTAAGTAGGTTGTTTGTGTATGGGAGTAAAGAGGACTTAATGCCTTATAATGCTATGGTTGGGTTTTACCTTAATGATCTTTAGTAGTTGCGGATGCTTGCTAGAGTTCCAATCACTCTCTACTAAAACTAACTTAGTTGTGTCTTTATCTAAGTAGCCCCTAGCTTTTATTACATGCTCTTTATTATCTTGCAAACCTATCCTATCACACCTACAAAGTACTTCTAGTTTCATACTTGTTCTAGGTAAAGCGAACATAAAGCGTGCATAGAGTTGTATCGGTGGTCGATAGAACTTGAGGGAATATTTGTTCTAGCTTTAGCTCCTCGTTGGGTTCGACACTCTTACTTATCGAAAGAGGCTAGAATTGATCCCCTATACTTGTGGGTTATCACCCCTCCGAGGTTGGATCTCCCTCTCTGTTCTCTTATGTTTCGCGTTCCCCAAATCTGACCAAAAACCATTTCTTATATTCCGGGAGATCCGTAACTCCGATTGCGCTGAAATTTTAACACGATTTTTTTCCGGATATAAGCTTCCTTGCGCCCGAAGTAGAGCTCCAACCGACATACGAGGTGAGCACAACCCACCACGGTGCACCTGGGCCCTGGGGCGCGCCCAGGTGTCTTGTGATGGGTGTGGGCCTCCGTTTGCGGTGATTCCAACTCCCAAAAAATCACATATATTCCGAAATAATTCTCCGTAAATTTTTATCACATTTGGACTTTGTTTGATATGGATTTTCTGTGAAACAAAAAACATGCAACAAACAAGAACTGGCACTGGGCACTGGATCAATAAGTTAGTCCAATAAATCATATCAAAAGTTGCCAAAAATATGCGAAAGTTGTATAATATTGGCATGGAACAATAAAAAGTTATAGATACGACGGAGACGTATCATGTACCAGACCTATTGTGTACCTTGCCATGAGTTTGGCAAGGGGGTACAATAGTGATGCAGGAGTAGATCACTAGACAGCGGTCAAAATTATCCTTAGTTACCTAAGACAACTAAGGAAATATTTCTCGGTTATGGAGGTGACAAAGAGTTCGTCGTAAAGAGTTACGCCGATGCAAGCTTTAACACCGATCGAGATGACTCTGAGTCTCAATCTGGATATATATTGAAAGTGGGAGCAATTAGCTAGAGTAGCTCATGCAGAGCATTGTAGACATAAAAATTTGCAAAATACATATGGATCTGAATGTGACAGACCCGTTGACTAAACTTCTCTCACAAGCAAAACATGATCACACCTTAGTACTCTTTGCGTGTTAATCACATGGCGATGTGAACTAGATTATTGAATCTAGTAAACTCTTTGGGTATTGATCACATGGCGATGTGAACTATGGGTGTTATTCACTTGGCGATGTGAACTAGATTATGGACTCTCTAGTGCAAGTGGGAGACGGAAGGAAATATGCCCTAGAGGCAATAATAAATTTGTTATTTTATATTTCTTTATTCATGATGAAGGTTGCTACTTATTGAGCTTGCATTGGTTTTGCTCTTGAAGAGGAAAGGGTGATGCAGAAAACTAGAGTAAGTATTTCCCTCAGCTTTTGAGAACCAAGGTATCAATCCAGTAGGAGACAACGCGCAAGTCACCGAATACCAGCACAAACAAACACCAACTTGCACCCAACGCGATAAACGGTTTGTCAATCCCTTCACGGTTATTTGCAAAGTGAGATCAGATAGAGATGGATAAACGGTAAAGTAATATTTTTGGTAATTTTGGTTTATGGAACGGAAAGTAAAAGATTACAAAGGAAGTAAATACGAAACTAAAATTGTAGATCGGAAACTTATATGATGGAAAATAGACCCGGGGGCCATAGGTTTCACTAGATGCTTCTCTCAAGATAGAAAATATTACGGTGGGTGAACGAATTACTACCGAGCAATTGATAGAAAAGCGCAAAGTTATGACGATATCTAAGGCAATGATCATGAATATAGGCATCACGTCCGTATCAAGTAGACCGACTCCTGCCTGCATCTACTACTATTACTCCACACATCGACCGACTCCTGCCTGCATCTAGAGTATTAAGTTCATAGAACAGACTAATGCATTAAGTAAGATGACATGATGTAGCGAGATAAACTCAAGCAATAAGATGAAAACCCCATCTTGTTATCCTCGATGGAAACAATACAATACGTTTCAGTTCCCCTTCTGTCACTGGGATCGAGCACCGCAAGATTGAACCCAAAGCTAAGCACTTCTCCCATTGCCAGAAAAACCAATCTAGTTGGCCAAACCAAATCGATAGTTCGAAGAGACTTGCAAAGATATCAAATCATGCATATAATAATTCAGAGAAGATTCAAATAATATTCATAGATAAGCTGATCATAAATCCACAATTCATCGGATCTCGACAAACACACTGCAAAAGAGTATTACATCGGATAGATCTCCAAGAACATTGAGGAGAACATGGTATTGAGAATCAAAGAGAGAGAAGAAGCCATCTAGCTACTACCTATGGACCCGTAGGTCTGAGGTAAAGTACTCACGCTTCATCGAAGAGGCAATGGTGTTGATGTAGAAGCCCTCCGTGATCGAATCCCCCTCCGGCAGGACGCCGGAAAAGGCCCCTAGATCGGATCTCACGGGTGCAGAAGGTTACGACGGTGGAAAAGTGTTTTCGTGGCTCTCCTGGTAGGTTTTGGAATATATGAGAATATATAGGCGGAAGAAATAGGTCGGTGGAGTCACGACAGGCCCACAAGGGTGGGGGCGTGCCCTACTCCCTGGGCGCGCCCTCCGTCCTTGTGGATGCCTCGTGGGTTCCCTGACATGTACTCCAAGTCCTCTGGATGTCTTCTGGTCCAAGATAAATCATCGCAAAAGTTTCATTCCGTTTGGACTCCGTTTGGTATTCCTTTTCTACGAAACTCTAAAACAAGGAAAAAACCAGAAACTAGCTCTCGGCTCTAGGTTAATAGGTTAGTCCCAAAATAATATAAAATAGCATATTAATGCATATAAAACATCCAAAACAGATAATATAATAGCATGGAACAATCAAAAAATAGATACATTGGAGATGTATCAAGCATCCCCAAGCTTAATTCCTGCTTGTCCTCGAGTAGGTAAATGATTAAAACAGAATTTTTGATGTGGAATGCTACCTAACATATTAATCCACGTAATTTCTTTATTGTGGCACGAATGTTCAGATCCGTATGATTCAAAACAAAAGTTTAATATTGATATAAAAACAATAATACTTCAAGCATACTAACAAGGCAATTATGTCTTCTCAAAATAATATGGCCAAAGAAAGCTAATCCCTACAAAATCATATAGTATGGCTATGCTCCATCTTCATCACACAAAATATTTAAATCATGCACAACCCCGATGACAAGCCAAGCAATTGTTTCATACTTTTGATGTTTTCAAACTTTTTCAACTTTCACCCAATACATGAGCGTGAGCCATGGACATAGCACTATAGGTGGAATAGACAATGGTTGTGGAGAATACAAAAAGAAGGATATAGTCTCACATAAACTAGGCGTATCAATGGGCTATGGAGATGCCCATTAATAGATATCAATGTGAGTGAGTAGGGATTGCCATGCAATGGATCACTAGAGCTATAAGTTTATGAAAGCTCAAAAAGGAAACTAAGTGGGTGTGCATCCAACTTGCTTGCTCACGAAGACCTAGGGCAATTTGAGGAAGCCCGCCATTGGAATATACAAGCCAAGTTCTATAGCGAAAAATTCCCACTAGTATATGAAAGTGACAATATAGGAGAGTCTCTATCATGAAGATCATGATCATGGTGCTACTTTGAAGCACAAGTGTGGTAAAAGGACAGTAGCATTGCCCCTTCTCTCTTTTCTCTCATTTTTTTATTGGGGCCTTCTCTCATTTTTTTTGGCCTCTTTGTTCTTTTTTTAATTTCGTCCAGAGTCTCATCCCAACTTGTGGGGGAATAATAGTCTCCATCATCCTTTCCTCACATGGGACAATGCTCTAATGATGAAGATCATCACACTTTTATTTACTTACAACTCAAGAATTACAACTCGATACTTAGAACAAAATATGACTCTATATGAATGCCTCCAACAGTGTACCGGGATGTGCAATGAATCAAGACTGACATGTATGAAAGAATTATGAATGGTGGCTTTGCCACAAATACGATGTCAACTACATGATCATGCATAGCAATATGACAATGATGGAGCGTGTCATAATAAACGGAATGGTGGAAAGTTGCATGGCAATATATCTCGGAATGGCTATGGAAATGCCATAATAGGTAGGTATGGTGGCTGTTTTGAGGAAGGTATATGGTGGGTGTATGGTAATGGCGAAATTTGTGCGGCACAAGAGAGGCTAGCAGTGGTGGAAGGATGAGAGTTCGTATAATCCATGGACTCAACATTAGTCATAAAGAAGTCACATACTTATTGCAAAAATATATTAGTCATCAAAACAAAGTACTATGTGCATGCTCCTAGGGGTATAGATTGGTAGGAAAAGACCATCGCTCGTCCCCGACTGCCACTCATAAGGAAGACAATCAACAAATAAATCATGCCCCGACTTCATCACATAACGGTTCACCATACGTGCATGCTACGGGAATCACAAACTTTAACACAAGTATTTCTCAAATTCACAACTACTCACTAGCGTGAATCTAATATCACCATCTTCATATATCAAAACAATCATAAGGAATCAAACTTCACATAGTATTCAGTGCACTTTATATGAAAGTCTTTATTATATCCCTCTTGGATGCCTATCATTTTAGGACTAAATTTATAACCAAAGCAAATTACCATGTGTTTTAGAGACTCTCAAAATAATGTAAGTGAAGCATGATAGTTCATCAATTTCTGTAAAATAAAACCACCACCATGCTCTAAAAGATATAAGTGAAGTACATAGAGTATTCTAATAAATCACGATTCATGCCTGTATCTCTCAAAAGGTGTGTACAACAAGGATGTTGTTGCAAACTAAAAATCAAAGACTCAAATCAGACAAGATGCTCCAAGCAAAACACATAACATGTGGTGAATAAAAATATAGCCTCAAGTAAAGTTACCGATAGACGAAGACAAAAGAGGGGATGCCTTCCGGGGCATCCCCAAGCTTAGGCTTTTGGTTGTCCCTGAATATTACCTTGGGGTGCCTTGGGCATCCGCAAGCTTAGGCTCTTACCACTCCTTATTCCATAGTCCATCAAATCCTTACCCAAAACTTGAAAACTTCACAACACAAAACTCAACAAAAAATATCATAAGCTCCGTTAGTATAAGAAAATAAATCACCACTTTTGGTACTATTGTGAACTCATTGTTTATTTATATTGGTGTAATATCTACTGTATTCCAACTTTTCCATGGTTCATACCCTCGATACTAGCCATAGATTCATCAAAATAAGCAAACAACACATAAAAAAACAGAATCTGTCAGAAACAGAACAGTCTGTAGCAATATGGATATTTCGAACACTTCTGTAACTCCAAAAATTCTGAAAAATTTGTACGACCTAAGAAATTTGTTTCTTAATCTTCTGCAAAAATAATCAATATTTTGTCACGCTTCTGTGATTTTTAACAATCCTGAGACTGAGCACAAAAGTTTATGTTTTTCAGCAAAATCAAAGCAACTATCACCGTAAGCTATCCCAAACATCTTACTTGGCACAAACACTGATTGAAACATAAAACCACATCTAACCAGAGGCTAGATGAATTATTTAATGCAAAACAGAACCAAAAAAGAAAAAAGAAAAACAATAAAAATAAAATTGGGTTGCCACCCAACAAGCGCTATTGTTTAACGCCCTTAGCTAGGCATAAAACACGAATAGATCTAGATATTATCATCTTTGGTATGCAATCCATAAGTGGCTCTCATAATAGATTCATAAGGCAATTTAATTTTCTTTCTTGGATAGTGTTCCATACCTTTCCTTAATGGAAATTGAAATCTAATGTTTCCTAATTTCATATCAGTAATTGCACCAATCGTTCTAAGGAAAGGTCTACCAAGAATAATAGGACATGTAGGATTGCAATCTATATCAAGAACAATGAAATCTACGGGCACATAGTTCCTATTTGCAGCAATAAGAACATCATTGATTCTTCCCATAGGTTTCTTAATAGTGGAATCCGCACGATGCAAATTTAAAGAGCAATCACCAAATTCACGAAAACCTAACACATCACATAAAGTTTTTGGAATCGTGGAAACACTAGCACCCAAATCACATAAATCATGGCATTCATAATCTTTAATATGAATCTTAATAGTAGGTTCCCACTCATGATAAAGTTTTCTAGGGATAGAAACTTCAAAATCAAGCTTTTCTTCAAAAGACTCCGTCATAGCATCAACGATATGTTTAGTAAAAGCTGTTCTGATTATAAGCATGAGGAGAATTCAACATGGATTGCAACAAGGAAATACAATCTATTAAAGAGCAATTATCATAATTAAAGTCCTTGAAATCCAAAAGAGTGGGTTCATTTCTATCTAAAGTTTTGACCTCTCCAATCCCACTTTTATCAATTTTTGCATCAAGATCTAAAAACTCCGAATGATTGGGAAGCCTTTTAACTAAAGTTGGCTCATATCCAATCCCATCTTTATCAAGATTTATATTGGAAAACAAGCATTCAATAGGAGTCACATCAATCACTTTAAGATCTTCATCATTATTTTCACG
Organism: Aegilops tauschii subsp. strangulata; assembly: GCF_002575655.3. Taxonomy (NCBI): domain Eukaryota; kingdom Viridiplantae; phylum Streptophyta; class Magnoliopsida; order Poales; family Poaceae; genus Aegilops; species Aegilops tauschii. The sequence goes on from NC_053039.3 coordinate 10,676,132, forward strand.
GAACCTAGAAGAACAGGCTTTTATAAACCAATCTTTGTTTGCACGTATCTTAGCGGTTCTTTCTTTGCACTCATCAATGGAAATTATAATAGCTTTGAGAGACTCATTGATATCATGCTTGGGTGGAATATATCTAAGTTTCAAAGAATCAACATCAAGAGAAATTCTATCAACGTTCCTAGCCAAATCGTCAATCTTAAGCAATTTTTCTTCAATCAAAGCATTGAAATTCTTTTGTGAACTCATAAATTCTTTAACACTATTCTCAAATTCATAGGGCATCTTATTATAATTTTCATAAGAATTGTTGTATGAATTGCCATAATTATTAGAGGAATTACTAGGAAACGGCCTAGGATTAAAATTACCTATATACGCGTTATTACCAAAATTGTTACTACCAAAAAAATTCACATCCATAGATTCATTATTATTCTCAATCAAAGTAGACAAGGGCATATCATTAGGATCAATAGAAGAACTCTTGATAGCAAATAATATCATAAGCTCATCCATCTTTCAACTCAAAACATTAATCTCTTCAATTGCATGCACCTTTTTACTAGTGGAAGATCTTTCGGTGTGCCATTCAGAATAATTAACCATAATATTATCTAGGAGTTTGATAGATTCTCCTAACATAATTTCCATGAAATTACCTCCCGCCGTCGAATCAAAAAGATTTCTAGAAGCAAAATTCAATCCGGCATAAAAAAATTCTATAATCATCCACAAATTCAAACCATGAGTAGGGCAATTTCGTATCATCAATTTCATCCTCTCCCAATATTGTGCAACATGTTCATGATCAAGTTGCTTAAAATTCATAATATCGTTCCTAAGGGAGATGATCTTAGCGGGAGGAAAATACTTGGAAATAAAAGCACCTTTACACTTATTCCATGAATCAATACTAATTTTAGGAAAAGATGAAAACCAAGTTTTAGCACGATCTCGAAGCGAGAACGAAAATAGCTTTAATTTAACAATATCATTATCCACATCTTTTTTATTTTGCATATCATACAAATCAACAAAATTATTAAGATGGGATGCGGCATCCTCATTGGGAAGACCGGAAAATTGATCTTTCATAACAAGATTCAGCAAAGCGGTGTTGATTTCACAAGATTCCCCATTAGTAGCGGGAGAAATCGGGGTACTAATAAAATCATTATTATTGGTGTTGGAAAAATCACACAATTTGATATTTTCTTGAGTCATCGTGACAAAGCAAGCAATCCAACACACAAGCACACAAAAAGCAAGCGGAGAAGGCGAACGGAAGAGAGGCGAAGAAAAGGAAAATCTTTTCGAAAATCGTTGTAGAAGTGGGGAGAGGAAAACGAGAGGCGAATGGCAAATAATGTAATGCGAGAGATGAGAGTTTATGATGGGTACTTGTTATGTCTTGGCTTGGCGTAGATCTCCCCGGCAACGGCGCCATAAATTCTTCCTGCTACTTCTTGAGCTTGCGTTGGTTTTCCCTTGAAGAGGAAAGGGTGATGCAGCAAAGTAGAGTAAGTATTTCCCTCAGCTTTTGAGAACCAAGGTATCAATCCAGTAGGAGACAACGTGCAAGTCACCGAATACCTGCACAAACAAACACCAACTTGCACCCAACGTGATAAAGGGGTTGTCAATCCCTTCACGGTTATTTGCAAAGTGAGATCTGATAGAGATGGATACACGGTAAATTAATATTTTTGGTAATTTGGGTTTATGGAACGGAAAGTAAAAGATTGCAAAGGAAGTAAATACGAAACTAAAATTGTATATCGGAAACTTATATGATGGAATATAGACCCAGGGGCCATAGGTTTCACTAGAGGCTTCTCACAAGATAGAAAATATTACGGTGGGTGAACGAATTACTGCTGAGCAATTGATAGAAAAGCGCAAAATTATGATGATATCTAAGGCAATGATCATGAATATAGGCATCACGTCCGTATCAAGTAGACCGACTCCTGCCTGCATCTACTACTATTACTCCACACATCGACCGACTCCTGCCTGTATCTAGAGTATTAAGTTCATAGAACAGAGTAACGCATTAAGATGACATGATGTAGCAGGATAAACTCAAGCAATATGATGAAAACCCCATCTTGTTATCCTCGATGGCAACGATACAATACGTGTCGGTTCCCCTTCTATCACTGGGATCGAGCACCGCAAGATTGAACCCAAACCTAAGCACTTCTCCCATTGCAAGAAAAACCAATCTGGTTGGCCAAACCAAATTGATGGTTCGAAGAGACTTGCAAAGATATCAAATCATGCATATAAGAATTCAGAGAAGATTCAAATAATATTCATAGATAAGCTGATCATAAATACACAATTCATCGGCTCTCGTCAAAAACACCACAAAAGAGTATTACATCAGATAGATCTCCAAGAACATCGAGGAGAATATGGTATTGAGAATCAAAGAGAGAGAAGAAGCCATCTAGCTACTACATATGGACCAGTAGGTGTCGGTGTCAAAACTGGCGGATCTCGGGTAGGGGGTCCCGAACTGTGCGTCTAAGGTCGATGGTAACAGGAGACGGGGGACACGATGTTTACCCAGGTTCGGGTCCTCTCTATGGAGGTAATACCCTACTTCCTGCTTGATTGATCTTGATGAATATGAGTATTACAAGAGTTGATCTACCACGAGATCGCAATGGCTAAAACCCTAGAAGTCTAGCCTGTATGACTATGATTATGATTCTTGCCTCTACGCCGGAGGGGACTAGGGTTATACAAAGTCGGTTTACAGAGAAAGGAATCTTCATATCAGGACGCCAAGCTTGCTTTCCACGCCAAGAGAGTCCTATCCGGACACGGGAGAGACTCTTCGGTCTTGTATCTTCACAGCCCATCAGTCCGGCCCACGTATCATAGTCCGGACGCCCAAGGACCCCTTAATCCAGGACTCCCTCAGTAGCCCCTGAACCATGCTTCAATGACGATGTGTCCGGCACGCAGATTGTCTTCGGCATTGCAAGGCGGGTTCCTTCTCCGAATACTCCAACACATTCTTCAGACATAACGACCGTGTCCGGCTCTGCAAAATGAGCACCACACACAACCGCAGAGAGCATAATATTTCATGAGTCCAATACACTGACAACTTTTGTAACGTGATACCACGTCATCACTCAGTTATAAGGAGATAAGGATTCCCTTCCTTCACCCATGCATTCTCTCTCTCTACCCTCCCAATCTCGAGCTCCAATGCCCAAGTCCTCATCCTTTCCGCCTCAAGGAAGCACTCGACCAAGTACGGATCCGGAGCGCAAGGCAAGTGGATGGCCTCCTCCTTTAGGGTGAAGGACATCACCATGCTTCGGGAGGCCGGGTATCTAGCGAAAGAAATCGCCCACCGGCTTCCGGCCAAGGGGCAAATCGTCCCCACCCCGAAGCCCAATGAGAGGGTGGTGTTCATCCCCCATTTCGTCCGCGGGTTAGGGTTTCCTCTCCACCCTTTCGTCCGCGGACTCATGTTTTATTACGGGCTAGATTTCCATGATCTAGCCCCAAACTCCTTCCTCAACATCTCGGCATTCATTGTCGTGTGCGAGGCCTTCCTCCGCATTCCACCCCACTTCGGACTGTGGCTTAATATCTTCAACGTGAAGCCGAAGGTGGTGGATGGCCAACACGCGGAGTGCGGAGGTGCCATGGTGAGCAAGATGCCCCCAACGTCACGTGTCCCAAAAGTACTTTTGTGGAGACCGTCAAAGAGTAGCAGAAACTATGGTTCTATATCACAGAGCCTCGCGACACCACTTGGGCAGCGGCTCCCGAATTCAAGTCCGGTGCCCAAATGCGGCTCACCTCCTGGCTAGAGAAGGGCCTGAATTGGTCTTCGTCAGACGAGCTGATAGCACTGCAAACGCGTATATAGAGCATGGTGGACAAGAACATAAAGCTCGTCAATGTGATCCAGGTGATGCTAGTTCGCCGGATCCTTCCATGCCAGAGCCGGACTTGCCATTTATCGGAGTTCGATCCGGCCAAGCACCAGACCTTGCAACAGTTCTTCGGAACTACGCACGAGGACATTTGGAAGGTGCTCTTCAAGGGCAACGAGATGCCGCCGGCGACGACCGAGGACAGTGGGCACGCCCTGGCCCATCCTGCCAGTCCGGTAAGTTTTTCACGTTTCAAGATGCATACTTTACTTGCTTAGTCATGGAAGATATCTAAACCCCACTATTTATTTTTCCAGGACTGGACAAAGAAGGCGGAGCGGATTCGGTGTCCGGCTCCGCTGCCTGAGGAACCAGCGATTCCGCTTCTGACGAAGATGCTAGTTCCGATGCCCTACCAGGCGCCAGAGAAGAAGGCCAAGAAGAAGGCCAAGGGGGTCCGGAGTGGCCCCCGCCGCAAAGGAGCTTCGGACATGTCGTCCAAAGACAATGATACTTGCTCCTCCGCCGCCGAAGTCGACGACGAGGAGGAGGAAGAAAGCATCTCTCCCACTGAGGGGGGAGGGAAGAAAAGGGCGACCTCCACAAATTTGGAGGCAGAGGCGTCCAAGAGGGGGAAGGGCTCCCTCACAGATAACTCCACGTGGGACGTTGACAGCAGCCCAGAGCCATGCCCCCGAAACAAGCCCCTGGCCGCATCGTGAGTATTAAAAAACCCTGATGCGTCCATATATCCGGCCTCTCTACTTCATAGTTTTAACATGTTGAATTATGCAATTGCAGTCCGGCCCGCGACAGCTCCCTGCGATCCTCGTCGGGGGGTTCACTGGATTCAAAGGCGATGGCCAGCGAGTCGCCGCTGGTGACTTACTCTCCCAAGGCCAAGGGCGACGCCGAGGTGCTATCTCGAAGGACCTTCCGAGGCCAGGGGAGAGGTTCAGGAGGCCGTCAGGGCGGCGACAGAGGGTGACTCCTCGGCCGCTGGACACCTAGGGGAGAAAACCCCCATGGAGACTGGCGATGGGGGCCATATCCAATTCGGCCCCCAGTCGGATACCATCCCGGAGACCTACACGGCTCGAGAATCGAGCGAGCAGCCTCCTCCGAAGGGAGGAGGTGTGCCTATTCCGCCGGTGACCTCTGTCCATCCAGAGGCACCGGATAATCTGCTGGAAGCGCTAAGAGGCGCTTCCATTGTGGAGGAACACCGTATCCTTATGGGTACAGTGGTTGAGAGGGTTCAGTCCGTCAAGAGCGGACTGACCGAAGCCTGCACTAGCCTGCTGACAGGCTTTGAGGTAAGCGACGCAAAAGAGAAAGTCATAGTATAGACAGTAGCCCCTAAGACACTGTCCGGCGTTCAAAAAGAAAAGCCAGACAGAGGATCAAGTAATTTTCGCAGGAAGGTAATGAAATGTGTCTTATTTGAATAAGCAGGCGTCATTGCTGACTGCGACTGCACACGCTGCCGAAGTCTCCGGACAGAAGCAGAGACTGGAGCGGGCCGAGGAGGAGCTCGGCCAAGCAAGGGAATAGCTAGAGGATAAGCAAGGTATGTAATGACCTGCTGTATATTCAGAAATAATGAATGATGTGTATTGACCAAAATGCCATGATATTTGTAGGAGCGGCGACCGAGGTTGAGGCCCTTAAAAAGGCGCTGGCCGAGGCCGAGGAGAAGGCTGCTAAGGAACAAGCCACCCGTGAAAAGCACGAGGCCAGGCTTAATGAGGTCCAGCAAGAGCTCCAGGATGCCGTGAAGAAATGCGAGTCCTTGGAGCGCGATGTTTCGTCTCAAGAGACCGAACTCGCCAAGGCTCGCCAAAGCGCGGAAGAGGCCCGGGTTGAAGCCCAGGGCGCCCTCCAGGAGATTCAGGAGGCCAAGAAAATCACGGCGGGTAAGGCTTTTAGTATGCAAAGCAAGTATATGCGGAATTCTTCTGAGCCGAAGAGGGGAGCTCAATGAAGAAGCTGTTCTAGTCGCAATACCTTGCGCCAGAACATCCGGTGCCCTTTAGCGATCAGCTAAAACAGCTAGTCGAACTGCATAGGGTGGCCGAACTGTCCATGAAGGACTTAATAATCCGGCTATGGCCTGCCGAAGCCATACCCAGCAGCTACTTCGGTCTCGTGAAGCGGCTAGTCGATGCCTGCCCTCGGCTTGACGCCATTAAGCGGTAGGTCTGCATCAAAGGTGCGCGGATGGCCTTCGCCCGTGTCAAGATGCAGTGGGCAAAGATGAATGCCGTCACGGTCGCGACCGAAGGACCGCCCGCGGGCAAGGAGCACCGCACGCCCGAGCGATGTCCTGGAGGGATCCCACATTGTGGCGGAGCAATGTACGAAGGATGTAATCTTTGAATGAATACATTCATATTGTCTTGCACTGTATTATGAAACAAGTTTGGTTATGTAATATAATGTTTGTTTAATATTTTACCTCCTGTGCGGCCGTGTTTATAAATTTTGAGAGTTGGCCAGTCGTCGGCTTCAGACCCCACGTAGGTAGTACGGGGGTGTTCGGGATGGAATCTAAACACTCTTGATCCAATTGTTTGGTCCGTGAAGGAGGTGTTCAGCGCAACGAACCAGGCAATCGGACTATGTGGCTTTATCACCCTCACTTAGCCATAGGAGTTTGACAATGAAAATTTAGGCGCAGCCCCTAGTATCCGAACTAGGGTGCTGTAAACACCTGATCGGGTAAGAGCCGATTCATCGCATATTGCAGAAAAACTCACTAAAGATTTGAAACCTCCGAAGAGCTGACCTGCTCTCGCCGCATCGTGACAGTCAATTTTCGGCTTTCTCTACTGAGGTTCTCATCCGGATAAACCAGCACACAATCGCAGTAGTTCTCCCTTTACTACCCTAGCCGATATAGCGGAACGTAAGGTAGTAAGCACAGGAGCCGGGCAACCCAACTATTGACCAAAGACATGATTCAGAGCCAATGCATATAATGCTAAATTCGGGGTGCCGAACTATATTGTAAAAAGTGTTCATACTTTGTTGCGTATTATGGGTCGCAATGAAGCCCCTGGCAGATTAAAGCGTACCAAAGTGTACGGGTGCAACTTGAGAAGATTATCAAAAAGGAAAAAGGAGGGGTAGTAAGCTAGTGCCGCAAAAGTTGGGCCGCAAACTGTTTCCATTATAGTTTGATTAATACGTCAAAGCGTGTTTGTACAAGTGGTGCAATAAGCAACCGGGCTATTTAACATGCCACAACCAAGGGAGAGCGGCGTGCGGGTCCTGAAAACAGGTAGAGTGATCGTTAAAGAGACCACCTAGAAATTCCCCCATACGTCCGTGCTTCTTGCCATCTTGGTGTATTTATCCTTCGAAAGTACCGGTTATCAGGCCGTCGGGGAAGGCCTATGGAAAAGAAACCTGAAAAGGAAAAAAAAAGGAAAAAGTGAAAGTATGTGTGTCCGGGGGCGGTCGAGCCGTATTGTGGATCACAAGCTAGATATGCCTCCATCCATGCCCATGGTATTTTCAGTGCGTAGTTATGTATGCGCGGTACGAATGCCGCCACTTGGTTGGGACTGGGACCGAGGCCAAATTGCTAGTCGAGCTCTTGATGAGCTGGGTTGTCCTGCTGCAGAATAGTCTGGACTCTCTTGACAGTGTCCGGGAGCTCGGCCGCCGAATTAAGGTTCTGCTTGAAAAGGCCATTCTATACTTCTGCTGCTAAGGCAGCGGTGTGATCCTCGGTACGGAGGGAGCGTTCCGTGTTTCCATTAACTGTTATGAGGCCGCGTGGTTCGGGCATCTTGAGCTTGAGATAAGCGTAGTGCGGCACCACGTTGAATCGAGCAAATGCGGTTCGTCCAAGCAGTGCGTGATAGTCACTGTGAAAGGGGACGATATCGAAGATCAGCTCTTCGCTTCGGAAGTTGTCCAGGGATCCGAAGACAACCTCTAGGGTGATTGAGCCCATACAGCGGGCCTCTACACCTGGTATGACTCCTTTAAAGGTAGTCTTTGTGGGCTTAATTCTTGAGGGATGAATGCCCATTTTGCGTGCTGTATCCTGATAGAGCAGGTTCAGGCTGCTACCACCGTCCATGAGGACTCGCGTGAGGTGGAATCCATCAACGATTGGGTCGAGGACCAGTGTGGCTGAACCGCCATGACGGATACTGGTCGGATGGTCCCTGCGATCAAAAGTGATCGGACAGGAAGGCCATGGGTTGAACTTTGGGGCGACTGGCTCCATCGCATAGACGTCCCTGAGCGCGCGCTTGCGTTCCCTCTTGGGGATGTGGGTAGCGTATATCATGTTCACCGTTTTAACTTGGGGGGGGACTTCTTCTGTCCCCCTGTGTTCGGTGGACGGGGCTCCTCGTCATCATCCTCACTTTGCGACCCCTTTTCCTTGTTCTCGGCATTTAACTTGCCGGCCTGTTTAAAAACCCAACAATCTCTGTTGGTGTGATTGGCTGGTTTGTCGGGGGTGCCGTGTATCTGGCATGGGCGATCCAGTATGCGGTCCAAGCTGGATGGGCCCGAATTGTACCTTTTGAACGGCTTCTTCCGCTGGCCGGACTTGGAGCCGCTGAATCCGGCGTTGACCGCCGTGTCGTCGGTATTATCACCGTTGTTTAGACGCTTGTGTCTGTTGCGTCGGGGCTTGCCGTTGCTATTTCTGGCTTCCGAAGTGCCAAGTTTGCTTGCATTGTTGTTCCTACGGGCTAGCCAGCTATCCTCACCTGCGCAAAAGCGGGTCATAAGTGCCGTGAGGGATGCCATGGACTTCGGATTCTCTTGGCCAAGGTGTGGGGCGAGCCATTCATCCCGGATGCTGTGTTTAAAGGCCGCCAGGGCTTCGGCATCCGGACAGTCGACGATCTGGTTCTCTTTAGTTAAGAACCTAGTCCAGAGTTTCCTGGTTGACTCTCCGGGCTATTGAATTATGTGACTTAAGTCATCGGCATCCGGAGGCCGAACATATGTACCTTGGAAGTTGTCAAGGAAGGCCTCTTCCAAGTCCTCCCAGCTGCCGATGGAGTTTTCGGGCAGACTGTTCAACCAGTGCCGGGCTGGTCCTTTAAGTTTTAGTGGGGGGTATTTGATGGCATGGAGATCATCGCCGCGGGCCATATGAATGTGAAGAAGAAAATCCTCGATCCATACCGCGGGGTCTGTTGTCCCATCGTATGATTCGATGTTTACGGGTTTAAACCCTTCTGGGAATTCGTGATCCATTACCTCGTCAGTGAAGCAAAGGGGGTGTGCGGCGCCTCTATATCGGGCCACGTCACGACGTAGCTCGGATGGAGTCCGTCTGCGGTACTCGGCCCGGGCGTGAGTATGATTGTTGCATCCGGCTAAGTAGCCGTTGTCGCGTGTCGGGGCACGTCCCCGTGATCCGTAGATCGATCTGTTCTGACCTGCTCTAGTGTCCAAGTCCTGTCGCAGGTCATATGTATGTCCCCAAGCTGTTTTATCTCTGCCTTTACGGTGAAGTGGGGCAGGCTGGTGTTCAGCTTGAGTTGCCGCTTTATCCCGACCACATGGTGGTCGGTCAGCCGCATTGCGCGATGATGGTACGGGCTCCAACGCCTCATCATCGAACTGAGGTAGCAATTTGCGCTTCGGGTAACTTTTGGCTGGGCGCTTGAGGCCGTATTCCTCGGCTGCTAGGACATCAGTCCATCTATCGTTGAGCAGATCTTGATCAGCTTGAAGCTGCTGCTATTTCTTTTTCAGTCTCCTTGCAGTGGCTATTAGCCGGCGCTTAAAGCGCTCCTGCTTGAGAGGTTCCTCAGGCACGATAAAATCCTCGTTGCTGAGGCTCACCTCATCCTCGGAGAGCGGAAGATAATTACTTTCCTCCGAGTCTTCGTGTATGGTATGTTCATCAGGGCTAACTTGCCCGTCTTCCCGTTCGTCCTGTTCGGAAGTTGCCTCAACGGGGTCTTCATTGTCTTCGGCACCGCCGGAGAGTTATCTTTTCTTGTGCCAGTATCGTTGTCTTTCGCACGGCGTGATTTAGAGCGGCGCCGCTGACGTCGGCATTTTGGTTGTATCTCAGGAGGTTTATCCTTGACTGGATCCTTCTTGTTGTCGCCATTGTTCTATTTACGTGTGTCCACCATGTATACGTCATACGAGGAAGTGGCCGTCCAACGTCTTGTAAACGGAGGATTTTGGGCCTCCTCTTCTCCGGCATCGTCGTCCATACCGTCGATGTCTTCGGAGCCGTAATCGAGCATGTCGGTTAGGTCCCCGACAGTGGCTATGAAGTGGGCGGTGGGTGGGAAGCGAAATTCTCCGTCATCAGCCTCCAGTTCGAACCGGATATAATTCGGTTGTGAGTCCCCCGCTAAGGATAGAGTTTTTAATGAGTTTAGCACGTCGCCTAAAGGCGAGTGCCGGAAGATGTCCGCGGAGCTGAATTCGACGATCCATGACTGATCAAGCTCGACGTACGCGGACGCACATGGTTCGAAACCTGTAGCCGGAGATGAGTCCATGGTTCCGGTGACACAGATGTCACTCAAAGTTAGGTCTGTGTGCGGCTCCAACGCCGCTGAGTCTGCAGCTTCCGTGGCGGGGTTGAACTTCCCGTCCTCGGATGGCGCGATCCACTCCGGATCTAAGGCTAGAGCAATTACAGGTGCTATCTCCTGGGTATGGTCTGATGACAGATTTAAGTCATGTTCATCGTGGTGACAGGGAGCGGCTGCCGTGGTCTTGAATCTGTCGAAGATCAAGTCTCCGCGAATATCCGCGACGTAGTTCAAGATCCCAAATCGGACCTGATGGCCAAGGGCGTAGCTTTCGATCTGCTCCACATGGCCAAGCGAGTTGACCCACAGTGCGAAGCCGCCAAATACGAAGATCTGTCCGGGGAGGAAGACTTCCCATTAGATAGTATTGTTGTAGATGATCGAAGGAGCCATCAAATCTTTTGACGACGGCACAGTGGAACTCTCAATGAAAGCACCAATGTCGGTGTCAAAACCGGTGGATCTCAGGTAGGGGGTCCCGAACTGTGTGTCTAAGGTTGACGGTAACAGGAGACGGGGGATGATAACCCACAACTATAGGGGATCGCAACAGTTTTCGAGGGTAGAGTATTCAACCCAAATATATCGATTCGACACAAGGGGAGCCAAAGAATATTCTCAAGTATTAGCGGTTGAGTTGTCAATTCAACCACACCTGGATAACTTAGTATCTGCAGCAAAGTATTTAGTAGCAAAGTAGTATGATAGTAATGGAAACAGTAGCAAAAGTAATATTTTGGGGTTTTGTAGTGATTGTAACAGTAGCAACGGAAAAGTAACTAAGCAAAGAGCAATATGTGAAAAGCTCATAGGCATTGGATCGGTGATGGAGAATTATGCCGGATGCGGTTCATCATGTAACAATCATAACATAGGGTGACACAGAACTAGCTCCAATTCATCAATGTATTGTAGGCATGTATTCCGAATATAGTCATACGTGCTTATGGAAAAGAACTTGCATGACATCTTTTGTCCTACCCTCCCATGGCAGCTGGGTCCTAACGGAAACTAAGGGATATTAAGGCCTCCTTTTAATAGAGTACCGGACCAAAGCATTAACACATAGTGAATACATGAACCCCTCAAACTACGGTCATCACCGGGAGTGGTCCCGATTATTGTCACTTCGGGGTTGCCGGATCATAACACATAGTAGGTGACTATAGACTTGCAAGATAGGATCAAGAACTCACATATATTCATGAAAACATAATAGGTTCAGATCTGAAATCATGGCACTCAGGCCCTAGTGACAAGCATTAAGAATAGCAAAGTCATAGCAACATCAATCTCAGAACATAGTGGATACTAGGGATCAAACCCTAACAAAACTAACTCGGTTACATGATAAATCTCATCCAACCCATCACCATCCAGCAAGCCTATGATGGAATTACTCACGCACGGCGGTGAGCATCATGAAATTGGTGATGGAGGATGGTTGATGATGACGATGGCGACGGATTCCCCTCTCCGGAGCCCCGAACGGACTCCAGATCAGCCCTCCCGAGAGAGTTTAGGGCTTGGCGGCGGCTCCGTATCGTAAAACGCGATGAATCTTTCTCTCTGATTTTTTCTCCCCGAACACGAATATATAGAGTTGGAGTTGAGGTCGGTGGAGCTCCAGGGGACCCACGAGGCAGGGGGGCGCGCCCTGGGGGGCAGGCGCGCCTCCCACCCTCGTGGACAGGGTGTGGGCCCCTGGCCTTAATTCTTTCGCCAATATTTTTTATTATTTCCAAAAATAATCTCCATGAAGTTTCAGGTCATTCCGAGAACTTTTGTTTCTACACAAAAATAACACCATGGCAATTCTGCTGAAAACAGCGTTAGTCCGGGTTAGTTCCATTCAAATCATGCAAGTTAGAGTCCAAAACAAGGGCAAAAGTGTTCGGAAAAGTAGATACGACGGAGACGTATCAACTCCCCCAAGCTTAAACATTTGCTTGTCCTCAAGCAATTCAGTTGATAAACTGAAAGTGATAAAGAAAACTTTTACAAACTCTGTTTGCTCTTGTTGTTGTAAATATGTAAAGCCAGCATTCAAGTTTTCAGCAAAGATTATGAACTAACCATATTCACAATAACACTTAGGTCTCATGTTTACTCATATCAATGACATAATCAACTAGCGAGCAATAATAATAAATCTCGGATGACAACACTTTCTCAAAACAATCATGATATGATATAACAAGATGGTATCTCGCTAGCCCTTTCTGAGACCGCAAAACATAAATGCAGAGCACCTTTAAAGATCAAGGACTGACTAAACATTGTGATTCATGGTAAAAGAGATCTAGTCATAGTCATACCCAATATAAATTAATAGTAATGGATGCAAATGCAGCAGTGCTCTCCAGCTGGTGCTTTTTAATAAGAGGATGATGACTCAACATAAAAGTAAATAGATAGGCCCTTCGCAGAGGGAAGCAGGGATTTGTAGAGGTGCCAGAGCTCGATTTTGAAATAGAGATTAATAATATTTTGAGCGGCATACTTTCATTGTCAACATAACAACCGAGAGATGGCGATATCTTCCATGCTACACACATTATAGGCGGTTCCCAAACAGAATGGTAAAGTTTATACTCCCCCTCCACTAACAAGCATCAATCCATGGCTTGCTCGAAACAACAAGTGCCTCCAACTAACAAGAGTCCCGGGGGAGTTTTGTTTGCAATTATTTTGATTTGGTTTGCATAAAGCATGGGACTGGGCATCCCGGTTACCAGCCTAGCATGGAAGATACAGACATCCCTAGTTGATACATGAGCTATTCGAGCATGCAAAACAGAATTTCATTTGAAGGTTTAGAGTTTGGCACACACAAATTTACTTGGAATGGCAGGTAGATACCGCATATATAGGAAGGTATGGTGAACTCATATGGAATAACTTGGGGTTTAAGGGATTGGATGCACAAGCAGTATTCCCGATTAGTACAAGCGAAGGCTAGCAAAAGACTGGGAAGCGACCAACTAGAGAGCGACAACAGTCATGAACATGCATTAAAATTAATAAACATTGAGTGCAAGCATGAGTAGGATATAATCCACCATGAACATAAATATTGTGAAGGCTATGTTGATTTTGTTTTAACTACATGTGTGAACATGTGCCAAGTCAAGTCACTTGAATCATTCAAAGGAGGATACCACCCTATCATACCACATCACAACCACTATAATTGCATGTTGGCATGCAAGGTAAACCATTATAAACTCCTAGCTAATTAAGCATGGCATAAGTAAATATAATCTCTAATTGTCATTGCAAACATGTTTATTCATAATAGGCTGAATCAGGAATGATGAACTAATCATATTTACAAAAACAAGAGAGGTCGAGTTCATACCAGCTTCTCTCATCTCAGTCAGTCCATCATATATCGTCATTATTGCCTTTCACTTGCACGACGGAACGATGTGAATAATAATAATAGTGCACGTGCATTGGACTAAGCTGGAATCTGCAAGCATTCAATAAATAGGAGAAGACTAGGCAATATGGGCTCTTGGTTAAATCAACAATAATGCATATAAGAGCCACTTCAACAATTTTATTATGGTCTTCTCCTATCAACCCCCAAAGAAAAGAAAAGAAATAAAACTATTTACACGGGAAAGCTCCCAACAAGCAAAAGAAGAACGGGAAATCTTTTTGGGTTTTCTTTTTAATTACTACTACTACAGCAAGAAAAGTAAACTAGCTAAAAGCTGCAACTAATTTTTTTGGTTTTGTTAAGGTTTTTGTTTTAACACACAAGAAGAAAGCATAAAAATAAAAATAAACTAGCATGGATATTACAGTGAAAAAGTATGAGCACCGACATCTAGCAATGAGTGTGTGAACATAAATGTAATGTCGGTGAGAAATACGTACTCCCCCAAGCTTAGGCTTTTGACCTAAGTTGGTCTATGGCCACGGCTGGCCTGGCGGATATCCGAAGTTGTAACTGGGGTCGTACTGAGATGAAGCCTCGGGTTGCCACTGGTTGGCAACCTCCTCCAGATCCCACTGGTAAACATACTGGCGTGGGGGAACAAATTGTGGTTCCGGATCTGGCTCTGTAGCTGATGTGGGGTTCCAGTAGGCGTGAATGGCCTCCAACGGAACAAGGTACTCGCCTGCAGATAAATCAAACAAGGAAGGAGCAGGCAAGGTAATAGTCTCAGGGTGATTTTTATCAAATAACAGTCTATAGTTAAGCTCCTTTTTCCTGTTCTTAACAATGAAATCATGTGCAATCATACTCTTGTAATCTAGAAGAACAGTAGGCAACAATTTTTCTTCCTTCTCATAATGCCTAATAGGTATGATAAAGTATGCAGCGAGGCGCGAGGCGAAGATGCCTCCCAAGATGGGGCCCTTAGTACGGTTAAGATTTAACCACTTTGCAACAATAGCACCCATACTGAATGAGTCATCACGAAACAAGGCATGGCACAAAATAACAATATCAGGGGCACTTAGGTTGCCACAGTTTCCGCGACCAATTAAGCATCTACTAGCAAATAATGCAAAGTAACGTAAAACAGGAAAATGTATGCTAGTGATTCTTGCATCGGAAACTTTCCTAGTTTCTCCTACAGCAATTGTATCAATAAACCCCTCCACATCGTCACGATGTGGTTCCTCTACGCTGCCTGGAAAAGGCAACTTGGAAACCTCACAAAATTCACGAAGGGTCATCTCCTTATACTCATCATATAAATAGAAATCCACCGAAGGTGGAGACCTCCTAGAATGGAAATGCACAAAGATATTAGTGAGTAAGAGATACTGTTCGTGTTGGTCGCGGAGGAAGTCGGTGAGGCCATCATTCTCAGCCAATTCATAAAAATCATCATAAATCCCGGCTGCCTTTGAGAAATCATCACAAGGCCATTCACACGGCCGAACTTCCGCGGTGCGAGGGAGATTATATTTGGGCCTCTTGTCTTCTTCATCTTGCTTATCCTTCGAGCTTCGGCTCGAAGAGCCCCTCAAAAATCTCTTCATCATTTTCTGAAAATTTCTGAAATTTTTAGTAACTTCAAATAAAAGTGAACCAAACTCAACAAAATTGATAGCAACTACTCCTACAAGTGCCTAGAGACTATATCATGCATTAGAACTACTTGGGACCAAATAAATTTGACATGCAAGCTCAAGAAAAGGGTCACCTAGGCAGCAAGAATTTGCAATGAATAGAGCACTAGAACAAAAACTAATTGGACCATTGGAGGAGTCACATACCAAGGAACAATCCCCCAAAGCAGTTTTGTGAGAGGTGCTTTGAGCAAGGAGATCAAAAATCACAGCAAAATGAGCTAGAACTTGTGCTTGAGCTGGATGGTGATTTTTTGGGAGGAAGAAGGAGTGTGTGGTGGCTGGAATAAGTGGAGGGGAGCCAACATGGGCCCACGAGGTAGGGGGCGCGCCCAGGGGGTGGGCGCGCCCTGGACCCTCGTGGCCAGGTGCTTGCTCCCCCTGCTATGTTCTCAGTGCCAGATATTCTCAAATATTCCAAAAAAATCATATTTCAATTTCGGGGCATTTGGAGAACTTTTATTTTCGGGGTATTTTTTTATTGCACGAATAATTCAGAAAACAGACAGAAAATACTATTTTTGCTTTATTTATTCTAAATAACAGAAAGTAAAAGGAGGGTACAGAAGGTTGTGCTTTCTAACTTCATCCATCTCATGCTCATCGAAAGGAAACTACTAACAAGGTTGATCAAGTCTTGTTAACAAACTCATTCCGAATAACATGGAACCGGAGAAATTTCGAATAACACTATGTTACCTCAACGGGGATATGCACATCCCCAATATTAAGAATATCATATCTCTTTTTGACAGTAGGAAGAGGAAATTCAAAACCTCCAAAAATAATCGATGGAATTTTTCCAATAGAATTGATACTGTGGACTTGAGGTTGTTTCCTTGGAAAGTGTACCGTATGCTCATTACCATTAACATGAAAAGTGACATTGCCTTTGTTGCAATCAATAACAGCCCCTGCAGTATTCAAAAAGGGTCTTCCAAGAATAATAGACATATAATCGTCCTCGGGAATATCAAGAATAACAAACTCCGTTAAAATAGTAACGTTTGCAACTACAACAGGCACATCCTCACAAATATCGACAGGTATAGCAGTTGATTTATCGGCCATTTGCAAAGATATTTCAGTAGGTGTCAACTTATTCAAATCAAGTCTACGATATAAAGAGAGAGGCATAACACTAACACCGGCTCCAAGATCACATAAGGCAGTTCTAACATAGTTTCTTTTAATGGAGCATGGTATAGTAGGTACTCCTGGATCTCCTAACTTCTTTGGTATTCCACCCTTAAAAGTATAATTAGCAAGCATGGTGGAAATTTCAGCTTCCGGTATCTTTCTTTTATTAGTAACAATTTCTTTCATATACTTGGCATATCAGTCAAACGCATACGTAAAAAGATAGGTCTAATCATTTCAGCAAAGCGCTCAAAATCCTCATCATCCTTTTTCTTGGATGGTTTGGGAGGAAAAGGCATGGGTTTCTGAACCCATGGTTCTCTTTCTTTACCGTGCTTCCTAGCAACAAAGTCTCTCTTATCATAACGTTGATTCTTTGATTGTGGGTTATCAAGATCAACAGCAGGTTCAATTTCTACACCATTGTTATTACTAGGTTGAGCATCAACATGAACATCATCATTAACATTATCACTAGGTTCATGCTCATCACCAGATTGTGTTTCAGCATCAGAAATAGAAATATCATTGGGATTCTCAGGTGTGTCTACAACAGGTTCACTAGAAGCATGCAAAGTCCTATCATTTTTCTTTCTCTTCTTTTTAGAAGGACTAGGTGCATCTACATTAGTTCTTTGAGAACCTGCTCAATTCTCTTAGGGTGACCTTCGGGATACAAAGGCTCCTGAGTCACTTTACCTCCTCTAGTTGCAATTCTAACAGCAAAGTCATTATTCTTACTATTTAATTCATTGAGCAAATCATTCTGAGCTTTAAGTACTTGTTCTACTTGAGTGGTAACCATAGAAGCATGTTTACTAATGAGTTTAAGTTCACCTTTAACTCTAGACATATAATCACTCAAGTATTCAATCATAGAAGCATTGCGTTTTAATTCCCTACCAAAATAAGCATTGAAGTCTTCTTGCTTAACCATAAAATTATCAAACTCATCCAAACATTGGCTAGCAAACTTAGTAGGCGGGATTTCAGCTTTATCATATCTATAGAGAGAATTTACATTTACTACATGTGTCGGGTTATCAAGACCATGTGTTTCTTCAATAGGTGATGAATTAAGACCATATATTTCTTCAACGGGCGGTAAATTAAGACCATGTATTTCTTCAATAGGAGGTAAATTCTTAACATCTTCAGCTTTAATACCCTTTTCTTTCATAGATTTCTTTGCCTCTTGCATATCTTCAGGACTGAGAAATAGAACACCCCTTTTCTTCGGAGTTGGCTTAGGACTTGGTTCAGGAAGTGTCCAATTGTTTTCATTAGTCAACATATTATTCAATAGAATTTCAGCTTGATCAACTGTTCTTTCCCTGAAAACACAACCAGCACAACTATCCAGGTGGTCTCTGGAAGCATCGGTTAGTCCATTATAAAAGATATCAAGTATTTCATTTTTCTTGAGAGGATGATCAGGCAAAGCATTAAGTAATTGGAGAAGCCTCCCCAAGCTTGTGGGAGACTCTCTTCTTCAATATGCACAAAATTATATATTCCCTTAAAGCAGCTTGTTTCTAATGAGCAGGGAAATATTTACCAGAGAAGTAATAAATCATATCCTGGGGAGTACGCACACAACCAGGATCAAGAGAATTAAACCATATCTTACATCACCCTTTAATGAGAACGGAAATATTTTAAGGATATAATAGTAGCGAGTTTTCTCATCATTAGTGAACAGGGTGGCTATATCATTTAATTTAGTAAGATGTGCCACAACAGTTTCAGATTCATAGCCATAGAAAGGATCAGATTCAACCAAAGTAATTATATCAGGATCAATAGAGAAATCATAATCCTTATCAGTAATAAAGATAGGTGAAGTAGCATAAGCAGGATCATATTTCATTCTGGCATTCAGAGATTTTTGTTTCAGCTTAGCTAATAATTTCGTAAGATCGCTTCTATCATTGCAAGCAAGAAAGTCTCTAGCAGTTTCTTCATCCATAACATAACCCTCAGGCACAACAGGCAATTCATATTTAGGGGGAGAATCTTCATCATCACTTTCATCAATATTATCAGTTTCAATAATTTCGTTCTCTCTATCGCTAGCCAGTTGTTCATCAAGAAATTCACCAAGTGGCACATTAATATCAAGCATAGAAGTAGTTTCATCATAAGTATCATGCATAGTAGAAGTGGCACCATCAATAACATGTGACATATCAAAATTAATAGCAGAAGCAGGTTTAGGCGTCGCAAGCTTAATCAAAACAGATGGTGAATCAAGTGCAGAGCTAGTTGGCAGTTCCTTACCTCCCCTCGTAGTTGAGGGATAAATTTTTGTTTTCTCGTCTTTCAAGTTCTTCATAGTGACCAGTAGATATAAATCCCAAGTGACTCAAAGAATAGAGCTATGCTCCCCGGCAATGGCGCCAGAAAATAGTCTTGATAACCCACAAGTATAGGGGATCGCAACAGTTTTCGAGGGTAGAGTATTCAACCCAAATTTATTGATTCGACACAAGGGGAGCCAAAGAATATTCTCAAGTATTAGCGGTTGAGTTGTCAATTCAACCACACCTGGATAACTTAGTATCTGCAGCAAAGTATTTAGTAGCAAAGTAGTACGATAGTAACAGTAACAGTAGCAAAAGTAATATTTTTGGGTTTTGTAGTGATTGTAACAATAGCAACGGAAAAGTAACTAAGCAAAGAGCAATATGTGAAAAGCTCGTAGGCATTGGATCGGTGATGGAGAATTATGCCGGATGCGGTTCATCATGTAACAATCATAACATAGGGTGACACAGAACTAGCTCCAATTCATCAATGTAATATAGGCATGTATTCCGAATATAGTCATACGTGCTTATGGAAAAGAACTTGCATGACATCTTTTGTCCTACCCTCCCGTGGCAGCGGTGTCCTAACGGAAACTAAGGGATATTAAGGCCTCCTTTTAATAGAGTAATGGACCAAAGCATAGACACATAGTGAATACATGAACTCCTCAAACTACGGTCATCACCGGGACTGGTCCCGATTATTGTCACTTCGGGGTTGTCGGATCATAACACATAGTAGGTGACTATAAACTTGCAAGATAGGATCAAGAACTCACATATATTCATGAAAACATAATAGGTTCAGATCTGAAATCGTGGCACTCGGGCCCTAGTGACAAGTATTAAGAATAGCAAAGTCATAGCAACATCAATCTCAGAACATAGTGGATACTAGGGATCAAACCCTAACAAAACTAACTCGATTACATGATTAATCTCATCCAACCCATCACCGTCCAGCAAGCCTACGATGGAATTACTCATGCACGGCGGTGAGCATCATGAAATTGGTGATGGAGGATGGTTGATGATGATGATGGCGACGGATTCCCCTCTCCGGAGCCCCGAACGGACTCCAGATCAGCCCTCCCGGGAGAGTTTAGGGCTTGGCGGCGGCTCCGTATCGTAAAACGCGATGAATCTTTCTCTCTGATTTTTTTCTCCCCGGACATGAATATATAGAGTTGGAGTTGAGGTCGGTGGAGCTCCAGGGGGCCCACAAGGCAGGGGGGCAGGCGCGCCTCCCACCCTCGTGGACAGGGTGTGGGCCCCCTGGCCTTGATTCTTTCGCCAATATTTTTTATTATTTCCAAAAATAATCTCCGTGAAGTTTCACGTCATTCCGAGAACTTTTGTTTCTGCACAAAAATACCACCATGGCAATTGTGCTAAAAGCAGTGTCAGTCCGGGCTAGTTCCATTCAAATCATGCAAGTTAGAGTCCAAAACAAGGGCAAAAGTGTTTGGAAAAGTAGATACAACTGAGACGTATCAGGGGACACGATGTGTACCCAGGTTCGGGCCCTCTCTATGGAGGTAATACCCTACTTCCTGCTTGATTGATCTTGATGAATATGAGTATTACAAGAGTTGATCTACCACAAGATCGCAATGGCTAAAACCCTAGAAGTCTAGCCTGTATGACTATGATTATGATTCTTGCCTCTACGGACTAAGCCCTCTGGTTTATATAGACACCGGAGGGGACTAGGGTTATACAAAGTCTGTTTACAGAGGAAGGAATCTTCATATCAGGACGCCAAGGAGAGTCCTATCCGGACACGGGAGAGAGTCTTCGGTCTTGTATCTTCACAGCCCATCAGTCCGGCCCACGTATCATAGTCTGGACGCTCGAGGACCCCTTAATCCAGGACTCCCTCGGTAGGTCTGAGGTAAACTACTCACACTTCATCGGAGAGGCAATGGTGTTGATGTAGAAGCCCTCCATGATCGAATCCCCCTCCGGCAGGACGGCGGAAAAGGCCCCTAGATTGGATCTCACAGGTACAGAAGGTTGTGGCGGTGGAAAAGTTTTTTCGTGGCTCTCATGGTGGGCTTTGGAATATATGAGAATATATAGGCGGAAGAAATAGGTCGCTGGAGTCACGAGGGGCCCACAAGGGTAGGGGCACGCCCTACCCCCGTGGGCGCACCCTCCGTCCTTGTGGATGCCTCCTGGCTTACCAGACGTGTACTCCAAGTCCTTTGGATGTCTTCTGGTCCAAGAAAAATCATCGCGAAAGTTTCATTCCGTTTGGTATTCCTTTTCTGCGAAACTCTAAAACAAGGAAAAAAACAAAAACTAGCACTGGGCTCTAGGTTCATAGGTTAGTCCCAAAATTAATATAAAATAGCATATTAATGCATATAAAACATCCAAAACAGATAATATAATAGCATGGAACAATAAAAAATTATAGATACGTTGGAGACGTATCAAAGGTTGATTACTTATGCTAGAATTGTATTGATCGGACACTGATACCTCTCCAACGTATCTATAATTTTTTATTGTTCCATGCTGTTATATTATTAATCTTGGATGTTTTATAATCATTTTATATCATTTTTGGTACTAACCTATTGACATAGTTCCAAGTGCCAGTTGTTGTTTTCTACATGTTTTTTACATCACAGGAAATCAATATCAAATGGATTCCAAATGCAATGAAACTTCACGGAGATTTTTTTTGGACCAGAAGATACATAATGGGCCCTGGCTGCGCCTGGGGGTGCTCCGAGGAGAGCACAACCCACCAGGGCGCGCCAGGAGGCCCAGGCGCGCCCTGGTAGGTTGTGCCCACCTCGGGTGCCCCCGGGACCGCCTCTTTGCTCTATAAATACCCCAATATTCCCAGAACCCTAGGGGGGTCGACGAAAATCAATTCCAGCCGCCGCAGAGTCCAGAACACACCAAATCCAATCTAGACACCATTAGGGATGGGGTTCACCACCTCCATTGGTGCCTCTCCGATGATGCATGAGTAATTCTTTGTAGACCTTCGGTCTGTAGTTAGTAGCTAGATGGCTTCCTCTCTCTCGCTGTATTCTCAATACAATGGTCTCTTGGAGATCCATATGATGTAACTCTTTTTGCGGTGTGTTTGTTGGGATCTGATGAACTTTGAGTTTATGATCAGTTATATCTTTTTATATCCATGAAAGTATTTGAGTTTCTTTGATCTCTTTTATGCATGATTGCTTATAGCCTCGTATTTCTTCTCCGATATTTGGGTTTTGTTTGGCCAACTTGTGTTGGAAATATGCCCTAGAGGCAATAATAAATGGTTATTATTATATTTCTTTGTTCATGATAATTGTCTACTGTTCATGCTATAATTGTGTTATCCGGAAATCGTAATCCATGTGTGAATACATAGACCACAACGTGTCCCTAGTAAGCCTCTAGTTGACTAGCTCGTTGATCAACAGATAGTCATGGTTTCCTGACTATGGACATTGGATGTCATTGATAACGGAATCACATCATTAGGAGAATGATGTGATGGACAAGACCCAATCCTAAGCATAGCGCAAAGATCGTGTAGTTCATTTGCTAGAGCTTTTCCAATGTCAAGTATCATTTCCTTAGACCATGAGATCGTGCAACTCCCGGATGCCGTAGGAGTGCTTTGGGTGTGCCAAACGTCACAACGTAACTGGGTGACTATAAAGGTGCACTACGGGTATCTCCGAAAGTGTCTGTTGGGTTGGCACAGATCGAGACTGGGATTTGTCACTCCGTATGACGGAGAGGTATCTCTGGGCCCACTCGGTAATGCATCATCATAATGAGCTCAATGTGGCTAAGGAGTTAGTCACGGGATCATGCATTGCGGTACGAGTAAAGAGACTTGCCGGTAACGAGATTGAACAAGGTATTGGGATACCGACGATCGAATCTCGGGCAAGTAACATACCGACTGACAAAGGGAATTGTATACGGGATTGATTGAATCCTCGACATCGTGGTTCATCCGATGAGATCATCGTGGAACATGTGGGAGCCAACATGGGTATCCAGATCCCCCTGTTGGTTATTGACCGGAGAGGCGTCTCGGTCATGTCATGTCTCCCAAACCCGTAGGGTCTACACACTTAAGGTTCGGTGACGCTAGGGTTGTAGAGATATTAGTATGCAGAAACCCGAAAGTTGTTCGGAGTCCCGGATGAGATCCCGGACGTCACAAGGATTTCCGGAATGGTCCGGAGGTGAAGAATTATTTATAGGAAGTCCAGTTTCGGCCACCGGGAAAGTTTCGGGGGTTATCGGTATTGTACCGGGACCACCGGAAGGGTCCCGGGGGTCGACCGGGTGGGGCCACCTATCCCGGAGGGCCCCATGGGCTGAAGTGGGAAGGGAACCAGCCCTTAGTGGGCTGGGGCGCCCCCCTTGGGCCTCCCCCTGCGCCTAGGGTTGGAAACCCTAGGGGTGGGGGGCGCCCCACTTGACTTGGGGGGGGGAAGCCACCCCCCTTCCCCCTTGGCCGCCGCCCCCCCTTGGAGATCTGATCTCCCAGGGCAGGCGCCCCCCCAGGGGTTCCTATATATAGTGGGGGGAGGGAGGGCAGCAACACCATAGCCCCTGGCGCCTCCCTCTCCCCCTGCAACACCTCTCCCTCTCGCAGAAGCTTGGCGAAGCCCTGCCGAGATCCCCGCTACATCCACCACCACGCCGTCGTGCTGCTGGATCTCCATCAACCACTCCTTCCCCCTTGCTGGATCAAGAAGGAGGAGACGTCGCTGCTCCGTACGTGTGTTGAACGCGGAGGTGCCGTCCGTTCGGCACTCGGTCATCGGTGATTTGGATCACGACGAGTACGACTCCATCAACCCCGTTCATTAGAACGCTTCCGCTCGCGATCTACAAGGGTATGTAGATGCACTCCTTTCCCGTCGTTGCTAGTATACTCCATAGATGGATCTTGGTGATGCGTAAGAAATTTTAAAAATTCTGCTACGATCCCCAACAACTTGATCTATTTATCTTGCAATGGGAAGAGGTGCTTTGTAGTGGGTTCGGTCTTATGGTGCTTGATCCCAGTGACAGAAGGGGAACCGACACGTATGTATCATTGCTATTAAGGATAAAACGATGGGGTCTATATCTACATAGATAGATCTTGTCTACATCATGTCATCGTTCTTATTGCATTGCTCCGTTTCTCCATGAACTTAATACACTAGATGCATGCTGGATAGCGGTCGATGTGTGGAGTAATAGTAGTAGATGCAGGCAGGAGTCGATCTACTAATCTTGGACGTGATGCCTATATAATGATCATTGCTTGGATATCGTCATGATTATTTGAAGTTCTATCAATTGCCCAACGGTAATTTGTTCACCCACCGTTTGCTATTTTTCTCGAGAAAAGCCACTAGTGAAACCTACGGCCCCTGGGTCTCTTTCTCATATATTTTCCTTTGCGATCTACTTTTCCTTTGCATTTATTTTTAGAACTATTAAACCAAAAATACAAAAATACCTTGCTGTGTTTTATTCTTATTTATTTTATTTTGCGTTCGATCTATCAATCTACTAAAATTTCCTCACGTCCGTTTGCCATCTCTGGCGCCGTTACCCGAAAGGGATTGACAACCCCTTTTACACGTCGGGTTGCGAGTAGTTGTTATTTGTGTGCAGGGGATGTTTACATTGTGTTGCTTGTTCTCCTACTGGTTCGATAACCTTGGTTTCATATCTGAGGGAAGTACCTACCGCTGCTGTGCTGCATCATCCCTTCCTCTTTGGGGAAATACCGACGTAGCTTCAAGCCGCAATCAAAAGGAATTTCTGGCGCCGTTGCCGGGGAGGATCTTCAACATATACCAGGTTCCTAATCACAAATCTCATCTCCTCGCAATTTACATTATTTGCCATTTACCTCTTTTTTTCCTCTCCACCACTTCACAAAATTTTGTGATTTTATTCGCCCTCTTTTCCGTTCGCCTTTTTCTCATCAGATCTTTTGTTTGCTTCTGTTGCCATGTGCCTTCTATATGCTTGCATCTTCGCTTGCTAAAAATCTATTGATATGGATCCTCATCCACTTGCTAATCTTTTTAAAAGATCAAATCATGTTGAATCAATTGCTAGTGAGTTGAGTGCACTGGATTATCTTTATGAAGTTTTGCTTGAGATTCGTGAATCCGAAAGTTATGATGAAGAAATTTATGAAGAGATTCATGATAGCTCCTTGAATGAAAAGCATGATTGCAATGATTTTACTATAAATTCTATTAATGTCAATTGTGCTAATAATATGCAAAACCTCAAGCTTGGGGATGCTAATTTTGCTATGTCCACTACTTGTTGCAATGATCATGATTGGGGTGATGATTCTTATGATCTTTAATTTTTTTTAAGCCTCATGATGAATATGTTTGCGATAATATTGAAAGTGGGTTTGGAAGAGTGTCGATTGTAGCTAAAAATAAACCCACATATTTGGAGAGTGTTCAATCTTATGAATTTTTTGATAAAAGTGGGCTTGGAGAGGTCATGACTTTATTTGATGATCCCGCTATTTTGGAAGAGCGTCAACTTTGCATGCATGTGGATCATGAAGAGAATATTTTATGTGATGGTTATATTGTTGAATTTGATTATGATCCTACATGCAATTATTATGAGAGGGGTAAATATGGTTGTAGAAATTTTCATGTTATTAAATTTCCTCTTGTTATATTGAGATCGTCAATGTTTTATTCCTCTTCTTTGCATATGTTAGATGTTTCTTGTCTTGATAATTTGTTTGCTTATAAAATTCCAACGCATTGGAAGTATGTTAGACTTAAATGTGTTTGTCATATGTTTCATGATGCTCTCTTTGTGTTTCAGTTATTATATTTCTTGTGAGCATCAATAAAATCTTATGCCTAGCTAGGGGCGTGAAACAATAGCGCTTGTTGGGAGGCAACCCAATGAATAGAATTTATTTTTGATTTTTTCTTTCTGTTCTTCAGTGTTTGCACAATTATGCTACAGATATGATTGTTTTTTGTGTGTTTTAATTAGTGTTTTTGCCAAGTAAAGCCTTTAGGATCTTCTTGGGCGATAGTTGTTTGATCTTGCTGAAAAACAGAAACTTATGCGCTCACGAAAACAATTGTTTAAAATCACCAGAACGTGATAAAATGCCAATTATTTTTGCAGTAGATTAATATACAAATTACCCAGGTCGTCCTATTTTTCAGAATTTTTGGAGTTCCAGAAGTATTCAAAATAGTCAGATTGCTACAGACTGTTCTGTTTTGACAGATTCCGTTTTCTTTGCGTTGTGTGCTTGTTTTGATGGCTCTATGGTTTTCTTTGATGAGTTTTTGCCATAAAAAAGTTGGAATACAGTAGATATAATGCAAAAATAAAATATGAATTGGTTTGATACAATACTTATAGTAGTGATTTGCTTTCTTGCACTAATGGATCTCACGAAGGTTTTGTTGAGTTTTGTGTGATTGAAGTTTTCAAGTTTTGGGTTATCTTACGATGGATGAAGGAATAAGGAGTAGAAGAGCCTAAGCTTGGGGATGCCCCGGCATCCCAAGCTATTATCCAAAAGTGAGCAAACAACTAAGCTTGGGGATGCCACCGAGTGGCATCCCCTCTGTCTTCTAACAACCATCGGTATTTTACTCGAAGCTATATTTATATTCGTCACATACAATGTGTTTTGCTTGGAGTGTCTTGTATGATATGAGTCTTTGCTTGTTTTATTTTGTGTTTTAAGTCTTGATCCCTTGCTGTACACACCTATTTGAGAGAGCCAAAATTATGTCATGACTTGTTAGAATTGCTCTCTATGCTTCACTTAAATCTTTTATGAGCTATGGACTTGCTCTAGTGCTTCACTTATATCTTTTTTAGCACAGTGTGCTTTAGTATTTTTGAAGAAATGCTCTCTTGCTTCACTTAGATTTATTTGAGAGTTAGTAAAATTTTTAAGAAATTCTCTCTTGCTTCACTTAAATTAATTTGAGAGAAAGAAAAATTATGCTCATGATCTTCACTTATATTTGTTTGAGCTTATGAAAAGCAACACATGAAAATTAGTCTCGAAGTGATAGATATCCAAGAAGGATGTAATAAAAACTTTCATGAAGATCATTGGACAAAATAAACTTGATTCCTTGTAATAGTTTTGAGATATGATGATGTGATATGTGAGTTGTGTTGATGAGTAATTATGCTTTAGTAAGAATATTGGTGTTAAGCTTTGTGATTCCCTACGCAAGTACGAAAGTCAATAGTCATGCAATGAAATTATATCCTACTTGTGGTGCATTTTTCGGTGTTAATTATGCTTAATGCTTGCTTATGAGATTATTCGTTTCTTGGTTGGTCGCTTCTCAATCTTTTGCTAGCCTTTATTTTGCACTAAGTATGATCTCTACTTGTGCATCCAAAATTCTTTAAACCAGTTTTGCCACATGAGTCCAATATATCTACCTATATGCGGTATTATTTTGCCGTTCTAAGCAAATTTGCATGTGCCATCTCTAATTTTCAAAATAAACTTCTCTTGTGTGTTTGTTTCGCTCGCGGAGCGGTGAGGGGTGGCTAATATTTTCCATGCTAGATGTGTTATTCTCACGATGAGTGTTTATTCACTTGTCATTGCACGAGAGTAAGGCAAAGGTTTTAGGGATGCCCAGTCCCGAAATGAAAAATGAATTTACTTTATGTTGTCAAATAATAAATTACTTGGAAAGTGTTGGTATGGAGGGCAACCGTGGATACGGCTATCCATGGAAAGTGAAAGTATAGTGGAAAAAGGAATGAACTTTATTTTCTGTTTGGGAACCGCCTATGATATATCTAGCATGGAAAGTGTTGGGAGTCGTTTTCGTTGGTGGGAAGGATACACCTCCGAAAATGTTTTTTATCTCTAAGTTTTTCGCTTTGAGCTCTAGCCCCTCTACAAATCCCTGCTTCCCTCTACGAAGGGCCTTTATTTTACTTTATGCAATTTTTATTTTGAATTTGAGTCTCCATCTTCTCTTATAAAAGCACCAACGAAGAGGCAATATGATCGTACTTGAGTATTGGGTGTAGCTAATATGCGAGTGCGTTTCATGAATGGATCAATGGTTGAACATGATGGGCTAGGGATAACTTATTTTAGGGTTGATATTTTGAAAGACATGTTTGCTTGTAGATATGCTTGAGTATTTAAATTATCATGTCAAAACTAGACTATTGCTTTGAATCACATAAAAGTCCAAATGTCCATGCTATAAAGAAAAGAATATGATATGACATAATAGGCAGCATTCCACATCAAAAATTCTGTTTTTATCACTTACCTACTCGACGACGAGTAGGAGTTAAACTTGGGCATGTTGATACATCTCCCACGTATCTATAATTTTTTATTGTTCCATGCTGTTATATTATTAATCTTGGATGTTTTATAATCATTTTATATCATTTTTTGGTACTAACCTATTGACATAGTGCCAAGTGCCAGTTGCTATTTTCTGCATGTTTTTTACATCGCAGGAAATCAATATCAGACGGAGTCCAAATGCAACGAAACTTCATGCAGATTTATTTTTACCAGAAGACACATAATGGGTCCTGGCTGCGCCTGGGGGTGCTCCGAGGAGAGCACAACCCACCAGGGCGCGCCAGGAGGCCCAGGCACGCCCGTGTGGGTTGTGCCCACCTCGGGTGCCCCCGGACCGCCTCTTTGCTCTATAAATACCCCAATATTCCCAAAACCCTAGGGGAGTCGACAAAAATCAATTCCAGCCGTCGCAGAGTCCAGAACCACCAGATCCAATCTAGACACCATCACAGATGGGGTTCACCACCTCCATTGGTGCCTCTCCGATGATGCGTGAGTAGTTCTTTGTAGACCTTCGGGTCCGTAGTTAGTAGCTAGATGGGTTCCTCTCTCTCGCTGAATTCTAAATACAATGGTCTCTTGGAGATCCATATGATGTAACTCTTTCTGCGGTGTGTTTGTTGGGATCTGATGAACTTTGAGTTTATGATCAGTTATATCTTTTTATATCCATGAAAGTATTTGAGTTTCTTTGATCTCTTTTATGCATGATTGCTTATAGCCTCGCATTTCTTCTCCGATATTTGGGTTTTGTTTGGCCAACTTGATCTATTTACCTTGCAATGGGAAGAGGTGCTTTGTAGTGGGTTCGATCTTACAGTGCTTGATCCCAGTGACAGAAGGGGAACCGACACGTATGTATTGGTTCTACTAAGGATAAAACGATGAGGTATATCTCTACATAGATAGATCTTGTCTACATCATGTCATCGTTTTTATTGCATTACTCTGTTTCTCCATGAACTTAATACACTAGATGCATGCTAGATACCGGTCGATGTGTGGAGTAATAGTAGTAGATGCAGGCAGGAGTCGGTCTACTAATCTTGGACGTGATGCCTATATAATGATCATTGCTTGGATATCGTCAT
This sequence comes from Aegilops tauschii subsp. strangulata, assembly GCF_002575655.3. Classification (NCBI taxonomy): domain Eukaryota; kingdom Viridiplantae; phylum Streptophyta; class Magnoliopsida; order Poales; family Poaceae; genus Aegilops; species Aegilops tauschii. Next base: position 10,705,568 of record NC_053039.3, read on the forward strand.
GATTATTTGAAGTTCTATCAATTGGCCAACAGTAATTTTCACCCACCGTTTGCTATTTTTCTCGAGAGAAGCCACTAGCGAAACATACGGCCCCCGGGTCTCTTTCTCATATATTTGCCTTTGCGATCTACTTTTCCTTTGCATTTATTTTCAGATCTATTAAACCAAAAATACAAAATACCTTGGTGTATTTTATTCTTATTTATTTTATTTGGCGTTCGATCTATCAATCTACTACAATTTCCTCACATCCGTTTGCCATAACTGGCGCTGTTACCCGAAAGGGATTGACAAGCCCATTTACACGTCGGGTTGTGAGTAGTTGTTATTTGTGTGCAAGGGCTTTTTACATTGTGTTGCTTGGTTCTCCTACTGGTTCGATAAACCTTGGTTTCATATCTGAGGGAAATACCTACCACTGCTGTGCTGCATCATCCCTTCCTCTTTGGAGAAATACCGACGTAGGTTCAAGCCGCAACCAGTGGCTCTTCTGGTCTCCTCCCGAACCTTTCAGGGTTTCTTGTGGTCCAAGAAAAATCGTCAAAGAGTTTCGTTCCGTTTGGTATTGATTTTTCGTAAAGACAAAAACAAGGAAAAAACAACAACTAGCACTGCCACTAGGTTAATAGGTCAGTCCCAAAAAAGATATAAAATAGCATAATAATGCATATAAAATATCCAAGATTGATAATATAATACCATTGAACAATAAAAAATTATAAATACATTAGAGACGTATCATCAGCCCGTGATTTGTTCGGCACATTTCAGGCCCAATCTACTTCTCAGCCTGTTAAAAGCCCATTTTATTTTCTAGCCCAACTAAGGCAAGCAGTTTACTCGCCTTTTGATGGCCCGAAACTAATAGTGGGCCAGATTAAGTCTAGGCCTGCTAATGGCCCAAGATGATTGCAGGCCCATGTTCCGGCCCCTTTATAGCGATTGGTGGGCTGGCCAGTTTTAGTACCATAATTTTTTTATATAAACCTAACGTATTGGCTCATTGTGCTCCGATCATAACTTACAACCTTTCATAGAGTGACGACAACATATACAATAAATAAATTGCAGCACCATGACGAAGAATAAACCTAGACTATACAACAAAGAAATTACAGCATATTACATCCACTGGGCATCAAAGTTCATCGCCAGTGATAATAAAGGGCAACCAGATAGCAGATTACATACATTGGACATCAAAGGTCGCCACCAGTGCAAGTAAACACGCCGACAAAATAATAGATAGAACCGATAGCACTTCAACACATTTCAAGAAAGGTTAGCCCTGCCCAGGAGCTGCAGCGCAAGGAGCTGAGCAACCTGATGAGACTGCGCTTGTTTGACGCTTATATCCACCAACTCAAGTTGCATAACATCAATAGACCTCATGTACTTATGATTATTCTTGCATAGAGATTGGAGTTCAACTCGGATTTGAGCTGAAGCATGTCTTTCTGCTTGAATTTGAGACTGAAGAAGTCGAACAGATTCAGACGGCGACTTCGTTGAGCTTGTGTCAATGCTATTAGCGAGTAATTTCGACACTACATCAAGACATGACTTCGGGGTTGTATCGTTATCCTCAAGATGTATTGCCTTCTTCTCTGCAATATATGTTAGAGGGACAAGCAATGGGTTCGTCTCACTATAATTGTGGCAGTTCTTCCTAGCGTCAGTGATGTCACCCTAAAAGAGAAACACATAGACAGATAACATGTTTTGCACGTATAAGCACTAGAGCTGTCAATTCATCCCATTTTACTCGAAAATAAAGAGACACGGATTAAAATAGCATTAACATAATAGTCATTGTTCATAGTTAAGAAGGCAGGAAATGTCATTGTGCAGGAGCGGCCAGCTTCACCACACCACTGAATTACAGATCAAGAACACAAGCATCAATGTAGTGCTAAACAACGTATAAGCATGAATGGTGAGTGTACTATCAATTTATCCCATTTCAAATTAGTTAATAAAGAGACATGATTTAAATAACATTAACATAATATGACATTGTTCATAGTTAACACATAGCTGGATATGGCATTGTTCATAGTTAACGCATAGTAAAGATTAATTTCTGAATGCACATGGAGCTAATAAGAAGCAATCAAACTAAAATATTTTGTCAAAAAAAGGTTCAGAAGGGAAGGATAAACGAAACTAATATGCATAAATACATAGTAGACAAATAGTATAGAAGAGCCAATATCTGTCGGAAGATAAAAATCCCTTGAACTGTTGTAGAAAAGGACATCTTGAATCTAATATTAAATTGTCAGGTCGCTTGCAAATATTGTTAATAAAGTCTACAATGAAATATTAATTTAGGAGCCATCAATAGTACACATTGTAATGACATCGAGGATCGCCATATATCTCGTCCAGCAAACACAAATAGAAGCATTTTTTCAGCAACAAACACGTAGTAGCAAGCAAACACATGGCTCCAGGCCTAGTTAGTTCATGACACTACGACTCAGGGAGCGACGGTCAGATAGCTTGGGATCTCCAGATGGAACCCGAAGACATGCGAGCCCAGATCCTCGGGCAACAGGTACACATCACCACCATACCCTGTCAGTTCAGCACACTTGTGAGCGTCATCCCCATGTGAATCTCTGGCCCTAAACAGAACCCTGTGAACCTTCCCATTCTCGCCGGTTGTTTCATCTGTGAGAAATATCTGATTTACTTCCACTCCAATAAGCAAAACGGCATGATTTTTCTCCTTGTTTGGCCCCCTGTATAACTCTTTGTTTGCTGTCATCTTGAAACAGCGACCAGTTCTCATGCCAACTAGTAAGGGGAACCCGCTAGCAATCAGACGTACTAGCTTGTCGACTTCAGTAGTAGCAGTGCTCAAAAGGAACCACGACTTCAACTTCAGCACTCTTTCTGTTCGGACGCATTTCGTTGCACACACATACTTAACTCCCAGCAACTGGGCAATCCTCAACAAGTTAGGAATTCTTCTCATCCTGTCGGCTTCTTCTACTTCATTCCCCACACCTTCCCGAAAGAGTGGATAATACTTTGCGAAAAGGTCAACAATATTCAGCGGCAGACATATGGTAACCTCCCGGAGCGCTCCCTCGATTCTAATTGAAACATCCATGGCGGCCACTAATGCATGAGCTGCGCAGGTCGCTGCAAAAAAAGTTCAACAACAAACTTTGAGGAACTACACACAGTCTGCAGTATTACCACACATAATAGCCAAGAGAATGGGCAGGAAATCTAAGCTAGCCACCTCACCGAGAAATTGTCAGCAATTCAATCCAAATCTAAGCTAACTCACGGCTCTCTCCTTGATCCTGCCGTGACTCCACAAGTACAACCTACCCTCCCCTGCGGCTACGTCATGTGGCACTAGCTAGAAGCGTGCTGGCCCTTTAAGGAGTCTACACGTTTGGTTCAGCTGTGGTCTGTAGCTTACGTTGTTACAATCCATGGTTAGTTAATTACCTGGGAGAGCTCTAGGGTGGAGTGGTGAATACACCAATCTCAGTGCAGTCCCGCAAATAATTAAGCAATCAAACCCGTGAGGTTACTCAAGGTGTTTTTAAAATTGCACGTGCCAATAATTTTCTTTAGTTCATAACTTCGTATACCATGGATGATGTAATTGTTTCATTCAAAGCAAAGCAAATGGGGAGGGAGAGAGAGTAATGCATGCAAAAAAAAACTATTGCTTCATATATGATACTTGCTTTTTGGTATAACATATTTTTGGTTTTCTTAAACCAGCAGAGCTCTAGAGTGAAGTGTGTATTACATGATCTAATAACAGTTACGAAAGAAACTTAAGGAGAAAGTAGTTTCCATTCAATCCTGACTCGCACATTGATAGCATAGAGAACATTCCTAAGTTCCCAATCAATCTTCGTAACCCTTAGCTATGGAAAGTAGTTTCGGCAAGTCATGTCGCGTGCAATGTGCGTCGGTCTCATAGTTGGCTGCACGGGCTGTCATCCTCCCAACGAACCCTGTGGGTGGGTGGATCGATCAAGATGCTGCTGGTTGTGTTGCTTGCCGGGGTGGTGTGCTCCCCTGCACCGAGTTGTGCCCTAACGGTTTTCCTCGCCTCGGCTATTGTTTCAATATATGTAAAAAAAATTGGTGTCCTGGTTATGAAATTGTTGGTCGCATGATTCTATTGAACTTCAATGTGTGAACCCTGCTATGGTGATATGTGGTTTGCTTCAATGGAAAAACCCGAGGAGTTAGATGGCTAGAGCACTTCAAAAGTATTGTTCATACCAGAAAAAGAACAACTTTTGGTTTAGAGCAATTTTCAATACAGCTTTTATTTCGATTTTTGTGATGTTCAAATCAAAGACATCATTATTTTAGATATTTATGGAAGATGAACCACATTCATGCTTCTCAGTTTACCTATATACTTCATTTTGTAACCTTTTCTTTGTTTTGACCTCTAATTTTGTATGTTTGTTTCCTGGGTAATTAAAGCATTTCTTTTCTCTTTATCAAGGAAATCATATTCGCTGACCGGTTTTATCTACTTATTCTATTATCATATTCAATAAGCATAAAAAAATCATATCCGATGTGATCTATTTGTGATTTGTGCCATGGTTGATGGGATATCTCATATTGAGTCATGCATGTAACTCCAGAATGGTGTGTACCAATGGTGATGAACTGATTGAGGTAATATGACGAGCATTACCATGGCCTCATCAACCATGGCAAAAACTCAGAAGTATTCATGACTCAGAAGTATTCTGAGCTCCACTTTTTGATTCCTTCAAACTCAGAAGTCCAAATCATGCATGAATACTTTTCTACTTTGCTATCATACATATTTTTTCTTCATTTTGTGTAGTCATTGCAAAATCTTAGAGTTGTTTATCAATTGAGTTTAATAAAAAAATGCTTAAATTCATATTATGTGCTTGTATTTTAAACCAAAGAGCTGAGTATCTCTTCATTTGAGAACGCATATCGTATAACCTAGAACTCGGCTTGTATGACATGATTTGTTCTAAGATAGGAAATATTTCAAAAGGCCCAATTTTAGTCACAGCAGTAATATTTACCCTAATAAGTGGTGAAACATCCGACATCTCCTCAAGCATTAAGACGATCCCGTCAGTAAAGGGCGCTCTCTCTGCTCAATGAAACGTATCACTCTATGTCTGTTTTTTTAATCTCTCTCTCTCTCTCTCTCTCTCTCTCTCTCTCATACATACTCCATCCTTATCAAAATATTGGAGTTCTAGGTTTGACCAAATTTATTAAAAGATATACCAACAAGTAAAACACACAATTAGTTTCATTTGATTAATCGTAAAAAAATATTTTCATATTATATATATTTGATGTTGTAGAAATTACTATATTTTTTTCTGTATACACGGTCAAACCTAAGTTTGACTTAGGACAATGCTAAAACTTAAAAAAATGAAATGGAGATAGTGTTAAATCAAGTTTGTAATGCTGTACAACTGGATATAATATTCTGAAATGTGCATTCGAAACCGACTAATTTTGATATGCTGAGATGGTTTGCAACACATGCATTCTTTTCTGCATTGTTATTTCGATTTCATAACGTGTTACAAAATTGTAGTTAAAGTCTTTCGTTAAAAGGTGACAAGTCAAAAGATGAATTGCATTTATTTTGCCTTTTTTTAATTACAGAGCTATTATAAAGGTTCAACAAAAGTACAAAACACCAATCTTAGCATGAGTTTGTCGTTACAAGCTAGTACTTGCTGCTAACCTATTTTACCTTTAACTTTGTACAAACCCTTCACAAAATTCATAAAAAAATCACTCTGCAAATGAATTCCTACAGGTTCACCTACAAAAAGATACAAACATACTCACTTAGGCGGACACTATATGTGTTGGTCGCTGGGAGCAAAAATACAAATTTCATGTTTCACAGTATATTGTGAAATCATGCCATTGTGTTAAGTTCAATTGAAAGCATCTCTTTTTCACATGCTTTGTAGGTTTTATTGTTTTTCAGATGTAAACCGAAATCACACTTGCATTTTTTGCATCGGTTTTGTTTGTTTTTAAGCGCTTCTTTATCCATTTGTTTTAATAATACGGTTCCGCAGCAGTGCACAGGGCACTATCTATTATGAAGAATGAAGCACCCCCTTGAAGACCCCCTAGACCCTCTCTCTCTCTCTCTCTCTCTCTCTCTCTCTCTCTCTAAAGCGTAATATGTACATCACACAATAAGAGATGCGTAAAATCTGTGTAGGCTGCAACAGATAAGTATATACTCGCTTATGCAAAAGAAAATATGTACTTTTTATCTATTGCAAAATAAATAACTATATACTGTCCACAAAAATATTGTATGTAATCCAAGCAGTAAATACCCCCAAATAATGTTCTCATGAAAAAAGTAGTATGTATATACCCACTCATGTAGAAAGAAGTATATAATCCACAAGCAGTATATACTCCCTCCGTTTCTTTTTACTCCACATATAAAATTTGTTTGAAGTCAAAGTATGCAAAGTTTGAGCAAATATATATCAAAAAATATGAACATCTACAATACTAAAACTACATAGTATGAAAATACATTTCATGATGCATCTAATAATATTGATTTCATATAGTGAATGTTGGTATTTTTTAATATAAAGTTAGTCAAACTTTACAAAGCTTGACTTTGACCAAATTTTATATGCAAACTAAAAAGAAACGGTGAGAGTACTTGCTAATTCAAAAAAGAATGGTATTCATACTCTCCCACAAGCAGAAGTATTAATTTACTACTGCACTCCTTCGCAAGAAGAGGTATCGTATTATTTCTCATGCTAAACATAGATATATAGTCAGGTTGATGAAGCATGCCCTCAGAATATGAGTGTATACACGTGTAACTTACTATGCACGCCAGCAGAATTAAATAAAATACTATACACGTCAGCAACCAATCAATGTTATACAGGCACCGCCTCCCCCCTAGAATATTATTGGAGATTGTTGCGTGCATGCATTATTCATGTATTGTACAAACAAATAATCAAATATTATTCAGCCTTGTGATTGAATTAATTTGGTGACCCATTAACCAACAACTACCCGTTAAGAAGGGTGGGAATAGATCCTCCTTCGAATGTAGAAAAGAGATGTCATGTGTAGTAGTAGTACACTAGTCCTAGATGTGTTAAGATTTTAGACTTACGGTTCGGGCCTTGATCTCTAATCGCAAAATTGGTTCTCACTCCATTTACTTCACAGTCATTAATGTTCATTCCGGCAGTCCCTGGGCACTGCAAAAAGGAAAAATAGATGTCCACTGTGAAACAACTTCCACTAAACTAGATGTAAATGGTAAGGAACGAAATGTAACCTGGCCCTTGCAGTTGCGAGTAGCACACTTGAAAGGAGGAATCTTACAAAGAAGATTGTCCTTGGGTTCGTTTAGACGTCGACAGATCAGACAAATCCAGCCATCACAACATGTGGGTTTGATCTTTAATAGTGTTGCGCGCTCGTCGAGTTCGGCGTCCGTTGGAGCAGGAACAGGATCAATTGCTGCTAGTTGCTGACGTCGTTGTAGATCCATGCTGTAACAACAAGAAGTGATACATGCATTTAATACGTGCAAAAGCATATCCTCCTGCAACACAAATCTAGTTACATATACGTGCATGTTGGGAGTCCTATAACTGAAGGCTGGATTGATTTCTAAATAGTTCTTCATACTAGTGCATGAGGATTTTTCTTAGAACCGTTCATGGGGATGTAGATACATGATTCTTAAAATGGATGAAGATACTATATTCCATCCAAAATGGATGGTAGTACTATATTAGTCTTGCAAAAAAAAAGGTAGTACTATATTAGAGCAACTCTAATCCATCCAAAAAGTTGGTCGTCAAAAACACGTCCCTAAAACTTACTAATTTTCTACATAATCCATCCCCGAAACTTAGTTCGCAAAAATAAATATTTTTGTGCTAAATTCGGAACACAAACATCACACATTACATAATCCGACAGCTTGTTCACACAAACATGCCTAACGAAACATAAACATCACGTCATTATACATAAACTAGACCAGGACCATACATAACTAAACCTAGACTGGAGATAAACTTCTTCTTAGTCACTGTTAGAAATCACGACGACCTGCTCTTCGGCGGCAATCTCCGCATATACCTCGGCCAAGGCCATTTTTTCAATCTCCCTCTTCTGCTCGGTATAGTCGGAGCGTGTTGACGTCAGGAAGGGTTCGATGGCGGCGTTCACCTCCTTCCTCTCCGTAGCCTCCTCGGCAGCAATCTCTGCATGTAGCTCCGCGAAGATCTTCGCATTGGCCCTCTTCCTTCCTCATAGCTCGCGTGCTAAAGCCAAGGGATGTTCAACGCGGCGCCTCCTCGAGGGCGCACTCTTCCCTGTCCCACTGCCCGAGTTCAGGATCGGAGTCGGACAGTGTTCCGCCGTTGCCGACATTTCCACACAGCCGGCGGAGCAGGAACTGAGGAAAGTGAGTGGGTAGCGGACAGTGAGAGCCGGAAAGCCGGCAGGGAGAAGGATCCCGCCGGCCGGGAGAACCACCTCCCAAGGTGGGATATAATGGACGGGCAGCGGTGGTGCAGCATCATCCTCACGGAGGAGGGCAAGGCGCGGCGGTTACGACGGGCCGCGTGGCGTGGGGCGCGCCATGGGACCAGTGCGGGGGGGGGGGGGGGGGGGGGGGGGGACGACGGACAAATGGCACGCGGCGGGGCGGTGGTGGCCTTTGGGATCAAGAAATTTCTCCTGCGTGGTTCTAGGGTGTTTGGGACGGGGATTGGGACGAGGCTTTCTGACTTTCACACTTTTTTGTGGTAGATCCACCGATTTACAAAACAACAACACAAAAAGAAAAAGCTACTAGCCAGATCCAGTAGAACACAACAGCAACAAGCCAACAACAACACAAAAAAGCATACCAACTAGGCAACTAGAGTAGATCCATCAACTGTTCGAGAACTTACCGAGCAAACAGACCTCCAGCACGCGCTTGTGCCTTTGGTGATGGCTGTAGCTGCTCACGGTGTGCCTTTGGTTTTGGATGTAGCTGATGGAGAACGGAGTGCTAGTAAAGAAGGGAGGAGAGGTGCGTAGCTTTGCATATTTACTACAGTACCTACCACGGTAGTAGTACTCCTTTGCTATAGTCAGGCCGACCTCAACTTTTTCTTGAAGGCACACCGCGCTTCGTGTAACCCAGCTGCAGACCTACGCCTATTTACTACAGTAGTACCTACCACGGTACTGTTTGCTACTACCCATGCGTGGTCTAATAATTTATCTATAAAGCATCAACATCCACGAGCGGCTAATCTGGATCCTCAAACATCCGTGGACACGTCCAGTCACCCCAAATTTTACTGTCTCCACAGCCGTCACCCTCATATCCAAACCCCCATATCCATGCAACGTAAGACATAGAACTACGTAGATTAACAAACTGCCAACAAACGGACGTAATTCTAACATAATTTACATACTAGGAGTCATTGGAGAACCAAAAGAACAAGTGTTCGATCATCGCCGCACAGTACTAACTAAACATAAAAAAATAACTAGATAAAATGGACAGACCGAGAAGGGTGGAGGAAATCCCCATTTCCTCACCGCCTCCTTCCCCTTGTCCTCGCCCATGTGGCTACACCCCTCCTTGTAGGCATCGACGGCCGGAGCGATGTTGCCGTCGGAGCTGGAGCCGTCGGTGAGGTCTGAATCATCGGAGGAGATGTTGTCAGTCATCGTCCGGCCGCGTGTTCCTACTCCTTGCTCGGCGTGCAGACAACGCCTCCCCCACCGCCGTCCTCTCCCTCGCCCATTGGACCTCGTAGCATGCCGCCCGCACCTCAAATTCATGCGTCCTCGTGTGCGCCAGCGCCGGCGCTGGCACGAGGACCCAGTGGTGGCCAGTGACACCCTCCGGAGTTGGTAGAGCTGATGGAGAGGGGCGCGCAGCACCCGGAGCAGTGCAGAGGACGGCAGGTGCCCGCGACGTCGCCAGCACTACGCCGTCGGGCGGTGGGGGACGGCGCGGAACCAGAGCTTTCGCTCGTTCCACCCCGGTCCAGCCGGTGAACGGCGCCGTGCGATGCGTAGGGCGATCTCCTCCACCTCGTCCAGCTCCGCGTCGCTCAACAGCGACTCCCAGTAGTCATTGTCGTCGGATCCATCACCGGACGTCTTCTCTCCACTCATGGCACTGTTTTCCGCCTTACATGTCCATACACCTCCCAATAAAACTGTCGCGCCGAACGTGTTCTTCGCACCCTCAATGAGAGTGTTCGTGCGCTCCTTTTCCATGCACACATGCCCGCCCGGTTTTGGCCCGATGCTCTTGCCACCGCCACTCTCCTTCTTAACATCCGACCATGCAAACCGCGATGGAGCTATACACCTCATCATCTTCTGTTCGGGGCTCCCCCATCCTATGACGATCTTCATGTCTTTGGTTGCTTGTGTTACCCCAACATCACCGCCACCGCCCCACATAAGCTTGCGCCTCGGTCTCTCGCTTGTGTCTTTCTCGGCTATCAACCAAACACCAAAGGATTTCGCTGCTATGACCCGGTCTCTCGTCGCGTGTTTGTCTCACGGCATGTTTACTTTGATGAGGTTGTTTTTCCCTTTGAGCAGGCTACCCCGACAACAACTCCGTCTTCGGATGATCTCCCCCGACGGCCTCGTGGAGCCCTTGTGCTTCCTCCGCCACGACCCCGTGCACCTCCGACGGGTCCTTCGGCGGGGCCTCCTTTGTCGGCTCAGGCGGAGCCGGCCTTGCCCCTCCAGGCTTCGGCTCCCTCTGGTCTGGTCGGCTCAGCGGAGCTGGCCTCACCCCCCCGGGTCTCGGCGCCCACCCTCGCTGGCCTGGCGCAGGAGGCGTCTCGGCCGGGCCTTCTCCTGCTTCGCCCGCACCCACGTTGGAGGCGGCCTTGCCCGCCCCCGCGTCGCCTGCGGCCTCGCCTGCCGCCTCGTCCGTCTCGCCGCGGCGTCATCTTCGCCACCCGCGGCCTCGCCCGCGGTCCTGTTGCCGTCACCCGCGGTCGTCCCCGCGGACTCCTCTTCGCCACCCGCGGCCTCGCCCGCGGTCTTGACGCCGCCGTCTGCGGTCTCGGTTGAGGCCTCGACCGCTGCCTCACCAGTGGTTTCTCCTGCGGCCACGCCTTCGTCCTCTTCCGTGGTTGTGCCTCCGCCTCGACGCCGGGCTCGGCCCCCGCCTCCGCCGCCTCATCATTCCATGGTGACGCGTGCTAAAGCCGGGATCCATCAGCCGAACCCTTGCTACCACAATCTCAGCGTCACGGTCATCTCTCCAGTACCGCGCTCGGTGCGTTCTGCACTGAGTGATCCGCATTGGCTAGCGGCTATGCGTGCTGAGTATGATGCTCTCGTCGCCAACCGGACCTGGACGTTGGTTCCTCGCCCCCCTGGTGCTAACATTATCACCGGCAAGTGGGTTTTTCGGCATAAGCTTCTTCCCGATGGCTCTCTGGACAGGTACAAGGCTCGCTGGGTTGTTCGCGGTTTTGCACAACGTGCCAGTGTTGATTTCTCGGAGACCTTCTCCCCGGTTGTCAACCCCGCCACGATTCGTGTTGTTCTTCAACTTGCCGCATCTCGTCACTGGCATGTTCATCAGCTTGACATCAACAACGCTTTCCTTTATGGTCATCTTCAGGAGCGTGTTCTCTGTCAGCAACCTACTGGTTTTGTCGATCCCTCTCGGCCTGATGATGTTTGCCTGCTCTCACGGTCTCTCTACGGTCTGAAGCAGGCGCCCCGTGCATGGTATCAACGCATTGCAGCATTCCTCACTGCTCTCGGTTTTCACAGCACCACCTCCGACACGTCGCTGTTTGTGCTTCATCGAGCTGATCATGTCGCCATGCTTCTTCTATATGTTGACGATATTGTCATCACCGCCTCTCGGGCGGACTTACTTCGCGACATCATCGGTCGTCTTGGTTCTGAGTTTCGGCTTAAGGACTTGGGCGCTCTGCACTTCTTCCTCGGCATCAATGTGCGACATGACACTTCCGGTTTTTTTCTTCATCAAGGACAGTATGCTCTTGATCTCTTGGATCGTGCTGGTATGACCGATTGCAAACCTGCTGCTACTCCTGCCGAGGCCAAGCCGAAGCTCTCTGCCACTGCTGGACAACCTGCCACGGATGCCGCCCTCTACCGCAGTATTGTTGGTGCTCTTCAGTACCTCACGCTCACCCGACCAGACATTCAGTTCGCCGTGCAGCAGGTTTGCCTGCACATGCACTCGCCTCGTGGTGTTCACTGGTCTTTGGTCAAGCGCATTCTCCGGTACATTCGTGGCACACCGACATTCGGTCTTGGTCTTTGCGCCTCCACCTCCACTGAGCTCCTTGCTTACACTGATGCGGATTGGGCCGGATGCCCCGACACTCGACGATCTACGTCGGGATATTGTGTCTTCTTCGGTGACTCTCTCATCTCATGGTCCTCTAAGCGGCAGCCCACCGTCTCCCGCTCGAGTGCTGAGGCCGAGTACCGTGTCGTTGCCAACGTTGTTGCCGAGACATGTTGGTTACGACAACTACTTGGTGAACTTCGGGTCTCCATCCCGAAAGCTACGGTGGTTTTCTGTGATAATGTTTCGGCCACCTATCTCGCGGCGAATCCGGTGCAGCATAAGCGCACCAACCGCATTGAGCTTGATGTTCACTTCGTTCGCGAGAAGGTTCAGTTGGGTCAGCTTCGTGTTCTTCATGTACCAACCACCCAACAGTTTGCCGACATTATGACCAAGGGGCTTCCAACCGCTGCATTCCAGGAGTTCCGTTCCAGTCTTTGCATCGCCGATGCCGACGCTTCGACTGCGGGGGGGTGTTGAACGTGACATATTTGTATTGCTTCTCCTATCTTCTCTAGCCTTGTATAGTTGACTCGTAAAGATATGGTAAGGTTAGTTTCCTTGTCACGCAAGACATCCTGTGTATATATTGTGACCGACTCCCTGGAATATAATTGAGTTGCACCAAATATTCTCTCTACAGGAGGAAATCCATGCACCAGAATTAGACATTTTGAAAAGTGAAAGAAAATCATTTTATCTAAAATGCTCCTCCTCTAGCCGCTGCCGCGGCGTGCCAATTCCCATCCATGCTGCCGCGGCGTGCGCGACATGGACAGGACGCCAGCTATTGGCCGCGTAGTAAATGTACTTTAGAGCTGTTGGCCAGAGTTGAGCACTGTAGAGCTGGGGATGCATGCTACGTACCTTGGCGTCCTCGATAGAAACTGCACGATGGCATGCCACTGTGCTGTTCATTCATTCCTTCGCCTCCAACTATGGATGCCTCCTTAAATCCGTCTGTCCGAACCCATGTCCCCGCCCCCTGATTTATTTACTTGTCTCCCTCTCAACAGTTCAAAAGCGGGCCTTTTTCTCCCGTGGAGTGTGTATTGCACTCAGCTGCCACGCATATTTAATGGAGCTAATAGGAAATTAACGCTGGTGAAATGTTGAATATATGTAGACGATTGGAACCCATATAGTATTTTTTTTTTAGAAAAGAAGGATGACCCCCGGCCTCTGCATCTGGGAGATGCATACGGCCACTTTATTGATTATTCTCCAGGACCATACAAAGTATTACAAACAATATACCTGAATCCACCATCTTGGCAACATATGCCGCTACTCCTATTCATATGATGAAGGGATGCTAGCTGGGCCACTACCCAAACCACTCACCTAAGCCTAACATCAAAAGCCGGAAGCCCCAGCTGAGCCACATACCGGGTCTGGGGCACAATCCGGTCAGACGCACTCGTGTGTCGTCGCCGCCATCTTCCACAGTTCCGTCTTCAGATCATATTGAGGCTTCTACCTTGTCTGGCCACTCCGCCATCGACGTCACCATGACGCCAGACAGCTACCTCCTCCTGCGCGAGTCCATCTCCGCGCATCGGACGCCGAGCCTCCACAGCGCCATGCCGCCGATCTCCGCCGCCATCAATGTGTGAGATGAAGTACCGCTCCACCATCCCCCTAGCCATCACTTGCTCCAAAACGATGCCCCCAGGAGGGAAAGCGATAAAACGCCATCATCGTCCGATCCGGAAGACCAAGATCTAGGGTTTCCCCCGGAGCATCCCGAGCCTGATGACGCAGACTGCAATGACGATGCCTCGACAAGGGAACGACATCTAAGATGCCGTCATCGTCCACCATGACCATAGTCGGCGCGATTTTCATCGGCAGTTGCTCCACCAGACGTGCGCCACCGACGTCGCTGGTCCCTTCAACCGGAGTAAACTCCAAAACGATGCCCTAAAGAGGGACTACGACGCAAAATCACCGTCATCGCTCGATCCCAAGGAGATCTAGCTAGGGTTTCCCCCGGAGATGCCCGCGCTGTCAAGGACCAGACAAGGGTAGAATCCCGGCGGATCTGCTCAGCTGCCGACGAGTCGCATCCGCCACCGTGCCGACGGCAGACCAGCGATCAAGGCCCACGCTTGGGCATAGATCCGGCCGCGCCGCCGCGACCCAATCCGGTCACGCCGCCGCCGTCCCTGGCGACCGCGACGCACCAGATCGCGAGGCCTTCTGCCGCTGGGGAGCGAAGTTGCCAAGGCACCGCCACCACCCGCCGTGGCGTCCGGCCCGCCGCCACGCTCGGCCCGGGGGCGCCGGCCCGCACCAGCCCCACGCGAGCGAGAGGGCCCGAGTCCCCGCCGCCGCCGGCGACGACCAGGCTTCGCCTGGCCGCGCCCTTGGGCGGCGGCGAGGGAGGAGGAGGAGGAGTGGGGGAGGGCCGGCCGACGGGATCTGGGGGCCTCCCGGCCGCCCACGCGGGGGGCGACTCGGGAGGGGAGGGGAGGGTATAGTATCTAAAGAACTAATCCATGAAAATCAAGCCAACTTCTCAGTCCCTCTTAAAGGGTTCTGAGCTGGATAAGGCACATCATTTTCTTTGATATTCTTATTATCATATGGCGTTGTGCATAGGCAGTAGAATTAGATATGCATATATATTTTGCTCACTGGAATAAACTTTTCTGCCACATGGATTAAAAGCAGAGAAAGTACCACTCTGGTTGCTGGCTGCATGCAACTTAATCATATACTCCTGATTAAGTTCTAGGTTACAGCGAAATGACGGTCTTAGGTATGTACTAGGTTAAATTAATTATATAGTATATGTGTAGCAACAAATTGTTATAGCTTACGGCGAAATGCAGCAATGCGATTGAGAACCTCCATGCATGAGTTATACCGTCATTGAGCTAACCTTATTCGAGCTAACCCTGATGTGTTGCATTCATGCACTTGTTCATCTACTTTTCTATGTTGTGGGCGACTTTGGCTAGAAACTCACTCAATAGATTGGTTCCGTGTATGTTTGTAGCGTGAAAACCGGACTGACGCGACAGCCTTTTCTACTAGCCATGTACAGTCGTCAGAACTTAATTGTATTCAAGGCGCTGCTCAATGGCACTGCTGGGAAACTTTCTCCCTGACCAAAAGCTTGCACCTTGAACTGCTCGCATGAAAACTTGCCTAAAATGCGTCCGGCCTGTGACCATTGATTTGCGAGGGCAGGGAGAGCCGCTGCGTCGCGGGGGTGCCAGCCAGCCATTTCTCTGGTGCAGGCCGGTTCAGCAGTTCCTGCAAAAATGCATGTTTTAATGCGTATTCAACACGCCTGTGTAGTACTAGCATCTGTTCGTCCTTGTCTTTTTATGACAAGCTACTGAAAACGAACACAAGGGCCTGTTGGAGCTGAGGATGGCGCTAGCTGTCTCTTACAGCGGCGGTGGTGTCATTGCATAGACAATGCGACGATATGTTCTCGACAATGCCTTATAATCCAAGTGTTTTGTTTATATATGTCACCAATCCGCTAAACCAAATAGAGGAGTAAAAATTACCTACTTTGACCGGCAAACTGTATATGTGAGAAATCAGCAGCCTAGTCAGTCAACATTCTCTCTCTACCTTTATGCCGGTCCCACCTGTCAGTGAGTTAAATGAAGAAACGCGTAGGACAAACCATGTGCCCACCAACGAGCCAGCCAACTAAACCAACTGTTCGTTATGCTAAAGTGACTAGAGCTCGCGAAAAGTCACTTTGGAACCCGGGTGCATTGGAGCCCTATTTTTTAAACTGTGTCAAAATGCTATTTTGAAGTTTCAAAAAATTCTGAAAACAAATCAACATGTTTGAATGTATATTACACATGTGTAAATTTTGATGCAGAAATAAGTAACCATGTGAGTTACACAAAAATGATAAAATCGTGATTTTGGAAAGATGAACAGTGCATGCATTATTCACTATTTGGAAATCTGCATTTTGTCATTTTTGTATAGGTCGCATAGTTACTTATTTCATCATCAAACTTTACACATGTGTAATATACATCCATATGATCATGTAGAATTTTTTTTCAAAATTTTTTGAAACCTTAAATGTGATTTTCAAAGTATTTAAAATAAGGTCCTCCAATGCATCCGGTTTCCAAAAATCCACTCTCCTAGAGCTCGGCCCTATAATCAGAACACGCAACACGCATGCACACCCTCTAGCTCGCACACAATGCGCAAGCACGCACTCACTACTAGCCTAGCACACATGGCACCTCGGAGGCCGCCGGGTCGTGCTCCGGCAGCGACGCCACCATGGTGCACGACGCGCGTACACCCCGGCACCATCCACTCGCGCTAGCCATGCCAAGCGGCGGCTGCTTGCTGTGTGCGCGTTGTTTGTGCTTATGCTTATGCTTGTGTGTGTACGTGCATGTTGTGAATGCTGAGAAGTTGCACGAGCGCGCCAAGCGGCGACAGGCTGCATGCGAACCAGCTAACTTACGCTGAAGACCGGGAGATACATGGTCGCGGTGACCACGTGGAAGACATGGTGCGAGGGCTCGGTCCTCAGGGACGGCAGACGAAACGGGTGCGTGCTGCGCGTGGCTGATCTCTGGTTCGGTCCTAATATGTGCACTGTATTTTCTTTTATTTCTTTCATCTCACTGATAGTGGGATCCACATGAAGGTGGAGAGAAAACATTGGCTGACTAGGCTGCTTATTTGCCCCATAGAAAGTTTGACCGGTCAAAGTAGGCACAACACAAAGCTATACGGTCAATTGAGAGAATCAACAATGAAGACATGATGCAAATATCAATCCAAACGAGTGGAAGCATATATGAAAGTTGGATATGTACTAAAATGTCTAATTGTGATTCTCGTTTTATTGGTTTCGTTCTCGTAGCGAAGAATTCATAAATAATGTACTTCGATGTATCAAAATGTTGTTCAGTGAGATAAAGAAGCAATGAAATTTGTTTCAATGGCCAAAAATGAAATGCCGATGACAAGAGAAAAAATTTATCCATTATATTTAAAGAATCAGTTAGGTCCGGCTTTAATATAGTAGAGTCACTAAGATTTAGTCATCCGGATACTTCTCTATTTTTTAGCGGACCGGGTAGAGTTGCTCTTAGTAAAACATGTTTAGTGCAAATGCCTTATAATCTGGCTGATAGAGGAGTCAATGTAGTTGTCCACACGTGTTCTTTTTTTTTGGACCCACAAGTACAGATCACTCGATGGTGTGATTACATTGAGAGAGGATCAGCTGACTGAGGTCATCCGGAACAGTCGACGATTGGCAGTGCGGAGGCCTGGCGACCGACGAGCCTGTGCTCGCCGGGCCGACGGCCGCTGCAGAGAAACCCGTCGGACGGCAAATGCCAAGCATAAGGAGGGCACACGCTTTGTTGACAACTAGGGGTTGGGGCGCCACCTGGTGGCGCCACTTGGGAGGAAGTTCGGCAGTGCCTGGTAGGGGGCCGCACCTTTTCACTTGCCTTTTGTGGTCTAGGTAGCACATGTACTGGCAACTGTTGCTCAACTAATTGAAAGTAGATAAATTTCTTAGCTTTGGTACATCATGCGCATACACCCTTTTCACTCTTCTTTTATGATCTGGGTAGCACATGCCAGTGGATAGTAGTAAAATAACACTAATAGAAGCATGCTGCTGCTTCTTGAAAAAGAAAGATACAACACAAAAGTACAGTGCATGTACAAAATTGATCATGTAGGCTACCCTTGACTTAATTCTTATGAAAGAGAGCAAATAGCACATCAAAAGCAGATGCCTAAATGGCCCTGTCCATTCCGGGCAAGTCGAAAAGCTCGATTAGCACGGAGGTGGGCGTCGTCATGGCGGCGGCACCATTAGTTGTGTGGCGCTGGGTGGACGTCGAGGAGGATGGTGGCGTTGGCCCCGCTGGCCTCGGGCCACGGCTGCATCATAAAAAAGGTGGTGTTCGCAAGGAGAGGATCAAGGTACTGGCTGTGGATTCCTGGGTGAGCATCACCAGCAGACATGGAAGTGACGCTGGTTCTCATGTCCCAGTCTCTAGTGGTTAGGCCGGCGTGGTGGAGGATCCGAAGAGGACTCACTTGCAGATATGCATACTCCGGCCAATCATCTGGATATGCATTACTTACAGGTAGTGAGTTTGATAAATGTTCAGGATTTTGCAAGTTAGAACTTCAATTCAAGCTGAAATAGATAAATGCACTATAAAAAGAGAGGGGAAATTTCTGACCTTTTAGAGTCTTTTCCTCGGGCTGATATGTATGTGGAGTACCATGTGATCACCACTATCCAACAGCTTGGTGACTGAGAGAAGAGTTCCTGATAGGACCGAGATTGAGTTATTACAACGATAATGAGATGATGTGAAAGTGGCCACTGACAAGCTTTTGAAAAAATGAGTCAGCTAAGGATGGTACATATGCTACTACAGTAGTATAATAAATGATCTTCTTTGGCTATAGAACAGAAAACTGAGTGAAACAAGTCTTGATGGAATATAAGAAATCAATAAAAACAAGATCATACAATCATGTACACCAAAGCGCATTGATCTCCCTTGTTAAACACTGAATATATCATAGCAGAAAATAATATGAAGGGATATTAGATCCTTGCCATCTATACGCAGTTGAACTTTTACGCAACCTTCTGAACATGATGTAGTGGGCATTCCTGTAAACAGTGGTGGTGGAATTATGTCAAGCACACATGATGAGCTAGTAGGACACGCACACAAACATAAATTGTAATATATCTGCAAGAACAATATTGTGCACCTACACAAACAAAACACACTGCTTATTTCCGAAGAGAGATCACTACTTACTGTTGGAAAATGACTACAAAAAAACTAACAACCAAAAATTTATTTGGAATTTCTCAAGTAGCATGAAGTTTGAACACAAAATAATTTTTTACCCTAATCGAGTTAAGCAACCAAAATAAATTGTCTGCCAATACAAGTCAAATTTGCAAATTAGCCAAAAGAAAAGGCTCTGCTTGACAGATTAACATTGAACTCCAGTAGATGTTACTGCGTCAGCTATTAAAAAAGGTTCATAATCCATCATTTGTTCTGAACCAGAAGCAAGATTTATGACATATTAACATTAAAGTCCAGTAGATGATACTGCATCAGCTGTTAGAAAAGGTTCATAATCCATCATTTGTTCTGAACCACAAGCAAGACTTAGGATATGATGACAAGAATTGAGACAAGTTTATAAGTATAGCTGAAGAAAGAAGAGTAGTGCCAAGCTCACAAACCTATCAGCATGCGAATACCAATCCTTGGCATGTAAAATCGGTCAAGGAACTCGTGGATCTCGTCGAATCCTGGGGAAAGCTTCCCCGAGCTGAACTGATCAGTTTTCCACTGTTGCCCTCCCAAAGCCAGTCAGAACCATGTTATGCTGCATTTTGATCATCTTAATCATCTGCGTGAAAGCGAGCTGGTCGTCCCGATTCCTCACTTCTGAAAAATACCAGATATCGCAGAACGAGTCCAAGCACCAGTCCCTAACCTTTAAAATTGTGAAAAGACCAACCATCAGTTCAACAAAAGGATGATCAGTTTGGCAAGAATTTATAAATCCTGGTACGAGATTTCTTCAACAAATATTTACTCATCATTGCATTCAGATTTTTCTAGTTTTGACGTGACAAAATAAAGAAGTGTCCCTTAAAAAATTCATGGCCTCGAACTTGAATCACACTACATATTTGGCAATATAATTAACTATCACAACATGCAATAATTTTTTAGGTGTGGCTATGCAGCTAGTAATAGCTCTCTAACCGCAAACTTAATCCCGCTAAGTTTCTTAGATGCTAAGTGATCCTACATGGTTACAATAACCACTATTCACAACAGAATGGATTTCATGAAACCAGAAAAAGGAAAAGCAGTACACGCACCTTCACCATGTTCCATAAAACACTGCAACAAGATGGATGTCCTCTCACAATTTCGTGTACTGAGTGAAACTGACTTCACTGCCTTGTAATTTGCTGAATTGACACACATAGGACAAGCAAAAGTTTGTAAACAAGAAGTGCGTTCAAATCTGAGTTCTGCTAATTGAATATATTATCTCAGTTCAAACGAGTCCTAGTAGAAAGTGGGTAAAGTATATACTATGGCATCAACATCTTGCTACTGGATATTTCTCATGACAATAAATTCTGATGGTACCAAAACCCAATAGTAGACTGGGATTGAGGATCTTGATTTCAAATCCAAAATTAGGAAGCTAAATTCAAGTTACTGCCTTGTTTGGATATCATGCTATTTCAAATTGACGGGACCAAATAAAATCTGGAATTAATGCAGCACACCATATATTGGACAGCGACAGAAAATAACGCCAATGCAATCTCTAATGTTTAACAGCTTCAGCACTGGTTTCTCCCAGAAAATATCAACACAATTTGCAGTAGCACATGGATATGCCTATGGGAGAGGCGAAGAAGAAGCTTTGCTTTTCTTCCTTGCACCCCATAGACCATAATTGTCTTTGACAGGAACAGTAATGTAACCATAGACATGATTATACTGATGTTTCAATTATAACGTCCTCTTCGGAAAAAGATGTAACGGACAATGTAACATACTCACCATACATATGGAATACTATGAGAGGAAGGAACGAAACCCACACAACCAAATCATGCCCCCGGTAACACGTGCCAACAGTGAGGCGGAGTTGTGCGCCCTTGTATTGCTGGAGCACCTCAACGCCCTTCTACACAATCATTCTTATAGAGTTCGCGTTGGCCCTTTGCTAATAGCAAATTAATAGTAGTTGGCAGGCAAAGTTATTTGTTTTTTTTTTCTGTAGAAAGGCTGAAAACTTTGATTTAATCAACAAAATTCAAGCTTTAGGCCCCATTCAGAAGCTCTCCAGCTTCTTCAAATCCGCATCTCCGGCTCCGCGCTCCCGCTTCCAGCTTCTCGCGTGGAGCTGAGAGCATTCGGGACGTTGAGTCAACTCCTCCCATGGCCCGCCAGCAAGGAGGCACGTCAAGGGTGGCAGAAGGCACCGGGGGGTGGGGGGATCAGGGAGAGAGGCGGCGACATAGCTCGGACAGACTCAGGAAGGGCTTCTCTGGCATGCAACTTGCGAGGCTGGACGGAGCAGGTCCTATGGCCACCGGCTGCGACCAACAGAGGAAGTGGCGATGGCAGATTTGGGAGATGACTGATGGCCGGGCGGAAATGGACGAAGTCCTGCCATACGCAGCGGATATGCCCCAGGGGGTGCAGAGGCTGGCGGCTGGCTAGGGTTGCGACAGGAAAGGCGCGGCCGTCGATCTGTTCTGGGCTGTTCATTGCGAATCGGTTCGCTGTTGTGGCACTTTGGGAGGGCATTTGGGTTCTTCTGCTCCAGGTTTTCACGAAGCTGGGCTTCCGCAGCCCCTGGAAATTACAGAGCAGGAACAATTCCTCCACCCGCGCTTCTGGAGAACGAGGAGCCTGAGAGATTCCGCACAAGCCTTTATTGAGCAGCACGTAAAAAAATGACAACATGAAATGAATCAACATTTTCCATGCCATTCAGATCAAAATTACAAACAAACAAACTTCACCAACATTATAAATTATCTAGCTTTGTATATATCAGCACCTACAGAATTCACATGACACATTATCTAGCTAAATCATTGTATATGTTAGCTAGACCTCCTGTCAATTTGTTAAACAGCTTCGCTGTCACCCGCTAAGAACATTTTTTGTCCTCACTCATCCTCAGATCACAGGCTCAATTATTTGTGAAATCACCTTCAAGCTTGCTGCCTAAACTTCAAAATGCTTACGATTCATGTTCTATATTGGTGAAGTTAAATCTTCCAGACGGCCTTCAGAAGGTTTGACATATAAACTCATTAAGGAGGAATAGAACCTTAACAAAGGGATAATGAGCAAAATCACAAAGTATTAATGCAGTGCAAAACCAATAGGTGGTCACTTTGGATTGAAAAAAAAAACAAAAAAAATGATTTCTTCACACTTCTGTGCACATGCTTTCTCAGGTCTACAAAATGCAAGAAAGGTCTACAAAATGCAACACAAACAGACATTAACTATACTCGACTCACTTTAGTACATATACACTGAAAGGGCACAAACATAATGGGATGACTAACAGAGTGTCGCGGATAGACGGCACACACAATTGTACGCATGATAGAACAGGGTAGCATATTCTCTAGTAAACAAACAAATATCTAGGAAAGAACATCCAATAAGGCCCAATAAAATGCTTAAAAGAAGATGCAGCATACTACCTAATCAACAAGGAAACAACAAAAAATACAAATTTTGACAAGCTATATAGCAAAAGAAAATGTGAGACAAAGGGAGTATATAGCAATAGAAAATGATAACTAACCATGAACATCAGAAAATGGTAAGTATGAAGACATGTCGCACGGTTGAAAAATCTTACAATACCTACAGAGACATAAAATCGTTGAATAGTAGTAGAAGATGAGATGCCAATATCCTGATGGTAGATTGCATTTGAGATAGTCTAAATGGGTAAACAAATTGAGAAGCGATGTACCACCAGCTGGTTATTTCATATCTCTCGCATTTATCTCCTGTACGATAATTTTATGGAGCTCATTAATATGCATACATGGATGTACACTGAACAATATAAGCAAATCCACATTGTTTCAAGTGCCAAAATATTTAGTTCATAAATGCTTAAATGATCAAACATGTTTGGCATATATACCTTCTCCACTGCATGAATATATTGACAAATTAAGCTGCACTCCAGTTTCCATCAGGGCTCAAGTGATCACAAAAGTAGTTTGAGAACCATTCCAATGTTGCTCGAGAAGCATAACTGAAGTGCTAAACATGCGAAAATCTCTGGAGGTACAGTCAGACTGAATCCACAAAAATCAATGCTCTGGAAGAATTACAAAACATGCTGAATCTTTGGAGGTACAGACTGCGTTAATTCACAAAAATCAGTGCTGAAGAAGCATAACTGGACATCCCAAAATCTTTGGAGGTAAAGCCTGAATGAATCCAGAAAAATCAAGCTGGTGGATGGAGCCGTTAGCATACACCTAAGTTTTACCAATAAGGACTTGCGCCTAGAATAAAGACCAAGTTCACTGGCATATGATATACCAAAGCAGAAAATATCAAAGGAAACAAATAGATTGTTCTACTACCTGATAAATACTTGATATCTGAATCAGTAACATATTTACACTATCTCATACTAAGTGACTTTGGTTTTCTCAGGCCCGAAAAAAATAATTGCTGCTCAAATACCAATATCAACTACTCAAAAGTTTGTCAAACTTAAGATGGGGCAAAGTAATGTGGTATCAAAGGCCATTACGACATTCAAAAGAAAAGGATCACATTTAAAATTTTAGAAACCTACAGAAAATGTGATATTCAGAAGGGCGATACCTTTCACATGAACAAGGCTACCATGAATATTTAGGCAAGATTGACCAAATTAACTAAATTTGCAAACACTCTCATTCATTCAGCAGTAACCCATCACCTCTCCTGAAACTTAAAGATGCCAAGTTTGAGAAACCTGTAAATCACTGGAAGTGAAAGCCTGTGCCTGCATACATGCATAAGCCAAGGGAGAGTTGAGCGTACCAACATAAAGTGAGTTTAACTTATGTAACAACCAATTCCAAAACCTGCTCGGATGCAACAGTTGCAAGCTCATATTTAAACGCTAAACCCATCTAACACTAAGACATTTAAACAAGAGTACCTAAGTAAGCAGTGTGTCACTGACCTGACAAAACTCCAAGTCATGTTCTGGGATTTAGCCACCCTGATTACATGACAGCTTTTGCATGTTCAAGCAATCACTAAGAAAATTTAAGCCACTATAAGCAAATTTGGAGCAAAAATGTCAACGGATAATCAGGACTGCCTTTGTGAAGGCACCACTTTCATGTGTATCCTTGATCTGACAACATTCGTAGTTCCTTGGCTATCACACCATCCTGTCTGCAATGTGAACAATGCCATCCAAACACGCAGACATCAGAGGATCATCCAATACTCTCTTATCATTTGCAGCAGCATCGTATGCTTATTTTGTCAAAAGGTAAAAAGGATTGTGGAGGACTATATGCTAGTATTTTCTAGTAGGTAATACACTGAAACAACACAAATAGGCAAGCCTGACATGGCAAGAACAATTTTCAAAGATGCATCATCAAACCCTTTGTACAAACTTTCAAAGATTAAACCCCTACACATGAAAGAAAGAGAATTGAAATGTAAACTTAGTGCGAGGAGGCTACCGACAGGATTGTGGAGAATTGAAATGGGGCGTGCGGGGGGGGGGGGGGGGGGGGGGGGGGGGGGGAGGGGGGCGCGTTGCTTTGTGCCACCGACAGGCGTGCCAGGGGAGGACAAGCGCGCGCGTCCCATCCGTCCACGCGCTGTCCGTTTCACCCCAAAAACGGCGCAAACTTTGGCCGGGATGGGTCTAAAGCGAACAGAAAACGGACAAATGTCCGTTTGTGACCACGCGCTAGGCCGTCTGGTTCGTCCGTTTTACCCCAAACGGACGCATCCGGACAGAATGGGGTCCCGCGCTGGAGTTGGCCTAACAGAAAATCTGAGGTTCTAGCTTTGGCGCCACGGTGTTGTTATCCCTGCTGACGGCATTTATAAAATTTGGACAGTTAACCTAGTCCAATAAACATCGCTGTTGCTTCTGCCTCCTTCCACTGATTGACATACACCGACGTGCAGAAAAGAAAGACCTCGCCGCGAGTATTTCTGTTATTGTCACTAGTAGGAAAAGGGGCTTTTACCCCTTTAGTCCCGGTTGTTGAACCGGGACTAAAGGGTCGTTACTAATGCCCTAGCCCTTTAGTCCCGGTTCTTACACGAACCGGGACTAAAGGTCGTCCACGTGGCCGGTGCGGGGAGCCCAGGCAGGAGGGCCTTTGGTCCCGGTTGGTGCCACCAACCGGGACCAATAGGCATCCACGCGTCAGCACCTGGCAGGAGCTGAGGTTTTTGTTTTTTTGTTGAAAGGGGGTGGTTTAGGGGTTTTGGGGGGTTAATTTAGGTGTTTCATATATTATGTTAGCTAGCTAATTAATAGAGAGAAGTGTCCTCTCTTATCTCCGTGCTTGGTCGACGCTACGTACTATATACGTATGGAGAGGAGTAGACACACTAGCTAGTAATCAAATGAAGGAAACAGAAAATCGTCATGAACATATGCATACAGAGAGAAGTGATATCGACCACCTCTCCTTCTCCGAGATATTGGTCGAACAACAAGTTCTCGTATATCTATCCGACACTACCAACTACATATATACAATAATTATCTCTTATAATACAATCTCCTAATTATATTGTAGGAACACAGGGTCCACATAGTATTCTCCGTTTTCAGCGATCACGTGGTCAAGTAAGAATGCCGCCAATTCCTCTTGAATTCCTCGCATACCATCTTCTGCTAGGAGTTCATCCCGCTTCCGAAAAATCTAATTTGAAGAAGGGGGTCAATACATATATATATGAATAAATGAAACTCAACACAAATGATGGTAATAAAATAAAATTGTGAATATTATTGCTTACGCACTTCATATTGTTCTTCAGTGTAGCCCCGCTCACAGGTATGGTAGCGGATGGACTCGCAAACTTAGTATCCACAGTAATTATTCCCGGGTTGCTGCCACAACCACTTTACAAGAAATAGAGATCTATCAAACTGATAAGCAAGCATGCTAAATGGTATTGATCAAACTAGCGCTTGAATCACTAGGAGATGCGCGGAACATGCTACTATAGTACTTACTTTCGGGTGTCTAAATTGCAGCTGGTTTGGCAGTCCCGGGGCTTTTGAGGTGAATTTTCTCCAAACCCTGCCAGACAAAGAAAACAATTACTTGATATCAGGAAATGAACAAAGTTGCTGATATGATGGATAATGATCGATTTAACTTACTTCTGGAGCATTTGAGTCATGTTCGCATAGTCCTGGGGATCTTTTCGTCTCGAGTCTAAGACGGTTACTACTCCCGGCTCAAGCTTAATCTCTAGAAGAATATAGTGGAAGCTGCGCATGCATGCATAAGTCATCAATTACATTACCATAACCTGGACTAATAAGGGAAACCGAATATGCAGAAGACAGTAACACTCACTTGAAGTTGTAAGGAAAGAGTATTATATCTTTGTTTTGATTTAATACCAACGATTGTAGCAAGTTGGCCTCGGCTTCTTTGGGATGTTTTTCAACCGTATATGCATCTATGAGATTTGTGTTAATGAACCCAATATCACCGATTTGTCTTTTCTTCAATTCGGCGATCTTCAATCTGCATAATATAGTGAGGATAAGTATAAATACATGCAATGAAAGAGCTGACCTATATAGAGAGACTTAATGACAGAAGTAGTACTACTTACAGACAGTAGCAAGTGATCGTTGTTTTATCGAGGGACTTTTGATTGTAAAACTGGAAGAAATCCTCAAATGGAACATTCAGCAGTTCAATTCCAACGAGGTCATGCTCCGGTTAACTCTCAGCGTCAAAGTACTCATCCCATCAGACTCTCTGCAGGTTTTCATGTACCAATCATGTAGTCTTCGCATCATCGTGCTTAGAGATCTGACATCTTTGACGAGAGGCTTCCCGTAATGGTATTTGTGTTCGTCCACCTCCATGATTTCATAATGTACATCGTCGGGCAGGTAATCTCCAAGATTGCTATAACCGGGCACCATACCCGGATCATTAGCGACGATGTCTTTTGACACCTTGAGCGGGGGGCACGATTGGTTCGCTTGTTCGCCGAGCTGGGTAATTTTTTTCCCAGCTCGTCGTTCTTTCATCCTTTTATCACTGACTGTACTTCCCGACCGCTCCGCTTCGGCATATGCCTTTCCAAGAACGCGCTCATAGTTGCCTCTCGGCGGAGACTTTGGTGGTTTTGTCAGGGCAGCCAGAGTGCGTTTTGCTTTCACCGGATCTACCTTCTCTTTCGGAGGTGGATGTTTCTTTGCTTTCACCCCTTCAAAGAAGTTCTTCACTTCGGCTCGCACGATCTCCGCGTTCTCCTCCTCGGTCCTCTCATATGGTAACTTCTCTGGAGTCTTCAGAGAAGGACCGAATCTGTATTGCCTGCCGCCTCTGGCAGCTGTACTGCTAGACGCCGGCAGAGCAGACGGAGCGGCTGCGGCTGTCTTCTTTCCTTGCTTACGAGGCGAAGGAGAAGGACTACGACGCGCCGGAGCAGCCGTAGCGGCGGCAGGTCTCTTCCGCCCTTGCTGACGAGGCGGAGAAGGAGGAGGCTGGCTGCTCTGGCGCGCTGGCGCTGGCGGAGAAGGAGGCGGAGTGCCGTCACGCGCCGGAGAAGGAGGCTGAGTGCCCTGATCACTCGCCGGAGGAGGAGGCGGAGGAGGAGGCGGAGTGCCCTTACTCGCCGGAGCCGTCCAGTTCGGAAGCTTGATGAGCTCCTTCCGCCATAGGCATGGAGTCTTCGGAGCTAAACCCAGCCGAGTCTCCCCTTCACCGGTAGGGTGGTCAAGCTGGAGGTCCTCAAATCCCTCCGTTATTTCATCCACCATCACCCTAGCATATCCTTCTGGAATCGGCCGGCAGTGGTAGGTTGCGCCGGGTTCAGTAGGTAAAACAGAGCCAACAGCCGCCTTGACTTTCAAGTTCTGCCATTCCGCCATAAGGTGGCAATGTTGAGACTCCGTGATAGCATCCACGGGGTAGCTAGGAGTAGCCGCATGCTCCAGCTGAGGCAGCTCGGTGGAAGCCACGCTGCTTCTACGCTGAGATGGCGGTGTAGCTTCGGGGGCAGTTTCGGCATCTCGATTGCCGTCTCGTTCCTCTAGCACTTGAATCCTTTCGTGCAGACGCTGAATTTGGATCTGCTCCACTTTTTTCCTCCTCTCCTGGGTTTTGTAACCGCCCGCGTCCGGAAAACCAGCCTTCCACAGAACGGAGCCTGGCGTGCCTCGTGTCCGTCCAGGGTGCTCAGGATTCCCGAGGGCCATTGTGAGCTCGTCGTTCTCTCTGTCTGGAACGAACGTCCCTTGCTGCGCTGCATCGATATAGTGCTTAAGCTTCTTGACGGGTATTGCAAGTTGCTCGTCCGTCCAACGACACCTCCCTGATACAGGGTCCAAGGTTCCGCCAGCCCCGAAGAACCAAGTCCGGCAACGGTCTGGCCAGTTCATTGTCTCTGGTTCGATCCCTTTATCAAGCAGATCCCTCTCAGACTTGGCCCACTTAGGCCGGACTTTGAGGTAGCCACCTGACCCCATGCGATGGTGAAGCTTCTTCTTCGCAGCATTCTTCTTGTTTGTCGCTGACATCTTCTTACTCTTTTCCGATGTCTTGTGGGCCACAAATGCGGGCCAGTGATCTCTGATCTTCTCATACCGGCCGATGAATTCTGGTGTCTCTTCTTTGTCAACAAACGTTTTCAGCTCATTCTTCCACCTCCTGAATAGGTCTGCCATCTTCTTAAGATCATGAGACTTGATTAATTGCTCTATAACTGGCTTCTCCGGATCCTCCTCTGGCGGTAGGGTGAAATTTGCCTTCAGCTCAGTCCAAAGATCATCTTTCTGCATATCATTGACATAAGACACCTCAGGGTCTTCCTTCTTAGGCTTATACCATTGGTGGATGCTGATCGGGATCTTGTCCCTAACTAGAACCCCGCACTGAGCAGCAAAAGCATCCTTTGTCCGGAGGGGTTCAATCGGTTGGCCGTCGCGCGCGATTGCTGTGATCTCAGACCTTTCATCCGAGCGCAACTTTCTCTTCGGGCCTCGTCTCTTTACCGCAGTTGTGCTCGATCCGGAGGGCTAGAAAAAAGAAGAAAGACGAGTGTTAATTAATATGTGTACATACCAAAACAATGAATGCATCAATTAGCTAGTCAGCATAGGCTTAACTAATATATTTACCTGGCCGGACTCTGTTCGGTCACCGGAGCCGTCACCATGGGCTCCTTCTTGCACCAGCATTGGGTCACCGGAGCCATCATAATCATGTCTTTCCTCCTCCACTCTTCGATCACCGCAGCCTGCTTCTTCACCCTGTTCTTCCAGACCATCATTGTCGTTAAGATACGACAAGATATCACCTCCGGCTAAGATTATGTCCCCCAACACATCTTTTGCTTGCTCATCTCGTCCGTGCTCCATTGTTTCTGCAAATAATACAACATGGCAATTATTACACAAACATGACAGCAGGTAGATATATTAGTGCAAACGTAGACCTAGCTTATTCCGGGTTTGGGGTGGCCTAGGCAACGCTTCAAGGGTAGGGGCGCGGCGGGAGGGGGTAGGAGACCGACATCGTTTTTTTTCTAGGGTTTGGGTGTCCTCGAGAGTTTTGGTCGAGCGAGAGGGCCGGGGGGTGCTCCCGTGGTATAAGTTATCACGGTCGAGAGGGGGTATACATATCGACTGTCCATCATGTCGAAGTTATCTGGGAGGGAGTTATATATATCGACAACGACGACATACATACACGGGGAAATAATGTTATCGGGGAGGGGGTATATATCGACCCCCCCCCCACGTGTTGAAGTTATCGGGAGGGGGTTTTATATCGACAGCGACGACATACATACATGGGAAAATAATGTTATCGAGGAGGGGGTATATCGACCCCCCCTCGTGTTGAAGTTATATCCCCCCTCGTGTTGAAGTTATCGGGAGGGGGTAATATCGACAACGACAACATACATACACGGGAAAATAATGTTATCGGGGAGGGGGTATATCGACCCCCCCCCCCACGTGTTGAAGTTATCAGGAGGGGGTTATATCGACAACGACGACATATATACACGGGAAAATAATGTTATCGGGGAGGGGGTATATCGACCCCCCCTCATGTTGAAGTTATCCCCCCTCGTGTGTTGAAGTTATCGGGAGGGGTATATATATATCGACAACGACAGACCCGATAAAACATAACAAAACGAAGAAGAAATAAAAAGAGGAGAGAAGAAGAAAGGAATAGAGGAGAGGATTGAAGAAAAAATAAGAAGAAGAAAAACAGGAGAAGAAGAAAGGAATAGAGGAGAAGAAGAAAAAATAGAATAAGAAGAGGAAAAAAGAAGAAAAAGAAGAGGAGAAGAAGAAAGGAATAGAGGAGAAGAAGAAAAAATAGAATATTTTCTATTTTTTCTTCTTCTCCTCTTCTTTTTCTTCTTTTTTCCTCTTCTTATTTATTTCTCCTCTTCTTCCTCTCCTCTTCTTCTTTCTTTCCTCTTCTTATTTTCTTCTTTCCTATCCTTCTTTTTCTTCTTCTTCCCTTCCTAGCTAGATATATAAAACTTTTCTAAAATAGTAACTTTTGCATATATAGAACTTTTCCATGTGGATCATCATTTCTCATATATATCGAATATATATCCATTGTCATATATAAAAACTTCCTATATATGAACAAAAAACTTTCTATGAACAAAAAAACATTTTTGACATATATATTCATACATTTTGAACATCTACATACATACAAATTTTTTTTTGTTCACATATACATTATAGCCACATACACATATACATCACATATGAACAAAAAAATTAAACTAATAAAAATAAAAAAACAGAGCCGGGGCGGCGGCTCTCACAGCGGGGGCGGCTAGGACGATGGCGACGGCGGGGGCGGCGAGGGCGCCGGCGCGCGGGGGCGGGACAGGGCGGGGGCGGCGAGGGCGCCGGCGAGCACGCGCGGGCCGGGCAGGGGGGCTCGGGGCGCCGAGGCGGCGCGCACGAGCAGGGGAGCACGAGGCGGGGCGGCGCGTGGGGGCAGGGCGACGACGACGAGCACCGGGCGGCGACCCGTCGAGGCAAGGGCGCGGGGCGACGGCGACGAGGAGCGGGCGGCGACGGCGAGCACGGGCAGCCTGGCGGCGTCGGGGGCAACTGGCGAGGTATCTCGAAAATTTCCTAAGTGTGGACTTATATAGCAAAGCCTTTAGTCCCGGTTCGTGGCACCAACCGGGACTAAAGGTGGGCATTAGTCTCGGTTGGTGCCACCAACCGGGACCAAAGGTCCCTTTTCAGCAGCCCAAAGGGCGGGAAGCGGCGGCCTTTGGTCCCGGTTGGTTGCACCAACCGGGACTAAAGGGGGGCATTGGTCCCGGTTGGTGCCACCAACCGGGACCAAAGGCCTTGCGCTGCCCGCGGCCAAAAGTTTAGTCCCACCTCGCTAGTTGAGAGGGGCTCGGAGTGGTTTATAAGCCCCACTGCGGCTGCCCTCTCGAGCTCCTCTCAAATGCAGGCTTACGGGCCTAATGTCACACTGTGCTGTCTGTTGGCCTATTGGGCCTTCTGCGGGCCTGAATCCTGGCCCAGGTTGGGTTTCTAGTCGTATTCAGGCCGTGGTGGCCCAATAGGGGCAGTTTTTTTAAAAAAAATCCAGTTTTTTGGCTCTGTTTTTTGCATTATTTATTTTCTTTTGTTTTTTGCTTTATTTTTTAATTCTTTTTGCTTTTAGGTCAGCAAAATTATAAACTGTCTGTTAGTGCCATTAGTTTTAGAAAACATATAAACTTTCTATTAGTGCCATTAGTTCTTTATGAAAATTCTTTTTGCTGTATTTAGTTTTTTTTGTTTTCTTTTTTGCTATATTTATTTTGTTTTGTTTCTACTTACAACAAAAAACTTATTTATTTTATTTTATTTTGTTTCTATTACTTATTTATTTTACTTTATGATAATTCTTTCTGCTATTAAAGTTTCTATCAAAAAAGTTCTTTATGAAAATTCTTTTTGCTTTTAATGATTAAAAATAAAAAAGAGGCGCAATGCGCGTTGATTTGCTTCAAGCCTTTCGGAATAGTGTAGACTGCACGGCACATAGCTCGATGCAGTCTACCTTATTCCTCAAGGCTTGAAGCTAAGCAACGTGAGCATTGCGCCTCTTCTTCATCGTTTCATCCACATAGCATGTGCAAGAAAGTTGAGAGGGTTACGGCAAAAACTAGATGCACTTTTTGTACAAAACGGACAATGGTATCATACTCGTCTATTACAAAGTTGGCATGGTATCATCATAATAGTTGCGGGAGAAAGTCTTCACTTTTTCTTCGCTTGTGTCATTTGCTTATTGCGCCGTAACCATGGATAATCTTCATCGTTTATCAGGATGCTTGGGTCAGCCTTGACTTTGAAAGGAGGAATTTCATGAAACTTTTCATAATCTTCAGACATGTCTGTCTTGCCCTCCACTCCCATAATGTCCCTTTTTCCTGAAAGAACTATGTGCCGCTTTGGCTCACCGTATGATGTATTCGCTTCCTTATCTTTTCTTTTCCTCGGTCTGGTAGACATGTCCTTCACATAGATAACCTGTGCCACATCATTGGCTAGGACGAACGGTTCGTCAGTGTACCCAAGATTGTTCAGATCCACTGTTGTCATTCCGTACTGTGGGTCTACCTGTACCCCGCCTCCTGACAGATTGACCCATTTGCACTTAAACAAAGGGACCTTAAAATCATGTCCGTAGTCAAGTTCCCATATGTCCATTATGTAACCATAATATGTGTCCTTTCCCCTCTCGGTTGCTGCATCAAAGCGGACACCGCTGTTTTGGTTGGTGCTCTTTTGATCTTGGGCGATCGTGTAAAATGTATTCCCATTTATCTCGTATCCTTTGTAAGTCCATACAGTCGAAGATGGTCCCCTGGACAACGAGTACAACTCATCACAAACAGTGGTGTCACCTCTGAGACGTGTTTCCAACCAACTGCTGAAAGTCCTGATGTGTTCACATGTAATCCAGTCGTCACACTGCTCCGGGTGTTTGGAGCGCAGACTGTTCTTGTGTTCACCGACATACGGGGTCACCAAGGTAGAGTTCTGTAGAACTGTGTAGTGTGCTTCAGACCAAGATTATCCGTCCCTGCATATTATTGAGTCCCCCCCTCCAAGCGTGTCTTTTCCAGTCAGTCTCCCCTCATACCGCGATTTAGGGAGACCTATCTTCTTAAGGCCAGGAATGAAGTCAACACAAAACCCGATGACATCCTCTGTTTGATGGCCCATGGAGATGCTTCCTTCTGGCCTAGCGCGGTTACAGACATATTTCTTTAGGACTCCCATGAACCTCTCAAAGGGGAACATATTGTGTAGAAATACGGGCCCCAGAATGACAATCTCGTCGACTAGATGAACTAGGACGTGCGTCATGATATTGAAGAAGGATGGTGGGAACACCAGCTCGAAACTGACAAGACATTGCGCCACATCACTCCTTAGCCTTGGTATGATTTCTGGATCGATCACCTTCTGAGAGATTGCATTGAGGAATGCACATAGCTTCATAATGGACGTTTTCCGGTAGAAGCCCCCTCAATGCAACCGGAAGCAGTTGCGTCATAATCACGTGGCAGTCATGAGACTTTAGGTTCTGGAACTTTTTCTCTGGCATATTTATTATTCCCTTTATATTCGACGAGAAGCCAGTCGGGACCTTCATACTGAGCAGGCATTCAAAGAAGATTTCTTTCTCTTCTTTCGTAAGAGCGTAGCTGGCAGGACCTTCATACTGCTTCGGAAGCATGCCGTCTTTTTCGTGCAAACGTTGCAGGTCCTCCCGTGCCTCAGGTGTATCTTTTGTCTTCCCATACACGCCCAAGAAGCCTAGCAGGTTCACGCAAAGGTTCTTCGTCACGTGCATCACGTCGATTGAAGAGCGGACCTCTAGCTCTTTCCAGTAGGGTAGGTCCCAAAATATAGATTTCTTCTTCCACATGGGTGCATGTCCCTCAGCGTCATTCGGAACAGCTAGTCCGCCGGGACCCTTTCCAAAGATTACGTGTAAATCATTGACCATAGCAAGTACGTGATCACCGGTACGCATGGCGGGCTTCTTCCAGTGATCTGCCTCGCCTTTGAAATGCTTGCCTTTCTTTCGACATTGATGGTTGGTCGGAAGAAATCGACGATGGCCCAGGTACACATTCTTCCTGCTTTTGTCCAGGTATATACTTTCAGTGTCATCTAAACAGTGCGTGCATGCGTGGTATCCCTTGTTTGTCTGTCCTGAAAGGTTACTGAGAGCGGGCCAATCGTTGATGGTTACAAACAGCAACGCGTGCAGGTTAAATTCCTCCTGTTTGTGCTCATCCCACGTACGTACACCGTTTCCATTCCACAGCTATAAAAGTTCTTCAACTAATGGCCTTAGGTACACATCAATGTCGTTGCCGGGTTGCTTAGGGCCTTGGATGAGAACTGGCATCATAATGAACTTCCGCTTCATGCACATCCAAGGAGGAAGGTTATACATACATAGAGTCACGGGCCAGGTGCTGTGATTGCTGCTCTGCTCCCCGAAAGGATTAATGCCATCCGCGCTTAAACCAAACCATACGTTCCTTGGGTCAGCTGCAAACTCAGCCCAGTACTTTCTCTCGATTTTTCTCCACTGCGACCCGTCAGCGGGTGCTCTCAACTTCCCGTCTTTCTTACGGTCCTCACTGTGCCATCGCATCAACTTGGCATACTCTTCGTTTCTGAACAGACGTTTCAACCGTGGTATTATAGGAGCATACCACATCACCTTCGCAGGAACCCTCTTCCTGGGGGCTCGCCGTCAACATCACCAGGGTCATCTCGTCTGATCTTATACCGCAATGCACCGCATACTGGGCATGCGTTCAGATCCTTGTACGCACCGCGGTAGAGGATGCAGTCATTAGGGCATGCATGTATCTTCTGCACCTCCAATGCTAGAGGGCATACGACCTTCTTTGATGCGTATGTACTGTCGGGCAATTCGTTATCCTTTGGAAGCTTCTTCTTCAATATTTTCAATAGCTTCTCAAATCCTTTGTCAGGCACAACATTCTCTGCCTTCCACTGCAGCAATTCCAGTACGGTACCGAGCTTTGTGTTGCCATCTTCACAATTGGGGTACAACCCTTTTTTGTGATCCTCTAACATGCGATCGAACTTCAGCTTCTCATTTTGACTTTCGCATTGCGTCCTTGCATCGACTATGACCCGGCGGTGATCATCATCATCGGGCACTGGTTCCTCTTGATCTTCAGCAGCTTCCCCCCTTGCAGCATCATTGGGCACATCGTCCGGTTCCTCTTGATCTTCAGCAGCTTCCCCCGTTGCAGCATCACCGTATTCAGGGGGCACATAGTTGTCATCGTCCTCTTCTTCTTCGCCGTCTTCCATCATAACCCCCATTTCTCCGTGCCTCGTCCAAACATTATAGTGTGGCATGAAACCCTTGTAAAGCAGGTGGGCGTGAAGGATTTTCCGGTCAGAGTAAGACTTCGTATTCCCACATATAGGGCATGGACAACACATAAAACCATTCTGCTTGTTTGCCTCAGCCACTTCGAGAAAATCATGCACGCCCTTAATGTACTCGGAGGTGTGTCTGTCACCGTACATCCATTGCCGGTTCACCTGCATGCATTATATATAATTAAGTGTGTCAAAAACCATTACAGAACATCATGAATAGATAATTAAGTGACCAAATTAATAGAAGTTCATCATCACATTAGAACCAAAGTACATACATAGTTCTCATCTAACAACATATATATAGCTCTCCAGAGCATCTAATTAATTAAACCATACATTGAAACTATGTAAAACATTTTAATGCGAAAACAAATGCGATCATAATCGCAACCAAGGTAACAATTGATCCAACGGCATAATGATACCAAGCCTCGGTATGAATGGCATATTTTCTAATCTTTCTAATCTTCAAGCGCATTGCATCCATCTTGATCTTGTGATCATCGACGACATCCGCAACATGCAACTCCAATATCATCTTCTCCTCCTCAATTTTTTTTATTTTTTTCTTCAAGTAATTGTTTTCTTCTTCAACTAAATTTAACATCTCGACAATAGGGTCGGTTAGAATTTCCGGTTCAACCACCTCCTAGATAAATAAAATCTATGTCACGCTAGTCGATATATTTGTCATAAACAATAAATAAATCAAATAGTTATAAAAAGATAATATATACCACATCCGAATCATAGACAGGACGAGGGCCGACGGGGGCGGATACCAAAACCATCGCATTATGTAATAAGAAGGAATAAAATAGTAAGAAAATTAGACAAGTATCTATCTGAAGTAAGAATTTTTTTTCTTTCAAAAAAAAGATAAGAACAAGAGGCTCACCACGGTGGTGCCGGCGACGAGATCGGCGCAGGCGGTCGACGGCGGTGAAGACGGGAATGGGACGTGACGGGCCGCTAAACCTAGACAAATCTCGAGGAAAATGGAGCTTTGAGGTCGAGCTTCGAGAGGACAAAGCTTAACTAGTGTGGCTCGGGCATTTCATCGAACACCTCATGTGCATAGAAGGTGAGCTAGAGCACCACAAAGCCCTCCCCTCGCCGGCCAGAGAAAAACAGAGCACTGGAGTGCTCTGCTCGCGGGCGAGGGGTATATATAGGCACCTCATTGGTCCCGGTTCGTGGCATGAACCGGTACTAAATCCGGGCCTTCTGTCCCGGTTCATGCCAAGAACCGGGACCAATGGTTGTGGGCCAGGAGCGAGGACCATTACTCCCGGTTCGTGGCTCGAACCGGGACAAATGGTTCCATACGAACCGGGACCAATGCCCACGAGGCCCCGGCCGGCCCCCTGGGCTCACGAACCGGGACCTATGTGAAAACTGCCCTGTGACCTAGGCCCTGTTTTCTACTAGTGTGTTTAAGGGGTCAATGCGAGCTTTGTGGCGTGCCCGCTTTTCCGGCCGGTCATGTGATCGATACGGGCAAGCAGTTCTGTAACCTAGACTCTAGACTGGCTGTCGTGATGGCATGCAGCGGATTTTACGTCCATCTCTG
This sequence comes from Aegilops tauschii subsp. strangulata, assembly GCF_002575655.3. Lineage (NCBI taxonomy): Eukaryota > Viridiplantae > Streptophyta > Magnoliopsida > Poales > Poaceae > Aegilops > Aegilops tauschii. The sequence goes on from NC_053039.3 coordinate 10,742,830, forward strand.
CTTCCTTCACGGGATATATAGTCAAGTCAAACAAACAGCCGTATCCGTATGGCTGCTCGGTGACAACGATGCTGGTGGTGGACCTCAGTACACCATCACCAACACAATATGCCGCAGGTGGCGTCTCGTGTTGATTCGGTCGGTCCTGCTGCTCCCGCTCCACCGTTAATAAACTACAGCAAAAACAATCATGTAGTACTAGTACATCATCCTCTATAACACTACACTAAGGGCCTGTTCGTATTCACTCCACTCCGTCAGATCCTTAGCTCCACTCCCAGCTCCTAGGTTGCTAGCTCCACAGGGCAAACGAGGAGCAGACAACTTGTTCGGCAACTCACTCCACTCTGCACTCTGGATTACAGGCTCCCCACAACACATCAAGCTGGTTTGATACTGGTCAGTACGTGGATCACTTGTTGTGCCAATGATGCAACACAGTGCAGAAAAAATGCACAAATATGCTGAGTTTACTGAAAATAATGCTGAAGTTTCGCATATAATTTCTTTGTGCAAAAATTCACTTTATCGCACAAGAACGCTTCAGCATGAGTTTGCTGAAATTACATGATTTTAGCAACATAGACAAATAGGGTTTTTCATAAGATAAACACAAACAATGGCAGCATAAACACATGTACTTTGTAGACATCACTCTAGTCCAGTGGAGGTCCTGCAGAAACAATTTTCAACACATGAAAACCTTTATGCATTGCTGGTGATTGCTTGAATAGAACCAAAAACATATATACTCTGCTTCGGATGGTTTCACCTACAAAATTACGAAATTTGTTAATAGGTACAGATACATATCAATTGTGAAAGAAGAAAATCATGTTATGATTGAACTAGCTAAGAATCTTCTGGATTCTAGACTTATGCATCTTGCTACAAGGAAATAAATGACAAGTAATATTGTGACTAATATTTCAGCTACTGACAAAGACAGTGAACAGTTTCGACATGTTTGGAGACAACATTCACTTGTTTAACTTTACGACCAGTCATCTATGAGAAAGCATGAATTTATCAAGCAAGGTAAAAACTAAAGAATTGTAGCAAATAAAAACACATGAATGCGGTAGAAACTAGTATACTCACATTTATAGCAGAACTGGAAGTCACCAACCAAGAGCAATATCAGTTGCTAGTCTATTACGGAACCGGTCCATGTCTTTATCACTAGCCTCCGAGGTTGACGCATCCGATGCATTCCGAGGGATGGCATACCGTTGATACCTTGAAGGGATAGTTGGGACATAGTTGGGATCTCTGTCGACTCGAAGAAAGTGAAGATCCCCCTTATCATGATATCGAACGTAGTTGTGGAGGGCCATAGTTGCAGCCACTATCATCTTTGAGTTTCAACTGAATAATTGGGCATCTTTAGTAGAATCTGCCACTTCATTTTCCACACACCAAACGCTCTCTCGATCACATTACGCTTGGATGAGTGTATCTTGTCAAATTTCTCCTTAGGTGTTCTTGGCGCCACACCTCGTTGAAAATCAGGCACGTGGTACCTTTCCCCCTTGTAAGGTGCGAGATATCCAGGTCTATTAGGATAGCCCGCGTCCACAAGATAGTACTTACCTACAAACAACAAGCAGATTGCATGTAAGGCCTATGATTTGTTTACAGAATTTAAATAAAAGAAATTATTATAGGAACTACTAACCATTTGGAGGATGAGGGAAGGTATCTTTGTCAGCTTCAATTGCATGATACAAGACACTGGTATCATGCATAGAGCCGGGTTGACCAACTGAAGTGTACATGAAATGCATGTCAAAATCACATATTGCCAGAACATTCTGTGTTGTTGATCCTGACCTTCCAATGTATCTAACTTGGTCACCAGCAGGAATGGTAGCTCTGACGTGAGTACCATCTAGTGCGCCGATGCAGTCCTTAAGATGTGGATAAGCCCTTCTATCCTTTTGAATCCTTGGGTGCACACTACTAAAGTTTGGGTCCTTAGGTTTCAGGTAATCTGCTGCCATCTTAATCACACAGAGTAAAACCTCATGAAACTTCCGGTGGACTGTATCTCCTGAGTGCTTGAAACGATTTTGTGTTCTCCTATTAGACTCGCAACCCCCTAAAGTCCATAAGAACATTGCAAGCGCCTCATAACTGCTCACGAAACAGGTTGATTTGAAGCCATACCTTTTGACCAACAAGTCATGCAATTGAAAGAAGAGGCGTGCGTTCATCCTCAACATGGTATATGTTTCTCCAGGTGTTGACACTGTCTCTTGCAGCCATCCGAACCCACTGAGAATAGAATTCCTTGGGTCTGCCTTGATGATGCACCGGCATAGATGTTGGACATTGATTGGACATGGTGGCATACCCTCTTCTTCCTTTCTTCATAACTATCACTATCATTGTCACTATCCGATGACATCTGAACATACACAAGTAACAACAATTAGTACTTAATTATCAACCAGATTAGTCATAGAAGAAAGATAAGTAAGAATCATATGTAACATTAAAGACAAGTCATATGTAACAACATTTATCATGTAACCATCAGCAAGATGAGTCATAGCAGTAATATAAGTAAGATTACAAGAAATATTACCCAGATTGAAGACATACGGCTGAAACAAGGTAAATGAAGACAAACAACTGAAAAAGGGAAGAATGGGACTAACATAGTAATGTTACAACCCAAATAGTCTTACAAGTAAACCAGAGTACATAATTAAGTTCAAACTTTAAATTAGTATTACATCCCAATAGGCACAAACAACATCAGTAGCATCTAATGCCCATACTTGGTGTTGTATTTCCTACATTATACATTAATTGCAAGCATTACAATTTAACACATATCGATGAACAATCATCAATCATGCTCCTAGTTACATACCAGCAAAGACCATGGTGAAAAAGAATCAGCACAACTACTGTAGTACAAACAAATAATAATGTCTTAAGAAAATCCTGAAACAACTAATAATCTCTTAAGCAATCTCAATACTAACATATTTCAAAGACAAGTAATATTGACTCAACTGCACTAGCTAGAGTTTATGAGCATCGGAGCAGATATCATATCCTATTCTCTCGCTAAAGGAAAAATAATAGTTACAGGTTATAGGCAGAGAAGGGGTTCACTAGCTAGTTCACTCCATCCATGTCAATCAAGGCAAATAAAAGAAACAGATGCAATACGTATATGTTTACAACATCCATGGTAATCATGCAGTGTGTATTTGTTATCTCTGAAGAAAAGGAAACTCTATCTGTCTCTATGCACTCTGTCGCTCATCCCCTTTCTATACCAACTCCCCTAATTCATCCCCTTCCTCTCAATTTCCTCACATAATCCTTGCAGGAATTATAGACATGTTGTACTACTACTTACTGGAATCAAGAACCAAGAATCAAGAACACCTGGAACTATACAAGAATATGAATCAAGAACAGTAGAGGAACAAGGGTGAAGAGGAGATATGGATCTCACCTTGATGGATGTGATGTAGGTGTGGATGCCGACCTTGCAAACAACGAATCCGAGCTGCCGGGGACGAGGACGAGGCCCTGGTGATCTCAGCCGCCAGAGGTCCACTCAAACCGTATGCCCTCACAGTGGTTGCCGAACAGAAAAGCCGCCTTGGATGAGGAGGGGGGCGAGGAGATGGCGAGGTCGCAGGGGCATGGATTTGGCCGGAGGGGAGCTGGGGATCCGCGGCGGCGGGGTGGCGGCGGGCGGCGGCGCAGCGCTAGGGTTCCATGGTCACGGGAGGACAGGGGAGTCGCTGCACGGGGGAGAGAGAAAAGGATCGAGTGAAGCGGTAAGTTGTGCGGGGAGTGGCACGCGGAGCTCGGTTTCGCTGACTCCGCTGAATTGAACTATGGTCTGGTCCGCTCCGCTCTTCCTACTCCGTGGAGTCGGACCGTTCGGCACTGCTCCGTCCGCTCCGGGAGCAGAGTCGGGGAGCGGAGTGAATCCGAACACGCCCTAAGCTCCCTAATTTTAAAAAGCTCACGTTCAATTGAGGTTTTCAGTTACAATTTGGCCACCTAATTTTAACCGGGCAACAATTTCTCAAAGTTCTCTCAATCAATTTTTTCTATACTATACACCATGCTTCCTAATTTTTAAGGTGTCACAATTAATTGAGGTGTTCAATTTAAAATATATCCTCTAAAATACTATGCTTCCTAATTTTTAAGGCCAGGCTATACATTCAATTAAGGTCTTCAATTTGGAATTGGATCATCAATTTTGACCAGGTCAATGATTTAAGGTGCTCTCTCTTCAATTCTTTTATGATCTAATACACCATGCTCCATAATTTTTAGAGCTCTTCCATTCAATTCAGGTGTTACACATTCAATTAAGGTCTCTAATTTGAAATTGGGTCATTGATTTTGACCGGGTCAATGATTTAAGGGGCTCTTTCTTTAATTCTTTTATCATCTATCTAATGCACTATGCTGCCTAATTTTTGGAGCTCTCCCGCTCAATTGAGGAGTTCGTTGGTTCTTGATTTCTACCAGGTCAACGATTTCTCACGGAGCTCTCTCATTTAGTTCAGGTATTTAATTTTGGATTTGATTCACGATTTTTACTAGATCGACAGCTTCTCAAATTAATTGGAAACAACCATTCTATAGAAACACATCTGTCCCGTACACCCTCCCAACTAACAAAGAAGCGCCAACACGTGCACTGTAGCACTAATATAGTACCCGCGTCCACGAACGCAGAAAACTTTTTCACGTATGGGTTGATCAGCAGATAACACAAAATCATACTACCAAAAAACACATCAAAACATTGTATTATAAAAAAGAAAACACACTTCACTATCTTCCCCACATGTCAAACAAATTTTGATCACTATAAAATCCCAACAACATAAACAGCGCAGCAAAGCGCGCCTAATCCTTCTAGTCTAATACACTATGCTCCCTGATTTTAGAGCCCTCACATTCAATTGAGGTGTGTTATATTTGGATTCAGTCCAAGATTTTGGCCTGGTCAACGATTTCTCAAGGAGCAATCTCATTCGGTCAAGGTATTCAATTTTAAATTTAATTTACAATTTTGACTGGGTAAATGATTTCTTAAATTAATCGACAGCAACCAGCCTAAAAACACATCAGTCCCGTGCAACCTCTCACCACCTAGAAAAAAGAAGCATCCACATGTGACACAATAACACCATTAGAATACATGTGGCCACCAACGCAAAAACCCCACATAAGTATGAGTTAATTAGTAGACAACCCACAATCACACTGCCAATAAAGCTCGCCAAAAGGGGCAATTTTGGACTGTTGGTAGGACATTCCTCAGAACTAGCCCATTTCTTTGGATCCAGATACTGCAACATCCTAGCGTAACCACTTCCATTCCAAAGTGGGAAGCTAGTTCTGCTTTGGCAAGCAGAGTTTCCCCCCCAAAAAAACAGAGTTACCTCTCTTTTTGATAGGTATCAGAGTATTTCAACATCTTTGAGCGTAGTTGCAATCCCAAAGCAGATGCAAAAGGGTTTCTTCTGACCGCTGATTGCAGTTTGGGCGGACATAATCGTCCAGATGCATGCCCCTTCTCCTTAGCATATCTCTAGTATTAGCTCTGTCATGTGCGACTAGCCAGAAGAACATTTTGTGTTTGAATCTGCCAGAGCTGCCCCAGATGTGACTGAAGAAGATGTGCCCCCCTTGGTTTCCAAGCAGATGTCTGTACAATTTCATGGAGGAGTATTTGCTGCGTTGCCCCACGCAATTCCAATTATCCTTTGCCAGGGAATTAAGTGTAGGAATGAGATCACTGAGTTGAAGAAGTTGCTCATGGACTTGTACAGATAATGGCAGATGAAAGTTGTCAGTCCAATCTTGTTGTTCAACAAAGCCTTGGATTGAAATGAAGCTATGTTAGGCAAAAGAGTGAAGATGGGGAAAATTTTGATGCCGTGGTTCAGCTGTCCAAGTGTCAATCCAGAGATGAATGGATGTCCCAGACTGAACTACAAACTTGCAAGCTTGCCTGTAGACTGGAGCAGATTAATGTGGGCCTTCCACCAAAAGGGTCCTTCCTTTTTATCTGAAGGCAAAGCAGAGGAGTAATAAACTTCCCAAATAAGATTAACCCAAGGCAGCTCCTGAGATGTTGTGGCGTTCCTCATAATTCTTTTAAAAATTGTATGTAGTACTAATTGGCAAAGTGGGTTGTAGACTTGTCGGGGGTTCGTGCCTTCGTGGCACAGTTCTGCTAGTGATGTAGCACTAGTATGGTGTGTGGTATATCAAAGTAGTTTATCTATACCTAATAATAAAAGGGCTTTTGCTTCTGGCGGTACGTCACCGAAATCGCCCCAAAGTTGCAAAATATTACCCACCGATGTCACTTTTTTAGGGGCCCACGGATGTCAACTATAAGTGACACAAAATGTTTCACACAGGCGAATCCTCGTCTGGGCCGGCCCATGCAGTAGGAACCTTCTATACCGTGTTCTGCACGCTGGGAGAAGACATACAACACCTGTTTGAGCCAGCCCATATCCGGGTTACCTGTTTCTTAAATATCATTTTTTTCGTCTTTGTTTTTTTTTCTATTTTAAATAATTTGGGACTTCGACAAGTTCCGTTTTTTTTAAATCAGAAGTTAGAAATAAAATGTTTAATAATTCATAAATATTTGTGGATTCTGAAAATGTTCGCAATTTTAAAGAATGCTTGCAAATTCAAAAAACGTTTTCAATTTTGGACACAAATGTTCGGGAAATCAAAATATGCTCATGATTTTTTAAAACTATTTTGTATTAAAAAATGTTTTCAATTTTGGACACAAATGTTCGGGAAATCAAAATATGCTCATGATTTTGTTAAACTATTGTTTATTAAAAAATGTTAATGAAATTGAACAAAAATTTTCCAAATCAAAAAGTGTTCATCAATTGAAAAATATCTTGAAAATTCAAAATTGTTGGTGACTTACAAAATAGTTTATTTGTGCATAAAATGTTCGCCGATTCAAAAAATGATCTTGCATTTCAAAATATGTTTGTCAATTTAAAAAATTGTTCCACCAATTTCCAAAAAAAAAATGTTCATCGATTCTAGAAATGTTCGCCTATTCAAGAAATATGTTTTAAAAAATGTTCATTTTTTTAAAAAAATGTTTGCAAATAGTATCAAATGTTCACGAATTAAAAAATGTTCGTCAATCTGTAAAAATGTTCACGGATTTAGAAAATGATCGTGATTTCAGATATGTTTGCGGGTTTAAAAGATGTTTGTGATTTTCAAATTTTTTTCATGATTTCACGAAAATGAGAGTGATAATGTATCTCAGTGGTGCAACAAAATATGATCATGGACATTGGAGATTATGATTTTTTTTCTCCCGTTACAACGCACCGGTCGTTTTGCTAGTGAAGCCGAAGCATGGAAGATTGGAGGCCCTTTCAATATTTGTTTTTCAAGTATTTGTAATTTTAGTTTTAAATGTAGATTTTCAACTACTCCCTCCGCTCACAAATATAAGATGCTTTCAACTTTTCCTGAATCAGATGTATATAGACATATTTTAGTGTGTGTTTTTACTCATTTCAGTCTGTATATAATCTATATTAAAATACCCAAAACATCTTATATTTATGAACGGAGGGAATACTTATTTGCGCACATATTGAAATCCAAAATAGTAACATACATTCGTATAATTCACGGATATTACAAATTCTTTGTTTACAAGTTAACTTATTCAAATTCAAATGGGAAGATTCAAATGAAGTAGAGGTTATGCCCTATGTCGCCAACCCAATTGTCCCTGTCAGTGCAAGACACACCGTGCCAGAGCCCCGTCTTGGCATCACGCGTGAGATGGCTGACCTTGCTGTGCAATGCTGCACAATGGCCAGGGATCTCTGCAAGGCTCTCGTGCTTGAACACCTTACAAAATACCCAAAACATCGTATCCGTGCTGCGCAGAAACAACAGAGCTTATGGACGTCTTTTCCAATCGAACTCAAAGTTTACGGCGGAGCCCGTGAGAAGTATAGCTGGCCAAACGGGCCGTGCTAACCGGGCCGACCCGGTAGCACGCAGGAACGACACGACCCAGGCACGGCACGGCCCGGGCTAAACGGGCCAGGCACGGCATGCGTCACGCGATGATCCATGCCTGGGCCTGGAGGCTGGGCACGCGGACAGGCACGGCACGGCCCGTTTAACTTTTTTTGGAATATATAAATAAATGTGTCCTATATAAATACCTAGTACTTAATATGTTCAATAATTTTGTAGTGCATGCGTACATTTGTAATGCTCTAATATATTTCTTTCTATTTCTTTTAATCTTTTAGTATTTCTAGAGCATAGCTTGTACTCTTTTACTTCTTTGAAATGGAAGGTTTTAATGAGGCAAGCGCTAATAAAACTCTAGATTCATCCCACATAACACTGTACGTTCTTTTGCACTTTTCTACATTTTTTTGACATTTTTTGGACTTTTTTTGCTATACAGAGGGGAAAACGCGCCAGCCGAGGTAAATATGCGCCAGGCGGCCCAGCGTGCCATAACAGGCCGGCGTGCCTGGGCGTGCCACGTTCCGGCCCAGATAGGCTGCGAGCTCCCGCCCGTGGGCCGGCACGGCACGGCCCGGCTAATAATCGTGTCGTGGCGGGTCGTGCCATGCCAGGCACGATTGCCGCGGGCCGGCCGTGCCGGGCCGTGCTGGCCCGTTTGGCCAGGTATAGTGAGAAGGGCCTCATAATAAGTAAGTTAAAAGGCGACAAGACAAACCTCTCCTTCCATGCCACCATCGGAAATGGAGATGTTGGAGTATTTAACCAAAAACTACCACATTTCACGGAAACGTGACAGAAAACTACCACTTTACGATTTTGTGCGGAAAACTACAGATTTGTCCTAATCCATGGCAAAAAACTACCAAGTGTCGAAACCGGCCGCTTCGCCCACGCTAAGCACCAAATTGACCAGCCGGTCCCACGTTTCAGGTGCCACGGTGGCCAACCGCCGCCCGCCGCGCGTTAACGGCCGTTAACGGCGCGTCCGCAGTAGAAAACGGCTGCTGTCGGTCGGCCAGGTCAAGACCTGATCCAATCCATTCCCCTCTCGCGCTTCACTCTCTCCCTCCTCTCCCTCTGTCCTCTGTCTGACCTAGGTGGCGGCCGCCATGGCGTCGGTGAATCCGGACGGTGGCGGCGGCGATATGGGTGGCGGAGACGTCGGCGGCGACGACGGCGCCGGTGGCACAAGTTTGGACGCTGTGGGCTCGTTCTCTGAAGTGGATAACTGGTTGGGGAGCAGCAGCTACGCGACGCAGGTAGGGTTTCAGCAGCCGGAGGCACCGCTCGCCCAGTCATCGCCGGCGCCTGGATGTCATCTCAAGACTTGGTTTTGGAGCTTTCCCACAGTTAGTAAACCCTGCCTGCGTCGCGTAGCTGCTGCTCCCCAACCAGTTATCCACTTCAGAGAACGAGCCCACAACGTCCAAACTTGTGCCACCGGCGCCGCCGTCTCTCCCACCCATATCGCGGCCGCCACCGTCCGGATTCACCGACGCCGTGGCGGCCGCTACCTAGGTCAGACAGAGGACAGAGGAAGAGGAGGGAGAGAGTGAAGCGCGAGAGGGGAATGGATTGGACCAGGTCTTGACCTAGCCGACCGACAGCAGCCGTTTCCGACCGCGGACGCGCCGTTAACGCGCGGCGGGCGTCGGTTGGCCACCGTGGCACCTGAAACGTAGGACCGGCTTGTCAGTTTGGTGCTTAGCGCGGGCGAAGCGGCCGGTTTCGACACTTGGTAGTTTTTTACCACGCATTAGGACAAATCTGGTAGTTTTCCGCATAAAATCGTAAAGTGGTAGTTTTCTGTCACGTTTCCGTGAAATGTGGTAGTTTTTGGTTAAATACTCGAGATGTTGGGAAGACTACTCTGGCTAAGGCTGTGTTCAATGTCCCCTAAAAAAAGGCTGTGTTCAATGAACCCACAGTATCGGAGGATTTTGATATACTATTGTGGGTCTATGTCGCTGCCTATTGTTTTTTTCGAAACGGAAGCTGTCTATTGTGGGTTATACACGCAATGTTGGAGTCCTTACTAGGGGACAATCATTGAAACATCAAGGGCCTGACGGAGCTCCAGGGCATTCTAGAATTAGCATCGAAGTCGAAACGAGTTCTACTTGTTCTGGACGACATGTGGGAAGATGGATAAGCCGAAAAGGAAAAATGGGACGGGCTGTTGATTCCACTGCCTGCCAACGACGTCCAGGGGAATAAAATCCCGGTGACAACTCAGAAGCCATCCGTGGCCAAGTTCATTGGAGCAACATACAACGTTGATCTGTATGGTCTAAAACCGACTGACTTTTGGCAATTTTCCAAAGAATGTGCATTCAGAGATTCGAACTACAGAGGAGAACGGAGCCTTGAGAAAATTGGGCGAAAGTAAGGGTAATCCTTTGGCAGCAAAGAGTGTGGGCAGAGTACTCAAAAGGAGGCTTGATGTTGAGTACTGGACACGAGTTTTGGATAACAGTGAATGGAAGCACCAAAATGATGAAAATTGATATCATGCCAACCTTGATGATCAGCTACATATATCTACCAGTCAACCTCCAGGCTCCAGCCTTGCTTCTCTTACTGTGCTCTGTTCCCCTAGTACAATAGATAGATACGAGAAAGAACGTCTGGCCAATATCTGGATAGCCCACGGATTGATATGTTGCACTGACACGCATAGACGACTGGAAGACATTGGGAGTGAATTTTTCGATGGTCTGGTCGAATGGGGATTTCTCCAAAAGGAATTTGAATCGGGAAGGTTTCTTACCATGCATGATCTCATTCATGATTTGGCACAGAATGTTTCATCTGATGAGAGCTTCAGCACAGAGAACAATGAGCCTAGAGCTGCATCACGGCTTGTCCCGTCATGTCAGCATAATCACGGCTTGTCCGTCATGGGGTGGGGGTGGGGGTGGGGGTGGGGGGATAGCGTGGACCGACAAAGTGCTGGTGAAACTGTACGTTGAGCCGAAAGATTATGAGTGTGTTTGGTTTGGGAATGAGGTGGAAAAAATGGCATGGTTCCATTTCATTAGAATGGGTTGGTTTTGTCCTTATGTTTGGCAGGAGCAGTTTCGAGGAATGGAATAGTTACATTTTGGTGTTCGGTTCGAGAGATGGAATGGAATAAAATTGTTCATCTCACTTCATTACATTGATTCATACCGAATTACTCCCTCCGTTCCTAAATATTTGTCTTTCTAGAGATTTCAACAAGTGACTACATACAAAGCAAAATAAGTAAACCTACACTCTAAAATATGTCTACATACATCCGTATGTTGTAACCATTTGAAATGTCTAGAAAGACAAATATTTGGGAACGGAGGGAGTAGATTTTTGATAGAAACCTAAACTGATTGCTGAGCACTTGATTACATCACTTATAATGAACAGATGTACTTGACGCTGCAGTACAGAACACCCACGGAACACTGAATGCTGAATACAGAAGGATAGATGCACAGAATACACAAGGCCAGATGCACTTAAGCTGCAGTATATTGATTCTGGAGTTCAGGTCCTGCAAAAAACACCCACGGCGAATGTGACTGCACACCACGGGCTCCTCGGTCCGTGCGATGAATTTGTGCAAAAATTTGGGACCAGTTAGTGCAAAAATTCGATGCAACAATGAATTTGCCTGTGGTCCCTTCAAAATCTCAAACTGGGGGAAAAACATCATGTTACCAAGAAAGTTTACCAATTTAACTTTTTGGATCGAATGAAACTCAAATGTGTCCAAGAAAATCACAGAAGGTAACAAATGTTTCAAAAACAAATATCACAGAAGGTGGCTGCTAGCACTACAAATTTACTAGTAGTTGGCAAGAGAAAATTAGTTGTCATGGAATCGCATACAGTAAAACAGTTTATGTTGCCTTAACGGTTAGTAAATTGATTACTGCGTTGGGGTAGCAAAAGCTCTGCTTTTACACTATATATACAAGGGGGGGGGGGGGGGGGGTAAAACTGTACAAAGGCCAAATTCAGGAATAAAACTGTACAAAGGGTGCAAAGAAGTGGAAGAAAAGGCTCGACTAGCAGGTCGAGATCAACACGAATTAGGCAAAGGCGGAAACGCCATGAAGAATTCTCCGGTTACGCTCTACCTCCAAATATGTCAAGCAACCACTGAAGCCAGAGCACTCCTTAATCTTTTGGGAGATGCGCATGACTTGTTAATCTCTGCGTATTAGCGTCTCTTCAAGGGACAATCTGAATGGCACATAGATGCCCAGATCCATGTTAGAGCATGGACGGGCTGGAACGATGCTGACACTAGCTGCTCCATGTTTCAGCAACCTATTTCTGCAGGTACACGTCCATACCGCTGCAACTTCGCCAAGAGCCACACGGCCGCGCACATGCAGCATTTCTTGCCTCTATATATATGGATCACGCTGCAGCGGTGGTTTTGTCTCCGGCATCAATCAGCATCAAATTAAGGCCGCAGTTTACTAAGTCATATTGAGTTCTTCGACAATCTCGGTTATACTGGGCCTCTTTGCTCGATCGTCCTCCACACATCTTAACGCCATCTCGATGCATTTCTGAACCTCCAGTAATGCTTCCGTCGACATTGCATTTGCCTGCACCCGGCTGGACCAGTTTCCGGTAACCTGCAACAGTGGAAATAATGGTGCCACACGCGGAAATAAGACACGGACCGAAAAATGATAAATGATAGGACTGAGATACCTGCTTTTATTTTGTTCTTACATGTTCAACGAATTCCTTGGGAGACTTATATACACATTTGAAATTGTAGTAGCCCTCTGCTCCTGCTATTACTTGTATGATTATAATACCCAGGCTGAACACATCAAACTTCGAGGAGATTTGTAGCCCGTACGTGTACTCTGGTGGCATGTATATACTGCATGCATGCACACGGTGTCAAATAAAAAAAATTGTATGAAAATCTACAGTCGCCTAGCAAAGAAACTGAAACTGATAACATGAAAATGAAAGCGAATCCAGTGACATGATTTTTATTCACACAATGACCTATGTTTCTGGACGCAGGTAGTATATTTTACGAGGTATATCATATATCAACTTACCGTGTTCCTGAATTTGTTTTTGTGACAAATGTTCCCATTGAACCAAGAAGTCTTGACAAGCCAAAATCTCCAATTTTTGGTATCAGGTCCTTATCCAGCAATATGTTTGCAGGTTTTAAGTCCAGATGGTAAATAGGATCTTTGGATCCCGTGTGAAGATGCTTTAAACCCTGACATATCCCTTTAATTATTCTGTAACGTGCCTCCCAACTTATTAATTCATCTGTACAAGCAAACATAATTTTATCCATGCACATTAACATAGAAAAATTAAGTATAGAGGGTTGTCATGTATATACCGGAAAGAAGCTCCTCAAGGGTTCCACCCTGCATGTATTCCAAACATAGAGCTATTTCTTGCTCGTCAGCAACAACAAATCTCCCTTGGTACTCAACAACTTTATCTCGTATTTCATAGCAGTAGCCAACCAATCTTATGATATTTTGATGTTGGGCCCTCATAAGATTCAGAAGCTCATTCTTAAAACCAGCTTCGACTAGTTCGGGCTGGTTGTACAGTTTCTTCACGGCAATCACTTCCCCGTTATCAAGTACTCCCTGTTCAAAATCCCATGTTTAAAAGTAATAATGCAAGGGTTCAGGTAGCTAGTGTAGTGGTGGCATCTGTTTAAAAGTATTATTTTTTTCGTAAAATGCGCTTAATTTTCCTCCCAGCAACCTTTCCACCAACTGATGCACATATAACTTTGCGGTTGTAAAGTAGAAGATACAAGTAAATAATCATACTTCACACAAAAGCCTTAGAAACTACTCCCTATCCACCACAAACAATTATACGCTGCTTACAAAAATTAACGGGAGAGGAAATTACTGCCTTGGTGCTGCACTTGTATCCTGTAACATGGCTGGCTAAAATGTCACTCTCTCATATCTCCTCACCTTCACACAGCATTTTAAATATACCTTTTTGGTGGGCTTTGTGCTGATCATGGGCATGCTGTGCTTTCGCCAGTAGCCTAGAATGTTCCTTGGCTGAATTCTAAACCATAAATTATTCTGTCGTGTGTGCGGCAACCCAGAGTGAATGTTTGCCAAAGGAAACAAGATGCGTCCCTAAAATGTTTAAAATAAATTGTTGTTTTGTTCAAATAGTGTCTTGCTTGATGTTGTGGTGCCATACCAGCATGCCGCTAAGCTAATTCATTCATTTGGCGTATACTCGAAGCAGAACATCATTTGCATCTCATCGGTTTACACATATCCTTCTTTGTGCTCTACAACTTTGTTTCGCATAGTAGCCAGTTAATCTGACAATATTTTCATGTCCAAACGTGTAATCTAACTCATTTTGGAAACGATGATGGTCAGGCAACCCTGTGTCCTCCTTAAAATCTTCACAACAAGTTTTTTTTCCCATCCTCAGAGTCCCTATTTTTTAGGATCCAACTCTAGGAATATAATCGATTCTTAGTTTGTTGACCAGAGGCGTTACAGTTAGGTGTATACTCAAAAAATGTAAACGCTAGTTGACCATAGTAGGAGTATATACCTTGTAAACCCTTCCATACCCACCCGTGCCAAGTAATTGCTTTTCAGAGAAACCATCTGTCATGCGATGGAGTTCCTCGAACGTCATTGCCCTCAGCTCAGTAGCATGCATGCTTTCAGCTTCAGCAAGCCCTTGGTAAAACTATCAAGATATCAGGGAGATGTATATATGTATAAACTCATTGAACATAATTCAAACATTTTTTCTTTTCATCAAAGGTATAAAACTATTGGAATTACTATCACTGACGATGACTCCAAGTCAGCTCGCTCCCGCAGTGTCGTCATTGTCAATGCTTTCTAGCAACCCCTTCACTTGGAAACCTGAATCCCGCTTCACCAGCAGTTCCCCTCCTCGGCGCCCGCACTCCACCCCCAATCTCATCAAATCTCTCCATGAGAGATTGGGCACCGAGTGCGGCGTCTCCACTTCCTTTCCCCTCGCGTGTCGGCGGCTGAACGTGCCAGCAGCGATCTTGATCCATCAAAGGCCACACAGTTTCTCGCCAGCTTCAGGAAGGAGGGGTTTCACCTCAGAGGATAGAGAGTGGCAGAGCAGCACTGGAGGTGAGGCTCTGGCCCACCCGGTGGGTGCTGGAGAGCGGTGGGGTTTGGGGAGGTCTAGGTGAGAGCAAACACAAGTCATTTTTTCAATCGCTTCCCACTTTTGTCACTATTTTCTACAAAAATATTATATCGTCATGGTGTACTACTATAAGCTAAGCGCATGTATTGATAAGCCCTAAGCTGATAAATAAAGGGAGCACAAAATGTCAACAGCCATGCCCAAAATTAGCGAGTCAACATATATGAGTATATACAAAGGTTATTTATATACCGTACCAGCTTGTGTATAGGTGGTTTCGGATCTTCCTTTAACATCTGCTCCATCTTAGAATCTAGTTCCTTGAGCTCACCCATGATTTCTCTTACGTAAGGTCTTTTGTCTCGTTCATCCTCCACACATTGCATTGCCAATTGAATACATGTCGTTACTCCTAGCAGGTCTGTTCTGTCCCATCTATAACCTTGGGATGTCTGCATATTTGTCTTCCAATATTCTTGTACCTGTCAAGTTGCATTCAATATATATTGTGTTATCTACCACTCGCATCGAAAGCAAGGAAAACAAAACAAAAAGGAACAGAGAAATTATCTTACACTCTCAATAAACTCTTGTTGAATTTTTGGGGAAAAATTCGGACGATGACGCGCGTCCCAATAATCGTCATAGCCCTTTTTCCCAGCCATCATGTGGAAAATTATGACTCCGAGACTGAACACGTCAGTCTTTGGTGACACCCCACGACTGTCTCTGTATTCTTGTGGCATGAACCCACTGCATGACAACATATATATGCTCAGTAAATATTTATAAACCGAACTGGGTTATATATCTACACATGAGCCGTATACATATATTAACTTACATTGTTCTCCTCATAAAGCTTATTTGGTGGGTATATGAACTACCAAAGAGCTGGGGTAAACCAAAATCTCCTATTTTGGGTACCAATTCTTCATCCAGCAATACATTTTCCAGCTTTAGGTCCAGATGGAAAAGCTTACGTTCTCCTCCTTTGTGAAGGTGGTGCAGGCCCTCGCAAGTCCCAGTGATTATTTTGTAGGTTGTCCGCCAATCATGTATGCATGAGTCGTCTGCATAAGGGGAAGAAAACAATGTCATAGCATGGCGTAATCATATTTCATCAACTGCAACCTAAATGGTATAGCATATTTGAGGTACATCACCATGCATCATACCAGAAATATGCTTGGCAAGGCTTCCTCCCTTCATATATTCAAAGCAGAGTGCCCTTTCTATTACTTGAGACCAAATTAATTGTCCCTTGTATTCCACATCTCTACATGATATCTCATAGCAGTAACCAATCATCCGTATGACATTTTTATGCCGAACCTTCTTGAGGTTACGAAATTCATTTTCCAATGCCTCATCATCAATTCCATGGATGGGAAAAAGCTTCTTCACAGCTATTTCTTCTCCATTAAGTAATCCCTGTTTATTGATCAAGGATTGGTTGGTTGCTAGATAGGGGTACCAATATTCATCCAGTATTTACAGAAAACATTGTATGATAAGTTCTACAACAAAAATTATATATGTAACTATACATACCTTGTAAACTTCTCCATAGCCACCAATACCAATTTTCATGTTTTCCGAAAAATCATCTGTGATTGTTTTTAACATATCGAAACACATAGGCGGTGCATCCGACGAGGACATTTTCTCCATTAAGTACTGCATTGGACGTCGTTATTTTTTTCCAAGAGAGCCTTCAGTAAGACAATATATATGTATCTTAGATTTAATATTCACCAACAACAGTTGTGGCTGGAAATTAGTAAAAGTAGTCTAATACCAAAGAATACCAAAACCACTATATCTCGAAGAGTTTTTGCCTCCAGGTTTACCCACTTGTGTGAATGTGACTTCTTGATCAGCTGGATGGTGACACGTGTATTATTTTGGTAGATTACCGTGTAGAATCACGCGGTGGCCGTAGACCTTCGATGAAAATTTTGTTAACTGATTCGCATTTTCGCGTGTGCACTTGGGGTGTCTTTAGCGATTTTGGTTCAGATGATTGTTTGATCTTGAAAGCAACCTATGGGCGTTTGGGCTGTTGATGCATTTTTTTTTTGGGATGTGGCTGTGTACAAATGCATGTGTGGGCATATATGCATCGGCTAAATTTTTTGAACGTCCTTGCTTCACTGCCGTGTGCTTCTAGCCGTTTATGTTGTAATTAAGTCGGCCATGCGGTGTGTTGGTTTCCAGTTTTGCTTTCGTCGTCGGGAACAGACAAGAAACAAGCAAATCGATGCTCAGCAAAGGAACATGGGCAAATCAGTCACCACATGCATGCAGACCAATCAGAACACATTGCTTGGATATGCGGCCGACCAATAGCAGTCTGACGAAGCGATGATCGGGGGATGGGCAACTACGTCAAGTTACAAGGCACATGCGCAGGCAGCGAGACGGGCAACTACATCCAATTACAAGACGACAGAGGGATATGGCCAAGACAGCCACCGCACCGCTCGGGCGCGATTCTAGGCTAGATACAGGACATTCCTTCTCTCTCCCTCGCATGTGCGCTGCATGCATCCCGTCCAATCCACCGCTTTCGTTGCTTTCTTATCTACCTCACCGCTTACTTCTTTCTTATCTCTTCTTCTTCTAGATGCCTCTGTGGCTTACCACCCTTGATGATCGAGGTGTTTTCCGGAAGATTCCGGTTGAATCATCCACCGCCATAAGCATCTATAAATCTCTCCTTCCTCTTCTCTGTGGTCATCACTCGCTTTTGCATCTCAACCGAAGCACCACCGAGAAATAGCGTCGGCACAAAACATCGAGCCTCTCTCCGCTTCTCTCGTGTGGGATGGAAAGGAGCTTCGTTTACCACCTCGCCGGGCATGGCCCTCCCTCCTAGGCTCCTCCTTTCTTCGACGTGCAGTACGGAACAAGCTCGGCCATCGCGAGCAGTGGAGCCGCGCTCCAAGGTTCAGAGTGGCTTCCCGCGGGCTCTCCCCACGCTGCACCTCCGGACTTGCCGGGAAGGAGCTGCGTCCAGCCTCCGTCGCTGCTACTCTGCCGAGCGAGAAACTGCATCATTGTCGCTACCATGTGGAGGTTGTCGATGTCCACCATGGGACAGCGAGGTGTTCGACGGCCGACGGGCACGCCTACGAGCTGGTTCCACTTGGGCGCCTCAAAGACATGGGTGACCGCCGGCGACGTGTCCCTGGCGTCGCTGGACGCGATCGCTTCCCTGGAGTAGTTGGCGACGGTGCACGAGATTGGCGGCCTGCTTGGCTCGGTCACTTCTCGGTGATAGTAAAAGAAGGACAAAATTATTAACTACATACGGTGTATATATAATTCTGACTATTTGCGTCTCTTTACTACTTCATCATAGGAGCTAATCCAATGGGAGGCTACACCAGATGATCTAATCTGGCAATGACTCGCACCACGTTCGGCAAAATAAATCATCCCTACTAGAGATGTGTCATCGTGTATTTCCCTGTTTGTTCACATGCATCATCCCCCATCTTTTTTTTCCTACATCCATAGTTTTTCATGCGATCATCTGGCATCCCAAAATAACAACACTTATTACAAAGAAGAAACATAATCCATATAACCGCACCGTATCGACGGGCGCGGCGTGCCGCAGCGCGGGGGTAAGCTAGTTATATCCATAGACATACAGCTGGTGCTTGTCTTGTGAATCCTAAATATATCATGATGGATACTATTTCTGCAGTGACCAGCAAAATAACTGGAATAAAATAAACTTCATCGGTCAGGAAAATCCCTAAGCTAGGCAAGCACCACATAAGCGAGAATCCCACTTCACGACCCGGTTGGATTTAGCAACAAATTTCCAGTCTAGAAATACAAATATTTCTGTTTTCAATGGGAAACTGGTTGAGATAATCTACTAGCTATTTCCAAATAACTATAAGACTTCAAAGAGTTTGTGCAGCCAAATAGCAGTATATCACTCCAGCTAAACAAACATCTACGGAACAGAAAGACCGACATGCTATCTCCAAATAGCATTAGTGTACACTGAAGACACATATGCAAGTACTAGTGAGCTGTGAGGATCCAATATGGGATAGAAAGAAGATCATAGTTATGACTAGAACAGCTTTCTCTTTGATACAAGCATCTAATATGGGATAGCAAAGTCAGTAGATCTACCCGAAGTAGCATGAATAGAAATGCAAATCTTGCCTCAGGGCCACCTCTAACATGCTAATCACTGGCAATTATAGAGATAACATTGGGAGAAGCTGCACATCACTAATCTCGGGTACAGTCTACCAATAATTATCGATCCATATTGCTGGGATTGCAGCTGGAGAATGGAGAGAATAAACAAAACAGGGAAACTGAAGTGGCCAAGATACAAATCGGCAGATGCACGTCCAACAACTTGCTCCGGACCCAGTCGCCGTCCTCGTCCATGCCCAGGAACTTAGAGAGAGATGGGCGGCGATGGGAACCGGCGATGAGGGGGGAGGAGAGAGGGGAGGAGCCGTTGGGGAGAAGCAGATAGGGGAGGAGAGGAGCAGACGCTTACTGGAAGAAGGCCAGGTCCCCGGCGGCGGCGGCGGCGCGCGCGGGGACGCCTTCACATTAACAACTGGACAGATCTCTAGCTGGAGGAATCAAACATGTTCTCATTAGGAACCCTATAAGGTATATACACTATGGAGATTGGTCCTGACCTGAGATTAAAGAAGTCCTTCTCCATCTAATTACCATTTCTTAGGCTGGTCATAGTGGGGAGTAACTTATACTAGTGTCATGCATATGACACTAGTCTAAGTTACTACCTCTATAATGTAAAGTAGTGTTATAGGTTGCTTCATTTATTAGCTCATAGACTCATTTTGACTCGGGAAACGCTATGTTATAGTAACATATTATGTTACCACAAACACCTTTTTCCTCATTAAATACTTGCCACGTAAGTAAAATTGTCTTGAGATGTGTTAAGTTACTACCTAAGTTACTCCCACTATGGCTAGCCTTATTTTCTAGAGAAATTTCTTGGCAAGATGACAAAGTAGTGGTCCTCCCGCGTCATTGCTAGCTTGACTTAAGAACTAAGGCCCTGTTCATTTCAAAGGATCCTAAACCATAGGAAAGTATAAAAGTGTTGGAATAGGGAAGCCTTGTAGGTACAATACGGAGGAATTGAAAATAGAACAAAGAAACAGTAGCTAAGCGTTGTGGACGTCGGATGGATAAGAGAGGGTTGCGGGAAGTTGTACCAGTACCAACCACGCATTAGCAGAGCCATGATAATTTTTTATTCACATGCTAGCCATTCTTCCTCACGCATGGACCCACCCTAGCATATTTTATTTAGCTTATCAGTGGGTAGCCTCGGGCTTCCGCAAAAAAAAAAGGTCAGGGCAGATTTGTTGATTCCTATGGAATCGTCACTGTTAGCAATCCTTTCCTCTGATGTACTTAGTAAATTCCTTTGTACCGAATACAGCAAAGGGAAAAGAAACCATGGAATCCACAATTTTTTTGGAATGTCTAGAAATCCTTTGAAGCAAACGGGGCCTAACTAGTGGATGTGTGATTGGAATTGTCTAAATGTATTTTCTTTTGTGACTTGGTTGTTCCTCCTTCTCCCCCCTTCAAGTGTGGAAAGATTGAGCCTCTACCCATATCACTAATCCAACTATTAAAGCAAGCTTCATCTTTTTGTAGTATTCCTCTACTGACTTGGTGCCTTGTATGAGAAGTTGGAGCTTCCTGAAAAGGTCACGAGTGTAGTGGTGTGGGCATAAATTTTGCTCTCATGACTTCCTTCATGGCATTCCAAGTTTTTTTTTGAACTTTGTCATTCCAAGTGGTGACATTGTCTTCTCCTTGTTCTCATCTTCTCTCAATGAGTTGTTCCCACCATATGAAAGCATACTCGTTGAACTTGAGGGATGCCATAGCGATCTTCTTATATCTTTATCATAGTTGTATAAGTGGAAGATCTTGTCCACTTTGAGTGCTCATGATAAGAAGTGCATACTTTTTTATTTACAGTGTTTTTATGATGCGTTTTTCTGATATTTTTCTAGTCAAGTTACATTATCCCCTGTGCCAGTTACAGAGAGCCAAATTGGAATGTCCCTCGCGAAGACACCGTCCAAATCTCCCACAAAGTCAATGACGAAACCTCCCAAAAAGTCATGCCGAAGAGGAGGAAACTCCATCTATAATATTTGTTTTAGTCACGAGAGAGAGTTATTTTGTGACGCTGTTATATGAAACTTCTTTGTTGTCAAGTTTGCGACATTTGAAGTTATTTTGTCAATAATTTTGTGAGACGTAAAATCACTTGGACTGCAAAAGATGGTCATGCATAAACTACCTATTAAGCCTTTTCCTCAATGCCACACTCTAGGGGACACTTTAAACAACTATTTTGTCATTTTAAGATATCGTGTGTTTGAATCAAAATTATGTGTGTTTTCATATATCTGGCCGTACCATAGCTGCCGGATTGTTGCATACACTAGGCACCACTTTTTTAACATGGGAAGGGACCGGAAGGTCCCAGAGCTGGCATTACTTGACAAAAGTTTTACAACACCGTGTAGAGGATCACAAAGGAAAACAAAATTATAACTAAGTCCTCCTACTTTACATACAAGACCCCAGAAGAAGAAACAAGAGCGCAATCGGGTGCATCCAGTACTGCTCTGTCTGTTCACACTTAAAATTGTTGCATCTCTGTTTAACTTTACAGCCCCCAAAGCAGGGGCGTCTAACGATTTGCCACACTGAAGTGCTTTACACAGGATTACTAACGCAAGACTTATGCCCGACGGGATTACAAGCCACACATATTAAACAAACTAGGTAATCGAATGGTGTAGGAACGTTGTCGTGTGTGGATCGTGCATGGAATCATCATGTGCATAGCAGTGCTCTTTGCCACAACCTCGCCTGAGCCAGCAACCCGTACATTCGGCTATGTTCTCACGATAGTCCTCCAGAACTCCGAAGCCTGGGTCTGATTCCAGTTAGGCTTCTTCCTCAGCTCTCAAACCGTCAGCATATGTCCGGACCACGGAAGTCATCCAACGCAAATCTATATCGGTCTACGTCGCAGCCCGGATACACTTTCTTTCTCAATTTGAAAACAAAGTGAGGGTGCGGTTGTCTGAGCAGCAGCCATGTAGTACTCCGACACCCCCGGGCTGCCCAATCCCCCATCCCGTCCCCATTTACTTTCACTCCGCCCCTAAGCACCAAGAAAATACGACCGGGGTGTAAACGGTGGAGGGGGCACCGCACACGGTTAGACAATGTTCTTGTATGTTGGACGCCCCCTCCCTCATATATATAGGTGGGAGGGAGAGGGGAGAGGCCAAGGGGCGCCCCAAGTAGGTCTGAATCCTACTTGGGCTTGCCCTAGGCCCCCCCTTTCCTTCTTTTGGCACTAAGGGGAAGGAAGGGGGAGGTGGCGCCCCCCCCCCCTCCTTTCCTTTCTCCCACAAGGGGGGGGGGGGGAAGGCAGGAGGAGGTGGCGCCCCCCTTTCCTTCTTCTAAGGCCGGCGGCCAGGGAGAGGGCGCGCCAGCCCCTCTGTAGGCTGGTGTGTGCCTCTTATTGGCCCATTAGGCCCATAGACCTCCCGGAACCGCTTCCGGTGATCCGATGACTACCCAGTGCACTCCGAAACTATTCCGGTGTCCGAATACCATCGTCCTATATATCAATCTTTACCTCTCGACCATTTTGAGACTCCTTGTCATGTCCGTGATCTTATCCGGGACTCCAAACAACATTCGTCACCAAATCATATAACTCATATAACACTATATCGTCAATGAACGTTAAGCGTGCGGACCCTACGGGTTCGAAAACTATGTAGACATGACCGAGACACCTCACCAGTCAGTAACCAATAGCGGAACCTGGATGCCCATATTGGCTCCTACATATTCTACGAAGATCTTTATCAGTCGAAGAATTTATGTAATTCCCTTTGTCCATCGGTATGCCCGAGATTCGATCGTCGGTATCTTCATACCTAGTTCAATCACGTTACCGGCAAGTCTCTTTACTCGTTCCGTAATACATCATCCTGTAACTAACTCATTAGTCACTTTGCTTGCAAGGCTTCTTATGATGTGTATTACCGAGAGGGCCCAGAGATACCTCTTCGATACTCGGAGTGACAAATCCTACTCTCGATCTATGCTAACTCAACAAACACCTTCGGAGATACCTGTAGAGGATCTTTATGATCACCCAGTTACGTTGTGATGTTTGATAGCACACAAGGTATTCCTCCGGTATCCGGGAGTTGCATAATCTCATAGTCGGAGGAATATGTATTTGACATGAAGAAAGCAATGGCAATAAACTGAACGATCAATATGCTAAGCTAACGGATGGGTCTTGTCTATCACATCATTCTCCAAATGATGTAGAATGATGTGATCCCGTTCATCAAATGACAACACATGTCTATGGTTAGGAAACTTAACCATCTTTGATTAATGAGCTAGTCTAGTAGAGGCTTACTAGGGACACTGTGTTTTGTCTATGTATCCACACATGTATCAAGTTTCCAGTTGATACAATTCTAGCATGAATAATAGATATTTATCATGATATAAAGAAATATAAATAACAACTTTATTATTGCCTCTAGGGCATATTTCCTTCAGTCTCTCACTTGCACTAGAGTCAATAATCTAGATTACAATGTAATGATTCTAACACCCATGGAGTCTTGGTGTTGATCATGTTTTGCTCGTGGAAGAGGCTTAGTCAACGGGTCTACTACATTCAGATCCGTATGTATTTTGCAAATCTCTATGTCTCCCTCCTTGACTTGATCACAGATGGAGTTGAAGCGTCTCTTGATGTGTTTGGTTCTTTTGTCAAATCTGGATTCCTTCGCCAAGGCTATTGATCCAGTATTGTCATAAAATATTTTCATTGGACCTGATGCACTAGGTATTACACCTAGATCGGATATGAACTCCTTCATCCAGACTCCGTCATTCGCTGCTTCCGAAGCAGCTATGTACTCCGCTTCACACGTAGATCCCGCCACGACGCTTTGCTTGGAACTGCACCGACTGATAGCTCCACCATTCAATATAAATACGTGTCCCGCCACGAAGCAACTATTGAATGGTGGAGCTGTCAGTTGGTGCAGTTCCAAGCAAAGCGTCGTGGCGGGATCTACGTGTGAATCGGAGTACATTGCTGCTTTGGAAGCAGCGAATGAAGGAGTCTAGATGAAGGAGTTCATATCCGATCTAGGTGTAATACCTAGTGCATCGGGTCCAATGAAAATCTTTTGTGACAGTACTGGAGCAATAGCCTTGACGAAGGAATCCAGATTTCACAAAAGAACCAAACACATCAAGAGACACTTCAACTCCATCCGTGATCAAGTCAAAGAGGGAGACATAGAGATTTGCAAAATACATACAGATCTGAATGTAGCAGACCCGTTGACTAAGCCTCTTCCACAAGCAAAACATGATCAGCACCAAGACTCCATGGGTGTTAGAATCATTACATTGTAATCTAGATTATTGACTCTAGTGCAAGTGCGAGACTGAAGAAAATATGCCCTAGAGGTAATAATAAAGTTGTTATTTATATTTCCTTATATCATGATAAATATATATTATTCATGCTAGAATTGTATTAACCGGAAACTTGATACATGTGTGGATACATAGACAAAACACAGTGTCCCTAGTAAGCCTCTACTAGACTATAGCTCTTAATCAAAGATGGTTAAGTTTCCTAACCATAGACATGTGTTATCATTTGATGAACGGGATCACATCATTAGGAGAATGATGTGATGGACAAGACCCATCCGTTAGCTTAGCATAATGATCGTTAAGTTTTATTGCTATTGCTTTCTTCATGACTTGTACATATTCCTTTGACTATGAGATTATGCAACTCCCGGATACCGGAGGAATACCTTGTGTGGTATCAAACGTCACAACGTAACTGGGTGATTATAAAGCTGCTCTACAGGTATCTCCGAAGGTGTTTGTTGGGTTGGCATAGATCAAGATTAGGATTTATCACTTCGAGTATCGGAGAGGTATCTCTGGGCCCTCTCGGTAATGCACATCACTATAAGCCTTGCGAGCAATGTGACTAATGAGTTAGTTGAGGGATGATGTATTACGGAACGAGTAAAGAGACTTGCCAGTAACGAGATTGAACTAGGTATGAAGATACCGACGATCGAATCTCGGGCAAGTAACATACCGATGACAAAGGGAATAACGTATGTTGTCATTGCGGTTCGACCGATAAAGATCTTCGTAGAATATGTGGGAGCCAATATGAGCCTCCAGGTTCCGCTATTGGTTATTGACCGGAGAGGTGTCTCGGTCATGTCTACATAGTTCTCGAACCCGTAGGGTCCGCACGCGTAACGTTCGATGACGATTTGTATTATATGAGTTATGTGATTTGGTGACTGAATGTTGTTCGGAGTCCCGGATGAGATCATGGACATGACGAGGAGTCTCGAGATGGTCGAGAGGTGAAGATTGATATATTGGATGATAGTATTCGGACACCGGAAGTGTTCCGGAGTGTATCGGGTACATATCGGAGTACCGGGGGGTTACCGGAACCCCCGGGGGAAGATATGGGCCATATGGGCCATAGGTGGGAGGCAAACCAGCCCACAAAGGGGTGGCGCGCCCCCCACAGGGAAGGAGGCCGAATTGGACTAGGGGAGGGGGCGGCGCCCCCCTTTCCTTCATCCCCTCTCTCTCATTCCCCCTTTCCCCCTCCGGTAAAAGGAAAGGGGGGGGCGAATCCTACTAGGAGCCCAAGTAGGACTCCTCCTACTTGGGGCGCGCCTAGGGCCGACCTCCTCCCCCTCCCTCCTTTATATACGTGGGGAAGGGGGCGCCTAGAACACACATCAATTGTTCCAAGCCGTGTGTGGCGCCCCCTCCACAGTTTACGCCTCCGGTCATATTCACGTAGTGCTTAGGCAAAGCCCTGCGTGGATCACTGATGACCCACAAGTACATGGGATCAATTTTAGCTCTTTTCTATAAGTAAGAGTGTCGAACCCAACGAGGAGCAGAAGGAAATGACAAGTAGTTTTCAGTAAGGTAATGTCCGCAAGTGCTGAAATTGTGAGTAGCGTAGTAGTTTGATAGCAAGATAATTTGTAACGAGCAAGTAACGATAGTAGTAACAAAAGTGCAGCAAGGTAGCCCAATCCTTTTGAGGCAAAGGACAGGCCAAAACGGTCTCTTATGATAAGCAAAGCGTTCTTGAGGGTACATGGGAATTTCATCTAGTCACTTTCATCATGTTGGTTTGATTTGTGTTCGCTACTTTGATAATTTGATATGTGGGTGGACCGGTGCTTAGGTGCTATTCTTACTTGAACAAACCTCCTACTTATGATTAACCCTCCCGCAAGCATCCGCAACTACGATAAAAGTATTAAGAATAAATTCTAACCATAGCATTAAACTCTAGGATCCAATCGGTCCCTTACGGAATAGTGCATAAACTGGGGTTTAAGTTTCTGTCACTCTCGCAACCCACCATCTATTTAATACTCCACAATGCATTCCCTTAGGCCCAGATATGGTGAAGTGTCATGTAGTCGACGTTCACATGACACCACTAAGGGAATCACAACATACATACTATCAAAATATCAAACACATATCAAATTCACATAATTACTTGCAACATGATTTATCCCGTGACCTCAAGAACAAAGGTAACTACTCAGAAATAATAAACATGCTCATGATCAGAGGGGTACTAAATAGCATCATGGATCTAAACATATAATCTTCCACCAAATAAACCATATAGTAATCAACTGCAAGATGTAATCAACACTACTAGTCACCCCCTAGCAACAATCTATAGTTCCGGTAACAAGATTGAATACAAGAGATGAACTAGGGTTTGAGATGAGGTGGTGCTGGTGAAGATGTTGATGGAGATTGCCCTCCCCAAGATGGGAGAGTTGTTGGTGATGATGATGACGATGATTTCCCCCTCCGGGAGGGAAGTTCCCCCGGCAGAATCGCTCCGCCGGAGGGCAAAAATGTTCCTGCCCAAGTTCCGCCTCAAGACGGCGGCGCTCCATCCCGAAAGTCTTCCTCTTATTTTTTCTAGGTCAAAATGACTTATATACCAGAAGATGGGCACCGGAGGTGGGCCGAGGAGGCCACAACCCACCAAGGCGCGCCAGGGGGGACCTGGCGCGCCCAGGTGGGTTGTGCCCACCTGGTGGCCCCCTCTGGTGTTTATTGGCTCCAGTATTTCTTAAATAATCCACAAAAAATCTCCGTGAAGTTTCAGCTCATTTGGAGTTGTGCAGAATAGGTGGCATGACGTAGCTTTTTTCAGGTCCAGATTTCCAGCTGCGAGAATTCTCCCTCTTGGTGTGTACCTTGCAAATTATGGAGAAAAGGCATTAGAATTACTCCAAAAAGCATTATTATGGATAAAAACATCATAAATAACAGCAAGAAAACATGATGCAAAATGGACGTATCAAGTCCCCCAAGCTTAGACCTCGCTTGTCCTCAAGTGAAAACCGAAATCGAGAAACATGTCCACATGCTTTGAGAGAGAGGTGTCGATAAAAACAAAATACGGACATAGAAGCATCATGTTGATTATTATAACAGCAACAAATTTAAACATAAAACTTTTATCATAGAACTTTTATCATACACTTCCATGAATAAGTGATAGTTCATCACACAATCGAAGTATAAAGCAAAAAATCTATTAGAAACCAACAAACTATGTTCTGAGTCAACTTTGCAACTACAATTCATCATCTTTTCAGGAAGGGTCACGTGTTGGAGCCTTTAGGCAAGTCCACATACTCAACCATCATATAGCCTTCTATGATTGCTATCACTCACCGAGTACACATGAGCAAAACGTTTCAACCGTACACATAGAAAGATAGGGGCTTATAGTTTCGCCTCCCAACATACTCACCTCAAGGGTGATGTCAACAATACTAACTCATGCTATCTATATTCAACTGGACATATGTGCCTAGATCTTTCCTCACCACATGATTCTTGCCAAAAGAGAAAAATAAAAGGAATAGAAGGAAAACTTTGACTCTTTGCATAAAAGTAAATACATAAAAGTAAAAGATAGGCCCTTCGCAGAGGGAAGCAGAGGTTGCCATGCGCTTATTTGTTTGCATGCTCAACCCTTAGTGCAAAAGAACATCACGTTACATTGCCCCTTAAGATGACAACCTTTATTATGCAGTCTGTCGCTTTTATTCTTTGTCATCCAAGTTCGTGCAACGCTCAATTTTCTCTTACACTAAAAGATCTCACATATTTAGAAGCAATTTTTATTGCCTTTTTGCACCGATGACAACTTACTTGAGGGATCTTGTTCAATCCCTAGGTAGGTATGGTGGACACTTGAAAAAGATTTGGGTTTAGGGGTTTTTGGATGCACAAGTAGTATCTCTACTTAGTGCGGAATTTTTGGCTAGCAAAGATAGGGGGCAAGCACCACATGTTGAAGGATCTATGACAATATGACTTCTATGTGAATATAAACAAACATAAACCATTACGTTGTCTTCCTTGTCCAACGTCAACAATTTTGGCATATAATATATTGATGAGGGCTCACAATCACAAAAGATTTCTAGGATAGTATATTTATATGTGAATCTTCCCTTCCTTTATTAATTATTTCATGAGTTGCATCACTGACCAATGCTATGTTTGTCAATCCCTAATAAAATTTTCTTACTTATAATTTTCCTTATGTGGTGCTATCACCTACCATAGGATTAGTATATGATCGTATTGGTTTATTTCCTTTCTTTTGTTTGCTCTCTTTCTATTTTTCTTTTCTTTATTTGCAACATGAAAGCAAAGAAAATAAAAACTCAAACTAACTTTATTATATAACTTGCACACGATAACAATGATAGATCACTAAGCAAACTCTCAAAGAAGAAAAGATCAAACTAAACTTTATTCATCTAAGGAAAAGATTCAACTAAGATAAGTAAAAGCAAAAAGATAGTGGGATGATACGATATCGTGGCACCTCCCCCAAGCTTAGCAGAAGCCAAGGGGAGTGCCCATACCCGATACTCAGTTCTCCTTTGGTGGTGAAGAAGGTGATGGTGGTGATGAAGCGATCCTGTCCTTAAGGGTCAAAAGATCCTGCAGCCGACGGATGACGGCGTCTGTAGGCTCCTCCCTCTTCGTCTCAATCTTCATCAGCCAAGCATCTTCTTCCATGTTGTTGGAGGAGCAGGAAGACATGATGCCTGGCTTGATAAATCTGACCAGAAACAGCAAGAAAAGATAACAAAGGATTTCTTCGCGATATGGTGGTTAACCGGTTATGGAAGTATATATAGAATTTTTATCTTGCAGGACAAGTATACAGAAGAAAAAATGGAGTCCGGGAGGTGCCCTAGGTGGGCACAACCCACCTGGGCGCGCCAGGCATGCCTGGCACGCCCTGGTGTCTTGTGCCCACCAGGGGACGCTTCCTGGAAGTTTCTTTATTCCCAAAATTCTAACTTGTTCCAAAACTGACAAAAAATAATTTTGCAGATTTTTCGGAGTCTGTTTACTTACCGTACCACGTACCTCCTTATTTTGACGATTCTGGAGTGTTCCGGAAGGACACTTTTATGTGTTCTTCCGGTGTCAAAGTTTGGATAATATTACTTTCAACATTAATAGGCATACCTGAGATATAATGCTTTATTCGTTGCCCGTTGACAACCTTCGGGTTAGTGCCTTCGAAATTATTTATTTTGATGGTTCTAGACCGGTAAACCTCCTCGATGACATAGGGGCCTTCCCATTTTGGGAGGAGTTTGCCTGCAAAGAATCTAAAACGAGAGTTGTACAAAAGAACATACTCTCCGACTTTAAACTCATGTTTTTGAATTCTTTTGTCATGCCACCTTTTAACTTTTTCTTTGAATAACTTTGCATTTTCATAAGCTTGGGTTCTCCATTCATCTAATGAGCTTATATCAAATAACCTCTTTTCACCAGCAAGTTTGAAATCATAGTTGAGTTCTTTAACTGCCCAGTATGCTGATACGTCTCCGTCTAATCTATAATTTTTGATTGTTCCATGCCAATATTCTACAACTTTTACATACTTTTGGCAACTTTTTATACTATTTTTGGGACTAACATATTGATCCAATGCCCAGTGCTAGTCCCTGTTTGTTGCATGTTTTTTGTTTCGCAAAAATCCATATCAAACGGAGTCCAAATGGGATAAAAACTTACGAAGATTTTTTTGGAATATATGTGAATTTTGGGAAGTGGAATCAACGCGAGATGATGCCCGAGGGGCTCACGAGGGTGAGGAGCGCGCCCCAGGGGGTAGGGCGCGCCCTGGGCCCTCGTGGCCACTCTGTAAGGCGGTTGGTGCCCTTCTTTCGCCGCAAGAAAGCCAATATCCGGATAAAAATCGTGTCAAAATTTCAGCCCAATTGGAGTTACGGATCTCCGGGAATTTAAGAAACGGTGAAAGGGCAGAATCAGGGAGCGCAGAAATAGAAGGAAACAGAGAGAGAGAGAGAGATCCAATCTCGGAGGGCTCTCGCCCCTCCGTCGCCATGGAGGCCATGGACCAGAGGGGAAACCACTCTCCCATCTAGGGGGAAGGTCAAGGAAGAAGAAGAAGAAGGGGGGCTCTCTCCCCCACTCTCCCGGTGGCGCCGGAACGCCGCTGGGGCCATCATCGCGACAACAATCTACACCAACCACTTCACCGCCGTCATCACCAACTCTCCCCCCTCTATGAAGCGGTGTAACCCCTCTTTTACCCGCTGTAATCTCTACTTAAACATGGTGCTCAACGCTATATATTATTTCCAATGATGTATGGCTATCCTATGATGTTTGAGTAGATCCGTTTTGTCCTATGGGTTAATTGATGATCGTGATTGGTTTGAGTTGCATGTTTTATTATTGGTGTTGTCCTATGGTGCTCTCCGTGTCGCGCAAGCGTGAGGGATCCCCGCTGTAGGGTTTGCAATATGTTCATGATTTGCTTATGGTGGGTGGCGTGAGTGACAGAAGCACATACCCGAGTAAGTAGGTTCTTTGCGTATGGGAGTAAAGAGGACTTGATGCCTTATAATGCTAGGGTTGGGTTTTACCTTAATGATCTTTAGTAGTTGCGGATGCTTGCTAGAGTTCCAATCATAAGTGCATATGATCCAAGAAGAGAAAGTATGTTAGCTTATGCCTCTCCCTCAAATAAAATTGCAATAATGATTACCGGTCTAGTTATCGATTGTCTAGGGACAAATAACTTTCTCGTGACAAAAAGCTCTCTACTAAAACTAACTTAGTTGTGTCTTTATCTAAACAACCCCTAGAATTTATTTACGGGCTCTTTATTATCTTGCAAATCTATCCAACAGCACCTACAAAGTACTTCTAGTTTCATACTTGTTCTAGGTAAAGCGAACGTTAAGCGTGCGTAGAGTTGTATCGGTGGTCGACAGAACTTGAGGGAATATTTGTTCTACCTTTAGCTCCTCGTTGGGTTCGACACTCTTACTTATGGAAAGAGGCTACAATTGATCCCCTATACTTCTGGGTTATCAAGACCTTTTTCTGGCGCCGTTGCCGGGGAGCAATAGCATGGGGTGAATATTCTCGTGTGTGCTTGTTTGCTTTATCACTAAGTAATTTTTATTTTCTATTCTAAGTTGTTCTCTATCTTTAGTTATGGATATGGAACACAAAATACCAAAAAAATTAGGTGTACTTGCTACTCATGGAGATGGGGAGCCTCCTAAAACCCTCGATGCTCATTATGTGAAAGACATTATGCACTACTTTAATAATCCTGAGAAAACCCCATTTAGTTATATAATGGGAGACACGTTGGATCAACGTGAATACTTTAGGGATTATCGCTTGACTCAAAAAGGGAAACTATTATGGGATCAAATTCATATGTTGCATTGGTATGCTCGGCAACTATGCTTGAGATATGATTATACTTGTTGCTCTAGGATGAAGGCTCCACACCTTCCCTTTTCATGCAGATTTAATGATAATAAAACCTTGGCTTCTTATGCTAGAGGTATATATGATTACTATGACATGGAACGTATAGAAGAATTTGTTGCTTTTAAGGGTGCATGTGAAATTGAATCTTTGTTTAAAGAGTTTGAAGATTTTGATGATTCAGTTTATAGACCTAAAAATTTAGCTATCCTGAAATATTACTATGAGAATTATAAATACAATTATGATATTGATGAATTTATTGAGAAAGTCTCCACTGTCCGAGAAGAGACTAATATTTTGCAGGAGTCTACGGAAGAAGGAATTGACGAAACGGTGAGCTCATTGGATGAAAAAGATGATGAGGAGAGCGAAGAACAAAAGGAGGAAGATCGGATTAGCTACCCGTGTCCACCTTCTAATGAGAGTAACTCTCCAACTCATACATTATTTAATGTCCCTTCGTTCTTACCGAAGGATGAATGCCATGATAATTGCTATGACCCCGTTGATTCGTGTGAAATATCCCTTTTTGATGAACTTGATGCTTGCTATTCTTGTGGCCAAGATGCCAATATGAATTATGCTTATGGAGATGAACTTGTTATTGTTCCTTATGTTAAACATGAAATTGTTGCTATTGCACCCACACATGATAGTCCTATTATCTTTTTGAATTCTCCAAACTACACTATATCAAAGAAGTTTGCACTTATTAAGGATTATATTGATGGGTGGCCTTTTACCATTGCACATGATAATTTTGATGAATATAGTATGCATGTGCTTGCTGCTCCTACTTGCAATTATTATGAGAGAGGAACTACATCTCCGCCTCTCTATGTTTCCAACACGATAAAATTGCAAAAAACTTATGCTATGCATTGGCCTTTACTTGATGTGCATGAATTGTTCTTGTATGACATGCCGATGCATAGGAAGAGAGTTATACTTCGTCATTGCTTGATATATCTTGCTTTGTGCTCACTACTAAATGACAAATCATTGCTAATTCAAATTGGCTTTGATATACCTTGGGATCCGGGTGGATTCATTACTTGAGCACCTTATGCCTAGCTTAATGGCTTTAAAGAAAGCGCTGCCAGGGAGACAACCCGGAAGTTTTAGAGAGTCATTTATTTCTGTTGAGTGCTTTTATAGAGTTTAAAAACAAAAAAATAAAGAGGGGAAGCCAAAACTTTTCAAGGAAAGTGAAAGTGAGAGAGACAAGCATTGTTGAAGTGGGGGAGCTCCTTGAACTTTGTTCATGCTCACGAAAACTTTATGAATCTTGATTACAGAAAATTTTCAACAAAAATAATTATCCCCTTGTACAATTCCATTGTATTATAAAAATAATGTGCCAAGATTTGCCTTTAGGATGATTAAATTGCTTGTTGGTTTGTGCGGTGCAGAAACAAAAACTTTGGCTGTAGCGCGTGAATTTTATTTTTTACTGGAATGTCGAACGTTTCTGAAACTTTTTTGCACAGTCTTGCCATACAAATTGTTTATCTTGTCCTAATTTTTCAGAATTTTTGGAGTACCAGAAGTATGGTAGTGTTCAGATTACTACAAACTGTCCTGTTTAAGACAGATTCTGTTTTTGATGCATTATGTTGCTTGTTTTGATGAAACTATCGACCCTATCGGTGGTATAAGCCATGGAAAAATTATATTACAGTAGCTACAATGCAAAAAAATGAATTGGTTTGCAACATTACTTGCAGTAGTGATTTGCTTTATTATACTAATGGATCTTACCGAGCTTTCTGTTGAGTTTTGTGTGGATGAAATGATCAAAGATCGAGGAGGTCTCGATATGAGGAGAAGGAGGAGAGGCAAGAGCTCAAGCTTGGGGATGCCCAAGGCACCCCAAGTAAATATTCAAGGAGACTCAAGAGTCTAAGCTTGGGGATGCCCCGGGAGGCATCCCATCTTTCTTCAACAAGTATCGATATGTTTTCGTCTTTCTTTCGTTCATGTGTATGTGCAAATCTTGGAGCGTCTTTTGCATTTAGTTTTCAGTTTTCTTTGATGCACCATGCTGGTATGAGATAGTCCATGATTGATTTATAGAATGCTCATTGCACTTCACTTATATCTTTTGAGTATGGCTTTATAAAATGCTTCATGTGCTTCACTTATATCATTTGAAGTTTGGGTTGCCTGTTTCTCTACACATAGAAGACCGCCATTTGTAGAATGCTCTTTTGCTTCACTTATATTTGTTAGAGCATGGGCATATCTTTTGTAGAAATAATTAAACTCTCTTGCTTCACTTATATCTATTTAGAGAGATGACAGGAATTGGTCATTCACATGGTTAGTCATAAAATCCTACATAAAACTTGTAGATCACTGAATATGATATGTTTGATTCCTTGCAATAGTTTTGCGATATAAAGATGGTGATATTAGAGTCATGCTAGTGAGTAATTGTGGATTTGTAGAAATACTTGTGTTAAAGTTTGTGATTCCCGTAGCATGCACGTAAGGTGAACCGTTATGTGATGAAGTCGGAGCATGATTTATTTTTTGATTGTCATCCTTTGTGTGGAGGTCGGGATCACGCGATGGTTAACTCCTACCAACCCTTCCCCTAGGAGCATGCGTGTATTACTTTGTTTCGATGGCTAATAAAATTTTGCAATAAGTATGTGAGTTCTTTATGACTAATGTTGAGTCCATGGATTATACGCACTCTCACCCTTCCATCATTGCTAGCCTTTTCAGTACCGTGCATTGCCCTTTCTCACCTCGAGAGTTGGTGCAAACTTCGCCGGTGCATCCAAACCCCGTGATACGATACGCTCTATCACACATAAGCCTCCTTATATCTTCCTCAAAACAGCCACCATACCTACCTATCATGGCATTTCCATAGCCATTCCGAGATATATTGCCATGCAACTTCCATCATCATCATATACATGACTTGAGAATTCATTGTCATATTGCTTTGCATGATCGTAAGATAGCTAGCATGATGTTTTCATGGCTTGTCCGTTTTTTTATGTCATTGCTACGCTAGATCATTGCACATCCCGGTACACCGTCGGAGGCATTCATATAGAGTCATATCTTTGTTCTAGATATTGAGTTGTAATTCTTGAGTTGTAAGTAAATAGAAGTGTGATGATCATCATTATTAGAGCATTGCCCCATGTGAGGAAATAAAAAAAGAGGCCAAAGAAGCCAATGAGAAAAAAGAGGCCAAAGAAGCCAAACAAAAAAGAGAGAGAGAAAAAGAGAGAAGGGGCAATGCTACTATCCTTTTATCACACTTGTGCTTCAAAGTAGCACCATGTTCTTCATAGAGAGAGTCTCCTATGCTTTCACTTTCATATACTAGTGGGAATTTTTCATTATAGAACTTGGCTTGTATATTCCGATGATGGGCTTACTCAAATGCCCGAGGTCTTCATGAGCAAGCAAGTTGGATGCGCACCCACTTAGTTTCCAGTTTGAGCTTTCATACACTTATAGCTCTTAGTGCATCTGTTGCATGGCAATCCCTACTCCTCACATTGACATCAATTGATGGGCATATTCATAGCCTGTTGATTAGCCGCGTCGATGTGAGACTTTCTCCTTTTTGTCTTCTCCACACAACCTCCACCATCATATTCTATTCCACCTATAGTGCTATATCCATGGCTCACGCTCATGTATTGCATGAAAGTTGAAAAAGTTTGAGAATACTAAAGTATGAAACAATTGCTTGGCTGAAACCGGGGGTTGTGCATGATTTGAATATTTTGTGTGACGAAGATGGAGCATAGCTAGACCATATGATTTTGTAGGGATAAATTTCTTTGGCCATGTTATTTTGAAAAGACATGATTGCTTCATTAGTATGCTTGAAGTATTATTGTCTTAATGTCAAATGATAGACTATTGCTTTGAATCACTCGTGTCTTAATATTCATGCCATGATTATATTACATGATCAAGATTATGCTAGGTAGCATTCCACATCAAAAATTATCTTTTTTAACATTTACCTACTCGAGGACGAGCAGGAATTAAGCTTGGGGATGCTGATACATCTCCGTCGTATCTATAGTTTTTTATTGTTCCATGCCAATATTCTACAACTTTTACATACTTTTGGCAACTTTTTATACTATTTTTGGGACTAACATATTGATCCAGTGCCTAGTGCCAGTCCCTGTTTGTTGCATGTTTTTTTGCTTCGCAGAAAATCCATATCAAACGGAGTCCAAACAGGATAAAAATTTATGGAGATTTTTTTTGGAATACATGTGAATTTTGGGAAGTGGAATCAACGCGAGACGATGCCCGAGGGGCCCACGAGGGTGAGGGGCGCGCCGCAGGGGGTAGGGCGCGCCCTGGGCCCTCATGGCCACTCAGTAAGGCAGTTGGTGCCCTTCTTTCGCCGCAAGAAAGCCAATATCCGGATAAAAATCGTGTCAAAATTTCAGCCCAATCGGAGTTACGGATCTCTGGGAATTTAAGAAACGGTGAAAGGGCAGAATCAGGGAGCGCAGAAACAGAAGGAAACAGAGAGAGAGAGAGAGAGAGAGAGAGAGAGAGATCCAATCTCAGAGGGGGGTCTCGCCCCTCCTCCACCATGGAGGCCATGGACTAGAGGGGAAACCCTTCTCCCATATAGGGGGAAGGTCAAGGAAGAAGAATAAGAAGGGGGGCTCTCTCCCCCTCTCTCCGGTGGCGCCGGAACACCGCCGGCCATCATCGCGACAACAATCTACACCAACCACTTCACCGCCGTCATCACCAACTCTTCCCCCTCTATGAAGCGGTGTAAGCCCTCTTTTACCTGCTGTAATCTCTACTTAAACATGGTGCTCAACACTATATATTATTTCCCAATGGTGTATGTCTATCCTATGATGTTTGAGTAGATCCGCTTTGTCCTATGGGTTAATTGATGATCGTGATTGGTTTGAGTTGCATGTTTTATTATTGGTGCTATCCTATGGTGCTCTCCGTGTTGCGCAAGCGTGAGGGATCCCCGCTGTAGGGTTTGCAATATAGTCATGATTTGCTTATGGTGGGTGGCGTGAGTGACAGAAGCACAGACCCGAGTAAGTAGGTTGTTTGCATATGGGAGTAAAGAGGACTTGATGCCTTATAATATTATGGTTGGGTTTTACCTTAATGATCTTTAGTAGCTGCGGATTCTTGCTAG
This sequence comes from Aegilops tauschii subsp. strangulata, assembly GCF_002575655.3. Lineage (NCBI taxonomy): Eukaryota > Viridiplantae > Streptophyta > Magnoliopsida > Poales > Poaceae > Aegilops > Aegilops tauschii. The sequence goes on from NC_053039.3 coordinate 10,780,253, forward strand.
AGTTCCAATCATAAGTGCATATGATCCAAGAAGAGAAAGTATGTTAGCTTATGCCTCTCCCTCAAATAAAATTGCAATAATGATTACCGGTCTAGTTATCGATTGTCTAGGGACAAATAACCTTCTCATGACAAAAAGCTCTCTACTAAAACTAACTTAGTTGTGTCTTTATCTAAACAACCCCTAGAATTTATTTACGTGCTCTTTATTATCTTGCAAACCTATCCAACAACACCTACAAAGTACTTCTAGTTTCATACTTGTTCTAGGTAAAGCGAACGTTAAGCGTGCGTAGAGTTGTATCGGTGGTCGATAGAACTTGAGGGAATATTTGTTCTACCTTTAGCTCCTCGTTGGGTTCGACACTCTTACTTATCGAAAGAGGTTACAATTGATCCCCTATACTTGTGGGTTATCATATGCTTTATGTTCTAACTCAAGAGGCAAATGACAGGCTTTTCCATAAACCATTTTATAAGGAGATATACCCATAGGATTTTTATATGCTGTTCTATAAGCCCAAAGTGCATCATCTAATTTCTTAGACCAATTCTTCCTGGACCTATTAACAGTCTTTTGCAAAATTAATTTTATTTCTCTATTCCTAAGCTCAACTTGACCACTAGACTGAGGATGATAAGGTGATGCAATTCTATGGTTAACATCATACTTAGCAAGCATCTTACGGAAAGCACCATGAATAAAGTGTGAACGACCATCAGTCATTAAGTATCTAGGGACTCCAAACCTTGGGAAAATAACTTCCTTAAGCATTTTAATAGAGGTGTTGTGATCAGCACTACTAGTTGGAATAGCTTCTACCCATTTAGTAACATAATCAACAGCAACCAAAATATGTGTATACCCAATAGAGGAAGGAAAAGGTCCCATGTAATCAAATCCCCAAACATCAAATGGTTCAACATCAAGTGAATAATTCATAGGCATTTACTGACGCTTACCAATATTACCTATTCTTTGGCATTCATCACAAGATGAGACATACTTACGAGCATCCTTGAAGAGAGTAGGCCAATAAAATCCAGATTGCAATACCTTGTGAGCAGTTCTATCTCCAGCATGATGTCCTCCATAAGGTTCGGAGTGACATTTCCGTAGGATTTGTCCCTCTTCATGCTCAGGTACACAATGTCTAATAATACCATCTACTCCTTCTTTACAAAGATGTGGGTCATCCCAAAAGTAATGTCTTAAATCATAGAAGATTTTTTTCTTGTGTTGGTAAGTAAAGCTAGGTGTCAAATATTTAGCAACAATGTAATTAGCATAGTCAGCATACCAAGAAGTACTATTAGCAACATTTATTGTAGCTAACTGCTCATCAGGAAAACTATCATCAATAGGAAGTGGGTCATCAAGCACATTTTCAAGCCTAGACAAGTTATCAGCTACGGGGTTCTCAGCTCCTTTTCTATCAATAATATGCAAATAAAATTCTTGTAAAAAGAGAACCCAATGAATAAGTCTAGGTTTACCATCTTTCTTTTCCATAAGATATTTAATAGCAGCATGGTCTGTGTGAACAGTCACTTTGGAATCAACAATATAAGATCTAAATTTATCACAAGAAAACACCACTGCTAAGAATTCTTTTTCAGTAGTAGCATAATTTCTTTGAGCACTGTCTAGAGTTTTACTAGCATAATGAATAACATTCAATTTCTTATCAACTCTTTGTCCTAGAACAGCACCAACAGCATAATCACTAGCATCACACATAATTTCAAAAGGCAAGTTCCAATCAGGTGGTTGAACAATAGGTGCAGAGATGAAAGCTTTCTTAAGTGTTTCAAAGGCTTCAAGACAATCATCATCAAAAACAAAAAGGAATATCCTTTTGCAACAGATTAGTGAGAGGCCTAGAAATTTTAGAAAAGTCTTTGATAAACCTCCTATAGAAACCAGCATGGCCTAGGAAACTACGAATACCTTTTATGTCCTTGGGACATGGCATTTTCTCAATTGCTTCAACCTTAGCTTGATCTACTTCAATACCTTTTTCATAAATTTTATGACCCAAGACAATACCTTCATTAACCATAAAGTGGCACTTCTCCCAATTCAAGACAAGATTTGTTTGTTCACATCTCTGCAAAACTCGATCAAGATTGCTTAAGCAATCATCAAAAGACTTCCCATAGACAGAGAAATCATCCATGAAAACCTCAACAATATTTTCACAAAAGTCAGAAAATATAGCCATCATACATCTTTGAAAGGTAACAGGTACATTACATAAACCAAAGGGCATACCTCTATAAGCATAGGTTCCAAAAGGACAAGTAAAAGTGGTCTTTTCTTGATCAGGTTGAGAAACAGGTATTTGTGAGAAGCCACAATATCCATCAAGGAAGCAAAAGTGTGTGTGCTTAGACAATCTTTCAAGCATTTGATCAATAAAAGGCAAAGGGTAATGATCTTTTCTAGTAGCTTTATTTAATTTTCTGAAATCAATTACCATTCTATAGCCTGTAACAATTCTTTGTGGGATAAGTTCATTCTTGTCATTAGGAACAACAGTAATACCTCCTTTCTTAGGGACACAATGAACAGGACTTACCCATCTACTATCAGCTATGGGATAGATTATACCTGCTTCCAGAAGTTTTAATATTTCCATTCTTACCACTTCTTTCATCTTTGGATTTAACCGACGTTGATGATCAACAACTGGTTTAGCATCAGGTTCCATATTAATTTTGTGTTGACATAGAGTGAGACTAATGCCCTTTAAATCATCAAGAGTATATCCAATAGCAGCTCGGTGCTTCCTTAGAACTTTCAATAATCTTTCTTCTTCATGTTCTGAAAGGTTAGCACTGATAATAACAGGATATATCTTCTTTTCATCAAGATAAGTATATTTCAAAGTGTCTGGCAATTGTTTTAACTCAAACACGGGATCACCTTTAGGTGGAGGAGGACATCCGAGAGTTTCAATAGGCAAATTGTGTTTAAGTAGAGGACGTTGTTCAAAGAAAATCTTATCTATTTCATTTCTTCTATGCATATGTAAATCATTTTCATGCTCTAGCAAGTATTGTTCTAAAGGATCAGTAGGTGGCACAGCAATAGAAGCAAGACCAATTAATTCATCCTTACTAGGCAATTCTTTTTCATGATGATTTCCACTAAACTTGGAAAAATTAAACTCATGAGACTCATCACCAAAGCTAACACCCACAGTTTGTTTTTAGCAATCTATCTTAGCATTAACTGTGTTCAAAAAAGGTCTACCAAAGATAATGGGACAAAAGTCATCTTGTGGGGAGCCAAGAACAAGAAAATTAGTAGGATATTTTATTTTCCCACACAAGACTTCAACATCTCTAATAATCCCACAAGGTGATATGGTGTCTCTATTTGCAAGTTTAATAGTAACATCTATGTCTTCTAACTCTGCAGGTGCTATGTCTTTCCTAATTTCTTGATACAAAGTGTATGGAATAGCACTCACACTAGCACCCATGTCACATAAACCTTGATAACAATAATCTCCTATTTTAACTGAAATGGTAGGCATGCCAACAACTGGTCTAAGTTTATCCTTTTTATTGAGTTTAGCAATTCTAGCAGCTTCTGCACAGAAGTAAATAACATGCCCATCTATATCTTATTCTAAGAGATATTTAACCATAGCAACATTAGGTTCCACCCTAATTTGTTCATCTGGTTTAGGTGTTCTAACATAACTTTTGTTAACCACAGTTGAAACTTTAGCATGTTCCTTTATCCTAATAGGAAAAGGGGGTTTCTCAATATAAGCAGTAGGAACAACTGGATCAACATTATAGAGTATAGTTTCTTCTTTAACTGGTACTGGTTCTTAATTTAATCTTTAATAGGTGGGTGATATTTAAACCACTTCTCTTTAGGGAGTTCAACATGAGTAGCAAATGATTCACAAAAGGAGGCTACTATCTCAGAGTCAAGTCCATATTTCACTACAAAAAAATACACTTCCGTGATGATACATGTTTGTCACAGTAGGTCACGTTTTTTGTCATGCATGTACATCCATGACGATTTTATGACAGAATCAAGATAGTCATACATGTGCTGTCGTAGAAGTGTTCCATGACATTACCAAAATTATCATCACGGAAGTGTCCACTTCCATGACGATAAATCGCGCGTCACAGAAGTGCTTTCGTCAAGGGTGACCGACACGTGGCATCCACCGTAACGGGACGCCGTTAAGCTATCGGGTCGGGTTTTGGATCCGATAACCCGTTAACAGCCCCGACCAATGGGGATTTTCCACGTGTAAAATCATCATTGGCTGGAGGAAACACGTGTCGGCTCACTGTTGGGACAGATGTCATCCGCTCATTGGACCGAAGGCGCCTATGATACGGTGACACGTGGCACGGCCCAACAGAGGCCCATTCCTGTGAAAAGGCCGGCCCGTTTGACTTGGTCAAAAGGTGGCGGGCCGGCCCACGGAAAGCCTGTTAATGGCCTGTTCGCATATAGCCCATTTACAGCCCGCTAACCCAGGGCCCGTTACGCCCTATCCGAATTAGGCCCAGTAGCGTCATCTGGGCCGTCCAATATGATTCAGCCCGTTTTAACTTTCGGCCCATGTGTGGCCCATGACTTCTTTCGGCCCATATGAGGACCTTTGTAACTCTTGGCCCATTAACGGCCCGTGGTGAAACTGGCCCGTAATGAACAGTGTATCACTTTATACCCATTAACGGCCCATTATTCCATTGGGCCGTTTCCAGCCCAAGTTATCTTTCGGCCTTCTCAGGGCCCATTGATTCTTGGGCTCATTTGCAGAATTCGGTTACATACGGCCCGTTACTGTCATTTTCTACTTGTGGGCCAAATTCAGCCCGTCGTTACAGTCGGCCCATGGATCATTAATACGTTGGGCCGTTTTCATGTCAAAAAAACCCGTTGGGCTGTTTTCATAGAGTTATCAAATACGGCCTATTAACGGCCCGTTATGGTCCACGAATAGTACGGCCCGTGATTGGCGAAATGATGATACACCCCGTAGAAGGCCCATGGATCCTACGGCCTGTATGAGGCCCATGGATAGTACGGCCCGTAGAAGGCCCATGGATCATACGGCCCGTAGAAGGCCCATGGACCCTACGGCCCGTAGAAGGCCCATGGACCCTAAGGCCCGTATAGAAGGCCGATGGATCCTACGGCCGAACGAAGGCCCATGGATCATACGACCTGCAGGAGGCCCATGGTTACAACAGCCCATGTGTTGCCATGATTATTTTGGCCTAGTTACCAAAAATAGGCTATTGTGGCCACTAGAAAAAAACAGAAAAAGAACTGCAGTGACTACAAGCAAACAACTAAACAAGACAATAAGGAAATAAATAAGCAAGCAATTAACGCTAGCCTATTACCGCTATTACACATATTACATTCACTGCGCATCAAAGTTCACCACCAGTGCAAATATAGGGAACAAAGCAACACATTACATACACTGGCCGTAAAAATTGGCCACCAGTGCAAATAAACGCGGCAGCAAAACAAGAGCATAACTGAAACAACTTCAGAAGAGCTCAAGAAATGTTATCCTGGGTATCCACCATGCTGGCAATAAGCTTAGCAAGCTGATTAGCTTTGTCCTGTTTGGCGCTAAAATCCTCCAACGCTTGTTGTTGCACCAGAAAGTATGCATCTGAATGCTCCAGGGACTTCCGCAGTCCTTCCGCTTCTTGTCGCAGCACAGCTGATCGATGTCTTTCAGCTTCTAGTTGAGACTCAAGAAACCGAACTGATTCAGACAGTGAGTTTGAATAGCTTGTGCAAGCGGTAGTGGCCAGTAACTCGAACACTAAACCAAGACAGGACTTTGGGGTTGTCTCGCTGTCTTCAAGATAGTCTTCCTTAGCTGTTTTATCAGCTTTGTTGGAGATCAACAAGGATGTGTCACTATCCTGAACCTTATCTGCATTACTTCCTTTACCATTGCTTAATAAGGCACTCTTCCCCAATATTCTGTCAGCATTCTAAAAGAAGAAACAAGCAGACACATAACAAGTTTAGCATGTACTAGTATATGAAACTCATTTCGGTGAACTAGTTCATTAGTAAGGTGGACAAGATTAAACTACCAAGTCTTCTATTGCCAAGTACTAGTACATAATAAAAGCATCAAACAAACATATATCTATGTCCTATGGTCACTGCATTGTCTTGCCAAATCAAAATAGAGACACGGTTCAAATCATATCAGTTCAAGACAAAGCAGCAGTGAAAGAATACAAAGCGTGGGAAACTACACGGCACAACAAGATTTCAGATGGGTACCACGGGTCTACATGTACAACAACACTATTGGCTCTGTTGTGATGCTAGTAATGTGCATGATATGAAAGTCAACTGTATACACAATTGAAATTGGAACCAACAGAGCTATTGATAAGAGCAAACCTGTTAAAGAAACATGCGTGAACATATCTGCTGTGCCATTGGAGTTTCGATTGGATCCTTCAATTTAAAAATAAGTTTGTATGAGTAAATACAGTGATACAAGAGCAAAGCAATCATAGTTAAAAAAGGCGCGCCTAAGCGAGCGCTTAAGCGCGCCTAGGCTCTAGGCGTTGGCAAAACACATTGCGCATAACTACGCATAACATGTGCATAATTGCGCATAAGCATGCGCTTTGGTCAGTAAAGCGCAAGGCGGTGGCAAAATGCACAATTAACGCCTAGCGCTTTTTTGAACTATGATAGCAATGGAATCTTAAATTAGAACAGTTGTTCTTCAGGTTTAGGCACTTGTTTTACATGAACAGAGTACAGTAAGACGCAAGAATATAATACTTAAAAATAGAAAATGAGCTCATAGACCTTACCACATTCTTGGTTCGGGACCAGTACAGAACAAGGCGTTCCCAGTCATCGTCCAGTAAATGTGTCTCAGGAGAACGTAAGGGAATTTGATGAGTTTCTTTGCCGGTGAAGTATGTTTTCTTCAGGTAATTCCGATACTGCCACCAAGCATTCTTGAAGATAGCAGAGTTATTAGCACAGGTTACCTCATCCTGAGTTTCCAAATCGGTCCTTCTCTATAGAGAAAAATGGGAAACTTTGTTGTATTATAACCATCATGGAGGTAGGATGTATGGGACGAAGCAAAGTAATTGCCATGAACAACATTACTTACACATAACTCCTGGACAAACACCTACAACTGGCATTTTCCTTCATCTTCAGTATAATATTTCCAAGATGGGAAGATACGCACATACGATTTAACAACATCAAATGCGATAGATGCTAAACTACGACTAGCTGGTTGTGCTTCCTCCACAGGAATAGGCGTACTAACTGGTGGAGTTGGGGTTCGCCGTGATAGTACTGGCCCTTTGGGCACTGGAGTTGCCTTACTAACTACTCTTGTTTGGGAGCTCTGTGGTGGAGATGGTGCTGTGTCAACAGGAACTGGGTTACTATCGGCTGGGGTTGGGGTTAGATTGGGTGAAGCTGGTTCTCTGTCCATCGCAGTAGGGGTACAATCTGCGAGAGTTTGGGTTATGTGTGGTAGGGCTGGTTCTTGTGCATGGACAACCGGGGTGCTATCTCCACCAAGAGGTAGCATTGTTTTATTTGAAGACCGTGTTTTTAGTCCGCTAGATACTGGCATCACCCGCTCCAATTCAAATGGCTGATAAGCAGGAAACATAGTTGAATGTACAGACATTGTATGAGAGACAAATGCAATAGATAGTGTGGAAAAAAGAGGGCATGAAATAGTTGACATGTATATTGTTTAACTAAAACGGATAGCATGACATAATTTCACATATATGATGTCTATCTAAACTGGATAGCATAGCATAACATAATTCAAAGACATGATGAATAACTAAACAGGATCGCATGACATAATTCACCTACATGTTATCTAAGTAATCAGGATTGCATCATTTAATTCACATATGTGATTTATATGCTAAACAGAGGGCATTCGATATGATGTCTGAACTAAGAACATGGTGTTGAATATTGTGTATATGATGTCTAAACTATGCAATGCAAGACACCGTATGCATGATATGAGCAGTATAACCGTGCCAAGTTAGAGCATACACCTCAGTGGGGGAATAGGACTGGTCATCTGTCTCTGAATCCATCTCTGAGGAGCTATCGGGACCCAACAAGAGATCTGCTTCGACAGGTAGCACTATCTGCTCTGAAGGCCTTGTTTTCACTCCAGATTTTTCCATCTCCCACCCAAATGGCTGATTCACAGGAAGAGTAGTTTAATGTACAAACATTGTCGACAAATGGAAATGTAATGAAGAAAAGGATGGGCAAGATATCATTCAAATATATGATGCCTGGTTAAACAGGATGGCATTGCAAATTTCACATATATTATGGCTGGCTAAAAGACATGAGACTGCATAATTCCCATATATGATATAGAAACTAAACAGGTGGCATTACAGAACAAGCCTAAACTAAGCAGATGACATATATGATGTCAAAAGTAGGCACTGCAAGGCAACATATGCATGATATGACTAACATCATCATGCCAAGGTAGAGCAAACACCTTGGGGGGTAAATAGGAGTGGTCAGCGGCGGCTGAATCCGCCTCAGAACAGATATCTTCCTCTGGATTACAATCTGGAGAGGGGTGGGGAGGGTTTGCCATTGAACCCACCATGGAGCGATGTCTGCATGACATTGTATTGCCGCGCAAAACTCTTCTCTTTTTCTCTACATGTTCAGCATGACTGTGTACAATATCTGACATGCATACGAAAAAAATATGGTGTGATTATGTAAGGAGAGCATGCAGAAATTTAGAGTGATGGTAACAACCAGTGGATCGACGTTTTTCTGTTGAACCAAAATAGCCCTAATGGATCGACGTGAATGTATAGTAATAAGTGATGCAACAAGTGTACAACCTCTTTGCCGTAGCCGTGTCGACCTCAGCATCATTGGGTTGGTCGCTGAAGCAGTTGAGGCAGAGGTGACTGTCGGAGGTATGGAGGAAGATCTGAGGAATCTGTAGACGGCGTCCAGGGCACTGCTCTGTTGTGATGGATCGTTCTGTCATTGGAGCAGCTCCGGTGAGCCGTAAGACGTCAAGGCTGAAGCAGCACAAGACAGACATCGTCAATCTCAAGTGGGATTCTAATAGCATCTCCAATAGATGATGTAAAATGGATGTAAATTAACATCACCAAAAACCACCTGACTACAACAGATGAGGTAAAAACTGTTGACTCTGAACTTAACTGTCGAAACTGAAATTTACTGTGGAATCTGAATGCTACTGTCGAAACTGAACGCAATGGTAGCAGAGAGGCATTTGACATGTAGTTTAGGGAGGGCCTGCAGTTCATCTTCAACCTGCACCCCACTGAGCCGCCAGCCACCACCGGCCAAATCGCCAGCCCCAGCGCCGCCTCGCCGCCCCGAAACAACTCGCCACCGCCGCCCCGGCCAGCCCTCTAGGTCCCCCGCCCCCACCCTGAACCCTAAGATAGATAGTGGCGTACCTCTCCGGCGAGCCCCCGTCCCCGCTGCGGGTGGTTCTTCCTTAACTTCGGCGAGGCCCCCAACCCCTGAAAATCGACTGACCCAAAATTCGATTCAGTCGACTGAAGTGTGGCTTAATCGGAGCAGAGCAGCAGCATGAGCGAGGGGGAGAGCAGCAGCAGCAGCTGGGAGAGCAAGCGATTGAGCGAGAGCCGGAGCAGCAGCAGCAGCGCGAGCGAGCGTGCGAGAGCCGGAGCAGCAGATCCGGCTGGTATGGACGCCACCGCCGAAGGGGCCTCGCACTGGGGGAGAGCCGCCGTGGAGATGTCGCCCGCGGCGCCGGCTTCAAGGTAGCCGTTCCATGGGGGTGCGGGATGGAGCACCGTCGGCGCCGGGAGGTCGAGTTAAGGAGAAGGTGCGATGCGATGAGTGTACAACCTCTTTGGTGGCGCCGAGTAGGCCTCAGCTTCGTCCGAGGAGTCGGTGAGGATGCTGCGGTTCTGGTGGAGCAGGTTAAGGCGGCGCTGTGGGGATGGAGCAGCCGCGATAGATGAGGCGATCGTCGGAGCAGCTCCTTGGAGGTGGAGGACAGGGCAGCTGAACCGGTGGGACGGCGAGATGGACGACGGATCCTCATCCGGGGAGGTGGACGAGGGACGTTGAGCTGTTGCGGTGGACGACATCGTCGGGGAAGAGGCTCCGGCTGGGCAGCGGTGACATGGCGGACGGAGGAGGGTGGGGTTTCGCGGTTGGAGCAGAGAGGTTATGGCGGCCTGGGATTTCGAATGGCGAAAAGGGGGCGATGGGAGGGGGTGAAGCATGACTTAGGGAGGCGCTTGTCCAAAATGTAGGGTGTGTTACAAAAGTACCCCCCACCGATTTGAACTAGCGGCCCTTTCGGCTCAGGGTTAGAAGGGGGATTTCGCGTGTCGGGATTTGGCAGCTGGAGGGAGTTTTCGCGCGCGTTGTAATTTCGGGATAGCAAGGCGCGGGTTGTGAAGGCGCCAGTTTTGAGAGGACGATGTCTGAATTTTCGGGATATAACAACACGCGGGTTGAATTTTAGGGACAAGCCTAACATGTAGTAATATTGTACTTGTACGTACCAAATCAATTCGCACTTCCCTCAACCAAAAAGAAAACGAAAAAAATAAAACTATTCACACCACACAAAGAGAGAGTCTTGCCCCGTTTTACTATACAAATGCTATTCAAAGCTACTCCCTCCTTCCATCTATATAGGGCCTAATGCGTTTTTCGATGCTAACTTTGACCAAATATTAGAGCAATGATATATGACATGCAACTTACACAAAGCACACCGTTAAATTCCTCTGTGAAAGGTTCTTTCAATGATATAATTTTCACATTGTGCATGTCGTGTACTATTAATCTTGTCAATAGTCAAAGGCGGTCTTAAAAATCTCATTACGCCCTATATAGATGGAAGGAGGGAGTATGAATCCATGTTATGTCCGATTAAATTTTTTCGCTTGCTGTATAATGCATGTAACCTACTCATACCAACATTTTAGTCCATTCCAAATGTCTATACTACCGCTACAATTCGAACTAAATTTGAATTTGTTTCTCTATTTCAATAAGAATCTACAATCATGATTGTTGCCAACTTCAACCATCATAGTTTCCTTGCTATCCGCCAGATATAAATCGGACGGCCTATAATGCAGGATGGCAGGCACACCATCATCAACAACTCCATTTTTTTATAAGAGTAGAGATAAAATATATTAAATGTAGTATAACATGTTCATAACCACACCATGTGTATCACTGTTATATATATTCACACATGCGTCGGTTTGAAACACTATGATAAATTCTTCAAATATCCGAATTCACTTTTTATAATGAAGTATATATGATCTCTATTCGTCTTTTACACCCACATAACCCTCTTATCTTTGTAGCTAGCGCTAACTTTCTCTTGTGCATGCACACGCCCGCATCCCTCTCACCCTCCCTCAGCATTCTCTAGCTCCATCGCGCAAATTCGACTTTTCACTTTAGGTCGTTCACCCACGGTGTGTGTAGGCCCCCCAGCTCCTTCTCTACGGCACACATCGATCGATATGCTTCTCTAGCTAGGTGTGCCTAGCACAAACACAAGCTTCCCCTCTTCTCTTGTCACCGTCCATGCCTCACTCCCACCACTCTTTGCATCGTTCTCGTACTCTCACACTCCCCCCTCGATATAGTATGCCTCTCGTACCACCTCCTACATGCATCCCTCTCTCTCTATCCTTCTCCTCGTGCCTCATTTGCTTCTAACACACACATGCATGTATACCGATCGATCTCCCAACATATACCTAGATCGACTTTAACTACCCCCCCATCGATCGACGTACCTCACAAGTTATGTCTCTCCTTTCTCTAACAAAGGGCGATTGATCTTCCTATGTAGTTACGTCTGCTTACCACAGCCACATCGTCCCCCCTCATCATTCGTGCATGCCTCCTGACCCGTCTCTCACACGCACGTGCACAGACAACAAGCAGCCATCTCCTCTCTTATTGATATTGCGGGCGTGCCCTCCGTTTGTCTAGCAAGCCTATCCCACCATTTGTTAGAAGCAACTCCACTACCACCCCCTCCAACACTCTAGCTCTGTCTCTCTCCCAACCTTATTCCTCTCCTGCACATATGCATGGATGCCGATCGATCTCCCTTAATACATGAGGCAGATCGATCTCCTTAATACATGAGGTAGGCCTCTCTCCTCCTCCACACATATACCAGCCATTGTACCTCTATAGTTAATTGGGCCTCCCTCTTCCCCCCACCACACACCGATAGTCGAGCGCTGCAGGTAGGTATCCATGCCATAGAGACAAACTGCACATGTTCCATCTCATGTTCCAGTAGGCCAGCCACTCTATATCTCTGACGTGGGCACACACAAATTCAATGGCACTCTTTATCGATCGCGCGCGCGCACACACACACATCATCCCTCTCTTCGATTCTATGGACACCTCAAGCCGATGATACCTCCACTCTCTTCTCGTGGATCGCCCCCTCTATATATATGTTATATCCAGGACTCTATTTGACACACATTGCATATGTTATATTTTTTGATTGACCCCCCCCCCCAAAAAAAAACTCTCAAGAACCCACACACTATATCTCTCTAGGTTTGTATCTCTCTCACACAACCCCACGTAGGTGGTGTACGTATACAAGAAGAGAATAGCTGCACCGTGCACGTACTCACGCTTCGTGCCCAGCCACACCCGCGCGGGTACACGGTGGGGCTCATTTCTTTACGAAATGGCAGCCCACGTGCTAATTTGAACGCCTGTAGCGGTTGTTTACCTAGGGAGGTCGTGTACCACGCGTGCACGAAATAAAGTTCGACTTGACGCGTTGCCGCGTTATTTTTAAATAAAGTTATAGCGCTCAATGGCACATACACAGAATATAAAACGATTTTTATGGAGAAAAAGGTAGTTCGCTCACTATATACAATGGAGCCTGCCTGCCTGGTTTGTCGCTCTTCAGAGTATCTCACACAAGGCTGCGGTGGCCTCTCTCTCTCTCTCACCGTTGGTCACTGATCCGGCCGCATCCCGTCCGCCGGGGGAAAGGGAGTGCGGTGGCCTCTCTCTCTCTCACCGTTGGTCACTGATCCGGCCGCATCCCGTCCGCCGGGGGAAAGGGAGGAAGTGCATCGTTTCTCCGTTTGACGGCGCCGAGGCAGCACGTCCCGATCTGCGGTACACGTCGTTCTCTCTGACCAAGCTCCGGCGCGGCAGGGCCTACGCCACCTGCTCGCAGATTCCGCCCGCCGCCGCTCACCTAGTTACACATCCCGACGACCTCCAGGTATCCCCTCCGGCCTTGCTCCACTGCCCGTCTTCCCACGTCGCTGCATGTGGATCTTCCATAGTTCTTTGCCCAAAACGTAGCTCGTCCGGCGTACTTTCCATAATGCATTCTCGTCCTCACACCGTTTTAGACAAACACAACCGTGTTGTTATCTTCCCTTAGGACAAGGAATATGCTTCTTTTTTATCGTCGCATGTGTCATCAACTGTTATTGGCCAGTAATTGTTTCCTTTCTACTCGTTGCTATTGTGACCTTTTGGTGAACTGCACAAATCACTTTTTTCGTAAGAGTGTTTTGTGCAGTTGTACTAAAATGTCACACGAGCAACGTCTCTACATTTCAGTGCGACTGCACAAAGGGAGATTGGTTTTGCTCTATCCTCCTCATCCAACTCCGAGCCTAATCTTCTCCAACTAGTTAGTCTTAAGAGAGACTGCAAAGGTGACCGGCTTCTATTTGTGTGTTTATTGTTTCATCAGCAGTCCTCTATTATCGTAATCACACTTAATATTTTTGGAACAGGGACGCTCAGCTCTATTTTAGTGGAACTGCACAAAATGATCAGAATGTTGCATGCTCCAGATAGCTACTTTTTTTTCCCAACATGACTTGTTGATTTAGACAGAGCTGGGGGGACGTTGCTGCCAATGAAAGCATGGATCAATTTTAATTTAACACCTTCTCACAACTCTGTCTTCAGTTGTGATGTAATTATTAGCTTTGATATGCTAATAATTGACATGCATTAGCAAGGAAGTTAGTTTTTTATTGTTTCCGAAAGAGCATCGATGGCAAGACACGCGAAACAAAAGCTGAAAGCTCACACCATTGTACAATTTCACGTCGTTGGAAAATTATTTGTATAGTACGTCAATTATGTAAACAAATCATGGAAGTTTGATAGCATTGCCAGAAGGCTCTTCATCATCCGGGTCCATGTGCCATGCACAAAATTATACTCCTTCGTTCCTAAATATTTGTCTTTTTACAAATTTCAAACGGGCATATTTTAGAGTGTAGATTCACTCATTTTGCTTCGTATGTGTACTCCCTCCGTTCCTAAATATTCTATTCGTCTTTCTAGAGATTTCAACAAGTGACTACATACGGAGCAAAATGAGTGAATCTACACTCTAAAATATGTCTATATACATCCGTATGTGCCAGTCCATTTGAAATCTCTAAAAAGACAAATATTTGAGTAGTCACTCGTTGAAATCTCTAGAAAGACAAATACTTCGGAGTATATTTAAGAACCGAGGGGGTAGTGCACAACCGCATGGGAGACTCAGCCCGGTCGTTGCGCCGCATTAATAGTGAGTAATGAGCAGTCAAATCATAAGCCCCACCTTTCCCACTGTAAGTTGCTCTGAAGAAGCAACCATCAATACGCTCTTCTTTGAATCCGCTCATACTACTCCATCCGTCACTGTTTATACAGCGCGCTTCAGAAAAAAGAAAAAAATCTGTGGGACCAAGGCGACTAGCGATCGGCCTGAAAAATAGCATTGGTAGTTATAGCACAGCGTCTATTACTAGAGGGAATAATGCGTACACACATGCATGCAGTGCTTCCACCCCGGGTACACACATGCATGCACTTACTCCACTCCGTAGTAGTACAGTACATGGAGAGAAAATTGTGGACTTGATTGCGGTTACCACGCCCTAATTAATTGAGCATTAAACCAAACGCGTCTAAAGTCTCTCTGGTGGTGGAAATGCATTGAGAGAAATGCATCATAATGAAGCGCGCCCTGTAAACTGTGACGGAGGGAGGAGTAGTATGAAGGTGCAAAACCAATTACGCGTATGGCCAGTCGGTCAACGCACCTCCTCTTGGCATATCACTGACATGTGGGACAGGAGTGTGAGCAAACCGATCTCAATTGACGGCAAAGAGCCAACCCGCCGTTCCTTGAGAGAGACGAGGAGCGAGAACACACAGACGGGCTCGCACGGAGGCCAAGATATATTCGAGCATGGTTGGTTGATCGATATCATTCATTACATGTTGGGCTGCCGTTTTCCGCCCTTCTACGGAATAAACGTGTACTTCATCAGAGATAAAAAAATAAGAGTACAGACGCTCCACCATGCGGTTCTACTAGTGGTACTACTCGTACTACTGCGCTTGGCTCTTCGCCTCTTCGTGAAGTCGAACAATGATGATACTCCGCATGTTGGGTACTACAGTGTATGCCTATGACAATCTGACACCGAATGGACTGATGCATGTCCACCGAGGGTAGGTTGCATTAGTCAAAAGGCGTAAGCGAGCTTCACCTTGTCCTGCAAGCTTCTCGTCGTTCTGCGAGTTGACGGGACACACCAAAAGGTAGTGCTAGTCCATACTCCCTCCTTTCCGGTTAATATGGCTTAATCTTTTTTGCGGGTAAATGAGAGAGCTTTATTCATATATAAGCATTCTTAGGACGATCAGCCAAGACACTGGTCACTAGGAAGCGAGGTACCCCGCAAAAAAAGAAGTAGGAAGCGAGGTGTTTCATCAAGCCAGCTCTCGGCCACATTCAAAGTGCAGCAAGCACGGTTCGCACGAAGATGCGCCGCAAGGTTTGCTGACCTGTTTACATGCTGAATAACAAAAAAAGAGGAAATATTACCGAGCGCTACTATTTGTAACAGGATATGAGCCAGAATTAAGCGAGAATTGTGGCGAGTGTTCCATGCAATCAACTTCCAGTATCACATGCGAGAACCCTCGAAGAGAACCAAATGTGTTGAAGATTGCTTTATCACATTTTAAAATTATAATAAGAGTGCAGACGCTCCTCCATCCGGTTCCTAATACTAGTATAGTACGTACCTTTATAGACTATAGTAGTAGTACTAGTAAACTTTGCGCTTGGCTGTTCGCCTATTCGGGAAGTCGAACAATAATAGCACTAGTAGTATAGTGTATGCTTCTGGCAATCTGACACTGAATTAACTGTTGCACGTCCACCGCCTGAGCGAGGGAGAGCTTGCATTAGTCAAAAGTTTCTCCTTGTCCTGCGAGCCACCGCGCGCAAGCTTCTCCCGTCCTGCAACCTTCTCCTCGTTCGGCAAGTTGACGGGACACAGCAAAGTAATGCTAGTCCATACTGCCTCCTCTCCGGTTAATATGGCTTAATTTCAAACGAGATAAATACACTATCTGTCACTGTATATTTGTAAAAATATGGTCAATGGACTTCATAATACGCTCATTGCGCTCAATATATATATATTTTCCGGTGTTTATACAGTCACTAGCTCACCCTGACTGAGTATGTGTGTGCATGCACGTGTAGGTTGAGCACTTGAGCGTGACCGTGTGTGTTCCGTCGTGTGCTCGGACATGCATGCATTAGGGCGTCGCGCGCGTTTTTGCGTCCATGTGTACGTGTGACTGTTGCATACACGTAGGGGAGTACGTGTAGGGGCCACTCAGGAGCAGTCAAATCACACAGTAAGTTAGTCAGAAGAAGCAACCATCATTTCACTCTTGAATGACACGTACGCAATATAAAATGGTTGATATGGAGAGAAAAAGAAAAGCACTATATATACACTAGCAGGAGCCTAAGCTACAAGCCTGCTTGCTTAGGTTGCTCTCTTCACAAGCATAGAACGACGGGCCTGATCCCGCAGCTGGGGGAAGGGAACAATGTTCTGCGTAGACGCGGTTGACATCGGCGAGGGAGAAAACCAACAGTCGGTGCATCCCAATCGGGGGTCACCGCGGTATGGGCCGATGCCGCGTCCCAACCACCCTTCTAGCTACAGCCCGACGTCCCAGGTAGTCCATCTTCCTTTTGGAGCCGGCTTGCTCCACTACCGTAGCTCCATCTCCATGTCGATCTTTCTTTACTTCTACCGGCTTCTACTTGTGATGAGTTTATGTCTCATGAACTAGTGCCAGTACTATTATTCTAATCACACTTCTTCAATATCTTTGCCATCAGGGATGCTCAGGTCGATTTTAGTGGAACTGCACAAAAGCATCGTATGATCCGAGGGTGCCAGCCGTCTTTCCTTCGACAGGTTCTACCTGGCCAGGAAATTAAATCATGTTTAGGGTTTAGGGTTTAAGTCATAGTGACCCCATCAGTAGTTTTTCTTTCGTACACGCTCTCACAACTTTTTTCTTTAGTTGTGAAGTAAATATTGGCTATGATCTGTGAATCATTGAGATGCATCAGCATGCGTGTTAGTTTTCCTTTGTATTTGATGGAATGTTGTAATGGGGCAACCTTGGAATAGGAATGAAAATGGAGTGGAAAGTTTCCGTTTTTCCGGAGAAAAAATGGAAACGGAGGGAAACCAACGTTTCGTTTCGTTGGATCGCGCCATCGAGCAAAACCAACGTTTAAATCACGTCTGTCGTTTTCGTGTCTCACCCTCCTCCACGGCTCGACCCCACACGGTCGCTCGGCATGCCACTCACCGCAAACCGAGTATACGACAACTTTCCCGCCTGCTTGTCGATGGATCGCGCCATGGAGTACTAGCACTACTGGAAGAGATTGACGAGTTGGGGGTGGACAGCTAGCTGTAGCATGGACTCCCAAGAACTTTTTACATGCATGTTGTAGCCGGCTATTGCGACCTTTGAACGCGGAGCAGCCGCGTGCACCCGGAAGCGGCGCGGGCGACGCTCTCTCGGCCGGCGCGCCGCTTCAATGCCGGCGCCAGTGAGAGGTCGCGTCCGCTCTGGCCGGGCATGAATGCGGCACTGACCGTTTCGGGCGGGAAGCAAGCGCGGGTGATGAAGAGGGTTTGGGTTGGTCAGGACCGGCCGTGGCAGCGGTCCGGACGTGCGCAAACAAGAGATGTTGTACGTTAATATTGCTGCCTATATAATTAACAACGTAAATAATGTGCCAGTTGGACAAATATGATTGGAGATGGAAATGGAAATGGAATTTTACGTAGACACGGATATGCATGTCTATGTCTATGTGTGTGTGCGCGACGACTCTCGCGACCTGGAAGCGGGGGCGTGTTTTTGATCGAGTTTTCTTTCTTGGTACGTTAGAAAATCAGTTTGTCTAATTCACATCTAGATGTTATTTAAGGATATCACATCTAAGCTCCCACAAGTATATAATGTAGCAACAAGAAACAAAAAAAAGGAAAAAAATAGACCACAAACAGAGTGGACATCAACTTAGATGTGACATAACTATGTCACATCTAGATGTGTCCTAGACAGACCCTTAAAAAATTGTCCGCCAGTTTTCGTTTCTTTTTTCCGGGAACGCGTGTATTCTATTTAAAACCACTGCTATGGAGAGATTTTTTACTCCATTATAGCCTCTTGTTTGATAGAGTTTCTCGCGTCTCGCTCTCTCACCCTCTCCATATATGTTACACGTTGGAGGCTCAGCGTTCATTTGCTAGGGTTTGCTATATTCACAGTCTCTCACCCTCTCTTCACCAAATCTAAACAAGACTGCGTTGGCCTCTTGTCTCTCTCTCCCCCCTCACAGCTGGTGAAGGAGGCGTCCGTATCCCATCGCACCGGGAAGGGTAGGAGGTGCAGCGTTCACTCTATCGCCTTCGGCGAGGGAGGCAATCCACTGCCGGCTGCGTTGTTCTCTTTCACCCAGCGCCTGTGCGGGAGGGCCACCGACGCCTTCTTCCTCGCTGCCGTACGTAGTGTGGGCTGATCCGGCCTCCCGCAGCACGCCTTGCCACATCCCGACGACCCTAAGGTATAAGTTTCTTTGAAATCGTCGTTGCTCTAGCTGCATGTGGATCTTTTTCGATCTGTAGTCGAATCTAGGTCTTGGTTCAAAGAGGAAAGAAGGGTGCGGTGGGCTGGAGCAAGAATCTAGGACGTGGTTCAATGAGGAAAGGAGGGGCCGAAAGTAGTATAGACTGGCTATCCAGCCGCTTTGTAGGTCGAAAAGGGAAAAAGGGGGTAACCTAGTACACACATCTGTAAGGAACCGATCTCTTTGTTGAAAAGGGAAAGAAACTGGGGGGTCGGGTAGTTTGTGCAGGACTAGATTTGCTGCCCTCACATAGGAAGAAGGTTCAAAGAGAACAAATATGGGACCAGCGGATATATGCTGCTTGGCTACATACTCTGCATCACCCATTTATACGTGTGGACGGACATGGTGCTGGCATGTCCCATACAGCTATTTTGCTGTTGTTAATGTAAGAATGCCGCCGGAACATTGAAGCAATGCCACTGTTAAAAGTAAATTACATTTTTTAACGAATGTTGTTTCAAGAGAATGTCTCTGTTAATATGAATCAATGCAACCGTTGTAGAAATGCTACTGTCCTACTTTGTTTTCCATCCAAGATAAGTTAGATGCTTCTTTCCGTCACCGTTTGTTTCATCCTCCTTTATCGGCAAGTAATTGTTCTTGTTGCTATTGCGACATTTTGCTTCGCTACTCGAAACACTTATGTTTTAAGAGTGTTTTGTGCAGTTCAACTTGAATGTCACACCGGTGACTTTGCTTAATTTTGGCGGAACTGCACAAAAGGAGATCGAGATTTGTTTCCAGTCTTCGTGGCGAGTTGTTTCAAATCTTGGTCTCAACCACATGATGTGCAGTGTGCTTTGAGATGTTGTGCTACTTGTTTTGGTACTGTTTTAAATAAATGTTGAATTGAAGCTATTGTAGTGCTGTCTTTTCCCATTAAGCAGTGAACAAAAATGGGACCAACCCAGACATGATGCTTGTTGCTTTGTTACAACAAATTCAGCATCACCCCCTTTATAAGCCAGTAATTGATGCCACTCTCAGAATTAACTACTGAACGTTATTTCAAAACTGCAACACTTGTTAGGGATTGGCGGGATTACCATTTTTGTGGCCGCATGTTTCATCCTCCTTTATTAGCCAATAATTGATTCCTTTTTTGCCTCTTTTTAAACAGGGATATCTATTCAACTTGTTGCTATTGCGACATTTTGCTTCGCTACGCGAAACACTTTGCTTGATTTCAGTGCAACTGCACAAAACGAGATTGGATTTCCTATTCGTGTTGGCAGATTCGTATTTTATCTTGTCCGTCTCATGAAAGGTCAGTACAGGCCTTCATCCACATGATTGTGCAGTGTGCTTTGAGATGTTGTGCTACTTGTATTGGTACTATTTTAAATAAATGTTGAATTGAAGCTATTGTATTGCTGTCTTTTCCCATTAAGTAGTGAACAAAAATGGGACCAACCCAGACATGATGCTTGTTGCTTTGTTACAACAAACTCTGCATCACCCCCTTTATAAGTAGATGGAAGCACATACTGTTGTTGCGCCCACTCTCCCCTGGAACTTTTTATGCTTTTCATTAATCTAATGCCGCTGGTAAAATTAAGCAATGCCACTCTCAGAATTAATTAACTACTAAATCTTAGTTCAAAACTGCAACACTTGTTAGGAATGGTACTATCCTGCTTTGTAGTTCTTTCTACCTGTTTAACCAAGGTATTGTTAAGATAATGTCTCTGTTAAAATGAATCAGTTGCATTGTTTTAGGAATGGTACTTTTCTGCTTTGTCGTTCTTTATACATGTTGAGACAAGGCATTGTTAAGATAATGTCTCAATCAATATGAATGAATCACACTGATGGATTATTGCTACTCTCCTGCTTTGTTTCCCATTATGATAAAGTAGATCAGTAGATGCTTTTCTTCTGGGAGTACAAGTCATCAACCGTTATTTCTCATTAATTGTTTCCCTTATACCTATTGTTGCTTACGGGGATACCAAAATTAAAGCTCGGTTTTATTCCGACTTCGATTTTAGTTGAACTGCACAAAAGGAGCCAATGTGTCCAAGGCAAACTGCTGCATTACTGGGTCCAATTGGTCGCTCCACTTTGCAGAAAGAAGCAGTCACTGTTTGCGCTACATTACAGAAGGAATGACCGAGAAGCTTTACAGAGTATTATTAGACACCGGTGACATGACTAGTCTGCAGAGACCATTGGCAATTTAACAACACGTGGAGTGCCCTGGGCAAAAAGTGCCCAAACAAGTACAAGAAGCTACGATAGGACTCCACGATCATAGGCATTACATATTTTGAATGGGAAAAGCTTGTCAAATTTTAATCATTGATGTTAGCAAGAAGACGTTAGTTTAATATATTGGAATTGGAAAAGCTTGTCAAAATTTGCTCATTGATGTTAGCCAAAAGACATGCATTTGATATTTTTGAGTGGGACGCCCTTGCTGTGAGCAGCGTCGAGTGTTTTTTCCTATTCCTGTGTTCAGTTTAAAAGTAAATAGTTACTCTGCTGAGATATTCCTGTGTTAAGAGTTTGTTCTCAATATTGTCTATGTAATGCCAGGCCTTGTGTTTGATTGCAAAGTTGAGCTTGGAATGTTGTGGCATGCGGCATCACGAGCTGTTCACCGTGCCTCCTGAGAATAATGCTTCGTATTGTTTTGCATGTCGATCTAATGCCAGTGATTTGCTTGTTAAGAAGATCACCCTCTTCTGTCGTTTCCGTGCTTAAGAAGTTCATCGTCTGATGTTTCATTCATAGCCTATACGACAAGTCGGGTAGGTTAGACGTGAAACCATATGATCTTCCGACCAACTCATGATATTAGGCCGTGATTGGATCATCGTTTTCCAACCAAAACCGCTTGTAAAACTGACGCTTGTAAATTAAAGCAGATGGTCTCGGGCGAAGGCGCTTGGTTGGTCGATTTCGACTAGTAAAATATCGGAAGTACTTCACACACGATAAAAATGCTGAATGACACTCGGACGATTGCTAATCCAGCCATTAGCTGCTGTTTCAGCCTTGCCCATGGATGGCATGATACGCACGTCGTGCATGTATCGTCTGGTAATGTCGTCCATATAGCAGTGCTCGTAAAATATACACTGGTCTCTCAAATTACACGCGTAACCCGCCGGTTTTACTTACAGACCTCGGTCCCTCGGTTTCATTACGCCTGTATTTTACTCGTTGTTTCCGATGACGAGTAAATTACACTTGTATGTTAATACAGGTTTGAAATAAACCAGAGCTCCCAAGCGCGGCCTTACCGTTTCATGCCGTCTCAGTTTCTCGAAGGTGCTCATAGGTGTCCGATGATCCTGGCTTCCTGAATGAGCAGCGGGCGCTGTATCAGACCATCCGTAGGGCCCGTGAGGCCCTCTCCGTTGTCCTTCGAGTTGTTACGCTGGCCGTGGCACCGAGCATTGTTAACATCGTCAATGAACATGAGGATTCAGGAGATGACTTTATTTTGACTGGATGACACTAGGGACCCACTAGGGCCATAGCCGTACATACGCAAGTGCCTCCTTATTATGTACAACTATATTTTTTTTTGCTTTCTCCTGGTTTCCTGACATCACGGTCCCACACCATTGTCAACCTATGTAGTCAATATAAACGAGAGAATTGCACATGGTGCGGCCGACAGCTGGGACCAAGCAGCTCGAGAAGTATTTGTGTTTTTGAGGCGTGAGCATTGTAGAGTTTTTCTTGGCGATGATTTCGTTGTTGTTCAGAGGAGAGCATGGTATTAACTGGGCGGGCTGTGGCCCTTCTAGCCCAGGCCAGATATCCAGCCCAGATACTAATTTTTTCAAGATGAAAATGGCTAGCCCAGCTATACGTCTTTTTGAGGAATACCCAGGCAAGGTCAACTTGTTATTCTCCGCCCCGCTGGGCTGCAAATCTTTCCTAGGAGGGATGCATTAGGCTTAACAGGAAAATGGGCTTTAAAAAATAATAAATGGGATGTAATTATAAAAACTGGGCAGTAACTATAAAAACATGCACCAAACACGAAATTAGTTTATAAAATATTATTTATGGATTTTGAAAATCTTAAATTTTCATTGTTGCGCGCGCAATGTTTCGTTGGATTTTTACGTAATACAAATTTATATTTAATCTGACTAGAAATTTCAAGATAAAAATATTTCGGATCCCATCAAAATGTAGGAAATTTTATTGAATTCTGTCTTCAACGGTTGGTTGAAATTATTAATCGTTGTCCTAGCTAGAAAATGGGCTGTACTTTTAACAAACTGTAAATGGGTTGTTGTAAATTCCATTAGAATTCAAAAATGGGTTGTACATTCTTACAAAACGCAAATGGGCTATAAGTTCTCTGCCACACACTTGTGGGCCTACTAAGTGACGCGTCCCTAAAAAAAGTAAGTTGACGCGTATGCAAGGCTTTGTCAACTTATTATAGTCAACACACGGTTCTAGCAGCAGTGGCCATTGGATGTCTATCCAACGGATGTCGTGCTTCTTCTTCAATCTCGGATATTCTTAGCTTCGACCGCCCAAAAAATGATTCCTCCCCTGACATCTGGGGCGCACCGTTTCGGAGGCTGACCTGTGGGCCTGCTAAGTTGGAGCGTACCAAGGGCTTTGTCAACTTAGTCAATATAAACGATTCTAGCTTCAGCGACAGTATGATGTCCATCCAACGGCCGTAGTGCTTCTTCAACCTCTGGTCTTCTTGGTCCAGCCGCCCAAAGCAGCGCCGGTCGTGCCGCCTTCTCCTGCCTCCCGTGGCCGGCTGTGCTGCCGCGGAGGCCTCACCGCCCCCATACTACTCCCACCGCTGGCCAGGCCATCCCTCCACTCACCCACACCCCCTGTTATTCTGCGGCGACGGCAGCCTCACACCGCAGCCGAACCAGTGAACCCTCATACTCCTCTCCGCGCGGGCTTCCACTGCTGCGTCTTCCCTGGCTCCGCGTCATCCCCTTCCTAGGCCTCCCCGTCGTCCACCGCCCTGGTGCTCTCGGCGCGGCGTGGTCAACGTGGTCAACGACCGAGTTCCATCGGAAGAGTACTATACGTGGAGAGGCTGACAGCTGGGTCCATGGCGGCCGCAAGGAAGTGCCTCCTTATTACGCGCAAAATAATTATTCCTCCACCTGACAGCGGGGACCCACCGGACGGGCCACCTTATTTCGCGAAAAAAATGTTTCCCCCCTGACTGTTGGGACCCACCGGACGGGCCACCGTATTTCGCGAAAAAAATGTTCCCCCCGCTGTCAGCTCGGACCCACCGGAAGTGCCTCCTTATTACGCACAAAAAAATGAATACTCCCGCTGCTAACTGGGACCCACCTTGGTGGGAAGCTGACATGTGGGCCTACTAAGTTGACGGGGACGGAGGGCTTTGTCAACTTAGTCAATATGAACGATTCTAGCTCCAGTGACCGTACGATGTCCATCCAACGGCCGTAGTGCTTCTTCAACCTCTGGTCTTCTTGCTCCAGCCGCCCAAAGCAGCGCCGGTCGTGCCGCCTGCTCCTGCCTCCCGTGGCCGACTGTGCTGCCGCAAAGGCCTCACCGCCCCCTACTATCTCCACCGCTGGCCAGGCCCTGCGGCGATGACAGCCTCACACCGCAGCCGAACGAGTGAACCCTCATACTCCTCTCCGCGTGGGCATCCACTGTCGCGTCTTCACCGGCTCCGCGTCGTCCCCTTCCTAGGCCTCGCCGTCGTCCATCATCCTGGTACTCTCGGCGCGGCCTGGTCAACGTGGTCAAGGAACGACTTCCATCGGACGTGGACTGTACGTGGAGAGGCTGACAGCTGGGTCCACGGCGGCAGCAAGGAAGTGCCTCCTATTACGCGGAAAATAATGATTCCTCCACCTGACAGCAGGGACCCACTAGACGGGCCACCATATTTCACGAAAAAAACATTTCCCCCCTGACTGCTGGGACCCACCAGCTACACCTTCGCACGCAAGGAAGTGCGTCCGGGCAAAAAAAATGATTCGCCCCCCTGACTGCTGGGACCCACCAGCTACATCTTCGCACGCAAGGAAGTGCGTCCGGGCAAAAAAAACCAAAACGATTCGCCCCCATGACTGCTGGGACCCACCAGCTACATCTTCGCAGGCAAGGAAGTGCCTGACAGTCGGGACCCACCTGGTCGAAGCGTACGTAGCGTTGTCATTCTGGTCGCGAACGTGTACGTACATATATACTAGTCGATGTAGAGGCGCGCACGTGTCGTAGTAGAGGCGCGTACGTGTCGTAGTAGAGGCGCGCACGTAGCATGTACACGTACGTACATCGGCCAGGGTGCAAGAAAGAAAATACGGCCACGTACGTACATACGGGCAGGGTCTCGAACGCCTACTCGCGCATACGTACGGTGAGGGCTCGTGTACATGGCTGGGTCGGAACGGAGAAACAACGTCGTCGTTGTGTTCATGGGGTGGCAACGGAATGCGTCGTGTTCATGGGGAGGCAACGGAATGCGTCGTGTTCATGGGGAGGGGTGTGGCGTACCGCAAAACGGAGGAAACGGACCTCCTACGGTCGAAATGGGGGTCCTGTTGATCAGGAGGAGTGTGGCGTACCGCAAAACGGAGGAAACGGACCTCCTATGGTCGAAACGGGGGTCCTGTTGATCGGGAGGGGTGTGGCGTACCGCAAAATGGAGGAAACGGACCTCCTACGTTCGGAACGGGGGTCCTGTTGATCGGGAGGGGTGTGGCGTACCGCAAAATGGACGAAACGGACCTCCTACGGTCGAAACGGGGGTCCTGTTGATCGGGAGGGGTGTGGCGTACCGCAAAACGGACGAAACAGACCTCCTACGGTCGAAACGGGGGTCCTGTTGATCGGGAGGGGTGTGGCGTACCGCAAAACGGGACTCCACGGGATACTGTTCATCTCCACCGTCGACCTCCTCCAGCCTCCACGGGCTCCTGTTCATCTAGCCTCCACCGCGTGCTACTCCACCGGCTACTGTTCAACCACCCCTCCGCGGGCACCCCTCCACCGTCTACTGTTCATCCAGCCCTCCACGGGCACCCCTCCACCGTCTACTGTTCATCCAGCCCTCCACCACCAAGGGGTCCAGTTCAACCACCCCTCCACGGGCACCCCTCCACCGTCTACTGTTCATCCAGCCCTCCACCACACCACGGGGTCCTGTTCATCCAGAGGCAACGCCACCGCTCACTATTCATCCAACCCCCCCCCCCCCCCGCAACGCTCACTGTTCATCCAATTGATCGGCTTCAGTTAGCAGCAGTAGCGAAGGAAATGCTCGATCGGGTTCAGTTAACAGCCATTGATCGATCGCTCGGGTTCAGTAACGCGTAGCCTGCAGTGCAATCGCTCGGGTTCAGTTAGAGCCCAACGCCTCGCTCGGGTTCAGTTAGAGCCAATGCCTCGCACACACGCGCATACGTGTACAAGAGAAACGTGCATCGCTCGGCCCCCGACCTCCCACCGTAACCGGGAACTCCCCGAAATTTTCCTCCCCCTCGCTTCTACCACGGTTTTTTCCGTCATGGACGGCCCAAAGAATGTCATGCAGCTGCGCCTCCGGGCCGCGCAGGACGAAAAGCCCATTTTCTATCATGATTTTTTGTCATAGAAGTAGGAGCCCACCACATCTATGATGATACCGGGTTTTGTCACAATTATCGTCATAGAAGTGTCATATGTATGACAGAATTTTTTTTCGTTCGGCCCAAAATGTCACGGATGTGTCTTTTTTTGTAGTGTTTAGTGCTGAACTTTTGAAAAGCATCGGTATCCATAAAATATTTAACACAATCATACTTAAGTTTTATACCTGACTCTTTACCTTCATCGAGTTCCCAATCTTTAGAGTTGCGTTTAATTCTTTCCAAAAGATCCCACCGGAATTCAATAGCTTTCTTCATAAAAGAACCAGCACAAGAAGTATCCAGCATGGTTTGATCATTACGAGAAAGCCGAGCATAAAAGTTCTGAATAATAATTTCTCTTGAGAACTCATGATTGGGGCATGAATATAACATTGATTTAAGCCTCCCCCAAGCTAGAGCGATACTTTCTCCTTCACGAGGCCAAAAATTATATATATAATTCCGATCACGATCAACTAGATGCATAGGATATTTTTTTTGGTGGAACTCCAATTTGAAACGATTCCAATTCCATGATCCAATATCATCACATAGCCTATACCATGCCAATGCTTTTCCCTTCAAAGATAAAGGGAAAACCTTTTTCATCACCACATCGCAGGGTAAACCTGCAAGCTTGAACAATCCACAAATTTGTTCCACATATATCAAGTGCATATCAGGATGTTCTGTTCCATCTCCTGCATAAGGATTAGCTAGCAGTTGTTCTATCATACCTGAAGGAATTTCATATTCAATATTTTCAGTAGGTGCAGTAGGTTGAGGGGAAATTAATTAAAGGAAATATGCCCTAGAGGCAATAATAAAGTTGTTATTTATATTTCCTTATATCATGATAAATGTTTATTATTCATGCTAGAATTGTATTAAGCAGAAACTTAGTACATGTGTGAATACATAGACAAAAACAGAGTTTCCCTAGTATGCCTCTACTTGACTAGCTCGTTAATCAAAGATGATTAAGTTTCCTGACCATAGACATGTGTTGTCATTTGATCAACGGGATCACATCATTAGAGAATGATGTGATGGACAAGACCCATCCGTTAGCTTAGCATAATGATCGTTAAGTTTTATTGCTATTGCTTTCTTCATGACATATACATGTTCCTCTGACTATGAGATTATGCAACTCCCGAATACCGGAGGAACACCTTGTGTGCTATCAAATGTCACAACGTAACTGGGTGATTATAAAGATGCTCTACAGGTGTCTCCGAAGGTGTTTGTTGGGTTGGCATAGATCAAGATTAGGCTTTGTCACTCCGTGTATCGGAGAGGTATCTCTGGGCCCTCTCGGTAATGCTCATCACTATAAGCCTTGCAAGCAATGTGACTAATGAGTTAGTTACAGGATGATGCATTACGGAACGAGTAAAGAGACTTGCCGGTAACGAGATTGAACTAGGTATGATGATACCGACGATCGAATCTCGGGAAAGTAACATACCGATGACAAAGGGAACAACGTATGTTGTTATGCGGTGTGACCGATAAAGATCTTCGTAGAATATGTAGGAGCCAATATGAGCATCCAGGTTCCGCTATTGGTTATTGACCGGAGATGTGTCTCGGTCATGTCTACATAGTTCTCGAACCCATAGGGTCCGCACGCTTAACGTGATGATTGGTATTATGAGTTATGTGATTTGATGACCGAAGTTTGTTTGGAGTCCTGGATGAGATCACGGACATGACGAGGAGTCTCGAAATGGTCGAGAGGTAAAGATTCATATATTGGAAGGCTATATTCGGACATCGGAATGGTTCCGAGTGATTCGGGTATTTTTTGGAGTACCGGGGAGTTACGGGAATTCACCGGGAGAAGTAATGGGCCTTATTGGGCTTTAGTGGAGAGAGGGGAGAAGGGCCAAGAGGTGGCGCGCGCCTCCCCCCTGCCCAAACCGAATTGGACAAGGGGTGGGGGCGCAGCCCCCCTTTCCTTCTCCCTCTCTCTCTTGTTCCTTATCTCCTACTTCGAATAGGAAAGAGAATCCTACTAGGACTTGGGAGTCCTAGTAGGACTCCCTATGCTTGGCGCGCCCCTAGGCTGGCCGCCTCCTCCCTCCTTTATATACGGGGGAGGGGAGCACCCCAAAGGCACCCCAAAAGATTTGTCTTAGCCGTGTGTGGTGCCCCCCTCCACAGTTACACACCTCGGTCACATCGTCTTAGTGCTTAGGCGAAGCCCTGCGGCGGTAACTTCATCATCACCGTCGCCACGCCGTCGTGCTGACGAAACTCTCCCTCGGCCTTAACTGGATCAAGAGTACGAGGGATGTCATCGAGCTGAACGTGTGCTAAACACGGAGGTGCCGTACAT
The DNA here is from genome assembly GCF_002575655.3 of Aegilops tauschii subsp. strangulata. NCBI lineage: Eukaryota > Viridiplantae > Streptophyta > Magnoliopsida > Poales > Poaceae > Aegilops > Aegilops tauschii. The sequence goes on from NC_053039.3 coordinate 10,809,321, forward strand.
TCGGTGCTAGGATCGGTCGGATCATGAAGACGTACGACTACGTCAACCGCGTTGATAAAACGCTTCCGCTTTCGGTCTACGAGGGTACGTGGACACACTCTCCCCTCTCATTGCTATGCATCTCCTAGGTAGATCTTGCGTGATCGTAGGAATTTTTTTGAAATTACTGCGTTACCCAACAGTGGCATCCGAGCCAGGTCTATGCATAGATGTTATATGCACAAGTAGAACACAAAGAGTTGTGGGCGATAATAGTCATACTGCTTACCAGCATGTCATACTTTGATTCGGTGGTATTGTTGGATGAAGCAGCCCAGACCGACATTACATGACCGCGTTCATGATACTGGCTCTACCGACGTGCTTCGCACACAGGTGGCTAGTGGGTGTCTGTTTCTCCAACTTTAGTTGAATCGAGTTTGACTACGCCCGGTCCTTGTTGAAGGTTAAAACAGCACACTTGACGAAAAATCGTTGTGGTTTTGATGCGTAGGTAAGAACGGTTCTTGCTAGAAGCCTGTAGCAGCCACGTAAAACTTGCAACAACAAAGTAGAGGACGTCTAACTTGTTTTTGCAGGGCTTGCTGTGATGTGATATGGTCAAGACGTGATGATATATAAATTATTGTATGAGATGATCATGGTTTGTAAAAGTTATCGGCAACTGGCAGGAGCCATATGGTTGTCGCTTTATTGTATGAAATGCAATCGCCATGTAATTGCTTTACTTTATCACTAAGCGGCAGCGACAGTCGTAGAAGCAATAGTTGGCGAGACGGCAACGATGCTACGATGGAGATCAAGGTGTCAAGCCGGTGACGATGGTGATCATGATGGTGCTTTGGAGATGGAGATCAAAGGCACAAGATGATGATGGCCATATCATATCACTTATATTGATTGCATGTGATGTTTATCCTTTATGCATCTTATTTTGCTTAGTACGGCGGTAGCATTATAAGATTATCTCTCACTAAGTTTCAAGGTACAAGTGTTCTCCCTGAGTATGCACCATTGCTACAGTTCGTCGTGCCGAGACACCACGTGATGATCGGGTGTGGTAAGCTCTACGTTCACATACAATGGGTGCAAGCCAGTTTTGCACACGCATAATACTCGGGTTAAACTTGACGAGCCTAGCATATGCAGATATGGCATCGGAACACTGAGACCGCAAGGTCGAGCGTGAATCATATAGTAGATATGATCAACATAGTGATGTTCACCATTGAAAGCTACTCCATCTCACGTGATGATCGGACATGGTTTAGTTGATATGGATCACGTGATCATTTAGATGACTAGAGAGATGTCTATCTAAGTGGGAGTTCTTAAGTAATATGATTAATTGAACTTTAATTTATCATGAACTTAGTCCTAATAGTATTTGCAAATCTATGTTGTAGATCAATAGCTTGCGATGTAGCTCCCCGTTTATTTTTGATATGTTCCTAGAGAAAAATAAGTTGAAAGATGATAGTAGCAATGATGCGGACTGGGTCCGTGATCTGAGGATTACCCCCATTGCTGCACAGAAGTATTTTGGCCTTGATGCACCGCTAGGTGATGGACCTATTGTAGGAGTAGATGCAGACATAATGAACGTTTGACAAGCTCGGTATGATGACTACTTGATAGTTTAGTGCACCATGCTTTACGTCTTAGAACCGGGACTTCAAAAACGTTTTGAACTACACGGAGCATATAAGATGTTCCAAGAGCTGAAATTGGTATTTCAGACTCATGCCCGAATCAAAAGGTATGAGACCTCTCACAAGTATTCTGCCTACAAGATGGAGGAGAATAGCTCAACCAGTGAGCATGTGCTCAGATTGTCAGGGTACTACAATCGCTTGAATCAAGTGGGAGTTAATCTCCCATCTAGTCACTATCACCAAGCTACTAGAACTTCGTGATGAACTATAATATGCAAGGGATGACGAAAACGATTCCCGAGCTCTTCGCGATGCTGAAATTGGCGAAGGTAGAAATCAAGAAAAAGCATCAAGTGTTGATGGTTAACAAGACCACTAGTTTCAAGTAAAAGGGCAAAGGAAAAGAAAGGGGACTTCAAGAAGAATGGCAAGCAAGTTGCCACTCCCATGAAGAAACCCAAAGCTAGACCCAAGCCTGAAACTGAGTGCTTCTACTACAAAGGAAATGGTTACTGGAAGTGGAACTACCCCAAGTATTTAGCGGATAAGAAGGATGGCAAAGTGAACAAATGTGAATTTGATATACATATTATTGATGTGTACTTTACTAGTGTTCATAGTAACCCAGGGTATTTGATACCGGTTCAGTTGCTATGATTAGTAACTCAAAACAGGAGTTGCAAAATGAACAGAGACTAGTTAAGGGCGAGGTGACGATGTGTGTGATTCCAAGATTGATAAGATCACCATCGCACACTCCCACTAACCTCAGGATTAGTGTTGGACCTAAATAAAAGTTATTTGGTGTTTGCGTTGAGCATGAATATGATTGGATCATGTTTATTGCGATACGGTTATTTATGTAAGTCAAAGAATAATTGTTGTTCTATTTACATGAATGAAACTTTCTATGGTCATACACTTAATATAAATAGTTTATTGAATCTCAATCCTAGTGATACACATATTCATAATATTGAAGCCAAAAGATGCAAGGTTAATAATGATAGTGCAACTTATTTGTGGCACTGCCGTTTAGGTCAGGAATCAGCTATTTTGCCGTCTGCCACGGTGGACGGCAGAGGCATGAACGGCGGACGGCAAAGGCCTTTGCCGTCAGCCGCGGACGGCAAAAGGCTCCGGCAAAGTAAGGTCCGGCAAAGAGCTACTTTGCCGTCTGCTTCCGGGCGGCTGACGGCAAAGGGCCTTTGCCGTCTGCAGCGGACGGCAAAGAGAGCAGACGGCAATAATTGCGCTGTCAGTCCATTAAGTGGCTAACGGCAGGCCTTTGTCGTCCGCCGCTGACGGCAAGTCTTTGCCGTCTGCCACTGATGGCAAACTTTCTAGTGTCTTTGCCGTCTGCCACTGTAGGCAAACTTTCTAGTGTCTTTGCCGTCTGCCACTGTAGGCAAACTTTCTAGTGTCTTTGTCGTCCGCCGCTGTAGGCAAACTGACCAAATGGGTCAGCTCCCAGGAAGCACAGTTGGCTGCCACATGGCTTCTTTGCCAAATGGGTCAGCTCCCAGGAAGCACAGTTTTTTTTTCTTTTTTTTATTAAATCCAACAATTTTCACAGCAAATATATATGACATATATAGATATATTTCACAGGCCTATTTAACAGCAAACATATCACATATCCAGCACATAACTTTCATCCATTCATACATAAGCAAGTTCCATCCATTCATACATAAGCAAGTTCCATCCATACATATTACAATGCAAAGTTTCATCAAGATAGCAAGTTCCATCATAGCAAGCTAGAAGAATAATTGAAGAGAATGAAAGAAAAAACAAGCACTCCATAGCAAGCTAGCTTCCATGAAGTGAATGAAATCTGCAAAATGGCAAAATAAGAAAGTTAGAAATAGGTGACTAGAATAAGAAGACTAGAACAAGAAGAGTAGAACAAGAAGAAGACTAGAACAAGAAGTATATGTCATTTATGAGCTGACTTACGTGAAATGGATCATATATGAGCTAACTAAGTTGAAATGGGTCGTTTATGAGCTAGCTAAGGTGAAATGGATCATTTATGAGCTAACTTAGTTGAAATGGGTCGTTTATGAGCTAACTAAGGTCAAATGGTCGTTTTTGAGGTAACTAAGGTGAAATGGATCATTTTTTAGCTAACTTAGGTAAAATGGATCATTTATGAGCTAACTTAGTTGAAATGGATCGTTTTTTAGCTAACTTAGGTGAAATGGATCATTTATGAGCTAATTTAGTTGAAATGGATCTTTTTGAGCTAACTTAGGTGAAATGGATCATTAAGAGCTAATTTAGGTGAAATGGATCGTTTTTGAGCTAACTTAGGTGAAATGGATCGTTTATGAGCTAAATTAGTTGAAATGGATCGTTTATGAGATAACCTAGGTAAGATGGGTCATTTTGGAGCTAACCAAGGTGAAATGGGTCATTTTAAAGCTAACGTAGGTAAAATGGATCATTTAGGAGCTAATCTAGGTAAAATGGGTCATTTTTGAGCTAACTTGGATGAACTGGATCATTTATAAGCTAACCAAGGTAAAATGGGTCATTTTAGAGCTAACTTAGGTCAAATGGATCGTTTATGAGCTAACTAAGCTAATTATGCAATTTTTGACATAAGTAAGCTAAGTACAGATCGTTTTAGAGCTAACTTAGGTAAAATGGATGGTTTTGGAGGTCAGTAAGCTTATTAAGTCATTTTGGAGGAGAAGAAGCTAAGTCTAGGTCATTATGGTAAGCATTGGAGGAAATAAAGCTAAGTCTAGGTCTTTATGCATGTTTTAAGGAAATCACTAGATAAACTTACCATGATCCAGGAGGTGTAGGAGCGGGCTGGCTCGTGTCGGTAGCTGGAGAAGGATCGTGCGATGCTTGTCTGGAGTTACGCTGCACCAAATATCATTTCCAATGTCTTGTTAGCATGATGACACTCAAATGTTAAGACTAGCAAGTAATGTCCATTCAAATTAAACTCACCGTGGTCCCAGGAGCAATCACTGGCATCGGCGGAGCGGTCTGACCGGTCTTCTCGCACACAGACTGCACATTTGGTTTTGACGACTCAGTCATACTAGTTAGTAATGAGACGAACACTACATGAATGTTTTGGCTAATCTGCAGAAGAAACTTACCACAAGGAGCTCGTACATGGCCCTTGCCTGCATGTCATTCCATGCCCTCTCCTCCTCCAACATCTTTGTCGTCCTCTCCTCCAACTCCCGCTGCCTCTCCGCTGCCTCCGCCAGAAGTTTCTCCGTTCTATCTCTCTCACTCTGTATAGCAGCCTGCAACACCACTCACATGACCATTTGTAATCATTGATGGAAGCGCACACAATGTAATGGAGAAAGATAGCTGAGTACGTATCACTAACCTTGATGGCGAGTTGGACCGGCCGTTCACGAGGCCTTATCTCAGGAGCGGAGCTCGACTGGCGCGCCTTGATCTCCGGGAGAGTGCTAGGACAATGGATAAGTCCATCTCCCATGGCTATGGAGCCATGGGATCTCCCGCCACCAGATATCATCACCAGCTCTGGATCAATGGGACCCTAGCTCGGGTTAAAGTCCTCCCCTTTCCTCGCCTTCCCCTCATCTCTATATCTCACGAGCTTGTTGTGGGAGGAGATGTTGGTGAAGTTGTTTGCATCATCGAGGTCAGACGGAGAGAATGCCTTGACTTTCTTGAAAGAGGTAGTGTGGGCCATGGCATACAGGTCGTACACCTCTGGCACCTTATCCACCTTATTGTAGCGTGCCTGAAAGAGAGAAACAATGTAAATTAGTAATTAAAGGGCTCAAGCTAGCATGATGAATGAATTGCATGAATCATGAAGCAAACCACATACCCAGTTGCGCCCGAACTGATATAAGTTGGAGCTGCCTTGATGGTGTGGCACACCTTCCATTTGGGCACGTTTGTCCTTGGCCTCGTTGTGGAGGGCTAGCCATTCTTTTGAGCACCACTCATTGACCAACACCTCCCAACAATCCATCCGATCCGCACACCATCTCGGAGGCGCCTAAGTTAGCAAATAGAAACTTGAGCGCTACGGCTAAGAATTACTAAATGAAGGAACTTAAGTAGAAGGCCTTAAGAATTACCTTCATGTACTACTCCTTACTCAGGAACTTATCGCGGCACGCCGGCTTGGTCTTCTTGATACCACGCAAGGCGTAGTAGTCTCAAACAGCCTGCACCCGAGCCTCGTGCCATAAGTTCTGTAGTAGGCGCTTGCAGATGTTCTAGATAACATTTGCCGCGTCCTCCTCGTATCCCTCCTCACACCTGTAGAATGTCTGCAATCAAATGAGACAATATTGATTAGTACAATTAATAACTAGCTAGTTGAAGATTTTTAAATGTGTAAAGGACAAATTACCTAGAACTTTCTGATCACCACGTCTGCCCTCGTGTCGCATAAGACACCGTCGATAATCTCACCCGGCGGGGCCGGGGCAGCCAAGTAGTGCTCCCAGCTCAATCCAAGCTCTGGAAGCCGACCCTCACCAGGCAACGTGACAAACCCCGGGAAGTTTTGCCGGCAAAGAACTCCAAGGACGGAGTTGGGCCGGCGGACACTATGATGGTGGTCCCAACCCCTGCAGCATGACAAGGCCAACGCATTAGTTATTTGAAGAAACGTGAATGCAGAAGGTACAAAAATATTAAATGCACTTACCTCTTCCCATCAGGGAAAATCAACCACCTCTGCTCGCGGGTCGCCGGCACGGACGGGAGCCGTGTACAACCACGCTGGTAGACGGTGCCCCCCTCCTCCTCAATATCAGTCGGCTCCCCGCCATCATCAGCATGGCCACTCGGCTCCTCGGGCTGATCCGGCCAGGTACCCCATCCAGACGTGTGCTCCTCCGGGGTCTCGTGGGCCGAACTCTCGTGGGCCGAAGGCCCGTCGACCCGAGGCTCGTGGGCCCAAGACCCGTGGACCGGAGGCTCGTGGACCGGAGTCCATGTAGCCTCCTCCTCGGACGAGTCCACCCTAGCAGTCACGTGCTCGGGTGAAACAGCTGGGGGTGGCAGCGAGGAAGGCGCCGTAGCAGTCACCCTACCTCCTCTCCCGCGACCACGTGCCCCACCTCCTCTCTTCTTACCTCGTCCCCTGCTGGGCACCGCGGTCGACGAAGAAGGGCCTGGCGGTGTCGCCATACTGTCCAGCAACGCTCGGCGGAGAGGTGTGTGTGGAATGGAAGACCTCACACCACGCGCCGACGAAGAAGGGGCCTTGGCGCGCTCCCGACCAGCGCCCACCATCTTTCAACACCTGCCATGACAAACAGTAAACGAAATTAGTACAACATAAAAAAAAAGACCGACATGAATAATAATATGTGTATCACTTAAGTGTATCATCATCAAGTACAACATAAAAAAATTTAATACCTGACACTACTAATAATCTCGATCAGTATCATCAATAAATGCATAATCATCATCATCACTATAATCAATGACGGGCTCATAGGGTTCAGTGGCATCAACATGTGGAAGGCCACCTTGACGTAATTGGTCAAGCATTGACAGGTCATCCGCAGCAGTAACCTCTTCTTGTTCCGGCTCTTCTTGTTCCTCCTCTGGGGTGATGTCGGATTCACTGTCGCTGTCTACTTCAATGTTTTGGCGTGAAGTATAGCGGTTCTTGAAACGCTTTTTGGAAAGACGTGTCTCTTGGAATAATTCTCCTTCATATGTGTCTGGGTTAATGTGAGGTTCATAATCCTCTTCCTTTGGGGGAGATAGTCTAGCACGTGGCGGCACTTCATAAACGACATCCCAAGCTTTCAGATTTGGATTAGTTTGGCAGGCCCACGGTAGATAGAATACTTGGGTCGCCTGTTGAGCCGTAATATAGACATCAGGAACATCTAAATGGGTGCTTTGGTTGATTTCAACTAGCCCTATATGTTCATGAGTCCTTCTAGTCTCCTTCGGCTGAAACCAATAACATTTGAAGACTATGACATTCGGTGGGTTTTCACCATAGAATAGAAGTTCATAAATTTCTTCAACTCTCCCATAATACTCGGTACCTCCTTCGCCGATAGTAGATACACAACAATTTGTAGACTTTCGGCCGGCCATAGATAGCTCTTTCCCATAGGTACGAAAGCGATACCCGTTGATGTCGTATTTGTCAAATGAACGGACCTTATAGTCAAAACCATTAGCGACTTGTCTCAATTCGGCGTCCATAGACTCTGAATTAGCCTACAAGTTTAATATGAAAGGATTGTTGCATTACGCACAAATTAGCGAATGAAATGAAATTGTCTAATAGAAATTACCGTTTGTTTGAACCAAGAGATGAAACCGGGATAGCCGCCTCCTTGCTTTGCGAGAAGCTCATACTCTTCCACAGAATCCTTTTGGATCACCGCTCCATACGAGAATAAGGCGACGTATCGACTGTATGAAATATCCAGGAATAAGAGCAGTTCAAAGGAAATAGAAGTTGCGAAACAATGTACCGAGAACTTACTCGATGTACGGCCGCACTTCTATCAGGTTGTTGAAGATATACAACGAAATGGTCCGCCATTCTTCGTTATCCAAAGATACTGGATTTGAAACACTGGCTGGTGCGAGATTCCCTTTGAATAGGCTGAGGTTGGATCCACCCTTTTTAGGGTCGTCAGCATTGTACCGAGGCTTCGGATTATGCAAATGACGATTTTTGGCTTCGTAGTGTGCTGTCACGAAGTTTGCCGCCTCCTCAGTGATGAATGCCTCAGCCATCGATGCTTCAATTCTACGTTTATTTTTACATTTTTGTCGAAGCGTCTTCTGCATCCTCTCAGTTGGGTAGCACCAACGATTTTGCACGGGCCACCCCAATCTTGCCTCGGTCGGGCGATGCAAAATCAAATGCTGCATTGGATTAAAGAAGCCCGGTGGAAAGATCTTCTCTAACTTGCAGATCAACTCTGGTGCCAACTCTTCCATTTCTTCTAGCACGCCAGGCGATAGTTCTTTCGCACAAAGAACACGGAAGAAATAGCTGAGTTCTGCCAGTACTAGCCATTCATCCTCAGGGATGAAGCCATGCAACATCACCGGCATTACCCGCTCAATCCATATGTGCCAATCATGACTCTTGAGACCAAATATCTTCAATTTATCAAGACTGGCTCCCCTCTTTAGATTCGCTGCATACCCATCGGGGAACATCAACTGCATTTTCACCCACAAGATAATTTCCCTCATAGCTGGCCTTCCAAGATTGAACCATGCCTTTGTCTTCGTCCAGTTCTGCTTTCCTTTCGGTTCTTTCATGTTTTGTAACGGCCTATCACATAGCGCCTCCAGATCGACTCTAGCCTTAGTATTATCCTTTGACTTCCCATCTATGCCGAACAATGTACCAAAAAGTGCCTCGGCGATATTCTTCTCAGTGTGCATCACGTCGATGTTGTGTGGGCAAAGGAGGTCTTTGAAGTAAGGCAGATCCCATAAGCATGTTTTGTGAGTCCAGGCGTGCTTAGAATTATACCCCTTGAAGTACCCTGGACGCTCTGGATCTGGCTCGAGAGCGTTTAACTGATCCAGGGTCTGTTGGCCTGTCAATGCAGGTGGTGCAGAGTTTTTGACAACTCTACCTCTGAAGAAGTTCTTCTTGTCTTTCCTGAACTTATGGCGAGGATTCAGGAACTGTCTATGCATGTCGAAGCAAGAAAACTTGCGACCGGCCTGAAGCCAACGAAACACAAGAGCTCCCTTGCATGTGGGGCACGGGAACCTTCCATGCACACACCAGCCAACGAATAGCGCATACGCCGGCAAGTCATGCGTCGAGTACATGTACCAGACACGCATTATGAAGTTCCGTTTGCTATAGGCATCGTATGTCTTGAACCCATTATCCCAGGCTTCTTGCAATTCATCCTTAAGCGGCTGCATGTACACATTCATATTTTTCCCCGGATAGTTGGGCCCTGGAATTATCAACGTCAGGAAAATGTTCTTTCTTTGCATAATCTGTCCGGGGGGAGATTGAGTGGAAAGACAAATACGGGCCAACAACTGTATTGGGCTGCCGTCATACCAAACACACTGAACCCATCCGTGCTGATGCCGACTCGAGGATGCCTCGGATCTGCCGCTTTGTCAGCATGTAATTCATCAAACTTTTTCCACGCAACACCATCCGATGTGTGTACGATCATCAGATTCCCATCTGCATCTAGTCCGGTTCTTTTGCCCGTTTTGTGCCATGTCATCTGTCTGGCCGTCTCTTCGACCATGAAAAGACGTTGAAGTCTTGGTACGATTGGCATATACCGAAGAACACTAACGGGGATTTTGGTCTGTGTCTTCTCACCCATACCGTTGTCTACCACAACATACCTGGAAGACTTGCAAATGGGACAATAGTTCAAGTCCGCATAGTCAAGCCTAAACAAGACACATCCTTTCTCACAGGCATGTATCTTCTCATAGGGCATCTTCAGTGCACGGAGGATTTTGTCTGACTGGTACAGGTTTGCAGGCATTACATGGCCTTTGGGTAGAAAGCGTCCAAATACTGTCATCATTGCATCGTAGCATTCTCTGCCCAAGTTGAACTGAGCCTTTAGAGCCATTACTTGTGAGATGGCATCCAACTGACAAAGCTCAGTGTGCTCATGGAGCGGACGTTTTGAAGACTCCAACATTTCATTGAAGGCCTTTGCAGATTCCTCCATCTCCTCGTCCGAATCCCGAGCATCATCGAAGTCTTGCACCATGTTTTCCATCCCGGTACCATGCTCGTCGGTGCGACGACGATCCACCTCAGCTCGGTCACGTTGGGCAGACTCACCATGAAATGTCCACACCGTATAATCGGGCGTAAAACCACTCTTCTGCAGGTGTTTGCCCATTTCAGCCTCTGTCCTCTTTTCCCAATTGCCACACCGTAAACAGGGGCACCAGGTTTTCCTCTGGCCATTTGCAAATGCGGCTTGCACAAACCCCTTGGTTTTTGTGAACCATTCAGTGCTCCATTTGTTCTGACCAGTGTGACCGGTGTACATCCACGCACGATCACTCATCTTGACTTTCAGAGCTACTAGACACACAACAAATATATATATTTATATATAATTCACCATGTATATATTCATCAGTTGATCTACTTTGTCAATTTTATTACGTCCATGCAACCTACACTCTAATAGGTAATGATAGGTCCTAATCCCACCCGAGTATGTTTAGATTGGGTTCATTTTCCCATGCTATGCTCCGGATCCTACGCAAAATTTCGGCAGCACCTCCCCGCTGTTCTCCTGATACACGTCTCTGCAATAAACAGAGAGGATGTGTACCCGGAGAACAACAGGGGAGGCACTGACGAAACTTATGCGTCAGATCCGGAGCAAAGCATATGGGAAAAGGAACCCAATCTAAACATACTCGGGCTGTCCATGGATAGCGTTGGACAATTCGAAAGAATCAAGGTTATAAATATGCAAATGCATGCATATTTATAACTATGACGCTTTCGAACGGGAGACACATATTGGTTATGCATACTGATGATTCAAGACACATATATAGCTAGCTATCAAGTTTCATCGGCACGAACACCGGAACAGAGCAAATAATTAACGGGGGAGGAGGACATGTCATTTGTGCTCACCCACGAACGAAGGGGCAGAGCTCGTCAAACGCACGGCGAGGTCGTCGACCACCAAACCTCGCAGCGATGAAACAACTGCACATTTAAATCTACCAGATCAACACAATTATATATGATGTTTTCATAACAAAATCGAAAAATATATGACCTAACTAATAATTCACAAATATACGACCCCATCGGCCTCTGCAAGGCCAAAGAACACCTTTTCGGGAGGTGTCGGGGGTCGGGGTGTCGTGTCGGTGTCAGGGTGCCATGTCGGGGTCGGGGTGCTGTTTCGGGGTCGGGGGGTCGTGGTGTCGTGTCGGGGTCAGGGGGTTAGGGGGTCGGGTGTCGGGGTGGAGTCGGGGTCGGGTGTCGGGGTGTGGTGTCGGGGTTGGGGGTCAGGGGGTCGGGTGTCGGGGTGTCGTGTCGGGGTCGGGGTGTCGTGTCGGAGTCGGGGTGTCGGGGTCAGGGGGTCAGGGGGTCGGGGGGTCGGGTGTCGGGGTGTCGTGTCGGGGTCGGGGTGTCGGGTGTGGTGTCGGAGTCGGGGTGTCGGGGTCAGGGGGTCGGGGCGTCGTGTCGGGGTCGGGGTGTGGTGTCGGGGTCAGGGTGTCGGGGTCAGGGGTCAGGGGGTCGGCGTGTCGGGGTCAAGGGGTCGGGGTGTTTCCTTCTATCCTTCTTCTTCTTTCTTTCTCTTCTTCTTCTTTCCTTTCTTCTTCTTCTTCTTTCATCTTTTTTCTACTTTTTTACTTCTTTTCGTTTCTTCCTTTCTTCTTCTTCTACTTCTTCTACTTCTTTTCTTCTTCTTCTTTTTACATCTTTCTTCTACTTCTTTTCTTCTTTTTCTTTTTTCATCATTTTTCTACTTCTTCTCTTTTCTTCTTCTTCTACTTCTTCTACTACTTTTCTTCTACTCATTCTTTTCTAACACTAACACAATCTAGCACTAACAATTAAACAGAAAAAAAATGAAAAAACAGAAAAGAAAAGAAGTAGTCCCTCACCGGAGCAATGGGACGGTCGGCGGGGGCGGTGGCGGGGGGGCGCCGGGCGGCGGGGGCGGTGCCGGGGGCGGCGGGGGCGGTGCCGGGGGCGGCGCCGGGCGGCTGGGGAGGCGCCGGGCGGCGGGTGGCGGGGCGACGGGGCGTCGGGGGCGGTGCCGGGGGCGGCGCCGGGCGGCGGGTGGCGGGGCGACGGGGCGTCGGCGGGTGGGGTGGGGGCGGAGGGGTGGTGGGGCGACGTGCCAAGCGGGTGCGGGGGCGAGGGCGGCAGCGGGGGGCGGGGGCGGCGGTGGACGTGGGATTTGGTGGCGGGGCGCGTCGGGGAGGAGAGAGGGAGAGAAGAGAGAGTAACGGGCGGGGGGGTGGGGGCCGTTAGTTAGTCTGCTCTTTGCCGTCCGCCTTTATCTCTCTTTGCCGTCTGCTAGCAGACGGCAAAGATGTGGGCGTTAAGTTTTTCTAAACGGGCGGGGGTGGGGGCCACCTCTCTCTTTGCCGTCAGCCAGCGGACGGCAAAGATTCTTTGCCGTCAGCTGGCTGACGGCAAAGAGCCGGCAGATGGCAAAGGCCTGTTTTGTCGTCTGCCGTTTCTTTGTCGTCTGCTTTTGGGTAGCTGATGGCAAAGTGCTTCTTTGTCGTCAGCTAGCAGACGGCAAAGAGCTGGCAGATGGCAAATTAGCTGATTCCAGTAGTGATATTGGTGTAAAGCGCATGAAGAAACTCCATGCTGATGGGCTTTTGGAATCACTTGATTATGAATCACTTGATGCTTGCGAACCATGCCTCATGGGCAAAATGACTAAGACTCCGTTCTTCGGAACAATGCAGCGAGCAACTGACTTTTTGGAAATAATACATACTGATGTATGCGGTCCGATGAGTTTTGAGGCTCACGGCGGGTATCGTTATTTTCTGATCTTCACAGATGATTTGAGCAGATATGGGTATATCTAGTTGATGAAACATAAGTCTGAAACATTTGAAAAGTTCAAAGAATTTCAGAGTGAAGTGGAGAATCATCGTAACAAGAAAATAAAGTTTCTACGATCTGATCGCGGAGACAAATATTTGAGTTATGAGTTTTGCCTTCATTTAAAACAATGTGGAATAGTTTCACAATTCACGCCACCTGGAACACCACAGCGTAATGGTGTGTCCGAACGTCGTAATCGTACTTTATTAGATATGCTGCGATCTATGATGTCTCTTACCGATTTACCACTATCATTTTGGGGTTATGCATTAGAGACAACTGCATTCACTTTAAATAGGGCACCATCTAAATCCGCTGAGACGACACCACATGAACTGTGGTTTGGCAAGAAACCCAAGTGTTGTTTCTTAAAGTTTGGGGCTGCGATGCTTATGTGAAAAAGCTTCAACCTAATAAGCTCGAACCCAAATCGGAGAAATGCTTCTTCATAGGATACCCAAAGGAGACTGTTGGGTACACCTTCTATCATAGATCCGAAGGCAAGATTTTCGTTGCTAAGAATGGATCCTTTCTAGAGAAGTTGTTTCTCTCGAAAGAAGTGAGTGGGAGGAAAGTAGAACTTGATGAGGTAATTGTACCTTCTCCCAAATTGGAGAGTAGTTCATCACAGAAATCAGTTCCAGTGATGCCTACACCAATTAGTGAGGAAGTTAATGATAATGATCATGAAACTTTAGATCAAGATACTACCGAACCTCGTAGGTCAACCAGAATACATTCCGCATCAGAGTGGTACCGTCATCCTATTCTGGAAGTCATGTTACTAGACCATGACGAACCTACGAACTATGAGGAAGCAATGATGAGCCCAGATTCTGCGAAATGGCTTGAGGCCATGAAATCTGAGATGGGATCCATGTATGAAAACAAAGTGTGGAATTTGATTGACTTGCCCGATGATCGGCGAGCCATTGAGAATAAATGGATCTTCAAGAGGAAGATGGACGCTGATAGTAGTGTTACTATCTACAAAGCTCGAATTGTCGCAAAAAGGTTTTCGACAAGTTCAAGGTGTTGACTACGATGAGATTTTCTCACTCGTATCGATGCTTAAAGTCTGTCCGAATCATGTTAGCAATTGCCGCATTTTATGAAATCTGGCAAATGGATGTCAAAACTGCATTCCTTAATGGATTTATTAAAGAAGTGTTGTATATGATGCAACCAGAAGGTTTTCTCAATCCTAAAGGTGCTAACAAAGTGTGCAAGCTCCAGCGATCCATCTATGGACTGGTGCAAGCATCTCGGAGTTGGAATATATGCTTTGATAAGATGATCAAAGCATATGGTTTTATACAGACTTATGGTGATGCCTGTATTTACAAGAAAGTGAGTGGGAGCACTATAGCCTTTCTGATAAGTATATGTGAATGCCATATTGTTGATCAGATGATGTAGAATTTTCTGGAAAGCATAAAGGAGTGTTTTGAAAGGAGTTTTTCAAAGAAAGACCTCGGTGAAAGCTGCTTACATATTGAGCATCAAGATCTATAGAGATAGATCAAGACGCTTGATAAGTTTCTTTCAGTGAGTACATACCTTGACAAGATTTTGAAGTAGTTCAAAATGGAACAGTCAAAGAAGGAGTTCTTGCCTGTGTTGAAAGGTGTTAAGTTGAGTTAAGACTCAAAACCCGACCACGGCAGAAAATAGAAAGAGAATGAAAGTCATTCCCTATGCCTCAGTCATAGGTTCTATAAAGTATGCTATGCTGTGCATCAGACCTATTGTGTACCTCACCATGAGTTTGGCAAGAGGGTACAATAGTGATCTAGGAGTGGATCACTGGACAACGGTCAAAATTATCCTTAGAAGAATAAGGAAATATTTCTCGGTTATGGAGGTGATAAAGAGTTTGTCGTAAAGAGTTACGTTGATGCAAGCTTTGACACCGATCTGGATGACTCTGAGTCTCGATCTAGATACATATTGAAAATGGGAGCAATTAGATAGAGTAGCTCCGTGCGGAGCAGTGTAGACATAGAAATTTGCAAAATACATACGGATCTGAATGTGGCAGACCCGTAGAGTAAAACTTATCTCACAAGCAAAACATGATCACACCTTTGTGCTCTTGGGTGTTAATCACATAGCGATGTGAACTAAATTATTGACAATAGTAAAACCTTTAAGTGTTGGTCACATGGCGATGTGAACTATGGGTGTTAATCACATGGTGATGTGAACTATTGGTGTTAAATCACATGACGATGTGAACTAGATCATTGACTCTAGTGCAAGTGGGAGACTAAAGGAAATATGCCCTAGACGCAATAATAAAGTTGTCATTAATATTTCCTTATATCATGATAAATGTTTAATAATCATGCTAGAATTGTATTAACCGGAACATGTGTGAATACATAGACAAAAACAGAGTGTCCCTAGTATGCCTCTACTTGACTAGCTCGTTAATCAAAGATGGTTAAGTTTCCTGACCATAGACATGTGTTGTCATTTGATCAACGGGATCACATCATTAGAGAATGATGTGATGGACAAGACCCATCCGTTAGCTTAGCATAATGATCGTTAAGTTTTATTGCTATTACTTTCTTCATGACTTATACATGTTCCTCTGACTATGAGATTATGCAACTCCCGAATACCGGAGGAACACCTTGTGTGCTATCAAACGTCACAACGTAACTGTGTGACTATAAAGATGCTCTACAGGTGTCTCCGAAGGTGTTTGTTGGGTTGGAATAGATCAAGATTAGGATTTGTCACTCCGTGTATCGAAGAGGTATCTCTGGGGCCTCTCGGTAATGCTCATCACTATAAGCCTTGCAATCAATGTGACCAATGAGTTAGTTACGGGATGGTGCATTACGGAACGAGTAAAGAGACTTGCCGGTAACGAGATTGAACTAGGTATGATGATACCAACAATCGAATCTCAGGCAAGTAACATACCGATGACAAAGGGAACAACGTATGTTGTTATGCGGTTTGACCGATAAAGATCTTCGTAGAATATGTAGGAGCCAATATGAGCATCCAGGTTCCGCTATTGGTTATTGACCGGAGATGTGTCTCGGTCATGTCTACATAGTTCTCGAACCCGTAGGGTCCGCACGCTTAACGTTCGATGACGATTTGTATTATGAGTTATGTGATTTGATGACCGAAGTTTGTTCGGAGTCCCGGATGAGATCACGGACATGACGAGGAGTCTCGAAATGGTCGAGAGGTAAAGATTCATATATTGGAAGGCTATATTCGAATATCGGAATGGTTCCGACTGATTCGGGTATTTTTCGGAGTACCGGGGAGTTACGGGAATTCACCGGGAGATGTAATGGGCCTTATTGGGCTTTAGTGGAGAGAGGGGAGAAGGGCCAAGAGGTGGCGCGCGCCTCCCCCCTGCCCAAACCGAATTGGACAAGGGGTGGGGGCGCGGCCCCCCCTTTCCTTCTCCCTCCCCCTCTCGTTCCTTCTCTCCTACTCCGAATAGGAAAGGGAATCCTACTAGGACTTGGGAGTCCTAGTAGGACTCCCTATGCTTGGCGCGCCCCTAGGCCGGCCGCCTCCTCCCTCCCTCCTTTATATAGGGGGGAGGGGAGCACCCCAAAGGCACCCCAAAAGATTTGTCTTAGCCGTGTGCGGTGCCCCCCTCCACAGTTACACACCTCGGTCATATCGTCGTAGTGCTTAGGCGAAGCCCTGCGTCGGTAACTTCATCATCACCGTCACCACGCCGTCGTGCTGACGGAACTCTCCCTCGGCCTTAGCTGGATAAAGAGTACGAGGGACGTCATCGAGCTGAACGTGTGCTGAACACAGAGGTGCAGTACATTCGGTGCTAGGATCGGTCGGATCGTGAAGACATACGACTACATCAACCGCGTTGATAAAACGCTTCCCCTTTCGGTCTACGAGGGTATGTGGACACACTCTCCCCTCTCGTTGATATGCATCTCCTAGGTAGATCTTGCGTGATCGTAGGATTTTTTTCGAAATTACTGCGTTCCCCAACATTAATTGTGGATCCGGACGAGGTGAAGATACCCCGAACAAACCCCTCAAAGGATTGTTTTCCATAGTAGCAAGTGACAATAAATTTCAGCACACTATATAAATGTTTCCTTACCGAATTCCGCTTACCAAAGGCGCTTCACTCCCCGGCAACGGCCCCAGAAAATAGCCTTGATGACCCACAAGTATAGGGGATCAACTGTAGCTCTTTTCGAGAAGTAAGAGTGTCGAACCCAACGAGGAGCAGAAGGAAATGACAAGTAGTTTTCAGTAAGGTAATGTCTGCAAGTGCTGAAATTGTGAGTAGCGTAGTAGTTTGATAGCAAGATAATTTGTAACGAGCAAGTAACGATATTAGTAACAAAAGTGCAGCAAGGTAGCCCAATCCTTTTGAGGCAAAGGACAGGCCAAAACGGTCTCTTATGATAAGCAAAGCGTTCTTGAGGGTGCATGGGAATTTCATCTAGTCACTTTCATCATGTTGGTTTGATTTGTGTTCGCTACTTTGATAATTTGATATGTGGGTGGACCAGTGCTTAGGTGCTGTTCTTACTTGAACAAACCTCCTACTTATGATTAACCCTCCCGCAAGCATCCGCAACTACGAGAAAATTATTAAGAATAAATTCTAACCATAGCATTAAAGTCTAGGATCCAATCGGTCCCTTACAGAATAGTGCATAAACTGGGGTTTAAGTTTCTGTCACTCTCGCAACCCACCATCTATTTACTACTCCACAATGCATTCCCTTAGGCCCAGATATGGTGAAGTGTCATGTAGTCGACGTTCACATGACACCACTAAGGGAATCACAACATACATACTATCAAAATATCGAACACATATCAAATTCACATGATTACTTGCAACATGATTTATCCCGTGACATCAAGAACAAAGGTAACTACTCACAAATAATAAACATGCTCATGATCAGAGGGGTATTAAATAGCATCATGGATTTGAACATATAATCTTCCACCAAATAAACCATATAGTAATCAACTGCAAGATGTAATCAACACTACTAGTCACCGCCTAGCAACAATCTATAGTTCCGGTAACAAGATTGAATACAAGAGATGAACTAGGGTTTGAGATGAGATGGTGCTGGTGAAGATGTTAATGGATATTGCCCTCCCCAAGATGGGAGAGTTGTTGGTGATGATGATGACGACGATTTCCCCCTCCGTGAGGGAAGTTCCCCCGGCAGAATCGCTCCGCCGGAGGGCAAAAGTGTTCCTACCCAAGTTCTGCCTCGAGACGGCGGCGCTCCGTCCCGAAAGTCTTCCTCTTATTTTTTCTAGGTTAAAATGACTTATATACCAGAAGATGGCCACCGGAGGTGGGCCGAGGAGGCCACAACCCACCAGGGCGCGCCAGGGGGGCCTAGCGCGCCCAGGTGGGTTGTGCCCACATGGTGGCCCCCTCTGGTGTTTATTGGTTCAGTATTTCTTAAATAATCCACAAAAAATCTCCGTGAAGTTTCAGCTCATTTGGAGTTGTGCAGAATAGGTGGCCTGGCGTAGCTTTTTCAGGTCCAGATTTCCAGCTACGAGAATTCTCCCTCTTGGTGTGTACCTTGCAAATTATGAGAGAAAAGGCATTAGAATTACTCCAAAAAGCATTATTATGGATAAAAACATCATAAATAACAGCAAGAAAACATGATGCAAAATGGACGTATCAATCACTTCACCATCACCGTCACCACGCCGGCGTGCTGACGGAACTCTCCCTTGACACTTTGCTGGATCAAGAGTTCGAGGGACGTCATCAAGCTGAACGTGTGCAGAACTCGGAGGTGCCGTACGTTCGGTGCTTGATCGGTCGGAACGTGAAGAAGTTCGACTACATCAACCGCGTTAACAAACGCTTCCGCTTTCGGTCTACGAGGGTACGTGGGCATACTCTCCCCTTCTCGTTGCTATGCATCTCCTAGACAGATCTTGCGTGAGCGTAGGAATTTTTTGAAATTGCATGCTACGTTCCCCAACATCGATGCACTAGGTATTACACCTAGATCGGATATGAACTCCTTCATCCAGACTCCTTCATGTGCTGCTTCCGAAGCAGCTATGTACTCCGCTTCACACGTAGATCCCGCCACGACGCTCTGCTTGGAGCTGCACCAACTGATAGATCCACCATTCGATATAAATACGTATTCGGTTTGTGACTTAGAGTCATTCGGATCAGTGTCGAAGCTAGCATCGACATAACCATTTACGATGAGCTCTTCGTCACCTCCATAAACGAGAAACATATCCTTTGTCCTCTTTAGGTACTTCAGGACGTTCTTGACCGCTGTCCTGTGACCCACTCCTGGATTACTTTGGTACCTCCCTGCCAGACTTATGGCAAGGCACACATCAGGTCTGGTACACAGCATAGCATACATGATAGAACCTATGGCTGAGGCATAGGGAATGACTTTCATTTTCTCTCTATCTTCTGTAGTGGTCGGGCTTTGAGTCTGACTCAACTTCACACCTTGTAACACAGGCAAGAACCCTTTCTTTGACTGGTCCATTTTGAACTTCTTCAAAACTTTATCAAGGTATGCGCTTTGTGAATGTCCTATTAAGCGTCTCAATCTATCTCTATAGATCTTGATGCCCAATATATAAGCAACTTCACCAAGGTCTTTCATTGAAAAATTCTTATTCAAGTATCCTTTTATGCTATCCAAAAATTCTATATTATTTCCAATCAACAATATGTCATCCACATATAATATCAGAAATGCTACAGAGCTCCCACTCACTTTCTTGTAAATACAGGCTTCACTGTAAGTCTGTATAAAACCATATGCTTTGATCACCTCATCAAAGCGTATATTCCAACTCCGAGATGCTTGTGCTACCTCTTGACCACTACGTTGGTTTTCCCTTGAAGAGGAAAGGGTGATGCAGCAAAGTAGCGTAAATATTTCCCTCAGTTTTGAGAACCAAGGTATCAATCCAGTAGGAGGCCACACCAAGTCCCTCGTACCTACACAAACAAATAAGAACCTTGCAACCAACGCGATAAAGGGGTTGTCAATCCCTTCACGGCCACTTGC
This sequence comes from Aegilops tauschii subsp. strangulata, assembly GCF_002575655.3. Taxonomy (NCBI): domain Eukaryota; kingdom Viridiplantae; phylum Streptophyta; class Magnoliopsida; order Poales; family Poaceae; genus Aegilops; species Aegilops tauschii. Next base: position 10,829,621 of record NC_053039.3, read on the forward strand.
AAAAGTGAGATTTGGTAGAGATAATCAGATAAATATTTTTGGTATTTTTGTTTTATAGATTGGAAAGTAAAGATTGCAAAATAAAATAGATCGGAAACTTATATGATGGAAAATAGACCCGGGGGCCATAGGTTTCACTAGTGGCTTCTCTCAAGATAGCATAAGTATTACGGTGGGTGAACAAATTACTGTCGAGCAATTGATAGAAAAGTGCATAATTATGAGAATATCTAGGCATGATCATGTATATAGGCATCACGTCCGCGACAAGTAGACCGAAACGATTCTGCGTCTACTACTATTACTCCACACATCGACTGCTATCCAGCATGCATCTAGAGTATTAAGTTCATAAGAACAGAGTAACGCATTAGGCAAGATGACATGATGTAGAGGGATAAATTCAAGCAATATGATATAAACCCCATCTTTTTATCCTCGATGGCAACAATACAATACGTATCGGTTCCCCCTTCTGTCACTGGGATCGAACACCACAAGATTGAACCCAAAGCTAAGCACTTCTCCCATTGCAAGAAAGATCAATCTAGTATAGGCCAAACCAAACTGATAATTCGAAGAGACTTGCAAAGATAACAAATCATACATAAAAGAATCCAGAGGAGATTCAAATATTGTTCATAGATAATCTTGATCATAAACCCACAATTCATCGGATCTTGACAAACACACCGCAAAAAGAGTTACATCAAATAGATCTCCAAGAGAATCGAGGAGAACTTTGAATTGAGATCCAAAGAGAGAGAAGAAGCCATCTAGCTAATAACTATGGACCCGAAGGTCTGAGGTAAACTACTCACACATCATCGGAGAGGCTATGGTGTTGATGTAGAAGCCCTCCGTGATCGATTCCCCCTCCGGCGGAGCGCCTGAAAAGGCCCCAAGATGGGATCTTACGGGTATAGAAGGTTGCGGCGGTGGAAATAGGGTTTCGTCGTGCTCTCGGATGTTTTTGGGGTACGTGGGTATATATAGGAGGAAGAAGTAGGTCGGTGGAGCTGCGAGGGGCCCATGAGGGTGGGGCGCGCGCCCAGGGGGGTAGGCGTGCCTCCCTGCCTCGTGGCCTCCTCGCTTCTTTCTTGACGTCCACTCGAAGTCCCCTGGATTGCGTTTGTTCCAAAAATAACTCTCCTGAAGGTTTCATTTCCGTTTGGATTCCGTTTGATATTCCTTTTGTGCGAAACACTGAAATGGGCAGCAATTTGGGCTGGGCCTCCGGTTAGTAGGTTACTCCCAAAAAATAATATAAAAGTGTATAATAAAGCCCATTAAACATCCAAAATAGATAATATAATAGCATGCAACAATAAAAAAATTATAGATACGTTGGAGACGTATCAAGCATCCCCAAGCTTAATTCATGCTCGTCCTCGAGTAGGTAAATGATAAAAACAGAATTTTTGATGTGGAATGCTACCTAGCATATTCTTCAATGTAATTTTCTTTATTGTGGCAAGAATATTCAGATCCGAAAGATTCAAGATAAAAGTTTAATATTGACATAAAAAATAATAATACTTCAAGCATACTAACTAAGCAATTATGTCTTCTCAAAATAACATGGCCATAGTAAGTTTATCCCTACAAAATCATATAGTTTGGCTATGTTCCATCTTCGTCACACAAAATATTCAAATCATGCACAACCCCGGTTTCAGCCAAGGAATTATTTCATACTTAAGAATTTTCAAACTTTTTCAACTTTCACGCAATACATGAGCGTGAGCCATGGACATAGTACTATAGGTGGAATAGAATATGATGATGGGGGTTGTGTGGAGAAGACAAAAAAGGAGAAAGTCTCACATTGACGTGGCTAATCAACGGGCTATGGAGATGCCCATCAATTGATGTCAACGTAAGGAGTAGGGATTGCCATGCAACGGCTGCACTAGAGCTATAAATGTATGAAAGCTCAACAAAAGAAACTAAGTGGGTGTGCATCCAACTTGCTTGCTCACGAAGACCTAGGGCATTTGAGGAAGCCCATTGTTGGAATATACAAGCCAAGTTCTATAATGAAAAATTCCCACTAGTATATGAAAGTGACAAAACAAGAGACTCTCTATCATAAAGATCATGGTGCTACTTTGAAGCACAAGTGTGGAAAAAGAGATAGTAGCATTGTCCCTTTTTTATTTCTTTTTTTGGGCCTTCTTTTTTTATTTGGCCTTTCTCTCTTTTTTTTATTTGGGACAATGCTCTATGAATGATGATCATCACACTTCTATTTATTTACAACTCAATGATTACAACTCGATACTAGAACAAAATATGACTCTAAATGAATGCCTCCGGCGGTGTACCGGGATGGGCAATGAATCAAGAGTGACATGTATGAAAGTTATGCATGGTGGCTTTGCCACAAATACGATGTCAACTACATGATCATGCATGGCATTATGACAATGATGAAGCGTGTCATAATAAACGGAATGGTGGAAAGTTGCATGGCAATATATCTCGGAATGGCTATGGAAATTCCATAATAGGTAGGTATGGTGGCTATTTTGAGGAAGATATAAGGAGGTTTGTGTGTGATAGAGCATATCATATCACGGGGTTTGGATGCACCGACGAAGTTTGCACCAACTCTCAAGGTGAGAAAGGGCAATGCACGGTACCGAAGAGGCTAGCAATGATGGAAGGATGAGAGTGCGTATAATCCGTGGACTCAACATTAGTCATAAAGAACTCACATACTTATTGCAAAAATCTACAAGTCATCAAAACCAAGCACTACACGCATGCTCCTAGGGGAAGGGTTGGTAGGAGTTAACCATCGCGCTATCCCGACCTCCACACAAAGGATGACACTCAAAGAACACCTCATGTTTCAAATTTGTTACACAACGGTTACCATACGTGCATGCTACGGGACTTGCAAACTTCCACACAAGTATTTCTCAAATTCACAATTACTCAACTAGCACAACTTTAATACCACCATCTCCATATCTCAAAACAATCATCAAGTATCAAACTTCTCATAGTATTGAATGCGCTTTATATGATAGTTTTTATTATACCTATCTTGGATGCCTATTATATTAGGACTAATTTCAACCAAAGCAAATTACCATGCTGTTCTAAAAGACTCTCAAAATAATATAAGTGAAGCATGAGAGATCAATAATTTCTATAAAATAAAACCACCACCGTGCTCTAAAAAGATATAAGTGAAGCACTAGAGCAAAATTATCTAGCTCAAAAGATATAAGTGAAGCACTAGAGCAAAATTATCTAGCTCAAAAGATATAAGTGAAGCACATAGAGTATTCTAATAAATTTCGATTCATGTGTGTGTCTCCCAAAAGGTGTGTACAGCAAGGATGATTGTGGTAAACTAAAAAGCAAATACTCAAATCATACAAGACGCTCCAAGCAAAACACATATCATGTGGTGAATAAAAATATAGCCTCAAGTAAAGTTACCGATGGACGAAGACGAAAGAGGGGATGCCTTCCGGGGCATCCCCAAGCTTAGGCTTTTGGTTGTCCTTGAATTTTACCTTGGGGTGCCTTGGGCATTCCCAATCTTAGGCTCTTGACACTCCTTATTCCATAATCCATCAAATCTTTACCCAAAAACTTGAAAACTTCACAACACAAAACTCAACAGAAAATCTCATGAGCTCTGTTAGCGAAATAAAATAAACCACCACTTTAAGGTACTGTAATGAACTAATTCTTTATTTATATTTGTGTTAAACCTACTGTATTCCAACTTCTCTATGGTTCATAACCTCCTATACTAGCCATAGATTCATCAAAATAAGCAAACAACACACGAAAAACAGAATCTGTCAAAAACAGAACAGTCTGTAGCAATCTGTATCAAACGCAAACTTCTGGAACTTAAAAAATTCTACCAAATTAGGAAGTCCTATATAATTTGTTTATTAATCTTCTGCAAAAAGAATCAACTGAAAAGCATGTTTCTGTGATTTATGAAAACTAATCTCGTGCGCGCAAAGTTTCTGTTTTTTACAGCAAGATCAAATAACTATCACCGTAGGTTATCCTAATGGTTTTACTTGGCACAAACACTAATTGAAACACAAAACTACATCTAACCAGAGGCTAGATCAAATATTTATTACTAAACTGGAACAAAAAGCAAGGAATAAAAATAAAATTGGGTTGCCTCCCAACAAGCGCTATCGTTTAACGCTCCTAGCTAGGCTTAAAAACAAGGATAGATCTAAGTATCATCATCTTTGGTATGCAATTCTTCAATAGAACACTTATATCCCTTAGGAGTTTCCTTCTTTTTATTAATGATCAAACTCTTAGGCAAGAAATCAAGAAATTCATTTGTAGCAAAAGGTTCCTTAATGATAGCGAAAAAGTTGGGATGAACACTTATTGATTTGAGATCCGCGTTTTCCTTAGAAGATTCACCCTTATTTTTAGGAACATACATTAACTTGGCAACTTTGGTAGGAGGAGTATTTGGAGTATTTTTCACGGATGAAAAGGCAGACCCTAAGTTGGTAATAATATCCTCAAGTTTACCAATTCTTGTGGAATCTTGATCTATTCTATCGTTAACTATAGGGTCTTTTTCTTTAAAAAAATCAGAGTAACTCCTACCTTAGATCCATATTGGGTAATTTGGTTGTGGATCTTTTTATCCAAATTTTCAATCAACTCTACAGTGGCAACTTTATTTTCAATAATTTCAAGCCTTTGCATCACATGTTCCAAAGTTAAAATAGTTCCATTAACCAAAAGAGGTGGTGGGCCAAACAAATCTATCATAACATTGTGAGAATCAAAAGTATGGCTACCCAAGAAATTCCCTCCGGTAATGGTATCAAGAATATATCCGTTCCAAGGAGTGATGCCTACATAAAAATTGCGAAGAAGAACGGAAGTAGATTGCTTCCTAGTAGATCTATTCTGAGCATTGCAAATTCTATGCCAAGCATCTTTTAGATTTTCTCCCTCCCTTTGTTTAAAATTAAGAACTTCATGATTGGGAGTACTAATAATGATAGAAGGACTAGCCATGACAACGAACGGCAACACAAGAGGAAAGCGAAAAGAGGCGAACAGAAAAGAGGGCGAATAAAACGGCAAGGGTGAAGTGGGGGAGAGGAAAACGAGAGGCAAATGGCAAATAATGTAATGCGAGGCATAAGAGTTGTGATGGGTACTTGGTATGTCTTGACTTGTGCGTAGACTCCCTGGCAACGGCGCTAGAAATCCTTCTTGCTACCTCTTGAGCACTGCGTTGGTTTTCCCTTGAAGAGTAACGGGTGATGCAGCAAAGTAGTGTAAGTATTTCCCTCAGTTTTGAGAACCAAGGTATCAATCCAGTAGGAGGCCACACGGAAGTCCCTCGTACCTACACAAACAAATAAGAACCTTGCAACCAACGCGATAAAGGGGTTGTCAATCCCTTCACGGCCACTTGCAAAAGTGAGATCTGATAGAGATAATAAGATAAATATTTTTGGTATTTTTGTTTTATAGATTGGAAAGTAAAGATTGCAAAATAAAATAGATCGAAAACTTATATGATGGAAAATAGACCCGGGGGCCATAGGTTTCACTAGTGGCTTCTCTCAAGATAGCATAAGTATTACGGTGGGTGAACAAATTACTGTCGAGCAATTGATAGAAAAGTGCATAATTATGAGAATATCTAGGCATGATCATGTATATAGGCATCACGTCCGCGACAAGTAGACCGAAACGATTCTGCATCTACTACTATTACTCCACACATCGACCGCTATCCAGCATGCATCGAGAGTATTAAGTTCATAAGAACAGAGTAACGCATTAGGCAAGATGACATGATGTAGAGGGATAAACTCAAGCAATATGATATAAACCCCATCTTTTTATCCTCGGTGGCAACAATACAATACGTATCGGTTTCCCTTTCTGTCACTGGGATCGAACACCACAAGATTGAACCCAAAGCTAAGCACTTCTCCCATTGCAAGAAAAAAAATCTAGTAGGCCAAACCAAACTGATAATTCGAAGAGACTTGCAAAGATAACAAATCATACATAAAAGAATTCAGAGGAGATTCAAATATTGTTCATAAATAATCTTGATCATAAACCCACAATTTATCGGATCTCTACAAACACACCGCAAAAAGAGTTACATCAAATAGATCTCCAAGAGAATCGAGGAGAACTTTTTATTGAGATACAAAGAGAGAGAAGAAGCCATCTAGCTAATAACTATGGACCCGAAGGTCTGAGGTAAACTACTCACACATCATCGGAGAGGCTATGGTGTTGATGTAGAAGCCCTCCGTGATCGATTCCCCCTCCAGCGGAGCGCCGGAAAAGGCCCCAAGATGGGATCTTATGGGTATAGAAGGTTGTGGCAGTGGAAATAGGGTTTCGTCGTGCTCTCGGATGTTTTCGGGGTACGTGGGTATATATATAGGAGGAAGAAGTAGGTCGGTGGAGTTGCGAGGGGCCCACGAGGGTGGGGGCGCGCCCAGGGGGGCAGGCGCGCCTCCCTGCCTCGTGGCCTCCTCACTTATTTCTTGACGTCCAGTCCAAGTCCCCTGGATTGCGTTTGTTCCAAAAATAACTCTCCCGAAGGTTTCATTCCGTTTGGATTCCGTTTGATATTCCTTTTCCGTGAAACACTGAAATAGGCAAAAAACAGCAATTTGGGTTGGGCCTCCGGTTAGTAGGTTAGTCCCAAAAAATAATATAAAAGTGTATAATGAAGCTCATTAAACATCTAAAACAGATAATATAATAGCATGGAACAATAAAAAATTATAGATACGTTGGAGACGTATCAGCTTGCACCAGTCGCTGGAGCTTGCACACTTTGATAACACCTTTAGGATCGACAAAACCTTCTGGTTGCATCATATACAACTCTTCTTCAAGAAATCCATTAAGGATTGCAGTTTTGATGTCCATTTGCCAGATTTCGTAATCATAAAATGTGACAATTGCTAACATGATTCGGACAGACTTAAGCATCGCTACGGGTGAGAAAGTCTCATCGTAGTCAATTCCTTGAACTTGTCAAAAACCTCTCGCGACAAGTCCATCTATGTAGACAGTAACACTACCATCAGCGTCAGTCTTCTTCTTGAAGATCCATTTATTTTCTATGGCTTGCCGATCATCGGGCAAATCCATCAAAGTCCACACTTTGTTCTCATACATGGATCCTATCTCAGATTTCATGGCCTCAAGCCATTTATCGGAATCTGGGCTCATCATGGCTTCTTCATAGTTCGTAGGTTCGCCTTGGTCTAATAACATGACTTTCAGAACATGATTACCGTACCACTATGGTGTGGATCATGCTCTGGTTGACCTACGAAGTTCAGTAGTAACTTGATCCAAAGTTTCATAATTATCATCATTAGCTTCCTCTCTACTTGGTGTAGGCATCACGGGAACAGTCTTCTCTGATGTACTACTTTCCAATTCGAGAGAAGGTACATTTACCTTATCAAGATCTACTTTCCTCCCACTCACTTCTTTCCAGAGAAACTCCTTCTCTAGAAAGGTTCCATTCTTGGCAACCGAGATCTTGCCTTCGGATCTGTGATAGAAGGTGTACCCAATTGTTTCCTTAGGGTATCGTATGAAGACACACTTCTCTGATTTGAGTTCGAGCTTACCAGGCTGAAGCCTTTTGACATAAGTGCCGCAACCCCAAACTTTAAGAAACGACAGCTTAGGTTTCTTGCCAAACCACATTTCATACGGTGTCATCTCAACGGATTTAGACGGTGCCTTACTTAACATGAATGCGGCTGTCTCTAATGCATAACCCCAAAACGATAATGGTAAATCGGTAAGAGACATCATAGAACGCACCGTATCTAATAAAGTACGGCTACGACATTCGGACACACCATTACACTGTGGTGTTCCAGGTGGCGTGAGTTGTGAAACAATTTCACATTGTTTTAAATGAAGGCCAAACTCGTAACTCAAATATTCGCCTCCGCGATCAGATCGTAGAAACTTTATTTTCTTATTACGATGATTCTCCACTTCACTCTGAAATTCTTTGAACTTCTTAAATGTTTCAGACTTGTGTTTCATCAAGTAGATATACCCATACCTACTCAAATCATCTGTGAAGGTCAGAAAATAACGATACCCGCCGCGTGCTTCAACACTCATCGGACCGCATACATTAGTATGTATTATTTCCAATAAGTCATTAGCTTGCTCCATTGTTCCGGAGAACGAAGTTTTAGTCATCTTACCCATTAGGCATGGTTTGCAAGTATCAAATGATTTTGATTCCAAAAGTCCATCTGCATGGAGTTTCTTACGTTCTCCGCTAGATAGGAACTATGGAGTGATTCTTCATCGCACGTTGATGGATGGTTATATGATCCAATTATATTAGCATTTTTGAGAGATTGCACTAGCAAAAGTACTGACCCTAGGCCTCATTTTCAAGTATTGCAATGCCGTTTGTGCTCACTTTTGTTACTTGCTACCTTGTTGTTTTTTATTGTTCTTATTACCAAAAATCAATATCTACTATCATTACTACGCTTTTATTACCATCTCCTCGTCCAACTACTGCACCTATACAAATTACCATTGTATTTGGTGTGTTGAGGACACAAAAGACTCTTTGTTATTTGGTTGCAGAGTTGTTTGAGAGAGACCATCTTCATCCTACGCCTCCCACGGATTGATAAACCTTAGGTCATCCACTTGAGGGAAAATTGCTACTGTCCTACAAAACTCTGCGCTTAGGCCCTGTTCGGAGGTACTCCGCTCCCCAGCTCCACTCCCGGAGCAGGTGGAGTCGTAGTTGAAATTTGTGGAGCGGCTGTTTACCAGCTCCGCAACTCTCAGGATTTCTAGGAGCTGGGGGGTTTCCAAACAGCCCCTTAGAGGCCCAACACGAGTCTATACAAGAATAAAGTTGCGTAATAGACATCAATGTCGTCATCGTATCGCTGGTACGCTATCCAGACCAGCGTCATGAAGTTTTGTAACGTGGTTCGTCAGCTGGAGGCAAGGTGGCCATTGCACGCGACAGAAGGCAAGATCATAAATTTTGCTTCCTCTTGCTCAACTTTGTTGATTGCCGTTGGAGATGCCTTACAAACTACTACTCCCTCTATAAAAAAATATAAGAGCACTTAGACCATTGAAATAATAATCTAAACACTCTTATATTTATTTACGGAGGCATTACTTCCTATGAAAACTAATGTTTAAATATTTTTAGTTTTGGAAAACATTTTTCCAAAACTTAGTTAGCCACAACAGAATCAGCAAATAGTGGCAAACCATCATGTGGTTGAACGGTTAGAAGGACGGTGATATTCTGAGCCTATGAGGGGTTCAAGTCCTAGATTTGACATTGGTGCTTATATTATTTCTGAGTTTAATTCAGCCTTCCGGCGATTTTTGTTCGGTGGGAGGAGACGTTCTCGTCGACTACAAGGCCTATGGTGATTTCATAAAATATCAAGATGTTATGCCGACTCAGTCTCTTGAAGATGCTCATAGGGGTAGGTTGTGCGTGCGTTGATAGAGGTGGTGTACGCTGGTGTGTGAGCTACTTCGATCGTACCGTGTTAAAAAAATTCAACAAATTGTCTTTTTTTTTTGAATTAAAAAGTTGTCAATTCCCTCCCCTGTTTCAGCTCCAAACGATTGGGCCGGGCAGTCCTCCCCTCTGTCCTCGGCCGAGCGCGCTAGGGTTCCTCACCCCGCCGCCCGCTCCTCTCCTCCTCCCTCCGACGAGCGAGGGCCTCCTCCGACCCCTGCGGCAGCCGACGAGCGCAGCCCCGACGCGCCCACCCCGCCGGCCCCTGCCGTCCTCCGCCCCCGGTCACCCCAGCAGCAGCCGGCGAACCAAGGACGCTGCCGTGACCCTCGTCGCCACCCCCCCCCCCCCCGCCGTCTCTTCCTGCGCCTGGCCGGCCGCTGCTCTCCTTCGACCGCGGCCTGGGGTGAGCCTCTGTCCCTTACCTCTATGTTTCTTGTTCGTCTCTCTGTCCCCTGTTCCTCTCTTGTTCATGTTGCTAGTTACATGGATCAATGGATCTTGGGTAGATGGATGTATGTTGATGTTAGGCACTAGATGGTTTGCTTGATGGATGGTTGAATTGTGCTAGTTGCTTGCTAGATCGACGGATGAATGGTGCGAGTATGTAGACATCTTTTGCTACTGTGAAGGGTCAATGCTACTGTAAAGGGTAGTAGTAACTGGTTCTCTTTTTGCAGCCGCTTGGTGCTAATTTGCTACTGTCAAGGGTAGTAACTGGTTCCCTTTTGCTGCTGCTCGGTGCTAATTTGCTACTGAAAAATAGATGGATATATGTATGTACGTGCTAATGCAATGTCCTTGGGGGTGCTGCTCGCTGTGCGGCGATAATACCCATTAGCTTCTAACTTGGAAGGATCGGAGTGCTGATTGACCATAATGTTGTAATATTACTTTGCATTCTGGAATAAATTAGATAGTCTTAGTCGATTTGATAAATTGGAAGCTCCACCATCCCACTGTGCTCTAGATAAAAGGCAATCCTTTGTATAATCAGGCATCGAAGAAATAAACAGAGAAAAAGGGGAGGTTAACCTCCAGAACAGATCTATCCCAAAACGTCATGGCGCCCAAGCCTAAGCCCTCGCCCTCTTACCACTCACAACTATCCCCTCCGTAACCTAGCTCATGACATCTTAGTACCAGAGCCAGGTTTTGATCCTGGAACCTATGGGGATAGTTTGCATTCAGAAGAAATTAGGTACCTATGGACGCGAGGATGGTTGGGCGGCATGGCTTATGGGATCGGGGACTGGAACTTAGGATGGTTGGGAGGACGAGGGGGGAGATAACAGATTGATAAAAGACGTTGCGATTATTTGGCACAATTTTGTTTGAACTTCAAAAACATGGACCTTTATTTGCAGTTGTTGACTGGGATTCTCTAGTTGTTGTTTTATGCACTGCTCGATATCTGTATCGTCTTGTGTCATTCCTCAAAAAGAAAAGTTATCTTATGTCATTCCTCAAAAAGAGAAATTATCTTGTGTCAGACTGTCTTTTCTTTGGTACTTGATTCGGTCAAAACTGCTGGTGCAGCATTGCAGCAACACTCTAGAGGTCAGAGTGTTATATCGTACCTTCACCTCTTATCCCATTTTCTTTTTAAGCTGAATTGACCATCATTAAAAATAGTCATTACATTTCCACAGTTCTTTCCTTTATGGAGTAATTGGGGAAGGGAAATTTGTACTATGACATTTTAGGAGCTGATGCCAGTATTTGAAGTGTGTAGACATGCAGTTAGTCCTGATTTAATAGATTATGTAGTTATACATGATGAAGACAATAGAGTTTCCATCTGAAAAAACATTAGTTTCTAAATTTTGGTCAAACAAAATAGTTGGGCTCGCAAGTCAGTGAGCATTGTTAGTGGCATTTTAAACCTTGACTATAGGTCGAAATGTGTTCTCCCATGATTGTGATGCTATACTAGCGGGGGGGGGGGGGGGGGGGGGGGGAATTGGGTTGTTGCACTTTCCCCAGAATGATCTAGGTGCTCTAAGCTTGACAAATGAGTATGCATGGTTTCATGAGCTTTTGTCAGATTTCATTTCTTAGAATAATTGGTTGTTCAATTTTCAAATGAAATCGTTGGATGATTGGATCATGAATTCGGTTTTTGGTGGCCTTGCAAGATGGATGTTACTAGCAGATCTGATAGATTCTTTCATTACATTCGCCCAATCCTATATTTGGAATCTCATTGGGGTCAGTAATATCAGAGGTGGTGCTGGGGATGGAGCGGTAGCTCAGTAGAGGACGGGGCCTGTGGTAACAAGTGGTCGTGGTTGCTTGCTTGATATATAACACAGCTAGGCTTAAATACTCTGATTAGGGACTCTGGCTCACTGGACTGGGCTAGGACTCGGAAGACTATTGGATTAGGAGTTTAGGAGGCTGTTTGGATTGCAGCCTACAGCAGCCCAACCAAAAAATTGGTAGTTGACCAGGCGTGGGCGCATGTTTGGATCAGGGCCAATAATTTGGCTCGCCCTGTTCACACTAGCACCGGTAGTTCAGTTTCACGCCAATTTTTGAGAGAGTCACGGGCGAAAGAATCCCGCGCCAATATTTTGGCAGCCCACGGATTGGCAGGGCTAGCAGGGGCACCATCCAAACACACCCTAGGACTCATTCAGTCATCAGCCATTCCTTCACTTGTAAACCGACTCAACTTTTCCTCTGCTTAATCTGCCTTGGCAGCCACCGCCACCTCTCCTGGCACGTGTCTTTTATTCTTTCTGTGGTAGAGTCCTACTGGACTAGAATCTATGAAGCAACTGAACGGCAACATTCTGATTCTATCTATATTAACCAAACATATGAGGGTGGAATCTGAAGACATGAATCACCGTTACACAATGGCTGTAAACGTAGCTTCTGTACTTTCTTTCCTGGGAAGTACTTCAATACTAAATATGTGTCATTTAGCTTTGTGTTTGGATATAGTAGTGTGTTTCTGCCACATGACAGCAATCATTTGTGCTGTATCATTTTTTTTCGTCTTACCATGTTTTTTTTACAAACATCCTGTGTCGAAATGCATGTACATAACCCCCCTTATATCATCGGCTCCAGGTTTTCTTGCAATGGTTTTCGGTGGCGGCTTCAAATTTTTAGTGGGAGTGGGATGTGGTGTCTATGTAGCTCAGAACTACAACGTTCCAAATGTCAAGAAGCTGTTCAACACGTATGTTTTCCTGGCAAAGCACGTTGAGGAAACTTACCGTAAGCCGCCGAAGAAAGACGACGACTGATTATCATACCCATGGCGAAAAGAAGTATATACTCTGACATTACAGAAACATGATCTGCGTGAATATTAAAGTTGTTATGATCTTTTCAAGAGCTGAGAACACCAGCTGTGAAGTTTGTCATGGCAAGGTTTGTGGATCTTTATGATAAAACCTTAGTGTTTTTTAACGTCTGATTCAAATATTATGGCACTGGTAGAAATTTCATAATAAGTGGGTGTCTGGCAACTTACCAAAAGTGCCCTGATTTGCTCTTTCTTTACTGGTTATTACGTACTCCCTCTGTCCCATAATATAAGTGTTTTTTACACAACACTAGTGTCAAAAACACTCTTATATTATATAGGACGAAGGGAGTAGTTTATTTCTTAGTTCATGGTTTCAGCAAAAATTCTTACCGGTTGCAGCTCTTTGCGGTCGCGCGGTGTCCGCCTCGCCTGTTTGGGTATTTATTCATTGAAAAGAGCCAAGCTTATTTACATATTTTCAGGCACTATAAAAAAAAGAAGGAAATGTATATGAGCAGGTGCGGCGGGGGCCAGGCTCGAGGCGCACCGGCTTGTCCGGGTTGACGATGACGTCGGCGCTTTGAGGCCCGTATTACCTCCGTCTACATCATGTATGCAGAACTTAAAGAAAGTAATATGTATCTAGACAAATACTCCCTCGGTCCTAAAATTCTGGTCTTAGATTCGTTTAGATACAGATGTATCTAATACTAAAATGTGATTTGATACATCCGTATTTAGGCAAATCTAATACAACAATTTTGAGACAGAGGGAGTATGAAACAAGTTATTTGGGACATAGAAAGCCGATTGACGGCGCTTCGGCCCTTGGGGAAAGTTTCTGAAACTCGTGTTGCCGTCAAATCAAAAAAGTGGGTACATGACTGTTTTAGTACTTCTTACCGGTCTCTAAATATCTGGGGCGGTCTGGCGGACACGGACACGTACACGTACACGCGTGCGTCGCCACGTATGTGCGCTTCTCCGGAGGTCGGCTGAGAGCGAGACGACAGACAGAAACATCAAGCCAAGACAAGAGAGGCACCTGCCAACCTCTGAATCATTAAAGTTGTAGTATATGCCGACGTCCGGATATGTATCGCCCATCGCATGCAATCCTTGAACTTTCATACTCCTGGCTAGTGGAAGCGGTCGACCAGCCGCTGAGCCGCACGTACGTGCTACGTGTCCGCTCAATCTGATTCTTTCTCTCTGGAAACGTACGTGAGTCACGAAATCGAGATAAGTTGCTATCCACTTTATATTTTGTGTCGGGGTCGGCGATATATAGTGGATGGACCCGGGAGACAAATAGAACCTGGAATCCATTCGCTCGCGGACCCTTCCCTTCCCCCCACGACCAGTCCAAAATCGTACTACTGCTCCGGCGAGGTTTCCGTCCCAATCTCCGGCGAGGTTTGGTTCCTCCCGACCCCTGGCCATTGTGTATTGCCGCGCTTCGTCCAGGTAAGGATTCCTCTGCTCCTCCATCTACTCCTCTTTCTTTGCTAGCTAGTTCATTGCTCCCGGAGACTGATTTCAGTCCATACCGAAACCAACATTCGGTGAAAACCACACAAAAACGATGCTTTAAAGTTTGAAAAAAATCTTACAAATATATAAGATGCTGGTAGGGTGATGTTCTATTGCCATGCAAATTTCAAATTCAAGCACGTGGTGTGAGCTATAAAAAAGACAAAATTAGCATTGAATAGTATCAAATAGAAAAATAACTATTTATTGCTGAATTTGTCTTTTCATAGCTCGCATCTCATAATATGCTTTAACTTGAAATTTCACATGACAATAGAACATCATCCTCTCAACACCCCATATTTTCTAGATTTTTTGGAAACTTCTAAATATGATTTCCCAAAGTTTTCTTTAAATGAAGGTTTCCGTTTCCGTTTCTGTGTGATATTCTCCACTTCCCGGCCACCCGCCAACTGTGGCCTGTGTTGTGTCGTTTCCGTATGATATTCTTAACTTCCCGGCCACCCGCCAATTGTGACCTGTGTTGATTCTAAGAAAAAAAAACATAAAAAAACTGTGGCCTGTGTTGTGTGGGTCGGCGATGACGACGTGCTTGTTCATAATTTCTATTTCTCTGTTCTTAAATATTAGTTTTTTTAAAGATTTCGTCGATTCTAAAAAAACACAAAAAAACTGTGGCCTGTGTTGTGTGGGTTGGCGATGACGACGACGCTTTGAGCACGTCCATAATTTCTATTCCTCTGTTCCTAAATATTAGTTTTTTTAAAGATTCCACTACAAAGTACATAGGGATGTATATAGCATATTTTAGTGTAGATTCACTCATTTTGCTTCGAATGTAGTTCATACTGAAATTTCTAAAAAGACTTATATTTAAAAAGGGAAGGAGTATTTTTCGTACTCTCCTATGGGTGTCCAACTCGGCTTCTGCCCTTTTATTGGGGCAAAAAAAAAAGTGAATCTCGTGTTTCCGTCGACATCAACTTTTTGGTGTGCTGTGGTGTGGCACACCAGCGCATGTCGACCGCGCCCGTCGACGTTGATGGGTGAACCGACGGTCCCTACACGCGTGCTTGTCTCCGGTTGTCGGCTCACACCAGGGCCAAAATCTGTCATGTGCTAGTGTGGATCCTGCATCACATGCATGAAAATCTGTCACGGACAAGTAAGGCCCTCTCATTCCTCTCCTGTCCATCAAAAGGTTTGGTTCCCGTTCCACTCCCCACCCCGGCGAGGTTGCCTCCTCCAACTAACCTCCCCCGCCATTGCCGCGCTTCGTTGGTTCCTCTTCCCTTCCCTCCCGGCGCGCTCGTGCTCACGGTAACTCTCGGCCGTGTTTATCCTTCCTCTGATTTTGTTGGTCGCTTCATGATGTAGGCTTCAACGGTCGCTTAACTTGGAGCTATAACGTAAAGATTCCTCTGCTCCTCCTCTGTTTTTGCTAGTTTAGTTTTTTTAGGGGATTTCTGCTAGTTTAGTTTTTTTTAGGGGATTTCTGCTAGTTTAGTGCCCCGGGAGATTGGTTGTAGTCTATTTATCACCGCATTGTGTTAGTTCGCGGTGCCTCTATCTTGATGATTATTTGCTGATTTTAGTGTGGGTTTTTTCCTAGCCACGACCCCGCTCGTTTTCGCCGTTCTTTTTTTTTCATCAAAGGGGCTACACAACCCCCATTTTCATTAGTAAAATGGAGTCACGATACAAGCATGGCAAGTACCCATTCAGATCATACATCCCTAGATATTTAACTACACCTAAGGGATGTCAGCGACTACATACTCCAGACTACCACATGAACCAACCAAACACAGCTATCATCTTCACACAACGGTACGCTATCAACATCAATAGAGTCGTCGGACAGCAGAGCCACATCCATGCGAACGTTTGGAGACTTCTCCCGCCACAGGGCAGTCTTTTCGAAATCTCACTAAGCAAACCTTGTAGTCCTCTTTTCTGCAGCACGATCCATGATTACAGCAACGAACAAAGAATAAATATCACATTAGTACCAGCAACAAAGACACCACTACACAGAACTCAAAAGTTTTCGTCATGCTTGGTGGGGTGGGAATTCTTGACACTGCTCCACTCGGAGTCGCGTGAATCCTCGACAGATTTTTGGCTACATGCAACTTAATCACATATATTTTAGGAAGTTCAACTAATTAAGTTATACATTTACCAACTTAATATAGCTTACAAGAAATGGAGCAATGCGGGTGACAATCTTCATGCAAGAGGTAGCCCGTCCTCGGGTAACCTTATTCGGCTGACGTTGCATACTTGCATTCATGCACTTGTTCATCTCTGTCTATCTATATGCGTGTGGCAATGCACTATTTAACTCACCTGCTCCGATTAGTAGTGAGATCATCCATGGGGAACAGATGTCTCATGGTGGTGACCAGCATCCTCGCTGTGATGACGATCGTGTTCGGAATAATCAGCGCGGTTCTCTTGGCGATGGTATGCACACATCACACGAGATATTATGTCTTCCTCATTGTAACCTGCTAGATGCTATCTCTTTCTCACCCTAACCTTCGGCCAAGATGTAACAAAAAAAACCTTCGGCCAAGCATAATCTAGTTGATAATATATTGTTGATTCTTCTTAACGTGTGCATTCATTCATGCAGAAACATCATCAAGATGAACATGGCGAGTTCTCTACATACCGGCGATCGCCGGCGATGCCGTGCGGCGTGGTAGCGGCCGTTTTGGCGTCCATGACACAGATTCTTGCCAGCGTGACCATCTGCTGCTTTGGGGCGTGGCGGCTAACTAAGGGGGCCAAGCGCATCGCCGCGATGGTCTTCTTCATCACCTCATGGTACATAAATAATTTTGTATTCACAACTCGATATACCACCTGCTTTCTGTCGCTAAGCAAGGAAAATATCTTCATTAAAATTAATGCTATCCTATGTGGCATGGTGCGCTAAGTGGTGAAGCGGCCCGAGAATTTTAGAATTCATTGTTCTTTTACCATTTCTCTTAGAATTTGAAAACTGAACTTTAATACAGAATCTACATTTACTTGGTGGCTTGTTCATTTAAGTTGTATAATTAATATGGCCTCTACGCCGTGTGTGTGTGTGTACTTGCAGGGTCCTTGCGATCATAGCAGTGCTGCTATTTCTGGCAGGTGCCATGTTAGGATTTGAAGGCTCTGCAAAGAAAACAGTTGGGAATGCTAGGATTGTCGGAGGTGTCGCAATTTTTGTGATCGCGACGTTTTTGTTTCTTGTAGTCGCCGCCCTTGAGGTTGCCTCATACCGCCTAGTTCGGAAGAAGGACCACTACCAAGCATATGTTGGCAGTAATCCTCCTTTTGTGCCATCTAAAGACGCTCCCTACGGTTCTGCTCCTCCACCGCCAAATCAAGTCTAAGGTTAGCACTGCCTCCATGGCATGGTTGTCTTTCCCTTCCAAAGGAGGAACACGTTGTATGAACTGCGGTAGGTGAAAGGCGTAGGCTACGACCCATGCAACCATCTTGCGTGTTTTGTGTGTTTGTTATGGCTCCACTCAAGTCGTGAGAAAGAATTCAAAAGTTTATCTGCATTGCTTGAAACATATGTGCTTGTGAAGCTTTTTTATATGTTACAAAAGCCATTATACGTGGCTGCCATCTGGACTATCGAAATCATTGATGGGAATAAGTGTCGTCACTCATGTGCGTCTCTTATCGCCATCAGAGAGTTTAGTTGGGTTTGTTCTCACGGGAGAAGGGTGGTTTGTGTGTTCGTGTTTTTTCTTAATGTATCCGATTATAAAATGGAATATCTATTGAACCGAGTGTCCAAATTACGGACCATTTACACCGTTGCATCCCTCTTGCTAAAATCTTCAAAACTAGATCCATCTTTATAGGTTTCAATGAACTTTTTCGAGTGTAACTTGTACCCCATCGAGAACTAACTTGTACCCTCCGAAACAACATATGTGTACTTCACATGGTTGTTTGGTGTACCCATGTGCAGCACAAGATTGGCAGATTGACATCCATGTAAAAAAGGGACTTAGTTTATTTTAGAATTCCACAATGAAATACTCAATTTTCTAGCAATTATACTACTCTGATCCGAAATAAAAAGGAAACCTCCAACTAATTTTAGAAATGAAACTAAAAGTAAAGTCAAACTTTCTAGTGTATTATATTATGGCTTGCTCTCCCAATGTTTTTCTGATGGCACCGCCTTTAAGTACTTGGTTCACCGCGTACACAGTTTTATTCCTTCGTGACGACTCGTTCACGATCGAGGGCTCTGGACACTTCAAGTGGTGCCTTAGGTTCCTACGTGTAGATTGCTTGGAGAGGTATGGGGTTATGTAGACCCTGCATGTATTGTGGTGTCAAGTTGTATGGGTTCAACTGGATGTTTGTTGGTGCTTTATCTATAAGCGGGTGCGTGCCTTTTGGTCATTTCCAATACTCTCTCATTCTTTGTTATAAATACTACTCTCTCAGTTTCTAAATATAAGTCCATTTAGAGAATTCAATATGAACTACATACGAATGTATATAGACATATTTTAAAGTTAGATTCACTCATTTGTTTCGTATGTACCTTAGAAAATGAAAATATATGCAGCAACAACGAGTGCGTTGTCTACCAATTTGTGCAAAAACTCCAGACATATTCCCACTGGGGATACATTTCCTATATGCGACACGGAGGCAAAAACTACATATCACGCCCTAGTTAGATGCGATCATGCACACATACTGTGGGAGGTTATGCGGTCAGTTTGGGTATTGCCACAAAATACCCAACTACGTAATTAATACTAGCAAGGAGTGTGTAGACAATTAAGATGCAACTCTCAATATTCATTAGTACAAGCGGTAGCCGTATCCTCAACTATAAACAAGGTGAAAGGCTTGTGGTACAACAAATACACATATAAAATACATATACTCTACACACCCCCACGGTCGAAGTGGCGCCATTGCTTACGCAAAGATTGGACCGAAACTCCTCGAAGGACGCCGTAAGCAAGCCCTTGGTCATGATATCTGCAAATTGTTGGGAGGTGGGTACGTGTAGAACACATATATGGCCAAGAGCCACCTGTTCCCGAACAAAATGAATATCAAGCTCGATGTGCTTGGTACGGCGATGATGGACCGGGTTGGCGGAGAGTTATACGGCACATACGTCATCGCAGTACACCATCGAGGCCTTGTCGACAGGGCACAAGAGCTCAAGAAGAAGCCGGCGAAGCTAGGACCACTCGACGACGACATTAGCCACTGCATGATACTCAGGCTCAGCACAGGAACGAGAGATCGTGGGCTGCCGCTTGGACGACCACGAAATAAGTGATGGACCAAGGAAGACACAATATCCAGAAGTGAAACGTCGTGTATCGGGGCAGCCGGCCCAGTCAGTGTCGGAGTAGGCAGTGATTTTAGTGGCGGTGGAGGCGCGTAACATGATGCTGAGATCCATGGTGCCACAGATATACTGAAGAATCCGCTTCACCGAAGTCCAGTGAGTGTCGCGTGGAACATGCATATGAAGACACACCTGCTGAACAACATACTGCAGCGCCGGTTGTGTAATTAAGTGTAAGGTATTGAAGAGCACCAACAGTAGACCGATTCAATGAAGCATCCGTAGCAAGGGGCCCATCAATGGCAGAGAGCTTGGCCTTTGTATCGATAGGCGTGGTTGCAGGTTTGCAATTAAGCATCCCACCACGGTCAAGGAGCTCATGAACATGCTTCCACTAGTGAAGAAAGAAGCCATCCGAACGACACACCTGTTGGGGAACGTAGTAATTTCAAAAAAATTCCTACGAATACGCAAGATCATGATGATGCATAGCAACGAGAGGGGAGAGTGTGTACGTACCCTCGTAGACCGAAAGCGGAAGCGTTAGCACAACACGGTTGATGTAGTCATACGTCTTCATGATCCGACCGATGAAGTACCGAATGTACGGCACCTCCGAGTTCAGCACACGTTCAGCTGATGACGTCCCGCGAACTCTGATCCAGCAGAGCTTCACGGGAGAGTTCCGTCAGCACGACGGCGTGATGACGGTGACGATGTTGCTACCGACGCAGGGCTTCGCCTAAGCACCGCTACGATATGACCGAGGTGGAATATGGTGGAGGGGGGCACCGCACACGGCTGGGAGAGATCAACAGATCAACTTGTGTGTCTAGAGGTGCCCCCTGCCCCCGTATATAAAGGAGCAAGGGGGGAGAGGCGGCCGGCCAAGGAGGGCGCACCAAGGGGGGAGTCCTACTCCCACCGGGAGTAGGACTCCTCCTTTCCTTGTTGGAGTAGGAGAAGGGAAGGAAGGGAGAGAGGAGGAGAAGGAAAAAGGGGGCGCCGCCTGATGAGGACATGTACCTAGGGTAGGGTCACAGGCCTGACCTAAATACTTTTCCCAAGGACATCACTCTAAAGCCAGAAGCATTCGAGGGGTACCATCACCCACTCGACCAGAAACATTTCCACTCGGAGGAATCAAGATCACTCGACCGTAACAAGAAACACTCGACGGACAGAAGACCTAAAGTCACTCTACACAGCAACGGTCGAGCATTAACTCCTAGACTTAATAGCCATTTATAACACTTTATTACGGACGTTACCAGTAACGCCCCCCTCTTGATGTACCTTAAATCCCTTGTAACGTGGGCTGGCCGGGGTGCTGGCGCACTCTATATAAGCCACCCCCCTCCACATGCACAAGGGTTCGCACCCCTGTAACACACACGCATATAATCCAGTCGACCGCCTCCGGGCTCCGAGACGTAGTGCTGTTACTTCCTCCGAGAAGGGCCTGAACTCGTAAAACTCGTGCGTACAGCTTCTCCATAGCTAGGATCTTGCCTCTACATCCCTACCCCCCATTCTACTGTCACACTTAGAACCACGACGGTTGGCGCCCACCGTGGGGCAGGTGTCTTAGCGACTTGTTGGAGAAGTTGCAATTTTTTTGATCCCCATCAGCATGGTTTCAGGCGGAGGATTGGCCGAGGGCCGCGAGATCCGCCTCGGCGCGCTCGTGTTCGTCGCCGACGACTCCGCTTGGCTCCAAGAAGCTCCACTCGACGTCGAGGCGCTGCCCATCCGCGAGGCAATGCACTTTCACGCGTGCGTCCGTGACGTCCTCCTGCGGCAGCCGTCGACCCAGTATCGGTCGACTCCGGTGGCGTCTTCACTCCCTGCTGCCCGCCGGCACAAGCGTTCCGGTCGGTCAAGGCTCCAGCGGTGGGTGAGGCACGCGGTGGCTCGCCAGTCGGCCACCCCCCAAGTCGCGGCCATCGAGCCCGACGAAACTCTCTATGGCCTGTTCGACTGGCTCCGTTGAGACCGCATCCGAGTGCGACAGCAGTGACCCCGCGGTGGAAGTCCTGATGGTCAACGGACCGTGCAGTGCTCCTGGCTTCCCCCGTGACGACGGTGGTGATGGCGGAGGCGATCCGTCGCGTGTCCACGAGGAGTACCGCCCCGAGCCCCTCTCTTCGCAGCAGAGGGAAGAGCTTCGCCGCCGTAACATGGATGCACTTCACACTCCTATCGTTGGAGAAACCCCCGAGGCCCGGGCCTTGGAGGAGGTGCGCCTGGCCAACTTGGCTGAGCGCACTCGACTGGAGAATCTCCAGCACGCACTCGACGAGCGTGCTCGGCAGCGAATTCCTGAATCCAGTCGACGACAACTTTTTCCGCCTCCAATCCAGGTATATCGAACTCCGATCCAGAATCTCACAGCTGCTGCCCGAATAGCAGAGTCGATTCAGCCTTCCCAGTCGGAGGCTGGTAGGGGTTTGATGCAGATCCGGGATTTGCTCCGGACAGCGGGGAAGCAGAACACAGCAGTGTCACAGTCTCGGAATAGGATTCATAGTAGATCTGTAATGGCAGACACAGTTTAGTCGGCTCACAGCCCAAGATCACCTCCAAGGCGTGAGGGACGTGGAGATCGACATGATCAGTACAGAAACCGTGAGCAGTATGATCGTCGTCGAGTACCCACGCCTCCCCCAAGGAGTGGGTCATACGCGCCTCGGTAACACGATGACAGGCGCCCTCACAGTGGTGGGCGAAGGATTCCAGTCGACCCCCGGGAGCCGGGCTTTGACGCGAGATCCATTCTCGTTCAAGGTCTGGTTGACAGGAACAGAGCACACAGAGATGGCCACGATAGAGATTACCCGACCGGCAGCAGGGTGCATGTTTCAGGTCCCGAGTGTTGCAGCAGAGCCATCAGAGCAGCAGTGATTCCTCCCAACTTTAGGTTGGCGACTGGAGTCAGCAAGTTCACTGGTGAGTCCAAGCCTGACACTTGCCTTGATGACTATCGAGTGGCTATGCAGATTGGTGGTGGCAATGATTAAGTGGCCATGAAGCACCTTCATCTGATGTTAGAGGGCTCGGCCAGAGCGTGGTTGTATCGGTTAGCACCTGGCAGTATTTATAGCTGGGAAGAGCTTGCCCGAGTGTTTGTCAGAACATTTGAAGGTACATGCAGACGGCCAGCAGGGCTAACAGAGCTACAGTCTTGTGTGCAGAAGTCGAATGAAACTTTGAGAGATTATATCCAGAGATGGATCACGTTGCAACACATGGTGGAGAATGTGCCTGATCACCAAGCAGTTTGTGCCTTCAAGGAAGGCATCAAGTATCGAGAATTGAATCTGAAGTTCGGTCGAACCGGAGATATGCTCTGAGTCGAATGATGGAAATTGCCACCAAGTATGCTAATGGTGAAGAGGAGGATCGGCTTCGGAGTGGCAAGCACAAAACAGTCGCCCACGAAACCGGGGGAGGGAACTCCAGTCGGAAGCAGAAGCGTAAAGCCGAGCCAGCTGCTCCCGGAGAAGCCTTAGCCGTGACTCAAGGAAAGTTCAAGGGGAAGCCCAAAGGGCCATGGAACCCCAAGAAAGTAAAAGATCAAGATGGAAATGATGTGTTGGATTTACCATGCCACATTCACACCAAAAAGGATGAGGAGGGTAATCTCATTTATCCGAAACATACCACTCGACAATGTCGACTCCTAATCCAGCAGTTCCAGAGAAACAGCCCAAAGAAAAGGAGAAAGAATCGGACAAAGTTGAGGATAAGGAGAGGACGATGATGGTTACCCCCACGTCAATTCCACTCTGATGATTTTTGCTGATGTTGAGAGCAAGAGTCGACTGAAAGTCATCAACAGAGAAGTGAACATGGTCGCTCCGGCGACGCCCAGTTATTTGAAGTGGTCCCAGACTGCCATTACATTCGACCAATCTGATCACCCGACACACATAGCCACCCTTGGGAGGCAAGCATTGGTGGTTGACCCAGTCATCGAAGGCACTCGGTTGACTAAGGTTCTGATGGATGGTGGCAGTGGCCTGAATATACTGTATGCGGAGACCTTGAAAGGAATGGGCATTCCGATGTCCAGACTCAGTGAAAGCAATATGAGTTTCCACGGGGTTATTCCTGGCAAGAAGGCTGAGTCACTCGGCCAGATCGCCCTCGATGTGGTTTTCGGTGATTCCAAGAATTACCGCAAAGAAAAGTTGACGTCTGAAGTCGTCGATTTCCAGAGTGCTTATCTTGCTATTCTGGGCAGGCCGGCTTATGCACGTTTCATGGCTCGACCATGTTACGTTTACCTCAAATTGAAGATGCCTGGTCCTAAAGGAGTGATCACTATCACTGGCAATCGGAAGAAGGCAGAAGAGTGCTTCCGGAAGGGCTCAAAGATCGCCGATGCGCAAATGGCAGTAGTGGAATTGCAGGAGTATCAAAAAAATGCAGATCCGAGTGATTTGTTGCGAGCTAAGAAGCCTGCCACGGATTCAGCATTTCAGTCGTCTCGTGAAACGAAGCCGATTCATATTCACCCGACCGATCCCAATGCTGCTCCGACTCACATGTCGACAACACTCGACTCCAAATAGGAAGAAGCGCTCATCTAGTTCCTCCATGAGAACTGGGACATCTTTGCATGGAAACCTTCTGACATGCCGGGTGTTCCCAGGGGGCTGGCTGAGCACCGTTTGCGAGTTGACCCAAAAGTGGAACCAGTCAAAGAACATCTTCGACGGTCCGCCGTACAGAAGAGAAAAGCAATCGGTGAAGAAGTGGCTCGGCTCCTAGCAGCTGAGTTTATCCGAGAGATTTACCACTTCGAGTGGCTAGCCAATGTTGTCATGGTCCCCAAGAAGGACGACTCACTTCGCATGTGCATTGACTTCAAGCATATCAATCGGGCCTGCCCGAAAGATCACTTTCCTCTCCCCCGCATCGATCAAATAGTCAACTCGACTGCAGGGTGTGAGCGCTTGTCCTTTCTGGACGCTTATTCCGGGTATCATCAGATCCGACTGTATGGACCCGATGAGATAAAAATAGCTTTCATCACTCCATTTGGGTGCTTCTGTTATGTCACCGTGCCATTCGGCCTGAAGAATGCTGGAGCCATATTCATGAGGATGATTCAGAAGTGTTTACTCACTCAAATCAGTCGGAATATGGAAGCATACATGGATGACATTGTGGTCAAGTCACGTAAAGGTTCCGACCTGTTGGCTGACCTTGTTGAAACTTTTGCCAACCTCAGAAGGTATGATATCAAGCTTAATCCATCAAAGTGCACATTCGGAGTTCCGGGCGGAAAATTACTCGGCTTCCTCGTTTCCGAACGGGGGATCGACGCTAACCCATAAAAAGTTGGTGCCATTCTCCGAATGAAACGCCCTGTGCGTGTGCACGATGTCCGGAAGCTTACAGGTTGTTTGGCCGCCTTAAGTCGATTCATTTCTCGCCTCGGTGAAAAGGCATTGCCTCTTTACCGACTGATGAAGAAGTCTCATAAGTTCGAGTGGACTCCTAAAGCTGATGCAGCATTTGTAGAGCTCAAAGCCCTGCTTTCCACCCAGCCGGTGCTTGCTGCCCCAATCAGCAAAGAGCCTTTACTGCTTTACATTGCAGCCACTGGACAAGTCGTCAGTACAGTACTTACGGTCGAGCGGGAAAAAGAAGGAAAAGCCTGTAAAGTTCAGCGCCCAGTATACTATGTTTCTAAAGTTTTGACTCCATCAAAGCAAAGATATCCACATTATCAGAAGCTTGTTTATGGGATTTATATGACCACGAAGAAGGTTGCACATTATTTCTCTGACCACTCCATTACAGTCGTCAGCGACGCTCCATTATCAGAGATTCTGAACAACAGAGATGCAACCGGTCGAGTGGCAAAGTGGGCGATTGAACTCCTTCCCTTGGATATTAAGTTTGAGGCAAAGAAAGCTATCAAGTCCCAAGCAATAGCAGATTTCCTTGCCGAGTGGATCGAACAGCAATTACCGACTCAAGTCCACTCGGAACACTGGACCATGTTCTTTGATGGTTCCAAGATGCTGAATGGTTCCGGTGCTGGGGTGGTACTGGTATCCCCCCGAGGAGACAAGCTCAGATATGTTCTCCAGATTCACTTTGATTCCTCCAATAATGAAGCGGAATATGAAGCACTCTTATATGGGTACGCATGGCCATCTCGCTCGGCGTCCGTCGCCTCATGGTCTACGGTGACTCAGATTTGGTAGTCAAGCAAGTGATGAAGGAGTGGGATGTCAGAAGCCCAGCTATGACTGGTTACTGCAATGCGGTGAGGAAGTTGGAAAAGATGTTTGAGGGGTTAGAGCTCCATCATATACCGCGACTGAAAAATCAAGCAGCCGATGATTTGGTGAAGATAGGCTCCAAGAGGGAAGCCATTCCCAGCAACGTGTTTTTGGAACACATTCATACACCTTCAGTTCAAGAAGATCCTTTCACTGAAGAGCCCCCGCTGCCTAAGAGTGCCACAGATCCGACTGAAGTCAAAGTCCCAGCCGTGGTCGACCTGATCATGGAGGTTTTGGTCATCACTCCCGACTGGACAGTGCCATACATTGCGTATATCCTTAGGAAGGA
Source organism: Aegilops tauschii subsp. strangulata (assembly GCF_002575655.3). Taxonomy (NCBI): domain Eukaryota; kingdom Viridiplantae; phylum Streptophyta; class Magnoliopsida; order Poales; family Poaceae; genus Aegilops; species Aegilops tauschii. The sequence goes on from NC_053039.3 coordinate 10,855,877, forward strand.
ACTCCTAGAGGATGAAGAAGAGGCTCGACAGATCGTCCGTCGATCCAAAGCCTTTACTATGATAAGAGGACAACTGTTCAGGGAAAGTGTAACCGGAGTCAGCCAGAAACGCATAACACCAGAAGAAGGTCGAGTGATCCTCAACGACATCCACTCGGGGACCTGTGGTCACCATGCGTCCTCTCGGACCATTGTGGCCAAAGCATACCGAGCTGGATTTTATTGGCCACGAGCAAATGAAATGGCGAAAGATATAGTCGACAAATGTGAAGGCTGCCAGTTTTACTCCAATATGTCCCACAAGCCTGCGTCAGCCCTGAAGACTATTCCACTCGTCTGGCCCTTTGCTGTTTGGGGATTGGATATGGTTGGACCCCTGAGGACTGGTAGGAGCGGCTTCACTCATGTGCTTGTAGCAGTCGACAAGTTTACCAAATGGATTGAAGCCAAGCCTATCAAGAATCTTGAAGCCAGTACTGCCGTCAGCTTCATCAGAGAATTGGCATTCAGATGTGGAGTTCCGCACAGCATCATCACTGACAATGGGTCAAACTTTGATTCTGATGAGTTCAGAGCCTTCTGTGCTTCCCAAGGCACACGGGTCGACTATGCTTCAGTCGCCCACCCCCAGTCAAATGGACAAGCAGAAAGAGAAAATGGCTTTATTCTCAAAGGACTGAAACCCCGACTGATGCGTGATCTCAAGCACGCAGCAGGCGCCTGGGTCGATGAACTTCCATCAGTTCTTTGGGGATTGAGGACAACTCCCAATCGGTCGACTGGCCGAACTCCATTCTTCTTGGTTTATGGAGCTGAAGCTGTTCTACCGAGTGACTTGCTTCACAATGCACCCCGAGTCGAGCTCTTCTCTGAAGATGAAGTAGAACAGGCCCGGCAGGACGCAGTCGATCTCCTAGAGGAGGAAAGAGAGATGGCCTTAATCCAGTCGACCATTTATCAGCAAGACTTGCGTCGATTCCACGCCAGAAACGTGAGGGGCCGAGCCTTTCAAGAGGGAGACTTGGTTCTTCGAGTGGATCAACAGAAACCACACAAGCTCGCCCCTGCTTGGGAAGGTCCCTTCATTTTCACCAGAGTTCTCCACAATGGAGCATACCATCTTTACAATGTCGAGCATCAGAAAGACGAGCCACGGGCTTGGAACGCGGAGCTGCTCCGCCCCTTTTATACTTAAGTACTCATTCGGATGAGATGTAATAAGAAATACCTTTGTAGTTTGTTTATCAAAGATAAGAGCTTTACAGTCTTCCTAAATGGTTGTTGTTGCTTTTGTTTACGTATGAAATCCCCCAGTGGGTGACTTTGCCGCGAATCCATTTCGCCTAAAGTTTGAAAAATCCTACCGAGTGATGAGCAAGCCTCTCACTCGGGGGCTTAGCCGCGAATCCGTTTCGCCTAAGTTTGTAAAATCCTACCGAGTGGTGAGCAACCCTCCCACTCGGGGGCTTAGCTGCAGTCCAGTACTCGCCTAAGTTTGTAAAATCCTACCGAGTGGTGAGCAACCCTCCCACTCGGGGCTTAGCTGCAGTCCAGTACTCGCCTAAGTTTGTAAAATCCTACCGAGTGGTGAGCAACCCTCCCACTCGGGGGCTTAGCTGTAGTCCAGTACTCGCCTAAGTTTGTAAAATCCTACCGAGTGGTGAGCAACCCTCCCACTCGGGGGCTTAGCCGTGAATCCTTTTCGCCTAAGTTTGAAAAATCCTACCGAGTGGTGAGCAACCCTCCCACTCGGGGGCTTAGCTGCAGTCCAGTACTCGCCTAAGTTTGTAAAATCCTACCGAGTGGTGAGCAACCCTCCCACTCGGGGGCTTAGCTGCAGTCCAGTACTCGCCTAAGTTTGAAAAATCCTACCGAGTGGTGAGCAACCCTCCCACTCGGGGGCTTAGCTGCAGTCCAGTACCCGCCTAAGTTTGAAAAATCCTACCGAGTGGTGAGCAACCCTCCCACTCGGGGGCTTAGCTGCAGTCCAGTGCTCGCCTAAGTTTGAAAATTCCTATCGAGTGGTGAGCAACCCTCCCACTCGGGGGCTTAGCTGCAGTCTAGTACTCGCCTAAGTTTGAAGTCCATCCCCATCTGCAAGGACGACGAGGTGCAGGTCGACTACAACTTTCTCCTTCGGAGCTGCGCCACAAGTACAACGTGCGCTCCACCCTTATCCGCAAGGACGACGAGGTGCGGGTCGACTGGAGCATCAACCTCAGAGCTGCATCTCAAGCACAAAGATTATTCCGTGTGAAGAACAAATTCCACTCGAAGACAAATACAAGCATATTCAGAGATAAATCCAGTTCAGATAAATCCTAAAGTTCAAGACCACGGATCAAAGTACTCGGGCATTCAGCCCGAAGGAGTTTAACAGTTACAAAATCACTCGGCATTCCGAGGCAAATTTAAGGCAGAGCATAAAAGTTTGTTCACTCCGCAGGAGGAGGGCTTGCAGGCTCGACGAACTCGTCCAGGTCGATCTTGTCAGCAATCCGAGTGGCGGCAGCAATGAAAGTCTCCATGAAGGACTGGAAGTCGTGCCTCTTGGTGTTAGCAACTTTAATCGCCGCCAGCTTCTCTTCCCGAGCTTCTCGACAGTGGACGCGAACCAGAGATAGAGCCACATCAGCGCCGCACCGGGCAGAAGACTTCTTCCATTCTTGAATTCGACTGGGAGCTTCATTGAGCCGAGCCATCATAGACTCGAGGTCATTCTGAAGTGTTGCCATGGGCCAGAGAGCTGTGTCAATCCGCAACATTGCGACTTTCAGTCGGGCGAGATAATCGACAACACCAGTGATGCGGGATTCCAGTCGGAGCATGTTCATGGCAGCTTCATCCTTCACTGGAGAGTTGATGGGGTCCAAGCTTGGTTCAATTCGCCCAGTCTCTTCCTCGAAGTCCCGGCAAAACTCTGCATACACAATTCAAGGGTAAGCCAATGATCATATATCGAGTCGACAAGAACAAACCAGTCGGATCAAAGGAAACACCTTCAAGCATGACGAACAACTTCTTAGCAAGGCTTCCCAGATAATTCTCCAGATCGTTCCTCCTGCGGGCAATACCTTCCATCTTCTCGTTCAGATTTTCCTTGTCCTTCTTCAGGCGAGTCGCTTCCTTATTGGCTTCGTCAAGGGCAGTTTTCAGCCTGGAGTTTTCTTCCTCCAATTTGCCGACTGAAGCCAACTTCTGTTCAGCGAGCGCAGTTTTCTCATTAGCTTTTTTCTGCGCGGCCGCCAGATCTTGATCCTTTTTCGCCAGAGCTTGGTTCAGTTTCTCTGAAACAAATAATGTTGGATTCAGAAAAAGCAGAATGAAATCCGGTTCAGGGAAAACTCAGTCGACAGGTCTTCTTTACCAGCGGCGTCATCCTTTGCCTTCTGCAGTTCTGTCTTGGCCAGCTCCAGATCGAGGTTCAGTTGAATCTGCTGCTTCTCCAGGTCAGCAAAATGAGCTCCAAGATCACAAGATTCCTACAATCAAAGAACAGGTCAGTCGACTGGTGAAAAGATTGGTTATTTCGGAGAGGTAAAAGGATAAAGCCAACAAATTCTAGGACTATTGCCGAATCAAACATCCAATAGTAGTCTCGGGGACTACACCCAGTGGGTGCACTTAGCGTGCCCCCACTGGTTCAGTTTACACTCGACAAGGCCTGTCCAGCACGAGTGCAAAAAAAAACAGAGTCTTCAGACCATAGTCGACTGCCAGCAGTCGACCACGGTCTCGAGGACTACACCCAGTGGGTGCACTCAGCGTGCCCCCATTGGTTCAAAGTTCCACTCGACATGGCCCGACCAGACCGAGTGAAGAAATTCAAATTCTGATGCTCAGACCATAGTCGACTGCCCGCAGTCAATTATGGTCTTGGGGACTACACCCAGTGGGTGCACTCAGCGTGCCCCCACTGGTCAAAAGATTCAATCGACAACAACATTATCAGCTCAAAGTGCAAATCTGTTCAGTGACAAATCAAAACACCCAGTGGGTGTACAGATGCAAGGCGCAGACAGATGCAAAGATTCTTGGAAAGAAAGTTTTCAAGTACCATATCCTAACAGAACAAGCCAGAAGAGTCAGTCAACGATCTAATAGCCTGGACGTTGCTCTGGAGAGCGGAGCTGGCATCATAAGCAGCTTGGCTGGCTTCCCGCACCATCTTCATCTTCTCCATCATAATGCCCGCCTGGCGTATAGCCTCTTTTGCAGCACCCACTTGGTCCTCTGGGACGTGATGTGTAGCAAAAAGTGAAGGTAGATCGGTGGGAGTCTGTGCAGCTGACGAGGAAGGCCGAGCACTCGACAGCGGTATGGCGAAGGAGATGGAAGTCCGATTGGCATCGCCGGCGTCCTGAATTACCGGTTCCGCCACCGGTGTCGATTGAAGCGTCTTGCCAGCGGACGTTTTCCTGTTTCTTCTCCCCAAGGGCCTCTGTGGCTCGTCCTCATCGTCGCCGGGGAGGTCAATGACGTTGACGGCTGTAAAAAGATTAGTCGCCAAAGTTTCATCACCCGATTGGATATATCGCAGTTCAATCGACAAATCGAAGACAAAATCACGAGGATTGTACCCGGATTGGAGGTCACCGCATCTTCCATTTCCTCATCCTCGTTCTTATAAGCAGAGGTCCCAGAGGTAGCGGCACTGCCAGTTTCAAGATTCATTCGGTCAAACCAAGGGAAAAATAAACAGCACAGAACGTCGAGTAAAAGCGAAAGAAGAACAATCACGCAGAAGCAACAGGAATGTCAATTTTGATTCTCGGCAGCGCCTTCCGAGTCTTCTGCACTACAACCTTGGACTGCTTTGGAGCTTTTTCAGTTGGTGCCGGAGAGGACATCCGGGGACGCTTTGACGACTGCCCGGTCTGAACGGTCGCCTTGTCACGGGCGCTCGCCGGGTCGTGAGTAAGTTTGGATCGCCTTTCCCTGCGGGGAGGAGAGTCGACCTCTTCTTCATCACTCGGGTCGTCGCTCTCCTTGTCCCCCTCTCCGTCGGAATGCCACTCGCCGCTTTCACCTCCGCTTGCCTCCCCCTCCAAGTTCTGCTCCGCTCTCCGTTGGGCATCGAATACATTTCAGTAAGGGCCTAGAAGAAAACAAGCAAGACAAAGTCAATCGGTGAAGCATAAACAATTGCATGTTAAATCAAGATGACACTCGGTAATTCAGAATCGGACCTTGTCTGGTTCGTAGGATTGGTCAAGTGGAGGGATTCTCCTGGCTCCTCTGGGGTTATCCTTGTTGCCAGTGATACTCCTCAACCACTTCTGCACCGTATCCTCGTCGACTTCTTTGGGGTGCACCCGAGTGGAATCTTCAATGCCCGAATACATCCACATCGGATGGTCGCGGGCTTGAAGTGGCTGAATGCGTCGTCTGAGGAAGACTTCCAGCAGATCCATTCCAGTTACACCCTCACGGATGAGATAGACCACTCGCTCAACCAGCACTTTCACCTCCGCTTTCTCCCCTGAAGTCACTTTCAAGGCGGAGGGCTTCTCTACGCGAGCCATAGAAAAAGGAGGAAGTCCAGTCGACTGACCTAGAGTCGGATGGTCTTTGCAGTAAAACCAGGTCGACTGCCACCCTCGTACTGACTCAGGAAGAATTATGGTTGGGAAAGAGATCTTACCCCTCATCTGAATCCCAAGACCCCCACACATCTGGATCACTTGAGTCCTCTCGTCACTCGGGTTGGCCTTTTTGACCGACTGGGAGCGACACGTGAAAATGTGCTTGAAGAGACCCCAGTGTGGTCGACAACCCAAAAAGTTTTCGCACAGAGACACGAAAGCAGTGACATATATGATGGTGTTGGGGGAAAAGTGATGAAGTTGTGCCCCAAAGAAATTCAAGAAAGCCCGAAAAAAAGGATGCGGAGGTAGAGAAAATCCACGGTCGACGTGAGTGGCGAGGAGGACGCACTCACCCTCCCGCGGTTGAGGTTCGGTCTCATCCTCCGGGAGCCGCGCCGATCCATGAGGAATCAGCCCCTCCTCTGCCAGATCGTCGAGGTCATCCTGACTGATCGTCGACCGGATCCAGTCGCCCTGGATCCAGCCGCGCGGCAAACCGGGCCGCGACGAGGATCCGCCCCGGCGGGACTTTTTCCCCTTAACCTTCACCGTCGCCTTCTTCGCGCGCTCCAGAGCCACCGTCTTTTCTTTCCCCATCGCCGCGGACGGAGCTCGAGCGGAGCGGCGGTGCTGGAGGAGGAGCAGACGCAGTGGGGAAAACTGAGAAGAGAGAAGAAGAATGAGGACGCACTGTTCAAAACCCCCGGTCCGGCGCCTTATATGGGGTTGCTTCCGAGTGACTGACCTGTAGGCCCGGGCAATCTTATCAAATCCCGCAACAGTCGCGCGCGTGATACGTGGCAAAAAAGGCGGCACGGGAATCGAGGCGGCCTTGCCTTATCCAGCCCGATTACTGCGGCCTCCTCTGCCCCGCGCGCTTCCCGAAATTCGAATCTCGCGAGATCCGCGGGCAGCAGAACAACTTGTCAGACGGAAGATCTCCACCACATTAGCACTCGGACCTCTTCCAGCAAAAGTTCACTCGACAAAACCAGGAATGGATCAAGGCGACTGAAAAATAAGTTGGTGTCACCACCTCGGTTCGTTGATCCAAAACAAAGACACACCCGAAGCGCGAAAAATGAGTCGGAAGTATTTTCAACTCCTTCTCCACTCAAACCCTGATCCATTCGGGGGCTAATGATGAGGACATGTACCTAGGGTAGGGTCACAGGCCGGACCTAAATACTTTCCCCAAGGACATCACTCTAAAGCCAGAAGCATTCGAGGGGTACCATCACCCACTCGACCAGAAACATTTCCACTCGGAGGAATCAAGATCACTCGACCGTAACAAGAAACACTCGACGGACAGAAGACCTAAAGTCACTCTACACAGCAACGGTCGAGCATTAACTCCTAGACATAATAGCCATTTATAACACTTTATTACGGACGTTACCAGTAACGCCCCCCTCTTGATGTACCTTAAATCCCTTGTAACGTGGTCTGGCGGGGGTGCTGGCGCACTCTATATAAGCCGCCCCCTCCACATGCACAAGGGTTCGCACCCCCTGTAACACACACGCATATAATCCAGTCGACCTCCTCCGGGCTCCGAGATGTAGGGCTGTTACTTCCTCCGAGATGTAGGGCTGTTACTTCCTCCAAGAAGGGCCTGAACTCATAAAACTCGTGCGTACAGCTTCTCCATAGCTAGGATCTTGCCTCTACATCCCTACCCCCATTCTATTGTCAGACTTAGAACCACGACACCGCCCCCTCCTTGTCCAATTTGGACTAGAGGGGGAGGGGGCGCGCGGCTGCCCTGGCCGCCCCTCCTCTTCTCCTACTAAGGCCCATTAGGCCCAATATACTCCCCGGGGGGTTCCGGTAACCCCCCCAGAACTCCGGTAAATGTCCGAAACCTCCCGAAACACTTCCGGTGTCCGAACATAGTCATCCAATATATCGATCTTTACGTCTCGACCATTTCGAGACTCCTCGTCATGTCCGTGATCATATCCGGGACGCCAAACTACCTTTGGTACATCAAAACACAAAAACTCATAATACCGATCGTCACCAAACTTTAAGCGTGCGGACCCTACGGGTTCGAGAACTATGTAGACATGACCGAGACACGTCTTCGGTCAATAACCAATAGCGGAACCTGGATGCTCATATTGGCTCCCACATATTCTACGAAGATCTTTATCGGTCAAACCGCATAACAACATATGGTGTTCCCTTTGTCATCGGTATGTTACTTGCCCGAGATTCGATCGTCGGTATCTCAATACCTAGTTCAATCTCGTTACCGGCAAGTCTCTTTACTCGTTTCGTAATACATTATCCCGCAACTAACTCATTAGTTACAATGCTTGCAAGGCTTATAGTGATGTGTATTACCGAGAGGGCCCAGAGATACCTCTCCGACAATCGGAGTGACAAATCCTAATCTTGATCTATGCCAACTCAACAAGTACCATCGGAGACACCTGTAGAGCACCTTTATAATCACCCAGTTACGTTGTGACGTTTGGTAGCACACAAAGTGTTCCCCCGGTATTCGGGAGTTGCATAATCTCATAGTCATAGGAACATGTATAAGTCATGAAGAAAGCAATAGCAATATACTAAGTGATCAAATTCTAAGCTAATGGAATGGGTCAAGTCAATCACATCATTCTCTAATGATGTGATCCCGTTAATCAAATGACAACTCATGTCTATGGCTAGGAAACTTAACCATCTTTGATTCAACGAGCTAGTCAAGTAGAGGCATACTAGTGACACTCTGTTTGTCTATGTATTCACACATGTACTAAGTTTCCGGTTAATACAATTCTAGCATGAATAATAAACATTTATCATCAAATAAGTAAATAAATAATAACTTTATTATTGCCTCTAGGGCATATTTCCTTCAGTATCCCACTTGCACTAGAGTCAATAATCTAGTTCGCATCGCCATGTGATTTGACACCAATAGTTCACATCACCATGTGATTAACACCCATAGTTCACATCGTCATGTGACCAACACCCAAAGGGTTTACTAGAGTCAATAATCTAGTTCACATCGCTATGTGATTAACACCCAAAGAGTACTAAGGTGTGATCATGTTTTTGCTTGTGAGAGAAGTTTAGTCAACGGGTCTGCCACATTCAGATCCGTATGTATTTTGCAAATTTCTATGTCAACAATGCTCTGCACGGAGCTACTCTAGCTAATTGCTCCCACTTTCAATATGTATCCAGATTGAGACTTAGAGTCATCTGGATCAGTGTCAAAACTTGCATTGACGTAACCCTTTACGACGAACCTTTTGTTATCTCCATAATCGAGAAACATATCCTTATAATTTGACCGCTGTCCAGTGATCTACTCCTAGATCACTATTGTACTTCCTTGCTAAACTCAGTGTAGGGTATACAATAGATCTGGTACACAGCACGACATATTTTATAAAACCTATGGCTGAGGCATAGGGAATGACTTTCATTCTCTTTCTATCTTCTGCCGTGGTCGGGCTTTGAGTCTTACTCAATTTCACACCTTGTAACACAGGCAAGAACTATTTCTTTGACTGTTCCATTTTGAACTTCTTGAAAATCTTGTCAAGGTATGTACTCATTGAAAAAAACTTATCAAGCGTCTTGATCTATCTCTATAGATCTTGATGCTCAATATGTAAGCAGCTTCACCGAGGTCGTTATTTGAAAAACTCCTTTCAAATACTCCTTTATGCTTTACAGAAAATTCTACATCATTTCCGATCGACAATATGTCATTCACATATACTTATCAGAAAGGCTGTAGTGCTCCCACTCACTTTCTTGTAAATGCAGGCTTCACCACAAGTCTGTATAAAACTATATGCTTTGATCAACTCATCAAAGCGTATATTCCAACTCCGAGTGCTTGCACCAGTCCATAGATGGATCGCTGGAGCTTGCACATTTTGTTAGCACATTTAGGATCGACAAAACCTTCTGGTTGCATCATATACAACTCTTCTTTAAGAAATCCATAAAGGAATGTAGTTTTGACATCCATTTGCCAGATTTCATAAAATGTGGCAATTTGCTAACATGATTCAGACAGACTGAAGCATCGCTACGAGTGAGAAAATCTCATCGTAGTCAACACCTTGAACATTGTCAAAACCTTTTTTCGACAAGTATAGCTTTGTAGATAGTAACACTACTATCAGCGTCTGTCTTCCTCTTGAAGATCCATTTATTTTCTATGGCTTGCCGATCATCGGGCAAGTCAACCATGTTGGGTAACGTAGCAATAATTCAAAATTTTCCTACGTGTCACCAAGATCAATCTAGGAGATGCTAGCAACGAGAGAAAGGGAGTGCATCTTCATACCCTTGAAGATCGCTAAGCGGAAGCGTTACAAGAACACGGTTGATGGAGTCGTACTCGCGGCGATTCAAATCGCGGAAGATCCGATCTAGCGCCGAACGGACGGCGCCTCCGCGTTCAACACACGTACAGCCCGGGGACGTCTCCTCCTTCTTGATCCAGCAAGGGGAGAGGAGAAGTTGAGGGAGAACTCCAGCAGCACGACGGCGTGGTGGCGATGGAGCTCGTGGTTCTCCGGCAGAGCTTCGCTAAGCACTATGGAGGAGGAGGAGTTGGAGGAGGAGAGGGCTGCGCCAGGCAAGGGGTGCGGCTGCCCTCTCTCTCCCTCACTATATATAGGGGGAAGGGGGGTGGAGGAGGCACCCTAGGGTTCCCTAGGGGAGGGGCGGCGGCCACAGGGGAAACCCTAGATGGGTTTGGGCGCCCCCACCCTTGGGAAACTTGCCCCCCAAGCCGGGAGGGGTGGCTGTCCTAGGGGAGGCGCCCCCACCTCTCCACGTTACGTGAGAGGGGTTGGGAGGGGCGCACAGCCCCTTAGTGGGCTGGTGTGCCCCCTCCCCTTGGCCCATAAGGCCTCCAACGCTTGCCGGGGCCTCCGAAACACCTTTCGGTCACGCTGGTCGTCACCCGGTACTCCCAGAACAATTCCGGACTCCAATACCCTTCGTCCAATATATCGATCTTCACCTCCGGACCACTCCGGAGTTCCTCGTCACGTCCGGGATCTCATCCGGGACTCCGAACAACCTTCGGTAACCACATACTATTTCCCATAACAACTCTAGCGTCACCGAACCTTAAGTGTGTAGACCCTACGGGTTCGGGAACCATGCAGACATGACCGAGACACCTCTCCGGCCAATAACCAATAGCGGGATCTGGATACCCATATTGGATCCCACATGTTCCACGATGATCTCATCGGATGAACCACGATGTCGGAGATTCAATCAATCCCGTATTCAATTCCCTTTGTCTATCGGTATGTTACTTGCCCGAGATTCGATCGTCGGTATCCCCATACCTCGTTCAATCTTGTTACCGGCAAGTCTCTTTACTCGTTCCGTAACGCATGATCCCGTGGCTAACTCATTAGTCACATTGAGCTCATTATGATGATGCATTACCGAGTGGGCCCAGAGATACCTCTCCGTCATACGGAGTGACAAATCCCAGTCTCGATTCGTGCCAACCCAACAGACACTTTCGGAGATACCTGTAGTGCACCTTTATAGCCACCCAGTTACGTTGTGATGTTTGGTACACCCAAAGCATTCCTACGGTATCCGGGAGTTGCACAATCTCATGGTCTAAGGAAACGATACTTGACATTAGAAAAGCTCTTAGCAAACGAACTACACGATCTTGTGCTATGCTTAGGATTGGGTCTTGTCCATCAGATCATTCTCCTAATGATGTGATCCCGTTATCAATGACATCCAATGTCCATGGTCAAGAAACCATAACCATCTATTGATCAACGAGCTAGTCAACTAGAGGCTCACTAGGGACATGTTGTGGTCTATGTATTCACACATGTATTACGGTTTCCAGTTAATACAATTATAGCATGAACAATAGACAATTATCATGAACAAGGAAATACAATAATAACCATTTTATTATTGCCTCTAGGGCATATTTCCAACAAACCAAAGTCCACACTTTGTTCTCATACATGGATCCCATCTCAGATTTCATGGCCTCAAGCCACTTCGCGGAATCTGGGCTCATCATCTCTTCCTCATAGTTCGTAGGTTCGTCATGGTCAAGTAACATGACCTCCAAAACAGGATTACCGTACCACTCTGTTGCGGATCTCACTCTGATTGACCTATGAGGTTCGGTAGTAAATTGTTCTGAAGTTACATGATCATCATCATTAGCTTCCTCACTAATGGGTGTAGGAGTCACAGGAACAGATTTCTGTGATGAACTACTTTCCAATAAGGGAGCAGGTACAGTTACCTCATCAAGTTCTACTTTCCTCCCACTCACTTCTTTCGAGAGAAACTCCTTCTCTAGAAAGGATCCATTCTTAGCAACGAATGTCTTGCCTTCGGATCTGTGATAGAAGGTGTACCCAGCTGTCTCCTTTGGGTATCCTATGAAGACACATTTCTCCGATTTGGGTTTCAGCTTATCAGGATGAAACTTTTTCACATAAGCATCGCAACCCCAAACTTTAAGAAACAACAACTTTGGTTTCTTGCCAAACCACAGTTCATACGGTGTCGTCTCAACAGATTTAGATGGTGCCCTTTTTAACGTGAATGCATCTGTCTCTAATGCATAACCCCAAAACGATAGTGGTAAATTGGTAAGAAACATCATAGATTGCACTATATCCAATAAAGTACGGTTATGACGTTCGGACACACCATTATGCGGTAGTGTTCCAGGTGGCATGAGTTTGTGAAACTATTCCACATTGTTTTAATTGAAGGCCAAACTCGTAACTCAAATATTTGTCTCTACGATCAGATCGTAGAAACTTTATTTTCTTGTTATGATGATTCTCTACTTCACTCTGAAATTCTTTGAACTTTTCAAATGTTTCAGACTTATGTTTCATCAAGTAGATATACCCATATCTGCTCAAATCATCTGTGAAGGTCAGAAAACAATGATACCCGCCGTGAGCCTCAACACTCATTGGACCGCTTACATCGGTATGTATTATTTCCAACAAGTCAGTGGCTCGCTCCATTATTCCGGAGAACGGAGTCTTAGTCATCTTGCCCATGAGGCATGGTTCGCAAGCATCAAGTGATTCCAAAAGCCCATCAGCATGGAGTTTCTTCATGTGCTTTACACCAATATGACCTAAACAGCAGTGCCACAAATAAGTTGCACTATCATTATTAACTTTGCGTCTTTTGACTTCAATATTATGAATGTGTGTATCACTACAATCGAGATCCAACAAACCATTTTCATTGGGTGTATGACCATAGAAGGTTTTATTCATGTAAACAGAACAACAATTATTCTCTAATTTAAATGAATAACCGTATTGCAATAAACATGATCAAATCATATTCATGCTCAACGCAAACACCAAATAACATTAATTTAGGTTCAACACTAATGCCGAAAGTATAGGGAGTGTGCGATGATGATCATATCAATCTTGGAACTGCTTCAAACACACATCGTCACTTCACCCTTAACTAGTTTCTATTCATTCTGCAACTCCCGTTTCGAGTTACTACTCTTAGCAACTGAACTAGTATCAAATACCGTGGGGTTGCTATAAACACTAGTAAAGTACACATCAATAACATGTATATCAAATATACCTTTGTTCACTTTGCCATCCTTCTCATCCGCCAAATACTTGGGGCAGTTCCGCTTCCAGTGACTAGTCCCTTTGCAGTAGAAGCACTTAGTCTCAGGCTTAGGTCCAGACTTGGGCTTCTTCACTTGAGCAGCAACTTGCTTGCCGTTTTTCTTGAAGTTCCCCTTCTTCCCTTTGCCCTTTTCTTGAAACTAGTGGTCTTGTTAACCATCAACACTTGATGCTTTTCTTGATTTCTACCTTCGTCGATTTCAGCATCACGAAGAGCTTGGGAATCGTTTCCGTTATCTCTTGCATATTATAGTTCATCATGAAGTTCTAGCAACTTAGTGATAGTGACTAGAGAACTCTGTCAATCACTATCTTATCTGGAAGATTAACTCCCACTTGATTCAAGTGATTGTAGTACTCAGACAATCTGAGCACATGCTTACTGGTTGAGCTATTCTCCTCCATCTTGTAGGAAAAGTAATGTCAGAGGTCTCATACCTCTCGACACGGGCATGAGTATGAAATACCAATTTCAACTCTTGGAACATCTTATATGCTCCGTGGCGTTCAAAACATTTTTGAAGTCCCAGTTCTAAGCCGTAAAGAATGGTGCACTAAACTATCAAGTAGTTACCATACCGAGCTTTTGTCAAAATGTTCAAAACGTCTGCATCTGCTCCTGCAATAGTTCTGTCACCTAGCGGTGCATCAAGGACATAATACTTCTGTGCAGCAATGAGGATAATCCTCAGATCACGGAGCTAGTCCGCATCTTTGCTACTAACATCTTTCAACTTATTTTTCTCTAGGAACATATCAAAATAAAACAGGGGAGCTAAACGCGAGCTATTGATCTACAACATAGATATGCTAATACTACTAGGACTAAGTTCATGATAAATTAAAGTTCAATTAATCATATTACTTAAGAACTCCCACTTAGATAGACATCCCTCTAGTCATCTAAATGATCACGTGATCCATATCAACTAAACCATGTCCGATCATCACGTGAGATGGAGTAGTTTTCAATGGTGAACATCATTATGTTGATCATATCTACTATATGATTCACGCTCGACCTTTCGGTCTCCAGTGTTCCGAGGCCATATCTGCATATGCTAGGCTCGTCAAGTTTAACCCGAGTATTCTGCGTGTGCAAAACTGGCTTGCACCCGTTGTATGTGAACGTAGATCTTATCAGACCCGATCATCACGTGGTGTCTCGGCACGAAGAACTGTCGCAACGGTGCATACTCAGGGAGAACACTTATACCTTGAAATTTTAGTAAGGGATCATCTTATAAAGCTACCGCCGAACTAAGCAAAATAAGATGTATAAAAAATAAACATCACATGCAATCAAAATATGTGATATGATATGGCCATCATGATCTTGTGTTTTTGATCTCCATCTCCAAAGTACTGTCATGATCTCCATTGTTACCGGCATGACACCATGATCTCCATCATCTTGATCTTTTATCAACGTGTCATCACATGGTCGTCTCACCAGCTATTGCTTTTGCAACTATTGCTATCGCATATCGACAAAGTAAAGCAATTACATGGCACTTGTATCTTATGCAATAAAGAGACAACCATATGGCTCCTGCCAGTTGCCGATAACTCCGTTACAAAACATGATCATCTCATACAATAAAATATAGTATCATGTCTTGATCATATCACATCACAACATGCCCTGCAAAAACAAGTTAGACGTCCTCTACTTTGTTGTTGCAAGTTTTACGTGGCTGCTACGGGCTGAGCAAGAACCGTTCTTACCTACGCATCAAAACCACAACGATAGTTCGTCAAGTTAGTGCTGTTTTAACCTTCTCAAGGACCGGGCGTAGCCACACTCGGTTCAACTAAAGTTGGAGAAACTGACACCCGCCAGCCACCTGTGTGCAAAGCACGTCGGTAGAACCAGTCTCCCGTAAGCGTATGCGTAATGTCGGTCCGGGCCGCTTCATCCAACAATACTGCTGAACCAAAGTATGACATGTTGGTAAGCAGTATGACTTATATCGCAAAAAACTCACTTGTGTTCTACTCGTGCAAATAACATCTACGCATAAACCTGGCTCGGATGCCACTGTTGGGGAACGTAGTAATTTCAAAAAATTTCCTACGAACACGCAAGATCATGGTGATGCATAGCAACAAGAGGGGAGAGTGTGTCCACGTACCCTCGTAGACCCAAAGCGTAAGAGTTAGCACAACGCGGTTGATGTAGTCGTACGTCTTCACGATCCGACCGATCAAGTACCGAACGTACGGCACCTCCGAGTTCAGCACACGTTCAACTCGATGACGTCCCGCGAACTCCGATCCAGCAGAGCTTCATGGGAGAGTTCCGTCAGCACGACGGCGTGATTACGGTGATGATGTTGCTACGACGCAGGGCTTCGCCTAAGCACCGCTACAATATGACCGAGGTGGAATATGGTGCAGGGGGGCACCGCACACGGCTCAGAGAGATCAACAGATCAACTTGTGTGTCTAGAGGTGCCCCCTGCCCCCGTATATAAAGGAGCAAGGGGGGGAGAGGCGGCCGGCCAAGGAGGGTGCGCCAAGGGGGGAGTCATACTCCCACCGGGAGTAGGACTCCTCCTTTCCTTGTTGGAGTAGGAGAAGGGAAGGAAGGGAGAGAGGAGGAGAAGGAAAAAGGGGGGTGCCGCCCCCCTCCTTGTCCAATTCAGACTAGAGGGGGAGCGGGCGCGCGGCTGCCCTGGCCGCCCCTCATCTTCTCCCACTAAGGCCCATTAGGCCCAATATACTCTCCGGGGGGTTCGGTAACCCCCCGGTACTCCGGTAAATGTCCAAAACCTCCCGAAACACTTCCGGTGTCCGAACATAGTCATCCAATATATCGATATTTACGTCTTGACCATTTCGAGACTCCTCGTCATGTCCGTGATCATATCCGGTACTCCGAACTACCTTCGGTACATCAAAACACAAAAACTCATAATACCGATCGTCATCAAACTTTAAGCGTGCGGACCCTACGGGTTCGAGAACTATGTAGACACGACCGAGACACGTCTCCGTTCAATAACTAGTAGCGGAACCTGGATGCTCATATTGGCTCCCACATATTCTACGAAGATCTTTATCGGTCAAATTGCATAACAACATACGTTGTTCCCTTTGTCATCGATATGTTACTTGCCCGAGATTCGATCGTCGGTATCTCAATACCTAGTTCAATCTCATTACCGGCAAGTCTCTTTACTTGTTCCGTAATACATCATCCCGCAACTAACTCATTAGTTACAACGCTTGCAAGGCTTATAGTGATGCGTATTACTGAGAGGGCCCAGAGATACCTCCCCGACAATCGGAGTGACAAATCCTACTCTTGAGCTATGCCAACTCAACAAGTACCATCGGAGACACCTGTAGAGCACCTTTATAATCACCCAAGTTACGTTGTGACGTTTGGTAGCACACAAAGTGTTCCCCCGGTATTCGGGAGTTGCATAATCTCATAGTCATATGAACATGTATAACTCATGAAGAAAGCAATAGCAATGTACTAAACGATCGAATGCTAAGCTAATGGAATGGGTCAAGTCAATCACATCATTATCTAATGATGTGATCCCGTTAATCAAATGACAACTCATGTCTATGGCTAGGAAACTTAACCATCTTTGATTCAACAAGCTAGTCAAGTAGAGGCATACTAGTGACACTCTGTTTGTCTATGTATTCACACATGTACTAAGTTTCCGGTTAATACAATTCTAGCATGAATAATAAACATTTATCATCAAATAAGGAAATAAATAATAACTTTATTATTGCCTCTAGGGCATATTTCCTTCAACACCACCTTGACCCCGAGGAAGTAGTGCAAATGACCCAAGTCCTTGATGGAAAATTCGGCCCGAAGATGATCAGTGAGCCGTCGAAGAAGACCAGATAAGCTGTGTCATGCCCTAGCGATAGACAAACAACAAAGCATCAGAGCTTGTAGAGCGGAAGCCAGGTCAGTGAAGAAAGTTGCGATGCGCTGGTACCAGGCGCGTGGAACCTTCTTGAGCCCATATAAGGAGCACGAAAGCAGGTACTACCGTATCAACGAACCCCGTGGGTTGCTGACAGAAATCCTGCTCCTCGAGATGACCATCAAGAAAGGCGTTGGAGACGTCCATCTGGTGCACTGGCCAGGCGTGAGACACCGCAAGCTGAAGAACAGTGCGGATCGTCCCTGGTTTGACAACCGAGGCGAAAGTGTTGGTGAAGTCGGTGCTTGCACGCTGTCAGAAGCCATGAACCACCCAACACGCCTTATAGCAGGGGTGACGGACCCGGGGGGGGGGGGGGGGGGGTCATCCGAAGAAGCAAATAGCGAGGCCTACCGGACTGACGTGTCCTGGACTAGGAGGTCCCCACCAAGGTGATCCACAATCCTTGGGTCGAGCCTATGGCCCCTCCTATCTCAGGGAGGACTCCAGAGGCCTCAAATCTAGTCGTGATCAAGATGGACACTACCAAAGACTTGATGTAGACTTCAAGGATAGTTCCATATATCGGCATGTTTATTCCTAGTGGGCAACCGACCGTGTGTAACCCTAAATACCCCTAGAGCCTATATAAACTAGAGGGTTTAGTCCGTAGAAGACAAAATCACAATTACTAGCCTTAGGTTTAACACAACATACAATCTCGAGGTAGATCAACATGTACTTGATACTCCGTCATCTATATAATCAAGCAGAAAGTAGGGTTTTACCTCTTCGAGAGGAACCGAACCTGGGTAAACACTGTCTCCCTTGTCTTCTGTTCACCATTGTTCCCAGATCCACAGCTCGGGACCCCTTACCCGAGATCTGCCTGTTTTAGTACCAACGTTGGTGGCCCATACAGTTCTAGTTGTGTGGTAAAAAAGGATCGATGGCTCATCTCCAGATCAACATCAACATCGGTTGCGGTGACATCCTGGTCCCCGGCCAGTCTTTCGCGTTCAACAACATCGTGCTTCATGCCGACTCGACCGGCCATCTCGGCCGCATAAAAAGTTTCGCCCAGAATCAAGTCATTACGTGGATCTTAGGATCACAGTCTTGATGGGGGTACTATGGTGTCCTGGACTAGGGGGTCCCTAGCGAGGTGACCCACAATCCTTGGTAGACACCCCTAAGAAGGATGGGGAGGAGAAACCCGATCCTCCCAAGTGCGGACGTGGCCGGAAGCGGTCCAAGAGTGCTAGTAGAGGCAGGGCAAGCCAGAACAACAAGATAGATGCCACTGATAATAGCGCTACGCAAGAAGCCGCTGAGGACTAGGGTAATGTCGGTCACGCCACGCCCGATCATGTCAATGACCCCGCAGGGATATCCAATGAGGAGAATCTTGAAGACCTCGAGGATGAGGAGTATAACAATTACCTCCCCCAATCCGAGGACAATATCAGTCTCGGACCCGACGATTTCATCGTCCCCGAGGACCCATACGAGCAAGAATGATTTCAGGGGCGGCTCCTTGCCACCGCTCGAAGTATGAAAATGAAACATCAATAGCTCCAAGCTGATCAGAATACGCTCAATGATAAGTGGGTCGAGGTCCTCGCAGCCGAGTAATACTTTGGGTTACGGCGCGAGGACAAAGTCAAAACCTACCCATGTCGGTGCTTACTTCCCGCGTTCAACGACAAAGTCGCCAACAATGTGCTATCAAAGCAAGCACGACTAGGTTGAAGAGCCTAATCGTCCTCCTCGTAGATGAGATAGTCCCACCAGAGGGAATCAAAATCCCCCCATAGATCGCTGTCCAGGGAAAGAACCAATACTACTAGCTGAGCCTTACGATTTACGAAGAAAGTTAAATGCAAATCCCGTCCCAACAAGGTCCATTTACGGATCAAGTGAACACGCTCCAGCTGGATGGGCTGGCTATGAAGCATGGCTCGATAGGAATGCAAGGGCTCGGGAGAAAACACGTGCTCAGACGGCATTCGACCTCCAGCACGACATCACTCGTTTTCGAGGGCAACACATCCGATATGTTTTACAAATAAGGTCATGGTGCATAAGTTCCTGGAGGGGTTTAAACCCGTTAATATTGAATCATACGAGGGAACCACTGACCCGGTTATCTGGATCGATGATTTCCTTCTCTACATCCACATGGCTCAAGTAAATACCTGCCGCTCAAGCTTAAAGGGCGGGCAAGGCATTGACTTAACTGCCTGCACGAGAATTCTATTGGAAGCTGGGAGGAGCTAGAAGAGGCCTTCAGGGCAAACTTTTAGGGCACATACGTTCGTCCCCCGGATGTCGATGACCTCAGCCATAACATCCAACAGCATGGCGAATCGGCCAAGAAGTTTTGGAATCGGTTCATAACTAAAAAGAACCAGATAGTCGACTGTCCGGATGCAGGAGCGATCCCGACTTTCCGTCACTGTATCCACGACGAGTGGTTAGCGCGGCAGCTAGCGAGTGGATTTTATGCATACTTTGTAGAGTATATTCTAGTGCCAAAATTCCTCATATTATACCCATCTAGCACTTATTCATGTCTCGAATGAATAGTTTTCAGTATTTACTTGTTTTACCAAGTTCGTTGCACACTATTTTTATTTGGTTTTTATTAGTTTTGCTTTGATTTGTGGTCTTTTGTAGGTGCCTTGATGTGTTTATGGACTTGGACATCAAAAGAATCAAGCTAGGGGTCAAACCGGAGATGTTTCAGACACCAAATCAAGGCAAATCCTATTTGGCGCATATGCGCCGGTTGGCCAACTGGCGCCTGCAGGCGCTTCAAATTGGGCCGACCCGTTTCGTTCTTTTTGGGCCGACCCGTTCCGTTTTTTTTCCTGGTTTCCAAAATCCTATTTGGCGCATATGCGCCGGTTGGCCAACTGGCGCGTGCAGGCGCTTCAAATTGGGCCGACCCGTTCCGTTCTTTTTTCCTGGTTTCCAAAATCCTATTTGGCGCATATGCGCTGGTTGGCCAACTGGCGCTTGCAGGCGCTTCAAATTGGGCCGACCCGTTTCGTTCTTTTTGGGCCAACCTGTTCCGTTCTTTTTTCCTGGTTTTCAAACGCAAAAAGTGTGAGGCGATGGGGAATCGAATCGGCGACCTCTTCGTCGCAAGCGCACAGCTGTAGCCACCAGGGCATTCGACCGGAATGCACTAGTTGGTTCTTTCTTTGCTTTTTAGTCGTTCTTCAGTTCGCTTTCTTTTTTTATTCTTTTTCTTTTTTCTCATCTTTCTTGTTTTCTTCAGTGCGCTGTTTTTTTAATTTGTGAACCTATTTTTCAAATTTGATGAACTTTTTTTAAATTCTATGAACTTTTTTCAAATTTGTGAACAATTTTTCAAGTGTGTGAACCTTTTTTCAAATGCGATGAACTTTTTTTTAAATGGGATGAACTCTTCAAAATCGATGAACTTTTTCCAAATTCGATGAACTTTTTCCAAATTCGATGAACTTTTTTCAATTCCGATGATTTTTTTCAAATTTGTGAACATTTTTTCAAGTTTGTGAACTTTTTTTCAAATGCGATGAACTTAAAAAAAATGGGATGAACTCTTTTCAAAATTGATGAACTTTTTTCAAAATCTATGAACTCAAACGCATCGGGCTTTTCGCTAGTAATCCAACGAGCTCAAAAACATAAAAATCGGAGTTCGCATAAAGAAATTGCGACCAACCATACAATGTGCACCTCATGCAATCCTTGAACTTTCTACTGGCTAGTGGAAGCGGTCGACAGGCCGCACGTACGTGTCCGCTTCTGATTCTTTCGCTCCGAAAACGTACGTGAGTCACGAAATCGAGATAAGTTGCTATCCACTTATTTTTGTGTCGGCCGGGGATATATAGTGGATGGACTCCGAGGCAAATAAAACTTGGAATCCATTCGCCCGCGGACCCTGCTTCCCCCACAACCAATCCAAGACCGTACTGCTCCGGTGAGGTTTCTGTCCCAATCTCCGGCGAGTTTTGGTTCCTCCCGAGTAACCGATCCCTTAGCCATTATATTGCTGCGCTTCGTACAGGTAAGATTCCTCTGTTCATCCATCGACTCCTCTTTTTCTGCTAGTTTAGTTCTCCCGACGGGATTAGGAGCCACTTTCCGGCCGGGAAAATATCGTTCAGAAACCAACATTTAGTGAAAACAGATAAAAATCAGCATGCGAAAATGATGTTTTGAAGTTTTGGGAAAATCTAAAAAAAAGAGGTCAACATAGATGATGTTCTATTGCCGTGCAAAATTTTAAATTCAATCACATTACGTGATGTCAGCTATGAAAAAGACAAAATTAGCATTGAATAGTGCCAATAGTAATGACACTATTCACTGTCTCAATTTGTCTTTTCCATGGCTTGCATCCCGTAATATGTTCTTACTTGAAACTTCACATGACAATAGAACATCATCCTCTTACCATCCCTTTTTTTTTTTGAAAATTTCAAATGCGTTTTTATAGAAAATTTGCTTCGCATGTTGGTTTCCGTATGATGTTCTTCACTTTCCAGCTACCCTCGAACTGTGGTTTGTGTTGTGTGGATCGGCGAGAGCGACGACGCTTTGAGCACGTCCGTAATTTCTATTCTTCGTACTCTCCTATGAGTGTCCAACTCGGCTTCTGCCCTTTAATTTGGGGAAAAAAAGTGAATCTCGTGTTTCCGTCGACATCAACTTTTGGTGTGGTGTGGCACATCAAGGCATGTCGACCGCGCGCGTCGACGTTGATGGGTGAACCGGACGGACGGTCCCTACACGCGTGCAGTGCATCATCACGTCTGTATGCACAAATGTGCTTGTCTCCGGTGGTCGGCTCAGAGTGCGAAGCCAGCCAAAATCTGTCATGTGGTACTTTGTACGCATCTTCATGTGGTAGTATGGACCCTGCATCACATACACTACTTGATGAAAACCTGTCACGGACAAGTAAGGCCCTCTCACTCCTCTCATATCCATCACCCCTCTCGCTCTGGCTCCCTACACTCAAAAGGTTTGGTTTCCGTTCCAATCCCCGGCGAGTTTGCTTCCTCCAACGCTTCATTGGTCGAGATGGGCTGGCCGCCTCTTCCCTTCTCTCCCCGTGCGCTCGTGCTTCCAGGCATTTAGGCCGTGTTTTTCCTCCCTCTTATTTTGCTGGACGCTTCATTGTGTAGGGTTCGGCGGTCACTTTCTTGATTTCGGCCGGTTCCCGTCGACTTGGAGCTATAACGTAAAGATTCCTCTGCTCCTCCTCTTTTTCAGCTACTCCTCCCGTTCCGAGTTACTTACCACAGAAATAGATAGACTCACTCCGTCCTGAATTACTTGTCGCATAAATGGATAGAATGTGACAAGTAATTCAGAACGGAGGGAGTAGCTTAGTACCCCGGGAGATTGATTTCAGTTCTATTTATACCAAAATGTGTTAGTTCACGGTGCCTCTATCTTGATGACTATTTGCTGATTTAAGTGTGGTTTTTTGCGAGCTGCAACCTCGCTTGTCTCCGCCATGCTTTTTTCCTTTATCGAAGGGGCTACACAGCTCCATTTTCATTACGGCAATGGAGTCACAGTACAAGCACATCAAGTACCCATTGCGATCATACTTCCCTAGATACTTAACCACATCTAAAGGATGGGATGTCAGTGACCACATAATCCAAACTACCACATGAAGCGACCAAACACAACTATCATCTTGACACACTGTTATCCTATCAAAATCAATAGAGTCGTCGGACAGCAGGGCCACATCCATGCCAGTGTTTGGAGACTTCTCCCACCACAGGGCAGAGTCTTTTAGAAATCTCACTAAGCAAGCCTTGCTGCAGCACGACCCATGATTACAGCAAACACAGAACAAACATCACATTAGGCTGGTCGTAATGGAGTATTATAGGTAGTATCATGCATGCTAACTAAGCAATTTTGATGAGGTGACATAGAATTAAATGAAGAAAGAGAGGCTTGAGTATCATATCAGGATACCGTATCATATTAAATGATGTACTATTTTGTGTCATGCATGACAATAAATATAGTTCTATATGATATCAACATATGATACTATGCATTACGGATGTAGTATCATACACTACTATCATATGCATGATACTAGTATATGATACTCCCCGTTACAACCAGCCTTAGTAAGATCAGTAGGCAATACACTTTGAAATCCTTGTTTTTTGACCAATAGAAACAACAGTACGGTCTTTGCCCATAAAGGCCGGCAACAAAGACACCACTACACAGAACTCAGAGTTTTCGCCATGTTTGGTGGGGTAGGAATTCTTGACACCGCTCCACTCGGAGTCGTGTGAATCCTCGACAGATTTTTGGCTACATGCAACTGAATCACATATATTTTAGGAAGTTTAATTAATTAAATTATACATTTACCAACTTTATTCTTTTTTGTTTTTGCGAATACTTGCATTCATGCACTTGTTCATCTCCGTCTATCTATATGCGTGTGGCAATGCACTATTTAACTCATCTGCTCCGATTAGTAGTGAGATCATCGATGGGGAAGAAAGGTATCATGGTGGTGACCAGCATCCTCGCTGTGATGACGATCGTGTTTGGAGTCATCAGCGCGATTCTCTTGGCGCTGGTATGCACACATCGCACGCTAGATATTATGTCTTTGTCATTGTAATCTGCCAGATGCTATCTCTTTCTCACTCTAACCTTTGGCAAAGATTTCAAAATAAAAAACTTCGGCCAAGCATAATCTAGTTGATAATAATATTGTTGATCCTTCTTAACGGTGTGTTCATTCATGCAGAAACATCATCAAGATGACCGTGGTGAGTTCTCTACGTACCGGCGATCGCCGGCGATGACATGCGGCGTGGTAGCTGCCGCGTTGGCGTCGATGACGCAGATTCTTGCCAGCGTGGCCATCTGCTGCTGTGGGGCGTGGCGGAGAACTAAGGGGGCCAAGCGCATCGCGGCGGTGGTCTTCTTCATCATCTCATGGTATATAAATAATTTGGTTATTCACAACTCAATATCGGGCTGCTTTTTGTCGCTAATCAAGGAAAATATCGTCATTAAATTTAATGCTACAATTAATACTAGTCTAATGGCGTGGTGCGCTAAGTGGTGGCGTGGCCCAAGAGCTTTAGAATTCATTGTTCTTTTATCATTTCTCTTGGAATTTGAAAAATGAACTTTAATACATAATCTATATCTACTTGGTGGCTTGTTCATTTAACTTGTATAATTAATATGGTCTCTACGCCATGCGTCTATACTTTCAGGGTCCTTGCGATCATAGCAGTGCTACTATTTCTGGCAGGCGCCATGTTAGGGTTTGAAGGCTCTGCAAAGAAAACTGTTGGGAATGCTAGGATTGTCGGAGGTGTCGGAATTTTCGTGATCGCGACGTTTTTGTTTCTTGTAGTTGCCGCCCTTGAGGTTGCCTCATACCGCCTAGTTCGGAAGAAGGACCACTACTAAGCATACGTTGGTAATAATCCTCCTCTGGTGCCAAGAACATCTAAAGACGGCCGCAACGCTATTGCTCCTGCACCGCCAAATCAAGTCTAAGGTTAGCTCTGCCACCATGGCATGGTTGTCTTTGCCTTCCAAAGGAGGAGCGCTCTGTATGGACCGTGGTAGGTGGAAGGCGTATGCTTTGACCCATGCTACCATTTTGCGTGTTTTGTGTGTTTGTTACGGTTTCATTCAAATCATGAGAAAGAATTCAAAAGTTTATCTGCATTGCTTGAAACATATGTGCTTGTGAAGCTTTTTTGTATGTTACGAAAGCCATTATAGGTGGTTGCCATCTGGACTATCAAAATCATTAATGGGAATAAATGTCGCTACTCATGTGCGTCTCTTATCGCCATCAGAGTTTAGTTGGTTTCTTCTCACGGGAGGAGAAGGGTGGTTTGTGTGTTCGTGTGTTCTTCATGTATCCGATTTTAAAATGGAATATCTGTTGAACCGAGTGTGGACTATTTACACTGTTACATGCCTCGCGTTAAAATCTTCAAAACTAGATCCATTTTTATAGGCTTCAGTGAACTTCTGCAAGCGCAACTAGTACTCCCGTCCAGAACTAACTTGTGCTCATCGAAACAACATATGTGTACTTCACATGGTCGTTTAGTGTACTCCCGTGCAGCGCAAGATTGACAGATTGACATGTACTTAAAAAGGGTCTTAGTTTATTTTAGAATTCCACAATGAAATACTCATTTTCTAGCAATTATACTACTCCGAAGAAAAATAAAAAAGAAACCTGAAATTATTTTTAGAAATAAAAGTAAGCATGCTATTCTAAATCGAAGTAAGATCAAATTTTCTATTGTATTATATTATGGCTTGTCCTCCCAGCGTGGCAGAATCTATGCGCTCCAGACATGAAGCACACTACGTTGCACATGTAACATATATCTGGCCATATATCGGGCCGGGCTGGGCCAACCCGATGTCTGCGGGACAGGCCCGAGTTTGGCCCGGCTCGACAAATTCTTTCTACGCCCAAGTCCAGGCCCGAGTTAAAGCCCGAAAGCCCGAAGCCTAGCCCGACGACCCGACGTAAGGAAAAACTGCATGAAAACAACAGGAAAATCTGTCCAGCAAAAAGCAGAAGGAAAAGAACAGCATTACGGCACAAGTTTTGACAGTAAACACTAGCAAACAGCGGTACTAAACTACAGCAAAACAGCAGCAGTTTTAACAGCAAAACATCACTAGTTTTGACTGTAAAACAGCAGGAAAACATCTCTAGTTTTGACAGCACAACAGCAGCAAAACATCACTAGTTTTGACAGCAAAACAGCATGAAAACATCACTAGTTTCAACAACACAACGGCAGCAAAACATCACTAGTTTTGACAGCAAAACAACACCAGTTTTGACAGCAGGACAACACAGTTTTATAGCAAAACAATAGCAGTCTAGCATCTAAATGTTCCAGTTTCGACAACATCATCTAAACGTTCCACTTTCGACAATAGCATCTAAAGTTCTAAACGTTTCAGTTTCGACAAACACAAGCGCATGAATATCATTACAGTCTGGAACCAAAATAAAGACTAGTAGATGGCTGGCTGCCATCTCGCCATGCGTTCTCTGAATCTTCTCTTCTCATTCTAGCACTCTAGCAAGAACTATACAAGATGCGATGAGCAGAAAGTTAGCGGTTGTATAAAGTACAACTTAACAATTGACATGAACAAAGAATAGAGATGTTACACTCTTCATCCGAAGATGAATCTTCATCATTATCTAGCGCAATCACTTCTTCTATCTTTCTCTTATTATCTACAACAATAGATTGGGTTAATAATCATTTGCAAGCAAAACATACAAATAAGAATGTGAAACAGACAAGATTACAACACATACCTTCTTTTTCTGCATGCAACGATACAATCTTGCAAACACATTAAGGCCTCAACCGTCTTTGGTTTAATTAAGTGAGCTTCGGTTCGGGGTTATAACCTTCTTACTCAAGCTGAAAGTAGATTTTGAAGCAACACCTGACACAAGAACTGCAAGGATATCACATGCCATTCTTGCTACCTGCGGATAGCTAGCTGCAGACTTACTCCAAAAATCCAAGATATTGACATTTTCATTCAACCTCTTCGCAGATTCAGCTAAATACAATTCCAATTCAGATTTCTCTTTATGTGAGATCATGCTTTCCACGTATCGATCATAGTCAGAAAAGGCACCAAGTCCACAAGTGCTTGATGATCCACTTGTTGCCAAGTTTTCATTGACATGTACACCACTACCATACTCATTAAATAAAGAAGTCGTCGGACGTGATGTATCTGCACACGAGCACATATGTGCTCTTAATCTGCGCCGCCGAGTAGAGCATCGGGATAGGTTGCATTTAATTCACGGGCCATGGACTGATGCGTCGGTAAATGGGAAAATACTGATATACGAACGCCGATGTGGACCAGGACCATGACGGATAAACGTCCGCCGTCGACGGATAAAACCAGAGCCGTGGCTCATGACGTCATGTCCCTTTCCGATCCGTGGATCAGGAACCATGCTTTCGGTTATTGCGGCAGATCCAGAGTAAATGCGGGGATGCCGGTCTGGGACTCTGGGTGGACTCGTCCCCTACCTCAGTCCGCTCGATTTTTTCATTAGCGATAGAGTTCATCTGCGAAGAGGCCCTCACAAGTCTGTCCGCCGTCGGTGAAGATGGAGGGAGTTCTTGATGCAGCTAATTGTGCGGTATGAATCTGAGGCACTTGTATCGGCTCTCATTTGATTTTTCTTTCTTCCCCGCTAGCAGATTTTGATTCAACATTTTTTATGTTGCTAAATGTGCATCCCGCACATGACTCCGCCATGTGCACGAGCTTGATCCAGCTCGTGCGTCGTCGGGTGTGCTTCCATTCGGGCACTCCCCGCTAGCAGATTGACCGTGTTGGAATAGGTTAATGCATTATACGGTGAGCAAACCACCATTTGTTGAGCAAACGTTGTCGCCGATGCAGGAGCTGAAGGCCGACGGGCAGATCTGTGAGGCGCAGGGGGTGGCGGCCGGGGATGGTGTGTGTGTGTCTGAGCAGTCGACTGGCGAGATGAATCCTAAAGACCATGGCTGGACCTGAAGGTACGACAGTATGTAGTTTTACAGATTTCTGAATTTTCATGATGGTAGCTGTACATGGAGGTAGCACACTTCTTAGTCAGAACTAGGTCTGCTACCCCGCAAAAAAGAAAGAAAGAAAAGAACTAGGTCTGCTGCAAGAATAGATGATTCTGTCAGGAACTTTGATACTGAAAAGGGTTAAGCAACTTGGTTGTGATACTAGCATTTTCTGACCACGAACACTGCAGCCACTTTGTGACAGTACGAAGGACCAGAGCGCGAATTGGAATGCTTCTGTTACCTTGAAAACAAGTGCTACAACATAGTTAACAAAATATAATCAGAGTGTGAATTTCAATGCTTGTGTTACCTTGAAAAGAATTGGTACGGCATAGTTAAGAAAATGTAATCTGAGTGAGGATTAATCAACTTGCCTTTAGTTGATTATTAAACAAATGTACTGAAAAGGGTTAAACAATCTGCCTTATGTGTTTGTATACTCAATTGATGCAGAGTGAGGATTGGTGCACCTGCACCAGGCTGGAGACCCTATCCTAATTGAGCAACTGCCCTAGGGGGGGACTAGTATAGGATCTGACCTTTAGGTGAGATCATAGGATCAATCCCAAAATTTCATATTTAGACAATTCATTTTTTTTTCAACATACCTACGAGGAATGTCTACAACTCCAGAAAAAATCACGGCCCCCCTCGGGGGTGGGTCGGCACGTTTGAGTCCGCAAGTGACAGTTGTGTGGGTCCGAGCGAATGCTTTGTGCTCCGACACCGACAACAGTGGCACTTATGGGTGTCGCTTCCCTCTTGGGGGCGTTGTTGTGGGTCCCAAGCGAAAGCCCTAGGGCTCCCGAGCGAAAGCCCTAGTCTGTCCTCTCGGACTCGATGACAGTGGCGTTTGGCGCCATTACCCTCTTGAGGGCGTCGTCGTGGAGCCTCGGTCCCTCTCGGTTGCAGATGGCCTACGACGTGATGGATAGGTCTGTGTGCTGGGTCGTTGTGGGGCTGCAACACATGGTCCTTGTGGCAGTTAGGATAGAGTTCCTAACCATCAAGGACTGGCAGTTAGGATAGCATCTTAGAGTAGCATCTTAGCAGCATCTCAGCATATGCTTGGCTGGCTAGCAGTCTATAAGTATGTATCCCCAACCCCTCAGGTTGGCATGGCATTCTGTGAGAAATAAACCAACGAAAATTGTCCCAACTCTCCTAGTGTCATCCACAACTATCAATGCTCAGGTTCAAAGGTCTAACACGACGTAGGGTTTGCCTTTCCCTGCCATGTCGCGTTCTCGACTCTGCTTTCTCCTATCCTATAGACGTGTTA
Organism: Aegilops tauschii subsp. strangulata; assembly: GCF_002575655.3. Lineage (NCBI taxonomy): Eukaryota > Viridiplantae > Streptophyta > Magnoliopsida > Poales > Poaceae > Aegilops > Aegilops tauschii. The sequence goes on from NC_053039.3 coordinate 10,884,983, forward strand.
ATGTGGCCTCCGTTCTCAGTCCCTACTTTCTCTTGGCAGGAGCGGCACTCCATGGCCCGGAGCGAGGGGGTTGCCTCTACGGTGAGGCGGTCCTTTTCGGAGTTGGCTCGGTCTGTTTGGTACCCTGGTGACCGGTGGTTTCTTCAGGCGGCTCGGCTCCGGTCTTGTCCAGTAGTATTGGGTGTTATGTGTTAGGGATGGTGTCTCTTGGTTTAATGCTCGGTGTTGGTTTAGTGGTACTTGTGCCACTAGACCATTGCCGTTTTATTTTTCTTTGGACCTGCTTGTATGAGGGTTTCCTCACCACTTTGTATCAGTTCGGCCATTGGTGCCTTTATTTATAAAGGGGAGCGAAAGCCTGTTTCGAGAGAGAAACAACCATTTCCCAAGCATAATATTGGCGGGGGTATTGGTTTGCGATGAGAAAGTGGAGAGCTTTGAATGGGTGTCCGATGAATTTACCAGGATGATGGGGGCTATTGAACCAAAAGAAAAACTGACAGGTGAGTTCATATGAATTACATAAAAAAATAGTGGCTTCACTGTATTGCAATACTTGTTAGGACATAAGCAACATTAACCTTTTGATCTTGCTGTGCAGACCAAAATCGTGCAATGGAGGTTGCATCAAGAATGTCATGCCTAGTACCGCACACTGATGGTGCAAGGGCATGTCCTGAAGAAGGCAAAGGAATCGTTGGGATCCTTGTACACCAAGAAGAGCGAGTTCCGGGAAGAATTTTACAAAGTTGTTAGTTCACATGCTAACAATAGATGAGTTTGAGGAAGCTTGGAAACTCCTGATGGAGAAGTACAACTTGCTGACTCACCCATACATGACACAGCTGTATGAGATCAGGCACAAGTGGGCTAAGCATTATTTCAAGGGGGATTTCTGTGAAAAAATGATGAGCGCAAACCATATGCTTAAGAATATGTGCCACCAGGCTTCCCTATGCATTTGTTTGTGAGGAAGTACATGAGGCTGCAATTCAACTGGGAGTCAAGATGAAAATTATGAGAAGAGGACCGTATTGGTTGATTATGCACATAACAGGGTAGACCGCTTATGAGGGATAACTTGGCCATCAAAAGGCATGCCGGCAAGTTATACACATGGCAAGTGTTCAAACAGTTTGGTCATTTCTTTTAAGAATGCAGAGCATACCAGGTGAGGGAGATCGAGGAAGGGAAGATGTATGCCGCCATACACACAGAAGCAGAACAGAGAGAGAAGTGCTGCTCATAAAAGCATTGTCGCTTCCGTTTTCAGGTGTTGGACTTCATAGGGGTGAAGGGAATTCCGCAAAAGCACATAGTGAAATGATGAACTCGGGATGCACGGGACATCCTCAACACCTTGTGCATTACCAAAAAAGACCATGCACACAAAAATCCATTTAGCTTCAGGCATTTCAATATGTATATTCATTCCATGGAACTAGTTCGTCTGGGTGTCACAAGTGTGGAAGCTTATGATCGTCTAATATCTCTTTTCAAAAGCTGTATGGTTGAAATGCAGCCATCTGCTAAAATAACGGATGGCCTAGGATTGGAGGACGGGCTTGCTGAAAATGGTGATGTTAATAACCACCTGTGTCGGAGGGGGCTATTGTCATTGCAGATAAGAGAGGGCAGAGTGGGGGGCTATTGTCATTGCAGATAAGAGAGGGCAGAGTGACAGTGCAAATGGGCATAAAAAATTAGCTAATCAGTCTAGGAATAAATTAGCAGGATTATTGCCACTGGCTAAGAGGAAGGAGATGGGCCGGCCTACAACTAGTAGAGAAAAGGTGTTGTAGGAAGGTTTGAGCAAGCAGACAAGATTCTTTACCATTTGTCGGCGGCAGGGATATAACATGACAACCTTCCCTGACAGAGATGTCCCGAAGCAGCCTCCACGACCATCTCGGTGCAAGAATTGTGGCGTAGAGGGACATTGACGGAGCAACTGCAACAAAGCTGCAGAGCTACCAACATTGGAGCAACTGCAACAAAGCTGCAGAGCTACCGCTACAAGGCGGTGGCTGCTGAAAAATTGTTGTTGCGATGGGATGAGTTAAACTCTTCATTTCAATGAATGTTCTAGGAAATTATGTCCTGTTATCCTGTAGTGAATTATTTGGGTTGGTCTTGTGCTCCTAAGAAAAAGTTGTCTGCTTGATTTCATTTACAGTTTTCTAGCGTATTGTACTGATATCGGAAGCTGATGATGTGAAACTAAACATTGGGGTTTTCATAGTGACCATCAAAGTGTACTGCTTTATATGTGGATTGATGCCAAAATTGGTATGTACTCCAACATTAGTTTGGAGGTTGCACACGTTATGTGTTACACAAAATTATGAAAGTACTGATTCAATATTGCTTGTTGCATGGTACAAAGTTTAATGGTGCTGGCATCCGTATCTAGCATATATAGACAGGTGTAAGTAAATGTCTGCTTATGCTAGCAAATGAATGAATTCAAAATTTAAACTGGCTGGGTGGGAGACCACCACCATATATATATATATATATATATATATATATATATATATATATATATATATATATATATATATATATATATATATATATAAGCAGGGGGTTGAGGGCCAGAGCTGAAGATTTATGAGCTGCACTGAAGGACTGTTCCGTTGAGCGAGAAAGCAAAGCCATCTCTGTAGTGGTGGGGGGAAATACAGTGGGGCACCGTCAGAGTTCTTAGAGCCGGCTCGGCAATCATGGATTCAGTTGCCTTCGCCACAAATAATGTGGGTTTAGCAGAGGTACGTTTGCTGCATTAGTTATGCATGTGTGTGTGTCAGTTTAGTATGTTCTTTCCCCTGAAGTATCAGGAAGCATGCAGGAGGCGGCAGATTCGGAATCATGTGTTAACCAAGCGATAGGATCAGACATGGCGATTAGTTTGGCTTCCGGCGTTTCTGTTGGGGCAAATTATGCGAGGCTCTGAGCTTGTGTATTTGTTGCTCCTCGTCCATGACAATCACGAGTTTACAACGATCGATAAAGGAAGCGTGTGCTGGCTTTGAATAGATAGGAAGGGGATGCCTCGTGAAGGGGAAGCTCGGTAGGTGTAACGGTAGGATAGAATAAATGGGCTCGGTGGACTCCGTTAGTCCAGACTCTCATGTATAACGGCCCATGTCGTTTATGCCCATCTGAGCCGGCGAACGAGTGCCTAATGACGTAAGTCAAGTCAGTAGTCAGATATGGGCCATCAGTCCTGCATAAAAGATTGAATACAGATAAAATACATAGGCTGACCCGTGCTGTGTTGGGAATCTCATAGCGCCTGGATGAAAGGGATAACCAGCGCAACTGCGCTCGAGCACAGAAGAGGACTTTCGGAAGTCATTGTACTTTTAACAAGATTAATTCACTGAAGGGCATCATCACCATCATATAGCTTGGAGTACGCATATCCTAAAAACTTGAACTTAATGCTAGGATCAAGAACGGCAGCACAAGACAGAAATACGCTATAGTCAGACCAATATTTCATGAATTTCTCCCTCATAACTCCCAACATTGGAGCCATGTAACTATTTATTCTAGCACTAGCCTCAATAATAGCAGAATGAACAAGATAAACATTCATGAAGTACAACTTGGCTGTTGGATACTTTGTTCCTGAGAAAGTTGTAGTTACCTTGAAGAATATATATACACACACACACACACACACACACACACAAACACTATTCTGATCACGGGATCAAAATAATATTCTGATCACAACCTGAACTGCCTCAGTAACGCGCCTGAACTTCCCTATGTACGAACCCGACCTTCGGACTATCTTCGCAACCGTGTCTCCCCGCGTGAATTATTCTGTTTATTTGTGTTTTATATGATGTTAGTGTAATCTAGAAGCGTTTTTTAGAAACTAAATACCCGTTTTAAATAGGAATCTCGCTCGTTGGCGGATTTTGCTCTCGGGTTGTGATAAAATTGCGTTTTTTGCAGTTTTACTGCCTGAGTTGTTCGACCTGAACTTCTCCCAGTGCTAGGTTGAACTTCCGCCAACATTGCCTAAATGGGGATTGCGATATACCGTTGGAAAGCTATGGACATCAGTATCATGACCCAAGTTAAAATTTTGGCAAAATGTAAGCGATTTAAGAGCAGTTTTGAAAACCGTTTTTTCTTTACAAAAAAAGTGAATCGTATTTTCGATCGCATTTCTAAACCGTTTATCAAAATGAGGCAAATAATATGGCATTGGAAAGTTGCTGCAAAACCGCTCCTTCCACATGTTGAAAGTTTTATCTAATTCCCTATGGAAAAAGAGTAATTTGGAAAATCGTAGAATTTCGCGGACCGAATAGCCGAGTTCGTATTTTCGATGACATTTCTAAACGGTTAATCCAATTGAGGCAAATGATATGGCGTTGGAAAGCTTATGAAAATGCGCTATTTTTCATGTTAATTTTTTTTAATTTTAAACGGTTTCAAAGTAATTTATTAAACAATACAAGTTCCACCGAGTTTGCATTTTCGAGTTAACTTTTTAACCATACGTCCGAATGCAGCAAATGGTATGGCGTTGGAAAGCTTGAGGAAATGCAAAACTTTTTGGTATATATTATTTCTTCCAATTCATTACTGTTTTATGTTAATTTTGAAAATGGCTAAAGACGTATTTTTGCTGTAATTTCTACAAATTTTATCGGAATGAGGCAAATAATATACCGTTGAAAAGCTATGGAAAATGCGAAACTTTTTCATGTTGATGGTTTTATTTGATTCCTAGCCGTTTTCAAGTAATATCGAAAACGGCAGGATCGTTCGTTCTGCCTTTATTGCGAAACAGATTCTTCAAAAATGCACCGCGTGAAGAACTTGAACTTCTCAGCATGTTTACTTGAACTTCACTCTGTTTTTTCACGTGCTTTTTTTACTCGTAGCTCTCCATCCACTCACCGGAACACTTACTGGAATTGAGCAAATGATATACCGGTGGAAAGCTGCTATAAACACGCAACTTTCCCGTGTTGATCGTTTTTTCATAATCGCGATGATTTTAAAAGTTTTTCATCTGAAATCCTGCTATTTTCACGTTGAACTTTGGTGACATATTTTCGTTTGTAATTTTCTCATCCACAAATGATATTCTTTTTGTACAAACCTCTATCACAATATTTTTTTAACTTTCTCCGACCGAGGTCTTGAACTTACACAAATGATATTCCTGCCGTTTTGAAGTAAATTAGAAAATGACAAGATCATGATTTCTGCGCTCATCGCGAATGGAAATGCACTGCGTGAAGTAGTTGAACTTCTCGGGCATGTCTGTTTGAACTTCACTCTATTTTTTGACGTGCTATTTTTTGCACTGCGTGAAGTAGTTGAACTTCACTCTGTTTCACTTTATTATATTTTTCTTATATGAAATACACATCATGTAGTATGTGAACTTCCGGCTGTTATCACCTTAAACTTTTCTCTAGTTTGAGAGAATTATTTTAAAACATGGAAAACAACATATTTTTTATGTATTTTGGACATCTAAATACATGGTGAACCTCTCTCACAAGAATTTTTTGAACTTTTCCTCGCCAAGCACTTGAACTTCTAGCAACCATTTTTTGTTTATGAGTTGTTTTTAAAAGTGCAAAAAATGGTGTTGTGTTTTTTATTTTTTGGACAGGTAAATCCTATGTTTTAATAAATGCCGAACTTCTTTGTTATTTCAATTGAACTTCACTTTTTATATTTTTGAGTAAAGAGTTGTAGTCGATTTTTATACGAAAAAATCGAACATGGAAATACAAGGTGAACCTCTCTCGCAACAATTTTTGAACTTCCCCGAACAGAGCACTTGAACTTCTGTCAGCAAACCTTTTAAGATTTTATTTTCCTACACTTTAATTTCTCACCTGAAATGCATTCCTTGCAGTACTTGAACTTCTCGTTGTTTTCACTATGAACTTCTGTCACATTTTTGTGTATACGTCGAATTACACGCAATTGAAGGTCGGATGTCATGTTTTGCCATTTTTAAAACATGTAATTGGAGGTCGGACATCCCGCAATATAAATTCTGAAACGTGCACGGAGGTGCATGTGAACTTCTTGCAACAAATCTAATTTTTTATATACTTCGAATACCTCTGTTATTTTAATTTTGACTTCTTAGTCATATTCTTAGAAAGGAAATATGTTTTTAAATGAGCATCAAATATTTTTTTTGTAAGTTGAACTTCATAGTTTTTATTTTTCTTAGAAACGGTAATAATTTGAGTTTCACGTATACATCGAACTACTCCTCTATTTTAATTTGAACTTCATCATTTTTATTCTTTAATAACAAGGAAAATCTGAGTTTTTTATAAATATCGAACTTCTCTATTTTATAATTTGGACTTCTTGGTTTATTTTTTAGCATCAAAATAACCTAGTTTTGTCATAAATATTGGACCTCCTCCACATTTTATTTAAATTTAGATTTATTTGTAAAAACGTAGACACAAACGGGAGAGAGAATTATGTGAGCATAAAGTGGGTAGCAATTTCGAACTTTCCTCGTCGAGCACTTGAACTTCTAGCAAGAAATGTTTTTCATTTTATGAGTTGGTTTTAAAAATGCCAAAATGGCATTCGTTTTTGTTTTTGTTTTTCGAACATGTAAATCCTAAGTTTTAATAAACTCCAAACTTTTGTGTTATTTTAATTTGAACCTCATGTTGATTTTATTTTCTATTAGCGGTGAGAATCCGAGTGTTTAATAAATCTTGAACCGCTCCATTACTTTAATTTGAACTTCTAGGTTTCTTTTAGAATCTGGGAAATCCATTTACTAATTAGATTTTCCAAACTATTTTGTCATTTTTAATTTAAAATTCCGTTGTGGATATTTTGATGGGGTGTTCCTTTTTTTATTCGAACTTGTTGCAATGAACATTTTTAGGTTTCATTTTATTACTTTTTTGTCCTCCGAACTTGTAGTGTTGGCACACACCCACACACAAAACAGATTTTTGACATGCGAATTTTGCATACAAACATTTCTTTTATAAGATATTTTGAACTTCTGTTTTTTGTATGTATGAACTTCCTATTTATTCAAGAAATAAAGGAAAAACATACTCATAGCACGAGCACACCGAACACATGCACACATGACCACCAGACGCACGCATGGGTGCTGCCGTCATCGGTGGTTGGGCGCGGGGCGGCGGCGACGGTTAGGCGCGGTGATGCGACATTGTCGCAATTTGGCCGGGGGTGGCTAGTGTGGGAGGTGGGGTTCATCGAACTTCCTGGGTTTGCTCGGTTGAATTTACAAAAAAAGAATTTTTAATCCGAAATCACTATTTTGTTTTACAAGTTGTCTACTTTTAAAGTTGGAAATATATCGAGCAAAGGTGAATATTTATGTTCAGAGGGAAGCAAATGTCCCTTAGTATTTATGCCAGAGGAAGTAATTTTCTTTTTCTTTTGGGGCATAAACACAAGCAGCTTTAGAGAGCATACTTTTTTGTTCTTACTAGATAAGATTTTTGAACTTCTGCTATTGGCGTATTTTAAAACCAAATGACATTGCCCGCGCCCTGGATCTCACAGCATAGATCCACCGCACGAGTTGCTCGTCGTCGACCGGTGAAGGAGATGAGGCCGGTGAGGTGTTAGTTTTCTGAACTCTCTAGTTTTTTGTTTCTGGATTTCCTGGGTAGTAATATATGAACTTCTCGAGATGAGATTTTTTTTGTGAAATATCTAAGGCGTAAAACATACACAAAAAGGTGAAGAGGAGAATATGTAAAACGTGTGTGCAAAAACTGTGGAAATTTGGGAATCGTCTGAGCATAACGATCAGCAACAAAAACACGGTGCACACTTGACAACAAATATTCTAAAATGACCAAGCCACACCGGGCCCTTTTCTATATAAGAAAAAGCACTAACTAGTGGCCCACACATTTCTTCAGTATTTTCTCTCACCTTTATCCATTGGGTGTTGCTATGCGTTATCCCCTCTGTGCTTTTCTTCTTCTTCCGTCTACTCTCAAATGCATAGCAGAACATTTTGATTTCTGAGAAAACTACCGCAATGGACCACCTGACATTGGGCGCCCTGGAAAGCAACTTGCATGATCTTCAATGCTCGTTGTACCCTTTTTCTTCATATCAAGTCTAATTTGTTCTTAGCTTCAGTGTGTTCTTCGACATATTTCTACCTGCAAAAGGGAATCAGTTTGTGCAACTTGCTGCTGTTTAGTTGGTCTGCTTGGGGGAAGACCACTGTCGCGGTATTGACATGAAGGTTGGGACTTTTGGGAGCGCATGGTGCCTGCCCACTCGGTTCCCGGCAGCAAGCGCAGGACGACAGTGATGCGAGAGGCACTGCAGTTCAAGTTCAGACGCCCCAGCGGACCTGCGCTCGGCGTGGCTCGCGGAAGGTGGCGGAGTGTCAACGAGCTATGGACTGCGGCCGAGGGACTATGTGAACGGCAGCCAGCTGGTGTCGTGTTTGCGGCAGCAGAGAGATAAACTGCGGAAGTTTCATTAGAGACACAAGGGCATGCCGCACGCGATGGATGGAGACCAGGCCTACCGCGCGACAAGGCGAAAGCTACGCCATAGGGCAAAGGTGCTTGTGGAGACAGGGCACTACAGGTGCAGATGCAGGCCGCTCGCCACGGCGGCACACTCGGATAGGCGGAGGCGCGTGCGTGAGGGTGCCGCTCCTTCTGCCGGCGGTGGCTCGCCGGCTGCTTAGCTGTCCAGGCGCGCCAGCGGGTTGGGGTGTCGCCACGCCGGGCCGGAGAGATGCAGGGCGGTGGCGCGTCTTAGGGTGGAGGTGCGGGGGCGGCGAGATGCAGGAGGCGATGGGAGGCGATCCGGGGATGGATAGAGGCGCGACGGCTGTTGGGTAACGCAGTAATTTCAAAAAATTTCATACACACACAAGATCATGGTGATGCATAGCAACGAGAGGGGAGAGTGTTGTCCACGTATCCTCGTAGACCGAAAGCGGAAGCGTTAGCACGACGCGGTTGATGTAGTCGTACGTCTTCACAATCCGACCGATCAATTACCGAACGCACGGCACCTCCGAGTTGAGCACACGTTCAGCTCGATGACGTCCCTCGAACTCCGATCCAGCCGAGTGTTGAGGGAGAGTTTCGTCAGCACGACGGCGTGGTGACGATGATGATGTTCTACCTACGCAGGGCTTCGCCTAAGCACCGCTATAGTATTATCGAGGTGGACTATTGTGGAGGGGGGCACCGCACATGGCTAAAAGATTAAACGATCAATTGTTGTGTCTCTAGGGTGCCCCCCTGCCCCCGTATATAAAGGAGCAAGGGGGAGAGGCGCGGCCGGCCAGAAGGGGCGCGCCAGGAGGAGTCCTACTCCCACCGGAAGTAGGACTCCCTCCCTTTCCTTGTTGGACTAGGAGTGGAGGGGGACAGAGGAGGGAGAGAGGAAGGAAAGGGGGTACGCCCCCCCCCTCTCCTTGTCCTATTCAGACTAGGGGGGGAGGGGCGCGCGGCCCTGCCCTGGCCGCCTCTCCTCTCTTCCACTAAGGCCCACTATGGCCCATTAAACCCCCGGGGGGTTCCGATAACCTCCCGGTACTCCGGTAAAATTCCGATTTCACCCGGAACACTTCCGATATCCAAACATAGGCTTCCAATATATCAATCTTCATGTCTCGACCATTTCGAGACTCCTCGTCATGTCCGTGATCACATCCGGGACTCCGAACAACCTTCGGTACATCAAAACATATAAACTCATAATATAACTGTCATCAAAACTTTAAGCGTGCGGACCCTACGGCTTCGAGAACTATGTAGACATGACCGAGACACGTCTCCGGTCAATAACCAATAGCGGAACCTGGATGCTCATATTAGCTCCCACATATTCTACGAAGATCTTTATCGGTCAGACCGCATAACAACATACGTTGTTCCCTTTGTCATCGGTATGTTACTTGCCCGAGATTCGATCGTCGGTATCTCAATACCTAGTTCAATCTCGTTACCGGCAAGTCTCTTTACTCGTTCCGTAATACATCATCCCGCAACAAACTCATTAGTTGCATGCTTGCAAGGCTTAAGTGATGTGCATTACTGAGAGGGCCCAGAGATACCTCTCCGACAATCGGAGTGACAAATCCTAATCTCGAAATACGCCAACCCAACAAGTACCTTCGGACACACCTGTAGAGCACCTTTATAATCACCCAGTTACGTTGTGACGTTTGGTAGCACACAAAGTGTTCCTCCGGTAAACGGGAGTTGCATAATCTCATAGTCATAGGAACATGTATAAGTCATGAAGAAAGCAATAGCAACATACTAAACGATCGAGTGCTAAGCTAACGGAATGGGTCAAGTCAATCACATCATTCTCCTAATGATGTGATCCCATTAATCAAATGACAACTCATGTATATGGCTAGGAAACATAACCATCTTTGATCAACGAGCTAGTCAAGTAGAGGCATACTAGTGACACTCTGTTTGTCTATGTATTCACACATGTATTATGTTTCCGATTAATACAATTCTAGCATGAATAATAAACATTTATCATGATATAAGGAAATAAATAATAACTTTATTATTGCCTCTAGGGCATATTTCCTTCAACGGCGGCGAGAGGTGCGTCGAGGGATTGGGGCCGGCGGTGGGAGGCACGCTGGTGCCGGGGCGATGGCGGCGGGAGGCGCCGGATCCAGGGGGAGGGACGTGCCATCGCGGTGGATCCAGGGGCAGGGGATCAGGGGAGGTTGGGGACGAGCGGTGGTGGGGTGGGATATTTTTTCACATCGGGTTCAGGAGTTCGGGAACGTCCCATCGGGTCTATATAGGGCGCGTCGTGATCCAAATAGTTATTCTAATCCCGGGATTAGAATAGTGCTACTATATATATATATATATATATATATATATATATATATATATATATATATATATATATATATATATATATATATATATATATATAGGACAAAATCTTTCCTACAAGCAGTGGTAGTTACCACCACGTGCGTTTTGTATGTTGTATGTACTATTTATCGAAACCAAGAGTATGTACGTGTAATATATAGTATCTATCAATGATTAGGTAGTATATATACTAATTTTTGGTTAGTACCTACCATATTTTGAGAATGCTCTTTTTTATGTACAATTATGTATGTATTTCACAAATATAACAAAAACTATGGACTCATATGCAATTTTTTCATGTAACTTGCTTTGAAATATCTTAGATATAGTATATGAATATAATTAAAATAATAAAATAGTATATATAGTACCACATGGTAGTATATGTGATATGTGGGGTAACTAGCACCAGATGGTAGGATGGATTTTTCCTATATATATATATATATATATATATATATAGACACACATCTGGGCTATTCTGTTTCGCGTAACAGAATATTATTCTGATACCTTACTTGAACTGACGGTTTCAGGCGGTTGTACTGATGATTTTTATCTCGTTGAACTGATCGTCCTATTTAGCTAAAAAAGAAATTGTGAATTTTTTCGTCGGAATAGGGCGTGTAATATATCGTTGGAAAGCTCTTGACAGCTACATTACACTCATATAGAAATGTTTTGCAAAATCATCACGATTTAAGAGCAGTTTTGATTTTTTTTCAAAACCGAAAACGTGAATCGTATTTTGGACTTAATTTTCAAACGGTTTGTCGGAATTGAGCAAATAAGATGGCGTTGGAAATCCGGTAAAAATCGGCATGTTCCATATATCTATTGTTTTTTCAAATTCTATATGATTTAAAAGTAATTTGAAAATGATGAAATTCTGAGCGAAACGTATTTTCGCGTTTTTTTGCAAACGGTTTGTCGGATTGATGCAAATGATATGGTGTTGAAAAGCTATGGAAAATGTGCAACTTTTTCATATATAAATGTTTTTCTAATTCCTTATGGTTTAAACTCGAAGTTGAATATGGTCAAATTTGATTTCAAACGTATTTTTTTTATAGTTTGTCGAAATGGGGCAAATGATATACCGTTGGAAAGATATCGAAAGTTTGAAACTTAGTCATGTTGAAAGTTTTATCAAATTCACAACTAGTGAAGAGTAATTGGAAATACGGTGAGACCCTTCATGTTGTTTTCCCGTCGGAAAAAATAGAGTACTCGTACTGATCTCTGTGTGTGTTTGTACTGAGAAGGTATTTTTCATAGAGTAATTTTGAATGGTTCCAAAAACATACTTGAACTCATGTTCGTATGGGTTTGTATTGAACGCGTTTCGCAGACTAGACTTTACTCTCTTTTTTGGTCCAGCTTTTCCTGTTAACATTTCAATGGTTTATGGTATCATAGTCCTTGAACTTGCATGGCTGATATCATTGAACTCAATGATATTTTATCAAAAAGAAAATGTTTTGTGTGTTTCTTCTTTTGAACTCAAATATTTGTTGCAACGATGTTTTGGACTTCTCGCGTTTTGCGACTTGAACTTTTACCATTTGAATTTTCGTGTGTTTTTCTTTTGTTTGAGCTTCTTTCCCAAACTTATCTGAGACGTCATGTTTGAACATACAACTTTTGTAGTTGTGAACTTGTCGGTTTTCCCATTCATTAAGTTGCTCTTTTCCTCCAAACTTTTACTGCTACAATTTTTTTTGCAAATTTATTGTCCCTCGAGTCAGAATTGATGCAATTTTTAATTTTCAATTTATGGTACTTATGGTACTAGAGAGTTTGTACTTCTCAAAAAAATAATCACTCGATGTTCTTTTTGTTTTAGTTTTAAATTTTCTTTCTCATCCTTATCATTACTGACGGTGTCATCACCATCGTACCTTTATGGTTTATATAGTTGAACGGACGTACATTTTTACCATTCCCTTCTTTTAAAAAATTATGTTTTCTTCTCCAAAATTCGTACCTGACAAGAAGCAGAACTTAGTTTTTTACAGTTGTACTTCCAAGTGTCTTTAATGACATTTTCACTATTTTACTTTGTTTTACCTCATCAAACAGGCGCACAACACATTTGAAGAAACAAAATACGAGTCTTTGAAGCACTAGGGGGATAACCATTGCACAAGAGTTCATGTGTGCCTTCATCATAGAAAAATAGACTGAATATCGCCAAGTTCTAAGGTTGAACAAATGAATCATACCGAATATTGTCAAAACCCCGCATTTTTCTCACTGAAACAAACTTTCGTACTTGCATACAACCCTCTTTGAACTTGGACGGCACCTAATGCTCAACTTGGACGATGACCAGTGCTCAACTCGAATGGAGGATGTTGTCGTTGCTTTTTGACCATGAATGCTTCTAAAGACACTGGGAATTGCTTCAGAACTGCTTAACATTTTTTGACATGAGGATTCTCTCAGCTGGGCCAAGAAGCAATGCATACATTTTTTTATTCTGCAAGAATGAAACACTCCAATAATTAACAACTAATCTATCAGTACATGCAAAACAATTTCAGTTTTGAGAACCAACATGCATCAATGTGTTAAACTCTGAATCTGTATAGAGGACAGGATGGGTCTCAGGCTACTTAGAAAGTCTTGACACGCTTTGTAACGCCCGGATAATCATGCTACAGTAATTCCACGTTAACGATGCCACGTCACCTCCGTTACTATTGCTAATCTATCGTTAGATCAAAAACCGGTCCAAAATTCAAATTCAAAATTTGGCAAATAATAAAAGTTTTCAAAATATTAAACTAAAATGTTCGGAGTGTGCAAAATATTGCTTAGGGGTTTATTGTGAAGGAACCGTGCTTTTATAAAAGGCCTAAATATTTAAAATGAAATAAAACAGAAGAGAAAATAAATAAAAGAAAAGGAAAAAGGAAAAAAGGAAAAACAAAACTAACAAAAGAAAAGAAAAGAAACCCCCCGACCGGGGAACTTAGCAGAAAATCAAAAAATTTCTACACATCACCAAGATCAATCTATGGAGTAATCTAGCAACGAGGGGAAGGGGAGTGCATCTACATACCCTTGTAGATCGCGGTGCGGAAGCGTTGCAAGAACGTGGATGAAGGAGTCGTATTCGTAGCGATTCAGATCGCGGTTGATTCCGATCTAAGCGCCGAACCACGGCGCCTCCGCGTTCAACACACGTGCAACCCTGTGACGTCTCCCATGCCTTGATCCAGCAAGGAGAGAGGGAGAGGTTGGGGAAGACTCCGTCTAGCAGCAGCACGACGGCGTGGTGGTGGTGGAGGAGCGTGGCACTCCTGCAGGGCTTCGCCAAGCACCGCAAGAGACGAGGAGGGAGAGGGGTAGGGCTGCGCCAGAGAGATATTCTCATGTGTGTATGGCAGCCCTAAACCCCCAATATATATAGGGGAGGGGGAGGGGCTGCGCTCCCATCTAGGGTTCCCCCCCAAGGGGTGCGGCCAGCCCTAGATGGGACTTGGGGGGCGGCCAAGGGGGGGAGAGAGGGGGGCGCCCCACTAGATGGGCCTTAGGCCCATCTGAGCCTAGGGTTTCCCCCTTCCCCCCTTCCTGTGCCCTGGGCCCCTTGTGGGAGGCGCACCGGCCGACCTAGGGGCTATTCCCTTCCCACACTTGGCCCACGCAGCCCTCTGGGGCCGGTGGCCCCACCTGGTGGACCCCCGGGACCCTCCCGGTGGTCCCGGTACGTTACCGATAGCACCCGAAACTTTTCCGGTGACCAAAACAGGACTTCCCATATATAAATCTTTACCTCCGGACCATTCCGGAACTCCTCGTGACGTCCGGGATCTCATCCGGGACTCCGAACAACATTCGGTAACCACGTATATCTATTCCCTATAACCCTAGCGTCATCGAACCTTAAGTGTGTAGACCCTACGGGTTCGGGAACCATGCAGACATGACCGAGACGTTCTCCGGCCAATAACCAACAGCGGGATCTGGATACCCATGTTGGCTCCCACATGTTCCACGATGATCTCCTCGGATGAAACACGATGTCGGGGATTCAATCAATCCCGTATACAATTCCCTTTGTCTATCGGTATGTTACTTGCCCGAGATTCGATCGTCGGTATCCCGATACCTTGTTCAATCTCGTTACCGGCAAGTCTCTTTAGTCGTTCCGTAACACATCATCCCGTGATCAACTCCTTGGTCACATTGTGCACATAATGATGATGTCCTACCGAGTGGGCCCAGAGATACCTCTCCGTTTACACGGAGTGACAAATCCCAGTCTCGATTCGTGCCAACCCAACAGACACTTTCGGAGATACCTGTAGTGCACCTTTATAGCCACCCAGTTACGTTGTGACGTTTGGTACACCCAAAGCATTCCTACGGTATCCGGGAGTTGCACAATCTCATGGTCTAAGGAAATGATACTTGACATTAGAAAAGCTCTTAGCAAACGAACTACACGATCTTGTGCTAGGCTTAGGATTGGGTCTTGTCCATCACATCATTCTCCTAATGATGTGATCCCGTTATCAACGACATCCAATGCCCATGGTCAGGAAACCGTAACCATATATTGATCAACGAGCTAGTCAACTAGAGGCTTACTAGGGACATGGTGTTGTCTATGTATCCACACATGTATCTGAGTTTCCTATCAATACAATTTTAGCATGGACAATAAACGATTATCATGAACAAGGAAATATAATAACAACTAATTTATTATTGCCTCTAGGGCATATTTCCAATAGGCCAGCCAGCCCAGCCGCTGGCCAGCTCACTGGCCCCTCAGGCCCAACCGGCCATCCCCATAACCCCCCACGCCCCCGAAACCCTAACCCCCACGCACCACTCCCCCGTCGCCCCACTCCCCCCACTTTCCCCCCTCCCGATCCAGATTGGATCGGGATCAATCCCACCGCGCCGTCCGCCGCCCCGCGCCAGGACGTCGCCGCCTGGAGCCCGCGCCACCTCGCCGGCCTGCCTCCTCCTCCTCGCCGGCCTGCACCTCGTCACCGCGTCGCCGCCGTCTCCGTCTCCTCCCCGCGCCCCACTGCCCCTGACCCTACGACCCCGGTGAGGCCACGGCCTCCACTCCCTCCTCTCTGCCTCCCTCGGTGCGCCACCGCGCGCACACGGGCCCGCACTCGGCTGCGCTTGCCCGCGCCCGAGCGCCTGCCGCCTCCCGCTACGCGCTCA
The DNA here is from genome assembly GCF_002575655.3 of Aegilops tauschii subsp. strangulata. Lineage (NCBI taxonomy): Eukaryota > Viridiplantae > Streptophyta > Magnoliopsida > Poales > Poaceae > Aegilops > Aegilops tauschii. Next base: position 10,901,092 of record NC_053039.3, read on the forward strand.
CCGCTCGCCCCGCGCTCCCGCTGCCCGCCGCGCATCTGGCCACGTTGTCGCGTCGCGCCCGTGGCCGCGCCCTGCGTGCACCCCCGGGCCGTGCCCGCCGTGCCTCACCTCGCCGCCTCTGCGTGGCCGCGCCCCATCACGGTTCACCGCACGCCCGCGCGCGCCCAGGGCGCGCCTTGCCCCGCTCCGCCCGCGGCCTTCCGCTCGCCCAACTCCTGTTGAGCTTCGGCTGGCCCCGAGCCCCTCGCAGCTTGCCCCTCCCTACGGCCGTCGACGCCCACCACTCCCTCTGGCCATTGCTGTCGCACCACCCAGCCTCCACCGCTGCTCATCGCGCGGCCCCGCTGCTCGCCCGTCGCCCCGCCATGGCCACGGCCTCGTCCGCCTCAACTGCCCCCACTAGCCGCTCGTCAGCGGCACTGCTGCGCCGCGCCGGCACGTGGCCCCGGCCCCTGCACCGCTGCGGCTGCTCGTCGCTGAGGCTGTTGGCGCCCAGCGCCGTTTTCCTCCCTGTCGACCAGGGGCGCACGCCCAGCGCCCGCTTACCGCCCCGTTAAGGCCTATGGGCCAATGACATAGGGGCCCAGCCCCTGGAACGTTTTAAAAGAAAAAAGGAATTAAAAAGAATTTGAAATAAATAAATAATTAATTACCTAAATCAATTGTGTTTAATTAATCTAATATCTAATTAACCTAATTAGCTACTGTTAATTAACTTAACTAATCTGTTTACTAAACTAATTAACCTGGTTAGTTAGTTAACAGTCATTGACATGCGGGACCCACACGCCAGTTTGACCCAGTCAACGTCCTGTTGACTGCCGACGTCATGCTGACGTCAGCATGCACTATTCTAGATAATGTTGAATTAAATTAATTAAATAATTTCTAAAAATGTTTTAATCTTTAAAAATAAATATAAATTAAATGTAGCTCGGTTGGAAATACTTTCTACATGAAAGTTGCTCAGAACGACGAGACGAATCCGGATACGCAGCCCGTTCATCCGCCACTCATCCCTAACCTATCGAACTCGCAACTTTCCCCCCCCGGTTCATCTGTCCAGAAACGCGAAACACCTGGAATATTTTCCCGGATGTTTTCCTCCTTCGCCGGTATCACCTACTACCACGATTGGGCACCCCTAGCAACACTCATTGCCATGTCATGCATCGTCATGCATTTGTTTGCATTATATTTATTGTTTCTTCCCCCTCTTCTCTCGCTAGACTCCGAGACCGACGCCGCTGCTACCCAGTACGACTACGGTGTTGACGACCCCTCCTTCTCGGCTGAGCTTCCAGGCAAGCCCCCCCTTGATCACCAGATATCGCCTATTCCTTCTCTCTACTGCTTGCATTAGAGTAGTGTAGTATGTTACTACTTTCGGTTAATCCTATTCTGCTGCATAGCCTGTCATTGTTGCTACAGTTGTTACCCTTACCTGCAATCCTAAATGCTTAGGATAGGATGCTAGTATTCCATCAGTGGCCCTACACTCTTGTCCGTCTGCCATGCTATACTACTGGGCCGTGATCACTTCGGGAGGTGATCACGGGCATATGCTATATACTTTATACTGTTACATTACTTATGATACTGTTCGGAGATGGGGGCTGAAGGGGCAGGTGGCTCATCCCGGTAGAGGTGGGCCTGGGTTCCCGACGGCCCCCGACTGTTACTTTGTGGCAGAGCGACAGGGCAGGTTGAGACCACCTAGGCGAGAGGTGGGCCTGGCCCTGGTCGGCGTTCGCGGTTACTTCATAATAACACGCTTAACGAGATCTTGGTATTTGATCTGAGTCTGGCCACTGGCCTATGCGCACTAACCAACTACGAGGGAACAGTTATGGGCAGTCGGCGTCGTGGTATCAGCCGAAGCCTTCGTGACGTCAGCGACTGAGCGGCGCGCGCCGGATTGGACTGGAACGCCTGCTAGGCTAGGTCTGCTTCCGGCTGCCCACGCAACGTGCAGGTGTGCAATGGGCGATGGGCCCAGACCCATGCGCCATAGGATTTAGACCGGCGTGCTGACCTCTCTGTTGTGCCTTGGTGGGGCTGCGATGTGTTGATCTTCCGAGGCCGGGCATGACCCAGGAAAGTGTGTCCGGCCAAATGGGATCGAGCGTGTTGGGTTATGTGGTGCACCCCTGCAGGGAAGTTTATCTATTCGAATAGCCGTGATCTTCGGTAACAGGACGACTTGGAGTTGTACCTTGACCTTATGACAACTAGAACCGAATTCTTAATAAAACACACCCTTCCAAGTGCCAGATATAACCCGGTGATCGCTCTCTAACAGGGCAACAAGGAGAGGATCGTCGGGTAGGATTATGCTATGCGATGCTACTTGGTGAACTTACCATCTACTCTCTTCTACATGCTGCAAGATGGAGGTGGCCAGAAGCGTAGTCTTCGACAGGATTAGCTATCCCCCTCTTATTCTGGCATTATGCAGTTCAGTCCACCGATATGGCCCTTTACACATATACCCATGCATATGTAGTGTAGCTCCTTGCTTGCGAGTACTTTGGATGAGTACTCACGGTTGCTTTTCTCCCTCTTTTCCCCCTTTCCCTTCTACCTAGTTGTCGCAACCAGATGCTGGAGCCCAGGAGCCAGACGCCATCGTCGACGACGACTCCTACTACACCGGAGGTGCCTACTACTACGTGCAGGCCGCTGACAACGACTAGGAGTAGTTTAGGAGGATCCCAGGCAGGAGGCCTGCGCCTCTTTCGATCTGTATCCCAGTTTGTGCTAGCCTTCTTAAGGGAAACTTGTTTAACTCATGTCTGTACTAAGATATTGTTACTTCCGCTGACTCGTCTATGATCAAGCACTTGTATTCGAGCCCTCGAGGCCCCTGGCTTGTATTATGATGCTTGTATGACTTATTTTATTTTTAGAGTTGTGTTGTGATATCTTCCCGTGAGTCCCTGATCTTGATCGTACACGTTTGCGTGTATGATTAGTGTACGATTGAATCGGGGGCGTCACAAGTTGGTATCAGAGCCGACTCCCTATAGGAATCCCCCTTCTACACTCCTTGGCCGAAGTTGAGTCTAGTTGATGAAAACTGTTTTACTAACATGGCTGTGCGGCCCAAGGACCCACGTCGCCATTGGGTGGTATTAGGATCTTTTACTCCTCGTCTATACTCTGGGACTCTGATCTCTCTTCTATTCGGGTTAAAAGGAATTTGCTAACTCTAACTCTAGGTTCTCGTAAATACTTTCTCCCGGAGAGCCCCTCAGACCGAATGATCACTTGCTTCACCAAAAGATTACGAAGACACCCTACGATGTTCTCTCGAGACTATGTGGCATCGCTTTTACAATTCCCTACCACCGATGTATCCTTATGGATAACTACCTACATTTATAGTTCATACATTCATCCCCAGTTGATCTTGTTATTACAAGATGCACCGAAATTCTCTCTATTGTTCCGAGAATACTTTATGCATACTGCCTTGCAGTTCCTTTCCACTTGAATACCCCTACGGATAATTCCTCGCTCTTATCGAGTATCTACTCATTCCCAGTTGTTCATGTGTTTCGCAAAAGACTTCGAAATACCATTCGATCTTTCGAAAATCCTGAGCAGCCTGTTGCTCTTGAAATTCTTGCTTGCTTGCATTATGGTTAGTCCCATAAGTCTCGTAATCTTATTAGCATCCCTTTTCTTTATCATTTTAAGTCCGTTGATTCAATATGTTGAGGATGCTCGCATTCCTCAGTCAAATCCTAGAATTCACCCTTCCGGCTCAGATGTCATTTTGAACAGGAGCTGGTTCTCGACTAATCAATTGCCGTCGATTGTATCCCTAAGCCTACTCAACTTATCCATCCTTGATTAGAGTGTTTGCTTCTGGTCCCTTGATTTGGAACTCATAATTCCTTTGCATTTGAGCTTTGAATTAGTCAGTTGTTTGATATTCCGATCGCCTTGCTTTCTTTCTTCTTCTGGTTGAGTACCGATGCTCACAACCGATCCCTTGAGGTCTACAAGAACCATTATTGGATTTTATCCGACGACGTCCTTCATATTCATTAACTTTGTGAGTCTTTTCTCGGATACATAATGCCTTTGGTTAATTGTATCCTCTGCTTTGTCAACCATGCTCTGCTATCGAGCTTGTGTTATTTACTTCTGAAGTTTGTGGTATATGTTCCTAAGAGGCCCCGACGGGCTGGACATATGCCTTCTCTAATCTGTGTGAACCCGGAAACTACTACGGGTCATACTCTACTGGTGTTATGTCAGATAAAATTTCAACACACAACTTCGTTGAAGGCGAGAAGTGAATGAAAGGTTATGCATTAAAGAAGTGGGAGTCGACCTTGAACTTTGTGTTCATGCCCATGGACACGATGTATATCCTATCATGGAAGCTTCTTGTAATAATAACTATTTCCTTGATAACTATCATATGGTATCTGTGAATTGATCCTTTGCAACCGTGGTTCCGACCATGATTGTTCTTCTTTGATCCCATTTCTCGGACAAGTTAAAACATTTGTCTTCTACAGATCAATGCGGCTGCCCGACCTCTATTATGATCTACCGTCGAGTATTACCCCTTGGTATCTCGAGATTATCATGGAACTGCATAACTTCCTATGAGCTCTTCATCAAGTACTACATTCTCACTGATTCAAATTTTTCACGGGCTTTGAGTTATTAAACTCTCAAAGACACCGATAACTGAACCGAGTTCGCACTACGGTTCAAAAACTCTTAGTAATCTTCTTTACGTACGAGTTTGTACCCGATCACGTCATTCCTAGCCTGTTTGGCTATGTCAGTGTAGTGGTGATTTTAACTGTGCTACCTGGCCCTTATTCCCGGCGCACCACTTTCGACGATGAGCTAAGCTTACGTTGATTTTCCCCGTCATATCATTTCGCCTTGAACAACAAGCTTGATTTCGAGTTTGTGTCGTACTCGTGGTTCCAATAACCTTTCGCTTCATCATTTCTTTGACTTGATGTCATCGCCGATCGATTACATCTTCATGAAATCTTCCGACAATTGTGTCATGATCATCATCAACATTCTGAGCTCTTCCATGATATCAACTGAATTCATGATGAGAAATACCATCCTGGCCCTCGATGAATTGTGTTATCATCGACCACTTTATTGCCTTCCGTTCAACACAAACTTGTTCGTGTTTTGTGTATACCTTGAGATCCTTGGTATCCAACATTTGTTCTCCTTTACCTTGGAGTATTTCCATCTTTTATGCCAAGGATGTCGTGAGAATTTCACCACCTCTTAAGAATTCTTGGTATGGTGATACCTTTCACCATCACCATTCTTTCTTGGGTCCTCGTGTTGGTTCCAACCGGGGTACCAACAAGTGAGTGGTGCTGTTTGGATTCTGCCCTTCTAGCAACCCTAATGCTTTGAAGTTAATGATTGATAGTTCATTCTTAGACCAATGGTTATCGAATCACCGTTCTAACATTGATCGTGCTATCGAGCCCATATTTCGGGTGCAACTTTCAACCAATGTTTAAATATGTATGTTTTCCTCGAGCATAAATCATTATATCATTTGATCTAACAAATGATATCTCGTTGTTCACATAATTGTGGAAATCCATCTTTTTGGAAATCTCGATGAGTTGTCGCTGAGTCCATCAGCCACCTCCTCATCATCTCCTTAGTTTAATGATGAACTCTCATTTCGGAACTCACTCCCATAGTTCATTCCCCGAGTCTGAGTTATCCTAACACCAATCAGATCTGAATTCCGGTCAGATATGATGGTTGGAACATATTTCCAAGAGTTATAACATTGGTCTTTACATGACCCGGTAAGGTGATGTCGTGCCTCGCACACCTGGCCGGAGGCCCTATTGTTATATTTTCCTTTTTAACAAGGTTAACCATATCTCCATGAGGAAATTGAATGCCTTGTTTAATAAGTTATCCTGATGGATTCTTTGTGTATACAAAGCCTGACCTTTGCTTGAAGACCATGTCGATGCTATCTCAAAGCATGTTTGTGGTACTATGATTTTCAACAAGAACATTTGAAGCCCAATGCTAAATGTTTCTTGCTCAATTATCCAAACACCGTTGCATGGGTAATGTCATGAAATTTCTCTCCCCTTACCTAAAGGGTTTTCTACATTATATCCTATCATGAATATCATGCTATGCTTATCATTGGGGAGGATATACCCCTGGAATATCTGATAATCATATTTTCCTTTCCATTGTTTGGTTTAACCTTCTTGTGATCTATATGATCTAAGCAGTATTATTCTCCTGCTTATGTAAACACCTCGGTGTACAACACTACAGGAATCAGCTATTTTGCCGTCTGCCACGGCGGATGGCAAAGGCATGAAAGGTGGACGGCAAAGACCTTTGCCGTCAGCCGCGGACGGCAAAAGGCTCCGGCAAAGTAGGCTATGGTAAAGAGCTACTTTGCCGTCTGCTTCCTGGCGGCTGACGGCAAAGGCCCTTTGCCGTCTGCCGCGGATGGCAAAGAGAGCGGATGGCAATAATTGCGCTGTCAATCCGTTAAGTGGCTAACGGCAGGCCTTTGCCGTCCGCAGCAGACGGCAAAATTTCTGGTGTCTTTGCCATCCGCCGTATGATGTCATCTACACGTCACTACATGGCAGGCCTTTGCCGTCCACCGCTGACGGCAAAATTGTTTAGTCTTTGCCGTCTGCCATTGTAGGCAAACTGACCAAATGGGTCAGCTCCCAGGAAGCACAGCTGGATGCCACGTGGCTTCTTTGCCGTCCGCGGCAGACGACAAAGAGCCCGTTGCCGTCGGTGGCATACGGCAAAGAGCCTGCATATTGGCTCTTTTTTCTGTTTTTTATTAAATCCAACAATTTTCACAGCAAATATATATGACATATATAGATATATTTCACAGGCATTCATATCAGATATATCCAGCACATAAGTTCCATACATTCATACATAAGCAAGTTCAATCCATTCATACATAAGCAAGTTCCATCCATACATATTACATAAGCAAGTTCCATCCATCAATTCATACATAAACAAGTTCCATCCATACATAAACAAGCACTCCATAGCAAGCTAGCTTCCATGAAGTGAATGAAATCTGCAAAATGGCAAAATAAGAAAGTTAGAAATAGGTGACTAGAATAAGAAGACTAGAACAAGAAGAGTAGAACAAGAAGAAGACTAGAACAAGAAGAGTAGAACAAGAAGAAGACTAAAACAAGAAGAGTATGTCATTTATGAGCTAACTTACGTGAAATGGATCATATATGAGCTAACTAAGTTGAAATGGGTCGTTTATGAGCTAGCTAAGGTGAAATGGATCATTTATGAGCTAACTTAGTTGAAATGGGTCGTTTATGAGCTAACTAAGGTCAAATGGATCGTTCTTGAGGTAACTAAGGTGAAATGGATCGTTTTTTAGCTAACTTAGGTGAAATGGATCATTTATGAGCTAACTTAGTTGAAATGGATCGTTTTTGAGCTAACTTAGGTGAAATGGATCATTTATGAGCTAATTTAGTTGAAATGGATCTTTTTGAGCTAACTTAGGTGAAATGGATCATTTAAGAGCTAATTTAGGTGAAACGGATCGTTTTTGAGCTAACTTGGTGAAATGGATCGTTTATGAGCTAAATTAGTTGAAATGGATCGTTTATGAGATAACCTAGGTAAGATGGGCTATTTTGGAGTTAACCTAGGTGAAATGGGTCATTTTAAAGCTAACGTAGGTAAAATGGATCATTTAGGAGCTAATCTAGGTAAAATGGGTCATTTTGAGCTAACTTGGATGAACTGGATCATTTATAAGCTAACCAAGGTAAAATGGGTCATTTTAGAGCTAACTTAGGTAAAATGGATCGTTTATGAGCTAACTAAGCTAATTATGCAATTTTTGACATAAGTAAGCTAAGTACAGATCGTTTTAGAGCTAACTTAGGTAAAATGGATGGTTTTGGAGGTCAGTAAGCTTATTAAGTCATTTTGGAGGAGAAGAAGCTAAGTCTAGGTCATTATGGTAAGCATTGGAGGAAATAAAGCTAAGTCTAGGTCTTTATGCATGTGTTAAGAAAAACACTAGATAAACTTACCATGATCCAGGAGGTGTAGGAGCGGGCTGGCTCGTGTCGGTAGCTGGAGAAGGATCATGCGATGCTTGTCTGGAGTTACGCTGCACCAAACATCATTTCCAATGTCTTGTCAGCATGATGACACTCAAATATTAAGACTAGCAAGTAATGTCCATTCAAATTAAACTCACCGTGGTCCCAGGAGCAATCACTGGCATCGGCGGAGCGGTCTGACCGGTCTTCTCGCACACAGACTGCACATTTGGTTTTGACGACTCAGTCATACTAGTTAGTAATGAGACAAACACTACATGAATGTTTTGGCTAATCTGCAGAAGAAAATTACCACAAGGAGCTCGTACATGGCCCTTGCCTGCATGTCATTCCGTGCCCTCTCCTCCTCCAACATCTTTGTCGTCCTCTCCTCCAACTCCCGCTGCCTCTCCGCCGCCTCCGCCAGAAGTTTCTCCGTTCTATCTCTCTCACTCTGTATAGCAGCCTGCAACACCACTCACATGACCATTTGTAATCATTGATGGAAGCGCACACAATGTAATGGAGAAAGATAGCTGAGTACGTATCACTAACCTTGATGGCGAGTTGCACTGGCCATTCACGAGGCCTTATCTCAGGAGCGGAGCTCGACTGGCGCGCCTTGATCTCCGGGAGAGTGCTAGGACAACGGATAAGTCCATCTCCAATGGCTATGGAGCCATGGGACCTCCCGCCACCAGATATCATCACCAGCTCTGGATCAATGGGACCCTGGCTCGGGTTAAAGTCCTCCCCTTTCCTCGCCTTCCCCTCATCTCTATATCTCATGAGCTTGTTGTGGGAGGAGATGTTGGTGAAGTTGTTTGCATCATCGAGGTCAGACTGAGAGAAAGCCTTGACTTTTTTGAAAGAGGCAGTGTGGGCCATGGCATACAGGTCGTACACCTCTGGCACCTTATCCACCTTATTGTGGCGTGCCTGAAAGAGAGAAACAATGTAAATTAGTAATTAAAGGGCTCAAGCTAGCATGATGAATGAATTGCATGAATCATGAAGCAAACTACATACCCAGTTCCGCCCGAACTGATATAAGTTGGAGCTGCCTTGATGGTGTGGCACACCTTCCATTTGGGCACGTTTGTCCTTGGCCTCGTTGTGGAGGGCTAGCCATTCTTTTGAGCACCACTCATTGACCAACACCTCCCAACAATCCATCCGATCCGCACACCATCTCGGAGGCGCCTAAGTTAGCAAATAGAAACTTGAGCGCTACGGCTAAGAATTACTAAATGAAGGAACCTAAGTAGAAGGCCTTAAGAATTACCTTCATGTACTGATCCTTACTCAGGAACTTATCGCGGCACGCCGGCTTGGTCTTCTTGATACCACGCAAGGCGTAGTAGTCTCGAACAGCCTGCACCCGAGCCTCGTGCCGTAAGTTCTGTAGTAGGCGCTTGCAGACGTTCTCGATAACATGTGCCGCGTCCTCCTCGTATCCCTCCTCACACCTGTAGAATGTCTGCAATCAAATGAGACAATATTGATTAGTAAAATTAATAACTAGCTAGTTGAAGATTTTTAAATGTGTAAAGGAGAAATTAGCCAGAACTTTCTGATCACCATGTCTGCCCTCGTGTCGCACAAGACACCGTCGATAATCTCATCCGGCGGGGCCGGGGCAGCCAAGTAGTGCTCCCAGCTCAATCGAAGCTCTGGAAGCCGACCCTCACCAGGCAACGTGACAAACCCCGGGAAATTTTGCCGGCAAAGAACTCCAAGGAAGGAGTTGGGCCGGCGGACACTATGATGGTGGTCCCAACCCCTGCAGCATGACAAGGCCAACGCATTAGTTATTTGAAGAAACGTGAATGCAGAAGGTACAAAAATATTAAATGCACTTACGTACCTCTCCCCATCAGGGAAAATCAACCACCTCTGCTCGCGGGTCGCCGGCACGGACGAGAGCCGTGTAGCACCACGCTGGTAGACGGTGCCCCCCTCCTCGTCAATATCAGTCGGCTCCCCGCCATCATCAGCATGGCCACTCGGCTCCTCGGGCTGATCCGGCCAGGTACCCCATCCGGACGTGTGCTCCTCCGGGGTCTCGTGGGCCGAACTCTCATGGGCCGAAGGCCAGTCGACCCGAGGCTCGTGGGCCCAAGACTCGTGGACCGGAGTCCGTGTAGCCTCCTCCTCGGACGAGTCCACCCTAGCAGTCACGTGCTCGGGTGAAACAGCTGGGAGTGGCGGCGAGGAAGGCGCCGTAGCAGTCACCCTACCTCCTCTCCCGCGACCACGTGCCCCACCTCCTCTCTTCCTACCTCGTCCCCTGCTGGGCACCGCGGTCGACGAAGAAGGGCCCGACGGTGTCGCCATACTGTCCAGCAACGCTCGGCGGAGAGGTGCGTCTGGAATGGAAGACCTCAGACCACGCACCGACGAAGAAGGGGCCTTGGCGCGCTCCCGACCAACGCCCACCATCTTTCAACACCTGCCATGACAAACAGTAAACGAAATTAGTACAACATAAAGAAAAGACCGACATGAATAATAATATGTGTATCACTTAAGTGTATCATCATCAAGTACAACATAAAAAATTTAATACCTGACACTACTAATAATCTCGATCAGTATCATCAATAAATGCATAATCATCATCATCACTATAATCAATGACGGGCTCATAGGGTTCAGTGGCATCAACATGTGGAAGGCCACCTTGACGTAATCGGTCAAGCAATGACAGGTCATCCGCAGCAGTAACCTCTTCTTGTTCCAGCTCTTCTTGTTCCTCCTCTGGGGTGATGTCGGATTCATTGTCACTGTCTACTTCAATGTTTTGGGGTGAAGTATAGCGGTTCTTGAAACGCTTTTTGGAAAGACATGTCTCTTGGAAGAATTCTCCTTCATATGTGTCTGGGTTAATGTGAGGTTCATAATCCTCTTCCTTTGGGGGAGATAGTCTAGCACGTGGCGGCACTTCATAAACGACATCCCAACCTTTCAGATTTGGATTAGTTTGGCAGGCCCACGGTAGATAGAATACTTGGGTCGCCTGCTGAGCCGTAATATAGACATCAGGAACATGTAAATGGGTGCTTTGGTTGATTTCAACTAGCCCTATATGTTCATGAGTCCTTCTAGTCTCCTTCGGCTGAAACCAATAACATTTGAAGACTACGACATTCGGTGGGTTTTCACCATAGAATAGAAGTTCATAAATTGCTTCAAATCTCCCATAATACTCGGTACCTCCTTCGCCGATAGCAGATACACAACAATTTGTGGACTTTCGGTCGGCCATAGATAGCTCTTTGCCATAGGTACGAAAGCGATACCCGTTGATGTCGTATTTGTCAAATGAACGGACCTTATAGTCAAAACCATTAGCGACTTGTCTCAATTCGGCGTCCATAGACTCTGAATTAGCCTACAAGTTTAATATGAAAGGATTGTTGCATTACGCACAAATTAGCGAATGAAATGAAATTGTCTAATAGAAATTACCGTTTGTTTGAACCAAGAGATGAAACCGGGATAGCCGCCTCCTTGCTTTGTGAGAAGCTCATACTCTTCAACAGAATCCTTTTGGATCACCGCTCCATACGAGAATAAGGCGATGTATCGACTGTATGAAATATCCAGGAATAAGAGCAGTTCAAAGGAAATAGAAGTTGCGAAACAATGTACCGAGAACTTACTCGATGTACGGCCGCACTTCTATCAGGTTGTTGAAGATATACAACGAAATGGTCCGCCATTGTTCGTTATCCAAAGATACCGGATTTGAAACACTGGCTGGTGCGAGATTCCCATTGAATAGGCTGAGGTTGGATCCACCCTTTTTAGGGTCGTCAGCATTGTACCGAGGCTTCGGATTATGCAAATGACGATTTTTCGCTTCGTAGTGTGCTGTCACGAAGTTTGCCGCCTCCTCAATGATGAATGGCTCAGCCATCGATGCTTCAATTCTACGTTTATTTTTACATTTTTGTCGAAGAGTCTTCTGCATCCTCTCAGTTGGGTAGCACCAATGATTTTGCACGGCCCCCCAATCTTGCCTCGGTCGGGAGATGCAAAATCAAATGTTGCATTGGATTAAAGAAGCCCGGTGGAAAGATCTTCTCTAACTTGCAGATCAACTCCGGCGTCAACTCTTCCATTTCTTCTAGCACGCCAGGCGATAGTTCTTCCGCACAAAGAACACGGAAGAAATAGCTGGGTTCTGCCAGTACTAGCCATTCATCCTCAGGGATGAAGCCACGCAACATCACCGGCATTACCCGCTCAATCCATATGTGCCAATCATGACTCTTGAGACCAAATATCTTCAATTTATCAAGACTGGCTCCCCTCTTTAGATTCGCTGCATACCCATCGGGGAACATCAACTGCATTTTCACCCACAAGATAATTTCCCTCATAGCTGGCCTTCCAAGATTGAACCATGCCTTTGGCTTCGTCCAGTTCTGCTTTCCTTTTGGTTCTTTCATGTTTTGTAACGGCCTATCACATAGCGCCTCCAGATCGACTCTAGCCTTAGTATTATCCTTTGACTTCCCATCTATGCCGAACAATGTACCAAAAAGTGCCTCGGCGATATTCTTCTCAGTGTGCATCACGTTGATGTTGTGTGGGCAAAGGAGGTCTTTGAAGTAAGCAGATCCCATAAGCATGTTTTGTGAGTCTAGGCGTGCTTAGAATTATACCCCTTGAAGTACCCTGGATGCCCTGGATCTGGCTCGAGAGCGTTTAACTGATCTAGGGTCTGTTGGCCTGTCAATGCAGGTGGTGCAGAGTTTTTGACAACTCTACCTCTGATGAAGTTTTTCTTGTCTTTCCTGAACGTATGCCGAGGATTCAGGAACTGTCTATGCATGTCGAAGCAAGAAAACTTGCGACCGGCCTGAAGCCAACGAAACTCAAGAGCTCCCTTGCATGTGGGGCACGGGAACCTTCCATGCACACACCAGCCAACGAATAGCGCATACGCCGGCAAGTCATGCGTCGAGTACATGTACCAGACACGCATTATGAAGTTCCGTTTGCTATAGGCGTCGTATGTCTTGAACCCATTATCCCAGGCTTCTTGCAATTCGTCCTTAAGCGGCTGCATGTACACATTCATATTTTTCCCCGGATAGTTGGGCCCTGGAATTATCAACGTCAGGAAAATGTTCTTTCTTTGCATAATCTGTCCGGGGGGGAGATTGAGTGGAAAGACAAATACGGGCCAACAACTGTATTGGGCTGCCGTCATACCAAACACACTGAACCCATCCGTGCTGATGCCGACTCGAGGATGCCTCGGATCTGCCGCTTTGTCAGCATGTAATTCATCAAACTTTTTCCACGCAACACCATCCGATGTGTGTACAATCATCAGATTCCCATCTGCATCTAGTTCGGTTCTTTTGCCCGTTTTGTGCCATGTCATCTGTCTGTCCGTCTCTTCGACCATGAAAAGACGTTGAAGTCTTGGTACGATTGGCATATACCGAAGAACACTAACGGGGATTTTGGTCTGTATCTTCTCACCCATACCGTTGTCTACCACAACATACCTGGAAGACTTGCAAATGGGACAATAGTTCAAGTCCGCATAGTCAAGCCTAAACAAGACACATCCTTTCTCACAGGCATGTATCTTATCATAGGGCATCTTCAGTGCACGGAGGATTTTGTCCGACTAGTACAGGTTTGCAGGCATTACATGGCCTTTGGGTAGAAAGCGTCCAAATACTGTCATCATTGCATCATAGCATTCTCTGCCCAAGTTGAACTGAGCCTTCAGAGCCATTACTTGTGAGATGGCATCACACTGACAAAGCTCAGTGTGCTCATGGAGCGGATGTTTTGAAGACTCCAACATTTCATTGAAGGCCTTTGCAGATTCCTCCATCTCCTCGTCCGAATCCCGAGCATCATCGTAGTCTTGCACCATGTTTTCCATCCCGGTACCATGCTCGTCGGTGCGACGATGATCCACCTCAGCTCGGTCACGTTGGGCAGGCTCACCATGAAATGTCCACACCGTATAATCGGGTGTAAAACCACTCTTCTACAGGTGTTTTCCCATTTCAGCCTCTGTCCTCTTTTCCCAATTGCCGCACCGTAAACAGGGGCACCAGGTTTTCCTCTGGCCATTTGCAAATGCGGCTCGCACAAACCCCTTGGTTTTTGTGAACCATTCAGTGCTCCATTTGTTCTGACCAGTGTGACCGGTGTACATCCACGCACGATCACTCATCTTGACTTTCAGAGCTACTAGACACAAAAAATATATATATATATAATTCACCATGTATATATTCATCAGTTGATCTACTTTGTCAATTTTATTACGTCCATGCAACCTACACTCTAATAGGTAATGATAGGTCCTAATCCCACCCGAGTATGTTTAGATTGGGTTCATTTTCCCATGCCATGCTCCGGATCCTACGCAAAATTTCGGCAGCACCTCCCCGCTGTTCTCCTGATACATGTCTCTGCAATAAACAGAGAGGATGTGTACCCGAAGAACAACAGGGGAGGCACTGACGAAACTTATGCGTCAGATCCGGAGCAAAGCATATGGGAAAACGAACCCAATCTAAACATACTCGGGCTGTCCATGGATAGCGTTGGACAATTCGAAAGAATCAAGGTTATAAATATGCAAATGCATGCATATTTATAACTATGATGCTTTCGAACGGGAGACAGATATTGGTTACGCATACTGATGATTCAAGACACATATATAGCTAGCTATCAAGTTTCATCGGCACGAACACCGGAACAGAGCAAATAATTAACGGTGGAGGAGGACATGTCATTTGTGCTCACCCACGAACGAAGGGGCAGAGCTTGTCAAACGCACGGCGAGGTCGTCGACCACCAAACCTCGCAGCGATGAAACAACTGCACATTTAAATCTACCCGATCAACACAATTATATATGATGTTTTCATAACAAAATCGAAAAATATATGACCTAACTAATAATTCACAAATATATGACCCTGTCAGGGTGTCGGGGTCGGGGTCGGGGTGTGGGTCGGGGTGTGGTGTCAGGGTGTCGGTGGTCGGGGTAAGGGTGGGTGTGGTGTCAGGGTGTCGGGGTCGGGGTGTCGTGCCGGGGTGTCGTGTTGGGGTGTCGTGTCGGGGTCGGGGTGTCGTGTCGTGTCGGGGTGTCGTGTCGTGTCGTGTCGGGGTGTCGTGCCGGGGTGTCATGTCGGGGTGTCGTGTCGGGGTCGGGGTGTCGTGTCGGGGTGTCGCGTCGGGGTGGGGGTGTCGGTCGTCGGGGTCGGGGTGTCGGTGGTCGGGGTGTCAAGTGTCGGGGTGTCGGTGGTCGGGGTCGGGGTGTCGGTGGTCTTCTTCTTCTCCTCCTCTCCTCTAGCTTTCTCCTCCTCCTGTCCTCTAGCTTTCTCCTCCTCCTCTCCTCTTTCTTCTTCTTCTTCTTCTTCTTCTTCTTCTTCTTCTTCTTCTTCTTCTTCTTCTTCTTCTTCTTCTTCTTCTTCTTCTTCTTCTTCTTCTTCTTCTTCTTCTTCTTCTCCTTCTTCTTTCTTCTCCTCCTCCTCTCTTCTTCTTCTTCTTCTTCTTCTTCTTCTTCTTCTTCTTCTTCTTCTTCTTCTTCTTCTTCTTCTTCTTCTTCTTCTTCTTCTTCTTCTTCTCCTTTTTCCTCTTCTTAAACCTAGCACTAAGTAACCTAAAACAAAACAGGAAAAAACTACACCTAAACCTAGCTATTCTTCTTCTCCTCCTCTTCTTCTAATTATTCTTAGTTTTTTTCATTACTAAACATAAACCTAAAACTAAACTAAACCTAAGACCAAACTAAAAGTAATCTAAACTAAACTAAATATAAAACCAAACTAAAAGTAATCTAAACTAAACTAAATCTAAAACTAAAATAAAAGTAATCTAAACTAAAAAACAGAAAAACAGAAAAAAAAGGAGAAGAGGGGTGCTACCGGGGCTCACCTGCGGCAGAGGTGGGAGGCCTGTGGCACGCTGGCAGGGCCCAGGGGCGCCGGGCGGTGGGGTTGCTCGCCGACGGAGGGGCGCTGGCCGGGCGATGGTGGCGGCGGGGTGGCGCTGGCCGGGCGGAGGGGTGGGGGCGCGACGAGGCGGAGGGGGCGACGGGGCGGAGGGGTGGGGGGGGGGCGACGGGGCGAAGTTGGCGACGGGGCGGAGGGGTGGGGGGACGACGGGGCGGAGGGGGCGATGGGGCGGCGCCGGGCAGCGGGTGGCGGGGCGACGGGGCGGCGGCGGGCGGCGGGGGGCGGGGCGGCGGCGGCGGGGTGGGATGTGGTGGCGGGGCGCGTCGGGGAGGAGAGAGGGAGAGAAGACACAGTAACGGGCGGGGGGGGGGGGCAAGGGCCGTTAGGTACTCTCCTCTTTGCCGTCCGCCAGTCTTTGCCATCCGCCTTTATGTCTCTTTGCCGTCTGCTAGTAGACGACAAAGAGGTGGGGCGTTAAGTTTTTTCCAAACGGGCGGGGGGTGGGGGCCACTTCTCTCTTTGCCGTCTGCCAGCGGACGGCAAGCAGACGACAAAGAGCTCGCAGATGGCAAAGACCTGTTTTGTCGTCTGCCGTTTCTTTGCCGTCTGCTTTTGGGTAGCTGATGGCAAAGAGCTTCTTTGCCGTCAGCTAGCAGACGGCAAAGAGCTGGCAGATGGCAAATTAGCTGATTCCAGTAGTGCAATTCTGCAGCAAGACCCTGTTACTATTGTTGATGACATCCCGGTAACCACCGATGGACGAGAACTTTGCCTATTGGTCCGCCTCGTTCAACGAGCAGGAAATGGTTCTCTTCGTCCCTCGCCCTTGGTATCGATGTTGTTGCCGACATAACTGACAGGTTATCCTCTGTCAGACCTTGCTATCATGACTTTGTAATTTGTCGGCGCCCTTGCTACCATTAACCCACATGGTGGGCCCATAACCCATAGTTCCACGGGATCGAACTCTGACTCTCCTGTACACCCTGTTGTCAAGGTTATTCCTCGCGCTTGACTTCGTATGTAATTCACGGGCCACCTGCCTAGTGATCTATTCTGGTATCAGACGCAATGCCTATTCCCATTGCTCTAAACCCCTTTCACACTCCGTTTCAGGCAACGACGATTGCCTATGCGCTTGGAACTTCTATCTTGCACCTTCTTACTTTGCTTTCGATAATTTCTTAAGTTTCATTTCGAGAGTTACTTTCCGCCACCTTTCCTGATGTTATCTACCAGATGAGCAACATTGTAGCGGTCCGTTCTTTCAAAGTTACCCCTTGCCCTTCGTACGTACGATGGAGTTCCCGAAGAAAGGATGACGACTTCACCATGATGCCCTGAGACAGAGAAATAAAGACATCAGCATAATGGATCGACCTCTTCGAGAAGAGCAACCAAGACCGAGGACACCCGTTAGAATTTCGTAACCAGAACTTTTCCCCTTACTCCCCTCTTAAATCTCGGGACGAGATTTCTTGTAGTGGAGGGGATTTGTAACACCCGGATAATCATGCTACAGTAATTCCACGTTAACGATGCCACGTCACCTCCGTTACTGTTGCTAATCTATCGTTAGATCAAAAACCGGTCCAAAATTCAAATTCAAAATTTGGAAAATAATAAAAGTTTTCAAAATATTAAACTAAAATGTTCGGAGTGTGCAAACAATTGCTTAGGGGTTTATGGTGAAGGAACCGTGCTTTTATAAAAGGCCTAAATATTTAAAATAAAACAAAACAGAAGAGAAAATAAATAAAAGAAAAGGAAAAAGGAAAAAAGGAAAAGCAAAACTAACAAAAGAAAAGAAAAGAAAAGAAACCCCCCCCCCACTGGGCCAGCCGGCCCAGCTGCTGGCCAGGCCACTGGCCCCTCAGGCCCAACCTGCCATCCCCATAACCCCCAACGCCCCCGAAACCCTAACCCCCACGCACCACTTCCCCGTCGCCCCACTCCCCCCACTTCCCCCCGATCCAGATTGGATCGGGATCGATCCCACCGCGCCGTCCGCCGCCCCGCGCCAGGACGCCGTCGGCCGGAGCCCGCGCCACCTCGCCGGCCTGCCTCCTCCTCCTCGCCGGCCTGCACCTCGTCACCGCGTTGCCGTCGTCTCCGTCTCCTCCCCGCGCCCCACTGCCCCTGACCCTACGACCCCGGTGAGGCCACGGCCTCCACTCCCTCCTCTTTGCCTCCCTCGGTGCGCCACCACGCACACACGGCCCGTGCTCGGCTGCGCTCGCCCACGTAAGAATGCCTGCCGCCTCCCGCTACGCGCTCACCGTTCGCCCCGCGCTCCCGCTGCCCGCCGCGCATCTGGCCACGCTGCCCCGCCGCACTGCCGCGTCGCGCCCGTGGCCGTGGCCGCACCCCGCGTGCACCCCCTGGCCTTGCCCGCCGTGCCTCACCTCGCCGCCTTTGCGTGGCCGCGCCCCATCGCGGTTCACCGCACGCTCGCGCGCGCCCGGGGCGCGCCTTGCCCCGCTCCGCTCGCGGCCTTCCGCTCGCCCAGCTCCTGTTGAGCTCCGGCCGGCCCCGAGCCCCTCGCAGCTTGCCCCTCCTACTACGGCCGTCGGCGCCTGCCACTCCCTCTGGCCATTGCTGCCGCGCCACCCCGCCTCCACCGCTGCTCATCGCGCGGCCCCCCTGCTCGCCGTCGCCCCCCCGTGGCCACGGCCTCGTCCGCCTCAACCGCCCCCACTGGCCGCTCGTCGGCTCCCCGTCCCGCGGCGGCCCTGCTGCGCCGTGCCGGCACGCGGCCCCGGCCCCCTGCGCCGTTGCGGCTGCTCGTCGCTGAGGCCATCGGCGCCCAGCGCCGTTTTCCTCCCTGTCGACGAGGGGCGCACGCCCAACGCCCGCTAACCGGCCCGTTATGGCCTATGGGCCAATGACATAGGGGCCCAGCCACTGGAACGTTTTAAAAGAAAAAAGGAATTAAAAAGAATTTAGAATAAATAAATAAATAATCTAATTTCTAATTAACCTAATTAGCTACTGTTAATTAACTTAACTAATCCGTTAACTAAACTAATTAACCTGGTTAGTTAGTTAACAATCATTGACATGCGGGACCCACACGCCAGTTTGACCCAGTCAACGTCCTGTTGACTGCTGACGTCATGCATGCACTATTCTGGATAATGTTGAATTAAATTAATTAAATAGATTCTAAAAATGTTTTAATATTTAAAAATTAATATAACTTAAAAACGTAGCTCGGTTGGAAATACTTTGTACATAAAAGTTGCTCAGAACGACGAGACGAATCCGGATACGCAGTCCGTTCGTCTGTCCGGAAAGGTGAAACACCGGGAATCACTACAGGAATAAGCTAGTTTGCCGTCAGTGAGGTTCTTTGCCGTCAGCATAACGTCGGGGCAGACGGCAAAGAGCTGTTTTGCCGTCAGTGGAGGACGACAAAGAATAACTGACGGTAAAACAGAAGAATAACAGACGATAAAGAATTATAGACGGCGAACGTTCGCAATAGGTGACGGCAAAAATGAGACAGACAGCAAAGACTTGTTCTTTGTCATCATCTCTGACCCTACTGACGGCAAAGACGGCACCCGAATGGACGTCAGTGATAGTGTAATTTGCCGTCAACTCATCCGTTAACTCATGGCTAAGATTGTGAGTTCGCCGTCAGCTCCGCTAACTTGCAGACGGCAAAAAAAACACGGCCACGCAACACAAGCCCCCGAAGAAAAAAAGGGTTTGCCGTCTGCGAGATCAGTGGCAGACAGCAAACAGGCCAGTCCACTGATAGCCCGGTCGGACACGCCGACAAAAAAAAACAGATCGCAGCGCCACCCCTTCCCTCGACCCGCACCACCAAACAGAGAGCAGCGCTAGGGTTCCAGCGCCGCCGCCGCCCCCTCCTACACCGCGCCCCCAACCCCTCCTCCAATGGCCGCACCGTCGCCGGTATCTCCACTACTAGGAAAAGGGCTATAGATAATATGGACACTAATGGCGCACCACACATGTGGTACGCCACTACTATATACTAATGGCACACCATGTGTTGGTGTGCCATTAGTGTCCAAATACTAATGGCGCACCACATCCACGGTGCGCCACTAGTAATTTTTTTTATTTTTTTTTCAAAATTACTAATGCCGCACCAGAGGACAGTGCGCCATTACTAGTTCAACTAGTAATGGCGCACCACTCCCATGGTGCGCCATTAGTAATTTTGTTTCAATTTTTTTTCAAATTGTTTTTTTAAACTACTAATGGCGCACCGTGGGGGTGGTGCGCCATTACTAGTTGAACTAGTAATGGTGGACCACTCCCACGGTGCGCCATTAGTAATTTTGTTACAAATTTTGTTTCAAAATATTTTTTTTGGAAAAACTACTAATGGCGCACCGTGGGGGTGGTGCGCCATTACTAGTTACTAGTTGAACTAGTAATGGCGCACCACTCCCACGGTGCGTCATTAGTAACTTGGCCCATTCCACCAAATGCAACCCCCCCTCCCCCTGGGACCGCCTTTTCAGTTTTAAAAAATAAAAGAAAATGATGGAAATGTCAAAAAAATAAAAGAAAATAAGTTTCCCATGTGATATGTGGTCTACTTGTTGGGAAATTTTACAAATATGAATTTTGACTTTATTTGCAAAATCTCTCTGGAATTTGTAAAATGGGCATAACTTTTGCATACGAACTCGGATTAAAAAGTTTTATATATGAAAAATCATCTACTCGAAAAGTTACATCCGAATTTAACCGGGGGAACCCCGTTAAACATTTTCAAAATCCTCAAAATCCTAACAGAAAAAAGTTACGGGGCTTTCAAGATCTAGAGGCAAAAAATTTCAAAAAATTTCAAACTTACTAGTGGCGCACCGTTTGGTAGGTGCGCCACTAGTAACAGAAAAAAATATTGGTTTCAATTTTTTTTGGATTTTTTTTTTAAAAACTGATACGTAATATGACAGGGAAGTTTGAAATATTTTTCAAAATTTCATCATACTCATGAATATGAACAAAGTCGTAGACATCAACAAGGTTTAATAGAATTGATATGATAGACATATCAACAAGTGGCTGTTAAGGGAGGTGGTGCTTGGGTTGGATAGAACTGCGAAGTTAAGCGTGCTCGGGCTGTAGTAGTGTGAGGATGGGTGACCTTTCGGGAAATTTGACCACTTAGTGCGATTTGACTTCAGATTAAGCCATAGTGACCCGAGATTAATTTTTTTTGAAAAAATAATTTCTGAAAAAATATTTGAAAAAAATTGTTACTAATGGCGCGAGATTACTATCTGACTTAGTAATGGCGCGAGATTACTATCTGACTTAGTAATGGCGCGCCATTACTATCTGACTTAGTAATGGCGCATTACTAAGTCAGATAGTAATGGCGCACCGTGGGCTATACTAATGGCGCACTGCCTGGTGCGCCATTATTATCTGGTATACTAATGGTGCACCCGTGGTGCGCCATTAGTAAAAAATACTAGTGGCGTGCTACTAGTGGCGCACCAGTAGTGCGCCATTAGTAGGCAAAACTGGTGCGCCACTAGTAGGCCTTTTCCTAGTAGTGCTCCTCCCGTGCCCTAGCGCCGCCGCGCCGGCACTTCCGCTGCCGGGCACCACCTCCGCCGCCGCCGCCGCCGGAGGGCACCACCGCTGCAGGGCACCACCTCCGCCACTGCTGGACTACAAAGGAGAGACAGCTGCACGGCCGCTGGGCACCATCTCCCCCTCTGCCCCATCTTCCCGCACGGTGAGCATTCCTTCTCCTACCCCTCTTCCCCAGATGGATTGATGCATGGCTGCATGGATGGATGAATGGATGTTGTAATTGGAGAAAATAGTATGTGCTCATTTTTGCTGCACGCATTTGTTACAAATTCTGTTCTGTTGATGATTTTGCACTCCTTAGCATGATGAGATGGGGCAAAAGAATCTGTAATCTAGTTCTGTTGATGATTGTTAGCATGGAAATAGTATTGTTGTTATAACTAAAGGAAATCTTGTTTGAGCAATTAGAGTATGTCAAAAGTTCAAGTGAAAATTGTATCTGTAACATTGTTGCCTACCATATAAAATAATTAATGGCCACAAGGATTTCATGCTTACTGCCGTAGTACATTAGCAATAATGATGTGGATTAGATATAGGTAAATCTGATCCATATTGTAACTAAAATGTAGATACTGTATATCTTTGTTTTTATGAGTGTTGCCTTTGTTCAAATGCTTGTCCATAAGATCTGCAGGTAAACCAATTATATGAAGAAGATTGTTGCATCCTTTCTTTATACTTGTTCATCTTTGTTTCTGTTCAAATTTTCCGCGAGTGCTTATGTTGGTTGTGCTAGTGCTTTGATGTGCAGGGATCAATCTTTTTACCTCCAGGAGCACTGTTGGTCCTGTTGGCGTTGCCATCGCCGTCCACTACCTCCTCCACGGATCATCTAGGGGTGAGCTCGACTGTTATCCCCACTCCCCCTATTTACTCTGTTCCAGTCGTCGTGCCAATGCCACTAGATTTTATTTTCATGTTAAGTCGCGTAACCTAGGCGTCTCCCGTTCGAAAGGGTGGCATTTATAAATATGCATGTATTTGCATATTTATAACCGTCGTCCTTTCGAATTGTCCACGTTACCCATGGACAGCCCGAGTACGCGTAGATTGGGTTTCGTTTCCCGTGCTCTACTTCGGTCCGAGGCAAAATTTCGTCAGCGCCTCCCCATTGTTCTTCGGGTACACATTCTCTCCGCTTGTTGTCAAGACGTGTATCTAGAGAACAGCGGGGAGGTCCTACCGAAATTTTGCCTCAGACCGGAGCAGAGCACGGGAAACAAACCCAATCTACATGTACTCGGGTGGGATTAGGACCCATCTTTACCTATTAGAGATAGGATTCAACCCATGAATGCCTGTTTTCCTGCAAAGAATCTTAAACGAGAGTTGTACAAAAGAACATATTCTCTGACTTTAAACTCACGCTTTTGGATTCTTTTGCCATGCCATCTTTTAACTGTTTCTTTGAATAATTTTTCATTTTCATAATCTTGGGTCCTCCATTCATCTAAAGAGCTAATATCAAATAACCCCTTTTCACCAGCAAGTTTGAAATCATAGTTGAGCTCTTTGATGGCCCAATATGCTTTATGTTCAAACTCAAGAGGCAAATGACAAGCTTTTCCATAAACCATTTTATAAGGAGACATACCCATGGGATTTTTATACGCTGTTCTATAAGCCCAAAGTGCATCATCTAATTTCTTAGACCAATTCTTCCTAGACCTATTGACAATCTTTTGCAAAATTAATTTTATTTCTCTATTGCTAAGTTCAACTTGACCACTAGATTGAGGATGATAAGGTGATGAAATTCTATGGTTAACATCATACTTGGCAAGCATTTTACGAAAAGCACCATGAATAAAGTGTGAACCCCCATCAGTCATTAAATATCTAGGGACTCCAAACCTTGGGAAAATAACTTCCTTAAGCATTTTAATAGAGGTGTTGTCATCAGCACTACTCGTTGGAATAGCTTCTACCCATTTAGTAACATAATCAACAGCAACCAAAATATGTGTATACCCATTAGAGGAAGGAAAAGGTCCCATGTAATCAAATCCCCAAACATCAAATGGCTGAACAGCAAGTGAATAATTCATAGGAATTTCTTGACGCTTACCGATATTACCTATTCTTTGACATTCATCACAAGATAACACGAACTTACGAGCATCCTTGAAGAGAGTAGGCCAATAAAATCCAGATTGCAATACCTTGTGAGCAGTTCTATCTCCAGCATGATGCCCTCCATAAGCTTCGGAGTGACATTTCCGTAGGATTTGTCCCTGTTCATGCTCAGGTACACAACGTCTAATAATACCATCTACTCCTTCTTTATAAAGATGTGGTTCATCCCAAAAGTAATGTCTTAAATCATAGAATAATTTTTTTCTTTTGCTGGTATGTAAAGCGAGGTGATAACTATTTAGCAACAATGTAATTAGCATAATCAGCATACCAAGGAGTTCTGTGAGCAACATTTATTGCAGCAAACTGCTCATCAAGAAAACTATCATCAATAGGTAGTGGGTCATCAAGCACATTTTCAAGCCCAGATAAATTATCAGCTACTGGGTTCTCAACTCCTTTTCTATCAATGATATGTAAATCAAATTCTTGTAACAAGAGAACCCAACGAATAAGTCTAGGTTTAGCATCTTTCTTTTCGATAAAATATTTAATAGCAACATGGTCTGTAGGAATAGTTACTTTGGAATCAACAATATAAGGGCTAAATTTATCACAAGCAAACACAACTGCTAAGAATTCTTTTTCAGTAGTAGCATAATTTCTTTGAGCACTGTCTAGAGTTTTACTAGCATAATGAATTACAGTAAGCTTCTTATCAACTCTTTGTCCTAGAACAACACCAACAACATAATCACTAGCATCACACATAATTTCAAAAGGAAAGTTCCAATCAGGTGGTTGAACAATAGGTGCAGAAATTAAGGCTTTCTTGAGTGTTTCAAAGGCTTGTAGACAATCATCATCAAAAACAAAAGGAATATCCTTTTGCAAAAGAGTCGAAAGAAGCCTGGAATTTTTTGAGAAGTCTTTGATAAATCTCCTATAGAAACCAGCATGACCTAAGAAACTACGAATACCTTTTATATCTTTAGGACATGGCATTTTCTCAATTGCATCAACCTTTGCTTTGTCTACTTCAATACCTCTTTTAGAAATTTTATGACCCAAGACAATGCCTTCATTAACCATAAAGTGGCACTTCTCCCAATTCAAGACAAGATTTGTTTGTTCACATCTCTACAAAACTCGATCAAAGACTTCCCATAAACAGAGAAGTCATGCATGAAAACCTCAACAATCTTTTTACAAAAGTCAGGGAATATAGCAGTCATACGTCTTTGAAAGGTAGCAGGTGCATTACATAAACCAAAAGGCATACGTCTATAAGCATAGGTTCCAAAGGGACAAGTAAAAGTGGTCTTTTCTTGATCAGGTTGAGAAACAGGTATTTGTGAAAAACCAGAGTACCCATCAAGGAAGCAAAAGTGTGTGTGCTTAGACAATCATTCAAGCATTTGATCAATAAAAGGCAGAGGGTAATGATCTTTTCTAGTTGCTTTGTTTAATTTTCTAAAATCAATTACCATTCTATAGCCTGTAACAATTATTTGTGGAATAAGTTCATTCTTATCATTAGGAACAATAGTAATACCTCCTTTCTTAGGGACACAATGAACAAGACTTAACCATCTACTATCAGCTATGGGATAGATTGTACCTGCTTCCAGAAGTTTTAATATTTCAAGCCCATTTTCAAACTGCTCATCAGGAAAACTATCATCAATATGTAGTGGGTCATCAAGCACATTTTCAAGCCCAGATAAATTATCAGCTACTGGGTTCTCAGCTCCTTTTCTATCAATGATATGTAAATCAAATTCTTGTAACAAGAGAACCCAACGAATAAGTCTAGGTTTAGCATCTTTCTTTTTGATAAGATATTTAATAGCAACATGGTCTGTAGGAATAGTTACATTGGAATCAACAATATAAGGTCTAAATTTATACAAGCAAACACAACTGCTAAGAATTCTTTTTCAGTAGTAGCATAATTTCTTTGAGCACTGTCTAGAGTTTTACTAGCATAATGAACTACAGTAAGCTTTTTATCAACTCTTTGTCCTAGAACAACACCAACAACATAATCACTAGCATCACACATAATTTCAAAAGGAAAGTTCCAATCAGGTGGTTGAACAATAGGTGCAGAAATTAAGGCTTTCTTGAGTGTTTCAAAGGCTTGTAGACAATCATCATAAAAAACAAAAGGAATATCCTTTTGCAAAAAGTCGAAAGAGGCCTGGAATTTTTTGAGAAGTCTTTGATAAA
Organism: Aegilops tauschii subsp. strangulata; assembly: GCF_002575655.3. NCBI lineage: Eukaryota > Viridiplantae > Streptophyta > Magnoliopsida > Poales > Poaceae > Aegilops > Aegilops tauschii. The sequence continues at coordinate 10,927,058 of NC_053039.3, forward strand.
TCTCCTATAGAAACCAGCATGACCTAAGAAACTACGAATACCTTTTATATCTTTAGGACATGGCATTTTCTCAATTGCATCAACCTTTGCTTTGTCTACTTCAATACCTCTTTCAGAAATTTTATGACCCAAGACAATGCCTTCATTAACCATAAAGTGGCACTTCTCCCCAATTCAAGACAAGATTTGTTTGTTCACATCTCTGCAAAACTCGATCAAAGACTTCCCATAAACAAAGAAGTCATGCATGAAAACCTCAATAATCTTTTCACAAAAGTCAAAGAATATAGCAGTCATACATCTTTGAAAGGTAGCAGGTGCATTACATAAACCAAAAGGCATACATCTATAAGCATAGGTTCCAAAGGGACAAGTAAAAGTGGTCTTTTCTTGATCAGGTTGAGAAACAGGTATTTGTGAAAAACCAGAGTATCCATCAAGGAAGCAAAAGTGTGTGTGCTTAGACAATCATTCAAGCATTTGATCAATAAAAGGCAGAGGGTAATGATCTTTTCTAGTTGCTTTGTTTAATTTTCTAAAATCAATTACCATTCTATAGCCTATAACAATTCTTTGTGGAATAAGTTCATTCTTATCATTAGGAACAATAGTAATACCTCCTTTCTTAGGGACACAATGAACAAGACTTAACCATCTACTATCAGCTATGGGATAGATTATACCTGCTTCCAGAAGTTTTAATATTTCAGGCCATTTTCAAACTGCTCATCAGGAAAACTATCATCAATAGGTAGTGGGTCATCAAGCACATTTTCAAGCCCAGATAAATTATCAGCTAGTGGGTTCTCAGCTCCTTTTCTATCAATGATATGTAAATCAAATTCTTGTAACAAGAGAACCCAACGAATACGTTTAGGTTTAGCATCTTTCTTTTTGATAAGATATTTAATAGCAACATGGTCTATAGGAATAGTTACTTTGGAATCAACAATATAAGGTCTAAATTTATCACAAGCAAACACAACTGCTAAGAATTCTTTTTCAGTAGTAGCATAATTTCTTTGAGCACTGTCTAGAGTTTTACTAGCATAATGAATTACACTAAGCTTCTTATAAACTCTTTGTCCTAGAACAACACCAACAACATAATCAGTAGCATCACACATAATTTCAAAAGGCAAGTTCCAATCAGGTGGTTGAACAATAGGTGCAGAAATTAAGGCTTTCTTGAGATTTCAAAGGCTTGTAGACAATCATCATCAAAAACAAAAAGGAATATCCTTTTGCAAAAGATTCGTAAGAGGCCTGGAATTTTTTGAGAAGTATTTGATAAATCTCCTATAGAAACAAGCATGACCTAAGAAACTACGAATACCTTTTATATCTTTAGGACATGGCAATTTCTCAATTGCATCAACCTTTGCTTTGTCTACTTCAATACCTCTTTCAGAAATTTTATGACCCAAGACAATGCCTTCATTAACCATAAAGTGGCACTTCTCCCAATTCAAGACAAGATTTGTTTGTTCACATCTCTGCAAAACTCGATCAAAGACTTCCCATAAACAGAGAAGTCATGCATGAAAACCTCAACAATCTTTTCACAAAAGTCAGAGAATATATCAGTCATACATCTTTGAAAGGTAGCAGGTGCATTACATAAACCAAAAGGCATACGTCTATAAGCATAGGTTCCAAAGGGACAAGTAAAAGTGGTCTTTTCTTGATCAGGTTGAGAAACAGGTATTTGTGAAAAACCATAGTATCCATCAAGGAAGCAAAAGTGTGTGTGCTTAGACAATCATTCAAGCATTTGATCAATAAAAGGAAGATGGTAATGATCTTTTCTAGTTGCTTTGTTTAATTTTCTAAAATCAATTACCATTCTATAGCCTGTAACAATTCTTTGTGGAATAAGTTCATTCTTATCATTAGGAACAATAGTAATACCTCCTTTCTTAGGGACACAACGAACAAGACTTAACCATCTACTATCAGCTATGGGATAGATTATACCTGCTTCCAGAAGTTTTAATATTTCCGTTCTTACCACTTCTTTCATCTTCAGGTTTAACCGAAGTTGGTGATCAACAACGGGTTTAGCATCAGGTTCCATATTAATTTTGTGTTGACATAGAGTGGGACTAATGCCCTTTAAATCATCAAGTGTATATCCAATAGTAGCTCGGTACTTCCTTAGAACTTTTAATAATATTTCTTCTTCATGTTCTGAAAGGTTAGCACTAATAATAATAGGATATATCTTCTTTTCATCAAGATAAGCATATTTCAAAGTGTCTGGCAATTGTTTTAATTCAAACACAGGATCACCTTTAGGTGGAGGAGGACCTCCTAGAGTTTCAATAGGCAAATTGTGTTTAAGCAATGGATGTTGTTCAAAGAAAATTTTATCTATTTCATTTCTTTCATGCATATGTAAATCATTTTCATGGTCTAGCAAATATTGTTCTAAAGGATCAGTAGGTGGTACAGCAATAGAAGCAAGACCAATTAATTCATCCTTACTAGGCAATTCTTTTTCATGAAGCTTTCTACTAAACTTGGAAAAATTAAACTCATGAGACTCATCACCAAAACTAACACCGACAATTTGTTTCTCACAATCTATTCTAGCATTGACAGTGTTCAAGAAAGGTCTACCAAATATAATGGGACAAAAGTCATCTTGTGGGGAACCAAGAACAAGAAAATCAGTAGGGTATTTAATTTTCCCACACAAGACTTCAACATCTCTAACAATCCCAATTGGTGATGTAGTGTCTCTATTAGCAAGTTTAATAGTAACATCTATGTCTTCTATCTCTGCAGGTGCTATGTCGTTCATAATTTCTTGATATAAGGTGTAGGGAATAGCACTCACACTAGCTCCTATGTCACATAAACCATGATAACAGTGATCTCCTATCTTAACTGAGATGACAGGCATGCCAACAACAGGTCTAGGTTTATCTTTTTATCAGGTTTGGCAATTCTAGCAACTTCTTCACAGAAGTAAATAACATGCCCATCCATATCTTCTTCCAAGAGATATTTAACCATAGCAATACTAGGTTCTATTTTAATTTGTTCATACGGTTTAGGTTTCTTAACCACAGTTGAAATTTTAGCATGTTACTTTATCCTAACAGGGAAAGGTGGTTTCTCTATGTAAGCAGAAGGGACAACTGGATCAACATTATAAAGTTTAGTTTCTTATTTAACTGGTACCGGTTCTTTAGTTTCTTCTTTAATAGGTGGGTGATATTTAAACCACTTCTCATTAGGGAGTTCAACATGAGTAGAAAATGATTCACAAAAGGAGGCTACTATCTCAGAGTCAAGTCCATATTTAGTGCTAAACTTTTGAAAAGCATCGGTATCCATGAAAGATTTAACATAATCATACTTAAGTTTAATACCTGACTCTTTACCTTTGTCGAGTTCCCAATCTTCAGAGTTGCATTTAATTCTTTCCAAAAGATCCCACCAGAATTCAATAGTTTTCTTCATAGAAGAACCAGCACAAGAAGTATCAAGCATGGTTTGATCATTACGAGAAAGCCGAGCATAAAAATTCTGGATAATAATTTCTCTTGAGAGCTCATGATTGGGGCATGAATATAACATTGACTTAAGCCTCCCCCAAGCTAGAGCGATACTTTCTCCTTCACGAGGCCAAATATTACATATATAATTCCGATCACGATGAACTAGATGCATAAGATAATTTTTTTGGTGGAACTCCAATTTCAAACGATTCCAATTCCAAGATCCAATATCATCGCATAGCCTATACAATGCCAATGCTTTCCCTTGAAAGATAAAAGGAAAAACCTTTTTCATAACTTCATCCCTGGGTTAACCTGCAAGCTTAAACAATCCACAAATTTGTTCTACATATATAAAGTGCATATCGGATGTTCGGTTCCATCTCCCGCATAAGGATTAGCTAGCAGTTGTTCTATCATACCCGAAGGAATTTCATATTCAATATTTTCAGGAGGTGCAGTAGGTTGAGGGGTAACTAATTATGGTTCCAGACGAGGTGAAGATACCACGAACAAACCCCTCAAAGGATTGTTTTCCATAGTAACAAGTGACAATAAATTTCAGCACACTATATAAATGTTTCCTTACCAAATTCCACTTACCAAAGGCGCTTCACTCCCCGGCAACGGTTCCAGAAACTAGCCTTGATGACCCACAAGTACATGGGATCAATTGTAGCTCTTTTCGATAAGTAAGAGTGTCAAACCTAACGAGGAGCAGAAGGAAATGACAAGTGGTTTTCAGCAAGGTAATGTCTGCAAGTGCTGAAATTGTAAGTAGCAGAGTAGTTTGATAGCAAGGTAATTTGTAATGAGCAAGTAGCGATAGTAGTAAAAAAAGTGCAGCAAGGTAGCCCAATCCATTTGAGGCAAAGGACAGGCCAAAACGGTCTCTTATGATAAGCAAAGCGTTATTGAGGGTATACGGGAATTTCATCTAGTCACTTTCGTCATGTTGGCTTAATTCGTGTTCGGTACTTTGATAATTTGATATGTGGGTGGACCGGTGCTTAGGTGCTGTTCTTACTTGAACAAACCTCCTACCTATGATTAACCCTCCCGCAAGCATCCGCAACTACGAGAAAAGTATTAATAATAAATTCTAACCATAGCATTAAACTTTTGGATCCAATCGGTCCCTTACGAAATAGCGCATAAACTTGGGTTTAAGCTTCTGTCAGTCTCGCAACCCATCATCAAATGCTACTCCACAATGCATTCCCTTAGGCCTAAATATGCTGAAGTGTCATGTAGTCGACGTTCACATGACACCACTAAGGGAATCACAACATACATACTCTCAAAATATCGAACACATATCGAGTTGATTTCTCCCGTGACCTCAAGAACAAAAGTAACTACTCACAAACCATAATCATGCTCAAGATCAGAGGGGTATTAAATAGCATATTGTATTTGAACATATAATCTTACACCAAATAAACCATATAGTAATCAACTACAAGATGTAATCAACACTACTAGTCACCCACAAGCACCAATCTATAGTTCCGGTAACAAGATTGAACACAAGAGATGAACTAGGGTTTTAGAGGAGATGGTGCTGTTGAAGATGTTGATGGAGATTGCCCTCCCCAAGATGGGAGAGTTGTTGGTGATGATGATGACGATGATTTCTGCCTCCGGGAGGGAAGTTCCCCCGGCAAAATCGCTCCGCCGGAGGGCAAAAGTGCTCCTGAACAAGTTCCGCCTCAAGGCGGCGGCGCTCCATCCCGAAAGTCCTCTCCTTATTTTTTCTATTTCAAAATGACTTATATACCAGAAGATGGGCACCGAAGGTTGATACGTCTCCAACATATCTATAATTTTTGATTGTTCCATGCTATTATATTATCTGTTTTAGATGTTTAATGGGATTTACTAAGCACTTTTATATTATTTTTGGGACTAACCTACTAACCGAAGGCCCAGTGCAAATTGCTATTTTTTGCCTATTTCAGTGTTTTGCAGAAAAGGAATACCAAACGGAGTCCAAACGGAATGACGCATTAGCATGCATCTTATTATAGGCCCCAGCCTCACATAACACATTCCAAGGATTACATATCTACACATATGACCACATAAAATACTAGTGGAGAATTCAGATTATCTGAGAGTGCGTTTAGCCTTATTGCTGATAGTGTGGCATGGTCTAGGTATGTACTTGCAGTGCGTGGGCTACTTGGTGTACAAGACCTGGTGGTGGCGTGCATCACTTGATTCTGATGGGGTCCTACTAGATCAGATGCCTAGACGATGATGGTCGGCACAAGGTGGTGGTGGCTGTCCGACTGGGTTGTTGCTCTGACCTTGAACTGCTGCAACATTGTTGTGGCCTCCTTCTTTTGGGTTGGTCAGCGGTGGTGTGGTGGTTCACGAATGTTGGGCAGTTCCGACTGTGGTGACGGTTCGACTCTATTTTGATGTTGGCTCATTTGTAGACGGTTCGTGTCAGCCTCCACTCCAATCCCTAGTTGTGCTTATGCGGGGTGAGACGGTGGGATGGTCCTCTCTGAGATTATTTCCATCACCGAGGGATGGATTTGTCAGTAGGAGATCCACAAGGTTAGCCCTGCCTCCCATCCGATGGAGGTGCGCACCGGGGAGCTCGTCCTCTGGGTGGGGCAAGGCAGGGCGATGGATGCCAGATCTGGTTGGCTCAGAGGGCTTATTCCTCAGGGCGGTCCAGGGCTGTTGAAGGTGGTGCATTCTCGCCTTTGGTCGTTGTAGCTGCAAGCCTGGATCAAGGTTGGAGTCGGGGCCATGGATGTCGGGGCGGCCACCTTGGTGGGGGGGGGGCATGTTCGTACCAGAGCTCACGGCTTGGGTGTTGGGTTGTTTCCGTGGCCATGTGGGTGATGTGGTGGCCAATGTGCGATGTCCGTGGTTGTGGTACGACGGTCGGTGGTTGTGGTACTTGGTCTCGGGGACGAAGAGGGCTTCTTGGGCTGGGTGAACACCCTCTCTGGCTCTACTTGTCCGAAGATGGCGCTTATGTGCTTCATCTCCCTCTTGAAGGTGTCGCCACGGTTACTTCTTCACCCTCTTTGTTGCTATGGGGAAAGACTTGATCCCTAAATCGGGCAGTAGCGGCGCTTGATACGTCTCCGTCGTATCTATAATTTTTGATTGTTTCCTGCCAATGTTCTACAGCTTTCAAATACTTTTGGCAACATTTTATATTATTTTGGGTACTAACATATTAATCCAGTGCCCGGTGCCGGTCCTGTTTGTTGCATTTTTTGTTTCGCGGAATATCCGTATCAAACAAAGTCCTAATGCGATAAAAATTTACAAAGATTTATTTTGGAATATATGTGATTTTTGGAGGTGGAATCAACGCAAACGGAGGCCCACAGGCTCCACTACCTACCAGGGCGTGCCCCCTGGCACGCGGTGATGCCTAGTGGGCACATCGCAAGTCCGTTGGGGCTCTTCTTCGGCTGCAAGGAAGCTTATATCCGGAAAAAAATCGTGCTAAAATTTCAGCACAGTTGGAGTTACAGATCTCTGGATATTTAAGAAACGGTTTTCGGCCAGAAAACAGGAACGCGAAACAGAAGAGAACATAGAGAGAGATCCAATCTAGGAGGGGCTCCTGCCCGTCCGCCGCCATGGCAGCAATGGACTAGAGGGGGAACTCTCATCCCATCTAGGGGGAGGCCTAGGAAGAAGAATAAGAAGGATGGGGGCTCTCTCCCCCTCTCTCCCGCTGGCACTAGAACTCCACCGGGGCAATCATTGTGATGGCGATCTACACCAACAACTTCGCCGCCGTCACCACCAACTCTCTCCCCCTCTATGCAGCGGTGTAACACCTCTTCTCCCCACTGCAATCTCTATTTAAACATGGTGCTTAATGTTATATATTATTATCCAATGATGTATGGCCATCCTATGATGTTTGAGTAGATCTGTTTTGTCCTATGGGTTGATTGATGATCATGATTGATTTAGTTGTGTGTTTTATTTTGGTGCTGCCCTATGGTGCCCTCCGCGTAGCGCAAGCGTGTGAGATTCCTGCTGTAGGGTGTTCCAATACATTCATGATTCGCTTATAGTGGGTGGCGTGACTGATTGAAACACATACCCGAGTAAGGGAGTTGTTGCGTATGGGTGTAAAGAGGACTTGATACTTAATGCTATGGTTGGGTTTTTACCTTAACGATCTTTCGTAGTTGCGGATGCTTGCTAGAGTTCCAATCATAAGTGCATATGATCCTAGTATAGAAAGTATGTTAGCTCATGCCTCTCCCACATATAAAATTGCAATAATGATTACCGATCTAGCTATCGATGCCTATGGACAAAATACTTCTCTTATGCTATAAAAATCTTTCTACTAAACAACTATCAGCGATGGGGGAGGCAGCTCCGACGACCGCTACTCTTTCTCCTGATCCGCCTCCAGATCCGCCGCCGCTAACGGTGGAAGAGGCTCGGCCGGCATCACGTACGCCGCCGTCCTACAGTTCTACGGAGGAGGACTTCGTCGAGCGTGGATCTGAGGCGCAGGATGGGTTGGATCCGGAGGTGTGGGTGATTCAGTTCAGAGAAACTGAGATCTTGGAGGCATGGCAGGATGGAGTTCTCCATCTACAACACCCATTGGGATGGATGACAGTGAGGAATGAGGAGAATGACATCCTTGCCGGTGACTACTTGGAAAAAGAGGAGCAAATTGCAGGAGGTATCACTACAAAAAAAAGACACATCCGTGAAATTTTGGGACGAACGAAATTTTTTCTTGTCATACTTATGACACTTCTATGACGACAATTGTGACAAAACCCGGTATCGTCATAGATGTGGTGGGGTCCTACTTCTATGATAAAAAATCATGACAGAAAATGGGCTTTTCATCCTGGGCGGGCCGGAGACGCAGCTGCATGACATTCTTTGGGCCGTCCATTTCGGAAAAAACCATGGTAGAAGCGAGGGCGAGGAAAATATCGGGGTGTTCCCGGTTAGGGTGGGTGGTCGGGGCCAAGCAATGCGCGTTTCTTTCGTACACGCACGCGTGTGGGTGCGAGGCGTTGGGCTCTAACTGAACCCGAGCGAGGCGTTGGGCTCTAACTGAACCCGAGCGATTGCACTGCAGGCTACGCGTTACTAAACCCAAGCGATCAATCGATGGCTGTTAACTGAACCCGATCGAGTGATTCCTACGATCGATGCTGCCTCTGGATGAACAGTGTGCGTTGCTGGGGGGGTTTGGATGAACAGTTCCTGGTGGAGGTGGATGAACAGGACCCCGTGGTGTTGCCTCTGGATGAACAGGACCTCGATCGATCGAGTCGGTTGGGGCTGGATGAGCAGGACCCCGTGGAGGGCTGGATGAACAGGACCACCCCGTGGAGGGCAGGATGAACAGTAGATGGTGGAGGGCTGGATGAACTGTAGCCCGTGGTGGGGTGGTTGAACAGGAGCCCGCGGAGAGGCTTGGTTGAACAGTAGCCGGTGGAGTAGCGCGCGGTGGAGGCTGGATGAACAGGAGCCCATGGATGAACAGTCACAGGTGGAGGCTGGAGGAGGTCGACGGTGGATGAACAGTAGCCCGTGGAGGCTGGAGGGGGTCGACGGTGGAGATGAACAGTATCCCGTGGAGTCCCGTTTTGCGGTATGCCACACCCCTCCCGATACGGGCTTCTGATTTTCACTACTTCAAAGGTCAAGGTCTCTGATCTTGAATTATGCTCATCTCCAAAAGCCACCTCCAGAGCTATCTTACCAACAGGATATGCCGACTTACCAGGCACCACACCATGGAACACCGTATTGGACGGTTTAAGATTTTTATCTGTTAACCCGATGCGACAGAAAGTTTCATAATAAAGGACGTTGATACTAATCCCTCCATCCATGAGTACCTTAGTGAACTTATAACCTCCCACCTGAGGTGCCACCACCAGAGCCAGATGACCCGGATTGTCAACCCGGGGCGGATGATCTTCTCTACTCCACACAATTGGCTGCTCGGACTAGCGCAAATAACAGGGCACCGCCGGTTCAATGGCATCCACCGCCCTTTTATGAAGCTTCTGATCACGCTTATCCAAGCTAGTGGTGAAGACATGATACTGTCCGCTATTCAACTGCTTTGGGTTGCTCTGGTAACCCGACTGCTGCTACTGTTGATTGCCCTGATGATTATAGCCGCCTTGGTTACCCTGATTACCTTGATTGTTATGTCCACCCTGATTACCGTGGAAGCCTGAACCAGAATTTCGTCCACCATAACCCGGCCCATGAGACCCGGGGCCCGAACCGCCTCCTGGTCCATGATCATACCGGAAAGAATCAGAATTTTTGAACTCTTGCATGATGTAACAATCTTTCCAGAGGTGCGTGGACGGTTCCTCCTTCGTCCCATGCTTTGCACAGGGCTGATTCAACAGATAAGACAAACGGTCCGGATTAGGACTTGGCCTTCCACCGCGCTTGGGCGGTTTACCCTTACGCCGCTGGCCCTTGTCCTGTGTATTAGTGTTAGCCACAAAGTCTAAACCATGGCCCGCTTTACGCTTGCCGCCGTTTCCATGGCCTGCCGGGTTGTGGTGCTGCCCCTTGGCGTTGCCGCTCTTCTTTCCCTTCCCTGTCTTATCATCGTCAGACTCGGGATCCTTGGTACTATCAGAGTCGGCATACTTCACCAGTGCAGCCATGAGGGTTCCCATGTCATTACAATGACGTTTGAGCCGTCCCAACTTCAACTTCAGGGGTTCAAACCGGCAATTGCCTTCCAATGTTAAAACTGCGGTGTCGGTGTTGATGCGGTCTGATGAATGCAAAATCTCCGAAACCCGGCGCACCCAATGGGTTGTTGACTCTCCTTCCTCCTGCACACAGGCAGCTAAGTCCACAATCGACATGGGCTGCTTGCATGTATCCTTGAAATTCTGAATAAACCGGGCTCTCAACTCGGCCCATGACCAGATAGAATTAGCCGGTAAGCTCTTTAGCCAAGTGCGGGCCGTCCCTTCTAGCATCATGGTGAAGTATTTCGCACATGCCGCATCATCCACGTCCAGCATCTCCATGGCCATCTCATAGCTTTCGACCCATGTTTCAGGGGATAAATCGGCGGTGTAATTCGGCACCTTACGCGGGCCCTTGAAATCCTTGGGCAGGCGCACATTGCGTAACGCTGGGACAAGACATGGCACTCCCAAAGAACTAGAGGTAACTCCTGGTTCCACCGATGTGGTTGGACGAGCCGGAGTAAGATGACGGGCTTCATGCTGCGCCGCTAACTCGGCCTCTCTGCGTGCTCGAGCCCGGTCCACCACCTCCTGACCATCACCAGCACCACCCGCCGGGTTATTGCCACGGGGCGGATCACGGTTCCGCGTATTGCTTGACACTGCCGGTTCATCCATACGCCTGCTATAACTAAGGCTTGGATAGGGAGTGGAATGAATCCGATCGCGACTATATGAATAAGCCTCCTGTTGAATCAAGGCTGTCTGAAGAAGCTCCTTAACCCGACGCGTCTCGATCGCCGCTGGAGAATCGCCTTCGATCGGGATGGCCGCCAGCCTTGAAGCAGCAGCGACAATGTTGTCCATCGGGTTAGAATAGTGACCCGGTGGCGTTGTTCTGATGAGGCCGATCCACCAAACATGGCTGAACTGGTGCCCCTGCTCCAGGTGCCTCCGGCGGATTACTGGTCCCTGCTCCCGGGGTGTTAAAGAGATTTCTAGCGTCATAAACCGGCGGCAGGCGAGATCGGTGCCTCCTCTTCAGGACTTCGTTCGACGCACTCTAATCCAGCATAATCCGGTAAGCTTGTGCATCCAAAGCGGCCCGCTCCACGGCTATCCTGGTATCCTCAGCTGCTAAGTCGGCTTTGGCCTGGGTGATCTGATCTTTCACTTTTGCGATTTCCGCATTGTGTGCATCCTGATCCGCCGGGTTAACCTCCGCCATCAGCTTTGCCAACGCGTCAAACAAATCAGATAGAACCTGAGCTGGCGGTCGCACAGGGCCTCCTGCCCCGGCCGCCGCCGCCGCCGCTGATCCGGAAATCATCGCCGCTGCGGTCGAAGAGTGGAGCGCTGGTTGCGTGCCGGCCATGAAGATCGCAACCCGGTTTGGCAGATCAAAGGGGTCCGGAATACTGTCGCGATCGAAACAACCCCCAATCCGGCCATCTTGTAACTTATATAACGACTCAGTCTCTCCGGTCGATGACTCGTCGCCGGAATAGATGATGGTCTCACCACCAGATTCTGATCTACCCTCAGATTCCCCTCCATGGATAACTCCCATGAAGGCACGCTTCATGACAGGCTTGACCCAGGAAGATCTCGCACGCTGAGCCGTCTCGACGAGGTCGGTGCAGATGTCCGGCTCAGGGCCCAGTTCGCCGATCTTGCCAATGAAAACGTGTATGCCACCAAAGGGGACCCGGTACCCGTACTCGATTGAGCCGGCCTCGGGCCCCCAGCCTGCATCGTCGCTGTAGAGCTTGCCGCGACGACTCTTGGTAATCCGGCCCACAGCATAACCCTTGATTCCTTCGAAGTTGCCCTCCAAGAACTGGAAACCATCGTGCGATAGCCCCACGGTGGGCGCCAACTGTCGTGGTTTTGTCACGGCAGATGTGCTAGAGAAAGGACTTAGTCATGGAGCCATCGCTACGGGTTAGCTTAAAGGGGTTAAAGCGGACAAGGGACGCAAGAGAGTTTTATACTAGTTCGGCCCCTTACGATGAAGGTAAAAGCCTACGTCTAGTTGTGATGGAATTGATGGGGTTTCGATGACCAGGGAGCGAATACGCTTTGCCTGAGTCTCGAGTTGTTGTCTATTGTCCTTGAACCGCCGCCGGGTCGTCCCCTTATATACATGGGTTGACGCCCGTTGGTTTACAGACTCCGAGGCCGGATCATAATCGTGTCCGGCTCGGTCTCTGCTTGTCAGGACCCCGATTCTAGGTCACACCGATCTAGCCTGTAACACCTCATATCACTTTGCGGCCTCACGCACGGTATTCCCACGGGTGTCGCCTTACCATGGCCCGGGACCGTTTGCGCCTTTTGGCTCACGTATATGATAGTGTCGCTAGCATCCATATGACAGAGAACCCGGGCCGACATGGCTAGTCGTGAACCCAAAGTGGCACTAGCTTACGGGGACATGCATACATGAATCAACATCGAGCATGTCGGTCAGCAGCGTGCGAATCCGGGCTGTAGCACTAGGCTAACAGGACTCCGGGAACCCGGGCTGTAGCAGGCTAGGCAGGACTCCGGATGTCACCGCGTGACATTTCCCTGAAGGGACAGACACAGGAACGAAGTGAAACACATGCCAGCCAGTCAAGTGTTCCGGAGCAGTAGTGCCGGGCTAGCAGGACTCCGGGGAACCGGGCTGTAGCGGACTACTATGGCTCATGGAAGCACAAGACTACATTTCCCCATAAGAGAGGCTACCAAGGATAAACAACTAGGTTGTCGGATCCCACACATACCAAGCATTTGAATCATACACGCAATATGCTCGATATGTGTAAATACAACATGGCATCACAACATAACTCTACGACTCAAGTATTTATTCATTAGGCTCCGAGGAGCGAGATATTACAAACATGGGTCTCATGACCCAACATTCAGAGCATACAAGTCAAGGCACATGCGGAAGCATAACATCTCTGAGTACAGACATCTACAAAAGAAAAAGGGTGCGAAGCCTGACTATCTACCAGATCCTGCCGAGGGCACAAGATCGTAGCTGAGGTATCAAGCTAAACTTCGAAGTCCACACGGAACTACTAGCGAGACTGACGTCTCTCTGCAAAACATAAAATAAGCAAACGTGAGTACAAATGTACCCAGCAAGACTTATATCAGAACTATCTACATATGCATCGGTATCAACAAAGGGGGTGGTGGAGTTTAACTGCAGCAAGCTAGCTTTGACTCGGCGGCTATCCTAACTACGACTGCAAGTAACTCTTTTGAGGTGGCGCACACGAGTCCACATTTTCACCATATCAAGACACCACTATGGATTCGCTCCCGTCTCCCTACGAGGACGCCATCCATAGCACTCACGCTTATCTTGTGCATTTTAGAGTATCCACTTTCACTTGTCTATGAACTGTTATAGGCAACCCAGAAGTCCTTTACCGCGGACACGGCTATTCGAATAGATGATGTTAACCCTGCAGGGGTGTACTTCGACACACACGCTCTCACCACTTACCGCCGTTTACACGACATGTACTCGGCAACCTTCAAGCGGAAGCCCAGCGAGGGTGTCGGCCACAGCCTACCTAAACACTCAAGTCTCTAGTCCAGGTTTATCGCCTATTTAGGTTCCATCCGCAGGGAGTCCGGCCGAGGTTTCCACATATGGCCCCGAACGATGTGTGTAGGGTTCCCGAGACACCAAACGGGCGCCCGGTACACCGTGCCACGTGCCTACCGCATCACAGCCCACCCCTCCGGTCAGCGCTGCCCACGGTCTGCAGCATACTACAAACACCAGAAACTACTTGCAACTCCTGGACAGAGGACAAGGGTGATTAAGAAGCCGAGAGGGTCCATTGGTTTCGGGCCCAATGCGTGGTAGTAACTGTATCATGGATCACAAACACAGAACTCAGTTCCCGAGGACGGCTTCAATGAGACAACCGACCATGTACTCCTACATGGCCTCTCACCGCTACCTTTACCAAATCGTGTTCACACACTTAGCTCACACACAGTAGGACATGTTCATCACCATTCCAATTCATCCCCGACGAATTAGACCCGACTCAACTCTAAGCAGTAGCAGGCATGACAAACAAGCATGAATGAGTAGGCACATCAGGGCTCAAACAACTCCTACTCATGCTAGTGGGTTTCATCTATTTACTGTGGCAATGACAGGTCATGCAGAGGATAAGGGGTTCAGCTACCGCAGCATGTAACAGTTGAATCGTTGTTGTCCTAATGCAGTAAAAGAGAGCAGGAGCGAGAGAGTGGGATTGTATCGGAATGAACAAGGGGGTTTGCTTGCCTGGCACTTCTGAAGATATTATAGTTCTTCATCGGTGTCATCGATCACGTCATCGGAGCATCGGCTACTGAGAGGGGACGGTTACCGGCAAACACAGAAGGACACAATCAATGCAATGCGACAATATGATGCATGGTCATGACATGTCAAGAATGTTATGATTTACACTAATGCATGTAGCAACAGTTTAAATGAGGTCCATATGAACTAAGGGTTCATATGCAAACTCCATATTTAGCATTTATAATGTCATTATCATGTTTTCACCTATGCAGCAGGTATAACTTAGTTTTACATGCATGAAAATGATACAGATGGATAGATTGCATTTTTCTGATCATTTTTCATATATAAATTATTTCATTCTGAGCTACGATTGATTTTATATGATTTTTAGAAGTTTATACTATTTTCTGGAATTTTCTGAATTATTTTAAATCCAGAAAACCAATACTGCGTCAACGTCAGCAGGTCAACGGGCCACGGTCCAGGTCAAACCTGACGCGTGGGTCCCGTATGTCAGTGTAATAGGGCAAGAACAGAGGCTGACCAGTGGGTCCGGGTCAACGTACACGTCAGCATAGTCAAAGCTGACGCGTGGGTCCATCATGTTTAGATTAATCTTAATCTATTTTTATTAGCTGGTTAATTAGACAGTGGGGCCCGGCTGTCATTGACTCAGGTGGTAGTTAGTGGGGTGATTAGCTCATAACAGCCGGGTTGGGTCGGCGGTTAGTCGCCGGCGACGTCCAGAGACGGCGGCGTTGCTCGGGTTTTGCCCTCCGGCGACCAAATCGGCGGCAGAGGGGCTCTACGTGCAGCTGCGACTCGTCCGCGTCCAACGGTACCATTAGCTCGAGCCGGGGTGAACCAGAACGACGGCGGGGAGCACATCCGCGGCGGCGCCCGCACGGGGTTGGCCGAGGCAGCGTTGTGGTGTGCAGGAAGAAGAGTTGGTGGGAGTTATCGGCTCCTAGGAGCGTGATGAGCATGACGACGGCCTCGGACGCGAGCTACAACAGCTTTGGCCGCAACGGCACCATGGCCAGCGGCGAGGAGCGCTCGGCATGGTGGGACGGGAACGAAGGGGGCGAGCAAGGGGAAAGAATCAGGAGCTCACAGGGATGCGACAGGGCAGGTCAGCGGCCTCGGGGACGCTCTGGACGAGGCGAATCGACGCCGGCAATCTCCGGCCAGAGGCGGCGGGGACGAGCTCGATGGCGAAGCTTCCGGGCGTCGGGGCTTGCTTCCTTCGTCGAGGGGACGTAGGAGACGATGGCGGTGCTGCTGGACAGCACGGGAAGGCGAGGGGAGCACGGTGGTCATGGCTACGACGAGCGGCGGCGGCGAACGCGCTCGGTGGTGCTGCGGGAGAGAGCAGAGGAGGGGGAGGGGGTCCAGGGAGAGAGCGAGGGGGTCGAGAGGGAGTGCGTGGCGTCTCCGGGGACGTCCAGGGGGAAGCGGCAAGCAGGAGGTGGCCGGGGCGCGTGCCGGCGTGCGGCGAACACACGCCTCGCGTCCTTCTTGCGCGGGGTGGGAGACGACTCGCAGATGGGCCTGGTGGGCTGCTACAGTGCCAGGCCGGCCAGGTAAGCGCCAGGTATTCTCTCTCTTTTTTATGTTAATGTTTTTCTATTTTTCTGTAACTTCGGGGCTTTATTAAAAATACCAAAACGTTTTCAAAAATCCTGAAAATTAATTGTGGGCTCTGTTTGGATTATTCCTAACAGCCCTCACTTAAGTTCAGAATTAATTGAGCACTTAAAATAATATACAGCATTTAAATGCCCAATTGCAAATAGCATATGATTTAAATCAGAGCCCAAATATGTCATGGAAAAATGTGCATCACCTCTGGTTACTGTTTCCAGCATTTTCCAAGAATGATGAATATTTTTGAAAGCTATTTGGATTTACTGGAAATATTTTGGTTGAACCCAGTGAATTCCTTTAATGCTAGGGTTTAGGCAATCCCCATTTCAAGTTTCTTTCAAAGTTTAAACATGATGCACACATGAAGTTAGCCTAGTGCAATGTCAGAAGCTAGGGATGTGACAACTCACCCCCACTAAACAAGAATCTCGTCCCGAAATTCAATACGTGAGGTAAGAAGACAGAGGGGACACAAGCTAACACAATCTTCACGATTCAAGTTGCACTTCATAAGAACGTTGATTCGATCACCATCTTTGTCTCGATGTCTTGCTCTGAGAACTCCAACCGACAAGACAACAAGAGGAAAGGGAAAACTCTAGAAGGATCGATCTTCATAAAGATCGAGCAACTCACGATCAACTCACGGAATGGGACATAGAAACATCTCTGGAGCTGAGAGGCAAAACATGCATCAGGGTGATGGGAAGAGACAGATGGCGAAAGTTCAAGTTGGTAGGCAACAATTCCACGCTTGGGTAAGATGGGACAAGAGTTCAAAGTAGCGAGGAAATAATTGCTACGATTCCATAACGGGGCACCTTAGGGGAGGTGGCTCGTAGAAATATTCCCTTAAGTGGCAAAAAGAATTTCTTTCGATACGAAGATCATTGAAACTCTTTGTACCAGCCTAAGGCAATCACAATCGATCGTTTTGCGGAGTCCAAAGGAATGGCATATCCGGATTAAAATGGATGATGTGGACTACCTTGTTGAAGACAACGCAAGGGATGATTTTGCTTGCGCGTGCTCTCAAGAACTTGAGCATTTCCATATACATCAAGGTTTTACCATTATCCGTGCCGAGGATCCTGGCAACACAACATACTACCATGATGAACGGTGATGGAGGATGCAGGTGCAAAGGAGGACAACACTTTCTTAGATTTCACCTTAGCGAAGCCAAGGGAGCAAAATCTGGATGATCGACCGAGAGACATTTAGCACTCCGCTTCTAATGTTCCCCTTGATGTTCTAGCGTAACCCATTAGATGTGGTTTGGTATCTTGAACATCAAGTAGTAGGTCGGACTTCGGGAGCGCGAGAATCCATAAGGAATAGCTACGGAAGTAGAATCCTACGAAATCCTTATGGGAAGGTGGCCAACTTTATCAATCATGATACTACAATAATAGGTCTTCTGGCTGGTTGTGTTGGCCACGACATCCACTTACCGAGTTACAGAGACCAATATTATAGTTCTTGGGAGGCGTTCCAACCATCATATCTGCCTGAGATTCAGATCTGGCTGGTAACAGGATATTTCAGACTGCATGTCTGGAAAAAGGAGGTTTGCAACACAAATCAACGAGAAGACGTTGCAAGATTCTCGGGAGATGGACTATGGTAGTAAGCTCCAAAACATGAGCTGGTTCTGCTACAAACATGTGAACACGTTGTCCCAGACAAGCATGCCCACATGGTAGTCTTACAATGAAACACTACCGAGTTCTGGTTGGGAACCATCATCGCGGATAACGAAGTTCTCAATTAAGCCCGGGTTAGCTCTTAAAAGGAACTCCTTCTCCTGGAACAAATCAGTCAGTGGCTTGGTGTGCTAGGGATACATATAGAATGAAGGTTGCAAGTCTCCAAACCATGGTATACTTCGCACATATGCATGACTGACTTGGGATGATTCCAGAGGAAGCAAAACAAACTTTCTCGAATTCACGGCGGCAACTTGCATCTAATGCACATGAATTAGAGTAAGTCACTTCTTTCATCCAACATATGCTTCATGAACGGAACACGAAGATAATGCTTATAAAGTTTCCAATACTAGCTGGATGTTCAACACGAGTCATGGAGAAGGTAGCAGTGTTGCTGATGGGCTCAACAACAATTCATCCAGGTTTCCATGGAGATGGAATTCATAATTATGTGAACAAGTGATAGCATTGGTCAGACCCAAAAGATATAATAGTGTATGCTCGAGGGATCAACCACGAGTAAGACAACATTATGAACATCGTTGGTTCTGATTTGATTTGATGATAGCCCATACTCAAATCAAAGTCTTGATACGACAATAGGTCCAACAACTGATCACAGGGACCAATCGATGAAGATATCATCTATCTTCAACACACGCAAATATATCCCTTGAAGTGAACTAAGCTGGCAAGCTTTTATCTTCCAACTCTCCAAGTTGTTGTTTAGCTTGACCAACTAGCTCAGGGGTATCCAACACGGATTCTTGGAGAAGGGGTGGTTTACAGGAAACCAACTTGATCACGAATTCAACATAGCGGTCAGGTGACAACCTGGTGATACTTCCGAGAAGATATTCGGAAAATCACGTACCACCGATATGTTGCTAAGCTCGAGAACAATCTTGCTTTTCAGGGCAAGACGATATGACCGAATAAGCAAGGACTAACACTATCCTAACTCATTGATCGAAAAGTGCACCGGAAATAAGGACTGGGTAGCACGATCAACCTTAGGATGTGATTCAGTAACCAACACGCTAAGGATGAAATTATTGTCCTTTAACTACCAAGCAACGGAGTTGCTAGGAGTATTGATTACACGCATCACGATTCACTTGTCGGTGTTCCGGTTACAGAACACGGGACCGAGAAATGAATGATGATGGCGAGGAGTATCACTGCGTCAAGAATTCATAAAAGGTGGTGCAATTCCTATGATATTCTCGACATAAAGGGGGGGTAATACTCGAAGGTAGAACAGAACAAAAGCTGGTTAGGCATTTGATCTGCGGAATACAACTACTTTGAAACAATCCCAGAGATGGACGATGTACTGAGTTTGTTTCTCCTAGTCATTCCGGATTAGAATGGCTTGACAGACCACAAGAATAATAGGCATTGATAACTCAAATGCACAATTGCTCCTGACTATCAATTGATAGACGAGGGCCAGAAAATAACTAAAGAGGGACAACCCAAAGGAACATATGTTTTTCTGAGTTGTGGATGCATGGATTAAAATGTCGAACAAATTCAACATATTTCTTCCGGATAACCCATGCAGAGGAGGAAGGACTGGCAGAGTCACAATATGAATGGAGTACTCCTCAAGAGCACTCTAGTTGTGATCTTCCGGTTCCGCGAGGAACTTCTTCCATAAGCAGTTCATGATATTTGGAAGAAGGATATACCATGAACCTCGAGGACTATCGCAAAGGTTACTAATATCCTAAAGGAACGAGCAAACACTATCAACAGGAGGTAAGTGGAGCGAATCTCGAGTTCAGAAACCCGGGAATAGAATGCCTACTAACTAAGTGGCATCACAGGATGCTTTCGAGAATAATGGCCAGAATCATCACACTGGGGATGCAAGCATTGCTAGATTACTAAGTGGTCCTCTAAGACACCTAGGGTCATAATAATAACTCCAACATATATGTCAAGGCAACAGAGTACCTCAACTCAACGATTAGTGTGGTTAATCTGGCCCAAAGGAACATCGAGAACGGAAAGAAGGGATTTGCAGATGCGTCAGATTATTTAGAAGCCTGGGATGACTCAGACAGCATAATGACTATAAATGGTCAAAGGATTTGAGACATCCTGCAAAAATGGTGGCATAACCACTTAGAAGCACAATATCAAGGTTCCGAGACCAACTATGAACACACGGAAGTAGTAGAAACTGAACTGGGGCTTGAATCGGTCTCCTATAAGTCTATAGAGTAGTAACACATGATCCTGATAGAAGATGAGAAACCTAGTTCTTAATCCCCGCAGAAAAGAAGAGGGTGACTCAGATCAGAAGGGCATCAGGTAAAGGAGTAAAAAGAGCCTTACGTTCCCTTCCACAATCAATTCCCTTATATAACTAAAGCATTCCTAGACTTAACTTCGACCAGTTTGGCTTGGTAATCCTACAGGCAGTCAGGCTCTGATAGCAACGCTGTCAGGACCCCGATTCTAGGTCACACCGATCTAGCCTGTAACACCTCATATCACTTTGCGGCCTCACGCACGGTATTCCCACGGGTGTCGCCTTACCATGGCCCGGGACCGTTTGCGCCTTTTGGCTCACGTATATGATAGTGTCGCTAGCATCCATATGACAGAGAACCCGGGCCGACATGGCTAGTCGTGAACCCAAAGTGGCACTAGCTTACGGGGACAGGCATACATGAATCAACATCGAGCATGTCGGTCAGCAGCGTGCGAATCTGGGCTGTAGCACTAGGCTAACAGGACTCCGGGAACCCGGGCTGTAGCAGGTTAGGCAGGACTCCGGATGTCACCGCGTGACATTTCCCCGAAGTGACAGACACAGGAACGAAGTGAAACACATGCTGGCTAGTCAAGTGTTCCGGAGCAGTAGTGCTGGGCTAGCAGGACTCCGGGGAACCGGGCTGGAGCGGACTACTATGGCTCATGGAAGCACAAGACTACATTTCCCCATAAGAGAGGCTACCAAGGATAAACAACTAGGTTGTCGGATCCCACACATACCAAGCATTTCAATCATACACGCAATATGCTCGATATGTGTAAATACAACATGGCATCACAACATAAAAGCTAAACGTCGAAGTCCACACGGAACTACTAGCGAGACTGACGTCTCTCTGCAAAACATAAAATAAGCAAACGTGAGTACAAATGTACCCAGCAAGACTTACATCAGAACTATCTACCTATGCATCGGTATCAACAAAGGGGGTGCTGGAGTTTAACTGCAGCAAGCCAGCTTTGACTCGGTGGCTATCCTAACTACGACTGCAAGTAACTCTTTTGAGGTGGCGCACACGAGTCCACATTTTCGCCATATCAATACACCACTATGGATTCGCTCCCGTCTCCCTACGAGGACGCCATCCATAGCACTCACGCTTATCTTGCGCATTTTAGAGTATCCACTTTCACTTGTCTATGAACTGTTATAGGCAACCCAGAAGTCCTTTACCGCAGACACGGCTGTTCGAATAGATGATGTTAACCCTGCAGGGGTGTACTTCGACACACACGCTCTCACCACTTACCGCCGTTTAGACGACATGTACTCGACAACCTTCAAACGGAAGCCCAGCGAGGGTGTCGGCCACAGCCTACCTAAACACTCAAGTCTCTAGTCCAGGTTTATCGCCTATTCAGGTTCCATCCACAGGGAGTCCGGCCGAGGTTTCCACATACGGCCCCGAACGATGTGTGCAGGGTTCCCGAGACACCAAACGGGCGCCCGGTACACCGTGCCACGTGCCTACCGCATCACAGCTCACCCCTCCGGTCAGCACTGCCCACGGCCTTCAGCATACTACAAACACCAGAAACTACTTGCAACTCCTGGACAGA
The DNA here is from genome assembly GCF_002575655.3 of Aegilops tauschii subsp. strangulata. Taxonomy (NCBI): domain Eukaryota; kingdom Viridiplantae; phylum Streptophyta; class Magnoliopsida; order Poales; family Poaceae; genus Aegilops; species Aegilops tauschii. Next base: position 10,948,794 of record NC_053039.3, read on the forward strand.
GGACAAGGGTGATTAAGAAGCCGAGAGGGTCCATTGGTTTCGGGCCCAATGCGTGGTAGTAACTGTATCATGGATCACAAACACATAACTCAGTTCCTTAGGACGGCTTCAATGAGACAACCCACCATGTACTCCTATATGGCCTCTCACCGCTACCTTTACCAAATCGTGTTCACACACTTAGCTCACACACAGTAGGACATGTTCACCACCATTCCAATTCATCCCCGATGAATCAGACCCGACTCTACTCTAAGCAGTAGCAGGCATGACAAACAAGCATGAATGAGTAGGCACATCAGGTCTCAAACAACTCCTACTCATGCTAGTGGGTTTCATCTATTTACTGTGGCAATGACAGGTCATGCAGAGGATAAGGGGTTCAGCTACCGCAGCATGTAACAGTTGAATCGTTGTTGTCCTAATGTAGTAAAAGAGAGCAGGAGCTAGAGAGTGGGATTGTATCGGAATGAACAAGGGGGTTTGCTTGCCTGGCACTTCTGAAGATATTATAGTTCTTCATCGGTGTCATCGATCACGTCATCGGAGCATCGGCTACTAAGAGGGGACGGTTACCGGCAAACTGAGAAGGACACAATCAATGCAATGCGACAATATGATGCATGGTCATGACATGTCAAGAATGTTAAGATTTACACTAATGCATCTAGCAACACTTTAAATGAGGTCCATATGAACTAAGGGTTCATATGCAAACTCCATATTTAGCATTTATAATGTCATTATCATGTTTTCACCTATACAGCAGGTATAACTTAGTTTGGCATGCATGAAAATGATACAGATGGATAGATTGCATTTTTCTGATCATTTTTCATATATAAATTATTTCATTCTGAGCTACGGTTGATTTTATATGATTTTTAGAAGTTTATACTATTTTCTGGAATTTTCTGAATTATTTTAAATCTAGAAAACCAATACTGCGTCAGCATGACATCATGCTGACGTCAGCAGGTCAACGGGCCACGGTCCAGGTCAAACCTGACGCGTGGGTCCCATATGTCAGTGTAATAGGGCAAGAACAGAGGCTGACCAGTGGGTCCGGGTCAACGTACACGTCAGTATAGTCAAAGCTGACGCGTGGGTCCATCGTGTTTAGATTAATCTTAATCTATTTTTGTTAGCTGGTTAATTAGACAGTGGGGCCCGGCTGTCATTGACTCAGGTGGTAGTTAGTGGGGTGATTAGCTCCTAACAGCCGGGTTGGGTCGGCGGTTAGTCACCGGCGACGTCCAGAGACGGCGGCGTTGCTCGGGTTTTTGCCCTCCGGCGACCAAATTGGCGGCGGAGCGGCTCTACGTGCAGCTGCGACTCGTCCGCGTCCAACGCTGCCATTAGCTCAAGCCGGGGTGAACCAGAACGACGGCGGGGAGCACATCTGCGGCGGCGCCCGCACGGGGTTGTCCGAGGCAGCGTTGTGGTGTGCGGGAAGAAGAGTTGGTGGGAGTTATCGGCTCCTGGGAGCGTGATGAGCATGACGACGGCCTCGGACGCGAGCTACAGCAGCTTTGGCCGCGATGGCACCATGGCCGGCGGCGAGGAGCGCTCGGCATGGTGGGACGGCAGCTCGAGGACAGGAACGAAGGGGGCGAGCAAGGGGAAAGAATCAGGAGCTCACAGGGATGCGACAGGGCAGGTCAGCGGCCTCGGGGACGCTCTGGACGAGGTGAATCGACGCCGGCGATCTCTGGCCAGAGGCGGCGGGGACGAGCTCGATGGCGACGCTTCCGGGCGTCGGGGCTTGCTTCCTTCGTCGAGGGGACGTAGGAGACGATGGCGGTGCTGCTGGACAGCACGGGAAGGCGAGGGGAGCACGGTGGTCATGGCTACGGCGAGCGGCCGCGGTGAACGCGCTCGGTGGTGCTGTGGGAGAGAGCAGAGGAGGGGGAGGGGGTCCAGGGAGAGAGCGAGGGGGTCAAGAGGGAGTGCGTGGCGTCTCCGGGGACGTCCAGGGGGAAGCGGCAAGCAGGAGGTGGCCGGGGCGCGTGCCGGCGTGCGGCGAACACACGCCTCGCGTCCTTCTGGCGCGGGGTGGGAGACGACTGGCAGATGGGCCTGGTGGGCTGCTACAGTGCCAGGCCGGCCAGGTAAGCGCCAGGTATTCTCTCTCTTTTTTTTATGTTAATGTTTTTCTATTTTTCTGTAACTTCGGGGGTTTATTAAAAATACCAAAACGTTTTCAAAAATCCTGAAAATTAATTGTGGGCTCTGTTTGGATTATTCCTAACAGCCCTCACTTAAGTTCAGAATTAATTGAGCACTTAAAATAATATACAGCATTTAAATGCCCAATTGCAAATAGCATATGATTTAAATCAGAGCCCAAATATGTCATGGAAAAATGTGCATCACCTCTGGTTACTGTTTCCAGCATTTTCCAAGAATGATGAACATTTTTGAAAGCCATTTGGATTTACGGGAAATATTTTGGTTGAACCTAGTGAATTCCTTTAATGCTAGGGTTTAGGCAATCCCCATTTCAAGTTTCTTTCAAAGTTTAAACACGATGCACACACGAAGTTAGCCTAGTGCAATGTCAGAAGCTAGGGATGTGACACTGCTACTTCTATCTTACAAGACAAGTTTACATATCAATGCCTGTTTGTGTCTACAGGCCTTAAACCGGCTTTGGGCCCTGGGCCTTCATGAAGGGACACCGTCTGTCTTCATACGCTTCATATACAGATGAACTAATTATGGGGTTAACCCGGCCACTCCTGGCCGGTTTACGCCAGTGGTAATATCCCCAACACCGATGATCCTCGAAACTGGAGATATACTGCAACTGAACAATGTCTGTTATGTTAGCATACATTTCAGTTGTCTCTTTGTCATACGTATCCGTGCTCATGATGGCACTGTTTGGTGTCTTCCTGCCTTCGTCTCGTGCAAGGGTGTTGTAGCGCACATCTCCAACAACGCAAGATTCATAATGTCTTACCCGAGTATTAGGACCCATTGCTAGTGAGTAAAGGGCATCATCAACTGCCTGCCCATCCTCCCGCATCTTCTTAACCTATGGTTAGAAAATAGACAAGCTCATCATCTTATGTACTCAATATATTAAAAAAACTGACAGTGCAATTCAAAAGCTTACATGGCTCTTGAACCATTTCGCAAATCCTGCCATAACCAGTTTGTCAATGTTTCTTGGATTTTGCGGCAGTAACTCCTTTTTGTAGATGTTGCACAACATAGTGATCGCATCAAACATCTAAATATATAAGAATGTGTTGCAAATTTACTAGATTACGATGTATAAGCTGCAGTACTTAGCACTTACTTGATATAAGGTAGTATCTCAGGACAGTTATTCAACACATACCAAACCATTTTGTCCAAATCTTTAGGTTTGTCCTCTTGTCGACTCTTCCCTGTAATTCGAACAGAATAATCGTAAACATTGAGCCCGGGATTGTCTTCATCCACGTCTTTGCTAAGCTGATCAGCTGTTTCAATGTATTTTGAGTAGAATGTCAACGCTTCTGTAGCAATGTAGGCCTCTGTAATGGAACCCTCGGGTCTAGCTCTGTTCCTAACATAGCCCTTGAAAGTGCCTAGCCGCCTTTCAATAGGGTACATCCAGCCATACTGTACTGGACCTCTAAGTAGTGCCTCATCAAGTAGATGAACAGCCAAATGCACCATCACATCAAAGAAGGCTGGAGCATATATCTTCTCAAGGTCGCATAGGATAGTTGGTATCTTGTCTCTAAGAAGGTCCAAAGCATCTATCTTGATATTTCTACTGCAGAGTTCCCTGAAGAATTGTCCCAACTCTGCAACTGCTCTGTATAAGTCAGAGCAGTCCAATCCTCTAAGGATAACAGGTAAAACCCTTTGAAGTAGGACATGGCAGTCATGAGTTTTCAACCCTTTACCTTGTTTCCATCTGCACTGACTCTCCTTTCAGGGTTGGAAGCAAATCCATGTGGGAATCTCACACGTGACAGGACCTCGCAGAATTCTTTTCTTTTTACCTTGTCCAAGACGTACACAGCTGGTGCCATATCCCGTGGTTTACCTTCATCTAGAACCACGACCTAAGGCACCTTACTCGTCGTCTGAAAAGTCTGCAACATGAAACGTTGCAGCCCGAAAACAGGTCAGCACATGGAATATGCTGGCAATGTAACACACAGAGAGTAATGAACAGAATAATGCTATACTACATGCATATTTGGCTGGTGGAAAGCTCTATGGTTACAGTTTTGCGAAAAGCCAATTTTTCCCTAATGCAATGTAATAAATTTTATTTAACTATCATGGTGGTTGTTAAACATTGAGAATGGGTGACACCATCTCAATCCCAATTAAGTTTCAACATTAATCCCACCAAAATTAATTAAAGTAACATGAGGAGATTCACATGATAATCCAAGTACTAGATACTCAAGTTGTCCATAACCGGGGACACGGCTAACCATGATTAGTTTATACACTCTGCAGAGGTTTGCGCACTTTTCCCCACAAGACTCGATCTCCTCCGTTGGGATTCTCGCACTACATGATGTTTGAGAAACGGATGACCGAGACATAGTCTTTCAGAAGCGTTTGCACCTTACGATCGGGTAGACAGTACCACCTACAACCCCTACATGTGCTAGTCTACCACTGTAAGAGTTCACACAACTTAATCAACTATGCTAGAGCCCATAATAGCTTGTGGCTGCACACGGAAGTTTCTAGCTTGAATAATCTCATGATCCCTTTGAGCCTGGGTGGCGGTCCATAAAAAAACAGGCAATCGCTGGAATACCCAGGTGCCTCAATCCACCCAGATGTGTGTTTAAGTAGCCACCTTAAATTGAACCATTAATTAACAATCTCACATCTGTCATGGATACACTCACCCAATCCACGTTTACTAGCATAGCATAGCAATATAAGCAAACGTAGAAGTAACTCCCAAGGGTTTGGTAATAAAGAGGGCAATAGGTTCTACCTCATCAGCTACTTCCCAACCCACAATTTAATCAGATCCTAATCAAGAAGTTGTTTGAGGATTGATCTAATGCAATAAAACTGGGTATGAAAAGAGGTATGATCAAAGTGTTACTTGCCTTGCTGATGATCCGTGAAACCTAGGGATTCGAAGTAGCAAGCGGCGCACTCCGGGTACTCTATCGCAAACAAACAAGCATACAATAATTACTCGTCTAATGCACAGATAAAACTCAAATAAGAGATCTAACCAGAAAGTTCAACTTAAGAAATACGGTTTGCAAAAGGAATCAAATCAAACGAAGCAACAAAAGTCAAACGGCGAAAGAAACAAGCTTCGTTTACTAATCTGGACCTAAGTCAAATTTTACAGTAGCAAAAACTTGTTTGAGTTGGTTAAACAGAAAGAGGGTTTTGAGAAGAAACTCTAGGCGCTTGAATCGCCTTATTCAGACAAACGAGTGAAAAGTTAAACCAAAACGAAGACACAGATCGGAAATCGCGATCAGAGATAATCGCGGAAAATCCGAGAAAAAGAAAAACTGACGAACAGTTTAACGAACGGACGTTCGTTAACTGTAACTAAACAATGAACGCGTTCGTTAAAACGAACGAACGAGCGAACGCTCGCTAAATAAGAAAACCGAAAAAACAAAACAAAACCGATCTAAAAAACCTAGGGTTTTCTAAAAAAAACCGAATCGGTTTTCTTTAGAAAACCGGGCGGCGGGCGGCTACCTCGGCTCGGGGCTCCGGCGGGGCGACGGGAGGCGGCGTGGGGCGGCGGGGCTACGGGCGTCGACGGCGGCGGCTTTCCTGGCGGCGGCGGCGACCTTGGGCGGCGGGGCGGCTCGGCGGTGGTGCGGCTCCGGCGGCGTGGCGGGTTCCGGCGGCGGGGCTGCGGGTTCGGTGGCGGGGTGAGGGGCGGCGGCGGCGGCTATTTAAGGAGGGGCGGCGCGGCTTGGGGAAGGGGGCGCCTCGGGAGGCGTGCTCCTCCCGGACTCGGGCGGCGGTGGTCTCCGATCCGGAGACGGCGCGGGAGGCAGTGGCACGGGCGGGCCGGCCTGGTTCGGCTGGGCTTCGGCCCAGTCGGGCGTGCGGGAGTTAAAAAAAAAACAATTCCGCCGAAACTGAGAAAAATTCTAGAAAATAAAATAAAATTCTAAAAATGCCAAATAAATTTGCGCCGTCTAAATAAAATATTTATAACAAGATGAACATTTTCTTGGCCCAAAAATGCAATTTTGAAAAACGTGCAATTTTCCTAAATTCAAATAAAATAGCAAAACTCCAAATAAAATAAGATTTGATTTTTTTATTAAATCCTCAATATTTCTTATTTTTGGGAAAGTCATTTTATTCCCTCTCTCTTATTTTTATAAATGAAATAATTGAAGATAAAATAAATAAAATCAAATGATCCTATTTTCAAAATTTGAGAAAACCCAAATATGAAAATAACGAAATCCCCAACTCTCTCCGTGGGTCCTTGAGTTGCGTAGAATTTCTACGATCAAACCAAAAATGTAATAAAATATGATATGCAATGATGATCTAATGTATAACATTCCAAATTGAAAATTTGGGATGTTACAGTAAACAATAATCTCTCTTCTGCCCTGCCACGCTTCCTTTTCCCGCTACCATTATCAGGATGGTTTCCTGGTGTAATATGCCTGACCTTCTCTAATTCCACTTGCAACTCATCAGCGGTGAGCCTATTTGGCGCATCACGGTTTTCATGCTTTGCATTGAACACATGTCTTCGGTATTTTCTAGGATGCGGCTTGTCCTTGGCAAAGAAACGGCGGTGTCCAATGTAACAGATCTTGCTAAGTATTGCGTATGACAGCGGATTCCTGTCACAACGAACACATGCATTGTAACAATGTGTCGTTCACCCTGACATAGTGCCCAAAGCCGGATAATCATGGATGCACCAAATTATAACAACACGCAGAAAGAAATCAGCTGGTGGGCTCCTATATAGGTCTCAAGTGAGAACACCCCTCCATAGCTGTTGAAGTTCATCCACAAGAGGCTCCATGAACAAATCAAAATCCTTTCCAGGACATTTTGGACCTGGGATGAGCAAGGCCATCATGTAGTTTGATTATTTGGTGCAGACATTTGGAGGCATGTTGTAAGGGATAACAAGCACTAGCCACATGCTATATGTGGCGCTCTGGTGGCCAAATGGGTTAAATCCATCTGAAGCTAAGCCAAGTCTAATGTTTCTCGGGTCAGCAGCAAACTTTTCGTGCTTCTGATTGAAGCTTTTCCACTCACTACCATGTGATGGATGGCTCATTACATTCTGATCTCTGTACTCCTGGTTCCTAGAATGCCACAGTACATCCTCTCTTGTTTCAGCATCATGAAACAACCTCTGCAATCTTGGTGTAATTGGAAAATGTCTCAGAACATTATGAGGAATCCTCTTCACAACATCGCCATCTTTCCATCTTGATGATTTGCATTTTGGGCATTCACTTAAGTTGGCATAATCCTTCCAGAACAGAACACAATTATTCTTACAAACATGGATCATATCATATCCAATTCCAACTGCACGAAGGAAATTCTTCATTTTACTGTAGGTGTGTGGCAGCTCAGACGCATCTGGGAAAGCTTTGCGGAAAGCAGCCAACATCGCATCAAATGATTTGTTGGTCATCCGCTCAGATGTCTTCACCTGAAGAAAGGTGACCATAGCTGAGAATACTGACAGCTTATTTCCTGGGGTGACAGCCACTTTGCATTGTTCCAACATGCGGGCCCACCATTTTTCTTCTGCAGGTGAAAGTTAACGGAATGCACGAGCATTTCGCAGCATTGTTTCAATGTTGGTCAAACTCACTGGGTCCGCCACCACCTCCTCCTCATCCTCTTCCACCTGAGCATCAGGCATATCAAGATGGTGATCTGGTGCTTCCACGTAGTCAATAACATTGACGTTCACAGCTTCACCATGATGAACCCACCTAGTATATGTGACTGACATTCCATACAAGTGTAGATGATTTTGCACAGTTGACTGGGGTCTTGTAACTAAATTCATACAACTGGTACACGGGCAGAGCACATCTGATTTTGGACCACCGTACTCAGCTCTGATAAAGTTCATGAAGTTTTCAACCCCCTCCACATATGCAGCGGAGAATCTTCGAGCAGAAGTTATCCAAGTCCTATCCATCTGTTAGACATACAAATTAGTTCTTCTACTAGATATTACAGGAAAAACATATATGCCTTTTTATGAAGTCCAGAAGAAAATACCTAGGTCGATGTCTAAAGCTATGGCAAGATATTTGGATGAGCAGATCTAAGTAACGAAATATATGTAAAGCTAATTCAGCAAACATATTTGAGTGCTAAATCATGGCAGGCTGTTTCAGTAGTCAATGAGGCCGAGCACACAGCCATCGAACTATCGAAGGCCATCGCAGCAACAAAGATCGAGAATAAAACGGTGTAGAGCTATTTCACCTAACAGATTGGCTACTAGACCATGGCAATCCATCTGCTTAGTCTAGAATGCGCATACCATGGGAGAAGCTGACCGCCGTGCATCTCCACACGAACGTTGCCAGCGGTGGCGGCACTGACCGCCGTGCGCCTCCACAAGAACGTCGCCAGCGGTGGCGGCGCAACTAGAGGACGGCAGTCTCCGAGAGTGTACTGTGGGAGCGAGAGGATCGCCGTGCGGCCCCTCGACGAACCACGGTGCCGACGTATCGGCGTGGCGGGGAGGGCGGCTTTGGCGGAGCGAATGGAGTGGAGGGGGACGGGGGGGAGCGGGGTCTGGGGAATATTATTGGCTAGTTAGCCGAAGGGCGGTTGAATCTAGGATTTGGGGGGAATTTTTGGGTGGGGGGAGGATTTTCGTGCGGTGGGCGGGGGGAGTTTGGCGCATGGTCGGTTTCTCCAAGTGCAGTCCCACGTGTCAGTGAAGAGGCAAGCCGAAGCGCGTTCCGTTTGCATGAGCCGTGTGCAGGACCGAACGTGTGTGGGGTGCAACGCGACCACGACAGGGGTGCTGTGAGAGTACCGCCTTTTTTCCTTTTAAACAAGGTGCTTCGCCCCCTAAAAAAAATTTGTTGCTTCGCGCGATCCATCGATACTACTACTAGTAATCCGGTAATCCCGACTAAAACGGCGCGGCCGGGTCTTTTCCCGCGCGATATGCTGGGAGGTTGGCTTAGTTGGGTTTTTATGATGAGTAATGCTACACCTACGTAGGCCTAGTTACGTAATTAGCATAATGTGAAACATGTGAGCTGTTGATTGTAGATTGGGGGAGGGAGGGGCCCACCACCATGAAAATCAGGGGAGGAGAGAGAGAGGCAATTTATGTTAACCCTTTCGTAGGTTCCCGTAGATGTGAAATGCGTGAATGTGCATTTGCAGATAAGGCCTTCCCTCGTTCATCCTTTTCTCCCACAAGATCTTGATCTTCCATGCAACGCATGGGCATCTTGCTAGTACTCCTACAATATACTATATTATTGTGAAAGTTCATATACACCGGCCGAGATTAATGCAAACACGGCAAATTTTCATTACATTTTGAACTTTTATTGGACAGAAAAATAAAAGAAACCCGACCCTAAACCTATTCTACGGCGGCGACCGACGTCCTCCATCTGCGATCTCCATGTATGGGGGCGGGGTTCAAGACCCGTGAACTGAAGGTGCGGTCTCCAGCGAGGAAAAGTAGAACACGAGACGGACCGGCTAGTTGGCACACCATGCCCTGCCGCCTCCCATGCCCTACTCATCCTCGGAGGAGTCCCCGACCTCGGCGGTGCCAGACATTGGACGGCGGCAAGTAGGACGCGTGGCTGACGGTGCTCCCATCGTCGGCCGCCAGCGTGGCCACCGCTTGTGCGGTGACTTGAGCGAGGCGGCGACCTCGAGCTCCATCCCCGAAGACAAGCTCTCCCGTATAGGGTTCGCGCTTGCGGTCATGGCGGATGTGGTGCCAGGTAGGAGGACGATGCGCTATGGTGTGGAGGTTAGCTGGGCGTTGCCGCTTTAAGTAGCGCATTCTGGTGAGGCCAAGCGTCCTGGTGCGTCATTAAGTCGCCGGAGTTGGTTCCTCGGGCACCGAGCCTCTTAACGACGGCATACGGACGGACGGCATGAATGCGGGCAGCTGGCGCCGGCTGGGAACACACCGCGTGACGGCGCGAGGGACGAGGGTTTTTGGTGTGCCAGGGTAGTCAGCTGCGGTTGTGGCAACGTTGGAGATGTCCTTTGCTCACATGCGATCGACGCATGTCATTGAAAAAGCAAGACGACCCAGCATGGTCTCAGGTCCTGAGGATGCAGTTGGCCACGCTACACCACTCCGCGGACATGTCCCGGCGCCCCGTGCATCCTCGACGAGCCGGGTGTTGGTGTGTGTTTGAATTGTGGCCAAAGTGCACCTTACCAAAATTTTGGTCATGACCCGAAGATTGTTCTTTGTTTGGATGGTTGCCATTTTTTGGCATGCGAATGAACTCTAGCCAACTATAGTTCATTTTTCTTGCCGATGTCGGCCAAATCATGGGCAACGAAAACCTGAACCAACATTTTGGCTACCCAATGCTTTGATGGGGCAACCTTGGGCACAAACCAAACATACTGTTGGTCGTGCCACAGCGCTAACGGCACCCTCGGCACACTGAAACCGACCGTGTCTAGCGACGATGAGCGTCTCGCTCACCGCGGTCGCTCCTCCATTGGACTAGTTTGCACTACATCGTCCCGACAGGTGTGCCCCACATGTTGGTTTCCCTGTTTTCCCGGCCATATTCGAGCGTCAGTGCTCCGCGTTGCGCATTAGGCCTTTCACTATGTAGGCCAAGCGAGACAACTTATTGTTTATTTGAGACGTTCAAGTATAATCATGTGGCATTTGCTTATTTCTCATTCCTCTCCAACCCTCTTCTCCATCGATCATGTCGCCCTCCGGTCGAGTCCATCCTCCCGCATGCCTCATTTGAATATTCCGCCGAGTATCATTCGCATGTGGGGCAAGACCATGCTTGTATTTCCAATGTTTATTTGTAATATGTCCGACATGCATACAAACAAACGGTTCATTTGAAGTTTCACTTTGCCTCCACTACGTGTCGCTTCGCGTCTTAGTTTTGACATCCCATTTGGTTCATGCCCCGACACATGTTGACGAGATCGATTGATGTTCAGAGATCAATTGCGTGTCGTGCAAGGAGATAAAGGTTTGGTCTGTTTCTATGATAGAAATGACCCAGGGAGGGGCGTCTGTGGGGATGAGAGGGAGTATATTATACGTTCAGAAGCGAAACGAACATATTGTACCCACCCTAGTCCTCTTTCAATCGATCTCCGGAACCTGAGATGAAATCGAGAGAGAACGAGTGGTGGCATGTGTGATACCTAAGGCGGATTCAAAATTTTGAACCGGTGATCATAGCATCCGCAAATCATATATAAAGGGTATTCAATGTTTGTTTCATTTTTGAACATACAATATACTCCCTCCTATCCTTTCTAGTTTACATATAAGTTTTATGTGTAGTCAAAGTATCTCTACTTTGATAAAAAAGTATCAACATTCAACAACGCCCAATCAATATTGTTAGATTCGTACGTACTCCTAGATTTTACTCGAGATGGTTTCCAAGTTGTTTTCAGCCACGTGAATGTGCTTGTTCTCGCGCATGCTCTTCCTACTAGGATTTCGCCACGTATAGCCAGTCCAATAGTAACTTTTTTAAGCTCCCTGTCCAATAGTACTAGTGGAGTACTGACAACATCTATACTAGAGTATGCAGTGCTCATAGTTGTACTCCCTCCTTCCATTTATATAGGGCCTATGTGGAGGAGAGAGATGTGAAAAAGTAAGGGAAGTGAGCTCTCATGCAAGAGCCTACCTATATACGCATTCCAAGTTAAATACGTACAATAAATATGAAGAAAGAGATGGAGAGGAGATGGAAAAAAGTACTAATACAATAGCCAACCTTATAATTTTTTTTGCGGGAAATAGCCAACCTTATAGCCCACACTACTGTATGAGTGCATATAATAGATGATGACTATAGATGACATGGCAGTTCCTTATAGCCATCGACTGGCTATATTATTAACCATGCTCTAATGCGTTTTTCAAAACCGCATTTGACTATTGACAAGATTAATAGTACATGAGATGTATAATGTGAAAATTATATCATTGGAAGCTCCTTTCACATACGTATCCCTACCTTACCCTCCCTTCCGGTCACATACTGGTGGACCCCATGCTTGCTAGGCCCCGCATGTCAGTTACTCAATGGGTTCGGCCACGTCAGGGGATCCTCATCTGTAGTATACTCCCTCTGTTTTTTATTTACTCCGCATAAAATGACGCGGGTGGAGGAGGGGGAGGGACGTCGGTTTGCTCTCAACTGCGGTCCCACAAGCGAGCGAAAATGCAAGACGAAGCGCGTTCCATTCGGTGAGCGACGTGGAGGGTCTAGCGTGCCAGGCTGCAACGTGAATGCGACAAGAGCGATGTACAGTCAAAACCGATTGACCGATCGTCATCGGAACCACTATTCACACCAGAACCTTCGCTGCTTGGCCTACGCCAGCCACTGCCCTAAAACCACACCTAATCTCCAGCCCCTTCCCCCACCTTTCGATCCCCTAGCCCGCATCAAGCGTCCCCTAGTTCGCCGGAAAGCCATGGTGCGCCGCAAGATCACGTACTACAAGATGCTGACGCCGGAGCGTCGCGCAGAAATCGCGGCGGTGGTCGGCGCCAGAGACCTCCGTTCCCAAGGTCGCTTTGCGGCGGGCCAATTCCCGAGTTCTCTGGAGCCAAGCTACGAGGAGGAGGAAGCCGATCCAATGTTCATGGCGGAGGTCGCGGCGCAGAAGGCCCCCAATGGGTATGAGACGAGACCCCGGGGCCGTAGATTTCAAAGATCGCAAATATAATAAAGAAGAGACCCCGGGGCCGTAGATTTCACTAGTGGCTTCTCTCGAGAAAAATAGCAAACGGTGGGTAAAAAAATTACTGTTGGGCAATTGATAGAACTTCAAATAATCATGACGATATCCAGGCAATGATCATTATATAGGAATCACGTCCAAGATTAGTAGACCGTCTCCTGCCTGCATCTACTACTATTACTCCACACATCTACTAGTGTATTAAGTTCATGGAGAAACGGTGCAATGCAATAAGAACGATGACGTGATGTAGACAAGATCTATTTATGTATAAATAGACCCATGTTGTTATGCTTAATGGCAACGATACATACGTGTCGGTTCCCCTTCTGTCACTGGGTTCAAGCAACATAAGATCGAACCCATCACAAAGCACCTCTTCCCATTGCAAGATAAATGGATCATGTTGGCCAGACAAAACCCAAATACCAGAGAAGAAATACGAGGCTATAAGCAATCATGCATATAGGAGATCAAAGAAGACTCAAAAAACTTTCATGAATAAAAAGACAGATCTGATCATAAACTCAGAGTTCATCCAATCCCAACAAACACACTGCAAAAATAGCTACATCATATGGATCTCCAAGAGATCATTATATTGAGAATCAAAAGAGAGAGAGGAAGCCATCTAGCTACTAACTACGGACCCGTAGGTCTACAAAGAACTACTCACGCATCATCGGAGAGGCACCAATGGGCATGATGAACCCCTCTGTGATGGTGTCTAGATTGGATCTGGTGGTTCTGGACTCTGCGGCTGCTGGAATTGATTTTCGTCGACTCCCCTAGGGTTTCTGGAATATTGGGGGTATTTATAGAGCAAAGAGTCGGTTCGGGAGGCACTCCAGGTGGGCACAACACACCAGGGCGCGCATGGGCCTCCAGGCATGCCCTGGTAGGTTGTGCTCCCCTCGGAGCACCCCCCAGGCGCCTCTCCACCCGTTGGATGTCTTCTGGTCCAAAAAATTCACAAAAAGGTTCGCTGCGTTTGGACTCCGTTTGGTATTGATAACCTGCGATGTAAAACACATGCAGAAAACATCAACTGGCACTTGGCACTATGTCAATAGGTTAGTACCCAAAATGATATAAAATGACTATAAAATGATTATAAAACATCCAAGAATGATAATATAACAGCATGGAACAATCAAAAATTATAGATACATTGGAGACGTATCAACATCCCCAAGCTTAATTCCTGCTCGTCCTCGAGTAGGTAAATGATAAAAACAGAATTTTTGATGTGGAATGCTGCCTAACATGTCTTCTCATATTCTTTTATTTATAGCATGGACATTTGGACTTTTATATGGTTTAAACCAATAGTCTAGTTTTGACATGAGACTTAAATACTCAAGCATATCAACAAGCAACCATGTCTTTCAAAATATCAATGCTAAAATAAGTTACCCCTAGCCGAGCATGCTCAATCATTGATCCATTCATGAAGCATACTCTATCAGAGTTATTGGCCATGGGTAGCCTCATCTGCCCCCATGGCATTTCAAGACATCAGGGCCGATTACGCCCCTCAGAGTCTCAAAGCTTGGTCGCCGCCTTCTCGTGGCCGGCTGGTCCAATTGGCTGACTGCCAGAAGGCGGAGGATCCCAGGAGACGGCCATGAAGCAGGCCACCTTCTAGCAGGCGGCCCCAAGCGCCCTCAAAGTCTGCACCCCCATAGAGACGACGAGACGGGGCATGGCTACAGTGAAGCCTGCCACCCCCAAATCCAGGGCGAGTCATGGTTACACTGCGCCATACAAGCCGGAGATCTCCCGCACGACGCGACACTGTAGCCCCTCCGCCCGTGACATCACCCAAGCCAGAGGGACCATGCTCCCACGGCGGCCTGTCGGTACAGCCCGCAGGCAGCGGGCCCTACTTGCCAGTGAGAAGCTAGAAGGCGGCTAGCCTGACCGGTCGGCCTGGGGGAGAGGCCGGCACCCAGCAGGCGACCCTCCCCCTTCCTGGGAGTTTGTGCGCCATTAACCAGGAGAGATGGGGAATGGCTATAGTGAACGCCTACCAGGCGGCGGAACTGTAGCCACGACTTCACCAACAAAGCAAGAATCATTAGAAGCACGACTAAAGTGATGAGCAGCCGACAGGACCCGCCAGCGCTGGGCGCGGCCTATCGGCCAAGTACAAGACAGCCAGCGGGGCCCACCAGTCAGGGGGCCCCAGCAGCCAGCGGAGAAGCTGGCCACAAGAGACACTGACGACCTGGGCCTACACCCGGCCATTTTACCATTGTATCCCTGGGGGGTAGGCCTATATAAACCCCCCAGGGCACCCATGCAAAGGGTTCAGATTCTTAACACACACACACACACACCCGTAGAGAGAGGAGAGAGCTAGCCCTGCCCTTCTTCCTCCTGTAGCAAACAGCTCAAGGAGCAACTTGTAGCTACTTGTTGACATAGTGATCATGCGGAGACCCCGCAGAGCAGGACTAGGGGTGTTATCTCCTAGGAGAGCCCCGAACCTGGGTAAAGTTCGCCGGCGTACGTGTCTATGCCTCATCCCGCTTCCTGGCACCGGCGACGTCTTACTATCCCCCACCATGAAAAGCCACCCGTTGGCATATGTCGCACCAAAACCCCGACATTTGGCGGCCACCATAGGGCTAGGTGCACCGTCGTCCGGAGATCTGTTCTGGACGGGAATCCTCTTCCTTCCCGCCGAGTGCAGCCAGCCTGGCACGCCAGACGGCGTTTGCACCGACGCGCTGCATGGCATGGAGGTCGCCTGCGCGGCGAGCTGCCTCGCTGACCTTGTTGGTGAGATCCGCCTCTCCGACGAGCCTACATCCGACGCAGGCACAGATGGCCCCGAGAGCCACATCGTCAGCCTCCTCGACCGGCTCCACATCGCCAACGAGCCGGCCGTCGACTTGGAGTCGGTTGGCTCCACCGACCCGATGCTTGTCGACTCCGACACGGCATCCCTCGACGCGTTCCCCACCAACATGGTGGTCGTCGACGATCCTCTCCCTCGCGCCGACAGCAGCGGCAGCACCGTCACGGAGGTGCTCATCATCAGCCACAATGGAGCTTCCGGTGACGGTGCCTGAGATCCGCTCGAGGTGGTGCTACGAGACCTGTCTGCACCCATTGCAGAAGACGCCAACACCGAGACGCTAGAGGCGCGCCGCGTTCAGCTTTTCGAGAGCGCGAAGAAGTTGGCGTGCATTAGACGCCTTTCAGAGGCTTACCAGCGCAAGATGTACCGCGTTGTGGGCGGCGCGCCGGCTCCTGGTGGGACCAGCCGCATCGGCACGGTCCGGCAACATGGTGCGGCAATTGCCAGCATGTTCGGGGCAGAACGCCCTGTCTACGCCACGCCTGCAGAAAACATACGAGCTGCCCAGGCGGCAGCAGATGAGCTGGACAAGCTCGAGGGTGACGAGCATCGCCACATGACGGAACGCGTCCAGCAACTCATCGACGCGGCTGCTGAGCAGCAAGAAACCGCTGCCCACCGCCAGGCGGAGCCCGGCGTGCACGTCGCGGACCTGCCTCCTCGCTGAGATCAAGGCGCGACATCCCGGACATGGACTGGTGGCGTCCGCGACAGAAGAGACAAGGAGTCGGCTGCCAGCCGCAGTCGGACACGCATCACCATCGAGCACGACCAAGACGGCCGCCCAAGAGTAGTGGAACGACTGTCCGCCTCCCCCTCCTCCCCGCAGAGAGAGGCGCACCTCCCCGCCGCCTGTTGACCACCCGACACTCGGCGACCGCCGTGGCCGTCGAGAAGGAGTCGGAGAGAATGATGCCCGCCACCGAATCGACCGCCTCAACCGATCCCTAGCGCTAGAAGAAGAAGACGCGCTGGGCCCGCCTTGTTTCGGCCCCCGCATCCGCAATGAGCCTTTCCCCAATGGGTTCACGCTCCCAAGAGATACGCCCAAGTACACCGGCTCCGTGAAGCCGGAGGACTGGCTGGTCGACTACTCCACGGCCGTTAACATAGCGAACGACAACAAGCGCGTTCCCGTGAAGTATGTTCGACTCATGCTCCAGGGCACCGCAGCCGAGAAGTTGCTCCTTGACCAGGTTGTGGCAATGGCCGGCAAACAGCCGGACATGTCCCCTGACTCCAAGGAGTCGAAAGCTGAAGGTTCCTTCAAGCCAGCCAAGGAGACAAAGAAGATACCGCTGGACCCGGAGCACCCGGAGAGGTACGCTGTCATAGGTGCAAACCTTGACAGCAAATAGGAAAGCGAGCTCGTCGATTTCCTCTATGAGAATCGGGACATCTTTGTAGGGTCTCCTAAGGACATGCCGGGTGTTCCAACGGATCTCGCTGAGCACAAGCTACACGTCCGATCTGACGCCAAGCCGGTCATGCAACCCCTCCGCCACCTGTCGGAAGAGAAGAGAAGAATTGTTGGTGAAGAGATAGCCCGACTCCTAGCAGTCGGCTTCATTATGGAAGTATTCTATTTGGATTGGCTAGCCAACCCAGTCTTTGTACTGAAGAAGAACAACAAGTGGCGCATGTGTATTGATTATACCAGCCTCAACAAAGCTTGCCCCAAAGATCCATTTGCCTTGCCATGGATCGATCAAGTGATAGACTCCACAGCCGGATGTGAGCTGTTGAGTTTTTTGGATGCATATTCAGGGTACCACCAGATCAAGTTGGACCCGGCTGATAGGCTGAAGACCTCGTTCATCATGCCATTCGGAGCCTTCTACTACCTGACAATGACGTTCGGCTTGAGGAATGCCGGCGCCACGTTTCAGCGTTGCATGCCGAAGTGCCTCCTCAAGCAGCTCGGCCGAAACGCCCATGTCTATGTGGACGATGTTGTGGTGAAGTCGGAGAAATGTGGGACCCTCCTAGAAGATCTCAAGGAGACATTTGAAAATCTGCGCCGATTTCAGATCAAGCTCAACCTAGAGAAGTGCGTGTTCGGAGTACCAGCCGGCCAGCTCCTTGGCTTCCTGGTCTCGGAACGCGGCATTGAGTGCAACCCTGTGAAGATCAAGGCCATCAAGAGAATGGAGAAGCCTACCCGACTAAGAGACATCCAGAAGTTCACCGGCTGCTTGGCATCCATCAGCCGCTTCATCAGCCGGCTAGGCGAGAAGGCCCTTCCCCTGTAGCAACTCCTGAAGAAAACCACTCACTTCGAGTGGAACGACAAGGCGGATGAGGCTTTTCCCCAGCTCAAGAAGATGTTGACCACGCCGCCTGTCCTGGCTGCGCCGGCTGCTAAGGAGCCCATGCTCCTCTACATCGCCGCCACCAGCCGGGTGGTCAGCACAGTCATTGTGGTAGAGCGCAAGGAAGACGACAAGGTTTTGCCGGTCCAGAGACTGGTGTATTACTTGAGTGAAGTACCGTCGGCTTACAAGCAGAACTACGTACCCTCACTACCAGAAGATGTGCTATGCCGTGCACTTTACCGCCAAGACCTTGAAGCCATATTTTCAAGAGCACCCCATCACAGTTGTTTGCATAGCCCCTGTCAGGACCCCGATTCTAAGTCCCACCGATCTAGCCTGTAACACCTCATATCACATTGCGGCCTCACGCACGGTACTCCCACGGGTGTCGCCTTACCATGGCCCGGGACCGTTTGCGCCTTTTGGCTCACGTATATGACAATGTCGCTAGCATCCGTATGACAGAGAACCTGGGCCGACATGGCTAGTCGTGAATCCAAAGTGGCACTAACGTATGGGGACAAGCATACATGAATCAACATCGAACGTGTCGGTCAGCAGCGTGTGAATCCGGGCTGTAGCACTGGGCTAACAGGACTCCGGGAACCCGGGCTGTAGCAGGCTAGGCAGGACTCCGGATGTCACCGCGTGACATTTCCCCGAAGGGACAGACACAGGAACGATATGAAACACACGTCGGCCAGTCAAGTGTCCAGAGCAGTAGTGCTGGGCTAGCAGGACTCCGGTGAACCGGGCTGTAGCGGACTACTATGGCTCAAGGAGGCACTAGACTACATTTCCCCATAAGAGAGGCTGCCAAGGATAAACAACTAGATTGTCGGATCCCACACATACCAAGCATTTCAATCATACACACAATATGATCGATATGTGCAAATACAACATGGCATCACAATAAAACTCTACAACTCAAAGTACTTTATTTAAAGGGCTCCAGAGAGCCTTACATAACATGTTCATACAGATAGGGGTCACATGACCCGACACTCAAGTCATACAATCATACAAACACATGCGGAAGCAACTTGTCTGGGTACAGACACTAGAAAGAAAGAAGGCTTGACGAAGCCTGTCTATCTACCTAGGCCCTTCACAAGCCTATATCACCACCTGGGTGGCAAGTCACTCGTCGTCGTCGAGTTCTACATAGAACCCATCGGAAGGGGCGGTGTTGTCGTCTGAAAACAGTAATAGAAGCAACATGAGTACAAAGGTACTCAGCAAGTCTTACAACAGATTCTAGTATACATGTTCATTCTCAAGAAGGTAGTGGAGTTATTGCAGCAAGCCATCTTTGAATCTTGGCTAAGCTATCCTACGAGACACCACTTGTGAAATAGTTTTCGCACACGAGTCGACTAATCACCATTCCAATACTCCACTGTGGATCCTCCCTCGTCATCCCACGAGAGAGCCATCCGCGGTACTCACACTTATCTTGAGGCTTTTATTAGTATCCATTTACTTGTCTATGAACTGCATAAGCGACCAAGTAGTCCTTTACCGCGGACGCGGCTATTCGAATAGTTTCATACCTTGCAGGGGTGTACTTCGTCACACACGCTCTCACCACTTACCGTCGCTACACGACGTGTACTCGGCAACCTTCAAGCGGAAGCCCAACGTGGGTGTCGGCCACAGCCTACCTAAACACTCAAGTCTCTAGTCCAGGTTTATCGCCTATTTAGGTTCCATCTGCAGGGAGTCCTGCCGAGGTTTCCACATACGGCCCCAAACGATGTGTGCACGGTTCCCGGACACCAAACGGGCAACTCGGTACACCGTGCCACGAGCCTACCGCATCACAGCCCACCCCTTGGTCACCGCTGTCCACGGCCTCCAGCTTACTACAAACACCAGAAACTACGTGCAACTCCTGGACAGAGGACAAGGGTGATTAAGAAGCCAAGGGGGTCCATTGGTTTCGGGCCCAATGCGTGGTAGTAGCTGAATCTTAAATCACGCATACAGATCTCAGTTCTTAGGGACGGTCTCAATGAAACAACCCACCATGTACTCCTACATGGCCTCCCATCGATACCTTTACCAAATCGTATTCAGCACCTCACTCTCATTACCGACACACGCTTTCACTCTAGTTCATCACCCTGATGAGCCAGACCTGACACGACTCTAAGCGTAGCAAGCATAGCATTGTAGGAACACAACATGGCTCAATCAACTCCTACACATGCTAGTGGGTTTCATCTAGTTACTGTGGCAATGACAGGTCATGCAAAGGAAAGTGGGTTCAACTACCGCAACACACAGCAGTTTGAATCGCGTTGTCTTAATGCAGTAAATGAGAGCAGAAGCGAGAAGATGGGTTTGTATCGAAATGATCAACGGGTTGCTTGCCTGACGGAGTAGTGGTGGGATACTGCCCTTCAGTTGGATACTCGTGAATATCCTCGGAGGCAGAACCTACCACAATGAACACATCGAAGCACAATCAACACCAATCAAGTGCAACAATATGATGCATGCATGAGACATGGCAAAATGGATGTATTGGGCTAATGCAACTAAGACCAGATGGGTTTGGACTATTTTGAATCAAAGATTCAAATTCCAAGTTCATATGTGGCCCATGTTAGTGCTTTATCTTGTTCTGTATTAAACAGTAGGTTAAGTTGCTTAAACATGCATGAAACCAGTACAGATGGATAGAATGGATTTTTCTGATCATTTTTCATATATAAATCTTTTCATTCTGAGCTATAGATTATTTTCTATGATTTTTTGAAGTTTGTGATAATTTTCTAGAATTTCCTGTATAAGAATAATTCAAGTAATTAAGTTACTTATTACGTCAGTGGTGTGTCATGATGACTTCAGCGGTCAACGGGGTCGTCCAGGTCAAACCTGACGTGTGGGTCCCCTGTGTCAGTGTCACTGTTAGATAATTAACTAATTAGGATTAACTTAAATCTAACCCAGGTTAATTAGCAGGCGGGCCCCACTTGTCAGTGACTCTGGGGGGTCAACCCGTGGTCAAACCACGCTGACTCGCCGGCGTCTAGCCGCCGGCGACGTCCAGACGCGGCGGTGGGGTGCGGGATCCGTGCTCCGGTGACCAAATGGGCGGCGGAGAGCATCTACACGCAGCTGGGAACGAGCCGCATCGATTGGTGGTGGTGGTGGAGCTCGGGGTCACCGGAATCGACGCCGGCGACGAGCCGTGCGGCTGCCGGGGTACGGGTGTAGTCGAACCCGTCGCTAGAGAGCACGACGAGGGGCGTGCGATGGAGCTACGGGCTCCTGGCGATGCAGTGAAGCTAACGGCCATGGTGGTGCGACCGTTGGATGGCCGGAGCCTCGTCGGCGATGAGCTCGTGCGGCGGCGTGTGCGGTGCTACTGGTTACGGTCGACGCAAAGGGCGGCAGCGAGAATGAGAGGATGGGGAAGGGGCAGAAGCTCACGGCAGAGGCGATGAGCTAGGTGGCGCTGTCGGGGACGAACTGCTGCAGTGGTGACGGCGAAGGGGATCTCCGGCGGTGGGCGGTGAAGGCGAGGTCGAAGCAGTGGCTTCGGGGCAAGCGAGCGCTCGGGGCTCGACTTGCTCGAAGGAGAAGGCGACGGCGGAGCTGCTGGACACGGTCAGGCGACGCAGGGACGGCGGTGGCTGCGGCTACTCCAGCGAGGTGGCAGCGGCTGCGTCGGCCATGGCGAGAGAGAGCGAGGGGGAGGCGATGGGGGTGAATGGGGGTGTCCAGGGGCTCGGGGGCGCGACGTGGAGGTCATCCAGCTCGTCCACGGGTGAGGCGGCAAGCAGGTGGCGCCGTGGCGAGCTCGCGCACGCCGGCGTCACCTCTGTGCCTGCTCTGGCGGGAGCAAGCAGATGACTGGCCATGGGCCAGCACAGTGCTGGGCCGCCAGGTGGGCTGCCAAGTAAGTTCCTTCTCTGCTTTCTGTTTTTCCTTTTATTTATTTCTGTTCTGTGTTTTGAAATAGTAGAAATACTATTTCATTTAGGAAAATCCTGATAATATTCAGAGGCACATTTGAAATTATTCTCAACAGCCTAAAAATACCTTCAAGATTATTTGGGCATTTTAAAATATTTATAGGATTTAAATTGCCCAAATGCAAATACTTATGGATTGGTGCAAAAATCCAGAATGGCCTCCAAAAATATGAAACCATTTTTGGCAGAGGTTTTAGCCAGGACCAAAGATGGTGAACATTTATGGAGGGCATTTCAGGTTCATTGAAAAGGATTTTAGTAAACCCTAGTTGTGTTCAGGGGGGTGGTGGTGTTGGAAATATGCCCTAGAGGCAATAATAAATGGTTATTATTATATTTCTTTGTTCATGGTAATTGTCTATTATTCATGCTATAATTGTATTGTCCGGAAATCGTAATACATGTGTGAATACATAGACCACAACGTGTCCCTAGTAAGCCTCTAGTTGACTAGCTCATTGATCAACAGATAGTCATGGTTTCCTGACTATGGACATTGGATGTCATTGATAACGGGATCACATCATCGGGAGAATGATGTGATGGACAAGACCCAATCCTAAGCATAGCATAAAAGATCGTGTAGTTTCGTTTGCTAGAGCTTTTCCAATGTCAAGTATCTTTTCCTTAGACCATGAGATCGTGCAACTCCCGGATACCGTAGGAGTGCTTTGGGTGTGCCAAACGTCACAACGTAACTGGGTGACTATAAAGGTGCACTACGGGTATCTCCGAAAGTGTCTGTTGGGCTGCACGGATCGAGACTGGGATTTGTCAGTCCGTGTGACGGAGAGTTATCTCTGGGCCCACTCGGTAATGCATCATCATAATGAGCTCTATGTGATTAAGGCGTTGGTCATGGGATCATGCATTGCGGTACGAGTAAAGAGACTTGCCGGTAACGAGATTGAACAAGGTATTGGGATACCGACGATCGAATCTCGCGCAAGTAACATACCGATTGACAAAGGGAATCCTCGACACCGTGGTTCATCCGATGAGATCATCGTGGAACATGTGGGAGCCAACATGGTTATCCAGATCCCGTTGTTGGTTATTGACCGGAGAGGCGTCTCGGTCATGTCTGCATGTCTCCCGAACCCGTAGGGTCTACACACTTAAGGTTCGGTGATGCTAGGGTTGTAGAGATATGTGTATGCGGAAACCCGAAAGTTGTTTGGAGTCCCGGATGAAGCCCGGACGTCACGAGAGGTTCCGGAATGGTCCGGAGGTGAAGAATTATATATAGGAAGTCAAGTTTCGGCCACCGGGAAAGTTTCGGGGGTTATCGGTATTGTACCGGGACCACCGGAAGGGTCCCGGGGGTCCATCGGGTGGGGCCACCTATCCCGGAGGGCCCCGTGGGCTGAAGTGGGAAGGGAACCAGCCCCTAGTGGGCTGGGCGCCCCCCCCATGGGCCTCCCCCCATGCGCCTAGGGTTGGGAACCCTAGGGTGGGGGGCTTCCCACTTGCCTTGGGGGGCAAGGCGCCCCCCTTGGCCGCCGCCCCTTGCCCTAGATGGGTTTGGCCGGCGCCCCCCTCCCAAGGGGGCCTATATAAAGGGCGGGGGAGGGAGGCCGGCAACCTAAAGCCTTGGGCGCCTCCCTCCTTCCCTGCTACACGTCTCCGTCTCGCAGAAGCTCGGCGAAGCCCTGCCGAGACCCGCTACATCCACCACCATGCCGTCGTGCTGCTGGATCTCCATCAACCTCTCCTTCCCCCTTGCTGGATCAAGAAGGAGGAGACGTCGCTGCATCGTACGTGTGTTGAACGCGCAGGTGCCGTCCGTTCGGCACTCGGTCATCGGTGATTTGGATCACGGCGAGTACGACTCCGTCATCCACGTTCATTGGAACGCTTCCGCTCGCGATCTACAAGGGTATGTAGATGCACTCCTTTCCCCTCGTTGCTAGTATACTCCAAAGTTGCATCTTGGTGAGCGTAGGAAAATTTTAAAATTATGCTATGATTCCCAACAGTGGTATCAGAGCCAGGCCTATGCGTAGTTACTATGCACGAGTAGAACACAAAGCAGTTGTGGGCGTTGAGTTTGCCAATTCTTCTTGCCGCTACTAGTCGTTTCTTGTTTCGGCGGCATTGTAGGATGAAGCGGCCCGGACCGACCTTACACGTACGCTTACGTGAGACAGGTTCCACCGATTGACATGCACTAGTTGCATAAGGTGGCTAGCGGGTGTCTGTCTCTCCTACGTTAGTCGGAACGGATTCGATGAAAAGGGTCCTTATGAAGGGTAAATAGAAATTGGCAAATCACGTTGTGGTCATACGTAGGTAAGAAAACGTTCTTGCTAGAAACCTACAAACCACGTAAAAACTTGCAACAA
The DNA here is from genome assembly GCF_002575655.3 of Aegilops tauschii subsp. strangulata. Classification (NCBI taxonomy): domain Eukaryota; kingdom Viridiplantae; phylum Streptophyta; class Magnoliopsida; order Poales; family Poaceae; genus Aegilops; species Aegilops tauschii. The sequence goes on from NC_053039.3 coordinate 10,973,251, forward strand.
CAATTAGAGGACGTCTAACTTGTTTTTGCAGCAAGTGCTATGTGATGTGATATGGCCAGAAGATGTGATGAATGATATATGTGATGTATGAGATTGATCATATTCTTGTAATAGGAATCACGACTTGCATGTCGATGAGTATGACAACCGGCAGGGGCCATAGGAGTTGTCTTTATTATTTTGCATGACCTGCGTGTCATTGAATAACGCCATGTAAATTACTTTACTTTGTTGCTAAACGCGTTAGCCATAGAAGTAGAAGTAATCGTTGGCGTGACGACTTCATGAAGACACAATGATGGAGATCATGATGATGGAGATCATGGTGTCATGCCGGTGACGAAGATGATCATGGTGCCCCGAAGATGGAGATCAAAGGAGCATGATGATATTGGCCATATCATGTCACTATTTGATTGCATGTGATGTTTATCATATTTTTGCATCTTATTTGCTTAGAACGACGGTAGTAAGTAAGATGATCCCTTATAATAATTTCAAGAAAGTGTTCACCCTAACTGTGCACCGTTGCGAAGGTTCGTTGTTTCGAAGCACCACGTGATGATCGGGTGTGATAGATTCTAACGTTCGAATACAACGGGTGTTGACGAGCCTAGCATGTACAGACATGGCCTCGGAACACACGCAATACACTTAGGTTGACTTGACGAGCCTAGCATGTACAGACATGGCCTCGGAACACGGAGGACCGAAAGGTCGAGCATGAGTCGTATAGAAGATACGATCAACATGGAGATGTTCACCGATCTTGACTAGTCCGTCTCACGTGATGATCGGACACGGCCTAGTTAAACTCGGATCATGTTTCACTTAGATGACTAGAGGGATGTCTATCTGAGTGGGAGTTCATTAAATAATTTGATTAGATGAACTTAATTATCATGAACTTAGTCTAAAATCTTTACACTATGTCTTGTAGATCAAATGGCCAACGTTGTCCTCAATTTCAACGCATTCCTAGAGAAAACCAAGCTGAAAGATGATGGCAGCAACTATACGGACTGGGTCCGGAACCTGAGGATCATCCTCATAGTAGCCAAGAAAGATTATGTCTTAGAAGCACCGCTAGGTGATGCACCAATCCCACAGAACCAAGACGTTATGAACGCTTGGCAGCAGCGTGCTGATGATTACTCCCTCGTTCAGTGCGGCATGCTTTACAGCCTAGAACCGGGTCTCCAAAAGCGTTTTGAGAAACATGGAGCATTTGAGATGTTCGAGGAGCTGAAATTGGTTTTCCAAGCTCATGCCCGGGTCGAGAGATATGATGTCTCCGACAAGTTCTTCAGCTGTAAAATGGAGGAGAATAGTTCTATTAGTGAGCACATACTCAGAATGTCTGGGTTGCACAGCCGCTTGACTCAGCTGGGAGTTAATCTCCCGGATGACGCGGTCATTGACAGAATCCTTCAGTCGCTTCCACCAAGCTACAAGAGCTTTGTGATGAACTTCAATATGCAGGGGATGGAAAAGACCATTCCGGAGGTATATTCAATGCTGAAATCAGCTGAGGTAGAGATCAGAAAAGAACATCAAGTGTTGATGGTGAATAAAACTACTAAGTTCAAGAAGGGCAAGGGTAAGAAGAACTTCAAAAAGGACGGCAAGGGAGTTGCCGCGCCCGGTAAGCCAGTTGCCGGGAAGAAGTCAAAGAATGGACCCAAGCCCGAGACTGAGTGCTTTTATTGCAAGGGAAGTGGTCACTGGAAGCGGAACTGCCCCAAATACTTAGCGGATAAGAAGAAGGCCGGCAACACCAAAGGTATATGTGATATACATGTAATTGATGTGTACCTTACCAGTACTCGTAGTAGCTCCTAGGTATTTGATACCGGTGTGGTTGCTCATATTTGTAACTCAAAACAGGAACTACGGAATAAATGGAGACTGGCGAAGGACGAGGTGACGATGCGCGTCGGGAATGGTTCCAAGGTCGATGTGATCGCCGTCGGCACGCTACCTCTGCATCTACCCACGGGATTAGTTTTGAACCTCAATAATTGTTATTTAGTGCCATCTTTGAGCATGAACATTGTATCTGGATCTCGTTTAATTCGAGATGGCTACTCATTTAAATCCGAGAATAATGGTTGTTCTATTTATTTGAGAGATATGTTTTATGGTCATGCCCCGCTGGTCAATGGTTTATTTTTGATGAATCTCGAACGTGATGTTACACATGTTCATAGTGTGAATACCAAAAGATGTAAAGTTGATAACGATAGTCCCACATACTTGTGGCACTGCCTCCTTGGTCACATTGGTGTCAAGCGCATGAAGAAGCTCCATGCAGATGGACTTTTGGAGTCTCTTGATTACCAGTCATTTGACACGTGCGAACCATGCCTCATGGGTAAGATGACCAAGACTCCGTTCTCCGGAACAATGGAGCGAGCAACCAACTTATTGGAAATCATACATACCGATGTGTGTGGTCCAATGAGTGTTGAGGCTCCTGGAGGATATCGTTATGTTCTCACTCTCACTCATGACTTAAGTAGATATGGGTATGTCTACCTAATGAAACACAAGTCTGAAAACTTTGAAAAGTTCAAGGAATTTCAAAGTGAAGTTGAGAATCAACGTGACAGGAAAATAAAATTCTTACGATCAGATCGTGGTGGAGAATATTTAAGTCACGAATTTGGTACACACTTAAGGAAATGTGGAATAGTTTCACAACTCACGCTGCCTGGAACACCTCAGAGAAATGGTGTGTCCGAACGTCGTAATCGCACTCAATTGGATATGGTGCGATCTATGATGTCTCTTACCGATTTACCGCTCTCATTTTGGGGCTATGCTTTAGAGACTGCCGCATTCACTTTAAATAGGGCTCCGTCGAAATCCATTGAGACGACACCGTATGAATTATGCTTTGGGAAGAAACCTAAGCTGTCGTTTCTAAAAGTTTGGGGATGCGATGCTTATGTCAAGAAACTTCAACCTGAAAAGCTCGAACCCAAGTCAGAAAAATGCGTCTTCATAGGATACCCCAAGGAAACTATTGGGTATACCTTCTACCTCAGATCCGAAGGCAAGATCTTCGTTGCCAAGAACGGGTCCTTTCTGGAGAAGGAGCTTCTCTCGAAAGAATTGAGTGGGAGGAAAGTGGAACTTGATGAGGTGATAGTCACCCCTTCCGAACCGGAAAGTAGCGCAGCGCGGGAAAATGTTCCTGTGGTGCGTACACCGACTGGGGAGGAAGTTAATGATGATGATCATGAAGCTTCAGATCAAGTTACTGAACTTCGTAGGTCCACAAGGACACGTTCCGCACCAGAGTGGTACGGCAACCCTGTCCTGGAAATCATGTTGTTAGACAACGGTGAACCTTCGAACTATGAAGAAGCGATGGCGGGCCCGGATTCCGACAAATGGCTAGAAGCCATGAAATCCGAGATAGAATCGATGTATGAAAACAAAGTATGGACTTTGACTGACTTGCCCGATGAGAGGCGAGCCATAGAAAACAAATGGATCTTTAAGAAGAAGACAGACGCGGATGGTAGTGTGACCATCTATAAGGCTCGACTTGTCGCTAAGGGTTATCGACAAGTTCAAGGGGTTGACTACGATGAGACTTTCTCACCCGTAGCGAAGCTGAAGTCCGTCCGAATCATGTTAGCAATTGCCGCATACTATGATTATGAGATATGGCAGATGGACGTCAAAACGGCATTCCTTAACGGCTTCCTTAAGGAAGAGTTGTATATGATGCAGCCGGAAGGTTTTTTCGATCCTAAGAGTGCTAACAAAGTATGCAAGCTCCAGCGCTCAATCTATGGGCTGGTGCAAGCATCTCGGAGTTGGAACATTCGCTTTGATGAGATGATCAAAGCGTTTGGGTTTACACAGACTTATGGAGAAGCCTGTGTTTACAAGAAAGTGAGTGGGAGCTCTGTAGCATTTCTCTTATTATATGTGGATGACATACTATTGATGGGAAATGATATAGAATTCTTGGAAAGTATAAAGGCCTATTTGAATAAGTGTTTTTCAATGAAGGACCTTGGAGAAGCTGCTTATATATTAGGCATCAAGATCTATAGAGATAGATCAAGACGCCTCATTGGTCTTTCACAGAGTACATACCTTGACAAGATATTGAAGAAGTTCAATATGGATCAGTCCAAGAAGGGGTTCTTGCCTGTATTGCAAGGTGTGCAATTGAGCACGGCTCAATGCCCGACCACGGCAGAAGATATAGAAAAGATGAGTGTCATCCCCTATGCCTCGGCCATAGGGTCTATTATGTATGCCATGCTGTGTACCAGACCTGATGTAAACCTTGCCGTAAGTTTGGTAGGAAGGTACCAAAGTAATCCCAGCATGGAACACTGGACAGCGGTCAAGAATATCCTGAAGTATCTGAAAAGGACTAAGGATATGTTTCTTGTTTATGGAGGTGACGAAGAACTCGTCGTAAAGGGTTACGTCGACGCTAGCTTCGACACAGATCTGGATGACTCGAAGTCACAAACCGGATACGTGTATATTTTGAATGGAGGAGCAGTAAGCCGGTGTAGTTGCAAGCAAAGAGTCGTGGCGGGATTTACATGTGAAGCGGAGTACATGGCAGCCTCGGAGGCAGCACAGGAAGCAGTCTGGATGAAGGAGTTCATTACCGACCTAGGGGTGATTCCCAATGCGTCGGGCCCGATGACTCTCTTCTGTGACAACACTGGAGCCATTGCCCTTGCGAAGGAGCCCAGGTTTCACAGGAAGACCAGGCATATCAAGCGTCGCTTCAACTCCATTCGTGAAAGTGTTCAAAATGGAGACATAGATATTTGTAAAGTACATACGGACCTGAATGTAGCTGATCCGTTGACTAAACCTCTCCCTAGAGCAAAACATGATCAACACCAGGACGCAATGGGTGTTCGATTCATCACAATGTAACTAGATTATTGACTCTAGTGCAAGTGGGAGACTGTTGGAAATATGCCCCAGAGGCAATAATAAATGGTTATTATTATATTTCTTTGTTCATGGTAATTGTCTATTATTCATGCTATAATTGTATTGTCCGGAAATCATAATACATGTGTGAATACATAGACCACAACGTGTCCCTAGTAAGCCTCTAGTTGACTAGCTCGTTGATCAACAGATAGTCATGGTTTCCTGACTATGGACATTGGATGTCATTGATAATGGGATCACATCATCGGGAGAATGATGTGATGGACAAGACCCAATCCTAAGCATAGCATAAAAGATCGTGTAGTTTCGTTTGCTAGAGCTTTTCCAATGTCAAGTATCTTTTCCTTAGACCATGAGATCGTGCAACTCCCGGATACCGTAGGAGTGCTTTGGGTGTGCCAAACGTCACAACGTAACTGGGTGACTATAAAGGTGCACTACGGGTATCTCCGAAAGTGTCTGTTGGGTTGGCACGGATCGAGACTGGGATTTGTCACTCCGTGTGACGGAGAGGTATCTCTGGGCCCACTTGGTAATGCATCATCATAATGAGCTCTATGTGACTAAGGCGTTGGTCACGGGATCATGCATTGCGGTACGAGTAAAGAGACTTGCCAGTAACGAGATTGAACAAGGTATTGGGATACCGACGATCGAATCTCGGGCAAGTAACATACCGATTGACAAAGGGAATTGCATACGGGATTGATTGAATCCTCGACACCGTGGTTCATCCGATGAGATCATCGTGGAACATGTGGGAGCCAACATGGGTATCCAGATCCCGCTGTTGGTTATTGACCGGAGAGGCGTCTCGGTCATGTCTGCATGTCTCCCGAACCCGTAGGGTCTACACACTTAAGGTTCGGTGACGCTAGGGTTGTAGAGATATGTGTATGCGGAAACCCAATAGTTTTTCGGAGTCCCGGATGAGATCCCGGACATCACGAGAGGTTCCGGAATGGTCCGGAGGTGAAGAATTATATATAGGAAGTCAAGTTTCGGCCACCGGGAAAGTTTCGGGGGTTATCGGTATTGTACCGGGACCACCGGAAGGGTCCCGGGGGTCCATCGGGTGGGGCCACCTATCCCGGAGGGCCCCGTGGGCTGAAGTGGGAAGGGAACCAGCCCCTAGTGGGCTGGGCGCCCCCCCATGGGCCTCCCCCCATGCGCCTAGGGTTGGGAACCCTAGGGTGGGGGGGCTTCCCACTTGCCTTGGGGGGCAAGGCACCCCCCTTGGCCGCCGCCCCTTGCCCTAGATGGGTTTGTCCGGCGCCCCCCCTCCCAAGGGGGCCTATATAAAGGGGGGAGGGAGGGCGGCAACCTACAGCCTTGGGCGCCTCCCTCCTTCCCTGTTACACCTCTCCGTCTCGCAGAAGCTCGGCGAAGCCCTGCCGAGACCCGCTACATCCACCACCACGCCGTCGTGCTGTTGGATCTCCATCAACCTCTCCTTCCCCCTTGCTGGATCAAGAAGGAGGAGACGTCGCTGCACCGTACGTGTGTTGAACGCGGAGGTGCCGTCCGTTCGGCACTCGGTCATCGGTGATTTGGATCACGGCGAGTACGACTCCGTCATCCACGTTCATTGGAACGCTTCCGCTCGCGATCTACAAGGGTATGTAGATGCACACCTTTCCCCTTGTTGCTAGTATACTCCATAGATGCATCTTGGTGAGCGTAGGAAAATTTTAAAATTATGCTACGATTCCCAACAGCCGGGGGTTTCTGGCATCCCCATTTCAAGTTTCTGTCAAAAGTAGACATGATGCAACACTCTAATGCATGAAGTAGCTAGGATGTGACAACTCACCCCCACTCAAAAGAATCTCGTCCCGAGATTTAGGATCCGTTGGGAAGAAGGTGGGGTACTCAAGTCGAAGACGATCCTCCCTTTCCCAAGTAGCTTCTTTCTCGGAATGGTGTGACCACTGAACCTTGAGAAACTTGATGTTTTGGCGTCGAGTGGTACGCTCGGCTTGATCGAGGATTCGAACAGGATATTCCCGATATGTGATATTATCTTAGAGATCAAGCATTTCGTGGTCCACTCCACGGATAGGATCCGAGAAGCAATGCCTGAGTTGAGAAACGTGGAAGACGTCATGAACCTTGGAAAGATGCAGAGGTAGTTCCAATTGGTAGGCAACTTCTCCTCGCTTGGCAAGAATGCGAAAGGGTCCAATGTAACGAGGAGCCAATTTGCCTTTGATACCGAATCGATGGGTTCCCTTTAAAGGAGTAACCCGAAGGTAAGCCTTCTCGTCAACCTCAAAAGTCATAGCCTTATGTTTGCGGTCATAATGGCTCTTTTGGCGAGATTGGGCTGTTTTCAATTTCTCACGAATAATGCGAACCTGCTCTTCTGCTTCCTGAATCATATCCGGGCCAAAGAGTTGTCTTTCCCCGGTTTCTGACCAGTTAAGAGGCGTTCGACATTTTCGTCCGTAGAGAACCTCGAAAGGAGCTTTGCCCAAGCTGGCTTGATAACTATTGTTATAAGCGAACTCGGCGAATGGAAGGCATTTCTCCCAATCCATGCCGAAAGAGATGACAGAAGCTTGGAGCATATCCTCCAGAATTTGATTAACTCGTTCTACTTGACCACTTGATTGAGGGTGGAAGGCGGTGCTAAAGGAGAGACGAGTTCCCATAGCATTCTGGAAACTTTCCCAAAATCGAGAGGTGAAGAGACTTCCACGGTCTGAGTTAATTTCCAATGGAACACCATGAAGAGACACTATTCGGGAGATGTACAAGTCAGCTAGCTGGCTCGCGGTTATACTCTCACGAACAGGTAGGAAGTGGGCTACTTTGGAAAGACGATCGACAACAACGAAGATAGCATTATTCCCTCTTTTGGTCCTGGGGAACCCGGTAATGAAATCCATACCGATTTTATCCCATTTCCATTCAGGAATAGCCAAAGGCTGAAGGGTGCCAGCAGGCCGTTGATGCTCTGCTTTAACACGACGGCAGACGTCGCAATTAGCAATGTATTGAGAAATTTCTCTCTTCATCCTAGTCCACCAAAACCTCTGGCGTAGGTCTTGATACATTTTGGTACTACCGGGATGAATGGTGAGAGGAGGTTCATGAGCTTCCTTAAGGATCAATCGCCTCAGGTTGCGTACCTTGGGAACCACTAGGGGGTCTCCAAAGAACACAACACCTTGGTCATCAATGGAGAAACAATCCGCAACTCCTTTCTTGATGTTTCTCTTAATACGGGAGATTCCCGGATCTACCTTCTGGGCTTTGATGATCTGATCCGTAAGGGTAGGCTTCGCCACCAGGGTGGATAGGAACCCTCGAGGAACAATGTGAAGGTTAAGCTTACAGAATTCCTCGTGGAGAAGTGGTTGACTTTGTTGTAACATCAAGTTGTTACAGTAAGATTTACGGCTTAGCGCATCAGCCATGACGTTGGCTTTGCCCGGGGTGTAAGTTATTCCTAAGTCGTAATCTGTGATCAACTCGACCCAACGTCTTTGCCTGAGATTCAGATCCGGTTGGGTGAAGATGTATTTCAGACTTTGGTGATCGGTGAAAATCTCGCAACGATTAACAAGAAGGTAATGTCGCCATGTTTTGAGTGCATGGACTACTGCTGCAAGCTCTAGATCATGTGTGGGATAATTATCCTCATGTGGACGCAACTGTCGGGAAGCGTAGGCAATCACCTTACGATCTTGCATGAGTATGCAACCTAGTCCTTGTCGCGAGGCGTCGCAATAGATAACAAAGTCCTTAGAAAAATCTGGTGGTATGAGTACGGGGGCAGATGTCAGGCGTCTTTTCAGTTCCTGAAAGCTGAACTCGCACTGTGGGGTCCACTCGAACTTTTTATCTTTCTTGAGGAGTTCAGGTAGAGGTTTAGCAACCTTGGAGAAATTCTCGACGAAGCGGCGACAATAGCTCGCTAATCCAAGGAAACTCCGAACTTGCTTGACCGATTCAGGTGGAGTCCAGTCAAGGATGGCTTGAACTCGCTCGGGATTGACAGCAATACCCTTACCAGAGATCACATGGCCTAGATAGGTCACTTCTGGCAACCAGAATTCACACTTAGAGAATTTAGCATAAAGGCGATGCTCTCGAAGTTTCGTCAATACTAGCCTTAGATGCTTGGCATGTTCTTCCTCATTCTTGGAGTAGATGAGTATATCATCGAGGTATACTACGACGAATTTATCCAAATACTCCATGAAGATTGAGTTCATTAACCGAGAGAAGGTGGCTGGAGCATTGGTTAAACCGAAAGACATGACGGTATACTCGTATTGGCCATAACGAGTAACAAAGGCCGTTTTAGGAATGTCCCCGTTCTTGATTTTGATTTTATGGTAGCCCAACCTCAAATCCATTTTAGAGAAGACTGAGGATCCAGCAAGCTGATCATACAGGTCGTTGATCCTGGGAAGCGGATACTTGTTCTTGATAGTGACTAGGTTGACAGGTCGGTAATCTACAACCATCCGATCCGTACCATCCTTCTTCTTGACGAAGAGGACGGGGCAAGCCCACGGAGAAGAACTAGGACGGATGAAACCCTTTTTCAAGGACTCGTCGAGTTGTTTCTTAAGCTCGGCTAGCTCTAGGGGTGCCATCTTATAAGGTCTTCTAGAGATTGGGACGGTTCCTGGAACAAGGTCTATCACGAACTCGACATCCCTGTCAGGTGGAATACCTGGCAGTTCTTCTGGGAAAACATCCGGGAAGTCACGGACTACCAGAACATCTTCAAGGTCTGAAAGAGGGTTGTCATTTAATGAGTAAAGCTGACGCTTAGACACTCGGGTCAGAACATTGACTGTCTTGCCCGACGGATGGGTGAGTTGAACAGTTCTAGTAGAGCAATCAATCTTAGCATAATGAGCTAACATCCAGTCCATACCCAAGATGATATTTATGTCTGAGGACTTGAGAGCTATTAGTGATGCAAGGAAGACCAATCTATCGACAAGAATTTCATTTCCATGGCTTATCCTAGAGGTTTGCCACTTAGAACCAGGGGTTTGAATTACCATGGAGGTGGGCATGTCACAAAATGTGGTGTTGTGCAATCGAGCATAGCTCTCAGAGATAAATGAATGAGATGCTCCAGTATCGAAAAGAACAGTTGCCGGATGGCTATTAACAAGGAGCGTACCAAGGACGACGTTGGGATCCTCATGAGTTTCTTCAGCTGAAGCATAGTTGACATGGCCACGTGCAGTGGTGGCTGGCTTGGCGTAGTAAGTCTTTCCTGCTGGCTTACCACGGCCAACAGACTGTCCAGGTTGATTGGGGTTGTTTCGGGGGCACTCGCGCAAATAGTGACCCGTTTCTCCACACTTGAAGCACGTCACAACATTGGGGCGTGGAGCAGCATTAGCAGCGGGGCCACCATAGACCTTGGGCGGTGCATACTGCTGGTTGGGGCGAGGCGCCTCGAAGGATGGCCTCGGAGTGAACCTAGGTGGCAGAGCAGTGTTTGGAATCCAGACCCGGCGCTTCTGAGATCCGGAGCCGGATGAGGAACCAAAATCGCGAGAGTGCTTGCGTGTAGCGTCATAGTCAGTCTGTCCTGTCTCAGCACTGATGGCCTTGTTGACCAATTTCTGGAAAGAGGTGCACTCGTGCAGACGAAGATCACGGCGAAGCTCGGGGCTAAGTCCCGTGCGGAACCTTGCTTGCTTCTTGGCGTCGGTGGATACCTCTTCAGGAGCATAGCGTGCTAGATTTCCAAACTCACGGCTGTATGCATCCACAGTCAGTCTGCGTTGGGTGAAGTTGCAGAATTCTTCCCGCTTACGATCTATGAGACCCTCCGGAATATGATGCTCATGGAAAGCCTCACTGAATTCAGCCCATGTAGTGATTTCGCCGGCTGGGCGCATAGCCTCAAAGTTTTCCCACCAGAGGCTAGCAGGGCCTTCGAGGTGATAGGCAGCGTCCGTAACCTTATCAGCTTCGGCTACGTTTGCAGAACGTAGCTTATGGGTGATGCTGCGAAGCCAATCATCCGCATCGAGGGGCTCGACGGAATGGTTAAACTTCGGTGGGTACAACTTGATGAAGTCATTGGTGGACACCAAGTCGTTCCTCTGATGACGTGCAGTGTTCTGCTCAATTCGCTCTAGCAAGCGGTTAGTCTCACGCTTGTTTCTTTCTGCCTCCAGCATGACTTCGGCCAGGGAAGGCGGTTGAGGCAGATTCTCCCCCCTAGCTGCATTGGCTTCACCCTGCGCCTGGACAGCAGGGTTGTTGCGGGTGTTAACCATCATAGGAGAAACAAAACAACGGTTTAGACAAGGATGGCTAGATCTTGGCAGGGAAATGCGTAATGTAATGGATAACACGGAATGCAGAGATGATCATCAGTATGACATGGTAATATAGAAACTGACATGTATATACCAACGGTCATACACACCATACATAGTTTAGTACAAGCCCAGGCTAGAGTACGGCTACGATGAAAGACGATACATCTCATCAGAGGCATTCCAAGCTCCTATACATTATTTTTCTACACCTCCGGAACGTGATACACACCAAGTCGTATCCCACAAGACACGCAGGACTGTGGGGAATACAACTGTTACAATACTAGTGGAATTACTACCAACTCAGACGTCTCCATAGTAATCTTCATAGAAGTCACCACCATGTCCTAGGAGCTGAACATGTTCATCTGGAAACAGTCGGTCCTGTGGAGCTTGCGGTCCATAAGGACTCGGGTGTGGCCTTGGTCCAACAAACGGTGGCAGACGGGGTCCACGAGGAGGGGTGATGTCTCCTACATCACGCCATTCCAAACATTCTGGCAGACCAGACCGCACGGGGTACAAGTCCCTCATGTCCATATACCCGGCCTGCACGGCTGGTGCAAACCGTGTCAGAGTGGCCCAGTGATCAGAACGGGCATTAAAGAGCTCCATTCGCAAGGCACGATTCTCACGGTCTTTGTCCTCAAGCATCTCGGTGGTGGTGCGGAGTAGTGAATCCTCATGGGTAGGATCACAGTAGGTAGCCTGATAATACCCCTGTGCCCCAGGGAGTGCTGCTGGCATGTAGCGGAAGTCAGTGTTCTGAAGCAAGGCAGTTCTGGCTCGCATGATAGTCATCATCGAGTAAGCTGCGTCCTGTACGGACATCTCGATGGTAACCCCAAGTCCATAAGAGCAATGGAGGGGTTCAGTAGCTCCAGGATAGGAAGGGTAAATCCTGACTGTGCAAAAATATTAGCTTTGATTAAAGTCTCGAAACTGCTCCTCGGCGGTATACTCGGGATACCACCGATAGCCTGTCTCAATCATCACTCGGACCAGCATGGCCGTGTGACCAGGTACGCCGAGGCACCGGGTCAGACGAACCACTTGATTCTGGGACCGGGTGGCCATCTGAAAGCACGGAATAATGCAAGGCATTAGTATTTCTAGGAGAATTCGGACAGCATAACGGCTGTAAATGCTCGGAAAAAGATTTGAGACATTCGCAACAGTTTGCAATACCACTCAACAACATCATGTCAAGGTTCTGGTTCAACCGATAACATACTAAAGGTAGTAGAAACTGAACCGAAGCATGGAACCAACAATCCTATAAGTTACTACGGATTAGTAACACGTGAACCTGATAGAGAGAAGAGAGCCTAGTCCTTAACCCACGTAGAATGAGAAGAGAATGACTCAGATCAGAGGGTATGAGGTAAAGGAGTAAAAGCGCCTTACGTTCCCTCCCACAATCAATTCCCCTACATATAACTAAAGCATTTCTAGACTCGACATCGACCAGTTTGGCTTAACGCACCTACAGGCAGTCCGGCTCTGATGCCAACGCAGTCAGGACCCCGATTCCAAGTCCCACCGATCTAGCCTGTAACACCTCATATCACATTGCGGCCTCACGCACGGTACTCCCATGGGTGTCGCCTTACCATGGCCCGGGACCGTTTGTGCCTTTTGGCTCACGTATATGACAATGTCGCTAGCATCCGTATGACAGAGAACCCGGGCCGACATGGCTAGTCGTGAACCCAAAGCGGCACTAACGTATGGGGACAGGCATACATGAATCAACATCGAATGTGTCGGTCAGCAGTGCATGAATCCGGGCTATAGCACTGGGCTAACAGGACTCCGGGAACCCGGGCTGTAGCAGGCTAGGCAGGACTCCGGATGTCACCGCGTGACATTTCACCGAAGGGACAGACACAGGAACGATATGAAACACACGCCGGCCAGTCAAGTGTCCAGAGCAGTAGTGCTGGGCTAGCAGGACTCCGGTGAACCGGGCTGTAGCGGACTACTATGGCTCAAGGAGGCACTAGACTACATTTCCCCATAAGAGAGGCTGCCAAGGATAAACAACTAGATTGTCGGATCCCAACCATACCAAGCATTTCAATCATACACACAATATGCTCGATATGTGCAAATACAACATGGCATCACAACAAAACTCTACAACTCAAAGTACTTTATTTAAAGGGCTCCAGAGAGCCTTACATAACTTGTTCATACAGATAGGGGTCACATGACCCGACGCTCAAGTCATACAATCATACAAACAGATGCGGAAGCAACTTGTCTGGGTACAGACACTAGAAAGAAAGAAGGCTTGACGAAGCCTGTCTATCTACGTAGGCCCTTCACAAGCCTAGATCACCACCTGGGTGGCAAGTCACTCGTCGTCGTCGAGTTATACATAGAACCCATCGGAAGGGGCGGTGTTGTCGTTTGAAAACAGTAATTGAAGCAACATGAGTACAAAGGTACTCAACAAGTCTTACAACAGATTCTACTATACATGTTCATTCTCAAGAAGGTAGTGGAGTTATTGCAGCAAGCCAGCTTTGACTCTTGGCTAAGCTATCCTACGAGACACCACTTGTGAAATAGTTTTCGCACACGAGTCCACTAATCGCCATTCCAATACTCCACCGTGGATCCTCCCTCGTCATCCCACGAGAGAGCCATCCGCGGTACTCACACTTATCTTGAGGCTTTTATTAGTATCCATTTACTTGTCTATGAACTGCATAAGCGACCAAGTAGTCCTTTACCGCGGACGCGGCTATTCGAATAGTTTCATACCCTGCAGGGGTGTACTTCGTCACACACGCTCTCACCACTTACCGTCGCTACACGACGTGTACTCGGCAACCTTCAAGCGGAAGCCCAACGTGGGTGTCGGCCACAACCTACCTAAACACTCAAGTCTCTAGTCCAAGTTTATCGCCTATTTAGGTTCCATCCGCAGGGAGTCCAGCCGAGGTTTCCACATACGGCCCCAAACGATGTGTGCAGGGTTCCCGGACACCAAACGGGCGACTCGGTACACCGTGCCACGAGCCTACCGCATCACAGCCCACCCTTTGGTCAGCGCTGTCCACGGCCTCCAGCTTACTACAAACACCAGAAACTACGTGCAACTCCTGGACAGAGGACAAGGGTGATTAAGAAGCCGAGGGGGTCCATTGGTTTCGGGCCCAATGCGTGGTAGTAGCTGAATCTTAAATCACGCATACAGATCTCAGTTCTTAGGGACGGTCTCAATGAAACAACCTACCATGTACTCCTACATGGCCTCCCATCGATACCTTTACCAAATCGTATTCAATACCTCACTCTCATTACCGACACACGCTTTCACTCTAGTTCATCACCCTGATGAGCCAGACCTGACACGACTCTAAGCGTAGCAAGCATAGCATTGTAGGAACACAACATGGCTCAATCAACTCCTACACATGCTAGTGGGTTTCATCTAGTTACTGTGGCAATGACAGGTCATGCAAAGGAAAATGGGTTCAACTACCGCAACACACAGCAGTTTGAATCGCGTTGTCTTAATGCAGTAAATGAGAGCAGAAGCGAGAAGATGGGTTTGTATCGAAATGATCAACGGGTTGCTTGCCTGACGGAGTAGTGGTGGGATACTGCCCTTCAGTTGGATACTCGTGAATATCCTCGGAGGCAGAACCTACCACAATGAACACATCGAAGCACAATCAACACCAAGAAAGTGCAACAATATGATGCATGCATGAGACATGGCAAAATGGATGTATTGGGCTAATGCAACTAAGACCAGATGGGTTTGGACTATTTTGAATCAAAGATTCAAATTCCAAGTACATATGTGGCCCATGTTAGTGCTTTATCTTGTTCTGCATTAAACAGTAGGTTAACTTGCTTAAACATGCATGAAACCAGTACAGATGGATAGAATGGATTTTTCTGATCATTTTTCATACATAAATCTTTTCATTTCCTGTATAAGAATAATTCCAGTAATTAAGTTACTTATTACGTCAGCGGTGTGTCATGATGACATCAGCGGTCAACGGGGTCGTCCAGGTCAAACCTGACGTGTGGGTCCCCTGTGTCAGTGTCACTGTTAGATAATTAACTAATTAGTATTAATTAAATCTAACCCAGGTTAATTAGCAGGCGGGCCCCACTTGTCAATGACTCTGGGGGGTCAACCCGTGGTCAAATCACGCTGACTCGCCGGCGTCTAGCCGCCGGCAACGTCCAGACGCGGCGGTGGGGTGCGGGATCTGTGCTCCGGCGACCAAATGGGCGGCGGAGAGCATCTACACGCAGCTGGGAACGAGCCGCATCGACTTGTGGTGGTGGTGGAGCTCGGGGTCGCCGGAATCGACGTCGGCGACGAGCCGTGCGGCTGCCGGGGTACGGGTGTAGTCGAACCCATCGCTAGAGAGCACGGCGAGGGGCGTGCGATGGTGCTACGGGCTCCTGGTGATGTAGTGAAGCTAACGGCCATGGTGGTGCGACCGTTGGATGGCAGGAGCCTCGTCGGAGACGAGCTCGTGCGGCAGCGTGTGCGGTGCTGCTGGTTACGGTCGACGCAAAGGGCGGCAGCGAGAATGAGAGGATGGGGAAGGGGCAGAAGCTCGCGGCAGAGGCGATGAGCTAGGTGGCGCTGTCGGGGACGAACTGCTGCGGTGGTGACGGCGAAGGGGATCTCCGACGGTGGGCGGTGAAGGCGAGGTCGAAGCAGTGGCTTCGGGGCAAGCGAGCGCTCGGGGCTCGACTTGCTCGAAGGAGAAGGCGACGGCGGAGCTGCTGGAGACGGTCAGGCGACGCGGGGACGGCGGTGGCTGCGGCTACTCCGGCGAGGTGGCAGCGGCTGCGTCGGCCATGGCGAGAGAGAGCGAGGGAGAGGCGATGGGGCGAATAGGGGTGTCCAGGGGCTCGGGGGCGCGACCTGGAGGTCGTCCAGCTCGTCCACGGGCGAGGCGGCAAGCAGGTGGCACCGTGGCGAGCTCACGCACGCCGGCGTCACCTCTGTGCCTGCTCTGGCGGGAGCAAGCAGCTGTCTGGCCATGGGCCAGCACAGTGCTGGGCCGCCAGGTGGGCTGCCAGGTAAGTTCCTTCTCTGCTTTCTGTTTTTCCTTCTATTTATTTCTGTTCTGTGTTTTGAAATAGTAGAAATACTATTTCATTTAGGAAAATCCTAGAAATATTCAGAGGCACATTTGAAATTATTCTCAACAGCCTAAAAATACCTTCAAGATTATTTGGGCATTTTAAAATATTTATAGGATTTAAATTGCCCAAATGCAAATACTTATGGCTTGGTGCAAAAATCCAGAATGGCCTCCAAAAATATGAAACCATTTTTGATAGAGGTTTTAGCCAGGACCAAAGATGGTGAACATTTATGGAGGGCATTTCAGGTTCATTGAAAAGGATTTTAGTAAACCCTAGTTCTGTTCAGGGGGGTGCTGGGGGTTTCTGGCATCCCCATTTCAAGTTTCTGTGAAAAGTAGACATGATGCAACACTCTAATGCATGAACTAGCTAGGATGTGACAGCCCCACTTGCTGAGATCATAGGCAGCCGAGATGCTTCGGGCTGAGTGGCCAAATGGGCCATCGACTTGGACCCCTACACCATCTTATACCAGCCTCGCACCACCATCAAGTCCCAAGCGCTGGCCGACTTCCTCGTTGACTGTGCTGAGACCCAGTACCTGCCGCCAGCACCGAACTCCACCCATTGGTGGATGCACTTTGATGGTTCGAAGATGTGCACCAGTTTGGGAGCCGGCATCGTCCTCACCGCTCCCAAAGGCGACAAGCTCAGATACACATTGCAAATCCACTTTGCTGCCTCCAACAATGTGGCCGAGTATGAGGCACTAGTACAAGGACTCCGGATCGCCAAAGAACTCGGCATTCGCCGGATTCTGTGCTACGGTGACTCTGACTTTGGACGCCAAGGATGCAAACATGACAAGCTACCGCTTCCTCGTCCAGCAACTCAGTGGATACTTTGAAGGGTGCGAGTTCCTTCACGTGCCACGAAACAACAACGAGCAAGCAGACGCCTTGGCACGAATTGGCTCCACCCGGCAAGCTATACCAGCCGGCGTGTCTCTCCAGCGCCTCCTCAAGACGTCCATCAAGCCTTTGCTAGAATCAGATTCTATCTTCGTGCCGGCTGCTCCTGAAATAGTCGGATCCGACTTGGAGGCCGCAGCAGTCGGCTCGGGGACTTCGGCAGGCGGCTCGGGGACTGCAGCAGTCGCACCCGGCCTGGGGACTTCAGATCCCGGCCCGGGGACTGCAGCAGTCGGCTCGGGGACTTCAACAACACAGCAAGCGGTGGCCGACTCCAACCCGCCACCGCCCAACCCAACCACCCCAATACAAGTGGCAGTACTGACAGTGGAGGAAATCACAGCACCATCATGGGCTCAGCCCATCCTCAACTTTTTGGTGAACAAAGAGCTGCCAGCCGATGAGATCTCGGCCCGACAGGTGCAATGTCGGGTAGCAGCATACACCATCGTCAACAGGGAACTCGTGAGGCGCAGTGTCACTGGTGTGTACCAGCGATGCGTAGAGCCGGAGAAGGGCCAAGCAATCCTCAAGGATATCCACCAAGTGTGGCCACCACGCAGCCTCAAGATGACTTGTGGCCAAAGCTTTTCGCCATGGTTTCTTCTGGCCGACTGCTCTAAATGACGCCAAAGACATGGTGAAGAAATGCAAGGGGTGTTAGAAGTTCAGTTCAAAGCAACATCTGCCGGCTTCTGCACGCAAGACCATTCCCCTTGCCTGGCCTTTTGCCGTCTGGGGACTGGACATGGTGGGACCATTCAAGACAGCACGCGGCGGCATGACTCATCTGCTCATCGCCATGGACAAATTCACCAAGTGGATAGAAGCAAAGCCAATCAAAAAGTTGAACGGTCCGACTGCTGTGACTTTCATCGCAGACATCACCACTCCATACAGCGTACCGCACAGCATCATCACTGACAATGGCACAAGTTTTGCCAAAGGCGCCTTGGCCCGTTTCTGTGCAACGCAGGGCATCCGACTGTACTTAGCGTCCGTTGCCCACCCACAATCAAACGGTCAGGTTGAGAGAGCAAACGGCCTCATTTTGTCCAGAATCAAGCCTCGACTGGTCGAGCCTCTGGAGCGTTCGGCTGGCTGCTAGCTCGACGAGCTGCCGGCCGTCCTCTTGAGTCTGCGCACCACTCCGAACAATTCAACCGGCTTCACACCCTTCTTCCTTGTATATGGTGCCGAGGCTGTCATCCCAACTGACATCGAGTTCGATTCACCTCGCGTCACCATGTACACGGTGGCGGAGGCAAAGGAAGCACGAGAAGACAGCGTCGATCTGCTAGGAGAGGGCCGGCTGTTAGCACTTAGTCGGTCCGCCATCTACCAGCAGACTCTACGCTGCTACCATAGCCGGAAGGTCAAGCCAAGATCCTTCCAAGAGGGAGACCTTGTGCTCCGGCTGACTCAGCGAACGGCCGGCCATCACAAGCTCTCGGCCCCTTGGAAAGGCCCTTTCATCATCAGCAAAGCCTTGGGCAACGACTCCTACTACCTGATCGATGCCATGAAGCCCAGGGCACGAAAAAGAGATGACTGCGGCAAAGAAACAGAGCGCCCATGGAATGCAAATCTCCTTCGAAGATTTTACAGTTGATGCAGTATGTACCATGCTACCTTTTGTATTAAGTACGAAGACTTCAGGTCCCTCAAGGAGCACTCAGGGACTGCCCCTTTTTATCTATATGATAAGTATTATGCCTATGAATGTGTTATTTCTTTCTTCCGCCTGAAACCGGGTTCGACCAGTCGGCCCGGGGGCTTGCCGCCTTGTACTATGTCAGTATTTCCTGCAGTCGGACAAGTAATGTGCCGGCACCTAAGCCCCATGTTGCCACAAGCCGTAGCTCGCAGAGCGACTGTTCGCTTGGCAAGAGTTAGAGGCAAGAAACGGGTACTCACATGAAAAAGGCTAAGGACCAAAACAGTGACGTAGGACCAGCCGGCCCCTCGCCTCGCCGATCAGCTGCCGAGCAGCCGGCCGGCCGGCTTCCCACTTAGCTTGCAACATTCCAATCGGCCAAAGTACTTGTCCTCCCAAAATGGTGAAGTACTTGTCCAGGCCGCAGTCCGCAAAGCGGCTGTCTGGCTGGCAAGTAGGCAACCAAGGGAGGGCGGCAAAGGAAAAAGCCAAGGAACAAAAAGCAGGGAAAGTCGGAACTCGGCAAAAGCACTGCTTGTGCGGGAAATAATTTACAGACCAAAAGGCCCTCGGCCAACATTCAACATAGTTGAATACACCCCGTGGGTGGAATTGTGCAAATTTAACAAAAGTTTGTTGAGAAGACTACTAAGCAGGAAAAGCTACGATAAGTTGGCAGCCTAGACCAAAGGAGCAGCTGGCGAGTCCGGGAGGTTGGTGGAGTCGGGGGCGCCGGCTGGTGGGGTGGCCGGCTGGCGAGTCTCGGCTTGGTTGCCTTCAACAACAGTCGACGTGCTTGCACGCGGCTCGTTGCTGGAGGTGCGGTCGAGCTGAGACTGGCCGTCCGCTCCGACCTCCGGTGTGCCGTCTTCATCATCCTCGTCTTCCTCGTCTTCTCCTTCGTCGCTGGAGTCGATGACCTCTGCCCAGTCTTCACCATCATCTGTGTTCAGTCCGAACCACACCGGCGGTGCCTCGGCGCCGTTCTCGTTCAGCTCAGGGACGAAGACACCGGTGTTGGTGCACTCTGCGATCGCGGCCGCGCGAAGAGTGAGGTCGCGCTCCACCGCCACCAATTCGGCACCGGCCTCCTACCGAAACGTGGCCAACTGGACTAGATCTAGCCCAGGATACCACGCCTTGGCAAACTCCAAGGCCTGCCGCGCTCCCGCCCGGGCTGCAGAGCCCTTCCACGCCTCAAGCCGGCCGGCGGCCACTTCCAACCAGTCGACAGTCCGACTGCGGGTGCGTTGAGCTTGCCTGTCCGGCCAGAGGGCGGAGACCGCCTGAGCCCCAGCACGCTGCAGCTGGCGGAGCATCCGGTTGGCCGGCTGGAGACGAGCCTGAATGCTAAGGAGCTGCTCACCAAGGGTCCGAGGGGCGTCGGCAGCGATCTCCACGCCTTCCGCCCTTCATTCCTCGCGGCGAGCCTCAATGGCCTGGTTGGCGGCAACAGAATTGCCGGGGAAGAAGTCTTTGCAAGGAAAGCAATAAGTCAGAAATCAGAAGCTAGAGGCTGGTTCACTTAACAACCGACAGCTGAGAGAAAGAGAAGAAAGCTCACCGTCGACTATGTCTTCGATCCTGCCATTACCAGTAGTTAGCACCGCCTTCGTCTCAGCCCACCCTATGCGCTCGGTCTCAAACTCAGCCAGGAGCCAGGCTTCATTGTCTGCCGCCTGCTTCAGGGCCGCCTTGTGAAGTTCTGCCTGGTCCTTCAGTTCCTTGGCCAGGCGGTCGCGCTCCTGGACTGCCTTGCTGCACTCGTCCTCCTTGGCACGCAGCGCGGTGTTAGCTTCGCCCAGTTGCTGCTGCAAGGCGGCGTTGGCCTCTGCAGGAACAACGAAGAAAAGATATCAGCAATCAAAGAAAAACAATTACCGGAAGATCCGACCCGACCGCTCAGCAGTCGGCTCGCATCTCGGGGACTATAGCCCGCGGGTGCACTGACGCGCCCCCGCGGAGAGAAAAGATGGAGTGCTTACTCCGGCTTTCTGCCAAGTCGGTGGTCCGTCGGTCCAGCTCGCGGATATTGGCATAGAAAGTAGCCGCGCGGATGTTGTGATAATCCTGCAACAAAGCAACAAAAAAAGAAGTGAGCCAGAACTCAGAACCCACTATGTAGTTCTAGGTCGCCTGCTCAGCAGCCGGCCCAGAACTCGGGGACTACACCCAATAGGTGCGCTGGCGCGCCCCCACCGAAGATTACAGAAATCAAAAGCAAGAAGCAAGTTACATACCCGGACGGTGGCCCGCGTTTTTATGAACGCCTTCATGCACTGCGAAAGGGCGGCGACTTCGGCTCTAAAGTCGGCCTAGACGTCTTGTGCCGCCTTGATCAAGGCGCTCGTCCCGCCCCCATGTACCTAGTCTGCCGGCGCGACGCTTGGGGCTTCGGCTTCAGGGGCCGACGAGCTGGCGCTCCCGACGTCCACCGGCCTCGGTGCCGGTGCCGCTTTCTCCATAGGGCAGCGCACTGGAGTGCAGGTCATGGGAGCCGAGCCCACCACCAGCTCGCCTCCGGCTGGCGTCACCAATGGAGCGGTCGGCTAGCTGCCCTGCGCATCCGCGGCCGAAGGTCACGGAGGCACCTCTATCTCTGGCAAGACGGCATCACCGCCTTCCCTCTCCATGACTGGCTGCTCATCACCAGCTCCCCCAGCCAGCGCCAAGAACTCTGGCGCTGGCAGCGCGGAGCGCAGAGGGGTGATGAGCTGCGGGATCTGCCAGTGCAAGATATCCTCCACCTGCTCCATCGCTGCAGCGTCGGCTTGGGCCTGGGCTGCGGCGTCTGCATCCGCTTGCGCCGCCTTGTCGGCCTCCGCCTGCTTGGTGGCGACTTCTTTTTCCTCACGCACCTCCCGTGCGTTCCGTTCCTGCGCCTCCCGGAGGTCGGCAGCCGGGTCAATGCGGGCAGGTATTGGCGGAACCCTCCGCCGCCCTGATGACGGAGGCTGAGGTCGACCGCTCAAGAGAAAGCGGGGCCCTGCCCGAAAGAAGAATGAAAAGGAGATTCAGTGGGAATCGACAAGATACAAGAATAAAAGAAGACACAAGAGAAGTTGAGGACTTGCGCCGACACCATCGTAGGCTGCTTTGGGGCCTTCTAGAACATGGCCACCTTCGTGGCGGCCTCGCGTCGCTTGTTTGCGGCGGCCGTTTTCTTGGCCGCGGCGGCCGAGTGCTTGGGTTTCTTGGGATGGCTGCCAAATAGCAGCACCCCTCGGCGTTTCGACCTGCCGCCTAGTGCGGTCGGCACGACCGAGGAGCTCGGGCCTGCCCTATCGACAGGCGGCGGACGGGCGGCACCTCCTCCTCCTCTTCCTCCTCCTCGTCATCATCCAACCAGTCCTCCACGCCCCCCTCCTATGGAGCCTTCTGCTCCACCACCACCGCATGTGGCTTCGTCCTCCAGGGCAGCCGCCCCCAAGTCGGGGTCCGCTACGTCGCTCGCGTCCCGGTCCGGCAGGAAGTCGACGTTGGCCTCTGGCTGGAGGGGGAGCACCTGCCTCATGGTCGAGCTGGTCAGCCGGCAAGAGAGAACCCGGCAAGAGAGAACCCGACAAGAGGTAAATAAAGGAATCAAGAGCTTACCATAGGCGGCGGATCTACGCGGGAGTACGGTCGCTTGCCGAACCGCCACCCCTCCGGCTCCAGCTTGAGGTCGGCAATCTCTTTCACCAGGTAGGCCACCTCGGCAGTCGGCATCTCCTTGGTGCACATCCGGCATGGGTCGCGATGCCCACTCATCTGCCTTATGATGTGTGGCCGGCCTTGGAGCGGGAGGACTCAGCGCAACACGAAGGCGAGCAGCAAGTCGGATGCCTTGAGGCCTTCTGACTCCTTCATCACCTTGAGGCAGGCGATGGCGGCGGAGGCGTCGGGCGACAGCGGCTTCGGCTTGAAGCCCCAGTTGGTGCGGGGCTCGGCAGGCGGACCGGCCACGTACTCCGGTAGGTTGATGAAGTCAATCGCTGGGTTGACGTTCTTCACGTAGAAGGACGACTTCTGCCACAGCTTGACCGACTGTATCAGCTTGATGGCTGGGAAGGCGTTTCGAGTACCCGGGTGCCACATGGCAATGAAAGCCCCAAACTGAGCCGCCTCCTCCCTCGCGGAGGTGCCAAGCTTGGTGTAGAAGAAAGCCTCCCAAAGCTCGATGGTGGGGAGGATGCCGAGGTACCCCTCACAAAGGGTGACGAAGGCCAACAGCAGCACCACCGTGTTCGGTGTGAGGTGGTGTGGCTGGAGACGGTAGAAGGCCAGGAACGAGCGGAGGAAGCCGCTCGCCGGCAGGCCAAAGCCACGAAGTAAGTGCGAGAGGAAGATGACGCGCTCGCCTTCCTCCGGCGCCGGCGAGATCTCGTTGGCGGGCGGCACGCGCGTCTTGATGTAGCTCGTGCCGGGCAGCCGCCGCGTGTCGCGGAGGAAGGTGAGATGGTCTTCATGGATGTTGGAGCCGTCCCAGTCGCTGGAGCGCTCCATGATGGCCCGAGCTCGATGAAGAGGCCAACGGCGGTGACGAGCGTGTGAGCCCGCGGCGGAGCGGAGAGAGGGCTTGGAAAGGAGAAGCTCGAAGGCGACGGCAAGCCGCGGCGGTGCTTCGATGGAGCGCGAGTGCGGCGGTGGCAAAGAAGAGGCAGAAGCAAGAGGAGGCGATGGAGAGGAGAGTGCGCGTGCCTTTGCCGCTCCCCTCCTCCCTCGATTTATAGGCCCTGGCTGCGAAGCCGAGGGGGCGGGGCGTGGGCTCGTGGGATTAACTGCGCCCACGTCCCCACGACCCCGCATTTACCACACGGTAAAGACGCATGGTAATGGCGCGTGCGATCCCAACCGCCCCGCCTCGGCCGCAGAGGATCCGCGCGCGCGCCGAGGCTTGGTAGTGGCGGGCCCGGTCTGCAGCACGTCCTGTCACGCTCGTGGGCTGGTAGGCTGGCTTGGCCGGCTGGCGCCGCGTGGCGAGCGAGCGGCGGGCGGCAGGCCTAGGGGCCTAGCTAGCGCACCACCTGGCTCCCGCCTCGACGGTTCAAAATCCACCAGGCGGCCATTGACCTCACCTGCCTCCTAGCAGTCAGTCTACCAAAAGACGGACAAGATAAACAAACAAGACTACCTGGGGTAGGAAGCTGCTGGGGCACCCCGCCTTGTCGACCGCGGCGACCCACCAGCTTCGGGGACTACTGTCGGAGTTATTGGCCATGGGTAGCCTCATCTGACCCCATGGCATTTCAAGACATCGGGGCCGACTAAGCCTCTCAGAGTCTCAAAGCTTGGTCGCCGCCTTCTCGTGGCCGGCTGGTCCAATCGGCCGGCTGCCAGAAGGCGGAGGATCCCAGGAGACGGCCATGAAGCAGGCCGCCTTCTAGCAGGCGGCCCCAAGCACCCTCAAAGTCTGCACCCCCATAAACATGACGAGACGGGGCGTGGCTACAGGGAAGCCTGCCACCCCCAAATCCAGGGCGAGTCGTGGTTACAGTGCGCCGTACAAGCCGGAGTTCTCCTGCCGGACGCGGCGCTGTAGCCCCTCCGCCCGTGACATCACCCAAGCCAGAGGGACCATGCTCCCACGACGGGCTATCGGTCCGGCCCGCAGGCGGCGGTCCCTACTTGCCAGTAAGAAGCTAGAAGGCGGCTAGCCTGACCAGTCGGCTTGGGGGGAGAGGCCGGCACCCAACAGGCGGCCCTCCCCCTTCCTAGGAGCTTGTGCGCCATTAACCAGCAGAGATGGGGAATGGCTACAGTGAACGCCCGCCAGGCGGCGGAACTGTAGCCACGCCTTCACCAACAAACCAAGCATCATTAGAAGCACGGCTACAGTGATGAGCAACCGACATGTGTCGCAATAAATGGCCACGGGTAGCCTAACCGACTCCCCTTGGCTCTTCAAAAAAATTATCAGGCCATTCGAGCCTTCAAGCATACAAGGCATCGGGCCGCCTTCCGCCGGCCGGCTATCCCCCGGGCCGAATACCAGAAGGCGACCCGGCCTCAGAAACCTTCCCCAAGAAAGATACGAGATGGCCGAATCCAGGAAGCCGGCCCCAAGAGGACCGACTCCCAGAAGCCGGCCATTAAGAAAGCCGACTCCCAGAAGCCGGCCAAGACTGCACCCACCAAGACTGTATCCACATAACGGTGATAAAACGGGGCGTGGCCGCAGTACAGCCCGCTACCCCCGAATCCCAAAGCAGGCATGGCCACAGGGCGCCGTACGGGCCAGCCATCCCCCGTCCGGCGCGACACTGTAGCCATGTTGGCCTCGATGTCACCCACGACAGGCGCCAGTACGGCCCGCGGGCGGCGGGCCCCTTTAGCCAGAGAGACACTCGAAGGCGGCCCGGCCGCCCCTAGTCGGCCAGGGGCGTAGCCGGCTCCC
Organism: Aegilops tauschii subsp. strangulata; assembly: GCF_002575655.3. Classification (NCBI taxonomy): domain Eukaryota; kingdom Viridiplantae; phylum Streptophyta; class Magnoliopsida; order Poales; family Poaceae; genus Aegilops; species Aegilops tauschii. The sequence goes on from NC_053039.3 coordinate 10,998,595, forward strand.
AATAGCCTGCTACCTCCCTCCCTCGAAACATGTGCCTCATTAAGGAGACAAGACGAGGTAAGGCTACAGTGAGAGCCCGCAAGGCGGCGGCACTGTAGCCACGCTTACCTCGACAAAGCCCTCGTCATCAGAGGCGAGGCAACAGTAACCAGACGCCGACAAAGCCCCCAAGCAGTGGGGCCGGCCTGTCGGCCAAGAGGCCGGCCGCCGGCGGGACCCACCAGTCGGCGGGCCCCAAGGATAAGCGGAGAAGCCGGCAAGCATAGACGCTGACGGCTGGGACCCGCGCCCTGCCGGATTACCATTGTACCCCTGGGGGGTAGGCCTATATAATCCCCCCGGGACACCCATGCAAAGGGTTGATCTCATAGAATTCCACACACCACATAGAGAGAAAAGGAGAGCTAGCCTTGCCCTTCTTCTTCCTCTAGCCAAACAGCTCAAGGAGCACTTGTAGCTACTTGTATTGATCTAATGATCATGCGGAGACCCCGCAGAGCAGGACTAGGGGTGTTATCTCCACCGAGAGCCCCGAACCTGTGTAAGATCCACCGGTGTGCATGTCTTCGCCTCATCCCGTTTCCAGGCACCGGCGATGTCTTACTGGCTCCCACAATGATAAGCCACCCGTTGGCATATGTCGCACCAACCACCCGACATTTGGCGCCCACCTTGGGGCCAGGTGCACCATCGTCCGGAGACCTGTTCTGGACGGGAACCCTTTTCCTCCCCCGCGAGCGTAGCCAGCCTGCTACGCCCGAAGGCGCTTGCCCCGACACGCTGCAAGGCGTTGACGACGCCTGCGCGGCGAGCTGCCTTGCCGACCTTCTTGGCGAGACTCGCATCTCTGACGAGCCCGCGTCTGACGCGGGCACAGACTACCCCGAGAGCCGCCTCGTCAGGCTCCTCGACCAGCTTCACGTCTCTAGCGAGCTTGCTCTGGACTAGGAGTCGGTCGGCTCCACCGACCCGATGCTTGTCGACTCCGACACGGCATCGCTCGACGCCTACCCCTCCGACGTGGTAGTCTTCGACGACCCTCTCCCTCGAGCCGACAGTGGCAACAGCGCTGTCACTGTGGTGCTGGTCATCAGCCACACCGCCCACTCGGGCAAGAACGCCCACGACTACCTACGAGCGGTGATGCATGACTTGTCCGTCCCCATCCGGACCGACGCCGACGCCGAGACTCTGGAGGCACGCCGCCTCGCCCTCATCGCGGAGGGCCAGAAGATAGCCTCCATGAGACGCCTCACCGAGGCTCACCAGCGCGAAGTCGACCGCGCCGCCTTTGGCACGCCGCCTCATGGCGGGCCGAGCCGAGCCGGCCTCATCAAGAAGTGCGGCGCGGCCAACGCCAGCATGCTGGGGGCAGACCGCCCCGTCTACGCCACACCGCTCAAGAATCTGCGAGCCGCTCAGGCGGCCGCAGAATAGCTGAACGGGCTGGGGGCTGACGAGCTCCCCTACATGACAAGGCGCATCCAGCAGCTGATCGACGCGGCCGCAGAACGACATGAAGCCAGCGCCCGCGCTGAGAGTCCTCCCCCACGCCGAGAGCACGCTGCGACATCCCGCTCGCTGACTGCGAGCGGCGCCCGCGCAAGGAAAGAGAAGGAGCCGGCTGCTAGCCGCAGGCAGACTCGAATCACCATCGAGCGCGACGCAGAGGGCCGCCCTCGAGCAATGGAGCGCCAAGGCAATCCGCCTCCTCCCCCGCCTCGTGGGGAGAGATATCCCACCCTGCCGCCTGTCACGCATCCGACTCTCGGTGGCCGACTAGGCCACCGCGAAGGAGTCGGCGAGAACGATGCCCGCCACCGGATCGACCGCCTGGCATGGTCCTTGGCGCTAGAAGAAGAAGACGATGTCGGCCCGCCTTGCTTTGGCCCCCGCATCCGCGACGAGCTCTTCCCCAAAGGGTTCCCGCTCCCCAGAGACACGCCCAAGTACAACGACTCTGTGAAGCCGGAAGATTGGCTCATCGACTACTCTACCAGTGTCAGCATAGCGAACGGCAACAGGCGCGTGGCCGTGAAGTACGTCCCTCTTATGCTTCAAGGCACGGCATGCACCTGGCTGAACAGCCTCAAGCCCTACAGCGCCAACAGCTGGCTGGACTTCACGGAAGTCTTTGTCCGCAACTTCACCAGCAAGTACAAGCGGCCTCCAAAGCCCCGCCAGCTCTCCTTGTGCGTCCAAGGGCCCAGCGAATCGACTCGCGACTACCTCACGCGGTGGGCCGAGCTCCGCAACTCCTGCGAGGGGGTGCACGAGGTTCCAGCCATCGAATACTTCACGGCCGGGTGCCGAGAGGGCACCCTCCTCAAGCACCGACTCCTCTTTGACGAGCCGGATACCCTCGACGAGCTGCTGGTCATAGCAGACAAGTACGCCACGGCCGACTCCTCGATGAACACCGAGCTCTGAGTGGACGCCTCTAGGAAGGTGCTCGCTCTGGCTCCCAAGACGCCGGCTGGTAACTCCAACCGACGCCCTTACCAGAACGACCACAAGCGCAAGGCCCCTATGCCGCCTTCCACCAGTCGGCAGGTGGCCACTGTCGAAGACGAGCAGCCCGAAGAACGGCCCGCTCCCAAGAAGAAGGGTGGCAGGCCGGCATGGCAGACGGCCTTCTCGTACGAGCAGACTCTCGATGCCCCCTGAAAGTTCCACAGCGGCACGAAGCTGTCCAACCACACGACCCGGAAGTACCACTGGCTCACACGGATCTCCAAGGGCAAGGGGCTGGTGCCGCCTCTAGCCCCCCAGCAGCCGGCTGCTCGACCAGCAGTCGGAGCTATTCAGGATGAGTTCGCAGATGAGCACGCCGCCTACGTGGTCTTCACGAGCCAGGTTGAAGACAAGCGCAGCCGGCGCCGGCAGCACCAAGAGGTCAACGCGGTCGCCTCCAGCAACCCCGAGTTCATGCATTGGTCTGAAAGGCCTATCAGCTGGAGCCGGGCTGATCACCCAGAGGTGATGCCGTCTCCTGGCTCCTACGCGTTGGTGTTGGACGTCACCCTCGCGATGGAGAGGCGAGCTGCCCGATTCTCCCGCGTGCTGATTGATGGCGGAAGAAGTATGAACATACTGTACCGCGACACCATGGAGAAGTTGAACCTCAAGGCGAAGCAGCTCATGCCAAGCCGAACCGTGTTCCATGGCATCGTACCCGGCCTGTCCTGTTCCCCAATCGGCAAGATCAAGATGGATGTTCTCTTCGGGGACAAGGATCACTTTCGCCGAGAAGCCATCTAGTTTGAAGTAGTGGACCTAGAGAGCCCTTACCACGCCTTGCTCGACCGACCTGCCCTGGCCAAGTTCATGGCTGTGCCCCACTACGCCTACCTCAAGATGAAGATGCCGAGCCTGAAGGGGATCATCACTATAGCCGACGACTACAAGAAGTCCATCGAGTGCGCTGTAGCTAGCAGCCGGCTGGCCGAGTCCCTTGTGGTTGCAGAAGAGAAGAAGATGCTGGAGCGAGTTGTGGCCATGGCCGGCAAGCAGCCGACCTTGTCCCCCAACCCCAAGGAATATGATGCGCAGGGCTCCTTCCATCCTGCCAAGGAGACGAAGAAGATACCTCTGGACCCGGCGAACCCGGAGAGGTTTGCTGTCATTGGAGCAAACATGGACAGTAAATAGGAAGGCGAGCTCGTCGACTTCCTCCGTGAGAATCGAGACATCTTTGCATGGTCCCCAAAGGACATGCCGGGTGTTCCGAAGGATTTCGCCGATCACAACTTACACGTCCGAGCGGACGCGAAGCCAGTCAAGCAGCCTCTCCGCCGACTGTCAGAGGAGAAGAGAAGAATCGTAGGAGAAGAGATAACCCGGCTCCTTGCCGTCGGCTTTATTATGGAAGTGTTTTTCCCAGAGTGGCTTGCCAACCCTGTCTTGGTGTTGAAGAAGAACAACAAATGGCGTATGTGTATAGACTACACTAGCCTCAATAAAGCCTGCCCCAAAGATCCGTTTGCCGTGCCACGGATTGATCAAGTGATAGACTCCACAGCCGGATACGAACTGTTGAGTTTCTTGGATGCCTACTCAGGATACCACCAGATCAAGTTGGACCCAGCTGACCGCCTGAAGACCGCCTTCATCACACCTTTGGGGCTTTCTGTTACCTGACTATGACATTCGGCCTGAGGAATGCCGGTGCCACTTTTCAGCGTTGCATGCAGAAATGCCTCCTCAAGCAACTCGGCAGAAATGCCCACGTCTACGTAGACGATATTGTGGTGAAGACGAAGAAGCACGGTACCCTGCTGGAAGACCTCAAAGAAACATTTGCCAACTTGCGCCGATTCCAGATCAAGTTCAACCCCGAGAAATGTGTGTTCGGAGTACCAGCCGGCCAGCTTCTAGGCTTTTTGGTCTCCGAACGCGGCATTGAGTGCAACCCTTTGAAAATCAAGGCCATTGAGAGAATGGAGACTCCCACCAAGTTGCGAGACGTGCAGAAGTTCACCGGGTGCCTGGCCTCCCTAAACCGCTTCATCAGCCGGCTAGGAGAAAAGGCTCCTGTACCGACTGATGAAGAAATCCACTCACTTCGAGTGGAACGACCAAGCAGACCAAGCCTTCCATGAGTTGAAGAAGATGCTGACCACTCCACCTGTCCTGGCAGCGCCGACTGAGAAGGAGCCCATGCTCCTCTACATAGCCGCGACTAGCCGAGTGGTCAGTACAGTCATCGTGGTCCAGCGCCCAGAAGAAGGCCGAGCCCAGTTAGTCCAGAGGCCGGTATATTATTTAAGCGAAGTACTGTCCGCGTCAAAGCAAAAATACCCGCATTACCAGAAGATGTGCTATGGGGTGTACTTCGCCGCCAAGGAGCTGAAGCCCTACTTTCAAGAGCATCCCATCACGGTCGTATGCACCACCCCACTTGCCGAGATCATAGGCAGCCGGGATGCATCTGGCCGGGTGGCTAAGTGGGCCATTGTGCAGGCTCCCTACACAATCTTCTACCAGCCCCGCACCGCCATCATGTCCCAAGCATTGGATGACTTCCTCGTCGACTGGGCCGAGACCCAGTACCTACCGCCGGCTCCCGACTCCACTCATTGGCGGATGCACTTCGACGGGTCCAAGATGCGCACCGGCTTGGGAGCCGGCATCGTCCTCACCTCTCCCAAAGGCGACAAGCTCAAATACACGCTGCAAATCCATTTTGCCGCCTCCAACAATGTGGCTGAGTACGAGGCGCTCATACACGGGCTCCGGCTAGCCAAAGAGCTCGGCATATGCCGGATCCTGTGTTATGGCGACTCAGACTTGGTGGTCCAGCAGTCATCTAGCGACTGGGACGCCAAGGATGCAAACATGGTGAGCTATCGATTCCTCGTCCAGCAGATCAGTGGATACTTCGAAGGGTGCGAGTTCCTTCACGTGCCACGGGCCGACAATGACCAAGCAGATGCCCAGGCACGGATCGGCTCCACCCGACAGGCTATACCAACCGGTGTCTGTTTCCAGCGCCTCCTCAAACCGTCTATCGGACTCTATCTTCGTACCGCCCGCCCCTGAGGCAGCCAGATCTGACTGGAGGAACCCAGCAGGCGGCTCGAGGACCTCGATAAGCGGCCCGGGGACTGCCGTAGTCGCACCCGGCTCGGGGACTTCAGAACCCGGCCCGGGGACTGCAGGGGCACAAGAAGCGGTGGCCGACTCCAACTCTCCACCACCCAACCCACCCGCCCGGGTCACAGTGTCCGTACTGACAGTAGAAGAAGTCACAGCTCCAACATGGGCCCAGCCCATCCTCAACTTCCTAGTCAACAGAGAGCTGCCGACTGATGAGATCTCGGCAAGACTAGTGCAACGTTGAGCCGGAGCATATGCAATAATAAACAGAAAACTTGTCAAGCGTAGCGTCACTGGAGTCTTCCAGCGCTGCGTCGAGCCAGAGAAGGGCATAGCAATCCTCAAGGATATCCACCAAGGCGAATGCGGCCACCACGCAGCCTCAAGGATCACTTGTCGCCAAAGCTTTCCGCCATGGTTTCTTCTGGCCGACTGCTTTGGAAGATGCCAAGGAGTTAGTAAAATGCTGCAAAGGATGCCAAGTCTTCAGTTCCAAGCAACACTTGCCGGCTTCTGCAGTCAAGACCATCCCCCTCACTTGGCCCTTTGCCGTTTGGGGGTTGGACATGGTGGGCCCATTCAAGATAGCCCGCGGCAGCATGACACATCTGCTTGTCGCCATGGAAAAATTTACCAAGTGGATCGAAGCGAAGCTGATCAAGAAGCTGAACGGGCCGACTGCCGTGACATTCATCGCCGACATCACTACTCGGTATGGTGTGCCACACAGCATCATCACGACAACGACACAAATTTTGCCAAGGGAGCACTAGCACGTTTCTGCGCGACACAGGGCATCCGACTGGACTTAGCGTCCGTTGCCCACCCGCAGTCAAACGCCCAGGTCGAGCGAGCAAACGGCCTCATCCTTTCCGGCATCAAGCCCCGACTGGTCGTACCACTGGAGCGTTCGGCCGGCTGTTGGCTCGATGAGCTGTTGGCTGTCCTCTGGAGTCTCTGTACTACCCCAAACAAGTCAACCGGCTTCACTCCGTTCTTCCTTGTATGTGGTGCCGAGGCTCTCATCCCAATTGACATCGAGTTCGACTCGCCTCGGGTCACCATGTACACGGAGGCAGACGCCAAGGAAGCACAAGAAAACGGCGTCGACCTGCTGGAAGAAGGCCGGCTGTTAGCACTCAGCCGGTCCGCCATCTACCAACAGGGTTTGCGCCGTTACCACAACCGGAAGGTCAAGCCAAGATCCTTCCAAGAGGGCGACCTTGTGCTCCGGCTGATCCAGCGAACAGCCGGCCAGCACAAGCTCTCGGCCCCTTGGGAAGGCCCTTTCATCGTCAGCAAGGCACTAGGCAATGACTCCTACTACCTGATCGACGCACAGAAGCCAAGAGCACGCAAGAGGGATGATTACGGCAAGGAGTCGGAACGACCATGGAACGCAAACCTCCTGAGAAGATTTTACAGTTGAAAGCAGTATGTATCATGCTACCTTTTTTGTATTAAGGACGAGACAAACGGCCCCCCCGAGGCGCACTCGGGGACTGCCCTCCTTTATCTATGAATGACGAGTGTCATATCCATGAATGTATTATTACATTTGATTTTCTGTCTGGCACCGGGTTCGACTAGTCGGCCCGTGGACTGGCCGCCTTAAGTTATATTAAAAGTTCTACCTGATGTCAGACAAGTAGTGTGCCAGCACCCGAGCCCTCTCTTGTTGAAAGTCGTAGCTCGAAGTACCAACTGTTCGACTGGCAAGAGCGAAAGGCAGAAAGGACGCCCACACGAAAAACGGCTAAGGACTAACGAACTTATATAACACAAGCCGGCCTCCAACCACGCCTACCGGCTGTCAAAACAGCCGGCTGGCCGGCCTCCCAGCCACTTCGCTACAATCCAAAGCTAGAGTACTTGCCCTCGCAACCGGCCAAGCACTTCTCGAGCCACAGACTACAGAGTAGCTGTCCGGCTAGGAAGGCGGCAACCAAGGGAGGGCGGCAAAGGAAATAGCCGAAGGATGAAAAGCAAAGAACAAGGGAAACCAAACGCATGCATAATTATATTTACACATAAGGCCTTCAACAGGCCGGCATTCAATATAGTTCGAATACACCCCCAGTGGGTGGAACTGTGCGAACTTAACAAAATACTGTTCCAAGAGTAATAAAACAGGAAAGTAGAGGCAGCAAATTAGACTAAGGGTGTAGCAGGGGAGCCAGGCTGGTCGGTGGAGGAGTGGCCGGCTGGCTGGAGGAGTGGCCGGCTGGAGGAGTGGCCGGCTGGCGAGTCTCGGCTTGATCATCGCCAGCTGCAGGCGGTGCGCCCGCGCGTGCCTTGTTGCTGGAGGCACGGTCAAGCTGACGATGACCGGCCGCTCCACCATCTGGCGCGGCATCTTCACCCTCCTCCTCCTCGCCCTCGTCGCTGGAGTCGATCTCCTCCGCCGAGTCCTTGCCGTCTGCCGGGTTCAGCCCGAACCACTCCTCCGGCTGGGCAACACCGTTGTCGTCCACCTCAGGAGCGAAGGCGCTGGTGTCGGTGTAGTTGGCGATCGCCGAGCCTCTCTGGACGATAGCCGGCCGCACCGGCTCCAGCTCCGTGTCGGCCTCCTGCCGCCAGGTGGCCAGCTGGTCCAAACTCAGCTCGAGATACCAGGCCTTGATGAACTCCAGCGCCCGCCTGGCACCGGACTGAGCCGCAGAAGCCTTCCAGGCCTCGAAGCGGCCGCCCGCCACCTCCAGCCAGTCGGCAGTCCGACTGGGAGTGCGGGGAATCACCTCACCAGGCCAGAGAGCGGCCGGCACCTGCGCCCCATCATGCTGAAGCCGGCGGAGCATGCGGTGAGCCGGCTGGAGGCGGGCTTGAATTTCCAAGAGCTGTTCCTCCAGCGACCGACGAGCGTTCGGCGCGATCTCGGCACCAGCCTGCCTTTGTGCCTCGCGGTGGGCCTCGACGACCTGGTTGGCAGCAGTAGAGTAGCCAGGGAAGTACTCTGCGCAAGAAAGAAAGAGAATGAAGAGAAAAATACCAAGTCAGAGAATGAGCCAAACGGCAAGCGGCAAGCAAAGGACGAAGAAGAGGGCAGCCTACCGTCAACCAAGTCTTCGATCTGGCCGAAGCCGTTGATCAACGACTGCCTCGCCTCGGCCAGCTCGCCGCCTCCGTCTCATATTCAGCATGAAGGGCGGCCTCGCTGTCCTGCACCGCCTTCAGGGCCGCCTTGTGGCTCTCCTCCTGGTCAGCCAGCCTCTTGCCCTGGCGGTCACGCTCCTGGGCCAAGGCGTCAAACTCGGCCTCCTTAGCGTGAAGGGCGGCCTGAGTCCCACCCAGCGGCTCCGTCAGTTTGGCGTTGGCCGCTGCAGGAATGGCAGAGAAGAAAGAAGAAATAAGGAAGAAGTCGTCAAGAAAGATCCGACCCGACTGCTCAGTAGTCGGCCCGAATCTCGGGGACTACACCCAGTTGGTGCGCTGACGCGCCCCCACATGAGAAAAAAGATGAAGCACTTACCCCGGCTCTCAGATAGATCAGCATTCTTCTGGGTCAGCTCCCGAGCCTGGGAGTTGAAGGCACCCGCGCGGAGGTTGTGGTAGTCCTGCAAGTCAGGCAGAGAAGCGAATGAGAACAAGATAGTAAACAAAGCCCGCTAAGAAGTTCCAAGCCGCCCGCTCAGCAGCCGACTCGGAACTCAGGGACTACACCCAGTGGGTGCGCTGACGCGCCCCCATGGAAGAAACCAAGGTCAAAAAGCAAAAATGGGAAGACTTACCCGAATGGCCGCTCGCGTCGCGAGGAACTCGTCATTGTATTTCCTCAGCACCGCGGCCTGGGACTGAAGCCGGTTCCGGACTTCCTGCGCCGCCACGTTCACCACGGCCGTCCCTCCACCCGGCGTCCACCCCGAGCTGGCGCTGGCCGCCTCCACGTCCCGGACCGACGAGCCGGAGCCTGCGGCCTTCTGCGGGTCCGAAGTGGCCTTCCCCGCGCGCTGGCGCGATGGCGACTGGACCACCAGGTCCGTCCTCGCGGCTGGCTCGCCCCCAGCCGGTTGTGCAGGCGGCACGTTAGGCCGGCTGCCTTGGGCCACCCCAGTCGGCGAGGCCGGTGCCGCCTCCCTCTCCGGGACGACGACGTCGTCATCCCTCTCCAACCCCGGCAGGTCGCCGCCGGGTTCCTCCGGCGGGGGCTCTGGGACCTCGGGCACCGCGACACGCAGAGGGGTGACAAGCAAGGCTCCCTCCGCTGTCACCGCGGCTGCAGCCTCCGCTTGGGCTTTGGCTGCCGTGTCGGCACGCGCCTTCGCCGACTCCTCCTCCTCCTGTGCCGCCTTGGCGGCAGCCGCCCTCAACTCCTCCGCCTCCCGCTCCTCCCGCGCCTCCCGTGCATTTCGCTCCGTCACCGCCCGAAGCTCGGCGCGGGGGTCCACACGGCGGGTGCTCCCGGATCCTCCCGGTGATCCAACCACGGAGGCGGCGGCAACCCGCTCAAGAGAAAGCAGAGCCATGTTTTTTTTAGAAAGCGCAAGGATTCAGAAATCTACCAAGAAAAGAAGAAAGAATATGCCAAAGAATATACACTTACGCCGACATCGTCTGCGGCTGCTTCACCGCCTTGCGGAAGCGGGCCGCATTCGTGGCCACCTCATCCCGCCTGGTCGCCGCCGCCCCGCCCTTGGGCTTCTTCGGCCGACCGTCGAACAAGCCCGATGCGGCCCGACGCTTCTGCCCTCCGCCCCGAGCAGACGACGCGGTGGAGGAACCCGCGCCATGGCCGGACGTCGGCTGGCGGCGCGGGATGATCTCCGCCTCATCGTCATCCGGCCAGTCGTCGAAGCTGACTCCAAGCCCGGAGCCGCCTGCTTCGCCGCCACCCGCCTCGGTGTATTCGTTCATGCCGGCCGCCCCCAAATCGTGGTCCTCCAGGTCATGCTCCGCCCGGTTGGGGAGAAATCGGCGGTCCGCCCCCGACTCGGCTGCAGTTCGAAGGAGAGGGCTCTGCCAAGACGTGCCGACTGGTCAGAGATGGCCAAGATGAACTTGGCAACAAAACTAAGAGAAGAAAGGGAAAAAGAGAGCATACCTTAGGCGGAGGGTGTGCACGGGAGTATGGCTCCTTACTAAACCGCCACTCTGCGGAGAGCTTGCAGTTCGCAAGATAATTCACCATATGAGCCACCTCGTCATGCGGCATGTCCTTGGCGCACATCCGACTCAGATCAAGTTGGCCGCTCATCTGACAAATCAGGTGAGGGTGGCTTTGAAGCGGAAGCACCCGGCGCGCGACGAAGGCTGCCAGCAAGTCGGACCCAGTCAGGCCCTCCGACTGGATCATCACCCGGAGTCGGCCGACGGCCGCGGCTCCAGCCTGCGACAGCGTCACGGCCCGATAGGACCACTGGGGCCGCCTCCCAGCCGGCGGGCCGGCTACGTAAGCCGGCAAGTTGACGTAGTCGCCTTGCGGGGCGACGTTCCTCACGTAGAAATACGACTTCTGCCAGAGCTTCACCGACTGGATCAGCGTGATGACGGGGAAGGGGTTGCCGGCCGCCGGCCTCTGCATCGCGATGAAGGCGCCGCTCTGAGCCGGCACGCGCTGCATGCGGGTGCCGAGCTTAGATTGGAAGAACTCCCCCCAGAGCTTGAGGGTCGGGAGAACACCAAGAAAGCCTTCGCACAGGGTGACGAAGGCAGACAGCAGCACCACCGTGTTCGGAGTGAGGTGGTGCGGCTGGAGTTGATAGAAGTCGAGGAAGGAGCGGAAGAAAGCGCTCGCCGATAAGCCGAGGCCGCGCAGGAAGTGCGAGCGGAAGATTACCCGCTCGCCTTCCTCCGGCGCCGGTGTGATCTCCTTCTCCAGCGCGAGATGAACCCGCACCTGGTCCTTGCCGGGCAACCGCCGCGTCTTGCGGAGGAACTCGATATGGTCCATATGGACGAGGGAGCCATCCCAGTCCCGGCCGTACTGCATGGTGGCGAGAAGCTAGCAAGGAAGAGTGCGGCAGCGGAGAAAGCACGGCCCTGCGGCGGTAAAGCTACGGGGCGGAGTGAAGATTGGTGGGACAGCGCGGCGGCGAGGCGCCGCTGCGAGGGAAAGCAGAAGCAAGAAGATGGCGGAGAAAGGAGGAGCGTGCGAGCGTTTGACGCTTCCCCTCCTCCCCCTACTTATAGCCTCATGCGGCGAAGCCGAGGAGGCGAGGCGTGGGGAGGAACGTGGGATTAACTGCGCCTACTCCCCCACGTCCCGCGATTATTACGCCCTAACGGCGTGCGGAAACCGCCGCCGAAAGACGTGCGGACAGCTTTGGGCCATAGAGGATCCGCGCCTGGGCCTAGGCGTAGGAGTGGTGGGCCCTCGACCTGCGGCGACGTCCTGTCGCGCACGTGGGTTGGCAGGCTCTATTTAGCCGGAGGATGCCACGTGGTTCGCCGGCGGTGAGCGGCTGGCCCGCGGCACGGCGCACGCACCAACAGACTCCCGCCTTCAGACCTTAGAAATTTCGCCAAGACGGTGCGCCCAACCGAAGCCGGCTCCTAGCTGCTGGCTCGTCAAGATAAGAAGCTGACCGAGCTTCTTGACCTCCTCTCAGCCTCGAAGCCCAACCAGCTTCGGGGACTACTGTCAGAGTAAATGGCCACGGGTAGCCTAACCGACTCCCCTTGGCTCTTCAAAAAATTATCAGGCCATTCGAGCCTTCAAGCATACAAGGCATAGGACCGCCTTCCCCCGGCCGGCTATCCCCAGGGTCGACTACCAGAAGGCGACCCGGCCTCAGAAACCTTCCCCAAGAAAGATATGAGATGGCCGACTCCAGGAAGCCGGCCACAAGAGGACCGAGTCCCAGAAGCCGGCCATAAAGAAAGCCGACTCCCAGAAGCCGGCCAAGACTGCACCCACCAAGATTTTATCCACAAAACGGTGATAAGACGGGGCGTGGCCGCAGTACAGCCCGCCACCCCCGAATCCCGAAGCAGGCATGGCCACAGGGCGCCGTACGAGCCAGCCATCCCCCGTCCGGCGCGGCACTGTAGCCATGTTGGCCTCGATGTCACCCACGACAGGCACTAGTACGACCCGCGGGTAGCTGGCCCCTTTAGCTAGAGAGACACTCGAAGGCGTCCCGGCCACCCCTAGTCGGCCAGGGGCGTAGCCGGCTCCCATTAGGCGGCTACCTCCCTCCCTCGAAACTTGTGCCACATTAAGGAGACAAGACGAGGTTAGGCTACAGTGAGAGCCCGCAAGGCGGCGGCACTGTAGCCACGCTTACCTCGACAAAGCCCTCGTCATCAGAAGCGAGGCAACAGTAACTAGCTGCCGACAAAGCCCCCAAGCTGTGGGGCCGGCCTGTCGGCCAAGAGGCCAGCAGCCGGCGGGACCCACCAGTCGGCGGGCCCCAAGGATCGGCGGAGAAGCCGGCAAGCATAGACGCTGACGGCTGGGACCCGCGCCCTGCCGGATTACCATTGTACCCCTGGGGGGTAGGCCTATATAATCCCCCTGGGACACCCATGCAAAGGGTTGATCTCATAGAATTCCACACACCACAGAGAGAAAAGGAGAGCTAGCCTTCCCCTTCTTCTTCCTCTAGCCAAACAGCTCAAGGAGCACTTGTAGCTACTTGTATTGTTCTAGTGATCATGCGGAGACCCCGCAGAGCAGGACTAGGGGTGTTATCTCCACGGAGAGCCCCGAACCTGGGTAAGATCCGCCGGCGTGCATGTCTTCGTCTCATCCCGTTTCCAGGCACCAGCGATGTCTTGCTGGCTCCCACAATGATAAGCCACCCGTTGGCATATGTCGCACCAACCACCCGACAACCGGACCCGCCAGCGGCGGGCGCGGCCTGTCGGCCAAGTACAAGACAGCCGGCGGGGCGCACCAGTTGGCGGGCCCCAGCAGCCAGCGGAGAAGCCGGCCACAAGAGACACTGACGGTCTGGGCTTACACCCTGCTAGTTTACAATTGTACCCCTGGGGGGTAGGCCTATGTAAACCCCCCAGGGCACCCATGCAAAGGGTTCAGATTCTTAACACACACACACCCGTAGAGAGAGGAGAGAGCTAGCCCTGCCCTTCTTCCTCCTCTCGCAAACAGCTCAAGGAGCAACTTATAGCTACTTGTTGACATAGTGATCATGCGGAGACCCTGCAGAGCAGGACTAGGGGTGTTATCTCCTAGGAGAGCCCCAAACCTGGGTAAAGTTCGCCGGCGTACGTGTCTACGCCTCATCCCGCTTCTGGCACCGGCGACGTCTTACTATCCCCCACCATGATAAGCCACCCGTTGGCACAGTCGCACCAAAACCCCGACACACTCGCATATTAGCTACACCCAATGCTCAAGTACAATCATAGTGCCTCCTAGTTGGTTCTTTATAAGAAAAGATGGAGACGAAAATAAAAATAAAAATTGCATAAAGTAAAAGAAAGGCCCTTCGCAGAGGGAAGTAGGTATTTGCAGAGGTGCCAGAGCTCAAAGCGAAAATTGAGATATAAAAACATTTTGAGAGGCATACTTTTCCCACCAACGAAAATGACTTAGAGCTCCCAACCCTTTCCATGCTAGATATATCATAGGCGGTTCCCAAACAAAAAATAAAGTTTATTCCTTTTTCCACCATACTTTCACTTTCCATGGCTAACCGTATCCACGGGTGCCCTCCATACCAACACTTTCCAAGGAATTTATTATTTGACAACATAAAGTAAATTCATTTTTCATTTCGGGACTGGGCATCCCTAATACCTTTGCCTTACTCTCGTGCAATGACAAGTGAATAAACACTCATCGTGAGAATAACACATCTAGCATGGAAAATATTGGCAACCCTTCACCGCCTGACAAGCGGTACGAGCACACAAAAGAGAAATTTATTTTGAAAATTAGAGATGGCACATACAAATTTGCTTAGAACGGCAGAAGAATACCGCTTATAGGTAGGTATAGTGGACTCATGTGGCAAAACTGGTTTAAAGGATTTTGGATGCACAAGTAGTGATCACACTTAGTGCAAAATGAAGGCTAGCAAAAGATTGAGAAGCGACCAACCAAGAAACGAATAATCTCATAAGCGAGCATTGATCATAATTATCACCGAATAATGCACCACAAATAGGATGTAATTTCATTCCATGACTATTGACCTTCGTGCTTGCATAGGGAATCACAAACCTTAACTCCAATATTCTTAATAAAGCATAATTACTCATCAACATGACTCACATATCACATCATCATATCTCAAAACTATTACAAAGAATCAAATTTATTTTGTCCAATGATCTTCATGAAAGTTTTTATTATATCCCTCTTGGATATCTATCACTTTGGAACTAATTTTCATGTGTTGCTTTCGATCAGCTCAAACAAATATAAGTGAAGATCGTGAGCATAATTTTTCTTTCTCTCTAATTAATTTAAGTGAAGCAAGAGAGAATTTCTTGAAAATTTTACTAACTCTCAAAAAAATATAAGTGAAGCATGAGAGCATTTCTTCAAAAATACTAAAGCACACCGTGCTCAAAAAGATATAAGTGAAGCACTAGAGCAATTCCATAGCTCATAAAAATTTAAGTGAAGCATATATAGAGAGCAATTCTAACAAGTCATGGCATAAATCTAGCTCTCTCAAATGGGTGTGTCCAGCAAGGATTCAAGACTTAAAACAAAAAGCAAAACAAGCAAAACTCGTATCATACAAGATGCTCCAAGCAAAACTCATATTATGTAACGAATAAAAATATAGCTTCGAGTAAAATACCGATGGTCGTTAGAAGAAAGAGGGGATGCCACTCGGGGCATCCCCAAGCTTAGTTGCTTGATTCTCTTTGGATAATAGCTTGGGATGCCATGGCCGTCCCCAAGCTTAGGCTCTTCTTACTCCTTATTCCTTCATCCATCGTAACATCACCCAAAACTTGAAAACTTCAATCACCCAAAACTCAACAAAACCTTCGTGAGATCCGTTAGTATAAGAAAGAAAATCACTACTATAAGTACTGTTCAAACCCATTCATATTTTATTCTTGCATTATATCTACTGTATTCCAATTTTTCATGGCAAAAACTCTTCAAAGAAAACCATAGAATCATCAAAACAAGCACACAACGCAAAGAAAACAAAATCTGTCAAAAACAGAACAATCTGTAGCAATCTGGATATTTCGAATACTTCTGAAACTCCAAAAATCCCGAAAAATTAGGAAGACCTGAGAAATTTGTATATTAATCTTCTGCAAAAAGAATTTGTATATTATCACGCTCTGGTTAAAAATGGAAATTATTTTCGTGAGCGCAAAAGTTTCTGTTTTTCAGCAAGATCAAACAACTATCACCCAAGAAGATCCTAAAGGATTTACTTGGCACAAACACTAATTAAAACACAAGAAACACAATCATATAGTAGCATAATTTTGCAAGCACTCAAGAACAGGAAGCAAAAAGCAAAAATAAATTTTATTCATTGGGTTGCCTCCCAACAAGCACTATGTTTCACGCCCCTAGCTAGGAAGAAAGTAAGGATCTAAGTTTTGTCGTCCTTCTTCTTAATTTCCTTAGAGGCGTTTTTGTCATGAGGTTTTGTAAAAACAAGATAAAACATATTATCCATAGAAACCTTAGCACTATTAAGTTGCTCATCATCATAACCCTTTGATTTCCGGCAACAATCCAAGAATAATGTTGGTTAACATTATTGAAAACTTGTTGGATTACATCTAGAATGGGGACTTCCTTTTTAAGATTCTCGTCAAAGATTTTATTATCCCCAAGGAAATATCTTAACGCATAATCGCTATTGTAAAGAATTTCATCTATCACGGGCTTTTCATGATTCATACCATAGAAATCAAACATTTCTCATGCTTCCCGTATTATGTAGTCAAATTCATTCATAAGAACGAGAGTGGCCAACTTTTTAGCCTTAGGATTCTTTATAACGGGAAGCTCAGAAAACAATCATTGAAAAGTAGGATGAGTATGGACAAATTTACTTTCAAGTTTCAGAACTAGTGTTGAAATAGCATCCGCACAAGATCTAGTAATTCTAAGTATAGGAGCATCATCAAGACTTAGATTTCCCACACAATTGAAAAATTCCTGGATATGTTCCTTTCCCATAACATTCCCTTGCCCCAAGAAAAAAGTTTTAACATCTAGATTGCACGTACGTCCAATCTTAGGAGTTAGACCATCATCTGTTGCTGCCATACCAAAATCACTCATGATTGCAAGCAAAGGATATATCTGACGAGAAAACGGCGAACGAAAAAGGGGGCGAATAAAACGGCAAATTTTTGTGAAGTGGGGGAGAGGAAAACGAGAGGAAAATGGCAAATAATGTAAATAGCAAGATGATGAGATTTTTGATAAGGAACCTGGTAGATGTTGATGATCCTCCCCAGCAACGGCGCTAGAAATTCCTTTTTATGTCTGCTACAACTACGTCGGTATTTCCCCAAAGAGGAAGGGATGATACAGCACAGCAACGGTAGGTATTTCCCTCAGTGATGAGACCAAGGTTATCGAACCAGTAGGCGAACCAAGCACCATTACGTAAATAGCACCTGCACACAAATAACAAATACTCGCAACCTGACATGTTAAAGGGGTTGTCAATCAATTTCGGGTAACGTCGCCAGAAGTTGGCAAATGGACGTGAGAGAGTTGTAATAATTGATAGATCGAATGCCAAATAATATAAAGTGCAGCAAGGTATTTCTGTATTTTTGGTTTAATAGATCTGAAAATAAAAGCAAAGGAAAATAGGTCGCAAAGGCAAATGTATTAAAGAAGAGACCCGGGGGCAGTAGATTTCACTAGTGGCTTCTCTCGAGAAAAATAGCAAACGGTGGGTAAACTAATTACTGTTGGGCAATCGATTGAACTTCAAATAATCATGATGATTTCCAGGAAATGATCATTATATAGGCATCACGTCCAAGATTAGTAGATCGACTCCTGCCTGCATCTACTACTATTACTCCACACATCGACTTCTATCCAGCATGCATCTAGTGTATTAAGTTCATGGAGAAACGGAGTAATGCAACAAGAATGATGACATGATGTAGACAAGATCTGTTTATGTAGAAATTGACCCCATCTTGTTATCCTTAATGGCAATGATACATACGTGTCGGTTCCACTTCTGTCACTAGGATCAAGCATCGTAAGATCGAGCCCATCACAAAGCACCTCTTCCCATTGCAAGATAAATATATCAAGTTGGCCAAACAAAACCCAAATATCGGAGAAGAAATACGAGGCTATAAGAAATCATGCATATAAGAGATCAAATAAGACTCAAATAACTTTCATGGATAAAAAGATAGATCTGATCATAAACTCAAAGTTCATCCGATCCCAACAAACACACCGCAAAAAGAGTTACATCATATGGTTCTCCAAAAGACCATTGTATTGAGAATCAAAAGAGAGAGAGGAAGCCATCTAGCTACTAACTACGGACCCATCGGTCTACAAAGAACTACTCATGCATCATCGGAGAGGCACCAATGGGCATGATGAACCCCTCCGTGATGGTGCCTAGATTGGGTCTGGTGGTTCTGGACTCTACGACGGCTAGAATTGATTTCCATCGACTCCTAGGGTTTATGGAATATTGGGGTATTTATATAGCAAAGAGTCGGTTCGGGAGGCACCCGAGGTGGGCACAACCCACTAGGGCATGCCTAGGCCTCCGGGCGTGCCCTGGTGGGTTGTGCTCCCCTCGGAGCACCCCCCAGGTGCTTCTCCGGCCCATTGAATGTCTTCTGGTCCAAAAAAATCCACAAAAAGTTTCGTTGCATTTGGACTCCGTTTGTTATTGATATCCTGCGATGTAAAAAACATGCAGAAAACAACAACTGACACTTGGCACTATGTTAATAGGTTAGTACAAAATATGATATAAAATGATTATAAAACATCCAAGAATGGTAATATAACAGGATGTAACACTAAAAAATTATAGATACGTTGGAGACGTATCAGCCTCTGGCCCTAACTTTCGTCCTCGAGGGGCGTCTCTTTCTAACCGTCGAGGTAGGGGGGGCAGGTGATGATACGTCTCCAACGTATCTATAATTTTTTATTGTTCCATGCTATATTATATTCTGTTTTGGACATTAATGGGCTTTATTGTACACTTTTATATTATTTTTGGGACTAACCTATTAACCGGAGGCCCAGCCCAGAATTGTTGTTTTTTTCCTATTTCAGAGTTTCGCAGAAAAAGAATATCAAACAGAGTCCAAACGGAATGAAACCTTCGGGAACGTGATTTTTGGAACGAACGTGATCTAGAGGACTTGGACCCTACGTCAAGAAAGCTACCAGGAAGGCACGAGGTAGGGGGGCGTGCCTACCCCCCTGGGCGCGCCCTCCACCCTCGTGGAGCCCACGTTGCTCCGCCGACGTACTTCTTCCTCCTATATATACCTACGTACCCCCAAACTACCAGATACGGAGCCAAAAACCTAATTCCACCGCCGCAACCTTCTGTACTCGTGAGATCCCATCTTGGGGCCTTTTCCGGAGCTCCGCCGGAGGGGGCATTGATCACGGAGGGCTTCTACATCAACACTATAGCCTCTCCGATGATGTGTGAGTAGTTTACCTCGGACCTTCGGGTCCATAGTTATTAGCTAGATGGCTTCTTCTCTCTTTTTGGATCTCAATACAATGTTCTCCCCCTCTCTTGTGGAGATCTATTTGATGTAATCTTCTTTTGCGGTGTGTTTGTTCAGACCGATGAATTGTGGGTTTATGATCAAGTTTATCTATGAACAATATTTGAATCTTCTCTGAATTCTTTTATGTATGATTGGTTATCTTTGCAAGT
Source organism: Aegilops tauschii subsp. strangulata (assembly GCF_002575655.3). Taxonomy (NCBI): domain Eukaryota; kingdom Viridiplantae; phylum Streptophyta; class Magnoliopsida; order Poales; family Poaceae; genus Aegilops; species Aegilops tauschii. The sequence goes on from NC_053039.3 coordinate 11,017,992, forward strand.
CTCTTCGAATTATTAGTTTGGTTTGGCCTACTAGATTGGTCTTTCTTGCAATGGGAGAAGTGCTTAGCTTTGGGTTTAATCTTGCGGTGTCCTTTCCCAGTGACAGTAGGGGCAGCAAGGCACGTATTGTATTGTTGCCAATGAGGATAACAAGATTGGGTTTATATCATATTGCATGAGTTTATCCCTCTACATCATGCCATCTTACTTAAAGCGTTACTTTGTTGTTTTGAACTTAATACTCTAGATGCATGCGGGATAGCAGTCGATGTGTGGAGTAATAGTAGTAGATGCAGGCAGGAGTCGGTCTACTTGTCGCGGACGTGATGCCTATATACATGATCATACCTAGATATTCTCATAACTATGATCAATTCTGTCAATTGCTCAATAGTAATTTCTTTACCCACCGTAATACTTACCCTCTCGAGAGAAGCCACTAGTGAAACCGATGGCCCCCGGGTCTATTTTCCATCATATTAATCTTCCAACACTTAGCTATTTCTAGTGCCGTTTTATTTTGCTTTCTTTACTTTGCATCTTTATCATAAAAATACAAAAAATATTATCTTATCATATCTATCAGATCTCACTTTCGTTAGTGACAGTGAAGGGATTGACAACCCCTTTATTGCGTTGGTTGCGAGGATTTTATTTGTTTGTGTAGGTGCGAGGGACTCGTGCGTGGCCTCCTACTGGATTGATACCTTGGTTCTCAAAAACTGAGGGAAATACTTACGCAGCTTTACTGCATCACCCTTTCCTCTTCAAGGGAAAACCAACGCAGTGCTCAAGAGGTAGCAAGAAGGATTTCTGGCGCCGTTGCCGGGGAGGCTTACGCAAGGTCAAGTCAAGATTTGGACTCCTGACAACGAGCAATTTCTGGCGCCGTTGCCGGGGAGTCTACGCAAAAGTCAACATACCATGTACCCATCACAAACCCTTATCTCCCGCATTACATTATTTGCCATTTGCCTCTCGTTTCCTCTCCCCCACTTCACCCTTGCCATTTTATTCGCCCTCTCTTTTTCGTTCGCCTCTTTTTCGCTTGCTTCTTGTTTGCTCGTGTGTTGGATTGCTTGCTTGTCACGATGGCTCAAGATAATACTAAATTGTGTGACTTTACCAATACCAACAACAATGATTTTCTTAGCACTCCGATTGCTCCTCTTACCAATACTGAATCTTGTGAAATTAATGCTGCTTTGTTGAATCTTGTCATGAAATATAAATTCGCCGGCCTTCCTAGTGAAGATGCCGCTACCCATCTAAACAGCTTCGTTGATTTGTGTGATATGCAAAAGAAGAAAGGTGTGGCCAATGATATTGTTAAATTGAAGCTATTTCCTTTTTCGCTTAGAGATCGTGCTAAAGCTTGGTTTTCGTCTTTGCCTAAAAATAGTATTGATTCTTGGAATAAGTGCAAAGATGCTTTTATCTCTAAGTATTTCCTCCTGCTAAAATCATCTCTCTTAAAAATGATATTATGAATTTTAAGCAACTTGATCATGAACATGTTGCACAAGCTTGGAGAGGATGAAATTAATGATACGTAATTGCCCTACTCATGGTTTGAATTTGTGGATGATTATATAAAAATTTTATGCCGGATTGAATTTTGCTTCCAGAAATCTTTTATATTCGGCCGCGGGATGCACTTTTATGGAAATCACTTTAGGAGAAGCTACTAAACTCCTAGATAATATTATGGTTAATTATTCTCAATGGCACACTGAAAGATCCACTAATAAAAAAGTGCATGTGATAGAAGAAATTAATGTTTTGAGTGGAAAGATGGATGAACTTATGAAATTATTTTCTAATAAAAGTTTTTCTTCTGATCCTATTGATATGCCTTTGTCTACTTTGATTGAGAATAATAATGAATCTATGGATGTGAATTTTGTTGGAAGGAATAATTTTGGTAACAACGCGTATAAAGGAAACTACCCTAGTAATTCCTCTAATAATTATGGTAATTCCTAGAACAATTCTTATGGAAATTTTAATAAGATGCCTTCTGAATTTGAGACTAGTGTTAAAGAATTTATGAATTCACAAAAGAATTTCAATGCTTTGCTTGAAGAAAAATTGCTTAAAGTTGATGAATTGGCTAGGAACATTGATAGAATTTCTCTTGATGCTGATTCTTTGAAACTTAGATCTATTCCTCCTAAGCATGATATCAACGAGTCTCTCAAAGCCATGAGAATTTCCATTGATGAGTGCAAAGAAAGAACCGCTAGTATGCGTGCTAAGAAAGATTGCTTTGTGAAAGCGTGTTCTTCAAGTTTCTATGAAAATAAAGATGAAGATCTAAAAGTTATTGATGTGTCTCCTATTAAATCTTTGTTTTGCAATATGAATCTTGATAATGATGGGACTGAATATGATCCACCTTTACCTAGAAGGCGTTCCAAAAATTCGTAGTTTTTAGATCTTGATGCAAAAATTGGTAAAAGTGGGATTGAAGAGATCAAAACTCTAGATATTAATGAACCCACTATTTTGGATTTCAAGGAATTTAATTATGATAATTGCTCTTTGATAGATTGTATTTCCTTGTTGCAATCCGTGCTAAATTCTCCACATGCTTATGGTCAAAATAAAGCCTTTACTAAACATATTGTTGATGCCTTGATGCAATCTTATGAAGAAAAACTTGAGTTGGAAGTTTCTATACCTAGAAAACTTTATGATGAGTGGGAACCTACTATTAAAATTAAAATTAAAGACCATGAATTCTATGCTTTGTGTGATTTGGGTGCTAGTGTTTCCACGATCCCAAAAACTTTGTGCGATTTGCTAGGTTTCCGTGATTTTGATGATTGCTCTTTAAACTTGCACCTTGCGGATTCCACCATTAAGAAACCTATGGGAAGAATTAATGATGTTCTTATTTTTGCAAATAGGAATTATGTGCCCGTGGATTTTATTGTTCTTGATATAGATTGCAATCCTTCATGTCCAATTATTCTTGGTAGACCTTTCCTTAGAACGATTGGTGCAATTATTGATATGAAGGAAGGCAATATTAGATTCCAGTTTCCATTAAGGAAAGGCATGGAACACTTCCCTAGAAAGAAAATAAAATTACCTTATGAATCTATTATGAGAGCCACTTATGGATTTCCTACCAAAGATGGCAATACCTAGATCTATCCTTGCTATTATGCCTAGCTAGGGGCGTTAAACGATAGCGCTTGTTGGGAGGCAACCCAATTTTTTTTAAATTTTTTTTCTTTCTGCTTCTGTTTAGGAATAAATATTTTATCTAACCTCTGGTTAGATGTGTTTTTATTTTTTAATTACTGTTTGTGGCAAGTTTAACCTATAGGATCTTCTTGGATGATAGTTATATGATCTTGCTGAAAATTCCAGAAACTTTCTGTTCACGAAAATAATTGTTAAAAATCACCAGAATGTGACAAAATATTGATTCCAATTTCTGCTGATCAATAAACAAATTTTCTAGATCTTCCTAGTTTTTCTGAATTTTTGGAGTTCCAGAAGTTTGCATTAGTTACAGATTACTACAGACTGTTCTGTTTTTGACAGATTCTGTTTTTCGTGTGTTGTTTGCTTATTTTGATGAAACTATGGTTAGTAAAATAGTTTATAAACCATAGAGAAGTTGGAATACAGTAGGTTTAACACAAATATAAATAAAGAATGATTTCATTACAGTACCTTGAAGTGGTGTTTTGTTTTCTTTCGCTAACGGAGCTCACGAGATTTTCTGCTGAGTTTTGTGTTGTGAAGTTTTCAAGTTTTGGGTGAAAGATTTGATGGATTATGGAACAAGGGGTGGCAAGAGCCTAAGCTTGGAGATGATCATGGCACCCCAAGATAATTGAAGGACACCTAAAAGCCAAATCTTGGGGATGCCCTGGAAGGCATCCCCTCTTTTGTCTACTTCCATCGGTAACTTTACTTGGAGCTATATTTTTATTCACCACATGATATGTGTTTTGCTTGGAGCATCTTGTATTATTTGAGTATTTATTTGTTAGTTTGCCACAATCATCCTTGCTGTACACACCTTTTGAGAGAGACACACATGATTCGGAAATTCTTAGAATACTCTATGTGCTTCACTTATATATTTTGAGTTATATAGTTTTTGCTCTAGTGCTTCACTTATATCTTTTAGAGCACGGTGGTGGTTTTGTTTTATAGAAACTATTGTTCTCTCATGCTTCACTTAGATTATTTTGAGAGTCCTACAAAAAAGCAAGGTAATTTGGTTTAATTATGATAGCATTCAAGATTAGTAAAAAAATTCTTATGGGTGTGTTGAATATTATGAGAAGTTTGATACTTGATAATTGTTTTGAGATATGGAGATGGTGATATTAGAGTCATGCTAGTTCAGTAGTTTTGAATTTGAGAAATACTTGTGTTAAAGTTCGTGATTCCCGTAACATGCACGTATGGTGAACCGTTATGTGATGAAGTCGGAGCTTGATTTATTTATTGATTGTCTTCCTTATGAGTGGCGGCCGGGGACGAGCGATGGTCTTTTCCTACCAATCTATACCCCTAGGAGCATGCGCGTAATACTTTGCTTCGATAACTTGTAGATTTTTGCAATAAGTATATGAGTTCTTTATGACTAATGTTGAGTCCATGGATTATACGCACTTTCTTCCTTCCACCATTGCTAGCCTCTCTAATACCGCGCACTTCTCGCCGGTATCATACACCCACCATATACCTTCCTCAAAACAGCCACCATACTTACCTACATGGCATTTCCATAGCCATTCCGAGATATATTGCCATGTAACTTACCACCGTTCAGTTTATTATGACACGCTCCATCATTGTCATATTGCTTTGCATGATCATGTAGTTGACATTGTATTTGTGGCAAAGCCACCGTTCATAATTCTTTCATACATGTCACTCTTGATTCATTGCATATCCCGGTATACCGCCGGAGGCATTCACATAGAGTCATATTTTGTTCTAAGTATTGAGTTGTAATTGTTGAGTTGTAAGTAAATAAAAGTGTGATGATCATCATTTTTTAGAGCATTGTCCCAAGTGAGGAAAGGATGATGGAGACTATGATTCCCCCACACGTCGGGATGAGACTCTGCACTAAATAAAAGAGGCCATAAAAAAAAGAGAAAAGGCCCAAATAAAAAAATGAGAGAAAAAGAGAGAAGGGACAATGTTACTATCCTTTTACCACACTTGTGCATCAAAGTAGCACCATGATCTTCATGATAGAGAGTCTCCTATGATATCACTTTCATATACTAGTGGGAAATTTTCATTTTAGAACTTCGCTTGTATATTCCAGTGATGGGCTTCCTCGAAATGCGCTAGGTCTTCGTGAGCAAGCGAGTTGGATGCACACCCACTTAGTTTCTTTTGTTGAGCTTTCATATACTTATAGCTCTAGTGCATCCGTTGCATGGCAATCCCTACTCACTCACATTGATATCTATTAATGGGCATCTCCATAGCCCGTTGATATGCCTAGTTGATGTGAGACGATCTTCTCCTTTTTTTGTCTTCTCCACAACCACCATTCTATTCCACATATAGTGCTATGTCCATGGCTCACGCTCATGTATTGCGTGAAGATTGAAAAAGTTTGAGAACATCAAATGTATGAAACAATTGCTTGGCTTGTCATCGGGGTTGTGCATGATTTAAATACTTTGTGTGGTGAAGATAGAGCATAGCCAGGCTAGATGATTTTGTAGGGATAACTTTCTTTTGCCATGTTATTTTGAGAAGACATAATTGCTTAGTTAGTATGCTTGAAGTATTATTATTTTTATGTCAAAATTAAACTTTTGTCTTGAATCTTTCGGATCTGAATATTCATACCACAATTAAGATAATTACATTGAAATTATGCCAAGTAGCATTCCACATCAAAAAATTTATTTTTATCATTTACCTACTAGAGGACGAGCAGGAATTAAGCTTGGGGATGCTAGATACGTCTCCAACGTATCTATATTTTTTTGATTATTCCATGCTATATTATATTTTGTTTTGGATATTAATGGGCTTTATTATACACTTTTATATTATTTTTTGGACTAACCTATTAACCGGAGGCCCAGCCCAGAATTGCTGTTTTTTGCCTATTTCAGAGTTTCACATAAAAAGAATATCAAACGGAGTCCAAGCGGAATGAAATCTTCGGGAACGTGATTTTTGGAACGAACGTGATCCAGAGGACTTGGACCCTACGTCAAGAAAGCTACCAGTAAGGCACGAGGTAGGGGGCGCCTACCCCCCTGGGCGCGCCCTCCACCCTCGTGTGGCCCACGTTGCTCCACCGACGTACTTCTTCCTCCTATATATACCTACGAACCCCCAAACTACAAGATACGGAGCCAAAATCCTAATTCCACCACCACAACCTTCTGTACCTGTGAGATCCCATCTTGGGGCCTTTTCCGGAGCTCCGCCGGAGGGGGCATTGATCACGGAGGGCTTCTACATCAACACCATAGCCTCTCCGATGATGTGTGAGTAGTTTACCTCAGGCCTTCGGGTCCATAGTTATTAGCTAGATGGCTTCTTCTCTCTTTTTGGATCTCAATACAATGTTCTCCCCCTCTCTTGTGGAGATCTGTTCGATCTAATCTTCTTTTGCGGTGTGTTTGTTGAGACCGATGAATTGTGGGTTTATGATCAAGTTTATCTATGAACAATATTTGAATCTTGTCTGAATTCTTTTATGTATGATTGGTTATCTTTGCAAGTCTCTTCGAATTATCAGTTTGGTTTGGCCTACTAGATTGATCTTTCTTGCAATGGGAGAAGTGCATAGCTTTGGGTTCAATCTTGTGGTGTCCTTTCCCAGTGACAGTAGAGGAACCAAGGCACGTATTGTATTGTTGCCATCGAGGATAACAAGATGGGGTTTATATCATATTGCATGAGTTTATGCCTCTACATCATGTCATCTTACTTAAAGCGTTACTCTGTTCTTTTGAACTTAATACTCTAGATGCATGCTGGATAGCGGTCGATGTGTGGAGTAATAGTAGTAGATGCAGGCAGGAGTCGGTCTACTTGTCGCGGACGTGATGCCTATATACATGATCATACCTAGATATTCTCATCACTATGCTCAATTCTGTCAATTGCTCAACAGTAATTTGTTTACCAACTGTAATACTTACGCTCTCGAGAGAAGCCACTAGTGAAACCTATGGCCCCCGGGTCTATTTTCCATCATATTAATCTTCCAACACTTAGCTATTTCTAGTGCCGTTTTTATTTTGCTTTCTTTACTTTGCATCTTTATCATAAAAATACCAAAAATATTATCTTATCATATCTATCAGATCTCACTTTTCTAAGTGACCGTTAAGGGATTGACAACCCCTTTATTGCGTTGGTTGCGAGGATTTTATTTGTTTGTGTAGGTGCGAGGGACTCGTGCGTGGCCTCCTACTGGATTGATACCTTGGTTCTCAAAAACTGAGGGAAATACATACGCTGCTTTACTGCATCACCCTTTCCTCTTCAAGGGAAAACCAATGCAGTGCTCAAGAGGTAGCAGGCGACCACCTCCGCCCAGACCTAGACCACCTCCACCACCGGCTCCAACGCATGCGGATGTCACTACACCAGCGGCTCCGATGGCCGCCGCAGAGTTGGCGGGTGCGGCCCCTACTCCGGCTCTCCCGGGGGCTGTTTTGGACACTGTGCGTGCATTGGCATCTGTGCAGGTTCCCGTGGCGAAGCAGGCAGTGATGAAGCCACGGGACGCTATTTCTGATAAAGGGTCCGACATAGATGTGGTGAGCCCAGTCACTTTGTGGCAGAATGCACAATGGAGCTTTGTGATATATGTCTTAAGCCCAATCATAGTTCTAGAGAGTGTCCCCTTCTACTTGTATAGAAGCCGGTTGTCACGATCTATGGAGTTTCTTGTCAGGAGTTGATATTTTTTGAGTCACCTGATGTGGAAGACACATCACGACTCTTGGATACTTCTTTCCTGGGCATGGTCAAGGTAACGAACGGTTCTATGACTGAGACACAGATTGTGTAACTATTGCGAGAGCTTGCACCAGGGAATTTCCGCCAGAACCTGGTCAGAATTGAGGGACAGATTTACAAGGTGGATTTTCCTTCGAAGGAAGATCATGTCCGTATTCTTAAGTTCGGTATGTGGAGAGTGCATGGTTCTAGTATTATACTGGAGTTTGATGAGTGGAAGCAGAAGGAACCGCAGGGCACACCTTTGAATCTCGTTTGGGTTCATTTTTCTGGAGCGCCGCCTAAGCCTCTTAATAATTTTCTTGTGACCTGGAGCATTGGATCTCTCATTGGCAAGCCAGAGAAGGTTGATATGCCTTTTACTCGCCCAAATGGTGTAGCGCGGCTACTTGTTAGTGTTGTTAACATTGAGTTTGTACCAGATGTGGTTAAGTGGACTCATGCGGGGGTCACTTATGATCTAGATGTGGAATCTGAGGATACACCTTTGTTCCAGGATGAGGATGGTCATCAGGACATGGACACAACAGAGGCAGATGGTACAGCTGGGCGAAGGATAAGGACTCGGAACATGGTTCTCGGAAGGAACCTAAGGGAAATACGACACAGTCTGGAAAGGCAGATGAGTCGGCTAAGGGTCCCAAAACACCCATGCCTATGAACTTGTTGTGGTCTGGGTCTTTTGGAGAATCGTCTTCCCCTAGCCGCTTGTGGAGCTGCAGGGTTGAGGCAGAGGATCTGTCCGAGCTTACGTTGCCTCTTCTGCCGACGAATGAGAATTGCCCTCCGACGGATGTTACTAGGGTGCAGCAGCCGACCAGGACGGACGGTGCGCTGGTGTCGCCTGGCATCGCGAGTACGGTGGCCTGATGTCGCTTGAAGCTACGTCGGTATTTCCCCAAAGAGGAAGGGCTGATGCAGCACAACGGCGGTAGGTATTTCCCTCAGATATTAAAACAAGGTTATCGAACCAGTAGGAGAACCAAGCAACACAACGTAAACAACCCCTGCACACAGATAAGAAATCCTCACAACCCGACGTGTTAAAGGGGTTGTCACCCTTCCGGGTACGACGCCTCAAGATAGGAAAACAGACGTGAGATAAATTTGTAGTAGATTGATAGATCGGACGCGAACAAAATAAATAACGATAAATTGCAGCATGATATTTTTATTGGTTTAATAGATCTGAAAATAAAAGAAAATAAAAATAGATCGCAAAGGCAAATATATGAGAAAGAAGACCCGGGGGCCGTAGGTTTCACTAGTGGCTTCCCTCGAGAAAAATAGCAAACGGTGGGTAAACAAATTTCTGTTGGACAATTGATTGAACTTCAAATAATCATGACGATATCCAGGCAATGATCATTATATAGGCATCACATCCAATATTAGTAGACCGATTCCTGCCTACATCTACTACTATTACTGGGGGCTGCAGACACAAGGATCCAACCCCGGCAAGCCAAGGCTGCCGGGGGCTGCAGATCCAGATAAGTCTTTTATCCCCTATTGTGCATTTCCGTATGGAGTTGGGACGTATGAAACCTTGTTTTATTCCCAGGCCACCGTGCTCCCCCTTTTTTCCTGTACCCAACTATTCCCAGGGTCAGAACTGGGTCGTAGTCGCGGTGACAAGGAAATAAAAGAAGGGCCTAACTCTACTTCGCCCCTGCCTCCGCCAAGATCGTGAGAATGGTCGGTTGAAGTAAAGGAACGGCAAGGCCTGTTGCCGGGCGACAATGTTTATCTTAAAAATAACAAGGATTCATTCCTTGGCATGGGCCTCGCTCGCGCACAAATAGCCCGGCAAGCACCCTTTTTCATTAAAAACATTCCACACAGGTACAATTCATACGGAATGAAAAACATGAGCAAGGGGATTACAAGTTCTAAATTGAACAAGTGCCCGCAGGCTTACAAACTAAAAAGAGATAAGATGCTCGTAATCCCTTTCTTGTCCCTCTCCTCAATAAATGGAACAAGATGGCAGAAGGGCAAAAGGAGCGCCTATGCGAGGTACGAGCAGCAGAAGGCGCCAGGAGAACATCTCGCAGATCGTCTAGAAGGAGGCCGGTGATGAGGGTGCCGGAGGAAGGGCTGGAAGACGAGGCAGCGGCCCACCAATACGCGATGAAGGCATCGGTGCCCGCATACTCCGACTTGACGGCCCGCCGCCTGCCTTCTTCGTCTTCCCCGTCCCTCCAACACCAGCCGCCCAAGGCGACGACCCTAAGAAGTTCAAGGAGCTAGCGATGCAGATGACGGTGTTGCCGGCGTCGCCCAGGAACACTGTGCCTGACGACTAGATGGACCCGTCATCCTCCCGCCCGCTACCCTCATCGTCGTTGTCGCCGTCCTCCTCGTCGCTCCCGTTTGAGGAAGAGTTTTCGTCATCGGAGGAGCTCTCCATGCAGCACTTTAGGCGAGTTCCAAGATCTCCAAAGACCTTGATGGAGTGCAGGCCATTCTCCATTAATTTGAAATAGAGAACGGGCCCCACCGTCAAGCTGTGGATGCGAGCGAAAGTCTCCCATCCACAAGGAAGATACATGACGTGAGGAGCGGGAAAGTCGACGTCGACCCGCGTGCCGCCATTCCCGAAGCCCCTCATATGCAGCCTGAGGGTCTGTGGCGGGTCGAGCTCCATCTCCCGAGCGAATGGGGTGGGGACACGAAGACGACGACGTGGTGGCCGGCAGCCTGATGAAGAACTCATGGGGCTGGTCCCCGACGTGGCCCTCCATTGGGGGAGGCATCGCTGATGGAGGCAAAGCCGGTGTGCCGCCCCGTCCCCCTCTTCCCCGAGCGCCACGGCGACCTCGGCCTCGCCCCCTCCCCCTTGCTCTCATGGCCGGCTCCGCCGCCGCGAGCTCTTGGGGAGGAGGGACGCGCTGTCGAGCAGAGACCCTCGCTACCATCGTCGAAGGTCCAGCGCCTCTTCTCGCCATGGCAGATGGAGGGAAGGAGACAAGGTGGAAGGAGATGGATGGTGCTAGAATGTGGGGGTGACATCCCCCTCTCCCCCCATTTTATAAAGGGGCGGGATCGGGGCTCGGCCGCCCCACTCAACCAATCCGGCCGTCGGGGGCGCAGGGAATCGGGACCGACCCGCTGCTCCAATCAGTGACGGCCCGGTTTCCCGCCTCCACCGCTTGCCACCTTCAAGGCATGGGGAACACGTGGCGAGTAAGCAGAGATCAAGGGGACTGGTGAGGCGGCCGTTCCCCACCCCGTGATCGTGGGGCGCGGAAGCCTTGAAGACCGCGACCCGAGTCCGCTCAGTAAATGAGCTGCGCCTCTGCATTTTCCTCCTTTTATGGGGAAGGCGCGAGCTGCCTCTTTACTGTGACGTGACGCATGCATGCGGGAACCGCCCCACGCATGACCCCCATGTCACACACGACCCTCCATGATGCGCATTCAATGCGGGTCGTGGGGAAGTGCAAGTGTGCTAAAAAGTTACCGCCCGCGCACCGTTCTGGGCCCGGCCCAACAACGCGTTGCTTATGTGTGGCCCAGGCCCGGGGCTCCTGTCGGTGTACAAAAGTAGGGGCTCTCCTTTTTACCCCTTTACTTGTGCACGGGCAGTCGGAGCTACGCCCACGGCCACACCAAGCAGGGCAGAGGAGGGAAGCCGGAGCACAAGGCAACCAAAGCAATGCCAAGACCAAGAGACATGAAGAGCAAAGGCGCGAGGTGGACTCCCCCGGCAAGACACTTGCCGGGGCGGCCTCCGCGGCCCTGGCAAGGGCCCTGCCGGGGCAACTTGCCCGACACCAGCAGATTGTGCCATCCTTGAGCCCGTGGGTTCCAACACCACCAACAAACCACATTGGAACCTAGGCTCGGGAGGCACCTCTGTGGTGGCATGCAGATCTTCGTCAAGATCATAAACACACAAGATCAGATGAGGACCAGAAGACGACGACCCCCGGGAAGACCCTTGCCGGGGACGACCATGGTGCCCCGGCAAGGCCCTTGCCGAGGACACTTACAGGGCCATGGCCAGGCCCACGTCTACCAAGACTACACCGCCGCTCCCATGCAACTGCTAGCTGAACCAGCTGAGCAAGCACCTGCGTGGCAGCGTGCGGCCTCTACACCGACTCAGCTAGCACCTGCGTGGTGGCATGTAGATCTTCGTACAGACTCCACCACCGCGCCAGCCCAGCAGCCAGCCAACATGGCGCTACAACGCCTCGTCAGTTCGGACGCGCATCGCAGCCAGGCGAGGCGGCGACAGCTGGGACGAGCTTCCTTGCCGTCCCAAGTAAAGCAAGGGAGGCACGTCGGTAGCATTAAATGCGTTTGTTCGACGGTGCCAGAGGATAGAGTCATCCATTGTACACCTTTTCACCTCTCGTGTGCCACTGTGGCAACCCCTTTTGCCTATAAAAGGATGCCCGAGGCGAGCAGGAGAAGGATTCGGATCTTTTGGGCAAGTTACACCCCGTAGATAGCTCAAGAACACATGAACGCTCAAATACATCCACCAAAGCAGGACTAGGGTATTACGCGTCTTCGCGACCCGAACCTGGGTAAACAGTCTGTGTGCTTCCTGTCAGACCCGCTCTTTGCACAACCTCGCACCCGCCGACCGTAGAAAGGATCCCAGTGATTCCATAGGTGTCGGTTTCCACCGACAGAAGCCAATAAATGAGCCAAAACCCCATATGCATTGGTACTGACGATTGAACACTTCAAAGAACATGCAAGTATGTATGTCATTAACAATTGCAAACATAGTTGTTGTATCTACTATCACACAGTTCCTCATTCTACCTGTCCTCACTCCAATAATAAGAAAAATGAAAAGGAAATATAGAGATAATCTACCGCAATTGCACTTCGGTGTCATGGATTCAGTCTGCCGCTTCAACATCTCATTATATCGCAAGAAGTGTTAAGGCACCACTTTGCTTAGTATATCCCAGGTGCTTTCTGCAACTGGCACAGAAACAACAAATATTCATCAGAGTTCTGCTTCCAGATGTAATTTATTGTTTGTATCCTTCTTTCCAAATTTAGAATCATACCTCTTAGAAGTATCTTTCACGTGATCCTCATTAGTAGACTCGGAGGTGTTATTGTCATGGTAAGCATCGGTTGCATCAGGGTCATATTCACCTAGAACATACTCTTGGATAACCTTCAACAAAAGATATACACTCAATAAGGCAACTCAAAAGTGCTAGCAACTATGGCGTGCAAAGCATGCAGATATGTAACTGAAGCAACAGTAAAGTTGTACCAACTACGACGTGCATACATGACAGTGTGAAAGCATGAAGATATGTAATTGGAGTCGTATTACACTATTTGAGCGAAAAAATTGTTTGCTTCTTTCACAATGTAAATTAGTTCAGTTCCGGTCTCTCCTCTTAAAGCTAGCAATATGTGTACCGAAACAGTTCAGAATTAGTTTTTGTGGAGGGTAGAAATATCAACATAAGCACAATCTATTTACTGTGACCCTCAAAAAGAAAACGGCTTACGTTCTCATTCTCTACATGAATCTGTCGGATTTTCCCATTATAGCAGAATTCATAGACCACCAACCTTCATGTTGTGTCAACAACAACAGTAACAATCAGATCATTTTTCAGGCACACATGTACAAGACCAAACATATATCTCAGATGCTCATCCTGCACAAAGAAAGAGTTGTATGCTCACCCTGTAAAAGCACTTGTCTTTGAGAACCTCGAGCAGTTCATCTGGTTCCTCTGGCTTAACTTTCCGTTCGCTTTCTATAATAACATTAGTTGCATTCTGTGGGACAATCGACTTCATGGTCTTGGTTTCTTCCGCTGGTAGGTAGCAGGTGTACTATCTCCCCTCGTGGTTAGTCATTTGTTCAGACTCCTGGCCGTTCTCCTGCTGAACAACAAGTATCTTTCGTTAGTAGTTACAATTAGTTAGAGGAAGTAGGTTTGTCAAACAGCAACCTCTGCAGCAAGGACTTTAGGTAAGAGAGTCAGATTCAGGATTTCTAATGATAATGGCATTTGGAGATACATGACTTGGTAGAAACTATTGGAAATATGCCCTAGAGGCAATAATAAATGGTTATTATTATATTTCTTTGTTCATGGTAATTGTCTATTGTTCATGCTATAATTGTATTGTCCGGAAATTGTAATACATGTGTGAATACATAGACCACAATGTGTCCCTAGTAAGCCTCTAGTTGACTAGCTCATTGATCAACAGATAGTCATGGTTTCCCTGACTATGGACATTGGATGTCATTGATAACGGGATCACATCATTAGGAGAATGATGTGATGGACAAGACCCAATCCTAAGCATAGCAGAAAAGATCGTGTAGTTTCGTTTGCTAGAGCTTTTCCAATGTCAAGTATCTTTTCCTTAGACCATGAGATCGTGCAACTCCCGGATACCGTAGGAGTGCTTTGGGTGTGCCAAACGTCACAACGTAACTGGGTGACTATAAAGGCGCACTACGGGTATCTCCGAAAGTGTCTGTTGGGTTGGCACAGATCGAGACTGGGATTTGTCACTCCGTGTGACGGAGAGGTATCTCTGGGCCCACTCGGTAATGCATCATCATAATGAGCTCAATGTGACTAAGCCGTTAGTCACAGGATCATGCATTGCGGTACGAGTAAAGAGACTTGACGGCAACGAGATTGAACAAGGTATTGGGATACCGACGATCGAATCTCGGGCAAGTAACATACCGATTGACAAAGGGAATTGTATACGGGATTGATTGAATCCTCGACATCGTGGTTCATCCGATGAGATCATCGTGGAACATGTGGGAGCCAACATGGGTATCCAGATCCCGCTGTTGGTTATTGACCGGAGAGGCGTCTCGGTCATGTCTGCATGTCTCCCGAACCCGTAGGGTCTATACACTTAAGGTTAGGTGACGCTAGGGTTGTAGAGATATGTGTATGCGGAAACCCGAAAGTTGTTCGGAGTCCCGGATGAGATCCTGGACGTCACGAGAGGTTCCGGAATGGTCCGGAGGTGAAGAATTATATATAGGAAGTCAAGTTTCGGCCACCGGGAAAGGTTCAGGGGTTACCGGTATTGTACCGGGACCACCGGAAGGGTCCCGGGGGTCCACCGGTGGGGCAACCTATCCCGGAGGGCCCCGTGGGCTGAAGTGGGAAGGGAACCAGCCCCTAGTGGCCTGGGCGCCCCCCCATGGGCCTCCCCCTTGCGCCTAGGGTTGGAAACCCTAGGGGTGGGGGGCGCCCCACTTGCCTTGGGGGGCAAGGCACCCCCCTGGCCGCCGCCCCCCATCCAGATGGGATCCCTGGCCGGCGCCCCCCCTCCCAGGGGGCCTATATAAAGGGGGGGGAGGGAGGGCAGCAAACAACACAGCCTTGGGCGCCTCCCTCCTCCCCTGCTACACCTCTCTCTCTCGTAGAAGCTCGGCGAAGCCCTGCCGGCATCCCGCTACATCCACCACCACGCCGTCGTGCTGCTGGATCTCCATCAACCTCTCCTTCCCCCTTGCTGGATCAAGAAGGAGGAGACGTCGCTGCACCGTACGTGTGTTGAACGCGGAGGTGCCGTCCGTTCGGCACTCGGTCATCGGTGATTTGGATCACGGCGAGTACGACTCCGTCATCCACGTTCATTGGAACGCTTCCGCTCGCGATCTACAAGGGTATGTAGATGCACTCCTTTCCCCTCGTTACTAGTATACTCCATAGATGCATCTTGGTGAGCGTAGGAAAATTTTAAAATTATGCTACGATTCCCAACAGTGGCATCATGAGCCAGGCCTATGCGTAGTTACTATGCACGAGTAGAACACAAAGAAGTTGTGGGCGTTGATGTTTCCAATTCCTCTTGCCGCTACTAGTCGTTTCTTGTTTCGGCGGCATTGTAGGATGAAGCGGCCCGGACCGACCTTACACGTACGCTTACGTGAGACAGGTTCCACCGACTGACATGCACTAGTTGCATAAGGTGGCTAGCGGGTGTCTGTCTCTCCTACTTTAGTCGAAACGGATTCGATGAAAAGGGTCCTTTTGAAGGGTAAATAGAAATTGGCAAATCACGTTGTGGTCATACGTAGGTAAGAAAACGTTCTTGCTAGAAACCTACAAACCACGTAAAAACTTGCAACAACAATTAGAGGACGTCTAACTTGTTTTTGCTGCAAGTGCTATGTGATGTGATATGGCCAGAAGATGTGATGAATGATATATGTGATGTATGAGATTGATCATATTCTTGTAATAGGAATCACGACTTGCATGTCGATGAGTATGACAACCGGCAGGAGCCATAGGAGTTGTCTTTATTATTTTGTATGACCTGCGTGTCATTGAATAACGCCATGTAAATTACTTTACTTTGTTGCTAAACGCGTTAGGCATGGAAGTAGAAGTAATCATTGGCGTGACGACTTCATGAAGACACAATGATGGAGATCATGGTGTCATGCCGGTGACGAAGATGATCATGGTGCCCCGAAGATGGAGATCAAAGGAGCATAATGATATTGGCCATATCATGTCACTATTTGATTGCATGTGATGTTTATCATGTTTTTGCATCTTATTTGCTTAGAACGACGGTAGTAAGTAAGATGATCCCTTATGATAATTTCAAGAAAAGTGTTCCCCCTAACTGTGCACCGTTGCGAAGGTTCGTTGTTTCGAAGCACCACGTGATGATCGGGTGTGATAGATTCTAATGTTCGAATACAACGGGTGTTGACGAGCCTAGCATGTACAGACATGGCCTCGGAACACACGCAATACACTTAGGTTGACTTGACGAGCCTAGCATGTACAGACATGGCCTCGGAACACGGAGGACCGAAAGGTCGAGCATGAGTCGTATAGAAGATACGATCAACATGGAGATGTTCACCGATCTTGACTAGTCCGTCTCACGTGATGATCAGACATGGCCTAGTTAAATTCGGATCATGTATCACTTAGATGACTAGAGGGATGTCTATCTGAGTGGGAGTTCATTAAATAATTTGATCATATGAACTTAATTATCATGAACTTAGTCTAAAATCTTTACACTATGTCTTGTAGATCAAATGGCCAACGTTGTCCTCAATTTCAACGCGTTCCTAGAGAAAACCAAGCTGAAAGATGATGGCAGCAACTATACGGACTGGGTCCGGAACCTGAGGATCATCCTCATAGTAGCCAAGAAAGATTATGTCCTAGAAGCACCGCTAGGTGAAGCACCAATCCCACAAAAACAAGACGTTATGAACGCTTGGCAGCAGCGTGCTGATGATTACTCCCTCGTTCAGTGCGGCATGCTTTACAGCTTAGAACCAGGTCTCCAAAAGCGTTTTGAGAAACATGGAGCATATGAGATGTTCGAGGAGCTGAAATTGGTTTTCCAAGCTCATGCCCGGGTCGAGAGATATGAAGTCTCCGACAAGTTCTTCAGCTGTAAAATGGAGGAAAATAGTTCTGTAAGTGAGCACATACTCAGAATGTCTGGGTTGCACAACCGCTTGACTCAGCTGGGAGTTAATCTCCCGGATGACGCGGTCATTGACAGAATCCTTCAGTCGCTTCCACCAAGCTTCAAGAGCTTTGTGATGAACTACAATATGCAGGGGATGGAAAAGACCATTCCTGAGGTATATTCGATGCTGAAATCAGCGGAGGTGGAAATCAGAAAAGAACATCAAGTGTTGATGGTGAATAAAGCCACTAAGTTCAAGAAGGGCAAGGGTAAGAAGAACTTCAAGAAGCACGGCAAGGGAGTTGCCGTGCCCGGTAAACCAGTTACTGGGAAGAAGTCAAAGAATGGACGCAAGCCTAAAACTGAGTGCTTTTATTGCAAGGGAAGTGGTCACTGGAAGCGGAACTGCCCCAAATACTTAGCGGAAAAGAAGGCCGGCAACACCAAAGGTATATGTGATATACATGTAATTGATGTGTACCTTACCAGTACTCGTAGTAGCTCCTGGGTATTTCATACCGGTGCGGTTGCGCATATTTGTAACTCAAAACAGGAACTACGGAATAAACGGAGACCGGCGAAGGACGAGGTGACGATGCGCGTCGGGAATGGTTCCAAGGTCGATGTGATCGCCGTCGGCATGCTACCTCTGCATCTACCCACGGGATTAGTTTTAAACCTCAATAATTGTTATTTAGTGCCAGCTTTGAGCATGAACATTGTATCTGGATCTCGTTTAATTCGAGATGGCTACTCATTTAAATACGAGAATAATGGTTGTTCTATTTATTTGAGAGATATGTTTTATGGTCATGCCCCGCTGGTCAATGGTTTATTCTTGATGAATCTCGAACGTGATGTTACAAATGTTCATAGTGTGAATACCAAAACATGTAAAGTTGATAACGATAGTCCCACATATCTGTGGCACTGCCGCCTTGGTCACATTGGTGTCAAGCGCATGAAGAAGCTCCATGCAGATGGACTTTTGGAGTCTCTTGGTTACGAATCATTTGACACGTGCGAACCATGCCTCATGGGTAAGATGACCAAGACTCCGTTCTCCAGAACAATGGAGCGAGCAACCAACTTATTGGAAATCATACATACCAATGTGTGAGGTCCAATGAGTGTTGAGGCTCGCGGAGGATATCGTTATGTTCTCACTCTCACTGATGACTTAAGTAGATATGGGTATGTCTACCTAATGAAACACAAGTCTGAAACCTTTGAAAAGTTCAAGGAATTTCAGAGTGAGGTTGAGAATCAATGTGACAGAAAAATAAAGTTCTTACGATCAGATCGTGGAGGAGAATATTTGAGTCACGAATTTGGTGCACACTTAAGGAAATGTGGAATCGTTTCACAACTCACGCCGCCTGGAACACCTCAGCGAAATGGTGTGTCCGAACGTCATAATCGCACTCTATTGGATATGGTGCGATCTATGATGTCTCTTACCGATTTACCGCTCTCATTTTGGGGCTATGCTTTAGAGACTGCCGCATTCACTTTAAATAGGGCTCCGTCAAAATCCGTTGAGACGACACCGTATGAATTATGGTTTGGGAAGAAACCTAAGCTGTCGTTTCTAAAAGTTTGGGGATGCGATGCTTATGTCAAGAAACTTCAACCTAAAAAGCTCGAACCCAAGTCGGAGAAATGCGTCTTCATAGGATACCCTAAGGAAACGATTGGGTATACCTTCTACCTCAGATCCGAAGGCAAGATCTTCGTTGCCAAGAACGGGTCCTTTCTGGAGAAGGAGTTTCTCTTGAAAGAATTGAGTGGGAGGAAAGTGGAACTTGATGAGGTGATAGTCACCCCTTCCGTACCGGAAAGTAGCGCATCCCGGGAAGATGTTCCTGTGGTGCCTACACTGACTGGGGAGGAAGTTAATGATGATGATCATGAAGCTTCGGATCAAGTTACTACTGAACTTCGTAGGTCCACAAGGACATGTTCCGCACCAGAGTGGTACGGTAACCCTGTCCTGGAAATCATGTTGTTAGACAACGGTGAACGTTCGAACTATGAAGAAGCGATGGCGGGCCCGGATTCCGACAAATGGCTAGAAGCCATGAAATCCGAGATAGGATCCATGTATGAAAACGAAGTATGGACTTTGACTGACTTGCCCGATGATCGGCGAGCCATAGAAAATAAATGGATCTTTAAGAAGAAGACGGATGCGGATGGTAATGTGACCATATACAAAGCTCGACTTGTTGCTAAGGGTTATCGACAAGTTCAAGGGGTTGACTACGATGAGACTTTCTCACCCGTAGCGAAGCTGAAGTCCGTCCGAATCATGTTAGCAATTGCCGCATACTATGATTATGAGATATGGCAGATGGATGTCAAAACGGCATTCCTTAACGACTTCCTTAAGGAAGAGTTGTATATGATGCAGCCGGAAGGTTTTGTCGATCCTAAGGATGCTAACAAAGTATGCAAGCTCCAGCGCTCAATCTATGGCTGGTGCAAGCATCTCGGAGTTGGAACATTCGCTTTGATGAGATGATCAAAGCGTTTGGGTTTACACAGACTTATGGAGAAGCCTGTGTTTACAAGAAAGTGAGAGGGAGCTCTGTAGCATTTCTCATATTATATGTGGATGACATATTGTTGATGGGAAATGATATAGAATTCTTGGCCTATTTGAATAAGTGTTTTTCAATGAAGGACCTTGGAGAAGCTGCTTATATATTAGGCATCAAGATCTATAGAGATACATCGAGACGCCTCATTGGTCTTTCACAGAGTACATACCTTGACAAGATATTGAAGAAGTTCAATATGGATCAGTCCAAGAAGGGGTTCTTGCCTGTATTGCAAGGTGTGCAATTGAGCACGGCTCAATGCCCGACCACGGCAAAAGATAGAGAAAAGATGAGTGTCATCCCCTATGCCTCGGCCATAGGGTCTATTATGTATGCCATGCTGTGTACCAGACCTGATGTAAACCTTGCCGTAAGTTTGGTAGGAAGGTACCAAAGTAATCCCGGCCTTGAACACTGGACAGCGGTCAAGAATATCCTGAAGTACCTGAAGAGGACTAAGGATATGTTTCTCGTTTATGGAGGTGACGAAGAGCTCGTCGTAAAGGGTTACATCGACGCTAGCTTCGACACAGATCTGGATGACTCGAAGTCACAAACCGGACACGTGTATATTTTGAATGGAGGAGCAGTAAGCCGGTGCAGTTGCAAGCAAAGCGTCGTGGCGGGATCTACATGTGAAGCGGAATACATGGCTGCCTCGGAGGCAGCACAGGAAGCAGTCTGGATGAAGGAGTTCATTACCGACCTAGGGGTGATTCCCAATGGGTCGGGCCCGATGACTCTCTTCTGTGACAGCACTGGAGCTATTGCCCTTGCGAAGGAGCCCAGGTTTCACAGGAAGACCAGGCATATCAAGCGTCGCTTCAACTCCATTCGTGAAAGTGTTCAAAATGGAGACATAGATATTTTTAAAGTACATACGGACCTGAATGTAGCAGATCCGTTGACTAAACCTCTCCCTAGAGCAAAACATGATCAACACCAGGACGCAATGGGTGTTCGATTCATCACAATGTAACTAGATTATTGACTCTAGTGCAAGTGGGAGACTGTTGGAAATATGCCCTAGAGGCAATAATAAATGGTTATTATTATATTTCTTTGTTCATGGTAATTGTCTATTGTTCATGCTATAATTGTATTGTCCGGAAATCGTAATACATGTGTGAATACATAGACCACAATGTGTCCCTTGTAAGACTCTAGTTGACTAGCTCGTTGATCAACAGATAGTCATGGTTTCCTGACTATGGACATTGGATGTCATTGATAACGGGATCACATCATTAGGAGAATGATGTGATGGACAAGACCCAATCCTAAGCATAGCATAAAAGATCGTGTAGTTTCGTTTGCTAGAGCTTTTCCAATGTCAAGTATCTTTTCCTTAGACCATGAGATCGTGCAACTCCCGGATACCGTAGGAGTGCTTTGGGTGTGCCAAACGTCACAACATAACTGGGTGACTATAAAGGTGCACTACGGGTATCTCCGAAAGTGTCTGTTGGGTTGGCACGGATCGAGACTGGGATTTGTCACTCCATGTGGCAGAGAGGTATCTCTGGGCCCACTCGGTAATGCATCATCATAATGAGCTCAATGTGACTAAGGCGTTAGTCACGGGATCATGCATTGCGGTACGAGTAAAGAGACTTGCCGGCAACGAGATTGAACAAGGTATTGGGATACCGACGATCGAATCTCGGGCAAGTAACATACCGATTGACAAAGGGAATTGTATACGGGATTGATTGAATCCTCAACATCGTGGCTCATCCGATGAGATCATCGTGGAACATGTGGGAGCCAACATGGGTATCCAGATCCCGCTGTTGGTTATTGACCGGAGAGGCGTCTCGGTCATGTCTGCATGTCTCCCGAACCCGTAGGGTCTACACACTTAAGGTTCGGTGACGCTAGGGTTGTAGAGATATGTGTATGCGGAAACCCGAAAGTTGTTTGGAGTCCCGGATGAGATCCCGTACGTCACGAGAGGTTCCGGAATGGT
This sequence comes from Aegilops tauschii subsp. strangulata, assembly GCF_002575655.3. NCBI lineage: Eukaryota > Viridiplantae > Streptophyta > Magnoliopsida > Poales > Poaceae > Aegilops > Aegilops tauschii. Next base: position 11,039,985 of record NC_053039.3, read on the forward strand.
CCGGAGGTGAAGAATTATATATAGGAAGTCAAGTTTCGGCCACCGGGAAAGTTTCAGGTGTTACCGGTATTGTACCGGGACCACCGGAAGGGTCCCGGGGGTCCACCGGGTGGGGCCACCTATCCCGGAGGGCCCCGTGGGCTGAAGTGGGAAGGGAACCAGCCCCTAGTGGGCTGGGCGCCCCCCCATGGGCCTCCCCCTTGCGCCTAGGGTTGGAAACCCTAGGGGTGGGGGGCGCCCCACTTGCCTTGGGGGGCAAGGCACCCCCCTGGCAGCCGCCCCCCATCCAGATGGGATCCCTGGCCGGCGCCCCCCTCCTAGGGGTCCTATATAAAGGGGGGGAGGGAGGGCAGCAAAAAACACAGCCTTGGGCGCCTCCCTCCTCCCCTGCTACACCTCTCTCTCTCTCGTAGAAGCTCGGTGAAGCCCTGCCGGCATCCCGCTACATCCACCACCACCCCGTCGTGCTGCTGGATCTCCATCAACCTCTCCTTCCCCCTTGCTGGATCAAGAAGGAGGAGATGTCGCTGCACCGTACGTGTGTTGAACGCGGAGGTGCCGTCCGTTCGGCACTCGGTCATCGGTGATTTGGATCACGGCGAGTACGACTCCGTCATCCACGTTCATTGGAACGCTTCCGCTCGCGATCTACAAGGGTATGTAGATGCACTCCTTTGCCCTCGTTGCTAGTATACTCCATAGATGCATCTTGGTGAGCGTAGGAAAATTTTAAAATTATGCTACGATTTCCAACAGAAACCTGGTGAATTTGCATTGCTTATAGTTTACTCTCTTATTAGAGATATTAGCTAGTTATCCACATTTAACATGTCATGGATATTATTACTATTCCTCAATTGTATCATCATATGGTGTCTTAAATCATAATTTCACCGTCCTCGGCAATTCTGAACTACAAAAAAGAACATGGTTATCTAAATGGATTGATGGTTGATATTTGTTGGTTATCATATTTTTAACGGAACCTCGTCGGAGGGTGGGGAGCTCCCGCGTTGCATTAAGAAGAAGAGTATTGGTCCAGTTAATAAGGGAAACCGGACCAAAAACCATACATGGCATGGTGTTATCATCTTATTGTGGCTTAAATTCCCATTCACTGAACCGGACAATTCTGAACCCAAAAAAGAGCCCACGTTTTCCTTCAGCTAGAGAACAGAATGAGGAATCATTAGGAGTAAACTACTCACCGGTTGGTAGGGCGAATCGACGGGGTGGAACTCCACGCGGTACCTCGGCTCCCATGAGTTCTTCCCAAACGGCACACCTAAAAATTATCAGCAATTCAGTGCAGTCCTCCATCTAATTTTAGTAACCAACAAGCCAACACAAGCTAGATATGGCAACCGGTTAGTATTTTTGCATCACATGAAGTGAATACGGTGAGACAGTAAAGTGATTTTGAACTGCGGAGAGCTGGATCTGGCCCGGAAGTGCGCAAGGGATACGCCAGAAGAAGAGGGGCTTCCAATTCCAAGGGCGGCCGAGACCTGAGAGGTGAGGGAGGGGATGCTATCGGATGAGGCCCTGGCGCGATTGATTACCTGAGGTGGTGAAGATCTGGTCGGTGGCGGCCGCGCCGGCGACCAGGAGCAGAAGGAGGAGGGGGAGCGGTGCCATCGCGCTCGCCCGGCCGGCGAACCCCATCGGCGGCGGCATCATGCAGGCTCCGGCGGAGATCGGCCGGGAGTCGGTCAGAGTGGAAGATTGGAGACGACGCGACCCAAGAGTCGCTTCCGCCGTCTTCGAAGCCGGCCCTCTTTCCGCTTTCCCATGGATGGGAGTCGGTCAGACTGGAGGAGGAAGGGGTTGGTTTGGGGAATTGTGGGGAGTGGAGGAGAAACACAGAGACAAAGGCGGAGGAGGGGTGAGAGGCAGAGGTGGCGACGGCAAGCAGATCACTTACCAGTAGCGTTGGGTTTGTACCCTACGCTAACCCAACGGTACTACTATGGCATGTCCCGCGTGCACGGTTAAGATCACTTAGTAGTAGCATGGGGTATATAACTCGCGCTACTGCTATGAACTTAGTAGTAGTGTGGGTTTATAACCCGCGCTACTACTACGGCTGGTCTCGAGGGGAACGATGGAAATCACTTAGTAGAAGCGAGGGTTATAAACCCGAGCTACTACAATCAACTTAGTAGTAATGGGGGTTGTAAACCGGCGCTACTAGTAAGTAGCGGTAGCGAGGGGTATAAACCCATGCTACTAGTAAGCGTCTGCCTATAAGCTTTTCCCTAGTAGTGTGATCGAGGTGTGTAACTATGGAGGGGGGGGGGGGGTACCGCACGAGGCTAAAAGATCAACTTGTGTGTTCTAGGGTGCCCCCCTCCCCACGTATAAAGAGGAGGGAGGAGGGGAGGGACGGGTGGCCCCTAGGGCGCGCCCAAGAGGGGAGTCCTACTAGGACTCCTAGTCCTAGTATGATTCTGTAACGCCCACGATGCGGCTATATCTCCCACGTGTCGAGGCACGACTTAGAGGCATAACCGCATGGTAGGTATTGTCGCAAGAAGGGCCATCTTCACACAATCCCATGTAATGAACAAGAATGGGATAACGAGAGTTGGCTTACAATCGCCACTTCACACAATACATAAATTAATTCATACATCATCGAAAAATACACACATAGACCGACTACGGTCAAATACAAATGAAAATAAGGTAACCCCAAATGCTAGATCCCCGATCGTCCCAACTGGGCTCCACTACTGATCATCCGGAAAAGAAACATAGTAACGACCACGTTCCTCGTCGAACTCCCACTTGAGCTCGGTTGCGTCACCTGCACTGGCATCGTTGGCACCTGCAACTGTTTTGGTAGAATCTGTGAGTCACGAGGACTCAGCAATCTCACACCCGCGAGATCAAGACTAATTAAGCTTATAGGAAAGGATGGTGTAATGAGGTGGAGCTGCAGCAAGCACTAAGCATATATGGTGGCTAACATACGCAAATGCGAGCGAGAAGAGAAGCAAAGCAATGGTCGCGAAGCTAGAAATGATCAAGAAGTGATCCTGAAAACTACTTACGTTCATGCATAACTCAAACCGTGTTCACTTCCCGGACTCCGCCGAAAAGAGACCATCACGGCTACACACGCGGTTGATGTATTTTAAATTAAGTCAAGTGTCAAGTTCTCTACAACCGGACATTAACAAATTCCCATCTGCCTCATAACCGCGGGCACGGCTTTCGAAAGATAATACCCTGCAGGGGTGGCCCAACTTAGCCCATTATAAGCTCTCATGGTCAACGAAGGATAAACCTTCTCCCGGGAAGACCCGATCAGTCTCGGAATCCCGGTTTACAAGACATTTCGACAATGGTAAAACAAGACCAGCAAGACCACCCGACTGTGCCGACAAATCCCGATAGGAGCTGCACATATCTCGTTCTCAGGGCACACCGGATAACAAAGCGTACAGGTACCAACGTAACCCAAGTTGCCAAGGGACGGCCCCGCACGGTGCTCTAGTTTGGACCAACACTCGGAGGAGCACTGGCCCGGGGATTAAAATAAAGATGACCCTCGGGCTCGCAAAAACCCAAGGGAAAAAGGATTAGGTGGCAAATGGTGAAACCCAGGTTGGGCCTTGCTGGAGGAGTTTTATTCAAGGCGAACTGTCAAGGGGGTCCCATAAATCACCCAACCGCGTAAGGAACGCAAACTCAAGGAACATAATCCCGGTATGACGGAAACTATGGCGGCAAGAGTGGAACAAAACACCAGGCATAAGGCCGAGCCTTCCACCCTTTACCAAATATATAGATGCATTAATTATATAAGAGATATGGTGATATGCCATAATATCCATGTTCCAACATGAAACCAACTTCAACTACAGATGCAACTAGCAACGCTATAAGAAGGGCTGAGCAAAAGGGGTAACTTAGCCAAACAACGGTTTGCTAGGAAAGGATGGTTAGAGGCTTGACATGGCAATATGGGAGGCATGATATAGCAAGTGGTAGGTAGCGCAGCATAGCAATAGAACGAACAACTAGCAAAGCAAAGATAGAAATGATTTCGAAGGTATGGTCATCTTGCCTGCAAGGTTCTCAGAGTTGTCGAGAGCTTGATCCTCGTAAGCATACTCAATAGGTTCCTTGTTCAGGAACTCGTCTCCCGGCTCTACCCACAACAAGAACACAAGCAAAGGAACCACAATCAATCACGGGAAATGCACAAGCAACATGATGCAATACATGCATGACATGCGAGATGTGATATGCGATGCATATGCGTGCTCCGGAAGAAAGGATGAACAAGGACGTAACATGGCAAACCAAGTATGCCACTGGAAATATGAGATGATTTCGGTCCAAATCGATATAAATATCACCGGAAACGGATGCACGGTTTGCAAATGGCAAGCAAAACAAGAATGACACAATTCTGCGACTAACAGCATGATAGCACTTAGAATACATCAAGTAACAATGCTACAGCACCCCACCATAGCAACAAAGAATATGAAAGTAATCTACAGGAGATGCTTGACAAAAGATGAACACTGAGCTACGGCTAGATCACAATATAACAGGTTCAAACAAGCATGGAAAAAGTGCAAAAGATATAAGCTTCACAGACTTGGCTGAAACATCATCAGGTAGCAATGTTCAGAGCAAGCAATCAACATGCTACAGGAACTTATCATAGAAAAACAAGGCACGGTATGAATCTACGAAATGCATAGAACAAAAGTCCCTTAGTGACCATGAGCCAAAAAGGATCAGAAGATATGATGGCACCCATGTAAACATAGCAAGTTTCGTTAACAGGTTTCAGACTTAGCAGAAAACAGAGCATGGCATTAACAGAATTATGAAGGCATCTTTGTGAGCTCGATGCACTCATCACAAAGCAATGAATGACAAAACAGGCATACCTACAGCAAGATGGAATGTTTATGAAGCTATCCATGGCAAGATCAAGTTCATAGCATGTATGGATCAACTACAACAACCTTGGCAAAATTGAATATCATGTTAACAATCTGCCAGGAATATTTTATAGCAAAAATAGAGCAAGATTAAGACATGCTAGGACACTCCATAAATTCAAACAGGGGCATGGATGGATAGAGCACAACTATATCCACAAAACATTCTTACTGAACATACTCAAAATAAGCATGGATCTCACTGTAGCCACATGGATACATGGCAACAAAATAACAGCAGCTAAGTCCCTGAAAACAGAAACATCACGAAGCCTAGTTTGCATGCCTGTGCTAGTCACCACATAGATCACAAAAATACATGGCATACACCTCTGTAAAGATGGCATGGCATAGATCAAAACACCTGTAGAGCTTATGCCCGTAAGACGCACACATCAAATGCAACAAAAATAATAAAACATCAAGTTCTGATAAATACCAGCAGTAAACATCATATAGCACTCTTGCACCAGAGATTTGGGCCTCAAGAAGGACTCAAACGAACATGGCACAATGGAACAAAATGAATAGCATCTCGTTATGAACATTTCGATGTATATGCACGCGAAACGGAGCAGTATGCAATGAGATGTGATGCGATGAACAGGGCTCCAAAATGTAAAAAAAATCTTGGGCAACCTGCAGATATAGGGTTCGGGGCGCGCGCGAACCGAGGAAGATGGCGGCCGGATCTGTTTGCCGGCGAGGTCGGGGAGGCGCCGGCGACCGGAGCCGGTGCGGCGGCGAGCTCCAGGCGCGGGCGGCGGCTGACGCGGGCACGGCGGGGCGGCGAGGCGCGCCGGCGATCGGAGGGAGCGGGCTCGGGGCGGTGGTCGGCGGCGGGAGGCGCCGGCAATGGAAGGCGGAGCGGCGGCCGGGCGCCCGGGGCGCGGGCGACGGGGGCGCCCTCGGGTGCGGGCGGCGTCGGACGGCGGACGGGCCCCGCGGGCCCGACTCGGGCCCTGCGGGCCGGCGGCGGATGGAGACGCGAGAGGCGGGGCGAGGCTGACGTGGCATGCCCCGGTTGGCTGCGGGCGGCGGTGGAGAGAGGAAGGGGTTAGGGTTTGATCTACGCGAAAATTTCGGGGGGATCACCTATTTATAGCTAGAGGGAGCTAGGAGACTCCAAATGGAGTGCCGTTTTCGCCCACACAATCGTGATCGAATGACCGAGAGCATGGAGGGGGCTTAGATGGGTTATTGGGCTGTTTGGAGGGGTGTTTTGCTGCAACACACAAAGGGCCTTTGCGGTTAGCCGGTTAACCGTTGGAGCATCAAACGACCTCCAAATGGAACGAAACTTGACAGGTGGTCTACCGGTGGTATACCAAGGCCACTTGGCCAACCTTGGTCCATTCCGAGAACGTTTAACACCCGCTCACGAAAAGAGACAAGAGGGATGCGCCGGTGCATGTGGGAGTGCCGGATGCAAGAGACGAACACGTATGCAAATGAGATGCGCATGATGACATGATATGAGATGCATGACATGAACAAAATGCAAAACGAAAGACAAAAACCCAACCACGGAGGGAATATCATAACACATAGCCAAAAATGGCAAGAGTTGGAGTTACAAATATGGAAAGTTACATCCGGGGTGTTATAGATTCCACCAAAAGGGAGAGAGGGGGAAGGAAGGAGAGGGAGAGGGAGTAGGAAAGGGGCGCCCCCTTCCCATGTCCAATTCGGACTGCTAAGGGGGGGCGGCCTACCTTTTCTGCCCTCCTCTCTCTCTCAAATAAGGCCCATGGTGGCCCATTTGTTCCCCCGGGGGGTTCCGGTAACCCCTCCGGCACTCCGTTTTTACCAGAAACTATCCGAAACATTTCTGGTGTCTGAATAACATGGTCCAATATATCAATCTTTATGTCTCGACCATTTCGAGACTCCTCATCATGTCCATGATCTCATCCGGGACTCCGAACAAACTTCAGTACATCAAATCACATAACTCATAATACAAATCCTCATCGAACGTTAAGCGTGCGGACCCTACGGGTTTGAAACTATGTAGACATGACCGAGACACATCTCCGGTCAATAACCAATAGCGGAACCTGGATGCTCATATTGGCTCCTACATATTCTACGAAGATCTTTATCGGTCAAACCGCATAACAACATATGTTGTTCCCTTTTCATCGGTATATTACTTGCCCGAGATTCGATTGTCAGTATCATCATACCTAGTTCATTCTTGTTACCGGCAAGTCTCTTTACTCGTTCCATAATGCATCATCCCATGACTAACTCATTAGTCACATTGCTTGCAAGGCTCATAGTGATGTGCATTACCGAGTGGGCCCAGAGTTACCTCTCCGATACATGGAGTGTCAAATCCTAATCATGATCTATGCCAACTCAACAAACACCATCGGAGACACCTGTAGAGCATCTTTATGATCACCAGTTACGTTGTCACGTTTGATATCACACTATGTGTTCCTCCAGTGTTCGGGAGTTGCATAATCTCATAGTCATAGGAACATGTATAAGTCATGAAGAAAGCAATAGCAATAAACTAAACGATCATAGTGCTAAGCTAACGGATGGGTCTTGTCCATCACATCATTCTGTAATGATGTGATCCCGTTCGTCAAATGACAACACATGTCTATGGCTAGGAAACTTAGCCATCTTTGATTAACGAGCTAGTCAAGTAGAGGCACACTAGGGACACTCTGTTTGTCTATGTATTCACACATATACTAAGTTTCTGGTTAATACAATTCTAGGATGAGTAATAAAAATTTATCATGATATAAGGAAATATAAATAACAACTTTATTATTGCCTCTAGGGCATATTTCCTTCAGTCTCCCACTTGCACTATAGTCAATAATCTAGATTACATAGTAATGTTCTATCACTCATGGAGTCTTGGTGCTGATCATGCTTTGCTCGTTAGAGAAGCTTAGTCAATGGGTCTGCAACATTCAGATCTATATGTATTTTGCAAATCTCTATGTCTCCCTCCTTGACTTGATCGCTGATGGAATAGAAGCGTCTCTTGATGTGCTTGGTTCTCTTGTGAAATCTGGATTCCTTTGCCAAGGCAATTGCACCAGTATTGTCACAAAAGATTTTCATTGGACCCGATGCACTAGGTATGACACCTAGATCGGATATGAACTCCTTCATCCAGACTCCATCATTTGCTGCTTCCGAAGCAGCTATGTACTCCGCTTCACACGTAGACCCCGCGACGACACTTCGCTTAGAACTGCACCAACTGACAGCTCCACCGTTCAATATAAATACGTATCCGGTTTGTGACTTAGAGTCATCTGGATCAGTGTCAAAGCTTGAATCGACGTAACCATTTACGACGAGCTCTTTGTCACCTCCATAAACGAGAAACATATCCTTAGTCCTTTTCAGGTATTTTAGGATGTTCTTGACTGCTGTCCAGTGATCCACTCCTGGATTACTTTGGTACCTCCCTGCTAAACTAATAGCAAGGCACACATCAGGTCTGGTACATAGCATTGCATACATGATAGAACATATGGCTGAGGCATAGGGAATGACTTTCATTTTCTCTCTATCTTCTGTAGTGGTCGGGCATTGAGTCTGACTCAACTTCACACCTTGTAACACAGGCAAGAACCCTTTCTTTGCTTGATCCATTTTGAACTTCTTCAAAACTTTATCAAGGTATGTGCTTTGTGAAAGTCCAATTAAGCGTCTTGATCTATCTCTATAGATCATGATGCCCAATACATAAGCAGCTTCACCGAGGACTTTCGTTGAAAAATTCTTATTCAAGTATCCTTTTATGCTATCCAGAAATTCAGTATCATTTCCGATCAATAATATGTCATCCACATACAATATCAGAAATGCTACAGAGCTCCCACTCACTTTCTTTTAAATATAGGCTTCTGCAAAAGTCTGTATTAAACCATATGCTTTGATCACACTATCAAAGCGTATATGCCAACTCCGAGATGCTTGCACCAGTCCATAAATGGATCACTGGAGCTTGCACACTTTGTTAGCACCTTTTGGATCGACAAAACTTTCTGGTTGCATCATATACAACTCTTCTTTAAGATATCCATTAAGGAATGCAGTTTTGACGTCCATTTGCCAAATTTCATAATCGTAAAATGCGGCAATTGCTAACATGATTCGGACCGACTTAAGCATCACTACGGGTGAGAAGGTCTCATCGTAGTCAACACCTTGAACTTGTCGAAAACCTTTCGCAACAAGTGGAGCTTTGTAGACAGTAACATTACCATCAGCGTCAGTCTTCACTTTGTTCTCATACATGGATCCCATCTCAGATTTCATGGCCTCAAGCCATTTTGCGGAATCTGGGCTCATCATCGCTTCCTCATAGTTCGTAGGTTCGTCATGGTCAAGTAACATGACTTCCAGAATAGGATTACCGTACCACTCTAGTGCGGATCTTACTCTGGTTGACCTACGACATTCAGTAGGAAATTGATCTGAAGTGTCATGATCATCATCATTAGCTTCCTCACTAATTGGTGTAGGAATCACTGGAACTGATTTCTGTGATGAACTACTTTCCCATAAGGGAGCAGGTACAATTACCTCATCAAGTTCTACTTTCCTCCCACTCACTCTTTTTGAGAGAAACTCCGTCTCTAGAAAGGATCCATTCTTAGCAACGAATATCTTGCCTTCGGATCTGTGATAGAAGGTGTACCCAACAGTCTCCTTTGGGTATCCTATGAAGACACATTTCTCCGATTTGGGTTCGAGCTTATCAGGTTGAAGCTTTTTCACATAAGCATCGTAGCCCTAAACTTTAAGAAACGACAACTTGGGTTTCTTGCCAAACCACAGTTCATACGGTGTCATCTCAACGGATTTAGATGGTGCCCTATTTAACGTGAATGCAGCCGTCTCTAAAGCATATCCCCAAAATGATAGCGGTAAATCAGTAAGAGACATCATAGATCGCACCATATCTAATAAAGGGCGGTTACGACGTTCGGACACACCATTACGTTGTGGTGTTCCGGGTGGCATGAGTTGTGAAACTATTCCGCATTGTTTCAAATGAAGACCAAACTCGTAACTCAAATATTCACCTCCACGATCAGATCGTAGAAACTTTATTTTCTTGTTACGATGATTTTCCACTTCACTTTGAAATTCTTTGAAATTTTCAAATTTTTCGGACTTATGTTTCATCAAGTAGATATACCCATATCTACTCAAATCATCTGTGATTGTCGGAAAATAACGATACCCGTCATGAGCCTCAACACTCATCGGACCACATACATCAGTATGTATTATTTCCAACAAGTCTGTTGCTTGCTCCATTGTTCCGGAGAACGGAGTCTTAGTCATCTTGCCCATGAGGCATGGTTCGCAAGCATCAAGTGATTCCAAAAGCCCATCAGCATGGAGTTTCTTCATGCGCTTTACACCAATATGACCTAAACGGCAGTGCAAAAATAAGTTGCACTATCATTATTAAACTTATATCTTTTGGCTTCAATACTATGAATATGTGTATCACTACTATCGAGATTCAACAAAAATAGACCACTCATCAAGGGTGCATGACCATAAAAGATATTACTCATATAAATAGAACAACCATTATTCCCTGATTTAAATGAATAACCGTCTCGCATCAAACAAGATCCAGATATAATGTTCATCCTTAACGCTGGCGCCAAATAACAATTATTCAGGTCTAAAACTAATCCTGATGGTAGATGTAGAGGTAGCGTGCAGACGACGATCACATCGACTTTGGAACCATTTCCCACGGCATCATCACCTCGTCCATAGCCAATCTTCGTTTAATCCGTAGCCCCTGTTTTGAGTTGCAAATATAAGCAACAGAACCAGTATCAAATACCCAGGAGCTACTACGAGCATTAGTAAGGTACACATCAATAACATGTATATCAAATATACCTTTCACTTTGCCATTCTTCTTATCCGCCAAATACTTGGGGCAGTTCCGCTTCCAGTGACCAGTCCCTTTGCAGTAGAAGCACTCAGTCCGAGGCTTAGGTCCAGACATTGGCTTCTTCACTTGAGCAGCAACTTGCTTGCCGTTCTTCTTGAAGTTCCCCTTCTTCGCTTTGCCTTTTTTCTTGAAACTAGTGGTCTTCTTAACCATCAACACTTGATGCGCCTTATTGATTTCTACCTCCTCAGCCTTTAGCATCGCGAAGAGCTCGGGAATTGTCTTATCCATCCCTTGCATATTATAGTTCATGACGAAGCTGTTGTAGCTTGGTGGCAGTGATTGAAGAACTCTGTCAATGACACTATCAACAGGAAGATTAACTCCCAGTTGAGTCAAGTGATTGTGGTACCCAGACATTCTGAGTATATGTTCACTGACAGAACTATTCTCCTCCATTTTTCAGCTGTAGAACTTATTGGAGACTTCATATCTTTCAATCCGGGCATTTGCTTGAAATATTAGCTTCAACTCCTAGAACATCTCATATGCTCCATGACGTTCAAAATGTCGTTGAAGTCCCGGTTCTAAGCCGAAAAGCATGGCACACTGAACTATCGAGTAGTCATCAGCTTTGCTCTGCCAGGCGTTCATAACGTCCGGCGTTGCTCCTGCAGTGGGTCTTGCACCTAGCGGTGCATCTGTGCAGCAATGAGGATAATCCTCAGATCACGGACCTAGTACACATCATTGCTACTATCATCTTTCAACATAGTTTTTCTCTAGGAACATATCAAAAATAAACGGGGAGCTACATCGCGAGCTATTGATCTACAACATAGATATGCAAAATACTATCAGGTACTAAGTTCATGCTAAATTAAAGTTCAATTAATCATATTACTTAAGAACTCCCACTTAGATAGACATCCCTCTAATCATACAAGTGATCACGTGATCCATATCAACTAAACCATGTCCGATCATCACGTGAGATGGAGTAGTTTTCAATGGTGAACATTACTATGTTGATCATATCTACTATATGATTCACGCTCGACCTTTCGGTCTCAGTGTTCCGAGACCATATCTACATATGCTAGGCTCGTCAAGTTTAACTCGAGTATTCTGCATGTGCAAAACTGGCTTGCACCCGTTGTATCTGAACGTAGAGCTTATCACACCCGATCATCACGTGGTGTCTCGGCACGACCAACTGTAGCACAGGTCCATACTCAGGCATAACACTTATACCTTGAAATTTAGTGAGATATCATCTTATAAAGCTACCGCCGTACTAAGCAAAATAAGATGCAGAAAGGATAAACATCACATGCAATCGAATAAGTGATATGATATGGCCATCATCATCTTGTGCCTTTGATCTCCATCTCCAAAGCACCGTCATGATCACCATCGTCACCGGCTTGACACCTTGATCTCCATCTTAGCATCCTTGTTGTCTCGCCAACTATTGCTTCTACGACTATCGCTACCGCTTAGTGATAAAGTAAAGCAATTACATGGCGATTGCATTTCATACAATAAAGCGATAACCATAAGGCTCCTGCCAGTTGCCGATAACTTCTACAAAACATGATCATCTCATACAACAATTTATATATCATCACATCTTGACCATATCACATCACAGCAAGCCCTACAAAAACAAGTTAGACGTCCTCTACTGTGTTGTTGCAAGTTTTACATGGCTGCTACGGGCTTCTAGCAAGAACCGTTCTTACCTACGCATCAAAACCAGAACGATTTTTCGCCAAGTGTGCTGTTTTAACCTTCAACAAGGACCGGGCGTAGTCAAACTTGATTCAACTAAAGTTGGAGAAATAGACACCCACTAGCCACCTGTGTGCGAAGCACGTCAGTAGAACCAGTCTCATGAACGTGATCATGTAATGTCGATCTGGGCCGCTTCATCCAACAATACCGCCGAATCAAAGTAAGGCATTGTTACAAAGTAGTATGACTATTATCGCCCACAACTCATTGTGTTCTACTCGTGCATATAACATCTACGCATAGACCTGGCTCGGATGCCAGTGTTGGGGAACGTAGCATTTCAAAAAAATCACCTACGATCACACAAGATCTATCTAGGAGAAGCATAGCAACGAGCGGGGAGAGTGTGTCTACGTACCCTCGTAGACCAAGACCGGGAGCGTTTAGTAACGCGGTTGATGTAGTCGAACGTCTTCGCGATCCAACCGATCCAAGTACCGAATGTACGGCACCTCCGCGATCAGCAAACGTTCAGCTCGGTGACGTCCCTCGAACTCTTGATCCAGTTGAGGCCAAGGGAGAGTTTCGTCAGCACAACGGCGTGGTGACGGTGATGATGAAGGTACCAGTGCAGGGCTTCGCCTAAGCACTATGACGATATGACCGAGGTGTGTAACTGTGGAGGTGGGCACCACACACGGCTAAAAGATCAACTTGTGTGTTCTAGGGTGCCCCCTCCCCATTTATATAAAGGAGGGAGGAGGGGAGGGCCGGCCAGCCCCTAGGGCACGCCCAAGAGGGGTGTCCTTCTTGGACTCCGAGTCCTAGTAGGATTCCACCAAAAGGGAGAGAGGGCGAAGGAAGGAGAGGGAGAGGGAGTAGGAAAGGGGGCGCCCCCCCCCCCCTTCCCTTGTCCAATTCAGACTGCTAAGGAGGGGGCGCGACCTGCCCTGGCCGCCCTCCTCTCTCTCCAATAAGGCCCATGGTGGCCCATTAGTTCCCCCGGGGGGTTCCGGTAACCCCTCCGACACTCCATTTTTACCCGAAACTATCCGGAACAATTCTGGTGTCCGAATAACATGGTCCAATATATCAATCTTATGTCTCAACCATTTCGAGACTCCTCGTCATGTCCGTGATCTGATCCGGGACTACGAACAAACTTTGTTACATCAAATCACATAAGTCATATTACAAATCGTCATCGAACGTTAAGCGTGCGGACCCTACGGGTTCGTGAACTATGTTGACATGACCGAGACACATCTCCGGTCAATAACCAATAGTGGAATCTGGATGCTCATATTGGCTCCTACATATTCTACAAAGATCTTTATCGGTCAAACCACATAACAACATTCGTTGTTCCCTTTGTCATCGGTATGTTACTTGCCCGAGATTCGATCGTCGGTATCATCATACCTAGTTCAATCTCGTTACCGGCAAGTCTCTTTACTTGTTCCATAATGCATCATCCCGTGACTAACTCATTAGTCACATTGCTTGCAAGGCTCATTGTGATGTGCATTACCGAGAGGGCCCAGAGATACCTCTCCGATACACGGAGTGACAAATCCTAATCTCGATCTATGCCAACTCAACAAACACCATCGGAGACACATGTATAGCATCTTTATGATCACCCAGTTACGTTGTGACGCTTGATAGCACACTAAGTGTTCCTCCGGTATTCGGGAGTTGCATAATCTCATAGTCATAAGAACATGTATAAGTCATGAAGAAAGCAATAACAATAAACTAAACGATCAAAGTGCTAAGCTAACTGATGGGTCTTGTCCATCACATCATTCTCTAATGATGTGACCCCGTTCATCAAATGACAACACATGTCTATGGCTAGGAAACTTAACCAGCTTAGATTAACGAGTTAGTCAAGTAGAGGCATACTAGGGACATTCTATTTGTCTATGTATTCACACATGTACTAAGTTTCCGGTTAATACAATTCTAGCATGAATAATGAACATTTATCATGATATAAGGAAATATAAATAATAACTTTATTATTGCCTCTAGGGCATATTTCCTTCAGGCATCATGTCCAAGATTAGTAGACCGACTCCTGCCTGCATCTCCTACTATTACTCCACACATCGACCGCTATCCAGCATGCATCTAGTGTATTAAGTTCATGGAGAAATGGAGTAATGCAATAAGAACGATGACATGATGTAGACAAGATCTATCTATGTAGAGATAGACCCCATCGTTTTATCCTTAGTAGCAACGATACGTACGTGTCGGTTCCCTTTCTCTCACTGGGATCAAGCACCGTAAGATCGAACCCACTACAAAGCACCTCTTCCCATTGCAAGATAAATAGATCAAGTTGGCCAAACAAAACGCAAATATCACAGAAGAAATACGAGGCTATAAGTAATCATGCATAAAAGAGATCAAAGAAACTCAAATACTTTCATGGATATAAAAAGATATAACTGATAATAAACTCGAAGTTCATCAGATCCCAACAAACACACCGCAAAAGAGTTACATCATATGTATCTCCAAGAGACCATTGTATTGAGAATCAAGAGAGAGAGATGAAGCCATCTAGCTACTAACTACGGACCCGAAGGTCTACAAAGAACTTCTCACACATCATCGGAGAAGCACAAATGGAAGTGGTGAACCCCATCCGAGATGGTGTCTAGATTGGATCTGGTGGTTCTGGATTCTGCGGCGGCTGGATGAATATTTCGTCGACTCCTGTAGGGTTCTGGGATTTTTGGGCTATTTATAGAGCAAAGAGGCGGTCCGGGGGGCACCTGAGGTGGGCACAACCCAGCAGGGCGCGCCTGGGCATCCTGGCGCGCCGTGGTGCGTTGTGCCTCCCTCGGGGCACCCCCCAGGCGCAGCCAGGGCCCGGTGTGTTCCTTTTGGCCCATGAAAAATCTCCGTGAAGTTTTGTGTCATTTGGTCTCCGTTTTATATTGATTTTCTGTGATGTAAAAAACACGGAAAAAACAGGAACCGGCAATTGGAACTATGTCAATAGGTTAGTACCAAAAAATGATATAAAATGACTGTAAAATGATTATAAAACATCCAAGATTGATAATATAACAGCATGGAATAATCAAAAATTATAGATACGTTGGAGACGTATCATGGCCGCGCCGAGACAGGAGGTTTTGGGGTCGGTCATCGCCCTGGCAGATGGCTGGAGTCGGGAAGCCTTGACGCCTCTTGCTAGTCCCGCTCGCTGCAGTGCCACAGTTGAGGGGAAGTGCGGGCAGGAGGCTCGTGTTTCGCCACCAGTTGGGTACGTGACTTCATCGGTAGCGGAGGCTATCATCACACCTACGGGAGGTGCCACAATGGCCATGTCTACTTGTTCTTCGCCAGCCAGGACGGGCGGAGGCTCGATTAGAGACCTGCCATCGCGGGCGAGGACTACTAATGAGATTATCACGTTCGGTCGGATCATGGACCCGGTATCGGCTGGTAGGCGTGTCAGCAACCGGATCCAGGAGCAACCAGATGCGGGCGACTTGCAGTTTGGGCGTGCTATGAGGGCAGCCAGGCTTCAAGATGTCGAGGCGACTACAGGTATGTCTTTTAATAAGAGTTGTTCCATTTTGCATTTTACTGAACATGAGATAATTAGTAAGGCAAATGACTTAGGAGTTTCACTAGGGTCTAATGGGAAGGAAGTTGCAAATTTAGTTAATGACTTGCTAGACTTAGAAGCCGAGCGAGCATCTGAGATTGTTCAGAATATTGCGGCGGTAAGACCGATGAATGAGGATGATGTAAACAACTTAGGGGTAATGGCCCTTAAGAGTTTTTGTAATGACCTCATGCCTACTTCGAAGTCAAAGGTGAGGTAGAAGGATCGGAACCGGAGGGAAATGTAGATGCATCAACTGTTGATTGTGAGGTCCCGGACCATTCCGGTCTTACAGGGGTAGAGGTAGTGATGGATAAACCCAAACGTTCCTGGAAAAGGAAGATATATCCTACATCGTCAGTCCGTAGAAGCGCTAGAGTGAAGCTTAAGAAAAAAATTCGTGACGACTTATGAAAGGAATTTTCTGGAATAGCAGAGGTCTATCAGACTTGGCTAAAACAAGGTTCCTTGCAGAAACATCAATAGATCAGAAGCTTGACTTCATTACACTTCTCGAAACAGGAAGAGATAATTTCACCTCACAGTTCCTTGGAAATTTGTCTGGTGGAATTGATTTTGATTGGAACGTTTTACCTCCCAAAGGAAGATCTGGTGGGATCCTGTTGGGGGTTAAGTGCGAAACTTTAGAGGTGATTAATGTGTTACGAGGTGAGTTTGCGGTGAAGTTTCGGGTGAAGTCAAAGGTGGATGCTGTCTACTGGTCTGGTAGCTGTATACGGAGCAGCCCACCCCAACTTAAGCCTAACTTCCTTGTGGATCTGGTTAGGATCTGTGGGGATGAAAGACTCCCAATCCTAGTTGGAGGGGACTTTAATATAATCCAAGGAAGGGAATAGAAGAATAATGACAATTTTGATAACCGTTGGTCCCTAATGTTCAACATGATTGTTGAGAGTCCCAATCTTAGGGAGATTGAACTCAAGGGTAGACAATACACATGAGCAAACACGTTACCTATTCCAACCTATCAGAAGCTAGATAGAGTGCTCGCTAGTGTGGAATGGGAACAAAAATACCCACTCGTGTTGGTACAAGCGATGCAGAGGGCGATCTCAAACCACACACCCTTGTTATTAGACTCAGGGGACGCAACACATCACTACAAAAAAAATACACTTCCGTGATGATACGTGTTTGTCACAGTAGGTCGCGTTTTTTGTCATGCATGTACATCCATGACAAATTTATGACAGAATCAAGATAGTCATACCTGTGCTGTCGTAGAAGTGTTCCATGACATTACCAACATTATCATCACGGAAGTGTCCACTTCCATGACGATAAATTGCGCGTCACAGAAGTGCTTTCGTCAAGGGTGACCGACACGTGGCATCCATCGTAACGGAACGCCGTTAACCTATTGGGTCGGGTTTTGGATCCGATAACCCGTTAACAGCCCCGACCAATGGGGCTTTTCCACGTGTAAAATCATCATTGGCTGGAGGAAACACGTGTCGGCTCATCGTTGGGACAGATGTCATCCACTCATTGGACAGAAGGCGCCTATGAAACGTCGACACGTGGCACGGCCCAACAGAGGCCCATTCCTGTGAAAAGGCCGGCCCGTTTGCCTTGGTCAAAAGGTGGCGGGCTGGCCCATGGAAAGCCTGTTAACGGCCTGTTCGCATATAGCCCATTTACATCCCGCTAACCCAAGGCCCGTTACGCCCTATAAGAATTAGGCCCAGTAGCGTCATCTGGGCCATCCAATATGATTCCAGCCCGTTTTCACTTCTGGCCCATGTATGGCCCATGACGTCTTTCGGCCCATATGAGGCCCTATGTAACTCTTGGCCTATTAACGGCCCGTGGTGAAACTGGCCCGCAATGAACAGTGTATCAATTTACACCCATTAACGGCCCGTGGTGAAACTGGCCCATAATGAACAGTGTATCATTTTATACCCATTAACGGCCCGTTATTTCGTTGGGCCGTTTCCAGCCCATGTTATCTTTCGGCCTTCTCAGAGCCCATTTATTCTTGGGCTCATTTCCAGCATTCGTTTACTTACGGCCCGTTACTGTCATTTTCTGCTTGTGGGCCAAATTTATCCCATGGTTACGGTCGGCCCGTTTGTGGTCCGTTAATACGTTGGGTCGTTTTCATAGCGTCATCAAATACGGCCTATTAACGATGGCCCGTTATGGTCGGCCCATGAACGGACGATTCCAACTCTAGCCCGTTTACGGCCATAATGCGGCCTGTTATTGGCCCATGTTTGGCCAATCGATCATACGGCCCGTATAAGGCCCATTGATGATACGACCCGTAGAAGGCCCATTGTTTCTACGGCCCATAGAAGGCCCAATGTTTCTACGGCCCGTAGAAGGCCTACTGTTTCTACGGCCCGTAGAAGGCCCACTGTTTCTACGGCCCGTAGGAGGCCCAGTGTCACTACAGTAAATATTAGCCCATGGTTATTGTGTCCTAGTTTTAAAAAATAGGTTATTGCAGCCACTAGCAAACCGCGGAAAAAGAACTGCACTGACTACAAGCAAACAAATAAACAAGACAACAAGGAAATAAATAAGCAAGCAACTTATGCTAGGCTATCACGGCTATTACACATATTACATCCACTGGGCATCAAAGTTCGCCACCAGTGCAAATATAGGGAACAAAGCAGCATATAAACGGCGCAGCAAAACAAGTCCAGAACTGAAACCACTTCAGAAGAGTTCAAGAAACAATATCCTGGGTACCAATAATGCTGGCAAGATGCTTAGCAAGCTTATTAATTTTCTCTTGTTTGGCGCTTAAATCCTCCAGCACTTGTTGTTGCACAAGAAAGTACGCATCTGAATTCTGCAAGGACTTCCTCAGTCCTTCGGCTTCTTGCCACAGCACAGCTGACTGATGCCTTTCAGCTTCTAGCTGAGACTGAAGAAGCCGAAGTTGTTCAGGCAGCGAGTTCGAAGAGCTTGTGCCTGTGGTACTGGCCGGTAACTCGAACACTACATCAACGCAGGACTGTGGGGTTTTCTCACTGTCTACAAGATCGGTTTTTATCACCTTTCTTGGAGACCAACAGGGTTGTCTCACTATCTTGAACCTTATCTGCATTACTTTCTCTACCATTGCATAGCGGGGTGCTCTTCTCCAATATTCTGTTTGCATACTACAAGAGAAACAAGCAGACACATCACAGGTTTAGCTTGTAGTATACGAAACTCATTTTGGTAAACCGGTTCAGTAGTAAGGTGGATAGGATAACAGCATGAAACAAACATATATCTATGTACTATGGTCAGTGTATTGTCCATATCATTCTAGTTTATGTTCCCTAATCAAGATAGAGACACAGTTCAACTCATATATTTTTAAGACACAGCAGCATAGACAGAATATAAGTGTGAGAAACTACACAGCATTGGCAGCACTTGTAATGTGCATCACATGAGAACATAACTGTTTATACAACTTAAACTGAAATCAACATAGAGGAACAAGTTAGAACAGCAATCCAGTTAAAGAAATAGGTTTAGAACATACCTGTTGCGCCATTGGAGTTTCAATTGGAACCTTCAAATTCGAAAGTAGTTGGTATGAGTAAATACAGTGATGCAACAGCAAAGGAGTATGGACCATAGCTACGGAATCTGACCTGAGAACAGTTGCTCTTCTGCTTTAAACGTGGAGTTTGGGTTAGCTGTGGTGGTCTTCGTGCTTTGGGCACTGCAGTAGCTTTACAAACTGCTCGTGTGGGGGTACTCTGTGGTGGACATGGTGCTTTGTCAACTATAAGTGGGTTACTATCCGTTGGGGTTGCGGTTAGATGGGTTGTAGCTGGTTCTGTGCCCAACAGTGTAAGTGTGCAATCTGGAAGAGTCTCGATTATGTGTGGTGGGGCTAGTTTGTGGGCCAGTACAACCATGGTTCTATCTGCATCGACGGGTAGCACTGTCTTTTGTGAAGAACGGGCTTTTGCCCCCTTAGATACTGCCATCACCCCCTCCAATTCAAATGGCTGATAAACAAGAAAAGAAATTGACCGTACAGACATTGTATGATAGACAGATGTGGTAATTCACATATATGTTGTCTAACCAAACAGGACAGCATGACACAATTTCACATATATGATGCCTAACTAAACAGGATAGCATGACATAGTTTCAGATATATGATGGATAACTTAACTGCATATAATGGCATAATTCATCATATGATGAGTACCTAAACAGGATGACATGACAAAACTATATGATGTCTTTCTAAAATAGGTTGGGATGAAATAATTCACATACATGTTGTCTAAGTATACAGGATGGCATGATATAATTGACATAATTGATTCATATACTAAGCAGCTGGCACTCGCATGTATGATCTCTAAACTAAGTAGATAGAATTCAATATTGTGCATATGATGTCTAAACTAAGCAATGCAAGACACCATATGCATCATATGAGAAATATAAACATTGCAACTTAGAGCATAGACCTCAGGTGGGATATAGGACTGGTCATTTGTCTCTGAATCCTCCTCTGAGGAGCTCCATGTAACCATCGAGATATATGCTTCAACAGGTACCATTGCCTGCTCTGAAGACCTTGTTTTCACTCCAGATTTTTCCATAACCGGCTCAAATGGCTGATACACATGAAGAGTAGTTCAATATACACAGATTGTCGACAAATGGAATACGTAATGAAAAAAAAGATGGCATGAGATAATTTACATATATGATGCCTGGCTCCATGGCGGTGCATAATTCACATATATGATAACTAGCTGAAAAACATGGCATTGCATAGTTCACATATCTGATATAGAAAGCAAACAAGAGGCATTCACACAAAGCATGTCTAATCTAAGCAGATGGCATGGCAATGCAAGACACTATATGCATGATATGAGCAATATAACCCAACCAAGTTAGAGCATGCACCTCGGGGGGGATACGACTGGTCATCTCTCTCTGAATCGTCCTCTGAGGAGCTATCTGTAACCAGCAAGAAATCTGCATCGACAGGTAGCACTGACTACTCAGAAGACCTTGTTTTCACTCCAGATTTTCCCATGACCGACTCAAATGGCTGATGCACAGGAAGAGTAGATGAATGTATAAACATTGTTGACAAATGTAATACATTATGGAAAAAATATGGCACAATACAATTCACATGTACGATGACTGACTAAACAGGATGGCATTGCATGATTCACGTATATGATGCCTGGCTAAAGAAGATGGCATTGCATAATTCCCATATACTCCCTCCGTTCCTAAATATTTGTCTTTTTAGAGATTCCAAATGGACTACCACATACGGATGTATATATACATATTTTAGAGTGTAGATTCACTCATTTTGTTCCGTATGTAGTCACTTGTTGAAATCTCTAAAAAGACAAATATTTAGGAATGGTGGGAGTATGATATAGAAACCAAACAGGTGGCATTCACACAAAGCAAATCTAAACTAAGCTGATGACATATAAGATGTATAATGTAAGCAATGCAAGGCGCCATATGCATGATATGACCAACATCAGCATGCCAGGTTAGAGCAAACACCTCAGGTGGTAAACAGGCGTGGTCGGCTCGTTCTGAATCTCCATCTGAACAGTTATCTTCCTCTGGAATACAATCTGGAAATGCAGGAGGGGGGCACTTCGCCCACCATGGAGCGGCGTCTGCATGACATTATATTCGCACGCAACGGTCTTCTCTTTTTCTCTACATGTTCAGTACGATTGTGTACAATATCTGACATGCATAATAAAAAAAAGTTAGATTTTGTAAGGCCTAAGGGGTGCATGCAAAAATCAAGACTGATGGTAGCAAACGAGTGGATGGATCCAAAACTAATGATACCAGGTAGATTATAGCTTCAGTTTAAAAAGATAGACAATGGATCATCTATTGTTTGTTGCCCACCCAACATGAACCACACAGAAGACCCCAGATGAACCAGATAGTAGACAGATACTATTCGTTGCTGGATTGATATGAGACCCATGGGCAATTCAAAACTCAAGATTGAACGATAAAGTTGCAGGTAATAATAACCGATGTATAGGGACAGGAAAAACACAGGAATAGGATAGGAATGCACGTGCAAAATAGAGCATTTGGAAACATAGGATTTCAGTCAACCTAGGTGTTTGGCTCACATGAATTGGAAGAACAGAGGAATGGAGAAACAAAGTGATGCGACGAGTCTACAACCTCTTTGGCATAGCCTTGTGGACCTCAGCATCATTGGGTTGGACGTGGAGGATGGTGATGATGCTGGTGTGACTGTCGGAGGCGGGGAAGAAGATCCGTGGCCTCTAGAAACGGCGCCGAGGGTACTGCTCCGCTGTGATGAACGGTTCCGTCGTTGGAGCAGCTCCGCTAAGGTGTACAGCGATGAGGCTGAAGCATGACACGACAAACAACGTTACTCTGAAGTGGGACCCTAATATCAACTGCAATAGATGATGTAAAATACATCACCAAAAAGTGCTAGATGTAAAACGTATCAGCCGGGCCACAGCCGCTCCGACAGATGTTGTAAGTACTGTTCAGTCTGAACTTAACTGAAGAAAATGAACTTCACAGTCGAAACTGAATTTTACTGTCGAAACTGATTGAACTAGTAACAGAGCATTGGAATAGATGTTTAGGGCATTCGAGCACTAGTAGAAGAGAAGCAGTGATCTAAATTAGCAAACGCTCGAGCAGGGAACGCACTAGCAGAGAGCAAGTCGTGTAGTAGCACCGCGAGCGAGTGCTAAAGCAGCAACTCCTGTAGCTGCCGGAGGTCATGCAGCAGCAGGAGCAGCGCAAGCGAGAGCAAGAGCAGAGCAGCAGCATGAACGAAAGCAGCAGCAGTGCAGCAGAGCGACCGACAGCAAGAACAGAGCCGCAGCGCGAGCGAGAGCTGGAGCAGCTGCAGCTAGTGCCGTTGTGGAAGTCGCCGCCGAGGAAGCAACGACATGGGGGAGAGACGCCGTGGATGATGTAGCCGGCGACGGCGCCGTCGATGGAGACACGCCATGTCTGCTCGGTATCGAGCACCGGCAGCCCCGTGACATCGAATAAAAGATAAAATGCAGCGGTGAGTGCAGAACCTCCTTGGTGGCGCCGAGTTGGCCTCGGCTTCATCCGAGGAATTGGTGAGGGTGCTGCGGTTCCGGTGGGGCAGGTCAAGACGACGCTGTGGGGATTGAGGTGGCGCGATAGACGAGGCGAACATCGGGGTAGCTCCTTGCAGGTGGAGGACGGGGCGGCTGATCCGGCGGGACGACGAGATCGACAATGGATCCTCATCTGGTACGGTGGATGAGGGACGGCGAGCTTTTGCGGTGGACGACATAGTCGGGGAAGAGTCTCCGGGTGGGCGGCGGTCGGGACGCCGACGGAGGAGCGTGGGGTTTCGCGGGTTTTGGCGGCCTCGGTGTACGAATGGGGGGGCGAAGGGGGAGGGGGGAGCCAAGCTTGGGGACGCGCTTGTCCGAAAAGTAGGGTAAGTTACCAGCGTACCCCCACCGGTTTTGACACCGCGACGTGGAGCTTCATTTCCGGCTGAGGGGTAGAAGGGGGATTTCGCGTGGCTGGGCTGCGGGAGCGATTTCAGATGAGGAGGGAGTTCTCGTGCGCGTCCAAATTTCGGGATAACAAGGCGCGGCACGGGTTGAAGAAGCGGGAGTTTCAAAGCAGGTGAGACAAAAGATACTCGAGCTTGAAAATTTCGGGATAACAAGGTGCGGATTCCTTGTTCGGCAGAACAAACTTAATGTGTAAAAAAAACAATTCATACAAGACACAAGAGAGTCTTCTCCCCTTTTACTATATTGCTATAGATGCCATTGAAAAAACTACAAGAAAAATGTAAAAAAACGGGAGAACAAGATTACCCTGCACAGTACCAAATCGATTCACACTTCCCTCAACAACAACAAAAAACAAATCAATTCCCACCAAAGAAAGAGTAATGTCCCTTTTTATATGATTACAGATGCCATGATCTCGAATTTCAATTTTTGAATCCACGTTATGTTGAATTCAAATATATCGTTAGGTGACCTTGCGGTTTATAATTGATGTAGTCGTACATTTTGATCTTCCATCATATATGAACATTTTACTCCACCATGTGATCATATATATTGTCGTCTACCATATGGACTAAATTTGAATCAATTTTCCTTATTTGAATATGATTGTTGTCAAGTTATACAATAATTTAAATATTATCTTGATAACAAAAAACATACATATAGCAGTAATCATATTTCACTATGAACTACATTTACCATACGCTCTCCAATTCCAATATTTGTATCCATTATATGTTATATTCAAATCATAGTACATTATTGGTCTAGGTAGCGAGATGTTTGGGATAATCTAAACCCTGTTTTCATACGTACATTTTTTGGCTGAATTGGGACAAGTTTTGGTATAAGCCTCTTGCAAAACCAGAGATTCTCTCAACAACCTCGTGGTTCCGAGAGGGAACGTGTCACCTTTGTGTGCAAAACGATATACGCTGCCTCCCCCCTGATTTTATTTGTAGAGGCAACATAGAACTATATAAGTGCCCTGTTAAATTTTGGAATTATTTCGCGTTCATTTGGCCTTTTTATACATTAATTGAGTTTCTGGACTTTTAATGTGCATAATCTAAATATGAATTGCATGCACATACTCCGGTGCACCAAAGTGGGTTGAAAATTCACATGTGTGTCCTTGGTTGAATTTCTAGGTCCCATGAATGAAATGAGAATGAAATTCAAACATCTGGGCATCATGACTCGGCCGAGAACATCGAGAAACTTTGATTTTAAATTCATGTAAATCCAAAACTCGCCTGGAAATCATGAAACTTGGCATGGTGTCATGTCATGGCACTAACATGTTGTGGTAAAAAATTGGGCCGATTTGGAAGCTCGTGGTACTAAGAGGGAACGTGCCACCTTTGAGTGTGAAACGATATACGCTGCCCCCCCCCCCCTTGAGTTTCTTAACAAAGGCAACATAGAACTACATTAGTGCCCTATTAAATTTTGGAATTATTCCGGGTTCGTTTGTCGTTTTTATACATTAATTGAGTTTCTGGTCATTTAATGTGCATAAGTCAAATTTGAACTACAAGCACATGCTCTCGTGCACCAAAGTTGGTTCAAAATTCACATTTGTGTCCTCGGGTTAATTTCTAGGTCCCATGCAAGAAATGAGAATAAAATTAAAACATCTGGGCATCGTGGCTCGGCCGAGAACATTGAGAAACTTGGTTTTAAAATTCTTGTAAATCCAAAACACGTCTGAAAATCATGAAACTTGGCATGGATGTCATGTCATGGTACTACCATGTTGTGGTAAAAAAATGGCCGAGTAGGAACAGATTTTGGTATAAGCTTCTTGCAAATCGAAGCTTCTCTCAAGAAGGCTCGTGGTTCTGAGAGGGAACGTGCCACCTTTGAGTGCAAAATGATACACATTGTCCCCCTTGAGTTTATTTACAAAGGCAACACTACATGATTGCCCTGTTAAATTTTGGAATTATTCCGGCTTCGTTTTGCCTTATTTACACATTAATTGAGTTTTTGGTCATTTAATGTGCATAATTCAAATTTGAACTACAAGCACATGCTCCCGTGCACCAAAGTTGGTTGAAAAATTACATTTGTGTCCTCGGGGGAATTTCTACTCCCTCCTTCCATCTATATAGGTCCTAATGCGTTTTTCGAGGCTAACTTTGACCAAAAGTTAGAGCAATAATAAATGACATGCAACTTACACAAAGCATACCTTCAAATTTGTATGTCAAAGGAGCTTCCAATAATATAATTTTCATAGTATACATCTCATGTGCTATTAATCTTGTCAATAGTCAAAGGCTGTCTTGAAAAACACATTTGGCCCTATATAGATGGAAGGAGGGAGTAGGTCCCATGCAAAAATGAGAATAACATTCAAACATCTGGGCATCGTGGCTCGGTCGAGAACATTGAGAAACTTGGTTTTAAAATCATGAAACTTGGCATGGTGTCATGTCATGGTAGTACGATGCCATGGTAAAAAAAATTTGGCCGAATAGGAACAAATTTTGGTATAAGCTTATTGCAAATCGGAGCTTCTCTCAAGAAGGCTCGTGGTTCTGGGAGGGAACGTGTCACCTCTGTGTGCATAATTAATATTTGAAATACAAGCACATGTTCCAGTGCACCAAAGTTGGTTGAAAAATCACATGTGTGTCCTCGGGTAAATTTCTAGGTTCCATGCAAGAAATGGGAATGAAATTCAAAATTCTGGGCGTCGTGGCTATGTTGGAAACATTGAGAAACTTAGTTTTTTAATTCCTGTAAATCCAAAACACACATGAAAATAATGAAACTTGGCTTGGTGCCATGACATGGCACCAACATGCTGTGGTAAATTTGCAGTCTGATTTGCGAAGGCGCACACATTAACAATCAACAAAGTCATTTTGGAACAAGTGCTGTCACGTTACAATCGGAAACACAAGTATTACTGAAACCGTGGGCGTTCTACTTACTAGTACCATTTACGTGTCGCCACGCGTCCCCATTTTTTATTAGCTAGGAGGCGCCGTGCAGGGTAGCTATTTGAGTACGAGAGGCGTGCGATCAGACCCCTGCGCGTGCTTATCGGGAGGAGAGCCCTTTGACCTCCATCTGCCGTCCACCTCTCTCCGAAGGTCTCCATTAATTGCGCCCAAGCCTCTGTTTAATGGCGTGGCTATGTCTCACTCGACTGAGATTTAAGAGATAAAAAAGAAAATCTGAAAGCACGGATCTTGATGTTAGATCCGACGGACCTATATAGCATCTACTGCGACTTATAGCAAGACTGATGAATATATAAGGACGATTAAATTTTTTTTGATCAAAGAAGGGCTTGCCCCTTCTGATTTTCATTACTGAAAACCACCACAATTCACAAGAAGTTCAGCACAACTCGTCGAGAAACCACAATTCAAGGGGCGGAGGCACAAGGGGCAGTGGAGCACGGTGAGGTCCATCGAGACCTTAGAGAGCTCCATCGACGGGTCCTGTTCGGTCTGCATGATCTCGCCCTCCTCGTGCACAACCATCTCTCGACTTGGGCCGGGGTATTACAAAGCTTTAGCGTCAACTATTTTATACTACTTCAAGGTGCATTCAATCAACACATGCAAGTATCAAAAGGAGAGTCACAGCATGCATGCATGCGTTGTAATTAATGCATCGGTAAACGCAAATTATTGAAATATTTCGAGTGCAGTGCTTTGATGTGTCGCGTCAACTCGTACATCAACGAGAAGTTTGATTATCCTCTCCCTCGCAGACTTAACTGCGCCTTCCTTTGGTTGTATGACAGGTTGGCCACACACCTGTCGAGCCCACCTGTCATACACGCAAAGCCAGGAGCATCCCTCCCTCGCCCATGAGCGTGGTGGCTGGCAAGACTAGGAGAATCTTTCGCTACACGCTCTCCCTCCCGCACGCGGTGGACATGCAGCGGTTCAATCGGTGTCAGATGGCCAGAAGCGTACTGTAGTATTCCTCCAGTGCAGTAGTACTCCATCATTGTTGGACTTCCCGAAGAGGCGAAGAGCCAAGCGCAGCCCGGATGCTCGTGTGGCAGTTTCATGTGTAGAGTAGTCTAGGATAGCGTGTACCGTGCCTGTAAGCTTAAAATCGTTGGGGTCAGCTCCATGCTATGTGGCCGTCTCGAAGTTTTTAAAAAAAATTAAACTAGTCTTCTGGCCCTACCTGACACCCTGGTGATTGTAGTTTGCACGCTCATCTGGTCAAGACAGGAATATATATTTTAATTTGTTTTTTTCGAAAAGGGGGGACTCCCCGGCCTCTGCATCAGAATGATGCATACGGCCACATATATTTTAATTTGTGGTGGGTAAATGTTAGAGTTGCAGCAAATATATTGTACACTGCGGGTCTTTCAGCCAAGTTTAGAGGCAAGCATGTGGGGCCAGTGCTATGATGTGTCGCGTCAACTAGTACAACGAGGAGAAGCTTGATTTTACTACACGCCTTCTCCCTCACCCATGCGCGCGGTTGCTCGCAAACGAGGACAGGCTTTTGCTTAGTAGTACTTCTACAACAAGCTAACCGTCCCGCTCGCGGTGGACGGACATGCAGCAGTGGATTCGACATTGTAGAAGCAGCAGTAGTAACATCATTGTTCGTCTTCTCGAAGAGGCGAAGAGCCAAGCGCAAACCGAACGTTGCAGTTGCGAACATTGGAGCACGCATATAGCCAGGCTCTTGCATGAGACAAAATTGCTATGTGAGCCCACTATTGTACTAGTATGTACAACTACTTGCTAGTATAGCCCTGTAAACCAGAAAGGAGTATTTGCCCTTCTAGAGATTTCAACAAGTAACTAGACTACACCAAGACAGAGTACATATGGAGCAAAATGAGTGAATTTGCACCGTAAATAAATACGTACTAGTTCTATCGTTTTCCTCTCCGAGGTGCACAATATTGAGTATACTGACTAGTCTCTTTTTGACACGCATTTACGTTTTTTACACAGTACAGACGCAAGCGCTCATATACACGCGCATACACTTACCCCTATGAACGCACACACGCACGGCACTATCATCTTGAAATTTACGAAGTCACCATAGGCACCTCGTCGTCGACAATGTAGGAAAATTATGAGGGGGGCCTCTCCAACAGTGTTCCTTGGCTCGCACCTAGCATCACGGTGGTCGAACTTGGAGTCATTCATCTAGTACACGTGGCATCTCAGATCTGGACACAAGGTGATGCGACCTCTCACTTCCTCCGCCATTTGAAGCAGCGCGCCGGTGGAGGGCTAGCATACTCCAATATTAGGTTGGCTCTATGTGATGTGGCAACTTCATATACTAACTGGATGCTGGCTATACTCCCTCTGTAAATAAATACAAGGTGTATTGTTTTATTCCTATCGGCGAGGTAACTTAATGTCTTTTTGCTACTTAATAGGATTACATGCAATGAACTAACCACCGCATGTGATGTTTGGTAGTCTCAAGTCATTGAAAGCATGCATGGGCACGGAGGGGGACGCAGCTTCATTGACTTACTGCACCTGCCTTTGGGTGTATGACACGTGGGTCCAACGGGTGGCTGGCCAACCTGTCATACAGCCAAAGGCAGGTGCAGTAGAGGGGCGAGGAGTAGATGGCCAACACGCACGTGAATTCAACGCAGTCTGCACTTCTCATATAAAGGCTCCCACCAGTCCAATCTACGGAATCCTACGCACCTACGCACCTAAGGGCAAGAGTGATCACTCCAATCGCAAGATCAGTTGACTAGAAGCTAGACCCATGGAGGCGATGAGCGCGAGCATCAGCCGGCTGTACCAGATGGTCCACGACGCCGGCCTGCATCCTGGCACCAAGGAATGTCTTCAGGTAGTGCTTGAGGCCGCCATGGCGAGGGGCCTCTTGGACGACAACTTCGTCTCCTTGTTCGACGAGGTCCTCGTCGGCTTCCTCGACAAGTTCACCGTCGTCAAGAA
This sequence comes from Aegilops tauschii subsp. strangulata, assembly GCF_002575655.3. NCBI lineage: Eukaryota > Viridiplantae > Streptophyta > Magnoliopsida > Poales > Poaceae > Aegilops > Aegilops tauschii. The sequence goes on from NC_053039.3 coordinate 11,069,744, forward strand.
GCTCGCGGACGACCTTGACGTACGCCTCCAGCCCACGCGCCCAGGCTCTGTGATGCCTGCCACCCTCAACAACCTCTATGGTGACAACCTCTTCGACGCACTGGTGGCCCTGCGACTGCCCGCCGTCGCGCCGGAGAATGTCCACCTCGAGGTCGCGCTCGCCACGCAGCGCCTGGCGCAGCAAGACACCATCGACATAATCACCCACGTCTACGCGCAAATCGTCCACAAGGTCTACTACATGCAAGAGGAGGACGATAGGACGCTGGCCTTCTTGGACCGTACGGCAACCTTGGACGCCATTGTTTAGAAGCACGTTGAGCTTGCCGCCAACGCCGCTGCTCCTCAGACGTCGGTTGGTGACCCGGTGCACTAGGGCGTGAGGATGTCGTTGATGGATCCGTATGTATCTTTATCTTTCCGTCAAATCCATGTAGTGGTATATGGTACTACTAGTAATTATCTTACCTTTCGCATCAACTTTATAATTTTCCTAAGTACTCCATGCATGAACCGTGCCAGAACCAAACTTCTCATTACTCTAGGGAAAATCGTTATTTCTATCTATCGGTCGCCCCATGGAGCAGAACCAAATTTTACAAGTTACAAGTTCAAAAGGAAAAGCCTGTCGTGTTCGCGTCGCACCCCCACACGGTTTGTCCGGCACGCCGCTCAAGGGGGAATGCGTGCTGTGTTGCATTTTCACTTACAAGTGGGACCGCAGTTGAGCAAACCGACTATCGGCAAACCCCCACCCCGCCAACCGCGCGATGGCTGAGAAAACAGGAGGGAGAAGAGATGGGTATAGCTAGCAGGGACTCCAATAAAATTGGTGTCGGATGGGACTCGTGTGGGTGGCGTGTGTTGTACTGCTAGACATGAATGCTAGTTATGGCCCATGCCACCCCACTATATCGAGGTACTGGTTACTCCACTATATCGAGTACGTAGAACAAATTTCCTGGAGTCTGTGCTCGGCCCTCCTCTATCTCTTCTCAGCCAGCCAGCAGACGCGTGGAGCCCATCGTCTGTTTGCTCATATGCAGTCCCACATGTCAGTGAAAACGCAAGAGGACCCACTGAACCTGCACATCTTTCACCTCGACGTGTTGGTGATGAAAAACAAATCAAATAAAGATCTTCGGTGGCCGCTTTTGGAGTTACTCAAGAGTAGTAAGATTCTATTTACAGTTTAACCCAAGATGCACATCACGTGGCTTCACCTACCACTCTATTTTCTTGCATGACACGATCTGGATGTTGGATGTCCCACGTGTCGGCAAAAGGAGGAAGAACTCGACCAAATCTTCGGTTGTGCTCTCGGATTAGACTAGTTGTGCTAACTTAAAATTTTATTGTGTAGAATGGATGCAAGTTTTGGTATTGGGAAGAAGAGTACAATGATATATTGATAGAGCACAATTTAGTAGATGTTCTAGCACTTTTAGCTAGCATAGAGGCTAGAGATGAGACTAGTGCACTTGTTGATAGAATAGAGGCTAGACACGTCTACTTCTTTACACTCGCAGAAGAAAGAAGCACGCAAGATCGAGCCTCCGCAGATCAAGAATGAATGCATCGAGAAGGCACTAATCCAACTTACAGGAGCAGTTATGGAAGTTGGATATCTTCTAAAATGGTTCTGGTTTTCTTTGGTCTTGCTTTTCTAGTCAAAATTTTGGTGATGTATTTCCATGTACCAAAAAATCAATGATGAAAAAAAGATATGTGTTTGCAAAGAAAAATGTACGTGGCAGGGATGCGGTCGCGCGTTCGGCGCATGACCACCGCATCCGAGAAATGGCCCGGATACGACCCCATTGCCCTACCCAAACGGACAGAATCCGGGCAAAACAGAGGTCCGTTTGGGGTCGTGCGTTGGAGTTGGCCTTACAAGTGGGACCGCAGTTGAGGGAACCGACTATCGGCAAACCCCCACCTCGCCCGCAGCACGATGGCTGAGTTAGAGAAACGACTAGGTTGAAGAGATTGCTGTAGCACGGACTCCAAGAAATATGGTGTCAGATGGAAGTCGTGCTGGTGGTGTGTGCCGTACTCCTGGACGTGAATGCTTGTTCTGGCTCATGCCACCCTACTACTCCTAGTACTACTTATAGTAGTAGTATCGAGGATTTGAGGTGCTGGTTACGTACAGCGAACACATTAACATATGGCCCACCTCACACTGTGGCCAAATTTCCTGGAGTCTGTGCTAGGTTAAAAAGTGTTCTTTGTGAGGATGGGTGGCTGGTCTCAAGTTTAAAAAATTGTTGTATTACGTACGTAGACGTAGAGATAGTGCAGCATGTGAAGCTAGTACAAATAGTGTACTATTGTTGATTGGCCTCATCCGATAACCTGTTGCAATGCACGTACAATTATGTATTCGGAAAATATTTTTTTGCCTCGTCGCAGCACCCACTCAGAGAAGCGACTCGATAGCCATTCATAAATTTAGTAAGTTTATCACAGGCATATCATTTTATTACATAGAACAGGTCATCAACCCACAACAACAACGAGGATAGATTATAAATACTAAAGTTTTCATCACACAAAAAATAACAAGCAATGAAATGAACTTCAACTCAACCAATCCTCGGCGTTGGAAACGCTTGCTTTGAACCACAATTGATTCTCTGGGTAGGGCCAGCTATTGTAAATATCGAGGCCAACGCAGGACTGATCATCTAGGCTGAAGCGGCCTACTATATCACGACCAGGGTAGGTAACCACCGAAATGTCCGACGTATAGATACATTTGCTTCTCATAAATGGTAGTAACGTTGTGTCAACAGCAGCTGGATCGGCTTTCACCATCATTGGATAGTTTTGTCCAAGGAAGAGCGAGTTTACTCCAAGAGCGAGTTTACTCCAAGAGTACTAATAAATAACTTTGATGTGTCCCGTCAACTCGCAGAACGACGAGAATCTTGCTTACTACGCCTTCTCCCTCGCCAACGCGTGTGCGGTGGCTCGCAGCATGAGGAGAAACTTTTGCTTACAAGCGGTGGACGTGCAGCAGTTCATTTGGTGTCAGATTGCCAGAAGTACTACTGTAGTACCATCACTATTGTTTGACTTCCGGAAGAGGAGAAGAGCCAAGCGCAAGGTCACCTACTAACCTAGTACAGTACCACTATAGCCAAAGCTGGTCCACCTTTTTAGAGCATGGTTAATAAATATAGGCGGCTCTTGCAGCGGCACATCATTTAGAGCAAGTACTCTCTTCGTAGGAACAAAGGAAGTGAAACAAAAGTTGGAGTGGATGCTAGATTGCCAATTAAGAGATGATTACATAGGGAAAAAATCCTATAGCATTCTATCCTATGAATCAAACGACCAATGTAGGAAAATTATGAGGGGGGTCTCTCCAACAGTGTTCCTGGGCTCGCACCTAACATCACGGTGGTCGAACTTGGAGTCATTCATTTGGTACACGTGACATCTCAGATCTGGACACAAGGTGACGCGACCTCTCACTTCCTCCGCCATTTGAAGCGGCGCGCCGGTGGAGGGCTAGCATACTCAAATATTAGGTTGGCGCTATGTGATGTGGCAACTTCATATACTAACCGGATGCTGGCTATACTACTACGGTACTCACACTCCAAGAAGTGACTCGAAAACCATTCATAAATTGAGTCTATGACATGCATTCGCAACTGAAATGTACCATTCATTAAATACAACAAGTCATCAACCCACAACGACAACGAGGATACATGTTGGATTATAGATTATTTCCAACAAAACATTCTAGCAAATACTAAAGTTTTCATTACACAACAAATAACAAGCAATGAAATGAACTTCAACTCAACCAATCCTCGGCGTTGGAAACGCTTGCTTTGAACCACAGGTGCTCTGGGAAGGGCCAGCTATTGTCAATATTGAGAGCAACGCAGGACTGATCATCCAGGCTGAAGCGGCATATAGCAGGACCAGGGTAGGGAACCACCGAAATGTCCGAGGTATAGATACAGTTGCTTCTCATAAATGGTAGTAACGTTGTGTCAACAGCAGCTGGATCGCCTTTCACCATCATTGGATAGTTTGGGCCAAGGAAGAGCGAGTTTGTTCCAAGACTATCAATATTGAACCAGGGAGAAGGTGTTTGCGCTAGCACACTAGTATCCGTCATGAATACCATGCAACGGGTGTTGGAATTGGTCAGGAGAGGGTGACCATGGGAGACAACACCTGATTCCTCAGTAGTAACAGTCTGAGTGCACTATATACAGACAAGAAGAGGTGATCCATCGGAATTAGTTGCCAGGCGCCACTGAGTATATAAGTTCTGCTCCTCCTCATGCTCGTGATCATCACCATCGTCATCTCCCCCTTGCTTATTAAATTTTTCAAGTATAGGTGGTGGAATGTTCACAGGACCTTGGAAACACAAGAAGAAGGTTAATTAGTAAAGGGAAACTTGCTAACCCGCATGCATGTGGATGAAACAATTATAATTACGGTGGAAGACACACGTACCGAAACTACGAGTATCCCATGCAAAAACAGTGCCACGAGTGGTGGCAGCAAACACAAGATCCTCGTATTCAATTGCATCACAGTACACATCCGTGTATAGAAACTAATTTTTGAGCAATATCCATCCAGTCGAACCACGAAGGATGGCAACAAGCTTGTCGAAGATAGCAACAACTTGATAGTTCTTGTAATTCCAAGAGCGGTTGGGAACTCGACAAATTGCTATCCTCAGTAGACGATAGTCACCATGATCGTATTTGAATGTATGTAGATCATCTGTGTGCTCAACCTCAGGGCACTCGGAGATTTTTGGAAGTGGAATCCGCTGACGAGTGTACACATTCAAAAGTTCCCACTCGCAATTGTACCCAATATAAACAACCAAATCTCCATTTGTGCCAGCCCAGGAATTACCCTTAAGCGATGGCATCTTGACATCACACGTATCATTATCAAGCGGCATCAACTTGCACAAGGCGAGGCCTCCGTCGTCCGCGCCCATGCGAACAGGCTTATAGCGAAGAAGATAAGGGAGATCAAACCGCTCCTGGACCCTTGGGTTCCTTGTAATGATGTTATTAGTTGAGTCAAGAATGGGCTTGAACGAACCTGCCATGCTAGCCGAGGTGATGACGTCGCACCGATCAATGAGTTCCCCCACCACATCATCTTTCAGATCAGGGCAAGAATAACGGGGTCGTTTTCGGCTTGTTCCCTCCATGGAGAAGACGATCGAACAATGACAGAAGGAAGGGTGAAGGCAAATGGAGGAGGGAGGAAGAGCGTGTGACAGCAGTTCCAAATCGAGAGGGAAAGGCGAAGAGTCGGTGGACGGTTGCCAGTTTGCCATGGTACACGAAGAGGCGCCCCGGCCTACACGTCCTTTCGGAAATTGTACAAAAGGACTCGCCGTCGTCTCACTGACATGTTGGAACAGGACCACATGTCAACGAAACATCGTGTGTAATTTCTCGTGCAAAATGCGATCTGGCCGCGTTGGCCCGAGGTGCCGCATTATTTCTGGACTTTATTTTTTTAATGGCGTGCCGTTCAGTTTTGAAGCACGACTAACTGGTACTGTTTGCAGAGAAAATATAAACTACTCTACCACTACTCCACCTCTAGTACTAGTAGTATAAAAAAGATATATAGGCTGGAGCTTCAGAGCTTTCTTGCTAAGGGCTGCCCACTTGCTTCTCACACTATCACCCTCTCTCCAGATCTAAAAAAGACGGCCTCTCTCTCTCCCTCATCACCGGTGGTCACAGATCCACCAGGTAAGAAAAGGACGTGCAGTGTTGACGCACTCGTCATCGGCGAGCCAGGTCACGCACTGTCGACAAGGCCGTCCTCTCCGACCTAGCGCCCGCGCGGGATGGCCTCCGTCCCCAAAATCGTTGTCGTAGTGCATGTGGAGGACGATGACCACGAGCGAAGCTACTTCCCGCCGACCCTCAAGTATGCTACCTCTTTTCGAACCATACCCTTGTTCTATTGCCGCATCTGCCATGTCGCTGCATGTGGATCTTTTTCCACTCCACCATCTTCCCAATTTGCTATCCTCTACTCTGCTGGTCACGCAGACGAAAACCTTAATTTGCACTATTAAAGGAAACCCTACTTCATGCAGACTAATCCATGTCTGGGTTGAATAAGGAAAGGAAGGGAGATTGTACTGTCCAAGAGAGTAGGCATCGAACCCGTATCTAGGTTGAGAAGGGGAAAATCAGTAGCTAAGGAATGAGTCTCGTGTCTCTTGGTTGAAGAAGGGTAGGAAGGCATGATAACGCAATAGAGAATGACCAGGTCGATCAGTTTGTTGTCCTCACATAGGAAAAAGGTGGCTAAACATAACAAAAATGGGACGTAATCCACATATGCTGCCTGGATATTTGTTACTTTGGGCAACCATACCTCCCTCACCACTCTATGCGTCCGTGGAGGTACATCGTACTGGTGCGCCCACTGTCCGAATGGGCCTCGCATGCTCTTAGTCTAACTTTCTTGCTGTTAGTATAACGCCAGCAGTCAAGTCAAGCAATGCTACTGCTAAAGTGATGCCACATTTAACTAATACCGCACTCAGTCTAATGCCACTGATAAATTTAAGCAATGCCATTTAATGTCACTGGATTATTTCAGGGTTAGCTGTTGATTGTGGATGTATTAAAGATTTTTCAACTAAGGCATTCTAATGATGTTGCACAACCAGTATACCAACGATGAAAATTGTTACTACCTTCAGATTTTTGCACTATTAATGCTTATAGATTACATACCTCACTTTCATGAGATAAGTTAATTTTTTTGTACAGTGTCACCAAAGTGCCAAGGCGCTGATGTCATTTTATTCTGGTTAAACTGCACAAAAAATTATAAAGACAGGAGGAAAGGTTAAGAGTGGGCACCTCCTCCTCCGGCTGTTCTCTTGATTCGTTCGATCAAGTTTTTATGTTTGATCGATTATCAAGATTGGGATAGCAATTTTTAACGTCCCCTCGAGTTCGAAATGATATTTACCTTGGAGGTACATGGTTTGCAAAATTTTTTATACTGTCATTAGTTAATAATGCTAGTTACCTTCTGACTTTTGTATTTGGTTTAATGCTCATGCACAGCTAGTATACCAATGCTGAAAAGTGTTACCTTTACATTTTGTATTGTTAATTCTTATAGAAATCTTCCAGTGCCAGAGTTTATTGAAATCTGTTCAGTAAAACAATTGTACTGTACCCTGTAATAAAATAACTACTCTACTGTTGCACTAGCCACTGGATTAGTGTATATTTGTAGTATTCGAAATTTCGAATGGTGTTGCATTAGTGTATGGTCATAAATAAAGAGTGGCAAGCTTTCCCAGATATGTGCTCAAGAAAACTACTACCTGTTTTTCTAAATACTAGTAGACGTTTGGGTACTTTAAACTGAACCGGGAAAACCTCTTATATTAAGGAACAGACGGTGTAGAGTTCACTCAAATTATCCCGGTAAAGCTAGTCACACCTTTGTTAAAATTAATGTTCATTATATTATCGGAGGAGGTGTGTAAGTTTGTCTCTAATGCCTGTCGACTACATACCTGACATCATGATGTAATGTTAAGTCATTTCCTTTTGTACAGTGTCACTGAATTGTCAAGGCGGTGATGGCATTTTATTTTTGTTGAACTGCACAAAATATGCTTAAAATAGAGGAAAGGTCAGGAATCGATCATTCTTTCAGAAAGAACTATATATGCCTTTCTGACATCAGCCTCTGTTGCCTTATTTATTCCTTCAAAAAGGTGGTTAGAAACAGTCTTGCTACCTTTTCCCATTAAGAAATTGGAATGCTTATATTTGTGAGTGTATGCTTCAACTAGTGCCACTTTTAGAGTAATCACACTTTCAATATCTATGCAAACAGGGATGCTCGAGTTTAGTGGAACTGCACAGAAATTCCAACTGGTTCAGCATTAGGAGCATGTTTTCTCCCAAACCTTTATATCCAATTGGTGGCACTATGAGCTGTTCATTAAGAAGGTACATGGTTTGCTACTATCTTGCTACTCTTTTTGTACTGTCATTAGATAGTAATACTAGTGGTTTGCATGTGAATTTATTGGCAGGGTGGACCTACATTGGAGGTGCAGGAGATGATTGAATGACTGGATGCTCAATTTCGGTTGTATCGATTTCACCTCTTCCATCACTGCGAACATGGATATCCTTGGTCTGATGAAGAATAGGCGCTATATTTCTGCTCTGAACAAGCAAATCAATTCAGTATGAAATTGTCCAGGGCAAAACATGACTATCAAATTTTCCAGTGCAAAACATGACAGATCTAAGCGGAAGAGACATGTTTAAACCGAAAATACAAGGTGGAGTATACGTTTACTAGCTGCTTGATATTTGTGAAGACAGAGATGTCTGCCCGTTGCTATTTAGCAAACACACAAAGTGACCGCAATTTTGGTTGAACTGCACAAGAGAATAGTATAGTCACTGCATGCAGTGCCATTTGAAAATAGACACAGAAAGATTGATAGTCACTTCATGGACTGCAGAAAAGTAGTACTGTACTATTTATTGGCCAACACTAGGTGCTTCATTGCTTTGGTTTGATTATACAATGGGCATCATTTTGCCTAAGTTAAAGTTTGTATTCTGAAAATAGTCTCGCCGTGTGATCAAGAGAAGACCAAATCATATTGCAGTGCATGTCCTCCATCATGTGTGGTTCATTCCCATGGTTCCAGCTGTTGGTGAAACCACTTACGTTTGCAAGAGGAATTGTAGACTTCACAAACAAATTTTTCATTCAGTATGTACTGAATGTTGGCCAAGAGAAGCATCCATGTTAGTAGGAAGAACATATGTTTTTTGTAGATCTTTGCTTTTGGAGCTACATATTTGTATATGATCTGTGAGTCATTGAGATGCATTAACATGTTGATCTTATGTATGGGAATCGTACTAGTTGGTTTTAGTTGTGGCTGATCTTTGCTTTTGGAGCTACATATTTGTATATGATCTGTGAATCATTGAGATGCATTAACAGTTCCTTATATCTGTTCGCTCAGTGTTTACAAGTTACCAATCGATCACTAGCTAGATTACTAATGCGCTCCTGGCTGTTTTAGTTGCGACGCAAGATCCGAAGTGGCAGTTTTTTGAATAGAAATGCCTACCTCTGAAGAAACAGACAAGCTGCTCTGAAGAAAATGCCATGCGAATCTGAAGAAACTGCTAGAAAAAACGTTCGAAAATGCCTTATCTCCCAGCTAAGGTTCATCAATTAATGTGCTCGGCTGCGACTCGTTGCATGCTGCTCCGCGTACTGGCTGCGAGCGATTTTGAGTGCCCGCATGCAGCCGGCCGTAATTAAGGCAGCTAACTGATGCGAAAAAAGATGTGCTTTAATTGTTGCGGGCCTTTTAAATCCGTGGAATCATTATTGACAAGGAGGGAGATGATTCGAGTGCACTCGTTTGACCGTAAGGCCGGCGTGCGACCCAGAATGAACGGGACGAGACGGCACAGTCAGAATTTCAGTTTCTCTAGTTTTCCACGGCAAGCTGGCGCGCTAAGCCATGCCTGCTTCATTATGCATTGAATTTCGTTGACCGTCGCGCTACCTTCCGCTTATAAGTACTGTTTCTCGGCCTTCTATGGTGGCACGGTGACCCAACTCGCCCTATCCTCATAAGCCCCCACCGGCCCGACGTTGCTCACAACTTATCCTCGCTCTCGCCACGTCCGCCATGCCCCCGCCCGTCCGCGATAGGCGTGGCCTGAGGCGGTCACCGCCGGAACTAGTGTTCGGTTTTTCACCGGAAGGCAGACCGAGGGAGGAGGCATTCTATCGGTCTTTAGATGGCAATGCAGAGATCGAGGACTTGTTGGAGCGCAACCGCCTGGCGGAGGAGCAGGAGTTGTTGGAGCGCGACCGCTTGGCGGATGAGCAGCGTATCGCCGATTTGCGCCACCAGCGGGACATGGAGCAGCAGCGCACCGACCCTCTGAGTCGCGAGCAGAGCGCCCACACGTGGGCTGACTACGTGGAGGCCGGCGCCCGGCAAATAGCCCTGGAGGCTGTCGGGCACGCACGCGTTCGCGACGCCGATTTTTACTACCAACTCGTCAAGTGGGTTTCCCGCTTAGAAGCCGAAGCTTTGGTGGACCACGCCGGCATGGAAAGCGCCAACGCGCGCGAGCAACATGCCCTATCGCACCTCTGGCAAGTCCGAGGCGAGGCGGAGGACGCCGATGCCGGCGTTTAGCGTGTAACGCAGATGGCAGCCGGCATCGTCTAGTTAGCTAAGAGTAAGTTAGTACTTGTACGCTACTAGAGTATTAGTGGAAGTAGATAGTTAACTTGGCTATGATGGTTGTCAACGTGGAAGTTCAGTACTCTATATGTGGATCAGACCTGTTACTTTGTTCTGAATGTTGAACTTTCCGTTTGAACATATGGAATGGGATGTTATTTTTTTTTAAATGGGTTGTATTTGTCCTCCACGGGTTTAGAGGCTGACTTGTGGGCCAACCAAGTTGACGCGTACACAACCAGGAGATGATTGTACGTGGGGAGGATGAAAGCAGGGACCCGCCAAGGTCATGGCATTACGCAAGCAAAGTGCCTCCTTATTTCAATCCAATAAAAAAATGGCTCCTCGTAATGGATTTCTGACATCTGGGTCCCATGCCATTGTCAGCGTAGTCAATAAACGAGAGAGTTGCACAACGAGCGGCTGACATCAGGGACCCAGCAGCTCGCCCAGTTATTTTTGTTTTGGGTTAATTTGATAAATGCCACTCGAAATCTGGTGTTTCTAATAAATGCCATTGCAATTTCCAAACTTTGACAAATGTCATTTCATGCCATCCCCAGTGGCATTTTTCGAAGTCTAGAGTGGCGTTTTTCAAAGTTTGCAAATTGCAGTGGCGTTTTCCAAAGTTTGCAAAAACTTCAGTGGCATTTTTCAAAGTTGGGAAATTGCAGTGGCATTTTTATGAATCGCCATATTTGTTGTGGCATTTATCTAATTTGTTTTTGAGACGGAAGCAGGGTGTCAACTGGGCTGTGCGGGGCACTCTGGCATGTCTAGACAGCCTTCTCTTTTATGTTTACCACACACCAGCCCAGTAGTTTGTTTTTTCTTTCTGAAAATGGCTAGCCCAGTTTTTTTGTGATTTCCCAGGTAAGTCGCTTTGTCAGGCCTATTGGGCTGCAAATCTTTCAAGACGAGGAGAGCTTCATTCGGCTGGACGAGAAAATGGCCTATCAGTAATGAGAAATGGGATGTACATTTTTAAAACACATCAAACCGGCAATTACTTTCAAATTTCTTTTTTTCATTTCAAGATTTTAAATTGCATTAATTTTTATGCATGGACAATTTGTTGGATTTTATATTGATATACATTTATTTTTAAAATCAGTTTGAATGTGACTCGAAATTTCGAGATTAAAAACAGTTCGGACCGCACCGAAATATGCAACATTTCGTATAATTTTTTAACCGTGGCCACAATATGGGATGTAATGCTAACAAAAAGAATATGGGCTCCAAAAAAACCTTCAGAATTAGCAAATGGGCTGTAAATTATTAGAAATAATGCCAGATGGGTTGTATGCTATTTTCCACAGATTTGAGGCTTTCCTAAAAAAAGGTTGACGCACAAGCAGTGACTGTTGGATGTCCATCCAACGGCCGTCGTGCTTCTTCAATCTCTGCTCTTCCTGCTCCAGCCGCTCAAATAAGCGTCGGTGGGACTGCCTGCTCCCTCCTCCCCGCGGCCGGCTGTGCTGCCGCGCAGGCTTCACCGCCCCACCGTACTCCCATCGCTGGCCTAGCCATCCCTCTACTCACCCACACCTGTTGTTATTCTTCGACGACGGCAGAAGAACCAGTAAACCCTCGTATAGTCGTACTCCCCTCCGCGTGGGAAACAACTGTCGAGTCTTGCCTACCTCCGTGTCGTTCCCTTCCTAGGCCTCGCCGTCGTCCACCGCCCTGGTGCTCCCGGCGCGGCCTGGTCAACATCGTCAACGACTGACATGCATCTGAAGTGGACTGTACGCGGAGAGGCTGACAGCTGGGTCCACGGTCGCACGCAAGGAAATGCCTCCTTATTACGCGCAAAATAATGATTCCTCCACCTGACATCTGGGACCCACCGAAAGGGCCTCTGTATTTCGCGAAAAAACGTTACCGCCGCTGACAGCTCGGACCCACCAGCTATATCTTCGCACGCAAGGAAGTGCGTCCTTATTACGCACAAAAAAATGAATACTCCCCCTGCTAGCTAGTACCCAGTATAGTGGCAGGCTAACTTGTGGGCCTACTAAGTTGATGGGGACGGAGGGCTTTGTCAACTTAGTCAATATGCACGATTCTAGCTCCAGTGACCATATGATGTCCATCCAACGGCCCTAGTGCTTCTTCAACATCTGGTCTTGTTGCTCCAGCCGCCCAAAGCAGCGCCGGTCGTGCCGCATGCTCCTGCCTACCGTGGCCGGTTGTGCTGGCACGGAGAACTCACCGCCCACTACTATTCCCACCGCTGGCCAGGCCCTGCGGCGACGGCAGCCTCACACCGCAGCCGAACCAGTGAACCCTCGTACTCCTCTTCGCGCGGGCTTCCACTGCCGTGTCTTCCCCGGCTCCGCGTCATCCCCTTCCTAGGCCTCGCCATCGTCCACCGCCCTGGTGCTCTCGGCGCGGCGTGGTCAACGTGGTCAAGGAACGACCTCCATCAGACGTGGACTGTACGTGGAGAGGCTGACAGCTGGGTCCACAGCCGCAGCAAGGAAGTCCCTCCTTATTATGCGGAAAATAATTATTCCTCCACCTGACAGTGGGGACCTACCAGACGGGCCACCGTATTTCGCGAAAAAAAGTTTCCCCCTGACTGCGGGGACCCACCAGCTACATCTTCGCACGCAAGGAAGTGCGTCCGGGCAAAAAAAAACGATTCGCCCCCTGACTGCTGGGACCCACCAGCTACATCTTCGCAGGCAAGGAAGTGCCTGACAGTCGGGACCCACCTGGTCGAAGCGTACGTAGCATTGTCATTCTGGTCGTGAACGTGTACGTACATACTGGTCGATGTAGAGGCGCGCACGTAGCATGTACACATACGTACAGCGGCCAGTGTGCAAGAAAGAAAATACGGCCACGTACGTACATACGGGCAGGGTCTCGAACGCCTACTCACGCATACGTATGGCCAGGGCTCGTGTACATGGCTGGGTCGGAACGGAGAAACAGCGTCGTCGTCGTGTTCATGGGGAGCCAACCGGCTGGGTCGGAACGGAATGCGTCGTCATGTTCATCGGGAGGGCTTGGACGGAACAGCCGATGGAAACGAGGCCTGGCGTACCGCAGAACGGAGGAAACGGCCTTGTGTTCGACCGGCCACGTTTGAAACGGGATCCTGTTCATCGGGAGGGGTCTAGCGTACCGCAAAACGGAGGAAACGGACCTCCTACGGTCGAAATGGGGGTCCTATTGATCGGGAGGGGTGTGGCGTACCGCAAAACGGAGGAAACAGACTTGTGTTGGAGCGCTACGGTCGAAACGGGGGTCCTGTTCATCGGGAGGGGTGTGGCGTACCGCAAAACAGGACTCCACGGGACACTGTTCATCTCCACCGTCGACCCCCTCCAGCCTCCACGGGCTACTGTTCATCCACCATCGACCTCCTCCAGCCTCCACCTGTGACTGTTCATCCACGGGCTCCTGTTCATCCAGCCTCCACCACGCGCTACTCCACCGGCTACTGTTCAACCAGCCCTCTCCACGGGCTCCTTTTCAACCACCCCTCCACGGGCTACTGTTCATCCAGCCCTCCACCGTCTACTGTTCATTCTGCCCTCCACGGGGTGGTCCTGTTCATCCTACCTTCCACGGGGTCCTGCTCATCCAGCCCCAACCGGCTCGATCGATCGGGGTCCTGTTCATCCAGAGGCAACACCACGGGGTCCTGTTCATCCACCCCCACCGGGAACTATTCATCCAAACCCCCCAGCAACGCTCACTGTTCATCCAGAGGCAGCATCGATCGGCTTCAGTTAGCAGCAGTAGCGAAGGAATCGCTCGATCGGGTTCAGTTAACAGCCATCAATCGATCGCTCGGGTTCAGTAACGCGTAGCCTGCAGTGCAATCACTCGGGTTCAGTTAGAGCCCAACGCCTCGCTCGGGTTCAGTTAGAGCCAACGCCTCGCACACACGCGCGTACGTGTATGAGAGAAACGCGCATCGCTCGGCCCCCGACCTCCCACCGTAACCGGGAACTCCCCGAAATTTTCCTCGCCCTAGCTTCTACCACGGTTTTTTCCATCATGGACGGCCCAAAGAATGTCATGCAGCTGCATCTCCGGCCCGCCCAGGACGAAAAGCCCATTTTCTGTCATGATTTTTTGTCATAGAAGTAGGATCCCACCACATCTATGATGATACCGGGTTTTGTCACAATTATCGTCATAGAAGTGTCATATGTATGATAGAAAAAAAATTGTTCGGCCCAAAATGTCACGGATGTGTCTTTTTCTTGTAGTGCATATTGGGAACAAAAACACTTTCTCTTTCGAACAAAGTTGGTTCGAAAAAGATAATTTTATCGCCATTGTAGCAAGAGAATGGGAGAAGCCTGTTAGTGGGCGCTCTAATTTAGAAAGATGGCAAAACAAGATTAGACATCTAAGACAATTTCTAAGGGGTTGGGCCAGAAATTATGTGGGATTTACAAACAAAGAAAAAGAAAGACTTATCCAACTGATCGATGCCTTAGACCTTAAAGCGGAATCGAACTTGCTCGACGTGATAGAGCAGGCCACAAAAAGCTAAAGCCAAACAAAGCTTGTGTACTCTTCTTAGAGAAGAAAAAACGAAATGGGCCTTGCATACTAAAGTTCTTAAGGTCGTCCATGGGGATGACAATACGCAATTCTTTCACATGATTGCGGATGGTAAACATAGGAAAAAGAAAATAATTCAGCTTGAGCAGGATGAAGGAACTGTGGTAGGTCATGAAAACCTCAAGACATATATTACGAACTACTATAAACAACTATTCGGGTCACCGGTGGATAACGCGGTGTCCCTGGATGAGTCTGTTATAGAGGATATCCCTCAACTTCAGTCAGATGAAAATTAGATCCTATCTGCACCGTTTACTGAGAAGGAGGTTTTCGATGCAATATCACAAATGAAACCAAATAAATCATCAGGACCAGATGGGTTCCCTTCGGAGTTCTACAAGAAATGTTGGAATATTATAAAAGATGATCTTATGCCTATGTTTCATGATTTTTTTAGTGTTCATCTCGAACTCTTCCATCTTAACTTTGGTATGATAACATTGCTGCCAAAGCAAGAGGAAGCAGTTTGCATTGAGCAGTTTAGACCGATATGTCTTTTAAATGTGAGTTTGAAAATATTCTCAAAATTGGATACTAATAGACTGACACGGATCGCACACTCAGTGGTGCAACCGAGTCAGACGGCTTTCATGCCGGGAAGACATATCCTAGAAGGGGTGGTTGTCTTACATACATGAAACTCTCCATGAAATTCATTTGAAGAAACTAGATGGGGTCATCTTCAAAGTGGATTTCGAAAAGGCTTATGATAAATTTAAGCGGTCTGTCCTTCAGCAGGCAATGCGCATGAAGGGTTTTAGCGAGTCCTAGAGGAATCAGGTGGATTCCCTAGTCCAAAAAGGAAGTGTCGGAGTTAAGGTTAATGATGATATTGGGCATTATGTTCAGACTCATAAGGGCTTGAGACAAGGTGATTCGATGTCTCCGCTCTTATTCAATATAGTAGCAGATATGCTGACGATTCTAATTGGCAGGGCCAAGGAGAATGGACAGGTGGGTGGACTAGTTGCCCATCTCGTTGATGGGGAAGTTTCCATCTTACAATATGCCGATGACACTATTCTTTTCAAGGAGCATGATCTCGCAAAGGCCCGAAACATGAAACTGGTGCTATGAACAATTGTCGGGATTAAAAATAAATTTCCATAAAAGCGAATTGTTCTGCTTTGGGAGGGCCAAAGAGGAACAAGAGGCATATAAACAATTGTTTGGATGCGAATTGGGATCTTTGCCTTTCAGTTATTTTGGCATACCCATTCATCATCAAAAACTTACTAATAAAGAATGGAAATGCATCGAAGATCGATTTGAAAAGAAATTAAGCTCCTCGAAGGGCAAGCTAATGTCTGATGGAGGTCGTTTGGTGCTTATTAATTCAGTACTAACTAGTATGCTGATGTTATCATTCTTAGAAGTACCTAAGGGGGTACGGAAGAGACTTGATATTTATCGATCTAGATTTTTTTGGCAGTCAGATGATGTAAAGACGAAATATTGCTTGGCTAGATGGGATATCATTTGTCGGCCCAAGGACCAAGGTTGTATAAGCATTGAGAACCTAGAGATTAAAAACAAATGTCTAATGAGTAAATGGTTATATAGGTTATCAGTAGAAACTGATGGTATGTGGGCTCAGATACTACGAAACAAATATTTACATTCAAAAACTCTGGCCCAAGTTACCGCAAGACCTACCACCATTCACCTTTCTGGAAGGGACTTATGAGAATGAAAGATGCATTCGTTCGTAGGGCCAAATTCTTTGTTGGCAATGGGATGACAACAAGATTTTGGGAGGACACGTGGTTAGGGGAGATGCCTCTAGCACTACAGTACCCCACCTTATATAATATTGTTCAACGTAAGGAGGATTACGTGGAAAATATTCTACAGGAGGTGCCCTTGAATATACAGTTTAGGCGATATTTAGTTGGGCGGCATAGGAATTCCTTGCCACACTTGGTGAGGCGGTTGGTGGAAGTTCAACTAGCCGACCATCCTGATTCCTTTCACTGGAAACTAAACAGAAACGGTGTGTTTACAGTAAAATCTATGTACGTGGATCTAATTAATTCTGGCCCAATCCCAAAATTTTCATGTGGTTTGTCCACAAGCAACTGATCCTCATCAAAAATAATTTATTAAAGCGATGGTGGGTAGGTACTGCACGATGTTGTTTTTGTGATCATGCTGAAACAATACAACACTTATTCATAGAATGCCCTCTCGCGAAATTACATTTGCGGATGATTCATATAGCCTTTAACATTAATCCTCCAACTAGCATGGAAGTGTTATTTGGTACCTGGCTAGCTGGAGTTGATCTACTTACAGCGCCTCGTATTCGGATTGGAATATGTGCGCTTATTTGGGCTATATGGAACTGCAGAAATGATATGATCTTTAACACGCAACATTTTTTGACATTCTTGTAGGTCATCTTAAGAGCTACAACATGGATCTATACGTGGTACTCACTCCGATGGACTCCAGGGAGCCTTGGTTACTGGGTGCACCCAGTGGGAGATGGTAGCACGGGTTATAGTCAACCGGTTTGGATGGCGGTCTCATAATAGGATAGGCGTCTAGTGTTCTAATTCTATTATCGTGCCGGTTGTGGCATTGAGTTCTCTTTTCTGTTTTTGATCCTCTTGCAAGATGTAATGGAGCTATTATTATTTTTTGAACCTTTTTTAATAATATGGCCGCGTGCATCTTTCAGATGCAGAGGCAGGGGGTGAGCCTCCGTTTCCAAAAAAACTAACTATTATTATCTCGCAAAGTACTTCTAGTTTTATTCTTACAAACTAGTTCTAGCATCACACCTACAAAATAGTTTCATACTTGTTCTAGGTAAAGCAAAAGTTTGGTGTGCGTAGAGCTGTATCGGTGGTCGATAGAACTGGAAGGGAATATAAATCCTACCTTTAGCTCCTTGTTAGGTTCGACACTCTTATTTAACGAAAAAGCTACAATTGATCCCCTATACTTGTGGGTTATCAGCGCTGCGTGGTCATGCTCTTCCAGAAGTCCCGACTTCAAGTACGCGGTTCTTCGCGCACAGTTTGTTCCTTCGCAGTGACCCGTTCACGGTTGAGGACTCTAGAGACTTCAAGCGGTGCCTCATGTTCCTACGTGTAGATTGCTTGGAGTGGTATGAGGTTATGTGGTTATTCCTAAACATCATCTTATCATGCCCTGCATGTGTTGTGGTGTCGAGTTGTATGGGTTGGATTGTATGTTGGTTGGTGCTTTACCTGTAAAGCGGGCCGTGAGCCTTTGTCTGTCATTTCCATTACTCTCTCATTCTTTGTTGTAGACACTACTCCCTTCATAAGGAAATATAAGAGTGTTTAGATCACTAGAGTTGTGATCTAAACGCTCTATATTTATTTATAGAGGGAGTACATATTTTAGTACCTAAGAAAATCTCTGCATGGAAGGCAGCAATGAGTGCATTAGCTACCAATTTTGTGCAAAAAAACTCAGACATATTCGCACTAGTGATACATGTCACGTATGCAGCACGGAGGCAGAAACTACATATCACGTCCTAGTTAGATGCGACCATGCAGACATACTATGGGAGCTTATGCGGCTAGTTTGGATCCTGCCACAAAATACCCAGCTAGTTAATACTGGCAAGGACTGGTTGTTGGATGTGCTCGCGAATTGGAACGAGGATCCAAGGGATCGGGTTATCATGCTGGTGTGGTGAATCTGGTCATTGAGATGAGACTTGGCCCATGGCAAGGAAGTACCTTTTCCTCGTATTTTGGTCGAGTACCTTCAAAGCTACATGTCATCCATAAGAGTGTGAAGGTGGTTCAGTATAGAAGAAATCATAAAAAGGGAAAATGACAGTCGACATGGGGCCTCCTTCTACCACCAAAGTGGCTATGCCAGTGCTGCCATTGCCTCCTCCCTCGGCAGACTAGGTTGCTCGATCGGTGGATGGTGCCTTTTCATGTGTCTGAATTTTCTCCGGGAGGAGGTACGATCTTTCGACATGATGGCATTATGATCTTTGCGGCGTACAGACACCTCTTCAACTCCAATGACATTACTAAATTGCAACCAGGGCTCTTTCCCTTTCAAATACCTTGGCCTCCCGATCTCCCCTCACAAACTGTTGGCTAAAGATTTCCCCCAGTGGTCTCGAAGGTGGGCAACCGGGTGTTGCCATGGAGAGTCTGTTATAACTGAAAGTGCTAGTTATCGACTAGAGGTGCGGTGAATAGGCAATTTTTATGAAAGTCTTCAAAACATGAGGTCTTTGAAGACAAACAGTAGAAATGAACCTATTGATATGCAGCGGAAGGAGGACTACACTAGACAAGCCATAGTCAAGTTAGCAATGAAGTAAAACCACGAAGACTATCAGCAGCTAGGTAGTATTGGTCAAGATGGAAGATAGTATGAAGCCAAATAGTAAGCAGTCCTTACTCAGTGAAGTCAATCAGATCAAACAAGCATGCAATGAATTCATGAAGACAAACTATAAAGTATAGGGAAGTGAACGATAGAACCAGTTGCTTGGTGAAGACAAGGATTTGGTAGAACAGTTCCAGTTGCTGTGACAACTGTACGTCTGGTTAGGGAGGCTGAGATTCAACTCAGAAGACCGCGTCTTCACCTTATTCCCCTTGAGCTAGGGACACGCAGTCCTCGCCCAATCACTCTGGTAAGTCTTCAAGGTAGACTTCCAAACCTTCACAGACTTTGTTCACCGGCGATCCACAATTACTCTTGGATGCTCAGAACGCGATGCCTAACCGGCTAGAGGATTCATATTCCTCAAGTGTAACAAGTCTTCAGGTCACGCAGACAGAAAGACTTTAGTGATGCCTTACACTCTTTGGCTCTGGGTATTTTGGGCTTTGTCCTCGCAAGGATCTCTCTCTCAAATGCTTCAGAGGTGGGTTGCTCTCAAACGACAAAAGTCGTGTACTAACTCTGAGAAGCCACCAATTTATGGTGTAGCGGGTGGGCTATTTATAGCCCAGAGGCAACCCGACATGATATGTCCAAAATGACCCTGGGTCACTAAGGAACCGACACGTGTCCAACGGTCGGATTTCAAACCCACGCGGCAGCTTGACTTGGGCTACAAGTAAAGCTGACTCATCCACCTCTCGATAAGATTTGCTGTCATTGTCTTCGCTTGAAGACATAGGATTTTGGTTGAGCATCACTTCAGTCATTCTGACTTTGTTCACTTGGACCCCACTTAACAGTACGATGGTTCCTATGACTCAACAAAGAAGAAAAGGAAACTACGAAACAACTATGTCTTCGCTGTAGGATCGAAAGTATGTCTAGAGGGGGGTGATTAGACTACTTGACAAAATAAAAATCTAGCCTTTTCCCAATTTTAGTTCTTGGCAGATTTTAGCAACTTTGCACAAGTCAAGCAATCAAGCTACACATGCAATTCTAAGAGTATAGCAGTGGAATGTAAAACAATTGCACATGAAGGTAAAGGGAGGAGCTGGAGGGATCAAACGCAATGTTGACACGGAGATTTTTTATCCGTGGTTCCGATAGGTGGTGCTATCGTACATCCACGTTGTTGGAGACTTCAACCCACGAAGGTAAAGGTTGCGCGAGTCCATGGAGGGCTCCACCCACGAAGGGTCCACGAAGAAGCAACCTTGTCTATCCCACCATGGTCGTCGCCCACGAAGGACTTGCCTCCCTCGGGTAGATCTTCAAGAAGTAGGCGATCTCCTTGCCCTTACAAACTCCTTGCTTCAACTCCACAATCTTGACGGAGGCTCCCAAGTGACACCTAGCCAATCTAGGAGACACCACTCTCCAAGAGGTAACAAATGGTGTGTTGCTGATGAACTCCTTGCTCTTGTGCTTCAAATGATAGTCTCCCCGACACTCAACTCTCTCTCATAGGATAGGATTTGGTGGAAAGATGATTTGAGTGGAAAGCAACTTGGGGAAGGCTAGAGATCAAGATTTATGTGGTTGGAATGGAATATCTTGACCTCAACACAAGTGTAGGTGGTTCTCTATCAGAAAATGTATCATGGAAGTGTAGGCATGTTCTGATGGCTCTCTCCGTGAATGAAGAGTGGGTGGAGGGGTATATATAGCCTCCACACAAATCACCAAACTCGGTGGGACTGAGGGAGTCCTGGATTAGGGGGTCCTCGGATAGCCGAACTATATACTTTAGCCGAACTGTTGGACTATAAAGATACAAGATTGAAGACTTCGACCCATGTCCGGATGGGACTCTCCTTGCCGTGGAAGGCAAGCTTGGCAATACGGATATGTAGATCTCCTCCCATGTAACCGACTATGTGTAACCTAGCCCCCTCCGGTGTCTATATAAGCCGGAGGGTTTAGTCCGTAGGACAACAACAATCATACCATAGGCTAGCTTCTAGGGTTTAGCCTCTACAATCTCGTGGTAGATCAACTCTTGTAATACTCATATCATCAAGATCAATCAAGCAGGAAGTAGGGTATTACCTCCATAGAGAGGGCCCGAACCTGGGTAAACATCGTGTCACCCGCCTCCTGTTACCATCCGCCATAGACGCACAGTTCAGGATCCCCTACCCGAGATCCGCCGGTTTTGACACCGACAGGGACCGAATCATGAAACTCGGTTGGACCAATTTAGTTCAAAATGTGAACGTCAGTATTTTCGGTGGGACCGACATGTCAACTCGGTGGGACCGATTTTTGTTAGGGTTAGGGCATAACGTAATCTTGGTGAGACCGATTACACAAACTCGGTGAAACCGATTTTGGTAATAGACTAACAGAGAGTTGGTCAGGCAAACTCGGTCGGACCGATACGCTTATCTTGGTTGGACCGAAACTGAGAGTTTGCATTGCAATCTCGGTCGGACCGATCGCTCATCTCGGTTTGACCGAATGTTACGAAGGGAAACCGAGAGATTACAATCCCATCTCGATGAGACCGAGATCCCTGTCGGTGAGACCGAAAAGACTAGGGTTTCTGGCAGTGGCTATGTCAACTGAACTCGGTGGCGCCGGATAGAAAGTTTCGATGGGGCCGAGTTTGACTTTAGGTTTAGGACATATGTGGAAGTGAGAAAGTAGTTGAGGGTTTTTGGAGCATATCACTAAGCACTTTGAGCAAAAAGCTCATTAAGCAACACCTCATCCCCTCTTGACAGTATTGGCTTTTCCTATGGACTCAATGTGATCTTGGATCACTTAAAATGAAAAATGTAGAGTCTTGAGCTTTGAGCTTGTGCCAATTCTTTGTCCTTAGAATTTTGAGGGATCCACTTTTCTCATCCATGCCATGCCAAACATTGAGCTTTCCTGAAATGTTTATCTTGGAATAGCATTAGCTCAATGAGCTATATATGACGAATCGGGAACTCCGAGTGCTCCTCACACAAAGTGGTTCGAATCTGACTTGATCAAACTTTGTGATGAAGCATGAATAGAGTTTGAGACGAGAGATGCATAGATAGCTAGAGGGAGTTCTTAGGCATTCTTGTCCATCCATTTGGCAAAAGAGAAAAAGATAAACAATCAAAGCAACAAATGTATGCCCTCGAATGAGTAAAAATATGCATTCAACATGCTCACACAATAAAATGACAAATGAAATATGTGACAAAGCATGCACAAACACTCTAGCATCTATCAAACAATTGGCGATGACTACGTCATCTATATATGAGTATATTGACTTAGGAGTCAAATGAGAACATTTGATCATAGGTCATACTCATCGTTTAAGCTCAAGTGGGGTTGCCACTTTTACATAAAGCATTGTTGTGTTCACATCATTAGAGTTGCTTTGGCTCAATTGATTAGAGTAAAGCTCCCCCTAGATGTGATATCCCCCCTAAGAGGGATCAACTAACCTTGCGTTTTGTCGATGATGACTTCATGTAGGTGTTGAAGAAGTGGATGCTCAATGTTGATGTAGATCATTCGGAGCAATCCTTTGGAGTGAGTTGCACTTTCAATACCTACACGGGTTAGTCCCACAAGGAAAAAGCAAGAATATCCATAGACATAGAGTGATGTGTACACAAGATGATGTCCCTGAAAGTATTAGGTTACCTTGTCCCTTGTCTTACCAACAAGAGGGTTTGTGACTCCTTGAACTAGTGCAAAATATGGAAGTTTTTCGCACTTGTTCTTGCCGAAATGATGAGAGTGAAGTAGGTTGGCGGAGTCAAGAACTCTCTAGTTCTTCTTCTTAGGGATCCACACCATCTTGATGGGAATCCTTGGGGTTGTAGTCGTACTTGAAGTAGAACTTGATGTAGTCTTGGGAATCAACTTGACCAAGGCCTCTTGAAGCTTGTCCTTGCCTTTTTGCTTGTGGTCTTGTGGTGGAAGATCATCTTAAGCTTGTGTTCCTTTGAAGGAAGTAGGATCATACTTCTCTTGTTGAGGAACAAACTTCGTCTTGGGCTATTGATCTTCTTCCCAGTCAACTCCATTGGCATTGAACTTTCGTTCAAAACCAACACCTAGATTCTTCTGGTGTCTTCCTTGCTTGCGTACAATTTCCTCAAATTGCTTACTTCTTGCAAGACTCTTGTAAAAACCTTTCTCTATAATTCCCTTCAATAAGCTATTTTCTTGCTCAAGTGTACCTTGGCTAAGAGAATCATTAGTGGAATCAAGAGAACTACTAGAAGTAACAACATTGGATTTATCATGATTGTTGTTACCACTAGATGAAGAATCTTTCTTGTTCTTGTTGTTAGATTTAACTTGTGGCATGTAAGTAGACAACAGTAAATGCTTGGAAATGTAAGAAGAACTTTTCTTGCGTAGATCATCATTGATTGTCTTTAAAAACTCATGTTCTTGCTCAAGGTTGAGCTTTTCAAATCGTAGCTTATCATGAGTCTTTAAAGGTTCTCGATGATCTTCCAAGGTAGTTTCATGAGCTAACTTAAGAGTGTTTAGTTCTTTAGTTAGACGCTCAATCTCCTTCTTATTATCATCATTCGTTTTATCTTGATTATCATGATTAATAGCAAGCTCATCATAGTTTTCATAACTAGAGTTGTCAACAAGTAAATCATCATCTCCTAGCAAATCATCTTCATCACTATTGAAATCAACATACTCGGAGTGTGTTACCTTTGGACCTTTAGCCATGAAGCATCTTCCAATTCCTTCATTTGGTGAGTCAAATATGTCGTAGGAGTTGGTTGACACAAGTGTTAGACCGGCAACACCTTCATCTTGAGTATATTCGGAGTCAGAGTGATAACTTCTTTCGGAGTGATTGTCGGAGTCGGAGCCGGATACCCATTCACCAACACGAGCTTGATGTCTTCTTTTTGTGTAGCTCCTTGATGACTTGTCCTTCCTTTCTGAATCCTTGCTTCTCCGAGAGGGTCTTCGTTCATAACGATCATCTCTACTCCTTCTTACTCTTGATGGTGATTTTTCTCTCCTACTCCTTTTGGGAGAATCTTCTCTTCTTTTGTAGGGAGCTGTACACTCATTGGAGTAGTGTCCGGGTCTTCCACAATTGTAGCAATTACGCTCACGACTAGAAGATCTTTTGTCATTGTAGGACCTTGACTTGAAACTTCTTTCCTTGCTTCTACTCTTGTAGGACTTGCTGAAGTTCTTCACCATTAGACTCATTTCTTCATTGAAGGTTTGCTTCTCACTTGATGATGTGGGAGCTTCACATGAGGCTTTGTAAGCACCACTTGACTTGTTGTGGAGCTCTTCCTTATCCTTGAGTGACATCTCATGAGCAACAATTCCTCCCATAACTTCCGTTGGCTTGAGATCTTTGTAAATGGGCATCATTTGGATCAATGTGCACACGGTATCATATTTTCCATCCAAGGCGCTCTTAGGATCTTCTTGATGATGAATCTATCGGTCATCTCTTCACTTCCTAAGCCGGCAATCTCATTTGTGATGAGAGCAAGCCTAGAGTACATTTCAGCGACGCCTTCACCATCCTTCATTTTGAACTTGTCAAGCTGACTTTGAAGCACATCCAATTTGGATTTCTTGACGGATTCGGTACCTTCGTGCATGTCAATCAAAGTATCCCAAATTTCCTTTGCATTCTCAAGACGGCTGATTTTGTTGAAGTCCTCGGGGCATAATCCGTTGAAGAGAATATCACAAGCTTGAGCATTGTATTGTAGCATCTTCAACTCTTCCGCGGTAGCTTCATGGTTCGGTTCTCTCCCATCGAAGAATTCACCTTGCCAGCCAATACACACAATAGCCCAAACGGCGGGGTTATGTCCAAGAATATGCATTTTCATTTTATGCTTCCAACTAGCAAAATTTGTACCATCAAAGCAAGGACCTCTACGGTGGTAATTTCCCTCGCTAGACGCCATACTCTCCTAGGTTGTGAAACCAAGGCTATGACCACCAAAAGCTATGGAAATCAAAGCAAATGGACACCAAAGCTCTGATACCACTTGTAGGATCGAAAGTATGTCTAGAGGGGGGTGATTAGACTACTTGACCAAATAAAAATCTAGCCTTTTCCCAATTTTAGTTCTTGGCAGATTTTAGCAACTTTGCACAAGTCAAGCAATCAACCTACACATGCAATTCTACGAGTATAGCAGTGGAATGTAAAACAATTGCACATGAAGGTAAAGGGAGGAGTTTGAGGGAGCAAACGCAATGTTGACACGGAGATTTTTTATCCGTGGTTGCGATAGGTGGTGCTATCGTACATCCACGTTGATGGAGACTTCAACCAACGAAGGGTAACGGTTGCGCGAGTCCACGGAGGGCTCCACCCACGAAGTGTCCACGAAGAAGGAACCTTGTCTATCCCACCATGGCCGTCGCCCACGAAGGACTTGCCTCACTCAGGTAGATCTTCACGAAGTAGGCGATCTCCTTGCCCTTACAAACTCCTTGGTTCAACTCCACAGTCTTGGCGGAGGCTCCCAAGTGATACCTAGCCAATCTAGGAGACACCACTCTCCAAGAGGTAACAAATGGTATGTTGATGATGAACTCCTTGCTCTTGTGCTTTAAATGATAGTCTCCCCAACACTCAACTCTCTCTCATACGATAGGATTTGGTGGAAAGATGATTTGAGTGGAAAGCAACTTGGGGAAGGCTAGAGATCGAGATTTATGTGGTTGGAATGGAATATCTTGACCTCAACACAAGTGTAGGTGGTTCTCTCTTAGAAAATGTATGTTGGAAGTGTAGGCATGTTCTGATGGCTCTCTCCGTGAATGAAGAGTGGGTGGAGCGGTATATATAGCCTCCACACAAAATCTAACCGTTACACACAAATCACCAAACTTGGTGGGACCGAATCATGAAACTCGGTTGGACCGATTTAGTTCAAAATGTGAACGTTAGGATTTTCGGTGGGACCGACATGTCAACTCGGTGGGACCGATTTTGTTAGGGTTAGGGCATAACGTAATCTCGGTGAGACCGATTACACAAACTCTGTGAAAGCGATTTTGGTAATAGACTAACAGAGAGTTGGTCAGGCAAACTCAGTAGGACCGATTCGCTCATCTCGGTTGGACCGAAACGTTACGAAAGGGAAACAGAGAGTTTGCATTGCAATCTCGGTGGGACCGATTGCTCATCTCGGTTTGATCGAAACGTTACGAAGGGAAACAGAGAGATTACAATCCCATCTCGGTGAGACTGAGATCCCTCTCGGTGAGACCGACAAGACTAGGGTTTCTGGCAGTGGCTATGTCAATTGAACTCGGTGGCGCCAGATAGAAAGTTTCGGTGGGGCCGACTTTGACTTTAGGTTTAGGACATATGTGGAAGTGAGAAAGTAGTTGAGGGTTTTTGGAGCATATTACTAAGCACTTTGAGCAAAAAGCTCATTAAGCAACACCTCATCCCCTCTTGATAGTATTGGCTTTTCTGATGGACTCAGTGTGACCTTGGATCACTTAAAATAAAAAATGTAGAGTCCTGAACTTTGAGCTTGTGCCAATCCCTTGTCCTTAGAAATTTGAGGGATCCACTTTTCTCATCCATGCCATGCCAAACATTGAGCTTTCATGAAATGTTTATCCTGAAATAGCATTAGCTCAAGGAGCTATATGTTGTTAGGAATTACCAAAACCACCCAGGGATAGTTGCACTTTCATTCGCACTCCATAGTCTTCACATGAATGTCTTCTCATGTCATAATCTTCACCGTGAAAGTCTTCACAGACCACCATTGTCTTCAATGTCTTCACACATTTTTAGGGGTCATCTGTGGTAGGTAAATCGAATCAATAAGGGACTACTACCTGCGTTATCCTGCAATTCTCACAAACACATTAGTCCCTCAACCAAGTTTGTCGTCAATACTCCAAAACCAACTAGGGGTGGCACTAGATGCACTTACAATCTCCCCCTTTTTTGTGATTGATGACAAATTGGTTGAAGTTTTCAATGGGGATAAAAGCGTGAGAGTTAAGGATAAAGGCATTGTCTTCATAAGTTGCAAAAAGGCTCCCCCTGAAGAATTTGCATATAAGTAGTTTGCTTTGAAATGCAAATGCACATGGCAGGTTTTACTTTGTGGAGATCCTCTACAACTTGTGAAGCTAATTCATCAGGCATATATAAGAGTAACGAAGATAATGACATGCACAATGAAAAATGGGCGTCTGCAGAATGACTTCATGCAGAATTTATCATCGCAACAAAGTAGCAGCAAAATAGCAGACGACAGTCAAGTTTAAGTGTTACAACTCAAAAACCAAATAGTTTCAACGGCGAGAGTAAGAACTTTGCAAAAATAATGCAACCACCCATATGGACCCGCTTGAAGACTATCAACCTCATATGCTTCTCCCCCTTTTGTCAGTAATGACCAAAAAGGTTTGAAGACATAGAGGGTCTACTCGTTCCCAGTTGGAGCAGACGTTGGAGCTTGGTGGTGCGGACGGGCCTGACGCAGTATCGTGATGCAGTGCAGCCAAGGTTGGTGAAGTGGCGTTGTCTTCTTCATCGACGACTCTCGCAACAGCAGTTGCAGCAGAAGATGAATGTTCAGAATCTTCAATAGAGGGAGTGTGATGCCAGCTTGCATGTTGAGGAGGCCTAGAGTCAAACTTGAAGTTCTGTGTGAAGCCATCTTCGCAAAGATCTTCTTCAGGACAGAGCATTGTGAGGCTCTTCCTGGACAGCCTATAGGCTTCATGTGCAACAAATGAGTTATTGGTGGCCAAGTTGCGAATTCGATTGACATCCACCAAGAGACTCTGGATATGATGATTTAGCCGGTCATGATGCCTATCCTGCTTCTGATGTAAAGCCACCAAAAGTTCACGGTCGTTGAGGTCACGAGGACACTTCTGAGGCCTTTGAGCAATTGTGCTTGTAGTGGCTTCAGTATTGGCGCGGTGCGGAAAGCGCATGTTGCCAGCCAGAGGGTATCCTGGAGTTGCAACATGGGGCACATGGATTCCTTCGATTGGCTACATGAAGCTTTGAAATTCAGCATTCTGAAGGTGGAGTGGCTTCTTGGCAGGCTCAGGGTAGATGGCTTCAATGGACATATCAACTGCAGGAAAAAAGACAATATAGTTGTGTGCTGAAGGCTGATAGCCAATGGTTGAATGAAGCTTAATCAGCCACATCACCCATGGACCATAGAATTTCAGACCAAACAGATCAATCCCAGAAGTAGCAAGTTGTCTGATGAAGAAATCCTGAGTGTTGAATCCAATGCCACAGATCATATAGCATACCAAAGTCTTCATAGCGCCTTCAAGTTTAGCTTCAGGAGAATTTCCTTTGATGGGCCAGAGAGTACACCTCAGAATGTGGTACACTGTGCGTGGGAAGTACTCTAGGTCCTTGACAAAGAACTCCCTTGGGTATTCAGCATCTTGTGGCAATGGCTTCATCATGCTGAGCATTTGGCTCATATTGGGCTCAGGCTTATGAAAAATGCTCTGCAGCTCATTCCTATGAAGCTGACAACCAGGTTTGTATAACTCACCTGGAGTGGGCAGGGAAGTGAGCTCGATGATATCTTGAGCTTTGGCTTCGTGATGAATATCACATGTCATCCACTCAAGGACCCAAGTCTTCGGATCTCCGTTGTAGCCTCGAATGTGTGGAGTGGCATAGAACTACAGCAGAAGCTCTTCATTCTAGTGTTCCTTGTCAGTCACAAAGGGCAGAATACCAATATCCCGAAAGCAGTCAAGAGCCTCTTGAAGACACGGCAGCCCTGCCATAGCTTCACAATCAAGACGCTTGTGCGGAAAAATCCGGTATTGATTGTACAGGATGCAAGAGTAATAGCTTCGCTGAAGGTGGCTCCAAAATCTGTCGAAGGTGATCTTGGGCTTCGTGTACGGGTTCTTGGTGCTGTCAAAGAAGGTATTGTGCTCTCTGAAACTGAGCACACTGAATGAGCCCTGAGTGGTGACAACACTTGGAAGTCTTGGCTTTGGCTTCCGAACTTGAGGCCTCTGCTCCACATGATAGTCATACTGTGGCCCGGGAGCAGTGGGTGGAACCAGAATTGGCCATCTGACAGTTATCAATTCGCCACGATTGAACGCAAGTTCCATAGTGTGTGGCCTTGGTGGAGGAACGGCGCCATCGGAGGTGATTGGCGTCGTAGTGTTGTCAGCTTGCACATTGGCTTCAGGCTCCACATTGTCTTCAGCCATGACAGGGTCATTGGCTTCAGTGGCGTTGTTGTTAGCAGCCTCATTGTTGTCAACCTCCATCAGTTCAACGACTGGAGGGTCGGGCACGACCACATTCCCATCAGGAATGACTGCATCACTGGCAGGGGGTGTGGCTTCTCTTTCTTCTCCTTTTTCCTCTTCTTCGGTTGATGCAGCCAGAATGTCTTCAGCGGTCTTGGCTTCAGACTCATAGGCAGTCGCAGAAGCAGTGGCTTTAGGAAACACTTGACATGCTATTGAGCTAGTGTGTTGCGCTTCTTTTTCTGGGATGCTCGACATGGAGACCTGTGGCCTGAGGCCCTTGCGAAGCCTGCGGAATGCTGGCGACGCCTTTGGAGAAGGGGCGATCTGTTCCATGTAGTCTTCATCATCAAGTACTGAAGAGGTAACTTGAGCAGGGGGAGTACGTGGTGTCTCATCTTGCACTAGGGTGTCTTGCTATTGGCGCTCGACCCATCAGTCATCTTGAGCGATTGGCGTCAATGGACGACCAATGCTAATAAGTTCACTGCTTGTTGGAGCATGCGATGATACCGACTAGGGCTCGAGCTGAGGAAGGACTTCATCATCATGCACATTGTCTTCATGACCAATGTCTTCAACCGCGTTGGGGTCAACAGCTGGAACTTCTTCACTCTCTGGAGCCTCTGTGGATGTAGCCTCATGGATCACAAGGCGACGTTCTCGGTTGGTTGAAGCAGGAAGAGCAACTGAGATAGGTTCAACTATGAGGGGCTCTGGGGCTGCAGCACGTTCTTTCTTTGAAGACTTTCAAGCCTTTGTGTTCAATCTCTTCTTGGAGGGAGCATCATCAGAGGTGTTCTTGAGCTTCCTCTTCCTGGCTTCGGCCTCGGCTTGCCTTGTCTTCTTCATTTCTGAAGCTGCCGAGGGGACCTTTGGCTTCGAGCCAGTCATGCTGGCAGGGAAGACAATGCTTGGTCGTTCCTGCCGTTATGCTTCAAGTTGGGCTTCAGCAGACTTCTTTTGTTTGGCAGCCATCCTGGGGTCGATGCCAGGATGCCCAAGAGCCTTTCGCTTCTCAGCTTCGTTATGTGCTTGAACACATTTCTGCGCATAGTATTTCATGCGCTCGTGAGAGCCTTTGGCTTCTTCAAGCTTCTTGTGGAATTCAGCCTTGAGATCATGCATCATCTTCTTGAATATTTGCACATCAGCCACACTGAGCTTGGCCATGTGCTTCTTGAAATGCTCCTTCTCATGATCAATCTTGTTCTTGAGCTCGACGATTTTCTGAGCTAAAGCCAATTCATTTGCAATAGCTCCATGAAAAGTGACGCTGATGTCCACTGGCAGCTGCAAGTCATCAATACTGATGCTCTCGTCGTCAAACCATTCATCGATGAAGTTGTTCAAAATGTCAACATCAAAGAGGGGTATATCATTGAAGATCTCCGCCTCTTGCTTGCTCTTGATCAGCATCTCTAGAGCTTCATCACCAAGATCATCATTGTTGGACAGATCAATGGTGTCTTCCTCGTTGCGCAGAATGGAAACATGAGTCAAGTCATGCCCAGAAATCTTCTTGGGCTTCTTGGTCTTCTTGGTCTTCTTGGAGACACGAGACAAGTCTTCAGACTGCACACTGGGTTCAGGAGGTGCAGTCGTCAATGGCTTCACAGTCGAAGCGGTTGGTGCAGTAGAGGGCTTTGAAGCTTTTGACTTATTGTTCTTCTTTGGTGGTGCTGGAGCATCTTCAGAGTATGCGTCATCAGCAGACTGATCCACCATGGCCCTTTGAGCAGCAATGTGAGAGAGGAGCCCATCGAAGCTAGTGAATGGTCCGATGACATTGGCATTGGCTTCGCGTGAGCCATCCTGTCTTTGGGCGGAAGGACCGGGGTTTAAGTTGAGTCCAAGCTCCTTTCTGTTCTTGGCGGCTGACTCCTTAGCGAACTGGTAGTTGCGCTTGAAGAGATTGTCTTCATGACACCATAACAAGGGTGATGGGTCAGCATTTTCAGGCTGCGGTCCTTTGACCATGCAAGGATAGAAACCTTGAGCAATAGCTTCAGGCTTCGACTTGGGTTGCAGATTCTTGTAAAGAATATCGCCCCACGGGTGCTTGATAGCATTCTTCTCAGCATATTCGGCAGTGACAATGTTGTACTTGAACCACTGTTCTGCCCAATATCTTCGGATCCATTCAATCCGGTTCTTGCGCTGATTGTAGTTCTCCTCGGGATCTGTCTTGTATAGTTCGTACAGATCCGAAGGCAGATCTAGAGTAGTATTTCCACAGCGCTGTCTGCCACCCTTCCTAGCAGAATTCTCAGTGGCCATGATATTCAGACAGATTGGCTTCAGAAGAGTGAAAGACTTATGTCTACTTGTTAAGCAGGAGCTGGCTTCAGGGGAGTGAATATGATGCTGTAAGAACTCTGCAAATGAATGCAGACTATGAGAACCAAGGGATTCTCCCACAGACATGTACCTGTGACAGCATTAGAGATGCGAGGGAAGGGAAGAGGTCATATGCGAGGGAAGGGAAGGGAAGAGGTCATATGCATCCTCCTTATTGCGGGATTCTCATCAATACGGGTGTGGGTAACCCAACCGTGCCGTTTACACAGCCCTTGGGAATAGGCGAGCTTTAGGGCGAGTGGGGAGGCGTTTGACATCCGCAGCCTTTATATGGGGATGAGAATTCGTCCTCATTCACCTATGCCTTCTCCTTTCCTCTGCCCTTCCATCCTTGAGCTCCAGCGCCCAAGTCCCCACCTTTCTCCATCTCCGAAAAGCATCCGACCATGTCCGGATCCAGAGGTCAAGGCAAATGGATGGTCTCCTCCGTCTAGGAGAAAGACATTGCCGAGCTTCGGGCGTCTGGTTATTTGGCGAAGGAAATTGCCCACCGTCTTCCAGCCCAGGGGCAAGTCGTCCCCACGCCGAAGCCCAACGAGAGGGTGGTATTCATCCCTCATTTCCTCCGCGGGCTAGGGTTTCCACTCCATCCTTTTGTCCGCGGGCTGATGTACTATTACGGGATAGATTTCCATGATCTATCCCTGAACTCTTTCCTCAACATCTCGGCGTTCATCATCATGTGTGAAGCCTTCCTTCGCATCCAACCCCACTTCGGGTTGTGGCTCAAAGTTTTCAAGGTGAAGCCGAAGGTAGTGGACGGCCAGCACGCGGAGTGCGGAGGAGCCATGGTGAGTAAGCTGACCAATGTCTCCTGGCCAAAAGGCTCTTTCGTGGAGACTGTCAAGGAATGGAAAAAACAATGGTTCTACATCACAGAACCCCGCGGCACAACCTGGGCCGCGGCTGCCGAATTTAACTCCGGCGCTCCCATGTGACTCACCTCCTGGGTCGAGGAGAGCTCGAACTGGTGTTTGCCTGACGAGCTGATAGCGCTGCAGACGCGCGTTCAAAGCATGGTGGACAAGAATGTCAAACTTGTCGATGTAATCCAAGTGATGCTGGTCCGCCGGATCCTCCCTTGCCAAAGCCGAAAACGCCCCCTTTGGGAGTTTAATCCAAGGTGGCACCAAACCCTAGAGAAGCTCTTCGGAACGACTCACGAAGATGCCTGGAAGTTGCTCTTCCAGGGCGACGAGATACGCCAGCCACGGATTCGGATCGGGGGCACGACATTAACCATCCTGCCAGCGAGGTAAGTTTCTATCGCGTCCTATACTTGTTTGCTTCAAGGAGGATATCTGAACCTTTACTATCATTGTCTCTTAAGGAATGGATCGAGAGGGCGAAGCCGATCCAGTGTCCGGCTCCGCTACCTGAAGAACCAGTCATTCCACGTTTAGCGAAGATGCTGGTGCCGGTGCCCTATACAGTGCCGGCGAAGAAGGCCAAGGGGAAGGCCAAGGGGGTCCGGAGTGGCCACCGTCGCAAGAGTTCTTCGGACGCGATGTCCGAAGACAAGACCCGCTCCTCCGCCGCCGAGGATGACGACGATGACGACGCCTCGCGAAGGAGAAAGCATCGCTCAAGCCTGGGGGAGGCTTAAATCAATGTTATATTCATGCCCCAATCATGAGCTCTCAAGAGAAATAATTCTTCAAAGTTTTTATGCTCGGCTTTCTCGTGATAATCAATCCATGCTCGATATTTCTTGTGCTGGCTCTTTTATGATGAAGACTCTTGAATTCAAATGGAATTTATTGGATAGAATTAAACGCAACTCTGAAGATTGGGATCTCTACAAAGGTAAGGAGTCAGGTATGACACCTAAGTTTGATTGTGTTAAATCTTTTATGGATACCGATGTTTTCCGTAAATTTAGCACTAAATATGGACTTGACTCTGAGATAGTAGCTTCTTTCTGTGAATCCTTTGCTACTTATGTTGATCTCCCCAAGGAGAAGTGGTTTAAATATCATCCTCCCATAGAAGTAAAAGTAGCTGCACCTATTAAAGTTGAAGAAAAGACTATCACTTATAATGATCCTATTGTTCCTACTTCTTATGTTGAGAAACCACCTTTCCCTGTTAGAATAAAGGATCATGCTAAAGCTTCAACTGTGGTTCGTAAAAGCAATACTAGAACTTATACACCTCCTGAGCAAGTTAAAGTTGAACCTAATATTGCTATTGTTAAAGATCTCTTGGCTGATAATATTGATGGGCATGTTATTTATTTCTGCGGTGAAACTGCTAGAATTGCCAAACCTTGTGCTAAAGATAAACATAGACCTGTGGTAGGCATGCCTGTTATTTCTGTTAAAATAGGAGATCATTGTTATCATGGCTTATGTGATATGGGTGCTAGTGCTAGTGCTATACCTCATGACTTATACAAAGAAATTATGCATGAAATTGCACCTGCTGAGATAGTAGGTATTGATGTTACCATCAAACTTGCTAATAGAGATACAACATCACCCATTGGGATTGTTAGAGATGTTGAAGTCTTGTGTGGGAAAACTAAATATCCTGCTGATTTTCTTGTTCTTGGTTCCCCACAAGATAGCTTTTGTCACATTATATTTGGTAGACCCTTCTTGAACACAGTTAATGCTAGGATAGACTGCGAAAAGAGTGTTGTTACTATTGGCTTGGGTGATATGTCTCATGAGTTTAATTTCTCTAAATTTAGTAGACAACACCGTGAAGAAAAATTGCCTAGTAAGAATGAAATTATTGTTCTTGCTTCTATTGCCGTACCTCCTAGTGATCCTTTAGAACAATATTTGCTAGACCATGAAAATGATAGGTTTATGAATGAAAGAAGGGAAATAGATGAAGTATTCTTTAAACAGGAACCTATCCTTAAACACAATTTGCTTGTTGAAATCCTAGGGGATCGTCCTCCACCCAAGGGTGATCCCGTGTTTGAGCTTAAACCGTTGCCTGATACTCTTAAATATGCTTATCTTGATGAGAAAAGGATATATCATGTTATTATTAGTGCTAACCTTTCAGAGCATGAAGAAGAAGATTATTGAAAACTCTGAAGAAGCACCGTGCTGCTATTGGATATACTCTTGATGATCTTAAGGGCATTAGTCCCACTCTATGTCAACATAAAATAAATTTGGAAGAAGATGCCAAACCAGTTCGTGATCATCAACGACGGCTGAATCCTAAGATGAACGAAGTGGTAAGAAAGGAAATACTAAGGCTCCTTGTGGCAGATATAATTTATCCCATTGCTGATATTTAGTGGGTAAGTCCTGTCCATTGTGTCAGGTATTACTGTCGTTCCTAATGATAAAGATGAATTGATTCCGCAAAGAATTATTACAGGTTATAGGATGGTAATTGATTTCCGCAAATTAAATAAACTACTAAAAAGGATCATTACCCCTTACCTTTTATCGATCAAATGCTAGAAAGATTATCTAAACATACACTTTTTTGCTTTCTAGATGGTTATTCTGGTTTCTCTCAAATACCTGTGTCAGCCAATGATCAATCGAAGACTAATTTTACTTGCCCTTTCGGTACTTTTGCTTATAGACGTATGCCTTTTGGTTTATGTAATGCACCTGCTACCTTTCAAAGATGCATGATGGCTATATTCTCTGACTTTTGTGAAAAGATTTGTGAGGTTTTCATGGACGATTTCTCTGTCTATGGATCCTCTTTTGATGATTGCTTGAGCAACCTTGATCGAGTTTTGCAGAGATGTGAAGAAACTAATCTTGTCTTGAATTGGGAAAAGTGCCACTTCATGGTTAATGAAGGTATCTTCTTGGGGCATAAAGTTTCTGAAAGAGGTATTTAGGTTGATAAAGCCAAGGTTGATGCTATTGAAAAGATGCCATGTCCCAAGGACATCAAAGGTATCAGAAGTTTCCTTGGTCACGCCGGTTTTTATAGGAGGTTCATTAAGGACTTCTCAAAAATCTCTCGGCCTCTGACTAATTTATTACAAAAAGATATACCATTTGTTTTTGATGATGATTGTGTAGAAGCATTTGAAATCCTTAAGAAAGCATTGATCTCTGCACCTATTGTTCAGCCACCTGATTGGAATTTACCCTTTGAGATTATGTGTGATGCTAGTGATTATGCTGTAGGTGTTGTTTTAGGGCAAAGAGTTGATAAGAAATTAAATGTTATTCAATATGCTAGTAAAACTCTAGACAACGCTCAGAGAAATTATGCTACTACTGAGAAAGAATTCCTAGCAGTTGTATTTGCTTGTGATAAGTTTAGACCTTATATTGTTGATTCCAAAGTAACTATTCACAAGGATCATGCTGCTATTAAATATCTTATGGAAAATAAAGATGCTAAACCTAGACTTATTAGATGGGTTCTCTTGCTACAAGAATTTGATTTGCATATTGTTGATAGAAAAGGAGCTGAGAATCCCGTTGCACACAACTTGTCTAGGTTAGAAAATGTTCTTGATGACCCACTACCTATTGATGATAGCTTTCCCGATGAGCAATTAAATGTCATAAATGCTTCTCGTACTGCTCCATGGTATGCTGATTATGCTAATTATATTGTTGCTAAATTTATACCTCCTAGTTTCACACACCAGCAAAAGAAAAAGTTTTTCTATGATTTGAGACATTACTTTTGGGATGACCCAGATCTTTATAAAGAAGGAGTAGATGGTGTTATAAGACGTTGTGTACCTGAGCATGAACAGGAACAGATCCTACGCAAGTGTCACTCCGAGGCATATGGAGGACACCACGCTGGAGACAGAACTGCACATAAGGTATTGCAATCCGGTTTTTATTGGCCTACTCTCTTCAAGGATGCCCGTAAGTTTGCCTTATCTTGTGATGAATGTCAAAGAATTGGTAATATTAGTAGACGTCAAGAAATGCCTATGAACTATTCACTTGTTATTCAACCATTTGATGTTTGGGGCTCCGATTATATGGGACCTTTTCCTACCTCTAATGGATACACACATATTTTAGTTGCTGTTGATTACGTTACTAAGTGGGTAGAAGCTATTCCAACTAGTAGTGCTGATCATAACACTTCTATTAAGATGCTTAAGGAAGTTATTTTTCCGATGTTTGGAGTCCCTAGATATTTAATGACTGATGGTGGTTCACATTTTATTCATGGTGCTTTTCGTAAAATGCTTGCTAAGTATGACGTTAATCATAGAATTGCATCTCCTTATCACCCACAGTCTAGTGGTCAAGTAGAATTGAGTAATAGAGAGCTCAAATTAATTTTGCAAAAGACTGTCAATAGATCTAGAAAGAATTGGTCCAAGAAACTTGATGATGCATTATGGGCCTATAGAACTGCATATAAAAATCATATGGGTATGTCTCCGTATAAAATGGTTTATGGAAAAGCATGTCACTTACCTCTCGAACTAGAACATAAGGCATATTGGGCTATTAAAGAGCTCAATTATGGTTTCAAACTTGCCGGTGAGAAGAGGTTATTTGACATTAGCTCACTTGATGAATGGAGAACCCAAGCTTCTGAAAATGCCAAGTTGTTTAAAGAAAAAGTTAAAAGATGGCATGACAAAAGGATACAAAAGCGTGAGTTTAATGTAGGTGATTATGTATTGCTATACAACTCTCGTTTAAGATTTTTTGCAGGAAAACTGCTCTCTAAATGGGAAGGTCCTTACGTTATCGAGGAGGTCTATCGTTCCGGTGCCATAAAAATCAACAACTTCGAAGGCACAAATCCGAAGGTGGTGACGGTCAAAGAATCAAACATTATATCTCAGGTAATCCCATAAATGTTGAAACCAATTTTATTGAAACCGTAACCCCGGAGGAATACATAAGGGACACTTTCTGGAACATGTCAGACTTCGAAAAGGAATAGGTATGTTGTACGGTAAGTAAACCGACTCCAAAACAGTTATTATGGCAATATTTCTCCGTTTTGGAATATTTAGAAAAATAGAAAAATAAGAAGTAGTCCGGGAAGGACACGAGGGCTCCACGAGGCTGGAGGACGCGCCCTACCCTACTGGGCTCGTGGGCACCTCGTGTGCTCTCCGGACTCCGTTTTCTTGCACGATACGTATTTTGGTCGGTAAAAATTCATTATATAATCTCCCGAAGGTTTTGACTCCCGTATCACGCAATTGTTCTCTGTTCTAGTTTCGAGCTGTTGCTGCTGCAGATTAGAGCAAGATGTCATCTCAAGAGTCAGTTGGAGAGAGCCGGGTGTCTCATCCGGCATCGGAACCAAGGACAAACAGCTATGCTGACCACTTTGGGCCAGCAACGGAGGAAGAGATGGAGGCTGATTTGAGGAGGATAGATGCCATGGAGGATCAAGAAGTTACTTCTCGCTTCCGAGCTGGGTTCACAATGGGAGAACTACAGAGCTCAGCCATTCCAAACTCGGTTATCCCTTCCAATGTTAGATTTCTTACTTATGAAAATATGAAGAAGCGTGTCACTTGTTCTCCCGCAGCTATGCAACACTCTTGGGTGTAAGGCGCTTCAGCCGTTACCGGAAAGCTTCATAAGGAAGTAATGGACCTCAAGCAGCAAGTCAATAAGCTTGAGGAGGAGAATCGTATCTTGAGGGGCATCATCGCCAAGAATATCGCACCATCACCTCCGAAGAAGGAGATATAATCATATGGGTATGGGCACTCCCTTTGGCAACTGCCAAGCTTGGGGGAGGTGCGCCGGTATCGTATCACAACCACACTCCTATCTTTACCATTTTTCTTAGTTCGATCCTATTAGTAGTATCTTGATCTAGTAGAATAAAGTTTATGGCATGGTCTAGTTTTGATTTTTGCTTTATGATCTCTCTATGTAATCGAGTCCGTGAGCTATACAATAAATATTAGTGTTGAGTTAAGGGCTTGATTATCTTGCTATGATCTTGAGTGAATAAAAGAAAAGAGAAAAGAATAAAAAGAAACAAAGAGATCATATTGATCTTACCGAGAGGTAATGACTTCACATAGAAAGAGTATGATGATTAAAAATTGTTGAGAGTTGACAAGCATAGCTTTGGTCATCGTTGCAATTAATAGGAATTAATAAGGAAAGAGAGGTTTCACATATAAATAAACTATCTTGGACATCTTTTATGATTGGGAGCACTCATTAAAATATGACATGCTAAAGAGTTGATGTTGGACAAGGAAGACAACGTAATGGGTTATGTTTTCTTATATCTGAGATAAAGTATATTGTCATGGATCATCCAACATGTTGAGCTTGCCTTTCCCCTCATGCTAGCCAAATTCTTTGCACCAAGTAGAGATACTACTTGTGCTTCCAAAAACCCTTAAACCAGTTTTGCCATGAGAGTCCACCATATCTACCTATGGATTGAGTAAGATCCTTCAAGTAACTTGTCATCGGTGCAAGCAATAAAAATTGCTCTCTAAATATGTATGATTGATTGGTGTGGAGGAAATAAGCTTTATACGATCTTGTGATGTGGAAGAAATAAAGGCGACGGACTGCATAATAAAGGTTCATATCACAAGGGGCAATATAAAGTGACATTCTTTCGCATTAAGATTTTGTGCATCCAACCCTGAAAGCGCATGGCAACCTCTGCTTCCCTCTGTGAAGGGCCTATCTTTTATTGTTATCCTCTACCTTATGCAAGAGTCATGGTGATCTTCACCTTTCCTTTTTACATTTTATCCTTTGGCAAGCACAGGGTGTTGGAAAGATCCTGATACATATATCTAATTGGATATGGGTTAGCATGAATTATTATTGTTGACATTACCCTTGAGGTAAAAGGTTGGGAGGCGAAACTATAAGCCCCTATCTTTCTCTGTGTCCGATTAAAACACCGTAACCACAAGTATTGCGTCAGTGTTAGCAATTATGAAAGACTAAATGATAGTTGAGTATGTGGACTTGCTAGAAAGCTCTGACATAGACTCTTTCTGATGTTATGATAAATTGCAATTGCTTCAATGACTGAGATTATAGTTTGTTGGTTCTCAATAAAGTTTCTGATTCATACTTGGCATTCTGAATAAATTATTACTTGAGCATAAGAAATCATATGACAATATCCATTTATGTTGTTGTTATGAGAATAATCATGATGCCCTCATGTCCGTATTTTATTTTATCGACACCTCTACCTCCAAACATGTGGACATATTCATCGTTATCGGCTTTCGCTTGAGGACAAGCGAGGTCTAAGCTTGGGGGAGTTGATACGTCCATTTTGCATCATGCTTTTATATTGATATTTATTGCAATATGGGCTGTTATTACACGTTATGTCACAATACTTATGCCTATTCTCTCTTATTTTACAAGGTTTACATAAGGAGGGAGAATGCCGGCAGCTGGAATTCTGGGCTGGAAAAGGAGCAAATATTATAGACCTATTCTGCACAACTCCAAAAGTCCTCAAACTCCACAACAGTTATTTTTGGAAATAATAAAAAATATTGAGCGGAAGAAGTACGTCAGAGGGGCCCCCACCTGGCCACGAGGGTCGGGGCGCGCCCTACCCCCTGGGCGCGCCCCGTGTCTCGTGGGCCCCCTGTTGGCTCTCCGGTGGCCATCTTCTAATATATGAAGTCTTTCCTCGAGGAAGAAATAATAAGCAACCTTTCGGGACGAGACTCCGCCGCCATGAGGCGGAACCAATCTAGGGCCCCGGCAGAGCTGTTCTGCCGGGGACACTTCCCTCTGGGAGGGGGAAATCATCGCCATCGTCATCACCAATGCTCCTCTCGTCGGGAGAGGGCAATCTCCATCAACATCTTCACCAGCACCATCTCCTC
Source organism: Aegilops tauschii subsp. strangulata (assembly GCF_002575655.3). Classification (NCBI taxonomy): domain Eukaryota; kingdom Viridiplantae; phylum Streptophyta; class Magnoliopsida; order Poales; family Poaceae; genus Aegilops; species Aegilops tauschii. Next base: position 11,110,426 of record NC_053039.3, read on the forward strand.
TCAAAACCCTAGTTCATCTCTTGTATCCATGTCTTGTTTCCAAGTCCGGGATTGGTACTAGTAGGTTGCTAGTAATGTTGATTACTCCTTGTAGTTTATTCTAGTTGGTTTATTTGGTGGAAGATCATATGTTCAGATCCTATATGCATATTAATACCCCTCTGATTATGAACATGAATATGCTTTGTGAGTAGTTACGTTTGTTCCTGAGGACATGGGAGAAGTCTCGCTATTAGTAGTCATGTGAATTTGGTATTCGTTCGATATTTTGATGAGATGTATGTTGTCTATCATCTAGTGGGGTTATGTGAACGTCGACTACATAACACTTCACCATTATTCGGGCCTAGAGGAAGGCATTGGGAAGTAATAAGTAGATGATGGGTTGCTAGAGTGACAGAAGCTTAAACCCTAGTTTATGCGTTGCTTCGTAAGGGGCTGATTTGGATCCATATGTTTCATGCTATGGAGGTTTACCTTAATACTTTTGTTGTAGTTGCGGATGCTTGCAATAGAGGTTAATCATAAGTGGGATGCTTGTTCAAGTAAGAACAGCACCCAAGCACCGGTCCACCCACATATCAAATTATCAAAGTACCGAACGCGAATCATGTGAATGTGATGAAAACTAGCTTGACGATAATTCCCATGTGTCCTCGGGAGCGCTTTTCTCTATATAAGAGTTTGTCCAGGCTTGTCCTTTGCTACAAAAAGGATTGGGCCACCTTGCTGCACTTTATTTACTTTTGTTACTTGTTGCTCGTTACAAATTATCCTATCACAAAACTATCTGATACCACTTATTTCAGTACTTGCAGAGAGTACCTTGCTGAAAACCGCTTATCATTTTCTTCTGCTCCTCGTTGGGTTTGACACTCTTACTTATCGAAAGGACTACGATAGATCCCCTATACTTGTGGGTCATCAGGGGGTACTCACCACGTCGTCTCCCGACTAGCTCGATTGGGCCGAGGACCCCCCATGGCGGTTCACTCATGGGCCACTTCGGGCAACCCATGCTGCATACAAGGAAGATCCCACGAGACTTGGCGCACAAGACGAGGACTCTCCTAAACCCTAGGCCTCTGGTGTGTTATATAAACCGAGGCCAGGCTAGTCAATAGACAATCTAATATTCATTACTACAGTCTCGTGGTAGATACATGTACTCTGTACTACACCCACATCGAATATAATCAAGCAGGAGTAGGGTTTTACCTCTTAGAGAGGGCCCGAACCTGGGTAACCAGCGTGTCCCCCGTCTCCTGTTACCCATCGCTCGAAGACACCTAGCTTAAGACCCCTACTACGAGATACGCCGGATATAGAACCGACATTGGTGCTTTCATTGAGAGTCTGCTAGGTGTCGTCACGGATCGATGGCATAAATCAGGTGTTACACTTTCAGTTATATTTTGTTTTGTTTCCTTGAGAACTATTATGGCTGTCTAGCGCAAATTTGTTTGTAGGCCGGGCAGCGGAAAAGTTATGGAGTGCGTCACGCACGGTCGCCGGCGTTCTGCGAATCCGGTCCTCAATTGTTGACCTCGGAAATAGCTACTGAGGCACGTCCGGCAACCGGCTCAATCCGATCTCAAGTGCATGACGGCTGGCGGCAGTATTTACGCAGATTGATAAAGCGGCATCATATACATCCGGACGGTCTAGGCGGCAGCAATGCATGTTGTGTCATCCGAAGAGCAAGTCACGGGGAGGAATTACGGGCCGCGCAAATCCCCTGACCGAGCTAAAAAGCAAAGCGCCCATTAGAAGGGAAGTTTTCCATATCTTATTAATAAATATCCTTCTTTTCTTTGGCTGGGCTGATCCGTTTTGGATTGCTAATTTGGTACTACGCGATGGCCTGGTGGGTTCGTCCATGACCGGCTTCTTAGGTGGCAGCATGTATGAAGCGATTGCATGAGGAGAACGACCTCTGAGCACACAACAGAGATAGGGAGATTTATTTCTTTCCTTTTTTAATTCAGCTACTACTCTGGCCGCTGGTCCTCTGCTACCTTTCCCTCAAAAGCGCATAGATCTAAAAACACTACCAACGCAATTGACTACTGGTTTTACAGTACGGTACCCCAGATTTAATGAAGGGATTCTAGTAATTTAAGTATTACTACTCCACAAGACGAACATAGTCTTGGTAATGATTCCGTACAGACCGCCTTCTTTTACTTGCTTCGGTCTGCTACAGTCTTCTTCATCAGACAGGTTTTATTACTCCGAGCTATTTGTTTAGCACTTAAAATTATTACAAGGAATATTTTCTGTGGGTTCGTACTACACTTTTTTTCAGAGATGCTCTACCGACGTTTGTACGACACGGCGGTCTAGCCAGCCTCTCGCCATCGTAAGGATTGATCGACCTTTGTCGATGTCGTCATGCCACAATGCCAAGCGCGTTTGGGGCTGGCTTCGCATGTGGTACGTAGCGCTGGGTCCTGAGGAGTACACATGCCTGGGACGGCCAGTACCACGAAGATCAGAGGACACTCTGCACGGACGGTAGCGTCATCAGAGGGGAGTTCTTTCCTTTTCCCTTTATGATTTTTCCTTTTTTAATTCAGCACATATGGTCATTACCATCCATCAGTGGTGTTTTCAGCCGCGTGCGTACACGAGCATCAAGTGCTGGTTTTTGCACCATCGCATTTGAAGTCTAATTGAACAGTGCAAACTAACTTTGCACTGATGTTTTGTTAGTGTATCCGGATTTTTGTCCGTAGTCTCACAAACGTTGCATCTACAACCAGATCCGCCCTATAAAATAGAGGCTATTACTCCTTCGCCACCATTGAGCTTGGCCCTGGTTATTTTTTCCTTTTTACCTTGTGTGAACTCAATTATGCAAGTGTATATATTTCAAATATTATTATTATTTGCCAGTACTGTTTTATATGTGCAGGTAATCTACAACGACTATGTCACACAGTCACTTCGGCAAGCCGACGTCCTCGTCCCAATCGGCATATATCGGCTCGCGTGATCACCTTATTGGTCGAACTGCCATACCGACATGTTCGGGTGCCTCGGGGACTTCGGCATCGCTGAGAGAGCTCTACCTCATCGAGTGTTCGGCACACGGGCCATATTTCTTTTATTACTCACTTTGCATAAATTATTAATTATGCAACGAATTTTTTAATTTATTATTATTACTACTATCTCTAGCTTGCACTATTTTCTGTGCACAGGTAAATGATTCGGGTTGGGCAGTGCTGTCACCTCGGCGTACCAACGTACCACGTCACCTCGGCTAGACCGAGGGCTTCGTCATCACTTCATTAACCCACGCCGGGGACTTCGGCGTCATATTGCTGGCCTGCTCCGTAGCCTCGGTCGGACTGGGGGTTCCACCTTGCCACGTTGGCCGTGCTATGTCGCCACTCCGGAATGCCGAACTCCTTGCTCGGACACCTCGAGCTTGGGGGCTGGGACCTCGGCCATGCCGAGGACTGCGAACCTTGTCGGATCTATCACAGATCAATGGGCGTCTTCGTCCCGCCACAAGCCCGAATCGCGTCATCAACACCGAACACATTAACTAGCTAAGTCGCTTTCATGCTCAAAAACTTTCAGTTTTAAATTTTGTTCGGTTCGACCAAGCATTATACTTTTTTGGCAAAAAGTTGTTTGTGAAAAACTTCCTTGTCAAAACTTCCTTTATGAAGCCTTTCCTCTTGCACGTGATTATACTTGTATGGCTTCGTTCCTTGTTCGTGTATTACGCCACAATATGCACCATGTTGACTTAAGTGTTCCGCAAGCTGGGTTGCCTTGCTCTTATGTTTGCCCCTACGTTCCCGATTGTTTGGCAAGGAGTTAAGGGAGCACCTCTGCGATTGTCATGATCAGGTCATCCGAGCTCGGACCTCAGACTGGGTGAAGCCGAAAGCTAGCGCTCTTATTGTTTTCAATCATGGTCGGCACACAACGGAACTCATGAGTACAAAAAATCTATTGCACAAGTCTCATAGTAACAATGAGCAACTGAAGAAAGGTATCAGTGGGGGTACTATTTTCTTCGAAGATGCTTCTTACACTTCTTCAGTAATATAACATAAGTTCCTTGAGCGCGCTTTGTCTGTTACAGCCTAATGGCCTGATTGCCTGGTTATCGGAAACACCGTCGATATTCTCGACAGGTGGAGTACATAACACTTTTTGGCCCTTGACCAAAGAGGGAGAAGCCGATGGTCGGTTAAGATGCGTTTACAGTTCGGGTGAACACAGATATGATATAAGTACTTCGGTACATACAATCATTATACATAAAATTCTTTTACCCAAGTCACTTGGGGCCTCTTAAATTAGTATGAGCCGTTTTTGTTAGTCGTTGCACAGTCTTTTTCTACCACTCCTTTCTCGACTCAGGTGTATGATCAATAGCCGGGTAGCCTGGTTTCTCTCTAAAGCCGCTCTAGTTTAGTTCGCTAAACTGGCCTGAGAAACACTCCGCCTTCGGGATAGGGAGGTTGAAGCCGAAGGCTGACCCACTTGAAGTCTAGAGATCTGATGTGTCATGTCAAAGCAAGACGAAAGTACAATTTAAAGACCAATTTCATATTGCCACCAAAACAGCTTGATTCAATCTAGACGTAAAGTGTTTTACGCATGTTTGTTGGCCTTTTTTTGAGCTTATAACACCTTTCACCTATTTTATGTTTGAGGAAGCGGGACATTCTCTTGGTTGAGGTGTCAGCGTGAAACTCTTTTCTAAAACTACAGTTCGGCATCTTTCTTGCTGAACTACACCTCGGTACTGTCAAAACATACATGACAGTTGAACTTGTTCCCGAGGAGGTACGATCCTATGGTCGGCCATTTTGCCCAACCCAATTCTCGGGGGCTGCTGCATTGACAATCCAATGCAGTAAATTTAAGTGCAATATAGTTTTCGAGGAGATTAAGATCCTCAAGTTGGTCGGCCGCACCCAACCTGAGTCTCGAGGACTTTGCACACCGCTTTTTGTGTCCCGAAGTATTCTGCCGAGCTAGGAGTTGATCCTCAGGCCAATTTTGCAAATCAACCTTAGTCTCATGGGCTACTGGGATCAGCGGTCTTATGTCATCCTTTAGATACATCTCGGGTTTTAGACCGATACATACCTTGAGGGCTACTGGCTATATATCTCGGCAGAGAATAAATTGCACCAATCGAAAATATTGACAAAAAATCGGCCCGCAGTCGGGGTAGTGCACCACCTCGGAAGCAGTCCAGCATAAAGCTCGGGCGCCAGTGGCTGGCTCCATAGAGGGCATTTCTAGCATTAAGCTCGGCTAAACTCCTTCAACTTTTTTGAACCAAGGTGATCTATCACACCTCAGATATAGTTCGGTGTTGGAGCTTGGACATAGTCCGGCGTTGGAGCTCGGATACGGTCCGGCGTTGGAGCTTGGACATAGTCCGGCGTTGGAGCTCGGATACAGTCTGGCGTTGGAGCTTGGACATAGTCCGGCATTGGAGCTCGGATACAGTCCGTCATTGGAGCTTGGACATAGTCCGGCGTTGGAGCTCGGATACAGTCCGGCGCTGGAGCTCGGATGCAGTTCGGTGTTGGAGATCATCTGTAACAATACTCTTCGGATACAGTCCAGCGTTGGAGCTCGGATACATCCCTGCATTGGAGCTCGGAAGCAGTCCGGCGTTGGTGCTCGGCTGCAAAAGATACCTCGAATGCAGTCCGGCGTTGGAGCTCGGACGCAAGAGGACACTGCCGCCCGGGAACAACTTCAAACCCGAGGTGTGGCATAAAAATAACAAGGCATTGATAAAGGCCGGAAACTTAAAGGGGCTCCTCGGATACCCGACGTGTAAAATCTTCGGATGCACTTCGGCGATCCTCAAGATCGAAGATGAGAAGATTAGTTGAGCCAGTTTTCAAGACCGACGACCGAAGATGAAGAATAGTTCAGAAGAATCGAGGAGCGTCCCCAACTTGAAGACCGGTTCAGGGGGCTACTGACGGTGTCCTGGACTAGGGGGTACTCACCACGTCGTCTCCCGACCAGCTGGATTGAGCCGAGGACCCCCCCATCGCCGTTCACTCATGGGCCACTTCGGGCAGCCCATGCCGCATACAAGGAAGATCCCATGAGACTTGGCGCACAAGACGAGGACTCTCCTAAACCCTAGGCCTCTAGTGTATTATATAAACCGAGGCTAGGCTAGTCAATAGACAATCTAATATTCATTACTAAAGTCTCGTGGTAGATACATGTACTCTGTATTGCACCCACATCGAATATAATCAAGCAGGAGTAGGGTTTTACCTCTTAGAGAGGGCCCGAACTTGGGTAAACACCGTGTCCCTCGTCTCCTATTACCCATCACTCCAAGACGCCTAGCTTAAGACCCCTACTATGAGATACGCCGGATATAGAACCGACACCCTTTGCAGCAACCCATGTGGTTTTGGGGTACTGCTCAGGCTTCCAGTATGAACCATCAACGTTCATTTTCCTCTCGAACCCGACACCCTCTTTCCTAGGGTTTCCGTTCAGAATCTGTTTCTTGAGGACATCACATAGTGTTTGATGCCCATTGAGGCTTTTGTACATCCCTGTTTCAAGCAATGTCTTCAACCTAGCATTCTCATCAACAATAGTAGTGGTGTCCTCAGAGGAGGGGTTAGTTACCACATCAGCAGTTGAAGATATAGCAATAGTAGCAGCAGTAGAACATTCAGCAAAAGAGACAACATTATCAAACTCAACAAATTTTAAACATGGTGGCTCAAAGTCTTCCTGAGCGGTACTGATTTGTTGAGCGCGAAGTGACTCGTTCTCCTTTTGAAGATCTTCATGAGACGCTCTCAGGTTCTCAAGTTCTTCCTTCCTTTGAAGATAATCATAGGAAAGCTTCTCATGAGTAGTTGAGAGTGTTTCATGACGACTTTCAAGTTCTTCGTACTTAACATGAAGATTTTTAATGTCTTCAATTAAGGACTGAGTTCGAGTCATTTCCGCGTCCAACAGGTCATCGCTTTTGTCTAGCAACTTTTGAATATGTTCCATAGCATTTTGTTGTTCCGTTGCAATTTTAGCAAGTGTTTTGTTCCTACGTTTAGATTCACATTTAGAGTCATCTTCACTGGATGTTTGAAAGTAAGCATCGCATGAGTTTACCTTGTCACCACGTGCCATGAAGCAGTAGGTGGGAGAAGATGGCTCAGGTTCGGGAGTCGTTGTTTTGAGTGACTCTTTGAATTCGAGGAACCAAGCGTCCTGACATGTTCGATGACCTTCATAAACATCCGAGATCTGGTCCCATATAAGCTTTGCATTGCAGAGATGCATGATGCGCCTAAACTCATCTCTGGGCAGACTGGAGCATATAACAGCCTTCGCCTTGATATCCAGAAGAGTATATTTCTGAATATCGTCAGCATGCGCCATCTTGCATCGGTGAGACCAATATCCGTGACAGTCCAAAGCTCACTGTCCATAGCAAGGAGGCGCTTCCTCATCATAGCATTCCATCTGGGATAATCATGACCATCAAAAATGGGGCACGCAACAGAGACCTTGATTATCCCTGCAGTCGACATAGCTAAAACTCCAGGTGGTTAAACCGAATCACACAGAACAAGGGAGCACCTTGCTCTGATACCAACTGAAAGTGCTAGTTATCGACTAGATGGGAGTGAATAGGCTATTTTTATGAAAGTCTTCAAAACACGAGGTCTTTGAAGACAAACAGTAGAAATGAACCCCTTGATATGCAGCGGAAGGAGGACTACACTAGACAAGCCATAGTAAAGTTAGCAATGAAGTGAATGCACGAAGACTATCAGCAGCTAGGTAGTATGGATCAAGATGGAAGATAGTATGAAGCCAAACAGTAAGCAGTCCTTACTCAGTGAAGTCAATCAGATCAAACAAGCATGCAATGACTTCATGAAGACCAACTGTAAAGTAAAGGGAAGTGAATGATAGAACCAGTTGCTTGGTGAAGACAAGGATTTGGTAGACCAGTTCCAGTTGCTGTGACAACTGTACGTCTGGTTAGGGAGGCTGAGATTCAACTCAGAGGACCGCGTCTTCACCTTATTCCCCTTGAGCTAAGGACACCCAGTCCTCGCCCAATCACTCTGGTAAGTCCTCAAGGTAGACTTCCAAACCTTCACAGACTTCGTTCACCAGCGATCCACAATGACTCTTGGATGCTCAGAACGCGACGCCTAACCGGCTGGAGGATTCACAGTCCTCAAGTGTAACAAGTCTTCAGGTCACGCGGACAGAAAGACTTCAGTGATGCCTAACACTCTTTGGCTCTGGGTGTTTTGGGCTTTGTCCCCGCAAGGATCTCTCTCTCAAATGCTTCGGAGGTGGGTTGCTCTCAAATGACAAAAGTCGTGTACTAACTCTGAGCATCCACCAATTTATGGTGTAGGGAGTGGGCTATTAATAGCCCGGAGGCAACCCGACATATGTCCGAAATGACCCTGGGTCACTAAGGAACTGACACGTGTCCAACGGTCGGATTTCAAACACACGTGGCAGCTTGACTTGGGCTACAAGTAAAGCTGACTCATGCAGCTCTGGATAAGATTTGCTCTCATTGTCTTCCCCCGAAGACATAGGATTTTGGTAGAGCATCACTTCAGTCATTCTGACTTTGATCACTTGGACCCCACTTAACAGTACGGTGGTTCCTATGACTCAACAAAGAAGAAAAGGAAACTACAAAACAACTATGTCTTTGCACTCCATAGTATTCACATGAATGTCTTCTCATGTCATAATCTTCACTGTGAAAGTCTTCACAGACCACCATTGTCTTCAATGCCTTCACACATTTTTAGGGGTCATCGCTGGTAGTTAACCAAATCAATAAGGGACTACTACCTGTGTTATCCTGCAATTCTCACAAACACATTAGTCCCTCAACCAAGTTTGTCATCAATATTCCAAAACCAACTAGGGGTGGCACTAGATGCACATACAATAACACCCAAGATGGCAAGGTTGAATTAACGCCTGCCTCTCCTCCCTCCCCATGTTCTTGATGGGCTTCTACCTCCTTTCGGGAGGGATCCACGCTTGGTTTGACAAACACAGGGGTGCCTTCTACTGGAACTCGATGGACAACAAGCGTAAATATAGGAAGGTGAAATGGAAGCTTATTTGCAGACCTAAAAACCTTGGGGGGTTGGGCATTATTAACACTGCCGTCATGAACAAATGCCTCATCATCAAGTGGTGGTGGAAAATTATGTCCTCCTCGGAGGCCCTGCTGTGGCTTAGCATTCTCAAAGCTAAATGCTGAAGGAAATATGCCCTAGAGGCAATAATAAAGTTGTTATTTATAATTCCTTATATCATGATAAATGTTTATTATTCATGCTAGAATTGTATTAACCGGAAACTTAGTACATGTGTGAATACATAGACAAACAGAGTGTCCCTAGTATGCCTCTACTTGTCTAGCTCGTTAATCAAAGATGGTTAAGTTTCCTAGCCATAGACATGTGTGGTCATTTGATGAATGGGATCACATCATTAGAAAATGATGTGATGGACAAGACCCATCCTTTAGCTTAGCATTATGATCGTTTAGTTTTATTGCTATTGCTTACTTCATGACTTATACATGTTCCTTAGACTATGAGATTATGCAACTCCCGAATACCAGAGGAACACCCTGTGTGCTATCAAACGTCACAATGTAACTGGGTGATTATAAAGATGCTCTACAGGTGTCTCCGATGGTGTTTGTTGAGTTGGCATAGATTGAGATTAGGATTTGTCACTCCGATTGTTGGGGAGGTATCTCTGGGCCCTCTCGGTAATGCACATTGTCGGTGTCAAAACGGGCAGATCTCGGGTAGGGGGTCCCGAACTGTGTGTCTAAGGTCGATGGTAATAGGAGACGGGGGACACAATGTGTACCCAGGTTCGGGCCCTCTCTATGGAGGTAATACCCTACTTCCTGCTTGATTGATCTTGATGAATATGAGTATTACAAGAGTTGATCTACCATGAGATCAATATGGCTAAAACCCTGGAAGTCTAGCCTATATGACTATAATTGTGTATCTTCGCCTCTACAGACCTAGCCCTCCGGTTTATATAGACACCGGAGGGACCTAACGTTACGACCACTGAACAAACTTGGTTGACGAACATGGTTTATGCGCCGCTAATCTGGTTACATAAGGTCGGTTTACAGAGAAATGAATCTTTACATTTGGTCGCCAAGCATGCCTTCCACGTCAAGGAGAGTCCCATCCAGACACGGGTAGAGTCTTCGGTCTTTGTATCTTCACAGCCCATCAATCCGGCCCATGCCTAACAGGTCGGACGCCCGAGGACCTGTTAGTACAGACTCCCTCAGTAGACCCCGAACCAGACTTCAATGACGAGGTGTCCGGCGCGCAGATTGTCTTCGGCATTGCAAGGCGGGTTCCTCCTCTGATGACTTCAAAGTGATGTATTTGGCCTTCCATTTAATGTCGTACCCCTCGGCTTCTGTGTATCAACAACTTCAGCTTCCACGTGTCAAGCGAATGCGAGAGGTCAGGGTATTTTTGCAGATAGCCCCCCGGCCATGCGAGGAAGAGTGTCTATTTAAAGAGATTGGATCTCAGATCCATTCGGTACCACGCGGAAAAATCTTCAGAGATTGCTAAGAAAGACCACTTCAATATGGCAAGCACTCCCAGCTCCTCCTCCTGTCCCTGCGGCCCAACAAAAGGTGAGTGGGAGAGGTGCTCCGTATCCCATGGTCAGCTGGAGAAGCTGCAAACACAGGGATTTCTTCCTCCTGTGGATTTGGTCCCTGTTCGAGCAGGATTGACCTTCTTCAATGGCGGGGCTCAGGCTGAAGATTTCCCCAATCCATCTGAGGGGGAACGAGTGTGTTTCGTCCCCTACCTGCTAAGAGGCGTCGGGTTTCCAATTCATCCGTTCCTTAGAGGGCTTCTGGAGTACTATGGCCTCCAACTTCACAACCTCACTCCGGCCTCCATCCTGCATATCACGGGTTACGTCGCCCTTTGCGAGCTATTCTTGGGTTGTCGGGCCCATTTGGAATTGTGGAGAAAGCTATTCTGTCCTGTCCCGAGCAACCACGAGGGATCAATATTTGAGGTGGGCGGAGCCGAAATATGGCGCATCGCCGAGACCGGATACCTATCCGGCACACCAAAGAAGGCATCCGAAGAGTGGCCTTCCGAATGGTTCTATATTGAGGACGTCGCACTTCCAGACCCAGTTCGGAGGGGTCTTCCTGAGTTCACAAGCGTTCCTTTGAAGGAACGCCATAGCTGGCGCCCTCGGAGCCTCGAGGAGGAAGATAGTGCAGATGTTCGTCAACTCATGAGCAAGATAAGGACACTCGCTCAGTCCGGATTATCAATAGTCGAAGTAATGGCGACTTCCATAGCACGGGGGGTTGAGCCACTCCAATACAGAGGGCTTCCCATGTGGCACTACAATGGGGAGGATGACGTCTCCCGCTGCGGCAGGAAGGGTCCTGATACCCCCGCCGCTCTGGCCAAAATATTGGCCGAACTGTTCAACGGGGAGGAGGAGGAATTTCTATGAATCAAGCGTAGAGATGGATTTTCCATGTACAGTCCTCCTAGCTGGGTAAGTCCCAACTCCTCTACTTACTCCACCCCCTGAGCTATTTTCAATGAATATTAATCCATCTATTTATAACAGCACTGGAGAAAGATTTCCAAGGGGCTTCACAGCCCCGCCCCGGAGCCCGAGGGCCACAATCGGGACCTCGACCCTGGATTCGAAGAGGATCCGGATATATTCGTGGTGCTCGAGGATAGGGTGTTTTACCAGGCGAGCTAAGACGGCACAGAAGTGGCCATCATCGTGTCAGGACCCCGATTCTAAGTCACACTGATCTAGCCTGTAACACCTCATATCACATTGCGGCCTCACGCACGGTACTCCCACGGGTGTCGCCTTACCATGGCCCGGGACCGTTTGCGCCTTTTGGCTCACGTATATGACAATGTCGCTAGCATCCGTATGACAGAGAACCCGGGCCGACATGGCTAGTCGTGAACCCAAAGCGGCACTAACGTATGGGGACAGGCATACATGAATCAACATCGAACGTGTCGGTCAGCAGCGTGTGGATCCGGGCTGTAGCACTGGGCTAACAGGACTCCGGGAACCCGGGCTGTAGCAGGCTAGGCAGGACTCCGGATGTCACCGCGTGACATTTCCCCATGAGAGGCACAGGAACGATATGAATCACATGCCGGCCAGTCAAGTGTCCAGAGCAGTAGTGCTGGGCTAGCAGGACTCCGGTGAACCGGGCTGTAGCGGACTACTATGGCTCAAGGAGGCACTAGACTACATTTCCCCATGAGAGGCTGCCCAGGATAAACAACTAGATTGTCGGATCCCACACATAGCAAGCATTTCAATCATACACACAATATGCTCGATATGTGCAAATACAACATGGCATCACAACAAAACTCTACAACTCAAAGTACTTTATTTAAAGGGCTCCAGAGAGCCTTACCTAACTTGTTCATACAGATAGGGGTCACATGACCCGACGCTCAAGTCATACAATCATACAAACACATGCAGAAGCAACTTGTCTGGATACAGACACTAGAAAGAAAGAAGGCTTGACGAAGCCTGTCTATCTACATAGGCCCTTCACAAGCCTAGATCACCACCTGGGTGGCAAGTCACTCGTCGTCGTCGAGTTCTACATAGAACCCATCGGAAGGGGAGGTGTTGTCGTCTGAAAACAGTAATTGAAGCAACATGAGTACAAAGGTACTCAGCAAGTCTTACAACAGATCCTATTATACATGTTCATTCTCAAGAAGGTAGTGGAGTTATTGCAGCAAGCCAGCTTTGACTCTTGGCTAAGCTATCCTACGAGACACCACTTGTAAAATAGTTTTCGCACACGAGTCCACTAATCACCATTTCAATACTACACCGTGGATCCTCCCTCGTCATCCCACGAGAGGGCCATCCGCGGTACTCACACTTATCTTGAGGCTTTTAATAGTATCCATTTACTTGTCTATGAACTGCATAAGCGACCAAGTAGTCCCTTACCGCGGACGCGGCTATTCGAATAGTTTTATACCCTGCAGGGGTGTACTTCGTCACACACGCTCTCACCACTTACCACCGTTTACACAGTGTGTACTCGGCAACCTTCAAGCGGAAGCCCAGCGACGGTGTCGGCCACAGCCTACCTAAACACTCGAGTCTCTAGTCCAGGTTTATCGCCTATTCAGGTTCCATCCGCAGGGAGTCCGGCCGAGGTTTCCACATACGGCCCCGAACGATGTGTGCAGGGTTCCCGAGACACCAAACGGGCGACTCGGTACACCGGGCCACGAGCCTACCGCATCACAGCCCACCCCTTGCTCAGCGCTGTCCACGGCCTCCAGCTTACTACAAACACCAGAAACTACGTGCAACTCCCGGACAGAGGACAAGGGTGATTAAGAAGCCGAGGGGGTCCATTGGTTTCGGGCCCAATGCGTGGTAGTAGCTGAATCTTAAATCACGCATACAGATCTCAGTTCTTAGGGACGGTCTCAATGAAACAACCCACCATGTACTCCTACATGGCCTCCCATCGATACCTTTACCAAATCGTATTCAACACCTCACTCTCATTACCGACACACGCTTTCACTCTAGTTCATCACCCTGATGAGCCAGACCTGACACGACTCTAAGCGTAGCAAGCATAGCATTGTCGGAACACAACATGGCTCAATCAACTCCTACACATGCTAGTGGGTTTCATCTAGTTACTGTGGCAATGACAGGTCATGCAAAGGAAAGTGGGTTCAACTACCGCAACACACAGCAGTTTGAATCGCGTTGTCTTAATGCAGTAAATGAGAGCAGAAGCGAGAAGATGGGTTTGTATCGAAGTGATCAATGGGTTGCTTTCCTGACGGAGTGGTGGTGGGATACTGCCCTTCAGTTGGATACTCGTGAATATCCTCGGAGGCAGGACCTACCACAATGAACACATCGAAGCACAATCAACACCAAGCAAGTGCAACAATATGATGCATGCATGAGACATGGGAAAATGGATGTATTGGGCTAATGCAACTAAGACCAGATGGGTTTGGACTATTTTGAATCAAAGATTCAAATTCCAACTTCATATGTGGCCCTTTTTAGTGCTTTATCTTGTTCTGCATTAAACAGTAGGTTAATTTGCTTAAACATGCATGAAACCAGTACAGATGGATAGAATGGATTTTTTTGATCATTTTTCATATATAAATCTTTTCATTCTGAGCTATAGATTATTTTCTATGATTTTTTGAAGTTTGTGATAATTTCTGGAATTTCCTGTATAAGAATAATTCCAGTAATTAAGTTACTTATTACGTCAGCAGTGTGTCATGATGACGTCAACGGTCAACGGGGTCGTCCAGGTTAAACCTGACGTGTGGGTCCCTTGTGTCAGTGTCACTGTTAGATAATTAACTAATTAGGATTAACTTAAATCTAACCCAGGTTAATTAGCAGGCGGGCCCCACTTGTCAGTGACTCTGGGGAGTCAAACCCGTGGTCAAACCACGCTGACTCGCTGGCGTTTACCCGCCGGCGACGTCCAGACGCGGCGGTGGGGTGCGGGATCCGTGCTCCAGCGACCAAATGGGCGGCGGAGAGCATCTACACGCAGCTGGGAATGAGCCGCATCGACTGGTGGTGGTGCTGGAGCTCGGGGTCGCCGGAATCGACGCCGGCGACGAGCTGTGCGGCTGCCGGGGTACGGGTGTAGTCGAACCCGTCGCTAGAGAGCACGGCGAGGGGCGTGCGATGGTGCTACGGGCTCCTGGCGATGCAGTGAAGCTAACGGCCATGGTGGTGCGACCGTTGGATGGCCGGAGCTCGTCGGCGACGAGCTCGTGCGGCGGCGTGTGCGGTGCTGCTGGTTACGGTCGGCACAAGGGGCGGCAGCAGGAATGAGAGGATGGGGAAGGGGCAGAAGCTCACGGCAGAGGCGATGAGCTAGGTGGCGCTGTCGGGGACGAACTGCTGCGGTGGTGACGGCGAAGGGGATCTCCGGCGGTGGGCGGTGAAGGCGAGGTCGAAGCAGTGGCTTCGGGGCAAGCGAGTGCTCGGGGCTCGACTTGCTCGAAGGAGAAGGCGACGGCGGAGCTGCTGGACACGGTGGGGCGGCGCGAGGACGACGGTGGGCGCGGCTATGCTGGCGAGGTGGCAGCGGCTCCTTCGGCCATGGCGAGGGAGAGCGAGGGAGAGGCGATGGGGGCGAATGGGGGTGTCCAGGGGCTTGGGGGCGCGACGTGGAGGTCGTCCAGCTCGTCCACGGGCGAGGCGGTAATTAGGTGGCGCCGTGGCGAGCTCGCGCACGCCGGCGTCACCTCTGTGCCTGCTTTGGCGGGAGCAAGCAGCTGACTGGCCATGGGCAGCACAGTGCTGGGCCGCCAGGTGGGCTGCCAGGTAAGTTCCTTCTCTGCTTTCTGTTTTCCTTTATATTTATTTCTGTTCTGTGTTTTGAAATAGTAGAAATACTATTCCATTTAGGAAAATCCTGAAAATATTCAGAGGCACCTTTGAAAATATTCTCAACAGCCTAAAAATACCTTCAAGATTATTTGGGCATTTGAAAATATTTATAGGATTTAAATTGCCCAAATGCAAATACTTATGGCTTGGTGCAAAAATCCAAAAATGGCCTCCAAAAATATGAAACCATTTTTGGCAGAGGTTTTAGCCAGGACCAAAGATGGTGAACATTTATGGAGGGCATTTCAGGTTCATTGAAAAGGATTTTGGTAAACCCTAGTTGTGTTCAGGGGGGTGCTGGGGGTTTCTGGCATCCCCATTTCAAGTTTCTGGTAAAAGTAAACATGATGCAACACTCTAATGCAAGAACTAGCTAGGATGTGACACATCGCCGATTATCCCGGTCTTCTCCCTGCTTCACACGTAAGTAATCAGGAGACATCTCATCCAAAAGAGTTCTCTCATTCTGCCTCACCCACCGCACCGTCATGTGCTCAAAAGGGGAGGCGTTCGGCGCGCCATGCTGCCCCAGGGGCATCTCCCAAGAGAGCAGCCCCCACGCCGGGCAAGCCTTCGAAGAGGAAGGCAAACAAAGATACAGCCGAGCCGTCATCGAAGAGGTATGGATTTGCAAATATGTTCTTTAGCAGTCGCATCCAATTGTGACTTCTATGTTTGTCCTGTATCAGGAAAAGAGTGTGCCGGACTATGTCCGGGGGTCCAGCCGGTCATACTCCCCTCAGCCGCGATCCAAATCCCGCCGCAAAGACGGGGGCTGATACGGGGGTGACGCCGGATTGTCCTCCAGCCAAGGATTCGGATGATGTATCAGTCACCAACTCAGAAGTGGAGAGCGCCATGAATCATCGGCGCCGAAGGGCCATTTTACGAGACCCCAACTTTTCAGAAGAGGCATTTAATGCCTTCACCTCGGCTGATGCATACATCCGAGCTGCTCGAGACGGGCTTAACAGAGCCACGAGTCAACATTTAAAAGATGCGCAAGTAAGTTTATTTTGTTCGAATATGATAACCACATGCCAGTAGTCCCCGAGACTTGAAGCAGTTGGTACAAATGATTTAAGGATCATTATGTAACCAGGTTCTTATGGAGAAGAACGACCTGCTAGCCCAAGAGCTAGAAAAGTGTCGGACATAGCTAACTGTTGTTACCGCCGAACTGGAAAAGTCCAAGAAGGCGCCCTCTGGTAATATTTCCCTCCATCGAGAAACAATAATTATAGACCAGCTGTGCTAATACTGTTGCTTATCTTCTAACAAGATCGTCAGATCAACTGGAGGAGAAACTGAAAGCCGCTCAAGCGGGCGAGAAAGAGGTGAAAAGACTACACGCCGCAGGCGAGCGTGTTCTGACCTGAGTCAGAGATGAGAAAAACAAGCAGCAGAATGCCCAGACCCAGATGGGCGAAGAACTGAAATATGTACGGGCCCAGTTGGCTGATTCCGTGAAGGAAAATAAGAGGCTGCGAGGCGTCATTCAGTATGTGGTCGAACTTACCTTCGAATATTCGGAGATAAAAGGGACTGACAGAGTTATGTCGGCAGGTATGCTGACCGGTCGTCCCGAAGAGGAGATGTCCGAATTCTCGGGCGATCTGCTACAAGAGCTGTCGCGCATGCATGAGCAGACTCGCCAGGAGATGCGAAGCGTTGCCAAGGCCTTGTGGCCATCTGCCTCCCCTCCAGGAAAGATGGAGGAGCTCCTAGAGCTATTCAAGGGAGCGCGGCGGCGCTTTCGATTGTGGAAGATATTGGCCTGCCGGGAAGGTGCACGAGAAGCCTGGGCCATGGTGAAAACACGGTACACCAAGCTTGATCCGAATCATATGGCTCGGGTCGGACCTCTAGGGTCAGATGGGAAAGAAGTCCCCGTTAATTTGGTATATGACCAAGTAAAAGTGGCCGCCAAATATTCCCAGCAGGATTGTAAGTTAGATAGCCTGCTCGACGGTATAGAGGAGGAAACTCTTGAGTCCAAGTGACTATGTATTTTCCTTCTAGCTGAATTGTAAAACGATTGTCATGGCAGACCTTTTCGCTTCGACCTCTGGACCCGAAGGTGCGGAGTGTTTCCGAATACCTAAGCGGTAAAATAGACCGGGGTATGCGTGGAAACCAGGCGTAGGGGTCATAGTTGCTTGAACAGACAAGTTGTATCCAGCTAGTTATGTTATATTACATTATGATTGTAAGAAACATCTTCCAGAGAGAATAGTTCCGTTAAGGGTTCCTTTTCCTGGGTGCGCATGCGTAAAAATGCATGTCCGGACTGTGATTGGAACAATCGCAGTATGAGTAACATCTGGGGGTTGACGATGGGGTGAAAGCAAAAACATCTTTAATCCACCGACCGAGTATTCCCATAAGAACGCTAGCTTTCGGCTTCACCCAGTCTGAGGTACACGTCTAGATGACCCGGCAGTAACAATCGCAGAGGTGCTCCCTTTATGCCCTAGCTGAACTAATGGGAATGTAGGGCATAAGCACAGGAGCCAGGCAACCCAGCTTGGCCAAAACTTAAGTCATATCGATGCATATAATGGTGAAGAAAAGGTACATATGGGGAAAACGCGCATATGTGATGAGCTTGATGCTCAAAAAATAACATTAACAAACTTCTGTCAAAGAAGCCCCCAGGCATAATGGACGTACATATTTGAGTATGTGTATGTCACGGGTACCAAATGAAAAGCTTTAAGGATAACAAAAAAGGAAAAAGTGAAAAGAGAGGAAAAGGCAATGGGAACAATAAGGAGAAGGAAACGAACAAAGAGTTCGGCGCTAGGCATAGAATCTTCGGAGTCTGGCTGCATTCCAAGGGTTCGGCTCTAGGCGATTGTCTGACGCATCCCGCAGGCGGTACGCTCCTCCAGTGAGAACTTCGTCAGTGATGAAGGGACCCTCCCACTTGGGCTTGAGTTTGTCATTTTTCTTCTCCGGCAAGCGTAGAACGAGTTCGCCAACATAATAAGTCATCGCCCGTACTTCTCTCCTTTGATATCTGCGGGCCTGTTGTTGATAAAATGCGGAATGGGCTTTTGCAATGTCGCGCTCCTCCTCCAGGGCGTCTAGACTGTCCTGCCGATCGAGCTCGGCCTCTCTCTCTCTCTCTTGGTACATGCGCACTCGAGGTGAGTCATGAATAATGTCGCAGGGTAGCACAGCCTCTGCGTCGTACACCATGAAGAAAGGTGTGTATCCGGTAGTGCGATTGGGCGTGGTCCGAAGCCCCCAAAGTACGGAGTCGAGCTCCTCAACCCAGTGCTTGTCTGATTCCTTCAAAGATCACACCAGCCTGGGTTTGATGCCGCTCATAATAAGACCATTGGCCCGTTCGACTTGACCATTTGTTTGTGGGTGATAGACGGAGGCGTAATCGAGCTTAATGCCCAGATTGGCGCACCAATGTTTCACCTCGTCGGCTGTGAAGTTGGAGCCGTTATCGGTGATGATGCTGTGTGGAACGCCATAACGGTGTACAACACCGGATATAAAGTCTATCACTGGTCCGCCTTCGGCCATTTTAACTGGTTTGGCCTCTATCCACTTAGTGAATTTATCCACCATGACCAGCAGATATTTTTTCTTATGGCTTCCTCCTTTAAGGGGTCCGACCATATCAACCCCCAGACCGCGAAAGGCCAAGTGATGGGGATTGTTTGCAGAGCGGTGCGTGGCATATGGCTCTGGTTGGCAAAAAGCTGGCATCTGATGCAACGTTGGACAAGGTCCTGCGCGTCTGCTCGGGCAGTCGGCCAATAAGAACCTATACGGAAGGCCTTGCTAACAAGGGCCCGAGCTGCGGCACGGTGGCCGTCGAGACCGGCATGAATTTCAGCCAAGAGCTGCCGCCCCTCCTCCTCGGAGATACATCTTTGAAGGACTCCGGTAGCGCTTTCCTTGTAGAGCTCTCCGTCGTGAACCTTGTAAGCCTTCGAACGCCGGACAATGCGGCGGGCCTCGTTCTGATCCTCAGGCAGTTCTTTCCTATTAAGGTAGGCCAGGAAGGGTATAGTCCATCGGGCAATTACTACCATAATGAGATGGGCTGACGGTGTTATTTCGGTGGTGTCGAATCACGGGTTCCGGCAAAACCCTTATGGTTCGAACTCTGGGGTGCGCGCGAAGTTCTTTCCCTCCTACCGATCCACGCCCTAGCTAGCTAAGATCTCGAAGACGAACTCACAACACAAGAGACACAAGATTTATACTGGTTCGGGCCACCGTTGTGGTGTAATATCCTACTCCAGTGTGGTGGTGGTGGATTGCCTCTTGGGCTGATGATGAACAGTACAAGGGGAAGAATAGCCCCCTAAGGTTGAGGTGTTCTTGTGCTTAGTGTGTGGCTAAGGATCAGATAAGATGCCTCTGCATGAGTTATCCCCTACGGTGGTGGCTAGTTCTACTTATATAGGCCCTGGACCCTCCCCAAATATTGAGCGGGAAGGGAGCCAACAACGGCCAATTTGAAAGGGGACAACTAGTACAGCTTATCCTGACAAAAGCGGTCTTCGCCTGCAAAAGGCTTTGGTGGTGATGCCGCCTTGGGCTCCATGGTGACCTCCGTCTTGCCGTCCTGCTGGTCTTGGTGTCGTTGCACCGATAAGGAAACTTTGCTTGATGCCTCGGTACTCTGCGCCTGCGCTTGCTTCCTTAGCACCAAAGGGAAAACAAGGACACTGCGCGCTGGCGCCCGCCTGGTCTCGATCGTCATGGCTCACGTCACGAGAACCTCGCGAGGTTTGCCTTGCCTTGATCTCTCCACCCCTCGCGAGCCAACCTGGTGAGGCTGCTCCTGAGGAGGTCTTGTGTCGTCCGCCTCGCGAGGCTTGGCCCCTTGCGAGGGTCTTGGATGCCTTGTTGATGAAGATGGGTCGTACAGGCCTGCTAGCATAGCCACGCCATGGGCCGCAGGCAGGCAAGTCTGGGGACCCCCGTTCCCAGAACGCCGAGAGTAGCCCCCGGGCCCAAGGCACGCTCGGGCTTGGCTTCGAGGCGAAGCGAAAGGTCAAGTGCGGAGCGCCGCTGGACCCAAAAGCCTGCGGCCTTGGTCGACGCGTGGCGGTTGATTGGACGTGGGCATCTCCGCTTCCCCACGCTTCCTCGACAACTGCCCGACCTGACAAAAGGCTGGCGCAGACAGTGCTTGCCTTCACTGTTCTCTTCGCCTTGCTCAGATCCCCTTTCTTGCACCCTGCTTCCGAAATCCTCAGATCTGCTGCCATCTTCTCATGCACCAGCGACTAATGGCGCCGTGCAGGGTCAAGCCCTCCGCGTCGCCGGCTTGGTACGAACCTGCTCTCGACGCGCCCAATGTCTCGGAGAAGAACCTCGCCGCCATGTGCTTGCTGACGGCGGGGGAGAGCAACGAGAGGGGGAAGAGGGAGCTCCAGGTCGCCTCCGACGTGCCGGAGCCCGAGGGGAGCACGTTCTTCCCCTTCTTCACGAGCAGCATCACCGCGGGGTTGGTTCCCCCTTCTCCGACTTCTTCTATGAGGTCCTCGGCCACTACAGGTTGCAGGTGCTGCATCTTCATTCCAACTCCATCCTTCTCCTATCCATCTTCGCCTACTATTGCAAGGCGTATCTGGTCGTGATGCCGTCCGTGGCTCTGCTGTGCCACTTCTTCTTCCTCGGCGTCAGCAACGGCCATATCTCCGGGTGCGCCAATTTCATTGCGGCCGGCAAGGCCAACTCGATCTTGAACACCGGGAAAAAGGCCGACAACCTCAGGGTCTAATGGGTCATGATGGGCGCCAAGTGCGTCCACCCGCGCTTGGCGCTGCCGACGGAGATGCCCCAGTCCGACGAGGGGTGATCTCATGCAGAGCTCACTGATGAGCGGGCGTCGTCGGTGCTGGAGCAGATGAAGGCTGACCTGAGGCCGGGAAATGCGACGGCGGCCAAGGTGACAGGGGCCATGCTACTGAGGGAATTCTTGACACTGCGCGTTGCTCCTCTTCAGGCGCATGCGCGCCCCTTGTGGAGGCTTGGACATGAAGAAGACAAGATTCGCCTGAGCCCAAAGGCCTTGCCCGACGACGAGTTGTCTGTAGTTTTGCGCCTCTTGGTCGGGGACAACCAAGAGTACCCACCGAGCGCCTTCGTTCCTTTGTTCCACCGCACAGACTGGGAGCAGATTGTGGCCGCCGAGCCGACTTTTGACGTGTGCGGGCTGGTGCCGCATGCGCCCTCCGGAGCTCCTGCGGCGCCGAAGCCAGTGGAGCTGTCTTCCGATGAGTCCCACGGGGAGGAAGAGCGGGACGAGGAAGACGCGGAGGTGACCCCGAAAGAGATGGGGGAGACCTCCCCCTTGAGCAAAGCTGACATCATCCGCGCCCTTCCTGACGACGCCGAGGTCGACGCCCGCCAGGAGGAGGGAAAGCTTCCCGTCATCCCGACAAGGGGCAGATCATCGCTGGTCTCCCGAGACGCTGTCCCCACCTTGACGCCGCCCGAAGCTGCCTCCGGCCCTTCTGCTACGCCGTCTTCTGCTCCCGGAGCCCGTGTGCCCACTCCTAAGGCTCTGAAGCTTTTGGGTTTTAGGCTCCCCAAGCGGAAGGTGGACTATGTCGCGGTGGATCAGTAAGTGCTTCGAGCTTCGTCTCGTTCCTGCTTGTACTTGCTATTTTTTGACGTTCACCCTTGGTTGATCAGGCCGATGCCTTCGGCGAAGAAAAGGAAGGAGGATACAGCGGCAACACCCCCCTCTGCGGAGAAAGGAGGCGACAGCACTCACACCTCCCCAGCCCGGTCGCCCTCAGGAGGCCAAGAGGAGCATCGACGGGAGGAGTCAGCCCCCGTGGCCCCGCTGGCTCCGGAAGTGCTGGTGACTAGCTCGGCAGATGAGGTCCCAAAGGCTTAGGAGCCCTTGATCTCCCAGGCTCTGGTGACAACGCCGCCCCTCCTGCTTCTGCGCCTCTGGCCCCAGGTTCTTCTGCTTCCTCTGTGGCCTTGGACTGCGTCCTTTCAGGGATGGCCTAGCTGCAGGAAGATCTCCTGGGCGCCGACCCGCGCCTGGTAGCCGGGCGCCTGGAGCTCGCCTCTGGCTGGCTTCACTCTGTCTCGGCGGTTCGAGCATCGCTGAGCCAGGCCGCGGCGGCCTCCGAGAAGGAGAAGCAGGCCGCCGCCAAAGTTGCCACCGATCGCGAGGCGGCGCTTAAGGATGCCGAGGCCACCCCCAACCACTGCCGAGAGCTGGAGGACGAGCTGAAGAGCCAGCGCGACCAGCGCGCAGAAGATGCACGTGGCCTCCAAACGAAGGAGGAGGAGATGAGGGCCCGGGAGGACGCCATCAAGGGCCGCGACGCCGAGTTGGGAGAGCTGGCGAAGGCGCAGGCCGTGGAGCGCAGCCGGCTGGAGGAGTTGGAGCGGAAGGCGAAGGCGAAGGAGGCCGATCTTGACGCCAAGGCGAAGGTCCTGGCTGAAGACCGTGTGGCCTTCTCGCTTCTTGAGGAGAGCTCCAGCGTGGCGCTGAAGTCACTGTACGAGAATGGCTTGGAGAAGCCGCTGACCACCGACGAGGATGGCCCCGCTCAGCTGCTTCCCCACTTGGTGAAGGCGCTTGAGGAAGTCGTGGAGGGCATCGGTCCCATGGCTGAGGCAGAGGCTCGTGTCCTTTCTTCGGCTGCACTGACGCGTGTCTTCGGCCATCTGTACCTTCGCGACCCCAGTGCTTGTCATGACGAGCTGCTGGAGCCTGTAGCTGATGAACACTGCACGGCTGCCGCCACAGCCGTGAAAGGTCAAGTGGAGGCCCTATTGAAGAAGTTTCGCGGCTTCGTCCTCGCGCCCTCAACCGGCGATGCCACCGATCCTGCGGCTCCATCTGGCGGTGCAGGTGAAGGCGACGCTACCAAGGGAGGAGCACCTTCTGCGGGTGATGGCGGTGTCCAGGGGTGACTTGCTTGCGGCTGCTTCCCTGTTTTGTCCCTGCAACATGTATCATGCCTCCTGGAGGCGTTTAAACTCGTGCTTGGTATTTGGGAGAACGATATGGCTTGTAATACTTGCTTTGAGATTTTGCGATTTTCTTCCTATTTGCTTTGTGTTCTGCGTCGGCACAGCCCGGCCCCGCGCATACCTCAACCGCCGTTGGGCCGACCGGAGACCAGGACGGACCAAGGAGTGAGGGGCTACGTGACCAGTTAGGCTCCTAAGTCGCGATGCTCAGGAGTCCCCCTTGACGCGCAAACGGCTTATAGGAAGAATACGTGAGGATAGGTTGATGTTGTATGTCGGCAGAGCCCGGCCCCGCGCATACCTCAACCACCGTTGGGCCGACCGGAGACCAGGACGGACCAAGGAGTGAGGGGCTACGTGACCAGTTAGGCTCCTGAGTTGCGATGCTCAGGAGTCCCCCTTGACGTGCAAACAATCTCCATACCTGCCCTCGCCGAGGCTCGGCTCGGGAGGGGCGTACGACGACCAGGTCCGAATGACCTGGCTTGGGGGGCGTACGCTTGGGCCTGACCCGAGCGCAGCCCCCGTGCCCAGCCCCCTCGCATGATTCTCCCGAGGGGAGGCATTGCGGTGAGGTCGGACACTGAGCTCTGGGCTCCCTGAGGTTGATACGGCTGTTGGGCCGCCCTTAGTTGTTTATCACCAGCGCGGAGCGTAGTGCTTCCGCTTGTGCACGGGCATAGACGCTCCTCGGCAGTGTCCACGGCCAGCGCGGAGCATGGCGCTTCCACTTGTGCGTGGGAGGGGGGCTCCCTACGACGGAGGTGACGTGAACGGGGCCGGCCCGCCAGACAGAGCTCAGCCGTTGGATTTATCGACGCTGCAAGGATGGGCCCGAGCCCAGACGCCGTGCCTAGCCTACTCACGCGAAGGATCCCGAAGAAAGACGGACGGCGCGCGGCTCCCATGATGGGTGACGATCGAGCAGGTAATAGTCATAGATAGGTTAAGCATGGGAAGCAAACTAGCTCAATTAAATGCGGGGGCATACAAGCCACTGGGTCAGGCCCAAGCGGCTTGGGGATGATGCAGCCCGAGGGGCGCCCGAGCAAGGTAAGCTAAAGACATAAGAAAAAAGGGGTACATGCCGCAGGGACGAACCCATGCGGCCTGGGAATGATGTAGCTCGAGGGGCACTCCCAGCTAAATAAACTAGGAAAATGTGACCTGGTTCTGTCGATCAAGGGATGTCGGGGCAGCTGAAGGTACGCGGCGAAGGAGTTGCTCCTCACGAGCCACCGAGGCCCTGAGCCTCAGGAGGCTCTGGGGTCCAGGTGGTTCCCTGAGGACCGTCTCCATCTCCGTGAGGACAGCGTGATGCCTGGCCTCCTGAGTTGCCAGGACACGCTGCGAACGACATGCTTGGCAGGCCAAAAGGCATGCGAACATAGCTGTGCAGTGGACCCTCATAGCAGCCCACGCGCGAAGGCCAGAAGGGCTCCTGAGATGCGGCCCTGTTGAGCCCTGGGACATCGATGCAGACGCGCACCCCTGCTTCCTCGCCTGGATGGGGAGCTGCGCCTGGTGTGCGGCGGCCGCCGCATATGGCCCTTGCGTCTTGTTGTTCCTGAGTGGTCCTGGTGATGAACTCCTAAGCGGTGGGCGCTCCTCGCCATGTGTTCTCCTGAGGGAAACATGCCATGAAGCACGCCTCCAAGTGGTTCCCGAGCGCCTCCCTCGTGATGTTGGCAAGGTCTGAGGCCCTCCAGAAGAGAGCCCCTGAGCCCTGCCCGAGGAGGGCGCTAAGCGCGCCTTCCTATGCGATGGAGGGAGGCACCCCTGGCGCGGGCACCGATCCTAACGAGGTACCGCTCGCGACGCCACCCTCCTGAGGTCATGCACGGCGCAACTGCTTCTTGTTCTTGGGGTGGCCTCAAGAGGGCACTCGCCCTTGCTGTCGGGGTCGTCGATTGCTGCAGCTTGAAAGGCACGCTCAAGGGAGCACAACGCATCTCTTTCTTCGCATGGGACAGTGATGATTCCGCCGCTTCCCGGCATCTTGAGGACATTGTAGACGTGATGGGTCACCGCCATGAACTTCGCCAGGGCTGGATACCTGAGGATGGCATTGTACGGCAGACGGATGTGCGTGACATCAAAGTCGATGAGCTCGGTGTGGTAGTTCTTGCATTCCCCGAATGTTACAGGGAGGCGGACCTGCCCGATCGGCGTAGTGGAGCCGTCGGTCACTCCTGAGAAAGGCTTGGTGGGCTAAAGCTGATCATACGGCACTTGGAGGTTGTCGAACGTGTCGACGGATAGGACGTTGAGCCCTGCGCCGCCGTCGATGAGGGTCTTGGTTACTTGCACGTTGCTGATGACTGGGGAGCAAAGCATCGGGAGGGCGCCTGCGGTAGCCGCGCACTTGAGCTGATCTGCCGAACTGAAGGTGATGGCGCACTTGGACCAGCTGAGCGGGCTTGTGGCCTCAAGCTTGGGGAGGACTGATTCACTTGACGAGCAAACTGTTTGAAGATACACTGCGAGGCTCGGGATTGAGCTCCGCCCAAGATGCAGGCGATAGCACGTGGCTCCTAGAAGCCTCCAGCCCCCTCGTCTTGATGGTGGTCGTCATTCCTTCTTGGCCGCGGCGGTAGTGGAGGAAGATCGGCATTACCTTGAGGATGATCCTCACGAGGCTGATCCCTCCAGGCGCCCTCGCGAGGCTGATCCTGCCAGCGGTCCTCACGAGGCCGGTCGCGCCACTCCTGGCGCGGGCCACGGTCGTCCCAGCGTCCGCCACCGTGTCCTCCTCCTCGGCCGTAGCCCCGGTCGCTGCGCTCGGGGCGTCGACCGAAGCGTCCTTCTCGAATGGCTCTGAGCTCTTGACATTGCTGGTGTTGTGGGTATGCGGGTTATGGAAGGCGCAGAACGGTCGGCTGCTCTTGGATGACTCGGGCTGGTCTCTGCCGTGCTTGGTGTCCGGTTCCGCCGCGAGCACGGCTGCTCCCTTGCGCTTCACGTCCTTGGCCTTGGCTTTCTTCTCCTCTGGGTCTGCAGCCGGGAGCTCAAGGAGGGAGAGGCGTCCTTCCTCAACTGTTGCGCACATGGTCGCCAGGTTGAACAGCTCCAGGGATGTGCACAGCTCATCGTGGATAGCGAGCTCCTCCTTCATCTTGATGTCACGGACGCCATCAGAGAACGTGGAGATGATGGCCTCGTCCGTCACCTTGGGGATCTTGAGACGAATGTTGTTGAAGCGCTGGATGTACTTCTAGAGGGTCTCTCCTAGTTGTTGCTTGACGCGACGCAGGTCTCCCACGGCCGGCCGGCGGTCACGAGTGCCCTGGAAGTTGGCGATGAAGCGTTCGCGCATCTCATCCCAGGAGGAGATCGAGCCTGGAGGCAGGTTCAGGAGCCACGAGCGAGCGCCGTTATTGAGCGCCATAGGGAACCAGTTCGCCATGACTTTCTCGTCGCCTTTGGCCGCCTCGATGCTCAACTCATAGAGCTGCAGGAACTCCGCGGAGTCGGGGGTGCCGTCGTAGCGAGGAGGCAGATCCGGCTTGAACTTGCCCGGCCAGGCGACGCTACGCAGCTCGGGGGTGAAGGCGCGGCAGCCCGTTGTGGTCACCGGGGCCCGTCTTGGAGGTGGAGCTTGGTCTTGACGCCCGCGCGCTGCTACGGCAAGTGGCGCGGGGCCTTGCCGCAGCAAATGATCCTGGTGCGGCGGTGCGAGGTGTGGCGGAGCGTTCTCTTGCGGTCGAGGGACTTCTTGACAGCTTTTTTCTTCACGCGCGGGCGCCGGACGTGGTGGGTCGCGCCGCGGAGCTGCACGCCTTGGCGCCAGGGCGCCGTCTTGGTGCAGAGGTGGTGGAGGCGCTCTGTGAGCTACGTCACCCGTAGCTGGCGGAGGGCGAGGCAGAGGGAGGGACGGCGCAGGGGAGCCCCCTGCAGCGCGGACAAGCTCGGCGATGCGGTCGAGCCAGTCCTCGTAGAGGTCGTCAACTGGGCGGTAGCGCAGGAGCTCGTGCGCCATGAGGAGCGCGGCCCGTGCCTCCATGGGAGCGAGGCGAGCATGGGACGACAAACCAGCGGGAGTCGGTGATGGAGTGGCAGTGTGGCCGTCCGGCCGCACCGAGGGGTGCAGCGAGGACGCTTGCTGCTCGTTCCCCACCGGGCCGGTGCCGGCATTGGCGGTAGGCGACACAGAGCGACGGGGTGGCCCGCCGACAGGGGCCGTCTGAGCAACGCAGGTGGCGAGGGCAGCCCGGTGCTTGGCGCGGGCGCGGCGTGCGTCCGCCATGGAGATGATGAAGCGATGCGACGCGGAGCGACGGAAGGGAAGCTTCGGCGCACCCCTACCTGGCTTGCCAAATGTCGGATCACGGGTTCCGGCAAAACCCTTAAGGTTCGAACTCTGGGGTGCGCGCGAAGTTCTTTCCCTCCTACCGATCCACGCCCTAGCTTGCTAAGATCTCGAAGACGAACTCAACGAACTCACAACACAAGAGACACAAGATTTATACTAGTTCGGGCCACCGTTGTGGTGTAATACCCTACTCCAGTGTGGTGGTGGTGGATTGCCTTTTGGGCTGATGATGAACTGTACAAGGGGAAGAACAGCCCCCTGAGGTTGAGGTGTTCTTGTGCTTGGTGTGTGGCTAAGGATCAGATGAGATGCCTCTGAATGAGTTATCCCCTACGGTGGTGGCTAGTTCTACTTATATAGGCCCTGGTCCTCTCCCCAAATATTGAGCGGGAAGGGAGCCAACAACGGCCAATTTGAAAGGGGACAACTAGTACAGCTTATCCTGACAAAAGCGGTCTTCGCCTGCAAAAGGCTCTGGTGGTGATGCCGCCTTGGGCTCCATGGTGACCTCCATCTTGCCGTCCTGCAGGTCTTGGTCTCGCTGCACTGTTATGGAAACCTTTGCTTGATGCCTCGGTACTCTGCACATGCGCTTGCTTCCTTAGCACCAAAGGGGAAACAAGGACACTGCGCGCTGGCGCCCGCCTCGTCTCGATCGTCATAGCTCACGTCAGGAGAACCTCGCGTGGTTTCCCTTGCCTTGATCTCTCCGCCCCTCGCGATCCAACCTATTGAGGCTGCTCCTGAGGAGGTCTTGTGTCGCCCGCCTCGCGAGGCTTGGCCCCTCGCGAGGGTCTTGGATGCCTAGCTGATGAAGATGGGCCGTACAGGCCTGCGAGCACAGCCACGCCGTGGGCCGCAGGCTGGCAAGTCTGGGGACGCCCGTTCCCAGAACGCCGACAGGTGGCTGAGCCCCCGACGATATCAGTGTGTTCGGAATCTGGGGTTGTGTTTGGATCCGGACTGGTGTTGCCACTCTGCCCTTGCCACACCATGGATGGCTTGAAAAGCCTTTCCAGAAAGATGTTAGGTGGGACGGGGTCGCGCTTGGCTCCGATGCGAGCAAGGACGTCCGCCGCTTGATTACTTTCTCGAGCTACGTGATGAAACTCGAGCCCCTCGAACCGAGCCGATATTTTTAGGACGGCATTGCGATAAGCTGCCATCTACGGATCTCTGGCGTCAAAATCTACATTTATTTGAGATATTGCGAGGTTTGAGTCCCCGCGCACTTCTAGGCGTTGTATGCCCATGGAGACAGCCATCCGAAGACCATGCAATAAGGCCTCGTATTCGGCTGCATTGTTGGAGTCCGTATATAATATTTGGAGTACGTACTGGACTACATCTCCAGTGGGGGACGTTAAAATGATGCCCGCTCCCAATCCTGCCAGCATTTTGGAGCCATCGAAATACATAACCCAGTTGGAATATGTGTCGTACTCTTTAGGGAGTTCGGCCTCTGTCCATTCGGCGACAAAGTCCGCCAGTACTTGGGATTTAATGGCTCAACGCGGTTTGTATGTTATGTCGAATGGAAGGAGCTCAATGGCTCATTTGGCAATCCGGCCCGTAGCATCACGGTTGTTTATTATGTCATTGAGTTGTACTTCGGAAGCCACCGTGATGGAACACTCCTGGAAGTAGTGTCGTAGCTTCCGGGATGCCATGGAGACCGCGTATGCTATTTTTTGATAATGGGGGTACCGGGATTTGCATGGTGTGAGGACAGTGGATACATAGTATACCGGCTTCTGAAGCGGGAATTTGTGTCCGTCCTGTTCTCGTTCTATGACGAGCATGGCGCTTACCACCTGGTGTGTTGCCGATATGTATAATAACATAGGTTTGGCGACGTTTGACGCGGCCAGGATTGGGTTGCTTGCTAGAAGGGACTTTATTTCTTCCAGTCCAGCCGTTGCCGCATCGGTTCACTCGAAGTGATCGGTGCGCCTTAGAAGGAGATAGAGTGGCAATGCCTTTTCTGCCAATCTGGAGATAAAGCGGCCTAAAGCTGCCACGCACCCGGCGAGTTTTTGGACCTGTTTAAGGTCCGTTGGCATAGCCAATTGTGACAAAGCTCGGATTTTGGCTGGATTTGCTTCAATTCCTCTATTGGAAACGATGAAGCCCGACAGTTTTCCAGCTGGGACGCCGAAAACGCACTTTTCCGGATTGAGCTTGATGTCATATGCACGGAGGTTGTTGAATGTGAGACATAAATCGTCTATCAGTGACTCGACGTGCCAGGTTTTGATGACGACGTCATCCACATATGCTTCAACTGTCTTGCTAATCTGCTTCTCCAGGATGTTTGAATCATGCGTTGGCAGGTGGCGCCAGCATTTTTGAGGCCGAAAGGCATAGTGTTGGAGCAGAAAGGCCCATATGGGGTAATGAATGTTGTTGCGGCTTGATCGGACTCCTTCATCTTGATCTGCTGGTATCCGGAGTACGCGTCGAGGAAATACAGTGAATCGTGTCCTACGGTTGCGTCAATGATCTGATCGATGCGAGGGAGGGGGAAGGGATCCTTAGGGAAAGCCTTGTTGACGTCTTTGAAATCGACGCATAGGCGCCAGGATTTTTCCTTGTTTGGTACCATCACTAGGTTTGGTAGCCAGTCCGGGTGTTTGATTTCTCTGATGAATCCAGCTTCGAGTAACTTGGCTAGCTCTTCTCCCATAGCTTGTAGTTTGGGTTCGGAAAAGTGCCGTAGTGTTTGTTTGACCGGTTTATATCCCCTTAAGATATTGAGGTTGTGTTCGGCTAGCCTGCGTGGGATCCTGGCATGTTAGAAGGGTGCCAGGCGAATATGTCCCAGTTTTCACACAGGAACTCTCGTAGCACGGCAACGACCGTTGGGTCGAGTTGTGCCCCGATAGATGATGTCTTGTTGAGGTCCGTTGGATGGACCTGGAATGAAGGAGGTGGATTTGGGTCGTTTTTCTAGGATCACATCGTCCCTGTCCACCGTGGGCGCAGTGTGGTTAACTCTTCGGCCGCGAGGGCTTCAGATAATGCCTCAAGGGTGAGGGATGCGATTTTATTTTCGGCGCGGAGTGCTATGTCCGGATCACTGGCGAGAGTGATTGTACCATTGGGCCCGGGCATCTTAAGCTTGATGTACCCGTAATGAGGTATAGCTTGGAAGCGTGTAAATGCATAAATGTTTTAAACAGTAGCAAAAAAATTATTTAAACGCTTTGAAAAAAAATTAAAACAAATGAAAACTACTTTATTTGAAGTTCCCAACTTAATGTGGTTGTGGTATAATTAGAACTACCAATTTAGGATCGATTGCACTAATTAATAAAACTAAATAAACTTAAGAGATAAGTGAAAACAGAAAAGAAATAAATAAAAAGAAGATCAACAGAAAAGTAAAAGAGAAGAAAAACCCCCTACCCCTGGACCGAATGGCCCAGCTAGCCAGCAGGCCACCAGCCCAAATGGCCCAACCGCGCCTATAACCCCCCTTTTTACCGAAACCCTAACCCCCGGAACCACGCCCACTTCCCCCACTCCTCCCGCATGATCCCCTCCCCACTCCCTCTCGTTTCTCCAGCGCCGCCACGCTCCCTGCGCCCAGGGCTTCGCTGGATTTGAACCCCCACGTCCTTCGGCCCTGACCTCCACCGCACCATCGAGCAAGTTCGGCCAGCCTCCGCCGCCCCTTCCCGTTCTCGGACGGATCCGGCTCCATCCACATCGTCCCCGACGCCCTGTCCCTCACCTCAACGGGCACGACGCCATTGCCACCGTCCTCTCCGTCGCCGAACCTCCCTCGACCTCGTCGCCTCCTTAGTCACGTCGTCCTCGACCTCCACCCCGCGCCCACTGCCCCGTGCCCTACAACCCCTCGTGAGGCCCGCCTCCTTCTCCTCTGCCTTGCTCCTGCCGCGCATCGGGCGTGCTCACGGCCGCGACCTCGTCCCACGCTCGCACCTCGCTCACCCCACTCTGCGCCTCGTGCGCCCCCGTGCTGCTCTTCCCATTTCCCGCACAGCCGCGCGCTTGTCGCCTCGCAGGTCCGCTCCTGCTTAGTCTCCGGCACGGCCGTGTCGCACCTCGCGCCCGCCTACGCCGCGCCGCCTCGTCCCTGCTGTGCCGGTAGGCCGCGTGCGAGCCCTGCGGCCTCCGCGCGGCGTGCTCTCTGCCGCCGTGCTCGGCCTGCTGTTGTGGCCTCGGGCTCGAGCGCCCGCACCCAGCGCCCGCCCTGTTAACCGCCGCCCTAACCCGCTAAGGCCCCTAGGGCCAATGACATGTGGGCCTAGCCCCAGAACAAAATGGATTAAAAAAAGGAATAATAATAATATAATTAATTAAGAGAATTAATTAACTTAATTAATCATGTTAATTAATCAAATTAACTCTGTTAATTAACCATAATTATTTGATTAGATAAACGGTCTATGACAGTGGGACCCACCCGTCAGCTTGACTGGTCAACGGTCAAACTGATCGCTGATGTCATGCTGACGTCATAAATGCAATTTCGAATTAAAATAATCTGCTAATTCTAGAAAATGATTTAAAACTTTAGAATTTAATATAAAATAATCCGTAACTCGGATGAAAATACTTTGTAAATGAAAGTTGCTCAGAATGACGAGACGAATCCGGATACGCAGCCCGTTCGTCCGCCACACATCCCTAGCATAGAAAACTCGCAACTTTCCCCCTCCGGTTCATCTATCCTAAAACGCGAAACACCGGGGATACTTTCCCGGATGTTTCCCCCCTTCGTCGGTATCACCCCCTACCGTGTTAGGGCACACCTAGCACCGCGCATTGTCATGTCTTCCATCGTCATGCTTATGTTGGCATTATATTCATTGTTTCTTCCCCCTCTTCTCTCCGGTAGACTACAAGACCGACGTCGCTGCTGGTGCCCCGACCGACTACGCTGTTGACGACCCCTACTTGCCAGAGCAACCAGGCAAGCCCCCCCCCCCCTTGATCACCAGATATCGCCTATTCTTCTCTATACAGCTTGCATTAGAGTAGTGTAGCATGTTACTATTGTCGGTTAATCCTATCTACTGCATAGCCTGTCATTGTTGCTACAGTTGTTACCCTTACCTGCTATCCTAGTGCTTAGAATAGGATCCTAGTGTTCCATCAGTGGCCCTACACTCTTTTCCGTCTGCCATGCTATACTACTGGGTCATGATCACTTCGGGAGGTGATCATGGGTATATACTATATACTTTATATACATGACACATGTGGTGACTAAAGTCGGGTCAGCTTGTTGAGTACCCGCAAGTGATTCTGATGAGGGGGCTGAAAGGACAGGTGGCTCCATCCCGGTAGAGGTCGGCCTGGGTTCCTGACGGCCCCCGGCTGTTACTTTATGGCGGAGCGACAGGGCAGGTTGAGACCACCTAGGAGAGAGGTGGGCCTGGCCCTGGTCGGCGTTCGCGGATACTTAACACGCTTAACGAGATCTTGGTATTTGATCTGAGTCTGGCCATTTGGTCTATACGCACTAACCAACTACGCGGAAACAGTTATGGGCACTCGGCGTCGTGGTATCAGTCGAAGCTCTTTTTGACGCCAGCGACTGAGTGGCGCGCGCCGCATTGGACCGTAAGCTCGCACTTGTATTAAGGGGGCTAGGTCTGCTTCCGGCCGCGTACGCAACATGCAGGTGTGCAATGGGCGATGGGCCCAGACCCTGCGTGCATAGGATTTAGACCGGCGTGCTGACCTCTCTGTTGAGCCTAGGTGGGTCTGCGACGCGTTGATCTTCCGAGGTCGGGCATGACCCAGGAAAGTGTGTCTGGCCAAATGGGATCCAGCGTGTTGGGAAATGTGGTGCACCCCTGCAGGGAAGTTTATCTATTCGAATAGCCGTGTCCCTCGGTAAAAGGACGACCTGGAGTTGTACCTTGACCTTATGACAACTAGAACCGGATACTTAATAAAACACACCCTTCCAAGTGCCAGATATAACCCGGTGATCGCTCTCTAACAGGGCGACGAGGAGGGGATCGCCGGGTAGGTTTATGCTATGCGATGCTACTTGGTGAACTTACCATCTACTCTCTTCTACATGCTGCAAGATGGAGGTGGCCTGAAGCGTAGTCTTCGAGAGGGTTAGCTATCCCCCTCTTATTCTCGCATTCTGCAGTTCAGTCCACCGATATGGCCCTTTACACATATACCCATGCATATGTAGTGTAGCTCCTTGCTTGCGAGTACTTTGGATGAGTACTCACGGTTGCTTTTCTCCCTCTTTTCCCCCTTTCCCTTCTACCTGGTTGTCACAACCAGATGTCGGAGCCCAGGAGCCAGACGCCACCGTCGACGACGACTCTTACTGCACCGGAGGTGCCTAGTACTACGTGCAGGCCGCTGACGACGACCAGGAGTAGTTTAGGAGGACCCCAGGCAGGAGGCCTGCGCTTCTTTCAATCCGTATCCCAGTTTTTGCTAGCCTTCTTAAGGCAACTTGTTTAACTTATGTCTGTACTCAGATATTGTTGCTTCCGCTAACTCATCTATGATCGAGCACTTGTATTCGAGGCCTCGAGGCCCCTGGCTTGTATTATGATGCTAGGATGACTTATTTATGTTTTAGAGTTGTGTTGTGATATCTTGCCGTGAGTCCCTGATCTTGATCGTACACGTTTGCGTGCATGATTAGTGTACGATTGAATCGGGGGTGTCACAAGTTGGTATCAGAGCCGACTGCTTGTAGGAATCCCCTTCCACACTCCTTGGCCGAAGTCGAGTCTAGACATTACAAAACTTTTACTAACATGGCTGTGCGGCCCATGGGCACACGTCGCCATTGGGTGGTATTAGGATCTTTTATTCCTTGACCTTTACTCTGGGACTCTGAACTCTCTTTGATTCGGGTTAAATGATTTTGCTAAAATCTAACTTTAGGTTCTCGAAAATACTTCCTCCCGGAGAGCCCCTTCCGGCCAGATGATCGCCTGCTGCACCATAAGATTCTGAAGACACTCTCTGACGCTTTACCGAGAACTTGTGTTAATCGCGTTTGCAATTCCCCTTCCACCGTCAAACCTTATGGATAACTACTTGCAGTTGTTGTTCTTACATTCATCCCCAGTTGGTCTTGTTATTACAAGATACCCCGAAATACTTGTCGTTGTTTCGATAATCCTTTGAGCTTACTGCCTTGCTGTTCTTTGTCACCTGAATACCCCTACGGATAATTCTCGCACTTATCGAGTATCCGCTCGTCCCCCAGTTGTTGATGTGTATCACAATGGTCTTCGAAATACTATTCGATCCTCCAAAAATCCTTAGTAGCTTATTGCTCTGCAATACTTGTCTTCTTGCATGATGGATGCTTTCCATATGTCTGGCAATATTCGTTAGTATCCTTAGGCGCCGTCATTTTGATCCTTTTGATTCAACATGAGTGCGAATGCACGCAATCATTAGTTGATCCTTTTAAATTATCTTTCCGGCTCAGACGTCATTTTAAACATGAGCTGGTTCTCAACCAATCCAATTGTCGTCGATTGTACCCCTAAGGCTATTCAAGTTATCCATCCCTAATCAGAACATTGCTTCTGATCTCTTGATTTGGAAAACATAATTCCTTTGCATTTGATTGAATTAGTCGGTTGTTTCTATAATTTGGTCTCCTTGCATTGTATCTTCCTCTGATTGAGTACCGATGCTCACATCAGATCCCTTGAGGACCACCGGATCCTTTGTGGGATTTTATCCGATAGCGTCCTTCATATCCAATCACTTTGGAAGTTCTTTCTAGATTGGTAAATCCTATCCTCTGATTGACCAACCATGCTCTGCTTTCGAGCTTGTGTTATTTACTCCTGAAGTTTGTGGTATATGTTCCTAAGAGACCCTGATTGGTTGAACCTATGCCTTTTTCTAATCTGTGTGAACCCGGAAACTACTACGGGTCATACTCTACTGTTGTTATGTCAGATAAAATTTCAACACAACTTCGTTGAAGGCGAGAAGTGAATGAAAGGTTATGCATTAGAGAAGTGGGAGTCGACCTTGAACTTTGTGTTCATGCCCATGGACACGATGTAGATCCTATCATAAAAGCTTCTTGTAATAATAATTGTTTCCTTGATATAATATCATATGGTATCTGAGAATTGACCCCTTTGCACTCGTGGTTCCGGCCATGTTCTCCTTTAAATACCATTTCTCGGACAAGTTGAAGTACTTGTCTTCTGTAGAGCAATACCCCAGTCCAACCTCTACTTTCGTTTGTCGTCGAGCATTGCCCCTTGGTATCTCGAGATTATCACGGAACTGCATAACTTCTTATGAGTTCTCCATCAAGTATTACATTCTCATTGATTCCAATTTTTCACGGGCTCCGAGTTATTAAACACTCAAGGACATCGATAACTGAATTGAGTCCGCATCACGATTAAACAACTCTTAGTAATCTCCTTTGCTTACGAGTTTGTACTCGATCACGTCATCCCTAGACTGATCGGATTATCATTATCGTGCTGATTTTAACTATGCTACCTGGTCCTTATTCCTGGAGCACAACTTTCGACGATTGAGCTAAGATTACGTCGATTTCCTTGTCTTATTGTTCCACCTCGAACAACAAGCTTGGTTCCGAGTTGGTGTCGTATCCATGGATCCAATAATCTTTCACTGCACCAGTCCTTTTGCTTGATGCAGTCGCTGTTCGATTGCTTCTGCGTGGAGCCTCTCGACGAAATTGCCATGATCATCATCAACATCTTGACTCCTTCCAGGATATCAGTCGAATTGATGATGATAAGTATCTTCCTCGTCCCTTGGTAATTTGAGTTACCATGAACAACATCCTTATCTTCCTTTCATCACAACATTGATCATGTTGTGGATGCGACTTGCTATCCAGCTTGTATTATGTTCTATCTTGGAGTATTACCATCTTTTAGGTCAAGATTGTCGTGAGAATTTCACCACCTCTTAAGAATTCTTGAAACAGGTGATACTTCTTGCCATATTCGTTCATTCCTTGGTCCCCGTGTTGTTTCTAACCGGAAAACCGACAATTAAACTACGATGTGCGACTTCAAAACTTCTAGCAACCCTATTGCTTTGAAGTTAATTGTCGATAGTTTCATTCTAAGTCTATTGCTTATTGAATCATCATTCAAACATTGATCGTGCTACCTAGTCCAGATTTCCGGGTGCACCCTTCTATCATTGATAAATTGTGTATGATTTCCTCGAGCATACATCATTATATCATTGATCTGACTAATGTTATCTCCTTGTTCACATAATTGTGGAAATCCATCTTTTTGGAAATCTCAATGAATTGTCGCTGAGTCAATCAGCCACCTCCTCACCTCCTTGATTTAATGCTGAACTCTTGTTTCAGAACTCGCTTCCATAGTTCAATTCTCGAGAATATTACAATGCCATCTCGACAATTTGTGTTGCACCTTTCTTCTCAGGCATCCTGAGTCTGAGTTATCCTGAGACCAACCAGATCTGAATCTCGGTCAGATATGATGGTTGGAACATATTTTCAAGAGTTATAACATTGGTCGTTATATGACCCGGTAAGGTGGTGTCATGCCTAGTACACCTGGCCGGAGGACCCTATTGTTATAGTTCCCGTCTTAACAAGGTTATTGATTCTTCCGTGAGGAAATCGTAAGACTTATTCTATAAGTTGTTCCTGATGGATCCTTTGTGTATCCAAAGTCCGACCTTTGCTTGAAGACCATGTCAAAGCTATCTCGAAGCATGTTTGTGGTACTCCGATCATCATTAAGAACCTTTAAAGCACAATGCTAAATTTTCCTTATCAATTATCCAAACACCGTTGTATGGGTAATGTCAGGAAAGTTCTCTCCCCTTACCTAAATGGTTTTCTACCTTCTATCCTGTCATGGATATCATCTGCTTGTCCTTGGGAAGGAAATACCCCTGAAATATGTGTTTAAACACATTTTCCTTTCCATTGTTCTGTTTAATCTGATGATCACATTTTCATTTCCATTGTTTTGTTTGACCTTTCTGGTGATCTATATGATCTAAGCAGTAATGTTCTTTTGCTTATGTAAACACCTCGGTATACAACTCTATAAGTAAGACCCTGTTACTATTGATGATGACATTCCAGTAACCACCGATGGACGGGAACTTTGCCTATTGGTCCGCCTTGTTCAACGAGCAGGAAAATGGTTCTGTTCGTCCCTCGCCCTTGGTACTGATGTTGTTGTTGCCGACATAACTGATAGGCTATCCTCTGACATACCGTGCTTGCATGATCGTGCAAGACGTCCTCGCTCTTCCTAATTTTAACCCACATGGTGGGCCCATAACCCACAGATCCACAGGATCGAAACCTGACTCTCCTGTAGACCCTATTGCCAAAGTTATTCCTCGAGCTTGACTTCGTATGCAATTCACGGGCCACATGCCTAGTAATCTATTCTGGTATCAGTCGCGATACTTACTCTCGCCGCTCTGAACCGCTTTCTCACTCTGGTTTAGACTTCGAGCAACTATCTATCCGCTTGGAACCTCTTATTGTACCTTCGTACCTTACTCTTGATGTATTTTATATGTTCAACTCGAGAGATAATCTTATGCTCATTCATGGGTTAACCCCAGATTGTTTCCCTCATAAGCATTATGTCGTAGCCGAGCTGCCCCTTACCTATTCGTAAGTACCTTGGAGTTCCCGAAGAAAAGGACGACTTCACCATGATGACTTGAAGCAGAGTAACGAAGATATTAACGTAATGGATCGACCTCTTCGAGAAGAGCAACCAAGACCAAGAAGATCCGTTAGAATTTCACAACCACAAATTTCCCCCTTACACCACCTCTTAAATCTCGGGACGAGATTTCTTGTAGTGGAGGAGAATTGTGACGCCCGAATAATTAAGCTACAGTAAACCTCTGTTAATGATGCGACGTCACCACGGTTATTGTTCCTAATCTCGCGTTAGTTTGAAACCGATTCAAATTCAGATTCAAAATTAAGTCAAACGGTAAAAGTTTTCAAACATTAAAACTAAAATGTTTGGGTTGTGCCAAATAATGCATAGGTATTTAGGGTGGAGAAATCACACTTTTATACAATGTTAGACTACTCTAAAATGTTTTAAACAGTAGCAAAAACAATTATTTAAACGCTTTGAAAAAAATAAAAATAAAACAAATGAAAACTACTTTATTTAAAGTTCCCAACATAATTTGGTTGTGGTATAATTAGAACTACCAATTTAGGATCTATTGCACTAATTAATAAAACTAAATAAACTTAAGAGATAAGTGAAAACAGAAAAGAAATAAATAAAAAGAAGATCAACAGAAAAGTAAAAGAGAAGAAAAACCCCCCTCCCCCTGGGCCGAATGGCCCATCTAGCCAGCAGGCCACCAGCCCAAATGGCCCAACCGCGCCTATAACCCCCCTTTTTACCGAAACCCTAACCCCCCCGAACCACGCCCACTTCCCCCACTCCTCCCGCATGATCCCCTCCCCACTCCCTCTCGTTTCTCCAGCGCCGCCACGCTCCCTGCGCCAGACCCCCCCACCCCCACCGGCGCGCCCGGCCCCGAGGAATCGTCGCCTCCGCCCCATCCTTGCGTCGCCATCCTCGCCCAGGGCTTGGCTGGATTTGAACGCCCACGTCCTTCGGCCACCTCCACCGCACCATCGAGCAAGTCCGGCCGGCCTCCGCCGCCCCTTCCCGTTCCCGGACAGATCCGGCTGCATCCACATCGTCCCCAACGCCCTGTCCCTCACCTCAACGGGCACGACGCCATCGCCACCGTCCTCTCCGTCCCCGAACCTCCCCCGACCTCGTCGCCTCCTCCGTCGCGTCGTCCTCGACCTTGCCCTACAACCCCTCGTAAGGCCCTCTCCTTCTCCTCTGCCTTGCTCCTGCCGCGCATCGGGCGCGCTCACGGCCACGTTCTCGTCCCACGCTCGCGCCTCGCTGACCCCGCTCTGTGCCTCGTGCGCCCCCTTGGTGCTCTTCCCACTTCCCGCACAGCCGCGCGCTTGTCGCCTCGCGGGTCCGCTCCTCCTCAGTCTCCGGCACGGCCGCGTCGCACCTCGCGCCCGCCTACGCCGCGCCGCCTCGTCCCTGCTATGCCGGTAGGCCGCGTGCGTGCCCTGCGGCCTCCCCGCGCCATGCTCCTCTGCCGCCGTGCTCAGCCTGCTGTTGTGGCCTCGGGCACGAGCGCCCGCACCCAGCGCCCGCCCCGTTAACCGCCGCCCTAACCCGCTAAGGCCCCTAGGGCCAATGACATGTGGGCCCAGCCCCAGAACAAAATGGATTAAAAAAGGAATAATAATAATATAATTAATTAATTAATATAATTAATTAACTTAATTAATCATGTTAATTAATATAATTAACCCTGTTAATTAACCATAATTATTTGATTAGATAAACGGTCTATGACAGTGGGACCCACCCGTCAGCTTGACTGGTCAACGGTCAAACTGATCGCTGATGTCATGCTGACGTCATAAATGCAATTTTGAATTAAAATAATCTGCTAATTCTAGAAAATGATTTAAAACTTTAGAAATTAATATAAAATAATCTGTAACTCGGATGAAAATACTTTGTACATGAAAGTTGCTCAGAACGACGAGATGAATCCGGATTCGCAGCCCGTTCGTCCGCCACACATCCCTAGCATAGCAAACTCGCAACTTTCCCCCTCCAGTTCATCCATCCAAAAACGCGAAACACCGGGGATACTTTCCCGGATGTTTCCCCCCTTCGTCGGTATCACCGCCTACCACGTTAGGGCACACCTAGCACCGCGCATTGTCATGTCTTCCATCGTCATGCTTATATTTGCATTATATTCATTGTTTTTCCCCTCTTCTCTCTGGTAGACTACGAGACCGACGTCGCTGCTGGTGCCCCGACCGACTACGCTG
This sequence comes from Aegilops tauschii subsp. strangulata, assembly GCF_002575655.3. Taxonomy (NCBI): domain Eukaryota; kingdom Viridiplantae; phylum Streptophyta; class Magnoliopsida; order Poales; family Poaceae; genus Aegilops; species Aegilops tauschii. The sequence continues at coordinate 11,151,141 of NC_053039.3, forward strand.
TTGACGACCCCTACTTGCCAGAGCAACCAGGCAAGCCCCCCCTTGATCACCATATATCACCTATTCTTCTCTATACAGCTTGCATTAGAGTAGTGTAGCATGTTACTGTTTTCGGTTAATCCTATTCTGCTGCATAGCCTGTCATTGTTGCTACAGTTGTTACCCTTACCTGCTATCCTACTGCTTAGAATAGGATGCTAGTGTTCCATCAGTGGCCCTACACTCTTGTCCGTCTGCCATGCTATACTACTGGGCCGTCATCACTTCGGGAGGTGAGCACGGGTATATACTATATACTATATATACATGACACATGTGGTGACTAAAGTCGGGTCAGCTCGTTGAGTACCCGCAAGTGATTCTGATGAGGGGGCTGAAAGGACAGGTGGCTCCATCCCGGTACAGGTGGGCCTGGGTTCCTGATGACCCCCGACTGTTACTTTGTGGCGGAGCGACAGGGCAGGTTGAGACCACGTAGGAGAGAGGTGGGCCTGGCCCTGGTCGGCGTTCGCGGATACTTAACACGCTTAACGAGATCTTGGTATTTGATCTGAGTCTGGCCATTTGGTCTATACGCACTAACCAACTACGCGGGAACATTTATGGGCACTCGGCGTCATGGTATCAGCCGAAGCTCTTTTTGACGTCAGCGACTGAGTGGCGCGCGCCGCATTGGACCATAAGCTCGTGCTTGTATTAAGGGGGCTAGGTCTGCTTTCGGCCACGTACGCAACATGCAGGTGTGCAATGGGCGATGGGCCCAGACCCCTGCGCGCATAGGATTTAGACCGGCATGCTGACCTCTCTGTTGAGCCTATGTGGGGCTGCGACGTGTTGATCTTCCGAGGTCGGGCATGACCCAGGAAAGTGTGTCCGGCCAAAGGGGATCGAGCGTGTTGGGAAATGTGGTGCACCCCTGCAGGGAAGTTTATCTATTCGAATAGCCGTGTCCCTCGGTAAAAGGACGACCCGGAGTTGTACCTTGACCTTATGACAACTAGAACCGAATACTTAATAAAACACACCCTTCCAAGTGCCAGATATAACCCAGTGATCGCTCTCTAACAGGGCGATGAGGAGGGGATCGCCGGGTAGGTTTATGCTATGCGATGCTACTTGGTGAACTTACCATCTACTCTCTTCTACATGCTGCAAGATGGAGGTGGCCTGAAGCGTAGTCTTTGACAGGATTAGCTATCCCCCTCTTATTCTGGCATTCTGCAGTTCAGTCCACCGATATGGCCCTTTACACATATACCCATGCATATGTAGTGTAGCTCCTTGCTTGCGAGTACTTTGGATGAGTACTCACGGTTGCTTTTCTCCCTCTTTTCCCCCTTTCCCTTCTACCTGGTTGTCGCAACCAGATGCCAGAGCCCAGGAGCCAGACGCCACCGTCGACAACGACTCTTACTACACTGGAGGTGCCTACTACTATGTGCAGGCCGCTGACGACGACCAGGAGTAGTTTAGGAGGATCCCAGGCAGGAGGCCTGCGCCTCTTTCGATCCGTATCCCAGTTTGTGCTAGCCTTCTTAAGGCAACTTGTTTAACTTATGTTTGTACTCAGATATTGTTGCTTCCGCTGAATCGTCTATGATCGAGCACTTGTATTCGAGGCCTCGAGGCCCCTGGCTTGTATTATGATGCTTGTATGACTTATTTATGTTTTAGAGTTGTGTTGTGCTATCTTGATCGTACATGTTTGCGTGCATGATTAGTGTACGGTCAAATCGGGGGCGTCAAAATCTCGCCCCAAGAGGGCGTGATATCCGCTGTTGAAAGGGGCAACTTGGAAGGTTATGTCTTCGGAGCGATAATTCTCCAGCGTGCCGAATACCACATCAAGTGTGATTTTTCCCGCACACCGCACCTCCCGACTGGGAATGATTCCTCGGAAGGTCGTGCCGCTTTGCTCGATGCGGCTCCTGTCTATTTCCATTTTGTGGAGTGTATCCTCATAAATGAGGTTCAGTCCGCTGTCGTCGTCCATGAGAACCTTGGTGAGACGAAAGTCGTCCATGATTGGACTGAGGATCAAGGCGGCTGGTGCTCAAACTGGCCTGTATTTTGGTTCGTCACTGGCATCAAAATTTATTGCCGTGTCGTTCGAGGGGTTTATTGCTGTGATTTGACAGACTTCGGTGAGTTCGCGGAGTGCCCTTTTGCGCCTATTGTTTGAAGCAAATGTCTCAAAGACCGTCAATACTTTGAGGTTGTCGTCTTCCGGCGGGTGTTGTTCTAGGATATTCTTGGTGAGGATATCATCGCCGCTCTTGGCCACTTGCCGGAGTATCCAACATGCTCAAAGGCTATGGGTTGGTATGTTATCCGGTGTTGTGTGTATTTTGCATGGCCCGTCGAGCCATCCTTCCAGAACGGTTCCGCGCCCCGTAGTGGGCTTGTATTTCTTTACTATTGGGCCGGGGGTGCCACGAGGGTGGGCCCTTTTCGCCTGAACAAGGGGTTGAGTGGGGACCGATGGTTCCCAACGAGCTGCCTGAGTTTTCCAAGAGCTTTCCATTGCGCTGTACTTCTGTACGATAGTTGGCAAGTCAGCGAAGTGTAATATGCGACGGTGGTTGATGGCGTTGATGATTCCTTCGTCCGTGCAATTGGTGTGGAACGCTGAGATCGCGTCTTCGTCGCGGCAATCTTTAATCTTGTCTTTGAGAAGAAGGAATCTGGCCCAGAAGTGATGGACCGTTTCCTAAGACTGCTGTTGTATGCTCCTGAGAGCGCTTATGTCCGGGTGGGTGGGTGGATCTAAATCGGAACCTTGACCCAATTTTGGATCCGGAGTCTGAAGATCTTCCGGATTCGACGGTCCAGGCTCCGGGATATCAACTAATTTTTTAGGCTTGTCGTCCGATTCTATGTTCAGAGGACAAGATGCATCTCTTCGCAGGTGGGCGTCCGGTTCTTCGAGGTCGGAGATCCAGACATAGTCCGTCCTCAATATGGAGGAAGAGTTGTCGCCTCGCTCCTCGACTACCGCTATCTGGTGGGTGATCGGTGGAGCTTTGATTTCTCTCTGATCGGGTTTAAGCCCAATTCGATCGTAGTCCGTAGCGACCCCCAGGGCGGCGATGCGATCTAAGAGCTCGTTTAAAGACGAAAGCTCCGCCGGATCCATCTGCTTGGAATGTTCGGAGTCAATGCGAAGGGGATTTTTGATGACCTGAGAGGTCATCGTCGGCTTAACTGCCGAACAGGCGGTCATGGTAAAGCCGCCCAGCCGGAGGGTTTGGCCTGGGGCCAGTGCTCCTCCAGAGGTGATATTGTCCTTGAGAATAAGGCGAGCCATCGATCCTATCTTCGACATCATAGTGGAACTCTCAACGAAAGCACCAATGTCGGTGTCAAAACCGGCGGGTCTCGGGTAGGGGGCCCGAACTGTGCGTCTAAGGTCGATGGTAATAGGAGACGGGGGACACAATGTTTACCCATGTTCGGGCCCTCTCTATGGAGGTAATACCCTACTTCCTGCTTGATTGATCCTGATGAATATGAGTATAACAAGAGTTGATCTACCACAAGATCAATATGGCTAAAACCCTAGAAGTCTAGCCTGTATGACTATAATTGTGTATCTTCGCCTCTACAGACCTAGCCCTCCGGTAAAATAAGGTCGGTTTACAGAGAAAGGAATCTTTATATTTGGTCACCAAGCTTGCCTTCCACGTCAAGGAGAGTCCCATCCGGACACGGGTAGAGTCTTCGGTCTTTGTATCTTCACAGCCCATCAGTCCGGCCCATGGCTAACAGGCCGGACGCCCGAGGACCCCTTAGTCCAGGACTCCCTCACACATCACTATAAGCCTTGCAAGCAATGTGACGAATGAGTTAGTTGCGGAATGATGCATTACAGAACGAGTAAAGGGACTTGTCGGTAATGAGATTGAACTAGGTATGATGATACCGAGGATCGAATCTCAGGCAAAGTAACATACCGATGACAAAGGGAACAACGTATGTTGTTATGCGGTTTGACCGATAAAGATATTCGTAGAATACGTAGGAGCCAATATGAGCATCCAGGATCTGCTATTGGTTGTTGACGGGAGATGTGTCTTGGTCATTTCTACATAGTTCTCGAACACGTAGGGTCCGCACGCTTAACGTTCGATGAAGATTTGTATTATGAGTTATGTGATTTGACGACTGAAGTTGTTCGAAGTCCCGGATGAGATCACGGACATCACGAGGAGTCTTGAAATGGTCGAGAGGTAAAGATCGATATATTGGAAGGCTATATTCGGACATCGGAAAGGTTGATTCGGGTATTTTTTGGAGTACCGGTGAGTTACGGCAATTCACCGGGAGAAGTAATGGGAATTATTGGGCCATACGAGAAAAGAGGAGGCAGGCCAAGAGGAGGTGGCGAGCGCCCCCATGGGTCTGAATTGGACTAGGGGAAGGGGGCGGTGCCCCCCTTGCCTTTTCCTACTCCCTCTCTCTTTTCCTCTTTCCTTCTCTCCTACTACGAAAAGGAAAGGGATTCCTACTAGGACTTGGAAGTCCTAGTAGGACTCTATACTCTTGGCGTGCCCCTAGGGCGCCGGCCTCTCTCCCTCCCTCCTTTATATACGTGGGCAGGGGGCACCCCAAAGGCACTACAAGATTGGTCTTAGCCATGTGCGGTGCCCCCCTCCACAGCTACACACCTCGGTCATATCGTCGTAGTGCTTAGGCGAAGCCCTGCGCCGTTAACTTCATCATCACCGTCACCACGCCGTCGTGCTCACGGGACTCTCCCTCGGCCTCAACTGGATCAAGAGTTCGAGGGATGTCACCGAGCTGAACGTGCAGATCGCGGAGGTGCCGTGCGTTCGGTACTTGGATTGGTTGGATCTTGAAGACGTTCGACTACATCAACCGCGTCACTAAACGCTTCCGCTTTCGGTCTATGAGGGTACGTGGACACACTCTCCCCGCTCGTTGCTATGCTTCTCCTAGATAGATCTTGCGTGATCGTTGGCAAATTTTCGAAATACTACGTTCCCCAACAGTGGCATCAGAGCCAGGTCTATGCGTAGATGTTATATGCATGAGTAGAACACAAAGAGTTGTGCGCGATAATAGTCACACTGCTTACCAGCATGTCATACTTTGATTCAGTGGTATTGTTGGATGAAGCGGCTCAGACCGACATTACGCGTACGCTTACTGGAGACTGGTTCTACCGACGTGCTTCGCACACAGGTGGCTAGTGGGTGTCTGTTTCTCCAACTTTAGCTGAATCGAGTGTGACTACGTCCGGTCCTTGTTGAAGGTTAAAACAGCAAACTTGACGAAAAATTGTTGTGGTTTTGATGCGTAGGTAAGAACGGTTCTTGCTAAAGCCCGTAGCAGCCACGTAAAACTTGCAATAACAAAGTAGAGGACGTCTAACTTGTTTTTGCAGGGCATCTTGTGATGTGATATGGTCAAGACGTGATTATATAAATTGTTGTATGAGATGATCATGTTTTGTAACACAGTTATCGGCAACTGGAAGGAGCCATATGGTTGTCGCTTTATTGTATGAAATGCAATCGCCATGTAATTGCTATACTTTATCACTAAGCGGTAGCGATAGTCGTAGAAGCAATAGTTGGTGAGACGATAACGATGCTTCGATGGAGATCAAGGTGTCAAGCCGGTGACGACGGTGATCATGCCGGTGCTTTGGAGATGGAGATCAAGGGCACAAGATGATGATGGCCATATCATATCACTTATATGGATTGCACAAGATGATGTTTATCCTTTACGGCGGTAGCATTATAAGATGATCTCTCACTAAATTTCAAGGTATAAGTGTTCTCCCTGAGTATGCACCGTTGCTACAGTTCGTCATGCTGAGACACCACGTGATGATCGGGTGTGATAAGCTCTACGTTCACATACAACGGGTACAAGCCAGTTTTTGCACACGCAAAATACTCGAGTTAAACTTGACGAGCCTCGCATATGCAGATATGGGCTCGGAACACTGAGACCGAAAGGTCGAGCGTGAATCATATAGTAGATATGATCAACATAGTGTTGTTCACCATTGAAAATTACTCCATCTCACGTGATGATCAGACATGGTTTAGTTGATATGGATCACGTGATCACTTAGATGATTAGAGGGATGTCTATCTAAGTGGGAGTTCTTAAGTAATATGATTAATTGAACTTTAATTTATCATGAACTTAGTACCTGATAGTATTTTGCATATCTATGTTATAGATCAATAGCTCGCGATGTAGCTCCCCGTTTATTTTTGATATGTTCCTAGAGAAAAACTATGTTGAAAGATGATAGTAGAAATGATGCGGACTAGGTCCGTGATCTGAGGAGTATCCTCATTGCTGCACACAAGAATTATGTCCTTGATGCACCGCTAGGTGACGGACCTATTGCAGGAGCAGATGCAGACGTTATGAACATTTGGCAAGCTCGGTATGATAACTACTTGATAGTTTAGTGCGCCATGCTTTACGGCTTAGAACCGGGACTTCAAAAACATTTTGAATGCCAGGGAGCATATAAGATGTTCGAAGAGCTGAAATTGGTATTTCAGACTCATGCCCGAGTCGAGAGGTATGAGACCTCTAACAAGTACTTTGCCTACAAAATGGAGGAGAATAGCTCAACCAGTGAGCATGTGCTCGGAATGTCTGAGTACTACAATCACTTGAATCAAGTGGGAGTTTACCTTCCAGATAAGATAGTGGTTAACAGAGTTCTCTAGTCACTATCACCAAGTTACTGGAACTTCGTGATGAACTATAATATACAGGGGATGACGAAAACGATTCCCTGAGCTCTTCGTGATGTTTAAATCGGCGAAGGTAGAAATCAAGAAAAGCATCAAGTGTGGATGGTTGAAAAGACCACTAGTTTCAAGTAAAAGGGCAAGGGAAAGAAAGGGAACTTCAAGAAGAATGACAAGCAAGTTGCCACTCCCATGAAGAAGCCCAAAGCTAGACCCAAGCCTGAAACAAAGTGCTTCTACTGCAAAGGAAATGGTCACTGGAAGCGGAACTGCCCCAAATACTTGGCGGATAAGAAGGATGGAAAAGTGAACAAAGGTATATTTGATATACATGTTATTGATGTGTACTTTACTAGTGTTTATAGCAACCCCTCGGTATTTGATACTGGTTCAGTTGCTAAGAGTAGTAACTCGAAACAGGAGTTGCAAAATAAACAGGGACTAGTTAAGGGCGAGGTGACGATGTGTGTTGGAAGTGATTCCAAGGTTGATAAGATCACCATCGCACACTCCCTTTACATTCGGGATTAGTGTTGAACCTAAAATAAATGGTATTTGGTGTTTTGCGTTGAGCATGAATATGATTGGATCATGTTTATTGCGATACGGTTATTCATTTAAGTCAAAGAATAATTATTATTCTGTTTACATGAATAAAACCTTCTATGGTCATACACCCAATGTAAATGGTTTATTGAATCTCGATCATAGTGATACACATATTCATAATATTGAAACCAAAAGATGCAAAGTTAATAATGATAGTGCAACTTATTTGTGGCACTGCCGTTTAGATCATATTGGTGTAAAGTGCATGAATAAACTCCATGCTAATGGGCTTTTGGAATCACTTGATTATGAATCACTTGATGCTTGCGAACCATGCCTCATGGGCAAGATGACTAAGACTCCGTTCTTCGGAACAATGGAGCGAGCAACTGACTTATTGGAAATAATACATACTGATGTATGTGATCCGATGAGTGTTGAGGCTCGCGGCGGGTATCATTATTTTCTTACCTTCACAAATGATTTGAGAAGATATAGGTATATCTACTTAATGAAACATAAGTCTGAAACATTTGAAAAATGCAAAGAATTTCGGAGTGAAGTAGAAAATCATCGTAACAAGAAAATAAAGTTTCTACGATCTGATCGTGGAAGTGAATATTTGAGTTATGAGCTTGGTCTTCATTTGAAACAATGTGGAATAGTTTGGCAACTCACGCCACCTGGAACACCACAGTGTAATGGTGTGTCCGAACATCGTGACCGTACTTCATTAGATATGGTGCGATCTATGATGTCTCTTACCGATTTATCACTATCGTTTTGGGGTTATGCATTAGAGACAGCTGCATTCATGTTAAAATAGGGCACCATCTAATCCGTTGAGACGACACCGTATGAACTATGGTTTGGCAAGAAACCTAAGCTGTCGTTTCTTAAAGTTTGGGAGTGCGATGCTTATGAGAAAAAGCTTCCACCTGATAAGCTCAAACCCAAATCGGAGAAGTGCGTCTTCATAGGATACCCAAAAGAAATCGTTGGGTACACCTTCTATCACAAATCCGAAGGCAAAATCTTTGTTGCTAAGAGTGGATCCTTTCTAGAGAAGGGGTTTCTCTCGAAAGAAGTGAGTGGGAGGAATGTAGAACTTGATGAGGTAATTGTACCTTCTATCGAATTGGAAAGTATCTCATCACAGAAATCAGTTCCAGTGATGCCTACACCAATTAGTGAGGAAGTTAATGATGATGATCATGAAATTTTAGATCAAGTTACTACCAAACCTCATAGGTCAACCAGAGTACGATCCGCACTAGAGTGGTACGGTAATCCTGTTCTGGAAGTCATGTTACTTGACCATGATGAACCTACGAACTATGAGGAATCGATCATGAGCCCAGATTCCGCGAAATGGCTCGAGGCCATGAAATCTGAGATGGGATCCATGTATGAGAAGAAAGTATGGACTTTGGTGGACTTTCCCGATGATCGGCAAGCCATTAAGAATAAATGGATCTTCAAGAGGAAGACGGGCGCTAATGGTAGTGTTACTATCTACAAAGCTCAACTTGTTGCAAAAATGTTTTCGACAAGTTCAAGATGTTGACTACTATGAGATTTTCTCACTCGTAGCGATGCTTAAAGTCTGCCTGAATCATGTTGTCAATTGCCACATTTTATGAAATCTGGCAAATGGATGCCAAAAACTACATTCCTTAATGGATTTCTTAAAGAAAAGTTGTATATGATGCAACCAAAAGGTTTTGTCAATCCTAAAGTGCTAACAAAGTGTGCAAGCTCCAGCGATCCATCTATGGACTGGTTCAAGCATCTCGGAGTTGGAATATACACTTGATAGTGTGATCAAAGCATATGGTTTTATACAAACTTTTGGAGAAGCCTCTATTTACAAGAAAGTGAGTGGGAGCTCTGTAGCATTTCTGATATTATATGTGGATGACATATTGTTGATCGGAAATGATACTCAATTTCCGAATAGCATAAAAGGATACTTGAATATGAATTTTTCAATGAAAGACCTCGGTGAAGCTTCTTACATATTGGGCATCAAGATCTATAAAGATAGATTAAGACGCTTGATAAAGACTTTCAAGTTTTGAAGGAGTTCAAAATGGATCTGTCAAAGAAGGAGTTCTTGCCTGAGTTGTAAGGTGTGAAAGTTGAGTAAAAACTCAAAACCCGACCACGACAGAAAATAGAAAGAGAATAAAAAGTCATTCCCTATCCCTCAGTCATAGGTTCTATGAAGTATGCTATGCTATGTACCAGACCTATTGTGAACCTCACCATGAGTTTGGCAAGAGGGTACAATAGTGATCGAGGAGTGGATCACTGGACATCAGTCAAAATTATCCTTAGTGGAATAAGGAAATATTTCTCAGTTATGGAGGTGACAAAGAGTTCGTTGTAAAGATTACGTCGACGCAAGCTTTGACACCGATCTGGATGACTCTAAGTCTCGATCTAGATACATATTGAAAGTGGGAGCGATTAGCTAGAGTAGCTCCGTGCAGAGCATTGTAGACATGGAAAATTTGCAAAATACATACGGCTCTGAATGTGGCAGACCCGTTGACTAAACTTCTCTCACAAGCAAAATATGGTCACTCTTCGGGTGTTAATCACATAGCGATGTGAACTAGATTATTGACTCTAGTAAACCCTTTGGGTATTAGTCACATGGAGATGTGAACCAATCACATAAAGATGTGAACTATTGGTGTGAAATCACATGACGATGTGAACTAGATTATTGACTAGTGCAAGTGGGAGAGTGAAGGAAATATGCCCTAGAGGCAATAATAAAGTTGTTATTTATATTTCCTTATATCATGATAAATGTTTATTATTCATGCTAGAATTGTATTAACCGGAAACTTAGTACATGTGTGAATACATAGACAAACAGAGTGTCCCTAGTATGCCTCTACTTGACTAGCTCGTTAATCAAAGATGGTTAAGTTTCCTAGCCATAGACATGTGTTGTCATTTGATGAACGGAATCACATCATTAGAGAATGATGTGATGGACAAGACCCATCCATTAGCTTAGCATTATGATCGCTTAGTTTTATTGCTATTGCTTTCTTCATGACTTATACATGTTCCTTAGACTATGAGATTATGCAACTCCCAAATACCGAAGGAACACCTTGTGTGCTATCAAACGTCACAACGTAACTGGGTGATTATAAATATGCTCTACAGGTGTCTCCGATGGTGTTTGTTGAGTTGGCATAGATCGAGATTAGGATTTGTCACTCCGATTGTCGGAGAGGTATCTCTAGGCCCTCTCGATAATGCACATCACTATGAGCCTTGCAAGCAATGTGACTAATGAGTTAGTTGCGGAATGATGCATTATGGAACAAGTAAAGAGACTTGCCGGTAACGAGATTGAACTAGGTATGATGATACCGACGATCGAATCTCGGGCAAAGTAACATACCGATGACAAAGGGAACAACGTATGTTGTTATGCGGTTTGACCGATAAAGATATTCGTAGAATATGTAGGAGCCAATATGAGCATCCTGGTTCTGCTATTGGTTATTGACCGGAGATGTGTCTCGGTCATGTCTACATCATTCTCAAACCTGTAGGGTCCGCACGCTTAACGTTTGATGATGATTTGTATTATGAGTTATGCGATTTGATGGCCGAAGTTGTTCGAAGTCCCGGATGAGATCACGGACATGACGAGGAGTCTCGAAATGGTCGAGAGGTAAAGATCGATATATTGGAAGGCTATATTCGGATATCGGAAAAGGTTCCGAATGATTCGGGTATTTTTCAGAGTACCGGGGAGTTACGGGAATTCACCAGGAGAAGTAATGGGCCTTATTGGGCCATACGGGAAAAGAGAAGGTAGGCCAAGAGGAGGTGGCGCCCCCCCCCCCCCATGGGTACGAATTGGACTGGTGGAAGGAGGCGGCGCCCCCCTTGCCTTTTCCTACTCCCTCTCTCTTTTCCTCTTTCCTTCTCTCCTACTACGAAAAGGAAAGGGATTCCTACTAGGACTTGGAAGTCCTAGTAGGACTCCATACTCTTGGCGCGCTCCTAGGGGGCGGCCTTTCTCCCTCCCTCCTTTATATACGTGGGCAGGGGGCACCCCAAAGGCACTCCAAGATTGTCTTAGCCGTCTGCGGTGCCCCCCTTCACAGTTACACACCTCCGTCATATCGTCGTAGTGCTTAGGCGAAGCCTTGCGCCGGTAACTTCATCATCACCGTCACCATGCCGTCGTACTGATGGAACTCTTCCTCGGCCTCAGCTAGATCTAGAGTTCGAGGGACGTCACCGAGCTGAACGTGTGCAGATCGCGGAGGTGCCGTGCATTTGGTACTTGGATCGGTTGGATCGCGAAGATGTTTGACTACATCAACTGCGTTACTAAAAGCTTCCGCTTTCGGTCTACGAGGGTACGTGGACACACTCTCCCCGCTCGTTGCTATGCTTCTCCTAGATAGATCTTGCGTGATCGTAGGCAAATTTTTGGAATACTACGTTCCCCAACAAAAGCTTCCCTGAGTCTAGCCCCATGTTCCCGCCGGCCTCTGGCAGCTCCCAATTCTAGTAATATCTCGTCAAAGTTTGCCTAGTTTTTCAGCCCCTGGTCAAATTTGTAGTCTGGAATGGCAAATCTGCTCGCTTTTGGTTAGATTGGTGGTGTGGGGAAGCCACTCTTTCGGTGACATTCCCGGTTTTGTTTTCTTACTGTTCTGACCCAGAGATCTCTATCTTGGAGCTCTCGGTGAATAATTGGGACCTGGACCTTCGAAGGATGCTCTCTCCTGAAGAGTTGGAAGATTGGCATCATCTTACTGCTTGCTTCCCTTTGCTCTCGGAGCAAGAGGACTCGGTGGTCTGGCCCCACTCTGCCTTTGGTCGCTTTTCGGTTAAATCCATGTATGCTAAGTTGATTTCGGGCTCTCCTACTTCCAAGTTCAAGTGCATATGGAATGCCCGCGTCCCTCCTAAGATTAAAAACTTTCTGTGGCAAGCTTTTCGTGGGAAGCTTCCCGCGGCGGACCAAATCCCGAAAAGGAACGGCCCGGGTTCGAATAGATGCGCCTTGTGTGGGGAACTTGAAAACACAGAGCACATTTTCTTCCGATGCTCCTTGGCTAAATTTGTTTGGTGTTGCATCCGTTCCTGGCTCCAGGTGTCTTGGAGTCCTTCTTCTTTCGAGGAGCTTAGGGCCCTGGTCAACGGCTTATCTGGGAATTCAAGAAGGGTTTACTGGGTAGGGTTTGCAGCGATCTGTTGGTCGTTGTGGACCACTAGAAACAAGTTTACCATTGAGCATATCTTCCCAGCTAATCCTGTAGATTGCTTATTTAAAACTGGCATATTCTTGCAGCAGTGGAGATCATTGACTAGGGATGCTGATCACGAGGCCTTTAATACTATGTTGTCCAAGATTCGGGCTACGGCTTCTTCGTTGGTGCGCAGACAACGTGAAGCTTCTTAGGCCCTGGCGACTCCTCTACTCGTCCTATTTCTGGCCTGCGTGCCATGTTTGGCTTGATAGCCATGTATCAGAACTCCTTTCCTTTTGCCTGCCCTGTTACTGTGGTTGCTTTGGTGCTGGTTGTGTTACTCTGCCTAGTGGCTTTATTTATAAAGTCGGGCGTATGCCTTTTATCTAAAAAAACTCCAATGACACACTTGAAGTAGGAATTCATGCATTAATACAAGATATGGCGTTGGCATTGCAGCATAGTGAGGGTCCTATTATCGTCCAGTCGAACTCTTCATAGGCCTTGGCATCTGTAACTGGGTCTAGATCGTTCGGCATACGGTCACTTCGTAGCTGAGATTAAGTTTCTTATGCTTGATAGAGAGTTTATTCCAACGAAAATTAGACGTGAAAATAATATGGTAGCATATCAATTGGCTACATATAGTCATGTAGAATGTACCACTGCAATATGTGTAAGCCAAGGTCCACCTTGCATCGAGGAACTTCTGCCTTGCAACTGTAACCCTATGTTGGCGGAATCAAAATCTGTTACCCCGCAAAAAGGTAAATAAAAATTGAACTAGTCGCTGGTTAGTATAGATTTGTGAGGTGGCTAACTACATTCACAAATATAACTAATTCATCTTCTCCACCTTATACCAGTTAGCCCAAATAAACTAGAAGATGATAGTCTAGACACATGATCATAAGATAGACAATTTAAGCTCCCATGGTAAACAAAAGAAAAAGATTAACACTAAACCTAGTGTATTTGCAAAAAAACAATTAAAAGTACAGAAATAGCAAGCCTAAATGGATTTACACAAGAGGTGGTAGCCGAGCCCCTCTGGGCTCTCCTCTCCAACTGGTGGCACATACAGAAAGTGACTTGGGGCTAGTTCTTCTCACTCGATTCTCTGGAGAATTAGAGTCTAGAGAATCAGAAGCTCAAAATAAATTGATGTGATTCTATAGAATCCGAAGAATCAATCCACAATCAGCAGTGCAACTCACAAGAAAACATTTGGATTTTAGGAGCATGCCTCTGATCCAGCTTGAAATGCCCTCCCATAGCCACGCCGTCCGCCCCCTCGAGAAAATGATTGGCCTGGGCTCTCCCGTGTTTCCTCACTCGATTCGCCTGCCACCTGAGCCTCTCCTCCTCTCTCAGACGAGCCTATCATGCCACCACTTGCAGCAACAGGTGAGCGTGACCTCAATGTGCCCATCCTGCCAGCCTCTGCATTCCTCCACCGCCTAGCTCGACGCACCTATCCTGACGGCCACCTCCTATCCCTGCAGCAGTCAGCGAGCAAGGCCCCGACACGCCCATCCCATTGACCCCAGTCGTCCTCCGCTTGGGCTCCTCCGACCCGGTCACCCTAGCAATAGCCGACAAATGAAGGACGGTGTTGTGATCCACCTCGCCACCTCCTGCCATCTCTTCCTGTCCGTGTCCAATGCTCTTCTTCAACAATTTCCTTGTTCCCCTCTTGTTAGTTACTACTCCCTCCGTCCCATAATATAAGAATGTTTTTGACACTACACTAGTTTAAAAAACGCTCTTATATTATGGGACGGAGGGAGTAGTTACATGGATCAATGGATGTTTGATATATGGATGGATGTTGATGTTTGGTAGATGATTTGCTCGATGGATGGGTGAATGGTGATACTTTCTTCCTAGATGGATGGATGAATGGTGCAAGCATGTAAACAAATTGCTACCGTGAATTCTCATTGCTATGGTGAATGGTAGTAAAAAAAATTGGTGAATGGTAGTAATTGGTTCCCTTCTGGTGCTGCTTGTGCTAATTTGCTACTTTGAAGGGTAGTGATTGGTTCCATATCGCTACTGCTATGTGCTAATTTGCTTCAATTGATGCGTGTATGTACGTGCTAATTGATAGACTCTATAGATTCACAAAATTATTTTCATGCCCATATTCGACAAGAAACTGTTCGAAACAACTTAGTGTTAGAAAACCAACACACGATTTCAGTTCAGGGACACTACAAACATTTAAGCACACAACTCATCCCACAAACTCATACTGCAATCTCAGAAGAGAAATGGACACCAGATTCTATGGGCAGCTACTTCTGTGGGCGGTTTCTTAGAAACTAATTCTGGAGAAACGAAAACTAAAAAGAACTGACCCTTGAGGGCGAGGCAAAAGAACTTCAATGTCAGTCCTAGAAACAAAAGCTAACCCTGAAATAAATACAACATATCTTTTGTTGGTTTACTATTTTTATCATTTTTTTCATTGACGAAAAATTGTTCACTTGGTTTGACTACCCATTCAGTTTGTTGAGATTGCTGCTCATTCCGTTACAAGACTATTAGAGAAAATACCTAACGAAGGATATCAGAGGGGAAGGATGTCATTGTTGATATAGTGACTAGAGAAGGTTATATGATCGAGATCCATCTATAAGCAATTTTGCACAATATATAGACATGACATTATTTCCAGTCTATGATCAAAAATGGGCTTTCATGCCCTGTTGTTGATTCCAAGAATGCTCTCTGAGTGTTCTTTGAAATAAAAAAATATGTCATCCTTGATTCCTTTTCAGTAGATATCCTCAGGTTGTGATGGTTCTAATATCCTGTTACCCTGCCATATACTCAGGTAGTGATGTTAATAAGTAGCAATATAAATTAACAAGTTTAGATATTTATCCTTTGTACAAGTTAAACTTTGAAGTTTCATCTTATTCTCCAAATTTCAGAAATTTCAGTTTGTATTTCACATAATTCGGCCAAATCATCTCTTCCATAGGATTTGTTCATCTAGAAATTTATATTTGTGACGCCCCCGATTTGACCGTACACTAATCATACACGCAACATGTACGATCAAGATCAGGGACTCACGGGAAGATATCACAACACAACTCTAAAAATAAAAATAAGTCATACAAGCATCATAATACAAGCCAGGGGCCTCGAGGGCTCGAATACAAGTGCTCGATCATAGACGAGTCAGCGGAAGCAACAATATTTGAGTACAGACATAAGTTAAACAAGTTGCCATAAGATGGCTAGCACAAACTGGGATACAGATCGAAAGAGGCGCAGGCCTCCTGCCTGGGATCCTCCTAACTACTCCTGGTCGTCGTCAGCGGGCTGCACGTAGTAGTAGGCACCTCCGGGGTAGTAGGAGTCGTCGTCGACGGTGGCGTCTGGCTCCTGGGCTCCAGCATCTGGTTGTGACAACCAGGTAGAAGGGAAAGGGGGAAAAGAGGGAGAAAAGCAACCGTGAGTACTCATCCAAAGTACTCGCAAGCAAGGAGCTACACTACATATGCATGGGTATATGTGTAAAGGGCCATATCGGTGGACTGAACTGCAGAATGCCAGAATAAGAGGGGGATAGCTAATCCTGTCGAAGACTACGCTTCTGGCCACCTCCATCTTGCAGCATGTAGAAGAGAGTAGATGGTAAGTTCACCAAGTAGCATCGCATAGCATAATCCTACCCGGCGATCCCCTCCTCGTCGCCCTGTTAGAGAGCGATCACCGGGTTATATCTGGCACTTGGAAGGGTGTGTTTTATTAAGTATCCGGTTCTAGTTGACATAAGGTCAAGGTACAACTCCGGGTCGTCCTTTTTCGAGGGACACGGCTATTCGAATAGATAAACTTCCCTGCAGGGGTGCACCATATAACCCAACACGCTCGATCCCATTTGGCCGGACACACTTTCCTGGGTCATGCCCGGCCTCAGAAGATCAACACGTCGCAGCCCCACCTAGGCACAACAGAGAGGTCAACACGCCGGTCTAAATCCTATGGCGCAGGGGTCTGGGCCCATCGCCCATTGCACACCTGCACGTTGCGAGGGCGGCCGGAAGCAGACCTAGCCTAGCAGGCGTTCCAGTCAAATCCGGCGCGCGCCGCTCCGTCGCTGACGTCACGAAGGCTTCGGCTGATACCACGACGTCGAGTGCCCATAACTGTTCCCGCGTAGTTGGTTAGTGCGTATAGACCAAATGGCCAGACTCAGATCAAATACCATTATCTCGTTAAGCTTGTTATTTTTAAGTATCCGCGAACGCCGACTAGGGCCAGGCCCACCTCTCTCCTAGGTGGTCTCAACCTGCCCTGTCGCTCCGCCACAAAGTAACAGTCGGGGGCCGTCAGGAACCCAGGCCCACCTCTACCGGGATGGAGCCACCTGTCCTTTCAGCCCCCTCATCAAAATCACTTGCGGGTACTCAACGAGCTGACCCGACTTTAGTCACCACATGTGTCATGTATATAAAGTATATAGTATATACCCGTGATCACCTCCCTAGTGATCACGGCCCGATAGTATAGCATGGCAGACGGACAAGAGTGTAGGGCTACTGATGGAACACTAGCATCCTATACTAAGCAGTAGGATAGCAGGTAAGGGTAACAACTGTAGCAACAATGACAGGCTATGCAGCAGAATAGGATTAACCGAAAGCAGTAACATGCTACACTCTTCTAATTCAAGAATTATAGAGAAGAATAGGCGATATCTGGTGATCAAGGTGGGGGGGGCTTGCCTGGTTGCTCTGGCAAGGAGAGGTCATCAACACCGTAGTCGAACTGGGGGTCGCCGGCATTCTCGGGGTCTACCGGAAAGAAGTAATGGAGGGGGAACATAATAAATAGTAGAGCAATCAAAGCATCACAAAAGCATAACATGGCAAACGCGGTGCTAGATGTGCCCTAACGCGGTAGTAGGTGATATTGACGAAAGGGGGAAACATCCGGGAAAATATCCCCGGTGTTTGGCATTTTCGGACAGATGGACCGGAGGGGGAAAGTTGCGTGTTTGTTATGCTAGGAGTGTGTGGCGGACG
This sequence comes from Aegilops tauschii subsp. strangulata, assembly GCF_002575655.3. Lineage (NCBI taxonomy): Eukaryota > Viridiplantae > Streptophyta > Magnoliopsida > Poales > Poaceae > Aegilops > Aegilops tauschii. Next base: position 11,168,730 of record NC_053039.3, read on the forward strand.
AACGGGCTACGCATTCCGATTCGTCTCGTCGTTCTGAGCAACTTTCATGTACAAAGTATTTTCATCCGAGCTCCGGATTATTTGATATTAATTTATAAAGATTTAATCATTTTCAAGAATTAACATATCAATTTATTGAAAAGCATTTATGACTTCAGCATGACGTCATCGGTCAACTCTGCTTGTTGACCAGTCAAACTGACAGCTGGATCCCTTTTGTCATTGACAGAGTTTGACTAAACATGATTAGTTAGTGTAATAAGTGATTAGGTTAATTTAACAGATTTAATTAAGTTAATTAATTATTTAACTAATTAACTAATTAATTATTTACTTTTATTACTTCCTTTTTTATTATTTTCTTTTCGTTTTAATAAAAGGGGCGTGGGGCCCATATGTCATAGGCCCAGAGGGCCATACAGGGCGCGGGCGACGGGTTACGGGCGCGCTCCGTTCGGGCGCACGCACAAGGGCACGCGGGCGTGGGCGCGGGCGGCCAGGAGCCAACGCGCACACGCGAGGGGTGGTCGGGCGGCGCATGGGCGCCGGTGGTGAGCGGGACGGCAGGGCCGTTGGCCATGATGAGCTAGTCAGGGAGCGAGGCGAAGGGCGCGAGGTCCTCGAGCGGCACAGCGAGGCAGTGGCCGGAGCGGGAGCTAGACGGGCGCCGCGGACAGGAGTGGAGGGCACGACAGCCTCGACTCGCGCGGCGAGCGGTAGCCGCAACAGAGGGCGGTGTTGTTGGCGGATGAGCATGGCGCGGTCAGGCCGGCGAGCGGGCGAGCCCATGTGGCGCGGCCGCAGGCACGGCGCGGGGCGGATGGCGGAGACGGGGCTGCGCTGCGTGCGCGTGGACGACGCGGGGCGAAGCAGCGGGCAGCAGCATGTGCAGTCATCGATGGGGGTGGGAGGAGATAAGGCCGAAGCCGGAGCCTCACCCGCGTTGGAGGGACGAGGAGCGGCGAGGCGCGACGTGGTCCGGCGGGAAGGAGGTCGGGGACGAGCGACGAAGACGGGGAGCGATCCGGCGATGGGGTGGCGAGGCGTTAGGGATCGGCTCCGGTGCATATCCAGATCGGGACGAGGGGGATCCGGCGGAGGGGCTCCGTACGGCGACGTTGGAGGAGCTGCAGGGCGGAGGCGGCGGTCCTTGGGTGCGGTGCGCGTCGAGAGGAGGGGACCGAACAGGGGCGCCCCTCCTCTGCACGTCTGTGTGCGTGTGTTGTGTGTGTGCGGGAGGCGGCGCTGGGAGGGAGACGAGGGAGCGAGGTGGGTTAGGGTTTCGGTAAAAGGGGGGTTATAGGCGCGGTTGGGCCGTTTGGGCTGGTGGCCTGCTGGCTAGCTGGGCCATTCGGCCCAGGGGGAGGGGGGTTTCTTCCCTTTTCTCTTTTGTTTAAGTTTTTGTTTTTATTTATTTTCTGTTTATTAGTTTTCTATTTTATATTCTATATATATTTGTTTTATAAAATATATAAGTAGTACCCAAATTAGTGTTTCAAAATACCCCGATGCCACAAAAAGTTTGGTGATAAAATAAAACTGTTTAGTATTTTATTAATTGTAAAAGGCATGTAATTAATTATTTTTGCTACTGTCATAATTATTTTAGAGCCTTTAAACACTTCTTCAGAGTTTGGTTTCGCCACCACAATTACCTATGATTTATCCGACACATTTAGGACATTTTTGTTTTAGCGTTTCAAAACTTTTGTTGTTTGCTTGATTTTGAATTTGAATTTGAATCGTTTTCGAACTAACGCAAGATTAGCAACAGTAATCGAGGTGACGTGGCATCATTAACAGGGAATTACTGTAGTCTGATTATCCGGACGTCACAATATTGTACTCCCTCCGTTCCAAAATAGATGACCCAACTTTGTACTTTAGTACAAAAAGTTAGTATAAAGTTGGGTCATCTACAAAGTTGGGTTATTTATTTTGGAACGGAGGGGGTACATGTTAGATCACAAAAAACTTGAGCTGTATCTTCATAAATTGGAATATGCATATCCCCACAGACGTATCTGTAATTAGATTTTATTTCTATGCGTGACTTCTGAGTTTTTTATTCTAACTACTTTCGTGACTATGTATTGGGTTACCATGTGTTACTTTTGGTGTTGCTTATTGTGTCCCCAAAATTTTGACCTTGTTTTATTAATTAAAATTTTGCCAGGAGATTAAACTTTTCCAATTGTCTGGATTTATCCCTTGATTTCAGAACCTCCCTTTTCTTTAATATTGTGGAGTTTTTACCTCAAGTGGAAACTTTCCAAAAGTATTATTGGACTTGTATACTCTCCCTATAAAACAATTCTTTATCAGTGGATTTAATTGCATAATTGCTTTTCCTGAGCTTTATTCCTTTAAAATGACTTTTCATAAAATTGGAGCCTCTTTTGCACTGCAACCATTTGATTAATGCATTTAAAATTTTCACCAAAATTTGGGGATGTCATGTGATGTTTCCACATCACTTTTATGCAAGAACATCTTTTGGTCATTGGAGATTTTGAGCTCTACATCAACTTTTCAAATCTGGTCCAGTAGGTATTTTTGCACTACAACCTATTTAAATTTTCTTTTAAAAATTCTTCCAAGTGGTTGGAAATGTCAGTAGATGCACATGATTCAACTTTATGCTAAAACCCAGTGATGTTCTTTGAAATATTTGAGTGAATCAACCTCATCTTCATTCTGCTCCAGTTTGGTGATTTGTACTGCAACCTTATTTTATTTTGCTCTAGTGCCCATGAGCTTTTTCCTGCTTATAGCCCTACCTACAAAACCCTTAAGTCCAGGAGAGTGCACCCATTGGAGGATTTTAAGTGCATGCAATGAGACCTTTTTCTTTCTGTCCAAAACTGATGTTTTGCAAAACTTGCACTAGCAAGTTTCTGGTTTTGCCCAAATGATCTTGCCATCATCACCTACATCTAGAGAGACCCTGATCTGGAGATTTTGGCCACTCCAAGAGTTGCCTAAATGCACTTAGCATTCTGTCGAACACTTGGTGTGCACAGTCAGTTTTGACATGAGTTTTAGTTTGCACTGTGTACTTGATCCACTGACCCAGCAACCTTGTCCACTAAGCTCCTAGCTATCCCTAACCCTGTCCTGTTAATTGCCAGCCTCGCTCCAGCATGCTAGGCTGCCCTGGCATTACGTCGAGCATGTCCCGTGCGTGCTCTGGGCGCGCCCAGAGCGCACGTTTTGCATGCGCGCGCACCGAGCCGCCGCGTCGCACTGCCGCCCTCGCCGCGTCCCGCCCCTGGCCCTTGCTCGCCTGCAGAGCCACGCACTACCCTCGCCCACTCGCCAGTACCCTCCAAGCCACCCCTGGCGCCCTACAGCGCTGCCGTCAGGACTCCCTTGGCAGCACGCCAGCGTCGGCAGTGAGCTCCTGCCACGGACAGTGCCGCCCAAGCCACCCGCGCGCGCCAGCTGCCCCTTGGAGCAGCTCGAGCTTATCCTGGAGCCCGTCGGCATGCGCTCGTCGCCGCCACGTCGCCCTGCGGCTACAGAGCGACGGTCCCCGGCGTTCTTATCCACGGCCGCCGCGGGACCAGCCTCGAACGCCTATAAAAGGAGGCCCCGAGCCCCTCCGAGCGCTCAGGCGACCTTAGGCCTCTCCCCTAGCGCTCCCCTAGTCACGGATTGACCGGAAGAGGCCATCTCCCCCACCTCCGGCAGGTTCGGCCGCAGTCTCCCTCCAGTCCCGCTAGTCGCCATCAAAGCCTCCCCAGCTCATCTAGCACCACCATCCGACTCCCCGCAACCTCACGGAGTCGCCCATCCTCTTAGCTTCGATCGAGAGCCACCACAGCCCAAACCCCCAATCATGCCCGAAACCTCCTCCGCCGCGGAGCTCGCCGCCGGCGACTCCCTTCACCCCCACGGCCCCCTCGACCACCGGGAGGACCGCCCTGGAGCCACGGATCCATCCCTGCCCTCCGGAGCCCGTGTGGAGCCGCCGTTCGTCGACGGCGATCGCCGGAGTCCCGCCTCCGTTCGGGCAAGGGAAGAGGAGGGAGGAGAGACTAGTCAAACCTGACCAGTGGGCCCCCTGGACCCACTGTCAGTGACCCAACCCTCGCCGACGTGTGTTTTAAGTGGAGGCGTATTTCGCAAGATACGTCTTCGCTAAACAGAAAGCGTAAGCCCCTCCGAAACGTTTTGTTTTTCTGTTTTGTTTTAAGACAGAACTTCTAAACTTTGACTGGCTATATCTTTTAAAATAAAACTCCAAATGAGTTGATTCTTTTTCCTACCTCTCTCAAATTTCATCTAGTTTATTTTAAGATTTATTTTAAAAATATTTGGGACAACATTTTGTACTTTTTTTGAAATATTTGTTATTTAAATATATTTTTCAAAATAGGAAATGGAGAGAGAAGAAAACTTTCATACTCTTGAAGGCAAGCATTCTGACTCTGGCATAATATTTTTGTGAGGTGTTTTGATACGGTTACAACACCACCTCGACTTGGAGCATACGTTATTTTTATGTAACGGTAAAGTCACACGCACGAGTGCATATTGGAGATGCTTTGCTGTTAGTAATGGATATGCTGGTGATAGTGATCATCCTCGGGAGCTTCTCATGCATACCGGAAGGAAGCCGGGAAAGTCGCGGTCTTGGGTAGACACGAGCTTGTCCCTAGTTCCTCGTCGAGACGAGTATGTCCGGTATGGCATGGTGAGGCTTAATGAGTGGCGAGTTTATCTGTTTATGGTAATATAATTGTTATGCAAATCATACGGGGAATACTGGAACCTCCTAAGTCGGCCATAGATCGAGTCTTGCTCCAGTAACCCCCATACTTGTTTCGTACTACCACTTGTCCCTGCCGCAGGTAGGGTACGGTTCAGTAAGTTGTCAACCCCTTACCACAACACACACCGTACAGAGAGGCCATGGTGGAAGATACCGGATGCATCTGGTAGGCATGCCACCTGGTCCGGGCGCATGGGTGTTTCCGGTTGGGACCGAGAGGGGGGCACCCCTTAGAGCGCGCGATATAAATTTGATCCCATGCTACGTCGAGGTTGTAGCCTCCCCACTTAGAGTTTTTCTTGACAGGTGTCGCGGGTGATTCCAGACACCGGTAAGTTAAGCTGGTGTGTGCAGGTCAGGCGTGTTTTCAATTAAAAGGCCGTAGGCGGGATTAGTCCCGATGGACTAAATAAATCCGTTACTCGTGGGTAAAGAGTACATCCTCTGCAGAGGTTATATCTATTCGGATAGCCAGGTCCATGGGTAAGGACTACAGTCTGAGTTGGGTCTAGTGACGGTTTTCGGATGGAGAAACGGCTACACTAGAACATTGATTATGACCTAAGACATGTGAGGATTATGTTTATTATTATTATGGACTAACCAATTACATTATTTGAATTAGTAAGTATCCCTGGGACGGTTCTACCTCCTGGAGACTCACTGCGATTGTTATTTATAAGCCCTTTATGTGGCGTCGCTCAGACGCCCGACTGCGGCATGTTTGTCATTCCTTTATTATTTATAAGCCCTTTATGTGGCGTCGCTCAGACGCCCGACTGCGGCATGTTTGTCATTTATTTATTATTTATAAGCCCTTTATGTGGCGTCGCGCAGACGCCCGACTGCGGCATGTTTGTCATTTATTTAATTATTCTTTATAAGCCCTTTATGTGGTGTCGCTCAGACGCCCGACTGCGGCATGCTTGTTATTTAATTATTCTTATAAGCCTTTTTTGTGGTGTCGCTCAGACGCCCGACTGCGGCATTGTTAATTTATTTGCACTCTCTCGAGGAGCCATTTCAGACACTCGATCAGTGCATCCTATTTTCTACTCCCGTATGGCATGTTCATATTTTACCTGCATGCGTGCATCACGGATTTCGTTTATTTCGTGACAGACGTTATGATCATAGAATATTTTGGAGCATGATTATCCCTTATTATATTATACCCGTGCTCTTAATGTTTGCGAGTACATTCAAACGTACTCACTGGCTTGTCCCTGGCTATTGTCTTGGCCAGATTTCGTGCTTGGAGAGAGCATTGCGAAGACAGCCCCGGAACCTACGCAATGATGAGAGCAGCCTCGCGGAGATAGGAGTTATCCTGGTCAGTTGTTCTTGTGGGAAATGGAGTCCCATAGACGCAGATGAACCACAAATCGCTTCCGCCATCAACCACTAGAAACCAAGTGTTGTACTCATAGGCCACAATGGTCTTGTACTACATATTTTGTACTTTGCTTGGAATTCTTGTATCAAGTTGGTGCCTCATCAGCTAACAGTAATCCTAGGGCTGGTGAGCAAAAAGGCCATTTTTTGGGAAATTAATATCCCGAAAATCCGGTCCTGCCACTTACATCAAATTTCCTGTTGCAGGTCATTTTTTCAGTTGAGTGCAACAAATCTCTATTGTTAATAGGGGAGTTGGTAGTCCGTTACACATGGTTTATTTCCACCTCCACCTCCCACCACCACCCCTCCACGCTGGTTTTTTCACCCTCCCACTAAAAATCGAATCGATTAGTCCGACACTCCTTTTGTTTTTTTTGTGCTTGCTTTCATAGGTGCCAATTCAATTCAATCACGTAAATATTTTGTGATTAAGAATTTAGAATTACACCATATATGTGAGATTATCTTCCTCAAAGACAAATAGAAGGACATCAATTAGAGAGCAAATTAATTGCATGCCTATATTAGATAGAACATCAATTACGCGTCAATTTTGTGATTGCATTGATGTTATATATGGTATGATATTAATTGTAGGCTAAACATGTCGAGAGCTTATGGATCAGTCTAGGTCATTGGATAGATACTGTTCGATGACCGATATTAAATGGATATGCCTTTTGGGTCTTTTTATATCGAGAGAGGAAATTAATTCCATGCCTGTATGTGCATTCTTATGTTAGCCGTGGCGATGCACGGAAATTTAGCAAGTTCTCATAGGTTAACTCTAAAATGTTGATTTTAATGATAGTTCTTTGGATTTTCTTATAGTCCAGTAAACCAAATTCTAATAGGTTCCCTTAAAATATACTCCCTCCGTCCCAAAATTCTTGTCTTAGATTTGTCTAAATACGGATGTCTCAAGTCACGTTTTAGTATTAGATACATCCGTATCTAGACAAATTTAAGACAAAAATTTTGGGACGGAGGGAATAGCTTTTACCAATAGTTTTCTATATTTCACTCTCTTTTCTCTCTTGTGCTTTGTATTGCCAAATTTGCTCGATATATATTGAGTTCAATAAATATCCTACAACGGGTGAGGCGCGGCAGCATGCCTCGCACTACCTACTAGTTAAGCGAAGAACTCATCCTTATTTAGGGCCAGTTCTTTCGACTCGATTCTGAAGAATCACTGCCTGGAAAATCACAATTGCAAAAGAACTCATCTCTTCTCTAGGAATCGTCTAGAATCACCCACAATCGGCAGTGTATTTCATAATCGTGCAAACTTGACGATTCTGGCGATTCCCTCAAAACAAAACAAAACTTAACTTGTACTATTTAGCACTATATAATATTTCCAACTTTGGTTCTAAATTGTAATAGTAAGCAATTTATGATTTTGCAACTTGCTTTATATTGTAATATTATATGCTTTATGAGATTTGCAACTCGTTTTCGTGTTCATAATAACCAAGTGTTACCAATTCATCACACACTTCGGTCTAGGGGCGTTACAGACATTTCAGCACACAACTCATACAACAATCACAGGCTAGAATCATAGAAAAGAACTGGGCAGACGATTCTATGGGCAGTTTCCCATAATCAGATTATGGAGAATCATGAGGCTAAAAGAACTGGCCCTTAGTTGCCATGGAAGCAATTTGACGGAAACAAATAAAGAATTTTTTAGAATCCGAAACAAAAAGGTTAACTGGATGAAGAAAATCAAAATTTTGGATTCAAGACGGTTCGTTCACACTGCCATTCCATTTCGGAAGTAAGGACTCCCACGCTTGAAATCTGTGTAGCAACTCCGCTATATGTACGACAGATCTCATCCGACAGATGTATGATATGCGTTGGTTTGAGGAAGAAGTTGTTTGAAAACAAACTAATCATATAACTGATGCAAAATCCTGCATGCTAGCTGTCTCACAAACTGCACGCTTGACTGGAGCATTGCACGCTCCTGGTGAAAGCAATCATATTTTCGGCCTAGATGTAGTCCGATGGGAAGCAACCGATCCCTAGAATCGCCCTATGCCATCAGCGTTAACCACCCCAAATCTTTATTAATTAATACCAATAAGAGGAAGGTTATTATCAGCTCTATCTTCTCTAAAATACCACGTGATATGCAGTAAGCAATAAAACAAAACCAAAAGGTTGATATCAAAATATTTCCTAAATTGCATATCCAGGATATATTTCCATACTACGGATAACACTTGTGCTTCTCTATAAATCCACACTCTGAACTCGTAGACCGTGCATTGCTTCCTCTCATACAACCTATAGCTACTAGACCTGATATTAAGCCCAAAGCTAGTGTTCTGTACTTCCTCTCTTTGGCCGATCATGGCTTTCAAGATCACCGTCCTGGTATTGGTATTGGCGCTGCTCCTTACGTCTTTCGGTACGATTCTTCAAGATCTAAATTTGTTGTTTCGGTACGTCTTTCGGTATGTTATATAGTACCTCTTATCTTGTAACAACCCCCCCCCCCCCCCCCCCCCTCTTCCCGCATATAGATGTTGGTGCAAGCAGGGAATTGCATTGGGAGGCGCCCCCAGCCAGAATTCGGGCCTGCGGCAGCCAAGTCTGTGCCGAGACATGCGTCGATAATGGCTATTGTGGCGGGATTTGTGACGAATCTATCTGCAAGTGCGTCCTCTGCAAATCACTCCACGCCGGCGCTGAAAACAGAGAATCCTAATCTAAGGTGGATCAATAAACAAATAATCGATCCTCTCTTTCTCTTATTCTCCGAGACAATATTGTTCTTTGTCTCTTTTTAGCAGATTATTATTCGAGGAGATCTGATGTTTTTATTGTCGTGAGATTACATTGTCTCGGTGTATTAATCATGATCGTTGATTGTCCGAATCGGAGTTTGTGTGTATCAGATATGTACGAGTATGAAGCTAGTGGCTAACATAAAATACACACCAATAATATCAGGTAACCAGGTTTTGATCCAATGATCGGACAAAATAATCAAATCTATATTATTACCTACTCCCTCTATTCCAATGAATAAGGCGCACACGCGTCCCAAAACTAACTTTGACAAAAACTAGACTGACCAAATGTATCTTATATGTCATAAAAGTTATGCTGCTGAATTCAAATCCGAAAGAACTTTTCATTGGTATATTTTTTCAGTCACAAAAATATATATTATTGATGATTTACGGTCAAAGTGTCTGGGGCACCTTGTTCTGGATCTACCTAATTAATTAATTACCTACCTAAATTACATCAATAATATATATATTTTTCATTGGTATATTATTTCAGTCACAAAAATATATATTATTGATGTAATTACCTACCTAATTATTTAATTGCCTACCAAATTACATCAATAATATATATTTTTGTGACTGAAAAAAATATACCCCATCAATAATATACCTACCGAGTAACAAATCATACCATTAATGATATTAATTTATTGATTGTTAATTATGGTTGCAAGTAATTTGATTCATTTAAATAAGAATTTTTCACACGGAAACAATTTTAAAACCGAGCCATTAATGCAATTAATTCATTAGACATACATTTAATTAGCCCTGTAGATAATTGGAGGTAGAATATTATTCCAATTTGGTAGGCAATTAATTAATTAGGTAGGTAATTAATTCGGCCTTCTGACAATTAGGCATGTAGTTAATTTATCCCGCAATTACAATTTGAAAGCGTTCGTTGGTGAGGATGGCCAGCAGGCTCTCACCGACTGTCAGTGGGCCTTCAGCGACATCACCGACCAGTGCTTTCGAATGTGGACAATGACCACCACGTGCTTTCCATGTGGGCGACCAAGCGGTCGGTAAGATGGATGATTACAATGCTCTGTAGGACGTCCATGCGCTCACAGTTGCCAAACATTCGCAGGTGACGTCAATAGGTGCTCGAGGAAAACCAAGCACTCAGAATAAAAAGTTTTGACCACCACTTCGAAGATGACGGTGAAAATAGTTTAGAAACCGAATGCCAAAAAAATAATCAAGCCATTAATGCAATTAATTATCAGATTGTTAATTATTTATGCAATTAATTATGTCCATTTCAAAAGGATTTCTTTACCACTTTGAATACTAAGTTACTAATGAAATTAATTAATTACGCTGATAATTAATTAAGCATGTAGATAATTAGAAATAGGAATCTCTACTCCTAAAGGGGGAGTTGGTAGCTTCTCATCACTGGTTTATTTTTATCTCATTTTTTACGCCTCACCTCTCATCACTCCCTACCACAGAATTTTCTTTCTCCAATTAAAAATCCACATCCCATTAAAGGGGGAGATATGGTTTTGTGCTTACTTTGGTAGGTGCTGAGTCAGAAATAATAGATAAATAAGGATTCAGAAATCATACCATACATCTGAGATCACCTCCCTAGAAGAGAGACAAAAGATTTTTCTCGATAACCTTCCAAAAAACAGATATTCCTCAATAACAGATGGCTAATACCGCATTATGTCATTTATTATTAACATTATCTCTATTATTAATTGACAATCATAAGTTTCCTAACAAAATTAAAAAAATCTTATGGGAGTAAGCATCCGCGCGCCCCTGTGGCGGGACGCCGTGCCCGGGCCTGACGCCGATGCATGGCGTCGAGGATTGCCATGGCGGGAGCATGGCGTCGAGGATGGCCTTGGAGGTAGGCGGGTCATCAGACCGCCACGTACATGTGTTTGTGGACGCGGTCATATTATATTTCTTGTCAGTCATACAGATAGCCCGCCAGGATATTTTCTCAAATCAACTATACCATTCAAATGTCAAGAAATTTGAAGTAGGGATTTTTTCCCAATTAGCCAAATATTTAATTGATTTGATTGGCAGCTAATTAGGCATGCATAGAGTTAGATAGACAGTTAGTCGAGCTGAATCATTTTGAAATCACTCATGGACAAGGACGGTCAACAGGCTCTCAGCATTCCCGAGCACCATAGACAACGGCCACCATATGCGCTCGCGACATGGGCAACCAAGCATTCACCAAGATGTATGACGACCATGCTCTGCAGTATGTCCACACGCTGATGGTTGCTGAAACATTTGCGGGTGAGGACAACACGACACTCCAATGGCCAGGTGGTTCATTCTGTGTAGAAAGAAAGAGTATTCCAAGAATAAGAAGGAAAAAAGAATTAAAGCGGCCAAATGATCCGTTGTGTTGGAGAAGAAAAGAATGTTCTAGAAAATAAAGCGAAAAAAGAGAGTATTCTATAAAAAAAGTAGGATCAAGAACTAAAACTGGCGCGGAAGGAGGAAGAAGAAGATGAGACGTCACTGACAAACACACTGATGTTGATTGGTGCTGGTTGGCACCAACGAAGATTGACGAAGAGGTTAGGAATAAAAGATGTAGGGAAGGACGACGAAGAGAAGAACGATAAGTACTTCTAGCAATGAATGTTGTGTAGGCTAGAGGTGGAGCTTATTGGAGATGAGGAATATGTTCAAGTTGCCACTCGCTTTACAAGTAGGTCTTAATTTGTATAGTTGAATGGACTTTGAGAATTATCTCTGTAGTTATATGTTGTTTTGTGTTGATAGTATATGTTAGCTCTACCCGCTCTATTATATTGTAAATATAAAAAGTTTCATACATGTTGCAACACACGGCGAAGATGAGGTGAACATCATCTGGTTCTAAAGGTGAGGGCTCAAGTGAGAAATGTCCCGGTATGATGAAAAAACGAGTAGGAAATGGAGGGTCCGATAAGAAACAAAGGAAGGGTGCGCCGTGGAGTGGGGTTTTTGCTGTTGGGTCTGCGTGTTGGAAATAACATGGAGAATAGTCTAGACATCCATATTTCTCCCCATATATGATATGGATTTGGGGAGCCTGGACTATCCAGACGGTTGAATTCTGTGAGCCTACTGGGAACTCGTCTAATGTCGGGACACGCCCGAACGTATGAGCGAGAAATGAGCTTAGACCTTGAAGACAACCCTAACTATATATATGCATTATAGCCCATAGCAACGCATGGGCATTCTACTAGTCAGATTAGTTTCCAAAAGAATCGCATACTACTCCCTCCATCCAAATTACTTGTCGCAGTAATGGTTGTATCTAGACATATTTTTAGTTTTAGATACATCAATTTTATACATTTCTGAGGTAAATAATTCGGGATGGAGGGAGTATTGTTTACTCATGCACTAGTACTTCCATGACCATTATTTGGAGATTAGTTTCCAAGAAAATGGTATTGACTCTTTAATAAACAATTTCTTTCCTTAAACAATTCTACTAATCTCGTTAAAAATAGTCTGAACACCCATACTTGTGTACGTATATACCCAATGATTTGTTTTAGATTTTATATGATACCTACATAGTCCAAGATACTTTTAAGTGCATACTCAAGTCCCCGTAAAAAAAACAGTACATAATCAAGATATTTCTCTGTATGTACATACCTTGATGTGAAATTTATGGGTATACACCCATAAATGTCACTACCTTTTAATAAGTGGATACATGGACGATCTATGAACATCTATACAACATACCTGATAGAGATGTAACTGAGGTATGATACTCTAGGAATATAATAACAAAATTATACTGAGGAAAAAGACTATAGCCATACATACCTTAGTGTTTTCAAATTTTATAATAATTTAGATCAGTCCTATTGTATAATTGTTATTATAATAGGTATCAGGTGCTCGTATTTGCATATGTTGTCATACATACCTATCCAATGTATGATACCTAGTATATCTTATACCTAATGTATGATACCCATGGTATCCTATACCCAACGACAATAACCCATGTCTCCTCGTAATAATAAAACATGTCACCGCTTAGGTATTCTAGGTATCTAAATACTGACCGACGAGGTGCAACGTCTAATCCTATATGCAATTGTGGGTATGTAATTCATACAGTGCGTACCTACGTGGTTGTTATATAGTATTGAAGAATGAATGTACGCAAATATTTGGACAAACGACTTTTGTATGTGTTTGAATAATTTAAATTTGAAAATCTATATAAAAGATAATATAGTTCAGACTGAATACTTTTATCCTAAAGGATATATACATTTAGTGCAGAATGAATTAAGAAATCTATGCAAAAGAAATTTTGGTTTTGTTTGAATTCAAATAATTTAAAGTTAAAAAACTTGTGCAGAATGAATATACATAAATTCTTTTGGACAAATCATCGAATTATTTATTTGAATTCAAATAATTTTAAAGTTGAAAATCCACATAAAAGAAAATATAGGTCAAAATGAATGTTCGTAAATTGTCGGACAAATCAACGGAAATTATATTTGAATTTTAATAACTTTAGATTTTTCAAATCTATATAAAAGAAAATATATGTCAGATGCATCTACATATTTGTTTGGAGAATTCAACTAATTCTTTTCAATTCAAATAATTTTAAAATAGAAAATCTTGATAAAAGAAAATATAGTGCAGAATGAATGTACGTAAAGTTCTTTCAGACAAACCAGCAGAAATTTTGATTGACTTTGAACAAATTTAAATTTGAAAATCTGGATTAAAGAAAATATCGTGCAGAATGTGTACTTTTACCTTTTTTCAAGAAAATGTGTACTTTTCTCCTAAATGATATATACAGTAGTAGTCCAAATTAAATACCAAGCAACATAACATCACGTGCACTGTGCTTTGGCGTCTACCAGCCATCGACAGTGGGCCCTAGCCACACTGGCATGCCATGTAGGCAGCAAACACATCCGCATATGAGAAATGTGGCTGTATTGCTCGTCTATGCAAGTTTGATGACCAGAAACATGTATTTTGCAAGGTTATGCACCAAAGTGACCTCCCCACGTAAGTTCTAAGACTACCAGTGTGGTTGTGGTTGGCTCCCCCGAAGAAACCAACTACACCCTCGCCCTGCCGACATAGCACTTTATGAGCCATTATGCTCAACCATGCAAAAGCTCTCACAATAAGAGGGAGTGGGGTTCTCATGACTGAATTTATAATTTGGGTCAGTCCCATCCACATCGGCGGGCCCAAGCATTTGGCTCGGCGGGCTACCGTGCTGTGGCAGGTGCTATCGTTACATTGCTTCGCCCCACCGCGTGCGTGTGTGCATGCTGCATGTTTTGCACACGGAATGCATGCTAGCTGGCTCGCTCCGAGTAGATTAAAACATAGCCGCACCACATTCCACATCACATGCTACATACTGAATAATGTCATTGGCACTATGAGCCTTTCTTTTGAATTTCAAAGAAACGGACTTCTACAACTCAATAAATCGTACTTTTTTTGTATGCGCAGATATAGTGTAGTATATCCTATGAATTTGCATAAAAAACCATGTTTGTACTCGAGAGATACAAAGAAGACAAATAATAATGAAGATAAAATGTGAAAATATCCGGATCACAAGCTACAGGGAATCCCTCTTGGTCAATGTTTATCCGTCTCTTCGAATTGTGTGCCAACTCAATGAAACAAGGAGTGGCACTAACAAATTCGAAAGAAAATGAAGTTTTCTGTAAAAGAAAGTAAATAAAGAACTAAAATAAATAATGACAAAATTCGCACATAATTTGCACATAGGTTACAAATTTTTTATAATATGCAAGAATAAACATATAATAAAAAATTGCAAAAAGAAGTTTCCTCAGACGAAATTAATTAATGTATTTGATATTACCCATAAAGAAAAAGGAAAATGAAAAAATGCACACAATTTACACAGAAAGTGTACGTTGTTATAATATGTAAGAATAAACATGTAATAGTATAATTTTTGCAAAAGTGGAAGCTTTCCAAAGAATTAATAAATTAGTTGCATTGGTACTTGTTCCACGACGTCTCAACTTTCTATAAATCAAAATAATGAAGTTTCTATGAAAGAATGAATTGGTGGCATTAGTACCACTGTTTAAGAAGAAAGAAAATAAAGGAAATAATGACAAATCTGGAACACAATTTAAATAAAAATTGTGTTTTTCATAATATTAAAGAATAAGCATATAATAGTTGTTGTTGTGTTTTTGCTAAAAACAACTTTCCTAAGAAGGAATGAATTAATGGCATTGATATTACCCTTTAAGAAGGAAGAAATGAAACAAAAATAAAAAAATTAAATATAAGAAAATTAAATTATTAAGTTTTCTAATGAATACTGAATTAGTGGGATTTTTATTACCTTTAAGAAACAAAATTCAATAATCTAAACCAAGAAATGCCAAATTTTGCACACAATTTATACAGAAATTGCACTTTTTTATAATATGCCAGAACAAGCATATAATAGTGGAATTTTCACAAAAAAAAAAGAAGTTTACTGAGAATAATGAATTAGTGCCATTGGTACTAAAGGAAACAAAAATTAAACAAAATAAAAATAATGATGTTTTTCTAAGAAAGAGTGAATTAGTGGCTTTGATATTACCCTTTAATAAGAAAAAATGAAATTGAAAATAAGACATAATCTTAATAACAAAGTTTTTTAGGAACGAAAGAAAATGAATTAAAACTCAAATAAAATAAAATAATGAAGTATTTCTAAATATAATAAATTAGTGGATTTTGTATTACCCATTAAGAGTAAGAAAATGAAATATAAACTAAAATAAAATCGTAATAATGAAGTTTTGTAACAAAATATGAATTAGTGGCATTGATATTACCCTTTAGGAAGAATAAAACAAATAAAAGAAACAATAATAAAAGTTGCAGACATTTTTATAAAAAATGCGCTTGTTAATATTATGCAAGAGTATGCATATAATAGTAAAATTTCACACACAAAATGATTCCTAAGAAGTAATAAATTGGTGGCATTGCAATTACCCTTAAAGAGGAATGAAACAAAATCAAATAATGAAGTTTTCTAAGGAAGAATAAAATAGTGGCATCGGTATTACCCTTTAGAAGAAAAAAATATAAAAAATAAAACAAACAATGACAAAAATTGCACACAGTATTCACACAAAAGTGTTTTTCAAAAATATGCAAGAATAAAAATATAATAGTGGAATTTTCACAAACTCAATTCCTAAGAAGGATGAATTACTGGCACTAATTTATCCTTGAAAAAGAAATGCAATAAAATAATAACTAAAAGATTCAAAATAAGGAACCGCGTGGTGGAAATAGTATTACCATGTAAATAAGAAAGATAACGATTTAAAAAAAAACTTGCACACAACTTCGCTCTAAAATTGCACTTTTTGTAGTATGCAAACAATAATCATATACTCTCTCTGTTCCAAAATATTTGTCTTTCTGAAGATTTCAACAAGTGACTACATACAAAGCAAAATGAGTGAATCTATACTCTAAAATATGTCTACATACATCCGTATGTTGTAGTCCATTTAAAATCTCTAGAAAGACGAATATTTAGAAACAGAGGGAGTAGTAGGTAATTTCGCACATATTGTATAATAGTTACGTTTATAAATTTACACTCGTCCAACATACCAAAAATACTCACAAAAGAAAAATAAAAACCAACTAATAAAGAAAAAAACAAAAGCAAAAACACATAAAAGCGGAAAAAACATAAAACAAACAGAGAGAGGAGGGTTGGATCGCACAGTTATTAGTGATAATTACAACTTGCATCATTTTCATCTTTGCACCTTGGTTCATATGGTACCTTACAAGTTACAAACAGGAAACTGCACGCCCAACACGCCAGTAGGAAAATTTTGTTTTTTGCCACTCTAGATATTACCAATTTTCCTTATGCCACTCTAGATCTTGACATTTCACTTTTGCCACTCTTAGTTTTTGATAATTATCACAACTACCATTTCCGTGGCAAAAGCGAAATTTTCAGAGTGGCAATTGTGATACATTTCAAAAGCTAAGAGTGACAAAAATGAAATAAAATTATTTGGCTTTTGTCATGCAATAACAATTGTGATAATTGTCAAAAACTAAGAGTGGCAACAGTGAAATGTCAAAATCTAGAATTGCATAAGAAAAATTGACAAAATCTAGAGTGGCAAAAACAAAATTTTCCCTAAAATTAGCTAGTCGAGACATGCACGCACTGCACTGCACCGGGCTGAGAACCCAAAGTTATTTTGTCTTCCCAATGTACGCACACAGCGACTAGAATGTAGAAGGTTTCCCTATATAACGACTTCTGAGGTCGAGACAGGTTCCATGCAACTTCATCATATGTTTTTTAGCTAGGCAGAGGTTAAGCTAATTATATACTATGTACCAGCGGTTTATAGCTTGTGACGAAATGCAGCGATGCGATGAAAAGACAATCTTGATGCATGAGTTAGACCGTCGGCGAGCAATGTGTTTACCACACCACCATCTTGCATATATATGAAGATAGATCCAACCCAGGTAGCTGTTAATTATATAAGAGGAATAAACATCAAAACTAATCAAGAGTAGTGATGAGCTCGAAGATGGGGAAGAACAAGAACGGTCTGGTCGTGTCAGCCAGCGTCCTAGCCGTGCTGACGATCGTCTTCGGAGTCATCGGGGCGATCCTCGTGGTAGCGGTATGCACCGCAAGCTAGATCTCTTCCTCGATTGGTGATCCTTGTGTACGGGATTTTTTGACCGTGCGTGCGTACGTTCATGCAGACAACTTCGTACAGCAACCGCGCTGACTGTAACTACAGGCCGGCGGCGATGCCCTGCGGCATCATGGCGGCGGTGCTGGCGCTGATGACACAGATCGTCGCCAGTGCGGCCATGGGCTGCTGCGGCTGGTGCTTCGGGAGGTGTCCCACTCCCAAAAGCAAGGGCAAGCGCGTCCTCGCAGTCATCTTGTTCATCCTCTCATGGTACGTACCCTACTATCAAGAGATCAAATACGCAAACTTTAACGCATCTATTCTCAATCTACTCCCTCCGTTCCATAAGTCGAAAATGTTCTTATATTATGGGACGGAGAAAGTACCACAATGTAAGTTACGGAGGGAAAACTGTTTGTAAACTTTGAAAGTGCAAGATTCATAGGGAATCTACATGTGGTAAGAGGTTTGTTCGTTTATATATTACTCCCTCCGTTTCAAAATAGATGACTCAACTTTGTACAAAGTTAGTATAAAGTTGGGTCATCTATTTTGGAACGGAGGGAGTAAATTATTGTGGTTTCTCCATGCATACTTGCAGGTTCCTTGCGGTTGCAACAGTGATAATATTTTTGCTGGCCGCGACGATGGTTGGGTCTAGAGGCTATTTTCAAATTGACGTGGGCGATGCCAATTGTAACACACCAGGTGTCTTAATTTTCGTGGTGGCGACGGTCTTATTTAAAATAGTTGTCGGCCTTGACATAGTCTCGTATATCCTCTTTTAGAAGGTTGGCCGCCACCAAGCAGGTGCTAGCGGTGATCCTCCTTCGGTGCCAACCGTGGTGTGTAAAGTTGGTGCCCTGCCTTCTCATTCTGCATGTGAAAATCAAGTGTGAGGGTAGCTCATGCCGCTATGGCATGGTTGTCTTGTGTATGCCGATAATAATATCCCTCTTTTGGCCTTTCTACTCCCTCCAGTCATTTTACTTCACATGTTAGATTTATTTCAAATCAGAATTTACAAACTTTGATCAAATTTATATTAAAAAATATCAACATCTACAACACCAAATATATATACTATGCAACTACATTGTATAATGAATCTAAGAATATTGATTTGACATTGCGAATGTTGGTACTTTTTTTTATAAATTTGATCAAAGCAGAGATACTTTAAGTTCAGACAAAACTTATATGCAACCGAAGAAAGTACTTTATTATTGACTGGTTCTAATCTTTCATTAAGAACGCTGCTCAACAACGGTCGACCGATCGGAGCTGAGAACGGTAACCACGCTGATTGTCAGATGCCTCCACGCCTGGCCGTTGGATCAGGCCCCCTCGCCTATTTCGTCCTCCCACACAAGCGCCTTCGTTTCCCCGCATCGTTTGCATCGCACACACCTCACGTGCCCGGCACTGTGAACGTTGTCTGCAGCGCCGCACTTCGCAGCAGCCCTACCCCAGCCATTGTCGAGCTCACAACTTCGCTGTTGGCCGGCATTCTAGCGGATGCTGACACGGTGTCGCAGCACCGACACTCGCAACTTAGTCCTCCCTCGTTGTAGCACGGACGCTCAACGTCGCCTTCCTGGTTTGCAGCACTGTCCACAACATCTCGCGAGCCCTGTTGTAGCACGCTGCTGTGCCGTTCCAGCATTCCGCGGTGCTGGTTGTGTTGGTTTTTTAACGCTAGAACAAATCCAACAGGAGCTGTGTACATGTACGTACAGCTGGGAAGCAGGGCCGTTGACAGGCCTGTGCGAGCTGTGCGCTCGCACAGGGCCCCCTAAAGTCAGGGGCCCTCAATTTCGGCCCAAGTTCATGTACTACTCTGAAACGTGCACCTTTTAGTTTTGGGCCTACGTCTGCCTGGTCGCTGATGCTCACAGTCTGGGCCTCTTGGGGCTGGTCAGCTCCCGTTGATTGCTACTCAAGCACTAGCACAACCACGTGTCGCCGTAATGAGTGTGTACTTGCACGTCTCGGCGTAAAGCGCGTACATGAAGGTTGCCTGAGATAGCTAGATCGATCTCTCTCGGCGGATTGGAACGATGCTCTCTCTTGAACATGCACATATTGCATGTACGTATATAGGTCTGGATTTTATGTATTGCACCTGTTATGTCTCTCTTCTTGTAACTTGTATGTGTTAGGTTAATCTTGTTCATAGATTATTTGTTTTTGTTGAGTTATGCATGTAGTCGTGTCCAGCTACTAGACTGCGGGTTTGTACTCACGTGAAGATGAGTTAATGTGTGTACATGCAAGTTAGTAGTGGAATTATTAGATAGTGTTGCATGCATGAGTTTGTTAGATGGCCAAGTCATGTGGCCGTTGTGCAAAGATTGCGCCGGTGCTGTACGTGTGCATGCATGTAGCTAGATTAGTTTGCATGGGTAAGTTTGTTAGCCGCTGCCGCCGGCCGTGCAGATCACGTAGCTAGCGATCCAATGAGAGATGGGGTCATGTGCTAGTACGTGGGTTAGCGGTCATCGTGGTGGCTGATTAGTACGAGCATGTTGTACTGGCTATTTAAGTTGAGTAAGTGAATGAAGCCGTGAGGGCTGAAGAAAAGATGTAGCCACGGTGCCATCAAGGGAGTGCCTGGTGCTTGTGTGTGTGGGTGTGTGCATGTGTTTCTTTCTCGGTTTCTTCCAGCGTGTGCGTTCTTGAGAGAAACAAGAGGAAGAGAGAGTCATGTGAGGTAGAAGAAGAAGCGACGTTGCGAAGAGGCGGCACCAACAATTGGTACATTGATAGAGTTAACCTTGTTTACGCATTCATCATGTTCATTTTGTCGCATTAGTACGTTCATGCATGTATTTGAGATTAGTTAGTTAGTTGAGCTAGTCAGGGTGGAGAGAATGGGTGCATGTGTGAGCATCCGTCAGATGAGAAACATGCATGTACGCGTATGCCATTGCATGGCCGAGCTGTATAGCTGTTAGGGGCTGAGTAATCAGCGGATAAGTGTGGCGCCGGCCGAACCGTGTGCCTGGGTTAAAAGTTGTTACTCGTGGCCTTTACTACCGGCTAGTGGACAGCCTAGCGGATCAGGAGGCAGTAGTGCGTGTGTGGGTTTCATCTCTACTTAAGGACTTGTAATCAGCCGTGAGAATGTGTATAGAAACGGAAAAGGCACAAGTTGTCCGGTGCCACAAAAATTTCCTGCATACTCTTCTTTCACCTCTAGCACTTTTATGTTTTCTTGAGAGAATCCTTGAGCAGAGAGAGTTGCAAGGAAGAAGAAGAGCGGCGCTGCCGGGAGGCGGCGCGAACAGTATGTATCTTAAAAAACAAGACAACCGATGCACCCCCTGTATCTATATATCTGCCTAGTGCACGATCAATGAAATCATCGAGGCATGCAATCCCTCTTTTCCTAACTTACATGGTATTAGATAGCAAGTCGATTCTCTCCTAAGCTTCCGCGATATCATGCTGCCGCCGCCACATCCTACCGCCGCCGCCGCCCCCACTCCCTACGGCCGCTGCCACCTCCCTTGCAGCCGCGTCGCCCCCCTTCTCTCCCTCCAAAAACCCTAACCCTAAAGCCACCACGCAGCCGCCTCCACTTCCTACCGCCGTCGCGCCGCCGCTTTCCCCTCTCTCATCATGTCTTTCAACTCCTCCATCTACGGCGCCACCAACCCCTTTGCCGGCCCGAATCCCAGCGACATCCGCAACCTGAACATCCATGAACGTGTTCCCGTTTGTCTTGATCCCCACGACTCCACGTACTACGCGTGGAAAACCTACTTCTCTCTCATCTTTTGCGAGTACAACCTCGTGGATCATGTCGCTGGCTCCGTCGACTTGAGCGCCACGCAGGATAACTCTGAGTGGACCGCCATCGATGCCATGCTCATGTGGTGGTTCTTCCTCACCATCTCGAAGAACTTGTTTCACACTGTCGTGGGCGATGGTGATGATGCGCGCGCCGTGTCGGTGAAGCTCAACAGCCCCTTCACCGAGAATCCTCTTCAACGTCGTGTCTTTCTGCAGCAAGAATATTTTGGTTGTCATCAAGATGATCAATCAATTGAGGATTATTGCCGACACCTCAAGACGTTCTCCGATGAGCTCCATGACAACGGTGCCATGATCGACGACGATCTCCTCCTCAACATGCTCACGGCCGGTCTCAACAAGGACTTCGACAACACTGCTGCCAACCTCACCTTGATGTCAGAGCCCTCCTTCCCCAAGTTTGCTGCATATCTTCGTTTGGAGGAACGCCGGATGAAGCGGGTGCAGCACACCGCCCTCGTCGCCGGCACTTCTCGCGGCACCCCGCCGCCGCCTACTCCGCCGGTGCCGCGGCCTCTGGCGCTGCTGCCCCCTCCCTCCCGGCGCCTCAACAGCAGCAGCCCGGCGGTGGCTGGCGCAACAACCGCCACGGGGGCAGGGGTCCTAAGCAGCAGCAGGCATACACGGGCAGGGGGCGCGACAGCCGCAGCCCACCCCGCCCTGGACCTACGGCACCGACCCATGGACCTGTGTCGTCCACGCGTACTCGATGCCGATGCCACGGGCCACAGCACCGGTCCTCCTCGGACCTCGACCGGCGGGCCATCAGGCCTACCTCGTCGTGCTGGCTATGCGACCCTGCCCGCCCCACCGATGGTCGGCGACTATGCTGCCGCCCCGGCGTCGCCCTATGGCTGGTTCATCCCGCCACAGGTTCCTCCGCCATGGGACCTTGCTCTTCTGGCTGCACTACACTCGGCCCCGCCACCGAATCACTATGGTGGCGGTGGAGATTGTACATGGACTCGGGCGCCACCGCTCACATGACATCCCATCCTAGTAACCTAACCTCCTAAATGTGTACTTTTCTCCTAAATGATATATACAGTAGTAGTCCAAATTAAATACCAAGCAACATAACATCACGTGCACTGTGCTTTGGCGTCTACCAGCCATCGATAGTGGTCACCAAGATGTATGACGACCATGCTCTGCAGTATGTCCACACGCTGATGGTTGCTGAAACATTTGCGGGTGAGGACAACACGACACTCCAATGGCCAGGTGGTTCATTCTGTGTAGAAAGAAAGAGTATTCCAAGAATAAGAAGGAAAAAAGAATTAAAGCGGCCAAATGATCCGTTGTGTTGGAGAAGAAAAGAATGTTCTAGAAAATAAAGCAAAAAAAGAGAGTATTCTATAAAAAAAGTAGGATCAAGAACTAAAACTAGCGCGGAAGGAGGAAGAAGAAGATGAGACGTCACTGACGAACACACTGATGTTGATTGGTGCTGGTTGGCACCAACGAAGATTGACGAAGAGGCTAGGAATAAAAGATGTAGGGAAGGACGACGAAGAGAAGAACGATAAGTACTTCTAGCAATGAATGTTGTGTAGGCTAGAGGTGGAGCTTATTGGAGATGAGGAATATGTTCAAGTTGCCACTCGCTTTACAAGTAGGTCTTAATTTGTATAGTTGAATGGACTTTGAGAATTATCTCTGTAGTTATATGTTGTTTTGTGTTGATAGTATATGTTAGCTCTACCCGCTCTATTATATTGTAAATATAAAAAGTTTCATACATGTTGCAACACACGACGAAGATGAGGTGAACATCATCTGGTTCTAAAGGTGAGGGCTCAAGTGAGAAATGTCCCGGTATGATGAAAAAACGAGTAGGAAATGGAGGGTCCGATAAGAAACAAAGGAAGGGTGCGCCGTGGAGTGGGGTTTTTGCTGTTGGGTCTGCGTGTTGGAAATAACATGGAGAATAGTCTAGACATCCATATTTCTCCCCATATATGATATGGATTTGGGGAGCCTGGACTATCCAGACGGTTGAATTCTGTGAGCCTACTGGGAACTCGTCTAATGTCGGGACACGCCCGAACGTATGAGCGAGAAATGAGCTTAGACCTTGAAGACAACCCTAACTATATATATGCATTATAGCCCATAGCAACGCATGGGCATTCTACTAGTTAGATTAGTTTCCAAAAGAATCGCATACTACTCCCTCCATCCAAATTACTTGTCGCAGTAATGGTTGTATCTAGACATATTTTTAGTTTTAGATACATCAATTTTATACATTTCTGAGGTAAATAATTCGGGATGGAGGGAGTATTGTTTACTCATGCACTAGTACTTCCATGACCATTATTTGGAGATTAGTTTCCAAGAAAATGGTATTGACTCTTTAATAAACAATTTCTTTCCTTAAACAATTCTACTAATCTCGTTAAAAATAGTCTGAACACCCATACTTGTGTACGTATATACCCAATGATTTGTTTTAGATTTATAAGATACCTACATAGTCCAAGATACTTTTAAGTGCATACTCAAGTCCCCGTAAAAAAAACAGTACATAATCAAGATATTTCTCTGTATGTACATACCTTGATGTGAAATTTATTGGTATACACCCATAAATGTCACTACCTTTTAATAAGTGGATACATGGACGATCTATGAACATCTATACAACATACCTGATAGAGATGTAACTGAGGTATGATACTCTAGGAATATAATAACAAAATTATACTGAGGAAAAAGACTATAGCCATACATACCTTAGTGTTTTCAAATTTTATAATAATTTAGATCAATCCTATTGTATAATTGTTATTATAATAGGTATCAGGTGCTCGTATTTGCATATGTTGTCATACATACCTATCCAATGTATGATACCTAGTATATCTTATACCTAATGTATGATACCCATGGTATCCTATACCCAACGACGATAACCCATGTCTCCTCGTAATAATAAAACATGTCACCGCTTAGGTATTCTAGGTATCTAAATACTGACCGACGAAGTGCAACGTCTAATCCTATATGCAATTGTGGGTATGTAATTCATACAGTGCGTACCTACGTGGTTGTTATATAGTATTGAAGAATGAATGTACGCAAATATTTGGACAAACGACTTTTGTATGTGTTTGAATAATTTAAATTTGAAAATCTAGATAAAAGATAATATAGTTCAGACTGAATACTTTTATCCTAAAGGATATATACATTTAGTGCAGAATGAATTAAGAAATCTATGCAAAAGAAATTTTGGTTTTGTTTGAATTCATATAATTTAAAGTTAAAAAACTTGTGCAGAATGAATATACGTAAATTCTTTTGGACAAATCATCGAATTATTTATTTGAATTCAAATATTTTAAAGTTGAAAATCCACATAAAAGAAAATATAGGTCAAAATGAATGTTCGTAAATTGTCGGACAAATCAACGGAAATTATATTTGAATTTTAATAACTTTAGATTTTTCAAATCTATATAAAAGAAAATATATGTCAGATGCATCTACATATTTGTTTGGAGAATTCAACTAATTCTTTTCAATTCAAATAATTTTAAAATAGAAAATCTTGATAAAAGAAAATATAGTGCAGAATGAATGTACGTAAAGTTCTTTCAGACAAACCAGCAGAAATTTTGATTGACTTTGAACAAATTTAAATTTGAAAATCTGGATTAAAGAAAATATCGTGCAGAATGTGTACTTTTACCTTTTTTCAAGAAAATGTGTACTTTTCTCCTAAATGATATATACAGTAGTAGTCCAAATTAAATACCAAGCAACATAACATCACGTGCACTGTGCTTTGGCGTCTACCAGCCATCGACAGTGGGCCCTAGCCACACTGGCATGCCATGTAGGCAGCAAACACATCCGCATATGAGAAATGTGGCTGTATTGCTCGTCTATGCAAGTTTGATGACCAGAAACATGTATTTTGCAAGGTTATGCACCAAAGTGACCTCCCCACGTAAGTTCTAAGACTACCAGTGTGGCTGTGGTTGGCTCCCCCGAAGAAACCAACTACACCCTCGCCCTGCCGACATAGCACTTTATGAGCCATTATTGCTCAACCATGCAAAAGCTCTCACAATAAGAGGGAGTGGGGTTCTCATGACTGAATTTATAATTTGGGTCAGTCCCATCCACATCGGCGGCCCAAGCATTTGGCTCGGCGGGCTACCGTGCTGTGGCAGGTGCTATCGTTACATTGCTTCGCCCCACCGCGTGCGTGTGTGCATGCTGCATGTTTTGCACATGGAATGCATGCTAGCTGGCTCGCTCCGAGTAGATTAAAACATAGCCGCACCACATTCCACATCACATGCTACATACTGAATAATGTCATTGGCACTATGAGCCTTTCTTTTGAATTTCAAAGAAACGGACTTCTACAGCTCAATAAATCGTACTTTTTTTGTATGCGCAGATATAGTGTAGTATATCCTATGAATTTGCATAAAAAATCATGTTTGTACTCGAGAGATACAAAGAAGACAAATAATAATGAAGATAAAATGTGAAAACATCCGGATCACAAGCTACAGGGAATCCCTCTTGGTCAATGTTTATCCGTCTCTTCGAATTGTGTGCCAACTCAATGAAACAACGAGTGGCACTAAAACAAATTCGAAAGAAAATGAAGTTTTCTGTAAAAGAAAGTAAATAAAGAATTAAAATAAATAATGACAAAATTCGCACATAATTTACACATAGGTTACAAATTTTTTATAATATGCAAGAATAAACATATAATTAAAAAATTGCAAAAAGAAGTTTCCTAAGACGAAATTAATTACTGTATTTGATATTACCCATAAAGAAAAAGGAAAATGAAAAAATGCACACAGTTTACACAGAAAGTGTACGTTGTTATAATATGTAAGAATAAACATGTAATAGTATAATTTTTGCAAAAGTGGAAGCTTTCCAAAGAATAAATAAATTAGTTGCATTGGTATTTGTTCCACGGCGTCTCAACTTTCTATAAATCAAAATAATGAAGTTTCTATGAAAGAATGAATTGGTGGCATTAGTACCACAATTTAAGAAGAAAGAAAATAAACGAAATAATGACAAAACTGGAACACAATTTAAATAAAAATTGTGTTTTTCATAATATTAAAGAATAAGCATATAATAGTTGTTGTTGTGTTTTTGCTAAAAACAACTTTCCTAAGAAGGAATGAATTAATGGCATTGATATTACCCTTTAAGAAGGAAGAAATGAAAAAAAAATAAAAAAAATATAAGAAAATTAAATTATTAAGTTTTCTAATGAATACTGAATTAGTGGGATTTTTATTACCTTTAAGAAACAAAATTCAATAATCTAAACCAAGAAATGCCAAATTTTGCACACAATTTATATAGAAATTGCACTTTTTTATAATATGCCAGAACAAGCATATAATAGTGGAATTTTCACAAAAAAAGAAGTTTACTGAGAAGGAATGAATTAGTGCCATTGGTACTAAAGGAAACAAAAATTAAACAAAATAAAAATAATGATGTTTTTCTAAGAAAGAGTGAATTAGTGGCTTTGATATTACCCTTTAATAAGAAAAAATGAAATTGAAAATAAGACATAATCTTAATAACGAAGTTTTTTAGGAACGAAAGAAAATGAATTAAAACTCAAATAAAATAAAATAATGTCGTGTTATTTTACTACGGACTCTTGAATAGATCGATCACAAAGGATAGCTTTGAGGTGGTTTCGTACCCTACAATAATCTCTTCATTTGTTCTCCGCTATTAGTGACTTTGAATTGACTCTTTGTTGCATGTTGAGGGATAGTTATATGATCCAATTATGTTATTATTGTTGAGAGAACTTGCACTAGTGAAAGTATGAACCCTAGGCCTTGTTTCGAAACATTGCAATACCATTTGTGCTCACTTTTATGATTAGTTACCTTGCTGTTTTTATATTTTCAGATTACAAAAACCTATATCTACCATCTATATTGCACTTGTATCACCATCTCTTCGCCGAACTAGTGCACCTATACAATTTACCATTGTATTTGGTGTGTTGGGGACACAAGAGACTCTTTGTTATTTCATTGTTGGGTTGGTTGAGAGAGACCATCTTCATCCTACGCCTTCCATGGATTGATAAACCTTAGGTCATCCACTTGAGGGAAATCTGCTACTGTCCTACAAACCTCTGCACTTGGAGGCCCAACAATGTCTACAAGAAGAAGGTTGTGTAGTAGACATCAAGCTCTTTTCAGGCGCCGTTCCCGGGGAGGTTAGTGCTTGAAGGTATATCTTTAGATCTTGCAATCGAATCTTTTTGTTTCTTGTTTCATCACTAGTTTAGTCTATAAAAGAAAAATACAAAAAAAATGGAATTGAGGTTACCTCATATGCTTCATCTTTTTAATATCTTTCGTGAAAATAAGGATTCGATAATTGTGCCAAAGTGTTAGAAGAAGAATGCATTAAAATGTTTGGCACTAAATCTTTGAATGATGAGCATGATTGCAATGTTGTTAGTATGAATCCTTTGAATATCCATGATGCTAATGATATGCAAAGCCACAGCTTGGGGATGCTATGTTTTATGAAGATGATATTTTTTGTCCCCCAAGTTTTGATGAGCAAATTTATTTTGATGATAGCATGCCTCTTATTTATGATGATTATATTGATGAAAGTGGGTTTGGAAGAGTGTAAACTTTAGGAAGTAATGAACCCACTATTTTGGAGGGTGTTGAATCTTATTGTGATAATTATGAAAGTGGCCTTGGAGAGGTCATGACTTTAGTCAATGTTAATCCCACTATTATGGAAGAGTGTCAACTTTGCATACTTGTAGATCATGAAAAGAATGCTTTATGTGATGGTTATATTTTTGAATTCATTCATGATGCTACTGAAAATTATTATGAGGGGAGAATATATGCTCGTAGGAATTGCAATAATATCCATTTTCCTCTCTATGTGCTTAAAATCTTGAAGTTATGCTTGTTTTGCTTTCCTATGCAAGTTGATTCTTGTTCCCACAAGTTGTTTGCTCACAAAATCCCTATGCATAGGAAGTGGGTTAGACTTAAATGTGCTAGTCATATTCTTCATGATGCTCTCTTTATGTTACAATTCTTATCTTTTATGTGAGCATCATTGAAATCATCATGCCTAGCTAGGGGTGTTAAACGTTAGCGGTTGTTGGGAGGCAACCCAATTTTATTTCTGTTCCTTGCTTTTTGTTCCTGTTTAGTAATAAATAATTCATCTAGCCTCTGTTTACATGTGGTTTTTTGTTTTAATTAGTGTTTGTTCCAAGTAGAACCTTTGGGAAGACTTGGGTGAAGTCTTTGCGATCTTGCTGTAAAAAACAGAAACTTTTGCGCTCACGAGATTAGCTGCCATTTTTTACTGGAGAGTGCGTTTAGGTTGATTCTTTTTGCACATGATTAATAGACAAATTTCTCAGGTCCACCAATTTATTTCAGGATTTTTGGAGTGACAGAAATATTCGAATGATACAGATTACTACAGACTGTTATGTTTTTGACAGATTATGTTTTCATTGTGTTGTTTGCTTATTTTGATGAATCTATGAGTAGTATCGGAGGGTATGAACCATAGAGAAGTTGTAATATAGTATATATTACATCAATATAAATTTAGAATGAGTTCACAACAGTACCTAAGTGCTGATTTATTTTCTTATACTAATGGAGCTTACGAGTTTTCTATTGAGTTTTGTGTTGTGAAGTTTTCATGTTTTGGGTAAAGATTCGATGGGAATAAGGAGTGGCAAGAGCCTAAGCTTGGGGATTCCCAAGGCACCCCAAGGTAATATTCAAGGACAACCAAGAGCCTAAGCTTGGGGATGCCCCGGAAGGCATCCCCTCTTTCGTCTTCGTTCATTGGTAACTTTACTTGAGGCTATATTTTTATTCACCACATGATATGTGTTTTGCTTGGAGCGTGATACGTCTCCAAAGTATCTATAATTTTTTATTGTTCCATGCTATTATATTATCCATCTAGGATGTTTTATATGCATATATATGCTATTCTATATGATTTTTGGGACTAACCTATTAACCTAGAGCCCAATGCCAGTTTCTATTTTTTCCTTGTTTTTGAGTATCGCAGAAAAGGAAAACCAAACGGAGTCCAATTGACCTGAAATTCCACGGAGATTATTTTGGACCAGAAGAAGCCCACGGAGCATCGGAGATGGGCCAGAAGAGTCCCGAGGCACCCACGAGGGTGGGGGCGCGCCCTACCCCCTGGGCGCGCCCCCCTACCTCGTGGCCGCCTCGGAGACCCCCCTGACTTGTTCCCGACGCCAAAACCTCTTATATATACAGAAACCCCCAGAACATAACCTAGATCGGGAGTTCCGCCGCCGCAAGCCTCTGTAGCCACGAAAAACCAATCGAGACCCTGTTCCGGCACCCTGTGGGAGGGGGGATCCCTCACCGGTGGCCACCTTCTCATCCCGACGCTCTCCATGACGAGGAGGGAGTAGTTCACCCTCGGGGCTGAGGGTATGTACCAGTAGCTATGTGTTTGATCTCTCTCTCTCGTGTTCTTGATTCGGCACGATCTGATGTATCGCGAGCTTTGCTATTATAGTTGGATCTTATGATGTTTCTCCCCCTCTACTCTCTTGTAATGGATTGAGTTTTCCCTTTGAGTTATCTTATCGGATTGAGTCTTTAAGGATTTGAGAACACTTGATGTATGTCTTGCATGTGCTTATCTCTGGTGACAACGGGATATCACGTGATCCACTTGATGTATGTTTTGGTGATCAACTTGCGAGTTCCGTGACCTCGTGAACTTATGCATAGGGGTTGGCACACGTTTTCGTCTTGATTCTCCGGTAGAAACTTTGGGACACTCTTTGAAGTTCTTTGTGTTGGTTGAATAGATGAATATGAGATTGTGTGATGCATATCGTATAATCATACCCATGGATACTTGAGGTGACATTGGAGTATCTAGGTGACATTAGGGTTTTGGTTGATTTGTGTCTTAAGGTGCTATTCTAGTACGAACTCTATGATAGATCGAACGGAAAGAATAGCTTCGTGTTATTTTACTACGGACTCTTGAATAGATCGATCAGAAAGAATAACTTTGAGGTGGTTTCGTACCCTACCATAATCTCTTCGTTAGTTCCCCGCTATTAGTAACTTTGGAGTGACTCTTTGTTGCATGTTGAGGGGTAGTTATATGATCCAATTATGTTATTATTGTTGAGAGAACTTGCACTAGTGAAAGTATGAACCCTATGCCTTGTTTCAACGCATTGCAATAACGTTTGTGCTCACTTTTATCGCTAGTTACCTTGATGTTTTTATATTTTCAGATTAGAAAAACCTATATCTACCATCCATATTGCACTTGTATCACCATCTCTTTGCCAAATTAGTGCACCTATACAATTTACCATTGTATTGGGTGTGTTGGGGACACAAGAGACTTTTTGTTATTTGGTTGAAGGGTTGCTTGAGAGAGACCATCTTCATCCTACGCCTCCCACGGATTGATAAACCTTAGGTCATCCACTTGAGGGAAATTTGCTACTATCCTACAAACCTCTGCACTTGGAGGCCCAACAACGTGTACAAGAATAAGGTTGCGTAGTAGACATCAAGCTCATTTCGGGCGCCGTTGCCGGGGAGGTTAGTGCTTGAAGGTATATCTTTAGATCTTGCAATCGAATCTTTTAGTTTCTTGTTTTATCACTAGTTTAGTCTATAAAATAAAACTACAAAAAATGGAATTAAGGTTGCCTCATATGCTTCATCTTTTTAATGTCTTTCGTGAAAATGATGGGAAGGAAAATTGTGCTCAAGTACTAGAAGAAGAATTACATAGAATGCTTGGCATAAAATATGTGAATGATGAGCATGATTGCAATGTTGTTAGTATGAATTCTTTGAATACCCATGATGCTAATGATATGCAAAGCCACAAGCTTGGGGATGCTATGTTTGATGAAGATGATATGTTTCGTCCCCCAAGTTTTGATGAGCAAATTTATTATGATGAAAGCATGCCTCCTATTTATGATGATTATTGTGATGACACATATGCTATAAAGAATAAAGATAACCATGAAACTTGTCATCATGATTTTAATTTTCAATTGGATTATGCTTCACATGATAGTTATTTTGTTGAGTTTGCTCCCACTACTATTAATGAGAATAAATTTGCTTATGTGGAGAGTAGTAAAATTTCTACGCAAGTAGACCATGAAAAGAATGCTTTATGTGATGGTTATATGGTTGGATTCATTCATGATGCTACTGAAAATTATTATGAGGGAGGAACATATGCTTGTAGGAATTGCAATAATATCAAGTTTCCTCTCTATGTGCTTAAAGTTTTAAAGTTATGCTTGTTTTGCCTTCCTATGCTAGTTGATTATTGTTCCAATAAGTTGTTTGATCACAAAATCCCTACGCATAGGAAGTGGGTTAGACTTAAATGTGCTAGTCATATTCTTCATGATGCTCTCTTTATGTTTCAATTCTTATCTTTTATGTGAGCATCATTGAAATCATCATGCCTAGCTAGGGGCGTTAAACGTTAGCGCTTGTTGGGAGGCAACCCAATCTTATTTTTGTTCTTTGCCTTTTGCTCCTGTTTAGTAATAAATAATTCATCTAGCCTCTGTTTAGATGTGGTTTTATGTTTTAATTAGTGTTTGTGCCAAGTAGAACCTTTGGGAAGACTTGAGTGAAGTCTATGTGATCTTGCTGTAAAAAACAGAAACTTTTGCGCTCACGAGATTAGCTGCCATTGTTTACTGGAGAGTGCTTAAGGTTGATTCTTTTTGAAGATGATTAATAGACAAATTCCTCACGTCCACCAGTTTATTTCAGAATTTGTGGAGTTACAGAAGTATTCGAATGATACAGATTACTACAGACTGTTCTGTTTTTGACAGATTTTGTTTTCTATGTGTTATTTGCTTATTTTGATGAATCTATGAGTAGTATCGGAGGGTATGAACCATATATAAGTTGGAATACAGTAGATATTACACCAATATGAATTTAGAATGAGTTCACAACAGTAACTAAGTGGTGGTTTTATTTTCTTATACTAACGG
Source organism: Aegilops tauschii subsp. strangulata (assembly GCF_002575655.3). Lineage (NCBI taxonomy): Eukaryota > Viridiplantae > Streptophyta > Magnoliopsida > Poales > Poaceae > Aegilops > Aegilops tauschii. The sequence goes on from NC_053039.3 coordinate 11,201,352, forward strand.
AGCTTACGAGTTTTCTGTTGAGTTTTGTGTTGTGAAGTTTTCAAGTTTTGGGTAAAAGATTCGATGGACTATGGAATAAGGAGTGGCAAGAGCCTAAGCTTGGGGATGCCCAAGGCACCCCAAGGTAATATTCAAGGACAACCAAGAGCCTAAGCTTGGGGATGCCCCAGAAGGCATACCCTCTTTTGTCTTCGTTCATCGGTAACTTTACTTGGAGCTATATTTTTATTCACCACATGATATGTGTTTTGCGTGGAGCGTCATTTTCTTTTGTTAGCATTTTCTTTCTGTTTGAATAAAGTACCTAAGATATGAAATTCTTAAATGTTAGAGAGTCTTCACATAGTTACATAATTATTCAACTACTCATTGATCTTCACTTATATCTTTTGGAGTAGTTTGTCATTTGCTCTAGTGCTTCACTTATATCCTTGTAGAGCACGGTGGTGGTTTTATTTTGAAGAAATAGATGAACTCTCATGCTTCACTTATATTATTTTGAGAGTCTTTTAGAACAGCATGGTAATTTTCTTTGGTTATAAATTTAGTCCTAATATGATGGGCATCCAAGATGGGTATAATAAAAACTTTCATATAGAGTGCATTGAATACTATGTGAAGTTTGATACTTGAGAATTGTTTTGAGATATGAAGATGGTGATATTAGAGTCGTGCTGGTTGAGTAATTGTGAAATTGAGAAATACTTGTGTTGAGGTTTGCAAGTCCCGTAGCATGCACGTATGGTAACCGTTGTGTGGCAAATTTGAAGCATGAGGTGTTTCTTTGATTGTCATCCTTATGAGTGGCGGTCGGGGACGAGCGATGGTCTTTTCCTACCAATCTATCTCCCTAGGAGCATGCGCGTAATGCTTGGTTTTTGAGGACTTGTAGATTTTTGCAATAAGTATGTGAGTTCTTTTTGACTAATGTTGAGTCCATGGATTATACGCACTCTCACCTTTCCATCATTGCTAGCCTCTTCGGTACCGTGCATTGCCCTTGCTCACCATGAGAGTTGGTGCAAACTTCGCCGGTGCATCCAACCCCCGTGATATGATACGCTCTATCACACATAAACCTCCTTATATCTTCCTCAAAACAGCCACCATACCTACCTATTATGGCATTTCCATAGCCATTCCGAGATATATTGCCATGCAACTTTCCACCGTTTCATTTATTATGACACGCTTCATCATTGTCATATTGCCTTGCATGATCATGTAGTTGACATGGTATTTGTGGCAAAGCCACCATGCATAATTTATATACATGTCACTCTTGATTCATTGCCCATCCCGGTACACCGCCGGAGGCACTCATATAGAGTCACATTTTGTTCTAGTATCGAGTTGTAATCATTGAGTTGTAAATAAATAGAAGTGTGATGATCATCATTAATAAAGCATTGTCCCAAAAAAAGAGAAAGGCCAAAAAAAAGAGGCCCAAAAAAAAGAGAAAAGAAATAAAAGGGACAATGCTACTATCCTTTTTTCCACACTCGTGCTTCAAAGTAGCACCATGATCTTTATGATAGAGAGTCTCTTATAATGTCACTTTCATATACTAGTGGGAATTTTTCATTATAGAGCTTGGCTTGTATATTCCAACAATGGGCTTCCTCAAATGCCCTAGGTCTTCGTGAACAAGCAAGTTGGATGCACACCCACTTACTTTCTTTTGTTGAGCTTTCATACATTTATAGCTCTAGTGCATCCGTTGCATGGCAATCCCTACTCCTCGCATTGACATCAATTGATGGGCATCTCCATAGCCCGTTGATTAGCCGCGTCGATGTGAGACTTTCTCCTTTTTTGTCTTCTCCACACAACCTCCATCATCATATTCTATTCCACCCATAGTGCTATGTACATGGCTCACGCTCATGTATTGCGTGAAACTTGAAAAAGTTTGAGAATACCAAAGTACGAAACAATTGCTTGTCTTGTCATCGGGGTTGTGCATGATGAGAGCATTTTGTGTGACGAAAATGAAGCATGGCCAAACTATATGATTTTGTAGGGATGAGCTTTCTTTGGCTATGTTATTTTGAGAAGACATAATTGCTTAGTTAGTATGCTTGAAGTATTATTATTTTTATGTCAATATTAAGATTTTGTCTTGAATCTTATGGATCTGAATATTCTTGCCACAATAAAGAAGATTACATTGATAAATTATGTTAGGTAGCATTCCACATCAAAAACTCTGTTTTTATCATTTACCTACTCGAGGACGAGCAGGAATTAAGCTTGGGGATGCTTGATCCGTCTCCAACGTATCTATAATTTTTGATTGTTCCATGCTATTATATTATCCATCTAGGATGCTTTATATGCATTTATATGCTATTCTATATGATTTTTGGGACTAACCTATTAACCTAGAGCCCAGTGCCAGTTTTTTCCTTGTTTTTGAGTATCGCAGAAAAGGAAAACCAAATGGAGTCCAACTGACTTGAAATTCCACGGAGATTATTTTTGGACCAGAAGAAGCCCACGGAGCATCGGAGATGGGCCAGAAGAGTCCCGAGGCACCCACGAGGGTGGGGGCGCGCCCTACCCTCTGGGCGCGCCCCCCTACCTCGTGGCCGCCTCGGAGACCCCCCTGACTTGTTCCCGATGCCAAAACCTCTTATATATACAAAAAAACCAGAACATAACCTAGATCGGGAGTTCCACCGCCGCAAGCCTCTGTAGCCACCAAAAACCAATCCCTGCCGGAGGGGGGATCCCTCACCGGTGGCCACCTTCATCATCCCGACGCTCTCCATGACGAGGAGGGAGTAGTTCACCCTCGGGGCTGAGGGTATGTACCAGTAGCTATGTGTTTGATCTCTCTCTCTCGTGTTCTTGATTCGGCACGATCTGATGTATCGCGAGCTTTGCTATTATAGTTGGATCTTATGATGTTTCTCCCCCTCTACTCTCTTGTAATGGATTGAGTTTTCCCTTTGAGTTATCTTATCGGATTGAGTCTTTAAGGATTTGAGAACACTTGATGTATGTCTTGCATGTGCTTATCTCTGGTGACAACGGGATATCACGTGATCCACTTGATGTATGTTTTGGTGATCAACTTGCGAGTTCCGTGACCTCGTGAACTTATGCATAGGGGTTGGCACACGTTTTCGTCTTGATTCTCCGGTAGAAACTTTGGGACACTCTTTGAAGTTCTTTGTGTTGGTTGAATAGATGAATATGAGATTGTGTGATGCATATCGTATAATCATACCCATGGATACTTGAGGTGACATTGGAGTATCTAGGTGACATTAGGGTTTTGGTTGATTTGTGTCTTAAGGTGCTATTCTAGTACGAACTCTATGATAGATCGAACGGAAAGAATAGCTTCGTGTTATTTTACTACGGACTCTTGAATAGATCGATCAGAAAGAATAACTTTGAGGTGGTTTCGTACCCTACCATAATCTCTTCGTTAGTTCCCCGCTATTAGTAACTTTGGAGTGACTCTTTGTTGCATGTTGAGGGGTAGTTATATGATCCAATTATGTTATTATTGTTGAGAGAACTTGCACTAGTGAAAGTATGAACCCTATGCCTTGTTTCAACGCATTGCAATACCGTTTGTTCTCACTTTTATCGCTAGTTACCTTGCTGTTTTTATATTTTCCAGATTACAAAAACCTATATCTACCATCCATATTGCACTTGTATCACCATCTCTTCGCTGAACTAGTGCACCTATACAATTTACCACTGTATTGGGTGTGTTGGGGACACAAGAGACTCTTTGTTATTTGGTTGCAGGGTTGCTTGAGAGAGACCATCTTCATCATACGCCTCCCACGAATGGATAAACCTTAGGTCATCCACTTGAGGGAAATTTGCTACTGTCCTACAAACCTCTCCACTTGGAGGCCCAACAACGTTTACAAGAAGAAGGTTGCGTAGTAGACATCAGAGCGTCATTTTATTTTCTTTTGTTTTGCTTGCTGTTTGAATAATATTCCAAGATCTGAAATTCTTAAATGGTAGAGAGTCTTCACATAGTTACATAATTATTCAACTACTCATGTATCTTCACTTATATCTTTCGGAGTAGTTTGTCGTTTGCTCTAGTGCTTCACTTATATCTTTTTAGAGCACGGTGGTGGTTTTATTTTATAGAAATTATTGATCTATCATGCTTCACTTATATTATTTTGAGAGTCTTTAGAACAACTTGGTAATTTGCTTGGGTTATAAAATTAGTCCTACTATGATGGGCATTCAAGATGGGTATAATAAAAACTTTCATATAGAGTGCATTGAATACTATGAGAAGTTTGATACTTGATGATTGTTTTGAGATATGAAGATGGTGATATTAGAGTCATGCTAGTTGAGTAGTTGTGAATTTGAGAGATACTTGTGTTAAAGTTTGTGATTCTCGTAGCATGCACGTATGGTGAACCGTTATGTGATGAAGTCGGAGCATGATTTATTTATTGATTGTCTTCCTTATGAGTGGCGGTCGGGGACGAGCGATGGTCTTTTCCTACCAATCTATCCCCCTAGGAGCATGCGCATAGTACTTTGTTTCGATAACTAATTGATTTTTGCAATAAGTAAGTGAGTTCTTTATGACTAATGTTGAGCCTATGGATTATATGCACTCTCACCCTTCCACCATTGCTAGCCTCTCTAGTACCGCGCAACTTTCGCCGGTACCACAAACCCACCATTTACCTTCCTCAAAACAGCCACCATACCTACCTATTATGGCATTTCCATAGCCATTCCGAGATATATTGCCATGCAACTTTCCACCGTTCCGTTTATTATGACACGCTCCATCATTGTCATATTGCTTTGCATGATCATGTAGTTGACATCGTATTTGTGGCAAAGCCACCGTTCATAATTCTTTCATACATGTCACTCATGAGTCATTGCACATCCTGGTACACCGCCGGAGGCATTCATATAGAGTCATATTTTGTTCTAAGTATCGAGTTGTAATTCTTGAGTTGTAAGTAAATAAAAGTGTGATGATCATCATTATTAGAGCATTGTCCCATGTGAGGAAAGTATGATGGAGACTATGATTCCCCCACAAGTCGGGATGAGACTTCGGACGAAAAATAAAAAAAGAGAAAAAAGAGGCCATAAAAAAAGAGAAGGCCCAAAAAACAAAAAAAAATGAGAGAAAATGAGAGAAGGGACAATGCTACTATCCTTTTTCCACACTTGTGCTTCAAAGTAGCACCATGATCTTCATGATAGAGAGTCTCCTATTTTGTCACTTTCATATACTAGTGGGAATTTTTCATTATAGAACTTGGCTTGTATATTCCAATGATGGGCTTCCTCAAAATGCCCTAGGTCTTCGTGAGCAAGTGAGTTGGATGCACACCCACTTAGTTTCTTTTTGAGCTTTCATACACTTATAGCTCTAGTGCATTCGTTGCATGGCAATCCCTACTCACTCACTTTGATATCTATTGATGGGCATCTCCAAAGCCCGTTGATATGCCTAGTTGATGTGAGACTATCTTCTCCATTTTGTCTTCTCCACAACCACCATTCTATTCCACCTATAGTGTTATGTCCATGGCTCACGCTCATGTATTGCATGAAGATTGAAAAAGTTTGAGAACATCAAAAGTATTAAACAATTGCTTGGCTTGTCATCGGGGTTGTGCATGATTTAAATATTTTGTGTGATGAAGATAGAGCATAGCCAGACTATATGATTTTGTAGGGATAGCTTTCTTTGGCCATGTTATTTTGAGAAGACATGATTGCTTTATTAGTATGCTTGAAGTATTATTATTTTTATGTCAATATTAAACTTTTGTCTTGAATCTTTCGGATCTGAATATTTATGCCACAATAAAGAAAATTACATTGAAAATTATGTTACGAAGCATTCCACATCTTTTTTATCATATACCTACTCGAGGACGAGCAGGAATTAAGCTTGGGATGCTTGATACATCTCCAACGTATCTATAATTTTTGATTGTTCCATGCTATTATATTATCCATCTAGGATGTTTTTATATGCATTTATATGCTATTTTATATGATTTCTGGGACTAACCTATTAACCTAGAGCCCAGTGCTAGTTTCTGTTTTTTCCTTGTTTTTTGAGTTTTACACAAAAGGAATACCAAGCGGAGTCCAATTGACCTGCCAATTTTTGTGGATTTTTTATGGACCAAAAGAAGCCCCCGGAGTAAAAGAGTTGGGCCAGAAGAGTCTCAAGCCGTCCACAAGGGTGGGGGCGCGCCCTACCCCCTGGGCGTGGGCCCCTATCTCGTGCACGACTCGGAGACCCCCCTGGCGTGAGACCTGCGCCAAAAATTCCTATAAATACAGAAACCTCTAGAAAATAACCTAAATCGGGAGTTCCGCCATCCAAAGCCTCTGTAGCCACCAAAAACCAATCGGGGCCCTGTTCCGGCACCCTGCCGGAGGGGGATCCATCAACGGTGGCCATCTTCATCATCCCAGCGCTCTCCATGACGAGGAGGAAGTAGTTCACCCTCGGGGCTGATGGTATGTACCAGTAGCTATGTGTTTGATCTCTCTCTCTCTCGTGTTCTTGATTCGGCACGATCTTGATGTATCGCGAGCTTCACTATTATAGTTGGATCTTATGATGTTTCTCCCCCTCTACTCTCTTGTAATGGATTGAGTTTTCCCTTTGAAGTTATCTTATCGGATTGAGTCTTTAAGGATTTGATAACACTTGATGTATGTCTTGCATGTGCTTATCTGTGGTGACCATGGGATGTTCACGTGATCTACTTGATGTATGTTTTGGTGATCAACTTGCGGGTTCGGTGACCTTGTGAACTTATGCATAGGGGTTGGCACACGTTTTCGTCTTGACTCTCTGGTAGAAACTTTGGGGCACTCTTTGAAGTTCTTTGTGTTGGTTGAATAGATGAATCTGAGATTGTGTGATGCACATCGTATAATCATACCCATGGATACTTGAGGTGACATTGGAGTATGTAGGTGACATTAGGGTTTTGGTTGATTTGTGTCTTAAGGTGTTATTCTAGTACGAACTCTAGGATAGATCGAACGGAAAGAATAGCTTCATGTTATTTTACTACGGACTCTTGAATAGATCAATCAGATAGGATAACTTTGAGGTGGTTTCGTACCCTACAATAATCTCTTCGTTTGTTCTCCGCTATTAGTGACTTTGGAGTGACTCTTTGTTGCATGTTGAGGGATAGTTATATGATCCAATTATGTTATTATTGTTGAGAGAACTTGCACTACTGAAAGTATGAACCCTAGGCCTTGTATCGAAGCATTGCAATACCGTTTGTGATCACTTTTATCATTAGTTACCTTGCTGTTTTTATATTTTCATATTACAAAAACCTATATCTAGCATCTATATTGCACTTGTAACACCATCTCTTCGTCGAACTAGTGCACATATACAATTTACCATTGTATTGGGTGTGTTGGGGACACAAGAGACTTTGTTATTTGGTTGCAAGGTTGTTTGAGAGAGACCATCTTCATCCTACGCCTCCCACGGATTGATAAACCTTAGGTCATCCACTTGAGGGAAATTTCCTACTGTCCTACAAACCTCTGCACTTGGAGGCCCAACAACGTCTACAAGAAGAAGGTTGTGTAGTAGACATCAGGGATCTGCTCCCCATGAGTACGGCGGCCGAGATATCATCCTCTGGCGCCACCGTGATGGCCTCCTGTGCCTCCCCCTGGGCCGGGAGGGTCCTTCGGGACAGCACTTCAGCATCCTCCGTAGCCCTGGGAGAGGAAGCCACCGGAAGGGACCCACTGTCCATCACCTTCGGATCCAGCAAATTTCCTGAAGATGAGGATCGCTCGAGGTCGGAACGAGCCAGACTGCAAGTGCATGATTTAACATGTTAAAATTATGAAGTAAAGAGGCTGGGTATTTGTATGCATCTTCGAGTACTTACGATTCAGCCAGGGGCTTATCCCTGGGGCACCACTCGGAGCTGCTATCAATCTCCCACGCGGAGCTGTCCGCGGCGGAAGCCTTCCCCTTCTTGGATGCCTCTGCCTCCAGATGCATGGAGGCCGCCCATTTCTTCCTTCCCCCCTCAGGGGGTGAATGGCTTTCCTCCTCTTCCTCGTCGTCGGTGGCAGGAGGGGAGTGGGTTTCGGCGTCTTCGGACATCACGTCCGAAGTGTCCTTATGGCGGAGACCACCCCTGGTCCCCTTGGCCTTCTTCTGCGGTGCTTGATAGGGCGCCGGAACCAACATATTCGTCAGAAGCGGGATAGCTGGTTCTTTGGGCAGCGCAGCCGGACACTGAATCCGCTCCGCCTTCTTTGTCCAGCCCTGAAACAAGTAGGGAATCTTAGACATCTTCCTTGAGTATGCAAGTAAAGGATACACCTTGAAATACAGAAAACTTACCGCACTAGCGGGATGGGCCAGGTCGTGCCCATGGTCCTCGGTCGTCGTCGGCCACGTCTCGTTGGCCTTGAAGAGCACCTTCTAGATGTCTTCATGCGTAGTGCCGAAGAACTGTTGCAAGGTCTGGTGCTTGGCCGGATCGAACTCCCACAAGTGGCAAGTCCAGCTTTGGCACGGCAGGATCCGGCGAGCGAGCATCACCTGGATCACATTGACAAGCTTGACGTTCTTTTCCACCATGCGCTTGATGCACGTCTGAAGCGCTATCAGCTCATCCGACAAACACCAGTTCAGGCCCTTCTCTAGCTAGGAGGTGAGTCGCATCGGGGCGCCAGACTAGAATTTAGGAGCCGCGGCCCAGGTGGCGTCGCGAGGCTCTGTGACGTAGAACCACTGCTGTTGCCACCCTTTGACGGTCTCCACGAAGATACCTTTGGGCCATGTGACATTGGGCAGCTTGCTCACCATGGCGCCTCCGCACTCTGCATGTTGGCCGTCCACCACCTTCGGCTTCACGGTGAAGATCTTCAACCATAGTCTGAAATGGGGTGGGATACGGAGGAAGGCCTCGCACACGATAATAAATGCCGAGATATTGAGGAAGGAGTTGGGGGCCAGATCGTGGAAATCCAGCTCGTAGTAGAACATGATTCCGCGGACAAATGGGTGGAGAGGAAATCCCAACCCACGGACAAAGTGGGGGATGAACACGACCCTCTCATGGGGCTCCAGAGTGGGGACGATCTGTCCCTTGGCCGGAAGTCGATGGGCGATTTCCTTGGCTAAGTACCCGGCCTCCCGGAGCTTGGTGATGTCCTTCTCCTTGACGGAGGATAGCATCCACTTGCCTTGCGCTCCAGACCCGGACATGGCTGGAGTGCTTTTTTGAGGTGGAAAGGGCGGAAGCTTGGGCGCTGGAGCTCGAGAGCGGATGGGCAGAGTGAAGGAAGGCGTGGGTGAAAGAGGTGAATCCTTATCCCTTTATAAAGGCAGTGAATATCAAGCGCCTCCCCACTCGCCTTAAAACTCACCTATTCCCCAAGGGTCATGCAGGCGGCGCGGTTGGATTACCCACGCCCGTATTGATGAGAATCCCGCAATAAGGGGACACGATCTTTGCTTTGACAAGACGTGCCAATAAAATCGCATCTTGAAACATGGAGCGGGAGGTTAAAAACGGTTCGAAATAATGACCGGGCTGTGACTTGATGTCACGCTACAACTTTTGGATTGGACTAATAAAATATTATACTCTCTGCGTGTGTGTGTGTGGTACTCGTTTTGCAGAGCCGGACACATTTTCTGTGTTCGAAGGCTATTTTGGGGTATTCGGAGAAGGAACCCGCCTTGCAATGCCGAAGACAATCTGCGCGCCGGACATCTCGTCATTAAAGCCTGGTTCAGGGGCTACTGAGGGAGTCCTGGATTAAGGGGTCCTCGGGTGTCCGGCCTATGTGACATGGGCCGGACTAATGGGCTATGAAGATACAAGACAGAAGACTCTTGTAACCCTCATACTCATCAATATCAATCAAGCAGGACGTAGGGTATTACCTCCATCAAGAGGGCCCGAACCTGGGTAAAACTTTGTGTCCCTTGTCTCCTGTTACCATCAACCTTAGACGCACAGTTCGGGACCCCCTACCCGAGATCCACCGGTTTTGACACCGACACGGAGTTCCGGGTAGCTATCAATTAGAAGATCACTAAAGATCAAAACTAATCAAGAGTAGTGATGAGCTCGAAGATGGGGAAGAACAAGAACGGTCTGGTGGTGTCGGCTAGCGTCCTTGCCGTGCTTACGATCTTCTTCGGAATCATCGGGGCGATCCTCGTGGTGGCAGTATGCACCGCAAGCTAGATCTCTTCCTCGATCGGTGATCCTTGTGTGCGGGATTTTTTGACCGTGCATGCGTACGTTCATGCAGACAGCCCCGCACAGCAACCGCGATGACTGTAACTACAGGACGGCGGCGATGCTGGTGCTGATGACACAGATCATCGCCAGTGCGGCCATGGGCTGCTGCGGCTGGTGCTTCGGGAGGTGTCCCACTCCCAAAAGCAAGGGCAAGCGCGTCTTTGCTGTCCTCTTGTTCATCCTCTCATGGTACGTACCCTGCTATCAAGAGATCAAATACGCAAACTTTTTCGAATATATCCAATCTACTCCCTCTGTTCCATAAGTCAAAAAAGTTCCTCTATTATGGGACGGATGAAGTACCACAATGTGAAGGAAACATCTTATATTAAGTTACGGAGGGGAAAATGTTTGTAAACTTTGAAACCGCAAGTTTCATAGGGAATCGACATCTGGTAAGAGGTTTTTTCATTTATATATTGATAATAATTGTGGTCTCTCCATGCATACTTGCAGGGTCCCCACGGTTGCAACGGTGATAATATTTTTGCTGGCCGCAACGATGATGGAAGGGTCTAGAGGCTATTTGCATATTTACACAGACGATGCCATTTGTAACACACCAGGTGTTTTAATTTTCGTGGTGGCGACGGTCTTATTTAAAATAGTTGTCGGCCTTGACATGGTCTCGTATATCCTCTTGGACAGTGATATGTTCCAAACGTTCATGCATATAGGATAGATCCGAACGATCCCATCCCGCCTCCCTGGCGCGTGATTCCTTCCTAATCCCGATCGATCCTATCCCGCCTCCCTCGATTTCTTCCTAATCAGCATGATTCCTTCCTTTTTATTTCTCCCACTCAAGGGCGACAAAAAAGAAAATTTGGCTAAAGAGGATTCGAACTCTGCCCTCTTGTATCAAGTACTAATCCAACTACCAAGTCACCTTATGTTGTTCCTTGTGCAGCAAATTGGAGTTCACCTACTTGATCATTACTTACCGCTGCGTTTCTTTCTAGATATATAAAAAAAGCAAATTGCGTGCACATGGGATTGAACCCATGACCTCTACTCCAAATGTGCAACACACTAACCAGCTCAACCAACTATAATTGTTGTCTTACTACATATAAACTAGATATTTCAACCTTCTTTACTTTTATATCAAGATTTTCTTTTCTTTTCTTAACTTAAGTTACCAACTCCGAGGGTACATAAAGTTATCAGCCCTACGGTATGATGTTTGAACAACTTTGTTATATTGGGTCAGGGTTACCATGGTGTTGACCATAAATTATCAGGTGTGCGGCACGTAAAAAACCATGTTATCTACACATAATTTATCGAGCTATATTTTCAGCAACTTTTTCTTGGATCAATGTTACCATGATGTTTGTATATAAGTTATCAGGTCCACGGTGCCTAACTTGCCATGTTATTTACACGTAAGTTATCGGCAATATGTTTTTTCAACAAATTCTTTTTCCTATGGCTAAAAAAGTTACCGCATTGTTTGTACACAAATTATCAAGTTTGAGGTGCATATATTACCATGTTATTTGCAAATAAATTTTCGGAGCTATGTTTTTAACAACTTTTTCCATGGGTTAAAATTACCGCATTTTTTACTGAAGTTATCATGTCTACGGTGCATATATTATCATGATATTTGCACGGAAGTTACCGGGGGTATGTTTTTCAACAACAACAAAATTCTCTAGGTGAAAAGTTATCACGGTGTTTGTACGCGAGTTATCAGCTCAGTTGTGTGTATATTATCATAGGAATTACAAAGAAGTTACCGGAGGCACGTTTTTCGACAACTTTTTTCCTGGGTGAAAAAGTTATCGCAATGTTTGTACTTGAGTTATCAGCTCTGCAGTGCGATACATATCATGCTATTTACACAAAAATTATCAGGGATGTTTGTACATAAGTTATCACGTACACGGTGCAAATATTACCATACTATTTGGATAGAAGTTACCGACAGTATGTTTTTCAACAACTTCCTTCTCAGGCAAAAAGCTATCACTCTGTTTGTGCATGAGTTATCAACCTTGTTGTGCCTATATTACCATGCTATTACACAATAGTTATCGGGGGTATATTTTCAACAACTCCCCCTGGGGGTCAAGCTTATCGCGGCGTTTGTATCTAACTTATCAGGTCTATGATGTGTATATTACCATACTATCAGACAAAAGTTACCAGGGGATGTTTCCAATAACTTTTTTTCCTTGTAAATCAAAAGTTACCATGGTGTTTGTGCAAATAGTTATCAACTCCATTATGCGCAAATTACCATGCCATTTACTTACAAACTATCGGGGATATTTTCAACAGGTTGTTTTCCCTTAGATCAAAGTTAACCAAAAAAAGGTTTTTGTATGTATGCCTAATTCCACAATTTATAGTCCAATACGAAATGGTGTACTAGAGAAGGCCAACAAACGATAAAGGAGCAACTTTTCTTTTGCTGCAACAGGTTTCAAAGAAGGTCAAATAGAAAATTTTCATTTATAAGACAAGAAAATGATATTAGGTGAGTTGGTTATTGGAATCATTCATAACCCAGCAAACCTGGGTTTGACCCTTGGTGGGCACAATAAAAATAATTTTTTATTCCTTTTATGCTGATCAATGATCAACACAAGAAAAAAATAGCGGAGGGAGTGTTTCGAGTGGACAAAAAGGAAGTTAGCGATTGAGCAATGATCAGCATGAAAAAAAAAGCGGGGGGAGCGTTTCGATCGGGAAAAAACTTAGGCAGTTACCGATCGGTGGGGGAGAAATATCGCGGGAGTTTCTCGATGCCGATCGTGCGGCAAAATAGTCGTTCGGATCTATTCCCAAGATCCGGACGTTCGGAAGTTACATATCCCGTATCCTCTTTTAGAAGGTTGGCTGCCACCAAGCAGGTGCCAGCGAAGATCCTCCTTCGGTGCCAACCGTGGTTTCTAAAGTTGGTGCCCCGCCTTCTCATTCTGCATGTGAAAATCAAGTGTGAGGGTAGTTCATGCCGCTATGGCATCGTTGTCTTGTGTATGCCGATAAAATATCCCTCTTTTGGCCTTTTTTAGTTTATTGACTGGTTCTGAACTTTCATTAAGAATGCTACTCAGCAACGGTCAACTGATCAGAGCTACCACGCTAGTTGTCAGATGCCTCCAAGCCTGGCCGCTGGATCACGTGTATAGAAGAATAGAGAGGAAGATGGGTGAAACTGTTGATATATTGTTTGAGCCTCGTGGGCATATATAGGAGTACATGATATTTTTGAAGTACAAAACAAGATAAAATAATTCTGATCTATCATATGTTTACTAATAATCACAATACTCGGTATCCCCGCAATCATAACGGTAGTGACACAGACGGTGAGACTGGAGAATAATCCGAAGGTAAGCTAACGGAGACCCCCCTGCAATCACAATGGTAGCGACGCAGACGGTGAGAGTGGAGAATAATCCGAAGATAAGCCGACGGACATTCCTTCACAATCACAACGTTAGCGACGCAGACGATGAGACTGCATAATAATCCGAAGGTAAGCTAACGGACATCCCCCCATAATCACAATGGCAGCGATGGAGATGGTGAGACTGGAGAATAATCCGAAGGTAAGCCGACGGACATTCCCCCATAGTTGAATGGTCGATGCATGGCAGAAGTCATTGATGGAGTGGAAACCAATGAGGTTGCTCAAGCAAGGCGGTAGCCCTTTGTACCGATGTTGAGGTAGCCGAGAGCGTAGGGTAGTGTAGCCGTGGTCGAGGTAGCCATGCGAGGGATGCCGTGTCGATGTCGAGTCGAGGTAGTCGCCGTGGACAAGGAAGAAGAGCAGCGGCGGCGGCCCGAGGAGGCGGCGGCGGCTACATTAGGAACACAGCAGCAGTGCTTGAAGTAGGCTAGGAAGAACCCGACAACGTGACGAAAACCGACGCGGACGATGTTGTCCCCGCGCCTAGGAAGGCTGCATGGCACATACCACACAGAAGTGGACCGTGTGCCACAGCGCTACGGCCTGAAGGGGCAATGCAACGGCAGCGCATGAGTCGGGGCGACGATAGGGAAGACCTCAGGGCGATGGCAGGGACCACGTGCCGTGCTTGGTACGCCCAATGGGGCGACGCAGCGGCAGCCCGAGGGTTGGTGCAGCCACAGAGACGGCCTGGAGCGAACGGACTTGGAGCGGCGGTGGACCACGGATCGCGGCACTACGCCCTGAAGGGCTGACGCGGCCGCAACGCACAGGTCGGTTCAACCGCGGGAACGGCCTCAGGACGGCGGCATAGACCGTGTGTCGCGATGGTACGGCCCGAAAGAGCCAAGTATGACCTCAAGACTGATTTGCATAGTATTATCGCCTTCAATAGAAAAAACTTCACTTCTCAAGAAGTTAATCTTATGTCCAAGTCTCATTTCACACAAGTAATAATAGAAGTTTCAGATTGATTGCTTTCTCAATATCATTAGATATGCACAATATCGTGTCATCTGCATATTACAGAATGACCACACAATTAGGGATCAAATCATAAGACCAAGTCCAAGTGTGTACGTGGCAGTTTTTTTGCCAACTCAGCCCTCGGCTAGTGGGTTGGTCTCCTTGGAGCTGAATCTGACCCTGAAAAGCGTGACCGACACGGAGGGGCTCATCACCGCACCAAATGAAGAAGGTGTTCTCATCACATTCGAATTGGTCCACCTCGCGTCGTGGTCCCAGGCGCTCCAACGCCACGATTCCAGGTCACAACCTCATGACGCACCCAGCCCCTAAACGCTACAGCGGTTCATTAGGATCTTGTCAATTTCCGCCGAGAACGACACATTAGCAAGGAGGAAGCACCCGTTCCTGGCGGTGAAGATAGTGTTGTTGTGAAAACGTAGCATGCAATTTCAAAAAAATTCCTACGCTCACGCAAGATCTATCTAGGAGATGCATAGCAACGAGAAGGGGAGAGTGTGTCCACGTACCCTCATAGACCGAAAGCGGAAGCGTTAGCTTAACGCGGTTGATGTAGTCGAATGTCTTCTCGATTCAACCGATCAAGCACCGAACGTATGGCACCTCCGAGTTCTGCACACGTTCAGCTCGATGACGCCCCCCGAACTCTTGATCCAGCAAAGTCTCGAGGGAGAGTTTTATCAGCACGACGGCGTGGTGATGGTGATAGTGAAGTGATTCGCGCAGGGCTTCACCTAAGCACTACGACAATATGACCGGAGGAGTAAACTGTGGAGGGGGGCGCCACACACGGCTTGGAATAATTGATGTGTGTTAGAGGTGCCCCCCACCCCCGTATATAAAGGAGGGAGAGGGGAGGAGGCCAGCCCTAGGTGCGCCCCAAGTGGGAGGAGTCCCACTTGGGCTCCTAGTAGGATTCGCCCCCCCCCCTTCTTTTATCGGAGGGGGAAAGTGGGAAGGAGAGAGAGGAGGAGAAGGAAAGGGCCCCCCCTTGTCCAATTCGGACTCCTCCCTTGGGGGGGGGGGGGTCACCACCCCTTGTGGGCTGGCTTGCCTCCCTCCTATGGCCCATATCTTCCCCCGGGGGTTCCGGTACCCCCCCCCCCCCCCGCCCCGTACTCCGATATGTACCTGATACATTCCTAAACACTTCCGGTGTCCGAATACTATCATCCAATATATCAATCTTTACCTCTCGGCCATTTCGAGACTCCTCGTCATGTCCATGATCTCATCCGGGACTCCGAACAACATTCGGTCACCAAATCACATAACTCATAATACAAATCGTAATTGAACGTTAAGCGTGCGGACCCTGCGGGTTCGAGAACTATGTAGACATGACTGAGACATATCTCTGGTCAATAACCAACGGCGGAACCTGGATGCTCATATTGGTTCCTACATATTCTATGTAGATCTTTATCGTTCAAACAGTAATGACAATATACGTCATTCCCTTTGTCATCGATATGTTACATGCCCGAGATTCGATCGTCGTTATCTTCATACCTAGTTCAATATCGTTCCCGGCAAGTCTCTTTACTCGTTCCGTATTGCATCATCTCGCAACTCACTCATTAGTTACATTGCTTGCAAGGCTTATCATGATGTGCATTACCGAAAGGGCCTAGAGATACCTCTCCGATACTCGGGGTGACAAATCCTAATCCTGATCTATGCCAACCCAACAAACACCTTCGGAGATACCTATAGAGCATCTTTATAATCACCCAGTTACGTTGTGACATTTGATAGCACACAAGGTATTCCTCCGGTATCCGGGAGTTGCATAATCTCATAGTCAAAGGAATATGTATAAGTCATTAAGAAAGCAATAGCAATAAAACTTAACGATCATTATGCTAAGCAAACGGATGGGTCTTGTCCATCACATCATTCCCCTAATAATGTGATCATGTTCATCAAATGACAACACATGTCTATGGTTAGGAAACTTAACCATCTTTGATTAACGACCTAGTCTAGTAGAGGCATACTAGGGACACTGTGTTTTGTCAATGTATTCACACATGTATCAAGTTTCCGGTTAATACAATTCTAGCATGAATAATAAACATTTATCATGATATAAGGAAATATAAATAACAACTTTATTATTGCCTCTAGGGCATATTTCCTTCAGTCTCCCACTTGCACTAGAGTCAATAATCTAGATTACATTGTAATGATTCTAACACCCATGGAGTCTTGGTGTTGATGATGTTTTGCTCGTGGAAGAGGTTTAGTCAATGGGTCTACCACATTCAGATCTGTATGTATTTTGAAAATCTCCATGTCTCCCTCCTTTACTTAATCACGGATGGAGTTGAAGCGTCTATTGATGTGTTTGGTTCTCTTGTGAAATCTGGATTCCTTCGCTAAGGCAATTGCTCTAGTATTGTCACAAAAGATTTTCATTGGACCTGATGCACTAGGTATTACACCTAGATTGGATATAAACTCCTTCATTCGCTGCTTCCGAAGCAGCTATGTACTCCGCTTCACGTAGATCCCGCCACGGCGCTTTGCTTGGAACTGCACCAACTGACAGCTCCATCATTCAATATAAATACATATCCGGTTTGTGACTTAGAGTCATCCGGATCAGTGTCAAAGCTAGCATCAACATAGCCATTTACGACGAGCTCTTTGTCACCTCCATAAACGAGAAATATATCCTTAGTCCTTTTCAGGTACTTCAGGATGTTCTTGACCGTTGTCCAGTGATCCACTCCTGGATTACTTTGGTACCTCCCTGCTAGACTTATAGCAAGGCACACATCAGGTCTGGTACACAGCATTGCATACATGATAGAACCTTTGGCTGAGGCATAGGGAATGACTTTCATTTTCTGTCTATCTTCTGCAGTGGTCGGGCATTGAGTCTGACTCAACTTCACACCTTGTAACATAGGCAAGAACCATTTCTTTGACTGGTCCATTTTGAACTTCTTCAAAATGTTATCAAGGTATGTGCTTCGTGAAATTCCAATTAAGCGTCTTGATCTATCTCTATAGATCTTGATGCCCAATATATAAGCAGTTTCACTGAGGTCTTTCATTCAAAAATTCTTATTCAAGTATCCTTTTATGCTATCCAGAAATTCTATATCATTTCCAATCAACAATATGTCATCCACATATAATATTAGAAATGCTACAGAGCTCCCGCTCACTTTCTTGTAAATACAGGCTTCTCCAAAAGTCTATATAAAACCATATGCTTTGATCACTTCATCAAAGCATATATTCCAACTCCGAGATGGTTGCACCAGTCCATAAATGGATCGCTGGAGCTTACACACTTTGTTAGCACCTTTAGGATCGACAAAACCTTCTGGTTGCATCATATACAACTCTTCTTTAAGAAATCCATTAAGGAATGCAGTTTTGATGTCCATTTGCCAGATTTCATAATCATAGAATGCGGCAATTGCTAACATGATTCGGATACACTTAAGCATCGCTACGGGTGGGAAGGTCTCATCATAGTCAACTCCTTGAACTTGTCGAAAACCTTTCGCAACAAATCGAGCTTTGTAGACAGTAACATTACCATCAGCGTCAGTCTTCTTCTTGAAGATCCATTTATTCTCTATGGCTTGCCGATCATCGGGCAAGTCAACCAAAGTCCATACTTTGTTCTCATACATGGATCCCATCTCAGATTTCATGGCCTCAAGCCATTTCGTGGAATCTGGGCTCATCGTCGCTTCCTCATAGTTCGTAGGTTCGTCATGGTCTAGTAACATGACTTCCAGAACAGGATTACCGTACCACTCTGGTGCGGAACGTACTCTGGTTGACCTACGAGGTTCGGTAGTAACTTGATCTGAAGTTTCATGATCATCATCATTAGCTTCCTCACTAATTGGTGTAGGCATCACGGGAGCTGTTTTCTGCGATGAGCTACTTTCCAATTAGAGAGGAGGTACAATTACTGAAAGAACATGTGGTGCCCCCATGTTTGGTTTTGGTAATTGACGACAATCTCTATGGACTAATGGTTGCCTTGAGTTATATTTGAAGGTTTTGTCCATAGGCTTTTCTGGAGTACATGTGTTGGTTCAAGGAGAGTTTGTGTTGACCAAGGTGCTATTAAGGAATTATCCAAAGATTGGTCATGTGAGAGTTGAGATTATTGCAAGCATGTCTTGAAGAAGAAGATTGTGTGATCATTCATGTTTACCTTCAAGACATCATCCAAATGAAGAGAGTTGGAAAGATTCTAGGTTGATCAAGACTAAGTCAAGAGTGAATCAAGTTGATCAACTCACAAAGCGTAGAAGATGTACCGAGAGGGATCAAGTGATCCCATGGTATGGTAAGCATTGTCCATTGTGCTTTGTGTACTAACCCATGGTCTATGTGAGAGTTCTATGTGGGGTTAGGTATGTGTTCATGGGCTTGCGTCAAGAGGAAGATATCACTCAACCCATGGAGAGGATGACATCAAGTGGTGATCGTCATCAAGATTGCCGTGTGCAAGTTCAAGTGGAGCATCACGAAGAGATCAAGCGCTTGAAGCTTGCCGTCCATTGTGGTGACAATGGACTTGTGAAGATGTGCCGAAGAGTGGCTCACCCATAGTGGACTATGGGGGAGTAATCATCTAGTCTTCATCGAGCCAACGCAATCAAGAAAGGTGGTCCAACTTGAGGGTGTCAAGATCGTCATCATCTAGCTCAAGTGGACCATGTGCAAGGCAAAGGTTTACCCTTGATAGGTTTTCTATTTTACCGGTCTCATGGTGGTAGTTGGGAGACCGGGTTATAGGATCGATAGCCGTACTATCAAGGGGGGCTCTCAAGTGAGTAGCTTGATCGTATCGTTCGTTGAGAGCTCAAACCATTGAATCCTTGCATCATGTTTCTTGGTTCTTGTTTGGTTCTCTTTGTGAGTCTTAGATCTTATGGTCATCTTGATGACAAGCTTGAGTTCATCGAAAACGGAGTTTGCATGCGTCTTCTATGATGTTTTCGATGTTGGAGGTTTTACGGGTCTTATCCAAGGAAGGGTTCTCACCATTTTCTTTTGGGCCTTTTCTCATTTGCTTCTTATTGGTATTTCTATCAAGATTGTGTTAGCCCTTGTCGCTAGCTTTCCAACAAACTTGGTTTCGTCGAATTCGGAGTCCGTTTGCAGAAGTTGTGACAGTTTTGGTGTCCTTTAAAGGGGCTGCTGTGGATGTAATTTTTTAGTACCGCTCTTGGGAGCGGTACTACCGCTTGGAGCGGTACTACCGCGGCTCCTGAGCGGTAGTACCGCTCCGGACCAAAATCTCGTGTTTTGCTCAGCGGAAGTAGGCACGGAAGTATTTTTTTGTACCGCTCGCAAGCAGTAGTACCGCTACCACTTGCGGTAGTACCGCTATCCCTAGCGGTAGTACCGTGAGGTCGAGCGGTAGTACCATGGGGACGAGCGGTAGTACCGCTCAGGCGGTTCTACTGGCCTTTTGCCTCCTCGCTGTTGTTTTTCAAAGGGGTACTACCGCCCTAGCAGTAGTACCGCTCCTTGGAGCGGTAGTACCGCTCTGTGCGAGCTGTGAGCATAACGGTTGGATTTTTCCCCATCTATAAAAGGGGGTCTTCTTCCCATTGAACCTTATCCTTTGAGCTCGTGTTCTTCCCCCATTGTTGACCTTCTTCGAGCTTGCTAACTCTCAATCCCTCCATGGATTCTTGCTAGTTTTTGAGCAAAAAGAGAGAGGAGATCTAGATCCACATTTCCACCAATCACTTTCTCCTCTATGTGAGGGGAACCCCTTGGATCTAGATCTTGGTGTTCTCCTTCTTGTTCTTCCTCTCATTTTCCTCCCTAGCATTAGCTGCTTCGGTGGGATTTGAGAGAGAAGGACTTGGGCACTCCGTGTGCCCCTGCCATTGCATTTGGTGCATCGGTTTGAGTTCTCCACGGTGATACGTGGAAATTACAAGTTGAGAAGCTTATTACTCTTGGGTGCTTGGTACCCTTGAGCTTGTTCCTCTTGGGTGCTTGGGCGCCCTAGACGGTTGGTGGTGTTCGGAGCTCAATCATTGTGGTGTAAAGCTCCGGGCAAGCGTCGGGGTCTCCAATTAGGTTGTGGAGATCGCCCCAAGCAATTTGACGGGTTCCGGTGACCTCCCCCAAGGGTTGCCAAAGTGTACGGGTTCGGTGACCGCCCCCAAGGGTTGCCATTTATACGGGTTCGGTGACCGCCCTCAAGGGTCCCTTAGTGGAATCACGGCATCTTGCATTGCGCAAGGGCATGAGGAGATTACGGTGGCCCTAGTGGCTTCTTGGGGAGCATTGTGCCTCCACACCGCTCCAAACGGAGATTAGCATCCGCAAGGGTGTGAACTTCGGGATACATCGTCGTCTCCGCGTGCCTCGGTTATCTCTTACCTGAGCCCTTTACTTATGCACTTTACTTTGTGATAGCCATATTGTTTCTTGTCATATATCTTGCTATCACCTAAGTAGTTTTTCTTGCTTAGCATAAGTTGTTGGTGCACATAGGTGAGCCTAGTTGTTGTAGGTTTTTTGCTTGACAAATTAAC
Organism: Aegilops tauschii subsp. strangulata; assembly: GCF_002575655.3. Taxonomy (NCBI): domain Eukaryota; kingdom Viridiplantae; phylum Streptophyta; class Magnoliopsida; order Poales; family Poaceae; genus Aegilops; species Aegilops tauschii. The sequence goes on from NC_053039.3 coordinate 11,222,615, forward strand.
CGCTAGGTTTATTCCGCATTTGTTCAAGCCTCAACCGTAATTATTTTAAAGCGCCTATTCACCCCCCCCCTCTCTAGGCGACATCCACGATCTTTTAATTGGTATCAGAGCCTCGTCTCTCTTTGTTAGGCTTAACCGCCTAGAGAGTAAAGATGTCGACTAGGGGATTAGGATTCTGTGACACACTTATTTTCGATGGCACAAATTTTGATGTTTGGGTAATTCGCATGCTTAATCTCTTTAGGGTCATGGACCGAAATTTAGAGCGAATTGTAGATATGGGTTTTTCTCCTCCAAAAGATCCCCAAAGATTATATTTAGAGGATGAGAAAAACTCTTATCTCAATGCTCAAGCTTCTAATATGCTTTTCGATGCTTTGAGCAATGTAGTTATATTTCAACTCATGCCTTTTCGGGATGCTCATGAGTTGTGGACAAAGCTTCAAGATAAATATGGCGTGCCAAGTTTTGTGGGGATGATTGTTCTCCCTCCACCTCCGGTCGTGTTGTGTTCTCAACTTCTTCTACTTCACCTACATGTGGTTTGCCACAAGGTAATGACATGGTGAGTAGTGATGTTCATTGCAATGATGATAGTGGGCTTAGTTTTGATAATCCTTCATCACTTTCTTGTTGCGATGCTTCATCTTTGGAATCTAGCACTTCGAGCACTCCGAATGTTTCACATGCTTGTGTTGATAGTCCTTGCATATCATGTACAAATTGCTTGACTAAATCTCATGATGATATGCTTGCTATGTCTTGTTGGCATGATAAAAATGCATGTATTTCCTCGAGTTGTTGTGCTAACAATGTAGAGGAAACCCAACACTCCATGGAACAAGATGTGGTCTTGAATGGTGCTTTAAGGGATCCCACATCATCGTCTATTGCTTTTTGCCTTATGGCCAAGGCTTCAAAGGTATCTCCCACTTTGAATCCCAATATATCTTGTGATAATATTGATGATGGCAAGAGTGATGATGATGTCGATTATGATGATGTTGCCTCCTTAAAAGTTAAGGGGGAAATAATTTTTAAAGCTCTTCTTAAGAATAAAATTGCTCGTTCCAACTTCATGGAAATCATGTCTATTGCTATTGAGGGCAAGAAATATATTGATGAGTTCGAATCTCGTCTTGAGGAGCATGAGGTCACCATTGATAAAATGGAAGGTCATGAGCGTGATTACGCTAATGAGATTGCGGACCTCTCTCAAGCTCTTGAACTTGAACAAACCACCAAGGAATCTCTTGAGGAGACTTTTGTTATAGAGTTATCTAGAGTGAAGGAATCTCATGATAGAGCTCTTGAGGTGGCCAATGTTTTTGAAACTAAAAATGCTAAGCTTGAAGTTGCTCATGCTAGACTCCTTGAGGATTTTGAGCACCTCAAAAATGGCTCAATGGTCATCAAGGGTGAGCTCATCAAACTCACCGAGTCTCATGCTCAACTTGAAGCTTCTTATTTAAAAGAGCTTGCCAAGTTGCCTTCTCCTCTTGTTGTTAATGATCATGCTTGTGCTACTAACTCTATTTCTTGTGAAGCATCCATTTTAAAGGAGAACGGAGCTACGGGCTCAACTTGAGTTGCTATCTAGCAAGTATGGGAAATTGGAAGAAAGCCATGAAAAGCTCTCAAGCTCTCATGATGATCTTCTAGTATCCCATAATGTGCTAAAGATAGCTCATGAGGCCATGATTGCTAAGGTGACATCTAGTGAGCCTCATGTGGACACTAGCACTACTTTTAGTCAAAATGCTATATTGCCTTGTGCTAGACCTCACGATTCATCCATGCATAACGTTAGTACATCTTGTGATGAATTGGTTTCCTTGCCTTGTTGCTCTAACGATGAAGCTTATACTTCCTCTAGTGCTTGTGTTGAGACTAACCATGTAGAGGAAATCAAAGAGCTCAAGGCCCAAGTCACTTCTTTGAAGAAAGACTTGGAAAAGAGTCATGAAGGGAAATTTACACTCAACAACATCTTGAGAGTGCAAAAATCCCCCAATGACAAAGGTGGACTTGGATTCAACTCCAACAAGAAGAAGAAGTCCAAGATGAACAAAAAGAAGGGCCAAGAACTAGTCAAGAATTCGGCCAAGATTGTTTGCTTCAAGTGCAGAGTAGAAGGGCATCATGTTAGATCTTGCCCATTGAAGAAGAAGGCCATTAGTGACAAGCAACAAGGGAAGCGGCCACAAGTTCGATCTCATGCTCAACCACAAGTTGAAGAAAGTCCTCTTCCCAAGAATCCTCAAGCTAATGCTTCTCAAGTTGAGAAATCAAGTGAGAAGAAAATGAAGAGTAGGCGTTGCTACTTATGTCGTGAGAAAGGTCACCTCGCCTCTTCATGCACTAGTGGTAACTTATTCAACCCAATTATTATTGATGATATCTATTCACTTGGGAAGGATAATGTTGGCCATGTGTTTGCCAAATTTGTTGGTGCTCAAAGTGGTGTCAAGAAAAGAACCATTTGGGTAGCCAAGCCTATTGTGACTAACCTCTTAGGACCCAACTTGGTTGGGGACCAACTAGCTCAAACTTGATCAATAGGTGTTGTTGGAGGGCATTGGAGACTTGGCTACATTATGAAGATTTAAGGGGACTTCATCATTCTTATTGTCTCAAGCCAAGTCAATTGGGTTATCAAGTTTCTATTCTAGATCCAATGTGCCTCCTTCCGGTAACTTGTACTTAAATTGTTTACATCGAAAGTTACTTGCCCCTTTGCATGTTTTGGTTTTGTTCCTTGCATGTGGTTGTATATGTTGTGCCTCCAATTTGCTTATCTTGAGTAATCAAGTATGTGTGTGTTGGTTTGCACATCATGTACGTGTGTGTAGTGCGTTGAGCCTTTGCGCATCTTGTTTGTATGTTAGTTGGCTCTTGTGAGAGATTAATGGAACATCCCATTTTGGGGGAGTGATGTGCTTTGTGTACCTCATGGTCCCATAAATGTGTTTACATGAGGAATACCACCTAGTATTGATATTGCAAGCTTATCTAGTCACTATGTGGTATGTCTTCTCATCAGAAATTCAAATTCTAAATAGTTCATTAATTATCTCTTGTTGGGTCCTCTTTTTGCCTCTTGTTAAGTTTTCTTTAATTCGTATCACATTATGGGGGAGTAATATGCTATGTATATTACTAGCCTAGAAAATGTGTACATTTGAGATATTGTCACCTAGAATTGATATTGTAAATTATCTTGTTCCTACGTGGCATGTTAGCTCTACAAGTTGCAATTTGCTTGTGTTTGGTGTGAAGATGGTGTCGGATATCCTTGCTATCTACCACCGGGAATTATTTCCAAATACTTCCTGTCTTCTGACAATTGGTACTCACTTATGTGTGGTAGAAATTATTGATCATCTTCACGTTGGCGTTTGCTTTTTATTTGCCTTATCTCTTGCCAAGTTTGTGTCAACTCCCATTGCCTTCCGTGCCACTTGAGGGTTTGTTGTTTTCTTGATCTTGTCTAGTGTTTTCCTTGATATAGTGAACATGGTGATCCTACCTTGTGCATTTTGTATTCAAATGCAAATTCTCTATAATGCACAACTCGTGGGGGAGCTATCCTATTTTCTATAAAACACTAAACTTGTGATCCATTTTAAGTGTGTGTTGGTGGACGGCAAGCCGTTTCTTTTTGGTACTTGTGCCATCATGAAACTTTGTAGAGAGCTTGGTTTGTTTGGAACCATCCTCTCTTTTGGGAGTTTGATATCATTTTGTGGGTTCCAATGGATATCTCATTCCTTGATGTATCTTTTAATGATATCTTCCAAGTGATGATTTCTCCATTTGGTATTCTTTTCACTTGGTATTTCCTTGTATTTTGGTATCGATTCTTGAAAGTCTTGAGCATGCATATTAACTTCATGTAGTTTCCGTGGCATGCTTTCTCTCTTTGACCCAATATATAGGGGAAACTCCACCAAGTCTCAAATTGGATGAGATGTGCATGAATTTAATTTCCATATCTATATGCACATATTTATGTGGAGTTTGTCCTATGTATTGTTGGTGTTTCTAACTCTTTGGTCCCAATGAGTTTGGGTACCATTTTGTTTGTGTTGTTGTTCTAGGAACAATTGGAGATGCATTGGATGCTCGGCTCACTCACAACGAAGGTGTTGTCACCATGTGCTTTTTGGAGTCAAGCTAGGATGATCAATGAACTACTTTGTACCTTCAATTGGTATCTACTACATCCTTCCAATGTTAACTCGGTAACAAGTATCTTCATATACTTCATGCACACATTTCTTGCATCAACCTTGTGTAGGTTGTATCATGGCATGTTATTCATTCTCTCTTGTGATACTTGTTTCCTTTTCTCAAAGCATCCCAACAATGATCTCTTGTTGCTAGTTGTGATGTCTTTGATGGTTGTGTGGTAGGAATTCATTTATGTACAATAAGACCATATCTAGCCATGTGCTATGCTTCCAAGCAAATATCTTATTGGTATATCTATGACTTCCTTTTGGATATCTTGTTCCTTCGTGTTGTAACTATTTCGGGTGTACATCCTTCTTTGTAGATATATATCATCATGATCTCGTCTACCTAGAACCTTATACACTTGAGAGAAATTACATCTCTAGATGATATCCTTTCTTTCATGTCCACCTTGTCTTTCTTGTTATTTCTTTGGTGGCTCCGTGAAAGCTTTTGCGTTGAGTGCATGTCTTATCTCGTTGCATCTTGATGCACTCCTGTGTGGTGAAGATTATTTTCCTCATGCTTCTCTCTACGAGGCTTTTGCCATCTTAATTGGTATCCCTCGTCTTGATGAGGCTTTCATCTTCTATCTTCACTATGGGTTGTCACAAGTGTTGGTTATTCATTTTGCATTTTTAGTGTGCTTGTGAACCCTTTTGCTTGGTGTGTGTGGGGAGGACATGTCATGCACCTTGTATCTCCACTATCCAAGACTATGTTGATGCTTAATGCTCATTCATACATTAGTCTTCTCAAGTGCTTTGCCATGACTCACACACATCATTTTGGTTGAGCCTACTCTTAAGTTGCCTCTTTTATATGTTGCTCAACCATTTGTTTCTTGCAAGTGCTAGGCTTTGTTTCCTATATGCTCACTTGCACTTGTTGTGAGTTTCTATTGATTTTCGGGGAGTGATGATCCTATTTTGTGCACTCGGTATCCTAATGCAAATATTGTAAGAAGTGCACAAATCATGGAGAGCTTCACTAGTGTCTTTAGAACACTCTGTTGCTCTCTTGCACTTGTCGTGAGGTTCTATTGATCTTGGGGGAGTGACGATCCTATTTTGTGCTCGTTGTATCCAGTTACAAAACTAAATTGTGCACAAATCATGGGGAGCTTCTCTAGTTTCTCTAGAACACTCCTTTGCTCATATCATAATTTATTTCATTCATGTGGCACGTAGGATCATTGGTCTAGTTGGCTCAATTGATATCCGTTGATTGCTTGCTTCAATTGGTATCTTTTGATTGCTTGAGTGCTTGTTTCTCTCTTTCTTATGTCTTTGTGGCATATCTTTCTTTTGTAAACTTTGGGCCTAAATATAGTTTGTTTTCCTCCGAGTATTTACCATCAAACTTGTGTATTGCATTCCACTCTCTTATTGAGAAATACACAAATTATGGAGGAACACAATTTATATTGGCCTTCTAAGCTTTTCTCCCATTTTGGCAATCGATGCCAATGGGGGAGAAGTTTCAGAGAGTTTTGTGGAGAAGTTTAGAGAATTCTCTCCTCTTGCTTTGGTTTTGTTCCTAAGAATTTGCATCTCTTACTCATGCATCATTGGTTGTTGCATTGCATGGTGATGCATAATTCCTTATATAAACTCTCTTGAAAGTGATTGTCATCAATTACCAAAATGGGGGAGATTGAAAGAACATGTGGTGCCCCCATGTTTGGTTTTGGTAATTGACGACAATCTCTATGGACTAATGGTTGCCTTGAGTTATATTTGAAGGTTTTGTCCATAGGCTTTTCTTGGAGTACATGTGTTGGTTCAAGGAGAGTTTGTGTTGACCAAGGTGCTATTAAGGAATTATCCAAAGATTGGTCATGTGAGAGTTGAGCTTATTGCAAGCATGTCTTGAAGAAGAAGATTGTGTGATCATTCATGTTTACCTTCAAGACATCATCCAAATGAAGAGAGTTGGAAAGATTCTAGGTTGATCAAGACTAAGTCAAGAGTGAATCAAGTTGATCAACTCACAAAGCGTAGAAGATGTACCGAGAGGGATCAAGTGATCCCATGGTATGGTAAGCATTGTCCATTGTGCTTTGTGTACTAACCCATGGTCTATGTGAGAGTTCTATGTGGGGTTAGGTATGTGTTCATGGGCTTGCGTCAAGAGGAAGATATCACTCAACCCATGGAGAGGATGACATCAAGTGGTGATCGTCATCAAGATTTCCGTGTGCAAGTTCAAGTGGAGCATCACGAAGAGATCAAGCGCTTGAAGCTTGCCATCCATTGTGGTGAAAATGGACTTGTGAAGATGTGCCGAAGAGTGGCTCACCCATAGTGGACTATGGGGGAGTAATCATCTAGTCTTCATCGAGCCAACGCAATCAAGAAAGGTAACTTGAGGGTGTCAAGATCGTCATCATCTAGCTCAAGTGGACCATGTGCAAGGCAAAGGTTTACCCTTGATAGGTTTTCTATTTTACCGGTCTCATGGTGGTAGTTGGGAGACCGGGTTATAGGATCGATAGCCGTACTATCAAGGGGGGCTCTCAAGTGAGTAGCTTGATCGTATCGTTCGTCGAGAGCTCAAACCATTGCATCCTTGCATCATGTTTCTTGGTTCTTGTTTGGTTCTCTTTGTGAGTTTTAGATCTTATGGTCATCTTGATGACAAGCTTGAGTTCATCGAAAACGGAGTTTGCATGCGTCTTCTATGATGTTTTCGATGTTGGAGGTTTTACCGGTCTTATCCGAGGAAGGGTTCTCACCATTTTCTTTTGGTCCTTTTCTCATTTGCTTCTTATTGGTATTTCTATCAATATTGTGTTAGCCCTTGTCGCTAGCTTTCCAACAAACTTGGTTTCGTCGAATTCGGAGTCCGTTTGCAGAAGTTGTGACAGTTTTGGTGTCCTTTAAAGGGGCTGCTGTGGATGTAATTTTTTAGTACCGCTCTTGGGAGCGGTACTACCGCTTGGAGCGTTACTACCGCGGCTCCTGAGCGGTAGTACCGCTCCAGAGCTGTACTACCGCGGCTCCTGAGCGGTAGTACCGCTCCGGACCAAAATCTCGTGTTTTGCTCAGCGGAAGTAGGCACGGAAGTATTTTTTTTGTCCCGCTCGCAAGCAGTAGTACCGCTATCCCTAGCGGTAGTACCGTGAGGTCGAGCAGTAGTACCATGGGGACGAGCGGTAGTACCGCTCCGGTGGTTCTACTGGCCTTTTGCCTCCTCGCTGTTGTTTTTCAAAGGGGTACTACCGCCCTAGCGGTAGTACCGCTCCTTGGAGCGGTAGTACCGCTCTGTGCGGGCTGTGAGCATAACGGTTGGATTTTTTCCCCACCTATAAAAGGGGGTCTTCTTCCCCATTGAACCTTATCCTTTGAGCTCGTGTTCTTCCCCCATTGTTGACCTTCTTCGAGCTTGCTAACTCTCAATCCCTCCATGGATTCTTGCTAGTTTTTGAGGGAAAAGAGAGAGGAGATCTAGATCCACATTTCCACCAATCACTTTCTCCTCTATGTGAGGGGAACCCCTTGGATCTAGATCTTGGAGTTCTTTGTGTTCTCCTTCTTGTTCTTCCTCTCATTTTCCTCCCTAGCATTAGGTGCTTCGGTGGGATTTGAGAGAGAAGGACTTGGGCACTCCGTGTGCCCTTGCCATTGCATTTGGTGCATTGGTTTGAGTTCTCCACGGTGATACGTGGAAGTTACAAGTTGAGAAGCTTATTACTCTTGGGTGCTTGGTACCCTTGAGCTGTTTCCTCTTGGGTGCTTGGGCGCCCTAGACGGTTGGTGGTGTTTGGACCTCAATCATTATGGTGTAAAGCTCCGGGCAAGCGTCGAGGTCTCCAATTAGGTTGTGGAGATCGCCCCGAGCAATTTGACGGGTTCCGGTGACCGCCCCCAAGGGTTGCCAAAGTGTACGGGTTCGGTGACCGCCCCCAAGGGTTGCCATTTGTACGGGTTCAGTGACCGCCCTCAAGGGTCCCTTAGTGGAATCACGGCATCTTGCATTGCGCGAGGGCGTGAGGAGATTACGGTGGCCCTAGTGGCTTCTTGGGGAGCATTGTGCCTCCACACCGCTCCAAACGGAGATTAGCATCCGCAAGGGTGTGAACTTCGGGATACATCATCGTCTCCGCGTGCCTCGGTTATCTCTTACCTGAGCCCTTTACTTATGCACTTTACTTTGTGATAGCCATATTGTTTCTTGTCATATATCTTGCTATCACCTAAGTAGTTTTTCTTGCTTAGCATAAGTTGTTGGTGCACATAGGTGAGCCTAGTTGTTGTAGGTTTTTTGCTTGACAAATTAACCGCTAGGTTTATTCCGCATTTGTTCAAGCCTCAACCGTAATTATTTTAAAGTGCCTATTCACCCCCCCCCCCTCTAGGCGACATCCACGATCTTTCAATTATGTCATCAAGTTCTACTTTCCTCCCACTCACTTCTTTCGAGAGAAACTCCTTCTCTAGAAAGGATCTATTCTTAGCAACAAAGATCTTGCCTTCGGATCTGTGATAGAAGGTGTACCCAACAGTTTCTTTTGGGTATCCTATGAAGATGCACTTCTCCGATTTGGGTTTGAGCTTATCAGGCTGAAGCTTTTCCACATAAGCATCGCAACCCCAAACTTTAAGAAACAACAGCTTAGGTTTCTTGCCAAACCATAGTTCATACGGTGTCGTCTCAAGGGATTTGGATGGTGCCCTATTTAATGTGAATGCAGCTGTCTCTAATGCATAACCCCAAAACGATAGTGGTAAATCAGTAAGAGATATCATAGATCGCACCATATCTAATAAAGTATGGTTACGACGTTCGGACACACCATTACGTTGTGGTGTTCCAGGTGGCGTGAGTTGTGAAATTATTCCACATTGTTTTAAATGAAGGCCAAACTCATAACTCAAATATTCGCCTCCACGATCAGAACGCAGAAACTTTATTTTCTTGTTACGATGATTTTCCACTTCACGCTGAAATTCTTTGAACTTTTCAAATGTTTCAAACTTGTGTTTCATTAAGTAGATATACCCATATCTGCTCAAATCATCTGTGAAGGTCGGAAAATAACGATACCCACTGCGAGCATCAACACTCATCGGACCGCATACATCGGTATGTATTATTTTCAATAATCAGTGGCTCGCTCCATTGTTTCGAAGAACGGAGTCTTAGTCATCTTGCCCATGAGGCATGGTTCGCAAGCATCAAATGATTCATAATCAAGTGATTCCAAAAGTCCATTCGAATGGAGTTTCTTCATGTGCTTTACACCAATATGACCTAAACGGCAGTGCCACAAATATGTTGCACTATCATTATCAACTTTGCATCTTTTCGCATCAATATTATGAATATGTGTATCACCACGATCGAGATTCAACAAAAATAGACCACTCTTCAAGCGTGCATGACCATAAAAGATATTACTCATATAAATAGAACAACCATTATTCTCTGATTTAAATGAATAATCGTCTCGCCTCAAACAAGATCCAGATATAATGTTCATGCTCAACGCAGGCACCAAATAACAATTATTCAGGTCTAAAACTAATCCCGAAGGTAGATCTAGAGGTAGCGTGCCGACGGCGATCACATCGACCTTGGAACCATTCTCGGCGCGCATCTTCACCTCGTCCTTAGCCAATCTTCATTTAATCCGTAGCCCCTGTTTCGAGTTGCAAATATGAGCAACAGAACCAGTATCAAATACCCAAGCGCTACTACGAGCATTGGTAAGGTACACATCAATAACATGTATATCAAATATACCTTTGTTCACTTTGACATCCTTCTTATCCGCCAAATACTTGGGGCAGTTCCGCTTCCAGTGACCAGTCCCTTTGTAGTAGAAGCACTCAGTTTCAGGCTTGGGTCCAGACTTGGGCTTCTTCCCGGGAGTGAAAACTTGCTTGCCATTCTTCTTGAAGTTCCCCTTCTTTCCCTTGCCCTTTTTCGTTAAACTAGTGGTCTTGTTAACCATCAACACTTGATGCTCTTTCTTGATTTCTACCTCCGCAGCTTTGAGCATAGCGAAGAGCTCGAGAATTGTCTTATCCATCCCTTGCATATTATAGTACATCACGACGCCTTTGTAGCTTGGTGGCAGTGATTGAAGAACTCTGTCAATAACACTATCATTCGGAAGATTAATTAATTCCCAGCTGAGTCAAGTGGTTATGGTACCCAGACATTCTAAGTATGTTCACTGGTAGAACTGTTCTCCTCCATCTTGCAATTATAGAAGTTATTGGAGACTTCATATCTCTCAACTCAGGCATTTGCTTGAAATATTAACTTCAACTCCTGGAACATCTCATATGGTCCATGACGTTCAAAACGTCTTTGAAGTCCCGATTCTAAGCCGTAGAGCATGGCACACTGAACTATAGAGTAGTCATCAGACCGCGTCTGCCAGACGTTCAAAGCGTCCACATTAGCGGGAGGGGGCTTTTCACCTAGTGGTGCATCAAGGACATAATTCTTCTATGCAGCAATGAGTATAATCCTCAAGTTACGGACCCAGTCCGTGTAGTTGCTACCATCATCTTTCAACTTAGCTTTCTCTAGGAACGCATTAAAATTCAAGGGAATGGTAGCACGAGCCATTGATCTACAATGTAGATATGCAAAAACTATCAGGACTAAGTTCATGATAAATTTAAGTTCAGTTAATCATATTACTTAAGAACCCCCACTTAGATAGACATCCCTCGAGTCATCTAAATGATCACATGATCCATATCAAGTAAACCATGTCCGATCATCATGTGAGATAGAGTAGTTTTCAATGGTGAACATCTCTATCTTGATCATATCTACTATGAGATTCACGTTCGACCTTTTGGTCTCCAGTATTCCGAGGCCATGTCTATACATGATAGGCTCGTCAAGTTTAACCCGAGTATTTCGCACATGCAAAACTGTCTTGCACCCGTTGTATGTGAACGTAGAGCTTATCACACCTGATCATCACGTGGTGTCTCGGCACGACAAACTGTCGCAACGGTGCATACTCAGGGAGAACACTTATACCTTGAAATTTTTTTAGTGAGGGATCATCTTATAATGCTACTGCCGTACTAAGCAAAATAAGATGCATAAAAGATAAACATCACATGCAATCAAAATATGTGACATGATATGGCCATCATCATCTTGTGCCTTTGATCTCCATCTCCAAAGCACCGTCATGATTTCCATCGTCACCGGCTTGACACCTTGATCTCCATCGTAGCGTCATTGTCATCTCGCCAACTATTTCTTCTACAACTATCGCTAACGCATAGTGATAAAGTAAAAAAATTACATGGTGATTGCATTTCATACAATAAAGCGACAACCATAAGGCTCCTGCTAGTTGCCGATAACTTTTACAAAACATGATCATCTCATACAAGATACAACAACGTGTATCTCATCATGTCTTGACCATATCACATCACAACATGCCCTACAAAAACAAGTTAGACGTCATCTACTTTGTTGTTGCAAGTTTTACGTGGCTGCTACGGGCTTCTAGTAAGAACCGTTCTTACCTACGCATCGAAACCTCAACGATGTTTCATCAAGTTTTCTATTTTAACCTTCAACAAGGACCGGCCGTAGTCAAATTTGATTCAACTAAAGTTGGAGAAACAGACACCCGCAAGCCACCTTCATGCAAAACAAGTTGCATGTCTGTCGGCGGAACCGGTCTCATGAACGTGGTCATGTAAGGTTGGTCCGGGCCGCTTCGTCCAACAATACAACCGAATCAAAATAAGACATTGGTGGTAAGCAGTATGACTATGATCGCCCACAACTCTTTGTGTTCTACTTGCGCATATCATCTACGCATAGACCTGGCTCGGATGCCACTATTGGGAAACGTAGCATGCAATTTCAAAAAAAATTCCTACGCTCGCACAAGATCTATCTAGGAAATGCATAGCAACGAGAGGGGGAGAGTGTGTCCACGTACCCTCGTAGACCGAAAGCGGAAGCGTTAGCTTAACGCAATTGATGTAGTCGAACGTCTTCTCGATTCAGCCGATCAAGCACCGAACGTACGGCACCTCTGAGTTATGCACACGTTCAGCTCGATGACGTCCCTCGAACTCTTGATCTAGCAAAGTGTCGAGGAAGAGTTTTGTCAGCACGACGGCGTGGTGATGGTGATGGTGAAGTGATCTGCGCAGGGCTTCGCCTAAGCACTACAACAATATGACCGGAGGAGTAAACTGTGGAGAGGGGCGCCGCACACAGCTTGGAACAATTGATATGTGTTAGAGGCACCCCCACCCCCGTATATAAAGGAGGGAGAGGGGAGGAGGCCGGCCCTAGGTGTGCCCCAAGTGGGAGGAGTCCCACTTGGGCTCCTAGTAGGATTCGCCCCCCCCCCCCCCTTCCTTTTATCGGAGGGGGAAAGGGGGAAGGAGAGAGAGAGGTGAAGGAAAGGGGGCCTCCGCCCCCTCCCCTTGTTCAATTTGGACTCCTCCCTTGGGGGGGCCACCCCTTGTGGGCTGGCTTGCCTCCCTCCTATGGCCCATATGGAACATATCTTCCCCCGGGGGGTTCTGGTAACCCCCCCCCCCGGTACTCCGATATGTACCCGATACATTTCTAAACACTTCCGGTGTCCGAATACTATCACCAATATATCAATATTTACCTCTCAACCATTTCGAGACTCCTCGTCATGTCTGTAATCTCATCCGGGACTCCAAACAACATTCGGTCACCAAATCACATAACTCATAATACAAATCGTCATTGAACTTTAAGCGTGCGGACCCTACGGGTTCAAGAACTATGTAGACATGACCGAGACATATCTCCCGTCAATAACCAACGGCGGAACCTGGATGCTCATATTGGTTCCTACATATTCTACGAAGATCTTTATCGGTCAAATCATAATGACAACATACGTCATTCCCTGTGTCATCAGTATGTTACTTGCCCGAGATTCAATCGTCGGTATCTTCATACCTAGTTCAATCTTGTTACCGGCAAGTCTCTTTACTCATTCTGTAATGCATCATCCCGCAACTAACTCATTAGTTACATTGCTTGCCAAGCTTATCATGATGTGCATTACCGAGAGGGCTGATACGTCTCCAACGTATCTATAATATTTGATTGTTCCATGCTGTTATATTATCATTCTTGGATGTTTTATAATCATTTTATAGTCATTTTATATCATTTTTTGGTACTAACCTATTGACATAGTGCCAAGCGCCAGTTGCTGTTTTTTGCATGTTTTTTACATCGCAGAAAATCAATACCAAACGGAGTCCAAATGCAAAGAAACTTTACGGAGATTTTTTGATGGACTAGAAGACACCTAATGGGCCAAGGCTGTGCCTAGGGGTGCTCCGAGGAGAGCACAACCCACCAGGGCGCGCCAGGAGGCCCAGGCGCGCCCTGGTGGGTTGTGCCCACCTCGGGTGTCCCCGGACCACCTCTTTGCTCTATAAATACCCCAATATTCCAAAAACCCTAGGGGAGTCGACGAAAATCAATTCCAGCTGCCGCAGAGTCTAGAACCACCAGACCCAATCTAGACACCATCACGGAGGGGTTCACCACTTCCATTGGTGCCTCTCCAATGATGTGTGAGTAGTTCTTTGTAGACCTTCGAGTCCGTAGTTATTAGCTAGATGGCTTTCTCTCTCTCTCGTTTGATTCTCAATACAATGGTCTCTTGGAGATCCATATGATGTAACTCTTTTTGCGGTGTGTTTGTTGGGATCGGATGAACTTTGAGTTTATGATCAGATCTATCTTTTTATATCTATGAAAGTTATTTGAGTTTCTTTGATCTCTTATATGCATGATTTCTTATAGCCTCATATTTCTTCTCCGATATTTGGATTTTGTTTGGCCAACTTGATCTAGTTATCTTGCAATCGGAAGAGGTGCTTTGTAGTGGGTTCGATCTTACGGTGCTTGATCCAAATGACAGAAGGGAAACCGACACGTATGTATCATTGCTACTAAGGATAAAACGATGGGGTCTATCTCTACATAGATAGATCTTGTCTACATCATGTCATCATTCTTATTGCATTACTCCGTTTCTCCATGAACTTAATACACTAGATGCATGCTGGATAGCGGTCGATGTGTGGAGTAATAGTAGTAGATGCAGGCAGGAGTCGGTCTATTAATCTTGGACGTGATGCCTATATAATGATCATTGCCTGGATATTGTCATGAGTATTTGAAGTTCTATCAATTGCCCAACAGTAATTTGTTTACCCACTGTTTGTTATTTTTCTCGAGAGAAGCCGCTAGTGAAACCTACGGTCCCGGGTCTCTTTCTCATATTATTTGCCTTCGCGATCTATTTTATTTGCCTTTTCTTTTTAGATCTACTAAACAAAAAATACAAAAATACCTTGCTGCAATTTATTTTATTTGGCGCTCGACCTATCAATCTACTACAATTTATCTCAGGTTCGTTTGCCTATCTTGAGGCGCCACTACCCGGAAGGGATTGACAACCCCTTTTACACGTCGGGTTGCGAGTAGTTGTTATTTGTGTGCAGGTGTTGTTTATGTTGTGTTGCTTGGTTATCCTACTGGTTCGATAACCTTGGTTTCATATCTGAGGGAAATACCTACGGCCGCTATGCTGCATCATTCCTTTCTCTTTGGGGAAATACCAATGTAGCTTCAAGCGACATCAAAAGGAATTTCTGGCGCCGTTGCCGGGGAGGATCTTCAACATATACCAGGTTCCTAATCACAAATCTTATCTCCTCGCAATTTACATTTTTTTGCCATTTGCCTCTCGTTTTCCTCTCCCCCACTTCACAAAAATGTGCCGATTTATTCGCCCCCATTTTTAGTTCGCCGTTTTTCTTGCCAGATCTATCTGTGTTCTTGCCCTCTAGTCTTAATGGCTAGCATGCCTACCCCTCCTTTGTCACCAGATTTTGAAGTTCTTTACTTCAAGCAAAGACAAGGAGAAAATTTGAAAGATGCTTGGTATAGGCTTATGGAATCTTATCGTATTTGCAATTTAAAGGGGGATGCTAAGATCTTGCTTCGTAATTTTTACATAGGATTGGCTTTGCATCATAGACAACTCCTAGGTTTTGCCGCTAAGGGGAATTTTATTGAGCTTGATGCCAATGCTGCCTATGAAATTTTAGAAGTAATTTTGGGTGTTCTACCTCAAAATAAGGGGTTTTCTTTCACCCCAGAGGGAGTTCAAATGTTAGACAAACTTGGTGATTTGCATAAACACATGATTGAATTACAAAATATAACGAACCTCTCAAACATCTCAATGGTAGTATCAATCGCACGAATACCTTGATTACTCTTTGCAACAAGCGATTGGATATTTTGGATCTAAAGATGGTTTCTTTTCCTGAAAATTTAGGGAAGCGCAAAGAGCCTCCCGGGTTTGAGAAAACCCTAACCAAAGTAGCTAAGACTACGGATGACAAAACTTAGATCCTTGCTTTATGCCTAGCTAAGGGCGTAAAACTATAGCGCTTGTTGGGAGGCAACCCAATGAATAAAATTTATTTTTGCTTTTTGCTTTCTGTTCTGGAGTGTTTGCACAATTATGCTACTGTTATGATTGTGTTTTTATGTTTTAGTTAGTGTTTGTGCCAAGTAAAGCCTTTTAGGGTCTTCCTGGGTGATAGTTGTTTGATCTTGCTGAAAAAACAGAAACTTTTGCGCTCATGAAAATAATTCTCATTTTTAACCAGAGAGCGATAAAATACCCATTCCTTTTGCAGTAGATCGATATACAAATTGCTCAAGTCGTCCTAATTTTTAGAGTTTTTGGAGTTACAGAAGTATTCGAAACACCCAGATTACTACAGACTGTTCTGTTTTTTACAGATTCTGTTTTCTTTGCGTTGTGTGCTTATTTTGATGGCTCTATGGTTTTCTTTGATGAGGTTTTGCCATAGAAAAGTTGGAATACAGTAGATATAATGCAAGAACAAAATATGAATTGGTTCACTACAATACTTATAGTAGTGATTTTTTTTCTTATACTAATGGATCTCACGAAGACTTTTGTTGAATTTTGTGTGACTGAAGTTTTCAAGTTTTGGGTTATCTTGCGATGGATGAAGGAATAAGGAGTAATAAGAGCCTAAGCTTGGGGATGCTCCGGCATCCCAAGCTATTATCCAAAAGAGAGCAAGCAACTAAGTTTGGGGATGCCCCCGAGTGGCATCCCCTCTTTCTTCTAACGACCATTGGTATTTTACTCGAAGCTATATTTTTATTCGTCACATACTATGTGTTCTGCTTGGAGCGTCTTGTATGATATGAGTCTTTGATTGTTTTATTTTGTGTTTTAAGTCTTGATTCCTTGCTGGACACCTATTTGAGAGAGCCAAAATTATGTCATGACTTGTTAGAATTGCTCTCTATGCTTCACTTAAATTTTTATGAGCTATGGAATTGCTCTAGTGCTTCACTTATATCTTTTTGAGCACGGTGTGCTTTAGTATTTTTGAAGAAATGCTCTCTTGCTTCACTTAGATTTATTTGAGAGTTATTAAAATTTTCAAGAAATCCTCTCTTGCTTCACGTAAATTAATTTGAGAGAAAGAAATATTATGCTCATGATCTTCACTTATATTTGTTTGAGCTTATCAAAAGCAACATATGAAAATTAGTTCCAAAGTGATAGATATCCAAGAAGGATATAATAAAAACTTTCATGAAGATCATTGGACAAAATAAATTTGACTCTTAGTAATAGTTTTGAGATATGATGATGTGATATGTGAGTTATGTTGATGAGTAATTATGCTATAGTAAGAATATTGGTGTTAAGGTTTGTGATTCCCTATGCAAGCACGAAAGTCAACAATTATGCAATGAAATTATATCCTACTTGTGGTGCATTATTTGGTGTTAATTATGCTTAATGCTCGCTTATGAGATTATTCGTTTCTTGGTTGGTCGCTTCTCGATCTTTTGCTAGCCTTCATTTTGCACTAAGTATGATCACTACTTGTGCATCCAAAAACCTTTAAACCAGTTTTGCCACATGAGTCCACTATATCTACCTATGTGCGGTATTCTTTTGCCGTTCTAAGCAAATTTGTATGTGCCATCTCTAATTTTCAAAATAAACTTTTCTTTGTGTGTTCGTTTCGCTCGCGGAGCGGTGAGGGGTGGCTAATATTTTCCATGCTAGATGTGTTATTCCCACGATAAGTGTTTATACACTTGTAATTGCACGAGAGTAAGGCAAAGGTATTAGGGATACCCATTCCCAAAATGAAAAATGAATTTACTTTATGTTGTCAAATAATAAATACCTTGGAAAGTGTTGGTATGGAAGGCACCCGTGGGTACAGTTAGCAATGGAAAGTGAAAGTATGGTGGAAAAAGGAATAAACTTTATTTTCTGTTTGGGAACCGCCTATGATATATCTAGCATGGAAAGTGTTGGGAACTCTAAGTCATTTTCGTTGGTGGGAAGGACAAACCTTTCAAAATGTTTTTATCTCTAAGTTTTTCGCTTTGAGCTCTGGCACCTCTAAAAATCCCTACTTCCCTCTGCGAAGGGCCTTTCTTTTACTTTATGCAATTTTTATTTTTAGATTTGAGTCTCCATCTTCTTTTATAAAAGCACCAACTAGGAGGCACTATGATCGTACTTGAGCATTGGGTGTAGTTAATATGCGAGTGTGTTTCATGAATGGATCAATGATTGAGCATGATGGGCTAGGGATAGCTTATTTTAGCATTGATATTTTGAAAGACATGGTTGCTTGTTGATATACTTGAGTATTTAAGTTATCATGTCAAAAATAGACTATTGCTTTGAACAATATAAAAGTCCAAATGTCCATGCTATGAAGAAAAGAATATGATATGACATGATAGGCAGCATTCCACATCAAAAATTCTGTTTTTATCACTTACCTACTCGAGGACGAGTAGGAGTTAAGCTTGGGGATGCTGATACGTCTCCAACGTATCTATAATTTTTGATTGTTCTGTGCTGTTATATTATCAATCTTGGATGTTTTATAGTCATTTTATATCATTTTTTGGTACTAACCTATTGACATAGTGCCAAGTGCCAGTTGTTGTTTTTTGCATGTTTTTTACATCGCGGAAAATCAATACCAAACGGAGTCCAAATGCAACGAAACTTTACGGAGATTTTTTATGGACTAGAAGACACCTAATTGGCCAAGGTTGTGCCTGGGGGTGCTCCGAGGAGAGCAGGCGCGCCCTGGTGGGTTGTGCCCACCTCGGGTGCCCCCCGGACCGCCTCTTTGCTCTATAAATACCCCAATATTCCAGAAACCCTAGGGGAGTCGACGAAAATCAATTCCAGCCGCCGCAGAGTCCAGAACCACCAGATCCAGTCTAGACACCATCATGGAGGGGTTCACCACTTCCATTGGTGCCTCTCCGATGATGCATGAGTAGTTCTTTGTAGACCTTCGGGTCCATAGTTAGTAGCTAGATGGCTTCCTCTCTCTCTCGTTTGATTCTCCATACAATGGTCTCTTGGAGATCCATATGATTTAACTCTTTTTGCGGTGTGTTTGTTGGGATCGGATGAACTTTGAGTTTATGATCAGATCTATCTTTTTAATCCATGAAAGTTATTTGAGTATCTTTGATCTCTTATATGCATGATTGCTTATAGCCTCGTATTTCTTCTCCGATATTTGGGTTTTGTTTGGCCAACTTGATCTATTTATCTTGCAATGGGAAGAGGTGCTTTGTAGTGGGTTCGATCTTACGGTGCTAGATCCCAATGACAGAAGGGGAACCGACAAGTATGCATCGTTGCTACTAAGGATAAAATGATGGGGTCTATCTCTACATAGATAGATCTTGTCTACATCATGTCATCGTTATTTTTGCATTACTCCGTTTCTCCATGAACTTAATACACTAGATGCATGCTGGATAGCGGTCGATGTGTGGAGTAATAGTAGTAGATGCAGGCAGGAGTCGGTCTATTAATCTTGGACGTGATGCCTATATAATGATCATTGCCTGGATATCGTCATGAGTATTTGAAGTTCTATCAATTGCCCAACAGTAATTTGTTTACCCACCATTTGCTATTTTTCTCAAGAGAAGCCACTAGTGAAACCTACGGCCCCCGGGTCTCTTTCTCATTTTATTTGCCTTCACGATCTATTTTATTTTTCTTTTATTTTTAGACCTACTAAACCAAAAATACAAAATTACCTTGCTGCAATTTATTTTAGGCGTTCGATCTATCAATCTACTACAATTTATCTCACGTCCGTTTGCCTATCTTGAGGCGCCGCTACCTGGAAGGGATTGTCAACCCCTTTTACACGTCGGGTTGCGAGTAGTTGTTATTTATGTGCAGGTGCTGTTTACATTGTGTTGCTTGGTTCTCTTACTGGTTCGATAACCTTGGTTTCATATCTGAGGGAGATACCTACCGCCGCTGTGCTACATCATCCCTTCCTCTTTGGAGAAATACCGACGTAGCTTCAAGCAACATCAAGGGCCCAGAGATACCTCTCCGATACTCGGAGTGACAAATCCTAATCTCGATCTATGCCAACCCAACAAACATCTTCGGAGATACCTATAGAGCATCTTTATAATCACCCAGTTACTTGTGATGTTTGATAGCACACAAGCTATTCCTCCGGTATCCGGGAGTTGCATAATCTCATATTCAAAGGAATATGTATAAATCATGAAGAAAGCAATAGCAATAAAACTTAATGCTCATTATACTAAGCTAACGGATGGGTCTTGTCCATCACATCATTCCTCTAATGATGTGATCCCGTTCATCAAATGACAACACATGTCTATGGTTAGGAAACTTAACCATCTTTGATTAACGAGCTAGTCTAGTAGAGGCATACTAGGGACACTGTGTTTTGTCAATGTATTCACACATGTATCAAGTTTTCGGTTAATACAATTCTAGCATTAATAATAAACATTTATCATGATATAAGGAAATATAAATAACAACTTTATTATTGCCTCTAGGGCATATTTTCTTCAGGTGCCACTTCCAATGCGCGAAAACTAAGCGACGGCGGGGCGAGACTCTACAACTCCGTTAAGGCAGGACCACAAGAGATGGCTGCACCCAATGGTTCCTGCTTGACGCCGATGCAATAGGGTTTGAGGGTCCCGTGTCCGCCACCTCCGCACCCAGCCTCCATCTCTCCTTGTCGCACTACTCTGTGCATGGGGTGTTTGATGAAATGCAAAGGAGAGAGAGGAAGAGGAGGAAGAAGAAGAAAACGTGGAAGTTTTTTTTTTTGCCTATTTGGCTCTTTTCTGCCAACTCAGTCCGACGGGCGGGCTCGGCCAAGTAGTGACGTCAGCAAAGCACGAAGTATCTATCGTCAGTATTTTTTGCCTCTGTCAATTTTTTGATGACTGACTTTTGTCATGTTTTATAAAGTGATGGTTTTTTGTTAACGATCTATGCATTTTACTCTGGCGGCGACGTTGATATGGATCCACCGGCCGGTCCCTGCTACCTGCAAGCCTTGAATATCTCCGGCGGCCCGGCCGACACGTACACGCGTGCATCACCACGCATATATGCATGCGTATGTGTGTCTCCGGAGGTCGGCTGAAACAGCTAGCAAGAGAGGCACTCGCCAACCTCTGAATAATGCTGGACGCGGACCCTGCATGCGTCGTGCATCGGTCGCATGCAATCCTTGAATATTCCGCCCGTTCTGATCCTTTCTTTCCGGAAACGTACTTGAGTCATGAACTGCAGATAAGTTCCCATCCTATCCACTTTTTTGTAGGAAGCTATCCACTTGTTTATTATTGCTTTATCTCTCCACACTATTTATCAGTGATAGTATTGGTTGGATTTTTGTGTCGAGGATCCATTCACACCTCTCAAGTCTCAACCAAAAGCGTACTGCCGGTGGTTTCCGTTCCTATCTCTGGCGAGCTTGGTTCCTCCCGACTCTCCCCTCTCGTGCTCCTGGTGGCCGTCCTCTTATTTTGCTGGTCGCTTCGTGTTCGTGGTGTAGGGCTCTGTGGGCGGCAGTCGCTTGCTTCATTTGGGCCGGTTCCCGTCGACTTGGAGGTAACGTAAGAATTCCTCTGCTCCTCCTTTTCCACCTCTTTTTCAGCTATAGTTTGGTGCTCTGGGAGATTTGCTTTTAGTTCATCGGTTCTTGCGAAGCCGTAGGGCATGATTCTCACTCGCTATTTACCTCCACATTGTGTTCATCAGTTCGCAAGCTCGGGAGTTTTCTTTGCTCGCGGTGCTTCCCCAGCATGTCTAATGGAATTTAACTACTCCCTCCGTTTCTAAATATAATCCTTTTTGGAGATTTCAATAGGAACTACATAATGATGTATATAAATATATTTTAGACTGTAAATTCACTCATTTTGTCTCGTATGTAGTTCATATTGAAATCACTAAAAAGTCTTATATTTAGGAACGAAGGGACTGAGGGAGTATGTAATATGTGCTTTGGTCGAGTATGTTTGGGGTGCCTCTTGATGTTTATTCTGTGATTTAAGTGAGGATTTTTCTGAGCCCATGGCCCGGCCCGCTCGTTTTCGCCATGCTTGGAGAGGCGGGAATTCTTGACACCACTCCACTCGGGTCGCGTGAATCCTCGACAAACCTCTTGGCTAGGCGCAACTTAATCTATATACTTTAGGGAATTTGTATTAGAGTTGCGATAATTAATTTAGATCGAAGTATCAACTTCATGTAGCTTACAAAGAAATGGAGCAATTAATGCGATCGATAATCTTCATGCATGAGTTAGCCCGTCGTCGAGTAGTCATATTCGAGCTACCTTTCTATTCCTGCACTTGTTCATGTATATATATGCATGTGTTTGCGCCTAATGCACTATCCAACTCATCTCCCCCGATTAGGAGTGTAGTGTGATCATCCATGGGGAAGAAAGGTATAGTGGTGGCGACCACCGTCGTCGCCGTGATGACTGTCATCTTCGGAGTCATCAGCGCGGTTTTCTTGGGACAGGTATGCACGCGATATTATCTCTTCCTCTGTTGCAACCTCCGGCCAACCAATAATCTAGTTGTAGTTGAAAGTAGTTTTGTTGATTCTTCTTCACTGTGTACAATCATTCATGCAGAGACGCTATGAGGATGACCACGATGACCGCAGCGTGTGTAAGTACGAGCAATCGCCGGCGACGGCTTGCGGCGTCGTGGCGGCCGTGCTGGCGCTAACGACACAGGTTCTCGCCAGCGTGGCCATCGGCTGCTGTGGGGCATGGCAGAATCCCAAGAGGGCCAATCGCATCGCCGCCGTCGTTTTCTATGTCATCTCATGGTACGTAAATAATTTTGTCACTGAAAGCTCCATATCTCAGCTGCTTTCTGTCTTTTTTTTTAGGGTCCAGCTGCTTTCTGTCAGTAGTCAAGGAAAATATCATCTTCAGGCAAAAAAAACACTTGACACTAAAATTAATATTGTATGATTTTTTAGAAAAAGGAGGAAATTCCACCATGGGCGGTAAACTTGAAACCTAGGTACAGAACAGTCCATCTGGTAGAAAATCACGCAAGAGGGTCCATGAACTTACATATACAATGATACTATATTAAAAGTGTCATGTAGGATAATTATTGAGATTAATGAGAGAAAAGGTTTGCTTTCTCTTAATTAAGATATGTTTTGTTAGCAACAATATCTCTCATCACATATTTAGGTATAACTTGTTGTACACCATTTTTATTGTCATACCAAGATTAACTTGACGGATTTAAGATAAGACTGCTTTATCAATCACTATACATGCCCTTAGGCAACTCACAATTCAAATCGCTACATGTCGTCCTAATTTGCCACACGGTGACTGTTGAGGTTCCGTGTCAATGTCATGTATGCATCTTGGTGAGTGCGCCGGACCGGCATGTGACCCAGTCCCGGTATGTGGCTAGGATGGGGCATCCGGCATTAGATGTTAGGATTTGGTGTGATGTCTGTTTGGTATTAGGCTCGGACATTCGGCACCACTGCATCAAGGGGGTAGGAGTAGCGACAGATGTTGCCTAGATGGTGGCTTCAGGCTTACTGATGTACTACTTTGTAAGGTCTTCTGTGTTTAATAATTAATAAAGTGGCCGTATGCATCGTCCAGATGCAGAGGCCGAGGTGCATCCTCCTTTTCTAAAAAAAAAGGCTCTGTCATGTTGGAAGGCAGCAGGGACCTAGGAGAACGTTCGTTCTCTACGGTTTTAAAAAAGAATACACCTTTGCTTAAAATTTTCAGACTGAAGTTTAACAAAATCTGTATATACTTGGAGTATTAACTAATGTGGTCTCTGTGACATACATGTATACTTGCAGGATCCTAGCGATCATAGCGGTGCTAGCTTTCCTGGGAGGCGCCCTATTAGGGATTGAAGGATCTATGGAGAAAACTATTGGGAATAGTAGTTGTGTCGGAGGTGTCGGAGGTGTTGCAGTTTTCGTGGAAGCGACATTTCTGTTTCTTGTAGTTGTCGCCCTTGTGGTCTCCTCGTATCTTCTTATTCAGAGAAATGACCACCACGAAGCAACCGCGGGCAATAATCCTCCTTTGGTACCAACCGCTACATCTCCTTCGGCACCAACAGCTACATCCAAAGACAGCGCCTACGCTTCTACTCCTGCGCCAGCAAATCAAGTCTGAAGTTAGCTCTGCCACTATGCAACAGTTGTCTTTGCCTTCCAAAAGGAGGAACATGCTTTCTGCACGTCGTAAGTGGAAGGCACTCGTTGCGGCCTTCCATTCCAAAATACTTGGTGGTTTTAGTTCAAATTCAAACTAAAACCACAACAAGTATTTTGAAACGGATGGTGTACATGCTTATCATTTCTTACATACAGCATTAAATTGTTTTCGTAATATGGGTTTGAGGGCTTCTTTTTATCATATGGATTGTACATTTTTCATACACGGTAGAAACATTTTTCTATACTTGTTTACATTTTTCAAATATATGATTAATATTAATTTAGCTATATGCTTGATGTGTACTATTTTGGCACAGATTTTACTTTTTTGGTATACATAAGGAATATTTTTCTTATATACATTATCATTTTTCAAATACTGTCTTCATCTTATGTTAATTGACGCTAAAACATACGTATCTAGACGTATTTCAGTGTTAGATATATGACTACCATTTTTCAGATATATGTTTTTATGTCAACTTTTTTCATACATATTCTACATGTTTTTTATACATAAGAAACATTTTTTAAGCTATATTATACTTTAAAAACTGAAATGATTCCTTGTGAAATATATGTATTTTTTTAATATGACAAAAATAGGAAAATGAAATGAAAAAATGAGACGAAGTGAACTAACAGAAAAAAAATAGAACCAATAGCATTACTGGTCCGGTCCATGACCACACCACTTCAGGCAAGGCGATGGCGTATCTCACTATAAGTGAGCTGTAGACGCGCCCCTACCCTGCACGAGGCGACTATGTCCCGTCTAGTGTGAGACCGAGGGCATTTTCTCTTCGGCGCCTTCAGCGCCCGTTAACATGCATTTCGTTAACCGGCGCTAAAGGTGCTCTTACCTTGGCGGGACCATCGAATGCATTTCATTAACTGGGCTAAAGGCGCTCTT
The DNA here is from genome assembly GCF_002575655.3 of Aegilops tauschii subsp. strangulata. Classification (NCBI taxonomy): domain Eukaryota; kingdom Viridiplantae; phylum Streptophyta; class Magnoliopsida; order Poales; family Poaceae; genus Aegilops; species Aegilops tauschii. The sequence continues at coordinate 11,247,427 of NC_053039.3, forward strand.
GCCTTGGCCGGCCCATCTAAGGGTGAATGGGAGAAATCTCATCCCGGTTTTTCTTGTTTTTTCTGATTAATGTTTTACTGGACCGCTCATGTTTGGTTTTTCTTTTTTTTTTCTTGTTCTGATTTTTTCTTTTCCTTTTTTCTCTTTCCTTTATCCTGTATTATTTTCTTTTTTTTAGATTTTTCTTTTTCTTTTTTCTTTTTGAAATGCATGATCTTTTTGCAAATTTGATGAACTTTGTTTCAAGTTCCTAAACGTTTTTCAAAATTGGTCAAATTTTTTGAATTGCTGAACTTTTCTTGATGTTTTTGTGATTTTGTTTTCAAAATTCAACAATTGAAAAAAAGTTTTCTGGAACATTTTTCGAGCAAGCGTCAGCAGTAGCGACCGTTTGGGGAATTTCCCGAGCGAGCTCGTGCACTGGTGGGCCAGCTCATGCTAGCGACCGTGCGAGCGGAAGCTCGTTAACTGGCGTGAGAACTATATCTTGTGTTATGCGAGATGGAAGATACTCGCGTTGAAGCTTTTTAGCATAGCTACTGGCCTGACCTGTTTTTTCAGGTTTTTTCCTTCGCTGAGTGCGTTCAATCGATAGTTCGCTTGTTCGCTCGCCTCTCTCGGGTTTTTTTCTTGTTTCATGTTTCTTCACGTTTTTTTATGGTGAAAAGGACCCTAGACTATATTAAACAAAAGCAGTGGTACAGCGCACCACACAAAGAAAGGAAAATTACACCAAAGTCCCTAGGGAACCGAACCAGCATAATCCTCAGCGCGAGGCGAGGGCACAATCCTCAGTTTCTTCACGTTTTTTTTCTTATTTTACTCTTGGTTTTCTTTGCTGGTTCTTTTTGTTTTTTACTTTGGTTTTCTTCGGTGGTTCTTCTCTTTGGTTATTTTCATTTCTCGATTTATTTTGTTTTTTCTTTGATTCTTTATTTATTCATCGGTTTTCTTCATTTTTTTTCTCTTTTCTTCGATATACTATGATTTTTTTTGTTTTTTTCATCAGTATTCTTGATTACACTTCAGTTTTCCTTTTTTGAATGGTTTACTACACTATACATCATTTTATATAGTTTTCTCTTTTTTTCATTTTAGTTGGGTTTCTTTGTTTCCTTTATTTGTTTTTTGTTTTCACTTGGTTTTCTTTATTTTTCTTTTGTTTCTGGCAGGATTTATCAGTACACAATATACATTTTTAGTGTACATATGAATTTTTTATACACATTATCATTTTTCAAATACATCATCTATAGTTTATTAACATTTTTCTAGTACATGGTCAACATTTTTTCTATGCACGTTTCAACATTTATCAAATGCTTCATCAACATTTATCAAATGCTTCATCAACATTTATCAAATGCAAGATTAACATTTTTTGGAATCCATGATCAACATTTTTTGAACAGATTTTATATCTTCAGATGCTTGATTAACATTTTTGAAATACTTGTTTAACATTTTTTAAATGATTAGCATTTTCACATACATGATCAAATGATTTCATCATTTTTCTAATACATGGTGACCATTTTTTCTATACACATCCAACATTTTTCAAACACTTGATTATCATTTTTAAAATCATTTTTAACTTTTTTTCAAAATACCTGGTCAACATTGTTTCTATACACATTTAAAAAAATCAAATGTATGATTAACATTTTTCAAACCATTACGAGTATCTGTTTAGAAGATTCGGAAGTGTAAACAAAAGTCAAAACAAGAAAACAAAAGGTCAAACATACAAAAAAAGAGGTTGTGGCCTCGAGCGAGCTGGGCCGGCCTATTTAGGCCGGCGCCTTCAGCGAGAGCTGACTCTGTCTTGCTTGCAGCGAGACATTGTCGCGCCGGCTAACTGGCGCAAAGAGCGCCAATTAGGGGGAACCTCTATTTGATGCTCGCTGCGTCAAATTGGCGGCGGCACGCACAGGAGACCGCCTGACTGGGCCGGCCCATTGAGCCGTATCGCAACACCAAAAATATCAAAAAGCAACTGGGCGGCAGGGATTCGAGAATTCGAACTGGCAAACTACTGCCGCGACCGCGTGTCATAGGCTCATAACCACCTCACTGGACCAATACCGATGGCAGTAGAGTAGCCAATATCTCAAAGAACTAAACCAGACTGAGCTACTGTTCCAAACCGGAACCAGACCCAAATTAGTTACTGTAGTGAACATAATTTGGACTAGTGTGAACTTTTTTGAATTTTTGAACTTATTTTCGGAGACACGAACATATTTTGGAATACGTGAACAGCAAATTTGAAAAGGCCAATTTTTTTTTGAAAAATGAACAATTTTTTGAATTTCAGAACAAATTATAAAATTTGAAACCGCGAATATTTTTTGAACTTTTCAACATATATTTAAAAAATCGAACATATTAGATATTCCGAACAAAAAATTGAAACCACGAACAATTTTTTTAATTTGTGAACAATTGTTTAAAAATAGAACGTTTCATGAAATTCCGAAGAAAAATATGAAACCACGAACATTTTATAGTCGAAGGGCCATTGGCCGATCTTTATTAGAAGGAGAAGAAAAAGCAGTACAAGAGAGTCTCACAGGTCAGGAGGTCGTGAACTGATAGTACATGGATCAGCCCCAAACAAACAGGGCAACACCAAGCACCCCTAGCTCCCCAAGTCGGACACACACCCTGTAGACCTCCGAACTCCTATGTCCTCTCTGATGAGGTCTAAAACTCGCTCAATATTACACGCGGTTTGCTGAAAAATTCTAGCGTTCCGCTCCTTCCAGACCCTCCAGTGTATGAGGATGACAATGGTGTCGAAGTTCCGGCGCGCATGCTTCGGAATAGCCCTTCTCGCCTCCAACCACCAGTCCTCGGTGCTTCCATAACTACTGTCCGGCGCTGGGAAACTAACTCCCGTCCATTGCTGGAACGCCGTCCATAGCTGTTGCGTGAAACGGCAAAGCAGAAACAAATGCGTGCAGTCCTCGGGATGCATTAAGCCGCGGACAGTGTGTTGGAAATATGCCCTAGAGGCAATAATAAAATGGTTATTATTGCATTTCCTTGTTCATGATAATTGTCTATTGTTCATGCTATAATTGTATTAACTGGAAACCGTAATACATGTGTGAATACACAGACCACAACATGTCCCTAGTAAGCCTCTAGTTGACTAGCTCGTTGATCAATAGATGGTTATGGTTTCCTGACCATGGACATTGGATGTCATTGATAACGGGATCACATCATTAGGAGAATGATGTGATGGACAAGACCCAATCCTAAGCATAGCACAAGATCATGTAGTTCGTTTGCTAAGAGCTTTTCTAATGTCAAGTATCATTTCCTTAGACCATGAGATTGTGCAACTCCCGGATACCGTAGGAATGCTTTGGGTGTACCAAACGTCACAACGTAACTGGGTGGCTATAAAGGTGCACTACAGATATCTCCGAAAGTGTCTGTTGGGTTGGCACGAATCGAGACTGGGATTTGTCACTCCATATGACGGAGAGGTATCTCTGGGCCCACTCGGTAATGCATCATCATAATGAGCTCAATGTGACTAAGGAGTTAGCCACGGGGTCATGCGTTACGGAACGAGTAAAGTGACTTGTCGGTAACGAGATTGAACGAGGTATTGGGATACCGACGATCGAATCTCGGGCAAGTAACATACCGATTGACAAAGGGAATTGAATACGGGATTGATTGAATCCTCGACATCGTGGTTCATCCGATGAGATCATCGAGGAGCATGTGGGAGCCAACATGGGTATCCAGATCCCGCTGTTGGTTATTGACCGGAGAGTCGTCTCGGTCATGTCTGCATGTCTCCCGAACCCGTAGGGTCTACACACTTAAGGTTCGGTGACGCTAGGGTTGTAGAGATATTAGTATGCGGTAACCCGAAAGTTGTTCGGAGTCCCGGATGAGATCCCGGACGTCACGAGGAGTTCCGGAATGGTCCGGAGGTAAAGATTTATATATGGGAAGTCTTGTTTTGGTCGCCGAAAAAGTTTCGTGCATTATCGGTATTGTACCGGGAGTGCCGAAAGGGGTCTGGGGGTCCACCAGCCCCGGGGGGCACATGGGATGTAGGGGTGTGCGCCTTGGCCTATATGGGCCAAGGGCACCAGCCCCAAGAGGCCCATGTGCCAAGAGATAAGAGAAAGGGAGAGTCCTAAAGGGGGAAGGCACCTCCTAGGTGCCTTGGGGAGGATGGACTCCTCCCTGGCCGCACCCTTCCTTGGAGGAAGGGCCAAGGCTGCGCCCCCCCCCCCCCCCTCTCCCTTGCCCCTATATATATGTGGGAAGGGGAGGGCAGCCATATCCCAAGCCCTGGCGCCTCCCTCCCTCCCGTGACACCTCTTCCTCCCTGCTTGCGCTTGGCAAAGCCCTGCCGGGATCCCGCTACTTCCACCACCACGCCGTCGTGCTGCTGGATCTCCATCAACCTCTCCTCCCCCCTTGTTGGATCAAGAAGGAGGAGACGTCGCTGCTCCGTACATGTGTTGAACGCGGAGGTGCCGTCCGTTCGGCGCTAGGATCATCGGTGATTTGGATCACGACGAGTACGACTCCATCAACCCCGTTCTCTTGAACGCTTCCGCTCGCGATCTTCAAGGGTATGAAGATGCACTCCCCTCTCTCGTTGCTAGTTAATCCATAGATTGATCTTGGTGATGCGTAGAAAATTTTGAATTTCTGCTACGTTCCCCAACAGTGGCATCATGAGCCAGGTCTATGCGTAGATTCTATGCACGAGTAGAACACAAAGTAGTTGTGGGCGATGATTTGTTCAATTTGCTTACCGTTACTAGTCTTATCTTGATTCGGCGGCATTGTGGGATGAAGCTGCCCGGACCGACCTTACACGTACTCTTACGTGAGACAGGTTCCACCGACAGACATGCACTTGATGGATAAGGTGGCTAGCGGGTGTCTGTCTCTCCCACTTTAGTTGGATCAGATTCGATGAAAAGGGTCCTTATGAAGGGTAAATAGAAATTGGCATATCACGTTGTGGCTTTTGCGTAGGTAAGAAACGTTCTTGCTAGAAACCCATAGCAGCCACGTAAAACATGCAACAACAATTAGAGGATGTCTAACTTGTTTTTGCAGGGTATGCTATGTGATGTGATATGGCCAAAAGGATGTGATGAATGATATATGTGATGTATGAGATTGATCATGTTCTTGTAATAGGAATCACGACTTGCATGTCGATGAGTATGACAACCGGAAGGAGCCATAGGAGTTGTCTTAATTTATTGTATGACCTGCGTGTCAATGAAAACGCCATGTAATTACTTTACTTTATTGCTAACCGTTAGCCATAGTAGTAGAAGTAATAGTTGGCGAGACAACTTCATGAAGACACGATGATGGAGATCATGGTGTCATGCCGGTGACGAAGGTGATCATGCCGCGCCTCGAAGATGGAGATCAAAGGCGCAAGATGATATTGGCCATATCATGTCACTTTATGATTTGCATGGGATGTTTGTCATGTTTACATCTTATTTGCTTAGAACGACGGTAGCATAAATAAGATGATCCCTCACTAAAATTTCAAGAGACGTGTTCCCCCTAACTGTGCACCGTTGCGAAGGTTCGTTGTTTCGAAGCACCACGTGATGATCGGGTGTGATAGATTCTAACGTTCGCATACAACGGGTGTTGACGAGCCTAGCATGTACAGACATGGCCTCGGAACACATGCAAAACACTTGGGTTGACTTGACGAGCCTAGCATGTACAGACATGGCCTCGGAACACAAGAGATCGAAAGGTCGAACATGAGTCGTATAGTAGATGCGATCAACATGGAGATGTTCACCGATGATGACCAGTCCGTCTCACGTGATGATCGGACACGGCCTAGTTTGACTCGGATCATGTATCACTTAGATGACTAGAGGGATGTCTATCTGAGTGGGAGTTCATTAAATAATCAGATGAACTTAATTATCATGAACATAGTCAAAAAGTCTTTGCAAATTATGTCATAGCTTACGCTTTAGTTCTACTGTTTAAGATATGTTCCTAGAGAAAATTTAGTTGAAAGTTGATAGTAGCAATTATGCGGACTGGGTCCGTAAACTGAGGATTGTCCTCATTGCTGCACAGAAGGCTTATGTCCTTAATGCACCGCTCGGTGTGCTGAACCTCAGCGTCGTCTGTAGATGTTACGAAACATCTGACATACACGTTTTGATGACTACGTGATCGTTCAGTGTGTGATGCTAACGGTTTAAAATTGTGGCACCAAAGACGGTTTTGAAACGTCGCAGAACATATGAGATGTTCCAAAGACTGAAATTGGGATTTCAGACTAATGCCCACGTCAAGAGGTATGAGACCTCTGACAAGTTTCTTAAGCCTGCAAACTAAGGGAGAAAAGCTCAGTCGTTGAGCATGTGCTCAGATTGTCTAAGTACTACAATCGCTTGAATCGAGTGGGAGTTAATCTTCCAGATAAGATAGTGATGGTTGTCCATAGTCACTGCCACCAAGCTATTAGAGCTTCGTGATGAACTATAACATATCAGGGACAGACATGATGATCCTTGAGCAACTCGCGATGTTTGACACCGCAAAAGTAGAAATCAAGTAGGAGCATCAATTGTTGATGGTTAGTAAAACCACTAGTTTCAAGAAGGGCAAGGGAAAGAAGGGATACTTCATGAAACGGCAAATCAGTTGCTGCTCTAGTGAAGAAACCCAAGGTTGAACCCAAACCCGAGACTAAGTGCTTCTGTAATGAGGGGAACGGTCACTGAAGCAGAACTACCCTAGATACTTGGTAGATGAGAAGGCAGGCAAGGTCGATAGAAGTATATTGGATATACATTATATTAATGTGTACTTTACTAGTACTCCTAGTAGCACCAGGGTATTAGATACCGGTTCGATTGCTAAGTGTTGGTAACTCGAAATAAAAGGCTACGGAATAAACGGAGACTAGCTAAAGGTGAGATGACGATATGTGTTGGAAGTATTTCCAAGGTTGATGTGATCAAGCATCGCATGCTCCCTCTACCATCGAGATTGGTGTTAAACCTAAATAATTGTTATTTGGTATTTGCGTTGAGCATAGACATGATTGGATTATGTTTATCGCAATACGGTTATTCATTTAAGGAGAATAATGGTTACTCTGTCTATTTGAATAATACCTTCAATGGTCTTGCACCTAAAATGAATGGTTTATTGAATCTCGATCGTAGTGATACACATGTTCATGCTAAAAGATATAAGATAATAATGATAGTACCACATACTTGTGGCACTGCCACTTGAGTCATATTGGTATAAAACGCATGAAGAAGCTCCATGTTGATGGATCTTTGGACTCACTCGTTTTTGAAAAGATTGAGACATGCGAACCATGTCTATTAGTATATATGCATGAAGAAAGTCCATACAGATGGATCATTTGGACTCACTTGATTTTGAATCACTTGAGACATGCAAATCATACCACATGGGCAAGATGACTGAAAGGCCTCGTTTTCAGTAAGATGGAACAAGAGAGCAACTTGTTGGAAGTAATACATTTGATGTGTGCAGTCCAATGAGTGCTGAGGCACGCAGTGGATATCGTTATGTTCTTACTTCACAGATGATTTGAGTAGATGCTGAGAATATTTACTTGATGAAACACAAGTCTGAATTATTGAAAGGTTCAAGTAATTTCAGAGTGAAGTTGAAGATCGTCGTGACAAGAGGATAAAATGTCTGTGATATGATCATAGAGATGAATATCTGAGTTACGAGTTTGGCACACAATTAAGAAATTGTGGAAATTGTTTCACGACTAATACCGCCTGGAACACCATATTGTGATGGTGTGTCCGAACATCATAACTGCACCCTATTGGATATGGTGCATACCATGATGTCTCTTATCGAATTACAACTATCGTTTATGGGTTAGGCATTAGAGACAACCGCATTCACTTTAAATATGGCACCACGCAATTCCGTTGAGACGACACCATATGAACTATGGTTTAGAGAAACCTAAGTTGTCGTTTCTTAAAAGTTTGGGGCTGCGACGCTTATGTGAAAAAGTTTCAGGCTGATAAGCTCGAACCCAAAGCGGATAAATGCATCTTCATATAATACCCAAAATAGTTGGGTATACCTCCTATTTCAGATCTGGAAGCAAAAGTGATTGTTTCTAGAAACGGGTCCTTTCTCGAGGAAAAGTTTCTCTCGAAAGAATTGAGTGGGAGGATGGTGGAGACTTGATGAGGTCATTGAACCGTCACTTCAACTAATGTGTAGCAGGGCACAGGAAGTTGTTCCTGTGGCACCTACACCAATTGAAGTGGAAGCTTATGATAGTGATCATGAAACTTCAGATCAAGTCACTACCAAACCTCATAGGACGACAAGGATGCGTACTACTTCAGAGTGGTACGTAATCATGTCTTCGAAGTCATGTTGCTAGACAACAATGAACCTACGAGCTATGGAGAAGCGATGGTGGGCCCGGATTCCGACGAATGGCTCGAGGCCATAAAATCCGAGAGGATCCGTGTATGAAAACAAAGTATAGACTTTGAAAGAACTACCTGATGGTCGTAAGGCTGTTGGGTACAGATGGATTTTAAAGGGAAGACAGACAATGATGGTAAGTGTCACCATTAAGAAAGCTCGACTTGTCGTTAAGATGTTTTCCGGCAAGTTCAAGGAGTTGACTGCGATGAGACTTTCTCACTCGTAGCGATGCTAAGAGTCTGTTAGAATTATATTAGTAGTTACTGCATTATTTATGAAATCTTGCAGATAGGATGTCAAAACATTGTTTCCTCGACGATTTTCTTGAGGAAAGGTTGTATGTGATACAACCAGAAGGTTTTGTCAATCCTGAAAGATGCTAACAAGTATGCAAAGCTCCAGCAATCCTTCTAAGGATTGGATTAAGCATCTCGGAGTTGGAATGAACGCTTTGATGAGATGATCAAAGATTTTGGGTTTATACAAAGTTCATGAGAAACTTGTATTTCCAAAGAAGTGAGTGGGAGCACTATAGAATTTTTGATGAGTATATGTTGTTAACATATTGTTGATCAGAAATGATGTAGAATTTCTGGAAAGCATCCAGGGTTATTTGAAAAGTGTTTTTCAATGGAAAACCTGGATTAAGCTACTTGAACATTGAGCATCAAGATCTATAAGGATAGATCAAAACGCTTAATAGTACTTTCAAATGAATGCATACCGTGACAGGATTTTGAAGGAGTTCAAAATAGATCAGCAAAGAAGGAGTTCTTGGCTGTGTTACAAGGTGTGAGTATTGAGTAAGACTCAAGACCTGACCACGGCAGAAGAGAGAGAAAGGACGAAGGTCGTCCCCTATGCTTTAGACGTAGGCTCTACAGTATGCTATGCTGTGTACCGCACCTGAAGTGTGCCTTGCCATGAGTTAGTCGAGGGGTACAATAGTGATCCGGGAATGGATCACATGACAGCGGTCGAACTTATCCTTAGTATCTAGTGCACTAAGGAATTTTCTCGATTATGGAGGTGGTAAAAGAGTTCGTCGTAAAGGGTTACGTCGATGCAAACTTTGACACTAATCCGGATGACTCTGAGTAGTAAACCGGATTCGTATAGTAGAGCAGTTATTTGGAATAGCTCCAAGTAGCGCGTGGTAGCTACATCTACAAGATGACATAGAGATTTGTAAAGCACACACGGATCTGAATGTTGCAGACCCGTTGACTAAAATCTCTCTCGTAAGCATAACATGATCAAACCCTAGAACTCATTGAGTGTTAATCACATGGTGATGTGGACTAGATTATTGACTCTAGTAAACTTTGAGTGTTAATCACATGGTGATGTGAACTAGATTATTGACTCTAGTGCAAGTGGGAGACTGTTGGAAATATGCCTTAGAGGCAATAATAAAATGGTTATTATTGCATTTCCTTGTTCATGATAATTGTCTATTGTTCATGCTATAATTGTATTAACTGGAAACCGTAATACATGTGTGAATACATAGACCACAACATGTCCCTAGTAAGCCTCTAGTTGACTAGCTCGTTGATCAATAGATGGTTATGGTTTCCTGACCATGGACATTGGATGTCATTGATAACGGGATCACATCATTAGGAGAATGATGTGATGGACAAGACCCAATCCTAAGCATAGCACAAGATCGTGTAGTTCGTTTGCTAAGAGCTTTTCTAATGTCAAGTATCATTTCCTTAGACCATGAGATTGTGCAACTCCCGGATTCCGTAGGAATGCTTTGGGTGTACCAAACGTCACAACGTAACTGGGTGGCTATAAAGGTGCACTACAGGTATCTCCGAAAGTGTCTGTTGGGTTGGCACGAATCGAGACTGGGATTTGTCACTCCGTATGACGGAGAGGTATCTCTGGGCCCACTCGGTAATGCATCATCATAATGAGCTCAATGTGACTAAGGAGTTAGCCACGGGATCATGCGTTACGGAACGAGTAAAGTGACTTGTTGGTAACGAGATTGAACGCGGTATTGGGATACCGACGATCGAATCTCGGGCAAGTAACATACCGATTGACAAAGGGAATTGAATACGGGATTGATTGAATCCTCGACATCATGGTTCATCCGATGAGATCATCGAGGAGCATGTGGGAGCCAACATGGGTATCCAGATCCCGCTGTTGGTTATTGACCGGAGAGTCGTCTCGGTCATGTCTGCATGTCTCCCGAACCCGTAGGGTCTACACACTTAAGGTTCGGTGACGCTAGGGTTGTAGAGATATTAGTATGCGGTAACCCGAAAGTTGTTCGGAGTCCCGGATGAGATCCCGGACGTCACGAGGAGTTCCGGAATGGTCCGGAGGTAAAGATTTATATATGGGAAGTCTTGTTTTGGTCGCCGGAAAAGTTTCGCGCATTATCGGTATTGTACCGGGAGTGCCAAAAGGGGTCCGGGGGTCCACCAGCCCCGGGGGGGCACATGGGCTGTAGGGGTGTGCGCCTTGGCCTATATGGGCCAAGGGCACCAGCCCCAAGAGGCCCATGCGCCAAGAGATAAGAGAAAGGGAGAGTCCTAAAGGGGGAAGGCACCTCCTAGGTGCCTTGGGGAGGATGGACTCCTCCCTGGCCGCACCCTTCCTTGGAGGAAGGGCCAAGGCTGCGCCCCCCCCCCCTCTCCCTTGCCCCTATATATATGTGGGAAGGGGAGGGCAGCCATATCCCAAGCTCTGGCGCCTCCCTCCCTCCCGTGACACCTCTTCCTCCCCGCTTGCGCTTGGCGAAGCCCTGCCGGGATCCCGCTACTTCCACCACCACGCCGTCGTGCTGCTGGATCTCCATCAACCTCTCCTCCTCCCTTGCTGGATCAAGAAGGAGGAGACGTCGCTGCTCCGTACGTGTGTTGAACGCGGAGGTGCCGTCTGTTCGGCGCTAGGATCATCGGTGATTTGGATCACGACGAGTACGACTCCATCAACCCCGTTCTCTTGAACGCTTCCGCTCGCGATCTTCAAGGGTATGAAGATGCACTCCCCTCTCTCATTGCTAGTTAATCCATAGATTGATCTTGGTGATGCGTAGAAAATTTTGAATTTCTGCTACGTTCCCCAACACAGTGATCATTGGACGGCCACCCGCGTCTCTGGAGGTTATCCGCCGTCAGGCACTTCCTCTGTATAACCAGCCACATGAAAACCTTGCAGCGAGCAGGGGCTTTTGACTTCCAAATAGGCTTGTTACAAACAAAACTCACTCCAGCCGTGAAGAACATCATGTATCGTTGTTCACAATGAACTGATGATGCTCCGTCAACTTCCAAACGAGGTGATCCTTCGTTCAGCAGATAGGATAGTGGCATGAGTGATGTCCCAGACCAATAAGTATTGCGCCAAGGCCTGTGTTGTCAGGCCACCTCTAATGTCCTTGATCCACCTACAATTGTGCAACGCATCTTTAACTGACAGCTTGGAGTCTTTCACGAAGGAAAATAGCGCGGGGGCCAAAACCGCGATACTCCTGCCCCCTGGAGCCCAATTGTCTGTCCAGAATCTTGCAGTCGCACCATTCCCCAGCACAACCCGGCATGCCGCATCGAACATAGCAGAGGCAGCCTTGTCCTGCTGGTCAGGAAGCAGTTGCCATGGTCGATTCCCAGGACTCCAGCCCAGCCATAGCCAACGGCATCTAAGTGCAGTCCCAAAGTTCTTCAAATTGAGAAGGCCGGGCCCGCCCCATTCTTTTGGTCTGCAAACTCTGGCCCATGGAACCAAACAATGCCCTCCATTGATGTCCTCCTCTCCTTTCCACAGAAAACTTCTACATCTTCTGTCAATGATCTTGAGTGCCCAAACCGGTAGAGGGAAGACCGACAGAAAGTGAATCGGTAGGGCCATTAGCACCGAACTCGTCAAAGCTAGTCTTCCAGTAGGGGCCACCAGCTTGGGTTTCCAACCTTTCATCTTGCTAGAGAATCTGTCGATCAGTGGGAGTATGTCTTGTCTCTTTAACCTGTATATTGATAGTGGCGGCCCCAGGTATTTTAGGGGAAAACCAGTATGCTGACAGCCAAAGAAGCCAGCGATCTCCACGACTCGGTTCTCCTCGCATCTGATGCATGTGATGGAGCTTTTAGCAAAATTAATCTTCAGACCCGATGCCTCTCCAAAAAGTTGCAGCATGGCCTCGATCACCTGCAGGTCCGATGTCGCTGGAGTGAAAAACAAAACTGCGTCGTCAGCGAAAATAGATGCTCTCGGGAACCTGTTATCCAGTCCAAGGCTGGCCAGCAGGTTATTACTCCAGGCCCAATCAATCATGCCTTGCAGCGCGTCGATGACGAGGATGAAGAGTGCCGGCGACAGGGAGTCTCCCTTCCTGACTCCCTTCCCCAGTGTGAACGGTGAGCTAGTTTCGCCGTTGATGAGTACTGCTGAGGACGCCGAGCTCAGAAGACCGCATATCCAGGAACACCACTTGCTACCGAAGCCTCTGACTCTCAAGACATCCAAAAGAAATTCCCAGGATAGACAGTCGAACGCCTTGGATATATCAATCTTCATCAAAACCGGCGGTTTCTGCTTCTGGTGTAATGCTCTGGCCGCGTTCCTTACGAATTTGAAGTTCTCATGAATACTTCTATCTGAAACAAACGCACTTTGCACTCTGGATATGATCCCAGGCAGCATCGGGGCCGGACGGGTTGCCAGTGCTTTGCCAAAGATCTTGGCCACACCATTAATTAAGTTGATAGGCCTGAAGTCAGTAATCTGCATTGATTGTACTTTCTTTGGCAAGAGAGTGAGAATGGAAGTGTTCAGCCCGCCAAAGGAGGAGAAGTGGCCCTGGTGAAGCGCCTCCATCACCGCCATAAAGTCATCCTCAATGATATCCCAACATGTCTTACAGAAAAGACCTGAAAAACCATCCGAACCCGGTGCCCGGTCGGAGGGCATGTCATTCACCCCCTTCTTGATCTCCTCTCTAGAAAAAGGAGCCTCCAAGTCCCACGCCGCTGCCGCAGATATCTTGCCAAGGACTAGACATTCTAGCTTTAAGATCTTGTGCCTAGCAGTTGGGACACCAAGCAGATTTCGATAGAAATCATGCGCCATATCCAACTTCTCCTCCATGGAGGATGCCATCCGCTCACCAGATTGTAGGCATGGGATGAGGTGCTTCCTTCTGCGTCCATTAGCTTTGAGGTGGAAGTATTTGGAGTTTGCATCCCCCTCTCTCAGATCTCTGATTTTGGCTCTCTGTCTCAGCCGGATCCTTTCCAAGGAAGCGAGGGCTAGGCACTTGCCTTTCAAAAAAGCTTTCAGTTTTGTTTCTTCAGTGGACAACGGTCATGCCTCTTGTGCTGTGTCCAAGCGAAGAATCATTTCGTTAGCTATTTGAAACTGAAGGTTCATGGCACTTTGGTTCCTTTGACCCCATCTCCGAAGCGCTTTGGCTGTGCGTTGGAGTTTTGTGCTGAGAATGTGCATTGGGTTGGTACTGGAAACCTCCTCTTCCCAAGCTTGTTTCACCACCTCGAGAAAGCCCGGCAGCTTGCACCAGAAGTTCTCAAATCTGAATCTGAAAGCCCTTAGTCTGTCCAAAGTACAGGAAAGCAGCATAGGACAGTGATATGAAACATTTGAGCTCAAGGGCAGAAGATCGCTAATTGGGTACAGGTCCTCCCATGCGTTATTGAACAACACCCTGTCTAATTTCGCCATAATGGTTCTCTCCTGTCCGTTACACCAAGTGAATTTCCTTCCCACGAGGGGCATCTCATGTAGTCCCAGCTTGCTGATAGTATGCCTGAACTTGTTCTTCAATCTTCCGTTGGCCCTCCCTGTGCTGCGCTCGTCCTCATGCCTGACAAGGTTGAAGTCCCCATTAATGATCCATGGAAGCTGCACCTGCTCCCCCATATGCTCGATCTCTTCCAGAAACCTCACTTTGTCCCCATCGTCTTGTGGCCCATATATAGACGTGACCAGCCAAGCTTTGCCGTCGGCCAAGGAGGTAACGGTGGCCGAAATGGAGAATTCGAGCTTCTGAACATCCGAAATCCTCAAGCGGTCTGATCTCCAAGCCATCAGAATACCTCCTCTGGTGCCTTGCGCAGGTAGAGCATCAAACCCATCAAAGACTGGCCCAACAGTTTGATTAACAACTAGAGCCTCAACTACCTCCAGCTTGGACTCTTGAAAGCAGACCAATGACGCATCACAGGACTGCATGAACAAACGGATGGAATTACGCCTGGCCGGGTTATTCAGCCCCCTTACATTCCACAACACTACTCTAAGAGACATGTCCATAGAATGGCAACACACCACAGCAACTACATGAGAGCTAAGCACCACACGGCACCACGCTCTCCGGCAACTTGAAAGCAGCGAGCCCCTCCTGGGCCGGCTCGTCGAAGGCAACGCCGTCAGGATCGAAGAGGGCCGCCACCGCCCTGATGTGCTGAGAAGCCAATGGCGCGTTGAAGAGCTTGAGGTATGCATCGAGCGCTTCAGGGGACAGGTGCTCTTCGGCCTTGATCACCCCCAGGCTACTCAACAGGATGGTTTGAGCCTTTTCGACCGGGCCCTGGCGTATGCCACTGTTCAACTAGGAGAGCCGCTCGCTCCTGCGCGGCGTGAAGTTGTGCTACCAAACATCACAACGTAACTGGGTGATTATAAAGGTGCTCTACAGGTGTCTCCGATGGTACTTGTTGAGTTGGCATAGATCAAGATTAGGATTTGTCACTCCGATTGTCGGAGAAGTATCTCTGGGCCCTCTTGGTAATGCACATCACTATAAGCCTTGCAAGCAATGTGACTAATGAGTTAGTTGCGGGATGATGCATTACAGAACGAGTAAAGAGACTTGCCGGTAACGAGATTAAGCTAGGTATTGAGATACCGACGATCGAATCTCGGACAAGTAACATACCGATGACAAAGGGAACAACGTATGTTGTTACGCGGTTTGGCCGATAAAGATCTTCGTAGAATATGTGGGAGCCAATATGAGCATCCAGGTTCCGCTAATGGTTATTGATCGGAGACGTGTCTCGGTCATGTCTACATAGTTCTCAGACCCGTAGGGTCCGCACGCTTAAAGTTCTGTGATGATCGGTATTATGAGTTTATGTGATTTGATGTACCGAAGGTAATTCGGAGTCCCAGATGAGACCGGGGACATGACGAGGAGTCTCGAAATGGTCGAGACGTAAAGATCGATATATTGGACGACTATATTTGGACATCGGAAAGGTTCCGAGTGATTCGGGTATTTTCCGGGGTACCGGGGAGTTACGGGAATAGGAGGAAGAAGTAATGGGCCTCATGGGCCAAGTGGTGGAAGAGAGGAGGCAGGGCGCGCGGCCCCCCTAGCCCAAACCGAATTGGACTAGGGGGCCGGCCCCCCTTTCCTCCTTTTCCTCCCTCTCCTTCCTTCTCCCTCTCCTCCTTCCTTTCCTCCTCCTAGTAGGAGTAGGAAAGGGGAGTCCTACTCCTACTAGGAGGAGGACTCCTCCTCCTGGCGCGCCCTACAGGGGCCGGCCGGCCTACCCTCTTGCTCCTTTATATACGGGGGTAGGGGGCACCCTAGGACACACAAGTTGATCATTGATCTCTCCCAGCCGTGTGCGGTGCCCCCCTCCAGCATAATCCACCTCGGTCATATCGTAGCGGTGCTTAGGCGAAGCCCTGCGACGGTAGCTTCATCAACATCGTCACCACGCCGTCGTGCTGACGAAACTCTCCCTCGAGCTCTACTGGATCGTGAGTTCGCGGGACGTCACCGAGCTGAATGTGTGCTGAACGCGGAGGTGCCGTACGTTCGGTACTGAGGATCGGTCGATCGTGAAGACGTACAACTACATCAACCGCGTTGTCATAACGCTTCCGCTTAACGGTCTACGAGGGTACGTGGACGACACTCTCCCCTCTCGTTGCTATGCATCACCATGATCTTGCGTGTTCGTAGGAATTTTTTTGAAATTACTACGTTTCCCAACAACAACCACGCCGGAGCAAGGAGCTCCCCTCGACCTCGGGCGCCTGCCTCCGGTCCGGCGACCGGCCGCTGCTCTGCTGACCTTCTCCCTCTCCATTCCTTCCCCTTCTGGATCTCTCCCTCACCTCTCACCTCCCCGTATCTTTTCTGTATAGGGAGCATCACACCCGCGCCAAGGACCTCCAACCCCGACGCCCAAGCTCCCGATGCTGTTCAGCGCCAGATCCGCGCCGCCCCACCTTCTCCGACCGTGTCGGGAGCCGCCGTCAGGAGCACCCGCGACGTCCAAGCACAAGTCCCGCTCGATACCAGCGCCGCTCCTCCACCGCAGGCGACGACGGCCGCCCCAGCTTCGCTCCAATGGCCCACGACTCTGTTCTGCTTTCCCGAGGCAAGGGCGATTACTGCCGTATGGCTCGTCCAGGCGGCCCGCCGATGTGGGGAAGGACTGATGCACCGGCGGCGCGCAGCAGCGTGGGGGTGGGCCGGCGACACGACGGCGCGGGGGTGGGCCGGCGGCAGGAGGTGGAGATGGGATTGGAAGGCGGGTGGGTGGGTTAATTATTTTAAATTTTTTTCTCTTGTTAGTACCGCTTCGGGTTGAGCTATAATAGTACTGTGGGTTGAATACCCAAAATAGCAGGGGGTTTTCTGTAAAAACACCGACGACGTACGACCAGAAACCCTACGTGCTTTATTATTACTAGTAAATATGCCCGTGCGTTGCAACAGGAGACAAACAAAATTATGCACTAGCCAAATAAGTATGACTCAATACCCTGATATATGTGCGTACTCTATTTTAACACGGTGGCTCACCATGTTGCCATTTATTTTTCTTCTCACCCTCATTCATGATGGCTGCGATGTCCACGTGATCACAATGCATTCGACGTGGTACGCTATAAGCTTGCCAGTGCATACCACACATTATGTTGCGCAAGGGAATATTTAAAACTTTGAAAACAAATCTCAACTATCACGAACTACTATCAACGCCAAAACATATAAAGACTTTCAAACAAGTAAATAAATCCTAGACATAAAAGACTTCGAATCGGTGAATAGTTTCTCGAATCGACAAATATATTTTTTTTGAAAATTTGGATTTCCTCAAAAAAAAAGCACGCACATTAGTTTTGTGTACGAACTTTTTTTTAATTCATTAACATTTTTTGAATCAATGAACCTTTCTAAATTTGGGGAACAACATTTCCTTTATTTTTTATTTTTGTGAACATTTTCTAAAATTTTATGCACATTTTTTCAGATTCACAATATGTTTTGAATACACAATCATTTTTTCAAAATCATGAACATGATTTTATTTCCCGACCTTTTGTTCCAAATCGTGTTTTTTTTTTGTTATTTGCCAACAGTTTGGCAATTCACCAACATTTTTTGAATCCGCAAAAATTTATGATTTCCTAAACTTTTTTTAATTCGCGTACCACCAACATTTTGTACTCAACAAACCACAAATATTTTTTTGACCCAACCACCAATTTTTTTATGATTAACATTCTTTGACTCAAAAAATCACCAACATTTTCTCGAAAACTCGCAACTTTTGAATTTTGAAAATCCCGTATTAATTTAAAGAAAGAAGAAAACAGAATGAGAAAAGAAAAGACAAAAAACGAAATTAGCAAAAACAGGGGAGTGAAGCCTCCCGCATGGGCCGGCCCATGAACGCATACATGGAAGGAGGACGTGAGAAAAGGAGGGCAAAAAAAGTGTGAGGGCTGGGGGGATCAAACCCTGGTTCTGTTGGCTGGAAGACCAAGGCGTTCGCCACTATACTATCAGTGAACCTGAGACTTATGTTGGTACCACCACTATAAAACAACAAAGGAGGACGGCGCCTTTGGATCTGAAAATCGAATCGTTTTTTCTCACTTATGGATGGCACGGTGGGTAATTTTTATCAACTTCAGGGATGTTTTTTTGAACGGACGACCAGAAGCACTATTTGCTTTATTATAACTAGCAAAAGAGCCCGTGCGTTGCAACGGGAGAAAAAAAACACAACACACACTCTTAACCGAACAACCATCACTCAAGACCACAATAGGTCCATCTCCTTTATTTTAGCGACACATCATATTTGTGTTGCCGCTTATCCTGCTTCTCACCCTCGCCGGCGGTGGCCTTAGTGTTCACACAAACCAAAACGTGTTAGAATGTGGTTAATCCTAAGACGGCTCTCTCTCCCTCTCTCCTCCCTCTCCCTCTCTCTCTCGCTTTCAATCACACTCGCGATGAGAAATTTGTTGTTTTCCCCTCCGACGTATTCAGAGGTATGCATTTGTAGTTCTCGATGTTTTCTTTTCCCTATATGATTATAGTGGGTGTTTAGTTGCAATCCGGATCGCCGCCTGTATGAAAGAAAAATGGATCGTGCGCTATAGTTATAAGTTTGCTTCCAAAACAATATTTAAAAAATATTTAACAGGTAAAATTAACATCATATACAGATTTCACACATTTTTCTAATCAAATTTCATATATAACATATTAAAATCAGAGTTACGGTTTAAAAGATACATATAATTTAGAAAACCATTTCTTTGAATTAAATATCTTTCAAAATAATATTTATAAATAATTAACATGTTAAAATAATCTTATATTCATATTCTACATATTTTTCTAATCAAATTTCATATATAACATGTTTAAATCGGAGTTACGGTTTAAAAGATATGGATGGTTTAGAAAAGCATTTGTTTGACTTAAATATGATCCGCGGATGGAATACCTAAAAAGTCAGGGGGGGTTTTGAAAAATTGGAAAATAACGGTTCGGTGTGACTTAAATCTGGACTGCGGGTTGATTTCATGAAAATGCAGGGATTTTTTTGCAAATTGGCACGACGGACGGGTAGAAACCCAACGTGCTTTATTATTATAGGAAACATGCCCGTGCGTTGCAACGGGAGAAAATAAATCACCCCCATACACACACTCGATGACACCAAGAAATCATACGAAATCTTTCACAATGCCGTACGAGAAACAACATTATATGTAGTGTTGTGCACAATTATAAAGGTGGGATGATTTTTTAAGTAACTAAAGTTGTGTCCAATTGATTAGAAAACAAAAATATCTATCTACTTGCCGGTATCAATTCACGTCTTTGTGGTGTTCCTCCTTATTGATACCTAAGAAATAATGCATTACCGTAAAAAAAGAAATAATGCATTAGGCTGAAAATAGCGAATTACACTTTAGTACACAATGATAGCACGTGCATAGGAGCATGTTAGATATCTCCATAAAAAACAATCAATCTATAAGGACATGTATAACGAGTAGGCATTTTCAAATTCCCCATATAGAGAAAAGTATTTAATTAAAGTTGGAACATAAAAATAATTTTAGAAATGGTTATCATGCAAGATAATATCATATCTGGAATGTACACATTTTTTGAGTGATTGTCGTATATAACATTCTAAATTTAAAGTTAGGATTTGAAAGATATGAATATATTTTTAAATACTTGAATCTGCCAAAAAAGTTTAAGAACAAAATGGCTGGGCCGAAATTGAAAAATTGTGTAACCCATCAGATAAGATGGCACTTGGGCGATGCTGTTCTATCTTCCGCTCACAGAAATCAAGAGAAAACAAAGAAAAAGTGGGAGAAGTGGGGATAGAGCTCAGGCCGGCTGGGTGGGAGCGCAGGGCTCAAACCAGTAAGCTACAAGAGTACTTATTATTCATAATGGAATAACACTGTAAATGAGCTAATCGCAACGTTGGTGACTTAAAAAAAAGGAATCGTTTTTGCCACTTACCGGTGGCATTGGTGGGTAATTCTTGCCAACTTCGAGGGTAGTTTTTATGACGTACGACCAGAAACCCAATTTGCTTTATTATTATTATTATTATTATTATTATATATATATATATATATATATATATATATATATATATATACTAGTTGAATGCGCGTGCGTTGCCACAGATCAACAAAATCAGAAAACTACAACGACATACTATGACGAAAACTACGACGACATACTACCATCACATGAAGTATGTAAATGTGTGTGTGCATCCGGTTTCTTTTCTCCTATCCAAGCGTCTCATTGGCAATCTAACAAAAAAATCAGCTTCCCACGCAAATGGGGCCTTGATTAGTGACCCAACATGAGCGGACATCAACCTTCAGGAAGTACCCGTCAAGCTCACCAGATGCCGGCGCACCGCAGAAGTAATTCTGCACACATGAAGACTTAAAAGGCAAAAATCAATGTCTTAGAAAATTAAAAGAAGCTACACATATAAAAGTGTAAAAAGGTATAAGTGAGGGCAAAATTGTGGAATAGCTCTGATGAATGCATAAAAGGCAGTACACTACCAGAATAAATTAGTCTATGTGGCACTTTCATTATCATCGAAGTTTACATGCTCTTAATGTACCCTTCGAGAGCATAATGAAATCCTAAGAAAAATAAAATTATTATCAGCATAAGCAACATACAAGATGTCTAGAAAGCAAATAATAATGGTCATTTTGACAGGAATCAAAATATGACACATTATTTAGAAAAAAGAGTTATAAATTCAATGTGCAGGCAACATGATACTAATTTATACACACGCACTTGTCATGCCCGCAGCAGGAACCATTTGAAAAAGAAAGTAATCATTATTGGTATACATATACTTGTCTTGGACACAAACCGAAACCTACATGCAGCTGAAATCATGCATCAAACCTGCATGTACAAAATACATCTATATTTTCTCAAGGTTGATAATTTTATAGTTTGGTAGCCATCTGCAACCATGCATCAATTCTCAGAATCATATCATGATTGATTTTTTTTTCAATTTGGTAGTCTGCAGATCAATATAACAAGCAACAATTTGAGGGTTGGGAGACATTCCTAATATGATTCGCTTTTTTACAATGTAGTTTCATCATCATCGAAAATTTCCCAATTTGGTAGTTTGCATATCAACATAACAAGCAACAATTTTCCACTTTCTATAACGCAGTTCATCTAGAAAATGACAAACGGGACGTGGGTTTGACACCTAATGAATGATCATCTGCACATTTTAAATGATACCTTTTAGACCTTGTGATAAAAAAAGATGTTGAACTATTGGCAAAGATTCAAAATCAGTCAAGAGATCATTTAATTAGCACCATGATTCTACAACAAAGTGATCAAATTTGAGTACCTCTGCCTTGAGTCGAGCACCTCCATTGTCATCTGATTATTCAATGACGGACTGAATCAGACACAAGACACATGGTCATATGCCTAAATTCAGAATAACACAACAATCACACCAACACCCATCAGGAATACACACTCACTGCCCTGGCATGCAGCGGTTCATGCTCCTTTTGAAATTGCCTCTCGTGATGTGACTATCATGTTTTATCCATGTGCCCGACAATCAAATCAAGTCAGATAGTGACTCCAACTTCTTATTAATTGTGTGTTCCGTTGAACCTTTTAAGCGGTGAAATTACTTGTGTGCATACCATTCCGATGGGCATGCCGCAGTTGATGTTGGAGGAGCCATCCAGGGGATCAAAGCAGACACAGTACCTGATGGGAAATGAAGAGCCACACGTACACTTCATCAGAAACAGCAGAAGTAAAATTGCTCGACCATATCAAGTTTGTGAGCAGAGCATATGGAGTGGAGGTTTTTTACACACTTCCCACGGAGCTTTCGGTCCAAGTATGAAGCCTCCTCGTCCTCCTCGGACACAAGAACGCACTGCATATATGACGCCGTTCGCAGAGCAGTGTCACAAAACAGAATAGAAGCAACGATCTTGTTCAAAAATTAAAAGAACCGAGATGAGAGAAGAGTCATACGGTGCGGCCACTGCTGACAAGGGCATTGACCAACACCTCGTTGGGAGAGCACGTCCAACTTCTTTCCGCTCCTCCACCTGAAGAACCCACGGCAAAGAAAACAGGCAATCATCATCATAGCACCATTCTCACGGAAGAACAACTTTGATGAAGAGAGGAAACAAGCGCTTGCCTGGACGTTGCTCTGAACTGAGAGGCCGATGAGCTTGGCTTGGCCGGCCTTGTTGAGTGTGACGAACTTGCAGCCGAGGACGATGTGGGAGAGGAGGATGGTGAAGTCGCCGCGCGACTCCAGGTGCCTGCTCTGCTCCTTCAGCAGGTATCGCGTGATGGTCATCAGGTCCGTCCGGAAAGCGTCCGCCGCATGATCCATCTCGTTACTTCGACCGTGGACGATCCTCTCCCTCGCCGTTTACTTAGCCCGGATAGAGAGTTTTGTTGCCTGCGTCCCTGTTCCCATCCCGCCGCCTCCGCCTCCCACGGCGGCTCAAGAGGGAGATCTCGCCTCCGACGCCGCTGCTCCCCCAAGGACCCGCGTGCGTTCCCGCCTCGTGTACGTCTCCACCGTGTTCACACTGTGTTGGAACCGGCGATCCACCTATTTGACACCTATTCCATTCGCCTCTCCTTCGTCTCCGGCCACGCGCTGCATGACTACTCCGGTGCCGCAGATTCAACCCACCCAGCTGTTTGAGGAGAGTGATTGGAGGAGTCGAGGCAACGGGACGATTGCGATGGCACCAGTCGAGGAGAATGGATCGGGAGCGAGGGGAAAGCACGAGATCGGCCAGAAGCCCAGAACCGCCGCTGCGCTCCTGCCTCTCCCGTATCTCCCTCTCTCTCTCTCTTCCACGGCAAGCGGAAGGCACGGGATGGGAGGCATCCCAATCCTCTAGACCCTTACGGCACCCGCAGAGGATCATGTGTGGGTTGCGCAGAGGCGAGCACAAGGGGCGGCGACGAGATCGGGGGCGAGGGGTTGGGAATTGCGACCTGTGTGACGACAGTTTTCGTTCTTGTTTCGAGCTGGGATTGATTAACCGGTCGGTTCCCTCGTTTACTTACGCTGGTTAACTCGAAAAAAAAACAATTAGATGGGGCCACGTGGGTGGGAGGATGTATCGATAGCTAGCGATAGGAGGGAGGTCGAACCATCACGAGTTCGATTCTCCTTTAATAGTAGAGATATATTAGGGAAAGAGGTAGAGATTTTTTAAAAAAATTGGCATCTCGTAGAGTGTGTTCTCTACAGTAGCTAGCTAGCGCATGCAGACCGGGCGCGACGCTGATGGATGAACCGGACGGTGCCGAATAATTGTATCTCTCCGGCCGGCAAGCCGACACGAGCACGGGGCACACGGACACGTTGGTGCGCGGCTGAAGCGTTCCTGCCACGACAGAAAGAAGAAAGAAACACATATACAAGCACTGAAGCCACTTGATTTTGCCAAATGCCAGGTGATCCATCGCGGCGTATTCCCTTGACGCTTTCTGCCGAAATCTCTGAATACACATTGTTGATGTGCGTCCAATATTTTGTGTGTTTTCTAGTGGAAGCGATGGACCAACGGCACGCACGCACGTGTCCACTCGCTCTGATTCTTCCTTTTCCAAAATCGTACGTACGCCATGAAGTTGAAGTAATTTCGTCAAACGAAATGCCGCTGTCATTGTGGACGGGCGATCGACGACCTTGTCCCCGTGTGTGTGTGTGGCCTTCGAGTTATTATTAGCTCACCCGCTTCGTGTTTTTTTTTGCGAGTCACCCGCTTCCCTTGTGACCTCTAAAAAGTCAAAATAGTGACGACATGTGTTGGTGCCAGGCCCTGGCTTGGCTAATGTACGGCTTCTGCCCTTTCCGTAAGAAAAATTAAGAGTAAAATGCGTCACTGGTCATTGTACTTATGTCAAAAGCTCATTTTGGTCACTGTACTTAAGAATACGGTCAATACAGTCACTAAATACGACTTAAGGTGATTATACGGTCACTGACGCACCGTATAACTTAGTATTTTGCCTACTTTGACCGGTCAAACTGTCTATGCGACAAATAAGCAGCCTAGTCAGCCAACGTTCTCTCTACCTTTATGCGAGTCCCACCTGTTAGTGAGTTGAAAGAAATAAAAAGGAAATAGAGTGCACCAATGAGGTTCGAACTTGAGATCTCAGGGCGGCGCAAGCCATCTTACGTTCACTAGGTTTACGTGAGTCCCGCCGAGTCGTTCCGTCACGATCGTATCCATCCTGTTGGTGCTAGTGCAAGCCACCGGCCAGAAGCGATACGTACGTACGTCTACCGCAAGACTAAACGTGCACGTGCTGTTAGTCAAGAGATCAATCAAGCAGCTTGCGAGACCGAGTTTTCCCCGAAAACTAGGAGCCACCTCAGGAGGCGATTAGGGTTTCGAGTGGAAAGAGGGCGGCCGCCGGTCAATTCTTGCCGGCAGGCTGCACACAGGGAATCCTGATGGCCGCGGCATCAGGTTCGTCGAGCGGCAAGGATGCTCTCTCGACAAGGGCGGCGAGGGCGCGCATGGAGGATGCCATGGGGAAATTAGATCTCACGGAAGAGGAGGCAACGCCATTGATCCTGGATGATGTTGATGACGGCGCAAGGCCAGTCTGGGCGATTGCGGGGAAGGTTCTCCACTGGAATTTGTTGCATATTCAGACGATCGCCAATGCTTTGCGCCCGGCTTGGGGAAACCCTAGAGGTCTGGTGTTCCGATCGGCTGGTGAGAATATCTTTGTGGCGGAATTTGAGACTCAACGCGATCGTGATCGCGTGTGGGATGGCTCACCATGGCATGTGAGCAAGCATGCTGTGATTCTCACCGAGTTCAAGGAGAGTATGCAGCCGTCAGAACTGCAATTTGACAAACTCAGGATTTGGGCTAGGGTTTTGAACCTGCCGTTCAATCTGAGGAGTGACACAAGGGGCAAGGTTGTGGCTAGGCAAATTGATACGAATGCATCAGCTGTCCAGTTTGATCCCGTTGGGGGGTTCCTGCGTGCAAGGGTGACCATAGATGTAAGGAAGCCTTTGCGCAGGTGGATCTTGATCGACTCTGCGGCTAGAGGCAACAGGGATTGGTATGACATATAGTACGAGCAGGTGCCCAATTTCTGCTTCTCGTGCGGACGATTGGGCCACTTGGATCTTCATTGTCCGACGCCTGGATCACGGGATGAGAACGGTGATTTACCTTTCAAAACTAGCCTGAGAGCGCCGGAAGAGAAGAAGAAAACAGTGTCCAGTGAGGGCTCGTCTAAAGAGCAGCAATCTAGTCAGAATAGCAACAAGGAGGCTCGTACGACGAATGCAAAAAACAGATGCCTATACTGAGGTTGTTTCCCCTCCAAAGAAAAACAATCAGAAGAATAAGAGGAAGGGAGGTCCTCAAAGTCAGAAACAAGTGTATAGACAGATTGCGCTGCCACCGGTGACTACCGTGGAGCAGGTGCAAGAGAAAGGAGCCACCAATGCAATGGTGGTTTTCAAAGCGGGAGAGAATGCATCGGTGGGTGAGGACAGAGACGTTGGGACAGAACGGGATCCGAAGAAGAAAAAGCCCACACCCACCAATTCTCAGAACTCGGATGAATCGGCGGTGGCTGTGATGCAGCCCCGCCGGGAACAATGAGTTGCTTAAGTTGGAACTGCTGGGGGCTTGGGAACCCCGCGGCAGTTCGTGAGCTTCGCAATATTGTGAAGCAAGAAGGGCCCGATCTCTTG
Organism: Aegilops tauschii subsp. strangulata; assembly: GCF_002575655.3. Taxonomy (NCBI): domain Eukaryota; kingdom Viridiplantae; phylum Streptophyta; class Magnoliopsida; order Poales; family Poaceae; genus Aegilops; species Aegilops tauschii. The sequence continues at coordinate 11,273,505 of NC_053039.3, forward strand.
TTTGTTATGGAGACGAAGATTTCGGCAAAAAGAGTGGAAAGTCTGAAACTCCTGCTTGGGTTTGCGGGCTGTTTTGCTGTTAGCAGCGCCGGTCTCAGTGGGGGAATTGGTATGTTCTGGTCCGGGGAACTGGATGCAGAGTTGAAGAACTATAGTTCCGGCCATATTGATATGATGGTGCGGAAGAAATGTGATGGCGCGAAGCAATGGCGGGTGACAGGGTTCTATGGAGCCCCGAAAGTTGAGGATCGTCATCATAGCTGGAGGTTTATGAGGACACCACATGCAGTTCAACATGATGCGTGGATGTGCATTGGAGATTTCAATGAGACCTTGAGTGGTTCAGAGCACTTTTCCAGAAATCCCAGACCGGAGTGGCAAATGAGGGCTTTTAGGGAAGTGACGGACGACTGCTCTCTTATTGATTTGGGTTGGTCGGGGACTGAATACACATGGGATAATATGCAGTTTGGCAGATCGAATGTGAGAGCCCGGCTGGATCGGGCATTTGGTAACTCCGCTCTCTTACAAATATTTTCACACATTAAGGTCAGACATATTGTAACAACGGAGTCATATCATTGTTTTGTGTTTGCGGATCTCCGCGAGCACTTGGAAACGGCAGTACCCAGAGGGCCAAAACCTTTTAGATACGATGACATGTGGCAAACTCACGTGGACTACGACAAGCTGGTACTTGACTCATGGCAAAAGGGTGCGGGCTGGGAAGGACTACGAGAGTGAGTCAAGCTCTTACGGCGCTACAGGGCAACCTCGTGGCGTGGTGAGCAAAGGAGTTTGGCTGTTTGTCGCGCAAGATCAGGAAGTTGCGAGAGCAGCTCTCCCGACTGCGTGCCAATCCTCTGCGACGGGGACCTACGGAAGAAGAGAAAGCAGTGGCTCAGAAACTTAAGCTGGCTCTGCATCAAGAAGAAATCTGGCTCCGTCAGCGATCACGTGTTCCATGGCTGCGGGAAGGGGACCGAAACACGGGTTATTTTCAGGCCCGGGCCGCCCAACGCAAGCGCATGAATAAGATAGAAAATCTTGTCCGCAGTGACGGATCGATGTGTACTAGTTTGGAGGAAGATCGTGCTGAGGTGCAGCAGTTTTATGAGCAGTTGTATACCTCGCAAGGTTTTCATCAGATGGATGAATTGTTGGATGTTGTACCGCCACGGGTGACTCCTGTTATGAACGATGCACTTAGCAAGCCTTTTACAGAGGAGGAGGTGCGCCGAGCTCTCTTCCAGATGGCTCCTTCGAAGGCCCCGCGGGTGGATGGTTTCACGGCTGGATTTTTTCAACGCCATTGGAGTTGGCTCAAAGATGACATTGTTCCAGCGGTGCTTGACTTTCTTAATGGGGGAGAACTACCACCGGGGATAAACGACACTTCTATCACATTGATCCCCAAGGTACGATTCCCACAAAGTATCACTCAATATCGTCCTATCTCTCTCTGTCCGGTTTTGTATAAGATCGCCTCCAAGGCCATTGCTAACCGTCTCCGAGAGTTCTTGGATGATATTATCAGTGTTGAACAAAGTGCGTTTGTCCCTGGTCGCCTGATTACTGACAATGTGCTAATTGCACATGAAAGTGTGCATGTGATGAGAAGAAGGAAGAAAGGGGGGAATGCTGTATGTGCTATCAAGCTGGACATGATGAAAGCATACGACCGTGTAGAATGGCACTACTTGCAAGCGATCATGTTGAAGCTTGGTTTCTGTATGGAGTTTGTTCGCCTAGTCATGAAGTGCGTCACTTCAGTCAGATTCTCAATACGGGTGAATGGTGAACTTCTTCCTTTTTTCACTCCCTCTAGGGGGCTACGACAAGGGTGCCCAGCATCTCCGTACTTATTCCTGCTATGTGCGGAAGGATTAACTTCACTTCTGAACCACTTTGGTGGTTTGAGAGTAGACAAAGGCATTCGAGTCAGCTACCGATCTCAGTGGATCAATCATCTTCTTTTCGCGGATGACAGTCTAATATTTATGCAGGCAAAGGTGGACAGTGCCCAAAGGCTCAATGAGATACTGAGAATTTATGAAAGGGGCTCAGGGCAGGCTGTCAACAAAGAGAAAAGCTCTATTTATTTCAGTCCGAACACCTCTGCCCCGGATAAGCTACTGCTGAAGCAAACTCTGAACATTTCGGTAGAAGCTTTCAGCGAGCGTTACCTTGGTCTACCTACAGTTGTGGGTAGGATCACAAGCGGTACTTTTGGCCATATTGGAGAGAGGATTCGAAGCAAACTCCAAGGCGGGTCGGAAAGAATGATTTCTTGTGCTGGAAGGGAAGTGCGTATAAAGACTGTAGCCCAAGCTATACCTATTTTCAGCATGAGTTGTTTCAAGTTAACAAAGAAGGTGTGTAAGAGCCTCACTTCCTCCTTCGCTAAGTATTGGTGGAGCAGCTCCCTGGATCATAATTCAATGCATTGGAAGGCTTGGACGGCTCTGGCAAGTCCAAAAGAGAAGGGCGGAATGGGATTCCGGGATCTTGAGCTTTTCAACACAGCTCTTCTCGGCAAACATGGTTGGCGACTGATGACGAACCCATCATCGCTTTGTGCTAGAGTTCTCAAAGGGAGATATTTTCCCACTTGTGATTTTATGCAAGCTACAGTCCCGCGTTTTTCCTCGGCGATGTGGCGTGCTATCATTGCAGGGAGGGATTCTTTGCAAGTCGGTCTGATCAAACGCATAGGAGATGGCAGGTCGGTCTCTATCTGGGCTGATAAGTGGATCCCCGGTACTCTTTCTATGACTCCGACTGTCAGAAGTACTAATACACAATTGCAAACAGTCCCAGAACTTATTGATACGGTTAATTGGTCGTGGAAGACGGATGTGGTCCGTCAAAACTTCATTACCCCCGATGCGGATGCAATCCTTAACATCCCCCTGATGCGGGGTGGGGGCGATGATGTTCTTGCATGGGCTCACGAACGGTCGGAATGCTATACTGTAAAATCAGCGTATCGTGCTCTAATGACTCGTAACGAGCATCTGGCTCTAGAGGAAGGGACGATCACCGAGACTTCATCGACAGACAAACAGCTATGGTCGCGGTTATGGAAGCTTAAGGTTTTGCCAAGGGTGAGAGTGTTCTGGTGGCGGGTGTTGCATGGGATTCTTCTGGCTGAATCTACTCTCATGCACCGCCATATCACGACCATTGGCACCTGCAATCTGTGTCTTCACGCAGAGGAAGACATGAAGCATGCGTTACTGGATTGCACCCATGCCAGACGTTTTGGAACGCGGCTCCGGACTGGCTTGATATCAAGCGACCGGAGTTGCACCCACTTACATGGTCTCGGAATGTTATTTGCGATCCTATGTTCTCTGAGTCTGAGAGAGCTAAATTGGTTACTGTCATGTGGGCGATCTGGACCTCAAGAAACAATGCCACGCATGACAAAAAGGAACTTGATCCTTTTCAGTCCATGAAGAAAACCCAAGAAGCTCTAACTGTGCTTGAACTACCTCGCGACCATGCGTGAATTTTGCCGGGGCATGGTTGGAGACCGCCAGACTTGGGCTGGATCAAGATCAACACTGATGGTAGTGTTGCAATGGAAGCTAGAAGGGGAGGGGCGGGTGGAGTCGCAAGAACACACTCATCCTTCCTAGCTGCATGGTGCAAACCTTACCCGGGAATCACATATCCTCTTATAGCCGAAGCACTCGCTCTACACGATGGTGTTCTCTTTGCTCATCTTCGAGGCTATTCTGAGGTGGTTTTCGAGTCTGATAATTTGGAGATTGTGAATCTCTGGAACTCGCGTCACAATGCTCGTGCGGTCGTGGCGCCTATCTTGTCCGAGATTAGGGAGCATGTTATTTAATTTGTAACTCAGCATGTAGGGAGGTCAGCTAACGTTTCGGCTCACCTTTGTGCTAAACAAACTAGCACCCTAGATGTAACCGAATGTTGGATGGACTCCATTCCGAGTCTTCTTGTAACCAGCCTCTCAGCTGATTCAGCTGGAGCTGTTAGTGTTGAATAAAGAGCTCCCAAATTTCCCTGCAAAAAAAAAATCAACCAGCTTGCTAGCTTGCTTGCTTTTTTTTCTTTTTGAATTGAGGGGCGATGCCCCGATTTCATTTCATATAATGAAAAGAAACCGATAAACGCTAGCTTGCTTGCTTCCTAAATATAAGTCTTTTTAAAGATTTCAATACGAACTACATACGGATATATATAGATTTATTTTAGAGTGTAGATTCACTCAATTTGCTCGGTTTGTAGTCCATATTAAATCTCTAAAAAAACTTATATTTAGGAACGGAGAGAGTAAAAACCAACAATCGTCTGCCGTTCCTGAGGTCTCAGCCCTCGCGCCATGTCTTTCACGTTTACACCGCGACCATGTATCTCCTGGCCTTCAGGGTCAGCTGGTTCGCATGCAGCCTGCCGCCGCTTGGCGCGCTCGTGCAATTTCTCACCATATTCGCATCATTCACCAGATGCGCTGGCCAACTGATAGATGTCAGTGGATGCACAGGAGCTGCGAGAGGAGGCGGTGCAACGCATACCAACTCTTTGTTTGTGTGAGATGGCCACATGGACGACAACGGCGACACCCACACCGGTCGCTCTCCTTGCCGTGCGCGCGTACCATGGCGGCCCGGCTGCTGGAGCACGCCCCGGCGGCCTCCGATGTGTCATGTGTGCATGCTGTGTGGTGTGTGCTAGGCTGCTAGCGAGTGTGTGCATGCGTGTTTCGTATTCTGATAATAAGGGGATAGGCTCTTGTTATTTAGCATGACTAACCGGTGGTTCAGTTGGCTAGCTCGTTTCGGCGGTAGCCAAAAGTCCAAGTTTCTAATCCCTACTGCACATAATTTTTCCTATTTATTTCTTCATTCAACTAGCTGACTAGGCTACTTATTTGCCACATAGGCAGTTTGACCGGTCAAAGTAGGCAAAATACGAAGCTATACGATGAGTCAGTGACCGTATAATCACCTTAAATTGTATTTAGTGACCGTATTGACCGTATTTCTGAGTACAGTGACCAAAGTGAGCTTTCGACACAAGTACAACGATCAGTGATGCATTGTACTCAAAAATTAATAAGTTGAATAATATGGCGCTGTCGTCGTCAACTTTTTTTAAAAAAAGGCGCGTGGCTGTTTAACCGGAAGCAGCTAGCGAGAGTGACGTAATTGGTGGTGGTGTAGCGCGTGTAGACCGCGGTCGACCGACGTTGATGGATCCCCCGGACGGTGCCTACTGCCTGGCCCCGAACGAATATCTCCGGCCGACACGCCCACGCCCACGCCCACGCATGCCATCACCACGGATGTGTATGTCTCCGGTGCGCCGCTCAGGCGTTGCTGCCTCCACATAAACGGCAGGCTGAGAGGCATCTGCCAACCTATCACGGTTTCGCAGCAGTGCTCCCCGCCGAAACCGGCCTGTAGCATCGCATCGCATGAAATAGTTGAACTTTGTAGCGGAAGCGGTCGGCACGTGGCCACGTTCCGGTTCTCCCGCTCCAAAAACACGTAATAAGTACGTCAGGAAAATGGGAACTATTAAGCTGGCTGGTCAAATAAAGCCGTACGTCGCTGTCCTTTGTGACTTGTGTGGCGTGGAATTAGCTCACCTGCTCCTGCAAGCCTAGCATTTGGCGAGAGCACATAGCCCTTAAAGAGTTAAGATAACGTCTTACTCGAACCGGGGGCGCTTTTCATCTTCCTTTCCCTTTTTCCCGAGCTAGGCGATTAGGCCAAAGTCTTCCTTCTTTCCATCTTCATCCCCCTCCAGCAGCTCGTAGGGAAATCCTGATGCCTCGGATCTGTCACGGCTTGCAGCGCTTCTTCTTTGATTGAGTCGGTCTTTCGGAGTCCAATACTCTTTAAGTTAGTCCGTAGGGATAGATTAGATAGACTAAGGTTAGGGTTTTTTTTGTTGCGCGTGTACGAAAATGAGATATGTTGTCATGTCTTTTCGGATTGATTCAAGGTTCAACAATAACGCTTACTGCTCCAGGGCATTAGTCTTTAATTAGAGGCACACTTACAAAGATTTTTCGGCTATCATTGATAAGTTTTATGCCGGCTCTGGTATGGGAGCGGCAACATCGACGCATGGATGGCCGTTCCACGATTTAGGAATATATCTTTGTAATTTTAATTATGTTTGGGATTCTTTATACTTTTCATAAACATTCGTAAGCATTTGAGTCCTCCTATATGAGCATCTACAGTCGGACTTGGTAAATTCGATTCTTCAAACGCTCAGGGACGCGAGCGGGCGTGTCTACGGACAGTGACCGATCACGTCTTAAATATTTGATTCTACAACCGGACACCTTAAACTAGAGACCTTAAATTTATATTATCACATGCAATGTGAAACCTTAAAGCAAGCAAAAGGTGACGTGATTTACTGGAGATTTGGCACGCATTTTTCACTCGTGGGCGACCAAACAGACAGCACGGCGGACCAATCCCTAGCTCTGAGGCAGACCCACCCGATCGCGGCCGCTGGCCTCCGATCCGACGGTCCATGGGCGCGCGCGGCCGTCATGACGACACCACCACGGACGGACCCGGTCCGACCTACCTGGCGCCCCGCATGACACCCGGCGCCACTCCTGCGTTGCTGCCCGTGGGCCCATCCAGCGCCCACCACGTGCCCCTTCCTTCTCCGTGGACAGACAGCCGAGCAAAATATTTGGCCATTTCCTTATTGTTCACCAATTTATTTATTGGCAATAATAAATACCTCTGGTTGTTTTTTCTCGCGTTGCTTATGGAGGAGAGCGGGAGCAGAAAATAAGACTTGGAAGGAATCCATCAACTCTCTCGCTCTCGCTCCCGGGCGCTTCCCCGCAACCAAAAGCTGTACGCCCAGCGGCCGAGGTTTCCGTTCCAATCTCCGGCGAGGTTGCTTCCTCGCCAATGCCACGCTTGATTTCCAGGTATAGGGTTCTGCGGCGGGACGAGCCCGAGGACGACCGACGCCGGGCGGCGGCCGGTCGCTCGCTTGCTTCGTTCCGGCGGGTTCCCATCGACCAGGAGGTAACGGCGGTGAAGTGAGACAAATAAGGTCTCGTCACCCTCAGGCAAACGCATGTCACTTAGAGGCTGTTTGTTCTCAAACTCAGCTCGCCACGCCGAAGATGCGGCCGCGCCGCAGGTGTGGCGAATGAAATGAGCGCCACACTTTTGGCGAGTTGTGGCGTAAAAAATGAACTAGCAAGCTGTGGCGAGCGGTGCGGCACGCCATAACACCGGCATAAAGCAAACAGCAGTTAAGTTTAGGCGTAGGGAGCTGTGGCGAGCTGTGGCATGCGTAGTCACAAATCAAACACGTCCTTAGAGCATCTCCAGCTGCGCCCCTAACAAGGCCCTTCAGGCGATTTTTGGCCGCCGGCGCTGAAAAATCGGCTCAGTCGCACCCCCAAAGGCCCCTTTTTCGCCGGCTCGGGCCGAAATTGGCGCCGGCGGACCCAGGCCGAACCCGGCGCGCTGGGGCGCCGGACGAATCGTTTTTGGCGTGAAAGAGCCGCGGGCCCGCCGAGTCAGCGACACTCGCCTCGTCGTCCTCGGGACGCCTCGGTTTCTCGCGGGAAATCAATGCCAAGGCTGCCGCCGGTCAGCCTTCCAGTGATTCCTCACGGGGCGGCTCTTCACGGGCGGCGCGGCAACGCCTCACTCCCTGCCCCGCATACACACGCCTCCCCGGCGGCTATAAAAAGCGTCGCCCCCCCCCCCCCCCCGCCGCTGGCCACAGACGCCGTGCTCTCTGCCTCTCTCTCTCCGCCGCCGCCGAATCTCTCCTCTCTCCCAGCCGCAGCCACGGCAATGTGCGAGCGCTTCCCTAGCGACGGAGCGGCGGCCAACGGCTTCGGCCGCCGTTCGCTGCAATCGTGGGAGGCGCACCTGCTTTTCGAGGCCAATATCCCGGCGCCTCCAGACATGCGCGCTGGGCCGACAGGATGGAGGCTCAGCGCCGGAGGCGTCCCCATTCCCCCCTTGTCGGACGCCGTCGCGCGCCCCAACTACTTCGCCGGCGAGGTCGACCGCGTTCGGTCGTCGCTGGCCGAGGAGCAGCGCGCCTCCCCGCAGTACGCCGCCGACAACCACGAGCCGTGGGCGGCGTACTTCCAGCGCCGTCAGGAGCAACGCCTCGCCTCCACCAATGGGGCACCGGTGATGGGGGGCGGCCGGTGGAACAGCGAGGGTCGACGCCTGTGGTGGTCCGTCCCGGCTGGACGCTCCGCGAGGTTCTCGCGCACCTAGAGGGCGGCAACAACCCGCCGCTTGCATACCCGGCCGCCGCCCCGGTCCCCCATCGCGGCGCAGGGCAATGGATGCCAAGGAGGTTTGCCTTTGGCTCGTCGTCCTCGTCCCGCTCCTCCTCTCACTCCTCTTCCCACTCCTCCGGCTCTCCGGCGGTGTTCGGCGTCAAGGCTGAGCCCGCAGCGGGGATCACGCTCGGTCGGCGCACCCGCTCGGCCGGCATCGTCATCAACGAAGGCGGCGGCCGCGCCTCGTCCTCGGCTCCTCCCCGACTCAAGCCGAAGACGAAGCCGGGGCTCGCCGGCGGCGTCAAGGAGGAGGCGCTCGACGACGAAGCGGCCCTCAAATGGGCGCACGACGACTAGCTGCAGACGGAGAGGGAGCGCCAGTACGCCGCCTTCGTGCGGTTTGAAGTTCGTCGTCGTGGCCGGGACGAGGGAGGCATCGTCGTCCTCGAGGATAGCGACAACGACAACGCGCCACCACCACCGGTCCGCCATGGAGACGCTGGGGAGGGGTCCAGCAGGGACGGCCGCGCCATCAAGAAGGAGAAGGCCGACGACTCCGACGAGGACGACGGCGACTGAGCACGGCTGATCGACTACTTCGCCCCGTAGATGTTTTTTTTGAAATAATTTATGTAAACGCCGAACATGTTGAATATGAATGTCTAGTTTGCCGAATTTTAGCCGAACTTTGCCGAATTCTGATTTTTTTAAATTAAAAAAAACGCGTCTGGGGCGACCCTGGGGCGAGCGGCTGGGAACCCGCTCGCCCCCACGCCGTTTTTTTGCGCCGGCTCGTCTCAAGGGCGCGTAAAAGCGCCGCCTGAGGAGCCAACGGCTGGAGATGCTCTTAGACCCTGCATGCACCGTGCACCACATGCAATACTTGGACGAACTTTGTAGTGCGTGTAAACGATCGACCAGCCGCACGGACGTGGCCACTCGTTCTGATTCTTCCGTTCCGTTCCAATACGCGCGTCATGAAAATCGGAATAAGCTGGCTGGTCAAATAAAGCCGTACGTCGCTGTCCTTTGTGACTAGTGTGGCGTGGAATTTAGCTCACCTGCTCCTGCAAGTCTCGCATTTGGCGAGAACACAAAGCGCTTAAGAGTAAACAATAAGGCTACATCGGCTGGTATGAAAATCCTGATGCATCGGCTTTGGTTAGAACGCAAGGCAGGGTTTTAGTTCTGGCAAGGCGGAGCTTCAGCAGGCGTAGATTCGTACTAGCTTGTTGGGACATTTCTCATCGTGTGTACGAGATGATGAGATTTGATGTACTTCTGATCTTCCCAGTAGATCTGAGTTTTCTAAAGAAAATGTAAGAGTAAGCAGGAAGGGCATTATTTTAATATGAAAAAAATTACCGGCAAGTTATCCTAAATACATATACCAGTCTTCCCCGAAAAAAACAATACATATACCAGTCTTAAAGCAAAAGGTGACGTGATTTACCTGAAATATGGCACGCGTTTTCCACTCGTGGGCGAACAGACAAGAGCACGCGTGCATAGTTCGCTGGACGGTGGAGGCCGACCCTCCCAATCACGGCCGCGGCCTCCCGATCCGACGGCCCAGGGGCGCGCGCGGCCGTCATGACGACACCACCACGGACGGACCCGGTCCTCCTACGTGGCTCCCCGCATGACACCCGCCGCCACAAATGGGCCCCGCGGCCCAGCAGGCTCCCACCACGTGCCCCGGGCCGCCGTCACGGCCAAGCCCCTCAATTTATTTATTGTTCGCCTGTTGATTGATTTATTCGCCAGAAATAAAATACCATTGGTTGGTTTTTTCGCGTTGCTTACGGAGGAGAAATAAAACTTGGAAGGAATCCATCAACTCCTCTCGCTCTCGCTCCCGGGCGCTTCCCCGCAGCCAAAAACTCTTGACGCCCGGCGGCCGAGGCTTCCGCTCCAATCTCCGGCGAGGCTGCTCCCTCGCCATTGCCGCGCTCGGTTCCCAGGTGGGCGGCGGCCGCTCCGCTCCTCTCCTCTCCCCGCCCGCCCGCCCGCGCTCCCGGTAACCGTCGGCCGCCTTCTGATTCCGCTTCCGCTTCATGGTGCAGGGCTCTGCGGCGGCGGCGGCGGCGGCACGAGACTCACTCGAGGACGACCGACGCCGGGCGGCGGCCCCTCGCTCGCTCGCTCGCTTGGTTCCGGCGGGTTTCCCTCCCCGTCGTCGACTAGGAGGGTAACGGATTCCCGCTCCTCCTCCGTTTCCGCGCTGATTTTGCTGCTCCTACTGCTTTAGTTCGGCAGATTGGTTTCGGTTCTGGCGAGCTCCTGCCAAGTGCCGGCAGCGATTGCGACGCATTCCCTTCGTCACCTCGCGCAAGCCCCGGAGTTTTCCTCTTCTTTCTTCAGCGATATTAGCTAGCCTGCGGTTGGTTGGTGTGTTTTTTCAGCAGTTGTTCTGCTCTGATTTTGTATTGTTCCGTTCCGTGTTAGCTTTGTTTAGTCTTACTTACACTTTTGAGGATTAAGGGGTAGCCTAGCGTTGCGTTGCTGGTGCTGGCACGCGAACCAACCCCTCCCACAGAAGCGATCGAATCTGGCCTACCTGTTCAGCTCAACCGGACAGCTCGGACTCGCCCAGTTCCAGTTTGCAATGCAATGCTTGCTGCTGCTGCTGCTGCTGCTGCCCAATCATTGAATTTAATTTGATTATATAAACTATGACCTTGGTTGGAGTAGTACTGATATGTGCTTTGATCGACCAAGGGGAGGGGGGCTAATTTGCGGGTAATCTTTGGTAATTTCAGTATGCCTTTTCTGACATTCTCATCAACAAAACATGACTTCAACCTAACTGGTACATCCCAGTCCCAGGGCATAAAAGTAAACGGGTGCTTTTCCAAATGCCACCGCTTGATCGACGCTTCTGCTGTCCTGTCGCACTTCCACATCATGCAGCTTGCTTCGTTTGGAAACTGATGTGAAGGGGGAACTTGTTAAGCACGTTTGAAATGCACATACACCACTGCTGGGCTGACATTGGAATTGGCAGTGATGCCATTGTGCAGTTTACAGTTCAGTCTGTAGACTAAATGTGTTAAGCAATATCTTTCTCTCCCTGTACCTGCAGGTGCCGAGGGCATCACGGATGATGCTTCTGTGCATATTTAGATGACATATGCTCTGTTTTCCGTGACTGACCCGGTAGGAAGCCATGAAGATCAGCGCACTCCTGACCTCTGCGGGCATCAATATTGGGCTCTGCGTGCTCTTTCTGTCGCTCTATTCTGTTCTGAGGAAGCAGCCAGCCAATGTCAGGGTCTACTTCGGCCGGAGGATTTCCGAGGAGCATAGTCGGCTCCGAGAGGCTTTTATTTTGGAGAGGTTTGTTCCATCAACTGGCTGGATTGTCAAGGCCCTGAGGTATACCGAGGAAGAGGTCTTGGCAGCTGCTGGGCTGGATGCTGTCGCTTTCAATAGAATGCTAGTCTTCAGGTACACCAAATTTCGTCTTTGATATCCATGTATCCCTTTGTGCTATTATCATGTTGGTTAGAAGGCATCACCATATGATTGATGAGCTTTTTAGCATCCACGTGTGACCTGAATCAGAAGGAGCCGAAAACTCGTAAATCTGGCAGCTGCATGTAAAATAGAACTTCTTTTAACGCTGTTATGCGAAATCGTAGTTCCCTCTCTCTTTTTTTTGTGTGGCTATTTTCTGTTATATCAGTTTAACCTCAGATTCCAATTTTGCACACTGAATACATTCGTTTTCTGCAGCATACGTATCTTTTCCCTAGCTGCTCTGCTGTGTGTGTTTGGAATTCTTCCACTGCATTATTATGGACAAAATATACAGCATCTTCGGATTCCTTATGAAGATCTGGATATCTTCACAATTGGAAATGTGGAAAAGCGATCAAGATGGTGAGCTGGCCAATTTATTTTAATGTTATCATAAGGTGTTTTTTAGACTATCATAAGGTGGTTTTGTCTAGGCTATCATAAGGTTGTTTTATCAAGGCTGAAATTGTATATTTGTTTGTGGTATGCTGCATTTTTTATTGGTATTTATAATGTTATTTGTTTTGCCTCTAACTGGACTTGATTTAGTTCCGTGCACGTCTCTACTCTTCAAAACATGAGAAAAGAATATGCATATGGGAGCGCAACATACATACTTCTGTATTCATTTTATTTGCTGGTTGCATTGCAGGCTTTGGGTTCATTGTCTAGTTCTCTACATAATATCTGGAGTAGCTTGCATTCTCCTATATCTTGTAAGTATTTTTAGAAACTATGGAGTATTCTACATCCTCATACTTTGGAACGCATGTAATGTTGTTTCTGTACCCAATCTTTCAGGAGTTTAGGCACATTGCTAGACTGAGGCTCCTTCACCTTAAACGTGCAACACCCAATCCAGGCCAATTTACTGTGCTTGTTCGCGGAATACCAAAGACAAAGAAAGAATCGTGCAGTAGTGCTGTTGATGATTTCTTCACCAAGTATCATGCGTCAAGTTACCTATTCCACCAAATTGTTTACAAAACTGGGAAAGTTCAGAAGATAATGGTAAGAATTCTCATACAACGTTTCTATTTGTTTGGAGGGTGGGGGTGGGGGTGGGGAGAATGCGACACAATCGCTAAGGTAGTATTTTTGTGATTTAATGCTGTCAGTCTTAAGACTTACTTTCCTTGTGGTTCGGTAACCACTATGTCATGCAAGTGATAATTCATGTACCGCACATTCATTATGATGATTTTTGTCTTCTCCATGAATTTGTGAAATTAATGATCTCATATCATTTAAGTTAGATTTATAATTTTTATCTGCAAAGGTATTTGTCATATTGCACATTCTTTTTCATATGATATATTTTGTTTTCTCCCTGAACTAGTGAATTGATCTCAGATCGCTTGATTTGGATTTGAATTTATCTGAATGTTAGTATTTTGCTTTCTGCTTTTGGAGTAAAACTGTTTCATATACTGCAGACTGGTGCGAAGAAGGCATGTAGAAAGTTGAAAAATTTCACGGACACCACTGTAGATCAGAGCTGCAAAGCAATTACATACCGGTGTTGTCTTTGTGGTGCCTCTTCAAATTCTTTCCAGTTGTTGCCCACTGATGAAGTTGTACCGAGCAGAGGAAAAGTTGACCTGGACGATTCTAGCTTGAACATAGATAATGAGGTTTTCTTCGCAATTTTGCAAACATTGATTTTTCTGCTAAGTTCATCAACAAGTCTGTGTAGAATCAGTAACTTCAGTTCTTGAACTATTTACAGGAATGTGCAGCTGCTTTTGTATTTTTCAAAACACGGTATGGAGCACTTGTCGCGTCAGACGTACTTCAGACATCAAACCCTACGAAGTGGGTTACTGATCTAGCTCCAGAACCAAATGATGTGTATTGGTCAAACATTTGGCTTCCCTATAAGCAGCTTTGGATTCGACGGATAGCGACGCTACTTGGTTCTATTGTTTTTATGCTCTTATTTCTGGCACCGGTGACGTTTATAAATGGTCTATCTCAGCTTGATCAGTTGCAGAAGAGGCTTCCTTTCCTTAACGGGATATTGAAGCAGTAAGTACCTATGTTGCACTGGAACTGATATCTACTACTCCCTCTGTAAATTAATATAAGAGCATTTAGATCACTAAAATAGTGATCTAAACGCTCTTATATTAGTTTACGGAGGGAGTACTATTGAACTTCATCTTCTTATCCACTAACATGTAGAGCTAACAGCATGCAAAATCATATATATCTAGACCGATTATTAACACATTTTAGTTGAGTGCTTTGGGATTATTGTGGTACTACTGTTCAGCTTAGACATATGGCATGTATTTGTATTTGGCTTCTATTGACTCCTCTTCCATGTGCAGGCCACACCACCTGGTCCAGCTAATAACTGGATACCTTCCGAGTGTCATACTGCAAATATTTCTGTACACCGTTGCGCCAATAATGATGCTATTTTCAACACTAGAAGGGCCTATATCTCACAGCGAAAGGAAGAGGAGTGCGTGCTGTAAAGTGCTGTACTTCTTGATTTGGAATGTATTCTTTGTTAATGTGGTATCTGGCACTGTCTTAAAACAATTGGATTTCTTTTCAAGCCCGAAGGACATTCCTGTCCAGCTCGCTAAGGTTATACCTGGGCAGGTTAGTTCTATCTTGTTGTCACGCTGTAGAAGGATCTTTTTTCTTTTTGAAAACTCCAGAAGATCATTTTGTTTATGGAAGGTCAATATATTCTGACTGCAATTCTGTAAATCCATTTTGATTTCAGGCTTCCTTCTTCATCACCTATGTTCTGACTTCAGGATGGGCCAGTTTATCATCTGAACTCATGCAACTCTTTGGTCTGATCTATAACTTCATAAGGAAGTATGTTCTGAGAATGAAAGAAGATACAGAGTTTGTCCCCTCGTTCCCCTATCACACTGAAGTACCAAAAGTTTTGTTGTTTGGACTATTGGGATTCACATGCTCTGTACTGGCGCCCTTGATCTTACCTTTTCTGCTAGTCTACTTCTTCCTGGGTTATGTCGTATACCGCAATCAGGTGAGAAACTCTAGATGGATACTGAGAAGTCCATGGCATTTTTTCTGTTGCATTCTGTTTTCGTAGCACAACCATGTTGCCCTTAATGGTGAACTTCGTTGTTTAGTACTCCCTCCGTCCCAAAATAAGTGACTTGGTTTTAGTTCAAAATACTTGATACAAAGTATATTTGTTATTTTGTTTGGTATGCTAATGATCTGCCATTTGTATATGTTTTCAGCTGCTCAATGTGTACCGCACGAGATATGACACCGGTGGTTTGTATTGGCCGATTATACACAACACAGTGATATTCTCTCTCGTGCTCACCCAGATCATCTGCCTCGGTGTATTTGGCCTGAAAGTATCACCAGTAGCTGCAGGCTTCACCATACCTCTCATCATCTTCACTCTTCTGTTCAATCAGTATTGCAGAACCCGGCTTCTTCCACTGTTCAGCACTTTCCCAGCACAGGTTTGTATTGCTTCAATAATACTCCAAGCTAGCAGGAAATAACGTATTGATGAAAATGAACCTAGGTGCACCACAAACTAGGGAATAGCCCAGGAGCAGAACTTTATTGCCATTTGCTGACCGTTGAGTTGTTATCCCTGTTTTGTTGATGCTGTGTTCCGACCGTGCAGAATTTAATCGACATGGACAGGGAGGACGAGCTGTCAGGAAGAATGGAACATATTCACCACGGGCTCCATACCGCGTATTGCCAGTTCCCTGAATCTGAAGATATACAACTGGAGGAAATTCGGACCGTCGGGAATGATGAGGACGGCGGAGGTTGTAGCTCGGGCGGGTCCAACGGCAAAGGTAGCCCGGACGAGTTAAACGGCAAAGGTTGCTCGGACGAGCCCAGCGGCAAAGAGACCCTCCAGGAACAGCAGCAGCCCAGAAGGGATCTGTCTCACCCGACACTCAAAGGGCTCCCCGTTAGCCGTCTGCAGACTGCCGTGAGATGCGTCACTTTCCTCATTCGGCTGCAGAAAAGAGGCTTGTCATGATACAGCCAGCGTTGGGCAACTAACCACTAACCCCTTTCATCATGTGGCCGCTCATGTAAATGTACAGCAATATATAGGCCGTACAAGTTTTTTTCTGTTTCTTTTTGGGAAAAAGAGGGGGTTATAGATCATACATACAAGTATACAAGATACATTAGAGAATAGGTTAAGAAATACCAGTAATCCAAGTGAAGCATCATCATGGTTAACTGGGGGTGCAATTTTGGTTTTGGGGCAGCGTCCGGAAGTTTCGGCAGACATGAAAGTGATCGGTGTCGTGGGCTATCATGATCATCGTTACCTGTAAAGTCTTCTTAGCTGTAAACATCCAAGGCTTTGGTCTTCATGCTTGTCTGATTAGCTCTGTCCTGGGCATCTCTGTTTGATGAACTTGACCTGCTTTTGTCGAGAAGCATATGTGCAATCATTTTTGTATTTGATGGCTGGCTCTTGGCATCTAGCATTGGTCAGGCACAATATCTTTGGTCGCCCCCGGGCGACTCGGGCGGGATCACAACCCTAGCCGCGGCGGGATCAATTTTTTGGTGGCTCCCCCCGCGTCGCCCCCGCTCGGGCGACTCGGGCGGGATCACAACCCTAGCCGCCGGGGGCTCCCCGTCCTTCCATCCCTCCCTCCGCCGCCGCCGAAGGACGCCGCCGGCCTATAGCCCGGGGGCTGACGGCGGTGGCGGAGCCTTCCCTCTCTCCCGCGCCATGGGGGCGGTGCGGAGCCCCGCGGCGTGTGGTGGCACGGCCGATCTGGCCTTCGTGGCGTGGCGGGCCTGCCTTGACCGGCGGCGCGGCGGCGGCCTCTTCCTAGGGCGGTGGTGGTGGCGGGTGCGGCGGCCGGCCCTACGTTGGGCAGCAGCCTTGGCTGCGTTCGGCGGCGGCGGACGGATCTGCAGCGACGGACCATCTGACCTCGGATCGGCGGTGGCGGCATGGAGGGCCTGGTGGTTGGGTCGGCGCCATGCGTGGTTTGCCCTCCGGACAGATCTGATCTGCCCGGTGCGGCTTGCTCGATGTGCGGCGGCTCAGATCGGCGGCGACCCGTGCACACGATGCTTGATGGAGGTTCTTCGAGCGGATCCAGGTGAAAACCTTGTTCTCGGCTTGATGCCAAGACCGGCGTTGGCGGCACTCTTTTGTGTCATTACCTTCTTGAAGGGCATCGCGGCGGAGAAGCTCCAGACCTCTATCTGCTACCTCCGGGGGGAAACCCTAGATCAGTAGATCGGATGACGGCGGCGCGTTGGTGTTGTTTCCTCCTTGGGGGCGTCATTCTTGGAGGCGTACACGGGATCGAGGGACCAGTGGGCGGCTTTTTTGGTGGAGCGGTGCTTCATCCTATACATTGATGATGGCGGATCTCCGCGGCGTGGCGCAGTAGAGACTCCGCGCCCGATGCGCGGTGATGGACTCGCGCAGGAGGAGGTAGTTGTCTGGCGTCATGGTGGCGTCGATGACAGAGTGGACTGACAAGGTAGAAGCCTCAATATCTGCTCTGAAGACGAACCTGTGGAGGATGGCGGTGGCGACACTTGTGGGTGCGTCAGACCAGTTTATGCCCCAGACCCGGTATGTGGCTCGGCTGGGGCTTCTGGCTTTTGATGATAGGCTTAGGTGAGTGGTCTGGGTATTTGGCCCAGCTAGCACCCCTTCATCATATGGATAGGAGTAGTGGCATATGTAGCCAAGATGGTGGATTCGGGCATATTGTTGTAATACTTTGTAAGGTTCTTGAAAATAATCAATAAAGTGGCCGCATGCATCTTCCAGATGCAGAGGCCGGAGGTCATCCTCCTTTTCTAAAAGAAAATAATATCTTTGGTCGACTGCGAACTCCACATCAGCCATTATCACAGGATAAAAATCAGGGGGTTGTCATTTCTGTTGGCCACATATATCTTGTAAGTATTATTGGCGGGTAGGACGTCATATGGTCGGTCCAAAAGTAGTAACCGACCGTGCAACCTTGGTTAAATGATGATGAAATGGAATGATCCCTTGGTTACGATGTTGATTGGAGAGCAATTATCAGTGGCTAATTAATAATAATCCTTGCAATTTTTGGAGGGCCGGCGCGGCGTGGAGCGCACGTGAGGAAGCTTGAGGAATTGTATTCAAATTAGATTCCGAAATTGTATTACTTGATCAAAGTTGGAGGATAAAAACCGGGGGGGGAGGGGGGGGGGGGGGGTTGTCATTCCTGTTGCCCGTTGTTCTTTTTATATCCTTGTAAGTATTATTGGCGGCTAGGATGTGGTATGGTCGGTCCAAAAATAGTAACCAAGCCTGCAACCAAGCCCCCTTGTTTAAATAATTGTCAAAAAAAAGAAGATCCCTTGGTAAAATGATGAAATGAAATGATCCCTTGGTTGGGATGTTGATTAGAGATCAATTATTATCGGTGGCTAATAATTAATAATGAATTATTTCATTAGAGGGCCCGGATGGCTCCGCTCCGCTCCCTCCCTCCCGCTCCGCTTCCTCTCGCCTGACCCAGCCACCCACCAACCCCGCCGCCGTTGAATCCCCGACGGCAGCCCTCTTCCACAGCCCTCCTCCTCCCAGCCAACCACCCCCGGCCATGGCGTCCACAAGCGCTGACCCTGTCGAGCCCCGAGCGACCCTCTCCGGCGACCGCGTGTCCTCTGGCAGCCGCTGGTCGGACTCGGAGAGTGAGTCCTTGCTGCGCTCGTACATCGAAGTCGCGCACGCTCCGCCGGCCCCCTCCACGCCGCTGGCGCCCCCCGCCCCGCGGGCCACAGGCCCTGCTCGGGCGCACGCCTCGACCCGCCTTGGTCCTCGCTCAGAGGTACACCGCGTATCTGGCGGAGTCTAGGTCGACGCCGATGGATATCAGCAACTGCGCCGCAGGCATCCGCAGCGCCGCCCGCGCCAGGTCGAAGAGCCCAGCCCGCCCCCGCTGCGCTGGCGCAGCCCCTCCCCGGAGGAGGTCGCGGGACTCTGCTTCCGCTGCCTCGACCACCGCCACCGGGTGCGGGACTGCACCAACGACATCAGGTGCCGACGCTGCCTCGTCTCCGGCCATGACTTGCGCTCCTGCGACGCCTTCGCCGCGCAGCCTCACCCCACAACTGGCCGCGCCGGACCGGCCGTTCGGGAGCGCGCTCCAGTCCAAGTCACCCCACCGCCACCGCCCCCTCGCCGCCTGCAGCCCAGCAGGTTGCCACGCCGGCGGCGCGCGTGCATGAGCCAGTCCGTGTGATCATGGCGCACTCTGTCGAGATGGAAGAGGCCGAGGCGGTCTTGAGCCGCGCCATGGTGGCATGCATCACCGGCAACAGGCCGCGCGTGTCTGCCGTCGAGGTCTCCGACGTGCTGCTTGACACCTTCGACCTCGCCGACGGCGACTTCACCGTCCATGCCCACCATCCCGAGGACTTCCTAATCCTATTCAGCTCCCACGCAACCAAACGCCGGCTGGACGGCGGCCACTTCATCAACTTGCCACGCTTCTCCCTCTCCCTCAGGCCCTGGAGCAAGCTGGCTCACGCCGGTTCCGACGAGTTCGAGTTTTGCGTCGAGCTGGAGCTTCGTGGCATCCCTGCCCAAGCTTGGCACCTCTCCACCGCCGAGCACATCCTGGGAGTGAGCTACTGGATTGAGCGTCTCCACCCCAACACACGCTACAGGGCGGACCTGGCCACGTTCCGGCTGGCAGGGCACACACATTGTCCAGACAGCATTCGCCGCAACGCCATTTTGGAGATTGTTGAGCAGATCCCCGCCCGCCTGAGCTCCGACGCGCCGATCATCAAGACGCTCACATACCCAGTCGCCATCGCGCTGGCACGCGTAGTACCGACCGGCGCATCGTCCCTCGGCGCCCAACCTGGCGCTGGACAAGGTGGAGTGGGCACGCGTGATGATGCCGGCCGTGACCGCGCCCCCGGCCCAGGCAGGGCGCGCCGCCGTGGCCGTAAGCGCTGGCGTACGGATGCGCCACCTTCAGGCCGTGCGGATGGCATGGCCATGGATTCTGCCCTCTGGTGCGCCGGCAACCGCGCTGTCCGCGCGGATGGTGTGACCATGGCTCCATCCTGGCCAACTCCTGCCGCGATGGATGCACCACCGCCCGTACAACATGCTCGCTGCAGCATGGCCCCATGGATGGGTCAGCATGGGCCAACCAACCACCGTCATGCTGCCAGAAAAGGAAGGGGAAGAGGAAAGCAAAAGAGGGCTTTGCCAGTGGACCAGGAGCGCAGCGACGCAGACAAAGCAGAGCCCCACAGGGCGATGATGAATGTGGCAGCTGGTGGCCCATCCTTGACCGTGGGAGCTTTGGTGCAGGAGCCAGCTGGCGACCCGTCATTGGTGGCAGCCACCCCAGAAGCATCTCCAGATTCAAATCAGGCCGAGACCACCGCAACCGAGACAGATCGCGAAAACCCCACGCCCGAGGCGGATCGCAAGAGCCCCGCGCACAGCCCCACGCCTGGCTCGCCTGATCCGATGCGCTGCAGCGACCGGTCTGCCCTGAGCATGGTGCCAGTGAAGGAAATATGCCCTAGAGGCAATAATAAAGTATTATATATTTCCTTATATCATGATAAATATTTATTATTCATGCTAGAATTGTATTAACCGGAAACATAATACATGTGTGAATACATAGACAAACAGAGTGTCACTAGTATGCCTCTACTTGACTAGCTTGTTAATCAAAGATGGTTATGTTTCCTAGCCATAGACATGAGTTGTCATTTGATTAACGAGATCACCTCATTAGGAGAATGACGTGATTGACTTGACCCATTCCGTTAGCTTAGCACCCGATCGTTTAGTATGTTGCTATTGCTTTCTTCATGACTTATACATGTTCCTCTGACTATGAGATTATGCAACTCCCGTTTACCGAAGGAACACTTTGTGTGCTACCAAACGTCACAACGTAAATGGGTGATTATAAAGGTGCTCTACAGGTGTCTCCAAAGGTACTTGTTGGGTTGGCGTATTTCGAGATTAGGATTTGTCACTCCAATTGTCGGAGAGGTATCTCTGGGCCCACTCGGTAATGCACATCACTATAAGCCTTGCAAGCATTGTGACTAATGAGTTAGTTGCGGGATGATGTGTTACGGAACGAGTAAAGAGACTTGCCGGTAACGAGATTGAACTAGGTACCGAGATACCGACGATCAAATCTCGGGCAAGTAACATACCGGTGACAAAGGGAACAACGTATGTTGTTATGCGGTCTGACCGATAAAGATCTTCGTAGAATATGTGGGAGCCAATATGGGCATCCAGGTCCGGCTATTGGTTATTGACCGGAGACGTGTCTCGGTCATGTCTACATAGTTCTCGAACCCGTAGGGTCCGCACGCTTAACGTTACGATGACAGTTTTATTGAGTTTTGATGTACCGAAGGAGTTCGGAGTCCCGGATGAGATCGGGGATATGACGAGGAGTCTCGAAATGGTCGAGACGTAAAGATCGATATATTGGACCACTATATTCGGACTTCGGAAAGGTTCCGAGTGATTCGGGTATTTTTCGGAGTACCGGAGAGTTACGGGAATTCGTATTGGGCCTTAATGGGCCATACGGGAAAGGAGAGAAAGGCCTCAAAAGGTGGCCGCACCCCTCCCCATGGTCTGGTCCGAATTGGACTAGGGAAGGGGGGCGCACCCTTCCTTCTTTCTCCTTCCCCCTTCCCTTCTCCTACTCCCACAAGGAAAGGAGGAGTCCTACTCCCGGTGGGAGTAGGACTCCCCCCTATGGCGCGCCTCTCCCCTTGGCCGGCTGCCTCCCCCTTGCTCCTTTATATACGGGGGCAGGGGGGCACCCCAGAGACACAACAATTGATCCTTGAGATCTCTTAGCCGTGTGCGGTGCCCCCCTCCACCATATTACACCTCGATAATATCGTTGCGGAGCTTAGGCGAAGCCCTGCGTCGGTGGAACATCATCATCGTCACCACGCCGTCGTGCTGACGAAACTCTCCCTCAACACTCGGCTGGATCGGAGTTCGAGGGACGTCATCGAGCTGAACGTGTGTAGAACTCGGAGGTGCCGTACGTTCGGTACTTGATCGGTCGGATCGTGAAGACGTACGACTACATCAACCGCGTTGTGATAACGCTTCCGCTGTCGGTCTACGAGGGTACGTGGACAACACTCTCCCCTCTCGTTGCTATGCATCACCATGATCTTGCGTGTGCGTAGGAATTTTTTTGAAATTACTACGTTCGCCAACAGTGGCATCCGAGCCTGGTTTTATGCGTTTGATGCTATGCACGAGTAGAACACAAGTGAGTTGTGGGCGATATAAGTCATATTGCTTACCAGCATGTCATACTTTGGTTCAGCGGTATTGTGAGATGAAGCGGCCCGGACCGACATTACGCGTACGCTTACGCGAGACTGGTTTCACCGTTGCGAGCACTCGTTGCTTAAAGGTGACCGGCGGGTGTCTGTCTCTCTCACTTTAGTTGAACCGGGTGTGGCTACGCCCGGTCCTTGCGAAGGTTAAAACAGCACCAACTTGACAAACTATCGTTGTGGTTTTGATGCGTAGGTAAGAACGGTTCTTGCTAAGCCCGTAGCAGCCACGTAAAATATGCAACAACAAAGTAGAGGACGTCTAACTTGTTTTTGCAGGGCATGTTGTGATGTGATATGGTCAAGACATGATGTGATATAATGTGTTGTATGAGATGATCATGTTTTGTAACCGAGTTATCGGCAACTAGCAGGAGCCATATGGTTGTCGCTTTATTGTATGAGATGCAATCGCCATGTAATAGTTTTACTTTATCACTAAGCGGTAGCGATAGTCGTAAAAGCAATAAGTTGGCGAGACGACAACGATGCTACGATGGAGATCAAGGTGTCGCGCCGGTGACGATGGTGATCATGACGGTGCTTCGGAGATGGAGATCACAAGCACGGTGCTTCGGAGATGGAGATCACAAGCACAAGATGATGATGGCCATATCATATCACTTATATTGATTGCATGTGATGTTAATCCTTTTTGCATCTTATCTTGCTTTGTTTGACGGTAGCATTATAAGATGATCCTTCACTAAATTATCAAAGTATAAGTGTTCTCCCTGAGTATGCACCGTTGCGAAAGTTCTTCGTGCTGAGACACCACGTGATGATCGGGTGTGATAGGCTCTACGTTCAAATACAACGGGTGCAAAACAGTTGCACACGCGGAATACTCAGGTTAAACTTGACGAGCCTAGCATATAACAGATATGGCCTCGGAACACGGAGACCGAAAGGTCGAGCGTGAATCATATAGTAGATATGATCAACATAGTGATGTTCACCGTTGAAACTACTCCATCTCACGTGATGATCGGACATGGTTTAGTTGATATGGATCACGTGATCACTTAGAGGATTAGAGGGATGTCTATCTAAGTGGGAGTTCTTAAGTAATATGATTAATTGAACTTAAATTTATCATGAACTTAGTCCTGATAGTATTTTGCAAATTATGTTGTAGATCAATAGCTCGCGTTGTTGCTTCCCTGTTTATTTTTGATATGTTCCTGGAGAAATTATGTTGAAAGATGTTAGTAGCGAAGATGCGGATTGGATCCGTGATCTGAGGATTATCCTCATTGCTGCACAGAAAAATTATGTCCTTGATGCACCGCTAGGTGACAGACCTATTGCAGGAGCAGATGCAGACGTTATGAACGTTTGGCTATCTCAATATGATGACTACTTGATAGTTTAGTGCACCATGCTTAACGGCTTAGAATCGGGACTTCAAAGACGTTTTGAACGTCATGGACCATATGAGATGTTTCAGGAGTTGAAGTTAATATTTCAAGCAAATACCCGAGTTGAGAGATATGAAGTCTCCAACAAGTTCTATAGCTAAAAGATGGAGGAGAATCGCTCAACTAGTGAGCATGTGCTCAGATTGTCTGGGTACTACAATCGCTTGAATCAAGTGGGAGTTTATCTTCCAGATAAAATAGTGATTGACAGAATTCTCTAGTCACCATCACCAAGTTAGTAGAACTTCGTGATGAACTATAGTATGCAAAGGGATGACGAAAGTAATTCCCGAGCTCTTCGTGATGCTGAAATCGACGAAGGTAGAAATCGAGAAAAACATCAAGTGTTGATGGTTGACGAGACCACTAGTTTCAAGAAAAGGGCAAAGGGATGAAGGGGAACTTCAAAAAGAGCAGCAAGCAAGTTGCTACTCAAGTGAAGAAGCCCAAGTCTGTACCTAAGCCTGAGACTAAGTGCTTCTACTGCAAAGGGACTGGTCACTGGAAGCGGAACTACCCCAACTATTTGGTGGATAAGAAGGATGGCAAAGTGAACAAAAGTATATTGGATATACATGTTATTGATGTGTACTTTACTAGTGTTTATAGCAACCCCTCGGTATTTGATACTGGTTCAGTTGCTAAGAGTAGTAACTCGAAACGGGAGTTGCAGAATAAACAGAGACTAGTAAAAAGGCGAGGTGACGATGTGTGTTGGAAGTAGTTCCAAGATTGATATGATCATCATCGCACACTCCTTGTACTTTCGGGATTAGTGTTGAAACTAAATAAGTGTTATTTGGTGTTTGCGTTGAGCATGAATATGATTTGATCATGTTTATTGCAATACGGTTATTCATTTAAGCTAGAGAACAATTGTTGTTTTGTTTACATGAATAAAGACCTTCTATGGTCATACACACCAACGAAAATGGTTTGCTGGATCTCGATCATAGTGATACACATATTCATAATAATGAAGCCAAAAGATGCAAAGTTAATAATGATAGTGCAACTTATTTGTGGCACTGCCGTTTAGGTCATATTGGTGTAAAGCGCATGAAGAAACTCCATACTGATGGGCTTTTGGAATCACTTGATTATGTATCACTTGATACTTGCGAACCATGCCTTATGGGCAGGATGACTAAGACTCCGTTCTCCGGAACGATGGAGCGAGCAACTGACTTATTGGAAATAATACATACTGATGTATGCAATCCGATGAGTGTTGAGGCTCGCGGCGGGTATCGTTATTTTCTGACCTTCACAGATGATTTGAGCAGATATGGGTATATCTACTTGATGAAACACAAAGTCTGAAACATTTGAAAAGTTTAAAGAATTTCAGAGTGAAGTGGAGAATCATCGTAACAAGAAATAAAAGTTTCTACGATATGATCGCAGAGGTAAAATATTTGAGTTACGAATTTGGCCTTCAGTTAAAACAATGTGAAATAGTTTCACTACTCACGCCACCTGGAACACCATAGTGTAATGGTGTGTCCGAACATCGTAACCGTACTTATATTAGATATGGTGCGATATATGATGTCTCTTACCGATCTACCACTATCGTTTTTGGGGTTATGCATTAGAGACAGCTGCATTCACGTTAAATAGGGCACCATCAAAATCCGTTGAGATGACGCCTTATGAACTATGGTTTGGCAAGAAACCAAAGTTGTCGTTTCTTAAAATTTGGGGTTGCAATGCTTATGTGAAAAAGGTTTCATCCTGATAAGCTCAAAACCCAAATCGGAGAAATGTGTCTTCATAGGATACCCAAAGGAGACAGTTGGGTACACCTTCTATGACAGATCCGAAGGCAAGACATTCGTTGCTAAGAATGGATCCTTTCTAGAGAAGGAGTTTCTCTCGAAAGAAGTGAGTGGGAGGAAAGTAGAACTTGATGAGGTAACTGTACCTGCTCCCTTATTGGAAAGTAGTTCATCACAGAAATCTGTTCCTGTGACTCCTACACCAATTAGTGAGGAAGTTAATGATGATGATCATGAAACTTCGGATCAAGTTATTACTGAACCTCGTAGGTCAACCAGAGTAAGATCCGCACCAGAGTGGTACGGTAATCCTGTTCTGGAGGTTATGTTACTAGACCATGACGAACCTACGAACTATAAAGAAGCGATGGTGAGCCCAGATTCCGCAAAATGGCTTGAGGCCATGAAATCTGAGATGAGATCCATGTATGAGAACAAAGTGTGGACTTTGGTTGACTTGCCCGATGATCGGCAAGCAATTGAGAATAAATGGATCTTCAAGAGGAAGACGGACGCTGATAGTAGTATCACTATCTACAAAGCTAGAATTGTCGCAAAAAGGTTTTCGACAAGTTCAAAGTGTTGACTACGATGAGAGTTTCTCACTCGTATCTATGCTTAAGTCTGTCCGAATCATGTTAGCAATTGCCGCATTTTATGAAATATGGCAAATGGATAAACAAAACTGCATTCCTTAATAGATTTATTAAAGAAGAGTTGTATATGATGCAACCAGGAGGTTTTGTCAATCCTAAAGGTGCTAACAAAATATGCAAGCTCCAGCGATCCATCTATGGACTGGTGCAAGCATCTCAGAGTTGGAATATACACTTTAATAAGTTGATCAAAGGATATAGTTTTATACAGACTTGCGGTGAAGCCTGTATTTACAAGAAAGTGAGTGGGAGCACTACAGCATTTCTGATAAGTATATGTGAATGACATATTGTTGATCGGAAATAATGTAGAATTATTCTGTAAAGCATAAAGGAGTGTTTTGAAATGAGTTTTTCAAAGAAATACCTCGGTGAAGCTGCTTACATATTGAGCATCAAGATCTATAGAGATAGATCAAGACGCTTGATAAGTTTTTTCAATGAGTACATACCTTAACAAGATTTTGAAGTAGTTCAAAATAGAACAGTCAAAGAAAAGAGTTTCTTGCCTGTGTTACATGGTGTAAAATTGAGTAAGACTCAAAGCCCGACCACGGCAGAATATAGAAAGAGAATGAAAGTCATTCCCTATGCCTTGGCCATAGGTTCTATAAAGTATGCCATGCTGTGTACCAGATCTATTGTATACCCTACACTGATTTTGGCAAGGGAGTACAATAGTGATCTAGGAGTAGATCACTGGACAGCGGTCAAAATTATTCTTAATGGAATAAGGAAATGTTTCTCGATTATGGAAGTGACAAAAAGGTTCGTCGTAAAGGGTTACGTCGATGCAAGTTTTGACACTAAATCTAGATGACTCTAAGTCTTGGTCTAGATACATATTGAAAGTGGGAGCAATTAGCTAGAGTAGCTCCGTACAGAGCATTGTAGACATAGAAATTTGCAAAATACTTACAGATCTGAATGTGACAGACCCGTTGACTAAAATTATCTCACAATCAAAACATGATCACACCTTAGTACTCTTTGGGTGTTAATCACATAGCGATGTGAACTAGATTATTGACTCTAGTAAACCCTTTGGGTGTTGGTCACATGACAATGTGAACTATCGGTGTTAATCACATGGTGATGTGAATTATTGATGTTAAATCACATGGCGATGTGAACTAGATTATTGACTCTAGTGCAAGTGGGAGACTGAAGGAAATATGCCCTAGAGGCAATAATAAAGTATTATATATTTCCTTATATCATTATAAATATTTATTATTCATGCTAGAATTGTATTAACCGGAAACATAATACATGTGTGAATACATAGACAAACAGAGTGTCACTAGTATGCCTCTACTTGACTAGCTTGTTAATCAAAGATGGTTATGTTTCCTAGCCATAGACATGAGTTGTCATTTGATTAACGAGATCACCTCATTAGGAGAATGACGTGATTGACTTGACCCATTCCGTTAGCTTAGCACCCGATCGTTTAGTATGTTGCTATTGCTTTCTTCATGACTTATACATGTTCCTCTGACTATGAGATTATGCAACTCCCGTTTACCGGAGGAACACTTTGTGTGCTACCAAACGTCACAACGTAAATGGGTGATTATAAAGGTGCTCTACAGGTGTCTCCAAAGGTACTTATTGGGTTGGCGTATTTCGAGATTAGGATTTGTCACTCCAATTGTCGGAGAGGTATCTCTGGGCCCACTCGGTAATGCACATCACTATAAGCCTTGCAAGCATTGTGACTAATGAGTTAGTTGCGGGATGATGTGTTACGGAACGAGTAAAGAGACTTGCCGGTAACGAGATTGAACTAGGTATCGAGATACCGACGATCAAATCTCGGGCAAGTAACATACCGGTGACAAAGGGAACAACGTATGTTGTTATGCGGTCTGACCGATAAAGATCTTCGTAGAATATGTGGGAGCCAATATGGGCATCCAGGTCCGGCTATTGGTTATTGACCGGAGACGTGTCTCGGTCATGTCTACATAGTTCTCGAACCCGTAGGGTCCGCACGCTTAACGTTACGATGACAGTTTTATTGAGTTTTGATGTACCGAAGGAGTTCGGAGTCCCGGATAAGATCGGGGATATGACGAGGAGTCTCGAAATGGTCGAGACGTAAAGATCGATATATTGGACCACTATATTCGGACTTCGGAAAGGTTCCGAGTGATTCGGGTATTTTTCGGAGTACCGGAGAGTTACGGGAATTCGTATTGGGCCTTAATGGGCCATACGGGAAAGGAGAGAAAGGCCTCAAAAGGTGGCCGCACCCCTCCCCATGGTCTGGTCCGAATTGGACTAGGGAAGGGGGGCGCACCCTTCCTTCTTTCTCCTTCCCCCTTCCCTTCTCCTACTCCCACAAGGAAAGGAGGAGTCCTACTCCCGGTGGGAGTAGGACTCCCCCCTATGGCGCGCCTCTCCCCTTGGCCGGCTGCCTCCCCCTTGCTCCTTTATATACGGGGGCAGGGGGGCACCCCAGAGACACAACAATTGATCCTTGAGATCTCTTAGCCGTGTGCGGTGCCCCCCTCCACCATATTACACCTCGATAATACCGTTGTGGAGCTTAGGCGAAGCCCTGCGTCGGTGGAACATCATCATCGTCACCACGCCGTCGTGCTGACGAAACTCTCCCTCAACACTCGGCTGGATCGGAGTTCGAGGGACGTCATCGAGCTGAACGTGTGTAGAACTCGGAGGTGCCGTACGTTCGGTACTTGATCGGTCGGATCGTGAAGACGTACGACTACATCAACCGCGTTGTGATAACGCTTCCGCTGTCGGTCTACGAGGGTACGTGGACAACACTCTCCCCTCTCGTTGCTATGCATCACCATGATCTTGCGTGTGCGTAGGAATTTTTTTTGAAATTACTACGTTCCCCAACAGCCAGACTCCCAGCCAGAGGGACCAGCTATCCTGTCGGGGCAAAGTGTTGCCACACTGATGCCAACATCTGCTGCGGGGCCAAACAAACCAGACCAACTCCACGCACGAGATGAGGAGGACAGAGGAGGGCAACTCACCGCTAGCGGTAGCCCCACCACCAGACAGGCCGAACCCCACACCCCGGTGAGAATACTGCAAAGGCCTGCGGCCCAGCCCACGATCAATCCGCCCACGATGACAAGGCCCTCTGCGGATATGCCAGCCCCCACTAGCGTACAGCAAGACCAGCACAACACTGCATCAGGGCGATTCGCCTCCCCGCCGATCACGCTACGTCGATCCCGAGGCCGCGCAGCTCCGCCGCGCACTTGGACTCTGGGCGAGTTCCTGGCCGCCGCCACGAAGCACATTACCGCAGCCCTGCCTACCCCGGGGAGAAGACCACGGCGCCCGCTCAACTTCACTCCGCGGTGAGGCCACTCGGCCTTGACAGCGGCCTCCCCACCGGCGGCTCCGCCCACTGCTGAAAGACGATCGCAAGTTCAGATCTTGTGCACCCTGGGGATAGTCGGGACAAGCCAGAAGATCACACCGGCCGAGATGAAGGCGTATGATGATCTGTTTGCAGCACCCATCCCACTCTCGGTGCTCACAGCCATCGCTGCTCTGGTTGACCGCGACATACCTACGCGCATGGCCACTCCAGCAACTGTCCCGACAAGCAATGCTGTGGTACGCGCGCAATGAGCCGTACGCACGCGCCCCCCTGTCGACTTGGTGTGCATGGATCACAACCTTAGACTTGTTGTTTGGAATGTGCGTGGCCTTAATGCGCCCGACGCACGGCGATCCGCTCGTTGATTGTAACCACCTCCGCCTCCATTGTTTGCCTTCAAGAAACAAAAATGGCGTTTATTTGCTCATCGGTTGTTCTGGACACCCTGGGCTCCGAATTTGACGACTACACGTACCTCCCGGCGCAAGGCACACGGGGCGGCATCCTGCTTGCATGGAAGAGCAACACCGTGACCATCACGGATCCTCTGCTCACCATGAACGCTCTCGCCGCCAAGGTGACCACGGCCACAGGGGCGCCCTGGTGGCTGTCGGTCGTCTACGGCCCCCAGGAGGATGCAGACAAGATTGCATTCATGCAAGAACTGAGAGACATGCGCGTGAGCTGCCCCGGGCCATGGATGGTGTGTGGAGACTTCAACTTAATACTCCATGACGAGGACAAGAGCAGGGGCAATCTGAACTGCCGCATGATGGGCCGGTTCCGCCGCCTCACCATTGACCTCATGCTGAAAGAGGTATACCTCAACGGACGGCGCTTCACGTGGTCGAATGAACAATCGCCGCCCACTTTGGTGCACTTAGACCGCGTACTCTGCACCTCGGATTGGGAAGACGCACACGCAGACTGCCACTTGCGTTGCCTCGCGTCCGTCGTGTCAGACCACAGCCCACTCTTGCTCGATTGCTCACCTACACACACGGCGAGATGACACTTCCATTTTGAAGACTACTGGATGCGCCTACCTAGGTTCCACGACATGGTGGCCACGGCATGGGGATCGGTCCATGACTTGGATCCTTTCCGTCGCTTGATGTTGCGCTTACAGGCAACTGCGCGCATGCTCACGAGCTGGAGTGCCAGGACCACCGGTTTCATACGGGACAAGATGGCGATCTCCCGCGAGCTCATCTCACGATTCGACAAGGCCCAAGAGGATCGCCTGCTATCACCCCCGGAGGACTGGCTACGCAAGCAGATCAAGATCGCATACCTCGGACTGGTCTCCCTTGAGCGCACCATAGCCAGGCAGCGTGCCCGCATCACCACGCTTAAAGACGGCGACGCCAACACGGCCTTCTTTCACAAGCAATGCTCATACCGTCGGCAGAAGAACCACATCCACGCCCTTACCGTCAACGGCCAGGTTATCACCGGCCAAGAGGAGATGGCGCAGGCAGCATTCGCCCACTTCGACGAGCTCTTTGGCTGCCCTGCCGCACGCGACTGCTCGCTGGACCTCGAGCACCTCATTAAGCCTTGCGACCTGGCAGGCCTCGACGAGCCGTTCAGCCCCGAGGAAATATGGAACGCCATCAAGCTCTTGCCGGCTCGCAAAGCCCCCGGGCCGGACGGTTTTATTGCTGAGTTCGTCAGGGCCTGTTGGGGCACCATCCGGCAAGATTTCCTGGACGTCTTCCAGCAGCTATTTGAGTTGCGAAGCCGAGGTTTCTACAAGCTCAACCAGGCACTACTGACCCTGATTCCCAAGCGTGCCGATGCCAACGAACTACGCGACTACCGCCCGATTTGTTTGATACATCTCGTGGCCAAAATATTCGCGAAGGTGATATCCCTCCGACTTGCACCCAGACTTGGCGGCTTGGTCAGTCCAAACCAAAACGCGTTCATCCCAGCAAGAAGCCTCCACGACAACTTCGTTCTGGTCAAGCAATCTCTCATGCTGCTGCATCAGCTCAAGGCCCCGCAGATTATGCTCAAATTGGACCTCACACGGGCCTTCGATTCCCTATCGTGGCCATTCCTCTTTGAGGTTCTTGGTCAATATGGATTCGGGCCTCGATTCAGGGAGTGGATAGCAATCCTCCTCACAACGTCCAGCACCCGCGTCATGGTCAATGGCGATCCCGGCCCACCAATCTGGCTGCGATGTGGTCTACGCCAGGGCGACCCCGTGTCCCCGCAGCTCTTTGTGCTCGCGGTCGACACCCTCAGCCGCCTCATGCGACGCGCCCACGACTACAGAATACTACAGCCGCTGCACCCCCGACGAGCTATTCCGGCGATCTCACTATACGCCGATGATGTGATGATATTCTGCCATGCCACCGAGGACGACGTGGCAGCCAGCAAGGGCCTCTTAGCCCTATTTGGCCAAGCAAGTGGACTCCGGGTGAATTATGCAAAGAGCTCAGCTACCATCCTCCATGGCGAACCCACGACGGCCGAGATGATCACCCAACTTGGATGCCCGGTGGTTGAGTTGCCCATCACCTACCTTGGTATACCGCTAACACTCCGCCGACCCTCTGCTGCACAGTTACAGCCCCTCGTCGACTCGGTGGCCGCCCGGCTCCCGACATGGAAAGCTTGGCTCATGAACAAAGCCGGAAGGCTCGCACTAGTCAAGTCGGTGCTGAGTGCTATCCCAGTCCACCAACTTCTCGCCTTTGCCCCGCCCAAGAAGACACTAAAGCAGCTCGAGAAAATCCAGCGGGGCTTTTTGTGGGCCGGCCGCGCCGTCGCCAACGGAGGAAACTGTCACGTCAATTGGCGCCGCGCCTGCCACCCCGTGGAATATGGTGGCCTTGGGATCCGAGACCTGGAGCGCGCAGGCCTTGCACTACGGCTGCGATGGATGTGGCTCGCCCGCACGGACACGGACCGCGCGTGGCAAGGCCTTGATCTCCAGTTCTCCAAGGAGGAGCGTGCACTGTTCTTCGCATCCACTACTATGATGCTCGGCGATGGCCGGACAACACTCTTCTGGGACGACCGATGGATCAGCGGCCAATCTGTCAGCGAGATTGCCCCCCTGCTATACCAATGCATACCCAAGCAACGACGCAAGACACGAACAGTGGCTGATGGACTCAACGGGAACACTTGGGCCCGAGACATCCAAGGAACCATAGGGATACACGAGATTGGCCAGTACCTGATGCTATGGCAGGCGATACATCACTTTACCCTATCGGAAGAACCTGACCGGCTGTTTGGAGATGGACAACAAATGCTACATATTCGGCCCAATCTTGCTATGCAGCCACCTTCCAGGGATCTACACGCTGCCACTCGTGCAAGCTGATTTGGAAGTGTTGGGCACCACCCCCGTCAAATTCTTCCACTGGCTTGCCCACCAGGACCGATGTTGGACGGCGACAAGACTTGCCAGCCGCGGCCTGCAGCACCACCCTAGGTGCCTCCTCTGCGATCAAGACCCGGAGACCATCCAACACCTGCTACTGACATGCCCGTTTGCTAAGCAGATCTGGCACCGCACCCTAGACTGGACGCACATCCCTGCCCAAACACCGGCCAATGACACCACCTTGATGGACTGGTGGCTGCGGGCGAAGGCGCAAACCCCTCCAATGCTGCACAAAGCTCTGCAATCGATCACACTGCTCGTTCCCTGGATGATCTGGAAACAGAGGAACGAGTGCGTCTTAGACAAGTCAAGACCATCGATAGATGCGCTAGTTGATAGGATTAAAGACGAGGCCAATTGTTGGGCACAAGCTGGGGCACAGGGGCTGCGAGTAGTCTTGCCCGCCTTCTGGGATGTCCACTGATCGGAGGAGTTAGGACTCTGTAAATATAACCTCCTAGGAGGTATGTACTTTCCCACCTTTTCAATGCAATGAAACGCAAAATCGCTTTGCGTTTTCTTGAAAAATAATTAATAATAATCCTTACAATTTGGGAGGGCCGGCGCGGCGTGGAGCGCACGCGAGGAAGCTTGAGGAATTGTATTCAAATTAGATTCCGAAATTGTATTACTTGATCAAGTTGGAGGAATGATTAATTATGCATGGAAGCAAACACAAAGCAGGATTAGTGAATAGTCCACCTTCCTTGTGGGGGCATTGCTGCTCCTTCTTGCCAGCCTAAGTGACGTGGTTGGGTCCGCAGTTTGTATGTACACCGCTCGTTGCAGGCGTCAAGGAGTCGACGTCCGAGGCGTCTCTACTGTTGAGCCGACATAATAAGCGTGGAGTGCTTTTCTTTCTTTTTTTGTTTCTTCTGTTTCTTTTATGAGCTTTCTTGTTTTGTTTTTCAGTTTTTCATTTTTATTTTTCGTTTCTCATTTTTTCCTGCCTTTAAAAAAAAAATCTGCTTCTTTTTACGTGTTTTCATGTTTTCCCTTTGTTTTTCTGTTTTTATTTTATCATTTTTTTCATCTTTCCCTTTTGTTTTGCATCGTTTTCGGCGACGAGGAGGAATGCACGGACTTGTTAAAAATTCACATGAACATATACTCTTACCACGTATGAACAACTTTTCTCAAATGCATGAAGTTTTCTAAATATGCACAAGTGGCCAATTTTTAAACATGTTATAATTTTCTTTAATACACGTGGGGTGGGCCCCGCATTAGAATTGGTTGGTTTCGGAGGAGTAGGATGGGCTCTGCCTGCTCCCTCTCTCTGCTCTGCCGAGACAAATCAACTCTCTCTGGCTCTGACCCGCCTCCCACCAACCAATCGCCGGCGACCTCGGCCCCTCGCCATTGCCGCGCTCCGTCGGCGCTGCTCCCCGCCAATGCTCCCGATGCCCGCCGCGTTTCCATTCTGATTTTTCTGGTCGCTTGAGGGTGGCGTAGGGTTCCTCCTGTTCTCGCGGCGGCGGGCGGACGACTTCTTGGCTCCGGCGGCTGTCCCAGTCCTGTCCTGTACACTCTGAGGTAGCGGATTCCTCCTCATCCTCCCTTTTGTTCTGCTCCTATGTATTCTTCTGCTACTTCCATCAGAGCGGCAGATTGAATTCGTCTCAACTGTTCTCGGCATTTTGGTCAGAGGTTGGAAGTTTTCATTTTGTTCCTAGTAGTAAAATTATTATCCTCCAAGTTGGTCGAAGAATCTGATTTTGAAGTGCTCCTGTTCACTTTTGATCGAATATAGCCCACTACCTGTTAAACTCAGCCGGACAGCTCGGATTCCTCCCGTTTACATATCTCATGGAATTTGTGCTCAGAAAAATTATCTGATGGAATCTCTGCTCAGAATTTGTCGCAGAAAATTATCTGATGGAATTTGTGCTCGGAGCATCCAATATTACCATGTTGTGCTAGATAATGTGTGCTTTGATCGAGCCAGGGGGGCGGTGCTCGGATTCGGTAGCCACTTAGAGGGGAATCTTTAGTAGTCTCAGTTAACTGATACATCCAAAGTTGAAAAAACAGCACTAGGAGTTAATTGTGCTTTTGGCACCGCCTTGCGCTTTTCTGACAAAAGCGCAGGCTTAACCGCAATTAAGCGCCAGGGGTTTCGCTATCCCGGCGCAGGCACGCCTTTTTAACTATGGTCTTGTCACACTACAACATTGAACAGCTTTTGCTTCATCTTGAACTTGTGAAGTTTAGACTTTAGACTACTTCAGTCTCTAGTGTTAAGCAATATCTTCATCTTCCTGCATCTGTAGGTGCTGAGGACATCAAGAATGATGCTTCTGTATATGCTTAGATAGTTAGATGACATCAATCAGCCGGACAGCTCGGATTCCTCCAGTTCACATCTGATGGAATTTGTGCTTTGATCGAGCCAGGGGGCGGTGCTCGGATTCCTCCAGTTCACATCTGATGGAATTTGTGCTTTGATCGAGTCAGGGGGGCGGTGCTCGGATTCCTCCAGTTCACATCTGATGGAATTTGTGCTTTGATCGAGCCAGGGGGGCGGTGCTCGGATTCTGTAGCCACTTAGAGGGGAATCTTTGGTAATCTCAGTTAACTGATACATCCAAAGTTTGAAAAAAACAGCACTAGGAGTTAATTGTGCTTTTCTGACAAAAGCACACGCTCAAGCGTAATTATGCGCATATTACGTGCTGCTATCGCCCAGGCACGCCTTTTTTAACTATGGTCTTATCACACTACCACGTTGAGTAGCTTTTTGCTTCATCTGGAACTTGTGCAGTTTAGACTTTAGACTACTCCAGTGTCTACTACTGTTAAGAAATATCTTCATCTTTCTGTACCTGTAGGTCCCGAGGACATCAAGGATGATGCTTAGATGACATGTGCCCTGTTTCTTGTCCGTGGCTGGTCTGATAGGATAGGAAGCCATGAAGATCAGCGCGCTCATGACCTCTGCTGGCATCAATATTGGGATCTGCGTGCTCTTGTGGTCGCTCTATTCCGTTCTCAGAAAGCAGCCAGCATTTGTAAGGGTCTACTTCGGCCGGAGGATCGCCGAGGAGAATAGACTGCTCCGAGAGGCCTTCATCTTGGAGAGGTTTGTTCCATCCACTGGCTGGATCGTCAAGGCCCTGCAGTGTACCGAGGAAGAGCTATTGGCAGCTGCTGGGCTGGATGCTGTTGCTTTCAATAGAATGCTAGTATTCAGGTACTCCCGAGTTTTCGTCCTGATATCCATGTACTCCTTCCTTGGTATCATCATTCTGCTGGCTAGAAGAAGACACCGGTATCTGGTTGATGAGCATATTAACATCCATCTATCTATGTGTTGACTATAAAATCAGGAGACGGAAAGTGGCAGCTCTGGCAGCTACCTTACAAAATTGGGCTTGTTTTAGTGCTTGTTAAGAAGAATCCTTTTTCTATCGGCTTAATGGACCTCAGATTCCAAATTTGCAAACTGATGTATTCATTTTTTTTCTGCAGCATACGCATCTTTTCCCTAGCTGCCATCCTGTGTCTTTTTGGAATTCTTCCAGTGCATTATTTTGGACGAAAGATGCATCGCCTTGAGATTTCTTCAGAACAATTGCATATGTTCACAGTTGGTAATGTGGAAGTGCAATCAAGATGGTGAGCTGAACAATTTATTCTAGGTTTATCATAAGGTAGTTTTATCAAGGCTGAAATTGTATATTTATTCACGGTATGCTGCGTTGATTATTTGGATTTATAGGGTTATCTTGTTTTGCCTCTACCTTGACTTGATTAGTTCCTTGTATGTCCACTCTTCAAGACATTAGAAAAGAACAGGCATGGTATGGTGGCGCAACATACATCCATACTTCTGTATTCATTTTATGTGCTGGCTGTATTGCAGGCTTTGGGTTCATTCTATAGTCCTCTACATAATATCTGGAGTAGCTTGCTTTCTCCTATATGTTGTAAGTTTTTTTGCTCGTAGAAAGTACGGAGTATTCTGTTTCCTCATATTGAGGAACACATGTAATGTTGTTTCTGTACCCAAATCTTTCAGGAGTATAGGCACATCGCTAGGCTGAGGCTCATTCACCTTAAACGTGCAACAGTAAATCCAGGCCAATTTACTGTGCTTGTTCGCGGAATACCAAAGACAACAAACGAATCGTGCAGTACTGACGTCGATGATTTCTTCACCAAGTATCATCCATCAAGTTACCTATTCCATCAAGTTGTTTACAAGGCTGGGAAAGTTCAGAAGATAATCGTAAGCATTTCTCATACAACATTTCTATTTGTTTGGAGGGTGGGGGATGATCTCAAATCGCTTGGCTTGGATTTGTACCTTTTGGAGTAAAACTGTTTCATACGCTGCAGACTGGCGCGAAGAAGGCATGTGGAATGTCGGACCCTTCCACAGACACAACTCTAGATCAGAGCTGTGAGGCAATTACATACCCGTGTTCTCTTTGTGGAGCCTCTTCGGATTCCTTCCGGTTGTTACCGACTGCCGAAGTTGCAAAGAACATAGATAACGAGGTTTGATTTGCAGTTTTGCGTTCATTGATTGCTTTATTTACTAAGTTCATCAGTATGTATAATAAAGTCAGCAACTTCAGTTCTGGAACTGTTTACAGGAATGTGCGGCTGCTTTTGTATTTTTCAAAACTCGGTATGGAGCACTTGTTGCTTCAGAAGCACTTCAGACTTCGAACCCTACGAACTGGGTAACTGATCTAGCTCCAGAACCAGATGATGTGTATTGGTCAAACATTTGGCTTCCTTATAAGCAGCTTTGGATTCGACGGATAGCTACGGTTCTAGGTTCTCTTGTTTTTCTGGTCTCATTTCTGCTACCAGTGGCATTTATTCAAGGTCTATCCCGGCTTGATCAGTTGCAGAAGAAGCTTCCTTTCCTTGATGGGTTATTGAAGAAGTAAGTACCCATGTACTGGAATAAACCTCTCTAAGCTCATCTTGATATCCACTGACTCGTAGACTCTAGTATGCATCAGGTCTCATTTAGACTGGTTACCACATTCTACCTTGATGTATCTTGAACATATGGCTTTTTCCTCATTTATATGTAGTTGGCTTCGAGAATTGACCCCCGTCTCTTTGACGTGCAGGCCATACATGAGCCAAATAATAACTGGATACCTTCCGAGCGTCATACTGCTATTATTCCTGTACACCGTTTCGCCAATAATGATACGGTTTTCGACAATGGAGGGGCCTACATCTCACAGTGAAAGGAAGAAGAGTGCTTGCTCTAAAGTGCTGTACTTCTACATTTGGAATGTGTTCTTTGTTAGTTTAGCATCTGGTGCTGTCATAAGCCAATTGAGCCCTTCTTCGAGCACGAAGGACATCGCTGTCCGGCTCGCTCATGTCATACCTGAGCAGGTTAGTTCTATCTTGTCTTTCATGCTGCAGAAAGATCATTTTTCCTCTAACTAATACACTGTAAATCTGTGATTTCAGACTACGTTCTTCATCACCTATGTTCTGACTTCAGGATGGGCCAGTTTATCATCTGAACTTATGCAACTCTTTGGCCTGATCTATAACTTTATAATAAAGTATGTTCTGAGAATGAAAGAAGATATCGCGTTTGTTCCCACATTTCCTTATCACACAGAAATACCAAAAGTTATGTTGTTTGGACTATTGGGCTTCTCGTGCTCTGTACTGGCACCCTTGATCTTACCTTTTCTGCTAGTCTACTTCTTCCTGGGTTATGTTGTATACCGCAATCAGGTGAGAGAGAAACTAGAGACGGCTTCTAGAATACTAATAATTCCATGGCAGTTGCTATGTTGCATTCTATTTTCTTAGAACAATGTTGCCCTCGCAAAAAAAAGAACAACCATGTTGCCATTACAATTAAAGATAGTTTAGCAACATACAGTGCTATCTGCAGATATAAAATAGGAAAAAAAATTAAGTACATGCTCTTGACGGCAAATACTTGATAAAAGTATTTTTGTTGATTTTTTTCGACGAGCAAGGCAGGAGCTCTGCCGGTTTCATTATGCTGCCGATTTTTTTCATATGAACCGTATTGGTTCTGTATGCTAATGATCTGCCATCTTGTATCTGTTTTCAGTTGCTCAATGTTTACCGCATGAGATATGACAGTGGTGGTTTGTATTGGCCAATTGTACACAACACGGTGATATTCTCTCTCGTGCTCACCCAGGTCATCTGCTTCGGTGTATTTGGCCTAAAAGAATCACCAGTAGCCGCAGGCTTCACCATACCTCCGATCTTCTTTATTCTTTCATTCAATCAGTATTGTAGAACCCGATTCCTTCCCCTGTTCAAAACTTTTCCGTCACAGGTTCGTGCTATTATTTCCATACATAACACCCCAAACTAGTTGGGAATAATAACCCAGGAGTGAAATTTATTGTTATGGTGACTGATGAGTTGTTGTTATCCCTGTTCCACTGATTGGCTGTGTTCCGACTGCGCAGGATTTAATCGACTTGGACAGGGAAGACGAAAGGTCAGGGAGAATGGAACATATTCACCACAGACTCCGTTCCGCATACCGGCAGTTCCCTGGCAATGAAGATATAAAGCTGGAGAAAATCGTGACCGTCGGGAATGACGAGGACCAAGATGAAGGC
The DNA here is from genome assembly GCF_002575655.3 of Aegilops tauschii subsp. strangulata. Taxonomy (NCBI): domain Eukaryota; kingdom Viridiplantae; phylum Streptophyta; class Magnoliopsida; order Poales; family Poaceae; genus Aegilops; species Aegilops tauschii. Next base: position 11,312,915 of record NC_053039.3, read on the forward strand.
CCTAGCTCGGGCGAGCCCAACGGAGAAGAAACATGCGAGGAACAAGAACCCAGCAGAAGGGATCTGTCTCACCCAACTCTGAAAGGACTCCCTGTTAGCCGTCTGTGGGATTCCGTGAGATCCATTGCTTTCCTCTGGACTGCAGAAAAGAGGTCCGGCGATAGCGCATTGATTAGCGCGTCAATTAACTAACCTGTCCATCTGTCCGTCCGCTCGTGTAAATGTACGTCAGTATAGGTCATACATACAAGTATAGTACAGCATGCATTAGTTAGAAAATCCAAGTGAAGCATCATCATGGTTGCTGGGGTGCAATTTTTGTTTTAGGGCCAGCATTCCAAGTTTGGACAAACAGGAATTAAGGCCACCCACAATGCATAGTATCATGGGCTAGTATCATAATAACGCATGATACTACTTTAGTTACTGCATCCACATTGCATGATATCATACATTAGTATCACATTATCACTTGATATGTTCAGTTGTGAAACCTCGATATGAAATTGTGGATATGATCTATTTCTTGCAAACTCTTCTCATTTGATGCTCTATGATATTGTGTCGTAATATTGAAGAATTTTGGGTTTTATGCCCGGCTGAGGGCGTGCAACTCTGTTTGATGAACTTAATCTGTATTTATGAAGAAGCATGTGCAATCATTTTTGTATTTGGTGGCAGCTCTTGACCTGTCATCTACAATATCTGTAGATGATTTCAGACTTTACAGCCATTATCTATCACTATCATTTTTTAATGCAATTGACAGTAGGACATTGTCCCAGTGTATAATTTTATTAAGATTTATATACAAATGTACATGCAAAGAATAAAGAATGGGAGAATAAAACAGAATGAAAGCAAAGGGAAGTTAGGCAGAGATGTGGGTCTATCCAAGTGCTAAAATAGTTTGATTTTTCTTTTTCGTTTAAGATTGTGCGGCTGTGTCCAATCAGAATAAGATCTTGCTTCAGCTCGAATCGCCAAGAGTTAATCCCTGGGAGTTTCATTCTTGTAAATTTCATCATTGCGCTGCATCCACCGTTCTAGCAAGTAGCAACCCATAGTTAAAATATCCATTGCAATCTGCTTAGGAACCATTGACTTGCCAACAGAATTTCATGGAAGACTGAAATGCCCCTCAATCTCTTATGAATAATAGATTGCCAACATTCTTGAGCAAAATTGCAGTCCCAAAAAAGACGTGTAGGGGTTTCCTCAGTGCCCTCATTGCATAAGATACAAGTACAGATGTTCATATGAAGAGACTTGCACTTGAGAAGGATCCTAGTGTTGACCCTGTCATGTATGGACAACCAAAACAAGATTTATCTCCTGATCTACATGCACTTATTCAAAGCAATTTAAACAAAAGACGAGCCTCTGTCTTGTCCATGAGAAAGTTGTATGTTCGCATTGATGAGTAAGCATGTGATTTTGAAATATAGCCCTATTTATCTTGCTCATCCGATTGAGGATTTCGATGAAGCAAGTCTTGTACTTCAGTATACCAAGTGAAAGCTTGACTAGACAAATGCTTGTGGCATTCTTCTGCAAGATCACCAGAGTTAAGGATACTAGCCAGAGAAACTTTATCATTAAGAGCAGACGATGCATCTCAGGGAGTTTTTAGTGAGAGTTTGTACTACCCATTTATCATGTAAAAATAACACAGAGTGCCTTTGTCCAACAATACATGTGGCCACATCTTTACAATTTGGGATGTGCTTCAAGAGAAATTGTCAACAGAAAGACCCTTCTGTTCTGCCCCGAGGAGGGGTATTAGAATAGTAACTTTCCCAAATGAGCTTCAACTAAGGAAGACTAGCCTTGGTATAAACCTTATATTGATTCTTGATTAGTAAAGCTTTGTTATGTGTATATCCAAAACTCACAAACATCCCCGAGTTGTAGTCCTACAGACTTTGTTCCACGAAATGAGAACCCTTATCCTCTGTTCCAATTTCTTCTTCTTCATAAGGTAGATAATATTCTTTCAATTCTTTTGGGAAGGGGTGTAAAATCATCGATTCTTGGCATGCTGATAGTAAGTTGCTCCAATTAGGTGAAAGGGTAGGAGCCCCTAGCAAGCTAGCATGGCAGTGGGAGCTTGCATCTTAGCATCTAATCTAGCACATTGATATACACCATGAATTTAGGACAGTAAAACTGAGCCTAAAGCGAGCCCCTCTCGGCGATTTGCATCTGATCGTGATTCTGACTGTTCGTTTACGCGATCTGGATGTTTCTCGCCGTCGGATCTCATGTGTATATACATCTCTCCCGCATCCGGCCCAACTGTCCACTACTAGGGAAAAGCCTAGCAGCAGCGTGGGTTTTTGGACTATCAGTAGCGCGGATAACCGCGCTACTGCTACGGCGCTACAGCTAAAGGTTAGCAGTAGTGTTTGTCAGCACGCGCTACTGCTCTATATACTTAGTAGTAGCGTGTCCTGCAACAAGCGCTACTGGTAATTACTAGTAGTGCCTCTCAGTGCCCGCGCTATTACTATTATTCCGTATTCTATTTCTTTTTTAATTTATGTCGTATTCATACACCTTTATACAAGTTTTCATACAGTAGCAATTTAGAGATTGTTTTTACATTATAATGAGTTATTAAATCACTAGATGAAAGAACCGCAGATTAGATTCAAATGGATGGATCCTAAGTGACCAAGTCATGGATTATCACGATAATCCATGACTTGATCACCTAGGATCCATCCACTTGAAACTAATTGCGGTTCTTTCACCCAATGATATAATAACTCATCATCATCATCATCATCATCATCATCATCATCATCATCATATTAATATAAAAACTCTTGCATCGTATCATCACCAACAACACTAGCTAATAATCATCATAGTCATTACCACCAACACTATTTAATCATCATAGTCATAGTGTAGCTATCTAATCACCACCAACACTAGCTAATAATAATCATCATAGTCATTACCACCAACACTAGCTATTTAATCATCATAGTCATAGTGTAGCACATCATCATCTTCAAACTCATTCTAGCTAGCTAATCACTCCTACTGCTCTCTCTCAGGGTAAAATAGCATAGAACATGTGTAGCACTCCTGATTCATCATATTGGAGCATGCAGATGAACCTGTCTCCTAATTGTGGGCTGCGCTTCTGATTGCTGCCCCTAGTACTTCTCTGCGATCCTTCACAATTTTGCTCCAGTCTTTCACTATTAAGACTTGCTCGCTTTTAGAAATCCTGAATGCACTCATGTGCAATGTAGGATGACTTGGTCGTAAGCTAACCATTGCCATGCGACCTTTAGACTCGATCCAATGAGGCACAACTATCATCGGGAGTCCCTATTGAAGAACATCATAGTAACATACTTAGCAATGAAGTTTAGCTTAAAAAATAATGTATGCAAAAGATGCACTGAGGACAAATAGTAAAAATCTTACCATCTTTCCTAAATAGTTGTGACCGTAAACACGAACACTATTGGTCGCACGTTTTCAGTACTAAGATTTTCAAGTCCAGGAAAATAATTTGACTTAACAGTATCAAGATCCTCAAGCCATGAAACATAAGGACTTATCTCCTCGCAGTTTAGTTCAGCCCCGGGACAGTGGTAGGTGATGACGACATGTACCTAGGGTAGGGTCATAGGCCTGACCTAGACACCCTCCCCAAGGACATTTACCTAAGTCAAAAGCATTCAAGGGATACCATCATCCACTCGACCAGAAACTTTCCACTCGGAAGACTCAAGTTCATTCGACCAGGAAGTACTCACTCGACCGTAACAAGAATCACTCGATGGATAGAAGATGTAAAGTCACTCTGTATGGCAACGGACAGGCGTTACTCTGTAGACTTAATGGTCATTCATGTATCTTTATTGCTGGCATTATCAGTAACGCCCTATCTTTATGTACCTTAAACCCTGTGAAACTGAGGGCCGGAGGGGCTTGGCGAACTCTATATAAGCCACCCCCCTCCTCAGGGACAAGGGTTCGCACCCCCTGTAACTCCACACACATAATCCAATCGACCGAGCTCCCGAGCACCGAGACGTAGGGCTGTTACTTCCACTGGGAAGGGCCTGAACTCGTAAACCTTGTGTGTACAACTTCACCATAGCTAGGATCTTGCCTCCTCATACCTACCCCCCATTCTACTGTCAGTCTTAGAACCACGACAGTTGGCGCCCACCGTGGGGCAGGTGTCTTAGCGACTTTCTGGTGAGGTTGCGATTTTTTCCGATTTCCATCATCATGGTTTCCGGCGATGGATTGGCTGAGGGCCGCGAGATACGTTTCGGCGCGCTCGTCTTCGTCGCCGACGACTCCGCCTGGCTCCAGGAAGCTCCCCTCGACGTTGAGGGAGTCCTGGACTAAGGGGTCCTCGGGCGTCCGGCCTGTTATCCATTGGGCCGGACTGATGGGCTGTGAAGATATGAAGGCCGAAGACTATACCCGTGTCTGGATTGGACTCTCCTTGGCGTGGAAGGCAAGCCAGGCAACCAACTATGAAGATTCCTTCTTATGTAACCGACCCCATGTAACCCTAGATCTCTCCGGTGTCTATATAAACCGGAGAGCGTAGTCATACAGGCTAGACTTCTAGGGTTTAGCCATTACGATCTCGTGGTAGATCAACTCTTGTAACACTTATATTCATCAAGATCAATCAAGCAGGAAGTAGGGTATTACCTCCATAGAGAGGGCCCGAACCTGTGTAAACATCGTGTCCCCCGTCTCCTGTTACCATCGATCCTAGACGCACAGTTCGGGACCCCCTACCCGAGATCTGCCGGTTTTGACACCGACATTGCTGCTTTCATTGAGAGTTCCACTATGCCGCCGACAAAAGGTTTGAGGGCCCCTTCGATCGTCGATAATGACGCTGTCCAAGGAAGAACCTTCCTCCCCGGACAGATTTTTGTGTTCGGCGGCTTCGTACTGCGGGCCAACTCGCTTGGTCGTCTGGAGCAGATCGATAGCTACGCCCCTAACCACCAGGTCAGATTTGGAAGCTTGAACTACGTCGCAGATACCCGTGGAGACTCGATCTTCAAGGGGTCTGAAACCGCAGCGATCGCTCCCCCTCGTCCTGATGAACATGACTTATATCTGTCATCGGATTACATCCAGGAGATGGATCCTGTTGCTGCAACGGCCTCAGAACCGAAGTAGATCGTGCCCTCCGAGGCCACAAAGTCCGCGGCATTGGAGCCGCACACGGACTCGACATCCTGTAATGTTTGTGTCAATGGAACTCCGGACTCGTCTCCGGCTATACGTTTCGGACCAAGTACGCCTACGGACACCGAGCTGGATCGGTTATCAATTTTCGAATTTAGCACCGCAGACATCTTCCAGCATTCACCTTTGGGTGACATGCTAAACTCTTTAAAGAACTTGTCCTTGGAGGAGGACTCACAGCCGAACTATGTTCGGTTCGAGCTAGAGGCGGATGACAAGGACTTTTGCTTCCCACCCGCCACCCACTTCACAGCCTCTGTCGATGACTTAACCGACGTGCTTGACTATGGCTTCGAAGACATCGACGGTATGGACGACGATGCCGACAAGGAGCAAGGCCAAGACCCGCCATTTACTGGACGTTGGACGGTCACCTCTTCGTACGACGTGTACATGGTTGATACACCTAAAGGATCTGGCGACGACAAAGAAGAGCCAGACGTTAATAAACCCTCTGAGACGCAGTCCAAGCGCCGGCGCCCCAAACACCATTCTAAGCCTCGTCGCTCAAAGGATGGCAACACTGGCACCGGAGAAAATAGTACTCCGGGCGACGCCGAAAACAGCGAAGACCCTGTAGGAGCTGCACCCGAACAGGAGGAACATGACAACAGGCAAGACAACCCTGATGAACAGGCCATAGAAGATGACTCGGAGGACGATAGTTACCGTCCACCCTCCGACGAGGAGACAAGCCTCGGCAACAAAGGCTTCATGGTGCCTAAGGATCCTATGGAGCAGGAGCGATTTAAGCTTCAGCTCATAGCCACTGCAAGGAGCCTGAAAAAGAAACAGCAGTAGCTTCAAGTTGAACAAGATCTACTCGTCGACAGATGGACTGATGTCCTGACAGCCGAAGAATACGGCCTCAAGCGCCCAGCCAAGAGCTACCCGAAACGCAGACTGCTACCTCAATTCGATGAGGAGGCACCGGAGCACATATCTCCCTTGCGTAATGCGGAACGACCACCACGTGGTCGAGACAGGGCGGCCGACCGGCCACCCCGCGGTCGGGATAAAGCGGCAACTCAGGCCGAACAACAGCCTGCCCCACTGCCCCGTAAAAATAGAGAAGGAAGAGTTCGGAGTCACGCGTACGACCTCCAGCAGACCCTGGACAGTAGAGCAGGACATACAAGATCGATCTACGGATCGCGAGGACGTGCCTCGAGGCACAACGACGGCTACCTATTCGGACGTGATAAACCTAACCACACCCGGGCTGAATGCCGCAGACGGACTCCATCAGAGCTACGCCGCGATGCGGCCCGATACAGAGGTGCCGCACACCCTCTCTGCTTCAGAGATGAAGTACTGGATCACGAATTCCCCAAGGGGTTCAAGCCCATCAATATCGAATCATACGACGGCACAACCGATCCTGCAGTATGGATCGAGGATTTTATTCTCCATATCCATATGGCTCGAGGAGATGACCTCCATGCCATTAAATACCTCCTACTAAAGCTCAAAGGGCCAGCTCGGCACTGGCTTAACAGCCTGCCTGAAAATTCTATCGGCAGCTGGGAGGACTTGGAAGAAGCCTTCCTGGACAACTTCCAAGGAACTTACGTCCGGCCACCAGACGCCGATGACTTAAGCCACATAGTTCAACAACCTAGAGAATCAGCTAGAAAATTCTGGACTAGGTTCCTAACCAAAAAGAACCAGATTGTTGACTGTCCGGATGCCGAGGCCCTAGCAGCCTTCAAACACAGCATCCGTGACGAATGGCTAGCACGCCACCTCGGCCAAGAAAAGCCGAAGTCAATGGCAGCCCTTACGGCACTCATGACCCGCTTTTGCGCGGGCGAGGATAGCTGGCTGACTCATAGCAAAAACACAGCCAGTGAGGCAGGCCCCACGGAGGCCAAGAACAGCACCGGCAAGCTCCGGCGCAATAGACACAAACGCCGAAGCAATGGCGACAACACCGATGACACCACAGTCAACGCCGGATTCAGTGGCTCCAAGTCCGGCCAACGGAAGAAGCCCTACAAAAGAAATAACGAAGGACCTTCCAGCCTAGACCGCATACTCGACCGTCCGTGCCAAATACACGGCACCCCGGATAAGCAAGCCAATCATACCAATAGGGATTGTTGGGTTTTCAAACAGGCTGGCAAGTTAAATGCCGAAAACAAAGCAGAGGGATCACAAAGTGAGGACGAGGACGAAGAGCCCCGACAGCCGAACACTGGGGGGGCAGAAGAAATTTCCCCCTCAAGTCAAAATGGTGAACATGATATACGCTACACACATCCCCAAAAGGGAGCGTAAGCGAGCACTTAGGGACGTCTACGCGGTAGAGCCAGTCGCCCCAAAATTCAATCTGTGGTCATCGTTCCCGATCACCTTCGATCGTCGAGATCACCCAACTAGTATCCGCCACGGCGGTTCAGCCGCACTAGCCCTTGACCCAATTATTGATGGGTTTCACCTAACACAAGTCCTGATGGACGGTGGTAGCAGCCTCAACCTGCTCTATCAGGACACAGTGCGGAAGATGGGCATTAACCCCTCACGAATCAAACCAACAAAGACTACCTTTAAAGGAGTCATACCAGGCGTAGAAGCCCGCTGTACGGGCTCAATCACGCTGGAGGTGGTCTTCGGTTCTTCGGACAACTTCCAAAGCGAAGAGTTAATCTTCGATATCGTCCCCTTCCGCAGCGGCTACCACGCGCTGCTCGGACGAACCACGTTTGCTAGATTCAACGCAGTACCACACTATGCTTATGTCAAGCTCAAGATGCCCGGTCCACGCAGCGTCATAACAGTCAATGGCAATACGGAACGCTCCCTCCGAACAGAGGAGCACACCGCCGCCCTAGCAGCAGAGGTACAGAGCGGCCTTCTCAAACAGCACCATTGTACGACTGTCGAGCCCCTGGACATCATCAAGAGGTTCCGGACTACACTGCAGCAGGACAGCGTGGCTCATCAAGAGCTCGATTAGCAATTCGGCCTCCGTCCCAGTCCCGACGAAGTAGTGGCATTCGCACCACGCGTACATAATTATGCACTCAAAATCCCATGGACATCGACGGAGGCACAAGCTAACCCGGGATCTACAGTTCGGCTAGACCGATCCCGGACACACATACTTTCATATTTTTCTTTTTGTTTCAGGTTCCTTTTCCCACGGGCCTGATCATCAGTCCCTTTGAAGGATCGGCATACAGAGGAGGCAAGAAACATAGGTGTGTAGGGTAACCTCTATACGTTCTTCTTGACGGTATTTCCTCTTATTTCTCAGGACCCGCACACTGCGCCCTCTTGATCCTAGCATGTTAAATAGCCCATATGCTTATCACACTATTTGTAAAAGATACGCCTTGACGTATCCATTCAGTTATAATGAACATGGTTTGCGGCCCAGTTTCTGTGGTTTCCGCTTCTTACTTCATTTTATTTCGATCTGCTTATCGACCGCATTCGTACACTTTGGTACGTTTCATATTCGCCAGGGGCTCCCCATCGCCCCATAATACGACAATAAAGTCCGAACACTTTATATATATATATATATGTTCGGCACCCCGAATTTAGCATTATATGCATTGGCTCCGAATCATGTCTTTGGTCAATAGTTGGGTTGCCCGGCTCCTGTGCTTGCTACCCTATGTTCCGTTATATCGGCTAGGGTAGTAAAGGGAGAACTACTGCGATTGTGCCCTGGCCTTGACCAGATGAGCACCTCAGTAGAGAAAGCCGAAAACTGACTGTCATGATGCGGCGAGAGCCAATCAGCTGTTCGGAGGTCACAAATTGTTGGAGATTTTTTCCGCATTCCGTGAAGGATCGGCACTTCCCGATCAAGCACCGACAGCACTCTGGTTCGTATACCAGGGGCTGCGCACATGTTTTATTATAAAACTCCTATGGCTAAGTGAGGGCGTTCAAGCCACATAGTCTGATTGCCTGGTTCGTAGTGCTAAGCAACTCCTTCAAGGACCATATAATTGGATAAAGATTGTTTAGATACCATCCCGAACACCTCCGTACTACCTACGTGAGGGTAGAAGCCGACGACTGGCCAACCCTCAGATTTCATATAACACGGCCGCACAGGAGGAAACAATTAAAACATAACAAGCATTATATTACACACCGGCTTTGTTTTTATCATACAAGGCATGGATCGAACACGAATGTACTCATTCGAAAATAATGTCCTGCCCGCATTGCGCTGCGGCAAGTCGAGATTCTTCTAGGACATCCGCAAAATATAGCTCGGGTGTGCGGTGCTCCTTGCCCTCGGGCGGTCCTCGGGCCACGTCAACAGCGTTCATCTTCGCCCACCATATCTTGCAACGGGTGAACGCCATGCGGGCACCTTCGATGCAGGCCGATCGCTTGGCGGTATCCAGCCACGGACAGGCTTCCGCTAGCCGCCTCCTGAGTCCGAAGTAGCTGCCGGGCATAGCTTCGGCGGGCCACATCCAGATCATCAAATCCTTCATGGCTAGTTCGGCCACCCTGTGCAGCTCCACCAGCTGCTTCAGCTGATCGGTGAAGGACACGGGATGCTCTGGCATTGCATACTGCGACCAGAATAGCTTCTCCATAGAACCCCCTTCTTCGGCTCGGTAGAACTCCGCAACGTCTTGTCGGTGTACAAAAGAAGGGGCGCACCCTTGTACCCCTTTACCTGTGCACGGGCAGTCGGAGCCGCGCCCACGGCCACACCAAGTAGAGCAGGGGAGGTGAACCAAGGCAAAACCGAAGCCCAAGACAGCCAGAGCAACGCCAAGACCAAGAACGCAAAGAAGCAGAGGGGCGGAGTAGTTTCCCCCGGCAAGACCCTTGCCGGGGACTGCCTCAGCAGCCCCGGCAAGACCCTTGCCGGGGCAGCGCGCCCAACACCAACAGGGCGAGCCACCCTTGAGCCCACGTCCCCAACACCATCAGCCACGTGGGGCCGGGGCTCGGGAGGCACCTCTGTGGTGGCATGCAGATCTTTGTGAAGACATATTCAAGATCAGATGAGGATTAGAAGACAACAATCCTCGGCAAGATCCTTGCCGAGGAGAGCCACGAGGCCCCCGGCAAGATTCCTGCCGGGGACGACAGCGCGCCACGGCAAGACCCTTGCCGGGCCCCCCGGCAAGGCTCTCGCTAAAGACGCCAGCATGACCACTGCCAGGCCCGCACCGGCCAAGTCTCCACCACCGTTCACATGCAGCTGCCAGCCCAAACCAGCTGGGCAGGCACCTGCGTGGCAACATGCAGCTTCCAGGCCAACTCAGCAGGCGCCTGCGTGGCGGCATGCAAATCTTTGTGAAGACCCTACCACCACGCCACCTCAGCTGCTTGCCTGCCTACATGGCGCCGCACGCATCGCTGGCCATGACGCGTGTCGAAGCGAGGAGGAGCGGCGGCGGATGGGATGGGCCTCGCCCCCGTCCCCGATAAAGCTAGGGGACACCTCAGCGGCGCATTAAATGCGACTTGTCCTATAATCCAAGCGATAAGCTCGCAATACTGTACGCCTTTCCACCTCCTGTATGCCACTGTGGCAGCCCCTTTCGCCTATAAAAGGAGGCCCATGGCGTACTAGAGAGGGATTCAGCTTTTTCGAACCACACACTCACCATAGCTAGTTCGAGAGCTCAAGAACTCTCTGAAATACACCCACCGAAGCAGGACTAGGGTTTTACGCATCCTCGCGGCCCGAACCTGGGTAAACGATCCTCGTGCTGATTACTAATCCTGCTCTTCTCGCAACCCTGCGCCCCGGCAACCGTAGTAGGGATTCTTGTGATCCCATAGGTGTCGTTCCACACCGACATCTTTGGCGCGCCAGGTAGGGAATCTGGTCTAGTAGCTAGCCTAGCGGTTCCTCATCGCCATGACTCCCAAGAAGGAGATGGCCAGGAGAAAAAAGGGCGCCACCCGCAAACGCGAAGGACGCCAGCGCGGCAGCAGAAAAGCTAAGTCATTCGGAACTTTGAGTTACTTCCTTTTATATATAAGGTTATCGTCCTCGGAGATCTTGCCTATGTATGAGAAACCTGCACGCAAAGGGGCCCTCCCGCAATTGGCAACGCCCTTGTTCTGTTTCGAGTCCGCTCAATAGCTCAAAGCGGCCGCGTCGAGAGTGGCGGGGTAGCCTTCCGCACTTGGCAACACTCCCGACTCTGACTCGAGTCAAACTCGACAGTTCGGGCGGCCGCGCTAAGGGCGGTAAGGTGGTTCTCCTGGCAGCAAGCACACCCGGCATGCCAATGGGGATCCGTCCCCAAGACGCTGCCTTGGGTTTACGCGCCGGCAAACCTACCCGGTTAACGTAGGGTGGACACACAAAGGAAAATCGAACGGGAAAATAACATGCATGATACTAAAAGTGCTGCAGAGTCATATTACATCAAATTCTTGCTGCGGTTCTAACTAGAGATAGCAATTGTCTTGGTTGTGAACCTGCAACGGCGATAAGAAATGGGGTGCCTAATCCCGGCGCTGGCCCTCCACCCTCAGAATTCGGCCGACACGGCTGATGATGGGCTTGATGCGCTCCCTGAGCGGCGCGAGGTCGGTACCTTCCGGCAAGCTCTCCAGCGCGGCGTCGAAGTCGAGGTCGGGGTACCAGTGTGCCACCTTGGTGAGAACCTGTTGGAAATATGCCCTAGAGGCAATAATAAATAGGTTATTATTATATTTCCTTGTTCATGATAATCGTTTATTATCCATGCTAGAATTGTATTGATAGGAAACTCAGATACATGTGTGGATACATAGACAACACCATGTCCCTAGTAAGCCTCTAGTTGACTAGCTCGTTGATCAATAGATGGTTACGGTTTCCTGACCATGGACATTGGATGTCGTTGATAACGGGATCACATCATTAGGAGAATGATGTGATGGACAAGACCCAATCCTAAGCCTAGCACAAGATCGTGTAGTTCGTTTGCTCAGAGCTTTTCTAATGTCAAGTATCATTTCCTTAGACCATGAGATTGTGCAACTCCCGGATACCGTAGGAATGCTTTGGGTGTACCAAACGTCACAACATAACTGGGTGGCTATAAAGGTGCACTACAGGTATCTCCGAAAGTGTCTGTTGGGTTGGCACGAATCGAGACTGGGATTTGGCACTCCGTGTAAACGGAGAGGTATCTCTGGGCCCACTCGGTAGGACATCATCATAATGTGCACAATGTGACCAAGGAGTTGATCACGGGATGATGTGAGTTACGGAACGAGTAAAGAGACTTGCCGGTAACGAGATTGAACAAGGTATCGGGATACCGACGATCGAATCTTGGGCAAGTAACATACCGATAGACAAAGGGAATTGTATACGGGATTGATTGAATCCTCGACATCGTGGTTCATCCGATGAGATCATCGAGGAGCATGTGGGAGCCAACATGGGTATCCAGATCCCGCTGTTGGTTATTGACCGGAGAGTCGTCTCGGTCATGTCTGCGTGTCTCCCGAACCCGTAGGGTCTACACACTTAAGGTTCGGTGACGCTAGGGTTGTAGAGATATTAGTATGCGGTAACCCGAAAGTTGTTCGGAGTCCCGGATGAGATCCCGGACGTCACGAGGAGTTCCGGAATGGTCCGGAGGTAAACATTTATATATGGGAAGTCTTATTTTGGTCGCCGGAAAAGTTTCGCACTTTATCGGTATTGTACCGGGAGTGCCGAAAGGGGTCCGGGGGTCCACCAGCCCCGGGGGGCCACATGGGCTGTAGGGGGTGCGCCTTGGCCTATATGGGCCAAGGGCACCAGCCCCAAGAGGCCCATGCGCCAAGAGATAAGATAAACGGAGAGTCCTAAAGGGGGAAGGCACCTTCGAGGTGCCTTGGGGAGGAAGGACTCCTCCCTGGCCGCACCCTTCCTTGGAGGAAGGGCCAAGGCTGCGCCCCCCTCTCCCTTGGCCCTATATATAGTGGGGGGGGGGAGGGAGGGCAGCAGCAATCCAACCCCTGGCGCATCCCTCTCCCTCCCGTGACACCTCTCCCTCCCGTTAGTGCTTGGCGAAGCCCTACCGGGATCCCCGCTACTTCCACCACCACGCCGTCGTGCTGCTGGATCTCCATCAACCTCTCCTCCCCCCTTGCTGGATCAAGAAGGAGGAGACGTTGCTGCTCCGTACGTGTGTTGAATGCGGAGGTGCCGTCCGTTCGGCGCTAGGATCATCGGTGATTTGGATCACGACGAGTACGACTCCATCAACCCCGTTCTCTTGAACGCTTCCGCTCGCGATCTACAAGGGTATGTAGATGCACTCCTTCCCTCTTGTTGCTAGTAAATTCCATAGATTGATCTTGGTGATGCGTAGAAAATTTTGAATTTCTGCTACGTTCCCCAACAGTGGCATCATGAGCTAGGTCTATGTGTAGTTTCTATGCACGAGTAGAACACAAAGTAGTTGTGGGCGTCGATGTTGCCAATTCTTCTTGCCACTACTAGTCTTATCTTGTTTCGGCGGCATTGTGGGATGAAGCGGCCCGGACCGACCTTACACGTACACTTACGTGAGACAGGTTCCACCGACTGACATGCACTAGTTGCATAAGGTGGCTAGCGGGTGTCTGTCTCTCCCACTTTAGTCGGAACGGATTCGATGAAAAGGGTCCTTATGAAGGGTAAATAGAAATTGGCATATCACGTTGTGGTTTTACGTACGTAAGAAACGTTCTTGCTAGAAACCTATACAAGCCACGTAAAAACTTGCAACAACAATTAGAGGACGTCTAACTTGTCTTTGCAGCATGTGCTATGTGATGTGATATGGCCAGAAGATGTGATGAATGATATATGTGATGTATGAGATTGATCATATTCTTGTAATAGGAATCATGACTTGCATGTCGATGAGTATGACAACCGGCAGGAGCCATAGGAGTTGTCTTTATTTTTTGTATGACCTGCGTGTCATTGAATAACGCCATGTAAATTACTTTACTTTATTGCTAAGCGCGTTAGCCATAGAAGTAGAAGTAATCGTTGGCGTGACAACTTCATGAAGACACAATGATGGAGATCATGATGATGGAGATCATGGTGTCATGCCGGTGACAAAGATGATCATGGTGCCCCGAAGATGGAGATCAAAGGAGCAAAATGATATTGGCCATATCATGTCACTATTTGATTGCATGTGATGTTTATCATGTTATGCATCTTATTTGCTTAGAACGGCGGTAGTAAGTAAGATGATCCCTCACTAAAATTTCAAGAGACGTGTTCCCCCTAACTGTGCACCGTTGCGAAGGTTCGTTGTTTCGAAGCACCACGTGATGATCGGGTGTGATAGATTCTAACGTTTGAATACAACGGGTGTTGACGAGCCTAGCATGTACAGACATGGCCTCGGAACACATGCAAAACACTTAGGTTGACTTGACGAGCCTAGCATGTACAGACATGGCCTCGGAACACAAGAGACCGAAAGGTCGAGCATGAGTCGTATTGAAGATACGATCAACATGGAGATGTTCACCGATGATGACTAGTCCGTCTCACGTGATGATCGGACACGGCCTAGTTTGACTCGGATCATGTATCACTTAGATGACTAGAGGGATGTCTATCTGAGTGGGAGTTCATTAATCAGATGAACTTAATTATCATGAACATAGTCAAAAAGATCTTTGCAAATTATGTCATACGCTTTAGTTCTACTGTTTAAGATACGTTCCTAGAGAAAATTTAGTTGAAAGTTGGTAGTAGCAATTATGCGGACTGGGTCCGTAAACTGAGGATTGTCCTCATTGCTACACAGAAGGCTTATGTCCTTAATGCACCGCTCGGTGTGCTGAACCTCAGCGTCGTCTGTAGATGTTGCGAAACATCTGGCATACACGTTTTGATGACTACGATATAGTTCAGTGCGTAATGCTAACGGTTTAGAATTGTGGCACCAAAGACGTTTTTGAAACGTCGCAGAACATATGAGATGTTCCAAAGACTGAAATTGGGATTTCAGACTAGTGCCCACGTCAAGAGGTATGAGACCTCTGACAAGTTTCTTAAGCCTGAAGACTAAGGGAGAAAAGCTCAATCGTTGAGCATGTGCTCAGATTGTCTGAGTGCCACAATCGCTTGAATCAAGTGGGAGTTAATCTTCCAGATGAGATAGTGATGGTTCTCCATAGTCACTGCCACCAAGCTATTAGAGCTTCGTGATGAACTATAACATATCAAGGATAGATGATGATCCTTGAGCAACTCGCGATGTTTGACACCGCGAAAGTAGAAATCAAGAAGGAGCATCAATTGTTGATGGTTAGTAAAACCACTAGTTTCAAGAAGGGCAAGGGAAAAAGGGATACTTCATGAAACAACAAATCGTTTGCTGCTCTAGTGAAGAATCCCAAGGTTGAACCCAAACCCGAGACTGAGTGCTTCTGTAATGAGGGGAACGGTCACTGAAGCGGAACTACCCTAGACACTTGGTAGATGAGAAGGCAGGCAAGGTCGACAGAAGTATATTGGATATACATTATATGAATGTGTACTTTACTAGTACTCCTAGCAGCACCAGGGTATTAGATACCGGTTCGGTTGCTAAGTGTTAGTAACTCGAAATAAAAGCTGCGGAATAAACGGAGACTAGCTAAAGGTGAGATGACGATGTATGTTGGAAGTGTTTCCAAGGTTGATGTGATCAAGCATCGCATGCTCCCTCTACTATCGAGATTTGGTGTTTGCGTTGAACATGATTGGATTATGTTTATCGCAATACGGTTATTCATTTAAGGAGAATAATGGTTACTCTGTTTATTTGAATAATACCAGCAATGGTCTTGCACCTAAAATGAATCTCGATCGCAGTGATACACATGTTCGTGCCAAAAGATATAAAATAGTAATGATAGTACCACATACTTGTGGCACTGCCATTTGAGTCATATTGGTATAGAACGCATGAAGAAGCTCCATGTAGATGGATCTTTGGACTCACTCGTTTTTGAAAAGATTGAGACATGCGAACCATGTCTATTGGTATATATGCATGAAGAAACTCCATGCAGATGGATCGTTTGGACTCACTTGATTTTGAATCACTTGAGACATGCAAATCATACCACATGGGCAAGATGACTGAAAGGCCTCGTTTTCAGTAAAATGGAACAAGAGAGCAACTTATTGGAAGTAATACATTTTGATGTATGCAGTCCAATGAGTGCTGAGGCATGCAATGGATATCGTTATGTTCTTACTTCACAGATGATTTGAGTAGATGCTGAGTGTATTTGCTTGATGAAACACAAGTCTGAATTATTGAAAGGTTCAAGTAATTTCAGAGTGAAGTTGAAGATCGTCGTGACAAGAGGATAAAATGTCTATGATATGATCATAGAGATGAGTATCTGATTTACGAGTTTGGCACACAATTAAGACATTGTGGAAAGTGTTTCACAAGTAATACCGCCTTGAACACCATAGTGTGATGGTGTGTCCGAACATCATAACTGCACCCTATTGGATATGGTGCATACCATGATGTCTCTTATCGAATTACCACTATCGTTTATGGGTTAGGCATTAGAGACAACCGCATTCACTTTAAAAGGGGCACCACGCAATTCCGTTGAGACGACACCGTTTAGAGAAACCTAACTTGTCGTTTCTTAAAAGTTTGGGGCTGCGATGCTTATGTGAAAAAAGTTTCAGGCTGATAAGCTCGAACCCAAAACGGATAAATGCATCTTCATAGAATACCCAAAACAGTTGGGTGTACCTCCTATTTCAGATCTGGAAGCAAAAGTAATTGCTTCTAGAAACATGTCCTTTCTCGAGGAAAAGTTTCTCTCGAAAGAATTGAGTGGGAGGATGGTGGAGACTTGATAAGGTTATTGAACCGTCACTTCAACTAGTATGTAGCAGGGCACAGGAAGTTGTTCCTGTGGCACCTACACCAATTGAAGTGGAAGCTTATGATAGTGATCATGAAACTTCGGATCAAGTCACCACCAAACCTCGTAGGACGACGAGGATGCGTGCTACTTCAGAGTGGTACGTGATCCTGTCTGAGATATCATGTGTTTGGACAATACTGAACCTACGACCTATGGAGAAGCGATGGTGGGCCCATATTCCGACAAATGGTTAGAAGCCATGAAATCCGAGATAAATGGATCTTTAAGAAGAAGATGGACATGGACGGTAATGTTACCGTCTATGAAGCTCGACTTGTGGCAAAGAGTATTTCCACAAGTTCAAGGAGTTGACTACGATGAGATTTTCCCATCCGTAGCGATGCTTAAGTCCGTCGGAATCATGTTAGCATTAGCTGCATTTATGAAATCTGGAAGATGGATGTCAAAACAAGTTTCCTTACCAATTTTCGTAAGGAAAGGTTGTATGTGATACAATCAGATGGGTTTTGTCGATCCTAAGGATGCTAAAAGGTATGCTAGCTCCAGCGATCCTTCCAAGGACTAGAGCAAGCATCTCGGAGTCAGAATATACGCTTTGATGGAGTGATCAAAGTTTTTGGGTTTATACAAAGTTTGTTAGAAACTTGTATTTACAATAAAGTGAGTGGGAGCGCTACAACATTTCTGACAAGTATATGTGAATGACATATTGTTGATCCGAAATGATGTAAAATTTCTGGAAAGCATAAAGGGTTGTTTGAAAGGAGTTTTTCAAAGGAAGACCTGGATAAAGCTGCTTACATATTGGGCATCAAGATCTATAGAGATAGATCAAGACGCCTGATGATACTTTCAAGGAACGCACACCTTGACATGATTTTGAAAGAGTTCAAAATAGATCAGCAAAGAAGGAGTTCTTGGCTGTGTTACAAGGTGTGAGTATTGAGTAAGACTCAAGACCTGACCACAGCAGAAGAGAGAGAAAGGACGAAGGTCGCCCCCTATGCTTCAGACGTAGGCTCTACAGTATGCTATGCTGCGTACCGCACATGTAGTGTGCCTTGCCATGAGTTGGTCAAGGGGTACAATAGTGATCCGGGAAAGGATCACATGACAGCGGTCGAACTTATCCTTAGCACCTAGTGGACTAAGGAATTTTCTCGATTATGGAGGTGAAAAGGAGTTCGTCGTAAAGAGTTACGTCGATGCGAACTTTGACACTAATCCGGATGACTCTGAGTAGTAAACCGGATTCGTATAGTTGAGCAATTATTTGAAATGGCTCCAAATAGCGCGTGGTAGCATCCACAAGATGACATAGATATTCGTAAAGCACACACGGATCTGAAAGGTTCAGACCCGTTGACTAATAACCTCTCTCACAAGCATAACATGATCAAACCAGAACTCATTGAGTGTTAATCACATAGTGATGTGAACTAGATTGTTGACTCTAGTAAACTCTTTGGATGTTGGTCACATGGTGATGTGACCTGTCAGTGTTAATCACATGGTGATGTGAACTAGATTATTGACTCTAGTGCAAGTGGGAGACTGTTGGAAATATGCCCTAGAGGCAATAATAAATAGGTTATTATTATATTTCCTTGTTCATGATAATCGTTTATTATCCATGCTAGAATTGTATTGATAGGAAACTCAGATACATGTGTGGATACATAGACAACACCATGTCCCTAGTAAGCCTCTAGTTGACTAGCTCGTTGATCAATAGATGGTTACGGTTTCCTGACCATGGACATTGGATGTCGTTGATAACGGGATCACATCATTAGGAGAATGATGTGATGGACAAGACCCAATCCTAAGCCTAGCACAAGATCGTGTAGTTCGTTTGCTCAGAGCTTTTCTAATGTCAAGTATCATTTCCTTAGACCATGAGATTGTGCAGCTCCCGGATACCGTAGGAATGCTTTGGGTGTACCAAGCGTCACAACGTAACTGGGTGGCTATAAAGGTGCACTACAGGTATCTCCGAAAGTGTCTGTTGGGTTGGCACGAATCGAGACTGGGATTTGTCACTCCGTGTAAACGGAGAGGTATCTCTGGGCCCACTCGGTAGGACATCATCATAATGTGCACAATGTGACCAAGGAGTTGATCACAGGATGATGTGAGTTACGGAACGAGTAAAGAGACTTGCCGGTAACGAGATTGAACAAGGTATCGGGATACCGACGATCGAATCTCGGGCAAGTAACATACCGATAGACAAAGGGAATTGTATACGGGATTGATTGAATCCTCGACATCGTGGTTCATCCGATGAGATCATCGAGGAGCATGTGGGAGCCAACATGGGTATCCAGATCCCGCTGTTGGTTATTGACCGGAGAGTCGTCTCGGTCATGTCTGCGTGTCTCCCGAACCCGTAGGGTCTACACACTTAAGGTTCGGTGACGCTAGGGTTGTAGAGATATTAGTATGCGGTAACCCGAAAGTTGTTCGGAGTCCCGGATGAGATCCCGGACGTCACGAGGAGTTCCGGAATGGTCCGGAGGTAAAGATTTATATATGGAAAGTCTTATTTTGGTCGCCGGAAAAGTTTCGCACTTTATCGGTATTGTACCGGGAGTGCCGAAAGGGGTCCGGGGGTCCACCAAGGGGGTCCACCAGCCCCGGGGGCCACATGGGCTGTAGGGGGTGCGCCTTGGCCTATATGGGCCAAGGGCACCAGCCCCAAGAGGCCCATGCGCCAAGAGATAAGATAAACGGAGAGTCCTAAAGGGGGAAGGCACCTCCGAGGTGCCTTGGGGAGGAAGGACTCCTCCCTGGCCGCACCCTTCCTTGGAGGAAGGGCCAAGGCTGCGCCCCCTCTCCCTTGGCCCTATATATAGTGGGGGGGAGGGAGGGCAACAGCAATCCAACCCCTGGCGCCTCCCTCTCCCTCCCGTGACACCTCTCCCTCCCGTTAGTGCTTGGCGAAGCCCTACCGGGATCCCCGCTACTTCCACCACCACGCCGTCGTGCTGCTGGATCTCCATCAACCTCTCCTCCCCCCTTGCTGGATCAAGAAGGAGGAGACGTTGCTGCTCCGTACGTGTGTTGAATGCGGAGGTGCCGTCCGTTCGGCGCTAGGATCATCGGTGATTTGGATCACGACGAGTACGACTCCATCAACCCCGTTCTCTTGAACGCTTCCGCTCGCGATCTACAAGGGTATGTAGATGCACTCCTTCCCTCTTGTTGCTAGTAAATTCCATAGATTGATCTTGGTGATGCGTAGAAAATTTTGAATTTCTGCTACGTTCCCCAACAGAACCTTGGTCATGGCACCCTGGCAAAGCCTCCGGGCCTCGTCGGCCAGCGAGGCCGCCCGGTTGGCGTGAAGCTGCTCCAGGGCTCCGAGAACACACTCGAAGAACAAGGTCAGCTTGGCGTTGGTGGTCCCGCTGCGCTCCGGGGCATACCTCACGCTTGGCATCCCCATGGTAGCCAACTGCGCGGTGATCCTACCGGCGACGTCCTTGAGGCGGCCGATCCAGCGGTTCACGCCCTCCTTGAAATCCTTGTGCTCGGCGGCCTCGTTCTTCTGCAGCTGCTTCTCGGTCTCCAGCTCCTTGGCCAGGATCCCCTCCCGGGTTTTGGCCTCCATGAGCATCCCCTTGAGGCCCTCCAGCTTCAGCGTGAGGTCCTTGACGGACTTGTTTGCCTCGGAGAGCTCCCCAGCCCTGCTGACGGCCGCGCCCTGCGCCTCCGTCAGGGCTCTGTTGAGCGTGTCCTTCTCCTGGGACAGCTTCAGGGCATGCTCCTTCAGCCCGTCCCGCTCCGCCTCCAGCTCCTTCACCTTGTCGGCGTGAACCTGGGCCTGGGCATCGAGCGCCTCTTTGTGCCTCTGCTCCAGCTCACTGGTCCACTGCAAGACGAGCTTCTCCACCTCTTCATCCTTGCCGCGAAGCGTGGCGGCAATCTTCTCCTCGCGCGCGGCAAGGTCCTCCTCCTGGGAGTTCAGCGCGGCCTAGTGCTGGGTTTGGGCGGCCTCGGCTGCCGCGGCCAAGCTCGCCGCCGTCTCCTGGGCCTTCTCGATGTCGGCCAGCTTCATGGTGAGCTCCACATCACGCTTGGCCAGCTCGCCCTGGGCGGCCTTCATCTTGTCGCGAGCCTCGCGGAACCAGTCCTGCGTCTCGGCGACGCGCTTCTGGAGGTCCGCCTCCGCCTTCTCCACCACCGCCGTCCTGGACTTAGCCTTGTCTAGGCGGGCGCGGTGGAGCGCCTGGAGCTTCCGGAAGCTGGCGCCTATGGCGTGGAGGAGCCGCTCTTCCTGCGAGCCGTCACCAACAACGCTCGGCTCGTCGACGACCTCAAGCCCGACGGCGGCAAGCACTTCGTCGTCAAACACCTCTGCCTCGACGGGTGCCCTGGTGCTCGATGATAACCCACAAGTATAGGGGATCAATTGTAGCCTCTTTCGATAAGTAAGAGTGTCGAACCCAACGAGGAGCTAAAGGTAGAACAAATATTCCCTCAAGTTCTATCGACCACCGATACAACTCTACGCACGCTTAACGTTCGCTTTACCTAGAACAAGTATGAAACTAGAAGTACTTTGTAGGTGTTTTTGGATAGGTTTGCAAGAATATAAAGAGCGCGTAAATAAAAAGTAGGGGCTGTTTAGATGAAGACACAACTAAGTTAGTTTTAGTAGAGAGCTTTTTGTCTCGAGAAAGTTATTTGTCCCTAGGCAATCGATAACTAGACCGGTAATCATTATTGCAATTTTATTTGAGGGAGAGGCATAAGCTAACAAACTTTCTCTACTTGGATCATATGCACTTATGATTGGAACTCTAGCAAGCATCCGCAACTACTAAAGATCATTAAGGTAAAACCCAACCATAGCATTAAAGCATCAAGTCCCCTTTATCCCATACGCAACAACCCCCTTACTCGGGTTTGTGTTTCAGTCACTCACACAACCCACTATAAGCGAATCATGAACGTATTACAACACCCTACAGCGGGAATCCCTCACGCTTGCGCGACACGGAGAGCACCATAGGACAGCACCAATAATAAAACATGCAACTCAAACCAATCTTGATCATCAAATAGCCCATAGGACAAAACAGATCTACTCAAACATCATAGGATAGCCATACGTCATTGGGAAATAGTATATAGCATTGAGCACCATGTTTAAGTAGAGATTACAGCAGGTAAGAGAGAGGTTACACCGCTGCATAGAGGGGGGAAGAGTTGGTGATGATGGCGGTGAAGTTGTTGGTGAAGATTGCGGTGATGATGATGGCCACGGCGGTGTTCCGGCGCCACCGGAAGAGAAGGGGAGAGAGGCCCCTTCGTCTTCTTCTTCCTTGACCTCCACCCTAGATGGGAGATGGGTTTCCCCTCTGGTCCTTGTCCTCCATGGCGTGGGAGGGGCGAGAGCCCCTCCGAGATTGGATATGTCTCTCTGTCTCTCTCTGTTTCTGCGTTCTCGGATTCTGCCATGGCACCGTTTCTTTTATATCTGGAGACCGTAACTCCGATTGGATTGAAACCTTCGCCCAGATCTTTTTCCAAAAAATAGCTTTCTTGCGGCCAAAGTAGAGCATCAACCGCCTTACGAGGGGCCCAAGAGGGTGGGGGGCACGCCCACCTGGAGTGGGCGTGGGCCCTACCCTCGTGGCCACCTCGGGCACCGTCTCGCGTTGATTTTACCTCCCAAAAATCACAAATATTCCAAAATAATTCTCCGTCCGTTTTTACCTTGTTTGGACTCCGTTTGATATGGGGTTTCTGTGAAACATAAAACATGCAACAAACAGGAACTGGCACTGGGCACTGGATCAATATGTTAGTCCCAAAAATAGTATAAAAAGTTGCCAAAAGTATATGAAAGTTGAATAATATTGGCATGGAACAATAAAAAATTATAGATACGACGGAGACGTATCAGCATCCCCAAGCTTAATTCCTGCTCGTCCTCGAGTAGGTAAATGATAAAAAAGATAATTTTTGATGTGGAATGCTACCTAGCATAATCTTGATCATGTATCTAATCATGGCATGAATATTAAGATACGAGTGATTTAAAGCAATAGTCTATCATTTGACATAAAAGCAATAATATTTCAAGCCTACTAATAAAGCAATCATGTCTTTTCAAAATAACATGGCCAAAGAAAGTTATCCCTACAAAATCATATAGTCTGGCTATGCTCCATCTTCACCACACAAAATATTCAAATCATGCACAACCCCAATGACAAGCCAAGCAATTGTTTCATACTTTTGATGTTCTCAAACATTTTCAACTTTCACGCAATACATGAGCGTGAGCCATGGATATAGCACTATAGGTGGAATAGAATATGATGATGGGGGTTATGTGGAGAAGACAAAAAGGAGAAGATAGTCTCACATCAACTAGGCATATCAACGGGCTATGGAGATGCCCATCAATAGATATCAATGTGAGTGTGTAGGGATTGCCATGCAACGGATGCACTAAGAGCTATAAGTGTATGAAAGCTCAGACTGAAAACTAAGTGGGTGTGCATCCAACTTGCTTGCTCATGAAGACCTCGGGCGTTTGAGGAAGCCCATCATCGGAATATACAAGCCAAGTTCTATAATGAAAATTCCCACTAGTATATGAAAGTGATAACTCAAGAGACTCGCTATATGAAGAACATGGTGCTACTCTGAAGCACAAGTGTGGTAAAAGGATAGTAACATTGCCCCTTCTCTCTTTTTCTCTCATTTTTATTTTTTTATTTTTTTGGTGGGCTTCTTTGGCCTCTTTTTTTATTTGGGCTTCTTTGGCCTCTTTTATTTTTTTGTAAAGTCCGGAGTCTCATCCTGACTTGTGGGGGAATCATAGTCTCCATCATCCTTTCCTCACTGGGGCAATGCTCTAATAATGATGATCATCACACTTTTATTTACTTACAACTCAATATTACAACTCGATATCTAGAACAAAGATATGACTCTATATGAATGCCTCCGGCGGTGTACCGGGATGTGCAATGATCTAGCGTAGCAATGACATCAAAAATGGACAAGCCATGAAAACATCATGCTAGCTATCTTACAATCATGCAAAGCAATATGACAATGAATGCTCGAGTCATGTATATGATGATGATGGAAGTTGCATGGCAATATATCTCGGAATGGCTATGGAAATGCCATGATAGGTAGGTATGGTGGCTGTTTTGAGGAAGATATAATGAGGCTTATGTGTGATAGAGCGTATCGTATCACGGGGTTTGGATGCACCGGCGAAGTTTGCACCAACTCTCGAGGTGAGAAAGGGCAATGCACGGTACCGAAGAGGCTAGCAATGATGGAAGGGTGAGAGTGCGTATAATCCATGGACTCAACATTAGTCATAAAGAACTCACATACTTATTGCAAAAATCTATTAGTTATCGAAACAAAGTACCACGCGCATGCTCCTAGGGGGATAGATTGGTAGGAAAAGACCATTGCTCGTCCCCGACCGCCACTCATAAGGAAGACAATCAATAAATAAATCATGCTCCGACTTCATCACATAACGGTTCACCATACGTGCATGCTACGGGAATCACAAACCTCAACACAAGTATTTCTACTAATCCACAACTACCCACTAGCATGACTCTAATATCACCATCTTTATATCGCAAAACTATTGCAAGGAATCAAACATATCATATTCAGTGATCTACAAGTTTTATGTAGGATTTTATGACTAACCATGTGAATGACCAGTTCCTGTCATCTCTCTAAATAGATATAAGTGAAGCAAGAGAGTTTAATTCTTTCTACAAAAGATATGCCCACGCTCTAACAAATATAAGTGAAGCAAAAGAGCATTCTACAAATGGCGGTTGTCTAAGTGAAGAGAAACAGGCAATCCAAACTTCAAATGATATAAGTGAAGCACATGAAGCATTCTATAAAGCCGTACTCAAAAGATATAAGTGAAGTGCAAAGAGCATTATATAAATCAACCAAGGAACATCTCATACCATCATGGTTCATAAAATAAAATGAAAACTAATTGCAAAAGACGCTCCAAGATTTGCACATATCGCATGAACGAAACGAATCCGAAAACATACCGATACTTGTTGAAGAAAGAGGGGATGCCTTCCGGGGCATCCCCAAGCTTAGACGCTTGAGTCTCCTTGAATATTTACTTGGGGTGCCTCGGGCATCCCCAAGCTTGAGCTCTTGCCTCTCTTCCTTCTTCTCACATCGAGACCTTCTCAATCATCGAACACTTCATCCACACAAAACTTCAACAGAAAACTGGGTAAGATCCGTTAGTATAATAAAGCAAATCACTACTCTAAGTACTGTTGCAAACCAATTCATATTTTGTTTTTGCATTGTGTCTACTGTAATATAGCTTTTTCATGGCTTAATCCACTGATAGGAATTGATAGTTTCATCAAAACAAGCAAACTATACATCAAAAACAGAATCTGTCTAAAACAGAACAGTCTGTAATAATCTGAACATTATCCATACTTATGATACTTTAAAAATTCTGCCAAAATTAGAAAAAATAAAAAATTTGTGTAGAAAGACATTGCAAGAAGAATCAGAACCATTTGACGTTCCAGTAAAAGATGTAAAATCGCACACTACAGCCAAAGTTTCTGTCCTGCACCGTACAAACCAACAAGCATTGTAAACATCCTAAAGGCAAACCTTGGCACATTATTTTCTTAATACAATGGAATTGTGGGATAATTATTTTTATTGAAAAGTTTCTGTAATCAAGATTCACAAAGTTTCCGTGAGCATGAACAAAGTTCAAGGCTAGCTCCCACTTTAACAATGCTCGTCCTTCTCACTTTCGCTTTTCTTTTTGAAAAAGTTTTTAGGTTCCCCTCTTTATTTTTGTTGTTTTTAAACTATATGAAAGCACTCAACAGAAATAAATGACTCTCTAAAACTTCCGGGTTGTCTCCCTGGCAGCGCTTTCTTTAAAGCCATTAAGCTAGGCATATAGTGCTCAAGTAATGGATCCACCCGGATCCCAAGGTATATCAAAGCCAATTTTAATTAACAATGATTTGTAATTTAGTAGTGAGAACAAAGTAACATATATCAAGCAATGACGAAGTCTAACTCTCTTCCTATGCATCGGCATGTCATAAAAGAACAATTCATGCACACCTAGTAAAGGCCAATGCATAGTATAAACATTTTCTTGCAATTCTATCGTGTTGGAAACATAAAGAGGCGGAGATGTAGTTCCTCTCTCATAATAATTGCAAGTAGGAGCAGCAAGCACATGCATATTATATCTATCAAAATCATCATGTGTGGTAGTAAAACGCAACCCATCAATATAATCCTTAATAAGCACAAACTTCTTCGATATAGTGTAGTTGGGAGAATTCAAAAAGATAATAGGACTATCATGCGTGGGTGCAATAGCAACAATTTCATGTTTAACATAAGGAACTATAGCAAGTTCATCTCCATAAGCATAATTCATATTGGCATCTTGGCCACAAGCATAGCAAGCATCATCAAAAAGGGATATTTCAGAAGAATCAAAGGGATCATAACAGTCATCATAGCAATCATCCTTCGGTAAGCACGAAGGGGAATTAAACAATGTATGAGTTGAAGAGTTACTCTCATTAGAAGGTGGGCACGGGTGATCAATCCGCTCTTCCTCCTTTTGTTCTTTGCTCTCCTCCTCATCTTTTTCATCCAATGAGCTCACAGTTTCATCGACTTCTTCTTCCATAGATTCCTGCAAAATATTAGTCTCTTCTTGGACAACGGAGACTTTCTCAATAAGTGCATTAATATCGGAATTGTATTCATAGTTCTCATAGCAATATTTGAGGATAGCTAAATTTTCAGGTCTATAAACAACACCATCAAAATCTTCAAACTCTTTAAACATAAATTCAATTTCATAAGCACCCATAAAAGCAACAAATTCTTCTATTTGTTCCACATCATAGTAATCATATATACCATTAGCATAAGAAGCTAAGGTTTTATTATCATTAAATTTGCATGAAAAGGGAAGGTGTGGAGCCTTCATCCTAGATCAACAAGTATAATCATAACTCAAGCATACTTGCCGAGCATACCACTTCAATATATGAATTTGATCCCATAATAGTTTCCCTTTTTGTGTCAAGCGATAATCCCTAAAGTATTCACGTTGATCCAACGTTACTCCCATTACATAACTGAATGGGGTTTTCTCAGGATTATTAAAGTAGTACATAATATCTGTCACATAACGAGCATCGAGGGTTTTAGGAGGTTCCTCATCTCCATGAGTAGCAAGTACACCTAATTTTTTTGGTATTTCGTGTTCCATATCCATAACTAAAGATAAAGAACAACTAAGAACAGCAAATAAAAATTACTTAGTGATAAAGCAAACAAGCACACACGAGAATATTCACCCCACACTATTGCTCCCCGGCAACGGCGCTAGAAAAAGGTCTTGATAACCCATAAGTATAGGGGATCAATTGTAGCCTCTTTCGATAAGTAAGAGTGTCGAACCCAACGAGTTGCTAAAGGTATAACAAATATTCCCTCAAGTTCTATCGACCACCGATACAACTCTACGCACGCTTAACGTTCGCTTTACTTAGAACAAGTATGAAACTAGAAGTACTTTGTAGGTGTTTTTGGATAGGTTTGCAAGAATATAAAGAGCGCGTAAATAAAAAGTAGGGGCTATTTAGATGAAGACACAACTAACTTAGTTTTAGTAGAGAGCTTTTTGTCACGAGAAAGTTATTTGTCCCTAGGCAATCGATAACTAGACCGGTAATCATTATTGCAATTTTATTTGAGGGAGAGGCATAAGCTAACATACTTTCTCTACTTGGATCATATGCACTTATGATTGGAACTCTAGCAAGCATTCGCAACTACTAAAGATCATTAAGGTAAAACCCAACCATAGCATTAAAGCATCAAGCCCCCTTTATCCCATATGCAACAACCCCCTTACTCGGGTTTGTGTTTCAGTCACTCACGCAACCCACTATAAGCGAATCATGAACGTATTGCAACACCCTACAGCGGGAATCCCTCACGCTTGCGCGACACGGAGAGCACCATAGGACAACACCAATAATAAAACATGCAACTCAAACCAATCTTGATCATCAAATAGCCCATAGGACAAAACAGATCTACTCAAACATCATAGGATAGCCATACATCATTGGGAAATAATATATAGCATTGAGCACCATGTTTAAGTAGAGATTACAGCGGGTAAGAGAGAGGTTACACCGCTGCATAGAGGGGGGAAGAGTTGGTGATGATGGCGGTGAGTTGTTGGTGAAGATTGCGGTGATGATGATGGCCACGACGGCGTTCCGACGCCACCGGAAGAGAAGGGGAGAGGGGGAACCTTCGTCTTCTTCTTCCTTGACCTCCTCCCTAGATGGGAGAAGGGTTTCCCCTCTGGTCCTTGGCCTCCATGGTGTGGGAGGGGCGAGAGCCCCTCTGAGATTGGATCTGTCTCTCTGTCTCTCTCTGTTTCTGCGTTCTCGGATTCTGCCCTGGCACCGTTTCTATTATATCTGGAGATCCGTAACTCCGATTGGATTGAAACCTTCGCCCAGATCTTTTTCCAAAAATTAGCTTTCTTGCGGCCAAAGTAGAGCATCAACGGCCTTATGAGGGGCCCACGAGGGTGGGGGGCGTGCCCACCTGGAGTGGGCGTGGGCCCTACCCTTGTGGCCACCTCAGGCTCCGTCTTGCGTTGATTTTACTTCCCAAAAATCACAAATATTCCAAAATAATTCTCCGTCCGTTTTTATCCCGTTTGGACTCCGTTTGATATGGGGTTTCTGCGAAACATAAAACATGCAACAAACAGGAACTGGCACTGGGCACTGGATCAATATGTTAGTCCCAAAAATAGTATAAAAAGTTGCCAAAAGTATATGAAAGTTGAATAATATTGGCATGGAACAATCAAAAATTATAGATACGACGGAGACGTATCACTCGACGCGCCTGGAAGGTGGACGAACAAGTCGTCACTCACCCTCAGGTACTTGCCGGAGCTGGAAGCAGCAGAGGAGGAAGGCTGGTCATCAGCCACCTCCTCCTCCTCCTCGGCAGCGGCCCTGCCGGCCTGCCCGGCAGGCCCCTTGCCGGTCTTCTCAGTGGTGACCTTGCCGGCCTCCCCGGCAGGCCCCTTGGCGGCGTCCTCAATCGTGCCCCCGGCGGCCTCCTCGGCGGCGATCCTCTCGGCGTCCGCCTCGGCGGCCTTGGCGACGTCCTCGATGACGGCGTCCATGCCCTCTGGGTTCACCGAGGAGGAATCTAGACACCGAAGAAAGGGGTAAGGCAAGGCCAAGACCAAGGGTCAGCAAGAAAGAAAAAGGAACAGGGAAGGCGAGCAACTTACCACCGCCGGTGCGAGGCTGGGAAAAAGAAGTCCCCTCCCCGCCAACATTTGGCGTCGAGGCAAAGCCGCCAGCGCCCAAGTTCTCCTCCTCCTCCATGTGCGTGGGCTCGGTGCTTGGCGCCCTTACTGGGGACGCCCCTCGGGGCGGCGTGGTCAATGGGGGCGGCGTGTTGGGAGTAGCCCTCTGCGGCTCCTCCTGCTGCCGCTCTCCTCCTGCATACCCGGCAAGGTCAGCACCAAAGTATCGTACCCCTGACACGTGTCGACAAGGGGAGGGTGGTGAGCTTACGCTGGGGGCTGGACCGGGGGCTGCTGTCCGGGCTACTCAACACCACCAGTGGCGCCCTTGGAGTACCAGCCGGGGGCTGGCCGCCCGCCGAGGTCTTGGCCCTCTTCACCCTTTGGGCCAGCGTCTCCACATCCCTGCCAAGATAAAAACAAGTTAAGACAAGCAGCACAGATCGAGGAGGCAAGGTTGGGTTTATACAAAGTTTGTTAGAAACTTGTATTTACAATAAAGTGAGTGGGAGCGCTACAACATTTCTGATAAGTATATGTGAATGACATATTGTTGGTCCGAAATGATGTAAAATTTCTGGAAAGCATAAAGGGTTGTTTGAAAGGAGTTTTTCAAAGGAAGACCTGGATAAAGCTGCTTACATATTGGGCATCAAGATCTATAGAGATAGATCAAGACGCCTGATGATACTTTTAAAGAACGCACACCTTGACATGATTTTGAAAGAGTTCAAAATAGATCAGCAAAGAAGGAGTTCTTGGCTGTGTTACAAGGTGTGAGTATTGAGTAAGACTCAAGACCTGACCACAGCAGAAGAGAGAAAAAGGACGAAGGTCGTCCCCTATGCTTTAGACGTAGGCTCTACAGTATGCTATGCTGTGTACCGCACATGTAGTGTGCCTTGCCATGAGTTGGTCAAGGGGTACAATAGTGATCCGGGAATGGATCATGTGACAGCGGTCGAACTTATCCTTAGTATCTAGTGGACTAAGGAATTTTCTCGACTATGGAGGTGAAAAGGAGTTCGTCGTAAAGAGTTACGTCGATGCGAACTTTGACACTAATCCGGATGACTCTGAGTAGTAAACCGGATTCGTATAGTAGAGAAACTATTTGAAATCGCTCCAAATAGCGCGTGGTAGCATCCACAAGATGACATAGATATTCGTAAAGCACACACGGATCTGAAAGGTTCAGACCCGTTGACTAATAACCTCTCTCACAAGCATAACATGATCAAACAAGAACTCATTGAGTGTTAATCACATGGTGATGTGAACTAGATTGTTGACTCTAGTAAACTCTTTAGATGTTGGTCACATGGTGATGTGACCAGTGAGTGTTAATCACATGGTGATGTGAACTAGATTATTGACTCTAGTGCAAGTGGGAGACTATTGGAAATATGCCCTAGAGGCAATAATAAATTGGTTATTATTATATTTCCTTGTTCATGATAATCGTTTATTATCCATGCTAGAATTGTATTGATAGGAAACTCAGATACACGTGTGGATACATAGACAACACCATGTCCCTAGTAAGCCTCTAGTTGACTAGGTCGTTGATCAATAGATGGTTACGATTTCCTGACCATGGACATTGGATGTCATTGATAACGGGATCACATCATTAGGATAATGATGTGATGGACAAGACCCAATCCTAAGCCTAGCACAAGATCGTGTAGTTCGTTTGCTCAGAGTTTTTCTAATGTCAAGTATCATTTCCTTAGACCATGAGATTGTGCAACTCCCGGATACCGTAGGAATGCTTTGGGTGTACCAAATGTCACAACGTAACTGGGTGGCTATAAAGGTGCACTACAGGTATCTCCGAAAGTGTCTGTTGGGTTGGCACGAATCGAGACTGGGATTTGTCACTCTGTGTAAACGGAGAGGTATCTCTGGGCCCACTCGGTAGGACATCATCATAATGTGCACAATGTGACCAAGGAGTTGATCACGAGATGATGTGAGTTACGGAACGAGTAAAGAGACTTGCCGGTAACGAGATTGAACAAGGTATAGGGATACCGACGATCGAATCTCGGGCGAGTAACATACCTATAGACAAAGGGAATTGCATACGGGATTGATTGACTCCCCGACATCGTGGTTCATCCGATGAGATCATCGTGGAACATGTGGGAGCCAACATGGGTATCCAGATCCCGCTGTTGGTTATTGACCGGAGAACGTCTCGGTCATGTGTGCATGGTTCCCGAACCCGTAGGGTCTACACACTTAAGGTTCGATGACGCTAGGGTTATAGGGAAAAGATATACGTGGTTACCGAATGTTGTTCGGAGCCCGGATGAGATCCCGGACGTCACGAGGAGTTCCAGAATGGTCCGGAGGTAAAGATTTATATATGGGAAGTCCTGTTTTGGTCACCGGAAAAGTTTCGGGTGATATCGGTAATGTACCGGGACCACCGGGAGGGTCCCGGGGGTCCACCAAGTGGGGCCACCAGCCCCAGAAGGCTGCGTGGGCCAAGTGTGGGAGGGGACCAGCCCCAGGTGGGCTGGTGCGCCCCCCCACCAAGGCCCAAGCGCATGGGAGAGTGGGAGGGGGCGAACCCTAGGTCCAGATGGGCCTTAAGGCCCACCCTAGTGGCGCCCCCCCTCTCCTCCCCTTGGCCGCCCCCCTTGGATGGGATCTAGGGCTGGCCGCCTCCTCTTGGGGGTGGGAACCCTAGAGGGGGCGCAGCCCCCTCCCCCCTATATATAGTTGAGGTTTGGGCTGCCCAAGACACATGAGAACGTCTCTCTTTTGGCGCAGCCCTACCCCTCTCCCTCCTCCTCCTCTCCCGCGGTGCTTGGCGAAGCCCTGCGGGATTGCCACGCTCCTCCATCACCACCACGCCGTCGTGCTGCTGCTGGATGGAGTCTTCCTCAACCTCTCCCTCTCTCCTTGCTGGATCAAGGCGTGGGAGACGTCACCGGGCTGCACGTGTGTTGAACGCGGAGGCACCGTTCTTCGGTGCTTAGATCGGAATCAACCGCGATCTGAATCTCTATGAGTACAACTCCTTCATCCGCGTTCTTGCAACGCTTCCGCATCGCGATCTACAAGGGTATGTAGATGCACTCCCCTTCCCCTCGTTGCTAGATTACTCCATAGATTGATCTTGGTGATGCGTAGAAAATTTTGAATTTCTGCTACGTTACCCAACAGTGGTATCAGAGCTAGGTTTATGCGTAGTTTCTATGCACGAGTAGAACACAAAGTAGTTGTGGGCGTCGATGTTGTCAATTTACTTACCGTTACTAGTCTTATCTTGTTTCGGCGGCATTGTGGGATGAAGCGGCCCGGACCGACCTTACACGTACACTTACGTGAGACAGGTTCCACCGACTGACATGCACTAGTTGCATAAGGTGGCTAGCGGGTGTCTGTCTCTCCCACTTTAGTCGGAATGGATTCGATGAAAAGGGTCCTTATGAAGGGTAAATAGAAATTGGCATATCACGTTGTGGTTTTACGTAGGTAAGAAACGTTCTTGCTAGAAACCTATACAAGCCACGTAAAAACTTGCAACAACAATTAGAGGACGTCTAACTTGTTTTTGCAGCATGTGCTATGTGATGTGATATGGCCAGAAGATGTGATGAATGATATATGTGATGTATGAGATTGATCATATTCTTGTAATAGGAATCACGACTTGCATGTCGATGAGTATGACAACCGGCAGGAGCCAGAGGAGTTGTCTTTATTTTTGTATGACCTGCGTGTCATTGAATAACGCCATGTAAATTACTTTACTTTATTGCTAAGCGCGTTAGCCATAGAAGTAGAAGTAATCGTTGGCGTGACAACTTCATGAAGACACAATGATGGAGATCATGATGATGGAGATCATGGTGTCATGCCGGTGACAAAGATGATCATGGTGCCCCGAAGATGGAGATCAAAGGAGCAAAATGATATTGGCCATATCATGTCACTATTTGATTACATGTGATGTTTATCATGTTATGCATCTTATTTGCTTAGAACGACGGTAGCATAAATAAGATGATCCCTCACTAAAAATTTCAAGAGACGTGTTCCCCCTAACTGTGCACCGTTGCGAAGGTTCGTTGTTTCGAAGCACCACGTGATGATCGGGTGTGATAGATTCTAACGTTCGAATACAACGGGTGTTGACGAGCCTAGCATGTATGGACATGGCCTCAGAACACATGCGAAACACTTAGGTTGACTTGACGAGCCTAGCATGTACAGAGATGGCCTCGGAACACAAGAGACCGAAAGGTCGAACATGAGTCGTATAGCAGATACGATCTACATGGAGATGTTCACCGATGATGACTAGTCCGTCTCACGTGATGATCGGACACGGCCTAGTTTGACTCGGATCATGTATCACTTAGATGACTAGAGGGATGTCTATCTGAGTGGGAGTTCATTAATCAGATGAACTCAATTATCATGAACATAGTCAAAAGATCTTTGCAAATTATGTCATACGCTTTAGTTCTACTGTTTAAGATACGTTCCTAGAGAAAATTTAGTTGAAAGTTGGTAGTAGCAATTATGCGGACTGGGTCCGTAAACTGAGGATTGTCCTCATTGCTGCACAGAAGGCTTATGTCCTTAATGCACCGCTCGGTGTGCTGAACCTCAGCGTCGTCTGTAGATGTTGCGAAACATCTGACATACACGTTTTGATGACTACGTGATAGTTCAGTGCGTATTGCTAACGGTTTAGAATTGTGGCACCAAAGACGGTTTTGAAACGTCGCAGAACATATGAGATGTTCCAAAGACTGAAATTGGGATTTCAGACTAGTGCCCACGTCAAGAGGTATGAGACCTCTGACAAGTTTCTTAAGCCTGCAAACTAAGGGAGAAAAGCTTAATCGTTGAGCATGTGCTCAGATTGTCTAAGTACTACAATCACTTGAATCGAGTGGGAGTTAATCTTGCAGATGAGATAGTGATGGTTCTCCATAATCACTGCCACCAAGCTATTAGAGCTTCGTGATGAACTATAAATATCAGGGATAGATATGATGATCCTTGAGCAACTCACGATGTTTGACACCGCGAAAGTAGAAATCAAGAAGGAGCATCAATTGTTGATGGTTAGTAAACCACTAGTTTAAGAAGGGCAAGGGCAAAAGGGATACTTCATGAAACAGCAAGTCGTTTGCTGCTCTAGTGAAGAATCCCAAGGTTGAACCCAAACCCGAGACTAAGTGCTTCTGTAATGAGGGGAACAGTCACTGAAGCAGAACCACCCTAGATACTTGGTAGATGAGAAGGCAGGCAAGGTCGACAGAAGTATATTGGATATACATTATATGAATGTGTACTTTACTAGTACTCCTAGCAGCACCAGGGTATTAGATACCGGTTCGGTTGCTAAGTGTTAGTAACTCGAAATAAAAGCTGCGGAATAAACGGAGACTGGCTAAAAGGTGAGATGACGATATGTGTTGGAAGTGTTTCCAAGGTTGATGTGATCAAACATCGCATGCTCCCTCTACCATCGAGATTGGTGTTAAACCTAAATAATTGTTATTTGGTGTTTGCGTTGAGCATAAACATGATTGGATTATGTTTATCGCAATACGGTTATTCATTTAAGGAGAATAATGGTTACTCTGTTTATTTGAATAATACCTTCAATGGTCTTGCACCTAAAAGAAATGGTTTACTGAATCTCGATCGTAGTGATACACATGTTCATGCCAAAAGTAATGATAGTACCACATACTTGTGGCACTGCTATTTGAGTCATTTTGGAATAAAACGCATGAAGAAGCTCCATGTAGATAGATCTTTGGACTCACTCGTTTTTGAAAAGATTGAGACATGCGAACCATGTCTATTGGTATATATGCATGAAGAAACTCCATGCAGATGGATCGTTTGGACTCACTTGATTTTGAATCACTTGAGACATGCAAATCATACCACATGGGCAAGATGACTGAAAGGCCTCATTTTCAGTAAGATGGAACAAGAGAGCAACTTGTTGGAAATAATACATTTTGATGTATACAGTCCAATGATTGCTGAGGCATGCAGTGGATATCGTTATGTTCTTACTTCACAGATGATTTGAGTAGATGCTGAGTGTATTTACTTGATGAAACACAAGTCTGAATTATTGAAAGGTTCAAGTAATTTCAGAGTGAAGTTGAAGATTGTCGTGACAAGAGGATAAAATGTCTGTGATATGATCATAGAGATGAGTATCTGAGTTACGAGTTTGGCACACAATTAAGACATTGTGGAAAGTGTTTCACAATTAATACCGCCTGGAACACCATAGTGTGATGGTGTGTCCGAACATCATAACTGCACCCTATTGGATATGGTGCATACCATGATGTCTCTTATCGAATTACCACTATCAATTATGGGTTAGGCATTAGAGACAACCGCATTCACTTTAATAGGGCACCACGAAATTCCGTTGAGACGACACCGTTTAGAGAAACCTAAGTTGTCGTTTCTTAAAAGTTTGGGGCTGCGATGCTTATGTGAAAAAGTTTCAAGCTGATAAGCTCGAACCCAAAGCGGATAAATACATCTTCATAGAAAACCCAAAACAGTTGGGTATACCTCCTATTTCAGATCTGGAAGCAAAAGTAATTGTTTCCAGAAACGAGTCCTTTCTTGAGGAAAAGTTTCTCTCGAAAGAATTGAGTGGGAGGATAGTGGAGACTTGATAAGGTTATTGAACCGTCACTTCAGCTAGTGTGTAGTAGGGCACAGGAAGTTGTTCCTGTGGCACCTACACCAATTGAAGTGGAAGCTTATGATAGTGATCATGAAACTTCGGATCAAGTCACTACCAAACCTCGTAGGACGACGAGGATGCGTAATACTTCAGAGTAGTACGTGATCCTGTCTTGGAAGTCATGTTGTTGGACAACGATGAACCTTTGAGCTATGGAGAAGCGATGGTGGGCCCATATTCCGACAAATGGTTAGAAGCCATGAAATCCGAGATAAATGGATCTTTGAGAAGAAGACAGACGTGGACGGTAAGGTTACCGTCTAGGAAGCTCGACTTGTGGCAAAGAGTATTTCCACAAGTTCAAGGAGTTGACTACGATGAGATTTTCTCATCCGTAGGGATGCTTAAGTCCGTCGGAATCATGTTAGCATTAGCTACATTTATGAAATCTGGCAGATCGATGTCAAAACAAGTTTCCTTACCAGTTTTCGTAAGGAAAGGTTGTATGTGATACAATTAGAAAGGTTTTGTCGATCCTAAGGATGCTAAAAGGTATGCTAGCTCCAGCGATCCTTCCATGGATTAGAGCAAGCATCTCGGAGTCAGAATATACGCTTTGATGGAGTTATCGAAGTTTTTTGGGTTTATACAAAGTTTGTTAGAAACTTGTATTTACAATAAAGTGAGTGGGAGCGCTACAACATTTCTGATAAGTATATGTGAATGACATATTGTTGGTCCGAAATGATGTAAAATTTCTGGAAAGCATAAAGGGTTGTTTGAAAGGAGTTTTTCAAAGGAAGACCTGGATAAAGCTGCTTACATATTGGGCATCAAGATCTATAGAGATAGATCAAGACGCCTGATGATACTTTCAAAGAACGCACACCTTGACATGATTTTGAAAGAGTTCAAAATAGATCAGCAAAGAAGGAGTTCTTGGCTGTGTTACAAGGTGTGAGTATTGAGTAAGACTCAAGACCTGACCACAGCAGAAGAGAGAAAAAGGACGAAGGTCGTCCCCTATACTTTAGACGTAGGCTCTACAGTATGCTATGCTGTGTACCGCACATGTAGTGTGCCTTGCCATGAGTTGGTCAAGGGGTACAATAGTGATCCGGGAATGGATCATGTGACAGCGGTCGAACTTATCCTTAGTATCTAGTGGACTAAGGAATTTTCTCGACTATGGAGGTGAAAAGGAGTTCGTCGTAAAGAGTTACGTCGATGCGAACTTTGACACTAATCCGGATGACTCTGAGTAGTAAACCGGATTCGTATAGTAGAGGAATTATTTGAAATGGCTCCAAATAGCGCGTGGTAGCATCCACAAGATGACATAGATATTCGTAAAGCACACATGGATCTGAAAGGTTCAGACCCGTTGACTAATAACCTCTCTCACAAGCATAACATGATCAAACAAGAACTCATTGAGTGTTAATCACATGGTGATGTGAACTACATTGTTGACTCTAGTAAACTCTTTAGATGTTGGTCACATGGTGATGTGACCAGTGAGTGTTAATCACATGGTGATGTGAACTAGATTATTGACTCTAGTGCAAGTGGGAGACTATTGGAAATATGCCCTAGAGGCAATAATAAATTGGTTATTATTATATTTCCTTGTTCATGATAATCGTTTATTATCCATGCTAGAATTGTATTGATAGGAAACTCAGATACACGTGTGGATACATAGACAACACCATGTCCCTAGTAAGCCTCTAGTTGACTAGCTCGTTGATCAATAGATGGTTACGGTTTCCTGACCATGGACATTGGATGTCGTTGATAACGGGATCACATCATTAGGAGAATGATGTGATGGACAAGACCCAATCCTAAGCCTAGCACAAGATCGTGTAGTTCGTTTGCTCAGAGCTTTTCTAATGTCAAGTATCATTTCCTTAGACCATGAGATTGTGCAACTCCCGGATACCGTAGGAATGCTTTGGGTGTACCAAATGTCACAACGTAACTGGGTGGCTATAAAGGTGCACTACAGGTATCTCCGAAAGTGTCTGTTGTGTTGGCATGAATCGAGACTGGGATTTGTCACTCCGTGTAAACGGAGAGGTATCTCTGGGCCCACTCGGTAGGACATCATCATAATGTGCACAATGTGACCAAGGAGTTGATCACGGGATGATGTGAGTTACGGAACGAGTAAAGAGACTTGCCGGTAACGAGATTGAACAAGGTATAGGGGATACCGACGATCGAATCTCGGGCAAGTAACATACCGATAGACAAAGGGAATTGCATACGGGATTGATTGAATCCCCGACATCGTGGTTCATCCGATGAGATCATCGTGGAACATGTGGGAGCCAACATGGGTATCCAGATCCCGCTGTTGGTTATTGACCGGAGAACGTCTCGGTCATGTCTGCATGGTTCCCGAACCCGTGGGGTCTACACACTTAAGGTTCGATGACGCTAGGGTTATAGGGAAAAGATATACGTGGTTACCGAATGGTGTTCGGAGCCCGGATGAGATCCCGGACGTCACGAGGAGTTCCGGAATGGTCCGGAGGTAAAGATTTATATATGGGAAGTCCTGGTTTGGTCACCGGAAAAGTTTCGGGTGATATCGGTAATGTACCGGGACCACCGGGAGGGTCCCGGGGGTCCACCAAGTGGGGCCACCAGCCCCAGAAGGCTGCGTGGGCCAAGTGTGGGAGGGGACCAGCCCCAGGTGGGCTGGTGCGCCCCCCCACCAAGGCCCAAGTGCATGGGAGAGTGGGAGGGGGCAAACCCTAGGTCCAGATGGGCCTTAAGGCCCACCCTAGTGGCGCCCCCCTCTCTTCCCCTTGGCCGCCCCCCTTGGATGGGATCTAGGGCTGGCCGCCTCCTCTTGGGGGTGGGAACCCTAGAGGGGGCGCAGCCCCCTCCCCCCCTATATATAGTTGAGGTTTGGGCTGCCCAAGACACACGAGAACGTCTCTCTTTTGGCGCAGCCCTACCCCTCTCCCTCCTCCTCCTCTCCCGCGGTGCTTGGCGAAGCCCTGCGGGATTGCCACGCTCCTCCATCACCACCACGCCGTCGTGCTGCTGCTGGATGGAGTCTTCCTCAACCTCTCCCTCTCTCCTTGCTGGATCAAGGCGTGGGAGGCGTCACCGGGCTGTACGTGTGTTGAACGCGGAGGCACCGTTCTTCGGTGCTTAGATCGGAATCAACCGCGATCTGAATCGCTACGAGTACGACTCCTTCATCCGCGTTCTTGCAACGCTTCTGCATCACGATCTACAAGGGTATGTAGATGCACTCCCCTTCCCCTCGTTGCTAGATTACTCCATAGATTGATCTTGGTGATGCGTAGAAAATTTTGAATTTCAGCTACGTTACCCAACAGCCGCGGCCCTCGTCTGGCGCACGGACTCCTCCGGGGACTTTGGCCGCCGCGCGGCCCTGGCAGACCGCACCGGCTCGCCGGAAGTGGCTCGCCGCAGGACTCGCCCTCTCCCCGTAGCCGGAGGGTCAACAGCCCCGGCCTCCTCCCCCGACGACTTGTCGGCCGCTCCCTCAACCAGAGGAGCCTCGGTGCCGGCACTGCTGGCCTTCCCGGCGGCTGCCACCCACCGGGCGAGCTCCTCCTCCTCCGTGGCCGTCGTGGCCTTGTCCTCCACGCCACCAGCGCTGCCGGCCTCCTCGATAAGCTATGCCACCCTCGCCCTGGTGGCGATGTAGTCCAGTTCCGCCTGGGTGGTGTCCTGGACAAGCAGCCGCTCGGCGTCGGCGTTGATGTACCCCTCGTGCAGAGTGTTAAAGAACTGCTGCACCTCGATGTCCTCCGGCTCCTTCCAGCTCGGGTCAGGGCCATGCGCTTTGCAGTCCGGTATCATGGCGATGATCTCGGTCCGGCGTGAATTATTGCACAGCGGGACCACTCCCGCCGGCAGCTTGAACAAGGGCCCCTTGAAGACCTTGTCGGCCTTCGCGGCGGCCCTCGCAACCTTGCCGGTCCACTCGACCTCGCCGTCGTGGCCTATGTCGAGCTGGAAGAGCCGCTCGCAGAAATGGGCATGCCCCATCACTGTGAAGTTGTGGTTGAGGCACGGGTGAAGCCGCATGATGTCGGCGGGGTTCGTGAAGAGTCATGCCGGCCTCCCCTCGTTGTGCAGTGGAGCAATCCGGCGGCGGATGAAGTCCGCCTCGATCATCTCAAGGGTGAGCCCAGCCTCGGTGAGCCGAAGGATCCTGGTGGTGGCGACCGTGAGCTTCTCGTCATCGGTGTCGACATTGCTCCAATCACTTATGCGGACCGGCGGCGCCCGACGAACTTCGCAGAACGCCGGCGGGTCCTTCTCTTCGATCCAGCACCACCGGCCCCACCATTTCTTCCCACCTCTCCTTCATGGCACCCTCCGGATACGCCCCCTTGGACCTTGGGATCCAGGTGATGCAACCGGAGATGGCGCCCCCTGGTTGGATCCGAGGGGAGATGTAATGGCGAAAGAGCGCCGTGTTGGGGTGCACCCCGGCGAAGCCTTCGCAGAGGTGCGCGAAAAGGGCCATGCACGCCACCGCATTCGGGGTAAAATACAAGAGGCGGAAGCCAAAGGTGTGCATGATGTCGCTGAAGAAATCGGAGAAGGGAGGACAAAGCCTGCAGGAAAAATAGTCAACAAAGAAGGGGTACCGATTTGGGGCAGCCTCGGCGCAGTCGGCGGGGATGACGCGCGTGGCTGGATGCCCCGACTTCTCTCCCCCCGTCTTCACCCCCCACAGGGGCCTGAAGGCTTCCCGAAGCTCGAACACATCGACTTTCAAGGGGAAGAAGGCGGACTGCGTCCGCTGCACCGCCAGCGCACTCTCCGGCGGCTCCGCCGCTCCGGCGTTCTTAGCCACGCCCTTGCCCTTGACGGATTTTGGCGCCATGGCGGCTGGGAGAGAAGGGCAGAGCAGAGGGCGGCGGGAACACAACGGCGCGAGCGAGAGCGAAGCTTGGGGAAGAATAGGAAGACGAGCGGAGGCTTCCAAGAATGGGATTGCGCGAAGGGTAAAAGGAACAGTGCGCTCGCGGTTCCCCCCTATTTTTATGGGGAAGGTGCGGGTCGCGTTGCCCATTTACTGTGATGTGACGCATGCGTGCAGGAACCGCCCCACGCATGCCGCCCACGTCACGCGCGCCCCTCCACGTCGCGCCTTTAA
This sequence comes from Aegilops tauschii subsp. strangulata, assembly GCF_002575655.3. Classification (NCBI taxonomy): domain Eukaryota; kingdom Viridiplantae; phylum Streptophyta; class Magnoliopsida; order Poales; family Poaceae; genus Aegilops; species Aegilops tauschii. Next base: position 11,354,273 of record NC_053039.3, read on the forward strand.
CGCGGGTCGTGGGAAGCGCAGCGCGCGAAAAGTTTTACCGTGGTAAAAACCGCCCCGCCTGCCCGCACACTGTTTTGGGCCTAGCCCAACGTGTTGCGCTTATGTGTGGCCCAGGCCCGGGGGCTCCTATCGGTGTACAAAAGAAGGGGCGCACCCTTCTACCCCTTTACCTGTGCACGGGCAGTCGGAGCCGCGCCCACGGCCACACCAAGCAGAGCAGGGGAGGTGAACCAAGGCAAAACCGAAGCCCAAGACAGCCAGAGCAACGCCAAGACCAAGAACGCAAAGAAGCAGACGGGCGGAGCAATTTCCCCCGGCAAGACCCTTGCCGGGGACTGCCTCAGCAGCCCCGGCAAGACCCTTGCCGTGGCAGCGCGCCCAACACCAACAGGGCGAGCCACCCTTGATCCCACGTCCCCAACACCATCAGCCACGTGGGGCCGGGGCTCGGGAGGCACCTCTGTGGTGGCATGCAGATCTTTGTGAAGACATATTCCAGATCAGATGAGGATTAGAAGACAACAATCCTCGGCAAGATCCTTGCCGAGGAGAGCCACGAGGCCCCAGGCAAGATTCCTGCCGGGGACGACAGTGCACCACGGCAAGACCCTTGCCGGCCCCCCCGGCAAGGCTCTCGCCAAAGACGCCAGCAGGACCACTGCCAGGCCCGCACCAGCCAAGTCTCCACCACCGTTCACATGCAGCTACCAGCCCAAACCAGCTGGGCAGGCACCTGCGTGGCAACATGCAGCTTCCAGGCCAACTCACCAGGCGCCTGCGTGGCGGCATGCAGATCTTCGTGAAGACCCTACCACCGCACCACCTCAGCTGCCTGCCTGCCTACATGGCGCCGCACACATCGCTGGCCATGGCGCGTGTCGAAGCGAGGAGGAGCGGCGACGGACGGGACGTGCCTCGCCCCCGTCCCCGATAAAGCTAGGGGACACCTCAGCGGCGCATTAAATGCGACTTGTCCTGTAATCCAAGCGATAAGCTCGCAATACTGTACACCTTTCCACCTCCTGTATGCCACTATGGCAGCCCCTTTCGCCTATAAAAGGAGGCCCATGGTGTACTGGAGAGGGATTCGGCTTTTTCCAACCACGCACTCACCATAGCTAGTTCGAGAGCTCCTGTCGGTGTACAAAAGAAGGGGCGCACCTTTGTACCCCTTTACCTATGCACGGGCAGTCGGAGCCGCGCCCACGGCCACACCAAGCAGAGCAGGGGAGGTGAACCAAGGCAAAACCAAAGCCCAAGACAGCCAGAGCAACGCCAAGACCAAGAACGCAAAGAAGCAGAGGGGCGGAGCAGTTTCCCCCAGCAAGACCCTTGCCGGGGACTGCCTCAGCAGCCCCGGCAAGACCCTTGCCGGGGCAGCGCGCCCAACACCAACAGGGCGAGCCACCCTTGAGGCCACGTCCCCAACACCATCAGCCACGTGGGGCCGGGGCTCGGGAGGCACCTCTGTGGTGGCATGCAGATCTTTGCGAAGACATATTCAAGATCATATGAGGATTAGAAGACAACAATCCTCGGCAAGATCCTTGCCGAGGAGAGCCACGAGGTCCCCGGCAAAATTCCTGCCGGGGACGACAGCGCGCCACGGCAACACCCTTGCCGCCCCCCGGCAAGGCTCTCGCCAAAGACGCTAGCAGGACCACTGCCAGGCCCGCACCAGCCAACTCTCCACCACCGTTCACATGCAGCTGCTAGCCCAAACCAGCTGGGCAGGCACCTGCATGGCAACATGCAGCTTCTAGGCCAACTCAGCAGGCGCCTGCGTGGCGGCACGCAGATCTTCGTGAAGACCCTACCACAACGCCACCTTAGCTGCCTGCCTGCCTACATGGCGCCGCACGCATCGCTGGCCACGACGCATGTCGAAGCGAGGAGGAGCGGCGACGGACTGGACGGGCCTCGCCCCCGTCCCCGATAAAGCTAGGGGACACCTCAGCGGCGCATTAAATGCGACTTGTCTTGTAATCCAAGCGATAAGCTCGCAATACTGTACGCCTTTCCACCTCCTGTATCCCACTGTGGCAGCCCCTTTCGCCTATAAAAGGAGGCCCATGGCATACTGGAGAAGGATTCGGCATTTTCGAACCACGCACTCACGATAGCTAGTTCGAGAGCTCAAGAACTCTCTAAAATACACCCACAAAGCAGGACTAGGGTTTTACGCATCCTCGCGGCCCGAACCTGGGTAAACGATCCTTGTGCTGATTACTAATCCTGCTCTTCTCGCAATCCTGCGCCCCGGAAACCGTAGTAGGGATTCTTGTGATCCCATAGGTGTTGTTCCACACCGACACGTCTGATACGCTGCATGGTAGATCCGCAAAAGCCCCTGGGGAACTCCGAACCTGGGCTAGTAAAAGGTACTGCTTCCCCGCATACTTGCTTTGCATCTTAAATGCCTTACCCGCCGTGATCTTCTTGGCCTCCTGGATCTCCTGGAGGGTGGCCTGGGCCTCATTCCATGCGGTCTCCATGCTCTGACGAGCCTTGGCGAGTCCGGCCCCTTGAACCAACGCATCATGCTCCAAGGCCTCGCATTTTTTCACCACATCCTGGAGCTATTGCTGGACCTCCTTGACCCGGGCCTTGAGCTTTTTCTGGGCGGCTTGCTGCTGGACAGCCTTCTCCGCGGCCTCGCCCAGGGCCTTCCTCAAGGCCTCGACCTCGGTCGCGACTCCTGCACATATTATGACACTACGGTCGATACATAGAGCCTATGCTTTCCGAACACACCGCAAGTCGTTACTCACCTTGCTTCTCCTGGAGCTGAACCTTAACCTCGCCGAGCTCGCTCTCGGTCCGCTCCAGCCTCTGCCTCAGTTCAGAGACTTCGGCAGCATGCGAGGTTGCGGCCAACAGCGATGCCTGCTTATGCATACATATCGCGTTAGTCTCCTACAATAAAAGATTGATCCTCTGTCCGGTTCTTCTTGCCAAGCACCGGACAGTGTCTCAGGGGCTACTGACTACATGGGGTTTTTCTCTTTCTATGTCACTTACCTCGAAACCTATCAACATGCTGCTGCAGGCTTCGTTCAGTCCACTTTGGCCGGACTGAACCTTCTCGATCACCGCGCCCATAAGGACACGGTGCTCGTCCATAACGGAGGCGCCTTGTAGCACTTCCATCAGGTTATCCGGTGTCCCTGGATGGACAGGGGCCACCGGTGGAAGCGGCGCACCTCCCTCTTTCAAAGGGGGCTGCTTGTCCGACTCCGGAGCCATATGGGTCTCCGGAATTGTATTCAGCTGAGGGCCGAGCTGGATGTGGCCCTCTTCGCCAGTCTCCATGGAGATCGGCTCCCCCATGTGTCCGGCAGTGGAGGCTTCGCCTCGTGGCGCCTCCCGGACAGCATCCTGGGCTCCTCCCCGGTTCGGAGCGGCCCTCCGGGACAACACTTCGATGTCATCCCTGGCCCTGGGGGAATAAGCAGGCTGGCGACATGCTCGCCATCTCCGACGGAGCCAACGAACCTCCAGACGAGGATTGTTGGATTAGGTCGCGGGCCGGACTGCAATAGTATAGTTAACTATGTCAAGACAATGGAGAGAAAGGGCCGGATGTGCGCATGAGCGAGCCATGTCACTTACGATGCGGCCTGGGACTTAGTGCGGGGGCGTCGTTCCGGACTGCTATCAACGTCCCACGCGGTGTTGACCGCTGGAACGCCCTTCCCCTTCTTGGGCGTTTCCGCCTCCAGATGCGCCGGAGTAGCCCTCTTCTTCTTCCTGTCCTCAGGGGGAGGGTTGTTTTCTTCCTCCTCCTCCTCTTCCTCGTCATTGTCCTCAGGGACAGAGGAATGAGCTTCGTCGTCCTCGGACGTCATGTCCGGAGTGCACTTGCGACGGAGGCCACTCTTGGCCCCTTTTTCCTTCTTCTTGTTCTTCTTATCCGGCACCTTATACGGCGCCGGCACTAGCATCTTCGCTAGACGTGGGATGGCTTGTTCTTCAGGTAGCGGAGCCATACACTGGATCCGCTTCACCCTCTCCATCCAGTCCTGAAAAACCAGTAATAAAAGCTCACACATCATCCTCGAAACAATTAAGTTGGGTGTACATCGAAAATAACGTACCTCGCTGGCGGGGTGTTTACAATCGTGATCACGGTCTGAATCCGTGGCCGGTGGCTTCTCGTTGCCCTTAAAAAGCAACTTCCAGGCGCCTTCGTGAGTGGTCTCGAAGAGCCTTACCAAGGCCTGGTGCTTCTTCAAATTGAACTCCCACAGAGGGCGGCTTCAGCGCTGGCACGGAAGGATCCGGCGGACTAGCATCACCTGGATTACATCGACAAGCTTGACATTCTTGGTCACCATGCTTTGAACGCGCATCTGCAGCGCTATCAGCTCGTCAGGTGAACACTAGTCCGGACTCTTCTTGACCCAGGAGGTGAGTCGCATGGGAGCGCTGGAGCGGAATTCGGCAGCTGCGGCCCAGGTGGTGTAGCGAGGTTCAGTGATGTAGAACCATTGCTTCTGCCACTCCTTTACTGTGTCCACAAAGGTGCCCTTGGGCCAGGAGACGTTGGACAGCTTACTCACCATTGCTCCTCCGCACTCCGTGTGCTGGCCCTCCACCACCTTTGGCTTCACGTTGAAGACTTTGAGCCACAACCCGAAGTTGGGTTGGATGCAGAGGAAGGCCTCACACACGACGATAAACGCCGAGATGTTGAGGAAGGAATTCGGGGACAGATCATGGAAATCTATCCCGTAATAATACATCAGCCCGCGGACAAAAGGGTGGAGTGGAAACCCTAGCCCGTGGAAGAAATGGGGGATGAATACTACCCTCTCGGTGGGCTTCGGCGTGGGGACGACCTGTCCCTCGGCCGGCAGACGGTGGGCGATCTCCTTCGCCAAATATCCGGCCGCCCGAAGCTCAGTAATGTCCTCCTCCTTGACGGAGGAGACCATCCAGTTGCCCTGGCCACCGGATCCGGACATGGTTGCTTGAGTGGAAAGGAGATGAGAACTTGGGCGTTGGAGCTCGAGATTGGAAAGGCGGAGACAGAAAGAGGGCGTGAGAAGAGGAAGAGGGAATCCTTATCCCCTAATAAAGGCAACAAATATTAAACGCCTCCTCACTCGCCTTAAGATTCGCCTATTCCCAAGGGCTGTATAAACGGCACGGTTGGGTTACCCATGCCCGCATTGATGAGAATCCCGCGATAAGGGGACACGATCTCTGCTTTGACAAGACGTGCCAATGGCAACTGCGTCTCAGGACGTGGGGCGTCGAACATAAAAACGGTTTGGAATTATGACCGCTCGAACGTAATGTCGTGTTGCAAAAAAGTTGTCAGCGGATGGAACTCATGTAAAAATATATATTCTCTCTGCGGTTGTGTATGGTGTGTGTAATAGGTCCGGATACAATCATCGCATCTGAAGACTATCTTGGAGTTCGGAAAAAGGGGAACCCGCCTTGCAATGCCGAAGACAATCTGCACGCCGGACTCCTCGTCATTGAAGCCAGGTTCAGGGGCTACTGAGGGAGTCGTAGACTAAGGGGTCCTCGAGCGTCCAACCTGTTATCCATTGGGCCGGACTGATGGGCTATGAAGATATGAAGGCCGAAGACTATACCCGTGTGCGGATTGGACTCTCCTTGGCGTGGAAGGCAAGCCAGGCAACCAACTATGAAGATTCCTTCTTATGTAACCGACCCCATGTAACCCTAGATCTCTCCGGTGTCTATATAAACCGGAGAGCGTAGTCCGGATAGGTGGATACACATTACCATAGTCATACAGGCTAGACTTCTAGGGTTTAGCCATTACGATCTCGTGGTTGATCAACTCTTGTAACACTTATATTCATCAAGATCAATCAAGCAGGAAGTAGGGTATTACCTCCATAGAGAGGGCCCGAACCTGGGTAAACATCGTGTCCCCCGTCTCCTGTTACCATCGATCCTAGACGCATAGTTCGGGACCCCCTACCCGAGATCCGCCGGTTCTGACATCGACAGACGCCGAGACACTCCCCGTCCGTGGGGCGACGCACTTTCGCGCGTGCGTTCACGGCGTCCTTCTACGGCATCCGTCGACCCAGTATCGGTCGGCTCCCGTGGTGTCCTTGCTCCCCGCTGTTCGCCGACGCAAGCGATCCGGTCGGTCGCGGCTTCAGCGTGGGTGAAACACGCGGTGGCACGTCAGTCGGCCACCCCACAAGAAGCGGCGATCGAGGCCGACGAATCTCTCTACGGCCTGTTCAACCTGTCGACTGGCTCTATCGAGACCCTCTCCGAATGTGACAGCAGTGATCCTGCGGTGGAGGTCTTGGTGGTCAATGCGTCGCACAGCCCACCCGGGTTTCGTCGCGATGGAGGCGGCGACAGCGGCGACCCATCACATGTTCACGAGGAGTATCATCCTGAAACCCTTTCCTTGTAGTAGAGGGAAGAACTTCGCCGCCGCAACGAGGACGCACCTCACACGCCTATCGTTGGGGAGACCTCCAAGGCTCGGGCCTTGGAGGCAGCGCACCTGGCCACTTTGGCTGAGCGCACTCGTCTGGAGAACCTTCAGCATGCACTCGACGAGCGTGCTCGGTAGCGGATCCCTGAGTCCAGTCGACGGCAGCGACAACTTTTCCCACCTCAGCATCAGGTATACCGCACTCCGATTCAGAATCTTATAGCTGCAGCCTGCATAGCAGAGTCCATTCAGCCTTCCCAGTCGGAGGCCGGAAGAGGTTTGATGCAGATCCGGGCTTTACTTCGGTAGCAGGAGAGCAGAACACAACAGTATCTCAGTCGCAGGATAGAATTCACAGTAGATCTGTGGTGGCTGATACAGTCTAGTCGGCCCACAGCCCAAGATCGCCTCAGAGGGGAGAGGGACGTGGGCATCGTCAAGAGCAATACTGGGATCAGAATCATGAGCAGTTTGATAATCGTTTCGACCGCGATAACCGCCGTCGAGTGCCTACACCCCCTCCGACGGGTGGGTTCTATGTGCCCCATCATCATGATGATAAGCGCTCCCACGGTGGTGAGCGGAGATTGCCAGTCGACCCAAGGGAGCCAGGCTTTGATGCGAGATCGATTCTTGTTCAAGGTCTGGTCGACAGGAACAGAGCACACAGAGAGGGACTCGACAGGGACCGCCTGACGGGCAGCAGGGTTCATGTCTTAGGTCTAGAATGTTTTAGCAGAGCCATCAGGGCTGCAGAGATTCCTCCCAACTTCAGGTTGGCGTCTGGAGTTAGCAAGTTCACTGGTGAGTCCAAGCCCGACACTTGGCTTGAGGATTACCGAGTGGCTGTGCAGATTGGTGGTGGCAATGATGAGGTTGCCATGAAGCACCTTCGTTTGATGTTGGAGGGTTTAGCCAGAGCTTGGTTGAATCAGTTAGCCCCAGGCAGTATATTCAGCTGGGAAGAGCTAGCCCGAGTGTTTGTTAGAACTTTTGAAGGTACTTGCAAACGACCAGCAGGGTTGGCAGAATTGCAACATTGTGTTCAGAAACTGAATGAGACTCTGAGGGATTACATTCAGAGGTGGACCACTTTGCATCACACAGTGGAAAATGTATCTCAGCATCAAGCAGTTTGTGCCTTTAAGGAAGGTGTTAGGTATCGAGAGCTTAACCTGAAATTCGGCCGGACAGGAGATATGTCTCTGACTCAGATGATGGAAATAACCACTCGGTATGCTAACGGAGAAGAAGAGGATCGACTCCGCAGTGGAAAGAGCGAACCAGTCGGTCAGGACAATGGTGGAGGCAATTCCAATCGGAAGCAGAAGCGTAAAGCTGAGCCTGCAGGACCTGGTGAAACTGCTGCAGTGATCCAAGGAAAGTTTAAAGGGAAACCCAAGGGGCCCTGGACTCCCAAGAAAGTGAAAGATCAAGCAGGAAATGATGTGTTGGATTTGTCATGTCACATTCACACCAAGAAGGATGAAGAGGGTAATCTGATTTATCCTAAACACACCACTCGATAGTGTCGGCTCCTGATCCAGCAATTCCGAGAGAAGCAGCCCAGTGCAAAGGTGAAGGAGTCAGACAAGGATGAGGACAAAGAGGAAGATGACGGTTTTCCCAATGTTAATTCCACCCTGGTGATTTTTGCTGATGTTGAGAGCAAAAGTCGACTAAAAGTGATAAACAGAGAAGTGAATATGGTTGCTCCGGCAATGACAACATACCTAAAGTGGTCACAAACAGCTATCACATTCGACCAATATGATCATCCTGCACGCGTTGCCACTCCAGGTAGACAAGCGTTGGTAGTCGACCCAGTTGTTGGAGGCACTCGACTGACCAAAGTGTTGATGGATGGTGGCAGCGGCCTAAATTTTCTTTATGCTGAAACCTTGAAGGGGATGGACATTCTGATGACCAAGCTTAGCGAGAGAAACATGAGTTTCCATGGCGTTATCTCGGGAAAGAAAGCCGAATCACTCGGCCAGATCACTCTTGACGTGGTTTTTGGTGATTCAAAGAATTACCGTAAGGAAAAGTTGACATTTGAAGTAGTGGATTTCCAGAGTGCTTATCATGCTATTTTGGGTAGGCCTGCATATGCACGTTTTATGGCTCGACCATGTTATGTGTACCTCAAATTAAAAATGCCTGGTCCCAGAGGAGTGATCACGGTCACTGGCAATCGGCAGAAGGCAGAAGAGTGCCTCTAGAAGGGTTCAAAAATTGCCGATGCACAAATGGCAACTGTTGAAATGCAAGAATACCAGAAGAGTGCAGACCCGAGTGATTTGTTGTGAGCCAAGAAGCCTGCCACAGATTCTGCATTTCAGTCGTCCGGTGAAACAAAGTCGGTTCATATTCACCCGACCGATCCTAATGTTGCTCCTACTCATATCTCAACATCACTCGACAGCAAATAGGAAGAAGCACTCATCCAGTTCCTCTGTGAGAACTAGGACATCTTTGCATGGAAACCTTCTGACATGCCGGGTGTACCCAGGGAATTGGCTGAGCACCATTTGCGAGTCGACCCAAAAGTAAAACCAGTCAAAGAGCATCTTCGACGGTCCGTCGTACAGAAGAGAAAGGCAATCGGCGAGGAAGTGGCTCGGCTTCTGGCAGCTGAGTTCATCCTAGAGGTTTACCACTCCGAGTGGCTCGCCAATGTTGTCATGGTCCCCAAGAAGGGCGATTCACTTCGTATGTGTATTGACTTCAAGCATATCAATCGGGCCTGCCCGAAAGATCATTTCCCTCTCCCCCGCATCAACCAAATTGTCGACTCAACTGCGGGGTGTGAGCGTTTGTCTTTTCTGGACGCATATTCCGGGTATCATCAGATCCGACTATATGGACCCGATGAAATAAAAACATCTTTCATCACTCCATTCGGGTGCTTTTGCTATGTCACCATGCCATTCGGTCTCAAGAACGCTGGTGCCACATTTATGAGGATGATTCAGAAGTGCCTGCTCACTCAAATCAGTCAGAATGTGGAAGCATATATGGATGACATTGTGGTCAAGTCGCGTAAAGGTTCCGACTTGCTGACTGACCTCACTGAAACCTTTGCTAACCTGAGAAGGTATGATATCAAGCTTAATCCGTCGAAGTGCACATTCGGAGTTCCAGGTGGAAAGTTGCTCGGTTTCCTCGTTTCCGAACGAGGGATCGACGCGAACCCAGAGAAAGTTGGTGCCATACTCCAGATGAATCGCCCTGTGCGTGTGCATGACGTTCAGAAGCTTACTGGTTTTTTGGCCGCCCTGAGTCGATTCATCTCCCGCCTCGGTGAAAAGGCATTGCCTCTTTACCGACTGAGGAAGAAATCTGATAACTTCGAGTGGACTCCTGAAGCTGATGCAGCGTTTGCAGAGCTCAAAGCCCCGCTTTCCACCCAGCCGGTGCTTGCTGCCCCAATCAGCCAAGAGCCTTTACTGCTTTATATTGCAGCCACTGGACAAGTTGTCAGTACAGTACTCACGGTCGAGTGGGAAGAAAAAGGAAAAGCCTATAAAGTTTAGCACCCAGTATACTATATCTCTGAAGTCTTGACTCCATCCAAGCAGAGATATCTGCATTACCAGAAGCTTGTTTATGGAATTTACATGACCACGAAGAAGGTTGCACATTATTTCTCAGATCATTCCATTACAGTCGTCAGCGACGCACCATTGTCAGAAATTCTGAACAACAGAGATGCAACTGGTCGAGTGGCAAAGTGGGCGATTGAACTCCTTCCATTGGATATCAAGTTTGAGGCAAAGAAATCTATCAAGTCCCAAGCAATAGTAGATTTCCTTGCCGAGTGGGTTGAGTAGCAACAACCGACTCAGATTCACTCGGAGCATTGGACCATGTTCTTTGATGGATCCAAGATGTTGAATGGTTCTGGTGCTGGGGTGGTATTGGTATCCCCCCGAGGCGACAGGCTCAGCTATGTTCTCCAGAAGCATTTTGATTCCTCCAACAATGAAGCTGAATATGAAGCACTTCTGTACGGGTTGCGTATGGCCATTTCACTCGGCGTCCGTCACCTAATGGTCTACGGCGACTCAGATTTGGTGGTTAATCAAGTAATGAAGGAGTGGGACATCAGGAGCCCGGCTATGACTGGCTATTGTAACATAGTAAGAAAGTTGGAAAAGAAGTTTGAGGGGTTAGAGCTTCATCATATACCCCGACTGAAAAATCAAGCAACTGATGATTTGGCAAAGATAGGTTCCAAGCGTGAGCCCATTCCCAGTAATGTATTCTTGGAGCATCTTCACACACCATTAGTTCAAGAGGATCCCTTCACGGAAGATCCCCCACAACCAAAGAGCCCTACTGATCCGACTGAAGTTGAAATCCCAGCCGTGGTCGACTTGATCATGGAAGTTTTGGTCGTCATACCCGATTGGACAGTGCCGTACATTGCATACATTCTCAGGAAAGAGCTCCCAGAGGATGAAGAAGAGGCCCGTCAGATTGTCCGTCGATCTAAAGCTTTCACAGTAATGGGTGGACAACTTTACAGAGAAAGTGTTACTGGAGTCGCTCAGAAGTGCATTACTCCAGAAGAAGGTCGAGCGATCCTTAATGACATCCACTCGGGGACCTGTGTTCACCATGCGTCCTCTCAGACCATCATGGCCAAAGCATACCGAGCCGGGTTTTACTGGCCACACGCCAATGAGATGGCGAAAGAAATAGTCGACAAGTGCGAGGGCTACCAATTCTACTCCAACATGTCCCATAAACCTGCTTCAGCTTTCAAGACCATTCCACTCGTCTGGCCGTTCGCTGTTTGGGGGTCAGATATGGTTGGCCCTCTGAGGACTGGCTTCACCCATGTGCTCGTAGCAGTCGACAAGTTCACCAAATGGATTGAAGCCAAGCCTATTAAAAACCTCGAAGCAAGTACTGCTGTCAGCTTCACCAGAGAGTTAACATTCAGATATGGAGTTCCGCACAACATCGTCATAGATAATGGGTCGAACTTCGATTCCGATGAGTTCAGAGCCTTCTGCGCTTCCCAGGGCACTCGGGTCGACTATGCTTCAGTCGCCCATCCCCAGTCGAATGGGCAAGCTGAAAGAGCAAATGGATTGATTCTCAAAGGGCTGAAACCCCGATTGATGCGTGACCTCAAACATGCAGTAGGCGCTTGGGTCGATGAACTTCCATCAGTGCTTTGGGGATTGAGGACAACTCCTAATCGGTCGACTGGTCTATGGGGCTGAAGCTGTGCTTCCGAGTGAGTTACTTCACAATGCACCCCGAGTCGAACTTTTCTCAGAAGATGAAGCAGAACAGGCTCGACAAGATGCAGTTGATCTCCTGGAAGAGGAAAGAGAGATGGACCTGATCCGGTCGACCATTTATCAGCAAGACCAGCATCGATTCCATGCCAGAAACGTGAGAGGTCGAGCATTTCAAGAGGGGGACTTGGTTCTTCGAGTGGATCAGCAAAGACCACACAAGCTCGCTCCTGCTTGGGAAGGCCCCTTCATCATCACCAAAGTGCTCCACAACGGAGCATATCGCCTCTACAGTGTGGAGCACAATAAAGACGAGCCACGCGCTTGGAATGCGGAGCTACTCCGCCCCTTTTATACTTAAGCATCTAGACTGTTGAGATGTAAGAAGAAATACCTCCTAGTTTGATTATCAAAGACACAATTTTACAGTCTCCTAAATGTTTGTTGTTCTTTTTTTTATGTGTTCTAAATCGCCCAGTGGGTGCCTTAGCTGCGAATCCGCTTCGCCTAAGTTCGGAAAAAGAAATCCTGCCGAGTGAAGAGCAAGCCTCTCACCCGGGGGCTTAGTTGCGAATCCGTTTCACCTAAGTTTAAAAAATCCTACCGAGTGTAGAGGAAGACTCTCACTCGGGGGCTTAGCTGCAGTCCAGTAATCACCTAAGTTTAAAAAATCCTGCCGAGTGAAGAGCAACCCTCTCACTCGAGGGCTTAGCTGCAGTCCTGTACTCGCCTAAGTTTAAAAATCCTGCCGAGTGAAGAGCAACCCTCTCACTCGGAGGCTTAGCTGCAGTCCAGTACTCGCCTAAGTTTGAAAAATCCTAATGAGTGGAGAGCAAGACTCTCACTCAGAGGCTTAGCTGCAGTCCAGTACTCTCCTAAGTTTAAAAAATCCTACCGAGTGAAGAGCAACCCTCTCACTCGGGGGCTTAGCTGCAGTCCAGTACTCGCCTAAGTTTAAAAAATCCTGCCGAGTGAAGAGCAACCCTCTCACTCGGAGGCTTAGCTGCAGTCTAGTACTCGCCTAAGTTTAAAAAATCCTGCCGAGTGAAGAGCAACCCTCTCACTCGGAGGCTTAGCTGCAGTCCAGTACTTGCCTAAGTTTGAAAAATCCTACCGAGTGGAGAGCAAGACTCTCACTCGGGGGCTTAGCTGCAGTCCAGTACTCGCCTAAGTTTAAAAAATCCTGCCGAGTGAAGAGCAACCCTCTCACTCGGGGGCTTAGCTGCAGTCCAGTACTCGCCTAAGTTCGAAAAATCCCACCGAGTGAAGAGCAACCCTCTCACTCGGGGGCTTAGTTGCAGTCTAGTACTCGCCTAAGTTAAAAAAAATCCCACTGAGTGAAGAGCAACCCTCTCACTCGGGGGCTTAGTTGCAGTCCAGTACTCGCCTAAGTTTGAAACACGTTTCGAGTGAGGACCGATCTTCTCGCTCGGGGACTTGGCCACACGCTCTATCCTGATCCGCAAGGACGACGAGGTGCAGGTCGACTGCAACCTTCTCCTCAGAGCTGCGCCATTAGTACAATGTGCGCTCCATCCCGATCCGCAAGGACGACGAGGTACAGGTCGACTGCGATCCTCTCCTCAGAGCTGTGCCATAAGTACAATGTGCGCTCCATCCCGACCCGCAAGGACGACGAGGTGCAGGCCGACTACTACTCTCTCATCGGAGTTGCATCACAAATACAAAGACTGCGACTCCCTGGCCAGAGCGCTGTGTCGATTCGCGACACCGCAACTTTCAGCCGAGCAAGGTAGTCGACAACACCAGCGACGCGAGATTCCAGTCGGAGCACGTTCATGGCAGCTTCGTCCTTAACAGGAGAGAGGATGGGGTCCAAGCCTGTCTCAATTTGTCCAGTCTCTTCCTCGAAGTTCTGGAAAAATTCTGCGCACACGACACAACGATGAGTCAATAGCTATATATCGAGTCGACAGCAAGAAGTCAGTCGGACAAAGGAAAGCACCTTCAAGCATAACGAATAACTTCTTGGCAAGTCCTCCCAGATAATTCTCTAGCTCATCTCTCTTGTGGGCGATGTCTTCTACTTTGTCGGTCAGGGCCCTCTTGTCCTTCTTCAGACGAGTCGCCTCCTTGTTGGCTTCATCAAGGGCAGCCTTCAGCTTGATGTTCTCTTCCTCCAGTTTACCGACTGAAGCCAGCTTCTGGTTGGTGAGTGCAGTTTTCTCTTCTGCTGCTTTCTGCGTGGCCGCAAGGTCCAGATCCTTCTATGCCAGAGCCTTGTTCATTGTTTCTGAAGAAAATAACGCTCGGTTCAGAAGGAGGAAATAACACTCGGGTCAGGAACGAATTAATCGACAAGTTTTCATACCAACGGCTTCATCCTTGGCCTTCTGCAAGTTTGTCTTGGCCAGCTCCAGATCAAGATTGAGCTGAATCTGCTTCTGTTCCAAGTCAGCAAACCAAGCTCCAAGTTCACAAGATTTCTGCGGTCAGGAGATAGTCAGTCAATAGACACGGAGATTGGCTGCTTCCGAGCAATAAAATAACAAGCTCAAAGAGTTCTAAGACTACTGCCGAATGAAACATTCAACAACAGTCTCAGGGACTACACCCAGTGGGTGCACTCAGCGTGCCCCCCTGGTTTGACGTTTTCATTGACTTGGTCCGTCCAGTCGGAAAAAGAGAAAAAAGAGGAAAATTGTTCTCAGACCACAGTCGACTACCCGTAGTCGACTACGGTCTCGGGGACTACACCAAGTGGGTGCACTCAGCGTGCCCCCACTAGTTTGGGTTCCACTCGACGTGATCCGTTCAGACCGAGTGAAAAAGTTCTGGTTCTCAGACCATAGCTGACCGCCCGCAGTCAACTATGGTCTCGGGGACTACACCCAGTGGGTGCACTCAGCGTGCCCCCACTGGTTCAAAGACTCAACCGACACAACCCAGTCGACCCAAGTGGGTGTACAAATGCAAAATGCAGACTGACGAAAAGATGCACAAGGAAAGTTTTCAGGTAGCATATCCTAACAGAACAAGCGACAAGCTAAAGGATCAGTCGGTAATCAACCAACCTGGATGTTGCTCTGGAGAGCTGAGCTGGCGTCATAAGCAGCTTGACTGGCCTCCCGAACCACCTTCATCTGCTCCATCATGATGCCTGCCTGGCGTATAACTTCCTTAGCAGCGCTCACTTGGTCCTCTAGGACATGATGCGCAGTGAAGAGTGAAGATGGTGGATCGGCTGGGATCTGTGTAGTCGACGCTGAAGGCTGGGCACTCGACAATGGTACGACAAAAGTCACAGAAGCCCGGTTGGCATCGCCAGTCTCCTGGATCACCGGTTCCGTCACTGGTGTCGACTGAGGCACCTTGCCAGTTGATGTCTTCCTGCTTCTCCTTCCCATGGGCCTCAGCGGCACATCCTTGTCGTCATCTGGACGATCAATGACATTGGGAGGAGCTGCAATAGAATCAATCGCCAGAATTCAGTCGACCAACAAAAGGGCTGAGAAAGTAAGACAAGATTGCAAAAGTCATACCCGGGATAGAAGTGGCCGCGTCTTCCATTTCCTCGTCATCATCTCTGTAAGCAAAAGTCCCAGAGGTCGCAGCACTGCAAATTTCAAGATTCACTCGGTTAAATCCGGAAGAGAGTCGACAGCACAGTGTAGGGGAACGCAGCAGAAAACAAAAATTTTCCGACCTACGCACCAGCCCAGGACCACTATGGAGACTGCATACATGGTTTGATCTTTTTCGTTACCGACTCGTAGCGCAGCGGGAAGTAGAGTCGATGACGATCGGCGGTGCAGATCCCCGCAGCTAGGATTTACAACCTCCCAACCGCGAGGATGTATACCCTCATCTGCTCCTCAGACAGCCCTCCAGGAGGCAGTCGAACAGCCCCCCGGACGGTGTCGCGGACAGCCCTTCGGGAGGACCTTCGAAACTCGAACGGTCACTCGGACAGCCCTTCGGGAGGACCTTCGAAACTCGGACGGTCACACGGACAGCCCTTCGGGAGGCACTCACGAACTAAGACCGAAACTACGATCTCTCTACAGAGTTGCACACATACGGTGTCATCTATCCGGCAGGGCTTCGCCGTCCAGAACTAGTTCCTGCCGGAACCCAGACAGCCTTACGGCTCTACGAAACTCTTTTCGTGGGAGGGAGAGAAGAAGCCAGATAATGCATGGCATGTGTATGAGAGCAAGGGATGATTGTGGAGGGCTGCCCCTCCACCTCTATTTATAGGAAATCCCAAGGGGGTAGGGTAGTTTCACAAAAAACCCAAAATGCACATGAATGAAGTCCTTCCACAAGGACCTAGGAGTGAAACCAAGGAACAAGAGGGTCCCCAAGGGGGGATACCCCATGTGGCCGGCCACACCCTCATGAGGGGCCCAAAAAATGGCTCCTATCCATCCATGTCATCCCCAAAATCTTTTGGAGCAAAGCCCCAAAAGGTGGCTTTCCATAAAGTAACCATAAAGCTGATTTTCACTATTCACGACAACATTTTTCAGCGTCTGATCGAACTGAAAATATTTATGTGGGCTAAGAACATTTCCAGTACCCACTAAAATGATTTTCAACGCGTTCCGAAACAATTCCGGTTTTAGTGATTTTCATCTGCGAAACGCATCTGAAGTGGCTCCGGCAGCTCCGGAACATTTCCGGTTTTTATCTCAGAAAATTCCAAAAAGCTTCCAGAATGATTCTGGCATCCTCCAAGAATTATCAGGCATGTGCCGAAACCAATTTGACTTAATGGTGTATCCCGAAACAACTTTTCGGTATCATCGAAACTTATCCGATGACCTCTCTCTGCGGTACGATTCCGCTGTCCAAAACTTTTCGGTGTCCGAAACTTTTTCGGTGATTTTCTCTCAGACTCCCTGTCTAGTATTCAGCAGATAGATGACCCTTAAGCGTGTGACCCTATAGGTTCGGTGAAGTATAGACATGACCCGGAACCCCTTCCGATCAATGATCAACATCGGAGCCGTGGACACCCATATTGACCCCTATACCCACATGAATAAATATTCGAGTGAACCTCCAGTTGCCGTGTGCTATTCCTGTTGCTTCGCGATATGTTACAAATACCCGAGGTGAGACATGTTGGCATTCCCGTGGATCAACAACTTGTCCACTATGCTAGTTACCTCGTTACCGGTATTGTTCTCTTTTCTCGTTATCGTGTTCCGGCATCCCCGTGATCAAATCACAAAGTGTCTGGCCAGACGATGATGGATACCGTAACACCGAGAGGGCCTAGAGATATCTCTCCATCGTCGGAGGAGCAAATCCCAATCTTGAGCTATCAAGTTACTTGACACACTTTTCCATGAACCCGTAAGCCGCCGTAATAGCCACCCATTTACGGATGACGTTTAACAAACCCCAAAGTTCATGAAGCAAGCATGAAGAAACTCGATACTCTCATGGTCTAAGGAATCATGCAAACGTTAACCATCTCTGTGTTATGTACCAATAAACTTGTGACGAATGAATCTCATAGCATAACATCATGCCGGGTCGATTCAACACAAATGTTCTCTTAACATTATGCCCTCAAGGTTGCTGACATAGACATGCCCATGATCAGGAAAACATAACCATCATGCAACACTTGAGCTAGTCTTAGAGGCCAGACTAGGAATACATTTTACCGTTTATTATTCCACACGTGCATATGAGTCTTCCTCCGAGCCTCGTGGTTATTGCAGACTCGAGAACCATAGCAGTTATAGCATGGAACATAAACATAATTATGAACTCGGAGATAAATAATATCATTTATTATTGCCTCTAGGGCATATCTCCTACACACAGGTCCTTGAGCAAAAAATGAGGACAAGACACTTACGCAGAAGCGATGGGGACATCGATCTTGATCTTGGGCAGGGTCTTCCGAGACTTCGATGCTGCAACTTTGGGCTGCTTTGAAGCCTTCTCAGTCGGCACAGGGGAAGAGGTCCGAGTGCGCTTGGAAGTCTGTCCGGTCGGCTTAGCCACTTTGCCACGGATACTTGCTGGGTCGTGCTTATGCTTGGAACGCCTTTCATTACAAGGGGGTGACTCGACTTCTTTGCCACTACTTGAGTCCTCGCTTTCCTCCTCCTCTTCTCCTCCATCAGACTGCCAATCCATGCTTTCACCTCCGCTTTCTTCTCCTTCCTGGTACTGCTCTTGCTCCCCGTTCGGCATTGAATATGTCTCCGTATAGATCTGCAAAGCAAAAGAGGTGAACAAAGGATGGTCGACTCAATCAACAACTACAAGTCAGAATGAAAAGCACTCGAAAATAAAGAATAGACCTGGTCTGGTTGGTTGTTGGCGTTGAATGGTAAAACTCTTCGGGATCCCCTGGGGTTATCCTTGTTTCCTATGATGCCTTGCACCCACTGCACCACCGTCTTCTCATCAACGTCCTCCGGGTGGATCCGAGTGGAATCTTCAATCCCTGAGTACATCCACATGGAGTGGTCACAAGCCTGGAGAGGCTGGATACGTCGACTGAGAAATACCTCGAGCAAATCCATACCAGTCACACCCTCATGGATCCGCTGAACTACTCGCTCCATCAACATGGTCACCTCCACCCTCTCTGCTGGAGTCACTCTCAAGGTAGTGGGTTTCTGGACTCGCTCCAAGGAAAAGGGAGGGAGACCTGTCGAATGACCAGGGGTCGACTTGTCTTTGCAATAAAACCAAGTCGACTGCCACCCTCTAACCGAGTCAGGGAGAGTCATTGCGGGAAAAGCACTCTTCCCCCTCATCTGGATGCCTAAGCCCCCACACATCTGGATCACCTGGGTTTTCTCGTCACTCGGGCTTGCTTTTTTCACAGTCTGCGAGCGACATGTGAAGATGTGCTTAAACAGACCCCAGTGCGGTCAGCAGCCCAGGAAATTCTCACACAGGGAGACAAAGGCAGCAAGGTACGTGATAGTGTTGGGAGAGAAATGGTGGAGTTGAGCTCCGAAGAAGTTTAGAAAAGCACGGAAAAGGGATGTCGGGGCAAGGAAAAACCGCGGTCGACGTGAGTGGTGAGTAAGACGCACTCGCCCTCCTGAGGCTATGGCTCAGTTTCCTCCCCCGGGAGCCTCCAGGAACCATGCTCAATCAGCCCGCTCTCGGCCAGATCTTGCAAGTCATCCAGCTCGATTGTGGACTGGATCCAGTCGCCCTGAACCCAGCCGCGCGGCAAGCCGGATCTCGACGACGACCCGCTCCTACCGGTCTTCTTCCCCTTCCCCTTCGCCGCCCCCTTCTTTGCACGCTCCAGCGCTGCCGTCTTGTCCTGCGCCATCGCAGCAAGAGGCGCACGGGTGGGAGGCGGCGTCGGAGTGGAAGCAGTAGCGGTGGAGAAGCAGAGGAGGAAGAAGGAGAAATTGGGGCGCACTGTGCAAAATTCGCCAACCCAACGCCTTATATGGAGTCATTTCCGACTGACTGACGACTGGGCCCGGGCAATCCTGTCAAATCCCGCAACTGTCGCTCGCTCGGTACGTGGCGAAAAAGGTGGCACGGGGATCGAGGCTCTCCTGCCTAATCCATGCTGATTACTGTGGCCTCCTCCGTCCCACGCGCTTCCTAAAATTTCGAATCCCACAAGATCCAGGAGCAGCAGAGCAACCTGTCAGACTGAAGATTTTTCCATATCAACACTCGAAGCTTATCAGCAAAGTTCACTCGACTACTTTAGAATGGATCAAGGCGACTGAAAATGAAGTCAAAGTTGTCGCATGGCTCATCAGTCTAAGGAAAACGCTTCCGCAGCATGTAACTGAGTCAGAACCAACTTCCACTCCTTTTCCACTCAAACCCTGAATCATTCGGGGGCTAGTGATGACGGCATGTACCTAGGGTAGGGTCATAGGCCTGACCTAGACGCCCTCCCCAAGGACATTTACCTAAAGTCAGAAGCATTCAAGGGATACCATCATCCACTCGACCAGAAACTTTCCACTCGGAAGACTCAAGTTCATTCGACCAGGAAGTACTCACTCGACCGTAACAAGAATCACTCGACAGATAGAAGATCTAAAGTCACTCTGTATGGCAACGGACAGGCGTTAATCTGTAGACTTAATGGTCATTCATGTATCTTTATTGCTGGCGTTATCAGTAACGCCCTATCTTTATGTACCTTAAACCCTGTGTAACTGAGGGCCGGAGGGGCTTGGCGAACTCTATATAAGCCACCCCCTCCTCAGGGACAAGGGTTCGCACCCCCTGTAACTCCACACACATAATCCAATCGACCGAGCTCCCGAGCACCGAGACGTAGGGCGGTTACTTCCATTGGGAAGGGCCTGAACTCGTAAACCTTGTGTGTACAACTTCACCATAGCTAGGATCTTGCCTCCTCATACCTACCCCCATTCTACTATCAGTCTTAGAACCACGACAGTAGGTCATGTCTACCAAGCGCCGGACATGTTTGCTTGGAAATAAGCTGTCAATAGAAATTAGTTGTCAACTATTTTTGAATAAACAATATCGAAGACATAAATATGGTTGAGAAACTCACATAATGGTAGAACTAGAGGCGTCTGCACATCGACCCAGATGTTGATATTATCTTCAATATCATCTTTCGGACGAGTATCAAAGGTGATAAGCATATCAGGCTCAAATGCATAAGCCTTGCACATTGCACTCCAATGTTTGCATTCAAAGTAGGTGTAGGTGTATCTGCATTGTATAATTTTGCGGCATAAGTATAACCATGCTCGGTCCTCAAGTGAACTCTCTTTACCTCCATAGTTTCCATAGGACTGAAACCAATCTTATCCAAGACAAAAATTCTTGCATGGCAGGGGATACGCTAGTATAGTAAAAAATTAAAATTATAAGTTGAAGCAAAAGAAGCAGAAGTCATGCTTAATTACAAAAAAAGACTTGTCATTGTGACTTACTATATCCACTTCGAAGGTCTCATCCAGCTTGATGCTGAAGCGCCTACCATCAACTAGGAAATTTCTGTCGCACATGCCGCGCTCGTTTTCGCAGTATTCGCACATACCGAAATCCTGTTCGTCGTCAGACATTTCCTATGTTCATAGTTGAAACATTAATTGAATATCGATCGAAGGCAACTACCAGGAAACTCAACACATAAATCCGGGGCACTCGATATTTCCTACATATTCTAGCACAAGTCATGCTTAAATTCACGAAAAATCCGGCATGTCCTTTGCTAAAATAGGACACATCGAGCGCCTAAAATTTGCCGGAACAGAAATGAATAAACACTCCGGCAAAACATAGACCACTCGGATTTTCCCTGCGATACAAAGATGTTCATACACATACAACAATGCTTAAACTTGCAATTCCATCCGGACCAATTATCATAAGCATTCGCACATGAGCTCACCGACTAAATACCCTTGTTCTACTCTATTCAACACACCGAGGAGTGGAGAAGGAGGAGGTGGACTTTTAGCTCACCGACTCGGGTGTAGAGGAAGTAGAGGTAGCTCGGATGACGATCACTCCAAGGAGACACGACTCTACAAAGCCGGCATATTCCACCAAGTAAAATTTTAGATCATTAAATCTCATATAGCATTCTTTGATGACAAAGTGATAATGACATAACAATAATTAAATTTTCCATACCTAAATTTTCTTACTAAAAATAAACTAGTTCTATTAATTCAACTAGTTTAACTAAGCACTTACTATAAATAAAAATAATTATTTTTCTTACTAATTCAACTAGTTCAACTAAGCACTTACTATAAATAAAAATAATTAATTTTCTTACTAATTTAACTAATTCTATTAAGCACTTATTATAAATAAACTAGTTCTATTAACCACTTAAATTCTATTTACATTCTACAAAATTCTACCTATCTATATGATACGTCCATTTTGCATCATGCTTTTATATCGATATTTATTGCATTATGGGCTGTTATTACACATTATGTCACAATACTTATGCCTATTCTCTCTTATTTTACAAGGTTTACATAAGGAGGGAGAATGCCGGCAGCTGGAATTCTGGGCTGGAAAAGGAGCAAATATTAGAGACCTATTCTGCACAACTCGAAAAGTCCTGAAACTCCACGAAAGTTATTTTTGGAAATAATAAAAAATATTGAGCAGAAGAAATACGTCAGGGGGGCTCCACCTGGCCACGAGGGTGGGGGGCACGACCCCTGCCTCGTGGGCCCCCTGTTGGCCCTCCGGTGCCCATCTTCTGGTATATGAAGTCTTTCATCCGAAGAAAAATCATAAGCAAGCTTTCGGGACGAGACTCCGCCGCCACGAGGCGGAACCTTGGCGGAACCAATCTAGGGCTCCGGCAGCGCTGTTCTGCTGGGGACACTTCCCTCTGGGAGGGCGAAATCATCGCCATCGTCATCACCAACGCTCCTCTCATCGGGAGAGGGCAATCTCCATCAACATCTTCACCAGCACCATCTCCTCTCAAGCCCTAGTTCATCTCTTGTATCCAATTCTTGTCTCCAAGTCTGGGATTGGTACCTGTAGGTTGCTAGTAGTGTTGATTACTCCTTGTAGTTGATGCTAGTTGGTTTATTTGGTGGAAGATCATATGTTCAGGTCCTATATTCATATCAATACCCCTCCGATTATGAACATGAATATGCTTTGTGAGTAGTTACGTTTGTTCCTGAGGACATGGGAGAAGTCTTGCTATTAGTAGTCATGTGAATTTGGTATTCGTTCGATATTTTGATGAGATGTATGTTGTCTACCCTCTAGTGGTGTTATGTGAACGTCGACTACATGACACTTCACCATTATTTGGGCCTAGAGGAAGGCATTGGGAAGTAATAAGTAGATGATGGGTTGCTAGAGTGACAGAAGCTTAAACCCTAGTTTATGCGTTGCTTCGTAAGGGGCTGATTTGGATCCATATGTTTCATGCTATGGTTAGGTTTACCTTAATTTTTTGTTGTAGTTGCGGATGCTTGCAATAGAGGTTAATCATAAGTGATGCTTGTTCAAGTAAGAACAGCACCCAAGCACCGGTCCACCCACATATCAAATTATCAAAGTACCGAACGCGAATCATATGAACGTGATGAAAACTAGCTTGACGATAATTCCCATGTGTCCTCGGGAGCGCTTTTCTCTATATAAGAGTTTGTCCAGGCTTGTCCTTTGCTACAAAAAGGATTGGGCCACCTTGCTACACTTTATTTACTTTTGTTACTTGTTGCTCGTTACAAGTTATCCTATCACAAAACTATCTGTTACCTATTATTTCAGTGCTTGCAGAGAATACCTTGCTGAAAACCGCTTATCATTTCCTTCTGCTCCTCGTTGGGTTCGACACTCTTACTTATCGAAAGGACTACGATAGATCCCCTATACTTGTGGGTCATCAAGACTCTTTTCTGGCGCCGTTGCCGGGGAGTGAAGCGTCTTTGGTAGGTGGAATTTGGTAAGGAAAAATTTATATAGTGTGCTGAAATTTACTGTCACTTGTTACTATGGAAAGTAATCCTCTGAGGGGCTTGTTCGGGGTATCTTCACCCCAACCAGTAGAGCAAAGAGTTGCTCCTCAACCTACTGAACCTACTGAAAATGAAAATGTCCAATTTGAAATTCCTTCGGGTATGTTAGAAAAACTACTAGCTAATCCTTTTGCAGGAGACGGAACAAAGCATCCTGATGAGCACCTAATATATGTGGATGAAGTTTGTGGACTATTTAAGCTTGCAGGTATACCCGGTGATTTTATTAAGAAGAAAGTCTTCCCTTTATCTTTGAAGGAAGATGCATTGACATGGTATAGGCTATGTGATGATACGAGATCATGGAACTACAAACGATTGAAATTGGAATTTCATCAGGAATTTTATCCTATGCATCTTGTTCATTGTGATCGCAATTATATATATAATTTTTGGCCTCGCGAAGGAGAAAGCATCGCTCAAGCTTGGGGGAGGCTCAAATCAATGTTATATTCATGCCCCAATCATGAGCTCTCAAGAGAAATGATTATTCAAAATTTTTATGCTCGGCTTTCTGATAACAATCTCACCATGCTCGATACTTCTTGTGCTGGCTCTTTTATGATGAAGACTATTGAATTCAAATGGGATTTATTGGATAGAATTAAACACAACTCTGAAGATTGGGATCTCGGCGAAGGTAAGGAGTCAGGTATGACACCTAAGTTTGATTGTGTTAAATCTTTTATGGATACCGATGTTTTCCGTAAGTTTAGCACTAAATATGGACTTGACTCTGAGATAGTAGCTTCCTTTTGTGAATCTTTTGCTGCTCATATTGATCTCCCTAAGGAGAAGTGGTTTAAATATCATCCTCCCATAGAAGTAAAAGTAGCTGCACCTATTAAAGTTGAAGAAAATACTATCACTTATAATGATCCTATTGTTCCAACTTCTTATGTTGAGAAACCACCTTTCCATGTTAGGATAAAGGATCATGCTAAAGTTTCAACTGTGGTCCGTAAAAGCAATATTAGAACTTCTACACCTCCTGAGAAAATTAAAGTTGAACCTAATATTTCTATTGTTAAAGATCTCTTGTCTGAGTGGGCATGTTATTCATTTCCGTGATGAAACTGCTAGAATTGCGAAACCTTGTGCTAAAGATAAACATAGACCTGTGGTAGGCATGCCTGTTATTTCTGTTAAAATTGGAGATCATTGTTATCATGGCTTATGTGATATGGGTGCTAGTGCTAGTGCTATACCTCATGACTTATACAAAGAAATTATGCATGAAATTGCACCTGCTGAGATAGAAGGTATTGGTGTTACCATTAAGCCTGCCAATAGAGATACAATATCACCCATTGGAATTGTTATAGATGTTGAGGTCTTGTGTGGGAAAACTAAATATCCTGCCGATTTTCTTGTTCTTGGTTCCCCACAAGATAGTTTTTGTCCCATTATATTTGGTAGACCCTTCTTGAACACTGTTAATGCTATGATAGATTGCGAAAAGGATGTTGTTACTATTGGTTTGGGTGATATGTCTCATGAGTTCAACTTTTCTAAATTTAGTAGACAACACCGTGAAGAGGAATTGCCTAGTAAGGATGAAATAATTGGTCTTGCTTCTATTGCCGTGCCTCCTAGTGATCCTTTAGAACAATATTTGCTAGACCATGAAAATGATATGTTTATGAATGAAAGAAGGGAAATAGATGAAGTATTCTTTAAACAGGAACCCATCCTGAAACACAATTTGCCTGTTGAAATCCTAGGGGATCCTCCTCCACCCAAGGGTGATCCCGTGTTTGAGCTTAAACCGTTGCTTGATACTCTTAAATATGCTTATCTTGATGAGAAAAAGATATATCCTGTTATTATTAGTGCTAACCTTTCAGAGCATGAAGAAGAGAGATTATTGAAAACTCTGAAGAAGCACCGTGCTGCTATTGGATATACTCTTGATGATCTTAAGGGCATTAGTCCCACTCTATGTCATCATAAAATAAATTTGGAGGAAGATGCCAAACCAGTTCGTGATCACCAACGCCGGCTGAATCCTAAAATGAAGAAGTGGCAAGAAAGGAAATATTAAAGCTTCTAGAGGCAGGTATAATTTATCCCATTGTTGATAGTCAGTGGGTAAGTCCTGTCCATTGTGTCCCTAAGAAGGGAGGTATTACCGTTGTTCCTAATGATAAAGATGAGTTGATCCCGCAAAGAATTATTACAGGTTATAGGATGGTAATTGATTTTCGAAAATTAAATAAGGCTACTAAAAAAGATCATATCCCTTTTATCGATTCAATGCTAGAAAGATTATCCAAACATACACATTATTGCTTTCTAGATGGTTATTCTGGTTTCTCTCAAATACCTGTGTCAGCCAATGATCAATCAAAGACTACTTTTACTTTCCCTTTTGGTACTTTTGCTTATGGACGTATGCCTTTTGGTTTATGTAATGCACCTGCTACCTTTCAAAGATGCATGATGGCTATATTCTCTGAATTTTGTGAAAAGATTTGTGAGGTCTTCATGGACGATTTTTCCGTCTATGGATCCTCTTTTGATGATTGCTTGAGCAACCTTGATCGAGTTTTACAGAGATGTGAAGAAACTAATCTTGTCCTGAATTGGGAAAAGTGCCACTTTATGGTTAATGAAGGTATTGTCTTGGGGCATAAAGTTTCTGAAAGAGGTATTGAGGTTGATAAAGCCAAGGTTGATGCTATTGAAAATATGCCATGTCCCAAGGACATCAAAGGTATAAGAAGTTTCCTTGGTCACGCCAGATTTTATAGGAGGTTCATTAAGGACTTCTCAAAAATTTCTCGGCCTCTGACTAATTTATTTCAAAAAGATATACCATTTGTTTTTGATGATGATTGTGTAGAAGCATTTGAAATACTTAAGAAAGCATTGATCTCTGCACCTATTGTTCAACCACCTGATTGGAATTTACCCTTTGAAATTATGTGTGATGCTAGTGATTATGCTGTAGGTGCTGTTCTAGGGCAAAGAGTTGATAAGAAATTAAATGTTATTCAATATGCTAGTAAGACTCTAGACAATGCTCAGATAAATTATGCTACTACTGAAAAGGAATTCTTAGCAGTCGTATTTGCTTGTAATAAGTTCAGACCTTATATTGTTGATTCTAAAGTAACTATTCACACTGATCATGCTACTATTAAATATCTTATGGAAAAGAAAGATGCTAAACCTAGACTTATTAGATGGGTTCTCTTGCTACAAGAATTTGATTTGCATATTGTTGATAGAAAGGGAGCTGAGAACCCCGTTGCAGACAACTTATCTAGGTTAGAAAATGTTCTTGATGACCCACTACCTATTGATGATAGCTTTCCTGATGAACAATTAAATGTCATAAATGCTTCTCGTACTACTCCATGGTATGCTGATTATGCTAATTAGATTGTTGCTAAATTTATACCACCTAGTTTCACATACCAGCAAAAGAAAAAGTTTTTCTATGATTTGAGACATTACTTTTGGGATGACCCGGATCTTTATAAAGAAGGAGTAGATGGTGTTATTAGACGTTGTGTACCTGAGCATGAACAGGAACAGATCCTACGCAGGTGCACTCCGAGGCTTATGGAGGACACCACGCTGGAGATAGAACTGCACATAAGGTATTGCAATCCGGTTTTTATTGGCCTACTCTCTTCAAGGATGCCCGTAAGTTTGTCTTGTCTTGTGATGAATGTCAAAGAATTGGTAATATTAGTAGACGTCAAGAAATGCCTATGAACTATTCACTTGTTATTGAAGCATTTAATGTTTGGGGCTTTGATTATATGGGACCTTTTCCTGCCTCTAATGGTTACACACATATTTTAGTTGCTGTTGATTACATTACTAAGTGGGTAGAAGCTATTCCAACTAGTAGTGCTGATCATAACACTTCTATTAAGATGCTTAAAGAAGTTATTTTCCGAGGTTTGGAGTCCCTAGATATTTAATGACTGATGGTGGTTCACATTTTATTCATGGCGCTTTCCGTAAAATGCTTGCTAAGTATGATGTTAATCATAGAATTGCATCTCCTTATCACCCGCAGTCTAGTGGTCAAGTAGAATTGAGCAACAGAGAGCTCAAATTAATTTTGCAAAAGACTGTTAACAGATCTAGAAAGAATTGGTCCAAGAAACTTGATGATGCATTATGGGCCTATAGAACTGCATATAAAAATCCTAAGGGTATGTATCCGTATAAAATGGTTTATGGAAAAGCATGTCACTTACCTCTCGAACTAGAACATAAGGCTTATTGGGCTATTAAAGAGCTCAACTATGATTTCAAACTTGCCGGTGAGAAGAGGTTATTTGACATTAGCCCACTTGACGAATGGAGAACCCAAGCTTGTGAGAATGCCAAATTGTTTAAAGAAAAAGTCAAAAGATGGCATGACAAAAGGATACAAAAGCGTGAATTTAATGTAGGTGATTATGTATTGCTATACAACTCTCGTTTAAGATTTTTTGAAGGAATACTTCTCTCTAAATGGGAAGGCCCTTACGTTATCGAGGAGGTCTATCGCTCCGGTGCCATAAAAATCAACAACTTTGAAGGCACAAATCCGAAGGTGGTGAACAGTCAAAGAATCAAACATTATATCTCAGGTAATCCCATAAATGTTGAAACCAATGTTATTGAAACCATAACCCCGGAGGAATACATAAGGGAAACTTTCCGGAACATTTCAGACTCCGAAGAGGAATAGGTATGTGGTACGGTAAGTAAACCGACTCCAAAACAGTTTTTATGGCAATATTTCTCCATTTTGGAATATTTAGAAAAATAGAAAAATAAGAAGCAGTCCGGGAAGGACACGAGGCCTCCACGAGGGTGGAGGGCGCGCCCTACCCTACTGGGCGTGCCCCCCTACCTCGTGGGCACCTCGTGTGCTCTCCGGACTCCGTTTTCTTGCACGATACGTATTTTGGTCGGTAAAAATTCATTATATAATCTCTCGAAGGTTTTGAATCCCGTATCACGCAATTGTCCTCTGTTCTTGTTTTGAGCTGTTTTCTGTCAGGGTTGTCAAAGCCAGGCATCATGTCGTCCCCCTCCTCCAACAATGGTGACAATGATTCTTGGCTAATGAAGATAGAGCTGAAGAGGGAAGAACCTATGGAGATCAACAAGGATGAAGGGATCAACAAGGCCACGGAGGACCAAGCTCCTGAAGACAACCTTCAACTTGATCACAATCTTCTTACCCCAACTGAGATCGAAGCTTTCAAGATTATTGAGTTAGCTCGTATACAAAACAAGTATCTCACCCATGAAAATATTTTGTTGAAGGAGCATATTGTCGCACTCAAGGGCATTATCCGCAAGTTGGAGGATCTCTTACGCTCGATGTGCGATTACCCATCATCAACAACTCCACCTTCTTCACCAGCAAAGGAGACATAATCATATGAGTATGGGCACTCCCCTTGGCAATTGCCAAGCTTGGGGGAGGTGCCCCGGTATCGTATCACAACCACATCTCCTATCTTTACTATTTTTCTTAGTTTGATCCTTTTAGTAATATCTTGATCTAGTAGAATAAAGTTTTGGTATGATATAGTTTTGAGTTTTGCTTTATGATCCCTCTATGTAATCGAGTTCGTGAGCTATATATAATAAAGATTAGTGTTGAGTCAAGGGCTTGCTTATTTTGCCATGATCTTGAGTGAATAAAAATAAAATAAAAAGAATAAAAAGAAATAAAGAGATCATATTGATCTTATTGAGAGTAATGACTTCACATAGGAAGAGTATGATGATTAAAAATTGTTGGGAGTTGGCAAACATAGCTTTGGTCACCGTTGCAATTAATAGGAAGTAATAAAGAAAGAGGGGTTTCACATATAAGTATACTTCTTGGACATCTTTTATGATTGGGAACACTCATTAAAATATGACATGCTAAAGAGTTGATGTTGTTCAAGGAAGACAACGTAATGGGTTATGTTTTCCTATATCTGAGATAAAGTATATTGTCATGGATCATCCAACATGCTGAGCTTGCCTTTCCCCCTCACGCTAGCCAAATTCTTTGCACCAAGTAGAGATACTACTTGTGCTTCCAAAAACCCTTAAACCAGTTTTGCCATGAGAGTCCACCATATGTACCTATGGATTGAGTAAGATCCTTCAAGTAAGTTGTCATCGGTGCAAGCAATAAAAATTGCTCTTTAAATATGTATGATTGATTGGTGTGGAGGAAATAAGCTTTATACGATCTTGTGATGTGGAAGAAATAAAAGCGACGGACTGCATAATAAAGGTTCATATCACAAGGGGCAATATAAAGTGACGTTCTTTCGCATTAAGATTTTGTGCATCCAACCCTGAAAGCGCATGGCAACCTCTGCTTCCCTCTGCGAAGGGCCTATCTTTTATTATTATCTTCTACCTTATGCAAGAGTCATGGTGATCTTCATCTTTCGTTTTTAAATTTTATCCTTTGGCAAGCATAGTGTGTTGGAAAGATCTTGATAGATATATCTAATTGGATGTGAGTTAGCATGAACTATTATTGTTGACATTACCCTTGAGGTAAAAGGTTGGGAGGCGAAACTATAAGCCCCTATCTTTCTCTGTGTCCGGTTAAAACTCTGCAACCACAAGTATTGCGTGAGTGTTAGCAATTATGAAAGACTAAATGATAGTTGAGTATGTGGACTTGCTAGAAAGCTCTGACGTAGACTCTTTCTGATGTTATGATAAATTGCAATTGCTTCAATGACTGAGATTATAGTTTGTTAGTTCTCAATAAAGTTTCTGATTCATACTTTGCATTGTGAATAGATTATTACTTGAGCATAAGAAATCATATGACAATATCCATATATGTTGCTGTTATGAGAATAATCATGATGCCCTCATGTCCGTATTTTATTTTATCGACACCTCTACCTCTAAACATGTGGACATATTTATCGTTATCGGCTTTCGCTTGAGGACAAGCGAGGTCTAAGCTTGGGGGAGTTGATACGTCCATTTTGCATCATCCTTTTATATCGATATTTATTGCACTATTGGCTGTTATTACACATTATGTCACAATACTTATGCCTATTCTCTCTTATTTTTCAAGGTTTACATAAGGAGGGAGAATGCTAGCAGTTGGAATTCTGGGCTGGAAAAGGAGAAAATATTAGAGACCTATTCTGCACAACTCCAAAAGTCCTGAAACTCCACGAAAGTTATTTTTGGAAATAATAAAAAATATTGAGCGGAAGAAATACGTCAGGGGGGCCTCCACCTGGCCACGAGGGTGGGGGGCGCGCCCTACCCCCCTGTGCGCGCCCCCTGCCTCGTGGGCCGCCTGTTGGCCCTCCGGTGCCCATCTTATGGTATATGAAGTATTTCGTCCGAAGAAAAATCATAAGCAAGCTTTCGGGAGGAGACTTCGCCGCCACGAGGCGGAACCTTGGCGGAACCAATCTAGGGCTCCGGCAGCGCTGTTCTGCCGGGGACACTTCCCTCCGGGAGGGGGAAATTATCGCCATCGTCATCACCAACGCCCCTCTCATCGGGAGAGGGCAATCTCCATCAACATCTTCACCAGCACCATCTCCTCTCAAACCCTAGTTCATCTCTTGTATCCAATTCTTGTCTCCAAGTCTGGGATTGGTACCTGTAGGTTGCTAGTAGTGTTGATTACTCCTTGTAGTTGATGCTAGTTGGTTTATTTGGTGGAAGATCATATGTTCAGGTCCTATATTCATATCAATACCCCTCCGATTATGAACATGAATATGCTTTGTGAGTAGTTACGTTTGTTCCTGAGGACATGGGAGAAGTCTTGCTATTAGTAGTCATGTGAATTTGGTATTCGTTCGATATTTTGATGAGATGTATGTTGTCTACCCTCTAGTGGTGTTATGTGAACGTCGACTACATGACACTTCACCATTATTTGGGCCTAGAGGAAGGCATTGGGAAGTAATAAGTAGATGATGGGTTGCTAGAGTGACAGAAGCTTAAACCCTAGTTTATGCGTTGCTTCGTAAGGGGCTGATTTGGATCCATATGTTTCATGCTATGGTTAGGTTTACCTTAATTTTTTGTTGTAGTTGCGGATGCTTGCAATAGAGGTTAATCATAAGTGATGCTTGTTCAAGTAAGAACAGCACCCAAGCACCGGTCCACCCACATATCAAATTATCAAAGTACCGAACGCGAATCATATGAACGTGATGAAAACTAGCTTGACGATAATTCCCATGTGTCCTCGGGAGCGCTTTTCTCTATGTAAGAGTTTATCCAGGCTTGTCCTTTGCTACAAAAAGGATTGGGCCACCTTGCTGCACTTTATTTACTTTTGTTACTTGTTGCTCGTTACAAGTTATCCTATCACAAAACTATCTGTTACCTATTATTTCAGTGCTTGCAGAGAATACCTTGCTGAAAACCGCTTATCATTTCCTTCTGCTCCTCGTTGGGTTCGACACTCTTACTTATCGAAAGGACTACGATAGATCCCCTATACTTGTGGGTCATCACTATACTATTGAAAAAACCTACATTCTACCTATCTATACTATCAACTAAATCTATGGAGGGAGGATGGGTTGTGGATGGAGGAGGGGGAGGGAGTATGGGCTGTGGAGGGAGGAGGGGCTATGGAGGGAGGAGGTGCTGTTGATGGAGGGGCGGCTAGAGGAGGGATGAGCAGGGGAGGGACGAGGGGAGGAGGAGTGGGGCGGAGGAGGGAGGAGGGGCAGCTAGAGGAGGGGGGAGGGAGGAGGAAGAGGAGAAGGAGGAGGCTTACTGAGGCCGGAGGATGGCAGCGACGCCGGTGGGGCAATGCGGCGATGGGGATGATGGCAGGAGGAGGACGACGGCCGTGACAGTGAGACAGGAGAATGAGGAAACGGGCGGGCGCGCGGGGGGATAATGCTGGATTAGCTGTAGCGCGGTTTAGGAGGAAACGCTACTGATAAACTAGCTAGCAGTAGCGCGTTTCATAGGAAAGCACTACTACTAAACTTAGCCTGGCGGAAACGGTGGGGTAATTTTAGTAGTAGCGCTCTTATCCATGGCCGCGCTACTACTATGTTCATAGCAGTAGCGCCTTCCTTTGCCTTGCGCTACTGCTAAGTAGCAGTAGCGCCCCATTTTACCCAGCGCTACTGCTAAAGTTCTGTGTATAAGGTTTTCCCTAGTAGTGATCCTATGGGTTGCTGCTACAGATGCCGAAACGAAGGCCTCTGGTAAACTGGACCATCGGCCAGCCCATTCATCTAACCCTAACCTCGCTCAAGGGGTCACCTTCAAATTAGTCTAAGCAGCAAGTGCGAGAGTAGGTTCTTAAATTGCAGTAGATGCACCTCAGAACTAGGAAGCAGACAACTTGTATCATCAACATATTGTAAATCTGGGAAGTCAAGGCATGACTCAACTGGCAGAGGAGCCAGAATACGTTGACGGTGCATGGCTTCATTGAGGATTGAGTGAAGAAAGTTTGCTCAGCAAAAAAGAGAGGAGATAGGGGATCACCTTGCCGGACCTTAGAGTTTCTTCATGTAGGATTGTTTAGCATGTCTAGAGTAGGGTAAATAAACTACAAGCAAGCCTAGAGGATTCTCTCCCCAATTTTAAAGATCTTTACACTTCTAAGATTTTCCTGTGATAACTTAATAACACCCTACACATGCAAGTCTACAAGAGTATAGCAAGCAAAGACAACACTTGCATAAGTAAAGTTAAACGTTAGAGGAATACATACACTAGGTGACTCAACGAAGCTTTTTCCCATGGTTCAGATAGTTAGCACTCCACGTTGCTGGTGGCTCCAAACCACGAAGGTTCTAGGATCACGGAGATCCAAATTGTGGGTTCCACAAAGCAACAAGTCTATGGAGGACTAAATCCATGAAGGAGCAATCAACCTATTTCATCATGGCACACGATCATACATGTCTAACCTCACTCGAGGGTAAATCTTCACGAAGTAGGAGATCTACAAGCTCATACAAACTTTTTGGTTTCTTCACACCTTGAAGGCTCCCAAACACATACACCTAGCCAATCTAGGAGGCGCACACCCTCCAAAACTAACAAGATTGAGGTTGTTTGGTGAATAATCCCTTGCTCTTGTGCTTCACTCCTCCACACTCAAAACTCTGTTTAGGTATGGCTTTCGATTGAGAGGTAGGAGTGGAAAAAAAGGAGGAAGGCTAGGACTAAAAAGAGCATCTTGATTCTTGATGAATAAAGAACTTTGAACTCATCACAAGAAGGTGAATTCTTTTCTCAAAAAATATGATTTGAATGTTTTCCTTTGAGTGAACAGATGGGATAGGTGTGTCTATATATCAGCAGAACCAGAAACCTGACCGTTATGGAAATTTTAGCATGGCTCGAAGGCTCAAAGGGTTTAGATCGGAATATCCATACAAATATAAAGGTGACAACTCTCAAATATCTTGGAAGGTCGAACCAAAAGTCGTTCAGAAGCTCCGACTAACCAATGGTTCACCTATGCATGCCTCTGAAAGTCGTTTGAAACTTCTGACCAAAAACGTTCTGAGTGTCTGAGCGGTTCAATAAGTGGAGATTTTGAATGGGCGGTGTTTAGAGGATCCATTGTGATAAGGTTTACAGGCTTCATATAGTGTAAATGTAGAGAGAGAGAGTGGGAAAAATGAAATACTTCTTGAGGACTTTTGGTCATTAAGCACATGGAAAAGGAACTCCGGTTAACAACCTCAGTCCCTTTCGATAGTATTGGCATACCTATGGATTTAAGTGATCTTATATAACTAAAACGAAAACTCTAAGTCAGTTGCTTGCCTAACAATTGTCATTGTTGAAATTGGAGGGGGGGCTGGGGGTGGGGGGAGTGGTTAATTGTTTCTTGTTGCGTTTTTTGGGATTTAGTGTGAAATAGGCTTGAAAAACATTAGTCCCTTGATATATCTTAACATTAATTACCAAATTATACCTAGGGGATCAGGATGCACTTTCACTTCAGCTGCTAGGGGAGAATTGGGGATAACATCATAATAGGACCAGGAGAGTTTGTATGAGATTATACTACATAGTTACTGGAGATATGCAAGTCCAAGTCCTCATCGCCCTCAATATCGATAAAATGAGGAGTATTAGTCACCACATATGCATAAGTTCTATTAAAATGAATAGTAGGAATGACACGAGTCACCTACATTGATTTATTAGTAGGTGCATTGTCATAAGAAATATTAGCTGCCATATTATCAGCACATGGAACATTCTAGATGCAGGGAGTAGATAACGCTCACTTGCTCTCAACATTCCTTAGGATTCATATTTTCCTTTGTTCCACCTCGCTCCATTGATCTCCCACCAGGTCTGTTGGTGAAGAATCTGGAGGACGTAGAGGAGTGGCCGCAATTTGTGCAAAAGAGCGCGAATCGCCCCAACCTTCTCTTCCCGCCATACGAAGGAAGGGGAAACCCTATATGGTGAGGATTTGGGCGCCTCCAAGAAGTGGTGGAGTAGCTCATCAAGATCAAGAAATGGAAGCAGATGGGTGAGAGGATATAGGGTTTTAACCTTGTGCTTGGGCCCTAAGTGTTGTAGCAAGTGGACCATGGTGAGAGGGTGCTTTCTCCCATCACATGTTGCACATCTGGCCCAACCCTCCCCAATCGCTCATAACCCCATCCCGAGGATTCCCGACACGTTAAATCATGTTGGAGGACCCGGAGGCACCCACTTATCATAGAAACAATGCAGATGGCATCGGAGACGGGCCATCCCACTGTCATTGAAGTGATGAGGCGATGGGAAGATATGATGTGCTCCGACATGTCGCATGGGTGCAGCGAGCAAAGTCGAGGGTGGAGAGGAACCGTGGTTGTATGCCACCGACAAGGATGGCCAGAGAAACACCACTCGCCATCATGGAATACTCCAAGACTACACTAGCACCACTATCGATGAACTTAATTATTAAGAACAATGTGCAATCATTTTTATGTTTGGTGTCACCTCTTGACAACTAGCATTGATCCATCACAATCTACAGTTAATATCAAACTTTATATGCACTACCATTCTAGTTAGACATAAAATGCAAATCAAGGGAATTATAATTTTCTCCATTGTCCTTCTTTCCCTAATTATTTTTGGTAGTTAGAATGCCCATTATTTTGATATGGAAGTCCTTTATTCCATTAACTAGAGAGCACAACAATGCCACTGGCCACCAAGCCCGGACAAATGTAGGAGCGCCACCCACCCATATGGCCTACGACAGCCATCTAATTAGCAGCAAACGCCGCTAGGGCATCCAGAATCTTATTTCAAAGTCTAGGACAATGCATTATTTAAGCACAAAAATTTAACGCAGGACAAACTTTACCATCCCGGAAGATAAATCCACTAGGTGCTAGGTATTGATACGTGATGGCCTTCATAAGCTCATGTGCATATGTTTTGATAATTCGCGTCAGGCCACAGTACCGAGCTGCTTGGATAGCTTGTTGGAACGCCTCAACCTCTGCATGCATAGCGTCATGAACACATCGCAATTTCTTGCTCTTGAGCCCACTACGTCACCTATGTTATCTCAAACTCCTCCTTCGTATCCAGCAATAAACTACCATCATTGTTGATCTCAGCATGTTTCCATGATATGTGTGGGTCACCACCCAAAGTTTGCTTTGGTTTCTTTAGGTAAAGCAATTCATAATCCATGGCATTCCTCCTGATCTAGTAAAGTGTGTCATTCACATTGAGGTTCTTCTCCCCAACATTAACCTTATATATTTTGGGTCAGCCACCATGCCCACAATAGCAAGATACAAAACATTTTCTGTGAGACATCCAAGCCGAGCGAGCAATGAAGGAACTCCTTTGGTCAAGTGCATTCAGCTAGCCTTTCCCTTTCATATTGCATGTTGAGGATTTCCCATATCTTACATACCTCTTTAGATTTTACCAACAGGAGGGCTCCATCCTCATTAAATCTCTCGCAAATAGGGCATCCATCACTAATCCTCGTCTCTTGATGCCGAGCCTCGTCTGTAGGCTGATCCGCGCAATGCCCCTCTTCAGATTTCTGTCCATTTGAATCCACCATCGGTCACTGTTTGACCATAAAATCCTGCAGTATTCCTACTTAGCCTCTCATGATGCAATTTGTATGGCATTTTAACAAAGGAAATGCTCTTTGGATCATAATACCACGCCTAGTCATCTTCCATACGCCCACACTAGATTAATAAGGTTCATATTGCATCTAGTGGCCAAGTACCTATGAACAGATCAAAGAGCTCATCTATTGTTCGTTGGATCGAATCCCACACACCTATGTACGGATCAAAGAGCTCATGTAATGTTTGTAGGATCGACCGACCTCTCAGGACGATGGGACTAGGCCATTTCCGTGGCTCCCATGGATCAGTCCAAATCTAAATTGACACCCCATCTCCTACTATTTTTATTGCTTCTTTTAACAACTCCCCTCCTTTAACAATGCTTCTCCAAGTGTATGAGATACCCTCTTTTGGTTGTCATTCTAACAAATTTCCATGAAGGTAGTACTTTGTTGCAACATGCTTGCACATAACAAGGAAGGGTTCGTTAGTAGCCCTCATCCCTACTTAGTGAGCATGGGCCTATTAAACGAATAAAGAATCCTTACCACTAATGCATACCCCCTCCATTGCCAGAGTACGCTTCTCCCAACTTCCAATGCAACACAAAGGCCTTTTGTTAGGTCAAAACAATACACTATAAAGATGGGAATAGCTTGAGCACATGCCTTAATCAAACTTTACTTTCCAATATTCGCCAATGCGTTCTCCAGCATCAAACCTTGGATGTGCTCCCAAATGCGATTCTTAAGATATGCAAAGATATTGGCTCATGACTGTCTAATGTACACTAGAAGCCTAAGATATTTCTCATTGCTTGCCTCACTCCATCGCCCAAATTGCTGCATCATATGAGTTTTATCACATTGCATGGCATTCTTACTAAACATAATGGATGATTTATCAACATTTATAGTCTATCCAGAGTAAACTTCATAATGAGAAAGGATATCTTGCAAATGATGCAAACTTTCTTCATCCACCTTTAGAAGAATTAGCGAGTCGTATGCAAACAATAGATGGTTAATATTTGGGGCATCATGACACACTTTAACTCCTTCCAGTTATCCATTACTTTCAACCGTGTTCAACAAACTAGAGAACCGCTTTTGAACAAATGATGTTTCATTGATGTGACACTCTTCATAGTTGTCGTCAGTCACCCAACCTCTAAGCCCATCTTCTTCATCACACTCTCCAAAATATGCCACTCCACGTTGCCATATAACTAATAGGGAAAACCCTAGTAGTAGTGCGAGTTTTGAGGCTATCAGCGCAGGTGGCCGCGCTACTACTACGGCGCTACAGCTAACTGTTAGTAGTAGCGCGGTCTATACCCGCGCTACTACTATTGACTATATCAGCAGCGCTTTTCTGGAATGCGCTACTATTAATTAGCTGTAGCGCCTTCCTATCCCCGCGCTACTGCTATATCTTTCATCATTTTTCCCTGCTTCCTTCCCCGTTTCAATAAACTGCAATTTTCAGATAACAATATCATTAACCACAATACCATATAGTCATACAGTAGTCATACAATATCATAAAGCATTATAGGTACTAGGTAGTACTAGATAACAATTTCATATATAGTCAACATGCATCCTCAAGCAGTACTAGGTAATCTTACAGCCACACATATATAGCAGTTCTGCTAGGTATATATAGTCATACTGCAACACACACATATGTAGCTCTAGATGATATCGACGACGATCATCATCCTCAAGCCTGGGCGGTGGGTGTTCCTGATAGTAATTAGGATGGCCTGTCCAACACGAAGGTTCTTGCCAACGAGGAATCTCTTCCACCCAACCGAGCTTAAGTGTGTGCGACCGTCCGTGTCCACGCCGTAAGTACTTGTGGTGATGGAGCCCCTTGCAGTAAGGCGTATTCCAGCTGAGCCTTCTTCATCAGGCTCGATACCACAACTCACAGATAGGCTCTTTGGCAATTTCTGAATAAGAAAAACATATCAATTAATAAGTAGCCTCGCACATACTTTTGCAAATATATTTCTATTAAGTATAGATTTCTACACTATCAAAAGACACAGTACTGCACATTTGTACTAAGCATGAATTCTACTAATAAGTATATATGGATTATCTACACTATTAATAGTTCCTTGGATTCTACACTAATAAGTATGTGATCGGACTCTACACTAAAGCATATCATCGTCTAGATTCCACACAGCATATCACTGGACTCTACACTAAGCATATCATCGGATAATTTGCATTTGTAAGTATAACAATAAAGCATATATATATATATATATATCATCATCAAATTACTACAGTTAGTATAACATACCATATCATGCTGATCGACCATGGTACTTGTCAGGCGGGTCACGAATGGCACCCCGACAAAGTCATCATGTGGCGGAATTATGTCCCATAGGCTGCACACATCCTCCTCGCTCAGCCTCATTCTTTGAGCTACGATGGCTTCATGAAGTGGGCCCTCATCATCTTCATCGAGTGGGTCCTCATCATCTTCATCATCTTCCACCAGGTTGATATAAATGACAGCCAGCTTGGGTCTTTCTACTCTGAAGGAGAAGTTGATCAACTCACAACAAGTAACACGCATGCGGGCGAGGAAACGGGCCGATCCATCTCCTCCAATCTGCGACATATTGCGTCCTTTCTTGACCTCCATAGTGTAGGGGCCCCCAGGGGCCTCAAAGGTCACAATGTCTCCTATCAGCTTGTTGAATTTCAACCTCACATTGCATGGGACGACCTGTGTACAAAAATCAAAATGACACAATGCATTAATGCCAACACTAAAAACAAAATAGTTGCTACATTTCATATAATTTCTTACTGCCACATGACGAAAACTCGGGTGGAAGTAGATGCCGAACAGCTTGCCAGTTGCAAGGCTGCTGGCGCACCTTAACTTGCACAGTCGACATGGTGGTGGTGGTGGTGGTCGCGCCATTTTCCTAAAGCAATATGAGCAAAGATGAATGATCCACTTCACAGGAAAGAAAAACAATAACATAAAGTTCTCAATGCATCGATCTTAATCGGAAAACAGAATATTCAGGCTTAGTAACTAAAATTAACATATAAGATGATATGAGGTTAGCAACAGACATTACATATAACAGGAACTACCATGCTACTGTTTTCAATCTTTGTTGTTATCTTGTGCCAAACTGAATATATTTAACAAGCTAGCATCAATACTAATTAAACAAGATCAATGGATCTAACAACCACATGTAGAAATTAGTGTTGGGGAACGTAGTAATTTCAAAAAAATTCCTACGCACACACAGGATCATGGTAATGCATAGCAACGAGAGGGAGAGTGTTGTCCACGTACCCTCATAGACCGAAAGGGGAAGCGTTAGCACAACGCGGTTGATGTAGTCGTACGTCTTCACGATCCGACCGATCAAGTACCGAACGCACGACACCTCCGAGTTCAGCACACGTTCAACTCGATGACGTCCCTCGAACTCCGATCCAGCCGAGCTTTGAGGGAGAGTTCCGTCAGCACGAAGGCGTGGTGACGATGATGATGTTCTACCGACGCAGGGCTTCGCCTAGGCACCGCTACGATATGACCGAGGTGGATTATGGTGGAGGGGGGCACCGCACACGGCTAAAAGATCAATGATCAATTGTTGTGTCTCTAGGGGGTGCCTCCCTCCCTGTATATAAAGGAGTGGAGGAGGGGGAGGGGGCCAGCCACCCTTGGCGCGCCCCATGAGGAGTCCTACTCCCACCGGGAGTAGGACTCCCCCCTTCCATGTTGGAGTAGGAGAGGGGAGGGAAGGAGAGAGAGGGGGAAAGGAAAGGGGGGCGCCGCCCCCCTCCTTGTCCAATTCAGACTTGGGGGGGGGGGGGGGGGCGCGGCTGCCCCTTGGCCGCCTCTCCTCTTCCACCACTTGGGCCCATGAGGCCCAATAACCTCCGGGGGGGGGGTTCCGGTAACCCCCCGGTACTCCGGTATATATCCGATAACCCCCGGAACCATTCCGGTGTCCGAATATAGTCGTCCAATATATCAATCTTCATGTCTCGACCATTTCGAGACTCCTCGTCATGTCCGTGATCACATCTGGGACTCCGAACTACCTTCGGTACATCAAACCACATAAACTCATAATATAACCGTCATCGAACTTTAAGCGTGCAGACCCTATGGGTTCGAGAACTATGTAGACATGACCGAGACACGTCTCCGGTCAATAACCAATAGGGGAACCTGGATGCTCATATTGGCTCCCACATATTCTACGAAGATCTTTATCGGTCAAACCGCATAACAACATACGTTGTTCCCTTTGTCATCGGTATGTTACTTGCCCGAGGTTCGATTGTCGGTATCTCAATACCTAGTTCAATCTCGTTACCGGCAAGTCTCTTTACTCGTTCCGTAATTCATCATCCCGCAACTAACTCATTAGTTGCAATGCTTGCAAGGCTTAAGTGATGTGCATTACCGAGTGGGCCCAGAGATACCTCTCCGACAATCGGAGTGACAAATCCTAATCTCAAAATACGCCAACCCAACAAGTACCTTCGGAGACACCTGTAGAGCACCTTTATAATCACCCAGTTACGTTGTGACGTTTGGTAGCACACAAAGTGTTCCTCCGGTAAACGGGAGTTGCATAATCTCATAGTCATAGGAACATGTATAAGTCATGAAGAAAGAAATAGCAACATACTAAACGATCAAGTGCTAAGCTAACGGAATGGGTCAAGTCAATCACATCATTCTCCTAATGATGTGATCCCATTAATCAAATGACAACTCTTTGTCTATGGCTAGGAAACATAACCATCTTTGATTAATGAGCTAGTCAAGTAGAGGCATACTAGTGACACTCTGTTTATCTATGTATTCACACATGTATCATGTTTCCGGTTAATACAATTCTAGCATGAATAATAAACATTTATCATGATATAAGGAAATAAATAATAACTTTATTATTGCCTCTAGGGCATATTTCCTTCAGTCTCCCACTTGCACTAGAGTCAATAATCTAGATTACACAGTAATGATTCTAACACCCATGGAGTCTTGGTGCTGATCATGTTTTGCTCGTGGAAGAGGCTTAGTCAACGGGTCTGCAACATTCAGATCCATATGTATCTTGCAAATCTCTATGTCTCCCACCTGGACTTGACCCCGGATCGAGTTGAAGCGTCTTTTGATGTGCTTGGTTCTCTTGTGAAATCTGGATTCCTTTGCCAAAGCAATTGCACCAGTATTGTCACAAAAGATTTTCATTGGACCCGATGCATTAGGTATGACACCTAGATCGGATATGAACTCCTTCATCCAGACTCCTTCATTTGCTGCTTCCGAAGCAGCTATGTACTCCGCTTCACACGTAGATCCCGCTACGACACTTTGTTTAGAACTACACCAACTGACAGCTCCACCGTTTAATATAAACACGTATCCGGTTTGCGATTTAGAATCGTCCGGATCAGTGTCAAAGCTTGCATCGACGTAACCATTTACGACGAGCTCTTTGTCACCTCCATAAACGAGAAACATATCCTTAGTCCTTCTCAAGTATTTCAGGATGTTCTTGACCGCTGTCCAGTGATCCACTCCTGGATTACTTTGGTACCTCCCTGCTAAACTAATAACAAGGCACACATCAGGTCTGGTACACAACATTGCATACATGATAGAGCCTATGGCTGAAGCATATCGAACATCTTTCATTTTCTCTCTATCTTCTGCAGTGGTCGGGCATTGAGTCTTACTCAACTTCACACCTTGTAACACAGGCAAGAACCCTTTCTTTGCTTGATCCATTTTGAACTTCTTGAAAACTTTGTCAAGGTACGTGCTTTGTGGAAGTCCTATTAAGTGTCTTGATCTATCTCTATAGATTTTGATGCCCAATATATAAGCAGCTTCACCGAGGTCCTTCATTGAAAAACTCTTATTCAAATATCCCTTTATGCTATCCAGAAATTCTATATCATTTCTGATCAATAATATGTCATCCACATATAATATCAGAAATGCTACAGAGCTCCCACTCACTTTCTTGTAAATACAGGCTTCTCCAAAAGTTTGTATAAACCATATGCTTTGATCACACTATCAAAACATTTATTCCAACTCCGAGAGGCTTGCACCAGTCCATAAATGGATCACTAGAGCTTGCACACTTTGTTAGCTCCCTTTGGATCGACAAAACCTTCCGGTTGCATCATATACAACTCTTCTTCCAGAAATCCATTTAGGAATGCAGTTTTGACATCCATTTGCCAAATTTCATAATCATAAAATGCGGCAATTGCTAACATGAATCGGACAGACTTAAGCATCGCTACGGGTGAGAAAGTCTCATCGTAGTCAACCCCTTGAACTTGTCGAAAACCTTTTGCAGCAAGTCGAGCTTTATAGACAGTAACATTACCATCAGCGTCAGTCTTCTTCTTGAAGATCCATTTATTCTCGATGGCCTGCCGATCATCGGGCAAGTCAACCAAAGTCCATACTTTGTTCTCATACATGGATCCCATCTCAGATTTCATGGCCTCAAGCCATTTTTCGGAATCTGGGCTCACCATCGCTTCTTCATAGTTTGTAGGTTCGTCATGGTCTAGTAACATAACCTCCAGAACAGGATTACCGTACCACTCTGGTGCGGATCTTACTCTGGTTGACCTACGAGGTTCAGTAACAACTTGATCTGAAGTTTCATGATCATCATCATTAACTTCCTCATTAATTGGTATAGACGTCACAGGAACCGGTTTCTGTGATGAACTACTTTCCAATAAGGGAGCAGGTACAATTACCTCATCAAGTTCTACTTTCCTCCCACTCACTTCTTTCGAGAGAAACTCCTTCTCTAGAAAGGATCCATTCTTGGCAACGAATGTCTTGCCTTCGGATCTGTGATAGAAGGTGTACCCAACAGTTTCCTTTGGGTATCCTATGAAGACACATTTCTCCGACTTGGGTTTGAGCTTATCAGGTTGAAGCTTTTTCACATAAGCATCGCAGCCCCAAAATTTAAGAATCGACAACTTTGGTTTATTGTTAAACCACAGTTCATAAGGTGTCGTCTCAACAGATTTTGATGGTGCCCTATTTAACGTGAATGCGGCCGTCTCTAAAGTATAACCCCAAAACGATAGCGGTAAATCAGTAAGAGACAT
The DNA here is from genome assembly GCF_002575655.3 of Aegilops tauschii subsp. strangulata. Lineage (NCBI taxonomy): Eukaryota > Viridiplantae > Streptophyta > Magnoliopsida > Poales > Poaceae > Aegilops > Aegilops tauschii. The sequence goes on from NC_053039.3 coordinate 11,397,680, forward strand.
CATAGATCGCACCATATCTAGTAAAGTACGATTACGACATTCGGACACACCATTACGCTGTGGTGTTTCAGGTGGCGTGAGTTGCGAAACTATTCCGCATTGTTTCAAATGTAGACCAAACTCATAACTCAAATATTCTCCTCCACGATCAGATCGTAGAAATTTATTTTCTTGTTACGATGATTTTCAACTTCACTCTGAATTTTTTTGAACTTTTCAAATGTTTCAGACTTATGTTTCATTAAGTAGATATACCCATATCTGCTTCAATCATCTGTGAAGGTGAGAAAATAATGGTACCCGCTGCGAGTCTCAATATTCATTGGACCACATACATTAGTATGTATGATCTCCAATAAATCAGTTGCTCGCTCCATAGTTCCGGAGAACGGTGTTTTAGTCATCTTGCCCATGTGGCATGGTTCGCAAGTACCAAGTGATTCATAATCAAGTGATTCCAAAAGTCCATCAGTATGGAGTTTCTTCATGCGCTTTACACCAATATGACCCAAACAGCAGTGCCACAAATAAGTTGCACTATCATTATCAACTCTGCATCTTTTGGCTTCAACATTATGAATATGTGTACCACTACTATCGAGATTCATCAAAAATAGACCACTCTTCAAGGGTGCATGACCATAAAAGATATTACTCATATAAATAGAACAACCATTATTCTCTGATTTAAATGAATAACCGTCTCGCATCAAACAAGATCTAGATATAATGTTCATGCTCAACGCTGGCACCAAATAACAATTATTTATGTCTAATACTAATCCCGAAGGTAGATGTAGAGGTAGCGTGCCGACGGCGATCACATCGACTTTGGAACCGTTTCCCACGCGCATCGTCACCTCGTCCTTAGCTAGTGTCCGCTTAATCCGTAGTCCCTGTTCCGAGTTGCAAATATTAGCAACAGAACCAGTATCAAATACCCAGGTGCTACTGCGAGCTCTGGTAAGGTACACATCAATAACATGTATATCACATATACCTTTGTTCACCTTGCCATCCTTCTTATCCGCCAAATACTTGGGGCAGTTCCGCTTCCAGTGACCAGTCTGCTTGCAGTAGAAGCACTCAGTCTCAGGCTTAGGTCCAGACTTGGGTTTCTTCTCCTGAGCAGCAACTTGTTTGCTGTTCTTCTTGAAGTTCCCCTTCTTCCCTTTGCCCTTTTCTTGAAACTAGTGGTCTTGTTAACCATCAACACTTGATGCTCTTTCTTGATTTCTACCTTCGTCGATTTCAGCATCGTGAAGAGCTCGGGAATTACTTTTGTCATCCCTTGCATATTATAGTTCATCACGAAGTTCTAATAACTTGGTGATAGTGACTAGAGAATTCTGTCAATTACTATCTTATCTGGAAGATTAACTCCCACTTGATTCAAGCAATTGTAGTACCCAGACAATCTGAGCACATGCTCACTGGTTGAGCTATTATCCTCCATCTTGTAGGCAAAGTACTGTCAGAGGTCTCATACCTCTCGACACGGGCATGAGTATGAAATACCAATTTCAACTCTTGGAACATCTTATATGCTTCGTGGCGTTCAAAACATTTTTGAAGTCCCGGTTCTAAGCCGTAAAGCATGGTGCACTTAACTATCAAGTAGTCATCATACCGAGCTTTTGTCAAAACGTTCATAACGTCTGCATCTGCTCCTGCAATAGGTCTGTCACCTAGCGGTGCATCAAGGACATAATTCTTCTGTGCAGCAATGAGGATAAACCTCAGATTACGGATCCAATCCGCATCATTGCTACTAACATCTTTCAACTTAGTTTTCTCTAGGAACATATACAAATTAAACGGGGAGCAACATCGCGAGCTATTGATCTATAACATAGATATGCTAATACTACCAGGACTAAGTTCATGATAAATTAAAGTTCAATTAATCATATTACTTAGGAACTCCCACTTAGATAGACATCCCTCTAATCATCTAAGTGATCACGTGATCCAAATCAACTAAACCATAACCGATCATCACGTGAAATGGAGTAGCTTTCAATGGTGAACATCACTATGTTGATCATATCTACTATATGATTCATGCTCGACCTTTCGGTCTCAGTGTTCCGAGGCCATATCTGCATATGCTAGGCTCGTCAAGTTTAACCCGAGTATTCTGCGTGTGCAAAACTGGCTTGCACCCGTTGTAGATGGGCGTAGAGCTTATCACACCCGATCATCACGTGGTGTCTGGGCACGAGGAACTTTGGCAACGGTGCATACTCAGGGAGAACACTTTTATCTTGAAATTTAGTGAGAGATCATCTTATAATGCTACCGTCAATCAAAGCAAAACAAGATGCATAAAAGATAAACATCACATGCAATCAATATAAGTGATATGATATGGCCATCATCATCTTGTGCTTGTGATCTCCATCTCGAAGCACCGTTATGATCACAATCGTCACCGGCGCGACACCTTGATCTCCATCGTAGCATCGTTGTCGCCTTGCCATCTATTGCTTCTACGACTATTGCTACCGCTTAGTGATAAAGTAAAGCAATTACATGGTGATTGCATTGCATACAATAAAGCGACAACCATATGGCTCCTGCCAGTTGCCGATAACTCGGTTACAAAACATGATCATCTCATACAGTAAAATATAGCATCATGCCTTGACCATATCACATCACAACATGCCCTGCAAAAACAAGTTAGACGTCCTCTACTTTGTTGTTGCAAGTTTTACGTGGCTGCTACGGGCTGAGCAAGAACCGTTCTTACCTACGCATCAAAACCACAACGATAGTTCATCAAGTTAGTGTTGTTTTAACCTTCTCAAGGACCGGGCGTAGCCACTCTCGGTTCAACTAAAGTTGGAGAAACTGACACCCGCCAGCCACCTGTGTGCAAAGCACGTCGGTAGAACCAGTCTCGCGTAAGCGTACGTGTAATGTCGGTCCGGGCCGCTTCATCCAACAATACCGCCGAACCAAAGTGTGACTCCCCCCTTTCCATGTTGGAGTAGGAGAGGAGAGGGAAGGAGAGAGAGGGGGAAAGGAAAGGGGGGAGGGGCGCGCAGCTTCCCCTTTGCCACCTCTCCCCTTCCACCACTTGGGCCCAAGAGGCCCAATAACCTCCGGGGGGGTTCCGGTAACCCCCCGGTACTCCGGTATATATCCGATAACCCCCGGAACCATTCCGGTGTCCGAATATAGTCGTCCAATATATCAATCTTCATGTCTCGACCATTTCGAGACTCCTCGTCATGTCCGTGATCACATCCGGGACTCCCAACTACCTTCGGTACATCAAAACACATAAACTCATAATATAACCGTCATTGAACTTTAAGCGTGCGGACCCTACGGGTTCGATAACTATGTAGACATGACCGAGACACGTCTCCGGTCAATAACCAATAGCAGAACCTGGATGCTCATATTGGCTTCCACATATTCTACGAAGATCTTTATCGGTCAAACCGCATAACAACATACGTTGTTCCCTTTGTCATCGGTATGTTACTTGCCCGAGGTTCGATCATCGGTATCTCAATACCTAGTTCAATCTCGTTACCGGCAAGTCTCTTTACTCGTTCCGTAATTCATCATCCCGCAACTAACTCATTAGTTGCAATGCTTGCAAGGCTTAAGTGATGTGCATTACCGAGTGGGCCCAGAGATACCTCTCCGACAATCGGAGTGACAAATCCTAATCTCGAAATACGCCAACCCAACAAGTACCTTCGGAGACACCTGTAGAGCACCTGTATAATCACCCAGTTACGTTGTGACGTTCGGTAGCACACAAAGTGTTCCTCCGGTAAACGGGAGTTCCATAATCTCATAGTCATAGGAACATGTATAAGTCATGAAGAAAGCAATAGCAACATACTAAACGATCAAGTGCTAAGCTAACGGAATGGGTCAAGTCAATCACATCATTCTCCTAATGATGTGATCCCATTAATCAAATGACAACTCTTTGTCTATGGCTAGGAAACATAACCATCTTTGATTAACGAGCTAGTCAAGAAGAGGCATACTAGTGACACTCTGTTTGTCTATGTATTCACACATGTATCATGTTTCTGGTTAATACAATTCTAGCATGAATAATAAACATTTATCATGATATAAGGAAATAAATAATAACTTTATTATTTCCTCTAGGGCATATTTCCTTCACTTAGCATGGGATGATCATCAAGCTCAACATGCAAACCAACATAGCAAACTAGCATAGACTATTCTAAACCCTAGAAACTATCCTAAATCATAGTGTTATATACAACCAGAGGCTTATATCAACTAAAAACTATCAACTATATATGTCTAAATTTTTAGTTCTCAGTTAATCATACTAAATCAAAATTGTTATATATCAACTACAAACTATTAAGTAAATCAAAATGTTGCATATCAACAATAAAATATCAACTAGCCTACTAAATCAAAATTTAGGAGGGGGCGGGGGGGGGGGGGGGGGGGTTGGAGGAGGGAGGAGGGAGAAGGAGGGGCGACTGGTGGAGGGAGAAGGAAGGAGGACGGAGGAGGAAGGCGGAGCGAGGAGGGGCCGGGCGGTGTTGAATGAAGGAGTGGAGGGAGGACGGAGGAGGAGGGGGCGGGGAGGAGGGCGGCCGGTGAAGGATTACTGAGTCCAGGAAGGAGGAGGAGGTGACGGCGGCGTAGAGGGAGGAGGGGTAGGCAAGGGCGGCTGGCGGGGGAGGACCGGCGCGGGGGGATTGAGGGGGAGATCAAGTGAGCATGGGTGTGAGTGTGAGTGGAGTGAGGAGAGTGAGGGGCGGCCGGTTGAGGAAGATAGAATGGCCTAGCAGTAGCGCGCTATATGGAAATGTGCTACTGCTAAACGCCCTAGCAGTAGCGCCTTCTGATAAAATGCGCTACTGCTATGTGTAAGCATGTAAAAATATACATCAAAAATACATTGATCATCAATGATCTTTTTGTGCACAATCTGAATTGTCAATATGAGTCCTCACCGGTTTAGAAACCGGAGAAGACTCATGTTGCGGCCATAAATTCTACACATAGAGTTCAATGAAGACCAAGTGGTTGTAATAGTTTGAGAAGTAACATATTTAAGATGGTAAACACCCTGTTCGCTTAGCAGTATGGGACTAAACTTAGTTGCAAGAGGGGACGATACTTAGCAGCAGTGTGTGTTGGCGAAACGCGCTACTCCTAAGTACTTTAGCAGTAGCACGTCTATGGAAAGAGCGCTACTACTATACCTAGTCTGGAGGCAACGGCCTGGCAATTTTAGTAGTAGCGCTCTTCTCTCCTGGCGCGCTACTGCTAAAGGGATATTAGTAGCACGGTTTTATAAAGAGCGCTACAACTATTTAACAGTAGCGTCTGTTTTTAAACCGCGCTGCTGCTAAGTTTCTGTGTATAACCTTTTCCCAGTGTATGCTTTATTCATGTCTAACTTCATAGTAGCATACCCAACCGAACTGGATCTTTTATGCTGCATATAATGAGTAACCTCATAAGCAAGCAAAAAATGTTGTCTTTAATCAGTCACTCAGGTACAAAAGTAATCTGATTTGGGGCAATAATCTCTGGAAGGATGGGTTTTAGACGATTTGCAAGCACTTTGGAGACCAGCTTATAGACAACATTACACATATTAATAGGTGAGTATTTAACAAAAAACTATCACTTTTTGAGTGACCTGATCAGAAAACTACCACTCTAGAAAATTTGACCATACCACTTTACGACTACTTTTTTTTACAAAAAGCTACCACTTTTTGCCTGACCTGATCAGAAAACTACCACTAGAAAAGTTGACCAAAAACTACCACTTTACGACTATTTTTTTACAAAAAACTACAACCTAGCGTTAGTGACTGCTTTGGTCAAAATTAAACTCAATTTTGACACGGTTGGCCCACACGTAAGTGTTGACGTGGCATAATAGTCAACCATGTTAGATTGACCGTTATGACATTTAATTTGGGGCCCGCATGTCAGTCTCAATAAAATTTCTTGGGTTGGCCCTCCTCACATTGCAATAAGATTTCATTAAACCCAATCCTCCGCCATCAGACAAGGCTTGTCACTATGACTTTTTAGTGTTCTTAAGAGACGTCACATCTCAATGTGGTACCTCGAGCACCACCCTCCCCCCTATTTGTAAACCATTCTGCCAAAACACAGTAAGTCCGCCACTCTGGCCATTACTTCTCTGAGCCATCACGTTAGGGAGGCCTAACTTCCATCTCAGCTACTCCAATCCCTTCATATCTGTTTCTGTTTCAGACAAGAAGTGAACATCGTGGTCCTCCTTCTTTTGGACATCCAGGAGACCTCGAATAGTCGGGCCATTCCCCAAACCTGGCAATTCCATGCCACTAGTCTTATTGAGTCCCACGGGGCTGATCCACGGCCCCACATTCTTTGCTTTGGTCACCTGCTCATCTCCCTTCTGTCTCTTCCCCAGCTCTGATGTCAACTCAGCATCCATGTCCATTGCTTTCTTAGAATAAGATAGACGTTTCTCCCTAGCCACTCTCATTTTAGGACGTCCATTGTTGGCAATATGGTTTAGGACATTCATTGCAGTTTGAATGGCGGTTGTCTCGTATGGTCAGTCCGAAAATAGCAGTGGCCATCAATCCATGCCAAAAATAGTACCTCCCGTCCTCTGGTGGGTACATAAACACGTACGCGCCAACCAGCCAAAGACAAGGAAATTAGCGCAAACAAATCTCATCTTAGTTCCGTTAACCGACCATGCACGCCGACCAGCTATTACCGGCGGTCGTCGCCGCCGTGGCCATGGCTTGCCTGCTCATCGCCGGCCGGGCCGACGGCCTCGAGGAGTACGGCGCTCCTTCTGCCGCGGTGAGCCTGGAGATGGAGCCGCTGTCCATGAGCCAGAACCCCGAGCAGTTCCTCCCGCGACCGGAGGTGATGCCGCTGCCGACCGATCTGCTCTCAAGGCAGGACGCGGGTGGCGACGGTGAGGGGTACGTCCCGCAGGTGGAGGTCGTGCCAGAGGTGGTGGTTGAGCCGGGCGACCCCCTCGCCGAGGCTCTCGGCGGCGGCTCGTACGCAGAGGAGCCAACGACAGAGCCGGTCACGCTCATGGGCGAGCAGGGCGACTACTACCGCACCGGTGCGACACCGAGCCCAGCACAGCCGCCGGCGAAGCCGTATTCCCCTGGTCAGAAGAAGGCTGGTTAAGAATACTAATCCAAAGGGACGCTAGCCTATGATCCCGTTGCTCTTCCCTTAGCAACTTTGTTTCCTGTTGCAGAAAAATAAGGGGCCATGCATGCAATGTGTGCATGTGCACGTCTTGGCCGAGAGATTGTTTTACTTACCTTAGTGGTTTTGTTTGGATGTCAAGAATCAGACGTGAGTTTTAAGAAAAGGAGCTTAAGAATCGGCGAACGTTCGACCGAATTGCTACAGATCAGAACACCTCAATAGTTGTTTATTTCCTCCTTTCTTTCCTAACTAAGCTTGCTTCGCTACGAAGGGAGAAACAATTGGTTTTGGCTTCATGGACCGAGAGAAACAACGTTGGGTCCAAGGACTCGATACACCACGATGAGCCAACACGTCTTGTCAATAGAAGTCGCAGTATTCGGCGTCCGTACCACAAAGTGTTCTGCGGCCGGCTGCTCTTAATAAATAGCTAGCCTAAATTAGGGCTTAGACCTGGGTTTTGTTTCGAGAAATTTAGCTAATGCTGCTTTAATTTGTTTTTGCTTGGAGCGGCTAGTGCGACCGTCAAGACATCCTATCAAAATGCTGACGTCCCTTCGGGGACATCCGATATCGGAACCCTGAGTTGTGAGATTTATTCATCTAGCATATCCGCAATTTTTAGATTGCTTGGATATTATTTTCTTGCATGTTATTCGATTTGCTTGCAGGAAAAATCCTTCGTGGATAGGTGATCGTGCCGTTGGCTTGGTCAATAACACCATGGAGTTGGTTCAGCGATTGCCGTGGATATCAGTCATATACGATTCTCCCTGTACGGTTGGTAGCCGGATCGTGAGGGTCAAATCCTCCAAAAATCGTAGTTATCTCTCTCTCATCGTGCAGAGGCTGGGTGTTGCTCATAATGTTTTGTATCCACTTGATGCTACATTTTGAGTTAATAAAATCGCCCTTTATCGAAAAAAATCTCTCTTTCATCGAAAGATCGGGCCCCAATTCGCATCACGTAGAGGCCATGTCGCCTTGGGCTGGTGCTACACCAAAGAGTGACATGTATGCCGGCGACGCCATGGACCTATACGGCAAAAACCTGCCCGCCATGATGGGTGCACCTCACTTGATTGGACGCCAAGTCTATGGCAGTCCTCTTTATCAGGGGACATCTCCTGGTGAACTTGTGGAGAGATGATCGTAGTGGTTGTGTCACCTTGCCTCAGCTGGACGCAGTATTGGTTGGTCTGCCAAGACAAAGGCGCCTCTTAACAGGGTTGACGAAGGGTGGCGTCGTAGGGGCACGTCGCCTTGGCAGGTGCTACTGTTAGGTTGATCTCTCCACCAATGGGCCCAATGGCTCATTGGGCCCTTGACCCACGCCCTGATCGGGGGCGTCCAGCCCAAGCAAGGCTGGTGGGCCCCTGTCGCACAGTGCTATAAAGAGGAGGTGGGGACCAGGGGCACGGGGTAGGAGGTTCGTCACCGCCACTGTTCCCCACTCCTAACCCTATCCGATCCAGAGGGAGGCACTGAAGCGATGGGAAACTCCACCGTTGCCACTGCCCACACATCCCCCGTCACCACCACCTCACCTCTCTCTGCCATCGCCACCATCGCCCTCTCCACGATGGCCTCCGTCTCGAGTTCATCAACCGCTGGAGAAGGTAGGTTTACCGGATTACTAGCCTACTCCGATCCAATGGATCTAACAATGGTATCAGGCCATGCTAGGCTAAGACTTTCGGTACAAAGAATACACAGAGAAAGAAAGATCCCTCCCTTCCCCCTAAGAACCCTAGACAGGGCAAAGTGCATCACCGGAAAAGTTGCGCCGCCGTTATGGCCGCGCCGTTCCTCTCGATCCCATCGCGCATCGGTAAGCCGAGGCGATCGGGAAGAAGAACTTACCCCGAAAGGGGCAAAGAGCACAGCAGCCACGCCGTTCGACGGCGGCGCGCTTCCGCTAAGGGAAACGCGTCATCGGCGAAGGGGAGGCAACAATGCCATCGTCGTCGAAGCGGAGCAGAGAAGGACGCAATGTGCGTCTCTCTCTCTGTCAAAGGTGGCGGACTGGATGGATAAAGAAAGGATAGGGGAGGGGCTCCTGCGCGGTGGCAGATCGACGTCCTGCCGTTGTCGTCGCCGCCCTAACCCGCCGTCACTCCGGCGCCGCCGCGCGCAAGGGAGCAGACGAGGGATTTGCTCGCGGCTCTCTCTCACCCACACAGATGCGGCGGGATGGGGAAGGAGAAAGAGACGGCGGCCCGATGCGGTGCGCTGGCCGCACGACGCCATCGCCGGCGAACGGCGAGGTACGACCCGCTCCTGCGCTGCTGCGGACGGGGAACGCGGCGCGCGCGAGAGGAAAGAAGAGGGGTAGGAAAAGGGTAGCCACGGCGCGGCGCGGTGAGATTAGACGCCGTCGCCGGTGCGGTGGCTTCTGCCGCTGCCGGCGGCGGCCGGACCGGGCGTCTGGGGCGCAGCCCCGAGCTCCGCGCCGTCACGAGAGAAAGATCGAGAGGGGAAACAGAATGGGCTAGGGTTGTGGTCGGGGCTTCCTCTCCCCACAGTTTTGTCCAAGCAAAAATCGCTCTGGACCGTCCGATCTAGATCGACGGCCAGAAAGAAACCCCTAGCTCCGCCCTGGGCTTTTGGGCCGAAAGCGTTTTTGGGCCAGTGGACCAGGCCAGAGTGGCTGGCGCCCGCGCCGGGCCTTTTCAGGCCGAAAGAGGAGATGAGCGCTGCTGCGCGCTGGGCTGTGGCCGGCTCGCGCGGCGCGGCATGCCGTGGGCGGTTTTTAGCCCCACTGCGCTGAAAGTTTTCATTTTTTTTGGTTATTTGTCCAGTTTTGGGCAAATTTCAGATAGTATTTTCTATTCAAATTTAATCCAAAGAAAGTTTGTTTTAGAAAATAGAAAAGAAAAAGTTAAACAGAAAAGGTTCTGAAAATGAAAATAGAAATTTTCAGAAAAAGAAAAGTTCATGAATTTTATAAAGAAAATTAAAAAGTTCATGATTTTGTTTATTCGGTCAAATAAAAGTTTCTATAAAGAATATAAAGTCCATGAATTTTTTATTCATGTTTTCCGCTGCAAAATAAAGAAAAGTGCTCTTTTAAAAGAAAAATAAAATTCTTATGAATAGAATATTGTAAAGTTTCGCTGCAAAGTAAAAGTTTTATCCTTCAATTAAATTGGAACCAACGGGAAAATTTAATTGGAAGAACAGTTTTTGAGAGAAGTTTTTTCACTTGTGGGTGAAATCAGATTCAGATAGCTTCTGCTATGACAGTAGAAAGATATTTGATTAAAGTTTAATTATGGTACTGTTATTTTCTGACCAACGTTGATGATGACAATATTATAATTCAATGAGTCTTATAGTTAAAAGTTCAAATCTCTGATAAGTTTTGTATCAAAGTGACAAATTTTCAAAAGCATTTGATAAAGAGTGAGAAATGTATATTGTTAGTTTTCCGCTGCAATAAAGTTGATAATGATGATTATTTTCTTAGCAAAGTTGCTTAATAGAAACTTTATCATCACGTTATTTACGAGTTATATGCGTTATTTCCTTTTCTGCCAACGGTGATATGGAATTAATGTAGAAGGATGATGTTTTGTTCTAATTCTGCCCAACGGTGATTTAGAATATAAAAGAAAGTTTTAAAAGTTTAATGTGCATATTTTTTAACCAGATCAACATGGGTTATTTTTATGCTCATTATTGTTGATTATTGGCTAAATTTTTCTCAGACTAAAAGTTTACCATGCCTTCATTCGTGAAAGCAAATGCATGGGTACTTGTGACCCGAAAGATGACCAAGAAAGGTCATAATGTGAGGGAGTATGTTCTCTCTAAAGAATGGCTTCAAAAGAAAATAATTCTTGGATATTAATATCCAAGAAAAGAAAAGAGATAGATCATTGAGAGTCTTGGTTGACGAATGTCTTTCATGTACTCTCTATGAAGATTTTTTCAGTCAACATGATTTGAGATGAAACAAGCAACATGCGTGTTTAATTTGGCCAACGTCGGATCAAGCATGTGTGTCAAAGAGCATTCGGATTTATTTATAAATTTGATGATTGAATATGCAGTCAAAAGAGCCAATTCTGGCATTTATGTCCCTTACAGGGAATTACCCGCATGGCGGGAAAAGATGATTATGATAAAACCCGCATGGCAGGAAAAGTCTGGGAAAATCCCTGCGTAACCCGTATGGCGGCAGAAATTTTCTCAGAATTATCCTGTATGACAGGAGAAGGACATGATGACTCATGTGATTTTAATGTGTCCCACTCTGGAAGAAAAGTATGGAGTAGCTATTATGCTTTCCTAGTATGGACCGTACATCTTATGTGTAACGGTCATTAAGCACTCAATAACTCCGAAGAGAATAAAAGTTACAGACGAACCTAAAGATAAGAATGATATGCAAGTGTGACTTGCAAAAGTACTAATGATAAAGAACTCTGTTGAGTTTCTAAAATGGAATACCAGTTAACAGATAACTGCATTACATATGAAGTAATCAGATAAATGAAGTAGATACTCAAAGTTTCCTCAATTCACAAGAGTTGTGAATGGTTTTTCGAAATAGTGGCAGAAAAGTTCTTGCCACATTCCGAGGGGGAGAAAGAAATATGAGATATCCATTAATGAAGAATGTGATCATCTGGGGGAGTACGATGATCATCATAATACCCCTCAAGGAAAGAAAACTAAGGAATATTAAGACGGTGCTTAAAGTGCCATAAAGAAGAGAGTTTTAACAGAATAAACCCAAATAATAAAGTTTAAAGATACACCATTTTTGGTAAAGATGGAGTAATCTGGGGGAGCATGGTATGAAAATACCTAAGACTCGAATAGATTGTATCTGGGGGAGCATGTTGTATGACTTATACAACACCTGTTGTTAGCTCCATAAAGGAGGAATGAGTAAACATGGATCTTGTGATACAGGTCCTGTAATACCTATTGCTTCTTGGAGATGAAAGACTATAGGATCAATTTGCCTGTTAGTGGCACATCATGATCGACATCATGATCTGAGTTACATCAGGTGAAAGTAAAGAACATAAGGGATACTTCTTCAAGAAGTCTTTTGTGGACTAGAGCAAGTCTCTAGACAGTGGCATTTAAAGTTAGAAGATTCAGATGTTTTTTGGGTTAAAAAAAATGAGAAGACAATTGTATTCATGCAAAGTTATAGAACGGGAAATTCATTTCCTAATCCTGTGCATGTGCATGACGTCCTACTTGCTAATGGTGATGTCAATCTACTACAGCAGGAGAAAAGAAGTTCTTGTTCTCAAAGTTCAAAAGAATGTTCTCAGTAGAGTGACTCTCGTTATAATTATTGAGATTCACCAAGAAAAGAAAAAAAAGGGTATTAGGAGTGTCGCAGGAGCATACTTTGAAAAGTCTCTAAAGTATGCAGGTGAGAAAACCTACGCCTGTTCTTATAGTAAGGGGTAATGATTTTGGGAACTTTAGTGTTCCAAGAGTCAATGTGAAATAGACCAAATGAATATGGTACCATATGCTTCAGCTGTTGGAAGCTTTATAACATTACCGTGACATAGTTCACATATCCGGGTTGTTTTGGCAATGTCCAGTATATATTTAAATTGATGGAATGGAGTCAAAGATATCGGCCTCATGCTGAAAGAAACAAGTGCTCTCAAAAGGATGTGAGTACAAAGATAAAAACTTGTGAAATGTACAGCGAAATCCACAATTGTCGTTGGCCTTCACATTAGGAGTTTTTGTGTGGAAGAACTCTATAGAATGAATCATTTATCATCAATGTGATGCAAATATAAAGTATAGCATGATATGAGGCTGAGGGACAGGCAAAATCGTTATGGAAACCTGTACCCGGAATTGATAATGGTTGACAACAGCGATAACCATTTTAAGTTTTTCGCTCCTATGACAACGAGTCAAGTGTTGATGCCAAACACACTGACACAGAGTTATGCGTTGTAAAGGAGAAAGTCCGGAATCATGTAGAAATGCTTGAAGCATAAAAGCAACAGACAAGTGTTTGCAGATCTGCTTATTAAAGGCTTGCCGTCCAGTGTGTTCGGAGAACACACAGTCGACATGGGTTTTATGGTATAGTCTAAGATTTCCGAACAATAAAAGGGCCCAAGGTTAAAGAATCTGTTTCAAAACAGAGGAGTGTGTTGTAGGTGTTGATTCTATCGGGAATGAACCGTGATGATGAGACATGCTCTACATGCAAATCTGTGATGGAACGAGTACTTTGAAAAGAGTTATTTCAAAGTATAAAGTTAAAAGTATAATGATGAGATCAAGGGGGAGAATGTTAGGTTGATCTCTCCACCAATGGGCCCAACGGCTCATTGGGCCCTTGACCCACGCCCTGATCGGGGGCGTCCAGCCTAAGCAAGGCTGGTGGGCCCCTGTCGCACAGTGCTATAAAGAGGAGGTGGGGACCAGGGGCACGGGGTATGAGGTTCGTCACCGCCACTGTTCCCCACTCCTAACCCTATCCGATCCAGAGGGAGGCACTGAAGCGATGGGAAGCTCCACCGCTGCCACTGCCCACACATCCCCCGTCGCCACCACCTCACCTCTCTCTGCCATCGCCACCATCGCCCTCTCCACGATGGCCTCCGGCTCGAGTTCATCAACCGCTGGAGAAGGTAGGTTTACCGGATTACTAGCCTACTCCGATCCAATGGATCTAACAGCTACGCCAAATGGTGACATGTACGCCGGTGACCTGTTCGCCATAGGCCTGTCTTGGGCCACGTCATCGCAAGCTCCGGTTCCGCCATGCCATCTCCTCCGGGAAGCAAGACACCCGACCCGTCCACCGCGAACGGAAAGCCGTGGACCTGTGCACCGGAGAGAGAGACATGTTCGCCATGTGTCTCGGGAAGATCCGGCGACGAGTTGCATCGTTGGTGAGGGCTGACCACGCCTATGTCGCGATACCTAAATGAGACCAATCGACTCGACGGCAGGCGGCCTTCTGGAGGCGGTAGACTTTCCCCTGCTACAGTGCCTAACCGGCGATGGTTTGGCAATATGCCGGCGACTGGCGACATGCCGTATTTTCTTCATCCCGATCCCTTTAGTTTCTCCCTCTTTCAATCTTCCTTAGGTCCAGCTTCAATCTCACTGATCTACCTCTTCTAATCTTCTCTTTTTACCCTGTTCTTTTGGCTTGTTCCTGTTGTTCTGGGGATTTGCCGTGTCCTTCCTTTTTTTCTTCCTAGTTCCTGCCCGAGCTGATCTTCTCTGCTCTTCCTTCCCTTATCTATTTATCTTTCTTCATTTTTTTCCTCCTCCCAGATCTGTCTCTCCACTTCGAAATTTGTATTCCCCAAAATGCCCAAATTTGTCTTCCTTTTTCTATTATTTCTTTGTTTTTCCTTGGGAGGCTTTCCCTTGGATCTTCCGGTGCATTTCCACATGGACACGATGGTGATAGAAGGATTGAAGAAGCGCACAGTGCAAATCGTTCGTAGCTCGCAGAATCCGGCGTGTTGCTTGCAGCTGATGTGGGATTGGGTGGCGTCTCTGTTTCATTCTGGTCGTCTCGGAGCCATCTTTAAGGACCAATCGGTGGAGGGGGGCGCTCGGATGCGATTCTAGGCCAGATTATTCACCCCCTCTTTCCAAGGCTGGCCTTCATACAGGATTGACGCCTGTTCTTGGTGAGCCACCCTTCACTCAACTGGTAACGTAAGGTGTTCACCGTCCCGGTCAGCAGCTCCAGTCAGAACGATGCACCTCGTCATGTATGAGTTTTCAGCATCAGTGCCCAGTTCGAGGGACAGAGATACAGGTACCTCACAATCTGTCCCCTGGTAATCACGAAGGTTGCACCAGTGCGGATGCTTCTGAGACGGATGATAGAAGCAATCATCAACAGCCTGAGCATTCTCAATCAGGCTTTACTTTCGATCCGGGTGGTGTGACACAAATGAGGCTGGAAGATCCTTTGGCCACAGAAAACTTTGTACAGAATTGTCGGGGCCTGGGGATGGACCTGACAGTGGGTGAGTTGCGATGGCTCATCAAGAAGTATCAGCCGTCCTTTCTCTTTTTATCTGAAACAACGATGAGGGATACAAGAGTAAGGAATTTTACGTGGTCTCTGGGATATGACTCATGTATGGCTGTTAGTAGTGATGGCTTCCATGGTGGTGAACCCGGTTGGTGGAACAGCTTGGCGTGCGACTATTTTGTATGGGGAACCAAAACTGGAGTGTCGCCATGAATTTTGGAACAAGTTGAGGTTTCTCAAAACAAAATGGATGGGCCATGGATTTGTGCAGGGGATTTCAATGAGGTTCTGGTTGCTGAAGAACATTTGGGTGTCCGTGATCGCGGTGAAGCTGGGATGATGGAATTCCGGGAGTGTTTAGATGATTGTGGACTGTCTGGTTTGGGTTATTCTGGGCCCCGGTTTACCTGGAGTAACAAACAAGATGGGGATCGCCACATTAAAGTCAGATTGGATCGCGCTGTGGCTAACAATGCTTTTTTACAGCTATTTGAAGGTTTTCCAGTGGAGAATATTATCACAACTACTTCTGATCATTATGCTGTTCATGTCCTGCTGAATGAGGTCAATGATCGAACCCACCCTCTTCCAGTTGAACATAGTTTTAAATATGAGGCAGCATGGTTACGTGCTCCAGATTATGTTGAAACTGTGGAGAAGGTTTGGAGAAAATTCAACACATCTGATTGTTCCCTGCATTCCATGTGCGATAGGCTTCATCAATTGTCAAGGACTTTGAAAGATTGGAACATGTTTTCTTTTGGGTCAACCATGAGAGAGATAAACAAGCTAGAAAAAAGCTAGCCAACATTCGTAGGGGTGCTGATCCAGATTTTATGTCTCAGGAAGAGAAATCTGTGGAAAGGAAGCTTGGTTAATTGTTTGCTAAGGAAGAAATAATGGACAGGCAACATTCTAGAATATATTGGCTGTGTGAGGGGATCGAAATACCGCTTTTTCCAAGCCCGTGCATCTGCCAGACGTCGTACCAATAGGATTAATTTACTCACAAAAC
This sequence comes from Aegilops tauschii subsp. strangulata, assembly GCF_002575655.3. Taxonomy (NCBI): domain Eukaryota; kingdom Viridiplantae; phylum Streptophyta; class Magnoliopsida; order Poales; family Poaceae; genus Aegilops; species Aegilops tauschii. The sequence continues at coordinate 11,413,918 of NC_053039.3, forward strand.
CAGATGGTACTCGATGCGAAGATTGAGTGGCATTGCTGTCGATGGTGCGTGATTTCTATGAAGTTCTTTTAACTTCTGAAAATTGTCCTTCTATCGAGCAGGTGCTACAGGCAATTCCAACCAAGGCCGATGGTGCTATGAATGAGTTGCTTACAGCTGAGTATTCAGTAGAGGAGATTAAAATAGCACTCTTTCAGATGGGGCCGACTAAGGCACCTGGTCCGGATGGTTATCCTGCTCTATTCTACCAGAAACATTGGGAGTTGTTGCAGGCTGATATTTGTGATGCTGTGAGGGGATTCTTAACTGGTGTGGACATTTCAGAAGGTTTTTGCGACTCCACTATTGTGCTTATCCCCAAGACCAATAACCCTTCAACTTTGACGAACTTTCGGCCCATAGATTGCTACCAAAGTTTTAGCCAATAGGTTGAAAAAATTCTGCCAAACATTGTTTCAGAACAGCAAAGCGCCTTTGTTCATGGGTGGCTCATTACAGATAATGTACTTATTGCATATGAGTGCTTGCATTCCATTCGCAGACAGCGGTCTAAGACGCCTTACTTGCTCTCAAAATTGACATGATGAAAGCGTATGACAGGGTTGAATGGTGCTATCCGGAGGGTATACTTCTGAAACTTGGTTTTGCTCCTCAGTGGGTCTCTAATGTTATGAGATGTGTTGCATCAGTTAGATATGCAGTCCGGGTGAATGGAGACCTCACGGATCCTTTTATACCATCCCGAGGCATTCGCCAAGGGGATCCGATCAGCCCTTATTTGTTTCTCCTTTGCGCCGAGGGTTTATCTTGCTTGGTGCAACAAAAAGAACAACATGGTTTTCTTAAAGGAATCAGGAACGGAAAATCTGGTCCGACAATATCTCATTTGCTTTTTGTGGACGATAGTTTGTTTTTTGCCCGTGGGGACGTGAGGAGTACACAAATTTGAAAGCTGTACTTGACTTGTATTGTGCTGGATCGGGACAGAGGATTAACATGCATAAATCTTCCATTTTCTTTGGTTCTAGATGTGGTAATGCTGTCAAAGAAAGAGTCAAAAAATCATTTCAAGTTCAGGATGAAGCACTGCAAACCACTTATCTTGGCATGCCTACTTGGGTGGGATAGTCTCACTCTAATTGTTTCAACTTCCTCCCTAGTCGCATATGGAAGCATCTGAATGGCTGGTATGATAAACCATTATGACGAGCTGGTAAGGAGGTCTTATTGAAGCCAGTAGCTCAAGCTGTTCCAACATACATCCTGAGTTGCTTTCAAATCCCCAAAATCATCTGTGATCGCATGAGAAGACCTATTGCAAATTTCTGGTGGGGTGTTGAGAATGGCAAAAGAAAGGCTCATTGGTGGTCTTGTTGTTGGGGAACGTAGTAATTTCAAAAAATTTCCTACGCACACGCAAGATCATGGTGATGCATAGCAACGAGAGGGGAGAGTGTTGTCCACGTACCCTCGTAGACCGATAGCGGAAGCGTTATCACAACGCGGTTGATGTAGTCGTACGTCTTCACGATCCGACCGATCAAGTACCGAACGCACGGCACCTCCGAGTTTTACACACGTTCAGCTCGATGACGTCCCTCGAACTCCGATCCAGCCGAGTGTTGAGGGAGAGTTTCGTCAGCACGACGGCGTGGTAACGATGATGATGTTCCACCGAGCAGGGCTACGCCTAAGCTCCGCAACGGTATTATCGAGGTGTAATATGGTGGAGGGGGGCACCGCACACGGCTAAGAGATCTCAAGGATCAATTGTTGTATCTCTAGGGTGCCCTCCTGCCCCCGTATATAAAGGAGCAAGGGGGAGGCAGCCGGCCAAGGGGAGAGGCGCGCCATAGGGGGGAGTCCTACTCCCACCGGGAGTAGGACTCCTCCTTTCCTTGTGGGAGTAGGAGATGGGAAGGGGGAAGGAGAAAGAAGGAAGGGTGCGCCCCCCTTCCCTAGTCCAATTCGGACCAGACCATGGGAGGGGTGCGGCCACCTTTTGAGGCCTTTCTCTCCTTTCCCGTATGGCCCATTAAGGCCCAATACGAAAGCCCGTAACTCTCCGGTACTCCGAAAAATACCCGAATCACTCGGAACCTTTCCGAAGTCCGAATATAGTCGTCCAATATATCGATTTTTACGTCTCGACCATTTCGAGACTCCTCGTCATATCCCCGATCTCATCCGGGACTCCGAACTCCTTCGGTACATCAAAACTCAATAAAACTGTCATCGTAACGTTAAGCGTGCGGACCCTACGGGTTCGAGAACTATGTAGACATGACCGAGACACGTCTCCGGTCAATAACCAATAGCGGGACCCGGATGCCCATATTGGCTCCCACATATTCTACGAAGATCTTTATCGGTCAGACCGCATGACAACATACGTTGTTCCCTTTGTCACCGGTATGTTACTTGCCCGAGATTTGATCGTCGGTATCTCGATACCTAGTTCAATCTCGTTACCGGCAAGTCTCTTTACTCGTTCCGTAATACATCATCCCGCAACTATCTTATTAGTCACAATGCTTGCAAGGCTTATAGTGATGTGCATTACCGAGTGGGCCCAGAGATACCTCTCCGACAATCGGAGTGACAAATCCTAATCTCGAAATAAGCCAACCCAACAAGTACCTTTGGAGACACCTATAGAGCACCTTTATAATCACCCAGTTACGTTGTGACGTTTGGTAGCACACAAAGTGTTCCTCCGGTAAACGGGAGTTGCATAATCTCATAGTCATAGGAACATGTATAAGTCATGAAGAAAGCAATAGCAACACACTAAACGATCGGGTGCTAAGCTAACGGAATGGGTCAGGTCAATCACGTCATTCTCCTAATGAGGTGATCCCGTTAATCAAATGACAACTTATGTCTATGGCTAGGAAACATAACCATCTTTGATTAACGAGCTAGTCAAGTAGAGGCATACTAGTGACACTCTGTTTGTCTATGTATTCACACATGTATTATGTTTTCGGTTAATACAATTCTAGCATGAATAATAAACATTTATCATGATATAAGAAAATATATAATACTTTATTATTGCCTCTAGGGCATATTTCCTTCAGTCTCCCACTTGCACTAGAGTCAATAATCTAGTTCACATCGTCATGTGATTTAACATCAATAATTCATATCACCATGTGATTAACACCCATAGTTCACATCTCTATGTGACCAACACTCAAAGGGTTTACTAAAGTCAATAATCTAGTTCACATTGCTATGTGATTAACACCCAAAAAGTACTAAGGTGTGATCATGTTTTGATTGTGAGATAATTTTAGTCAACGGGTCTGTCACATTCAGATCCGTAAGTATTTTGCAAATATCTATGTTTACAATGCTCTGCACGGAGGTACTCTAGCTAATTGCTCCCATTTTCAATATGTATCTAGACCGAGACTTAGAGTCATCTAGATTTAGTGTCAAAACTTACATCGACGTAACCCTTTACGACGAGCCTTTTGTCACTTCCATAATCGAGAAACATATCCTTATTCCACTAAGGATAATTTTGATCGCTGTCCAGTGATCTACTCCTAGATCACTATTGTACTCCCTTGCCAAAATCAGTGTAGGGTATACAATAGATCTGGTACACAGCATGGCATACTTTATAGAACCTATGGCCAAGGCATAGGGAATGACTTTCATTCTCTTTCTATCTTTTGCCGTGGTCGGGCTTTGAGTCTTTACTCAATTTCACACCTTGTAACACAGGCAAGAACTCTTTCTTTGACTGTTCTATTTTGAACTACTTCAAAATCTTGTTAAGGTATGTACTCATTGAAAAACTTATCAAGCGTCTTCATCTATCTCTATAGATCTTGATGCTCAATATGTAAGCAGCTTCACCGAGGTCTTTCTTTGAAAAACTCCTTTCAAACACTCCTTTATGCTTTGCAGAATAATTCTAGATTATTTCCGATCAACAATATGTCATTCACATATACTTATCAGAAATGCTGTAGTGCTCCCACTCACTTTCTTGTAAATACAAGCTTCACCGCAAGTCTGTATAAAACTATATCCTTTGATCAACTTATCAAAGTGTATATTCCAACTCCGAGATGCTTGCACCAGTCCATAGATGGATCGCTGGAGCTTGCATATTTTGTTAGCTCCCTTTGGATCGACAAAACCTTCTGGTTGCATCATATACAACTCTTCTTCCAGAAATCCATTCAGGAATGCAGTTTTGACATTCATTTGCCAAATTTCATAATCATAAAATGCGGCAATTTCTAACATGATTCGGATAGACTTAAGCATCGCTACGGGTGAGAAGGTCTCATCGTAGTCAATCCCTTGAACTTGTCGAAAACCTTTCGCAACAAGTCGAGCTTTATAGACAGTAACATTACCATCAGCGTCAGTCTTCTTCTTGAAGATCCATTTATTTTCAATGGCTTGCCGATCATTGGGCAAGTCAACAAAAGTCCATACTTTGTTTTCATACATGGATCCCATCTCAGATTTCATGGCCTCAAGCCATTTTGCGGAATCTGGGCTCACCATCGCTTCTTCATAGTTCGTAGGTTCATCATGGTCTTGTAACATAACCTTCAGAACAGGATTACCGTACCACTCTGGTGTGGATCTTACTCTGGTTGATCTACGAGGTTTAGTAATAACTTGATCTGAAGTTTCATGATCATCATCATTAACTTCCTCACTAATTGGTGTAGGTGTCTCAGAAACTGGTTTCTGTGATGAACTACTTTCCAATAAGGGAGCAGGTATAGTTACCTCATCAAGTTCTACTTTCCTCCCACTCACTTCTTTCGAGAGAAACTCCTTCTCTGGAAAGGATCCATACTAAGCAACGAATGTCTTGCCTTCGGATCTGCGATAGAAGGTGTACCCAACTGTCTCCTTTGGGTATCCTATGAAGACACATTTCTCCGATTTGGGTTTGAGCTTATCAGGATGAAACCTTTTCACATAAGCATCGCAACCCCAAACTTTAAGAAACGACAACTTTGGTTTCTTGCCAAACCACAGTTCATAAGGCGTCGTCTCAACGGATTTCGATGGTGTCCCTTTTTTGTGAATGCAGCTGTCTCTAATGCATAACCCCAAAACTATAATGGTAAATCGGTAAGAAACATCATAGAGTGCACTATATCCAATAAAGTACGGGTTTGACGTTCGGACACACCATTATGCTGTGGTGTTCCAGGTGGCGTGAGTAGTGAAACTATTTCACATTGTTTTAACTGAAGGCCAAACTCATAACTTAAATACTCTTCTCCACGATCAGATCGTAGAAACTTTATTTTCTTGTTACGATGATTTTCTGCTTCACTCTGAAATTATATGAACTTTTCAAATGTTTCAGACTCTTGTTTCATTAAGTAGATATACCCATATCTGCTCAAATCATTTGTGAAGGTCAGAAAATAATGATACCTGCTACGAGCCTCAATATTTATCGGACCACATACATCTGTATGTATGATTTCCAACAAATCTGTTGCTCTCTCCATAGTTCCAGAGAACGGCGTTTTAGTCATCTTGCCCGTGAGGCACGGTTCGCAAGCATCAAGTGATTCATAATCAAGTGATTCCAAAATCCCATCAGTATGGAGTTTCTTCATGCGCTTTACACCAATATGACCTAAACGGCAGTGCCACAAATAAGTTGCACTATCATTATTAACTTTGCATCTTTTGGCTTCAATATTATGAATATGTGTATCACTACGATCGAGATCCAACAAACCATTTTCGTTGGTGTGTATGACCATAGAAGGTTTTATTCATGTAAACAGAACAACAATTGTTCTCTAACTTAAATGAATAACCGTATTGCAATAAACATGATCAAATCATATTCATGCTCAACGCAAACACCAAATAACACTTATTTAGTTTCAACACTAATCCCGAAAGTACAGGGAGTGTGCGATGATGATCATATCAATCTTGGAACTATTTCCAACACACATCGTCACCTCGCCTTTTACTAGTCCCTGTTTATTCTGCAACTCCCGTTTTCGAGTTACTACTCTTTAGCAACTGAATCAGTATCAATTACCGAGGGGTTGCTATAAACACTAGTAAAGTACACATCAATAATCTGTATATCAAATATACCTTTGTTCACTTTGCCATCCTTCTTATACACCAAATAGTTGGGGTAGTTCCGCTTCCAGTGACCAGTCCCTTTGCAGTAGAAGCACTTAGTCTCAGGCTTAGGACCAGACTTAGGCTTCTTCACTTGAGCAGCAACTTGCTTGCCGTTCTTCTTGAAGTTCCCCTTCTTCCCTTTGCCCTTTTCTTGAAACTAGTGGTCTCGTTAACCATCAACACTTGATGTTTTTCTTGATTTCTACCTTCGTTGATTTCAGCATCACGAAGAGCTCGGGAATTACTTTCGTCATCCCTTGCATACTATAGTTCATCACGAAGTTCTACTAACTTGGTGATGGTGACTAGAGAATTCTGTCAATCACTATTTTATCTGGAAGATTAACTCCCACTTGATTCAAGCGATTGTAGTACCCAGACAATCTGAGCACATGCTCACTAGTTGAGCGATTCTCCTCCATCTTTTAGCTATAGAACTTGTTGGAGACTTCATATCTCTCAACTCGGGTATTTGCTTGAAATATTAACTTCAACTCCTGGAACATCTCATATGGTCCATGACGTTCAAAACGTCTTTGAAGTCCCGATTCTAAGCCGTTAAGCATGGTGCACTAAACTATCAAGTAGTCATCATATTGAGCTAGCCAAACGTTCATAACGTTTGCATCTGCTCCTGCAATAGGTCTGTCACCTAGCGGTGCATCAAGGACATAATTTTTCTGTGCAACAATGAGGATAATCCTCAGATCACGGATCCAATCCGCATCTTTGCTACTAACATCTTTCAACATAATTTTTCTCTAGGAACATATCAAAAATAAACACAGGGAAGCAACAACGCGAGCTATTGATCTATAACATAATTTGCAAAAAACTATCAGGACTAAGTTCGTGATAAATTTAAGTTTAATTAATCATATTACTTAAGAACTCCCACTTAGATAGACATCCCTCTAATCCTCTAAGTGATCACGTGATCCATATCTACTAAACCATGTCCGATCATCACGTGAGATGGAGTAGTTTCAATGGTGAACATCACTATGTTGATCATATCTACTATATGATTCACGCTCGACCTTTCGGTCTCCGTGTTCCGAGGCCATATCTTTTATATGCTAGGCTCGTCAAGTTTAACCTGAGTATTCCGCGTGTGCAACTGTTTTGCACCCGTTGTATTTGAACGTAGAGCCTATCACACCCGATCATCACGTGGTGTCTCAGCACGAAGAACTTTCGCAACGGTGCATACTCAGGGAGAACACTTATACTTTGATAATTTAGTGAAGGATCATCTTATAATGCTACCGTCAAACAAAGCAAGATAAGATGCATCAAGGATTAACATCACATGCAATCAATATAAGTGATATGATATGGCCATCATCATCTTGTGTTTGTGATCTCCATCTCCGAAGCATCGTGCTTGTGATCTCCATCTCCGAAGCATCATCATGATCACCATCGTCACCGGCGCGACACCTTGATCTCCATCATAGTATCGTTGTCGTCTCGCCAACTTATTGCTTTTACGACTATTGCTACCGCTTCGTGATAAAGTAAAACTATTACATGGCGATTGCATTTCATACAATAAAACGACAACCATATGGCTCCTGCCAGTTGCCGATAACCCGGTTACAAAACATGATCATATCATACAACAAATTATATCACATCATGTCTTGACCATATCACATCACAACATGCCCTGCAAAAACAAGTTAGACGTCCTCTACTTTATTGTTGCAAGTTTTACGTGGCTGCTACGGGCTTAGCAAGAACCGTTCTTACCTACGCATCAAAACCACAATGATAGTTTGTCAAGTTGGTGCTGTTTTAACCTTCGCAAGGACCGGGCGTAGCCACACTCGGTTCAACTAAAGTGAGAGAGATAGACACCCGCCAGTCACCTTTAAGCAACGAGTGCTCGCAACGGTGAAACCAGTCTCACGTAAGCGTACGCGTAATGTCGGTCCGGGCCGCTTCATCTCACAATACCGCTGAACCAAAGTATGACATGCTGGTAAGCAGTATGACTTATATCGCCCACAACTCACTTGTGTTCTACTCGTGCATAGCATCAACGCATAAGACCAGGCTCGGATACCACTGTTGGGGAACGTAGTAATTTCAAAAAAAATTCCTACGCACACGCAAGATCATGGTGATGCATAGCAATGAGAGGGGAGAGTGTTGTCCACGTACCCTCGTAGACCGATAGCGGAAGCGTTATCACAACGCGGTTGATGTAGTCGTACGTCTTCATGATCCGACCGATCAAGTACCGAATGCATGGCACCTCCGAGTTCTACACACGTTCAGCTCGATGACGTCCCTCGAACTCCGATCCAGCCGAGTGTTGAGGGAGAGTTTCGTCAGCACGACGGCGTGGTAACGATGATGATGTTCCACCGACGCAGGGCTACGCCTAAGCTCCGCAACGGTATTATCGAGGTGTAATATGGTGGAGGGGGGCACCGCACACGGCTAAGAGATCTCAAGGATCAATTGTTGTATCTCTGGGGTGCCCCCCTGCCCCCGTATATAAAGGAGCAAGGGGGAGGCAGCCGGCCAAGGGGAGAGGCGCGCCATAGGGGGGAGTCCTACTCCCACCGGGAGTAGGACTCCTCCTTTCCTTGTGGGAGTAGGAGAAGGGAAGGGGGAAGGAGAAAGAAGGAAGGGTGCGCCCCCCTTCCCTAGTCCAATTCGGACCAGACCATGGGGAGGGGTGCGGCCACCTTTTGAGGCCTTTCTCTCCTTTCCCGTATGGCCCATTAAGGCCCAATACGAATTCCCGTAACTCTCCGGTACTCCAAAAAATACCCGAATCACTCGGAACCTTTCCGAAGTCCGAATATAGTCGTCCAATATATCGATTTTTACGTCTCGACCATTTCGAGACTCCTCGTCATATCCCCGATCTCATCCGGGACTCCGAACTCCTTCGGTACATCAAAACTCAATAAAACTGTCATCGTAACGTTAAGCGTGCGGACCCTACGGGTTCGAGAACTATGTAGACATGACCGAGACACGTCTCCGGTCAATAACCAATAGCGGGACCCGGATGCCCATATTGGCTCCCACATATTCTACGAAGATCTTTATCGGTCAGACCGCATGACAACATACGTTGTTCCCTTTCTCACCGGTATGTTACTTGCCCGAGATTTGATCGTCGGTATCTCGATACCTAGTTCAATCTCGTTACCGGCAAGTCTCTTTACTCGTTCCGTAATACATCATCCCGCAACTATCTTATTAGTCACAATGCTTGCAAGGCTTATAGTGATGTGCATTACCGAGTGGGCCCAGAGATACCTCTCCGACAATCGGAGTGACAAATCCTAATCTCGAAATAAGCCAACCCAACAAGTACCTTTGGAGACACCTATAGAGCACCTTTATAATCACCCAGTTACGTTGTGACGTTTGGTAGCACACAAAGTGTTCCTCCGGTAAACGGGAGTTGCATAATCTCGTAGTCATAGGAACATGTATAAGTCATGAAGAAAGCAATAGCAACACACTAAACGATCGGGTGCTAAGCTAAGGGAATGGGTCAGGTCAATCACGTCATTCTCCTAATGAGGTGATCCCGTTAATCAAATGACAACTTATGTCTATGGCTAGGAAACATAACCATCTTTGATTAACGAGCTAGTCCAGTAGAGGCATACTAGTGACACTCTGTTTGTCTATGTATTCACACATGTATTATGTTTCCGGTTAATACAATTCTAGCATGAATAATAAACATTTATCATGATATAAGGAAATATATAATACTTTATTATTGCCTCTAGGGCATATTTCCTTCACTTGTGAGTGGCTATCTACTCCGAAATATCTTGGAGGGTTGGGCTTCCGTGATACGAAGATTTTTAATCAGGCCATGTTTGGGAGGCAATGCTGGAAATTGCTTACAGAACCAACTTCACTTTGTGCCAGAGTTTTGCAAGGTAGATACTTTCCTAATGACGACTTTTGGTCTGCTGCTTGCCCTCGCTCAGCCTCATACACTTGGAGGAGCTATCTCCATGGTAGAGATTTTCTTAAGAGAGGGGTCCTATGGAGAGTTGGCGACGGCAAGAGCATTAATTGGAGAAGGGACCGGTGGATTCCGGACTCGCCACTAGGTACACTACTTCCGGTCCTACCATTGCCAGATGGAGTGACTATTCATAGCTTTCTAAATGAACCGGGTGATGCTTGGGAGGAGTCTACCATCCGAGCATTTTTTAACGAAACTGATGCAAACAAAATTCTACATATTCCTATTAGTTTCTCTCAAGGATCGGATATTGCTGCTTGGCCTTATGAAAAATCATGTATCTATTCTGTCCGTTCAACATACAATTTGGCTCGTGTAGCCCAGTTTTGGTCCGAAAGAAGTCTCAGTGGTAGGGGGTGCCTCTTCAGCTCAGTCATTGATGAAAGGGGCTGGAAGAAATTGTGGAAAATCCAGTGTCCTAGCAAGATGAAGGTGGTACTTTGGAGATATGCCCATGATTGTCTTCCAACAGGTTTTCAGTTGCAGAAGCGCTCCATCCCTACACAGTATGGTTGTTGCTTATGTTCGAGGGTGGAGACCGTGGAGCATGTAAGAGGAGATGGTTTGCGGTAAGCGTATGCATTCGTTGCAGGGATGCATGTGTGTTTATATAGCACAAGGAGTACATGATGCGGCAGGTTGTTGGAGTCTTGACCCATCCTCCAAGCTATACAAGAGATAGGATAAAATCTTCCTAACAACCTGCCTTGGTTACAACAAGATACACACGCACACATTACACGCATACAATATCGTGACATATGTGTCACGTCTATACAAACTAGCAAGCCTATCATTTAACATCCTCCCTCAATCTCAACATGTGAAGGTTTAGATTGTTCTTGAAGGCTTGAAGTTGTCGAGCTTGCAAGGGTTTTGTAAAACCATCAGCAACTTGATCACCTGTTGGAATGAACCGTACTTCCAACAATTTTTGTGCAACTCTTTCTCAAACAAAGTGATAATCAATTTCTATATGCTTTGTTGTTGCATGAAATACAAGATTTGCAGAAAGATAAGTTGCTCCAAGATTATCACACCACAACTGTGAGACATGTGACCTCCCAATACCCAATTCATTAAGTAAAGTTTCTATCCACATTACCTCAGCAGTTGCATTTGCCAGAGATTTATACTCTGCTTCTGTGCTTGACCGAGACACAGTTGCTTGTTTCTTTGCATTCCAGGATATGAGGTTTGAACTAAGAAAGATAGCAAAACCACCAGTGGACCTCCTATCATCAGGACATCCAGCCCAATCTGCATCTGAAAAGGCACTCACTACTGTTGAAGAAGACTTACATAATCTCAGCCCTGTTTCAACACTTCCTTGAAGATACCTCAAAATCCTTTTTACAGCTGTCCAATGTACTGTGCTAGGAGCATGTAGAAACTGACAAACCTTGTTAACAGAGAAGGAAATATCTGGCCTTGTTAAGGTTAAATATTGAAGTGCACCAACTATGCTTCTATATTTTGTTCCTTCCTCTGGACTCAACAACACTCCTTCATGCAGTGACAATTTTTCAGTTGTAGACATGGGTGTGTTGGAGGGTTTGCAGTCTTTCATACCTACACGCTTGATTACATCTCTGGCATATTTTTCTTGAGTTAATACTATACCATCATGCACCTTTTTAACTTCAATTCCTAGGAAATAATGAAGCTCTCCTAGATCCTTAAGAGCAAACTCATTCTTCAACTTTTTAACAATGCTGAGGTGGCTTCTTGAGGCGAACTAGCAACAATTATGTCATCAACATAAATTAACATGTATATTATCACATTTCCTTTTTTTAAAGAAGAACAGAGAAGTATCTCCCTTGGAAGCTCGAAACCCAAGTTGTTGTAGTTTAGTTCTTAATCTCGAGTACCAAGCTCTAGGGGCTTGTTTGAGACCATATAAAGCCTTGTCCAGCTTGCACACATGATTAGGTTTAGAACCATATTCAAACCCAGGTGGTTGTCTCATATAGACTTCCTCTTCGAGAACGCCGTGTAAGAACGCATTCTGCACATCCAATTGGCGAAGATTCCATCCCCTGGAGATAGCAACAGACAAAACAAGTCTGATAGTAGCAGCTTTAACAACTGGACTAAAGGTGTCCTCATAATCAATACCGTATCGTTGTTTAAAGCCTTTAGCTACTAACCTGGCCTTGTATCTATCTATTGTGCCATCAGGTCTTTTCTTAATTTTATATAGCCATTTACAATCTATAACATTCCTCCCTTGCATGCAAGGAACTAGGTGCCATGTTTGATTTTTCATGAGTGCATCATACTCAACATTCATAGCATTTTTCCAACTTGCATTGTTTAATGCTTCAGTCAAACTCTGTGGTTCTCCAGTGGAAGCAAAATTTGCAAACTTGAAATTTCTGTCATACCTGACCGTTCCATCCTTGTATGTTCAAGGCTTTAAAATACCTTTTTGTGACCTTGTTGTTACACGTTGTGGCGCAGAGTCAACAGCCGCAGAAGATCCCGGTCCACTACCTCGTACCAAAGCAGACCAATCCGGTGCAGATGAATCCTCCTCAACTGCTGCGCGCCTGGGCTGGCTCAAATCCCGCGCCCGTGGGCCTGGGGAAAGCAACCCACCGCCAGCCGACAGCGCGCGGTCCACCGACCGACCGCCATCATTGCCTCGGGCGACAGGGCCCCTGCCCCCACTCGGTTCGTGACAACTGTCACGTGAGGGGGAGGAATCCACCGCGCCACCCGACCGGAGACCAGGCCCAGATGACGTGTCGCTTGCTGAGTGGGTCGCCGCGGAATCTGGAGGGGGCGACGTCTGTGGCGCCACCAGATCCTCCTCGGGATCGTTTACCGTGCCAAATCTGTCGGGATCAGTGTCAGCAGGAAGATCCTCCTCGTGTCCTGCGCCTGGCTGTATACGAACCTGTTGCTGCTGCATAAAATCACGGTTTGGGGCTGCGTTTTTTTACCGCTGCCACCATTGTTAGTAAGGCTATCACACAAATGATCATCAGTAGTATTTTCACTCCCTTGATCAGTTGGATTCAAGAGTTCTGGAGGCAATAAGAGAATTTCAGAACGTAATCTGGCTCCGGCATTAGGATGTAGAGTGGAGAAAGGAAATATATTTTCGTCAAAGACTACATCCCAGGAAATATACACACATCCTGTAGAGATATCAAGACATTTGAAATCCTTATGAAGATTGCTATATCCGAGAAAAGCACATTGCTTGGATCTGAATTGAAGCTTGTGTTTATTATATGGCCGAAGATTAGGCCAACAAGCGCAACCAAAGATTCTAAGAGCTGAATAGTTGGGTTTTTCATGATATAATCTTTCAAGAGGGGTTTCAAAGTTGATAACTTTACTAGGTAGACGATTGATCAAGTATGTAGCAGCAATGAAGGCTTCATCCCAAAACTTTAGGGGCATGCAAGCATGAGCAAGAAGAGATAGACCAACCTCAACTGTATGCCGGTGTTTACGTTCTGCCGAGCCATTCTGTTGATGGGCGTAGGGACAAGAAACATGAGAGATATGCCAAATTTTTTAAAGAAGGAGTTGGGTTTTTCGTACTCACCACCCCAGTCTGTTTGGAGAGCAAGAATTTTGCGATTGAATTGCCTTTCAACAAGGTTTTGAAAGTCATGAAATTTTTGGAAAACTTCAGACTTATGTTTAATGAGATAGATCCATGTGAACTTGCTAAAATCATCTATGAAACTTACATATAATTTCTTCCTCCCTGCTGTTTCAACAGTAGGTCCCCAAACATCAGAGAAGACAAGTTCTAAAGGAAACTTTGATTCACTTATTGACTTTGGATAAGGTAGCTGGTGACTTTTGCCTTTTTGGCAAGCATCACATACAAACTCATTATTGAAAAAATTATCACATGGGAGGTTATTGTTGTTAACAATCTTTCTAACGATAACTGAAGAAGGATGACCTAAACGCCGGTGCCATCTATCTGAAGACAGTTTGACGACACTTAGCACTTGCTTCTTGGCGTTTCCCCCCACGTGTTTGACAGGATAGAGACCTCGTCTACCCCTGCCTCGAAGTAGAACCTTCCTCGTTCCCTGTTCCTTGACAAGAAAAAATCGAGGATGAATTTCAACGAAGGTATTGTTGTCGGTGGCAAGCCGACTAGCTGAGATTAGACTTTTATCAGCTTCTGGAACATGAAGGATTTTGTTTAAGTGGAGATCTCGATCGGGAGTGTGAATAGCTGAATAACCAATGTGTTGGATAGCCATACCTGAACCGCTTGCAGTGTGGATCTGTTCGCCGCCGGTGTACCTGTCCCGCACCGTTAGCTTTTCCAGATCGCCGGTGATGTAGTCAGTTGCGCCGCTATCCTGGTACCAGTTGGAGTCTACCCCGTACTGAGGGGCCACCATGTTGGCGGACTTCTCTTCTTCTCCCTGGTACGACTCATCGTAGCGCTTCCAGCACTTCCAGGCCGGGTGGCCTGGCTTGCTACAGATCTGGCACACCACCTTGGGGGCAGGAGCAGAGTTGTTGTAGTTGCCCCTGCCGCCTCCACCGTGACCGTTTTGCTTGGTGTAGGAACGGCCGCGATCACCACCAGAGTTGCCGCCGCCTTGTCTGCCGCGGCCGCGGTCACCACCGCCGCGACCACGCCCACATGTCGCCGCGTTCGCCGAGGACTGCGATCCTCCGTGGCGAAGGTTCATCCGTGTCTCGAAGCTAACAAGCTGTGAGTACAGCTCTGGCACGGTAACTGGCTCCACACGGGAGCGCATGGCTCAAACCACCAGGTCGAAGTCTTCTTCAAGCCCGGCCAGGATGTAGGAGACGACATCCTCCTCGTCCACCCTTTTGCCTGCTGCGACAAGTTCGTCACAGAGGGTTCGGATCTTGCCGACGTAGTCGGTGATGGAGCTGTTTCCCTTCTGAAGATTGGCAAGGGCGATCCGCACATTCACGGTCGCGGCACGGGTCTGTGAGGACAGCATCCCCTGGACCGTGTTCCACAGCTCGGCCGAGGTGTGGCAGGTGGCGACCTGAATTGCCATCTCACGGGGCAGCGTTGTCAGCAGATATGAGAAACTTGTTGATCTTGTGCATACCAGGTTTGGAACTCCGGGTTGGGGGTCTTCTTCTTGGTTTTCCCGTCGGAGTCCGTGATCTCCAGCTCCATGGGCGGCACCGGATGATCGACGTTGAGGTACTTCTGCATCTGAGCACCGCGAATGGCGGACAGCACCGTCGCCCGCCATAGCGCCTGGTTGCCCTTGGTGAGTTTCTCCGAGACGACGTGAGCGAATGGAGAGGATGGGAAGGTACTTGAAGATGTTGACATGGATGAGCTCGACAGAGGCTCTGATTACCATGTAAGAGGAGATGGTTTGCGGTAAGCATATGCATTCATTGCAGGGACGCATGCGTGTTTATATAACACAAGGAGTACATGATGCGATAGGTTGTTGGAGTCTTGACCCATCCTCCAAGGTATACAAGAGATAGGATCAAATCCTCCTAACAACCTGCCTTGGTTACAACAAGATACACACGCACACATTACACGCATACAATATCGTGACATATGTGTCACGTCTATACAAACTAGCAAGCCTATCATTTAACAGAGCATACTTTTCTGCGATGTCAATTTGCAACTGAAATCTGGAGCGCCATTAAGGAGGAGTATGGAGTTAGGGTGAAACATAAGGAATTCTATAGGATTCGTACATGGCTTCTTCAGTGGATATCTGAAGCATCAGATTTGCATACCACTGTTTTCACTGTCACTGTTTGGCACATTTGGGAGGCTCATAATGCTGTTCGGAATGGTGAAAAGTTTATGCATCCCAACAGGATTGCGGAAAAGATTAAGGCATGTGTGGATCTGATTTTGCAACACACTTTTAAAGCCAGAACTTCTATCACATGTGAGTCCTCGGCTCCTTGCCATCTGCTCGTCAATGGACTCCACCGCTTGAAGGTCTTCTCATGCTAAATGTTGATGCTGCTGTTCGATCTGATTTAGGCCGCATGGGTGCAGGTGCTGTGATTCGTGATCATCAGGGTCGTTGTCCTGCTGCATGTAGACACGCCATTGATAGAGTCACATTGCCCGAACTGGCTGAAGCTATGGCAGTGAGGCATGCTCTATCCTTTGCTCTTCAAGCTGGTTTTGATGGTTTGATCCTTGCTTCTGACTGTCAGACTCTCGTATCCTAGATTAATGCTTCACTTCCTGACCGATCTCATATTGCTTCGGTGGTTCAGGGCATCAAGTTGAAGGCTCGTTTCTTTGGGTCTATTTCCTTTATTCATGTTTCCCGAGTCTGTAATGTTGTCGCCTATACTTAGCTGGGAAGATCAGATGCAATAAGGTCCTAATTGAATCAGACAACAGCTTTGTGGTTGAATCAGTACAAAATCCGGATGCTCATGCTGGACTTATTGGGGTTATGGTGGCAGAATGTAAGCAGCTAGCTTTGGATTTTGCTAGCGTTGAATACTCAAATTGCTTCCGCGAGGTGAATGAGGTGGCACACAGATTAGCGCAAAAATCCTTTAGTGATAAATCTTCTATTTTTTTGGAATTGTTTATCCCAGACTTTATTTCTCACTCTATTGTAAATGACTTGGCTATTATTTGAGGAATAAAGTTTTATTGGTTCAAAATCCGAGTTGTATTCGGCAACTTGTTTGTACTGAATCTGTTGTTTGATCAATGTAGCGCTGGCTTGTTCTAAAAAAAAGGAGAGAATGATGGGCTTGGTGAAGTCAAGGTCCAGCGGTGCCTCGACGTCGTCTTCAGGTCTGGCGGTGCCATCCCCCGTGATGGCAGGATCACGCCATCTCCTCTGGAAACATGAGCGCGGCCATCATCGCCACCGCCAAAGTCCCTTGTGTGAATGAATGTACGTGGAACTCTTATCGCCTGGCTGCACCTGTACGTCGATGACGTGCCAGGCGAGATGTTCTCCTCCCATGAACAGTCTCCTGTCCTGTCCTGTCCTGCTAAGAAAAGGAGACAAAGGGAAAAGAAGAGCGCGTGGTAGCTGTTGCACGTGCATGCTTTCAGATGCCCGCAACCCGACATCTCGGCGGAGTGCTCGTCTCCATGGCATGGTGCGCTCCATGTACTGAGAGGCGATTTTTCAGTGTCGGCGCCTAAAAATCGGCCCTGTCACGTTTTTAGGAGGCCGTTTTTCACTGGTATGAGGCCAAATTGGCGGCGGCGGATCCAGGCCGAACCCGGCGTGCTGGGGAGCATCCGGGGGTGCCGGGCGAGCGATTTTGACGCGAAAGAGCTGCGGGCCCGCCGAGTCAGCGACACTCGCCTCGTCGTCCTCAGAACGCCTCGGTTTCCCGCGGGGAATCAATGGCAAGGCTGCGGCCGGTCAGCCTTCCATTGATTCCTCATGGGCAGCGCTTCCTCACGGGCGGCGCGGCAACGTCCCCCTCCCGCCACGCGTACACACGGCGCCCGGCTATAAAAGCAACACCTCCCCCTCGCCTCTGGCCACGCCCGCCCACAGCCGCTGCCCGCCTCTCTCCCCGTGCGCAGCCGCCGCCCGATGTTCCTCCTATCTCTCCCCAAGCACATCCGCGACGATGGCCGAGCGGTTCCTCGGCGATGGGGCGGCGGCCAACGGCTTCGGCCGCCGCTCGCTGCACGCGTGGGAGGCGTATCTGTTTTTCGAGGCGGACATCCCGGCGCCACCGGACATGTGCGCAGGGCCGACGGGGTGGAGGCTCAGTGCCGGTGGCGTCCCCATTCCCCCGGTGTCCGACGTCGACGTGCGCCCCGACCTCTTCGCCGCCGAGGTCGACCGCGTGCGGCCGTCGCTGACGGAGGAGCAGCGCGCCCTCCCGCAGTACGCCGCCGACAACCACGAGTCGTGGGCGGCGTACTTCCAGCGCCGGCAGGCGCAGCGGCTGGCCTCCGCCAATGGGGCGCTGGTGGTGGGAGGCGTCAAGAACAGCGAAGGGCGCCTTCTGTGGTGGGGCGCCTCCAGCTGCACGCTCCACGAGGTTCTCCAGTACCTCGAGGGCGGCAACGACCCGCCGCTGACATACCCTACCGCGGCCGCCGCCCCGGTCCCCCGCCGGAGTGCCGGGAATGGATGCCCAGGAGGTTCGGCTCCTCCTCGTCTTCCTCCTCCCGCTCCTCTTCCCACTCCTCCGGCTCGCCGGCGGTGTTCGGCGTCAAGGCCGAGCCCGCAGCGGAGACGCCGCTCGGCCGGTGCACCCGCAGCGTCGGCATCGTCATCAACGAGGGCGGCGGGGGCGCCTCCTCCTCGGCTCCTCCCCGCTACGTCAAACCCAAGACGGAGCCGGGGCTCGCCGTCACGAAGACGGTGCCAGGGCTCGCCGGCGGCGTCGAGGAGCTCGACAACGCGGCGGACTTGAAGTGGGCGTGCGAAGACTGGGCACGGACGGAGCTGGAGCGCCAGTGCCGCGCCTACAAGCAGTTCGTCGCTCGGCGCCGTGGCCGCGACGAGGGAGGCGTCGTCGTCCTCAACGACAGCGAGATGACGCGCCGCCGTCACCGGTCCGCCAGGGCGACGCTGGGCAGGGGTCCAGCAGGGCGGCCGCGTCAAGGAGGAAAAGGCCGACGAGGACGACGGCAAGGATGGCAGCGACGTCGGCGACTTCGCCGCGTTCTTCGACCCATAGTTGTAGTTGCGGCCGGTTTTTTTACAGACTTTGTTATGTAATGTCATGTTCGTCGAACTTTAGCCGAATATTTGTCCAGTTTGCCGAACTTTAGCTGATTTTTTTAATAAAAAAACCGCCTTCAGGGGACAATCCTGGGGCCGACAGCTAGGAACCCGAAAGCCCCCACGTCGATTTTTAGCACCGGCTTGCTCCCAGGCGGCGATTTTATGCGCCTCCTAGGGGCCAACGCTGAAGATGCTCTGAGGCGCCACAGCATGTCGCCGGCGCCGTTGCGTTCTCCTTGACACTGCCACCACGGGCGTGTGTCCGTCTCTTCTCTGCGTCCTCAGTTCAATGCATGCGTCGTTTGCGTAGGGTGCGTGTGCGTGGGAGCGCCAAATCGTCCGTGGCTTTCTCTGCTCGGTGCGTCGTCTGCCGCCTTCTGTCACACACCTCAGCTCTCGGCGACGCTGCCGCACCACAGGCGCATCTCCTTCTCTCCATGGTGCCTGGTAAAAAATGAACGGAGAAGAAAAAAACAAGATATGCATGAATCATTGAAGAGAAGAGCACCCTACGTGCCCTTGAACATGCATGGCAACGCAACATGTCTCCAAATGCCATCTCAAGAGCTAGCTTGGACTTGCCACGCAACACGTGTGTTGCCGTCGCAACTTCGTGCTCGGACGGGGTATCGTTGCCGCTGCCGCCGCGTCCTCCCGCCAGTCTTCTCACATGTGTACGCGTCCACGCAGTGGGCACGACTCTCGCGGCTGGGTGTGATCTCGTCCTCTCCGTCCACGTACGTGAGTTTTCTATCTGTCCACGTACGTGAGTTTTCTATCTGGTTGAAGCTGCGGCTGGCTTCTCTTCTCTATCGCTTGATGGACGAAAATATATGTATATATATCGAAAGAAATTAGTTAGCGGGGTCTTCCTCTCGTCGGGTGCCTGCTCGCCGTGGGCGCATCCAACGTCGGATCGTTGGTAACGCGCCCCCGCTTCCGTCGTCGCCGCAGACTCCATGGTGCATCTCCTAGGCATTTTTCTCCTCCTCACTCGGCCAGGCTTGCGCCATCTCGGCGGCCGTCGTTTCTCGTCATCTGAGCGGCCGCGGGGCTGCCATGTTCGTCAATGCTGCCGCCACATGCGCGTCTTCTCCTCGCTCGGTGTCCATGGATGCGATCTCACGATGGCCTTCCTCCGGTCTTCTCCGTGCTCCCCTCTCGTGCGAATGGAGGCAGCGAGCGGCCGGATGGATGGCGACGGCGTGCGTGATCTTCGGCAGTAGTTACAACGGCGGATCTTATCCAGCCGGCCGGTTAATTTGCTATATGTGGACTCGTTCTTTGGTTGGATGCATGATCTCGGGCCGTTGCGCTTATCTCCTGCTTCGGCCTTCTTGGCACGCACGCCTTTTTTTTTTCGGGAAACTTGGCACGCACGCCTGTACACACGAAAAGGGAAAACCACCATCTCATCTCATACGCATACGTGCCTAGCTGCATGGCTGCAGGTGGGCCGGTTCACTTCCGAACGTGCAGTATACATGGATATGTACGCGCCCTTGACTTGGCCGGTACGCGGTATTCGGAGACGTATGTGTGCATGGCCGGCTGGGCTTCCGTCTGCCGGGTCTGTGATATAAACGAACCCAACAGCTAAGAGAGCCTGTGTGCACGCATGCATGTTAGTACGTAGGCCATTTTACCCTGTATGGACGTACTCCTTCGTCCGAAAAAACTTGTCCCAAATTTATTCCTCAAATAAAGGTATCTAACGCTAACTTGATGCTAGATACATCTATTTTAGGGCCAAGTTTTTTCGAATGGAGAGAGTACGAAGCTAAACCACAGGTCAGCTAGCTTATGCATGTACTAGTGTGTAGTACGTGGGCAACCTCAACATGCGTGCACTAAAGCTAATTAGAGGATGAGCTAGCGGATGCATATGAATGTTGTACTGATGCGTACGTTTATATGTTTTCTTGCCTGTATATCCTGCCACTACCAGAAAAACATGGTTTGCCGACGGCCAAATCTATGCCGATGGCACCCGTCGCCATAAATGCAGCTATGCCGACGGCCAAGGGCAGGCCGTAGGCGTAGAAAAGCCGTTGGCATAAATACATACATGCCGACGGGGCCGTCGGCATATACGAGGCCGTCGGGACCGCTCGAGGTACGCCTACGGGGCCCGTCGGCATAGGAGCGGCCGTCGGCATAGCCCTTGCCGTCAGCGCTGACCGTTTGACGACGTCGAGCCTACGCCGACGGGTGGTAACGGCGGCCGTCGGCATACCCGTCGGCATAGACCTGGCCCATACCCCTCTGCCACGTCATCGATCCGTGTGCTATGCCACGTCATCGATCCGTGGGACTGCACCTCCGTGTGTGCACAGATATGCCGACCGCCTAGCCGTCGGCATACATTTATTTAGTTTTATTTTAAATTTCGCTTTATACTACCTATGGCAAATATATGCCTATGGTATAGCCGTCGGCATAGGCCCCTCTGCCACGTCATCGATCCGTGTGCCATGCCACGTCATCGATCCGTGGGACTGCACCTCCGTGTGTGCACAGGTATGCCGACGGCCTCGCCGTCGGCATACTATTTTTTTATTTTTACTTTATTTTCTTATTTTTACTTTATTTTAGTTTTTGTTTTTTCATAAGATAATTATGCCCTATCTAAAAAAACATACCCTGATTGTATATCGATTGCCCCCCGTTACGAACGTCGCTATCGCCGTGTCACGGAGGGGGAAACGGTCGACACGGAGGGAATTCTAGTTGGTGGGGGGATTCGAGGTGTAGCTATGTCACCGAAACATCGCACGGGTCCCGATGCATATGTGAAAGTGTTCAGGCATGCGTAGACGCCCGTCTTGGGGCTCCGCGGTGTGCCCCCCTGCACGCAAGGCAGTGCCGCTGTCACTTGGATGGGGGCACACCCCGGAGACGCGTGCCACCTCTTCGGACATGCCACCACACCACCCCGCATGTATGAGGGCCCGGTGCGACGCTCGGGTGGCATTGCTACCCCCTAGGCCCCCCCGCCTAACCCTGTAGCGTTTGACCACGGGATGTAGCCCTTTGACTTTGCACGGACGGGCTTTGAGCAGTGGACCTATCCACCCGGTTGTGTTAGGTCAGTCCATAGGAACACTTTGGAGCAACATCCGGGCCAGACCCACGGCAAGATCCCCTCCGTGTAGACCCGACGCGCCTGTTTCCCCCCTCCAAGTGCCGGCGGCGTCGCCGTCCGTGAGGGGGGGCACACCCCGGAGACTCGTGCCGCCTCTTGGGACATGCCACCGCAGCACCCCGCATGTATGAGGGCCCGGTGCGACCCTCGGGTGGCATTGCTACCCCCCAGGGGCCCCCGTCCCGCCTAACCCTGTAGCGTTTGACCACGGGATCTAGCCCTTTGACTTTGCACGGACAGGCTTTGAGCAGTGGACCTATCCACCCGGTTGTGTTAGGTAAGCCCATAGGAACACTTAGGAGCAACATTCGGGCCAGACCCACAGCAAGATCCCCTCCGTGTAGACCCGACGCGTCCGTTTCCCCCCTCCAGGTGCCGTCGGCGCCGCCGTCCGTGAGGGGGGGCACACCCCGGAGACGCGTGCCAGGCGTTTGCACCCGCCACAACACTTCCAGACTTGTGAGAGGCCGCCTACGCAAGATTTGGCGGCATGCTAGCCCCCGGAGGCCGCCGGCCACAGTCGTAGACATGCGAAGAGCAATCCGCATAGAGGGAATTGTTCAGATACTACTCCATCACGAACAATTATGAAAAATTACCATCAGTCCTACAGCACATGTGCCCGCGTCGTGTAAAAAACTCATGATTTTATCGCGCTCCGAGTATTTAATAATATTCACGCCACATCGTTACCGCAGAACGTCTACTAATGTGTCATCGCCGTTTGTGAGGGGGGGCACACCGCGGAGACGCGTGCCGCCTCTTGGGACATGCCACCACACCTCCCCGGATGTATGAGGGCCCGGTGCGACGCTCGGGTGGCATTGCTACCCCCCAGGGCCCCCGTCCCGCCTAACCCTGTAGCGTTTGACCACGGGATCTCGCCCTTTGACTTTGCACGGACGGGCTTTGAGTAGTGGACCTATCCACCCGGTTGTGTTAGGTAAGCCCATAGGAACACTTAGGAGAACCATCCGGGCCAGACCGACGGCAAGATCCCCTCCATGTAGACCCGACGCGTCCGTTTCCCCCTCCAGGTGTCGGCGGCGGCGCCGTCCGTGAGGGGGGGCACACCCCGGAGACGCGTGCTGCCTCTTGGGACATGCCACCACACCACCCCGCATGTATGAGGGCCCGGTGCGACGCTCGGGTGGCATTGCTACCCCCCAGGGCCCCCGTCCCGCCTAACCCTGTAGCGTTTGACCACGGGATCTAGCCCTTTGACTTTGCACGGACGGGCTTTGAGCAGTGGACCTATCCACCCGGTTGTGTTAGGTCAGTCCATAGGAACACTTTGGAGCAACATCCGGGCCAGACCCACGGCAAGATCCCCTCCGTGTAGACCCGACGCGCCTGTTTCCCCCCTCCAAGTGCCGGCGGCGTCGCCGTCCGTGAGGGGGGGCACACCCCGGAGACGCGTGCCGCCTCTTGGGACATGCCACCACAGCACCCCGCATGTATGAGGGCCCGGTGCGACGCTCGGGTGGCATTGCTACCCCCCAGGGGGCCCCGTGCCGCCTAACCCTGTAGCGTTTGACCACGGGATCTAGCCCTTTGACTTTGCACGGACAGGCTTTGAGGAGTGGACCTATCCACCCGGTTGTGTTAGGTAAGCCCATAGGAACACTTAGGAGCAACATCCGGGCCAGACCCACAGCAAGATCCCCTCCGTGTAGACCCGACGCGTCCGTTTCCCCCCTCCAGGTGCCGGCGGCGCCGCCGTCCATGAGGGGGGCATACCCCGGAGACGCGTGCCAGGCGTTTGCACCTGCCACAACACTTCCAGACTTGTGAGAGGCCGCCTATGCAAGATTTGGCGGCATGCTAGCCCCCGGAGGCCGCCGGCCACAGTCGTAGACACGCGAAGAGCAATCCGCATAGAGGGAATTGTTCAGATACTACTCCATCACGAACAATTATGAAAAATTACCATCAGTCCTACAGCACATGTGCCCGCGTCGTGTAAAAAACTCATGATTTTATCGCGCTCCGAGTATTTAATAATATTCACGCCGCATCGTTACCGCAGAACGTCTACTAATGTGTCATCGCCGTTTGTGAGGGGGGGCACACCCCGGAGACGCGTGCCGCCTCTTGGGACATGCCACCACACCACCCCGGATGTATGAGGGCCCGGTGCGACGCTCGGGTGGCATTGCTACCCCTAGGGCCCCCGTCCCGCCTAACCCTGTAGCGTTTGACCACGGGATCTAGCCCTTTGACTTTGCACGGACGGGCTTTGAGTAGTGGACCTATCCACCCGGTTGTGTTAGGTAAGCCCATAGGAACACTTAGGAGCAACATCCGGGCCAGACCCACGGGAAGATCCCCTCCGTGTAGACCCGGCGCGTCCGTTTCCCCCTCCAGGTGCCGGCGGCGGCGCCGTCCGTGAGGGGGGGCACACCCCGGAGACGGTGCCGCCTCTTGGGACATGCCACCACACCACCCCGCATGTATGAGGGCCCGGTGCGACGCTCGGGTGGCATTGCTACCCCCCAGGGCCCCCGTCCCGCCTAACCCTGTAGCGTTTGACCACGGGATCTAGCCCTTTGACTTTGCACGGACGGGCTTTGAGCAGTGGACCTATCCACCCGGTTGTGGTAGGTCAGCCCGTAGGAACACTTAGGAGCAACATCCGGGCAGACCCACGGCAAGATCCCCTCCGTGTAGACCCGACGCGTCCATTTCCCCCCTCCAGGTGCCGGCGGCGCCGCCGTCCATGAGGGGGGGCACACCCCGGAGACGCGTGCCGCCTCTTGGGACATGCCACCACACCACCCCGCATGTATGAGGGCCCGGTGCGATGCTCGGGTGGCATTGCTACCCCCCAGGGCCCCCGTCCCGCCTAACCCTGTAGCGTTTGACCACGGGATCTAGCCCTTTGACTTTGCACGGACGGGCTTTGAGCAGTGGACCTATCCACCCGGTTGTGGTAGGTCAGCCCATAGGAACACTTTGGAGCAACATCCGGGCCAGACGGAGGGAATCTTGAGGTGGGTTTGGCCGGGACGGTGTTGGTGGGTGTAGCTATGTTGCTGGGCTATGATAACCAGGTGAAAAGGTCCACCGGTCAAACCTCGTCCGGCGAGAGTCAAACGGCTAGACCCGGCGGTCGTCTATGTCAGGGTTAGACGGGACGGTGTACCTGGGGGGGTAGCAATGCTGCCAGGTGTTGCGGTGGGCCCTCCTACGATTGTGGAAGCGTGGTGGCAGGCGCAGGCACCCGACACGCGGCTCCGGGGTGTGCCCCCCTAACGGGCGTCGCTGCCGCCTTGTCATAGAGGGGGGAAACGGCCACGTCGGGACGACATAGAGGGAATCTTGGGGTGGGTTTGGCCGGGACGGTGTCGGGTGGTGTAGCTATGGGCTGGGCTATGGCAAGCAGGTGAAAAGGTCCATCGGTCAAAACCCCGTCCGGCGAAAGTCAAAGTGCTAGACCCGGCGGTCATCTGTGTCAGGGTTAGATGGGACGGTGTACCTAGGGGGGTAGCAATGCCGCCAGGTGTTGCGGTGGGCCCTCCTACGGTTGTGGAAGCATGGTGGCAGGCGCAGGCACCCGGCACGCGGCTCCGGGGTGTGCCCCCCTCACGGGCGTCGCTGCGGGGCACGGCGGCAACAACGTTCGTGAGGGGGGCAACCGATATACCATCGGGGTATGTTTTTTGTTTAGATAAGGCACATTTATGTTGTGAAAAAACAAAAATAAAACAAAATATAAATAAAAAATAAAACAAAATTTAAATAAAATAAAAAATAGAGATATGCCGACGACAAGGCCGTCGGCATAGCTGTGCACACGGCCACAGATCGATGACATGGCAAAGGGCGAGGCCTATGCCGACGGTTTGGCCGTCGGCATAGGATTGCCTTATCCGCTGCGGTTCGCCCCCGCACCACCCATTCCCCATCTCCCCCTTTCCCCCGACCCACACCCGCGCCGCCGCCGGATCCTCTGCTCCGCCCACCGCTGCCCTTCCGCCGTTCGCTGCCGCCGCCCTTCCCTCGCCCTGCTCCGCCGCCGCCCCACCCGCGCTCTGGGCCGCCGCCCTTCGGTCGCCACTCGCCGCAGCCCGCCCCATCCTCACTCCGTCCCGGCCTCGTCATCTCGGCTCGCGTCGCCGCCGCCCTTCCCTTGCCGCAGTGGGGCGCGTGGACTCCTCCCCGGCCACCCCTCGGCCACGCCCTCGTCGACCTCGGTCCGGCCGGACCTCTCCGAGCCCACTCCTCCCTCACCGCCGCCCAACCGTTGCTCCGGCCGGCAGCTAGGCTGCACCGGCCCTCCTCTGTCGATGCTCCGGTCGGCCTAGCCCGAGCCCGAGCTCCCCTCCGCCTCCCCCTCCGTGCCTGCCCTCCCCCCCCAGCCGGCCCTCCCACACGGTGAGCTCCTTCCCTCCCTCTTTGAAGCAATTTTTTTAATTTAGTTAGATGATAGATGGATGGATGCATTATGTATGATGATAGATGGTTAGATGGATGGATGCATGCATTATGTATGATGATAGTTAGATGATAGGTGATTTGATGATAGTTAGAAATGTGAGAAATGCAAGAAATGCAAAAAAAAATTAGATGATAGATGATGATGTTGATGATGATATATTATGATGTTGATGATGATAGATGATGATGTTGATGATAGATGATAGTGCTTTTTTATGCCTTGATAATTTTTAGATGATGATGATGATAGATTTCCATTTTTGCGGAAGAGATGATAAATGATGATGATTGTTGGATCAAGATAAATGATGATGATGATGATTTTTTTATGCTTCGATGATTGTTACATGATGATAGATGATGATGATGATGATGATGATGATATTGATGATGATATGGTGCAGGTTCTGTGGTGTTCCACCTCGGTGGAGTGATCGTCGTAGGAGCTGTTGGACCCCGATTGTCCCTCCGCTGTTCGACTACTTCCTCTACAGCCGAGGGTGAGCTACGAATCATGTCACTAGATTACATTCTCAAGTCATGTCGCGTAACCTAGGCGTCTCCCGTCCGAAAGGGTTGCATCGATAAATATGCATTCAATTGCATATTTATCACCGCAGCTCTTTCGGATTGTCCAGCGTTTTCCACGGACAGCCCGAGGATGTGTAGATTGGGTATGTTCTCCATGTTCTACCCCGTTCCGAGACAGGATTTCGGCGGCGCCTCCCCATTGTTCTCCGGAGCACATTCTCTCGGCTATTTGCCGAGACGTGTATCTGGAGAACAGCGGGGAGGTGCTGCCGAAATTTTGTCTCGGAACGGGGTAGAATGGAGAACGTACTCAATCTACACATCCTCGGGTGGGATTAGGACCCATCTTTACCTATTAGAGATGTAGGTGGATTAAACGCGGTAGAAACTAAAAATTTGATGTGATTAATTTAAATGAATCCTTAATTATGTTGTGTGGCTTGCAAAAAAGCAGAGGATGGCAGATAATCAGTGGATGTACTGTGGTTTTATCCGTCGGAATCGAGTAACATCAGAGTGGATCGCGAAAACCGATGTCTATTTGAAGGAGATATTCCGTCGTCCAATGAGAATTATCCCACCATGCCCCTGTGCGAGATGTGCCAGACGTCACCGTAGAAATCAGACGGACATGAGTGAGCACCTTCGCACGCACGGATATATGCCAAACTTTGACATGCCGCCGATAAACATAGCCGAGCAGGACCGTGGTAGAGAGGAGGTGATGCGACAACGCATCGATGGATATGAGGACGACGGGGTCAGGGACATGCTAGATGATGTCATTGTTGCAGAAACGGGAAATGCGACACCTTCAGAGAATGAACCGGAGGAGCCGGAGGCAACCGCAAAGGCCTTCTTGGAGGTCTTGGCCTCGTCGAAGAAACCTCTTTATGCGGGGGCGAAAATATCTCAGCTGGATGCCATCTCGCAACTGATTGCAGTCAAGGCTGAGTACAGGTGTAGCCAGAAATGCTTCGAAGCATTCTTGGGAGTATGGGCTAACAGCCTCCGTGAGGGTCATGAACTGCCGAAAAGCATGTACGATACAAAGAAAATCATGAAGGCACTCTCTATGGATTATGAGAAAATAGATGTTTGCCCGAAGAATTGCCTTTTGTTTAGGCACGAGTATGCGGATGACAAGTACTGTAGGCAGTGCGGTTCGTCTCGGTACATTGAGGTGGTCGGTGAGGATGGTGAGAAAAAGCAGCTAACCATCCCTGTTAAGGTTCTTCGGTATCTTGATTTTATAAAAAGATTGCAGCGCCTTTTCATCATGAAGGAGTCTGCAAAAATGATGAAGTGGCACAAGGAAGGTATAAGGTACAATCCAAAAAAAATCGTACATCCATCGGAAGGGGAAGCATGGAAGTCGTTCGATGAAGAATACCCCGAGGAAGCAGCCGAGGCTGGGAATGTCAGAATAGCCATATCAGGTGATGGTTGAATCCATATGGTATGTCGTCCAATCCATACAGCTGCTGGCCCTTGTTTGTAATTCCGCTCAATCTTCCTCCCGGTGCCCTAATGCAACGCAAGACCATGTTCTTGTCGCTCATCATTCCGGGGCCTGATTATCCGGGGAAGCAATTGGGTGTGTTTATGCAGCCGCTGGTGGATGCTTTGCACCATTCTTGGTACTTTCCGACGTTGACATACGACCGGGATCTGCAGAGAAATTTCTTGATGAA
Source organism: Aegilops tauschii subsp. strangulata (assembly GCF_002575655.3). Taxonomy (NCBI): domain Eukaryota; kingdom Viridiplantae; phylum Streptophyta; class Magnoliopsida; order Poales; family Poaceae; genus Aegilops; species Aegilops tauschii. Next base: position 11,442,589 of record NC_053039.3, read on the forward strand.
AGTTTGGTTGCACTATTGCATGCATGACTTTCCCGGCTATGCTCTATTCTGCGGATGGTGTACAAGTGGGAAGATGCCATGCCCAGTGTGCATGCAGGCTCTGCGAATGATTTGGCTGAGTAAGGGTGGCAAGTATGTAGCCTTTGACCTGCATCGACAGTTCCTCCCTCCAGACCATCCAGACAGGGAAGACAAGAAGAACTTCCCGAAAGGCCGGGTTGTTCATGAAGTAACCGAGATTCCAACATTTTCGAGGGCAGATGTTCTTGCTAAGCTAAAAGCTCTCCAGCCTAAAGTCAAAGGCAAAGGCAAAGCCAAAGCCAAAGGCTTCGAGGGATATGGTGAGACGCACAACTGGACTCACATTACCCCCTTCTCACAGCTTCCCTATTTCAAGGACCTCAAACTTCCTTACAATATCGATGTGATGCACACCGAGAAGAATGTGGCAGAGTCCCTTTTCCACACGATCCTCAATATTCCTGATAAGACGAAGGATAACGTTAAAGCTAGAGCCGATCAACAGAGAATTTGTGATAGACCATGTCAGAACATGAAGCCTCCCACAGGCGGTCGAAAAAACTGGTTCAAGCCAGATGCTGACTTTGTCCTTAAACCACCAGAAAAAAGGAAGTACTTATCTGGCTGAAACACATTTTGAAGTTCACCGATGGTTATGCATCGAATATAAGTAAGGGAGTCAATCTTTCAACGGGCAAAGTGACCGGCCTGAAGAGTCATGACTACCATGTATGGATTGAGCGGATAATGCCGGTGATGGTTCGAGGCTATGTCCCCGAGCATGTCTGGCGAGTGCTTGCCGAGCTAAGCCATTTCTTCTGCACGCTCTGTGCTAACGAAGTAAGTAAAGACGTGATTGAAAAATTGCATAAGAAGGCACCAGAGTTGATCTTTCCGCCAGGCTTCTTTACACCGATGACACATCTCATTCTGCACCTCGCGAACAAGGTATTGTTGGGGGGGCCTGTGCAGAATCGCTGGCAGTACGGCCCTGAGAGACAGAACAAGCATCTCCGACAGAAATGTGGAAACAAAGCTAAGATTGAAGCTTCCATAGCTGAGGCAGTTATCCTAGAGGAGGTGTCAGACCTCAGGACATCATACTATCCAGACCACGTTCCCCATCTGCATAACAAGGTGCCTCGATACAATATAGAAGAGCCGAATTATCAACCCAAGCTCTATCTATTCAACACGCAAGGTGGGAGGGCTGGGGCCTCGAAACCTTATAACATGCCACGACAAGAGTGGGAGGACCTCATGTTCTATATCTTGCACAACATCAGGGAAGTTGAGGAAGTGTGGATGAGGTAATACCACTACACCATTCCTTTATGTCTTCCACATCATCATGTTTTATGTTCACTTAGTCCCGGTTTAACACCGGTTTTCTTTGTTTTAGTGATTTCGTTCAAGAGGAATGGACGGGAATGAATCCTCCTACTGAGGCGGAGGCACTTACTCTTCTCCGTCATGGAAACCCTGGACGTAAAAATTTTGTTGCTTGGTTCATGGAGAAAGTAATTGTCCACACTCCCCTATTAAATACCTAGTTCAACATTTATTAGTTAACTAATGCACGCAACAATTTCAATTATACTTGTAGGGAAAAGATTCGAACATATCTATGGATGATGAATTGAGATGGGTTTCCATGGGTTTTGACCCTGCCGTCATGACATGTAAAAAGTATGATGTGAATGGGTATCGCTTCCATACAGAGGATCACCAGAACAGCCGGCCTGATCCCAAAACTTTAAATACCGGAGTGTACACCCCCGGTCAAAATTCAGTAGACTACTACGGAAGGGTACAAAATATATACGAGATTAAATTCCACCAGGGGCGCGAGACCCTAAGTCTGCCTGTGTTCAAATGTCGATGGTTCGATCCGCGGGAGGGGGTAAAACATACGCCGTCCATTGGTTTGGTCGAAGTTAAACCATCAACCGTCTATGCCGGAGCCGATCGCTTCATTGCGGCTACCCAAGCTACACAAGTATATTATCTGCCTTACCCATGCCAGAAAGAGTACCTAAAGGGTTGGGAAGTTGTGTTCAAGGTGTCGCCACATGGTAAGCTACCGAACCCGAACGAAGACGATTACTACAACATTAACCCCATGACATACGAGGGAGTGTTCTATCAAGAGCAACCAGATGATGATGATGTGGTTAGAAACGATGACGCTAGACCATTGGGTGATGATGATGTGGATCCAAACGACGACGAAGCACGGAATGATGGTGAGACCATTGTCAATGAAAATGACATACTTATGCTAGAAAAGTTAAACTTAGACGCTGACGACGAGGAAGAGCCTCCACCTCCGTCAGACAACGAAGATGATATGATTGATAGTGATGATGAGACGGACCGAGAAAGAGGTTACAACAGTGATGATTCATATGGTTTCTAGCAGATGTATGTGTCAAGTCTTTTTTCTATAGTTTAGGAATATGCCTTTTATGCCTTTTTATTAATGTGTTTATTATCATGCCTTTTCCTTCATTTCATTAATTTACTAACTGCTTATTCTCTTTTCAATGCAGGTTCATGGAACATGGGCAAGGGGAAGGCCGACGACGTGGGTTTCCTACGCAAGGTCGTTGGCCTGCCTAGTCGGAGTGGTCGAGCACGTAATCCTCCCCCCCGGCTACTTGACGATGACGCCTCACAGGGAGGTCGAGGGAGAGGTGCCCCTAGAGGAGGAGGGGGCGGGGGGAGAGCCCCTAGAGGGCGAGGTGGTGGGGGGAGAACCACTACAGGGGGTCGCGGCCAGAAAGAGCGCACCCTCACCGACTTAGGGGTGTTGTCTTCGAGGCCATCCTCTAGTGAGGTACCCTCCTCTAGTGAGGTACCCTCCTCTAGTGAGGAGGAGGACGAGGCAGGCGAGGAGGAGGAGGTTCGGGATGGGGCCGAGGAGGAGGTGGAGGAGGAGGACGAGGAGGAGGATGAGGAGGAGGTTGGGGAGGGGAAGGCAGGCGAGGAGGAGGGTGGTGGCGGGGATGATGGTGCTGGCGGGGAGGGGGTTGACAACAAGGGGTGGCTGCATGGTAACGCAAAGCTACCAAAGCAGGTTCCTGCTACTGAGGAGCAGAAGTGGCTCATTGAGCCCACGGGGAAAGAGTAAGTGCCACTTTATAATAATTTCATTATTTTGCTTGTCACATGCTCATTCCGGTTGTTATTTATTTTGCTTGTCACATGCTAATAGTTCATTCTTTTGCAGCAACTGGATATATTCTAAAGGGGTCCGTATTCCCAACGGCCTCATCACCGTCTTGCTGAAGTTACACTGGCCGGGGTTGTACTGTCCGGATCCAGTCAGGCACCCGGACCATCGGGTCTTGGCCATGAGCTGGGAGCACTGGGAAGCGGCCCTCCACGCGGAGCATGGCACCCATGCCAAGGCCGTGATCACCACTTTCTGGGTGAGTTCTCTTCAGAAGCACAAGTCCATTCTAGTTTCATGGATGATTTAACTCATGGCTTCTTCCATTCTTGTTTCGTGCATGATTGTAGAAATTCTATCGAGTTCTCCCGGAGCACAGGGGCAGAGCGGACAAGATCGTGCTACGCCAATGCAAGAAGAAGGCCCGCCAGATGCAGTACGAGGTGCGCTATGTGGCCATCTCGACATACTACCACGACTATCTTGGTGTGAAGATGACCAAGGAAGAAGCGCGGAGGATGGGCATTACCTTGGAGAGGGACGAGTTCTTGGCGGTAAGTATAAAAGATTTTTCATTATGCTTTCATTATGCTTTCATTACCTTGTGGTACATTTCACCGTTTCGTGTTGACATGCCATTATGCTTTTATTATGTAGGTGTGTCCAAATTGGTGTTATGGAAAAGACGAGTCCTGGGCGGCATTGGTGGATCTTTGGTGTGATGAGGCTGGAGCCTGGGCGGCTATGAGAGTCAAAAACAAGGCTAACCGAGGGAAGGAGGGAGTACATGCTCAGGGAAACCGAAACCACTATCTCCACAAGGCAGTTAATGTATGACTAACCCCATTAAACATTCTTCTTCTATTTACCATTACTTTCTTATGTATGACTAACCTCTGTTTGGTGGTGCAGGAGGAGAAACTGAAGCGGCCGCTCTCACACATGCAGGCGTGGGAGATCGCCCATACGCGGAAGGACCCCAAGCCTGGCGAGCCCAAGTACTACGGCAAGAAGACCGCACATAGGAAGAAGGCCTACTCCGATGGGTATCTGGCGTTACATCCTGACACACCTGACCCCATTGCGGCGGATCTGGACGAAAGGGTGGTGGTGGGCATGGGGCCGAAGGAGCACGGTCGAGAGGCGGTTCTCGATGCTGTGATCACTCCGTCTATCTCCTACACACAGCTCCGTCGGATCGACCCGACCCTGAGCCAGCGCACGAGCACGCGCATGAGCAGTGCACCGTCACTGTCCCTCTTTCAGGAGCAGCAAACTGTAAGTATTTTCCCTTTTATCTTCATTGTTCCCTTTATTTTCCGCATTTAGTAGTTTTATGAGTCTCATCATGTCATACTGTAGGCCTACATGGAGTACACACGCCAGGAGACCATGGCGTGGCACGACCGCCTTCATGCATACCATCAGCAGAGGGATCGCGAGATGCAGCACGCTTTTCAGGAAATGGTGGCCGACAGGTGTCCTCAATGGCCATTAGCAGAGGGTCCTCCAGCACAACTAGTGCTGCTGACCTTTGAGGAGTTTGTGGCACAGAACGCTGGCCCCTCGCCGGTTAGTTCATCCCCAATCAATTCACCCAAAGCATGTCATGCCTTTCAACACAGTCTTATATCCCGTTAATACATCTTTTCAACATCCAGGGAACAGGTGCATCTACCGTTGGCGGTGGTCTTCGCAACACTCCCGAGACACGGAGCCCGACCACTCCGATCCACGGAGACGGAGGCGGAGGCGGACGTGGAGGCAGTCTTGGCGGTAGCGCTGCCGCTAGCAGTGAAGACCTGGGCTTCGGCGGTCTTGGCGGTGACGACCTCCGCGGTGCTCGACGTCCTGGCGCTTAAGCCTTTCGGGCACATTGTGCCGGTTCTCGATGCTATGATACTTGTATGCTTGTGATGTTTCTTATCTTATTGTTGTTTGTGAGATTCTTATATGTGTGATGCTTTGTGATGCTTCTTAGCGATGCCAATTTGTTGTGTGATGCTGTGTATATGCTGTTTGTTATATATGCTGTTTGTTATATATTCAAATGAATTGAGCTGAAAAGAAACAGAAAAAAGAAATAAAAACTGGACAGAATCTATGCCGACGGCCTGGCCGTCGGCATAGGCCTGGCGTGAGCTCCCAGTGGCCGACACGTGGCACGTCTATGCCGACGGCCTAGCCGTCGGCTTACTTTGAAACTATGCCCATAGACCTGCCCCAGGAGCGCCCAGTTTCTGACACGTCGCGTGTCTATGCTGACGGCCTAGCCGTCGGCATAGTTTCAAACTAAGCCGACGGTTAGGCCGTCGGCATAGACACGCCCATGCTGAACGGCGTCTCGCGACGTGGTGAGAAGCCATTGGGCAGCACTTGACGGCGGCCGCCGTTAGGCGATGACGTTGCCGACGGCCAGGGCCGTCGGCATAGATGTACGGCCACCGTTGGCATAGGGTCTATGCCGACGGCTTTTCTATGCCGACGGTCATCCTGGGTACGCCGACGGATATTTTGCCGACGGCCCTATGCCGACGGGGGCCGTCGGCATAGGCCTGACCCGACGGCTAGTCATGGCTATGCCGACGGCCCTGGCCGTCGGCATAGGGTGCGATTCCGGTAGTGTGCCATGGGTTTAAGTCATGTCCACCTGTATGATCTCCACCATCTTGGGCAGACTGGCGTCGGTTTTTACCAGAGACCAGTCACCTGCGCACCTCACATGGGCTGGGAGGATCTACGCCTTCCAGAGGATGAAGTTTCCTCTTGCATGCTTATCAGATGGCAACGCATCAAGGTTGAGGGTGACAGCCGTTGACGAAGACATGGAGGCGGCATTGATGTGGTTTGGGTTTTTGTTATGGTGGCTAGATATGTTGGGAAGATGTGGCTCTGATTACCCTGTATTGGGAAGCGTTCCTACTCTTGAGAAGCCGCGTGAGGTATATATTGATATGAGGCAATATGTCTTGCCGTGGTACACGAAGATGCAACCTATCCTAGTTGAGATAGCTACGGGAAAGAGAGAAGTAGTTGAGATGACAACAGAATAGATACCAGAGATGAGTACGGAGTACCAGGGCACCGCGGCAGCCGTATCGACGACCCATCTCAACACACCGGCGAGGGAGCATAGCCCGAGAGAATCCCAGGGAGTTGCGGAGCCAAGCCGCACGAACCGCCGTGCCGGCTGAACGCCCAGATCAGCTCTCAGCCACCGAGGAGAAAATTAGTGTTCCTTTTTCTTTGGGAGAGAGAGAGTGGTCAATCGGTTGAGACTTCAGGAACAGAGGCGTTAGCTTTTTGTTGTCAATGGAGAGAGAGGGTCTGTGTTTTACGACTGGAAATGGACGGACATCTCTGCCTTCCATCGATTTTGTACTCTGGTAACCGAACGGATGAGAAACGGAGAGACGGCTCGTCTTCAGTCGATTCCAGACGAGACTGGAAGAGAGATTATTCCACGCTCCCACGCAACCACGGCGACTCCACACCTCCCGCTTGCCGCCGCCCCCACCGCAGATCTCGCCACGCCGCCCTCGCGGCATGCCTCCACGACGGCGGAGACCGAGCCCGGCAGCCGAGGCCGCTCCCCCTCCCCCTCCCCCTCCCCCCGCTCGATGCCCCCCAGTTCAGGAAACTTTTGCGGAGCTGGTGAGATTGATCTCACCGCTACCGCAGGGGATAGCCATGGCGACGGGGGATCAGAGTTGGGTGGATCGAGCGACCAGGATCCGTGATGCTGCGGCGGTGTGGATCAGGCGGGTCCAGGAATGGAAGGCGGCGGATCAGGCGGTGGCGGCGGCGAGGGATCCAGAAACTCGCGCTACGGCGACCAGGTATGCAGAGACTTGTCGCCTGCGAGCAGAGGGGGAACAGAGGACCCTGGCGAAGCAGATCTTCGACAAGGCCATGGTGGCGGAGAGGCAGAGGATGCCTCCCTACCCTCACTCATCGTCGGCGGCGTTCGTGGCGTGGGCGAGGACAGAGGCAAAATCAGAAGATCCACGGCGGGCGCTGCGGTGGGAGGGTCTGCTGGGGGTGATTCCATCAGGGGCGCCACTGCAGAACATCTCATCCTGGCCACCGCCATCCATTCGGGATTGAGGCCATCTCGCGCTACAAAACCACACCTCCGCCGCGATATGCGCGAGCCACCTTGGCTCGGAGATCATGGTGAAGTTCCACCAGGCGCTCGTTCGAGGATGTGCAAGGGGATTTGTGTCCCAGGGAAGCAATTTGATGCTGCAATCTTACACCTGCCGATGGAGGTGAAGACAGCAGAAATGAGGCAGAGCTTGTGCTTGAGGCTGCATGATCCCTCATCGGCGGCGAGGTCCAAGTTGCCAGAGATGGGGGATTTTTCCCCTAGGTTGCAAGTGGGGTCACTCACGCTGATTGGCGGGGCCCCCGTTGCCACGTCGCTCCCACCAATCAGGTGCAAGCAGGTGAAAGAGCCTTTTACAAATGTGTATCCTGCTCTCGACGGCGCGGAGGAGGCTATTTCTAGGGGTTTTGGGAAACTCTGGTCCATCCCCTCCCCCCCGCCGTCGCCAACATTGTCCTCTTCCACCAAGCAAGACCACCACCACCTTGGGATGGCTCCGGAAGGATTTAGCTCGGTCTGGATGTTTCTCCCCATCTGATCTTCACCCAGTTAAGTCTCTACGTCCCTTTGATCCCCCCCAACACAGCTCAAAATCATCAGGGAGGGAATTGGGGGCTGATCCAAGTCCTTTGCCGAAGTGGTCGCCATGGCGGACAAGAGCGCTCTAACACAGGGCGCCGAAGCAGCAGGCTTCGGCTCCGCAGAAGAATTTGGGTCGTCGCCAAGCCGCGGGAGGGACGCGTCCTGCTACCGTTCCAACCAAAGGTACTGCCCCCTGCTCAATCAGGTGTGGCAGCGCCCTCGCTGCCGGCTCCGCCTCCTCCACCTGTGCAGGTTTTTTATGAGAGATACAAAGACATGGTCTGCTTTACCTGTGGAGGACCTGGTCACTACGTTGGAAATTGTATTCTGAAGAAGATCTGTTTCATCTATGGATTGGAGGGGCACAATGTCAACAACTGCGCAGCATGGGCGCAGCCTCATCCAGTTGCCACGTTCTTCGGTAGCTCTGCTCTGGGTTTGGGATTCTACCATATTGATGCTCCTGTGGATCGTGAAGCAAATTGACTTAACTTTAGGAATTGTGGAGAAGTTTGGGTCATGAAAGGAGAAATCAACAAGTCTGACCTGGTTAAGAATCTGTCTGGGATTTTCTGCAAAAACAAAATGGACTTGGCAGATCAGGCCACTAACAGAAAAGAAGTTCCTGGTTAGATTCCCTCCCTGGAAAGACGTGGAAGAGTTGATTGAGTTTCCTGCATTTGACCTGCCTATCAATTGAGTATTTGTGTTTGTTGAGAGATGGACTGGTGCTATAGATCCATTCAGTGAGCTCATTGAAGCCTGGGTCACTATTGAGGGGCTCTCCTCCAAGTGGTGTACATGGAAAGTGATGTCTCAAATTACTTCTTGCTTTGGTATCCTTGTGGATGTGGACTGGAATGGCCTAATGAAGAGCTTCTATGAGAAAGTTAGAGTCAAGATTGCTTGCAGGGACCCAGCCAAGATTCCCTTTGAATGGATCATGGAGATGAGGAAAAAACTATACATCTTATCCTTTACAGTGGAAGGTTTTGAGCAGATAGGAGCTGATGATCCCAATGATGATAATGGCCCTACTGACATATCTGTGGACGATGATAACAAAGCAATTGATGTTGAGGAGATTGACAAGGACATCCTGGATGATGGTGAGGAACCCATAGATGATCTAGATCTGGCCAATAGGGCATCCAACTCAAAGAAAACCACATCTAGGAAACAAGCAAATGATGTTGGGATGGCCTTTCATCCTGCTGCTCTCCTAGAGGCATGCATCCCTCCTATGAGAACTGACAAGAAAATTGGAGAAAAATCAAAAACTTAGGATATATGCCCCTCCATGCCCTTCTTTGAAGCTATCAAAATCTTCAGCACTCCCAGCAACAAGGTCTGTGCTGTTAATGCACTTAACAATTCATCGAATGGGTCTTCTAACACCACCTCCCCCATGTCCACTCAAAAAGCTTATTGCTCTGATCTGTTGGAAGAACTGGACAACTCTGAATCTGAAACTGCAAGTGAAGCTGCTGAATCAGAGGAGAAAATGGACACATTTGAAGCCCCTGTAGTTAGTGGTCTGAAGATGATGGGGTTAGTGGAAAAGATGGATCTCTGCAATGAAAAGCCTGCAACCAAGAAAAAGTGGGGGCCAGTGATTGCTCCAAGACCAAGTACCAGGGTACACAACAGGCAGAACATCATGGAGAAAGCTGCTGCATGCAAAATGAAGAAAAACTTGGAAATCCCTGCTACCTTCAAAAGTAAGTCTTTTACCACTGAGTCTTTATCTAATTTAGAGGCTTATGCTTCTGCAGTCAACATTATGATTGGTGATAATGAAAAAGAGAGAACCCAGTTAATTAAAGACATCATTAGAGATGAAACTGGGAAATGTTTAGTTTTTGCTTCTCAAAACCCTGAAATATCTCTACCTGATAATTTGGATACTGAAAATAATGAGAATGTTGGAGTTTGTATTCCAAAAAATGACATTCCTAACCCCAACACACCAGAGGGCACTGCTGGTGCTGTAGGTGGCTCTGAGAATGTAGTGAGAGGTGGACTTTTTAGTCTGACACACCCCTTTAAGATCCCATGATTGGTATTTTTTGGAATATTAGAGGACTAGGACAAAAGAAAAATTACAGCGCCTATCTGATTTAGTGAACAAGTATAAACCTGATTTTTTAAGTTTTCAAGAAATTAAGATAGAAACTGTGTCTGACTCCTTTCTAAATACTTTAGCTGGCTCTACTGTTTATGAGTGGCATACACTCCCTGCAGTAGGTGCTGCTGGAGGTATCCTTGTGGGTACCAAATCCAACTTTTTGAGGTCCTTGATTTTAATCTTAAGAAATACTGCATTACTATCTCTTTAAAAAATAAAGCTGATGGTTTCTGTTGGCACCTGGTTGTAGTGTATGGTACAGCTTATGCTGTAGGTAAAATTGACTTTATTGCTGAATTGCATGAAACTATGGAGGGCTTGTGCTATCCTGTCCTGTTTGGGGGAGACTTCAACCTGTTTAGGGAAGCTAAAGAAAAATCATCTGGTAATATCAATACTTCGGGGGCCTTTTTGTTTAACTATTGGATTACTAAATGGGGTTTAATGGAATACAAGTTGTCTCACAGGGTTTTTACCTGGAGCAACAATCAAGACAACCCTATTTTTTCCACTATTGATAGAGTTTTCCCTGCCACTAGTTGGGACAGTCACTTCCCCCTCACCACTCTTTGTGCTCTGCCCAGAGTGGGGAGTGACCATGCTCCTATTTTGCTAGACTCTAGGGTGGGTATGTGTAACCCAACCAAACCATTCAAATTTGAGAAATGGTGGCTTGAACAGCCTGACTTTCAAGCCCTAGTTGAGAAAATTTGGGCCACTCCCTCTCCATTTACAACTGCTATTGAGACTTGGCAACTTAAAACCAAACTCTTTAGGAAACTTGTAAAGGGTTAGAGTATTAATATTGAAGCGGCCATGAAAAAAGAAGAAGGATTTACTTCAAGAGTTTGATATATTAGATGTTTTTTCTGAGCAAAACAGAGCTAGTGCTGAGGATATCCTCAGAATGAAACAAATTAGAGAGGAACTTGATGAGATTTGGAAAAAAGAGGAAACTTCCATGTGGCAGAGATCTAGAGATAGGAAAATCAAAGAGGGGGATAGGAACACAGCATATTTCCATGTTGTTGCCAACCAACGGAGAAGGAAAAATCAACTGTCTATTCTAGAGGGCCCAGATGGTCCAGTTTATTCCACTAAAGATATGCTAGAGGTTGCAACTAATTTTTATAAAAACCTTTTTGGGTATGAACCTAAACCTAACATTCACCTGGATGACCATTTTTGGTCTGAAGAGGAGCTTGTAACAGAAGTTGAAAATGCCTTGCTTGAGAGGTCTTTTTCGGAGGAGGAAATTAAAGAAGCTGTTATGGGCTCCTATGCTAATGGAGCCCCTGGCCCTGATGGCCTCTCCTTTTTGTTTTATCAACGTTTTTGGGAGATTATCAAAGGGGATTTCATGGCACTGGTGAGAGACTTTGAAAATGGGTCTTTAGATATTCAGAGATTAAACTACTCTATAGTTACTCTTATTCCTAAGGAGCCAGATGCCAAAAGTATGAAGAAATTTAGACCAATTTGTCTGAGTAATTGCTCAGTAAATTTTTTAGCAAAGCTATGACAAATAGGGTGTCCCCTGTGGGTCATAGATTACTATCCCCATGTCAATCTACTTTTGTGAGAGGTAGGTTCATATTAGAAAGCGTGGTTACTGCCCATGAGGCTATCCATGAGGTTCATGAATCAAGAGAAGCTGGGATTGTTCTGAAATTAGATTATGAAAAAGGTTACGATCATGTGAACTGGGATATCCTAGTGGAAATGTTAACATCTAGAGGTTTTGGGGCTAAATGGATTAGGTGGAATCTATCCATTCCGCTACAAAGCTCTTTCTGTGTCAATATTAATGATGTACTGGGCCCCTACTTTGTGGGGGGGGGGGGAGGGACTGAAACAAGGAGACCCAGGCTCCCCCATGCTTTTCAATTTGGTAGCAGACGTTTTTTCTCGTATGCTAGTGAAAGCTGTTAATAGTGACATAATCTCTGGGATTGTTCCTCAGATCATCCCTCAAGGGCTTATTTGTTTACAATATGCCGATGACACAATTCTTTTCTTAAATCCTAAACCTGAGTATGTAAAAAATTTAAAATGGTTACTTGCATGTTTTGAAAACCTCTCTGGGTTGAAGATTAATTATGACAAATGTGAAGTGGTCCCAATAAATATGAATGAAGAAGACGCTAAGTTGTTATCTCAAATTTTTTGTTGCAAGTTGGGGGATTTCCCCCTTAAATATTTGGGAGTTCCATTGCACTACCTCAAGCTGAGGAGGGAAGACATTCAATACATCATAGATAAAATTATTAAGAGAATTTGTGGCCGGAAAGGGAGATTACTCAGCTATGAGGCTAAGTTAGTCTTGCTCAAAGCTTGCATTACTAGCATTCCTATATACCTATTGTCTGTTATTAAATTCCCCAAGTGGGCAATCAAGGCCATCACTTCTCAGATGGCCCACTTCTTTTGGGGGAACCTGGGAGAGGAACATAGGTACCATCTTGCCAACTGGGGGCTCATTTCTCAAAAAAACGAGTTTGGTGGTTTGGGGGTACCCAATTTGAGAGAGTTTAGCATGGCCTTATTAGCCTCCTGGACTAAAAGGTACTTTATGGATAGTGATAAAGACTGGGTGAGATTGATAGACCACAAATACAGAACTAACAAACCTAATTTGTTGTGGTCAAAACAGGGTGTGGGATCTCCTTTTTGGAAAGGGGTTACTTGGGCTTTTGAAGGTATTAGGCCTTTTTTAGATGGAACTTGGGTAATGGCAACAAGATCAGCTTCTGGGATGACACATGGGTTGGGATTCTTCCCTGAAAACCCAATTCTGAGAAGTTTATGAGATCTGTCAGCAACAACATTGTGTGATCTCAGAGGTGTGGGATGGGTTCGACATGAAACTCACCTTTAACAAGTGTGTAGATGCTGAGCTTATGGAAAAATGGCATGATCTGATCTGGGTCATCTCCACCAAAAATCTGACCAACGAGGAAGACCACCCTGTCTGGTTGTTGGAACCATCAGGGGCCTACTCGGTCAAGTCCTTTTACAATGTGATCAACTGGGGGGGGGGGTTTCTACCCCCATCTGGAAGAATTTTTCGAAAATTATGGTACCCCACAGATACCTAGTTTTCTTGTGGCTGGCTTTTAACAATAAAATTCTGACCAAAGATAACTTAAATAAAAGGAGGGTGGTAGAGAATCTAAAATGCCTATACTGTAATGAGGATGAATCAGTTTACCACTTATGTTTTGAATGTGTGGTCGCCAGACAGATTTGGAGCGATGTTGCGGACTCGTTTGGGTTTAATGCTCCTAATAATATGACTGAGCTATTCTCCTTTTGGAGTATGAATAACAAGAAAAATGTTGTCAATATTGCTTGTGTTGCCGCCATTTGGGGGATCTGGACTATGCGTAACGATATTTGTTTTCAGGGGTTGCCATGGACAAGCACTGGCGTGATCTTGGAGAGAATCAGTGTGTCTCTACATCAATGGAAGATACTCTGCGAGGGAGATCAATCGGTGCTGCTGCGTCGCTGTCTTGAACTTCTGGATCGATGAAGAGGCGAGCTGCTCAGGATAGCCTGGGATGGGAACTGAGGGCATGCGTGAAGAAGAACCGAGGTGGCGCACCGAAGGCCCACTCGGGATGACTGAGAAAAACGCGATCTGTTCATGTTGGGGATCGTTGCAGAAATTAAAAAATTTATACGCATCACCAAGAATCTATGGGGTTTACTAGCAACGAGAGGGGAGTGCATCTTCATACCTTTGAAGATCGCGATGCGGAAGCGTTGCAAGAACGCGGTCGGTGGAGTCGTACACGAAGCGATTCAGATCGCGGCCGAATCCGATCTAAGCACCGAACAATGGTGCCTCCGCATTCAACACACGTGCAGCCCGGTGACGTCGCCCGCGCCTTGATCCAGCAAGGAGAGAGGGAGAGGTTGGGGAAGACTCCTTCCAGCAGCAACACGACGGCGTGGTGGTGGTGGAGGAGCGTGGCACTCCAGCAGGGCTTCGCCAAGCATTGCGAGAGACGAGGAGGGAGAGGGGTAGGGCCGCGCCAAGAGAGAGGGAGACTCGTGTCTCTGGCAGCCCCAAAACCCCCGCTATATATAGGGGAAGGGGAGGGGGCCGGCCCCCTAGATCCATCTGGAGGGGGGTGCGGCGGCCCCCAGGGCGGCGGCCCCTCAGGGCGGGGGCAGCGGCCCCTTAGGGTTTCCAACTAGGGGGGGTGCCCGCCCCCCGGGGGGGGCGTAGCGGCCCCCTAGGGTTTCCAACCCTAGGCGCCTTGGGCCCTTGGGAGGGGGCCGCACCAGCCCACTAAGGGGCTGGTTCCCACCCAACTACAGCCCATTAGGTCCTTCGGGGCAGGTGGACCCTCCCAGTGGACCCCCGGAACCCCTTCGGTGGTCCCGGTACAATACCGATAAACCACGAAACCTTTCCGGTGACTGAAACTGGACTTCCCATATATAAATCTTCACCTCCGGACCATTCCAGAACTCCTCGTGACGGTTGGGATCTCATCCGGGACGCCGAACAACATTCGGTAACCACGTACATCTATTCCCTATAACCCTAGCGTCATCGAACCTTAAGTGTGTAGACCCTACGGGTTCGGGAACTATGCAGACATGACCGAGACATCTCTCCGGCCAATAACCAACAGCGGGATCTGGATACCCATGTTGGCTCCCACATGTTCCATGATGATCTCATCGGATGAACCACGATGTCAAGGATTCAATCAATCCCGTATACGATTCCCTTTGTCTACCGATATAGCACTTGCCTGAGATTCGATCGTCGGTATACCAATTCCTTGTTCAATATTGTTACGGCAAGTCTCTTTACTCGTTCTGTAACACATCATCCCGTGACCAACCCCTTAGTCACATTGAGCTCATTACGATGATGTCTTACCGAGTGGGCCCATAGATACCTCTCCGTCATACGGAGTGACAAATCCCAGTCTCGAATCGTGCCAACCCAACAGATACTTTCGGGGATACCCGTAGTGTACCTTTATAGCCACACAGTTACGTTGTGAGGTTTGGCACACCCAAAGCATTCCTACGATATCCGGGAGTTGCACAATCTCATGGTCTAAGGAAATGATACTTGACATTAGAAAAGCTTTAGCAGACGAACTACACGATCTTGCGCTACGCTTAGGATTGGGTCTTGTCCATCACATCATTCTCCTAATGATGTGATCCCGTTATCAATGACATCCAATGTCCATGGTCAGGAAAACGTAACCATCTATTGATCAACGAGCTAGTCAACTAGAGGCTCACTAGGGACATGTTGTGGTCTATGTATTCACACATGTATTACGATTTCCGGATAACACAATTATAGCATGAACAATAGACAATTATCATGAACAAGGAAATATAATAATAACCATTTTATTATTGCCTCTAGGGCATATTTCCAACAGTCTCCCACTTGCACTAGAGTCAATAATCTAGTTACATTGTGATGAATCGAACACCCATAGAGTTCTGGTGTTGATAATGTTTCGCTCGTGGAAGAGGTTTAGTCAACGGATCTGCGACATTCAGATCCGTATGCACTTTACAAATATCTATGTCTCCATCTTGAACATGTTCACGAATGGAGTTGAAGCGACGCTTGATATGCCTGGTCTTCTTGTGAAACTTGGGCTCCTTGGCAAGGGCAATAGCTCCAGTTTTGTCACAGAAGAGAGTCATTGGGCCCGACGCATTGGGAATAACTCCTAGGTTGGTAATGAACTCCTTCATCCAGACTGCTTCCTGTGCTGCCTCCGAGGCTGCCATCTACTCTGCTTCACATGTAGATCCCGCCACGATGCTTTGCTTGCATTTGCACCAGCTTACTGCCCCACCATTCAAAATATACATGTATCCGTTCTGTGACTTGGAGTCATCCAGATCTGTGTCGAAGCTAGCATCAACGTAACCCTTTACGATGAGCTCTTCGTCACCTCCATAAACGAGAAACATATCCTTAGTCCTTTTCAGGTACTTCAGGATATTCTTGACTGCTGTCCAGTGTTCCATGCCGGGATTACTTTGGTACCTTCCTACCAAACTTACGGCAAGGTTTACATCAGGTCTGGTACACAGCATGGCATAAATAATAGACCCTATGGCCGAGGCATAGGGGATGACACTCATCTTTTCTCTATCTTCTGCCGTGGTCGGGCATTGAGCCGCGCTCAATCTCAGACCTTGCAATACAGGCAAGAACCCCTTCTTTGACAGATCCATATTGAAGTTCTTCAATATCTTGTCAAGGTATGTGCTTTGTGAAAGACCAATGAGGCGTCTCGATCTATCTCTATAGATCTTGATGCCTAACATATAAGCAGCTTCTCCAAGGTCCTTCATTGAAAAACACTTATTCAAGTAGGCCTTTATGCTTTCCAAGAAGTCTATATCATTTCCCATCAATAGTATGTCATCCACATATAATATGAGAAACGCTGCAGAGCTCCCACTCACTTTCTTGTAAACACAGGCTTCTCCATAAGTCTGCGTAAACCCAAATGCTTTGATCATCTCATAAAAGCGAATGTTCCAACTCTGAGATGCTTGCACCAGCCCATAGATTGAGCGTTGGAGCTTGCACACCTTGTTAGCATTCTTAGGATCGACAAAACCTTCTGGCTGCATCATATACAATTCTTCCTTAAGGAAACCATTAAGGAATGACGTTTTGACATCCATTTGCCGTATCTCATAATCATAGAACGCGGCAATTGCTAACATGATTCGGACGGACTTCAGCTTCGCTACGGGTGAGAAAGTCTCATCGTAGTCAACCCCTTGAACTTGTCGATAACCCTTAGCGACAAGCCGAGCCTTATAGATGGTCACATTACCATCCGCGTTTGTCTTCTTCTTAAAGATCCATTTATTTTCTATGGCTTGCCGATCATCGGGCAAGTCAGTCAAAGTCCATACTTTGTTTTCATACATGGATCCTATCTCGGATTTCATGGCTTCAAGCCATTTGTCGGAATCCGGGCCCGCCATCGCTTCTTCATAGTTCGAAGGTTCACCATTGTCTAACAACATGATTTCCAGGACAGGGTTGCCGTACCACTCTGGTGCGGAACGTGTCCTTGTGGACCTACGAAGTTCAGTAGCAACTTGATCTGAAGTTTCATGATCATCATCATTAACTTCCTCTCTAGTCGGTGTAGGCACCACAGAAACATTTTCTTGACCTGCGCTACTCTCCGGTTCAAGAGGCAATACTTCATCAAGTTCTACTTTCCTCTGACTTACTTCTTTCTAGAGAAACTCTTTCTCTAGGAAGGATCCATTCTTGGCAAAAAAGATCTTGCCTTCGGATCTGAGGTAGAAGGTATACCCAATAGTTTCCTTAGGGTATCCTATGAAGACACATTTTTCCGATTTGGGTTCGAGCTTTTCAAGTTGAAGTTTCTTGACATAAGCATCACATCCCCAAACTTTCAGAAACGACAACTTAGGTTTCTTCCCAAACCACAATTCATATGGTGTCGTCTCAACGGATTTTGACGGAGCCCTATTTAAAGTGAATGCGGCAGTCTCTATAGCATAACCCCAAAATGATAGCGGTAGATCGGTAAGAGACATCATAGATCGTACCATATCCAATAGAGTGCGATTACGACATTCGAACACACCATTACGCTGAGGTGTTCCAGGCGGCGTGAGTTGTGAAACAATTCCACATTTGCTTAAGTGCGTGCCAAATTCATGACTCAAATATTCTCCCCCACGATCTGATCGTAAGAACTTGATTTTCCTGTCACGTTGAATCTCAACCTCACTCTGAAATTCCTTGAACTTTTCAAAGGTCTCAGACTTGTGTTTCATTAAGTAGACATACCCATATCTACTTAAGTCATCCGTGAGGGTGAGAACATGGCGATAACCACCGCGAGCCTCAATGGTCATTGGACCGCACACATCAGTATGTATGATTTCCAATAAGTTGGTTGCTCACTCCATTGTTCCGGAGAACGGAGTCTTGGTCATTTTGCCCATGAGGCATGGTTCACACGTGTAAAATGATTCATAATCAAGAGACTCCAAAAGACCATCTACATGGAGTTTCTTCATACGTTTGACACCAATGTGACCAAGGCGGCAGTGCCACAAGTATGCGGGACTATCATTATCAACCTTACATCTTTTGGCATTCACACTATGAATATGTGTAACATCACGTTCGAGATTAAATAAGAATAAACCATTGACCAGCGGGGCATGACCATAAAACATGTCTCTCATATAAATAGGACAGCCATTATTCTCAGATTTAAATGAGTAGGCATCTCACATTAAACGAGATCCAGATACAATGTTCATGCTCAAAGCTGGTACTAAATAACAATTATTGAGGTTTAAAACTAATCCCGTAGGTAAATGTAGAGGTAGCGTGCCGACGGCGATCACATCGACCTTGGAACCATTCCCGACGCGCATCGTCACAAATGTCCTTCGCCAGTCTCCGCTTATTCCACAGCTCCTGTTTTGAGTTACAAATATGAGCAACCGCACCGGTATCAAATACCCAGGAGCTACTACGAGCGCTGGTTAGGTACACATCAGTAACATGTATATCACATATACCTTTGGTATTGCCGGCCTTCTTATCCGCTAAGTACTTGGGGCAGTTCCGCTTCCAGTGACCGTTTCCCTTGCAATAAAAGCACTTAGTCTCAGGCTTGGGTCCATGCTTTGGCTTCTACCCGGCAACTGGCTTACCGGGCGCGGCAACTCCCTTGCCGTCCTTCTTGAAGTTCTTCTTACCCTTGCCTTTCATGAAATTAGTGGTTTTATTCACCATAAACTCTTGATGTTCCTTTTTGATCTCCACCTCCGCTGATTTCAGCATTGAATATACCTCAGGAATGGTCTTTTCCATCCCCTGCATATTGAAGTTCATCACAAAACTCTTGTAGCTAGGTGGGAGGGACTGAAGGATTCTATCAATGACCGCATCATCCGGGAGATTAACTCCTAGTTGAGATAAGCGGTTGTGCAACCCAGACATTTTGAGTATGTGCTCGCTGACAGAACTATTCTCCTCCATCTTACAACTGTAGAACTAGTTGGAGACTTCATATCTCTCGACCCGGGCATGAGCTTGGAAAACCATTTTCAGCTCTTGGAACATCTCATATGCTCTGTGCTGCTCAAAACGCTTTTGGAGCCCCGGTTCTAAGCTGTAAAGCATGCCGCACTGAACCCGGGAGTAATCATCACTACGCGACTGCCAGGCATTCATAACGTCTTGAGTTGCTGGGAAAACAGGTGCGTCACCTAGCAGTGCTTCAAGGACATATGCTTTCTTGGCAGCTATGAGGATGATCCTCGTGTTACGGACCCAGTCCGTGTAGTTGCTACAATCGTCTTTCAGCTTGGTTTGCTCTAGGAACGCGTTGAAGTTGAGGGCAACATTAGCGTGGGCCATTTGATCTACAAGACATATTGCAAAGTTTTAGACTATGTTCATGATAATTAAGTTCATCTAATCAAATTATTTAATGAACTCCCACTCAGATAGACATCCCTCTAGTCATCTAAGTGATACATGATCCGAGTCAACTAGGCCGTGTCCGATCATCACGTGAGACGGACTAGTCATCATCGGTGAACATCTTCATGTTGATCGTATCTTCTATACAACTCATGTTCGACCTTTCGGTCTTCCGTGTTCCGAGGCCATGTCTGTACATGCTAGGCTCGTCAAGTCAACCTAAGTGTATTGCGTGTGTAAATCTGGCTTACACCCATTGTATTCGAACGTTAGAATCTATCACACCCGATCATCACATGGTGCTTCGAAACAACGAACCTTCGCAATGGTGCACAGTTAGCGGGAACACTTTCTTGAAATTATTGCGAGGGATCATCTTATTTAAGCTACCGTCGTTCTAAGCAAATAAGATGTAAAACATGATAAACATCACATGCAATCAAATAGTGACATGATATGGTGAATATCATTTTGCTCCTTTTGATCTCCATCTTCGGGGCGCCATGATCATCATCGTCACCGGCATGACACCATGATCTCCATCATCGTGTCTTCATGACACCATGATCTCCATCATCATGATCTCGTGTCTCTGGCAGCCCCAAAACCCCCACTATATATAGGTGAAGGGGAGGAGGGTCGGCCCCCTAGATCCATCTAGAGGGGGGGGGGGCGGCCCCCTTAGGGTTTCCAACTAGGGGGGGCATCGGCCCCCTAGGGTTTCCAACCCTAGGCGCCTTGGGCCTTTGGGGGGGGGGGCGCACCAGCCCACCAAGGGGCTGGTTCCCACCCAACTACAACTCATTAGGTCCTTCGGAGCTGGTGGACCCTCCCGGTGGACCCCGGGAACCCCTTCGGTGGTCCCGGTACAATACCGATAAACCACGAAACCTTTCCGGTGACTGAAACTGGACTTCCCATATATAAATCTTCACCTCCGGACCATTCTGGAACTCCTCGTGACGTCCGAGATCTCATCCGGGACTCCGAACAACATTCGGTAACCATGTAATCTATTCCCTATAACCCTAGCGTCATCGAACCTTAAGTGTGTAGACCCGGTTCGGGAACTATGCAGACATGACCGAGACATCTCTCCGGCCAATAACTGCTACCACTTGAGCACTGTGTTGGTTTTTCCTTGAAGAGGAAAGGGTGATGCAGCAAAGTAGCGTAAGTATTTCCCTCAGTTTTTGAGAACCAAGGTATCAATCCAGTAGGAGGCTACGCGCGAGTCCCTCGCACCTACACAAAACAAATAAAGCCTCGCAACCCACGCGATAAGGGGTTGTCAATCCCTACACGGTCACTTACGAGACTGAGATCTGATAGATATGATAGGATAATATTTTTGGTATTTTTATGATAAAGATGCAAAGTAAAATAAAAGCAAACTAAAAAGCAACCGAAATAACTAAGTGTTGGAAGATTAATATGATGAAGATAGACCCGGGGGCCATAGGTTTCACTAGTGGCTTCTCTCAAGAGCATAAGTATTTTACGGTGGGTGAACAAATTACTGTTGAGCAATTGACATAATTGAGCATAGTTATGAGAATATCTAGGTATGATCATGTATATAGGCATCACGTCCGAGACAAGTAGACCGACTCCTTCCTGCATCTACTACTATTACTCTACACATCGACCGCTATCCATCATGCATCTAGAGTATTAAGTTCATAAGAACAGAGTAACGCTTTAAGCAAGATGACATGATGTAGAGGGATAAATTCATGCAATATGATAAAAACCCCATCTTGTTATCCTCGATGGCGACAATACAATACGTGCCTTGCTGCTCCTACTGTCACTGGGAAAGGACACCGCAAGATTGAACCCAAAGCTAAGCACTTCTCCCATTGCAAGAAAGATCAATCTAGTAGGCCAAACCAAATTGATAATTCAAAGAGACTTGCAAAGATAACCAATCATACATAAAAGAATTCAGAAGATTCAAATATTGTTCATAGATAAACTTGATCATAAACCCACAATTCATCGGTCTCAACAAACACACCGCAAAAGAAGATTACATCGAATAGATCTCCACGAGAGAGGGGGAGAACATTGTATTGAGATCCAAAAAGAGAGAAGAAGCCATCTAGCTACTAACTATGGACCCGAAGGTCTGAGGTAAACTACTCACACTTCATCGGAGGGGCTATGGTGTTGATGTAGAAGCCCTCCGTGATCGATGCCCCCTCCGGCGGAGCTCCAGAACAGGCCCCAAGATGGGATCTCGTGGGTACAGAAGGTTGCGGAGGTGGAATTGGGTTTTTGGCTCCGTATCTGATCGTTTGGGGGTACGTAGGTATATATAGGAGGAAGAAGTACGTCGGTGGAGTAACAGGGGACCCACGAGGGTGGAGGGCACGCCCTAGGGGGTAGGCGCGCCCCCTACCTCGTGGCTTCCCTGTTGATTACTTGACGTAGGGTCCAAGTCTTGTGGATCATGTTCATTCCGAAAATCACGTTCCCGAAGGTTTCATTCCGTTTGGACTCCGTTTGATATTCTTTTTCTGCGAAACTCTGAAATAGGCAAAAAAACAGCAATTCTGGGCTGGGCCTCCGGTTAATAGGTTAGTCCCAAAAATAATATAAAAGTGAATAATAAACCCAATAATGTCCAAAACAGAAGATAATATAGCATGGAGCAATAAAAAATTATAGATACGTTGGAGACGTATCAAGCATCCCCAAGCTTAATTCCTGCTCGTCCTCGAGTAGGTAAATGATAAAAACAGAATTTTTGATGCGGAGTGCTACTTGGCATAATTTCAATGTAATTCTTCTTAATTGTGGTATGAATATTCAGATCCGAAAGATTCAAGACAAAAGTTCATATTGACATAAAAATAATAATACTTCAAGTATACTAACTAAGCAATTATGTCTTCTCAAGATAACATGGCCAAAGAAAGTTATCCCTACAAAATCATATAGTCTGGCTATGCTCTATCTTCACCACACAAAATATTTAAATCATGCACAACCCCGATGACAAGCCAAGCAATTGTTTCATACTTTTGACGTTCTCAAACTTTTTCAATCTTCACGCAATACATGAGCGTGGGCCATGGACATAGCAGTATATGTGGAATAGAATGGTGGTTGTGGAGAAGACAAAAAGGAGAAGATAGTCTCACATCAACTAGGCCTATCAACGGGCTATGGAGATGCCCATCAATAGATATCAATGTGAGTGAGTAGGGATTGCCATGCAACGGATGCACTAGAGCTATAAGCATATGAAAGCTCAACAAGAGAAACTATGTGGGTGTGCATCCAACTCGCTTGCTCACGAAGACCTAGGGCATTTTGAGGAAGCCCATCATTGGAATATACAAGCCAAGTTCTATAATGAAAAATTCCCACTAGTATTTGAAAGTGATATCATAGGAGACTCTCTATCATGAAGATCATGGTGCTACTTCAAAGCACAAGTGTGGTAAAAGGATAGTAACATTGTCCCTTCCCTCTTTTTCTCTCATCATTTTTTTATTTGGGCCTTTTCTTCTTCTTCTTTTTTATGGCCTCTTTTTTTTGTCCGGAGTCTCATCCCGACTTGTGGGGGAATCATAGTCTCCATCATCCTTTCCTCACTTGGGACAATGCTCTAAAAATGATGATCATCACACTTTTATTTTCTTACAACTCAACAATTACAACTCGATACTTAGAACAAAATATGACTCTATGTGAATGCCTCCGGCGGTGTACCGGGATATGCAATGAAAAGAGTGACATGCATGAAAGAATTATGAATGGTGGCTTTGCACAAATACAATGTCAACTACATGATCATGCAAAGCAATATGACAATGATGAAGCGTGTCATAATAAATGAAACAGTGGTATGTTGCATGGCAATATATCTCGGAATGGCTATGGAAATGCCATGATAGGTAGGTATGGTGGCTGTTTTGAGGAAGGTATATGGTGGGTGTATGATACGGCGAAAAGTGCGTGGTATTAGAGAGGCTAGCAATGGTGGAAGGAGGAAAAGTGCGTATAATCCATGGACTCAACATTAGTCATAAAGAACTCATATACTTATTGCAAAAATCTACAAGTTATCAAAGAAACGTATTACGCGCATGCTCCTAGGGGGATAGATTGGTAGGAAAAGACCATCGCTCGTCCCCGACCGCCACTCATAAGGAAGATAATCAATAAATAAATCATGCTCCGACTTCATCACACAACGGTTCACCATACGTGCATGCTACGGGAATCACAAACTTTAACACAAGTATTTCTCAAATTCAAAACTACTCAACTAGCATGACTCTAATATCACCATCTTCATATCTCAAAACAATTATCAAGCATCAAACTTTTCATGGTATTCAACACACTCATAAGAATTTTTACTAATCTTGTATGCCTAGCATATTAGAATTATTTAAGCAAATTACCATGCTATTTAAGACTCCCAAAATAATCTAAGTGAAGCATGAGAGATCAATAGTTTCTATAAAACAAATCCACCACCGTGCTCTAAAATATATAAGTGAAGTACTAGAGCAAAAGCTATATAACTCAAAAGATATAAGTGAAGCACATAGAGTATTCTAATAATTTCCGAATCATGTGTGTCTCTCTCAAAAGGTGTGTACAGAAAGGATGATTGTGGTAAACTAAAAAGCAAAGACTCAAATCATACAAGACGCTCCAAGCAAAACACATATCATGTGGTGAATAAAAATATAGCTCCAAGTAAAGTTACCGATGGAAGTAGACGAAACAGGGGATGCCTTCCGGGGCATCCCCAAGCTTTGGCTTTTTAGTGTCCTTAGATTATCTTGGTGGTGCCATGGGCATCCCCAAGCTTAGGCTCTTGCCACTCCTTGTTCCATAATCCATCAAATCTTTCACCCAAAACTTGAAAACTTCACAACACAAAACATAACAGAAAATCTCGTGAGCTCCGTTAGCGAAAGAAAACAAAAGACCACTTCAAGGTACTGTAATGAAATCATTCTTTATTTATATTGGTGTTAAACCTACTGTATTCGAACTTCTCTATGGTTTATAAACTCTTTTACTAGCCATAGATTCATCAACATAAGCAAACAACACATCAAAAACAGAATCTGTCAAAAACAGAACAGTCTGTAGTAATCTGTAACTAACGCAAACTTCTGGAACTCCAAACAATCAGCCAAAATAGGACGACCTAGGAAATTTGTTTATTGATCAGCAGCAATTGGTATCAATATTGTATAACGTTCTGGTGATTTTTAACAATTATGTTCGTGAACAGAAAGTTTCTGGAAATTTCTGCAAGATCAAATAACTATCATCCAAGAAGATCCTATAGGTTTAACTTGGCATAAACACTAATTAAAACATAAAAACACATCTAACCAGAGGCTAGATCAAATATTTATTCCTAAACAGAAGCAAAAAACAAAAAACAAAAAATAAAATTGGGTTGCCTCCCAACAAGCGCTATCGTTTAACGCCCCTAGCTAGGCATAAAAGCAAGGATAGATCCAGGTATTGCCATCTTTGGTAGGCAATCCATAAGTGGCTATCATGATATATTCATATGGTAATTTTATTTTCTTCCTAGGAAAGTGTTCCATGCCTTTCTTTAATGGAAATTGGAATCCAATATTCCCTTCCTTCATATCAATAATTGCACCAATCGTTCTAAGGAAAGGTCTACTAAGAATAATAGGACATGAAGGATTGCAATCTATGTCAAGAACGATAAAATATACGGGCACATAGTTCCTATTTGCAACAATAAGAACATCATTAATTCTTTCCATAGGTTTCTTAATAGTGGAATCCGCAAGGTGCAAGTTTAAAGAGCAATCATCAAAATCACGGAAACCTAGCAAATCGCACAAAGTTTTTGGAATCGTGGAAACACTATCACCCAAATCACATAAAGCATAGCATTCATGATCATTAATCTTAATTTTAATAGTAGGTTCCCACTCATCATAAAGTTTTTTAGGGATAGAAACTTCCAACTCAAGCTTTTCTTCATAAGATTGCATCAAAGCATCAACGATATGTTTGGTAAAAGCTTTATTTTGACTATAAGCATGAGGAGAATTTAGCACGGATTGCAACAAGGAAATATAATCTATCAAAGAGCAATTATCATAATTAAATTCCTTGAAATCCAAAATAGTGGGTTCATTAACATCTAATGATTTGATTTCTTCAATCCCACTTTTATCAATTTTAGCATCAAGATCTAAAAACTCTGAATTTTTGGAACGCCTTCTAGGTAAAGGTGGTTCATATTCAGTCCCATCATTATCAAGATTCATATTGCAAAACAAAGACTTAATAGGGGACACATCAACAACTTTTAGATCTTCATCCCTATTTTCATAGAAATTTGAAGAACACGCTTTTATAAAGCAATCTTTCTTAGCATGCATCCTAGCGGTTCTTTCTTTGCACTCATCAATGGAAATTCTCATGGCTTTGAGAGACTCATTGATATCATGCTTAGGAGGAATAGATCTAAGTTTCAAAGAATCAACATCAAGAGAAATTCTATCAACGTTCCTAGCCAATTCATCAACTTTAAGCAATTTTTCTTCAAGCAAAGCATTGAAATTCTTTTGCGAATTCATAAACTCTTTAACAGTAGTCTCAAATTCAGAGGGCATCTAATTAAAATTTCCATAAGAATTGTTGTAGGAATTACCATAATTATTAGAGGAATTGCTAGGATAAGGCCTAGGATTAAAGTTTCCTCTATATGCGTTGTTACCAAAATTATTCCTACCAAGAAAATTCACATCCATAGATTCATTATTATTCTCAATCAAAGTAGACAAAGGCATATCATTGGGATCAGAAGAAACACTCTTAGTAGCAAATAGTTTCATAAGTTCATCCATCTTTCCACTCAAAATATTAATTTCTTCTATCGCATGCACTTTTTATTAGTAGATCTTTCAGTGTGGCATTGAGAATAATTAACCATAATATTATCTAGGAGTTTAGTAGCTTCTCCTAAAGTGATTTCCATAAAAGTGCCTCCCGCAGCCGAATCTAAAAGATTTCTAGAAGCAAAATTCAATTCGGCATAATTTTTTTGTATAATCATCCACAAATTCAAACCATGTGTAGGGCAATTACGTATCATTAATTTCATCCTCTCCCAAGCTTGTGCAACATGTTCATGATCAAGTTGCTTAAAATTCATAATATCGTTTGTAAGAGAGATAATCTTAGCGGGAGGAAAATACTTAGAGATAAAAGCATCTTTGCACTTATTCCAAGAATCAATACTATTTTTAGGCAAAGACGAAAACCAAGCTTTAGCACGATCTCTAAGCGAAAAAGGAAATATCTTCAATTTAACAATATCATTATCCACATCTGTCTTCTTTTGCATATCACACAAATCAACGAAGCTATTTAGATGAGTAGCGGCATCTTCACTAGGAAGGCCGGCGAATTGATCTTTCATGACAAGATTCAACAAAGCAGCATTGATTTCATAAGATTCAGTATCGGTAAGAGGAGCAATCAGAGTGCTAAGGAAATCATTATTCTTGGTATTGGTAAAGTCACATAATTTGGTATTATCTTGAGCCATCGTGACAAGCAAGCAATCCAACACACAAGCAAACAAGAAACGGGCAAAAACGGGCAAAAGGAGGCAAACGGAAAAGAGAGGGCGAATAAAACGGCAAGGGTGGAGTGGGGGGTGAGGAAAACGAGAGGCAAATGGAAAATAATGTAATGCGGGAGATAAGGGTTTGTGATGGGTACTTGGTATGTTGACTTTTGCGTAGACCTCCCAGGCAACGGCGCCAGAAATACTTCTTGCTACCTCTTGAGCAGTGCGTTGGTTTTCCCTTGAAGAGGAAAGGGTGATGCAGCAAAGTAGCGTAAGTATTTCCCTCAGTTTTTTAGAACCAAGGTATCAATCCAATAGGAGACTACGCACGAGTCCCTCGCACCTACACAAAACAAATAAATCCTCGCAACCAGGGCGATGAGGGGTTGTCAATCCCTACACGGTCACTTACGAGAGTAAGATCTGATAGATATGATAGGATAATATTTTTGGTATTTTTATGATAAATATGCAAAGTAAAATAAAAGCAAAGTAAAAAGCAACGGAAATAACAAAGTGTTGGAAGATTAATATGATGAAGATAGACCCGGGGGCCATAGGTTTCACTAGTGGCTTCTCTCAAGAGCATAAGTATTTTACGATGGGTGAATAAATTACTATTGAGCAATTGACAGAATTGAGCACAGTTATGAGAATATCTAGGTATGATCATGTATATAGGCATCACGTCCGAGACAAGTAGAACGACTCCTGCCTGCATCTACTACTATTACTCCACACATCGACCGCTATCCAGCATGCATCTAGAGTATTAAGTTCATAAGAGCAGAGTAACGCTTTAAGCAAGATGACATGATGTAGAGGGATAACTGTTGGGGAACGTAGCAGAAATTCAAAATTTTCTACGCTTCACCAAGATCAATCTATGGAGTAATCTAGCAACGAGGGGAAGGGGAGTGCATCTACATACCCTTGTAAATCGCGATGCAGAAGTGTTGCAAGAACGCGGATGAAGGAGTCGTACTCGTAGCGATTCAGATCGCGGTTGATTCCGATCTAAGCACCGAAGAACGGTGCCTCCGCGATCAACACACGTGCAGCTCGGTGACGTCTCCCACGCCTTGATCCAGCAAGGAGAGAGGGATAGGTTGGGGAAGACTCCGTCCAGCAGCAGCACGATGGCGTGGTGGTGGTGGAGGAGAGTGGCAATCCCGCAGGGCTTCGCCAAGCACCGCGGGAGAGGAGGAGGAAGAGGGGTAGGGCTGCACCAAGAGAAGAAGAACTTCGTGTGTTGGGCTGCCCCTTTGCCTCCACTATATATAGGGGGAGAGGGAGGGCTGCGCCCCCACCTAGGGTTCCCTCGCTAGGGGTGGCGGCATCCCCAATCCCCATCTGGGGTGGCGGCCAAGTGGGGGGGAGAGGGAGGCGCACCAGGCATGGGCCTTTAGGGCTCATCTGCCCTAGGGTTTGCCCCCTCTTCTCTCTAGGCGCATGGGCCTTGGTGGGGAGGCGCCCCAGCCCACCTAGGGGCTGGTCCCTTCTCACACTTGGCCCATGTATGCCTCCGGGGCCCGTGGCCCCTCCCGGTGGACCCCCGGACCCCTCCGGTGGTCCCGGTACACTACCGGTGATGCCCGGAACACTTCCGGTGGCCAAATCAATACTTCCTATATATAAATCTTTACCTCCGGACCATTCTGGAACTCCTCGTGACGTCCGGGATCTCATCCGGGACTCCGAACAACATTCGGTAACCACGTACATTTATTCCCTATAACCCTAGCGTCATCGAACCTTAAGCGTGTAGACCCTACGGGTTCGGGAACCATGCAGACATGACCGAGACGTTCTCCGGTCAATAACCAACAGCGGGATCTGGATACCCATGTTGGCTCCCACATGTTCCACGATGATCTCATCGGATGAACCACGATGTCGGGGATTCAATCAATCCCGTATTCAATTCCCTTTGTCTATCGGTATGCTACTTGCCCGAGATTCGATCGTCGGTATCCCGATACCTTGTTCAATCTCGTTACCGGCAAGTCTCTTTACTCGTTCCGTAACTCACATCATCCCGTGATCAACTCCTTGGTCACATTGTGCACATAATGATGATGTCCTACCGAGTGGGCCCAGAGATACCTCTCCGTTTACACGGAGTGACAAATCCCAGTCTCGATTCGTGCCAACCCAACAGACACATTCGGAGATACCTATAGTGCACCTTTATAGCCACCCAGTTACGTTGTGACGTTTGGTACACCCAAAGCATTCCTACGGTATCCGGGAGTTGCACAATCTCATGGTCTAAGGAAATGATACTTGACATTAGAAAAGCTCTGAGCAAACGAACTACACGATCTTGTGCTAGGCTTAGGATTGGGTCTTGTCCATCACATCATTGTCCTAATGATGTGATCCCGTTATCAACAACATCCAATGTCCATGGTCAGGAAACCGTAACCATCTATTGATCAACGAGCTAGTCAACTAGAGGCTTACTAGGGACATGGTGTTGTCTATGTATCCACACATGTATCTGAGTTTCCTATCAATACAATTCTAGCATGGATAATAAACGATTATCATGAACAAGGAAATATAATAATAACCAATTTATTATTGCCTCTAGGGCATATTTCCAACAGTCTCCCACTTGCACTAGAGTCAATAATCTAGTCCACATCACCATGTGATTAACACTCATAGGTCACATCACCATGTGACCAACATCCAAAGAGTTTACTAGAGTCAACAATCTAGTTCACATCACTATGTGATTAACACTCAATGAGTTTTGGTTTGATCATGTTATGCTTGCGAGAGAGGTTATTAGTCAACGGGTCTGAACCTTTCAGATCCGTGTGTGCTTTAGGAATATCTATGTCATCTTGTGGATGCTACCACGCGCTATTTGGAGCCATTTCAAATAATTGCTCTACTATACGAATCCGGTTTACTACTCAGAGTCATCCGGATTAGTGTCAAAGTTCGCATCGACGTAACCCTTTACGACGAACTCCTTTTCACCTCCATAATCGAGAAAATCCTTAGTCCACTGGATACTAAGGATAAGTTCGACCGCTGTCATGTGATCCATTCCCGGATCACTATTGTACCCCTTGACCAACTCATGGCAAGGCACACTTCATGTGCGGTACACAGCATAGCATACTGTAGAGCCTACGTCTAAAGCATAGGGGACGACCTTCGTCCTTTCTCTCTATTCTGCTGTGGTCAGGTCTTGAGTCTTACTCAATACTCACACCTTGTAACACATCCAAGAACTCCTTCTTTGCTGATCTAGTTTGAACTCTTTCAAAATCATGTCAAGGTGTGCGTTCTTTCAAAGTATCATCGGGCGTCTTGATCTATCTCTATAGATCTTGATGCCCAATATGTAAGCAGCTTTTATCCAGGTCTTCCTTTGAAAAACTCCTTTCAAACAACCCCTTATGCTTTCCAGAAATTTTACATCATTTCGGATCAACAATATGTCATTCACATATACTTATCAGAAATGTTGTAGCACTCCCACTCACTTTATTGTAAATACAAGTTTCTAACAAACTTTGTATAAACCCAAAAAAAACTTTGATCACTCCATCAAAGCGTATATTCTGACTCCGAGATGCTTGCTCTAGTCCATGGAAGGATCGCTGGAGCTAGCATACCTTTTAGCATCCTTAGGATCGACAGAACCTTTCTGATTGTATCACATACAACCTTTCCTTACGAAAACTGGCAAGGAAACTTGTTTTGACATCCATTTGCCAGATTTCATAAATGCAGCTAATGCTAACATGATTCCGACGGACTTAAGCATCGCTACGGATGAGAAAATCTCATCGTAGTCAACTCCTTGAACTTGTGGAAATACTCTTTGCCACAAGTCGAGCTTCATAGACGGTAACATTACCGTCCACGTCCGTCTTCCTCTTAAAGATCCATTTATCTCGGATTTCATGGCTTCTAACCATTTGTCGGAATATGGGCCCACCATCGCTTCTCCATAGCTCGTAGGTTCAGTATTGTCCAACAACATGATATCTCAGACAGGATCACGTACCACTCTGAAGTGGCACGCATCCTCATCATCCTACGAGGTTTGGTAGTGACTTGATCCGAAGTTTCATGATCACTATCATAAGCTTCCACTTCAATTGGTGTAGGTGCCACAGGAACAACTTCCTGTGCCCTGCTACACACTAGTTGAAGTGACGGTTCAATAACCTTATCAAGTCTGCACCATCCTCCCACTCAATTCTTTCGAGAGAAACTTTTCCTCGAGAAAGGACTCGTTTTCTAGAAGCAATTACTTTTGCTTCCAGATCTGAAATAGGAGGTATACCCAACTGTTTTGGGTATTCTTATGAAGATGTATTTATCCGCTTTGGGTTCGAGCTTTATAAGCCTGAAACTTTTTCACATAAGCTTCGGAGCCCCAAACTTTTAAGAAACGACAACTTAGGTTTCTCTAAACGGTGTCGTCTCAACGGAATTGCGTGGTGCCCCTTTTAAAGTGAATGCGGTTGTCTCTAATGCCTAACCCATAAACAATAGTGGTAATTCGATAAGAAACATCATGGTATGCACCATATCCAATAGGGTGCAGTTATGATGTTCAGACACACCATCACACTATGGTGTTCCAGGCGGTATTAATTGTGAAACACTTTCCACAATGTCTTAATTGTGTGCCAAACTCGTAACTCAGATACTCATCTCTATGATCATATCACAGACATTTTATCCTCTTGTCACGACGATCTTCAACTTCACTCTGAAAGTACTTGAACCTTTCAATAATTCAGACTTGTGTTTCATCAAGTAAATACACTCAGCATCTACTCAAATCATCTGTGAAGTAAGAACATAACGATATCCACTGCATGCCTCAGCACTCATTGGACTGCATACATCAAAATGTATTACTTCCAATAAGTTGCTCTCTTGTTCCATCTTACTGAAAACGAGGCCTTTCAGTCATCTTGCCCATGTGGTATGATTTGCATGTCTCAAGTGATTCAAAATCAAGTGAGTCCAAACGATCCATCTGAATGGAGTTTCTTCATGCATATATACCAATAGACATGGTTCGCATGCCTCAATCTTTTAAAAAACGACTGAGTCCAAAGATCCATCTACATGGAGCTTCTTCATGCGTTCTATACCAATATGACTCAAATGGCAGTGCCACAAGTGTGTGGAACTATCATTACCTCTTTATATCTTTTGGCACGAACATGTGTATCACTACGATCGAGATTCATTTTAGGTGAAAGACCATTCAAGGTATTATTCAAATAAACAGAGTAACCATTATTCTCCT
This sequence comes from Aegilops tauschii subsp. strangulata, assembly GCF_002575655.3. Classification (NCBI taxonomy): domain Eukaryota; kingdom Viridiplantae; phylum Streptophyta; class Magnoliopsida; order Poales; family Poaceae; genus Aegilops; species Aegilops tauschii. Next base: position 11,475,013 of record NC_053039.3, read on the forward strand.
TAAATGAATAACTAAAACATAATCCAATCATGCTCAACGCAAACACCAAATCTCGATGGTAGAGGGAGCATGCGATGCTTGATCACATCAACCTTGGAAACACTTTCAACACATATCGTCATCTCACCTTTAGCTAGTCTCCGTTTATTCCGCAGCTTTTATTTCGAGTTACTAACACTTAGCAACCGAACCGGTATCTAATACCCTGGTGCTGCTAGGAGTACTAGTAAAGTACACATTCATATAACGTATATCCAATATACTTCTGTCGACCTTGCCTGCCTTCTCATCTACCAAGTATCTAGGGTAGTACTGCTTCAGTGACCGTTCCCCTCATTACAGAAGCACTTAGTCTCGGGTTTGGGTTCAACCTTGGGATTCTTCACTAGAGCAGCAAATGATTTGCTGTTTCATGAAGTATCCCTTTTGCCCTTGCCCTTCTAGAAACTAGTGGTTTTACTAACCATCAACAATTGATGCTCCTTCTTGATTTCTACTTTCGCGGTGTCAAACATCGCGAGTTGCTCAAGGATCATCATGTCTATCCCTGATATGTTATAGTTCATCACAAAGCTCTAACAGCTTGGTGGCAGTGACTAAGGAGAACCATCACTATCTCATCTGGAAGATTAACTCCCACTCGATTCAAGTGATTGTAGTACTCAGACAATCTGAGCACATGCTCAACGATTGAGGTTTTCTCCCTTAGTTTGCAGGCTTAAGAAACTTGTCAGAGGTCTCATACCTCTTGACGTGGGCACTAGTCTGAAATCCCAATTTCAGTTTTCGGAACATCTCATATGTTCTGCGACGTTTCAAAAACCGTCTTTGGTGCCACAATTCTAAATCGTTAGCATTACGCACTGAACTATCATGTAGTCATCAAAACGTGTATGTCAGATGTTTCGCAACATGTACAGACGACGCTGAGGTTCAGCACACCGAGCGGTGCATTAAGGACATAAGCCTTCCGTGCAGCAATGAGGACAATCCTCAGTTTACGGACCCAGTCCGCATAATTGCTACTATCAACTTTCAACTAAATTTTCTCTAGGAACATATCTTAAACAGTAGAACTAAAGCGCATGACATAATTTGCAAAGACTTTTGGACTATGTTCATGATAATTGAGTTCATCTGATTCATGAACTCCCACTCAGATAGACATCCCTCTAGTCATCTAAGTGATACATGATCCGAGTCAAACTAGGCCGTGTCCGATCATCACGTGAGACGGACTAGTCATCAACGGTGAACATCTCCATGTTGATCGTATATACTATACGACTCATGTTCGACCTTTCGGTCTCTTGTGTTCCGAGGCCATGTCTGTACATGCTAGGCTCGTCAAGTCAACCTAAGTGTTTCGCATGTGTTCCGAGGCCATGTCTGTACATGCTAGGCTCGTCAACACCCGTTGTATTCGAACGTTAGAATCTATCACACCCGATCATCACGTGGTGCTTCGAAACAATGAACCTTCGCAACGGTGCACAGTTAGGGGGAACACGTCTCTTGAAATTTTAGTGAGGGATCATCTTACTTACTACCGTCGTTCTAAGCAAATAAGATGCAAAACATGATAAACATCACATGCAATCAAATAGTGACATGATATGGCCAATATCATTTTGCTCCTTTGATCTCCATCTTCGGGGCACCATGATCATCTTCGTCACCGGCATGACACCATGATCTCCATCATCATGATCTCCATCATTGTGTCTTTATGAAGTTGTCACGCCAACGATTACTTCTAATTCTATGGCTAACGCGCTTAGCAATAAAGTAAAGTAATTTAGATGGCGTTATTCAATGACACGCAGGTCATACAAAAATAAAGACAACTCATATGGCTCCTGCCGGTTGTCATACACATCGACATGCAAGTCATGATCCCTATTACAAGAATATGATCAATATCATACATCACATATATCATTCATCATATCTTCTGGCCATATCACATCACATAGCACATGCTGCAAAAACAAGTTAGACGTCCTCTAATTGTTGTTGCAAGTTTTTACGTGGCTTGTATAGGTTTCTAGCAAGAACGTGTCTTACCTACGTAAAACCACAACGTGATATGCCAATTTCTATTTACCCTTCATAAGGACCCTTTTCATTGAATCCGTTCCGACTAAAGTGGGAGAGACAGACACCCGCTAGCCACCTTATGCAACTAGTGCATGTCAGTCGGTGGAACCTGTCTCACGTAAGCGTACGTGTAAGGTCGGTCCGGGCCGCTTCATCCCACAATGCCGCCGAAACAAGATAAGACTAGTAGCGGCAAGAAGAATTAGCAACATCTACGCCCACAACTGCTTTGTGTTCTACTCGTGCATAGAAACTTCGCATAGACCTAGCTCTGATTCCACTGTTCGGGAACGTAGCAGAAATTCAAAATTTTCTAAGCATCACCAAGATCAATCTATGGAGTAATCTAGCAACGAGGGGAAGGGGAGTGCATCTACATACCCTTGTAGATCGCGATGCGGAAGCGTTGCAAGAACGCGGATGAAGGAGTCGTACTCGTAGCGATTCAGATCGCGGTTGATTCCGATCTAAGCACCGAAGAACGGTGCCTCCGCGTTCAACACACGTGCAGCCCGGTGACGTCTCCCACGCCTTGATCCAGCAAGGAGAGAGGGAGAGGTTGGGGAAGACTCCGTCCAGCAGCAGCACGACGGCGTGGTGGTGGTGGAGGAGAGTGGCAATCCCGCAGGGCTTCGCCAAGCACCGCGGGAGAGGAGGAGGAAGAGGGGTAGGGCTGCACCAAGAGAAGAAGAACTTCGTGTGTTGGGCTGCCCCTTTGCCTCCACTATATATAGGGGGAGAGGGAGGGCTGCGCCCCCACCTAGGGTTCCCTCCCTAGGGGTGGCGACAGCCCCAATCCCCATCTGGGGTGGCGGCCAAGTGGGGGGGAGAGGGAGGCGCACCAGGCATGGGCCTTTAGGGCCCATCTGCCCTAGGATTTGCCCCCTCTTCTCTCTAGGCGCATGGGCCTTGGTGGGGAGGCGCCCCAGCCCACCTAGGGGCTTGTCCCTTCTCACACTTGGCCCATGTATGCCTCCGGGGCCCGTGGCCCCTCCCGCTGGACCCCCGGACCCCTCCGGTGATCCCGGTACACTACCGGTGATGCCCGGAACACTTCCGATGGCCAAAACCATACTTTCTATATATAACTCTTTACCTCCGGACCATTCCGGAACTCCTCGTGACGTCCGGGATATCATCCGGGACTCCGAACAACATTCGGTAACCACGTACATTTATTCCCTATAACCCTAGCGTCATCGAACCTTAAGCGTGTAGACCCTACGGGTTCGGGAACCATGCAGACATGACCGAGACGTTCTCCGGTCAATAACCAACAGCGGGATCTGGATACCCATGTTGGCTCCCACATGTTCCACGATGATCTCATCGGATGAACCACGATGTCGGGGATTCAATCAATCCCGTATTCAATTCCCTTTGTCTATCGGTATGCTACTTGCCCGAGATTCGATCGTCGGTATCCCGATACCTTGTTCAATCTCGTTACCGGCAAGTCTCTTTACTCGTTCCGTAACTCACATCATCCCGTGATCAACTCCTTGGTCACATTGTGCACATAATGATGATGTCCTACCGAGTGGGCCCAGAGATACCTCTCCGTTTACACGGAGTGACAAATCCCAGTCTCGATTCGTGCCAACCCAACAGACACATTCGGAGATACCTGTAGTGCACCTTTATAGCCACCCAGTTACGTTGTGACGTTTGGTACACCCAAAGCATTCCTACGGTATCCGGGAGTTGCACAATCTCATGGTCTAAGGAAATGATACTTGACATTTGAAAAGCTCTGAGCAAACAAACTACACGATCTTGTGCTAGGCTTAGGATTGGGTCTTGTCCATCACATCATTCTCCTAATGATGTGATCCCGTTATCAACGACATCCAATGTCCATGGTCAGGAAACCGTAACCATCTATTGATCAACGAGCTAGTCAACTAGAGGCTTACTAGGGACATGGTGTTGTCTATGTATCCACACATGTATCTGAGTTTCCTATCAATACAATTCTAGCATGGATAATAAACGATTATCATGAACAAGGAAATATAATAATAACCAATTTATTGTTGCCTCTAGGGCATATTTCCAACAATAACTTCATGCAATATGATAAAAACCCCATCTTGTTATCCTCGATGGCAACAATACAATACGTGCCTTGCTGCCCCTACTGTCACTGGGAAAGGACACCGCAAGATTGAACCCAAAGCTAAGGACTTCTCCCATTGCAAGAAAGATCAATCTAGTAGGCCAAACCAAACTGATAATTCGAAGAGACTTGCAAAGATAACCAATCATACATAAAAGAATTCAGAAGATTCAAATATTGTTCATAGATAAACTTGATCATAAACCCACAATTCATCGGTCTCAACAAACACACCGCAAAAGAAGATTACATCGAATAGATCTCCACGAGAGAAGGGGAGAACATTGTATTGAGATCCAGAAAGAGAGAAGAAGCCATCTAGCTACTAACTATGGACCCGAAGGTCTGAGGTAAACTACTCACACTTCATCGGAGGGGCCATGGTGTTGATGTAGAAGCCCTCCGTTATCGATGCCCCCTCCGGCGGAGCTCCGGAACATGCCCCAAGATGGGATCTCGTGGGTACAGAAGGTTGCGGCGGTGGAATTAGGTTTTTGGCTCCGTATCTGATCGTTTGGGGGTACATAGTTATATATAGGAGGAAGAAGTACGTCGGTGGAGCAACAGGGGGCCCACGAGGGTGGTGCGCCCTAGGGGGGTAGGCACGCCCACCTACCTCGTGGCTTCCCTGTTGATTGCTTGACGTAGGGTCCAAGTCTCTTGGATCATGTTCGTTCCGAAAATCACGTTCCCGATGGTTTCATTCCGTTTGGACTCTGTTTGATATTCTTTTTCTGCGAAACTCTGAAATAGGCAAAAAAAATCAATTTTGGGCTGGGCCTCCGGTTAATAGGTTAGTCCCAAAAATAATATAAAAGTGAATAATAAAGCCCAATAATGTCCAAAACAGAAGATAATATAGCATGGAGCAATCAAAAATTACAGATACGTTGGAGACGTATCAATAACCAACAGCGGGATCTGGATACCCATGTTGGCTCCCACATGTTCCACGATGATCTCATCGGATGAACCACGATGTCAAGGATTCAATCAATCTCGTCTACGATTCCCTTTGTCTACCGATATAGCACTTGCCCGAGATTCGATCGTCGGTATACCGATACCTTGTTCAATCTCGTTACGGCAAGTCTCTTTACTCGTTCCGTAACACATCATCCCGTGACCAACCCCTTAGTCACATTGAGCTCATTACGATGATGTCTTACCGAGTGGGCCCAGAGATACCTCTCCGTCATACGGAGTGACAAATCCCAGTCTTGATTCGTGCCAACCCAACAGATACTTTCGGGGATACCCGTAGTGTACCTTTATAGCCACCCAGTTACGTTGTGACGTTTGGCACACCCAAAGCATTCCTATGGTATCCGGGAGTTGCACAATCTCATGGTCTAAGGAAATGATACTTGACATTAGAAAAGCTTTAGTAGACGAACTACACGATCTTGCGCTACGCTTAGGATTTGGTCTTGTCCATCACATCATTCTCCTAATGATGTGATCCCGTTATCAATGACATCCAACGTCCATGGTCAGGAAACCGTAACCATCTATTGATCAACGAGCTAGTCAACTAGAGGCTCACTAGGGACATGTTGTGGTCTATGTATTCACACATGTATTACGATTTCCGGATAACACAATTATAGCATGAACAATAGACAATTATCATGAACAAGGAAATATAATAATAACCATTTTATTATTGCCTCTAGGGCATATTTCCAACAGTTCCTTGTGCTATACTCTGGTGTGGCTCGAGTTGACGGTTCTATAGCTGGCCTTGCATGGCAGCAGTCGTTTTCTTTTCCCTTGATGAAAACAGATTCAGTCGGTGGACGTTTGGTTTAGCTGTTGCTTTAGCTTAGTTGGTTTCCGGTCTGCCATTTCGGGTAGGCCCGATCGCTTGTAACAGTCCTAGAGACTTGCTTTTGCTCCATTTTTTATAAAAATGGGGCGGGGGGAAACCCCTTTTGATAAAAAAAGTCGATTCCACGTTAAAATTTGATGATATGGCCGGGTTGCTCATGTGGAGATAATTTTGTTTTTGATAAAGGACATTTTATTGAATTGATTTATCAAGATGATACAGCCACATCAAAAGAATGCCCGGCCTCTACATAATACTAGGTAATTGCCCCGCGCATTGCTGCAGAAATATAAAGATTAATTACGGACGACTTATATGAAGGAAATGATCTAAATCAAAAGCTACTAATTTGAATAGATAAATATTCCATACTTGCATTCTATGTAAATCAAGGCATTCATAACCTTTTGGAAGTAAATAAATTAAATAATTATCTAATCTACTACATATGACCAGTGACAAAAATAAACATATTGGTATGGTTTGCGTGGGCTCAAAAAAATATCAGTGTATGGTGAAGTGGGATGCTTGCATGTTGAGGGAATAAATGATAATGAAATAAGGTTTTCATGGGCTGAAAAATATTGTTAGTGGATGCTGACGTGGCAGACTTGGTGAGATGGATGGCTTGCATGTTGAGAGAATTAAAAGTAGTGGGGATCAACTATTTAGGTATTATAGCTGATGCACACAGCCAACAAGTCCAAACGACTGAAAATAAACATTGTTTTGCAGAAAAAATATATCATTACAACCTATGGTGGGGCAGATCATATACGTAGATTACACCGCTATCCATGGAGTGAGAAACCTCCCTGGCCGTACGCTCCAGCCATGCATATGCCATCATAAAAAGATCTCTATCCTCCAACTTCTGCAGGATAGACCAAGTCCGGAGCCATCGCGTACATACATGAATAACCTGTAATACATTTATTATTAAAACCACATCACTCCTGGTAAGCCACAATTCCCAGCAAAAGGCAGCTGCCCCCACAAGAATATAAGTAAAAAAATATTTATCAATACCCCGCAACCAATTGCCGAACATGCTTGATATACCAGAGGCGGAGACAAGGCTGGGGCAAATTGGGCTATAGCCCTAGGCCCAATGACACTAGTCTTGGTAAGTGCTTCTACAAAATACAAAAATCACTAATATGCATCACTCAAACTAGTTTAGCCCTAGGCGTAGCCCCATGGTAGCTCCGCCCCTGTGGTATACTATGTGAGGGGAATGGATCTCCTAGGTGTATATAGATATAGGATAGGATTGGGAATTAGCATCTGTGTTGTACACGTTCTTTTTACCTTTTTCCTCTGGCAGTTAATTAGGACGTCCATTGCTGTCAATCTTGTTTAGGACATCCATTGTAATGTGATCGGTCCAGAAAATAGCAGTGGCCACCAATCCATGCCGAAATTAGCATCTTCCTCGGTACATAAACACGTACGCGCCAGCATGCAAAAAAATCTAAAAAAGGTGTGAATCCCACCCACTTTACGTTAACCGACCATGCAGGGCGATCAACTAGTACCGGCGGTCGTCGCCGCCGTGGCCGTGGTGTGCCTGCTCATCGCCGGCCGCGTGGACGGCCAGGACGAGTACGTCCCTGCTGGCGCGGCGAGCAAGGAGGTGGAGCCGCTGGCCACGAACCAGAACCCCGGGCAGATCCTCCCGCAGCCGGAGGTGATGCCAGTGCCCAGCAATCTGCTCCCTAGGCCGGGGGCCTCCCGGCCGTTCACGGGCGGCAAGTCCCCGCAGCAGCCGACGACCGAGCCGGAGCCAGAGACAGAGGCGGAGCCGCAGCCGGAGCCAGAGACGGAGGCGGAGCCACAGCCGGAGCAGACGACCACGAGGGAACCGGAGCCGGTCACGCCCACGCGCGACCAGGGCGATTTCTACCGCACCGGCGCGACGCCAACCACGCCAGAGCCGCCGGCGACGCCAACCACGCCGGAGACATGGGAGACGCCAGCGACGCCGTCTGTGCCCGTGCAGCAGGGTTATCCTTAGTTGTTACACATGCTCAAATTGGATTTGCAGGCAGAAGACTCCTGTGAAGACCCAATAGCAACACTCCGGTCAAACACTCCGGTCAAGAAGAAGACTCTAGTAACTCTAGGAACCAAGAGAAATCTGCATCATTGGCTTGGGGGTTGAATATGCTTACTTGTAATCTGTTCTGGACCATGCGTGTGCGTGTGGTGTGTGGTAGCTCAAAATGTTACTTGAACTGGTGTTTGGGGTAGCTGTTTGTGTGTGGTAGCTCAAGCAGGAGCTCGAATTTTATGACTATTTTGGTTCATCTACTATTATGCAAAATATTATCACTTGTAATCTGATGCAAATTATCTGTATTCTCTGTAAGGTCATGTCAAAAATTTCCACTAACTTTATGCATCTGTTCATCTTGAAACAATGCACATTATATTCACAGTTTACTTTATTGCTCCATTCACTTGAACACCACATTCACTGTACATCATACACAGAGAGGAAGTTTACACTTTTATGCATCTGTATATTTATATCTATACATTCACAAACTTCATGCATCTTGCCATCCATCTAGACAGAGAAGAAGTTTACACTTTTAGCACAACCACCAGAAGCAATGCACACATAGAAGCACAAAAAAACACAGGTTACATCTACAACTACAGTGTTTCCAATCTGCCTACTATTTACATCACACAAAGTCTCAGCATTTCTTTGCTGAATTTCACACATCATCTTGTGTGCATTCTACAGGTGTCGCCTTCTTCTCTGCTGCTGCCACCGACGCTGCCCTTGCTATCGCTCCAAGAAGCAAACGGTGAGAAGCTCCACCCTGCAGGTACATCTCTCAGGGCCATGCTGGTGTTGCGCGAGGTGGTTGCATGAAGAGCTACGACGGCGCTGCTGTGGGGAGCCAGCGACGCAACGAAGAGGCAAGGGCGTGAGGCGAGCAGCACTGCCTGCGGCGGGGAGGAACGGGGGAGAGAGGAGGCGACGCTAATCAGCACGGAGACAGCTAGGGCTGCGAGGCGCCGACAGCAGCTACTGGAGCACAGGAAGAGGAGGTGGAGTTTGGGTCAGATGGGGCAAGGGGAGGGGGAGAGAAGGGGGCGGCGGCGGCGGTAGGGCTGGGGTCGGCGGTGGTTAGAGCTGCGGGGCGCCGGCGGGAAGGGCGACGGCTGCGGCGCACTGTTCTTGGCGACAGAGGAGGGGATCGAGAGGAAAACAAGAGGAAGAATATGTAGGGTGTATTTGGTAGAGTGCATGGACGGCGCATGAGTATAAAGGTTCCCTCCTCGACCAGTTTTACGGTGTTTGGTAGCCTGCATGGGGCCTCCTCGGCATGCACGAGTTCAGCCAAAATATCTTCGTAGCATGGACGAAGAGAGAACAGCCCATCAGCCGTTCACTAGTTAGCATGCATGAGTGAAGCGAGCGACAGCGTGTTTTAAAAATATTCAAAATTTCTAAAAAAATCAGAAAATGTTCAGAATACCAAAAATCTTCAAATTTTCATAAAATGTCCAATATTCTAAAATTTCACAAAAATCCAGATTTTCAAAATTTGTTAACATTTACAAAAAACCTTAAGAATTTAAAATTTTGTTTATTTTTTTCAAAAATTCAAAATTTGTTTAGATTTTCATAAACTGTATGGATTTTTCTCAAAAAATTGTTTTTTAAAAAATGTTCAGATTTTCAATATTTGTTTAAAGTTTAAAAAACTTCAAACTTTCAAAATTTGTTTCAATTTTCAAAAAAAGGGCAGGATTTCAAATAACGTTTAAATTTTCAAAAAAAAGTTCTTTTCTACATGTTTCAAAAAATTGTTCACATTTAAAAAAAATTGTTCACTTGTTTGAAAATACTGGTTACTACAGTACCGACCGACATGTTTAAACAGATGCAAGCTGCCAAATAGTGTCTTAGTTTAATTAGCATGTCTCAGCACATATGCCACTACGAGATAACAACAAATGCATATACTCAACATGTATCAAAGGAGAACAACCATGCTAGGTTCGGAGTGCTACAAAAAACACCCATAGCGAATGGTGGTGGCTGGGGGCCGGTGTCGGTGGTTCTGAGTATGTTGGGGCCAAGGGCATTTTCATCCAGAAGGAAAATACGGGACATATACAAGACAATGTTTTGACTAAAATTGACCTCAATAGCTGAAGTGGGAGAATTGGAGTGGCTTCCTTCTGAGTTTAGAATTTGGAGTGGCATTTTTCAGAATCACCAAAATTGGAGTGACATTTATCCAATTAACCTTATTTATAAGAAATATGAAAAATTACATTTGCTCGGAGAATAATTTTAACTGGCCTCTTAACATCAATTTTAGCGACACGGTATACCTCACTCCAGAAATAATGTACCATTGTGAACATTTCTACTTGAATTTTATAATTAATCATTTTCATCAAAGCGCATTCAACACCCCTGTATCTTTCTTAAACTGATGGGTATCACGGGACTTCGATAAGTACATTTTCTGATCTAGTAGTTTGACTATAATTCTTTGGTAATTTACATGTTGTTACATGTATATTCCAGGTGTAAAATTCCCCTAATTGTAGCATTGACACTCTGCTAACCTGTCCGGTCACGCCTGGATAAGTATTGTGCACATCCCACCATGACATGGTGGTGCATGCCAAGGGAGGTGCGTGACGTGGTTGGACAGGGTACGGGTTCTCACCGGTGACAAAAGGACGAAGAAGAGCCTAAAGGTGTTGATGCTGACTATCATGGTGATGGTGTAGATGAGAGGATAGTGGCATAGATGCATCGCTGATGTGGTTGAGTACAGTTTGTAGCTGGTAAGGAGGAAAAACGAGAAGAGTTGGGTGCAGCTGAAGCCCAACAAGTATTACGGGAGCTATCTCCACCGTGCCTCGAGCCTAAATTAGAGAGGACCTATTCATTCATTCGTTATCTTGATTTTGTGATTGTTCAACAAGTCTACTGGATTATCTTTTCATGGTAAAGGTTTCCCATTTCTTTGTCCTTTAACACAAGCTGAATTGCATTATGAAATTATTATACCTTTTATTGTTTGTGTGATTAGTGGAATTTTCACAATACCATGTATGACCAAAACATTGGATAGAAATCAATTTTAGTTGACACAATATTTGAAGTTATGGCGAAACTGTAAAACATCCAATATAATTTATAAATTTGTCTGGTTATTATTATTTATATTAGTCAAGATGTGCGTTGCATGTGCACGCTTACTAGTATAGGATATACCGAAAAAGACTTGCACCCCGTTTTATTGATGAATAATCCTACACACACGGGCTAACAACGGACGTTTTACGGGATCCCTTAACTCTAACTAACCTCTCCCCCCTTGATTTTCAGGGTGTGGGCCCTTCCTCCCCTTAAGCCAAATCAAACTCTGTCACATGTGCCAGCCCGTAAACCCTGTTAAAAATTGTCCGTGGGTGTAGCATTGCTGTTTATTGATAAAGCAAACCACCAGAACCACAAGAGTGTTGCACGTGTGGTGTGCACGCTTCTTTTTACCTTCTTCCCTTGGCAGTTAGGACGTCCATTGCTATCAATATGGTTGAGGACATCCATTGTAGTGTTGTTGGTCCAAAAAATAGCAATGGCCACCAATCCTTGCCGAAATTAGCATCTCTCTTCGTACATAAACACACGTACGCGCCAGCATGCAAAAAATTCTAAAAAAAGTGTGAATCCCACCCACTTTACGTTAACCGGCCATGCACGCCGATCAACTAGTACCGGCGGTCGTCGCCGCCGTGGCCGTGGTGTGCCTGCTCATCGCCGGCCGCGCCGACGGCCAGTTCGAGTACGTTCCTGCCACGGCGAGCCAGGAGGTGGAGCCGCTGGCCACGAACCTGAACCCCGGGCAGTTCCTCCCGCAGCCGGAGGTGATGCCAGTGCCCAACAATCTGCTCGCTAAGCCGGAATTCGTCCCGCAGACAGGTTTCATACCGGGGGCCTCCCTAGCCGGGGCGTTCACCGGCGGCTACTTGCCGCAGCAGCCGACGACAGAGCCGGAGCCGCAGCCGGAGCCGCAGACGACCAAATGGGTGCCGGAGACGCAGACGACCAAGTGGGTGCCGGAGCCGACGTGGCAGAAGCCGGCGACGCCGTCTGTGCCCGCGCAGCCGAGTACCAGCGGCGGATCGTACGCTGGCGGGGGCGCCAACAAGCAGCTGGACGACGACGGGGAGCCGGTCGACGGGCTGAGCCCCAAGGCCATCGAGAACATCCTCAAGGAGCACAACGCATTCCGCGCCAAGGAGCATGTGCCCCCTCTCACGTAAGCTCTGGACTTGCAAGCATGCATGCATCTCGCGGTGGCCGGCGCCGGAGACGATGATGAGAACTCGGCGAACTGCATGGATGGGTGCAGGTGGAACGCGACGGTGGCCCAGTACGCGCAGCACTACGCGAACGAGCGCAAGGGGGACTGCGCGCTGAAGCACTCGACGGGGCCGTACGGGGAGAACCTCATGTACGGCGAGGGCAGGACGTGGACGTGGCGCCACACCGTCGACGAGTGGAGCGAGGAGAAGCAGAACTACCACTACGGCACCAACAGCTGCGACGCCGGCAAGCAGTGCGGCCACTACACCGCCGTGGTGTGGAAGCACACCACCGCCGTCGGCTGCGGCCGCGTCACCTGCACCAGCGGCGACACCCTCATGGTCTGCAGCTACTACCCGCCAGGGAACTACGACGGGGAGAAGCCATTCTAACTCATCATATCATCATTCTCAGCATTTCCCTTTTAATTAATATTCCATCTGATTAATCGGTTAATTAATTACGTAGTTCATTCTCCGCATCCACACAACAGTAGTACAACTCCAGTAGAATGTGCGTATTTTTTTTTAATATTTCTTGCACATACATAACATGTGCAAAAATTAGCAATCTTCTGACAAAGCCTCGCAGCTGCTGGTAGGAAAATACCAGGTACAGTGTTTTTGTTTTCGGGTAGGTATTGTATTTCGTTGCCAAGAACAACATATGATGTACCAAATAATGTGCTTTGTTTTTTGAAGTAGAGAGAATACTTTACTCTCCTATATGTAAGCAGTTGTCTTTTAACAATTGAAAGTTGCGTCAATTCATAAGGAGGCAGGAGGATTTAATCCTCTTTTCAAGAAAAACGATCGAGTTCTTTCTTTTCCGAAGGAAAACTTTTCATACATCAACCACGAGCATCAAGATTACATAAGAGCACCTCTAATAGGTGCCTTATAAGCTATAATAATAAGGCCTAGTCGCTTTTTACATCACCTGGGCCCAAAAAAAGTGCTTCAACAGGTGCCATATCTCTACATTTTTTAACTCCAAAATTACAACAACCCTCCAAAACAGCACCAAATGTTGCAAATGTTCAACACCTGGGCTTGGAGTAAAACAAATTTGGTTGCGTATAAGTCTCCAAGCGTCGTGATCCGAGCGAGCTTGTGGCTAACATGCATGGTTCCTTTCTCTTCTAACATGTGATAACACACGTTAATTAATTAAAAGAATTGTCATAAGAAGGTAACTTGTTATGTGTTGATTGAAAGGACACGCTACATATATAGAAATATATTTGGAACTACCACATCTGGCGTGGCGTACGTGGTGAGCATTCAAAACTTGATATGAGAAAAAAAAACAATCAGAATTCCTTTTAGAGTGGTAGAGAGATCACTCCTTGGTTCTTTTTTTTTTTCTTTTTTTTGCAGGAGAGATCACTCCTCGGTTCCATTTCACCGAGGAAACCTGTGATTTGGTCCCACATATATAGGTCACATAACAGCAGCACAGTCAAATCGATACAAGGTGGCGAGGAAACCCTCTTATATAAAGCAGATCAAAAGTAAACAAGAGTATAACTGTATAAGAATAAAGGAGGCACATCCCACAAAAATGTAACGGTACTAGACTACTAACAAGAAATGAAATTGTGCCTCCTTGGAAACCATCGGGCATTAGTGCATCACACCCACCAAGCTACCGCCGAAGAGAGCCTCATGCCCTCCTGCTCCAGGCCGTGGAACGTTGATGTTGTCGACGGACAACAAAGACCGTGAGCGGCGAGGACCCGTGTATAAAGTAAGTGGCAAGCGAGATCAACCTGCGCGAAAGCCAAAGAAGCTTCCAGTTTGGATCCAGGCTAGCCTGGCGATGACGATACTGCGCGACTCGAAGGGACCCAAGCTCCACGACGACACCCATAGGAGGGTGAGGACACAACGCGTCGCCGCAGCCGAGACCGAAGAGACGGTTAAATAACCCAGAGCCCTGGTGCGGGGTAGGGGACCAAAATGACGCCCTCGAGAGGGGCACAACACCATGACCATCGCCTTCGGTGGTCCTCGAGTGCAAAGTTTTAGCCTAGTGTCTCACTCACGCCATATCAAAATCACCTGCCCACACTCAAGGGTAGGCCCTCCTCCACCAAAACAAGACACACAAGCACAAGCTGGGAGGCACCACTATCGAAGCACCAGCAGCACCAAGGCCACCCACTGCTACATTCCTTGCCGCCCACATGACAAGAGAACGCAACCGCCACCACCACCGCCACCACGAAGCTCACTTGGAGAGCCAAGCAGGCAGGCCGCCACCCGAGGCGGCCGCCCAGATGACCAAGACCACAACATCTTCTTGGCATACCGGCACCATACCCAACAACACGCACACCAACCACCGACGACAGGACGGAAGGACCCCTCCTTTACAATCCCACAACACAGCTTGGACAAAGGTGCACCCCAGGACATAGTTGTCACCACCTAGAGCGACAACCGATGAACCCTAGATCGGACTCCGCCACCTATGGAGGCCAAACAAAGTTGTCGGAATTGAGATTCTGAATTGGATCGGAGCTCCGTTGGTAGGATCATGAGTCGTAGAATCATAACTACCAGGATCGTAAACTTAGATACTAGCTATGAGCAAAATCTTAGAATCGGAGGGGCTAGTTAGGACCATAGTGTCGTAAGATTCTAAGAGTCGAGTCGCGATTCTGACAACCTTGAGGCCAAATCTAGACAGTGAGCGGCCAACACCACTGACCTCACCCTGCACTGCGTGTGCAAGGGCGATCACCACACAGTGGTAGCCCGCCCACTGGGCAAAAGGCATGAGGAGGCAGCTGCCGCCCGCATGGCAATAGCTAGCACACCTCAACGACTAACCGAGGATGGGCAACCATGGGCAAGCTCGGCCAGCAGCCAAACCATATCGAAAACCGAGTGAATAGACACTCCCCACAGATTTGTTATGTGCAAGACTAAGGAGTGCCCGTGATATCCCTAGTGGCACGAGTCGAATTCTCTCTGCGAGAATCGAATATCCGGCTGCAGCAGACTTGGTTCCATAGAAAAGTATCCGATTGGCGTTCCTCATGATGGACACCGACCGGAGACACTTGATCTTATCAAGCCCAAGCGCCTCGAATCACAACTCAGAATTTAATGATACACCCACCATTGGGCCACGAGTCGTCCCCTCCAGAAGAGATCGAGAAATGGGCATCACCAAGTGCTCACCTCTTCGCCCTCTAACGACATGAACAAGCCGAGTCCACCGAGATCTTAGTCGAACCTCAAGCTCGTCAAACAGTTGGGAAGCTTACCAACGGGGAGTAGTCAGTCATCCTCTCCAGCGAGACCTCGACTCTGGGGCTACTGTCAGGGGTATAAATACGGGGTAGCACAAGTATACAAATGGCCCACCAGAAGGCCCTAACCATTGAAGATATGACCTAGAAGATTGTGGGCCAGGAGGCAACGTCACCGGTCCATAAGGTAACAAGGGGGTGGCTCGGAGTGGACCAAGTCCCTACACTCGGATCCCAAGACGCCTCACAGGCAAAGATCTAGCAGTCGGCTGATACGTCTCCAACGTATCTATAATTTTTGATTGTCCCATGCTATTATATTCTCTGTTTTGGATGTTCAATGGGCTTTATTATACACTTTTATATTATTTTTGGGACTAACCTATAACCGGAGGCCCAGCCCAAATTGCTGTTTTTTTTCCTATTTCAGTGTTTCGAAGGAAAGGAATATCAAACGGAGTCCAAACGGAATGAAACCTTCAGGAACGTGATTTTCTGAACAAACGTGATCCAGAGGACTTGGAGTGGACGTCAAGCAATCAACGAGGAGGCCACGAGGCAGGGGGTGCGCCTACCCCCCTGGGCGCGCCCTCCACCCTCGTGGGCCCCTCGTGGCTCCATCGACCTACTTCTTCCTCCTATATATACCTACGTACCCCGAAAACATCAGAGGGGGAGCAGAAACCCTATTTGCACCGCCGCAACCTTGTGTACCCGTGAGATCCCATCTTGGGGCCTTTCCCGATGCTCCGCCGGATGGGGCATTGATCAGGGAGGGCTTCTACATCAACACCATAGCCTCTCCGATGATGTGTGAGTAGTTTACCTCAGGCCTTCGGGTCCATAGTTATTAGCTAGATGGCTTCTTCTCTCTCTTTGGATCTCAATACAAAGTTCTCCTCGATTCTCTTGGAGATCTATTCGATGTGATCTTCTTTTGCGGTGTGTTTGTCGAGATCCGATGAATTGTGGGTTTATGATCAAGATTATCTATGAACAATATTTGAATCTCCTCTGAATTCTTTTATGTATGATTGGTTATCTGTGCAAGTCTCTTCGAATTATCAGTTTGGTTTGGCCTACTAGATTGATCTTTCTTGCAATGGGAGAAATGCTTAGCTTTGGGTTCAATCTTGCGGTGCTTGATCCTAGTGACAGTAGGGGAAACGACACGTATTGTATTGTTGTCATAGAGGATAAAAAGATGGGGTTTATATCATATTGCTTGAGTTTATCCCTCTACATCATGTCGTCTTGCTTAAGGCGTTACTCCGTTCTTATGAACATAATACTCTAGATGCATGCTGGATAGCGGTCGATGTGTGGAGTAATAGTAGTAGATGCAGGCAGGAGTCGGTCTACTTGTCGCGGACGTGATGCCTATATACATGATCATACCTAGATATTCTCATAACTATGCTCAATTTTATCAATTGCTCGACAATAATTTGTTCACCCACCGTAATACTTATGCTATCTTTAGAGAAGCCACTAGTGAAACCTATGGCCCCCGGATCTATTTTCCATCATATTAAATTCCCTTCAACAAGCTATTTCTGGCACCGTTTCTTTTGCAATCTTTACTTTTAATCTTTATCATAAAAATAGCAAAAATATTATCTTATCATCTCTATCAGATCTCACTTTTGCAAGTGGCCGTGAAGGGATTGACAACCCCTTTATCGCGTTGGTTGCAAGGTTCTTATTTGTTTATGTAGGTGCGTGGGACTTGAGTGTGGTCTCCTACTGGATTGATACCTTGGTTCTCAAAAACTGAGGGAAATACTTACGCTACTTTACTGCATCACCCTTTCCTCTTCAAGGGAAAACCAACGCAGTGCTCAAGAGGTAGCATCGGCCAAGATGATGACAGGAGTAGTCGGCTAGGCCACCGGTCCGCAGCTACTGAGGATACCTCCCAACCATGACGTCTTAAATACAATAGTTACCCAATGATGGAATAATCTGGTTAAATACGACAATTATTAGCAGTATATACCAGGAAACAGTCGGCCTCGCCTAAGGCCATGAATAGCATTAGCACCATCCCGTTATGCACTCCCTCCTAGCACACTATATATAAGCCGGGAGGGGAGCATCGGCCTGAGGTTTGAACATTCACGCTTGTACCTTACACACCCTGTCAAGCCGAAGAATGGCGTCGGTCCGGCTGCGCTCGCGGCCGAGGAATGGCGCCTGTCGGTGTCAAAACCGGCCAATCTCGGGTAATGGGTCTCGAACTATGCGTCTAAGGATCGAGGATAACAAGGGACAAGTGGGACACAATGTTTAGCCAGGTTCGGGCCCTCTTAATGGAGGTAAAACCCTACGTCCTGCTTCATTGTACTTGATGAGTATAGGGGTTACAAGAGTTGATCTAGCCCTAGATCGTAATGGCTAAACCCTAGCTGTCTAGCCTATGAGAATTCTGATAGCCTCTACGGACTAAACCCTCCGGTTTATATACACACCGGAGGGACCTAGGGTTATACAGAGTCGGTTTGTAAGGGAAGGAAATATCATATCCGGACACCAATCTTGCCTTCCACGCATAGGGGAGTCCTACCCGGACACAGGGGGGAAGTCTTCTGCTTGTATCTTCACGGCCCATTAGTCCGGCCCATATCAAATAGCTCGGACACCCGAGGACCCCCTAATCTAGGACTCCCTCAGTAGCCCCTGAAACAGTCTTCAATGACGATGTGTTCGGCACGCGGATTGTCTTCGGCATTGCAAGGCTGGTTCCTCCTCCTAATACACTTTGAAACAATTCCCTGAACAAAGGAACTGTATCCGGCTCTACATAATTGTTATAACCCTTAGCCATGAAGGCAAGATATCCAAATAAAATAGTGTCTTTTTGCTGACAACTTTTTCGGCGAAACGTCACATTTGCCTCTTAACATTTCGAACTGTTTTTACGCCTCCCGCTTCACGTTTCGAGGCATAGCCTCCATTGGCACGTCTTGTCAAAACAGAGATCGTACCCGCCCATTACGGGATCCGTATTAATACGGTTTTGGGTAATCCAACTGTGCCATTCGCATGATCTCCTTGGGAACAGACGAGGTTTAAGGCTTGAGCACTACAAAAAAATACACTTCCGTGATGATACGTGTTTGTCATAGTAGGTCACGTTTTCTGTCATGCATGTACATCCATGACAAATTTATGACAGAATCAAGATAGTCATACCTGTGCGGTCGTAGAAGTGTTCCATGACATTACCAAAATTATCATCACGGAAGTATCCACTTCCATGACGATAAATCGTGCGTCACAGAAGTGCTTTCGTCAAGGGTGACCGACACGTGGCATCCACCGTAACGGAACGCCGTTAAGCTACCGGGTCCGGTTTTGGATCCGATAACCCATTAACAACCCCGACCAATGGGGATTTTCCACGTGTAAAATCATCATTGGCTAGAGGAAACACGTGTCAGCTCACCGTTGGGACAGATGTCATCCACTCATTGGACCCAAAGCTCCTATGATACGTTGACACGTGGCACGGCCCAACAGAGGCCCATTCCTGTGAAAAGGCCGGCCCGTTTGACTTGGTCAAAAGGTGGCGGGCCGGCCCACGGCAAGCCTGTTAACGGCCTGTTCGCATATAGCCCATTTACAGCCCGATAACCCAGGGCCCGTTTACGGCCTATCCGAATTAGGCCCGGTAGTGTCATCTGGGCCGTCCAATATAATTCCAGCCCGTTTTAACTTCTGGCCCATGTATGGCCCATGACGTCTTTTGGCCCATATGAGGCCCTTAGTAAACCTCGGCCCATTAACGCCCCGTGGTAAAACTGGCCCGTAATGAACAGTGTATCACTTTATACCCATTAACGGCCCATTATTCCATTGGGCCGTTTCCAGCCCATGTTATCTTTCGGCCATCTCAGGGCCCATTTATTCTTGGGCTTATTTCCAGCATTCGTTTACTTTCGGCCCATTACTGTCATTTTCTGCTTGTGGGCCAAATACAACCTGTGGTTACAGTCGGCCCGTTTGTGGCCTGTTAATACGTTGGGCCATTTTCATAGCTTCATCAGATACGGCCTATTAACGACGGCCCATTATGGTCGGCCCATGAACGGAAGATTTCAACTCTACCCCATTTACGGCCATAATGTGGTCTGTTATTGGCCCATGTTTGGCCAACCGATCATACGGCCCGTAGACGGCCCATTGATGTTACGGCCCGTAGAAGGCCCATTGTGTCTACGCCCCATAGAAGGCCCATTGTTTCTACGGCCCTTAGGAGGCCCATTGTTTCTACGGCCCTTAGAAGGCCCATTGTTTCTACGGCCCGAAGGAGGCCCATGTTAACTACAGTAAATATGTAGCCCATCGTTAATGTGGCCTAGTTTTAAAAAATAGGTTAGTCCGGCCACTAGCAAACCGCGGAAAAAGAACTGCCCTGAAATAAATAAACAAGACAACGGAAATAAATAAGCAAGCAACTTACGCTAGGCTATCACGGCTATTACACATATTACATCCACTGGGCATCAAAGTTCGCCACAAATGCAAATATAGGGAACAAAGCAGCATATAAACTCCGCAGCAAAACAAGTCCAGAACTGAAACCACTTCAGAAGAGCTCAAGAAACAATATCCTGGGTACCCATAATGCTGGCAAGATGCTTAGCAAGCTTATTAACTTTCTCTTGTTTGGCGCTTAAATCCTCCAGCACTTGCTATTGCACCAGAAAGTATGCATCTGAATTCTGCAGGGACTTCCTCAGTCCTTCGGCTTCCTGTCGCATAACATCTGATCGATGTCTTTCAACTTGAAGTTGAGACTCAAGAAGTCGAACTGATTCAGGCAGCGAGTTCGAAGAGCTGGTGCCAGCAGTAGTAGCCAGTAACTCGAACACTACATCAAGACAGGACTTTGGGGTTGTCTCAATGTCTTCAATATAGTTTTTATCAGCTTTCTTGGAGAACAACAGGGATGTCTCACTATCCTGAACCTGATCTGCATTACTTCCTTTACCATTGCATAACAGGGTACTCTTCTCCAATATTTTATCCGCGTTCTAAAGGAGAAACAAACAAACACATCACAGGTTTACAATGTAGTATATGAAACTCATTTTGGTAAACCAGTTCAGTAGTAAGGTGGACAGGATAACAGGATGAAACAAACATATATCTATATAGTATGGTCACTGTATGGTCTATATCATTCTAGTTTTTGTTGCCAAATCAAGATAGATATAGTTTGAATCATATCTATTTAAGACAAAGTAGTATAGACAGAATATAAGTGTGGGAAACTACATAGCAATAACAACACTTGTAATGTGCATGGCATGAGAACATAACTGTTTATTCAATTAAAACTGAAATCAACATAGAGCAAGTTACAACAGCAAACACGTTAAAGAAACAGGTTTAAAACATACCTGTTGCGCCATTGAAGTTTCAATTGCATCCTTCAAATTTGAAATTAGTTGGTATGAGTAAATATAGTGATGCAAGAGCAAAGTAGTATGAACCATAGCTACGGAACCTGACCTGAGAACAATTCTTCTTCTGCTTTAAGCGTTGACTTGGGGTTCGGAGTGGTGGTCCTCGTGCTTTGGGCCCTGCAGTTGCCTTACTAACTGCTCGTGTTTGGGTGCTTTGTGGTGGAGACGGTGCTGTGTCAACGGGAACTGGGTTACTATCTGCTGGGGTTGGGGTAGAAGGGGTGTAGCTGGTTCTCTGTCCAACTGGGTAGGGGTACAATTTGCGTGAGTCTGGGTTATGTGTGGTGGGGCTGGTTCTTGGGCAAGTACAACCGTGGTTCTATCTCCGTCGACAGGTAGCACGATCTTTTCTGAAGACTGTGTTTTTACTCCCACAGATACTGCCATCACCCCCTCCAATTGAAATGGCTGATAAACAAGAAAAGTAATTGAATGTACAGACATTGTAAGATAGACAAGTGCAATGGATAGTAGGGAAGAAAACAGGGCATGAAATAATTCACATTTATGTTGTCTAACCAAACAGAATAGCAGGACATAATTTCAAATATATGATGGCTAATTAAACAGGATAGCGTGACACAATTTCACATGTATGATGGCTAACTAAACAGGATAGAATGACATACTTCAAAATATGATGATTATGTAAACAGGATGACATGATATAACTATACGATGTGTCTATTAAAGTGGTTGGCATGCCATAAATCACAAACATGTCGTCAATGGAAACATGATGGCATGATATAATTCACGGATAGAATGACATAACTCAAAATATGATGACTATGTGAACAGGATGAGATGATATAACTATATTATGTCTTTAGAAAATGGGTTGGCATGCCATAATTCAGATACATGCTGTCTATGTAAACATCATGGCATGATATAATTCAAATATATGATTTATATACTAAGGAAGTGAGCAGAGGGCAATCACATATATGATGTGTCAACTATGGAGATGGCATTCAATATCGTGTATATGATGTAAAAACTAAGCATTGCAATGCAACATATGCATGATATGAGTAATATAACCCTGCCAAGTTTGAGCATACACCTCAGGGGGATAATAGGACTGGTCATCTGCCTCTGAATCCTCCTCTGAAGAGCTATTTGCAACCAGCAACATATCTGCTTCACCAGGTAGCATTGCCTACTCTGAAGACCTTGTTTTCACTCCAGATTTCTCCATCACCAATTCAAATGGCTGATGCACAGGAAGAGCAGTTGAATATACAAACATTGTCGACAAAAGTAATGAGAAATACAAAAAAACGACGGCATGATATAATTCACATATATGACGCTTGGCTAAACAGCATGGCATTGCATAATTCACATATATAATGCCTTGCAACAAGATAACATTGCATAATTCACATATATAATGTCTTGCAAAAAGATGGCATTGCATAATTCACATATATGGTAATTAGACACTAAACAGGTGGCATTTACACAAATCATGTCTAAACTAAGCAAATGACATAGCAATGCAAGATACCATACGCACGATACGAGAAACATAACCCTGCCAAGTTAGAGCATGCACCTCGGGGGGGGGGGGGACTGGTCATCTGTCTCTGAATCCTCCTCTGAGGAGCTATCTGTAACCAGCGAGATATGCGCTTCGTCAGATAGCATAGTCTGCTCTGAAGACCTTATTTTTCACTCCAGAATTTTCCATCACCGTGTCAAATGGCTGATGCACACGAAGAGTAGTTGAATGTACTAACATTGTTGACAAATGTAATACGTAACAAAAAAAAGGCTGGCCTAATATAATTCACATATAAGATGGTGGCTAAGCAGGGTGGTATTGCAAAATTCACATATATGATGCCTGGCTAAACAAGATGGCATTGCATCATTCACATAAACGATGAATAAACTAAATAGATGGCATTCACACAAAGCATGTCTAAACTAAGCAGTTGACATATTTGATGTATAAAGTAAGCAATGCAAGGCACCATATGCATGATATAACCAACATCAGCATGCCAAGTCAGAGTGCAGACCTCATGGCGTAAATAGGAGCGGTCTTCTGCTTCTGAATCCCCCTCAGAACAGTTATCTTCCTCTTGATTACGATCCGAAGTGGGTGGAGGGGGGGCTGCCTTTGTGCCCACCATGGAGTGACGTCTGCATGAAATTTTATTGCCACGCAAGGCTCGTCTCTTTTGCTCTACATGTTCAGTTCCATTGTGTACAATAACTGACATGCATTGGAATAAAACATAGTGAAATTATGTAAGGAGTGCATGCACAAATCCAGAGTGATGGTAGCAAACTGTGGATAGACCCAAAACCAATGATAGCAGGCAGATAATGGCTTTAGTTAAAAAATACAGATAATGGCTCCTTTAATGTTTGTTTGCACCCAACATGAAACTCATAGTAGACACCCGAGATTAACCATATAGTAGACATATAGTACTGATTGCTGCCCCAATATGTACCCCACAACCATTTAAAAACTCAAGTTTCAGCATAAGTTTGGACCTGAGTCGGAGTCTAATAGGTGAACACGATGATAAAGTAGCATGTCATCATATTAAGCGATGCATAACGTAAGCAGACAGGAAGAGTGCGACCTCTCTTGCGGACCCGTGTAGTCCTCAAGGTCATCTGCTCAGTTGATGATGGTAATGCAGTTGTCGTGGCTGCCGGCAGCGGGGAAGAAGATCTGAGGCAGCGGAAGACAGTCTGGAGAGCGGATCCCTGCTGTGGTGAACCCTTCTGTCGTTGGAGCAGCTGAGCTGGGGTGGAACACAGCACCGCAGGAGCAGGACAAACCACACAAGGTTTTCTTTGACACATATCTGTAACAGAAGTAATTGTGTAAGGGCTTGTTTGAATTTGAGGATTCTAACAATGCGGGAATAGGAAATAGACAGGAATAGGATCGGAATGCACGTGCAAAACAGAGAATTTAAAAACACAGGATTTCTGCCAATCTGGGTGTTTGGTTCACAAGAATTGGAAGATCACAGGATGCAAATAAGCATGGTGAGATTAAGTCAAACCACAAGAAGTGTACAACCTCTTTGGCGAAGCCATGTTGATCTCAGCGTGATTGGGTTGGCCGGTGAGGATGCTCCGACTGACTTGGCTGTCGGAGGAGGGGAAGAAGATCTTAGGCGTATGGAGATGGAGCCCGAGGTACTGCTCCGCCGTGATGGAGGGTTTCGTCGTTGGAGCAGCTCCGGTGAGTTGTACGACGCCGCGGCTGAAGCAGGACAAGAGAGACAACGTTAACCTGAGTGTAATTCTAATAGCATCTCCAATAGATGACGTAAAATACATAACCACAAAGTGATAGATGTATACATCAGCCGCTCATCTCTGAACTTAACTGTCGAAACTGAATTTAACTGTCGAAACTAAACTTAACTGTTGAAACTGAATTTTGCTGTCTAAACTGAATTTTACTGTCGAAACTGAACGCACTAGAGGTGAGGCTACACGTCAGTCGACTGACTTTTTCATCTCTGGTCAGTCGATTTTGCAGCCGTTGGATACGAAATCAAGGGCCTGCAGTTCATCTTCAACCTCCACCCCCCTGAGACGCCAGCCACCACTGACCAAACAGCCGCCCCCGCCGCCCGCGGCCGGTGGTGCGCCGCCCCGCCCGCCCCGAAAACACTCCCCACCGCCGGTCCGCCGCCGCCCCGGCCATCCCTCTAGGCCCCCCTGTGCCGAGCTTTTTCTCCGGCGATCCCCACGCCACCGCCCCACCACCGCCGGCGACCACCGCCCCCACCCTGAACCCTAAGATAGATAGTGGGGTACTTCTCCGGTGAGCCCCCCTCCCCGCTGCGGTTGGTTCTTGCTTAACTCCGGCGAGCCCCCCACCCCCCGAAAATTGACTGACCCAAAAGTCGATTCAATCGACAGAAGTGTAGCTAAATCGGAGCAGCATCGCAAGCAAGAGCAAGAGCGAGAGCAGCAGCGCGAGCAAGAGCAAGAGCAGACCAGGCAGGGGACCGAGAGCAAGAGCAGAGCAGCAGCGCGAGCGAGAGCTAAAGCAGAAGCAGCTCCTACTGATGTGGACGTCGGCGCCGAGGGAGTAACGCTATGGAGGAAGTGGCCGGCGACGCCGCGGTGGATGGAGCCGCGCCGTGTCGGCTCGGGACCGAGCGCCGACAGCACCGTGAGATCGAATCAAGAAGAAAATGCGGCGATTAGTGTACAACCTCTTTGGTGGCGCCGATTAGGCCGCAGCTTCGTCCGAGGAAACGGTGATGCTGATGCTCTTCCGGTGGTGTAGGTGAAGATGACGGTGTGGGAATGGAGGTGGCGCGAAAGACGAGGGGAACATCGGGGCAGCTCCTTGGAGGTGGAGGACGGGGTGGCTGAACCGGCGGGACGACCAGATCGATGACGGATCCTCATCCGGTACGGTGGATGAGGGACATCGAGGTGTTGCTGTGGATGACGTCATCGGGGAAGAGGCTCCGGCTGGGTGGCGGACGGAGGAGGGTGCGGGGCTTCGCGGGTTTTCCCGGCCTCGGTGTACCAATGGGTGGGCGGATGGGATGGGAGTGGGGAACCATGGCTTAGGGACGCGCTTGTCCGAAATATGGGATAAGTTACGAAAGTACCTGATACGTCTCCATCGTATCTATAATTTTTGATTGTTCCATGCCAATATTATACAACTTTCATATACTTTTGGCAACTTTTTACACTATTTTTGGGACTAACATATTGATCCAGTGCCCAGTGCCAGTTCGTGTCTGTTGCATGTTTTTTGTTTCATAGAAACCCCATATCAAACGGAATCCAAACGGGATAAAAATGGACGGAGAATATTTTTGGAATATTTGGAAAATTCCGGAAGAAGAATCAACGCGAGACGGTGCCCGAGGTGGCCACGAGGCAGGGGGCGCGCCTGCCCCCCCTAGGCGCGCCCCTGACCCTCGTGGGCCACCCGTAAGGTGGTTGCTGCTCTTCTTCGGCCGCAAGAAAGCTAATTTTCAGAGAAAAATCTGGGCGAAGGTTTCAATCCAATCGGAGTTACGGATCCTCATATATATACGAAACGGTGAAAGGGCAGCAGACCAGAACGCAGAAACAGAGAGAGACAGAGAGATAGATCCAATCTCGGAGGGACTCTCGCCCCTCCCACGCCATGGAGGCCAAGGACCAGAGGGGAAACCCTTCTCCCATCTAGGGAGGAGGTCAAGGAAGAAGAAGACGAAGGGGCCCCCTCTCCCCTTCTCTTTCGGTGGCGCCGGAACGCTGCCGTGGCCATCATCATCACTGCAATCTTCACCAACAACTTCACCGCCATCATCACCTACTCTTCCCCCTCTATGCAGCGGTGTAACCTCTCTCTTACCCGCTGTAATCTCTACTTAAACATGGTGCTCAACGCTATATATTATTTCCCAATGATGTATGGCTATCCTATGATGTTTGAGTAGATCCGTTTTGTCCTATGGGATAATTGATGATCGTGATTGGTTTGAGTTGCATGTTTTATTATTGGTGCTGTCCTATGGTGCTCTCCGTGTCGCGCAAGCGTGAGGGATCCCCGCTGTAGGGTTTGCAATATGTTCATGATTTGCTTATGGTGGGTGGCGTGAGTGACAGAAGCACAGACCCGAGTAAGTAGGTTGTTTGCGTATGGGATAAAGAGGACTTGATACTTTAATGCTATGGTTGGATTTTACCTTAATGATCTTTAGTAGTTGCGGATGCTTGCTAGAGTTCCAATCACAAGTGCATATGATCCAAGTAGAGAAAGTATGTTAGCTTATGCCTCTCCCTCAAATAAGATTGCAATAGTGATTACCGGTCTAGTTATCGATTGCCTAGGGACAAATAACTTTCTCGTAACAAAAAGCTCTTTACTAAAACTAATTTAGTTGTGTCTTTATCTAAATAGCTCCTAGTTTTTATTTACGCTCTCTTTATTATCTTGCAAACCTATCCAAAAACACCTACAAAGTACTTCTAGTTTCATACTCGTTCTAGGTAAAGCAAACGTCAAGTGTGCGTAGAGTTGTATCGGTCGTCGATAGAACTTGAGGGAATATTTGTTCTACCTTTAGCTCCTCATTGGGTTCGACACTCTTACTTATCGAAAGAGGCTACAATTGATCCCCTATACTTGTGGGTTATCAAGACCTTTTTCTGGCGCCGTTGCCGGGGAGTCATAGCGTGAGGTGAATATTCTCGTGTGTGCTTGTTTGCTTTATCACTAAGTAATTTTTATTTGCTGTTCTTAGTTGTTTTCTATCATTAGTTAAGGGTAGGAAACGTAAAATACCAAAAAAATTAGTTGTACCTACTGAACCAATGGTTGAAGAACCACTCAAAATCTATCACACTCCTGAAGCTTATTACTTGGATCATCTTCGATCCCTATGTGCTCGTGCTGAAACCCCAACTAGCTTAGTTGAGGGAAAATCTTTAGATGAGCATACTTGTTATGTGCGACACCGTATATCTGAAAAAGGGAAACGTTTACTGGATTAAATTCATCGTTTGCAATGCTATGCTTGGAATTTATGTGAAATATATGTTTTTACTTGTTGTTCTGAAAACCCTAAGAAACACCTTCCCTATCAATGTGAGTTTAGTGATAATGGAATCGTCTCTTCGTATGCTAAGGGTGTTTATAATTACTATGATGTTCAACAAATTGAAGAATTTGTTGCTTTTAAGGGTGCTTATGAAATTGCTTCTTTGATTGAAAACTATGATGCCACTCTTTACAAATATGAAAACTTTGCCATACTTAAATGTTGCTATGATAATTATGCTTCTAATGCCTATGTTGAACCATATATTGAGGACTACTCCGCTGTCCAAGAAGAGACTAATATTTTGCAGGAGTCTATGGAAGAAGAAATTGATGACATTGTGGGCTCATTGGATGAAAAAGATGAGGAGGAGAGCGAAGAACAAAAGGAGGAAGAGCGGATTAGCTACCCGTGCATTGTTTAATTTCCCTTCGTGCTTACCGAAGGATGATTGCTATGATGATTGTTATGATCCCGTTGATTCTTTTGAAATATCCCTTTTTGTTGATGCTTGCTATGCTTGTGGCCAAGATGCCAATATGAATTATGCTTATGGAGATGAACATGCTATAGTTCCTTATGTTATACATGAAATTGCTGCTATTGCACCCACGCATGATAGTCCTATTATCTTTTTGAATTCTCCCGACTACACTATATCGGAGAAGTTTGCACTTATTAAGGATTATATTGATGGGTTGCCTTTTACCGTTGCACATGATGATTTTGATGAATATAATATGCATGTGCTTGCTGCTCCTACTTGCAATTATTATGAGAGAGGAACTACATCTCCGCCTCTCTATGTTTCCAACACTATAAAATTGCAAGAAACTGTTTATACTATGCATTGGCCTTTACTTTGTGTGCATGAATTGTTCTTTTATGACATGCCGATGCATAGAAAGAGAGCTAGACTTCATCATTGCTTGATATATGTTGCTTTGTGCTCATTACTAAATGCCAAATCATTTTTAATTAAAATTGGCTTTGATATACCTTGGGATCCGGGTGGATTCCCTACTTGAGCACTATATGCCTAGCTTAATGGCTTTAAAGAAAGCGCTGCCAGGGAGGCAACCCGGAAGTTTTAGAGAGTCATTTATTTCTGTTGAGTGCTTTCATATAGTTTAAAAACAACAAAAATAAAGAGGGGAACCCAAAACTTTTTCAAAAAGAAAAGCGAAAGTGAGAAAGACGAGCATTGTTGAAGTGGGAGCTAGCCTTGAACTTTGTTCATGCTCACGGAAACTTTGTGAATTTTGATTACAGAAAATTTTCAAAAATAATTACCCCCTTGTACAATTCCCTTGTATTATAAAAATAATGTGCCAAGGTTTGCCTTTAGGATGTTTACAATGCTTGTTGGTTTGTGCGGTGCAGGACAGAAACTTTGGCTGTAGTGCGCGATTTTAATTTTTTTACTGGAACGTCAAATGGTTCTGATTCTTTTTGCACTGTATTTCTATACAAAGTTTTTATTTCTCCTAATGTTTGCAGAATTTTTCAAGTACCAGAAGTATGGTGAATGTTCAGATTATTACAGACTGTTCTGTTTTAGACAGATTATGTTTTTGATGCATAGTTTGCTTGTTTTGATGAAACTATCGATTTATATCAGTGGATTAAGCCATGAAAAAGTTATATTACAGTAGACACAATTCAAAAACAAAATATGAATTGGTTTGCAACAGTACTTAGAGTAGTGATTTGCTTTATTATACTAACAGATCTTACCGAGTTTTCTGTTGAAGTTTTGTGTGGATGAAGTGTTCGATGATCGAGAAGGTCTCGATGTGAGGAGAAGAAGGAGAGGCAAGAGCTCAAGCTTGGGGATGCCCAAGTCACCCCAAGTAAATATTCAAGGAGACTCAAGCGTCTAAGCTTGGGGATGCCCCGGAAGGCATCCCCTCTTTCCTCAACAAGTATCGATATGTTTTCGGATTCGTTTCATTCATGTGATATGTGCAAATCTTGGAGCGTCTTTTGCATTTAGTTTTATTTTTTATTTTATGCACCATGCTGGTATGAGATAGTCCTTGGTTGATTTATAGAATGCTCATTGCACTTCACTTATATTTTTTGAGTATGGCTTTATAGAATGCTTCATGTGCTTCACTTATATCATTTGAAGTTTGGATTGCCTGTTTCTCCTTACATAGACAACCGCCATTTGTAGAATGCTCTTTTGCTTCACTTATATTTGTTAGAGCGTGGGCATATCTTTTGTAGAAAGACTTAAACTCTCTTGCTTCACTTATATCTATTTAGAGAGTCGACAGGAATTGGTCATTCACATGGTTAGTCATAAAATCCTACATAAACTTGTAGATCGCTGAATATGATATGTTTGATTCCTTGCAATAGTTTTGCGATATAAAGATTGTGATATTAGAGTCATGCTAGTGGGTAGTTGTGGATTAGTATAAATACTTGTGTTGAGGTTTGTGATTCCCGTAGCATGCACGTATGGTGAACCGCTTTGTGATGAAGTCGGAGCATGATTTATTTATTGATTCTCTTCCTTATGAGTGGCGGTCGGGGACGAGCGATGGTCTTTTCCTAACAATCTATCCCCCTAGGAGCATGCGGGTAGTACTTTGCTTCGATGACTAATAGATTTTTGCAATAAGTATGTGAGTTCTTTATGACTAATGTTGAGTCCATGGATTATACGCACTCTCACCCTTCCATCATTGCTAGCCTCTTCAGTACCGTGCATTGCCCTTTCTCACCTCGAGAGTTGGTGCAAACTTCGCCGGTGCATCCAAACCCCGTGATATGATACGCTCTGTCACACATAAGCCTCATTATATCTTCCTCAAAACAGCCACCATACCTACCTATCATGGCATTTCCATAGCCATTCCAAGATATATTGCCATGCAACTTCCATCATCATCATATACATGACTTTAGCATCATTGTCATATTGCTTTGCATGATCGTAAGATAGGTAGCATGATATTTTCATGGCTTGTCCGTTTTTTGATGTCATTGCTACGCTAGATCATTGCACATCCCGGTACACCGCCGAAGGCATTCATATAGAGTCATATCTTTGTTTTAGTATCGAGTTGTAATATTGAGTTGTAAGTAAATAAAAGTGTGATGATCATCATTATTAGAGCATTGCCCCAATGAGGAAAGGATGATGGAGACTATGATTCCCCGACAAGTCCGGATGAGACTCCGGACGAAAAAAAAATAGAGAAAGGCCAAAAAAATGAGAAGGCCCAAAAA
Source organism: Aegilops tauschii subsp. strangulata (assembly GCF_002575655.3). Lineage (NCBI taxonomy): Eukaryota > Viridiplantae > Streptophyta > Magnoliopsida > Poales > Poaceae > Aegilops > Aegilops tauschii. Next base: position 11,505,945 of record NC_053039.3, read on the forward strand.
AAGAAAAAAATGAGAGAAAAAGAGAGAAGGGGCAATGTTACTATCCTTTTACCACACTTGTGCTTCAAAGTAGCACCATGTTCTTCATATAGAGAGTCTCTTGAGTTATCACTTTCATATACTAGTGGGAATTTTCATTATAGAACTTGGCTTGTATATTCCAACGATGGGCTTCCTCAAATGCCCTAGGTCTTCATGAGCAAGCAAGTTGGATGCACACCCACTTAGTTTCAGTTTGAGCTTTCATATACTTATAGCTCTAGTGCATCCGTTGCATGGCAATCCCTACTCCTCACATTGACATCAATTGATGGGCATCTCCATAGCCCGTTGATTAGCCGCGTCGACGTGAGACTTTTTCCCTTTTTGTCTTCTCCACACAACCTCCACCATCATGTTCTATTCCACCTATAGTGCTATGTCCATGGCTCACGCTCATGTATTGCGTGAAAGTTGAAAAGGTTTGAGAACGTCAAAAGTATGAAACAATTGCTTGGCTTGTCATCGGGGTTGTGCATGCACTACTAGGGAAAAGCCTAGCAGCAGCGTGGGTTTTAGGACTATCAGTAGCGCGGGCAGGAGCGCTACTGGTACGACGCTACAGCTAAAGGTTAGCAGTAGCGTCGGTTAACCAACACTACTGCTACACCGACTTAGTAGTAGCGCTTTCTCGTAGCGGCGCTACTGGTAATTACTAGTAGCGCTTCTCCCAGCCCGCGCTACTACTATTATTCCTTATTTTATTTCTTTTTTATTTCATGTTGTATTCATACACCTCTATACAAGTTTTCATACAACAGCAATTTAGTGATTTTTGTACATCATAATGAGTTATTACATCATTGGGTGAAAGAACCGTGGACTAGTTTCAAGTGGATGGACATCCACTTGAAACTAATCCGCGGTTCTTTCACGCAATGATATAATAAATATCATCATCATCATCATCATCATATCATTAACAACTTATCATCATAATACATCATTGTCATATAACACCTCCTCATGATCATCGTTTTCATCGATGAGAGATCACATAGCAAGTTGGTCACTAGTCATAATCACAACCACTCCTCATCATCAACTCTAACACATTGTACCACATAATAAACATATTGTACCTCATAGGACCTACTACATTCTCTTAGGACCTACTATATTCTCTAAGGTAAAATAGCACAAAACAAGATAGCCCCTGGCTCTCCATTATGGAGAATGCGGATTATCCTGTCTCCAATTCTTGCCTTTCGCTTAATGTTGCTTCCAAGAACCTCCTTACGAATGTCCAAAAATTTTTTCCACTCTTTGATTAGCATGTGTTCACCGGTTTCAGAAATATGATATGCACAGGTGAGATCCGTAGGATGACCTGGCTGTAGGTTCAGAACTTCAAGGCGACCATTGTAATACATCAGATGAGGCACACAATCCATCAGGATTTTCTGTTGAAAAACATAGTAATAACTTCGTAGTTAGCAATGATGTACTAGTTTTAGAAGTATGCAAAAGATGCACGGATGTCATAATAGTAAAAAATCTTACCAGGGTATCTCCATAGAAGTTATCGTGGTTCAACACGTGCACTAGTGGCACGTATTCACCATAATTTGGAGGAGTTTGATAATAGGTATTGTAATTCTCAAAGAAAGTACAAAATGCGATCAGATGATTTTTCTCCTTATAAGTAAATTCGGAGCCATCGGTGTAGTGGGTTTTGTCTACCATCTTCCGCACATTCTTTGAAGAATGAAAATAAGCTGTCAATGGAAATAAGCTGTCAACTATTTTGAAATAAACAATATAAATTAGTTAATAACTATGTTTGAGAAACTCACATAGCGGTAGAATTGGAAGCGTATCAACAAGGACCCAAATGTCCATATTGTTTTGCTCGATAACAGGATCACCAAGATCCATGGTGACAATTATACCCTCATAAAAACCATACATTTTGCAAATTTCTTCCCAATTTTGGCAACCAAAATGGGTTACGCTCTGAGAATTATACAGATTTACTTCAAAATCCATATCCTGATGGGTCCTTAGGTGTATTTTCTTTGTTTCAAAATTTTCATGGTCTTCAAAACCCATCCTCTCCAAGACATAGAGTCTTGCATGGCATGGGATAAGCTAGTCGAATTGTAAAAGATGAAAATTAGACGTTGAAATAGTTGAAGTTGTGCTTAATTACGAAAAAAACACTTGTCGTCGTTGCGTACCGTTTCAACGTCGAAGGTCTCCTCGAGCTTAATGTTGAAGCGCTGATCATCGTCTAGGTGAGGGCACCTGTCGCACAGACCTCGATCGTCGTGGCACCAGCTGCACACCCCCGGGAGACTTTCGTCATCCGAGTACGACATTTCCTACGTTCATAATTAAATATATATACTAAAAAACCTAAATTAGATCATTATTTTTTGAGAAAATCCAGGCTACTCGATATTTCCTACATATTCTAGCACAAGTCATGCCAGAATTCACGGAAAAATCCGGCATGACCTATGCTAAAAAAGGACCTATCGAGCGCCTGAAATTTGCCGGAACGGAAATTAATCAACACTCCAGCAAAACATAGGCCACACGGAGGTGTAACCTGAACATGACCGGCCACTTGGGCAACCACATATCTTATTTGAGCAACAAAGGATATACATGTTTTTATCTACATCATATATATCTTATAGGACTCATATTGACATGGAGATTTGGCTGGTCTCACCTCGAGGTCGGAGGGGGTCGGTGACGGGGACGACGGCGGGGATGATGGAGGGGCTCCTTGATTTCTGCAAAAGCAAAAACCCTATAAGTTATCACTAATACATCCCGAATAATTGCTTAAAATAAAAAAAATAACAAATATGACATGTTCAACTAGTTCTATTAATTCAACTAGTTCTTACTAAATATAAACTTACTATAAATAGAAAAAATAGTTCTTTCTAAAAATAAAGTAGTTCAACTAGTTATATTAATTTTCTTACTAAAAATACATTAGTTCTATTAATTCAACTAGTTCAACTAGTTTATTAATTTACTTACTAAACTAGTTCAACTAAAACTAAACTAGTTCAACTAGTTTATTCATTTACTTACTAATTATTTTAAACAGTTACTAATTATCTACATTTAAATTACCTACAATTTTCAAGAACAGAGACAAGGGAGGGAGGGAGGAGAGAGGAGGGGGAGGGGGCGTCTGGAGGAGGAGGGCGAGGGGCTGGCCGGAGGAGGAGGAGGGAGGGGCGGTCGGAGGAGGGCTGCCGGCGGAGGAGGGAGGAGGGGGCTGCCGGAGGCGGAGGGAGGAGTGCGCGGTGGGAGGAGGAGGGAGTACCTCGGTGGAGGACGACGGACGACAGCGGCGGACGACGGGTATCGGTGCGGGCGAGAGTGACTGAGAGGGAGAGTGAGTGAGAGAGGGTCGGCCGCATGGGGAGGATAAGGTAGGGTTAGTAGTAGCGCGTGTGCGAGAAAAGCGCTACAGCTAAGGAGAATAGGAGTAATGCAGGGCGGGGATATGCGCTACTGCTAAGTTGGAGTAGGCATGTGCGCCCAGTTCAAACATAGTAGCAGCACTTTTTGCTAGTACGTGATACTGCTAAAGTAATAGCAGTAACGCGATTTATTTTCGGGCGCTGCTACTATGTAGCAGTAGCGCATGATTTTGTCCAGCGCTACTACTAAGATGATGTGTATAAGGTTTTCCCTAGTAGTGATGATGTGGATATTTTGTGTGGTGAAGATGGAGCATAGCCAGACTATATGATTTTGTAGGGATACCTTTCTTTGGCCATGTTATTTTGAAAAGACATGATTGCCTTATTAGTAGGCTTGAAGTATTATTGTTTTTATGTCAAATGATAGACTATTGCTTTGAATCACTCGTGTCTTAATATTCATGCCATGATTAGATACATGATCAAGATTATGCTAGGTAGCATTCCGCATCAAAAATTATCTTTTTTATCATTTACCTACTCAAGGACGAGCAGGAATTAAGCTTGGGGATGCTGATACGTGTCCATCGTATCTATAATTTTTTATTGTTCCATGCCAATATTATACAACTTTCATATACTTTTGGCAACTTTTTATACTATTTTTGGGACTAACATATTGATCCAGTGCCCAGTGCCATTTCCTGTCTATTGCATGTTTTTTGTTTCGCAGAAACCCCATATCAAACGGAATCCAAACGGGATAAAAACGGACGGAGAATATTTTTGGAATATTTGGAAAATTCCGGAAGAAGAATCAACGCAAGACGGTGCCCGAGGTGGCCACGAGGCAGGGGGGCGCGCCTGCCCCCCCTGGGCGCGCCCCTGACCCTCGTGGGCCACCTGTAAGGCGGTTGCTACTCTTCTTCGGCCGCAACAAAGCTAATTTTCGGAGAAAATCTGGGCGAAGGTTTCAATCCAATCAGAGTTACGGATCTCCATATATATACGAAACTGTGAAAGGGCAGCAGACCAGAACGCAGAAACAGAGAGAGATAGATCCAATCTCGGAGGGGCTCTCGCTCCTCCCACGCCATGGAGGCCAAGGACCAGAGGGGAAACCCTTCTCCCATCTAGGGAGGAGGTCAAGGAAGAAGAAGACGAAGGGGCCCCCTCTCCCCTTCTCTTCTGGTGGCGCCGGAACACTGCCGTGGCCATCATCAGCACCGCAATCTTCACCAACAACTTCACCGCCATCATCACCAACTCTTCCCTCCTCTATGTAGCGGTGTAACCTCCCTCTTACCCGCTGTAATCTCTACTTAAACATGGTGCTCAATGCTATATATTATTTCCCAATGATGTATGGCTATCCTATGATGTTTGAGTAGATCCGTTTTGTCCTATGGGCTAATTGATGATCGTGATTGGTTTGAGTTGCATGTTTTATTGTTGGTGCTATCCTATGGTGCTCTCCGTGTCGCACAAGCGTGAGGGATCCCTGCTGTAGGGTTTGCAATATGTTCATGATTTGCTTATAGTGGGTTGCGTGAGTGACAGAAGCACAGACCCGAGTAAGTAGGTTGTTTGCGTATGGGATAAAGAGGACTTGATACTTTAATGCTATGGTTGGGTTTTACCTTAATGATCTTTACTAGTTGCGGATGCTTGCTAGAGTTCCAATCATAAGTGCATATGATCCAAGTAGAGAAAGTATGTTAGCTTATGCCTCTCCCTCAAATAAAATTGCAATAGTGATTACCGGTCTAGTTATCGATTGCCTAGGGACAAATAACTTTCTCGTAACAAAAAGCTCTTTACTAAAACTAATTTAGTTGTGTCTTTATATAAACAGCCCCTAGTGTTTATTTACGCTCTCTCTATTATCTTGCAAACCTATCCAAAAACACCTACAAAGTACTTCTAGTTTCATACTCGTTCTAGGTAAAGCAAACGTCAAGCATGCGTAGAGTTGTATCGGTTGTCGATAGAACTTGAGGGAATATTTGTTCTACCTTTAGCTCCTCGTTGGGTTCGACACTCGTACTTATCGAAAGAGGCTACAATTGATCCCCTATACTTGTGGGTTATCAGTACCCCCACTGATTTGAGGCGGTTCTTTCGGTTCAGGGGTATCACGGGCATTTCGCGTGTCGGGATTTCACAGGAGGTGGGAGTTTTCGCGTGCGTTGTAATTTTGGAATAGCAAGGCGCGGGTTGAGATGGAGGGAGTTGTCGGAGCACAACGAGACAAATATATATCTTAAATATTTTGGGCTAACAAGGCGCGGATTGAAGAGGCGGGAGTTTCACAGCACGATAGACAGAGACGCTAGCTTGAAATTTCGGCATAACAAGGCGCGGCTTGAAATTTCGGGAGAACAAGCTTAACGTGTACCCAAACGAAAGAAAGACAATTTAGACTAGTATGATATACTACGTACAATGTGTTTAACACGCACAACACACACAGACACCATTTAGACTAGTAAGGTACACGTGCATTGCACGCATGAGATTTGGCAACCAAATTATGAATAAATACCACATTATAGCATGTAAGCTTTGAGTCATATATGCATGATGTAGATGTTCGTTTAATTCTTATAGCTCATTTCATTCAAAATCATCTAGTTTTTATAAGAAAGCTAATCTATTTTAAGATTCGTGGAATTGTGCGTTGTAAGGCATAAAGTAAAAACAAATCATGTAGGAAAACATTTGCGCAATTTTGATACGGAAGATTCTAGAACAAAGAAGAAGTGCTTGTGTTTTGAGGTTTGTGCATTATGCTTAAGTTCAACTATAGAGTCTTCTAGATTGTACATGTGGCAAAATCTGGTGGAATCTAGATGATATCCAACGGCCAGTAGTTCTCAAATTTGCCAGCTCTGCACCATCGGATTGGCCTCATCCAACGACCATCTTTCAAAGTTAAAGTTATCCGCACACTATATAAACAATATAAAATATAATATATATATATATAGGGGTATAGATATGGATATGTGATGCGAAAGCCACCCATCTTCTCCAATTAGAATAGTGTGTCCAAGCACGGATGCAATGTGGCCAAACGATGTCTGTCATCGATATCTCAAATTCAAACTAGTCTGACCTTATTCAATGTGTATACATTACAACATGCTCATTTCCAAACCACACCGTGCCGATCTCCGTTATATTCATGCATGCATGGGTTTCAAACATCATGATCTCTTATTCAAATATTTGAATTCAACTTTACATTGATTATGACCTCACCTAGTCTTTTACACCCACACATTGGTCTTCTCTTTATAATTGTACCACTAACTTTCTCTCGTGCATGCATGCACACACACTACCAGTCGGCATTATCCATCACACACATGCAATCTTTTTCTTCAGGTCAGTCTCCCATGAAGGCACACACACACACATCCCCCTCTCCATCATATCGGGCATTCTTTATCTCTCACGTGCATGCGCAACGATCGATGTTCTATGTGTGTGTGTGTGTGTATAGCTAGGTCTTTCATAGTTTTCCACATAAACCGATCAATCTATATATCTAGTGAGGTCTCACCCTCTTTCCCACGTCCACATCGATCAATCTATACCTATCTATATAGGATTACATATATAGCTAATACACCCACATTAATTATATATCCAACGCCCCCCTCTGATCATCCATGCCTTCTGCTTCATCTCTCAGATGCGCGCACAATGGCGAAGACAGGGGGCAGCAAGGGCCCTGCCCCACCCTAACATCACTATATATCGAGGCTAATATGAATGTGATCATTAGATAATTGCTAGTAAAAATGGTTTAAGTTGATGAATTGGCCCTCCTCGTAAAGGATTAGCAATGCTTGGCCCCCTAGCTCATGGGACATTTTTCATGGCTCAACCACTGCACGCAACAGCGCACGTTCTCGCCCCCTCTCTCTAAATATCGATCTCACAGTTGTGCACTCCTTCATTGTCTCCCTCCACTCGGCCCCTCGCACCATCTTCTAGCCCCCCACCAGATTTTGCCACATGTACAATCTAGCAGACTCCATGGTTGAACTTAAGCATAATGCACAAATCTCAAAACAACAGTGGTTCTCCTTTGTTCTAGAATCTTCCGTATCATAACTGCCCAAACTTTTTTTCTAGTTGAATAGCCATTATTTGTTTTTTACTTTATGCTTTACAACGCACAATTCCATTAATCATAAAATAGATTAAGGGATTCTTTGATTCAAAGGATTCTCGAAGGAATTTTGGAGGATTCTAATCCTTAGGAATTTTTCCTATCTTGGTTGTTTGATTCGTAGGATTGTAAACCATAGGAATTTTTCCATATGATTCATTTGCACTAGATTTCATAGGAAACATCCCATCCACTCAAACCACTTTGAAAGAATTCTGCGTTTTTTCTATGCACAATCAAACACTCGTACCATCCTATAGGATTCAAGACGACATTCCACTCTAATCCCATGTTCTTCCTATTCCCGTGTTTTGGAAATCCTATGAATCAAAGAGGACATAGGTTTTTTAGAAAAACTAATTGATTTTGAATGAGATGAACTATAAGAATTAAACGAAGGTCTACATCAGGCATATATGACTCAGAGCTTACATGCTACAGTGTGGTATTTATTCATAATATGGTTGCAAAATCTGCCGCGTGCAATGCACGTGTACCTTACTAGTACTTCGAGTATGTGCAAAACACAATGGCACGCTACACAGTGTCTCTCTTACAGTTTATGAAGCCACGTGGCACATGTGGAGGCGTTGTCGCGACATCCTTGTGTGGATTGATCACAGTGACGTGCTGCTGGTTTCAGAAGAATGCTCGTCCTCCTTGAGCCGCACTGGCGGTACATGCACGAAGCAAAGATGTGCACGCACGCCACACACCCACTCATTCCCTCACACGCACACGCGGGTACACGGGCGGACGCAATTTTGTACCAAGATCCACCCCATGTGATAATTTGACGCGTGTAAAGTCCTTCACTTCATTGATGGTCAATTAATACAGCGCATGCAAATTGAGTGGACGTGAGGGCGGAAGAAAGACATTACTACTCCACTGCGCGCATGCAAGTAGTTAAATCATGGGTTGCTAGTAGTACTTCCATTGGTCTCCTTCGTATTTTTGTGCCAATTTTTGACAGTAACATAATATTTACGCATCTAAGCAGTGTAGTCTACTTGAAATTTATGTTCCACTAAACTCATTGGGGGCCGTTTCGGGCCTCGAAACCAAAAACCATCAATTAATCGTTACCTTGTTCCCATCACATTCGAAAGAACTAGTGCTACAATTAAGTGCAAGCCTGCTCACACCTACCAGTACGTACCAAACCTGAACGTGTTCCCACTATGCAGATTTTAGTACTAGTGCTAGTACTTAGGTTATAAAAAGGGGAACTACCTAACCGAAAATTACTCTACCGTCCTCGTCATAAGTCATCCTTCTTCGTCCGTCCTTGCCATGGCCGGTGTGCAGAGCTCTAGGTCGAGAACTACTCGTAACAAGGGAGGGGCAACCAAGGCTGCGGAAAAAAGAGAGGGCTCGCCGCCACGCAGAGACCTCGAAAGATCTCTCACGGGCAGGCGATGGCTCCCAGGAGCGCCCTAGACGCGGAGGCGAACATGCCGAGCTGGCGGCGCTGGAGTCATTATCCCTCGACGGCATGCCCGATCAGCTCAATAAGCACCTTAATAAGCAGAAGGAGTTCATCCACGGCTTGGTGGAGCTGCTGAAGGAGAGCCTCGACGACATGCCCGCTAAGCTTAATGAGCAGGGGGAGTTGACCGCCGGCTTGGTGATGCTGCTAAAGAAGAGCATTGCCTCGGAGAAGAAGGCGACCAGCAAAAAATCCTGCAACTTCAGGAGGACAAGGCGAAGGTTTGCCACGAGCTCGACCTGCTGAAGGAGGAGAACGCCAGCTGGAAGAAGCTGCATGAGAATAGTAGTTCCTCGATGAAGATGTTGCAGGCCCTCGTCATGGAACAGAAGGAGGAGTTGGCGAAGCTCCGCATCGAGCACCCGGCTGTTGTGAAGGTACGTAATGCGGCCGTGGAACAGATGATGAAGGCTCGCGTGGAGAAATCCCGCGTCATGGACACGATGATGAAGATGGCGGAGGAGACGCGCAAGGAGATGGAGGTCGTGGAGGCGATGAAGAAGCAGTTACGACTCTGCGGCCAGCAACCTTTCATCTTGTGAGAGCAGCGTCCCAGACTTGTGTGTGCGTCCTCCTTCTTGTTTTGGGGGTGATAATCCTCCTTCTTCTTTTGCTCCTGTGTTTCTTATTTTGCTTCGGGTGTTTCGCCGCATGTGTCACCTTCTCTGCGAGGAATGAATAGAACAATGCTAAAAATGAGATGACTAGCAAATTAGATCATTCTTTATGGCCAATAGAACAATGCCTCTTGCTAGTAATATATAATAAGAGTAGAGAGTAGAGGATATGGCACTGGGCTGCCGTGTTTCGTGCTCCTCCGTCGTGCTCCAGTGGAAAACTTGAGTATACCGCACGGTTCTTTGCTCCTCCTCAGGTCGTCGGCACATTTATATGAGCAGTCAAATCACAAGGCCCCGCCTTCCAGCAGTAATGAGCCGTCAAATCACAAAGGCCCTCGCCTCTCGTGAAAAGGACCAAGCTAGACTGCCCCGCCCTCTAGCCTTTTAAAAAATGTATACATTTGTACAGTAGTAGTATCGATGGATTGCGCCATGGAGAAAAACTAACAAGATGTAATTAAAGAAAAAAGGTGGTACATATAGAGAGCGCTCGTCGCCAAATTATGCATATAGTATATGACACTACCCACTATGAAGGTACTACTCCCTCCGTCCCATAATATAAGAGCATTTTTGACATTGGTGTAGTCTCAAAAACGCTCTTATATTATGGGACAGAGGGAGTAGTAACATAGACTAGTAACTAGTCTATGCTACTCTCCACTATGACCAGCCAAAATTGAGGCGCGGATACCAACGAGGGCCTGGTTGTGTCTATACTTGGACAACTCACCCGACTGCATGCGCACCAGGCAAACGAAGCTCGTGTCGTGTTGGTGCCGTGTGCGGCCCGCACATTAACGAAAACCTCACGCCTCCATCTTAGCCTCCGTGTTTTAAACTTCTCAATCTCAAGGCCAAGGAGCAACGTGAAACCTATGATAGAGCCAATCGGATGGTTGAGAACACTACAATTCATAGCTACAGATGCGTGTGTGAGAGAGGATGAGTGCGTGCACGCACCTCTTCTCAGAGTACAAGTGTATGTGGGTGGCATCGACCTAGGGAGCAGTGATGGTGCGTGCGAGAAGTCCCGAGAGATAGGTGTAATGCGTCTGAAAAAAGACAAGTCTATAGCTCGCCACGAGGCTATTCCTGTCGAACGCCAAGCGTAAGATATGTATTCGACGGTGCCAATTTTTCCATGTACACAGCAATAGAAAAAGAACTAGTACCATGTCATATGCTACACCACGGCTGAGAAAACGTGTCGACGTTACGCCATCCGGGAATAGTGCCGCACTTCGAAACTAGAATCGTCAATAAATTTTGAGCGCGTCTCGTCACATTCCAAATTACTACTACTACCACGCTATATTTAATTGCAAACCTGTTCACACCGATCACAACCTAAACGGTTTCCCACTTAGGAGCATACTAGTAGTACTCAGTTATAAATACTACTATGCTAAGATGACTGCACATTCCTCCTCAACTCCTCATCCACAAAAAACAATCAAGTCAATCAAGCCATGGCCAGCGTGAGTTCTGGGTCGAGAGATTTCCACAAAAAGGAAGCACGAGAGATGTCCCGCCTCGCCGCGAAAGCAGCCGACATGTGTAGCCGCGTAGCAGTAGCAGCACCGAGGTCCCGTCACGCCGCCGAAGCAGCACGGAGGTCCCGTCGCGCCGTCGATGTAGCAGACTGGTCCGGCCACGCCGCGGAAGTAGCAGAGATGTCCCGCCGCGCCGCGGCGGCCTGGGAAAATTTCTCGCGAGCAGGCGAGGACTCTTACAGGCGCATGCGTGCGATGGTCCATAGCCAGATGGATCAGATCTCCGGCTGGGCGAGGTTGCAGGACGAGGCTACCGGCGTCATCCAGCAACTAGGGGAGGGCAATGCGAAGCTCCGGGGCGAGCGCGACCTGCTGAGGGCGAAGATCGCCGGACGGGCGAAGCAGGCGGAGGAGACCGCTGCCTTGTTGCAGAGGACGGGTGTCATCGCCAAGAAACTTATGGACGATAATGCCATGCTCCGCATCGAGCGCAACAGGCTGGTGGAGGAATCTGTGGATGCTGCCAAGCAGCGTATTAAGGACATGAAACTGATGAAAGAGATCATCGCCTGCCGCGAGAACTAGTCTCCGCGACCTGCAACGTATAAAGAAAGTAGAGATCAGCGAGCCAGATCGTTGTATGCGTCTTCCTTCTTCTTTTGCCCTTGTGTATTTCGGGCGTAGCCGCATGTGGCTTTTTTAATTATCTTCCTAAATATGTAAGACAATTATTATCCACTCTCGTCGTCCTTATATATATTCATCAGTCTTGCTATAAGTCGTAGTAGATGCTATATAGGTCCGTCGTATCTTACATCAAGATCCGTGCAAAATTTTCTTTTCAGATTTTCTTTTTTCTCTCTTAAATCTCAGTCGAGTGAGACATTGCCATGCCATTAAACAGTGGCTCGGGCGCCATTAATGGAGACCTTGGGAGAGAGGTGGGCGGCAGATGGAGGTCAAAGGGCTCTCCTCCCGATAAGCATGCGCAGGGGTCTGATCGCACGCCTCCCGTACTCAAATAGCTACCCTGCACGGCGCCTCCTAGCTAATAAAAAAGGGGACGCGTGGCGGCACATAAATGGTAAATAGAATGCCCATGGTTTCAATAATACTTGTATTTCCGATTGTAACGTGACAGCACTTGTTCCAAAATGACTTTGTTGATTGTTAATGTGTGCGCCTTCGCAAATCGGACAGCAAAATTACCTCAGCATGTTGGTGCCATGTCATGACACCAAGCCAAGTTTCATGATTTTCATGCGTGTTTCGGATTTACAGAAATGAAAAAACCAAGTTCCAGCCGAGCCATGATGCCCAGATGTTTGAATTTCATTCCATTTCTGGCATGGGACCTAGAAATTTACCCGAGGACACACATGTGATTTTTCAACCAGCTTTGGTGCACTAGAGCATGTGCTTGTATTTAAAATTTGAATTATGCACACAAAGGTGACACGTTCCCTCTCAGAACCACGAGCCTTCTTGAGAGAAGCTCCGGTTTGCAAAAAAGCTTATACCAAAACTTGTTCCTATTCCGCAATTTTTTTTACCACAGCATGGTAGTACCATGACATGACACCATGCCAAGTTTCATGATTTTCAGGCGTGTTTTGGATTTACAAGAATTTTAAAACCAAGCTTCTCAATGTTCTCGGCTAAACTACGATGCCCAGATGTTTGAATTTCATTCCCATTTCTTGCATGGGACCTAGAAATTCACCCGAGGACACACATGTGATTTTTCAGTTAACTTTGGTGCACGGGAGATGTGTTTGTAGTTCAAATTTTAATTATGCACATTAAATGACCAGAAACTCAATTAATGTATAAAAAGGCCAAACGAACCCGGAATAATTCCGAAATTTAACAGGGCACTCATATAGTTCCATGTTGCCGCTTTAAAGAAAATCTGGGGGGAGGCAGCGTATATTGTTTCGCACACAAAGGTATAAAGAAATAAAGAAATAAAGAAATTTGCATACCTATTTAATTCTTGGGTTCTTATTATTTATGCCACTAGTTGTGTATCACTACTCAGTTTTGCCATTACAACTACTCAAAAAATGCCATCGATCCGTGAGATGCCTGCTCAAAAATGCAATTAGATATCTAAAAAATGTCATCGTTAAGTTAGATGTTTGCTCAAAAATGCCGTTAGACATTGTTATTTTCACGTCAAACCCGTTGACCATGTTACATGACAAAAATAATCCGATTCTCACAATGATAAGTTAATGGTGTCCAGCACAACACACCCCTCAAATAAAACTAAGCACCCTGGAATTCTTTGACAAAACTAAGCACCCTGAAATTCTTTGACAACTAAACTGCTGGCTATATGATGTTGGCCATATATATTGTACGTATATAATGTCAAGCAACGAGTGGTAGTACTATAACAACTAAAAGATGAAATGTACGAACTTTAACAAGAAGAAACATAACATAGTTCTGCTGGGGGCTCAGCACAACACACCCCTCAAATAAAACTAAGCACACCAGAAATTAAACTAAGCAACTAATCCGGTAGACACTGCATTAGAACCACAATGAGCAACGACACTGCCACCTTACCCGGAGTCCTCGTCCACGTCCTCGACTTCGTCCTTGTCCCTCTTCCTCTTGGGCGATACTTCTTTGCTTGAACCGCACACTTTGCTCTTGCTCTTCATCCAACCCTTGTAGATATGGAAACAAAGGTAGCCATCCATTGCAGCGTACTAGATGTGGTCCATATCTAGTACATTCCACTGCCATGCATGATGATGAAATGTGTACGGAGGTTTCTCTAGTTTACCGTACGAAGGATGAACCATGGCTGCTGCCAAGGTCAGATTGAAGGCTGAGAGGAGGACACCAGGCTTGCCTTCTGGAGATCGAAGGGCTGGCCTACAACGAGGCCTATCCGACCCAGGATTTCCTTGTTGTTCCTAAAGTCTACAGTAACGAATTTGACTCGCCCGGCCTTGAGGAACTTCTTAAATTTCTCGCACTCAACGTAGGCATGGCATATGTGGTAGACCAAGCATAAGTCATGCACGCAAACCTGGATCACGGCGGGCTTCTTCTTCTCTGCCTCCTTTAGTTTCTTCTCGCTTCCCAGGACTGTGGTGTACTCAACATCTAGCCCAGCGACCCACTCATCATTTGAGTTTTCGAACATGCGGTTGAAGCGAGCAAGGCATTCTTTCACCGTTGCGTAAGAACGGGTGTAGATGACGTCGAACTCATCGCCGGTGATGGTTCTAACCTTGTACTCACCGCCGATCATGGAGATTTGGGACGCCATGGATTTGGGAGGAGGGTTAGGATTAGTGGAACTGCCGTAATGTGAAAGGACGGGACGACTAGGAGCGGTTTGTCGATTGTAAAAATGTCGAGTGGGGGGGCGTGCGAATGGCAGGGTAGTGGCTTGCCTGGTGGATAAATGGATTCATGCACAGTACTATGGGGGCCCAATTAGATGTCATGTCTACTCGACACCCAATTAAATGGCTCGATGTCATGTCAAGCGTCGGGAAAATTACAGGTGATACAAAGCTTTCCATTCTCCCATGATACGGGCTTCCGAGAGCCCTTGGATCTGAGATCGAACGGTTGCATGGCGTGATTCTAGACCTATGGGTGAATATCCTATCCTGGAGGGTTATTCTGCAAATTTTTAGCAACTTAGCATGCGACCGTTCGATCTCAGATCCAAGGGCTGCCAGCAGCCCGTATCATAGTCGCGCCTACCACGATCATCGCCTCGCTCGCGCGGTCCCGCCCTTGGAGATTTAACACGGTGCGTTAGGCTATCTGATGTTGGCATGTCATACATAGTCATCACTTAGTCACTCATACAACAAGGTTAGCTATAAGGTTGGCTATAAGAGTATTTTTTGTTTACTTCTCTCTATCTCTTTCTTCGTAGTATTTATTGTATTTGCCAAGGAGTGACCTCTTCCAATGAAATGGTGCTTAGATGAGGTGCTATGGGCATTAAATGGCTTAGCAACTCAAGTCCCCAATGCATAGGTGCTTGGTTTTTTGTTGCTGAGTTTGCTTCATCTAGGTACACGCGCTTATCACCGTTTCTTCCTGGGGTCACCAAACTAGTCTCTCTCTTCTTAATTAACTTGCCACATTAGACTTTATGCCTATATGGCAGGCTTAGCACCTGTAGGATAAAGTACAATAGTGGGCTATAAGCCCGCTTTACATGGCATTTTTGCATATGTGGGGGAAAGAGGCAAGGGAAAAGTGGAGGAGTGGGCTCTCAAGCAAGAGCCAGCCTCTACATGGTGGAGCATCGGGAGAGGCACCTGTATGAATGTGGTCAGGAATCGGGAGACTCACGCTGGTCATAGCGCCGCTGTTAAAATGATAATGGCAAGTCATATCACCGGGCCCCACCGGGAGCCTCATCTTCTTGCGTCTCTGTCGAACCGACTAGGCGGAACTGCCCCGCCTACCGCGCGGGAAAATCCCCGCCCTTGACTTTTAAATAGTACAATATACTAATTTTGTATCCATGCATTGCGCCATGGAGCAAAGCCTCAAGAAAACGGCTGTACACATGTACAGAGTATGCAACACGCGCATCGCGTTCGCGTCGCACCCCAGACGGTCGGTCGGTCTGGCACGCCGCTCTCCGAATGGAACGCGGCCATATTGCGTTTGCACGCACATGTGGGCCCGCAATTGAGAACCGACTATAGGCACACTCCCCGGCCCCACAAGTCGGGTGAGTTAATAGAAGAGAGAGACGAGCGATAGTACTACTAGAGAAGTGTTGTAGGAGTACACACGTTGGTACCTGGACGATCCATGCAAGACACGGAAGATCAGTTCGTCCATGCATGTGACCAGACTCCAGCAGACACACCTAGATTGGCTATCGTCTACATATCGTGCAGGCTGTGTTGTACAGGGCTGTAGTTCTGGTGAGAAATCTAAAAAAAAGTTTCTTGTCATCTCGGAAAATTAGGTGTCATGTGCTTCGGATCACTGCGAGGGTTAAACAGCGACAACTGAGTTGGGCTAGTCATTGGGGGCACATGCACGAAGACTACTCGGCTGCCATCTAGGTCAAGCCGGCTATGTTAATTAGGACATCTATCGACGGACCCCTTTTCTACGAGTTTATCTTTAATTTGAGCTTTTATCCTCGTCTAGTTTGTCCGTCGGGATTCATCTTGTCTACTTTGGACAGTGAGGTTATGATTTCTTGTCATGTGGCATTTTTTCGTGTTATATGTTATAATCCGGTGCTTCAGATCAAATGACGACAACTGCGCCTCCGGGGCACGTGCATGAAGACTTCTCGACAGCCATTGCCGAGGTCAAGCCGGCTCCGGCCGGTAGACAAAAGAAAACTAGTACTCCACTATATAGGCAGGAGCCTCCGCGCTTGCTTGCTAGTGTTGCTCTCTTCACACTGTCTCGTCCTCTCCAGATATAAACATGGCAGCGGTGGCCACACACTCTCTCTCTACTCACCGCTGGTCACAGATCTAGCCGGATCCTCTCCATCGGGGAAGGTGAGAAGGTGCAACGTTCACGCGGTCGTCCTCGGCGATGGCTCTTACCCACTGCCGGCGCGTCCCGATCAGCGTGCCTTGCCGTTCTCTCCCAAGCATCGCTGGCGAGGGAGGGCCTCCCACCCCTTCTTCATCGCTGCCGTAGTGTGGGCAGATCCGGCCTCCCGCCGCCCACCTAGCGACATCCCGGCGACCCTCAGGTATAACTTCCTTCGAAACCAGCCTTGCTCTACTTCCCGAGCTCCTGACGTCGCTGCATTTGTATCTTTTACTATTTCTCAGGCCCCCTCGCGTAGATAGGATCGATCGGCTGTTCGAAAACCACCTAATTTTTTTACTGTTAAGAGGTAAAACTAGTTCATGCACTCGAATCTAGTAGTACTTGGTTCAGACAAGGAAGAAAGTGGGTGGGGGTGGGGGAAGATTTGTTACCTGAATCTAGGACTTGGTCGAATGAGGAAATAATGGGGGCAAAAAGTAGCAGAGACTGGCTATCCAACTGGTCTCTAGGTCTAATAGGGAAATAAAGGGAACGCAGTACAAACTCAATATAAACCCGATATATTGGTTGAAAAAGGAAAGAAAGTGGGGACTGGGGGACAAGTCAATAGAGTAAGTCCAGCACTAGATTTGCTAGCCTCACATAGTATAAGGTGGCTATATACCGAACAAGAATGGGACCAACCCAGATATCCTCTTCTGATGTTTGTTGCCCCGAGCCGCTCTTATGTAATGCCACTGGTAAAATGTAGCAGTCGCACTGTTAAAAGTAAGGACACGTTAAACCAATGTTGTTTTCAATGTAATGCCTCCAGTATTATGAATCAATGGCACTTTTTTCATGTCCTGCTAAATTTCCCATTAAGATAAGTTGCTTCTTTTCCTTAGAGATGCAACTGTCCTGGTCCACCTACTCTCCAGGAACTTCACGACCAACCTTGATGTTGCTCAATTTTATTGCAACTAATGAAGAAGAAGCTTTGTGGGTTTCGTTTTCTGATGGAAATGGAACCGGGGCTGGAGCCCTTTTCTTAAAAGAAGAAGAAGAAGAAGCTGCTAGCTCATGGGACATTGCTTCATTTTCGGTGAACTGCACCAAAAGGTCCCATGAATTGAATCATCCATGTTGGTGACTGGTGTCATCCCTTCTACGATGGCGTTGACTACAGATATGGTTCCCATCACGAGGTATGTTCCTTTTTGGTCTGACCATTTGCCAAAGATCCTGCATGTTGATCCTGCTCTTGTGCTACTGTTTTGGCACTGCCATGATAAAGCAGTAATGTTATTATTTTGCACCTTAATCTAGTGGCACTATTAATTTGAGGCAATGTTTTGGCACCGCTAGTGCCACTGTTTTTTTATATATCGAAAGAGGGGGTTCCCTCCGATTTCATTAAAGCAACCCAACCATAGAGAACCATTATCCGACAACATCTCAGTGTAAACGGGCAGTTATGCAACAACTACTAGAACGGACTGAGTACTAGCAGGAGACAAGTTCGCCAGATAAGCTAGGCAGGTAGGGGGACGCAGCACCAGCTCGACCAAGTTTGGATTACAACCCAAATGCTACCACAGAAACATCAGGGGGAAGATAGGGACTGAAAGAGCCAGCTTCAGCATCCCAGTCTAAGCACCCCCGGCCTTGATTCTTGCGACGCACGATACACCTTGTTTGCCACCTGCTCGACCCTAGTGTCACTAATAAAATGAAGTAATAATACAGTTAAAATAGAGCGAGTGTCCTCTCTATCATTTCATTTCCAATGTAGATAAAGAAAGTGCTTCTCTTTGTTAATGTATGTTTCATCAACTAGTCCCATTGATAATGTTTAAGCGTTTCTGCAAACTGGGGTGCTTAATTTTAGTTGATCTGCACAAAAATAGATATTTTAATGTCTCAAGGCCCCTCCTTGTACTACCGCTGTAAACTGATGTTCATCAGTGGCAGAAGGTGTATCGGGGAGACTTGGGTCAATTTCCAGTATGATGTAATATTTTCTTCTGTTTATTATTGTATGTTTCATCAACTAGTGCCACTATAATGTAATCACGCCTTTTCATTATCTGTGCAAACAGGGTTATTCAGCTGCATTTTGGTGGAACTGCACAAATGTACGGATGGAACCGGCATATATGTAGAGTGCGAGGTGCCAAGTAAAAATTACCGACAGCAACCCTGCTCCATCTAAGCATTGGCATCCACCACCATCAGTGGGATGTGTGGCGCTCACTGTGGATGGATCTTTCTCGGCAGAAAATCCTCTAACCAAATACTAGTAGCTTAGACTTAAAAAAATACTAGTAGCTTATATTGGCAGTTTTCTAGGGGTGTACTCTTTTCTGAAAGAAGCACCAATCTATTTTTCTTTATTTGTACACAGCGTCACAACTTTGACCCAAAGGTCCAGAGCTATTTTAGGGTGATTGGCATAGTACTCGGAGGCTGATTGTAAGCATGATTTATTAGTTGTCACACTGATTGTAAGCATGAGCAGATGGAAGATTAGGTTAGTGCGAAGCTTACCTTAAACCATACCGACGCCATTGAAACGAGGCGAGCATCGAGGGAACCGTGGAGAACGGCGGGGAAGCGACGTCGCGCCATCCGGCCTCCTCTTGCGGTGGGAGAACGAATACTCCTGTGGCTCCGGCTGGCTCTGCACCCTCATGAAAGGGACACCGTACTCGATCGATTCATTATCCTCTGGGTGCTTGACCTTCGACCTGTACGCCCACCACCGCCGCCAGACTTTCGCCTCGGGCGAATCTGTCTGTTCCATCGCCCAGAGGAGATACTCGATGCACTCGAAGGACTGCGGCATGACTGCCGCCGAGGAGTACATCGCCGCCCTCAGCGCCGTCGTCTCGCTCTTTTGCATACATTGCCACATGGCCCTCACCGTCCTCGAAATCTCCCACTCATTGTCAAACCAAGTAAGGATCTCCTTTAGCCTGGCTAACTTTGCCTGGTCGCCACCGGCGATCTGCCTGATTCGCTGCTGCATCCCCTCCATAGAGGTCCTTCTGAGTGGTCCGGTGCTAGCTTTGGAAGATGGGAGCAGAGACGGTGGTCTTGCAATAGAGAAGAGGGAGAGGCGAGACGGTGGTTTTGGAATGGAGATGATGGAGAGGAGAGGGAGTGGTTTTGAAATGGAGAAGAGGGAGAGGCGAGACGGTGGTTTTGGAATGGAGATGATGGAGAGGAGAGGTTCCCCTGCCTTTCGGTCGCTGACAGGTGGGCCCCGCGCTTGGTGGGACCCATGTGTCAGTGTCTCAATGGCAGGATGGGCTACATCAGGGGATCCTCGTCCGAGGAGAGAGGAGGTGGTTTTGCAATGGAGAAGAGGGAGAGGCGAGACAGTGGTTTTGGAATGGAGATGATGGAGAGGAGAGGAGGTGATTTTGCAATGGAGAAGAGGGAGGGGAGCGTGTGGCAGCGATTTAGGATTGGACGAGAGGGCCGACGCGCTGTGACTGGATCAAAATCAAAATTAATTTACCCTTCAATTAATAAAGCGACCCCACATTAACTAGTCTCCCTTTTATTCTGGGTCATAATTGACCATGATTTTCACAAATAAAATATATGTTATACGTTGCAAAAATAATATAATTTGAAAGTACATTCAGATACGAACCAAATGATACAATTTTTGGTGACATAAATTCACATTTTGCTTGTCAAATACAGTACGTGGTCAAACTTTGACCCAAAATATGCAAAACAAAAAAAATACTTCCAAGACCAGCGCCGCTCTTCCGCTCTTCTCCTCTTAAATCACCGCCGCTCCTCTCCAGTTCCAATCTAAATCCAGCGCCGCTCCTCTCCTCTTCCATTTCAAAACCACCGCCCCTCCTCTCCTGTTCCAATCCAAAACCAGCGTTGCTCCTCTCAAGTTCTAAACCAAAACCAGCGCTGCTCCTCTCCTCTTCCATTAAAAATCCACCGCCGGCGAGTGAAGGTGCTGTGGAGAAGTAGATCGATGGAGGAGTACAACCGATACGTGAGGATCGCAGACGGCGACCCTGTGAAGCTAGCTAGGATGTTGGAGATACTGTCTTGGTTTGACAACAAGGAACAACTAGCGGCGACGGCGACATCCTTGGCCAAATATCTGC
This sequence comes from Aegilops tauschii subsp. strangulata, assembly GCF_002575655.3. Taxonomy (NCBI): domain Eukaryota; kingdom Viridiplantae; phylum Streptophyta; class Magnoliopsida; order Poales; family Poaceae; genus Aegilops; species Aegilops tauschii. Next base: position 11,526,820 of record NC_053039.3, read on the forward strand.
AACAGAGCGAAAAGGCGGCGATACTCCCGGAGGGAGCCGCGCGGGAGTACATAGAGCTTCTCCTCTGGGCCATGGAGCAAACAGATTCACCGAATCCGATCGTGAGGGAGGTGGTGGGAGTATCAATCCCAGATGGAGCATCCACCAGAGATTGAAGGATCGAGCATCTGCAGGGTGCCGTTTGTGAGGGTGTCATGCCAGAGCGAGCCGGTGGAGTCTTCGTCGACCGAACCCAACTACAAGAGGAGAAAAACAGTTGGCCCGACGACGCATCCCCGCCATCCTCTCCCTCGCCGTTCACATCGTCTCACGGGGCGGCTGTCTGCCGCCAAGGAATAGGAGGGATTGCCCCCCAGACCAATAGTCGGCAGGTTGTGAATTGTCAGGAGGAGCTTAGGGTTGTTAGTATTTGCAGGTTGTGAATTGTGTTTTGTGTTCTATATTTTGAGAGTACTTTCAGATCTGAATGTCTTTTGAATTTCCGATTTGCAGTATTGAGCATATGAAGTATTTTATGAATTCTAGAGATCTATTTTTAGCACATAAAAAATGTAGTTTCATAGGAGTATAAAAGTGCAGACAATGTGATTCTCAGAGAAGAAACTGCAAGTTTTAGTTTCAGATAAGAAACTCCAAGTTCAGTTTCAGATAAGAAACTGCAACTTTCAAAGGCAGAGCATTTATATTAACACGGCCTTTTCAAACAGTGTTAACATCATGCTGGAAGTTTTATTCATGGTCGAAACTGGAACTACCAGCCAGTTAACATCATGCTGATCAACATTCATGCATAGCACATCTTCGTATGACGCACAGTCAAAAAGATATGCTATTTTCAAGATGCCCACACAATGTCGAGTGTGCAAAAAACAGAGAAAACGAGGGATGCCGATGTCTGCTGTTGTGAACATGCTGAACAAACGAGAGGAATCTGGAGAGGACTGTACGTGGAGAGGCGGACAGTCGGGACGCACCAGGTCTATGGCCGTACGCAAGCAAGTGCCTCATCGAAAAAATGCTTCCTCCTAATGCTATACTGACGTTGGGGCCCACGGGTTTGTCAACATAGTTAAATGTTTTTAGGTGCTTCAATGTAGTTACTATAGGATATAAATTCACAACGAAGCCGGGGAGCTGGCAGGTATCATTTATTATCACTGGGGCAGCAAGTATCAGCTGGGTTTTGGGCTGCCCCGTCTAGGCTTTCTTTTTTAACTTGCAGAGCCCACGACCTCGGATGGGAGGTCCATAGGCCTGTTTGTATTTTCTTGAGGGCCGTCATGTATCGACCGGCCTATGGACCTCCCATCCGAGGTTTTATTTTTCCTGAAACATCGGCAGCCCAATTTATGTATTTTTTTGAAGAAAACGCAGAGGTCTGTTCTATTTTTCTATATAAGAGTAGGAACGCTTGGTCCAACTTATGTTTCCCTTCTAACTATATTATATATATTTAAATTATTTAATATGTTATTATATATTATTGTTATTGTCATCATATATTTAACACATACATACATATGTAAGAAAACAATATCCCACATCTTATTAACTTATAAAAATAATTTCTTAACAATAAAATCCTGGATTTTTTTTGGCAACGAAAATCCTGGTGATTGTGTACAAAAGCTTGGTAAGATTTAAGGACCAATGTAATAATAAATCACTTATTATTTAAATGTATATATATATATAACAAAATGCTCAGCCCCTGTTTATTTTTTGATAACATTGCTGCGCCCACCCCAACATTATAATTAGAATAAGCCCAGCAAAATCGTGTATTTCGAGAAAGTGCAAATGGCCTGTAATTTTTTAGGAAAAACATAAATGGGCCGCATGGACGCTACATTATTTGCTCACCCAGCCCAGCTAATGGACTGTAGTTCAAAAAAGAAGAGATCAAATGGACTATAAATTCTACCCCGCAAAAAAAGACTGTAAATTCTAAAAAAATGGGTTGAATACGTGCCACATTTTTGGAGGCTGAAATGTGGGCCAATAGGTCGAAGCCAATGCAAGTCGTTGTCAACTTAGTCAAAAAATGATTCTGACATCGTTAGCTGTTGGATTTACATTCAACGACCGGCATCCATCTTCAATCTCTCGTCTTCTTCCTCCAGCGCCGCCGGGACCACCTGCTACCGCCTCCTGCTCCTAGCAGCTCTGCTTAGCACGCTTCGCTATGAAGCGCTACTCCACCGTTGGCCAGACCATCCCTCCACCCGTCCACACCTCTTGTTCTTCTCCACCGACTGCCTAACCACACCGCACCAGAACCAGTTAACCCTCGTACACCTCTCCGTCTACGACTCTACTCCCGCGTCTTCCCATCTCAGGCTCGTTGCTGTCCGGGGCCTTGCCGTCGTCCACCACCTTGGATGCGCTCGGCGCGGAGTGGTCAACATGGTCAACGAACGACACCATCTGAAGTAGACTGTGCATGGAGAGGCTGACAGCTGGGTCCATGGCCGCACGCAAGGAAATGCCTCCTTATTACGTGCAAAATAATGATTCCTCCTCCTGACAGCCGGGACCCACTGGAAGGGCCTCTGTATTTCACGAAAAAGTTCCCATCGCTGACAGGTCGGACCCACCAGCAATATCTTCGCACGCAAGGAAGTGCCTCCTTATTACGCACACAAAAATGAATACCCCCTGCTAGCTGGGACCCACAATAGTGGGAGGCTGACTTGTGGGCCAACTAAGTTAACGGGGACGGAGGGCTTTGTCAACTTAGTCAATATGAACGATTCTAGCTCCAGTGACCGTAAGATGTCCATCCAACGGCCGTAGTGCTTCTTCAACCTCTGGTCTTCTTGCTCCAGCCGCCCAAAGCAGCGTCGGTCGTGCCACGTGCTCCTGCCTCCTGTGGCCGGCTGCGATGCGGCGGAGGCCTCACCGCCCCCTACTACTCCCACCGCTGGCCAGGCCATCCCTCTACTCACCCACACCCCCTGTTATTCTGCGGCGACGGTAGCCTCACACCGCAGCGAACCAGTGAACCCTCGTACTCCTCTACGCGTGGGCGTGCACTACCCCGTCTTCCCCGGCTCCGCGTCGTCCACCGCCCTGGTGCTCTCGGCGCGGCTTGGTCAACGTGGTCAAGGAACGGCTTCCATCGGATGTGGACTGTACATGGAGAGGCTAACAGGTGGGTCCACGGCCGCAGCAAGGAAGTGCCTCCTTATTACGCGCAAAATAATTAATCCTTCACCTGACAGCGGGGAACCACCGGACGGGCCACCGTATTTCGCGAAAAAACATTTCCCCCTGACTGCTGGGACCCACCAGCTACATCTTCACACGCAAGGAAGTGCGTCCGGGCAAAAAAAAGATTCGCCCCTGGGACCCACTAGCTACATCTTCGCACGCAAGGAAGTGCCTGACAGTCGGGACCCACCTGGTCGAAGCATACATAGCGTTGTCATTCTGCTCGTGAATGTGTACGTACATACTGGTCGATGTAGAGGCGCACACGTGTCGTAGTAGAGGCACGCACGTAGCATGTACACGTACGTACAACAACCAGTGTGCAAGAAAGAAAATACGGCCACGTATGTACATATGGGCAGGGTCTCGAACGCCTACTCGCGCATACGTACGGCCAGGGCTCGTGTACATGGCTGGGTCGGAACGGAGAAACAACGTCGTCGTCGTGTTCATGGGGAGGCAACGGAATGCGTCATGTTCATCGGGAGGCAACGGAACGCGTGGGAGCCAACCGGCTTGGACGGAACAGCCGATGCAAACGAGGCCTCGCGTACCGTAGAACGGAGGAAACGGCCTTGTGTTCGACTAACCACGTTCGAAATGGGATCTTGTTCATCGGGAGGGGTCTGGCGTACCGCAAAACGGAGGAAACGGACCTCCTACGATGGAAACGGGGGTCCTGTTGATCGGGAGGGGTGTGGCATACCGCAAGACAGAGGAAACGGACTTATGTTGGAGCGCTACAGTCGAAACGGTGGTCCTATTCATCGGGAGGGGTGTGGCGTACCGTAAAACGGGACTCCACGGGATACTGTTCATCTCCACCGTCGACCCCCTCGAGCCTCCACGGGATACTGTTCATCCACCGTCGACATCCTCCAGCCTCCACCTGCGACTGTTCATCCACGGGCTCCTGTTCATCCAGCCTCCACCGTGCGCTACTCCACAGGCTACTGTTCAACTAGCCCTCTCCACGGGCTCCTGTTCAACCACCCCTCCACGAGCTACTGTTCATCCAGCCCTGCACCGTCTACTATTCATCCTGCCCTCCACGGGGTGGTCCTGTTCATCCTGCCAAACACGGGGTCCTGTTCATCCAGCCCCAACCGGCTCGATCGATCGGGGTCCTGTTCATCCAGAGGCAACACCACGGGGTCCTGTTCATCCACCCACACCGGGAACTGTTCACCCAAACCCCCCCAGCAACGTTCACTGTTCATGCAGAGGCAGCGTCGATCGGCTTCAATTAGCAGCAGTAGCGAAGGAATCGCTCGATCGGGTTCAGTTAACAGCCATCAATCGGTCGCTCAGGTTCAGTAACGCGTAGCCTGCAGTGCAATCGCTCTGGTTCAGTTAGAGCCCAACGCCTTGCTCGGGTTCAGTTAGAGCCCAATGCCTCGCACCCACGCGCGTGCATGTACGAGAGAAACGCGCATCGCTCGGCCCCGACCACCCACCGTAACCGGGAATACCCCGATATTTTCCTCGCCCTCGCTTCTACCATGGTTTTTTCGTCATGGACGGCCCAAAGAATGTCATGCAGCTGCGTCTCAGGCCCGCCTAGGATGAAAAGCCCATTTTCTGTCATGATTTTTTGTCATAGAAGTAGGACCCCACCACATCTATGATGATACCGTGTTTTGTCACAATTATCATCATAGAAGTGTCATAAGTATGACATAAAAGATTTTCGTTCGGCCCAAAATGACACGGATGTGTCTTTTTTTGTAGTGGAGGGAGGCGTTTGGCATTCACCGCCTATATAAGAAGGAAAAGATTCCTCTTTTTTCGCCACACCTTCTTCCTTCTCCAGCCTTCCCCTCTTCTGAGCACCGATTCCCAAAGTGTCAAGCTTTCCCACCGCCGCCAGCTTCTCCGACCATGTCTGGATCTGGTTCAAAGGGCAAGTGGGAGGCCTTGTCCGTCACCGAGAAGGACGTCAAGGAGCTCCGGGGGGGCAGGATATCTGTCCACGGATATCGCGCATAGGCTCCCTGCCAAGGATCAAGTCATCCCCACTCCGGAGCCCGGCGAAAGGGTCGTATTCATTGCTCACTTCCTCCGAGGACTAGGGTTTCTCCTCCAACCCTTCGTCCGGGGCCTCATGTTCTACTACGGGATAGATTTCCATGATCTAGCCCCGAATTCTTTCCTCCACATATCAGCGTTAATCGTCGTGTGCGAGGCGCTACTCTGCATCCCCCCACACTTCGGCCTATGGCTCAAGGTCTTCAATCTGAAGCGGAAGGTGGGTGATGGTTAGCATGCAGAACGCGGCGGCACCATGGTAAGCAAGCTCCCCAACGTCGTCTTGCCAAAGGGGGCCTTTGTGGAGACCGTCATGGTATGGCAGCAGGAGTGGTTCTACAGCACCGAACCCCGCGCTGCAAAGTGGGCGATCACTCCTGATTCAGATCCAGACCCCCTACGAGGCTTACCTCGTGTACCGCTAAGGGCCTGCACTGCGGATCCACAGCGGAGGTGCACATGCTGCAAAAACGCATCACCAACATGATAGGCAAGAACACCGGTCTAACAAATGTGATCCAGGTGATGCTTTTCTGCCGCACTCTCCCCTGCCAACTCCGGGCCTCTCACATGTGGGAGTTTAATCCGGAGGAGCCATGGACCTTGAGGCGCTTCTTCGGCACCACGCACGAAGACATCTGGAAGCAGTTCTTCAAGGCCCGAAAAACATGACCGAAGAAGACCGAGGACATCGGACACGATATCGAGAATCCGGCCTCAGAGGTAAAAATTCCCTTTCCAAAGACATGTCAGGTCAGTATTTTGAACATTACATAAGTCATATTGCCTGTCCTTCGTGCAGGGCTAGATGGCGAAGGCGAAGCGGACCAACTGTCCAGCACCGCTGATACGTCTCCAACGTATCTATAATTTATGAAGTATTCATGCTGTTTTATTATCATTCTTCGATGTTTTAGAATCATTTTATAGCAACTTCATATCATTTTTTGGGACTAACCTATTGACCCAGTGCCCGGTGCCAGTTGCTGTTTTTTGCTTGTTTTTTACATTGCAGGAAATCAATATCAAACGGAGTCCAAACACCGTGAAACTTTTTGGAGATATTTTATGGACCAGAACACCCAGGATGGGCCAGAGAAGCACCTAGGGGGTGCCCAGAGGGCCCCCAGGCGCGCCCAGGTGGGTTGTGCCCACCTCGGTGGCCTCCCGCACCCCCTCTTTACCCTATAAATTCCCGAAAATTCTGAAAACCCTCGGGGTAAACCTAGATCAGAAGTTCCGCCGCCGCTAGGCTCTGTAGCCACCGAAATCCAATCTAGACCCCGTTCCGGCACCCTGCCGGAGGGGGGGGGGGGATCATCTCCGGTGGCTATCTTCATCATCCCGGCGGCCACCATGATGAGGAGGGAGTAGTACACCCTCGGGGCTGAGGGTTTGTACCAGTAGCTATGTGTTTAATCTCTCTCTCTCTCTCTCTCTCTCTCGTGTTCTTGAGATGTCACGATCTTGATGTATCGCGGGCTTTGTTAATATAGTCGGATCATATGGTGTCTTCCCCTCTCTATCTTGTGATGAATTGAGTTTTCCCTTTGAGTTTTCCCGAGGGGGCCACATCCCACCAGGGTGCGCCAGGAGGCCCAGGCGCGTCCTGGTGGGTTGTGCCCACCTCGGGTGCCCCCCGGACTGCCTCTTTGCTCTATAAATACCCCAAAAATCCACAAACCCTAGGGGAGTCAACGAAATATTCATCCAGTCACCGCAGAGTCCAAAACTACCAGATCCAATCTAGACACCATCACGGAGGGGTTCACCACTTCCATTGGTGCCTCTCCGATGATGCGTGAGTAGTTCTTTGTAGACCTTTGGGTCCGTAGTTAGTAGCTAGATGGCTTTCTCTATCTCGCTGAATTCTCAATACAATGGTCTCTTGGAGATCCATATGATGTAACTCTTTTTGCCGTGTGTTTGTTGGGATCTCATGAACTTCGAGTTTATGATGAGTTATATCTTTTTATATTCATGAAAGTTATGTGAGTTTCTTTGATCTCTTATAGCCTCGTATTTCTTCTCTGATATTTGGATTTGTTTGGCCTACTTGATCTATTTATCTTACAATGGGAAGAGGTGCCCGGTAGTGGGTTCGATCTTACGGTGCTTCATCCCAGTGACATAAAGGGAACCGACACGTATGTAACGTTGCTACTAAGGATAAAAAGACGAGATCTATATCTACCGCCATATAGATAAACGGAACTTGTCTACATCATGTCATCGTTCTTATTGCATTACTCCGTTTTTCCATGAACTTAATACACTAGATGCATGCTGGATAGCGGTCGATGTGTGGAGTAATAGTAGTAGATGCAGGCATGACTCGTTCTACTAATCTTGGACGTGATACCTATGTAATGATCATTGCCTGGATATCGTCATGCTTATTTGAAGTTCTATCAATTGCCCAACAGTAATTTGTTTACCCACCGTTTGTTATTTTTCTCGAGAAAAGCCACTAGTGAAACCTACGGCCCCCAGGTCTTCTTTCTCATATATTTGCCTTGCGATCTACTTTTCCTTCGCGTTTTTATTCAGATCTATTAAACTAAAAATACAAAAATATCTTGCTGCGCTTTATATTATTTGCGGTCTATTATTTCAATCTATTATAATTTTCTACCGTCATCGTGCCTTCTGGCACCGTTACCCGAAAGGGATTGACAACCCCTTTAACACGTCGGGTTGCGAATGGCTGTTATTTGTGTGCAGGGGTTGTTTATGTTATGTTGCTTGGTTCTCCTACTGGTTCGATACCTTGGTTTCATTACTGAGGGAAATACCTACCGTTGCTGTGCTACATCATCCTCTCCTCTTGGGGGAACACCGACGTAGTCCTAGCAAACATCATCAAGTATTATGAATATGAATTTGCTTTGGTCTTATTTAGTACGAACTCTAGGATAGATCGAGTGGAAAGAATAGCTTTGTGTTATTTTAGTACGGACTCTTGAATAGATCGAACGGAAAGAATAGCTTTGAGGTGGTTTCGTACCCTACAAACAATTTATTCTTATGTTCTCCGCTAGATAGGAACTTTGGAGTGATTCTTCGTTGCACGTTGAGGGATGGTTATATGATCCAATTATATTAGCATTGTTGAGAGGTTGCACTAGTGAAAGTACAGACCCCAGGCCTCATTTTCAAGCATTGCAATATTGTTTTTGTGCCCGTTTACTATTTGCTACCATGCTGTTTTATTTATTCAGATTATAAAAATATATTTCTACCATCCATATTACACTTTTTTCACCATCTCTTCGCCGAACTAGTGCGCCTATACAGTTTGCCATTGTATTGGGTGTCCTGGGGACACAAGAGATTTCTTGTATTTGGTTGCAGGGTCGTTTGAGAGAGACCATCTTCATCCTACACCTCTCACGGATTGATAAACCTTAGGTCATCCACTTGAGGGAAATTGCTATTGTCCTACAAAACTCTGCGCTTGGAGGCCCAACATGTGTCAACAAGAATAAAGTTGCGTAGTAGACATCAACCGTTGCCCGAAGACCCAGCCACGCCCCAGCTAACGGAGATGCTGGTCCCGGCGCCGTATCAGGTGCCGGAGAAGAAGGCCAAGAAGAAGAAGGGCAAGGAGACCAAGGGCGGCCCCTGCCCTAAGGGTCCTTCGGACGCTATGTCCGGATAGACCGAGGCCCCCTCCTCCCATGAGGGAGACGAGGAAGAGGAAGAGGAGGAGGTGGAAAGTGACTCCCCTTGCAAGGGGAGGAAGAAGAAGAGGGCGGCCTCCGAAGACCCGAAGGGGGGGCACCCAAGAGGGGGAAGATGATCCTCCAGGACAGTTCAGACTCAGATGCCGAACTGATCTCCAAAAAACCTCCCAGGGCGAAGCCCCTAGCCGAAACGTAAGTATCTTGACACTTACTGTTTATCTTTCAATCTTCCTATTTTCATTATATAAGTTATCATGTTATGCATCTTTCAGCCCTCCCTGTGACCTCCTGAACACCTCGCTATTGGAGGGGAGTTCTTTGCGACCTGAGATGGCAGAGAGTGAGACGCCGCCACGAGCACCCTCGCCCCTCATCGCCGATGAAACCGAGATGTTATCCCGAAGGACCTCTCCTGGCCGCGGAGGGGCGGGCGAGGCTGCCAAGAAGGCGCCCAAGGGTGATACCTTGGTCGGCGAAGACATGGGGGAGGCTACCCCTATGGCAACTGACGGTGGGGATCGTCAACAATCCGGACCCCAGCCGGACAATCTCCTGGAGACCAATGTGGCTCCGGGATCGAGTGAGCAGCCTCCTTCGAAGGAGGCCGGAGCATCAGCTCCATCGGCGTCCTCCACTAATCCGGAGGCGCCAAACACTCTAGTGGCGGTACTGCAACGTGCTTACATCGTGGAGGAGCACCGCACCATGATGGGTGCGGTTGTAGAGAAGGTTCAGTCTGCCAAGAGCGGACTGAACGAAGCTTTTACCAGCCTACTGACAGTCTTAGAGGTATGCGATGTAATGCTCTAGATGCTTTTCTTCATATAAAGGAATATACATGTGTATAGACAGTAGCCCCTGAGACTCTGCCTGGTTTTGAGAAAAACCGGACAGAGGATCACATAGTATTTGGAAGAGCTAACATACTTGTCTGTTTTTGTAACAGGCTTCCCTCTTGGCGGCAACCGCCCACTCCGCCGAAGTTTCCGAACTCAATCGGAAACTGAAGTTGGCCGATGAAGAAATCGACCGCGTTAACAAGCGGTTTGATGATATGCAAGCTATGCGTGTTTAGAAGTTTGGTTGTATATCATAAGAGATAAGTATATTCAGAGATGAACTCATGTAATGCTTCTCTTTATGGGCATAGTTGGTGCAGCCGAGGTCGAGACCCTCAAAGGCGCCCTTGCCCAGGCCCAAAAAGAGGCGAAGGCAAACAAGGCAGCCGCTGACAAAGCGGCCGCAGAGCTAAAGACCGAATAGGCCGCCCGCCGGCAACACGAAGCTCGGGTGGCCGAGGTGGAGCAAGAGCTAAAGGACGCCATCCTCAAGTGCAAAAGTTTGGTGGAGAAGGTTTCGGACCAATCGTCCGAACTAGCCAAAGCTCTCCAAGATGCTAAGGCGGCACGGGTTGAGTCCCGAAGTGCTCGCGAGAAGATCCACCAGGCAAAGCAAATAGCGGCTGGTAAGGTCTTTCTTTTGCAGTGTATTTTTGGAGGTCAGCGGTATGCGTTACTCACATGGCTGTGGAGTTCTCCAGACACGTTTGTGGATCTTCTGAGGAGTGCCGCCGATGCCGCACAGTTCTTCCGAGACCAGGAGGGGAATTCGACCGAGAAGCTGTTCTGGTCACAGTTTCTTGCGCCGGAGCATCCGGCGCCTCTGAACAGCTAGATGAAGTAGCTAATGGAGCTACATAGGATGTCCGTCTTGGTCATGAAGGACATAATAGTCCAGCATTGGCCAGCCGAACCAATTCCTAGCAGCTACTTCGGTTTGGTGAGGCGACATGTCGATGCGCTGCCTCGAATTGAAGCTGTGAAGCGATCGGCGTGCATAGAGGGTGCTCGGATGGCCTTTGCCCGTGTCAAGATTCATTGGGCAAAGATGAAGGCCACCGACATGTCGACCGCAGGCCCGCCCGAAGGCAAGGACCACCGCAAGCCGGAGAGATACTTTGAAGACGTCCTGGCGGGTGCCCGAATAGTAGAGGGCCAATGCTCAAAGGACGTCATTTTTGGGTAGATGTATCCGGGTTGTAAAAACTGTGTTTGTGAACCCAGGCTTGTAATATATTTGCTCCTTTTATCTTAAGTTATTTTCCTCCTATGTGGCCGTTTTAATTCTGAAAGTTTGCCAGCCATCGGCTTTAGCCCCCACATAGATACTACGGGGGTGTTCGGCATAGCGCGTTACCACACTTTATCCAACGTCTTGGTCTGTGAAGGAGGTGTCCGCGAGGTGAACCAGGCAATTAGACTAGGCGGCTTTATTACTTTCATTTGGCCATAGGAGTTTGACGGTGAGGCTAAATACTAGACCCTAGTGCGTGCGCGGCAGTCCGAACTGAGGTGCCTTTTCCACATGGTTGGACGAACACCAGCCCCTCGTATAACACGGAATAAGTCACCAACGATTTGTAGTATAAGACTAAGTCGCCGAATAGCTGACCAGCTCTTGCCTTATCATGACAGTTAGTTTTCGGCTTTCTCTACTGAGGTATTTGTCCGGACGAACCAGAAATACAAACGCAGTATTCTCCCTTTACGACCTTAGCTGAACGGGCGGAACATAAGGTGGTAAGCACAGGAGCCGGGCAACCCAACTATGGACCAAAGACATGATTCGGAGCCGATGCATATAGTGCAATATTCGGGATGTCGAAGAGTACCCTATAGGTGTTCGGATTTGAGAACGTGCGGAGCCGAATACAGCCCCCGGTGTTTATAACCGGACTAAAGCACGTGTGACAATCTGAAGTGAGGAAGGGATATATTTGACAAAGGAAATCAGTACCAAACAAAAGTGGTAATCAACCATTTCCTTTATATCCTGCATAATACGTCGAGGCGTGCTATTACAGATAATGCCATGAATATTAAGGCTATTTTACATGCCAAGAGTTTACTCAAGGGAAAGTTTACACAAGGCTGTTGGAAACAGTAGCGGCTTGAAGATCCTAATTTTGCCCTGCTGCATGTCTATAAGAAAGGGGAGTTTTAGAGAGTAGCCCCTGTACAACCGCAGTTTAGGCAAGTTTTAATGAACCTGTAGTTAATGAAAAAGAAAGAGAGAAGGAAGGTTAAGGTCCAAATAGGGTCATGCCGTACTATAGGCCTTCTTCCACAGTGTGCCTCCGGCGTTGCCCAAGGTATTTTAAGTGTGTAATTGTGCACGCGTGGTATGTCTGCCGCAACCCTATGGGGCAATCGGCGGAGGTTGAACTGCTAATCAATCTCCGGATATGCCGAGCTGTCATGCTGTAATGTGGACCGGACTCGCTTGGCAGTGTCAGGGGCTTTAATGGCCGACGAGTTGTTCGGCTTGATGAGGCCGTTCAAAACCTCGACAACAAGGGCCGCGATGTGCTCCTCAGTACTGAGGGAGCACTTCATATTTCCATTGACTGTGATGACGCCATGCGGTCCGGGCATTTTGAGCTTTAGGTAAGCATAATGTGGGACTACATTGAAGCGGGCGAAAGCAGTTCGTCCGAGCAGTGCGTGATAACCACTGCGGAAAGGGACGATCTCGAATATCAAGTCTTCATTTTGGAAGATGTCTGTAGAACCAAAGACTACCTCCAATGTTAAAGAGCCCGTACAACGGGCCTCCACGCCGGGTATTACTCCTTTAAAGGTAGTATTGCTAGGGTTAATTCTTGACGGGTCGATGCCCATTGTACGGACAGTGTCTTGATAGATCAGGTTCAGACTGTTGCCATCATCCATAAGGAATCTAGTGAGATGGTATCCATCGATGATGGGATCGAGTACCAGGGCCACCGAACCTCCATGACGGATACTAGTTGGGTGGTCCCTGCGATCGAAGGTGATCGGACAAGCCGACCTTTGGTTGAATTTTGGGCGACGGGCTTTACGGCATAGACGTCCGAGAGTGCGCGCTTGCGCTCCCTCTGTGGGATATGTGTGACATATATCATGTTCACTTTTCTCACCTTGGGGGGAAACCTCTTCTGTCCCGCTTCTGTTCGGAGGAAGTGGCTCATCATCCTCCTTGGTTTGAGTCCCTTTCCCCCTGTGTTCGGTATTTAATTTACCGGCCTATTTAAAAACCCAGCAGTTTCTGTTGGAGTGGTTGGCAGGCTTGTCAGGGGTGCCATGAATCTGGCAAGGCCTATCTAGTATTTTGTCCAAATTGGATGGACCGTCTTTATTTCCTTTAAATGGCTTCTTCCGCTGACCGGGTTTGGAGCCACTGAATCCGACGTTTACGGTCGTATCCTCGGTTTCTTTGTTATTGTTCCGACGCTTGTTTTTGTTATGTCGTGGCTTTCCATTGCCATCCCTGGCCTCAGAGGTGCCGGGGTTGCTGGTGCTATTGCTTCTACGAGCCAACCAGCTGTCTTCTCCCGCGCAAAAGCGGGTCATAAGCTGTCGGGGATATACCCCACGGCGTAAACCGGCCGGAAGTATAACCTTCCCGGACTTGGCGGTTTACTTGAGACCCGGCTGAGACTTAACGATTCACTGGCGACCCGTTTGGACCTGGCGGTTTACGATTCATTGGTAATCCAGCAGGCAGGTAAGAGGAGCGACAAGACCCGGTGGCCCAAGGGGCGGTTCATGAAGGCCGGTTCATACTATGGTGGGCCGGTTTAAGAGCAAAGGCGTGAGGAATATTTGTTTTACAAGGAGTTAAGACCTGGACTTGTATCCGGTTTGTATTAGAGATAGACTAGTCCTAATCCTAATAGGACTCCACATATAGCCCGCCCCTTCAACATATATAAGGAGGGGCATGGCTCCCCAAAGAGGGACAAGCAAAATGAAACAATCTCTAGGGCTAGACACAAGAGCCGGTTTACGGCGACTCCCTCGTGATGATAATGAGACCTAGCCACAAACAGCATGTAGGGTTGTTACCGGATGATGTTTCCCGGGGCCCGAAGCTGTCTAAACCCTTGTCTTGTGTGTTGATCCGCCCTGGGTCTCTCGTCTCACTCAACCCCTCTCAAGCTACCACATAGATGCATTGGCCTCGCGACTAAGTCCTGTCACTAAGGACATCTGCCGTGACAAAACCACAACAGTTGGCGCCCACCGGGGGCCTGCGCACGGTGGTGTTGAGTTCTTGAAGGGATCTCTTCTAGGGTTCGAGAAGTTTGTAAATTTTTCGGATGAAGAAAGAATCAGTTTGAAGGATATGCATCAGCCGGCCGTTTTTTGCGATCCGCCGAGTTGTGATTATTTTCGAAGATTCGCCGAATTGCCACCGCCGTGTATGTACATCACATCAAGACAAAGTTGATTTGTTCCAAAATTATCTGAAGCCGAACTGGTCTTCTTTGGTCGACTCCGATGGCTATAAGGAATCTACTAGAAGATTAATTCAAGGATTAAGGAAGGAAAAAGCTGCAGTCCACGTGAAGGAGTAGTACTTGCTAATAAACAATTCAACCATGGAGTAGTACTTGCTACCGTGACCCCACGTGAAGGATCAATCAAAGGAAAATTAAGGCATGTATGTACGCAGATATTCTTGATGGGATTAGTAGTACTTCTTGAACTTGGGCTCCACGATCGGGCATCTGCGCCGCGACTGCCGGTTTCGGCCCAGACGTCTCTGCCGCAGCACTTCTAAGCCTGCCTGCGCAAAGCCGCCTCCGGCCGCGGGCCTCTGGCCTGCGCGTCTCCGTCCAGGCCTCTTGCTCATGCGCCTCCGTGCCTCGTCGACTGCGTTCTTTCTCCTCGTGGTCGCACCTGCACGACTCCGAGCGGGAATCACCAAGTTTCGTGCCACGCGCGCCCTCTATTCTGGATTCACCTTCGCCGAGTCACCACCATGACTCCCCGGCCGCGGGCCTCCTCACCAGCAGCTGCGTCGAGCCGCCATCGGGATTCCCTGGTCACGATTCTCCTTGCTGCCATCGCCCTCACCTCTCCTCGCCTCTGTCGTGACCGTCTCGGGGTCGGTGCGCCCGACGGCCGCTCAAGGCCGCACCACGCTGAGCCTGCTGCGGTCGCGTTGAACCGCTGCTCGAACGCTGCCTCCGCCAAGAACCGCCCTGAACAACCGCCGCCGTCGCCGTCTTCACCTCTGTCACCATCGCATTGAGCCGCCGACCCCAGATGCTGAGTCGCCGCCCGTGCAGCTTAATCTATATCAACCCGCCGGAGCCGCGTTGAGCCGCCCTTGCCGCTTTGAGCCGCTTTGAGCCGCTAGGGTTATATTAAGTCGCCGGTTCGGCCGCGCCTCTCCAACCCGCCGCTGTGGCAGACGCACTTCAAACGACTCGCCGAAGCGTCCACGCCTTGCTCCGGTTCAGGTGATATCCATCCAGTTTATTTTTCTCAGCACTTATTAATTTTTTGAAAACAACCATTCTTCTCTATAGTGTTGTTATATACAGCGGTCGCCCCAGCGGTCCGGTTTACATCAACGCGCCAGCCGACTCGCCCGTCCGCACCATCTTACAACGCCACGGACGACTCGCCCGTCCGCCTTCGCCGCCGGTTCACGCGTCCGCGCCGGCTTTCAACGTGGAGGACAACTTGCTCGTCCGCACCGGCTTACAAACGCCGAGGCTGATTTAGTTGTCTGCTCCCGCGGCCGATTCACCCATGAGGGATTTCAGTTTCACCTAGTGATCATCATCTTCATGGCGGATTATTTTTTCGGCCTAAACACATCAGGTGATGTCCATCTAAAAAATATTTTATTAGCACATATTATTTTTTTGTCAAAGATCAGTTTATCTTTGCCTTGGTCTGCAATATTGTTTATGCTGGACGATTATTCACCGCAGAAGCTATGGTTGTGTCATGGATATATAACTCGCGCCACCATTATAAGGTGCTAGTCTCTTACCATGCCATCAAGATCGATGAATATATGTGCAAACAACCATTTTGCAGACCGGTTTACATCAATATAACGTGGCTAACTCGCCCGTCCACGCCGGTTTACAACGCCGCGGCCGACTCATGTGTCTGTGCCGCCTCTGAAGCCGCGGTCGTCTTTGTCGTCCGTCTCTCGCGGCCTAGTCTACATCAACACACTGGGCCGCACATGTCTGCATGAGCTGTTTATTGAGTATGAGCAAGTCACAGCTTGGGTAGCCCGGTTTTCTTTCAACAAAATGGAGGCAAATTATCATATACTATCAACCGCCGTCTGCACTAGGTGGTTCAATGGGCAGGCGCACAAGTCGCCGCCACTACAGTTTGGTTAACTTCGAATCACCAGTTGGAAGGAACCATTGGCCGAGTTGCTGACACGGCTCATACGGGATCATTTACAACCCGCCGCAGTCACCTCAACCTTCTGTGGATTCACATCGTGCTATCAACACCAATGATATATAAGTTATGCCGGTTTATATCACAGTCAAAATATGGAGAATCTCAAGGCAACTCCTCGAGTCACCTTTGAGACTCGGGGGCTACGATGACATGATTCAACAAATTTTGCCAGTTTCAGCAAATTTAAGAACCCCAGGACGATGGAGGGACAGATAACCCGGTCCCGGTGGCTACTGTTATATTGATGAGAATGGAAAGGCCGTCAGAAAATTTCCGGCTTAGAAAGTATATAACAGTTACAAAATCCTGTCTCAATGAAGAAGTTCCGAGTCATCAGAATGGATTCCGGTTGAAAATCTGGCTCAAGGGAAGTCAGTCTCACTGAAGCTCTCAATATCCGGTTTACAATCCGGTTCAAGGGAAATCTATTCTCCCACAAAGCTCTGAAGCGCTCAAATCCGGTTTAACAATGTCCGGTTCAAAAAGGAATTAACTTCTCGCAAGTTCGAGTTTAAAGGCCGTCAGAAAATTTTCGGCTGAAAATGAAGATTCCGGTTTAAAATCCGGTTCAGGGGAAAGATGTCTCCCACAAAGCTTTGAAGCTCTCAATATCCGGTTCAAAATCCCGGTTGAAGAAGAATTTATCTTTTGCAAGAAGTTAAAGGGTGCCAAAGAGGACCTGCTGCCATGAGGCGCGGTTCAAACATGGGTATCATGCCTTATTGGCTTATCATATTATTGATCACTTGGGGGCTTGGTCGTATCCGAACCATAGCTACACCTCTTGATCGGCGCAATGCCACATCATCACATGGGGGCTTGGTCGTATCGGAACCATAGCTACACCTCTTGATCAGCGCAATGCCACAGCATCACTTGGGGGCTTGGTCGTATCTGAACCATAGCTACACCTCTTGATCGGCGCAATGCCACAGCATCACTTGGGGGCTTGGTCGTACCCGAACCATAGCTACACCTCTTGATCGGCGCAATGCCACAACATCACTTGGGGGCTGGGTCGTATCCGAACCACAGTCACACCTCTTGATCGGCTCAAAGCCACATCAATCCGGGGCCAAAGAGAGTGTTGTAAAACAACAGCTCAAACATAGGCACCCACTGAGCACAGCTCACAATATTGCTTGGGGATTCTTTGCTGTTGAATTTGGGGCCTGGCGGCCCGTGAAAAGCCTCGACTACAGGTTTTCATCTGCTTTTATTTGCTAAGTTTTTTCTCCTTTGATGAGATTTATGATGTTTATGATAAACCGGCGTTCATTAACCCGGTTCGGCTTTCAACTACAAGTTGTCAGTACATGATCAATTATAGTCCGGTGTTTATTAACCTGGTCTAGTTTCGACTATAAGTCGCCAGTATTATATATGGTTAATCTGGTGTTTATCACAACCCGGCATGGTTTTATCATAAACCGGCACAATATGGAAGAAGTTATCAGTACTCAAGATTGGGGTTATCACCTTTACTACAACAAAGTTGGCCAACCAATGATGTGATTTAATGTCACAGGTATGATATATTTCATATTTGATTATTCTTAAGTGCAGCCTTGGTTATCAACCCAGGTTATATGTTGGGCATTATGACCCGTCCGGCGATAAACCGCCAGGACACTTTAAACTTGCTGTATGCAGAAACAGGTTGAGTAAAGCATAATTACAAATCACCGGTGTTTATTAACCCGGCCTGGCTTTAAGACGATAAGTCGGCCGTGTATGATGAGAAATTATCCGGTGTTTGTTAACCCGGCCTGGCTTTGGACTATAAGTCGCCAGTATATATTTGGATTGCGCCATTGGAATCATGCGCTCATAAATCATTGGGTATAAGTTCAAATCTTTAATAGCCAACATGGCTGGATTTTTAGTATGGTTATCAATAAACAGTATTATGATTAAGGTTTTCAAAGTCGCTTTAGCGCAATGGATATTATTTTATTGATGGATATGATTTATTCCACAATGGAAGGAGTAGTCAAGAGTCGCTGCAGGCTTACAACCCGGCACCTGGGGGCTACATTATTCAAATTGAGATTATATCAAATATGCAAGTCTCATGTCGCTGCAAGCATGCACCATGACACTTGGGGGCTAATGCAAAGTCATTTTTATTGGCCTTATTGAAAGGCCCGACTCATCACATCATAATGAGCCGGCCCTTGGGGGCTACCAATTGCTCCCGTCAAAATTCAAGCCCTACGATGGAGGCTACATTATAAGATGTTATTTTCATTGCAGTATATATCAAGTCCCAGTTTAGTATTACCTTAATGAGCCGGCCCTTGGGGGCTACACATCACTGCTCAAGTCTACATTATTATATTTACAAAGTCCCTGCTCATTATTACATAATGACCCGGCCCTTGGGGGCTACACTAATGGATGTTTTTATAAGCAATTACAAGTCCCAGGTTGCTGCAAGCATGACAACCCGGTACTTGGGGGCTACAACATATATGGAGTATTCAGGTTTTACTAGAGATGAACAACATGGATTTCTTCAAAGTGGCAGTAATTATATGGAAACAAGTCTCAAATCATCACTTTGTTCAGTTCAAGACTTGGGGGCTACAAGTAATATGGATATAAGGGAGAAATATCTTCCGATTTTCAGTTTTGAGCAAACCATATTGACCTGGCATCACCAATCATTATGACCCGGTCTGCAACAATCATGAACCAGCGTTGGCAACAATCATAACCCGGAATTATCAGTTTTTATAACCCGGCAGTTTTGGCAATGATAAACCGGCAAGTTTCTACATCTTCAAACCGGTTTAATATCAGATGAGTATTTCAAAAGCAATATTTCTTAAACCGGCGCTTTGGAAGCCAACTCAAGTGGATTATTCTTCACAATATTTCTCTGTGAGAAACCAAGGTCAGCAAATTGAGTATGAAGCTGGCTTGTTAACCCGGATTTTCTAGAAGGAGGAAATGACAAGGACTTAAGGATCATCAGATGCCGGTTTACAAGAATTCTTAACCCGGAGCATAATCTGTCAAATTTGTTCTTGTGTTTGTTTTACAGGAACAGTTTAACATGGATAAAACCAAATTAAACTGGCGGCTAATGTCGGGATATAACCCGCGGCGTAAACCGGCCGGAAGTATAACCCGGCCGGACTTGGCGGTTTACTGGCGACCCGTTTGGACCTGGCGGTTTACGGTTCATTGGTAATCCGGCAGGCAGGTCAGAGGAGTGACAAGACCCGGTGGCCCAACGGGCGGTTCATGAAGGCCGCTTGATACTATGGTGGGCCGGTTTAAGAGGAAAGGCGTGAGGAATATTTGTTTTACAAGGAGTTAAGACCTAGACTTGTATCCGGTTTGTATTGGAGATAGACTAGTCCTAATCCTAATAGGACTCCACATATAGCCCACCCCTTCAACATATATAAGGAGGGGCAGGCCTCCCCAAAGAGGGACAAGCAAAAAGAAACAATCTCTAGGGCTAGACACAAGAGCCGGTTTACGGCGACTCCCTCGTGATGATAATGAGACCTAGCCACACACAGCATGTAGGGTTGTTACCGGATGATGTTTCCCGGGGCTTGAAGCTGTCTAAACCCTTGTCTTGTGTGTTGATCTGCCCTACGTCTCTCGTCTCACTCAACCCCTCTCAAGCTACCACATAGATGCGTTGGCGTCGCGACTAAGTCCTGACATTAAGGACATCTGCCGTGACAAAACCACGACATAAGCGCAGTAAGAGCTGCCATAGTTTTTGGCTTTTCCTGACCGAGGTGTCGGGCGAGCCATTTGTCATGGACACTATGCTTAAAGGCCGCTAAGGCTTCGGCGTCCAGACAGTCAACAATTTGGTTCTTTTTAATTAAGAACCGAGTCTAGAGTTTGCGGGCTAACTCTCCTGGTTGCTGGACTATGTGACTGAGGTGATCAGCGTCCGGTGGCCGGACATAAGTGCCTTGGAAGTTGTCTCGAAAGGCGTCCTCCAATTCCTCCCAACTGCCAATGGAGTTCTCTGGGAGGCTATTCAACCAGTGTTGTAGTGGCCCTCTTAGCTTTATGGGGAGGTATTTGATAGCATGGAGATCATCACCACGAGCCATATGAATGTGGAGTAGAAATTCTTCAATCCATACAGCTGTATCTGTCGTTCCATCGTACGCCTCGATGTTTACGGGTTTAAACCCTTCCGGAAACTGGTGTTGCATTACCTCAATTGTAAAACACATTGGGTGCACGGCGCCTCTGTATCGGGCAACGTCACGACGGAGTTCGGATGGCATCCGTGTTCGGTTTTTGGCCCGAGCGTGGTTATGCTTGTCGCGCCAAGCTTGGTGGCCGTCGTCTCGTCTTGGGACACGTCCCCTGCATCCGTAGATTGATCTGGTCTGGCTGGCTCTATTGTTCAGGTCCTGACGTAAGTCGTATGTGTAGCCCGGAGCCGCTGCCTCTTTCCCTCTACGGGGGGGGGGGGGAGGGTAGCGTGGGTTGGTTTTCGGCATAGTTAGCCGCTTTGTCCCGTCCACGTGGTGGCCTGTCCGGTTCATCAATATGATTCTATCTTGAAGGAATTGGCTCAAAGGATTCATCGTCGAATTGGGGTAGTAGCCTGCGCTTTGGGTAGCTCTTTGTTGGGCGCTCGAGGCCGTAGTCTTCAGTTGCCAGGACCTTGGTCCATCTATCATTGAGCGTATGCTGTTCAGCTTGAAGCTGTTGCTATTTCTTTTTCAGGCTCCTCGCAGTGGCGATGAGCTGTCGTTTGAAAATGTCTTGTTCGAGGGGTTCTTCCAGCACAATGAAATCCTCGTTACCAAGGGTAACGTCCTCCTCGGAGTCCGGTAGATAGTTACTATCTTCCGAATCCTCATGATCGACAAGTTCGTCGGGGTCGACTTGTCCCTCTTCCCTCTCATCCTGTTCGAATGCGGGATCGATGGGGTGGTCGGAGTCTTCGGCATTGTCCGGAGTGTCATTATTTCTAGTGTCGATATTGCTGTCCTTTTCCCGACGTGATCGTGAGCGGCGCTGCTGACATCGACGCTTTGGTGGTGCCTCGATGGGCTTGTCCTCAATCGAATGTTGAGTGCCATCGTCCTTTTTCTCGGGCGTATCCACCATATACACGTCGTAGGTAGAGGTGGCCGTCCAACGCCCGATGATAGGCAGGTTTTGGATTGGTTCGGCTCCGGCATCGTCGTCCATACCGTCAATGTCTTCAGAGGCGTGGTCTAGCGTGTCGGTTAGGTCCTTGACAGTGGCTATTAAGTGGGTGGTGGGTGGGACGCAAAATTCCCCGCTTCCAGCCCCTCGTTCGGGCTGAGCGTAGTTCAGAAGTGACGCTTCTGTGATGGCGAGAGATCGCATTAAGTCCATAGCCTCGTTTAGGAGCGAAAACTAGACGGGTGACTGAGGATCTGCGGAGTTGGGCCTGGTAAACTCCACTTGGTCATGCTTAATGGACGCAGGCCTCGAGAGTTCGGAGTTAACATCCAGAGATGAGTCCGGCTTCCCAACGATAGGGAGGGTCCTGTTGGACTCCTGGACCGCTGACAACATGGTCACCTCTGGGTCTCTGGCAGGTGACCCTGTAACAGGGGAGAGTCCGGCAGGGTTCTGAGGGAGTCCTGGATTAAGGGGTCCTCGGGCGTCCGGGCTATGTGACGTAGGTCGGACTAATGGGCCAAGAAGATACAAGATAGAAGACTTGCTCCCGTGTCCGATGGGACTCTCCTTTGCGTGGAAGGCAAGCTTGGCGTTCGGATATGAAGATTCCTTCCTCTGTAAACCGACTCTGTACAACCCTAGGTCCCTCCGGTGTCAATATAAACCGGAGGGTTTAGTCCGTAGAGGCAATCATAATCATACAGGCTAGACATCTAGGGTTTAGCCATTACGATCTCGAGGTAGATCAACTCTTGTAAACCTCATATTCATCCAAGATACTCAAGTAGGAAGTAGGGTATTACCTCCATCAAGAGGGCCCGAACCTGGGTAAACATTGTGTCCCTGTCTCCTGTTACCTTCGATCCTCGGACGCACAGTTCGGGACCCCCTACCCAAGATCTGCCAGTTTTGACACCGACATTGGTGCTTTCATTGAGAGTTCCGCTGTGTCGTCGTCACAAGGTTCGATGGCTCCATCAGTCATCTACAACAATGCTGCCCTGAGGGAAGTCTCCCTCCCGGTCCAGATCTTTCTGTTCGGTGGCTTCGCACTGCGGGCCAACTCGCTTGGCCATCTAGAGAAGATCGACAGCTACGCCCCAGGTCACCAGATTATTTTTGGAAATCTGGACTATGTCGCCAATATCTTAGGAGATTTGATCTTCCAAGGGTTGGCGACCCCAACCTCCGCTCTGGCCTTAGATCCGGAGCACATCACCAGGTCCGAAGACGGGATTTCCGAGCCCGCCGGACTCTCTGCGGCTATTGAGCCTAGTATAGGAGAGCCGGAGGAAGTAGGGTCACCGGCAAAGCCGTACTCTTCTCTGAACACTGGCTCCGAACCCACGGAGTCAACATCGTGTGAGCTTGGCCAAGGAGTTTCCTTCCCACCGTACTCCACAGACTCTTTTCTCCCTGGCCAAACCTCGCCTTTAAGTGAGGCTCTGGACTTAATGCGACCCCTCGTCATTACAGAGGGGCAATGTCCGAACTACGCCCAGCCCGGACTAGGGGCTGAGAGCGGGGAATTTTACGTCCCACCCACCACCCACTTCATAGCCACTGTCGAGGACTTAACCGACATGCTCGATTACGGCTCCGAAGACATCGCCGGTATGGACGATGATGCCGGAGAAGAGAAGGCCCAAAACCCGCCGTTTACCGGACGTTGGACGGCCACCTCTTTGCAAACATATAGTTTAAATGTTACCCTTGCAACCCGAAAAGAACGGGATATGTCTAGAGCACCCTTGTTCACTTATGATTCGGCGAAGGGCTTGTTCACAGTAGGTCACGCTTTCTGTCATGCATGTACATCCATGACGATTTTATGAGAGAATCAAGATAGTCATACCTGTGTTGTCGTAGAAGTGTTCCATGACATTAACAAAATTATCATCACGGAAGTGTCCACTTCCATGACGATAAATCGCGCGTCATAGAAGTGCTTTCGTCAAGGGTGACCGACACGTGGCATCCACCGTAATGGCTCGCCGTTAAGCTATCGGGTCCGGTTTTGGATCCGATAAGCCATTAACAACCCGGACCAATGGTGATTTTCCACGTGTAAAATTCTCATTGGCCGGAGGAAACACGTGTCTGCTGCTCGGTGGGCCAGATGTCGCCCGTCCACTGGAGGAGACATGCCTATGATACGTCGACACGTGGCAGGGCCCAACAGAGGCCCATATAGGTTAAATGGGCCGGCCCAACTAAAGGCCCACAAGATTTTGCGGACTATAATGGGCCAGCCCAACTAAAGGCCCACAAGATTTTGCGGAACATAATGGGCCGGCCCAGCTAAAGGCCCACAAGATTTTAAGGACCATAATGGGCTGGCCCAGCTAAAGGCCCACAAGATTTTGCGGACCATAATGGGCCGACCCAGCTAAAGGCCAACAAGATTTTGCCAACCATAATGGCTGTCCCAGCTAAAGGCCCACAAGATTTTGAGGACACTAGTGGGCCGGCCCATTCACATGCTGCCATGTTTTGGTCCAAATGCCAGCCCATATTTGATCCAGTCCATTAACAGCCTGCCACATTCCAGGCCTAATAAAGGCCCATATGACATCCGGCACGTTAAAAGCCTACCATGTTCTGGGCCAAATTACGACCCAGATAAGATCCGGCCCTTTAAGAGGCTTTGGGCCAAATTATAGCCCATATCAGATTTGGCCGTGAACTCGACGCTATACTTTTGGGCCCACTTGCTAAAGGCCCATTTAGTAATTCGGCCTGATATTAGTTTCGGCCTGTTAAAGGCCCGTTTAACATTTCGACCCTATATTTATTTCGGCCTATTAGAAGCCCGTCATATAGTTGGGCCTAACTACGGCCTGGTTTGCATCCGGCCTGCTCACATCCGATAATCTGATTGGGCCAAACAAGGACCGAGACAATTTTGGCCTGTTAACGGCGCGTGATGTGATTGGCACAATCATGGGTCGGGGTCTATTTCGGCCTGCTGCTGGGTCGTGAGCTGTTCGGCACGTTTCAGGCCCAACCTACTTTTCAGCCTCCTAAAAGCCCATTGATTTTTCTTGCGAAAATAGGGCCGACGGTTTACTCGGCCTATTAAAGGCCCGAATCTACTTGTGGGCCAGTTTACATTTAGGCATGTTAACGGACCAAGATGACTGGGCCCACGATGCGGATCATACATAGTGATTTGCATGACGGCCCGATTATGTACCATAATTTTAAGGTTTGGCCGGTTTACTGCGAAGACAGGATATATACAGTAAAATAACTGCAGCATCGTGAATAAGAAAAAACCTAGAGTATACAATAAAGAAATTACGGCATATTACATCCACTGGGCATCAAAGTTCGCCACTATGATAATAAAGCACAAGCAGACAGCAGATTACATACACTGGGCATCAAAGATCGCCACCAGTGCAAATAAACACGCTGACAAAATAATATACAAAACCGTCAGCACTTCAATAGAGTTCAAGAAAGGTTAGTCCTGCTTGGGAGCTGCAGCGCAAGCAGCTGAGCAAGCTGATGAGACTGCGCTTGTTTGACACTTATATCCTCCTCACTCTGAAAGATAAACAAGCAGACATATGACATGTTTTGCACATATAAGTATGAGTGCTGACAATTCGTCACATGTCTTACTGACGAATAAAGTGACAAAGTTTAAAATAACATTAACACAATATGGTATTGTTCAGGTCAAGACATGGCAGGAAATGACATTGTGAAGGAGTTGGCAGCTTCACAACACCACTGGATTACAGATCAAGAAATCATAAGTATCAATGGTTAGTGTGCTGTCAATTTATCCCTTTTCAGATTGGCAAATAAAGAGACGGTTTAACTAATAGTAGAATGATATGACATTGTTCATAGTTAAGACATTGCAGAATATGACATTGTGTTGTAGTGGGTTGGTTCATGACACCACTGGATTACGGATCAAGAAGAGAAGCATACATGCAGTGCAAAAGAAGATCACTTGCTCTGTATAGTTTAATTTACATGGTATGAAGAAGGAACTTGGTTGTACAACTGAAAACTGAAATTGAGAAGGACAAACTTTTGTTTATGAACTACATAATAAACTTTAAACATGCAATTTGATGCAAACACAAAAAATAAACAGCTGTTGCTGTCATGCCTAACCAAATATACACAATAAAGTTTGAAGGCTTGAGAAGGAAAAACTTACATTATTGGTGAAGATAGGCTCTATAAAGCCCTTGTCCATGCTGATGGGGGGGGCAATTCAAGAAGTATACAACAGAATCTTCTTCATAAGCATTGCCTTTATTCTACATTTTGTTAAGAGTAAATATGGATGTGATAATATAAGAAAAAATGGAGAATATTTAAGATAAGATGAAGAGTGATGCTACATAACCAAGTAGCTATAAATATAAGTACAACGATACAGGCAAAAGGTACATCCAAGAGCAATGCAGAGCTAAACTTCTTCAGTACCATCGGTGTTATCCAACCTTATGGTAAGAGTAAATATAGATCTGATGTGTAGAAAATGGAGGGCAAAGGAAAATAAGCTGCAGAGTGATGGTACATGTACAACTAGCTGTCAATATAAGTACACTTATAAAGGACAGCAGGTACTTACAAGAACAATGCAGAGCTAAAAAATTTCATTGGCATTGGATATATTCTACACTAATGTAACCATTCATACAGATCAGATAATTCGGAGCGAACAATTGATAAGCAAGCTGTCACATAATGAACCAGGTTTGTATGCAAGTACAATGATACAGGACAACAGGTACTAACAAGAGCAAAGCAGCGGGCAGCATATTTGCGATATCCTGTCGTCCTTTTCAAACCGGAATTCTTCTTCGGGAAGATTTCCTGCAAAAAAGATCCGTAAGGCACATGCGGAAAAGTAGAAGTTCAAATTGTCATGTGATATCATAGATAGTACCTCATCCTGGGAACGAGACCAGTGCATAACAAGGTTTTTCCATTCAATGTCTTCTAAATTTAGCACAGGAGACTTCACCGGAAATTCGTTTATAGACTTGCCATCAAAGTGTGATTCCTCATGTATCATCGATACTGCTGCAATGCTTCCTTGAAAAGCGCAAGCAAGCTTTGCTCGCCATGACTATCTGAAGGAAATATGCCCTAGAGGCAATAATAAAGTTATTATTTATTTCCTCATATTATGATAAATGTTTATTATTCATGGTAGAATTGTATTAACCGAAAACATAATACATGTGTGAATACATAGACAAACATAGTGTCACTAGTATGCCTCTACTTGACTAGCTCGTTAATCGAAGATGGTTAAGTTTCCTAGCCATGGACATGAGTTGTCATTTGATTAACGGGATCACATCATTAGGAGAATGATGTGATTGACTTGACCCATTCCGTTAGCTTAGCACTTGATCGTTTAGTATGTTGCTATTGCTTTCTTCATGACTTATACATGTTCCTATGACTATGAGATTATGCAACTCCCGCTTACCGGAGGAACACTTTGTGTGCTACCAAACGTCACAACGTAAATGGGTGATTATAAAGGTGCTCTACAGGTGTCTCCGAAGGTACTTGTTGGGTTGGCGTATTTCGAGATTAGGATTTGTCAATCCGATTGTCGGAGAGGTATCTCTAGGCCCTTTCGGTAATGCACATCACTATAAGCCTTGCAAGCATTGTGACTAATGAGTTAGTTGCGAGATGATGTATTACGGAACGAGTAAAGAGACTTGCCGGTAACGAGATTGAACTAGGTATTGAGTTACCGACGATCGAATCTCGGGTAAGTAACATACCTATGACAAAAGGAACAACATATGTTGTTATGCGGTTTGACCGATAAAGATCTTCGTAGAATATGTAGGAGCGAATTTGAGCATCCAGGTTCCGCTATTGGTTATTGACCGGAGACGTGTCTCGGTCATGTCTACATAGTTCTCGAACCCATAGGGTCCGCACGCTTAAAGTTAGATGACGATCGGTATTATGAGTTTTGTGTTTTGATGTACCGAAAGTAGTTCGGAGTACCGGATATGATCATGCACATACCGAGGAGTCTCGAAATGGTCGAGACATAAAGATTGATATATTGGAAGCCTATATTTGGATATTGGAAGTGTTCCGGGTGAAATCGGGATTTTACCGGAGTACCGGGGGTTACCGGAACCCCCCTGGGGAAGTAATGGGCCTATCGGGCCTTAGTGGAGAAGAGAGAGGGCAGCCAGGAGGTGGCGCGCGGCCCCCCTTGCCCCAGTCCGAATTGGACAAGGGAAGGGGGCGGCGGCCCCCCTCTCCTTCCTTCTCTCCACCTCCTCCTTCCCCCTTCTCCTACTCCTACTAGGAAAGGAGGAGTCCTACTCCCAGTGGGAGTAGGACTCCCCCTTGGCGCGCACTCCCTGGCCGGCCACCACTTCCCCCTTGCTCCTTTATATACGGGGGCAGGGGGCACCTCTAGACACAACAATTGATCTCTTGATCTCATAGCCGTGTGCGGTGCCCCCCTCCACCATATTCCACCTCGATAATATTGTAGCGGTGCTTAGGTGAAGCCCTGCATCGGTAGCATCATCATCACCGTCACCACGCCGTCGTGCTGACGGAACTCTCCCTCAAAGCTCGGCTGGATCGGAGTTCGAGGGACGTCATCGAGCTAAACGTGTGCTGACCTCGGAGGTGCCGTACGTTCGGTACTCGGATCGGTCAGATCATGAAGACGTACGACTACATCAACCGCGTTGTGCTAACGCTTCCGCTTTCGGTCTACGAGGGTACGTGGACACACTCTCCCCTCTCGTTGCTATGCATCACCATGATCCTGTGTGTATGCAGGAATTTTTTTGAAATTACCACGTTGCCCAAAAGTGGCATCCGAGCTAGGTTTTATGCGTAGATGTTATATGCACGAGTAGAACACAAGTGAGTTGTGGGCGATACAAGTCATACTGCTTACCAGCATGTCATACTTTGGTTCGGCGGTATTGTTGGATGAAGCGGCCTGGACCGACATTACGCGTACACTTACGCGAGACTGGTTCTACTGATGTGCTTTGCACACAGGTGGCTGGTGGGTGTCAGTTTCTCCAACTTTAGTTGAACTGAGTGTGGCTACGCTCGGTCCTTGAGAAGGTTAAAACAGCACTAACTTGATGAACTATCGTTGTGGTTTTGATGCGTAGGTAAGAACGGTTCTTGCTTAGCCCGTAGCAGTCACGTGAAACTTGCAACAACAAAGTAGAGGACGTCTAACTTGTTTTTGCAGGGCATGTTATGATGTGATATGGTCAAGGCATGATGCTATATTTTATTGTATGAGATGATCATGTTTTGTAACCGTGTTATCGGCAACTGGTAGGAGCCATATGGTTGTCGCTTTATTGTATGCAATGCAATCGCCCTGTAATGCTTTACTTTATCACTAAGCAGTAGCGATAGTCGTAGAAGCAATAGTTGGTGAGACGACAACAATGCTACGATGGAGATCAAGGTGTCGCGCCGGTGACGATGGTGATCATGACGGTGCTTCGGATATGGAGATAACAAGCACAAGATGATGATGGCCATATCATATCACTTATATTGATTGCATGTGATGTTTATCCTTTATGCATCTTATTTTGCTTTGATTGATGGTAGCATTATAAGATGATCTCTCACTAAATTTCAAGATAAAAGTGTTCTCCCTGAGTATGCACCGTTGCCAATGTTCGTCGTGCCGAGACACCACGTGATGATCGGGTGTGATAAGCTCTACGTCCATCTACAACGGGTGCAAGCCAGTTTTGCACACGCAGAATACTCAGGTTAAACTTGAGGGGCCTAGCATATGCAGATATGGCCTCGGAACAATGAGACCGAATGGTCGAGCGTGAATCATATACTAGATATGATCAACATAGTGATGTTCACCATTGAAAACTACTCCATCTCACGTGATGATCGGACATGGTTTAGTTGATTTGGATCACGTGATCGCTTAGATGATTAGAGGGATGTCTATCTAAGTGGCAGTTCTGAAGTAATATGATTAATTGAACTTAAATTTATCATGAACTTAGTACCTGATAGTATTTTGCTTGTCTATGTTGATTGTAGATAGATGGCCCATGCTGTTGTTCCGTTCAATTTTGATGCGTTCCTTGAGAAAGCAAAGTTGAAAGATGATGGTAGCAATTACATGGACTGGGCCCGTAACTTCAGGATTATCCTCATTGCTGCACAGAAGAATTACGTCCTGGAAGCACCGCTGGGTTCCAGGCCTGCTGCAGATGCTACTAACGACGTTAAGAACATATGGCAGAGCAAAGCTGATGACTACTCAATAGTTCAGTGTGCCATGCTTTACGGCTTAGAACCGGGACTTCAACGACGTTTTGAACATCATGGAGCATATCAGATGTTCCATGAGTTGAAGTTAATATTTCAAGCAAATGCCCGGATTTAGAGATATGAAGTCTCCAATAAGTTCTACAGCTGCAAGATGGAGGAGAATAGTTCTCTCAGTAAACATATACTCAAAATGACTGGGTATAACAATCACTTGATTCAACTGGGAGTTAATCTTCCGGATGATAGTGTCATTGACAGAATTCTTCAATCACTGCCACCAAGCTACAAGAGCTTCGTGATGAACTATAATATGCAAGGGATGGATAAGACAATTCCCGAGCTCCTCGCAATGCTAAAGGCTGCGGAGGTAGAAATCAAAAAGGTGCATCAAGTGTTGATGGTCAACAAGACCACCAGTTTCAAGAAAATCGGCAAAGGGAAGAAGAAGGGGAACTTCAAGAAGAACAGCAAACAAGTTGCTGCTCAAGAGAAGAAACCCAAGTCTGGACCTAAGCCTGAGACTGAGTGCTTCTACTGCAAGCAGACTGGACACTGGAAGCGGAACTGCCCCAAGTATTTGGCGGATAAGAAGGATGGCAAGGTGAACAAAGGTATATGTGATATACATGTTATTGATGTGTACCTTACTAGAGCTCGCAGTAGCACCTAGGTATTTGATACTGGTTCTGTTGCTAATATTTGCAACTCAAAAGAGGGACTACGGATTAAGCGAAGACTGGCTAAGGACGAGGTGACGATGCGCGTGGGAAATGGTTCCAAAGTTGATGTGATCGCCGTCAGCACGCTACCTCTACATCTCCCTTCGGGATTAGTTTTAGACCTGAATAATTTTTATTTGGTCCCAGCGTTGAGCATGAACATTATATCTGGATCTTGTTTGATGCGAGACGGTTATTCATTTAAATCTGAGAATAACGGTTGTTCTATTTATATGAGTAATATCTTTTATGGTCATGCACCCTTGAAGAGTGGTCTATTTTTGTTGAATCTTGAATGTAGTGATACACATATTCATAATGTTGAAGCCAAAAGATGCAGAGTTGATAATGATAGTGCAACTTATTTGTGGCACTGCCGTTTGGGTCATATTGGTGTAAAGCGCATGAAGAAACTCCATACTGATGGACTTTTGGAATCACTTGATTATGAATCACTTGGTACTTGGGAACCATGCCTCATGGGCAAGATGACTAAAACTCCGTTATCCGGAACTATGGAGCGAGCAACTGATTTGTTGGAAATCATACATACTGATGTATGTGGTCCAATGAATGTTGAGGCTCGCAACGGGTATCGTTATTTTCTCACCTTCACAGATGATTTGAGCAGATATGGGTATATCTACTTAATGAAACATAAGTCTGAAACATTTGAAAAGTTCAAAGAATTTCATAGTGAAGTGGAAAATCATCGTAACAAGAAAATAAAGTTTCTACAATCTGATCGTGTAGGAGAATATTTGAGTTACGAGTTTGGTCTACATTTGAAACAAAGTGGAATAGTTTCACAACTCACGCCACCCGGAACACCACAGCGTAATGGTGTGTCCGAACGTCGTAATTGTACTTTACTAGATATGGTGCGATCTATGATGTCTCTTACTGATTTACCGCTATCGTTTTGGGGTTATGCTTTAGAGACGGCTGCATTCACGTTAAATAGGGCACCATCGAAATCCGTTGAGACGACGCCTTATGAACTGTGGTTTGGCAAGAAACCAAAGTTGTCGTTTCTTAAAGTTTGGGGCTGCGATGCTTATGTGAAAAAGCTTCAACCTGATAAGCTCGAACCCAAATCGGAGAAATGTGTCTTCATAGGATACCCAAAGGAAACTGTTGGGTACACCTTCTATCCCAGATCCGAAGGCAAGACATTCGTTGCCAAGAATGGATCCTTTCTAGAGAAGGAGTTTCTCTCGAAAGAAGTGAGTGGGAGCAAAGTAGAACTTGATGAGGTAACTGTACCTGCTCCCTTATTGGAAAGTAGTTCATCACAGAAACCGGTTCCTGTGACACCTACACCAATTAGTGAGGAAGCTAATGATATCGATCATGAAACTTCAGATCAAGTTACTACTGAACCTTGTAGGTCAACCAGTGTAAGATCGGCACCAGAGTGGTACGGTAATCCTATTATGGAGGTCATGTTACTTGACCAAGGTGAACCTACGAACTACGAAGAAGCAATGGTGAGCCCAGATTCTGCAAAATGCCTTGAGGCCATGAAATCTGAGATGGGATCCATGTATGGGGACAAAGTGTGGACTTTGGTTGACTTGCCTGATGATCGGCAAGCCATTGAGAATAAATGGATCTTCAAGAAGAAGATTGACGCTGACGGTAATGTTACTGTCTATAAAGCTCGACTTGTTGCAAAAGGTTTTCGACAAGTTCAAGGGATTGACTACGATGAGACTTTCTCACCCGTAGCGATGCTTAAGTCTGTCCGAATCATGTTAGCAATTGCTGCATTTTATGATTATGAAATTTGGCAAATGGATGTCAAAACTGCATTCCTGAATGCATTTCTGGAAGAAGAGTTGTATATGATGCAACCAGAAGGTTTTGTCGATCCAAAGGGAGCTAAAGAAGTGTGCAAGCTCCAGCGATCCATTTATGGACTGGTTCAAGCCTCTCGAAGTTGGAATAAACGTTTTGATAGTGTGATCAAAGCATATGGTTTTATACAGACTTTTGGAGAAGCCTGTATTTACAAGAAAGTGAGTGGGAGCTCTGTAGCACTTCTGATATTATATGTGGATGACATATTGCTGATTGGAAATGATATAGAATTTCTGGATAGCATAAAAGGATATTTGAATAAAAGTTTTTCAATGAAGGACCTCGGTGAAGATGCTTACATATTAGGCATCAAGATCTATAGAGATAGATCAAGACGCTTGATAGGACTTTCACAAAGCACATACCTTCACAAAGTTTTGAAGAAGTTCAAAATGGATCAAGCAAAGAAAGGGTTCTTGCCTGTGTTACAAGGTGTGAAGTTGAGTCAGACTCAATGCCCGGCCACTGCAGAAGATAGAGAGAAAATGAAAGATGTTCCCTATGCTTCAGCCATAGGCTCTATCATGTATGCAATGCTGTGTACCAGACCTGATGTGTGTCTTGCTATTAGCCTAGCAGGGAGGTACCAAAGTAATCCAGGAGTGGAGCACTGGACAGCGGTCAAGAACATCCTGAAATACCTGAAAAGTACTAAGGATATGTTTCTCGTTTATGGAGGTGAAAAAGAGCTAGTCGTAAATGGTTATGTCGATGCAGGCTTTGACACTGATCCGGATGATTCTAAATCGCAAACCGGACATGTGTTTACATTGAACGGTGGAGCTGTCAGTTGGTGCAGTTCTAAACAAAGTGTCATGGCAGGATCTACGTGTGAAGCGGAGTACATAGCTGCTTCGGAAGTAGCAAATGAAGGAGTCTGGATGAAGGAGTTCATATCCGATCTAGGTGTCATACCTAGTGCATAGGGTCCAATGAAAATCTTTTGTGACAATACTGGTGCAATTGCCTTGGCAAAGGAATCCAGATTTCACAAGAGAACCAAGCACATCAAGAGACGCTTCAATTCCATCCGGGACTAAGTCCAGGTGGGAGACATAGAGATTTGCAAGATACATACGGATCTTAATGTTGCATACCCATTGACTAAGCCTCTTCCACGAGCAAATCATGATCAGCACCAAAACTCCAAGGGTGTTAGAATCATTACCATGTAATCTAGATTACTGACTCTACTGCAAGTGGAAGACTGGAGGAAATATGCCCTAGAGGCAATAATAAAGTTATTATTTATTTCCTCATATCATGATAAATGTTTATTATTCATGCCAGAATTGTATTAACCGGAAACATAATACATGTGTGAATACATTGACAAACATAGTGTCACTAGTATGCCTCTACTTGACTAGCTCGTGAATCGAAGATGGTTAAGTTTCGTAGCCATGGACATGAGTTGTCATTTGATTAATGGGATCACATCAATAGAAGAATGATGTGATTGACTTGACCCATTCCGTTAGCTTAGCACTTGATCGTTTAGTATGTTGCTATTGCTTTCTTCATGACTTATACATGTTCCTATGACTATGAGATTATGCAACTCCCGCTTACCGGAGGAACACTTTGTGTGCTACCAAATGTCACAACGTAACTGGGTGATTATAAAGGTGCTCCACAGGTGTCTCCGAAGGTACTTGTTGGGTTGGTGTATTTCGAGATTAGGATTTGTCACTCCGATTGTCGGAGAGGTATCTCTGGGCCCCCTCGGTAATGCACATCACTATAAGCCTTCCAAGCATTGTGACTATTGAGTTAGTTTCGAGATGATGTATTACGGAACGAGTAAAGAGACTTGCCGGTAACGAGATTGAACTAGGTATTGAGATACCGACGATCGAATCTCGGGCATGTAACATACCGATGACAAAAGGAACAACGTATGTTGTTATGCGGTTTGACCGATAAAGATCTTCGTAGAATATGTAGGAGCCAATATGAGCATCCAAGTTCCGCTATTGGTTATTGACCGGAGACGTGTCTCAGTCATGTCTACATAGTTCTCGAACCCGTAGGGTCCGCACGCTTAAAGTTAGATGACGATCGGTATTATGAGTTTTGTGTTTTGATGTACCGAAATTAGTTTGGAGTCCCGGATATGATCACAGACATGACGAGGAGTCTCGAAATGGTCGAGACATAAAGATTGATATATTGGAAGCCTGTATTTGGATATCGGAAGTGTTCCGGGTGAAATCGGGATTTTACCGGAGTACCGGGGGTTACCGGAAACCCCCGGGGAAGTAATGGGCCTATTGGGCCTTAGTGGAGAAGAGAGAGGGCAGCTAGGAGGTGGCGCGCGGCTCCCCTTGCCCCAGTCCGAATTGGACAAGGGAAGGGGGCGGCGGCCCCCCTCTCCTTCCTTCTCTCCACCTCCTCCTTCCCCCTTCTCCTACTCCTACTAGGAAAGGACGAGTCCTACTCCCGGTGGGAGTAGGACTCCCCCCTTGGCGCGGCCTCCCTGGCCGGCGGCCTCTCCCCCCTTGCTCCTTTATATACGGGGGCAGGGGCACCTCTAGACACAACAATTGATCTCTTGATCTCTTAGCCGTGTGTGGTGCCCCCCTCCACCATATTCCACCTCGATAATATCGTAGCGGTGCTTAGGCGAAGCCCTGCGTCGGTAGCATCATCATCACCGTCACCACGCCGTCGAGCTAACGGAACTCTCCCTCAAAGCTCGGCTGGATCGGAGTTCGAGGGACGTCATCGAGCTGAACGTGTGCTGAACTCGGAGGTGTCGTACGTTCGGTACTCGGATCGGTCGGATCATGAAGACGTACGACTACATCAACCACGTTGTGCTAACGCTTCCGCTTTAGGTCTACGAGGGTACATGGACAGACTCTCCCCTCTCGTTACTATGCATCACCATGATCCTGTGTGTGCGTAGGAATTTTTTTGAAATTACTACATTCCCCAACACTATTCAGATTGACCCTCACCTACTTACAACAATGTAATGTAAATCATTGATGTGTTCAATCAGCAGAAAACAGGAAAATAATCATCATGAATAATAGCACTTACACATAAGTGGGACAGGAAGATGTGAAAATGGTGTTTGTCTTCACTATAATCTTCCCATGATGGGAATATATGCACGTAGTCCCTAACAACATTGAAAGCATTGTCTTTTAAACTGGGAATAACTGGAATGGGGTTCCAATCTGCAGGAATTGGTCGTCTCTGCAGTTGGGATAGGTCTTCCGCCGATGGACTTGTTGTACTTTTTGCTGGAGTGGGATTTTTCTGTGGTACGGCTGGTGCTATGGCAACTGAAATCGGCATACCTTTTGCTGGAGTGCAGGTCCTATGTGGTGCGGCTAGTGGTGTGGCCAGTGAAGTATGGGTACAGTCTGCTGGAATCGGTCCTACGTTTTGTGTCACTGGTTGTAGAGCCAATATAAGTGGGGTGCTATCTGATTTCTCCGGCACCACCACGTTTTTCAAGGACTTTGCTGGTGCTCCTTCAGGTTCGGCAATCACCCTCTTCCTTTCTAATGTCTGATGCACAAGAACATCATTTCAGTGGAAAAACATGGTATGATGACGGATGGAATATGTATTGATAATGGATGGGCATAGCATCTTAACATATATGATGAGTAAAGAAAGAAAATGGCGGTGCTACAAAGTAGAAGAAATGCAAGACAACTTATGCAAGATACGCGCAATCAATAAAAACTTGCCAATTAGAACAGGCACCTTGATGGGTGAACAGGACAAGCCATCTGCCTTTGACACCTCGAGGTCAGAATAGTCATTAGGATCATATTCTGAATAAGAATCTACAGGTGGGGAGCGTATGAGTTTCATTGCATCCAGAATGGCACTCAATGCCTTGGTGCCAATTTTGTAAGTCGTTGCAGTGTTCCACAATATTGTTCTAATGCGCGGATTCTGATATTCACTATGATTACGTATAATATCTGAGAAGCATGAAAACATAAATAGTAGTGAGATTATCTTTGTAATGCAGAGGATATTCTAATATAGGTGTGCCCCTGTAAACCCTTGTATGCTATCACTGGATTCTGATGAGAGAGCCCACGTGTGCTGTAATATGGTGCGTGCATTAATATAATCTGGCACAAGTACACAAAAAATAGGCTCTGGAAGTAAGGATAGTTGGCAGATGATAGGTTCATAATATACTGTATAGAGAGTTTATTGCCAAACCATGATAACAGGAGCACACAACAACTAGGCAGATCGTAGTTTACATAAAAGGGGTACACCATAAAAAGGATATATAAATCGGGAAAGTGGAACTGGCTGGAAATTACGGTGTTGTATTGCCGCTACTAATTGAAAGCCTATCAATCACGTACAGGCCAGCTCTATCAACTGTTGACTGCAGATGTCCCTCCTCCCCTTCCTGACCAGGAACATACTGTACGTACTAAATACAGAATAACAGAAGAGTAACATGTTAAAGAACAGAAGAGGAAGCATATTCTTGAGGTTCCGCTTCATTGCATACAGTGTTGGTTGCCCACTCATGATGAATCACAACGCCCAAAGAAATGCAATTCCATGCTGTCTCTCTATATGTGGCCACATGCATTTGGAAAATCAAGTGGGAGCATTACCTGACCAATTAAATGTGTGTCTGTTAACTAATATCAGTATCATATCACAATTCGTATTTTAAGAAGTAAGCTTTGGACTTATGATTGGTGTGTTGTTTAGCTTCAAGAGTGGACTGCTGCTAGTGCGACACAAAGCAGCTACGCAGATCATACTGTAGATATAACGGGAAAATCGTAAGCATCACAAGTAAAATCAGCAAAGTGGGACTTGTTGGAATATATGTGCTAGTATTGCCGGTGCAGCTAGAAAGGCTTCGGATACCAACAGTCTTCAACTGAAGGTGCGGTACTGTTAATACACGTGTAACTCTCAAAGGCGACACAGCTCCCCGCATTTCCTTGCTAGTCTTACAGGATTCAAGTGGGCCGGCCACTAGAATTCCTATTCCTATGTTTACAAAATCCTACAAATCAAAGAGGCCCGAAGAGTTCAAAGTGTCCATCACAACCGACCGTATAGACCTCTACACTGCAAATGTCCCTGCTCATCTTCACTACAAGGAATATACTGTACTACTATCATACTCCCTCCATTCCAAAATATAAGTCTTTGTAGAGATTTCCACTATGGATCACATACAGATGTATACAAATACATTTTAGAGTGTAGATTCACTCATCTTGCTCCATATGTAGTCCATGGTGGAATCTATACAAAGACTTGTATTTAGGAACGGAGATAGTACTTATTAAAGAAGAACGGAAGAGGAACATGCTAAAGAAGAGGGAGTAGATTTTGGATAATAAAATGTTCGTTGCACAATGCCCACACATGATGAACAAGAGCGCATTAGGAATGCAATTCCCTATTGTCTCTCTATACGTGGTACATGTGCTTTTCGAAACTAAAGTCGGAACATTAGCTAACCAATTAAATGTTATATGTTTTAGTAATATCAGCATCATATCAGATTCGTATTTGAGCAACAAGTTTGGAATTATGAGTGGCACGTTGTTTAGCTTGATCGATTCAGGAGCAGTGCTAAGTAGGTACGATGATGGTACTGAATATAAAGGCATGTCTGCATGTAAGTCATGTGACTTTTGTCATTTGGGTCAGTCGATCATATCAGGCGGTTCGATGAAGATCCTACGTCTCCTAAGCCTTCTTCTTCCTCGTCTCTGATTCTTCCCATACAGAACACCGCACAGGCCGCCGGCCGAACCACTGGCCCCTACCGCATGTGTTCCTCCGCCAGCACCACCCCCAGCCCCGCCCCCACCCGCGTCGAGTTTTCTTCATTTGGCGAGGCCCCACCACCGCCCCCCACAACCACTGTCCCCACCCGAGCCCCTTCCTTCGCACCGGCGAACTCCGGCGAGCTCTCAAAAATCGACTGAACCAATTTTGAAATTTAGTCTACTGTCATTTAACTAGTGTGGAATATAAAAGGGGAAAACCATAAGCATTACGATTATTGTGTTGAGCGTGCCATGGCGGGTCTGAAGGTGCAAACCGGACAAAGGCAACTTCGCAACCAATGTTTCTTTCAACTAACAAGTAAGTGATGGACAAGAAATCAGAGTAAAGCAGTGGCGATCTATTTTCTTTCTGCGATAAATAAGTTGAGCAGATACAAAAGAGTACCGCCTATGGTGCGCCGCCGTGTATGCATCTGCTGAGAATTTGACGGTTCTGCGGTAGCGATGGCTGTTGGCAGTGTGGAAGCAGATCTAGGAGGGTAGACAATGGTGGCGGGGTGCAGTGGACGAGATGGCCGAGGGAGCGGCGCCGGCAAGGTGGACGACGACAGGGATGAAGCGAGAGGATGGGATGCACGGATCCCGGTCCGAAGCCGTGGATGAGAGAGGTCGATCTCTTGTAATGGCCGACGGCGTCGTGGTATCAGCTCCGGCATGGTGGAGGAGGCGGCGGTGGATGGGGTGGCAGACGGAGGAGGCTGGGGTGGACAGGGTGTTTTGGCGCCCACGGAGTACGAATGGGGAAAAGGAGGGAGAGAGGAAGGGGGAACCATGTCTTCAGGGTGCGCTTGTCTCAAATGCGAGGAAATTTACAAACTTAGCCCCCGTTTAAAATTACCTACATCACAGCAATATTAGTCGATTGGGGATAGGACGGTAATCTTGCATACACCGAATATTTGCCGACGAGAGTTTGTTTTTGGCGCCCACCGTGTATGAATCAGGGAGGGAGTCGATTTTGGCCGAGGAGACACTGTGTTTTGGCGCCCACCGTGTATGAATCCGGGTGAGAGGCGGCTATGTCACGTTTGAGTGAAATTACAAACCTACCCTTATCGAAACCTATAGAAATCGAGCCGATAGGCTTTGCGTGGCAAGGATAGGCAGTAATTTCCATCTCGCAGATTTTGGTTTCGGGCGGTTACTGCGACTTTCCCCACTTCATTCAAATTTTTGCAGAGCAAGAGTGCACGTTTACCGTGCCAACTCAATTCGAATCCAGTTTGTATTCTATTTTTGTTCGGGCAGGATCCATTTTTGATTGGAATAAAATTCTATATACATCATTTTTTATATATATACTTTCAAAAGCACAACAAAGAATCCTGCTCCTTTAGATGTATAATATGATTTACAAATACAATGATCTCAAAATCATCAGGTTGAATTCAAAAAATTTAAACCAAATTATGTTCTACTAAAATGTATGGATCAGTAATATCTACATATTAAATAACATAGATGCGCGTGAATTCATATGAGTATGCATGTTTGATAGATCAATTTTGGTTCGAGTATGAATTACATGTATCATCATCTCAAATTCAAATATTTGAATCCCTTTTATGGTGACTCTTTTCACGCCCATCTCTCTCGCATGCATGCTCCTTCATATAGCTATCACTCTTTTCTCCAGCTCACCCGCACGCTCACTTCATGTTTATCCTATCTTCGCAAACATGGTCTCTGGAAGTCTCCCTTGAGAAGTGTCACACTCTCCCTATCGTTATACATTACACGGTTTTCATTATCTCTCACGTCTCTACCGTTCTCTGGTATCACTAAGTACCTAAGCTTTCTTTTTCACCGCCACACTCACAGTCTCACTCGCCTTTCACTTTGTCTTTCTCTCTATGGGGTTCTCTCACACACCCTATATGTCTCTAGATATGACTCATACCACTAAAATTACTCTCTCCCGCAGATACAACATTTGTTGCGGTCTCCTTTCCGTCTCCATCCCAGTTATAAAACTGACATTATTCATTTATTTAGCGATCAGACAAACTCCCCCCTCTCTCTCTCACACACACACACACAACTCCTGCTTCCACTCCCCTTCCCGACTACCGTCTCTCTCTCACACACACAATATTCTCGCTTTCGCACCCCCGACTTGTATTTCTCTCACAAACATTTATCGACTAGCCTCTAGATAGGTTTATACAACCGCAAACTCGTGCTTCCACTATCGCATACATGTCTCTCTCGCGCTCCTTGTATCTATGTAGATTTTTCTTCCCTTCTTGAGACACGCCCTCTCGATCATGCACACACACACTATTGCCTCATTTTAAGCTGATACCTCTCGCACACACACTCTTTGTGTCTTTGTCACACATGCACTCCGTCCTCCTCCTCTCTCTCACACACACATGGGCTTTTTGCAACAACTAGCAAGATGCCCATGCGTTGCATGGAACATCAAGATGCATTTGTATGAGTAGTTTATCTTGTGGGAGAAAAGGATGAACGAGGGATGTCCTTATTTGCAAATGTGGAGAGGGGTGTGGGTATCTTTTTGCAAAATTGCCATAGTTTCCTTCCTATCCGTCAGATATAAATCGGACGGCCTATATTGCAGGATGGCAAGCACACCATCATCACCAACTCTGTTTTTTATCTCTACTCTTATAAAAAGCATAGTCGGTGATGATGGTGTGCCTGCCATCCTGCAATAAAGGCCGTCCAATCTATATCTAAGGGATAGGAAGGAAACTATGGCAATTTACCCGCACTCCTCTCCCCATTTGCAGATAAGGCCTTCCCTCGTTCATCCCTTTCTCCCACAAGATCTTGATGTTCCGTGCAACGCACAGGCATCTTGCTAGTAAGAGTAGAAATTAGACATATACCACTTCCCGAATCTTGAAACCAACAACATTCCTCCCTTATCTCATTAAAACCGCCAAAGGAATATATTTTGTGTGAAACATAACATATTTTTAGTGATATACCTATTTCTGTTGGGGAACATAGTAATTTCAAAAAATTCCTACGCACACACAGGATCATGGTGATGCATAGCAACGATAGGGGAGAGTGTGTCCAGGTACCCTCGTAGACCGAAAACGGAAGCGTTAGCACAACGCGATTGATGTAGTCGTACGTCTTCACCATCCGACCGATCAAGCACCGAACGCACGGCACCTCCGTGTTCTGCACACGTTCAACTCGATGACGTCCCTCGAACTCCGATCCAGCCGAGCTTTGAGGGAGAGTTCCGTCAGCACGACGGCGTGGTGACAATGATGATGTTCTACCGACACAGGACTTCGCCTAAGCACCGCTACGATATTATCGAGGTGGATTATGGTGGAGGGGGGCACCGCACACGGCTAAGAGATCCAAGGGATCAATTGTTGTGTCTATGGGGTGCCCCCTTCCTCCGTATATAAAGGGGGGAGGAAGAGGGGGCTGGCCCAGGGGAGGAGGCGCGCCCAAGGGGGGCAATCCTACTCCAAGTAGGTTTTTCCCCCCTTTCCTATTCCAACTACGAGAAGGGGGAAGGAGGAGGTGGAGAGAAGGAAGGAGAAGGGGGGCCGCCACCCCCTTCCCTTTCCCAATTCGCATTGGGGCAAGGGGGGCCACACGCCACCTCCTGGCCACCTCTCCTCTTCCACCACTTGGGCCCATGAGGCCCAATAACCTCCGGGGGGGTTCCGGTAAACCCCCGGTACTCCGGTATATATCCGATAACCCCCGGAACCATTCCGGTGTCCGAATATAGTCGTCCAATATATCAATCTTCATGTCTCGACCATTTTGAGACTCCTCGTCATGTCCGTGATCACATCCAGGACTCCGAACTATCTTCGGTACATCAAAACACATAAACTCATAATATAACCGTCATCGAACTTTAAGCATGCGGACCCTACGGGTTCGAGAACTATGTAGACATGACCGAGACACGTCTCCGGTCAATAACCAATAGCGGAACCTGGATGCTCATATTGGCTCCCACATATTCTACGAAGATCTTTATCGGTCAAACCGCATAACAACATACGTTGTTCCCTTTGTCACCAGTATGTTACTTGCCCGAGATTCGATCGTCGGTATCTCAATACCTAGTTCAATCTCGTTACCGGCAAGTCTCTTTACTTGTTCCGTAATACATCATCCCGCAACTAACTCATTAGTTGCAATGCTTGCAAGGCTTATAGTGATGTGCATTACGAGTGGGCCCAGAGACACCTCTCCGACAATCGGAGTGACAAATCATAATCTCGAAATACGCCAACCCAACAAGTACCTTTGCAGACACCTGTAGAGCACCTTTATAATCACCCAGTTACGTTGTGACGTTTGGTAGCACACAAAGTGTTCCTCTGATAAACGGGAGTTGCATAATCTCATAGTCATAGGAACATGTATAAGTCATGAAGAAAGCAATAGCAGAATAGTAAACGATCGAGTGCTAAGCTAACGGAATGGGTCAAGTCAATCACATCATTCTCCTAATGATGTGATCCCGTTAATCAAATAACAACTCATGTCAATGGCTAGGAAACATAACCATCTTTGATCAACGAGCTAGTAAAGTAGAGGCATACTAGTG
This sequence comes from Aegilops tauschii subsp. strangulata, assembly GCF_002575655.3. Lineage (NCBI taxonomy): Eukaryota > Viridiplantae > Streptophyta > Magnoliopsida > Poales > Poaceae > Aegilops > Aegilops tauschii. The sequence goes on from NC_053039.3 coordinate 11,569,435, forward strand.
ACACTCTGTTTGTCTATGTATTCACACAAGTATTATGTTTCCGGTTAATACAATTCTAGCATGAATAATAAACATTTATCAGGATATAAGGAAATAAATAATAACTTTATTATTGCCTCTAGGGCATATTTCCTTCAGTCTCCCACTTGCACTAGAGTCAATAATCTAGATTACACAGCAATGATTCTAACACCCATGGAGCCTTGGTGCTAATCATGTTTTGCTCGTGGAAGAGGCTTAACCAACGGGTCTGCAACATTCAGATACATATGTATCTTGCAAATTTCTATGCCTCCCACCTGGGCTTGATCCCAGATGGAGTTGAAGCGTCTCTTGATGTGCTTGGTTCTCTTGTGAAATCTGGATTCCTTTGCCAAGGCAATTTCACCAGTATTGTCACAAAAGATTTTCATTGGACCCGATGCACTAGGTATGACACCTAGATCGGATATGAACTCCTTCATCCAGACACCTTCGTTTGCTACTTCCGAAGCAGCTATGTACTCCGCTTCACACGTAGATCCCGCCACGACGCTTTGTTTAGAACTGCACCAACTGACAGCTCCACCATTCACTGTAAACACGTATCCGGTTTGCGATTTAGAATCGTCCGGATCAGTGTCACAACTTCCATCAACGTAACCATTTACGACTAGCTCTTTGAAACCTCCATAAACGAGAAACATATTCTTAGTCCTTTTCAGGTATTTCAGGATGTTCTTGACCGCTGTCCAGTGATCCACTCCTGGATTACTTTGGTACCTCCCTGCTAAACTTATAGCAAGGCACACATCAGGTCTGGTACACAGCATTGCATACATGATAGAGCCTATGGATGAAGCATAGGGAACATCTTTCATCTTCTCCCTATCTTCTGCAGTGGTCGGGCATTGAGTCTTACTCAACTTCACACCTTGTAACACAGGCAAGAACCCTTTCTTTGCTTGATCCATTTTGAACTTCTTCAAAACTTTGTCAAGGTATGTGCTTTGTGAAAGTCCAATTAAGCGTCTTGATCTATCTCTATAGATCTTGATGCCCAATATATAAGCTGCTTCACCGAGGTCCTTCATTGAAAAATTCTTATTCAAGTATCCCTTAATGATATCCAGAAATTCTATATCATTTCCAATCAGGAATATGTCATCCACATATAATATCAGAAATGCTACAGAGCTCCCGCTCACTTTCTTGTAAATACAGGCTTCTCCAAAAGTCTGTATAAAACCATATGCTTTGATCACACTATCAAAGCGTTTATTCCAACTCCGAGAGGCTTGCACCAGTCCATAAATGGATCGCTGGAGCTTGCACACTTTGTTAGCTCCCTTTGGATCGACAAAACCTTCCGGTTGCATCATATACAACTCTTCTTCCAGAAATCCATTCAGGAATGCAGTTTTGACATCCATTTGCCAAATTTCATAATCATAAAATGCGGCAATTGCTAACATGATTCGGACAGGCTTAAGCATCGCTACAGGTGAGAAAGTCTCATCGTAGTCAATCCCTTTAACTTGTTGAAAACCTTTTGCAAGAAGTCGAGCTTTATAGACAGTAACATTACCGTCAGCGTCAGCCTTCTTCTTGAAGATCCATTTATTTTCAATGGCTTGCCGATCATCACGAAAGTCAACCAAAGTCCACACTTTGTTCTCATACATGGATCCCATCTCAGATTTCATGGCCTCAAGCCATTTTGCGGAATCTGGGCTCACCATCGCTTCTTCATAGTTCATAGGTTCGTCATGGTCTAGTAACATAACTTCCAGAACAGGATTACCGTACCACTCTGGTGTGGATCTTACTCTGGTTGACCTACGAGGTTCAGTAACAACTTGATCTGAAGTTTCATGGTCATCATTATTAACTTCCTCACTAATTGATGTAGGTGTCACAGGAACCGGTTTATGTGATGAACTACTTTCCAATAAGGGAGCATGTACAGTTACCTCATCAAGTTCTACTTTCCTCCCACTCACTTCTTTCAAGAGAAACTCCTTCTCTAGAAAGGATCCAAATTTAGCAATAAAAGTCTTGTCTTCAGATATGTGATAGAAGGTGTACCCAACAGTTTCCTTTGGGTATCCCATGAACACACATTTCTCCGATTTGGGTTCGAGGTTATCAGGTTGAAGCTTTTTCACATAAGCATCACAGCCCCAAACTTTAAGAAACGACAACTTTGGTTTCTTGCCAAACCATAGTTCATAAGGCGTCGTCTCAACGGATTTCGATGGTGCCCTATTTAACGTGAATGCAGCCGTCTCTAAAGCATAACCCAAAATGATAGCGGCAAATCAGTAAGAGACATCATAGATCGCACCATATCTAGTAAAGTACGATTACGATGTTCGGACACACCATTACATTGTGGTGTTCCGGGTGGCGTGAGTTGCGAAACTATTCCGCATTGTTTTAAATGAAGACCAAACTTGTAACTCAAATATTCTCTTCCACGATCAGATCGTAGAAACTTTATTTTCTTGTTACGATGATTTTCAACTTCACTCTGAAATTCTTTGAACTTTTCAAATGTTTCAGACTTATGTTTCATTAAGTAGATATACCCATATCTTCTTAAATCATCTGTGAAGGTGAGAAAATAACGGTACCCGCCGCGAGCCTCAACATTCATCGGACCACATACATCTCTATGTATGATTTCTAGCAAATCTGTTGCTCGCTCCATTGTTCCGGAGAACGGCGTTTTAGTCATCTTGCCCATGAGGCACGGTTTGCAAGTACCAAGTGATTCATAATCAAGTGGTTCCAAAAGTCCATCAGTATGGAGTTTCTTCATGCGCTTTCACCAATATGACCTAAACGGCAGAGCCACAAATAAGTTGCACTAGCATTATCAACTCTGCATCTTTTGGCTTCAATATTATGAATATGTGTATCACTACTATGGAGATTCAACAAAAATAGACCACTCTTCAAGGGTGCATGACCATAAAAGATATTACTCATATAAAGAGAACAACCATTATTCTCTGATTTAAACGACTCGCATCAAACAAGATCCAGATATAATGTTCATGCTCAACGCTCGCACCAAATAACAATTATTCAGGTCTAAAACTAATCCCGAAGGTAGATGTAGAGGTAGCGTCCCAACCGCGATCACATCGACTTTGTAACCATTTCCCACGCGCATCGTCACCTCGTCCTTAGCCAATCTTCGCTTAATCCGTAGTCCCTGTTTCGAGTTGCAAATATTAGCAACAGAACCAGTATCAAATACCCAGGTGCTACTGCGAGCATTAGTAAGGTAGACATCAATAACATGAATATCACATATACCTTTGTTCACCTTGCCATCCTTCTTATCCGCCAAATACTTGGGGCAGTTCCGCTTCCAGTGACCAGTCTGTTTGCAGTAGAAGCACTCAGTCTTAGGCTTAGGTCCAGACTTGGGTTTCTTCTCCTGAGCAGCAACTTGTTTGCTGTTCTTCTTGAAGTTCCCCTTCTCCTTCCCTTCGCCCTTTTTCTTGAAACTGGTGGTCTTGTTGACCATCAACACATGATGCTCCTTCTTGATTTCTACCTCCGCAGCCTTTAGCATTGCGAAGAGCTTGGGAATCGTCTTATCCATCCCTTGCATGTTATAGTTCATCACGAAGCTCTTGTAGCTTGGTGGCAGTGATTGAAGAATTCTGTCAATGACGCTATCATCCGGAATATTAACTCCTATTTGAATCAAGTGATTGTTATACCCATACATTCTGAGTATATGCTCACTAACAGAACTATTCTCCTCCATCTTACAGCTGTAGAACTTATTGGAGACTTCATATCTCTCAATCCGGGCATTTGCTTGAAATATTAAATGCAAATCCTGGAACATCTCATATGCTCCATGACGTTTGAAACGTCGTTGAAGTCCCGGTTCTAAGCCGTAAAGCATGGCACACTAAACTATCGAGTAGTCATCAGCTTTGCTCTGCCAGACGTTCATAACATCTGGTGTTGCTCCCGCAGTAGGTCTGGCACTCTAGATGTAAATATTTATATCTACAATAGCAAAAATATATAATGCGAAACTACATCATATGATGAATCTAGTGATATATGTTTCGCACTCTAGATGTAAATATTTTTCTCCACAAACTTGGTCAGAGTTTGTGAGGTTTGACTTTTCAAAAAATCTATAGGCACTACATAATGGAACGGAGGGAGTAGTTATTACCACTGTATAATTTTTTGGACACCAGACAAACGGTGGAGTACATATACGAAGAGAAGAGGCGCACGCACGCAGTCGGTCTCTCGCTATCTCGCACACATGAGAGTTACGTAAAGGCACTGTTAACAAATAAACCCTAAAACCCTAGGTGCACGATTGCTGCATGCGTGGGTACCGGCTACGTGGTGGAGCGCACCTTTGTAGGAATAGTCAGCTCACGTGATAATTTGATCCGTAGGAGTTGATGGTCGGGGCCACAGGTGAACGACCTGGAGGCGGTGGCTCGCCAGTTGCCACAAATCGAGTAGCCACGTTTAAAATATCATTTTTTAGGAGGGTAAGAGTTCTAATATTCAATGGTGCATTATAAGTACTAAGTAGTTTTTAGAACGATTGGTATGGAGCGAAAATGGAATTCATCACTACTACCTCCTTGGCGTATGGTTGTATGGGTTTATGTTGCGAGATTTTGAACCTAGTAGTTCTAGGGCAAATACAATGGTTTAGATGTTGGTTTTTAGTAATGAAAATCAGAAGGGGGAAACCCGTCTTTGATAAAAAAAACTACTTCCTCCGTTCCAGTTTACTAATCCCATCGTAGTTTGGGTCAAAGTTTGTCCACGAATTTTACTTGTAAAATGTGAATGGAAAACGAAATTTTGTTATACCCAAACAAAAAAGGACTAGAGGGAGTGATTGCTCTGACACGGACGCGACCTCTCATAGCGCAGGCATCGAACCGGCGTGCCGGCCAAGAGGGCCCCACTCGCTGTAGGCCCGGCTGAACACGCCTCCTCGCCGCATGCAACCGGCTTCAGACTACCCCGCCTGCCTCCATTGAATCCGCGCGTGTGCCGGCAACACGTCCTTCCGCTAGCCGGCCGGCATTTTAGAACACAAAAAATGACCAAAAATAATTAATTACGCATGGTCTTGACTTGTTGTGCTCGCAGTGGTAGCAGGAACTAGAGGTTTTTCTTTATTTACAACTCTCCTCACATTTTTTTGGCTTTGAAGTGAATCATGGTTGTGGAAGTTGAACTTCGAATGTCGGGCTTGCGCGTGAACTATACCATGTCCAAAGCTTCGTTTGTTATTGTTTGGAAAGTAATTGCTGTTATTACATGCCACATCATTAGATGCACGGACATCACAATAGGCATGCTGACTAGATAAACATTTGGACCTAGCTATTATGAAGGAAATTTTGTATTGACAACAGTTTTAGATAGCAGGAGACGCCTAGCCTGCTCTGCCTCTGCTAGCTTATTTCTGGCTTCTTCCATCTCTTCTTTGGCTTGGGTGAAGAGAGCATCTGATTGCTCTTTTCGCTTCTTCAGGAACTCAGCTACATTCTCAAGGGCTGTTGCACGCTTTCTTTCAGCCTTTACTAGAGCCACGAGGACATGAACAGCTGACGACTCCACCTGGCTTGTGTGTAATCCAGCATCATCAGGGAATTTGCACCTTGTGTCTAATCCAGCCTCACTTTGGAAACATGATCTCGAGGTTGACCATACTTCCGTCCTCGCAGGAACTGCATCCTGACATGAAGTTACTTCTTTTTTAGATCAATACTCATAGCAACCCAGATCCATTTAGTAGAAGCCAGATAAACAAGACTCGCAGAAGTGAATTCAAAAGGAAAAATATAAAAACATACTACAAGGTGAGAACACCCACTTCCTACATCAAGCTAAAAACGAAAGCATTAGGACGATTAAGACTCTTCTTATTACACATCGAAGAACACGAGGCTAAGGGAAACAGAAACTACAACATATACACATCGAAGAACACGAGGCTAAACGAAAGTAATTGAAAGAGTGTTACTTACCACAGCTTGTTTTACAGGTTCGGTGCAACTCCTCTTTAACTTGCCACGCTCCTTGAAGATGTCCCCAATATCCCGTGTTTGGACTTCATTGCTCCTCTGCATGTTTGCACTCGTGGTCTTCAGACTACCCACAGTAGGAGTAACATAGATAGTAACATTACACATATCTAGGTTAAATAGATGATGTGGCATGCAATAAATGAAGAAAGAGATGAAAGTGGTACTACCTCTCTCTCAGTTTACAGGGCGTGCACGTACCCCTAGGTCGTCAATTTGACCAACCTAATACAAATCATATATTACAAAAAATATACCAACATAAACTTCGGAGTTTCTACTTTCAAAAGGTATAATTTTGTGTTATATAGTTTATATTAGGTTGATTAAATTGACAACCTAGGTATACGCGCAGGACTTATAAACTAAAACGGAGGTAGTAACATAGCTAGTTACTACTAGTATGAGTAACATCACACATATATATCAAGGTAAGATGTGTATATAGCCTAATAAATGAAGTGCTCCATGTTACCACACATATGTTACTCCCCACTATAGAGGTAGTAACATAGACTAGTAACATGGGCATGTTACTACTCTATGTTACTACCCATTGTGGATAGTCTAAAATCTCAACATGTTAAGAAAAATATACTACTAGTAATACTCACGCATCTTGTGGGCAACATTAAAGCACACGTCTGCCATGTTAGAGCATCTCCAACAGAGGCGCAACGCGCAGCGCTTTAAAAAGTGTTTACAGTGCTGAGATCGAGAAGTAGAGATAGAGAGTAGAGGATAGTTCTCAGCATAGATATAGCACGGATTGATAAAAAATAGATAGTTCAACTACTCCTCGTCGTCCGACTCCTCCTCGGTGATGTCCTCCTCCGAAGTCTCAATGTAGGCGTGAAGATACAGATTGTCGTCGAATTCCTAAGGCGATGCTGCTCCAAGCCTCATGTTGAATTGAGCGTCCGCTTTTCGCGTACGCTTGTCCTCGCGATAGGTGGCTCGCTCCGCCCTCCTCTTCTCCCTCTCCGCCCTCCTTTGCGCATAGAACTCACGCTCGTTGATGATGTCCTGCGGGAAGCGTTGGCGCTATAGCACCATGGCTTCCTCGTCCATCTCGGCGATGCCGAGATGGTGCTCCGGCCTCCGGTTGTCGCGACAATCCTTGTCGGTGATAAGCCGCGCCAGAGGCGCGAGCTCCTACGCCTGCTCCCGCGTCGGCATGTTGGGGAAGTTCAATGTTCTATGAGGCCACCGGAGGCGCCACGCCGTCGCGTCGTACGTGCGGGCGGCCTCGTTGGTGGTGTTGAAATTGCCGAGGCCGAGGCGCATCCCGCGGAACCGGATCTCGGTGGAGAAGTCGCCGGAGGGGCGCGCGCGGACGCCGCGGTATCCCCAAGTTTCCCGGCGACGCGGAGGCGGCGAGGCGAGAAAGAGCGGGCAGAGAGCGGTGGCAAGGCACAGAGCGGTGGGAGGGCGTTGGATTTTATAAAGCGCGCCGGACGCCGCGCGCCAAAACTAGCGCGCGCCCGGCCGATTTTTGCCGCGCGCGCGATCCTTTCCCGACGTCCCTGCTATCTCTACTCTCTCTCTACTGTTATATTTATTTTATACTTAATATTTATCTCTACTTCTCTACTCTCTACTCTTTTTTTCTCTACTCTTATAAAAAACAGAGTTGGTGATGATGTTGTGCCTGCCATCCTGCAATATAGGCCGTCCAATTTATATCCGACGGATAGGAAGGAAACTATGGCAATTTTGCAAAAAGATACCCACACCCCTCTCCACATTTGCAAATAAGGCCTTCCCTCGTTCATCCTTTTCTCACACAAGATAAACTACTCATGCAAATGCATATTGATGTTCTGTGCACGCATGGGCATCTTGCTATTTTTTTCTTTTAAAAAACAGAGTTGGTGATGATGGTGTGCCTGCCATTTTGCAATATAGGCCGTCCGATTTATATCCGACGGGTAGGAAGGAAACTATGGCAATTTTGTAGAAAGATACCCACACCCCTCTCCAGATTTGCAAATAAGGCCTTCCCTCGCTCATCCATTTCTCCCACAAGATAAACTACTCATACAAATGCATCTTGATGCGTGCAACGCGTGGGCATCTTGCTAGTTCTAAACAACTTTTCATCATTTGCCATACTACTGGTTGGAGATGAAGAACCTACCCAAGCACAGCACGATACAGGAGCGACGCACAATTACAAGCTGATACTCTGTTGGACAATGGAGGCTATAACCAATTACTTTTATAGGAACAATAGCAACCAGGAAATTTGAACGGTAGGTATGAACAAATTTGGAGCTGCACATGTACTGCTAAGTGATTCAATACAAACATTACCAATCGAGGAGGAGAACGATGGCCGCCGCGACCTCTGTGCATCATGGTCGGCAACGGAAGTCAGTTCATTTTCCACGACGGTGGTGCTTCTGCGCTTGGCGTCGGTTTCCGGGAAGCAGATCCGAGACCGTGGAAGACGGTGTCGGGGAAGAGGCTCCGTGTACGACGACGACGGTGGACTGGCTCCAGTGCGGCGTACGAGGTCATCGATGAGGCAGATGCGCTGTGGTAGACGAGTGCGCCGATGTAGAAGGGGAGGAGCACAAAGGCTGCGGTGCCGTGGAGAAGTCTATTTTGCGGTGGGTATAGAAAATGGGGAGTATTCAGGTGTACTACTCTGGGTGCCGGGGTGGGGTTGGCTGGGTAGGGTGAACCTGAAGTTACGAAAACAGCACCCTACCAAACGTCATCCGTAGGCCTGTTCCGAAGGCTATGATTCTAACTTTGCACTGCTCGAATCAGGGTCGCGGGAGATTTTCCCACCGACCTCAAAATGTTGTGACACTAAACTCCCCGTGTGGCGTGCTGGGTGATTGGGCTAAGCAACTAGCGGGTAGTACTTGTAACTACTAGTACTCCCTCCGTTTTATTAACTTTGCATATTAGGTTTGACCGAAGTCAAACTTCCTAAATTTGACCAAGTTTATAGAAAAATATAAACATTTACCACCAAAGTCAAACTTCCTAAAGTTTGACCTTGTTTATAGAAAAATATAAACATTTACCATAACAAATATGTATGATGTGAAATTACATTCAACAATGAATCTAATAGTATTTATTTATTACTGTATTGTATATGTTAATATTTTTTGTTATAAACTTTCTGAGAGTTTACAAAACTTGACTTTGACCAATGCTAATACGCGGACTTGAATAAAAACAGAGGGATTACGCATTTTTTTTCTTAGTTTGTATTGAATTAATCATTTGTTGTAATTGTGAAATAAATATATTAGGCTACTGACTTCGAATGTAATGGTCTATACAATTCAATAGTTGCAATCATTGTTGAATTCCAAGATGTATACGGGGTCTATAGTACTTCACAATATGCTCAAACTCACATAATCCCAGTCAGATGAGAATCTAAATGCATTTCATAGTTATTACTTTGTAGGATGCAACAAAACCAACCATACCTCTACATCATCCATTATAAAAGCAACATTTTGAACACATCCCAATGTGGGAATGAAACGTGTAGTGAGAGCTTGCGAAGATGGAGCAGATAGGGCGGGAAGGTTGTATGTATGTGGACGAGAGAGTAGGAGACAAACGTAACGAGACAGAGAGAGAGATAGAGAGAGAAAGAGAGAGGAAGAAGTTAGGTCTGTGAGAAAGATGGAGACATGTAATATACATGAGATGCATGTGCATCGGGATTCTGTACACGTGGAAGGAGAAGAGACAACATGTTTGATGAGAGAGCTGTAAAAACATGGAAGAGAGGGGAAGGATCTCGTGGGTTGAGGGATTGATCATTTTGTGCGGGGGAGAGAGGGATTGGTAATTTTGTGCGGGAGAGAGAGGGGGGAGGAGTCAGTTAGCCGTCGTCACATCATCCTGCTTCCAAATGGCCCCGCATTCTCTAGTGTAGTGTGGTCGCCATCTTCGATCTCCTCGATGCCCTCTTTGAAGACTGAGGTGTTGTGCATGCTGGGGTGCAGAGAAGCACAAGCGAGAGTGGTCGCCATATAACCTTGGATGGGATGAATTGTGTGCTTGGGGGAGGGGGTGTGTGTGTGCGGTGTGTGTGTGTGTGCATGTCAGATATTGAGAGAAATTAAATCTATGGAGAGAAATGTGTGTGTATGTGACGGAAAGCTACATCCTAAATAGGGTTTTCGCGAAGAGATTGTGCGTGCGAGATAGAGAGCGATGTGCGGGCCTTGAGGTGGGCAGGGGGCGGGTGAGGGTGTCAAAATGTGTGCGTTGATGCATGTGTTACATGCAATCGTGCGAGGGACGGATGAATCGAGAGAGATGGTTGTTGTATTACGGATGCTCCCCCCTCTCTCTCTCACACACAGACACACACACAAGTAAAATAGAAGACCGTTCTCTGATGTATACACAATGTATCGGCATCTGTCTATGTCTCACTCATGCATGATCATTTGCACATTCACACCTCTCAGTCACACACACAAAATCAGTATTAAAAAAACTAAGGCGCACCTAAAACGTCCAAATCCAAATAAACGCGAACTGGAGTTAAATTCAAATATATGGAAATATTGTAGTGTCAAGAACTTTTCCAGGAAAAAAAGTTGAGTAATATTCGGGGATTGCTTTCACACACACAAAAAGGTTCGGTGGATGTCCTTCGAGCGCGACACGGTGATGCACCGTTCGATCGACCGCGCGGCCGCGGTTCACGCGCTTGCATAGGATTCCGTATCGTGGCTGTTGTAACTAATATAAGCGCTGCCTCACTCTAATGTTTAGGTGTACTAGTACGGTTTTCTTTTAAGTTTGACCAACTCTATATAAAACTAAACTAAGCTCCCATACGCGCACTCATCAATATGCCGCCGCCACCGTTGCGCATGCCGGCGCCCGCCTGCTCCGACCAACAATTACTCGCCCAGCACCGCTGTGTCGCCGCCATCCCTGTGCCATGAAGTCGAATGCTCGCCCGCTCACGTCGTCTGCAGCCCCTCCTCGCGATGCCGCCGCGCTGCCAAGCACGCGAGCAGCTGGTGGAGCCGCATCTATGCACGTAGCGTACGAGGAGGAGGACGAACGCGTGCTCCAGCACGCCGGCGAGGAGGAACTAGCATGTCATTGTCGTCTCCCCCCGCGAGGAGGAGGCGCGCATGGTGGCTGTCGCGGCGGAAGCCGGTCGCGCCCGTGCCGAGCCCGCAAACCGGGTGCGGACGCGGAATCTACCTTCGAGACCTTGAGAGCCACGTGGATCCTCCAATCTGAAGGAGCAATTTGGGTCAGCCGACTCTTGTGAGTTGTTGGGTGCAATATGGATGGCTAGAAGAGCTTCTTCAACCTCCGAAACTAATGCACTGTTCATCTTCTCAGCCCGCCACATGCCTAACCGCCTGCCGCCACCGCCCCGCCCTCCCCTGAACCGCCTGCCACCGCCATGCTCCCCCACCCCCGCCATCCGTTTAACCCCGGGCACGATCCATTTTTTCTGGTGAAGTGCATTCCACACCCAACACTCATAAGATATATCATGGCTACCCTGCCACCCTAATATAGATACTGGGGTAGCTTCTCTGCCGCCTTCTTCCTTCGCTCCGTCGAACTTCTTTCACAAATCGACTGACCCAAATTATACTACTAGTACGAACATATTAAGTACAGTAGGAACACGAAGATACGAGCAGTAGTACCAACTGCAAGAATAGCAGTAGTAAGACATAGTACTAGTACTACTGTACGTACTAAAGAGTTCAAATAACGAGAAACAACATAAAGTTCAAATAACGAGAAAGAACATAAACATAGTTCTGCTGGGGGCTCAGCACAACACACCCCTGAAATAAAACTAAGCAACTAGTCCGCTTGACACTGCAGTAGAACCAGCATGAGCGATAGCACTGCCACCTTACTCGGAGTCCGAGTCCGAGTCCACGTCCTTGACTTCGTCCTCATCCCTCTTCCTATTCCTCTTCGCCGACGCTTCTTTGCTTGAACCGGACACTGGGCTATGCTTCTTCATCCAACCCTTGTAGATATTTAAACAAAGGTAGGCATCCATTGTTGCGTACATGATGTGATCTTCATCTAATGTCTTCGACTCCCATGCATGATGAAACTCATGGTGAGGTTTCTTCACTTTAGCATACGACGGATCAATCATGGCTGCTGCCAGGGTCATCATTGAAGGCTGAGAGGAGGACACCAGGCTTGCCTTCTGGAGATTGAAGGGCTGGCCTACAACGAGGCCTATCCGACCCAGGACATCCCTGTCGTTCCTAAAGTCTATAGTAACAAAATTCACTCTTTTTTCCTTGAGGAAGTTCTTAAAATCCTGGCACTCAAGGTCGGCATGGCATATGTGGTAGACCAAGCAGACATTATGTACGCAAACCTGGATCACAGCGGGCTTCTTCTTCTCTGCCTCCTGTAGAATCTTCTCTCTTTCCAGGACTGTGGTGTACTCAACATCTAGCCCAGCGACCCACTCATCCTTTGAACTATTGAACATGTGTAGGAAGCGAGCAAGGCATGCTTTCACCGTCGCGGATCCACGTGTGTAGATGACGATGAACTCATCACCGGTGATGGCTCTAACCTGGTACTCAGCGGCGATCATGGAGATTTGGGAGGCCACGGATTTTGGAGGAGGGTTAGGAGAAGTTGAACTGGTGTAATGTGAAAGGACGGGACGACTGGGAGCGAACTGTTGTAAGGTAGTAGTAGAAGACAGGGATGAGTAGGTCGTGCGAACGGCGTGGAGTTGTTGGCTTGCCCGGTGGATAAACGGCTGCAAGCCCCCAAAGAGTTCCCGAGTAATATGCGGGACCCACTAGATGTCATGTCTACTAGACCCATATCGTAGGCCTGACGGTATAGCTTCTGCCTATTCGCACGCCATGCCAGCACGTGGATGTAACTTCACTTAATTCCGTCAACTGTCGCGCCTCCCACGACCTTCGCCTCCCTCGCGCGGTCGCGCCCTTTGAGGTTTCGACCGGCTATAAATGAGCAATTTTTTTGCCTAGTCCGCATGCATCATACTCCCTCTGGTCCTTTTTACTTCCGTCAACCATTTGCAAAGTGTTTGACCAAATTTATACTAAAAATATCAATATCTACAAAACTAATTATAATGAGTATAAGAACTACGTTTCATAATGAGTATAAAAATATTGATTTGACATTGTGAATGTTGATACATTTTTCTATAAGTTTGGTCAAAGTAGAGGTACATTGACTTCAGACAAAACTTAAATGCACAATGCAGAGTAGTTCCTCCGTCTAGGTGCATGTCATGTCCTATCTAGTCATCACAACAAGGTTAGCTATTAGAGTACTACTACCTCCCTTCTACTTTAAAGGGCTCGATTCAAAATTTTCACCTACTCTTACCAAGATAGAGGCGGTGGAATAGTTTTTGTAGTGTGCAAAGGTCTCAACTAATGTTGTCGTTCTTCACAAAAAATATGTGTTTACCAATGCATTATCGCATTGCATGCATGCATGAACACTAGTTTTACTCTAACCCCCCTCTCTTCTTTAATTCTTTGCCACATTAGCATGTTTGCTATTCCCGTGTGCATGATACCAGCTAAGATACCACCATTATGGCCAGCCTTAATCATCGTATGCAATAATTTAGTGCACCTTGAAATATGAACATGTGTGGGGCGTCTATGTTTTTAATGACTTGAGACTATACCTAGCCTGGCATGCAAGATGACTTATTATGCACCGTTCCCCATACCTGCAGGAAGCCCATTCGTCTCCAAATCTTTTCCTCTCCATGTGTGAAAACAATATGCCTGCTTGACTCTCCTTCTCCCTCCGGCGGTCCCAGCACTCCACCTCATGTGGAAAAAATCTCCATGCATGACTCTCCTCCCCCCGCGCTCGTCCAATCCGTTGTGACCAACAATATTTCCACCCCTTCCTTCCCCCGTAATTTACTCCAAAAAATATGCCCGCGTAGCTCTTCCGTTAATCATGCAACATATCTTACGGGACGCTGCTTCAGTTACTTAACTGCAGGTGCATTGGGTCACTGACATATGGGCCCAACAAGTGTCTGGCCGACATGTCAGTGACGCAACTGGACCTGCAGTTAAGTCAGTGCAGCTCAGTCCATATCTTGCGTAGGTGTGCCATTGCTCGCTATAAATACCGCGCCTCCCATGGCATTCGGAAGAATGCTCACGTTCATCGCTATCTCCTCCCCATCCCTCTCACGTCGACCACCATGGCATCTCCCCTCCCAAGCCCTAGGCGCCCCACGCTGCACCGCGTGGACGGTCAAGCGTCGCCGTTCCGTTCCTTGCCGCCACTAGTCGAGGAGGATGCATCGGTGTTCCGCTACTCGCCGCGACGCGTCGAGGTGGACATGCCGGTGTTCCCAATCTCGCCAGCACGCGTGTCGGAGGACGCATCGGCTTCTGCTACAAGGAGAACGCCGCGCCGCCCACCGAGCCCCCCATCCTTGAAGAGCTTTGGAAAGAAATGGATGTCGCCTTGTGGGAGGCTTTGCCTCTGGCAGAGCGCGCCAAAATAGAGGCGGAGAAGAAGGCTGAGGAGGAGAAGCGCGCCGGGGACAAGCTGCCTGGCAGGCCTATGTCGCGTCCGAGAGAGTCAGGCAATTGGCTCTTTGGCAGAAGGCTCGTGCGAGGGTCGTGAGGGTGGCGGAGGACGCCCATGCCAAAGCCCCGAGTGCAGTCGGGCCCAAGCGCCTCGTCTACGCTTGGCGGTACGTGGACCGGGTGCACGCTTCCAGCGAGGAGGAGTACCTGTTGGCGCCGGATCACCACACTAGTGAGATCGCGCTCGCCCGCCGGCAAGCCGCCAATCAGCACCTGCGAGTTGCGAGGCTGAGGAAGAGGCATTGTGTTGGCGCGCTGGGAAACGGCCGCGCACCAGGGCACTCGTAGCGCACCGCAAGCGCTCCTGCGAGCGCCGTGGCTTTTAGTAGGAGTATAATTTAGTTTCGAGACGATCTCATTAGTTTTGCGACGCAAATGATAAGTCCCGAACGTTCTGGAATTATTAGTGTCCTTAATTATGTATGTAAAAGGGAAAGTTTGGAAACCTGGTGTATCTATACGCATTTTGTAAGTACGTGCATACAACACAAACTTTACTACTCCTATATACTATCGCACTACACGTCTCTCTCTACATATGCTTGCAGACTGTTCTACTCCCTCCGTCCAGGTGAATAAGTCATCTTTGGTTGTGCACCGTGACCAAGAAGGAGGGAAGACTTATACACCTAGGCAGAGGGACTACTACTATTACTTATGTACGTGCAAATGCACGCTTTAACATTACGATGCGGTTTTTGTAAAAGTAGAAAAACAGCACTTGTCAAGCTTGTGAAACGATTCAATGCAAAACAAATGCAAAAATGCTCGTTTGATTGTTTACTTTTAGCTTCCTTCTCGGTGGTTTTTTCTCTGTCGTACTTTGTACGGAGTATCTCACTGGTCGGAAAGGCATGCAAATTCCCAAACCGCTTCCTACACCCTATATCGAACTTTTTGCCTAACAAGTTGTGCCGTGCAATTGGAATTCCAACATGAGTACTACTACTAGTAGGAGTACCAGGGGCCAGTTCTTTTAGGCTTCTAGATTAGTAATCCCATAACTACTACCTCCGTCCTGGTTTATTGGTCCCCATTGTAATCTGTGTCAAATTTTGATCATAAATTTAAGTAATGAAATGTTAGTGCATGTCACATGCACTAACATTTTATCAGTTAAATCTTTGGTCAAAATTTAGCACAAATTACAATGGTGATGAATAAACCAGGACGGAAATACTAGTAGTAGTTTAGAGGCCCAAATAAATGAGTGAGGCGCCTTAGGGGGTGTTTGTTTCCAGGGACTTTTTGGTGTAGGGAGTAGAAAAGGTCCCACGTAGAGACTTTTTACCAAACATCAGGGACTACTAGGGACTAAAAGTTGCTTTTCGGGACTAAATGAAGAAGACTCTCGAGGAGTCTTTTTTGAGACTTTTTGAGACTTTTCCAACAATGCCCGGCCCTCCCTGCACCCATTGCCCCGCCGGCCCATGGTGTTGTTTGGTTGTTATTTTTCTGTATACTAGGGGTAACATGGTCATTTAGGGGCTGTTTGGTTCCCGACCACAGTTTGCCAAGCCAAAATTTGGCAGCCACAGTTTAATTGGCATGTGTTTGGTTTTTGCCACACTTTGGCTTGCCACACTTTATTGCACCTATGGCCCACTTGTCATAGAGACTATTTTTTTGCCAACTTTTGCCAAAGTTCGGCGTCCAATTTCTCAGCCACACTTGTGTAGCTTGCTATACTTGTGTGGCTAGCCACACTTTGGCTTCGCCACACTAGTCTCCAACCAAACAGGCCTTTAATAACCTCCCGGGAGGGACTAGGGACTTATTAGTCCCTGGAAACAAACAGGGCGGGACTTTTTAGGGACTAGGGACTTTTTAGGTGGGACTAGAAAAAGTCCTACTCCCTCCTTTTCGGTTTATTGGGCTCAGTTCAAAAATCTCACCAACCAAGGTAGATGGTGAGTGGTGGAATACTTCTTGTAATTTGCAAAAGCACCCAATTAATGTTCTTGTTTTCCTTAAAAAATTATGTTTACCAATTTATTAATTGCAATGCATGCATGCATTCAGTACATGCATTAGTCAATTTTCTCTTAATACTTGTGTCGGTGTCAAAACCGGCGGATCTCGGGTAGGGGGTCCCGAACTGTGCATCTAGGATTGATGGTAACATGAGACGGGGGACATGATGTTTACCCAGGTTCGGGCCCTCTCTATGGAGGTAATACCCTACTTCCTGCTTGATTGATCTTGATGAATATGAGTGTTACAAGAGTTGATCTACCACGAGATCGTAATGGCTAAACCCTAGAAGTCTAGCCTATGTGAATATGGTAATGAGTATGCCCCTATCCGGACTATGCTCTCCGGTTTATATAGACACCGGAGAGATCTAGGGTTACATAGGGTAGGTTACATAAGAAGGAACCTTCATAGTTGGTCGCCTAGCTTGCCTTCCACGCCAAGGAAAGTCCAATCCGGACACGGATATAGTATTCGGCCTTCATATCTTCACAGCCCATCAGTCCGGCCCAATGAATAACAGGCCGGACGCCCGAGGACCCCTTAGTCCAGTACTCCCTCAGTAGCCCCTGAACCTGGCTTCAATGACGAGGAGTCCGGCGCACAGATTGTCTTCGGCATTGCAAGGCGGGTTCCCCTTTTTCCAAACTCCAAGATTGTCTTCGGATGCGATGATTGTATCCGAACCTGTTACACACACCACACACAACCGCAGAGAGAGTATATATTTTTACACGAGTTCCATCCGCTGACAGCTTTCTGCAACGTAACATCACGTCCGTCCGGTCATAATTTTGAACCGTTTTTCGTTTGCCATCCCACGTTTGAAGACGCGGTTGCTATTGGCATGTCTTGTCGAAGCAGAGATCATGTCCCCTTGTTGCGGAATTCTCATCAATGCGGGGATGGGTAACCCAACCGTGCCGTTTATACGGCCCTTGGGAATAGGCGGATCTTAAGGCGAGTGAGGAGGCGTTTAATATATGCTGCCTTTATAAGGGGATAAGGATTCCCTCTTCCTCTTCTCACGCTCTCTCTGTCTCTGCTTTTCCAATATCGAGCTCCAGCGCCCAAGTTCTCATCTCCTTTCCACTCAAGCAACCATGTCCGGATCCAGTGGTCAGGGCAAGTGGATGGTCTCCTTCGTCAAGGAGGAGGACATTACTGAGCTCTGAGCAGCCGGATATTTGGCGAAGGGAATCGCCCACCGCTTGCCGGCCGAGGGACAAATCGTCCCCACGCCGGAGCCCAACGAGAGGGTAGTATTCCTCCCTCATTTCTTCCGCGGACTAGGTTTTCCACTCCACCCTTTCGTCCGCGGGCTAATGTATTATTACGGGGTAGATTTTCAAGATCTGTCCCCGAATTCCTTCCTCAACATCTCGGCGTTTATCGTCGTGTGTGAGGCCTTCCTCCGCATCCAACCCCACTTCGGGCTGTCGCTCAAAGTCTTCAATGTGAAGCCGAAGGTGGTGGATGGCCAGCACGTGGAGTGCAGAGGAGCCATGGTGAGAAAGCTGTCCAACGTCTCTTGGCCCAAGGGCACCTTTGTGGACACGGTAAAGGAGTGGCAGAAGCAATGGTTCTATATACTGACCCTCGCGGCACCACCTGGGCCGCAGCTGCCGAATTCTGCTCCGGCGCTCCCATGCGACTCACTTCCTGGGTCGAGAAGAGTCCGGACTAGTGTTCTCCTGACGAGCTGATAGCGCTGCAGACGCGTGTTCAGAGTATGGTAACCAAGAGCGTCAAGATCGTTGATGTGATCCAGGTGATGTTAGTTCGCCGGATCCTTCCGTCACAGCGCCGAAGCCGCCCATTGTGGGAGTTCAATCCGAAGAAGCACCAGACCCTGGTGAGGCTCTTCGAGACTACACACGAAGGCGCATGGAAGTTGCTCTTCAAGGGCAATGATAAACCGCCGGCCGCAGATTCAGATCGCGGACACGATGCTAAACACCCCGCTAGCGAGGTATGTCCGGCTAGTGTCCGGCTCTGCTGCCTGAAGAACCAGTCATCCCGCGTCTGGCGAAGATGCTGGTGCCGGCGCCATATAAGGCGCCGGAGAAGAAGGCCAAGAAGAAGGCAAAGGGGGCCAAGAGTGGCCCCTGCCGCAAGGGCACTTCGGACATGAAGTCCGAAGACGACGAAGCTCATTCCTCTGTCCCTGAGGACAATGACGAGGAAGAGGAGGAGGAGGAAAACAACCCTCCCCCTGAGGAGAGAAAGAAGAAGAGGGCGGCTTCGGCGCATATGGAGGCGGAGACGCCCATGAAGGGGAAGGGCGTCCCAGCGGTCAACACCGCGTGGGACGTTGACACCAGTCCGGAACGACGCCCCCACACTAAGCCCCAGGCCGCATCGTAAGTGATAGGGCTCGCTCGTGCGCACATCCAGCCCTTTCTCTCCATTATCTTGACGTAGTTAACTGTACTATTGCCGTCCGGCCCGCGACCTAATCCAACGATCCTCGTCTGGAGGTTCGTTGGCTCCGTCGGAGATGGCGAGCATGTCGCCACCGCCTGCTTATTCCCCCGGGGCCAGGGATGACACCGAAGTGTTATCCCGGAGGGCCGCTCCTAAATGGGGAGGAGCCCCGGACGCTGTCCGGGAGGCGCCACGACAGTCGAAGCCTCCACTGCCGGACACATGGGGGAGCCGACCCCCATGGAGACTGGCGAAGAGGGCCGCATCTAGCTCGGCCCTCAGTCGAATACGATTCCGGAGACCCATATGGCTCCGGAGTCGGACAAGCGGCCCCCTTTGAAGGAGGGAGGTGCGCCGCTTCGGCCAGTGGCCCCTGTCCATCCAGGGACACCGGATAACCTGATGGAGGCGCTATGAGGCGCCTCCGTTATGGACGAGCACCGTGTCCTTATGGGCGCGGTGGTCGAGAAGGTTCAGTCCGCCAAGAGTGGACTGAACGAAGCCTGCAGCAACCTGTTGACAGGTTTCGATGTAAGTGACATGGAAAGAGAAAAAACCCCATGTAGTCAGTAGCCCCTGAGACACTGTCCGGTGCTCGGAGAGGAGAACCGAAGAGGGGATCAATCTTTAATTGTAGGAGACTAACGTGATATGTATGCATAAGCAGGCGTCGCTATTGGCCGCAACCTCGCATGCTGCCGAAGTCTCTGAACTGAGGCAGAGGCTAGAGCGGACCGAGAGCGAGCTCGGCGAGGTTAAGGTTCGGCTCCCGGAGCAGCAAGGTAAGTAATGACTTGCTGTGTATTCGGAAAGCATAGGCGCTGTGTATTGACTGTATTGTCGTAATATGTGCAGGAGCCGCGGCCGAGGTCGAGGCCCTGAGAAGGCCCTGGGCGAAGCCGAGGAGAAGGCACTCCAGCAGCAAGCCGCCCGTAAGAAGCTCGAGGCCCGTGTCAAAGAAATCCAGCAGGAGCTCCAGGATGCGGTGAAAAAATGTGAGACCTTGGAGCATGATGCGTCGGCTCGAGGGGCCGAACTCACCAAGGCTCGTCAGAGCACGGAGACCGCACGGAATGAGGCCCAGGCCGCTCTCAAGGAGATCCAGGAGGCCAAGAAGAGCACGGCAGGTAAGGCTTTTAAGATGTAAAGCAAGTATGCGGAGAAGTAGTACCTTTTACTAACCCGCTTTTGTGGATCTACCACACAGCGTATCAGGCGCTGCGGAGTTCTACCGAGCCGAAGGAGGAGGTTCTACGGAGAAGCTATTCTGGTCGCACTATGCGAAGCCAGAGCATCCAATGTCCTTAACCGATTAGCTGAAGCAGCTGGTGGAGCTGCACAGGGTGGCCGAACTAGCGATTAAGGATTTGATGATCCGGCTATGGCCAGCCAAAGCTATGCCCGGCAACTACTTCGGACTCATGAAACGGCTAGTGGAAGCCTATCCACGGCTGGACGTCGTCAAGTGCTCTGCCTATATTGAAGGTGCCCGTACGGCCTTCGCTCTTTGCAAGATCTGGTGGGCGAAGATGAACGCCTTTGAAGTTGCCAGCGGGCCGCCGGAGGGCAAGGAGCACCGCACACCCGAGATATATTTTGCGGATGTCATAGAAGGGTCTCGACTTGTGGCAGCTCAATGTTCGCAGGATGTTGTATTTGAATAAATGTATTCATCTTGCCCTTTCATTGTATTATGGAAACAAAGCCTGTAACGTAATTTTCTTATGCTTTAATTGTTTCCTCCTGTGCGGACCTGTTGTTTGCAATCTGAGGGTTGGCCAATCGTCGGCTTCTGCCCTCGCGTAGGTAGTACGGAGGTGTTCGGGATGGGATCTAAACAATCTTGATCCAATTATATGGTCCTTTGAAGGAGTTGTTTAGCGCAACGAACAAGGCAATCAGACTATACGGCTTAAATGCCCTCACTTAGCCATAGGAGTTTTATAATTAAGCAAGTGCGCAGCCCCTGGTCCAAGCCAGGGTGCTGTCAGCATCTGATCGGGAAGTGCCGATCCTTCGCATAACGCGGAAAAAATCTCCAACGATTTTGTAACCCTCGAACAGCTGATCGGCTCTCGCCATATCATGACAGTCAGTTTTCGGCTTTCTCTACTAAGGTGCTCATCCGGTCAAGGCCAGGGCAGAATCGCAGTACTTCTCCCTTTACTTCCCTAGCCGATAGAGCGGAACGTAGGGTACCAAGCACAGGAGCCGGGCAACTCAACTATTGACCAAAGACACGATTCGGAGCCAATGCATATAATGCTAAATTCGGGGTGCCGAACTTATATATAAGAAGTGTTCGGACTTTGCTGCCGTATTATGGGGCGATGGGGAGCCCCTGGCGAATATGAAACGTACCAAAGTGTACGGATGCAGTCGATAAGCAGATCGAAATAAAATGAAGTAAGAAGCAAAAACCACAGGAACTGGGCCGCAAACTGTTTTCATTATAACTGGATGGATACGTTAAGGCCTATCTAGTACAAATATTGCGATAAGCATCCGGGCTATTTAACATGCCAAAATCAAGAGGGCGCAGCGTGCGGGTCCTGAGAAATGAATATAAATACCGTCAAGAAGACGTATAGAGGTTACTGTACGCACCTATGCTGCTTGCATCCTTTATATGCCGATCCTTCAAAGGGACTGGTCAGCAGGCCCGTGGGAAAAGGAACGTGAAAAAAAAGGTGAAAGTATGTGTGTCCGGGATCGGTCTAGCCGAACTGTAGATCCCGGGTTAGCTTCTGCCTCCGTCGGTGTCCATAGGATTTTGAGTGCATAATTATGTACGCGTGGTGCGAGTGCCAGTACTTCATCGGGACTGGGATGGAGGCCGAATTGCTAATCGAGCTCTTGACGATCCGCGCTGTCCTGCTGCAGTGTAGTCCGGAACCTCTTAATGATGTCCAGGGGCTCGAGGGCCGCACTATGGTGCTGCTTGAGAAGGCTGCTCTATACCTCTGCTGCTAGGGCGGCGGTGTGCTCCTCTGTTCGGAGGGAGCATTCCGTATTGCCATTGACTGTTATGATGCCGCGTGGACCGGGCATCTTGAGCTTGAGATAAGCATAGTGTGGCATGGCATTGAATCTTGCAAGCGTTGTTCGTCTAAGCAGTGCGTGGTAGCCGCTGCGGAAGGGGACGATGTCGAAGATTAACTCTTCGCTTCAGAAATTGTCCGGAGAACCAAAGACCACCTCCAGGGTGATTGAGCCTGTACAGCGGGGCTCTACACCTGGTACGACTCCTTTAAAGGTAGTCTTTGTTGGTTTGATTCGTGAGGGGTCAATGCCCATCTTCCGCACTATGTCCTGATAAAGCAGGTTGAGGCTGCTACCACCGTCCATCAGGACTCGTGTTAGGTGAAAGCCGTCAATAATTGGGCCGAGGACTAGTGCGGCTGAACCGCCATGGCGGATACTAGTTGGGTGATCTCGACGATCGAAGGTGGTCGGGAACGATGACCACGGATTGAATTTTGGGGCGACTGGCTCTACCGCGTAGACGTCCCTAAGTGCTCGCTTACGCTCCCTTTTGGGAATGTGTGTGGCGTATATCATGTTCACCGTCTTGACTTGAGGGGGGAATTTCTTTTGCCCCCCAGTGTTCGGCTGCCGGGGCTCTTCGTCCTCGTCCTCACTTTGTGATCCCTTTTCTTTGTTTTCGGCATTTAACTTGCCAGCCTGCTTGAAAACCCAACAATCCATGTTGGTATGATTGGCTTGCTTATCCGGGGTGCCATGTATCTGGCACGGACGGTCGAGTATGCGGTCCAGGCTGGAAGGTCCTTCATTGTTTCTTTTGTAGGACTTCTTCCGTTGGCCGGACTTGGAGCCAGTGAATCCGGCGTTGACTGCGGTGTCATCGGTGTGTTCGCCATTGCTTCGGCGTTTGTGTCTATTGTGTCGGAGCTTGCCAGTGCTATTCTTGGCCTCGGAGGGGCCTGTCTCGCTGGCTGTGTTGTTACTACGAGCCATCCAACTATCCTCACCCGCGCAAATGCGGGTCATGAGTGTCGTGAGGGCTGCCATGGACTGCGGCTTTTCTTCGCCGAGGTGGCGTGCTAACCATTCGTCACGGATGCTGTGTTTGAAGGCTGCTAAGGCCTCGGCATCCGGACAGTCAACGATCTGGTTCTTTTTGGTTAGGAACCTAGTCCAGAATTTTTTGGCTGATTCTCCAGGTTGTTGTACTATGTGGCTTAAGTCATCGGCGTCTGGTGGCCGGACATAGGTTCCTTGGAATTTGTCTAGGAAAGCTTCTTCCAAGTCCTCCCAGCTGCCGATAGAATTTTCAGGCAGGCTGTTAAGCAGTGCCGAGCCCGCCCTTTGATCTTTAGTGGGAGGTATTTAATGGCATGGAGGTCATCTCCTCGAGCCATATGGATATGGAGAATAAAATCCTCGATCCATACTGCGGGATCGGTTGTGCCATCGTATGATTCGATATTAACGGGCTTGAACCCCTCGGGGAATTTGTTATCCAGTACTTCATCTGTGAAGCAGAGAGGGTGTGCGGCACCTCTGTACCGGGCCGCAACGCGGCGTAGCTCTGATGAAGTCCGTCTGCGGCATTCGGCTCGGGCGTGGTTGGGTTTATCACGTCAGCATAGGTAGCCGTCGTCGTGCCTCGAGGCACGTCCTCGCGATCCGTAGATCGATCTTGTATGTCCTGCTCTACTGTCCAGGGTCTACCGGAGGTCGTACGTGTGACCCCGAACTCTTTCGTCTCTATTTTTGCGGGGCGGTGGGGCAGGCTGCTGTTCGGCCTGAGTTGCCGCTTTATCCCGACCGCGGGGTGGCCGGTCGGCTGCCTTGTCTCGACCACGTGGTGGTCGTTCCGCATTATGCGAGGGAGATATGCACTCTGGTGCCTCCTCATCGAATTGAGGTAGCAGTCTGCATTTCGGGTAGCTCTTGGCTGGGCGCTTGAGGCCGTATTCTTCGGCTGTCAGGACATCAGTCCATCTGTCGACGAGCAGATCTTGTTCAGCTTGAAGCTGCTGCTGCTTCTTTTTCAGGCTCCTTGCAGTGGCTATGAGCTGAAGCTTAAAGCGCTCCTGCTCCAGAGGATCCTCAGGCACGGTGAAGTCTTCGTTGACGAGGCTTGTCTCCTCCTCGGAGGGTGGACGGTAACTATGGTCCTCCGAGCCATCTTCTATGGCCTGTTCATCAGGGTTGTCTTGCCTGTTGACATGTTCCTCCTGTTCGGATGCCGCTCCGACAGGGTCTTCATTGTTTTCGGCGTCGCCCGGAGTACTATTTTCTCCAGTGCCAGTGTTGCCATATTTTGAGCAAGGAGGCTTAGAATGGCGTTTGGGGCGCCGGCGCTTGGACTGCGTCTCAGAGGGTTTATTCGCATCTAGTTCTTCTTTCTCGCCGCCAGATCCTTTGGGTGTATCAACCATGTACACGTCGTATGAAGAGGTGGCCATCCAGCGTCCAGTGAATGGCGGGTCTTGGCCTTGCTCCTTGTCGGCATCGTCGTCCATACCGTCGATGTCTTCAGAGCGATAGTCAAGCACGTCGGTTAAGTCATCGACAGTGGCTATGAAGTGGGTGGCGGGTGGGAAGCAAAATTCCTCGTCGTCCGCCTCTAGCTCGAACCGAATATAGTTCGGCTGTGAGTCCTTCTCCAAGGACAAGTTCTTTAAAGAGTTTAGCACGTCACCCAAAGGTGAATGCTGGAAGATGTCTGCGGCGCTAAATTCGAAAATCGATAACCAATCCAGCTCGGTGTCCGCAGGCGTACCTGGTGCGGACCTGTCGGAGTAATGGGTCACGGGTAGCCTAACCCTACTCAGAACCTTTCAAGGCATCGGGGCCGGCTGCGCCCCTCAAGACGTCAAGATGAAGCGCCGCCTTCTGGAGGCCGGGTGACGGAACGGCCGGCTGCCTGAAGACGGCCGTGCTCAGGAAGGCGGCACCAAGACGGGCCGACTCCTAGCAGGCGGCCACCAGAGAGGCCAGCTCCTAGCAGTCGGCCCATGGCGCCCTCAAAGTCTACGCCCCCATTAAGAAGACAAGACGGGGCAAGGCTACAGTGAAGCCCAACCCTCCTGTATCCAGGGACGGGCGGGGCCACAGTGCTCCGTACAGGCGGAGATCTCCGCCCGGCGCAGCACTGTTGCCACTCCGCCCCTGACGTCACCGCAGGCAGGCGGAGCCCTGCTCCCACGACAGCCAGTCGGTACGGCCTGCAGACGGCGGGCCCTACCAGGAAGCGAGAGCCCGGAAGACGGTGGAGGCCAGACAAGTCGGACTCGAGGGGAGCCGGCTTCCAGCAGGCGGCCCGTTCCCCCCTCGGGGCCCGCGCACCATTAACCAGATAAGACATGGAGTGGCTACAGTGATCTCCCACCAGGCGGCGGGACTGTAGCCACGCTCCCCTGACCAAGCCTGCGTCATTAGCATCACAGCTACAAATCAATAGCCGGCAAGACCCGCGAGCGGCGGGGGCGGCCTGTCGGCTCCGTACCAGACTAGTCGGCGGGCCCCAGCAACTGGCGGAGAAGCCGGCGGCCAGAGAGAGTGACAGCCGGGTCCTACACCCGGCCGGATTACCATTGTACCCCTGGGGGGTAGGCCTATATAAACCCCCTAGGGCACCCATGCAAAGGGTTCGAACCTTTTAGAATTAGACCATCACCTAGGGGGAGAGGAGAGCAAGCCTTGCCTTCTTCTACCTCTAGCATATAGCTCGAGGAGCACCATTGTACTCACTAGTGCCTTATTGATCATGCGGAGACCCCGTAGAGCAGGACTAGGGGTGTTATCTCCGAGGAGAGCCCCGAACCTGGGTAAAGTGCGCCGGCGTTCATGTCTATGCCTCATCCCGCTTCCAGGCACCGGCGACGTTCTACTCGCTCCCACCATGATAAGCCATCCTTTGGCATATGTCGCACCCAACCCCCAACATTTGGCGCCCACCGTGGGGCGAGGTGCACCGTCTCCCGGAGACCTGTTCTGGACGGGAACCTTGTTCCTTCCTGGCGAGCGCAGCCAGCCCGGCACGCCAGACGGAGTCTCTTCCGACGCGCTGCACCGAGAGCTGCCTCGCCGATCTTGTTGGCGAGGTTCGCCTCTCCGACGAGCCCGCGTCTGATGCGGGCACCTAGGGCCCCGAGAGCCGCCTTCTGAGCCTCCTCGATCAGCTCCATGTCTCCAGCGAGCCAGCTGTGGACTTGGAGTCGGTTGGCTCCACCGACCTGATGCTTGTCGACTCCGACACGGCGTCGCTTGACGCGTTCCCCACCAACGTGATGGTCTACGACGAGCCGCTTCCTCGCGCGGACAGTGGCGGAAGCACCGTCACGGAAGTGCTCGCCATCAGCAATGGCGAGCACTCTGGCGGAGGTGGCCAGGATCCGTTGCAAGCGGCGATGCAAGACCTGACTGCGTCCATCCCGGAAGACGCCGACGCCGAGACGCTGGAGGCACTCCGTGTCCAGCTCGTCGAGAGCGCCAACCGGTTGGCCAGCATGAGACGCCTTTCAGAGGCCTACCAGCGTGAGATGGACCGTGCCGCCGGTGGCACGCCGGCTCCTGGTGGGCCTAGCCGCATTGGCCAGATCCGGCAGTGTGGCGCGATCGTCGCCAGCACGTTCGAGACAGATCGTCTCGTCTACGCCACGCCTGCAGAAAACATACGAGCTGCCCAGGCGGCAGCAGACGAGCTAGACGAGCTCGAGGGCGACGAGCGTCGCCACATGACGGAGCGGGTCCAGCAGCTCCTCGATGCGGCGCATTTCCCCGCCGCCTGTTGATCACTCGTCACTCGGCGTCCGCCTTGGCTGCCGAGAAGGAATCGGAGAAAACGATGCCCGCCACCGGATCGATTGCCTCAATCGATCCCTGGCGCTAGAAGAAGAAGATGAGCTGGGTCCGCCTTGCTTCGGTAGCCACATCCGAGACGAACCTTTCCCCAAAGGGTTCATGCTCCCAAGAGATACACCCAAGTACACCGGCTCCGTGAAGCCGGAGGACTGGCTGGTCGACTACTCCACAGCCGTCAGCATCGCGAACGGCAACAAGCGCGTTGCCGTGAAGTATGTTCCGCTCATGCTCCAGGGCACGGCCCGGACATGGCTGAACAGCCTGAAGCCCTGCAGCATCAATAGCTGGGTTGATTTCACTGAAGGATTCATCCGCAACTTCACTAGCACGTACAAGAGGCCGCCCAAACCTCGCCAACTCTCATTATGCGTCCAAGGCCCCAACGAGTCGACTCGCGACTACCTCACGCGCTGGCCGAGCTACGCAACTCTTGTGATGGTGTGCACGAGGTGCAGACCATCGAGTATTTCACTACCGGTTGCCGAGAGGGCACCCTCCTCAAGCACAAGCTCCTCTGCGACGAGCCGGCAACCCTTGACGAACTGCTGATCATAGCAGACAAGTACGCCACGGCCGAATCCTCCATGAAGGCAGAAATCCAAGTTAACGCATCGGGCAAGGTGGCCCCGCAAGCTCCTCGGACCCCGGCTGGTGACACCAGCCCCGGCTGGTGACACCAGCTGGCGTCAGCAACCAAATGACAACAAGTGCAAGGTCATGCAGCCGGCTTCCACGAGCCGGCAGGTGGCGACAGTCGAAGATCAGCAGCTGGAAGGGCAGCCTCCTCCCAAGCGTCAGAAGGGCGGCAACCCCAACTGGTTGCCCGCCTTCTCATACGAGCAAACCCTTGATGCACCCTGCAAATTCCACAGCGGCGTGAAGCCGTCCAACCACACAACTCGGAAGTGCCACTGGCTCACCAGGATCGCCAAGGGTGACGGACTCCACCCTGCTCCACCAGCCGGCAAGCCGCCTCCTCCTCCCCAGCAGCCGGCGGTTCGGCCAGTCGGCGCGATACAGGATGAATACCCTGAGGAGCATGGGGCATACGTGGTGTTCACAAGCGTGGCCGACGACAGGCGCAACAGACGGCAGCAGCAACAAGAAGTGAATGCAGTAGCGTCAGAGACCCCCGAATTCATGCACTAGTCTGAGAAGCCCATCAGCTGGAGCAGAGCCGACCACCCGGAAGTGATGCCTAATCCTGGCTCCTATGCTCTGGTGTTGGATGCCACCTTTGCCACCGAGAGGCAAGCTGCTCGTTTCTCCCGAGTTCTGATAGATGGCGGCAGCAGCATCAACATCCTGTCAAGCTTTTAAATAGCGTCCGCTACCTCCGCTATTGCGGCCGCAATAGAGGTAGCGTCACCCTGTCGCTATTAGTTTAAGGTTGCGTTAGAAAATAGCGTGTTGTCATGATGCGTGCGCAATATCACTTGTTAGACCGCTATATCGTACGCTATCCGCAATATCGCCTGCTATATAAGTCCTTGTGGTTCTGTTGTGTAATCTATTTTGGTAAATGTGTCTTGCTTGCATGGTTGCATGACCAAATATTGTTCAATTATAGTTTATATTCTTATATAAATGATGATTTCTCAGATTAAGTGTCATATTTTTTTCAATGGCCTAGCAATATACACAACAATCTCAAATTTATGAGTGCTTTTTAAAAATTGGCTATGTGGACATAGTGCCCGCAATATCGCCCGCTATCCGCATTCTGCTACGCGGACCCTAATCCGCAACCAATCCGCTATCCGCTATTTAAAATCTTGCATCATGTACAAAGATACCATGGAGAAGTTGGGAATCAAGCAGAGACACCTCCAGCCCAGTCGGACTATTTTCCATGGCATCGTTCCAGGCCTTTCCTGCTCACCAATCGGCAAGACTCAGATAGATGTCCTCTTCGGGGACAAGAATCATTTCTGCCGAGAGCCAGTCTGGTTTGAGGTGGTGGACCTTGAGAGCCCCTATCATGCACTGCTTGGCCGGCCTGCGCTGGCCAAGTTCATGGCGGTCCCCCACTATGCCTACCTCAAGATGAAGATGCCGAGCTCCAAGAGGATTCTGACCATAGCAGGAGACTACAAGAAGTCGTCCGCCTGCGCAGCAGAGAGCAGCCGGTTAGCCGAGTCCCTCGTGATCGCGGCTGAGAAGCGGCTCCTTGACCGGGTTGTGGCAATGGCAGGCAAGCAGCCGGAAATGTCACACAACCCCAAGGAGTCGGAAGCTGAGGGCTTGTTCAAGCCGGCCAAAGAGACAAAGAAGATACCCTTGGATCCGGAGCACCCGGAGAGGCACGCTATCATAGGTGCAAACCTGGACAACAAATAGGAAGGCGAGCTCGTTGATTTCCTCTGTGAGAATCGGGACATCTTTGCATGGTCACCCAGGGACATGCCGGGTGTTCCGGCGGAATTCACCGAGCACAAGCTACACGTCTGGTCTAAAGCCAAGCCAGTCAGGCAGCCCTTGCGCTGTCTGTCAGAAGAGAAGAGAAGAGTTGTTGGAGAAGAGATAGCCCGGCTTCTAGCAGCCGGCTTCATTATGGAAGTGTTCTTTCCAGAGTGGCTAGCCAACCCGGTCCTGGTGCTGAAGAAGAACAAGCAATGGCGCATGTGTATTGATTATACCAGCCACAACAAAGCATGCCCCAAAGACCCGTTCGCTTTGCCGAGAATTGACCAAGTGATTGACTCCACAGCCGGATGCGAGCTATTGAGTTTTTTGGATGCGTACTCGGGATACCACCAGATCAAGCTGAACCCGGCCAACAGGCTGAAGACCGCCTTCATCATGCCATTCGGAGCCTTCTGCTACCTGACCATGACGTTCGGCTTGAGGAATGCCGGCGCCACGTTTCAGCATTGCATGCAGAAGTGTCTCCTCAAACAACTCGGCAGGAATGCCCACGTCTATGTGGACGATGTTCTGGTGAAGACGGAGAAGCATGGACCGTTGTTAGAAGACCTCAAGGGGACCTTTGAGAACTTGCGCCAATTTCAGATCAAGCTCAACCCAGAAAAATGCATATTTGGAGTACCAGCCGGCCAGCTTCTTGGCTTTCTGGTCCCAGAGCGCAGCATAGAGTGCAACCCTGTGAAGATCAAGGCCATCGAGAGGATGGAAGTGCCCACCCGACTGCTGGACGTGCAAAAATTCACCGGCTGCTTGGCATCCATCAGCCGTTTCATCTGTCGGCTGGGCGAGAAGGCTCTTCCCCTGTACCAGCACATGAAGAAGACCACTTTTTTCAAGTGGAATGACATGGCGGATGAAGCTTTTCTCCAACTCAAGAAGATCTTGACCACTCCGCCTGTCCTGGCGGCTCCGACTCCTAAGGAGCTCATGCTCCTATACATCGCCGCTACCAGTCGGCTGGTCAGCACGGTCATAGTCGTGGAACGCAAAGAAGAAGGCGAAGCACTACCAGTCCAGAGACCGGTGTATTACCTAAGTGAAGTGTTGTCCGCCTCCAAGCAAAACTACCCCCACTACCAGAAGATGTGCTACGGCGTGCACTTTGGTGCCAAGAAACTAAAGCCATACTTCCAAGAGCACCCAATCACTGTGGTCTGCACAGCTCCGCTTGCCGAGATCATTGGAAGCCGAGATGCTTCCGGCCGAGTGCCCAAATGGGCCATAGATTTGGCCCCCTACACCATCTACTACCAGCCTCGCACCACCATCAAGTCACAAGCACTGGCCGACTTCCTCATTGATTGGGCCGAGATCCGACTTGAGGACCCCAGCTTCGAGGGCTACTGTTGGAGTAATGGGCCACGGGTAGCCTAACCCGAGTCCCAGAACCTTTCAAGGCATCAGGGCTGGCTGCGCCCCTCAAGACGTCAAGATGAAGCGCCGCCTTCTGGAGGCTGGCTGACGGAACAGCCGACTGCCTGAAGACGGCCATGCTCAGGAAGGCGGCACCAAGACGGGCTAACTCCTAGCAGGCGGCCACCAGAGAGGCCGGCTCCTAGCAGGCGGCCCATGGCGCCCTCAAAGTTTGCGCCCCATTAAGAAGACAAGACGGGGCAAGGCAATAGTGAAGCCCATCCCTCCCGTATCCAGGCACGGGCGTGGCCACAGTGCTCCGTACAGGTAGAGATCTCCGCCCGGCGCGGCACTGTTACCACTCCGCCCCTGATGTCACCGCAGGCAGGCGGAGCTCTGCTCCCATGACGGCCTGTCGGTACGGCCTGAAGACGGCGGGCCGTACCAGGCAGTGAGAGCCCGGAAGACAGCAGAGGCCAGACTAGTCGGACTCGAGGGGGGCCGGCTTCCAGCAGGCGGCCCGTTCCCCCCTCGGGGCCCGTGCACCATTAACTTGATAAGACACGGAGAGGCTACAGTGATCTCCCACCAGGTGGCGGGACTGTAGCCACGCTCCCCTGACCAAGCATGCGTCGTTAGCATCACGACTACAGTAATCAGCAGCCGTCAAGACCCACGAGCGGCGGGGGCGGCCTGTCGGCTCCGTACCCGTCCAGTCGCTGGGGCCCACCCGGCGGCGGGCCCCAGCAGCCGGCGGAGAAGCCGGCGGCCAGAGAGACTAACAGCCGGGTCCTACACCCGGCCAGATTACCATTGTACCCCTGGGGGTAGGCCTATATAAACCCCCCAGGGCACCCATGCAAAGGGTTCGAACCTGTTAGAATTAGACCATCACCTAAGGGGAGAGGAGAGCAAGCCTTGCCTTCTTCTACCTCTAGCATACAGCTCGAGGAGCACCATTGTACTCACTAGTGCCTTAGTGATCATGCGGAGACCCCGCAGAGCAGGACTAGGGGTGTTATCTCCTTGGAGAGCCCTGAACCTGGGTAAAGTGCACCGGCGTTCATGTATATGCCTCATCCCGCTTCCAGGCACTGGCAACATTCTACTCGATCCCACCATGATAAGCCATCCTTTGGCATATGTTGCACCCAACACCCGACAGGAACGTATAGCCGGAGACGAGTCCGGAGTTCCATTGACGCAAACATTGCAGGATGTCGAGTCCGTGTGCGGCTCCAACGCTGCGGACTTTGTGGCCTCACAAGGCACGATCTGCTTTGGTTCTGGGGCCATTGCAGCAACAGGATCCATCTCCTAGATGTAATCCGACAACAGATGTAAGTCATGTTCATCGGGACGAGGGGGAGCGATCGCTACGGTTTCAAACCCATTGAAGATCGAGTCTCCGTGGGTGTCTGCAACGTAGTTCAAGCTTCCAAATCTGACCTGGTGGCCAGGGGCGTAGCTATCGATCTGCTCCAGACGGCCAAGCGAGTTGGCCCGCAGTACGAAGCCGCCGAACACAAAAATCTGTCCGGGGAGGAAGGTTCTTCCTTGGACAGTGTCATTATTGACAATTGAAGGGGCCATCAAACCTTTCGTCGACGGCACAGTGGAACTCTCAATGAAAGCACCAATGTCGGTGTCAAAACCGGTGGATCTCGAGTAGGGGGTCCCGAACTGTGCGTCTAGGATCGATGGTAATAGGAGACGGGGGACACGATGTTTACCCAGGTTCGGGCCCTCTCTATGGAGGTAATACCCTACTTCCTGCTTGATTGATCTTGATGAATATGAGTGTTACAGGAGTTGATCTACCACGGGATCGTAATGGCTAAACCCTAGAAGTCTAGCCTATGTGAATATGGTAATGAGTATGCCCCTATCCGGACTATGCTCTCCGGTTTATAGAGACACCGGAGAGATCTAGGGTTACATGGGGTCGGTTACATAAGAAGGAATCTTCATAGTTGGTTGCCTAGCTTGCCTTCCACGCCAAGGAAAGTCCAATCCGGACATGGATATAGTATTTGGCCTTCATATCTTCACAGTCCATCAGTCCGGCCCAACGAATAACAGGCCGGACGCCCGAGGACCCCTTAGTCCAGGACTCCCTCAACTTGCATGCAATGATTTAATGCACCTTGGAATCTGAACTTGTGATGGGGAACAACCAAATTGAGCCTTATAAAATGGAAAAACTAAGATTTTGAGATAAGGCTTATAAACCGGAAAGGAGGGAGTAGGACTTATGAACCAAACAGGGCCTTAATGTTACTCTCCACTATGACTAGTCTGATGGGAAAAGCCGGGGAAGAGACGAATTATTTTTTAAGCCGCCAAAAGAACTGACCCTAGGAGTAGTAGCTAGGGATACTAGGAGTAGTAGCTCGGGATCGAGTGTGCGAGATGAACCAGAGAAATTAAATGCAGAGAGATGAAATGCAAAAAATACGGAGGGATGTGATGCTTGCTTGTCCGTTTATTTTACCAGGCCAATTATTACTGGGAGTGGCTTGGTTTTGTGATATGACGGCTTTACTGCCGCGCCACGAGCGGGGTGAGACTCGCGTGCAGCGCCGCCCTCTACACTAGTACTACATCAGTCGTGGTTTATTAGTCCCCCATTGAATTTGACTGAAGCTTTAACTGACAAAATGTTAGTCCATGTCAACAAAAACTATATTGTTGGATTCGTATTTGAACATAGTTTTCAATGATATAATTTTAGGTGACATGCATCAGCATTATCATACTATATATATTGTTAGTTCTATTTTTGGTCGTACTATCTATAGTAAGGTGCCCGTGCGTTGCATGGAACAGTGAAATGCATTGATCGGGGAGTTGTTTATTTTGACAAAGGATGTGGGGGTCATCTCATGTGTAACGGGTCTCGATAGGTTTCTTCAGATATTATTTCATCTCTATAGCTCACAAACATCCGGGTGAAATAGATAAAAAAAGTATCTTTTGCAAACAAAAGCATTCAACTATTCAACCTACATCCAAAACTTGTGAAGAAATAACACTTATTGTGCTTTGCAAGAAATGATCTGTAAGAATTAGTTTTTAAATATCGATTGTTAGACATGTTGGCTACAGATGACATGGCACTTTCTTATAGTCAACAGTTAGCTATACTATTAAGTATTAACCATGCCCTTATACACCTAGACGGAGGGATTAAATCAGGATGACTTGGAAGGGGGCAGAGGAGATGTAAGAAATGGTTCATCATAAGTCTTTCACCAGTACTGTAGTAAAAATTTCATACATGGAAGATTCTAGACTAAACCATAACTGGATACACTTTTATTCATGCGCGATACTCTAATAGAGCAAGATCATGCATGGAAGTCTCCACATGTTTAGATAGCGAATTACATTGAGCGAAGACTAATGATCAACATTTAACTTGGTAATGCGTATGTCCAGGTGAACCTCCTTGGAGTCCCCGTGCACATTGTTGGGGGTCAAATCATGCCATGCGTCTTCCATGTCCACATCGGCGGGAAGGTCCCAGCTCGGCACAGTCCTAGTCAGCTTGACGTAGCCAGTGTCGCCGCCCACGTACCTCCGAGGGGTAGTAATACTGGTGAGCACCTTATCTATCATCTTTCTCGAGATATCATTTTTTTGATGAAATGGTCGACATACCATTTTCCGATAAAATTCTCAAGATATCATTAGTTTTTACACATGGGATTACTCCTGCATGGGTCAATCACAACAGGTGTTTTGTAAAAAAATGCCACGTAGACACGGTCTTTGACCATTTTACAACTATGTTAGTATCATTGTTAGTGGTCAGCCGGTGCAAGTTATAGCCCCGGATGTTTTAACCTTTTTTTAGTAATGATATCTGGCCATTGTTCGCCACGAGCTCAATCGTAGCAAATCCCATGCAACCGTCAGATTTCCATCCGACGGTGGCCAGTTTTTAAGCCATAGTATTTGACAAAACCGCCACTGAGGGAGTCCTGGATTAGGGGGTCCTCGGACAGCCGGACTATATACTTTGGTCGGACTGTTGGACTATGAAGATACAAGATTGAAGACTTCGTCCCGTGTTCGGGTGGGACTCTCCTTTGCGTGGAAGGCAAGCTTGGCAATTCGGATATGTAGATCTCCTCCCTTGTAACCGACTCTGTGTAACCCTAGCCCTCTCCGATGTCTATATAAACCGGAGGGTTTAGTCCGTAGGACAACAACAATCATAATCATAGGCTAGCTTCTAGGGTTTAGCCTCTATGATCTCGTGGTATATCAACTCTGGTAATACTCATATCATCAAGATCAATCAAGAAGGAAGTAG
Source organism: Aegilops tauschii subsp. strangulata (assembly GCF_002575655.3). Taxonomy (NCBI): domain Eukaryota; kingdom Viridiplantae; phylum Streptophyta; class Magnoliopsida; order Poales; family Poaceae; genus Aegilops; species Aegilops tauschii. The sequence goes on from NC_053039.3 coordinate 11,604,471, forward strand.
GGTATTACCTCCATCGAGAGGGCCCGAACCTGGGTAAATATTGTGTCCCCCACCTCCTGTTATCATCCGCCTTAGACGCACAGTTCGGGACCCCCTACCCGAGATCCGCCGATTTTGAGAGCGACATTGGTGCTTTCATTGAGAGTTCCATTGTGCCCTCACGATAAGGCTTGATGGCTCGTCTTGTTGTCAAGGACAACATTACCTCTGGGGGAGCCCTGGCTGTAGGCCAAACTCTCCGACTAGGCGGCTTCGTCATGACCGTCCGTTCGGCCGTCGCGCCGACGATGACTTCTCGGGTCATCGAAAACAGCCTCCACGTCGGCTCGGGATTCGCCGAGCAGATGGATCCAATGGAGCTCTCTTCCTTGAACGAGCTCTTGGATAGCATTGCCACCCTGGGAGTCACTACGGACTATGATCGGATCAGGCTTAAACCCGACCAAAGGGAGATTAACTCTCCGCCGGTCACCCATCAGACAGCGGTGGTGGAGGAGCAATGTAGCGATTCTTCCTCTATTTTGAGGACAAACTATGTCCGGATTCCCAAGCTCTCCGAGCCGGATACCCGTCTACGGGAGGACATGGCCCAAACTTCGAACCTAGAATCAGACAGCGGGCCAGAACTATTGGGCAACATCCCGGAGACCGAACTGCCAAGCTCGGAAACTCCTCCGCCCCTGGGTCTCGGATCGGATCAGGGTTTGGACCTAAATCTACCCACCCACCCACCCAGACATAAGTGATCTTTTCCACATTAGACAAGAGCCCCAAGGGATAGTACATCACTATTGGGCCAGATTCCTCCTTGTAATGAGCAAGGTCAAGGACTGTCGCGAGGACGACGCAATTTCATTCTTTTGCAAAAATTGCACGGACAAGGGAATCCTCAACGCCATAAGTCGCCGTGACATAGCACACTTCGCTGACTTGGCGGCCATAGTACAGAAGTACTGTGCGATGGAAAGCACCTGGAAAACCCAAAAAAAATTCTGGGATCCTCCGGCTCTCACTAGACCCCCCGTCTGAACTAAAAGGGTGTACTCTCGTAAGTCACCCGATCCAATTACAAAGAAACCAAAGCCCACTATAGGGCGTGGAACTATATTGGAGGGATGGCTCAATGAGCCATGCAAAATTCATAGTACACCGGATACCATGCCAACACACAGCCTTAGAGCATGTTGGATACTCCGGCAGGTGGCCAAGAGCGCTGAGGATCTCCTCATCAACAATACCACAGAGCACCATCCCGTGGAAAATAACAATACAATATTGACTGTCTTCAAATAATAGGCGCAAGCGAGCACTCCGCAGCCTTGCCGAAGTCTGCCACGTTGCAGCAATAAATCCATGGAACGACACGGCTATAACCTTCCATGCCAGTGACGAACATCAATTAAGAACAGCCCGAGCACCAGCCGCTTTGGTCCTTAGTCCAATTGTGGACGGCTTCCGGCTTACTAAAGTGCTCATGGACGGTGGCAGCGGATTAAACCTCATCTACGAGGAGACTCTTAACAAAATGGAAATAGACAAGAGCCGCATTCAGCAAAGTAGCACGACCTTCAGAGGAATCATCCCTAGTCGGGAGGCACGATGTGCGGGAAAAATCACACTAGATGTGGTATTCGGCACGCGGAGAATTATAGGTCCGAGGAAATCACATTCCAAGTGGCCCCGTTCAGTAGCGGATACCACGCCCTTTTAGGGAGGGAGGCATTCACGATCTTCCAAGCTATACCCCATTACGGGTACATGAAGCTGAAAATGCCCGGGCCCAATGGAAACATCACTCTAGCTAGTGATCCGGACATAGCACTCCGCGCCGAAAATAAAACCGCCGCACTGGCCCTCGAGGCGTTATCCGAAGCCCTTGCGGCTGAAGAACTAACTGTGCTGCGCTCCACAGTGGACAAGGACGACGTGATACTCGACAAAAGGCCCAAGTCCACCTCTTTTAAACTAGCGGACGAAATAGTCAAATTCCAGGTCCACCCAACGGACCCTACAAAAACAGCATCCATCGGGGCATAGCAGAACCCCACAACAGACGCCGCATTGCGGGAGTTCTTGCGCGAGAATTGGGACATCTTCGCCTAGCATCCTTCAGACATGCCAGGAATCCCACGCAGGCTGGCCGAGCATAGCCTAAACATTCTAAAGGGATACAAGCCGGTCAAGCAGACTCTTCAGCGTTTCTCAGAGCCTAAGCGACAAGCCATGGGAGAGGAGCTAGCTAAGTTACTCGAGGCCGGATTCATTAGAGAAATAAAACATCTGGATTGGCTAGCAAACCTGGTAATGGTAGCAAAGAAGGACAAATCCTGGTGCCTATGTGTCGATTTCAAGGACCTTAACAAGGCTTGCCCCAAGGATCCCTTCCCCCTCCCCCACATCGATCAAATTATCAACGCTACCGCAGGTCACGACTCATTGTGTTTCCTCGACGCATACTCTGGATACCATCAAATTAAAATGGCGGAGTCCGATCAAGCCGCAACGGCATTCATAACTCCATACGGCCCCTTCTACTTTAACACCATGCCTTTTGGGCTCAAAAACGCCGGTGCAACCTATCAATGCATGATTCAAACATGCCTGGAGACACAAATCGGCAAAACAGTGGAGGCATACATTGACGATGTGGTCATTAAAACCAGACACGTTGAATCCTTAAGAGACGACTTGAGGCTCACGTTCGACAATCTCCGAACATATGACATCAAGCTCAATCCGGAAAAATGCGTTTTTGGCGTGCCCGCCGGTAAGCTCTTGGGCCTCATCGTTTCCAATAGAGGAATTGAAGCAAAGCCGGCCAAAATCCGAGCTCTGTCATAGTTGGCTATCCCAACAGACCTCAAGCAAATCCAGAAATTAACTGGATGCGTGGCTGCCTTACGCCGCTTTATCTCCTGATTGGGAGAAAAGGCACTACCCCTTTATCGCCTTCTTCGACGCACCGAACACTTCGAGTGGACGGATGCGGCGACGACCGGATTGGAAGAAATAAAAGCCGTCTTGGCCAGCAACCCAATCTTGGCCGCGCCAAATATCGGCGAACCAATGCTGTTATATATAGCGGCAACACACCAAGTTGTAAGCGCAGTGCTCGTCGTCGAACGAGAGACGGACGGACAAAAGTTCCCGCTTCAAAAGCCGGTATACTATGTATCCACTGTCCTCACTCCATGCAAATCACGGTAACCACATTATCAAAAGATAGCATACGCGGTCTTCATGGCATCCGGAAACTACGACACTACTTTCAAGAGTGTTCAATTACGGTGGCCTCTGAAGTACCATTCAACGACATAATAAATAACCGCGATACCACGGGCCGGATTGCTAAATGGGCTATTGAGCTCCTCCCGTTCGACATAACATACAAACCACGGCGAGCCATTAAGTCACAAGTACTGGCTGATTTCGTCGCCGAATGGACAGAAGTCGAACTCCCTAAAGAGTACGGCGCGTACTCCAATTGGATCATGCACTTTGACGGATCTAAGATGCTGGCTGGTTTGGGGACAGGCGTCGTCCTGACATCCCCCACTGGAGACACAGTCCAATACGTACTCCAAATATTATACACAGACTCCAACAATGCAGTAGAATATGAGGCCCTGTTGCATGGTCTCCGGATGGCAGTCTCCATGGGCATTCAACGCCTAGAGGTGTGTGGGAATTCGAACCTCGCAATATCTCAAATAAATGGAGACTTTGACACCAAGGACCCAAAAATGGCGGCTTACCGCAACGCCGTCCTCAAAATGTCAGCTCGGTTCGAGGGGCTCGCATTCCACCATGTGGTCCGAGAAAACAATCAAGCGGCGGATATCCTCGCCCGCATCGGTGCTAAGCGCGACCCTGTCCCACCTAATATCTTCTTGGAAAGACTTTTTAAGCCATCCGTTGTCAGAGTAAATGGCCACGGGTAGCCTGACCGACTCCCCCTGGCTCTTCAAAAAATTACTAGGCCATTCAACCCTTCAAGCATACAAAGCATAGAGCCGCCTTCCCCCCGCCGGCTATCCCTAGGGCCGACTCCCAGAAGGCGACCCAGTCTCAGAAACCTCCCCCAAGAAAGATACGAGATAGCCGGCTCCAGGGAGCCGGCCCCAAGAGGACCGACTCCCAGAAGCCGGCCATGAGGAAGGCCAACTCCCGGAAGCCGGTCATGAAGAAAGACGGCTCCCAGAAGCCGGCCAAGGCTGCACCCACAAAGACTGTACCCACATAACGGTGATAGGATGGGGCGTGACCGCAGTACAGCCCACTATCCCCGAATCCCGGAACAGGTATGGCCACAGGGCACCGTATGGGCCAGCCATCCCCCGTCCGGCGTGGCACTATAGCCATGTTGGCCTCGATGTCACCCACGACAGGTGCCAGTACGGCCCGCGGGCGGCGGGCCCCTTTGCCAGAGAGACATCTGAAGATGGCCCGACCTCCTCAGTCGGCCAGGGACGTGGCCGGTTCCCAATAGCCGGCTACCTCCCTCCCTCGAAGCATGCGCCCCATTAAGGAGACGAAACGAGGTAAGGCTACAGTGAGAGCTCGCAAGGTGGCGACACTGTAGCCACGCTTACCTCGACAAAGCCCTCGTCATCAGAGGCGAGGCAACAGTAACCAGCCGCCGACAAAGCCCCCAAGCGGTGGGGCCGGCGTGCCGGCCAAGAAGCCGGCAGCCGGTGGGACCCACCAATCGGCGGGCCCCATTGATCGGCGGAGAAGCCGGCGAGCATAGACACTGACGGCTGGGACCCGCGCCCAGCCGGATTACCATTGTACCCCTGGGGGGTAGGCCTATATAAACCCCCTGGGACACCCATGCAAAGGGCTGGTCTCATAGAGTTTCACACACCATATAGAGAGAAAAGGAGAGCTAGCCTTGCCCTTCTTCTTCCTCTAGCCAGACAGCTCAAGGAGCACTTGTAGCTACTTGTATTGATCTAGTGATCATGCGGAGACCCCGCAGAGTAGGACTAGGGGTGTTATCTCCACGGAGAGCCCCGAACCTGGGTAAGATCCGCCGGCGTGCATGTCTTCGCCTCATCCCGTTTCCAGGCACCAGCGACGTCTTACTGGCTCCCACAATGATAAGCCACCCGTTGGCATATGTCGCACCTACCACCCGACATTTGGCGCCCACCATGGGGCCAGGTGCACCGTCGTGCGGAGACCTGTTCTGGACGGGAACCCTCTTTCTCCCCCGCGAGCGCAGCCAGCCCGCTGCACCCGATGGCGCTTGCCCCGACGCGCTGCAAGGCGTTGACGACGCCTGCGCAGCGAGCTGCCTCGCCGATCTTCTTGGAGAGACTCGCATCTCCGACGAGCCCGCGTCCGACGCGGGCACGGACTACCCCAAGAGTCGCCTCGTCAGCCTCCTCGACCAACTTCACATCTCCAGCGAGCTTGCTGTAGACTTGGAGTCGGTCGGCTCCACCGACCCGATGCTTGTCGACTCCGACACGGCATCGCTCGACGCCTACCCCTCCGACATGGTAGTCTTCAACGACCCTCTCCCTCGAGCTGACAGCGGCAGCAGCGCTGTCACTAAGGTGTTGGTCATCAGCCACGTCGCCGACTCGGGCGAGAACGCTCACGACGCCCTGCAAACGGCGATGCCTGACTTGTCCGTCCCCATCCCGGCCGACGCCGACGCCGAGACCCTGGAGGCACGCCGCCTGGCCCTCATCGCGGAGGGCCAGAAGATAGCCTGCATGAGACGCCTCACCGAGGCCCACCAGCGTGAAGTCGACCGCGCCGCCTTCGGTACGCCGCCTCAGGGCGGGCCGAGCCGAGCCGGCTTCGTCAAAAAGCGCGGCGCGGCCATCGCCAGCATACTGGGGGCAGACCGCCCCGTCTACGCCACCCCGCTCGAGAATCTGCGAGCCGCTCAGGCGGCCGCTGAAGAGCTAAATGGGCTGGGGGCAGATGAGCTCCCCTACATGACAAGGAGCATCCAGCAGCTGATCGACGCGGCCGCAGAACGGCATGAAGCCGGCGCCCGCGCTGAGAGTCCTCCCCCACGCCGAGAGCACGCCGTGACATCCCGGTCGCCGACTGCGAGCGGCGCCCGCGCAAGAAAAGACAAGGAGCCGGCTGCTAGCCGCAGCCGGACTCAGATCACCATCGAGCGTGACACGGAATGCCGCCCTCGAGCGGTAGAGCGCCAAGGCAATACGTCTCCTCCCCCGCCTCGAGGGGAGAGATATCCCACCCCGCCGCCTATCACGCATCCGACTCTTGGTGGCCGACTAGGCCATCGCGAAGGAGTCGGCGAGAACGACGCCCGCCACCGGATCGAGCGCCTAGCTCGATCCCTGGCGCTAGAAGAAGAAGACGATGTTGGCCCGCATGCTTTGGCCCCCGCATCCGCGACGAGCCCTTCCCCAAAGGGTTCTCGCTCCCCAGAGACACGCCCAAGTACAACAGTTCTGTGAAGCCGGACGATTGGCTCATCGATTACTCCACCGCTGTCAGTATCGCGAACGGCAACAGGCGCGTAGCCGTGAAGTACGTCCCCCTCATGCTGCAAGGCACAGCACGCACCTGGCTCAACAGCCTGAAGCCCTACAGCGTCAACAGCTGGCTGGACTTCACGGAAGTCTTCATCCGGAACTTCACCAGCACGTACAAGCGGCCTCCCAAGCCCCGCCAGCTGTCCCTATGCGTCCAAGGGCCCAACGAGTCGACCCGCGACTACCTCACGCGGTGGGCCGAGCTCCGCAACTCTTGCGAGGGGGTGCACGAGGTTCAAGCCATCGAATACTTCACCGCCGGGTGCCGAGAGGGCACCCTCCTCAAGCACCGACTCCTCTGCAACGAGCCAGCTACCCTCGACGAGCTGCTGGTCATTGCAGACAAGTATGCCACAGCCAACTCCTCGATGAAGACCGAGCTCCGAGTGGACGCCTCTGGGAAGGTGCTTGCTCCGGCTCCTAAGACGCCGGCTGGCGACTCCAATCGGCGCCCCTACCAAAACGACCACAAGTGCAAGGCCCCAATGCCGCCTTCCACCAGTCGGCAGGTGGCCACCGTCGAAGACGAGCAACCCGAAGAGCGGCCCGCTCCCAAGAAGAAGGGCGGCAGGCCGGCTTGGCAGCCGGCCTTCTCCTACGAGCAGACTCTCGATGCCCCCTGCAAGTTCCACAGCGGCGCGAAGCCATCCAACCACACGACCCGAAAGTGCCACTGGCTCACCCGGATCTCCAAGGGCGAGGGACTGGTGCTGCCTCCGCCTCCCGGCCCGCCGCCTCCAGCCCCCCAGCAGCCGGCTGCTCGACCAGCAGTCGGAGCCATTCAAGATGAGTTCCCTGATGAGCACGCCGCCTACATCGTCTTCACAAGCCAGGTTGAAGACAAGCGCAGCCGTTGCCGACAGCACCAAGAGGTCAACGCAGTCGCCTCTAGCAACCCCGAGTTCATGCATTGGTCCGAAAGGCCTATCAGCTGGAGCCGGGCCGATCACCGAGAGGTGATGCCGTCCCCTGGCTCCTACGCATTGGTGTTGGATGTCACCCTCGCAACAGAGAGGCGAGCTGCCCGATCTCCCCGTTCTGATTGATGGCGGAAGCAGTATCAACATACTGTACCGCGATACCATGGAGAAGTTGAACCTAAAGGCGAAGCAGCTCATGCCAAGCCGGACCGTGTTCCATGGCATCGTATCCGGCTTGTCCTGTTCCCCGATCGGCAAGATCAAATGGATGTTCTCTTCGGAGACAAGGATCACTTTCGCCGAGAAGCAATCTGGTTCGAGGTAGTGGATCTGGAAAGCCCTTACCACGCCTTGCTTGGCCGACCTGCTCTGGCCAAGTTCATGGCTATGCCCCACTACGCCTACCTGAAGATGAAGATGACGAGCTCAAAGGGGATCATCACAGTGGCGGGCGACTACAAGAAGTCCATCGAGTGCGCTGCGGCCAGCAGCCGACTGGCCGAGTCCCTCGTAGTGGCAGAAGAGAAGATAATGCTGGATCGAGTTGTGGCCATGGCTGGCAAGCAGCCGGCCTTGTCCCCCAACCCCAAGGAGAATGATGCGCAGGGCTCCTTCCAGCCGGCCAAGGAGACGAAGAAGGTACCTCTGGACCTTGAGAACCCGGAGAGATTCGCAGTCATCGGTGCAAACCTGGACAGTAAATAGGAAGGCGAGCTCGTCGACTTCCTCCGTGAGAATCGAGAAATCTTTGCATGGTCCCCAAAGGACATGCCGGGTGTTCCGAAGGATTTCACCGAGCACAAATTACACGTCCGAGCCGACGTGAAGCCGGTCAAGCAGCCTCTCCGCTGACTGTCAGAAGAGAAGAGAAGAATCATGGGACAAGAGATAGCCCGGCTCCTTGCCGCCGGCTTTATCATGGAAGTGTTTTTTCCAGAGTGGCTTGCCAACCCAGTCTTGGTGTTGAAGAAGAACAACAAATGGCGTATGTGTATGGACTACACTAGCCTCAACAAGGCCTGCCCCAAAGATCCGTTTACTTTGCCGCGGATTGATCAAGTCATAGACTCCACAGCCGGATGCGAGCTGTTGAGTTTCTTGGATGCCTACTCAGGATACCACCAGATTAAGTTGGACCCAGCAGACCGCCTGAAGACCGCCTTCATCACACCATTCGGAGCTTTCTGTTACCTGACTATGACATTCGGCTTGAGGAATGCCGGTGACACTTTTCAGCGTTGCATGCAGGAATGCCTCCTCAAGCAACTCGGCAGAAATGCCCACGTCTACGTAGACGATATTGTGGTGAAGACGGAGAAGCGCGGCACCCTGCTGGAGGACCTCAAAGAAACATTGCCAACTTGCGCCGATTCCAGATCAAGCTCAACCCCGAGAAATGCGTATTCGGAGTACCAGCCGGCCAGCTTCTAGGCTTTCTGGTCTCCGAACGCGGCATAGAGTGCAACCCTGTGAAGATCAAGGCCATTGAGAGAATGGAGATTCCCACCAAGTTGCGAGACGTGCAGAAGTTCACTGGGTGCCTGGCCTCCCTAAACCGCTTTATCACACGGCTAGGAGAGAAGGCTCTCCCCCTGTACCAACTCATGAAGAAATCCACTCATTTTGAGTGGAATGACCAAGCAGACCAAGCCTTCCATGAGTTGAAGAAGATGCTGACCACTCCACCTGTCCTGGCGGCGCCGACTGAGAAGGAGCCCATGCTCCTCTACATTGCCGCAACTAGCCGAGTGGTCAGTACAGTCGTCGTGGTCCAGCGCCCAGAAGAAGGCCGAGCCCAGCTAGTCCAGAGGCTGGTATACTATCTAAGCGAAGTACTATCCAGCTCAAACCAAAACTACCCACACTACCAGAAGATGTGCTATGGAGTGTACTTTGCCGCCAAGAAGCTGAAGCCCTACTTTCAAGAGCATCCCATCACGGTCGTATGCACCGCCCCACTTGCCGAGATCATAGGCAACCGGGATGCATCCGGCCGGGTTGCTAAATGGGCCATTGCGCTGGCGCCTTACACAATCTTCTACTAGCCCCGCACCGCCATCAAGTCCCAAGCATTGGCCGACTTCCTCGTCGACTGGGCCGAGACCCAGTATCTACAGCCGGCTCCCGACTCTACTCATTGGCGGATGCACGTCGACGGGTCCAAGATGCGCATCGGCTTGGGAGCCGGCATCGTCCTCACCTCTCCTAAAGGCGACAAGCTCAGATACACGCTGCAAATCCACTTCGCCGCCTCCAACAACGTGGCTGAATATGAGGCGCTCATACACGGGCTCCGGCTAGCCAAAGAGCTCGGCATACGCCGGATCCTATGTTATGGCGACTCAGAGTTGGTGGTCCAGCAGTCATCTGGCGATTGGGACGCCAAGGATGCAAACATGGCGAGCTATCGATTCCTCGTCCAGCAGATCAGTGGGTACTTCGAAGGGTGCGAGTTCCTTCACGTGCCACAGGCCGACAACGACCAAGCAGATGCCCTGGCACGGATCGGCTCCACCCGACAGGCTATACCAACCGGTGTCTCTCTCCAGCACCTCCTCAAACCGTCTATCAAGCCGTCTCCAGAGTCGGACTCAATCTTCGTACCGCCTGCCCCCGATGCAGCCGGATCCAACTGGAGGAACCCAGCAGGCGGCTCGGGGACTTCGACAACCGGCCCGGGGACTGCCGTAGTCGCACCCGGCTCGGAGACTTCAGAATTCGGCCCGGGGACTGCAGCAGTCGGCCCGGGGACTGCAGCGACACAAGAAGCGGTGGCCGACTCCAGTTCCCCGCCACCCAACCCACCCACCCGAGTCACAGTGGTCGTACTGACAGTAGAAGAAGTCATAGCTCCATCATGGGCCCAGCCCATCCTCAACTTCCTAGTCAACAAAGAGCTGCCGGCTGATGAGATCTCGGCAAGACTAGTGCAACGTCGAGCCAGAGCATATGCAATAATAAACAGAGAACTTGTCAAGCGCAGCGTCACTGGAGTCTTCCAGCGCTGCATCGAGCCAGAGAAAGGTGTGGCAATCCTCAAGGATATCCACCAAGGCGAATGCGGCCACCACGCAGCCTCAAGGTCACTTGTGGCCAAAGCCTTCCGCCATGGTTTCTTTTAGCCGACTGCTTTGGAAGATGCCAAAGAGATAGTCAAAAACTGCAAAGGATGCCAAGTATTTAGCTCGAAGCAACACCTGCCGGCTTCTGCACTCAAGACCATCCCCCTCACCTGGCCCTTTGCCGTCTGGGGGCTGGACATGGTGGGCGCATTCAAGACAGCCCGCGGCGGCTTGACACGTCTGCTTGTCGCCGTGGACAAATTTACCAAGTGGATCAAAGCGAAGCCGATCAAGAAGCTGAACGGGCCGACTGCCGTGACATTCATTGCCGACATCACTACTCGGTATGGCGTGCCGCACAGCATCATCACCGACAATGGCACGAACTTTGCCAAAGGAGCACTGGCACGTTTTTGCGTGACGCAGGGCATCCGACTGGACTTAGCGTCCGTTGCCCACCCGCAGTCAAACGGCCAGGTCGAGCGAGCAAATCGACTCATCCTCTCCGGCATCAAGCCCCGACTGGTTGTACCACTGGAGCAATCGGTCGGCTGCTGGCTCGATGAGCTGCCGGCTGTCCTCTGGAGTCTGCGTGCTACCCCTAACAAGTCAACCGGCTTCACTCCGTTCTTCCTTGTATATGGTGCCGAGGCTGTCATCCCAACTGACATCAAGTTCGACTCGCCTCGGGTCACCATGTACACGGAGGCGGAGGCCAAGGAAGCGCGAGAAGACGGCGTCGACCTACTGGAAGAAGGCCGGCTATTAGCACTCAGTTGGTCCGCCATCTACCAGCAGGGTTTGCGCCGTTACCACAACCGCAAGGTCAAGCCAAGATCTTTCCAAGAGGGCGACCTTGTGCTTCGGCTGAACCAGCGAACAGCCGGCCAGCACAAGCTCTCGGCCCCTTGGGAAGGCCCTTTCGTCATCAGCAAGGAACTAGGCAATGACTCCTACTACCTGATCGATGCACAAAAACCAAGAGCACGCAAGAGGGATGATTCCGGCAAGGAGTCGGAGCGACCATGGAACGCAAGAGGGATTATATTTACAGTTGAAAGCAGTATGTATCATGCTACCTTTTTGTATTAAGTACGAAACAACGGGCGCCCCGAGGAGCACTCGGGGACTGCCCTCCTTTACCTATGAATGAGGAGCGTCATACTCATGAATGTATTATTACATTTGATTTTCTGTCTGGCACCGGGTTCGACTAGTCGGCCCGGGGACTGGCCGCCTTAAGTTATATTAAAAGTTCTACCTGAAGTCAAACAAGTAGTGTGCCGGCACCTGAGCCTTCTCTTGTTGAAAGTCGCAGCTTGAAGAACCGACTGTCCGACTGGCAAGAGCCAAAGGCAGAAAGGATGCCCACACGAAAAACGGCTAAGGACTAACGAACTTATATAACGCAAGCCGGCCTCCAACCACGCCTACCGGCTGTCGAAACAGCCGGCTGGCCGGCCTCCCGGTCACTTCGCTAAAATCCAACAAAGCTAGAGTACTTGCCCTCCCAACTAGCCAACCACTTCTCTAGCCACAGATTGCAGAGCAACTGTCCGACTGGGAAGTTGGCAACCAAGGGAGGGCGGCAAAGGAAACAGCAGAAGGATGAAAAAGCAAAGAACAAGGGAAAGCCAAACGCATGCATAATTATATTTACACATAAGGCCCCAAACCGGCCGGCAGTCAATATAGTTCGAATACACCAGTGGGTGGAATTGTGCAAACTTAACAAAATACTGTTCCAAGAGTGGTCAAACAGGAAAATAGAGGCAGCAGACTAGACTAAGGGCGCAGTGTGGGAGCCGGGTTGGTCGGTGGAGACAGCACCACCGGCTGGAGGAGTGGCCGGCTGGCGGGTCTCGGCTTGATCATTGCCGGCTGTAGGCGGTGCACCCGCGCGTGCCTTGTTGCTGGAAGCACGGTCAAGCTGAGGCTGACTGGCCGCTCCACCATCTGGCCCGGCGACTTCACCCTCCTCCTCCTCCTCCTCGCCCTCGTCGCTGGAGTCGATCTCCTCCGCCGAGTCCTCGCCGTCTGCCGGGTTCAGCCCGAACCACTCCTCCGGCTGGGCAACACCGTTGTCGTCCACCTCAGGAGCGAAGACGCTGGTGTCGGAATAGTCGGCGATCGCCGAAGCCCGCTGGATGATAGCCGGCCGCGCCGGCAACAGCTCCGTGTCGGCCTCCTGCCACCAGGTGGCCAGCTGGTCCAGACTCAGCTCGGGATACCAGGCCTTGGCGAACTCCAGCGCCCGCCTGGCGCCGGACCGAGCCGCCGAAGCCTTCCAGGCCTCGAAGCAGCCGACCGCCACCTCCAGCCAGTCGGCAGTCCGACTGGGGGTGCGGGGAATCACCTCACCAGGCCAGAGGGCGGCTAACACCTGCGCCCCAACACGCTGAAGCCGGCGGAGCATGCGGTGAGCTGGCTGAAGGTGGGCTTGAATCGCCAAGAGCTGCTCCTCCAGCGACCGGCGAGAGTTTAGCGCGATCTCGGTGCCAACCTACCTCCGTGCCTCGCGGTGGGCCTCGACGACCTGGTTGGCGGCGGTAGAGTAGCCAGGGAAGTACTCTGCGCAAAGAAGAAAGAGAAAGAAGAGAAAAATACCAAGTCAGGAAATGAGCTAAAACGGCAAGCGGCAAGCAAGGACAAAGAGGAAGGCAGCCTACCGTCAACCAAGTCTTCGATCTGGCCATAGCCGTTGATCAGCGTCTGCTTCGCTTCAGCCCAGCTAGCCGCCTCTATCTCATACTCGGCTTGGAGGGTGGCCTCGCTGTCCTGCACCGCCTTCAGGGCCGCCTTGTGGCTCTTCTCCTGGTCGGCCAACCTCTTGGCCAGGCGATCATGCTCCTGTGCCAAAGCGGCAAGCTCGGCCTCCTTAGCGCAGAGGGCGGCCTGAGCCCTGCCCAGCTGTTCCCTCAGACTGGCGTTGGCCACTGCATGGATGGCAGAAAAGAAAGAAGCAATAAGGAAGAAGTCGTCAAGGAAGATCCGACCCGACTGCTCAGCAGTCGGCCCGAATCTCGGGGACTACACCCAGTGGGTGCGCTGACGCGCCCCCACATGAGATAGAAGACGAAGCACTTACCCCGGCTCTCAGATAGGTCAGCAGTCTTCTGGGTCAGCTCCCGAGCCTGGGAGTTGCAGGCAGCCGCGCGGAGGTTGTGGTAGTCCTGCGAGTCAGTCAGAGGAGCGAATGAGAACAAGAATAGCAAAACAAGGCCTGCTAAGAAGTTCCAAGCCGCCTTCTCTGCAGCTGACTCGGAACTCGGGGACTACACCCACTGGGTGCGCTGACACGCCCCCACGGAAGAAACCAAGATCAGAAAAGCAAAAAGAAGAAGACTAACCCAAATGGCCGCCCGCGTCGCGAGGAACTCGTCATTATATTTCCTCAGCGCTGCAGCCTGGGCCTGAAGCCGGCTCCAGACGTCCTGCGCCGCCACGTTCACCACAGCCGTCCCTCCACCCAGCGTCCACCCCGAGCTGGCGCTGGCCTCCTCCATGTCCTGGGCCGACGAGCTGGAGCCCGCGGCCTTCTGCGGCTCCGATGCGGCCTTCCCCGTGCGCTGGCGCAAGCGCGACTGGACCACCAGATCCGTCCTTGCGCCGGCTCGCCCCCGGCCGATTGCGCAGGCGGCAAGTTAGGCCGGCCGCCTTGGGTCGCCCCAGTCGGCGGGGCCGGTGCCGCCTCCCTCTCCAGGACGACGACGTCGTCCTCCCTCTCCAATCCCGGCTGATCGCCGCCGGCTTCCTCTGGCGGGGGCTCTGGGGCCTCAGGCGCCGCGACGCGCAGAGGGATGACGAGCAAGGCCCCCTCCGCCATCGCCGCGGCCGCAGCCTCCGCTTGGGCCTTGGCCTCTGCGTCGGCGCACGCCTTCGCCGCCTCCTCCTCCTGCGCCGCCTTGGCGGCAGCCGCCCTCAAATCCTCCGAATCCCGCTCCTCCCGCACCTCCCGCGCGTTTCGCTCCGTCGCCGCCTGAAGCTCGGCGCGGGGGTCCATGCGGCGGGTGCTCCCGGATCCTCCCGGCGATCGAACGACGGAGGCGGCAGCAACCTGCTCGAGCGACAGCGGAGCCCTGATTTTTTAAGAAAGGACAAGGATTCAGAAACTACCAAAGAAAAGAAGAAAAGAATGTACAAAGGAGTATGCACTTACGCCGACACCATCTGCGGCTGCTTCACCACCTTGCGGAAGCGGGCCGCCTTCGCGGCCGCCTCAGCCCGCCTGGTCGCCGCCGCCCCGCCCTTGGGCTTCTTCGGCCGACTGCCGAACAAGCCCGATGCGGCGCGACACTTCTGCCCGCCGCCCCGAGCAGGCGGCGTGGCGGAGGAACCCGCGTCGTGGCCAGACGCCAGCTGGCGGCGTGGGCCGACTTCCGCCTCGTCGTCATCCGGCCAGTCGTCGAAGTTGGCTCCAAGACCGGAGCCGCCCGCTTCGGCGCCACCCGTCTCGGTGTTGTCCTCCATGCCCGCCGCCCCCAAGTCGTAGTCCTCCATGTCATGTTCCGCCCGGTCGGGGAGGAATCGGCGCTCCGTCTCCGACCCGGCTGCAGGTCGAAGAAGAGAGCTCTGCCAAGGCACCCCGACTGGTCAGAGACGGCCAGAAGGAAGTCGGCAACAAAACTAAGGAAAGAAAAGGAAAGAGAAAACATACCATGGGCGGAGGATGCGCACGGGAATATGGCTCCTTGCCAAACTGCCACTCTGCGGAGAGCTTGCAGTTCGCAAGGTAGTTTACCATGTGGGCCACCTCGTCGTGCGGCATGTCCTTGGTGCACATCCAGCTCAGATCGAGCTGGCCACTCATCTGACAGATTAGGTGAGGGCGGCTCTGAAGCGGAAGCACCCGGCGCACGACGAAGGCGGCCAGCAAGTCGGACCCAGTCAGGCCCTCCGACTGGATCATCACCCGCAGTCGGGCGACGGCCGCGGCTCCAGTCGGCGTCAGCGACGCAGCCCGATAGGACCAGTGGGGCCGCCTCCCAGCCGGCGGGCCGGCTACGTAAGCCGGCAAGTTGACGTAGTCGCCTTGTGGGGCGACGTTCTTCACGTAGAAATATGACTTCTGCCAGCGCTTCACCGACTGGATCAACGTGATGACGGGGAAGGGGTTGTCGGCCGCCGGCCTCCGCATCGCGATGAAGGCGCCGCTCTGGGCTGGCACGCCCTGCATGCGGGTGCCCAGCTTAGATTGGAAGAACTCCCCCCAGAGTTCGAGGGTGGGGAGAACGCCAAGGTAGCCTTCGCACAAGGTGACGAAGGCGGACAACAGCACCACCGTGTTCGGGGTGAGGTGGTGCGGCTGGAGCTGATAGAAGTCGAGGAAGGAGCGGAAGAAAGCACTCGCCGGCAAGCCGATGCCGCGCAGGAAATGCGAGCGGAAGACTACCCGCTCGCCTTCCTCCGGCTCCGGCATGATCTCCCTCGCAGGCGCAAGACGGACCCGCACCTGGTCCGCGTCGGGCAACCGCCGCGTCTTGCGGAGGAACTCGATATGGTCTGTGTGGACGTTGGAGTCGTCCCAGTCCCCGCCGTACTGCATGGTGGCGGGAAGCTAGCGAGGAAGAGTGCGGTGGCGGAGAGAGCACGGCCCTGCGGCAGCAGAGCTACGGGGCAGAGTGAAGAATGGTGGGACGGCGCGGCGGCGAGGCGCTGCTGCGAGGGAAAGCTGGAGGAAGAAGATGGCAGAGAGGGGAGGAGCGTGCGAGCGTTTGCCGCTTCCCCTCCTCCCCCTACTTATAGCCTCGTGCGGCGGAGCCGAGGAGGCGAGGCGTGGGGAGGGACGTGGGATTAACTGCGCCCACTCCCCCACGTCCCGCGATTATTGCGCCCTAACGGCGTGCGGAAACCGTCACCGGAAGGCGTGCGGACGGCTTTGGGCCGCAAAGAATCTGCGCCTGGGCCTAGGCGTAGGAGTGGTGGGCCCTCGGCCTGCGGCAACGTCTTGTCGCACGCGTGGGTTGGCAGGCTCTCTTCCGCCAGGGGATGCCACGTGGTTCTCAGGCGGCGAGCGGCCGGCCCGCAGCCCGGCGCGCGCGCCAACAGACTCCCGCCTTCCGACTTTAAAGATTTCGCCAAGATGGCGCGTCCATCCGAAGCCGGCTCCTAGCTGCTGGCTCATCAAGATAAGAAGCTGACCGAGCTTCTCGACCTCCACTCAGCCTCGAAGCCCAACCAGCTTCGGGGACTACTGTCGGATTAAATGGCCACGGGTAGCCTGACCGACTCCCCCTGGCTCTTCGAAAAATTACCAGGCCATTCAACCCTTCAAGCATACAAAGCATAGAGCCGCCTTCCCCCGGCCGGCTATACCCAGGGCCGACTCCCAGAAGGTGACCCAGTCTCAGAAACCTCCCCCAAGAAAGGTACAAGATAGCCGACTCCAGGGAGCTGGCCCCAAGAGGACCGACTCCCAGAAGCCGGCCATGAGGAAGGCCGACTCCCGGAAGCCGGTCATGAAGAAAGACGGCTCCCAGAAGCCGGCCAAGGCTGCACCCACAAAGACTGTACCCACATAACGGTGATAGGATGGGGCGTGACCACAATACAGCCCACTACCCCCGAATCCCAGAACAGGTATGGCCACAGGGCACCATACGGGCCAGCCATCCCCCGTCCGGCGCGGCACTGTAGCCATGTTGACCTCGATGTCACCCGCAACAGGTGCCAGTACGGCCCGCGGGCGGCGGGCCCCTTTGCCAGAGAGACATCTGAAGATGGCCCGGCCTCCTCAGTCGGCCAGGGACGTGGCCGGCTCCCAATAGCCAGCTACCTCCCTCCCTCGAAGCATGCGCCCCATTAAGGAGACGAGACGAGGTAAGGCTACAGTGAGAGCTCGCAAGGCGGCGACACTGTAGCCACGCTTACCTCGACAAAGCCCTCGTCATCAGAGGTGAGGCAACAGTAACCAGCCGCCGACAAAGCCCCCAAGCGGTGGGGCCGGCGTGCCGGCCAAGAAGCCGGCAGCCGGCGGGACCCACCAGTCGGCGGGCCCCATTGATCGGCGGAGAAGCCGGCGAGCATAGACACTGACGGCTGGGACCCGCGCCCAGCCGGATTACCATTGTAGCCCTGGGGAGTAGGCCTATATAAACCCCCTGGGACACCCATGCAAAGGGTTGGTCTCATAGAGTTTCACACACCATATAGAGAGAAAAGGAGAGCTAGCCTTGCCCTTCTTCTTCCTCTAGCCAGACAGCTCAAGGAGCACTTGTAGCTACTTGTATTGATCTAGTGATCATGCGGAGACCCCGCAGAGCAGGACTAGGGGTGTTATCTCCACGGAGAGCCCCGAACCTGGGTAAGATCCGCCGGCGTGCATGTCTTCGCCTCATCCCGTTTCCAGGCACCGGCGACGTCTTACTGGCTCCCACAATGATAAGCCACCCGTTGGCATATGTCGCACCTACCACCCGACATCCGTGGTGTGGGAAAGGGAGACCGGCAAAAACAGTCCGGATCCGGCCACAACGCCAGACACTGAACACTCTGACGTAATCGGAGGCTCTGCCACCGAAATAACACCTTCGGCCCACGTGATTATGGCTGTCATCGCCCCGTGGACAGAACCCTTCTTGGCTTACCTAACTAGGCAAGAACTCCCTGAGGACCCAAACGAGGCACGTTGGATTGTGCGGCGGTCTAAAGCCTACAAGGTCCACGAGGGAGAGCTTTATAAGAAAAGCGCTACCGGAGTACTTCGAAGGTGCATCTCCGAAGAGGAAGGACGGCAACTTTTGGCAGAAATTCATGCTGGACTTGGCGGCCACCACACTGCAGCTCGGGCCCATGTAAGCAAGGCCTTCCGTACAGGTTTTTACTGGCCGACGGCCCGAGCAGACGCACAGGACCTCGTTCAACGTTGCGTCGGCTGCCAGCTTTTTGCAAACCAAAGCCATATGCCACCTACCGCTCTCCAAACAATCCCCATTCTTGGCCCTTTGCGGTCTGGGGCTTGATATGGTCGGACCCCTTAAAGGAGGAAGCCATAAGAAAAAATACCTATTGGTCATGGTGGATAAATTCACCAAATGGATAGAAGCCAAACCAGTCAAAACGTCCGAGTCCGGACCAGTGATAGACTTCATATCCTGGGTTGTACACCGTTACGGTGTCCCCCACAGTATCATAACTGATAACAGCTCGAACTTTACAGCCGACGAGGTAAAAACTTGGTGCAGCAACATGGGCATTAAGCTCGATTATGCCTCTGTCTATCACCCTCAAACTAACGGTCAAGTCGAGCGAGCAAATGGTCTTATCATGAGCGGCAATAAACCTAGATTAGTGCGATCCTTGAAGGAATCAGATACGCACTGGGTCGAGGAGCTCGACTCTGTACTATGGGGGCTGCGGACCACGTCGAATCGCACTACCGGATACACACCGTTTTTTATGGTGTACGGTGCAGAGGCGGTACTGCCCTGCGACATCATTCATGACTCACCTCGAGTGCGCATGTATGAAGAGAAAGAAGCTGAGCTTGATCGGCAAGTCAGTCTGGACGCCCTGGAGGAGGAGCATGATGTGGCAAAAGCCCGCTCCGCATTCTATCAGCAACAGGCTCGACGGTATCAAAGCAGAGAAGTACGGGCCAAAACTTATAACGTTGGCGAAGTCGTTCTACGCCTACCAGAGAAGAAAAAGGACAAGCTCAAGCCCAAATGGGAAGGTCCCTTCATTATTGACAAAGTTCTGACCGGTGGAGCGTACCATCTGCATGATGCATCGGACAATCGACTCGAACCAAACCAATGGAACGCAGCCAGACTCCGAAGGTTCTACGCCTAGTGCCGGACTCTGTGTTTGTCTCCTTACCCCCGTCAATTTTTTATATATATCCGTTATCTGTCTTTTCTTTCTTTCTTCCCTTTTTCTTCACAGCCTTAAAAGGTTAAAATGTGTCTTGACTACACAATCTTGATGCGCTAGGCGTGCTCACTATACCTTGGGGCTTCTTATACAGAAGGTTAATATAACTATGTTCCGGGCTCTACGCCCCACACACATGTGTTACTTTTCCACATGTACCTTTTCTTCGCCATTATATGCATCGATATGACTTAGGTTTTGGCCAAGCTGGGTTGCCTGGCTCTTGTGTTTATGCCCTACGTTCCCGTTAATTCGGCTAGGGCATAAGGGGAGCACCTCTGTGATTGTTACTGCCGGGTCAGCCGGATGTGTACCTCAGACTGGGTGAAGCCAAAAGCTAGTGTTCTTAAGGGAATATTCGGTCGGTGAACAAAAGATGACTTTTACTTATTGTAATACATGCCCCCATATGTTTATATCCTGCGTCTCTTTTCGCAGTTCGGACATGCACATTAATGCATGCGTACCCAGGGAAAGGAACCCTTAACAGAACTATTCTCCCTGGAAGATGTTTCTTACTATCCATGTAATATAACATACCTAGTTGGGTACTTGTCTTTTCAAGCACTTATGAACCCTATGCCTGGTTTCCACGCGTACCCCAGTTTTTACGTAACTGAGTGGGTATTCGGATACACTCCGGACTGTCGGGTCCGGAGGTCGAAGCGAAAAGGTCCGCCATGATAAATGATTTACAATCCGGCTAGGGACAATATATGTCACTTGAAGTACAAAGTCACTTAGACTGACTAAATTCTTCTTCTATACCATCCAACAGGCTGTCTAGCCTACAATCCTGTTGAGAATACTTTGCGGCTAATTTCACCTGGTCATACACCAAAC
The DNA here is from genome assembly GCF_002575655.3 of Aegilops tauschii subsp. strangulata. Classification (NCBI taxonomy): domain Eukaryota; kingdom Viridiplantae; phylum Streptophyta; class Magnoliopsida; order Poales; family Poaceae; genus Aegilops; species Aegilops tauschii. Next base: position 11,624,697 of record NC_053039.3, read on the forward strand.
TGACGGGGATCTCTTTCCCATCAGACCCCACAGGTCCAACCTCGGCCATGTGGTTCGGGTCAGCCTTGGTATATCGAGTCTTCACCATGGCCCAGGCTTCCCTTGCACCTTGTCAGCAGGCAGATATCTTCCATAATCGGAAGCGCCCCACGCTCCCTGGAGCATCCCTACAAGCTCCCGCATGCCTCCTGGCAGGGAGGCGGATGGCCACAAGGCTTGGGCAATTCCCTGCATCACCTGCCGAACTTGTTCGTGCAGTTGTGAGAGCTCTGGCAGAAGATCACCCGCAGACCCGGGCATCTCCTCTGCGGGACGACCCGTCAGCATACCTACAGATATAACTCTGTTAGCCGGTTTCTTTGCCGAACTCTACAAAAGTTCGTTCAAGCACTTACTAAAAATGCCGCGTCGAAGCCTCTTATTCTCCTTTACGGAGTCAGCAAGCTGGGCCCGAACATCTTTCAGATCAACACCCAGCCGGGTATTGGCATCTTGGAGATCATTTTTCTCCCGCCTAACCTGCGTAAGCACGCGCTCGCCAGCCTTTAGCTGCCGTTGAGCATGTTGCTCATCCCCTCGCACGACCTCCGGATTCACTCCGGGATCATCTGCAGAATCTATTGTTAGATTTGCATGCATGCCAAATACTAACTGGTATACGTCGTTCTTTTCGATAGGAACAAGTGTTACCAGATGGGGCCTTCTTGGACTCCTTCGTTGTGGCAACTGCAGCCCGTAGCTGGGCTTTGCATTCCTCCGGCTCTTGAGACAACTGGGTATTCTTCTCCGTAAGAACCTAGACAAATAATGATCCTTAAATCAGTTGTTCCAACTGTTTCAAGTCTCAGGGGCTACTGATATACATAATTATCAGATTTTTCTTACCCATATATCCTTTACATACTGGTCTGTGGCTCTGGCAAGACCATTTTGAGCAGCTCGGATGTACGCGTCTCCTGAGTTGAAGGCATCGAACGCCTCTTCAGAGAAACCAGGGTCGCGGAGTACGGCCCGGCGACGCCTGTGATTCATGGCGCTCTTCACTTCGGAATTCGTAGCGGACAGCCTATCCACATCCTCTGTAGGAGGAACATCCAGCGTTGTCCCCACGTTAGCATCTGCCTCTGAGTCCGGCTCTGGAGCCCGGCTGGTGGAGGCGTGGCCGGCAGGCTCTCCGGATACGGTCCGACGAGCGTTTTTCCTACCAGGAACCATGGACGTTATTATATTTTAAAGATGACAACCACGGAGCAGGGTTCTTTTCATACCTCTGCGACGGTGTCTCAGTCCTGACCGCCTTCCTTTTAAGCCCACCTGGTTTCGGTGCCCCTTGTTGGTGAGTCACTGCGGGTTCGGCATGGCGTCCCGAGGGCCTTCCCTGAAGGCACCATATGTGTGCGGTGGGTGAAGTGCAAAAAAGGGATCCTTCTCGGAAGTTGGGACTACGGTTTTACTTACATACGATGCAGGGAGCAGTCCAGAATAATCGGCTATGATGGCCACCAAGGCACCGTCGCAGCTTAACTGATAGAACGTCATGTCGATGAGTTCCACAAATGTGTCCGGATCTTCTTCGAGTCCGGGGTCGAGGGCCCGGTCAGGGTCCTCTGGCTGTGGAGACGGGTTGTGGACCTCCCTCAAAGCTTTTCGCAGTTCCTACTATGAAATAGCAAGGTAAATATTTATGACGAATAATGCGGGAAGGCCTGGAGTAAAAAGTAGCAGCTCACCCAGTTTGGGGGGTTGTACATGGAGAATCCATCCCGTGGTTTAATGCGGATGAACTTCTCTTTCTCTCCTTTATATAAATCGGACAGTAGTTTCGCTAGAGCAGCGGCGGAGTCCGGACCTTTACAGCCGTAGCGGGTGGCATCGTCTTCTCCATTGAAGTGCCACATGGTTGTCCCCGGTATTAAAGTGGCTGCACCCCCCGCATTATACATATTGACATAACCTCGATTATTGCCAGTCCTGATTTGGCCAGCGTTTTTATCCGGCCCATCAGGTAAAGGACCTCTCTGTTATCTTCCTACTGGGGGCTCCGAGGGCGCCAGCTGCGGCGTTTCTCCAAAGGGGCGTTATTGAACTCAGGAAGGCCCATCCGAATAGGGTCCAGAAGGGGGACGTCCTCCATATAAAACCACTCCGAAGGCCAGTCTTCGGATGTCTTCTTCGGAGTACCGGACAGATATCCGGTCCCGGCGATGCACCATATTTCGGCTTCGCCCACTTGATATATTGACCCCTCCTGTGTATGGGGCACAATGCAGAATAGCCTCCGCCATAGCTCGAAATGAGCTTCGCAGCCCAGAAACAGCTCGCAAAGGGCGACATAGCCAGCGATGTGTAATATGGAGGCGGGAGTAAAGTTATGCAGCTGGAGGCCGTAGAACTCCAGGAGCCCGCGGAGGAACGGATGGATTGGAAATCCAAGTCCCCTTAATAAGTAAGGGACAAGGCATACCCGCTCCCCCATGGATGGGTTAGGAAAGCTCTCCGCTTGCTCCCCGCCGTTGTAAGTGGCTAGTCCGGCTCGGACGAGGACCATATATGCAGGAGGGAGAAACCCCTGGGTCTGTAACTCTACTAATTGGCTGTGGGGGACGGAACACTTCTTCCAATTGCCTGGCTTAGGGCTACGGGAGCGAGAGGAGGAGCTGCGATGGCCGACCATGATGGGATGGACTTTTCCGGGCGCGCTCTGATGAATACTCGCTGTCGAAGGATGATGTGATCAGGATCTGAGGATCCCCGGCTCTTTAAATAGACGATTTACTCACATGGTTAGGGTGGCAAGTGTAAAAATGCCCCAACTTCTCGCATTCGCTCGACATGTGGAAGATAGCCATTATTAGGCGCAGAAGCCAAGGAGTGCAACATTCATGAGAAGCCGGACACTACTCGATAGGTACTCAGAATTTGGAGAAGAACCCGCCTTGCAATGCCGAAGACAATCTGCGCGCCGGACTCATCGTCATGGAAGCCTGGTTCAGGGGCTACTGAGGGAGTCCTGGATTAGGGGGTCCTCGGACATCCGGACTATATACTTTGGCCGGACTGTTGGACTATGAAGATACAAGATTGAAGACTTCGTCCTGTGTCCGGGTGGGACTCTCCTTTGCGTGGAAGGCAAGCTTGGAAGTTCGGATATGTAGATCTCCTCCCTTGTAACCGACTCTGTGTAACCCTAGCCCCCTCCGGTGTCTATATAAACAGGAGGGTTTAGTCCGTAGGACAACAACAATCATAATCATAGGCTAGCTTCTAGGGTTTAGCCTCTACGATCTCGTGGTAGATCAACTCATCTAATACTCATATCACCAAGATCAATCAAGGAGGAAGTAGGGTATTACCTCCATCGAGAGGGCCCGAACCTGGGTAAACATTGTGTCCCCCGCCTCCTGTTATCATCCGCCTTAGACGCACATTTCGGGACCCCCTACTCGAGATCCGCCGGTTTTGACACCGACAACCACCCTTACACACGTACTGTAACTGCGTTGCGGGCGTTTGCAACTGACATGTCTCCCAGCGAACGTTTGCTGGGGATTGGAGTTAGCACCGATGGGGGTTCGTAGTCGTTCCTGTTGGAAATATGCCCTAGAGGCAATAATAAATGTTATTATTATATTTCTTTGTTCATGATAATTGTCTATTGTTCATGCTATAATTGTGTTATCCGGAAATCGTAATACACGTGTGAATATATAGACCACAACGTGTCCCTAGTAAGCCTCTAGCTAGTTGACTAGCTCGTTGATCAACAGATAGTCATGGTTTCCTGACTATGGACATTGGATGTCATTGATAACGGGATCACATCATTAGGAGAATGATGTGATGGACAAGACCCAATCCTAAGCATAGCATAAAAGATCGTGTAGTTCGTTTGCTAGAGCTTTTCCAATGTCAAGTATCTTTTCCTTAGACCATGAGATCGTGTAACTCCCGGATACCGTAGGAGTGCTTTGGGTGTGCCAAACGTCACAACGTAACTGGGTGACTATAAAGGTACACTACGGGTATCTCTGAAAGTGTCTGTTGGGTTGACACGGATCGAGACTGGGATTTGTCACTCCGAATGACGGAGAGGTATCTCTGGGCCCACTCGGTAATGCATCATCATAATGAGCTCAATGTGACTAAGGAGTTAGCCACGGGATCATGCATTACGGTACGAGTAAAGTGACTTGCCGGTAACGAGATTGAACAAGGTATTGGGATACCGACGATCTGATCTCGGGCAAGTAACGTACCGATTGACAAAGGGAATTGTATACGGGATTGATTGAATCCTCGACATCGTGGTTCATCCGATGAGATCATCGTGGAACATGTGGAAGCCAACATGGGTATCCAGATCCCGCTGTTGGTTATTGACCGGAGAGGCGTCTCGGTCATGTCTGCATGTCTCCCGAACCCGTAGGGTCTACACACTTAAGGTTCGGTGACGCTAGGGTTGTAGAGATATTAGTATGCGGAAACCTGAAAGTTGTTCGGAGTCCCGGATGAGATACCGGACGTCATGAGGAGTTCCGGAATGGTCCGGAGGTTAAGAATTATATATAGGAAGTCCAGTTTCGGCCACCGGGAAAGTTTCGGGGGTTATCGGTATTGTACCAGGACCACCGGAAGGGTCCCGGGGGTCCATCGGGTGGGGCCACCTACCCCGGAGGGCCCCATGGGCCAAAGTGGGAAGGGAACCAGCCCTTAGTGGGCTGGGGCGCCCCCCCTGGGCCTCCCCCTGCGCCTAGGGTTGGAAACCCTAGGGGTGGGGGGCGCCCCACTTGTCTTGGGGGGGAAGCCACCCCCCTTCCCCCTTGGCCGCCGCCCCCCCTTGGAGATCTGATCTCCCAGGGCCGACGCCCCCCCTAGGGGGCCTATATATAGTGGGGGGAGGGAGGGCAGCAGTACCACAACTCCTGGCGCCTCCCTCTCCCCCTGCAACACCTCTCCCTCCCGCTTGTGCTTGGCGAAGCCCTGCGGGGATCCCGCTACATCCACCACCACGCCGTCGTGCTGCTGGATCTCCATCAACCTCTCCTCCCCCTTGCTGGATCAAGAAGGAGGAGACGTCGCTGCTTCATACGTGTGTTGAACGCGGAGGTGCCGTCCGTTCGGCACTCGGTCATCGGTGATTTGGATCACGGCGAGTACGACTCCATCAACCCCGTTCATTGGAACGCTTCCGCTCACGATCTACAAGGGTATGTAGATGCACTCCTTTCCCCTCGTTGCTAGTATACTCCATAGATGGATCTTGGTGATGCGTAGGAAATTTTAAAATTCTGCTACGATCCCCAACAGTTCCACGCTTAGGCATTGAACTTTGTAACTATTTTAGATTAGAATATACTACTCCTCAAGTGATTACTCCACTACTACTCAAGCAAGTTAGGGAATAGTAGTTGGTACTGTAGGGAGTACCAGTACTGTGATCACTCAAGTAAGTTGTCTGGCATCGATATGACCCTACGTTGCTGGTATGTGTCTCGTAAGTCAAGCGGCGTGCTGTAGTCATCATCACATGTCCACTTCCCGCAGCACATATTCGCTTCTCCATCTTTGTCCGCACATAATCTCTTCCAATCTTCCATCCCCGCTAAGGCTCCTCCCTCCCCCCCCCTCGTCCGAAACCCAAGCACTAACAATGGCAGAACCAAGCAGCGTCCGCCGAAAGAGTGGCTGGAATTCACTCCCCACAGAGGTAATCAAGCTCATTGTTTCGCGTGTGGACAATCTCAGTACCATGCCGCTCGTCGTGTGCTCGTCGGGGCTATACTGTTTACTCAAAGCCCTTAGGCCGGAGCTTTTTTAAGCCAGCTCCTAGCTTGCTGATGCCGCCTGATCTTCAGAAATGGCGTGTCACGCAAGATAACGATCGTAGGGTGGCGAGCATCAACCCCCTTGACTGCGATCGGATCCCCGTCACGCTCAACTACATTAACGGTATGTACTGGGTCAGCATGAACACGTCTTGGATGGTTCTCATCGACGGTCGCGGCAGCTGGATGCTCGTGGAGGTCTACACCCGGCGATTGACCCCCCTTCCTTCGATTAACACTGCACTGCTTTGGCACTGCGGCCCAGAATACTCGGAATCTTACAGTAGCCAACATGATACCAAGTTTGATTTGCTCAAGGTTGTAATCTACAAAGTGCCCACAAGATCTGTGAATTATAAAGACTTCGGGCTAATTGCGTTCTTCAACCGCGGTCTCGCCTATCTGACAGGTCACTGCGGTAAGTGGATAAATCTGCACGTCCATCGCAGGATCATACATCCTCCAGGTTCTCTGATGCCATTGAACACAAGGGCTTCATTTACGCTGTTGACTCCTTCTATGGCTGGACGTATTGCTGGCCTACTCCAGTCATCGCTACAAATGGCTGTTACAGCAGTATGTTACTTTCCTATGATATCATGATGGCTTGCTTATATTACTGTCAACATTTACTGAAAAAATATTCATGCTCATAACATTTTGTTCTTAAGATTGACTACATTAAGAGCCCTTTTTTATTTGACTCCAACTTGATATGATGTTGTAGGCCGCCTGGTGTCCCTACCCTTCCTAATCCCAGAACATTTCAAAGAAAAGCGGCATGGAAGTTGCAGGTGGTTCCTGGCTCGATCAGACAACGGCGAACGATTGATGATCGTTCACACATACCGGACGTGTTGTTTCGCGGAATACAATCACGTTCACTGCAAGGTCTTTGAGCAGGATCCCAGCTTCTCTGGGCCTTCAGGAATTTTTTACTGGAGGCTGGTAAGTAGCCTTGGTACACGCTCTCTGTTTCTCGGACTGAATTATCCGATTAACCATGAGATAACCGACGGCAAGGATCATGATGGCAGCGCGGTTTCGTTAATCAGGAAAAACTGTGTGTACACAGTGTACCATGCGTCTCTGCATGCACCATAACCTGATATGTGCCACCACGCTCTGCAGCCCAAAGTAGGAGAGAGGGTCGCAAGTATCAGACTTCGACCTACTGGCTGGATTTTCCCCCGTCAGGCACCCATTTGGTTCAAGCCGTCAGCCAATCTCTACAGCTTAATAAATAGTAACATCTAACTGAGCCAGTTAGTTAGATGCGTACACTTGGTGTAGTAGGATCTTTATTTAGTTTGATGCATACACTTGTTCTTTTTTGGTAGCCCTTTTGTAATGATGGTTGATGTTTGGTTTGGAAGAGAGAGCTACGTCTTTACTCTTCTAGCCTGCTTACTGCTTCTGTTGTACCCTCAGCCGTGGTTGCTACTGCTGTTTTCAATGTACAATCAGTAGTATATTTCGTCTGTTGGTTGAATATGTGTTGTTGGAACGACAAACAAAATGTTTTGGAAGTCATTGCACGGTCCGGTCCTTTAGTGCCCCGTACCGTACGTAGCGCATACTATTTTTGGTACGGGACACATTTTCTACTTGTTGATAACATGCAGCCCACTGATGGAGGCCCAATGGAGGAGCCCATAATTAACTGGAAGGGAGGCTCTTACATGAATCCGGCCCAGGTACATGCTCATGTTCCCCTAAACATAAATAAGTAAATAAATAAATAAAACTAAATGCTCATGCACCAGTTCTTTAAATTCACGATCTAACAGGAGGATATTACTTCCTATGATAGTGTCGTTACATTCAGTCGATATTATTCTTAGGCAAAGAGAGCGACTAGTCTTCTTTCTCCCACCATTTTCGTCCTGCAACCAGCGGACCCATGCAGATTGTAGTCAACGCCGTAAATAGTTCCGGTCAATTTTTATTTTTCTATGAGAAAGTCCAACCCAGCCCAGCACATTGGCGACAGCACTTTATCCTCCGCCTTGGTGCGCTCACCGCGGCGCTGCCGTCCAGCCCTATCAACATAGTGAATCGGGAGAGGACTGTAGTTGTGAGTATGACAGTACGGACCCACCAGGTCCACTCCCGAACACAAGCAAGCGCCTCTTTTACTACTCAGATGCACCCCTCGTTTTTTTACTCTAATCCACCCTGCTGATATCTAGGGCCCACATCATTTTCAACGTATAGTCAATTAACGACAGAATTGCACAACTTTTTTGTTTGAGTGGTAATTCGGAGGAGCAGGCTATAAACTGGGTTGTGCGGTCTCTGTGGCCCGTCTAACAACATGACCAGCCCAGCAGTTTTTTCTTTGGGAAAATAGGTAGCCCAGTATTTCTTTTTGAAGAATACCCAAGCTAGGCCTATTTGTTTTCTCCGACTTACTGGGCTGCAAATCTTTCAAGATGAGGAGGGATGCATTCTGGCCTGGCCAAAGAGTATGGTCAGTGTCTGTTAAAAGTAATATCAAAGGGGTTGAAAATTCCAAAAACATTATAGCAAATGGGAAATCAGTTTCCTTTTTTCTTTTTGTTCTTCACTGATATTTTATATTTCATCTGATTTAACATGACATAGTACTAAATTATTTTTAAATTTGTTTTAGTATGGCTACTAATTTTTGGATTAAGAATACTTTGTTCCCCAGCAAAAATTTGCGAATTTTCAAAATTTTGCACATATTTAGTTCAATTTTTTAACCCTAGTACTAACCAAAGAATGGGCAGCAATTCTAAAAATGGAAAATGGGCTGCCATAAATTCCATATGAATTAGAAAATGAGTAAAAATTATAAAAATAATAGCAAATGGATTGTACACGCCACAGATTTCGAGGCTGACTTATTTACGCAAGGCTTTGTCAGTCAACACACGATTCTAGCAGAAGTGACTGTTGGATGTCCATCAAACGGCCGACGGGCTTCTTCAACCTCTGGTCTTCCTGCTCCATCCGCCTAAACTAGCACCGGTGGGACTGCCTGCTCCCACCTCTTGTGGCCCGCTGTGATGCCGCGCAGGCTTCACCGGCCCACCCTACTCCCTCCGCTGGCCTGGCCGCACGCAATCAACTGCCTCCTTATTACGCAAAAAAATGATTCCTTCCACTGACATCTGGGGCGTACTAGTCGGGAGGCTGACCTGTGGGCCTACTAAATTGACGCATACGCAGGGCTTGTCAACTTAGTCAACAAACGATTCTAGCAGCAGTGACCGTTGGATTTGAATCGAACGGTCCTGCTGCTTCTTAAATCGCTGCTCTTCTTGCACCAGCCGCCCAAACCAGCGCCAGCGAGACCGCCTGCTCATGCCTCCCGTGGCCGGCTGTGCTGCCGCGGAAGCCTCTCCACCCCCTATGTCGGTGTCAAAACCGGGGGTTCTCGGGTAGGGGGTCCCGAACTATGCGTCTAGGATCGATGGTAACAGGAGACGGGGGACACGATGTTTACCTAGGTTCGGGCCCTCTCTATGGAGGTAATACCCTACTTCCTGCTTGATTTATCTTGATGAATATGAGTATTACAAGAGTTGATCTACCATGAGATCGTGATGGCTAAACCCTAAAAGCCTAGCCTGTATGACTATGGTAATGTGTATATCCTTTCCGTACTACCCCCTTCGGTTTATATAGGCACCGGGGGGATCTAGGGTTTACATTCTGTTACATAAGAAGGAATCTTCATAATCGGTCGCCAAGCTTGTCTTCCACGCCAAGGAGAGTCCAATCCGGACACGGGTACAGTCTTCGGCCTTTAATTCTTCATAGCCCATCAGTCTGGCCCATGGATAACAGGCTGGACGCCCGAGGACCCCTTAGTCCAGGACTCCCTCGGTAGCCCCTGAACCTGGCTTCAATGACGAGGAGTCTGGCGCGCAGATTGTCTTCGGCATTGCAAGGCGGGTTCCCCCTTCCGAACTCCAAGATAGTCTTCGGATGCGATGATAGAATCCGGACCTGTCACACACACCATACACAACCACAGAGAGAATATATTTTTACACGAGTTCTATCCACTGACAACTTTTTACAGCACGACATTACATCTAACCGGCCATAATTCCAAACCGCTTTTATGTTCGACGCCCCACGTCCCGAGACGCGGTTGCCATTGGCACGTCTTGTCAAAGCTGAGATCATGGCCCCTTATCGCGGGATTCTCATCAATGCGGGCATGGGTAACCCAACCGTGCCGTTTATACAGCCCTTGGGAATAGGCGAATCTTAAGGCGAGTGAGGAGGCGTTTAATATTTGCTGCCTTTATAAGGGGATAAGGATTCCCTCTTCCTCTCTCACGCCCTCTCTCTGTCTCCGCCTTTCCAATCTCGAGCTCCAGCGCCCAAGTTCTCATCTCCTTTCCACTCAAGCAACCATGTCCGGATCCGGAGGTCAAGGCAAGTGGATGGTCTCCTCCGTCAAGGAGGAGGACATTACTAAGCTCCGGGCGGCCGGATATTTGGCGAAAGAGATCATTCACCGCCTGCCGACCGAGGGACAAGTCGTCCCCACGCCGAAGCCCACCGAGAGGGTAGTGTTCATCCCCCATTTCTTCCGCGGGCTAGGGTTTCCACTCCACCCTTTCGTCCGCGGGCTGATGTATTATTACGGGATAGATTTCCATGATATGTCCCCGAATTCCTTCCTCAACATGTCGGCGTTTATCGTCGTGTGTGAGGCCTTCCTCTGCATCCAACCCCACTTCGGGCTATGGCTCAAAGTCTTCAACGTGAAGCCGAAGGTGGTGGATGGCCAGCATGCGGAGTGCGGAGGAGCCATGGTGAGCAATCTGTCCAACGTCTCCTGGCCCAAAGGTACTTTTGTGGATATGGTAGAGGGGTGGCAGAGGCAGTGGTTCTACATCACAGAACCTCGCGGCACCACCTGGGCCGCAGCTGCCGAATTCCGCTCCGGCGCTCCCATGCGACTCACCTCCTAGGTCGAGAAGAGTCCGGACTAGTGTTCACCGGACGAGCGGATAGCGCTGCAGACGCGCGTTCAAAGCATGGTAACCAAGAACTTCAAGCTCGTTGATGTGATCCAGGTGATGCTAGTTTGCCGGATCCTTCCGTGCCAGCGCCGAAGCCGCCCTCTATGGGAGTTCAATTCGAAGAAGCACCTGACCCTGGTGAGGCTCTTCGAGACTACTCACAAAGGTGCGTGGAAGTTTCTCTTTAAGCGCAACGAGAAACCGCCGGCCGCAGATTCAGATCGCGGGCACGACGCTAAACACCTCGCTAGCGAGGTACGTCATTTTTAATGCATTCTCCACTTGTTTGTTTCAAGGATGATGCATGAGCTTTTATTGTTGCTTTTTCAGGAATGGATGGAGAGGGCGAAGCGGATCTAGTGTCCGGCTCCGCTGCCCGAAGAAACGGTCATCCCGCGTCTGGCGAAGATGCTGGTGCCGGCGCCCTATAAGGCACCGGAGAAGAAGGCCAAGAAGAAGGCCAAGGGGGCCAAGAGTGGCCCCCGTCGCAAGGGCACTTCGGACGTGACGTCCGAAGACGACGAAGCTCATTCCTCTGTCCCTGGGGACAATGATGAGGAAGAGGAGGAGGAGGAGGAAAACAACCCTCCCCCTGAGGAGAGGAAGAAGAAGAGGGCGGCTTCGGCGCATCTGGAGGCGGAAACGCCCAAGAAGGGGAAAGGCGTCCCAGCGGTCAACACCGCGTGGGACGTTGACAGCAGTCCGAAATGACGCCCCGCACTAAGCCCCAGGCCGCATCGTAAGTGACATGGCTCGCTCATGCGCACATCCGGCCCTTTCTCTTCATTATCTTGACATGGTTAGCTGTACTATTGAAGTCCGGCCCGCGACCTGATCCAGCGATCCTCATCTGGAGGTTCGTTGGCTCCGTTGGAGATGGCGATTATGATGCCACCGCCTGCTTATTCCCTCGGGGCCAGGGACGATACCGAAGTGTTGTCCCGGAGGACCACTCCAAACCGGGGAGGAGCCCAGGACGCTGTCCGGGAGGCGCCACAAGGCGAGACCTCCGCTACCGGACACATGGGGGAGCCGATCCTCATGGAGACCGGCAAAGAGGGTCGCATCCAGTTCGGCCCTCAACCGAATATGATTCCGGAGACTCATATGGCTCCGGAGTCAGGCGAGTAGCCCCCTTTGAAGGAGGGGGGTGCGCCGCTTCCACCGGTGGCCCCTGTCCACCCAGGGGCGCTGGATAACCTGATGGAGGCGCTACGAGGTGCCTCCGTCGTGGACGAGCACCGTGTCCTTATGCGTGCGGTGATCGAGAAGGTTCAGTCCGCCAAGAGTGGACTGAATGAAGTCTGCAGCAACCTGTTGACAGGTTTCGAGGTAAGAAAGAGAAAAACTAGACAGTAGCCCCTGAGACACTGTCTGGTGTTCGGCAAGAAGGACCGGACAGAGGATCAATCCTTTTTATAGGATACTAACTTAATATGTATCAATAAGCAGGCGTCACTGTTGGCCACAACCTCGCATGCTGCCGAAGTCTCTAAATTGAAACAGAGGCTGGAGTGAACCGAGAACGAGCTCGGCGAGGTTAAAATTCGGCTCCAGGAGAAGCAAGTTGAATGACGACTTGCTATGTGTTCGGAAAGAATAAGCGTTGTATATTGACTGAAGTGGCGTAATATGTGTAGGAGCCGCGACCGAGGTCGAGGCCCTAAGGAAGGCCCTGGGAACCTGGAGGGCAGGGAGCACCGCACACCCGAGGCGGCAGCACAATGTTCCCAGGACATTGTATTTGAATAAATGTATTCATGTTGCCTTTGCCTTGTATTATGAAAACAAAGCATGTTTTGTGATGTAATATTGTTATGCTTTTAATTGTTTCCTCCTGTGCGGCCGTGTTGTGTGTAATCTGAGGGTTGGCCAGTCGTCGGCTTCTGCCCTCACGTAGGTAGTACGAAGGTGCTCGGGATGGAATCTAAACAACCTTGATCCAATTGTATGGTCCTTGAAGGAGTTGTTTAGCGCAACGAACAAGGCAATCAGACTATACGGCTTAAACGCCCTCACTTAGCCATAGGAGTTTTATAATAAAGCGTGGGGCAGCCCCTGGTTCAAACCAGAGTGCTGTCAACATCTGATCGGGAAGTGCCAATCTTTCGCATAATGCGGAAAAAATCTCCAACGATTTGTAATCCTCAAACAGCTGACCGGCTCTCGCCATATCATGACAGTCAGTTTTCGGCTTTCTCTACTGAGGCGCTCATCTGGTCAAGGCCAGGGCACAATCGCAGTAGTTCTCCCTTTACTACCCTAGCCGATTTAGCGGAACGTAGGGTAGCAAGCACAGGACCCGGGCAACCCAACTATTGACCAAAGACATGATTCGGAGCCAATGCATATAATGCTAAATTCGGGGTGCCGAACTTCTCTATAAGAAGTGTTCGGACTTTGTTGCCGTGTTATGGGGCGATGAGGAGCCCCTGGCAAATATGAAACGTACCAGAGTGTACGGTTGCTACGAAATAAGTAATTGAAAGGAAAATAGAAGGAAAACATAGATGGTATCTGGGGCCCTTGAGCTTGGACCATGAACTGTTTCCATTATAGTTGGATTAATGCATCAAAGCACATTGGTACAAAATAATGCCATAAGAAACCGGCTATTTGACATGCCACAACTAAAGGCGAGCTGCGTGTGGGTCCTGAAAACAGATAGAGTAATCATTGGATTGGCCTCTAGGGCTGCCCCTATACGCCTGTGCTCCATGTCGATCCGGTGTATTTGTCCTTTGATAGGATCATAAATCAGGCCGTCAAAAGAGGCCCGCATAAGAGAAACCTGCGAAAAAGGGAAAAAGGAAATAGTAAAATTATATGTGTGTCCGGGATCGCTCTAGCCGAACTGTAGATCTCGGGCTAGCTTGTGCCTCCGTCGATGTCCATGGAATTTTGAGTGCGTAATTATGTATGTGTGGTACGAATGCCACTACTTCATCGGGACTAGGACGGAGGCTGAATTGCTAATCGGGCTCTTGACGAGCCGCGCTGTCCTATTGCAGGGTAGTCCGGAACCTCATAATGATGTCCCGGGGCTCGATAGCCGTATTATGGTGCTGCTTGAGAAGGCCGCTCTGTACCTCTGCTGCTAGGGCGACAGTATGCTCCTCTGTTCGGAGGGAGCGTTCATTATTGCCATTGACTATTACGACGCCGCGTGGACCGGGCATCTTGAGCTTGAGATAAGCATAGTGTGCCACTGCGTTGAATCTAGCAAACGCGGTTCGTCCGAGCAGTGCATGGTAGCCGTTGCGGAAGGGGGCGATATCGAAGATTAACTCTTCGCTTCGGAAGTTGTCCAGAGAACCGAAGACTACCTCCAGCATGATTGAGCCCGTACAGCGGGCCTCTACGCCTGGTATGACTCCTTTAAAGGTATTTTTTTGGGTTTGATTCGTGAGGGATTAATGCCCATCTTCCGCACTGTATCCTGATAGAGCAGGTTGGGGCTGCTACCACCGTCCATTAGGACTCGTGTTAGGTGAAATCCGTTGATGATTGGGTCGAGGACCAGTGCGGCTGAACCGCCATGTAGGATACTAGTTGGGTGATCTCGACGATCGAAGGTGATCGGGAATGACGACCACGGATTGAATTTTGGGGCGACTGGCTCTACCGCGTAGACGTCCCTAAGTGCTCGCTTACGCTCCCTTTTGGGGATGCGTGTAGCGTATATCATGTTCACCGTTTTGACTTGAGGGGGAAATTTCTTCTGCCCCCCGGTGTTCGGCTGCTGGGGCTCTTCGTCCTCGTCCTCACTTTGTGATCCCTTTTCCTTGTTTTCAGCATTTAACTTGCCAGCCTGTTTGAAAACCCAACAATCCCTGTTGGTATGATTGGCTTGTTTGTCTGGAGTGCCCTGTATCTGGCACGGACGGTCGAGTATGCGGTCCAAGCTGGAAGGTCCCTCATTGTTTCTTTTGTAGGGCTTCTTCCGCTGGCCGGACTTGGAGCCGCTGAATCCGGCATTAACTGTGGTGTCATCGGTGTTGTCGCCATTGCTTCGGCGTTTGTGTCTATTGCGCTGGAGCTTGCCGGTGCTGTTCTTGGCCTTGGAGGGGCCTGCCTCGCTGGTTGTGTTTTTGCTACGAGCCAGCCAGCTGTCCTCACACGCGCAAAAGCGGGTCATGAGTGCCGTAAGGGCTGCCATAGACTTCGGCTTTTCTTGGCCGAGGTGGCGTGCTAGCCATTCGTCACGGATGCTATGTTTGAAGGCCGCTAGGGCCTCGGCATCCGGACAGTCAACGATCTGGTTCTTTTTGGTTAGGAACCTAGTCCAGAATTTTCTGGCTAATTCTCCAGGTTGTTGAACTATGTGGCTTAAGTCATCGGCATCTGGTGGCGGGACATAAGTTCCTTGGAAGTTATCAAGGAAAGCCTCTTCCACGTCCTCCCAGCTGCCGATGGAATTCTCAGCCAGACTATTTAGCCAGTGTCGAGCTGGTCCTTTGAGCTTTAATGGGAGGTATTTGATAGCGTGGAGGTCATCTCCTCGGGCCATGTGGATGTGGAGAATAAAATCTTCGATCCACACTGCGGGGTCGGTTGTTGCGTCGTATGATTCAATATTGACGGGCATAAACCCCTCGGGGTATTCGTGATCGAGCAGCTCATCTGTGAAGCAGAGAGGGTGTGCGGCACCTCTATAGCGGGCCGCGTCACGACGCACCTCCGATGAAGTCCGTCTGCGGTTATCGGCCCGGTTGTGATTAAGTTTGTCACGTCCGAATAGGTAGTTGTCATCCCGAGTAGGGAAGCGTCCTCCCGATCCGTAGATTGATCTGGTGTGTCCTGCTCTACTGTCCAATTCCTGTGGAAGGTCATATGTATGGTCCCGAGCTGTTCTGTCCGTGTTTTGCCGAGGCGGTGGGGCGGGCTGTTGTTTGGCCTGAGTTGCCGTTTTATCCCGACCGCGGGGTGGTCGGTCCGCTGCACTATCCCGACCACGTGGTGGTCGGTCCACATTGCGCGAGGGAGGTATGGGATCTGGTGCCTCCTCATCGAACTGAGGTAGCAGTCTGCGTTTTGGGTAACTCTTGGCTGGGCGCTTGAGGCCGTATTCTTCAGCTGCCAGGACATTGGTCCATCTATCGATGAGTAGGTCTTGATCTGCTTGGAGCTGCTGCTGCTTTTTCTTTAGGCTTCTTGCAATAGCTATGAGCTGGCGCTTAAAGCGTTCCTGCTCGAGGGGTGCCTCAGGCACGATGAAGTCCTCATTGCCAAGGCTCTCATCATCCTCGCAGGGTGGACGATAACTATCATCATCCGGGTCATTGGGCATGGCCTGTTTATCAGGGTTAACTTGCTCGTTGTCTTGTTCCTCTTGTTCGGATGTTACTCCAACAGGGTCTTCATTGTTTTCAGCGTCGTCGGGGGTACTATTTTCTCCGGTGCCGGTGTTGCTGTCTTTTGAGCGACGTGACTTAGAGCGGCGTTTAGGGCGCCGGCGCCTGGACTGCGTCTCAGAGGGTTTATTCGCATCTGGCTCTTCTTTGTCGTCGCCAGATCCTTTAGGTGTATCAACCATGTACACGTCGTATGAATAGGTGGCCGTCCAACATCCGGTGAATGGTGGCTCTTGGCCTTGCTCCTTGTCGGCATCGTCGTCCATACCGTCAATGTCTTCGGAGCCATAATTGAGCTCGTCGGTTAAGTCCTCGACGGTAGCTATGAAGTGGGTGGTGGGTGGGAAGCAAAATTCCCCATCATCAGCCTCTAACTCGAACCGAACATAGTTCAGCTGCGAGTCCTTCTCCAAGGACAAATTCTTTAAAGAGTTCAGCACATCGCCCAAAGGTGAGTGCTGGAAAATGTCTGCGGCGCTGAATTCGAAGATCGATAACCGATCTAGCTCGGTGTCCACACGCGTACACAGTCCGGAACTTATAGCCGGAGACAAGTCCGAAGTTCCGTTGACGCAAATATTGCAGGGTGTTGAGTCCGTGTGCGGCTCCAACGCTGTGGACTCTATGTCTTCGGATGGTACAGACTGCTCTGGATCTAAGGTCGTAGCAGCCATAGGAATCGTTTCCAGAATCTGGTCCGATGACAGATTTAAGTCATGTTCATCGGGGCGAGGGGGAGTGATCGCCGCGGTCTCAAATCCATTGAAGATCAAGTCTCCACGGATGTCCGTGACATAGTTCAAGCTTCCAAATCTGACCTGGTGGCCAGGGGCGTAGCTATCGATCTGCTCCAGATGGCCAAGCGAGTTGGCCCGCAGTACGAAGCCGCCGAATACAAAATCTGTCCGGGGAGGAAGGTTTCTCCTTGGACAGTGTCACTATCGACGACTGAAGGGGCCATCGAACCTTTCGTCAACGGCACAGTGGAACTCTTAATGAAAGCACCAATGTCGGTGTCAAAACCGGCGGATCTCGGGTAGGGGCTCCCGAACTGTGCATCTAGGATCGATGGTAACATGAGACGGGGGACACGATGTTTACCCGGGTTTGGGCCCTCTCTATGGAGGTAATACCCTACTTCCTGCTTGATTGATCTTGATGAATATGAGTAATACATCCATTTTGCATCATGCTTTTATATCGATATTTATTGCATTATGGGCTGTTATTACACATTATGTCACAATACTTATGCCTATTCTCTCTTATTTTACAAGGTTTACATAAGGAGGGAGAATGCCGGCACCTGGAATTCTGGGCTAGAAAAGGAGCAAATATTAGAGACCTATTCTGCAAACTCCAAAAGTCATGAAACTCCACGGAAGATATTTTTGGAAAAAATAAAAAATACTGAGCGGAAGAAATACCAGAGGGGGCCCACACCCTGTCCACGAGGGTGGGGGGCGCGCCACCTGCCTCGTGGGCCCCCTGTTGGCCCTCCGGCGCCCATCTTCTGCTATATGAATTCTTTCGTCCAAAGAAAAATAATAAGCAAGCTTTCGGGAAGAGACTCCACCGCCACGAGGCGGAACCAATCTAGGGCTCCGGCAGAGCTATTCTGCCAGGGACACTTCCCTCCGGGAGGGGGAAATCATCGCCATCGTCATCACCAACGCTCCTCTCATCGGGAGAGTGCCAATCTCCATCAACATCTTCACCAGCACCATCTCCTCTCAAACCCTAGTTCATCTCTTGTATCCAATTCTTGTCTCAAAGTTTGGGATTGGTACCTGTAGGTTGCTAGTAGTGTTGATTACTCCTTGTAGTTGATGCTAGTTGGTTTATTTGGTGGAAGATCATATGTTCAGATCCTATATGCATATTAATACCCCTCTGATTATGAACATGAATATGCTTTGTGAGTAGTTACGTTTGTTCCTGAGGACATGGGAGAAGTCTTGCTATTAGTAGTCATGTGAATTTGGTATTCGTTCGATATTTTGATGAGATGTATGTTGTCTCTCCTCTAGTGGTGTTATGTGAACGTTGACTACATGACACTTCACCATTGTTTGGGCCTAGAGGAAGGCATTGGGAAGTAATAAGTAGATGATGGGTTGCTAGAGTGACAGAAGCTTAAACCCTAGTTTATGTGTTGCTTCGTAACGGGCTGATTTGGATCCATATGTTTCATGCTATGGATAGGTTTACCTTAATACTTCTTTTGTAGTTGTGGATGCTTGCAATAGGAGTTAATCATAAGTGGGATGCTTGTCCAAGTAAGGAAAGCACCCAAGCACCGGTCCACCCACATATCAAATTATCAAAGTACTGAACGTGAATCATATGAATGTGATGAAAACTAGCTTGACGATAATTCCCATGTGTCCTCGGGAGCGTTTTCCTTTATATAAGAGTTTGTCCAGGCTTGTCCTTTGCTACAAAAAGGATTGGGACACCTTGCTGCACTTTATTTACTTTTGTTACTTGTTGCTCGTTACAAATTATCTTATCACAAAACTATCTGCTACCTATTATTTCAGTGCTTGCAGCGAATACCTTGCTGAAAACCGCTTATCATTTCCTTCTGCTCCTCGTTGGGTTCGACAATCTTACTTATCGAAAGGACTATGATAGATCCCCTATACTTGTGGGTCATCAAGACTCTTTTCTGGCGCCATTGCCGGGGAGTGAAGCGCCTTTGGTAGGTGGAATTTGGTAAGGAAAAAATTATATAGTGTGCTGAAATTTACTGTCACTTGTTACTATGGAAAGTAATCCTCTGAGGGGCTTGTTCGGGGTATCTTCACCCCGACCAGTAGAGCAAAGAGTTGCTCCTCAACCTAATGAACCTACTGAAAATGAAAATGTCTACTTTGAAATTCCTTCGGGTATGGTAGAAAAACTGCTAGCTAATCCTTTTGCAGGAGATGGAACATTATATCCTGATGAGCACCTAATCTATGTGGATGAGGTTTGTGGATTATTTAAGCTTGCAGGTATGCCCGATGATGTTATCAAGAAGAAGGTCTTCCCTTTATCTTTGAAGGGAAATGCATTGACATGGTATAGCTATGTGATGATATGGGAGCATGGAACTACAAACGATTGAAATTGGAATTTCATCAGAAGTTTTATCCTATGCATCTTGTTCATCGTGATCGCAATTATATATATAATTTTTGGCCTTGCGAAGGAGAAAGCATCGCTCAAGCTTGGGGGAGGCTTAAATCAATGTTATATTCATGCCCCAATCATGAGCTCTCAAGAGAAATGATTATTCAAAAAATTTATGCTCGGCTTTCTGATAACAATCGCACCATGCTCGATACTTCTTGTGGTGGCTCTTTTATGATGAAGACTATTGAATTCAAATGGGATTTATTGGAAAGAATTAAACGCAACTCTGAAGATTGGGATCTCGACGAAGGTAAGGAGTCAGGTATGACACCTAAGTTTGATTGTGTTAAATCTTTTATGGATACCGATGTTTTCCATAAATTTAGCACTAAATATGGACTTGACTCGAGATAGTAGCTTCTTTCTGTGAATCTTTTGCTACTCATGTTGATCTCCCTAAGGAGAAGTGGTTTAAATATCGTCCTCCCAAAGAAGTAAAAGTAGCTGCACCTAATAAAGTTGAAGAAAAGACTATCACTTATAATGATCCTATTGTTCCTACTGCTTATGTTGAGAAACCACCTTTTCCTGTTAGGATAAAAGATCATGCTAAAGCTTCAACTGTGGTTCATAAAAGCAATATTAGAACTTATACACCTCCTGAGCAAGTTAAAGTTGAACCTAATATTGCTATTGTTAAGGATCACTTGGTTGATAATATTGATGGGCATGTTATTTCTTTCTGTGATGAAACTGCTAGAATTGCTAAACCTTGTGCTAAAGATAAACATAGACCTGTGGTAGGCATGCCTGTTATTTCTGTTAAAATAGGAGATCTTTGTTATCATGGCTTGTGCGATATGGGTGCTAGTGCTAGTGCAATACCTATTGACTTATACAAAGAAATTATGCATGATATTGCACCTGCTGAGTTAGAAGATATTGATGTCACTATTAAGCTTGCCAATAGAGATACTATATCACCAATTGGAATTGTTAGAGATGCTGAAGTCTTGTGTGGGAAAACTAAATATCCTGCTGATTTTGTTGTTCTTGGTTCCCCACGAGATAGATTTTGTCCCATTATATTTGGTAGACCCTTCTTAAACACTGTTAGTGCTAGGATAGACTACGAAAAGGATGTTGTTACTATTGGTTTGGGTGATATGTCTCATGAGTTTAATTTCTCTAAATTTCGTAGACAACACCGCGAAGAGGAATTGCCTAGTAAAGATGAAATTATTGGTCTTGCTTCTATTGCCGTACCTCCTAGTGATCCTTTAGAACAATATTTGCTAGACCATGAAAATGATATGTTTATGAATGAAAGAAGGGAAATAGATGAAGTGTTCTTTAAACAGGGACCTATTCTGAAACACAATTTTCCTGTTGAAATCTTAGGGGATCCTCCTCCACCCAAGGGTGATCCCGTGTTTGAGCTTAAACCGTTACCTGATACTCTTAAATATGCTTATCTTGATGAAAAGAAGATATATCCTATTATTATTAGTGCTAACCTTTCAGAGAAGGAGGAAGAAAAATTATTGAAAACTCTGAAGAAGCACCGTGCTGCTATTGGATATACTCTTAATGATCTCGAGGGCATTAGTCCCACTCTATGTCAACACAAAATAAATTTGGAGAAAGATGCCAAACCAGTTATTGATCATCAACGACGGCTGAATCCTAAAATGAAAGAAGTGGTAAGAAACGAAATACCAAAGCTCCTTGAGGCAGGTATAATTTATCCCGTTGCTGATAGTCAGTGGGTAAGTCATGTCCATTTTGTCCCTAAGAAGGGAGGTATTACTGTCATTCCTAATGATAAAGATGAATTGATTCCGCAAAGAATTATTACAGGTTATAGGATGGTAATTGATTTCCTCAAATTAAATAAGGCTACTAAAAAAGATCATTACCCCTTACCTTTTATTGATCAAATGCTAGAAAGATTATCCAAACATACACATTTTTGCTTTCTAGATGGTTATTCTGGTTTCTCTCAAATACCTGTCAGCTGATGATCAAGCTAAGACCACTTTTACTTGCCCTTTTGGTACTTTCGCTTATAGACGTATGCCTTTTGGTTTATGTAATGCACCTGCTACCTTTCAAAGATGCATGATGGCTATATTCTCTGACTTTTGTGAAAAGATTTGTGAGGTTTTCATGGACGATTTCTCCGTTTATGGATCCTCTTTTGATGATTGCTTGAGCAACCTTGATCGAGTTTTGCAGATATGTGAAGAAACTAATCTTGTCTTGAACTGGGAGAAGTGCCACTTTATAGTTAATGAAGGTATTGTCTTGGGGCATAAAATTTCTGAAAGAGGTATTGAAGTTGATAAAGCTAAAGTAGATGCTATTGAAAAGATGATGTGTCCCAAGGACATCAAACGTATAAGAAGTTTCCTTGGTCATGCCGGCTTTTATAGGAGGTTCATTAAGGACTTCTGAAAAATTTATCAGCCTCTGACTAATTTATTACAAATATATATACCATTTGTCTTCGATGATGATTGTGTAGAAGCATTTGAAATACTTAGGAAAGCATTGATCTCTGCACCTATTGTTCAGCGACCTGATTGGAATTTACCCTTTGAAATCATGTGTGATGCTAGTGATTATGCTGTAGGTGTTGTTCTAGGGAAAAGAGTTGATAAGAAATTAAATGTTATTCAATATGCTAGTAAAACTCTAGACAATGCTCAGAGAAATTATGCTACTACTGAAAAAGAATTCTTAGCAGTTGTATTTGCTTGTGATAAGTTCAGACCTTATATTGTTGATTCTAAAGTAACTATTCACACGGATCATGCTGCTATTAAATGTCTTATGGAAAAGAAAGATGCTAAACCTAGGCTTATTAGATGGGTTCTCTTGCTACAAGAATTTGATTTGCATATTATTGATAGAAAGGGAGCTGAGAACCCTGTTGCAGACAACTTGTCTAGGTTAGAAAATGTGCTTGATGACCCACTACCTATTGACGATAGCTTTCCTGATGAACAATTAAATGTCATAAATGCTTCTCGTACTGCTCCATGGTATGCTGATTATGCTAATTACATTGTTGCTAAATTTATACCACCTAGTTTCACATACCAGCAAAAGAAAAAGTTTTTCTATGATTTGAGACATTACTTTTGGGATGACCCACATCTTTATAAAGAAGGAGTAGATGGTGCCATTAGATGTTGTGTACCTGAGCATGAACAGGAACAGATCCTACGCAAGTGTCACTCCGAGGCTTATGGAGGACACCACGCTGGAGATAGAACTGCACATAAGGTATTGCAATCCGGTTTTTATTGGCCTACTCTCTTCAAGGATGCCCGTAAGTTTGTCTTATCTTGTGATGAATGTCAAAGAATTGGTAATATTAGTAGACGTCAGGAAATGCCTATGAATTATTCACTTGTTATTGAACCATTTGATGTTTGGGGCTTTGATTATATGGGACCTTTTCCTGCCTCTAATGGATATACACATATTTTAGTTGCTGTTGATTACGTTACTAAGTGGATAGAAGCTATTCCAACTAGTAGTGTTGATCATAACACCTCTCTTAAGATGCTTAAAGAAGTTATTTTTCCGAGGTTTGGAGTCCCTAGATATTTAATGACTTATGGTGGTTCACATTTTATTCATGGTGCTTTCCGTAAAATGCTTGCTAAGTATGATGTTAATCATAGAATTGCATCTCCTTATCACCCACAGTCTAGTGGTCAAGTAGAATTGAGCAACAGAGAGCTCAAATTAATTTTGCAAAATACTGTTAACAGATCTAGAAAGAATTGGTCCAAGAAACTTGATGATGCATTATGGGCCTATAGAACCGCATATAAAAATCCTATGGGTATGTCTCCGTATAAAATGGTTTATGGAAAAGCATGTCATTTACCTCTCGAACTAGAACATAAGGCTTATTGGGCTATTAAAGAGATCAATTATGATTTCAAACTTGCCGGTGAGAAGAGGTTATTTGACATTAGCTCACTTGATGAATGGAGAACCCAAGCCTATGAAAATGCCAAATTGTTTAAAGAAAAAGTTAAAAGATGGCATGACAAAAGGATACAAAAGCGTGAGTTTAATGTAGGAGATTATGTATTGCTATACAACTCTCGTTTAAGATTTTTTGCAGGAAAACTTCTCTCCAAATGGGAAGGGCCTTGCGTTATCGAGGAGGTCTATCGTTCCGGTGCCATAAAAATCAACAACTTTGAAGGCACAAATCCGAAGGTGGTGAACGGTCAAATAATCAAACACTATATCTCGGGTAATCCCATAAATGTTGAAACTAATGTTATTGAAACCGTAACACCGGAGGAATACATAAGAGACACTTTCAAGAATGTTTCAGACTCCGAAAAGGAATAGGTATGTGGTACGGTAAGTAAACCGACTCCAAAACAGTTCTAATGGCAATTTTTCTCTGTTTTGGAATATTTAGAAAAATATAAAAATAAGAAGCAGTCTGGGAAGGACACGAGGCCTCCACGAGGGTGGAGGGCGCGCCCTACCCCCCTGGGCGCGCCCCCTGCCTCCTGAGCACCTCGTGTGCTCTCCGGACTCCGTTTTCTTGCACGTTACGTATTTTGGTCGGTAAAAATTCATTATATAATCTCCCAAAGGTTTTGACTCCTGTATCACGCAAATATCCTCTGTTTTCGTTTCGAGCTATTTTTCTGACAGATCTTGATCATCATGACGTCTGCAAGCGCCCCCAAGGACAAGTTCTTCGAGAAGGTCATCAACCCTTACCTCGCGGAGGTGCTGCGACACCCTCAAACCATTGAGATGCGTGATGGGTTGCTGCACATCCGCGATGTTGAGGGACTGAAGGGGACCGGAAGCGTGGAGACGAGGCTAGAAGCAGTGGAGCAACATGTTTTCAAGTGCCAGGGGATGGTGGAACGTGGACTCAACTCCAAACACATGATGATCGTGGAGTTCACCAACAACCACAAGCTGGATGCCAAGAACATTGGGGAGACCATATTTAAGCTTCACGAGAAGATCGAGCACCTCCAAGCCCAAATCTATGACCTGCAAAACCAAAACTGTGAGTATGAATATAGATTCAAGAGGATGAGCTTGGCTGCAGATTTGAGGATCCCGGAGACTCGATCATCCTTCTATGATGGCGAGCCTATGCCTTGGAAGATGGACGACAAGCCCACATCATCAACAACTCCACCACCTTCCTCACCAACAAAGGAGATATAATCACATGGGTATGGGCACTCCCCTTGGCAACTGCCAAGCTTGGGGGAGGTGCCCCCGTATCGTATCACCATCACACTCCTATCTTTACCGTTTTTCTTAGTTCGATCCTTATTAGTAATATCTTGATCTAGTAGAATAAATGTCACGACCGGATTTTCGGGATATTAATTTCCCAGAAAGCGGCCTTTGTGCTCACCAGCCCCAGGATTACTATTAGCTGATGAGGCACCAACTTGATACAAGAATTCCAAGCAAAATACAAAATATGTAGTACAAGACCATTGTGGCCTAGGAGTACAACACATGGTTTCTAGTGGTTGATGGCGGAAGCGGTTTGTGGAACATTTGCGTCTATGGGACTCCATTTCCCACAAGAACAGCTGACCAGGATAACTCCTATCTTCGCGAGACCGCTATCATCATAGCGTAGGTTCCGGGGCTGTCATCGCAAAGCTCTCTCCACGCAAGAAATCTAGCCAAGACAATAGCCAGGGACAAGCCAGTGAGTATGTTTGAATGTACTCGCAAACATTAAGAACACGGGTACAATATAACACAGGATAATCATGCTCCGAAAATATTCATGATCATAACGTCTGTCACTAAATAAACGAAATCCGAGATGCACGCATGCGGATAAAACATGAGCATGCAATACGGGAGAAAAAAATAGAATGCACTGACCGAGTGTCTGAAATGACCCCTCGAAAGGTTGTAAGTAAAATTAACAATGCCTCAGTCGGGCGTCTGAGCGACACCGCATAAAGGGCTTATAGAGGATCAATAAATAACAAATGTGTCGCAGTCGGGCGTCTAAGCGACACCACATAAAGGGCTTATAGAGGATAAATAAATAACAAACGTGCCGTAGTCGGGCGTCTGAGCGACACCACATAAAGGGCTTATAGAGGATAAAAAAAATAACAAACATGCCGCAGTCGGGCGTCTGAGCGACACCACATAAAGGGCTTATATAAGAACAATCACAGTGAATATCCAGGAGGTAGAACCGTCCCAGGGATACTCAATAATCAGGAAAAAATAACTGGTTTGTCCACAATAATAATAAACAAAAATCCTCATGTGTCACAGGTCATAAAAAAAATCTAGTCTAGCCGTTTCTCCATCCGAAGACCGTCACTGAGTTCTAGTTAAATCGTTCTCCATCCGAATACCGTTACTATGATCCAGTTAGCCGTGTCTCCATCCGAAAACCGTCACTAGATTCAACTCAGACTGTGGTCCTTACTCATGATCATGGCTGACCAAAAGGGTATATCCTCTGCAGAGGGTGTACTATTTACCCACGAGTAACGGATTTATTTAGTCCATCGGGAATAATTCCTCCTACGGCCTTTTAATTGAAAACACGCCTGACCTGCACACACCAGCTTAACTTACCGGTGTCTGGAATCACCCACGACACCTGCCAAGCAAAACTCTAAGTGGGGAGGCTACAACCTCGACGTAGCATGGGATCAAATTTATATTCGCGCGCTCTAAGGGTTGCCCCCCTCTCGGTCCCAACCGGAAACACCCATGCCCCCGGACCAGGTGGCATGCCTACCGGATGCACCAGGTATCTTCCACCATGGCCTCTCTGTATGGTGTGTGCTTTGGTAAGGGGTTGACAACTTACTGAACCATACCCTACCCATGGCAGGGACAAGTGGTAGCACAAAACAAGTAGGGAAAGTCACTGAACAAGACTCGACTTACGACCGACTCAGGTGGTCCAAGTATTTACCGAAAGATAGCATAACTAAAATATTTCCATTAACAGAAAAACTCACCACTCATCAAGCCTCACCGTACCATACCAGACATACTCGTCTCGACGAGGAACTAGGGACAAGCTCGTGTCTACCCAGGACTACGACTTTCCCAGTTTCTTTCCGGTATGCATGAGAAGCTCGCGAGGATGATCACTATCACCAGCATGTCCATTGCTAACCACAAAACATCTCCAAATTGCGCTCATGCGCGAGACTTTATCGTTACATAAAGATAACGCATACTCCAAGTCCAAGTGGTGTTGTAACCGTATCAAAATACCACACAAAAAAATTATGCCAGAGTTCATAAATGCTTGCCTTCAAGAGTATGCAAAGGGTGCACTTTTTTGGAAGCTTTCCCTCCCCTCCAAAAATCCTATTTTGAGAAATATTCAAACAACAAATATTTCAAACACAGTACAAAAAGTTGTCTCAAATATTTTTGAAATAAATCTTAAAATAAACTAGATGAAATTGGAGAGAGGTAGGAAAAGGAATCAACTCATTTGGAGTTTTATTTTAAAAGTTATAGCCAGTCAAAGATCAGTCAAACTTCTGTTTTTAAATAAAACCAGAAAAGAAAACGTTTCGGAAGAAATACGCTTTCGCAGCAGAGGAGACGTACTCAGGACTTTGCGCTATCACTTAACCAGAGAGGACGGCGCGTGGGTCACTGACAGTGGGTCCAGAGGGCCCACTGGTCTGGTTTGACCGTTCTTCCCTCTCCCTCCTCTTCTCTGCCCGACGGGAGCGGGACTCTGGCGATCGCCGGCGACGAACGGCGGCTCCTCGAGGGCACCTAAGGGCAGGGATGGACTCGCCAGACCGGGGCGGTCCTCTCGGTGGTCGTCGGGTCGACGGTGGTGGGAGGAGTCGCCGGCGGCGAGCTCCGCGGCGGAGGGAGCTACGGGAGTGAAGTGAGTTTTGGGCTCCGGTGGTCTCCGATCGAGGTTGATGCGCTAAGCAGCTCCGCAAGATCAAGGGGAAGCGACTGGTGGCGTTGGATGGGCGGGGGAGTGGCTGGTTGCGGCGAATGGTACTGGATGGCAGCGGCGGCCGAACCGGCCGGAGTTGGGGAAGATGGCCCCTCCCGGCCAATCCACTGCTTGGGGAGCACTAGGGGAAAAGTCTGAGGTCGCCTAAGGTCTTGTACGAGCTCGGGGATCCCTTAAATAGGAGTAAATAGCATAAAACTACCACTTTTCGTCCTATGGTTCCAAAAAACCACCACTTTTTTGTTTGTGACTGATACCTAGCACTTTTTCGTCGGTTGTCTCAAAAAACCCAAATAGCCCGTTGCTAGCGTTTTAAACCGTTTTCTGACGGTCCGGGCCTGCCTGTCAGGCCACGTCAGCGCCACGCGTGACGGCGAGGCCGTTAACGGCCGTTATTCGGACCGACCGGTGCGGTCGGACCGCACCCGCTCGCTCGCTGCCGTTCTCTCTCTGTCGGCAGCATCTCTCTCTCGCTCCTCCTTCCCCCCGTGCTCTCTGTCTCCCCCGACGATGGCGGCGGCGAAGAAGAAGGACGACGGCGAGCCTGGGCCGACAGCCAGCGGCGAGGGCGGTGCTCACTCCGAGGTCAACAAGTGTCTAGGCAGCGCAAGTTTCCCGACCCAGCGCTCGTCTGGGCCACCGACGCAGGAGGTCCAGATGTCGCCGGCGTTCCGCGCGGCCAGGGCAGTGGCCAAATGCATCCACGCGGATCCAGAAGGCGGGCACCAGTGGGCCTCCTCACTTGGTGGCGTGGAGTAAGTTATGAATTGTTTTAATTATTTTTCTTAGTTTATTTATGAACTAGGGTTAGGATTTGTTTATTATATTGTTAATGAATTAGTTCTTTGGTATATTATTATGTATACATTGTACTCAATATATGAATTAGGGTTTAGGTTTGGATGATATGTTGTGCAAGTGAAACTATTGCATACTTTTTAACTTGAAAATCTGAAGAAATCTGAATGTGTTGTTTCTTTTTTTGCATAGTTTGGATGATGAAGTATGGGAATTGAGGCTGCATTTTCAGGGTAGAGACAACATGGAAAGGAAGTTTTCCTTATCAGAAATGAATTACCTATTTTTGTTAGCACTTATTGAACTTGAGGGCTATGGGTTGGATGCCTATCTGTCATATGTTAAGGATGAGGGTAAGGGGCTGGAGGGGATTGAGGTTTTGGACAGTGATGAGAAGGTGGAGGAGATGCTAGATTTGTTTGCTGAGAAGAAAATATTGAACATAACAGTGAGAGAGGCTAGTGACCCAAATCCAGCAGATGCAAACATGGATCACACCTTGCTTGAAGAGCAGATTCCAATTAGTCAAGTTGGTGATCCCATTGTTTATAGTGTTTCCCAAGAAGGTGTCCTTTTCCCTGTCTCAAATTCTTCACAGCCCCCACTTGTGCCTGTTGATCCATATTTTAACACACAACAGAGCTGTAATTTCAACAAGGGAAAAGAGGCAGTGGAAATTGAAGGCATTGAAGCAGAAGATCAAGATGAAGATGAGTTGGACAAATCCTCTTCAGATTTTGAGTTTTTCAGGGGTGATTACAGAGGGAAGAAAATTTCATACAAGTCTTGGGGTAGGGGAGAAGATGAAGGTGGTGAAGGAACAAGTCAGCACTACAGGGAAGAGGAAGAGATGGCTGAGCATTATTTTGGGGGTGCTTCTGAACCCTCAGAGTTTTGGCAGGAGCCAAATGGTTCTGAAGAAGATGATGAAGAAGAAGTTTCAGATCATGTGAAAACTGTGGCACAGAAGATACCTGTGAGGAAACAAGGCCCAACAAGCAGATCACACAGTGAGCCAGATCACAAAAAGTTTGAAGATTTCGTGCCAGAAGCTGATGAGTTCTGCTTTCCAGGTGATGAAGGCATTTCTGATGAAGAAGATGATGCACCTAGGTTGCCTTATGGCAGCAAGAGAAAATTGAAGAAGAAGAAGGAGAGAATATGGTATGATTCCTCTAGGCCTGATGCACATGAACAGTTTAAGATTCATTTGTGCTTTCAGAATGTGGTAGAGTTCACAGAAGCATTGAGAAACTTCCATGTTAGGACACTTAGGAACTTTGAGTACCATAGGAATGATCCAAGTAGGATCATAGCCTGGTGCTCAGATAGAAAGCATGGTTGTGAGTTTTATATTACTGCTTCTAAGATTGCCCATGAGTCAACCTTTAGCATCAAGAAGATGAATCTTGATCACACCTGTGGAGCAAGTGGAGAGAACACAAAGGTTACCATGAAGTGGGTTGCAAAGGCTGTTGAGGATACTGTAAGATCCAATCCTGGTGCAGGTGTTGAGACTATACTGAGTTATACAAAAAAGAAATTTGGAGTACATGTTCCAAAAAGTTTGGCCTACAGGGCAAGGAGGAAAGCAGTTGATGTTGTGCAAGGGGATCACAAGACACAATACTACAGGTTAAGAGACTATCTGCAGTGT
The DNA here is from genome assembly GCF_002575655.3 of Aegilops tauschii subsp. strangulata. Taxonomy (NCBI): domain Eukaryota; kingdom Viridiplantae; phylum Streptophyta; class Magnoliopsida; order Poales; family Poaceae; genus Aegilops; species Aegilops tauschii. The sequence goes on from NC_053039.3 coordinate 11,654,465, forward strand.
GTTTTGGACAAAAACCCTGGTAGTAGGTGTGTTGTGACAACAAAGGAATTTGAACTCCACCCAGCACCTACCCCAAGGTTTCATTACATGTTTTATTGTCTGTTTGCTTGTAAGGAGGGGTTCCTAAATGGTTGCAGGCCTTTCATAGGTAAATCTAGTATGTATAGTGCTTAAATAGGGATTTCATTACATGTTGTTGTTTACTAATGGCTTAAAATGCAGGTCTTGATGGATGCTTCATCAAACTAAGCACTGGGCAGCAAATCCTGGCAGCAACAGGGAGGGATGGCAACAACAACATCTTCCCTATTGCATTTGGTGTTGTTGACAAGGAGGAGACAGATAGTTGGACTTGGTTTCTTACACAGTTAAGGACAGTAATTGGTAGTGGCAACAAGTTTGGGCCCTACACAATTATGTCAGACAGGCAAAAGGTACAACTACTCTTCATGATTTGACTGATTTTCCTTTCACTATGTACTGCTTTTCCTTGCACTATGTACTGCTTTTCCTTGCACTATGTACTGCTTTTCCTTGCACTATGTACTGCTTTTCTCTACTTACTTCACTAGTTATTAATACAAAATCAATGAACAGGGTCTGCTCAATGCAATACAGGATGTATTTCCTGATTCCCCTCAAAGATTTTGTTTAAGACACATATATGCCAACTTCCAATCAGCTGGGTTTAGAGGGGATGAATTGAAAAAACATCTAGACCAGGCTGCATATTCTTTCACTAAGCATGGGCATGATCTGGGCATGGAAGCATTGAAGAAAGAGAGTGAGGAGGCATGGAAGTGGTTGTCCAACATACCAGTCCATACTTGTGCCAGGCATAGAATGGATACTATATGCAAGACAGACCTTGTTGTAAACAATCTTAGTGAAGTTTTCAATAGGATTATTCTGGATGTTAGGAACAAGCCCATAAGGACAATGCTTGAAGGAATTAGGACAAAACTCATGATCAAGTTTCAGAAGATTAGGGAGAAGACAGAGACATGTAGGTTGGATATCACACCCACTTACTCTGAGATATTGGAGGAGGCCAAGAAGTGGGCAAAATATTGTGATGCATATATGGCTGGACCAGGAATTTGGCAAGTTACAAGTAGTTCAAAAAAGACCTACTGTGTAAACCTAAACAACTACACTTGTGACTGCAGGAGGTGGGATATGACAGCTGTTCCATGTAGTCATGCTATAGCAGCAATGCAGAAGGTGAAGCTACACCCTGAAGATTTTGTCCATGAGTTCTTCAAGAAGCCCCTCTACTGTGAAACCTACAAGCATATTATATACCCTGTTCCAGGCCCTGATTGTTGGCCACACACCATGGGGGATGACATATCTCCTCCAGTATTCAAAGAAAAGAAGGGTAAAAAGCAGACAGCTAGGAGGAAAGGACATTTTGAGGTGCCTGCCAAGAAGGATACATCAAGAATTGGGATAGTGACCTGTAGCAATTGCAATATGCAAGGTCACAGATATACCACTTGTGGTGTTCCACTGAAACCCAAACTGCAGATGAGAAAGAATAATCACCAGGTATACTTATTGATAAAGAAACTTCTGTTTCATAGGCTAGGTGGTTTAATTATAATTTACTTTGTTAAATGTGCAGGAGAATAGGTCAGACTACTCTTCATCTACCAGAGCTTCTACAGGTGTGGTTGCACCCCCACCCTCACCCCCACCACCACCATCAGCACCATCAGCACCAGCCATAGCTAGGAAGAGGCCTGCAACAGCCACAACTACTCCAGGACCAGCAAAGAGGAACAAGGGAGCTGCTTCTGCTACTCCAGCACCAGCCACATCAGCACCTGCCAAGAAGACCAAAGCAACCAAGAAGACCAAAGCAACCAAGAAGACAGGGGCTCCTAGCACATCTTCACCAGCCAAGAACACAAGGTCATCCATTGCTTCTCCAGCAAAGAACACCAGAGCATCAACAGCTAGCAGAGGGTACACAGTTTTCAATGCTCCAAGGCAAGCTGCCAACTCTGAGATGGAGATTGGGTCCAAGAGGGTTAGGAAGCCAACTGGAAAGTGGAAGGCATATTTCACAGCTAGTGGTAACTACTGAAGATTCCAACATTTGAGAAAGTTGTCTTGTTGTATGAGTGCTGAAACCTAAGTGTTTGCAACCTTAAACCTATGTATTTGCTTGCTGAAAATTGAGTGTTAGCATTATGAAACCTATGTATTTGCTTCCTGAAACCAGAGTGTTTGCATTTATGAAACCTATGTATTTGCTTGCTGAAACCTAAGTGGTTGCATTATGCAACCTGAGTGTTTGTGACTTCTGGGTAGATTCAGACAACACTGATGCAAACATTGATTCATTTATTCAAACATTCATAGATTCCACCATCCAAAATTTCTTTCATACAAAGAGTTGTACAGAAATGGAAGGGATATAGAGCTCAGACTCTCATTCATACTTAAAAAACTACTACCAACAACTCTCAATCGTAACGATCAAAGAAACGACACCACTTTGCTTTGGTAGAAGGGTGAGGAGCGAGTACTGCCTGTCTCCTAGTCCACCTGATGATCTTCCCTGAGCTCTTGCGCCTGCCGCCAGGGACAAGAACTATGAACTCATCTGATTTGCACTTCTCCAAGATCTTCTCTGCCAGCCTCCTCTTGAACTCCAGCTCCCACTCCACTGCCTGCACTGCAGGGCGAGCCCTTTGCCTCCTCACATCCACTGCCTGCACTGCCTCCTCTTCCTCATCTGTCACCTCCCCAAGCTCTGGATCCATCTAGGGTTTCTAGAAGTGGGGTGTGGCGGCTGTGTTCTGGAGGGAGGAGGGTGGGTGGAGTAGGCTATTTATGAGCAGTTGAGGGTGGGTGGAGTAGGCCTAGGTTTGTAAATATAACTGGGCCACAAAGCCCAGGTAGAAAGCACTAATAAACATAACTACCTTTTAAACATAAAAAGACACATAGCATACTCCAGCAGTGCTTATCACTGACTCCATAACATAGCAGAAGAGGTTCAAATACAGGCAGAACAGTCATTACAACTTAGTTCATAACTTAGCATTAAAGGTTCTAGCAGCATAACAACAGTTCTTTACATTGGCATAGACATAGACTAGATTAGCTTCACATTCCCCAAAATGTACACCCCATATCTTCACATCAGATTGTTAGGCCACATACTTATAAAGGCCTTGGATGTACTTCACCATCTGCAGAACACACATCATGAATCAAGGATGGCCTTGATTTTCTCAAGTTTCTCCTTGCTTGCATGCCCATCACTCAGCAGCTCATTCACCACATGCTCAAGCTTGGCCTTCTCTATCTTAAGCAAATCTCTCTCCTGTTCAACCTCCTTCTTTGCCTTCCTGGTATTCTTGATAATGTCAGCTTGGCTCTGTAAAATGCACCTTTGTTCCTTGGCAAGTTTGAGCTTCTCCATCTGAACCTCCAACCTAGCTCTCTCTTCTACCTCTTTCTTCTTCTTCTCAAATTCTTCCTCCTCAACTGCCTTCTGGTTATCCATGTGGCCTACCCTACCATCCTGCCAATCAAACATCTTGGATACATCTTGGACAAGCTTTGTGTACTCAATGCACAGCTTGTCATTTTTAGTCTTAAGCTTGGCCAAATGCTTCTCGTACTTCTGCTTATCAACTACCCTGCCACAATTATGTTCATGGTACAAGTCCCACAGCCTGGACAAGCAATTCTGAAGAATTGGATGCCAGGGCTTGTCAACCCACTCAGTAACGCCACAGTTAACACCTTCACTCTGCATTTGGAAATTGAAATATACATCACTAAGTGCACTCAATTTCATAACAACAAATCATTTCAGACTAAGAAACTAAAGGTGAGGCTTAAGTAAACTGAATATGTTGTTTAATATAACTCAAACTATAACTGAAACCCAACCTGCTTGTACAAGTACATTCACAGATATATGCTTCCTATACATAAGCATTTTTGATAGTAACCATATCCCTCAATACCTTAATACAAGGCATATTGCAGTTCATCCTAAATAATACAGTGTAGGTTCAGAAGAGCAACTTGTCAACATAATACTGTGTGGGTTCAGAACAGCAACTTGTCATCCTTGTAAATACATGTGTGGGTTCAGAAGAAAATGATTCCAATTAAGGTACTATACCTACTGCACTGGACAACCATAGAAACGCCTTCCAGTTAAGGTTCCTTCAAATGCCACACACTTAATTGGCCTCATGTGGTGCATCATGCAGGTGGGTTCAGAAAGCTCCAGCTGGCCACAGAAAAGAGGCTCCACGGTGGTGTCAGGGGTCTCCTGCATGAACAGATGAACAAAATCACCTTAGCTCACAGAACCAGACATAGATCACAAATTAATTCCCCAATCCAGCAAGAACCCTAACCCAAACCCTAGTTTTCAAGCATACATAAACATAGCTCAAACAGCAACCATAACCCTGCCTACTAAATAACAGTAAACAAAGCTTACCCTAGCTCACCAAGATGAACACTAACCTAATCTAGCTCCTAGATGAACCTTAACCCTAGCTCAGCAGATCGAAAAACTTACCCAAAGAGCCATGTCCATGCTTGTGATGTCGCACTCATCCTCTGAGCTCGTATCCCCGTCATTCCAGGAAGGCATGGCGGTAGTGGAGCTTCCACAAGGCAAGTCGCCGCCGGCGTCGAAGAGCAGAGAGGAGAGGAGCGAGAGAGTGAGAGTGAGAGCAGAGGAATGAGTGCGGGCAGGGGAGAGAGTGAGAGTGAGGGCAGGGGAGAAGAGTAATGAGCGCACGAGCGGGTGCGGTCCGACCGCGCCGGTCGGTCCGAGTAACGGCCGTTACCGGCCTCGCCGTCACGCGCGGCGCTGACGTGGCCTGACAGGCGGGCCCGGACCGTCAGAAAACGGTTTAAAACGCTAGCAACGGGCGATTTGGGTTTTTTGAGACAACCGACGAAAAAAGTGGTAGGTATCAGTCACAAACAAAAAAGTGGTGGTTTTTTGGAACCATAGGACGAAAAGTGGTAGTTTTATGCTATTTACTCCTTAAATAGGCGCTCGGGGTTGGACTGCGGCGGCTGAGGATAAGATCGCCGGCGACAGCCATGCTGTAGCTGCAGGGCGACGTGGCGGCGAAGAGCGCGTGCCGACGGGCTTCGGGATAAGCTCAAGCTGTACACAGGGGCAGCTGGCGCGCTGGTGTGGTTTGGGCGGCGCCGTCCATGGCAAAGGCTCGCTGCCGACGCCGGCGTGCCGCCAAAAGCTCTGCCAGCGGCGCTGTAGGGTGCCAGGGGTGGCGTGGAGAGTGGGCGAGCGTAGTGCGCGGTTCAGCAGGCGAGCAGGGGCCAGGGACGGGACGCGACGAGGGCGGCAGTGCGACGCGGCGGCTCAGTGCGCGCGCGTGCAAAACGTGCGCTCTGGGCGCGCCCAGAGCACGCACGGGACATGCTCGACGAAATGCCAGGGCATCCTAGAGCGCGAGGGTGAGGCTGGCAATTAACAGGACTAGGATAGAGATAGCTAGGAGTTTAGTCGACAAGGTTGCTGGGTTATTGGAGCAAGATCACAGTGCAAACAAAAACTCATGTCAAAACTGACTGTGCACACCAAGTGTTCGACAGAATTCCAAGTGCCTTTAGGCAACTCTTGGAGTGGCAAAAATCTCCAGATCAGGGTCTCCCTGGATGTAGGTGATGATGGCAAGATCATTTGGGCAAAACCAGAAACCTGTTAGTGCAAGTTTTGCAAAACTACAATTTTGGACAGGAAGAACAAGAGCTCATTGCATGCACTTAAAATTCTCCAATGGGTCCAATCTCCTGGACTTAAGGGTTTGGTAGGGAGGGCTACAAGCAGGAAAAAGCTCAGGGTCACTGGAGCAAAATAAAATAGGGTTGCAGTACAAATCACCAAACTGGACCAGAATGACAAAGAGGTTGATCCACTCAAATTTTTCAAAGATCAACACTGGGTTTTTGCAAGAAGTTGAATTATATGCATGCACTGACATCTCCAAACACTTGGAAGAATTTTTAAAGGAATATTTAAATAGGTTGTAGTGCAAAAATGCCTACTGGACCAGATTTGAAAAGTTGATGTAGAGCTCAAAATCTCAAATGACCAAAGGATATTTTTGCATAAAAGTGATGTGGAACCATCACATGACATCCCCAAATTTTGGTGGAAATTTTAAATGCATTTGTCAAATGGTTGCAGTGCAAAACAGGCTCCAAATTTTATGAAAGATCATTTTAAAAGAATAAAGCTCTGAGAAACAATTATGCAAATAAATCCTTTGATAAAGAATTGTTTTTATAAAGAGGGCATATAAGTCCAACAATACCTTTTGAAAGTTTTCCACTTGAATTAAAAATCCACAATAACAAAAGGGTAAATCTTGACAAATGGAAAAGTTATATTTCCTAGCAAAATTTTAATAAATAAAACAAGGTCAAAATTTTGGGGTGTCACAATAAAGTTTTGGTATGATCTAGTTTTGAGTTTTGCCTTATGATCCCTCTATGTAATCGAGTCCGTGAGCTATATAATAAAGATTAGTGTTGAGTCAAGGGCTTGATTATCTTGCAATGATCTTGAGTGAATAAAAGAAAAGAGAAAAGAATAAAAAGAAACAAAGAGATCATATTGATCTTATGGAGAGTAATGACTTCACATAGAAAGAGTATGATGATTAAAAATTATTGAGAGTTGACAAACATAGCTTTGGTCATCGTTGCAATTAATAGGAAGTAATAAATAAAGAGAGGTTTCACATATAAATATACTATCTTGGACATCTTTTATGATTGGGAGCACTCACTAAAATATGACATGCTAAAGAGTTGATGTTGGACAAGGAAGACAACGTAATGGGTTATGTTTTCTTATATCTGAGATAAAGTATATTGTCATGGATCATTCAACATGTTGAGCTTGCCTTTCCCCCTCATGCTAGCCAAATTCTTTGCACCAAGTAGAGATACTACTTGTGCTTCCAAATACCCTTAAACCCAGTTTTGCCATGAGAGTCCACCATATCTACCTATGAATTGAGTAAGATCCTTCAAGTAAGTTGTCATCGGTGCAAGCAATAAAAATTGCTCCATAAATATGTATGATTGAGTGGTGTGGAGGAAATAAGCTTTATACGATCTTGTGATGTGGAAGAAATAAAAGCGACGGACTGCATAATAAAGGTTCATATCACAAGTGGCAATATAAAGTGACGTTCTTTCGCATTAAGATTTTGTGCATCCAACTCTGAAAGTGCATGGCAACCTCTGCTTCCCTCTGCGAAGGGCCTATCTTTTACTTTTATCTTCTACCTTATGCAAGAGTCATGGTGATCTTCACCTTTCCTTTTTACATTTTATCCTTTGGCAAGCACAGTGTGTTGGAAAGATCCTGATATATATATCTAATTGGATCTAAGTTAGCATGAGTTATTATTGTTGACATTACCCTTGAGGTAAAAGGTTGGGAGGCGAAACTATAAGCCCCTATCTTTCTCTGTGTCCGATTAAAACTCCGTAACCACAAGTATTGCGTGAGTGTTAGCAATTGTGAAAGACTAAATGATAGTTGAGTATGTGGACTTGCTAAAAAGCTCTGACATAGACACTTTCTGATGTTATGATAAATTGGAATTGCCTCAATGACTGAGATTATAGTTTGTTAGTTCTCAATGAAGTTTCTGATTCATACTTTGCATTGTGAATAGATTATTACTTGAGCATAAGAAATCATATGACAATATCCGTATATGTTGCTGTTATAAGATTAATCATGATGCCCTCATGTCCGTATTTTATTTTATCGACACCTCTACCTCTAAACATGTGGACATATTTATCGTTATCGGCTTCCGCTTGAGGACAAGCGAGGTCTAAGCTTGGGGGAGTTGATACGTCCATTTTGCATCATGCTTTTATATCGATATTTATTGCATTATGGGCAGTTATTACACATTATGTCACAATACTTATGCCTATTCTCTCTTATTTTACAAGGTTTACATGAAGAGGGAGCATGCCGGCAGCCGGAATTCTGGGCTGGAAAAGGAGCAAATATTAGAGACCTATTCTGCACAACTCCAAAAGTCTTGAAACTCCACGGAAGTTCTTTTTGGAAATAATAAAAAAACTGAGCGGAAGAAATACCAGAGGGGGCCCACACCCTGGCCACGAGGGTGGGGGCGCGCCCTACCCCCTGGGCGCGCCCCCTGCCTCGTGGGCCCCCTGTTGGCCCTCCGGTGCCCATCTTCTGCTATATGAAGTCTTTCGTCCGAAGAAAAATAATAAGCAAGCTTTCGGGATGAGACTCCGCCGCCATGAGGCGGAACCTTGGCGGAACCAATCTAGGGCTCCGGCAGAGCTGTTCTGCCGGGGACACTTCCCTCCGGGAGGGGGAAATCATCGCCATCGTCATCACCAATGCTCCTCTCATCGGGAGAGGGCCAATCTCCATCAACATCTTCACCAGCACCATCTCCTCTCAAACCCTAGTTCATCTCTTGTATCCAATTCTTGTCTCAAAGTCTAGGATTGGTACCTGTAGGTTGCTAGTAGTGTTGATTACTCCTTGTAGTTGATGCTAGTTGGTTTATTTGGTGGAAGATCATATGTTCAGATCCTATATGCATATTAATACCCCTCTGATTATGAACATGAATATGCTTTGTGAGTAGTTACGTTTGTTCCTGAGGACATGGGAGAAGTCTTGCTATTAGTAGTCATGTGAATTTGGTATTCGTTCGATATTTTGATGAGATGTATGTTGTCTCTCCTCTAGTGGTGTTATGTGAACGTCGACTACATGACACTTCACCATTGTTTGGGCCTAGAGAAGGCATTGGTAAGTAATAAGTAGATGATGGGTTGCTAGAGTCACGGAAGCTTAAACCCTAGTTTATGTGTTGCTTCGTAAGGGGCTGATTTGGATCCATATGTTTCATGCTATGGTTAGGTTTACCTTAATACTTCTTTTGTAGTTGCGGATGCTTGCAATAGGAGTTAATCATAAGTGGGATGCTTGTCCAAGTAAGGACAACACCCAAGCACCGGTCCACCCACATATCATAATATCAAAGTACCTAACGCGAATCATATGAATGTGATGAAAACTAGCTTGACGATAATTCCCATGTGTCCTCGGGAGCGTTTTCCTTTATATAAGAGTTTGTCCAGGCTTGTCCTTTGCTACAAAAAGGATTGGGCCACCTTGCTGCACTTTATTTACTTTTGTTACTTGTTGCTTGTTACAAATTATCTTATCACAAAACTATCTGTTACCTATTAGTTCAGTGCTTGCAGAGAATACCTTGCTGAAAACCGCTTATCATTTCCTTCTGCTCCTCGTTGGGTTCGACACTCTTACTTATCGAAAGGACTATGATAGATCCCCTATACTTGTGGGTCATCAATGAGTATTACAAGAGTTGATCTACCACGAGATCGTGATGGCTAAACCCTAAAAGCCTAGCCTGTATGACTATGGTAATGTGTATATCCTTTCCGGACTACCCCCTCCAGTTTATATAGGCACCGGGGGGATCTAGGGTTTACATAGAGTTGGTTACATAAGAAGGAATCTTCATAATCGGTCGCCAAGCTTGCGTTCCACGCCAAGGAGAGTCCAATCCGGACACGGGTACAGTCTTCGGCCTTCATGTCTTCACAGCCCATCAGTCCGGCCCATGGATAACAGGACGGACGCCCGAGGACCCCTTAGTCCAGGACTCCCTCACCCTACTACTCCCACCGCTGGCCAGGCCCTGCGGCGACGGCAGCCTCACACCGCAGCCGAACCAGTGAACCCTCGTACTCCTCTCCGCGTGGGCATCCACTGCCGCGTCTTCCCCGGCTCCGCGACGTCCCCTTCCTAGGCCTCGCCGTCGTCCACCGCCTTGGTGCTCTCGGCGCGGCGTGGTCAAGGAACGACTTCCATCGGAAGAGTACTGTACGTGGAGAGGCTGACAGCTGGGTCCACGGACGCAGCGAGGAAGTGCCTCCTTATTACGCGCAAAATAATTATTCCTCCACCTGACAGCAGGGACCCACCGGACGGGCCACCGTATTTCGCGAAAAAACATTTCCCCCCTGACTGCTGGGACCCACCAGCTACTTCTTCGCACGCAAGGAAGTGCCTGACAGTCGGGACCCACCAGGTCGAAGCGTACGTAGCGATGTCATTCTGGCCGCGAACGTGTACGTACATACTGGTCGATGTAGAGGCACGCACGTGTGGTAGTAGAGGCGGGCACGTAGCATGTACACGCAGCTGCCAGGGTGCAGGAAAGTAAATACGGCCACGTACGTACATACGGGCGGGGTCTCGAACGCCTACTCGCGCATACATATGGCCAGGGCTCATGTACATGGCTGGGTCGGAACGAGAAACTGCGTCATCGTCGTGCTCATGGGGAGCCAACCGGCTGGGTCGGAACGGAATGTGTCATCGTGTTCATCGGGAGCCAACCGGCTTGGACGGAACAGCCGTTGGAAACAAGGCCTGGCATACCGCAGAACGGAGGAAACGGCCTTGTGTTCGACCGGGCACGGTCGAAACGGGATCCTGTTCATCGGGAGGGGTCTGGTGTACCGCAAAATGGAGAAAATGGACTTCTGTTGGACCTCCTACGGTCGAAACGGGGTCCTGTTGACCGGGAGGGGTGTGGCGTACCGCAAAATGGAGGAAACGGACTTGTGTTGGAGCACTACGGTCGAAACGGGGGTCCTGTTCATCAGGAGGGGTGTGGCGTACCGCAAAACGGGACTCCACGGGCTACTGTTCATCCACCGTCGACCTCCTCCAGCCTCCACGGGCTACTGTTCATCCACCGTCGACCTCCTCCAGCCTCCACCTGCGACTGTTCATCCACGGGCTCCTGTTCATCCAGCCTCCACCGCGCGCTCCTCTACCGGCTACTGTTCAACCAGCCCTCTCCACGGGGTCCTGTTCAACCACCCCTCCACGGGCTACTGTTCATCCAGCCCTCCATTGGCTACTGTTCAACCAGCCCTCCACCGGCTACTGTTCAACCAGCCCTCCACGGGGTCCTGTTCATCCAGCCCTCCACGGGGTCCTGTTCATCCACCGGCTCGATCGATCGGGGGTACTGTTCATCAAGCGGCAACGGCCACTACTACCACGGGGTCCAGTTCATCCAACCCCCCACCGAAAACTGTTCATCCAAACCCCCTCAAGAACGCTCACTATTCATCCAGGGAAGGAGGCAGCAGTGTTCGATCGGCTTCAGTTAGCAGCAGTAGCAAAGGAATCACTCAGGTTCAGTTAACAGCAAGGGATCGATCGATCGCTCGGGTTCAGTAACGCGTAGCCTGCAGTGCAATCGCTCGGGTTCAGTTAGAGCCCAACGCCTCGCTCGGGTTCAGTTAGAGCCCAACGCCTCGCACACACGCGCGTACGTACGAGAGGAATGCGCATCGCTCGGCCCCCGACCACCCACCGTAACTGGGAACTCCCCGATATTTTCCTCGCCCTCGCTTTTACCACGGTTTTTTCCGTCATGGACGGCCCAAAGAATGTCATGCAGCTGCGTCTCTGGCCCGCCCAGGATGAAAAGCCCATTTTCTGTCATGATTTTTTGTCATAGAAGTAGGACCCCACCACATCTATTATGATACCGGGTTTTGTCACAATTATCGCCATAGATGTGTCATAAGTATGACAGAAAAAAATTTCATTCGGCCCAAAATGTCACGGATGTGTATTTTTTTTGTAGTGGTACTTTGCGACAACATTGGCTTCAGAACCCGAACCATCTGACAAGGATATCTTCCCTCTCTTGGGTGCCTCCGCCTCCAAGTCTTCGGAAGCAGTCCTTTTCTTCCCTTGGGGAGAAGGGATATCACCTTCTTCTTCCCCTTCGTCTTCAAAAGAGGGAGCTTCAGTCTCCCCAGACGTAGCGTCCAATATACCTTTAGAGTGGAGGCCACCTTCGGCCTTTTTGCTCTTCTTCTTGTCCTCCTTCGCTGGCACTTGATACGGCGCCGGGGCCAGCATCCTCATCAACATAGGATCAAATGAGTTTTCGGGAAGTGGAGCTAAACACCTAATTCGCTCCGCCTTCTTTATCCATCCCTGGTCGAAGATAGGTTTCTCAGCTCACTATGGGATAATCAACCAAGTTGTGTTCAGAAATTGGGTGCTTACCGAGGTATCCGGATGGTTGCAGTCAAGGCCGATGTCCTCGGTTGTATCCGACCACTGCTTTCGAGTCCTGAAGAATAGTTTCCACATCCCTCTGTGCGTTGTGCCGAAGAATTGCTGAAGGGTCCGCGGTCCTTCCGAATTGAACTCCCACATGTGGAGAGGCCGTCGCTGGCACGGGAGGATCCGGCGGACTAGCATCACCTGGATCACGTTAATGAGGCCGGTGTCCTTTTCAAGGATGCTCTGGATATGACTTTGCAGCGTCTGCACTTCAATAGGTGATCCCCAGTCTAGCCCTTATTAATCCACGATGCGAGCCGTAATGGAGGGCCAGATCGGAACACAGGCGTGGCTGCCTATTTGGTACCGCGGGTTCGGTGATATAGAACCACTCCCGCTGCCATAAGTTGGAGGTTTCTGTGAAGGTTCCTTTTGGCCAAATAGTATTGGCAAGCTTGCTCACCATAGCACCACCACACTCCGCCTGCTCCCCATCGACTACCTTCGGCTTCACATTGAAAGTATTAAGCCATAGGCCGAAGTGTGGGGGGATGCAGACAAAAGCCTCACACATGACGATAAACGCCGAGATGTGAAGGAAGGAGTCCGGAGATAGATCGTGAAAATCTAGCCCATAATAGAACATGAGGCCACGAACGAAGGGGTGGAGAGGGAACCCTAGCCCGCGGAGGAAGTGAGAGATGAACACAACCCTCTCGTCGGATTTTGCTGTGGGGATAACCTGCCCCTTAGCAGGGAGCCTGTGTGGGATTTTCGCAGTCAGCTACCTCGCTTCTCGGAGCTTCGCGATATCCTCCTTGGTGACCGAGGAGGCCGCCCACCTGCCTAGGGAGCTGGATCTGGACATAACTAGGAGGCTTGGTAGCAATGAAAGAAATCGAGACCTGGGCGCTGGAGCTTGAGGTTGGAAGGGCTGAGGAAGAGGTAGGCGTGGGGAAGAAAGACGGGTCTGTACCCCTTTATAAAGGCGATGAATATCGAACGCCTCCTCACGGGCCTTAAAGCTCGCCTATTCCCAAGGGATCGTGCAAACGACACGGTTGGATTACCCACGCCCATATTGATAAGAATCCCTGATAAGGGGGCACGATCTCTGCTTTGACAAGATATGCCAATAAAGACCGCGTCTCGTAACGTGGAACGAGAGGCTGAAAGACGGTTCAAAATAATAACCAGGCAGGAATGTAACATCTCGCTACAAAAGTTGTCAATAGATGGGACTTGTTAAATATTATATTCTCTGCGGCTGTGTGTGGTGCCTATTTTGCAGAGCCGGACACGTTTTCTGCGTTCAAGGACTACTTTGATGTATTCGGAGGAGGAACCCGCCTTCCAATGCCGAAGATAATCTGCGCGCCGGACACATCGTCATTGAAGCCTGGTTTAGGGGCTACTGAGGGAGTCCTGGATTAAGGGGTCCTCGGGCGTCCGGGCTATGTGACGTAGGCCGGACTAATGGGCCATGAAGATACAAGATAGAAGACTTTCTCCCGTGTCCGATGGGACTCTCCTTTGCGTGGAAGGCAAGCTTGGCGTTCGGATATGAAGATTCCTTCCTCTGTAAACCGACTCTGTACAACCCTAGGTCCCTCCGGTGTCTATATAAACCGGAGAGTTTAGTCCGTAGAGGCAATCATAATCATACAGGCTAGACATCTAGGGTTTAGCCATTACGATCTCGAGGTAGATCAACTCTTGTAAACCTCATATTCATCCAAGATAATCAAGTAGGAAGTAGGGTATTACCTCCATCAAGACGGCCCGAACCTGGGTAAGCATCGTGTCCCTGTCTCCTGTTACCTTCGATCCTCAGACGCACAGTTCGGGACCCCCTACCTGAGATCAGCCGGTTTTGACACCGACATTATTCTCCCATCTTCGGACAGAGTGGCCCTCTTTGGATTTAAGGCCGGAGCGGGTACGAAGGCCGATCCCTGACCGGAATCTGATGGTGGATCCGACGGGCTTCCTTCATGTAGGTGAGGGGCGGTGGTCGAGGCCGAGAACCCTTCGAAGATCAAATCTCCTCGGATATCACTGATGTAATTCAGGCTTCCGAACCTGATCTGGTGACCAGGGGCGTAGCTGTCAATCTGCTCAAGGCGACCAGTTGAATTGGCACGCAGAGTGAAGCCGGCAAACGCGAAAAGTTGACCAAGGAGAAAAGTCTCACCGGAAACAGTGTCGTTGCTGATGACAAGATGAGCCATCGATCCTTCTGTTGACGACATGGCGGAACTCTTTATGAAAGCACCAATGTCGGTGTCAAAACCGGCTGATCTCGGGTAAGGGGTCCTGAACTATGCGTCTGAGGATCGAGGGTAACAAGGGATAAGTGGGACACAATGTTTACCTAGGTTCGGGCCCTCTTAATGAGGTAAAACCCTACGCCCTGCTTGATTGTATTTGATGAGTATATGGGTTACAAGAGTTGATCTACCTTGAGATCTTAATGGTTAAACCTTAGCTGTCTAGCCTATGAGAATTCTGATAGTCTCTACGGACTAAACCCTCCGGTTTATATACACACCGGAGGGACCTAGGGTTATACAGAGTCGGTTTGTAAGGGAAGGAAATATCATATCCGGACACCAATCTTGCCTTCCACGCATAGGGGAGTCCTACCCGGACACAAGGGGAAAGTCTTCTGCTTGTATCTTCACGGCCCATCAGTCCGGCCCATATCAAATAGCTCGGACACCCTAGGACCCCCTAATCCAGGACTCCCTCAGCGCCATTCTGGTCGTGCTCGTGCTGCTTATGCGTCTCGATGCCGACGGCGATGCCGTGGATCCGCGTGGGCGCACCCACGCAAGGCGACGCCTGGCGTCCGCGGCGGCCTGCTCGTGCTGCTTGAGTAGTTGCGTCCCGAACTAGAGCGGCAAGGAGCGTCGGTGCTCCTGCTGCTGCGGCACTCCCGCTGCTCCTTCCTAGGCAGCAGCGCTGGCGACGAGGCCAGGCATGGGAGTAGGTGGAGCTAGCGCCTCGACACGCAGAGCAAAAGGTGTGCGCGCGTGGTCACGAGCGGGGAGGCCGGCAGCGACATCAGGCTCTCCGGGAGGTGGCGCCGGCCGCGGCGAGGCATGCCAGAGGGTGGTGGTGCCGGCCACGACATGGCGAGACAGCTGGAGGTGGCGCTGGTGGACTCATGGGGTGGGTGGGTGGAGAAGAGAAAGAAAAAGGAGGAGAGAGAGATGTGGGAGGTGGGTGGGTGGGTGAGTGATAGGACCAAAATCTGGGACAGAAATGGGTCCAACAGACGGAAAAATAAAATCAGTCTTTGCATTTGGCCGAAAAAATGAAATAAGTGTTCTCATTGGGCTGTGATTTTTGTCCGCGTGAATCAAAACAGACATAAGCCGGCAAAACGGTGCCGTGCGTTAAAGTTGGCCTAAGAGCAATAGGGTACGTAATTCTTTGCGCCTACCGAAGAGGCCTGAACCTGTATATAATTCATCGCGCGTACCCTAGCAAACGGTTGCCTCTACATTCATACTCGCGTGGTATTGTCAGCATTATATCCACGACGTCACCTCTAATACTTCTGGTACTTCCAAATGTGGTGTATAAAATTCTATTTAGACCTCGTTTTGCAAAGTTAATTCCTAAATTAGTTTGTCATTATCCATCCACAACTATCGTGGGGCTAGATGCCCCTTGGTGTAGTAGGTAGTACTAGGTAGCGCACTAGTCCGTGTCATCTCAAGGTCCGGTCCGGTCCATGAAGCACCCGGAGATCGATCGAGCAAGAGCCAGTACTAGTATACACATGCATGCATGCATGCATGCGGTAGGCTTTTTCCGTAGCTCCATGTAGCCGCGCCAGTGAAGTGACGACGCATGCAGCGTGGAAAGACGAGCAGCCAAAGCTAGCTGGAGGCTGGACCAGTACACATATCCAGTGCAGGTGGTGCAGGCAGGTCCTCTGCTCGTCCTCCACTCCGCTTCACTTCACCTCTCTTCTGCCTTCCCTCCCAATGGGACGCCGCCGCCATGTCGTCCTCCTCCTCCTCCTCCTGCTCCTCTTGCAGCTGGTTCCCCGGATCCTCGCCTCCACCGCCGCCACCCACGGCAATGGAGAGGCCGCCATTACCAAGGTGCGTACGTAGTACGCGTAATCATGCATGCTAGCTGGTAGTATACTGATCGACCTGGACCGTGTATGGATTTGCAGGACGAAGGGGGCAGCGTGGGGGCGATGATGAGGCAGACGCTGGGTTCCCGGCCGCCGAGCTGCGAGGGGCAGTGCCAGTGGGCGTGCGGCGGCCGCCGGTGCGAGGCCGTGCAGGTTCCCGTCACTCCGCGCGACCTGGAACAGCAGCTGAAGAAGAAGAAGGAGAAGCGGACATCGTTGGCGGCAGGACGAGGAGGGGGCGTGCTGTTGCCGTCCTCGTACGACGAGCACTCAAACTACAAGCCGCTCGGCTGGAGATGCAAGTGCCTCCACTCCTAGTCCTAGCAAGCTTGAAATCGATCACGCCATGGATCCTAAGCTACCTTCTAGTGGTGTCAATATATATGAATCTGAAGCTTCGTTCGTTGTAGTATTGTACATGGGATCTGCAAGCCTTGCTTTTGTGCTCTGCTCTTTCTTGTGTTCGTGTGATTAAAGTTCAATTTCTGGGCAGAAAACACGTACTCTTTAGAACTCGTTTACATTTTAGCTAGTAGTAAATGAGTAGTACGTTTCTTTTGCTGCACTTTTAACTAGTCAGCCTGTCTCTTGACTCTTCACGCTTCGGCTCATGCAGATGCAGTCATGCCTTCATTTATTTTTTGCAAGTGCTGCTTGCATGTGTTGATGTGTATACACAACTAGTGCCGATAAAGGTTGTTTCAATTTATTTATTTTGCCTATAAAGGTTGTTTCGAAAAATACCGATAAAGGTAGAATTTGGCGCGTAAAAAAAGGGTAATCAATATACAGTGCTATTGTAAATTTTGGTGTTACTGCAAAAGCAAGACGATTCGGTCCCGTCCTCGCTGCTTGTATCTTCTGTCGGACGGTCAGCGGATATAAACGCTGTGACGGGACAAGCTAGAGACAGTGAGCTCGACACACGGCATCGTTCCCGTCCGCGCCCCGAGGAATTGTTGTCACGTCCAATCCAATGAAAGAGGCAAATGCCCGCTCTCTCGGCTGCGATTCAACGCCGAAAGATGCGCCGGAATGGAGCTACGGAACAACGGCCGCTGACAATTGAGATGGTGATGGACCAACACGGTAGTCAAGATCTCCTCCTCATCATCGGACGAGGAATCATCGGAGTCAGAAAGAAAATTGTGAAAAAAAAACTCGTCGACGGAGTACATTTTATACCTTGCCAAACTGTCGAACAGTTTGCGGGCGTCGACGAAGGAGCCGGCCGGCGAAGGGAGTCGCGCCGCCCTCGGACGAGCTAGCTGCCCTGGCGACGTCCGACGAGCGTGTTGGTGTCAGGACGAAGGACCTGACCGGGGCGGCGAGGTGGCTTCTTGGTCGTGTTGTGTCAGGGAGTGGGGGTGGGAAACTTTCGAATCCCCGGTGGCAAGACGGCGATGGCGACGACGTGGGAGCTGGCGGTGTTGCAGGAGGGGATATCGTGGCACCGGCAGCTGGCAGAGGCATCGGAAAAATGGGCGGTGGCGGCGGCAACGAAGGAGGCAGGTGAGGGTTTGCTATTGGAACGGAAGAGGATGGCCAATGTGCCACCGACCAGCGGGTCAGGGGGAGGAGTAGGCGGGCGCGCGCACGTCCGTCTCGTGTCGCGCCGACACAAATCTGGCTCAAAAATGGACTGAAAATGGGTCGGAAGGCGACGAAAAGCGGACGCGCGTCTGTTTGGGTCGGCGCGTTGGGCCGTGGACAGAATGAATCGTCGCGTTGGAGTTGCTTTTAGGCACGTAGAAAAAGGGTAAATGAACATGCAGTACTGTTTCAAATTTCGGTGTTACTGCGAGAGCAAGACGATTCGGTCCAACCTCGCTGCTTGTATCTTCTGTCGGACAGTCAGCAGATATAAACGCTGTGACGGGACAAGCTAGAGACAGTGAGCTCGACACACGGCATCGTTCCCGTCCGTCCGCGCCCCGAGGAATTGCTGTCACGTCCAATCCATTGAAAGAAAGCTATGGTGGTGACCTGCCTTTAACTCCACTGCAAAAGCGGCCAGGAGCCACTGGGCAGAGATACTCTTGTTTGTAATGCACTGCGGGCCGGTCCGTGCAGTGCATCTGCTCGAGCTTGAACGGAGCGGCTAGGGCTCTGCGCTGCTGGATATATTGGCCGGTCGACCGACGGCTAGCTGTTGTGCTGCCATGTGGGTTAGCTAACCCTAGCATTCATGGACAGATCATCACGGTGCCGTGCCAGATGGAGTCATCTCCATGCACAATGCAGAGGAGAGAAGTGTACTCCGTTGTTGACGGGCGAAGGGCCCTGCATGTCCCATGGCGTACGTGATCAGCCGAGCTAGTCCCGCGCATGTGCTCCAGTCGACCTGCACTGGCCTGGGCCTGGCTAGCTGCAGGACTTACGACCGATCGTCTCGTCAAGTCTAGTCTGCTCTGCTCTGCATGCGTGTCCCGTCAAATTAACAAAAGGTCCGTACTGCCTACTGTCTATATATACCTACATTGATGAACATGGGGCGTAAGGCCAACTCCACCGCGCGGCCCGCCCGCCTCCGTTTAGGATAAAACGAACAAATCCGACGGCCCAGCGCGCGAGCGTAAACGGACTTTTATCTATTTTTGTCCGCTTTCGACCCATCCCGGTTCAAGTTTGCGCCGCTTTTGGGGTGAAACGGACAGCACGCGGACGCGCGGGCCGTCTGCGCGTGTCCTCCCCTGGCCCACCCGTCGGTAGCATAGGGGCGCCTTTTTCTATCCGCCCCCTCCCTCCCTCCGGCCGCACGCCCTCCATTCTTCTCCACTCTTCCCTCGCCGCCGCCGCCGTCGCCGCTGCCATTGTAGCTGTGCAGCTCGGACGCGCGCTCGCCCAGCCCCTTCCCCTCGGCGCCCCCGAGCTACCCAACCACGGCCACCTGTTTTGCGCACCCGCCGGCCGGATTTCGGGCGGATCCGGTCGGTTTTGAGCTCGCCCGAATGTGGAAGGCCGCGCCGCGCCATGGACTGGCCGGGCACCGGGCCGGAAGGCCATGGCAGGGCCGCAAGGCCACATGCAGGCAGTGGCTCCTCCTCTAGCCGTTCGGATCTACACCGTCGGTGGTCTGCCGGCAGATACACGAATGGCGGTCGATCGGGCTCAGTGCTAGCCCAAAAGCTCGTCGGCGCACCGTTGCCGCTCATTAATTGCGACCACTGCCTAAAGAAGGTCGTGCGCCGCGTGTCTACAACGCCGGAACATCCCGGATGAGTGTTCATCAAGTGCTTAAACGATTGGGTATGTGCTCTTTTTACCTTCGGTTTGTGCTCTAGATTTGACTAGCTGTGCTAATTTCAAATTTTGTTGTGTAGAATGGATGTAAGTTTTGGTATTGGGAAGAAGAGTACATCGATATATTGATAGAGCGTAATTTAGTAGATGTTCGTGCACTTTTAGCTAGCATAGAGGTTGTAGATGAGACAAGTGCACTTGTTGCTAGATTAGAGGCTAGACACGAGACTAGATGCGAGGAAGCAACCTCTACTTCTTTAGACTCGAAGAAGAAAGAAACACGCAAGATGGAGGCGGCTCCTCCGTAGATCAATAATGAATGCATCGAGAAGGCACTAATCCAACTTACAAGAGCAGTTATAGAAGTTGGATATCTTCTAAAATGTATTCTTGTGGTTCTTGTTTTCTTTGGTCTTGCTTTTCTAGTCAAAATTTGGTGATGTATTCCCATGTACCAAGAATGAATGATGAAAAAAAGTTTAAGGGCTTGCAAAGAAAAAAGTGCGTGGACAGGATGAGGCCGGGATGCGTTCGCGCGTTGGGCGCACGGCAACCGCATCCCAGAACAGCCCGGACACGACCCCATTGCCCTACCCAAACAGATAGAATCTGGGCAAAACGGACATCCGTTTGGGGTCGCGCGGTGGAGTTGGCCTAAACTCATTTGGCTTGTATCCTTAGGTCAGGTACTCCACCATCTTAGAGCATCTCCAGCCGCGCCCCCGACAGGCCCCCAGACCATTTTTTAGCGCCGTCCCAAAAAAACGGTCCAGTCGTGTCCCAGGAGCCCCTTTTTCGCCGGTTTAGGCCGAAACTGTCGCCGGCGGACCCAGACCGAACCTGGCGCGTTGGGGGCGCCGCGGAAACCAATTTTGGAGCGAACAGGAATGGGCCCGCCGAGTCCGCGACACGCCACTTCGTCGTCCCTATAGCCTCAGTTCCCGCGAGAATTAATGCCAAGGCTGTCGCGCTGTCGCGCCGGTCAGCCTCCATTCATGCCTCACGGGTGGCGCAGTGAAGGCGCAGGGATGCGCGTCCCACCCGGTACCACCACGCGTCACCCGGCATGCAGACTCTCACCGCCCCCTTTCGGATATAAAAGCCGACTTCCCCGCCGGTGAATGCCACAGTCGCCACAGCTCGCCTTCTCTCTCGCCTCGTCTCACCAGAGAAGCAACTCTCCTCCCTCTTCCCCCGCCGACGAGCAATGGTTGAGCGGTACCCCGACGACTCCGTGGCGGCGAATGGCTTCGGCCGACGCTATCTTCACGAGGACGAGGCGCGCCTCCTCTACAAGGCCGACTATCCGGTGCCACCAAACATGTGGGTGCCGGTCTCGTGGAAGCTGAGCGCCGGCAGCGTCCCGGTGCCCCCAGTGCCCACCAGGGCCGAACGGCGGGCTGATATCGCCCGCATCCATTCGTCGATGTCGGAGGCGCGGCGGAACGAGTTAAGGTACGCCGCCGACAGCCACACGCCGTGGACGATGTACATCGAGCACCGCCGCGATGACCAGATCGCCTCCGCCAACGGCATCATCCCGCGCGGCCGCCTCAACGTCGACGGGTGGCGCGAATGGTGGGGCATGACCGGCCGCACCCTCGAGGCCGTCCTCGACCAGATCGAGACCGGCAACACGCCGCGGCTCGAGTACCAGGCGCGCCCGCCCTTTTCTCGCCGTCGTGGCAGCTCTTGAACGCCGTAGCGAATGGAGGTGGCGACCTCCCCATCATCGGGCTCCGGCTTGCTCTCCTCCGGATCGCCGGTGCTTCGCCCCATCAAGCCGGAGCCGGAGGAGACGCTGCTTGGGCGCCGCACCCGCAACGGCACCCTCGTCATCAACGAGGCCGGTCGCGCCTCCCCGCGTTCCCTCCACCTAGTCCGGCCGAGGACCGAGCCGGGGTTGCTCTTCGTCAAGAAGGAGCACGTGGAGATGGCCGCCGCCGACGAGACCGCCCTGAAGTGGGTGAAGGCGGACTACGTCCACGAGCAAGTGGCGCGCCAGCGCTGGGCCCACGAGGAGATCAAGGCCCGACGCCGCGGACGCGAGGAGGGCGGCATCATCATCCTCGACAGCGACGAGGAGGACGCGTCCGGACCGTCCAACCCCCCGCGCGTCTGTGACCCTGGTCATTGGTGCAACAGGGACGGCGGCTACAGCGGGACGCAGGGCGGCGGCGACGACGACGACTACACCCAGTTCTACAGGCTCCTCGGCATGTAGAAGGCGGGCGGCGGCCGCAGCGTAGTAGGGCTAGGCGTAGTTTGTTTGTTTTCTGGTTTTTTTGTACAAATTTGAATGAAAAATCGTTGAGTTTGTGCTGAATTCGAATCAAAATGCCGAGTTTGCGCCGAGTTGTGGGCGACCTGGGGCGATTGACTGGGAACGCAATCGCCCCCACACCAAAAGAAAGCGCTGGTTCGGCCCCAGACGACGCTTTTTCGGCGTCCTGGGGGCGAAAGGCTGAAGATGCTCTTAGCTATGATGGAGGTGGTCGGGTCACACACACTACAGTAATGTACTCCCTCTGTTTCTTTTTAAATCAAACTTTATCAACTTTGACTAAGTTTATAGAAAAAATATCAAGATTCACAATATGAAATCAATATTGTTAGATGCATAATAATATTAATTTTCATACCATATAGCTTTAGTATTGTAGATGTTGATATTTTTTCCAACAAAGTTGGTGAAACTTTACAAAATTTGACTTTAACCAAATCTTATATGCAAACTGAAAAGAAACGGGAGGGTACCTTCAACTTAGTCCAATCCATCCATCTTCTCTCGGGTCAAGTCAGATCAGGTGAGTAATCGATCACTGCGCTGCCTTGCTAGGAGACCGTGCGTGCCTGCTGCACGTAGACAAACAAGCTTAAAGCCCATCTGTTCTGCCATCTGGCCTTACATGCACCGCGACGTTTGTGCGTGGACCTGCCACGAGAGAAAATTAGTGATACCAACACTAGAATGCTCACACGTTACCATTTCAAAAACATTTATGGACCTGACCAATTGATACGTTTTCAACGTATTTATAATTTTTAATTATTCCATATTGTTATATTACTAATTTTGGATGTTTTATAATTATTTTATATCATTTTTGGTACTAACGTATTAACATAGTGCCAATTGCCAGTTGCTGTTTTCTACATGTTTTTTACATAGAAGAAAATCAATACCAAACGGAGTCCAAATACAACGAAACTTTACGAAGATGTTTTTTGACCAGAAGACACCTAATGAGCCAAGGCTGCGCCTGGGGGTGCTCCGAAGACAGCACAATCCACCAGGGCGCGCCAGGAGGCCCCACTAGTAGAAAAAGAGGCTTCCATACGCCCCATTAGTCCCTAAAATAATCGAACCGCGACAAAAGGGGTCTTTATTCGCGGTTCGGGAGGAGACCCGCGACCAACTATCTGGGCCCAGCGCGCTCGGTCGACAGCTGGCGGACAGGAGGGGCTTTAGTCCCGGTTGGCCTGGCCAACCGGGACTAAAGGTCCCCGAAGGCCTTTAGTCGCGGTTGGCCAGGCCAACCGGGACTAAAGGCCCATCCCTATATATAGGACTCAGCTCACTTCACTTCACTCAGCTCACTTCACAATATTCAGAAGGGGGTGGTGGGTTAGCTTTTGGTTCCTCCTATGCACACAAGGTGTTCGATGAAATGCCCGAGAGCCTGAAACAAACATGATATGAAGTGTCCGAGCCACACTTGAGCTTTCTCATTTATTTTTCCTCCGCGATCGCGGTTAGCAACTTGAACCTTTCATGTGTCATTGATAAAATATGCATGTGTGTAGTTCATTGTTTAATTTGTATTATTTCTAGCTAGTTAGTTTAACAAATGCATGATGGTTAATTATATACTTTATATAATAATAATGCAGATGAATCGGCAATGGATGTACGGTCCCCGACTCTCCGGCGAGTTCACTACGGGTTTGAAAGATTTCTTCGTAGTGGCAAATGCGAACAAGCAGCGAGGTTTTATTATCTGTCCATGTGCTGTCTGTAAGAATCAGAAGGGTTACTCCTCCTCAAGAGACGTTCACATGCACCTGCTTCGGCACGGTTTCATGCCAAGCTATAATTGTTGGACCAAACATAGAGAAAGAGGGGTTAGAATGGAAGAAGATGAAGAAGGGGATGATATCGATGACAACTATCATGATCATTTCGGTGATACTTTCATGGAGGATGATGCTGAAGGTGGGGAAGGGTTAGGTGAAGGTGAAGAAGAGGCACATGATGAGCCCGCTGATGATCTTGGTCGGACCATTGCTGATGCATGGAGACGCTGCGAAACTGACAAGGAGAGGGAGAATTTGGATCGCATGTTAGAGGATCACAAAAAGTCGTTGTATCCAGGATGCGATAGTAGTCTGAAAAAGCTGGGCTGCACACTGGATTTGCTAAAATGGAAGGCACAGGAAGGTGTAGGTGACTCATCATTTGAAAATTTGCTGAAAATGTTGAAGAATATGTTTCCGAAGAATAACGAGTTGCCCGCCAGTACGTACGAAGCAAAGAAGGTTGTCTGCCCTCTAGGTTTAGAGGTTCTGAAGATACATGCATGCATTAACGACTGCATCCTCTACCGCGGTGAATACGAGAATTTGAATGAATGCCCTGTATGCACTGCATTGCGTTATAAGATCAGAGGCGATGACCCTGGTGACGATGTTGAGGGCGAGAAACCCAGGAAGAGGGTTCCCGCCAAGGTGATGTGGTATGCTCCTATAATACCACGGTTGAAACGTCTGTTCAGGAACAAAAAGCATGCCAAGTCGTTGCGATGGCACAAAGAGGACCGTAAGTCCGACGGGGAGTTGAGACACACCGCTGATGGAACGCAATGGAGAAAGATCGACAGAGTGTTCAAAGATTTTGCAGCTGACGCAAGGAACATAAGATTTGGTCTAAGTACTGATGGCATGAATCCTTTTGGCGAGCAGAGCTCCAGCCATAGCACCTGGCCCGTGACTCTATGCATCTACAACCTTCCTCCTTGGTTGTGCATGAAGCGGAAGTTCATTATGATGCCAGTGCTCATCCAAGGTCCAAAGCAACCCGGGAACGACATCGATGTGTACCTAAGGCCATTAGTTGATGAACTTTTACAGTTGTGGGGCAGACCTGGTGTACGTGTCTGGGATGAGCACAAAGGAGAGGAATTTGACCTACGAGCGTTGCTTTTTGTAACCATCAACGATTGGCCTGCTCTCAGTGACCTTTTGGGACAAACAAATAAAGGATACAATGCATGCACGCACTGCTTACATGAGACTGAAAGTGTACGTTTGGTTAATTGTAAGAAGAACGTGTACCTGGGTCATCGTCGATTTCTTCCCCGAAATCATAACGTAAGAAAGAAAGGCAAGCATTTCAACGGCAAGGCAGATCACCGGCCGAAGCCTGCGGAACGTACTGGTGCTGAGATATTCGATATGGTCAAGGATTTGAAAGTCATCTTTGGAAAGGGTCCTGGCGGACAATCAGTTCCGCGGGGAGTTGACGGGCACGCACCCATGTGGAAGAAGAAATCTATATTTTGGGAGCTAGAATATTGGAAAGTCCTAGATGTCCGCTCTGCAATCGACGTGATGCATGTTACGAAGAATATTTGCGTGAACCTGCTAAGCTTCTTGGGCGTGTATGGGAAGACAAATGATACAAAGGAAGCACGGCAGGACCAGCAACTTTTGAAAGACCCAGATGACCGGCATCCAGAATGGTTTCAAGGTCGTGCCAGCTACGCTCTTACCAAAGAAGAGAAGGTCATTTTTTTTGAATGCCTGTGCAGTATGAAGGTCCCGTCTGGCTCCTCGTCGAATATAAAGGGAATAATAAACATGGCGGAGAAAAAGTTCCAAAACCTGAAGTCTCACGACTGCCACGTGATTATGACGCAATTGCTTCCGATTGCTTTGAGGGGGCTCCTACCGGAAAATGTTCGAGTAGCCATTGTGAAGCTATGTGCATTCCTCAATGCAATCTCTCAGAAGGTAATCAATCCAGAAGATCTACCACGGTTACAGAACGATGTGGTCCAATGCCTTGTCAGTTTCGAGTTGGTGTTCCCACCATCCTTCTTCGATATTATGACGCACCTCCTGGTCCACCTAGTCGAAGAGATTTCCATTCTCGGTCCTGTATTTCTACACAATATGTTCCCCTTTGAGAGGTTCATGGGAGTATTAAAGAAATATGTTCGTAACCGTGCTAGGCCAGAAGGAAGCATCGTCAAGGGCTATGGAAATGAGGAGGTAATTGAGTTCTGTATTGACTATGTTCCTGACCTTAAGCCGATTGGTATTCCTCAATCGCGGCACGAGGGGAGACTAAGTGGAAAAGGCAAGATCGGAAGGAAATCCACGATATGTATGGACGGTCATTCTATGACTGAAGCACACCACACAGTTCTGCAAAATTCCAGCTTGGTGGCTCCGTACTTCGAGCAACACAAGAATATTTTACGCTCGGACAACCCGGGGAAGCCTGAATCCTGGATTAGAAAGGCCCACATGGAGACTTTCGGCAGTTGGTTGCGAAAACATTTAATGAATGACAATGATGTTGGAGATCAGCTGTACATGTTGGCCAAGAAACCATCTTCGACTATAACGATTTTCCAAGGGTACGAGATAAATGGGAATACATTTTACACCATCGCCCAAGATAAAAAGAGCACCAACCAAAACAGTGGTGTTTGCTTTGATGCAGCAACCGAGAATGGGCGAAAGGTCACATATTATGGTTACATAGAGGAGATATGGGAACTTGACTATGGACCCTCCTTTAAGGTCCCTTTGTTCCGGTGCAAATGGTTCAAGCTAACAGGAGGTGGGGTAAAGGTGGACGAGCAATACGGAATGACAATGGTGGATTTCAACAATCTTGGTTACCTTGACGAACCATTCGTCCTTGCCAAAGATGTCGCTCAGGTTTTTTATTTGAAGGACATGAGTAGCAAACCGAGGAAACGGAAAGATAAGAAAACGATCAGTACATCATGCGATGATCCAAAGCGCCACATTGTTCTTTCAGGGAAAAGAAACATCGTGGGAGTGGAGGACAAGACAGACATGTCAGAAGATTATAATATGTTTGGTGAAATTCCGCCCTTCAAAGTGAACACTGACCCAAGCATTAAGTTAAATGATGAGGATGCTCCATGGATACGGCACAATCGTAAGCAAGCAGGGACACAAGGGAAGAATTGATGTGTAATAATTTATTGTACCAAACTTTGTTGAATGGATCATGTGAATTAAAACGTACGATGGCGAATCCGGATGATTTGTATTTGATATATTATTTGTATTTTTAAGATTTTAAAATGAATTAGTTTTGTTTTATTGAATTTTTTGATATATTATTTGTATTTTTAAGATTTTAAAATGAATTAGTTTTATTTTATTGAATTTTTTGATATATTATTTGTATTTTTAAGATTTTAAAATGAATTAGTTTTATTTTTCTGAATTTTTTGATATATTATTTCTATTTTTAAGATTTTAAAATGAATTAGTTTTATTTTTCTGAATTTTTTGATATATTATTTCTATTTTTAAGATTTTAAAATGAATTAGTTTTATTTTATTGAATTTTTTGATATATTATTTCTATTTTTAAGATTTTAAAATGAATTAGTTTTATTTTTCTGAATTTTTTGATATATTATTTCTATTTTTAAGATTTTAAAATGAATTAGTTTTATTTTTCTGGATTTTTTGATATATTATTTCTATTTTTAAGATTTTAAAATGAATTAGTTTTATTTTTCTGAATTTTTTGATATATTATTTCTATTTTTAAGATTTTAAAATGAATTAGTTTTATTTTTGTGAATTTTTTTTGATATATTATTTCTATTTTTAAGATTTTAAAATGAATTAGTTTTATTTTTCTGGATTTTTTGATATATTATTTGTATTTTCTGAAAAGTATATGAAAAAGGACCTTTAGTCGCGGTTCGTGACACGAACCGCGACTAAAGGCTCTTTCCGCGCGGGAACGAAAGCGGCGCGAAAGAACCTTTAGTCCCGGTTGGGGAGACCAACCGCGACTAAAGGTACCCTTTAGTCGCGGTTGGTGTCCCCAACCGGGACTAAAGGGTACCTTTAGTCGCGGTTGGTCTCCCCAACCGGGACTAATGCTCTGTCTATATATACAGCACCTAGCATTTTCCGCCACCTCCCATTCTCCTCTCGACGCCGAAGCCCTGCCCCGACGCCGATCGACGCCGACGCCGCCAGGCTGCTGCCCCGACGCCGATCGACGCCGACGCCCTGCCCCGACGCCGACGCCCTGCCCCCAGTAAGCTCCGCCGCCCCCCACTTCCCCTGCCCTGCGCGCCGCCGCCCCCGCCCCCAGTGAGCTCCGCCGCCGCCCCGCCCTGCCCTGCGCGCCGCCGCCCCCGCCCCAGTGAGCTCCTCCGCCGCCCCTGCCCTGCCCCTGCGCGCCGCCCGCCGCCCGCTGCCCCTGCCCCTGCCCTACCCGCCGCCCGCTGCCGCCTGCCTGCCGTCCTCCGCCTCCCGCCGCCGCCTGCCGTCCTCCGCCTCCCGCCGCCGTACAGTGTGTATGAAAAAAACCCATACATCCAAAAAAATAAGTTTTCAAAAAAACTTAATCATGTGTTTAAAAAATGTTAAATGTATATATAAAAATCTTTCTGATGTATAAGAAAAAGGTTGAAAAAGTTAACACGTGTTGAAGGAAAAAGAAACCGATAAAATCGACAAAAGATAAGGAATAACAAAGAAACCCAATGAAAACCAAAAAGAAAAACAAAGAAAACAAAAGAAACCAATGCAAAGGAATGAAATCAAGAAAATCGAGAAAAAACAAAGAAAACCAATGAAAACCAAGAAAAACAAAATAAGAAAAGGAAAAAGAAAAGGAAGAAGAAAAGGAAGAAGAAAAGGAAAAAGAAAAGGAAGAAGAAAAGGAAAAACAAAATAAGAAAAGGAAGAAGAAAAGGAAGAAGGAAAGGAAAAACAAAATAAGAAAAGGAAAAAGAAAAGGAAGAAGAAAAGGAAGAAGAAAAGGAAGAAGAAAAGGAAAAAGAAAAGGAAGAAGAAAAGGAAAAAGAAAAGGAAGAAGAAAAGGAAAAACAAAATAAGAAAAGGAAAAAGAAAAGGAAAAACAAAATACTTGGCAGTGCTCAATAATCTTATTTTTTAATTCCTCCTCCTCTATGTCCCCTTAATCTTATTTTTAATTCCTTTATACTTAATTAATTTTTACTACATGCAGGAGTGACATATGGCGGACGATAGAGCCGAGCCGCTTAGGGATCCGGAGGCTGAACGTTATTTAATGGGCATCATAAACAACGAGATTCCTTATGTGCCGGGCTCAGAATATGAGCAAGAAGAGGATGTAGTCTCTTCTTTTCTGAACCTTGACGGTGGAACAGACATTGTCGATGATCAAGAAGGTGAAGGAACGGACATTGTCGACGGAGGTCAACCGTCAACAAACGACGATCTCGAATTGCAAGTAGCAACCACCTCCGGCGAGGTATATATATACATTGAGCCTCTCGTGATACAAACTTACTGAAATGTGAATACATATGTATTAACGCGCGCGACTCTCTTTCTTTTTTTAGCCCTCAGCCGGATCGAGTACGACAAAGCGTGGCAAATCCAAGGCGATGAAAACAGGAGAAACATATGCCATTGATTTTGTCAGTGAAACCGGCAAGCCCCTACAGCACACCTCAAAGTTTATCAACCAATGCGGAGTCGTTGTTAGAGACAACGTCCCGATCACCGTCCAGGAATGGAAGGAGCCAAAGAAGGCACGTCTTGGTTTCAGTTTTGTCGACAAGAGAACGAAAAAGGATTGCTGGAGAAAGCTTATGGAACATTTCATTCTACCTCCGGAATACAACAAAGTCGATGAATTCGGTAACGAGGTTCCGGGTGGACGTGAGAGGAGGAGGCTAGTTAAAGAGTTCGCTCTTCAGAAGATGGGCGAAGCATTCCGGAACTTCAAGAAAAATTTGACCCGTGACTATGTCAACAAGGGCAAGACTCCGGATTTCAATGGACAACATGAGAAACTGAAAGATGATTGGCCAGAATTTGTGAGGCAAAAGCAATCGGAGCATTTCAAGGAAATATCAAAAAAATAAGGATAATGCGAGTAAGAAAAAGTTCCATCATATTATGGTGCCAGGAGGATACCGCCTTTCGGAGCCTAAGTGGCAGAAGATGGAGGACCTGAGGGTGCGAGGAATCCCTGTAGGTACAGAGGGATGGGACCCAAGGGCCAAAAGCTGGTGGTACGGGCATGGGGGATCGCTAGACCCGGAGACAGGGGTGTGTGTTCACCGGAAGAAAAAGTTTGCTCCCACCCAAGCCCTTATTGACGCGATGGCCCAAGCTCAAGAGGGCTTGATCAAGTTCAACAGAGAGAAAGACGCACTGACAACAGCCCTCGGGAATGATGAACACGGAGGACGTGTACGAGGCAAAGGCAAAGTTCCGTGGAAAGTAGGGTTTTCCCAGGACAATGACCCGTACTGTTACAGAAGCCGTAAGAGAAAGACGGACCGGGATGCAGATCTTCTGGCGAAGTTTGCATCGGAACTCCATGAGTTGAAGCAGACCGTGCATGAACTAGTAAAAGAAAAATCGGCTGCAGGGCCGCATGAAGATCATGAAGCGGATCGCGGAAGCCAGCAGCGGAGAAGCAGCGTGGCTTCCACGGATGCCCCGCCTGGTGCTAGTGCACCGATGATCGAGATTCGTGCACCGGAGCCTCACTACCCCGTGGATGATGTAAAGGAGATGAAAGAATGTGATCTGCATTATCCCATGGGGAACGTTTCCACGAAGGTAGCTAGCGGCAGTGCTTTACCCTGTACACCTGGAGCACTCCACCACAACAACCCCATTGCATATGGCTATGCTCGTGTCACGGTGGAAGACATAGTCCAAGGGTTTGAGGACCTGGAGATTGACAAAGCTACACCCGAAGGGGAGAGAAGACTTGGAGATGTCAAGCGCCAGATCATTCTATGGAAAAAGAAGTACATAGTGTTTCCAGGCGAGGCGCCAAGGCTAACAAGTCCACCCCCCTCCGATGGTGGTGGTGGTGGTGGCGGTGGTGGTGGTGGTGGCGGTGGTGGTGGTGGTGGTTCACCTACACCTCCTTCACGCCATTCGACGCCGTCCCCCGATCCACAACCTCCGGCGGGTAGGTACGACGCCCCTCAATCCTCCTCCGGCGGGTACGACGCCCCCCAATCCACCTCCGGCGAAGAAGCAGAAGCAGGCGGACAGCAAGGAAACCCGCTCCTGGACTATTAACCCGGACCCTTATGTACCTAAGACCACAAGGGTACCGGAGCCATCACTGAAGCCTCTCCTCCCAAGGCCTTGGGAACTTAGTGAAGCTGAAACCAAATTGGCCGCGCCTGCTCATTATGAGAAATGGAAGGCGGATATGAAGGCGATAAAAGAGCCTGAGCCCAAGCAAGTATTCACTTAGAAGCAAAAGAAGTGGGCTAAGGATTTTTTGACGACACCGTCCCAAGCCGAGCTGAATATGCCTGACGACTATGGACATGAACTTCGTAGGCAAGCAAAAATATTGAAGGAGGAGGAAGAAGAAAGTAAAAAAAGCGGGAAACAAGTTGACCATCTCGGGATGCAGAATAAACAATCGATCCCCCCGCTCATAGTGAAAGCCGGTCCGGAAGAGGACCCCGAGATCATAGCAGCTGCGGCAGCACTTGGATTGACTGTAGCGAGTGCCATGAAACAAGCGTCCGAGATGGGTTTGACTCTTCGTGCCTTCTTAGGCCTTGAGGATGCGCCAGTATGTGAGATAGCATTACAATATGTGCAGAATGGGCTCTCGTCGAGCCTGCGCGGGAAAAGAGTCTACCACCACAAATGCGAAATCTGCTACGTTGGTACAAGCAATTCATAACATGGGCCGACAAAGAATATGTTTATGTGGATGTTACAGAGGAGCATCACACCAAATGGTACTCTGTACAAGTTCATATGAGTGAATTGTTCCAGCTGTTCAATCTGTGTGACCTCGACAAATCTATGCTGAGTTGCTACGTTCTGTAAGTGATTTATTTCTACCTCATCTCGTTCTTCATTGCCTGCACTATATATATATATATATATATATATATATATATATATATATATATATTGTCCTAACTATATTGTTGCGTACGCTATTATGCAGATTGAAGATTTGGGAATGCAAAATAAGAAACATCCATGATGTTGGGTTCATTGACCCACATATCGTTAATGGACATGTGTTACAAAATCACCCCGAAGACGTGGAGAAAGACTTGTACAAGTTTCTTAGAAAGCATCAACTCAAAAGTCATATTCTATTTCCTTACCATTTTGGGTGAGTGTTTCTCTCTTGTGCCCATTCTCTTTTGTTTACTCCATGCATGGTATGTCTAATCGATGAGTTATGCATGACTGTGCATGTAACGTGTCCGCAGGTTCCACTGGATTCTGCTAAATATTGAACTTCACACCTCCAGAGTTCTAATCATGGACTCTATGGATTCGGATCCAAAGCGTTGGGCCGACATGAGAAAAATGCTGCAAAAGTAATTATTTTCAATCATTTGAGCTCTATATCGATCGGTCACTTTCGTTCATTTCATAATATCAAGTAACTAATAACTCCCTTGTTCATTTAATTTTCTTTGCCCCGTAGGGTTTGGAGACGGTTCTCAGAAGAAATTGTCGGTGAATTCAAACATGAGCTAGATTTTAGAAGGTTAGTTAATGTGGATAAGCAGCCACCGGGGACCAATCTATGTGGATACTATGTTCGTGAGAACATCCGGAGACACACCTCTGAGCGGAAGGCATCGGATAGCGTGCGGAAGGCGAAGGATAACTTGCGGAGGAGGCTTAGTCCAGAAGCTCGCTTCCGACCAATTCAAGATGAATTAGCAGGATTTTTCATGAGGGAAGTCATCAATCCTAAAGGAGAACACTATACCGAGGACGAAGAAATTTATATGCATACGCGAGATTGAAACTTGTTCAAAGTTGTATATGGTCATCCATCCTAATTGTGTATGGAAACTTGTTCGAAGTTGTATATGGTCACCCGAGATTGAATATATATTATATATTCCTCTTGAATTCTTCTTGTTTGAAATTTCATATGCATGTATATAGTAGCGTAGAATATGTGTACTGAAACTTCATCAAAATTAAAATAAAACACAAAATAAAATATAAAAGAAATAAAACACTACAAATTAAAAAGAAACCAGGTTTAGGGGGGCTAAAACCCTAGACCTGCGGAGGAGGCCTTTAGTCCCGGTTAGCCACGAGAACCGGGACTAAAGGTCCTCCGCCCCGACGGACTCCTGGCGCCCACGTGGACGGGCCTTTAGTCGCGGTTCGTAAGAGGCGCGACTAAAGGGGGGGGGGGCTTTAGTCGCGCATATTTAGTCCCGGTTGCACAGCCGGGACTAAAGGCCTTTGCGAACCGGGACTAAAGGCCTATTCTCTACCAGTGCCCAGGCGCGCCCTGGTGGGTTGTGCCCACCTCGGGTGCCCCCCGGACCGCCCTGGGGAGTCGACGAAAATTAATTTAAGCCGCCACAGAGTCCAGAACCACCAGATCCAATCTAGACACCATCACAGAGGGGTTCACCACTTCCATTGGTGCCTCTACGATGATGTGTGAGTAGTTCTTTGTTGACCTTCGGGTCCGTAGTTAGTAGCTAGATGGCTTTTTCTCTCTCGTTTGATTCTCAATACAATGGTCTCTTGGAGATCCATATGATGTAACTCTTTTTGCGGTGTGTTTGTTGGGATCGGATCAACTCTGAGTTTATGATCAGATCTATCTTTTTATATCCATGAAAGTTATTTGAGTTTCTTTGATCTCTTATATGCATGATTGCTTATAGCCTCGTATTTCTTCTCCGATATTTGGATTTTGTTTGGCCAACTTGATCTATCTATCTTGCAATGGGAAGAGGTGCTTTGTAGTGGGTTAGATCTTACGGTGCTTGATCCCAGTGACAGAAGGGGAACCGACACGTATGTATTGTTGCTACTAAGGATAAAACGATGGGGTCTATCTCTACATAGATAGATCTTGTCTACATCGTGTCATCGTTCTTATTGCATTAATCCGTTTCTCCATGAACTTAATACACTAGATGCATGCTGGATAGTGGTCGATGTGTGGAGTAATAGTAATAGATGCAGGCAGGGGTCGGTCTACTAATCTTGGACGTGATGCCTATATAATGATCATTGCCTGGATATCGTCATGAGTATTTGTAGTTCTATCAATTGCCCAACAGTAATTTGTTTACCCGCTGTTTGCTATTTTCCTCGAGAGAAGGCACTAGTGAAACCTACGGCCCCCGGGTCTCTTTCTCGTATTATTTTCCTTTGCGATCTATTTTATTTGCCTTTTATTTTCAGATCTAATAAACCAGAAATACAAAAATACCTTGTTGCGTTTTATTTTTATTTATTTTATTTGGCGTTCGATTTATCAATCTACTACAATTTTATTCACGTCAGCTTGCCCATCTTGGGACGCCGCTACCCGAAAGGGATTGACAATCCCTTTTACATATCGGGTTACGAGTAGTTGTTACTTGTGTGTAGGTGTTGTTTACGTTGTGTTGCTTGGTTCTCCTACTGGTTCGATAACCTTGGTTTCATCACTGAGGGAAATACCTACCGCTGATGTGCTGCATCATCCCTTCCTCTTTGGGGAAATACTGACGTAGCTTTGAGCCGCATCAAAAGGAATTTCTGGTGCCGTTGCCGGGGAGGATCTTCAACATATACCAGGTTCCTAATCACAAACCTCATCTCCTCGAAATTTACTTTATTTGCCATTTGCCTCTCATTTTCCTCTCCCCCACTTCACAAAAATTTGCTGTTTTATTCGCCCCTCTTTTTCGTTTGCCATTTTCTCGTCTGCTTAAGTTCTCTTCTTTGTCGCCATGACCGATCCTAAAAAGGCTAAGGGTTTTCTCCCGAGTTTTAATGCTTGGATAGCCCATCTGTCCTCTCTAAGCTCATAAACAATGATGCTATGGAAGGATTTACCAGGGTAGTTAAGGAAAATCTTAACAATTTTGATGAAGATGATCCTGGAATTTTTCGCTATTTGCATGATGAATCTTTGAAAGATGCTTGGGATAGGCTGTTGAGAATTCGAGCTAGCTATGTGCCCCAATAACAGATAGAGATATACTTGAAAAGTTTTCATGTTGGTTTACCTTCTTCCTTCAAGCAAGTTTTGGATTCTATATTTGAAAACGGTTTTCTTGAAGGGGATGCCGTTGATACTTATGAAAAGATGAAAACCATATTAGGGCACCCCAAAGGAGAAAATATTGAATCAACTACCCTTATGTGCTTTTATCAAAATGAAATAATTAAAGAAATAAAGGCTAGTTTGGATATGAATTTCCGCAACATGCTTAATCTTTCTTCTGCTATCAATCGCCATGTGCTTCCACAAAATAGAAAATTAAATGCCATTGATAGGAAATTCTCCCTTTGCTTTCAAAAGAATAAAGATGACAAAATTTAGATCCTTGCTTTATGCCTAGCTAAGGGCATAAAACTATAACGCTGTTGGGGGGCAACCCAATGAATAAAATTTATTTTTGCTTTTCTGCTTTCTGTTCTTGAGTGTTTTCACAACATGCTACTGCTATGATTGTGTTTTTGTGTTTTAATTAGTGTTTGTGCCAAGTAAATCCCTTAGGGTCTTCTTGGGTGATAGTTGTTTGATCTTGCTGAAAAACACAAACTTTTGCGCTCACGAAAACAATTCCCATTTTTTACCAGAGCATGATAAAATGCCAATTCTTTTTGCAGAAGATTAATATACAAAATTGATCAGGTCGTCCTAATTTTTCAGAGTTTTTGGAGTTTCAGAAGTATTCAAAATAGTCAGATTGCTACAGACTAGTCTGTTTTGGCAGATTATGTTTTCTTTGATGAGTTTTTGCCATAGAAAAGTTGGAATACAGTATATATAATACAAAAACAAAATATGAATTGGTTTACTACAGTACTTATAGTAGTGATTTATTTTCTTATACTAACGGATCTCATGAAGGTTTTGTTGAGTTTTGTGTGATTGAAGTTTTGAAGTTTTGGGTTATCTTACGATGGATGAAGGAATAAGGA
The DNA here is from genome assembly GCF_002575655.3 of Aegilops tauschii subsp. strangulata. NCBI lineage: Eukaryota > Viridiplantae > Streptophyta > Magnoliopsida > Poales > Poaceae > Aegilops > Aegilops tauschii. The sequence goes on from NC_053039.3 coordinate 11,690,230, forward strand.
GTAAGAAGAGCCTAAGCTTGGGGATGCCCCGGCATCCCAAGCTATTATCCAAAAGAGAGCAAGCAACTAAGCTTGGGGATGCCCTGAGTGGCATCCCCTCTTTCTTCTAACGACTATCGGTATTTTACTCAAAACTATATTTTTATTCGTCACATACTATGTGTTTTGCTTGGAGCGTCTTGTATGATATGAGTCTTTGCTTGTTTTATTTTCTGTTTTAAGTCTTGATTCCTTGCTGGACAAACCTATTTAAGAAAGCCAAAATTATGTCATGACTTGTTAGAGTTGCTCTCTATGCTTCGCTTAAATTTATATGAGCTATGGACTTGCTCTAGTGCTTCACTTATATCTTTTTGAGCATGGTGTGCTTTAGTATTTTTGAAGAAATTATTTCTTGCTTCACTTAAATTAATTTGAAAGAAAGAAAAATTATGCTCATGATCTTCACTTATATTTGTTTGAGCTTATCAAAAGCAACATATGAAAATTAGTTCCAAAGTGATAGATATCCAAGAAGGATATAATAAAAACTTTCATGAAGATCATTGGACAAAATAAACTTGATTCTTAGTAATAGTTTTGAGATATGATGATGTGATATGTGAGTCATCTTGATGAATAATTATGCTTTAGTAAGAATATTGGTGTTAAGTTTGTGATTCCCTATGCAAGCACGAAAGTCAATAATTATGCAATGAAATTATATCCTACTTATGGTGCATTATTCGGTGTTAATTATGCTTAATGCTTGCTTATGAGATTATTCGTTTCTTGGTTGGCCACTTCTCAATCTTTTGCTAGCCTTCATTTTGCACTAAGTATGATCACTACTTGTGCATCCAAAAACCTTTAAACCAGTTTTGGCACATGAGTCCACTATATCTACCTATATGTGGTATTCTTCTGCCGTTCTAAGCAAATTTGTATGTGTCATCTCTAGTTTTCAAAATAAACTTCTCTTTTGTGTGTTTGTACCGCTCGCGGAGCAGTGAGGGATGGCTAATATTTTCCATGCTAGATGTGTTATTCTCATGATGAGTGTTTATTCACTTGTCATTGCACGAGAGTAAGGCAAAGGTTTTAGGGATGCCCAGTCCCGAAATGAAAAATGTATGTACTTTATGTTGTCAAATAATAAATTCCTTGGGAAGTGTTGGTATGGAGGGCACCCGTGGATACGGCTAGCCATGGAAAGTGAGAGTATAGTTGAAAAAGGAATAAACTTTATTTTCTGTTTGGGAACCGCCTATGATATATCTAGCATGGAAAGTGTTGGGAACTCTAAATCATTTTCGTTGGTGGGAAGGACACACCTCCCAAAATGTTATTATCTCTAAGTGTTTCGCTTTGAGCTCTGGCACCTCTACAAATCCCTACTTCCCTCTGCGAAGGGCCTTTCTTTTACTTTATGCAATTTTTATTTTTGAATTTGAGTCTCTGATGACCCACAAGTATAGGGGATCTATCGTAGTCCTTTAGATAAGTAAGAGTGTCGAACCCAACAAGGAGCAGAAGGAAATGACAAGCGGTTTTCAGTAAGGTATGCTCTGCAAGCACTGAAATTATCGGTAACAGATAGTAATGTGATAAGGTAATTTGTAACCGGTAACAAGTAATAAAAGTAAATAAGGTGCAGCAAGATGGCCCAATCCTTTTTGGAGCAAAGGACAAGCCTGGACAAACTCTTGTATAAAGGAAAGCGCTCCCGAGGACACATGGGAATTATCGTCAAGCTAGTTTTCATCACGCTCATATGATTCGCGTTCGTTACTTTGATAATTTGATATGTTGGTGGACCGGTGCTTGGGTGCTGCCCATTCTTGGACAAGCATCCCACTTATGATTAACCCCTATTGCAAGCATCCGCAACTATAAAAGAAGTATTAAGGTAAACCTAACCATAGCATGAAACATGTGGGTCCAAATCAGCCCCTTACGAAGCAACGCATAAACTAGGGTTTAAGCTTCTGTCACTCTAGCAACCCATCATCTACTTATTACTTACCAATGCCTTCTCTAGGCCCAAACAATGGTGAAGTGTCATGTAGTCGACGTTCACATAACACCACTAGAGGAGAGACAACATACATCTCATCAAAATATCGAACGAATACAAAATTCACATGACTACTTATAGCAAGATGATACGTCTCCGTCGTATCTATAATTTTTGATTGTTCCATGCCAATATTATACAACTTTCATGTACTTTTGGAAACTTTTTATACTATTTTTGGGACTAACATATTGATCCAGTGCCAGTTCCTGTTTGTTGCATGTTTTTTGTTTCGCAGAAAATCCATATCAAACGGAGTCCAAACGGGATAAAAACCGACGGAGATTTTTTTTGAAATATATGTGAATTTTTGGAAGAAGAATCAACACGAGACGATGCCCAAGGAGCCCACAAGGGTGAGGGGCGCGCCTGGGCCCTCGTGGCCACCCCGTAAGGAGCTTGGTGCCCTTCTTTTGCCGCAAGAAAGCCACTATCCGGATAAAAATCGTGTTCAAATTTCAGCCCAATCGGAGTTAAGGATCTCCGGGAATATAAGAAACGCGAAAGGGCAGAATCTGAAACGCAGAAACAGAGAGAGACAGAGAGACAGATCCAATCTCGGGGGCCATGGACCAGAGGGGAAACCCTTCTCCCATCTAGGGGGAAGGTCAAGGAAGAAGAAGAAGAAGGGGGCTCTCTGCCCCTCTCTCCTGGTGGCGCCGGAACGCCGCCGGGGCCATCATCGTCACCGCGATCTACACCAACACCTCCGTCATCATCACCAACATCTTCATCACCTTCCCCCATCTATCTACAGCGGTCCACTCTCCCGCAACCCGTTGTACCCTCTACTTGAACATGATGCTTTATGCTTCATATTATTATCCAATGATGTGTTTTCATCCTATGATGTCTGAGTAGATTTTCGTTGTCCTATCAGTAATTGGTGAATTGCTATGATTGGTTTAATTTGCTTGTGGTTATGTTGCTGTCCTTTGGTGCCCATCATATGAGTGCGCGCGTGGATCACACCATAGGGTTAGTTGTATGCTGATAGGACTATGTATTGGAGGGCAAGTGTGACAGAAGCTTCAACCTAGCATAGAAATTGATGCATACGGGATTGAAGGGGGACCAATATATCTTAATGTTATGGTTGGGTTTTACCTTAATGAACGTTGGTAGTTGCGGATGCTTGCTAATATTTCCAATCATAAGTGCATAGAGTTCCAAGTCAGGGATGACATGCTAGCAGTGGCCTCTCCCACATAAAACTTGCTATCGGTCTAGTAAAGTAGTCAATTGCTTAGGGACAATTTCGCAACTCCTACCACCACTTTTCCACACTCGCTATACTAACTTTATTACTTCTTTACTCTAAACAGCCCCTACTTCTTATTTACATGCTCTTTATATTCTAGCAAACCTATCTCGTTACACCTACAAAGTACTTCTAGTTTCATACTTGTTCTAGGTAAAGCGAACGTTAAGCGTGCGTAGAGTTGTATCGGTGGTCGATAGAAATTGAGGGAATATTTGTTCTACCATTAGCTCCTCGTTGGGTTCGACACTCGTACTTATCGAAAGAGGCTACAATTGATCCCCTATACTTGTGGGTTATCAACACCTTTTTCTTGCGCCGTTGCCGGGGAGCAATAGCGTGGGGTGAATATTCTCGTGTGTGCTTGTTTGCTTTATCACTAAGTAGTTTTTATTTTGTGCTCTTGTTTTCTATCTTTAGTTATGGGTAGGAAACGCAAAATACCAAAAGAATTAGTTGTACCTACTACACCAATGGTTGAAGAACCACTCAAAATCTATCACACTCCTAAAGCTTTTTACTTGGATCATCTTCGATCCCTATGTGCTCGTGCTGAAACCCCAACTAGCTTAGTTGAGGGCAAATCTTTAGATGAGCATGCTTGTTATGTGCGACACCGCTTATCTCAAAAAGGGAAACTTTTACTAGATAAAATTCATCGTTTGCAATGCTATGCTTGGAATTTATGTGAAATATATGATTTTACTTGTTGTTCTAAAGACCCTAAGAAACACTTCCCTACCAATGTGAGTTTAGTGATAATGGAATCACATCTTTGTATGCTAAGGGTGTTTATAATTACTATGATGTTCAACAAATTGAAGAATTTGTCGCTTTTAAGGGTGCTTACGAAATTGCTTCTTTGATTGAAACGTATGATGCTAATCTTTACAAATCTGAAAATTTTGCTATACTTAAATATTGTTATGATAATTATGCTTCTAACCTTATATTAAACCATATATTGAGGACTCCTCCGCTGTCCAAGAAGAGACTAATATTTTGCAGGAGTCTATGGAAGAAGAAATTAATGACATTGTGAGCTCATTGGACGAAAAAGATGATGAGGAGAGCGAAGAACAAAAGGAGGAAGAGCGGATTAGCTACCCGTGCCACCCTTCTAATGAGAGTAACTCTTCAACTCATACATTGTTTAATTTCCCTTTGTGCTTACCGCAGGATGATTGCTATGATGATTGTTATGATCCCGTTGATTCTTTTGAAATATCCCTTTTTGATGATGCTTGCTATGCTTGTGGCCAAGATGCCAATATGAATTATGCTTATGGAGATGAACTTGATATAGTTCCTTATGTTAAACATGAAATTGTTGCTATTGCACCCACGCATGATAGTCCTATTATCTTTTTGAATTCTCCCGACTACACTATATCGGAGAAGTTTGCCCTTATTATGGATTATATTGATGGGTTGCCTTTCACTACTACACATGATGATTTTGATAGATATAATATGCATGTGCTTGCTTCTCCTACTTGCAATTATTATGAGAGATTAACTATATCTCCACCTCTCTATGTTTCCAACACGATAAAATTGCAAGAAACTGCGTATGCTATGTATTGGCCTTTACTTGATGTTCATGAATTGTTCTTTTATGACATGCCAATGCATAGGAAGAGAGTTAGACTTCGTTGTTGTATGATATATGTTACTTTGTGCTCACTACTAAATCACAAATCATTGTTAATTAAAATTGGCTTTGATATACCTTGGGATCCGGGTGGATCCATTACTTGAGCACTATATGCCTAGCTTAATGGCTTTAAAGAAAGCGCTGCCAGGGAGACAACCCACAAGTTTTAGAGAGTCATTTATTTCTGTTATGTGCATTTATAAAGTTTAAAAATAAAAATATTGTGCCTAGATTTTCCTTTAGGATGTTTAGATTGCTTGTTGGTTTGTGCGGTGCAGAAACAAAAACTTTGGCTGTAGTGCGCGGTTTTACATTTTTTACTGGAACGTCAAACGGTTCTGAAAATTTTTGAACTGTCTTTCTATACAATTTTTTTATTTTTCCTAATTTATTCAGAATTTTTGGAGTACCAGAAGTATTGTGAATGTTCTGATTACTACAGACTGTCCTGTTTAAGACAGATTCTGTTTTTGATGCATAGTTTGCTTGTTTTGATGAAACTATCAATTTCTATCAGTGGATTAAGCCATGGAAAAGTTATATTACAGTAGCTACAATGCAAAAACAAAATATGAATTGGTTTTCAATAGAACTTAGAGTAGTGATTTGCTTTATTATACTAACGGATCTTACCGAGCTTTCTGTTGAGTTTTGTGTGGATGAAGTGTTCGAAGATCGAGGAGGTCTCGATGTCAGTAGAAGGAGGAGAGGCCAGAGCTCAAGATTGGGAATGCCCATGGAACCCCAAGTAAATATTTAAGGAGACTCAAGTGTCTAAGCTTGGGGATGCCCCGGAAGGCATCCCATCTTTCTTCAACAAGTATCAGTATGTTTTCGGATTCGTTTCGTTCATGCGATATGTGCAAATCTTGGAGCATCTTTTGCATTTAGTTTTTACTTTTCTTTGATGCACCATGCTGGTATGAGATAGTCCTTGGTTGATTTATAGAATGCTCGTTGCACTTCACTTATATCTTTTGAATATGGCTTTATAGAATGCTTCATGTGCTTCACTTATATCATTTGAAGTATGGATTGCGTGTTTCTCTTCCCATAGAAAACCGCCATTTGTAGAATGCTCTTTTGCTTCACTTATATTTGTTAGAGCGTGGGCATATATTTTGTAGAAAGAATTAAACTCTCTTGCTTCACTTATATCTATTTAGAGAGATGACAGGAATTGGTCATTCACATGGTTAGTCATAAAATCCTACATAAAACTTGTAGATCACTGAATATGATATGTTTGATTCCTTGCAATAGTTTTGCGATATAAAGATGGTGATATTGGAGTCATGCTACTGGGTAGTTGTGGATTTTAGAAATACTTGTGTTGAAGTTTGTGATTCCCGTAGCATGCACGTATGGTGAACCGTTATGTAACAAAGTTGGAGCATGAGGTATTTATTGATTGTCTTCCTTATGAGTGGCGGTCGGGGACGAGCGATGGTCTTTTCCTACCAATCTATCCCCCTAGGAGCATGCGCGTAGTACTTTTTTCGATGACTAATATACTTTTGCAATAAGTATGTGAGTTCTTTATGGCTAATGTTGAGTCCATGGATTATACGCACTCTCACCCTTCCATCATTGCTAGCCTCTTCGGTACCGTGCATTGCCCTTTCTCACCTCGAGAGTTGGTGCAAACTTCGCTAGTGCATCCAAACCCCGTTATACGGTATGCTCTATCACACATAAGCCTCCTTATATCTTCCTCAAAACAGCCACCATACCTACCTATCATGGCATTTCCATAGCCATTCCGAGATATATTGCCATGCAACTTCCATCATCATCATATACATGACTTGAGAATTTATTGTCATATTGCTTTGCATGATTGTAAGATAGCTAGCATGATATTTTCATGGCTTGTCCGTTTTTTTTACTTCATTGCTACGCTAGATCATTGCACATCCCGGTACACCGCCGGAGGCATTCATATAGAGTCATATCTTTGTTCTAGTATCGAGTTGTAATATTGAGTTGTAAGTAAATAGAAGTGTGATGATCATCATTATTAGAGCATTGTCCCGTGGAAAAAAAGGAGAAAAGCCAAATAAAAAATAAAAAAGAAGAGAAAGGCCAAATAAAAAAAAGGAAAGGCCCAAAAAAAGAAAAAAAAAAGAGACAATGCTACTATCCTTTTTCCACACTTGTTCTTCAAAGTAGCACCATGATCTTCATGATAGAGAGTCTCTTATTTTGTCACTTTCATATACTAGTGGGAATTTTCATTATAGAACTTGGCTTGTATATTCCAACGATGGGCTTCCTCAAATGCCCTAGGTCTTCATGAGAAAGCAAGTTGGATGCACACCCACTTAGTTTCAGTTTGAGCTCTCATACACTTATAGCTCCTGTGCATCCATTGCATGGCAATCCCTACTCCTCACATTGACATCAATTGATGGGCATCTCCATAGCCCGTTGATTAGCCACGTCGATGTGAGACTTTCTCGTTTTTTGTCTTCTCCACACAACCTCCACCATCATATTCTATTCCACCTATAGTTTTATGTCCATGGCTCATGCTCATGTATTGCGTGAAAGTTGAAAAGGTTTGAGAACGTCAAAAGTATGAAACAATTGCTTGGCTTGTCATCGGGGTTGTGCATGATTTAAATATTTTGTGTGGTGAAGATGGAGCATAGCCAGACCATATGATTTTGTAGGGATAACTTTCTTTGGCCATGTTATTTTGAAAAGACATGATTGCTTTATTAGTATGCTTGAAGTATTATTGTCTTAATGTAAAATGATAGACTATTGCTTTGAATCACTCGTGTCTTAGTATTCATGCCATGATTAGATTATGTGATCAAGATTGTGCTAGGTAGCATTCCACATCAAAAATTATCTTTTTTATCATTTACCTACTCGAGGAAGAGCAGGAATTAAGCTTGGGGATGCTGATACGTCTCCGTCATATCTATAATTTTTTATCGTTCCATGCCAATATTATACAACTTTCATATACTTTTGGCAACTTTTTATACTATTTTTGGAACTAACATATTGATCCAGTGCCCAATGCTAGTTCCTGTTTGTTGCATGTTTTTTGTTTCGTAGAAAATCCATATCAAATGGAGTCCAAACAGGATAAAAACCGACAGAGATTTTTTTGGAATATATGTGAAGTTTTGGAAGAAGAATCAACGCGAGACGATGCCCGAGGGGCCCACGAGGGTGAGGGGCGCACCCCAGGGGGTCAGGCGCGCCCTGGGCCCTCGTGGCCACCCCGTAAGGCGGTTGGTGCCCTTCTTTCGCCACAAGAAAGCCAATATCCAGATAAAAATCGTGTTCAAATTTCAGCCCAATCGGAGTTACGGATCTCCGGGAATATAAGAAACGGTGAAAGGGCTGAATCTGAAACGCAGAAATAGAGAGAGACAGATCCAATCTCAGAGGGGCTCTCGCCCCTCCCATGCCATGGAGGCCATGGACATAAGGGGAAACCCTTCTCCCATCTAGGGGAAGGTCAAGGAAGAAGAAGAAGAAGCGGGCTCTCTGCCCCTCTCTCCCGGTGGCGTCGTGTAACGCCCACGATGCGGCTATATCTCCCACGTGTCGAGGCACGACTTAGAGGCATAACCGCATAGTGGTTTTGTCGCAAGAAGGGTCATCTTCACACAATCCCATGTAATGAACAAGAATGGGATAAAGAGTTGGCTTACAATCGCCACTTCACACAATACATAAATATCATCATACATCATCCAAAATACAATCATATAGACCGACTAGGGTCAAAATCCAGATTAAAATAAGACAACCCCAAATGCTAGATCCCCGATCGTCCCAACTGGGCTCCACTACTGATCATCAGGAAAAGACACATAGTAACGACCACGTTCCTCGTCGAACTCCCACTTGAGATCGACGCCATCGTCTGCACTGGCATCGTCGGCACCTGCAACTGTTTTGGTAGAATCTGTGAGTCACGGGGACTCAGCAATCTCACACCCGCGAGATCAAGACTATTTAAGCTGGTAGGAAAGGAAGGTGCAATGAGGTGGAGCTGCAGCGGCAAAAGCATATATGGTGGCTAACTTGCGCAAATGAGAGCGAGAAGAGAAGCAACGGAACGGACGTCCTCTAGCAATGACCAAGAAGTGATCCTGAACACCTACTTACGTCATACATAACACAGACCGTGTTCACTTCCTGGACTCCGCCGAGAAGAGACCATCACGGTTACACACGCACTTGGTGTATTTTAATTGGGTCAAGTGACAAGTTATCTACAACCGGACATTAACAAATTCCCATCTGCCTCATAACCGCGGGCACGTCTTTCGAAAGATAATACCCTGCAGGGGTGTCCCAACTTAGCCCATTGTAAGATCTCACGGTCAACGAAGGATAAACCTTCTCCCGGAAAGGCCCGATCAGTCTCGGAATCCCGGTTTACAAGACATCTCGACAATGGTAAAACAAGACCAGCAAAGCCGCCCGAATGTGCCGATAAATCATGATAGGAGCTGCACATATCTCGTTCTCAGGGCACACCGGATAAGTCAAGCTACGAGTAAAACCAGACCTCGAGTTACCCCGAGGTGGCCCCGCAGGCTGCTCGGTTCGGACCAACACTCGAAGGAGCACTGGCCCGGGGGGGTTAAAATAAGATGACCCTCGGGCTCGCGAAAACCCGGGGGGAAAAGGCTTAGGTGGCAAATGGTAAAACCAAAGTTGGGCCTTGCTGGAGGAGTTTTATTCAAGGCGAACTGTCAAGGGGCTCCCATAAATCACCCGACCGTGTAAGGAACGCAAACTCAAGGAACATAATCCCGGTATAACAGTAACTAGGGCGGCAAGAGTGGAACAAAACACCAGGCATAAGGCCGAGCCTTCCACCCTTTACCAAAATATATAGATGCATTAATTAGATAAGAGATATTGTGATATCCCAACATATCCATGTTCCGACATGGAACAAACTTCAACTTCACCCGCAACTAGCAACGCTATAAGAGGGGCTGAGCAAAAGCGGTAACTTAGCCAAACAACGGTTTGCTAGGAGAGGATGGTTAGAGGCTGACATGGCTAAAATGGGAGACATGATATAGCAAGTGATAGGTAGCGAGCATGGAAATAGAGCGAACAACTAGTATAGCAAAGATAGAAGTGATTTCGAGGGGTGGTCATCTTGCTTGCAAGATTCTCAGAGTTGTCGAAAGCTTGATCCTCGTAAGCGTACTCGACAGGTTCCTCGTTCCCGAACTCGTCTCCCGGCTCTACCCAAGACAAGAACACAAACCAACGGAACCACAATAATCAACGAGAAATGCACAAGCAACATGATGCAAAACATGTATGATATGCAAGATATGACATGCGATGCATATGCGTGCTCCGGAAGGAAAATGATGAACATGGCAGTAACTTGGCAAACCAAGCATGCTAATGGAAAGATGAGATGTTTTCGGTCGAAATCGATATAAAGATCACTGGAATCGGATGCACGGTTTGCAAATGGCAAGCAAAACAAGAATGACACTAATCTGCGATAAACAGCAAGATAGCACTTAAAATGCAACAAGCAACAATGCTACAGCACCCCAACATAGCAACAAAGCATATGACAGTAAACTACAGGAGATGATTGACAAAAGATGAACAATGAGCTACAGCTAGTTCACAACATATCAAGCTCAAACAAGCATGGCAAAAGTGCAAAAGATTACAGGTTCACAGACTTGGTGAAAAACTGGACATGGCAGTAAACAGCATCAGGTAGCAATGTTCAGAGCACGAAATCAACATGCTACAGGAACTTAACATAGCAAAACAAGGCATGACAGTGTTCTACTAAATGCACATGACAAAAGTCCCTTACTGTCCATAAGCCAAAAAGGACCAGAAGATATGATGGCAAGCATGTAAACATAGCAAGTTTCGTTATCAGGTTTCAGACTTAGCACAAACCAGAGCATGGCAGAAATATTAATATGTAGGCCTATTTGTGAGCTTGATGCACTCACTACAGAGCAATTCATGACAAACCAAGCATACCTACAGCAAGATGGCATGTTTATGAAGCTATCCATGGCAAGAATTATTACATAGCATGTATGGATCAACTACAATAAGCTTCGCAAAAATGCATATCATGTTAAGAATCTGTTAGAAATATTTTATAGCAAAAGTAGAGCAAGATTGAGTCATGCTATGTTACTCCATAATTGCAAACAATTGCAGGAATGAATCTATTACAACTATAGCTTCAAAACATCCTTACTTAACATCTCCAACGTATGCATGAATCTCTCTGTAGCATCAAGTTTACATGGCAACAAAATTACAGTAGACAAGGACTTAGAGAAATCACTAAGTCCCTGAAATCAGAAATATTACGGGGCCTACTTTGCATGCTTGTGCTAGTCACCACAGAGATCACAAAAATACATGGACTATACCACGGGAAAGATGGCATGGCATACTTCAAAACACATGTAGAGCTCATGCTCAAAAGATGCACAGATTAAACGATAGAAAAATGACAAATCTCCAAGTTCTGCTAAGAACCAGAGAATAACAGCAACTAGCCCTCTTCCAACGAAGATTTGGGCATCAAGATGACCTATAATGAAAATGGTGACATTGAACAAAATGAAGAGCATCACGAGACGAACAAATTGACATATTACACGCGCGAATAGGAGCTACATACACAAAGTTACGGCATCTCAAACAGGAGCACATGCTGAGAAATATTAGTGACTTAGAGAAAAAAACGGGGGCTCGGGGGAAAAGTCAACGAAGGCTACCGATCCAGATCTGGCCGGGCTACATGAGCTCGGGCTCGGCTCCGGCGAGGTGGGTCGACGGCGGGGCTTGGCACCGGCGGCGGGCGGCGCTAGGCGGAGGAGGAGGCGACCGGAGGGGCAAGGAGGCGGCGCCCTCGGGAGGCGCGACGGGCGGCGGCAGAGAGGCCCGCGGCTGCGGAGATGGCGGGGCCGGCCGGCGCCGGCGAGGGCAGGCGGCGGCGGGGGCGCCCCGGCAAGCCACGGGCGCGGGCAGGCGCCTCGGGCGGCGGTGCGGGATTCGGGCCGCTGGGGCCGGCGTCGGGCCTGCGGGCTTCGGCGGCGGCGACGGTGGGCTTGCCACGTGTCGTCACGGGATTGGACGGGGCGCGGCGGCGGACGCGTCCGGCGCAGCGCGGAGGAAGAGGGTTAGGGTTCGTCTGCAGTTTCGTTTTTCGGGATGCCCACATATAAATAGGTAGAGGGAGCTAGGAGACTCCAAATGAGGTGTGGTTTTCGCCCACACGATCGTGATCGAACGACCTAGAGCATGGAAGGGAGTTTGGTGGGTTTTGGGCTGGTTTTAGAGGGGGGTTTTGCTGGACACTCAAATGGACTTTGCGGATGCCCGGTTAACCGTTGTAGTACCAAACGACCTCCGAATGGAACGAAACTTGACCGGTAGTCTCCGGGTGGTATATTAAGACCACTTGACAAGCCTCGGTCCATTTCGAGAAAGTTTGACACACGCACACAAAAGAAAACAAGAGGGGTGCACCGGAGGAGATAGGAGCGCCGGATTGGAAAACGGACAACGGGAAAAATGCTCGGATGCATGAGACGAACACGTATGCGAATGCAATTCACATGAAGACATGATATGAAAATGCAAAACATGACAAAATACAAAACGAAAGACAAAACCCGACAACGGAGGGAAAATCATAACATATAGCCGAAAATGGCAAGAGTCGGAGTTACAAATATGGCAAGTTACATGCGGGGTGTTACAACACTCCACCACTACGAGAGGATCTTGTCCTGAGATCTAGGACTGAAAGAACTCCGGATATTCGGAACGGAGATGGTCCTCGCGTTCCCAGGTGGCTTCCCGGTCGGAATGGTGCGACCACTTCACTTTCAGGAATTTGATAGACTTGTTGCGAGTCTTGCGCTCAGTTTCTTCAAGAATAGCAACGGGGTGCTCATGATAAGACAAATCTTCTTGGAGGTCAATCTCTTCGAAGTTGATAGTGCGCTCAGGCATCTTGAAGCACTTGCGGAGCTGTGACATGTGGAACACATCGTGCACGTTCGCGAAGTTGGAAGGAAGCTCAAGTTGATAGGCGAGGTCGCCTCTTTTGCCAATGATCTTGAAAGGACCCACGTATCTAGGGGCAAGCTTCCCTTTGATACCGAAGCGATGAGTGCCTTTCATTGGAGAGACGCGGAGGTAGACATGGTCTCCGATCTCGAAAGCCAAATCACGATGCTTACTATCATAGTAACTCTTCTGACGCGATTGCGCGGCTTTGAGATTATCACGGATGACTTTACACATTTCTTCAGCTTCAGTGATTAAGTCATTGCCAAGAAGTTGGCGTTCACCAGTCTCTGACCAATTGAGGGGAGTACGGCACTTTCTGCCATAGAGGATCTCGAATGGGGCCTTGCCCGAACTCGCTTGGAAGCTGTTGTTGTAGGAGAATTCAGCATAAGGAAGACAATCTTCCCATTTCATGCCAAAGGAAATGACACAAGCCCTGAGCATATCTTCAAGAATTTGATTGACTCGCTCGACTTGGCCACTAGTTTGAGGATGGAAAGCTGTGCTGAAGCGAATGTTAGTGCCCATGGCCTTCTGGAAGGAGTCCCAGAACTTGGAGGTGAAGATACTTCCACGATCAGAAGAAATCAATTGTGGAATGCCGTGCAAGGAGACAATTCTGGAGGTGTAGAGCTCTGCCAGCTGAGCTGCTGTGATGGATTCTTTGATTGGAAGGAAATGAGCCACTTTAGAAAGCTTGTCGATGACAACAAAGATAGCATCATTTCCGCGCTTGGACTTGGGAAATCCAGTCACGAAGTCCATTTCAATATGATCAAACTTCCATTCTGGGATAGCAAGAGGTTGGAGGAGACCAGCTGGTCGTTGGTGTTCTGCTGTCACTCTTCGGCAGACATCACATTCATTCACGAATTGAGCAATTTCTCGCTTCATTCGAGTCCACCAATACGACTGCTTGAGGTCATGATACATCTTCGTACTTCCAGGATGAATGGAAAGGAGAGAATTGTGCGCCTCATTCATTATGACTTTCCTTAGATCACCTTTCGGAACCACAATCCGGTCCTCGAAGAACAAAGTGTCTCTGTCATCAATGCGATAGCACTTGTATTTGGAAAGACCCTTGTCGATACCACGTTTCACCTTCTTCACCATGGCATCAAGGAGTTGTGCCTCACGAATTTGATCTTCCAAAGTAGGAGATACTATGAGGTTGGCAAGAACGCCTTGAGGAACAACTTGGAGATTCAGCTTGCGGAAAGCTTCACAAAGATCCGGTTGGAAAGGCTTGAGAATTAAGCTGTTGCAATAAGCCTTCCCGCTTAAAGCATCTGCAATGACATTTGCTTTGCCTGGAGTATACTCGATACTCGGATTGTACTCTTGAATAATTTCGACCCATCGAGTCTGCCTGAGGTTGAGGTTGGGCTGAGTGAAGATATACTTGAGACTCTTGTGATCGGTGAAAATGTCCACTTGTCTTCCCAACAAGAGATGTCTCCACGTAATCAATGCATGGACAACTGCCGCCAACTCAAGATCGTGAGTGGGGTAGTTCTTCTCGTTGGGCTTCAACTGCCGAGAGGTATAGGCCACAACTTTCTTCTCTTGCATTAACACAGCACCGAGACCTTGGAGAGAAGCATCACAGAAAACTTCATACGGCTTGGATTCATCAGGAGGAGTCAAGACAGGAGCTTTGACTAGTTTCTCTTTGAGAGTGTTGAAAGCAACGTCACACTCAGGAGACCAAACATATTTCACATGCTTCTGTAGGAGGTTGGAAAGAGGCTTCGCAATCTTGGAGAAATTCTCAACGAATCTTCGGCAATAGCTTGCAAGACCCAGAAAACTGCGGAGCTGCTTGACATTTTGAGGAGGTTCCCAATCCAGAACTGCGGACACCTTCTCGGGGTTAACAGCGATGCCCTTGGCAGAGATGATGTGACCAAGGAAAAGAACTTCATCGAGCCAAAACTCACATTTAGAGAACTTCGCATAGAATTGATACTCTCTGAGCTTGTCGAGCACCAATCGCAAATGTTTGGCATGATCCTGCTTGTTCTTGGAGAAGACCAAGATATCATCGAGATACACCAGAACGAATTCATTGGTATAGGGGTTGAAGATGAAATTCATCATCCGAGAGAACACCGGAGGAGCATTGACAAGGCCGAAAGACACGACAGTATATTCATAAGAACCAAAGCTTGTTCTGAATGCTGTCTTGGGAATATCTTCTTCACGAATGCGAATCTGATGATAACCCATACGAAGGTCAAGCTTCGAGAATACTTTAGCACCTTTGAGTTGCTCAAATAGCTCATTGATGTTGGGAAGTGGATACTTGTTCTTGATTGTCTTCTTGTTCAATGGACGGTAGTCGACACAAAGTCGGTCCGTGCCATCCTTCTTCTTGACAAAAAGAACACCACAACCCCATGGAGAAGAACTCGGTCTGATCAAACCCAGACGTTCTTGTTCATCGAGTTGCTTCTTCAATTCCTTCAGCTCGTTAGGTCCAAGCTTGTATGGACGCTTGCAAACGGGTTCAGTGCCAGGCTCTAGTTCGATAACGAACTCAACTGGCCGATGAGGAGGCATACCCGGAAGCTCTTCTGGAAAGACATCTTGATACTCGCAAACGACTGGAATTTGAGAGATGGCATTCAATTCGCCCTTCTCATTGAGAGAGAAAAACCGAATGGTTTCATCACGAGCGGCAAAAATAATCACATCCTCAGACGAGTGTGTCAATTGAATTTCCCTGGCAGCACAATCAAGTTGAGCCTTGTGCTTAGAAAGCCAGTCCATCCCGAGAATAAGATCAATATCCGAGTCCCCAAGAACAATTGGAGAAGACTGAAATTCATAGTCGCCCATCTTGATGGAAACATCCGGAACCATCATACTGGAACTCAAACGTTTACCCGGAGAAACGACATCCATGGGTTTACTCAGATGAGAACAAGTGAATTCATGCTTGGCAAAAAACGGTCTTGACATGAAACAAAGCGATGCACCAGTATCAAAAAGAACTTTTGCAGGAATATCATTAACTGAGAGATTACCCATTATCACATCAGTAGATTCCTCCGCTTGAGCTGCATTCATCATGTTCACCTTAGCAGACTTTGGATTATGCTTGACCACTGCATTGCTGGAAGATCTGACAGGAGGAGGAGGAGGAAGACGCCTCTGGTTGAAGCACTTGTTAGCATAGTGACCTTTCTGCTGACATTTGTTGCAAGTCACCTCTGAGAGTGGACGGTGATAAGGAGCATTGGACTTTGGAGCTTGATTCTAAGACTTGTTTTGATAGCCAGAGTTGGAAGAGTTGGAAGAACTATGGCCACCTTTGTTCTTCTGCTGATAAGGCTGACAAAACGGAGGAGGAGGAGGCAACCAGAACTTCTGTTGCTTAGTTGTCACAAGTGAGGAAGAAGAAGACTGAACTGCGTCTCTGACTCTCTTTTTAGAAGCCTCACACTTGAGCTGAGCAGCCTCTTGCTTCAGTGCCATATTGTAGAATTGATCAAAGTGAGTAGGCTCAACAAGAACGAGAGCTAACTGCAGATCCTCTTTAAGGCCACCTCTGAAGTGATAGATCATGCTCTTCTCATCAGGAACGTCTTGTTTAGCGAAGCGAGCAAGTTTCTGAAACTGAATGTTGTATTGATACACAGACATGTTGCCTTGCTTGAGATTGCGAAACTCCTCACGCTTGCTCTCAACAACACTTTGTGGAATGTGGTGCGCTTTGAAGTCCCGACAGAAGTCAGTCCAAGTGATCACACAGCCTCCTCTGGAATCTTTGTATTGTTGATACCAATCAGCAGCTTGGTCCTTGAGCTGGAAAGAAGCAAACTTGACATAGTCCTCAGGCCTGACATTGCTACATTCAAAATGCTTGTTGATGTCCACGAGCCAATCATCGGCATCCGTGGCCTCGGCACAGTAGCTGAAAGACTTGGGCTGATTTGCGAGAAACTGGTTGAGAGTGGCAAAGTGAAACTGGTTGTTGCCTTGACCTTGATTGCCTTGATTGCCTTGCCCTTGAGTACGTTCTTGCAAGAGTTGTAGAATCATCTGAGCATTGGCGTTGGTGGCTGCCATGATTGCTTGCCATGCCTCCGGAGGTGGAGGTGGTGGCGGAGGGTTCGCTTGACTCCCTTCATTGCGATCCGGATTCTGACGCGTTGGCAGAGCCATCCTGAAGAGGGTGACATCCGTTAGCATCTTGATAGACAAATAGGTAAGTAGAATCAACGGATAGAAATTGCAACATATAGTCTTCACAATAAACATTCGAACGAAGATGAACGAATGAATTCCGTAGTAATCATCACACTTCCATAAGTTGAGAAGCCACTTGAAAAAGATATGGAATGATCATAAGAATTCGAAGCAACTCGAATACCACAATACAAAATAAAACAAAGTATTGGCTTGCAGAATAAGCCGGAACAAACATATGATAGAAATTTCGTCCGAAGTTTTCGTGGTGGGGCCCACACGGGCTCAATCGTACAGCACCATCATGTACAAGGCTGTGCACATGACATACGAAGCGTCCCCGAGTTGGCAAAGCCAAGGACTCTTTAAGACACAACGAGACCACTGTAAAATCAACCGTGGAAAGGCGGACCACTAGACGTCGAACCCCAATCTCATATCATGCATCTGTCGGAAAGATATCCTAAGTCTACTAGAATTCCCACTTATAAACTCCTGAAACTTTCTGGTTATGCAATCTGGTGTAGGGGATACAGGGGACACAAAATATATCACCCAAACTAGCAATCCCTATATCCAGCTGTATCCATCCGTCAACACATAACCAAGAAACCTTCGGAAATCGTTTACCTCAACCTTTGAAAAGCATCCGTTATACAAGTTATGGCAATATCCCGAACTCCCGCCCCAGTACTGGGTGGCGTCGAGGTGATCTCACCAACAACTGCATAAAAGAGATTTCGATGTCGGTGAAACTCAGGTATTCCAGAACTGCAACGATAAAATTGTGACGACAACACCTCGGAGCTCAACTCCCCGGGACACTGCCACAACCCCTAAATGACAGGAGGCACCAAGAACAATGTTCTCGTCACAAATCCATCGGAACGATTCCAAGATACCCGCGTGATCCTAAATTTTTTTTTGTGAAATTTGAGGAGAGAATAGTCAAAACTTCTACGTCAGGAGACCTCACCAGAGCGACGAAGGGACTGAGGAGTAAAAAGAATCCTACTCTCCGATATATATAATCCTAAGACTCAAAACATTTTCTTCTAGACTCAACAACGTCAGCGATTCGATCAAGCAGGGGGCTCCTAAGTCGGGGATGGCTCTGATTACCAACTTGTAACGCCCACGATGCGGCTATATCTCCCACGTGTCGAGGCACGACTTAGAGGCATAACCGCATAGTGGTTTTGTCGCAAGAAGGGTCATCTTCACACAATCCCATGTAATGAACAAGAATGGGATAAAGAGTTGGCTTACAATCGCCACTTCACACAATACATAAATATCATCATACATCATCCAAAATACAATCATATAGACCGACTACGGTCAAAATCCAGATGAAAATAAGACAACCCCAAATGCTAGATCCCCGATCGTCCCAACTGGGCTCCACTACTGATCATCAGGAAAAGACCCATACTAACGACCACGTTCCTCGTCGAACTCCCACTTGAGATCGACGCCATCGTCTGCACTGGCATCGTCGGCACCTGCAACTGTTTTGGTAGAATCTGTGAGTCACGGGGACTCAGCAATCTCACACCCGCGAGATCAAGACTATTTAAGCTGGTAGGAAAGGAAGGTGCAATGAGGTGGAGCTGCGGCGGCAAAAGCATATATGGTGGCTAACTTGCGCAAATGAGAGCGAGAAGAGAAGCAACGGAACGGACGTCCTCTAGCAATGACCAAGAAGTGATCCTGAACACCTACTTACGTCATACATAACACAGACCGTGTTCACTTCCCGGACTCCGCCGAGAAGAGACCATCACGGTTACACACGCACTTGGTGTATTTTAATTGGGTCAAGTGACAAGTTATCTACAACCGGACATTAACAAATTCCCATCTGCCTCATAACCGCGGGAACGGCTTTCGAAAGATAATACCCTGCAGGGGTGTCCCAACTTAGCCCATTATAAGCTCTCACGGTCAACAAAGGATAAACGTTCTCCCGGAAAGGCCCGATCAGTCTCGGAATCCCGGTTTACAAGACATCTCGACAATGGTAAAACAAGACCAGCAAAGCCGCCCGAATGTGCCGACAAATCCCGATAGGAGCTGCACATATCTCGTTCTCAGGGCACACCGGATAAGTCAAGATACGAGTAAAACCAGACCTCGAGTTACCCCGAGGTGGCCCCGCAGGCTGCTCGGTTCGGACCAACACTCGAAGGAGCACTGGCCCGGGGGGGTTAAAATAAGATGACCCTCGGGCTCGCGAAAACCCGGGGGAAAAAGGCTTAGGTGGCAAATGGTAAAACCAAAGTTGGGCCTTGCTGGAGGAGTTTTATTCAAGGCGAACTGTCAAGGGGGTCCCATAAATCACCCGACCGTGTAAGGAACGCAAACTCAAGGAACATAATCCCGGTATAACAGTAACTAGGGCGGCAAGAGTGGAACAAAACACCAGGCATAAGGCCGAGCCTTCCACCCTTTACCAAAATATATAGATGCATTAATTAAATAAGAGATATTGTGATATCCCAACATATCCATGTTCCGACATGGAACAAACTTCAACTTCACCTGCAAGTAGCAACGCTATAAGAGGGGCTGAGCAAAAGCGGTAACTTAGCCAAACAACGGTTTGCTAGGAGAGGATGGTTAGAGGCTGACATGGCTAAAATGGGAGACATGATATAGCAAGTGATAGGTAGCGAGCATGACAATAGAGTGAACAACTAGTATAGCAAAGATAGAAGTGATTTCGAGGGGTGGTCATCTTGCTTGCAAGATTCTCAGAGTTGTCGAAAGCTTGATCCTCGTAAGCGTACTCGACAGGTTCCTCGTTCCCGAACTCGTCTCCCGGCTCTACCCAAGACAAGAACACAAACCAACGTAACCACAATCAACAACGAGAAATGCACAAGCAACATGATGCAAAACATGTATGATATGCAAGATATGACATGCGATGCATATGCGTGCTCCGGAAGGAAAATGATGAACATGGCAGTAACTTGGCAAACCAAGCATGCCACTGGAAAGATGAGATGTTTTCGGTCGAAACCGATATAAAGATCACCGGAATCGGATGCACGGTTTGCAAATGGCAAGCAAAACAAGAATGACACTAATCTGCGATAAACAGCAAGATAACACTTAAAATGCAACAAGCAACAATGCTACAGCACCCCAACATAGCACCATAAACTACAGGAGATGCTTGACAAAAGATGAACACTGAGCTACAGCTAGTTCACAACATATCAAGCTCAAACAAGCATGGCAAAAGTGCAAAAGATTACAGGTTCACAGACTTGGTGAAAAACTGGACATGGCAGTAAACAGCATTAGGTAGCAATGTTCAGAGCACGAAATCAACATGCTACAGGAACTTAACATAGCAAAACAAGGCATGGAAGTGTTCTACTAAATGCACATGACAAAAGTCCCTTACTGTCCATAAGCCAAAAAGGACCAGAAGATATGATGGCAAGCATGTAAACATAGCAAGTTTCGTTATCAGGTTCCAGACTTAGCAGAAAACAGAGCATGGCAGAAATATTAATATGTAGGCCTATTTGTGAGCTTGATACACTCACTACAGAGCAATGCATGACAAACCAAGCATACCTACAGAAAGATGGCATCTTTATGAAGCTATCCATGGCAAGAACAGTTACATAGCATGTATGTATCAACAACAATAAGCTTGGCAAAAATGCATATCATGTTAAGAATCTGTCAGAAATATTTTATAGCAAAAGTAGAGCAAGATTGAGTTCTGCTATGGCACTCCATAATTGCAAACAATTGCAGGAATGGATCAATTACAACTATAGCTACAAAACATCCTTACTGAACATCTCCAAAATATGCATGTATCTCTCTGTAGCATCAAGTTTACATGGCAACAAAATTACAGTAGACAAGGACTTGGAGAAATCACTAAGTCCCTGAAATCAGAAATATTACGGGGCCTACTTTGCATGCTTGTGCTAGTCACCACAGAGATCACAAAAATACATGGACTATACCACTGGAAACATGGCATGGCATACTTCAAAACACATGTAAAGCTCATGCTCAAAAGATGCACAGATTAACTGATACAAAAATGACAAATCTCCAAGTTCTGCTAAGAACCAGAGAATAACAACAACTAGCCCTCTTCCAACGAAGATTTGGGCATCAATATGACCTCTAATGAACATGGTGCAATTGAACAAAATGAAGAGCATCACGAGGCGAATAAATTGACATATTACACATGCGAATCGGAGCTACATGCACAAAGTTACGGCATCTCAAACAGAAGCACATGCTGAGAAATATTAGCGACTTAGAGAAAAAAACGGGGGCTCGGGGGAAAGTCAACGAAGGCTACCGATCCAGATCTGGCCGGGCTACAGGAGCTCGGGCTCGGCTCCGGCGAGGTGGGTCGACGGCGGGGCTTGGCACCGGCGGCGGGCGGCGCTAGGCGGAGGAGGAGGCGACCGGAGGGGCGAGGAGGCGGCGGCCTCGGGAGGCGCGACGAGCGGCGGCGGAGAGGCCCGCGGCGGCGGAGATGGCGGGGCCGGCCGGCGCCGGCGAGGGCAGGCGGCGGCGGGGGCGCGCCGGCGAGCCACGGGCGCGGGCAGGCGCCTCGGGCGGCGGTGCGGGATTCAGGCCGCGGGGGCCGGCGTCGGGCCTGCGGGCTTCGGCGGCGGCGGCGGGCTTGCCACGTGTCGTCACGGGATTGGACAGGGCGCGGCGGCGGACGCTGTCCGGCCGGAACGGACGCGTCCGGCGCGGCGCGGAGGAAGAGGGTTAGGGTTCGTCTGCAGTTTCGTTTTTTGGGATGCCCACATATAAATAGGTAGAGGGAGCTAGAAGACTCCAAATGAGGTGCGGTTTTCGCCCACACGATCGTGATCGAACGACCTAGAGCATGGAAGGGAGTTTGGTGGGTTTTGGGCTGGTTTTAGAGGGGGGTTTTGCTGGACACTCAAATGGACTTTGCGGATGCCCGGTTAACCGTTGGAGTACCAAACGACCTCCGAATGGAACGAAACTTGACCGGTAGTCTCCGGGTGATATATTAAGACCACTTGACAAGCCTCGGTCCATTCCGAGAAAGTTTGACACACGCACACGAAAGAAAACAAGAGGGGTGCACCGGAGGAGATAGGAGCGCCGGATTGGAAAACGGACAACGGGGAAAATGCTCGGATGCATGAGACGAACACGTATGCGAATGCAATGCACATGAAGACATGATATGAAAATGCAAAACATGACAAAATACAAAACAAAAGACAAAACCCGACAACGGAGGGAAAATCATAACACATAGCCGAAAATGGCAAGAGTCGGAGTTACAAATATGTCAAGTTACATGCGGGGTGTTACACGTCGGAACGTCGCCGGGGCCATCATCGTCACCGCGATCTACACCAACACCTCCGTCATCTTCACCAACATCTTCACCACCTTCCCCCATCAATCTACAGCGGTCCACTCTCCCGCAACCCGATGTACCATCTACTTGAACATGGTGCTTTATGCTTCATATTATTATCCAATGATGTGTTGCCATCCTATGATGTCTGAGTAGATTCTCGTTGTCCTATCGGTAATTGGTGAATTGCTATGATTGGTTTAATTTGCTTGTGGTTATGTTGCTGTCCTTTGGTGCCCATCATATGAGCGCGCGCGTGGATCACACCATAGGGTTAGTTGTATGTTGATAGGACTATGTATTGGAGGGCAAGAGTGACAGAAGCTTCAACCTAGCATAGAAATTGATGCATACGGGATTGAAGGGGGACCAATATATCTTACTGTTATGGCTGGGTTTTACCTTAATGAACGTTAGTAGTTGCGGATGCTTGCTAATAGTTCCAATCATAAGTGCATAGAATTCCAAGTTAGGGATGACATACTAGCAGTGGCCTCTCCCACATAAAACTTGCTATCGGTCTAGTAAAGTAGTCAATTGCTTAGGGACAATTTCACAACTCCTACCACCACTTTTCCACACTCGCTATACTAACTTTATTGCATCTTTACTCTAAACAGCCCCTACTTTTTATTTATGTGCTCTTTATATTCTAATAAACCTATCCCATTACACCTACAAAGTACTTCTAGTTTCATACTTGTTCTAGGTAAAGCAAACGTTAAGCGTGCGTAGAGTTGTATCGGTGGTCGATAGAACTTGAGGGAATATTTGTGCTACCTTTAGCTCCTTGTTGGGGCTACAGTTGATCCCCTATACTTGTGTGTTATCACAAGACTTCTCCCATGTCCTCAGGAACAAACATAACTACTCACAAATCATATTGTAGGGGATCAATTGTAGCCTCTTTCGATAAGTAAGAGTGTCGAACCCAACGAGGAGCTAAAGGTAGAACAAAATGTCCATGATAACTCACAAGTATAGGGGATCAATTGTAGCCTCTTTCGATAAGTAAGAGTGTCGAACCCAACGAGGAGCTAAAGGTAGAACAAATATTCCCTCAAGTTCTATCAACCACCGATACAACTCTACGCACGCTTAACGTTCGCTTTACCTAGAACAAGTATGAAACTAGAAGTACTTTGTAGGTGTTTTTGGATAGGCTTGCAAGATAATAAAGAGCGCATAAATAAAAAGTAGGGGATGTTTAGATAAACACACAACTAAATTAGTTTTACTAAAGAGCTTTTTGTCACGAGAAAGTTATTTGTCCCTAGGCAATCGATAACTAGACCGGTAATCATTATTGCAATTTTATTTGAGGGAGAGGCATAAGCTAACATACTTTCTCTTCTTGGATCATATGCACTTATGATTGGAACTCTAGCAAGCATCCGCAACTACTAAAGATCATTAAGGTAAAACCCAACCATAGCATTAAAGCATCAAGTCCTCTTTATCCCATACGCAACAACCCCTTACCCGGGTTTGTGTTTCAGTCACTCACGCAACCCACTATAAGCGAATCATAAACGTATTGCAACACCCTACAGCGGGATCCCTCACACTTGCGCGACACGGAGAGCACCATAGGACAGCACCAATAATAAAACATGCAACTCAAACCAATCACGATCATCAATTAACACATAGGACAAAACGGATCTACTCAAACATCATAGGATAGCCATACATGATTGGGAAATAATATATAGCGTTGAGCACCATGTTTAAGTAGAGATTAGAGTGGGTAAAAGAGGGGTTACGCCGCTGCATAGAGGGGGGAAGAGTTGGTGATGACGGCGGTGAAGTTGTTGGTGTAGATTGCGGTGACGATGATGGCCCCGGCGGCACTCCGGTGCCACCGGAAGCGAGGGGGAGAGAGCCCCCCTCCTTCTTATTCTTCCTTGACCTTCTCCCTGGATGGGAGAAGGGTTTCCCCTCTGGTCCATGGTCTCCATGGCGTGGTAGGGGCGAGAGCCCCTCCGAGATTGGATCTGTCTCTCTGTCTCTCTCTGTTTCTGCGCTCCCTGATTCTGGCCTTTCACCATTTCTTTTATAACGGAGATCCGTAACTCCGATTGGGCTGAATTTTGGACACGATCTCTATCCGGATATTAGCTTTCTTGCTGCGAAAGAAGGGCTCCAACCGCCTTACGGGGTGGCCACGAGGGCCCAGGGCTGCCTCGTGGCCCCCTCGGGCATCGTATCGCGTTGATTCTTCTTCCCAAAAATCACATATATTCCGAAAAAAATCTCCATCAGTTTTTATCCCGTTTGGACTCTGCTTGATATGGATTTTCTGCGAAACAAAAAACATGCAACAAACAGGAATTGGCACTGGGCACTGGATCAATATGTTAGTCCCAAAAATAGTATAAAAAGTTGCCAAAAGTATGTAAAACTTGTAGAATATTGGCATGGAACAATCAAAAATTATAGATACGACTGAGACGTATCAGCATTTCCAAGCTTAATTCCTGCTCGTCCTCGAGTAGGTAAATGATAAAAAAGATAATTTTTTATGTGGAATGCTACCTAGCATAATCTTAATCACATAATCTAATCATGGCATGAATATTAAGAAACGAATGATTCAAAGCAATAGTCTATCATTTGACATTAAGACAATAATACTTCAAGCATACTAATAAAGCAATCATGTCTTTTCAAAATAACATGGCCAAAGAAAGTTATACCTACAAAATCATATGGTCTGGCTATGCTCCATCTTCACCACACAAAATATTCAAATCATGCACAACCCCGATGACAAGCCAAGCAATTGTTTCATACTTTTGACGTTCTCAAACCTTTTCAACTTTCACGCAATACATGAGCGTGAGCCATGGACATAGTACTATAGGTGGAATAGAATATGATGGCGGAGGTTGTGTGGAGAAGACAAAAAGGAGAAAGTCTCACATCGACGCGGCTAATCAACGGGCTATGGAGATGCCCATCAATTGATGTCAATGCAAGGAGTAGGGATTGCCATGCAACTAATGCACTAGAGCTATAAGTATATGAAAGCTCAAACTGAAAACTAAGTGGGGGTGCATCCAACTTGCTTTCTCATGAAGACCTCGGGCATTTGAGGAAGCCCATCATTGGAATATACTAGCCAAGTTCTATAATGAAAATTCCCACTAGTATATGAAAGTGATAACTCAAGAGACTCTCTATATGAAGAACATGGTGCTACTCTGAAGCACAAGTGTGGTAAAAGTATAGTAACATTGTCCCTTCTCTCTTTTCTCTCATTTTTTTATTTTTTTTATTTTTTCTCTTTTTTTGGTGGGCTTCTTTGGCCTCTTTTTTTATTTGGGCTTCTTTGGCCTCTTTTATTTTGATAACCTCGCCTGGGACAATGGTCTAATAATTATGATCATCACACTTTTATTTACTTCAAACTCAATATTACAACTCTAGAACAAAGTATGACTCTATATGAATGCCTCCGGCGGTGTACCGGGATGTGCAATGATCTAGCGTAGCAAAGATATCAAAAAAATGGACAAGCCATGAAAATATCATGCTAGCTATCTTACGATCATGCAAAGCAATATGACAATGAATGCTCAAATCATGTATATGATGATGATGGAAGTTGCATGGCAATATATCTCGGAATGGCTATGGAAATGCCATGATAGGTAGGTATGGTGGCTGTTTTGAGGAAGATATAAGGAGGCTTATGTGTGACAGAGTGTATCATATCACGGGGTTTGGATGCACCGGCAAAGTTTGCACCAACTCTCAAGTGAGGAAGGGCAATGCACGGTACCGAAGAGGCTAGCAATGATGGAAGGGTGAGAGTGCGTATAATCCATGGACTCAACATTAGTCATAAAGAACTCACATACTTATTGCAAAAATCTATTAGTCATCGAAACAAAGTACTACGTGCATGCTCCTAGGGGGATAGATTGGTAGGAAAAGGCCATCGCTCGTCCCCGACCGCCACTCATAAGGAAGACAATCAATAAATAAATCATGCTCCAACTTCGTCATATAACGGTTCACCATACGTGCATGCTACGGGAATCACAAACTTCAACACAAGTATTTCTACAATCCACAACTACTCACTAGCATGACTCTAATATCACCATCTTTATATTGCAAAACTATTGCAAGGAATCAAACATATCATATTCAGTGGTCTACAAGTTTTATGTAGGATTTTATGACTAACCATGTGAATGACCAATTCCTGTCAACTCTCTAAATAGATATAAGTGAAGCAAGAGAGTTTAATTCTTTCTACACAAGATATGCCCACACTCTAACAAATATAAGTGAAGCAAAAGATCATTCTACAAATGGCGGTTTTCTATGTGAAGAGAAACAAGCAATCCAAACTTCAAATGATATAAGCGAAGCACATGAAGCATTCTATAAAGCCATACTCAAAAGGTATAAGTGAAGTGCAATGAGCATTCTATAAATAAACCAAGGACTATCTCATACCAGCATGGTGCATAAAATAAAAGTGAAAACTAAATGCAAAAGACGCTCCAAGATTTGCACATATCGCATGAACGAAACGAATCCGAAAACATACTGATACTTGTTGAAGAAAGATGGGATGCCTTCCGGGGCATCCCCAAGCTTAGATGCTTGAGTCTCCTTGAATATTTACTTGGGGTTCCTTGGGTATCCCCAAGCTTGAATTCTTGCCTCTCCTCCTTATCCTCATATCGAGACCTCCTCGATCTTCGAACACTTCATCCACACAAAACTCAACAGAAAGCGCGGTAAGATCCGTTAGTATAATAAAGCAAATCACTAGTCTAGGTACTGTTGCAAACCAATTAATATTTTGTTTTTGCATTGTAGCTACTCTAATATAACTTTTCCATGGATTAATCCACTGATAGAAATTGATAGTTTCATCAAAACAAGCAAACTATGCATCAAAAACAGAATCTGTCTTAAACAGGACAGTCTGTCGTAATCTGAACATTCACCATACCAATGGTACTCCAAAAATTCTGCCAAAATTAGGAAAAATAAAAAATTTGTATAAAAATACAGTGAAAAAAGTTTCAGAACCATTTGACATTCCAGTAAAAAATGTAAAATCGTGCACTACACCCAAAGTTTCTGTCCTGCACCGCACAAACCAACAAGCATTGTAAACATCCTATAGGCAAACCTTGGCACATTATTTTTATTATACAATGTAATTGTACAAGGGGATAATTATTTTTGTTGAAAAGTTTCTGTAATCAAGATTCACAAAGTTTCCGTGAGCATGAACAAAGTTCAAGGAGCTCCCCCACTTCAACAATGCTTGTCTCTCTCACTTTCACTTTCCTTTTTGAAAAAGTTTTGGGTTCCCCTCTTTATTTTTTTTTGTTTTTAAACTATATAAAAGCAGTCAACAGAAATAAATGACTCTCTAAAACTTCCGGGTTGTCTCCCTGGCAGTGCTTGCTTTAAAGCCATTAAGCTAGGCATATAGTGCTCAAGTAATGAATCCACCCGGATCCCAAGGTATATCAAAGCCAATTTTAATTAACAATGATTTGTGATTTAGTGGTGAGCACAAAGTAACATATACATGTAATGATGAATTCTAACTCTCTTTCTATGCATCGGCATGTCATAAAAGAACAATTCATGCACACAAAGTAAAGGCCAATACATAGCATAAGCAGTTTCTTGCAATTTTATCGTGTGGGAAACATAGAGAGGTGGAGATATAGTTCCTCTCTCATAATAATTGCAAGTAGGAGCAGCAAGCACATGCATATTATATCTATCAAAATCATCATGTGTAATAGTAAAACGCAACCCATCAATATAATCCTTAATAAGGGCAAACTTCTCCGATATAGTGTAGTCGGGAGAATTCAAAAAGATAATAGGACTATCATGCGTGGGTGCAATACCAATAATTTCATGTTTAACATAAGGAACTATATCAAGTTCATCTCCATAAGCATAATTCATATTGGCATCTTGGCCACAAGCATAGCAAGCATCATCAAAAAGGGATATTTCGAAAGAATCTACGGGATCATAACAATCATCATAGCAATCATCCTTCGGTAAGCACAAAGGGAAGTTAAACAATGTATGAGTTGAAGAGTTACTCTCATTAGAAGGTGGGCAAGGGTGATCAATCCGCTCTTCCTCCTTTTGTTCTTCGCTCTCCTCCTCATCTTTTTCATCCAATGAGCTCACAACGTCATTAATTTGTTCTTCCATAGACACCTGCAAAATATTAGTCTCTTCTTGGACAGCGGAGGAGTCCTCAATATATGGTTTAATATAAGGAATAGAAGCATAATTATCATAGCAATATTTAAGTATGGCCAAATTTTCAGATTTGTAGAGAGTAGAATCTCTTCAATAAAAGAAGCAATTTCACAAGTACCCCTAAAAGCAACAAATTCTTCAATTTGTTGAACATCATAGTAATTATAAACACCCTCAGTATACGAAGATACGATTCCATTATCACTAAACTCACATTGGTAAGGAAGGTGTTTCTTAGGGTCTTTAGAACAACAAGTACAATCATATATTCCGCATAAATTCCAGGCATAGCACTGCAAACGATGAATTTGATCCAGTAAAAGTTTCCTTTTTCAGATATGCAGTGTCGCACATAACAAGCATGCTCATTTAAAGATTTGCCCTCAACTAAGCTAGTTGGGGTTTCAGCCCGAGCACATAGGGATCAAAGATGATCCAAGTAAAAAGCTTCAGGAGTGTGATAGATTTTGAGTGGTTCTTCAACCATTGGTTCAGTAGGTACCACTAATTTTTTTGGTATTTTGTGTTTCCTACCCATAACTAAATATAGAAAACAAGAGCACAAAATAAAAACTACTTAGTGATAAAGCAAACAAGCACACACGAGAATATTCACCCCACGCTATAACTCTCCGGCAACGGCGCCAGAAAAAAGGTCTTGATAACCCACAAGTATAGGGGATCAATTGTAGCCTCTTTCGATAAGTAAGAGTGTCGAACCCAACGAGGAGCTAAAGATAGAACAAGTATTCCCTCAAGTTCTATCGACCACCGATACAACTCTACGCACGCTTAACATTCGCTTTACCTAGAACAAGTATGAAACTAGAAGTACTTTGTAGGTGTTCTTGGATAGGTTTGCAAGATAATAAAGAGCGTGTAAATAAAAAGTAGAGGCTGTTTAGATAAATACACAACTAAATTAGTGTTAGTGAAGAGCTTTTTGTCATGAGAAAGTTATTTGTCCCTTGGCAATCGATAACTAGACCGGTAAGCATTGTTGCAATTTTATTTGAGGGAGAGGCATAAGCTAACGTACTTTCTCTTCTTGGATCATATGCACTTATGATTGGAACTCTAGCAAGCATCCGCAACTACTAAAGATCATTAAGGTAAACCCAACCATAGCATTAAAGCATCAAGTCCTCTTTATCCGATACGCAACAACCCCCTTACTCGGGTTTGTGTTTCAGTCACTCACACAACCCACTATAAGCGAATCATGAACGTATTGCAACACCCTATAGCGAGAATCCCTCACGCTTGCGCGACACGGAGAGCACCATAGGACAGCACCAATAATAAAACATGCAACTCAAACCAATCACGGTCATCAATTAACCCATAGGACAAAACGGATCTACTCAAACATCATAGGATAGCCATACATCATTGGGAAATAATATTAGCGTTGAGCACCATGTTTAAGTAGAGATTACGGTGGGTAAAAGAGGGGTTACACCGCTGCATAGAGGGGGGAAGAGTTGGTGATGACGGCGGTAAAGTTGTTGGTGTAGATTGCGGTGACGATGATGGCCCTGACGGCACTCCGGTGCCACCGGAAGCGAGGGGGAGAGAGCCCCCCTCCTTCTTCTTCTTCCTTGACCTTCTCCCTAGATGGGAGAAGGGTTTCCCCTCTGGTCCATGGTCTCCATGGCGTGGGAGGGGCGAGAGCCCCTCCGATATTGGATCTGTCTCTCTGTCTCTCTTTGTTTCTGCGCTCCCTGATTCTGGCCTTTCACCTTTTCTTTTATAACCGGAGATCCGTAACTCCGATTGGGCTGAATTTTGGACACGATCTCTATCCGGATATTAGCTTTCTTGCGGCGAAAGAAGGGCTCCAACCGCCTTACGGGGTCGCGACGAGGGCCCAGGGCGCACCCCCTGCCTCGTGCCCCCTCGGGCATCGTACCGCGTTGATTCTTCTTCCCAAAAATCACATATAGTCCAAAAAAAATCTCCGTCAGTTTTTATCCCGTTTGGACTCCGTTTGATATGGATTTTCTGCGAAACAAAAAACATGCAACAAACAAGAACTGGCACTAGGCACTGGATCAATATGTTAGTCCCAAAAATAGTATAAAAAGTTGCCAAAAGTATATAAAAGTTGTAGAATATTGGCATGGAACAATCAAAAATTATAGATACGACAGAGACGTATCAATCCACATGTTTAGAGATAGAGGTGTCGATAAAATAAAATACGGACATGAGGGCATCATGATCATTCTTATAACAGGAACATATATTGTCATATGATTTCTTATGCTAAAGTAACAATCTATTCACAATGTCAAGTATGAATCAGAAACTTCATTGAAAACTAACAAACTATGATATCGGTCATTGAGGCAATTGCAATTTATCATAACATAGGAAAGAGTCAATGTAAGAGTTTTTCAGCAAGTCCACATACTCAACTATCATTTAGTCTTTCACAATTTCTAACACTCACGCAATACTTATGGTTATGGAGTTTTAATCGGACACAGAGAAAGATAGGGGCTTATGTTGTTGCCTCCCAACCTTTTACCTCAAGGGTAATGTCAACAATAATAGTTCATGCTAACTTACATCCAATTGGATATATATATATATATATCAGGATCTTTCCAACACAATGTGCTTGACAAAGGATAAAATATAAAAAGGAAAAGTGAAGATCACCATGACTCTTGCATAAGGTATAAGACAAAAGTAAAAGATAGGCCCTTCGCAGAGGGAAGCAGAGGTTGTCATGTGCTTTTATGGTTGGATGCACGAAATCTTAATGCGAAAGAACGTCACTTTATATTGCCACTTGTGATATGGACCTTTATTATGCAGTCTGTCGCTTTTATTGCTTCCACATCACAAGATCGTATAAAGCTTATTTTCTCCACACTAATAAGTCATACATATTTAGAGAGCAATTTTTATTGCATGCAACGATGACAACTTACTTGAAGGATCTTACTCAATCCGTAGGTAGATATGATGGACTCTCATGGCAAAACCGGGTTTAAGGACATTTGGAAGCACAAGTAGTATCTCTACTTGGTGCAAATAATTTGGTTAGCATGAGGGGGAAAGGCAAGCCCAACATGTTGGACGATCCATGACAATATACTTTATTTCGGAATAATAAAACATAACCCATTATGTTGTCTTCCTTGTCCAACATCAACTTTTTAGCATGTCATATTTTAATGAGTGCTCGCAATCATAAAAGATGTCCAAGATAGTATATTTATATGTGAAAACCTCTCTTTCTTTATTACTTCCTATTAATTGCAACGATGACCAAAACTATGTTTGTCAACTCTCAACAACTTTTATTCATCATACTCTTTTATATGTGAAATCACTACTCTCCATAAGATCAATATGATCTCTTTAATTCTTTTATACTTTCTTTTTCTAATATTCCCTCAAGATCATAGCAAGATAACCAAGCCCTTGACTCAAAACTAATCTTTATTATATATATAGCTCACAGACTCGATTACATAGAAGGATCATAAAGCAAAACTCAAAACTAGATCATACTAAAACTTTATTCTATTAGATCAAGATATTACCAAAAGGATCGAACTAAGAAAAATGATAAAGATAGGAGTATGATGGTGATACGATACCGAGGCACCTCCCCCAAGCTTGGCAGTTGCCAAGGGGAGTGCCCATACCCATGTGTTTATGTCTCCTTCTTCGCAGGTGGTGATGTGATATTATTGGCGATGATGCCCCTCAGGATACGATTCTCTTCCTCGAACTTATTGACTTGCTGCTTGAGGTCCATTATTTCCTTACGGAGCTTGCCCGTGACGGCTAAAGCTCCTTTAACCCATGGATGTTACATAGCTGCGGGAGAACAAGTAACACTCTTTTTCATATTTTCATAAGAAAGAAATCTAGCATTGGAAGGGATGGCCGAGTTTGGAATAGCTGAGCTCTGTAGTTCCCCCATCGTGAATCCGGCTCGGAAATGAGAAGTAACTTCTTGATCCTCTTCCATGGCATCTATCCTTTTCAAGTCGGCCTCCATCTCTTCCTCCGTTGATGGCCCAAAGTGGTCAGCATCACTGTTTGCTCCTGGTCCCGGTGTCGGATGAGACACCCAACTCTCCCCGACTGACTCTTGAGAAGACATCTTGCTCTAATCTATGGTAGAAACAACTCAAAACAAAAACAAAGGATATTTGTGTGGTACGGTGGTCAAAACCTTCGGGAGATTATATAACTAATTTTTACCGACCAAAAGAAGTATCGTGCAAGAAAACGGAGTCCGGAGGGCACACGAGGTGCCCACGAGGTAGGGGCGTGCCCAGGGGGTAGGGCGCGCCCTCCACCCTCATGGATGCCTCGTGTCCTCTTCGGACTACTTCTTATTTTCCTATTTTCCTAAATATTCCAAAACGGAGAAAAATTGCGATTAGAACTGTTTTGGAGTCGATTTACTTATCGTACCACATACCTATTCCTTTTCGGAGTCTGAAACATTCTGGAAAGTGTCCCTTATGTACTCCTCCGGGGTTACGGTATCAATGACATTAGTTTCAACATTTATGGGATTACCTGAGATATAATGTTTGGTTCTTTGACCGTTCACCACCTTCGGGTTTGTGCCTTCGAAGTTGTTAATTTTTATGGCACCGGAACGATAGACCTCCTCGATAACGTAAGGACCTTCCCATTTAGAGAGGAGTTTTCCTGCAAAAAAATCTTAAACGCGAGTTGTATAGCAAAACATAATCACCTACATTAAACTCACGCTTTTGTATCCTTTTGCCATGCCATCTTTTAACTTTTTCTTTAAACAGTTTGGCATTCTCATAGGCTTGGGTTCTCCACTCATCAAGTGAGCTAATGTCAAATAGCCTCTTCTCACCAGCAAGTTTGAAATCATAGTTGAGCTCTTTAATGGCCCAATATGCCTTATGTTCTAGTTCGAGAGGTAAGTGACATGCTTTTCCATAAACCATTTTATACGGAGACATACCCATAGGATTTTTATATGCAGTTCTATAGGCCCATAATGCATCATCAAGTTTCTTGGACCAATTCTTTCTAGATCTATTAACAGTCTTTTGCAAAATTAATCCGAGCTCTCTATTAGTAATTTCTACTTGACCACTAGACTGCGGGTGATATGGAGATGCAATTCTATGATTAACATCATACTTAGCAAGCATTTTACAAAAAGCACCATGAATAAAATGTGAACCACCATCAGTAATTAAATATCTAGGGACTCCAAACCTCGGAAAAATAACTTCTTTAAGCATCTTAATAGAGGTGTTATGATCAGCACTACTAGTTGGAATAGCTTCTACCCACTTAGTAACGTAATCAACAACAACCAAAATATGTGTATACCCGTTAGAGGAAGGAAAAGGTCCCATATAATCAAAGCCCCAAACATCAAATGGTTCAATAACAAGTGAATAGTTCATAGGCATTTCTTGACGTCTACTAATATTACCGATTCTTTGACATTCATCACAAGACAAGACAAACTTACGGGCATCTTTGAAGAGAGTAGGCCAATAAAAACTGGATTGCAATACCTTATGTGCAGTTCTATCTCCAGCGTGGTGTCCTCCATAAGCCTCGGAGTGACACTTGCATAGGATCTGTTCCTGTTCATGCTCAGGTACACAACGTCCAATAACACCATCTACTCCCTCTTTATAAAGATGTGGGTCATCCCAGAAGTAATGTCTTAAATCATAGAAAAACTTTTTCTTTTGCTGGTAAGTGAAACTAGGTGGTATAAATTTAGCAACAATATAATTAGCATAATCAGCATACCATGGAGCAGTACGAGAAGCATTAATGACAGCTAATTGTTCATCAGGAAAGCTATCATCAATAGGTAGTGGGTCATCAAGAACATTTTCTAACCTAGACAAGTTGTGTGCAACGGGGTTCTCAGCTCCCTTTCTATCAATAATATGCAAATCAAATTCTTGTAGTAAGAGAACCCATCTAATAAGCCTAGGTTTAGAATCTTTCTTTTCCATAAGATATTTAATGGCACCATGATCAGTGTGAATAGTTACTCTAGAATCAACAATATAAGGTCTGAACTTATCACAAGCAAATACAACTGCTAAAAATTCTTTTTTAGTAGTAGCATAATTTCTCTGAGCACTGTCTAGAGTTTTACTAGCATATTGGATAACATTTAATTTCTTATCAACTCTTTGTCCTAGAACAGCGCCTACAGCATAATCACTAGCATCGCACATAATTTCAAAGGGTAAATTCCAATCAGGTGGCTGAACAATAGGTGCAAAAATCAAAGCTTTCTTAAGTATTTCAAACGCTTCGACACAATCATCATCAAAGACAAAAGGAACATATTTTTGTAAGAGATTAGTCAGAGGCCTAGAAATTTTTGAGAAGTCTTTAATGAACCTCCTATAAAAACCAGCATGACCAAGGAAACTTCTTATACCTTTATTGTCCTTAGGACATGGCATATTTTCAATAGCATCAACTTCAGCTTTATCAACTTCAATACCTCTTTCAGAAATTTTACGCCCCAAGACAATACCTTCATTAACCATAAAGTGGCACTTCTTCCAATTCAAGACAAGATTAGTTTCTTCACATCTCTGCAAAACCCGATCAAGGTTGCTTAAGCAATCATCAAAAGAAGTTCCATATACGGAGAAATCATCCATGAAAACCTCAACAATCTTTTCACAAAAGTCAGAGAATATAGCAGCCATACATCTTTGAAAGGTAGCAGGTGCATTGCATAAACCAAAAGGCATACGTCTATAAGCAATGGTACCGAAAGGGCAAGTAAAAGTGGTCTTTTCTTGATCCTCTTTTGACACAGGTATTTGAGAGAAACCAGAATAGCCATCTAGAAAGCAAAAATGTGTATGTTTGGATAATCTTTCTAGCATTTGATCGATAAAAGGTAAAGGGTAATGATCCTTTTTAGTAGCTTTATTTAGTTTACGGAAATCAATTTCCATTCTATAACCTGTAACAATTCTTTGTGGGATCAATTCATCTTTATCATTAGGAACAACAGTAATACCTCCCTTCTTAGGGACACAATGGACATGGCTTACCCACTGACTATCAGCAACAGGATAAATTATACCTGCCTCCAGAAGCTTTAGTATTTCTTTTCTTACCACTTCTTTCATCTTAGGATTTAACCATCGTTGGTGATCACCAACCAGTTTAGCGTCTTTCTCCAATTTTATTTTGTGCTGGCATAGAGTGGGACTAATGCCCTTAAGATCATCAAGAGTATATCCAATAGCAGCACGGTGCTTCTTCAGAGTTTTCAATAATTTCTCTTCTTCCTACTCTGAAAGGTTAGCACTAATAATAACAGGATATATCTTCTTTTCATCAAGATAAGCATATTTAAGAGTACCAGGTAATGGTTTAAGCTCAAACACGGGATCACCCTTGGGTGGAGGAGGATCCCCCAGAATTTCAATAGGCAAGTTGTGTTTCAAGATAGGTCCTTGTTTAAAGAATACTTCATCTATTTCCCTTCTTTCATTCATAAACATATCATTTTCATGGTCTAGCAAATATTGTTCTAAAGGATCATTAGGAGGCACGGCAATAGAAGCAAGACCAATAATTTCATCTTTACTAGGCAATTCTTTATCATGGGGTTGTCTACGAAATTTAGCAAAATTAAAATCATGAGACATATCCCCTAATCCAATAGTAACAACATCCTTTTTGCAATCTATCTTAGCATTAGCAGTATTCAAGAAGGGTCTACCAAATATAATAGGACAAAAGTCATCTTGTGGGGAACCAAGAACAAGAAAATCAGTAGGATATTTAACTTTCCCACACAAGACTTCAACATCTCTAAGAATCCCAACTGGTGAAATAGTATCTCAATTGGCAAGCTTAATTGTAAAATCAATTTCTTCTATCTCAGCAGGTGCAATATCATGCATAATTTCTTTGTATAAGGAATGAGGTATTGCACTTGCACTAGCACCCATATCACATAAGCCATGATAACAATGATCTCCTATTTTAACAAAAACAACAGGCATGCCAACAACAGGTCTATGTTTACCCTTAGTATCGGGTCTAGCAATTCTAGCAGCTTCATCACAGAAGTAAATAACATGCCCATCAATATTATCGGCCAAGAGATCTTTAACCATAGCAATACTAGGTTCAACTTTAATTTTCTTAGAGGGTGTAGGTGTTCTAGTATTACTCTTACGAACCACAGTTGAAGCTTTAGCATGATCCTTTATTCTAACAGGGGAAGGTGGTTTCTCAATATAAGCGGTAGGAACAATAGGATCAACATTATAAGTGATAGTCTTTTATTCAACTTTAATAGGTTCAACTACTTTTACTTCAATGGTAGGATGATATTTAAACCACTTCTCCTTAGGGAGATCAACATGAGTAGCAAAGGATTCACAGAAAGAAGCTACTATCTCAGAGTCAAGTCCATATTTAGTGCTAAATTCACGGAAAACATCAGTATCCATAAAAGATTTAACACAATCAAACTTAGGTGTTATACCTGACTCCTTACCTTCGTCTAGGTCCCAATATTCAGAGCTGTGTTTAATTCTTTCCAA
Organism: Aegilops tauschii subsp. strangulata; assembly: GCF_002575655.3. NCBI lineage: Eukaryota > Viridiplantae > Streptophyta > Magnoliopsida > Poales > Poaceae > Aegilops > Aegilops tauschii. The sequence continues at coordinate 11,727,724 of NC_053039.3, forward strand.
TAAATCCCATTTGAATTCAATGGTCTTCATCATAAAAGAACCAGTACAAGAAGTATCGAGCATGGAGCGATAATTGAGAGAAAGCCGAGCATAAAAATTTTGAATAATAATTTCTCTTGAGAGCTCATGATTGGGGCATGAATATAACATTGACTTAAGCCTCCCCAAGCTTGAGTGGTGCTTTCTCCTTCGCGAGGCCAAAAATTATATATATAATTACGATCACGATGAACCAGATGCATAGGATAAAACTTCTGATGAAATTCCAATTTCAATCGTTTGTAGTTCCATAGCCTAAACCATGTCAATGCCTTTCCCTTAAAAGATAAAGGGAAGACCTTCTTCTTGATAACATCCTCGGGCATACCTGCAAGCTTAAATAATCCACAAACTTCATCCACATAGATTAGGAGCAAATCGGGATGCAATGTTCCATCTCCTGTAAAAGGATTAGCTAGCAGTTTCTCTATCATACCCGAAGGAATTTCAAAGTAAACATTTTCAGTAGGTTCAGTAGGTTGAGGAGCAACTCTTTTCTCTACTGGTCGGGGTATAGATACCCCGAACAAGCCCCTCAAAGGGTTACTTTCCATAGTAACAAGTGACAGCAATTTTCAGCACACTATATAAATTTTTCCTTACCAAATTCCACCTACCAAAGGCGCTTCACTCCCCGGCAACGGCACCAGAAAAGATTCTTGATGACCCACAAGTATAGGGGATCTATCGTAGTCCTTTCGATAAGTAAGAGTGTCGAACCCAACGAGGAGCAAAAGGAAATGACAAGCGGTTTTCAGTAAGGTATTCTCTGCAAGCACTGAAATTATCGGTAATAGATAGTTTTGTGATAAGGTAATTTGTAACGGGTAACAAGTAATAAAAGTAAATAAGGTGCAGCAAGATGGCCCAATCCTTATTGTAGCAAAGGACAAGCCTGGACAAACTCTTATATAAAGGAAAGTGCTCCCGAGGACACATGGGAATTATCGTCAAGCTAGTTTTCATCACGCTCATATGATTCGCGTTCGTTACTTTGATAATTTGATATGTGGGTGGACCGGTGCTTGGGTGCTTCCCTTTCTTGGACAAGCATCCCACTTGTGATTAACCCCTATTTCAAGCATCCGCAACTACAAAAGAAGTATTAAGGTAAACCTAACCATAGCATGAAACATGTGGGTCCAAATCAGCCCCTTACGAAGCAACACATAAACTAGGGTTTAAGCTTCTGTCACTCTAGCAACCCATCATCTACTTATTACTTCCCAATGCCTTCCTCTAGGCCCAAGTAATTGTGAAGTGTCATGTAGTCGACGTTCACGTAACACCACTAGAGGAGAGACAACATACATCTCATCAAAATATCGAACGAATACCAAATTCACATGACTACTTATAGCAAGACTTCTCCCATGTCCTCAGGAACAAACGTAACTACTCACAAATCATATTCATGTTCATAATCAGAGGGGTATTAATATGCATAAAGGATCTGAACATATGATTTTCCACCAAATAAACCAACTAGCATCAACTACAAGGAGTAATCAACACTACTAGCAACCCACAGGTACCAATCTGAGGTTTTGAGACAAAGATTGGATACAAGAGATGAACTAGGGTTTGAGAGGAGATGGTGCTGGTGAAGATGTTGATGAAGATTGACCCCCTCCCGGTGAGAGGATCGATGGTGATGACGATGGTGATGATTTCCTCCTCCCGGAGGGATGTTTCCCCGGCAGAACAGCTCCGCCGGAGCCCTAGATTGGTTCCGCCTTATTTTTTCTAGGTCGAAAGACTTCATATAGCAGAAGATGGGCACCGGAGGCCTGCCAGGGGACCCGCGAGACAGGGGGCGCGCCTAGGGGGGTAGGGCGCGCCCCCCACCCTCGTGGCCAGGGTGTGGGCCTCCTTTGGTTGATTCTTTCGCCAGTATTTTTTATATATTCCAAAACGTGCCTCCGTGAAGTTTCAGGACTTTTGGAGTTGTGCAGAATAGGTCTCTAATATTTGCTCCTTTTCCAGCCCAGAATTCCAGCTGCCGGCATTCTCCCTCTTCATGTAAACCTTGTAAAATAAGAGAGAATGGGCATAAGTATTGTGACATAATGTGTAATAACATCCCATAATGTAATAAATATCGATATAAAAGCATGATGCAAAATGGACGTATCAGTCTCCATCTTCTCTTATAAAAGCACCAACTAGGAGGCACTATGATCGTACTTGTGCATTGGGTGTAGCTAATATGCAAGTGTGTTTCATGAATGGATCAATGATTGAGCATAATGGGCTAGGGATAACTTATTTTAGCGTTGATATTTTGAAAGACATGGTTGCTTGTTGATATGCTTGAGTATTTAAGTTATCATGTCAAAACTAGACTATTGCTTTGAACAATATAAAAGTCCAAATGTCCATGCTATAAAGAAAAGAAATATGATATGACATGTTAGGCAGCATTCCACATCGAAAAATCTGTTTTATCACTTACCTACTCGAGGACGAGTAGGAGTTAAGCTTGGGGATGCTGATACGTCTCCAACGTATCTATAATTATTGATTGTTCTATGTTGTTATGTTACTAATCTTGGATGTTTTATAATCATTTTATATCATTTTTTGGTACTAACCTATTGACATAGTGCCAAGTGCCAGTTGTTGTTTTCTGCATGTTTTTTACATCGTAGGAAATCAATACCAAACGGAGTCCAAATTCAAGGAAACTTTACAGAGATTTTTTTGGACTAGAAGACACCTAATGGGCCAAGGCTGCGCCTAGGGGTGCTCCAAGGAGAGCACAACCTACCAGGGCGCGCCAGGAGGCCCAGGCGCACCCTGGTGGGTTGTACCCACCTCGGGTGCTGTAGGAGATATGCCCTAGAGGCAATAATAAATGATATTATTTATCTCCGAGTTCATAATTATGTTTATGTTCCATGCTATAACTGCTATGGTTCTCGAGTCTGCAATAACCACGAGGCTCGGAGGAAGACTCATATGCACGTGTGGAATAATAAACGGTAAAATGTATTCCTAGTCTGGCCTCTAAGACTAGCTCAAGTGTTGCATGATGGTTATGTTTTCCTGATCATGGGCATGTCTATGTCAGCAACCTTGAGGGCATAATGTTAAGAGAACATTTGTGTTGAATCGACCCGGCATGATGTTATGCTATGAGATTCATTCGTCACAAGTTTATTGGTACATAACACAGAGATGGTTAACGTTTGCATGATTCCTTAGACCATGAGAGTATCGAGTTTCTTCATGCTTGCTTCATGAACTTTGGGGTTTGTTAAACGTCATCCGTAAATGGGTGGCTATTACGGCGGCTTACGGGTTCATGGAAAAGTGTGTCAAGTAACTTGATAGCTCCAAATTGGGATTTGCTCCTCCGACGATGGAGAGATATCTCTGGGCCCTCTCGGTGTTACGGTATCCATCATCGTCTGGCCAGACACTTTGTGATTTGATCACGGGGATGCCAGAACACGATAACGAGAAAAGAGAACAATACCGGTAACGAGGTAACTAGCATAGTGGACAAGTTGTTGATCCACGGGAATGCCAACATGTCTCACCTCGGGTATTTGTAACATATCGCGAAGCAACAGGAATAGCACACGGCAACTGGAGGTTCACTCGAATATTTATTCGTGTGGGTATAGGGGTCAATATGGGTGTCCACGGCTCCGATGTTGATCATTGATCGGAAGGGGTTCCGGGTCATGTCTATACTTCACCTAACCTATAGGGTCACGCGCTTAAGGGTCATCTATCTGCTGAATACTAGACAGGGAGTCTGAGAGAAAATCACCGGAAAAGTTTCGGACACCGAAAAGTTTCGGACAGCGGAATCGTACCGCAGAGAGAGGTCATCGGATAAGTTCCGATGATACCGAAAAGTTGTTTCGGGATACACCATTAAGTCAAATTGGTTTCGGCACATGCCTGATAATTCTTGGAGGATGCCAGAATCATTCTGGAAGCTTTTTGGAATTTTCTGAGATAAAAACCGGAAATGTTCCGGAGCTGCCGGAGCCACTTCAGATGCGTTTCGCAGATGAAAATCACTAAAACTGGAATTGTTTCGGAACGCGTTGAAAATCATTTTAGTGGGTACTGGAAATGTTCTTAGCCCACATAAATATTTTCAGTTCGATCAGACGCTGAAAAATGTCGTCGTGAATAGTGAAAATCAGCTTTATGGTTACTTTATGGAAAGCCACCTTTTGGGGCTTTGCTCCAAAAGATCTTGGGGATGACATGGATGGATAGGAGCCATTTTTTGGGCCCCTCATGGGGGTGTGGCCGGCCACATGGGGTATCCCCCCTTGGGGACCCTCTTGTTCCTTGGTTTCACTCCTAGGTCCTTGTGGAAGGACTTCATTCATGTGCATTTTGGGTTTTTTGTGAAACTACCCTACCCCCTTGGGATTTCCTATAAATAGAGGTGGAGGGGCAGCCCTCCACACTCATCCCTTGCTCTCATACACATGCCATGCATTATCTGGCTTCTTCTCTCCCTCCCACGAAAAGAGTTTCGTAGAGCCGTAAGGCTGTCTGGGTTCCGGCAGGAACTAGTTCTGGACGGCGAAGCCCTGCCGGATAGATGACACCGTATGTGTGCAACTCTGTAGAGAGATCGTAGTTTCGGTCTTAGTTCGTGAGTGCCTCCCGAAGGGCTGTCCGTGTGACCGTCCGAGTTTCGAAGGTCCTCCCGAAGGGCTGTCCGAGTGACCGTTCGAGTTTCGAAGGTCCTCCCGAAGGGCTGTCCGCGACACCGTCCGGGGGGCTGTTCGACCGCCTCCTGGAGGGTTGTCTGAGGAGCAGATGATGGTATACATCCTCGCGGTTGGAAGGTTGTAAATCCTAGCTGCGGGGATCTGCACCGCCGATCGTCATCGACTCTACTTCCCGCTGCGCTACGAGTCGGTAACGAAAAAGATCAAACCATGTATGCAGTCTCCATAGTGGTCCTGGGCTGGTGCGTAGGTCGGAAATTTTTTGTTTTCTGCTGCGTTCCCCTACAGTGGCATCAAGAGCCGTGCTATGCGTAGATGCAGGTTTCGATCTAGAATACATGGAGATGTATGGGTATTGCATAATATAATTAGGTAGTAGATGAGATCTATTGCTGAAAATTATTTATGCGGGTGACAGATGAAATCTGTTACCCGAGTTTCTTGTTGCTTCCCTAGAATTTGCGTTTGCTCAATCTCGAGACAGCATGGTGGAATTTGACAAAGTTCTGGCAATCCGTGATCCTGATTGATCATGGAAGTGCTATCAGTTCTTTGGGTTCTGCCATAGTCAAAAGAAAGATGAAATTCGCAGATGAAAGGGCAATGCAGATATGATCTGCACGGGGGTCATGCGTATGACGAAGTTTAGTATGGGGCTCGAGATTTAATTATCCCGTGTTTCATACACCCCGAGATGTTAATCTAGCAACCTGAATAATCATACTTGATGATAAAACGTTGGTAGCTGCGGTTTAAGTCAAAACCTTAGAAGCCACGTAAAATAAAATTTTGCATAAACCTATTAGAGGCGTCTAACTTGGTTTTGCAGGATCTGCATGTGATGTGGTATAGCAGTGCTCATACTAATTCGATTATGTATGAGATGACTATATGATGTAATTTGATTAACATGACCTGCGTGTCATGATTCGGCATGATGGCTGGAGCCATATGATTGCATTTTAATGACCTGCGTGTCAACCTTGTTGTAATGCATTATTTTGTTAGCTATAGAGATAGCAATATTATCTGGTGCATCAACAAGGTGGTGGCAATCTTCGTGAAGGTGACCACCGACGCAAATGCCGAAGACGAAGAAATGAAATACTTCTCCGTCAGAAAGGGCTATACCATATCATGCTATTATGAATTGCCTGAGATATTTATCCCTTATGATGCACCCTTCTTGATTGCGCGGTAGTCGCTTTTATTAGGGTGATCTCTCACTTAAAATATCAAGTAGTTAGTGTTCTCCCAAGTGTAGCACCGTCACGGCACCTATCTTTTCGGGGTGCGCCATGGATGCATGGGTACGAACGATTAGAGAAGTGTGAGGCGAGTGAGGTCAGACCTCGCAGCAAGATCACTTGGTTGTCTTGACGTTCATGGCAGGATCGTCCTGAGCTCGGAACACACGCATCGAAATATGAGCAAGAGTCACATAGAGATGTGATCGGCAAGTTGGCCTACCGATTAAAATTCCCGTTATGAGATGATGATTCTATGGCGATGAATTGAAGTCTGGATCTTGTATCACTCAAAATTAATTGTGAGAGATATTGATTTGAGTGGGAGCGCACTGTTGAATTAACATGTTTAATTCTCAGTGCAATTAATTATGAACACTGTCTAAGTGTTTCTCGCAAAATAGTTGTAGAATAATGGCTCGCGTTTCCACCTTCCCTATTAAAATTGAATAACTGTTAAATATCTGGTTAAAACTTTACGATTGGTAACGTAATATGAGGATTGTCCTCAAAAGTGCCGAGAAGGACTTTGTCCTATCGCATGCTTTCCGTATCCTCCCGCTAAAGCTATGGATCATGTGACTCTCGTCCTTCGATCCAAAAGCTATAATTCCGTTTCAGTCAAGTGCAATATGTTTGCTTCCATGAAACCCAAACTTCGAAGGGATAGTTATATGATATTCATGGAACTGAAAATTATTTTCAGATACAAACAAAGCAATGTTTGTTTGCAAGTATTAGTAAAAGTGTTTACTATGCATTTGACTGTTGGGAAAGGGATCCAGAAGAACGCCTGTCATATAATGAAAGGTGAATAAAACAACAACTTAAAGAGAAAGGAAGTGTCCAAAGGGTGTTAGTATGACTTACACGCCTAGGAAGTCCGGGGCTAACGCCACTCTTAAGTTGGGTGCTTCTTTTGCGAGTAGGAGAAATACTAAAAGTTAAACTGTTAGAAGTAAAAAGGCAGAAAGAAAGATGACTGGAATATCCAGCTCATGTATGAATGTCATACAAGTTTTTGTTGTATAGTAGGCTGGTCAAAGATATAGTTCTTGGGAATTCTGGTTAAACATGTTAATCACTAATTCTTGGGTATTGTGAGTTAATCACAAAGATACCCGCTCGATTGCATTCAATTGCGAATCACCGTAAGAGCTACTGTGGCCTAAAAAGACTAGCCAGAAATGAGGTTAAGGTATACACAGGGAACATAGTAAATGTTACTATACCTTCCATCGGTGTATTGCCGTCTGTATTTATTTTCATAATTCATTTAGAGTTTTACAAACTCTAGCCCATTGCATAAGGTATCTTGCAAGAAGGTTGTTCATAAGAGAACCTTTTATGTTCGATGTTATGAATAACACAAGGGCCATACTTTCATTATGAATGAGATGTATGTTATGAATATTGATAATAATACAATACCTCTGGTTTTACTTTCATAATTCATTTTAGAGTTTCATACACTCTAGCCCATTGCACAATGTTTGTTGCAAAAGAGTTGTTCATAAAAACAACAATTGTTGTTAAGTATTATGAATAACATGAAGGGCCATGCTTCCATCCAAGATGGGATGTATGTTATGAATATTGAGGGTAATATGATACATCCATAACACTGACGCTAAATGTCGCAAGACTAAAAGAATACCACACAAGTGTGGCACTACATTTGGTCACATTGGAGAAACCCGCATGGAAAATTCCATTATGATGGATTTTGAAGTCTTTTTGATTTTGAATCATCTGACACTTGCAACTTTCCTCCGAAAAGTGAAGTGACTAAAATACCGTTCACAGGCAATAAGGAACGAACAACAAACTTATTAGTGATCATACATTTGATGTGTGTAGTCCGATAAGTGTTGTTAGTGGTGGATTTATTTATCTTCAGAAATGACTCAAGTAGATATATGGATATTTACTTGATGAGACGTAAGTCTGGATCTTTTGAAATCATTCGAAAGGTTTTCAAAAATGAAGTAGAAGTTATTGTAACAAGAAAATTATGTTTCTGCAATTTGATTGCACAAAGGAATATTTGAGTTACATGTTTAGCGAATGTCTGATGAGTTGTGAAAGGGGTTTCATAACTTGCACCTCCCGGAACACCACTGCAAGTGAAAAGTCCGTGGAGATGTAATCTAACCATTCATGACATGGTAAGGTCAAAGATGACATAAATAAATTTGCCATTATCCTTTTTAAAGTGATGCTTTAGAGACTGCGGCTTTTACACTGAAAAGAGCTACATCGGGTCTGTTGAAATGAAGCCATGGTATGGTACGCCCAACCATGTTATATCTTTTCTTAACATTTGGAATATGGGGCTTGTGTAAAAGGTTACAAACCTATTCCAAATCAGACAAGTGCTACTTTGTAGGTTATACCAAAATGTTGGGTATTCCTCCCTCACTATACCGAGGCAAATAGTTTTGCCGCGAAACGGTGTGCTTTTAAAGAGAATGGTTCTTTCAAAAAGGTGAGTGGGAGAATAGTGCAACTCGACGAGATAAACAGTATCTAAGTCATCAGATCAAAGGAAAGAGACCTTGGAAGTAATTCCAGAGTTTCCTACTGCGACAGATACGGAAGTCTCTACAATAAAATGAATGAACTTCGGTCGAACTTGCAGCTGAACCACGTAGGCAAGGCTCGTGCAAACCTCTCAGGTGCGCAAACGAGATATTGTTGTTAGACAACATTATACCTACGATACACAAGGAAGCGTTGATGGGCCCTGACTCCGGAATTGGCTAAATGCCAATACAACCCAAGTTAGTTTCCATATAAGTGATTCAAGATTAAAACCTTGATACACCTTTCGAAAGACTTAGAGTCTAACGAATATTTATGGAACTTAAAACTGATATGGATAAAAATGTTTTATCCATAAAGCTCGACTTGTTGAAATAACAAGTTCAAGAGTTGACTACGATGAGGTTGTTTTCATCGTAGCGATGCTTAAAGTCAGTTCGGGTTGAACTAGCAATTAATACATATTTCAATCATGAGATATGAAACATGGATGATAAAAGGATTTCCATCTGATGGAAATGAAAGCTAGGACTTGTATATGATACAGTCCAAAGTAATTTGTCGATCCAGAGGATGCTAGTAGGTATGCAAAATTCAGAGTTCCAGCAATGGACAGAAGAGAGCAAAATGGAGTTGGAATCTTCGTGTTTTGATGAAATGGTCAAAGGGGTTTTGACTTCATCAATGGGTAACGAAGATGCTTGTAATTCAAGAAAGTAAGTGGGAGCGTAATAATATTTCTAAAAACCTTATGTGCTTGGCACATTGGTAATTGGAAATAAATTTCTTGACACGAATTAGGACTTTTGAAAATAGTTTTTCGATGAAGTGCTTAGGCTAAATAGCCTCAATATTAGGCATGATGATCTATGGAGATAGATTTACCTAATGGGGCTAAGCAATGAATACATATTGACAAGATGCTAAAACCTTTTAGCATTTAAAACGCCAAGGAGTGATTCTTGCCAAAGTCACATGGAAGGAGTTTTTGCAAGACTCGGTGTCCCAAAACACTGATGAGTAAAATACATGATGCAGATTCCACACACTTTTGTGTTTGGATTAATCATGTATTCCATGGTATGTAAAACAACCAGATATGTCTGATACTCCCAAGGTGTTGCGAGTATGGATACTAAAGTGATCAAAGTACTGATCGTGGGACAACAGTGAAAGATGTCATTGAGTACTAGAGTAAGTACTGATGATATGTTTTCTTGCAAGCGGAGATCATGAAGAGTTCGTTGTAAAATGTTACATCGCTAGTCTTCATCTTTTCACCGTGCGATTTTCGATTTAAGTTAAGGGTTTTGTGTAACACACAATGTGGTGGCACAGTTAGTTGGAATTTGTTCAAACTAGTTACTGTGGCGAATTCTATAACAAGGGCTAAGTATGTTGACGCTTTAGAAGCGACAAAGAAGATGTTGAATCATATAGTTCATTCATGAACTTAGTATAGTTCCAAGATGGCTTTTGACAATGGGACACTACTGCAGGTAGTTGCTCCATAACTTAGTCTGAGGAATCCAGGTTCGACCTGTGATTCACATACATACAAAGCCAAGTCCACACAAAATATGAATTTTGTGAAAACGTGAAAACGCGAGGACATGCAAAGATACACACGGAACTGAAGTCGTCAGATCCGTTGGACATCAGGCTATACCACAAGCGAAGCATATTTACACCGGTGTGCCACATGTGTAAAGTGCATTAGCATTAACTAGATTATTGACTCTAGTGCAAGTGGGAGTCTGTAGGAGATATGCCCTAGAGGCAATAATAAATGATATTATTTATCTCCGAGTTCATAATTATGTTTATGTTCCATGCTATAACTGCTATGGTTCTCGAGTCTGCAATAACCACGAGGCTCGGAGGAAGACTCATATGCACGTGTGGAATAATAAACGGTAAAATGTATTCCTAGTCTGGCCTCTAAGACTAGCTCAAGTGTTGCATGATGGTTATGTTTTCCTGATCATGGGCATGTCTATGTCAGCAACCTTGAGGGCATAATGTTAAGAGAACATTTGTGTTGAATCGACCCGGCATGATGTTATGCTATGAGATTCATTCGTCACAAGTTTATTGGTACATAACACAGAGATGGTTAACGTTTGCATGATTCCTTAGACCATGAGAGTATCGAGTTTCTTCATGCTTGCTTCATGAACTTTGGGGTTTGTTAAACGTCATCCGTAAATGGGTGGCTATTACGGCGGCTTACGGGTTCATGGAAAAGTGTGTCAAGTAACTTGATAGCTCAAGATTGGGATTTGCTCCTCCGACGATGGAGAGATATCTCCGGGCCCTCTCGGTGTTACGGTATCCATCATCGTCTGGCCAGACACTTTGTGATTTGATCACGGGGATGCCGGAACACGATAACGAGAAAAGAGAACAATACCGGTAACGAGGTAACTAGCATAGTGGACAAGTTGTTGATCCATGGGAATGCCAACATGTCTCACCTCGGGTATTTGTAACATATCGCGAAGCAACAGGAATAGCACACGGCAACTGGAGGTTCACTCGAATATTTATTCGTGTGGGTATAGGGGTCAATATGGGTGTCCACGGCTCCGATGTTGATCATTGATCGGAAGGGGTTCCGGGTCATGTCTATACTTCACCGAACCTATAGGGTCACACGCTTAAGGGTCATCTATCTGCTGAATACTAGACAGGGAGTCTGAGAGAAAATCACCGGAAAAGTTTCGGACACCGAAAAGTTTCGGACAGCGGAATCGTACCGCAGAGAGAGGTCATCGGATAAGTTCCGATGATACCGAAAAGTTGTTTCGGGATACACCATTAAGTCAAATTGGTTTCGGCACATGCCTGATAATTCTTGGAGGATGCCAGAATCATTCTGGAAGCTTTTTGGAATTTTCTGAGATAAAAACCGGAAATGTTCCGGAGCTGCCGGAGCCACTTCAGATGCGTTTCGCAGATGAAAATCACTAAAACTGGAATTGTTTCGGAACGCGTTGAAAATCATTTTAGTGGGTACTGGAAATGTTCTTAGCCCACATAAATATTTTCAGTTCGATCAGACGCTGAAAAATGTCGTCGTGAATAGTGAAAATCAGCTTTATGGTTACTTTATGGAAAGCCACCTTTTGGGGCTTTGCTCCAAAAGATCTTGGGGATGACATGGATGGATAGGAGCCATTTTTTGGGCCCCTCATGGGGGTGTGGCCGGCCACATGGGGTATCCCCCCTTGGGGACCCTCTTGTTCCTTGGTTTCACTCCTAGGTCCTTGTGGAAGGACTTCATTCATGTGCATTTTGGGTTTTTTGTGAAACTACCCTACCCCCTTGGGATTTCCTATAAATAGAGGTGGAGGGGCAGCCCTCCACACTCATCCCTTGCTCTCATACACATGCCATGCATTATCTGGCTTCTTCTCTCCCTCCCACGAAAAGAGTTTCGTAGAGCCGTAAGGCTGTCTGGGTTCCGGCAGGAACTAGTTCTGGACGGCGAAGCCCTGCCGGATAGATGACACCGTATGTGTGCAACTCTGTAGAGAGATCGTAGTTTCGGTCTTAGTTCGTGAGTGCCTCCCGAAGGGCTGTCCGTGTGACCGTCCGAGTTTCGAAGGTCCTCCCGAAGGGCTGTCCGAGTGACCGTTCGAGTTTCGAAGGTCCTTCCGAAGGGCTGTCCGCGACACCGTCCGGGGGGCTGTTCGACCGCCTCCTGGAGGGCTGTCTGAGGAGCAGATGAGGGTATACATCCTCGCGGTTGGAAGGTTGTTGATCCATGGGAATGCCAACATGTCTCACCTCGGGTATTTGTAACATATCGCGAAGCAACAGGAATAGCACACGGCAACTGGAGGTTCACTCGAATATTTATTCGTGTGGGTATAGGGGTCAATATGGGTGTCCACGGCTCCGATGTTGATCATTGATCGGAAGGGGTTCCGGGTCATGTCTATACTTCACCTAACCTATAGGGTCACGCGCTTAAGGGTCATCTATCTGCTGAATACTAGACAGGGAGTCTGAGAGAAAATCACCGGAAAAGTTTCGGACACCGAAAAGTTTCGGACAGCGGAATCGTACCGCAGAGAGAGGTCATCGGATAAGTTCCGATGATACCGAAAAGTTGTTTCGGGATACACCATTAAGTCAAATTGGTTTCGGCACATGCCTGATAATTCTTGGAGGATGCCAGAATCATTCTGGAAGCTTTTTGGAATTTTCTGAGATAAAAACCGGAAATGTTCCGGAGCTGCCGGAGCCACTTCAGATGCGTTTCGCAGATGAAAATCACTAAAACTGGAATTGTTTCGGAACGCGTTGAAAATCATTTTAGTGGGTACTGGAAATGTTCTTAGCCCACATAAATATTTTCAGTTCGATCAGACGCTGAAAAATGTCGTCGTGAATAGTGAAAATCAGCTTTATGGTTACTTTATGGAAAGCCACCTTTTGGGGCTTTGCTCCAAAAGATCTTGGGGATGACATGGATGGATAGGAGCCATTTTTTGGGCCCCTCATGGGGGTGTGGCCGGCCACATGGGGTATCCCCCCTTGGGGACCCTCTTGTTCCTTGGTTTCACTCCTAGGTCCTTGTGGAAGGACTTCATTCATGTGCATTTTGGGTTTTTTGTGAAACTACCCTACCCCCTTGGGATTTCCTATAAATAGAGGTGGAGGGGCAGCCCTCCACACTCATCCCTTGTTCTCATACACATGCCATGCATTATCTGGCTTCTTCTCTCCCTCCCACGAAAAGAGTTTCGTAGAGCCGTAAGGCTGTCTGGGTTCCGGCAGGAACTAGTTCTGGACGGCGAAGCCCTGCCGGATAGATGACACCGTATGTGTGCAACTCTGTAGAGAGATCGTAGTTTCGGTCTTAGTTCGTGAGTGCCTCCCGAAGGGCTGTCCGTGTGACCGTCCGAGTTTCGAAGGTCCTCCCGAAGGGCTGTCCGAGTGACCGTTCGAGTTTCGAAGGTCCTTCCGAAGGGCTGTCCGCGACACCGTCCGGGGGGCTGTTCGACCGCCTCCTGGAGGGCTGTCTGAGGAGCAGATGAAGGTATACATCCTCGCGGTTGGGAGGTTGTAAATCCTAGCTGCGGGGATCTGCACCGCCGATCGTCATCGACTCTACTTCCCGCTGCGCTACGAGTCGGTAACGAAAAAGATCAAACCATGTATGCAGTCTCCATAGTGGTCCTGGGCTGGTGCGTAGGTCGGAAAATTTTTGTTTTCTGCTGCGTTCCCCTACAGGTGCCCCCCAGACCACCTCTTTGCTCTATAAGTACCCCAATATTCCAGAAACCCTAGGGGAGTCGACGATAATCAATTCCAGCCGCCGCAGAGTCCAGAACCACCAGATCCAATATAGACACCATCACGGAGGGGTTCACCACTTCCATTGGTGCCTCTACGATGATGCGTGAGTAGTTCTTTGTAGACCTTCGGGTCTGTAGTTAGTAGCTAGATGGCTTCCTCTCTCTCGTTTGATTCTCAATACAATGGTCTCTTGGAGATCCATATGATGTAACTCTTTTTGCGGTGTGTTTGCTAGGATCGGATGAACTTTGAGTTTATGATCAGATCTATCTTTTTATATCCATGAAAGTTATTTGAGTTTCTTTGATCTCTTATATGCATGATTGCTTATAGCCTCGTATTTCTTCTCCGATATTTGGGTTTTGTTTGGCCAACTTGATATATTTATCTTGCAATGGGAAGAGGTGCTTTGATCTTACGGTGCTTGATCCCAGTGACAGAAGGGGAACCGACACGTATGTATCATTTCTACTAAGGATAAAATGATGGGGTCTATCTCTACATAGATAGATCTTGTCTACATCATGTCATCGTTTTTATTGCATTACTCCGTTTCTCCATGAACTTAATGCACTAGATGCATGCTGGATAGCAGTCGATGTGTGGAGGAATAGTAGTAGATGCAGGCAGGAGTCGGTCTACTAATCTTGGACGTGATGCCTATATAATGATCATTGCTTGGATATCGTCATGAGTATTTGAAGTTCTATCAATTTCCCAACAGTAATTTGTTTACCCACTGTTTGCTATTTTTCTCGAGAGAAGCCACTAGTGAAACCTACGGCCCCCGGGTCTCTTTCTCATATTATTTGCCTTTGCGATCAGTTTTTTTTGCCTTTTATTTTCAGATCTATTAAACCAAAAATACAAAAATATCTTGCTGCATTTTATTCTTAATTATTTTATTTTGCGTTCGATTTATCAATCTACTACAATTTTGTTCATGTCTGTTTGCCCATCTTAGCGCGCGGCTACCCGAAAGGGATTGACAACCCCTTTTACACGTAGGGTTGAGAGTAGTTGTTATTTGTGTGCAGGTGTTGTTTACGTTGTGTTGCTTGGTTCTCCTACTGGTTCGATAACCTTGGTTTCATCACTGAGGGAAATACCTACCGCTGCTGTGGTGCATCATCCCTTCCTCTTTGGGGAAATACCAACGTAGCTTCGAGCCGCATCACCAACCTCGACGGGCGTTCTTGTCCTTCATATAAACCAACCTATAGTTGAATGGTTAAAAAAGCAGTGGTATTCCCAACCCATCCAAGTTTAAGTCCTAGACTTGACATCAGTGATCGCATTATTTCATAAGGGCATCTCCAACGGCAACCTGCAAATTTTCTCCTATATCCGTCCGCGAACAGGGGGACCAGTCGACGGACACGGATGCGGGAGGACGCCATCCAACCCTAGTCGCATATAACCAGCCTTCCCCATTTTTTAAGTCTGCACGATCAAATAGCCGCATGCAAAGGGTACAGACGTTCAAATAGCCGCATGCAGCACTAGTACAAATTTAAAAAGTTCAAATATTACATCCCAACATTGTTGTCCCCTTTCACCGCCCATTGATGCTCAATCAGATCTTCCTTCACCTTCTCGTGAGTTGGTCGATATCAAACTTGTTGATGCATTTGAATAAACTCTTCAAATATGGCCGGATTCTGGTCCAGAAGTTGGATAGGATCACTCATGTGTTCAAATTCCAGAGCTGCGGAAACATCATTACCCTCATCCTAGATGATCATGTTATGCATGATCACACAACAATGCATCACCTCCCACAAGGTTTTTGGTTCCCATTGTTTGGCAGGTCCACGAACAACTGCAAAACGGGCTCGTAGAACTCCAAATTCCCTCTCGATATCCTTTCTGGTTGTTTCTTGTCTTTGGGCAAAGTGAGTCTTTTTCTGGCCAACTGGATTTGAGATGGTGCTGACAAAGGGAGCCCATGGAGGATAGATACCGTTAACTAGATAGTAGCTCATGTTATACTCATGTCCATTGACAGTATAGTGGCAAGGAGGACCTTTTCCTACAGTCAGCCTCGCAAACAACGGCGACCGTTGCAGTATGTTGATGTCATTTTGAGACCTGGGCATGCCAAAAAATGAGTGCCAAATCCAAAGATCCTGTGATGCAACTGCTTCAACAATTATGGTTGGCTTCTTAACATGACCCTGATATTGCCCTTGTAAAGCCTTCGGGTAGTTTATCCATTTCCAATACATGTAGTCAAGAGATACAAGCAAACCTAGCCACCCTCTTGCTTCTGAGATTTCCAAGAGCCTCTCAGTGTCTGCCACAGTTGGTTCTCTCAGGTACTGAGGTGTCCGAACACCTCGAACACGGCAGTTACAAATCCGGCAATGGCATCTCTGCATGTGCTCTCAGACATCCGTAGGTACTCGTCCCACGAATTAGTGGTCGTGCCATATGCAAGAATCCGGAGTGCAGCCATGCACTTCTGGTAACCAGAGAAGTCAATCGTTCCTACGGTGTCCTTCTTCAGGATGAAGTAGTCATCGTAGGACCGGATGCCATGGTACAAATGATCGAAGATAGTCTTGCGCATCCGAATAGTGCATCGGGGGCAAAGTAGTCGGCCATTAGTGTCAGATGCCCGCGCGCCCTGTTTGCGGTTGTGCACTCGATGACTCTTGATCGAGCCCTTGAGATTGAGAACATGCTCCTCCACACGCTTTTGCGTCTTCAAGGACCGCCTGCATCATCGTCGTCCCATCGGAGTACTCCTCGTCCGATGAGCTGTCAGACGACTCAACATACTCTTGTATATATACTCCAAATCGGAATCCATTGCTAGAAAGAAGAAGGGACAACTATTTTCAGCTCCAGTGATTCATCGAACAGTTTCGGGCATGGTGAGAATAGCAGTAGCGGATGGTGCCTGGCGGGACAGTCGAAGGACAACATTTGAATGGAGACGGAGGAGAAGCGGTGGGGAGCCCTGCTAGAGCGCTGGAGGTGACGGAGACGCGGAGTTCCCGCAGGGGTGTGGCATGGTGGTGCAGCGGCGGCGAAGGCAAGAGAGAAAGAAGGAAGGAGAGAAAATGAGGAGGATGGAATCGCGGGGTCCGGGAAGGATTTTCGATGGGCCTGGGGTGTCAGTTTCGTATGTTTCGCGTGTCCGTACACCCGCAAACCTCCCCCACTTTTGTCTCCGGTTTGCAGGAGAAATCGCACCCAGGCCGCCCCACGGACCGATACAGGCCCGCATTGGACGGCTCCCGCGGTCCGGACAACATGGTCCGGACGGATGCCAACGGTTTGCGGGTCCGCCTTTGAGATGCCCTAACGGTGAGCATATGCTTGTGTATGTGAGCGGCTTCGATTGTACTGTGTTAAAAAATCAGGGTACAACCAGTCATGAGAACACATGTTGCACCACCACCACGAAACATCGAACACCAGCCACCTTGCTTCCCACACGGCAATGGGAGCTAGCCAACACCCGAGCCTCGAGTTTCATCGACGAGCACCGCCGCTACCACCACCAGGGTCGCCACTTTGCAACCAGACACCCTAGACCCCATCATGGGCACAGGTCTTGCACCGACCACCAACGGAACCACCAACGACCGTCTTATGAAAGCGACTCCGTCCTTTTGTCCGGACACAGTCAGGACGGTCCGATTTCCTCCATGCTGGTTTCAAATGGAGGGGTGCGAACATGCCCGTGAACAAATAGAGGAATCTGTTTTGGATGCCGTTGGGGATGCCCTCAGATAGCATGGAATTGTTTTTTTTCTCCCCTAAATTGTGATACCTTTTTTAGGATCCCTAAATTTTGATACATGGTTGCTTATAGGCCGGTACGGGTCTAATATCCCACGACAAAACACTCGAAAAGAAAGTTGGACTCTATCAGAGTAGGCATTCCCTGAATGGCGCCCATTACAAGCATCGGCACAAACAGGCGCACACCCCGCGGCCCATTTTAGATTTTTCTTCTTTTCTGCAATTCTCCAAAAATATGCGCATGATGAGTACCGAACAAGCAACCTCTTCGCTGATTAGAAACAAAGGTAACCAACTAGCCACATTACGTGTTGTGATAACTTCTTTTTCTTCTTCTTTAAATATAACGCTACAAAAAGCAGCGTTTTTCCCTTTATTTTTTTATTCTTTCTTTTTTCCTTTTTTTATTTTTTGGAAATGCGTGAAGTTTTTCATCAAATTCGATGAACTTTTCTTTCAAATTCAATGAACTTTTTTCAAATATGGCGAACTTCTTCAAATTCAATGAACTTTTTTCAATTTCATTGAACTTTTTTCAAATCCGATGAAAGTTTTTTCAAATCCAATGATTTTTTTTCATATTTGATGAACATTTTTCAAATATGATGAACTTTTTTCAAATCCAATGAACTTTTTTCAAATTCAATGAACTTTTTTTCAAATTGATGAAGTTTTCTGATTTTTTGAAGAAACAAATTATGAATTTTTGTAGACTTTTATGAAAAGTCAACAGTCAACAACGACCAACCACTTTTTCTTAGAAAACTCATCGAGTGATCCGAACTGAAAAAATTCCAGCGATGGATCGAGCGAAGGAGCACCTGCCTGCGATCGAGCCAATAGCTCGTGTATAATGGGCTGGCCCAAATTCAAGGAATATCCTAACGGACGCTCACTGCGGCAGAATGTCGAGCTAACGCACAGAGGCGAGCGACCTAGCGATCATGATGGGCCGGCCCAACTACGAGATATTACACGCGCTACAGTATCCGGTTTTGGGTACTTTCTGGAAGGTTCCTGACCGGTTTTGGGAACCTTCCGGAAGGTTCTTGAACCGGTTCTTTCTTTTTCTGTTTATTTTTTTATTTCTCTTTTTTCTTCTTTATTTGTTTTTCTGTTTCTTTATTTCATTTTTCAATTCCTTTTTCTTCTCTTTCTATTTCCTTTTTGTTCTTCAGATTTGCAAATTCCTTTCTGTTTCTTTTTTCTTTTCTTCTTTTTCCTTTTTTCTGTTTGTTTTCTTTCTTTGGTTTCTTATTTCATTTGCTTTTTCTTTTCTCTTTTTTTCAAAATATTCAAATTTTGTTTGCATTTCCATAAAATGTTCAATTTTTTAAAAAAATGTTCTCAATATTCGAAAAAAATTCTCATTACACAAAAAAGTTCAAAACTTTTGAAATTAATATAATGTACCAGACTTCAATTATTTTGTTCACATTTTTAAAAAATGTTCGCGCTTCCAAATTTGTTCGGGATTTTTCAAATTTGTTCTCCGTTTCAAAATTTGTTCTCAATATTAAAAAAATGTGCATGCTTTAAGAAATTGTTCGCGCTTCCAAATTTGTTCTAAGTTTCAAAATTTGTTCTCAAGATTCAAAAAAAATGTTCATGCTTTAAAAAAATCTGCGCTTCCAAATTTGTTCTCAAGATTAAAAAAATCCGTGCTTTAAAAAATGTTCATGTTCAAATTTTGTTCTTGATTTCAAAATTTTGTTTTCTAAATTCAAAAAATATTTGGGATTTTAAAATATGTTCATTTTATCAAAACTTTGTTCAAGCTTTTTAGTTTTTCTACTAAAATTTGGAAAGTGTTTGCTTTTTAAAAAACACTTTTTCAAAATAGTTTTTGCGTTAGGAATTTGAGAAAATGTTCGGATCTACATTATATTTAGTTTCGCGCGCCATGGCAAACCAAGAATGCTTGTCTATCGCGTTGGCTAGGGTAGTGCATACAAAGATGGAGGTCCCTGGTTCGATCCCTCCTCGAGCCGAGTTCTTTGGGGATATTTCACTGCATTGCGCTAATGGGCCGGCCCAGCTAGAGACGCGCCTGTGCGTCCGCTCGACAATTCGCCGCAACGAGCGGCGCATAGGAGCTCTCCAAATTCAATCTCGCGTGGTCGCCAGTCCCTGTTCGGGCGCTTACCCTATATAGGAGCTGGGCCAGTGGGTTAAGTGGGATCCTGATGGGCTGATAGAGCTAACCCACTTAATAACTTTGGTGTTCAATGGGAGCCCACTAAAGCAATTTAAGTGGGATGGGCTTGGTAGTCCTGCAACGTGAAGGCTCGGGCTCTTCTAAAAAAAGGTTTAGGCTCAGGCGAACGGTAATAGTAAATTGTATTTCTCTCAAAAAAAAGAGTAATAGTAAATTTTATGGAAAACGAACAAAAACATATGGAGAACTAAGAAATTCTCCTCCTTTCAATATTAGGGATAATGAAATACCTTTCTATTGATAACTTGGTGAGCAAATTTGGAAAGGAATTTTTAAAATTCTCAATTTTTCTAAAAACGGAAATTAAACTGAAAATACGAAAATAAAGATGGAAAAACAGAAAAAAAAAAGAACCCGGCAAAACTAGAAAAGAAATCAATAGAAAAACTAAAGAACCAGATCGGGAACCTTCTAAGAAGTTTCTCGAAACTGAAAAGAAAAACGGACAGGAATTTCTAGCAGGTTCCTAAAACTGGGAGCACAAAACAGCTCAAATGGGCCGGGTCCTCTGTATTGTTTCGCTTAAATGAAAATAAAATATGAAGCGTGAGATGCACGTAGAATGTATAGTTTGATCAAAGGTGCCAAAGTTTATGTAGAGCAGGTTTGAAGGGGAATACACAGGTACAATACTTTGGTGATTATTAAAGATTGTGAAATTAGTAATGATCAAACCAAACACACTTCCTATAGTCTATAGCGCGCATGGTGTCTGATCAACCACCGTGCATGCATGAATGCACACCGTATATACTGTATGTAGTATCTGAACAGAACAGTTCATTCCCGATCACTCATGGGTGTCGCCTGGTTGAGTGGTTGATGCAGAGTAGTAGCTCCCTCCTTGTCATGGCGCACTACCTCATCTCTTCAGCAGCGGTGGCGCTCATGTTCTCCGCGTCATGGCAGTCGCTCCCGGGAGGCTCGAGCCGGGGCACGTGCTGTGGAGGACGGTGAGCTGGGAGATGCACAAGAAGGCCGTCATCGAGTTTGACGTGTTTGTCTACCTCCACGCGAACTCCCATGCATGAGCGCCGTCCGACCACCGTTGAGAATACGCTAGCTACCGTTGTCGTGCATGGAATGAATACACCCCTCCAGTGGCAGTCCTCCACTACCACCTCATGGTCATGGGATATCAATGTGCATGTATTTTCCAATTCTCCTCAATTCATTTTTTCTAATTATGAACACATGTTCGGAAATAATCATGCATGGCCGTTGTCTTAGTTGTCGTGTATGGAGCATTGTGCAGTATGAGTAAATATTTTCTTTTTTATATTCATCGAGGTTGACACGCAGGTCAACAAATAAAATAAAAGATAACCACATGCCTTCAGCCATCATGCCGTCTAATGGCTCGCGGGCCAAGATAAAATTACAACAACATAACGCATCTCATTCAAAAATATTGAATAAATGAAGACTCACATGCAAACCTCCTGCAAAAACTAGTTAGACGTCTCTAATCACTTTGCTAATTACCATGGCTTCTATGGTTAAGTTCACAAAAATTTCCATTTCTTACGAACCATAAGCATGACACTTCACGTTGTTGGTTTAACTTGCGAGGTGGATGAAACACGAAATTTAAATTAAAATCTCAAGCCCCATACTAAACTTCGTCATTAGGCGTGACCCTTGTGTGTAGATCATTATATACATTGCCTTTCCACCTTTTCACAAAGTTTATCTTTCTTGACTACGAACACTGATTTGCTTCTTGCGGAAGCAAATCTGTGCCTCCACAAAATGGAAATTTGTGTTTCTCTTGGAAACATAATTTTTTTTTGCGCAAAAATAGTAATTTGCGGTTTTATTTCCAAAACCTAAGAAAACCAGGAGAAGACAGAAAAGAAGAAAAAAAACAAAAATATCTAAAACCCGAAAACGCGTCCTTATAATCTGGGCTTTTCCTCACATTCGTGGGTCGACCCAGTAGTTATGTGTTAGTTTCTTTCGCTCATTAGTTTTTTCTTTTACTTTTATTTATATTTCTGAAATGTAAAATATATTTACTTAAATTTTAAAAACGTCCATCACGCAATTTAAAAAGTTCATGCAATGTAAAAAATTATCTGCACAATTTTTTAAAAACGTTCATACAAATAAAGGTCCTTGACATTTAAAAACTGGTCCTGCATTTTTTTAAATGTTTTTGGCATATAAAAATGTTTATAGAATGTAAACAAATGTTCACGTAACTTGAGAAAAATGTTTCATACCATCTGCAGGATGTTAGTGAAATTTTTAGAAAATCTTGACGTGCTTCAATATGTTCTTAACAATTCAAAAAAATATACAATGTCAAATAATGTTCATGTAATTTAAAAAATATTCATACATTTCAAAAAAATGTGACATTTTAAAAATCTTCTAACACTTAACAAATGTTGCATGTTTAAAAAATGGCCATGGTATTTATAAAAAATGTTCAAAGTATGTTGAAACAATGTTCGTCGTGTAGTAAAAAAATATTCAATGTGCGTTTGATTAATGTTCAATGTGTACCAAAAAATGTTCAACTTGTATATGAAATATGTTCAACGTGCATTTGAAAAAAGTTTGCATGTATTTGAAAAATGAAGAAACAAAAAATGAAAATAAAAAAAGATAGAAATAAAATAAAAACTGAAATAAAATAAAAAACCCAATAAATGCACATAGAAACAAACGAACAAAAAAAATCACAGAAAGGCTTCTAAAACAGATCTGAATTAATCCATAAAAATTCCTAAAACCGCTTCATAAAGTTACAATATTGAGCCGTGGTTAGTGGAGCGCACCGGAGGCGAGACAAGGGTAGGTCTCTCAGTAAGCAACACATAGCCTCACGATCCCCGACCACCCTGGAGAGAATCACATGTGCTCCTTTTTGATTGATCGTCTATGTGTTGTGTATTCACCACTTCTCCATGATGCACATAGGGAGAGACACCTCCTCATCCACTATGGATTCCTCCCAGTGGACCCAACACCATAACATTCTCCGTTGGCGCTGTATAATTGAAAACTTCGTCCTGGCAGCTGAGCTAGTGCAACAGGCCAGGAAGAGGAAAGCACCGATGATAGTGCTCAAGCTTGATTTCCAAAAAGCTTTTGACAACGTAAGCTGGGATGCTCTGAAGCACATCCTTGCAGCAAGAGGCTTTGGGGACAGATGGGTCAGATGGATGGATGATGTTCTGTCGTCCAGCTCCCCCAGGATCATAGTTAATGGGACTCTGGGGGAGAAGATTGTGCAAAGTGTGGACTGAGGCAAGGAGATGCACTTTTGCCCTATCTTTTCATACTGACCGCATATGTTTTGCAACAGCTATGCAGAAAGGAACACCAGGCGGGGAACCTCAAACATCCACTTGGGGCTGACGGCCCTTTCCCTGTTTTACAGTATGCAGATGACACACTGATTTTGTTGCAAGGGGACGTCTAGCAAGCGTTTTTTATCAGGCGGATACTAAAAGCTTTCAGTGACTTCACAGGGCTACAGATCAATTATCATAAGAGCACTTTTGTTCCAATTGGCCTAGACCAACAAACCTGCCAGGATATCGCCGAAGTGTTGCAATGTCAGATCGCAGCCTTCCCTTGCACTTACCTCGGTTTGCCCCTATCCCTCAACAAGATAACACATGGTATGCTTATGCCGGTGATACACAAAGTTGACAAGCGTCTGTCCGGCTAGCTGGCGACCTTCCTGTCCTGGGGGGAGGGGGGACGCCTCACCTTGATCAATGCAGTCCTGGCAGCGATACCAAACTACTTCATGGGTTGCTTCCGATGGCCCAAACAGTCGCTGGAAAAGGTTGAGCAAATTTTGAGGGGCTTCCTTTGGCAAGGGAAGAACCAGGCCGCAGAAGGTCATTGCCTAGTCGCATGGGATGTGGTCGTGCTACCAAAAGAAAATGGAGGACTGGCAGTGAGAGACCTAGCAGCACACAACAAGGCCCTGGTTTGCAAATTCATGGCAAAGGTGCTACAACAGGAAGCAGCACCATGTTATGATTGGTTTGCACGGAAATACTGCCATAAGGAAATCTCTTGGTCTCCTCACAGTCAGGACACTGCCATTTGGAGGGGTTTCCGAACCATGATACAGCTGGTTGTGGAGGCTTCCAAATGCAAGCTGGGGAATGGCCGAGGAATTGCGTTCTGGCACGACCTCTGGCTCGACTGCGGTAGGCTTGCCTCCTCCTTTCCGACGCTCTTCACTTTCTCTATATCCCCGTTCTGCACAGCTGCTTCACAATTCCGAGACGGGGAGTGGAACCTCCAGGTTCACCCAAACCTCTCCTCCATGGCCACACAAGAGCTGGAAATACTATCTAAGATCCTGAGCAATGTGCAACCTCAACATGATACACCAGACACCAGAAGGACGATACTGGATGACAAGAGTCTTAGCACTGCCTACTTTTACAAGCTGCTCACCTTCAGAGGATCAAACCACACGATAGCCCACTACATCTAGGACAGGGTAATCCCACACAAACACCGTATCTTTCTATGGATTGCACTCAGGGACAGACATAACACTAGGGATAATATGCTGAGGAAGCATTGGGACAAAGTAGTATCTCATAATGGATGTGACCTATGCCCAGCTGCGGAGACGATGAATCACATTCTACTCAGATGCAAGCTAGCACACGCCCTTTGGTGCAAGTTGGGCCTGCAGGAATTAGCCACATCATGTGCTGAAGCTAAATTCTTTCTATGCTCAGAACAACCAAGGACCCTGCACGGCAAGCTATGGCACATTCTCTTCGCGGCATGCGCGGTTACCCTCTGGAACGCAAGGAATGCCCGAGTTTTCCATGCATCTCTTTGGCAAGAGAGATACGTCAACGAGATCACTGGCCTGCTCAGGTTATGGAGCCTATGGGCTTCTGAAACTGATCGGCAGCGGCTCCTAGCTTGGGCAACGGCTTTAGCTACTACCTAGCAACTTGTACCCTCTTTCTCCTACCTCTTGTCTATTACCAAAGGTTTGGTGATGGCCTGCTGCACCAGTTGTGCGGCGTTAACATCACCTTCATGTAAATGACTTTGGTCATCTGGGTTTTCGCCCGTTTTGAATGCATAAGGTAGAAACTACTCTACCTTTTAATTCAAAAAAAATAAAAAAAACTTTTTGATTTGTTATAGGTGTCGTCGTTTTGCTGTCCATTTTTTATGTTGTTCATTGATTGTGCATGTTTCTGCTACAAAGTAATTATGAAAATATCATAAATAATATACTCCCTCTGTTCTATAATGTAGTGCGTATATTTTTTTAAAGTCAAAGTGCACAAAATTTGACCAAGTTTGTGGAGAACAACATTCATATCTAGAATGCGAAACATATATCATTAGATTCATCATAACATGTAGTTTCATATTTTATATATTTGATATTGTAGATATAAATAGTTTTCTTTATATACTTAACCAAAATTTGTAAAGTTTGACTTCCCAGAAAATCTATATACACTACATTATGGAACGGAGGGAGTATTAGCCAAATGGTACAATGGGGACAAAATATGGTAAGGCGCGCAAACATGGTTATCGTAACCCAGCCAATGCCAACCACAACCTAAGAAAACTTTAATGTTGAGAAAATCGCCAAAGACAATGAATAGAGTACCTCAGGTTGGGAACCACGAGAGTGAATATTTATTAAATTAGCCGCGAGCAATGGCTTCAGAAAGAGAATAAAACAAATAATAACAAATTGAGCGAATGCCATTTTCCCTGCATGCACAAGCGATTTACAGTTTTGACAAGAACTGCAAAAAAATAGGCTTAGCTAGTTTAAAATGAAGAGATGAATTGCCATTTTATTCGGTGTTATCCAAATGCCACTAATCTAGCTAAAGAAAAAGAGATTGGCGCACGCATGCTCTCTTATGTTTGTGTTTGTTCTAACGGATGACTATTTAATAATAGTGCATTATAATACCCAAAACTTTATAGAATCCAAGCAAATTTCGAGAATGTTGACCAGTTGACCCTGAGACAAAATTACCATATCTTGGCAGCAAGATTCCCCCCAAAAGTTCTGCATGCTTTCCGGCTTTGCTAGAAAATTAAATGTCATGATTAATTTGTGAGCACACACTCACATAATATGCATATGCATGCACGCACTGACGCACACACATTGTTAACTGTGAGTGAACCACACATCATTCGTCAGGCCAATACTTGCTTAGTTGCTGCTACTTCATCCTCAATTTGTGTGGGTGAGATAGACATAGAGATTGTTTATAAGACGTAAAGGGCATTCTTTACATTTGTCAGCTCTTTCTCCTCCCAAGGTGTTGGCAGTGACTGGGATGGTCACCAAGCAATTCGGATGGTTATGTCTCCCCTGGAGATTGCAGCAAGTGCAAGTAGGGCTGTGAAGCCTATGGAGCATTAGCAGTACAGTCGTCTCCATTATTTTGGACCCAAAATGGTAGCTGCATTATATGTTCTTCTGGGTTATCATCATTAGTTAACCACTGCTAACACGAAAATGTGAAACACGACGGGCTCAATTGGGCCCGGGCTCACCTCACGATGGGGCTCGCTGGGCTACGCCGTCTTGTTTTCTTGGGCTCTTTACCGTTGAGATTTGCCGAGCTCCTAGGCAGTCACTCAAGCTGGACTGTATTGGAGCCAGGGGTCAACTCTCAAGTCAGGTCAGGGAAATACATGCACAAGGATGAGAGCTTGAGAATAATATTAAGCTCTTGTTAAACTAACAACGTCCTTAACTACTTTGCCAATAGATTAGATAGATAGACACATCTGCCACTATATACCTAGATTAATTAGAGAAGAATTAGATGCTCAATCCAGCTGCGGCTAGGCAAGGTAGGCACTGCCTACTCATTGTACAGCTCCATATATTTCATTGTTCCAAAAAGGAGAAGTGCTTCATTCTCCATCCACTATAAGCTAATGTGCTATATGACGGTGTTTTTCACCTGACCTGTTAATGGCCGCGTAATCATCCCTCTCTTTTCTCACCACCCATGAATTTGTGGGAGCGTTTCTTACATTCTAATAATTTGTGTGTAAAAGCTTTACCATATACCTAACTCTTCCATTAATTTATCCGCATTATGCTATTTCCTTTTCACAGTAGGATTGATTGCTGTGTTGTAGCAGTGTCCAGCACCAGAAATTACTGCTCAAGAAAAACTGCAGAAAAACACTTCTCAAGTTACCAATCAAACAGCTCGGCCGCTCGGGCAATTAGCCCCGCGACACGTGCATAATCATTTCTTAATCCGATCCCCAGGTGAGCCAATTATCAATTAGCTAGTAGTTTGAGAAAAGAATGGGCCCTTCCCTCTTCTTCCATATGTGGCGATTCGTCCTGAAACTTTTCCAAATCAGATGATCATCATCAGCTGATGTGTGCTGCTGGACCTAATGCCTTTCACCAATCAAAAAACACATGGATGTACCATGTTCGTGCAGTGTGTGCTAACCAAGGATTTATTTTTATGTTTTGGCATGTCAAGGTCTTCCCTTTTGCACTTTCCCGGCCACCATGCTGAGTTTTAACTAATCACTAGTGCTCCCTTTTGAGTGAGCATCTTTGTGTTGGGTATGTATTCACCACCTTGCTAGGGAGAGGACACCTCCTTATCCACTATGGATTCCTCTCGGTGGACCCACCACCACAAAAAGATTTGTTCTTATTCGCCTTTAGCAAATAGCAGAAAATTTTGTTTGGCTTATACACGTGTCGCTATTTGCCCCTCATGTTTGTCTTATTATATTGTACTGAGGGGAAACGCGAAAATCCGCATCTGAGCCCAGGCTCAGATGCTCCCGCTTAGAAAAAATTTCAAAACAAATGCTAGAAAAATTCAAAAAAAATCAATTTTTTTTTGTGGTAGATAATTTGATGCGTGAGGTCCGCTCCAAATTTCAACTCATTTGGATGTCTGAGCAGCTCTCGGCAAAAAAGACAAATCGGGTCAAAACAGTTCGTGAACAATGAACTTTTTTACAGACCCCGATTTTGTCTTTTTTGTAGAGAGCTGCTCAAATGTCCAAACGAGTTGAAATTTGCAGCGAACCTCACGCATCAAATTATCTACCACACACAAAAAATTGGAATTTTTTGAATTTTTCTAGTATTTGTTTTGATTTTTTTCATCGGAGAGGGTGCAGCTGAGCCCGGGAGCCAAATTGGCCTTCTCGGGGAAACGTCTTTACTATGTAGAGAACATCTTTAGCAAGATTTATAGTACCATAAATTGCATTTAAGTACATGTAGTTGGGATTTCATAGTGACAAGATATATAGGACATATTGGATTATCAATTAGGCAAATGTACCACACACATGATCCATGATATGCTTTCATATATAGCACCATGTACATCACATCCGATTCATTGCATCTAGAAGTAGGTAGTATCGAGCCGATCCTTCCTTTGTTGTAGAAACATGCAGAAATAAAATTCAATTCGTGAGTGTGCTGATCATTTATAGATGATAAATATGAATTTTATACGTCATAGTAGATATAAGTACAAAGGGTGACATTCCAACCAACCAGTGGTTTTAAGTTCTGGTATATAAATTCTTATATTTTATTGGTCAATACGTGCAATTATAGTTTGTCCGCGAGCCACTACATTATTTTTACTTGATATTATATTGAATTAACATCGAAAGCGAATAAGGAAATAAAGTTTGGAACAAAAACTAAATGTTTGGTAAGTTCCCTGAATTACTTTCTCGTAAGGAAAGGGGATGAGCATGACTTGTAGTTCTCAGCTCGTGGTTCTCAGCGCCTCCGCTTCGTCCTAACCTAGCGACCTAACCTAGCGCCGCCGCCCGCTGCTTCCTCCTTTCCTCTCCCCTTCGTCGCCCCTCGCGCGGGCGGATGAGGGGCCCCAATCTTAGCCGCCTGTCACTCCCGCTCCCATCCCTTCCCTCCGCCGCCACTGGAGGAAGCCGTCAGGCTAAGCCCGGGCGGCTGACGGCGGTGGCGGAGGTGCCTCTCCTTCTCGCGCATGAGGGTGGCGTGGGCCGTGGGGCACCTCGGCGAGCGGAAGTACGCCCGGGATCCGAGCCTCCGCGACGGTGGCTCGCTCCCGGCGGCGCGAGCGGCGGCAGATGACTAGTGCTGGAACTGCGGCACCTGGCCGCAGCGCAGCGGCACCTCGGATCGGCGGCGGTGTGGAGGGCTTTGGCGGTCTGGTCGGCAGCGGGCGTGGTTGGCCCTTCGGTCAGACCTGGTCTGGCCAGAGTGGATTGCTCGCCCCACGGCAGCGAAGAGCAATGGTAGTCCGTGCGCACGATGCGAGTTGGAGGTTCGTCGAGTGGATTCGGGTGAAAACCTCGTTCTCGGCTTGTTGCCGAGACCGGCGATGGCGGCGCTCTTTTGTGTCATTACCTTCTTGAAGGCATCACCGTGGAAAAGCTCCAGACCTCTACCCGCTAGCTCCGGGGAAAACCCTAGATTATTAGATCGGATGACAACGGCACTCTGGTGTCATTTCCCCCTTGAAGGCGTCATTCTTGGAGGTGTACACAGGCTCGAGGGACCAGTGGACGGCTTCTTTGGTGGAGCAGTGCTTCATCTTACTCATTGATGGTGAAGGATCTTGGTGGCATGGCATAGTGGAGACTCGGCGTCCGATCCGTGGAGATGGACTCGCGTAGGAGGAGGACGTTGTCTGGTGTAATGGTGGTGTCGATGGCAGAGAGGCCTGGCAAGGTCGGTGCATTAGTTTCTGCTCTGAAGATGGATTGGTGGAAGACGGCAGCGGTGACACATGAGAGTGCGTCGGACCGGTTTGTACCCCAAACCCAGTATATGGCTCGGTTGGGACCTCCAGCTTTACATGTTAGGTTTTAGTGCGATGTCTATTTGGTATTAGGCTCGGACTATCGGCACCCCTTCATCAAGTGGATAGGAGTAGCGCCAGTTGTTGCTAAGATGGTGGCTTCAGACTACCTGATGTACTACTTTATAAGGTCTTTGTGAATAACTAATAAAATGGTTGCATGCATCATTCAAATGCAGAGGCCGGGGATAATCCTCCTTTTCAAAAAAAAGAGCATGACTTGTATTTGTATGCCTACCTTGGCAAAGTGGTATTTTGGATAAGGTAGTACTTCCACTATTTTCACAAGAAACTGTCATGCACGTGGCCCTTAGAATTTTCACAAGAGTTCATAAGAAAACATGTGTAGTTAGAAATGAGCGGATGGGCTGAAAATGAGGGTTGTCATTTTTATTCGGTGTTATGCGAATGCCAATATCCCTACCACGTAAGAACATATTGTAGCACACATGTTAACTCTTTATGTCTACATTTGTTCTAGTGACATTTTAATACCAGTACAGAATATGTGCCAACGTCCTGAAATGCTCTATCACTAATGGCGAAGCGCCGAAATCAACTTTCACAAAACCCAAACAAATGCAGAGAATGTTGACTAATTATCTGACTGCAGGGGGGAATTCCCATATCTTCCAGCAGCAAGATTTCCCCCAAAAGTTGTGCATGCTTTTAGGCTTTACCTCTCCATTTGCATTTGATGAATAAAATATGGCAAATTAAAGTGGACGATTAATTTATTTAAATGATTTTTAGCAAGTACATATACATGCACTCACTCAACAGGGAAAAGGTGCAGATTGGCATATGCATGCACACATTGTTAATAATTAAAAGTTAGTGAACCACACGTACGTCACTTCTTCCAATACTGCTTGCATAGTTGCTACTGCTTTCTGATCAATATATTTGTCAGCTCCTTCTCCTCCTAAAGTGTTGGCAGTGACTGGGATGGGCACCAAACAAATGGGATGCTTTTGTTCCCCATGGAGATTGCAGCCAGTGCAGTAGAGCCGTGGAGCCTATAGTCTATACTCTATAGAGCATTAGCAGATCAACAGTCGCCTCCATCAGTTTGGACAAAAATGATATTCGAATTGTATGTCATCATTATTAACCACAGCTACTTTGTCTGACTATTTTTTTTGGGGGGGGGGGGGGGGGGGGGGTGTCTAGAGAAGATCTGATTTATTTTTATCATGAATAAGCCTTGTGTATCATTGCATTGATAGGAGAAGAAAGGTTGCAGCAGTTACAGACAGATTCTCCCAAGCATGAACGAGGGAGTGGACGTGAGTGAGAATAGGAAAAACGCATGGAAAGGGGATGCACATCTTCATCTAGCTAACACTAGGTCGTGTTGATTAGGGTTCCTAGCCCCTCAGCTCCGGCGTGAGAACAAGCTCGAGCTTCTTCCTTGATGTTGTCAGTAAGAAGCGAGACCGAAGGCCTGTCACCGTTGAATATGCAGCCATTGCGGTGATTCCAAATTCGCCGGGCAGTCAGGATGATGATGGTGGCCAGGCCTCTATGAAGAGCAGTTGCCGCGTCACGGACGGATGAGGAGAACTAGTCATGGAACTTGCACCCTTGGTTCGGCAGGCTAGTGGTGGCGCGACACCAAGCGAGGACTTTATGCCATACCTGACAAGAGAAGGAGCAGCCGGCTAGAAGGTGTTGCATAGTTTCAGGCTCTTGGTTGCACAGTAAGCAAAGCGAGGCGCGGAAGCCAACCGATTGGTAGTCTAGCAGCGGCCCTGGTATGCAAGCCAAAAGAAGATCTTGACTCGAAGCGACGACCAAATTTTTCTAAGTCAACCTCGCGGTCCCATGTTTTGCGACGTCGTTGGGGAATCATAGTGTGGATGAGGAGGGCTAGCTCGGCAATGGTGGAGCCATTGAGCTAGTGATCTTCCCAAAATCGATAGGAATTGTCATCATCAATCGTCTAGTTGGTACACAGGCTGAAGATGGAGTGTACCTCGGCGTTGCAGGGGATGTGCAGGTGTTGCCATGGTTGCTAGGGATTTGTCTTGCATAGCCAAAGACATCTGGCCTGCAGAGCGCGCCCAAAATGCTACAGGTCGGGATCACTGAGGTCGCCAAAGGCCAGCGGTCAGCAGACCTTGCCCCAACTGACTAAGCAGTGTCCACCGTTGGCCGTCTGTCAGCATATATACCTGACACGGCGACCCCACAGCGCGGCGACTCCAACAGCTCGCCCCCGCCACCCAGACTGCCGCGGGCTCGCAGGAGCAACCCTCGAGTGAGCGGGCCAGAGTGGGTGTAAGTGTGGCCCGGCCCAGAGGCTGCCACTACTTAACCGAGTCCCTTCCACAGAATCGTCATCCAGCGGATCAACGAACCGGCGGCAGCACGAACCCTATTCCCTTTCTCGTTCCTCCATTCATGTACCCAAATTGTAATCGAGATTGAGTAATTCCCGAGACAATAGATCAATCCCCCTTCGTTGCTTCTAACATCTGGTATCAGAGACAACCACCACCTCTTCCCTACCCCGATCTGGCTCTGTTCGTGGAAACCAGGCGTCTGCGTCAAGCCCGTGTTCAGATCGAAGCCATGGATCCCACCATGAAGGAGTACATGGACAAGATCACCAAGTCCATGGACGAGTTCCGCCTCGAGCTCCGGGGCAACACGGCTGTGATCCACGCGCACACGGCCAAGCTGGACGATCTGGTCGCGTGGCGGCCCGATCTCGAGCGTCGTGTCGACAAGCTCACCGACGCGGTGGCGGAGCTGCAACAAGGGCAGCTGCCTGCTGATACGTCTCCAACGTATTTATAATTTTTCATTGTTCCATGCTATATTATATTCTGTTTTGGATGTTTAATGGGCTTTATTATACACTTTTATATTATTTTGGACTAATCTATTAACCGGAGGCCCAGCCCAGAATTGCTGTTTTTTGCCTATTTCAGAGTTTCGCAGAAAAAGAATATCAAACGGAGTCCAAACGGAATGAAACCTTCGGGAACGTGATTTTTCGAACGAACGTGATCCAGAGGACTTGGACCTTACGTCAAGAAAGCTACCAGGAAGGCACGAGGTAGGGGACGCGCCTATCCCCCTGGGCGCGCCCTCCACCCTCGTGGGGCCCACGTTGCTCCACCGACGTACTTCTTCCTCCTATATATACCTACGTACCCCCAAACTACCAGACACAGAGCCAAAAACCTAATTCCACCACCGCAACCTTCTGTACTCGTGAGATCCCATCTTGGGGCCTTTTCCGGAGCTCCGCCGGAGGGGGCATTGATCACGGAGGGCTTCTACATCAACACCATAGCCTCTCCGATGATGTGTGAGTAGTTTACCTCAGACCTTCGGGTCCATAGTTATTAGCTAGATTGCTTCTTCTCTCTCTTTTGATCTCAATACAAAGTTCTCCACGATTCTCGTGGAGATCCATTCGATGTAATCTTCTTTTGCGATGTGTTTGTCGAGACCGATGAATTGTGGGTTTATGATCAAGTTTATCTATGAACAATATTTGAATCTTCTCTGAATTCTTTTATGTATGATTGGTTATCTTTGCAAGTCTCTTCGAATTATCAGTTTGGTTTGGCCTACTAGATTGATCTTTCTTACAGTGGGAGAAGTGCTTAGCTTTGGGTTCAATCTTGCGGTGTCCTTTCCCAGTGACAGCAGGGGCAGCAAGGCACGTATTGTATTTTTGCCATCGAGGATAACAAGATGGGGTTTATATCATATTGCATGAGTTTATCCCTCTACATCATGTCATCGTACTTAAAGCGTTACTCTGTTCTTTTGAACTTAATACTCTAGATGCATGCTGCATAGCGGTCGATGTGTGGAGTAATAGTAGTAGATGCAGGCAGGAGTCGGTCTACTTGTCGCGGACGTGATGCCTATATATATGATCATACCTAGATATTCTCATAACTATGCTCAATTCTGTCAATTGCTCAACAGTAATTTGTTCACCCATCGTAATACTTATGCTCTCGAGAGAAGCCACTAGTGAAACCTATGGCCCCCGGGTCTATTTTCCATCATATTAATCTTCCAACACTTAGCTATTTTTATTGCCTTTTATTTTACTTTGCATCTTTATCATAAAAATACCAAAAATATTATCTTATCATATCTGTCAGATCTCACTTTCGTAAGTGACCGTGAAGGGATTGACAACCCCTTTATTGCGTTGGTTGCGAGGATTTTATTTGTTTGTGTAGGTGCGAGGGACTCGTGCATGGCCTCCTACTGGATTGATACCTTGGTTCTCAAAAACTGAGGGAAATACTTACGCTGATTTACTGCATCACCCTTTCCTCTTCAAGGGAAAACCAACGCAGTGCTCAAGAGGTAGCACCTGCGGCGGCAGCGCTCGGTGTGGAGCCGCAAGGATCGTCAATGACCGATCCAGCCCTCGCTGCGGCCGGCGCTCCTCGTGGCGTCGAACCGCCCGCGCAGGTGCGGCCACACGGGTCAAATGACCACCGCGACGCCTTCCTCCACCAGGAGCAGGTGCTGGCCACGCCGCTAGCGCCCCTCCCGGGCACTGGTCAGTACCCCCTCCAGTCACCCGGCCCTGTAGCTTCTCCTTTCTCTCATGCAAGCCAATTGCTCACTGGACTGGGGCAAGCCCATCCTTCTGTGGTGTTTCCACAATTTGCCGGCGAGAACCCAGAGCTGTGGAAGACGTTATGTGAGCAGTATTTCAGGATGTTGGGAATTCAACCCACGTTTTGGGTACCCATGGCTGCACTCAATTTCTCTGGTACTGCGTCCATCTGGTTGCAATCGGTTCAGAACAAGTTGTCTGACTTCGATTGGGAATCATTTGCTACCTTGCTCTGTACGCGGTTTGGTCGAGACAGGCACCAGCATTTGATTAGGCGGTTCTATACAATTCGACAGACCACCTCTGTTGCAGATTACATTGAACGTTTTGAATCAGTTATGAATCATTTGGTTTCATATTTTGACAACACTCATCCATATTTTTACTTGACTCGTTTTGTCGAGGGACTGCGAGCGGACATCCGTGCGGTGGTTCTGGTGCAGCGACCACCTGATCTGGATACGGTGTGTTCTCTCGCCTTGCTCCAGGAGGAAGTCGCGGGGTGCGCCTACTCCGCGGCACCATCGCCGCCACCTCCGCGTGCGGGGGACACGGGGCCACGACCAGGGGGAGCGCTTCCTCTGCCGCCTCCTCCACCACGCCCGACGCCTTCACCAACAGCACCCGCAGCCACGGATCGCCGCGGGCTCGATAGTGCCCGCGCGGACAGCTCCAAGGTCAAGGCGCTCCGCGAGTATCGGCGTGCTCGTGGGCTCTGCTTCAAGTGCAGCGAGCAGTGGGGTCATGAACATACATGCCCCACCACTGTACAACTCCATGTGGTCGAGGAACTACTGGAACTCTTCGGCATCGATTTTGTCCTTGATCATGATCAGACACGGCCGGTGGAGATTGCTATGGCCATTTCCAAGCATGCTTTGACAGGCGACACCTCACCAAAAGCATTCCAAGTTCATGCATGGCTCCAGGGACACGAAGTGCTCATGCTGGTGGACTCCAGCAGCTCCACATCATTCGTCGATGCTCAGTTGGCTGCTAAATTGGAAGGAGTTGTTCCTTTAGCTCGTGCAAGGCGCGTCAAAGTGGCAGGCGGCGGGGAGCTCCAATGCCGAGCTTCCATTCCTCAGTGCAAGTGGTTTTCGCAGGGGCACGAGTTTGTGACTGACATGAAGGTCTTGGATCTGGGTACTTATGACGCCATACTTGGAATGGACTCGTTGGAGCAGAATAGCCCCATGACTGTCGACTGGAAGGGCAAGCACATTGCTATTCCATCACCTGACGGGGTAGTGCATATCCACGGTCACCCATCGACTTCCTCGTGTCCGGTTATCAACAGCATGCAGCTAGGCAGCTTGTGTCGTCAGGGGGCTGTCTCTCACATGGTCAGACTGTATGAAGTTACTTTGGGGGATGGTGAAGAATAGGATGCTACCCCCGAGTGTATTCAGGCTATCTTGGAGCAGTATACTGATGTCTTTCAAGAGCCGGAAGGGCTTCCTCCTCGGCGTAACTGTGACCACCACATACCACTGGTGCCGGGGCGCAACCGGTGAACATTCGCCCATACCGACACAAACCTGAGCATAAGACAGAAGTCGAAGAACAAGTGGCAAATCTGCTCAAACAAGGTGTCATCCGACGCAGCGCTAGCCCATTTGCATCCCAGTGATTCTGGTGAAACAGAAGGACGGCACGTGGCGCCTCTGTGTGGATTATCGCCATCTAAATGTGATGACCACATTGCCCAAGTTCCCAGTACCAGTGATTGAGGAATTACTTGATGAACTGCACGGCGCAGTCTGGTTCTCCAAGCTTGACCTTCGAGCGGGTTATCATCAGATCCGCATTGCCGACGGGGAAGAATACAAAACAGCCTTCTCCACTCACTCCAGACACTTTGAGTTCTTGGTGCTCTCATTTGGATTGGCAGGAGGACCGGTGACGTTCATCGGGGCTGTTACTGACACCTTGCACCCCCTCGTACGCAAGTGTGTACTATTGTTCTTTGACGACATACTCGTCTTCAGTCGTACTCTGGAAGACCATGCTGTCCATCTCGCGCAAGTTTTGCAGCTGCTGCGTCGCGACCAATGGAAGGTCAGGGCTTCGAAATGTTGTTTTGGCCAGCGCTAGTTATCTTATCCGGGCCACGTAATCAGCGACAAAGGCGTGGCCACGGAACCAAGCAAAGTGCAGGCGGTAGCTCCGTGGCCTACTCCAGTGGATGTCAAGGAGGTCAGGCGTTTCCTGGGCCTGGCAGGATACTACCGCCGCTTTGTACGACACTTTGGTATTGTGGCACGGCCAATGTTCAACCTACTCAAGAAAGGAACCCCGTTTGTCTGGACGCACGCAACCGAGGAATCATTTCAACTGCTGAAATAAGGCCTTGTTACTGCTCCCGTCCTTGCCTTGCCGGATTTCTCAAAACCCTTTGTCGTCGAAACAGATGCATGCGACGCTGGCATCGGAGCCATCCTGCAGCAACAGGGGCACCCAATTGCCTACATGAGCAAACCACTATCACCCAAGTGTCAGGGTTTGTCCACCTATGAGAAGGAGTACCTGGCCGTGGTAGTGGTTGTGGACCAATGGCGTCCATATCTCCAACACAACGAGTTCATCATACAAACTGATCAGAAGAGCCTAGTGCTCTTAGAGGAACAGAGGCTCACGACCCCTTGGTAGCAAAAAGCATTCACCAAACTCCTTGGCCTTCACTACAATATTAAGTACAGAAAAGGGACATAAAATGGGGGTGCGGATGCTCTTTCCCGTGCCACCCACATGGAGCAACTGCAAGCGGTATCATCTTGTCAGCCTAGCTGGATGGAGGACATCATTGCCAGCTATAACTCAAACCCGCAAGCCCAGAAACTGCTGGAACAATTGGCCATTAGAGCAGATCCAAAGAAGTGCTTCACCCTAGAACAAGGCATCTTACACTTCAGAGGACGCATTTGGTTGGGTGGCAGCACAGCAATGCAACAACAAGTGATCAAGGCATTTCATGATACACCTCTCGGAGGACACTCCGGCTTCCCAGTAACATGGCGCCGGGTACGCCGTCTTTTCGCTTGGGCCAAAATGAAAACACACATTCAGCATTATGTGCGTTGCTGCCCTACTTGCCAGCAAGCCAAGCCGGATCGAGCTGCTTACCCGGGGCTGCTTGAACCTTTACCCGGGCCCAAGGAATCCTGGGAGATGATCACAATGGATTTCATTGATGGGCTTCCAACTTCTGGAGGTGTGAACTGCATCTTGGTGATCGTTGATAAGCTGACAAAATTTGCTCACTTTCTGCCCCTGGCGCACCCCTATACAGCCTCCAAGGTAGCTCTACTCTATATGAACCAAGTCTACAGGCTGCATGGATTTCCGGGATCGATTGTGTCTGACCGTGATCCAGTGTTCATGAGCCACTTTTGGCAAGAGCTCTTCAAGTATGTGGGCACCGGTCTCAGAATGAGTTCAGCCAACCACCCACAGACGGATGGCCAGACGGAGAGAGTCAACCAGTGCCTCGAAACTTTCCTCCGATGCTTCACGCAAGCGTGTCCTCGTCGATGGAGCTACTGGATTCCACTTGCACAATTCGGGTACAACTCGTCGCATCACTCTGCCATTGGGATGTCACCGTTTCGTGCGATGTATGGGCATGAGCCACGGCAATGGGGGATTACAACAACGACGGCTTGTTCAGTTCCGGCTCTTCGCTCCTGGCTGGATGAACGTGCCGTTGTGCAAGACCTGCTCCAACAGCATCTGCACCGAGCAAGGCAGTGCATGAAGCAGCAAGCTGACAAGAAACGATCCTTCCGAGCCTTCGAGGTGGGCGACTCAGTTTATCTCAAGCTGCAACCTTATATCCAAACTTCAGTTGCCCCCCGCGCATGCCACAAGCTGGCCTTCCGTTTCTTTGGCCCCTTCAAGATTATTGGTCGGGTCAACGAAGTGGCCTACAGATTCCAGCTACCACCTCACGCACAAGTACACCCTGTCTTCCATGTATCTCAGCTCAGGCGGGCGCTTGGCCCAGGTATGACAGCTGCTGCTGATCTTCCCACTTATTCTGACATACCTTCAGTGCCAGTGGCAGTCCTTAGACGCTGCTGGCGCAAACAGCGTGGCGCTATGGTGGAACAGGTGCTTATCCGGTGGTCCAACCCAGCAGCTATGCCTGATTCATGGGAGGACAAAGTGGCTCTCCAGGCGCAATTCCCAGCCGCTGAAGCTTGGGGACAAGCTTCTGCTCAAGAAGGGGGGATGTCAGCATACCTGAGATGGCGACCCCACAGCGCAGCGACTCCAACGGCTCGCCCCCGCCACCCAGACTGTCGCGGGCTCACGGGAGCAACCCTCGAGTGAGCGGGCCGGAGTGGGTGTAAGTGTGGCCCAGCCCAGAGGCTGCCACTACTTAACCGAGTCCCTTCCACAGAATCGTCATCCAGCGGATCAACAAACTGGCGGCGGCACGAACCCTATTCCCCTTTCTCGTTCCTCCATTCATGTACCCAAATTGTAATCGAGATTGAGTAATTCCCGAGACAATAGATCGATCCCCCTTCGTTGCTCCTAACACCGTCTTCCGTCCATGCCAGAGAAAACCACGGACAAGCCGGTTGATCTGCATTAAGATGGTGGCGTTGATCAACATCACCAATAGGATGTGGACCAAGGCGAGAGCTTCCTCTCCAGTTTGTCGACGAAGGTGAGAGGATAATTGGTCTATTGAACGTACCTAGGGTTGAGGATAATTGGTATATTGAACTGTTTGCGCAACAACCACTGCATTCTCATCGTTGTATCCTCGAAGTATAGCTTGACTTATTTCTTGGATTCGACGAGGAGGGAGAAGAAAAACTACACTGCCATCAAGAATGTTCAAGATGAATATGGGATCAACTACGTGTAAGTCGCTTTAATTTGATTCCATGTAAGTCAATTGTGTGACAAACAAACATGCGGCAGAACCAAATGGACTGGCACCAAATTTTGTCTAGGTGGATTTTTTATAGGAGCAATTGACCTTTTTTAACCATAAAACAGGTTTGGAACATAATAAAAACTTGCCCCATACGTGGTAAGACACACGAAAAATTAAAATAAATGAGAATTTTAAATAAAGAAAAACAAAAAATGTTTTCTAAGTAAAAAAATTGAATTAATGGCATTGGTATTACCTTTTAAGAAGATAGAACCGAAGAAAAAACTAAACCAAAATAATGAAAAAAAATTGCACACAAGTACATAGAGATTGTGTTTTTTATAATATGCAAGAACAAGCATAAGATAGTGATTTTTTTGCAACAAAATGTTTTCTAAGAATGAATGAAATAGTGGCATTGGTATTAACTGTAAATAAGAAAGAAAATAAAAACTAAACAATATAGAAAATGGGTTTTTCTGAGTAAGAATGAATTCCCTGCATTGGTATCACTCTTTAAGAAAAAGAAATAAAAAATGCAGACAACTTTGCACCGAAATTGCATTTTTTTGTAATATAATATAATTTACACACGTATGTTATAGTATTTGGGTGTATACAATTACCGCACCCAACATCCCAAAAATACCAAAAAAACAACTACATGGAAAAAGAAAAAACAATAGCAAAAACGCATAAGAATAGAAAGAGAAAAATATAGGCAATCGGTAACAGGCTTCAAGCCCAATAAAAAAGGGCCCTCCTAACCGGTGGCACATGCGAACGATTCGATGGCATTTTTAGTTGTGATGAAGTGGGGAGAGGTGTTATTTTCTTCAGACGACATGATAGTTTCTCCCCGAGAAGGCAATTCTCGTTTAAAAACCGTTGTAGTTTGATCTCGTTTTACAACTAAAACTATCGACAAAGATGCTTCGCTTGCCACCTCTTACAGCGAACGTTCGCCATGCACAACTGCCGATAAAAAAAAGTCGATTGCGCCAAAAAAAAGGGGCAAATCAAAACTCAGCCCAAGAAGCCATGAAACACAAGGTGAAAAAGAAAGGTGAATGTTGACAAAAGAATCAACGGTCAGAAAAATCAACTCATCCAAATTAAAAAGAGATAATTTACATATAGCTAAAGTGGAAGAATACATGGCAATTTGGGGGAAAGTATTAGGTGCTACCAGCCCTTACATGCTACCATGATACCAACTTCAAAAATTGAAATTTAAACTTGTAAAAAAATCTGAAAAAAATTCATGAATGTTGACGACTTATATGACGACAGCCCCTAAAAAATTCAGATGAAAATTTGACATACACATAGAGGAACAAAAGAGACAAATCCATGATGAATAGTGTCGAAAGAAGACAAAAGCAAAAATTCACATCTGAATTTGTCTTTTTTGTTTCTCCATGTATATTTCGAATTTTGATATGAATTTTTGAGGAGTTGTCGACATATATGTCGTGAACATCCATGGTTTTTTCAGAATATTTTGACAAGTTTAAATTTGAATTTTTTTAAATTGGTATCATGATAGCATATAAGACTATTTTCCCGCAATTTGGAGCACATCAAAGTAGGGGGACAAGTTGAATGGGCCAAAGTGGACTTCTCCCTTGCACCACTTGATGAACACATTTCACAGTCCAGGTCCTCTTCTGTTTGACTGACACAGCTGCACTGCACCGAGAAAAGAAGAAGCTGGAGAGGAGATGAAGCCTGGGCATCTCCCCTCTGTTCCCTTTATATCATCATCACAATCCACATCGCCGTCACCAATTTCTTTGGCAGATTCTCGCTCCACTTATATACACGCTCTCCCTCCATTTCTCAATTCTCACCACCACACACATTTCCCAACCAATTTTTTGCTCGGACAGCAACAAGAAACACCAGCACTGGGTAGTGGTAGTAGTGGCTGGCTAGCTAGCTAGGTGCGTACGTGCTGGATACAGCAGCCATGGTGGCCACGCTGTGCTCGACGGCCTTGCTGCTCGTCGTCGTCGCTCTCCTGTCGGCGGCCGGCGATGGCGCGGCGGCATTGGACGCGCAGGCTGCGTACCTGTCCCGGCTCAAGCAGGAGCTCGCCGGCCCGGCCATGGCGCGCTGGGACTTCTCGTCTGCGCCGGTCGACTACTGCCGGTTCCAGGGCGTGGTGTGCGACGGGGGAGATGGCAACGTGACGGGCATCGACCTCACCTCGTGGCGGCTGACAGGCAGGCTCCCGCCCGGCATCTGCGCGGCGCTGCCGGCGCTCCGGGACCTCCTGCTCGCCTACAACGAAATCCGCGGCGGCTTCCCGCCGGGCCTCCTCAACTGCTCGTCCCTCGAGACGCTCAACCTCAGCTTCGCCAGCGTGTCGGGCGCGCTGCCGGACCTGTCCCCGATGCGGGCGCTGCGGGTGCTCGACCTCTCCGACAACCTCTTCTCCGGCGCGTTCCCGGCGGCGTCCCTCGCCGGCATGACCTCGCTGGAGGTGATCAACTTCAACGAGAACCCCGGGTTCGACGTGTGGCGCCCGCCGGAGGCGCTCACGCGGCTGCGGCGCCTCCGCGTGCTCATCCTGTCCACCACGTCCATGCGCGGCGGCGTGCCGGCGTGGCTCGGCAACATGACGTCCCTCACCTTCCTGGAGCTCAGCGGCAACTCCCTCACCGGCCGCATCCCGGCGTCGCTCGGCCGCCTCGCCAACCTCGAGTTCCTCGAGCTCTACTACAACGACCTGGAGGGCGCCATCCCCGACGAGCTCGGCAACCTCACGCGCCTCGCCGACGTCGACTTCTCCGAGAACCGCCTCGAGGGCGCCATCCCGGACTCGCTCTGCGCGCTGCCGCGCCTCCGCGTGCTGCAGCTCTACACCAACTTCCTCACCGGGCCCATCCCGGCCGTGCTGGGCAACTCCACGCAGCTCGAGATCCTCTCCGTGTACAAGAACCAGCTCACCGGCGAGCTCCCCACCGACCTCGGCCGCTACTCCGACTTCAACGTGCTCGAGGTCTCCGAGAACCAGCTCACGGGCCCGCTGCCGCTGCACGCCTGCGCCAACGGTAAGCTCCAGTACATCCTTGTCCTCAGCAACCTGCTCACCGGCACCATCCCGGCGGCCTACGCCGACTGCCTGCCGCTCCTCCGGTTCCGCGTGAGCAGCAACCACCTGGAGGGCGACGTGCCGCCGGGCATCTTCGCGCTGCCGCATGCCTCCATCGTGGACCTCTCCTACAACCATTTCACCGGGTCGGTGCCCCCGTCCATCGCCGGCGCCAAGAACCTCACCTCGCTGTTCGCGTCCGCCAACCGGCTGTCCGGCATGCTCCCGCCGGAGATCGCCGACGTTTGGGGCCTCGTGAAGATCGACCTGAGCAACAACCTCATCGCCGGCCCGATCCCGGCGGCGATGGGGAGGCTGGTCCGGCTTAACCAGCTGTCCCTGCAGGGGAACCGCCTGAACGGCCCCATCCCGGAGACGCTCGCCGACCTGAGGAGCCTCAACGTGCTGAACCTGTCGGAGAACGCGCTGTCGGGGCAGATACCGGAGGCGCTGTGCGCGCTGCTGCCCAACTCGCTGGACTTCGCCGGCAACAACCTGTCGGGGCCGGTGCCGCCGGCGATGATCAAGGAAGGGCTGCTGGAGAGCGTGGCCGGCAACCCGGGGCTGTGCGTGGCGTTCCGGCTCAACCTGAGCGACACGGCGCTGCCGCTGTGCCAGAAGGGCGGAGAGAAGCGGGGGTTCGCCGGGAGCGCGTGGATCGTCGGGGTGTGCTGCGTGGTGTGCGTGGTGGCAATGCTGGCGCTGGCGCGGCGGTGGTTGACGCGGCGGCGGGAGTTGAAGGACGGCGAGCAGGACGGGACGTCGTCGCCGGGGTCGAGGGGCGGCGGGTTGTCGTCGTACGACGTGACGAGCTTCCATAAGCTAAACTTCGACCAGCACGAGATCGTGGAGGCGCTGATCGACAAGAACATCGTCGGGCACGGCGGCTCCGGCACGGTGTACAAGATCGAGCTGAGCAGCGGCGAGCTGGTGGCGGTGAAGAAGCTGTGGGTGTCCTCCTCCAAGTCCAAGCAGCAGCGGCAGAAGCAGCATCAGCATCGCGGCCACGGGCATGGCCGTGGCTACGGCGGCGTCGAGGAGGACGACAGCCGCGAGCTGCGGACGGAGGTGGAGACGCTGGGCAGCATCCGGCACAAGAACATCGTGAAGCTCTACTGCTGCTACTCGGGCGCCGACTGCAACCTGCTGGTGTACGAGTACATGCCCAACGGCAACCTGTGGGACGCGCTGCACGGCGGCGCCGGCGGCGGGTGGGGCGGCTTCGGGTTCCTGGACTGGCCGACGCGCCGCCGCGTGGCCATCGGCGTGGCCCAGGGCCTGGCGTACCTCCACCACGACCTCCTGTTCGCCATCGTCCACCGCGACGTCAAGTCGTCCAACATCCTGCTCGACGCCGACTTCGAGCCCAAGGTGGCCGACTTCGGCATCGCCAAGGTGCTCCAGGCCACCCGCGGCGGCGGCGGCGGCGGCGGCGACACCTCGTCCACCACCACAATCGCCGGCACGTACGGGTACCTGGCCCCGGAGTACGCCTACTCGTCCAAGGCCACGACCAAGTGCGACGTGTACAGCTTCGGGGTGGTGCTCATGGAGCTGGCCACGGGGAAGAAGCCGATCGAGCCGGAGTTCGGGGAGACGAGGGACATCGTGCAGTGGGTGACCGGCAAGGTGGCGGCCGCGGCGGAGGCGGAGGCGCTGGACAAGCGCCTCGCGTGGAGCCCCTTCAAGGACGAGATGGTGCAGGCGCTGCGCGTGGCCGTCCGGTGCACCTGCAGCATCCCCGGCCTCCGCCCCACCATGGCCGACGTCGTCCAGATGCTCGCCGAGTCCGGCCCGCCCCCCGGCAGCCGCTCCGCCAAAGACTACTCCGGCCAGAAACCCAAACCAGCTGAGGCCAAGTGAGGTGCAAGTGCAACTCAA
Source organism: Aegilops tauschii subsp. strangulata (assembly GCF_002575655.3). NCBI lineage: Eukaryota > Viridiplantae > Streptophyta > Magnoliopsida > Poales > Poaceae > Aegilops > Aegilops tauschii. Next base: position 11,771,873 of record NC_053039.3, read on the forward strand.
GTGATGAATTAACCATCGAGTAATTAGTAGTATAACTAAGAGTGAATCAAGCGATCATCACTGATCCAATTAAGTTGTTAGGCAAAAATAGTAGTAACTACAATTATAATAGCACTACTAGTGTACTAATTAAGAAGATGATTAGAACTAGTGGTGCAACTAAGTTGTTATAGAGAGATCGGAGAGGTAATTTTGAGGATGGATTGATGCAATTTTAAGTTGCAAAGATTGTTGGATCTTGCACTAGATTGAGTGATATGTACATAGATAAATGGAGCAGCTGCATTGCAATATTGCATAGCTAGCCTTTTATTTTTGGGGTCGTTTTCCTCATGGATCACTGAGATATACTCTACTGTACTGGGCTGCTTGGTGTTTAAGCAGAATCTGATGCCCAAGTGAGTGGATGGATGGACCTGTATAAATCTATCAACAACAGCCATGCATATGCATATGCTATATGTAACTATACATAAAAATGGATGGATGCAACAAAAAGAGCTAGTGCATTCAGGCTTTGAATTGTTCCTTTTCTTTCTTTCTGGATGCATGGACACCTTTTGTTCTCCCTTTTAGTGTGCCCTTTTGTTTTGGTGAGAGTGATGGTACGAGGGAATAGCTTAGCTAGGGAGTGAATTGAGAAGGAGATAGCTTTTATTTCACTCAAATAATCATTTAGCCCTGCACGCAGAATCAGAAACATGTTATTTGTTATGACATGTGCGCCCGCACATGCAATTGACACAGAGATGCAAATCCAGGGTAAATTTCTCGCCACGACAAATAAGGATCATCTTCCCCTTGTTTCTGAGTGGAAGTAGTTAGTTCTGAATTAATTAAGTCGAACCTTTTGCTAAAAAGTAGCTCGGGTCTATTTTTGGCTGCAAGCCATAAAAATTGCACGTTTTTTTTTGCCGAAACAGTAGAACAATCTTTCTATGGTATTTTCGTTTCATAAAAATAAGTACAATAAAAATTAGAAGTCAATCAACCAATACCAGCTCTAGGAAACATATAAGCTAAAGTGATTTTATAACCGGTACTGTGCTACCCAAGTTCTGATCCTTTCTGCCTTGCTAGGTTTAGCTCTAAGCTCTGGTGCCCACAGGCCTTCCTTTAGGTAATACTTCCAAGTGTTCAAACGGGGTGCTGCTGATTGAAAACTTTGTCATTTCTCACTGGCCATATACTCCAGCAGCCCATGATAATGATATCCAAATTAATTTCTTTTGGAAAATCAGTCAATGATAGGGTGATTTCATCATAGGCTGACATTCCTCTTTATTTATCCGGGATAAGTAAATCCCAGCATCTGAGTGCGAATGGGCAATTTCAGAACAGAAGAATAAGTGTTTCCTCGGTTCTGTGAGAGCAGAGAGCACAGCTATAGTCTTACAGATACATGCTTTTACGTTGTAACAGATTTCTTGTGTTCACCCTATCATGTAATAGCATCCAGAAAAAGATCTTGTGTCTGAGTCTGCAGGAGGTGCTCCACAGTTGTTTAAACATACTATGAGAATGCTGTTGAAAATTGCACGTCTTAGCCTATTTTTTCCTGAAATAAAAGTTTTATTATAGAAAATAATAGAATGCTGAGTAACAAGAGTGGAGAATGGAGGATGTGCAACACACACAAAAATTGAGTCACGCCTTTATTTGTCAACCACACCATCTTTTTTGTTTCCATTCTTTACTAAACAGCACTCGATAAGTTTGGCTGCAAGTAGAGTCTAGATTTTCGTTCACAACGTTCGGACACTGAGATCTGGCAGTTTATCAGTTTGTCCTATCTGTAATAATTTTATATTTTCATTACTTCCTGATACTTGTTAAACTAAGACTTTGTAATAATTGGTTGTGTGCATATTTTGATGTAGAGGCTGAGACACACGGAGAGTTATTTTTCATTTCTTTGATGTCAGAAAAACATATATAAGACATTATTAAGACAAATGTATAGACTTAATTTGGACACATTTCTACATGGATGCACATGCATTTTTTATCACATAGTTTAACATTTTTTAGCTGCCAAGAAAACTGAAATTGTACATTGATTAGTCTATTAGTTTTCTTTTAGAGAGAACTTAAACTTTATTAACATAAGACAAAGATGGATGTTATAACACAACAAAATCCAAGTCACCTCAGCATTTGTCAACCACAACTTTTGTTGTTTCCATTTCTTAACTAAACAACATTCGACTAATTTGGCTGCAACTAGAGTGTGCATTTCCACTCGAAAAGTTATGACAGTGACGTGGCAGTGAGCACATTACGATCTAAGGAAACATTGATTAGTGCAGGGGTGCAGTATGGATGTTGACTCAGTCTATCGCAAGTAGGTCCATGATTAGTATTTCCACCGTGTCATCCTAGTCTATCTATCACACCGTGGCAGATATTGATATTTACTTCAAGCATCTAAACGCAAATGCTATATTTTGCAAAACACAATTAAGATTTGCCATAATTGCAAATACATCCAAAATAAAGTTCAAGGAAAACAAGGAGCAAATCATTAGTGTAAAGCAAATAAAAAGCCTATGCCACATATGTAAAAAAAAGAAAGACATTTTGCAAATGTGGTTTTGACGCAATGCACTTATCTTTGTTCGGGGGGGGGGGGGGGGGGGGGCGCAAAGCATTAGGAATTACTCTGATAAAATGCGACAGCAATTAACAGTCTGTTGAAAATAGAAACATGAAAGGGTTAATTAGTTGCAAACACATTGTGTTGTGCCATACGCATCTTGGGTGTCCTTTGATCCCCTCTATTGCCAACTGTACATAGTGCTCCTGCAAATGCAATAATAAAAATCCACTAACTAATGGATTTACTATTGGTGAAGCAGCGGTAAGTAGCAATGGTAGTTGACTACCAACGCCGATTTCTAAGGTTTGTGGGCTATCTCTATGTGGAATAGAGGTAACATATTTTAGCTTAGTTCTCACATGTTTGGTTTTTGGGCGAGGGGGTATGCATACCTAGAAGCCCCGAATATTCCTCTAAAATTTAGTTGTGCGCACTTGCGAAATACTAGCGGATGGCGCCAATAAACCTGCTTCTGTGTCACTATAGTCATGCGCGAATCATTTTGATGTTATTGACGGTATGATGGAATAGCTTAGCTAGGCAATGAATTGAGAAAGAGGTAGATGGGGCAGGGCATTTTGGCTCCCGAACTCATCTACACCCGCCATGAACAATAAAATCAAAGAATACTAGAAAAAACAAAAAATATCCGGGTTTTTTTTTTGCATGGAAGATGTTTCAGTGCGTGGCGTTCGTGCCAAATTTCAGCTCTTTTGGACATGTGAGTAGCTCTCCGCAAAAAAGACAATTTTTCTCACCTAAATATCCTCATCTAGCTTTGCAAATAAAACACGTTATTTTTAATAACATGTGGGCCACACTAACATGTCATTGACACATAGGAGTGCAAATCCTGGTTTACATTTCTTGCCATGACAAATAAGGAACAATCCTTAGCCTTGTTTCTGTATGGAAGCTGATAGACATTAATCAATTAAACCGGATCATTTGGTAAAAAATGGTAACTAAAATTGCACATTGCAACATTACCTGTGAATTTTTAGTTTTTATTTGGAATGTCTCCTGATTGCCTTTTGAATGTGTGTGAAATTATTCTCAAATTTGTGCGTGTGAAATTTGAAGTGATTTTTTGGAACTATGTAGAATGGTTCTAAAATTGTACGAGAGTTCATTTTGTATGAACTATTACTGAAATTCTGAGAAGTCTTACTTAATTAAATTATGTGAAATATTTCTGTAATTTGTAATTTTTTGTTAAATTAATTGAAATCTGACTGAATAGTTGAAATTTGTGTGAAAATGTATGTGGATTCTTTCAGAAAACTGAAATAATTGAAATCTATGTCAATATTTGAATTATGTTTTCAAAAAATGAAGTAATGAAGGGTGACTAAATAAACAGAAGAATTTCATCAAGTACTAAACTATAACTGACATAATTGATGGTTTGTGATAAAAAATTCCATCCAAAGGATTTTTTATATTAAACTTGTTTCAAATTATTTATAAAGTTAGCCAAGTTGATTGACAGTTGGAAAAGTTGAGATGTTAGGAATGCCAAAGTATTTTATAACATTGATCTGGATTGTGTGTGCTGATAATAAAAAAATTAACCTATGATATGATGACTTGGTGAAGTCACGAGAACTAAAGATTTTTAAAATTGTCACATGGAGCATGCGAAGTACTCCAACCTATCATGAGACGGAGCCACGGAGGATCAACCACGTACGCTGGATATTCTACCATCTCGATCAGTTATAAAAAAGATTTATCTGTTAAGATGTCGGCCGAGCATATAATAAAAAGTGAGTTTTGCTTTGGTACACCGCCTAGAAACGTTTGCATATTTTGATGCAGATTAAATGTGAAGATTATAATTTACCTCTTGAATTAAAAAGATTAGATTGCTCTGATTTCTTGTTTGACGCATTGAAAGAATAGGGATTAAAATTAATTGATCGTGAATGTATAGGAATGCCCTTTTTTGAAGTAACTTTAAGATTCGTTCAAACTTTTAAATAGGGAGGGGTGTGAGTATATGACCAATGGGCCATTGGCACAAGAACTTGATAACAAAGGAAAACACTCAAGGCCAATATTTTTTTTTAAATCAAGGGCAGCGTGGGGCTCCCCCACCTGAATATATTACTCAAAAGCGGCCAAACCATATATCCAAATGGAGTTACGTAGGCACGCCAAGGTGTGAGGAGAGGAATAGCCGCCAAGAAAAGGCAGCTCCGTATCGCACGGCCTGCAAAAGCGGTGCGACCATAAATCCATGTCTGAAATAATGAGTTGAAGAGAGAGGGAGGAGTGTACATCAACGTTTTTGAAAGCCCTTCCGTTTCTGGCATCCCAGATACGCCAGAGAATCGCCATCAGAACAAATGGCCATACAGAATCATCAAGACCTGGTGGAGCTGACGTATCCCAGAGAAGAGGAAGGCTGGAGTAGTGAGGGCCAAACCCAAGGCGTTCCCAGATCCTTGCGGTGTAAGGGCAGCCGATGAGGAGATGGTATGTGTCTTCTTCCTAATGGAGGCATCTTGGGCAATTTGAGTTTGGCATGATTGTCTTGTGAGCGAGGTTTGCCTTGGTATTTAACCTTCCCTTGAAGGCGAGCAAAGCAAAAAACCTTAATCTTGTTCGGCACCTTGGAAAGCGAAATAAAATTACCATTTCTGTCTTCTCGAAGCTCTACAGTTAGAAGCTGGTAAGCCTTCCTGGTAAAGAAGGATAAACCGCCATTGAGGAAGCGCGAGTCCATCTCATAGTTGAGCATAGAATCCTGCAGTAAAGACAAAAGAGCAGCCAATTTTGTGGAAGCAGCAGAGGTTAGGCGATCACACAGGTTAAATTCTAAACCGAATTAACTGCATAATATTTGCCACTCTAGCAAAGGGGCCAATGTAGTGGGAGGGAAAAAAATTACATAGTGCCTGCCGGATGAGCCACCTGTCTAGCCAGAAGTAAGTGTGAGCCTCATTGTTTGCTAGAACGAAGGAAATGGTTTGCAGGGTTGGTATGTGTGAGTTGAAGGTTTTACATAGAAAGGATTTGTGGGTGGAGGGGGACACCAAAGCATTTGGGTGTTGCACAGACAACCATTTCAAAAACAGTGTAGTTTCAGGGAGCAGAGCTTTGACGCCAAATTTCATAAGAAGGCAAGTATTTTTGATATGCAAGTTTTTAATGCCTGAACCACCAAACTTTTTAGGTTTACAAACATTGTCCCAAGCAATAAGGCATTGAGCCCCCCAGCAAGTATCCTCTGCATTCCAGAAAAGGTGTGTCTAAGAGCATCCAGTTGTTTTAGCACTTTTTTGGAAAGGGAAACACTGACATAAAGTAACTAAGGAGAGAGTCGAGAACATCCGTGATTAGGATCAGCCTGTCCCCTCTAGAGAGCAGCTTAGCACGCCGACCTGAGAGGAATCCATAGGCAGCGCCAAGGGCAATAGTAACCTATAAGCAGCGCCGAATCTGATGCTCCTCGTAGCAAAATCCCAGTTCCCTCCTACTCCTGCAAAGCAAGAAAAACAAGAATAGAAAATAATACTCCCCCAATTTCTAAATATAAGCCTTTTAGAGATTTCAATATGAACTACATACGAAGCAAAATGAATGAATCTACACTCTAAAATATGCCTACATACATTCGTATGTAGTCTGTATTGAAATCCCTAAAAGGGCATATATTTAGAAACGGGGGGAGTAGAATGCCAAAGAATGGAGGTTTGATGCTTTTCAATACTAGCCTGAAAACCTTGATGTTATAGTAACATGTTCAGTTTTGTGGCATGTGGTTTAGGGCGCTCTTTCTGAAACATCCTGAAACACCATCCTTCCTGTATTATCAATTTTTATGTTTAATGAAAGTTGGGACGACAACACATATATATACTAGGGAAAAAAAAGAATGGAGGTTCGAATGTTGGGTCGACAGCATTTGTCAAACACAACTTTTGTTGTTTCCTTTCTTTGCCAAACAACCCTAGACTAAGAGGTAAATACACCCGGAGTCATAGAACCTGCGTGCAACGGTCAGTTTAGTGCATAAACTTGCAAAATACGTGTTTCCGGTCATCTAACTTGTCCTCACGTTCATATATGGTGCTTTCTACACTATTCGTCCGTATCCCATGCACGCGTGACATGCCAACATGGCTGGGTGCCGCTGTCAGTGTGTAATCCGCACGCACTTTTTTTAGAAAGCCACCTTGCATTTTATTTATTAATGGTGAAAATTCTCAAATGATAAAATGAAAAATGCAGGTGAGGTGCCTAGGATTTGAACCCACTACCTGCTGGGTTTCGCCACACATAGATTTAATGAGCACAATTTTTTTAACATAAGATGGAGCATACGAATTAAAGTAGAAATCAAAACCGGAAAAAGGTGTGAACAAAGCGGAAGCCCCGTTTCGAACCTACAATCGCATAAGCTCGCAGAGCGTGCGAGTGCCAACCATCCGGCCACAATTATATAGACTTAAAGAGAGAAACACAATTTATCTGATGTATTTTTCTTTCTTTTTTTCTATGTAAGAAAATAACTTATATTCTACGTAAACTTTTCGGAAAAATCAACTAGATTTTTTGTTTGAAATCGAGTAATTTTAAATTTCAAAATATAAATAAAAGGAAATATAGATCAGAATGAATGTACGTACATTTTTCGGACAAATCAACTAAATTTTATTAAAATTTGAATCATCTACATAAAAGAAAAAATAGTTCGTAATAAATGTACATAAATTTCTTTCGGACAAATCAATGGATTTTTTAAATTCAAATAATTATAAATTTGAAAATCTAGATACATAAAATATAGGTCAGAATGAATCTACATAATTTTTTTGAACAAATGAACTATTTTTTTTTAATATGACTAATTTCAAATTTCAAAATCTGGATAAAAGGAAATATAGTCACAATGAATGTACGTATTTTTTGGACAAATAAACGAAAATTTTCTTTTAATTCAAATAATTTCCAATTTGAAAATCTAGATAAAAGAAAATATAGGTCAGAATGAATGTACATAATTTTTTTGAACAAATCTACTAAATTTTTGTTTGAATTGAAATAATTTTATACTAAATAATCTAGATAAAAGAAAATCTAGTGCAGAATGATTGTACGTAATTTTCTTTCAAGAAATCAGCGGAAATTTTGTTTGAATCCAAAAAAACTAAATTTTAAAATCTAGAGAAAGAAAATATAGTTTAGAATGTGTACTTTTGTTCAAAAGAATATATACGTTAGTAGTTTGTAGTTAATACAAGCAGATCAGGTGGGTTGGTTAGGAGGCGTGCACTAACGTGACATGGCGCCTGTTCGATCTCACACCGACCCATTTCTTGCAGCCCAATTTGTTTTAAACCATACACTGACTTGTATGAACTTAAAAACAACTGAGGGTGTTTCTGCAAAAAAAACACGTGCTCTGCCCTTCAGCCGCTCCCGGCCACTGACAATGGGCCTTGTCCATGCTGTTGACGTGCCACGCAAGCAGCGAATACACCCGCGTACGGGAAATGGGATCGTATTTGCATGTTCGTGAAAGTTTGATGCCCAGAAAAACATATTTTGTAAGTTTGTGCACCAAACTGACTGTTTCGCGCAATCTTTAAGACTCCCGGTGTATACTAACTTATTTGGCCGCAAGTACACTCGGAAAGGTCCGACGGCGACGTGGCAGTGAGCACATTCCTTCATGCTGCATGATTTTGAGGAAGAAACGATTGATTAGTGCCTGAGTACGATGGATGTTGACATAGTCAATCTCAAGTTGGTCTATCATCATGGCACCGTGACATCCTGTTTTATCATTCACAACGTGGCATACATAGATATTTACCATTACTTTATTTTTCAAGCGTGTAAAAGCACACATGACATCAAATACAACTCGGTAGCTTTTTTTACAAATAAATGTAAAAAAGAACAGTTCAAAGGAAGAAAAATAGGGGCAAAGCAGATAGAATGCTATACTGAATTTTGCACTAATGGATTAGTTGTTCTGTTAGAAAAAGAAGAGCGTGGAAGGGTTAGTTGCAAGCACATTGTGTTGTGCCATAGGTATCTAATCTAGGCATCCTTTGATCCCCTCTGCCGGTAACCGTACATAGTGCCCATGCAAGTGCAACAATAAGTCAATAACGATCCACTAACAGCGGTAAGTAGCAGTAGTAGCTGACTACCGACTGGTGGCCACCCTTGGTGGCGTAGCTACTAGCTATAGCCTCACCATGTTGAGCATGAGCAAGATAAATTTACGCTCAAGCAAATGCTTTTTTTTTTGTTCTTGTTTGAGAAAGCTCAAGCAAATGTTGTGGCTCCCCGAAAAGTAAAGAAAAGAAATGAGAAACTGTGGCTGAGCGGGGTTTGTGGACTAGTCAAGCCACTGAGGCTGTGAGGATCGACGTACCACGTGTGTTGGATGTTGTGCCATGCCATCTCGATCAAGCCGGTTAAGGAAGATGTTGACCGAGCATATATAATGAAAAAGCAGTATATGGGCTAAGGTCTTTGATAAGAAAGAACAACAAGAAAGAATCCCCAGGACAGCTACGTTGGATTGTGCTATGTACGTGGTCAATGCAAGCATCTAGCTATCCTGATGTGTGGTTGGATGCAAGATTGTGGCAAAAAGTTTCAAGTATCATCTATCAAAGCAGCAGAAAGATAGCAACAATTCTGAAAAGAAACTTGGCTGGTCAGGAAGAACAAAATTAACCTGCAAATTGAAACTCGACAACATGAACATTCATGTCCATACTGCTCAGATCAGAACAAAACAATTAATTTGACTTCGAAAAATGATGCTTTCATTGAGAGTTGAACTCAAGACCTCCCGCTTACTAAACGGGTGCTCTAACCAACTGAGCTATGAAAGCTTGCTGTCCATTTTGATCTGAAAATCTATATGGAGGTGGCACAAGCAGACCTACTGCAGACTCGTGGGTGGGAACTGGCACGTGGACATTAAAAAGAACTGGCACAGCTGCACTGTATGACTAGAAATTATTATTCATTTATTCAAGAAAATAATTCCGGTGCAAACCACGAGCACGGTGAAAACTCCATATAAAGCATGTGCTGTGGTGTGCAAACCAAAAAAAAAACATATATGGACGAGGTGATGTTCTTCTAACTGTGAAATTGTTTCAAGCCCAAACTTGATCACATTTGGAAGATGGAAGAAAAATCCACAATGAACAGGCATTATTGTGTAGTGTTGCCACTATTCATTTCTTCGTCTCTCCTTTCCATTCCCACCCGAATGTGACCGGGTTTTATCTAGAAACGCTACGTGTTTGGCTAATTTCTTTTTAAATAATACAATTTTTATTAAATTTCAGAAATATTATGGCATAATTCCAGTCGGCCTACTGCTGGCCAATTGGAACCCAGTCGGCCCACTGCCGGCCGGTTGGATCCAGTCGGCCCACTGCTGGCCGATTGGCGCCCAGTCTGCTTCCTCTAGGCCGACAGATGCATGCACTTATTTATCTGTTGAATGAGTATTTGAAAAATGTTGAAGAAGTATTTAAAAAAATGTTGATCATGCATATAAAAATGTTAATCAAGCATTTGAAAAAACAATATTGAAAAAGTATTTGAAAATTTTTGAAAAAATATTTGAAACTGTTGAATAGGTATTTCAAAAATGTTCAAGAAGTATTTTAAAAAATGTTGATCATTTATAAAAAAATGTTAATCAAGCATTTGCAAAAAATGTTAAACAAGTATTTGAAAAAATGTTAAACAAGTATTTGAAAAAATATTGATCATGTATATAAAAATGTTGAACAAAGTCTTCAAGTGCCACAATTTCCCCCATACTGGGTGTGCCGAGGATCTTTGCGCCACCAAAGGGTTAGCATTGTTTAGTGTATAGGACTCCTCCCATTGCCTATAGTAGGCAAAAAATACTGTAAAAGTACCAGATTTTGTAAGATGCCAGGCTATAAAATCCTCAGTATCATTCTGATAGATAGGTATTTGAAGGATCCTCTCTGCATCTATATGCCAAAAATTACTCCGGATCAATTGCTCATCCCATTCTCCCGTAGCTGGATCAATAAGATCATTTACCTTAGTGAGGATACAGTTTTCCCGCACTGTAATTACCTTTCCGGAGTTGCTATTTGGTATCCAACAGTCTTCCCAGATGTTTATTTTCAGACCATTGCCAACTCTCCAAATACAACCTTTTTTGAAAGTCTGGATTCCAGACCAGATGCTTTGCCATACATAGGATGATCCCTTTTTCAAATCACAATTTAGCAAGTCTCCCGAAGGACAATACTTTGATCTCAGGACCCTTGCACATAGTGAACCATAGTTGTCAATGAGTCTCCAACACTACTTAGCAAGCATAGCCAAGTTAAAATTATGAATATCACGAAAACCCATACCTCCCCAAGGCTTGGGGATGCACATCTACCACCAAGCAAACCAATGCAACTTTCGCTGGTCCTCACCATCACCCCACCAATAATGCGATATAGTATCAGTGATCCCCTTGCAAATTTTCTTCGGGAATTTAAATACACCCATCGCATAGGTTGGGATGGCTTGAGCCACAACTTTAATAAGAGCTTCTTTTCCTCCGTAAGACAAAGTTCGTTCCTTCCAACCATTTACCAACTTCTGAATTCTTTCAATAAGATGTTTAAAGCAACCAACTCTGTCCACACCAATCATGGCGGGGAGTCCCAAATATTTGTCAGATAGAGATTCTGTCATTATATCAAGGATTTGATAAACTTCCACCTTATCCCCAACATTTGTGTTTGGACAAAAATAGATTGAAGATTTTGCAGCACTAACCATTTGCCCCGAAGCTTCACAATAGTCGTCCAGAATCCTCTTCAAGGTAATGGCATTGGAAGCATCCGCCCTCATAAGGACTAAAGAATCGTCAGCAAATAACAAATGAGAAATAAAGGGCGAATCCCGACAAATCGGAACCCCTTTTAGGTTCCCTTGTTCTTCCTCATGGGCAATCAAGGCCGATAAATCTTCGATGCAGAGTAGGAACAAATAAGGGGATAGAGGATCCCCTTGCCGTAAGCCCCTAGTTGGGGAGAAAGCCTCAGTTTCGTTTGAGTTGAACCTCACCTTATATTCCACAGATGTAACACATGTCATGATGAGTTGAACCCACTGCGAGTCAAAACCAAGTCTAAGCAAGATAGCTTCTAGAAAAGCCCACTCCACTCTGTCGTATGCCTTGTGCATATCAAGTTTAACTGCACAAGAGCCAGTCTTACCCTTCTTCTTCTTCATAGAGTGTAGGCATTCATATGCCACAATCACATTATCTGTAATAATACGCCCATGTACAAAAGCACTTTGTGTCTCACTTATAATCTCTAGGAGAAACACTTTGAGCCTTGCTGCCAACATCTTAGCAATCACCTTATAAACCACGTTACAAAGACTTATAGGTCTGAATTGTGAAACCTTCTCTGGTGTCTCAACCTTAGGGATTAGTACTATCGTGGTCGAGTTCCAACCAGCTGGGATCACCCCACTGTTCACGGCCTCAAGTACTTCTCTAACTAGATCATCCCCCAAGAGGTGCCAAAACTTTTTATAAAAGATCGCATGAAGGCCATCCGGCCCTGGGGCCTTTAAGTCTCCAATACTAAAGAGTGCCCTCCTAACCTCTTCTTCTGTATACGGGGCCAGCAAACTTTCATTCATATAAGAAGATACTTTGGGCTTCACTTTTTCCGGAACTTCTTGATTCGGTACATGCACTTCTGCAGTAAACAGGTACTGAAAATAATTATCAATCAATTGTGTCATAGATTCATTATCCTCCTTCCATTCCCCATTATCGTCCATAAGGCGACGGATAAAATTATGTTTCTTCCTTGCTGATGCGCTCCACCCTTTGCCCGTTTCCGTTTCGTACGTTACATCTCCATCCTCGCTCTAATCCGAGCGCCCATATGTCTCGCTTCAAGCGAGACTGGGGGATGCGCTCGCGTCGGGGGAACCGCAGACGGGCCGGCCCAGCCGCGCGGGAGCCTCAGCCTGTTTTTTTATATATATTCTGTTCTCAATTTTTGCTTTGTTTTTGTACTTTTTTTTATAATTTATAATATCCTATATATATACATGTAGATATTACAAAAAACACTCTTCAAGACACATTTTGAAAAATATTGAATACATATTAAAAATGTTGAATAAGTATTAAAAATGTTGAACGAGTATTTGAAAATGTTGAATAGGTATTAAAAAATGTTGAACGAGTATATGAAAAATGTTGAACAAGAATTTGAAAAATGTTGACCAAGTATTTGAAAATGTTGAATAAGTATTAAAAATGTTATTGAAAAATATTGAACAAGTATTTAAAAATATTGAACAAGTATTTGAAAAATGTTGAACAAGTATTTAAAAATATTGAACAAGTATTTGAAAAAATGTTGAATAACTATTAAAATGTTGAACAAATATTTGAAAATATTGAAATAGCGTTCGGACAATGTTGAACGTGTATACAAAAAATGTTGATCACTTGTTACCAAAAATTGTTTTCACATGTATGAAAATATAGAGTGAAAATGAAAACAAACATAAGAAAACACAAAAGAAAAAGAAAAAATGGCAAATAAAAAGAAAATCAAACAAAAAATGGAGAAAAAAGAATGAAACAAATCTGAGAAGAAAGAAAAAAGAATGAAAAAAACAGATTAGAGAAAAGAAATGAAACAAAAGAAAACGAAAAAAGAAAAAAAAATGGAGAAGACCGGCTCGGTCGCCTCTAGTAGATCTCGATCTACTACTAACCAGTATCATGAAGTGGGCGAAGTGGTTATCTGTGTTGGTGAGAACCCTGGTCTCCAGGGTTCAATCCCTAGGGGCACCCCGTTTATTCCCTCCTTGTGGACTCGCTTAATTCGACAAATAATCGTTGCGCTCCAATCCACGAGTGCCAATGTGGGGTTGCACTATTGGGCTTCAAAAACTGCACCGCTGAGCGTACGACTGGTAGGCCTTTTTCCGGGACACATGCCACGTGACTAACGTAGGTACTAAAAAAAAGGTATGGTTGGCTGCACTATTGGGCTTCAAAAACTGCACCACTGAGCATACCACTACTAGGCCTTTTTCTGGGGAGCCCCTATTTGACACTCTTTGCGTCAAATCGGCGGCGCCACGCACAGTGGCAGCTCGACTGGGCTGGCCCATCAAGCTGTACCGCGGGATGAAAAAGATGGCAAAAACAGAGGGAGGCGTGTCGAGGATTTGAACTAGGTGAGCAACTGCTTGCGACCGAGTACTCTTAGCCACTCCAGTAGACTAGTATAGTTCGTTGTAGAGCAGCGCATATATTAAAGAACTAAACCGGACTTGTGTACTGTAGCAAACAGGAACCAGTTATTGTAGTGAACCCGAAATTAGTGGTTGTATTGATTTTATTTAAAGTGTAATTTCTTCGAATGGGTATATTTTAAAATAGAAAAAAGTCCATTTTACTAACTTGAATAAAGTGGGTGGTTCACTTTACCCCTGATCTATTTTTCCGCTTCTTTTACCCCCCAAACAAACCCAAACCGGACAAAACACCCCCAGCTAGTTTTTCTTCACCCGCTGCTGATGTGGCACTAGTCAACGGCGGTTTTGACCTGGGTGGGGCCCCCTTGTCAGGTTTCTCTCTCTCTCTCTCTCTCTCTCTCTCTCTCTCTCTCTCTCTCTCTCTCTCTCTCTCTCTCTCTCTCGCACCAACCGAAGGGATGGGCAGCGCGCCTAAAGCGAGCGGAGGCTGTAGGCGTCGCCACGCCTCTGGCGACAGGGAAGTGGTCGGGCGTGGCACGGCCACGCGTGGGCAAGCGCAGCAGCCACGGGCATGCGGTAGGGGCGGCGAGGGGCTGCGGGGCAGGACGGACGGCGGGCGATCTGAGCGGCGCGGCGAGGAGCGGGCAGCCGCGGGGCTCGGGCACGGTCCGGCGTCGGCGCGGGAAGGGAAGGGGCGGCCGGGCACCGGCCGACATGGGCAGGCGGCTGCGGTCAGCGACGTCGCGGGCTAGGCGAGCGCGCGGACGGGGCGCAGCGGCGGGGCAGCACGACAGCAGAGGAGGCGCGTGCGCAGGTGCGGCCGGGGGGGGAGGGGGCTCGCAAGCAGCAGAGCAGCTCGGTAGGTGCAGGTGGCCGGCGAGCGGGCGAACGGGTGGCGGCGGCAGCAGACGCAGAAGCAGCATCGCCGTGCGTGGGAGGGGAGGAGGAGCAGGGGGCCCCGCTGGGGCGAGTGCAGCAGCAGAGCAAGCGGGTTGGCGCAGGCAGGGCGACGGTGAGCGCGAGCGCGTGTGGGCGAGTGTAGCGAGGCGTGGCAGATGCGCTAGGGGCGGCGGCAACAACAGCAGGACGAGCAGCGTAGTAGTGGCGGTGAGGGCGACCAGCGGCAAGGCGCGGTGGCGGAGCAGGGTACCCCGCGGAGAGAGAGAGAGAACCCTGACAAAGGGCCCCACCTAGGTCAAAACCGCCGTTGACTAGTGCCACATCAGCAGCGGGTGGAGAAAAACCAGCCGAGGGGGTGTTTTGTCCGGTTTGGGTTTGTTTGGGGGTAAAAGAAGCGGAAAAATAGATTAAGGGGTAAAGTGAACCACCCACTTTATTCAGGGTAGTAAAATGGACTTTTTTTTTAAAAGAGTGCAAACATGAATTTCGAAAAAAAATTAGAGACAGGAACATTTTTTGAATATGTGAATATTTTTTTTGAAAAGGCAGAAATTTGTTTCTGAGAAACGTGAACCATTTTTTGAATTTCTGATCAAATTATGAGATTTCGAACAAAATTCAAACCATGAATATTATTTGAATTTGTGAACTAATATTTGAAAAATGTAACATTTCATGATATTCTGAACAAAAATTTGAAAGCGTGAACTTTTTTGAATTGGTGAACCCAAAAATTTGAAATGGAATATTTCATGAAATTCTGAACAAAAATTTGAAACCGTGAACATTTTTGAAATCCTTGAACATTTTTGAATTGATGACCACATTTTGAAACTGCAAACATTTTTTAAAATCCTCGAACATTTTTGGAACCTTCATGAATTTTCCAATTTGAGAACTACTTTTCACAAAAACAACATTTTCTGGAATTTCCACCCTCGCTCTAAAAATTCCTTTCCAAATTCTGGAATTTCTTATTTATTTTTGAACATTTTTGGAACCTTCAAGAATTTTCCAATTTGAGAACTATTTTTTTAAAAGAACATTTTCGGGATTTTCTGAACATTTTTCTAAATTGTGACTAAATATTGAAAATACGAACCTTTTTCGAAATTCCTGGGCAGTTTTGAAACTCAAATTGTTTTAATTGGCAATTTTTTTATAAAGATGAATATTTTTTCGAAATCTGTAAAAAAGTTGAAATTTTCGAAAAATATTAAAAAGAAAGTTCTACTTGAAAAAAGAATTAATAAAAGAAACAAGAAACAAAAAGAAAGGAAACAAAAAGAGAAGGAAAAAAAAGAAAAAGAAACAAAATTATGAAATTCTGAATTTATATAAAATAGGAAATGAAAAAGGAAACAGAAAGGAACATAAAAAAAGAAAAGGAGAAAAAAAGAAACAGAAAAAATAAAAAAGGAAAATATGAAAATAAAAAGAAAAAGAAAAGAAGCCTTTTTAGGAATCTTCTAGAAGGTCCCAAAACGAGAAAAGACCGGCTGGAACCTGCTAGAAGCCTCCCGAAACCGGGAAGGACGAACGCATTAATGAGCCGGCCCAGCTCAACGCTCGATCGTTGCTTCCTGAGCGAAAGGTCGACAACGTGACGCAGGATGCGTCATATAGGGTTTTCCCTTTTTCTGGGCCACATGCCACGAGAGCAAAATAGGTACTAAAAGAAAAAGGCACAGTATGAGCGGTGCAGAAAAAGAGGAGAAATAACTTGATCAAAACCATTTTCTTTAGTACCGCGTGAGCAAAATAAATTTCCTAAGATTATGACGGCAAGTACATCACCTTGGGATTGATCACATTCGTCGTGAATAGACGGACAATATGAGCATCGATGGTGACAAAGAGGAGAAATGGCAACATAATATAATGGGTTGCTAGGAGTGTGTGAGGATTTTTTTTTCTCCGGTTGCAACGCACAAGCATATCTATTAGTAAAAACAAAAACCTAAAGGGATGCTATAGTGGGATGGCGCAGTGGCGAGCTGCCGCTTTGTTTGTTTATTTCATTCAATCAATTCAATGATATTTGCTTTATTTTTTCTTCCTTTTCTTTTTTAGTTTTGTTTGTATTTTCGAAACATTCTAAATGCACATATCTAAGAAGTTAATTTACTCTAATTTTTAAAAGAGTTCATTGCCCATTTAGAAAATATTCATGCAGTGTAAAATAAAATGCTGTTGCGAAAAATGACATTTAACACGGTTGATAGGATTAAAAAAATATTCGTTTAAAAAAATGCTCACACGTTCCAAAAGAATGTTCATGTCATTTTCAAAAAATTACACAATGTATAAAGTATGTGTGTAATTTCAGTAAAAAACATACAACACAGAAAAATGTTCGTGACATTTAAGAAATGTTCACGCCTTTCAAAAATATGTACTCCGCATGAATTTAAAAATGTTCATGAATTTGAAGATGTTAATACAACGTAAGAAATGTTCAAATAATTTTCTTAAAACAAATTGTCCATTCAGAAATTTTTTGTGACATTTTTAAAATATTCACACATTTCAAAACTTTTTTGGTGACATTCACAAAAATGTTTATACCGTGTAAAAACTATTCTTGTAATTTCAAGAAAATGTTCAACGTGTGTTCAGAAAATGTTGAACATGTATTCAAAAAATTGTTCAAAGATGTATTTAAAAAAATGTTTGTTGTCTATTTGATTTTTTTTCAATGGGTGTGAAAAAATGTTTCATGTGTATACGAAAAATGTTTAACTATGACTAAAAAAGTATATATGTATTTGAAAGAGGGAAAACCCAAAAAATGGAAAAACAGAAGAAAACCAATAAAGAAATATAGAAAGCAGGAAAAACACATGCATGGCTCTAAAACAGTCCAAAACTAGTCTATAAAACCTTCCCAAAACCACTTTAATGGGCCAGCCCACTAAGACCAGCGTGCCCTCGGCACCAAAGGCGAGGAGGAGTTAGGTCTCGCCATAAGCGACACATAGCTCATGCAACCGTGCGGCGTCCGATAACCACCACACTCGACCTGTTAAGGCTGACTCGCGTCAATAGTCGGACCACCTTCGTCCCTAGCTTGGCCGAGTTGGTAGCATTTGCACGAGAACAAGAGAAGAATGGGAGCAACTAATTGGTGGGTACCCCTTCGGAGGGATTCCCAGCGGGTGGGGGAGCGGCATCACGTGTGCTGAGCGCACCCACGGGATTTTGTTTCTTATTTTATTTGATGGACGCATTTTTGGGGTTCCTTTGGGGGGGGGGGGGGGGGGTCAGGGGTTTGGATTTTGCTTGGTTTTTGTTAGGTTTCCTTAAAAATAGTTTTAAATATGTTTTTTGGTTTTTCTCACATGAAGCACACCATGTGAAAAAGCACATATGTGCTCCATGGTGTAGCACAACCGTGCTTCCGTGTGAATCACAGTTGTGCTTCGTAAAAATGAAAAGGCACAATTATGCTTCACAAAAAGTGAAAAGGCAGGGTAGTGCTTTCCGAAAAGTGAAAAGCTCAATTGTGATTCACTGTGAAGCACACATGTGCTTCGCGGAAAATGAAAAACATAGGTGTGCTTCCAAAAAAATGGAAATGCACAACTGTTTTCCTGGTTTCCATTTTTTGTTTCCTTTTTTATTATTGGTTATTATTATTATTATTTTTGTTTTGTCCAGTTTTCTTTTTTATTTTCAATTTTTATGGGTATTTCCGAGGAAAAAAAGGTCCGTCCAAACCTATTGACATGAAATTATGTGAAAAGAAAGAAGCACCTAGATACAAACGTCTCTTCTCAATTGTCCCACGGAGGAACCCATGCATCACTTATTAGAGTCTTGCCCCAAGAGGTGTTGATACCTCAACTACCCAACCAGAACACTATATGCCCCAAGAGGTGTTTTACCTTCATGATCCGACCAATCCTAGTACCGAAGACACGGCACCTCCGCGATCTGCACACGTTCAGTTCGGTGACGTCCCACGAACTCTCGATCCAGCTGAGTGTCGAGGGAGAGCTTCGTCAACACGACGGCGTGATGACGGTGATGATGAAGCTACCGGCGCAGGGCTTCGCCTAAGCACTACGATGATATGACCGAGGTGGATTATGGTGGGGGGGGCACCACACACGGCTAAGAGATCAATGATTAACTTGTGTGTCTATGGGGTGCCCCCCACCCCCGTATATAAAGGAGTGGAGGTGGGGGAGGGCCGGCCCTCTCTATGGCGCGCCCTAGGGGAGTCCTACTCCCATCGGGAGTAGGATTCCCCCCTTCCAAGTAGGAGTAGGAGAGGAAGGAAGGAGGAGAGAGGAAGGAAGGAAAGGGAGGCCGGCCCCCTTCCCAATTCAGATTGGCCTTGGGGGGGGGCCTCCTAGGCTGCCTCCTCCTCTTTCCCACTAAGGCCCAATAAGGCCCATACACTCACCTGGGGATTCCGGTAACCTCCCGGTACTCCGGTAAATGCCCGAACTCACCCGGAACCATTCCGATGTCCAAACATAGCCATCCAATATATCGATCTTTATGTCTTGACCATTTCGAGACTCCTCGTCATGTCCGTGATCATATCCGGGACTTCGAACTACCTTCGGTACATCAAATTACATAAACTCATAATACCGATCGTCACAGAACGTTAAGCGTGTGGACCCTACGGGTTCGAGAACTATGTAGACATGACCGAGACTCGTCTCCGGTCAATAACCAATAGCGGAACCTGGATGCTCATATTGGTTCCTACATATTCTACGAAGATCTTTATCGGTCAAACCGCATATCAACATACGTTGTTCCCTTTGTCATCGGTATGTTACTTGCCCGAGATTCGATTGTCGGTATCTCAATACCTAGTTCAATCTCGTTACCGAAAAGTCTCTTTACTCGTTCCGTAATACATCATCCTGCAACTAACTCATTAGTCACATTGCTTGCAAGGCTTATAGTGATGTGCATTACCGAGAGGGCCCAGAGATACCTCTCCGGCAATTGGAGTGACAAATCCTAATCTCGATCTATGCCAACTCAACAAGTACCATCGGAGACACCTATAGAGCACCTTTATAATCACCCAGTTACGTTGTGACGTTTGGTAGCACACAAAGTGTTCCTCCGGTATTCGGGAGTTGCATAATCTCATAGTCATAGGAACATGTATAAGTCCTGAAGAAAACAATAGCAACATACTAAACGATCAAGTGCTAAGCTAACAGAATGGGTCAAGTCAATCACATCATTCTCTAATGATGTGATCTCGTTAATCAAATGACAACTCATGTCTATGGCTAGGAAACTTAACCATCTTTGATTCAACGAGCTAGTCAAGTAGAGGCATACTAGTGACACTCTGTTTGTCTATGTATTCACACATGTACTAAGTTTCCGGTTCATACAATTCTAGCATGAATAATAAACATTTATCATGATATAAGGAAATATAAATAACAACTTTATTATTGCCTCTAGGGCATATTCCTTCAGTCTCCCACTTGCACTAGAGTCAATAATCTAGATTACACAGTAATGGTTCTAACACCCATGGAGTCTTGGTGCTGATCATGTTTTTCTTGTGAGAGAGGCTTAGTCAACGGGTCTGCAACATTCAGATCCGTATGTATCTTGCAAATCTCTATGTTTTCCTCCTTGACTTGATCGTGGATGGAATTGAAGCGTCTCTTGATGTGCTTGGTTCTCTTGTGAAATCTGGATTCCTTTGCCAAGGCAATTGCACCAGTATTGTCACAAAAGATTTTCATTGGACCCGAGGCACTAGGTATGACACCTAAATCGGATATGAACTCCTTCATCCAGATTCCTTCATTTGCTGCTTCCAAAGCAGCTATGTACTCCACTTCACACGTAGATCCCGCCACGATGCTTTGTTTAGAACTGCACCAACTGACAGCTCCACCGTTCAATATAAATACGTACCCGGTTTGTGACTTAGAGTCATCCGGATCAGTGTCAAAGCTTGCATCGACGTAACCATTTACGACGAGCTCTTTGTCACCTCCATAAACGAGAAACATATCCTTAGTCCTTTTCAGGTATTTCAGGATGTTCTTAACCGCTGTCCAGTGATCCACTCCTGGATTACTTTGGTACCTCCCTACTAAACTAATAGCAAGGTACACATCAGGTCTGGTACACAGCATTGCATACATGATAGAACCTATGGCTGAAGCATAGGGAATGACTTTCATTTTCTCTCTATCTTCTGTAGTGGTCGGGCATTGAGTCTGACTGAACTTTACACCTTGTAACACATGCAAGAACCCTTTCTTTGCTTGATCCATTTTGAACTTCTTCAAAACTTTGTCAAGGTATGTGCTTTGTGAAAGTCCAATTAAGCGTCTTGATCTATCTCTATAGATCTTGATGCCCAATATATAATCAGCTTCACCGAGGTCTTTCATTGAAAAATTCTTATTCAAGTATCCTTTTATGCTATTCAGAATTTTAGTATCATTTCCGATCAACAATATGTCATCCACATATAATATCAGAAATGCTACAGAGCTCCCACTCACTTTCTTGTAAATACAGGCTTCTCCAAAAGTCTGTATAAATCCACATTCCAACTCCGAGAGGCTTGCACCAGTCCATAAATGGATCGCTGGAGCTTGCACACTTTGTTAGCACCTTTTGGATCGACAAAACCTTCTGGTTGCATCATATACAACTCTTCTTTAAGATATCCATTAAGGAATGCAGTTTTGACATCCATTTGCCAAATTTCATAATCATAAAATGCAGCAATTGCTAACATGATTTGGACGGACTTAAGCATCGCTACGGGTGAGAAAGTCTCATCGTAGTCAACTCCTTGAACTTGTCAAAAACCTTTCGCAACAAGTCAAGCTTTGTAGATAGTAACATTACTGTCAGCGTCAGTCTTCTTCTTGAAGATCCATTTATTCTCTAAGGCTTGCCGATCATCGGGCAAGTCAACCAAAGTCCACACTTTGTTCTCATACATGAATCCCATCTCAGATTTCATGGCCTCAAGCCATTTCGCGGAATCTAAGCTCATCATCGCTTCCTCATAGTTTGTAGGTTCTTCATGATCAAGTAACATGACCTCCAGAACAGGATTACCGTACCACTCTGGTGCGGATCTTACTCTGGTTGACCTACGAGGTTCAGTAGTAATTTGATCTGAAGTTTCATGATCATCATCATTAACTTCCTCACTAATTGGTGTAGGAGTCACAGGAACAAATTTCTGTGATGAACTACTTTCCAATAAGGGAGTAGGTACAGTGACTTGCCTTCGGATCCTGATCAAATTACGTTGCAAGGATGTTGCCGGTTTTGACACCGACGGCTTACCCGAGATCCGCCGGTTTTGACACCGACATTGGTGCTTTCATTGAGAGTTCCACTATGCCGTCGTCGAAAGGGTTGATGGCTTGCCTTGTTGTCAAGGAAAATATTACCTCCGGAGGAACCCTGGCCCCAGGCCAAACCCTCCGGCTGGGCGGCTTCGCCATGATCGCCTGTACGGCCCTTAAGCCGATGATGACCTCTCGAGTCATCGAAAATCGCCTCCGCGTTGATCCTGAACACTCCAAACGGATGGATCCGATGGAGCTATCGTCCTTAAACGAACTCCTAGATCGCATCGCCGCCTTGGGAGTCGCTACATACTATGATCGGATTGGGCTTAAACCCGACCAGAGAGAGATTAAAACTCCGCCGATCACCCACCAGATAGCGGTAGTCGAGGAGCAAGACAACTATTCCTCTACATTGAGGACTAACTATGTTCCGATCTCCGATCTCGAAGAGCCGGACACCCACCGGCTGAAAGACACACCTTGTACTCTGAACATAGAATCGAATGGCAAGCCTGAAAAATTAGTTAATATCTCGGAGCCCGAACTGTTAATTCCGGAAGATCTTCAAACTCCGGATCCAAAGTTCGGCCAGGGTTCGGATTTAAATCCACCCACCCACCCGAACATAAGCGCTCTCATGAGCACACAACAGCAATCTCAGGAAACGGTCCATCACTTCTGGGCCAGATTCCTCCTTGTCAAAGACAAGATAAAAGATTGCCGCGACGAAGACGCGATCTCAGCGTTCCGCAACAACTACACAGACGAAGGAATCCTTAACGCCGTCAATCGTCGCCGCATTTTACACTTCGCCGACTTGGCAACTATCGTACAAAAGTATAGCGCAATGGAAAGCGCTTGGAACACTCAGGCGGCCTGTTGGGAATCATCGGTCCCCACTCAACCCCTCGTTCAGGCAAAAAGGGCGCACCCTCCACTACAAAAAATACACTTCCGTGATGATACGTGTTTGTCATAGTAGGTCACGTTTTCTGTCATGCATGTACATCCATGACAAATTTATGACAGAATCAAGATAGTCATACCTGTGCTGTCGTAGAAGTGTTCCATGACATTACCAAAATTATCATCACGGAAGTGTCCACTTCCATGACGATAAATCGCGCGTCATAGAAGTGCTTTCGTCAAGGGTGACTGACACGTGGCATCCACCGTAACGGAACGCCGTTAAGCTATCGGGTCCGGTTTTGGATCCGATAACCCGTTAACAGCCCCGACCAATGGGGATTTTCCACGTGTAAAATCATCATTGGCTGGAGGAAACACGTGTCGGCTCACCGTTGGGACAAATGCCATCCACTCATTGGACCCAAAGCACCTATGATACGTCGACACGTGGCACGGCCCAACAGAGGCCCATTCCTGTGAAAAGGCTGGCCCGTTTGACTTGGTCAAAAGGTGGCGGGCCGGCCCACGACAAGCCTGTTAACGGCCTGTTCGCATATAGCCCATTTACAACCCGCTAACCCAGGGCCCGTTTACAGCCTATCCGAATTAGGCCCAGTAGCGTCATCTGGGCCGTCCAATATAATTCCAGCCCGTTTTAACTTCCGGCCCATGTATGGCCCATGACGTCTTTTGGCCCATATGAGGCCCTTAGTAACCCTCGACCCATTAACGGCCCGTGGTAAAACTGGCCCGTAATGAACAGTGTATCACTTTGTACCCATTAACGGCCCATTATTCTGTTGGGCCGTTTCCAGCCCATGTTATCTTTCGACCTTTTCAGGGCCCATTTATTCTTGGGCTCATTTCCAGCATTCGTTTACTTTCGGCCCGTTACTGTCATTTTCTGCTTGTGGGCCAAATACAGCCCGTGGTTACAGTCGGCCCGTTTGTGGCCCGTTAATACGTTTGGCCGTTTTCATAGCGTCATCAAATACGGCCTATTAACGACGGCCCGTTATGGTCGGCCCATGAACGGACAATTTCAACTCTAGCCCATTTACGGCCATAATGTGGTCTGTTATTGGCCCATGTTTGGCCAACTGATCATACGGCCCGTAGAAGGCCCATTGATGATACGGCCCGCAGAAGGCCCATTGTGTCTACGCCCCATAGAAGGCCCATTGTTTCTACGGCCCTTCGAAGGCCCATTGTTTCTACGGACGTAGGAGGCCCATGTTAACTACAGTAAATATGTAGCCCATTGTTAATGTGGCCTAGTTTAAAACATAGGTTATTCCGGCCACTAGCAAACCGCAGAAAAAGAACTGCAATGACTACATGAAAACAAATAAACAAGACAACGGAAATAAATAAGCAAGCAACTTACGCTAGGCTATCACGGCTATTACACATATTACATCCACTGGGCATCAAAGTTCGCCACAAGTGCAAATATAGGGAACAAAGCAGCATATAAACGCCGCAGTAAAACAAGTCCAGAACTGAAACCACTTCAGAAGAGCTCAAGAAACAATATCCTGGGTACCCATAATGCTGGCAAGATGCTTAGCAAGCTTATTAACTTTCTCTTGTTTGGCGCTTAAATCCTCCAGCACTTGCTGTTGCACCAGAAAGTATGCATCTGAATTCTACAGGGACTTCCTCCGTCCTTCGGCTTCCTGTCGCATAACATCTGATCGATGTCTTTCAACTTGAAGTTGAGACTCAAGAAGCCGAACTGATTCAGGCAGCGAGTTCGAAGAGCAGGTGCCAGCAGTAGTAGCCAGTAACTCGAACACTACATCAAGACATGACTTTGGGGTTGTCTTAGTGTCTTCAATATAGTTTTTATCAGCTTTCTTGGAGAACAACAGGGATGTCTCACTATCTTGAACCTGATCTGCATTACTTCCTTTACCATTGCATAACGGGGTACTCTTCTCCAATATTTTATCCGCGTTCTATAGGAGAAACAAACAAACACATCACAGGTTTACAATGTAGTATATGAAACTCATTTTGGTAAACCAGTTCAGTAGTAAGGTGGACAGGATAACAACATGAAACAAACATATATCTATGTAGTATGGTCACTGTATGGTCTATATCATTCTAGTTTATGTTGCCAAATCAAGATAGATACAGTTCGAATCATATCTATTTAAGACAAAGCAGCATAGACAGAATATAAGTGTGGGAAACTACATAGCAATAACAACACTTGTAATGTGCATGGCTAACTGTTTATTCAATTGAAACTGAAATTAACATAGAGCAAGTTACAACAGCAAGCACATTCAAGAAACAGGTTTAAAACATACCTGTTGCGCCATTGGAGTTTCAATTGCATCCTTCAAATTTGAAATTAGTTGGTATGAGTAAATACAGTGATGCAAGAGCAAAGTAGTATGAACCATAGCTACGGAACCTGACCTGAGAACAATTCTTCTTCTTCTTCTGCTTTAAGCGTTGACTTGGGGTTCAGAGTGGTGGTCCTCGTGCTTTGGGCACTGCAGTTGCCTTACTAACTGATCGTGTTTGGGTGCTCTGTGGTGGAGACGGTGCTGTGTCAACGGGAACTGGGTTACTATCTGCTGGGGTTGGGGTTAGAAGGGGTGTAGCTAGTTCTCTGTCCAACTGGGTAGGAGTACAATCTGCGTGAGTCTGGGTTATGTGTGGTGGGGCTGGTTCTTGGGCAAGTACAACCGTGGTTCTATCTCCATCGACAGGTAGCACGATCTTTTCTGAAGACCGTGTTTTTACTCCCACAGATACTGCCATCACCCCCTCCAATTGAAATGGCTGATAAACAAGAAAAGTAATTGAATGCACAGACATTGTAAGATAGACAGGTGCAATGGATAGTAGGGAAGAAAACAGGGCATGAAATAATTCACATTTATGTTGTCTAACCAAACAGAATAGCAGGACAAAATTTCAAATATATGATGGCTAATTAAATAGGATATCATGACACAATTTCACATGTATGATGGCTAACTAAACAGGATAGAATGACATACTTCAAAATATGATGACTATGTAAACGGGATGACATGATATAACTATACGATGTGTCTATTAAAGTGGCTGGCATGCCATAAATCACAAACATGCCGTCGATGGAAACATGATGGCATGATATAATTCACAGATAGAATGACATAATTCAAAATATGATGACTATGTAAACAGGATGAGATGATATAACTATATTATGTCTTTAGAAAATGGGTTGGCATGCCATAATTCAGATACATGATGTCTATGTAAACATCATGGCATGATATAATTCAAATATATGATTTATATACTAAGGAAGTGAGCAGAGGGCAATCACATATATGATGTGTCAACTAAGGAGATGGCATTCAATATCATGTATATGATGTAAAAACTAAGCATTGCAATACAACATATGCGTGATATGAGTAATATAACCCTGCCAAGTTTGAGCATACACCTCAGGGGGATAATAGGACTGGTCATCTGCCTCTGAATCCTCCTCTGAAGAGCTATCTGTAACCAGCAACATATCTGCTTCAGCAGGTAGCATTGTCTGCTCTGAAGACCTTGTTTTCACTCCAGATTTCTCCATCACCAATTCAAATGTCTGATGCACACGAAGAGCAGTTGAATATACAAACATTGTCGACAAAAGCAATGAGAAATACAAAAAAAAGGACGGCATGATATAATTCACATATATGACGCTTGGCTAAATAACATGGCATTGCATAATTCACATATATAATGCCTTGCAACAAGATAGCATTGCATAATTCACATATATAATGTCTTGCAACAAGGTGGCATTGCATAATTCACATATATGGTAATTAGACACTAAACTGGTGGCATTCACACAAATCATGTCTAAACTAAGCAAATGACATAGCAATGCAAGATACCATACGCACGATATGAGCAACATAACCCTGCCAAGTTAGAGCATGCACCTCGGGGGGGGGGATAGGACTAGTCATCTGTGTCTGAATCCTCCTCTGAGGCAGCAAGACATGCGCTTCGTCAGATAGCATTGTCTGCTATGAAGACCTTGTTTCCACTCCAGATTTTTCCATGACCGTGCCGAATGGCTGATGCACAGGGAGATTAATTGAATGTACTAAAATTGTTGACAAATTTAACACGTAATAAAAAAATGATGTCATGATATAATTCACATATAAGATGACTGGCTAACCAGGGTGGCATTGCAAAATTCACATATATGATGCCTGGCTAAACAAGATGGCATTGCATGATTCACATATACGATAAAGAAACTAAACAGATGGCATTGCCACAAAGCATGTCTAAACTAAGCAGATGACATCTTTGATGTATACAGTAAGCAATGCAATGCACCATATGCATGATATTACCAACATCAGCATGCCAAGTTAGAGCGAAGACCTCATGGGGTAAATAGGAGTGGTCTTCTGCTTCCGAATCCCCCTCAGAACAGTTATCTTCCTCTTGATTACGATCTGAAATGGGTGGAGGGGGGCTGCCTTTGCGCCCACCATGGAGCGACGTCTGCATGAATTTTTATTGCCACACAAGGCTCGTCTCTTTTGCTCTACATGTTCAGTTCCATTGTGTACAATAACTGACATGCATAGGAATAAAACATAGTGAGATTATGTAAGGAGTGCATGCACAAATCCAGAGTGAAGGTAGAAAACTGTGGATAGATCCAAAACCAATGATAGCTGGCAGTTAATAGCTTTAGTTAAAAAATACAGATAATGGCTCCTTTAATGTTTGTTTGCACCCAACATGAAACTCATAGTAGACACCCGAGATTAACCAGATAGTAGACAGATAGTACTGATTGCTGCCCCAATATGTACCCCACAACCATTTAAAAACTCAAGTTTCAGCATAAGTTTGGACCTGAGTCGGAGTCTAATAGGTGAACACGACGATAAAGTAGCATGTCATCATATTCAGCGATGCATAACATAAGCAGACACGGAAGAGTGCGACCTCTCTTGCGGACCCGTGTAGTCCTCAAGGTCATCTGCTTAGTTGATGATGGTAATGCAGTTGTCGTGGCTGCCGGCGGCGGGGAAGAAGATCTGAGGCGGCGAAAGACAGTCCAGAGAGCGGATCCCTGCTGTGGTGAACCCTTTCGTCGTTGGAGCAGCTGAGCTGGGGTGGAACACAGCACCGCAGGAGCAGGACAAACCACACAAGGTTTTCTTTGACACATATCTATAACAGAAGTAATTGTGTAAGGGCTTGTTTGAATTTGAGGATTCTAACAATGCAGGGATAGGAAATAGACAGGAATAGAATAGGAATGCACGTGCAAAACAGAGAATTTAAAAACACAGGATTTCTGCCAATCTGGGTGTTTGGTTCACAAGAATTGGAAGATCACATGATGCAAAGAAGCATGGTGAGATTAAGTCAAACCACAAGAAGTGTACAACCTCTTTGGCGAAGCCATGTCGATCTCAGCGTGATTGGGTTGGCCGGTGAGGATGCTCCGGCTGACTTGGCTGTTGGAGGAGGGGAAGAAGATCTTAGGCGTCTGGAGATGGAGCCCGAGGTACTGCTCGCTGTGATGGAGGGTTTCGTCATTGGAGCAGCTCCGCTGAGTTGTACGACGCCGAGGCTGAAGCAAGACAAGAGAGACAACGTTAACCTGAGTGGAATTCTAATAGCATCTCCAATAGATGACGTAAAATACATAACCACAAAGTGCTAGATGTATACATCAGCCGCTCATCTCTGAACTTAACTGCTGAAACTGAATTTAACTGTCGAAACTGAACTTAACTGTCGAAACTGAATTTTGCTGTCGAAAGTGAATTTTACTGTCGAAACTGAACGCACTAGAGGTGAGGCTACACGTCAGTCGACTGACTTTTTCATCTCTGGTCAGTCAATTTTGCAGCCGTTGGATACGAAATCAAGGGCATGCAGCTCATCTTCAGCCGCCAGCCACCACCGGCCAAACAGCCGCCCCCCGCCGCCCGCGGCCGGCTGTGCGCCGCCCCGCCCGCCCCGAAAACACTCCGCACCGCTGGTCCGCCGCCGCCCCGGCCATCCCTCTAGCCCCCCCCCCCCGTGCCAAGCTTTTTCTCCGGCGATCCCCACGCGACCGCCCCACCACCGCCGGCGACCACCGCCCCCACCCTGAATCCTAAGATAGATAGTGGGGTACCTCTCCGGCGAGCCCCCTCCCCGCTGCGGCTGGTTCTTCCTTAACTCCGGCGAGCCCCCCCCCCCCCCCGAAAATCGACTGACCCAAAAGTCGATTCAGTCGACTGAAATGTAGCTAAATCGGAGCAGCATCGCAAGCAAGAGCAAGAGCGAGACCAGCAGCGCAAGCAAGAGAAAGAGTGAGAGCAGCAGCAAGAGCAAGAACAAGAGCAGACCAGGCAGGGGACCGAGAGCAAGAGCACAGCAGCAGCGCGAGCGAGAGGTAAAGCAGCAGCAGCTCCTACTGATGTGGACGTCGCCACCGAGGGAGCGACGCCGTGGAGGAAGTGGCTGGCGATGCCGCCGTGGAAGGAGCCGCGCCGTGTCGGCTCGGGACCGAGCGCCGGCAGCACCGTGAGATCGAATCAAGAAGAAAATGCGGCGATCAGTGTACAACCCTTTGGTGGCGCCGATTAGGCTGCAGCTTCATCCGAGGAAACGATGATGATGATGCACTTCCAGTGGTGCAGGTGAAGACGGCGGTGTGGGAATGGAGGTGGCGTGAAAGACGAGGGGAACATCGGGGCAGGTCCTTAGAGGTGGAGGACGGGGTGGCTGAACCGGCGGGACGACCAGATCGACTACGGATCCTCATCCGGTACGGTGGATGAGGGACGTCGAGGATTTGCTGTGGACGACGTCATCGGGGAAGAGGCTCCGGCTGGGTGGCGGGCGGAGGAAGGTGTGGGGCTTCGCGGGTTTTCCTGGCCTCGGTGTACGAACGGGTGGGTGGATGGGATGGGAGTGGGGAACCATGGCTTATGGACGCGCTTGTCCGAAATGTGGGGTAAGTTATGAAAGTACCCCCACCAATTTGAGGCGGTTCTTTCGGTTCAGGGGTATCACGGGCATTTCGAGTGTCGGGATTTCACAGGAGGTGGGAGTTTTTGCGCGCGTTGTAATTTTGGAATAGCAAGGCGCGGGTTGAGATGGAGGGAGTTGTCAGAGCACAACGAGACAAAGATATATCTTAAATATTTCGGGCTAACAAGGCGTGGGTTGAAATTTCCGGACAAGCCTAATGTGTACTGTACCAAATCAATTCGCACTACGAATGTCATTCAAAACTTTGAATTCATGTTATGTTCAATTAAAATATTTCGCTACGTGTATAATGCATGCAACCTAGTACTCAAATGAACGTTTTAGTGCATTCCAAACGTATATACTACCGCTTCATTATGAACTAAATTTGAATTCGTTTCTCTATTTGAATAAGATCTACAATAATGATTGTTGTGAAGTCAAAGCATTTTACTTCGTTTCTCTGTTTTAATAAGATCTACAATCGTCATTATTGTCAAGTTAAACCATCGTTTGTGTATTATCTTCACAGCACACCACATGATTAGTCTCGAGTTACATATGAACTATGTGTACTATATGAACTCGAACTCGATTTTTTGAATCCACTTTATGTTGATTTCAAATCATAGTACATTTCAAGCTCTAGCTAGATCTTCACAAACTAAACCATGTCTCATATGTATAATGTGTTTATCACATTATGTATGGTGCCCCCCTACGCCTACAAGTATTTAGAGGTGAGTTGCAAACACCACACATTACCACAAATTCAAATAAAAATGTGAGAATGTTCGATATATAGTATTGTTTAGATTGTTCGATATTTAGTTGCAAGCTGCAAACGCCACACATTATCACAAATTCAAATAAAATGTGAGATTGTTCGATGTATAGTATGGTTTAGATTGTTCGACATTTAGCTGTGAGTTGCAAACGCCATGCATTATCACATTATGGTATAACATGTGCAAAACCACAACACGCGTATCACCGCTATATTCATGCATGCCTATGTTTAAAACACTATGATCTCCTATTCAAATATATGAATCCACTTTCATATCAAGTTATGATCTTTGTTAGTCTCTTACACCCACACAATCCTCTAACCTTTGTAGCTACCACTAACTTTCTCTCGTGCATGCACACGCCCTCCTCGCCCTCCCCCTCCCTCAGCATTCTATCCATCGCGCACATTCAGTTTTTTTCTTTAGGTCATTCTCCCACAGTCTCCACAACTCCTTTCCGACACACACCGATCGATAAACCTCTCCAGCGATGTCTGCCTACAACATACACATGCACCTTCAATCTCCTCCTTTATGTGTCCTTGCCTCGTGCCTCTCATACAGTCCCACACACGTGTAAACTCTCGCCCCTCTTTTCATCGATCTCACAACCGCACACTCCTCCCCCTATCTAGCTAGTAGTTGGGCCTCTCGCACCACCTCCTAGCTCCATTCTCTCTGTCTATCCGTCTCGCCGGGCCTTATTTGCCTCTAACAAATGGATGTACACCGACCGATCTCCTGCTATACATATAGCTAGCTAGGTCCTTATAACTCGTTTTTCCCCATGCGTCGATCGATCTACCTCATCAGTTATGTCTCTCCCTTCCTCCGACAAACAACAATTGATCTACCGATCTAGTTAGGTTTGCTTACCAAACACATGGTTCCCCTTCATCATCCATGGATGTGTCCCGACAGATCTATCACGCACAGGCACACACATAAACACATCCCCACTCTTATTGATAATATTGCAGTTCCACCCTCAGTTTGTCTAGTAGGCCTCTCCCACCATCTTCGAGAAGCAACTCCATCACCCATCCAGCACTCTACCCCTCTCCCTCCCTCTCTCTCTCCTCTCTCTCTGTCCCATCCTATTTCCCATCCTTCAGTTATGTATGGATGTCGAACGATCTCCCTCAAGACATAGCTGGGTCTCTCCTTCTCAACCCATATACGAGTCGTTCTACCTCTATAGTTAGGCCTCTGCCTACCCCTCCCCCCACCCCCTCGCACACACACACACACACACACACCGATACATCGAGCGCTCTAGTCACGTTTCCCTGCCACACACAAACTTGACCTGTGCCCTTTGACATTCCGGTAGCTAGGTCAGTCGCCCTATATCTTTGACTTGCACACACACACACACACACACACAATTTCGATGGCTCTCTTCATCGATCTCGCACCCACCCACTTGATCCTCTCTTCGACTCTATCGATATCTATGACCCCTCCCTCTCTTCTCATGGATCGCCCGACCCTCTATATATGATATGGACAGGCCTCCATTTAACACACATTGCATGCAAAATTTTGTTTGAGATGTCCTCGACACATATTCCCACAAATACATTCACGAAATCAACCTCCCCTCCCAAAACAAAAAACACTCACGAACACACAAGCCATTTGTCTAGGTTTGTATCTCTCACACACACCCACGTAGGTGGGGGACGTGCACGAAGAGAAGAGGTGCACGCACGGCGCACGTACTCCCGTCTCTTTCCCAACCACACCCGCGCGGGTACACGGTGGAGCTCATTTCTGTATGAAAAGGCAGCCCACGTGGTAATTTGACCGTGTACTGGTTGTCCACTTGGTGGAGGGAGGATCGTCTACCACGGGTGAACAAACAAATTGCGACCTGACGTGTTATGTTAAAAAAGAGGCAAACCATGTGGGGCCTACCTTAGAGGCAAGGCTCTATACATTGGAGTACTTTTGATGTGTCCCGTCAACTTGCAGAATGAGGAGAAGCTTGCTTAGTACGCCGTCTCCCCCGCACACGGGTGCGCTGGCTCGCAGGATGAGGTGAAGCTTGCTTACTACGCCTTACGCCCGCTCCCTCGCCCACGCGCGCGGTGGCTCGCAGGACGAGGAGAAAATTTTACTAGTACTCCCTCCATTTACTCCTCGTCCCTACCTTGGTTAGAGATATTATCATATTGTTTGGAATATATGTCCTTTAGTAGATTTCAATATGAACTACTAGTACATACTCCAAACACTGATGTATATAGACGTATTTTAGAGTGTAGATTTACTCATTTTGCTCCGTATGTAGTCCATATTGAAACGGAATCTCGTAATAGTACGCACTCTCCCTCGCCCCTCGACCCTCGCCACGTGGTGGATGTGCAGCAATTCATTCGGTCTCATATAGCCAGAACGATATATACTGCAGTACCATTATTGCTCGACTTCCCGAAGAGGCGAAGAGCCAGTCGCAAGGTAATAGTTTGGAGATGCCAAGCGCAAGGTTTATAGGAGAACGAGCAGTAGGTGCCGCGTCATTTATAAATAAAGTTTTTTTTCTTCAGTGGCACGTATGCAATATAAATAGGTTCATATGGAGAGAAAAGGAAACCACTCCACTATATACATAGGCAGGACGAGCCTACACGGTTGCTTGCTGGGGTTGCTCTCTTCAGTTTTCACACTCCCTCGCACAAAACCACTGTGGCCACATCTCTAACATCCCGGCGGATCACGTCCACCGGGGGAAGGGGTGGATGCTTAGTGTAGATGCGGTCGCCGTCGCCGACGGCGAAAACCCACTGTCGGCACTTCCCGATTAGGGGTCCCCGCCATTCTCTCTCACAAAGCCGGTGAGGTTGCCTTCGTCCATTGCTCACTGCCGCGATGTGGGTAGTTGCCTCCTCCCGCCGCCCTCCTCTAGGTTGAGCTACGTCCCGACATCCCTCAGGTACAACTCCCTTTACAGCCGGCTTGCACCACTGCTCCAGCTGCCCACATCACTCCATGTGGATATTTCTCTACTTCTTTGCCCCGCACATACCTCTACTGGCTTCTACGTACTGTATTTGTGATGAGTTTATGTCACATCAACTAGTCCCAGTAATCTTATTCTAATCACGCTTCTTCAATTTCTTTGCCACAGGGATGCTCATCTCGATTTTGGTGAAACTGCACAAAATGATCCGATGGTCAAAGGGTTGCGAACTTCATTTCTTAGGAAGCGCCGACGTTGCCAGCAAATTAAAGCTTGGTTAGGGTTTACGGTTCAAGGGCTAGGGACTGCATGGATCGTTTTTTTCTTTAGTTGTCTCTGTTTCAATTGCTAGGGACTACATGAGTAGTAGTATTGTACGCCTTATGCCCGCTCCCTCGCCCACACGCGCGGTGGCTCGCAGGACGAGGAGAAAATTTTACTACTCCCTCCGTTTACTCCTCGTCCCTACTACCTTGGTTAGAGAGATTATCATATTGTTTGGAATATATATGTCCTTTAGTAGATTTCAATATGAAGTACTAGTACATACTCCAAACACTGATGTATATAGACGTATTTTAGAGTGTAGATTCACTCATTTTGCTCCGTATGTAGCATAAAGTTGAGACACTTATTTTGGAACGGAGGGAGTACATATTTGCTATGATCTGTCAATCATTGAGATGCAACAGCATGCATGTTAGTCTCCTTTGTATTTGATGAAATGTTGCAATGGGCAACCTTGGACGCAAGATACATGTAACAGAAGTTGGAAGCTTCATAGCATTGTACTATCTCGCTGATAAATTACAGTACGTACTATACAAGTACTTCCTCCGTTCCTAAATATAAGTCTTTGTAGAGATTTCACCATGAACCACATACGGATGTATATAGATGCATTTTAAGTGTATATTCATTCATTTTGTTCCGTATGTAGTCCATCTAGTGGAATCTCTACAAAGACTTATATTTAGGAACGGAGGGAGTACTATGTAAAGAGTTAGGTGTCGCACGGTGTCCAGAAAATATGGTGATACTGTGAGGTGGGCCATGTAATCACTGAGCCTACGTGTTTTCACTGCTCTTGCACTCCTCCGCCGTAAGAATGGAGAAAATTGTAATCTAGTAGTACCTCCTTTCGCCGAAAGCATAGGATATCCAGCAGTCCTACCACCTCAGTAATAATGAC
Organism: Aegilops tauschii subsp. strangulata; assembly: GCF_002575655.3. NCBI lineage: Eukaryota > Viridiplantae > Streptophyta > Magnoliopsida > Poales > Poaceae > Aegilops > Aegilops tauschii. The sequence continues at coordinate 11,806,842 of NC_053039.3, forward strand.
CAATGAGCCGTCAAATCACATAGACCCAGCAGTAAGTTGGACGGACGAAGCAACCATCACTCTTGAATCCGCTTCTCCCTTCAACGCAGGCGCCAGTGAGAGGTCGCGTCCGCTCTGCCCGGGCATGAATGTGGCACCGATTCTTTGGAGCGGCGCTGACCGTTTCGGGCGGGAAGCGCGCGCGGGCGATGGAGGGGCTTTGGGTGGGCCAGGCTGGTCAGGAGCGGGCATGGCAGCTGTCCGCCTATCCCTACTGGACGCCCGGAAACGAGAGGATGCACCGACTCTCGTGGCTAAAATCGTACACTACACACCATCTCTCTGTAGGAGTAGGTCGATCTGTCGCTCTCTCTAACACACACATGCTTTTAAACACACACACGCACACACAGGTTCATAGAATAGGAAAATCGTGCGAGTGCGAAGCCACAGGAAGTGAGATACAAATGGAGTACGTACAAGAAGAGAAGAGGTGACGAATATACCATCAAACCTGGACTGAGGAGTAGTACTCCCTCCGTCTAGGTGTTAAGTCATCCTATGGAAATCAGATATTCCCAAAATGTTTAGGAATCGTCCATTAACTTCGCATCTCAATCCCCTCCTGCCCTCGTTGCTAGCGAGCGTTGTTACTTAGGGAGCGTTTGGATCCTTAGCAAGAACAGCTTATAGCATAGCCAGGCAAGGTTAGGCGTTTGGAACTGTTAAAATATGTTAGCTTTTGTGGGCCAGCTAGCTTGGGTGGGCTAGAAAAACCTTGCTAGCTCAGGAGAGCCAGATCGGCTCGCTTCCGACGGCAAACTTCGCGTAGTAGTAACATAGACTAGTAACATATGCATGTTGTACTAGTCCAAGTTACTCACCACTATGACTAGCCTAAGGAATGTAACCAAATGCTCCTTAATTAGTCTGCCTTGTTATCTCCCCCGAAAACCCAATGCATGGAGCGCAACTACGCATTGATCAGTCAAGAAATCAAAGTCGGCTTGCATGCGAGTTAATACGTGACCCTGCATGGTAGCTAAAATGGCATCTCTTAGTTGTTTGTATTAATTGTTGCGTTTAGAGACAGAAATCAGGGCTTTGATTGGAGGAATGACCGATCAAGTTTCTCCTTCTCCTCCAATCTGCTTGCACTTTGGTCCCGCTGCACCTTCTAACGTGACTTATTACACCTAGACGGAGGGAGTAATACGAGATACGGTGGCACACTGACTTAGGTCGAATACAAGTGCCCAAAATTGTGTGCATGTTATAATAAGGATTCACTTAAAATAGTACGTGAGCGAACAGAGGGATCAATTGGACAGTGTTCCCAAGCAGTAGCGAGATGTGTGAGGTAAGATACACCACTGGCGCTTTTAATTTTTCTTATTAATTTGTTTGTTTCACCCTCTGACTGGTGGGACCCAATGTACTACGTGGAGAGAGGTAAGGTGACTAAGGCTACATTATTTCTACAACACTGTGGATAGTCTTACCACCAAAGCCACATGACACGATTATGATTTAAATCCCAATGACTCCCACACACAAAAAAAAGATGGCATGCTTGTCACACGAATGCAGGAATGTATAAAAGGTTATTTTCCTCTCGTTGAACATAACAGGAGGGTTGTGTAGCTGGTTAGCCTGTTCGCTCATCAAACTTGAGGTCTCGGGTTCGATAACTACACTTGAGCATAATTCGTGTTTCTAGGACACTCTTCACACTCTCTCCAGTATATATATACACGCTGGAGCCTCAGTGCTTGTAGTTGCTATCTTCACACTCTCTCACCCTCTCCAGATCTAAACAAGACTTCGTTGGCCACTCTCTCTCTCCCCTCACTGCTGGTTTGCTTGTAGTTGCTCTCTTCACACTCTCTCACCCTCTCCAGATATAAACAAGACTTCGTTGGCCTCTCTCTCTCCCCTCACTGCTGGTCAAAGAGCCGGCAGGATCCGTCCGCCGGGAAGGGAAGGAGGCTTAATGCTGTCGCCGTTGGCGAGGGAGGGAATCTAGTACTGGCACAGCTGTTCACATTCACCCAGCGGCAGCACGGGAGGGCCTCTGACCCCTTCTTCTTCGCCGCCGTACATAGTGTGGGTCGATCGGCCTCCGGTCGCCCACCGAACCACACCCCAAGAACCTTAAGGTATAATTTACTTATTCCACATGCATTGCTCTAGCTGCTTGTGGGCTTTTCCCGCTTCTGCACTCAAATCTAGGTGTTGGATCGAACATGAAAGTAGTGGGGAAAGTTGTATACCATGAATCTAGGACGTGGTTCAAAGAGGAAAGGAATGGGGGAAAGTAGTGGGAAAAGTTGTATAGCATGAATCTAGGACATGGTTCAAAAAGGAAAGGAAGGGGGAAAGTAGTGGGAAAAGTTGTATCGCATGAATCTAAGACATGGTTCAAAGAGGACAGGAATGGGGGAAAGTAGTGGGGAAAGTTGTATAGCATAAATCTAGGACGTGGTTCACAGAGGAAAGGAAGTGGGGAAAGTACTAGTACAGACTGGCTATCCAGCACCTACGTTGGTCGAAAAGGGAAAACAATGACAAACGCAGTACGCACATCTGTAACGACCTGATCTTTTGTATTGGGGGACAAGGCTCTAGAGTTTGAGCAGGACTAGTTTTGCTGCGCTCACATAGGGAAAGGTGTCTAAAGATAACAAAACTGGGACCAACACAAATATGCTCCTTGGTTGTTTGTTCTTTGTTGCAACAGACTGTGCGTCACCCCAGTACATCGGTAGATGCACATGGTGCTGGTGCGTCCACTGTCCCGTGCAACTCTTTAGCTATTGTTAATCTAAGGCCCTGTTTGGTTAAAAACTCCCTAGTCCCTACCTGCTTGGTTCCAGGGACTAAACATGGACTAGAGGTTATTAAATGACATGCTAAAAGACCATGTTACCCCTAGTAATGAACTAATAGAGACAAGGTGCGATGCGTGGCAGGGGCAACTGTTGGAAAAAGTCCCAAAAAGACTCTCCCTTGGGGTCTGCTTTCTTTAGTCCCAAATGCCCACTTTTAGTCCCTAAAAGTCCCTCCTGTCTGGTTTAGATGGGACTGACACGGAATTTTTTTAGTCCCTCCACCAAAATGTCCCTGTAAACAAGCACCCTCTAATAATGCCACAGTTAAAAGCAAATTACATGTTTAATGAATTTTATTGTTAATATAATCTCTCTGTTAATATTAATCAATGCCACCGTTTGAGAAATGCTACTCTCTTGCTTTCTTTCCCATTTAGATAAGGTAGATGCTTCTTTTTGTTGGCTTCTGTGTCATCCACCGTTATTGACCACTAGTTGTTTCCTTTGCACCTCTGTGTAAACAGGTTTATCTACTTCACCTCGTTGCCATTGTGACCTTTTGTTGCACTGCACAAAACACTTTTGTTTTAAGAGTGTTTTGTGCAGTTCAACCAAAATGTCACACCGACAACGTTGCTTGATTGCTTGATCTTAGTGGAACTGCACAAGAGGAGATCTTACTTCCTATCTGTGTTGGCAAATTTGGTTCAGAACTTCTTCTTGTGAGTTGTTTGAATTCCGCGTCATGAGAGGTCAGTACTAGCCTTCTTTCACATGATTATGCAGTGTGCTTTCATATGTTGTGCTACTTGTACGGTAATGTTGCTTGATTTTAGTGAACTGCACAAATGGAGACAAGACTTCCAATCTGTATGTGCACCGCAATATCCCATTGAGGTAAGATAAGGATATTTCACAACTGTTGGCCTGTGTTTTGCCACTTTCATCAGAAAATTAATGTCATTGTTTAGTGCTATACTTGTGCAACCTAATTGACATGCCAAATCTTACATTGAAGGCGAAGCTTGTCTGTTATTGAACCAAGTGATGAAGGGGAAGAACAAGCGGAAGAAAAACAAAAATCAACTCCTGGTGCTGTAATGAAGCACTAGAACTGTAATGACACAAGTAATGATATAGTTTTGCATCTTAATTTATTTCTATGGCTGGAACGAGCAGTTGTTTTGCCACTGATTTGATGCCACTCTTAATGTAATACGTAATTATCTCTACTTGTGCAAACAGGGATCTTCTTTGAAGATACCATATATTTTAGTGGAACTGCACAAGAAGATGTTGGAAACATTAATCTAATCGAGGAGTATATAGTAAGCATGGCCACCACAGTAGATAGCAACAGATGGTTCCGGAGAAGTGCTTCATCTGTATGCTCTACACAATAAGCCTCCTGACAAAGGTTGGTACTCGCCCACTGATTTCATCCATATGATTGAGCTTTGTCATCTCTATTGGTGTTGTGCTACTGTTTAGATACTGTCATCAAAAAGTGGTATTGTCCTTGAGAAGTGCTTCATCTGTGTTGTTTTAAATATTTCCTTTCCTTTTTTCTGAGCAAACAGGGATGCTAGCATTTAGTTATCCTCTTGCCTTTGCACAACAGGATCATCCTCCTATGAAGAAGAATATGGAGTATGTGAAGTGACTAGTTCCGATTATGCCAGGATGAAGAAGCCCTGTCTATCTTCTCATCAGAACGAGCAGTTGAAGGATGGTTACATTACCCCCCACAAGACCAAACTAACTTCAGCTCAGAAGGACTGACAAATCTCCATTTTCTTGCTGTGATGCGCGAGTACAATGTTGTTCTAGGATTCTTTCCGGTGAGTTCCATTTTTCTAGAAGTGTGCCCTACATGGACCATGTAGGTGCCTGTTTAAACTGTCAATTCATAGGACAGTTTGCTTTATACTAATCACTTTTTTTGTATTTGTGCAAACAGGGGTGCTCAGCTTGATTTCAATGGTAACTGCACAAAATGTTCATGAATACATCGAATCATTCATTTCCACCACAAGAAAGGAGGTGCCGATAAGTTTAAGGCATTGCAACATATAAGGGCGAAATCATACAAGCTACGTGCGAATTTGGTTGATTTTGGTGGAGCTGCACATAAAGAACAACTGGTTTATTTAGCACGAGGTGCCATGTCAATGTTTGAACTGATGGCAAACCCTGCCCATTCCACAATCGTAGGCATTTGATATTTTGGAATGGGAAAACCTTGTCAAATTTTGCTCATTGATTTTAGCAAGAAGACATGCGTTTGATATTTTCGAATGGGACGCCCTTTGCTGTCAGCAGCGTCGATCCATTTTTTCTTTATTCTTTAGTTGTGAAGTAAATATTGGCTCTGACATGTGAATCACTGAGATGCATAATCATCGATTGTTTTGAATGTTCTCTTTGAATTTCCAGGCCTGTGTGTTTGATTCCAATGTACAGGAACGCTAAAAAGCTGCTCAAACTCTTTGTACTCCTTCTGTTCCTTTTTACTTCACGCATTGTGAAAGTGCATACTTTTTTCTATAAGATTGGTCAAAGTAGAGATACTTTGACTGCAGACAAAACTTGTATGCAGACTAGAAAGGAACGGAGGGAGTACATGTGAAACTGCTGCAAATGAGGTGATCACCCTGGGAATAATGCTAGTACGTATTGTTTTGCACGTTCATCCAATGCTAGTGATACAAGAATTCGAACTATTCGAAATAAATTCATTCATACACGGTCGGATTTCATATAAACATGCCGGATTTCATTACATTTCATACATTCTTCAACTAAAAAGGGGTGCGCTGGAGGTATAATTAATTAACCGAAGCTACCCACCTGTGTCCGGCTGAGCCGAACAGAAGCTTCAGTGACTTAACTGCAGGTGCAGTTGCGTAACTGACATGTGGCCCAGATGCCTGTTGGGCTCATGTGTCCGTCAGCCAACTGCACCAGCAGTTAAGTAGAAGCAGCGTCCTTCTCCAACATAGCTCTCCGACTCCACGTCGCCGCCAAGAAGCTAACCGGCCGTCAGTGGTCAACCCGCCTAGCTTGTCATAGCGATTAGGGCAACTAGGAGCCCAATGATCAGGATCCCCACATGACAAACACCTTTCTTCTTGTCATTCTTCTTCTTGAAGTTCGTGTGTTGCACTGCCTTGTTCTTCCCATCAAACTTTGCTTTACCATCAAACTTGTCCTTGTTCTAGAACTTGTGGGGCTGGAAGTTCTTCTTCTGTACCAAATTGGCACTAGATCCTCCCTCAATTCCTCGAGCATGTGTGTCCTTTGCTCTCGCCTTTTCTTCCACATCAAGAGTGCCAATGAGATCCACGAAGGAGGAAGCTTAGTGATGATACCTCCGGCAACAAACTTGTCCGGTAGCATACAACTGAAGTGCTCAAGTTCTCTAGCAAATGACTGTATCTCATGAGCTTGCTCAACCACGGAGCGCTCTTCAATCATCCTGTAATCATAGAATTGCTCCATGATGTACAGCTCAGTGCCAGCAACCGGAGGGTAGCAGCGGTGGCCTTACTTGGACCCGAGCGGTGGCGAGCCGGCGACCTACCGTGTTCTACTCTTCCTCGTTTTCTGTGTGGCGCGGCCTCGTTGGCAGTGGGGCGGGGCCTCGGCGGAGCCGGCGATGTCCTCTGTCTCGTTGCCGGCGGGCGGCGCCTCGGTGGAGCGGGGGAAATCCCCCCCCCCCTCGTTGCCGACGGTGTGGGGCCTCGGTGGAGCCGGCGGTGTCCTCTGCCTCATTGTTGGCGCCGCGGGGCCTCGGTGGAGCAGGGCCTCATCGACGCCAGCGGAGCGGGGACTTGTCGGAGCCAGCATTGTCCTCTGCCTCGTCCTCGGTCTCGCCAAACAGCGCCTCGCCCGCTTCATCGCCCTCTTTGTAGGCGGCCGCAGCCTCCGCCACCCGCATGCGGTACCGCCAGCGCTCGAGGCGGCCCTCGCGGGCGGAGCGGTACGAGTCGAGCAGCGCCTCCTGCTTCGCCCGCTCCGCGGCGATCTGCTCCTCCGCCTGCAGGTGCTCCTGGAGGAGATGGTGGTTGTAGGCGGCGTCGGCCTGCGCCTCCCGGAACTGCTCCTCACGATTCTGCCTCACCGTGTCCATATATTGGGCACGGGCCTCGCCGATGGTCATGGTGCAATGCACCAGCGAGGATGGCGTGGAGGAGGGGGTTGGCGCTGGATCGTCGACTACCATGTTCTCCATTGGGACGTCGTCGTCCTCCGGCTGCCTGCCGGCCAGCTAGTCGGCAGCAATGGCTGCCATCTCCTTGTGGTCCGTCGTCCGCCCGTCCCGAAGAGCGCTGCAGTGCGAGGAAGCCATGCATGGTGGGCTGTAGTGGTGTGGACAGGAGAATAGGAATGGATGCGGATGACTGTGGCTATGGCCGGCGTAGCAGTTTATATAGCAATGGTGGGCGGCGGAGGGACGGACGTGTGGCGCCGGAGTAGCCGCCTCGGCAACCGCGTATCATTAATGTGGGCGGCAGAAGGATGGACGGATGGCACTTGTGTCGTTTGAAGGCGGAGCAATCGCATGCACCAGGAAGCGGGGCAGGCGGCGCTGATCGTATCGGGCGGAAAGTACGCGCGGGTGAGGGAGGCGGTCTGGGTGAGCCAGGGCAGTCAGACTCGTGCTTGGCAGCGGGTCGGTCCAGCAGCCGGACATGCTGGCTCACCAGCTACCTCACCGAGCTGAGTGACGACAATCAGACGATGGACGTAGCTTCCGACCAGGAGCCGGCGCCACTGTCCAAGCCGGTTCATGCCGTGTTCACCATAGAGCAGGTGCGGCCGCACTTCGACGCCCTAATGGCGGAAGAGCTACCAGCGCAGGAGGACCTATACTACAACCTCCGTCTCCTCAACGAGCACCGGTGAACAAGCGAACGACAATGCCGTCGCGGACATGTGGCCCTATGATCCTGGCTTCCCGAATGAGCAGCGGGCGCTGTATCAGACCATCCGTAGGGCCCGCGAGGCCCTCTCCATCGTCCTTCGAGTTGTTGCGCTCGCCGTGGCGCCGCCGTCTCGCGTTGTCAACATGGTCAACGGACATGAGGATGAGGAGATGACTTTACTTGGAGATGATGACAGTGGGGACCCACCAGGGTCATAGCCGCACGTACGCAAGTGCCTCCTTATTAGTATATAAAACTTAATTTTTTTTGCTTCCTCCTGGTTTCCTGACATCACGGTCCCACACCATTGTCAACCTATGTAGTCAATAAACGAGAGAATTGCACAAGAAGCGGCCGACAACTGGGACCAAGCAGCTCGAGCAGTATTTGTGTTTTTGAGGTGTGAGCACTGCAGAGTTTTTCTTGAGTGATGTTTAGCCCAGATATTAATTTTTCTCCTCTGAAAAACAACGAAAACATCACTGCAGGTATTAACTAGGCGGGCTGTGGCCCGTCTAGCCCAGGCAGATATCCAACCCAGATATTAATTTTTTTCAAGCTGAAAATGGCTAGCCCAGCTATACTTTTTTTTAGGAATACCCATGCAAGGTCCAGTTGTTATTCTCCGCCCCGCTGGGCTACAAATCTTTCCTAGGAGGGATGGATTAGGCTTAACAAGAAAATGGGCATTAAGAAATAATAAATGGGATGTAATTATAAAAACTGGGCAGTAACTATAAAAAATGCACCAAACACGTAATTACTTTATAAAATATTATTTTTGGACATTGAAAATGTTAATTTCATTAATTTATGCGAGCGCAATGTTTCGTTGGATTTTTACGTAATATAAATTTATATTGAAATTGTATTTAATCTTACTAAAATTTTTGGGATAAAAATATTTCGGATCCCATCAAAATGTGGGAAATTTTATTGAATTGTATTTTGAACGGTTGGATGAAATGGGCTGTACTTTTAACAAACTGTAAATGGGCTGTAGTAAATTCCATTAGAATTCAAAAATTGGCTGCACATTCTTACAAATCTCAAATGGGCTATAAGTTCTCTGCCACACACTTGTGGCCTTACTAAGTTGACGCGTCCCCTAAAAAAAAAGAGTTGACGCGTATGCAAGGCTTTGTCAACTTATAGTCAACACACGGTTCTAGCAGCAGCGGCCGTTGGATGTCCATACAACGGATGCCGTGCTTCTTCTTCAATCTCGGATATTCTAGCTTCACCCTCCCAAAAAATGATTCCTCCCCCTGACATCTGGGGCGCACCGTTTCGAAAGCTGACCTATGGGCCTACTAAGTTGACACGTACCAAGGGCTTTGTCAACTTAGTCAATATAAACGATTCTAGCTGCAGTGACCGTACGATGTCCATCCAACGGCCGTCGTGCTTCTTCAACCTCTGGTCTTCTTGCTCCAGCCGCCCAAAGCAGCGCCGGTCGTGCCGCCTGCTCCTGCCTCCCGTGGCCGGCTGTGGTGCCACGCAGGCCTCACCGCCCCTACTACTCCCACCGCTGGCCAGGGCATCCCTCCACTCACCCACACCCCCTGTTATTCTGCGGCGACGGCAGCCTCACACCGCCGCCGAACCAGTGAACCCTCGTACTCCTCTCCGCGTGGACATCCACTACCGCGTCTTCCCCGGCTTCGCGTCGTCCCCTTCCTAGGCCTCGCCGTCGTCCACCGCCCTGGTGCTCTCAGCGCGACGTGGTCAACGTGGTCAAGGAATGACTTCCATCAGAAGAATACTGTACGTGGAGAGGCTGACAGCTGTTCCACGGCGGCCGCAAGGAAGTGCCTCCTTATTACGTGCGAAATAATTATTCCTACACCTGACAGCAGGGATCCACCGGACGGGCAACTGTATTTCGCGAAAAAATGTTTCCCCCTGACTGCTGGGACCTACCAGCTACATCTTCGCACGCAAGAAAGTGTGTCCGGGCAAAAAAAAACGATTCGCCCCCTGACTGCTGGGACCCACCAGCTACATCTTCGCAGGCAAGGAAGTGCCTGACAGTCGGGACCCACCTGGTCGAAGCGTACGTAGCGTTGTCATTCTGGTCACGAACGTGTACGTACATACTGGTCGATGTAGAGGCACGCACATGTCGTAGTAGAGGCGCGCACGTAGCATGTACACGTACGTACAGCGTCCGGTGTGCAAGAAAGAAAATACGGCCATGTACGTACATACGGGAAGGGTCTCGAACGCCTACTCGCGCATACGTACGGCCAGGGCTCGTGTACATGGTTGGGTCGTAACGGAGAAACAGCGTCATCGTCGTGTTCATGGGGAGCCAACCGGCTGGGTCGGAACGGAATGCGTCGTCGTGTTCATCGGGAGGGCTTGGACGGAACAGCCGATGGAAACGAGGCCTAGCGTACCACGGAACGGAGGAAATGGCCATGTGTTCGACCAGCCACATTCGTAACGGGATCTTGTTCATCGGGAGGGGTCTGGCGTACTGCAAAATGGAGGAAACAGACCTTCTACGGTCAAAACGGGGATCTTGTTGATCGGGAGGGGTGTGGCGTACCGCAAAACGGAGGGAACGGACTTGTGTTGGAGCGCTACGGTCGAAATGGGGGTCCTGTTCATCGGGAGGGGTGTGGCGTACCGCAAAACAGGACTCCACGGGATACTGTTCATCTCCACCGTCGCCCCCCTCCAGCCTCCACGGGCTACTGTTCATCCACCGTCAACCTCCTCCAACCTCCACCTGCGACTGTTCATCCACAGGCTCCTGTTCATCCAGCCTCCACCGCGCGCTACTCCACCGGCTACTGTTCAACCAGCCCTCTCCACGGGCTCCTGTTCAACCACCCCTCCATGGGCTACTGTTCATCCAGCCCTCCACTGTCTACTGTTCATCCTGCCCTCCACGGGGTCCTGTTCATCCAGCCCCAACTGGCTCGATCGATCGGGGTCCTGTTCATCCAGAGGCAACACCACGGGGTCCTGTTCATCCACCCCCACCGGGAACTGTTCATCCAAACCCCGCCAGCGACGCTCACTGTTCATCCCAAGGCAGCATTGATCGGCTTCCGTTAGCAGCAGTAGCGAAGGAATCGCTTGATCGGGTTCAGTTAACAGCCAGCGATCGATCGATCGGGTTCAGCAACGCGTAGCCTACAGTGCAATCGCTCGGGTTCAATTAGAGCCCAACGCCTCGCTCTGGTTCAGTTAGAGCCCAACGCCTCACCCCCACGCGCGTGCGTGTACGAGAGAAATGCGCAGCGCTCGGCCCCGACCACCCACCGTAACCGGGAACACCCCGATATTTTCCTCGCCCTCGCTTCTACCATGGTTTTTTCCATCATGGACGTCCCAAAGAACGTCATGCTGCTGCGTCTCCGGCCCGCCCAGGAGGAAAAGCCCATTTTCTGTCATGGTTTTTTGTCATAGAAGTAGGACCCCACCACATCTATGATGATACCGGGTTTTGTCACAATTATCGTCATAGAAGTGTCATAAGTATGACAGAAAAAAAATTCGTTCGGCCCAAAATGTCATGGATGTATCTTTTTTTTTTGTAGTGTTCATGGCACGTCCAGTCCAAGAGTAAAGAAATACAAGCCCATTATGGGGCGCGGAACCGTTCAGGAAGGATGGCTCGATGGGCCATGCAGAATACATACAACACCAGATAACACGCCAACCCACAGCCTTAGAGCATGTTGGGTACTCCGGCAAGTGGCCAAGAGCGGCGAGGATATCCTCACCAAGAGCACCCCAGAACAACAACCCCCCCAGAAGACAACAACCTCAAAGTATTAACGGTCTTCGAGACATTTGCTTCAAATAATAGGCGCAAAAGGGCACTCCGCGAACTCGCCGAAGTCTGCCAAATCGCAGCAATAAACCCTTGGAACGACACGACTATAACTTTTAATGCCAGTGACGAACCAAAGTACAGGACAGTCCGAGCACCAGCCGCCTTGGTCCTCAGTCCAATTGTGGACGGCTTTTGGCTCGCCAAGGTCCTCATGGACGGCGGCAGCGGACTAAACCTCATTTATGAGGATACACTCCGCAAAATGGAAATAGACAGGAACCGCATCGAGCAAAGCAGCACGACCTTCCGAGGAATCAGTCCCAGTCGGGAGGCTCGGTGTACGGGAAAAATCACACTTGAGTCGGAAGGGGACGACGCGGAGCCGGGGAAGACGCGGTAGTGGATGCCCACGCAGAGAGGAGTACGAGGGTTCACTGGTTCGGCTGCGGTGTGAGGCTGCCGTTGCCGCAGGGCCAGGCTAGCCCTGGGAGTAGTAGGGGGCGATGAGGCCTCAACGGCAGCACAGCTGGCCACTGGCGGCAGGAGTAGGCGGCTGGTTTGGGCGGCTGGTGCAAGAAGAGCAGCGATTGAAGAAACAGCAGGACCGTTCGATTCAAATCCAACGGTTACTGCTGCTAGAATCGTTTGTTGACTAAGTTGACAAGCCCTGCGTACGCGTCAACTTAGTAGGCCCACAGGTCAGCTTCCCAACCGGTGCGCCCCAGATGTCAGTGGGAGGAATCATTTTTTTCGTGTAATAAGGAGGCAGTTGATTGCGTGCGGCCAGGCCAAAGGAGGGAGTAGGGTGGGCCGCGCAAGCCTGCGCGACATCACAGCGGGCCACAAGAGGTGGGAGCAGGCAGTCCCACCGTAGGCGGCTGGAGCAGGAAGATCGGAGATTGAAGAAGCATGTCGGCCGTTGGATGGACATCCAACAGTCACTGGTGCTAGAATCGTGTTGACTGACAAAGCCTTGCATAAACAAGTCAGTCTCGAAATCTGTGGCGTGTACAACCCATTTGCTATTATTTTTATAATTTTTACTGATTTTCTAATTCATATGGAATTTATTGCAGCCCGTTTTCCATTTTTAGAATTGCTGCCCATTTTCTGGTCAGTACCAGGGTTAAAAAATTAACTAAATATGTGGGAAATTTTGAAAATTCGCAATTTTTTGATGGGGAACAAAATATTCTTAATCCAAAAATTAGTAGCCATACTAAAACAAATTTAAAAATAAATTAGTACTATGTCATGTTAAATCCAATGAAATACATATAAGATATCAGTGAAGAACAAAAACAAAAAAGAAACTAATATCCCATTTGCTATAATTTTTTTGGAATTTTCAACCCCTTTTGATATTACTTTTAACAGACACTGACCATACTCTTTGGCCAGGCCGGAATGCATCCCTCCTCGTCTTGAAAGATTTGCAGCCCAGTAAGTCAGAGAAAACAAATAGGCCTAGCTTGGGTATTCTTCAAAAAGAAATACTGGGTTACCTATTTTCCCAAAGAAAAAACTGCTGGGCTGGTCATGTTGTTAGACGGGCCACAGAGACCGCACAACCCAGTTTATAGCCTGCTCCTCCGAATTACTACTAAAAAAGAGTTGTGCAATTCTGTCGTTAATTGACTATACGTTGAAAATGATGTGGGTCCCAGATATCAGCAGGGTGGATTAGAGTAAAAAATGAGGGGTTCATCTGAGTAGTTAAAGAGGCGCTTGCTTGTGTTCGGGAGTGGACCTGGTGGGTCCGTACTGTCATACTCACAACTACAGTCCTCTCCCGATTCACTATGTTGACAGGGACCATTTTGAAAAAAACTATGTTGACAGGGCCGGACAGCGGCGCCGCGGCGAGCGCACCAAGGCGGAGGATAAAGTGATGTCGCTAATGTGCTGGGCTGGGTTGGACATTCTTATTGAAAAATAAAAATGGACCGAATCTATTTACGACGTTGACTACGATTTGCATGGGTCCGCTGGTTGCAAGAAGAAAAGACTGGGAGAAAGAAGACTGGTCGCTATCTTTGCCGAAGAATAATATCGGCTGAATGTAACGACACTATCATAGGAAATAATATCCTCCTGTTAAATCATGAATTTAAAGAACTGGTGCACGAGCATTTAGCTTTATTTATTTATTTACTTATTTATGTTTAGGGGACCATGAGCATGTACCTGGGCCGGATTCATGTGAGAGCCTCCCATCGAGTTAATTATGGGCTTCTCTATTGGGCCTTCATCAGTGGGCTGCATGTTATCAACAAGTGGAAAATGTGTTCCGTACGAAAAATAGTATGCGCTACGTACGGTACGGGGCACTAAAGGATCGAACCGTGCAACGACTTCCAAAACATTGTGTTTGTCGTTCTAACAACACATTTATTCAACCAACAGAAGAAATATACTACTGATTGTACATTGAAAACAGCAGCAGCAGCAACCAGGGCTGGGGGTGCAACAGAAGCAGTAAGCAGGCCAAAAGAGTGAAGACGCAGCTCTCTCTTCCAAACCAAACATCAGCCATCATTACAAAAGGGCTACCAAAAAAGAACAAGTGTATGCATCAAACTAAATAAAGATCCTACTACACCAAGTGTACGCATCTAACTAACTGGCTCAGTTAGACATTACTATTTATTAAGCTGTGGAGATTGGCTGACGGCTTGAACCAGATGGGTGCCTGACGGGGGAAACTCCAGCCAGCAGGTCGAAGTCTGATACTTGCGACCCTCTCTCCTACTTTGGGCTGCAGAGCGTGGCGGCACATATCAGGGTATGGTGCATGCAGAGACGCATGGTACGCTGTGTACACACAGTTTTGCCTGATGAACGAAACCGCGCTGCCATCATGATCCTTGCCGTCGGTTATCTCCTGGTTAATTGGATAATTCAGTCCGACAAACAGAGAGCATGTACCAAGGCCACTTACCAACCTCCAGTCAAAAATTCCCGAAGGCCCAGAGAAGCTGGGATCCTGCTCAAAGACCTTGCAGTGACTGTGATTGTATTCCGCGAAACAACACGTCCGGTATGTGCGAATGATCATCAATCGTTCGCCATCATCTGATCGAGCCAGGAACCACCTGCAACTGCCATGCCGCTTTTCTTTGAAAGGTTCTAGGATTAGGAAGGATAGGGACACCAGGCGGCCTACAACATCATATCAAGTTGGAGTCAAATAACCCTAAAAAAAGTTGGAGTCAAATAAAAAAGGGCTCTTGATGTCGACAATCTTAAGAACAGCATGTTATGAGCATGAATATTTTTTCAGTAAATGTTGACAGTAATATAAGCAAGCCATCATGATATCATAGGAAAGTAACATACTGCTGTAACAGCCGTTTGTAGCGATGACTGGAGTAGGCCAGCAATACGTCCAGCCATACAAGGAGTCGACAGCGTAAATGAAGCCCTTGTGTTCAATGGCATCAGTGAACCATGGAGGATGTATGATCCTGCGATGGACGTGCAGATTTATCCACTTACCGCAGTGACCTGTCAGATAGGCGAGACCGCGGTTGAAGAACGCAATTAGCCTGAAGTCTATATAATTCACAGATCTTGTGGGCACTTGGCAGATTACAACCTTGAGCAAATCAAACTTGGTATCATGTTGGCTACTGTAAGATTCCGAGTATTCTGGGCCGCAGTGCCAAAGCAGTGCAGTGTTAATCGAAGGAAGGGGGATCAATCGCCGGGTGTAGACCTCCACGAGCATCCAGCTGCCGCGACCGTCGACGAGCACCATCCAAGACGTGTTCATGCCGACCCAGTCAAGTTTTGTAAACTCTCAGAAAGTTTATAATAAAAAATATTAACATATACAATAACAAATAAATACCATTAGATTCATTATTGAATGTACTTTCACATCATCCATATCTGTTATGGTAAATGTTTATATTTTTCTATAAACTTGGTCAAACTTTAGGAAGTTTGACTTCGGTCAAACCTAATATGCAGAGTTTACTAGTACTACTCGCTAGTTGCTTAGCCGAATCACCCAACACGCCACACGGGGAGTTCAGTGTCACAAAATTTTGAGGTCGGCGGGAAAATCTCCCGCGACCCTGATTCGAGCAATGGGAAGTTACCATCATAACCTTCGGAATAGGCCTACGGATGACGGTTGGTTGGGGGCTGTTTTCGTAACTTCAGGTTCACCCTACCCAGCCAACCCCACCCCGGCACCCAGAGTAGTACACCTGAATACTCCCCATTTTCTATCCCCACCGCAAAATAGACTTCTCCACGGCACCGCAGCCTTCGTGCTCCTCCCCTTCTACATCGGCGCACTCGTCCACCATAGCGCATCTGCCTCATCGACGACTCGTACGCCGCACTGGAGCCGGTCCACCGTCATCGTTGTACACGGAGCCTCTTCCCCGGCACCGTCTTCCATGGTCTCGGATCTGCTTCCCGGAAGCCGACGCCAAGCGCAGAAGCACCACCGTCGTGGACAATGAACTGGCTCCCGTTGCCGACCATGACTCACAGAGGCCGCCGCGACCATCGTTCTCCTCCTCGATTGGTAATGTGTGTATTGAATCACTTAGTAGTACATATGCAGTTCCAATTTTGTTCATACCTACCCTTCAAATTTCCTGGGTGCTATTGTTCTAGTAAAAGTAATTGGTTATAGCCTCCATTGTCCAACAGAATATCAGCTTGTAATTGTGCGTCGCTCCTATATCGCGTTGTGCTTGGGTAGGTATTTCATCTGCAACCAGTAGTGTGGCAAATGATGGATAGTTTTATAGAACTAGCAAGATGCCCATGCGTTGCACACATCAAGATGCATTTGTATGAGTAGTTTATCTTGTGTGAGAAAATGATGAACGAGGGAATGCCTTATTTGCAAATGCGGAGAGGGGCGTGGGTATCTTTTTGCAAAATTTCCACAGTTTCCTTCCTATCCGTCGGATATAAATTGGATGGCCTATATTGCAGGATGGCAGGAACACCATCATCACCAATTCTGTTTTTTTATAAGAGTAGGGAAAAAGTTGAGAAAAATAGGGAGTAGAGAAGTAGAGATAAATATTAAACATAAAATAAATATAACAGTAGAGAAGAGAGTAGAGATAGCAGGGACGTCGGGAAAGGATTGCGCGCGCGGGAAAAAGCGGCCGGGCGTGCGCTAGTTTTGGCGCGCAGCATCCGGCGCGCTTTATAAAATCCAACGCCCTCCCACCGCTCTGTGCCTTGCCACCGCTCTCTCCCTGCTCTGTGCCTCGCCACCGCTCTCTCCCCGCTCTTTCTTGCCTCGCCGCCGCCGTGCCACCATGCCGCCGCGTCGCCGGGAAACTTGGGGATACCGCGGTGTCCATGCCCGCCCCTCCGACGGCTTCTCCGCCGAGATCTGGTTCCACGGGATGCGCCTCGGCCTCGGCAATTTCGACACCGCCAATGAGGCCGCCCGTGCGTACAACACGGCGGCGTGGCGCCTCCGGTGGCCTCATAGAACATTGAACTTCCCCAACGTGCCGACGCGGGAGCGCGCACAGGAGCTCGCGCCTCTGCCGCGGCTTATCACCGACGAGGATCGTCGCGACAACCGGAGGCGGGAGCACCGTCTCGGCATCACCGAGATGGACGAGGAAGCCATGGCGTTGTGGCACCAACGCTTCCCGCAGGACATCATCAACAAGCGCGAGTTCTACGAGCAAAGGAGGGCGGAGAGGGATAAGAGGAGGGCGGAGCGAGCCGCCTATCGCGAGGACAAGCGTAGGCAAAAAGCAGACGCTCAATTCAACATGAGGCTAGGAGCAGCGTCGCCCTGGGAATCCAACGACGATCGGTATCTTCACGCCTACAGTCAGACGTCGGAGGAGGACATCACCAAGGAGGAGCCAGACGACGAGTAGTTGAATAATCTATTTTTTATCTATCTATGTTGAGAACTATCCTCTACTCTCTATCTCTACTTCTCGATCTTAGCACTGTAAACGCTTTTTTAAAGCGCCGCGCGTTGCGGTTCTGTTGGAGATGCTCTAACATGGCAGACGAGTGCTTTAATGTTGCCCACAACATGGCAGACTAGTAGTATATTTTTCTTGCCATGTTGAGATTTTAAACCACGAGTGCGAACATGCAGAGGAGCAATGAAGACCAAACACGGGATATTGGGGACATCTTCAAGGAGCGTGGCAAGTTAAAGAGGAGCTGCACCGAACCTGTGAAACGAGCTTTGGTAAGTAACACCCTTTCAATTACTTTCGTTTAGCCTCATGTTCTTCGATGTGTATATGTTGTAGTTTCTGTTTCTCTTAAGCCTCGTGTTCTTCGATGTGTCATAAGAAGAGTCTTAATTGTCCTAATGCTTTCATTTTTAGCTTGATGTAGGAAGTGGGTGTTCTCATCTTGTAGTCTGTTTTTATATTTTTTTCCTTTTGAATTCACTTCTCCCAGTTCTGTTTATCTGGCTTCTACTAAATGGATCTGGGTTGCTCCGAGTAATTATCTAAAAAAGATGTAACTTCATGTCAGGATGAAGTTCCTGCGAGGAGGGAAGTATGGTCAACCTCGAGATCATGTTTCCAGAATGAGGATGGATTACACACAAGGTGCCAGTTCCCTAATGATGCTGGATTAGACACAAGGTTCAAATTCCCAGATGATGCTGGATTACACACAAGCCAGGTGGAGTCGTCAGCTGTTCGTGTCCTCGTGGCTCTAGTAAAGGCTGAAAGAAAGCGTGCAGCAGCCCTTGAGAATGTAGCTGAGTTCCTGAAGAAGCGAAAAGAGCAATCAGATGCTCTCTTCACCCATGCCAAAGAAGAGATGGAAGAAGCCAGAAATAAGCTAGCAGAGGCAGAGTAGGCTAGGCGTCTCCTGCTATCTAAAACTGTTGTCAATACAAAATTTCCTTCATAGTAGCTAGGTTCAAATGTTTATCCAGTCAGCATGCCTGTTGTGATGTCCGTGCATCTACTGATGTGGCACAAAATATATTTTTTGGGGTCATGTAATAACAGTAATTACTTTCCAAACAATAACAGACGGAGCATTGGACATGGTATAGTTCACGCGCAAGCCAGACATTCCAAGTTCAACTTCCACATCAAACTCATGTTCACAGATATCTCCACATTCATACATAATGTCCACAACCATGATTCACTTCAAAGCAAAAAAAAATTGAGGAGAGTTATGAATAAAGAAAAACCTCTAGTTCCTGCTACAAGTGCGAGAACAACAAGTCAAGACCATGCATAATTAATTATATTTTGGTCACTTTTTGTGTTCTAAAATGCCGGCCGGCTCGCAGAAGGACGTGTTGCCAGCACACGCGCAGATTCAATGAAGGCAGGCGGGGCAGTCTGAAGCCGGTTGCATGCGGCGAGGAGGCGTGTTCAGCCGGGCCTGCAGCGAGTGGGGCCCTCTTGGCCGGCGCGCCGGTTCAATGCCTGCGCTATGAGAGGTCGCGTGCGTGTCAGAGCAATCACTCCCTCCAGTCCTTTTTTGTTTGCGTATAACAAAATCTCGTTTTCCATTCACATTTTACAAGTAAAATTCGTGGACAAACTTTGACCCGAAAAACGATGGGGACTAGTAAACCAGAATGGAGGTGGTAGTATTTTATTGAATTGTATTTTGAACGGTTGGTTGAAATGGGCTGTACTTTTAACAAACTGTAAATGGGCTGTAGTAAATTCCATTAGAACTCAAAAATTGGCTGCACATTCTTACAAATCTCAAATGGGCTATAAGTTCTCTGCCACACACTTGTGGCCTTACTAAGTTGACGCGTCCCCTAAAAAAAAGAGTTGACGCGTATGCAAGGCTTTGTCAACTTATAGTCAACACACGGTTCTAGCAGCAGCGGCCGTTGGATGTTCATACAACGGATGCCGTGCTTCTTCTTCAATCTCGGATATTCTAGCTTCACCCTCCCAAAAAATGATTCCTCCCCCTGACATCTGGGGCGCACCGTTTCGAAAGCTGACCTATGGGCCTACTAAGTTGACACGTACCAAGGGCTTTGTCAACTTAGTCAATATAAACGATTCTAGCTGCAGTGACCGTACGATGTCCATCCAACGGCCGTCGTGCTTCTTCAACCTCTGGTCTTCTTGCTCCAGCCGCCCAAAGCAGCGTCGGTCGTGCCGCCTGCTCCTGCCTCCCGTGGCCGGCTGTGGTGCCACGCAGGCCTCACCGCCCCTACTACTCCCACCGCTGGCCAGGGCATCCCTCCACTCACCCACACCCCCTGTTATTCTGCGGCGACGGCAGCCTCACACCGCCGCCGAACCAGTGAACCCTCGTACTCCTCTCCGCGTGGGCATCCACTACCGCGTCTTCCCCGGCTTCGCGTCGTCCCCTTCCTAGGCCTCGCCGTCGTCCACCGCCC
Source organism: Aegilops tauschii subsp. strangulata (assembly GCF_002575655.3). Lineage (NCBI taxonomy): Eukaryota > Viridiplantae > Streptophyta > Magnoliopsida > Poales > Poaceae > Aegilops > Aegilops tauschii. Next base: position 11,826,738 of record NC_053039.3, read on the forward strand.
TGGCGCTCTCGGCGCGGCGTGGTCAACGTGGTCAAGGAATGACTTCCATCAGAAGAGTACTGTACGTGGAGAGGCTGACAGCTGTTCCACGGCGGCCGCAAGGAAGTGCCTCCTTATTACGTGCGAAATAATTATTCCTACACCTGACAGCAGGGATCCACCGGACGGGCAACTGTATTTCGCGAAAAAATGTTTCCCCCTGACTGCTGGGACCTACCAGCTACATCTTTGCACGCAAGGAAGTGCGTCCGGGCAAAAAAAAAAACGATTCGCCCCCTGACTGCTGGGACCCACCAGCTACATCTTTGCAGGCAAGGAAGTGCTTGACAGTCGGGACCCACCTGGTCGAAGCGTACGTAGCGTTGTCATTTTGGTCACGAACGTGTACGTACATACTGGTCGATGTAGAGGCACGCACGTGTCGTAGTAGAGGCGCGCACGTAGCATGTACACGTACGTACAGCGGCCGGTGTGCAAGAAAGAAAATACGGCCATGTACGTACATACGGGAAGGGTCTCGAACGCCTACTCGCGCATACGTACGGCCAGGGCTCGTGTACATGGCTGGGTCGTAACGGAGAAACAGCGTCATCGTCGTGTTCATGGGGAGCCAACCGGCTGGGTCGGAACGGAATGTGTCGTCGTGTTCATCGGGAGGGCTTGGACGGAACAGCCGATGGAAACGAGGCCTGGCATACCACAGAACAGAGGAAATGGCCATGTGTTCGACCGGCCACATTCGTAACGGGATCCTGTTCATCGGGAGGGGTCTGGCGTACCGCAAAATGGAGGAAACGGACCTTCTACGGTCAAAACGGGGGTCCTGTTGATCGGGAGGGGTGTGGCGTACGGCAAAACGGAGGAAACGGACTTGTGTTGGAGCGCTACGGTCGAAATGGGGGTCCTGTTCATCGGGAGGGGTGTGGCGTACCGCAAAACAGGACTCCACGGGATACTGTTCATCTCCACCGTCGACCCCCTCCAGCCTCCACGGGCTACTGTTCATCCACCGTCGACCTCCTCCAGCCTCCACCTGCGACTGTTCATCCACGGGCTCCTGTTCATCCAGCCTCCACCGCGCGCTACTCCACCGGCTACTGTTCAACCAGCCCTCTCCACGGGCTCCTGTTCAACCACCCCTCCACGGGCTACCGTTCATCCAGCCCTCCACTGTCTACTGTTCATCCTGCCCTCCACGGGGTCCTGTTCATCCAGCCCCAACTGACTCGATCGATCGGGGTCCTGTTCATCCAGAGGCAACACCACGGGGTCCTGTTCATCCACCCCCATTGGGAACTGTTCATCCAACCCCCCCAGCAACGCTCACTGTTCATCCCAAGGCAGCATCGATCGGCTTCCGTTAGCAGCAGTAGCGAAGGAATCGCTCGATCGGGTTCAGTTAACAGCCAGCGATCGATCGATCGGGTTCAATAACGCGTAGCCTACAGTGCAATCGCTCGGGTTCAGTTAGAGCCCAATGCCTCGCCCCCACGCGCGTGCGTGTACGAGAGAAACGCGCAGCGCTCGGCCCCGACCACCCACCGTAACCGGGAACACCCCGATATTTTCCTCGCCCTCGCTTCTACCATGGTTTTTTCCATCATGGACGTCCCAAAGAATGTCATGCAGCTGCGTCTCCGGCCCGCCCAGGAGGAAAAGCCCATTTTCTGTCATGATTTTTTGTCATAGAAGTAGGACCCCACCACATCTATGATGATACCGGGTTTTGTCACAATTATCGTCATAGAAGTGTCATAAGTATGACAGAAAAAAATTTCGTTCGGCCCAAAATGTCATGGATGTATCTTTTTTTTGTAGTGCTCGTGGCACGTCCGGTCCAAGAGTAAAGAAATACAAGCCCATTATGGGGCGCGGAACCGTTCTGGAAGGATGGCTCGATGGGCCATGCAGAATACATACAACACCAGATAACACGCCAACCCACAGCCTTAGAGCATGTTGGGTACTCCGGCAAGTGGCCAAGAGCGGCGAGGATATCCTCACCAAGAGCACCCCAGAACAACAACCCCCCCAGAAGACAACAACCTCAAAGTATTAACGGTCTTCGAGACACTTGCTTCAAACAATAGGCGCAAAAGGGCACTCCGCGAACTCGCCGAAGTCTGCCAAATCGCAGCAATAAACCCTTGGAACGACACGACTATAACTTTTAATGCCAGTGACGAACCAAAGTACAGGACAGTCCGAGCACCAGCCGCCTTAGTCCTCAGTCCAATTGTGGACGGCTTTTGGCTCGCGAAGGTCCTCATGGACGGCGGCAGCGGACTAAACCTCATTTATGAGGATACACTCCGCAAAATGGAAATAGACAGGAACCACATCGAGCAAAGCAGCACGAACTTCCGAGGAATCAGTCCCAGTCGGGAGGCTTGGTGTACGGGAAAAATCACACTTGACGTGGTATTCGGCATGCCGGAGAATTACCGGTCCGAAGAGATAACCTTCCAAGTGGCCCCTTTCAACAGCGGATATCACGCTATCTTGGGGCGAGATGCATTTACACCCTTCCAAGCTATACCTCATTACGGGTACATGAAGCTTACGATGCCCGGGCCCAACGGCATAATTACTCTCGCCAGTGATCCGGACATAGCACTCCGCGCCGAAAATAAAACCGCAACCTTAGCCCTTGAGGCATTATCTGAGGCCCTCGCGGCCGAAGAATTAACCGCACTGCGCTCCACGGTGGACAGGGATGACGTAATCCAAGACAAATGACCCAAATCCACCTCCTTCAAACCGGCAGAAGAAATAGTCAAATTCCAAGTCCATCCAACGGACCCCAAGAAGACAACATCCATTGGTGCACAATTAGACCTAACGGTTGACGCCGCGCTACGAGAGTTCCTGTGCGAGAACTGGGATATATTCGCCTGGCACCCTTCTGATATGCTAGCAATCCCACGCAAATTGGCGGAACACAGCCTCAATATATTGAAGGGATATAAACCGGTCAAGCAAACACTGCGGCGTTTTTTAGAACCTAAACGTCAAGCTATGGGGGAGGAGCTAGCCAAGCTAATCGAGGCTGGATTCATTAGAGAAATAAAACACCCGGACTGGCTAGCAAACCTGGTGATGGTGCCAAAGAAGGATAAATCCTGGCACATGTGCGTCGTTTTTAAAGACCTCAACAAGGCCTGCCCTAAGGATCCCTTCCCCCTCCCCGCATCGATCAGATCATTGATGCTACCGCAGGGCATGACTCACTATGCTTCCTCGACGCATACTCCGGATACCATCAAATTAAAATGAAGGAGTCTGATCAAGCCGCAGCGGCATTCATTACCCCATATGGGTCTTTCTGCTTCAACACTATGCCTTTTGGGCTCAAAAACGCTGGCGCCACTTACCAATGCATGATTCAAACATGCTTGGAGAAACAGATCGACAAGACAGTTGAAGCATACGTGGATGACGTCGTCATCAAAACTAGGCACGTCGAGTCACTAATAGATGATCTACGTCTCACATTCGACAACCTCCGTGCATATGACATCAAGCTCAATCCGGAAAATGTGTTTTCGGCATCCCCGCCGGAAAATTGTTGGGCTTCATCGTTTCCAATAGAGGAATTGAGGCAAATCCAGCCAAAATCCGAGCTTTGTCACAATTGGCTACGCCAACGGACCTTAAACAGGTCCAAAAGCTTGCGGGATGTGTGGCAGCTTTAAGCCGCTTTATCTCCAGATTGGGAGAAAAAGCCCTGCCACTCTACCGCCTTCTCCAACGCACCGACCACTTCGAGTGGACGAACGCGGCAACGGCCGGACTGGAGGAAATAAAGGCCCTTTTGGCAAGCAACCCAATCCTGGCCGCGCCGAACATCGGCGAACCAATGTTATTATATATATATTGGCAACACACCAGGTGGTGAGCGCCGTGCTCGTTGTCGAGCGAGAACAGGATGGACACAAATTCCCACTTCAGAAGCGAGTATATTATGTGTCCACTGTCCTCACACCATGCAAATCCCGGTACCCTCATTACCAAAAGATAGCATACGCGGTCTTCATGGCATCCCGGAAGCTACGACACTACTTTCAGGAGTGTTCGATCACGGTGGCCTCCGAAGTACCACTCAACGACATAATAAACAACCGCGATGCTACGGGCCGGATTGCCAAATGGGCCATTGAGCTCCTTCCATTTGACATAACATACAAACTGCGTCGAGCCATTAAATCCCAAGTACTAGCTGAGTTCGTCGCCGAATGGACAGAGGCCGACCTCCCTAAAGAGTACGGCACGTATTCCAACTGGGTCATGTATTTCGATGGTTCCAAAATGCTGGCAGGATTAGGAGCGGGTGTCGTGTTAACGTCGCCCACCGGAGACGTAGTTCAGTACGTACTCCAAATATTATATACAGACTCCAACAACACAGCCGAATATGAGGCCTTATTACATGGACTTCGGATGGCCGTCTCCATGGGCATACAACGCCTGGAAGTGCGCTGGGACTCAAACCTCGCAATATCTCAAATAAATGGAGACTTTGACGCCAAAGATCCAAATATGGCAGCTTATCGTAATGCCGTTCTTAAAATGTCAGCTCGATTCGAGGGGCTTGAGTTCCATCACGTGGCTCGAGAAAGCAATCAAGCGGCGGATGTCCTTGCTCGCATCGGCACCAAGCGCGAACGTGTCCCACCTAACATCTTTCTGGAAAGGCTTTTTAAACCTTCCGTGGTGTGGCAAGGGGAGAGCGGCAACACTAGTCCGGATCCGACCACATCCCTAGATCCCGAACACACTGACACCATCGGGGGCTCAGCCACCGAAATAACACCATCGGCCCATCTTATCATGGCAGTCGTTGCCCCATGGACCGAACCCTTCTTGGCCTACCTTAATAGGCGAGAACTCCCTGAGGACCAGAATGAGGCCCGCCGCATTGTTCGGCGTTCGAAAGCCTACAAAGTTCATGATGGAGAACTCTACAAGAAGAGTGCTACCAGAGTACTTCAAAGATGTATCTCTGAGGACGAAGGGCGGCAGCTCTTGGCTGAAATTCATGCTGGTCTTGGCGGTCACCACGGCGCGGCTCGGGCCCTCATAAGCAAAGCCTTCCGTACAGGTTTCTATTGGCCAACGGCCCGAGCGGACGCACATGACCTTGTCAAACGTTGTGTCGGATGTTAGCTTTTCGCCAACCAAAGCCATATGCCACCCACCGCCCTACAAACGATCCCCATCACTTGGCCCTTCACGGTCTGGGAGCTTGATATGGTCAGACCCCTTAAAGGGGGAAGCCATATGAAAAAGTACCTGCTGGTTATGGTGGATAAATTCACTAAGTGGATAGAGGCCAAACCAGTTAAAACGGCCGAGGCCGGGCCGGTGATAGAATTCATATCCGGCATTGTGCACTGTTATCGTGTTCTACACAGCATCATCACCGACAACGGCTCCAATTTCACAGCCGACGAGGTGAAGAATTGGTGTGCTAATCTGGGCATTAAGCTCGATTACGCCTCTGTCTATCACCCGCAAACAAACGGCCAAGTCGAAAGGGCCAATGGTCTTATTATGAGTGGCATTAAACCCAGACTAGTGCGGTCTTTGAAAGAATCAGACAAACACTGGGTTGAGGAGGTCGACTCCGTACTCTGGGGGTTGCGGACCACGCCCAACCGCACTACTGGATATACACCTTTTTTCATGGTGTACGGCGCAGAGGCTGTGCTACCCTGCGACATTATTCATGACTCACCTTGAGTGCGCATGTACGAAGAGAGAGAGGCTGAGCTTGATCGGCAGGACAGCCTAGATGCCCTGGAGGAGGAGCGCGACGTTGCAAAAGCCCGTTCCGCATTTTATCAGCAGCAGGCTCGCAGGTATCAAAGCAGAGAAGTGCGGGCCAAGACTTATAACGTTGGCGAACTGGTTCTACGCCTACCGGAGAAGAAAAAGGACAAACTCAAGCCCAAGTGGGAGGGTCCATTCATCATTGACGAAGTTCTCACCGGAGGAGCGTACTGACTGCGTGATGCGTCAGACAATCGCCTAGAGCCAAACCCATGGAACGCGGCCAGACTCCGAAGATTCTACGCCTAAGCGCCGAACTCTTTGTTCGTCTCCTTCTCCCAATTGTTTCTATTATTTTTTCCTCTCTTTTCGCCTTTTCTTCCTTTTTTAGCCTTCAAGCTTTTTCGTGCGGCTCGACCGCACACCCGCGACGAATACATACTCAACTATGTACGTCCACTATACCTGGGGGCTTCTTTAACATAAGCTTAGTAATGTTATTTTCCGAGCATCAAGCTCATCACATATGCGTTTCTTTTTTTCCATATGTACCTTTTATTCGCCATTATATGCATCGATATGACTTAAGTTTTGGCCAAGCGGGGTTGCCTGGCTCCTGTGCTTATGCCCTAAATTCCCGTTAGTTCGGCTAGGGCATAAAGGGAGCACCTCTGCGATTGTTACTGCCGGGTCATCCGGATGTGTACCTCAGACTGGGTGAAGCCAAAAGCTAGCGTTCTTAAGGGAATATTCGGTCGGTGAACTAAAGATGTTTTTGCACTCACTCCATTGTGAACCCCCATAAGTTACATATACTGTGATTTTTCAATCACAGTTCGGACATGCACGTTAACGCATGTACACCCAGGGAAAGGAAGCCTTAACGGAACTATTCTCTCTGGAAGATGTTTCTTACAATTTTAATGTAATATAACATAACTAGCCGGATACTTGTCTGTTCAAGCAACTATGACCCCTACGCCTGGTTTCCAAGCATACCCCGATCTACTCGGCCGCTCGGGTATTCGGAAACACTCCGCGCCTTTGGGCCCAGAGGTTGAAGTGAAAAGGTCTGCCATGACAAATGTTTTACAATTCAGCTAGAGTTACATATGAAAAGGAAAGTACATAGTCATTTAAGACTCAGAAACTTCCTGTTCTATGCCGTCCAACAGGCTATCTAATTTACAATCCTACTGAGAATACTTGGCGGCTACTTCTACTTGGTTATACACCAAACTCATGGGAATTTCCTTCCCATCTGACCCTAGAGGCCCGACCCGGGCCATACGATTTGGATCAAGCTTGGTATACCGTGTCTTCACCATGGCCCAGGCTTCTCGCACCCTCCCGGTAGGCCGATATCTTCCATAATCGGAAACGCCGCCGTGCTCCCTTGTCTAGCTCTACAAGCTCCTCCATACTTCCTGGAGGGGAGGCGGATGGCCATAAAGCCTTGGCAACACTCCGCATTGCCTGCCGAGCCTGCTCGTGCATTTGGGACAGCCCTTGAAGCAGATCGCTCAACGATCCGGATACCTCCGCCGTGGGACGGCCAGTCAACATACCTACAGACATAACTCTATTAGTTCCTTTCCTTGCCGAATTACACGGTGGTAAGTTTGAACACATACTAAATATGCCGCCTCGCAGCCTCTAATTTTCCCTCACGGAGTCGGCTAGCTGAGCCCGCACGTCCTTCAGTTCTTTGCCCAGATGGGTCTTGGAATCCTGGAGCTGATTTTTCTCCGCAATGGCTTGTTTCAGCACACGTTCGCCCGCAGCACATAGCCTTTTGGCTTCTTTTTCATTCGCTTGCACGACTTCCAGTGCCTCCGCCAGTTTATCTGACGATCATGCCATGATACATGCAAAATTGTTAGCATTACTGACATATACTTATATTTCCTCGCTGGAGGGGAATATTACTAGGTGACGCCTTCTTGGATTTCTCCAGTTCTGCGGTAACAGCGCTTAGCTGTGTCCGGCACTTCTCCAGCTCTTGAGACAACAGTCTGTTTGTCTCTGTCAACACCTGGGTACACAACGATCCTTAAATCAGTTGTGCCAACTGCTCCAAGTCTCGGGGGCTACTGGTATATAACCGTTGCATTTGGACGAAGTAAAATTACCTGCACATCTTTCAAATATTGGTCCGTGTCTCCGGCAAGCCCGTCTCGGGCAGTCCGAATGTATGCATCAGCTGAGTTGAAGGCATTGAATGCCTCCGTTGAAAAGCCGGGGTCACGAAGAACGGCCCTTCGGCACCGATGATTCATGGCGCTCTCCACTTCCGAGTTGGTGACAGACATATTGTCCGAATCCTCGGTCGGAGGACAATCCGGCGTCACCCCCATATCAGCCCCCGTCTTTACGGCAGGATTTGGATCCCGGCTGTGGGGAGTCCGACCGGCCGAACCCCCGGACATAGTCCGACTTACTTTTTTCCTAATACAGGACAAATATATGAATCGCAATTCGATGCAACTGCTAAAGCACATATTTGCAAACCCATACCTCTTGGACGAAGGCTCGGCCGTATCTTTGTCTGCCTTCCTCTTCAAAGGCTCGCCCGGCATGGGGACCGCTCTCCTAGGAGACGCCCCTGGTGCGGCATGGCGCGCCGTATGCCTCCCCTTTTTAGCACAGGATGGTGCGGTGGGTGAGGTGGAATGATAAAACCCTTTCAAGGAAAATATCTCCCGATTACTTACATGGGAGGCGGGAAGAAGACCAGGGTAGTCAGCGATGATGGCCACTTCCGTGCCGTCGTAGCTCGCCTGGTAAAACATCCCGTCCGCGAGCGTCACGAATATATCCGGATCCTCCTCGAATCCAGGGTCGAGGTCCCGGTTGTGGTCCTCTGGCTGGGGGGGGGGGGCGGGGCTGTGAAGCCCCTCGGAGACCTTTCGCCAGTACTATAATAAACAGGCGGATTACTAATTCATTAAAAGATGACTTGAGGAGGGGAGTAAGCAGAACGGAGCAGAGGGGTTAAGACTTACCCAGCTAGGTGGATTGTACATGGAATATCCATCTCGGCGCTTGATATGAAGGAACTCCTCCTCCTCCCCTTTGTATAGTTCGGGCAATATTTTGGCCAGAGCGGCGGGGGTGTCGGGACCCTTCCTACCGCAGCGGGAGGCGTCATCTTCCCCGTTGTAGTGCCACATGGGAAGCCCTCGATATTGGAGTGGATGAACCCCCAGCACTATTGAAGTCGCCATTACTTCAGCTATTGATAATCCGGACTGGGCGAGCGTCTTTATCTTGCCCATGAGTTGACGAACTTCCGCGCTGTCATCTTCTTCAAGACTCCGGGGGCGCCAGCTGTGGCGCTTCTTCAAAGGAACTCTCGCAAATTCGGGGAGACCCCTCCGAACTGGTTCCGGAAGCGCGACGTCCTCAATATAAAACCATTCGGACGGCAACTCTTCGGATGCCTTCTTTGGTGTGGTGGATAGGTATCCGGTCTCGGCGATGCGCCATATTTTGGCTCCACCCAATTCAAGTATTGATCCCTCGTGGTTGCGCGGGACGAGACAGAATAACTTTCTCCACAATTCAAAATGGGCCTCACAACCCAGGAATAGCTCGCAAAGGGCCACATAGCCCGCGATATGCAGGATGGAGGCCGAAGTAAAGTTGTGTAGTTGGAGGCCATAATACTCCAAAAGCCCGCGGAGGAATGGATGAATTGGAAATCCGACACCTCTTAGCAGATAAGGGACAAAGCACACCCGTTCCCCCCAGATGGATTGGGGAAATCATCAGCTTGAGCCCCGCCATTGAAGACGGTCAATCCTGCTCGAACAGGGACTAGATCTGTGGGGGGAAGAAATCCCTTTGTTTGTAGCTTCTCTAGCTGACCATGGGATACGGAACACCTCTCCCACTCGCCTTTTTCTGGGCTGCAGGGATGGGAGGAAGGGCTGGGTGCGCTCGCCATGTTGGGATGGTCTTTTCTGGCCGTCTATGAGGATTTATTCCGTGTGGTGCCGAATGGATCTAGGATCCAATCTCTTTAAATAGAGGCTCTTTTTAATGGCTAGGGTGTTATATGCAAAAATACTCTGACCTCTCGCATTTGTTCGACATGTGGAAGCTGAAGCCATTGATGCACAAAAGTCGAGGGGTACGGCATTAAATGGAAGGCCGGATACATCACCTTGAGGTCATCGGAGGAAGAACCCGCCTTGCAATGCCGAAGACAATCTGCGCGCCGGACACCTCGTCATTGAAGCCTGGTTCGGGGGCTACTGAGGGAGTCCTGGACTAAGGGGTCCTCGAGCGTCCGACCTGTTAGCCATGGGCCGGACTGATGGGCTGTGAAGATACAAAGACCGGAGACTTCACCCGTGTCCGGATGGGACTCTCCTTGGTGTGGAAGGCAAGCTTGGCAACCAAATATGAAGATTTCCTTTCTCTGTAACCGACCTTATGTAACCCTAGATCCCCCGGTGTCTATATAAACCGGAGGGCTTAGTCCGGATAAAGATACTCATTACCATAGTCATACAGGATAGACTTCTAGGGTTTTAGCCATTACGATCTCGTGGTATATTAACTCTTGTAATACTCATATTCATCAAGATCAATCAAGAAGGAAGTAGGGTATTACCTCCATAGAGAGGGCCCGAATCTGGGTAAACATTGTGTCCCCCATCTCCTGTTACCATCGATCCTAGACGCACAGTTTGGGACCCCCTACCCGAGATCCGCCGGTTTTGACACCGACAGGAAGCAAGACACCAAAGGGAAAGGGACGACACGAGACACGATGGTAGTAGATCTCCATGGCCTCACTAGTCATGCTCCTCCTCCTCCTTAGAGCCCTCTGCAGCACGGGGAGAAGCGCGAACTCCAGTGTCCTCCTCAGTGTCAGACCACGGGCAGTGCACTCTAATCCAAGACTCCTCATCAGTGATCTGCTCCTCAGAGCCATCAGCAACCTCAAGGCCAACCTGTCTCATAATGGCCTTGTCACGACGACGAGCCATCTTGGCCTCCTTGCGAGCCTTGTACTGGCCCTTGGCCTGAAAGCAGAATAGACGCTTCATCTTCTCCTTGAGTTTCTTCACCCAAGAGGGCTCCTCAGATGGGGGCACATACTCCTGCCCATCATCATCCTCATCATATGCATCAGATAAGATAGTCTCCTGCACTGGAGGTACCGGAGTGGACGAACTCCACTTCTCCTTCTGACGCAGCTCGATAGTATCATGAGAAACCATATTGTCTGTGACAAGCTCCTCATCTGGAAACTTGGCTGCCCAGGTGTCCTCGATAAGCTGCATAAGATAGGGTCCATAAATGATGCACTTGTGCTCCATGACAGCAGAGTGAAGTTCATACCACATCACATGTGACACATCCAGCACCAGCGGAGAGCCCTGCTCTTCTTGATAGAATAGAAGCAAGTCAACAAGGTAAGAGTGCACCTGATCCAAGTTGCCGACCTGAGGAAACAGGGAGTTCCGGAAGATCCGATGCATGATGTCAAGGAAGGGCCAGAGCTCATATGTAACCTTCCCAGTCTCAGACACCTTCCTGGTAGAATAGGGCCAAAGCTTTTCCTTATGAGTAGCAGCAATCTCCTTATGAGGGCGAAACCCAAGTGGGGTCTGGGGACCCTCATCATCGTACGATAAGCTCACCATGAAGTCCTTCCATGGGGCGGACAGAAGACGGCCATTGGTCATCCAAGTCAGAGTGCGGGCCGGATCATGCCCAAAGTGAACGGTGGCAAAGAACTGGGCCACGAGCTCGGCATCAAAGTCCTTGTTGAAGGAAATGATCCTCTTGATATCCAACTCCTCACACCTCTGCAGAGAATTCCCAAAGTATTGCAAGTCCTTCTCCATGTGCGAGAGATCGACATACTTGACCTTCACAAACAAGTTCTTCTTTTGCTTCAAGACATCATGATAGATGGACTGCTGAAACCTGTTCCAAAACGGACGGCTCTGAAGAGCAGGCTCCTGGTCCGCATGGTAGGGATTGAGCTTCCTCTTGGTACAGAACTCCATTCCAGACATCTGATTGGCACGCTTGCGCCCAGTGGCGGTCTTCGATGTTGGAACCTTGGCCTTGCATTTTGGCGGCTCAGTCGAGCCACCCTCAGCAACAGTAGCAGCAGCCTCTGGTTCACCTGAAGAGCGATAACGCTTGGAACCTGTTGCACGTTCTGGATTCTTGCAGCAAGCCTGATGCCCGGAGCTACTACCACTAGCATCCATGGCAAGAGGAGAAGGTGGGGAACGATCCCACCTATTGGAACCGAGGGAGACGGCCTGGCGGCGGACCTCCGGTGCTTGGGGAGTCGCCTGAGAGAGGAGAGGGCGAGGAGATGGGGTAAACTGAACGGGTATGGGGGAGTGGTAACTCCCCCTGCCTGATACAAATCCCACACTCCCAGGCCTAAGCGGCAGTACCGCGCAAGGCGTGGTAGTACCGCTCTGGCACAGATCTGGAGCACGACGTGCCCCGCGGTACCGCTCCATGGTAGTACCGTGTCGGCAGGGGCGGTAGTACCGCACTGCTGCCGCGGTAGTACCGCTCAGACGCCCCAAAGCAGGATCAAGGAAAAAATGGCTTATGCACACTAACGAAAAACCAAGAAGCGCACACAAGACACGAGACAGACCAAGACAAACCCGAAAACGACAACACCAGAGCACAACCACTCAAAAGATAGAAGCACAAGCAAGAGGAAGCAACACATAGACAAACTCTTTAGAAGAGAGGGCGGTGGTCAAGACCACCTATGTTTGAGCTATATGGTATGGCGGCGCGAAGATGTTAACCTTGGGCCCATGACCAACACTCATCTTTGAAGCACAAGTACATCAAAAATGGCTCATGTGAAAGACTTGATCAATTTATGCATAATGGGGGGAGGAAGAGTTCATTGAGAGAACACCACTCCCCCTATGTCCATGCCTACATCTAAACAAGACAACAAGTTGAGTATGGTGGGGTGTGCAAGGGTTCAAGCCACATTGCTCGAATCAATGATATTTAACTCATGCCTTAACTCGCGAAATCTTGCTTCATCCAAGGGCTTCGTGAAAATATCTGCAAGGTTATCATGAGTGTTGACATAGTTGAGCTCGATCTCCCCTCGCCTAATGTGATCCCGGGTGAAGTGGTACCGAATCTCAATATGCTTCGTCTTGAAGTGTTGAACCGGGTTGAGAGAAATCTTGATGACACTTTCATTATCACACCAAAGAGGCACTTTGTCACAAATGACACCGTAATCCTTTAAAGTTTGCCTCATCCATAGAAGTTGTGCACAACAACTACCGACGGCCACATACTCCGCTTCGGTGGACGAGAGAGACACACAACTTTGCTTCTTGGAAGACCAACTCACCAAAGAGTAACCAAGAAATTGGCACCCTCCGGAAGTGGACTTCCTATCCACTTTGTCTCCCGCCCAATCGGAGTCCGAAAAGCCCACAAGGTTGAAGTTTGGGGTATGAGCCGAATATCGAAAGATTCGCTTGACCGCCACAAAGTGGCTTTCCTTAGGTGCGGCTTGAAATCATGCACAAATTCCCACACTCAACATGATATCCGGTCTAGATGCACAAAGGTAAAGCAAGGAGCCAATCATGGAGCGATATACCTTTTGATCCACCGCTTTACCATTGGGATCTATGTCAAGTTGGCATTTGACGGGCATTGGAGTGGAGGCCGGCTTGACATCACTTATCTTGAATCTCTTGAGCATGTCTTGAGTATATTTGGCTTGGTTGATGAAGGTTCCTTCTCTTCTTTGCTTGACTTCGAACCCGACAAAGAAATTCAACTCTCCCATCGATGACATCTTGAACTTTGAGGTCATGAGTGTGGAAAATTCCTCATTGAAAGCTTTGTTAGGGGAACCAAAGATAATATCATCAACATATAGTTGGCACACAAACAACTCCCCTTTGACCTTCTTAGTAAAAAGAGTGGGGTCGATTTTCCCAACTTCAAATCCACGATCTTGCAACAACTCGGTAAGGTGGTCATACCACGCACGTGGGGCTTGTTTAAGGCCATAGTGTGCCTTATCGAGTTGATACACATGATCGGGGAAGTAGGGATCCTCGAACCCGGGGGGTTGTTTGACATACACCAACTCATTAATAGGACCATTAAGAAAAGCACTCTTCACATCCATTTGTTGCAACTTAAAGTTATGATGAGAAGCATAAGCAATCAACAAACAAATGGATTCAAGGCGAGCAACGGGAGCAAAGGTTTCACCGTAGTCGATACCCTCGACTTGGGAGTAGCCTTGTGCTACCATTCTTGCCTTGTTGCAAACGATGGTCCCATGAGCATCTTGCTTGTTCTTGAAAATCCACTTGGTTCCAATGACATTGTGGTTCCCCATTGGCCTTGGCACCAATCTCCACACTTTGTTGTACTCGAAGTTGTTGAGTTCTTCATGCATGGCATTGAGCCAATCCGGATCTTCGAGCGCCTCATAGACCTTTTGGGGTTCAACACAAGAGACAAACGCGTGATGTTCACAATAGTTTTCCAATTGTCTACGAGTGCTTACCCCTTTTGAATGCTTCCAAGCACATTCATCATGAGATGACCCTTGGTAGAGAGCTTGGATGCAATCTTGGCGGCACGATGCTCCAATTCCTCCTCGGGGGTGAGTTGAGGAGTGGTCACTTGATCATCTTGGGTGCCGTCTTGAGCTTGTTCTTGATCTTGAGGTTGCTCTTGATCTTGAACTTGCTCGGAGGAGAGAACTTGACCTTGGGAATCACTTGGTGATTCAACACCGTCTTGAGATTGATCTTGCCCTTGGTATTGTTCATGAGGTTGAGGGCCTTTACTTTATCCTTCGGAAGCGTGTGGGCCTCACTACAAAAAAAAGACACATCCGTGACATTTTGGGCCGAACGAATTTTTTTCTGTCATACTTATGACACTTCTATGACGATAATTGTGACAAAACCCGGTATCATCATAGATGTGGTGGGGTCCTACTTCCATGACAAAAAATCATGACAGAAAATGGGCTTTTCGTCCTGGGAGGGCGGGAGACGCAGCTGCATGACATTCTTTGGGCCGTCCATGACGGAAAAAACCATGGTAGAAGCGAGGGCGAGGAAAATATCGGGGTGTTCCCGGTTACGGTGGGTGGTCAGGGCCGACCGATGCGCGTTTCTCTCATACACGCACGCGCGTGGGTGCGAGGCGTTGGGCTCTAACTGAACCCGAGCGAGGCGTTGGGCTCTAACTGAACCCGAGCGATTGCACTGCAGGCTACGCGTTACTGAACCCGAGCGACCGATCGATGGCTGTTAACTGAACCTGATCGAGCGATTCCTTCGCTACTACTGCTAACTGAAGCCAATCGATGATGCCTCTGGATGAACAGTGAGCGTGCTGGGGGGTTTGGATGAACAGTTCCCGGTGGGGGTGGATGAACAGGACCCCGTGGTGTTGCCTCTGGATGGACAGGACCCCGATCGATCGAGCCGGTTGGGGCTGGATGAACAGGACCCCGTGGAGGGCAGGATGAACAGGACCATCCCGTGGAGGGCAGGATGAATAGTAGACGGTGGAGGGCTGGATGAACAGTAGCTCCTGGAGGGGTGGTTGAACAGGAGCCCGTGGAGAGGGCTGGTTGAACAGTAGCCGGTGGAGTAGCGCGCGGTGGAGGTTGCATGAACAGGAGTCCGTGGATGAACAGTCGCAGGTGGAGGCTGGAGGAGGTCGACGGTGGATGAAAAGTAGCCCGTGGAGGCTGGAGGGGGTCGACGGTGGAGATGAGCAGTATCTCGTGGAGTCCTGTTTTGCGGTACGCCACATCCCTCCCGATGAACAGGACCCCCGTTTCGACTGTAGCGCTCCAACACAAGTCCGTTTCCTCCGTTTTGCGGTACGCCACACCCCTCCCGATCAATAGGATCCCTGTTTCGACCGTAGGAGGTCTGTTTTCTCCATTTTGCGGTATGCCAGACCCCTCCCGATGAACAGGATCCCGTTTCGAACGTGGCCGGTCGAACGCAAGACCGTTTCCTCCGTTCTGCGGTACGCCAGGTCTCGTTTCCATCGGCTGTTCCGTCCAAGCCCTCCCAATGAACACGACGACGCATTCCGTTCCGACCCAGCCGGTTGGCTCCCCATGAACACGACGACGAGGATGCTTCTCCGTTCCGACCAGCCATGTACACAAGCCCTGGCCGTACGTACGCGCGAGTAGGCGTTCGAGACCCCGCCCGTATGTACGTACATGGCCGTATTTACTTTCTTGCACCCTAGCCGCTGTACGTACGTGTACATGCTACGTGCGCGCCTCTACTACGACACGTGCGCGCCTCTACATCGACCAGTATGGACGTACACGTTCGCGAAGAGAATGACAATGCTACGTACGCTTCGACCAGGTGGGTCCCGACTGTCAGGCACTTCCTTGCCTGCGAAGATGTAGCTGGTGGGTCCCAGCAGTCAGGGGGGCGAATCATTTTTTTTGCCCGGACACACTTCCTTGCGTGCGAAGATGTAGCTGGTGGGTCCCAGCAGTTAGGGGGAAATGTTTTTTTTGTGAAATACGGTGGTCCGTCCGGTGGGTCCCCGCTGTCAGTTGGAGGAATAATTATTTTGCGCGTAATAAGGAGGCACTTCCTTGCTGCGCCCGTGGACCCAGCTGTCAGCCTCTCCACGTACAGTCCACGTCCGATGGAAGCCGTTCCTTGACCACGTTGACCACGCCGCGCCGAGAGCACCAGGGCGATGGACGACGACGAGGCCTAGGAAGGGGACGATGCGGAGCCGGGGAAGACGCGACAGTGGATGCCCACGCGTAGAGGACTACGAGGGTTCACTGGTTCGCTGCGGTGTGAGGCTGCCGTCGCCGCAGAATAACAGGGGGTGTGGGTGAGTAGAGGGATGGCCTGGCCGGCGGTGGGAGTAGTAGGGGCGGTGAGGCCTCCGCCGCATCGCAGCCGGCCACGGGAGGCAGGAGCACGAGGCACGATCGGCGCTGGTTTGGGCAGCTGGAGCAAGAAGACTAGAGGTTGAAGAAGCACTATGGCCGTTGGATGGACATCGTACGGTCACTGGAGCTAGAATCGTGCATATTGACTAAGTTGACAAAGCTCTCTGTCCCCGTCAACTTAGTAGGCCCACAAGTCAGCCTGCCACTATACTGGGTCCCAGCTAATAGGGGGAGTATTCATTTTTTGTGCGTAATAAGGAGGCACTTCCTTGCGTGCGAAGATATAGCTGGTGGGTCTGAGCTGTCAGCGGCAGTAACTTTTTTTCGCGAAATACAGAGGCCCTTTCAGTGGGTCCCTGATGTCAGGTGGAGGAATCATTATTTTGCGCATAATAAGGAGGCATTTCCTTGCGTGCGGCCGTGGACCCAGCTGTCAACCTCTCCACGTACAGTCCACTTCAGATGCATGTCGGTCATTGACCACGTTGACCAGGCTGCTCCGAGAGCACCAGGGCGGTGGACGACGACGAGGCCTAGGAAGGGAATGACATGGAGGCAGGGAAGACTCGGCAGTTGTTTCCCACGCGGAGGGGAGTACGACTGTACGAGGGTTTACTAGATCGTCTGCCGTCGCCGGAGAATAATAGCAGGTGTGGGTGAGTAATGGGATGGCTAGGCCAGCGATGGGAGTACGGTGGGGCGCTGAGGCCTGCGCGGCAGCATAGCCGGCCGCGGGGAGGAGGGAGCAGGCAGTCCCGCCGGCGCTTGGTTGAGCGGCTGGAGCAGGAAGAGCAGAGATTGAAGAAGCACGACGGCCATTGGATGGACATCCAACAGTCACTGCTTGTGCGTCAACCTTTTTTAAGGAAAGCCTCAAATCTGTGGAAAACAGCATACAACCCATCTGCCATTATTTCTAATAATTTAGAGCCCATTTGCTAATTCTTAAGGTTTTTTTTGGAGCCCATATTCTTTTTGTTAGCATTACAGCCCATATTGTGGCCACGGTTAAAAAATTATACAAAATTTTGCATATTTCGGTGCGGTCCGAACTGTTTTTAATCCCGAAATTTTGAGTCACATTAAAACTGATTTTAAAAATCCAACAAATTGTCCACGCATAAAAATTAATGTAATTTAAAATCTCGAAATGAAAAAAAGAAATTTGAAACTTATTGCCGGTTTGATGTGTTTTAAAAATGTACAGCCCATTTCTGATTACTGATAGGCCATTTTCTCGGCCAGCCGAATGAAAGCTCTCCTCGTCTTGAAAGATTTGCAGCCCAACAGGCCTGACAAAGCGACTTACTTGGCAAATCACAAAAAAACTGGGATGTGGCCGTGGACCCAGCTGTCAGCCTCTCCACGTACAGTACTCTTCCGATGGAAGTCGGTCATTGTCCACATTGACCACGCCGCGTCGAGAGCATCAAGGCGGTGGACGACAGCGAGGCCTAGGAAGGGGACGACGCGGAGCCGGGGAAGACGCGGTAGTGGATGCCCACGCGGAGAGGAGTACGAGGGTTCACTGGTTCGGCTGCGGTGTGAGGCTGCCGTTGCCGCAGGGCCAGGCTAGCCCTGGGAGTAGTAGGGGGCGATGAGGCCTCAACGGCAGCACAGCTGGCCACTGGAGGCAGGAACAGGCGGCTGGTTTGGGCGGCTGGTGCAAGAAGAGCAGCGATTGAAGAAACAGCAGGATCGTTTGATTCAAATCCAACGGTTACTACTGCTAGAATCGTTTGTTGACTAAGTTGACAAGCCCTGCGTACGCGTCAACTTAGTAGGCCCACAGGTCAGCTTCCCAACCGGTGCGCCCCAGATGTCAGTGGGAGGAATCATTTTTTTCGCGTAATAAGGAGGCAGTTGATTGCGTGCGGCCAGGCCAAAGGAGGGAGTAGGGTGGGCCGGGCAAGCCTGCGCGACATCACAGCGGGCCACAAGAGGTGGGAGCAGGCAGTCCCACCGGCGCTAGTTTAGGCGGCTGGAGCAGGAAGATCAGAGATTGAAGAAGCATGTCGGCCGTTGGATGGACATCCAACAGTCAGTGCTGCTAGAATCGTGTTGACTGACAAAGCCTTGCATAAACAAGTCAGCCTCGAAATCTGTGGCGTGTACAGCCCATTTGCTATTATTTTTATAATTTTTACTGATTTTCTAATTCATATGGAATTTATTGCAGCCCGTTTTCCATTTTTAGAATTGCTGCCCATTTTCTGGTCAGTACCAGGGTTAAAAAATTAACTAAATATGTGGGAAATTTTGAAAAATCGCAATTTTTTGATGGGGAACAAAATATTCTTAATCCAAAAATTAGTAGCCATACTAAAACAAATTTAAAAATAAATTAGTACTATGTCATGTTAAATCCAATGAAATACATATAAGATATCAGTGAAGAACAAAAACAAAAAAAGAAACTAATATCCCATTTGCTATAATTTTTTTGGAATTTTCAACCCCTTTTGATATTACTTTTAACAGACACTGACCATACTCTTTGGCCAGGCCGGAATGCATCCCTCCTCGTCTTGAAAGATTTGCAGCCCAGTAAGTCACAGAAAACAAATAGGCCTAGCTTGGGTATTCTTCAAAAAGAAATATTGGGCTACCTATTTTCCCAAAGAAAAAACTGCTGGGCTGGTCATGTTGTTAGACGGGCCACAGAGACCGCACAACCCAGTTTATAGCCTGCTCCTCCGAATTACTACTAAAAAAGAGTTGTGCAATTCTGTCGTTAATTGACTATACGTTGAAAATGATGTGGGTCCCATATATCAGCAGGGTGGATTAGAGTAAAAAATGAGGGGTTCATCTGAGTAGTTAAAGAGGCGCTTGCTTGTGTTCGGGAGTGGACCTGGTGGGTCCGTACTGTCATACTCACAACTACAGTCCTCTCCCGATTCACTATGTTGACAGGGACCGTTTCAAAAAAAACTATGTTGACAGGACGGACGGCGGCGCCGCGGCGAGCGCACCAAGGCGGAGGATAAAGTGATGTCGCCAATGTGCTGGGCTGGGTTGGACATTCTTATTGAAAAATAAAAATGGACCGAATCTATTTACGACGTTGACTACGATTTGCATGGGTCCGCTGGTTGCAGGAAGAATAGACTGGGAGAAAGAAGACTGGTCGCTATCTTGGCCGAAGAATAATATCGGCTGAATGTAACGACACTATCATAGGAAATAATATCCTCCTGTTAAATCGTGAATTTAAAGAACTGGTGCATGAGCATTTAGCTTTATTTATTTATTTACTTATTTATGTTTAGGGGACCATGAGCATGTACCTGGGCCGGATTCATGTGAGAGCCTCCCATCGAGTTAATTATGGGCTTCTCTATTGGGCCTTCATCAGTGGGCTGCATGTTATCAACAAGTGGAAAATGTGTTCCGTACGAAAAATAGTATGCGCTACGTACGGTACGGGGCACTAAAGGATCGAACCGTGCAACGACTTCCAAAACATTGTGTTTGTCATTCTAACAACACATTTATTCAACCAACAGAAGAAATATACTACTGATTGTACATTGAAAACAGCAGCAGCAGCAACCAGGGCTGGGGGTGCAACAGAAGCAGTAAGCAGGCCAAAAGAGTGAAGACGCAGCTCTCTCTTCCAAACCAAACATCAGCCATCATTACAAAAGGGCTACCAAAAAAGAACAAGTGTATGCATCAAACTAAATAAAGATCCTACTACACCAAGTGTACGCATCTAACTAACTGGCTCAGTTAGACGTTACTATTTATTAAGCTGTGGAGATTGGCTGACGGCTAGAACCAGATGGGTGCCTGACGGGGGAAACTCCAGCCAGCAGGTCGAAGTCTGATACTTGCGACCCTGTGTCCTACTTTGGGCTGCAGAGCGTGGCGGCACATATCAGGGTATGGTGCATGCAGAGACGCATGGTACGCTGTGTACACACAGTTTTGCCTGATGAACGAAACCGCGCTGCCATCATGATCCTTGCCGTCGGTTATCTCCTGGTTAATTGGGTAATTCAGTCCGACAAACAGAGAGCATGTACCAAGGCCACTTACTAACCTCCAGTCAAAAATTCCCGAAGGCCCAGAGAAGCTGGGATCCTGCTCAAAGACCTTGCAGTGACTGTGATTGTATTCCGCGAAACAACACGTCCGGTATGTGCGAATGATCATCAATCGTTCGCCGTCATCTGATCGAGCCAGGAACCACCTGCAACTGCCATGCCACTTTTCTTTGAAAGGTTCTAGGATTAGGAAGGATAGGGACACCAGGCGGCCTACAACATCATATCAAGTTGGAGTCAAATAACCCTAAAAAAAGTTGGAGTCAAATAAAAAAGGGCTCTTGATGTAGACAATCTTAAGAACAGCATGTTATGAGCATGAATATTTTTTCAGTAAATGTTGACAGTAATATAAGCAAGCCATCATGATATCATAGGAAAGTAACATACTGCTGTAACAGCCGTTTGTAGCGATGACTGGAGTAGGCCAGCAATACGTCCAGCCATACAAGGAGTCGACAGCGTAAATGAAGCCCTTGTGTTCAATGGCATCAGTGAACCGTGGAGGATGTATGATCCTGCGATGGACGTGCAGATTTATCCACTTACCGCAGTGACCTGTCAGATAGGCGAGACCGCAGTTGAAGAACGCAATTAGCCTGAAGTCTTTATAATTCACAGATCTTGTGGGCACTTGGCAGATTACAACCTTGAGCAAATCAAACTTGGTATCATGTTGGCTACTATAAGATTCCGAGTATTCTGGGCCGCGGTGCCAAAGCAGTGCAGTGTTAATCGAAGGAAGGGGGATCAATCGCCGGGTGTAGACCTCCACGAGCATCCAGCTGCCGCGACCGTCGACGAGCACCATCCAAGACGTGTTCATGCCGACCCAGTACATATCGTTAATGTAGTTGAGGGTGACGGGGATCGGATCGCGGTCAAGGGGGTTGATGCTCGCCACCCTATGATCGTTATGCTGCGTGACATGCCGTTTCCGAAGATCAGGCGGCATCATCAAGCAAGGAGCTGGCTTAAAAAGCTCCGGCCTGAGGGCTTTGAGTAACCGGTACAGCCCCGACGAGCACGCGGCGAGCGGCATGGTACTGAGATTGTCCACACGCGAAACAATGAGCTTGATTACCTCTGTGGGGAGCGAATTCCAGCCACTCTTTCGGCGGACGCTGCTCGGTACTGCCATTGTTAGTGCTTGGGTTTCGGACGAGGGGGGAGGCGCCTTAGCGGGGATGGAAGATTGGACGAGGGAGGAGGCACCTTAGCGGGGATGGAAGAGCGGACAAAGATGGAGAAGCGAATATGTGTTGCGGGAAGTGGACGGGTGATGATGACTACATCACGCTGCTTGACTTACGAGACACATACCAGTAGTGTAGGGTCATATTGAAGTCAGACAACTTGCTTGAGTGATCACAGTACTGGTACTCCCCACAGTACCTGCTACTATGCCCTAACTTGCTTGAGTAGAGTAGTAGTGGAGTAGGACTCTGCACTACTACTAGCACCGGAGGAGTAGTATGTTCTAATCTAAAATAGTTACAAACTTCAATGCCCAATCGTGGAACGACTACGAACCACCATCGGTGCTAACTCCAATCCTGCAAGTCATGGATTTGTTTCTTTTTAATTTCTGTACGAATCTGTAGCCAGCTTGCAAGTCATGTACACTGTACTGACAGTGGAACCCACAGAGTACTTAGAATACAAGATTAAGGATGCAATTAACTTTTTATAGAGGGAGAATCATACACGCAATTAACTCAAATGGATTGGACGTGACTCTATTATTCTCCAACGGCAACCGGCAAATTTCCTCCCGCAGGCCGGAGTAGGTTTCTCGGTTTGCATGCGGGTTTAATGGAGGGGTTTGATGGAGGCGAGGAGGCGTGTCCAGCCGGGCGTGCAGTGGATGACGTAGTACTATTCGATTTGACAACTACAACTAGTATATTATAAAAAACAAAGAAGAGTAGTAGAGATAGAGATAATAATAGAGACTAGGGAGGAGCACCATCTACTGCTTCGTGGGGTACTCCTGCGCTCCATTCAGCGGCCGCAACGTCCCCTACAGCCACTCCCTCCTGCGCTCCATTCGGCGGGCGCTGTTGAAATTTGGGGAGCGCACTCTCGCGACTGCTAGCAGCGACGACTTCACCGACGACGACTTCTTCCCCGACCTCGGCAACCTCTTCCTCAACGACATGGGCGACAACCTCAATGCCAATGGTCCTGCTCCCGTTGCACCGTATGTGTTTCTGTCCTTCCTGTTCGAAATCGTGGTAGAATTCATGTTTCTAGTCTGTGTCCTAGATTCGATCTGTTCATCTACTATGCTAGTCCGCATGATTAGTTTAATCTCTGTTATAGTCGTCATGATTTATTTTGTGCTTATTCGGACTAAATCTCATAGTAACTTGCTCATATATTCAACTGGCGGAACGTCCCCTACAGCCACTCCCGTTTCATGGACGGCCTGGTCGATGCCTCAAAGGAGCCCTTCGTCTACTGCTATGAGTGCCCGGTGCCGTTTTGGGGCTCGCCGACGGACATCGTGCATCACCTGATGCGGGCGTGCGGCAATCACTACTGGCCCTTGGCGAAGATCATCAAGTACGAGACGTGCTACCCGTTCACCGTGCCGGAGTCGTTGGAGGATCAGCGCTGCCTGCTAGTCTCGGAGGAGGATGGCAGCGTCTTCCTCTTGATCGTGGCCACCGGCGAGGCCCGCGCAGGCCGCAGCCACATCCCTGTAGTGTGCGTCAGGGGCGACGCCACTGACGCTGACACTTACACAAGGCCGATGTATGGGTGCGTGCTCACTATTACTACCCCTCGGAGGTACGTGGGCGGCGACACTGGCTACGCTGACTTGGACTCTGCCGAGCTGGGACTTTCCCGCCGATGTGGACATGGAAGACGCACGGTATTATTTGACCCCCAACAATGTGCACGGGGACTCCAAGGAGGTTCACCTGGACATCTGCATTATCAAGTTAAATGTTGATCATTAGTCTTCGCTCAATGTAATCCGCTGTCTAAGCATGTGGAGACTTCCATGCATGATCTTGCTCTATTGGAGTATCGCGCATGAATAAAAGTGTATCCATTTATGGTTTAGTCTAGAATCTTCCATGTATGAATTTTTACTACAGTACTGGTGAAAGACTTATGATGAACCATTTCTTACATATCCTCTGCCCCCTTCCAAGTCATCCTGATTTAATCCCTCCGTCTAGGTGTATAAGGGCATGGTTAATACTTAAATAGTATAGCCAACTGTTGACTATAAGAAAGTGCCATGTCATCTGTAGCCAACATGTATAACAATGGATACTCAAAAACTAATTCTTGAAGATCATTTTCTGCAAAGCACAATAAGAGTTATTTCTTCACAAGTTTTGGATGCAGGTTGAACAATTGAACGCTTTTGTTTGCAAAAGATACTTTTTTATCTATTTCACCCGGATGTTTGTGAGCTCTAGAGATGAAATAATATCCAAAGAAACCTATCGATACCCATTACACATGAGATGACCCCCACATCCTTTGTCAAAATAAACAACTCCCCGATCAATGCATTTCACTCTTCCGTGCAACGCACAGGCACCTTACTATAGATTAGTACGACCAAAAATTGAACTAACATTATATATAGTACGATAAATGATGATGCATGTCACCTAAAATTATATCATTGAAAACTATGTTCAAATATGAATCCAACGATATTGTTTTTGTTGACATGCACTAACATTTTGTCAGTTAAATCTTCAGTCAAATTCAATGGGGGATAAACCACGACCGATGTAGTAGTACTAGTGTAGAGGGTGGCGCTGCACGGGAGTCTCACTCCGCTCGTGGCACGGCAGTAAAGCCATCATATCACAAAACCCAACCACTCCCAGTAATAAGTGGCCTGGTAAAATAAACGGACAAGCAACCACACATCCCTCCATCTTTTTTGCATTTCATCTCTCTGCATTTACTTTCTCCGGTTCATCTCGCACACTCGATCCCTAGCTACTACTCCTATCTAGCTACTACTCCTAGGACCAGTTCTTTTGGCGGCTTCCCCAGCTTTTCCCATTAGACTAGTCATAGTGGAGAGTAACATTAAGGAACCTCACTCATTTATTCGGGCTTCTAAACTACTACTAGTAGTACCTCCGTCCTGGTTTCCTCACCATTGTAATTTGTGCTAAATTTTGACCAAAGATTTAAGTGATAAAATGTTAGTGCATGTGACATGCACTAACATTTCATTAGTTAAATTTATGATCAAAATTTGACACAGATTACAATGGGGACCAATAAACTAGGATGGAGGTAGTAGTTATGGGATTACTAATCTAGAAGCCTAAAAGAACTGGCCCTGGTACTCCTACTAGTAGTAGTACTCAAGTTGGAATTCCAATTGCACGGCACAACTTGTTAGGCAAAAAATTCGATACAGGGTGTAGGAAGCGGTTTGGGAATTTGCATGCCTTTCCAACCAGTGAGATACTCCGTACAAAGTACGACAGAGAAATAGCCACAGAGAAGGAAACTAAAAGTAAACAATCAAACGAGCATTTTTGCTTTTGTTTTGCATTGAATCGTTTCACAAGCTTGACTAGTGTTGTTTTTCTACTTTTACAAAAACCGCATCGTAATGTTAAAACGTGCATTTGCACGTACATAAGTAATAGTAGTACTCCCTCCGTCTAGGTGTATAAGTCTTCCCTCCTTCTTGGTCACGGTGCACAACCAAAGATGACTTATTGACCTGGATGGAGGGAGTACCATAGTCTGCAAGCATATATAGAGAGAGACGTATAGTGCGATAGTATATAGTAAAGTTTGTGTTATATGCACGTACTTGCAAAATGCGTACGAATACACAAGGTTTCCAAACTTTCCCTTTTACATACTTAATTAAGGACGCTAATAATTCCTGAACGTTCGGGATTTATCATTTGCGTCCCAAAACTAATGAGATCGCCTTACGAAACAAAAATTATACTCCTCCTAAAAGCCACGGCGCTCGCAGCGTGCCACGAGTAACCTGGTGCGCGGCCGTTTCCCAGCGCGCCGACACAATGCCTCTTCCTCAGCCTCACAACTCGTGAGGTGCTGATTGGCGGCTTGCCGGCGGGCGAGCGATCTCACCGGTGTGGTGATCCGGCGCCAACAGGTACTCCTCCTTGCTGGAAGCGTGCACCTGGTCCACGTACCACCAAGCGTAGATGAGGCGCTTGGGCCCGACAGCACTCAGGGCGTCAGCACGGGCGTCCTCCGCCACCCTCACGGCCCTTGCACGAGCCTTCTGCCAAAGAGCCAATTGCCTGACTCTCTCGGACGCGACATAGGCCTCCCAGGCAGCTTGTTCCGTGGTGCGCTTCTCTTCCTCGGCCTTCTTCTCCGCCTCTATTTTGGCGCGCTCTGCCGGAAGCAAAGCCTCCCACAAGGTGACATCCATTTCTTTCCAAAGCTCCTCAAGGCTGGGGGCCTCGGCGGGCGGCGCGGCGTTCTCCTCGTAGCGGGGAGCCGACGCGTCCTCCGACGCGCGTGCTGGCGAGATTGGGAACACCGACGCGTCCACCTCGATGTGTCGCGGCGAGGAGCGGAATGTCGACGCGTCCTCCTTGACAAGTGGCGGTGAGGAACGGAATGGCGATGCGTCGCGTCGCGGCAAGGAGTGGAACGCCGACGCGTCCTCCTCGACTAGTGGCGGCGAGGAACGGAACGGCGACGCGTGACCGTCCGCGCGGTGCAGCGAGGGGCGCCTAGGGCTTGGGAGGGGCGATGCCATGGTGGTCGACGTGAGAGGGAGCTAGGGAGGGGAGGAGATAGCGATGAACGTGAACGTGAGGGGGAGGAGATAGCGATGTCGTGGGAGGCGCAGTATTTGATACATCTCCAACGTATCTATATTTTTTATTGTTCCATGCTATATTATATTCTGTTTTGGACATTAATGGGCTTTATTATACACTTTTATATTATTTTTGGGACTAACCTATTAACCGGAGGCCCAGCCCAGAATTGCTATCTTTTGCCTATTTCAGAGTTTCGCAGAAAAAGAATATCAAACGGAGTCCAAACGGAATGAAACCTTCGGGAACGTGATTCTCGGAACGAACGTGATCCAGAGGACTTGGACCCTACGTCAAGACATCAACCAGGAAGCCACGAGGTAGGGGGGCGCGCCTACCCCCTGGGCGCGCCCTCCACGCTTGTGGGCCCCACGTTGCTCCACCGACGTACTTCTTCCTCCTATATATACCTACGTACCCCAAAACTACCAGAGACGGAGCCAAAAACCTAATTCCACCGCCGCAACCTTCTGTACCCGTGAGATCCCATCTTGGGGCCTTTTCCGGAGCTCTGCCGGAGGGGGCATTGATCACGGAGGGCTTCTACATCAACACCATGGCCTCTCTGATGATGTGTGAGTAGTTTACCTCGGACCTTCGGGTCCATAGTTATTAGCTAGATGGCTTCTTCTCTCTTTTTGGATCTCAATACAATGTTCCCCCCCTCTCTTGTGGAGATCTATTCGATGTAATCTTCTTTTGCGGTGTCTTTGTTGAGACCGATGAATTGTGGGTTTATGATCAAGTTTATCTATGAACAATATTTGAATCTTCTCTGAATTCTTTTATGTATGATTGGTTATCTTTGCAAGTCTCTTCGAATTATCAGTTTGGTTTGGCCTACTAGGTTGATCTTTCTTGCAATGGGAGAAGTGCTTAGCTTTGAGTTCAATCTTGCGGTGTCCTTTCCCAGTGACAGTAGGGGCGGCAAGGCACGTATTGTATTGTTGCCATCGAGGATAACAAGATGGGGTTTATATCATATTGCGTGAGTTTATCCCTCTACATCATGTCATTTTACTTAAAGTGTTACTCTGTTCTTATGAACTTAATACTCTAGATGCATGCTGGATAGCGGTCGATGTGTGGAGTAATAGTAGTAGATGCAGGCAGGAGTCGGTCTACTTGTCTCGGACGTGATGCCTATATACATGATCATACCTAGATATTCTCATAACTATGCTCAATTCTGTCAATTGCTCAACAGTAATTTGTTCACCCACTGTAATAACGTATGCTCTCGAGAGAAGCCACTAGTGAAACCTATGGCCCCCGGGTCTATCTTCCATCATATTAATCTTCCAACACTTAGCTATTTTTATTGCCTTTTATTTTACTTTGCATCTTTATCATAAAAATACCAAAAATATTATCTTATCATATCTATCATATCTCACTCTCGTAAGTGACCGTGAAGGGATTGACAACCCCTTTATTGCGTTGGTTGCGAGGATTTATTTGTTTGTGTAGGTGCGAGGGACTCATGCATGGCCTCCTACTGGATTGATACCTTGGTTCTCAAAAACTGAGGGAAATACTTACGCTGCTTTACTGCATCACCCTTTCCTCTTTAAGGAAAAACCAACGCAGTGCTCAAGAGGTAGCAGTATTTATAGCGAGCAATGGCACACCTACGTAAGATATGGACTGAGCTGCACTAACTTAACTGCGAGTCCAGTTGCGTCACTGACATGTGGGCCAGACCCCTGTTGGGCCCATATGTCAGTGACCCAATGCACCTGTAGTTAAGTAACAGCTACGTGGGCATATTTGTTGGAGTAAATTACGGGGGAGGGAAGGGGTGGAAATATTGCTGGTCACAACGGATTGGACAAGCGCGGGGGAGGAGAGTCATGCATGCAGATTTTTTCCACACAGGGTGGAGTGGTGGGACCGCCGGAGGGAGATGGAGAGTCTGGCAGGCATATTGTTTCCACACATGGAGAGGAAAAGATTTGGAGATGAACGGGCTTCCTGCAGGTATGGGGAACGGTGCATAATATGTCTCATCTTGCATGTCGGGCTAGGTATAGTCTCAAGTCATTAAAAACATACACGCCCCACACATGTTCGTATTTCAAGGTGCACTAAATTATTGCATGCGATGATTAAGGCTGGCCATAGTGGTGGTATCTTAGCTGGTATCATGCACACGGGAATAGCAAACATGCTGATGTGGCAAAGAATTAAAGAAGAGAGGGGGGTTAGAGTAACTAGTGTTCATGCATGCATTGGTAAACACATTTTTTTGTGAAGAACTACAAAAACTATTCCATCGCCTCTATCTTGCTAAGAGTAGGTCAAAATTTTGAATCGAGCCCTTTAAACTAGAAGGGAGGTAGTAGTACTCTAATAGCTAACCTTGGCCCTGTTTGGATCCATGTGTTAGAGTTAGTTTGGGTTAGTTTGAACTCAACTAACCCAAAAAAATCTAACCCACCCAAGAGGTGCTTTATACTCATTATAATCAGTATTGTAGATATTGATATTTTTAGTATAAACGGTTGACGGAAGTAAAAAGGACCAGAGGGAGTATCATGCATGCGGAGTAGGCACAAAAATTGCTCATTTATAGCCGGTCGAAGTCTCAAAGGGCGCGACCAGGCGAGGGAGGCGAAGGTCGTGGGAGGCGCGACGGTTGACGGAATTAATTGAAGTTACACACAAGCCGGCATGGTGTGTGAACAGGCAGAAGCTATATCGTCAGGCCTACGATATGGGTCTAGTAGACATGACATCTAGTGGGTCCCGCATAGTTCTCGAGAACTCTTTGGGGGCTTGCAGCCGTTTATCCACCGGGCAAGCCAGCAACCCCACACCGTTCACACGCCCTACTCGTCCCCGTCTTCTACTAGTATAGTACCTTACAACAGTTCGCTCCCAGTCGTCCCATCGTCCTTTCACATTACGACAGTTCCACTAATCCTAACCCTCCTCCCAAATCCATGGCGTCCCAAATCTCCATGATCGGCGGTGAGTACAACGTTAGAACCATCACCGGTGATGATTTCGACGTCATCTACATCTGTTCTTCCGCAATGGTGAAAGAATGCCTTGCCCGCTTCAAACGCATGTTCAAAAATTCAAATGATGAGTGGGTCGCTAGGATAGATGTTGAGTACACCACAGTCCTGGGAAGCGAGAAGAAACTAAAGGAGGCAGAGAAGAAGAAGCCCGCCGTGATCCAGGTTTGCGTGCATGACTTATGCTTGGTCTACCACATATGCCATGCCGACGTTGAGTGCGAGGAATTTAAGAAGTTCCTCAAGGGCGGCCGAGTCAAATTCGTTACTGTAGACTTTAGGAACGACAAGGAAATCCTGGGTCGGATAGGCCTCGTTGTAGGCGACCCCTTCGACCTCCAGAAGGAAGGGCTCGTGTCCTCCTCTCAGCCTTCAATGCTGACCCTGGCAGCAGCCATGATTGATCGTTCGTACGCTAAACTGAAGTAACCTCATCACGAGTTTCATTGTGCATGGGAGATACGCAGCAATGGATGCCTACCTTTGTTTAAGTATCTACAAGGGTTGGATGAAGAAGCAGAGCCCAGTGTCCGGTTCAAGCAAAGAAGCGTCGGCGAAGAGGAAGAGGGACGAGGACGAAGTCAAGGACGTGGACTCGGACTCCGAGTAGGTGGCAGTGCCATCGCTCATGCTGGTTCTACTGCAGTGTCAAGCGGACTAGTTGCTTAGTTTATTTTCAAGGGTGTGTTGTGCTGAGGCCCCAGCAGAACTATGTTTATGTTCTTTCTTGTTATTTGAACTCTTTAGTACGTACAGTAGTACTAGTACTATGTCTTACTATTGTTCTTCTTGCAGTTGGTACTACTGCTCGTATCTTCGTGTTCCTACTGTAGTTAATATGTTCGTACTAGTAGTATAATTTGGGTCAGTCGATTTGTGAAAGAAGTTCGACGGAGTGAAGGAAGAAGACGGCAGGGTGCCCATGATCTATCTTATGAGTGTTGGGTGTGGAATGCAGTTTGCCGGAAAAAAATGGATCATGCCCGGGGTTAAACGGATGGCGGGGTGGGGGAGCATGGCGGTGGCAGGCGGGGTGGGGGAGCATGGCGGTGGCAGGCGGTTCAGGGGATGGCGCGGCGGCGGCAGGCGGTTAGGCGTGTGGCAGGCTGAGAAGATGAACCGTGCATCTATTTCAGAGGTTGAAGAAGCCCTTCTAGCCATCCATGTTGCATCAAACGGCTCACAAGAGTCGACTGACCCAAATTGCTCCTTCAGATTGCCGGATCCACATGGCATTCAAGGTCTCGAAGGTAGATTCCGTGTCCGCACCCGGTTTGCGGGCTCGACACGCGCGTGACCGGCTTCCGCCGCGACAGCCACCATGCGCACCTCCTCTGCGCGGGCGAAGACGACAATGACACGCTAGTTCCTCCTCACCGGCGTGCTAGAGCACGCGCTCGTCCTCCTCTTCGTACACTGCGTGCATAGACGCGGCTCCACCAGCTGCTCGTGTGCTTGGCAGCGCGGCGGCATCGCGAGGAGGGACTGCAGACGACGTGAGCGGGCGAGCCTTCGGCTTAGCGGCGACACGGCGGTGATGGGCGAGAAATTGTTGGCCGGAGCAGGTGGGCGCCGGCATGCGCAACGGAGGCGGCGGCATATTGATGAGTGCGCTTATGGGAGCTTAGTTTAGTTTTATATAGGGCTGGTCAAACTTAAAGGAAAACCGCACTAGTACACGTAAACATTAGACTTAGGCAGCGCTTTTATTAGTTACCACAGCCATGATACGGAATCCTATGCAAGCGCGTGAACCGCGGCCGCGCGGTCGATCGAAGGTGCGTCACCGTGTCGCGCTCGAAGGACATCCACCGAACCTTTTTGTGTGTGTGAAAACAATCCCTGAATATTACTCAACTTCTTTTCCGGGAAAAGTTCGTGACGCTACAATATTTCCATATATTTGAATTTAGCTCCAGATCGTGTTTATTTGGATTTGGATGTTTTAGGTGCGCCCTAGTTTTTTTTAATACTGATTTTGGGGCTGTTTGGATCCCAGCCACCATTTGCCAAGCCAAAATTTGGCAGCCACAGTTTAGTTGGCATGTGTTTGGTTTTTGCCACACTTTGGCTTGCCACACTTTATTGCCCCTATGGCCCACTTGTCATAGAGATAATGTTGCCACACTTGCCTAAGGTTAGTTCTTCAAAATGAGAGCCACAAGTTGGCAAGCCTAAGGGAATCTTGCCACACTTTTTGAGTGTATGTAATGTGGGACCCTAATGTGGCTTGCCTAAGGTGTGGCTTGAACCAAACACCCACCTAAGTTGGTCAAACTTGCCTAACCTTAGGTGTGGCAACCTTAGGCAAACTTAGTCTCAAATCAAACAGCCCATGTGTGTGTGACTGAGAGAGAACGTGTGTATGTGTCCATATGTGTGTTGTGGCGGAAGGGCAATGTGGAGACGGTGTGCGTGTGATAGAGACATAGAGAGGTGTGAATGTGCAAATGATCATGCATGAGTGAGACATAAACAGATGCCGATACGTTGTGTATACATGAGAGAACGGTCTTCTATTTTACTTGTGTGTGTGTGAGAGAGAGAGATAGAGGAGCATCCGTAACACAACAACCATCTCTCTCGATTCGTCCGTCCCTCGCACGATCGCATGTAACACATGCATCAACGCGCACATTTTGACACCCTCACCCGGCCCCTGCCCACCTCAAGGCCCGCACATCGCTCTCTATCTCGCACGCACAATCTCTTCATGAATACCCTGTTTAGCAAGTAGCTTTCCGTCACATACACACACATTTCTCTCCTTAGGTTTGTTTTCTCTCAATATCTGACACACACACACAGACAGCACACATCACACACACACCCCCTCCCCCGAGCACACAATTCATCCCCATCCAAGGTTATATGGCGACCACTCTCTCTTGTGCTTCTTCGCACCCCCAGCATGCACAACACCTCAATCTTCAAAGAGGGCATCGAGGAGATCGAAGACGGTGACCACACTGCGCTAGAGAATGCGGGGCCATTTGGAAGCAGGATGATGTGACGACGGCTGACTGACTCCTCCCCCCACCCTCTCTCTCGCACAAAATTACCAATCCCTCTCTCCCCCGCACAAATTTATCAATCCCTCAACCCACGAGATCCTTCCCCTCTCGTCCATGTTTTTCCAGCTCTCTCATCAAACCTGTTGTCTCTTCTCCTTCCACGTGTACAGAATCCGGATGCACACGCATCTCACGTATATTACATGTCTCCATCTTTCTCAGAGACCTAACTTCTTCCTCTCTCTTTCTCTCTCTATCTCCCTCTTTCTGTTTCGTTAGGTTTGTCTCCTACTCTCTCGTCCACATACATACAATTTTTCCCGCCCTATCTGCTCCATCTTCGCAAGCTCTCTCTGCACGTTTCGTTCACACATTGGGATATGTTCAAAATGTTGCTTTTATAATGGCTGATGTAGAGTTATTGTTGGTTTTGTTGCATCCTACAAAGTAATAACTATGAAATGCATTTAGATTGTCATTTGACTGGGATTATGCGAGTTTGAGCATGTTGTGAAGTACTATAGACCTCGTATACATCTTGGAATTCGACAATGATTGTAACTATTGAATTGTATAGACCATTACATTCGAAGTCAGTAGCCTAATATATTTATTTCACAATTTCAACAAATGGTTAATTCACTACATACTAAGAAAACAAATGTGTACACCCTCCGTTTTTATTTAAGTCTGCGTATTAGCATTGATCAAAGTCAAGTTTTGTAAACTCTCAGAAAGTTTATAACAAAAAATATTAACATATGCAATAACAAATAAATACCATTAGATTCATTATTGAATGTACTTTCACATCATACATATCTGTTATGGTAAATGTTTATATTTTTCTATAAACTTGGTCAAACTTTAGGAAGTTTGACTTCGGTCAAACCTAATATGCAGAGTTTACTAGTACTACTCGCTAGTTGCTTAGCCGAATCACCCAACACGCCACACGGGGAGTTCAGTATCACAAAATTTTGAGGTCGGCGGGAAAATCTCCCGCGACCCTGATTCAAGCAATGGGAAGTTACCATCATAACCTTCGGAATAGGCCTACGGATGACGGTTGGTTGGGGGCTGTTTTCGTAACTTGAGGTTCACCCTACCCAGCCAACCCCACCCCGGCACCCAGAGTAGTACACCTGAATACTCCCCATTTTCTATCCCCATCGCAAA
Source organism: Aegilops tauschii subsp. strangulata (assembly GCF_002575655.3). NCBI lineage: Eukaryota > Viridiplantae > Streptophyta > Magnoliopsida > Poales > Poaceae > Aegilops > Aegilops tauschii. The sequence continues at coordinate 11,860,548 of NC_053039.3, forward strand.
ATAGACTTCTCCACCGCACCGCAGCCTTCGTGCTCCTCCCCTTCTACATCGGCGCACTCGTCCACCATAGCGCATCTGCCTCATCGACGACCTCGTAAGCCGCACTGGAGCCGGTCCACCGTCGTCGTTGTACACGGAGCCTCTTCCCCGGCACCGTCTTCCATGGTCTCGGATCTGCTTCCCGGAAGCCGACGCCAAGCGCAGAAGCACCACCGTCGTGGACAATGAACTGGCTCCCGTTGCCGACCATGACTCACAGAGGCTGCCGCGACCATCGTTCTCCTCCTCGATTGGTAATGTGTGTATTGAATCACTTAGCAGTACATATGCAGTTCCAATTTTGTTCATACCTACCCTTCAAATTTCCTAGGTGCTATTGTTCCCGTAAAAGTAATTGGTTATAGCCTCCATTGTCCAACAGAATATCAGCTTGTAATTGTGCGTCGCTCCTGTATCGCGTTGTGCTTGGGTAGGTATTTCATATGCAACCAGTAGTGTGGCAAATGATGGATAGTTTTTTAGAACTAGCAAGATGCCCATGCGTTGCACACATCAAGATGCATTTGTCTGAGTAGTTTATCTTGTGGGAGAAATTGATGAAGGAGGGAATGCCTTATTTGCAAATGCGGAGAGGGGCGTGGGTATCTTTTTGCAAAATTTCCACAGTTTCCTTCCTATCCGTCGGATATAAATCGGATGGCCTATATTGCAGGATGGCAGGAACACCATCATCACCAACTCTGTTTTTTTATAAGAGTAGGGAAAAAGTAGACAAAAATAGAGAGTAGAGAAGTAGAGATAAATATTAAATATAAAATAAATATAACAGTAGAGAAGAGAGTAGAGATAGCAGGGACGTCGGGAAAGGATTGCGCAAGCGCGGGAAAAAGCGGCCGGGCGTGCGCTAGTTTTGGCGCGCAGCATCCGGCGCGCTTTATAAAATCCAACGCCCTCCCACCGCTCTGTGCCTTGCCACCACTCTCTCCCCGCTCTGTGCCTCGCCACCGCTCTCTCCCCGCTCTTTCTCGCCTCGCCGCCGCCGCGCCACCATGCCGCCGCGTCGCCGGGAAACTTGGGGATGCCGCGGTGTCCACGCGCGCCCCTCCGACGGCTTCTCCGCCGAGATGCGGTTCCACGGGATGCGCCTCGGCCTCGGCAATTTCTACACCGCCAACGAGGCCGCCCGTGCGTACACACGGCGGCGTGGCGCCTCCCGTGGCCTCATAGAACATTGAACTTCCCCAACGTGCCGACGCGGGAGCGGGCACAGGAGCTCGCGCCTCTGCCGCGGCTTATCACCGACGAGGATCGTCGCGACAACCGGAGGCGGGAGCACCGTCTCGGCATCGCCGAGATGGACGAGGAAGCCATGGCGCTGTGGCGCCAACGCTTCCCGCAGGACATCATCAACAAGCACGAGTTCTACGAGCAAAGGAGGGCGGAGAGGGATAAGAGGAGCGCGGAGCGAGCCGCCTATCGCGAGGACAAGCGTAGGCGAAAAGCAGACGCTCAATTCAACATGAGGCTAGGAGCAGCGTCGCCCTGGGAATCCAACGACGATCGGTATCTTCACGCCTATAGTCAGACGTCGGAGGAGGACATCACCAAGGAGGAGCCAGACGATGAGTAGTTGAATAATCTATTTTTTATCTATCTATGTTGAGAACTATCCTCTACTCTCTATCTCTACTTCTCGATCTTAGCACTGTAAACGCTTTTTTAAAGCGCCGCGCGTTGCGGTTCTGTTGGAGATGCTCTAACATGGCAGACGAGTGCTTTAATGTTGCCCACAAGATGCGCGAGTATTACTAGTAGTATATTTTTCTTGCCATGTTGATATTTTAAAACCACGAGTGCGAACATGCAGAGGAGCAATGAAGACCAAACACGGGATATTGGGGACATCTTCAAGGAGCGTGGCAAGTTAAAGAGGAGCTGCACCGAACCTGTGAAACGAGCTTTGGTAAGTAACACCCTTTCAATTACTTTCGTTTAGCCTCGTGTTCTTCGATGTGTATATGTTGTAGTTTCTGTTTCTCTTAAGCCTCGTGTTCTTCGATGTGTCATAAGAAGAGTCTTAATTGTCCTAATGCTTTCGTTTTTAGCTTGATGTAGGAAGTGGGTGTTCTCACCTTGTAGTCTGTTTTTATAATTTTTTTCCTTTTGAATTCACTTCTCCCAGTTCTGTTTATCTGGCTTCTACTAAATGGATCTGGGTTGCTCCGAGTAATTATCTAAAAAAGATGTAACTTCATGTCAGGATGAAGTTCCTGCGAGGAGGGAAGTATGGTCAACCTCGAGATCATGTTTCCAGAATGAGGCTGGATTACACACAAGGTGCCAGTTCCCTAATGATGCTGGATTAGACACAAGGTGCAAATTCCCAGATGATGCTGGATTACACACAAGCCAGGTGGAGTCGTCAGCTGTTCGTGTCCTCGTGGCTCTAGTAAAGGCTGAAAGAAAGCGTGCAGCAGCCCTTGAGAATATAGCTGAGTTCCTGAAGAAGCGAAAAGAGCAATCAGATGCTTTCTTCACCCATGCCAAAGAAGAGATGGAAGAAGCCAGAAATAAGCTAGCAGAGGGAGAGCAGGCTAGGCGTCTCCTGCTATCTAAAACTGTTGTCAATACAAAATTTCCTTCATAGTAGCTAGGTTCAAATGTTTATCCAGTCAGCATGCCTGTTGTGATGTCCGTGCATCTACTGATGTGGCACAAAATATATTTTTTCGGGTCATGTAATAACAGTAATTACTTTCCAAACAATAACAGACGAAGCATTGGACATGGTATAGTTCACGCGCAAGCCCGACATTCCATGTTCAACTTCCACATCAAACTCATGTTCACAGATATCTCCACATTCATACATAATGTCCACAACCATGATTCACTTCAAAGCAAAAAAAATTGAGGAGAGTTATGAATAAAGAAAAACCTCTAGTTCCTGCTACGAGTGCGAGCACAACAAGTCAAGACCATGCATAATTAATTATATTTTGGTCACTTTTTGTGTTCTAAAATGCCGGCCGGCTCGCGGAAGGACGTGTTGCCGGCACACACGCGGATTCAATGAAGGCAGGCGGGGCAGTCTAAAGCCGGTTGCATGCGGCGAGGAGGCATGTTCAGCCGGGCCTGCAGCGAGTGGGGCCCTCTTGGCCGGCGCGCCGGTTCAATGCCTGCGCTATGAGAGGTCGCGTGCGTGTCAGAGCAATCACTCCCTCCAGTCCTTTTTTGTTTGCGTATAACAAAATCTCGTTTTCCATTCACATTTTACAAGTAAAATTCGTGGACAAACTTTGACCCAAAAAACGATGGGGACTAGTAAACCAGAATGGAGGTAGTAGTTTTTTTTAATCAAAGAAGGGTTTCCCCCTTCCGATTTTCATTACTGAAAACCAACATCTAAATCTAAACATAGTATTTGCCCTAGAACTACCAGGTTCAACATCTCGCAACATAAACCCATACAACCATACGCCAAGGAGTTACGTAGTAGGTAGTACTATGAATTCCATTTTCGCTCCATACCAATCGTTCTAAAAAGTAATTAGTACTTATAACGCGCCATTGAAAATCGGAACTCTTAACCCCGCTAAAAAATGATATTTTAAACGTGGCTACTCGATCTGTGGCAACTGGCGAGCCACCGCCTCCAAGTCGTTCACCTGTGGTCCCGACCATCAACTCCTACGGATCAAATTATCACGCGAGCTGACTATTCCTACAAAGGTCCGCTCCACCACATACCCGGTACCCGCGAATGCAGCAATCGTGCACCTAGGGTTTTAGGGTTTATTTGTTAACGTTGCCTTTACGTAACACTCATGTGTGCGAGACAGCGAGAGACCAACTGCGTGCGTGCGCCTCTTCTCTTCGTATATGTACTCAACCGTTTGTCTGGTGTCCACAAAATTATAATAACTACTAGCAATGTGCCAATGCGTTGCCACACAATCTGAGTAGATTAATACATATTCACCGATTTGATAGAAAAAAAGTCTAGTTTTGAAATACGTATATCACCAAAGAAATGTTATGTTTCACTCAAAATATATTCCTTTGGCGGTTTTGATGAGATAAGGGAGGAATGTTGTTGGTTTCAAGATTCGAGAAGTGGTATATGTCTAATTTCTACTCTTACTAGCAAGATGCCCGTGCGTTGCACGGAACATCAAGATCTTGTGGGAGAAAAGGATGAATGAGGGAAGGCCTTATCTGCAAATGTGGAGAGGAGTGCGGGTAAATTGCCATAGTTTCGTTCCTATCCGTCAGATATAAATCGGACGGCCTATATTGCAGGATGGCAGGCCCACCATCATCACCAACTCAGTTTTTATCCCTACTCTTATAAAAAGCATAGTCGGTGATGACCGTGTGCCTGCCATCCTGCAATATAGGCCGTCCAATCTATATCTGACGGATAGGAAGGAAACTATGGCAATTATGCAAAAAAGATACCCACACCCCTCTCCACACTTGCAAATAAGGCCTTCCCTTGTTCATCCTTTTCTCCACAAGATAAACTACTCATACAAATGCATCTTCATGTTCCGTGCAACGCATGGGCATCTTGCTAGTTGTTGCAAAAAGCCCATGTGTGTGTGAGAGAGAGGGAGAGAGGAGGAGGACGGAGTGCATGTGTGACAAAGACACAAAGATTGTGTGTGCGAGAGGTATCAGCTTAAAATGAGGCGATAGTGTGTGTGTGCATGATCGAGAGGGCGTGTCTCAAGAAGGGGAGAAAAAACTACATAGATACAAGGAGCGGGAGAGAGACATGTATGCGACAGTGGAAACACGAGTGTGCGGGTGTATAAACCTATCTAGAGGCTAGTCGATAAATGTTTGTGAAAGAAATACGAGACGGGGGTGCGAAAGCGAGAGTTTTGTGTGTGTGAGAGAGAGACGGTAGTCGGGAAGGGGAGTGGAAGCAGGAGTTGTGTGTGTGTGTGTGAGAGAGAGAGAGGGGGGGAGTTTGTCTAATCGGTAAACAAATGAATAATGTCAGTCTGGGATGGAGACGAAAAGGAGACCGCAACAAATGTTGTGTCTACAGGAGAGAGAGAGAGTAATTTTAGTGGTATGATTCATATCTAGAGACATATAGGGTGTGTGAGAGAATCCCATAGAGAGAAAGACAAAGTGAAAGACGAGTGGAGACTGTGTGTGTGGCGGTGAAAAAGAAGCTTAGGTACCTAGTGATACAAGAGAACGGTAGAGACGTGAGAGATAATGAAAACCGTGTAATGTATAATGATAGGGAGAGTGTGACACTTCTCAAGCGAGACGTCGAGAGACCATGTTTGCGAGGATAGGAGAAACATGAAGTGAGCGTGCGGGTGAGCTGGAGAAAAGAGAGTGATAGCTACATGAAGGAGCATGCATGCGACAGAGATGGGCATGAAAGGAGTGAACATAAAAGGGATTCAAATATTTGAATTCGAGATGATGATACATGTAATCCATACTCGAACCAAAACTGATCTATCAAACATGCATACTCATATGAATTCACGCGCATCTATGTTATTTAATATGTCGATATTACTGATCCATACATTTTAGTAGAACATAATTTGGTTTAATTTTTTGAATTCAACCTTATGATTTTGAGATCATTGTATTTGTAAATCATATTATACATATAAAGCAGCAGAATTCTTTGTTGTGCTTTTGAAAGTATATATTTAAAAAAATGATGTATATACAATTTTATTCCAACCGAAAATGGATCCCGCCCAAAAAATAGAATACAAACGGGATTCGAATTGAGTTGGCACGATAAACGTGCACTTTGCAAAATTTGAACGAAGCGGGGAAAGTCGCAGTAACCGCCCGAAACCAAAATCTGCGAGATGGAAATTACTACTGCCTATCCCTTCCACACAAAGCCTATCTGCTCGATTTCTATAGGTTTCGATAGGGGTAGGTTTGTAATTTCACTCGAACGTGACATAACCGCCTCTCACTCGGATTCATACACGGTGGGCGCCAAAACACAGTGTGTCCTCGGCCGAAATCGACTCCCTCCCTGATTCATACATAGTGGGCGCCAAAAACAAACTCTCGTCGACAAATATTTGGTGTATGCGAGATTACCGTCCTATCCCCAACCGACTAATATTGCTGTGATGTAGGAAATTTGAAACGGGGGCTAAGTTTGTAAATTTCCTCGCATTTGAGACAAGCGCGCCCTGAAGACATGGTTCCCCCTTCCTCTCCACCTCCATTTCCCCATTCGTACTCCGTGGGCACCAAAACACCCTCTGCAACCCAGCCTCCTCCGTCCGCCACCCCATCCACCGCCGTCCTCCTCCACCATGCCGGAGCTGATACCCCGACGCCGTCGTCCATTACAAGAGATCGACCTCTCTCATCCATGGCTTCGGACCGGGATCCTTGCATCCCGTCCTCTCGCTTCATCCACGCCGTCGTCCACCTTGCCGGCACCGCTCCTATGACCGTCTCGTCCACCGTGCCCCGCCGCCACCGTCTACCCTCCTAGATCTGCTTCCACGCCGCCGACAGCCATCGCTACCGCAGCACCGTCAAATTCTCAGCAGATGCATACACGGCGCCGCACCAGAGGCGGTACTCTTTCGTATCTGCTCAACTTATTTATCGCAGCAAGAAAATAGATTGCCACTGCTTTACTCTAATTTCTTGTCCATCACTTACTTGCTAGTTGAGAGCAAACATTGGTTGCAAAGTTGCCTTTGTCCGGTTTGCACCTTTAGATCCGCCATGGCATGCCCAACACTATACTCCCAATGCTTATGGTTTTCGCCTTTTATATTCCACACTAGTTAAATCATAGTAGACTAAATTTCAAAATTGGGTCAGTCGATTTTTCAAAGCTCGCCGGAGTTCGCCGGTGCGAACGAAGGGGCTCGGGTGGGGACTTTGGTTGTTGGGGGGCGGTGGTGGGGCCTCGCCGAACGAAGAAAACTCGACGCGGGTGGGGCGGGGGGTGGGGGTGGCAGAGGAACACAGGAGGTGGGGGCCGATGGTCCGGCCGGCGGCCCGTGCGGTGTTCTTTATGGGAAGAATCAGAGACGAGGAAGAAGAAGGGTTATGAGACGTAGGATCTTCATCCAACCGCTTGAAATGGTCGACTGACCCAAATGCAGACATGCCTTTATATTCAGTACCATCATCGTACCTGCTTAGCACTGCACCTGAATCCATCAAGCTAAACAACGTGCCACTCATAATTCCAAACTTGTTGCTCAAGTACGAATCTGATATGATGGTGATGGATGCCGATTTCAGTTGCCATAGCACCAGCCGTACCACAGAAAAATCCCACTCCAGCAAAAAGTACAGCAAGTCCACCGGCCGAAGACCTATCCCAACTGCAGAGACGGCCAATTCCTGCAGACTGGAACCCCATTCCAGTTATTCCCAGTTTAAAAGACAATGCTTTCAATTAGGGACTACGTGCATATATTCCCATCATGGGAAGATTATAGTGAAGACAAACACCATTTTCACATCTTCTTGTCCCACTTACGTGTAAGTGCTATTATTCATGGTGATTATTTTCCTGTTTTCTGCTGATTGAACACATCAATGGTTTACATTACATTGTTGTAAGTAGGCGAGGGTCAATCTGGATAGTCATGACGAGCAAAGCTTGCTTGCGCTTTTCAAGGAAGCATTGCAGCAGTATCGGTGTTACCTGAGGAAATCACACTTTGATGGCAAGTCTATAAACGAATTTCTGGTGAAGTCTCCTATGCTAAATTTAGAAGACATTGAATGGAAAAACCTTGTTATGCACTGGTCTCGTTCCGAGGATGAGGTACTGTCTATGATATCGCATGACAATTTGAACTTCTACTTTTCCGCATGTGCCTTACGGATCTTTTTTGCAGGAAATCTGCTCGAAAAAGAATTCCGGATTGAAAAGAACGACAGGATATCGCAAATATGCTGCCCGCTGCTTTGCTCTTGTTCGTACCTGTTGCCTTGTATCACTGTACTTGCATACATACCTGGTTCATTATGTGACAGCAGTATGCATGATAGCTTGCTTATCAATTGTTCGCTCCAAATTATCTGATCTATATGAATGGTTACATTGGTGTAGAATATATCCAATGCCAATGATTTTTTTTAGCTCTGCATTGTTCTTGTAAATACCTGTTGTCCTTTATCAGTGTACTTATATTGATAGGTAGTTGTTCATGTACCATCACTCTGCAGCTTATTTTCCTTTGCCCTCCATTTTCTACACATAAGATCTATATTTACTCTTACCATAAGGTTGGATAACACCGATGGTACTGAAGAAGTTTAGCTCTGCATTGCTCTTGGCTGTACCTTTTGCCTGTATCGCTGTACTTACATTTATAGCTACTTGGTTATGTAGCATCACTCTTCATCTTATCTTAAATATTCTCCATTTTTTCTTATATTGTCACATATATATTTACTATTAACAAAATGTAGAATAAAGGCAATGCTTATGAAGAAGATTCTGTGGTAAACTTCTTGAATTGCCCCCCCCCCCATCAGCATGGACAAGGGCTTTATAGAGCCTGCCTTCACCAATAATGTAAGTTTGTCCTTCTCAAGCCTTCAAACTTTGTTGTGTATATTTGGTTAGGCATGACTGCAATAGCTGTTTATTTTTGGTGTTTGCATCAAATTGCATGTTTAAAGTTTATTATGTACTCCAGTTCATAAACAAAAGTTTGTCCTTCTCAATTTAAGTTTTCAGTTGTACAACCAAGTTCCTTCTTCATACCATGTAAATTAAACTATACAGAGCAAGTGATCTTATTTTGCCAATCTGAAATGGGATAAATTGACAGCACACTAACCATTGATACTTATGAGTTCTTGATCTGTAATCCAGTGGTGTCGTGAAGCTGCCAACTCCTTCACAATGTCATTTCCTGCCATGTCTTGACCTGAACAATACCATATTGTGTTAATGCTATTTTAAACTGTGTCACTTTATTCGTCAGTAAGAAATGTGATGAATTGTCAGCACTGATGCTTATATGTGCAAAACCTGTCATCTGTCTGCTTGTTTATCTTTCAGAGTGAGGAGGATATAAGTGTCAAACAAGTGCAGTCTCACCAGCTTGCTCAGCTGCTTGCGCTGCAGCTCCGGAGTAGGGCTAACCTTTCTTGAACTCTATTGAAGTGTTGTCGGTTTTGTATATTATTTTGTCGGCGTGTTTAGTTGCACTGGTGGCGATCTTTGATGCCCAGTGTATGTAATCTGCTGTCTGCTTGTGCTTTATTATCATAGTGGCAAACTTTGATGCCCAGTGGATGTAATATGCCGTAATTTCTTTACTGTATAGTCTAGGTTTTTTTCTTATTCACGATGCTGCAGTTATTTTACTGTATATATATCCTGTCTTCGCAGTAAACCGGCCAAACCGTAAAATTACGGTACATAATCGGGCCGTCATGCAAATCACCATGTAAGATCTGCATCATGGGCCCCGTCATCTTGGCCGTTAACAGTCCTAAATGTAAACTGGCCCACTAGTAGATTCGGGCCTTTAATAGGCCGAGTAAACCGCCGGCCCTATTTTCCCAAGAAAACTCAATGGGCCTTTAGGAGGCTGAAAAGTAGGTTGGGCCTGAAACGTGCCGAACAGCTCACAGGCCGGCAGCAAGCCGAAATAGACCCCGGCCCATGAATGTGCCAATCAAATCATGGGCTTTTAACAGGCCAAAATTGTCTCGGTCCTTGTTTGGCCCAATCAGATTATCGGCTGCGAGCAGGCCGGATGCAAACCGGGCCGTAGTTAGGCCCAACTATATGACGGGCTTTTAACAGGCCGAAATTAATATAGGGTCGAAATGTTAAATGAGCCCTTAACTGGCCGAAACTAATATCAGGTCGAATTACTAAATGGGCCTTTAGCAAATGGGCCCAAAAGCGTAGCATCCAGTTGACGGGCCGAATCTGATATGGGCCATAATTTAGACCAAAGCCTCTTAAAGGGCCGGACCTGATCTGGGCCGTAATTTTGCGCAGAACGTGGTAGGTTTTTAACGGGCCGGATCTCATATGGGCCATTATTAGACCCGGAACGTGGCAGGCCATTAATGGACCGGATCAAATATGGGCCGACATTTGGCCCAAAACATGGCAGCCAGTTAATGGGCCGGCCTACTAGGGTCCTCAAAATCTTGTGGGCCTACAGCTGGGCCGGCCCACTAATGTCAGCGAAATCTCGTGGGCATTTAGCTAGGCCGGCCCATTATGGTCCACAAAAATCTTGTGGGCCTTCACCTGGGCCGGCCCATTATGGCCCACAAAAATCTTGTGGGCCTTTACCTGGGCCGGCCCATTATGGCCCACAAAATCTTGTGGGCCTTTAGCTGGGCCGTCCCATTATGGTCCACAAAATCTTGTGGGCCTTTAGTTGGGACGGCCCATTTAAACTTTATGGGCCACTTTTGGGCCGATCCACATGTTAACATATCATAGGCGCATCTCGCCCATTGGATGAGTGACAGCTGTGCCAACACGGAGCTGACACGTGTTTCCCCCAGCCAATGATGATTTTACACGTGGAAAATCCCCATTGGTCGGGGCTGTTAATGGGTTATCGGATCCAAAACCGGACCCGATAGCTTAACGGCGTTCCGTTACGGTGGATGCCACATGTCGGTCACCCTTGACGAAAGCACTTCTGTGACGCGCGATTTATCATCATGGAAGTGGACACTTCCGTGATGATAATTTTGGTAATGTCATGGAACACATCTACGATAACACAGGTATGACTATCTTGATTCTGTCATAAATTTGTCATGGATGTACATGCATGACAGAAAACGTGACCTACTGTGACAAACACGTATCATCACGGAAGTGTACTTTTTTTGTAGTGCCTTTTGAGGGAGTCCTGGATTAGGGGGTCCTCGGACAACTGGACTATATCCTTTGGCCGGACTGTTGGACTATGAAGATACAAGATTGAAGACTTCGACCCGTGTCCGGATGGGACTCTCCTTGGCGTGGAAGGCAAGCTTGGCAATATGGATATGTAGATCTCCTCCCTTGTAACCGACTCTGTGTAACCCTAGCCTGTCTATATAAATCGGAGGGTTTAGTCCGTAGGACAACAACAATCATACCATAGGCTAGCTTCTAGGGTTTAGCCTCTACGATCTCGTGGTAGATCAACTCTTGTAATACTCATATCATCAAGATCAATCAAGCAGGAAGTAGGGTATTACCTCCATCGAGAGGGCCCGAACCTGGGTAAACATTGTGTCCCCCGCCTCCTGTTACCATCCGCCTTAGACGCACAGTTCGGGACCCCCTACCCGAGATCCGCCGGTTTTGACACCGACATTGGTCCTTTCATTGAGAGTTCCATTGTGTCGTCGTTATAAGGCTGGATGGCTTGCCTTGTTGTCAAGGACAACATCACCTCTGGGGGAGCCCTGGCTGTAGGCCAAACTCTCCGACTAGGTGGTTTCGTCATGACCGCCTGTTCGGCCGCTGCGCCGACGATGACTTCTCGGGTCATCGAAAACAGCCTCCATGTCAGCTCGGGACTCGCCGAGCAGTTGGATCCAATAGAGCTCTCTTCTTTGAACGAGCTCTTGGATCGCATCGCCGCTTTGGGAATCGCTACGGACTATGATCAGATCGGGCTTAAACCCGACCAAAGGGAGATTGACTCCCCGTCGGTCACCCATCAGATAGCGGTGGTGGAGGAGCAATGCGGTGATTCTTCCTCTATCTTGAGGACAAACTATGTCCGGATTCCCGAGCTCTCTGAGCCGGATACCCGTCTACGGGAGGACATCGCCCAAACCCTGAACCTAGAATCAGGCAGCGGGCCAGACCTATTTTCAACATCCCGGAGCCCGAACTGCCAAGATCGGAAACTCCTCCGCCCCTGGGTCTCAGATCGGGTCAAGGTTCGGACTTAAATCCACCCACCCACCCAGATATAAACGATCTTTCCCACATTAGACAAGAGCCCCAGGAGACAGTACATCACTATTGGGCCAGATTCCTCCTTGTAATGAACAAGGTCAAGGACTGTCGCGAGGAAGACGCAATTTCATTCTTTTGCAATAATTGCATGGACAAGGGAATCCTCAACGCCATAAGTCGCCGTGACATAGCACACTTCACTGACTTGGCGGCCATAGTACGGAAGTACTGTGGGATGGAAAGCGCCTGGAAAACCCAAACAAAAATTTGGGATAATCCGGCTCTGACAAAACCCCCAGTCCGAACTAAAAGGGTGCACTCTCGTAAGTCACCCGACCCAATTACAAAGAAGCAAAAGCCCACTACAGGGCATAGAACCATATTGGAGGGATGGCTTAATGGGCCATGCAAAATTCACAGTACAGCGGATACCATACCAACACACAGCCTTAGAGCATGTTGGGTGCTCCGGCAGGTGGCCAAGAGCGGTGAAGATATCCTCATTAACAATACCGCAGAACACCATCCCGTGGAGAACAACAATACAGTATTGACAGTCTTCGAGACCTTCACCTCAAATAATAGGCGTAAACGAGCACTCCGCAGCCTTGCCGAAGTCTGCCACGTGGCAGCAATAAATCCATGGAGCGACACGGCTATCACCTTCAATGCGAGTGACGAACCTAAATTCCGAACAGCCCGAGCACCAGCCGCCTTGGTCCTTAGTCCAATTGTGGACGGCTTCGGGCTTACTAAAGTGCTCATGGATGCGGCAGCGGATTAGACCTCATCTATGAGGAGACTCTTCAAAAAATGGAAATAGACAGAAACCGCATTGAGCAAAGCAGCACGACCTTCAGAAGAATCATCCCTAGTTGGGAGGCACGATGCGCTGGGAAAATCACACTAGATGTGGTATTCGGCACGCAGGAGAATTATAGGTCCGAAGAAATCACATTCCAAGTGGCCCCGTTCAGTAGCGGATACCACGCCCTTCTAGGGCGGGAGGCATTCACGATCTTCCAAGCCATACCCCATTACAGGTACATGAAGCTCAAAATGCCCGAGCCCAATGGAATCATCAGTCTAGCTAGTGATCCGGACATAACACTCCGCGCCGAAAACAAAACAGCCGCACTGGCCCTCGAGGCATTATCCGAAGCCCTCGCGGCCGAGGACTTAACTGCGCTGCGCTCCACAGTGGACAGGGACGACGTGATACTTGACAAAAGATCCAAGTCCACCTCTTTTAAACCAGCGGATGAAATAGTCAAATTCCAAGTCCACCCAACGGACCCTACAAAAACAGCATCCATCGGGGCACAGTTAAACCCCACTGTAGACGCCGCATTACGGGAGTTCCTGCGCGAGAATTGGGACATATTCGCCTGGCATCCTTCAGACATGCCAGGAATCCCACGCAGGCCGGCCGAGCATAGCCTTAACATTCTAAAGGGATTCAAGCTGGTCAAGCAGACTCTTCGGCATTTCTCTAAACCTAAGCGACAAGCCATGGGAGAGGAGCTAGCCAAGTTAGTGGAGGCTGGATTCATTAGAGAAATAAAACATCCGAACTGGCTAGCAAACCTGGTGATGGTACCAAAGAAGGATAAATCCTGGCGCCTATGTGTCGATTTCAAGGACCTTAACAAGGCTTGCCCCAAGGATCCCTTCCCCCTCCCCCGCATCGATCAAATTATCGATGCTACTGCAGGACACGACTCATTGTGTTTCCTCGACGCATACTCTGGATACCATCAAATCAAGATGGCGGAGTCCGACCAAGCCGCAACAACATTTATCACCCCCATACGGCCCCTTCTGTTTTAACACCATGCCCTTTGGGCTCAAGAACGCCAGTGCAACGTATCAACGCATGATTCAGACATGCCTAGAAAAACAGATCGGCAAAACAGTGGAGGCATACGTAGACGATATGGTCGTTAAAACCAGACACGTTGAATCCTTAATAGACGACTTGAGGCTCACGTTCGACAATCTCCGAACATACGACATCAAGCTCAATCCGGAAAAATGCGTTTTCGGCGTGCCCGCCGGAAAGCTCCTGGGCTTCATTGTCTCCAGTAGAGGAATCGAAGCAAATCCGGCTAAAATCCGAGCTCTGTCACAGTTGGCTATCCCAACAGACCTCAAGCAAATTCAGAAACTAACTGGATGCGTGGCGGCCTTAAGCCGCTTTATCTCTCGATTAGGAGAAAAGGCACTACCCCTTTATCGCCTTCTTCGGCGAACCGAACACTTCGAGTGGACGGATGTGGCCACGGCCGGATTGGAAGAAATAAAAGCCATCTTGGCCACCAACCCAATCCTAGCCGCGCCAAATGTTGGTGAACCAATGCTGTTATATATAGCGGCAACTCACCAAGTTGTAAGCACAGTGCTCGTCGTCGAACGAGAGACGGACGGACATAAATTTCCACTTCAAAAGCCGGTATACTATGTATCCACTGTCCTCACTCCATGCAAATCACGGTACCCACATTATTAAAAGATAGTATACGCGGTATTCATGGCATCCCCGAAATTATGACACTACTTTCAAGAGTGTTCAATTACGGTGGCCTCGGAAGTACCACTCAACGACATAATAAACAACCGCGATGCCACGGGCCGGATTGCTAAATGGGCTATTGAGCTCCTCCCGTTCGACATAACATATAAACCACGGCAAGCCGTTAAGTCGCAAGTACTGGCCGATTTTGTCGCCGAGTGGACAGAAGCTGAACTCCCTAAAGAATACAGCGCGTACTCCAATTGGATCATGCACTTCGACGGCTCCAAAATGCTGGCGGGTCTGGGGGCTGGTGTCGTCTTGACATCCCCCACCGGAGATACAGTCCAGTACGTACTCCAAATACTATACACAGACTCCAACAATGCGGCAGAATATGAGGCCCTGTTACACGGTCTCCGGATGACAGTCTCCATGGGCATTCAACGCCTGGAGGTGTGGGGGGACTCGAACCTCGCAATATCTCAGATAAATGGAGACTTTGACGCCAAGGATCCAAAATGGCGGCTTACCGCAACGCCGTCCTCAAAATGTCAGCTCGGTTCGTGGGGCTCGAATTCCACCATGTGGTCCGAGAAAACAATCAAGCGGTGGACATCCTTGCCCGCATCGGTGCTAAGCGCGACCCTGTCCCACCCAATATCTTCTTGGAAAGGTTGTTTAAGCCATCAGTGGTATGGGAAGGAGAGACCGGCAACAACAGTCCGACTTGGCCACAACACCATATACCGAACACTCTGACGTAATCGGAGGCTCCGCCACCGAAATAACACCTTCCGCCCATGTGATTATGGCCGTCATCGCCCCGTGGACAGAACCCTTCCTGGCCTACCTAACTAGGCAGGAACTACCGGAGGACCCAACGAGGCACGTTGCATTGTGCGGCGGTCTAAAGCCTACAAGGTCCACGAGGGAGAGCTTTATAAGAAAAGCGCCACTGGAGTCCTTCAAAGGTGCATCTCCGAAGAGGAAGGGCGGAAACTTTTGGCAGAAATTCATGCTGGACTTGGCGGCCACCACGCCGCAGCTCGGGCCCTTGTAAGCAAGGCCTTCCGTACAGGTTTCTACTGGCCGACGGCCCGAGCAGACGCATTGGACCTTGTCCAACGTTGCGTCGGTTGCTAGCTTTTTGCAAACCAAAGCCATATGCCACCTACCGCTCTCCAAACAATCCCCATTACTTGGCCCTTTGCGGTCTGGGGGCTTAATATGGTCGGACCCCTCAAAGGGGGAAGCCATAAGAAAAAATACTTATTGGTCATGGTGGATAAATTCACCAAATGGATAGAAGCCAAACCAGTTAAAACGGCCGAATCCGGACCAGTGATAGATTTCATATCTGGGATTGTACACCGTTATGGCGTCCCCCACAGCATCATCACCGATAATGGCTCGAACTTTACAGCCGACGAGGTAAAACTTTGGTGCAGCAACATGGGCATCAAGCTCGATTATGCTTCTGTCTATCACCCGCAAACTAACGGTCAAGTCAAGCGAGCAAATGGTCTTATCATGAGCGGCATTAAACCCAGATTAGTGTTGTCCTTAAAGGAATCAAACACGCACTAGGTAGAGGAGCTCGACTCCGTACTATGGGGGCTGCGGACCACGCCGAATCGCACTACCGGATACACACCGTTTTTATGGTGTACGGCGCAGAGGCGGTACTGCCCTGCGACATAATCCATGACTCACCTCGAGTGCGCATGTATGAAGAGAAAGAAGCCGAGCTTGATCGACAGGACAGTTTGGACGCCCTAGAGGAGGAACGTGACGTGGCAAAAGCCCGTTCCGCATTCTATCAGCAACAGGCTCGAAGGTATCAAAGCAGAGAAGTACGGGCCAAAACCTATAACGTTGGCAAACTCGTTCTACGCCTACCGAAGAAGAAAAAGAACAAGCTCAAGCCCAAATGGGAAGGTCCCTTCATTATTGACCAAGTTCTGACCGATGGAGCGTACCGTCTGCGGGATGCATCGGACAATCGACTTGAGCCAAACCCATGGAACGCAGCCAGACTCTGAAGGTTCTACGCCTAGTGTCGGACTGTATGTTCGTCTCCTTACCTCCGTCAATTTTCTAAATATCCGTTATCTGTCTTTTATCTCTTTCTTTTTTTTCCTTTTCTTCAAGGCGTTAAAAGGCTAAATTGTGTCTTGACTACACAATCTTGACGCGCTAACCGCGCTCATTATACCTGGGGGCTTCTTATACAGAAGCTTAATATAACTATTTTCCGGGCTCTATGCCCCACACATGTGTTATTCTTCCACATGTACCTTTTTTCGCCATTATATGCATCGATATGACTTAAGTTTTGCCCAAGCTGGGTTGCCTGGCTCTTGTGTTTATGCCCTACGTTCCCGTTAATTCGGCTAGGGCATAAGGGGAGCACCTCTGCGATTGTTACTGCCGGGTCAGCCAGATGTGTACCTCAGACTGGGTGAGGCCGAAAGCTAGCGTTCTTAAGGGAATACTCGGTCGGTGAACAAAAGATGACTTTTATTTATTTTAATACATGCCCCCAGATGTTTATAGCCTGCGTCTCTTTTCGCAGTTCGGACATGCACATTAGGGCATGCGTACCCAGGGAAAGGAACCCTTAACGGAACTATTCTCCCTGGAAGATGTTTCTTACTATCCATGTAATATAACATAGCTAGTTGGGTACTTGTCTGTTCAAGCACTTATGACCCCTATGCCTGGTTTCCACGCGTACCCCGGTTTTTACATAACTGAGCAGGTATTCGGATACACTCCGGACTATCGGGTCCAGAGGTCGAAGCAAAAAGGTCCACCATGACAAATGATTTACAATCCGGCTAGGGACAATATATGTCACTTGAAGTACACTGTCACTTAGACTGACTAAATTCCTCTTCTATACCATCCAACAGGCTGTCTAGCCTACAATCCTGTTGGGGATACTTTGCGGCTAATTCTACTTGGTCATACACCAAACTGACAGGGATCTCCTTCCCGTCAGGCCCCACAGGTCCGACCTCGGCCATGTGGTTAGGGTCAGCCTTGGTATACCGCGTCTTCACCATGGCCCAGGCTTCCCTCGCACCTTGTCGGTAGGCTGATATCTTCCATAATTGGAAGCGCCGCCGCGCTCCCTTGAGCTTCTCTACAAGCTCCCCCATGCCTCCTAGCAGAGAGACGGATGGCCACAAGGCTTGGGCAATGCCCTGCATCACCTGCTGAACTTGTTCGTGCAGTCGTGAGAGCTCTGGCAAAAGATCACCCGCGGACCCGGGCATCTCCTCCTCAGGACGACCCATCAACATACCTGCAGATATAAGTCTGTTAGCCGGTTTCTCCGCCGAACTCTTTAAAAGTTTGTTCAAGCACTTACTGAAAATGCCGCGTCGCAGCCTCTTATTCTCCTTTACGGAGTTAGCAAGCTGGGCCCGGACATCCTTCAGTTCCACGCCCAGCTGGATATTGGCATCTTGGAGATTGTTTTTCTCCTGCCTAACCTTTTTAAGCACGTGCTCACCAGCCTTTAGCTGTCGTTGGGCATGCGGCTCGTTCCCTATCATGACCTCCGGATTCACTCCGGAGTCATCTGCAGAATCTATTGTTAGATTTGCATGCATGCTGCATACTATCTGGTACCTGCCATTCTTTGCAATAGAGACAAGTGTTACCAGAGGGGGCCTTCTCGGACTCCTTCAGCGCGGCAACTGCGGCCCGTAGCTGGGCTTTGCACTCTTCCAGCTCTTGAGACAATTGGGTATTCTTCTCTATAAGAACCGGCACAAATAATGATCCTTAAATCAGTTGTGTCAACTGTTTCAAGTCTCAGGGGCTACTGATATATATAATTATCAGATTTTCTTACCCGTATATCCTTTACATACTGGTCCGTGGCTCTGGCAAGAACATTTTGAGCAGCACGAATGTACGCATCTCCTGAGTTGAAGGCATCAAACGCCTCTTGGGAGAAACAACTGTCACGGAGTACGGCCCGGCGATGCCTGTGATTCATAGCGCTCTCCACTTTGGAATTTGTAGCGGATAGCCTATCCGCATCCTCTGTAGGAGGAACATCCGGCATTTGCCCCGTGTTAGCTTCCGCCTCTATGTCCGGCCCTGGAGCCCGACTGGTGGAGGCGTGATCGGCAACCTCTCCGGATATAGTCCGGCGAGCGTTTTTCCTACTAGGAAATGTGGACGTTATTGTATTTTAAAAGACGACAACCACAGAGCGAGATTCTGTATCATACCTCTGCGACGGTGTCTCAGTCCTGACCGCCTTCCTTTTTAGCCTACCCGGCTTCGATGCCCCTTGTTGGCGAGTCACTATGGGTTTGGCATGGTGTCCCGAGGGCCTTCCCTGTAAGACACCATATGTGTACGGTAGGTGAAGTGCAGAAAAGGGGATCCTTCTCAGAAGTTGGGACTCCGGTTTCACTTACATGCGATGTAGGGAGTAGCCCAGGATAGTCGGCTATGATGGCCACCATGGCATCATCGCAGCTCAATTGATAGAATGTCCTGTCGATCAGCTCCACAAATATGTCTGGATCCTCTTCGAGTCCGGGATCGAGGGCCCGATCAGGGTCCTCCGATTGTGGAGGCGGGCTGTGGACCTCCCTTACAGCTTTTCGCAGTTCCTGCCATGAAAGGGCAAGGTAAGTACTTATGACGAAGAATGCGGGAAGGTTGGGAGTAAAAAGTGACAGCTCACCCAGCTTGGAGGGTTGTACATGGAGAATCCATCCCGAGGCTTAATGCGGATGAACTCCTCTTCCTCTCCCTTGTACAAATCGGACAGGATTTTTGCTAGAGCAGCAATTGAGTCTGGACCCTTACAACCGCAGCGGGTGGCATCATCTTCTCCGTTAAAGTGCCACATGGGATGCCCTCGATATTGAAGTGGTTGTACCCTCCGCATTATACATATTGACATAACCTCGATTATTGTCAGTCCTGATTGAGCCAGCATTTTTATCCGGCCCATCAGGTAAAGGACTTCTCCGTTATCTTCCTCCTGAGGGCTCCGAGGGCGCCAGCTGTGGCGTTTCTTCAGGGGAGCGTTGTCGAACTCAGGGAGGCCCATCCGAATAGGGTCCGGAAGGGGGACGTCCTCCATATAAAACCACTCCGAAGGCCAGTCCTCGGATGTCTTCTTCGGAGTACCGGACAGGTATCCGGTCCCGGCGATGCGCCATATTTCGGCTCCGCCCACTTGGTACAGTGACCCCTCCTGTGTATGGGGTACGAGGCAGAATAGCCTCTTCCATAGCTCGAAATGAGCTTCGCAGCCCAGAAACAGCTCGCAAAGGGCGACATAGCTAGCAATGTGTAATATGGAGGCGGGAGTGAAATTATGCAGCTGGAGGCCATAGAACTCCAGGAGCCCGCGGAGGAACGGATGAATTGGAAATCCAAGCCCTCTTAATAAGTAAGGGACAAGGCATACCCGCTCCCCCATGGACGGGCTGGGAAAGATCTCCGCTTGCTCCCCGCCGTTATAGGTGGCGAGCCCGGCTCGAACGGGGACCATATACGCTGGAGGGAGAAACCCCTGGGTCTGTAACTCTACTAATTGGTTGTGGGGGACGGAACACTTCTTCCAATTGCCGGGCTTAGGGCTACGGGAGCGAGAGGAGGAGCTGCGACGACCGGCCATGTTGGAATGGATTTTTTCCGGGCGTGCTCCGATGGATACTCGCTGTGGGAGGATGGTGAGATCTGGATCTGAGAATCCCCATCTCTTTAATAGACGATTTACCCACATGTCTAGGGTGGTAATTGTAAAAATACCCCGACTTCTCGAATTCGCTCAACGCGTGGAGGATATCCATTATTAGGCGCGGAAGCCAAGGAGTGCAACATTTATGGGAAGCCGGACACTACTCAACAGGTATTCAGAATTCGGAGGAGGAACCCGCCTTGCAATGTCGAAGACAATCTGCGCGCCGGACTCATCGTCATTGAAGCATGGTTCAGGGGCTACTGAGGGAGTCCTGGATTAGGGGGTCCTCGGACAGCCGGACTATATCCTTTGGCCGGACTGTTGGACTATGAAGATACAAGATTGAAGACTTCGACCCGTGTCCGGATGGGACTCTCCTTGGCGTGGAAGGCAAGCTTGGCAATACGGATATGTAGATCTCCTCCCTTGTAACCGACTCTGTGTAACCCTAGCCCCCTCCGGTGTCTATATAAACCGGAGGGTTTAGTCCGTAGGACAACAACAATCATACCATAGGCTAGCTTCTAGGGTTTAGCCTCTACGATCTCGTGGTAGATCAACTCTTGTAATACTCATATCATCAAGATCAATCAAGCAGGAAGTAGGGTGTTACCTCCATCGAGAGGGCCCGAACCTGGGTAAACATTGTGTCCCCCGCCTCCTGTTACCATCCGCCTTAGACGCACAGTTCGGGACCCCTACCCGAGATCCGCCGGTTTTGACACCGACACCTTGGGTTGGTGATGGCTCCACTTGAGTGGAGCATTGTCCTTCTCCTTCGGCCACAAGGGGTTCCTCAATGGGTAGGATAAAACCAACTCCCATTCTTCTTATGGCTTGAGGAGGAATTTCATCACCTACATCACAAGTGCCACTTTGCTCCACTTGGGAGCCGTTATTCTCATCAAACTCTACGTTACACGTCTCCTCAATAAGTCCCGTGGACTTATTGAGGACACGGTAAGCATGAGAGTTTGTAGCATAACCAACAAATATGCCCTCATAAGCTCTAGCCTCAAATTTAGACAACCGAACACCTTTCTTGAGAATGAAACACTTACACCCGAACACCCGAAAGTACTTGAGGTTGGGCTTGTTACCGGTGAGTATCTCATATGGAGTCTTGTTCAAGCCTTTGGGGAGATAGAGCCGATTTGATGCATGACATGCGGTGTTGATGGCTTCGGCCCAAAAGTTGTATGGAGACTTGAACTCCACCATCATGGTCCTTGCCGCATCCATCAACGTCCGGTTCTTCCTCTCCGCTACACCATTTTGTTGAGGGGTGTATGGTGCGGAATATTGATGCTTGATCCCCTCATCACTAAGAAACTCATCCAAGGTGTAGTTCTTGAACTCGGTGCCGTTGTCACTTCTTATAGTCAAGATCTTTGCATTGTGTTGACGTTGGGCTTCATTTGCAAAGTCAATGACGGTTTGTTGGGTCTCGCTCTTCCTCTTGAAGAAATATACCCAAGTGTATCTTGAATAATCATCCACAATCACCAAGCAATACTTTCTACCCCCAAGACTATCAAAGGATGGAGGCCCAAAGAGATCCAAGTAAAGGAGTTCCAAAGGCCTCTTCGAGTAAATGATAGTCGTGGGAGGGTGAGCCTTTTCATGTAGCTTTCCTTCGATACAAGCACTGTAAGCACGATCTTTAGCAAAACTAACATTTCTTAGTCCGCGGACATGGTCCCCCTTCAGAAGACTTTGCAAAGATCTCATATTGACATGGGCTAAACGGTGATGCCGAAGCCATCCCACGTCAACTTTAGTCATTAGGCATATCGCGGTCTTAGTGGGTCGCTCCGAAAAGTTAATCACATAGAGACCGTTCTCGACATGCGCAACAAAGGCTACTTTAAGAGTCTTGCTCCACAAGAGGGCCACGGTATCAATATCAAAGAAAGTGGCAAAGCCCATGAGTGCAAGTTGACGAACGGAAAGTAAATTGTATGCCCAGGGACTCAACAAGCATGACCTTCTCGATCGTGAGATCATGAGAAATGACAACCTTACCAAGTCCCAATACCTTAGAGGACGAGGCATCACCCCACTCGACATTGGTGGGCATACATGGAATCTTATGTACGTCCACCACCAAGTCCTTGCTTTCGGTCATATGATTAGTGGCTCCACTATCGAGCAACCATGATCCCCCACCGGAAGCAAACACCTACAAGAGATCAATGCTTGGTTTTAGGTACCCATTTTGTAATGGGTCCTTTGATGTTAGTAACAAGGGTCTTAGGAACCCAAATAGACCATTCAATGTACTCATAAGGAGAACCAATAAATTTGGCATAAACATGTCCATCACTAGCACGACATAACTCATAAGAAGGGTTAAAGTCGTCGGGTTTGTTGGGAGGGGTAGCGTTGCCCTTCTTGGCATCACTACCCTTCACGTTGTTCTCCTTATTCTCCTTAGAAGCACCCTCTCCCTCCTTCACAAAGGTTTGCTTGAGAGGGCGAGGTCGTTTGGCCTTGTCATTCTTCTTCTTGTCCTTGGACTTGGGCGCGTACCCAATCCCTTCCTTGGCCACAACTTCCTTTTGATTGCTCAAAAGGTTGTTGAGATTCTTCTCGCCTTGTATGCAAGACACAAGGCCTTTCTCAAGTTGCTCCTTCAACTTAGCATTTTCCTCAACAAGATGCTCATGCTCACAACACGGGTTAGTAGCATTTGCATTATCAATTAAGACCATATGAGGAAATGTGGCTTTCTCCTTGGTTAGCTTTACTTGGAGTTGATCATGAAACTCTTTGAGGCTAGCATGAGCACCTTTCAAGACCTTGTGAGCCTTGTCAAGTAAGTCAAACTCCTCTTTGAGTCTAGCAAGATCAACCCCAAGCTTGGCCTTCTTGGAGTTTAGCACACGAGAAACAACAAGAGCATGATCAAGATCTTTCTTTAATTTAGCGTGATCATCGTTGTATGACTCCTCAAGAGCCAAACGAAGACCTCGCTCTTCCTCAAGAGCATTGGAAAGATCCGAAATCTCATCAGCATAGTCACGACTATGCCCCTCCATCTTAGAGATGGTATCTTCGTGAGCCTCGATCATGTCATTGGCTTCACCAAGTTGTTCCAAGAGAGCAACGAAGTGCTTCTTGGATTTACCCTTGAGTTTACTCATAAAAGACTCAAACTCATTCTCCTCCACATTCAACCCCTCATGTTCATCAATGCAATCCGTCAAAGACGGATTATTAATGATGGTAGTTTTGATGTTGGGGGTTACCTTGTTGGTGGCTTTAGCCATGAGGCACTTGGCGGTGATGTTCTCATTGGGTGAGTCGAAGAGAGACACCCATGGAGTTGTCGCAATGGCAACGGAGGCCACGGCAACCGACTCACCGTCTTCATCATCATCATCATCATCCTCATTGTACTCTTCTTGTGCCACCAACCCCTTGGGAGGAGTCTTCTTGGTGAAGTTGCTCTTGTTGGGGAAAGACTTGGCCTTGTCCTTTTGGATGAGCTTGCCACCATTGTCTTCCCTCTTCTCATAAGGGCATTCCGCAACAAAGTGGCTCACATTGCCACAATTATAGCAAGTCCTCACTCGTTGCTTGCCCTTCGCGCCACTTGAGTTGTTCTTTTTGAAGTTGGGCCTTGTGTTCTTCTTGCTCCAAAATTGCCTTGAAGCAAGAGCCATGTGTTCATGATAAGCATACTTTGTATCTTCGGGATTGCTCTCCTCTTCTTCCTCTTCGTCCTCTTCTTCCACACTAACCTTGGCTTTCAAGGCAAGGTTGGGCTTCTTTGCTCTTTGAGAACGTAACACCGCATTGTCGGCAGTCTTGTCCAAGATACTCATAGCCACAAACTCATCCAACACTTCACTTGAGTACAAGGTGTGGAAATCCGGCCTTTGACGAATGACGGAGGACATTGCCTTGTGGTAAGGCATCATGGCCTTGAGGAATTTGTGCTTGATCCAATTGTCATCCGTATCCTTGCTCCCATGATCTCGGAGTGATACCGCGAGAGTGGTTAATCTTCGATAAAGCTCACGAGGTTCTTCATCTTCTTTCATTGCAAACTCACCGGCTTCATCTTGCACCACTTCATAGTTGGAGCGTTGAACGCTTGCGCTTCCCCGGTAGAGGGAAACAACATGGCACCATGCATCCTTGGCCACGGTGAAGGGCCGGAGATGAGCAAGATCTTCGGGTGGAATTGCATCTTGGATGATGAAGAGAGCATTCTCATTGAATTGATTATCCGCGGCTTCTCTAGGGGTGAAGTTGCTTTGGTCATGCGGTTAGAAACCTTCTTCAATGATTCTCCAAAGATCAGTATTAACATGATTTAAATGACGCTTAAAGCGATAAACCCAAGAATCAAAGTTCTCATTTTTCACAATCTTAGGGGAGGACCGGCATGATTCAAATGAGTGGAAGGAATCGGTCCACCGTAAGTAAGCGGAGGTTCCACATGGGCAAAGATGTCGTTGCCATTTTTACCACTAGAAGAAGGAGCCTTTTCACTAGTAGCTTCCCCCTTGTCGGGGTTAGCATCCGTCACCTTGTTAGTGGGATCACCCACTTTCATTGGTGCGGTGGATAGTTTAAGTCCTTCTAAGAATTTGTTAAACATGCTTTCAACCTCGGTCATCATGGAGGTTTTCAATGTGTCCAACACCACATTGAATTCCTCACGAGAACTGTGGTTCCCCCATCGGCCGTAGACGAGATCGGATTCACACCGGAGTGCTCCTCCCCACCGTCTACGGTGTCAACCATACTCTTCGGACGGCAAAGTCCTTAATAAAGAGACGAGGCTCTGATACCAATTGAAAGGATCGATATAGTTGACTAGAGGGGGTGTGAATAGGCAACTAACAATTTTTAGCTTTTCTTTACCAATTTAAACTTTGCATCAAAGTAGGTTGTCTAGATATGCAACTAGGTGGGCAACCTATATGATGCAACAACAAAGAGCACACAAGCAAGCTAGGGATATAACACAAATAAGCCTGCACAAGTAAAGGCACGAGATAACCAAGAGTGGAACCGGTGAAGACGAGGATGTGTTACCGAAGTTCCTTCCTTTTGAGGGGAAGTACGTCTCCGTTGGAGCGGTGTGGAGGCACAATGCTCCCCAAGAAGCCACTAGGGCCACCATATTCTCCTCACGCCCTCACACGACGCGAGATGCCGTGATTCCACTATTGGTGCCCTTGGATGCGGTGACCGGACCTTTACAAACAAGGTTGGGGCTCTCTCCACAACCGAATTGGAGGCTCCCAACGAAACCGCGGAGCTTCACCACAATGGAATATGGCTCCGAGGTGACCTCAACCATCTAGGGTGCTCAAACACCCAAGAGTAACAAGATCTGCAAGGGACGAGTGGGGGGAATCAAATTTCTCTTGGTGAAAGTGTAGATCTGGGCCTTCTCAACCAATCCCTAGAAAATCAACAAGTTTGATTGGCTAGGGAGAGAGATCGGGCGGAAACGAGCTTGTGGAGCAACAATGGAGTTTTGGGGGAGAAGAGGTGAGTCTTCTTGGAGAAGAAGACCCCTTTATATAGTGGGGGGACACATCCAACCGTTATGCAGCCCGCAGCCTGCATCTGGGCGGTACTACCGCTGCCACAAGCAGGCATAGGGCAACCAGGGCTGAGGAAGGAGAAGTACACGCACTAGGGCGGTACTACCGCCATGTGGGCGGTACTGCCGCCGATAAGCGGTACTGCAGCTCCCTACAGCTGCTGGAAAACAGAGGAGGGCAGCGAGCTGAGCGGCAGCTGGAGCGGACGTAGGAGCGGTACTACCGCTAATAAGCGGTACTACCGCGCCCTACTGCCGTCCCTACTACCGCTCCCCTGCGTGGTCCTTTACGGAAACCCGACACAAAAAATGAGACCACGGCAGGGGCGGTAGTACCAGCGGCACTAGCAAGCGGTACTACCGCCCTGACCGCGGTACTACCGCTTAGCACTCAGCACCCCTTGTTTTGCACAACACGAATACTCCAAAGAAGCAGGAAGAAGGAGAGGTGTAAGGAAAGTGTGAACGATGATTCCACCCATACTCTTCCGAAACGGATCCCCTCTTGATAGTACGGTTATCCCTACGACTCAATTCCACCGAAAAGAAAGGAGGGAAAATAATCCGTCTAAAGTGAAGTCCTCGAGGGGTAACAATCGCAAAGTGCCCTTATATTAGATAACCTGAAAAGCTCAATGCACACGATTAGTCCGCAAATGTATTGTCATCAATCACCAAAACAAACCAGGGAAAATAATGCCCTAACAACAACAGCACAGGCCATCTATCTACAACAACATAGACATGCAAAATACTATCAGGTACTAAGTTCATGATAAATTAAAGTTCAATTAATCAAATTACTTAAGAACTCCCACTTAGATAGATATCCCTCTAATCATCTAAGTGATTACGTGATCCATATCAACTAAACCATGTCCGATCATCACGTGTGATGGAGTAGTTTTCAATGGTGAACATCACTATGTTGATCATATCTACTATATGATTCACGCTCGACCTTTCGGTCTCAGTGTTCAGAGGCCATATCTGCATATGCTAGGCTCGTCAAGTTTATCCCGAGTATTCTGCATGTGCAAAACTGGCTTGCACCGTTGTATGTGAACGTAGAGCTTATCACACCCGATCATCACGTGGTGTCTCGGCACGACGAACTTTCGCAACGGTGCATACTTAGGGAGAACACTTGTACCTTGAAATTTAGTGAGAGATCATCTTATAATGCTACCGTCGAACTAAGAAAAATAAGATGCATAAAGGATAAACATCACATGCAATCAATATAAGTGATATGATATGGCCATCATCATCTTGTGCCTTTGATCTCCATCTCCAAAGCACCGTCATGATCACCATCGTCACCGGCGCGACACCTTGATCTCCATCGTAGCATCGTTGTCGTCTCGCCAACTATTGCTTCTACGACTATCGCTACCGCTTAGTGATAAAGTAAAGCAATTACATGGCGATTGCATTTCATACAATAAAGCGACAACCATATGGCTCCTGCCAGTTGCCGATAACTCTGTTACAAAACATGATCATCTCATACAATAAAATTTAGCATCATGTCTTGACCATATCACATCACAACATGCCCTGCAAAAACAAGTTAGACGTCCTCTACTTTGTTGTTGCAAGTTTTACGTGACTGCTATGGGCTGAGCAAGAACCGTTCTTACCTATGCATCAAAACCACAACGATTTTTCATCAAGTATGTGCTGTCTTAACCTTCAACAAGGACCGGGCGTAGCCACACTCGATTCAACTAATGTTGGAGAAACTGACACCCGCCAGCCACCTGTGTGCGAAGCACGTCGGTAGAACGAGTCTCGCGTAAGCGTACGCGTAATGTCGGTCCGGGCCGCTTCATCCAACAATACCGCCGAATCAAAGTATGACATGCTGGTAAGCAGTATGACTATTATCGCCCACAACTCACTTGTGTTCTACTCGTGCATATAACATCTACGCATAAACCTGGCTTGGATGCCACTGTTGGGGAACACAGTAATTTCAAAAATTTCCTACGCACACGCAAGATCATGGTGATGCATAGCAACGAGAGGGGAGAGTGTAGTCCACGTACCCTCGTAGACCGAAAGCGGAAGCGTTATGACAACGCGGTTGATGTAGTCGTATGTCTTCACGATCCGACCGATCCTAGTACCGAAGACACGGCACCTCCGCGATCTGCACACGTTCAGCTCGGTGACGTCCCACGAACTCTCGATCCAGCTGAGTGTCGAGGGAGAGCTTCGTTAGCACGACGGCGTGATGACGGTGATGATGAAGCTACCGGCGCAGGGCTTCGCCTAAGCACTACGACGATATGACCGAGGTGGATTATGGTGGAGGGAGGCACCGCACACGGCTAAGAGATCAATGATCAACTTGTGTGTCTATGGGGTGCCCCCCTCCCCTGTATATAAAGGAGTGGAGGAGGGGGAGGGCCGGCCCTCTCTATGGCGAGCCCTAGGGGAGTCCTACTCCCACCGGGAGTAGGATTCCCCCTTCCAAGTAGGAGTAGGAGAGGAAGGAAGGAGGAGAGAGGGAGGAAGGAAAGGGGGGCCGACCCCCTTCCCAATTCGGATTGGGCTTGGGGGGGGGGGGCTTCTAGGACGCCTCCTCCTCTCTCCCACTAAGGCCCAATAAGGCCCATACACTCACCGGGGGATTCCAGTAACCTCCCGGTACTCCGTAAATGCCCGAACTCACCCGGAACCATTCCGATGTCCAAACATAGCCATCCAATATATCGATCTTTATGTCTCGACCATTTCGAGACTCCTCGTCATGTCCATGATCATATCCGGGACTCTGAACTACCTTCGGTACATCAAATCACATAAACTCATAATACCGATCGTCACAGAACGTTAAGCGTGCGGACCCTACGGGTTCGAGAACTATGTAGACATGACCAAGACTCGTCTCCGATCAATAACCAATAGCGGAACCTGGATGCTCATATTGGTTCCTACATATTCTACGAAGATCTTTATCGGTCAAACCGCATAACAACATATGTTGTTCCCTTTGTCATCGGTATGTTACTTGTCCGAGATTCGATCGTCGGTATCTCAATACCTAGTTCAATCTCGTTACCGACAAGTCTCTTTACTCGTTCCGTAATGCATCATCCCGCAACTAACTCATTAGTCACATTGCTTGCAAGGCTTATAGTGATGTGCATTACCGAGAGGGCCTAGAGATACCTCTCCGACAATCGGAGTGACAAATCCTAATCTTGATCTATGCCAACTCAACAAGTACCATCGGAGACACCTGTAGAGCACCTTTATAATCACCCAATTACGTTGTGACGTTTGGTAGCACACAAAGTGTTCCTCCGGTATTCGGGAGTTGCATAATCTCATAGTCATAGGAACATGTATAAGTCATGAAGAAAGCAATAGTAACATACTAAACGATCAAGTGCTAAGCTAACGAAATGGGTCAAGTCAATCACATCATTCTCTAATGATGTGATCCCGTTAATGAAATGACAACTCATGTCTATGGCTAGGAAACTTAACCATCTTTGATTCAACGAGCTAGTCAAGTAGAGGCATACTAGTGACACTCTGTTTGTCTATGTATTCACACATGTACTAAGTTTCCGGTTAATACAATTCTAACATGAATAATAAACATTTATCATGATATAAGGAAATATAAATAACAACTTTATTATTGTCTCTAGGGCATATTTCCTTCAAAACCCTATATCGGTAGTTTTATTTGTATCAGCCCTATAATTTTGTTATCGCCATGTTTAACGTTCTCGTTGAATTCTGTAGATGCTAGTATCTAACATAGTGCGTTATGTGGGCTCTTAGGGATAGGTGTGTGAGGTAGTTTGTATTATTCGAACTCCATTTTCTTCAATGAAAATGATGTCGTGTCGCCCCCTTGATATGTTTGTTCTTCTAACTAGCTACAAACAGTGTAATTATTTCTTCTCCACCCATTTTTGTTAGCTTGTACATATTTTATAGTACAATTTTAATAGGAAAGCCATAGTGAAATTTCTATTTGTGTAAAGTTTCCAAAAATGGCACCTCTAAGAAGGGAATGATGTCATAAATGTTGTTGCCATTCAATATAGATGGAAACGACCCAACCAATAAAGTCATGCAAGACTTAGTATAGAGAACCAGGAAAACCACCTCTACTAAATTTTCATGACGGTAGTGCGCCTCACTGCAAAGTCCCATGCCTCCAGAGAGTCGACACCCTCACGCTAAGCACTATAGGTGCCTTCTGAAGTCCACATGACAAGTAGCATCACATCCAAACTATCTTACGGATCTAGTACATATGTACCACAACTGTGAGCCATGCTCATTGTCCCGCCGCTCGCCCGGCTAGAGCACACTCGCCGCTATTGTCCTATCTTCATGTCATACTACCCGAGAGGTTGGAGACCAATCCTCATGACCATCACGAGTTGCCCACCATTGCGCATGTCAGGAACCACGACACGCCGGTGCTACCCCGACAACCAGTGCTGACGCAACCGCTTAAATGCTGTGGGTTCAAATCCACTAAAGCTCTAAAGGATCTTAATTTTCTGCACATATATGAACAAACCTAATAATGTAATAAAAATTTCAAAGCCCCAAAGCATACACATGGAATCATCAGCACGATACGTGTACCTATACCATATCAGAGCATTACCGTTGACAAACTAGTCACAAACTCATAATTGGCACCAGATCCTGAATGTGCCAGTCACAACACTGCTCCAGACACCCTAATTGACAAAGGAGGAAAAATGCGCCATTGCACTGCCCCCCCCCCCCCCCCCCCCACACACACACCGGCAAGATGCCATAGTCACGCTTCATCATCCAGGACCACAACTGACACCAAGTCAAGAGCCCCGCTACCACCACCCGCCGCGCTGGATCTTTCGTTGGCTTCATCCGGCAGCAGCGACAGAGGGGAGCTGAGGAGGAGGAAGAGGAGATGGTTAATGTATAGTATCAAGATGAAGCTAAATAAACAAGCTAATATTTTCATGGGCAACTGGGTTGACATCGTCATGTGTCTAACTCCTGGATCAATTCTTGTTCTCAGCAATTTTTTGGTGTTTGAATTGAAAATAAATAAATCATTGCAATGGAAGATGATTAGCCAAGCCAAGCGGGCCCCGCATCTCACTCCCCCATCTTCTCCTTTTCCCGTTCTCTCTCCCCTCACTCACTCACTCACTCCCGCACGCCTCCTCCCCAAGCTCCCCCCATCGCAAGAACCAACTTTTGCCCCCAAATCCCCCCCTAAACTCTCCAATCCCCTCCCCCCATTGCGAGATCCCGCACCAGATTCGATCTCCCCCCTCCCAAAACCCACGAGGGACCCGTCTCCGTCCCCGAATCCGCCGTTTCCCTCCCCCGAATCTGGCGGCCGGAGATCGGGCGCGGGAGCCGGCGTCCGGCGGAGCTCGATCTGTCCGTCCGAGCTGAGGCGGACCGCGAGGAGGCTAGCTGCGGCGCGGCATTGGGCTTCGGCGCGCTTTTTCGACAAAAAGAATGGCGGCGCCGGGGAGCAGTAATGGCGGTGGCGGCAGCAGATCCCAGCAGCAGCAGCCGCAGCAGGACAAGGTATATGCGCGCACGCTTACATGTGATGTGTGATTTTCTTGCGCGCGCAGTGGCTCGCTCGCTTGCTTTAGAGGCTGATGTGTACAGGGTACCTGCCGAAATTTGGCAGAGCTCACTGCGTACCAACTGTACCGGCCACTAGCTGATGCAACTGAAGCACCTTTAATTGTGCTTTCCTGTGTACTGCTCCACTGATTGCTCCCTGCTGCTATGCATGCACAGGCATAACATGCTGCTGAACTGAACTGAATTGACAGTAATTTTGCTGTCAGTCCATGTTGAATTGCATGCATTTTGCACTCGACCAGCCACTAATTTTGCAGAGACAGCATCATTTGGAGTGTGTATCTCTCCCCATTATCCATGGGTATTGTCGATATACAACAACAACAACAACAAAGCCTTTAGTCCCAAACAAGTTGGGGTAGGCTAGAGGTGAAACTAAGTATATAACTAACTGATGGATCTTTTCCCCTTATATTCACAGAGGTCGGTAGTCATGTGCAATTTCATCTTTGACTGACCGGGCTAGTACATTGTCCTTTCAGCTCTAAGCTAGTTGAAATGCATGCATTTTGCACTCGTTCAGTCAGTAATTTTGCAATGCCACAGCATCATCTATAGTATGTTTCTCTCCCACTCCTCCATGGATATTGTAGATTTACATGTATGTGACTGACTGGTGGATTTGGGCTTCTGTTCAAATTTATATTTGTCAAAGTGTTGAGGCTAAGGGCCAAAGTAAGCACAAACTGTGTGGTGCTATGCGAGGATCCTTTTGCACTTTTTCATATTCTTGGGAGATATGTGCATGCTTTGATGACTGATACAACAGTTTTTATGTTATATGTGCGACATCATCTCGTTATGCTTATGAAGTTTGGTCCAATTTTCCTTCTCATGATTAATAATGAAGGAATGAAGTTTCCTTTCTGTACAGAGTTCAGTAGTCATGTGCAATTTCGTCGTTGGCTGAGCTAGTACATTACATCGTTCTTCTTTTCAACTCTAAACTAGTTCTTTGTTCTTCTGCGCAGTCAATTTTGTGTATCTTTCTTTGCCTGTCAATAATTAGCAGGGTAGTTTTTATTTTGTTTAATCAAATCCATGTACTTGCACTACTAATACATGTTTCACTGTTCTTAACAGCAGAGTATATGGGCTGGCTGTTTCTCTGGCTTGTCATGCTTCGGGGCGCAGAAGGGTGGAAAGCGTATAGTTCCTGCAGCACGTATGCCCGACGGGAACGCTTCGACTAACCGTGGAAATGCTCAGTCTGGTGGCAATCCCAACCAAAATGGGGCTATGAATCTGTCCCTTCTCGCGCCACCGTCATCGCCGGCATCCTTCTCCAACTCTGCACTTCCTTCGACTGCCCAGTCACCTAACTGCTTCCTGTCAATCTCTGCAAATTCTCCTGGTGGCCCAACATCTAACATGTTTGCTGTTGGACCATATGCCAATGAGCCGCAGCTCGTCTCGCCTCCAGCAGCCTTTTCGACCTACACAACCGAGCCATCCACAGCACCACTGACCCCTCCTCCTGAACTGGCTCATGCAACCACTCCATCCTCTCCAGATGTCCCGTACGCTCGGTTCCTTTCGTCGTCTATGGGTCTTAAAACTGCAGGCAAGGAGCACAACATGCATTACTACTCTGGTGGTTCAGGGCTCCAGGGTCCTTATCCACTTTACCAACCAGGGAGCCCTTCCAGCAGCCTCATTTCGCCTGCCTCGGTGACTCCGAGGACTGGCCTCTCCTCGCCTATCCCTGAGCAAAATGTTCCCACTGCTGCTCACTGGAAGACGTCTAGGTCGGCCTGCGACACGCCGTACTCCATTGCTTCGCCCATACCAGAGCAAGAGGTCCCTACTGCACACTGGAAGACCTCCAGGTCTGCCTGTGACACGCCGTACTCCAGGACATCGCCCTCGAACATCTTCGGGCTTGATTCAGCTGCCACAAGAAACTCCCTGCTAGATAGCAACTTCTTCCGCCCGGCTGCATCTGCTCAGTTCTACCTGGATCAGGCTTACAATGGTGGGAGGCTCAGTGTCTCAAGGGACAAGCAAGATGCCGACGAGGTCGAAGCATACAGGGCATCGTTTGGGTTCAGTGCAGATGAGATGGTTACGAGCACTCAGCGTTACGCGGAAGCACCAGATGCCACGCTTGATGAGGGATTCAGCATATCCCCATTTGGAAACAGTGCCCCTGTTAACAACACAGAGGAGGTGTGCCTGTTCAATGATCCCCTGCCTAATCATGAGGTTCAGAAGGTGGGTAAGATGGGTAGATCACTTTCGAATGCAAAAGAGATGATGACAAGCCCCTCAAAAAAGGCAGCAGACCAGCTTCCACATAAGGCAGTGCACCTCGATATATTCAAAGGTGAATGTCCTGACTTCCAACCCCAACCATTCATTCATTCTGTTATAGTACCGATCTTTGTATGCCAGAATCACCAATATTGTTGGTTTTCTTCACTCAGAACAATGTATAATTAGCAAGTAACTTGAACTATACTAGCACCGGCTCCATAGCCTGAACCTGAATGCTGGTGTTGTGCAATGTTTCTGCAATCTTGCTTCCAACCCCAGCCATTCATTCATTCTGTTATAGTACTGATCTTTTTACACCAGAATCATTAATATTTGTTGGTTTTCTTCACTCAAAATAATGTATAATTATGCAGTAACTTGAACTATACTTAGTACCGTCTCCATAGCCTGAACTTGAATTTCGGTGTCATGTCGATGTTTCTGCAATCTTACTCACTGCTCCTTCCCTTTCTTACCGCAGGAACAAAAGGGGGGTATCTGTCCGAGGACGACACGTTGGCTGCAAAAGACTGCCATCCATTCAGGATGACTCGAGACGAGATATCTCTGAAACCGATAGAGGTGAGGAAGAAGGCCCCAGCCGGGCAGGCGTGCTCGGGCGCGGAGGTCGAGTTCAGGAGGGCAAGGAGCCTGAGAGAGGCCAACAGCGTCTTGTCGTGGCGCAGCACGCTGTCAAGGCAACTACAGTAATGGATGGATGGTGCACTAGCTAATATATTCAGGATAAGTAAGTTGAAGAGTGAGCTTCCTCCCTTGGCCGAGCCGCCTAGCGTGCATGTCGTCATCGATCGGAGGTGTTAGAAGTAAGTAATCTGTCGTAGTCGCAGAGCGAGTAGCCTGTATCTATGCACTACCCATATATGTCTGGGGATCCTTTCTACTGCTAGCCCAGATGGATATGTGATGACCAACCAGCAGCTTGTATTCAGTTTCAGATTGCCATGTTCCTCTTCTGTTTTATGGAGACTCTGTAACCATTAGCCGGCCTGCACAATGGAATGAAATGAAAGGGCGTTGCTCCTGTCCTGATCCGCCGCCTGAATACTCGCTTGCGTACGCGATTTGCTGCAAGTAACTGAATCTGATCTTGAGTAGCATAGTTCACAGCAGCAGCAGCAGCATTGACAATGTTGGTAAAATTAATCAAAATGAACGCGAGCTGACCTTGCATACTTTGAAATTTTGAATCAGTGTGCTTCTGCTTGCTTCCAGGAAGGAAGACTTTTGTTATATGCATCAACACCATCAGGTTGTTCTCTGCCTTTCTACAGTTGTTACATAATGCATTTGTTCTCACAGAGTTGCAATTTGTACTTAGCTGTTGTTACATAATGCATTTGTTCTCACATTCTGAACAATGTACGCGGCGTCTCATAGACTATTTATGCAATTGGGTTAGGGTTAGGCAGAGATGCAACATATTATACCCCTGAAACCTCCAGCTCCTCCCCTGTTCTTCCTCCCAGGCTCTCTCTAGCACATTCTTCCTCCCAGGCTCACTCAAGTCTCAACCACATCTCTCTGAGAACTGTTTCCGCTCAGCGTAACGGTATGGATCGTTGCCACCGTGACACTTTGTCGACGACACACTTCCGTTGTCATCTCTGCTTCCATTATGAAAAGCCTCTGTCTGATCAGTGACCATGCGCGTGTCTACAAAGAAACAATTGGTTGTTTCACTCCAGCTTTCCGAATTAAATACACTAACAACATACAAGATCTATGGCCTTACACTTTTTTTCCATCACAACAAATACTGGGAGATCTAGCAGACACACAGTGGCATAGATGGCCTTGCACTTTTTTCCATCATAAAGACAAAACCACAATGTTGGTAGAAGTTCCTTTTCCTGCAGCAACGTCACGGTGTGTCTGCTAGATCTCCCAGTTGTAAGGAATCTATCGAAATGAATACCAGCTGCCCTTGTATAATTTGATTCAGTAGTGTGCTTCTGCTTGATTCCAGGAAGAGCTCTGTTGTGATATGCATCAACACCATCAAGTTGTTCTCTGTCTTGCTACAATTCATGGTGATTGGGATTGTATAAGACTTGCAATTTGTAGTTAACTCTAGTCATATAGTGCATTTATCTCGCATTCTAAAGATTGTACACAGCATTTCATATACTCCTCCGTCTCAAAATAATCGTCGCTGATTTAATACAAAGTTGTACTAACTTTGTACTAGCCTTGTTCTAAATCTGCGACACTTATTTTGGGACGCAGGGAGTATCATTTATGCTACTACCTCCATCTCGGTGAATAAGTCATTCGCGTAGTTCTAGGTTGACGATTCTAAAAAAAAAGAATCTCGGTGAATAAGTCATTCGCGTAGTTCTAGGTCGACGATTTAACTATCAATCTAAATATGTATTATATGTGACCAAAAATATATATTTAGAAACTACATCCGTGTAGAAATCTAGTGATATATTTTTCAGGACATATAACACATATTTAATTCCTCAAATCGATGATCTAGAACTACGCGAATGACTTATTCACCGTTTGAATTGCGCATAAATAATCATACCGTTTACTTCCAAACCATGTTACTTAAGCCAGGGCCCTGAGGGTCAATGCTTACATGCTGAGTTACAAGTTGCAACTAGCTTGCACTTGCAGCAGCTGCTCTTCATCCCTAGCCTTTTCTCCTCCGCTTGATAAATCTGAGCTGCTGTAGATGTCCACAGTTCCCTCCAGCTGATTGCCGCAAACCGAGCTTGGCCTCCACTTATTGCAGGTAAGATCCAACCTTGGAATGGAAATCCAGGGGAGCTTCAAATTTCTTCTTCTTCTCCTGTTTATTATGCATGGATAGCGCGTGGAATGATCTATTTAGCACCTTTGATCTTCTTGCATGTCATTTGATTTCAACAATTGGAGGCTCGATATACTGTAATGATACACTGTTCACCTTAATTTTTTCACGGGTATAATGGCCCGTCGCTGGAAACTTATTGATGACGCCAATTCAAAAGCGACGAGGGCTCTCAACGGTTGTAGTAGACAGTCGGGAAGTCGTCGTGCTAAGGTCCCTTAGGACCAGCGCAACAAAACAGCAACCGCCGCCGATGAAGAGTAGCGTAGATCAGAAGAATCCAACCCGAAGAAACACAAACGTAGACAAACTACGACCAGATCCGAGCAAATCCACCAAGGATAGATCCGCCGAAGACACACCTCCACACGCCCACCGACGATGCTAGACACACCACCGGAACGGGGACTAGGCGGGGAGAACCTTATTCCATCTTCAGGGAGCCACCCCCGTCTCGTCTTCTTGAGCAGAACACAAACCCTAACAAAAGTTGAAGAAACATCTAAAAACGGAGCCCTCCCACCGGCAAGGGCCGGGATCCACCGCGCCGCCATGGTCCTAAGGCCACCGGAGACGAGGCGGACCGGCGGCGCCGCCGGCGGGAGGCAAAGGAACCCTTCTTCAGTTGATGCGCAGACCTCAATGTTATTGAGGGCCATGTGTTCTTGATAAATGACAAAGTCCACTCATGGTGGTGGTAGGTGGGGAGGGTTGATACGTCTCCAACGTATCTATAATTTTTTATTGTTCCATGCTATATTATATTCTGTTTTGGACATTAATGGGCTTTATTATACACTTTTATATTATTTTTGGGACTAACCTATTAACCGGAGGCCCAGCCCAGAATTGTTGTCTTTTGCCTATTTCAAAGTTTTGCAGAAAAAAAATATCAAACAGAGTCCAAACGGAATGAAACCTTTGGGAACGTGATTTTCAGAACGAACGTGATCCAGAGGACTTGGACCCTACGTCAAGACATAAACCAGGAAGGCACGAGGTAGGGGGCGCGCCTACCCCCTGGGCGCGCCCTCCATGCTCGTGGGCCCCACGTTGCTCCACCGACGTGCTTCTTCCTCCTATATATACCTACGTACCCCCAAACTACCAGAGACGGAGCCAAAAACCTAATTCCACCGCCGCAACCTTCTGTACCCGTGAGATCCCATCTTGGGGCCTTTTCCGGAGCTCCGCCGGAGGGGGCATCGATCACGGAGGGCTTCTACATCAACACCATAGCCTCTCCGATGATGTGTGAGTAGTTTACCTCAGACCTTCGGGTCCATAGTTATTAGCTAGATGGCTTCTTCTCTCTCTTTGGATCTCAATACAATGTTCTCCCCCTCTCTTGTGGAGATCTATTCGATGTAATCTTCTTTTGCGGTCTGTTTGTTGAGACCGATGAATTGTGGGTTTATGATCAAGTTTATCTATGAACAATATTTGAATCTTCTCTGAATTCTTTTATGTATGATTGATTATCTTTGCAAGTCTCTTCGAATTATCAGTTTGGTTTGGCCTACTAGATTGATCTTTCTTGCAATGGAAGAAGTGCTTAGCTTTGGGTTCAATCTTGCGGTGTCCTTTCCCAGTGACAGAAGGGGCAACAAGGCACGTTTTGCATTGTTGCCATCGAGGATAACAAGATGGGGTTTATAGCATATTGCATGAGTTTATCCCTCTAGATCATGTCATCTTACTTAAAGCGTTACTCTGTTCTTTTGAACTTAATACTCTAGATGCATGATGGATAGCGGTCGATGTGTGGAGTAATAGTAGTAGATGCAGGCAGGAGTCGGTCTACTTGTCGCGGACGTGATGCCTATATACATGATCATACCTAGATATTCTCATAACTATGCTCAATTCTGTCAATTGCTCAACAGTAATTTGTTTACCCACCGTAATACTTATGCTCTCGAGAGAAGCCACTAGTGAAACCTATGGCCCCTGGGTCTATTTTCCATCATATTAATCTTCCAACACTTAGCTATTATTATTGCCTTTTATTTTACTTTGCATCTTTATCATAAAAATACCAAAAATATTATCTTATCATATCTATCAGATCTCACTTTCGTAAGTGACCGTGAAGGGATTGACAACCCCTTTATTGCGTTGGTTGCGAGGATTTTATTTGTTTGTGTAGGTGCGAGGGACTCATGCGTGGCCTCCTACTGGATTGATACATTGGTTCTCAAAAACTGAGGGAAATACTTACGCTGCTTTACTGCATCACCCTTTCCTCTACAAGGGAAAACCAACGCAGTGCTCAAGAGGTAGCAAGAAGGATTTCTGGCGCCGTTGCCGGGGAGTCTACGCAAAAGTCAACACACCAAGTACCCATCGCAAACCCTTATCTCCCGCATTACATTATTTGCCATTTGCCTCTCGTTTTCCTCTCCCCCACTTCACCCTTGCCGTTTTATTCGCCCTCTCTTTTTCCGTTTGCCTTTTTTTGCTTGCTTGTCGTTATGGCTAGTCCCCTATCTTCTCCGTTGTCTCCCGAAAATGAAGTTCTTAATTTTAAGCAAAGGGAAGGAGAAAATCTAAAAGACGCTTGGTATAGAATTTGCAATGCTCAAAATAGATCTACCAGGAAGCAATTTACTTTCGTTCTTCTCCGCAATTTTTATGTAGGCGCTACTCCTTGGTACAGATATATCCTTGATACCATTACCGGAGGGAATTTCTTGGGTAGCCATACTTTTGATTCTTATAATGCTATGATAGATTTGTTTGGCTCACCCCCTCTTTTGGTTAATGAAACTATGTTAACTTTGGAGCATGTAATGCAAAGACTTGAAATTATTGAAAATAAAGTTGCTACCGTATAGTTAATTGAAAATTTGGATAAAAAGATCCACAACCAAATTACCCAATATGGATCTAAAGTAGGAGTCACTTTGAAAAATATTAAGGAGAAGGAACCCATAGTTAATGAGAGAATAAATCAGGATTCCACTAGAATCGATAAACTTGAGGGTATCATTGCCAACTTGGGAACCGCTTTTTCTTCTGTAAAGAATACTCCAAGTCCCCCAACTAAAATTTCCAAGCTTATGTATGTTCCTAAAAATAAGGGTGAATCCTCTAGCAAGGAAACTGCGGATCTCAAATCTATAAGTATTCATCCCAATCTTTTTGCTATCATTAAGGAACCATTTGCTACAAATGAATTTTTCAATTTTGTGCCTAGAAGTTTGATAATTAATAAAAAGAAAGAAACTCCTAAGGGTGATAGATGTCTCATTAAAGAATTGCCTACCAAAGATGGCAATACCTAGATCTATCCTTGCTATTATGCCTAGCTAGGGGCGTTAAACGATAGCGCTTGTTGGGAGGCAACCCAATTTTATTTTTTAGTTTTTTTTTTGCTTTTTGCTTCTGTTTAGGAATAAATATTTGATCTAGCCTCTGGTTAGATTTGTTTTTATGTTTTAATTAGTGTTTGTGCCAAGTTTAACCTATAGGATCTTCTTGGATGATAGTTATTTGATCTTGCTGAAAATTCCAGAAACTTTCTGTTCACGAAAATAATTGTTAAAAATCACCAGAACGTGATAAAATATTGATTCCAATTTCTGCTGATCAATAAACAAATTGTATAGGTCTTCCTATTTTGGCTGAAGTTTTGGAGTTCCAGAAGTTTGCGTTAGTTACAGATTACTACAGACTGTTCTGTTTTTGACAGATTCTGTTTTTCGTGTGTTGTTTGCTTATTTTGATGAATCTATGGCTAATAAAATAGTTTATAAACCATAGAGAAGTTGTAATACAGTAGGTTTAACACCAATATAAATAAAGAATGAGTTCATTACAGTAGCTTGAAGTGGTGTTTTGTTTTCTTTCGCTAACGGAGCTCACGAGATTTTCTGTTAAGTTTTGTGTTGTGAAGTTTTCAAGTTTTGGGTGAAAGATTTGATGGATTATGGAACAAGGAGTGGCAAGAGCCTAAGCTTGGGGATGCCCATGGCACCCCAAGATAATCTAAGGACACCTAAAAGCCAAAGCTTAGGGATGCCCGGGAAGGCATCCCCTCTTTCAACTAGTCTTTGTTTTTTAGTTTACCACAATCATCCTTGCTGTACACACCTTTTGAGAGAGACACACATGATTCGGAAATTATTAGAATACTCTATGTGCTTCACTTATATTTTTTGAGCTATATAGTTTTGCTCTAGTACTTCACTTATATCTTTTAGAGCACGGCAGTGGATTTGTTTTATAGAAACTATTGATCTCTCATGCTTCACTTATATTATTTTTAGAGTCTTAAAACAGCATGGCAATTT
The DNA here is from genome assembly GCF_002575655.3 of Aegilops tauschii subsp. strangulata. Taxonomy (NCBI): domain Eukaryota; kingdom Viridiplantae; phylum Streptophyta; class Magnoliopsida; order Poales; family Poaceae; genus Aegilops; species Aegilops tauschii. The sequence goes on from NC_053039.3 coordinate 11,901,322, forward strand.
TCTTTAATTATAATATCATGAGAAATTTGATACTAGATAATTGTTTTGAGATATAAAGGTGGTAATATCATAGTTGTGCTAGTTGAGTAATTGTGGAATTGAAAAATACTTGTGTTGGAGTTTGTGATTACCGTAGCATGCACGTATGGTGAACCGTTATGTAACGAAGTCGGAGCATGAGGTATTTATTGATTGTCATCCTTTGTGTGGCGGTCGGGATCGCGCGATGGTTAACTCCTACCAACCCTTCCCCTAGGATCATGCGTAGTAGTACTTTGCTTCGAGTGCTAATAATTTTTGCAATAAGTATATGAGTTCTTTATGACTAATATGAGTCCATGGATTATACGCGCACTTACCTTTCCGCAATTTTCTAGCCTCTTCGGTACCGTGCATTGCCCTTTCTCACCTTGAGAGTTGGTGCAAACTTCGCCGGTGCATCCAAACCCCGTGATATGATACGCTCTATCACACATGAACCTCCTTATATCTTCCTCAAAACAGCCACCATACCTACCTATTATGGCATTTCCGTAGCCATTCCGAGATATATTACCATGCAACTTTCCATCGTTTCGTTTATCATGCCACGCTCCATCATTGTCATATTGCCTTGCATGATCATGTAGTTGACATTGTATTTGTGGCAAAGCCACCATTCATAATTCTTTCATACATGTCGCTCTTGATTCATTGCATATCCCGGTACACCGCCGGAGGCATTCACATAGAGTCATATTTTGTTCTAAGTATTGAGTTGTAATTCATGAGTTGTAAGTAAATAAAAGTGTGATGATCATCATTATTAGAGCATTGTCCCAAGTGAGGAAAGGATGATGGAGAATATGATTCCCCCACAAGTCGGGATGAGACTCCGGACTAAATAAAAAAAAGAGGCCATAAAAAAGAGAAAAGGCCCAAATAAAAAAAATGAGAGAAAAAGAGAGAAGGGACAATGTTACTATCCTTTTACCACATTGTGCTTCAAAGTAGCACCGTGATCTTCATGATAGAGAGTCTCTCATTTTGTCGCTTTCATATACTAGTGGGAAATTTCATTATAGAACTTGGCTTGTATATTCCAATGATGGGATTCCTCAAAATGCCCGAGGTCTTCGTGAGTAAGCAAGTTGGATGCACACCCACATAGTTTCTTTTGTTTGAGCTTTCATACACTTATAGCTCTAGTGCATTCGTTGCATGGCAATCCCTACTCCTTGCATTGACATCAATTGATGGGCATCACTACAGGAATCAACTATTTTGCCGTCTGCCACGGCGGACGGCAAAGGCATGAACGGCGGACGGCAAAGACCTTTGCCGTCAGCCGCGGACGGCAAAAGGCTCCGGCAAAGTAGGCTACGGTAAAGAGCTACTTTGCCGTCTGCTTCCTGGCGGCTGACGGCAAAGGCCCTTTGCCGTCTGCCGCGGACGGCAAAGAGAGCGGACGGCAATAATTGCGCTATTAGTCCGTTAAGTGGCTAACGGCAGGCCTTTGCCGTCCGCGGCAGACGGCAAACTTTCTAGTGTCTTTGCCATCCGCCGTATGATGTCATCTACACGTCACTACATGGCAGGCCTTTGCCGTCCGCCGCTGACGGCAAAATCGTTTACTCTTTGCCGTCTGCCACTGTAGGCAAACTGACCAAATGGGTCAGCTCCCAGGAAGCACAGCTGGATGCCACGTGGCTTCTTTGCCGTCCGCGGCGGACGGCAAAGAGCCCGTTGCCGTCGGTGGCAGACGGCAAAGAGCCTGCATATTGGCTCTTTTTTCTGTTTTTTATTAAATCCAACAATTTTCACAGCAAATATATATGACATATATAGATATATTTCACAGGCATTCATATCACATATATCCAGCACATAAGTTCCATACATTCATACATAAGCAAGTTCAATCCATTAATACATAAGCAAGTTCCATCCATACATATTACATAAGCAAGTTCCATCCATCAATTCATACATAAACAAGTTCCATCCATACATAAACAAGCACTCCATAGCTAAGGTGACTAGAATAAGAAGAGTAGAACAAGAAGAGTAGAACAAGCACTCCATCCAATGAAATCTGCAAAATGGCAAAATAAGAAAGTTAGAAATAGGTGACTAGAATAAGAAGACTAGAACAAGAAGAGTAGAACAAGAAGAAGACTAGAACAAGAAGAGTAGAACAAGAAGAAGACTAGAACAAGAAGAGTATGTCATTTATGAGCTAACTTACGTGAAATGGATCATATATGAGCTAACTAAGTTGAAATGGGTCGTTTATGAGCTAGCTAAGGTGAAATGGATCATTTATGAGCTAACTTAGTTGAAATGGGTCGTTTATGAGCTAACTAAGGTCAAATGGATCGTTTTTGAGGTAACTAAGGTGAAATGGATCGTTTTTTAGCTAACTTAGGTGAAATGGATCATTTATGAGCTAACTTAGTTGAAATGGATCGTTTTTGAGCTAACTTAGGTGAAATGGACCGTTTTTGAGCTAACTTAGGTGAAATGGATCATTTATGAGCTAATTTAGTTGAAATGGATCTTTTTGAGCTAACTTAGGTGAAATGGATCATTTAAGAGCTAATTTAGGTGAAATGGATTGTTTTTGAGCTAACTTGGTGAAATGGATCGTTTATGAGCTAAATTAGTTGAAATGGATCGTTTATGAGATAACCTAGGTAAGATGGGTCATTTTGGAGTTAACCTAGGTGAAATGGGTCATTTTAAAGCTAACGTAGGTAAAATGGATCATTTAGGAGCTAATCTAGGTAAAATGGGTCATTTTTGAGCTAACTTGGATGAACTGGATCATTTATAAGCTAACCAAGGTAAAATGGGTCATTTTAGAGCTAACTTAGGTAAAATGGATCGTTTATGAGCTAACTAAGCTAATTATGCAATTTTTGACATAAGTAAGCTAAGTACAGATTGTTTTAGAGCTAACTTAGGTAAAATGGATGGTTTTGGAGGTCAGTAAGCTTATTAAGTCATTTTGGAGGAGAAGAAGCTAAGTCTAGGTCATTATGGTAAGCATTGGAGGAAATAAAGCTAAGTCTAGGTCTTTATGCATGTGTTAAGCAAAACACTAGATAAACTTACCATGATCCAGGAGGTGTAGGAGCGGGCTGGCTCGTGTCGGTAGCTGGAGAAGGATCGTGCGATGCTTGTCTGGAGCTACGCTGCACCAAAGATCATTTCCAATGTCTTGTTAGCATGATGACACTCAAATGTTAAGACTAGCAAGTAATGTCCATTCAAATTAAACTCACCGTGGTCCCAGGAGCAATCACTGGCATCGGCGGAGCGGTCTGACCGGTCTTCTCGCACACAGACTGCACATTTGGTTTTGACGACTCAGTCATACTAGTTAGTAATGAGACAAACACTACATGAATGTTTTGGCTAATCTGCAGAAGAAACTTACCACAAGGAGCTCGTACATGGCCCTTGCCTGCATGTCATTCCGTGCCCTCTCCTCCTCCATCATCTTTGTCGTCCTCTCCTCCAACTCCCGCTGCCTCTCCGCCGCCTCCGCCAGAAGTTTCTCCGTTCTATCTCTCTCACTCTGTATAGCAGCCTGCAACACCACTCACATGACCCTTTGTAATCATTGATGGAAGCGCACACAATGTAATGGAGAAAGATAGCTGAGTACGTATCACTAACCTTGATGGCGAGTTGCACTGGCCGTTCACGAGGCCTTATCTCAGGAGCAGAGCTCGACTGGCGCGCCTTGATCTCCGGGAGAGTGCTAGGACAACGGATAAGTCCATCTCCAATGGCTATGGAGCCATGGGACCTCCCGCCACCAGATATCATCACCAGCTCTGGATCAATGGGACCCTGGCTCGGGTTAAAGTCCTCCCCTTTCCTCGCCTTCCCCTCATCTCTATATCTCACGAGCTTGTTGTGGGAGGAGATGTTGGTGAAGTTGTTTGCATCATCGAGGTCAGACTGAGAGAAAGCCTTGACTTTCTTGAAAGAGGCAGTGTGGGCCATGGCATACAGGTCGTACACCTCTGGCACCTTATCCACCTTATTGTGGCGTGCCTGAAAGAGAGAAACAATGTAAATTAGTAATTAAAGGGCTCAAGCTAGCATGATGAATGAATTGCATGAATCATGAAGCAAACCACATACCCAGTTCCGCCCGAACTGATATAAGTTGGAGCTGCCTTGATGGTGTGGCACACCTTCCATTTGGGCACGTTTGTCCTTGGCCTCGTTGTGGAGGGCTAGCCATTCCTTTGAGCACCACTCATTCACCAACACCTCCCAACAATCCATCCGATCCGCACACCATCTCGGAGGCGCCTAAGTTAGCAAATAGAAACTTGAGCGCTACGGCTAAGAATTACTAAATGAAGGAACTTAAGTAGAAGGCCTTAAGAATTACCTTCATGTACTGCTCCTTACTCAGGAACTTATCGCGGCACGCCGGCTTGGTCTTCTTGATACCACGCAAGGCGTAGTAGTCTCGAACAGCCTGCACCCGAGCCTCGTGCCGTAAGTTCTGTAGTAGGCGCTTGCAGACGTTCTCGATAACATGTGCCGCGTCCTCCTCGTATCCCTCCTCACACCTGTAGAATGTCTGCAATCAAATGAGACAATATTGATTAGTACAATTAATAACTAGCTAGTTGAAGATTTTTAAATGTGTAAAGGAGAAATTACCCAGAACTTTCTGATCACCATGTCTGCCCTCGTGTCGCACACGACACCGTCGATAATCTCATCTGGCTGGGCCGGGGCAGCCACGTAGTGCTCCTAGCTCAATCCAAGCTCTCGAAGCCGACCCTCACCAGGCAACGTGACAAACCCCGGGAAGTTTTGCCGGCAAAGAACTCCAAGGACGGAGTTGGGCCGGCGGACACTATGATGGTGGTCCCAACCCCTGCAGCATGACAAGGCCAACGCATTAGTTATTTGAAGAAACGTGAATGCAGAAGGCACAAAAATATTAAATGCACTTACGTACCTCTCCCCATCAGGGAAAATCAACCACCTCTGCTCGCGGGTCGCCGGCACGGACGGGAGCTGTGTAGCACCACGCTGGTAGACGGTGCCCCCCTCCTCCTCAATATCAGTCGGCTCCCCGCCATCATCAGCATGGCCACTCGGCTCCTCGGGCTGATCCGGCCAGGTACCCCATCCGGACGTGTGCTCCTCCGGGGTCTCGTGGGCCGAAGGCCAGTCGACCCGAGGCTCGTGGGCCCAAGACCCGTGGACCGGAGGCTCGTGGACCGGAGTCCGTGTAGCTTCCTCCTCGGACGAGTCCACCCTAGCAGTCACGTGCTCGGGTGAAACAGCTGGGGGTGGCGGCGAGGAAGGCGCCGTAGCAGTCACCCTACCTCCTCTCCCGCGACCACGTGCCCCACCTCCTCTCTTCCTACCTCGTCCCCTGCTAGGCACCGCGGTCGACGAAGAAGGGCCCGGCGGTGTCGCCATACTGTCCAGCAACGCTCGGCGGAGAGGTGCGTCTGGAATGGAAGACCTCAGACCACGCACCGACGAAGAAGGGGCCTTGGCGCGCTCCCGACCAGCGCCCACCATCTTTCAACACCTACCATGACAAACAGTAAACGAAATTAGTACAACATAAAAAAAAGACCGACATGAATAATAATATGTGTATCACTTAAGTGTATCATCATCAAGTACAACATAAAAAAATTTAATACCTGACACTACTAATAATCTCGATCAGTATCATCAATAAATGCATAATCATCATCATCACTATAATCAATGACGGGCTCATAGGGTTCAGTGGCATCAACATGCGGAAGGCCACCTTGACGTAATCGGTCAAGCAATGACAGGTCATCCGCAACAGTAACCTCTTCTTGTTCCGGCTCTTCTTGTTCCTCCTCTGGGGTGATGTCGGATTCACTGTCGCTGTCTACTTCAATGTTTTGGGGTGAAGTATAGCGGTTCTTGAAACGCTTTTTGGAAAGACGTGTATCTTGGAAGAATTCTCCTTCATATGTGTCTGGGTTAATGTGAGGTTCATAATCCTCTTCCTTTGGGGGAGATAGTCTAGCACGTGGCGGCACTTCATAAACGACATCCCAACCTTTCAGATTTGGATTAGTTTGGCAGGCCCACGGTAGATAGAATACTTGGGTCGCCTGTTGAGCCGTAATATAGACATCAGGAACATCTAAATGGGTGCTTTGGTTGATTTCAACTAGCCCTATATGTTCATGAGTCCTTCTAGTCTCCTTCGGCTAAAACCAATAACATTTGAAGACTACGACATTCGATGGGTTTTCACCATAGAATAGAAGTTCATAAATTGCTTCAACTCTCCCATAATACTTGGTACCTCCTTCGCCGATGGCAGATACACAACAATTTGTAGACTTTCGGTCGGCCATAGATAGCTCTTTGCCATAGGTACGAAAGCGATACCCGTTGATGTCGTATTTGTCAAATGAACGGACCTTATAGTCAAAACCATTAGCGACTTGTCTCAATTCGGCGTCCATAGACTCTGAATTAGCCTACAAGTTTAATATGAAAGGATTGTTGCATTATGCACAAATTAGCGAATGAAATGAAATTGTCTAATAGAAATTACCGTTTGTTTGAACCAAGAGATGAAACCGGGATAGCCGCCTCCTTGCTTTGCGAGAAGCTCATACTCTTCGACAGAATCCTTTTGGATCACCGCTCCATACGAGAATAAGGCGACGTATCGACTGTATGAAATATCCAGGAATAAGAGCAGTTCAAAGGAAATAGAAGTTGAGAAACTATGTACCGAGAACTTACTCGATGTACGGCTGCACTTCTATTAGGTTGTTGAAGATATACAACGAAATGGTCCGCCATTGTTCGTTATCCAAAGATACTGGATTTGAAACACTGGCTGGTGCGAGATTCCCTTTGAATAGGCTGAGGTTGGATCCACCCTTTTTAGGGTCGTCAGCATTGTACCGAGGCTTCTGATTATGCAAATGACGATTTTTGGCTTCATAGTGTGCTGTCATGAAGTTTGCCGCCTCCTCAGTGATGAATGCCTCAGCCATCGATGCTTCAATTCTACATTTATTTTTACATTTTTGTCGAAGCGTCTTCTGCATCCTCTCAGTTGGGTAGCACCAATGATTTTGCACGGGCCCCCAATCTTGCCTCGGACGGGAGATGCAAAATCAAATGTTGCATTGGATTAAAGAAGCCCGGTGGAAAGATCTTCTCTAACTTGCAGATCAACTCCGGCGCCAACTCTTCCATTTCTTCTAGCACGCCAGGCGATAGTTCTTTCCCACAAAGAACACGGAAGAAATAGCTGAGTTCTGCCAGTACTAGCCATTCATCCTCAGGGATGAAGCCACGCAACATCACCGGCATTACACGCTCAATCCATATGTGTCAATCATGACTCTTGAGACCAAATATCTTCAATTTATCAAGACTGGCTCCCCTCTTTAGATTCACTGCATACCCATCGGGGAACATCAACTGCATTTTCACCCACAAGATAATTTCCCTCATAGCTGGCCTTCCAAGATTGAACCATGCCTTTGGCTTCGTCCAGTTCTGCTTTCCTTTCGGTTCTTTCATGTTTTGTAACGGCCTATCACATAGCGCCTCCAGATCGACTCTAGCCTTAGTATTATCCTTTGACTTCCCATCTACGCCGAACAATGTACCAAAAAGTGCCTCGGCGATATTCTTCTCAGTGTGCATCACGTCGATGTTGTGTGGGCAAAGGAGGTCTTTGAAGTAAGGCAGATCCCATAAGCATGTTTTGTGAGTCCAGGCGTGCTTAGAATTATACCCCTTGAAGTACCCTGGACGCTCTGGATGTGGCTCGAGATCGTTTAACTGATCCAGGGTCTGTTGGCCTGTCAATGCAGGTGGTGCAGAGTTTTTGACAACTCTACCTCTGATGAAGTTCTTCTTGTCTTTCCTGAACTTATGGCGAGGATTCAGGAACTGTCTATGCATGTTGAAGCAAGAAAACTTGCGACCGGCCTGAAGCCAACGAAACTCAAGAGCTCCCTTGCATGTGGGGCACGGGAACCTTCCATGCACACACCAGCCAATGAATAGCGCATACGTCGGCAAGTCATGCGTCGAGTACATGTACCAGACACGCATTATGAAGTTCCGTTTGCTATAGGCGTCGTATGTCTTGAACCCATTATCCCAGGCTTCTTGCAATTCGTCCTTAAGCGGCTGCATGTACACATTCATATTTTTCCCCGGATAGTTGGGCCATGGAATTATCAACGTCAGGAAAATGTTCTTTCTTTGCATAATCTGTCCGGGGGGGAGATTGAGTGGAAAGACAAATACGGGCCAACAACTGTATTGGGCTGCCGTCATACCAAACACACTGAACACATCCGTGCTGATGTCGACTCGAGGATGCCTCGGATCTGCCGCTTTGTCACCATGTAATTCATCAAACTTTTTCCACGCAACACCATCCGATGTGTCTACAATCATCAGATTCCCATCTGCATCTAGTTCGGTTCTTTTGCCCGTTTTGTGCCATGTCATCTGTCTGGCCGTCTCTTCGACCATGAAAAGACGTTGAAGTCTTGGTACGATTGGCATATACCGAAGAACACTAACGGGGATTTTGGTTTGTGTCTTCTCACCCATACCGTTGTCTACCACAACATACCTGGAAGACTTGCAAATGGGACAATAGTTCAAGTCCGCATAGTGAAGCCTAAACAAGACACATCCTTTCTCACAGGCATGTATCTTATCATAGGGCATCTTCAGTGCACGGACGATTTTGTCCGACTGGTACAGGTTTGCAGGCATTACATGGCCTTTGGGTAGAAAGCGTCCAAATACTGTCATCATTGCATCGTAGCATTCTCTGCCCAAGTTGAACTGAGCCTTCAGAGCCATTACTTGCGAGATGGCATCCAACTGACAAAGCTAAGTGTGCTCATGGAGCGGACGTTTTGAAGACTCCAACATTTCATTGAAGGCCTTTGCAGATCCCTCCATCTCCTCGTCCGAATCCCGAGCATCATCGAAGTCTTGCACCATGTTTTCCATCCCGGTACCATGCTCGTCGGTGCGACGACGATCCACCTCAGCTCGGTCACGTTGGGCAGACTCACCATGAAATGTCCACACCATATAATCGGGCGTAAAACCACTCTTCTGCAGGCGTTTGCCCATTTCAGCCTCTGTCCTCTTTTCCCAATTGCCGCACTGTAAACAGGGGCACCAGGTTTTCCTCTGGCCATTTGCAAATGCGGCTCGCACAAACCCCTTGGTTTTTGTGAACCATTTAGTGCTCCATTTGTTCTGACCAGTGTGACCGGTGTACATCCACGCACGATCACTCATCTTGACTTTCAGAGCTACTAGACACACAACAAATATATATATATATATATATATATATATATATATAATTCACCATGTATATATTCATCAGTTGATCTACTTTGTCAATTTTATTACGTCCATGCAACCTACACTCTAATAGGTAATGATAGGTCCTAATCCCACCCGAGTATGTTTAGATTGGGTTCATTTTCCCATGCTATGCTCCGGATCCTACGCAAAATTTCGGCAGCACCTCCCCGCTGTTCTCCTGATACACGTCTCTGCAATAAACAGAGAGGACGTGTACCCGGAGAACAACAGGGGAGGCACTGACGAAATTTATGCGTCCGATCCGGAGCAAAGCATATGGGAAAACGAACCCAATCTAAACATACTCGGGCTGTCCATGGATAGCGTTGGACAATTCGAAAGAATCAAGGTTATAAATATGCAAATGCATGCATATTTATAACTATGACGCTTTCGAACGGGAGACACATATTGGTTACGCATACTGATGATTCAAGACACATATATAGCTAGCTATCAAGTTTCATCGGAATAGATCAAATAATTAATGGGGGAGGAGGACATGTCATTTGTGCTCACCCACGAACGAAGGGGCAGTGCTCGTCAAACGCACGGCGAGGTCGTCGAACACCAAACCTCGCAGCGATGAAACAACTGCACATTTAAAACTACCCGATCAACACAATTATATATGATGTTTTTCATAACAAAATCAAAAAATATATGACCTAACTAATAATTCACAAATATATGACCCCGTCGGCCTCTGGAAGGCCAAAGAACACCTTTTCGGGAGGTGTCGGGGGTCGGGGTGTCGTGTCGGTGTCGGGGTGCCGTGTCAGGGTCGGGGTCGGGGTCTCGGGGTCGGGGTGTCGGGTCGGGGTGCCGGGTCGGGGTCAGGGTGCCGTGTCGGTGTCGGGGTCGGGGTGTCGGGTCAGGCTCGGGGTCGGGGTCGGGGTCGGGGTGTCGGGGTCGGGGTCTAGGGGTCGGGGTGTCGGGGTGCCGGGGTGCCGTGTCGGGTCGGGTTTTTTTCCTTTTCTTCTTCTTCCTTTTCTTCCCTTTCTTCCTTTTTATTCCTTCTTCTTCTTCTTCTTCTTCTTCTTCTTCTTCTTCTTCTTCCTCCTTTCCTTTTTCGTCTTCTTCTTCTCCTCCTCTCCTCTTTTTTCTTCTTCTTCTTCCTCTTCTTCTTTTTTCTTCTCCTCCTCCTCCTCTTCTTCTTCCTTTCCTTTTTCCTCTTCTTCTTCTCCTCCTCTCCTCTTTTTTTCTTCTTCTTCTTCTTCTTTCCTCAAACTAAACTAAACCTAAAACTAAACCTAAATCTAAAACTAAAACTAAAACTAAATCTAAACTAAACATAAACCTAAAACTAAAAAAACAGAAAAAAGGAAAAAACTAAATCTAAACCTAAAACTAAACCTAAAACTAAACCTAAAACTAAAACTAAATCTAAACTAAACATAAATCTAAAACTAAAAAAACAGAAAAAATGGAAAAATAGAGGAGGTAGAGCTCACCTGGGGCAGGGCCGGTGGAGGAGGGGGGCGGGGCGGTGGAGGAGGTGGCCGGTGGAGGAGGGGGGCGGGGCGGCCTGGGGCGGCGGCGCCGGGCCCGGGGCGGTGGGGCGCGGGGGGCCGGGGCGGCGGGGGGCCGGGGCGGGGGGGGGGGGCGCGACGGGGCGGTGGGGCGGCAGGGCCCCGGGGCGGCGGGGGGCCGGGGCGGTGGGGCGCGGGGGGGGGGGGGGGGCAGGGCGGCGGGGCGGGGGGCCGGGTGGTGGGGCGACGGCGCCGGGCAGCAGTGGCGACGGGGCGGGGGGCCGGTGGGGCGGCGGGGTGGTGGGGCGACCGGGCGGCGGCGAGTGGTGGGGGCGGCGGTGCGCGTGTGAAGAGCAGGGAGAGAAACAAGGCGGGGTGGGGCGCGGCCATTAGATATGTTAAATCTTTGCCGTCCGCCCCCATTGCCGTCCGCTTTTTTGCTTTTTGCCGTCTGCTAGCAGACGACAAAGAGGGGGGCCGTTAAGTTTTTTTAAGCAGCTCGTCAGTGGGGCCCCCTCCCTCTTTGCCGTCTGCTAGCAGACGGCAAAGAATCTTTGCCGTCAGCTAGCGGACGACAAAGAACTGGCTGATGGCAAAGAAAGTCTTTGCCATCAGCCAGTTCTTTGCCGTCAGCTTTTGGGTAGCTGATGGCAAAGAGCTTCTTTGCCGTCTGCTAGCTGACGGCAAAGAGCTGGCAGATGGCAAAGTAGCTGATTCCAGTAGTGCATCTCCATAGCCCGTTGATTAGCCTCGTTGATGTGAGACTTTCTCCTTTTTTGTCTTCCCACATAACCCCTGCCATTATACCTTATTCCACCATAATCCTATATCCATGGCTTACGCTCATGTATTGCGTAAGAGTTGAAAAGGCTGAAGCGCGTTAAAAAGTATGAAGCAATTGCTTGGCTAAAACCGGGGTTGTACATGATATGAATATTTTGTGTGGGGAAGATGGAGCATAGCCAGACTATATGATTTTGTAGGGATAACTTGCTTTGGCTATGTTATTTTGATAAGACATAATTGCTTGGTTAGCATGCTTGAAGTATTATTGTTTTTATGTCAACATTAAACTTTTATCTTGAATCAAATTAAATCTGAACATTCGTGCCACAATAAGAAGAATTACATTGAAATTATGCTAAGTAGCATTCCACATCAAAAATTCTGTTTTTATCATTTACCTACTCAAGGACGAGCAGGAATTAAGCTCGGGGATGCTTGATACGTCTCCAACGTATCTATAATTTTTGATTGTTCCATGCTATATTATATTCTGTTTTGGACATTATTGGGCTTTATTGTACACTTCTATATTATTTTTGGGACTAACCTATTAACCGGAGGCCCAACCCAGAATTGCTGTTTTTTTGCCTATTTCAGAGTTTCGCAGAAAAAGAATATCAAACGGAGTCCAAACGGAATAAAACCTTCGGGAACGTGATTTTTGGAACGAACGTGATCCAGAGGACTTGGACCCTACGTCAAGAGAGCAACCAGGAAGGCACGAGGTAGGGGAGCGCGCCTACCCCCCCAGGCGTGCCCTCCACCCTCATGGGGCCCACGTTGCTCCACCGACGTACTTCTTCCTCCTATATATACCTATGTACCCCCAAACTACCAGACACGGAGCCAAAAACCTAATTCCACAGCCGCAACCTTCTGTACCCGTGAGATCCCATCTTGGGGCCTTTTCCGGAGCTCCGCCGGAGGGGGCATCGATCACGGAGGGCTTCTACATCAACACCATAGCCTCTCCGATGATGTGTGAGTAGTTTACCTCAGACCTTCGGGTCCATATTTATTAGCTAGATGGCTTATTCTCTCTCTTTGGATCTCAATACAATGTTCTCCCCCTCTCTTGTGGAGATCTATTCGATGTAATCTTCTTTTGCGGTGTGTTTGTTGAGACCGATGAATTGTGGGTTTATGATCAAGTTTATCTATGAACAATATTTGAATCTTCTCTGAATTCTTTTATGTATGATTGGTTATCTTTGCAAGTCTCTTTGAATTATCAGTTTGGTTTGGCCTACTAGATTGATCTTTCTTGCAATGGGAGAAGTGCTTAGCTTTGGGTTCAATCTTGCGGTGTCCTTTCCCAGTGACAGAAGGGGCAGCAAGACACGTATTGTATTGTTGCCATCGAGGATAACAAGATGGGGTTTATATCATATTGCATGAGTTTATCACTCTACATCATGTCATCTTACTTAAAGCGTTACTCTGTTCTTTTGAACTTAATACTCTAGATGCATGCTGGATAGCGGTTGATGTGTGGAGTAATAGTAGTAGATGCAAGCAGGAGTCGGTCTACTTGTCGCGGACGTGATGCCTATATACATGATCATACCTAGATATTCTCATAACTATGCTCAATTTTGTCAATTGCTCAACACTAATTTGTTTACCCATCGTAATACTTATGCTCTCGAGAGAAGCCACTAGTGAAACCTATGGCCCCCGGGTCTATTTTCCATCATATTAATCTTCCAACACTTAGCTATTATTATTGCCTTTTATTTTACTTTGCATCTTTATCATAAAAATACCAAAAATATTATCTTATCATATCTATCAGATCTCACTTTCGTAAGTGACCGTGAAGGGATTGACAACCCCTTTATTGCGTTGGTTGCGAGGATTTTATTTGTTTGTGTAGGTGCGAGGGACTCGTGCGTGGCCTCCTACTGGATTGATACCTTGGTTCTCAAAAACTAAGGGAAATACTTACGCTGCTTTACTGCATCACCCTTTCCTCTTCAGGGGAAAACCAACGCAGTGCTCAAGAGGTAGCAAGGGTATATTGGCATGACTTGCTCCACTAGTCCATGGACTAGTCAAAGGTGGCGTGTCCATAGTCCATGGTGTACTAGCTCGCACTAGTGCAGAACCGGGCTATAGCACCGGTTCTCAACGCCCTTTAGTGCCGGTTCTGTAACCGGCACTAAAGGGTGGGGACTAAAGGTCCCCCCCTTTAGTACAGGTTCAACACGTACCGCCACTAAAGGGCCACCACGTGGCATGAGCCAACGCCGGGGGCGGGGAGACCTTTAGTACCAGTTTGTAACACCAACCGGTACTAAAATATTTGGGGGTTTTTGGTTTATTATTTATTTTCCTTTAATTTTGTGTTTTCCATTTAATTTAGATATTGTTTTTATATTATAATGAGTTATTAAATCACTAGGTGAAAGAGAAACTACACATAGCTCAGTGCAGTCTACACCATTTCCTCAAGGCCTGAAGCTAAGCAACGTGCAGGTGAGCATTGCGCCTCTCCTTCATCGTCTCTGCACTCAGGGCTTATAAACTGCTGCGAGTGCCTCTCGTTTGGCGAGGTGGGACTAAAAACAACTGCAATAAGAATCAATTAAAAAACTCTAGTATAGGTTCATGCCACGAACCGGCACTAAAGGTGCTGGTGGGGTCCTAGCCTGACAACAGCCTGCCACCACTGATAACCCACAAGTATAGGGGATCAATTGTAGCCTCTTTCGATAAGTAAGAGTGTCGAACCCAATGAGGAGCTAAAGGTAGAACAAATATTTCCTCAAGTTCTATCGACCACTGATACAACTCTACGCACGCTTGATGTTTGCTTTACCTAGAATAAGTATGAAACTAGAAGTACTTTGTAGGTGTTGTTGAATAGGTTTGCAAGAATATAAAGAGCACGTAAATAAAAACTAGGGGCTGTTTAGGTAAAGAAGCAATAAAGTTAGTATAGTGAGTGTGGAAAAGTGGTGGTAGGAGTTGTGAAATTGTCCCTAAGCAATCGACTACTTTACTAGACTGATAGCAAGTTTCATGTGGGAGAGGCCACTGCTAGCATGTCATCCCTGAATTGGAATTCTATGAACTTATGATTGGAACAATTAGCAAGCATCCGCAACTACTAACGTTCATTAAGGTAAAACCCAACCATAGCATTAAGATATATTGGTCCCCCTTCAATCCCGTATGCACCAATTTCTATGCTAGGTTGAAGCTTCCTTCACTCTTGCCCTCCAATACATAGTCCTATCAACATACAACTAACCCTATGGAATGATCCACGCACGCGCTCATATGATGGGCACCAAAGGACAACAACATAACCACAAGCAAATTAAACCAATCATAGCAATTCACCAATTACCGATAGGACAACGAAAATCTACTCAGACATCATAGGATGGCAACACATCCTTGGATAATAATACGAAGCATAAAGCACCATGTTCAAGTAGAGGGTACAGCGGGTTGCGGGAGAGTGGACCGCTGTAGATAGATGGGGGAAGGTGATGAATATGTTGGTGAATATGACAGAGGTGTTGGTGTAGATTGCGGTGATGATGATGGCCCCGGCGGCGTTCCGGCGCCACCGGGAGAGAGGGGGAGAGAGCCCCCCTTCTTCTTCTACTTCTTCTTCTTCTTCTTCCTTGACCTTCCCCCTAGATGGGAGAAGGGTTTACCCTCTGGTCCATGGCCTCCATGGCGGCGGAGGGGCGAGAGCCCCTCCGAGATTGGACCCCTCTCTCTGTTTCCTTCTGTTTCTGCGCTCCTGATTCTGCCCTTCCACCGTTTCTTATATTCCCGGAGATCCGTAACTTTGATTGGGCTGAAATTTGGACACGATTTTTATCCGAATATTGGCTTTCTTGCGGCAAAAGAAGGGCACAACCGCCTTACGGGGTGGCCACGAGGGTCAGGGGCGCGCCCCCTGCCTTGTGGCCCACTCGGGCATCGTCTCGCGTTGATTCTTCTTCCCAAAAATCACATATATTCCAAAAAAAAAACTCCGTCAGCTTTTATCCCATTTGGACTCCGTTTGATATGGATTTTCTGTGAAACAAAAAACATGCAACAAACAGGAACTGGCACTGGGCACTGGATCAATATGTTAGTCCCAAAAATAGTATAAAAAGTTGCCAAAAGTATGTAAAACTTGTAGAATATTGGCATGGAATAATCAAAAATTATAGATACGACGGAGACGTATCAGCATTTCCAAGCTTAATTCCTGCTCGTCCTCGAGTAGGTAAATGATAGAAAAGATAATTTTTGATGTGGAATGCTACCTAGCATAATCTTGATCTCATAATCTAATCATGGCATGAATATTAAGCCACGAATGATTCAAAGCAATAGTCTATCAAGACAATAATACTTCAAGCATACTAATAAAGAAATCATGTCTTTTCAAAATAACATGGCCAAAGAAAGTTATCCCTACAAAATCATATGGTTTGCCTATGCTCCATCTTCACCACACAAAATATTCAAATCATGCACAACCCCGATGACAAGCCAAGCAATTGTTTCATACTTTTGACGTTCTCAAACCTTTTCAACTTTCACGCAATACATGACCGTGAGCCATGGACATAGCACTATAGGTGGAATAGAATATGATGGTGGAGGTTGTGTGGAGAAGACAAAAAGGAGAAAGTCTCACATTGACGCGGCTAATCAACGGGCTATGGAGATGCCCATCAATTGATGTCAATGCGAGGAGTAGGGATTGCCATGCAACAGATGCACTAGCGCTATAAGTGTATGAAAGCTCAAACTGAAAGTAAGTGGGTGTGCATCCAACTTGCTTGCTCATGAAGACCTAGGGAATTTGAGGAAGCCCATCGTTGGAATATACAAGCCAAGTTCTATAATGAAAATTCCCACTAGTATATGAAATTGATAACTCAAGAGACTCTCTATATGAAGAACATGGTGCTACGCTGAAGCACAAGTGTGGTAAAAGGATAGTAACATTGTCCCTTCTCTCTTTTCTCTCATTTTTTTTCTTTTTTTTTCTTTTTTTGTAGGCTTCTTTGGCCTCTCTTTTTTTTTGGGGCTTCTTTGGCCACTTTTATTTTGATAACCTCACATGGGACAATGTTCTAATAATGATGATCATCACACTTTTATTTACTTACAACTCAATATTACAACTCGATACTAGAACAAAGATATGTCTCTATATGAATGCCTCCGGTGGTGTACCGGGATGTGCTATGATCGAGCGTAGCAATGACATCAAAAAACAGACAAGCCATGAAAACAGCATGCTAGCTATCTTACGATCATGCAAAGCAATATGACAATAAATGCTCAAGTCATGTATATGATGATGATGGAAGTTGCATGGCAATATATCTCGGAATGGCTATGGAAATGCCATGATAGGTAGGTATGGTGGCTGTTTTGAGGAAGATATAAGGAGGCTTATGTGTGATAGAGCGTATCGTATCACGGGGTTTGGATGCACCGGCGAAGTTTGCACCAACTCTCGAGGTGAGAAAGGGCAATGCACGGTACCGAAGAGGCTAGCAATGATGGAAGGGTGAGAGTGCGTATAATCCATGGACTCAACATTAGTCATAAAGAACTCACATACTTATTGCAAAAATCTATTATTCATTGAAACAAAGTACTAAGCGCATGCTCCTAGGGGGAAGGAAAAGACCATCGCTCGTCCCCGACCACCACTCATAAGGAAGACAATCAATAAATACCTCATGCTCCAACTTCGTTACATAACGGTTCACCATACGTGCATGCTACGGGAATCACAAACTTCAACACAAGTATTTCTACAATCCACAACTACCCACTAGCATGACTCTAATATCACCATCTTTATATCGCAAAACTATTGCAAGGAATCAAACATATCATATTCAGCGATCTACAAGTTTTATGTAGGATTTTATGACTAACCATGTGAATGACCAATTCCTGTCATCTCTCTAAATAGATATAAGTGAAGCAAGAGAGTTTAATTCTTTCTAAAAAAGATATGCCCACTCTCTAACAAATATAAGTGAAGCAAAAGAGCATTCTACAAATGGCGGTTTTCTATGTGAAGAGAAATAGGCAATCCAAACTTCAAATGCTATACGTGAAGCACATGAAGCATTCTATAAAGCCATACTCAAAAAATATAAGTGAAGTGCAATGAGCATTCTATAAATCAACCAAGGAATATCTCATACCAGCATGGTGCATAAAAGAAAAGTGAAAACTAAATGCAAAAGACGCTCCAAGATTTGCACATATCGCATGAATGAAACGAATCCAAAAACATACCAATACTTGTTGAAGAAAGATGGGATGCCTTCCAGGGCATCCCCAAGCTTATACGCTTGAGTCTCCTTGAATATTTACTTGGGGTGCCTTGGGCATCTCCAAGCTTGAGCTCTTGCCTCTCCTCCTTCTTCTCACACCGAGACCTCCTCGATCCTCGAACACTTCATCCACACAAAACACAACAGAAAACTCGGTAAGATCCGTTAGTATAATAAAGCAAATCACTACCCTAAGTAATGTTGCAACCCAATTCATATTTTGTTTTTGCATTGTAGCTACTGTAATATAAATTTTTTCATGGCTTAATCCACTGATAGAAATTGATAGTTTCATCAAAACAAGCAAACTATGCATCAAAAACAGAATCTGTCTTAAACAGGACAGTCTGTAGTAATCTGAACATTAACCATACTACTGGTACTCAAACAGTTCTGCCAAAATTAGGAAAAATAAAAAATTTGTATAGAAAGACAGTGCAAAAAGTTTCAGAACCGTTTGTCGTTCCAGTAAAAATGTAAAATCGCGCACTACAGCCAAAGTTTCTGTTTTGCACCGCACAAACCAACAAGCAATGTAAACATCCTAAAGGCAAATATTGGCACATTATTTTTATAATACAATGGAATTGTACAAGGGGATAACTATTTTTGTTGAAATTTTTCTGTAATTAAGATTCACAATGTTCCCGTGAGCATGAACAAAGTTCAAGGAGCTCCCCCACTTCAACAATGCTTGTCTCTCTCACTGTCACTTTCCTTTTTGAAAAGTTTTGGGTTCCCGTTTTATTTTTTGTTTTTAAACTTTATAAAAGCACACAACAGAAATAAATGACTCTCTAAAACTTCCGGGTTGTCTCCCTGGCGGCGCTTTCTTTAAAGCCATTAAGCTAGGCATATAGTGCTCAAGTAATGGATCCACCCGGATCCTAAGGTATATCAAAGCCAATTTTAATTAACAATGATTTGTAATTTAGTAGTGAGCACAAAGCAACATATATCAAGCAATGACGAAGTCTAACTCTCTTCCTATGCATTGGCATGTCATAAAAGAACAATTCATGCACACATAGTAAAGGCCAATGCATAGTATAAACAGTTTCTTGCAATTTTATCATGTTGGAAACATAAAGAGGCAGAGATGTAGTTCCTCTCTCATAATAATTGCAAGTAGGAGCAGCAAGCACATGCATATTATATCTATCAAAATCATCATGTGTAGTAGTAAAACGCAACCCATCAATATAATCCTTAATAAGGGCAAACTTCTCCGATATAGTGTAGTCGGGAGAATTCAAAAAGATAATAGGACTATCATGCGTGGGTGCAATAGCAACAATTTCATGTTTAACGTAAGGAACTATAGCAAGTTCATCTCCATAAGCATAATTCATGTTGGCATCTTGGCCACAAGCATAGCAAGCATCATCAAAAATGGATATTTCAAAAGAATCAACGGGATCATAACAATCATCATAGAATTCATCCTTCGGTAAATTCGAAGGGAAATTAAACAATGCATGGGATAAATAGCTACTCTCATTAGATGGTGGGAACGGGTGATCAATCCGCTCTTCCTCCTTTTGTTCTTCACTCTCCTCCTCATCTTTTTCATCCAATGAGCTCACAATGTCATTAATTTCTTCTTCCATAGACTCCTGCAAAATATTAGTCTCTTCTTGGATAGCGTAGGAGTCCTCAATATATGGTTTAATATAAGGATTAGAAGCATAATTATCATAGCAATATTTAAGTATGGCCAAATTTTCAGATTTGTAGAGAGTAGTATCACACTTCAATAAAAGAAGCAATTTCACAAGTACCCCTAAAAGCAACAAATTCTTCAATTAGTTGAACATCATAGTAATTATAAACACCCTTAGTATACGAAGATACGATTCCATTATCACTAAACCCACATTGGTAAGGAAGGTGTTTCTTAGGGTCTTTAGAACAACAAGTACAATCAGATATTTCACATAAATTCCAAGCATAGCGCTGCAAATGATGAATTTGATCCAGTAAAAGTTTCCCTTTTTCAGATATGCGGTGTCGCACATAACAAGCAAGCTCATCTAAAGATTTGCCCTCAACTAAGCTAGTTGGGGTTTCAGCCCGAGCACATAGGGATCGAAGATGATCCAAGTAAAAAGCTTCAGTAGTATGATAGATTTTGAGTGGTTCTTCAACCATTGGTTCAGTAGGTACCAAATTTTTTGGTATTTTGCGTTTCCTACCCATAACTAAAGATAGAAAACAAGAGCACAAAATAAAAACTACTTAGTGATAAAGCAAACAAGCACACACACGAGAATATTCACCCCACGCTATAACTCCCCGGCAACGGCGCCAGAAAAAGGTCTTGGTAACCCACAAGTATAGGGGATCAATTGTAGCCTCTTTCGATAAGTAAGAGTGTCAAACCCAACGAGGAGCTAAAGGTAGAACAAATATTCCCTCAAGTTCTATCGATCACCGATACAACTCTACGCACGCTTGACGTTCGCTTTACCTAGAACAAGTATGAAACTAGAAGTACTTTGTAGGTGTTGTTGAATAGGTTTGCAAAGTATAAAGAGCACGTAAATAAAAACTAGGGGCTGTTTAGGTAAAGAAGCAATAAAGTTAGTATAGTGAGTGTGGAAAAGTGGTGGTAGGAGTTGTGAAATTGTCCCTAAGTAATTGACAACTAGACCGATAGCAAGTTTTATGTGGGAGAGGCCACTGCTAGCATGTCATCCCTGACTTGGAATTCTATGCACTTATGATTGGAACTATTAGCAAGCATCCACAACTACTAATGTTCATTAAGGTAAAACCCAACCATAGCATTAAGATATATTGGTCCCCCATCAATCTCATATGCATCAATTTCTATGCTAGGTTGAAGCTTCTGTCATTCTTGCCCTCCAATACATAGTCCTATCAACATACAACTAACCCTATGGAATGATCCACGCACGCGCTCATATGATGGGCACCAAAGGACAACAACATAACCACAAGCAAATTAAACCAATCATAGCAATTCACCAATTACCGATAGGGCAACGAAAATCTACTCAGACATCATAGGATGGCAACACATCATTGGATAATAATATGAAGCATAAAGCACCATGTTCAAGTAGAGGGTACAGCGGGTTGCGGTAGAGTGGACCGCTGTAGATAGATGGGGGAAGGTGATGAAGATGTTGGTGAAGATGACAGATGTGTTGGTGTAGATTGCGGTGATGATGATGGCCCTGACGGCGTTCCGGTGCCACCGGGAGAGAGGGGGAGAGAAGCCCCCTTCTTCTTCTTCTTCTTCTTCTTCTTCTTCCTCTTCTTCTTCCTTGACCTTCCTCCTAGATGGGAGAAGGGTTTACCCTCTGGTCCATGGCCTCCATGGAGGCGGAGGGGTGAGAGCCCCTCCGAGATTGCATCTCTCTCTGTTTCCTTCTGTTTCTGCGCTCCTGATTCTGCCGTTTCACCGGTTCTTATATTCCCGGAGATCCGTAACTCCGATTAGGCTGAAATTTGGACACGATTTTTATCTGGATATTGGCTTTCTTGCGGCGAAAGAAGGGCACAACCGCCTTACGGGGTGGCCACGAGGGTCAGGGGCGCGCCCCCCCTGCCTCGTGGCCCCCTCGAGCATCGTCTCTCGTTGATTCTTCTTCCCAAAAATCACATATATTCCAAAACAATCTCCGTCAGTTTTTATCCCATTTGGACTCCGTTTGATATGGATTTTCTGCGAAACAAAAAACATGCAACAAACAGGAACTGGCACTGGGCACTGGATCAATATGTTAGTCCCAAAAATAGTATAAAAGTTGCCAAAAGTATGTAAAACTTGTAGAATATTGGCATGGAACAATTAAAAATTATAGATACGACGGAGACGTATCAACCACCTCTTTAGAACCGGTACTAAATGAAATGCCTTTGTAACAGATGAGTTTTCGTCCGAAAGCCTGATACTTCGAAAGAGATTGTGTAAACATATAAAAATATACATCAAAAATACATTGATTAGTAGCGCCTTTCAGCCAAAACGCGCTACTGCTATGTGTAAACATGTAAAAATATACATAAAAAATACATTGATCATCAATGATCTTTTTGTGTACAATCTGAATTGTCAATATGAGTCCTCACCGGTTTAGAAACCGGAGAAGACTCATATTGCAGCCACAAATTTTGCACATAGAGTTCAATGAAGACCAAGTGGTTGTGATAGTTTGCGAAGTAACATATTTAAGGTGGTAAAAACCCTGTTAGCGGAGCGAGGTGGGACTAAAAACCCGTTGCGGAAATAATCAACTAAAAACCTCTAGTACCGGTTTGTGGCATGAACCGGTACTAAAGGTGCTGGTGGGGCCCAAGCCTGGCCACAGCCTACCACTGAAGGAAATATGCCCTAGAGGCAATAATAAAGTTGTTATTTATATTTCCTTATGTCATGATAAATGTTTAGTATTCATGCTAGAATTGTATTAACCGGAAACTTAGTACATGTGTGAATACATAGACAAACAGAATGTCACTAGTATGCCTCTATTTGACTAGCTCGTTGATTAACGAGATCACATCATTAGAGAATGATGTGATTGACTTGACACATTTCGTTAGCTTAGCACTTGATCGTTTAGTATGTTGCTATTGCTTTCTTCCTGACTTATACATGTTCCTATGACTATGAGATTATGCAACTCCCGAATACCGGAGGAACACTTAGTGTGCTACCAAACGTCACAACGTAACTGGGTGATTATAAAGGTGCTCTACAGGTGTCTCCGATGGTACTTGTTGAGTTGGCATAGAACAAGATTATGATTTGTCACTCCGATTGTCAGAGAGGTATCTCTGGGCCCTCTCGTTAATGCACATCACTATAAGCCTTGCAAGCAATGTGGCTAATGAGTTAGTTGCAGGATGATGCATTACGGAATGAGTAAAGAGACTTTCCGGTAACGAGATTGAACTAGGTATTGAGATACCGACGATCGAATCTCGGGCAAGTAACATACCGATGACAAAGGGAACAACATATGTTGTTATGCGGTTTGACCGATAAAGATCTCGTAGAATATGTAGGAACCAATATGAGCATCCAAGTTCCGCTATTGGTTATTGACCGGAGATGAGTCTCGGTCATGTCTACATAGTTCTCGAACCTGTAGGGTCCGCACGCTTAACGTTCGGTGACGATCGGTATTATGAGTTTATGTGTTTTGATGTACCGAAGATAGTTCGGAGTCCCGATATGATCACGGACATGACGAGGAGTCTCGAAATGGTCGAGACATAAAGATCGATATATTGGATGACTATGTTTGGACATCAGAATGGTCTCGGGTGAGTTCGGGCATTTACCGGAGTACCGGGAGGTTACCGGAACCCCCCGGGGAGTCAGTGAGCCTTAATGGGCCATAGTGGAAAGGAGGAGGAGGCGGACAAGGTGGGGGAAACCCCCAAGCCCAATCCAAATTGGGAGGGGGGCCGGCCCCCCTTTCCTTCTCTTCTTCTCCCCCTTCCTTCCCTCTCCTACTCCAACTAGGGAAGGGGGAATCTTACTCCCACCGGGAGTAGGACTCCCCCCTTGGGCGCGCCTAGGAGGCCGGCCCTCTCCCCCTCCTCCACTCCTTTATATACGGGGGAGGGGGCACCCCATAGACACACAAGTTGATCATTGATCTCTTAGCCGTGTGAGGTGCCCCCCTCCACCATAATCCACCTCGGTCATATCGTTGCAGTGCTTAGGCAAAGACCTGCGCCGGTAGCTTCATCATCACCGTCATCATGCCGTCGTGCTGACGAAGCTCTCCCTCGACACTCAGCTGGATCGAGAGTTCATGGGACGTCACCGAGCCGAACGTGTGCAGATCGCGGAGGTGCCGTACTTTCGGTACTAGGATCGGTCGGATCATGAAGACGTACGACTACATCAACCACGTTGTCATAACGCTTCCGCTTACGGTCTACGAGGGTACATGCACGACACTCTCCCCTCTTGTTGCTATGCATCACCATGATCTGCGTGTGCGTTGGAAACTTTTGAAATTACCACGTTCCCCAACAGTGGCATCCGAGCCAGGTTTATGCGTAGATGTTATATGCACGAGTAGAACACAAGTGAGTTGTGGGTGATAATAGTCATACTGCTTGCCAGCATGTCATATTTTGATTCGGCGGTACTGTTGGATGAAACGGCCCGGACCGACATTATGCGTACGCTTACGCGAGACTGGTTCTACTGACGCGCTTCACACACAGGTGTCTGGTCGGTGTCAGTTTCTCCAACTTTAGTTGAATCAAGTGTGGCTACACCCGGTCCTTGTTGAAGGTTAAAACAACACATACTTGACAAAAAATCATTGTGGTTTTGATGCGTAGGTAAGAACGGTTCTTGCTCAGCCCGTAGCAGCCACTTAAAACTTGCAACAACAAAGTAGAGGACGTCTAACTTGTTTTTGCAGGGCATGTTGTGATGTGATATGGTCAAGACATGATGCTAAATTTTATTGTATGAGATGATCATGTTTTGTAACGGAGTTATCGACAACTGGCAGGAGCCATATGGTTGTCGCTTTATTGTATGAAATGCAATCGCCATGTAATTGCTTTACTTTATCACTAAACGGTAGCGATAGTCATAGAAGCAATAGTTGGCGAGATGACAACGATGCTACGATGGAGATCAAGGTGTCGCGCCTGTGACGATGGCGATCGTGACGGTGCTTTGGAGATGGAGAACAAAGGCACAAGATGATGATGGCCATATCATATCACTGATATTGATTGCATGTGATGTTTATCCTTTATGCATCTTATTTTGCTTAGTTCGACAGTATCATTATAAGATGATCTCTCACTAAATTGCAAGGTACAAGTGTTCTCCCTGAGTATGCACCATTGCGAAAGTTTGTCGTGCCGAGACACCACGTGATGATCGGGTGTGATAAGCTCTACGTTCACATACAACGGGTGCAAGCCAGTTTTGCACACGCAGAATACTCGGGTTAAACTTGACGAGCCTAGCATATGCAGATATGGCCTCGGAACACTGAGACCGAAAGGTCGAGCGTGAATCATATAGTAGATATGATCAACATAGTGATGTTCACCATTGAAAACTACTCCATCTCACGTGATGACCGGACATGGTTTAGTTGATTTGGATCACGTGATCGCTTAGATGATTAGAGGGATGTCTATCTAAGTGGGAGTTCTTAAGTAATTTGATTAATTGAACTTCAATTTATCATGAACTTAGTACCTGATGGTATTTTGCATGTCTATGTTGTTGTAGATAGATGGCCCGTGCTGTTGTTCCGTTGAATTTTAATGCGTTCCTAGAGAAAGCTAAGTTGAAAGATGATGGTAGCAACTACACGGACTGGGTCCGTAACTTGAGGATTATCCTCATTGCTACACAAAAGAATTACGTCCTGGAAGCACTGCTAGGTGCCAAACCTGCTGCAGGAGCAACACCAGATGTTATGAACGTCTGGCAGAGCAAAGCTGATGACTACTCGATAGTTCAGTGTGCCATGCTTTACGGCTTAGAACCGGGACTTCAACGACGTTTTGAACGTCATGGAGCATATGAGATGTTCTAGGAGTTGAAGTTAATATTTCAAGCAAATGCCCGGATTGAGAGATATGAAGTCTCCAATAAGTTCTACAGCTGCAAACTGGAGGAGAATAGTTCTGTCAGTGAACATATACTCAAAATGTCTAGGTATAACAATCACTTAATTCAACTGGGATTTAATCTTCCCGATGATAGTGTCATTGACAGAATTCTTCAATCACTGCCACCAAGCTACAAGAGCTTCGTGATGAACTATAATATGCAAGGGATGGATAAGACAATTCCCGAGCTCTTCGCAATGCTAAAGGCTGCGGAGGTAGAAATCAAGAAAGAGCATCAAGTGTTGATGGTCAACAAGACCACCAGTTTCAAGCAAAAGGGTAAAGGGAAGAAGGGCAACTTCAAGAAGAACGGAAAGCAAGTTGCTGCTCAAGTGAAGAAGCCTAACTCTGGACATAAGCCTGAGACTGAGTGCTTCTACTGCAAAGGGACTGGTCACTGGAAGCGGAACTGCCCCAAGTATTTGGCGGATAAGAAGGATGGCAAGGTGAACAAAGGTATATGTGATATACATGTTATTGATGTGTACCTTACTAATGCTCGCAGTAGTACATGGGTATTTGACACTGGTTCTGTTGCTAATATTTGCAACTCGAAACAGGGACTACGGATTAAGCGAAGATTGGCTAAGGACGAGGTGACAATGCGCGTGGGAAATGGTTCGAAAGTCGATGTGATCGCAGTCGGCACACTACCTCTACATCTACCTTTGGGATTAATTTTAGACCTGAATAATTGTTATTTGGTGCCAGCGTTAAGCATGAACATTATATCTGGATCTTGCTTGATGCGAGACGGTTATTCATTTAAATCAGAGAATAATGGTTGTTCTATTTATATGAGTAATATCTTTTATGGTCATGCACCCTTGAAGAGTGGTCTATTTTTATTGAGTCTCGATAGTAGTGACACACATATTCATAATATTGAAGCCAAAAGATGTAGAGTTGATAATGATAGTGCAACATATTTGTGGCACTGCCGTTTAGGTTATATTGGTGTAAAGCGCATGAAGAAACTCCATTCTGATGGACTTTTGGAATCACTTGGTACTTGCGAACCATGCCTCATGGGCAAGATGACTAAAACGCCGTTCTCCGGAACAATGGAGCGAGCAACAGATTCGTTGGAAATCATACATACTGATGTATGTGGTCCGATGAATGTTGAGGCTCGCGGCGGGTATCGTTATTTTTTCACCTTCACAGATGATTTGAGCAGATATGGGTATATCTACTTGATGAAACATAAGTCTGAAACATTTGAAAAGTTCAAAGAATTTCAGAATGAAGTGGAAAATCATCGTAACAAGAAAATAAAGTTTCTACGATCTGATCGTGGAGGAGAATATTTGAGTTACGAGTTTGGTCTTCATTTGAAACAATGCGGAATAGTTTCGCAACTCACGCCACCCGGAACACCACAACGTAATGCTGTGTCCGAACGTCGTAATCGTACTTTACTGGATATGGTGCGATCTATGATGTGTCTTACTGATTTACCACTATCGTTTTGGGGTTATGCTTTAGAGACGGCTGCATTCACGTTAAATAGGGCACCATCTAAATCCGTTGAGACGACACCTTATGAACTGTGGTTTGGCAAGAAATCCAAGTTGTCGTTTCTTAAAGTTTGGGGCTGCGATGCTTATGTGAAAAAGCTTCAACCTGATAAGCTCGAACCCAAATCGGAGAAATGTGTCTTCATAGGATACCCAAAGGAGACTGTTGGGTACACCTTCTATCACAGATCCGAAGGCAAGACATTCGTTGCTAAGAATGGATCCTTTCTAGAGAAGGAGTTTCTCTCGAAAGAATTGAGTGGGAGGAAAGTAGAACTTGATGAGGTAACTGTACCTGCTCCCTTATTGGAAAGTAGTTCATCACAGAAATCTGTTCCTGTGACTCCTACACAAATTAGTGAGGAAGGTAATGATGATGATCATGTAACTTTAGATCAAGTTACTACCGAACCTCGTAAGTCAACCAGAGTAAGATCCGCACCAGAGTGGTATGGTAATCCTGTTCTGGAGGTCTTGTTACTTGACCATGACGAACCTACGAACTATGAGGAATTGATGATGAGCCCAGATTCCACGAAATGGCTTGAGGCCATGAAATCTGAGATGGGATCCATGTATGAGAACAAAGTGTGGACTTTGGTTGACTTGCCCGATGATCGGCAAGCCATCGAGAATAAATGGTCTTCAGGAAGAAGACTGACGTTGACGGTAATGTTACTGTCTATGAAGCTCGACTTGTTGCAAAAGGTTTTCGACAAGTTCAAGGAGTTGACTACGATGAGACATTCTCACCCATAGCGATGCTTAAGTCCGTCCGAATCATGTTAGCAATTGCTGCATTTTATGATTATGAAATTTGGCAAATGGATGTGAAGACTGCATTCCTGAATGGATTTCTGCAAGAAGAGTTGTATATGATGCAACATGAAGGTTTTATCGATCCAAAGGATGCTAACAAAGTGTGCAAGCTCCAGCGACCCATTTATGGACTGGTGCAAGCATCTCGGAGTTGGAATAAACGTTTTGATAGTGTGATCAAAGCATATGGTTTTATAGAGACTTTTGGAGAAGCCTGTATTTACAAGAAAGTGAGTGGGAGTTCTGTAGCATTTCTAATATTATATGTGGATGACATATTGCTGATTGGAAATGATATAGAATTTCTGGATAGCATAAAAGGATACTTGAACAAGAGTTTTTCAATGAAATACCTCGGTGAAGCTGCTTATATATTGGGCATTAAGATCTATAGAGATAGATCGAGACGCTTAATTGGACTTTCACAGAGCACATAACTTGACAAAGTTTTGAAGAAGTTCAAAATGGACCAAGCAAAGAAAGGGTTCTTGCCTGTGTTACAAGATGTGAAGTTGAGTCAGACTCAATGCCCGACAACTGCAGAAGATAGAGAGAAAATGAAAGTCATTCCCTATGCTTCGGCGATAGGTTCTATCATGTATGCAATGCTGTGTACCAGACCTGATGTGTGCCTTCCTATTAGATTAGTAGGGTGCTACCTCTTGAGCACTGCGTTGGTTTTCCCTTGAAGAGGAAAGGGTGATGCAGCAAAGTAGCGTAAGTATTTCCCTCAGTTTTTGAGAACCAAGGTATCAATCCAGTAGGAGGCTACACACGAGTCCCTTGCACCTACACAAACAAATAAATCCTCGCAACCAACGCGATAAGGGGTTGTCAATCCCTACACGATCACTTACGAGAGTAAGATCTGATAGATATGATAAGATAATATTTTTGGTATTTTTGTGATAAAGATGCAAAGTAAAATAATAGGCAACGGAAATAGCTAAGTGTTGGAAGATTAATATGATGGAAAATAGACCCGGGGGCCATAGGTTTCACTAGTGGCTTCTCTCGAGAGCATAAGTATTTACGGTGGGTGAACAAATTACTGTTGAGCAATTGACAGAATTGAGCATAGTTATGAGAATATCTAGGTATCATCATGTATATAGGCATCAGGTCCGAGACAAGTAGACGGACTCCTGCCTGCATCTACTACTATTACTCCACACATCGACCGCTATCCAGCATGCATCTAGAGTATTAAGTTCATAAGAACAGAGTAACGCTTTAAGCAAGATGACATGATGTAGAGGGATAAACTCATGCAATATGATATAAACCCCATCTTGTTATCCTCGATGGCAACAATACAATACGTGCCTTGCTGCCCCTACTGTCACTGGGAAAGGACACCGCAAGATTGAACCCAAAGCTAAGCACTTCTCCCATTGCAAGAAAGATCAATCTAGTAGGCCAAACCAAACTGATAATTCGAAGAGACTTGCAAAGATAACCAATCATACATAAAAGAATTCAGAAGATTCAAATATTGTTCATAGATAAACTTGATCATAAACCCACAATTCATCAGTCTCAACAAACACACCGCAAAAGAAGATTACATCGAATAGATCTCCACAAGAGAGGGGGAGAACATTGTATTGAGATCCAAAAAGAGAGAGGAAGCCATCTAGCTAATAACTATGGACCCGAAGGTCTGAGGTAAACTACTCACACTTCATCGGAGAGGCTATGGTGTTGATGTAGAAGCCCTCCGTGATCGATGCCCCCTCCGGCGGAGCTCCGGAACAGGCCCCAAGATGGGATCTCACGGGTACAGTAGGTTGCGGCGGTGGAATTAGGTTTTTGGCTCCGTATCTGGTAGTTTGGGGGTACGTAGGTATATATAGGAGGAAGGAGTACGTCGGTGGAGCAACGTGGGGCCCACGAGGGTGGGGGCGCGCCCAGGGAGGGTAGGCGTGCCCCCCTACCTCGTGGCTTCCTGGTAGCTTTCTTGGCATAGGGTCCAAGTCCTCTGGATCACGTTCGTTCCGAAAATCACGTTCCCGAAGGTTTCATTCCGTTTGGACTCCGTTTGATATTCTTTTTCTGCGAAACTCTGAAATAGGCAAAAAACAGCAATTCTGGCCTGGGCCTCCGGTTAATAGGTTAGTCCCAAAAATAATATAAAAGTGTATAATAAAGCCCAATAATGTCCAAAACAGAAGATAATATAGCATGGAGCAATCAAAAATTATAGATACGTTGGAGACGTATCAAGCATCCCCAAGCTTAATTCCTACTCCTCCTCGAGTAGGTAAATGATAAAAATAGAATTTTTGATGTGGAATGCTACTTGGCATAATTTCAATGTAATTCTTCTTAATTGTGGTATGAATATTCAGACCCGAAGGATTCAAGATAAAAGTTCAATATTGACATAAAAATAATAATACTTCAAGCATACTAACTAAGCAATTATGTCCTCTCAAAATAACATGGCCAAAGAAAGTTCATCCCTACAAATCATATAGTTTAGTCATGCTCCATTTTCGTCACACAAGAATGCTCTCATCATGCACAACCCCGATGACAAGCCAAGCAATTGTTTCATACTTTAGTAATCTCAAACTTTTTCAACCTTCACGCAATACATGAGCTATGGACATGATGGGGGTTATGTGGAGAGGACAAAAAAGGAGAAAGACTCACATCAACGAGGCTAATCAATGAGCTATGGAGATGCCCATCGATTGATGTTAATGCAAGGAGTAGGGATTGCCATGCAACGGATGCACTAGAGCTATAAATATTTGAAAGCTCAACAAAAGAAACTAAGTGGGTGTGCATCCAACTTGCTTGCTCACGAAGACCTAGGGCACTTGAGGAGGCCCATTGTTGGAATATACAAGCCAAGTTCTATAATGAAAAATTCCCACTAGTATATGAAAGTGACAAAACAAGAGACTCTCTATTATGAAGATCATGGTGCTACTTTGAAGCACAAGTGTGGTAAAAGGATAGAAACATTGTCCCTTCTCTCTTTTTCACTCATTTTTTTGGGCCTTCTCTTTTTTTATGGCCATTCTATCTCTCTCTTTTTTAGGGACAATTGCATTTTTACCCCTAGTTGGTTCCTACCCACGGGGTTTTCCCTTACTTTTCGAGCTTGCTCAATTTTGCCCTTACTTTTTCCGTCGTGGTCCCTCAAATGCCCTTTGACCGTTTGACCAAAACTTTGAAAATTCATAACTAATTCATATGAACTTAGAAAAATGAAAATAAGATATCAAAATGTTCAGATAAACATTACCTTTATGTAAATATCATGTGCATTTAGGACAGAGGCAGCCTTTAAACTACCTAAGGTAATTATTGTTATTAACAATATTAAAAATAAAAAGGTATAAACAATATTTTTTTCATGAATAAAAATTACATGCAAATGTAAGTGATGTTTTCTGAACATCCAGATATCTTATTTGCATTTTTCTGAGTTCGTATCTTATTTGCATTTTTCTGAATTATTTATCCACTTACCGCAGTGACCTCTCAGATAGGCGAGACCGCGGTTGAAGAACGCAATTAGCCTGAAGTCTTTATAATTCGCAGATCTTGTGGGCACTTGGCAGATTACAACCTTGAGAAAATCAAACTTGGTATCATGTTGGCTACTGTAAGATTCCGAGTATTCTGGGCCGCGGTGCCAAAGCAGTGCAGTGTTAATCGAAGGAAGGGGGATCAATCGCCGGGTGTAGACCTCCACGAGCATCCAGCTGCCGCGACCGTCGACGAGCACCATCCAAGACGTGTTCATGCCGACCCAGTACATACCGTTAGTGTAGTTGAGGCTGACGGGGATCGGATCGCAGTCAAGGGGGTTGATGCTCGCCACCCTACGATCGTTATGCTGCGTGACACGCCGTTTCTGAAGATCAGGCGGCATCAACAAGCAAGGAGCTGGCTTAAAAAGCTCCGGCCTGAGGGCTTTGAGTAAACAGTACAGCCCCGACGAGCACACGGCGAGCGGCATGGTACTGAGATTGTCCACACGCAAAACAATGAGCTTGATTACCTCTGTGGGGAGCGAATTCTAGCCACTCTTTCGGCGGACGCTGCTCGGTTCTGCCATTGTTAGTGCTTGGGTTTCGGACGAGGGGGGGAGGCGCCTTAGCGGGGATGGAAGATTGGACGAGATTATGTGCGGACAAAGATGGAGAAGCGAATATGGGCCGCGGGAAGTGGACAGGTGATGATGACTACAGCACGCCGCTTGACTTACGAGACACATACCTGCAGCGTAGGGTCATGTCGATGCCAGACAACTTGCTTGAGTGATCACAGTACTGGTACTCCCAACAGTGTTATGCCCTAACATGCTTGAGTAGAGTAGTAGAGTAGGACTCTGCTCTACTACTAGCACCGGAGGAGTAGTATATTCTAATCTAAAATAGTTACACACTTCAATGCCCGAGCGTGGAACGACTACGAACCATGCTCAAAGACCGTGTCTACGTGGTGTTTGGACATGGGCGACAACCTCAACGCCAACGGTGCTGCTCCCGTTGCACCGTATGTGTTTCTCTCCTTCCTGTTCGAAATCGTGGTAGAATTCATGTTTCTACTCTGTATCCTACTACTATGCTAGTCCACATGATTAGTTTCATCTCTGTTATAGCCGTCATGATTTATTTTGTGCTTATTCGGATTAAATCTCGTAGTAACTTGCTCATATATTCAACTGGCGCAACGTCCCCTACAGCCACTCCCGTTTCATGGACGGCCTGGTCGATGCCTCCAAGGAGCCCTTCGTCCACTGCTATGAGTGCCCGATGCCGTTTTGTGGCTCGCCGGCGGACATGGTGCATCACCTCACGGATGCATGCAGCGGTCACTGCTGGCCCTTGGCGGAGAACATCAAGTACGAGACGTGCTACCCGTTCACCATGCCGGAGTCGCTGGAGGATCACCGCCACCTGCTAGTCTCGGAGGAGGACGGCAGCGTCTTCCCCTTGATCGTGGGCACCGGCGAGGCCCGCGCAGCCCGCCACCCCGTCTCTGTAATGTGTGTCAGGGGCGACGCCGCTGACGCTGACACTGACACGAGGCCGATGTACGGGTGCGTGGTCAGTGTTACTACCCCTCCGGGTCGCGTGGACGGCGACACCGACCTCATTGAACGGACTTGGACTCTGGGGAGCTGGGACTATCCCGCCAATGTGGACTTGGAAAACCCATGGCATCCTTTACCCGCCGACGCGGTGCACGAGGACTCCAAGGAGGTTCACCTGGACATACGCATTATCAAGTTAAATGTTGATCATTAGTCTTCGCTCAATGTAATCCGCTGTCTAAGCATGTGGAGAATTCCATGCAGGATCTTGCTCTATTGGAGTATCGCGCATGAATAAAAGTGTATCCGTTTATTGTTTAGTCTAGAATCTTCCATGTATGAATTTTTACTACAGTACTGGTGAAAGACTTATGATGAACCATTTCTTACATCTCCTCTGCCCGCTTGCAAGTCATCCTGATTTAATCCCTCCGTCTAGGTGTATAAGGGCATGGTTAATATTACTTAATAGTATAGCCAACTGTTGACTATAAGAAAGTGCCATGTCATCTGTAGCCAACATGTATAACAATCGATACTCAAAAACTAATTCTTAAAGATCATTTCTTGCAAAGCACAATAAGTGTTATTTCTTCACAAGTTTTGGATGCAGGTTGAACAGTTGAACGCTTTTGTTTGCAAAAGATACCTTTTTATCTATTTACCCGGATGTTTGTGAGCTCTAGAGATGAAATAATATCCGAAGAAACCTATTGATACCCATTACACATGAGATGACCCCCACATCCTTTGTCAAAATAAACAACTCCCCGATCAATGCATTTCACTCTTCGGTGCAACGCACGGGCACCTTACTACTATAGATTAGTATGACCAAAAAATGAACTAACATTATATATAGTACGATAAATGCTGATGCATGTCACCTAAAATTATATCATTCAAAACTATGTTCAAATACGAATCCAACGATATAGTTTTTGTTGACATGCACTAACATTTTGTCAGTTAAATCTTCAGTCAAATTCAATGGGGGACTAATAAACCACGACTGATGTAGTACAAGTGTAGAGGGCGGCGCTGCACGGGAGTCTCACCTCTCACCCCGCTCGTGGCGCGGCAGTAAAGCCGTCATATCACAAAACCCAACCACTCCCAGTAATAAGTGGCCTGGTAAAATAAACGGACAAGCAACCATCACATCCCTCCATCTTTTTTGCATTTCATCTCTCTGCATTTACTTTCTCCGGTTCATCTCGCACACTCGATCCCTAGCTACTACTCCTAGGGCCAGTTCTTTTGGCGGCTTCCCCAGCTTTTCCCACAAGACTAGTCACAGTGGAGAGTAACAATAAGGCGCCTCACTCATTTATTTGGGCTTCTAAACTACTACTCCGTCCTGGTTTATTCCTCACCATTGTAATTTGTGCTAAATTTTGACCAAAGATTTAACTGGTTTATTCCTCACCATTGTAATCCCTCCGTCTAGGTGTGTAAGTCATCTTACAAAAACCAAATAATCCCAAAACACTTAGGCGCGGTGCATCAACTTCTACTCCGTACCTCGTTTATTGTTTCTTGGCATATCAACCTATAAGAGATAAAGAGTGTGCATGCTTTTAATGACTTGAGATATCAAACACGACATGTAGTGGTTAGTTCATTGCATGCAATACTATTAATTAGCAAATAAACATTAACGTTTCTCGTTTTCTCCTCCTCCTTGGTCACGGTGCACAGCCTAAGATGACTTACTCACCTAGACGGATGGAGTAGTGCATGTGACATGCACTAACATTTCATTAGTTAAATTTATGATCAAAATTTGACACAGATTACAATGGGGACCAATAAACCAGGACGGAGGTAGTAGTTATGGGATTACTAATCTAGAAGCCTAAAAGAACTGGCCCCTGGTACTCCTACTAGTAGTAGTACTCAAGTTGGAATTCCAATTGCACGGCACAACTTGTTAGGCAAAAAATTCGATACAGGGTGTAGGAAGCGGTTTGGAAATTTGCATGCCTTTCCAACCAGTGAGATACTCCAAACAAAGTACGACAGAGAAATAACCACAGACAAGGAAGCTGAAAGTAAACAATCAAACGAGCATTTTTGCATTTGTTTTGCATTGAATCATTTCACAAGCTTGACTAGTGCTGTTTTTCTACTTTTACAAAAACCGCATCGTAATGTTAAAACGTGCATTTGCACGTACATAAGTAATAGTAGTACTCCCTCCGTCTAGGTGTATAAGTCTTCCCTCCTTCTTGGTCACGGTGCACAACCAAAGATGACTTATTGACTGGACGGAGGGAGTAGCACAGTCTGCAAGCATATATCGAGAGAGACGTGTAGTGCGATAGTATATAGTAAAGTTTGTGCTATATGCACGTACTTGCAAAATGCGTACGAATACACAAGGTTTCCAAACTTTCCCTTTTACGTACTTAATTAAGGACGCTAAAAATTCCTGAACGTTCAGGATTTATCATTTGCGTCCCAAAACTAATGAGATCGCCTTACGAAACAAAAATTATACTCGTCCTAAAAATTATACTCACAAGCTTGACTAATGAGATCGTCTTCTAGTTTACTTGTGTGTGTGTGAGAGAGAGAGAGAGAGGGAGAGAGAGACAAAGAGAGGAGCATCCGTAACACAACTACCATCTCTCTCGATTCGTCCGTCCCTCGCCCGGTCGCATGCAACACATGCATCAACGCGCACATTTTGACACCCTCACCCGGCCCCTGCCCACCTCAAGGCCCGCACAATCTCTTCATGAATACCCATTTCTCTCCTTAGGTTTGTTTTCTCTCAATATCTGACACACACAGACACACGCAGCACAACACACACACACTCCCCCGAGCACACAATTCATCCCCATCCAAGGTTATACGGCGACCACTCTCGCTTGTGCTTCTTTGCACCCCAACATGCACAACACCTCAATCTTCAAAGAGGGCATCGAGCAGATCGAAGACGGTGACCATACCGCGCTAGAGAATGCGGGGTCATTTGGAAGCAGGGTGATGTGACGATGGCTGACTGACTCCTCCCCCCACCCTCTCTCTCTCTCTCTTGCACAAAATTACCAATCCCTCTCTCCCCCGCACAAAATTGCCAATCCCTCAACCCACGAGATCCTTCCCCTCTCGTCCATGTTTTTCCAGCTCTCTCATCAAACATGTTGTCTCTTCTCCTTCCACGTATACAGAATCCAGATGCACACGCATCTCGTGTATATTACATGTATCCATCTTTCTCACAAACCTAACTTCTTCCTCTCTCTTT
Source organism: Aegilops tauschii subsp. strangulata (assembly GCF_002575655.3). NCBI lineage: Eukaryota > Viridiplantae > Streptophyta > Magnoliopsida > Poales > Poaceae > Aegilops > Aegilops tauschii. Next base: position 11,937,597 of record NC_053039.3, read on the forward strand.
CTCTCTCTATCTCTCTCTCTCTCTCTGTCTCGTTAGGTTTGTCTCCTACTCTCTCGTCCACATACATACAATCTTTCCCACCCTATCTGCTCCATCTTCAAAAGCTCTCTCTGCACGTTTCATTCACACATTGGGATATGTCAAAATGTTGCTTCTATAATGGCTGATGTAGAGTTATGGTTGTTTTTGTTGCATCCTACAAAGTAATAACTATGAAATGCATTTAGATTCTCATTTGACTGGGATTATGTGAGTTTGAGCATGTTGTGAAGTACTATAGACCTTGTATACATCTTGGGATTCGACAATGATTGTAACTACTGAATTGTATAGACCATTGCATTCGAAGTCAATAGCCTAATATATTTATTTCACAATTTCAACAAATGATTAGTTCACTACAAACTAAGAAAACAAATGTGTACTCCCTCCGTTTTTATTTAAGTCCGCGTATTAGCATTGGTCAAAGTCAAGTTTTGTAAACTCTCAGAAAGCTTATAGCAAAAAATATTAACATATACAATAACAAATAAATACCATTAGATTCATTATTGAATGTACTTTCACATCATACATATTTTTTATGGTAAATGTTTATATTTTTCTATAAACTTGGTCAAACTTTAGGAAGTTTGACTTCGGTCAAACCTAATATGCAGAGTTTACTACTACTACTCGCTAGTTGCTTAGCCGAATCACTCAACACGCCACACGGGGAGTCCAGTGTCACAAAATTTTGAGGTCGGCGGGAAAATCTCCCGCGACCCTGATTCGAGCAGTGGGAAGTTACCATCATAGCCTTCGGAACAGGCCTACGGATGACGCTTGGTAGGGGGCTGTTTTCGTAACTTCAGGTTCACCCTACCCAGCCAACCCCACCCCGGCACCCGGAGTAGTACACCTGAATACTCCCCATTTTCTATCCCCCACCACAAAATAGACTTCTCCACGGCACCGCAGCCTTCATGCTCCTCCCCTTTACATCGGCGCACTCGTCCACCGCAGCGCATCTGCCTCATCGATGACCTCGTACGCCGCACTGGAGCCGGTCCACCGTCGTCGTCGTACACGGAGCCTGTTCCCCGGCATCATCTTCCACGGTCTCGGATCTGCTTCCCGGAAGCCGACGCCAAGCGCAGAAGTACCACCGTCGTGGACAATGAACTGACTCCCGTTGTCGACCATGACTCACAGAGGCCGCCGCGACCATCGTTCTCCTCCTCGATTGGTAATGTGTGTATTGAATCACTTAGCAGTACATGTGCAGTTCCAATTTTGTTCATACCTACCCTTCAAATTTCTTGGGTGCTATTGTTCCCGTAAAAGTAATTGGTTATAGCCTCCATTGTCCAACAGAATATCAGCTTGTAATTGTGCGTCGCTCCTGTATCGAGCTAGTAGAGAAGAGAGTAGAGATAGCAGAGACGTCGGGAAAGGATCGCGCGCGCGCGGGAAAAGCGGCCGGGCGTGCGCTAGTTTTGGCGCGCGGCGTCCGGCGCGCTTTATAAAATCCAACGCCCTCCCACCGCTCTGTGCCTTGCCACCGCTCTCTCCCCGCTCTGTGCCTTGCCACCGCTCTCTCCCCGCTCTTTTTCGCCTCGCCGCCGCCGCGCCACCATGCCGCCGCGTCGCCGGGAAACTTGGGGATACCGCGGCGTCCGCGCGCGCCCCTCCGGCGGCTTCTCCGCCGAGATCCGGTTCTGCGGGATGCGCCTCGGCCTCGGCAATTTCGACACCGCCAACGAGGCCGCCCGCGCGTACGACGCGGCGGTGTGGCGCCTTCAGTGGCCTCATAGAACATTGAACTTCCCCAACGTGCCGACGCGGGAGCGGGCGCAGGAGCTCGCGCCTCTGCCGCGGCTTAGGGCGTTGTGGCGCCAACACTTCCCGCAGGACATCATCAACGAGCACGAGTTCTACGCGCAAAGGAGGGCGGAGAGGGATAAGAGGAGGGCGGAGCGAGCCGCCTATCGCGAGGACAAGCGTAGGCGAAAAGCGGACGCTCAATTCAACATGAAGCTAGGAGCAGCATCGCCCTGGGAATCCTACGACGATCGGTATCTTCACGCCTACAGTCAGATGTCGGAGGAGGACATCACCGAGGAGGGGTCGGACGACGAGGAGTAGTTGAATTATCTTTTTTTATCTATCTATGCTGAGAACTATCCTCTACTCTCTAGTATCTACTTCTCGATCTCAGCACTGTAGACGCCTTTTTAAAGCGCCGTGTGTTGCGATTCTGTTGGAGATGCTCTAACATGGCAGACGAGTGCTTTAATGTTGCCCACAAGATGCATGAGTATTACTAGTAGTATATTTTTCTTTCCATGTTGAGATTTTAAAACCACGAGTGCGAACATGCAGAGGAGCAATGAAGACCAAACACGAGATATTCGGGACATCTTCAAGGAGCGTGACAAGTTAAAGAGGAGCTGCGCCGAACCTGTAAAACGAGCTTTGGTAAGTAACACCCTTTCAATTACTTTCGTGTAGCCTCGTGTTCTTCGATATGTATATGTTTTAGTTTCTGTTTCTCTTAAGCATGGTGTTCTTCGATGTGTAATAAGAAGAGTCTGAATCGTCCTAATGCTTTCGTTTTTAGCTTGATGTAGGAAGTGGGTGTTCTCACCTTGTAGTCTGTTTTTTTCCTTTTGAATTCACTTCTCCGAGTTCTATTTATCTGGCTTCTACTAAATGGATCTAGGTTGCTCTGAGTATTGATCTAAAAAAGAAGTAACTTCATGTCAGGATGCAGTTCCTGCGAGGAGGGAAGTATGGTCAACCTCGAGATCATGTTTCCAAAATGAGGCTGGATTACACACAAGGTGCCAGTTCCCTAATGATGCTGGATTAGACACAAGGTGCAAATTCCCAGATGATGCTGGATTACACACAAGCCAGGTGGAGTCGTCAGCTGTTCGTGTCCTCGTGGCATTAGTAAAGGCTGAAAGAAAGCGTGCAGTAGCCCTTGAGAATGTAGCTGAGTTCCTGAAGAAGCAAAAAGAGCAATCAGATGCTCTCTTCACCCAAGCCAAAGAAGAGATGGAAGAAGCCAGAAATAAGCTAGCAGAGGCAGAGCAGGCTAGGCGTCTCCTGCTATCTAAAACTGTTGTCAATATAAAATTTCCTTCATAATAGCTAGGTTCAAATGTTTATCCAGTCAGCATGCCTGTTGTGATGTCCGTGCATCTACTGATGTGGCACAAAATGTTTTTTTCCGGGTCATGTAATAACAGCAATTACTTTCCAAACAATAACAGACGAAGCATTGGACATGGTATCGTTCACGCTCAAGCCCGACATTCCAAGTTCAACTTCCACATCAAACTCATGTTCACAGATATCTGCACATTCATACATAATGTCCACAACCATGATTCACTTCAAAGCCAAAAAAATGTGAGGAGAGTTATAAATAAAGAAAATCCTCTACTAGTTCCTGCTACCAGTGCGAGCACAACAAGTCAAGACCATGCATAAATTAATTATATTTTAGTCATTTTTTGTGTTCTAAAATGCCTGCCAGCTCGCGGAAGGACGTATTGCCGGCACACGCGCGGATTCAATGAAGGCAGGCGGGGCAGTCTTAAGCTGGTTGCACGCGGCGAGGAGGCGTGCTCAGCCGGGCCTGCAGCGAGTGCGGCCCTCTTGGCCGGCGTGCCGGTTCAATGCCTGCGCTATGAGAGGTCGCGTCCGTGTCAGAGTAATCACTCCCTCCAGTCCCTTTTTGTTTGGGTATAACAAAATCTCATTTTCCATTCACATTTTACAAGTAAAATTCATGGACAAACTTTGACCCAAAGTACGATGGGGACTAGTAAACCAGAATGGAGGTAGTAGTTTTTTTAATCAAAGAAGGGTTTCCCCTTCCGATTTTCATTACTGAAAACCAGCATCTAAATCTAAACCATAGTATTTTCCCTAGAACTACCAGGTTCAACATCTCGCAACATAAACCCATACAACCTCCATCGCAAAAAAAACCATACAACCATACGCCAAGGAGGTACGTAGTACTATGAATTCCATTTTCGCTCCATACCAATCGTTCTAAAAACTACTTACTACTTATAACGCGTCATTGAAAATCGGAACTCTTAACCCCGCTAAAAACGATATTTTAAACGTGGCTACTCGATCCGTGGCAACTGGAGAGCCATCGTGCTCCAAGTCGTTCACCTGTGGTCCCGACCATCAACTCCTACGGATCAAATTATCACGCGAGCTGACTATTCCTACAAAGGTGCTCCACCACGTACCCGGTACCCGCGAATGCAGCAATCGTGCACCTAGGGTTTTAGGGTTTATTTGTTAACATCGCCTTTACGTAACACTCATGTGTGCGAGACAGCGAGAGGCCGACTGCGTGCGTGCGCCTCTTCTCTTCGTATATGTACTCCACCGTTTGTCTGGTGTCCAAAAAATTATAATAACTACTAGCAATGTGCCAATGCGTTGCCACACGATCAAAGTAGATTAATACATATTCACCGATTTGATAGAAAAAAAAGTCTAGTTTATACGGATATCACTAAAAATATGTTATGTTTCACTCAAAATATATTCCTTTGGCGGTTTTGATGAGATAAGGGAGGAATGTTGTTGGTTTCAAGATTCGAGAAGTGGTATATGTCTAATTTCCACTCTTACTAGCAAGATGCCCGTGCGTTGCACGGAACATCAAGATCTTGTGGGAGAAAAGGATGAACGAGGGAAGGCCTTATTTGCAAATGTGGTGAAGAGTGCGGGTAAATTGCCATATTTTCCTTCCTATCCGTCAGATATAAATCGGACGACCTACATTGCAGGACGGCAGGCCCACCATCATCACCAACTCTATTTTTTATCCCTACTCTTATAAAAAGCATTGTCGGTGATGATTGTGTGCCTGCCATCCTGCAATATAGGCCGTCCGATCTATATCTGGCGGATAGGAAGGAAACTATGGCAATTTTGCAAAAAGATACCCACACCCCGTCTCCACATTTGCAAATAAGGCCTTCCCTCGTTTATTCTTTTCCCCCACAAGATAAACTACTCATACAAATGCATCTTGATGTTCCGTGAAACGCATGGGCATCTTGCTAGTTGTTGCAAAAAGCCCATGTGTGTGTGAGAGAGAGGGAGAGTGGAGGAGGACGGAGTCACTACTGGAATCACCTAATTTGCCATCTGCCAGCTCTTTGCCGTCTGCTAGCTGACGGCAACGAAGCTCTTTGCCATCAGCTACCCAAGAGCAGACGGCAAAGAAATGGCAGACGACAAAGAAGCTCTTTGCCATCTGCGAGCTCTTTGCCGTCTGCCAGCCGACGGCAAAGAATCTTTGCCGTCCGCTGGCAGACGGCAAAGAGAGAGGTGGCCCCCACCCCCCGCCCGTTTGGAAAAAACTTAACGCCCCACCTCTTTGCCGTCTGCCAGCAGACGGCAAAGAGGCAAAAGGGCGAACGGCAAAGAGTGGCGGACGGCAAAGAGGAGACTACCTAACAGCCCGTACCCCCCGCCCGTTACTCTCTGTTCTCTCCCTCTCTCTCCTCGCCGACACGCCCCGCCACCACATCCCACCCCACCGCCGCCGCCGCCGCCCCCACCACTCGCCGCTGCCCGGTCGCCCCACCACCCCGCCGCCCCACCGCCCCCCCGCCCCGTCGCCACTGCCACCCGGCGCTGTCGCCCCACCACCCGTCGCCCCCGCTGCCCCGGCGCCCCGGCCCCCCCGCGCCCCACCGCCCCGTCGCGCCCCCCCCCCGCCCCGGCCCCCCTCGCCCCACCGCCCCGGGCCCGGCGCCGCCGCCCTAGGCCGCCCCGCACCCCTCCTCCACCGGCCACCTCCTCCACCGCCCCGCCCCCCTCCTCCACCGGCCACCTCCTCCACCGGCCCTGCCCCAGGTGAGCTCTACCTCCTCTTTTTTTCCTTTTTTTCTGTTTTTTTAGTTTTAGGTTTATGTTTAGTTTAGATTTAGTTTTAGTTTTATTTTTAGGTTTAGTTTTAGTTTAGTTTTAGGTTTAGATTTAGTTTTTTCCTTTTTTTCTGTTTTATTAGTTTTAGTTTTAGGTTTATGTTTAGTTTAGATTTAGTTTTAGTTTTAGTTTTAGATTTAGGTTTAGTTTTAGGTTTAGTTTTAGGTTTAGTTTAGTTTAGTTTGAGGAAAGAAGAAGAAGAAGAGAAAAAGAGGAGAGGAGCAGAAGAAGAAGAGGAAAAAGGAAAGGAAGAAGAAGAAGAGGAGGAGGAGAAGAAAAAAGAAGAAGACGAAGAAGAAGAAGAAAAAAGAGGAGAGGAGGAGAAGAAGAAGAGGAAAAAGGAAAGGACGAAGAAGAAGAAGAAGAAGAAGAAGAAGAAGAAGAAGAAGAAGAAGAAGAAGAAGAAGAAGAAGGAAAAAAAGGAAGAAAAGGAAGAAGAGGAAGAAGAAGAAATGGAAAAAAGAGGAAAAAACCCCGACCCGACACGGCACCCCGACCCCGACCCGGCACCCCGACACGACACCCCGACCCCTAGACCCCGACCCCGACCCCGACCCCGACACCCCGACCCCGAGCCTGACCCGACACCCCGACCCCGACCCCGACACCGACACGGCACCCCGACCCCGACTCGGCACCCCGACCCGACACCCCGACCCCGACACCGACACGACACCCCGACACCGACACCCTGACACCACACCCACCCTTACCCCGACACCGACACGGCACCCTGACCCCGACCCGGCACCCCGACCCGACACCCTGACCCCGAGACCCCGACCCCGAGCCTGACCCGACACCCCGACCCCGACACCGACACGGCACCCCGACCCCGACCCGGCACCCCGACCCGACACCCCGACCCCGAGACCCTGACCCCGAGCCTGACCCGACACCCCGACCCCGACACCGACACGGCACCCCGACCCCGACCCGACACCCCGACCCTGAGACCCCGACCCCGACACGGCACCCCGACACCGACACGACACCCCGACCCCCGACACGTCCCGAAAAGGTGTTCTTTGGCCTTCCAGAAGCCGACGGGGTCATATATTTGTGAATTATTAGTTAGGTCATATATTTTTCGATTTTGTTATGAAAAACATCATATTTAATTGTGTTGATCGGGTAGTTTTAAATATGCAGTTGTTTCATCGCTGCGAGGTTTGGTGTTCGACGACCTCGCCGTGCGTTTGACGAGCTCTGCCCCTTCGTTCGTGGGTGAGCACAAATGACATGTCCTCCTCCCCCATTAATTATTTGATCTATTCCGATGAAACTTGATAGCTAGCTATATATGTGTCTTGAATCATCAGTATGCGTAACCAATATGTGTCTCCCGTTCGAAAGCGTCATAGTTGCAAATATGCATGCATTTGCATATTTATAACCTTGATTCTTTCGAATTGTCCAACGCTATCCATGGACAGCCCGAGTATGTTTAGATTGGGTTTGTTTTCCCATATGCTTTGCTCCGGATCCGACGCATAAATTTCGTCAGTGCCTCCCTTGTTGTTCTCCGGGTACACATCCTCTTTGTTTATTGCAGAGACGTGTATCAGGAGAACAGCGGGGAGGTGTTGCCGAAATTTTGCGTAGGATCCGGAGCATAGCATGGGAAATTGAACCCAATCTAAACATACTCGGGTGGGATTAGGACCTATCATTACCTATTAGAGTGTAGGTTGCATGGACGTAATAAAATTGACAAAGTAGATCAACTGATGAATATATACATGGTGAATTATATATATATATATTTGTTGTGTGTCTAGTAGCTCTGAAAGTCAAGATGAGTGATCGTGCGTGGATGTACACCGGTCACACTGGTCAGAACAAATGGAGCACTGAATGGTTCACAAAAACCAAGGGGTTTGTGCGAGCCGCATTTGCAAATGGCCAGAGGAAAACCTGGTGCCCCTGTTTACGGTGCGACAATTGGGAAAAGAGGACAGAGGCTGAAATGGGCAAACACCTGCAGAAGAGTGGTTTTACGCCCGATTATACGGTGTGGACATTTCATGGTGAGTCTGCCCAACGTGACCGAGCTGAGGTTGATCGTCGTCGCACCAACGAGCATGGTACCGGGATGGAAAACATGGTGCAAGACTTCGATGATGCTCGGGATTCGGACAAGGAGATGGAGGAATCTGCAAAGGCCTTCAATGAAATGTTGGAGTCTTCAAAACGTCCGCTCCATGAGCACACTGAGCTTTGTCAGTTGGATGCCATCTCACAAGTAATGGCTCTGAAGGCTCAGTTCAACTTGGGCAGAGAATGCTACGATGCAATGATGACAGTATTTGGACGCTTTCTACCCAAAGGCCATGTAATGCCTGCAAACCTGTACCAGTCGGACAAAATCCTCCGTGCACTGAAGATGCCCTATGATAAGATACATGCCTGTGAGAAAGGATGTGTCTTGTTTAGGCTTGACTATGTGGACTTGAACTATTGTCCCATTTGCAAGTCTTCCAGGTATGTTGTGGTAGACAATGGTATGGGTGAGAAGACACATACCAAAATCCCCGTTAGTGTTCTTCGGTATGCCAATCGTACCAAGACTTCAACGTATTTTCATGGTCGAAGAGACGGCCAGACAGATGACATGGCACAAAACGGGTAAAAGAACCGAACTAGATGCAGATGGGAATCTGATGATTGTACACACATCGGATGGTGTTGCGTGGAAAAAGTTTGATGAAATACATGGTGACAAAGCGGCAGATCCGAGGCATCCTCGAGTCGGCATCAGCACGGATGGGTTCAGTGTGTTTGGTATGACGGCAGCCCAATATAGTTGTTGGCCCGTATTTGTCTTTCCACTCAATCTCCCCCCCCCCCCCCCCGGACAGATTATGCAAAGAAAGAACATTTTCCTGACGTTGATAATTCCAGGGCCCAACTATCCGGGGAAAAATATGAATGTGTACATGCAACCGCTTAAGAACGAATTGCAAGAAGCCTGGGATAATGGGTTCAAGACATACGACGCCTATAGCAAACGGAACTTCATAATGCGTGTCTGGTACATGTACTCGACGCATGACTTGCTGGCATATGCGCTATTCGTTGGCTGGTGTGTGCATGGAAGGTTCCCATGCCCCACATGCAAGGGAGCTCTTGAGTTTCGTTGGCTTCAGGCCGGTCGCAAGTTTTCTTGCTTCGACATGCATAGACAGTTCCTGAATCCTCGCCATAAGTTCAGGAAAGACAAGAAGAACTTCATCAGAGGTAGAGTTGTCAAAAACTCTGCACCACCTGCATTGACAGGCCAACAGACCCTGGATCAGTTAAACGCTCTCGAGCCAGATCCAGAGCGTCCAGGGTACTTCAAGGGGTATAATTCTAAGCACGCCTGGACTCACAAAACATGCTTATGGGATCTGCCTTACTTCAAAGACCTCCTTTTCCCACACAACATCGACGTGATGCACACTGAGAAGAATATTGCCGACGCACTTTTTGGTACATTGTTCGGCATAGATGGGAAGTCAAAGGATAATACTAAGGCTAGAGTCGATCTGGAGGCGCTATGTGATAGGCCGTTACAAAACATGAAAGAACCGAAAGGAAAGCAGAACTGGACGAAGCCAAAGGCATGGTTCAATCTTGGAAGGCCAGCTATGAGGGAAATTATCTTGTGGGTGAAAATGCAGTTGATGTTCCCCGATGGGTATGCAGCGAATCTACAGAGGGGAGCCAGTCTTGATAAATTGAAGATATTTGGTCTCAAGAGTCATGATTGGCACATATGGATTGAGCGGGTAATGCCGGTGATGTTGCGTGGCTTCATCCCTGAGGATGAATGGCTAGTACTGGCAGAACTCAGCTATTTCTTCCGTGTTCTTTGTGTGAAAGAACTATCGCCTGGCGTGCTAGAAGAAATGGAAGAGTTGGCGCCGGAGTTGATCTGCAAGTTAGAGAAGATCTTTCCACCGGGCTTCTTTATTTCAATGCAACATTTGATTTTCCATCTCCCGACCGAGGCAAGATTGGGGGGCCCGTGCAAAATCGTTGGTGCTACCCAACTGAGAGGATGCAGAAGACGCTTCGACAAAAATGTAAAAATAAACGTAGAATTGAAGCATCGATGGCTGAGGCATTCATCACTGAGGAGGCGGCAAACTTCATGACAGCACACTACGAAGCCAAAAATCATCATTTGCATAATCCGAAGCCTCCGTACAATGCTGACGACCCTAAAAAGGGTGGATCCAACCTCAGCCTATTCAAAGGGAATCTCGCACCAGCCAGTGTTTCAAATCCAGTATCTTTGGATAACGAACAATGGCGGACCATTTCGTTGTATATCTTCAACAACCTGATAGAACTGTGGCCGTACATCGAGTAAGTTCTCGGTACATAGTTTCGCAACTTCTATTTCCTTTGAACTGCTCTTATTCCTGGATATTTCATACAGTCGATACGTCGCCTTATTCTCGTATGGAGCGGTGATCCAAAAGGATTCTGTCGAAGAGTATGAGCTTCTCGCAAAGCAAGGAGGCGGCTATCCCGGTTTCATCTCTTGGTTCAAACAAACGGTAATTTCTATTAGACTTGTAGGCTAATTTGTAGGCGGCTATCCCGGTTTCATTCGCTAATTTGTGCGTAATGCAACAATCCTTTCATATTAAACTTGTAGGCTAATTCAGAGTCTATGGACGCCGAATTGAGACAAGTCGCTAATGGTTTTGACTATAAGGTCCGTTCATTTGACAAATACGACATCAACGGGTATCGCTTTCGTACCTATGGCAAAGAGCTATCTATGGCCGACCGAAAGTCTACAAATTGTTGTGTGTCTGCTATTGGCGAAGGAGGTACCGAGTATTATGGGAGAGTTGAAGCAATTTATGAACTTCTATTCTATGGTGAAAACCCACCGAATGTCGTAGTCTTCAAATGTTATTGGTTTCAGCCGAAGGAGACTAGAAGGACTCATGAACATATAGGGCTAGTTGAAATCAACCAAAGCACCCATTTAGATGTTCCTGATGTCTATATTATGGCTCAACAGGCGACCCAAGTATTCTATCTATCGTGGGCCTGCCAAACTAATCCAAATCTGAAAGGTTGGGATGTTGTTTATGAAGTGCCGCCAAGTGCTAGACTATCTCCCCCAAAGGAAGAGGATTATGAACCTCACATTAACCCAGACACATATGAAGGAGAATTCTTCCAAGAGACACGTCTTTCCAAAAAGCGTTTCAAGAACCGCTATACTTCACCCCAAAACATTGAAGTAGACAGCGACAGTGAATCCGACATCACCCTAGAGGAGGAACAAGAAGAGCCGGAACAAGAAGAGGTTACTGTTGCGGATGACCTGTCATTGCTTGACCGATCACGTCAAGGTGGCCTTCCACATGTTGATGCCACTGAACCCTATGAGCCCGTCATTGATTATAGTGATGATGATGATTATGCATTTATTGATGATACTGATCGAGATTATTAGTAGTGTCAGGTATTAAATTTTTTTATGTTGTACTTGATGATGATACACTTAAGTGATACACATATTATTATTCATGTCGGTCTTTTTTTTTATGTTGTACTAATTTTGTTTACTGTTTGTCATGGCAGGTGTTGAAAGATGGTGGGCGCTGGTCGGGAGCGCGCCAAGGCCCCTTCTTCGTCGGCGCGTGGTCTGAGGTCTTCCATTCCAGACGCACCTCTCCGCCGAGCGTTGCTGGACAGTATGGCCACACCGCCGGGCCCTTCTTCGTCGACCGCGGTGCCCAGCAGGGGACGAGGTGGGAAGAGAGGAGGTGGGGCACGTGGTCGCAGGAGAGGAGGTAGGGTGACTGCTACGGTGCCTTCCTCGCCGCCACCCCCAGCTGTTTCACCCGAGCACGTGACTGCTAGGGTGGACTCGTCCGAGGAGGAGGCTACACTGACTCCGGTCCACGAGCCTCCGGTCCACGGGTCTTGGGCCCACGAGCCTCGGGTCGACTGGCCTTCGGCCCACGAGAGTTCGGCCCACGAGACCCCGGAGGAGCACACGTCCGGATGGGGTACCTAGCCGGATCAGCCCGAGGAGCCGAGTGGCCATGCTGATGATGGCGGGGAGCCGACTGATCTTGAGGAGGAGGGGGGCACCGTCTACCAGCGTGGTGCTACATGGCTCCCATCCGTGCCGGCGACCCGCAAGCAGAGGTGGTTGATTTTCCCTGATGGGGAGAGGTACGTAAGTGCATTTAATATTTTTGTACCTTCTGCATTCACGTTTCTTCAAATAACTAATGCGTTGGCCTTGTCATGCTGCAGGGGTTGGGACCACCATCATAGTGTCCGTCTGCCCAACTCCGTCCTTGGAGTTCTTTGCCGGCAAAACTTCCTGGGGTTTGTCACGTTGCCTGGTGAGGGTCGGCTTCCAGAGCTTGGATTGAGCTGGGAGCACTACGTGGCTGCCCCGGCCCCGCCGGATGAGATTATCGACGGTGTCGTGTGCGACACGAGGGCAGACATGGTGATCAGAAAGTTTTGGGTAATTTCTCCTTTACACATTTAAAAATCTTCAACTAGCTAGTTATTAATTGTACTAATCAATATTGTCTCATTTGATTGCAGACATTCTACAGGTTCGAGGAGGGATACGAGGAGGACGCGGCACATGTTATCGAGAACGTCTGCAAGCGCCTACTCCAGAACTTACGGCACGAGGCTCGGGTGCAGGCTGTTCGAGACTACTACGCCTTGCGTGGTATCAAGAAGACCAAGCCGGCATGCCGCGATAAGTTCCTGAGTAAGGAGCAGTACATGAAGGTAATTCTTAAGGCCTTCTACTTAAGTTCCTTCATTTACTAATTTTTAGCCGTAGCGCTCAAGTTTCTATTTGCTAACTTAGGCGCCTCCGAGATGGTGTGCGGATCGGATGGATTGTTGGGAGGTGTTGGTCGATGAGTGGTGCTCAAAAGAATGGCTAGCCCTCCACAACGAGGCCAAGGACAAACGTGCCCAAATGGAAGGTGTGCCACACCATCAAGGCAGCTCCAACTTATATCAGTTCGGGCGCAACTGGGTATGTGGTTTGCTTCATGATTCATGCAATTCATTCATCATGCTAGCTTGAGCCCTTTAATTACTAATTTACATTGTTTCTCTCTTTCAGGCACGCCACAATAAGGTGGATAAGGTGCCAGAGGTGTACGACCTGTATGCCATGGCCCACACTGCCTCTTTCAAGAAAGTCAAGGCTTTCTCTCAGTCTGACCTCGATGATGCAAACAACTTCACCAACATCTCCTCCCACAACAAGCTCGTGAGATATAGAGATGAGGGGAAGGCGAGGAAAGGGGAGGACTTTAACCCGAGCCAGGGTCCCATTGATCCAGAGCTGGTGATGATATCTGGTGGCGGGAGGTCCCATGGCTCCATAGCCATTGGAGATGGACTTATCCGTTGTCCTAGCACTCTCCCGGAGATCAAGGCGCGCCAGTCGAGCTCCGCTCCTGAGATAAGGCCTCGTGAACGGCCAGTGCAACTCACCATCAAGGTTAGTGATACGTACTCAGCTATCTTTCTCCATTACATTGTGTGCGCTTACATCAATGATTACAAAGGGTCATGTGAGTGGTGTTGCAGGCTGCTATACAGAGTGAGAGAGATAGAACGGAGAAACTTCTGGCGGAGGCGGCGGAGAGGCAGCGGGAGTTGGAGGAGAGGACGACAAAGATGATGGAGGAGGAGAGGGCACGGAATGACATGCAGGCAAGGGCCATGTACGAGCTCCTTGTGGTAAGTTTCTTCTGCAGATTAGCCAAAACATTCATGTAGTGTTTGTCTCATTACTAACTAGTATGACTGAGTCGTCAAAACCAAATGTGCAGTCTGTGTGCGAGAAGACCGGTCAGACCGCTCCGCCGATGCCAGTGATTGCTCCTGGGACCACGGTGAGTTTAATTTGAATGGACATTACTTGCTAGTCTTAACATTTGAGTGTCATCATGCTAACAAGACATTGGAAATGATCTTTGGTGCAGCGTAGCTCCAGACTAGCATCGCACGATCCTTCTCCAGCTACCGACACGAGCCAGCCCGCTCCTACGCCTCCTGGATCTTGGTAAGTTTATCTAGTGTTTTGCTTAACACATGCATAAAGACCTAGACTTAGCTTTATTTCCTCCAATGCTTACCATAATGACCTAGACTTAGCTTCTTCTCCTCCAAAATGACTTAATAAGCTTACTGACCTCCAAAACCATCCATTTTACCTAAGTTAGCTCTAAAACGATCTGTACTTAGCTTACTTATGTCAAAAATTGCATAATTAGCTTAGTTAGCTCATAGACGATCCATTTTACCTAAGTTAGCTCTAAAACGATCCATTTCACCAAGTTAGCTCATAAACGATCCATTTCACCTAAATTAGCTCTTAAATGATCCATTTCACCTAAGTTAGCTCAAAAAGATCCATTTCAACTAAATTAGCTCATAAATGATCCATTTCACCTAAGTTAGCTGAAAAATGATCCATTTCAACCAAGTTAGCTCATAAATGATCCATTTCACCTAAGTTAGCTAAAAAACGATCCATTTCACCTTAGTTACCTCAAAAACGATCCATTTGACCTTAGTTAGCTCATAAACGACCCATTTCAACTAAGTTAGCTCATAAATGATCCATTTCACCTTAGCTAGCTCATAAACGACCCATTTCAATTTAGTTAGCTCATATATGATCCATTTCACGTAAGTTAGCTCATAAATGACATACTCTTCTTGTTCTAGTCTTCTTCTTGTTCTACTCTTCTTGTTCTAGTCTTCTTCTTGTTCTACTCTTCTTGTTCTAGTCACCTATTTCTAACTTTCTTATTTTGCCATTTTGCAGATTTCATTCACTTCATGGAAGCTACTCTTCTTGTTCTAGTCTTCTTGTTTATGTATGGATGGAACTTTGTTTATGTATGAAGGCTCTTTGTGATATGAATGGAACTTTGTTTATGTATGAAGGAACTTTGTTTATGTATGAAGGAACTTTGTTTATGGATGGAACTTTGTTTATGTATGAAGGAACTTTGTTTATGGATGGAATTTTGTGATATGAATGCCTGTGAAATATATCTATATATGTCATATATATTTGCTGTGAAAATTGTTGGATTTAATAAAAAACAGAAAAAAGAGCCAATATGCAGGCTCTTTGCCGTCTGCCACCGACGGCAACGGGCTCTTTGCCGTCTGCCGCGGACGGCAAAGAAGGCACGTGGCATCCAGCTGTGCTTCCTGGGAGCTGACCCATTTGGTCAGTTTGCCTACAGTGGCAGACGACAAAGAGTAAACGAGTTTGCCGTCAGCGGCGGACGGCAAAGGCCTGCCATGTAGTGACGTGTAGATGACATCATACGGCGGACGGCAAAGACACTAGAAAGTTTGCCGTCCGCTGGCAGACGGCAAAGGCACTAGAAAGTTTGCCGTCCGCGGCGGACGGCAAAGGCCTGCCGTTAGCCACTTAATGGACTGAGAGCACAATTATTGCCGTCCGCTCTCTTTGCCGTCCGCGGCAGACGGCAAAGGGCCTTTGCCGTCAGCCGCCAGGAAGCAGACGGCAAAGTAGCTGTTTACCGTAGCCTACTTTGCCGGAGCCTTTTGCCGTCCGCCGCTGACGGCAAAGGCCTTTGCCGTCCGCCGTTCATGCCTTTGCCGTCCGCCGTGGCAGACGGCAAAATAGCTGATTCCTGTAGTGAGTGCATGTGTGACAAAGACACAAGGAGTGTGTGTGCGATAGGTATCAGCTTAAAATGAGGCGATAGTGTGTGTGCACGATCGAGAGGGCGTGTCTCAAGAAGGGAAGAAAAATCTACTTAGATACAAGGAGCGGGAGAGAGACATGTATGCGATGGTGGAAGCACGAGTGTGCGGGTGTATAAACCTATCTAGAGGCAAGCTAGCCGATAAATGTTTGTGAGAGAAATACGAGTCGGGGTGCGAAAGCGAGAGTTTTGTGTGTGTGAGAGAGAGATGGTAGTCGGGAAGGGGAGTGGAAGCATGAGTTGTGTGTGTGTGTCTGTGAGAGAGAGAGAGGAGACGGTAGTCGGGGTTGTCTAATCGGTAAACAAATGAATAATGTCAGTCTGGGATGGAGACGAAAAGGGGACCGCAGCAAATGTTGTGTCTACAGGAGAGAGAGAGAGAGTAATTTTAGTGGTATGAGTCATAATTAGAGACATATAGGGTGTGTGAGAGAATCCCATAGAGAGAAAGACAAAGTGAAAGACGAGTGGAGACTGTGTGTGTGGTGGTGAAAAAGAAAGCTTAGGTACCGAGTGATACCAGAGAACAGTAGAGACGTGAGAGATAATGAAAACCGTGTAATGTATAATGATAGGGAGAGTGTGACACTTCTCAAGGGAGACGTCGAGAGACCATGTTTGCGAGGATAGGAGAAACATGAAGTGAGCGTGCGGGTGAGCTGGAGAAAAGAGAGTGATAGCTACCTGAAGGAGCATGCATGCGAGAGAGATGGGCGTGAAAGGAGTGAACAAAAAAGGGATTCAAATATTTGAATTCGAGATGATGATACATGTAATCCATACTCAAACCAAAATTGATCTATCAAACATGCATACTCATATGAATTCACGCACATCTATGTTATTTAATATGTAGATATTACCGATCCATACATTTTAGTAGAACATAATTTGGTTAAAAAATTTCGAATTCAACCTTAAGATTTCGAGATCGTTGTATTTGTAAATCATATTATACATATAAAGGAGCAGAATTCTTTGTTGTGCTTTTGAAAGTATATATAAAAAAATGATGTATATAGAATGTAATTCCAATTGAAAATGGATCCCACCCGGAAAAAAATAGATTACAAACGGGATTCGAATTGAGTTGGCACAGTAAACGTGCACTCTGCAAAATTTGAACGAAGCGGGGAAAGTTGCAGTAACCGCCCGAAACCAAAATCTGCGAGATGGAAATCACTACTGCCTATCCCTGCCACGCAAAGCCTATCTGCTGGATTTCTATAGGTTTTGATAGGGGTAGGTTTGTAATTTCACCCAAACGTGACGTAACCGCCTCTCACCCGGATTCATACACGGTGGGCGCCAAAACACAGTGTGTCCTCGGCCGAAATTGACTCCCTCCCCGATTCATATTCATACACGGTGGGCACCAAAAACAAACTCTCGTCGGCAAATATTCGGTGTATGCGAGATTACCGTCCTATCCCCAACCGACTAATGTTGCCGTGATGTAGTAGAAATTTGAAATGGGGGCTAAGTTTGTAAATTTCCTCACATTTGAGACAAGCGCGCCCTGAATACATGGTTCCCCCCTTCCTCTCTACCTCCCTTTTCCCCATTCGTACTCCGTGGGCGCCAAAACACCCTCTCCACCCCACCCTCCTCCGTCCGCCGCCGTCCGCCACCCCATCCACCGCCGTCCTCCTCCACCATGCCGGAGCTGATACCCCGACGCCGCCATCCATTACAAGAGATCGACCTCTCTCATCCACGGCTTCGGACCGGGATCCTTGCATCCCGTCCTCCCGCTTCATCCCCGCCGTCGTCCACCTTGCCGGGGCCGTTCCTACGACCGTCTCGTCCACCGCGCCCCGCCGCCACCGTCTACCCTCCTAGATTTGCTTCCACGCCGCCGACAGCCATTGCTACCGCAGCACCGTCAAATTCTCAGCAGATGCTTACACGGCGCCGCACCAGAGGCGGTACTCTTTCGTATCTGCTCAACTTATTTATCGCAGCAAGAAAATAGATCGCCACTGCTTTACTCTGATTTCTTGTCTTGGTTGCGAAGTTGCCTTTGTCCGGTTTGCACCTTTAGATCCGCCATGGCACGCTCAACACTATACTCCCAATGCTTATGGTTTTCCCCTTTTATATTCCACACTAGTTAAATCACAGTAGACTAAATTTCAAAATTGGGTCAGTCAATTTTTCAGAGCTCGCCGGAGTTCGCCGATGCGATCGAAGGGGCTCGGGTGGTTGTGGGGCCTCGCCGAACGAAGAAAACTCGACGCGGGTGGGGGTTGGGGCGGGGGTGGGGGTGGCGGAGGAACACAGGCGGTGGGGGCCGGTGGTCCGGCCGGCGGCCCGTGCGGTGTCCTGTATGGGAAGAATCAGAGACGAGGAAGAAGAAGGGTTAGGAGACGTAGGATCTTCATACAACCGCCTGAAATGGTCGAGAGATAGCTGGGAGTTGCATTCTTAATGCGCTCTGGTTCATCATGTGTGGGCACTGCGCAACCAACATTTTATTATCCAAAATCTGCTTGCTGTTCTTTACCATGTTCCTCTTCCGTTCTTCTTTAATATGTACTCTCTCCGTTTCTAAATACAAGTCTTTGTATAGATTCCACCATGGACAACATATGGAGCAAAATGAGTGAATCTACACTCTAAAATGTATCTGGATACATCTGTATGTGATCCATAGTGGAAATCTCTACCAAGACTTATATTTTGGAGCGGAGGGAGTATGATAGTAGTACAGTATGTTCCTTGTACTGAAGATGAGCAGGGACATTTGCAGTGTAGAGGTCTATACGGTCGGTTGTGATGGACACTTTGAGCCTCTTTGATTCGTAGGATCTTGTAAACATAGGAATAGGATTTGTAGTGGCCTGCCCACTTGAATCCTATAAGAATAGCAAGGAAATGCGGGGAGCTGTGTCGCCTTTGAGAGTTACACTGATATTAACAGTACCGCACCTTCACTTGAAGAGAGCTGGTATCCGAAGCCTTTCTAGCCGTACCGGCAATACTAGCACATATATTCCAGCAAGTTCCACTTTGCTGATTTTACTCTGATGCTTAAGGTTTTCCCGTTATATCTACACTATGATCTGTGTAGCTGCTTTGTGTCGCACTAGCAGCAGTCCACTCTTGAAGCTAAACACTGCAATGACTTACAAAATTGGCACCAAGGCATTGAATGCCATTCTGGATGCAATGAAACTCATACGCTCCCCACCTGTTGATTCTTATTCAGAATATGATCCTAATGACTATTCTAACCTCGAGGAGTCAAAGGCAGATGGCCTGTCCTGTTCACCCATCAAGGTGCCTGTTCTAATTTGGCAATGTTTTATTGATTGCGGGTATCTTGCATATGTTGTCTTGAATTTCTTCTACTTTGTTGCACCGCCATCTGCTTAGTTTACTCATCATATATGTCGAGATGCCATGCCCATCCATTATCAATGCATATTCCATCTGTCATCATACCATGTTTTTTCACTCAAATGATGTTCTTGTGCATCAGACATCAAAAAGGAAGAGGGTGATTGCCGAACCTGAAGGAGCACTAGTAAAGTCCTTGAAAAACGTGGTGGTGCCGGAGAAATCAGACAGCACCCCACTTATATTGGCTGTACAACCACTGACACAAAACGTAGGACCGACTCCAGCAGACTGTACCCATACTTCACTGGCCACACCACTAGCCCCACCACACAGGGCCTGCACTCCAGCAAAAGGTATACCGATTTTATTTGCCATAGCACCAGCTGTACCACAGAAAAATCCCACTCCAGCAAAAAGTACAGCAAGTCCACCGGCCGAAGACCTATCCCAACTGCAGAGACGGCCAATTCCTGCAGATTGGAACCCCATTCCATTCATTCCCAGTTTAAAAGACAATGCTTTCAATGTTGTTAGGGACTACGCGCATATATTCCCATCATGGGAAGATTATTGTGAAGACAAACACCATTTTCACATCTTCCTGTCCAACTTACGTGTAAGTGCTATTATTCATGGTTATTATTTTCCTGTTTTCTGCTGATTGAACACATCAATGATTTACATTACATTGTTGTAACTAGGCGAGGGTCAATCTGGATAGTCATGACGAGCAAAGCTTGCTTGTGCTTTTCAAGGAAGCATTGCAGCAGTATCGGTGTTACCTGAGGAAATCACACTTTGATGGCAAGTCTATAAACGAATTTCCGGTGAAGTCTCCTGTGCTAAATTTAGAAGACATTGAATGGAAAAACCTTGTTATGCACTGGTCTCGTTCCCAGGATGAGGTACTGTCTATGAAATCACATGACAATTTGAACTTCTACTTTTCCGCATGTGCCTTACGGATCTTTTTTGCAGGAAATCTGCTCGAAGAAGAATTCCGGTTTGACAAGAATGACAGGATATCGCAAATATGCTGCCCACTGCTTTGCTCTTGTTAGTACCTGTTGTCCTGTATCACTATACTTGCATACATACCTGGTTCATTATGTGACAGCAGTATGCATGATAGCTTGCTTATAAATTGATCGCTCCAAATTATCTGATCTGTATAAATGGTTACATTAGTGTAGAATATATCCAATGCCAATGGTTTTTTAGCTCTGAATTGTTCTTGTAAGTACATGTTGTCCTTTATCAGTGTACTTATAATGGCAGGTAGTTGTTCATGTACCATCACTCTGCAGCTTATTTTCCTTTGCCCTCCATTTTCTACACATCAGATCTATATTTACTCTTACCATAAGGTTGTACTGAAGAAGTTTAGCTGTGCATTGCTCTTGGCTGTACCTTTGCCTGTATCGCTGCACTTACATTTATAGCTACTTGGTTATGTAGCATCACTCTTCATCTTATCTTAAATATTCTCCATTTTTTCGTATATTATCACATCTATGTTTAGTCTTAACAAAATGTAGAATAAAGGCAATGCTTTTGAAGAAGATTATGTGGTAAACTTCTTGAATTGCCCCCCCCCCCATCAGCATGGACAAGGCCTTTATAGAGCCTGTCTTCATCAATAATGTAAGTTTGTCCATCTCAAGCCTTCAAACTTTGTTGTATATATTTGGTTAGGCATGACTGCAACAGCTGTTTATTTTTGGTGTTTGCATCAAATTGCTTGTTTAAAGTTTATTATGTAGTTCATAAACAAAAATTTGTCCTTTCTCAATTTAAGTTTTCAGTTGTACAACCAAGTTCCTTCTTCATACCATGTAAATTAAACTATACAGAGCAAGTGATCTTTTTTTGCACTGCATGTATGCTTCTATTCTTCATCCGTAATCCAGTGGTGTGGTGAACCTACCCACTACAGCACAATGTCATATTCTGCAATGTCTTAACTATGAACAATGTCATATCATTCTACTATTATTTAAACTATCTCTTTATTTGCCAATCTGAAATGGTATAAATTGATAGCACACTAACCATTGATACTTATGAGTTCTTGATCTGTAATCCAGTGGTGTCGTGAAGCTGCCAACTCCTTCACAATGTCATTTCCTGCCATGTCTTGACCTGAACAATACCATATTGTGTTAATGCAATTTTAAATTGTGTCACTTTATTCGTCCGTAAGAAATGTGATGAATTGTTAGCACTGATACTTTTATGTGCAAAACCTGTCATCTGTCTGCTTGGTTATCTTTCAGAGTGAGGAAGATATAAGTGTTGAACAAGCGCAGTCTCATAATCTTGCTCAGCTGCTTGCGCTGCAGCTCCCCAGTAGGGCTAACCTTTCTTGAACTCTATTGAAGTGTTGTCGGTTTTGTATATTATTTTGTCGGCGTGTTTATTTGCACTGGTGGCGATCTTTGATGCCCAGTGTATGTAATCTGCTGTCTGCTTGTGCTTTATTATCATAGTGGCGAACTTTGATGCCCAATGGATGTAATATGTCGTAATTTCTTTATTGTATAGTCTAGGTTTTTTCTTATTCACGATGCTGCAGTTATTTTACTGTATATATATCCTGTCTTCACAGTAAACCGGCCAAACCGTAAAATTACGGTACATAATCGGGCCGTCATGCAATCACGATGTAGGTGGGGCCTGAAACGTGCCGAACAGCTCACGGGCCGGCAGCAGCCCAAAATGAACCCCGGCCCATGATTGTGCGAATCAAATCACGGGCTTTTAACAGGCCAAAATTGTCTCGGTCCTTGTTTGGCCCAATCAGATATCGGCTGCAAGCAGGCCGGATGCAAACCGGGCCGTAGTTAGGCCCAACTATATGACGGGCTTTTAACAGGCCAAAATTAATATAGGGCCGAAATGTTAAACGGGCCCTTAACAGGCCAAAACTAATATCAGGCCGAATTACTAAGTGGGCCTTTAGCAAGTGGGCCCAAAAGCATAGTGTCCAGTTGACGGGCCGAATCTGATATGGGCCATAATTGAGCCTAAAGCCTCTTAAAGGGCCGGACCTGATCTGGGCCGTAATTTGGCCCAGAACGTGGTAGGCTTTTAACGGGCCGGATCTCATATGGGCCACTATTAGGCCCGGAGCGTGGCAGGCCATTAATGGACCGGATCAAATATGGGCCGGCATTTGGCCCAAAACATGGCAGCCAGTTAATGGGCCGGCCTACTAGGGTCCTCAAAATCTTGTGGGCCTATAGCTGGGCCGGCCCATTAATGTCGGCGAAATCTCGTGGGCCTTTAGCTGGGCCGGCCCATTATGATCCGCAAGAATCTTGTGGGCCTTTACCTGGGCCGGCCCATTATGGCACACAAAAATCTTGTGGGCCTTTATCTGGGCTGGCCCATTATGGCCCGCAAAATCTTGTGGGCCTTTAGCTGGGCCAGCCCATTATGGTTCGCAAAATCTCGTGGGCCTTTAGCTGGGCCGGCCCATTATGGTCCGCAAAATCTTGTGGGCCTTCAGTTGGGCTGGCCCATTTAAACTTGATGGGCCGGTCCACGTGTCAACATATCATAGGCGCATCTCGCCCATTGGATGAGTGACACCTGTGCCAACGCGGACCTGACACGTGTCTCCTCCAGCCAATGATGATTTTACACGTGGAAAATCCCCATTGGTCGGGGCTGTTAACGGGTTATCGGATCCAAAACCCGACCCGATAGCTTAACGGCGTTCCGTTACGGTGGATGCCACGTGTCGGTCACCCTTGACGAAAGCACTTTTGTGACACGCGATTTATCGTCATGGAAGTGGACACTTCCGTGATGATAATTTTGGTAATGTCATGGAACACTTCTACGACAGCACAGGTATGACTATCTTGATTCTGTCATATATTTGTCATGGATGTACATGCATGACAAAAAACGCGACCTACTGTGACAAACACGTATCATCACGGAAGTGTATTTTTTTGTAGTGGTAGCACATCTTCTGATAGTGGGGGTAGTTTTGCTTGGAGGCTGACAGCACTTCACTCAGGTAATACACCGGTCTCTGGACTGGTAGCGCCTTTCCTTCCTCCTTGCGTTCTACCACTATGACTGTGCTGACCACTCGGCTGGTGGCGGCGATGTAGAGGAGCATGGGCTCCGTAGGAGTCGGAGCCGCCATGACAGGTGGAGTAGTCAACATCTTCTTGAGCTGGAGAAAAGCTTCATCCGCCTTGTCGTTCCATTCGAAAAAAGTGGTATCTTCATGAGCTAGTACATGGGAAGAGCCTTCTCTCCCAGCCGACTGATGAAACGGCTGATGGACGCCAAACAGCCGGTGAACTTCTGCACATCCAGCAGTCGGGTGGGTACTTCCATCCTCTCGACGGCCTTGATCTTCACAGAGTTGCACTCTATGCCGTGCTCTGAGACCAGGAATCCAAGAAGCTGGCCGGCTGGTACTCCGAAGATGCATTTCTCCGGGTTGAGCTTGATTTGAAACCGGCGTAGGTTCTCAAAGGTCTCCTTGAGGTCTTCTAGCAGCGTTCCATGCTTCTCCGTCTTCACCACGACATCGTCCATGTAAATGTGGGCGTTTCTGCCGAGTTGTTTGAGGAGGCACTTCTGTATGCAACGTTGAAATGTGGCGCCAACATTCCTCAAGCCGAACATCATGGTCAAGTAGCAGAAGGCTCCAAATGGTGTGATGAAGGCGGTCTTCAGTCTGTCGGCGGGGTTCAGCTTGATCTGGTGATACCCTGAATATGCATCCAAGAAACTCAACAGCTCGCATCCGGCTGTGGAGTCTATCACTTGGTCGATTCTCGGCAAAGCAAACGGGTCCTTGGGGCAGGCTTTGTTGAGGCTGGTGTAATCAATACACATGCGCCACTGCTTGTTTTTCTTCAACACAAGGACTGGGTTGGCCAGCCACTCTGGAAAGAACACTTCCATGATGAAGCCGGCTGCCAGCAGCCGGGCTATCTCTTCTCCAACGACTCTTCTCTTCTCTTCTGACAGGCGGCGCAAGGGCTGCCTGACTGGCTTGGCATCAGACCGGACATGTAACTTGTGCTCGGCGAAATCCGTCGGAACACCCGGCATGTCTTTAGGTGACCATGCAAAGATGTCCCGATTCTCACGGAGGAAATCGACGAGCTCGCCTTCCTATTTGCTGTCAAGGTTTGCACCTATGACAGCGTACCTCTCCGGGTGCTCCGGGTCCAAGGGTATCTTCTTTGTCTCTTTGGCCGGCTTGAACAAACCCTCGGCTTCCGACTCCTTGGGTTTGGGTGACATCTCCGGCTGCTTGCCTGCCATCGCCACAACTCGGTCAAGGAGCCGCTTCTCGGTCGCAATCACGAGGGACTCGGCCAGCCGACTGCTATCTGCCGCACAAGCGGACGACTTCTTGCAGTCCCCGTCTATGGTCAGAATTCCCTTAGAACTCGGCATCTTCATCTTGAGGTAAGCGTAGTGGGGGACCGCCATGAACTTGGCCAGAGCAGGCCGGCCAAGTAGTGCATGGTATGGGCTCTCGGGGTCCACCACCTCAAACCAGACTGGCTCTTGTCGGAAGTGATCCTTGTCTCCAAAGAGGATGTCTATCTGGATCTTGCCGATTGGTGAGTAGGAAAGGCCAGGAACTATGCCATGGAATATAGTCCGACTGAGCTGAAGCTGCCTTTGTTTGATTCCTAACTTCTCCATGGTATCTTTGTACAGAATGTTGATGCTGCTGCCGCCATCTATCAGAACTCGGGAAAATCGAGCAGCTCGCCTATCAGTGGAAAAGGTGGCATCCAGGACCAGGGCGTAGGAGCCGGGGTTGGGCATTACTTCCGGGTGGTCAGCTCTGCTCCAGCTGATGGGCTTCTCGGACCAATGCATGAACTCGGGGGTCTCTGATGCCACTGCATTCACCTCTTGCTGTCGTTGTTGTCTGTTGTGCTTATCGTCGGCCACGCTGGTGAACATGACATAAGCTCCATGCTCTTCAGGGTACTCGTCTTGTATGGCTCCGACTGGTCGAACCGCCGGCTGCTGGGGGGAGGAGGAGGCGGCTGCCCAGCAGGCGGAGGAGGCAGAAGGCCGTCTCCCTTGGCGATCCTGGTGAGCCAATGGCATTTCCGAGTCGTATGGTTGGACGGCTTCGCACCACTGTGGAACTTACAGGGTGCATCAAGAGTCTGCTCATATGAGAAAGCCGGCAGCCAATTGGGCTTGCCGCCCTTCTGGCTCTTGGACAGAGGCTGCCCTTCCGGCTGCTGGTCTTCGACTGCCGCCACCTGCCGGCTTGAGGAAGCCGGCTGTGTGGCTTTGCGCTTGTTGTCGCTTGGTTGCTGGCGCCGACTGGTGTCGCCAGCCGGGGTTCGAGGAGCTTGAGGGGCTACTTTGCCGGGAGTCGGCCGTGGCATATTTACCTGCTATGATCAGCAGCTCGTCGAGGGTCGCCGGCTCGTCGCAGAGGAGCCGGTGCTTGAGGAGGGTGCCCTCTCGGCACCCAGCGATGAAGTACTCGATAGCCTGCACCTCGTGCACGCCTTCGCAAGAGTTGCGGAGCTCGGCCCAACGCGTGAGGTAGTCGCGAGTCGACTCGTTGGGGCCTTGTACGCACAGGGAGAGCTGGCGAGGTTTGGGCGGCCGCTTGTACGTGCTGGTGAAGTTGCGGATGAAGGCTTCGGTGAAGTCAACCCAGCTGTTAATGCTGCGGGGCTTCGGACTGTTCAGCCATGTCCGAGCTATGCCCTGGAGCATGAGCGGAACGTACTTCACAGCAACGCGCTTGTTGCCGTTTGATATGCTGACGACCGTGGAGTAGTCGACCAGCCAGTCCTCCGGCTTCACGGAGCCGGTGTATTTGGGCGTGTCTCTTGGGAGCGTGAACCCTTTGGGGAAGGGCTCGTCTCGAATGCGGGGGCCGAAACAAGGAGGACCCAATTCATCTTCCTCTTCTAGCGCCAGGGACCGGTGGAGACGGTCGATCCGATGGCGGGCATCATTCTCTCTGACTCCCTCTCGGTGGCCAAGGCGGTCGCTGAGCATCGGGTGATCAACAGGTGGCGGGGAGACGCGCCTTTCCCTGCGAGGGGAGGACGCGGACAGTCATCCCGTCGTTCCACTGCTCTCGGGCGGCCGTCTTGGTCGCGCTCAATGGTGATGCGAGTCCGGCTGCGGCTGGCAGCCAACTCCTTGTCTCTTCTTCCGCGGACGCCACCAGTCGGCGTCTGAGATGTCGCGCCTTGATCTCGGCGGGGAGGCAGATCGTCATTTTACCGGTGGGGCGCCTTAGTGCGGCAACCGGCCTCGTGCTGCTTAGCAGCCGCATCGAGGAGCTGCTGGACGCGCTCCGCCATCTGGCGACGCTCTTTGCCCTCGAACTTGTCCAACTCTTCTACTGCCGCCTGGGCAGCTCGGATATTTTCCGCGGGCGTGGCGTAGACGGGGCGATCTGCCCCGAACAGGTTGGCGATGGCCACGCCGCACTGCTGGACCGTGCCGAGGAGGCTGGGCCCAGCGGGAGCCGGCGTGCCGCCCACAGCGCGGTCCATCTCGCGCCGGTAGGATTCCGACAGGCGTCTCACGCTAGCCAACTTCTTGGCGCCCTCGACGAGCTGGATGCGGCGTGCTTCCAGCGTCTCGGCGTCGGCGTCTTTTGGGATGGGCGCCGTCAGGTCTTGTAGTGCCGCGTCGAGCGGATCGTGAGCACCTCCGCCGGAGTGCTCGCTGTGGCCGATGACAAGCACTTCCATGACGGTGCTTTCGCCGCTCTCCGTGCAAGGAGGCGGCTCGTCGTAGACCACCACGTTGATGGGGAACGCGTCAAGGGACGCAGTGTCGGAATCGACAAGCATCGGGTCGGTGGAGCCATCGGATTCCAAGTCCGCAGCGGGCTCGCCGGCTACGTGGAGCTGATCGAGGAGGCTGACGAGGCGGCTCTCAGGGCCATCATTGCTCGCATCGGACGCCGGCTCGTCGGAGAGGTGAACCTCGCCAACAAGGTCGGCGAGGGAGCTCGCCACGCAGGCGATCTCCGCGCCACGCGGCGCGTCGGTGCAGACTCTGTCTGGCGTGCCGGGCTGGCTACGCTCGCCAGGGAGGAAAAGGGTTCCCGTCCAGAATAGGTCTCCGGACGACGGTGCACCTCGCCCCATGGTGGGCGCCAAATGTCGGGGGTTGGGTGCGACATATGCCAACGGATGGCTTATCATGGTGGGAGCGAGTAGAACGTCGTCGGTGCCCGGAAGCGGGATGAGGCGTAGACACGAATGCCGGCGTACTTTACCCAGGTTCGGGGCTCTCCTAGGAGATAACACCCCTAGTCCTGCTCTGCGGGGTCTCCGCATGATCACTAGGGCACAAGTGAGTACAATGGTGCTCCTCGAGCTGTACGCTAGAGGTAGGAGAAGGCAAGGCTAGCTCTCTCCTTCCTCTATGGGCTGGTCTAGTTCTAACAGGTTGGGAACCCTTTGCATGGGTGCCCTGGGGGGTTTATATAGGCCTACCCCCCAGGGGTACAATGGTAATCCGGCCGGGCGTAGGGCCCGGCCGTCAGTCTCTTCGGCCGCCGGCTTCTCCGCCGACTGCAGGGGCCCGCCGACTGGAGGGTACAGGCTGACAGGCCGCCCCCGCCGCTCTCGGGTCTTGTCGGTTGCTGATCGCTGTAGCCGTGACTCTAATGACGTAGGCTTGGTCAGGGGATCGTGGCTACAGTTCTGCCGCCTGGCAGGCAATTACTGTAGCCACTCAGTGTCTCGTCTGGCTAATGGCGCGTGGGTCCCGAGGAAGGGGCGGGCCGACTGCTGGGGGCCGACCTCCATCGGGTCTGACTGGTGGGGCTCTTGCCGTCTTCCGGGCTCTCGCTGATTGGTGGGGCCCGTCGTCCTTGGGCCGTACCGACAGGCCATCGTGGGAGCAGGACTCCGCCTGCTTGTGGTGATGTCAGGGATGGCGTGGCAACAGTGCCGCGCCGGGCGGAGATCTCCGCCGGTACGGTGCACTGTGGCCACGCTTGTCCCTGGACGGGGGGATGGGCTACACTATAGCCATTCCCCGTCTTGTCTTTCTTGATGAGGGCGCAGGCTTCATTGGCGCCACGGGCCGACTGCTAGGGGACAGCTTCTCTAGAAGCCGCCAGCTAGGAGTCGGCTTGTGTTGGCGTCGCCTCCGAGACTCGGCCGTCTACGGGCAGCCGGCTATTCCTCCAGCCGGCCTCCAGAAGGCGGCACTTCATCTTGGCGCCTTGAGGGGCGCAGCTAGCCCCGATGTCTTGAAAGGTTTTGGGCTTCGGGTTGGCCTACCCGTGGCCCATTACTCCGACACAAAGCAATATGACAATGATGAACGTGTCATGATAAACGGAACGGTGGAAAGTTGCATGGCAATATATCTCGGAATGGCTATGGAAATGCCATAATAGGTAGGTATGGTGGCTGTTTTGAGGAAGATATAAGGAGGTTTATGTGTGAAAGAGCGTATCATATCACGGGGTTTGGATGCACCAGCGAAGTTTGCACCAACTCTCAATGTGAGAAAGGGCAATGCACGGTACCGAAGAGGCTAGCAATGGTGGAAAGGTGAGAGTGTGTATAATCCATGGACTCAACATTAGTCATAAAGAACTCACATACTTATTGCAAAAATCTACAAGTCATAAAAAACCAAGCACTATGCGCATGCTCCTAGGGGGATAGATTGGTAGGAAAAGACCATCGCTCGTCCCCGACCGCCACTCATAAGGAGTACAATCAAAGAACACCTCATGTTTCAAATTTGTTACATAACGTTTACCATACGTGCATGCTACGAGACTTGAAAACTTCAACACAAGTATTTCTCAAATTCACAACTACTCAACTAGCACAACTTTAATATTACTACCTCCATGTCTCAAAACAATCATCACACATCAAACTTCTCTTAGTATTCAACGCACTCATAAGAAAGTTTTTACTAATCTTGAATACCTAGCATATTAGGATTTTTTTAAGAAAATTACCATGATATTTAAGACTCTCAAAATAATCTAAGTGAAGCATGAGAAATCAATAGTTTCTATAAAACAAATCCACCACCGTGCTCTAAAAGATATAAGTGAAGTACTAGAGCAAAAACTATATAACTCAAAAGATATAAGTGAAGCACATAGAGTATTCTAATAATTTCCGAATCATGTGTGTCTCTCTCAAAAGGTGTGTACAGCAAAGATGATTGTGGTAAACTAAAAAGCAAAGACTCAAATCATACAAGACCCTCCAAGCAAAACACATATCATGTGGTGAATAAAAATATAGCTCCAAGTAAAGTTACCGATGTAAGTAGACGAAAGAGGGGATGCCTTCCGGGGCATCCCCAAGCTTTGGCTTTTAGGTGTCCTTATATTATCTTGGGGGTGCCATGGGCATCCCCAAGCTTAGGCTCTTGCCACTCCTTGTTCCATAATCCATCAAATCTTTCACCCAAAACCTGAAAACTTCACAACACAAAACTCAGCAGAAAATCTCGTGAGCTCCGTTAGCGATAGAAAACAAAAGACCACTTCAAGGTACTGTAATGAACTCATTCTTTATGTATATTGGTGTTAAACCTACTGTATTCCAACTCCTCTATGGTTTATAAACTCTTTTACTAGCCATAGATTCATCAAAATAAGCAAACAACACACGAAAAACAGAATCTGTCAAAAACAGAACAGTCTGTAGTAATCTGTAACTAACGCAAACTTCTGGAACTCCAAAAAATCAGCCAAAATAGGACGACCTAGAAAATTTGTTTATTGATCCTAAGCAATTGGAATAAATATTTTATCACGTTCTGGTGATTTTTAACAATTATTTTCGTGAACAGAAAGTTTCTGGAATTTTCTGCAAGATCAAATAACTATCATCCAAGAAGATCCTATAGGTTTAACTTGGCTCAAATACTAATTAAAACATAAAAACACATCTAACAAGAGGCTAGAACAAATATTTATTCCTAAAAAGAAGCAAAAAGCAAAAAACTAAAAGTAAAATTGGGTTGCCTCCCAACAAGCGCTATCGTTTAACGCCCCTAGCTAGGCATAAAAGCAAGGATGGATCTAGGTGTTGCCATCTTTGGTAGGCAATCCATAAGTGGCTCTCATGATAGATTCATATGGTAATTTTATTTTCTTCCTAGGGAATTGTTCCATGCCTTTCTTTAATGGAAATTGGAATCTAATATTCCCTTCCTTCATATCAATAATTGCACCAATCGTTCTAAGGAAAGGTCTACCATGAATAATAGGACATGAAGGATTGCAATCTATATCAAGAACAATAAAATCTACGGGCACATAGTTCCTATTTGCAAAAATAAGAACATCATTAATTCTTCCCATAGGTTTCTTAATGGTGGAATCTGCAAGGTGCAAGTTTAAAGAGCAATCATCAAAATCACGGAAACCTTGCAAATCGCACAAAGTTTTTGGAATCGTGGAAACACTAGCACCCAAATCACACAAAGCATAGCATTCATGATCTTTAATCTTAATTTTAATAGTAGGTTCCCACTCATCATAAAGTTTTCTAGGGATAGAAACTTCCAAATCAAGTTTTTCTTCATAAGATTGCATCAAAGCATCAACGATATGTTTAGTAAAGGCTTTATTTTGACTATAAGCATGAGGAGAATTTAGCACGGATTGCAACAAGGAAATACAATCTATCAAAGAGCAGCTATCATAATTAAATTCCTTGAAATCCAAAATAGTGGGTTCATTAATATCTAATGTTTTGATCTCTTCAATCCCACTTTTGTCAATTTTAGCATCAAGATCCAAAAACTCCGAATTTCTGGAACGCCTTCTAGGTAAAGGTGGATCATATTTAGTCCCATCGTTATCAAGAATCATATTGCAAAACAAAGATTTAATAGGGGACACATCAATAACTTTTAGATCTTCATCTTTATTTCCATAAAAATTAGAAGAACACGCTTTTATAAAGCAATCTTTCTTAGCACGCATCCTAGCGGTTCTTTCTTTGCACTCATCAATGGAAATTCTCATGGCTTTGAGAGACTCATTGATATCATGCTTAGGTGGAATAGATCTAAGTTTCAAGGAATCAACATCAAGAGAAATTCTATCAACGTTCCTAGCCAATTCATCAACTTTAAGCAATTTTTCTTCAAGCAAAGCATTGAAATTCTTTTGCGAATTCATAAATTCCTTAACACTAGTCTCAAATTCAGAGGGCATATTATTAAAATTTCCATAAGAATTGTTGTAGGAATTACCATAATTATTAGAGGAATTACTAGGATAAGGCCTAGGATTAAAGTTTCCTCTATACGCGTTGTTACCAAAATTATTCCTACCAACAAAATTCACATCCATTCATTCATTATTATTCTCAATCAAGGTAGACAAAGGCATATCATTAGGATCAGAAGAAACACTCTTAGTAGCAAATAATTTCATAAGTTCATCCATCTTTCCACTCAAAACATTAATTTCTTCTATCGCATGCACATTTTTATTAGTGGATCTTTCAGTATACCATTGAGAATAATTAACCATAATATTATCTAGGAGTTTAGTAGCTTCTCATAAAGTGATTTCCATAAAAGTGCCTCCCGCGGACGAATCTAAAAGATTTCTAGAAGCAAAATTCAATCCGGCATAAATTTTTTGTATAATCATCCACAAATTCAAACCATGCGTAGGGCAATTACGTATCATTAATTTCATCCTCTCCCAAGCTTGTGCAACATGTTCATGATCAAGTTGCTTAAAATTCATAATATCGTTTCTAAGAGAGATAATCTTAGTGGGGGGAAAATACTTAGAGATAAAAGCATCTTTGCACTTATTCCAAGAATCAATACTATTTTTAGGCAAAGACGAAAACCAAGCTTTAGCACGATCTCTAAGCGAAAAAGGAAATAGCTTCAATTTAACAATATCATTGTCAACTTCTTTCTTCTTTTGCATATCACACAAATCAACGAAGCTATTTAGAAGAGTAGCAGCATCTTCACTAGGAAGGCCGGCGAATTGATCTTTCATGACAAGATTCAACAAAGCAGCATTGATTTCACAAGATTCAGTATCGGTAAGAGGAGCAATCAGAGTGCTAAGGAAATCATTATTGTTGGTATTGGTAAAGTCACATAATTTGGTATTGTCTTGACCATCGTGACAAGCAAGCAATCCAACACACGAGCAAACAAGAAGCAAGCGAAAAAGAGGCAAACGAAAAAGAGAGGGCGAATAAAACGGCAAGGGTGAAGTGGGGGAGAGGAAAACGAGAGGCAAATGGCGAATAATGTAATGCGGGAGATAAGGGTTTGTGATGGGTACTTGGTATGTTGACTTTCGCGGAGACCTCCCCGGCAACGGCGCCAGAAATCCTTCTTGCTACCTCTTGAGCACTGCGTTGGTTTTCCCTTGAAGAGGAAAGGGTGATGCAGCAAAGTAGCGTAAATATTTCCCTCAGTTTTTGAGAACCAAGGTATCAATCCAGTAGGAGGCTACACACGAGTCCCTCGCACATACACAAACAAATAAATCCTCGCAACCAACGCGATAAGGGGTTGTCAATCCCTACACGGTCACTTACGAGAGTGAGACCTGATAGATATGATAAGATAATATTTTTGGTATTTTTGTGATAAAGATGCAAAGTAAAATAAAAGGCAACGGAAATAGCTAAGTGTTGGAAGATTAATATGATGGAAAATAGACCCGGGGGCCATAGGTTTCACTAGTGGCTTTTCTCGAGAGCATAAGTATTTACGGTGGGTGAACAAATTACTGTTGAGCAATTGACAAAATTGAGCATAGTTATGAGAATATCTAGGTATGATCATGTATATAGGCATCATGTCCAAGACAAGTAGACCGACTCCTGCCTGCATCTACTACTATTACTCCACACATCGACCGCTATCCAGCACGCATCTAGAGTATTAAGTTCATAAGAACAGAGTAACGCTTTAAGCAAGATGACATGATGTAGAGGGATAAACTCATGCAATATGATATAAACCCCATCTTGTTATCCTCGATGGCAACAATAAAATACGTGCCTTGCTGCCCCTACTGTCACTGGGAAAGGACACCGCAAGATTGAACCCAAAGCTAAGCACTTCTCCCATTGCAAGAAAGATCAATCTAGTAGGCCAAACCAAACTGATAATTCGAAGAGACTTGCAAAGATAACCAATCATACATAAAAGAATTCAGAAGATTCAAATATTGTTCATAGATAAACTTGATCATAAACCCACAATTCATCGGTCTCAACAAACACACCGCAAAAGAAGATTACATCGAATAGATCTCCACAAGAGAGGGGGAGAACATTGTATTGAGATCCAAAAAGAGAGAGGAAGCCATCTAGCTAATAACTATGGACCCGAAGGTCTGAGTAAACTACTCACACTTCATCGGAAAGGCTATGGTGTTGCTGTAGAAGCCCTCCGTGATCGATGCCCCCTCCGGCGGAGCTCCGGAACAGGCCCCAAGATGGGATCTCACGGGTACAGAAGGTTGCGGCGGTGGAATTAGGTTTTTGGCTCCGTATCTGGTAGTTTGGGGGTACGTAGGTATATATAGGAGGAAGGAGTACGTCGGTGGAGCAACATGGGGCCCACGAGGGTGGAGGGCGCGCCCAGGGGGGTAGGCGCGCCCCCTACCTCGTGGCTTCCTGGTAGCTTTCTTGGCGTAGGGTCCAAGTCCTCTGGATCACGTTCGTTCCGAAAATCACGTTCCTGAAGGTTTCATTCCGTTTGGACTCTGTTTGATATTCTTTTTCTGCGGAACTCTGAAATAGGCAAAAAACAGCAATTCTGGGTTGGGCCTCCGGTTAATAGGTTAGTTCCAAAAATAATATAAAAGTGTATAATAAAGCCCAATAATGTCCAAAATAGAAGATAATATAGCATGGAGCAATCAAAAATTATAGATACGTTGGAGACGTATCACAGGGAGGTACCAAAGTAATCCAGGAGTAGATCACTGGACAGCGGTCAAGAACATCCTGAAATACCTGAAAAGGACTAAGGATATGTTTCTCGTTTATGGAGGTGACAAAGAGCTTGTCATAAATGCTTACGTCAATGCAAGCTTTGACACTGATCCGGATGACTCTAAGTCACAAACCGGATACGTATTTATATTGAACGGTGGAGCTGTCAGTTGGTGCAGTTCTAAGCAAAGCGTCATGGCGGGATCTACGTGTGAAGCGGAGTACATAGCTGCTTCGGAAGCAGCAAATGAAGGAGTTTGGATGAAGGAGTTCATATCCGATCTAGGTGTCATACCTAGTGCATCGGGTCCAATGAAAATCTTTTGTGACAATACTGGTACAATTGCCTTGGCAAAGGAATCCAGATTTCACAAGAGAACCAAGCACATCAAGAGACGCTTCAATTCCATCCGCGATCAAGTCAAGGAGGGAGACATAGAGATTTGTAAGATACATACGGATCTGAATGTTGCAGACCCGTTGACTAAGCCTCTCTCACAAGCAAAACATGATCAGCACCAAGACTCCATGGGTGTTAGAATCATTACTGTGTAATCTAGATTATTGACTCTAGTGCAAGTGGGAGACTGATGGAAATATGCCCTAGAGGCAATAATAAAGTTGTTATTTATATTTCCTTATATCATGATAAATGTTTAGTATTCATGCTATAATTGTATTAACAGGAAACTTAGTACATGTGTGAATACATAGACAAACAGAATGTCACTAGTATGCCTCTACTTGACTAGCTCGTTGAATCAAAGATGGTTAAGTTTCCTAGCGATAGACATGAGTTGTCATTTGATTAACGGGATCACATCATTAGAGAATGATGTGATTGACTTGACCCATTCCGTTAGCTTAGCACTTGATCATTTAGTATGTTGCTATTGCTTTCTTCATGACTTATACATGTTCCTATGACTATGAGATTATGCAACTCCCGAATACCGGAGGAACACTTAGTGTGCTACCAAACGTCACAACGTAACTAGGTGATTATAAAGGTGCTCTACAGGTGTCTCCAATGGTACTTGTTGAGTTGGCATAGATCAAGATTAGGATTTGTCACTCCGATTTTCGGAGAGGTATCTCTGGGCCCTCTCAGTAATGCACATCACTATAAGCCTTGCAAGCAATGTGGCTAATGAGTTAGTTGCGGGATGATGCATTACGGAATGAGTAAAGAGACTTGCCGGTAACGAGATTGAACAAGGTATTGATATACCGACGATAGAATCTCGGGCAAGTAACATACCGATGACAAAGGGAACAACGTATGTTGTTATGCGGTTTGACCGATAAAGATCTTCGTAGAATATGTAGAAACCAATATGAGCATCCAGGTTCCGCTATTGGTTATTTACCGGAGATGAGTCTCGGTCATGTCTACATAGTTCTCGAACCCGTAGGGTCCGCACGCTTAACGTCCGGTGACGATCGGTATTATGAGTTTATGCATTTTGATGTACCGAACGTAGTTCGGAGTCCTGGATATGATCACAGACATGACGAGGAGTCTCGAAATGGTCGAGACATAAAGATCGATGTATTGGATGACTATGTT
This sequence comes from Aegilops tauschii subsp. strangulata, assembly GCF_002575655.3. NCBI lineage: Eukaryota > Viridiplantae > Streptophyta > Magnoliopsida > Poales > Poaceae > Aegilops > Aegilops tauschii. Next base: position 11,973,209 of record NC_053039.3, read on the forward strand.
TGGACATCGGAATGGTTCCGGGTGAGTTCGTGCATTTACCGGAGTACCTGGAGGTTACCAGATCCCCCGGGGAGTCAATGGGCCTTAATGGGCCATAGTGGAAAGGAGGAGGAGGCGACCAAGGTGGGGGCGCCCCCCCCCCCCCAAGCCCAATCCGAATTGGGAGGGGGTTGGCCCCCTTTCCTTCTCTTCTTCTCCCCCTTCCTTCCCTCTCCTACTCCAACTAGGGAAGGGGGAATCCTACTCCCACCGGGAGTAGGACTCCCCCCTTGGGCGCGCCTAGGAGGCCGACCCTCTCCCCCTCCTCCACTCCTTTATATACGGGGGAGGGGGCACCCCATAGACACACAAGTTGATCATTGATCTCTTAGCCGTGTGCGGTGCCCCCCTCCACCATAATCCACCTCGGTCATAGCATTGTAGTGATTAGGCGAAGCCCTGCGCCGGTAGCTTCATCATCACCGTCATCACGCCATCGTGCTGACGAAGCTCTCCCTCGACACTCAGCTGGATTAAGAGTTCGTGGGACGCCACCGAGCCGAACGTTTGCAGATCGCGGAGGTGCCATACTTTCTGTACTAGGATCGGTCGGATCATGAAGACGTACGACTACATCAACCGCGTTGTCATAACGCTTCCGCTTATGGTCTATGAGGGTATGTGGACGACACTCTCCCCTCTCGTTGCTATGCATCACCATGATCTGCGTGTGTGTAGGTAAATTTTGAAATTACTACGTTCCCCAACAGCCACAGCCTCTTTAGTACCGGTTCGTGTCACGAACCGGTACTAAAGGTTCGCCACAAACCGGCACTAATGAGCGCCGCCCGCCTAGCCATTTGAACCGGCACTAATGGTCACATTAGTGCCAGTTCAGCTACAAACTGGGACTAATGTGCTTCACATTAGGCCCTTTTTCTACTGGTGTCGTGACGCTTTTTGTGTCATCACGAGCTTCGAGTTGCTTACACTTATCATTATATTTTCATACCTTTTATGAAAATAGGCATGATGGTACATGGATTTATCACGCTTGATCGGAATGGCGAACAATTCATCCGGCAAGTCGAGTGAGCTTGAGGGGGTTCATCTGCCAGGAACCCTCCAACTCACTAAAGGGACAAGCAAAATATCATTGTCGTGGGATTTCACAACAAACTCATGATTTATATGATTTGGGGGCAACTGCGCACCTGGAGGATCGATGTACAGAATTCACACGAGGATATACCTAGGTTCAGCCGTCTGTATCACTACATATTTTAGTGACTAGCCGGAGCCTTCTAACGTTCAAAAAACTGTTAGCGGAGGTGGTTTTGCACTACTGGAGAGTTAATTGGGGTATGAGTAAAATGCATGAATGGTCCTAATTCTTTCACCAAATTGTTGATCGGGTCCTAATTCTTTCAAAATGCATGTCTGGGTCTTAAATCATTTTAAGTTGTTCATTTGAGGTCATAAATCCGTCTGACCAGCACTGACCTACCTGCGTGGCGCTTTGACCATGGCCACGTGGATAGGAGGGCCTAGGAGGAGTAACGACCAGCCATGCATATTTGCGAAAAAGCACTCAAACACTAATTTGTTCACATTCGCAGTCCCTTTCATCTTCCCCACCCTCTCTCGCGAAACCAAAGTCGAGTGACGGAAGCGGCACTGCTCCGGTGAGAAGCGGAGGTAATGGGTGGTGGTAGTCCGGCAGCTTCGGCCGCTAGAGCTGCGGCGGTGGGGATGGGAGGATTCGGGCGCGGGGCACCGGATCTGGCCGGTCGCGCATGGGTTCCGGCAGACGGCATCCAAATCGGCGACAGGAGAGCTCGGGCGTTCGTCCATGGGGGTTCCTCCGCTGGGAGAGACAGGGAGATGAGATACCGAGAGTGAGAAGGAGGTGAAGGAAGGAACAACTGGAAGGGGGAGCTGGGCGGCACTGGGGCGCAACTGTTGCTGCCGATGGCTGACGGAGACGAGCTCCGGCTTGGGCTGGTCGCGATGTGCGGTGCGCGGGGTTGAGGGCAAGGCATCAACGACTGTGTCCCCGATGGTAGCGGCGGCGCAAGAGGAGCTACTACTAGTGGTGGAGACAACACTGCCAAGGCCAGGGTTGCACCGAATGACTTCTTCCCATGGCGCTTGACCGCAGACAAGCTTGCACCAACAGACATGGTGATGCAGCGCCGAGGATTGAGAAGGAGAAATATTACATGGGCTAATTTGCATAAATATCCAACCGTTGTTAGACCTCCCGTCTACGTGGCTCGGGTCTAAGCACCACGCACGCAAGTCAGCTATGGGCTCGACTGCCCAACCCATCTTCTTTGTTCCTAGGATGTACCTCCACTAAAGGGTCTCATGCCCATTAGTGGTTCTTTAGCACCATTAACCAAAGGCGATGGTTTTGCACCCATGAATTGGGGGGGGGGGGGGGTAGAGGGGTTAACTGGTGTAGTGAGAGTCCAGATCTTAACAAAGTGTAAGTTTTATTCTCTTTCCTCCTTATCTCTCCTCCACTACAAAAACTATCCTACATTGCAGAATTAAGAACCACTAAAATATTTGTTCTCCTCCCGAGTTGAATGACATATTCCCACTATACTATCAATAAGCACAAAATATAAAATCAAATCCTCACTTTTTGTATAATAACCACATAACGACATCTAATGGTTATTTCAAGATATGTTTCTAAGGCTCGTGTCCTCCAATTAATGTTGAATAAGTTAAACTACAATTAAATTTTCTTTTACTAGCAAGAAATATTATCCTTCAATTTGTTTGCGTGTGTCTCTTTACTTGTTTATATCTTCGATAGGATATTTGATGTTTATCTTAATGAAAAGTTAAGCTATATACTTTATTCATCCATTGCCTTTTTGGAGACTCTGTGGTTTGCCTTCATGGGTGAGAACTTCCCTGAAGAGGATTTTAATGTGGATATTTGTGTGCGCTCCTGGCTAGCATGTATATTTATGGTTGTCCAGATTTTGGTGTTTGCCATACGATTGTGCACTCTTGCAGCTGTCTATGTGTTTGGGCTGTTGATATCCACATGGATATCACTTTGGTGCCTGATTTTGGTACAACATGATTACGAGGGTAACTTGAAGGAAACAACAAACCCGAAGACGTTGTACACCTTGTACTGCCTTGCTATATTCCAAGGCATTCTCTTCTTGTATAAATTCTCCTTTGCTCGGGTGGGGAAAATAGTGCTAAGATTCTCTACCCAAGTGGAGGCGATGAATTGAAAACATTTTTGACCTATTTGTATGGAACAAAGAGAGTAAATTGCAAAAAATCACCACAATTGTGCAAAAGTCATCAAACACCCACCAAAATACATGTTTTCTGGTGGTGTTTTCTGATGGTTTTTTCCTGAAGCGTTGATAACTTCGACCCAATTGTGGTGGTTTTTTACAATTTACTCAAACAAAGGTTGGGTCTGAGAAGAAGCCATCATCTGCAAGAGGAAGGAACTTCATCACACATGCGATAGACTTGATCGGTTCGAACTTCTTTCTGGTGTACGACTACTGTACACATCCATATGCATTTTGGGAGAGGGGACTGAGAGCGCCAAGAGCTGAGAAGGAATTTTATGTTAGACAATGGAAAGGTATCATTAGGGAGCACATGTTGACACTAGCAGAGGTACATGCAAACCTGAGGGGGCCCCTGCCCCCCCCCCCCAGCCATAGGAACTTTTTTTAGGGGCCTAAATTCAATAAAGTGCAGTCATTTGCCCCCCCCCCAAGCTTCATACTTTTTGCACTGCCCCGGCATCCTGCGCAAGCTCTGCCACTGCATGTTGAGGAAAACATGATCAAGTCGGCACCCTATTCACCTCTTCTCCAGAAAGTACTATTGCAGACATTGAATCCCTAAGGCACGTATAATAGAGAGATGAGGAACCAGGCCACTAAGATATTGGCGTACCTTACTATTGGCATCCATTTGGAGCAATTCCCAAAGGGGATTCAGTACATATCTACGTTTGATTGGGACCTTTGAAGAATACAATCTAATGGGGCCATACCACATTGACCGGCTAATACACAGATATGATCAAGATTGGGATCGGCAAGCTAGTCTACTACCATCACCAGGACCATGCAATGATGAACTTCAGGAGGCCTATGAGAAGCTAGTGTTGCAAGGCTTGTGCATCCTCCGAAGCTTGCAACATATGAGAATAACTACGAAATCATGAGTGAGACCCAAGGTCTACTCTCGAAGATCATGGCGCCTTTGACCTCCGACCTAATCCATCAATTTAGTGGTGGCACATTGTTCACCATGGTAGTAGAGGGGTCAGTGAAGGTCATGCACATGCTCGTGGCTTCTCCTGAAGAGACAGGGGCAGGGATGGGTCAAGAAATCTCAAACAACAAGGAGGCGGTATGAACCATGGAGAGGATTCTCGGTTGCGACTAATGTCATGTCAAGCTTCAGAAACAAGCCATCGGGATACTGATACAACTAAACATGGAAACCAAAAGTACGCCAACTTTCATCAAGATACTAGGAGACATCTTTGTTGCTAGAGGTAGCAGGGACATGTCCATTAGAAAGTTGGCAGATGAAGCACTTGTAAAGTTATGTCTCCAAAGTGGAAACAATACTGGTTTTATCTTACAGATGAATGGTGATGTGTTGGTAGCCTCAACAAAATCCTTCTAGATGTTAAGAACAAGACATGCAGAAAAAGAGCAGCTGAAATCCTGGAGCATATGTGCAACATTCATCACACCCAATATGATGAATGTCTCAATAAACTTAAGGAAGCTATGACCACTACAATTCCAAAGGTACATGCATATATAGTTCATATGAAATAAATATATAGCTCTTTTTTATCATTGACAGATAATATGTGGTGAGGACAATCCAACTTGAATTCTTACCTCCTTGAAACTGAAGCATGCATGGTCTTATCATTTCGGGTGCTTGTGGAAATACTTTGTTATGAATCTATGAAAGATGAAACACATCAACAACAAAAGCAAACCAGCTGGAGGTGGTAGTAAAAAAATATGACATAGAAAATCAATGTGATGACCCGCAAGAAAATGCCCATGATAAGACCTCTTCTTCCACTCATCCTGAATACAAGTTCCTTCGGTTCTTTTTGCTCTAAGATGGTGTTCTGCCGATTGCCAACCCTCATGGATCTGGCCATTGTCGAGTTTCGGAATGCTCCGCTAGAGATCTTCATTGGGTGCTTGACGCCTGTTGATTTCTAGATCCAATGGGATTCGGTCGTGTGCGCCCCTATTTCAGCCCAAGTGGCTTCAGGAGGGTGTGACGCGAAGCTTCGTTGTCTGTTGACAGTATGGGACACGTCGGTATTTCGATTTCCATGGTGAAGACAGTGACAGAGAATGTCATGGTGGCTGAGGTCTGAGATCTTGTAATAGGGATCGAGTCTTCGCGGCGATAAGGACTTTGCTTGGTGATTTGTGACTCGTGGCAGTGGCATCAGCAAGTGGGGGCAACACAGGCGGAGTACAGAGTCTTAGCTTTCGGGGTGAAAGCCCAAGGTTTGGCCTTAATTGGTTGTGCCTGGCGGTGACCTTGTTGAAGGCATTGTTTTTAGAGCGCGGATCTTCTCCAGGGTGAAAACCTAAGATCTAGGATCGGGCGATGATGGTGGTTCTGCACTGTTTCCTTCTTGGAGGCGTCATTTTTGGAGAATTAGGACTTCGGGTGTTGTCTAGGTGGTGGTTCGTGCTGCAGTTACGAGGAATTGATCGTTGTTGCAGGATCATTTTTTCTTTTTTTATTGTCTTTTGGCTGTGTGCACCCGTAATGTATTTAATATATTGCGTCGTTGCAGAGGCCGGGTGTAATTGGTATCTCCGCGATATTAATATATTCCCTTTATTGAAAAAAAATCATGAATACAAGGAGACGAGTCCAAGAATGAGGTGAGGAAATCAACGCACTCTTTATTATTCCTTTGTGTTATGGTATGTGTCACTTTCCTCAGTGTTGATGAAGATTTGGCCTATTAGTTTGATACAATTAGCCTTCCAAAGAAGCTCGAGGAGATGGCAAAAAGAAACACCGTTCCGACAGTGCCTTGCCTGAGACTAATGAAGCTTGCATGTAAGATGATCATTTCGATCATGAAACACAGTGGTAACTATGTGAAAGAAGACCTGGATGACTTGAAGAGAATACGTTGTCTAGTGTTCCTGAAAGCATATGTCATCTTGACATTGTTAGGTTGATCTCTCTCCCGTTCGAGCCCAACGGGTCGAACGGGCCCTTGCATCGCGCCCTGATCGGGGGCGCCCAACCAAACCATGGTTAGTGGGCCCCTATGACCCGCGCTATATAAACAGAGGTCGGGGCCGCGGTACGAGTCACGAGGTTAATCGCTACCATGAACCGCACCGACACTCCCTACCGATCTAGGGTTAGCACGGTGCTCACGGGAAGCACACCATCGCCGCCATCTCTCTGCCATCACCGACCACTACCTCGCCATGGCCGGCACCGGCTCAAGCTCTTCAACACCAAGAGAAGGTAGGACTACCGGATTGATCTAACCTACCCGATCCATGGATTTAACAATGGTATCAGCCAGATTGGGTTTAGGCTTTTCGGTAGAAAGAAATCAAAGAAAAAGTTTTTCCCTCCCCCAAAGAACCCCACTGACAGGGCAAAGAAAAATCCCTCAACGGAGAAAAGTAGCGCCGCCGTCATGGCCGCGTCATTCCTCTCGATCCCGAATCGCATCGGCATGCCAAGGATCCGGGAAGAAGAACCACCCCACGGGGCAAAGGGCACCACTACCGAGCCGTTTGACGGCGGCGCATTCACCTTCGAGGTGCTCACGCACACCGGCAAAGGGGTCAGCGGGGGCACCACATCGGAAAGTCTCCGAATCTCTCTCTCTCTCTCTCTCTCTCTGTCTGTCTCTATTGCTGTGGGGGATAAGAAGAGAAAAAGAAAGGATGAAAAGTAGGCTCTCGCAGCGTGGTGACGTTCGTCGCCGTTGCCAGCGGCAAGGGTGAAGCTTTTTTTCCTCCACAGTTGTCATCTTCAGGGGGCAGAGGAGGGTCGACCTCATCTCTCTGCCACTGGAAACAGAGGATGGAGGAAGGAAAGTAGACAGAAAGGAGAGGGAAGAGGAGGCTCGTGTGTGATGACCCACAAGTATAGGGGATCTATCGTAGTCCTTTCGATAAGTAAGAGTGACGAACCCAACGAGGAGCAGAAGGAAATGATAAGCGGTTTTCAGCAAGGTATTCTCTGCAAGCACTCAAATTATAGGTAACAGATAGTTTTGTGATAAGATAATTTGTAACGAGCAACAAGTAACAAAAGTAAATAAAGTGCATCAAGGTGGCCCAGTCCTTTTTGTAGCAAAGGACAAGCCTGGACAAACTCTTATATAAAGAAAAGCGCTCCCGAGGACACATGGGAATTATCGTCAAGCTAGTTTTCATCACGTTCATATGATTCGCGTTCGGTACTTTGATAATTTGATATGTGGGTGGACCGGTGCTTGGGTGCTGTCCTTACTTGGACAAGCATCCCACTTATGATTAACTCCTATTGCAAGCATCCGCAACTACAAAAGAAGTATTAAGGTAAACCTAACCATAGCATGAAACATATGGATCCAAATCAGCCCCTTACGAAGCAATGCATAAACTAGGGTTTAAGCTTCTGTCACTCTAGCAACCCATCATCTACTTATTACTTCCCAATGCCTTCCTCTAGGCCCAAATAATGGTGAAGTGTCATGTAGTCGACGTTCACATAACACCACTAGAGGAAAGACAACATACATCTCATCAAAATATAGAACGAATACCAAATTCACATGACTACTAATAGCAAGACTTCTCCCATGTCCTCAGTAACAAACGTAACTACTCACAAAGCATATTCATGTTCATAATCAGAGGAGTATTATTATGCATAAAGGATCTGAACATATGATCTTCCACCAAATAAACCAACTAGCATCAACTACAAGGAGTAATCAACACTACTAGCAACCTACAGGTACCAATCCCAGACTTGGAGACAAGAATTGGATACAAGAAATGAACTAGGGTTTGAGAGGAGATGGGGCTGGTGAAGATGTTGATGGAGATTGGCCCTCTCCCAATGAGAGGAGCGTTGGTGATGACGATGGCGATGATTTCCCCCTCCCGGAGGGAAGTGTCCCCGGCAGAACAGCTCTGCCGGAGCCCTAGATTGGTTCCGCCAAGGTTCTGCCTCGTGGCGGCGGAGTCTCGTCCCGAAAGCTTGCTTATGATTTTTTCTCGGACGAAGGACTTCATATAGCAGAAGATGGGCACCGGAGGGCCAACAGGGGGCCCACGAGGCAGGGAGGCGCGCCCAGGGGGTAGGGCGCGCCCCCACCCTCGTGGCCAGGGTGTGGGCCCCCTCTGGTATTTCTTCCGCTCAGTATTTTTTATTATTTCCAAAAACAACTTCCGTGGAGTTTCAGGACTTTTGGAGTTGTGCAGAATAGGTCTCTAATATTTGCTCCTTTTCCAGCCCAGAATTCCAGCTGTCGGCATTCTCCCTCCTTATGTAAACCTTGTAAAATATGAGAGAATAGGCATAAGTATTGTGACATAATGTGTGATAACAGCCCATAATGCAATAAATATCGATATAAAATCATGATGCAAAATGGACGTATCAACTCCCCCAAGCTTAGACCTCGCTTGTCCTCAAGCGGAAGCCGATAACGATAAATATGTCCACACGTTTAGAGGTAGAGGTGTCGATAAAATAAAATACGGACATGGGGGCATCATGGTTAATCTTATAACAGCAACATATATGGATATTGTCATATGATTTCTTATGCTCAAGTAATAATCTATTCACAATGCAAAGTATGAATCAGAAACTTTATTGAGAACTAACAAACTATAATCTCAGTCATTGAAGCAATTGCAATTTATCGTAACATCAGAAAGAGTCTATGTCAGAGCTTTTTAGCAAGTCCACATACTCAACTATCATTTAGTCTTTCACAATTGCTAACACTCACGCAATACTTGTGGTTACGGAGTTTTAATCAGACACAGAGAAAGATAGGGGCTTATAGTTTAGACTCCCAACCTCTTACCTCAAGGGTAATGTCAACAATAATAGTTCATGCTAACCTACATCCAATTAGATATATATATATCAGGATCTTTCCAACATCCTGTGCTTGCCAAAGGATAAAATGTAAAAAGGAAAGGTAAAGATCACCATGACTCTTGCATAAGGTAGAAGATAATAATAAAAGATAGGCCCTTCGCAGAGGGAAGCAGAGGTTGCCATGCGCTTTCAGGGTCGGATGCACAAAATCTTAATGCGAAAGAACGTCACTTTATATTGCCACTTGTGATATAGACCTTTATTATGCAGTCCGTTGCTTTTATTTCTTCCACATCACAAGATCGTATAAATCTTATTTCCTCCACACCAATCAATCATACATATTTAGAGAGCAATTTTTATTGCTTGCACCGATGACAACTTACTTGAAGGATCTTACTCAATCCATAGGTAGATATGGTGGACTCTCATGGCAAAACTGGTTTAAGGGTATTTGGAAGCACAAGTAGTATCTCTACTTGGTGCAAAGAATTTGGCTAGCATGAGGGGGAAAGGCAAGCTCAACATGTTGGATGTTCCATGACAATATACTTTATCTCAGATATAAGAAAACATAACCCATTACGTTGTCTTCCTTGTCCAACATCAACTCTTTAGCATGTCATATTTTAATGAGTGCTCCCAATCATAAAAGATGTCCAAGATAGTATATTTATATATGAAACCTCTCTTTCTTTATTACTTCCTATTAATTGCAACGATGACCAAAACTATGTTTGTCAACTCTCAACAACTTTTAATCATCATACTCTTTCTATGTGAAGTCATTACTCTCCATAAGATCAATGATCTCTTTGTTTATTTTTACTCTTTTTCTCTTTTCTTTTATTCCCTCAAGATCATAGAAAGACAATCAAGCCCTTGACTCACCACTAATCTTTATTATATAACTCACGGACTCGATTACATAAAGGGATCATAAGGCAAAACTCAAAACTAAATTATACCATAAACTTTATTCTACTTTATCAAGATACTACTAAAAGGATCGAACTAAGAAAAGGTAAAGGTAAAAGGTGGTGGTGATACGATACCGGGGCACTCCCCCAAACTTGGCAGTTGCCAAGAGGAGTGCCCATACCCATGTGTTTATATCTCCTTCTTTGTTGGTGAAGAAGATGATGGTTTAGTTGATGGCGTAGGCTTCTTCCTTAATTTGCGCTTGAGGATAGAATTTTGATCCCTCAGGTCATCAATCTCCTGCTCCAGGCTTAATATCTTTTTACATAATTCCTGGTTGTTTTCCTGCAAGAGGCGAAAAGGGATAAACTCGATCTTAAGTTTCTTTGCTCTATCAGGGAGGCTTGACTTTTTGAACTCCACATGCATGTCCCCAGGTTGAGGTAATGGGACTTCATCTTCATCTGAGCTCGTCTCCTCCTTTCCCTTGGGTTCATAGTCCTCTTCTTCTTCCGTAGTCCAACCACAATGCTCCACATCCCCATAGACCTTAGGATCTGCAAGGTAATCAGCCACATAGCTTTCTCCTTCCGAATCCTGGGACGACATATTGCTCTAATCTGCAGCAGGACAGCTCGAAACAAAGACAAGAGATATTTGCGTGATATGGTGGTCAAAACCTTCGGGAGATTATATAATGAATTTTTACCGACCAAAATACGTATCGTGCAAGAAAACAGAGTCCGGAGAGCGCACGAGGTGCCCACGAGGCAGGGGGGCGCGCCCAGGGAGATAGGGCGCGCCCTCCACCCTCGTGAAGCCCTCGTGACCTTCCCTAACTGCTTCTTATTTTTCTATTTTTCTAAATATTCCAAAACGGAGAAAAATTGCCATTAGAACTGTTTTGGAGTCGGTTTACTTACCTTACCACATACCTATTCCTTTTCGGAGTCTGAAACGTTCCTGAAAGTGTCCCTTATGTATTCCTCCGGGGTTACGGTTTCAATAACATTGGTTTCAACATTTATGGGATTACCTGAGATATAATGTTTGATTCTTTGACCGTTCACCACCTTCGGATTTGTGCCCTCGAAGTTGTTGATTTTTATGGCACCGGAACGATAGAGCTCCTCGATAACGTAAGGACCTTCCCATTTAGAGAGAAGTTTTCCTGCAAAAAATCTTAAACGAGAGTTGTATAATAATACATAATCACCCACATTAAACTCACGCTTTTGTATCCTTTTGTCATGCCATCTTTTAACTTTTTCTTTAAACAATTTGGCGTTTTCGTAGGCTGGGGTTCCCCATTCATCAAGTGAACTAATGTCAAATAACCTCTTCTCACCGACAAGTTTGAAATCATAATTGAGCTCTTTAATAGCCCAATAAGCCTTATGTTCTAGTTCGAGAGGCAAGTGACATGCTTTTCCATAAACCATTTTATACAGAGACATACCCATAGGATTTTTATATGCAGTTCCATAGGCCCATAATGCATCATCAAGTTTCTTGGACCAATTCTTTCTAGATCTATTAACAGTCTTTTGCAAAATTAATTTGAGTTCTCTCTTACTCAATTCTACTTGACCACTAGACTGTGGATGATAAGGAGATGCAATTCTATGATTAACATCATACTTAGCAAGCATTTTACGGAAAGCACCATGAATAAAATGTGAACCACCATCAGTCATTAAATATCTAGGGACTCCAAACCTTGGAAAAATAACTTCTTTAAGCATCTTAATAGAGGTGTTATGATCAGCACTACTAGTTGGAATAGCTTCTACCCACTTAGTAACGTAATCAACATCAACTAAAATATGTGTATATCCATTAGAGGCAGGGAAGGGTCCCATATAATCAAAGCCCCAAACATCAAATGGTTCAATAACAAGTGAATAATTCATAGGCATTTCTTGACGTCTAATAATATTACCAATTATTTGACATTCATCACAATATAGGACAAACTTACGGGCATCCTTGAAGAGAGTAGGCCAATAAAAACCGGATTGCAATACCTTATGTGCAGTTCTATCTCTAGCGTGGTGTCCTCCACAAGCCTCGGAGTGACACTTGCGTAGGATCTGTTCCTGTTCATGCTCAGGTACACAACGTCTAATAACACCATCTACTCCTTCTTTATAAAGATGTGGGTCATCCCAAAAGTAATGTCTCAAATCATAGAAAAACTTTTTCTTTTGCTGGTATGTCAAACTAGGTGGTATAAATTTAGCGACAATGTAATTAGCATAATCCGCATACCATGGAGCAGTATGAGAAGCATTTATGACATTTAATTGTTCATCGGGAAAGCTATCATCAATAGGTAGTGGGTCATCAAGCACGTTTTCTAACCTAGACAAGTTATCTGCGACGGGATTCTCAGCTCCCTTTCTATCAGTAATATGCAAATCAAATTCTTGTAGCAAGAGAACCCATCTAATAAGTCTAGGTTTAGCATCTTTCTTTTCCATAAGATATTTAATAGCAACATGATCAGTGTGAATAGTTACTTTAGAATCAACAATATAAGGTCTGAACTTATCACAAGCAAATACAACTGCTAAGAATTCTTTTTCAGTAGTAGCATAATTTCTCTGGGCATTGTCTAGAGTTTTACTAGCATATCGAATAACATTTAATTTCTTATCAAATCTTTGCCCTAGAACAGCACCTACAGCATAATCACTAGCATCACACATAATTTCAAAGGGTAAATTCCAATCAGGTGGCTGAACAATAAGTGCAGAGATCAATGCTTTCTTAAGTATTTCAAACGCTTCTACACAATCATCATCGAAGACAAATGGTATATCTTTTTGTAATAAATTAGTCAGAGGCCGAGAAATTTTTGAGAAGTCCTTAATGAACCTCCTATAAAATCCGGCGTGACCAAGGAAACTTCTTATACCTTTGATGTCCTTGGGACATGGCATCTTTTCAATAGCATCAACTTTAGCTTTATCAACTTCAATGCCCCTTTCAGAAATTTTATGCCCCAAAACAATGCCTTCATTAACCATAAAGTGGCACTTCTCCCAATTCAAGACAAGATTAGTTTCTTCACATCTCTGCAAAACTCGATCAAGGTTGCTCAAGCAATCATCAAAAGAGGATCCATAAACGGAGAAATCGTCCATGAAAACCTCACAAATCTTTTCACAAAAGTCAGAGAATATAGCCATCATGCATCTTTGAAAGGTAGCAGGTGCATTACATAAACCAAAAGGCATACGTCTATAAGCAAAAGTACCGAAAGGGCAAGTAAATGTGGTCTTTGCTTGATCATCAGCTGACACAGGTATTTGAGAGAAACCAGAATAACCATCTAGAAAGCAAAAATGTGTATGTTTGGATAATCTTTCTAGCATTTGATCAATAAAAGGTGAGGGGTAATGATCTTTTTTAGTAGCTTTATTTAATTTGCGGAAATCAATTACCATCCTATAACCTGTAATAATTCTTTGCGGAATCAGTTCATCTTTATCATTAGGAACGACAGTAATACCTCCCTTCTTAGGGACACAATGGACATGACTTACCCACTGACTATCAGCAACGGGATAGATTATACCTGCCTCAAGGAGCTTTAGTATTTCCTTTCTTACCACTTCTTTCATTTTAGGATTCAGCCGTCGTTGGTGATCAATAACTGGTTTGGCATCTTTCTCCAAATTTATTTTATGTTGACATAGAGTGGGACTAATGCCATTAAGATCATCAAGAGTATATCCAATAGAAGCACGGTGCTTCTTCAGATTTTTCAATAATTTTTCTTCCTCCTTCTCTGAAAGGTTAGCACTAATAATAACAGGATATATCTTCTTTTCATCAAGGTAAGCATATTTAAGAGTATCCGGCAATGGTTTAAGCTCAAACACGGGATCACCCTTGGGTGGAGGTGGATCCCCTAAGATTTCAACAGGCAAATTGTGTTTCAGAATAGGACCCTGTTTAAAGAACACTTCATCTATTTCCCTTCTTTCCTTCATAAACATATCATTTTCATGGTCTAGCAAATATTGTTCTAAAGGATCATTAGGAGGTACGGCAATAGAAGCAACACCAATAATTTCATCTTTACTAGGCAATTCCTCTTCACGGTGTTGTCTACGAAATTTAGAGAAATTAAACTCATGAGACATATCACCTAGACCAATAGTGACAACATCCTTTTCGCAGTCTATCTTAGCATTAACAGTGTTTAAGAATGGTCTACCAAATATAATGGGACAAAAGCTATCTTGTGGAGAACCAAGAACAAGAAAATCATCAGGATATTTAGTTTTCCCACACAAGACTTCAACATCTCTAATAATTCCAATTGGTGATATAGTATCTCTATTGGCAAGCTTAATAGTGACATCAATATCTTCTAACTCAGCAGGTGCAATATCATGCATAATTTCTTTGTATAAGTCAATAGGTATTGCACTAGCACTAGCACCCATATCACATAAGCCATGATAACAATGATCTCCTATTTTAACAGAAATAACAGGCATGCCTACCACAGGTCTATGTTTATCTTTAGCACAAGGTTTAGCAATTCTAGCAGTCTCATTACAGAAATAAATAACATGCCCATCAATATTATCAGCCAAGAGATCTTTAACCATAGCAATATTAGGTTCAACTTTAACTTGCTCAGGAGGTGTATAAGTTCTAATATTGCTTTTACGAACCACAGTTGAAGCTTTAGCATGATCCTTTATCCTAACAGGAAAAGGTGGTTTCTCAACATAAGCAGTAGGAACAATAGGATCATATTTTAATAGGTGTAGCTACTTTTACTTCTATGAGAGGATGATATTTAAACCACTTCTCCTTATGGAGATCAACATGAGTAGCAAAAGATTCACAAAAGGAAGCTACTATCTAAGAGTCAAGCCCATATTTAGTGCTAGATTTACGAAAAACATCGGTATCCATAAAAGATTTAACACAATCAAACTTAGGTGTCATACCTGACTCCTTACCTTCGTCGAGATCCCAATCTTCAGAGTTGCGTTTAATTCTTTCCAATAAATCCCATTTGAATTCAATAGTCTTCATCATAAAAGAGCCAGCACAAGAAGTATCGAGCATGGAGCGATTGTTATCAGAAAGCCGAGGATAAAAATTTTGAATAATCATTTCTCTTGAGAAATCATGATTGGGGCATGAATATAACATTGATTTAAGCCTCCCCCAAGCTTGAGTGATGCTTTCTCCTTCGTGAGGCCAAAAATTATATATATAATTGCGATCACGATGAACAAGATGCATAAGATAAAACTTCTGATGAAATTCCAATTTCAATCGTTTGTAGTTCCATGACCCCATATCATCACATAGCCTATACCATGTCAATGCATCTCCCTTGAAAGATAAAGGGAAGACCTTCTTCTTGATAACATCATCGGGCATACCTGCAAGCTTAAATAATCCACAAACTTCATCCACATATATTAGGTGCTCATCAGGATGTAATGTTCCATGTCCTGCAAAAGGATTAGCTAGCAGTTTTTCTACCATACCCGAAGGAATTTCAAAGTAGACATTTTCATTTTCAGTAGGTTCAGTAGGTTGAGGAGCAACTCTTTGCTCTACTAGTCGGGGTGAAGATACTGCGAACAAGCCCCTCAGAGGATTACTTTCCATAGTAACAAGTGACAGTAAATTTCAGCTCACTATATAAATTTTTCCTTACCAAATTCCACCTACCAAAGGCGCTTCACTCCCCGGCAACGGCGCCAGAAAAGAGTCTTGATGACCCAAAAGTATAGGGGATCTATCGTAGTCCTATCGATAAGTAAGAGTGTCGAACCCAACGAGGAGCGGAAGGAAATGATAAGCGGTTTTCAGCAAGGTATTCTCTGCAAGCACTAAAATTATAGTTAACAGATAGTTTTGTGATAAGATAATTTGTAACGAGCAACAAGTAACAAAAGTAAATAAAGTGCAGCAAGGTGGCCCAATCCTTTTTGTAGCAACGGACAAGCCTGGACAAACTCTTATATAAAGAAAAGCGCTCCCGAGGACACATGGGAATTATCGTCAAGCTAGTTTTCATCACGTTCATATGATTCGCGTTCAGTACTTTGATAATTTGATATGTGGGTGGACCGGTGCTTGGGTGCTGTCCTTACTTGGACAAGCATCCCACTTATGATTAACTCCTATTGCAAGCATCCGCAACTACAAAAGAAGTATTAAGGTAAACCTAACCATAGCATGAAACATATGGATCCAAATCAGCCCCTTACGAAGCAACGCATAAACTAGGGTTTAAGCTTCTGTCACTCTAGCAACCCATCATCTACTTATTACTTCCAAATGCCTTCCTCTAGGCCCAAATAATGGTGAAGTGTCATGTAGTCGATGTTCACATAACACCACTAGAGGAAAAACAACATACATCTCATCAAAATATCTAACGAATACCAAATTCACATGACTACTAATAGCAAGACTTCTCCCATGTCCTCAGGAACAAACGTAACTACTCACAAAGCATATTCATGTTCGTAATCAGAGGAGTATTAATATGCATAAAGGATCTGAACATATGATCTTCCACCAAATAAACCAACTAGCATCAACTACAAGGAGTAATCAACACTACTAGCAACCTACAGGTACCAATCCCAGACTTGGAGACAAGAATTGGATACAAGAGATGAACTAGGGTTTGAGAGGAGATGGTGCTGGTGAAGATGTTGATGGAGATTGGCCCTCTCCCGATGAGAGGAGCGTTGGTGAGGACGATGGCGATGATTTCCCCCTCCCGGAGGGAAGTGTCCCCAGCAGAACAGCTCTGCCGGAGCCCTAGATTGGTTTTGCCAAGGTTCCGCCTCGTGGCGGCGGAGTCTCGTCCCGAAAGCTTGCTTATGATTTTTTCTCGGATGAAACACTTCATATAGCAGAAGATGGGCACCGGAGGGCCAACAGGGGGCCCACGAGGCAGGGGGCGCTCCCAGGGGGTAGGGTGCGCCCCCACCCTCGTGGCCAGGGTGTGGGCCCCCTCTGGTATTTCTTCCGCTCAGTATTTTTTATTATTTCCAAAAACAACTTCCGTGGAGTTTTAGGACTTTTGGAGTTGTGCAGAATAGGTCTCTAATATTTGCTCCTTTTCCAGCCCAGAATTCCAGCTGTCGGCATTCTCCCTCCTTATGTAAACCTTGTAAAATAAGAGAGAATAGGCATAAGTATTGTGACATAATGTGTGATAACAGCCCATAATGCAATAAATATCGATGTAAAAGCATGATGCAAAATGGACATATCAGTGTGGCGCAGCGGCGTCCGACGCCGTCGCCGGCTTGCCGCCGGCGCGACGGGACCGTTGGGAGATGCGCTGTTGCGGGCAGAGAGGAACAGCGAGCGGCGCGTGAGAAGGAAAGGGGAAGGGAGAGGAGGCGCGCACGGCGCGGTGACTTCCGCCGCCACCGCCGGCGGCCGGACCAGGCGGCCGGGGCACAGCCCCGTGCTTCCGCTGTCGAGAGAGAGAATGAAGAGAGACGAAAGAGAAACTGAATTGGGCTAGGGTTTCGGGAGGCAGATCGGGACTGGATTTGACCCAGCGATAGGCGCGGGTGATCGTCCGATCAAAACGAATGCTCCCGATCGAAAACCTAGCGCGCAGGTGGGCTCTTAGTCCAAAAGTGCTGGCGCGACTGACGCCTGCGGCCCAGGCAGAGTCAAGGCGGCTCGCGCGGGGCGGCGCGCAGACCAGGCCGTGGGCCGGTTTTTTCTGGCTGCGGGCCTCGCACGGCAGGCCGAGGCTGTGGTTGTGCTGCGTTTTTTTTGTTATTATGTCCATTTTTTGGGCAGATTTCAAATAGTATTTCTATTCAAATTTCATCCAACAAATTTTGTTTAGAGTCCAAAAAAGTAAAAGAAAATGTTCTGAAAAGTAAACAGAAAAAGTTTCTGAAATTTTCAGAAAAAGAAATGTTCATGAATTTTACAAAGAAAATAAAGTTATGAGTTTTTATTTGGTCAAAGATTTTTTTTTGCAAAGAGTAAAAAGTTCATGATTTTGTATTCATGTTTTTCCGCTGCGTGAATAATTAATAGTGTTCTTTTACATAGAATTAAGTTTTTAAGAACATGTTAAAGTGATTATTAAAAATAAAAGTGCTCTTTTAAAAGTGAATAGAACTAAAGTAAAAGATTAAATTGTTGCTTGTCTAATGCATTTTTGAGCCATCCGGTTTAAATTGCTTAGAGAGTAAAAGAGTACAGAATTTTTTTTAATAGAATATTGTAAAGTTTCCGCTGCAAAGTAAAAATTTTATCCTCCAATTAAATTGGAACCAACGAAAAAATTTAATTGGAAGAAATGTTCTTAGCAATGTTTTCCACCTGTGGGTGAAATAAGATGCAGATAGTTTCCGCTATGACAAAAGAAAGATATTTTTTAAAGCTAAAATATGGTATTGTTATTTTCTGACCAACGTTGATGATAACAATGCTATAATTCTATGAGTCTTATGTTCAAAGTTTAAATCTCTGATAAATTTTGTATCAAAGTGATCAATTTTCAGAGAACGGATAAAGATCAAGAAATGCTCTTGAACTAGAGAAATGTATATTTCTTGTTCCCGCTGCAATAAAGTTGATGATGATGATTAATTCTTAGCAAAGTTGTTTAATAGAAATATTATCATCACATTGTTTATGAGTTATATGCATTATTTCCATTTCCGCCCAACGGTGATATGGAATTAATGTAGAAGGATGATGTTTATTCTAATTCTGCCACAACGATGATTTAGAATATAAAAGAAAGTTTCAAAAGTTTAATGTGCATTTCCTTTAACCAGAACAACGTAGGGTTATTTTTATGCCCATTATTGTTGATTATTGGCTCAGTTTTCTCAGACTAAAAGTTTTCCATGCTTTCATTCGTGAAAGCGAATGGCTGGGTACTTGTGACCCGAAAGATGACCAAGAAAGGTCATAACGTGAGGGAGTATGTTCTCTCTAAAGAATGGCATGAAAAGAAAAGAGATAGATCATTGGGAGTCTTGGTTGATGAATGTCTTTCATGTACTCTCTACGAAGAAGATTTTTCAGTCAACATGATTTGAGATGAAACAAGCAACATGCGTGTTTTAATTTGACCAATGCCGGATCAAGCATGTGTGCCAACGAGCATTCGGATTTATTCCTAAATTTGATGATTGAATATGCAGTCAAAAGAGTCAACTCTGGCATTTATGTTCCCTTACAGGGAATTACCCGCATGGCGGGAAAAGATGATTATGATAAAACCTGCATGGCAGGAAAAGTCTGGGAAAATACCCGCGTAACGGGGTAAAGCTGACATAATATTATGTCAAAAATCCCGTATGGCGGGAGAAATTCTAGCAAGAGAAAGATATGATAACTCATGTGCTTTTAATGTATCCCACTCTGGGAGAAAAGAATGGAGTAGCTGAAAGGCGCAACCGTACACTTATGGATATGGTGCACAACATGATGAGTTATTCCAACTTGCCATTGGGATTATGGATGGAGGCGCTTGAAACCACCATTCACATTCTAAATAGAGTACCAAGCAAGTCGGTGCCCAAAACACCGTACGAGCTATGGATAGGAAGGGTGCCCTCCCTACAACACTTCAGGGTGTGGGGGTCCCTGCTGAGGCCAAAATGTTTAATGCAAACATTGCAAAGTTAGATCCCAAAATAGTGACCTGCCACTTCATTGGCTATCCGGATAGATCAAAGGGCTTTCGGTTCTACTGTCCAGACAGATATACGAAGTTTGTAGAAACAAGACATGCAGTCTTCTTAGAGGACGAAATGATGAGGGGGAGCTTGGTAGCTCGGAAAATAGATCTTGAGGAAAAGAGGTTGCATGCACCTAATCCGATGATTCATGAGCCATTTTTCTCACTACCAGTTGCAACTCCACCCATGACAACTATGGGGGTAGACCCGGAATCCTGTCCGTCAGGAGCCGACTAAACCCATTGTTGAGCATGAAAGGAAGGTGCACCGGCAAAATTTAGAAGAAGTGCCAGAAGTTGAGGCACAGAATGTGCCAGAAACTGAGGCCCTTAGAAGGTCTAAAAGACATAAAAAGTCAGCTATTTCTACTGATTATAAAGTTTGTAACACGGTAATATTTCATACAGAAAAGGATCCCACATCATATGAAGAAGCCATGGGAAGCCCTCATTCATCGAAGTGGATGAAGGCAATGGAAGACGAGATGAAATCGATGAGTTCCAAAGATGTTTGGGACTTAGAGAAAATTCCTAAAGGAGCCAAAACAGTAGGCTGCAAATGGGTATACAAAATTAAGTATGACTCTAAAGGGAATGTAGAAAAGTATAAAGCACAACTCGTGGCAAAAGGATTTACACAAAGAGAAGGGATAGATTACAATGAGATATTTTCTCCAGTCTCATGTAGGGATTCCTTCATAATCATAATGGCATTAGTTGCTCATTTTTGATTTAGAGTTACATCAAATGGACGTAAAGACGACATTTCTCAACGAGGATTTAAAAAAAATGTCTACATGAAACAACCCAAGGGTTTTATCATGGAAGGCAAGGAAAATATGGGATGCCGCCTGAAGAAATCTAAAGATATACCTTCAAGCACTCACCTCCCCGACAATGGCGCCAGAAAAGAGCTTAGTTGACAGGGTGTGAGTGCCGCTTACCTAGCCTCCCCGGCAACGGCGCCAGAAAAGAGCTTGATGTCTACTACACAACCTTCTTCTTGTAGACGTTGTTGGGCCTCCAAGTGCAGAGGTTTGTAGGACAGTAGCAAATTTCCCTCAAGTGGATGACCTAAGGTTTATCAATCCGTGGGAGGTGTAGGATGAAGATGGTCTCTCTCAAGCAACCCTGCAACCAAATAACAAAGAGTCTCTTGTGTCCCCAACACACCCAATACAATGGTAAATTGTATAGGTGCACTAGTTTGGCGAAGAGATGGTGATACAAGTGCAATATGGATGGTAGATATAGGTTTTTGTAATCTGAAAAATATAAAAACAGCAAGGTAACTAATGATAAAAGTGAGCACAAACGGTATTGCAATGTGTGGAAACAAGGCCTAGGGTTCATACTTTCACTAGTGCAAGTTCTCTCAACAATAATAACATAATTGGATCATATAACTATCACTCAACATGCAACAAAGAGTCACTCCAAAGTCACTAATAGCGGAGAACAAACGAAGAGATTATGGTAGGGTACGAAACCACCTCAAAGTTATCCTTTCTGATCGATCTATTCGAGAGTCCGTAGTAAAATAACATGAAGCTATTCTTTCCGTTCGATCTATCATAGAGTTCGTACTAGAATAACACCTTAAGACACAAATCAACCAAAACCCTAATGTCACCTAGATACTCCAATGTCACCTCAAGTATCCGTGGGTATGATTATACGATATGCATCACACAATCTCAGATTCATCTATTCAAACCAACACAAAGTACTTCAAAGAGTGCCCTAAAGTTTCTACCGGAGAGTCAAGACCAAAACGTGTGCCAACCCCTATGCATAGGTTCATGGGCGGAACCCGCAAGTTGATCACCAAAACATACATCAAGTGGATCACGTGATATCCCATTGTCACCACAGATAAGCACGGCAAGACATATATCAAGTGTTCTCAAATCCTTAAAGACTCAAACCGATAAGATAACTTCAAAGGGAAAACTCAATCCATTACAAGAGAGTAGAGGGGGAGAAACAACGTAAGATCCAACTATAATAGCAAAGCTCGCGATACATCAAGATCGTATCACCTCAAGAACACGAGAGAGAGAGAGAGAGAGAGATCAAACACATAGCTACTGGTACATACCCTCAGCCGCGAGGGTGAACTACTCCCTCCTCGTCATGGAGAGCGCCGGGATGATGAAGATGGCCACCGGTGAGGGATCCCCCCTCCGGCAGGGTGCCGGAACAGGGTCCCGATTGGTTTTTGGTGGCTACAGAGGCTTTCGGCGGCGGAACTCCCGATCTATTCTGTTCCCCGAAGGTTTTAGGGTATATGGATATATATAGGCGAAAGAAGTCGGTAAGGGGAGCCACGAGGGGCCCACGAGGGTGGAGGGCGCGCCCCCTGTCTCGTGCTCTCCTCGTTGATCCCCTGACGTGCACTCCAAGTCTCCTGGATTGCTTTCTTTTCAAAAATAACTTCTCCCGAAGGTTTCATTCCGTTTGGACTCCGTTTGATATTCCTTTTCTTCAAAACACTGAAACAAGGGAAAAAACAGGAACTGGCAATGGGCTTTGGGTTAATAGGTTAGTCCCAAAAATAATATAAAAGTGCATAGTAAAGCCCATTAAACATCC
Source organism: Aegilops tauschii subsp. strangulata (assembly GCF_002575655.3). Lineage (NCBI taxonomy): Eukaryota > Viridiplantae > Streptophyta > Magnoliopsida > Poales > Poaceae > Aegilops > Aegilops tauschii. Next base: position 11,995,575 of record NC_053039.3, read on the forward strand.
AAGATGGATAATATAATGGCATGAATACTTCATAAATTATAGATACGTTGGAGACGTATCACTTAGCCTTTATCACCGGGGTACTCTGTAGATATGAAGAGAATCCAGGCATAGAGCACTGGAAGATGGTAAAGAAAGCATTACGTTATGCGCAAGGCACGAAGGACTACATGCTAATATACAGGAGAAGTGATTCCCTAGAGATAAAAGGGTATTCAGACGCAGATTTTGCGGGGGACAAAGATGATAGAAAATCCACGTCAGGATACGTATTCACCCTCGCTGGGGGAGCTATTTCGTGGAAAAGCTCCAAACAGTCGATAGTTGCATCATCCACGATATATGCAGAATTCATAGCATGCTTCGAGGCCACGTGGCAGGCGATATGGCTAAAGAAATTTATACCCGACTTGAAAGTGGTAGATTGTATTCACAAACCACTAAAGATGTACTGTGACAACCAGCCCGCAGTATTTTACACTCACAAAAACAAGTCGAGTAATGTTGCCAAAACAATAGAGATAAGGTATTATGTTATGAAAGATAAAATCTAGGATCAAACTATAAGTCTCGAGCATATAAGGAAAAAAGATATGCTTGCGGAGCCGCTAACGAAAGGCTTACTACCCAATGTGTTCAAGGAACACTTAGCCGGCATGGGTTTAAGGGAAAGCCTTATGATTCTTGGATAGGCCCAAAAGGAACAGAATTTGTTTATGAACAAAAATATGTTGTAGCTGTATGATTCTATCGGCAGTTAAGCTATGACGATGAAACATGCTCTATGTACCAATATGTGATGAAACAAATAAACTAGAAAGTATAAGGTTAAAAGTAAAGTTGAGATCAAGGGGGGAAATGTTAGGTTGATCTCTCTCCCGTTCGAGCCCAACGGGTCAAACGGGCCCTTGCATCGCGCCCTGATCGGGGCGCCCAACCAAACCATGGTTGGTGGGCCCCTGTGACCCGCGCTATATAAACAGAGGTGGGGGCCGCGGTACGAGTCACGAGGTTAATCACTGCTACGAGCCCCACCGACACTCCCTACCGATCTAGGGTTAGCGCGATGCTCACGGGAAGCACACCACCGCCGCCATCTCCCTGCCATCACCAGCCACTACCTCGCCATGGCTGGCACCGGCTCGAGCTCTTCAACACCAAGAGAAGGTAGGACTACTGGATTGATCTAACCTACCCGATCCATGGATTTAACAGACATGTCCATGATCTTTGCCAGCGAAGATGATGGGGCGCCAACAAAAAATCCTGTCAGGAGTCTCGTTTCACCGGTGAAAGAAGCTAAGGAAAGTGTAGAAACAAGAATGGCAACTAAGGGATCCGAATCAAGAAACGTCATGGAACCATCTACGTCCGCCAATGGGTGACACCGATCGAGTTAAGACTTGCTCCCTCCGTTCCTAAATATAATTTTTTTTAGACATTTCAAATGGACTACAACATACGGATGTATGTAGACATATTTTAGAGTATAGATTCATTCATTTTTCTTCGTATGTAGTCACTTGTTGAAATCTCTAGAAAGACTTATATTTAGGAACGGAGGGAGTACTATTCACCTCTTGTATTGCTTTGATCTATCCTGCTGCGCATTGTATCATGCCGCAGATCCGTATTGCTGTGAGTATCAATGCGGATGTGTGTCTATGTTTTGTTTTCCATTGAGATGATTTGTGTTTGTGGTTGTGATGGCATGAATAATGTAAGCCTATAGGCCAGAGACCTTGTATGTTGTGAACGTACGTATTTCTGAAACCTGAAGTTTGAAAGTTACTTCCTGGTGGCGCATTTGTGATGAAAAAGCGTTGTTTCTCCGTGGACCACACGACAACTCTGCATCTGCACATTTCTTTCTATTGAGATGCTTTGCGTTCATGTTTGTACTGGCATGAATGATGTAAGGCCTGCGACGTTGTATGCTGTCACTGTCAGTGTATTTCTGAAACCTGATGAAGCATAAAAGGTACTACTTGCTCCCTGATGGTGTATTTCTGCACGGACCATTGTCTGATTGTCTCTCTGTGCGACTTCAGACCGAGATTCTTGGGGAATGCAAAAAACAGAAACATGCTAGTAGTACCAATCTACCATGAAATGGATGTTGACGCCAACAACATGATAATAGTATATGTAGTGTTACCAAATAACATCTGTCGCAGCAGGGGAGGCTTGTACAGCGATGCAGTCCTTTCGAGTGGGGTGGTTGTTTCAGTGGAGGAGGGAGCTCACGCCTTACGGTCGGAGGGGTGGTGGTGGCAGTAGTCTTCAGGGTTGCCGTCGCTGGAACCCGGCATCGCAAACTATGGGCTGACACTGTACCGCCATGGGCGTGGCGGCGCTCTTCTCCTATATGGCGCTTTGGGCACCCCCAGTCGCGGCAGCGCGCATTCCCCGCCCCCGCGAGCCTTGTTGGGCCCGCCCATGCGCGGGGCGGGCGCGCCCCTTTTTTTTTTACTTTTCCTTTTTATTTTCTATTTTTGTTTTATTCTATATTAAAATAATTCTGTATTGGTTCTAAAATTCAAAAAATTGTGAATTATCATAAAAACAATTCTTGAATAAAAAAGTTTACGATTCAAAAGAATGAATATTTTTTAAATTTAATGAACATTTTTTTATACTTTGATGAACATTTTATAGTTCATGAACAACTTTTAAATTCGATGAATAATTTTTGAACTTGATGAACAAAATTTGTATTCAAGAACATTTTGATGAAAAATGGATGAAGAAATTTTGAAATCAATGAACAAACTTTGAGTTTGATGAACATTTTTTGAAAATGATCAACAAAATTTGAATTTAATGAATATTTTTTAGATCGATGAACAAATTTCAAATTTTGGTGAACATATTTTTAATCCCACGAACAAAAAATTGAATTCGATGAACATTTTTTGAATTGGTGGACATGTTTTTACATTGGTGAACATTTTTTCAATTCGATGAACAAAAACGTGTTCATGAATTTTTGCAAAAAAGTGAAAAATTAAAGATGAAAAAGAAAGAAAAAGGAAAGGAGAAAAGAAAAAAAGAAGAAAACTGGGGGACCTCGCTCCCCACATGGGCCGCCCCAGAAGGCGCGCAGGTGAGCTGAGGGGGTGCGCGCCACGGCACTAGGGGCGCCTTACACGCCATATAGGATCCGCCTACCACGATGCCTCTCTCCGAAGACTTCTTCCTCTCCCTCTTTGTGAACCATTAGTCAAACTCCCTTTGCCCGAGTTGGTTCGTTGTGATCTGGTGTTCTCGTGTGGGAGCGACCATGTGTCGCTTGATGCGAGAGAAAGCGTGTGCTCGTGGAAGCAGTCGCTATAAATGGACCGGCCCATGTAGGCTCCAAGTTTGTTCTTCCTTTCTCATGTTTTCTTCTTTCTTCTTTTTTTTCTTTTATTGTTATTTTCCAAAAATATTGTAACTACATATATTACAAAACATAAAATCAATGAAAACAAATCATGAATTCAAATATATATTAACGCAATGTATTTTTTTGTTACAACAACAAACCTTTAATCTCAAACAAGTTAGGGTAGGTTAGAGATGAAACTCATAAGGTCTCACAACCAACCCATGGTTCTGACAGATATATAATTGTTAACTTAATTAATGTTGATAGCATACAAAAACATTTGTGACATTTAATTATTTTCACGTGTTTCAATAAAATGTATGTGACATTGTAAAAAAGTTAATCATGTATTGGAAAAATGTTAAACATGTATAAAAATACTTTAATTTATATAAAAATGGACAAATATGTATGAAAAAGGTAGACATAAAAAACCCGAGTGCAGCGTTTTGGCACCCAGGCTCATCTATACCCGGTCAGAAAAAATCAAAACAAATACTAGAAAAATTCAAACAATTCAAGATTTTTTTTGTGGTAGATAATTTGATTCTAAAGTTCGCTCCAATTTTTAGATCATTTGGACACATGAGCAACTCTCAGCAAAAAAGACAAATCGGGTTAGAATAGTTCGTGCACAGTAAACATTTTTACAAACTTCAAATTTGTATTTTTTGCCGAGGGCTATTTAGATGTCCAAATGATTTAAAAGTCGGTTCGTTGTGATCGGCAAACCCTATTTGACGCTGCAGGTGCCCATTATTGTGTATTTTGCAAACGGGTGCCTGCAATGCCCCGCGCTGGGCCGGCTCATTCTAATTTTTTCCTCTGTTTTTGGAAAACGTCAAAAAAAGCTGGCACTACGGTTCGAACCCGCAACCTCTCGATTGCAACTGCTACGGTCTAATTTGTTTTATAGGAGCTCCCGGTGTGATCTGGGGTCCGGTGTGCGAGCGACTATATGTCGGTTAGCGTGAGAGGGAGCGTGCGCTCGTGCAAGCCGTCTATATAAATGGGCCTGTCCATGTAGGTTCCAGGTTAGATCTTCGTTTTCCTTGTTTGTTTCCTATTTTCATTTTTCCTTCTTTTGTCCCAATTTTCAAAATACATTGTAACTACATATATTTTCGAAAACGTAAAATTAGTTAAGAAAATTGTGAATTTGAATAAATGTTAATGCAATGTAAAAACATTGTTAGCTTAATTAAGAAAATCTTGATAGCATACAATAAAATGTTTGTGAAATTTTAAAAAATGTTCACACATTTTAATAAAATGTATATCATGTCTTCGAAAAATGCTAAACATGTTTAAAATATAATTTTGACTTATACAGAAATTTTACAAATGTATATGTAAAAAGTAGACATCAAAAATATATTTTGGAAAAAAATTAATCTTGCAATTATTATTTTTAACCTGTATAAAAAATGTTCCTTATGGATATAAATGATGGGAAATTGTAAAAAATGTACATTATTTATATACAGAATGTACACGTGTTTTAATAAAATATTTCTGACATTATGAAAAAAATGTGAATCATGTATCTCAGAAATTGTAAAGCATGTATGAAAAAATGTTCTTGATTTATAAAAAAAATGTACTTCACCGGCCTCGTCAACGCGCGGCAGCGGCCGGAGTTATAGTCGTTGCAGGTGGAGGCGGTGGTGCTGATGGGGGCGGCGCGGTGGCGGAAGGAGGCAGGCGTGCGGTGTCGCGTGGTCGACTGGCTGCAGGACGCCATGGGCCTCGCCATGACTATGCCAAGCAGCGTCCGCACGTGTCGGCGGGCACGGGAAGTCGTCAATCGGGAAGAGGTCCCGGACATGAGCAACGATCAATACGCCCGGGATGAAGTCAATGGCGTGCACGCAAGTGGCAATTCTGATTTGACTGCATATACTACTGCCGTAGCAGGCTAGAGCAATTCTGATGTGTCATGTGTGCTAGACAAACCATATTAACATATTTTGTTAGAAAATGGAAGAGATGTGTAGTTCAAGTAGTAAAGGAGAACATACGTGCTATGAGTCCCTGAATATAAGCAGACAATTGCTGGAAAAACCATCACCATAACCAGATAAATCATTGCGTCACTCCTTGAGGGTTGGAGCGGCTTTATTAGACAACTAGCTAGGGACATCACATGTTAATCATATATATGATCTCTGTTGACTGATTTAGTTGGTCGTTGTAGGCATCCGGGTTGGCGATAAGGTAGGCCTCGATGGCCTTGAAGATGGCCGTGACATAGCCCTTGGCCTTGGTGATCTCATCCTGCACCTCCACGCCCGGCAGCAGCTTGTATGTCGATTCCACCTTCACCACGCTGCCGCCGTTGGCTGCCCACTCCACCTTGATGTGCGACGTGGCCGTCTCGATCCCGGTGCTGATGCCACCGCCCTCGATGAGGGTCGACTTGCACTCGCACTTGTCCGCGTCAAGGAACTCGAGCCTCTCCTTCATGAGGTTGAAGGGCATGGCTTCGAGATAGGGAACTGTGTTTCAAGCTTTGACCATGTGAATCAGATTGCAGGTGAGATGAACTGCTGTATGTGATGCATACCTGAGGTGAAGTTGAACTGCCTGACGCTACCTACGCCGCCTTCTCCCTCAACAGCGTGGGCGCTGGCGACGATCTGCGGCACGAGCTTGGGGGCCAGGGTGTGCCAGTCCATGACGCTGGCGCGGAAGAGGCGCGGGGCGGCGGCCGGCGACTCGATCTCATGGGTCCAGCTTTTGGTGGAGGCCATTGCTGTGAATGATGATCAACCGGTGCAGGTGCAAATGATGTGAGCTGTGGCTGTTGTTGTAATGGCGCAGGGCTGCTTTGCTTCATGGAGAGCAGAAGCGAGCGCTATAGATAAGGGTTCGAGAGCTGGGGTTGGTGAAACTTGACCGGATGGGTCTGGTCAGTGAACTGGAGCCTGGTGAGCCAGGGTGGACTAGGCTGTTCATTGTTGGGTCTGAAAGCTCGCGCTTTCGTCAATGTGGAACAATGTGTTCTCTATCCAATTCGGCAATTGGCACCACGATCTGCGTGGGAAATTATTCTAGTCCTAGGTGTGATTAGCCAGCTGCATTATTACCCATTAACAAATGGAAGGAAATCTTGAGACGAGTCACCCACCGTTGACCCATGTTCCATCCCATGCACGGCCGTGATCCCAAGGGACCGTCAACAGCGTCAAAACCGAACCGGGAATACGGTTTTTTTTCTCTTTCCGACAGAGGCACGCCCATGCCTCTCGCGAAATCACAAGCGTGCCTCTCGCGGAAGCAAAAACGTGCCTCTCGCGAAAGGAAAAAAAGAAGAAGAGAAAACGCGTTATTTTTTTCGTTTCCCAGAGGCACGACCATGCCTCTCGCGAAAGCACGACCGTGCCTCTCGCGAAAGCACAACCATGCCTCTCGCCGAAGCAAAACCATGCCTCTCACGGAAGGAAAAAAAACAGAAAACGCGTTTTTTTTCTGTTTTCGAGAGGCACGGCCTTGCCTCTCACAAAAGCACAACCGTGCCTCCCGCGGAAGGAAAAAACAGAAAACATGTATTTTTTTTTGTTTCCGAGAGGCACGGCCGTGCCTCTCGCGAGAGCAAAACCGTGCCTCTCGCAGAAGCAAAACCGTGCCTCTCGCCGAACAAAAACATAAAACACGTTTTTCTCCGTTTCCGAGAGGCACGGCCGTGACTCTCGCAAAAGCAAAACCGTGCCTCTCGCGGAAGCAAAACCGTGACTCTCGCGGGGAAAAAATAAAACACGTTTTTTCGCGCAAAAATAGTTGTTTTTTGAAAAAAGAATTGATCCAAAGGCTAAGGAAGACCGGTGGAAAACCGAAATGTCCAAAAACCCCGGAAAGAATGTTTAAAAAGCCGAAAACACGTGCGGAAAAATAAAAAAATCCGGAGGGAGCGCTCAGAGTGAGACACGTGGCGGGAGGTTGAGAGTGCGCCAAGTGGCGCTGGTCGTTGTGAGGCTCCCGAAGGAGCGCTCGTCAACTAGTTGCTCCCTTGGTTTCTTCATGGCCTACGAAGACTCTCGGATTAGGGTGAGGAGGGAAGACCATGGCGTCGCAGCCTATGCGTTGACCCCGTACCGGCTGGGGGGGAGGGGGTTGGCGCTCTTCTCCGCCTCCGGTGGCAAGAGATACTCACGTAGTACTACTATCATTTTAAGCTGTTTTTTTAAACCACCTCATATATTAATTAATTAAGAAAGTTATTATAATCGTTCATTACAAACTTCATTGCGCAGGGCAGAGCATCATTAACAAGGATACCATCCGATCTATTATCGAAGCTAAACTTTGCAATCGTATGGGCCACAACATTAGCCGAAAGATTAATCTTGGAATATTTGAAATTATTTATAAGCTTTGATAAACTCCTCGCTTCCTTTTTCAAATCGGCCAGTGGGGACCTATCAACTATTTCATTTGCAAGAGACGCAACCACAAAAATACAGTCAGTCTCTAATATGACAGGATTGTGAAAAGTGATGCTCGGAGTTCTGCCTCCTCCACACTTTTACAAAGCCCAATGTAATCCCAGGAAGAGACGAGGACCTTCCCGAAGAGTCCCTGGCCACCACGCCCACACTTGCAGCGCTAATGCTCTCCACAAAGCTTGCATCGACATTGATCTTAATATAATTCGAGGAAGGGGGTTGCCATAACACCTGAGTTTCCAAAGGATTAGGAACAAGTTTTAATCCATACTGTGAACCTTTACCTTTATTTTTCGAGTCCACCTCTGGACAGGAGTGAATTGCAACAAATGATGACCAATGATTCTCCACAAAATTACCAGAGGCCGAGACAAGTTCCTTCCCCGTACCAAATATCAAGTTATTTCTCAAACGCCGAGCTCTTCAGGAAATGAGTATAATTTGGTCACGCATAGTAGCACTCAATTGGTCCAAAAGAATAAGAAACCAATCAGGCCCGAATGCTTGGAAACCTCCTCCCGAGGAAGATCCCATATGTCCCTCATGGACATACGCAACGCATATGCCTTAGGGCACTTTACTAGTGCATGAAACTTACTTTCATCTTCCACTCCACAAATAGAGCATGTCCTGAGAGTGGCTTGGTGGTGCAAGACTCTGTTTACCTGGACGGACAAACTATTCGTAGCGGTACGCCACGCAAAAATCTCGATCTTCTAAGGAACATTGGCCTTCCAAATAATATCCCAAAATCTTCCTTTCCCCCAACACAGTGCCACTCTATTGCCCTTCGTCTTCTTTACGTTCCTTTAGATTAAGCACAAGCATGTACACGCTTTAACCGAGAAGAAACCATCTTTCTCAAAGTGCCAAGCTATAAAATCACCTTCCCCCGACGACGACTGAAGACATAAACTTAATATCTCCTCTGCGTCATGTGGATAAAACAATTGCCTAACCAAATTCTCATCACATCTCCTCGGTTCCCTCAATTCAAGGCCAGAGATTCTTGGTAGCCAATTATCCACGAACCAGTCAACTATGCTCCAGATTTGTTATTTCCATGAGTGTTAATGTTGCTATGTGTTTGTGTTTAATTACTTTTTCCGTCGAGAGGTTTGTGTTGGTGTTACTGATGGCATGAATAATGTAAGCCCAGAGGAAAGAGACCTTGTACGTTGTGAATCTATTTCTGAAACCCGAAGTATAAAAGCTACTCGTTGTTGGATGCATCTTACTAATCAAGAGGACATTTAAATGATCGTTGGATGGATTTTCTCCTACATTGGTCGTTTCATTCCATTAGTACTACAACAAAGGTCATGTCAAGAGGACATCTGCATGAGCAAATACCTGGTTTCAACCTCCAAAGAAGGATTGTGTAAGATTTGGATGGATTGTTTTCTACATCGGTCGTTTGACTCTATTTGTACCACATTCAACTGACGAGTTCTCAAGATTCTGGCAACCAACTCGCTGGTGAAATCCCTTATCCAATATAACATCACTAAGCTATCTGAATTTGTCATGCAATACTTTATCAGGAAGGATACCACCAGGGCAAAAGGTGCGGCCGCTTAGGGCTATCTCAAATAAGGGCCCAATACATCTAATGCCTATAAGTTACAAAAATATGATTGTAGAACATAACACTATTAAGGGGTGCACAGGGGGCATTTGCCCCCCCCCCCCCCCCCCCGCGCACTTCACCATGTTGTATTTATTCAATAGTCATTTATGATAGAGTACATGTATCTACTACTATTTTATATTATAACATGAAAATATAATAATATTTTTGCATTGATTTGTAATCCACAAGATCATCGAAACGAGAGAAGGGGTACAAGGACTTGTATATTCAAAATCTTACAAAAACCATAATCGCAATTCTGGTTCCAGGACTACCTCCGTAAAATAGAAAGTGACACCACTCTGGTACACAGAAAGGAAGCTCTCAATATTGTGCAAGTATTTAAAGGGATTATGGTAAACAATACAATGCTCAAGATTCTTTCTGAGTTTGTTCAACAGAAAAATCCTTACTTGAAAAATGCATACACCGATGGTGCAAATTTGAAAATAAGAGGACAACTAAGATCCAAAGTGTCAAGCATCGAACATACAGAGCGAGAGAAAATGTAAAGACAATTGAATGTCTCTGTCACCAAGTCTGGCCTAGCAAGTTACTTAAAAATTTGATCCAATACATATATACCTGAAATATCACTTATGCACATTCAGTAAGAACTCAGTTTCTAACATTTCCAAGCTGATTTCAACAATAGTAACTTGACAAAGTGAGCAAAAGGGTCATCTTTTTCTATATTCAATGGGGAATAGAGCAAAAGGGCTTCATTACTGGAGGTACACAAGGTCTTGCATCGAAGCATTACAAGTTCAAGTATTGCACTAAACCATTGATGTTCATTTGAATAGAGCATTCATTGAGTCAATAGATTAGGATATTAACCAAGAAACCAATTCTGGGAGTACTAAAAAATGATAAAACCTATACAAACTACATATATCATCTACTAAAGAGGTAATTGCAAACTTGCCAAATTTCATTGTAGTACAAAGTCTTCAAGTGGAAAACACTGCATTGGCTTATGTAAGTAGTGGACTGATAACGAATACTCTTGAGTGAGGATTTTTTTTATTGCTCTTGGGATCCAGGAGCGCGGAATTTTGAAAAAAAAATCATATTTCAAAACTAAAATTGCAAAACCAAATACACACATATATAGGGATGTATAATGCATTAGTGTAATTTTCATGCTGAAACTGAAATATATTTTACTTAAGCTAAAAAAAAGAACTTTGATAGTGAATAGTGTGTGCACTAGAAATACATGATTTCCTTTTTTTATATATCACATAAAACCATAGTTCACCATGTGACTTTACAAATATTTAGTATACATCTTTTTCTGAATTTTTTAAAACTTAGAAGGTTTTTTTATTCTTTCAAAATTCGAGCCCCATAGAGCCCAGGATTTATTAGCCATTTCTAAAATACTCCCTCTGTCACATAATATAAGATGTTATTAAATTCAATACGGTACGGATGGGGTTCAGCTTCTTTGAGCAATGCTGCCTTGCCTAAATGGCTAGCAACAGCCGGCTTAAACTAATCTAGGGGACTAATTTGTTGTACCTATTAGTGATCAGGCCTTTGACAAAAATGAACTTTGTACCAAAAAAAAGAGTAGTGATCAAATTTATATATTGGCCAAATGATTAAGACTGTGGTTATTAGCTTTAACAAGGGCTGGGCAGCTCCCCCCCCCCCCCCCCCCCCCCCATTCATGATGTGGCAGATCTCCAGTGCTGGGCTGGGCTGCGAACGCAGAAAAGGCCGATCCATGGAAGGCCCAGCCCACCTACTGCTTGTCCTCCTAGAGTTTTTCCGCCGAAAAAAAAGCAAAAAAGGAGAGCAAAAGAACAAGATGCGCCGGCGGAGGACGGGAGTCCGGCGAGCGAGCGGAAACCATGGAACGGAGCAGCGGTAGCCGAGGCCGTCGTTCTCCTCTCCGGATTCTTCTACACACAGACAGAACACACCCCAAAATGCTATCAATTCGCCATGCTTGGCTCCCGGTGATATGAGGTGAGGGCAAACAGGTTATTGCTCCTTTTCAGTGTAAACATAAGGGTCATGATAGCAAGATTCGAATTATGAATTGTTTGTTATTACAGAGACAATATATTCTAGCCCTTTGAGTCAGGCTTTCAGCGGCCGTTGTGCAAGTGCGCACGCGTGTGTATATTTGTGAGTTGTATACTGTGTTTCTTAAAAAACATTCAGATAGTTTAGAGAATTGCATAATAGTGAGGAAATTTGCAGTATGAATTTATGATCCTCCATGGTTCAGAAGCGAGAAAGGGCGGCCACATTCATGGATGAATTAGACAAACTTATAAACATTCTGTGTGCGTGTATCCACGAGTTGTATATTGTGTTTCTTCAAATAATTTAGAGAAATTACGAAAAAGTGAAGACATTTTCAGTACAACTCTATGATTCTCCATTGTTCAGAAGCGAGAAATGGCAGCCTCATTCACAAATGAGTTCGAAAAACTCACAAACTCCTGGAAGGCCCAGCCCACCTACTTCTTGTCCTCCTAGAGTTTTTCTGGGCTAACAAGCTAGCGAACGCAGAGAAGGCCGAACGCATGGAAGGCCCAGCCCACCTACTGCTTGTCCTCCTAGAGTTTTTCTGCCCTAAGAGAAAGCTAAAAAGGAGAGCAAAAGAACAAGATACGCCGGCGGAGGACTGGAGGTGGTCTCCGGCGAGCGAGCGGAAAGCATGGAACGGAGCAGCGGCAGCTGCGGTGGCCGAGGCCGTCGTTCTCCTCTCCGGCTTCTTCTACCGTATCCGCAAGCGCGAGGCAACCGCCTGTTCAAAAACGAACACGTCACCGTGTACCCCCAACACCGAGGGTGAGCGGCGGCTATGGGCCGCCCTAGGTCGACCTGATCGCCCCTAGGGCATCGAGGTTCGCCGCCCTGCAATAAAGAAGAACGAACGAAGAACAAGGAAGAAAAAAAACAAGGAGAAGATAAAAGATGATAAATTGATTTGTCGATTGTGAATTGTTCAATCGACCGTCACCCCTTATAGGTATATAAGAGGCGGCTGGACCTCCCGTGTAAGAAAAAGGCTCGGATTCACGTCCAAAACCCTAGTCAAATTCGGATTGGTTTTGTCGGAACTTTCCAAAACTGTCCGGTTTAAATTGGCTGTACATTGCGGGTCTTTTTTGTGGTGGGAAACGACCTCGGATGGAAACGAGTCCAAAAGCAATTTTGACCGTTTCGACGAGATGAACAACTTTTATGTTGAACGTTTTTTGGTCAAAGGTCATCTTGAGGGTCAAATCGCTCGCGCAAAACAGGTTATTATACGCGCTACCCATCAGACAGGGTGTCTGGTGGGGCGCGCCATTTTTTGCCTTCTGACAGAGCTGCATTCGGATGGATCTAACTTTTGCATATGAACTCGGATTGGAATAGTTTTTATATCAAAATCGATCGTTTCGACGAGGCGAAGACAATATGTGTAGATCATTTTTCCATACAAGACCGTCTTGGGGGCGTAATCAGCCAAATAGTGTTCTGAATACGAAATCTAAGTACTTAAACACAACTTTGGCCTTAGAGATGAGATCGGATGGCTATGGCCCAAATATCAAAGTTTCTCCTTTTGACGATACAGAACTTTCTCGCTTTGAACACTTTTTCATTTGATGCCATCTTAATTGTGTTTTTGACCATGCCAAAATCTGGTGTCAACACCGCCCCGTCGCGGCCTCTGGTAATCCACCCCCGTCAGTTCCTCTGCTCTGCATCCATTCAGTTTTTGTTCGCTGGTGCCGTAGTTGGTGCGAGGAGTTGGGTTTGGTCAGGTTGTGTAGTAGAGGTACACGCGTGCAGGCAACCACGGTGCTCTTTAATTCGGCCCAAAATTACATCAAACCTAACGGCCTCAATGCACTGTACATGTATATGAATGCAAGTTGCCCATGTTTTTTCTACGCACAGACAGACCACACACCCCAAAATGCTGTCCATTCGCCATGCTTGGCTCCCGGTGATACGAGGTCAGGGCAAACAAGTTCTTGCTCCTTTCAGTGTAACCATAAAAGGTCTGGATAGCAAGATTCGAATTATAAATTGTTTGTGAGTTGTCACAGAGACAATATACTCTAGATCTCTGGGTCAGGCTTTCAGTGGCCGTTGTGTAAGCGTGCATGTGCGTGTATCCATGAGTTGTATCACAGAGACAAATGTGTTTATCAGTCGCCTCTTGTGAAGTTCACCATTCACCAATTAGGACAAGTATACAGTCAAGAAATATTCACCCTTCACCATTCACCATGGTTCAGAAGCGAGAAAGGGCGGCCACATTCATGGATGAATTAGACAAACTTACAAACATTCTGTTTAGAGAAATATTTTGGAGAATACAAAACACTCAAGAAATTTTAGAGAAATTACAAAACAGTCAAGAAATTTTCAAGACAACTATATGATTCTCCATGGTTTAGAAGTGAGAAATGGCAGCCTCATTCACAAAGTTTCACAAGTTCACAAACACAAATGTGTTTATAGTCACCACTGGAAAAGTTCACAATTCACCAACTAGAACATGTATACAGTCATTCATTCATTCCTTTAAACTATTAAAATCTTTTAGTATGCATTAAATTGTAAGCCGGTCAGAGAGTCGTCACCTCAGTCTCAGCACAACTAATTGTGTAAAGGCATTAAAAACTATGTTCTATTGTTGTAAGAGGAGAAGACTACATGCCACCAATTAGCGCCCAAGACATTACCAGGCTCACCACCACATTATGGCTCCCCTACCGCTATTTGCTTTTGCTGCTAGTGTTGTGCACTGAGAATTGACGAGGTGACGAGGAGCGAACGGCGCCACATCAGAGGAACATTCTAAGCTCGGACTAGTCAAGTAGATGAGCCAGCCTACGACGTAGGGACTGACAGAAGGCTACGCTTTCTGAAGTTCTACAACTATATTTTTACTTATATAAGTTTTTCAAAAGCATCGTCATGCTTCTTGCATACCCATGAATAATTTGTACGTATGCAGACAAATTGGGGCTACATATCTCTTTACTTGCTGATGAAAATATTTGAAGATCTCTCTGCTCAATACATAACTGGCAAGACCGAAAATTTAATACATCCATCTATATGATACATTTCTGTGGTGCAATATTGCTATACTTGAAACATAGTTCGCATAATAGACACAAAAGATGACACTAATAAATTATGGTATGACAGATTTGTCTGTCTGATTTCACCTGGGGGCAGAGAGCACTGATGCATTAGGCAGGACAGAGAAGTTGGGTTGACCAACTGGCACAACGACCCTAGCGCTTAGATCGAAGAAGTTGTAGTTCAAGTCTGATTCCACACGTCTTTCTCCTTCCATGAACTTCACCACCACCGACATGGAAGGCCTTCTGTTGCTGTCACTTTGCAAGCACCACACTGCGAGCTTCATGATTTCAATCACTTCTTCCTTGTTACAGAAGTGCATATCTTTGCCATTCCTGTCGATCATATCTTCCAGTTGAGAATTCATTGCCTTCTCTCGTAGCACCATAATGAGCTGAGCGCTCTCATCAGGCTGAGAGTAGTCGATGTTCTTTCTTCCACTTAAGATTGCCATGACCACGGTACCAAAACTGTAAACATCGACCTTCTCGGTGATTTTTGGTGTCAGCCATTCGGGTGCCATGTATCCAGGTGTTCCTCTCATTCGTGTCACCACACGACTCTCTTCCCTATCTATCAGTTTGGATAATCCAAAGTCTGCAACTTCGGCATTGAAGTTATCATCTAAGAGGATATTATGTGGTTTAATATCTAGATGAGCAATTCGCTGCCTGCACCCTTCGTGAAGGTAGTATAAGCCCCTGGCAATATCAGTGATGATCCTACGGCTTATGCATCCGCAGGGCAACCCCGTGGATGTGGTCTGCGGCCTTGGCCTTGTCTAGAATGGTCGCAAGTGCATCGACCACCATATTGAACAGAAAAGGGGAGAAGGGGTCACCCTGTCTAACCCCACAGTGTGTGGCGAAGAAGGGGCCGATCTTCCCATTAATGTTCACCGCTGTACGTCCATAAGAGACCATCTGCATGACACCCCAACCATTCCTCTCCTCCTCCCTGGGTGCCTAGGGAGGCGACAGACATTGCGTTGCCACCGGATCATTAGCCGGTATCATGAAGCGCTATTGTCGCAGGGATATGAGTCATCTCAGGTGGGGAGAGCAGCCAAACAAAAAAAGCAAAAGCATCAGTGAGGTGAGCCATGATAAGCTTATATTGTTTTTTTAAACATCTTGTTCCTCTTATAAAAGCCAGATGGGCCTTTTTTGGGGGGCCATCTACTTTTAGAACAGCTACGGCCGTGTCATAGATGGAAATAAAGCAGTGCACCTGGATACATTCAAAGGTGAATGCCCTGACTTTCCACCCCAACCATTCATTCTGTTATACCGATTTGTGGATTTCTGTCGCAAAAAACAATAATTATAGAGTAACTTGAACTACACTAGCACCGACTCCATAACCTGAATTCGAATGTCAGTGTTGTCTGTCGATGTTTCTGCAATCTTACTCACTATGCTCCTTTCATTTCCTTTCTTATTGCAGGAACAAAAGGGGGTTATTTGTCCGAGGACGATGTGTCGGTTGTGAAAGACTGCCAGACGAGATATCTCTGAAACCAACAGAAGTGAGGAAGAAAGCCCCAGCCGGGCAGGCGTGCTCGGACGCTGAGGTTGGGTTCAGGAGGGCGAGGAGCCTGAGAGAAGCCAACAGCGTCTTGTCGTGGCGCAGCGCGCTGTTAAGACAACTACAGTAATGCATGTATGGTGCAGTAGCTAATATATGCAGGTTAAGTAAGTTGAAGAGTGAGCTTTTTCCCTTGGGCCGAGCTGCCTAGCATGCGCAGCCGTAATAATTCCTTTTCCTGCTGCCTTGGCCCTTGTGTGTCTGCTAGATCGTCTCCCCGTTGTAATAAATTTATCGAAATGAATACAAGCTCCGCTGGTATAATTGGAATCAGTGTGCTTCTGCGTGCTTCCAGGAAGAGCTCTGTTGTTATATGCATCAACACTATCAAGTTGTTCTCTGCCTTTCTACATTTCATGCTGATTGGATTGTATCAGAAAACTCTGAAAAAACCCGCATCTCCACTTTCGACCTAGGCCGGTAGGCGAAGTTGCCCCTTGATTCAGCCCAAGAGGATAGGAAGGGTGGAGGGTCATTCCGGAGGAGAGGGATCGGCTTTTCACTGGAAAAATGGACTCACGATAGTATCGCCGGAGGACTAGAAACCCTAGGTAGCCACCATAAGGGACGAGGAGACAACATTTTTGTTTTTGTTTTTTTTTGTTTTAGGATCCAGGAGACAACAGCTAAACAAAAAGGAAAGCATCAGTGAGGTGAGCCATGATAGATAAGCTTATTGCAAATGGGCCTTTTTTGCGGTATCTACTTTCGACTCAGTTATAGCCTAGTCATATATGGAAATAAACGATGACTATAAATGGGGGCATTTCCTATTTGGCGCCTTAAGCGCCCATTACTGTGGATTTTGCAAATGGGCGCCCCCCCCCCCCCCCCCCCCCCCCCCCCGCATTGGGACGACCCATTTCATTCTTTTTTTTCTATTTTAATCCCCACAAAAAGTGTGCCCAACAGGAAGGCAACCTCATGAGCTAGCTTCGTTCTTTTATTCTTAAAATGCACACTATAAAAACACACTGTGACCTATTTTGTTTTACTTTTTTATTTTCTATTTTCTTATCCTTTTCCTAAAATCACAAAAAAATCAAGTCTGTGAACTTTTTGATAATTTTCTTCAAAATTGATGAAATTTTCAAAATTTAGTGATTTTTAAAAGAGTTGATGAATTTTTTCAAATTCAGTGATTCTTTAAAAAAATCAATGAACCTTTTCCAAATCCGTGAACGTTTTAAAGTATGAAATTTGTTTCAAAATTGATAATCTTTTTGCAAACTGATGAACATGTTTTGAAATTGGGTGAACTTTTCTTCAATTTGGTGAATTATTTTTCAAAATTGATGAACTTTTTTCGAATTCGTGATTTTTTTCAGAATTGATGAATTTATTTTAAATTAGTGATTTTTTTCAAAATTGATGAACTTTTTTTCTAATCCAATGAGCCTTTTCCCAAAATCATGAACTTTCTTCTCACATTCATAAATTTTCTTAAGTTTCTCATCTTTTTCAAAATCCATGAACATATTTGAATCCAGAAACCTTTCCAATTTTTTTTTGATTTTTTGAATTTTTTTAAAGTCAATTGGTCAACCATCGACCGGTCTACCGTTGACCAAAAGCCCAATGCGCCCTGGTGACACAGTCCACCACAACTGGTGATATGGGCTGGCCCATCGATGCATCCTAGTGGGTGACAGGACTCCTAGGAGATCACTTCTAGCTCATCACCGTTCTCTTCTAACTTTACTTTTGATGGTCGACAATCTAATTTAGATGCTCATAAGTTAGCTAAGTTCGCTAGGCCTTTAGCTCAGGAGCGTCATGTGTGGCTTGGCCAGCCACATGACCAAGTTTGTATCCCACTTTCTGTGGAGTTTGAATAAATTGGCTTTACCCCCTCAAAAAAGGAGCTCCCATTCAATGGGCACTCCCATATCTCGCATTCAGTGAGTCTAGCTTCTAACTCGCAAAAGGGGCGAGCGAGATGGGCCGGCCCACACACTCGGGATGCCACAACCTCTTTTTTTTAATTTCATGTTGTCATTCTCTGCTTTATTTTTGTAATTTTGTTCATAATTTAAAATAACAACATTTCAAAAAACATGTTCAACAATCATTTGAAAACTGTTAATCAAGTATTCAGAAAATGTTGAAGGTGTATAGAAACATTGTTGATCATGTATTAAAAAAATGATAAAAACTATTGAAAGAAAATGTTGAACAAGTATTTGAAAAAAACTTAATCTAGCATTTGGGAATAGTCAAATGTGTATAGAAAACATATTGACTATGTATTAAAAAATGATGAAAAAATTTGATCATGTATATAAAATTGTTAATCAAACATTTGAAAAAATATTGAGAAAGCGTTTGAAAATGTTAGTCAAGTGTTTCAAAAATGGTAAATGTGTATAGAAAAAATAAATGCCAATATTTTAATTTGAAAATTTTTAATCAAGCATTTAAAAAATATTTAAAATGCATAAAAAATATCGGCTATGTATTGAAAAAATATTAGTATTATAATTGAAATTTTTTAATCAAGCATTTTAGTTTTTTTTTAAATGTTCACCATATATCTGAAAAACGTTAAACTTTTATTGGAAAAATTTTAAACATGTATTAGAAAAATGTTGATGGCCTATACATAAAATGTATAATAAAAACCAAAACAAACAAAGAAAATTAAACAAATGAAAACCGAAAAAGAAACAAAATAAACGAAAGAATAAAGGAATTGAAAAATAAAATTGAACAAAAAATGAAAGAGAATGAAAAGAAACGGAGAAGAAAAAAGAAAAGAAACAAAATGAGAAACTCCTGAAGAAAAGCATAGAAAACAGAAGAAAAAAACCTAGAAAAACCTATAGAATACCACCTCTTTTCCTCTCAAGTAGGTCGCACCCCAGAATCTATCATGAACTGCATGCTAACCCAGTTCCTACCAAAGTAGATTGTGAACCAGAAGATCATGGGATCGACTGGCGGCCGCTCCCCTTTTGGTTCTCTATTTTCCCTTTTAGGTGCCCGCTAAAGGGCCGGCCCTGCAGCGCTTCAGGGAGAGATACTTCCACTTCGCTGGATGCGAGATATAGCTCACCATATTCAATTGCTTTCCAACCATTGCTCTTGTTACACGTGGACACTGTGTGTTCGATTTTTTCCAGTTATAATTTACTCTTTTTTTTCTTCTCCTCACTTTTTACCTTTTTTCTGCAATTTTCCATATTTTTATTTTTTCCACCTTGTTAAATTCATGACTATTTAGAAAAACATGAAAAGTTTTATATTTTGCGAAAACTTCGTGAACAATTTTTAAAACACACATAAATTTTTTAAATAGCTGATCATTTTGAATATTTGGGGATTTTCTAAACACTTCCATACATTTTAGTAAAAAACTTAATTTTTAATACACGCGAGCACTTAGGTTATGAACATTTTTAAAATTATTGGACATTTCCCTTTAACAATTAAATAAATTATGATAATACGCTTAAAATTGATGAAATTTTTAAAAATACTCAATATTTTTTAGATTCATGAACATGTTTAAATTCAATAATTATTTTTCTTTTCCTCTGCCTGTATAGCTTTCTTTTTCTTTTGAACACTTGCTTTTGTATTCTTTATTTGAAAGTTAATAAAAATACGCAGCAGAGTCCTGCTGTTTCCCCCAAGAAAATAGGTTGAACAATTTTAATCACAAGTTTTGCCACCTATTTTGTTTGCACAAATGATGTGCATTTGAGAAAGTTTCTCCCTGCCCTGATTTTTTTTACCGTCCAAGCTCACTGCCAAGTGTTTGTACCGTGACGTGAAAATCCTCCGTTTTTTGTTCTAAACGGATGATGAACAGAGACACATTTCCTTTTCCCCGTTACAGATCAAGAAACAGTCGGTTCCATGTAAAGAAGAAAACAGTCTGCCAAAAACTAAAAACGCTTATAATCGATCATTAGTTGTATATACAAATAATTATATCAAAGTACATGAGTGGAATAAACAAATAATTAGTTTCACATTTTAAATATTAGACAAGTGTAATTAAAGAAATTAAATGAAAAAAATTTGATGTCACATATAAATGCGCCGATGACTCTACAATTGTCCGTCTGTTCTCAATTGGACAGCTCAATATCTGAAATGTAATGCCACATATTGATACCTTTTTTTTGAACCTAATGCCACTTTTTTTTGTTAGTTTGGTTGGCTTACCAGGTTTGAACATACCGATCTAATATCACATAAGGATGACAAATTGGCTCATACATCTACCTTCTAGATGTACCATTTCGTGCCTTGAAAAAATAGGTTGCATAATTGACCATCTGAAATGCCATACATATTTGTTTAGTGAACAATGTCTAACCCATATTCAATACTAATCATTCCTAATCCTAGGTCCACCACTGCCTAGCATCACTTAAGAGTGAACAATAGAAATGAGATAAAGTAAGCTTCTCCTGCTTCTACACAAATGCCGAAAATACTCTATTTCTATCTTATTATGGCGTGTGAGCGTGTAAAAGAACCTGGTCGGCTTAAATAAATTTATACAAGCCAAGAAATAGCCCTAGGTATCTCTGTTCCTTTCTTGCACAGAAGCAACGAAGGATAAAGCACAAGATCTAGAGTGATGTTCCTTTGTATATTTCTTGTAGACATAAAGATACGAGCAAAGCATAAAGAACTAAAGTTCGAAGGGTAAAGAACTCTTGCTCACTTTATCCTGGGCCATACTCGTTTACTACCTAACCATGTTACACTTAAAAGACAGGGGCGCATGCATGCTTGCATACTGCGTTGCAACTTTTTTTTGCGAGGGATACTGCATTAGTAGAAAACAGGGCTTTGATTGAGGCCTGGGTAAGGGCATTAATCTCGGTTCACTCACGAATCGGGACCAAAAGGGGCATCAGTCCCGGTTCGTGAGGCCAGGGTGCCGGCCGGGCCTCAGGGGCCATTGGTCCCGGTTCGTCTGACCCCTTTGGTCCCGGTTCAAGACACGAACCGGGACTAATGGGCCTCGCTCCTGGCCCACAACCTTTAGTCCCGGTTGGTGCCTGGAACCGGGACCAAATGTGGTCCTTTAGTCCCGGTTTTAGCCACCAACCGGGACTAAAGAGAGGCCTATATATACCCCTGCCCCTGCCCTCGAGCAGAGCCACTGCTTTGTTTTTTGAACGGCCGTGGGAGAGCTTTGTGGTGCTCTAGCTCACCTCCTATGCACATGAGGTGTACGATGAAATGCCCGAGCCACACTTAAGCTTTCTCCTCTCGAAGCTCCTTCTCCAAACTCCATTTTTCTCAACATTTGTCTAGGTTTGGCGGTCCGTCCTGTCCCGTCCCCGTCCTCACCGCCGTCGATCGCCCGCGCCGATCTCGTCGCCGACACCACCGTGGTGAGCCTCTTGTTCTTATCTTCTTTCTAAAAAAAGTTCTTACTTGTATGATTTAGATAGATACTTGTATATTCTTACTTCTATTATTGTTTGTTATTATATAGTGCGATGGTTTTAGTATCCGCCTCCGACGGCCCTCGTCCTGTCTATGATTCGGATGTGGTATATATTATCTTTTATAACTATATGGTTCATTTAGTGCTTATGACAATTATGCCGACCAACGTGACATAGATGTTTTTATCTAGGAGGTATGTGAACCAGAAATTCCAACCGACCCTATTGTCGAGAGGTTAAATTTAGTTGAATAAGAAAACAATTACTTGAAGAAAAAATTGAAAAGAATTGAGGAGAAGAAGATGAGATTGGAGTTGCATGTTGCGGATGTCGTCGATGATCACAAGATCAAGATGGATGCAATGCAATTGAAGATTAGAAAGATTAAAAAATATGCCATTCATACCGAGGCTTGGTATCATTATGCCGTTGGATCAATTGTTACCTTAGTTGCGATTATGAACGCATTTGTTGTTGCATTGAAATGTTTTACATAGTTTCAATGTATGGTTTAATTAGATGCTCTAGAGATCTATATGTTGTTCAATGAGAACTATATATGTATGAACTTTATGTATTTTTTTAGTAATAACATTTCATCACTACTGTACTTTCGTTTTAATGTGACGATGAACTTCTATTAATTTGGTCACTTCTCTATTCATGATGTTCTGTAATGGTTTTTGACACACTTAATTATATATAATGCACGCAGATGAACCGGCGATGGATGTACGGTGACAGACGCACCTCCGAGTACATTAAGGGCGTGCATAATTTTCTCGAAGTGGCTGAGGCAAACAAGCAGAATGGTTTTATGTGTTGTCCATGCCCTAGATGTGAGAATACGAAGTCTTACTCTAACCGGAAAACCCTTCACACCCACCTGCTTGAGAAGGGTTTCATGCCACACTATAATGTTTGGACCAAGCACGGAGAGAGAGGGGTTATGATGGAGGACAACGAAGAAGAAGAGGATGATGACAACTATGTGCCCCTGAATACGGTGATGCTGCAACGGGGGAAGCTGAAGATCAAGAGGAACCATACGATGTGCCCGATGATGATCTTCGCCGGGTCATTATTGATGCAAAGAGACAATGCCAAAGTAAAAAGGAGAAGTTGAAGTTCGATCGCATGTTAGGGGATCACAAAAAAGGGCTGTACCCAAATTACGAAGATGGCAACACAAAGCTCGGTACCACACTGCAATTGCTGCAGTGGAAGGCAGACAATGGTGTATCTAACAACGGATTTGAGAAGGTACTGAAAATATTGAAGAAGATGCTTCCAAAGGATAACGAATTACCCGACAGTACGTACGGAGCAAAGAAGGTTCTATGCCCTCTAGGATTGGAGGTGCAAAAGATACATGCATGCCCTAATGACTGCATCCTCTACCGCGATGCGTACGCGGATTTGAACGCATCCCCGGTATGCGGTGCATTGCGGTATAAGATCAGACGAGATGACCCTGGTGATGTTGACGGCGAGCGCCACAGGAAGAGGGTTCCTGCCAAGGTGATGTGGTATGCTCCTATAATACCACGGTTGAAACGTCTGTTCAGAAACAAAAAGTATGCCAAGTGATGTCTACTACGCAACTTTATTCTTGTAGACTCGTGTTGGGCCTCCAAGCGCAGAGTTTTGTAGGACAGTAGCAATTTTCCCTTAAGTGGATGACCTAAGGTTTATTAATCCATGGGAGGTGTAGGATGAGGATGGTCTCTCTCAAACGACCCTGCGACTAAATACAAGAAATCTCTTGTGTCCCCAACACACCCAATACAATGGCAAATTGTATAGGTGCACTAGTTCGACGAAGAGATGGTGATAAAAGTGTAATATTGATGGTAGAAATATATTTTTATAATCTGAATAAATAAAAACAGCAAGATAGCGAATAGTAAACGGGCACAAAAATGGTATTGCAATGCTTGAAAACAAGGCCTAGGGTCCGTAATTTCGCTAGTGTAATCTCTCAACAATGCTAACATAGTTGGATCATATGATTATCCCTCCAAGTGCAGCAAAGAATCACCCCCCGAGTTCCTATTAGCGGAGAATAAAAGATAGAAATTGTTTGTAGAGTATGAGACCACCTCAAAGCTATTCTTTCCGATCAATCTATCCTAGAGTTCGTACTAGAATAACGCAAGCTATTCTTCCCGATCGATTGAATCAAGAGTTCGTACTAGAATAACACCAAAACAAATTCATATTCATAATACTCAGTCCACACAAAGAACTACAAGGAGACCCCAAAGTTTCTATCGAAAAAGATAATAAAAACGTGCATCAACTCCTATGCATAGATTACCCCAATATCACCGCAGGAATCCGCGAGTTGAATGCCATAACACATATCAAGTGAAGCAATATGATACCCCATTTGTCACCTCAAGTATTCATATTGCAAGACATACAACATGTGTTCTCATCTCTGGATATTCAATCCGACAATACAAAACTTCAAAGGGGTAAAGACTCAATTCATCATAACAAGAGTATAACGGGGAGAAACATCATATGATCCGACTATATTAACAAAGCCCATGATATAGATCATGAGAGAGAGAGAGATTAAACACATAGCTACTGGTACAAACCCTCAGCCCCGAGGGTGGACTACTCCCTCCTCATCGTGGTGGCCGCCGGGATGATGAAGATGACCACTGGAGATGATCCCCCCTCCGGCAGGGTGCCGGAACGGAGTCTAGATTGGTTTTCGTGGATACAGAGACCTTGCGGCGGTGGAACTTCTCGTCTAGGTTTATTTCTGATGGTTTCTCTATTTATAGGATTTTTGGGCGTCAGTTTCATGGTAAGATGGGCCTCGAGGTGAGCACAACCCACAGGTGCACGGACGGCCCACCAGGCGCACCCTGGTGGGTTGTGCCCTCCTCGTGGCTCTTCTGACCCTCCCACAAAGCTTTGGGGGTCCCTTTTGTTCCAAAAAAATCATCAAAAAGTTTCGTCCAATTCCGAGAACTTTTATTTCTGCACAAAAAACAACACCACGGTAGTTCTGCTGAAAACAGCGTCATTCCGGGTTAGTTCCATGCAAATCATACCAAAACCATATAAAATTGTTGTAAAAATGGCATGAATACTTCATAAATTATAGATACGTTGGAGACGTATCACCAAGTTGATGCGATGGCACAAATAGGACCGTAAGAAAGACGGGAAGTTGAGAGCACCCGCTGACGGGTCGAAGTGGATAAAAATCAAGAGAAAGTGGGGGGACTTTGCAGGTGACGCAAGGAACATATGGTTTGGTTTAAGCACGGATGGCATTAATCCTTTTGGGGAGCAGAGCAGCAATCATAGCACCTGGCCCGTGACTCTATGTATCTATAACCTTCCTCCTTGGCTGTGCATGAAGCGGAAGTTCATTATGATGCCAGTGCTCATCCAAGGCCCTAAGCAACCCGACAACGACATTGATGTGTACCTAAGGCCATTAGTTGAAGAACGTTTACAACTATGGAATGGAAAAGGTGTACGTGTGTGGGATGAGCAAGACCAGCAGGAATTTGACCTACATGCGTTGCTGTTTGTAACCATCAATGATTGGCCTGCTCTCAGTAACCTTTCAGGACAGACAAACAAGGGATACCACGCATGCACGCACTGTTTAGATGACACCGAAAGTATATATTTGGACAAGTGCAGGAAGAATGTGTACCTGGGGCATCGTCGATTTCTTCCGACCAACCATCAATGTCGAAAGAAAGGCAAGCATTTCGAAGGCGAGGCAGATCACCGGAAGAAGCCCGCCGTCCGTACTGGTGATCACATACTTGCTATGGTCAATGATTTACAAGTAATCTTTGGAAAGGGTCCCGGTGGACTATCTTTTCCGAATGACGCCGAGGGACGCGCACCCATGTGGAAGAAGAAATCTATATTTTTGGACCTACCCTATTGGAAAGACCTAGAGGTCCGCTCTACAATCGACGTGATGCACGTGACGAAGAATCTTTGCGTGAACCTGCTAGGCTTCTTGGGCGTGTATGGGAAGACAAAAGATACACCAGAGGCACGGGAGGACCAGCAATGTGTGCACAAAAAAGACGGCATGCCTCCAAAGCAGTATAAAGGTCCTACCAGCTACGCTCTTACCAAAGAAGAGAAGGAAATCTCCTTTGAATGCCTGCTCAGTATGAAGGTCCCGTCTGGCTTCTCATCGAATATAAAGGGAATAATAAATATGGCAGAGAAAAAGTTCCAAAACCTAAAGTCTCATGGCTGTCAAGTGATTATGACGCAACTGCTTCCGGTTGCATTGAGGGGGCTTCTACCGGAAATCGTTCGATTAGCCATTGTGAAGCTATGTGCATTCCTCAATGCAATCTCTCAGAAGGTGATCGATCCAGAAATCCTACCAAGGTTAAGGAGTGATTTGGCGCAATGTCTTTTCAGTTTCGAGCTGGTGTTCCCACATCCTTCTTCAGTATCATGACACACGTCCTAGTTCATCTAGTCGTTGAGATTGCCATTCTGGGCCCTGTATTTCTACACAATATGTTCCCCTTTGAGAGGTTCATGGGAGTCTTAAAGAAACATGTTTGTAACTACGCTAGGCCAGAAGGAAGCATCTCCACGGGCCATCAAACAAAGGAGGTCATTGGGTTTTGTGTTTACTACATTCCTGACCTTAAGAAGATTGGTCTCCCTCAATCGCGGTATGAGGGAGACTGACTGGAAAAGGCACGCTAGGAGCGGACTCAATAATATGTAGGGACGGGCATTCTTGGTCTCAAGCACACTACACAGTTCTATAGAATTCTACCTTGGTGACCCGTATGTCAAAGCACACAAGAATATTCTGCGCTCCAAACAACCGGAGCAGTGTGACGACTGGATTACGTGAACACATCAGGACTTTCGGCAGTTGGTTGCAAACACGTCTCATGGGTGACAACACTGTTTCTGATGAGCTGTACTCGTTGGCAGGGGACCATCTTTGACTATATTGTCTTACAAAGGGTACGAGATAAATGTGAATACATTTTACATGATCGCCCAAGATCAAAAGAGCACCAACCAAAACAGTGGTGTCCGCTTTGATGCAGCAACCAAGAGGGGAAAGGACACATATTGTCGTTACATAGTGGACATATGGGAACTTGACTATGGACATGATTTTAAGGTCCCTTTGTTTCAGTGCAAATGGGTCAATCTGTCAGGAGGCGGGGGACAGGTAGACCCACAGTATGGAATGACAACAGTGGATCTGAACAATCTTGGGTACACAGACGAGCCATTCGTCCTAGCCAATGATGTGGCGCACATTTTCTATGTGAAGGACATGTAACGCCCCGAGACCGACGCTCCAGAAGCCTTCCAGTTATTTCGTTGTTGTCGTGTGTTTTATTTGTTTGTTGCATCTCATCATGGCATCATCCGCATTGCATCGGCACTCGTTGCCGTCATTGTTTTTTTAAAAACTTGCATCCGCTCATAGTTGCCGCGTCCCCCCTTGCTTTCGTTGACCGTTTCGAGACCAACCACACTTGCAACGTTGCTCCTCGTTTTCTCTCTTGTCTTCTCCGGGGACTTTTGTCAGACACTTTGTCATTGTCGACCCCTCTCAGACCACCCCTCGCGCGCGTCCGAAAATTGTCCCGAACCCGACCCGGGTTGTTGTTACCGTTGGGTCCGGATCATCCCAAAAATCTATAAAACATCTCCGTTTTCTTATTTGGTGTCCCTAGCCTATTTTTCCGGGACCGTCCGATTAAGATCGGAGGGACCAATTGCCCTTATCGAAAAATCGACTCGCTATATATAACTAGACCAACCCTAATCTTTAGGAAGCTTGTCCCATCCTTCCCACTCCGCCGCCACCATCTTCCTCGGGATCCGTCCCGAGCCAACCACCACTCCACCTGCTCCATCCAATCCATCGATCCCTGCCTCCCTCGTTTTCCCCACCAACAGAGCCGCACCCATGATCCAAATCCTCTCCGGCCATCTCCCTCATCTTGCGTGCCCGACCAACCCACACACCTCGCCTGATCTCCCCTGCCTCGGCCGTGTGACCCCGCCGAGCCGCCCGTACCTGCTGGAGTCGTCGTCGCCGGCAGAAAGCTAGCAGCGCCTGGATCCAGGTCCGTGCGACTCCCTGCATCTCTCTTTCTCCGTGCCTTCTTCTTCCTCCCCTGCTTTAATCCCCCCTGTCTGTTTGCTTCCCTGCTAGGCAACGAGCGGAGCCCCGACGCCGGCCCGCCAGAGCGTGCCCCGCCTCTACCTCGGCGGTGACCATCGGCGCTGCCGCAGATGAGCACCACTGTCCCTCATCCTCCCTTCCTTTCCTTGTCTCCCTCCTAACCGCTTTTCCCTCTAACCAGCAACGACAGGAGCTCCATCCCCGAACGCCATGGCTGCTGACCCCCCTGCCTCGCCTCGGATCTCTCCTGGGACGCCGTCCAGCGCCCGGATCCGCACCTCCCTCCGTTCCCTGCACCGCCGCGTCGCCGGAGTAGAAGCTCCATCCGCCGCTGCTGCCTCCGCTTCGCCAAGTCATTTGCCTCTGCTCTGCCTCGTCGCCGCCGCCTCTCCGGTGAGACCCCGCGCCGCCCCGTCGTGCCACCTCTTCCTTCCCTTCGCCAAGTCCCTGCCGCCGTCCCCTTCTGCTTCGTCATCGCACGCGAGGAGGACGACCCCAGCGCCAAGTCCCTGCCGCCGTCCCCTTCTGCTTCGTCATCGCACGCGAGGAGGACGACCCCAGCGCGAAGTCCCGCGTTGCCAAGCCGCCTCCCTGCCCTCGAATCTGTCCAGTTCCGCCGTCTGCCGTGGCCGTGGAGCTCGTCGGCGTCGTCCTCGTGCCGTCCCAGCCCCGTCGCCGCTTCCGCAAGGCCCTGCCACGGACACCGTCCGCCGGCGACCACCCAGGTCATGTCGCCGTGACCTGCCTCCTCTTCCTCGTGTCTGCTTCTTCCCCTCTAATCTCTCTCTCTCTGTCCTTGCCTCGAACAGGAGCACCAGCCGGCGCCACCATCATCGGAGATGGGCTCCCGCCGCCCGCGGGCCTCCGCGCCCTCGCCGGAGCGCTCGTCTCAGTCCCGCTCCTGCCTCTGTTCGAGAGGATGAGACTGCAACCGCGATGGCCGCGTTGACCGTTCCTCTCGTTCTCTGCCTCCACATGGACCGAGCGGCCTCCCCTGCTCGCGTGGGCTGCGCCCCTATCCAAGGCCTCAAGGCCCGATGTGAGCAGCTCCCCGCGCTTTGGGCCTGATCTCCATTTTGGGCCCAGATCTGTTTTTTTTCCTGTTGCTGCGAATTTAGCTATTTTCCAGGAAGTGCCAGTTTTGCAGAAAAACCCCTAACGTTCATGCATCTAATAACAATTTAACCGTGCATCGGTTTAAAATGTTTTATATATGTAAAATGCTTAGATTTTCATCTAGTTTCATAATATGCCACTTTCATCCATGTTTAAAATGATTAAATTGCTGTTTGATTAATTTTGCTCAAATGCCATGTTAAAATGATTTAATTCATAACTAAATAACCGTAACTCGGATTTTAATAAACTTTATATGTAAATGGGGTAGAAAAATGCCTAGTTTAACATGGTGCACTTCATTTTGCTGTTTAACTACATTAAAATGGTGTTTATGGCAGAACAGTACCAAATTCAAAATATGCACATGAGGATTTTCCGGAATTATTGTTTGTGTTGGGAATCGTAGCATAATTTAAAATTTTCCTACGCTCACCAAGATGCATCTATGGAGTCTACTAGCAACGAGGGGAAGGGAGTGCATCTACATACCCTTGTAGATCGCGAGCGGAAGCGTTCCAATGAACGTGGATGACGGAGTCGTACTTGCCGTGATCCAAATCACCGATGACCGAGTGCCGAACGGACGGCACCTCCGCGTTCAACACACGTACGGTGCAGCGACGTCTCCTCCTTCTTGATCCAGCAAGGGGGAAGGAGAGGTTGATGGAGATCCAACAGCACGACGGCGTGGTGGTGGATGTAGCGGCTCTCCGGCAGGGCTTTGCAAGCTTCTGAGAGAGAGAGAGGTGTTGCAGGGGAGGAGGGAGGCGCCCAAGGCTTAGATGTTGCTGCCCTCCCTTCCCCCCACTATATATAGGGCCAAGGGAGAGGGGGGGCGCAGCCTTGCCCCTTCCTCCAAGGAAGGGTGCGGCCAGGGGGGAGTCCTTCCCCCCCAAGGCACCTCGGAGGTGCCTTCCCCCTTTAGGACTCTCCCTTTTTTCTTATCTCTTGCGCATGGGCCTCTTGGGGCTGGTTCCCTTGGCCCATATAGGCCAAGGCGCACCCCTTACAGCCCATGTGGCCCCCCGGGGCTGGTGGACCCCCGGACCCCTTTCGGCACTCCCGGTACAATACCGATAAAGTGCGAAACTTTTCCGGCGACCAAAATAAGACTTCCCATATATAAATCTTTACCTCCGGACCATTCCGGAACCTCTCGTGATGTCCGGGATCTCATCCGGGACTCCGAACAATTTTCGGGTTTCCGCATACATATATCTCTACAACCCTAGCGTCACCGGACCTTAAGTGTGTAGACCCTACGGGTTCGGGAGACATGCAGACATGACCGAGACACCTCTCCGGTCAATAACCAACAGCGGGATCTGGATACCCATGTTGGCTCCCACATGTTCCACGATGATATCATCGGATGAACCACGGTGTCGAGGATTCAATCAATCCG
Organism: Aegilops tauschii subsp. strangulata; assembly: GCF_002575655.3. NCBI lineage: Eukaryota > Viridiplantae > Streptophyta > Magnoliopsida > Poales > Poaceae > Aegilops > Aegilops tauschii. Next base: position 12,025,847 of record NC_053039.3, read on the forward strand.
TATGCAATTCCCTTTGTCAATCGGTATGTTACTTGCCCGAGATTCGATCGTCGGTATCCCAATACCTTGTTCAATCTCGTTACCGGCAAGTCTCTTTACTCGTACCGCAATGCATGATCCCGTGACTAACGCCTTAGTCACATTGAGCTCATTATGATGATGCATTACCGAGTGGGCCCAGAGATACCTCTCCGTTTACACGGAGTGACAAATCCCAGTCTCGATCCGTGCCAACCCAACAGACACTTTCGGAGATACCCGTAATGCACCTTTATAGTCACCCAGTTACGTTGTGACGTTTGGCACACCCAAAGCACTCCTACGGTATCCGGGAGTTGCACGATCTCATGGTCTAAGGAAAAGATACTTGACATTGGAAAAGCTCTAGCAAACGAAACTACACGATCTTTTATGCTATGCTTAAGTTGGGTCTTGTCCATCACATCATTCACCTAATGATGTGATCCCGTTATCAATGACATCCAATGTCCATAGTCAGGAAACCATGACTATCTGTTGATCAACGAGCTAGTCAACTAGAGGCTTACTAGGGACAGGTTGTGGTCTATGTATTCACACATGTATTACGATTTCCGGACAATACAATTATAGCATGAATAATAGACAATTACCATGAACAAAGAAATATAATAATAACCATTTATTATTGCCTCTAGGGCATATTTCCAACAGTCTCCCACTTGCACTAGAGTCAATAATCTAGTTCACATCACCATGTGATTAACACTCACTGGTCACATCACCATGTGACCAACATCTAAAGAGTTTACTAGAGTCATCAATCTAGTTCACATCATTATGTGATTATCACTCAATGTGTTCTGGTTTGGTCATGTTATGCTTGTGAGAGAGGTTATTAGTCAACGGGTCTGAACCTTTCAGAACCGTGTGCTTTACGAATATCTATGTCATCTTGTGGATGCTACCACGCGCTATTTGGAGCCATTTCAAATAATTGCTCTACTATACGAATCCGGTTTACTACTCAGAGTTATCCGGATTAGTGTCAAAGTTCGCATCGACGTAACCCTTTACGACGAACTCCTTTCCACCTCCATAATCGAGAAAAATTCCTTAATCCACTAGGTACTAAGGATAAGTTCGACCGCTGTCATGAGATCCTTTCCGGATCACCATTGTACCCCCCTTGACCAACTCATGGCAAGGCACACTACATGTGCGGTACACAGCATAGCATACTATAGAGCCTACGTCTAAAGCATAGGGGACGACCTTCGTCCTTTCTCTATCTTCTGCTGTGGTCAGGTCTTGAGTCTCACTCAATACTCACACCTTGTAACACAGCCAAGAACTCCTTCTTTGCTGATCTATTTTGAACTCTTTCAAAATCATGTCAAGGTGTGCTGTCTTTTGAAAGTATCATCAGGCGTCTTGATCTATCTCTATGGATCTTGATGCCCAATATGTAAGTAGCTTTATCCAGGTCTTCCTTTGAAAAACTCCTTTCAAACAACCCTTTATGCTTTCCAGAAATTTTACATCATTTCGGATCAACAATATGCCATTCACATATACTTATCAGAAATGTTGTAGCGCTCCCACTCACTTTATTGTAAATACAAGTTTCTAACAAACTTTGTATAAACCCAAAAACTTTGATCACTCCATCAAAGCGTATATTCTGACTCCGAGATGCTTGCTCTAATCCATGGAAGGATCGCTGGAGCTAGCATACCTTTTAGCATCCTTAGGATCGACAAAACCTTTCTGATTGTATCACATACAACCTTTCCTTACGAAAACTGGTAAGGAAACTTGTTTTGACATCCATCTGCCAGATTTCATAAATGCAGCTAATGCTAACATGATTTCGACGGACCTAAGCATCGCTACGGATGAGAAAAACTCATCGTAGTCAACTCCTTGAACTTGTGAAAATACTCTTTGCCACAAGTCGAGCTTCATAGACGGTAACATTACCGTCCATGTCCGTCTTCTTCTTAAAGATCCATTTATCTCAATGGCTTGCCGATCATCGGGCAAGCTCACCAAAGTCCATGCTTTGTTCTGATACATGGATTCTATCTCGGATTTCATGGCCTCGAGCCATTCGTCGGAATATGGGCCCACCATCGCTTCTCCATAGCTCGTAGGTTCATTGTTGTCTAGCAACATGACCTCCAAGACAGGATCACGCATTACTCTGAAGTAGTGCGCATCCTCGTCGTCCTACGAGGTTTGGTAGTGACTTGATCCGAAGTTTCATGATCACTATCATAAGCTTCCACTTCAATTGGTGTAGGTGCCACAGGAACAACTTCCTGTGCCCTGCTACACACTAGTTAAAGCGACGGTTCAATAACCTTATCAAGTCTCCACCATCCTCCCACTAAATTCTTTCGAGAGAAACTTTTCCTCGAGAAAGGACTCGTTTCTAGAAGCAATTACTTTTGCTTCCAGATCTGAAATAGGAGGTATACCCAACTGTTTTTGGGTATTCTATGAAGATGCATTTGTCCGCTTTGGGTTCGAGCTTATCACCTGAAACTTTTTCACATAAGCATCGCAGCCCCAAACTTTTAAGAAACGACAACTTAGGTTTCTATAAACGGTGTCGTCTCAACGGAATTGCGTGGAGCCCCTTTTAAAGTGAATGCGGTTGTCTCTAATGCCTAACCCATAAACGATAGTGGTAATTTGATAAGAAACATCATGGTATGCACCATATCCAATAGGGTGCAGTTATGATGTTCGGACACACCATCACACTATGGTGTTCCAGGCGGTATTAATTGTGAAACACTTTCCACAATGTCTCAATTGTGTGCCAAACTCGTATCTCAGATACTCATCTCTATGATCATATCACAGACATTTTATCCTCTTGTCACGATGATCTTCAACTTCACTCTGAAATTACTTGAACATTTCAATAATTCAGACTTGTGTTTCATCAAGTAAATACACTCAACATCTACTCAAATCATCTGTGAAGTAAGAACACAACGATATCCACTGCATGCCTCAGCACTCATTGGACTGCGTACATCAAAATGTATTACTTCCAATAAGTTGCTCTCTTGTTCCATCTTACTGAAAACGAGGTCTTTCAGTCATCTTGCCCATGTGGTATGATTTGCATGTCTCAAGTGATTCATAATCAAGTGAGTCCAAACGATCCATCTGTATGGATTTTCTTCATGCATATATACCAATAGACATGGTTCGCATGTCTCAATCTTTTCAAAAATGAGTGAGTCCAAAGATCCACCTACATGGAGCTTCTTCATGCGTTCTACACCAATATGACTCAAGTGGCAGTGCCACAAGTATGTGGTACTATCATTACTATCTTATATCTTTTGGCATGAACATGTGTATCACTACGATCGAGATTCATTTTAGGTGCAAGACCATTGAAGGTATTATTCAAATAAACAGAGTAACCATTATTCTCCTTAAATGAATAACCGTTTTGCGGTAAACATAATCCAATCATGTTCAACGCAACCACCAAATCTCGATGGTAGAGGGAGCATGCGATGCTTGATCACATCAACCTTGGAAACACTTCCAACACATATCGTCATCTCACCTTTAGCTAGTCTCCATTTATTCCACAGCTTTTATTTCGAGTTACTAACACTTAGCAACCGAACCAGTATCTGATACCCTGGTGCTGCTAGGAGTACTAGTAAAGTACACATTCATATAACGTATATCCAATATACTTCTGTCGACCTTGCCTGCCTTCTCATCTACCAAGTATCTAGGGTAGTACTGCTTCAGTGACCGTTCCTCTTATTACAGAAGCACTTAGTCTCGGGTTTGGGTTCAACCTTGGGATTCTTCACTAGAGCAGCAAACGACTTGCTGTTTCATGAAGTATCCCTTTTGCCCTTGCCCTTCTTAAACTAGTGGTTCTACTAACCATCAACAATTGATGCTCCTTCTTGATTTCTACTCTCGCGGTGTCAAACATCGCGAATAGCTCAAGGATCATCATAACCATCCTTGATATGTTATAGTTCATCACGAAGCTCTACTAGCTTGGTGGTAGTGACTATGGAGAACTATCACTATCTCATCTGGGAGATTAACTCCCACTCGATTCAAGCGATTGTGGCACTCAGACAATCTGAGTACACGCTCAACGGTTGAGCTTTTCTCCCTTAGTTTGCAGGCTTAAGAAACTCGTCAGAGGTCTCATACCTCTTGACGTGGGCACTAGTCTGAAAACCCAATTTCAGTCTTCGGAACATCTCACATGTTCTGCGACGTTTCAAAAACGTCTTTGGTGCCACAATTCTAAACCGCACTGAACTATCACGTAGTCATCAAAACGTGTATGTCAGATGTTTCGTAACATCTACAGACGACGCCGAGGTTCAGCACACCGAGCGGTGCATTAAGGACATAAGCCTTCTGTGTAGCAATGAGGACAATCCTCAGTTTACGGACCCAGTCCGCATAATTGCTACTACCAACTTTCAACTAAATTTTCTCTAGGAACATATCTTAACCAGTAGAACTAAAGCGCAAGCTATGACATAATTTGCAAATACCTATTTGACTATGTTCATGATAATGAAGTTCATCTGATTATGAACTCCCACTCAGATAGACATCCCTCTAGTCATCTAAGTGAAACATGATCCGAGTTCAACTAGGCCGTGTCCGATCATCACGTGAGACAGACTAGTCAAGATCGGTGAACATCTCCATGTTGATCGTATCTTCTATACGACTCATGCTCGACCTTTCGGTCCTCCGTGTTCCGAGGCCATGTCTGTACATGCTAGGCTCGTCAAGTCAACCTAAGTGTATTGCGTGTGTTCCGAGGCCATGTCTGTACATGCTAGGCTCGTCAACACCCGTTGTATTCGAACGTAAGAATCTATCACACCCGATCATCACGTGGTGCTTCGAAACGACGAACCTTCGCAACGGTGCACAGTTAGGGTGAACACTTTCTTGAAATTATTATAAGGGATCATCCTACTTGCTACCGTCGTTCTAAGCAAATAAGATGCAAAAACATGATAAACATCACATGCAATCAAATAGTGACATGATATGGCCAATATCATTATGCTCCTTTGATCTCCATCTTCGGGGCACCATGATCATCTTCGTCACCGGCATGACACCATGATCTCCATCATCATGATCTCCATCATCATGATCTCCATCATTGTGTCTTCATGAAGTCGTCACGCCAACGATTACTTCTACTTCTATGGCTAACGCGTTTAGCAACAAAGTAAAGTAATTTACATGGCGTTATTCAATGACACGCAGGTCATACAAAATAATAAAGACAACTCCTATGGCTCCTGCCGGTTGTCATACTCATCGACATGCAAGTCGTGATTCCTATTACAAGAATATGATCAATCTCATACATCATATATATCATTCATCACATCTTCTGGACATATCACATCACATAGCACTTGCTGCAAAAACAAGTTAGACGTCCTCTAATTGTTGTTGCAAGTTTTTACGTGGTTTGTAGGTTTCTAGCAAGAACGTTTCTTACCTACGTATGACCACAACGTGATTTGCCAATTTCTATTTACCCTTCATAAGGACCCTTTTCATCGAATCTGTTCCGACTAAAGTAGGAGAGACAGACACCCGCTAGCCACCTTATGCAACTAGTGCATGTCAGTCGGTGGAACCTGTCTCACGTAAGAGTACGTGTAAGGTCGGTCCGGGCCGCTTCATCCTACAATGCCGTCGAAACAAGAAAAGACTAGTAGCGGCAAGAAGAATTGGCAAACTCAACGCCCACAACTGCTTTGTGTTCTACTCGTGCATAGTAACTACGCATAGACCTGGCTCATGATGCCACTGTTGGGAATCGTAGCATAATTTAAAATTTTCCTACGCTCACCAAGATGCATCTATGGAGTCTACTAGCAACGAGGGGAAGGGAGTGCATCTACATACCCTTGTAGATCGCGAGCGGAAGCGTTCCAATGAACGTGGATGACGGAGTCGTACTCGCCGTGATCCAAATCACCGATGACCGAGTGCCGAACGGACGGCACCTCCGCGTTCAACACACGTACAGTGCAGCGACGTCTCCTCCTTCTTGATCCAGCAAGGGGGAAGGAGAGGTTGATGGAGATCCAACAGCACGACGGCGTGGTGGTGGATGTAGCGGCTCTCCGGCAGGGCTTTGCAAGCTTCTGAGAGAGAGAGAGGTGTTGCAGGGGAGGAGGGAGGCGCCCAAGGCTTAGATGTTGCTGCCCTCCCTTCCCCCCACTATATATAGGGCCAAGGGAGAGGGGGGGCGCAGCCTTGCCCCTTCCTCCAAGGAAGGGTGCGGCCAGGGGGGAGTCCTTCCCCCCCAAGGCACCTCGGAGGTGCCTTCCCCCTTTAGGACTCTCCCTTTTTTCTTATCTCTTGCGCATGGGCCTCTTGGGGCTGGTTCCCTTGGCCCATATAGGCCAAGGCGCACCCCTTACAGCCCATGTGGCCCCCCGGGGCTGGTGGACCCCCGGACCCCTTTCGGCACTCCCGGTACAATACCGATAAAGTGCGAAACTTTTCCGGCGACCAAAATAAGACTTCCCATATATAAATCTTTACCTCCGGACCATTCCGGAACCTCTCGTGATGTCCGGGATCTCATCCGGGACTCCGAACAATTTTCGGGTTTCCGCATACATATATCTCTACAACCCTAGCGTCACCGGACCTTAAGTGTGTAGACCCTACGGGTTCGGGAGACATGCAGACATGACCGAGACACCTCTCCGGTCAATAACCAACAGCGGGATCTGGATACCCATGTTGGCTCCCACATGTTCCACGATGATATCATCGGATGAACCACGGTGTCGAGGATTCAATCAATCCGTATGCAATTCCCTTTGTCAATCGGTATGTTACTTGCCCGAGATTCGATCGTCGGTATCCCAATACCTTGTTCAATCTCGTTACCGGCAAGTCTCTTTACTCGTACCGCAATGCATGATCCCGTGACTAACGCCTTAGTCACATTGAGCTCATTATGATGATGCATTACCGAGTGGGCCCAGAGATACCTCTCCGTTTACACGGAGTGACAAATCCCAGTCTCGATCCGTGCCAACCCAACAGACACTTTCGGAGATACCCGTAATGCACCTTTATAGTCACCCAGTTACGTTGTGACGTTTGGCACACCCAAAGCACTCCTACGGTATCCGGGAGTTGCACGATCTCATGGTCTAAGGAAAAGATACTTGACATTGGAAAAGCTCTAGCAAACGAAACTACACGATCTTTTATGCTATGCTTAAGTTGGGTCTTGTCCATCACATCATTCACCTAATGATGTGATCCCGTTATCAATGACATCCAATGTCCATAGTCAGGAAACCATGACTATCTGTTGATCAACGAGCTAGTCAACTAGAGGCTTACTAGGGACAGGTTGTGGTCTATGTATTCACACATGTATTACGATTTCCGGACAATACAATTATAGCATGAATAATAGACAATTACCATGAACAAAGAAATATAATAATAACCATTTATTATTGCCTCTAGGGCATATTTCCAACAGTTTGTTGTTCCGGCCTCATTTAAATTGCCTAAAATAGGTAGTTTCCATATGCTTCACCTCTTGCCATGTTAGTCAACATTTAATATTATTGGGTACATAAACAAGAGAGAACTAAATATTTGATGTGGTGCTTCGTCAATATGCAACTTGTTACATATTGAGCTCCACTTAATTTGTAGTATTGTTTGTGCACTTTGCCATGCCATGCCTCATTAAACCGGACATGCATCATACTTGTTTGTGCATCATGCCATGTGTATGTGGTGGTTGTTTACTATGTTGTTTGTTTCTTTCCGGGTTGCTTCTCTCGTTACCTTCGGTTTCGTTCCGAAGTTGTGAGGATTCGTTCGACTACATCCGTTTGTCTTCTTCATCATTCAATCTTCTTCCTAGCGGGATCTCAGGCAAGATGACCATACCCTCGAAATCACTTCTATCTTTGCTTTGCTAGTTGTTCGTTCTATTGCCATGCTGCGCTACCTACCACTTGCTATATCATGCCTCCCATATTGCCATGTCAGCCTCTAACCATCCTTTTCCTAGCAAACCGTTGTTTGGCTATGTTACCGCTTTTGCTCAGGCCCTCTTATAGCGTTGCTAGTTGCAGGTGAAGATGAAGTTTGTTCCATGTTGGAACATGGATATGTTGGGATATCACAATATCTCTTACCTTAATTAATGCATCTATATACTTGGTAAAGGGTGGAAGGCTCGGCCTTATGCCTGGTGTTTTGTTCACTCTTGCCGCCCTAGTTTCCGTCATACCGGTGTTATGTTCCTTGATTTTGCATTCCTAACGCGGTTGGGTGATTTATGGGACCCCCTTGACAGTTCGCTTTGAATAAAACTCCTCCAGCAAGGCCCAACCTTGGTTTTTACCATTTGCCTACCTAAGGCTTTTTCCCTTGGGTTCTGCAGACTCAAGGGTCATCTTTATTTACCCCCCTGGGCCAGTGCTCCTTCGAGTGCTGGTCCAAACCGAGCGATGTCCGGCGCCCCCTGGGCAACCAGGGTCTATGCCAACCCGACGTCTGGCTCATCCGGTGTGCCCTGAGAACGAGATATGTACAGCTCCTATCGGGATTTGTCGGCACATTCGGGCGGCTTTGCTGGTCTTGTTTTACCATTGTCGAAATGTCTTGTAAACCGGGATTCCGAGACTGATCGGGTCTTCCCGGGAGAAGGTTTATCCTTCGTTGACTGTGAGAGCTTATAATGGGCTAAGTTGGGACACCCCTGCAGGGTATTATCTTTCGAAAGTCGTGCCTGCGGTTATGAGGCAAATGGGAATTTGTTAATGTCCGGTTGTAGAGAACTTGTCACTTGACCCCAATTAAAATACATCAACCGTGTGTGTAGCCGTGATGGTCTCTTCTCGGCGGAGTCCGGGAAGTGAACATGGTTTGAGTTATGCGTGAACGTAAGTAGTTTCAGGATCACTTCTTGATCATTACTAGTTGACGACCGTTCCTTTGCTTCTCTTCTCGCTCTTGTTTGCGTATGTTAGCCACCATTTATGCTAGTGCTTGCTGCAGCTCCACCTCATTACCCCATCCTTTCCTATAAGCTTAAATAGTCTTGATCTCGCAGGTGTGAGATTGCTGAGTCCTCGTGACTCAGCAAATACTTCCAAAATAGTTGCAGGTGCCGAGGATACCAGTGCAGGTGACACAACGGAGCTCAAGTGGGAGCTCGATGAAGATCTTGTTCGTTGTGTTGTTTCTTTTCTTATTGATCAGTAGTGGTGCCCAGTTGGGACGATCAGGGATCTAGCAGTTGGGTTGTCTTCTTTTATTTTGGTTCCGTAGTCGGACCTATGTGTGTACTCTGATTGACGTATGATCTATTTATGTATTGTGTGAAGTGGCGATTGTAAGCCAACTCTTTATCCCATTCTTGTTCATTACATGGGATTGTGTGAAGATGACCCTTCTTGCGACAAAACCACAATGCGGTTATGCCTCTAAGTCGTGCCTCGACACGTGAGAGATATAGCCGCATCGTGGGCGTTACAGGACATGTCTACCAAATTGAGAAAAAGAAAAGATAAGGAAGCGAATACATCATACGATGAGCCAAAGCGCCACATAGTTCTTTCAGGAAAAAGCCATCGTGGGACTAGAGGGCAAGACAGACATGTCTGAAGATTATGAAAAGTTTCATGAAATTCCTCCCTTCAAAGTCAAGGCTGACCCAAGCACCCTGTTAAACGATGAAGATTATCCATGGTTACGGTGCAATAAGCAAAGGACACAAGCGAAGAAAAATTGAAGACTTTCTCTCCACAACTATTATGATGATGCCTTTGATCTAGAATATCACTGCAGTTACATGTGAAGAAATGAAATGCCTTTTGTAACAGATGAGTTTTCGTATGAAACCCTGATACTTCGAAAGAGATTGTCCATTTTGTACACGAAGTGCATCCAAATTTTGCCTCAACTTTTTAGCACATGCTATTTGGGTGAAATGATGATACCATGCCAACTTTCAACCATTTCAAAGTTCATTTGTAGTGCTTTTCAATTTCAGGGTCATTTAGCTCAAAAAAATCAGTAAATGCATGAAAAATACCAAATGAAGTTAGAAAGGGCTGAAAATTGATGATTTGGCTTTGAATGGTGTATTTTGAACACACAAAAAGTCTGCAGTTCAAATAAGTTCAAAAAAATGAAATCCCTTTGTAACAGATGAGTTTTCGTATGAAACCCCTGATACTTCTAAAGAGATTGTCCATTTTGTACATGAAGTGCATCCAGCTTTTGCCGTAACCCTCTCAACTTTTTAGCACATGCTATGTGGCTGAAATGATGATACCATGCCAACTTTCAATCTTTTCAGAATTCATTTGTAGTGCTTTTCAATTTCAGGGTCATTTAGCTCAAAAAATCAGTAAATGCATGAAAAATACCAAATGAAGTCAGAAAGGGTTGAAAATTGATGATGTGGCTTTGAATGGTGCATTTTGAACACACAAAAAGTCTGCAGTTCAAAAAATGAAATCCCTTTGTAATAGATGAGTTTTCGCCCAAAACCCTGATACTTCGAAAGAGATTGTCCATTTTGTACAGGAAGTGCATCCAGCTTTTGCCACAACCCTCTCAACTTTTTAGAACATGCTATGTGGGTGAAATGATGATACCATGCCAACTTTCAACCTTTTCAGAGTTCATTTGAAGTGCTTTTCAATTTCAGGGCCGGTCATTTAGCTCAAAGAAAGAACTAATAGCAAAAGGAATCAACTAAAAAGATTTTATAAACCTCTAGTATTTTTGAAACTAAAATTATATAAAATTTATGCAACTAAAATTATCAAAGTATTTTTTGTTCAAAACATTAATAGCAAAAAGAATTTTCATAAAGAATGTTTTTGTTAGAAACTTTAATAGCAAACTAAAATAACAAAATCTGTTTTTGATTAAAACAGACATTTAAAATAACCTAAAAATTAGCAAATTGAATATAATGATACAACACAGTAATATTAAATAGCAGGAAAAAGATTCACTCAAAAATTTATTTTTATAGTAAAGTTATTCACAAACTAGTGATTCACACAAATTTAAAAGAATTCAAATTTGAAAACTAATGGCACTAAGAGAAAGTTTATAATTTTTGTGACCTAAAAGCAAAAAGAATCACTGAAAAACTGTAAGTAGAAACAAAATAAAATAAATTTAGCAAAAAATATAAAAAAAACTGGATTTAAAAAAAAATGCCGCCTACTGGGCCGCCACGGCCTAAATACGACTAGAAACCCAACCAGCTAGTTGTGCCAGGATTCAGGCCCGTAGCAGGCCCAGTAGGCCCACATGCAGAGGAGTGTGTGATTAGGCCCGTAAGTCTGCAGTTGAGAGGAGCTCGAGAGGGTCGGCGCAGCAGCGCTTATAAACCACTCTCGAGCCCTCTCAGCTAGCGAGGTGGGACTAAACATCCCACCGCACCGCGCCAGTTACAGCACTAGGCCTTTGGTCCCGGTTGGTGGCATGAACCGGGACCAATGCACCCCTTTGGTCCCGGTTTGTGGCACCAACCAGGACCAATTCCCCCCTTTAGTCCCGGTTGGTGCCACCAACCGGGACCAAAGGCCTCTGCTTCCCGCCCTTTGGGCTGACAAAAACTGACCGTTGGTCCCGGTTGGTGGAACGAACCAGGACTAAAGTGGGGCATTGGTCCCGGTTGGTGCCACGAACCGGGACCAATGCTTCGTGTATATAAGCAGCACTTATGAAAATTTTCCATTCAGTTCTTCGATCCTGCTCTCCCTCGATGGCGCCGAGGAACACCTCGACGCTGCCAGGCTGTCGGACCTCGACGTTGACGCCCTCACCGTGCCCAGCCTCTCTGCCCTGACGCCACTGCTCCGTGCGGCCCTGCCCTGCCCCGACGCCGCTGCGCCCCTGCCCTACCGTCAACACCGCCGCACAACAGCCCGCCAGCCAGGCCGGTACTCCCTCCTCCCTCCCACCCCTCTCCTCCATCCTTCTTTGATGTATGTGATGATGGTCAACTTGGTTCAGAGAGTTGCAAAGTTTCAGAGAATTGCATGGTTTCAGCGATGTCCACAAGGTGTTTGATGAAATGCTAGGGCTAGCTAGGGAACTTTGTTTTATGTGAAACTTGGCAGGATGATGTCTCCTTGGATGTTAGTGAAGATGGTCAAGTTGGTTTGATAAAAGGAAAAAACTTGTTAGTGCAAGTTTTATCAGAATTTAGTGCTGGACAGAAAATACAGGGATTTTTTTGGTGGACTTGCTAGATGAAATTGGGGCTGCCCTTCTGGACTTCAGGGTTTAGTTGGAAGGACTACAAGATGTAAAAAATTCAGATTTTTTTAGCAACGAAAAATAGGGTTGTAGTTCAATGCCAAGATTGGACTAAAATCGAAAAATGGAAGTTGTGCTCAAAATTTTCAAATGACCAAAGTGGGTTTTTCCATAAAAATGATCTATAGGCATCAGAGGACTTCTCAAAAAATTTGTGGCATTTGAAAAGAATTATTTGAAATAGTTCTAGTGCAACAGGGTCATTCTAGAGTTTGAAAATACTAATAAAAGAATTTTTTGAGGCCAAATCATTATAAAAATAATTACTACTGATGTTTTTGTTCATAGCATTTTTTTGTCCATGTATGTATGTATGGATGGATATGGATGTATACAGAAAATGTTCATATATGATGTTTTTTTTGATAGATTTTTTTTGTTCATAGCAATTTTTTCCATCTATGTATGTATGTATTTTTTAGATGTGCTCTATTTTTCAGATGAGATGAGATGTATGAGATGTTCATTTGTTGTATAAACATAACCCCGATAACTTCAATACCCCTCGATCTTATATTTTTGTGAGCATAGAAATTTTTGTAACTTGTATGTGTTTGATCACCGCGGGCTTATATACTTGATTGGACTATGGAGTGCATATTTAGTCGAGTCCAACATCAATATTAGTGAATGATGTCATATTGTTGGGCACCGCGGATAGTTGTGAGAGGAGTTTTTCCTTTGATTTTGAGGCATATGATCTAGATAATGTCCAATGCCTCATATCGCGAACATAGTCATATTGGACAATTGATCTTCATATAAATGAAGCATAAAAGTTTAGCAATCACTTAGAAATTTTCATGTTGTAGGAGTACATGTAAAAAAATTCAGAGTTGTTCATTCACTTAGAAATTTTCATGTTGTTCATTGACTTAGACATGAGGGGGACGTCGATCAACCCCCTCTCACCCGACCAACTCTCGAGTCCACCCAAAACGGGACTGAAAAAGCGTTGTCGAGGCCACCCCAAACCCTAGACGAAGAAAGAGCGTTGTCGATCTACCCCCTCCCGCCCTATCCGTAATTGTTATGTTCATTGTTGTCATTCACTAGGTATATGTTTGTGCATATGATTCCTTGTTGTGATTATCTAGCTAGGTCTATGTTTGCCACTAATATATCCATCTCTCATGTTTGTATAATGCCATTTTGTAATATTTGCATAAACTATGGAAAGAGACTTGGAAGAAGAACAGTTGTTGGGGGATATAATCCTCGGCGGAGGTGATCCCTTTTTGTTTCTCAACGACACCGATGGTCAGGAAGGAGAGGATGACGGCTCCGGTGATCCAACAATGGAGGAGGAAGGAGATCATGACGGCTCCGGTGACCGAATGGCGGAGGAAGAAGGATATCATGATGACGGCTCCGGTGACTGAACAGAGGAGGGAGCTGTTGCAAAGTCCGGCAAGGTATATATATTAATTAAGCCTGTGCTGAGTTCATGCATTAATTGTTTTGGTATGTACGTATATTGATGCTTCTTTCTTCTTTTATAGCCCTCCGGATCGAGCCAAACTTTCGTAAAGAGACGAGGCCCGAAGAAAAGGTTGCGCCAGGATGAAAAGTTCACGGTCACAAAAATCGCGGACGATGGCCAACCGATTGAACCCAAGCGGACCAAGGACACATTTGTTAGTCAGTGCGGAGCTATTGTTAGGGACAGCGTCCCGATCAGCGTGCAGCAATGGAATAAGAGTAAGGACGACCCTGAAGTTTCTTATGTCCAGGATAGACAGAAAACGATCTTTGGACCTCGCTGATGGCAAATTTCATCCTAATGCCAGAGGAGGATCCGAATAAGCCAGTTATAGAGCCAAAGGTCTAGGCATTTGCTCTTAAGAAGATGGCAGATCTATTCAGGAACTAGAAGAAAGAGTTGAACACACAGTTTGTCAACAAAGGGAAGACTCCAGAATTCACCGGCCAATATGAGAAGATAAGAGATCACTGGCCCGCATTTGTGGCCTACAAGAATTCGAAGAAGGGTAAGAAAATGTTAGAGGCAAACAAGAAAAATGCTGCAAACACGAAGTATCACCATCACACGGGGTCAGGTGGCTACTACAAAGCCCGGCCGTTGTGGGACAAAGCTGAGCAAGACCTGCTTGCTAAAGGGGTCCAACCAACGACGTTGAACTGGCCAGACCGTTCAAGGACTTGGTTCTTCGGGGTTGGGGGAACTTTGGACCCAGAAACAGGGGAGTGTCGTTGGAGGGACGAGCAACTTACAATACCCATCAAGAAGCTTAAGGAATATATCACCACAGCGCAGGAAGGGACGTTCATTCCCGACAGAGAGAAGGACGAGCTGACTGAGGCTCTCGGGAATCCTGAGCACCCTGGACGAACACGAGGCACACCTGGCTTTGTTCCGTGGGTGCTTGGGTTTCCCGGCAGCGGTGGTTACAGAAGCCGAGAGAGAAAGAGGAAAGCGGAGGTGAGCTAAATGCAGAAGCTCAATGCAAGAATAGAGAAGCTACATGAACTTGCAGCTGCTGGCCAACCATCTCAGCGGCACGAAGCTACCCCACCATCTCAGCGGAGAAGTAGCGTGGCTTCCACGGAGCTCGTTCAGCCTGATTTCAGGGCTCCTTGCTACCCCATGGATACTATCACGGAGGCTCAACATTGCGAGCTAATGACGAAATGCTAGAACCTCACTTTGAAGGCGATTGTCGGCTCTGTTGCACCTCCTCAAGCCGACGGAACTTTTGACTGCCGTCCGATTCCACATGGCTATGCTGTTTGTGATGGTGGATGAAATAATGGAGGGATTTGAGGAGCCGGAGCTTGACCACCCTACAGGTGAAGGGGAGAATCATCTAGTTTATGCTTTGAGGAGTACATGTCTATGGAGGAAGGAGTACATCAAGCTTCCAATCCGGACGCCTCCTCCTCCTCCGGCGAGTCAGGGCACTCCGCCTCCTCCTCCTCCCCCTCCTCTGGTGAGTGATCAGGGCACTCCGCTGCTACCTCTTGAGCATCCATTGGTTTTCCCTTGAAGAGGAAAGGGTGATGCATCAAAGTAGCGAAGTATTTCCCTCAGTTTTTGAGAACCAAGGTATCAATCCAGTAGGAGATAACACGCAAGTCACCTAGTACCTGCACAAACAATCAAGAACCTCGCAACCAACACGATAAAGGGGTTGTCAATCCCTTCACGGTCACTCTCAAAAGTGAGATCTAATAAAGATAGTAAGATAAATATTTTTGGTATTTTTGTTGTATAGATTGGAAAGTAAAGATTGCAAAATAAAATAAATAGGAAACTAGAATTATAGATCGGAAACTTATATGATGTAAAATAGACCCGGGGGCCATAGGTTTCACTAGTGGCTTCTCTCAAGATAGCATGTATTATGGTGGGTGAACAAATTTCCGCCGAGCAATTGATAGAAAAGCACATATTTATGAGAATACCTAGGCAACGATCATGAATATAGGCATCACGTCCGTGTCAAGTAGACTGAAATGATTCTGCATCTACTACTATTACTCCACACATCGACCGCAATCCAGCATGCATCTAGAGTATTAAGTTCATAAGAACAGAGTAACGCATTAAGCAAGATGACATGATGTAGAGGGATAAACTCAGGAAATATGATATAAACCCCATATTTTTATGCTCGATGGCAACAATACAATACATACCTTGCTGCCCCTACTGTCATTGGGAAAGGACACCGCAAGATTGAACCCAAAGCTAAGAACTTCTCCCATTGCAAGAAAGATCAATCTAGTAGGCCAAAATAAACCGATAATTCGAACAGACTTGAAATGATATCAAATCATGCATATAAGAATTCAGAGAAGAACCAAACATTATTCATAGATAAACTTGATCATAAATCCACAATTCATCGGATCTCGGCAAACACACTGCAAAAGAGTATTACATCAAATAGATCTCCAAGAACATCGAGGAGAACTTTGTATTGAGAACCAAAGATACAGAAGAAGCCATCTAGCTAATAACTATGGACCCGAAGGTCTGTGGTAAACTACTCACGCTTCATCGAAGAGGCTATGGTGTTGATGTAGATGCCCTCCGTGATCGATTCCCCTTCCGGTAGATCGCCGGAAAAGGCCCCAAGATGGGATCTCACAGGTATAGAAGGCTGCAGCGGTGGAAAAGTGGTTTCGTGGCTCCCCCTGATGTTTTTAGGGTATAAGAGTATATATAGGCAAAAGAAGTACGTCGGTGGATCTCCGTGGGGCACGAGGGTGGGGGGCGCGCCTACCCCCCTGGGCGGCCCTCCTGCCTCATGGCCGCCTCGCGCAGTTCCAGACTTCAAATTAAAGTCTTCTGGATTGCTTTCGTTCCAAGAAAGATCATCGCGAAGGTTTCATTCCGTTTGGATTCCGTTTGGTATTCCTTTTCTGCAAAACAATGAAATAGGCAAAAAACAGAAACTTGCACTGGGCCTTCGGTTAATAGGTTAGTCCCAAAAATAATATAAAAGACCATATTAAAGCCCATTAAACATCCAAAACAGATAATATAATAGCACAGAGCAATAAAAACTTATAGATACGTTGGAGACCGTATCAAGCATCCCCAAGCTTAATTCCTTCTCGTCCTCGAGTAGGTAAACGATAAAAACAGAATTTTTGATGTGGAATTCTACCTAACATAATTTTCAATGTAATTTTCTTTATTGTGGCATGAATGTTCAGATCCGAAAGATTCAAGACAAAAGTTTAATATTGACATTAAAATAATAATACTTCAAGCATACTAACAAAGTAATCATGTCTTCTCAAAATAACATGGCCAAAGAAAGTTCATCCCTACAAAATCATATAGTTTGGCTATGCTCCATCATCGTCACTGATACGTCTCCAACGTATCTATAACTTTTCATTGTTCCATGCTATTATATTATCAATCTTGGATGTTTTATATGCATTTATATGCTATTTTATATGATTTTTGGGACAAACCTATTAACCTAGAGCCCAGTGCCAGTTTCTGTTTTTTCCTTGTTTTTGAGTTTTACAGAAAAGGGATACCAAACGAAGTCCAATTGACGTGCCAATTTTTGATGATTTTTATTGGACCAAAAGAAGTCCCCGGAGTAAAATAGTTGGGCCAGAAGAGTCCCGATCCGTCCACGAGGGTGGAGGGCGCGCCCTACCCCCCTGGGCTCGCCCCCCTATCTCGTTGACGACTCGGAGACCCCCTGACGTGAGACCGACACCAAAAATTCCTATAAATACAGAAACACCCGAAAAGAAACCTAGATCGGGAGTTCCGCCGCCGCAAGCCTCTGTAGACACCAAAAACCAATCGGGACCCCATTTCGGCACCCTGCCGGAGGGGGGATCCATCACCGGTGGCCATCTTCATCATCCCGGCGCTCTCCATGACAAGGAGGGAGTAGTTCACCCTCGGGGTTGAGGGTATGTACCAGTAGCTATGTGTTTGATCTCTCTCTCTCTCTCTCTCTCTCTCTCTCTCGTGTTCTTGATTTGGCACGATCTTGATGTATCGCGAGCTTTGCTATTATAGTTGGATCTTATGACGTTTCTCCCCCTCTATCTCTTGTAATGGATTGAGTTTTCCCTTTGAAGTTATCTTATCGGATTGAGTCTTTAAGGATTTGAGAACACTTGATGTATGTCTTGCATGTGCTTATCTGTGGTGACACTGGGACATTCACGTGATCTACTTGATGTATGTTTTGGTGATCAACTTGCGGGTTCAGTGACCTAGTGAACTTATGCATAGGGGTTGGCACACGTTTTCGTCTTGACTCTCCGGTAGAAAATTTGGGGCACTCTTTGAAGTTCTTTGTGTTGGTTGAATAGATGAATCTGAGATTGTGTGATGCATATCGTATAATCATACCCACGGATACTTGAGGTGACATTGGAGTATCTAGGTGACATTAGGGTTTTGGTTGATTTGTGTCTGAAGGTGTTATTCTAGTACGAACTCTAGGATAGATCAAACGGAAAGAATAGCTTTGTGTTATTTTACTACGGACTCTTGAATAGATCGATATGAAAGGATAACTTTGAGGTGGTTTCGTACCCTACAATAATCTATTCTTTTATTCTCTCCTATTAGTGACTTTGGAGTGACTCTTTGTTGCATGTTGAGGGATTGTTATATGATCTAATTATGCTATTATTGTTGAGAGAACTTGCACTAGTGAAAGTATGAACCCTAGGCCTTGTTTCCTAGCATTGCAATACCGTTTACGCTCACTTTTACCACTTGCTACCTTGGTGTTTTTATATTTTCAGATTACAAAAACCTATATCTACCATTCATATTGCACTTGTATCACCATCTCTTCACCGAACTAGTGCACGTATACAATTTACCATTGTATTGGGTGTGTTGGGGACACAAGAGACTCTTTGTTATTTGGTTGCAGGGTTGTTTGAGAGAGACCATCTTCATCCTACGCCTCCCACGGATTGATAAACCTTAGGTCATCCACTTGAGGGAAATTTGCTACTGTCCTACAAACCTCTGCACTTGGAGGCCCAACAACATCTACAAGAAGAAGGTTGTGTAGTAGACATCAAGCTCTTTTCTGGCGCCGTTGCCGGGGAGGTGAGTGCTTGAAGGTATATATTTAGATCTTGCAATTGAATCTTTTAGTTTCTTGTTTTATCACTAGTCTAGTCTATAAAAGAAAACTACAAAAAAATGGAATTGAGGGTGCCTCATATGCTTTATCTTTTTAATGTCTTCTGTGAAAATAAGGATTCCGGTAATTGTGCTCAATTGCTAGAGGAAGAATGCATTAAAATGTTTGGCACTAAATCTTTGAATGATGAGCATGATTGCAATATTGTTAGTATGAATTCTTCGAATATCCATGATGCTAATGATATGCAAAGCCACAAGCTTGGGGATGCTACGTTTGATGAAGATGATATTTTTTGTCCCCCAAGTTTTGATGAGCGAATTTATTATGATGAAAGCATGCCTCCTATTTATGATGATTATTGTGATGACTTGTATGCTATTAAGAATAATGGTAACCATGAAACTTGTCATCTTGATATTAATTTTCAATTGGATTATGCCTGACATGATAGTTATTTTGTTGAGTTTGCTCCCACTTCTATTCATGAGAAGAAATTTGCTTATGTGGAGAGTAATAATAATTCTATGCTTGTGGCTCATGAAAAGAATGCTTTATGTGATAGTTATATTGTTGAATTCATTCATGATGCTACTGAAAATTATTATGAGGGAGGAATATATGCTTGTAGGAATTGCAATAATATCAAGTTTCCTCTCTATGTGCTTAAAGTTTTAAAGTTATGCTTGTTTTGTCTTCCTATGCTAGTTGATTATTGTTCCCATAAGTTGTTTGCTCACAAAATCCCTATGCATAGGAAGTGGGTTAGACTTAAATGTGTTAGTAATATGCTTCATGATGCTCTCTTTATGTTTCAATTCTTATCTTTTATGCGAGCATCATTGAAATCATCATGCCTAGCTAAAAGGCATTAAAGAAAAGCGCTTGTTGGGAGACAACCCAATATTTACCCCTGCTGTTTTGTGTGTTCACATGATTAAGCTACTATAGTAATCATGTTTTATAGCTTTTGTTTGAATAAAGTGCCAAGTAAAGCCTTTAGGATCTTCTTGGGTGATTGTTGTTTGATCTTGCTGATAAAAACAGAAAGTATGCACTCACGAAAATAATTATCATTTTTTACCAGAGAGCGATAAAATACCAATTTGGACTGCAGTAGATCAATATACTTTTTATCCTGTTCGTCCTAATTTTTCATAATTTTTGGAGTTACAGAAGTATTCGAGGGTTACAGATTACTACAGACTGTTCTGTTTTTGACAAATTCTGTTTTCTATGTGTTGTTTGCTTATTTTGATGAATCTATGAGTAGTATCGGAGGGTATGAACCATAGAGAAGTTGGAATACAGTAGATATTACACCAATATGAATTTAGAATGAGTTCACAACAGTACCTAAGTGGTGATTTATTTTCTTATACTAACGGAGCTTACGAGTTTTCTGTTAAGTTTTGTGTTGTGAAGTTTTCAAGTTTTGGGTAAAGATTCGATGGACTATGGAAGAAGGAGTGGCAAGAGCCTAAGCTTGGGGATGCCCAAGGCACCCCAAGGTAATTTTCAAGGACAACCAAGAGCCTAAGCTTGGGGATGCCTCGGATGGCATCCCCTCTTTCGTCTTCGTTCATCGGTAACCTTACTTGGAGCTATATTTTTATCCACCACATGATATGAGTTTTACTTGGAGCGTCAATTTATTTTGTTAGGATTTGCTTGCTGTTATTTAGAATAATGTTTTGCATCTTTTATTTCAATAAAAGTGGCAATGATAGCCTTTGTCATGCTTATTTTGCAAGTATACATGCTGCTGTTTGAAAATAGAAAGTTTACCGCTGTTGCAAAAATTCCTTAGAAAAGTCAGAATGTGATAAAGTGTTGAAACCTTTTTCAAAATGAGCTCTGATAAATTTTCTTCAGTGTGGTAAATTTTCATAATGTTTGGAGTTGAATAAGTATTGATACTCTTGCATTCTTTACAGACTATACTGTTTTGGCAGATTGCTGTTATGTTTGCATTGTTTGCATATGTTTGCTTGTTTAATGATTCTATTTGTGGATAGGAGTATTAAATATGCAGAGGCATTTAGTATGCAATGCTGAATAATAATTTTAGTGATTTGCTACAGTAGAGAATGATAAGGTTTTTGCATTGGTTTATACTAACTTATGTCACGAGTTCTTGTTGAGTTTTGTGTGGATGATGCTTTTGAGATTTAGGAAAACTGTCATATGAGAAGAATTAAGGAGACACAAAAGCTCAAGCTTGGGGATGCCCAAGGCACCCCAAGATAATATTTCAAGAAGTCTCAAGCATCTAAGCTTGGGGATGCCCCGATAGGCATCCCACCTTTCCTCCTCAACAATTATCGGTTAGTATCGGTTGAGCCAAATTTTTGCTTCTTCACATGATGTGTGCTATTCTTAGGATGTCATTTTATTTTATTTTGCTTGCTGTTTGAATAATATCCCAAGATCTCAAATTCTTAAATGTTATATAGTCTTCACATAGTTACATAATTATTCGACTACTCATTGATCTTCACTTATATCTTTCAGAGTAGTTTGTCGTTTGCTCTAGTGCTTCACTTATATCTTTTTAGAGCACGGAGGTGGTTTCATTTTGAAGAAATAGATGAACTCTCATGCTTCACTTATATTATTTTGAGAATCCTAAACAGCATTGTAATTTGCTTAGGTTATGAAACTAGTCCTAATATGATGGGCATCCAAGATGGGTATAATAAAAAATTTCATATAAAGTGCATTGAATACTATGAGAAGTTTGATTCTTTATGATTGTTTTGAGATATGAAGATGGTGATATTAGAGTCATGCTAGTTGAGTAGTTGTGGATTTGAGAGATACTTGTGTTAAAGTTTGTGATTCCCGTAGCATGCACGTATGGTGAACCGTTATGTGATGAAGTCGGAGCATGATTTGTTTATTGATTGTCTTCCTTATGAGTGGCGGTCGGGGACGAGCGATGGTCTTTTCCTACCAATCTACCCCCCTAGGAGCATGCGCGTAGTACTTCGTTTCGATAACTAATAGATTTTTGCAATAAGTATATGAGTTCTTTATGACTAATGTTGAGTCCATGGATTATACGCACTCTCACCCTTCCACCATTGCTAGCCTCTCTTGTGCCGTGCAACTTTCGCCGGTACCGTACACCCACCATATACCTTCCTCAAAACAGCCACCATACCTACCTATTATGGCATTTCCATAGCCATTCCGAGATATATTGCCATGCAACTTTCCACCGTTCCGTTTAATATGACACGCTCCATCATTGTCATATTGCTTTGCATGATCATGTAGTTGACATCGTATTTGTGGCAAAGCAACCTTCATAATTTTTCATACATGTCACTCTTGATTCATTGCACATCCCGGTACACCACCGGAGGTGTTCACATAGAGTCATATTTTGTTCTAAGTATCGAGTTGTAATTCTTGAGTTGTTAGTAAATAAAAGTGTGATGATCTTCCTTTTTATAGCATTGTCCCAGTGAGGAAAGGATGATGGAGACTATGATTCCCCCAGAAGTCGGGATGAGACTCCGGACGAAAAAAAAGAGGCCATAAAAAAAGGAGAAAGGCCCAAATAAAAAAGGAGAGAAAAAGAGAGAAGGGGCAATGCTACTATCCTTTTACCACACTTGTGCTTCAAAGTGGCACTATGATCTTCATGATAGAGAGTCTCTTATTTTGTCACTTTCATATACTAGTGGGAATTTTCGTTATAGAACTTGGCTTGTATATTCCAATGATGGGCTTCCTCAAAATGCCCTAGGTCTTCGTGAGCAAGCAAGTTGGATGCACACCCACTTAGTTTCTTTTGTTGAGCTTTCATACATTTATAGCTCTAGTGCATCCGTTGCATGGCAATCCCTACTCACTCACATTGATATCTCCATATCCCATTAATACGCCTAGTTGATGTGAGACCATCTTCCTCCGTTTTGTCTTATCCACAACCACCATTCCATTCCACCTATAGTGCTGTGTCCATGGCTCACGCTCATGTATTGCGTGAAGATTGAAAAAGTTTGACAACATCAAAAGTATGAAACAATTGCTTGGCTTGTCATCGGGGTTGTGCACGATTTAAATATTTTGTGTGATGAAGATAGAGCATAGCCAGACTATATGATTTTGTAGGGATAGCTTGCTTTGGCCATGTTATTTTGAGAAGACATGATTGCTTTGTTAGTATGCTTGAAGTATTATTGTTTTCATGTCAATATTAAACTTTTGTTTTGAATCTTATGGATCTAAATATTCTTGCCACAATAAAGAAGATTACATTGATAAATATGTTAGGTAGCATTCCACATCCAAAATTCTGTTTTTATCATTTACCTACTCGAGGACGAGCAGGAATTAAGCTTGGGGATGCTTGATACGTCTCCAACGTATCTATAATTTTTGATGGCTCCATGTTATTATATTATCAATCTTGGATGTTTTATATGCATTTATATGCTATTTTATATGATTTTTGGGACTAACCTATTAACCTAGAGCCCAGTGCCAGTTTCTATTGTTTCCTTGTTTTTGAGTTTTACAGAAAAGGAATACCAAACGGAGTCCAATTGACGTGCCAATTTTTGATGATTTTTTATGGACCAAAAGAAGTCCCCGGAGTAAAATAGTTGGGCCAGAAGAGTCTCGAGCCGTCCACGAGGGTGGAGGGCGCGCCCTACCCCCTGGGCTCGCCCACTATCTCGTGGACGACTCGGAGACCCCCTGACGTGAGACTGACGCCAAAAATTCCTATAAATACACAAACCCCCAAAAAGAAACCTAGATCGGGAGTTCCACTGCCGCAAGCCTCTGTAGCCACCAAAAACCAACCGGGACCCCGTTCTGGCACCCTTCTTTAGGGGGGATCCATCACCGGTGGCCATCTTCATCATCCCGACGCTCTCCATGACGAGGAGGGAGTAGTTCACCCTCGGGGCTGAGGGTATGTACCAGTAGCTATGTGTTTGATCTGTCTCTTTCTCTCTCTCGTGTTCTTGATTTGGCACGATCTTGATGTATCGCGAGCTTTGGTATTATAGTTGGATCTTATGATGTTTCTCCCCCTCTATCTCTTGTAATGGATTGAGTTTTCCCTTTGAAGTTATCTTATCGGATTGAGTCTTTAAGGGTTTGAGAACACTTGATGCATGTCTTGCATGTGCTTATCTGTGGTGACAATGGGATATTCACGTGATCTACTTGATGTATGTTTTGGTGATCAACTTGCGGGTTCGGTGACCTAGTGAACTTATGCATAGGGGTTGGCACACGTTTTCATCTTGACTCTTCGGTAGAAACTTTGGGGCACTCTTTGAAGTTCTTTGTGTTGGTTGAATAGATGAATCTGAGATTGTGTGATGCATATCGTATAATCATACCCACGGATACTTGAGGTGACATTGGAGTATCTAGGTGACATTAGGGTTTTGGTTGATTTGTGTCTGAAGGTGTTATTCTAGTATGAACTCTAGGTAGAATAGCTTTGTGTTATTTTACTACGGACTCTTGAATAGATCGATCAGAAAGGATAACTTTGAGGTAGTTTCGTACCCTACGATAATCTCTTCATTTGTTCTCTCCTATTAGTGACTTTGGAGTGACTCTTTGTTGCATGTTGAGGGATTGTTATATGATCTAATTATGCTATTATTCTTGAGAGAACTTGCACTAGTGAAAGTATGAACCCTAGGCCTTGTTTCCTAGCATTGCAATACCGTTTACGCTCACTTTTACCACTTGCTACCTTGCTGTTTTTATATTTTCAGATTACAAAAACCTATATCTACCGTCCATATTGCTCTTGTATCACCATCTCTTCGCCGAACTAGTGCACCTATACAATTTACCATTGTATTGGGTGTGTTGGGGAGACAAGAGACTCTTTGTTATTTGGTTGCAGGGTTGTTTGAGAGAGACCATCTTCATCCTACGCCTCCCACGGATTGATAAACCTTAGGTCATCCACTTGAGGGAAATTTGCTACTGTCCTACAAACCTCTGCACTTGGAGGCCCAACAACGTCTACAAGAACAAGGTTGTGTAGTAGACATCAGTCACAAAAAATGCTCAAGTCATGCACAACCCCGATGACAAGCCAAGCAATTGTTTCATACTTTAGTATTCTCAAACTTTTTCAACTTTCACGCAATACATGAGCGTGAGCCATGGACATAGCACTATAGGTGGAATAGAATGGTGGTTGTGGAGAAGACAAAAAAGAGGAAGATGGTCTCATCAACTAGGCATATTAATGGGCTATGGAGATGCCCATCAACAGATATCAATGTGAGTGAGTAGGGATTGCCATGCAACGGATGCACTAGAGCTATAAATGTATGAAAGCTCAACAAAAGAAACTAAGTGGGTGTGCATCCAACTTGCTTGCTCACGAAGACCTAGGGCATTTGAGGAAGCCCATTGTTGGAATATACAAGCCAAGTTCTATAACGAAAATTCCCACTAGTATATGAAAGTGACAAAATAAGAGACTCTCTATCATGAAGATCATGGTGCTACTTTGAAGCACAAGTGTGGAAAAAGGATAGTAACATTGCCCCTTCTCTCTTTTTCTCTCATTTATTTGGGCCTTCTCTTTTTTTATTTGGCCTTTCTCCTTTTTTTGGGCCTTATCTTTTTTTATTTGGCCTTTCTCTCTTTTTTTTATTTCCTCACACGGGACAATGCTCTAATAATGATGATCATCACATTTCTATTTATTTACAACTCAATTATTACAACTCGATACTAGAACAAAATATGACTCTATATGAGTGCCTCCGGCGGTGTACCGGGATGGGCAATGAATCAAGAGTGACATGTATGAAAAATTATGAATGGTGGCCTTGCCACAAATACGATGTCAACTACATGATCATGCAAGGCAATATTACAATGATGAAGCGTGTCATAATAAACGGAACGGTGGAAAGTTGCATGGCAATATATCTCGGAATGGCTATGGAAATGCCATAATAGGTAGGTATGGTGGCTGTTTTGAGGAAGGTATATGGTGGGTTTATGGTACCGGCGAAAGTTGCGCGGTACTAGAGAGGATAGCAATGGTGGAAGGATGAGAGTGCGTATAATCCATGGACTCAACATTAGTCATAAAGAACTCACATACTTATTGCAAAAATCTACAAGTCATCAAAACCAAGAACTACGCGCATGCTCCTAGGGGGATAGATTGGTAGGAAAAGACCATCGCTCGTCCCCGACCGCCACTCATAAGGAGGACAATCAAAGAAACACCTCATGCTTCAAATTTTTTACACAACGGTTACCATAGGTGCATGCTACGGGACTTGCAAACCTCAACACAAGTATTTCTCAAATTCACGAATACTACTAGCATGACTCTAATATCACCATCTTCATATCTCAAAACAATCATAAGTATCAAACTTCTCATAGTATTCAATGCACTCTATATGAAAGTTTTTATTATACCCATCTTGAATGCCCATCATATTAGGACTAATTTTATAACCAAAGAAAATTACCATGCTGTTCTAAAGGACTCCCAAAATAATATAAGTGAAGCATGAGAGACCAATAATTTCTATAAAATAAAACCACCACCGTGCTCTAAAAAGATATAAGTGAAGCACTAGAGAAAAATTATCTAGCTCAAAAGATATAAGTGAAGCACATAGAGTATTCTAATAAATTCCGATTCATGTGTGTCTCTCCCAAAAGGTGTCTACAGCAAGGATGATTGTGGTAAACTAAAAATCAAAGACTCAAATCATACAAGACGCTCCAATCAAAACACATATCATTTGGTGAATAAAAATATAGCCTCAAGTAAAGTTATCGATAGACGAAGACGAAAGAGGGGATGCCTTCCGGGGCATCCCCAAGCTTAGGATTTTGGTTGTCCTTGAATTTTACCTTGGGGTGCCTTGTGCATCCCCAAGCTTAGGCTCTTGCCACTCCTTATTCCAAAATCCATCAAATCTTTACCCAAAAACTTGAAAACTTCACAACACAAAACTTAACAGAAAATCTCATGAGCTCCGTTAGTATAAGAAAACAAACCACCACTTTAAGGTACTGTAATGAAATCATTCTTTATTTATATTGGTGTTGAACCTACTGTATTCCAACTTCTCTATGGTTCATACCCCCCGATACTACCCATAGATTCATTTAAATAATCAAACAACACACGAAAAACAGAATCTGTCAAAACAGAACAGCCTGTAGCAATCTGATTCATACGAATACTTCTGTAACTCCAAAAATTCTGAAAAAATAGGATGACCTAGATAATTTGTTTATTGATCTACTGCAATTGGAATCAGTATTATCACTCTCTGGTGATTTTTAACAATTGTTTTCGTGAGCAGAAAGTTTCTGTCTTTTTTCAGCAAGATCAAATAATTGTCACCCAAGAAGATCCTATAGGTTTTACTTGGCACAAACACTAATTAAAACATAAAACCACATCTAACCAGAGGCTAGATGAATTATATATTACTAAACAGGAAGAAAAAGCAAAGAACAAAAATAAAATTGGGTTGCCTCCCAACAAGCGCTATCGTTTAACGCCCCTTGCTAGACATAAAACAAGAATAGATCTAAATATTATCATCTTTGGTATGCAATCCATAAGTGGCTCTCATAATTCATTCATAAGGCAATTTAATTATCTTTCTAGGAAAGTGTTCCATGCCTTTCGTTAACGGAAATTGGAATCTAATATTTCCTTCTTTCATGTCAATAATTGCACCAATCGTTCTAAGGAAAGGTCTACCAAGAATAATAGGACATGTAGGATTGCAATCTATATCAAGAACGATGAAATCTATGGGCACATAATTCCTATCTGCAATGATAAGAACATCATTAATTCTTCCCATAGGTTTCTTAATGGTGGAATCCGCAAGATGCAAATTTAAAGAACAATCATCAAATTCATGGAAACCTAGCACATCACACAAAGTTTTTGGAATCGTGGAAACACTAGCACCAAAATCACACAAAGCATTGCATTCATAATCTTTAATCTTAATTTTATTAGTAGGTTCTCACTCATCATAAAGTTTTCTAGGAATAGAAACTTCTAGATCAAGCTTTTCTTCATAAGATTGCATTAAAGCATCAATGACATGTTTAGTAAAAGCTTTATTTTGATTATAATCATGAGGAGAATTCAACACGGATTGCAACAAGGAAATACAATCTTTCAAAGCGCAATTATCATAGTTTAATTCCTTGAAATCCAAAATAGTGGGTTCGTTGCTATGTAAAGTTTTGACCTCTTCAATCCCACTTATATAAACTTTAGCATCAAGATCTAAAAACTCTGAATCATTGGGACGCCTTTTAACTAAAGTTGACTCATCTCCAGTACCATCTTTATCAAGATTCATATTGGAAAACAAAGATTGAATAGGAGTCACATCAATCACTTTTAGATCTTCATCATTATTATCGTTGAAACTAGAAGAACACGCTTTCGCAAAGCAATCTTTTTTAGCACGCATCCTAGCGGTTATTTCTTTGCACTCATCAATGGAAATTCTCATGGCTTTGAGAGTCTAATTGATATCATGCTTAGGTGGAATAGATCTAAGTTTCAAAGAATCAACATCAAGAGAAATTCTATCCACGTTCCTAGCCAACTCATCAATCTTAAGCAATTTTTCTTCAACCAAAGCATTGAAATTCTTTTGCGAACTCATAAATTCTTTAACACTAGTATCAAAATCAGAGGGCATCTTATTAAAATTTCCAAAAGAGTTGTTGTAGGAATTACCATAATTATTAGAGGAATTATTAGGAAACAGCCTAGAATTAAAGTTTCCTCTATACGCGTTGTTACCAAAATTGTTCCTACCAAGAAAATTCACATCCATAGATTCATTATTATTCTCAATCAAAGTGGACAAAGGCATATCATTAGGATCAGAAGAAACATTCTTAATAGCAAACAATTTCATAAGTTCATCCATCTTTCCACTCAAAACATTAATCTCTTCAATTGCATGAACCTTTTTACTAGTGGATCTTTCGGTGTGCCATTGAGAATAATTAACCATAATATTGTCTAGGAGTTTAGTAGCTTCTCCTAAAGTGATTTCCGTAAAAGTGCCTCCTGCGGCCGAATCTAAAAGATTTCTAGAAGCAAAATTCAATCCGGCATAAATTTTTTGTATAATCATCCATAAATTCAAACCATGTGTAGGGCAATTACGTATCATTAATTTCATCCTCTCCCAAGCTTGTGCAACATGCTCATGATCAAGTTGCTTAAAATTCATAATATCGTTCCTAAGAGAGATGATCTTAGCGGGAGGAAAATATTTAGAGATAAAAGCATCTTCGCACTTAATCCATGAATCAATACTAGTTTTAGGCAAAGAAGGGAACCAAGTTTTAGCACGATCTCTTAGAGAAAACGGAAATAGCTTCAATTTAACAATATCATTATCCACATCTTTCTTCTTTTGCATATCACACAAATCAACAAAGTTGTTTAGATGGGTAGCGGCATCTTCACTAGGAAGGCCGGAAAATTGATCTTTCATGACAAGATTCAACAAAGCGGCGTTAATTTCACAAGATTCAGCATCGGTAATAGGAGCAATTGGAGTGCTAATAAAATCATTGTTGTTGGTATTGGAAAAGTCACATAATTTAGTATTATCTTGAGCCATCGTGATAAACAATTAATCCAACACACAAGCACACAAGAAGCAAGCGAAAAGAGGCGAATGGAAAAGAGGCGAAGAAAAGGCAAAGCTTTTTGAAAATCGTTTTAGAAGTGGGGGAGTGGAAAACGAGAGGCGAATGGCAAATCATGTAATGCGAGGGAGAGGAGTTTATGATGGGTACTTGGTATGTCTTGACTTGAGCGTAGATCTCGCCAGCAACGGCACCAGAAATCCTTCTTGCTACCTCTTGAGCATGCGTTGGTTTTCCCTTGAAGAGGAAAGGGTGATGCAGCAAAGTAGCATAAGTATTTCCCTCAGTTTTTGAGAACCAAGGTATCAATTCAGTAGGAGATAACACGCAAGTCACCTAGTAACTGCACAAACAATCAAGAACCTTGCAACCAACGCGATAAAGGGGTTGTCAATCCCTTCACGGTCACTCGCAAAAGTGGGATCTAATAAAGATAGTAAGATAAATATTTTTGGTATTTTTGTTGTATAGATTGGAAAGTAAAGATTGCAAAATAAAATAAATAGGAAACTAGAATTATAGATCGAAAACTTATATGATGTAAAATAGACCCGGGGGCCATAGGTTTCACTAGTGGCTTCTCTCAAGATAGCATGTATTACGGTGGGTGAACAAATTACTGCCGAGCAATTGATAGAAAAGCGCATAGTTATGAGAATATCTAGGCAATGATCATGAATATAGGCATCACGTCCGTGTCTAATAGACCGAAATGATTCTACATCTACTACTATTACTTCACACATTGACCGCTATCCAGCATGCATCTAGAGTATTAAGTTCATAAGAACAGAGTAACGCATTAAGCAAGATGACATGATGTAGAGGGATAAACTCAAGCAATATGATATAAACTCCATCTTTTTATCCTCCATGGCAACAATACAATACGTGCCTTGCTGCACCTACTGAGGGAGTCCTGGACTAAGGGGTCCTCGGGTGTCCGGCCTGTTAGCCATGGGCCGGACTGATGGGCTGGGAAGATGTGAAGACCGAAGACCGCACTCGTGTCCGGGCAGGACTCTCCTTGGCGTGGAAGACAAGCTTGGCGATTAATCGTGTAGATCCCTTTCTATGTAACCGACTCCATGTAACCCTAGATCTCTCCGGTGTGTATATAAACCGGGGAGCGTAATCCGGATAGACAGAGACTCATTATCATAACCATAGGCTAGCTTCTAGGGTTTAGCCATTACGATCTCGTGGTAGATCAACTCTTGTAACACTCATATTCATCAAGATCAATCAAGCAGGAAGTAGGGTATTACCTCCATAGAGAGGGCCCGAACCTGGGTAAACATCGTGTCCCCTGTCTCCTGTTACCATCGACCTTAGACGCACAGTTCGGGACCCCCTACCCGAGATCCGCCGGTTTTGACACCGACATTGGTGCTTTCATTGAGAGTTCCACTATGCCGTCGATGACAGGATCGATGACTCGCCTCGTCCTTAAAGACGATATCACTGCCGGAGGAGCTCTGGCCCCAGGCCAAACTCTCCGGCTGGGCAGTTTCACCATGACCGCCCACTCGGCCGTTAAGCTGACGATGACCTCTCGGGCCATCGAAAATCCCCTTCGTATCGACTCCGAACACTCCAAGTAGATGGATCCGGCGGAACTCTCGTCCTTAAACGAGCTTCTAGATCGCATCGCCGCCCTGGGAATCGCTACGGATTACGATCGGATCGGGCTTAAACCCGATCAAAGAGAAATCAAATCTCCACCGATCACCCATCATGTGGCGATGGTCGAGGAACAAGATGGCGGTTTTTCCTCTATACTGAAGCCGAACTATGTTCGGGCCGCCAATCTTGAAGAGCCGGTCGATCACCTGCGAAAGGATGTGACTTGTCCTCAGAACATAGAGTCGGACGACGGACCTAAACAATCGGAAGATATTCCGGCGCCCGGACTGTTGAGTCCGGAAGGCCCCCAGATTCCAGATGGTCGATTGGGCCCAGGGCCGGATTTTCCGCCGCCCACCCACCCAGACATAAGCGATCTTACCAACATAAAACAACAGTCTCAGGAAACGGTCCATCACTTCTGGGCCAGATTCCTCCTTGTCAAAGACAATATAAAAGATTGCATCTATGAGGACGCAATATCAGCTTTCTGCAACAACTGTGCGGACGAAGGAATTCTCAATGCCATCAATCGCTGCCGCATTCTATGCTTCAATGACTTGGCAACTATTGTACAAAAGTACAGCGCAATGGAAAGCGCCTGGAAAATTTAGGTAGCTCGCTGGGAGCCATCGGTCCCGACGCAACCCCTTTGCCAGGCAAAAAGGGCGCACCCCCGTGGCACGCCCAACACAACAGCCAAAAAATATAAACCCATTACGTGTCACGGAACCGTTCTGGAAGGATTGCTCGATGGGCCATGGAAACTTCACACAACACCAGATACTATATCAACCCACAGCCTTAGAGCATGTTGGATACTCCGGCAGGTAGACAAAAGCGGTGAAGATATTCTTACCAAAATCGCCGCAGAACAACACCTTCTAGAAGATGACGACCCTAGCGTACTGACGGTCTTCGAGACATTCGCTTCAAACAATAAGCATAAAAGGGCACTGTGCGGCCTCGCCGAAGTCTACCAGATCGCTGCAATTGACCCTTGGAACGACATGGCCATAACCTTTAATGCCAGTGATGAACCTAAATACAGAACAGTCCGAGTGCCAGCCGCATTAGTCCTCAGTCCCATCGTGGACGGTTTTTGGCTTACAAAAGTCCTCATGGACGGCGGCAGCGGACTAAACCTCATTTACAAGGACACGCTCCACAAGATGGAAATAGACAGGAGCCGCATCGAGCAAAGCAACACAACTTTTTGGGGTATCATCCCCAGTCGGGAAGCGCGGTGCACGGGAAAAATTACACTCGATGTGGTATTCGGCACGCCGGATAATTATCGGTCCGAAGAAATAACTATCCAGGTGGCCCCTTTCAACAGTGGATATCATGCCCTGTTAGGGCGAGAGGCCTTCATGCGCTTTCAAGTTGTACCTCATTATGGGTATATGAAGCTAAAAATGCCCGGGCCCAATGGAATAACAACCCTCGTCGGCGATCCGGAAATAGCATTCCGCGTCGAGAACAAAACCGCATCCCTGGCCCTCGAGGCATTGTCTGAGGCCCTTGCAGCCGAAGAATTAACCGCACTACATTCCACTGTGGATAGGGACGATGTGATCCTGGACAAACGACCCAAATCAACCTCCTTCAAGCCAGCAGAAGAAATAGTCAAATTTCAGGTCCATCCAACGGACCCGAAGAAGACATCGTCTATCGGAGCGCAACTCAGCCCCACAGTCGACGCCGCACTACGAGACTTCCTGCGCGAAAGTTGGGATATATTCACCTGGCACCCCTCAGATATGCCAGGAATCCCGCGCGAACTGGCCGAGCACAGCCTCAACATACTGAAGGGATACAAACCGGTCAAACAAGCACTGCGGCGCTTTTCTGAACCCAAACGACAAGCTATGGGGGAAGAGCTAGCCAAACTCATTGAGGCCAGATTTATTAGAGATATTAAACATCCGAACTGGCTGGCAAACCTGGTAATGGTACCAAAGAAGGATAAATCCTGGTGCCTGTGCGTCGATTTCAAAGACCTTAACAAGGCTTGCCCTAAGGATCCCTTCCCCCTCCCTCGCATTGATCAAATCATTGACGCTACCACAGGGCACGACTTGCTGTGCTTCCTCGATGCATATTCCGGATACCATCAAATCAAAATGAAGGCGTCCGATCAAGCCGCTACAGCATTCATTACACCATACGGGCCGTTTTTCTTCAACACCATGCCCTTCGGGCTCAAGAACGCCGGCGCCACCTATCAGCTCATGATCCAAACATGCCTCGAGAAACAGATCGGCAAGACAGTGGAAGCCTACGTGGACGACATCGTCATCAAAACCAGACACGTCGAAACATTAATAGACGATTTGCGCCTCACATTCGACAACCTCCGCACATATGACATCAAGCTTAACCCCGAAAAGTGCGTCTTCGGTGTCCCCGCCGGAAAACTGCTGGGCTTCATCGTTTCTAACAGAGGAATTGAAGCAAATCCAGCCAAAATCCGAGCTCTGTCACAATTGGCTATGCCAACCAAACTTAAATAGGTCCAGAAACTCGCCGGGTGCGTGGCAGCTCTAAGCCGCTTTATCTCCAGATTGGGGGAAAAGGCGCTGCCACTTTATCGCCTTCTACGGTGCACCGATAACTTCGAGTGGACAGATGCAGCGACGGCCGGACTGGAAGAAATAAAAACCCTTCTGGCAAGTAACCCAATCCTGGCCGCGCCAAACGTCGGTGAACTAATGCTCCTATATATATCGGCAACACACCAGGTGGTGAGTGCCATACTCGTCGTCGAGCGAGAACAGGACGGACACAAATTCCCGCTCCAAAAGCCGGTATACTACATATCCACCGTCCTCACACCATGCAAATCCCAGTACCCCCACTATCAAAAGATGGCATACGCAGTCTTCATGGCATCTCGAAAGCTACGACACTACTTTCAGGAGTGTTCGGTCACGGTGGCTTCTGAAGTGCCCCTCAATGATGTAATAAACAACCGGGATGCCACGGGCCGGATTGCCAAATGGGCCATTGAGCTCCTTCCATTCGACATCACGTACAAACCACATCGAGCCATTAAATCCCAAGTCCTGGCTGACTTCGTCGCAGAGTGGACAGAGGCCGAACTCCCTAAAGAGTACGGCGCGTATTCCAACTGGGTTATGCATTTCGATGGCTCCAAAATGTTGGCAGGGCTAGGAGCGGGCGTCGTATTAACGTCCCCCACGGGAGATATCGTCCAGTACATACTCCAAATATTATACACAGACTCCAAAAACGCAGCCGAATACGAGGCCTTGTTACATGGCCTTCGGATGGCCGTTTCAATGGGCATACAACGCCTGGAGGTGCGCGGGGACTCAAACCTCGCAATATCCCAAATTAACGGAGACTTTGATGCCAAAGATCCAAAGATGGCAGCTTATCGCGACGCCGTCTTAAAGATATCGGCTCGGTTCGAGGGGCTCGAATTTCATCACGTCGCCCGTGAAAGTAATCAGGCGGCAGACGTCCTTGCTCGTATCAGCGCTAAGCGCAACCCCGTCCCACCCAACATCTTCCTTGAAAGGCTCTTTAAGCCATCCGTGTGTGGCAAGGGGGAGACAGCAACGACAGTCCCGTTCCGAACACAAACATAGATGGCGAACACACTGATATCATCGGAGGCTCGGCCACCGAAATAACACCATCGGCCCACCTCATCATGGCAGTAATTGCCCCATGGACCGAACCATTCTTGGCCTACCTTAATAGGAAGGAGCCCCCAGAAGATCAGAACGAGGCTCGCCGCATTGTCCGGCGTTCGAAGGCCTATAAAGTTCACGAAGGAGAGCTCTACAAGAAAAGTACTACCAGAGTCCTTCAAAGGTGTATCTCTGAGGAGGAGGGGCGGCAACTTTTGGCAGAAATTCATGCCGGTCTTGGTGGGCACCACGCAGTAGCCCGGGCACTCGTCAGCAAGGCCTTCCGTACAGGATTTTATTGGCCTACGGCCGGAGCAGACGCACAGGACCTCGTCCAGCGTTGCGTTGGATGCTAGCTCTTCGCCAACCAAAGCCATATGCCCCCAACCGCCCTACAAACAATCCCCATTACATGGCGCTTTGCGGTCTGGGGCTTGGACATGGTCGGACCCCTTAAAGGGGGAAGCCATAAGAAAAAAATATCTGCTGGTCATGGTGGATAAATTCACCAAGTGGATAGAGGCTAGACCAGTTAAAACGGCCGAGTCCGGACCGGTGATTGCATTCATATCCGAATGTGGTGCACCGTTATGGTGTCCCGCACAGCATCGTCACCGACAACGGTTCCAATTTCACAGCTGATGAGGTGAAAACCTGGTGTGCTAATCTAGGCATTAAGCTCGATTACACCTCTGTCTACCACCCACAAAAAAGGTCAAGTTGAACGAGCCAATGGTCTTATCATGAGCGGCATTAAACCCATACTAGTGCGGTCTTTGAAAGAATCAGACAAGCACTGGGTTGAGGAGCTCGACTCCGTACTCTGGAGGCTGCGGACCACGCCTAACCGCACTACCGGATACACACCCTTTTTTATGGTGTACGGCGCAGAGGCTGTGTTACCTTGCGATATTATTCATGACTCACCCAGAGTCCGTATGTACGAAGAGAGAGAAGCCGAGCTAGATCGGCAGGACAGCCTAGATGCCCTGGAGGAGGAACGCGACGTCGCAAAGGCTCGTTCCGCATTTTATCAATAACAGGCTCGAAGATACCAAAGCAGAGAAGTACGGGCCAAGACCTACAACGTTGGCGAACTCGTTCTACGCTTACCAGAGAAGAAAAAGGACAAACTCAAGCCCAAATGGGAGGGTTCCCTTCATAATTGATGAAGTTCTCACCAGAGGAGCGTACCGTCTTCGTGATGCATCCGACAATCGCCTCGAGCCGAACCCCCGGAACGCAGCCAGACTCCGACGATTCTACGCCTAGCGCCGAACACTTTGTGTTTGTCCTTCTCCCTTTCAGTTTCATTATTTGTTCTCTCTTTTTCGGTTATCTTTTTTCCTTTCTCGCCTTAAAGCTTTCAAACGGCTAGACCGTACACCTCGGACGCATACATCTTCAAATATGTGCGTCCATCATACCTAGGGGCTTCTTCGGCAGAAGCTTGTTATTATTCTTCGAGCATCAAGCTCTTCACATATGCATCCTTTTCCATATGTACCTTTTCTTTGGCATTATATGCATCCATATGACTTAAGTTTCGGCCAAGCTGGGTTGCCTGGCTCCTGTGCTTATGCCCTACGTTCCCGTTAGTTCGGCTAGGGCATAAAGGGAGCACCTCTGCGATTGCTACTGCCGGGTCATCCGGATGTGTACCTCAGACTAGGTGAAGCCGAAAGCTAGCGTTCTTAAGGGAATATTCGGTTGGTGAATTAAAGACGTTTCTGCACTCATTGGAAACCCCCAGAAGTTACGTACACTGTGATTCTCTCATCACAATTCAGACATGTACACTAAATGCATGCACACCCAGGGAAAGGAACCCTTAACGAAACTATTCTCTCTGGAAGATGTTTCTTACAATTGTAATATAACATAACTAGCTGGATACAACTTGTCTATTCAAGCAATTATGACCCCTACGCCTAGTTTTCCACGCATACCCTCGTCTATTCGGCTATGACGGTATTCGGAAACACTCCGCACCCTAGGGTCCGGAGGGTGAGGCGAAAAGGTCTGCCATGACAAATGATATACAATTCGGCTAGACGGATAATACATAGTCACTTGGACTCGAATACTTCCTCCTCTATACCGTCCAGCAGGCGGTCTAACTTACAATCCTGCTGGGAGTATTTAGCGGCCAATTCTACTTGGTCATATACTAAACTAACGGGAATTTCTTCCCCATCGGACCCTACAGGTCCGACACGGGCCATGAGATTAGGATCCGACTTCGTGTATCGCGTTTTCACCATGGCCCAGGCTTCTCGCGCACCCTCTCGGCAGGCCGATATTTTCCATAATCGGATGCGCCGCCGTGCTCCTTTGAACAGCTCTACAAGCTCCTCCATACTTCCTGGAGGGGAGGCGGACGGCCATAAAGCCTTGGCAACACTCCGTATGGCCAACCGAGCCCGCTCGTGCACTTGCGACAGCCTCTGCAGAAGATCACTTGATGATTTGGACACCTCCCCTTCAGGACGGCCCGTCAAAATACCTGCAATCATAACTGTATCAGTTCAATTCATCACCAACCTACTATAAAGGTTAGTTCGGACACATACCGAATATACCGCCTCGCAATTCCTTATTCTCCCTCACGGAGTCGGCTAGCTGGCCCCGCACATCTTTTAACTCAATACTCAAGCTGGTCTTAGCATCCTGAAGCTTGTTTTTCTCTATTACGGCTTGAGCCACTATGCGCTCGCCCGCGGCATGCATCTTCTTTGCTTTTTGCTCTCCTTCCAGAGCAGTGGCCAGCTTCTCATCATATTGATCTGATGACCCTATCATAAGACCAGCAACAATATTAGTCCGGCGGATGTACAGTCAATGTCATCGTTCTTATAAGGAGGGGAGTATTACCAACAGATGCCTTCTTGGAATTTCTCAGCTCGGCGGTAGCAGCATTTAGCTGTGCCCGACACTGCTCTAGCTCTTGAGTTAGCAGGTTGTTCTTCTCGGTAAGAACCTGGTTACACAATGATCCTTAAATCAGTTGTACCAACTGCTTTCAGTCTCGGGGGCTACTGACATATGGTCACCCT
This sequence comes from Aegilops tauschii subsp. strangulata, assembly GCF_002575655.3. NCBI lineage: Eukaryota > Viridiplantae > Streptophyta > Magnoliopsida > Poales > Poaceae > Aegilops > Aegilops tauschii. The sequence goes on from NC_053039.3 coordinate 12,063,860, forward strand.
ATTCAGACAAAGAAAATTTAACTGCACATCTTTTAAATACTGCTTTGTGGCTATGCTAAGCCCAGTTCGAGCAGCCTGGATATAAGCGTCAGCCGAACCAAAGGCTTTAAACGCCCTCCGAGAACTGGGGGTCTCGTAAAACAGCCCCACAGCACCGATGATTCATGGCGCTCTTTACATCCGAGTTGGTAACAGACATATCTTCCGAATCCTCGGCTGAAGGACACTCCGACGTTGTTCTCATATCGGCCCTCGATTCTCCGGTGGGATCTTAATCCCGGTTGTTGGGAGTACGGCCGGACGGACTCCCGGACATAGTCTGGCGAACCCTTTTCTTGATACAAGACAGATGTACAAGTTACGGTTGGACGTGACTACTAAAATACACCTTCAAATCCGTACCTCTTCAACGAGGGACCAGTCGGGTCTTCATTGACCTTCCTTTTAAAGGCCCCGCTTGGCGCTGGAGCCGCTCTCTTTGGAGTCGCCCCCGGAGTAGCATGACGAGCCGAACGCCTCCCCTTCGAAGCACGAGGTAGTGCGGCAGGTGAGGCGGTGCGAGGAAACTCTTTCGAGGAGGATTTTTCTTGATGACTTACGTGGGAAGCAGGAAGAAGACCAGGATAATCGGCGATAATGGCCACTTCTGTGCCGTCATAGCTCGCCTGGTAAAACACCCCTTCCGCAAGTACCACGAATATGTCCGGATCCTCTTCAAACCCGGGATCCAGTTCCCGGTCGTGGTTCTCTGGCAGTGGGGCGGGGCTGTAGAGCCCCTCGGTGATTTTTCGCCAATGCTATTATAAGCGGATAAGATATCTGTTAAAGGTGACCCGGGAAGCGGAATGAGTGAAGCAGAAGGATCGGGGCTTACCCAACTGGGAGGATTATACATGGAATACCCCTCTCTGCGATTGATTCGGAGAAATTCCTCTTCTTCCCCTTTGAACAGCTCGGCCAACATCTTGGCTAGAGCGACGGGGGTGTCCGGACCCTTTCGACCACAGCGGGAGGCGTCATCCTCCCCGTTGTAGTGCCACATTGGGAGCCCCCTATATTGAAGCGGCTGAACCCCTCGCACTATGGAGGTCGCCATTACCTCAACTATTGTTAAACCGGACTGGGCTAGCGTCTTCATCTTGCCCAGGAGCTGACCAACTTCCGCACTGTCGTCCTCTTCGAGACTCCGGGGATGCCAACTGTGGCGTTTCTTTAGCGGTACGCTGGCGAACTCAGGAAGACCCTTTTGAATTCGGTCGGGAAGTGCGACGTCCTCGATGTAGAACCATTCCGAAGGCCATTTTTCGGATGCCCTCCTCGGTGTGCCGGACGGATATCCGGTATCGGCGATGCGCCATACTTTGGCTCCGCCCACCTCAAATATCGACCCCTTGTAGTTACGTGGGACAAGACAAAACAATTTTCTCCACAGTTCAAAATGAGCCTCAACGCCCAGAAATAATTTGCATAAAGCGACGTAACCTGCGATATGCAGGATGGAAGCGGGAGTGAAGTTGTGTAGCTGGAGGCCGTAGTACTCCAGGAGCCCTCGGAGGAACGGGTGGATTGGAAATCCAACGCCTCTTGATAGAAAGGGAACGAAACACACTCGCTCCCCCCCAGATGGGCTGGGGAAGTCCTCCGCTTGGGTCTCGCCATCGAAAGAGGCCAGCCCTACTCGAACAGGGACCAGTTCCGCGGGAGGAAGGAATCCCTGCGTTTGCAGCTCCGCCAGTTCACTGTGGGTCACAGAACACTTCTCCCACTCACCTTTCTCCGGGCCGGGAATTGGGGAGGAGCTGGGAACGGTAGCCATGTTGGAATGGTTTCTCCTGGTAGTCTCCGGGGATTTTTCTTGGCGTAGTGTCGAATGGATCTACGATCTAATCTCTTTAAATAGGCACTCTGCCTTGCATGGATAGGGTGTTATTTGAAAAAATGCCCTAACCTTCCGCATTCTCTCGACACGTGGAAGACGAAGCTATTAAACACGCGGAAGCCGAGGCGAGAAGCGTTGAATCCGCGGCCGAATACATTACATGGACGTCATCAAAGGAAGAACCCGCCTGGCAATGCTGAAGACAATCCGAACGCCGAACACCTCGTCATTGAAGCCTGGTTCGCGGGCTACTGAGGGAGTCCTGGACTAAGGGGTCCTCAGGTGTCCGGCTTGTTAGCCATGGGCTGGACTGCTGGGCTGTGAAGATGTGAAGACCGAAGACCGCACTCGTGTCTGGGCAGGACTCTCCTTGGCGTGGAAGACAAGCTTGGCGATCAATCATGTAGATCCCTTTCTATGCAACCGACTCCATGTAACCCTAGATCTCTCCGGTGTCTATATAAACCGGGGAGCGTAGTCCGGATAGACAGAGACTCATTATCATAACCATAGGTTAGCTTCTAGGGTTTAGCCATTACGATCTCGTGGTAGATCAACTCTTGTAACACTCCTATTCATCAAGATCAATCAAGCAGGAAGTAGGGTGTCCCCTATCTCCTGTTACCATCGACCTTAGACGCACAGTTCGATACCCCCTACCCGAGATCCGCCGGTTTTGACACCGACACCTACTGTCACTGGGAAAGGACACCGCAAGATTGAACCCAAAGCTAAGCACTTCTCCCATTGCAAGAAAGATCAATCTAGTAGGCCAAACTAAACCAATAATTCGAAGAGACTTGAAAAGATATCAAATCATGCATATAAGAATTCAGAGAAGAACCAGATATTATTCATAGATGAACTTGATCATAAATCCATAATTCATCGGATCTCGGCAAACACACCGCAAAAGAGTATTACATCAAATAGATCTCCAAGAACATCAAGGAGAACTTTGTATTGAGAACCAAAGAGAGAGAAGAAGCCATCTAGCTAACAACTATGGACCCGAAGGTCTGTGGTAAACTACTCACGCTTCCTCGGAGAGGCTATGGTGTTGATGTAGAAGCCCTCCGTGATTGATTCCCCTTCCGGCAGATCGCCGGAAAAGGCCCCAAGATGGGATCTCACGGGTACAGAAGGTTGCGGCGGTGGAAAAGTGGTTTCGTGGCTCCCCCTGATGTTTTTAGGGTATAAGAGTATATATAGGCGAAAGAAGTACGTCGGTGGAGCTCCGTGGGGCCCACGAGGGTGGGGGGCTCGCCTACCCCCCCGAGCGCCCCCTCCTGCCTCTAGCCGCCTCGCACAGTTCTAGACTTCAACTCCCAAGTCTTCTGGATTGCTTTCGTTCCAAGAAAGATCATCGCAAAGGTTTCATTCTCTTTGGATTCCATTTGCTATTCCTTTTCTGCAAAAGACTGAAATAGGCAAAAAAATAGAAACTGGCACTAGGCCTTCGGTTAATAGGTTAGTCCCAAAAATAATATAAAAGAGTATATTAAAGCCATTAAACATCCAAAACAGATAATATAATAGCATGGAACAATCCAAAATTATAGATACGTTGGAGACGTATCATCCGCCTCCTCCGGCGCGTGAGGGCACTCCGCCTCCTCCGGTGCGTTAGAGCACTCTGCCTCCTCCTCCGCCTCGTCAGCAACGGCAGAAGAGAGACGCCGCCGCTCGGGCGGCTAGCAGTACAAGCAGAGGCGGGAAGCAATTTAGATACGGTCCATCTCTCAAGCCTCTGGAAAAGTTACCATATGAGAGGACCGACAAGGAAAACGAGGACATCTGTGCTGCCGAAGTGAGGGACCATTTTGCAAAGAAACCTCCACCTCTGAAGGAGACCATAGATCCGGTGAAAGCGAAGCAGACTATTGATGCCCTGAAGCGACCACCACCGCCTCCGCCGGATTCCAACTATGTCCGTTGTCTTAAAAAGACATATCAAGATGCGCGTGATGACCCACAAGTATAGGGGATCAATTGTAGCTCTTTTCGATAAGTAAGAGTGTCGAACCCAACGAGGAGCAGAAGGAAATGACAATAGTTTAGTAAGGTAGTGTCTGCAAGTGCTGAAACTGTAAGTAGCGAGTAGTTTGATAGCAATATAATTTGAAATGAGCAAGTAACGATAATTGTAACAAGTATGCAGCAAGGTAGCCCAATCCTTTGGACAAAGGACAGGCCAAAACGGTTTCTTATAATAAGCAAAGCGTTCTTGAGGGTACACAGGAATTTCATCTAGTTACTTTCATCATGTCGGTTTGATTTGTGTTCGCTACTTTGATAATTTGATATGTGGGTGGACTGGTGCTTAGGTGTTGTTCTTACTTGAACAAACCTCCTACTTATGATTAACCCTCCCACAAGCATCCGCAACTACGAGAAAAGTATTAAGGATAAATCCTAACCATAGCATTAAACTCTAGGATCCAATCGGTCCCTTACAGAGTAGTGCATAAACTGGGGTTTAAGTTTCTGTCACTCTTGCAACCCCCCATCTATTTACTACTCCACAATGCATTCCCTTAGGCCCAAGTATGGTGAAGTGTCATGTAGTCGACGTTCACATGACACCACTAAGGGAATCACAACATACATACCATCAAAATATCGAACACATATCAAATTCACATGATTACTTGCAACATGATTTCTCCCGTGGCCTCAAGAACAAAAGTAACTACTCACAAATAATCAACATGCTCATGATCAGAGGGGTATTAATATGCATAATGGATCTGAACATATAATCTTCCACCAAATAAACCATATAGTAATCAACTACAAGATGCATTCAACCCTACTAGCCACGCCCTAGCAGCAATCTATAGTTCTGGTAACAAGATTGAATACAAGAGATGAACTAGGGTTTGAGATGAGATGGTGCTGGTGAAGATGTTGATGGAGATTGCCTCCCCAAGATGGGAGAGTTGTTGGTGATGATGATGACGATGATTTCCCCCTCCGGGAGGGAAGTTCCCCGGGTAGAATCGCTCCGCCGGAGGGCAAAAGTGCTCCTGCCCAAGTTCTGCCTCAAGACGGTGGCGCCCCGTCCTGAAAGTCTTCTCCTTATTTTTTCTAGGTCAAAATCACTTATATACCAGAAGATGGGCACCGGAGGTGGGCCGAGGAGGCCACAACCCAACCAGGGCGCGCCAGGGGGGCCTGGCGCGCCCAGGTGGGTTGTGCCCGCCTTGTGGCCCCCCTTTGGTGATTATTGGCTCCAATATTTCTTAAATAATCCATAAAAAATCTCCATAAACTTTCAGCTCATTTGGAGTTGTGCAGAATAGGTGGCCTGACGTAGCTTTTTCAGGCCCCGATTTCCAGCTGCCGGAATTCTCCCTCTTGGTGTGTACCTTGCAAATCATGAGAGAAAAGGCATTAGAATTACTCCAAAAAGCATTATTATGGATGAAAACATTATAAATAACAGTAAGAAAACATGATGCAAAATGGACGTATCAACTCCCCCAAGCTTAGACCTCGCTTGTCCTCAAGCGCAAACCGAAATCGAAAAACATGTCCACATGCTTTGAGAGAGAGGTGTCGATAAAAACAAAATACGGACATAGAAGCATCATGTTGATTATTATAACAGCAACAAAATTAAACATAAGACTTTTATCATAATATTTCTATCGTAGACTTCCCATGAATAAGTAATAGTTCATCACATAATCGAAGTATAAAGAAAAAACTCTATTAGAAACTAACAAACTATGTTCTCAATCAACTTTGCAACTACAATTCATCATCTTTTCAGGAAGGGTCACGTGTCGGAGCCTTTAGGCAATTCCACATACTCAACCATCATATAGTCTTCTATGATTTCTAACACTCACCTTGTACACATGAGCAAAACATTTCAACCGGACACATAGAAAGATAGGGGCTTATAGTTTCGCCTCCCAACATACTCACCTCAAGGGTGATGTCAACAATAATAACTCATGCTATCTATATTCAACAGGACATATGTGCCTAGATCTTTCCTCACCACATGATGCTTGCCAAAAGAGAAAAATAAAAGGAATAGAAGGAAAACTTTGACTCTTTGCATAAAAGTAAATACATAAAAGTAAAAGATAGGCCCTTCGCAGAGGGAAGCAGAGGTTGCCATGCGCTTATTTGTTTGCATGCTCAACCCCTTAGCGCAAAAGAAGGTCATGTTACATTTCCCCTTAAGATGACAACCTTTATTATGCAGTCTATCGCTTTTATTCTTTGTCATCCAAGTTCATGCATGCAACGCTCAATTTTCTCTTATACTAAAAGATCTCACATATTTAGAAGCAATTTTTATTGCCTTTTTGCACCAATGATAACATACTTGAGGGATCTTGTTCAATCCCTAGGTAGGTATGGTGGACACTTGAAAAAGATTTGGGTTTAAGGGTTTTTGGATGCACAAGTAGTATCTCTACTTAGTGCGGAATTTTTGGCTAGCAAAGATTGGGGGCAAGCATCACATGTTAAAGGATCTATGACAATATGACTTCTATGTGAATATAAACATACGTAAACCATTACGTTGTCTTCCTTGTCCAACGTCAACAATTTTGGCATATAATATTTTGATGAGGGATCACAATCACCAAAGATTTCTAGGATAGTATATGTGAATCTTCCCTTCCCTTATTAATTCTTTCATGAGTTGCATCACCGACCAATGCTATGTTCGTCAATCTCTAATAAAATTTTCTTACTTATACTTTTCCTTATGTGGTGCTATCACCTACCATAGGATTAGTATATGATCTTGTTGATTTATTTCCTTTCTTTTGTTTGATTTCTTTCTCTTTTTCTTTTCCCTATTTTCAACATGAAAGTAAAGAAAGTAAAAACTCAAACTAACTTTATTATATAACTTGCACATGATAACAATGATAGGTCACTAAGCAAACTCTCAAAGAAGAAAAGATCGAATTAAACTTTATTCATCTAAGCAAAAGATTAAACTAAGATAAGTAAAAGCAAAAAGATAATGGGATGATACGACACCGGGGCACCTCCCCAAGCTTGGCGGAAGCCAAGGGGAGTGCCCTACACGATACTCAGTTCTCCTTTGGTGGTGAAGAAGGTGATGGTGGTGATGAAGTGATCTTGCTCCTCCCTCTTCGTCTTGATCTTCATTAGCCAAGCATCTTCTTCCATGTTGGAGGAGCAGGAAGACATGATGCCTGGCTTGGTAAAACTGACCAGAAACAGCAAGAAAAGATAACAGAGGATTTCTTCGCGATACGGTGGTTAACAGGTTCGGGAAGTAGATATAGAATTTTTATCTTGCAGGGCAAGTATACAGAAGAAAAACGGAGTCCGGAAGGTGCCCCAGGTTGGCACAACCCACTTGGGCGCGCCAGGCATGCCTGGCGCGCCCTGGTGTCTTGTGCCCACCAGGGGACGCTTCCTGGGAGTTTCTTTATTTCCAAAATTCTAAAATATTCAAAAAATGACAGAAAATATTTTTGTAGATTTTTCGGAGTCCGTTTACTTACCGTATCCCGTACCTCCTTATTTTGACGATTCTGGAGTGTTCCGGAAGGACTCTTTTATGTGTTCTTCTGGTGTCAAAGTTTGGAAAATATTGCTTTCAACATTAATAGGCGTACCTGAGATAATGCTTTATTCGTTGCTCGTTGACATACTTCGGGTTAGTGCCTTCGAAATTATTTATTTTGATGGCTCCAGACTGGTAAACCTCCTCGATGACATATGGGCCTTCCCATTTTGAGAGGAGTTTGCCTGCAAAGAATTTGAAACGGGAGTTGTACAAAAGAACATATTCTACGACTTTAAACTCACGTTTTTGAATTCTTTTGTCATGCCATCTTTTAACTTTTTCTTTGAATAACTTTGCATTTTCATAAGCTAATTGGGTTCTCCATTCATCTAATGAGCTTATATCAAATAACCTCTTTTCACCAGCAAGTTTGAAATCATAGTTGAGTTCTTTCACTGCCCAATAAGCTTTATGTTCTAACTCAAGAGGTAAATGACAAGCTTTTCCATAAACCATTTTATAAGGAGACATACCCATAGGATTTTTATAAGCTGTTCTATAAGCCCAAAGTGCATCATCTAATTTCTTAGACCAATTCTTCCTGGACCTATTAACAGTCTTTTGCAAAATTAATTTTATTTCTCTATTGCTAAGCTCAACTTGACCACTAGACTGAGCATGATAAGGTGATGCAATTCTATGGTTAACATCATACTTAGCAAGCATTTTACGAAAAGCACCATGGATAAAGTGTGAACCACCATCAGTCATTAAATATCTAGGAACTCCAAACCTTGGGAAGATAACTTCCTTAAGCGTTTTAATAGAGGTGTTGTGATCAACACTACTAGTTGGAATAGCTTCTACCCATTTAGTAACATAATCAACATCAACCAAAATATGTGTATACCCATTAGAGGAAGGAAAAGGACCCATGTAATCGTATCCCCAAACATCAAATGGTTCAACAACAAGAGAATAGTTCATAGGCATTTCTTGACGCTTACCAATATTACCTATTCTTTGGCATTCATCACAAGATGAGACATACTTACGAGCATCCTTGAAGAGAGTAGACCAATAAAATCCAGATTGCAATACCTTATGAGCAGGTCTATCTCCAGCATGATGCCCTCCATATGGTTTGGAGTGACATTTCCGTAGGATTTGTCCCTGTTCATGCTCAGGTACACAACGTCTAATAATACCATCTACTCCTTCTTTATAAAGATGTGGGTCATCCCAAAAGTAATGTCTTAAATCATAGAACAATTTTTTCTTTTGTTGGTAAGTAAAGCTAGGTGGAAAATATTTAGCAACAATGTAATTAGCATAGTCAGCATACCAAGGAGTACTATTAGCAACATTTATTCCAGCTAACTGCTCATCAGGAAAACTATCATGAATAGGTAGTGGGTCATCAAGCACATTTTCAAGCCTAGACAAGTTATCAGCTACTGAGTTCCTAGCTCCTTTTCTATCAATAATATGCAAATCAAATTCTTGTAACAAGAGAACCCAACGAATAAGTCTAGGTTTAGCATCTTTCTTTTCCATAAGATATTTAATAGCAGCATGGTCTATGTGAACAGTTACTTTGGAATCAACAATATAAGGTCTAAACTTATCACAAGCAAACACTACTGCTAAAAATTCTTTTTCAGTAGTAGCATAATTTCTTTGAGCACTGTCTAGAGTTTTACTAGCATAATGAATAACATTCAATTTCTTATCAACTCTTTGTCCTAGAACAGCACCAACAACATAATCACTAGCATCACACATAATTTCAAAAGGCAAGTTCTAATCAGGTGGTTGAACAATAGGTGGAGAGATTAAAGCTTTCTTGAGTGTTTCAAAGGTTTCTAAACAATCATCATCAAAAACAAAAGGGATATCCTTTTGCAAAAGATTACTGAGAGGCCTAGAAATTTTAGAGAAGTCTTTAATAAACCTCCTATAGAAACCAGCATGACCTAGGAAACGACGAATACCTTTTATGTCCTTAGGACATGGCATTTTCTCAATTGCATCAACCTTAGCTTGGTCCACTTCAATACCTTTTTCAGAAATTTTATGACCCAAGACAATACCTTCATTAACCATAAAGTGGCACTTCTCCCAATTCAAGACAAGATTTGTTTGTTCACATCTCTGCAAAACTCGATCAAGATTGCTTAAACAATCATCAAAAGACTTCCCATACACAGAGAAGTCATCCATGAAAACCTCAACAATCCTTTCACAAAAGTCAGAGAATATAGCCATCATGCATCTTTGAAAGGTAGCAGGTGCATTACATAAACCAAAAGGCATACGTCTATAAGCATAAGTTCCAAAAGGACAAGTAAAAGTAGTCTTTTCTTGATCAGGTTGAGAAACAAGTATTTGTGAAAAGCCAGAATATCCATCAAGGAAGCAAAAGTGTGTGTGCTTAGATAATCTTTCAAGCATTTGATCAATAAAAGGCAAAGGGTAATGATCTTTTCTAGTAGCTTTGTTTAATTTTCTGAAACCAATTACCATTCTATAGCCTGTAACAATTCTTTGTGGAATAAGCTCATTCTTATCATTAGGAAAAAAAGTTATACCTCCTTTCTTAGGGACACAATGAACAGGACTTACCCATCTAATATCAGCTATAGAATGGATTATACCTGCTTCCAGAAGTTTTAATATTTCCGTTCTTGCCACTTCTTTCATCTTCGGATTTAACCGACGTTGGTGATCAACAACTGGTTTAGCATCAGGTTCCAAATTAATTTTGTGCTGACATAGAGTGGGACTAATGCCATTTAAATCATAAAGAGTATATCCAATAGTAGCTCGGTGCTTCCTTAGAACTTTCAATAATCTTTCTTCTTCATGTTCTGAAAGGTTAGCACTGATAATAACAGGATATATTTTCTTTTCATCAAGATAAGCATACTTCAAAGTGTCTGGCAATTGTTTTAATTCAAACACAGGATCACCCTTAGGTGTAGGAGGACCTCCTAGAGTTTCAATAGGCAAATTGTGTTTAAGTAGAGGACGTTGTTCAAAGAAAATATTATCTGTTTTCATTTCTTTCATGCATATGTAAATCATTTTCATGCTCTAGCAAGTATTGTTCTAAAGGATCAGTAGGTGGTACAACAATAGAAGCAAGACCAATTAATTCATCCTTACTAAGAAATTCTTTTCATGATGATTTCTACTGAACTTGGCAAAATTAAACTCATGAGACTCATCACCAAAGCTAACACCCACATTTTGTTTCTGGCAATCTATCTTAGCATTAATTGTGTTCAAGAAAGGTCTACCGAAGATAATGGGACATAAGTCATCTTGTGGGGAACCAAGAACAAGAAAATTAGTAGGGTATTTTACTTTCCCACACAAGACTTCAATATCTCTAATAATCCCACAAGGTGATATATGATACGCCTGCAACGTATCTATAATTTTTTATTGTTCCATGCTATTATATTATCTGTTTTGGATGTTTAATGGGCTTTAATATACCTTTTTATATTATTTTTGGGACTAACCTATTAACCAAAGGCCCAGTGCAAATTGGTGTTTTTTTGCCTATTTCAGTGTTTCGCAGAAAAGGAATATCAAACGGAATCCAAACGGAATGAAACCTTCGCGGGGATCGTTTTTGAAAGAAATGCATTCTAGGAGACTTGGAGTGGAAGTCAAGGAAGCAGCGAGGAAGCCAAGAGGTAGGAGGGCGCGTCCCAGCGGGGTAGGCGCGCCCCCCACCCTCGTGGGCCCCTCGTAGCTCCACCGACCTACTTCTTTCGCCTATATATACTCTTATACCCTGAAAACATCCAGGGGAGCCACAAACACTTTTTCCACCACCGCAACCTTCTATACCCGTGAGATCCCATCTTGGGGCCTTTTCCGGCGATTTGCCGGAGGGGGAATCGATCACGGAGGGCTTCTACATCAACACCATAGCCTCTCCGATGATGTGTGAGTAGTTTACCACAGACCATCAGGTCCATAGTTATTAGCTAGATGGCTTCTTCTCTCTCTTTGGATCTCAATACAAAGTTCTCCTCGATTCCCTTGGAGATCTATTCGATGTAATACTACTTCCGGTGTGTTTGTCGAGATCCGATGAATTGTGGGTTTATGATCAAGATTATCTATGCACAATATTTGATTCTTCTCTGAATTCTTATATGCATGATTTGATATCTTTGCAAGGCTCTTCGAAATATCGGTTTAGTTTGGCCTACTAGATTGATCTTTCTTGCAATGGAAGAAGTGCTTAGCTTTGGGTTCTATCTTGCGGTGTCCTTTCCCAGTGACAGTAAGGGCAGCAAGGCATGTATTGTATTGTTTTCATCGAGGATAAAATGATGGGGTTTATATCATATTGCTTGAGTTTATCCCTCTACATCATGTCATCTTGCTTAATGCGTTACTCTACTCTTATGAACTTAATACTCTAGATGCATGCTGGATAGCGGTCGATGTGTGGAGTAATAGTAGTAGATGCAGAATCATTTTGGTCTACTTGACACGGACGTGATGCCTATGTTCATGATCATGCCTAGATATTCTCATAACTATGCGCTTTTCTATCAATTGCTCGACAGTAATTTGTTCACCCACCGTAATATATGCTATCTTGAGAGAAGCCACTAGTGAAACCTATGGCCCCCGGGTCTACTTTACATCATATTAGTTTCCTGTCAACTAGCTATTTCCGTCGCCGTTTATTTTGCAATCTTTACTTTTCAATCTATACAAAAGAATACCAAAAATATTTATCTTATTATCTTTATCAGATCTCACTTTTGCAAGTGGCCGTGAAGGGATTGACAACCCCTTTATCGCGTTGATTGCAAGGTTCTTAATTGTTTGTGCAGGTACTAGGGATTTGCGTGTAGTCTCCTACTGGACTGATACCTTAGTTCTCAAAAACTGAGCGAAATATTTATGCTACTTTGCTGCATCACCCTTTCCTCTTCAAGAGAAAACCAACGCATGCTCAAGATGTAGCAAGAAGGATTTCTGGCGCCGTTGCCGGGGAGATCTACGCCAAGTCAAGACATACCAAGTACCCATCACAAACTCTTAACCCTCGCATTACATTATTTGCCATTCGCCTCTCGTTTTCCTCTCCCCCACTTCTAAAACAATTTTCGAAAACCTTTGCCTTTTCTTCGCCTTCTTCCCGTATGTATCTTTGTTTGTGTTTCCATGTGCCTTCTATTTGCTTGCATCTTTGCTTGCTAAAAATCTAGTGATATGGATCCACTTAAAGTGTTCTACTTAGATCATCTTCGATCCTTATGTGCTCGTGCTAAAACCCCAACTAGCCTAGTTGATGGGAAATCTTTAGACGAGCATGCTCATTTTGTGCGTCACCGTTTGTCTAAAAAAGGGAGACTCTTATGGGATCAAATAAACAGATTGCTGTGTTATGCTTGGAATCTTTGTGAAATTTATGATTTTACTTGTTGCTCTAAGAACCCTAAAAACACCTCCCCTATCTATGTGAGTTTAATGATAATGAAATCTTATCTTCTTATGCAAAGGGTGTTTATAGTTACTACAATATCGAACAAATTGAAAATTTTGTTGCTTTTAAGGGTGCTTATGAAGTTGCTTCTTTGATTGAAAAGTATGATATTACTCTCTACGAATCTAAATTTTTTGACATACTTAAATATTGCAATGAAAACTATGCTCATAATGCCTATGTCAAAGAATTTATTGAAAGAATGACCGTTGCTTCTGAAGAAAATAATGATATGCATGAATTGTGGCGCCTCCGATTCAATCGTACACTAATCATACACGCAAATGTGTACGATCAAGATCAGGGACTCACGGGAAGATATCACAACAGAACTCTAGACACAAATCAAAATAATACAAGCTTCATATTACAAGCCAGGGGCCTCGAGGGCTCGAATACAAAAGCTCGAGACACAAGCGTCAGCGGAAGCAACAACATCTGAGTACAGACATTAGTTAAACAAGGATGCCTTAAGAAGGCTAGCACAAAAGCAACATGATCGAAGAGGCAAGGCCTCCTGCTTGGGACCTCCTAACTACTCCTGGTCTTCGGCGGCCTCCATGTAGGAGTATCCGTCAGCGGTGGCATCTGGCTCCAGGGAACCACCGTCTCGTTGCATCAACAGGAAAGAAGAAAGAAGGGGGAAGGGATAGTAAAACAACCGTGAGTACTCATCCAAAGTACTCGCAAGCATCAGATCTATACTAAGTATGCATTGGTATCAAATGGAAGGGCTGTATCTGTGGACTGAACTGCAGAATGCCAGAATAGGGGGGAAGGCCTAGCCTATCAAAGACTAGCATCTTCAAGCAGCTCCAAGCATCTTGCAACATGTAGAAGAGTAAAGAATAGCAGTTTATATTTAACAAACATGTTGTAGCATCAACGCCCAGAGATGCTTCCTCGACTCCCTACGAGAAAGCAATCTCGGAGCCACATATCCATCACATGTCTCAAGTATCCATTTCTAGTTATATAAGATCAGGATACAAGTATGAACGTCCATTACCGTGGACACGGTATTCGAATATATATCTTCCCTGCAGGGGTGCACCACGTTACCCAACACGCTCGATCACTCTGGCCGAACACACCTTTCTGGGGTCAATGCCTGGCCTCGGAAGATCAATACGTCGCAGCCCTACCTAGGCTCAGCAGAGAGGTCCCCACCGGTCTACATCCTAAGTGCCCCGGGGTCTTGGGCCCATCGCCCGTTGCACTCAGGGTCGTTGCGAGCAGGGTGGATACTAGCACCGCCTCGGATGGCTAGTACGATCCGACCGTGCCGCCATGATGAACTGGACGTCTGACAAAGCTTCGGCTGATACTGCGACGTCGAGGCCCATATCTATTCTCACGTGGTGGTTAGTGCGTAAAGGCCAGAGGCCAACTCAGAACAAATACCCAAACCTGTTAGTGCATTGGGGGCTCGCGGAGACGAGCAGAGACTCGCGATAATGTGAACCCATCGCCCCGTCTCATGGACTTAGGGCAAGGGCCCAGACTGCCCGGCCGTGCCATGTAGAAAACTCGCGGGTGCTCCATGGGCCCACCCGACTTTCACATCAACTTGTGGGCTCAGGGCCGACCCGACTTCAACAATGGTCTCAAGTAAATTCAAGGTAACCGTGTGTCCAAACATCAAGGGGAAAACCCGAGGAATCACCCATGGAGGATTCCACTCGATGTAATCATCAAGGTGAACGTAAGAGGATCCACCCTTGAGGTTCACACTTGAGGTGTTGCACCAAAGAGCCGTATCGGGAATGATGAAAGAGGAACCACCCCCGTTGACCACGACCGAATAGCTACACTACAGAATTATCATCAGGAATGCGTTATGAGGGATCACCCTCGGCACTCGGTAGTAGCTCTGCAGAGTCGAGCAACTAAAGGGGCGTGATGTGATGTGAGGTGTCAGGCTCTGGTCATCGATCACGTTGATCGAGTCGTCGAAGATGAAGCAGGGGCAACAAGGACAAGGTGGGGGTCACTGATGGATCACTAACCAACCTATACCAAGCAATTTAGGATAAGCAGATAGGTAACAATAAGCAGGCTATGCATTAGAATAGCAGCAAACAATAACAGTAGCAAAATCTAATGCAAGCATGAGAGAATGGAATAGGCGATATCGGGATGATCAAAGGGGGGGGCTTGCCTGGAAGCTCCGCTGAAAGGGAAGAAGGGTCGTCGTCGACGTAGTCGATCACAGGGGCATCAGCAGCGGTCTCGGGGTCTACCGGAGAGAAGAGGGGGAAGAAACAGTAAATATAATGCAAACAGATGCAACACAGATGCATGACGGCGGTAACACGCAGGGCTAGGGGTGTTCTAACGCGGTGCTACACGATAACGGCGAAGGGGATAACATCCAAAAAGTTTTCCCGAAGTTAGGCATTTTCAGACAAACGGACCGGAGGGGAAAAGTTCGATGTTCGCCATGCTAGGGGCATGTGACAGATGAACCGAGAGCATATTCCGATTCGTCTCGTCGTTCTGAGCAACTTTCATGTATAAAACTTTTTCATCCGAGTTACGGATTATTTTCTATGATTTTTTTAAAGATTTAAGCAATATTTTGAAATACCCTGAAATTTTGCTGTCTGAGAATTCGCCAGTTTTAAACATCTTTTAGCTGTTTCCAAAAGGCTACAACTATGGATCTGTACCTCCTATGATTTTGTGCCTTATACCAATTTTGAGCAATTTTCTGTGATCTACATGTTAGTACCAACTACATCCACATTAGAGTTCATTAGCTTGATCATCAACAGCTCTAAAGTAGGTATGAAAATAAAGCTGTTTTTCAGTTTTTCACTTAACAAAACATAGCCTTTTGCGATTTTCATAGGATTTAATCCATGCATCGAAAGGGTTTGGTCCAGTGGGATAAAATGGAGTTTGTCAAGCATACTTTCTACTCATATTTTCTTTAGCCCTGTTAGTAGTTCTTTAGCCATAGTTTAGGGGCAGTCGAGGGGGGTTACTCGATGTAGAAATGAAAAAGCTAGCTAGCGCTGCTACAGTGGCTAAAGTACAGTAAGCAGTGGCAGTAAGCAGCGCAGTAGCGAAGAGCAGCAGTAGTGGTTAGAAGCAGTAAGCAGCAACGGCAGTCGCGGGGGCAGCAACAGGGCAGAGGGAGGCATTGCGCGGGCGGCGATGCAACGGCTGCGGCAGTGGGTAGCGGGAGGCTACGGCGGCGGGCGCAGACGGCAGCTGCGGCAGCAGAAGCGGGCGGAGCGGTGGGCAGGGGCGATGGCAGCGGAGCAACACCACGTGCAGTAGTAGAGCAAAGCAGTAGGCATGCGGCCATGGACATGCGGGCACGCCGGGACAGAGCCGGGGGTGCGACGACCTCGAGCGGGGGGAACGTGGCGGGTCAGGGGAGCGGCCGAGGAGAACGCGGGCAGCGGCGGAGCAGTGGGGGCGTCGGGTGCGCCGAGGCGCAGCCGTGGGCGCGTGCAGGCGATGCTGGGGGCGCGAAGATGGGTCGATGAGCACGTACAGGGGCGACGTCCGACGGCGGCTACGGGTGGTGTTCGGCAACGAGAGCAGAGGAGAAAAGGGAGGAGGGGACGTTCGGCTCACTGGGAGCCTGTAGGTGTGCAAATAGGCGGCTCGAGGGAGGCTCGCTGGCGCCCGGCGTTGGAGAAGATCGACGGCGGTCGAGGCAGACAAGGCGATGTTGTGGTGCACTCCGTCGCGATCCAGCGTGCGAGGCCGACGTAGTTGAACGCGACGAAGCTTGAAGGAAAGCTGGCGAGACGAAGGGTGGTCGGTGGCCACAGTGGCGCGAGGAAGACGGCGACGGGCGCGCCGGTCCTTCCTCCAGATCGACAGAGGGGGGAGAGGTGGATCTGGGCGAGAGGGGTGAGGTGAGTGGGGGTGAGTGGGGAGGTGGGGAGACCGAGGAGGTCGGGGCGTGGCGCCCTTATCCCCTCCCGGCGTCGGCGCCGACGAGGTGGTCCGGGGCGACCCGCCCCTGTAGCGGCACGGTCGGGGTTGGGCTGGCTAGCGGTCCAGCTGGGCCGAGCCCCAGTGAGGTGGGGGAGTCATGTTGTTTTCTTCCTTTTCTCTTCATTTGTTCTTTCTTTCTGCCTTTTCTTTTAGCTAGAAAATGTACTTTGTAAAAAGTGGGACTTGGCCACATAAATACCTTGCATTACCTAGCACATCCACAAAAAGTTTGGGAGGCTTTCGAGTTTGTTTGAATTTTTCATCAATGGAAAGGCATTTAATGATTGATTTCAGCCACTGTTTTAATTATTAAAGGGCATTAAAACACTTTAAAAAAGTGTTGGGTCAGCACCATAATTGGCTATGTAATATTTGTCACACTTTGAACATTTTATTTTGCAGGTTTGAGAAATATGAATTTTGGACTTTAATTTGAATTTGAATTTGAATCAAGTGAGGATTAGCAACAGTAATGTGATGACATGGCACCATTAGCGGGGGATTACTATAGCTTAATTATCCGGGCGTCACACGAATCTATAGATAATTATGATTCCGATGATTTGATTGAAATATCCCTTGATGAACATGATGCTTGCTATTCTTGTGGCCATGATGCCAATATTTATGAAGATGAATTTGCTATGGTTCCTTATGTTAAACATGAGATCGTTGCTATTGCACCCATACTTGATAGTTCCTTCGATGAAAAGCATGATTGCAATGATTTTACTATAAATTCTCTTAATGTCAATTGTGCTAATAATATGCAAAACCCTAAGCTTGGGGATGCTAGTTTTGCTACGAACACTACTTGTTGCAATGATCATGATTAGGGTGATTCTTCTTATAATCTTGAAAATTTATTTAAGCCCCATGATGAATATGAGATTGATAATAATGTTTGCAATATTATTGAAAGTGGGTTTGCAAGAGTGTCAACTTTAGATCCCACATATTTGGAGAATATTCAATCTTATGAAATTTTTGATAAAAGTGGGTTTGGAGAGGTCATGACTTTAGTTAATGTTAATCCCACTATTTTGGAAGAGTGTCAACTTTGCATGCATGTGGTTCATAAAGAGAATATTTTATGTGATAGCCATGTTGTTGAATTTGCTTATGGTTCTACATGTAATTATTATGAGAGAGGAAAATATGGTTGTAGAAATTTTCATGTTACTAAATTACCTCTCTTCTTGTTGAGATTGATCTTGTTTCTTTCTTCTCCTTTGCATATGGTAGGATTTGATTGCCTTGGTAATTTGTTTGCCTATGAGATACCTATGCATAGGAAGTATGTTAGACTTAGATCTGTTTTTCACATGCTATATGATGCTCTCTTTATGTTTCAATTGCTATATTTCTTGTGAGCATCATTAAAATTATCAATGCCTAGCTAGGGGTGTTAAACGATAGCGCTTGTTGGGAGGCAACCCAATTTTATTTTGTTCCTTGCTTTTTTTCTGTTTAGTAGTAAATAATACATCTAGCCTCTGTTTAGATGTGTATTTATGTTTTAGTTAGCGTTTGTGCCAAATAGAACCGTTGGGAAGACTTGGGTGAAGTCTTTGCGATCTTGCTGTAAAAAAAAAACTTTAGCACTCACGAGATTAGCTGCCATTTTTACTGGAGAGTGATTTTAGGTTGATTCTTTTTGCAGATTATTAATAGACAAATTCCTCACGTCTGCCAATTTATTTCAGAATTTTTGGAGTTACAGAAGTATACGTTTGATACAGATTACTACAGACTGTTCTGTTTTTGACAGATTCTGTTTTTCGTGTGTTGTTTGCTTATTTTGATGAATCTGTGGCTAGTATCGGGGGGTATGAACCATAGAGAAGTTGGAATACAGTAGGTTTAACACCAATATAAATAAAGAATGAGTTCATTACAGTACCTTAAAGTGGTGGTTTGTTTTCTTACACTAACGGAGCTCATGAGATTTTCTGTTTAAGTTTTGTGTTGTGAAGTTTTCGAGTTTTTGGGTAAAGATTTGATGGATTTAGGAATAAGGAGTGGCAAGATCCTAAGCTTGGGGATGCCCAAGGCACCCCAAGGTAAAATTCAAGGACAACCAAAAGCCTAAGCTTTGGGATACCCCGGAAGGCATCCCCTCTTTCGTCTTCGTCTATCGGTAACTTTACTCGACGCTATATTTTTATTCACCACATGATATGTGTTTTGCTTGGAGTGTCTTGTATGATTTGAGTCTTTGCTTTTTAGTTTACCACAATCATCCTTTCTGTACACACCTTTTGGAGAGACACACATGAATCAGAATTTATTAGAATACTCTATGTGCTTCACTTATATCTTTTGAGCTAGATAATTTTACTCTAGAGCTTCGCTTATATCTTTTAGAGCACGGTGGTGGTTTTATTTTATAGAAATTATTGATCTCTAATGCTTCACTTATATTATTTTGAGAGTCTTTTAGAACAGCATGGTAATTTGCTTTGGCTATAAAATTAGTCCTAATATGATAGGCATCCAAGATGGGTATAATAAAAACTATCATATATAGTGCATTAAATACTATGATAAATTTGATACTTGATAATTGTTTTGAGATATAAAGGTGGTAATGTCAGAGTCATGCTAGTTGGGTAATTATGAAATTGAGAAATACTTGTGTTGAGGTTGGCAGGTCCCGTTGTATGCACGTATGGTAAATGTTGTGTGACAAATTTGAAGCATGGGGTGTTCTTTGATTGCTTTCCTTATGAGTGGCGGTCGAGGACGAGCGATGGTTTTTTCCTTCCAATCTATCCCCCTAGGGGCATGCGTAGTAGTACTTTTCTTAGAGGGCTAATAAACTTTTGCAATAAGTATATGTGACGCCCTCAATTCAATCGTACACTAATCATATATGCAAATGTGTACGATCAAGATCAAGGACTCACGGGAAGATATCACAACACAACTCTAGACACAAATTAAAATAATACAAGCTTTATATTACAAGCCAGGGGCCTCGAGGGCTCGAATACATAAGCTCGAATACACAAGAGTCAGCGGAAGCAACAATATCTGAGTACAGACATAAGTTAGACAAGTTTGCCTTAAGAAGGCCAACACAAAAGCATCTACGATCGAAAAGGCAAGGCCTCCTGCCTAGGAGCCTCCTAACTACTCCTGGTCGTCGGCGGCCTCCACGTAGTAGTAGGCACCATCAGTGTAGTAGAAGTCGTCGTCGAAGGTGGCGTCTGGATCCTGGGCTCCACCATCTGGTTGCAGCATCCGGGAAGAATGGAAAGAGGTGGAAAAAGGGGAGCAAAGCAACCGTGAGTACTCATCCAAAGTACTCGCAAGCAAGGATCTACACTACATATGCATCGGTATCAATGAAAAGGGTTGTATCTGTGGACTGGACTGCAGAATGCTAGAAGAGAAGCGGAAAGCCTAGCCTATCAAAGACTAGCATCTTCTGGAAACCACCATCTTGCAACAACAAGAGGGAGTAGAGCAACATAGAGTAAAGTAGTACAAGTGTTATCAACCTCGGCCAAAGATCCTTTCTCGACTATCCATTTCTCGTCACAATCCATTTCTCATCACAAGTATCCATTTCTCGTTGTATCGATCGGGATACAACTCCAAGTGTCCGTTACCGTAGGACAGGCTATCGATAGATGTTTTCTTCCCTGCAGGGGTGCACCAACTTACCCACCACGCTCGACTAACTCCGGCCGGAAACACTTTCCTGGGTCATGCCCGTCCTCGGCCAAACAATACGCCACAACCTGACCTAGGCTTAATAGAGAGGTCAAGCACGCCCGACTAAACCTATGCCCCCAGGGGTCATGGGCCATCGCCCCGGGAACTCCTCCACGTTGTGTGGGCGGCTAGTGAGCAGACCTAGCTACCTCCTTCAAAAAGGCAGGTGCTTACATAGTCCAACCCGGAGCGCGTCGCTCAGTCGCTGACGTCTATTAAGCTTCGGCTGATGTATACGACGCAGAACGCCCATACTATGCCCACGTGATGGTTAGTGCTATCAGGCCAGAGGCCCCTCGGATCAAATATCCAAATCGTAGTGGATTAGGACGCGCGGTAACAAGTAGAGACTCACGAAAGATGTGACCCCGTTGCCCCGTCTCAAGGACTTGCGGCAAGGGCTAGGAATGCCCGGCCACGCCTCGTAAGTATCTCGCGGGCACCCTCCGGGTCAACCCGACTCCTCATCACTCGCAAATATGCTCGCGCGGGTACCCCTCAGGGCCGACCCGTCTTTAGTAACATGGTTCAGTGTAAAGTCATAGTAACCATAGTAACCGCGTGTCCAAACATCAAGGGGAAAACCCGAGGAATCACCCCCGGTGAATTCCACTCGATGTAATCATCAAGGTGAACGTAAGAGGGACCACCCTCGAGGTTCACACTTGAGGGGTTGCACGACAGAGTCGTATCGGAAGTGGTTAAAGAGGAAATCACCCTCGATGACCACGACCGAATAGCTACACTACAGGGTTAACATGAAAAGTGTTGTTGCGGTCTCACCCCTGGTACTCGATAGTAACCCAGTAGTGTCGATCAACGAAGGGGAAAGTGATGTGCGGTGCCGGGGCCTGGTCTTCGATCCCGTTGATCGGGTCTTCAATGATGAAGCAGGGGCAACAAGGACAAGGTGGGGGTCACTGATGGATCACTAACCAACCTATACTAAGCAGTTTAGGATAAGCAGGCAGGTAACTATAAGCATGTTACAAAAGCAGGCTATGCATCAGAATAGGACAAACAATAACAGTAGCAAAATCTAATGCAAGCATGAGAGAATGCAATGGGCGATATCGGGATGATCAAAGGGGGGGCTTGCCTGGTTGCTCTGGCAAGAAGGGGTCATCGTCGACGTAGTCGACCACAGGGGCGGCATCGGTCTCGGGGTCTACCGGAGAAAAGAGGGGGAAGAAACAATAAATATAAAGCAAACATAGCATCACAAAGCATAACAAGGCAATATGCTGTGCTGGGTGTGACCTAACGTATGGCTACACGATAAAGGTGAAGGGGGAATTCAACCGGGAATGTAAGCCCGGTTCCGGACCTGTGTCAGCCAGATGACCGGAGGGGAATGTTCCATGTTCAAATAGTTAGAGGCATCTAACAGGTATGTGGTTAGCGTATTCGGGTTCGCCTCGTCGTTCTGAGCAACTTTCATTTATAAAGTTTTTCCAACCGAGCTATGGTTTATTTTCATGAATTTTGAAAGATTAAACCATTTTTTGGAATTATTTAAATTAACAGAAAAGGGAATTATGACATCAGCATGATGCAATGCTGACATCAGCAGGTCAACAGGTCGGCTGACCAGTCAAACCAGACAGGTGGCGCCCACATGTCAACCACTGTTAATTAACAGAGATTAAATTAAACTAATATGAGGTTAAATAGCTATTGGGCCCACATGTCAGTCTCTAATTAGTAACTAATTAGGTTTTAATTATTAAAACATTTTAATTAATTAATATAGGCGGTGGGGCCCGCGTGTCAGTGGCACTGGGCTGCCTGGTCAGCAGTTGACTGGGTCAACCCAGTCAACTGGGACCCACGGGGCCCACTACCAGTGGCTATGGGGTGGCCCCAGGCTAGCCACGTTGGCGGCCGGCGGTGAAGCTCCGGCGACGCAGATCGCAGTGGCGCGGCTCGGGTCTTCGCCGGAAAAACGCCACAGGGGGCCGTTTCGAGCGCGGCCGGGCTCGTTCGGACGCGGGGGGAGCGGCGCATCCAACTACGACCTTAGCTCGGGCGGGGGCGGGCTGCAATGACGACGGCGTTGAGCGGGGCGGACGGTCGGAACGGGCGTTGGCGGGGATCGGGCTACGGGGCTCGGCGAGAGCAGCGGACGCGCGCGTTGGGCCCCTGGGAACCCCAGGAGCACGATGCGGTGCTCGGCCGCATGCGAAGGCGACCGTGGCCACGGCGCCGAGCTCGTCGGCGGCGAGGTTCTTCGGGCGAGGTACGGGAACGGGGCTACGGGGCGCAAAGCGAGCTGCGAGAAGTGCCTACGGTGCCTACTCGACGCGAGAAGCGGAACGGTGGCACGCACGGGACCAAAAGGTCACCGTGGCCACGCCGGCGACGAGGCCAGGTGGCGGCGCGTTCGGGTGAGCGTGAGGAAGTAGCTAGCGATCATGCGGGAGTGACCAGAGAGATGGGGAAGGAGGAGGGGCTCACCAAGCGGCACGCCGATGGCCCTTGGCAGTTTAGGAGCGCGGGGAAAGGCCGAATCGACGGCGGCGGCGTCCGACGACCCGGGGAGGAAGAAGGAGGGGATCCGGCGTTGCGGGGCTTGCCAGCTCCAGCGAGCAGCGTTGGGCGATGAAGCAGAGACCAGCGGAGTCCTCGGGCACCTTGGAAGGGCAGAACGACGCTGGTGGCCATGGCTGCGACGGCGAGCGGCGACGGATGCGCTCGGTGGAGAGGGAGAGAGCTCAAGGGGGGTCTGGTGGGGAGAGGGAGAAGGCGAAGCGGGCGAGGGGAAGGGACTGGCGCGAGTGGGGGTGGCAGAGCAAGTGGAAGGGGAGCCCGAGGCGTCGCCCTTATCCTCTCCCGGCGAGGCCGGCGAGGTGGTCGGGTGGCGCCGAGGCGCCCGGTCGATCGAACAGTGGGAGGTGGGAGACGACAGGGGAGGGGGAGTGGGCCACAAGGCCTGTTGGGCTTAGCCCGGAGGGTTAGGCCCAGGGGGGTCAGGGGCCTTTTCTCTCTCTCTCGCCTCCTCTTTTTATTTGTTTTTTCTTTTAGCAGTAGGCTTTTGCAATTAAACTAGCCACCAAATGACTTAGAAAAATTGTGTGCCTGGCCAGAACAATTACTCGGGAATAATGTGCTCTGCCATAAAAAGTATGGACAAGTTTTGATTCCATTTGGGATTTTCAATAATGGAAAAGGCATTAATAGTGCTATTTTGGCACTGTTTAAAATGCTTAGGACCATTTTGTATTATATGGTGATGTTGTTTTCCTTAACAATCATTTGTTATGGAATTTTTGACAAATGATGAACATTTTTGCAGCAATATTTGAGCAACTTCAGATTCCACTTGCATTTGAATTTGAATTCAGATAAGCATTTTGAAATACAATGTTTCACCACTGTTATCAAGCATTGCAACGATGATGACTTGTCATGATTAAGAGGAGATCACTGTTGGGTGATGCTAGGGATGTTACAAATCTCCTCCACTACAAGAAATCTCGTCCCGAGATTTAAGTGGGGAAGAAAAGTGTAACTTCGGGAGAACTGACCCTTATAGGGTTAATTATCTGATGGACAATTCAGGGAGTGTGACAAAAGTATCTCTCGAGTTGATTACATGAAACACATCAAGAGCCTTATAAGATGGTACGAAAGTTTCAAACGGGTAAGCAACCGTTCGATTCCTGAAAAGAGTGTGAAGGGGTTCGAGCAACGGAATAAGTATTGCATCAGATACAAGAACTGATGATCCCTCGGAATGGGGCTCATGAATTACTTACGAACTCAAGCTCGAGGAATAACTCTAGCAACAAGGGTATACAGGAGAGTCAGGTTTCGATCCTGTGGAACTGTGGGTTATGGGCCCACCGTGTGGGTTAAGAGTAGGAGTGGGGACATCTTGCATGATCATGATAGCAAGGCATGTCAGAGCCTAGCCTACCAGTCCTGTTGGCAACAACGTCGGTACCAAGGGCGAGGGATGAAGAGAACCATTTTCCTGCTCGTTGAAACGAGGCGGACCAATAGGCAAGGTTCTCGTCCATCGGGGGTTACCGGGATGTCGTCAGCAATAGTAACAGGGTCACACTGACAGAGTTGTAAACCGAGATGTTTCCATAAGAAGGGAATTATTACTGCTTAGATCTCATAAACCACAAGAAAGTCTAAACAAAACAATGGAAAAGAAAAGGTGATCATTAGATTAATCAGAACATTGGAAAGGAAAATGTGTTTACACACAAGAATTGGGAGTATATCCTTCCCAAGGGGAAGCGGAGCAGGATATACATGATATGACAGCAAGTTCAAAAGCATTTAGATAAAGGGGGTGAGGGAAGAATCATGATATTACCCATACAACTGTAAGTGAATCTAGTGCCCCTTAGTGATTTTGGTGTATTGAAGACTTATAGGTTAAGCGACTGATGCGTTTGCGAGTGTACACAGGTCTATAAGTCTATGAGGAGTTTGATATTTACAGTGAAAGTCGACCCCTAAAAATGAAGTTCTTCGACTGAAGACTTTGGATTTCTGAAGACTTTCTGAAGACTTTGAAAGTGAAGAAATTGGTGTGACCTTGAAGACTTGACATTCATTCGAGGAACATGAAGCGTGAAGACTTTTGTTTTTGTAGTTTCATTTTCTCTTTATTGAGTCATAGGAAACGCCGTACTGTTAAAGGGGGTCGAGGAAATACTAAGGCAAAATTTCCATGGGATGCTCAACTCAAAATCCTACACCTACCAATCCCTTCGAGTGAAGCCATTGGAAATCTCATACAGTTCAGTCATTTTCTTCAGTGACAGAGACGAAGTTCTTCTGGTCTCTGAGGAATTTGGTCTGACTGAGGAGTTAGGAATTCGCCAGTGCGGATTGCCTACACTGCGAGGAACATGATAGCCCTGAGGAATTAGACACTCGAAATTCCGACCGTTGTTGTGCTACGCACCAGCTGTCACAAAATATCTACCCTCCTAACGGCCACATTATTGAAGGCCATTTATGTCTTATCATGTCGGGCTGCTCCCTAGGCTATAAATAGCCACCCCCTACAACCACTAGCTGGTTGGCTGCTCCGAGAGAAACTGACACTTGTCATTTGAGAGCATCCCATCCTCCGAGGACTTTGAGCGAAAATCATCAAGTGAGGAAAACCCAAACCCAAACACCTACAAACCCAAAGTGATTGAGCATCACTGAAGATATTGATCCTGCGTGGATCCGACGCTTGTTACCTTTGAAGACTATGCATCTTCCAGACGGTTAGGCGTCATGGTCTAGAGCATCCAAGAGGAAATTGTGGATCGCCGAGTGACCGAGTTTTTGAAGGTTTGGAAGTCACCTGAAGACTTACCACGAGTAATTGGGCGAGGTCTGTGTAACCTTAGCTCAAGGAGAATACGGTGAGGACTAGGTGTCCTAGACTGCGTGTTCAGGACTGGGTGTCCGGGACTGTGTGTCCTCAGGTTTAAATACCTAGCCGCTCCAACCAGACGTACAACTGTCACAGCAGTTGGAACTGGTCTACCAAATCATTGTCTTCACCAAGCCTACTGGTTCTATTTCCTCAACTCTTTCATTTCCTCATTACTGTGTTGTGTGTTTGTTCATATCTGTGTTTGAAGACTTTGATTGAAGACTTTCTCAATTTCCTCAGTTCAAATTCTTCAGTCTGTTTGTCTTCATCCTGTTTTATCCTGTGCTTACGCTATCTGTACTCTGTGCTTG
Organism: Aegilops tauschii subsp. strangulata; assembly: GCF_002575655.3. Classification (NCBI taxonomy): domain Eukaryota; kingdom Viridiplantae; phylum Streptophyta; class Magnoliopsida; order Poales; family Poaceae; genus Aegilops; species Aegilops tauschii. The sequence goes on from NC_053039.3 coordinate 12,090,167, forward strand.
TCTTCATTTCATCATGATGACTGTGCTTGTATTCTGTTATGTTTACTTCTGAGTCTTTATTCCGCTGCAAGTAGTTCTTTGCTTAGGAATTTCCTCACCCTGAAATTCTTCAGTGAAGGAATCATAAAAATCGCCTATTCACCCCCCCTCTAGTCGATATAACGCACTTTCAATTGTTATCAGAGCAGGTTACTCCCTTGTTCTGTGTGATTTTGGTTTAACCGCCTGGAGTTTTAGTTATGTCTACCGCAGGTATGATCAAGGTCTCTGCTGGGTGTCCTACCTTCGATGGAACGGACTACCCCTACTGGAAGAATAAGATGCGAATGCATCTTGAGGCAATTGATAACTATCTCTGGTATGTTGTGGAAAATGGTGTTCCCTCAGTCTCACCTTCTCTGAACGCTACTGATGTGAAGAGATTCAAGCAACTCAATTCTCAAGCGAAGAATATCATATGTGGCCATCTGAGCAAAGGGCAATATGGAAGAGTGAGTGCTTCGGAAACTGCTAAGCTTATCTGGGATAGGCTGTCCAAAGTGAATGAAGGAGTCTCAACTCAACGTGACTCTCGTGTTGACGTTCTTCGCAATCTCTTCAACTGCTTCAAAAGACTCGACAATGAAAATGTTCAGCTAACCTTTGATCGCCTCACTGACATCTCAAATGAGCTTCAAGCACTTGGTGCCACTGACATCACCGACCATGAGGTGGTGAAGAAATTTCTGAGATTGCTTGATTCTTCATTTGATACTCTGGCACTGATGATTCAAGAACGTGCTGATTACAAGTCTCTTGATCCCGCTGATATCCTTGAGAGACTAAACACTCATGAGTTCCAGCTTGCTGAGAAGAGAGATCTCTATGGTTCGAGCTATGGCAGATCACTTGCTCTGAAGGCCAAGGCAGTCTCTAAGTCTGAAGATGTAGACTCTGCTAGCAGCCTTGGTGATCCTGAAGAACTGAGCCAGGAACTAGCACTGCTTGTGAAGAAATTTCAGAAGTTCTCAAGACGTGGTCGCTTTGGAAAATCCTCAAGGAGCAATGATTCCTAATCCAGTGACTACAAGAAGAGGCTATGCCACAAATGCAAGAAAGCTGGTCACTACATTCAAGATTGTCCTCAATGGAATAAGGAATCAAAGAATAAGAAATACAAGGAATACAGTTCTGATGACGCAAAGAAGAAGAAGAAATCTTCAAAGTCTTCATCATCAAAATCCTCGAAGGCTTCATCTCACAAGAAGAGTAGCTCCAAGAAGGCTCGGGCATTCATTGGCAAGGAAATGGACTCTGAGGCTGAATCTGAGGAACACGAGGACGAGGAGGCATCTGAGGAGTCCGAGTCTGGTGTGGCGAGCCTAGCTCTCGCTACTGCATTCGTCAGCAAGTCCATCTTCAACTCTGAAGAAAATGATTCCACCAACAATGCTGATGAAGGCAATGATGACTATGCTCCCACCTATTGCTTCATGGCAAAGGGTGCCAAGGTAACTAAATACGCCTCCTCTAATTCCAGTGAGGATGAATCTGATGAAAACCTCAAACTCAGCTATTCTAAACTTGCTAAGATTGCTGTGAAACAACAAAAGGCTTTTGAAAAGGTTCAAAACATGCTAGATAAAAGTGATGATATGTTGGGTGAAGAAATGGATCGCACTAAAATCTTGACTGAAAATCTTCAGAGACTTCAGTCCAGGTTTGACAACCTTCATGGTCATCATCACACTCTCTTATCTGATCATGAGAAGCTTTCCTATGAATTTCTTCAAAGGAAGCAAGATCTTGAAAAGCTAAGAGTGAGTTATGAAGATCTTCAGAAGGAGCGTGATTCATTACTTGCTCAACAAATCAGCACTTCTCAGGAAGAATTTGTTCCACCATGTTTGAAGTGCATTGAACGTGAATCTGCTAATTCTTCACCTGAAAGTTCAAATGCTTCTAATGCTACAAATTGTTCACATGTCTCTGCTATCACTAATGACGATGTAGGGCTGAAGGAATTGTACATGACAGGCATGTACAAAAGCCTCAAAGCGCATCTGACTCTTTGTGATGTGCTCAAAAAGCAGATCCTCCACAGGAACCCTAGGAAAGAGGGTATTGCCTTTGAGAGGAAACTCAATGCTGATGGTACATATTGGAAGCCTGAGCAGTACCCCAAAACCTCATGGGTTGCTGCAAAGGGACCTCCAGTTGTTCCATCCAATTTATTTGGCTTTACATGTGAATCTCCTCATTCTTCTGGTGAGTCATTTGACTCCAACTATAAACGGTTCAAAAATCAGAATGGTGAAGTATTTGCTAGATATGTTGTCACTAACTGCAGGAACGGTTCTCCTATGAAGAAAATCTGGGTTCCCAAAAGGTGCCTTGAAAGTCTTCAGGTGAATGTCATCATGACACCACCTATGAAGAATAGGAACCCCAGATCAAATTCTTCATATGGACCAAATTCTTCATATGGATCCAAGTCCTCTTATGGACCAAATTCCTCATGTGGATCAAATTCCTCAAACGGATCAAAATCCTCATATGATCAATATCGTGCTAATCCCTCTGTCTCGCAGGGAAGATCTAAGGGTTATGAATATGAGCATTATTCTTCTAATCATTATGTTCATAAGTCCTCGAAGAATTTCTCTGCTTATTCATATGCTTACCCAAATTCCTCATATGTGAAACTAAGTGGACTGGCTTCTATGCCACCTTTCTCATATGGTGCTCACAGAGTGATGAGTTCTTTGCCACCCCTTGGTGGTGAAAAAAAAGAACTAACCTCTTATGCAGGGTCAGGTCTCCAGACGTGCTTAAAATCGTCTGAAGAATTTGCAGGAGACCTGAAAATGCCTGAAAGTACGCAGGCTAATCATGATGAAATGAACTCTCATTTCACACGTCCTCATGTTGCTTTATCTGTTCTATTGATTGATAAAATCGATATTATGAAATTGATGTCATATTCTTCACTGATGAAGTATATGAGATTGTAAGTTGCACTAATTCATCTGCAGAATGATCAACCCAAAGCAAATGAGTGCGTCCTCGATAGTGGATGTACAAATCACATGACTAGCGACAAGAATCTATTGATGGATCCTCCTTTAGCTCCATCACATCTGAAGCATATCATCTTTGCTGAGAAAGTCAAAAGTCAGGTATTAGGTCTAGGTAAGGTTGCTATCTCAAAGGATCGGCACATGGACAAAGTCATGCTTGTCGAGTCCTTAGGATACAACCTCATGTCTGTCTCAATGCTTTGTGATCTTGATCTGGTTGTTGTCTTTGGCAAATATCGGTGTGTTGTGATCATGGAAGCTGACAAATCCAAAGTCTTCGAAGGCTTTAGGAGAGGAGACTTATATATTGTTGATTTCTCTACAGGACCACAACCAGCCGTATGCCTAGTTGCAAAAGCTTCAGAAGGCTGGCTATGGGATCGACGACTTGGTCATGCTGGCATGAGGAATTTGCGCACGCTAGCGAAGAAGAAGCATGTCATTGGCATTCAGAATGTCAAATTCCTCAAGGATCACTTATGCGGAGCCTGTGAAGCTGGAAAGATGACCAAGGCCAAGCATCCAGCGAAGACTATCATGACTACCACTCAACCATTTGAGTTGCTTCATATGGATCTCTTTGGTCCTAATCATTATTCTGCTGTTACAAATGATGCATCTCTATATGGCTTTATTGTTGTTGATGATTACTCTCGATACACGTGGGTGCATATTGTCACTTACAAACATGAAGTGTAGGAAGTCTTCAAACGATTTTCCTCGAGGGCTTCAACCAATTTTGGTGTGAAGATCAAGCACATCAGAAGTGACAATGGAACTGAGTTCAAGAATTCTGGTCTTGATGACTATCTTGATGAACTTGGTATTACTCATGAGTTATCTGCTCCTTATACACCTCAACAAAATGGCATTGTGGAGCGCAAGAACAGGACTCTTGTTGAGATGGCCCGCACTATGCTTGATGAATACAAGACGCCTCGTCATTTCTGGATTGAGGCAATTGATACTGCATGCCACATCATCAATAGAGTATATCTTCACAAATTCTTCAAGAAGACTGCTTATGAACTCCTCACTAACAAGAAACCCAATGTGAGTTATTTCAAAGTCTTCGGTGCTAAATGTTGGATTAGAAATCCTCATCACAATTCCAAATTTGCACCGAAAGCACATGAAGGTTTATGCTTGGTTACGGAAAGGACTCGCACACCTACAAAGTCTTCAACAACATTCTTCACAAAGTTGTTGAAACTGTAGATGTGCAGTTAGATGAAACTAATGGCTCGCAAAGAGAGCGCCTGCCTTCTGTGATAGATGAACCAGCACCTGAGGATTCTATCAAGTTCAAAGCTACTGAGGATGTCATTCCTACCGAAGAATCTGCGGAAGAATTCATTCCTGATCGTGAAGAACGCCGAGCTGGTGCACCTAAAGAAAATGGTGCTGAGGAAAATGGTCCTGAAGAAAATGCTGATCAAATTCCTCGACGAAAACCCGCTCATCCTCGCGTTGCAAACGAAGTGCAAATTGAGAAAATCATCGATGACATTGAAGCACCAGGTCCTCTCACACGCTCAAAAGCTTCACATTTGTCTAAATTTTGTGGGCACTTTGCTTTTGTCTCTATCACAGAGCCCACTAAGGTAGATGAAGCATTTATGGAGCCTGAGTGGATTCAAGCTACGCAAGAAGAATTACATCAGTTCGAGCTCAACAACGTCTGGGAACTGGTCAAACGTCCAGATCCTCGCAAGCACAACATCATTGGCACAAAATGGATCTACCGCAACAAGCAAGATGAAAATGGCCTTGTGGTGAGGAATAAGGCACGACTTGTAGCTCAAGGCTACACACAGGTTGAAGGAATTGATTTCGATGTAACTTTTGCACCTGTTGCTAGACTTGAGGCTATTAGCATATTACTTGCTTATGCTAACCATCATGATAACACCTTATATCAAGTGGATGTGAAAAGTGCATTCCTCAATGGTAAGCTTGAGGAAGAAGTATATGTTGCTCAACCCCCAGGTTTCGAAGATCCAAAGCATCCTGACAAAGTCTTCAGACTCAACAAGGCCCTGTATGGCCTCAAGCAGGCCCCTCGAGCGTGGTATGATACTTTGAAGGAATTCCTCATGAAGAAAGGCTTCAAACCCGGTTCACTCGACCCAACTCTATTCACTAAATCTTATGATGGTGAATTGTTTGTGTGCCAAATTTATGTTGATGATATTATCTTTGGCTGTACTGACCAACATTACAGTGATGAATTTGCCCATATGATGAGTGAAGAATATCAAATGTCTATGATGGGAGAACTGAAATTCTTTTTAGGTCTTCAAATTCGTCAACATCGCAATGGCATATTCATATCTCAGGTGAAATACCTCAAGGATGTATTGAGGAAATTCGGCATGCAAGATTGCAAAGGGGTCAAAATTCCAATGCCCACAAATGGCCATCTATGCAGTGATGAAAATGGTATAGACTTCGATCAAAAGGTATACCGCTCCATGATTGGCTCTTTATTATATTTATGTGCATCTAGGCAAGATATTATGCTTAGTGTTTGCATGTGTGCCCGATTTCAAGCTACACCGAAGGAATCACACCATGCATAAGGCTGTGAAACATATTCTTTGATATATAGCTCACACACCAACACTTGGATTATGGTATCCCAAGGGCTCGGTTTTTGATCTCATTGGATATTCAGACTCTGACTATGTTGGTGATCGTGTGGACCGCAAGTCAACATCTGGCACATGCAATTTCCTCGGACGATCCTTGGTTTGTTGGTCCTCGAAGAAACAGAACTGCGTATCACTGTCTACTGCTGAAGCTGAGTACATTGCTGCTGGATCGTGCTGTGCTCAATTGCTATGGATGAAGCAAACACTCAAGGACTATGGCATCAACGTGAAGAATGTGCCTCTCTACTGCGACAATGAGAGTGCCATCAAGATTGCTCATAACCCAGTTCAGCACTCGAAGACCAAGCACATTCAGATTCGTCATCATTTTCTTCGTGATCATGTGTTGAAGGGCGACATTTCTATTGAGCATGTGAAGACTGAAGAACACCTAGCCGATATCTTCACTAAGCCCTTGGATGAGAAGAGATTTAGCAAGCTGCGGTGTGAGCTAAATCTCCTAGAATCTTCGAATGTTCTTTGAAAAGGACACCCATCCTAACACTTGTGCAAAATTGATGACTTAGATGTGCAACACGCGAAGAAACGTTTTTCTTCAGTCAATGAAGACTAACACTCTAAGTGTGAAGAAATTAACGAAGAATTTGATTCTCAGAGCCCTACGACAATTGTACGCGGTGTCTGAAATCATCATTCTTATACGGTGGGTCACGCCACCACCAAAAGTTGAAAATCTTCAAATTGAGTTTTTCTTCAGTTTTTTTTAAAAAATTCCTCAGTTGTTCATATTCTTCAACTTTTCATTGTCTTCACTATTTCCATCGTTTTTCTTCATTGGCTATATATATAGAGTTTATGTCCTCTACAGCATTCACTTATTGCTATTTCTTCAAGTTGTTTTTTTTCTGCTAAGTGAATGTGATCGGACCCCTTCCCCTCTATGTTATACTCAACCCAATCTATTCACAAATTCTTCATGTGCGTTCTATTTGAAACTCATTCAAAATCTTCACTGTGTCCTTGTCAGCTGAAGACATTGAGAACGGAACTTTTAATTTATCTTATCTAAATCTTCGGCTGTGCCGCTCAAACCGTTCTGCATCCCACGATAACACTTATCTATTCACCCACGATCTCACACGATCGCCACCTCTCTGTACGTGGGTGACACATGTCAAGCGAATGAGAAGGGTCAGGGGCACGTTCGTCCAATTTCTTCGGGCAAACAGTTTTTCACCCCGGTTATAAATACCCCTTCCCTTCTCACTTCACTTTTACTCCGCTCGATCTCTCTCCCGCTCGAGCTTCTCAAACCCTAGTGCTGCGCTACTTCATCGTCGCCGGTGAGGAAAGCTTGACTGCCTCGACCTCGTCACCGTCGTACTCGCGCCGGCTGCGGATTTCTTCACTCCGCCACCGCCGTAGCTGTCTTCCTCTGCCGAGTTAGGGCGTGGAAGATCTGAGCTGACGAACTTCACATCTACACTTCCTAGTTCGTCGTGTTCTTCATCTAGGGTAATTAAAAGTTACTGTTACTACTCTCTTTGATTCGAATGTTTTCTTAAAAATCTTCAAAGGTGTTTATTCTTCAAATCTTCACACACTGAACACCTCACATGTCATCCGCTCTTGATTCGTTTCTCTAAGCCATGATTTTCTTCAAGATTCCTCAATTGTGCGGATTTCCGATCTGTACAACTCTGAAACCTAAGACAAAGAACGCTTAGTGAAATTCCTCAAGACTCATCTGGTCAAATTCCTCAAACTTGTTTTTTTAAACCCTCTGAGAACGCATATGACCTCTCCAATTCGTCGCAACTATACTCTGTTCACAGGTACACATGTCCGCTGCTGAATCACTAGGTTCTCATCAAATTAACTCATTTGCAGCGTTCGTCGAAGAAAATTTGCATACCTCTTCAGAAACTTCAGTTGTTCATATTCCTCAGCAGAAGAAAATGGCTGATGGTAAGAAGCCACAGAAGGGTGGAAAGAGGCCTGAGGTCAACACAGCATTTGAGATCCCTGATGATATTTATGCTGGATACTGCACACCCCCTGAGGAAGATAAACATCAGCGCAAAGTGCGCATTCAAAAGATTGAAAGGAGATGGGCAAGAGAGTGGAGGTACTACAGATATGTTACTCCCAAGTATATGAAGAAATTCACTCTCAATCCTCCCTGCCCAAGACCTCCATTGGCACCTGGCCAACTAGCAGATCCCACCAGCCTCAAGCGCGGTGAGGATTATCCTAATGAATGGGCAAAACGCCAGGCCAAATTGGCCAAACAAGCAAAAGGAGCGGTGAGGAAATTTAAGGAAGACTCTGCTGCTACTGCTGAGGCCTCTGCTAGCAAGCCAAAGAAGGCCATGGCTAAGAAGCCTGCTCACAAGCCAAGCGCTTCTACCTCATTGCCCTCACGGCCAGATTCTTCAGTGCCCTCATGGCCAATTCCTCAAGCTGCTCCCACACCATCAAAATCCTCAGCTCCTGCGCCAAAATCCTCAGCTGCTCCGTCTAAATCCTCTGCACCCGTGCATCTCGCCACGTGCCAAAGGACTAAAGGCATTTCTATTGCCTCAGGAGCATCTGCGAGTTCCTCAGCTGCACCAAATTATTCAACGGGCCCGTCTCTGCTGAAGACAAAGGCCACTGCTGGACGAGGTTCTCGACCAAGTCCTCACAAGAAGTACGTCGCCTTTCGAGTGCCCTCTGATGACGATGAGGCTGATGATGAAGAACTTGCTGAACTCATCAGAGACAGGCAAGCCAGGGCCGCTAAAGCCAAAGGCAGCAATGTGCCAATGCTACTGGATCCGAAGTTGATCCTCGAATTCATCGATTTATGGCACAAGGACCCCAAACACGCCTTTGCCGGAGATGAACCTCACTCCTAGTGAAAGTTTTGTTTTGACTGCCTTCATTGAAGAAGAAAAGTGGAAATTTCAAGAAGGAAGAAGACTGAAGAAAGCGCAATACAAGAAGCAGCGCTACCTAAAGGACAATGTCCTCACTCTTACCCCTGATCAACTCATTGCTTTGCAAACTGAGATCAAACAGCTCAGCGAAGGATTTGATCGCTACTATGCTGACTAGAAGGGCGCCAAGGTCCAGTTCGTCAATCTGACGAAGACCTTCACTTCAAGTGCTACTGCTCCTGTGCACATTGAAGTCACTCCGGCTGAAGCATCTGCTCAGCCCACTGAAGAACATGCCAGCACCGCTGATGACAATTAGGCTGCTGAAGAAAATGAAAGTACTAGGGTTGATGACTGCATTCCAGCCGCTGAAGAAAATGCCAGGGCATCCACCAGTGGTGCGCCTGAAGAAAATGAAGAAGTCAGGGCAACTGCATCAGTTGTGCCTGAAGAAAATGAACCAAATTCCTCTGCTGCTCCTGCGCCTACACCTACTCCTATCCTTCCATCTGCATCAGATGTGAAGAAAACCAAGGCTGTAGAGCGTGCAGCTGTGAAGAAAAGGAAGGCATCAACTTCATCAGATTCTTCAGCTCCAAAGAAGATGAAGCCTTTGACAAGCTCTATTGACAATCCAATTGATGCCATTCCTATCTCATTCATGCCATGAAAGGATCTTGTTCCTTTTGATGAGGATTATGTGATCCCCAATGGATTTGATGATGACATTCCCTCTGCTGCTTCATCCGAGCAGATGGATGAAGAAATTGAAGTGGATGCTATCCCTTCAACACCTGTTGTTTCCTCACCTATGCCCCAGTTCACTGCTGAAGAGGCCGGCGTTGAAGAAATGGAAGATGAGGATGTGGACATTGGCTGTACCACTCCTGTGCTGAATGATGACTTTTGGGAAAGTCAGCACCCCAACTCTCCGTGTTTCACTCCACTTCAAGCAATTCCTCAATTCCCTGCTGCTACAGAAATACAAATGGGATCTGAAGAACCTCATGCAACCCCATCTGTCCATGAAGACATTCCATCCACTAGTGCTGATGAAAATGTAAATGAAGAATTGAAGACCCAAGCTGCAACTGAAGAAGAGCCTGAAATTCCTCAGCCTGCTGAACCTGAGATTGTGATTCCTGAGGTGATAATGCAATTGACTGATACTCCTCAGCCCAAACCAAAGGATCCATTCTCAAAGAAGCAAAAATTCAGGGCTGAAGATTTCTTTGGCGAGCACGTATTCTTCAGTGACTACAATCCCTATGATTCTGCTCGTCTTAGAAGAAAACGTTTCTGGACAGCCAGCCAGGCCAATTTCTATTCTTCACTGCTCTTCAATAAGGACAAACTCTTCGACCACGAGCATATTCCTCATGTAGACATGGAATCACTGCCATGTTTCTCACCTGTCCTCAATGTGCTTCATGATGCAGGCCTCCTCAACTTTTGCACTGACATAGTTGATTGGAATGAAGAGCTCATTCTTCAGTTCTACGCAACCCTGCACATCACAGGTGATGCTGATGATATCAACTCTTGGGTGTTGGACTGGATGACCGAAAACACTCATTATAAGGCACCGGACTCTGAATTGCTTCACGCCCTGCCAATCAGTCCACCACCTGAAGGAGCTCGTTGCCTGTACCAAGAGCTTGAGATGACTGCTCATTTTATGCAATTGCTCATGAAGCCTTTGAAGCCTGGTCAAGCTCCAAGAACAAAATTCCTCATGAAGGAATTGCTCTATGTGCCAAGAACAGTCTATCGCATTCTGACGAAGACTGTGAGTCCAATCAAAGGCCATGACTCAAAAGATGAAGAAGTCGTTGGCATCATGAAGAATCTGTTGTTCAACATCATCCATGGCATCCCTGTCAACTTTCACGATTTCTTCATGAGGACTCTTGCAAATGCGGCACTTTCTCCGTTTGAGCTGAAGCCTTATGCTCCTTGGATCATGAGATTCCTCAGGACAAGGTCTTCACTCAACTATAAAGCTGATTTTCAGAATCACCTCAGCTACTTGCCCCCAATTGAAGTCCTCAAGCAGACATATTCCTCAACTAATGAGAAGGGCAAGGCACCAGCTGTTATCGATGAAGGTATTCGTCCATTAGATGGTCAGTTCCGCAAAGCTGCATCTTATTCCACCAATGATGACTCTGCCACTCATGATTCTGCTGCAAATGCTTCCAAGCCAAATCCTCAAGCCACTGCTCCTCGTGTGATGACTGACCGTGAGCTGCTTCTTAGTCTTCACCAGAAGGTGGATCGAAACCACAAATGGGTTAAGCGTCAGTTTGGCTCTATTCTTCACAACATGACTTCTATACATAATGCAGTGAAGAAAAACCATTACTACCTCCATGAAGTCTTCAATCGCACCTGGGCTATTCTGTCACATCTCTATGATGAAGAAGACCTGAAGCAAATGGGTGTCAAAGAAGATTTTGACTGGTCTGCTCCTCCACCGAAGAAATACAAGAAGGTCAAGGTTCCTCCCTTGGTCGCCAGTTCATATTCTTCATCACGCAACACGGACGAGCATGAAGACTTGGACGACACTGCGGCAGGCCCTACAACGACAAACGACCCCAACAACGCTGGCGCTCCTCCATCAACATGATATTCTTCAGGGGCGTTAGTCCTCATTTTCAACCCTTTTGGTCATGATGACAAAGGGGGAGAAATTTGAGTTAGTCTTCAAGCGGGTCTATCTTATATGGGATATATTTTTTCTGCTAAGTTACAACTCTCATTCTTTTGATGACTTTGCTGGATCGAGTTGTAAACTTAAACTCTATGGTGGCCTGATACTTTTGCTGAATTTTTCTGCATGCTTATTCCTCATTAATGTCAATGCACGCATGCTGAATTACATCAGGCACCATATTTCATCATGCATTTCAAATTCTTCATATTATATGTCCGTGTATGAATTACAAGATATAGGGGGAGATCTCCATGATTATACTCTTCAAATGTGCATTGCTTCAACAGAAAATTCCTCACTGTGCACAACTTCAGGGGGAGTTCTTCTATATCTTGCAATCAAATTCCTCAATATCAGTATTTACACTTCATATGATTATCCCCGTTGAAAACTTAACCTATATTGTCATCAATCACCAAAAAGGGGGAGATTGTAAGTGCATCTAGTGCCCCTTAGTGATTTTGGTGTATTGAAGACTTATAGGTTAAGCGACTGATGCGTTTGCGAGTGTACACAGGTCTATAAGTCTATGAGGAGTTTGATATTTACAATGAAAGTCGACCCCTAAAAATGAAGTTCTTCGACTGAAGACTTTGGATTTCTGAAGACTTTCTGAAGACTTTGAAAGTGAAGAAATTGGTGTGACCTTGAAGACTTGACATTCATTCGAGGAACATGAAGCGTGAAGACTTTTGTTTTTGTAGTTTCATTTTCTCTTTCTTGAGTCATAGGAAACACCGTACTGTTAAAGGGGGTCGAGGAAATACTAAGGCAAAATTTCCATGTGATGCTCAACTCAAAATCCTACACTTACCAATCCCTTCGAGTGAAGCCATTGGAAATCTCATACAGTTCAGTCATTTTCTTCAGTGACAGAGATGAAGTTCTTCTGGTCTCTGAGGGATTTGGTCTGACTAAGGAGTTAGGAATTCGCCAGTGCGGATTGCCTACACTGCGAGGAAAATGATAGCCCTGAGGAATTAGACACTCGAAATTCCAACCGTTGTTGTGCTACGCACCAGCTGTCACAAAATATCTACCCTCCTAACGGTCACATTATTGAAGGCCATTTATGTCTTATCATGTCGGGCTGCTCCCTAGGCTATAAATAGCCGCCCCCTACAACCACTAGCTGGTTGGCTGCTCCGAGAGAAACTGACACTTGTCATTTGAGAGCATCCCATCCTCCGAGGACTTTGAGCGAAAATCATCAAGTGAGGAAAACCCAAACCCAAACACCTACAAACCCAAAGTGATTGAGCATCACTGAAGAGATTGATCCTCCGTGGATCCGACGCTTTTTACCTTTGAAGACTGTGCATCTTCCAGACGGTTAGGCGTCATGGTCTAGAGCATCCAAGAGGAAATTGTGGATCGCCGAGTGACCGAGTTTGTGAAGGTTTGGAAGTCACCTGAAGACTTACCACGAGTGATTGGGCGAGGTCTGTGTGACCTTAGCTCAAGGAGAATACGGTGAGGACTAGGTGTCCTGGACTGCGTGTTCAGGACTGGGTGTCCGGGACTGTGTGTCCTCAGGTTTAAATACCTAGCCGCTCCAACCAGACGTACAACTGTCACAGCAGTTGGAACTGGTCTAGCAAATCATTGTCTTCACCAAGCCTACTGGTTGTATTTCCTAAACTCTTTCATTTCCTCATTACTGTGTTGTGTGTTTGTTCATATCTGTATTTGAAGACTTTGACTGAAGACTTTCTCAATTTCCTCAGTTCAAATTCTTCAGTCTGTTTGTCTTCATCCTGTTTTATCCTGTGCTTACGCTATCTGTACTCTGTGCTTGTCTTCATTTCATCATGATGACTGTTCTTGTATTCTGTTATGTTTACTTCTGAGTATTTATTCCGCTGCAAGTAGTTCTTCGCTTAGGAATTTCCTCACCCTGAATTTCCTCAGTGAAGGAATCATAAAAATCGCCTATTCACCCTCCCTCTAGTCGATATAACGCACTTTCAACAATGGTGTTTGGATAATAGATCAAGAAACATTCGACAATGTTCTTCCAATGTTCTTGTTTATATGCGGAATACCTCAGTCATGCTTAAAGGTAGCATTAACATGGTGTTACAAGTAGGGGTTGGAGTTGAAGATCACAAGAAATACTCAAGGAACAATTGCAGGAATAGCAAGGAGTCCAAGGTATAACCAAGACATGATCAAACATGTGTTGGAAAGGAGACACGGGGGGGGGGGGGTTGTCGATGATAACTCAAATCATCGAAGGTCAAGGATGGTATTTCTCACCACGAATTCGATTGATATGTTGGAAGAGCTCAGAATGTTGACGAGCACGACACAATTGTTGAGAGATTTTAGGAAGATGTAGTCGATCGGCGATGACATCAAGTCAAAGGAATGATGAAGCGAAAGGTTATTGGAACCACGGGTACGACACAAACTCGAAATTAAGCTTCCTATTCAAGACAAAATGATATGACGAGGAAAATCGATGTAGGCTTAGCTCATCGTCGAAAATTGTGCTCCGGGAATAAGGACCAGGTAGCACAGTTAAAATTTGGCACGATAAAAATACAGTCGATCAGGCTAGAATGATCTGATAGGGCATTAAACTTCCCAGTAACAAGTACAAGAGGTAATACCGGAAGGTAAATCGGAGTACAGGTTGGACCGGTGAAATGATCTGTAGAGGGAAAGTATTTTAACTTATCCGGGAAATGGAATCAAGGAGGAAATATGGTCGGAACCACGATTGTAAAGGATCAATTCATAGATACAAGATGAACTTGTACGAAGGAAATAATTATTTTCACGAACAACTTCCATGATAAGTTCTACATCGGGTCCATGGGCATGAACGCAATGTTCAAGGTCGACTTCCACTTCTTCAATGCATAACCTTTCATTCACTTCTCATTTTCGAAGAGATTGCAGTGCTGAAAATTTATCTGGTGAAGCACCAGAAGAGTATGACTCACATAACTTTCGAGTTCACACAGATTATGGAAGGCATAAGTTCAACCCATCGGGGCATTTTTACGAATCTATACAACCATCAACCAAGCAAAAGATACGAGTTTGAAAGCAGAGTATCGAAGTCAAAGCAGATGATACAATTTACCGAAGGTATTATGTATCAGGGAAAAACTCACTAGGTTTTGGATGTGAAGGACACTGTCGGATAACAACCCAGCAATGGATCTGGCGATTCTCGACAGAGTTGATGTGAGTATCGGTAATCAATCAGATGAACAAGGGGATGCAATGGCATCGGCTTATAGAAACGTCTGAATGATTTGATGCTTGGGTACAAAGGAATTATGATTTCAAGACGAAGGATCAGAATCAAAGGCTCTGATCAAAAGATGAGTAAGTTGAATAGACTTAGAGTTGCACCCGATCAAATCTGGATTGAGCAAGAACCAGCTCATATCTGGAACGATGTCTGGGCCGGAAAGAAAATTTCCAAGGATTATTTGATGATTGCGAGTATTCGCACACACGCTGAATCCATAGGAACAGAATGACAATCGCAAAGAATTTTAAAGAATATTGCTAGACATATGGAATTAATCCTAATGCAAGCAAGCAAGGAGAATCAAGAGTAATAGGCTGCAGCGGATAAGATCAGATAGCTTTTCCTGGTATTTTGGAAAGCAAATGAACAACTGGGGATGAACGAACCCCGGTTAAGTGAATTATCCGCAGTTCGAAAAGAAGCTGCAAAGCAGAAGGCACAAAGGATTCTCGGAACAACGAAGAGTACTAGTGGTATCTTGTAATAACAGGAGCAACTAGGGATGAAGGTACAAGCGGCAAGGATGTTATTCAGGGGGATTATCAGTGGTCAGGAATTGCAAGGCAGTTGACACAGTGTCTCGAGAAACATCGAGGAGTATCTGCAGAATCTTCTGGCGAAGCAAGCAATCATCGATAATGTCGGAGATCTCCGGGAGGAAGTGGATACGAGAGCCTAATGTCAGAGTTAGTAAAATGTTTAACCCGAATAGACAAGAGATCAGAGTCCCAGAGTATAGACGAGGAATAAAAGATCCTAATACCACCCAATGGCGACGTGGGCCCGTAAGCCACACAGCCAAGTTAGTAAAAAAGTTTTGGACGACTAGACTCAACTTCGGCCAAGGAGTTGGAAAGGGGGCTACCTACAGGCAGTTGGCTCTGATACCAACTTGTGACGCCCTTGATTCAATCGTACACTAATCATACATGCAAATGTGTACGATCAAGATCAAGGACTCACGGGAAGATATCACAACACAACTCTAGACACAAATTAAAATAATACAAGCTTTATATTACAAGCCAGGGGCCTCGAGGGCTCGAATACATAAGCTCGAATACACAAGAGTCAGCGGAAGCAACAATATCTGAGTACAGACATAAGTTAGACAAGTTTGCCTTAAGAAGGCCAACACAAAAGCATCTACGATCGAAAAGGCAAGGCCTCCTGCCTGGGAGCCTCCTAATTACTCCTGCTCGTCGGCGGCCTCCACGTAGTAGTAGGCACCCTCAGTGTAGTAGCAGTCGTTGTCGAAGGTGGCGTCGGGATCCTGGGCTCCACCATCTGGTTGCAGCATCCGGGAAGAATGGAAAGAGGTGGAAAAAGGGGAGCAAAGCAACCGTGAGTACTCATCCAAAGTACTCGCAAGCAAGGATCTACACTACATATGCATCGGTATCAATGAAAAGGGTTGTATCTGTGGACTGGACCGTAGAATGCCAGAAGAGAAGGGGAAAGCCTAGCCTATCGAAGACTAGCATCTTCTGGAAACCACCATCTTGCAGCAACAGGAGGGAGTAGAGCAGCATAAAGTAAAGTAGTAGAAGTGTTATCAACCTCGGCCAAAGATCCTTTCTCGACTCCCTGCGAGAAAGCAATCCCAGAGCCATACTATCCATTTCTCATCACAATCCATTTCTCATCACAAGTATCCAGTTCTAGTTGTATCGATCGGGATACAACTCCAAGTGTGCGTTACCGTAGGATAGGCTATCGATAGATGTTTTCTTCCCTGCAGGGGTGCACCAACTTACCCACCACGCTTGATTAACTCCGGCCGGACACACTTTCCTGGGTCATGCCCGGCCTTGGCCAAACAATACGCCGCAACCCGACCTAGGCTTAATAGAGAGGTCAAGGACGTCGGACTAAACCTATGCCCCCAGGGGTCATGGGCCATCGCCCCGGGAACTCCTGCACGTTGCGTCGGCGGCCGGTGAGCAGACCTAGCTACCTCCTTCAAAAAGGCAGGTGCTTATGCAGTCCAACCCGGCGCGTGCCGCTCAGTCGCTAACGTCTATTAAGCTTCGGCTGATGTATACGACGCAGAACGCCCATACTATGCCCACGTGATGGTTAGTGCTATCAGGCAAGAGGCCCCTGTTGGGGAACGTAGTAATTTCAAAAAATTTCCTACGCACACACAGGATCATGGTGATGCATAGCAATGAGAGGGGAGAATATGTCCACGTACCCTCGTAGACCGAAAGCGGAAGCGTTAGCACAACGCGGTTGATGTAGTCGTACGTCTTCACGATCCGACCGATCCAAGTACCGAACGTACGGCACCTCCGAGTTCAGCACACGTTCAGCTCGATGACGTCCCGTGAACTCCGATCCAGCAGAGCATCACGGGAGAGTTCCGTCAGCACGACGGCGTGGTGACGGTGATGATGTTGCTACCAACACAGGGCTTTGCCTAAGCACCGCTACGATATGACCGAGGTGGAATATGGTCGAGGGGGGCACCGCACGGCTGGAATAGATCAACAGATCAACTTGTGTGTTCATGGGGTGCCCCCTGCCCCCGTATATAAAGGAGGGAGGGAGAGGCCGGCCCTAGAGGGGGCGCGCTAAGTGTGGGGAGTCCTACTAGGACTCCCAAGTCCCAGTAGGATTCCCCTTTCCTTTCCGGAGTAGGAGAGAAGGAAAGAGGGGGAGAGGGAAAAGGAAAAGGGGGCTGCACCCCTTGTCCAATTCGGACCAGAGGGGCGGCGCGCGCCTCCTTCCTTTTGGCCTCTCTCTTCTATTCCCGTATGGCCCAATAAGGCCCAATACTTCTCCCGGTGAATTCCCGTAACTCCCCGGTACTCCGAAAATACCCGAATCACTCGGAACCTTTCCGATGTTCGAATATAGTCGTCCAATATATCGATCTTTACGTCTCGAGCATTTCGAGACTCCTCGTCATGTCCCCGATCTCATCCGGGACTCCGAACTACCTTCGGTACATCAAATTACATAACTCATAATACAAATCGTCACCGAACTTTAAGCGTGCGGACCCTACGGGTTCGAGAACTATGTAGACATGACCGAGTCACTTCTCCGGTCAATAACCAATAGCGGAACCTGGATGCTCATATTGGCTCCCACATATTCTACGAAGATCTTTATCGGTCAAACCGCATAAAAACATACGTTGTTCCCTTTGCCATCGGTATGTTACTTGCTCGAGATTCGATCATCGGTATCTTCAATACCTAGTTCAATCTCGTTACCGGCAAGTCTCTTTACTCGTTCCGTAACACATCATCCCGCAACTAACTCATTAGTTAGAATGCTTGCAAGGCTTATAGTGATGTGTATTACCGAGTGGGCCTAGAGATACCCGGCAATCGGAGTGACAAATCCTAATCTCGAAATACGCCAACCCAACAAGTACCTTTGGAGACACCTGTAGAGCACCTTTATAATCACCCAGTTATGTTGTGACGTTTGGTAGCACACAAAGTGTTCCTCCGGTAAACGGGAGTTGCATAATCTCATAGTCATAGGAACATGTATAAGTCATGAAGAAAGCAATAGCAGAATACTAAACGATCAAGTGCTAAGCTAACGGAATGGGTCAAGTCAATCACATCATTCTCCTAATGATGTGATCCCGTTAATCAAATGACAACTCATGTCTATGGTAGGAAACATAACCATCTTTGATCAACGAGCTAGTCAAGTAGAGGCATACTAGTGACACTCTGTTTGTCTATGTATTCACACATGTATTATGTTTTCGGTTAGTACAATTCTAGCATGAATAATAAACATTTATTATGATATAAGGAAATAAATAATAACTTTATTATTGCCTCTAGGGCATATTTCCTTCAGCCCCTCGGATCAAATATCCAAATTGTAGTGGATTAGGAACGCGCCGTAACAAGCAAAGACTCACGAAAGATGTGACCCCGTTGCCCCGTCTCGAGGACTTGCGGCAAGGGCTAGGAATGCCCGGCCACGCCTCGTAAGTATCTCGCGGGCACCCTCCAGGTCAACCCGACACCTCATCACTCGCAAATATGCTAGCGCGGGTACCGCTCAGGGCCGACCCGTCTTTAGTAACATGGTTCAGTGTAAAGTCATAGTAACCATAGTAACCGTGTGTCCAAACATCAAGGGGAAAACCCGAGGAATCACCCCCGGTGAATTCCACTTGATGTAATCATCAAGGTGAACGTAAGAGGGACCACCCTCGAGGTTCACACTTGAGGGGTTGCACAACAAAGTCGTATCGGAAGTGGTTAAAGAGGAAATCACCCTCGATGACCACGACCGAATAGCTACACTACAGGGTTAACATCAGAAGTGCTGATGAGGTCTCACCCCCGGTACTCGATAGTAACCCAGTAGTGTCGAGCAACTAAGGGGAAAGTGATGTGTTGTGCCGGGGCCTGGTCTTCGATCTCGTTGATCGGATCTTCAATGATGAAGCAGGGGCAACAAGGACAAGGTGGGGGTCACTGATGGATCACTAACCAACCTATACTAAGCAGTTTAGGATAAGCAGGTAGGTAACAATAAGCAGGTTACAAAAGCAGGCTATGCATCAGAATAAGAGCAAACAATAACAGTAGCAAAATCTAATGCAAGCATGAGAGAATGGAATGGGCGATATCGGGATGATCAAAGGGGGGGCTTGCCTGGTTGCTCTGGCAAGGAGGGGTCGTCGTCGACGTAGTCGACCACAGGGGCGGCATCAGTCTCGGGGTCTACCGGAGAGAAGAGGGGGAAGAAACAATAAATATAAAGCAAACATAGCATCACAAAGCATAACAAGGCAATATGCTGTGCCGGGTGTGACCTAACGTATGGCTACACGATAAAGGTGAAGGGGGAATTCAACGGGGAATGTAAGCCCGGTTCCGGACCTGTGTCAGCCAGATGACCGGAGGGGAATGTTCCATGTTCAAATAGTTTGAGGCATCTGAAAGGTATGTGGTTAGCGTATTCGGGTTCGCCCCGTTGTTCTGAGCAACTTTCATGTATAAAGTTTTTCCAACCAAGCTACGGTTTATTTTCTATGAATTTTCAAAGATTAAACCATTTTCTGGAATTATTTGAATTAATAGAAAAGGGAATTATGACATCATCATGATGCAATGCTGACGTCGGCAGGTCAACAGGTCGGCTGACCAGTCAAACCAGACAGGTGGCGCCCATATGTCAGCCACTGTTAATTAACAGAGATTAAATTCAACTAATCTGAGGTTAAATAGCTACTGGGGCCCACATGTCAGTCTCTAATTAGTAACTAATTGGGTTTTAATTATTAAAACATTTTAATTAATTAATATAGGCGGTGGGGCCCATGTGTCAGTGGCACTGGGCTGCCAGGTCAGCAGTTGACTGGGTCAACCCAGTCAATTGGGACCCACGGGGTCCACTGGCAGTGGCTCTGGGGTGGCCCCAGGCTAGCCACGTTGGCGGCCGGCGGTGAAGCTCCGGTGACGCAGATCGCGGCGGCGTGGCTCGGGACTTCGCCGAAAAAATGCCACAGGGGGCCGTTTCGTGCGCGGCCGGGCTCGTTCGGACGCGGGAGGAGCGGCGCATCCAACTGCGACCTTAGCTCGGGCGGGGGCGGGCTGCAATGACGACGGCGTCGAGCGGGGCGGACGGCCGGAACGGGCGTTGGCAGGGATCGGGCTACTGGGCTCGGCGAGAGCAGCGGATGCGCGCGTTGGGCCCCTAGGAACCCCAGGAGCACGATGCGGCGCTCGGCCGCATGTGAAGGCGACCATGGCCACGGCGCCGAGCTCGTCGGCGGCGAGGTTCTTCGGGCGAGGTACGAGAACGGGGCTACGGTGCGCAAAGCGAGCTGCGAGAAGTGCTTACGGTGCCTACTCGACGCGAGAAGCGGAACGGTGGCACGCACGGGACCAAAAGGTCACCGTGGCCACGCCGGCGAAGAGGCCAGGTGGCGGCGCGTTCGGGTGAGCATGAGGAAGTAGCTAGCGAGCGTGCGGGAGCGACCAAAGAGATGGGGAAGGAGGAGGGGCTCACCGAGCGGCACGCCGATGTCCCTTGGCAGTTTAGGAGTGCAGGGAAAGGCCGAATCAATGACGGCGGTGTCCAATGACCCGGGGAGGAAGAAGGAGGGGATCCGGCGTTGCAGGGCTTGCCAGCTCCAGCGAGCAGCGCCGGGCGATGAAGCAGAGACCGGCGGAGTCCTCGGGCACCTTGGAAGGGCAGAACGACGCCGGTGGCCACGGCTGCGACGGCGAGCGGCGACGGATGCGCTCGGTGGAGAGGGAGAGAGCTCGAGGGGGATCTGGTGGGGAGAGGGAGAAGGCGAAGCGGGCGAGGGGAAGGGACTGGCGCGAGTGGGGGCGGCAGAGCAAGTGGAAGGGGAGCCCGAGGCGTCGCCCTTATCCTCTCCCGGCGAGGCCGGCGAGGTGGTCGGGTGGCGCCGAGGCGCCCGGTCGGTCGAACAGTGGGAGGTGGGAGACGACAGGGGAGGGGGAGTGGGCCACAGGGCCTGTTGGGCTTAGCCCGGAGGGTTAGGCCCAGGGGGTCAGGGGCCTTTCCCCTCTCTCTCGCCTCCTCTTTTTATTTGTTTTTTCTTTTAGCAGCAGGCTTTTGCAATTAAACTAGCCACCAAATGACTTAGCAAAATTGTGTGCCTGGCCAAAACAATTACTAGGGAATAATTTGCTCTGCCATAAAAAGTATGGACAAGTTTTGATTCCATTTGGGATTTTCAATAATGGAAAAGGCATTAATAGTGCTATTTTCGCACTGGTTAAAATGCTTAGGACCATTTTGTAGTATATGGTGATGTTGTTTTCCTTAACAATCATTTGTTATGGAATTTTTGACAAATGATCAACATTTTTGCAGCAATATTTGAGCAACTTCAGATTCCACTTCAATTTGAATTTGAATTCAGATAAGGATTTTGAAATACGATGTTTCACCACTGTGATCAAGCATTGCAACGATGATGACTTGTCATGATTAAGAGGAGATCACTGTAGGGTGATGCTGGGGATGTTACAGTATATGAGTTCTTTATGACTAATGTGAGTCCATGGATTATACGCACTCTTACATTTCCGCATTTTGCTAGCCTCTACAGTACCATGCATTGCCCTTTCTCAGCTTGAGAGTTGGTGCAAACTTCGTCGGTGCATCCAAACACCATGATTTGATACGCTCTATCACACATAAGCCTCCTTATATCTTCCTCAAAACAACCACCATACCTACCTATTATGGCATTTCCATAGCCATTCCGAGATATATTGCCATGCAACTTTCCACTGTTCTGTTTATTATGACACGCTCCATTATTGTTAAATTGCTTTACATGATCATGTAGTTGACATCGTATTTGTGGCAAAGCCACCTTCATAATTCTTTCATACATGTCGCTCTTGATTCATTGCATATCCCGGTACACCGCCTGAGGCATTCACATGAGTCATATTTTGTTCTAAGTATCGAGTTGTAATTCTTGAGTTGTAAGTAAATAGAAGTGTGATGATTTTCATTATTAGAGCATTGTCCCATGTGAGGAAAGGATGATGGAGACTATGATTCCCCCACAAGTCGGGATGAGACTCCGGACGAAAAAAAAGAGGCCAAAGAAGCCCAAATGAAAAAAAAGAAAAAAATGATGAGAGAAAAAGAGAGAAGGGACAATGTTACTATCCTTTTTCCACACTTGTGCTTCAAAATAGCACCATGATCTTCATGATAGAGAGTTTCTTATTTTGTCACTTTCATATACTAGTGGGAATTTTTCATTATAGAACTTGGCTTGTATATTCCAATGATGGGCTTCCTCAAAATGCCCTAGGTCTTCGTGAGCAAGCAAGTTGGATGCACACCCACTTAGTTTCTTTTTTATGAGCTTTCATACATTTATAGCTCTAGTGCATCTGTTGTATGGCAATCCCTACTCCTCGCATTCACATCAATTGATGGGCATCTCCATAGCCCGTTGATTAGCCGCGTCAATGTGAGACTTTCTCCTTTTTGGTCTTCTCACATAACCTCTATCATCATACTCTACTCCACCCATAGTGCTATATGCATGGCTTGCGCTCATGTATTGCGTGAGGGTTGAAAAGGATGAAGCGCGTTAAAAGGTATGAACCAATTGCTCGGCTTGTCATCGGGGTTGTGCATGATGGGAGCATTTTGTGTGGCGAAAATGAAGCATGGCCAAACTATATGATTTTGTAGGGATAAGCTTTCTTTGGCTATGTTATTTTGATAAGACATAATTGCTTGGTTAGTATGCTTGAAGTATTACTATTATTATGTCAATAATAAAACTTTGTCTAGAATCTTTTGGATCTAAACATTCATGCCACAATAAAGAGAATTACATTGAAAATTATGTTGGGTAGCATTCCACATCAAAAATTCTGTTTTTATCATTTACCTACTCGAGGACGAGCAGGAATTAAGCTTGGGGATGCTTGATACGTCTCCAACATATCTATAATTTTTGATTGTTTCCATGCTATTATATTATCTATTTTGGATGTTTAATGGGCTTTAATATACCTTTTATTATTATTTTTGGGACTAACCTATTAACCGAAGGCCTAGTGCAAATTGATGTTTTTTGCCTATTTCAGTGTTTCGCAGAAAAGGAATATCAAACGGAATCCAAACGGAATAAAATCTTCGCAAGGATTGTTTTTGGAACAAACGCAATCCAAGAGACTTGGAGTGGAAGTCAAGGAAGCAGTGAGGAAGCCACAAGGCAGGAGAGCGCTCCCCAGGGGGTAGGCGCGCCCCCCACCCTGGTGGGCCCCTCGTAGCTCCACCGACCTACTTCTTTCACCTATATATACTCTTATACCCTGAAAACATCCAGGGGAGCCACGAAACACTTTTTCCACCGCCGCAACCTTCTGTACCCTGAGATCCCATCTTGGGGCCTTTTACGGTGCTCCACCGGAGGGGGAATCGATCATGGAGGGCTTCTACATCAACACCATAGCCTCTCCGATGATGTGTGAGTAGTTTACCACAGACCTTCGGGTCCATAGTTATTAGCTAGATGTCTTCTTCTCTCTCTTTGGATCTCAATACAAAGTTCTCCTCGATTCTCTTAGAGATCTATTCGATGTAATAATTTTTGCGGTGTGTTTGTCGAGATCCGATGAATTGTGGGTTCATGATCAAGATTATCTATGAACAATATTTGATTCTTCTCTGAATTCTTATATGCATGATTTGATATTTTTGCAAGTCTCTTCGAATTATCGGTTTAGTTCGGCCTACTAGATTGATATTTCTTGCAATGGGAGAAGTGCTTAGCTTAGGGTTCAATCTTGCGGTGTCCTTTCCCAATGACAGCAGGGGCAGCATGGCACGTATTGTATTGTTGCCATCGAGGATTAAAAGATGGGGTTTATATCATATTACTTGAGTATCCCTCTACATCATGTCATCTTGCTTAATGCGTTACTCTTTTCTTATGAACTTAATACTCTAGATGCATGCTGGATAGCGGTCGATGTGTGGAGTAATAGTAGTAGATGCAGAATCGTTTCGGTCTACTTGACACGGACGTGGTACCTATGTTCATGATCATGCCTAGATATTCTCATAACTATGCGCTTTTCTATCAGTTGCTCGACAGTAATTTGTTCACCCACCATAATATATGCTATCTTGAGAGAAGCCACCAGTGAAACCTATGCCCCCAGGTCTACTTTACATCATACTAGTTTCCCGTCAACTAGCTATTTCTGTCGCCGTTTATTTTGCAATCTTTACTTTTCACTCTATACAACAAAAATACCAAAAATATTTATCTTATTATCTTTATCAGACCTCACTTTTGCGAGTGGCCGTTAAGGGATTGACAACCCCTTTATCGCGTTGGTTGCAAGGTTCTTAATTGTTTGTGCAGGTACTAGGGATTTGCGTGTAGTCTCCTACTGGATTGATACCTTGGTTCTCAAAAACTGAGGGAAATACTTGCGCTACTTTGCTGCATCACCCTTTCCTCTTCAAGGGAAAACCAACGCATGCTCAAGAGGTAGCAATATGGTGTCTCTATTTGCAAGTTTAATAGTAACATCTATGTCTTCTAACTCTGTAGGTGCTATGTCTTCCCTAATTTCTTGATATAACTTGTAAGGAATAGCACTCACACTAGCACCCATGTCACCACAAACCATGATAATAGTGATCTCCTATTTGAACTGAAATGACAGGCAGGCCAACAACTGGTCTATTTTTATCCCTTTTATCGGGTTTAGCAATTCTAGCAGTTTCTACACAGAAGTAGATAACATGCCCATCCACATCTTCTTCTAAGAGATCTTTAACCATAGCAATATTAGGTTCAACTCTAATTTGTTCATCTGGTTTAGGTGTTCTATCATAGCTTTTGTTAACCACAATTGAAACTTTAGCATGTTCCTTTATCCTAACAGGAAAAGGGGGTTTCTCAATATAAGCAGTAGGAACAACTGGATCAACATTATAGAGTAAAGTTTCTTCTTTAACTGGTACTGGTTCTTTAGTTTCATCTTTAAGAGGTGGGTGATATTTAAGCCACTTCTCTTTAGGGAGTTCAACCTGAGTAGCAAATGATTCACAAAAGGAGGCTAATATCTCAGAGTCAAGTCCATATTTAGTACTAAACTTTTGAAAAGCATCGGTATCCATAAAAGATTTAACACAATCATACTTAATCTTTATACCTGAGTCTTTACCTTAGTCAAGTTCCCAATCTTCAGAGTTGCGTTTAATTATTTCCAAAAGATCCCACCGGAATTCAATAGTTTTCTTCATAAAAGGACCAACACAAGAAGTATCCAGCATGGTTTGATCATTACGAGAAAGCCGAGCATAAAAGTTCTGAATAATAATTTCTCTTGAGAGCTCATGATTGGGGCATGAATATAACACTGACTTAAGCCTCCCCCAAGCTAGAGCGATACTTTCTCCTTCACGAGGCCAAAAATTATATATATAATTCCGATCACGATGAACTAGATACATAGGATAAATTTTTTGGTGGAACTCCAATTTCAAACGATTCAAATTCCATGATCCAATATCATCGCATAGCCTATACCATGCCAATGCTTTTCGCTTCAAAGATAAAGGGAAAACCTTTTTCATCACCTCATCTCCGGGTAAACCTGCAAGCTTAAACAATCCACAAATTTGTTCCACATATATCAAGTGCATATCAGGATGTTCGGTTCCATCTCCTGCATAAGGATTAGCTAGTAGTTGTTCTATCATACCCGAAGGAATTTCATGTTCAATATTTTAAGTAGGTGCAGTAGGTTGAGGGGCAGTTAATTGTGGTTCCGAACGAGGTGAAGATACCCCGAACAAACCCCTTAAGGGATTGTTTTCCATAGTAGCAAATGACAATAAATTTCAGCACACTATATAAATGTTTCCTTACCGAATTCCACTTACCAAAGGCGCTTCACTCCCCGGCAACGGCGCCAGAAAATAGACTTGATGACCCACAAGTATAGGGGATCAATTGTAGCTCTTTTCGATAAGTAAGAGTGTCGAACCCAACGAGGAGCAGAAGGAAATGACAAGTAGTTTTCAGTAAGTATGGTCTACAAGTGTTGAAACTGTAAGTAGCGAGTAGTTTGATAGCAAGATAATTTGTAACGAGCAAGTAACGATAATTGTAACAAGTATGCAGCAAGGTAGCCCAATCCTTTTGAGGCAAAGGACAGGCCAAAACGTTTTCTTATAATAAGCAAAGCGTTCTTGAGAGTACACGGGAATTTCATCTAGTCACTTTCATCATGTCGGTTTGATTTGTGTTCGCTACTTTGATAATTTGATATGTGGGTGGACCGGTTCTTAGGTGTTGTTCTTACTTGAACAAACCTCCTACTTATGATTAACCCTCCCACAAGCATCCACAACTACGAGAAAAGTATTAAGGATAAATCCTAACCATAGCATTAAACTCTATGATCCAATCGGTCCCTTACGGAATAGTGCATAAACTGGGGTTTAAGTTTCTGTCACTCTCGCAACCCACCATCTATTTACTACTCCACAATGCATTCCCTTAGGCCCAAGTATGGTGAAGTGTCATGTAGTCGATGTTCACATGACACCACTAAGGGAATCACAACATACATACCATCGAAATATCGAACACATATCAAATTCACATGATTACTTGCAACATGATTTCTCCCGTGACCTCAAGAACAAAAGTAACTACTCACAAATAATGAACATGCTCATGATCAAAGGGGTATTAATATGCATAATGGATCTGAACATATAATCTTCCACCAAATAAACCATATAGTAATCAACTACAAGATGTAATCAACACTACTAGTCACCCCCTAGCAACAATCTATAGTTCCGATAACAAGATTGAATACAAGAGATGAACTAGGGTTTGAGATGAGATGGTTCTAGTGAAGATGTTGATGGAGATTGCCCTCCCCAAGATGGGAGAGTTGTTGGTGATGATGATGACGATGATTTCCCCCTCCGGGAGGGAAGTTCCTCCGGCAAAATCGCTCCGTCGAAGGGCAAAAGTGCTCCTGTCCAAGTTCCTCCTGGAGAAGGCGGCACTCCATCCTGAAAGTCTTCTCCTTATTTTTTCTAGGTCAAAATCACTTATATACCAGAAGATGGGCACGGGAGGTGGGCCGAGGAGTCCACAACCCACCTGGGCGCGCCAGGGGGGCCTGGCGCGCCCAGGTGGGTTGTGCCCACCTGGTGGCCCCCCTCTGGTGATTATTGGCTCCAATATTTCTTAAATGATTCATAAAAAATCTCCGTAAAGTTTTAGCTCATTTGGAGTTGTGCAGAATAGGTGGCCTGACGTAGCTTTTTCAGGTCCAGATTTCTAGCTGCCGGAATTCTCCCTCTTGGTGTGTACCTTGCAAATCATGAGAGAAAAGGCATTAGAATTACTCCAAAAAGCATTATTATGGATGAAAACATTATAAATAACAGTAAGAAAACATGATGCAAAATGGACGTATCAGCGCGGCGGTCGGGAAGTACTTCCAGTGATGCAAGGTTAGCAGAATGAAGAAGTGGGAAAAAATTCCCCAGCTCGGCGAACAGGCGAACCAATCGTGCCCCCCGCTCAAGGTTTCTAGCGATATCGTCGCTAATCATCCGAGGCTACTGCCCGCTACCAGTCCTGCTGATTACCTGAGCGATGATGTAGAGTTTGAAATAATGGAGGTGGACAGCTTCAGATACCAGTACGGGTAGCCTCTGGTCAAACCTGATCATCCTCCTCTAACAATGATGATGCGAAGATTGCATGAATGGTACATGAAAACCTGCAGCGAGTCTGGGAAGGATAGTTTGATGCTGAGAATTAAAGAGGAGCACGACCTCGTTGGAACTGAGTTGTTGCCTATTGAATTTGTGGAGTTATTCCAGTTATACAATCAATTGCCCTCGACAAACAACTCGTGACTTGCTACTGTCTATGAGTATTACTTCTGTAATTAAGTCTCTATAGCTCAGCTCTTTCATTGCATGTATATATAATTATCCTCACTATATTTTGCAGATTGAAGATCGTCGAATGCAGAAAAGCTCAAATCTATGACATTGGGTTCATTAACGCAAATACCATAAATGAATGGTTGGTTAAAAACAGAGTCGAAAGATACCGAGGACAACTTGCTACAATCGTTGCTTCGAAATCAAAACCAAGGGAAAATACTCTTTCCTTACAACTTCAAGTGAGTGTTACTGTCTTGTGCATATTCGGGTTCCCTTACTCGAGGTTATAGTAATGTAATTGATGATTTATGCATGCATGCGTGCGCAGCTTCCACTTTATTCTGCTAGAGATTGAGCTTGAGTGGGGAGTAGTAATTGTATTAGACTCGATACGAAAAGATCTCCAGGACTATGCGGACATGACTGCAATGCTCCAGAAATAAGTTCAATGGATCATTATCGCACCATATCGGCAACTTTGTTCATTTCCTGATATCAAGTAATTATTTTCTTTGTCTGGCAGGGTTTGGAAAGAGTTCACGGGAATTATTCCGGGACTGCCGAGGGAGCTGCGATTTACACACCCAAAATTAAGTACTACTAGCTAGTTCCGCGCATCTCCCATTGATTCTAGTTTCATCAATACCAGTTACCATGCCTGATTTTCAGTTTGATTGAACTCTGTTTCTCACAAAGTGCTTGTGGTAGGAAGCCGGGAATGATTTTTGTGGATACTACGTTTGTGAGTTCATCTACAATGCGACCTCTCAGCGGGGCTACTCTGAATAACCATATGAAGTACGTAAACAATAATATTCACAATTTTATTTTATTATCATCATTTGTGTTGAGTTTCATTCATATATATGTATTGCCCCCCGTCTTTAAATTAGGTGTGGGAGATGCAGGATGAACTCCAAGCACATGATCGCGTACGAACAATTCAAGAGGAATTGGCAGGATTCTTTCTTCACCACGTCATCAATGAGAAGGGAGAATACCATGTGAAATTTGATAGACTTTAGATGTTAGGGATTGTAAGAGATGTTATATTGTATATATGTAGCTAGTAGCGTCGGATAGATATACGAAAACTTGTTGTTCGACCAATCTCTCGGAGAAAGAGATGTCACTTCTCTCAGTATATGTTCATGACGATCTTGTGTAATTAATGGTTTCTTTCATTTGCTTACTACCTAGCGTGTCGAGTTCTCTCTATATGTATAGTAGCTAGCAT
Source organism: Aegilops tauschii subsp. strangulata (assembly GCF_002575655.3). Lineage (NCBI taxonomy): Eukaryota > Viridiplantae > Streptophyta > Magnoliopsida > Poales > Poaceae > Aegilops > Aegilops tauschii. The sequence continues at coordinate 12,119,435 of NC_053039.3, forward strand.
CAACCACACACGGAGATAAAGAGAGGTCACTTCTGTCTATTAGCTAGCTAACATAATATGAAACCCCTAAATTAACCCCTCAAAACCCCTAACCCCCCCCCCCCCTCCCCTAAAAAAACAAAAAACCCAGCGGCTGCGAGCTGCTGACGCGTGAATGCCTTTTGGTCCCGGTTGGTGTTACCAACCGGGACTAAAGGTCCTCCTACCTGGGCTCCCCGCAACGGCCACGTGGAGCCCCTTCTGTCCCGGTTCTTAAGCGAACCGGAACTAAAGGTTTTGGGCTTTAGTCCCGACTTTTTTGTCCCGGTTCCAGAACCGGAACTAAACGCCCTTTGAAACCGGGACTAGTTCCCTATTTTCTCCTAGTGCTGAGGTTCAACTAGGGTATGCAGGCCATGTTGTGGAATGCGAATGGCCAACTTGCAGGGTATGCACTTGCGTATTTTTATGCTCCCGGTGAACTTGAATACAAAAATGCTAGACTCACTGACTACTTTTACTTAACCAACGGTATTTCCTTCCCCACCTCACTAATCTCCCCCCCCCCCCCCCCTCCCGCGGGAATTTCAGGGAGGGCCCGCGTCCCCTATTACCCAATTAGCAGAACCCACATCAGCGTAGCCCTGTAAAATGGCTAGAATAAGCAGGCTTACGGGCAAACCACTTACTACCAAAAGGGCATACGAGGAAATATGAGCTTCTAGTCCCAAGGATCAATTGGCTACCGCGATCTGGAAGAACTTTGCTCCCAAAAAATGTCGGATGTTCTGTGGAATATTTAGCAGGGGGCTACATCGAGCAAAGTCAGTTCGACAATAATCCTTGCTGTTATGTGGAATATTTGGAAACAACGCAACGCCAAGGTATTTCGACAATGCAACCAAGGCATTCATTGCATAGTTAGGGACGCGGCTGATGATCTTGCTCTCTGGGCCCATCGTTGTAATAATTTTCGAAGAAGAGAAAAAATACTAGAAGAAAAAAGAACCGATTCATGGAAGGTTCTAGAACCTTTGCAAAACTGGTGGGCGAAAATAACAATGGGCCAGCCCGTACAGTAAAAATGGCTCACGAGAGTGCGCACTAGGTCGCAATCTAGCGACGGTAGGTCCTATTTGGCGAGAGCAACTAACTGGAGGTTACCCCTTGCGGGGGACCTTCAGAGATCACTTTAGGTGCCCTTGGAGCACGCCAAATGTTGTGTCCAGCCGTCAATACATGTCGCGTGCTGGGCGCGCTCTCTGGATTTTATTTTTCAAAATTTTCTATATTCGTTTTAGATTTTTTTTGTTTTTTGGCTTTTCTTTTTTTCCGGTTTTTCATAGGTTTTGGAGAAAAAAAAATCATAGATTTTTTTTTGCGAATAAAAAGGTGTGCTCCCACGAGAAGCACATATTTGCTTCTTATGGAGGCACATATTTAACTCCCCCTATGTTGTCTCAATATAGCCAGTCCCAAGCCCGGGTAAAGGAGGAGGGTTGTGACAGGCTTGGCGAGCCAACGTAAAAACTTAGGCACTCTTATGAAAATGAAATCCAAAAGCACCAAAGAACTAGCTATGGACAGGGGTGCGTAGAAGTTTGCTATCCATGTATCCGAACCATGAGTTGGTCGCGTGATACTATGGGTTTCACATCTAGCCTACCCCAACTTTTTTGGGACTAAAGGCTTTGTTGTTGTTGTTGTTGGAGGCACATATTTACTTCTCTTGGAGACATAGATTTGCTTCGGCGAGTAGCACAACCAGAAAAGGAAAAACAAATCTATGTTTCCACGAGAAGCATAAATTTTCTTCTGTTAAAGATAAAAAAATATGTGCTTTCACGAGAAGCACATATTTGCTTCTCATGCAGGCACACATTTGTTTCTGCTGTGCTTCTCGTAAAAGAACAAAAATCTATGATTCCACGAGAAGCATAAATATTCTTCTGTGAGAAGCACACACATATGTTTCTTGAGAAAAATTGTGTTCCCACGAGAAGTATAATTTTCTCGTAGAGGCACATATTTGCTTCCGTGGGAAGCACCTTCTAAAAAAAAGTGCTTTCACAAGAAGCACATATTTGCTTTTTGTTGAGGCACAAATTTGCTTCCGCGAGAAGCACAACAATGTTTCTCGAAAAACAAAAAAAGGTGCTTTCGGCTCCGGGTTTTTTCTTCTTTTTTGCCATACTTTTTTTCGGTTCCCTTATTTGTGTTGTTTCTTTGGGGGTTTTCCAGTCTGCAGTTTATTTTGTAGAAAAATGTTTCTTGAAATCTATTAACATGAAATCTAGTTTTGAAGATCTCGACATGAGAAATCCAACGTTGAAAAATATTCGGGATTTGGACACACGGTTCAAGAGATAAAACACATTGAACAAATAAATCTAAGAAAAAAAAGAAAACTCACAGGTTGTGACAAGTGGCGTACCTGCGTGCACCACTTCTCAGTGCCTGCGTAGCCGCGAGGAAACTTTGTAAGGGGTAACCCTTAACTACCGATTTCAATATTTGGCGCGTTGCACTTAAGGAGGAGATCCCACGCTCCCCCATGCACTCCTTTTTGACCGGCCGATGCGCAGGGCACACCGCTTTTCTTTAATTTCTTTTTTTTTCTCTTTCCTTTTTATTTTCTGTGTTTATTTTTCTCTTCTTTATTTAAATAATTCCAGATTTTAGGAAAGTTCCAAAATTTTGATTTTTTAAGCAATCACAAATTGTTCATAGATTCAAAAAATGTTCGCATATTCAAAGAAATTATAGGATTTAGAAAAAAAGTTTGTGAAATCAAAATGTGTGCATGATTCTGAAATAAAAATCGTGTATTCATAAGATGTTTGTGAAATTGAACAAAATTTTCATGAATATTTATGAAAATGTTCATTAATTACAAAACATTCATTGATTCAATTTTTTATGCATTTAAAAAATGTTCGGCAAATTAGAAACTGTTTGTGAATTTCAAAATTGTTGCCCAATTTCCAAAAATGTCCGACGATTAAGAGAATGTTTTATAATTCGAAAAAAATGGTCACTGGTTTAAAAAAATGTTGGCAATTGCAAACAATGTTCATGAATTTGTAAAAAAAGTTTGCAAATTCAGTAAATGTTTGGTAATAAAAAATATTTGCGAATTATAGAAGGGTTCTTGATTTCAATAAATGTTCGAAAAATGTTCATGATTTGGAATGATATTAAAAATAAAAGTATAAAAAACATGAACAAAATAGAAAAATGAAAAAAAAGAACGAAAATGAAAAAGGCAGGAAGAGAAAACACAAAAGAACCCGGTTTGGGAAGGTTCTAGTATCTTCCCATAGCCGAAAAGAGCTAATGGGCTGGCCCAAATATAGGGGTGAGGGTGGGGGTGGGGGTGTGGGGGTTAAGCGCTCTTTCACTAAGTAGCGACCTAAGCTCCAACTAGGGTTGGCCTCTAGTGACGTATGCGACAAATAGAAACCGCCCCTCTAGACATCCCAGCGACCCTCCTACTGTGTGCTCCTTGGGCTTCATTTTTATCTTGTCTACTCCGTCACCTCATTGTACCATCCGGCTCACACTCCTTGGGCCATTAGGGCCAAAGGAATAAAAAGGAGAACAGAATGCTGAACTTCACACGGTTTGCACATAATTTTTGCTTGCACAAATGATAAGCATTTGAGAGAAATTATCCCCAACCAGAAAAACTTTTCATCGTCCAACCTCACTTAAATGAACATTTTGGTACCGCGAGGTGGAAATCCGTCAATAAAATTAGACAATGAGTAGAGACACATATTCGTGGTCTCCGTTGAGCACTTCAGAAAAGGAGCCAGGATTTTGATATATGGGGGCTTGGTCAATTTGACTAAAAATTCTGTAATTTTTTTTCTATCATAGCATACCATAATAATGTGTCACTCCAGGAAAATGCACAGACGAACCTAGGGCTAGGCGCGTGCTAATTGTTTTTTTTTAATAAAAGAAGGTTAAAAATATTTCTCAAACTTTTTTGTAACAAATATAGTCTAGTGTTATACTCACATGTAAAGTTTGGCGAAGAAACGACTTCCCTGGTCTTTGTTGTGAATAATCACAAAATTGGGTCTATATAAAAAGTAGAGAATTTGTTTTTTTAGAAGAACACTGAAGTCATTTCTTCGCGCAACTTCATACACGACTAGAAGTCTAGAACACCGAAGTCGTGTCCACCACAAAAAAGATTTGATTTTTCTATATTTCATTAAAATAAAAATCTAGTCGTAATTAAAGCCTATAGAAAATACCTATTTATCACCTCGTGATTTGAGTTGAATCCATAGTGTGAATGAAGCTGACCCCAACCCATGCCTAGTGTGAATGAAGCTGACTCCCATTGGTGAAATATCAGGAGCTCCCGTAGCTCACATGCTCCCATGCTGCGGGAGCACCTGCAGCGTTGGATGTGAGATCCAATGGCGACAGAGAAAGCTCGCAAAACATTACAGAAAACCCCTTGAGGAGTCATTTTATTGCAGACAGGTCCACATCCTTCGAGGCTGATTGTTGGATATCACATCCAACGTTCTAGATGTTCCCGTAGAGCTCCTGATATTTTCCGGACCCCCATTGAACTCTGGCTGGCTTCGCCTCTCAAGGTTCTTCTATATCCGTCTCATGTATGGAAGCCACACGATTGTCCAGCCAACATTGCGACATGAAACTGATGTGGATGGATGAATGATGAGCTCTTGACCACGAACCATTATGTACAAGACCACAACATAGCATGATTAGTTAAGAAAAACGAAAATGGATCCTCAGAACCAAGCGTAAATTATATCACATGAACTGCACACACGGTAATACTAGTATTTGTTAAACCTTGCCAGAAGCATCCTAAAAAAAAAAAGCTTTGCCAGCAGCTGGACTGCGATTGTACGTGCCAGGGACCCTCGTAGCGAACGAACAAGCCCTATTCGCGTCCTAGTGTGCAAATACAACCTGGCGTGGGCGTGGTCCGTGTCAATGATGTCTATAGCAAATGCGGCCGAGGACCCGTCGTACGTACGCACCGTCGTGTTTAAAGCTGCACCTATCAATCCGGCGCATGCAATGATGCATCGTTACATACGGGGTACTGTCGTGATTGACACACTGCACCCACCGGCCGTTCTCTTCAACCACCGTCGCCTCCGGGTTGGTTTCTTAGGGCATGTATAATGATTGATAAGCTAGTCTTATCTTGCATGTAATTTAGAGATGATAAAAAAAATTATCCACAAAGGGTCATTTTTAGCCTTATCTTTAATAACTAGCTATTTCTAAAAACGTGATGAGACGTATTATGCTAAGAGATCATCTCTTGTCTTCTATTAAATAAGAGAAGACAAGCCTTTTCTTATGACTTCTCTCTCTCCTCCACATCATCATTTATCCTATGTGACACTTCTAAGATAACACCATTGTAAATGCCCTTACCCGAGAGAGAGAGAGAGAGAGAGAGAGAGAGAGAGAGAGAGAGAGAGAGAGAGAGAGAGAGAGAGAGAGAGATCCCACGATCTTGTCGGTACTATTTGTTGAAAATATGGGCAATTTATCGAATGATTTTATTAACAGAAATACTAGATAAAGCATGACTAGTATAGCAGTGATAAAACAAGCCATGCGATTTGACAAAGAGAAGGTAAATAACATATGCATATATGAGCTAGAACCGATCATCTCTAGAGCAGGCAGTAGATCAAGATGCATATATGAAGTAAAGGCTAACAATGTCTAGGGCAAACACTAGAATAAGGAACTGTGACAGGACCTCTAACAGGTCGAAGAGGTTGTCGACGTCGGGGAAGAAGTCGTCGGAGTCCGGGGCGTCCGTGACGAAGAAGTCAGTAATCGCGCGAAGCGCTGCCGAAAAACCAACGGCGCGGCGCGGTGGGCAGCGGAGGAGGAGCGTACATGGATTTCCCTCTTGTTCTCATGCTCATACATGTGGGGAAAGAACCTCCCTTACAAAGAGGTCCAACTCCCTCTAAACTAGCAATGTGGGACTAAACTTTAGTTCTACCTCTTGCCTTGCACGAATGGGCTGCGTGGGCCTCTAGAATTTATTAGAAATTCCTGAAACTGCTATTGGGCTGGGTCAAAATAGACAAAATTCCAGCACTATTAGATCAGGACACTGGACACCGGTAATACAACTGATGTCGTCTCTCATTACCGTAGCTCCACTGCGTCCCAAGCATCAGCGCTCAAAGAGGCAAGTACCACTCGGCACTCTCACTTTGCTTCCCCTAAACCTGTGCATGCATCCATGGTGCAGCTCAAGGCCACCGTTCAGCAGAGCATCTTTGATTTATTAATTGGCGTTCTTGCGTGGTCTGCTTTTTGCCCCGTAGTGGTTGCATGCCCCTCTACCTTTCGGAATTCATGCGAGCAACATATATAGTTCTCTCCAGCTGATCGCTTGCCGCAGTTAAACCGAGCGCGCGCGTTCTCCACTCCTTGCATTGCAGGTAAGATCCAACCACCCACCCCGGGAATGTAATACATGTTGGGGAGTTTCAAAAGTTCTCTTCTTCTGCTGCTGTTTTTCATGCATGCATGAGCAGCGCCTGGAGTGATCTACTCCCCTCTGTACAGAAATATGAGCATTTATAGTAGTGACCTAAACGCTTTTATATTTCTTTACAGAGGGAGTACTTAATATCTTTGATCTTCTCCCATGTTATTAGATTTCAACAACTGGAATCTAGATCCAGCCATTTCAATCCGCTTGCAGTGCAGTAACCACACATATATGGTTGACCTCCACTCTTCAGGGGGGAGGCAATGGCAGATCTCAGGGAACTTACTCGCAGGGAACTTACTAATGAGATCAATTCGGTTGCGATGACTATCAACAGCTATGCCGCGTTGATGGGTTACCTATACATGGCCATCAAGGGTGTAGGTTTTCTCATACTTACTTGGACAACCGTCGTACTTCTTGGTGGCTTCGTCTCTGCGCTCCACAAAAAAGATTTTTGGTGTCTCACATTTATCACCTTGGTCACCGCCGTACAAACAACTGGGTAAATTTTTACACAATACCTTTCATCCGTGCATATGTAATACTTAATTTCTTAATTCTCTGCATTTTAGCTTCATGTTTTTCGTTTTCTACTCCCTCCATTTCAAAATAATTGAAGTTTTAGGTTTGTATTAAGTAAAAATTCTTCACGTTTGAGTAAGCCTATGCAAAAATATATCAGTATCTAGAACATCAAATTAGTTTCACTGGATTATTTATAAAATATATTTTGATACTATATATTTATTCATTGTAGATCCTATATATTTATTCATTGTAGATCTTAGCATTTTTTTTATAGACTTGACCAAGCTATATGAAGTTCGACTTTGATCAAACCTAGAACTTCAATTATTTTAAAATGAAGATAATTGTTTTACACAATAAATGTAGAGATAGTTCCCGGCAAACAAAAAGAATATCTTAGAGAGATAGCCACTTAAGAAGACAAGAAGTGACTATCGCTCCGAAAGTGCTATTCTGTGCTTGCCGTCATGTGTACTACCACTAGTACAAAACAGGGCTTTCGTCACAGGGCAATATTCACGTTAGTCCCGGTTCAGTCACGAACCGGGACTAATGTGAGCATTGGTCCCGGTTCGTGCGGCTAAGGCATTAGTCCCGGTTCACCTAGGCCCTTTAGTCCTGGTTGGTGCCACGAACCGGGACTAAAGGGTGCGATGAAGGTGTGCCACCAACCGGTACTAATGGGCTTTGAGGCATTAGTACCGGTTCATGGCACGAACCGGTACTAAAGGTCCCATTTTCAAACTCTACACCCCCCTGACCGCCTTTTCAGTTTTAGAAAAAACAAAAGAAAATGATGGAAATGTCAAAAAAATAAAATAAAATAAATTTCCCATGTGATATGTGGTCTAGTTGTTGGGAAAATTTATAAATATGAATTTCGACTTTATTTGCAAAATCTCTCTGGAATTTGTAAAATGGGCATAACTTTTGCATACGAACTCGGATTTAAAAGTTTTTTATATGAAAAATCATCTACTCGGAAAGTCACATCCGATTTTAACCGGGGGAACCTCGTTAAACATTTTCAAAATCCTCAAAAACCTAACAGAAAAAAGTTACGGGGCTTTTAAGATCTGGGGAGGCAAAAAAATCCAAAAAATTTCAAACTGTGGTCAAACAATGGTCAAACTAATTATTCTAGAATACTAGTGTTACTAAATAATTATTTCAGTTTTTTTGAATTTTGGTCAAATCTGGTCAAACTATGGTCAAACAGTGGTCAAACTAATTATTCCAGAAATATTAGTGTTACTAAATAATTATTGTTTTTAAAAATAATAGTTTCAAACTCAAACAGTGAAATGTGTCACTTCATGCTCAAGCTAAATTCCTGAGGGTTAATAGGATTGACATCTTATTATTGTCAGGAAAACAACAAATGCAGACTTGGAAACGAGGGAGAATAGAACTCGGAAGTTAAGCGTGCTCAGGCTGGAGTAGTCAGAGGATGGGTGACCGTCCGGGAAGTTAGATGATTTGAAAGGATGAGGGGATGGGTGACCGTCCGGGAAGTTAGATGATTTGAAAGGATGAGGGGTGATTAAAGATTAGAGGATAAATTGAGCAGTGATGAGGGGTGGTGATTAGAGATTAGAGGTTAAAATAATTCAGAAATTTGAAAATCAAAAAAAAATTCAAAAAAAAAAATTTCAAAAAAAAATCATAAAATTTCCTTTAGTCCCGGTTGGTAAACTAAAGGTGGAGCTCCATGTGGCCGCGGCCTTTAGTCCCGGTTCGTGTAAGAACCGGGACTAAAGGGGAGAGGCATTAGTAACGACCTTTAGTCCCGGTTCGAAGGACTAAAGGCCCTTACCTACCGGGACAAAAGCCCCCTTTTCTACTAGTGATACTCCTTCTGTTCTTAAATATAAGTCTTTGTAAAGATTTCACTGTATGCTATATACAGAGTAAAATGAGTGAATCTACACTTTAAAATGCATCTACATACATTCGTATGTGGTTCATAGTTCTCTATAAAGACTTATATTTAGGAACAAAGCGAGTATTTATCTTTGTCGCCCCCTCGCTTCGAGATTCTGGGGCTGTTTGGATTTGAGAACCAAAAGTTGCCCAGCCAAAAAACTGGCGTTGACCACGCCTAGGACACCTATTTGGATTAGTGCTAATTATTTGACTCGCCCCGGCTGCATGTACTCTCACGGTTCAATTTCACGCAACTCTTGACCACATTCATGTCTATGGTGTTTCTAAATCGATCCATAATTCTTCTACTCAAATTGTGGTTACTCTTGTCTCTTGCTTTGTATATTATGTCGAAATCGCCACATATGAGCCAGTGCACCCCATAACGGCGGTGCTTCAGCTACTAATTCAGAGAGGAAATCATCTTTAAAGGCGTTGTTGGATGCGCCGTAAACATTGGTTAGCCAGAAGGACATTGCAGTATGCAGCGGAGTTACTTTGGCAGTGATTGAGAACTGTCTGATTGCATGAGATGCAATGGAAGCCAAGCTCCTATCCCAGAAAATGGCGACACTACCTCTAGATCCGATCGCCGGAAGGACCACACAACCGACGAGGCGCGGCCGCCAATCTCCCTAGCTACGGTGGACCACTAAGTCTCAATTTTTGTCTCCTAAAGACTAAGGATGCGATTGGTTTTTCACATCCACCCGATTAGGCCCAATTTGACTCCTTTTTTTTTAACCGAAACACGTAGAACAATCGTTCCACGGTATGAATTAATTAAAATAAAAGTATTTACTGAAGTTACAAGTCACAGAGGACTAAGTCAACCAATTCCTGCTGTATCAAATCCCAACATGTTATGAAATTTAACCTAGGTATTGATCAATCCAGCTGGAGAGTTGAGCTTCAAACTTGGAATTAATTTGACCCGTTTCATTGGTTGCATTTACTATTTGACCTGCATGGTACGAACTTTAAAGCACTTCTCACTCAGGTCCGCTAGAAACAACCGAATCAACCGTTTTAGCGAACCAGGCTAAGTCGAACCACATCGAGCGCATGTGGTGGGTCCTCTTGGATGAGAGGATGTGAGCTAGTATACATAAACTCCTTCTCTAATCCCTTTTCCTATGTCCCTTTTAATCTACACAACGGTGTTTCAATTCGAGATAAGACCGATGTTGTGGTTCCATTAAGATGGTCGGTTCGTGGTTTCGTTCATTATAGATGCGCGATTTTGTGTTCATGTTTGGAGCTATTTTCATTGAATTTTGTCAAACCCATCGCGCACGCTCGATCGTTTGAAATTTCCTTTGACCAATAGCTTCGTCTTGCAGTTTCACACGACTTTCGTGTTGCACGTTTTCTGTTTCGACGATAGTAGATGGGTAGATCTATATTTTCTGCATGGACTGTACATATGCATGTATGTGGTCTGTTTTAATGACACTCCTTAATCTCTTTCGCCTAGTTCCTTCTAATCTTTCTTCTTGGCCTCCTCACCTGCATCCTACTACACTGGCGCCATCGTCGGCATCGTTCCTTTCGGCCTCCTCTCCCGTGTCCTACTACACTGACATCATCATAGCGCGTGCACTGCATTTCTCTTCCCCCTCCTCTGCCTGTGCACCCTTCTATTCGTCCCTCCGTACGGACTTCCTTTGCGACAACGACGCTAGCAACTGGTTCCCCGCGCCGTCGACGGGATCGCTAGCCCATGGCTATGTGCTCGTCACATCGGACGAGAAGCTGTGACCACCATCCACCGCAGTTGCCGAGACACTCTAGTGTAACTCTTTGTGTCATGTGTAGCTGTTAACTCTCACCGTATAGTTGCATCTTCCCAGCCAATGCAGACAACCAATGCGAAGCAAAAATTTCTCCCCCGATGCAGCTAGCCTACATGCAGGCTGCCAAACAACATGCAAATGTTGGTTTTTTGCCTGTATTTGCTCAAGCAGGCCTAACCAAGACAAATATGCAAAGGTGCAAAAAAACGCCACGAGCAACCAAACGTGTCCTAATTATAACTAGGCGGTGAGCGCCGGCTACCTCGCAGATCGCAATAGCTTCACCTCTGATTAAGCCCTTGCACTTTCCAGGACATACTTAGGCAGTTGTCGTTACTCATAAAGATACAAGTGTTTTCTCTGTCGGCGCAGATAACGGCTGGAGAAAGTACATCACACCATGCTACTCATAGGGGAACGACGACGGCCACCAACAGGCCCAAAACCTCATCCTCGTCTAGTTTGTAACTCCGAATCCCTAGCTGAAACATAGTGATCGAAAACGTTGCATGGAAAATAAAAAAAATTCTACGCATATGCAATGATCTATCCATGAAGATGCCTAGCAACGAGGGGGAGAGTGTGTGTACGTATCCTCATAGACCGAAAGCGGAAGCGTTTGACAACGCGGTTGATGTAGTCGAACTTCTTATAACTCCGACCGATCAAGTACCAAACGCACGACACCTCCGAGTTCTGCACACGTTCAGCTCAGTGACGTCCCTCGCCTTCTTGATCCAGCAAGGTGTCGAGGTAGTAGATGAGTTCCTTCAGCACGACGGCGTGGTGACGGTGATGTTGAATTGATCCGCGCAAGGCTTCACCTAAGCACCGCGAGAATATGACCGGGGGTGTAAACTATGGAGGGGGGCGCCGCACACGGCTAATAATTGTCTGTTGTGTGTTCTAGGTGCCCCCTCCCCACATATATACAGGTGGGAGGGGAGGAGAGGCAGCCTTGGGGCGCCCCAAGTAGGATCCGAGTCCTACTTAGGGTTTCCCCAAGTGGCGCCCCCTGCCTTATTTGATCGAGGGAGAAGGAAAGAGAGGGGTTGAGGGAAGGAAGTGTGAATCCTAATCCACAGTTGCCTTTCCTCCTTCCTCTTTCCTTCCCCTTCTTTGGCCGGCCCATATGGGGGCGCACCAGCCACTTGTGGCTGGTGTTTCCCCTCTTAGCCCATAAGGCCCATATCTTTTGCCGGGGGTGCCCGAAACCCCTTCTGGTGACCTGATAAGTACACGGTATCCCCCGAAACACTTCCGTGTCCGAATACCATCGTCCTATATATCAATCTTTACCTCTCGACCATTTCGAGACTCCTCGTCATGTCCGTGATCTCATCCGGGAGTCCGAACAACATTCGGTCACCAAATCACATAACTCATATAATATTATACGTCATCGAACGTTAAGCGTGCGGACCCTACGGGTTCGAGAACTATGTAGACATGACCGAGACTCCTCTCCGGCCAATAACCAATAGCGGAACCTGAATGCTCATATTGGCTCCTACATATTCTACGAAGATCTTTATCGGTCGAACCATTATGACAACATACACAATTCCCTTTGTCCATTGGTATGTTACTTGCCCGAGATTCGATCGTCGGTATCTTCATACCTAGTTCAATCTCGTTACCGGCAAGTCTCTTTACTCGTTCCGTAATACATCACCTCGTGACTAACTCCTTTGTCGTTTGCTTGCAAGCTTACGAAGGTGTGCGGGCATCCTTTTGCGATCTACTTGGAACCACTCCTGAGATGAGCTGGCTCAGGGCCATCAGTTCTTGTGTAGCAGCTTGGGATAAGTTGGGGTGAAGCTGCACCTCCCAAGTTCCCTGTAAATGCTGTGATTGAACAGAGCAATGTGGATTTGTAGCAAAAGAATATACTATTGGGAACACCTGCCACAATCGACTAGCCTCAAGCCACTGATCATGCCAGAATGACACCAAGGCTCCAGACCCCCAGAGCGCAGCGCGAAGAGTTAACAACCATAGGGATGTGATCCTTGAAACCTTTCCACATAGCTGTGTCTTTGTTGCTGGCACCCTGAGGTATAGGACTCCTACAGTACTGTAAGGCAAACCACTGGTAGCATGGGATCTCAGAGGCTTGCAGGACTTTGGAGACAAACTTGCACATCATAGCCTGGTTATGAACCTGTAGATTTCAAACACCCAAGCCCCCGTTGGCCCGGGGTAGCGTAACCGTGTCCCAAGCCACTAGGCATTGTCCTCCTTTAACCTCATTCTTGCCCTGCCAGAAGAAAGCGTGCAAGAGACTGTCCAGTATTTTGATTGATTTCTTGGGCCAGGAGAAACATGACATGAAGTAACTAGGTATGCCAGCCAACACTGAGTTGATAAGAGTAAGCCTCCCTCCTAAGGATAGGAAAGTGGCTAACCAGCCCGAGAGCTTGCAATCGACCTTGTGAATAACCGGTAAAAGCATACCATGTGTGATCTTGTGCAGGGAAAGTGGCAGCCCAAGGTATGTACATGGGAAGGAGGAAACAGGGCAACCAAGCATTTGAGCTATCGTGGAGGCCGTAGCTGCATCCATAGAGACTAGCACGAGGGTACTTTGGTGAAAATTTATAGTCAGCCCTGAGAACTTCGAAAAAGCAGTGAGAATAGCTTTGATCACAGCCACCTGCTGAGTATCTCCTCGGAAAAGAATCAACGTGTCGTATGCATACTGCAGCATCGGGAAGAAACTTTCAGAGCCGAGAGGATGCTGCAGTGTACCATCCTGGAAGTGTTTGCAACACAGCCTCTGGAGCACATCAGCAACGAGGATGAAAAGGTACGGGGACAAAGAATCCCCCTAACGGAACCCTCTCCTTGCAAGAATGGGATTTCCCAGCTCACCATTGATGAGCACTCTGGAGCTGCCAGTGGATAGGAGAGTATGAATCCATGTCATCCACAACTGCGGAAACCCTCTGGCTTCAAATATTTTCTTGAGACAACACCAACTGACACTGTCAAAAGCTTTGTGGAAATCCCACTTCAAAGCAATAACTGGCATCTTCCTATTGTGATCATACCGGATCATTTCAGCAGCCAAAGCCAAGTTCTCGACGATCGATCGTCCCCGCAAGAACCCATACTGCAGAGAGTGTATCAAAGAAGGAATCCACCTCTTCAGCCGATTTGCCAGAACCTTGGAAGCCAGTTTGGGTGTACTATGCACCAGAGAAATAGGCCTATAGTCTCGCAACTCCAATGGTGTATCCTTCTTTGGCAGTGGCATAATGAAAGCAGTATTGATGCCATCTAAAGCGACCTCATTTCTGTGGAAATCACCAAAGAACCTGAGGAGATCATCCTTCAACAGAAGTTTAAAAACTTTGTAAAATTCATTGGTGAAACCATCCGGGCCTGGACTTCTGTTATTTGGTGAACTGTCAATAGCCTCCAAGATCTCTGCCCAAGAGAACATCCCCACGAGTTCTGAAAGATCCAACTGAGTATACATGGAGCTCAAATCAACCATAGGCATAGAAGAAGCAGGCTGGCCCAAGATTGCAGTAAAGTAGTTTGTAGCCAAGTCTAGCTTTTGACAGTTCTCAAAATGCTCTACCCCATCCTGGATAATAACCTTGATCCTATTGCGACGGGCCTGGCAGTTGGCTGCTGCATGAAAGAACTGGCAGTTCTTGTCTCCGGAGACGCACCACCGTACTTTGGACCTACAACACCAAACTATTGTTTGCCACAAGATCAGCTGCTCTGCCTTGGCTGAAGCAAACTCCCTGAGTATGACTTCCATAATAGAGAGCTGATATCTCTTCTCGATAGCATTCAGAAAACAAACAACGTGTTTGTTATTTTCCAAAAGAACCTTGATGCTAGAATTCTTGCGGCACCATTTCCATAGCTCAACTCGAACTCGTCTCATTTTGAAATTGATTAGAGACGCGGAAGATCTGATTTCCCGGGTGCCTCTCGACCAACAATCAATGATGATATTTCTAGCCTCCTCCATCTCCAACCAATGGTTCTCCATATGGAACAACTTGCTTCTAGTTGCGTCCGCCGAGAAGTCCACGAGAACGGGCGCATGGTCAAACGTAGTCGTGGGTATACATGTAGCAGAAGTTTGCAAGAAACTTAGATTCCAGGCAGCATTGACAAGCACACAGTCTAGTCGTACTAGAGTAGGAAGACTTCTCTTGTTGGACCAGGTAAACAGTCTATTGTCAATCTGAACATCATCCAAACCATGGCACCTGATCCACGAGTTGAAGCTTTCCATCATGTTCCAATTAATCTGGCCACGAGATTTCTCATCTACAAACCTATACATGTTGAAATCTCCCAGAACAACCCTTGGGAGACTAGGTGACCCTGCTGCATTGTTGACTGCCTCAAAAAAACTTGGTCTTTCGCTGCCCAAACACGGTGCATATACAACAGTAAGCAGAAAAGAACTGTTGGCTGATGTAGAAGTCATCTTCAGGGTGACATGCATGATATTTGTGCAAAGCTACGACTTGACCCAGAACACAGCCAGGATCCCAGGCGACCAGGATTCCCCCAGATGCGCCTTCAGAGAGAGTAACCGCATGTTCCTTGAGATTCACAGGCAGAAAAGATCTCAACTTGAAGCTAGAAAGGAATGGCAGCTTTGTTTCCTGCAAGCAGACAACACTAGGGCAGCAAGAGGTTATAGTATCACGAACCAAAGAGCAATTATCATCGTCACCAAGACCACGGACATTCCAGTTTAGAATCTTCATAATGCAGTAATGAGCTCACAACCCAAAGCGGGAATACAGAGTGACAAAAGCATGTTCATGATAATGCAACGGAAGGAGACACTGAAACATTTTTGCTAGAAAGGAAACATACATGATACAGACTGACATGCAACAAGAACACTCTGACCCTAGAGCAGAACAGGTTGCGACTAACAAACTGTCTATGGTAACCCAAAGACTGACGGGAATTGACATAACCTAACAGGCTCATGATGAATACAGACTCGAACACCAATGCCCATAGGCACAGACAAGCAGCATATGATCTAACCATTAAGGGAATTGAGAACGCACATAGAAGGACCAGAGGAGCCACTAGCAGCAGTGGAGGTCTCTGCGTCCCCGGAAGCAGCAGAGGCTGCACGGTGCCTGGCTTGATCAAGGATGGCACTGACGTTGTGGTCGCAGCTTTGGGAAATCTGCTTTAACTTGCCCTGGGTCAGTGGAGATGGGGTATCCAGCAGCGGTAGCTCCAGAAGGACGGCCACGGCCGCCGCCTTCGCCTTCTTGCAGCGTGCAGAGAGGGAGAGCCGGAGCGGCAGGACAACTCACTGCTGGATCCGGATTCAGACGCCGCCGCCTTCCTCTTGACAGCGCGCTCGACCGAGCCTACATACACACCGTCGTAGGCGCGCCTAATGCGCGGGCTACACTGAGGAGATGTAGTGAGCACAGGCGGTGGCGCCTCCTCCTCCTCGTGCTGGTCAGGGCTTGGATCCCTAGCCACCACAGGGACAGCCTGAGCGGCATACTCCGGAGACTGGATGCCCTCCCCTAGATTCAGATCAAAGGCCGCAGGAGCAGCCTCTGCTGCCTCGCCTAAAGGGGAAGATCCCAGAGGAGGAGGAGGGAAGAGCTGCAGCGTAGGCTTGGAGAGGTTGAGGTCGCTGGCTGGTGGCTCGCGCGGCGGCTCGCGGCAGTTGCAGAAGACTGTGGCCACATGCGGGGGGGAGCACCGCACAGGCCCCGTGCTTGAGGTCAGTGGCGACCACCCGCGAGGGTTGACCACTAGGCAGGATCCCAGGCTTAGGTCTTGGGGTGCGGCTAAAAGGGCGCGAGCAGATGGGCCGGGAGGTGAGGATCTGATGGGCTAAAAAATGATCTTGGGTTGGGAACTGGGCCTCCGCCGGAAAGGCACCGGCTGTTGAAGCGAGCAGCGGCCCAACCGCAGTTAGCAGGCTGACTGGCACATTTGCCTTGGGCGGGTACCTGCTTTCGACAGACGGCAGCAGCGGGAGAGTATGAGGACAGAGCCCTCCATCCAGCATCTTGGGCCAGAAATTGAAGAGGAGCGAACGACAACTTTCCCGCGTTAATGCCTCCTTGAGGTAGTCGAAACAGGGGAAGAAGCCGTCGTCCACCGACAGCGGCCGCACTGGGATGACACCCGTAGTGGCCATGCGGTTGTTCAGCTCCAGCTTGAAGGAGAAACACAGGTTGTCCGTGTCGAAGGATACCGTGACCCGCGGCATACGCACGTCCGCCGCCGACATCGACGAATTGAGGCAGATCCGGACCTCATCTTCATGCATGATCTGCGCCGCCGTGGGGATGGAGAAGGTGGTGTTGGGAACCTTTGCATGGAAAACAAAAAAATTCTACGCACACGCAATGATCTATCCATGGAGATGCATAGCAACGAGGGGGAGAGTGTGTCTACGTACCCTTGTAGACTGCAAGCGGAAGCGTTTCACAACGCGGTTGATGTAGTCAAACTTTTCTTCGTGGTCCATCGATCGAGTACCGAACGTACGGCACCTCCGAGTTCTGCACACGTTCAACTAGGTGACGTCCCTCGGCTTCTTGATCCAGCAAGACGTCGAGGTAGTAGATGAGTTCCGTCAGCACGACGGCATGGTGGCGGTGATGGTGAAGTGATCTCCGCAGGGCTTCGCCTAAGCACTACGAAAATATGACCGGGGGTGTAAACTGTGGAGGGGGCGCCGCACACGGCTAACAATTGATGTTGTGTGTTCTAGGCGCCCCCCTCCCCACATGTATATAGGTGGGAGGGGAGGGGACAGGCCAGGAGGCGCCCAAGGGATGGCCGCCGGCCCCCTCGGGGCTTCCTTGCCCTGCGCCCCCTGCCATATTTGACGGAGGGGGGAGGAAAGAGGGGGAAGGGGGAATCCTATTCCCTTTCTTTCCTTTCCTCCTCCCCTTTTCCTTCTCCACCTTGGCTGGCTCATATGGGGGCGCACCAGCCCCTTGTGGCTGGTGTGTTTCCCCTCTTGGCCTATAAGGCCCAGATCTTTTGCCGGGGTGCCCGAAACCCCTTTCGGTGACCCGATAAGTTCTGGTGTCCGAATACCATAGTCCTATATATAAATCTTTACCTCTCGACCTTTTCGAGACTCCTCGTCATGTCCGTGATCTCATCCGGGACTTTGAACAACATTCGGTCACCAAATCACATAACTCATATAATACTATGTCGTCATCGAATGTTAAGCGTGCAGACCCTACGGGTTTGAGAACTATGTAGACATGACCGAGACACCTCTCTGATCAATAACCAATAGCGGAACATAGATGCTCATATTGGCTACTACATATTCTACGAAGATCTTTATTGGTCGAACCGTTATGTCAACATACACAATTCCCTTTGTCCATCGGAATGTTACTTGCCCGAGATTCGATCCTCGGTATCTTCATACCTAGTTCAATCTCGTTACCGGCAAGTCTCTTTACTCATTCCATAATACATCACCTCGTGACTAACTCCTTAGTCGTTTGCTTGCAAGCTTATGATGTGTATTACCGAGAGGGCCCTGAGATACCTCTCCGATACTTGGAGTGACAAATCCTAATCTTGATCTATGCCAACTCAACAAACACCTTCGGAGACACCTGTAGAGCATCTTTATAATCACCCAGTTACGTTGTGATGTTTGATAGCACACAAGGCATTCGTCCGGTATCCGGGAGTTGCATAACCTCATAGTCGAAGGAATATGTATTTGACATGAAGAAAGCAATAGCAATAAAACTGAACGATCATTATGCTAAGCTAATGGATGGGTCGTGTCCATCACATCATTCTCCTAATGATGTGATCCTGTTATCAAATGACAACTCATGTCCATGGTTAGGAAACCATAACCATCTTTGATCAACGAGCTAGTCAAATAGAGGCTCAATAGGGACACGGTGTTTGTTTATGTATTCACACATGTATTTAGGTTTCCGATCAATACAATTCTAGCATGAATAATAAACCTTTATCATGAATAAGGAAATATAAAATAAAAACTTTATTATTGCCTCTAGGGCATATTTCCTTTAGTCTCTCACTTGCACTAGAGTCAATAATCTAGTTCACATCACCATGTGATTTAACACCCATAGTACACATCACCATGTGCCCAACACCCAAAGAGTTTACTAGAGTCAATAATCTAGTTCACATCGCCATGTGATTAACACCCAAAGAGTACTAAGGAGTGATCATGTTTCGCTTGTGAGAGAAGTTTAGTCAACGGGTCTGCCACATTCAGATCCGTATGTATTTTTCAAATTTCTATGTCTACAATGCTCTGCATGGAGCTACTCTAGCTAATTGCTCCCACTTTCAATACGTATCCTACTCAGAGTCATCTGGATCAGTGTTAAAGCTTGCATCAACGTAACCCTTTACGATGAACTCTTTATCACCTCCATAACCGAGAAATATTTCCTTAGTCCTCTTAGGTAACTAAGGATAATTTTGACCGATGTTCAGTGATCTATAGTAAAGTAAATATTTTTGGTATTTTTGGTTTATGGAACGGAAATTAAAAGATTGCAAAGTAATAGGCCGGAAACTAATATGATGGAAAATAGAAACTTATATGATCGAAAATAGACCCGGGGCCATAGGTTTCACTAGAGGCTTCTCTCAAGATAGATAATATTATGGTGGGTGAACAAATTACTGCCGAGCAATTGATAGAAGAGCGCATAATTATGACGACACCTAAGGCAATGATCATGAATATAAGCATCACGTTCGTGTCAAGTAGACCGAAACGGTTCAGCATCTACTACTATTACTCCATACATCGACCGCTATCCAGCATGCATCTAGAGTATTGAGTTCATAAAGAACGGAGTAACGCATTAAGCAAGATGACATGGTGTAGCGGAATTAACTCAAGCAATATGATGAAAACCCCATCTTTTTACCCTCGATGGCAACAATACAATACGTGCCTTGCTGCCCCTACTATCACTGGGAAAGTACACCGCAAGATTGAACCCAAAGCTAAGCACTTCTTCCATTGCAAAGAGAATTACAAAGATATCAAATCATGCATATAAGAATTCAGAGAAGATTCAAATAATATTCATAGATAAGCTAATCATAAACCCACAATTCATCAGATCTCGGCAAACACACCGCAAAAAAGAATTATATCGAATAGATCTCCAAGAACATCGAGGGGAACATAGTATTTAGAATCAAAGAGAGAGAAAAAGCCATCTACCTACTATGGACCCGTAGGTCTGAGGTAAACTACTCACGCTTCATTGGGATGGCAATAGGGTTGATGTAGATGTTGGGGAACGTAGTAATAATTCAAAATTTTCCTACGTGTCACCAAGATCAATCTAGGAGATGCTAGCAACGAGAGAGAGGGAGTGCATCTTCATACCCTTGAAGATCGCAAAACGGAAGCGTTACAAGAACGCAGTTGATGGAGCCATACTCGCGGCGATTTACATCGCGGAAGATCTGATCTAGCGCCGAACGGACGGCGCCTCCGCATTCAACACACATACAGCCCGGAGATGTCTCCTCCTTCTTGATCCAGCAAGGGGAGAGGAGAAGCTGAGGGAGAGCTCCGGCAGCACGACGGCGTGGTGGTGGAGCTTGCGGTTCTCCTGCAGGGCTTCGCCAAGCACTATGGAGGAGGAGGAGGAGGTGTTGGAGGAGGGAGGGGTTGCGCCAGGGAAGGGGTATGGCAGCCCTCCCACCCCCCACTATTAATAGGGGAAAGGGAAGAGGGGGGCGCCCCCCTAGATGCATCTAGAGGGGGGGCGGCGGCCAGGAGGGGGAAACTTGCCCCCTAAGTAAGGTGGGAGGCGCCCCCTTCCCCTAGTGTTTCCAACCCTAGGCGCCTTGGGCCCTTGGGGGGGGACCAGCCCACTAGGGGGCTGGTTCCCTCCCATATTCAGCCCATTAAGTCCTCCGGGGCAGGTGGCCCCACCAGGTGGACCCCCGGACACCTTTCGGTGGTCCCAGTGCAATACCGATAACCCCCGAAACAATTTCGGCGACTGAAACTATACTTCCCATATATAAATCTTCACCTCTAGACCATTCCGGAACTCGTCATGACGTCCGGGATCTCATCCGGGACTCCGAACAACCTTTGGTAACCACATACAATTTCCCATAACAACTCTAGCTTCACCGAACCTTAAGTGTGTAGACCCTACGGGTTCGGGAACCATGCAGACATGACCGAGACATCTCTCCGGCCAATAACCAACAGCTGGATCTGGATACCCATGTTGGCTCCTACATGTTCCACGATGATCTCATCGGATGAACCACAATGTCGGGGATTCAATCAATCCCATATACAATTCCCTTTGTCCATCGGTATGTTACTTTCGCGAGATTCGATCGTCGGGATCCCCATACCTCGTTCAATCTCTTTACCGGCAAGTTTGTTTACTCATTCTATAACGCATGATCCCGTGGATAACTCCTTAGTCACATTGAGCACATTATGATGATGCATTACCGAGTGGGCCCAGAGATACCTCTCCGTCATACGGAGTGACAAATCCCAGTCTCGATTCGTGCCAACCCAACAGACACTTTTGGAGATACCTGTAGTGCACCTTTATAGCCACCCAGTTACGTTGTGACGTTTGATACACCTGAAGAATTCCTACGGTATCCGGGAGTTGCACAATCTCATGGTCTAAGGAAATGATACTTGACATTAGAAAAGTTCTTAGCAAACGAACTACACGATCTTGTGCTATGCTTAGGATTGGGTCTTGTCCATCACATCATTCTCGATGTGATCCCGTTATCAACGACATCCAATGTCCATGGTCAGGAAACCTCAACCATCTATTGATCAACGAGCTAGTCAACTAGAGGCTTACTAGGGACATGTTGTAGTCTATGTATTCACACATCTATTATGGTTTCCGGTTAATACAATTATAGCATGAATAATAGACAATCACCATGAACAAGGAAATATAATAATAACCATTTTATTATTGGCTCTAGGGCTTATTTCCAACAGTCTCCCACTTGCACTAGAGTCAATAATCTAGTTACATTGTGATGAATCGAACACCCATAGAGTTCTTGTGTTGATTATGTTTTGCTCGTGGAAGAGGTTTAGTCAACGGATCTATGACATTGAGATCCGTTTGCACTTCACAAATATCTATGTCTCCATCTTGAATATATTCATGAATGGAGTTGAAGCGACGCTTGATGTGCCTGGTCTTCTTGTGAAACCTGGGCTCCTTGGCAAGGGCAATAGCTCCAGTGTTGTCACAGAAGAGAGTCATCGGGCCCGATGCGTTGGGAATAACTCCTAGGTCGGTGATGAACTCCTTCATCCAGACTGCTTCCTGTGCCGCCTCCGAGGCAGCTATGTACTCCACTTCACATGTAGATCCCGCCACGACACTTTGCTTGCAACTGCACTAGCTGACTGCCGCACCATTCAAAATGTACATGTATCCGGTTTGTGACTTGGAGTCATCCAGATCTGTGTCGAAGCTAGCATCGACGTAACCCTTTACGACGAGCTCTTCATCACCTCCATAAACGAGAAACATATCCTTATTCCTTTTCAGGTACTTCAGGATATTGTTGACCGCTGTCTAGTGTTCCATACCGGGATCACTTTGGTACCTCCCTACCAAACTTATGGCAAGGTTCACATCAAGTCTGGTACACAGCATGACATACATAATAGAGCCTATGGCTAAGGCATATGGGATGACACTCATCTTTTCTCTATCTTCTGCCGAGGTCGGGCATTGAGCCGTGCTCAATCTCACACCTTGCAATACAGGCAAGAACCGCTTCTTGGACTGATCCATATTGAACTTCTTCAATATCTTGTCAAGGTATGTGCTTTGTGAAAGACCAATGAGGCGTCTCGATCTATCTCTATAGATCTTGATGCCTAATATGTAAGCGGCATCTCCAAGGTCCTTCATTGAAAAACATTTATTCAAGTAGGCCTTTACGCTTTCCAAAAGTTCTATATCATTTTCCATCAATTAGTATGTCATCCACATATAATATGAGAAATGATACAGAGCTCCCACTCACTTTCTTGTAAATACAGGCTTCTCCATAAGTCTGTATAAACCCAAACGCTTTGATCATTTCATTAAAGCGAATGTTCCAACTCCGAGATGCTTGCACCAGCCCATAGATGGAGTGCTGGAGCTTGCATACCTTGTCAGCATTCTTAGGATCGACAAAACCTTTCGGCTGCATCATATACAATTCTTCCTTAAGGAAACCGTTAAGGAATGTTGTTTTGACGTCCATTTGCCATATCTCATAATCATAGAATGCGGCAATTGCTAACATTATTCTGACGGACTTCAGCTTTGCTACGGGTGAGAAGGTCTCATCGCAGTCAACTCCTTGAACTTGTAGATAACCCTTAGCGACAAGCCGAGCCTTATAGATGGTCACATTACCATCTGCGGCAGTCTTCTTCTTAAAGATCCACTTATTCTCTATGGCTTGCTGATCATCAGGCAAGTCTGTCAAAGTCCATACTTTGTTTTCATACATGGATCCTATCTCGGATTTCATGGCTTCAAGCCATTTGTTGGAATCCGGGCCCGCCATTGCTTCTTCATAGTTCGAAGGTTCATCGTTGTCTAACAACATGATTTCCAGGACAGGGTTGCCGTACCACTCTGGTGCGGAACGTGTCCTTGTGGACCTACAAAGTTTAGTAGCAACTTGATACGAAGTTTCATGATTATCATCATTAACTTCCTCTCTAGTCGGTGCAGCCACCACAGAAACATCTTCCTGTGCTGCGCTACTCTCTGGTTCAAGAGGGGGTACCTCGTCAAGTTCTACTTTCCTCCCACTTACTTCTTTTGAGAGAAACTCTTTCTCTAGAAAGGATCCATTCTTGGCAACAAAGATCTTGCCTTCGGATCTGAGGTAGAAAGTATACCCAATAGTTTCCTTAGGGTATCCTATGAAGATGCATTTTTCCGATTTGGGTTTGAGCTTTTCAGGTTGAAGTTTATTGACATAAGCATCGCATCCCCAAACTTTTAGAAACGACAGCTTAGGTTTCTTCCCAAACCATAATTCATACGGTGTCATCTCAACGGATTTCGACGGAGCCCTATTTAAAGTGAATGCGGCAGTCTCTAAAGCATAACCCCAAAATGATAGCGGTAGATCGGTAAGAGACATCATAGATCACACCATATCCAATAGAGTGCGATTACGACGTTCGGACACACCATTATGCTGAGGTGTTCCAGGCGGCGTGAGTTGTGAAACAATTACACATTTCCTTAAGTGCGTCCCAAACTCGTGACTCAAGTATTCTCCTCCGCGATCTGATCGTAAGAACTTTATTTTCTGTCACGTTGATTCTCTACCTCGCTCTGAAATTCCTTGAACTTTTCAAAGGTCCCAGACTTATGTTTCATTAAGTAGACATACCCATATCTACTTAATTCATCAGTGAGGGTGAGAACATAATGATAGCCACCGCGAGCCTCAACGCTCATTGGACCGCACACATCAGTATGTATGATTTCCAACAAGTTGGTAGCTCGCTCCATTGTTCCGGAGAACGGACTCTTGGTCATTTTGCCCATGAGGCATGGTTCGCACGTGTCAAATGATTCATAATTAAGAGACTCCAAAAGTCCATCTGCATGGAGTTTCTTCATGCGTTTGGCACCAATGTGACCAAGGCGGCAGTGCTACAACTATGTGGAACTATCATTATCAACCTTACATCTTTTGGCATTCACACTATGAACATGTCTAAAATCACATTCGAGATTCAATAAAAATAAACCATTGACCAGCGGGGCATGACCATAAAACATATCTCTCATATAAATAGAACAACCATTATTCTCGGATTTAAATGAGTAGCCATCTCGCATTAAACGAGATCCACATACAATGTTCATGCTCAAAGCTGGCACTAAATAACAATTATTGAGGTTTAAAACGAATCCCGAAGGTAGATGTAGAGGTAGCGTGCCGACGGCGATCACATCGACCTTGGAACCATTCCCGACGCGCATCGTCACCTCGTCCTTCGCCAGTCTCCGCTTATTCCACAACTCCTGTTTTGAGTTAACAAATTAAATATGAGCAACCGCACCGGTATCAAATACCCAGGAGCTACTACGTGCGCTGGTAAGGTACACATCAATAACATGTATATCATATATACCTTTGGCGTTGCCGACCTTCTTATCCGCTAAGTACTTGGGGCAGTTCCGCTTCTTGTGACCATTTCCCTTGCAATAAAAGCACTGAGTCTCAGGCTTGGGTCCATTCTTTGGCTTCTTCCCGGCAACTGACTTACCATGCGCGGCAACTCCCTTGCCGTCCTTCTTGAAGTTCTTCTTACCCTTGCCTTTCTTGAAACTAGTGGTCTTATTCATCATCAACACTTGATGTTCCTTTTTGATCTCCACCTCTGCTGATTTCAACATTGAATACAACTCAGGAATGGACTTCTCCATCCCTTGCATATTGTAGTTCATCACAAAACTCTTGTAGCTAGGTGGAAGCGACTGGAGGATCCTGTCAATAACCGAGTCATCTAGAAGATTAACTCCCAGCTGAGACAAGCGGTTGTGCAACCCAGACATCTTGAGTATATGCTCGCTGACAGAACTGTTTTCCTCCATCTTACAACTGTAGAACTTGTCGGAGACTTCATATCTCTCGACCCGGGCACGATCTTGGAAAACCATTTTCAGCTCTTGGAACATCTCATATGCTCCATGCTGCTCAAAACACTTTTGGAGCCCCGGTTCTAAGCTGTAAAGCATGCCGCACTGAACCAGGGAGTAATCATCACTACGCGACTGCCAGGCGTTCATAACGTCTTGAGTTGCTGGGAAAATGGGTGCGTCACCTAGCGGTGCTTCAAGGACATATGCTTTCTTGGCAGCTATGAGGATGATCCTCAAGTTACGGACCCAGTCCGTATAGTTGCTCCCATCGTCTTTTAGCTTGGTTTTCTCTAGGAACGCGTTGAAGTTGAGGGCAACATTAGCGTGGGCCATTTGATCTACAAGACATATTGTAAAGATATTTTAGACTAAGTTCATGACAATTAAGTTCATCTAATCAAATTATTTAATGAACTCCCACTCACATAGACATCCCTCTAGTCATCTAAGTGATACATGATCCGAATCGACTAGGCCGTGTCCGATCATCACGTGAGACGGACTACTCATCAACGGTGAACATCTCCATGTTGATCGCATCTACTATACAAGTCATGTTCGACCTCTCGGTCTCTCGTGTTCTGAGGCCATGTCTATACATGCTAGGCTCGTCAAGTCAACCTAAGTGTTTCGCATGTGTAAATCTGGCTTACACCCGTTGTATGCGAACGTTAGAATCTATCACACCCAATCATCACATGGTGCTTCGAAACAACGAACCTTCGCAACGGTGCACAGTTAGGGGGAACACATTTCTTGAAATTTTAGTGAGGGATCACCTTATTTATGCTACCGCCGTTCTAAGCAAATAAGATGTAATCATGACAAACATCACATGCAAATCATAAAGCCACATGATATGGCCAATATCATCTTGCGCTTTTGATCTCCATCTTCGAGGCGCGGCATGATCACCATCGTCACCGGCATGGCACCCTGATCTCCATCATCATGATCTCCATCATCGTGTCTTTCATGAAGTTGTCTCGCCAACTATTACTTCTACTACTATGGCTAATGGTTAACAATAAAGTAAAGTAATTACATGACGTTTACATTGACTCGCAGGTCATACAATAAATTAAGACAACTCCTATGGCTCATGCCGGTTGTCATACTCATCGACATGCAAGTCGTGATTCCTATTACAAGAACATGATCAATCTCATACATCACATATATCATTCATCACATCCTTTTGGCCATATCACATCACATAGCATACCCTGCAAAAATAAGTTAGACGTCCTCTAATTGTTGTTGCATGTTTTACGTGGCTGCCATGGGTTTCTAGCAAGAACGTTTCTTACCTACGCAAAAGCCACAACAGTGATATGCCAATTGCTATTTACCCTTCATAAGGACCCTCTTCATCGAATCTGATCCGACTAAAGTGGGAGAGACAGACACCCGCTAGCCACCTTATGCATCAAGTGCATGTTAGTCGGTGGAACCAGTCTCACGTAAGCGTACGTGTAAGGTCGGTCCGGGCCGCTTCATCCCACAATGCCGCCGAATCAAGATAAGGCTAGTAACGACAAGAAAATTGACCAAATCATCGCCCACAACTACTTTGTGTTCTACTCGCGCATAGAATCTACGCATAGACCTAGCTCATGATGCCACTGTTGGGGAACGTAGTAATAATTCAAAATTTTCGTATGTGTCACCAAGATCAATCTAGGAGATGCTAGCAATGAGAGAGAGGGAGTGCATCTTCATACCCTTGAAGATCGCAAAACGGAAGCGTTACAAGAACACAGTTGATGGAGACGTACTCGTAGCGATCAAATTGCGGAAGAGCCGATCTAGCGCCGAACGGACGGCGCCTCCCAGTTCAACACACGTACATCCCGGAGACGTCTCCTCCTTCTTGATCCAGCAAGGGGAGAGGAGAAGCTGAGGGAGAGCTCCGGCAGCACGACGGCGTGGTGGTGGAGCTTGCGGTTCTACAGGGCTTCGCCAAGCACTACGGAGGAGGATGAGGTGTTGGACGAGGGAAGGGCTGCGCCAGGGAAGGGGTATGGAAGCCCTCCCACCCCCCACTATTTATAGGGGGAAGGGAAGAGGGGGCCGGCCCCCCTAGATGCATCTAGAGGGGGGGGGGGGCGGCGGCCAGGAGGGGGAAATTTGCCCCCCAAGCAAGGTGGGAGGCGCCCTTCCCCTAGGGTTTCCAACCCTAGGCGCCTCGGGCCCTTGGGGGGCGTACCAGCCCACTAGGGGGCTGGTTCCCTCCCATATTCAGCCCTTTAAGTCCTCTGGGGAAGGTGGACCCACCCGGTGGACCCCCGGACACCCTTCGGTGGTCCCGGTAGAATACCGATAACCCCTGAAACAATTCCGGCGACTGAAACTAGACTTCCCATATATAAATCTTCACCTCCGGACCATTCCGGAACTCCTCGTGACGTCGGGGATCTCATCCAGGACTCCGAACAACCTTCGGTAACTACATAGAATTTCTCATAACAACTCTAGCATCACCGAACCTTAAGTGTGTAGACCCTACGGGTTCGGGAACCATGCAGACATAACCGAGACATCTCTCCGGCCAATAACCAACAACGGGATCTGGATACCTATGTTGGCTCCTACATGTTCCACGATGATCTCATCGGATGAACCACGATGTCGGGGATTCAATCAATCCCATATACAATTCCCTTTGTCCATCGGTATGTTACTTGCCCGAGATTCGATCGTCGGGATCCCCATACCTCGTTCAATCTCTTTACCGGCAAGTCTGTTTACTCATTCTGTAATGCATGATCCCGTGGCTAACTCCTTAGTCACATTGAGCTCATTATGATGATGCATTACCGAGTGGGCCCAGAGATACCTCTCCGTCATACGGAGTGACAAATCCCAGTCTCGATTCGTGCCAACCCAACAGACACTTTCGGAGATACCTGTAGTGCACCTTTAGAGCCACCCAGTTACGTTGTGACGTTTGATACACCTAAAGAATTCCTACGGTATCCGGGAGTTGCACAATCTCATGGTCTAAGGAAATGATACTTGACATTAGAAAAGTTCTTAGCAAACGAACTACACGATCTTGTGCTATGATTAGGATTGGGTCTTGTCCATCACATCATTCTCCTAATGATGTGATCCCGTTATCAACGACATCCAATGTCCATGGTCATGAAACCTCAACCATCTATTGATCAACGAGCTAGTCAACTAGAGGCTTACTAGGGACATGTTGTAGTCTATGTATTCACACATGTATTATGATTTCCGGTTAATACAATTATAGCATGAATAATAGACAATTATCATGAACAAGGAAATATAATAATAACCATTTTATTATTGCCTCTAGGGCATATTTCCAACAGTAGAAGCCCTCCGTGATCGAATCCTCCTCCGGCAGGGTGCCAGAAAAGGTCCGTAGATGGGATCTCACGGGTACAGAAGGTTGCGGTGGTGGAAAAGTGTTTTCGTGGATGCCCCTGTTGGTTTGGGGATATATGAGTATATATAGGTGAAAGAATTAGGTCAGGAGAGTCATGAGGGGCCCACAAGGATGGGGGCGTGCTCTACCCCCCTGGGCGCGCCCTCCATCCTCGTGGTCGCCTCGTGGCTTCCCTGACTTGCACTCCAAGTCCTCTAGGTGTCTTCTAGTCCAAGAAAAATCATCCCGAAAGTTTTATACCATTTGGACTCAGTTTGGTATTCCTTTTCTGCAAAACTCAAAAACAAGGAAAAAACAGGAACTGGCACTGGGCTCTAGGTTAATAGGTTAGTCCCAAAAATAATATAAAATAGCACAATAATCCATATGAAACATCCAAAATAGATAATATAATAGCATGGAACAATCTAAACTTATAGATATGTTGGAGACGTATCAAGCATCCCCAAGCTTAATTCCTGCTCGTCCTCGAGTAGGTAAATGATAAAAACAGAATTTTTGATGTGGAATGCTACCTAACATATTTACCCATGTAATTTATTTATTGTGGCATGAATGTTCAGATCCGTATGATTCAAAACAAAAGTTTAATATTGACATAAAAACAATAATACTTCAAGCATACTAACAAGGCAATTATGTCTTCTCAAAATAACATGGCTAAAGAAAGCTTATCCATACAAAATCATATAGTCTGGCAATGCTCCATCTTCATCACACAAAATATTTAAATCATGCACAACCCCGATGACAAGCCAAGCAATTGTTTCATACTTTTGATGTTCTCAAACTTTTTCAACTTTCACGCAATACATGAGTGTGAGCCATGGACATAGCACTATAGGTGGAATAGAAGGTGGTTGTGGAGAAGACAAAAAGAAGGAGATAGTCTCACATCAACTAGGCGTATCAACGGGCAATGGAGATGCCCATCAATAGATATCAATGTGAGTGAGTAGGGATTGCCATGCAATGGATGCACTAGAGCTATAAGTTTATGAAAGCTCAAAAAAGAAACTAAGTGGGTGTGCATCCAACTTGCTTGCTCACAAAGACCTAGGGCAATTTGAGGAAGCCCATCATTGGAATATACAAGCCAAGTTCTATAATGAAAAATTCCCACTAGTATATGAAAGTGACAATATTAGGAGACTCTCTATCATGAGGATCATGGTGCTACTTGGAAGCACAAGTGTGGTAAAAGGATAGTAGCATTGCCCCTTCTCTCTTTTCTCTCATTTTTTTTGTTTGGGCCTTCTCTCATTTTTTCGCCTCTTTTTTTATTTTTTGTCCGGAGTCTCATCCCGACTTGTGGGGGAATCATAGTCTCCGTCGTCCTTTCTTCACATGGGACAATGCTCTAATAATGAAGATCATCACACTTTTATTTACTTACAACTCAAGAATTACAATTCGATACTTAGAACAAAATATGACTCTATGTGAATGCCTCCAGCGGTGTACCGGGATGTGCAATGAATCAAGAGTGATATGTATGAAAGAATTATGAACGGTGGCTTTGCCACAAATACGATGTCAACTATATGATCATGCAAAGCAATATGACAATGATGGAACGTGTGATAAAGAATGGAACGGTGGAAAGTTGCATGGCAATATATCTCGGAATGGCTATGGAAATGCCATAATAGGTAGGTATGGTGGCTGTTTTGAGGAAGGTATATGGTGGGTTTATGCTACCGGCGAAAGTTGCGCGGTACTAGAGAGGCTAGCAATGGTGGAAGGGTGAGAGTGCGTATAATCCATGGACTCAACATTATTCATAAAGTACTCACATATTTATTGCAAAAATCTATTAGTTATCAAAACGAAGTACTACGCGCATGCTTCTAGGAGGATAGATTGGTAGGAAAAGACCATCGCTCGTCCCCGACCGCCACTCATAAGGAAGACAATCAAAAAATAAATCATGCTCCGACTTCATCACATAACGGATCACCATACGTGCATGCTACGGGAATCATAAACTTTAATACAAGTATTTCTCAAATTCATAATTACTTAATAGCATGACTCTAATATCACCATCTTCATATCTCAAAACAATCATAAGGAATCAAACTTCTCATAGTATTCAATGCAGTTTATATGATTTTTTTTATTAAATCCCTCTTGGATGTCTATCATATTAGGACTAAATTTATAACCAAAGAAAATTACCATGCTGTTTAGAGACTCTCAAAATGATATAAGTGAAGCATGAGAGTTCATTAATTTCTATAAAATAAAACCACTGTCGTGCTCTAAAAAGATATAAGTGAAGCACTAGAGCAAAATTACCTAGCTCAAAAGATATAAGTGAAGCACATAGAGTATTCTAATAAATCACGATTCATGCCTGTCTCTCTCAAAAGGTGGGTACAACAAGGATGATTGTGCCAAACTAAAAAGCAAAGACTCAAATTATACAAGACGCTCCAAGCAAAACACATATCATGTGGTGAATAAAAATATAGCGTCAAGTAAAGTTACCGATAGACGAAGACAAAAGAGGGGATGCCTTCTGGGGAATCCCAAAGCTTAGGCTCTTGCCACTCCTTATTCCATAGTCCATCAAATCCTTACCCAAAACTTGAAAACTTCACAACACAAAACTCAACAGAAAATCTCATAAGCTCCGTTAGTATAAGAAAATAAATCAACACTTTTGGTACTGTTGTGAACTAATTCTTTATTTATATTGGTGTAATATCTACTATATTCCAACTTTTCCATGGTTCATACCCCCCGATACTAGCCATAGATTCATCAAAATAAGCAAACAACACATAGAAAATAGAATATGTCAAAAACAGAACAGTCTGTAGCAATCTGGATATTTCGAATACTTTTGTAACTCCACAAATTCTGAAAAAATAGGTCAACAGATGAGATTTGTTTATTAATCTTGTGCAAAAAGAATTAGTATTTTATCATGCTTCTGTGATTTTTAACAATTCTGGGACTAGGCACAAAAGTTTCTATTTTTCAGCAAAGATCAAATCAACTATCACCGTAAGCTATCCCAAAGGTCTTAGTTGGCACAAACACTAATTAAAACACCTAAACACAATTACTACAGAGGTAATAATGTGTAATTTATTCAATAACAGTAGCAAAACAAAAAAAACAAAAATAAAACTGGCTTGCCTCCCAACAAGCGCTATTGTTTAACACCCTTAGCTTGGCATAAGACACGAATAGATCTAGGTATTGTCATCTTTGGTATGCAATTCTTTACTCATCAAATCCTCCAAAACTCGTCTTAACAAATTTATCCTTTCCTTTATTTCCCTCCTAGTAGATGAACTTAATGAAAAGGACTTTAATTGGTAGTTTTAACATTCATAAACCCATAGTCGGGATCATCACCATATATATCATCATATAAAACACGTATCTCGTTTCTAAAGGGTTCCTTCATCATTTTATTCAACCAATCACTATTAAATCCTACATAAATTCCTCTAGTAATCCAATCAAACTCCTCAAAAGCCTCAAGTTACAAAGATTGAGAAATTTCTGAATAAGGGACTCTCCTCCTAAGATTTTCACTATAAGATTGATAATCCCTAGATTCCAAGCTATGCATGGTTTCTTTATCATGGAGTATATCTTCAATCGGAGGGTGTTCAACATCTTTTTTATAGAAAGCAAAGATATCCCTAGCTTCTTGTATTATGAATTCAAATTCCCGCATAAGGATAATAGTAGCAATCTTTCTAGCTATAGTGTGATTAATATTGGGGAGTTCATAAAAAACCTTTTTTAAAGCAGGATGAAGATGCACAAACTTTCTTTCTAAGTTCTCAACAAGCATAACAATGACATCCGCATAACAATTTGTATAAGGAAGAATAGATCTTTTACTAATAGGCATAGCTCCCGTACAATCAAAGAATTCTTGGGTAACACTTTTCCCAATAATATTACCGTCCCCCCCATGAAAAGTTCTTGCTTTGTAAATAGGTGGAGTTTCAGCTTCATGATCAAAGAACAAGATTCAAGTTTTTTCTCAAGATTTTCAACGATAACTTCCCCAGATACCGACATAGTGGCAGCAAACAACTCGACAAACCAAAAGTGGAATAAGAATACGAACGGAAGAGGGGCGAAGAAAAGGCAAAACTTTTCAAAAATCATTTTAGAAGTGGGGGAGAGAAAAACGAGAGGCGAATGGCGAATAATGTAATGCAAGAGATGAGAGTTTATGATGGTTACTTGGTATGTCTTGACTTGGCGTAGATCTCCCCAGCAACGGTGGCAGAAATCCTTCCTGCTACTTCTTGAGCTTGCGTTGGTTTTTCCCTTGAAGAGGAAAGGGTGATGTAGCAAAGTAGAGATAAGTATTTCCCTCAGTTTGAGAACCAAGGTATCAATCCAGTAAGAGACAACACACAAGTCACTTAATACCTGCACAAATAATAAAACGACTTGCACCCAATATGATAAAGGGGTTGTCAATCCCTTCACGGTTACTTGCAAAAGTGAGATCTGATAGAGATAAATAAACGGTAAAGTAAATATTTTTGGTATTTTTGGTTTATGGAACGGAAAGTAAAAGATTGCAAAGTAATATACCGGAAACTAATATGATGGAAAATAAAAACTTATATGATGGAAAATAGACCCAGGGTCCAGGTTTCTCTCAAGATAGATAATATTATGGTGGGTGAACAAATTACTGCCGAGCAATTGATAGAAGAGCGCATAATTATGACGATATCTGAGGCAATGATCATGAATATATGCATCACGTCCGTGTCAAGTAGACCGAAATGATTCTGCATCTACTACTATTACTCCACACATCGACCGCTATCCAGCATGCATCTAGAGTATTAAGTTCATAAAGAATGGAGTAATGCATTAAGCAAGATGACATGATGTAGAGGAATTAACTCAAGCAATATGATGAAAACCCTATCTTTTTATCCTCGATGGCAACAATACAATACGTGCTTTGATGCCCCTACTGTCACTGGGGGACACCGCAAGATTGAACCCAAAGCTAAGTACTTCTCCCATTGCAAGAAAACCAATCTAGTTGGCCAAACCAAACCGATAGTTCGAAGAGAATTATAAAGATATCAAATCATGCATATAAGAATTCAAAAAGATTCATATAATATTCATAGATAAGCTGATCATAAATCCACAATTCATCCGATCTCGGCAAACACACCGCAAAAAAGTATTACATTGAATAGATCTCCAAGAAAATCGAGGAGAACATGGTATTGAGAATCAAAGAGAGAGAAGAAGCCATCTAGCTACTAGCTATGGACCCGTAGGTCTGAGGTAAACTACTCATGCTTCATCGGAAGGGCAATAGGGTTGATGTAGAAGCCCTCCGTGATCAAATCCCCCTCTGACAGGGTGACGGAAAAGGTCCCTGGATGGGATCTCACGGGTACAGAAGGTTGCGGCGGTGTAAAAGTGTTTTTGTGGATGCCCCTGGTTGTTTGGGGATATATGAGTATATATAGGCGAAAGAATTAGGTCAGGAGAGTCACGAGGGGCCCACAAGGGTGGGGGCGCGCCCTACCCTCCTGGGCGCGCCCTCCGTCCTTGTGGCCACATCGTGGCTTCCCTAACTTGCACACCAAGTCCTCTGGGTGTTTTCTGGTCCAAGAAAAATCATCGCAAAAGTTTTATTCCATTTGGACTCCATTTGGTATTCCTTTTCTGCGAAAATAA
This sequence comes from Aegilops tauschii subsp. strangulata, assembly GCF_002575655.3. Lineage (NCBI taxonomy): Eukaryota > Viridiplantae > Streptophyta > Magnoliopsida > Poales > Poaceae > Aegilops > Aegilops tauschii. The sequence continues at coordinate 12,154,028 of NC_053039.3, forward strand.
AAAACAAGGAAAAAACAGAAACTGGCACTCGTCTCTAGGTTCATACGTTAGTCCCAAAAATAATATAAAATAGCATAATAATGCATATAAAACATCCGAAACAGATAATATAATAGCATGGAACAATCAAAAATTATAGATACGTTGGAGACGTATCAAGATGCACTTCTCCGCTTTGGGTTCGAGCTTATCAGGCTGAAGTCTTTTGACATAAGCATTGCATCCCCAAAGAAACGAAAACCTAGGTTTCTTGCCAAACCATAGTTCATACTATGTCGTCTCAACGGATTTAGATGGTGCCCTATTTAACGTGAATGCGGCTGTCTCTAATGCATAACCCCAAAACGATAGTGCTAAATCGATAAGAGACATCATAGAACACACCATATCTAATAAAGTACGGTTACGACGTTCGGACACACAATTACGCTGTAGTGTTCCAGGTGGCGTGAGTTGTGAAACTATTCCACATTGTTTTAAATGAAGGCCAAACTCGTAACTCAAATATTCGCCTCCACGATCAGATCGTAGAAACTTTATTTTCTTGTTACGATGATTCTTCACTTCACTCTGAAATTCTTTAAACTTTTCAAATGTTTCAGACTTGTGTTTCATCAAGTAGATATACCCATATCTTCTCAAATCATTTGTGAAGGTCAGAAAATAACGATACCCGCCGCGTGCTTCAATACTCATCGTATCGCATACATCGGTATGTATAATTTCCAATAAGTCATTAGCTCGCTCCATTGTTTCGGAGAACGGAGTTTCTAGTCATCTTGCCCATGAGGTATGGTTCACAAGTATCAAATGATTCATAATCAAGTGATTCCAAAAGTCCATCTGCATGGAGTTTCTTCATGCGCTTTACACCAATATGACCTAAACGGCAGTGCCACAAATATGTTGCACTATCATTATCAACTTTGCATCTTTTGGCATCAATCTTATGAATATGTGTATCACGATGACCGAGATTCAATAAACCATTGACATTGGGTGTATGACCATAGAAGGTTTTATTCATGTAAACAGAACAACAATTATTCTCTGAATTAAATGAATAATCGTATTGCAATAAACATGATCTAATCATATTCATGCTCAACGCAAACACCAAATAACATTTATTTAGATTCAACACTAACCCTGAAGGTAGAGTGAGTGTGCGATGTTGATCGTATCAGCCTTGGAATCAATTCCAACACTCATCGTCACCTCGCCCTTAACTAGTCTCTGTTTATTCTACAACTCCTGTTTCGAGTTACTAATCTTAGCAACAGAACCGGTATCAAATACCCAGGGGCTACTACGAACACTAGTAAGGTACACATCAATAACCTCTTTATGAAACATACCTTTGTTCACTTTTCCATCCTTCTTATCCGCCAAATGTTTGGGGCATTTCCGCTTCCAGTGACCATTTCCTTTGCAGTAGAAGCACTCAGTTTCAGGCTTGGGTCCAGCTTTGGGCTTCTTCACGGGAGTGGCAACTTGCTTGCCATTCTTCTTGAAGTTCCCTTTCTTCCCCTTTGCCCTTTTGCTTGAAACTAGTGGTCTTGTTAACCATCAACACTTGATGCTCTTTCTTGATTTCTACCTTCGTCGATTTCAGCATCGCGAAGAGCTCGGGAATCGTTTTTGTCATCCCTTGCATATTATAGTTCATCATTAAGTTCTAGTAGCTTGGTGACTAGAGAACTCTGTCAATCACTATCTTATCTAGAAGATTAACTTCCGGTTGATTCAAGTGATTTTAGTACCCAGACATTCTGAGCACATGCTCACTGGTTGAGCTATTCTCCTCCATCTTGTAGGTAAAGTACTTTTCAGAGGTCTCATACCCTTGTCCATCGGTATGTTATTTGCCCGAGATTCGATCATTGGTATCTTCATACCTAGTTGAATCTCGTTACCGGCAAGTCTCTTTACTCGTTCCGTAATACATCACCTCGTGACTAACTCCTTAGTCGTTTGCTTGCAATGTATATTAGCGAGAGGGCCCAGAAATACCTCTCCGATACTCGGAGTGACAAATCCTAATCTTGATCTATGCCAACACAACAAACACCTTCGGAGACACCTATAGAGCATCTTTACAATCACCCAGTTACGTTGTGACGTTTGATAGCACAGAAGGCATTCCTCCGGTATCCGGGAGTTTCATAATCTCATAGTCTAAGGAATATGTATTTGACATGAAGAAAGCAATAGCAATAAAACTGGACGATCATTATGGTAAGCTAACAGATGGGTCTTGTCCATTACATCATTCTCCTAATGATGTGATCCCGTTATCAAATGACAACTCATGTCCATGGTTAGGAAACCATAACCATCTTTGATCAACGACCTAGTCAAGTAGAGGCTCACTAGGAACATGGTGTTTGTTTATGTATTCACACATGTATTTAGGTTTCCGATCAATACAATTCTAGCATGAATAATAAACCTTTATCATGAATAAGGAGATATAAAATAACAACTTTATTATTGCCTTTAGGGCATATTTCCTTCAGGTGGCGTCCTTGATGAGCTTGGGCTTGGCCGCCAACTTGAGCATGGCAAGGAAGTCGCCCACCGAAGCCATCTCTAGTTGTAGAAATGCCCTGAAAGCTCTGTCCGCCTTGCCCTCTCCCCCTTCTGGGTGCCCACGGGCCGCCGAGGATCGAGGATGAGCATGCTCCTGCCGCGGCGGGGCAGGATGGGCAGGAGGGCGGGAGTCACCAGCACCCCCGTCATGCCGGCCAGGCGGGCGTGGCGTAACGGTGGGGGCACCAAGGGAGCGAGCGACATCCCAAATCTCGTTGATGATGACGTCGGCGTAGATGTCGTTGCTGTCGACGCGATGAAACGTGAGATGATGAGGGATGTGTTGCAGGGCCTCCACCTTGACTAGGACGAAGATACTTGAGAACTCACTGCCATGAAGGTAAGCGTGCTCCATACGGAACAGCTTGGCAAAGCCGGCCACACTCGTCGTCACCCCCTGCTGTTCCACATCTCGAAAGGCATTTTCTCGAGTGAGATGCTCACGACGTGATGGTAGGCAAAGCGGAAAGCGTTGTCCCCCTCGTTGTCCGGCAGGATCTATATTGTACGATCCCCCACATCCAACGGGCTGGCACGCAAAGCTGTAGTCTGCTCGGACTCCCGTTGGAAAACTACGAAAGCCGTACCCATAGCACAGCCGGCAAACCGCACAGCGGTGATGCCAAGATGGTGCCTAAAAACCCTCTGGAGCCAGAGGAGGAAGGAAGCCTTTGGAGGTGAGATATTGACTAGGCAAACGAGAGAGTTTTGGTCTGGCACCATGGGGTAGTGCACATCCAAGGAGGAGGGGCGGCCATGCACGACAGGCTCCACGGCAGGGCTTGGTTGGGGCGCGAGATCGGGAAGCGATGGAGAGGTGATGAGTGGAAAGGAAGGTGAGGAGATGACGGGGGTTGCTGCATCAACACTGGTACTTAAAGGCGCGGGGATATGGCGATGCGAGGAGCGTAGGAATCTAGAGCTACATTGGAAGCTAAGGTGGCCAACCAAGCGGCATAATCAGCAGACAGCCGGATCCCTGCAATCCCGCTGCCGGTGGCTATAGGACAGGCATCGGAAACAGCGACGGTGCAGGTCCTTAGGCTTTCCAAATTGAAAAAGCGGATACGGCGCAATTCTCGAGGGATTACAGGAGGGGGCCACCCGTATTAGAGAGCAGCGCTTCCTTATAGGGGGTATAGCTAAGCGCGGGCTGTAGCGTAGGTTGAGAGCCGCAGTGGGCAGCTGGAACGTCGCCAACATTACCAAAGGAATCCGAGCGTGGAACGTCTGGCGGTTGGCTGGCGGCAGGCTGCGTCAGCGTAATGCAAGGGTTTGGAGGCGTTAAGCACGCGCGTAATTGATTGCATTCAGGCGTGATCCTGCATGTGTCAGGGCACCCCATGCAGACGAGCGGAGGCGTCCCCGGAAACCTGGGCACGCGGGGCTGGGGCAATCAAGTGATTGCCATCCCGTAGCAGGGACGGAGCGCACGATGGCCGAGGTCCGAGGAGAGACGGCAAGAGAGAGTTAGCTAACAAAGCCCGTCCGTGTACATCGATCGGAGCATGCATGAGCCGGCCTCACCTCACGACATGCGGAAAAGGTCCGGCCAGAAAGTGACATGCTAACAGAAATGATGCCAGACCTCCATGGATTGCGGAGCACAATCTCTTTGGCAATGCTCTCATGAGCCACCTGGAAAAGAAAGGCACCCCTCTGACAAGGCTGGACACGATAGCCGTTGGCGTTTCCCCCGAACCAGTTGACCAGTAGGGTGGCGAAAGCCCTGGGTGAAAACGTGATACCTTCGTTGAGAACGACGGCGAGCACGCCGGCCGGCCGGCAATGGCCAGCCACCGCCTCAACGGTGCCGCAACCATACTTGGCCAGCATGGCATCCTCAAAACCCGAACTATCCATGGATCAAGCCAAGAACCGAGCCAGAAAGACCCCAACTGATCCTAAGACTAAGCTGCCAAGAGTGCAACAAAAAGACGCCGGAGGAGCAGACATGCATCAAGGAGTGGGTTGCAGCTCAGAACTAGCACCACGAAGAAACTAACCTGATCTCCAGAGGAACAAAGGTGAGGAAGAAGGAAGAGTGCTGTTGACACCTGAACCAGAACCTCAAGCAGCACGGCGGAGCTCCTTGCGAGTGAAAGTCCGTCCTACCCGGCGGCGTAGGACGGGGGTGTAGGTGAACGCCGTGCCCGCGTGGCACACGGCTGTGTGGTGGCCGCCGTCGCTGGAGTAGCAGACGGCTGTGCAGCTCACGCCTCCTAGCCTAGTTATCTTCGTAGCGGATCCCCATGTGTGGTTTTGGTGTGGCCAAATTTGGTATATCACGACCACCAGTACTCTCTCTTGGGTCCTCGTCCATTTCGTTGTCAATAATCAGCTCTTCAAAACGCTTCACGAGCACAACGGCAACCTTTGTCGTCATCTTGTCCTTCAGGCCGAGCATGCCAAGCTGCTGACGAGGCACATCGTTGCCCTTTGTGCGACCGAAACCTCGCCTCCCCATCCCGTCTAGCTATAATTTGTATGTGGTTTAATCTATCCGCCTCTGAACTGTGCCTGAAGTATGCCCGACACGAACAATGCCTTCTGGGTGGCATGTTCAACTATGCCCGACACGAACTATGCCATGTGGATGCCATGTTGATCTATGCCCTGACGCCAACTATGTCCCATTGTGTTGTATATTTCTATGTTGCCATGATCTACGTCTGCATGATCTCCATGCGGGTATATGAGGACTGCGATTGTCGACAGGGAGAAATGGGGTGTGCCCGGTCAATGTCCGCGAATACCGCCTTGGCCGCATCCGCGGGCATATAGGTGCCCAATTTAGGCAACCCAGGTTGTAGATGCTCTTAGGGCATTTCTAACCGATCCCCAATAACCGGTTAGAGGAGTAAAATCCCGGTTTTACACCTCAAACCTGGACCTAACCGATCCCCAATAGACCATAGTGGAGTAAAAATTATACTCAGCCGCCGCAAATCTCTCTATCTTGGTGGGCGAGTAAAAAAATCTCTCCCTCTCTTCCCCTCCTCTGCCTCCTCTTCCCCCCTCGCCCCGCTCTTCTCCCAATGGCTGGACGCGGTGGCCGGAGCCCCCCCCCCCCTGATGTGACGCGCGGATCCGCGCCGCCATGCCCGCGGTTCGTCCTCGAGAGATGCATATTCGAGCCGCCACCGCTTGCTCGATCCGTCCGCCCCCGCCTAGTTCGCCGACTTCCCGGAGCTCCCTCTGCCATGGCCGTCGCAGAGGATATACCTTGGCGTCCAACAGCGGTCGTGGGGGACATGGGTGGTGGAGGTCACCGACCGGGAGACCCACAAGCAAAAGTGGCTCGGGTCATTCCACACGGCGGAGCTCGCGGCGTTGGAGTACAACCTGTGGCAAGTCCGGTTCCACGGCTCCACCGTGCGGCTCAACTTCCCATTTGGGAGGAGCCGCTAGCGTTGGGTGTGGTGAGCGCGGCGATGCTCGGGAGTGCCTCGAGGCGGAGGCCACCGATGAGGCATACATGGAGGACCTCCGCCGCCAGCAACCCGAGCTCGTGGAGGCGGAGCGGACGATATTCGTTGACAATGGGGGGAGGTCATCGTCATCTCCGACGACGAGGTGCAAGGCGGCGAGGAGGGTGGTGAGGAGGAGTTCGACGTCGAGGAGTGGCGGAGCATCTTCCTCGACTGCGACGACGATGGCACCGGCCCGGACCCATGCTCACCGAGGGTGGCCTGTTGAGGAAGGGTTGGCTCGACCTCCACTACGGCCGATGAAGATGAGTAGTTTAGTGTTGTTTAAGTTTGAATTTATGTTTAATGTTTGGTTGTCAAGACTATCTATGTTGAACTTATGTTTAAATGCATGCAAATCTCTGTTGAAATTAAGTTGAATTTATGTAAATTTACGTTTTACTCCGCTAAATATAGGGGATCGGCTAGAACCGACCAAAACTTAGTGGAGTATAAACACTCCATTAAGGTTCACTAGGTTGGACACTCCTCTATTTTTTAGGGATTGGTTAGAAATGCGCATGTAAAATAGGGTCTAGCATATTGTACATGTACACGTATTTGTATACGTATGTAATTGTATTATGATCATCTATATAAAGAGCGTGAGGCTGGATGTTAGCCACCCACGCAAAACCCTAAACCTACCTCTTCAACATGGTATCAGCCAGGTCGGGCCGCCGCCGCCCGATCCCATCTTCCGCGTCGCCGCCGCTGCTTGCTAGCTAGCTTCCGCGTACCGCCGCTGCTTGCTAGCTAGCTACGCACATACGCAGGATCCATCCAGCTGCTTGCTAGCTAGCCACAAGGCCGCCGCGCGAACACTACACGCCGCCTGATCCATCCGCCGCCGCCGCCGCCGCGAGTTTCTTCTCCGCCGCCGCGCGCTGTCCTCCTCCGCGCCGCCGCGATGTCGTCCGCCGCCCTTTCGCTCTCCAACAGCGTCAGCACCATCACCTCGCCCGCGGCTGCCACCGTTCCCGCCGCCCTCGCTGTTCCGGCAATCTCCGTTCGCCTTGGCCGCCACAACTTCATGCTGTGGGGAGGCATCGCCGGCACCGTCTTAGCCGGCGCCAACCTCCATGGCTACCTGGACGGCACCACGTCGGCACCCGACAAGACCATCCCCGTCGGGACTGGCGACGCCGCGACGACCGCCGCTAATCCGGCGTACCATCATTGGTGGACTCAGGATCAAAAGGTCAAGGGCCTCCTTCTTACATCCATGGGGGAGGACATCGCCTGTCAGCTCATCAGCTGTGAGATGGCGCAGGCGGTATGGACGGCCGTCGGTGCCATGTACGGCGCGCAGAGTCGCGCCAACGTCCGTCACATCCGGTGTCAACTCCAGACGCTGCGGAAGGAGGAGATGCCCGCGGCTGAGTACATGCACAAGATGAAGGCCCTCGCCGACACCATGGCTGCCGCCGGCTCTCCGATTCGTGATGATGAGCTCATTGATCACATCCTCACCGGACTCAGCTCCGCCTACAACTCCATCGCTGCCTCCCTGGGTGTGAGTAACGCACCTATGCCCTACTCCAGCTTCTACTTGCTCGTCTTGTCATTCGAAGCGTTGCAGGCTCGGTACAGTGCGTCGGAGGGATGGACTCCCTCCGCCAACACCGTGACTCGTTCCGGCCCCTACGACCAGGGCGGACGTGCTCCGTACTCGGAGCCCTACCCCTCCCAGGGTGGGGGTCGCTCGGCCGATGGCAACGGCCAGCCCGGGCACGGCCGCCAAGGCGGCACCGGCGGCCCCAACGGTGGCCGCGACCGCAACCCCTCCTATGCGGGCAATGGTCGGCAAAGTGGCGGGGGTAACAGCGGCAACAATGGCGGTGGTGGCCGTCGTAACAATCGCTGGCACCCCCGGTGTCAAATTTGCAAAAACTGGGGGCATGAGGCCGATGATTGTCGCAAGCGCTATGACCAGGACCACAACACTCGCTCCGCCAACTCGGCCTCCACCAACACCGTCGACTATCCTTGGGTCCTGGACACCGGGGCTACCGATCACCTGACGAGTGATCTGGAACGCCTCCAGGTTCACGAGCGCTATCATGGCAAGGACCAGGTCAGGTTCAGGTGGCCAATGGTGCAGGTTTGTCTATTTCACACATTGGTCATTCCCGTTTACCCGGTTCATCTCTTAAACTGCGCAACATCCTGCATGTTCCTCACATCAGAGAGCATCTCCTTTCTGTCTACCGTCTTGTTTGTGATAATGATGTGTTTGTTGAGTTTCACCGTCGTCTTTTCTTTGTTAAGGACAAAGCAACCAGGCGCGTCATTCTTCAAGGTAGCAGTCGGGGGGGGGGGTCTACCCGATTCCCTTTGCTCATGCATCGTCCTCGTCATCTCGCCATGCTTCATCCAGTGTCCGCGTTTCGTCGTTGCAATGGCATCAACGTCTAGGTCACCCTACCAATAATGTGGTCACCTCCATTGTTCGGAGCCATGACCTTCCTTGTTCTAGTTCAAATAATTCACCATTAGTGTGTGATGCATGTCAGCGTGCTAAGAGTCATCAACTACCGTATTCTACGTCTTATCATGTCACTACTATACCTCTTGAATTAATTCATTCAGATGTTTGGGGTCCAGCTATTGCGTCTTCGGGGGGGGGGGGGGTACAAGTATTATGTTAGTTTTGTTGATGACTACACGCGCTTCACTTGGATTTATTTGCTTAAAAACAAGTCTGATGTTGAGCAAGTCTTTTATAACTTTTGGCTCATGTCGAACGCCTTTTGGATTGCAAAATTAAGGCCGTTCAGTCCGACTGGGGTGGTGAATACCACAAGCTTCACCGCTACTTTTAACGCACGGGCATCTCCCACCGTGTGTCGTGTCCACATACGTCTCAGCAGAATGGTATTGCCGAGCGTAAACACCGTCACTTGGTCGAGACCGGCCTCGCCTTATTGGCGCATTCGTCTCTCCCACTCCGGTTTTGGGATGAGGCCTTTCTTACGGCATGTTATCTCATCAACCATATGCCCACTCCGGTTCTCAACAAGGACACGCTCCTGTTCCGTCTATTTCATGTTCAGCCCAATTATTCCTCTCTTCGGATTTTTGGGTGTGCTTGCTGGCCTAGTCTCCGCAAGTATAATGCTCACAAGCTGGAGTTCCGCTCCAAGACGTGCGTTTTCCTTGGTTATAGTCCTCTGCATAAGGGTTATAAGTGTCTTGATCACACCTCCGGTAGGATCTACATTTCTCGTGATGTTGTTTTCGACGAGTCAGTTTTCCCTTACTCCAGCCAGGATGTCTCGGTTGATATTGCTTCTCTATTGAGCACGCCCTCACTTTTCCATCTAATGAACCGGTTTCGGATGTCCATGTGCGGAAATACGACCTGTCATATTTGTCACTGACTTGTTTTCTGCAGATGCTGCTCTAATTTCTTCCCAGGAAACCGTCGTCGCACATGCATCTGCCGGCGTGATCGACGTGCATGGCCCCGACGTGCATTCCCCGTCTCCCGAGGCTGCCTCGTAGGCCTCGCCCGCTGGCGCGACTACGGCCCCGTCGGCCTCGCCCGCTGGCACGACCGCGGTCCCGACTGGGTCGCCCTCTGCGTCCCCCGTCTCGCCTCGGTCGGCCCAGCCCACCTCGCTTGCATCGGGCATCGCCGAGTCGCCAGCCGCGTCCCCGGGGCTGCCGTCACCGCCTGGCTCCCCCTCGTCGCCTGGTTCGGCCCAACCCGACGCGTCTCCCCGGCCCGTGTCGCCTGTTGCTGAAAATGGTTCAGCCGTGACACCACTGGTCAGGTCTCCGTCGTCGCCGCCACCATCTACCGACGATGCAGCTCCCGGGCACACCATGGTCACTCATCACCGCGATCATACGCGTAAGGCCAAGACATACACGGATGGCACGGTGCGGTACGACACTCGTCGGCGTGCATTCTTTGCCGCACCCACTACTCATCGTGATGCTCTTGGTGAACCGGCTTGGCGCGCCGCCATGTCTGCGGAATTTGCTGCTCTTTGTCACACGAACACATGGGTGTTGGTGCTTCGGCCTCATGGTGTTAATGTTGTGAGCTGCAAGTGGATCTTTAAGACCAAGCATCGTCCAGATAGTTCGGTTGACAAGCACAAAGCTCGCCTTGTTGCTTGTGGTTTTACTCAACAGCAAGGGATCGACTATGGAGATACTTTCAGCCCCGTGGTGAAGCCTTCCACGGTTCGTATGCTCCTCTCTCTCGCCGTCTCCCGCGGGTGGAGTCTTCGACAGATTGATGTGAGTAATGCTTTTCTCCACGGTTTTCTGGCCGAAGATGTCTACATGCAGCAGCCCCCTGGTTTTGAGGATGCTCATTATCCCTTTCATGTCTGCAAACTCCAACGGTCCATCTACGGGCTCAAACAGTCGCCGCGTGCCTGGTATGCTCGCTTGAGTCAGCGGCTCTCACAGCTTGGTTTTGTTCCCTCCAAGGCAGATGCGTCCCTATTCATCTTTTCACATGGTGCTATTCAGATATACATGCTGGTGTATGTTGATGATATTGTGATTGCTGGTTCTACACCTACTGTGGTGGATCTCCTTGTGCAGTCCTTGTCTGCGAGTTTTCCCATCAAAGACTTGGGCCGGTTGGAGTACTTCCTTGGTTTGGAAGCGTCCTTTCATTCAGGGGGCATGACATTGACGCAGAAGAAGTATGCACTTGATCTCCTTCATCGTGTCAACATGGAGAACTACAAGTCCACTTTCACTCCACTTGCTACATCCGAGAGCCTTTCGCGTCACGGTGGTGCATTGCTGAGTACTGACGACTCTTTGAGGTATCGCAGTGTAGTTGGAACACTTCAGTATCTGACACTCACTCGTCCAGATATCTCCTTTGCCGTGAACAAAGTGTGCCAGTTCCTGTCTCAGCCTACGGAGGTTCATTGGGAAGCAGTTAAGCGTATTCTGAGGTATGTCAAAGGTACGCTAGACACGGGACTACGGATTCGTAAGTCCAGATTTACTGGAGTCAGTATATTCATCGATGCAGACTGGGCAGGCTGTGTTGATGACAGGCATTCTACTGGTGGTTTTGCTATATTTGTTGGACCCAATCTTATATCTTGAAGTTCCAAGAAGCAGCCTACAGTCTCGAGGTCTAGCACCGAGGCAGAGTATAAGGCGTTGGCCAATGGCGCGGCTGAAGCCATTTGAATAGACACAGTTCTCACAGAACTTGGAGTCACACGGCAGCGCACACCCATATTGTGGTGTGATAACTTAGGGGCAACTTACCTGACGGCGAATCCAGTGTTTCATGCTCGGACCAAACACATTGAGATTGATTTCCATTTTGTGAGGGAACGAGTAGCTGTTGGTAAACTGGAAGTCAGGTTTATCTCAACTGATGATCAGCTAGCGGATGTATTTACTAAACCCGCTACTCGACAGATGCTAGACCGTTTCAGAACCAATCTGAATCTTATATGTAGTTCAGATTGAGGGGCATGTAAAATAGGGTCTAGCATATTGTACATGTACACATATTTGTATACGTATGTAATTGTATTATGATCATCCATATAAAGAGACGTGGGGCTGGATGTTAGCCACCCACGCAAAACCCTAAACCTACCTCTTCAACGCGCGCTTAGCAATTCAACTTTAGATTCCTCTGTACACCGAGCTAGCTCGTTATGAGTTCCTCAAAAAAAAAAAGCTAGCTCGTTATGTTACTGGATGCAATTAATAAAAGCTAGTATTATTCTATTGTTTTGCTGATGTGAAAGACTCGCGCGTGATATAAAATGCGCTCTTTTATTGGTCAAAGATATTTATCCTGTAATTCATTAGTGTGTGTCTCACTTGTTTATATCTTTGACAGGATATTCGATGTCTATCTAAATGAAAGATTAACCTATATACTGTCTTCAGCCTATGACATGCTAGAGGGTTCTCTATCTGCCTTCTCGAGCAAAAACGTCTCACAAGAGGGTAGAAATGTGGTTATTACCCCGCAAAAGAAATTCTGGGCCTATCTTTCTTCAATATGGGTCTTTCTAGAACGTGTTTCCGTGGTTGTTCAAATGCTGGTGCTGGCCATACTTGTGTGCCCTCTCACGGCTGTCTACATGTTTGGGGGGTTGATGTCCGCAGGGGTATCGCTTTTGCGCCTGATACAACACGATTACGGGGGCAACTCAGATGAACAAGCAAACCTGAAGCCGGCGATGGACACCTTGTACTCCCTTGCTTCACTCCAAGGTGTGCTCTTCTTCTACAGATTCATCTTTGGTCGCGCGGGAAAGAGGATGGTTATGGATTTGATCCCTACATATGGGCACGATGAACTCAAAGCAGTTTGGACCTACTTGAGTGACACAAGGATTGGGTGCGAGAAGAACCCATCATTTGCGAGAGGAAGGAACTTCATCACACATGCTGTAGACTTGATAGGTTCCAGGTCGCCTCATGACTGCCTTTCCGGCGTACACCTCTTGTACACAGCCATATGCTTTGGGGAAAGTGGACCCAAAATTGCAAGTTCTAATAAGCATAGGTTGATGAAACATCTGATCATGTCTGCATTATCTTCACCTGTACTTGAGAAACTGTTGCAGACGCTGAATCCACGGGGTGTGTATGGCAAAGAGATGACTCAGATGAGAAACAAGGCCGCCGGGATAGTGGCATACCTTGCTCTTGACATCCATTTGGAGCAATTTCCTGTGGGGATTCAGTACATATCTTCCTTGATCGGTACTTTCGAAGAATACCGTCTAATCAAGTCATACCCTAAAGGCAACAATGTGGGGGATTGGGAAGACCACGGGAAGCTGGTGCTGCGAGGCTTGTGCATCCTCCGGAAGCTTGCAGAAGATGAGAATAATCGCAAAATCATGAGTGAGACCCAAGGTCTGCTACCGAAGATCTTGGCGCCTTTGACCTCCGACCTAATCCACCAATTCAGCGATGGTCCATGGTCCATCAGGGTAGTAGAGGGATCGCTCAAGGTTATGCACCTTCTTGTGGCTGCTCTGGGAGAGACTGGGTCAAGGATACGCCGAGAAATATCAAACAACAAGGAAGCAATCCACACCATGGAGACGATTCTCAACTGTCGCCACTGTAATGTCAAGTTGCGGGAAAAGGCTATGCGGATACTAACGCAACTATATATGGATACCAAGAGCAGTCCAACTTTTATCAAGATGTTGGTAGCTATCTTTGCTGCTGGCGCCGTGGACAGGTCCATTAGAGAGTTGGCAGGTGAAGCACTAGCAAAGTTACGTTTCCAAAGGGGAGGCAATACTTGTATAATCTTACAGCTAGATGGTGACGTTGTAGGTAGCCTCACTAAAATCCTTCTAGATGACGAGAACAGGGTGTGCAGAATAAGAGCAGCTGAAATCTTGGAGCATATGTGCAACATTCATCACACCTTGGCTTTATCAATGAAGTCGGATGAAAGCATATCTATTGAGATTCAACACACTCAAGATGATGAATGTATCATTAAAATGAAGAAAATCATGACCTCTATAATGCCAAAGGTACATACATATATAGTTCATACGAAATACTCCCTCCGTTCCAAATAAATATCGTGGTTTTAGTTCAAAACTGACTGCGGTCTAAAATAAGTTTCATGGTTTTAGTTAAAATTATAAAATAAGTTTCATGGTTTTAGTTCAAGTTGAAGATTTAACTAAAACCGTGACACTTATTTTGGAACAGTGGGGGTAGTAAAAGTAGAGAGTAGAGAGTGGTTGTTCTGCACCCCAGCTCGGTGCACCCACGGTACACCCACGCAAAAAAGAATATAGCAAAATATTTCAAGAAAAGCTGAAATCTTGTGGGAATGATGATGAACAAACATTATAGATGCTTGCAAAGTTCAGTGGTCAAATGACATCCAAGGAGTTCTGTAAATTTTTTAATGAAAATTACTCAAATTGTACGTGCACTGTTTGAGCACAACTTGTAATTATTTTTTTGTGCACAGTTCCTTGGTTGTCATTTGACCACCAATTTTTGCAACCATCTAAAACATTTGTTCAATCATTCCCACAGAATTTCAGTTTTTTTTTTGAAATGTTTTGGTATGTTTTCTTGTGTGGGTAGGGTGGGTGCATCGAGCTGGGGTTCTGCCACTACTTTCCCACATATGCAGTGAGGACTACCCTACCTTGAATTCTTACCTACTTGAAACTGAAGCATACATGTTCTTAATGTTTCAGGTGCTTGAAAAAATACTTGGTTATGAATTTTCGAAAGATGAAACACAAGCAAGAGCAGAACAAGACCAACTTGAGATCGTGGTAAAAGAAGAGGAAAGGGGTGTGGAGGATCAAAAATACTGGGATGAGGTGGAACTGGAGGAAGATGAATCCGAGAATGACGAGCATGAGGAATTCTGTGCACCCTTGTTATCCCTTTGTGTGACGGTATTTAACACTTTCATTAGTGCTGATCAAGATTTACAGTTTGATGTAATTAGCCTTCCAAAGAAGCTCAATGAGATGGTAGAAAAAAACAGTGATCTGACTGTCCGTTGCCTGAGGCTGATGAAGACTACGTGTCAGATGGTCACATCGATGATGGAACACAATGGCAACTACGGCAAAAACGACCTGGATAGCTTGATGAATGCATTGTCCAGTGCCTCTGAACACATGCGTCATCTTGACATGACAATGGTTTTTGCCATCGAAGAGGATGGGGCGCAGAGAATGAAGCCTCTCAGGAGCCTCAGTTCACTGGTGAAAGAAGCTAAGGAAAGTGTACAAACAAGAATGGCAACTAAGGCACACGAATCAGAAAACATGGAACCATCTACCTCTAGTCCTCCGCCAATGGGTCACAAGGATTGAGTTAAGAAATACTCCCTCCATCCCAAAATAAGTGTCTCAAGTTTGTACTAGCTCTAGTACAAATTTATACTAAGCACAAGACACTTATTTTGGGACGGAGGGAGTACTCCCTTAGTGATCTAAAAGGTATTATATTTCTTTACAGAGGGAGTACTATTCTGCTCACGTATTGCTTCAGTCTATCAAGTTGCAGATTTATTAGTGCAATGAGCGTCAATGCTCTGTATTTGTATGTTTATTTCCTTGAGATGCTTTGTATCTGTGTTTGCGTTTGTGATGGCTTGAATAAAATAAGCCCAGCGACCTTGTATGTTGTCACTGCATATCTGAAACCTGTGAAGTGTGAAAGTTATTCCCTGATCGCACATTTATGTACAAACATTGTTTCTGAGTGCACAAGACAACCTTGGAAATTTACCACCTTATCAATGAAATGGATGATGGTGCCAACAACATAATTAATAGCAGTAGTAGTATATGCAGAGTTACCGATTAACATCTGGGCAGTGAATAATGTAAGCATGTGTTGCCATTGAGATGTTGTGCATTTCTCGAGATGATTTGTGTCTAAAGTGTTGTGATGGCATGAACAATGTAAGCCCAAAGACATTGCATGCTGTCAGTGTATTTCTGAAACATGTAGTGTGCAAGTTTATTCCCTGGTGGTGCATTTGTGTTCAGACTTCAGACAACTGTTTCTCTGTGGACAGGACATCTTTGGGAATGCTGGTTCACACGGAGACTTTGCAGGGATGCAATCAGCAGGAACAATGTTTCTCAAAAAAATAAAAAAAAAATCAGCAGGAACAACAGAGGATGTTGATGCCAACAACTGAGTATAATACTGTAATAGCAGTAGTATATGCAGCGGTACCCAAGTCTGTCTCTTAAGACTGTATCCAATTAAGAGACACGACCACGCGAAGGTTTGGGCAGATCGCAGTTTCTACGGCACAGCAGCTATCCCACCCAATTCGATCCTTGGCAAGTTAGCATACAGCTCGTGGTTGAACTCGGAGAAGGGAGTCTTCTGTTTCCACGATCTACCGGCTACAGTGGCTCGAATAAGCGAAACGATGCAAGCTGTTCGAGTTGGGGGAAGAGGGAGGGGGCTTACGGTCGGAGGGATGGCAGTGGCACGAGCCATCAGGTTGCCATCGTCGGAGCCTATGCACTGGCCATCAGCGGAGAGCGTCGCACACTGGACACAGCTGCTCCATGGGCCTGGCCCGGCTTGCTTTATTCTCACTAGATGACTCGTTGCGCCAATGGCGCAAGGGCCGAAAGGGAGTCAAGTATTATGAGAATATTTAGACATCCAAGTCGAAAACCAAATGTGGCCAACACTCCCGCATCCTCTGCTTGGAAGCCGCTTTTCACACCGGATCTAACATAAAGAGCAAATTTGAAAATATAAAGCATGGAAGGCTTTAAGTTGTACTATTGAGACCATACCACCATATCTTCATTTAGTTTTTTGGGAATCTAAAGGTCAGAGAGGATGGTACATGTGAGAAAATGTGAATCCACAACAAAAAAACTAAATTAACTTCCAAACAAACATTTCAAGTTTGGAAGCCACAAAGAAGCAGCCTAGATCTCTCGTTGTAGTGCAGGTACATGTCCTTAATCCTGCATCCACAACCCATAATTTTTCAACACCTAAATCGACAAAATCCAACCGAAGGAAATCATGGCAGAAACATGCGCCGTGGCTTACGTGATTATATTAGTGAAAAAACAGAGGCAAATACAAAACAGAGGCAAACATTGCTCATTGCTCGGCTACCAAATTATTTGGCCCCGTGAAAAAATATATGGCGAAGGGAGCAACTGGATATGATAAAGCTATGAAGTACGGAGTATAAACCAAGTACAAAATACTGTTTTGCTACTTTACCATTTAAACTCTGCAAGAGTGTTCATACTTTGTACTGGTAACCTAGAATAAACTAAACCACTATTAGAGTTATGATTCAATACCACACTCACCGGGGTGAAACTTTCATACTCAAATCTGTAAACTTCTTAAGTATCTATCTTTTGTTATCTATCAATTATTGCACAATTAAATAATACAAATACAAGACCCATTCTTCCTGAAAAATCTGAACCCATTGACAATGGAGATTGTTATAAAACTACAGATAACTAATAAACAGTCTGGTAACATAAAAACTGCCAGTATCTTGTCTCCAAATACCAAGAAAGGAGCATATTTCAACTTAAATACGCCCACATATTATACAACTGACCAATGGAACAAATAGTGAACTTGTTATATGTGAACACCTCCAGCATAGACCATGCGACGCCCCATTCACCAGTGTGACTCCAAAGTCAAAAGTAGTGTACTCTTAAACAGAAGTAAGTTAATTGGTCCCATTTATTCTCCCTTTCTTTTTGTGCTGGTCGTTGCTGATATTTCAGTGCCATCCTTGATCGATCAGTGAGCAGAGAGAGCATTTAGATTAGTCAAAGAGTGAGCTCAGAACAGTAGCAAGAGAGCTCTCCTCACGCAATTCTCTCCCTATTTATAGTTGCACTACACATCAGGGGAGAGGAGCAACACCTGTAGATCATCAACTTAGTCTACACTCGTCAGTTCTGCAATCTGAGAAATAAATGAACACAAGGGGGAAAAAAAACCGATTCTGACCAGAGAATTCACAATCCAAAAAACTTTGGGACTCCCTTATAAGATAATATACCAAAACACCTGATAAATCACTTCTATAGGCACATTAGGAAAAATGGCAATAAGGAGCATAAAGAAAGATCACTGAGAATTGAATGGTTTCCTTCAAATAAACATATAGCCAAGGGAAAAACATCATGTTTTGATTGGATTCTTTTTACCGGTGTTGATACTGATGGTGTATCCCAGATTTCTTTTTTGAGAAAGAACATAGGAAACAAAACTAAGACATCCTACCATCATAAAAGTAAACTTTTTATTCTCCTTTTTTCTAGCATAATCGGATATGCAGTTTGTCTATTAGCCTGGTTCCAACTTTAATATCGTATGGAACATCTAGGAAACGCAATGTTTTTTGCTTGGCTATTCTATAGATATATTACCAGTTAACTGATCAATTATGTAAAGCATCGATTCCTCGGTCACATTGCTGCTGCATGATCTGAAGAAATAAACGCAGAGTGATGGGGCTCACCTTGCTGCTGCTGCCTGACATAGCTTGGCCTTGGGGAGCCACTGGCCACGGGCTTGGAGGAGGATGGCAGGGGCGCTGGTGATGTGGTCGCCGTGGAACGCGTGTGCGAGCACGCCGTTGGGGCTGCAAGGCTCCATCGGGGCCGGCCGACAACTGAGCGCATGAACGGCATAAAATTAATTGATTTCCATTCAACTAATAGGACTACCATTAAACTACTAAAGATGTAGTAAGTCTGCGTCAATTAATATGGATCGGAGGGAGCTCTACTACTACAACAACGCACGTGTGTATGCGATAGAAAACTTGTCCAGGTAGAAGAAACCCAAGGTCAATTAATCAGCCTACAGGAGCAGCAAATTAACAGTTTGGAGGGTTCTATACAATTAAGAAGCTGAACATTATAGGCAGGCCACTGGTAAATTATGCAGAACATACACACGAGAGAGATATGTTTCGAAGGCACACAACAGCTTGTAACATCCCCAGTGTCATGCTATAGTAACCTCTGTGATTAACCTAATCATTTTTCCAAACAGTGCTTAATCACCTTTGTTCAATATCCCATTTGAAATTCAAGTCAATTCAAATTCAAGTGAAGTTTGAAGTTGCTCAAGAGTTGCCGGAAAAATGTTCATCATTTGCCAAAAATTCCATAACAATTATTTGTTAAGGAACACAACATCACTTTTGTGCAAAGATGAGCATTAGCAATTATAACAGCACCAATTCAGCATTTTTAAATGCTATCCTATTTATGAAAAATACCAAATTGGATCTCCAGATCGACGGGCTGGACCTCTGATAATGTGGCTTGGGGTAGGCGGTCTCCAGATCTGGTAACGTGGCTTGGGGTAGGCGGTCTCCAGATTGACGGGCTGGACCTCTGATACCAGATGTAAGGGAACCGATCTAGCCTACGGATCTGAGGAGGGGGAGACGCAGGAGGGGGTAGGTGAGACGAAGGGAGAGGAAGGGGATAAGGAGGAGGAAGATCAGCTTCTCTCCATTTGGTTCGATTAAATCACATCATGCCTTACAACTGGCCACACTTGGCCATTTAATACACCACTCGACTCAGCTACTCCTCCTGGCTTGGTCCCTCCTTGGCTGGTTCGGTTGCTGGCTTGTCTGGGTTGCTGACCGTGGGTCCCACCGTTACATTCTGCCCTCCTTGAGAGCCAGCTTGCCCCCAAGCCGGTGCTGCCGGAAAACGGCGACGGAGCTCGTCCGGGTCTTCCCAAGTTGCCATGGACGCTGGCAGGTTGTCCCAGAGCACCCGCACGCGCCTGGTGGTACTTGACGCGCCACCATACTGATCGTCGAGGATGCTGCAAGGAACATGCAAGGCCTGAAGAGTGGCGTTATCAGGAGGGAGCGAACCTGCGATTGGCACGTCCACACTGACTTCTTGCTTGAGTTGGGACACGTGCACCACATTATGGATTTTGCTCCCTGCTGGAAGTTGCAACTTGTAGGCCACCGCTCCCACGCGCCCGATGATCTTGTATGGTCCATAGTACCGGAAGGCCAGTTTCTGGTACGGTCGTTGTGCAAGTGATGTCTGGATGTATGGTTGCAGACGTAAGTATACCGAGTCTCCCACAGCGAACTGCTTGTCTGTCCTATGCTTATCTGCCTGCTTTTTCATCCTGTCTTGATCCTGTTTCAGATGTTGCTGTAGTAGCTCATGCATAATCTCTCTTTCCTTCAGCCATGCTGCCAGGTCCGGCACTGTGCATTCTTCCACTTGGATCACACCAAATTCTCAAGGCAAATGCCCGTAGATCACTTCGAACGGCGTACGCCCCAGTGCAGAGTGAAAGCAAGTGTTATACCAATATTCAGCCAGGAAGAGCCATTTAAACAAGTTTTTGGGACACGCGTGCACCGCACACCTGAGATAGGTCTCCACACATTGGTTGACTCGCTCTGTCTGCCCATCCGTCTGGGGGTGATACGATGAGCTGAGGCGTAACTGTGTTTTGCGAGAGTTTGAAGAGTTCTTGCCAAATGTTGCTTGTGAAGATGCGGTCACGGTCTGAGATAATGGCCATTGGTAAGCCGTGCAGCTTGTATATGTTGCGCATGAACACCGTCGCCACTTGCAAGGCTGTGAATGGGTGCTTGAGCGACAGGAAGTATGCGTATTTTGAGAACTTGTCGACGACGACCAATATCACGTTCTAGCCACCTGACGTTGGCAATCCTTCGATGAAGTCCACCGAGATCACTGCCCACGGTTTCTTTGGAATTGGCAAAGGCTGCAGCAGTCCTGGCGGCGACTTGTGCTCCGTCTTGGCTTGCTGACAAATGGAGCAAGAGCGGATGGTTTTGATCATCTCTTTCCATGAGAAGAGTCGTCGGGTTCGATTGTAGGTAGCGTGGAATCCCGAGTGTCCCCCCATTGCACTGTCGTGCAGCGATTTGATGATGGACTGCTGTGTGTCCTTGTCCTCCGCAATCCACACGCGGTCGTGATCACGAATCACACCTTCCTTCAAGGTAAAGCCGCTCTCAGCATTCGGATTGACTGCTAGCTGCGCGAGTTTCTGCATCGCAACTGGATCGTGTTGATAGCCGGCCACAATTGCGTCCAGCCACACTGGTCTGCACACTGACACTGCATTCAGTTCTGTAGGTTGCTCATGCCGGCGTCTCGATAGTGCATCTGCGGCTCGATTCAGCGGCCCTGCCTTGTACTGGATACGAAATTGCAGCCCCACCAATTTGGTAAACGCACGCTGTTAAATTGGGGTATTCAAGCGCTGATGGGTAAGGTTGAGCAAGCTTTTTTGATCGGTGCGGATCAGGAACTCTGCGTGTTGGAGGTATGGTCGCCAATGGTCGATTGCCAACAACAGTGCCAAACACTCCTTCTCATATGCTGAGAGGCCCAGGTTCCGCGGGCAAAGGACCTTGCTCAAGTAAGCCACTGGATGCGCCTCTTGCATTAGGACTGCCCCCACTCCGGTAGCACTTGCGTCAGTCTCCACCACGAACTGCTTCGAGAAATCTGGTAATGCCAGCACCGGGGCTTGGATCAGCGCTCGTTTGATTTCTTGGAATGCCTCTTCGGTGACGTTCGTCCATACGAACAATGAGTTCTTGCGGAGAAAATCTATGATGGGCCGGCTGATGATGCCAAAGTTCCGCACAAATTTGCGGTAATACCCGGCTAGCCCCAGAAACCCGCGCAACTCTTTCACTGATGCTGGCTGCGGCCATGTTGTCACCGCCTGAATCTTGTCGGGCAGTGTTGAGACTCCTGCATCACTGATCTGGTGCCCCAAGTACGAGATATTGTTCTGTGCGAACGTGCATTTGGAGAGTTTTGCTCGCTGGTCATTTGCCTTAAGTGTTGTGAGAACTTGGCATAGCAGAAGAAGATGGCCAGAGAAGGTGGCTGAGTGCATCAAGATATCATCCATGAAAACTAAAAACCCCTTGCGCAGCAGTGGTCCAAACATTGTGTTCATGCCCCCTTGAAACATGGCTGGTCCACCTGTCACTCCATATGGAAGCACTCGGAATTGGAAGTGCCCCTGATGCGTTTTAAACGCTGTCTTTTCTTCATCTTTCTGGTCGCAGTCCGATCTGGTGGTATCCCGCTCGCAGGTCGAGCTTCGAGGACCATTTGGACCCTGCTAGTTCGTCGAGCAGTTCATCGACGATCGGTAAGGGATATGTGTTCTTGACTGTGATGGCATTCAGATGTTGAAAATCCACGCAGAATCTCTAGGTCAGATCTTTCTTCTTGACTAACAGCACCGGTGATGAGAAGGGGCTGATGCTTGGAGTGATTAGCCTAGCTTTCAGCATTTCTTTGACTTGGTTCTCGATCTCTGTCTTCTGCTCCGGGGTGTAAGGGTATGGCCGGATGTTAACTGGTTTGGCCCCTGGCAACAGTGTGATGGAGTGATCCAAATCCCTATCCTGAGGCAGTCCTGTTGGTTCTGTAAAGACCACTTGGAAGTCATCCAGCACTGCCTGCACTTCTGTTGGAAGTTTTCCTTTGTCGGTCTCCTCCGGCGCAATTGCACACAGGGTCACGAAATGGAGAATATCACCCTCAGCTTCCATGGCTCTGAGCTGAGCAGCTGACACTTCAGGACTGGCTGCAGTCGAGATTGAATCCTAGTCAACAACACTTCCTTGCCCTCGTGGGTGAACTGGAGTGTTTTGTTAGTCCAATCCACCCACATAGGTCCACATTGCTCTAGCCAATCCATTCCGATGACCATGTCATAGCACCCCAGAGGTAGCACTCGCAGATAAGACTGAAAAACTTGCCCTTGTGTCTTCCACTTTCATCGCGGCAGGATGCCTGTGCATGATAAGGTGCCCCCATCAGCTATCTTCACAGGTACTGGAGCCAGCGGCTGCACTGCAGCTTGCATCCTCGCAACACTTTGCTCGCTAATGAAGCTATGAGAGCTGCCAGAGTTGACCAGAATCAGCACCTCCACGCCCTCGATTCGCCCTAGCAACCGCACTGTACGCGGTGTAGTTTGTCCTGTCATGGCCAGCTTGGAAATGGACATCAACACCTCCTCCTGGTCCTTGTCGTCGTGTTGCTGCTGCTCCGGGTACTCAGCTTGAAGTAGCTCCAAGAGCTCCTCGATGACGTGGAGCTGGACAGTGGGTGCACATTGGTGACCTTGCCCCCACCGCTCGTCGCACTTGAAGCAAAGCCCGCGGGCGCGGCGATAATTCCTGAGCACTGCCACTCGATCGTCTCTGCGGCCCGCCCGCTCTGGAGCATGTGCTGCTTCCTGGCCCCGACGATCTTCTGCAGCCACCGGCAAGCCTGGTGGTTGTTGGCGTTGTTGCGGCGCGCCAACGACCCCGATGGGACAAGGTGGTATGCGCGGCCCCCCGCCCTCCTGTCGCCGGTAATCGCGATGTGGAATCGCTTCCATCACTTCCTCCTGCAAGGAAGCCAAAGAGAAGGCGGAGTCCAAGTCCTTTGGCCGATGTAATAACACACCCACGCGAATCTCTTGTTTAATCCCTTCTAAAAATTGTGTGGTAAAAAACACAGGATCAAAAGCAGGGTTATGCGCCAGCAAGTGATGCATGATTTCCTCAAATTGTAGCATGTACTCATGCACTGTGCCAGTTTGCTTCAGCAGACGGAACTGCCGAAGATGAACTTGATACTGCTCTCTCCCAAATTTCGTGCCTAAGGTTGCACAGAGTTCTTCCCAGTTCATAGATCCACTCCTAGACTCCTGAAGTTGCAGCCAGCGCGCGGCACTACCCGTGAAGTGCAAGGTAGCGACACGGACCCACAGATCGGGCTGCACACCATACACATCAAAGTATTTCTCGCATCTAGTTCTCCAGAATTCCGGATTTTCCCCGTCAAACGCCGGAAAATCGAGTTTAGGCAACGACCAATTAGGGAAATGTGTCATGGGCGGGTCGATCTGATGCGGTATGGACGAATCTAACGCGCGGACAGCAACCAGAGCATGGGAATTAGCCAAGGACTTACCCTTGATCGGAGGCGGCAACTGGGTGGTGACCACCCCGTGTGTCGAGCCCCCGGTGATGTCGATCTCGCCGTGGCCTAACGGCCCGTGGTGCTCGGCGGTGTCTGGCGCCGAAGCTGGTCGCACCACAGCGTCGCCCTCCGGGATCGGATCCGGAGGCGCCGCCAGGGCCGGGTGTAGCACGATGCACCCCACTTGCGTGCGCAACTCGTCGACTTGTTGCTGGAGATGAGTAACCGCTGGCCTCCAAAGCTCCAACGACTGCTGGATCACGTCGAGGTGGACCTCGTTGGCCAACCGCCCGTCATTGACGGCCTTGGCTAGGGCCGCGATTTGCTCCTCCATCGCCGCCGCTTGCTGCGCCTGCTTCGTCTGGTAACGTGGCTTGGGGTAGGCGGTCTCCAGATCGACGGGCTGGACCTCTGATACCAGATGTAAGGGAACCGATCTAGCCTACGGATCTAAGGAGGGGGAGATGCAGGAGGGGGTAGGTGAGACGAAGGGAGAGGAAGGGGATAAGGAGGAGGAAGATCAGCTTCTCTCCATTTGGTTCAATTAAATCACATCATGCCTTACAACTGGCCACACTTGGCCCTTTAATACACCACTCGACTCAGCTACTCCTCCTGGCTTGGTCCCTCCTTGGCTGGTTCGCTTCCTGGCTTGTCTGGGTCGCTGACCGTGGGTCCCACCATTATAGACCAACGGGCGTTGCTTTGATGCCACTCGTACAGCCTGAGATGTCCGTCAGACTCGAATCTCATGTACTGAAATGAGCGTGCAGGAGGCAGGTCGATCACAATGTTTCTGATTGAGTGTGTGGGTGGGATTGAGGAAGGGAAGATGTTCAGGCTCCCATTGATTAGCGCAATGTATGTAGGTTAATCACTTGTGTTTCCACCGTAGTATGAAAAGCTTCGGTA
Organism: Aegilops tauschii subsp. strangulata; assembly: GCF_002575655.3. Lineage (NCBI taxonomy): Eukaryota > Viridiplantae > Streptophyta > Magnoliopsida > Poales > Poaceae > Aegilops > Aegilops tauschii. The sequence goes on from NC_053039.3 coordinate 12,178,518, forward strand.
GTAGGTCTGTTGCTGCGTTGACCCTGTAAACGCTTGCAGGCTAGCATGATGAGCAGCTAGATATAACTGATCGCTGGCAGCGTTGCTGGCGTTGGAGATGTTGGGCGTCAGCTTCATCCCTTCCATTAATGGCTGCCGGGGAAGCATAGCGTCAGTTGGGTGATCGAAGGACTGCCAGACAGGCAAGTTCTTTTGGTTGAAGAGAAGCAGATTGCCAGACTCTGTGATGTTCATTCCAACGAAAGATTGGCCGGATGTGTTGGTGGACCAGACGAGGCTGCCATAGTAATCCCGAAGAACCAAGTCCCCATCTGCGGTGAAGTTGAGGGTGCAACCGAACTGGAGTGGGCGGCCAAGGTTGGCGGACCAAACGACCGCAATATCATCACCGCTCCAGGAGGCGAGTGGTAAGACGCATATTGCAAAGAAGTACCTCTGGTCAGATTTCCTACAGGGGTAGTTACAGCCTGAAATGTCAATTGCATAGATCGCTGCAGCGAAGGATAGGTGGGACGGACTGGAAGAGCACATACGAATCTGTGCTCCAGACAGCGGACAATTTGGCAGTCGCGTTGGAGGCTTGAGAAGATGGATGTGCAGCGAAGACTAGGAGCAAGAGCAGCCATGTGAAACAGCTTGTGGAACATGGAAGGAAGGTGCCCATATTCATGCAGCGACGAACGGACAAGCAAGTGATAACTAACAAAGCAGGGAGCTGGCCGGTGTAGCATCAGCTGCTGATCAGCAAGGCAAGGAGGAGGGCTTTGGGTATGGGCGAGGAACAACTGTCAACTGTTCTTCTACTCATCTTGAGGTCTGTGCTGTCTTTTTCTGTTTCACCCTTTTAGCCAACACTGGTAGAAAAAAGCCCTTTAGTCCCGGTTCGCAACAGCCTTTAGTCCCGGCTGTGCAACCGGGACTAAATATGCGCGACTAAAGACGCCCCTTTAGTCGCGCCTCTTATGGACCGCGACTAAAGGCTTTACTCCCGGTTCTTGTGGCTGACCGGGACTAAAGGCCCGTCCACGTGGGCGCCCGTGGTCCGTCGGGGCGGAGGACCTTTAGTCCCGGTTCTCGTGGCCAACCGGGACTAAAGGCCTCCACCGCAGGTTTAGGGTTTTAGCCCCCCTAAACCTGGTTTCTTTTTAGTTTGGAGTGTTTTATTTCTTTTATATTTTATTTTGTGTTTTATTTTAATTTTGATAAAGTTTCAGTACACATATTCTACGCTACTATATACATGCATATGAAATTTCAAACAAGAAGAATTCAAGAGGAATATATAATATATATTCAATCTCGGGTGACCATATACAACTTCGAACAAGTTTCCATACACAATTAGGATGGATGACCATATACAACTTCGAACAAGTTTCAATCTTGGGTATGCATATAAATTTCTTCGTCCTCGGTATAGTGTTCTCCTTTAGGATTGATGACTTCCCTCATGAAAAATCCTGCTAATTCTTCTTGAATTGGTCGGAAGCGAGCTTCTGGACTAAGCCTCCTCCGCAAGTTATCCGTCGCGTTCCGCACGCTATCCGATGCCTTCCGCTCAGAGGTGTGTCTCCGGATGTTCTCACAAACATAGTATCCACATAGATTGGTCCCCGGTGGCTGCTTATCCACATTAACTAACCTTCTGAAATCTAGCTCATGTTTGAATTCACCGACAATTTCTTCTGAGAACCGTCTCCAAACCCTACAGGGCAAAGAAAATTAAATGAACAAGGGAGTTATTAGTTACTTGATATTAGGAAATGAACGAAAGAGACCGATCGATATAGAGCTCAAATGATTGAAAATAATTACTTTTGCAGCATTTTTCTCATGTCGGCCCAACGCTTTGGATCCGAATCCATAGAGTCCATGATTAGAACTCTGGAGGTGTGAAGTTCAATATTTAGCAGAATCCAGTGGAACCCGCGAACACGTTACATGCACAGTCATGCATAACTCATCGATTAGACATACCATGCATGGAGTAAACAAAAAAGAATGGGCACAAGAGAGAAACACTCACCCAAAATGGTAAGGAAATAGAATATGACTTTTGAGTTGATGCTTTCTAAGAAACTTGTACAAGTCTTTCTCCACGTCTTCGGGGTGATGTTGTAACACATGTCCATTAACGATATGTGGGTCAATGAACCCAACATCATGGATGTTTCTTATTTTGCATTCCCAAATCTTCAATCTGCATAATAGCGTATGCAACAATATAGTTAGGACAATATATATATATATAGTGCAGGCAATGAAGAACGAGATGAGGTAGAAATAAATCACTTACAGAACGTAGCAACTCAGCATAGATTTGTCGAGGTCGCGCAGATTGAACAGCTGGAACAATTCACTCATATGAACTTCTACAGAGTACCGTTTGGTGTGATGCTCATCTGTAACATCCGTATAAACATATTCTTTGTCGGCCCATGTTATGAATTGCTTGTACTAACGTAGCAGATTTCGCATTTGTGGTGGTAGACTCTTTTCCCGCGCAGGCTCGACGAGAGGCCCATTCCGCACATATTGTAATGTTATCTCACATACTGGCGCATCCTCAAGGCCTAAGAAGGCACGAAGAGTCAAACCCATCTCGGACGCTTGTTTCATGGCACCCGCTACGGTCAATCCAAGTGCTGCCGCAGCTGCTATGATCTCGGGGTCCTCTTCCGGACCGGCTTTCACTATGAGCGGGGGGATCGATTGTTTCTTCTGCATCCCGAGCTGGTCAACTTGTTTCCCACTTTTTTTACTTTCTTCTTTCTCCTCCTTCAATATTTTTGCTTGCCTACGAAGTTCATGTCCATAGTCGTCAGGCATATTCAGCTCGGCTTGGGACGGTGTCGTCAAAAAATCCTTAGCCCACTTCTTTTGCTTCTCAGTGAATACTTGCTTGGGCTCAGGCTCTTTTTTCGCCTTCATATCCGCCTTCCATTTCTCATAATCAGCAGACGCGGTCAATTTGGTTTCAGCTTCACTAAGTTCCCCAGGCCTTGGGAGGAGAGGCTTCAGTGATGGCTCCGGTACCCTTGTGGTCTTAGGTACATAAGGGTCCGGGTTAATAGTCCAGGAGCGGGTTTCCTTGCTGTCCGCCTGCTTCTGCTTCTTCGCCGGAGGTGGATTGGGGGGCGTCGTACCCGCCGGAGGAGGATTGGGGGGCGTCGTACCCGCCGGAGGTTGTGGATCGGGGGACGGCGTCGAATGGCGTGAAGGAGGTGTAGGTGAACCACCACGACCACCACCACCGCCACCACCACCACCACCACCACCATCGGAGGGGGGTGGACTTGCTAGCCTTGGCGCCTCGCCTGGAAACACTATGTACTTCTTTTTCCATAGACTGAACTGGCGCTTGACATCTCCAAGTCTTCTCTCCCCTTCGGGTGTAGGTTTGTCAATCTCCAGGTCCTCAAACCCTTGGACTATGTCTTCCACCGTGACACGAGCATAGCCATATGCAATGGGGTTGTTGTGGTGGAGTGCTCCAGGTGTACAGGGTAAAGCACTACCGCTAGCTACCTTCGTGGAAACGTTCCCCACGGGATAATGCAGATCACATTCTTTCATCTCCTTTACATCATCCACGGGGTAGTGAGGCTCCGGTGCACGAATCTCGATCATCGGTGCACTAGCACCAGGCGGGGCATCCGTGGAAGCCACGCTGCTTCTCCGCTGCTGGCTTCCGCGATCCGCTTCATGATCTTCATGCGGCCCTGCAGCCGATTTTTCTTTCACTAGTTCATGCACAGTCTGCTTCAACTCATGGAGTTCCGATGCAAACTTCGTCATAAGATCTGCATCCCGGTCCATCTTTCTCTTACGGCTTCTGTAACAGTACGGGTCATTGTCCTGGGAAAACCCTACTTTCCACGGAACTTTGCCTTTGCCTCGTACACGTCCTCCGTGTTCATCATTCCCGAGGGCTGTTGTCAGTGCGTCTTTCTCTCTGTTGAACTTGATCAAGCCCTCTTGAGCTTGGGTCATTGCGTCAATAAGGGCTTGGGTGGGAGCAAACTGTCTCTGCCGGTGAACACACACCCCTGTCTCCGGGTCTAGCGATCCCCCATGCCCGTACCACCAGCTTTTGGCCCTTGGGTCCCATCCCTCTGTACCTAGAGGGATTCCTCACACCCTCAGGTCCTCCTCCATCTTCTGCCACCTAGGCTCCGAAAGGCGGTATCCTCCTGGCCCCATAATATGATGGAACTTTTTCTTACTCGCATTATCCTTATTTTTTTCGATATTTCCTTGAAATGCTCCGATTGCTTTTGCCTCACAAATTCTGGCCAATCATCTTTTAGTTTCTCATGTTGTCCATTGAAATCCGGAGTCTTGCCCTTGTTGACATAGTCACGGGTTAAATTTTTCTTGAAGTTCCGGAATGCTTCGCCCATCTTCTGAAGAGCGAACTCTTTAACTAGCCTCCTCCTCTGACGTCCACCCGGAACCTCGTTACCGAATTCATCGACTTTGTTGTATTCCGGAGGTAGAATGAAATGTTCCATAAGCTTTCTCCAGCAATCCTTTTTCGTTCTCTTGTCGACAAAACTGAAACCAAGACGTGCCTTCTTTGGCTCCTTCCATTCCTGGACGGTGATCGGGACGTTGTCTCTAACAACGACTCCGCATTGGTTGATAAACTTTGAGGTGTGCTGTAGGGGCTTGCCGGTTTCACTGACAAACTCAATGGCATATGTTTCTCCTGTTTTCATCGTCTTGGATTTGCCACGCTTTGTCGTACTCGATCCGGAGGGCTAAAAAAGAAAGAGAGTCGCGCGCGTTAATACATATGTATTCACATTTCAGTAAGTTTGTATCACGAGAGGCTCAATGTATATATATACCTCGCCGGAGGTGGTTGCTACTTGCAATTCGAGATCGTCGGTTTTTGACGGTTGACCTCCGTCGACAATGTCCGTTCCTTCACCTTCTTGATCATCGACAATCTCTGTTCCACCGTCAAGGTTCAGAAAAGAAGAGACTACATCCTCTTGTTGCTCATATTCTGAGCCCGGCACATAAGGAATCTCGTTGTTGATGATGCCCATTAAATAACGTTCAGCCTCCGGATCCCTAAGCGGCTCGGCTCTATCGTCCGCCATATGTCACTCCTGCATGTAGTAAAAATTCTTTAAGTATAAAGGAATTAAAAAATAAGATTAAGGGGACATAGAGGAGGAGGAATTAAAAAAATAAGATTCTTTAAGTAAAAATTCTTTTTTTCTTCTTCTTCCTTTCTTCTTCCTCTTTCTTCTTTCTTTCTTCTTCTTCCTTTCTTCTTTTTTCTTTCTTTCTTCTTCTTCCTTTCTTCTTCCTTTCTTCTTCTTTTTTTCTTCTTCCTTTTTCTTTCTTCTTTCTTTTGGTTTTCATTTGGTTGTCATTTTTTTCTTCTTCCTTTTTCTTTCTTCTTTTTTTCTTCTTCCTTTTTCTTTCTTCTTTCTTTCTTCTTTCTTTTTTTATTCTTCCTTTTTTTCTTCTTCCTTTTTCTTTTTTCTTTCTTCTTTCTTTTTTTCTTCTTCCTTTTTTTTCTTCCTCCTTTGTTTTTCTTCTTTCTTTTTTTCTTCTTCCTTTGTTTTTCTTCTTCCTTTGTTTTTCTTCTTCCTTTTTTTTCTTCCTCCTTTGTTTTTCTTCTTTCTTTCTTCTTCCTTTTTTTTCTTCTTTCTTTTTTTCTTCTTCCTTTGTTTTTCTTCTTCCTTTTTTTTTCTTCCTCCTTTGTTTTTCTTCTTTCTTTTTTTCTTCTTCCTCTTTTTTCTTCTTTCTTTTTTCTTCTTCCTTTGTTTTTCTTCTTTTTTTTCTTCCTTTTTTCCTTTTTCCTTTTTTCTTCTGTTTTTTTCTTCTGTTTGTTTTTCTTTTGTTTTCTTTTTTCTTTCTTTTTCCTTTTTCTTTTTTCTTGTGTTTTCCTTTTTTTTGTTTTTTTCTTCTGTTTGTTTTTTTGTTTTCTTTTGTTTTTTTCTTCTTCCTTTGTTTTTCTTCTGTTTTTTTGTTTTCTTTTGTTTTTTTCTTCTGTTTGTTTTTCTTGTGTTTTCCTTTTTTTTCTTCTTTCTTTTTTTCTTCTTCCTTTGTTTTTCTTCTGTTGTTTTCTTCCTTTTTCTTTTGTTTTCTTTTTTTTCTTCCTTTTTCCTTTTTTCTTCCTTTTTCTTGTTTTTCTTCTGTTTTTCTTTTGTTTTCTTCTTCCTTCTTTCTTCTTCTTCCTTTTTCCTTTTCCTTTCTTCTTCTTCTTCCTTTTTCTTCTTCCTTCTTCTTCTTCTGCCGGCGCGCGGAGGACGGCAGGCAGGGCCAGCGAGCGGGGGGCGGCGGGCGGCAGGGCGTCGGGCGGCGGGCGGCAGGGCGTCGGGCGGCAGGGCGTCGGGCGGCGGGCGGCGGGCAAGGGCAGCGCACGGGCGGCGGGCAAGGGCAGGGCACGGGCGGCGGCGGCGCTCACTGGGGACGGGGGCGGCGGCGCGCAGGGCTTCGGCGTCGGCGTCGGCGTCGGGGCAGGGCTTCGGCGTCGATCGGCGTCGGGGCAGGGCTTCGGCGCCGAGAGAGAGGAGAATGGGAAGTGGCGAAACTGCCAAGTGCAGTATATATAGACGTACCTTTAGTCGCGGTTGGGGAGGCGGACCGCGACTAAAGGTACCCTTTAGTCGCGGTTGGCCACACCAACCGCGACTAAAGGGTACCCTTTAGTCGCGGTCCGCCTCCCCAACCGGGACTAAAGCCATTGTGCTGGAACTGGCGCGGTGCGGTGGGATGTTTAGTCCCACCTTGCTAGCCGAGAGGCTTCGACAGTGGTTTATAAGCGCGGCTGCGCTCACCACTTCGAGCTCCTCTCAAATGCAGGCTTATGGGCCTATTCTGTCACTATGTGCTTGTGGGCCTACTGGGCCTTCTGTGGGCCTGAATCCTGGCCCATTGATGGGTTTCTAGTCGTATTCAGGCCGTGGTGGCCCAGTAGGAGGCATATTTTTTATTTTTTGCCTGTTTTTTGTTTTCTTTTTTGCTTTATTTATTTTGTTTTGTTTCTACTTACATATTTTGTTTTGTTTCTTTTTTGTTTTGTTTCTTTTTTGCTTTATTTATTTTGTCTTGTTTCTACTTACATATTTTGTTTTGTTTCTTTTTTGCTTTATTTATTTTGTTTTGTTTCTACTTACATTTTTTGTTTTGTTTCTTTTTTGTTTTGTTTCTTTTTTGCCTGTTATTAAAATTTATTTTATTTTGTTTGTACTTATATATTTTATTAAAGTTTATATTATTTTGTTTCTAATTCATTTTAAAATATTAAAAATACAATTATATATCAAAAAAATTCAGAAAATAAAACTAATTCATTTTAAATTCTTAAAAATACAAATAATATATCAAAAAATCAGAAAAATAAAACTAATTCATTTTAAAATCTTAAAAAATACAATTATATATATCAAAAAAATCAGAAAAATAAAACTAATTCATTTTAAAATCCCTTGAAGGTTTGACAAAGGTTTGATACATCATTCAGTTCATCGACCAAATACAAAGTTTGGTACAATAAATTATTACACATCAATTCTTCCCTTGTGTCCCTGCTTGCTTACGATTGTGCCGTATCCATGGAGCATCCTCATCATTTAACTTAATGCTTGGGTCAGTGTTCACTTTGAAGGGCGGAATTTCACCAAACATATTATAATCTTCTGACATGTCTGTCTTGTCCTCCACTCCCACGATGTTTCTTTTCCCTGAAAGAACAATGTGGCGCTTTGGATCATCGCATGATGTACTGATCGTTTTCTTATCTTTCCGTTTCCTCGGTTTGCTACTCATGTCCTTCAAATAAAAAACCTGAGCGACATCTTTGGAAAGGACGAATGGTTCGTCAAGGTAACCTAGATTGTTGAAATCCACCATTGTCATTCCGTATTGCTCGTCCACCTTTACCACACCTCCTGTTAGCTTGAACCATTTGCACCGGAACAAAGGGACCTTAAAGGAGGGTCCATAGTCAAGTTCCCATATCTCCTCTATGTAACCATAATATGTGACCTTTCGCCCATTCTCGGTTGCTGCATCAAAGCGGACACCACTGTTTTGGTTGGTGCTCTTTTTATCTTGGGCGATGGTGTAAAATGTATTCCCATTTATCTCGTACCCTTGGAAAATCGTTATAGTCGAAGATGGTTTCTTGGCCAACATGTACAGCTGATCTCCAACATCATTGTCATTCATTAAATGTTTTCGCAACCAACTGCCGAAAGTCTCCATGTGGGCCTTTCTAATCCAGGATTCAGGCTTCCCCGGGTTGTCCGAGCGTAAAATATTCTTGTGTTGCTCGAAGTACGGAGCCACAAAGCTGGAATTTTGCAGAACTGTGTGGTGTGCTTCAGTCATAGAATGACCGTCCATACATATCGTGGATTTCCTTCCGATCTTGCCTTTTCCACTTAGTCTCCCCTCGTGCCGCGATTGAGGAATACCAATCGGCTTAAGGTCAGGAACATAGTCAATACAGAACTCAATTACCTCCTCATTTCCATAGCCCTTGACGATGCTTCCTTCTGGCCTAGCACAGTTACGAACATATTTCTTTAATACTCCCATGAACCTCTCAAAGGGGAACATATTGTGTAGAAATACAGGACCGAGAATGGAAATCTCTTCGACTAGGTGGAGCAGGAGGTGCGTCATAATATCGAAGAAGGATGGTGGGAACACCAACTCGAAACTGACAAGGCATTGGACCACATCGTTCTGTAACCGTGGTAGATCTTCTGGATTGATTACCTTCTGAGAGATTGCATTGAGGAATGCACATAGCTTCACAATGGCTACTCGAACATTTTCCGGTAGGAGCCCCCTCAAAGCAATCGGAAGCAATTGCGTCATAATCACGTGGCAGTCGTGAGACTTCAGGTTTTGGAACTTTTTCTCCGCCATGTTTATTATTCCCTTTACATTCGATGAGAAGCCAGACGGGACCTTCATACTGCTCAGGCATTCAAAAAAAATGACCTTCTCTTCTTTGGTAAGAGCGTAGCTGGCACGACCTTGAAACCATTCCGGATGCCGGTCATCTGGGTCTTTCAAAAGTTGCTGGTCCTGCCGTGCTTCCTTTGTATCATTTGTCTTCCCATACACGCCCAAGAAGCTTAGCAGGTTCACGCAAATATTCTTCGTAACATGCATCACGTCGATTGCAGAGCGGACATCTAGGACTTTCCAATATTCTAGCTCCCAAAATATAGATTTCTTCTTCCACATGGGTGCGTGCCCGTCAACTCCCCGCGGAAATGATTGTCCGCCAGGACCCTTTCCAAAGATGACTTTCAAATCCTTGACCATATCAAATATCTCAGCACCAGTACGTTCCGCAGGCTTCGGCCGGTGATCTGCCTTGCCGTTGAAATGCTTGCCTTTCTTTCTTACGTTATGATTTCGGGGAAGAAATCGACGATGACCCAGGTACACGTTCTTCTTACAATTAACCAAACGTACACTTTCAGTCTCATGTAAGCAGTGCGTGCATGCATTGTATCCCTTATTTGTCTGTCCCGAAAGGTTACTGAGAGCAGGCCAATCGTTGATGGTTACAAAAAGCAACGCTCGTAGGTCAAATTCCTCTCCTTTGTGCTCATCCCAGACACGTACACCAGGTCTGGCCCACAACTGTAAAAGTTCATCAACTAATGGCCTTAGGTACACATCGATGTCGTTCCCGGGTTGCTTTGGACCTTGGATGAGCACTGGCATCATAATGAATTTCCGCTTCATGCACAACCAAGGAGGAAGGTTGTAGATGCATAGAGTCACGGGCCAGGTGCTATGGCTGGAGCTCTGCTCGCCAAAAGGATTCATGCCATCAGTACTTAGACCAAATCTTATGTTCCTTGCGTCAGCTGCAAAATCTTTGAACACTCTGTCGATCTTTCTCCATTGCATTCCATCAGCGGGGTGTCTCAACTCCCCGTCGGACTTACGGTCCTCTTTGTGCCATCGCAACGACTTGGCATGCTTTTTGTTCATGAACAGACGTTTCAACCGTGGTATTATAGGAGCATACCACATCACCTTGGCGGGAACCCTCTTCCTGGGTTTCTCGCCCTCAACATCATCACCAGGGTCATCGCCTCTGATCTTATAACGCAATGCAGTGCATACAGGGCATTCATTCAAATTCTCGTATTCACAGCGGTAGAGGATGCAGTCGTTAATGCATGCATGTATCTTCAGAACCTCTAAACCTAGAGGGCAGACAACCTTCTTTGCTTCGTACGTACTGGCGGGCAACTCGTTATTCTTCGGAAACATATTCTTCAACATTTTCAGCAAATTTTCAAATGATGAGTCACCTACACCTTCATGTGCCTTCCATTTTAGCAAATCCAGTGTGCAGCCCAGCTTTTTCAGACTATTATCGCATCCTGGATACAATGACTTTTTGTGATCCTCTAACATGCGATCCAAATTCTCCCTATCCTTGTCAGTTTCGCAGCGTCTCCGTGCATCAGCAATGGTCCGACCAAGATCATCAGCGGGCTCATCATGTGCCTCTTCTTCACCTTCACCTAACCTTCCCCACCTTCAGCATCATCCTCCATGAAAGTATCACCGAAATGATCATGATAGTTGTCATCGATATCATCCCCTTCTTCATCTTCTTCCATTCTAACCCCTCTTTCTCCATGCTTGGTCCAACAATTATAGCTTGGCATGAAACCGTGCCGAAGCAGGTGCATGTGAACGTCTCTTGAGGAGGAGTAACCCTTCTGATTCTTACAGACAGCACATGGACAGATAATAAAACCTTGCTGCTTGTTCGCATTTGCCACTACGAGGAAATCTTTCAAACCCGTAGTGAACTCGCCGGAGAGTCGGGGACCGTACATCCATTGCCGATTCATCTGCATTATTATTATATAAAGTATATAATTAACCATCATGCATTTGTTAAACTAACTAGCTAGAAATAATACAAATTAAACAATGAACTACACACATGCATATTTTATCAATGACACATGAAAGGTTCAAGTTGCTAACCGCGATCGCGGAGGAAAAATAAATGAGAAAGCTCAAGTGTGGCTCGGACACTTCATATCATGTTTGTTTCAGGCTCTTGGGCATTTCATCGAACACCTTGTGTGCATAGGAGAAACCAAAAGCAAACCCACCACCCCCTTCTGAAAATTGTGAAGTGAGCTGAGTGAAGTGAAGTGAGCTGAGTCCTATATATAGGGATGGGCCTTTAGTCCCGGTTGGCCTGGCCAACCGCGACTAAAGGCCTTCGGGGACCTTTAGTCCCGGTTGGCCAGGCCAACCGGGACTAAAGCCCCTCCCGTCCGCCAGCTGGACGGGCCTTTAGTCGCGGTTGGGGGACCTTTAGTCCCGGTTGGCCAGGCCAACCGGGACTAAAGCCCCTCCCGTCCGCCAGCTGTCGACCGAGCGCGCTAGGCCCAGATAGTTGGTCGCGGGTCTCCTCCCGAACCGCGACTAAAGCCCCCTTTGGTCGCGGTTCGATTGTTTTGGGGACTAATGGGGGCGTATGGAAGCCTCTTTTTCTACTAGTGCAAAGAACTGCACTAGTTACGTCCTTGATAGGGTGAGGTCGCAATTATACGTATGTGACCTGTGGGCTACGGTTTTTGAAGTTTCCACTGTCAGTATTCTAGAAAAAAAAATAGTTTCCACAACTCTCAACTGTTCTTCTACTCTTCTTGAGGTCTATGCTGTCTTTTTCTGTTTTACCCTTTCGGTCATCTAATAGAACCAATCTGTGTACGTCTACATAGTCCAAGTCTCTGCCAAATAACTGCACTACTTGGGTCTTGATAGGGCAAAATCACAATCATACGTTGTGCCCCGCGGGCCGGGCTACGACTTTTGAACTTTCCGCAGTCAGTATTCTGGAAAAAAATAGTTTCCACAGTCAAAGCCAAGCTTTTGTCTTTGTATGTGTTTGTGCGCTCTCTGGCGGTTTGCTTTATTTATAAAGTGGGGCAAAAGCCTTTTTCGGTATGTGTTTGTGCCACGGGCTGGGGTTGGATTGGACCGGAGGTTGTAGTCGTGGGAGGTCGGAGGACGAGGGCGAAACTCTCGTGGCCTATGTTTGGAGAAAGAGGTGAGGAGGGGGCGCCGAGGCGCAGGTGCACGAGGTGAGAAGATAGATTATTTTCTGGTTGTTTCCCTCGATCCCATACGGGTGGCTATAAGTAGCCTATTACAATGACGTGACAGACTCCTGGCTGTAAGTAGCCTATTACGATGACGTGACAGACTCCAACTCTAATTGGGTGGTGGCAGGTTAACCTTCTTCGGGACTAAACCTTTCCAACTAAGATCCAGACTCTGTAACCTAAATCTAGGACTCTATAATTAAACTGGGACAGAACTAGGGTAGTGCAGGGCCCTTGCGCCTATAAGTCTGGCCCCACATGACAGTTTGTGCATGGAAGACCTTGATATTTATACTCTCTTTCTTGCCCAGCAAACCCCTCAGATCTTTTTTTTTGCGGGTCAAACGAGTATGTAATAATTAAATTGTGGGATTACACACTCGTTCTGACAAAGGTTACTAAAACTATCTGGACCTGCTCTCAGCCAAACAGCAGCACGTAAGGAGGTACGGCCAAACTGAGCCAAAAATTAGCAGCTTCATTGCTGGGGCGGTGAACATGAGCAAAGCGGTGTTCCGCCTGTCCATGCAAACGCCTCTTCGTCTCCCCAACTAGAGGGACGCCACCTTAGACCGATTAATGCCTTGCTCCTGGAGGAATTCTACGGCCTGTAGACTGTCAGATTCGATGATGAGGGGTTTGCCCGTCCACTCCAATGCCAAAGATACTCCTTCCATGCAAGCCGCCAGTTCAGCTTCCAGTGCCGAACAGCAGCAGCGAAGGTAACGGCAAGCTGAAAAAATAATAGCACCCGCTTCGTCTCGCAGTACCATGCCCGCCGCACCTGTGTCTTCTCCCGGTATGAAAGAACCGTCAACGTTTAACTTTGCCCAGCCCGCCGGGGGGGCTTGCCATTTATCTGCGGACGGCGACGGCACCGGCGGCGGCTGCTGGTGGGTATCTCTCACACGGCGCACACCTGCACCAACGTCGACCACCATCTTGCCTTTAGCTATGTCCCCATATGGATTTTGTTTGATGCACAAGAGTGATGAGATGTAGCTATCAAGGAATCTCCGAAAGCTCTCCACAGGTGGTGCCGGCTTATGGTGAGTAACCTCATTTCGACAGTGCCATGCCCGCCAAAAGGTCATCAGGATGACGAGGCGTTCTATCTCCGTGCTCTTGTCAAGTAGCTGCAGCAGCCAGTCAGGGCCCGAGTTGTTGACGCTGTTCAGGTCTGGCAGTGGCCATGACTCGCGCATGGCCTCCCACAATGCTCGCGCCATCGGGCATCTGCAGACAACATGGAAGTTGTCCTCCGGTTCAAGACCACAAATGGTACATATGTCAGATTTTTCAACGTGCCCCTTAAATTTATTTTGCATAGTGGCCAAGGAATCAGTCGCCAAACGCCACCTGAAAACCCGTACCTTTGGGGGAGCAGGGCACCCCCACAATGCCGTCCAGACGGCGTGATTGCCGTCCGGTGCCCTGCTCATGGCACACATAGATGTGCGGGATTTGTCGTCGAGGGTGATCTTATACGCGCTCCGTACAGAGAAGACGCCTTTGGAATCCGGTGCCCATGCTAGCACATCATCAAGGCTTGGTGCTGTCCTGATGCGAAGAATTTCCTCAACGTCCGGCGACACGAAGTACTGGCGGAGAAGATTCACATCCCAGGTTCCATGCGCGCTGAGCAGGTCAGCTACACGTCGCAATCTGCATCTTCCTTGCACGGTGACGGGTCTGTATGACGGTGGTCGAGGCAACCAGGGATCTCGCCAGATTCTTACATTTTGGCCATTGCCGACCCGCCACACAAGACCCTTCTTCAACAGCTCAAGCCCATACGTGATCGCTTGCCATGACGATGAGGCGTTCCCTGCAAACACGGTGTCTTCCAAACGACCGTTAGGATAATACTTAGCTTTTAAGACTCTCGCACATAGGCTGTCCGGATTGACGAGAAGCCGCCACGCCTGCCGGGCTAGTAGAGCTTGATTAAAGATTCTGTAATCACGAAAACCCAATCCCCCATAGCCTTTGGCTGAATAATTTTCTCCCAAGGCATCCAGTGAGCTTTCCTCTTGCCTTTCTCTGACCCCACCAGTAATTTCTAACCATCCGTGTTAGATCATCGCCCATAATATAAGCAGAAATGGCCTGTACCACAGCTTTTATCAAAGTCTCCTTTCCTGCTTGAGCCATGTGACCATCACCCCAAATGCAAATCCGTTTCATAAGCCGTACATGCAAATTCTGAAATTTACCGCGATGCATGCGCCCATCAGGTGTTGGTAGCCCAAGGTACTTTGGTTCAAACTCATCTTTCTGTACTTCCAGAACAGACCGAACCACCTCTTGTGCCTCATTGGAGCATGCAGGACCAAATAAGATAGAACACTTGAGGGGATTGATAAGTTGGCCCGTAACATTTTCATACACATTTATAATGCTCTTAACTCCTTCCGCTTGCTGCTGGTTAGCCTTGAAAAATAATAATGTATCATCAGCGAACATAAGATGTGACACACCTGGGGCAGCTCTACAGATTTTCACAGGTTCAATGGCACGCGATAGCACTCCCTGATTCAACAACTCAGATAGGCCATCAGCGACAAACAAAAATAGGAATGGCGAGAGGGGATCACCTTGCCGGAGGCCTCAGATCTGATCAAATATGATATCATACAGCACTGGCATGCTTTGGATTGCTACGGTTGGGATCTCTTCTCTCTAATGTCAATTAATTTGAAGGGCTGATCTTACCATCGGTACATATGCAATTGTCTTATTGATGTTGAGATATATTTTTCAGCCAAGAATGCTCTAGTGATAAGACACTGTGAGACTTCCTTAATGTGCAACCTAAATAGTGTTGTCTCAGCACCAACCTTTTTTCAGTTAATATCATGGATTAAAATTGCGGAAGAAATGATTTCGCGGCGGCCTCCTCCAGCAGCCATAGCGGCCACCATAGCGGGCAATAGCGGCAAATGGCGGAAAATTTTCTGGTGGGAGAGATGATTTCTGAAGGGTTTTACCGATTTTTTAGCCATTTAGAGGGATATGTTGAGGTTTTCGCGGCAACAGCCATAGCTTAGCGGCGAGGCTCCCAGGCAGCTATAGCGCAGTTATCACGGCTATTTCGCGGGTTATTTGAATCTATGGTTAATATAGCATATTTACAATGCTTCCAACGTATTATGTAATAATTTCTTCGATGAATTTTGTTTGATTGCCAACTAGTCTGCCTATTCAGAGAAATATAGACGAATTGTGTCAACACCTTCCGCTCCATCACTTTCAAGTCTTTGGTTGTTGTCCCTTTCTTTCTTAGACTGAAGAAAAATCCACCATACAAAATATCACACGCTAATATTTTCCTCACAATTAAATCTCTCCGCTTGATGGATGTCATGTTATTGACATTGACCCTGGTCCTGGATAGGGAGAATATTTATCAATTGAGAAAGGAACTGCTAGCTCGTGTTGGATCCCCATTATCATATCGGTCATGTTCAAACCATTTTTTTCTTCTATTGGACAGATTATGTTGAAACCTTGTGCAAAACCAAGGCAAAAAAGTGTCCTAACAAGGTGTGGCAGAAGTGCAGGATCCGGAGAAGTGATCCCTGGTTTCTGAAATTTTGTTGCTCATGTCACAAAGAGTCGTCTTCAAGAACAAGTGTCTTCTTAAAAGCACTACATGTTAGTCAGTCCATTTTAGCAGCCAGAAAAAAAAACTTTATGTTTTTGCTGACAGCAACTTCTTCATATGTGAGCAGACACTCGTGCAGAGGTGGCATGCCCGGGAATGATTTGGTAAGTTTTTCATGCAGAATTCGTAGCAGATTTATTTTCTTTTCATTTTTCTTTATTGGAACTGGGCATCACGCCCGTCTTGATTAAGCCACAGGCAGCTGAACTTAGCACATAATTTAGATGAAGTGAATAATCTTTTGCTCACTCCTCTCCTCCCTAGGTGTCCAGGGAGGCGACAGACATTTGTTGCCCCCTGATCATTGGCTGGCATCATGAAGTGCTGTTGTCGCAGGGATACAAGCTATCTCCGGAGGATAGAGAAGCCAAACACAAAGCAAAAGCATCAGTGAGGTGAGCCATGATAAGCTTATTGTTTCTTTCAAACAGCTTGTTCCTCCTACAGAAGCCAGATGGGCCTTTTTTTATCGTGCCATCTACTTTTAGAACAGCTACGGCCAATTCATAGATGGAAATAAAGCAGTGCACCTGGATATATTCCAAGGTGAGGGGAGGGAACTGATTGAAACGTCTGAACCTTCCGTTCTCCTGCTCCTATTCCTCACCCTCCTGCTACCTGTATCTCATCCCTCTGCTGCTGATAGTGATTCTCACCCTAAATTCTCCTTGTATCCCTTGAATTGTACTCGATATTGGTACTGATCTGAGTGTCTGTCCCATATCCGTGTTTGGGTCGTGACAGAGATATCTCTGAAACCCATAGAGGTGATGTAACACCCATGATGCGGCTATATCTCCCACGTGTCAAGGCACGAGTTAGAGTCATAACCGCATGGTGGTTTTGTCGCAAGAAGGGTCATCTTCACACAATCCCATGTAATGAATAAGAATGGGATAAAGAGTTGGCTTACAATCGCTACTTCACACAAAACATTAATTAAACATACATCATTCAGAGTACACACATAGTCCGACTACGAACGAATCCGAAAAAAAGGAAGATAACCCCAAATGCTAGATCCCCGATCGTCCCAACTGGGCTCCACTACTGATCATCGGGAAACGAAGCATAATAACAACGAAGGTCTTCATCGAGCTCCCACTTGAGCTCGGTTGCGTCACCTGTACTGGTATCATCGGCACCTGCAACTGTTTGGAAGGATCCGTGAGTCACGAGGACTCAGCAATCTCACACCCGCGAGATCAAGACTATTTAAGCTTATGGGTAGGATGGGGTAGTGAGGTGGAGCTGCAGCAAGCGATAAGCAAATCTGGTGGCTAACATACGCAAATAAGAGCGAGAAGAGAAACAACGCAAGGGCCGAGAAGCTAGAAGTGATCAAGAAGTGATCCTGAAACTACTTACGTTCAAGCATAACACAAGACCGTGTTCACTTCCCAGACTCCGCCGACAAGAGATCATCACGGCTACACACGCGGTTGATGCATATTAATTAAGTCAAGTGTCAAGTTCTCTACAACCGGACATTAACAAATTCCCATCTGCCACATAACCGCGGGCACGGCTCTCGAAAGTTTATACCCTGCAGGGGTGTCCCAACTTAGCCCATCACAAGCTCTCACGGTCAACGAAGGATATTCCTTCTCCCGGGAAGACCCGATCAGTCTCGGAATCCCGGTTACAAGACATTTCGATAATGGTAAAACAAGACCAGCAAAGCCGCCCGATGTGTCGACAATCCCGATAGGAGTCGCACGTATCTCGTTCTCAGGACACACCGGATAGGTCAAGTTACGAGTAAAACCAGCCCTCAAGTTCCCCCGAGGTGGCCCCGCCGGCTGCCCAGTTCGGACCAACACTTAGAGAAGTACTGGCCCGGGGGGGTTAAAATAAAGATGACCCTCGGGTTGGCCGACCCAAGGGAAGGGTAATAGGTTGTTAGGCAAATGTAAAACCAAGGTTGGGCCTTGCTGGAGGAGTTTTATTCAACGCGAACTGTCAAGGGCTTCCCATAACACCCAACCGCGTAAGGAACGCAAAATCAAGGAGCATAACACCGGTATGACGGAAACTAGGGCGGCAAGAGTGGAACAAAACACTAGGCATAAGGCCGAGCCTTCCACCCTTTACCAAGCATATAGATGCATTAATTAAATATAAGAGATATTGTGATATCCCAACATATCCATGTTCCAACATGAAACAAACTTCAACTTCACCTGCAACTAACAACGCTATAAGAGGGGCTGAGCAAAAGCGGTAACTTAGCCAAACAACGGTTTGCTAGGAATGAGGGTTAGAGGCTTGACATGGCAACATGGGAGGCATGATAACAAGTGGTAGGTAGCGCGACATAGCGATAGAGCGAACAACTAGCAAGCAAAGATAGAAGTGATTTCGAGGGTATGGTCATCTTGCCTGAGATCCCGCAAGGAAGAAGAACGAGTCCAAGAAGAAGACGAACCAACATAGTCGAACGGATCCTCACAAGCGCAACATAACCGGAACTATCGAGAAGAAGCACAACCGGAAAGAAGCAAACATAATGGTAAACAACCATCACATAAGCATGGCCTGATGCACAAACAAGTATGATGCATGTCCGGTTTAAAAGCATGGCAAATTGCAACAAACAATACTACAAATTAAGTGGAGCTCAATATGCAACGAGTTGCATATCGACGAAACACCACATTCATTTATTTAGATCTCTCCCGTTTATGTACCCAACAATATTAAATGTTGTTAAACATGGCAAGAGGTGAAGCATAAGTAACCTAACTATTTAAGCAAGTTTAAATGAGGCCGGAACAACAAATAACAATTCTGGAAAATCCTCATATGCATATTTCGAATTTGCTACTGTTCTGCCCTAAACACAATTTTAATGTTGTTAAACAGCAAAATAAAGTGCACCATGTTAAACTAGGCATTTTTCTACCCCATTTACATATAAGGTTTATTTAAAATGGAGCTACGGTTATTTAGTTATGGAATAAATCATTTTAACATGGCATTTATGCAAATTAAAGCAAACAGCAAGTTAAACATTTTTAACATGGATGAAAGTTGCATATTATGAAACTTGATGAAATTCTAAGCACTTTACATATTTAAAACATTTTAATCCGATGCACGGTTAGTGAGATATTAAATGCATGAATAAGAGGGTTTTTCCGTAAAACAATAAACTTCTGGAAAAATTAGCTAAATCCGTCCAGGAAAAAAACATGAGTTGGCCCGAAATTGGCTGACCCAACAGGAACAGGGGGTCTTGCGGGCGATGCTCACATTGGGCTGGATCTGGCTGGGCTGGCGGGGCAGATGCGGGTGAAGAGGCCGGCTTGGGGTCGCGATCGATGCAGCGGGACGCGGTCAACGCATGCGGGTGAGTGCTCGTCCTCCTGCTCGAAGCAGAGGAAGCAGGGGGCGACGACCGTGGCCGGACTTGGCGACGGGGACGACGAGGCGAGATGGAGCGCTGGATCTGGCGAGGGGAGGTCGGCACGGGCGCGCGGCCATGTTGGGGCATGCTCCTGTGAACAAACGCAGAGAGCGACAGAGTTTAGGGAGGAGAGACAGCAAGGAGAAACGGAAAGAAAGGCAAGGGCCAGGGGACGGCCTGATGGTTCGGTCGTCGTCGACCGCGAGGCGCTGATCTGCTCCGGCGACGGTGGGGGTCCTGGAGGTGAGGCTCGGGCGAGCATAGCGCGAGGCAGAGGCAAGAAACGGCAGGCGGCGGCAGATCCGGGTCGCGGGAAACGGCGGGGACGGATGGATCCACCTCGGATCCGGCAAGACAGGGATCCATGGCGCGAATGGGGCTCCTCTTGTTCGTCCTGAAGAAAGAAAGAGAGAGACCATGAGGTTAGGGAGAGAGAAGAACCAGGGGAAGAAGGAGAGGGAGGCGGCAAGGAGCTGCGGAAGGGCCAGCCTTGGAGCACTGGGGCTCGGGGCGACGAGCATCAGGGAGGCAGGAGGCCTCGGCGCCGGGCATCCACGAGCTCGGGGGCTACTCAACGGCGGGAGGACGGAGAGGACGAAGCAAGGCAGCGGTGGAGCATCTGGGCAAGGGGAAGCGGCCTGATGGTGCTGTGGTCGATGGCTGGCCTCGGGAGAAGCTCGTTTCCTTGGGTCGATGAGGAGGCAGGGACTCCAGGAGGTGCTCGCTGGTGATCCTTGACGGTGGCGGAAGGGCGGCAGCGCGGGAAGCAGAGGATGTTGCGGCTCGGGCGTGGAATGGATTGAGGGGGAAGGTGGAGGCTGGTTAGTTCGGCGCTGAAAACAAGGGAGAGTGGCGGCGGACGAAAGGGAATGATGGGACAACAGGCCTAGGTTTTAGGGTTGGACCTCTTATATAGCAAATGAAATTTAGGAAGGGGCTAGAATGACCTTCCGATTTAGATCGGACGCTCAAGATAATTAGGTTGGGGAAGTCCAACAAATAAACGAAGATGTTTTATAGATGTTTGGGGATGATCCGGACCCAACGGTAACGATAGTCCGGTTCGGGTTCGAGGCAGTTTCGGACACGGGCAAGGGGTCGATGCACTCTGCAAAGAGACTCCGGTTTAGGCAAGAGGGAAAACGAGGAACAAGGTTGGTCTCAGAACGGTCAACAAAAGCAAGTGGGACGCGGCAACTACGAGCGGATGCAAGTTTAAAAAAAAACAATGACGGCAACGAGTGCTGATGCAATGCGGATGATGACATGATGAATGCAGCAAACAAATGAATACACATGACGATAACGAAAAACATGAAAGGCGTCTGAAGCGTCGGTCTCGGGGCGTCACAACACTCCTCCACTTACAAGAGATCTCATACCGAGATCTAGGGATGGCACCGGAGAGAAACGAAAGAGGAAGAGGTAAAACAGAGTTGCTTCTTGTACAAACGAGTGATACCAAAGAACCTTGAGAGGTTAAACAATTTCGAGAAAAGAATACAACAAAGATGAACAAGATTGCAAACACTTCATTAGCAAAGAGGAACAAGGAATACCACAAGAACCTTGAAGTTTGCATAGCTATGAATGACGAGAACAATGGACAAGAAGTACATGCAAGCACTCCGGTTGAAACGAGATGTACAAGGAACGGTAAAGATTAATTACGACAACACTCCGGTTGGAAATGGAAGGCATAGAATATGAACTTGGCAAAATGAAAGCACTTGGATGAGACTCCGGTTAGCAGAGGAATGATAGACACAACACTCCGCTTAAATGGATAAGCAAGAAAAGAACACGATCCTCACAATTCGAGATGATGAGTGAAGAGAGCAACATCACCATGCCTCCGGAAGAAGAAATAGAAGATAGATCATTGGAATAAAGGAATGGAGAAGAAAATGCCAACTTCTTCCACAAATGATCTTGGAAAGCACCCTTCCAAGAAGGTTAGAACGAAGTTGTTGGAAAACCAACAACGAAACGAATAAGCTTGTAGTGGGCTTATGGAAAACTTCTCAAAATTGAGGCGAAATTCTGCCACTAACAGAAACAATAGATTGGATTGATATCAACAAGGAGACGAGAAACTTATTTCCCCGGGAGAATAAATGAAGAACTTGGGTCATTTATAGGCACCATAAATAGCAACAATCCTTAGGGAAAGCTTTAGGTGAAATATAACCCAAGATAACTCCAACGAAGAGATTGATGGATTGAGAATAGCTCATGCTCGAATAACTTGATGGGTTTAACTATCTCATTCTTGACAACTGTTGAATCATGACACACGAAGGGAAATTGTCAAGAGTGACATAACACCACCTCAAAAGATAAGATAGAGAGAATTGCACTTTGGAATGCAAGATGAAGAATACTTGAACTCCTCAAAACAAAACATGTGTTGAGCACCATGTTTAATTTTGAGTATAGCTTGGCAGATCTTAGCTTCGAGAGAAATCTTGAAGAACAATTGAAGAAAGAAAGGAATCCTTGACGAACCAGCATGTAGAAACTCTCGAAGAACTCCGGATAGATAAAAGGATGGTCACAAAGGAAAGAAGCTTGAAAATAATAAGATGAAGCCTTGTAAACATTTAGATGGAGCTTCACGGCAAGTTAACTAAGAGAGCTTAGAACTCCAGAAACAAAAGATGAACAACTTAGCACCGACAAATTGATATCATGAACGAACTTCGAAAGAAAAGAATTGAATCACCTCAAGGAAACAAGAATAAGATTTACTGTATGTTTATCCTTCATCAACTTAATTGATGACAAGCAACGGATTTGGCATACTACTTATTCTTCTTGAAAAGATTGAAGAGATATTGCCAAACTTGAGAAAATTCTTCAACGATCCGCCAGTAGGATTTGGAAAGAACGAATGAATTGATATGATAACCAAGGAAGAGAACTCTTGAACGGACCACCGTAAGAATTGGAAATGAGAGTAGCAAAGGCGCAATTCATCGGCAAGAATTAGAAAACGAATAAAGATACTTGACAGAATTTAGATACATCAGAACGAAGAGATCATGAACTGATTAAAGGATATTTGAACGATGCACCGGTAAGATTTGGATAATGAGATCTGAAAGCTGAGAATGAATAATACTGAGATGATGGCTCTGGAGAATCAAACTGAAAAGACTCTTGAATTGCTCCAGATGGGTGAAAAGAATTCTCACAATCGAAAACAATTATGAGAGGATGGCATCAAGCTTGGACTACGCATCTTCAAGAGAACGGAGCAAGATTTAAGAGAAAATCTTCTCTTCGGTCTTCAAATGTTGAGAATGAGGATGAGAACCACCATGAATTGTTGAGGCACTCCGGAATGAGGAATAGAAAAGATTGAGCAAAAGATGAAAATAATTTGAAACAATCTTGGAGAAGGCATATGACGGATGATAATTCATTCTTTCGTCAAACTTTGGAATGAATTTGAGAATAACTCCAGAAAAATTAGAAGAGTTAGGTAAGATCCTGGGAAAGGACCTGTGGGTTAGGGCCCACTCAAAGAAACACCGTTGAACGATTTAAAGGAGAGATTGCGCCGGTTGATTTGAACATCTTGAATGAGGTAACAACCTCGAAATAGCTTGAAAGGAATAATAATGGAAACTTGAATCTTCTAAGATATCTTCAGCACTCCGGAACAATTGAATAGCAAGCAGGGAATGATTAAGAGATACACCGGCATACGAAAACACTTGAAACAAGGAAGGGAATATGATCAACACCGAAAGCTTGACTTGAACCCACCGGAGAAGAAAAGAGAACGAAGATTGATGAACTTGAAGCTTCCTTAGAATCTTCCTGAGAATCACCGGATTAGAACATTGATGGAAAAGAATGGAGAAACTTCACATCCATAAGATGGGTACATGATTAAGAAATCTGAGTCCTTGAAGAAAGAGGGTGGGAGGGCGGGAAAACAAAGGCAACTTGGGGCAGATGGAATAAACACCATTGAGAAAACTTATAATTGATCTTGCGGATGGGGAGAATGATGGGATCATCTCGAAGAGAAACGCACCGGTTGGAAATAGAATCAAGATGGCAATCTTGATGATCAAGAAGGATTAATATCCACATAGGAATATGAGAACACCACTTAGAAAAGGTATGGAATCCACATTTGACTTCGAAGCAACTCGAATACTGTTGGGGATATTACTACTGGGCGTAAACCGGCCAGGAGAGGCCGGGTTAACCCCATAAGTAGTTCATTATATCTGAAGCCCATGAAGATAGACGGTGAAGCTTTATGAAGGCTGTTGGAAATATGCCCTAGAGGCAATAAAAAATTGGTTATTATTACATTTCCTTGTTCATGATAATCGTTTATTATCCATGCTAGAATTGTATTCATAGGAAACTCAAATACATGTGTGGATACATAGACAACACCATGTCCCTAGTAAGCCTCTAGTTGACTAGCTCGTTGATCAATAGATGGTTACGGTTTCCTGACCATGGACATTGGATGTCGTTGATAACGGGATCACATCATTAGGAGAATGATGTGATGGACAAGACCCAATCCTAAGCCTAGCACAAGATCGTGTAGTTCGTTTGCTAAGAGCTTTTCTAATGTCAAGTATCATTTCCTTAGACCATGAGATTGTGCAACTCCCGGATACCGTAGAAATGCTTTGGGTGTACCAAACGTCACAACGTAATTGGGTGGCTATAAAGGTGCACTACAGGTATCTCCGAAAGTGTCTGTTGGGTTGGCACGAATCAAGACTGGGATTTGTCACTCCGTGTAAACGGAGAGGTATCTCTGGGCCCACTCGGTAGGACATCATCATAATGTGCACAATGTGACCAAGGAGTTGATCACGGGATGATGTGTTATGGAACGAGTAAAGAGACTTGCCGGTAACGAGATTGAACAAGGTATCGGGATACCGACGATCGAATCTCGGGCAAGTAATATACCGATTGACAAAGGGAATTGTATACGGGATTGATTGAATCCCCGACATCGTGGTTCATCCGATGAGATCATCGTGGAACATGTGGGAGCCAACATGAGTATCCAGATCTCGCTGTTGGTTATTGACCGGAGAACGTCTCGGTCATGTCTGCATGGTTCCCGAACCCGTAGGGTCTACACACTTAAGGTTCGATGACGCTAGGGTTATAGGGAATAGATATACGTGGTTACCGAATGTTGTTCGGAGTCCCGGATGAGATCCCGGACGTCACGAGGAGTTCCGGAATGGTCCGGAGGTAAAGATTTATATATGGGAAGTCCCGTTTTGGCCACCGGAAGAGTTTCGGGTGTCACCGGTAATGTACCGGGACCACCGGAGGGTTCCGGGGGTCCACCGGGAGGGGCCACCAGCCCCGGAGGGCCCTATGGGCAGTATGTGGAGAGGGACCAGCCCCTTAGTGGGCTGGGCGCCTTCCCTCCCAGGGCCCATGCGCCTGGGGGTTTGGGGGAACCCTAAGGGGAGGCGCCCCCCTTGCCTTGGGGGGCAAGGCAACCCCCCTGGCCGCCGCCCCCTCCTCAGATTGGATCTGAGGGGGCCGGCCCCCCTCTCCCTTGCCCCTATATATATGTGGGGGTGGGAGGGCAGCATAACCCCAAGTTCTGGCGCAGCCCTCCCCCTCTTCCATGTCCTCCTCCTCTCCCGCGGTGCTTGGCGAAGCCCTGCAGGATTGCCACGCTCCTCCATCACCACCACGCCGTTGTGCTGCTGCTGGACGGAGTCTTCCCCAACCTCTCCCTCTCTCCTTACTAGATCAAGGCGTGGGAGACGTCACCGGGCTGCACGTGTGTTGAACGCGGAGGCGTCGTGCTTCGACGCTTAGATCGGAATCAACCGCGATCTGAATCGCTACGAGTACGACTCCTTCATCCGTGTTCTTGCAACGCTTTCGCATCGCGATCTACAATGGTATGTAGATGCACTCCCCTTCCCCTCGTTGCTAGATTACTCCATAGATTTATCTTGGTGATGCATAGAAAATTTTGAATTTCTGCTACGTTCTCCAACAGTGGCATCATGAGCTAGGTCTATGCGTAGTTTCTTTGCACGAGTAGAACACAAAGTAGTTGTGGGCATTGATTTTGTCAATTTACTTGCCGTTACTAGTCTTATATTGATTCGGCGGCATCATGGGATGAAGCGGCCCGGACCGACCTTACACGTACTCTTACGTGAGACAGGTTCCACCGACTGACATGCACTAGTTGCATAAGGTGGCTAGCGGGTGTCTGTCTCTCCCACTTTAGTCGGATCAGATTCAATGAAAAGGTTCCTTATGAAGGGTAGATAGAAATTGGCATATCACGTTGTGGCTTTTGCGTAGGTAAGAAACGTTCTTGCTAGAATCCCATAGCAGCCACGTAAAACATGCAACAACAATTAGAGGACGTCTAACTTGTTTTTGCATGGTATGCTATGTGATGTGATATGGCCAAAAGGATGTGATGAATGATATATGTGATGTATGAGATTGATCATGTTCTTGTAATAGGAATCACGACTTGCATGTCGATGAGTATGACAACCGGCAGGAGCCATAGGAGTTGTCTTAATTTATTGTATGACCTGCGTGTCAATGATAACGCCATGTAATTACTTTACTTTATTGCTAACCGTTAGCCATAGTAGTAGAAGTAACAGTTGGCGAGACAACTTCATGAAGACACAATGATGGAGATCATGGTGTCATGCCGGTGACGAAGGTGATCATGCCGCGCCTCGAAGATGGAGATCAAAGGTGCAAGATGATATTGGCCATATCACGTCACTTTATGATTTGCATGTGATGTTTATCATGTTTACATCTTATTTGCTTGGAACGACGGTAGCATAAATAAGATGATCCCTCACTAAAATTTCAAGAGACGTGTTCCCCCTAACTGTGCACCGTTGCGAAGGTTCGTTGTTTCGAAGCACCACGTGATGATCGGGTGTGATAGATTCTAACGTTCGAATACAACGGGTGTTGACGAGCCTAGCATGTACAGACATGGCCTCGGAACACATGCGAAACACTTAGGTTGACTTAACGAGCCTAGCATGTACATACATGGCCTCGGAACACAAGAGATCGAAAGGTCGAACATGAGTCGTATAGTAGATGCGATCAACATGGAGATGTTCACCGATGATGACTAGTCCGTCTCACGTGATGATCGGACACGGCCTAGTTTGACTCGGATCATGTATCACTTAGATGACTAGAGGGATGTCTATCTGAGTGGGAGTTCATTAAATAATCATATGAACTTAATTATCATGAACATAGTCAAAAGGTCTTTGCAAATTATGTCATAGCTTACGCTTTAGTTCTACTGTTTAAGATATGTTCCTAGAGAAAAATTTAGTTGAAGTTGATAGTAGCAATTATGCGGACTGGGTCCGTGAACTGAGGATTGTCCTCATTGCTGCACAGAAGGCTTATGTCCTTAATGCACCGCTCGGTGTGCTGAACCTCAGCGTCGTCTGTAGATGTTGCGAAACACCTGACATACACGTTTTGATGACTACGTGATAGTTCAGTGTGTATTGCTAACGGTTTAGAATTGTGGCACCAAAGACGGTTTTGAAACGTCGCAGAACATATGAGATGTTCCGAAGACTGAAATTGGGATTTCAGACTAGTGCCCACGTCAAGAGGTATGAGACCTCTGACAAGTTTCTTAAGCCTGCAAACTAAGGGAGAAAAGCTCAATCGTTGAGCATGTGCTCAGATTGTCTGAGTACCACAATCGCTTGAATCGAGTGGGAGTTAATCTTCCAGATGAGATAGTGATGGTTCTCCATAGTCACTGCCACCAAGCTATTAGAGCTTCGTGATGAACTATAACATATCAGGGATAGATATGATGATCCTTGAGCAACTCGCGATGTTTGACACCGCAAAAGTAGAAATCAAGAAGGAGCATCAATTGTTGATGGTTAGTAAAACCACTAGTTTCTAGAAGGGCAAGGGCAAAAGGGATACTTCATGAAACAGCAAATCATTTGCTGCTCTAGTGAAGAATCCCAAGGTTGAACCCAAACCCGAGACTAAGTGCTTCTGTAATGAGGGGAACGGTCACTGAAGCAGAACTACCCTAGATACTTGGTAGATGAGAAGGCAGTCAAGGTCAACAGAAGTATATTGGATATACATTATATGAATGTGTACTTTACTAGTACTCCTAGCAGCACCAGGGTATTAGATGCCGGTTCGGTTGCTAAGTGTTAGTAACTCGAAATAAAAGCTGTGGAATAAACGGAGACTAGCTAAAGGTGAGATGACGATATGTGTTGGAAGTGTTTCCAAGGTTGATGTGATCAAGCATCGCATGCTCCCTCTACCATTGAGATTGGTGTTAAACCTAAATAATTGTTATTTGGTGTTTGCGTTGAGCATAAACATGATTGGATTATGTGTATCGCAATACGGTTATTCATTTAAGGAGAATAATGGTTACTCTGTTTATTTGAATAATACCTTCAATGGTGTTGCACCTAAAATGAATCTCGATCGCAGTGATACACATGTTCGTGCCAAAAGATATAAAATAGTAATGATAGTACCACATACTTGTGACACTTCCACTTGAGTCATATTGGTATAAAACGCATGAAGAAGCTCCATGTTGATGGATCTGTGGACTCACTCGTTTTTGAAAAGATTGAGACATGCGAACCATGTCTATTAGTATATATGCATGAAGGAAGTCCATACAGATGGATCATTTGGACTCACTTGATTTTGAATCACTTGAGACATGCAAATCATACCACTTGGGCAAGATGACTGAAAGGCCTCGTTTTCAGTAAGATGGAACAAGAGAGCAACTTGTTGGAATTAATACATTTGATGTGTGCAGTCCAATGAGTGCTGACGCACGCAGTGGATATCGTTATGTTCTTACTTCACAGATGATTTGAGTAGACGCTGAGAATATTTACTTGATGAAACACAAGTCTGAATTATTGAAAGGTTCAAGTAATTTCAGAGTGAAGTTGAAGATCGTCGTGACAAGAGGATAAAATGTCTGTGATATGATCATAGAGATGAATATCTGAGTTACGAGTTTGGCACACAATTAAGAAATTGTGGAAATTGTTTCACGACTAATACCACCTGGGACACCATATTGTGATGGTGTGTCCGAACATCATAACTGCACCCTATTAGATATGGTGCATACCATGATGTCTCTTATCGAATTACAACTATCGTTTATGGGTTAGGCATTAGAGACAACCGCATTCACTTTAAATAGGGCACCACGCAATTCCGTTGAGACGACACCGTTTAGAGAAACCTAAGTCGTCGTTTCTTAAAAGCTTGGGGGTGCGGTGCTTATGCGAAAAAGTTTCAGGCTGATAAGCTCGAACCCAAAGCGGATAAATGCATCTTCATAGAATACCCAAAACAGTTGGGTATACCTCCTATTTCAAATCTGGAAGCAAAAGTAATTGCTTCTAGAAACGAGTCCTTTCTCGAGGAAAAGTTTCTCTCGAAAGAATTGAGTGGGAGTATGGTGGAAACTTGATAAGGTTATTGAACCGTCACTTCAACTAGTGTGTAGGAGGGCACAGGAAGTTGTCCCTGTGGCACCTACACCAATTGAAGTGGAAGCTTATGATAGTGATCATGAAACTTCGGATCAAGTCACTACCAAACCTCGTAGGACGACGAGAATGCGTACTACTTCAGAGTGGTACGTGATCCTGTCTTAGATATCATGTTGTTAGACAATACTGAACCTACGAGCTATGGAGAAGCGATGGTGGGCCCATATTCCGACAAATGGTTAGAAGCCATGAAATCCGAGATAGGATCCATGTATCAGAACAAAGCATGGACTTTGGTGAACTTGCCCAATGATTGGCAAGCCATTGAGATAAATGGATCTTTAAGAAGAAGACGGACATGGACGGTAATGTTACCGTCTATGAAGCTCGACTTGTGGCAAAGAGTATTTTCACAAGTTCAAGGAGTTGACTACGATGAGATTTTATCATCCGTAGCGATGCTTAAGTCCGTCGGAATCATGTTAGCATTAGCTGCATTTATGAAATCTGGCAGATGGATGTCAAAAACAAGTTACCTTACCAGTTTTCGTAAGGAAAGGTTGTATGTGATACAATCAGAAAGGTTTTGTCGATCCTAAGGATGCTAAAAGGTATGCAAGCTCCAGCGATCCTTCCATGGACTAGAGCAAGCATCTCGGAGTCAGAATATACGCTTTGATGGAGTGATCAAAGTTTTTGGGTTTATACAAAGTTTGTTAGAAACTTGTATTTACAATAAAGTGAGTGGGAGCGCTACAACATTTCTGATAAGTATATGTGAATGACATATTGTTGATCCGAAATGATGTAAAATTTCTGGAAAGCATAAAGGGTTGTTTGAAAGGAGTTTTTCAAAGGAAGACCTGGATAAAGCTGCTTACATATTGGGCATCAAGATCTATAGAGATAGATCAAGACGCCTGATGATACTTTCAAGGAACGCACACCTTGACATGATTTTGAAAGAGTTCAAAATAGATCAGCAAAGAAGGAGTTCTTGGCTGTGTTACAAGGTGTGAGTATTGAGTAAGACTCAAGACCCGACCACAGCAGAAGAGAGAGAAAGGACGAAGGTTGTCTCCTATGCTTTAGACGTAGGCTCTACAGTATGCTATGCTGTGTACCGCACATGAAGTGTGCCTTGCCATGAGTTGGTCAAGGGGTACAATAGTGATCTGGGAATGGATCACACGACAGCGGTCAACTTATCCTTAGTATCTAGTGGACTAAGGAATTTTCTCGATTATGGAGGTGAAAAGGAGTTCGTTGTAAAGGGTTACGTTGATGAAAACTTTGACACTAATCCGGATGACTCTGAGTAGTAAACCGGATTCGTATAGTAGAGCAGTTATTTGAAATAGATATTCGTAAAGCACACACGGATCTGAAAGGTTCAGACCCGTTGACTAATAACCTCTCTCACAAGCATAACATGATCAAACCAGAACTCATTGAGTGTTAATCACATAGTGATGTGAACTAGATTGTTGACTCTAGTAAACTCTTTGGATGTTGGTCACATGGTGATGTGACCTGTGAGTGTTAATCACATGGTGATGTGAACTAGATTATTGACTCTAGTGCAAGTGGGAGACTGTTGGAAATATGCCCTAGAGGCAATAATAAATTGGTTATTATTATATTTCCTTGTTCATGATAATCGTTTATTATACATGCTAGAATTGTATTGATAGGAAACTCAAATACATGTGTCTATACATAGACAACACCATGTCCCTAGTAAGCCTCTATTTGACTAGCTCGTTGATCAATAGATGGTTACGGTTTCCTGACCATGGACATTGGATGTCGTTGATAACGGGATCACATCATTAGGAGAATGATGTGATGGACAAGACCCAATCCTAAGCCTAGCACAAGATCGTGTAGTTCGTTTGCTAAGAGCTTTTCTAATGTCAAGTATCATTTCCTTAGACCATGAGATTGTGCAACTCCCGGATACCGTAGGAATGCTTTGGGTGTACCAAACGTCACAACGTAACTGGGTGGCTATAAAGGTGCACTACAGGTATCTCCCAAAGTGTCTGTTGGGTTGGCGCGAATCGAGACTGCACTAGTAGAAAACAAGGCTTAGGTCACAGGGCAGTTTTCACATTAGCCCCAGTTCGGTCATGAACCGGGACTAATGTGAGCATTGGTCCCGGTTCGTGAGCCCAGGGGGCCGGCCAGGGCCTCGTGGGCATTGGTCCCGGTTCGTATGGACCCTTTGGTCCCGGTTGGTGGTACAAACCGGGACCAATGGGCCACGCTCCTGGCCCACCACCCTTTAGTCCCGGTTCATACCACAAACCGGGACTAAAGGGCTGGTCCTAGTTGCGGCCAGTGTTTAGTCCCACCTCGCCAACCGAAAGGGGCTCACACCAGTTTATAAGCCCGTCCCTCTCTGCCTTTTAAAGTGAAAATAGATGCCCTTATACAGGGAATTAGACCTAAATTCATAGTAAATTTCATAGAAATTTATTATGAATTTAGGTTGAATTTTCTCTATAAGCGCATCTATTTTCATTTTTTTATATTTATAAAATAAATAAAACTAAATAAACATTAATAAAATAAAATAAAATAAACTATAGTAAGTACAATAAATAACCTTAATAAATTAAGTAAAAATAGCAGCAGTAAAATAAATAAAAATAGCAACAGTAAAATAAATAAAAATCAAATGCGTTTGGAAGAGATTGTCCGTTTTGTACACGAAGTGCATCCAGTTTTTGCCGTAACCCTCTCAACTTTCTTGCACATGCTATGTGGATGAAATGATGATATCATGCGAACTTTCAACCTTTTTAGAGTTCATTTGAAATGCTTTTCAATTTTAGGGTCTTATAGATCAAAATAATTAGTAAATGCATGAAAAATAACAAATGATGTAAGAAAGGACTGAAAAATGATGATGTGGCTTTGAATGGTGCATTTTGAACACACAAAAAGTCAGGAGTTCAAATAAGTTTTAAAAAATGAAATCCCTTTGTAACAGACGAGTTTCCGGATGAAATCCTGATACTTTGAAAGAGATTGTCCGTTTTGTACACGAAGTGCATCCAGTTTTTGCCATAACCCTCTCAACTTTCTTGCAAATGCTATGTGGATGAAATGATGATATCATGCCAACTTTCAACCTTTTCAGAGTTCATTTGAAATGCTTTTCAATTTTAGGGTCTTATAGCTCAAAATAATTAGTAAATGCATGAAAATAACAAATGAAGTAAGAAAGGATTGAAAAATAATGATGTGGCTTTGAATGGTGCATTTTGAACACACAAAAAGTCAGGAGTTCAAATAAGTTTTAAAAATTGAAATCCCTTTGTAACAGACGAGTTTCTGGATGAAATCCTGATACTTTGAAAGAGATTGTCCGTTTTGTACACGAAGTGCATCCAGTTTTTGACGTAACCCTCTCAACTTTCTTGCACATGCTATGTGGATGAAATGATGATATCATGCCAACTTTCAACCTTTTCACAGTTCATTTGAAATGCTTTTCAATTTTAGGGTCTTATAGCTCAAAATAATTAGTAAATGCATGAAAAATAACAAATGAAGTAAGAAAGGATTGAAAAATGCTGATGTGGCTTTGAATGGTGCATTTTGAACGCACAAAAAGTCAGGAGTTCAAATAAGTTTTAAAAAATGAAATCCCTTTGTAACAGACGAGTTTCCGGATGAAATCCTGATACTTTGGAAGAGATTGTCCGTTTTGTACACGAAGTGCATCCAGTTTTTGCCGTAACCCTCTCAACTTTCTTGCACATGCTATGTGGATGAAATGATGATATCATGCCAAGTTTCAACCTTTTCAGAGTTCATTTGAAATGCTTTTCAATTTTAGGGTCTTATAGCTCAAAATAATTAGTAAATGCATGAAAAATAACAAATGATGTAAGAAAGGATTGAAAAATGATGATGTGGCTTTGAATGGTGCATTCTGAACACACAAAAAGTCAGGAGTTCAAATAAGTTTTAAAAAATGAAATCCCATTGTAACAGACGAGTTTCCGGATGAAATCCTGATACTTTGAAAGAGATTGTCCGTTTTGTACACGAAGTGCATCCAGTTTTTGCCGTAACCCTCTCAACTTTCTTGCACATGCTATGTGGATGAAATGATGATATCATGCCAACTTTCAACCTTTTCAGAGTTCATTTGAAATGCTTTTCAATTTTAGGGTCTTATAGCTCAAAATAATTAGTAAATGCATGAAAAATAACAAATGAAGTAACAAAGGATTGAAAAATGATGATGTGGCTTTGAATGGTGCATTTTGAACACACAAAAAGTCTGGAGTTCAAATAAGTTTTAAAAAATGAAATCCCTTTGTAACAGACGAGTTTCCGGATGAAATCCTGATACTTTGAAAGAGATTGTCCATTTTGTACACGAAGTGCATCCAGTTTTTTCCGTAACCCTCTCAACTTTCTTGCACATGCTATGTGGATGAAATGATGATATCATGCCAACTTTCAACCTTTTCAGAGTTCATTTGAAATGCTTTTCAATTTTAGGGTCTTATAGCTCAAAATAATTAGTAAATGCATGAAAAATAACAAATGAAGTAAGAAAGGATTGAAAATGATGATGTGGCTTTGAATGGTGCATTTTGAACACACAAAAAGTCAGGAGTTCAAATAAGTTTAAAAAAATGAAATCCCATTGTAACAGACGAGTTTCCGGATGAAATCCTGATACTTTGAAAGAGATTGTCCATTTTGTACACGAAGTGCATCCAGTTTTTGCCATAACCCTCTCAACTCTCTTGCACATGCTATGTGGATTAAATGATGGTATCATGCCAACTTTCAACCTTTTCAGAGTTCATTTGAAATGCTTTTCAATTTAAGGGTCTTAGATCTCAAAATAATTAGTAAATGCATGAAAAATAATAAATGAAGTAAGAAAGGATTGAAAAATGATGATGTGGCTTTGAATGGTGCATTTTGAACACACAAAAAGTCAGGAGTTCAAATAAGTTTTAAAAAATGAAATCCCTTTGTAACAGACGAGTTTCCGGATGAAATCCTGATACTTTGAAAGAGATTGTCCATTTTGTACACGAAGTGCATCCAGTTTTTGCCGTAACCCTCTCAACTTTCTTGCACATGCTATGTGGATGAAATGATGATATCATGCCAACTTTCAACCTTTTCAGAGTTCATTTGAAATGCTTTTCAATTTTAGGGTCTTATAGCTCAAAATAATTAGTAAATGCATGAAAAATAACAAATGAAGTAAGAAAGGATTGAAAAATGATGATGTGGCTTTGTGCATTTTGAACACACAAAAAGTTAGGAGTTCAAATAAGTTTTAAAAAATGAAATCCCTTTGTAACAGACGAGTTTCCGGATGAAATTTAAACTATTCAAATTTGGAAACTAATGGAGTAACAGAAAGTTTATAATTATTGTGAGCTAAAAGCAAAAAGAATAAAAAAATAAAGCAAAAATTAAAAGAAAATAAATAATTCAAAAAACAAAAAAATACTGGAAAAAATAAAAAATGCCGCCTAATGGGCCACACGGCCTGCATACGACTAGAAACCCATCTGCACATGGGCCAGGATGCAGGCCCGCAGGCCCAATAGGCCCAACATGGCAGTGAGAAAGGTAGGCATGTGTAACGCCTGCATATTAGAGAGGAGCTCAGCACCTGAGCTGCAACGCAGCTTATAAACAGGTGCTGAGCTCTCTCAGCTAGCGAGGTGGGACTAAACTTCCCACTGCACCGCGCCAGCACATTAGTCCCGGTTGGTGGCTCCAACAGGAACCAATGCTCCCCTTTGGTCCCGGTTGGTGCCACCAACCGGGACCAAAGCCCTCTGCTTCCCGCCCTTTGCGCTGGTGAAAAGAGGCCTTTGGTCCCGGTTGGTGCCACCAACCGGGACTAAAGGGTGGGTATTGGTTCCGGTTTGTGCCACGAACCGGGACCAATGCCCTTGCTATATAACCAGGACTTGTGAAAATTTCACATCTCCGTCGCCAGTGTCCCCCCGCCCGACGACGCCGCGAGCTCGATCTACGCTGCCAGGCTGCCCCGCTGCCGTCGCCGTCCCCCGTGCCCCCGAGCCCACGCCATCGCCCGTCGCCGTCGTCCTCCGCCCCCCGCCGCCCACGCCATCGCCCTCCGTCGCCCGATGTGAGCCACCGCCACGCCCTCCTCCTCCCTGTAATGGCCGCCGCCGCGCTGCCGCGCCCCCTAGCTAGCTATTACATATGTGTAGTTTAGATTTGTAATTTAGTTGTATTAATTTGGATGTGTAGTTAATTTAGTTGTTGTAATTTAGATGTGTAGTTTAGATTTTTTTGGTGATATTATTATTGAATATGCAAATGTTTGTATGTTCATATATATGCAAAGAATATATCAATTTTTTCATAGAATTTTTATGACTTTTTTCTGTTGTAATTTTGTTCATAGAATTTTTATGATTTTTTTTGTTCATAGAATTTTCTTTGTCAATTTATGTATATGTTCATATTGTGTAGGAATCTAAAAATTGTGTATGATCAAAGTCATTTATGTATGTTCATATTCAGAAGAAAAAGAAGGAGAGAGAAAATGAAAATAAGAAGAGGAAGAAGGAGAAGAAGAAGAACAATAAGAAGAAGAGGAGAGGAAGAGGAGAAATAAATAAGAAGATGAAAAAGAAGAAAAAAAGAGTAGAAGAAGAAGAAATAGATGAGAAGAAGAAGAAATAGAATAATATATTATTCTATTTTTTCTTCTTCTCCTCTATTCCTTCTTCTTCTCCTCTTTTTTTTTCTTTTTTTTCTTCGATCTCCTCCTCTATTCCTTTCTTCTTCTCCTCTTTTTTTCTTCTTCTTCCTCTTCTTATTTTTTTATCGGGTATGTCGTTGTCGATATACGTACCCCCTTCCCCGATAAATTTTAGTAAGTACTACTTAGAAAGTGTTTAATAGAATTAGTTAGAAAAATAATAGAACTAGTTAAACTAGCTAGTTTATTTTTAGTAAGTACTACTTTATTCTATTTATAGTAAGGAAATTAATAGAACTAGTTTGTTTTTTTAGTTAAAGCAATTATTCCCGCATCGATGTCGACGATGCCTATCCCGCATCCTCGTCGTCGACTCGGCGGAGGAGGCCGGCTTGATCAGAGGGGCCATGTCCGGGACTGGGCTCCGCCGGGCTGGTTTTGGGAGGTGCTACCTTCCGGTGGGCGTAGGTTGGTGAGGAACCAGCCCGTCGTTGACCCGATCCTTGTTTGATGGCGCTCGCGTGGGCCAGTGACGGTGCTGAGGCTTCCGGACACCGCGGAGGAGGTACGTGACCGTGTCAGCAAGGAGGACCAGCACGTCCGTCGCTACATGGTTGCGTTGGAGGGCAGGTTCGACAATACCTGGCAGGTTCTTCAGGGATCTCATTGGAGCTATGATCCTGTGATGGTTCCGTCCCTTTGGGTGTCCACCGCCCGCGCCGATACCCGTCGGGCGCTACTGTTCTAGCTGTACTAGCGATGCTATATGTATGATAGTATTCGAGGTGTATTAGTGATAATATTCGGCAATGTACGGACGCATGGAGATGATGTAGTTTTGCTTATAATTGAATGCATCCTAATTTGAATACTACTTTATTTTGTGATTTGATTTTGCTTATTGAATGCTCAAAGTGGAAAACTACTCCGATCCTACTTTGAATGCTAAAATTGGAGAGCACTATGATTAGTTGATAGCTTATAGGGTTTTTGTTTTCGCAGAAATCTAGGAGCCCCCCCGGCCCCTCCATCCTCCCCGCCGTCGTCCCCGTCACCGCCCCCTCCGACATCGAGGTGAGACCAGCCAAATCCTCTTTTAGAAAGATAATTAAACGATATTTCGGGTTGACTGTAAGTCTGTCGAGTCTCCACAATATATGAGAGGACGAAGAATCCCTACTGTTGTCGTGGGGGTAGCTTCTCCTTCGTTCCCGTGTGCTAGACAATTTGGTGTAATGCACTCGAGAACGAAAGGAGGAGCTACCATCACCGACGGTCGCAAATGTCAGAGAGGAATCAGTGAGGGAGAGTTCCACCATATATATATGAGAGGACGAAGAATCCCGACTATTGTCGTGGGGGTCGCTTCTCCTTTGTTCTCGTGTGCTAGCTAGACATTTTGGTGTAATGCACACGGGGACAAAGGGAGGAGCGACCATCACCAACGGTCGAATGTCTACACCACGTGAGTTGAGAGTTTTCAAGAAAAGACTCGACAAACCGATAGTCAACCCGTGATGAATAATAATGATCTAACTTAGGTTTTTTAGTACATATATTTAATTGTAGATGTTTAATATTTGAATTATATATGAACATAGGAAATGTCGTACTCGGACGACGAAAGTCTCCCGGGGGAGTGCGACTGGTGCCACGACGACCGAGGTCAGTGCGACAGGCCTCACCTGGACGAAGATCGGCGCTTCAGTATTAAGCTGGAGGAGATGTTTGATGTTGAAACGGTACGCAACGACGACAAAGTGTTATTTTTCGTAATTAATCACGACTTCAACTATTTCAACGTGTACTTTTTATCTTTTACAATTCGGCTAGCTTATCCCATGCCATGCAAGACGCTACGTCTTGGAGAGGATGGGTTTTGAAGACCATGAAAGTATGGAAACAAAGAAAATTCACCTAAGGACCCATCATGATATAGATTTTGAAGTAAATCTGTATAATTCTGAGAGCGTAACCCATTTTGGTTGCAAATATTGGGAAGCATTTTGCAAAATGTATGGTTTTGATGAGGGTATGCTTGTCACCATGGATCTTGTTGATACGCCTCCAATTCTACCGCTATGTGAGTTTCTCAAACATAGTTATTAGCTAATTTATATTGTTCATTTCAAAATAGTTGACAGCTTATTTTCATTGACAGCTTATTTTGATTGTTCAAACAATGTGCGGAACATGGTAGACAGAACCTAGTACACCGATGGCTCTGAGTTAACTAATAAGGAGAAAACTCATCTGGTCGGATTTTGTACTGATATTGAGAATTACAATATCTACAATCAAACTCCTCATCATTATGGTCCTCCATACGTGCCACTAGTGCACGTGTTGAACTACGGTAACTACTATGGAGATACCCTGGTAAGATTTCTTACTATTACGACATCCGTGCATATTTTGTATAGTTCTAAAACTAGTGCATTATCATTGCTAACTATGAAGTTATTACTATGTTTTTCAACAGATAATCTCAGAGGATTGTGTGCCTCATTTGATGTATCAGAATGGTAGGCTTGATGTTTTGAATATACAACCAGGTCATCCTACGAATCTCAACTGTCCATACCGGATTTCTAAAAAAAGTGGAGACATGCAAATCAAAGAATGGAAAAAATGTATGGACAGTCGCAAGGAGCTTCTTGGAAGCAAAAGGAAGCGAGGCGCAAGAATTGGAGACAGGATGATCTCCATTCTCCATAATGGAGAGTCAGGGTCTATATTGTTTTATGCTATTTTACCTTAAAGAGGGTATTTCGGTCCTACCTAATACTAATGATCATGTGCTAAGAACAATTAAGTAGGGTTGGTTCGATGACTGTGAGGATGATGATCGTATGACTTGTTATTAATAACGAGTAGAAGTTGTATGATGATGATTAGTAGGACTTGTTATTATATATGATGATGCATGATGCGTGCATGAAGAGTTATTATATATCAGCGGGTGAAATGAACATGGATTGGATTGAAGTGAAGGATACATGCATGTGGTGCGTGTCGAAAGTAGTACAATCCAAACTTGATCAAGTCCGGATTGGTATTACTTTCGACATGCACCACATGTTGCCTTCACTTCAATCTAAGCCATGTTTAGGCATAGCAGTACGTAGCGTTGGTAAACCAAGCACGGAGATATAAGAGAGGACACTTCTCTCTAATAGCTACCTAATAACAACCTAAATTAACCCCCCAAAACCCCCAAACCCCCCCCCCTTTCAAAAAAAACAAAAACCTCAGCTCCTGCCAGGTGCTGACGCGTGGATGCCTATTGGTCCCGGTTGGTGGCACCAACCGGGACCAAAGGCCCTCCTGCCTGGGCTCCCCGCATCGGCCACGTGGACGGCCTTTAGTCCCGGTTCGTGTAAGAACCGGGACTAAAGGGCTAGGGCATTAGTAACGACCCTTTAGTCCCGGTTCCTGAACCGGGACTAAAGGCCCTTATGAACCGGGGTAAAAGCCCCTTTTCCTACTAGTGCAGGGATTTGTCACTCCGGGTAAACGGAGAGGTATCTCTGGGCCCACTCGGTAGGACATCATCATAATGTGCACAATGTGACCAAGGAGTTGATCACGGGATGATGTGTTACAGAACGAGTAAAGAGACTTGCCGGTAACGAGATTGAACAAGGTATCGGGATACCGACGATCGAATCTCGGGCAAGTAACATATCGATTGACAAAGGGAATTGTATACGGGATTGATTAAATCCCCGACATCGTGGTTCATCCGATGAGATCATCGTGGAACATGTGGGAGCCAACATGGGTATCCAGATCCCGCTGTTGGTTATTGACCGGAGAACGTCTCGGTCATGTCTGCATGGTTCCCGAACCCGTAGGGTCTACACACTTAAGGTTCGATGACGCTAGGGTTATAGGGAATAGATATACGTGGTTACCAAATGTTGTTCGGAGTCCCGGATGAGATCCCGGACGTCACGAGGAGTTCCAGAATGGTCCGGAGGTAAAGATTTATATATGGGAAGTCCCGTTTTGGCCACCGGAAGAGTTTCGGGCGTCACCGGTAATGTACCGGGACCACCGGAGGGTTCCGGGGGTCCACCGGGAGGGGCCACCAGCCCCGGAGGGCCCTATGGGCTGTATGTGGAGAGGGACCAGCCCCTTAGTGGGCTGGGCGCCTTCCCTCCCAGGGCCCATGCGCCTGGGGGTTTGGGGGAACCCTAAGGGGAGGCGCCCCCCTTGCCTTGGGGGGCAAGGCAACCCCCCTGGCCGCCGCCCCCTCCTCAGATTGGATCTGAGGGGGCCGGCCCCCCCTCTCCCTTGCCCCTATATATATGTGGGGGTGGGAGGGCAGCATAACCACAAGTTCTGGCACAACCCTCCCCCTCTTCCATGTCCTCCTCCTCTCCCGCGGTGCTTGGCGAAGCCCTGCAGGATTGCCACGCTCCTCCATCACCACCACACCATCGTGCTGCTGCTGGACGGAGTCTTCCCCAACCTCTCCCTCTCTCCTTACTGGATCAAGGCGTGGGAGACGTCACCGGGCTGCACGTGTGTTGAACGCGGAGGCGCCGTGGTTCGGCGCTTAGATCGGAATCAACCGCGATCTGAATCGCTACGAGTACGACTCCTTCATCCGCGTTCTTGCAACGCTTCCGCATCGCGATCTACAATGGTATGTAGATGCACTCCCCTTCCCCTCCTTGCTAGATTACTCCATAGATTGATCTTGGTGATGCGTAGAAAATTTTGAATTTCTGCTACGTTCCCCAACAAAGGCCCAGGGCCCAAAGCCGGTTTAAGGCATGTAGACATAAACCGGCATTGATATGTAAACCTGTGTTGTAAGATAGAAGGAGCAGAGACCGAGCTGGACACGTTTATGAGCCGGCCTCGGGATTCTGTGAAAACCGACGGGCGTCAACCCGTGTATATAAGGGGACGACCCGATAGCGGTTCAAGGGGGGCAGACCACAACTCGAGACTCAGGCAAAGCGTATTCGCTCCCTGGTCATCGAAACCCAAGCAATCCCACAACAACTGGAGCGTAGGCTTTTACCTTCACCGCAAGGGGCCGAACCAGTATAAAATCTCTTATGTCCCTTGTTCGCTTTAACCCCTTTAAGTTAACCCATAGCGATGGCTCCACGACTAAGTCCTTTCTCTAGGACATCTGCCGTGACAAAACCACGACAGTTGGCGCCCACCGTGGGGCTATCGCACGATGGTTTCGAATTCTTAGAGGGCTGCTTCGAAGGACTCAAGGGCTACGCTGTGGGCCGGATGACCAAAAGTCGTCGCGGCAAGCTCTACATCGACGATGCAGGATGGGGCCCCGAGGCCGGCTCGATTGAGTATGGGTACCGGGTCCCCTTTGGTGGCATACACGTTTTCATTGGCAAGATCGGTGAACCAGGCCCTGAGCCGGACATCTGCACCGACCTCGTCGAAATGGCTCAGCATGCGAGATCTGCCCGGGTCAAGCCTGTCATGAAGCTTGCCTTCGTGGGAGTCATCCATGGAGGGGAATCTGAGGATAGATCGGAATCTGGTGGTGAAACCGTCGTTTATTCCGACGACGAGTCATTGACCGGAGAGACCGAGTCGTTATATCAGTTACAAGATGGCCAGATTGGGGGCTATTCCGATGGCGACAGTATTCCGGACCCCTCTATCTGCCAAACCGGGTTGCGATCTTCATGGCCGGTATGCAACCAGCGCTCCACTCTTCGACCGCAGCGGCAATGATTTCCGGATCGGCAGCGGCAACAGCGGCCGGGGCAGGAGGCCCTGTGTGACCGCCGGCTCAGGTTCTATCTGATTTGTTTGACGCGTTGGCAACGCTGATGG
Organism: Aegilops tauschii subsp. strangulata; assembly: GCF_002575655.3. Classification (NCBI taxonomy): domain Eukaryota; kingdom Viridiplantae; phylum Streptophyta; class Magnoliopsida; order Poales; family Poaceae; genus Aegilops; species Aegilops tauschii. Next base: position 12,219,847 of record NC_053039.3, read on the forward strand.
CGGAGGTTAACCCGGCGGATCAGGATGCACACAATGCGGAAATCGCGAAGGTGAAAGATCAGATCACCCAGGCCAAAGCCGACTTGGCAGCTAAGGATACCAGGATGGCCGTGGAGCGGGCCGCTTTGGATGCACAGGCTTACCGTATTATGCTGGATCAGAGTGCATCGAACGAAGTCCTGAAGAGGAGGTACCGATCTCGCCTACCGCCGGTTTATGACGCTAGAAACCTCTTTAACACCCCAGGAGCAAGGACCAGTAAGCCGCCGGTGGTAAACCGGCCGAAGGCACCTGGAGCAGGGGCGCCGGTTCAGCCATGTTTGGTGGATCCGCCTTGTCAGAACAACATTGTAACACCACATGTCCCAACGCCACCGGGTCATTACTCTAACCCGATGGACAACATTGTCGCTGCCGCTTCATGGCTGGCGGCCATCGTGATCGAAGGCGATTCACCGGCGGCGGTCGAGACGCGTCGGGTTAAGGAGCTTCTTCAGACAGCCTTGGTTCAGAAGGAGGCTTATTCATATAGTCGCGATCGGATTCATTCCACTCCCCGCCCAAGCCGGAGTTACAGCAGGCGTATGGATGAACCGGCAGTGTCAAGCAACGCGCGGAACTGTGATCCGCCCCGTGGTAATAACCCGGCGGGTGGTGCTGGTGATGCTCAGGAGGTGGTGGACCGGGCTCGGGCACGAAGAGAGGTCGAGTTAGCGGCACAACATGAAGCCCGTCAGCTTACTCCGGTTCGTCCAACCACGTCGGTGGAACCAGGAGTTACTTCTAGTTCATTGGGGGTACCGTGTCTTGTCCCAGCGCTGCGCAATGTGCACCTGCCCAAGGATTTCAAAGGCCCGCGCAATGTGCCGAATTACACCGCCGATTTATCCCCTGAGACATGGGTCGAGAGCTATGAGATGGCCATGGAGATGCTAGATGTGGACGATGCGGCGTGTGTGAAATACTTCACCATGATGCTAGAGGGGACGGCCCGCACTTGGGTAAAGAGCTTACCGGCTAATTCTATCAGGTCACGGGCCAAGTTGAGAGCCCGGTTTATCCAGAATTTCAAGGATACATGCAAGCATCCCATGTCAATTGTGGACTTAGCTGCCTGTGTCCAGGAGGAAGGAGAATCCACAACCCATTGGGTGCGCCGGGTTTCAGATATTTTGCATTCATCGGACCGCATCAACGCTGATACCGCAGTTTTAACATTGGAAGGCAATTGCCGGTTCGAACCCCTGAAGTTGAAGTTGGGACGGCTCAAACGTCATTGTAATGACATGGGAACTCTCATGGCCGCTCTGGTGAAGTATGCCAACTCTGATAGTACCAGGGATCCCGAGTCTGACGATGATAAGACACGGAAGGGGAAAAGGAGTGGCAACGCCAAGGGGCAGCACCACAACCCGGCGGGTCATGGAAACGGCGGCAAGCGTAAAGCGGACCACGGCTTAGACTATGTGGCTAATACCAGCACGCAGGACAAGGGCCAACGGCGTAAGGGTAAACCGCCCCAGCGCGGTGGAGGACCAAGTCCTAACCCGGACCGCCTGTCTTATCTGTTGAACCAGCCTTGCCCAAAACATGGGACGAAGGAGAATCCGTCCACGCACCTCTGGAAAGATTGTTACATCATGCAAGAGTTCAAAAATTCTGATTCTTTCCAGTATGATCATGGACCGGGTGGCGGTTCGGGCCCCGGGTCTCACGGGCCGGGCTATTGTGGAGGCAGTTTCGGTTCAGGTTTTCACGGTAACCAGAGCGGACATGGCAATCAAGGCAATCAGGGCAACCAAGGTGGTTATAACAATGAGGGGAATCAGCAACAGTAGCAGCAGTCGGGTTACCAGAGCAACCCGAAGCAGTTGAATAGCGGACAGTATCATGTCTTCACCACTAGCCTGGACAAGCGCGATCAGAAGCTTCATAAGAGGGCGGTGAATTCCGTTGAACCGGCAGTTCCCTGTATTTATGTTGGTCTGAACAGCCTATTGTGTGGAGTCGAGAGGATCATCCGCCCCGGGTTGATAATCCAGGTCATCTAGCGTTGGTGGTGGCACCTCAGGTGGGAGGTTATAAGTTCACCAAGGTACTCATGGACGGAGGGAGTAGTATCAATATCCTTTATTATGAAACTTTCCATCGCATGGGGTTAACCGATAAAAATCTTAAACCGTCCAATACGGTGTTCCATGGCGTGGTGCCTGGTAAATCGGCATATCCTGTTGGTAAAATAGCTCTGGAGGTGGCTTTTGGAGATGAGCATGACTCAAGATCAGAAACTTTGACCTTTGAAGTGGTGAAAATCAAGAGCCCGTATCATGCCCTGTTTGGACGGCCAGCCTATGCTAAGTTTATGGCACGGCCTTGTTATGTCTATCTGCAGCTCAAGATGCCGGGTCACAAGGGAATTATAACAGTGCATGGGAGCCGCAGGATCGCTCCGGAGTGTGAAGAAGGTGATGCGGCTTATGCTGAGTCGGTTTGTGCAACAGAAGAGTTGAAGTTTTACAAAGACAATGTTGATCCGGCAGATATGACTTCATTGAAGAAACCAACTACAGAGCATGATCCGGCCCTGAAGTTTAAATTGGCTGATGAGACTAAGCTTGTTGACTTCGTGCCCGGCGATTCGTCCAAGCGGTTTAGCATCAGCGCTAACTTGGATCCGAAATAGGAAAGCGCGCTCATCGAGTTCATCCGTGAGAATCGGGACATCTTTGCATGGAAGCCTTCTGACATGCCAGGTGTACCGAGAGAACTTGTTGAGCACACTCTCAATGTTCATCCCAAGTACAAACCGGTCAAGCAATTTCTCCGCCGGTTCAATGAAGAAAGACGCAAGGCTATTGGAGAAGAAGTAGCCAGGCTCTTGGCGGCTGGATTTATCATTGAAGTATTTCATCCTAAATGGTTGGCTAATCCGGTGCTGGTCCTTAAGAAGAACGACACTTGGCGTATGTGTGTGGACTACACAGATCTCAACAAAGCTTGTCCAGCAGATCCTTTTGCCCTCCCCGTATTGATCAAATTATTGATGCTACGGCGGGTTGCGAGCGTTTAAGTTTTTTGGATGCATATTCTGGTTATCATCAGATAAAAATGGAAGTTAAGGACCAGGAGAAGACAGCCTTCATAACTCCCTTTGGAGCCTTCTGCTATGTGTTCATGCCCTTTGGGCTCAAGAGTGCCCAGGCGACTTATCAACGGTGTGTGCAGAATTGTCTTCATAAACAGATCGGCCGCAATGTTCACGCCTATGTGGATGATATTGTGGTGAAATCAAGGAAGAAGGAGACATTGATCGATGACTTGAAGGAAACCTTTGATAACCTGCGGGTTTATAAAATGATGCTTAATTCGGCCAAGTGCGTCTTTGGCGTACCTGCAGGCAAGCTCTTAGGCTTTTTGGTGTCTAACAGGGGCATTGAAGCTAATCCGGAAAAGATCACAGCCATCACCTCCTTGGACAAACCGAAATGTATCAATGATGTTCAACGCCTGGCAGGCCGGATTGCCGCGTTGAGCCGGTTTATCAGTCGCCTTGGCGAGAAGGCCATCCCTTTATATCAGATGCTGAAGAAAACGGATAACTTCGTTTGGAGTGACGCCGCTAATGAAGCATTTGAGGACTTAAAGCGGCAGCTGGCTAATCCGGCGATTCTCGCTGCTCCGGTTGACAAAGAACCATTGTTGCTATATGTGGCAGCTAACGCTCGAGCTGTTAGTGTGGCTATTGTGGTGGAGCGCAAGGAGGCAGGAAAGGAGTATCCGGTTCAGCGGCCGGTTTACTATATCAGTGAGGTGCTTATTGAGTCCAAGCTGAGGTACCCGCATTGGCAAAAATTGGTGTATGGGGTCTTCATGGAAAGCCGGAAGCTTAAGCAGTATTTCCATGGTCATCCCATCACGGTGGTCAGCTCTGCTCCTTTCGGGGATATAATCCAGAACAGGGAAGCAACTGGCCGGATTGCTAAGTGGGCTATCGAGCTCGGACCTCACGGGTTGAAATACATACCCCGAACGGCGATCAAATCTCAGGCACTTGTGGATTTCATCAATGATTGGACAGAACTACAAGCGCCAGAAGAGAAGCTGGATCATACTTATTGGACTATTCATTTTGATGGGTCCAGGCAATTGGAGGGCTCGGGGGCTGGAGTCGTATTAACTTCCCCACAAGGTGATAAGTTTTGTTATGTTCTCCGTTTAATGTTCCCTTGCACTAACAATGCAGCCGAATATGAGGATTTACTCCATGGTCTTCGGATGGCTAAGGAGATGAACCTAAGCCGAGTTAAGTGCTTTGGTGACTCAGATCTGGTGGCTCAACAAGTGTCCGGCACTTGGGATTCCAAGGACCCACTCATGGTAGCATATCGTCGTGAGGTGGATATTGTTGCAGGTCACTTTAAAGGTTATCAGGTGGATCATGTGGACCGGCGGAAGAATGAAGTGGCGGACGCTTTAAGCCGCCTGGGTTCCCAACGTAAACCGGTTCCACCTAATGTCTTCCTAGATGTTCTGCATAGTCCGTCCGAAGCTCCCTGGTGAAGAGGATTTGGCTGTTCCTGATCAAGAAGCTCAGTTGGTGGCGGCTCTTCATGTTATCCCAGATTGGACGGTTCCATATCTGGCGTATATGAACCGGGGCGAGTTACCAGAGGATGAAACTTTGGCCAGGCAGATAATCTGGCGGTCCAAGTCCATGACTATCACTACAGGAATCAGCTACTTTGCCGTCTGCCACAGCAGACGGCAAAGGCAAGGATGGCGGACGGCAAAGGCCTTTACCGTCTGCCGCGGACGGCAAAAGGCTCCGGCAATGTAGGCATCGGTAAAGACCTTCTTTGCCGTCTGCTTTTTGAAGTGGACGACAAAGGGGCCTTTGCTATCAGCGGCTGACGGCAAAGAAAGCCGACGGCAATAAATGCGCTGTTAGTCCGTTAGGCGGCTAACGGTAGCCTTTGCCGTCCGCCGCTGACGGCAAAGAGCATCCGGCCTTTGCCGTCCGCCGAATGACGTCAGCTGGGCATCACTGCGGGACAAGCCTTTGCCGTTTGCTGCTGTAGGCAAATGTGGGCATTCTTTGCCGTCTGCCATTGTAGGCAAAGCCTTTGTCGTCCGCCGCTGTAGGCAAACTGACCAAATGGGTCAGCTCCCAGGGAGCACAGGTGGCCGCCGCGAGGCTTCTTTGCCGTTCGCGGCAGACGGCAAAAGATCTTCTCTAACTTGCAGATCAACTCCGGCGCCAACTCTTCCATTTCTTCTAGCACGCCAGGCGATAGTTCTTTCGCACAAAGAACGCGGAAGAAATAGCTGAGTTCTGCCAGTACTAGCCATTCATCCTCAGGGATGAAGCCACGCAACATCACCGGCATTACCCGCTCAATCCATATGTGCCAATAATGACTCTTGAGACCAAATATCTTCAATTTATCAATACTCGCTCCCCTCTTTAGATTCGCTGCATACCCATCGGGGAACATCAACTGCATTTTCACCCACAAGATAATTTCCCTCATAGCTGGCCTTCCAAGATTGAACCATGCCTTTGGCTTCGTCCAGTTCTGCTTTCCATTCGGTTCTTTCATGTTTTGTAACGGCCTATCACATAGCGCCTCTAGATCGGGGTGAGGTGTCGGGGTCGGGGTGTCGGGGTCAGGGGGTCAGGGTGTCGGGGTGTGGTGTCGGGGTCAGGGTGTCGGGGTCAGGGGGTCAGGGTGTCGGGGTGTCGTGTCGGGGTCGGGGTGTCGGGGTCAGGGGGTCGGGGTGTTTCCTTCTATCCTTCTTCTTCTTTCATTTCTTCTTCTTCTTCTTTCCTTCTCTTCTTCTTCCCCTTCTACATATTCTTCTTTTCTTCGTCTTCCCCTTCTACATATTCTTCTTTTCTTCTTCTTCTTTTTTCATCTTTTTTCTACTTCTTTTAATAATATAACTAATTATCTAAAACCCACGCACTAAATCTAACACTAACACATATCTAGCACTAAATTTAACACTAACACTAACACATATCTAGACCTAAATCTAACACAAACAATTAAACAGCAAAAAAAGAAAAAACAGAAGAAAAAAATAACTCACCGGAGCTCGGGGGGTGGCGGTGGCGACGGGGGCGGCGGGCGGCAGGGTGGCGGTGGCGACGGGGGTGGCAAGGCTCCGGGGCGGTGGAGCTCCGGGGCGGTGGAGCTCAGGGAGAGCCGGCAGGGAGGCCGGGCCGATGGGGCCGCGGTGGCGCCGGGGTGGTGGGCGGGTGGTGGGGGCGGCGGGGCGCCGGGGCAGTGGGATGGTCGGGCGGCGACGTGGTGGGGCGCCGGGGCGGCGGGATGGTGGGGCGACGGGGCGTCGGCGGGTGGGGGCGGGGGGTGGTGGGGCGACGGTGCAGGCTGCGGTGGGTGGCGGGGGCGGCGGCGGGTGCTGGAGGCGGCGGCGGGTGGGGGCGGCGCCGGGCGGCGGGGGGCGGCGGGGGGTCGATCTGGTCATGGAGAGAAACAGAGAGGAAAGGGGTGGGGGGCTCGGCCGTTAGTTAGGTTAGTGAAGTTAGGTCTTTGCCGTCGGCCGTGCTTTGCCGTCCGCTATTTTTCTGCGGACGGCAAAGAGGGGATCCGTTAAGTTTTATCTAATCAGCTCATAAGTGGGGCCACCTCTCTCTTTGCCGTCAGCCAGCTGACGGCAAAGAATCTTTGCCGTCAGCTAGCGGACGGCAAAGAACTGGCTGATGGCAAAATCTTTCTTTGCCATCAGCCATTTCTTTGCCGTCCGTTTTCCGTAAGCGGACGGCAAAGACCTTCTTTGCCGTCAGCTAGCAGACGGCAAAGAACTGGCAGACGGCAATAAGCTAATTCCAGTAGTGTATTATCAATGGAGAGTTACATCATTGCACTGTGTCAGGGGCGTTTCAACGCTGCGTGTCTCCTGAAGAAGGCCGTGAAATTTTGCGAGAGATCCATGAAGGAGATTGTGGTCACCACGCCGGTTCAAAATCTTTGGTGGCCAAGGCGTTTCGTCACGGTTTCTATTGGTTGACAGCTCATGCTGATGCCGAGGACTTAGTCAAAAGATGTGATGGCTGTCAGAAATTCTCAAGGCGCGCTCATGTACCGGCTCAAGAATTGAGGATGATTCCAATCACCTAGCCATTTGCAACTTGGGGGCTGGATATGGTTGGGCCTTGCAAGAGGTCCAAGGACAAGAAGACCCACCTTTTGGTGGCGGTTGATAAGTTCACAAAGTGGGTGGAGGCAGAGCCAGTTAGTAAGTGTGATGCAGCCACGGCGGTTCAATTCATCAAAAAGGTGATCTTTCGGTTTGGCTTTCCACGCAGCATTATAATAGACAATGGTACCAATCTGTCAAAGGGTGCCATGAAGGAGTTCTGTCAACGTGAGCACGTCCGGCTTGACGTGTCATCAGTGGCACACCCCCAGTCCAATGGTCAAGCGGAGAGGTCCAATCAAGAGATCTTGAGAAGCATCAAACCCCGACTTATGGTTCCTTTGCAACGGACGCCGGGTTGTTGGGTTGAGGAGTTACCTTCTGTGTTATGGAGCATCAATACCACACCCAACAGATCGACAGGATACACGCCGTTCTTCATGGTTTATGGAGCGGAAGCGGTTCTTCCTAGTTTCATCCATCATGACTCACCTTTTGTAGCAGCATATGTTGAAGCTGACAACGAGAAGGCACGACAGGAAGCTCTTGACCTATTGATGAGGAGCGTGACATGGCGGCAGCCCGTTCGGCGATTTATCAGCATGATCATAGCCGCCGGGTTAGAACCAGAACCTTTCAAGAAGGTGATTTGGTTCTTCGACTCATCCAGGATCAGACGGATATGCACAAGCTATCCCCCCCTTGGGAGGGACCCTTTGTGGTCAGCAAGAATCTACACAACGGGTCATACTACCTAATCGATGTTCGAGAGCGCAAAGGCTCACGTAAATCGGAGGAGGAGACCAACCGGCCGTGGAATATTGCTCATCTTCGGCCCTACTATACTTGAGCCATAGGCTCTGCTTATGTACATGTTATGACAATGTATATATTATGATCAATATAATAAACCAGAACCTCAGCTAAAGCGGGGTATCTGTTGTTTTTATTACATCATGTGTGGTTACATGGAGCTTCTATTTATAAAGCGGCGTCCGGTTTACACCTTGATTTAGCTTCTCAAAGCTTTATGATAGATCACTTGGGGGCTTGGTCGTATCCGAACCATAGCTACACCTCTTGATCGGCGTATCCCACAGCATCACTTGGGGGCTTGGTCGTATTCGAACCATAGTCACACCTCTTGATCGGCTCAAAGCCAAATCAATCCAGGGCCAAAGAGAGTGTTGAAAAACAACAACTCAAACATAGGCACCCACTGAGCACAGCTCAAAATGTTACTTGGGGATTCTTTGCTGTCGAAATGGACAAAGAATCTACAGTTGTAATAGGTTATCAAGCCATGGCTTGGAAGCCTGGTGTATACACCTAAGACCCCGGGTTAACCTGCCTATTTAAGTAAGTCACTCCGCCCAGGTAAACCTGGTATGACCCTTCGAACTTTGACAAGTTACTCTAAAATGAAGACCCGGAACTTGTCAAGTTAAAACGATGATTGGTTAAGGATTGAGGACCATCTTAAAAGGCTTTGCAAAAATGGTTTAACTCAGTGGCCTGGCAGCCCATGAAAAGCCTCGAATTTGGGGCCTGGCAGCCCATGAAAAGCCTCGACTACAACAGGTTTTATTTGCCTTTTGCTAAGTTTTTCTTTGTTTTCATAAGATTTGTGATGTTTTCAAACCGGTGTTTATCAACCCGGTTAGGCTGTCAACTACAAGTTGTCAGTACACAATCAAATTATAATCCGGAGACTATCATCCCGGTCTGGTTTTGACTCAAAGTCACCAGTATAGAATAAACTGGTGTTTATGATAACCCAGAACGGTTTTATTATCAACCAACATCATATAACAGGAGTTACTTATACTCCATATTAGGGTTATGACCCTCACTACGAAGTTGGTCAGCCAACATTATGCCTAAAGGTCACAGGTATCATATATTTCCATATTTGGTTATCTTTTACAAACCTTGGTTCTAAACCTTGGTCATATATATATTTGGGTATCATGACCCGCCCGGTGGTAAACCGCCAGGGCGCTTTAAGCTTCTTATCTGCAGGAACAGCTTGAATAAATGGCTATGGATTATGAACTTAACCATGGCGAATTAACAAGCATCAGTCGCAGATAAACATGCACGAATGCATAACAGACCAAGTGTTTTAAACTAGCCTATTACAAGGCGTTTCAGTGCCCACAAGGATAATTGTTTTCTCAAAAATGTGTCGCGGCATGTAGAAGACTAAACCGGCCTCCAGATCATGATTCGTTACCAGCTTGGCTAGACGGCTGCGGATCGTCTCGCACCGGTTCAACTCCCTCCTCTCTACCCAGTGGCTGGAAGTCAATAGTTGCCCAGTCGATCCCAGTTAGGGCTTGGAATACAACTTCATCGCTTATAAGCGTGGACGGTTCAATGTCAGGGGCATAAGTGTGCTTACAGATTGGTGGGATAAGATTTTGCGCTTCTGGAATTGGTGCAGCAACCCGTCTGTTCTTATCATCATAACTCGCCTGATAGTACGAGAGATCCTCTTCTTCAACCAGTTGACAAGCCAATGGGCGTACTTCCCGGTTTATGATTCAGAGATCAACATTGCCAAATTCTGTTCCGTCTTCCTTCAAACTGGGATAGCCTTGGGCCGCTTCCACTGGATCAAAGTCAGGTACCCAAGCTTTTGCCCGGGTTAATGCGGCCAAAGCGCCCGTTCTTGCGGCAGACTTTTTTAGCTCGTCTACCCGGGCAGGAAGCATAGATAACCTTTATAATGTATCCTTGATCAAAGTGGGAGGAGGATTATTGTGTGAAGCAGTATAGATGATCCGCTGCGCACCGGTATACAGCTGCTCTATCAGAGTATAGGCCGCTTTCAATTTCTTCTATACATTAGAGCCCAGATGGCTAATACGAGTTCATGCGCCATTGTACACATCAGTAAATCGGCAATACATGGGAAGATATGTTGAAAGTATTAAGTAAAAGATGTTTACCGAACACAGCAGCAGTCATGGCATGAATCTTCCACTTTACACCGGTCAGTTCGTCAACCATCGGTTTAAGAGTTGCTTCTGCGTTCTCGGCCCTTTTTATGAAAGAGGATTCTTCAATCTCCCAATCCGCCCGCTCCTTGTTGAAGCCCTCTTTAAGTTTCTCCATAGCGCCTAGAGCGCTGGTCAACTCTTCCTTAGCTTTGGAGGTTTCGGCTTGCTGGGATTTGAGGTTCTCCTGCAGATCAGCTGTTTGGCTTTCTTTCTTGCTCAGTTCAGCCTATAAAGAGACAGATATATAATGAGTTGACAGTACATATTTGAAGTACCAAGCACATAACAAGTTATGCCCTTGGTACTTGGGGGCTAATGCATATTTGCTCTTTATCCGAAATTTCTACAAGTCCCAAGCACAATACAAGTATTAAACTTGGCACTTGGGGGCTAATGTGTATTTGCTCATAATTGCTTATATGGGAATTCTTCTACAAAGTCCCGGTTCATCTTTATAAAGTTAAACCAGCCCTTGGGGGCTACATCAGTGAAGTTAAGATGCATTGTTGCGAACATGAAATTGTTACTAAAGTCCCGGTTTAGATTGGTATCTTAAACCGTCACTTGGGGGCTACTGGAAGTTGATAAGCTGCAATTGAATATAAGAGAGGAACACTTATGGAGTTACCTCATATCGCTCCTTCATCAAATTTACCAAACCGGCTTCATAGTGACGGCTGGTGTATAGACGGTTCAAGAAGCCGGAGTGAAGGTCTTGAGCATTCAGATGGGCATAATTTGACAAATCGGCGTTCCATTTGCCTTTGCCAATTGCAGAGAGCTCGTCTTTGGCAGTATGCTTTGACAAAGAGACGGGATTGCCAGGAGCGGTATGGCCAGTGCCAGTAATCATAATATCATCATCTTTGTCATCAGCAGCCGTTACTGGGGTTGGCGGTTTGTCAGTATTTTAAACCGGACTTGCCGTTCTGTCATCAGTTCGGACAGGGCTGGTTGGCTTGTCAGCATGGCTTGTGGTGTCAACTTCTATCTGCTCAGCAACAAAGTCATGATCTTGAGGCGGTGGGTCATTCAGTATGGCGTCAACGTTGGTTTCTTCAGGATCTGGAGTTTTTTCCGGTTCAACAGCCACGTCATCATCAGCCGGTTTATTCAATCGAGCCTTCTTGCTGGGTCTGGGCTTGGCGCTGAGAAAAATAAACATGAGGATCAGTACAAGTATATCAAAATAACAATCAAGGATAAAAATAAGTGTATGGCTCACCCAAGAACTGTTTTGAGGGGTGGAAGCTTTGTGGTTGACGACTCGCCAGAGGATGAGTGGGAAGTACCCTGATAATTTGAATCAGACGGGTTAAGAGGCTGACGAAAACAACCCGCTTTGGGGCATGAAGTGTCAAGGGGATAAGAGACCTCTGATCGGCGTTTCCCAACCGGAGTGTTCGGTAAACCGGCGGAGGTAACTACCTGGCCGCTGTGCCGGGTTGTGCGGCGAGCTTCGTGCTGCTGTGTCTTCAAAAGAAAGTTTGGATCCAAGTAAGCAAGGGGATGAGAAAATTTTACTTTCCGGTTTGCTCGACGGATTTTTTATGTTGGCAGAGGATCTGAATCGGAGGAAAGAATGGTTACCTCTACATCATCAGTGTGACTGCCTTCAGCGTCGTCCTGATAATAATCATTGTCAATGAGGTGTACGAAAAATGAACCAAGAGAGTCAAGTTCTACCTCTGATTCCGGGTTACCCACATCGTCATCAGCTGGTAGCTCGGAGGATGCAGTGGTCCTTTTCTTGCCAGGTTTCTTAACAACCTTGGTCTTTGGGGGAAGTGGCTTGGTCGGTTTGTCTTGCGGCTTTGCCGGTTTTTCTTGTGGTTTCTTGTTCTAGAACGGATCATTACCCTGTCAGAAGATAATCACAATTTCAGCAACTTCAGATAAAAAGACTATATGATTCTTACAGCTGGCGGTTTGTGGAAGGTGCAGAAAGGGAGCAGTCCGGTTTGGGCACAGATAGCCTCCGGTTCATTCAGCATCTTCTTTACAGCCTCAATAACTTCCGCATCTGTAAGCTGAATGTCAATGTATCGTTGAGCATCCTTCAAACTCCCTGTGTACTCACACATCAAACCAGAGCGCCGGCTTAAGGGCAGAATACTCCAGCTTATCCAGCAACGAGCAAGATCAACTCCTGTCAAATCGTTCGCCATGAAGGCTCTAAGCTTTGATAGTTGAGGAGCATAGTTGGCCCTTTCTTTTGCAGTCAACCTCTAAGGAAAAGGATGTATATTGCTAAGGCGTTCAGGGCGGTAACCCAGCAGGGGGTTTTCATCAGGTGGAGATGTATCCTTGCAATAAAACCAGGTCTGGTTCCACTCTTTGGGGTGACTGTGGAGCTTGGGATGAGGAAAAGTGACTTCCTTCCTTTTCTGAACCGCCATTCTGCCCAATTCAGTATTGGGTCCATCCGTGAATTCTGTGTGACGGTTTAAGTGAAAGAAATCCCTAAATAGTTTGACTGTAGGTTCCTCTTGTAGATAAGCTTCACAGAAGACTTGGAAGTGGCAGATGTTGGTCACAGAATTTGGACCAATGTCTTGAGGGCGCAACTGAAAATTGGCTAGTACATCTCGGAAAAATTTCGAACCGGGAGGGCAAAAACCTCGACCTAGATGATCAGAAAACACGACTACCTCTCCGTCCTTGGGTGTAGGGGGATTTTCCGGGCCAGGGACCCTCCAGTGGATGACGTCTTTCTCGGCTAAAGCGCCCGTTTTAACAAGATTGTTTAACTGCTCTTCGGTTACTCGAGAAGGAGCCCAATTGCATTCATAGACTTGCTTGGCCATGGCAGTGGAAATCTGAAACATGATTATTGCCTGTTTAAGATTTACATGGATAGCTATACAAGGGTATAAGGATATAAGCATATTGTTAAACCGGAGTTCGTTATTCGTAAACCGGTGTCTGACAATGGAAACAGTACAATGGTGAATGCAGTGGCGGTTCAACAGGGGACTAATGGTATCTACTGGGTCATCATTTTTCTATGAAGTTAAACCGCCTAATCTGGTATTGAAGATACAAGTTTAAAGATGCGTAAGTGAAGGAAAAACAAGTTTCACAGCTTGGCATGGTAATTTCAGATCTGCCGTGCGTTGGAAAATCAAAATAAATTCAGACCTAATTTCAAGAGTATGAACAGTTCAGCAAGATTCAGATGAGTTTTGTATAAAGGAACAGATCTAACAAAAAGGGGATTATGGCTACGGCCGCGTAAGAAATATCGGATCCAGCTAGCTGTTTGTGCTAATAAAAAGAACAGGAAGGAACAATGGCGGGCATTGGATAGACTCCGATGAACATTGAAACCCTAATGGTGGATCTGGAGCAAAGGAAAGAAGAACTCACTGATGATGAGGGAACAGCGGAGGAGTGCCGCACTTTTCTAGTCCAGTCAGGTTGATGCAGCGGCCGTCGCGGAGGCAGAAACGAAGGTCGACGGTGGCGGCGGAGCTCCAAAGGTCGGGCTGTGCGAGGAAGAAGATGAGGTGAAGAGATACGGGGGGGAATGGAAAGACACCCTGGCCCTATTTATAAAGGCAAAAAGATAACCGTCAGGCAGAAAAATCGAGGAGCCCAAAATTTGGGTATGAGGCGGAGTTGTCGCCTCGATTGTCGGAGGCTCATTAATGAAGGTGGGTTATACACAGTTTTAAATAACAGATGACGGCATGGCGGTTTACCATGATCCTGGAAGGTGATGTCACGACGGTTTACAAGATTATGTGAAGATGTTGAAGAAGAAATTTTCTTAAGTATTAAGGATTGACATGAACCAGTTCAAATCAATCTGGGGCCTAATGTTGGGGATATTACTACTGGGCGTAAACCGGCCAGGAGAGGCCGGGTTAACCCCATAAGTAGTTCATTATATCTGAAGCCCATGAAGACAGACGGTGACGCTTTATGAAGGCCCACGGCCCAAAGCCGGTTTAAGGCCTGTAGACATAAACCGACATTAATATGTAAACATGTGTTGTAAGATAGAAGGAGCAGAGACCGAGCCAGACACGTTTATGAGCCGGCCTCGGGATTCAGTAAACCGACGGGCGTCAACCCGTGTATATAAGGGGACGACCCGACGGCGGTTCAAGGGGGACAGAGCACAACTCGAGACTCGGGCAAAGCGTATTCGCTCCCTGGTCATCGAAACCCAAGCAATCCCACAACAACTGGATCGTAGGCTTTTACCTTCACCGCAAGGGGCCGAACCAGTATAAACTCTCTTGCGTCCCTTGTCCGCTTTAACCCCTTTAAGTTAACCCATAGCGATGGCTCCACGACTAAATCCTTTCTCTAGGACATCAGCCGTGACAAAACCACGACAAATACCACAACTTAAAACAAAACAAAGGATTTGGCTTGCGGAATAAGCCGGAAACAAACATATGATAGAGATTTCTCCCAAAGTGTTCGTGATGAGGCCCCACGGGCACGACGTACAGCGGACGTCACGAATGACAAACAAGACGTCCCCGAATCGGCATAGCCAAGGATTCTTTAAGACGCCTCGCGACCACTGTAAATCGACCATGAAAAGCGAACCACTAGACGTTGGACCCCAATCTCAAATCATACATCTGTCGAAAAGATATTCTAGGAGCTACTTGAATTCCCACCTATAAACTCCCGAAACTTTCTGGTTATGCAATCTGGTGTTGGGGATACAGGGGAAGCAATATATCTCACCCAAAGTAACAATCCCTACATCCAGCTGTATCCATCTGTCAACACATAACCAAGAAAACTCCGGAAATCGTGTACCTCAACCTTCGAAAAGCATCCGTTATATGAGTTATGGCAATACTCCCGAACTCCCGTCCCAGTATTGGGTGGCGTCGAGGTTATCTCACCAACAATTACATAAAAGAGATTTTCGATGTCGGCAAACTCAGGTATTCCAGAACTGCAACGATAAAATTGTGACAACAACACCTCGGAGCTCAACTCCCCGGGACACTGCCACAACCCCTAAATGTCAGGAGGCACCAAGAACAATGTTCTCGTCACAAGAATATCAGAATGATCCCAAGATACCCGCGTGATCCTAAATTTTTTTTAGTGAAATTTGAGGAGAGGAAAGTCAAAACATCTACGTCAGGAGACCTCACCAGAGCGACGAAGGGACAGAGGAGTAAAAACAATCCCTCTCCGATATATATAATCCTAAGACTCAAAACATTTTGTTCTAGACTCAACAACGTCAGCGATTCAATCAAGCAGGGGGCTCCTAAGTCGGGGATGGCTCTGATTACCAACTTGTAACACCCACGATGCGGCTATATCTCCCACGTGTCGAGGCACGAGTTAGAGGCATAACCGCATGGTGGTTTTGTCGCAAGAAGGGTCATCTTCACACAATCCCATGTAATGAATAAGAATGGGATAAAGAGTTGGCTTACAATCGCCACTTCACACAAAACATTAATTAAACATACATCATTCAGAGTACACACATAGTCCGACTACGGACGAATCCGAATAAAAGGAAGATAACCCCAAATTCTAGATCCCCGATCGTCCCAACTGGGCTCCACTACTGATCATCGGGAAACGAAACATAGTAACAACCAAGGTCTTCATCGAGCTCCCACTTGAGCTCGGTTGCGTCACCTGTACTGGTATCATCGGCACCTGCAACTGTTTGGAAGTATCCGTGAGTCACGAGGACTCAGATATCTCACACCCGCGAGATCAAGACTATTTAAGCATATGGGTAGGATGAGGTAGTGAGGTGGAGCTGCAGCAAACGATAAGCAAATATGGTGGCTAACATACGCAAATAAGAGCGAGAAGAGAAGCAACGCAATGGCCGAGAAGCTAGAAGTGATCAAGAAGTGATCCTGAAACTAGTTACGTTCAAGCATAACACAAGACCGTGTTCACTTCCCGGACACCGCCGAAAAGAGACCATCACGGCTACACACGCGGTTGATGCATTTTAATTAACTCAAGTGTCAAATTCTCTACAACCGGACATTAACAAATTCCCATCTGCCACATAACCGCGGGCACGGCTCTCAAAAGTTTATACCCTGCAGGGGTGTCCCAACTTAGCCCATCACAAGCTCTCACGGTCAACGAAGGATATTCCTTCTCCCGGGAAGACCCGATCAGTCTCGGAATCCCGGTTACAAGACATTTCGACAATGGTAAAACAAGACCAGCAAAGCCGCCCGATGTCAACAATCCCGATAGGAGTCACACGTATCTCGTTCTCAGGATACACCGGATAGGTCAAGCTACGAGTAAAACCAGCCCTCAAGTTGCCCCGAGGTGGCCCCGCAGGCTGCCCGGTTCAGACCAACACTTAGAGAAGCACTGGCCCGGGGGGGTTAAAATAAAGATGACCCTCGGGTTGGCTGACCCAAGGGAAGGGTAATAGGTTGTTAGGCAAATGTAAAACCAAGGTTGGGCCTTGCTGGAGGAGTTTTATTCAAAGCGAACTGTCAAGGGGTTCCCATAACACCCAACCGCGTAAGGAATGCAAAATCAAGGAACATAACACCGGTATGACGGAAACTAGGGCGGCAAGAGTGGAACAAAACACCAGGCATAAGGCCGAGCCTTCCACCCTTTACCAAGTATATAGATGCATTAATTAAATATAAGAGATATTGTGATATCCCAACATATCCATGTTCCAACATGGAACAAACTTCAACTTCACCTGCAACTAACAACGCTATAAGAGTGGCTGAGCAAAAGCGGTAACTTAGCCAAACAACGGTTTGCTAGGAAGGAGGGTTAGAGGCTTGACATGGCAACATGGGAGGCATGATAACAAGTGGTAGGTAGCGCGACATAGCGATAGAGTGAACAACTAGCAAGCAAAGATAGAAGTGATTTCGAGGGTATGGTCATCTTGCCTGAGATCCCGCAAGGAAGAAGAATGAGTCCAAGAAGAAGACGAACAAACATAGTCGAACGGATCCTCACAAGCGCAACATAACCGGAACTATCGAGAAGAAGCACAACCGGAAAGAAGCAAACAACACGGTAAACAACCATCACATAATCATGGCATGATGCACAAACAAGTATGATGCATGTCCGGTTTAAAAGCATGGCAAAGTGCAACAAACAATACTACAAATTAAGTGGAGCTCAATATGCAACGAGTTAAATATCGACGAAACACCACATTCATTTATTTAGATCTCTCCCATTTATGTACCCAACAATATTAAATGTTGTTAAACATGGCAAGAGGTGAAGCATAAGTAAACTAACTATTTAAGGAAGTTTAAATGAGGCCGGAACAACAAATAACAATTCCGGAAAATCCTCATATGCATATTTCGAATTTGCTACTGTTCTGCCCTAAACACAATTTTAATGTTGTTAAACAGCAAAATAAAGTGCACCATGTTAAACTAGGCATTTTTCTACCCCATTTACATATAAGGTTTATTTAAAATGGAGCTACGGTTATTTAGTTATGGAATAAATCATTTTAACATGGCATTTATGCAAATTAAAGCAAACAGCAAGTTAAACATTTTTAACATGGATGAAAGTTGCATATTATGAAACTAGATGAAATTCTAAGCACTTTACATATTTAAAACATTTTAATCCGATGCACGGTTAGTGAGATATTAAATGCATGAACAAGAGGGTTTTTCTGTAAAACAGTAAACTTCTGGAAAAATTAGCTAAATCCGTCCAGGAAAAAAACATGAGTTGGCCCGAAACTGGCTGACCCAACAGGAACAGGGGGTCTTGCGGGCGATGCTCACATTGGCTGGATCTGGCTGGGCTGGCGGGGCAGATGCGGGTGAAGAGGCCGGCTTGGGGTCGCGATCGATGCAGCGGGACGCGGTCAACGCACGCGGGTGAGCACTCGTCCTCCTGCTCGAAGCAGAGGAAGCAGGGGGCGACGACTGTGGCCGGACTTGGCGACGGGGACGACGAGGCGAGGTGGAGTGCTGGATCTGGCGAGGGGAGGTCGGCACTGGCGCGCGGCCATGGCGGGGCATGCTCCTATGAACAAACTCAAAGAGCGAGAGAGTTTAGAGAGGAGAGATAGCGAGGAGAAACGGAAAGAAAGGCAAGGGCCAGGGGACGGCCTGATGGTTCGGCCGTCGGCGATGGCGAGGCGCTGGTCTGCTCCGGCGACGGTGGGGGTCCTGGAGGTGAGGCTCGGGCGAGCATAGCACGAGGCAGAGGCAAGAAACGGCAGGCGGCGGCGGATCCGGGTCGCGGGAAACGGCAGGGACGGATGGATCCACCTCGGATCTGGCGGGGCAGGGATCAATGGCGCGAATTGGGCTCCTCTTGTTCTTCCTGAAGAAAGAGAGAGAAACCGTGAGGTTAGGGAGAGAGAAGAACCAGGGGAAGAAGGAGAGGGAGGCGACGAGGAGCTGCAGAAGGGCCAGCCTTGGAGCACTGGGGCTCAGGGCGATGAGCATCAGGGAGGCAGGAGGCCTCGGCGCCGGGCATCCACGAGCTCGGGGGCTACTCAACGGCGGGAGGACGGAGATGACGAAGCAAGGCGACGGTGGAGCATCTGGGCACGGGGAAGCGGCCTGATGGTGCGGTAGTCGATGGCTGGCCTCGGGAGAAGCTCGTTTCCTTGGGTCGATGAGGAGGCAGGGACTCCAGGAGGTGCTCGCTGGTGATCCTTGACGGTGGCGGAAGGGCGGCAGCGCGGGAAGCAGAGGATGTTGCGGCTCGGGTGTGGAATGGATCGAGGGGGAAGGTGGAGGCCGGTTAGTTCGGCGCTGAAAACAAGGAAGAGTGGCGGCGGCCGAAAGGGAATGATGGGACAGGAGGCCTAGGTTTTAGGGTTGGACCTCTTATATAGCAAATGAAATTTAGGAAGGGGCTAGAATGACCTTCCGATTTAGATCGGACGCTCAAGATAATTAGGTTGGGGAAGTCCAACAAATAAACGAAGATATTTTATAAATGTTTGGGGATGATCCGGACCCAACGGTAACGATAGTCCGGTTCGGGTTCGAGGCAGTTTCGGACACGGGCAAGGGGGCGATGCACTCTGCAAAGATACTCCGGTTTAGGCAAGAGGGAAAACGAGGAACAAAGTTGGTCTCGGAACGGTCAACAAAAGCAAGGGGGACGCGGCAACTACGAGCGGATGCAATTTTAAAAAAAACAATGACGACAACGAGTGCCGATGCAATGCGGATGATGACATGATGAATGCAGCAAATAAATGAATACACATGACGATAACGAAAAACATGAAAAGCGTCTGAAGCGTCGGTCTCAGGTGAGGAAGAAAGCCCCGGACCGGCAGTCGTGCTCGGACGCGAAGGTCGAGTTCAGGAGGGCGAGGAGCTTGAGAGAGGCCAACAGCGTCCTGTTATTGGAGATGTTAGAAGTAAGTAATCCGTCATCGTAGGTCGAAGTGCCCGTAGCCTCTTGTATGTATGTACTACACACACATGTGTCTGGGGATAACTTGAGCCTACTGACAGCCTAGATGGATATGTGGTGACCTGCCAGCAGCTTGTACTATATTTGAGATTTCCATGTTCCTCTTCTGCTGTGTAGAGACTCTCTAATTGTTTGCCGTGAAATGAAAGGGAAGGTCTACCTGTGTTCTTACGCTCGTCTAACTGAATTTGCTGCTGCAGCAAACTGAATTTGATGTTGAGTGTTGGAAACGAATGTTTTGGCAATGCTTCACGATGTATTGATCGGTGCATAGCGCACGTATATATGGAGTACAAGGTGGGCCACAACCTCAACTATACAATGACTAGGAGGTGGGCCGGGCTATACAATATACATGCACAAACCATATATTCAACACCCCCCGCAGTCAAAGCGTCGCCGAAGACGCAAAGACTGGACCTGAACTCCTCGAAAACAGAAGTAGGCAGTCCTTTTGTCATGACATCGGCAAACTGTTGCGCCGTCGGGACGTGGAGGACCCGGATGCGCCCAACGGCCACCTGCTCACGAACAAAGTGTATGTCGAGCTCAATATGCTTCGTTCGTCGATGGTGGACCGGGTTGTCGGAGAGGTACACGGCGGAGACGTTGTCGCAGTAGACGAGCGTGGCCTTGTGAACATCACAAAGCAACTCCTGGAGCAACTGACGAAGCCAAGAGCATTCAGCAACGGCGTTAGCCACTGCCCGATACTCTGCCTCGGCACTCGAGCGGGAGATGGTGTGGGCTATCGCTTGGAGGACCAAGAGTTCAGAGACGGCCCAAGGTAGACACAGTACCCCGAAGTGGAGCGCCGTGTGTCCGGGCAGCCAGCCCAGTCCGCATCAGAGTAGGCGACGAGGTCGGTGGAGGCGGAGGCCGTCAGTGTAAGTCCCATGGATGGGGTGCCACGTATGTAACGGAGGATACGCTTCACCAAGGTCCATTGAGAGTCACGCGGAGCATGCATGTGAAGGCAGACCTGCTGAACGGCATACTGCAAGTCGGGGCACGTCAGAGTGAGGTACTGCAAAGCACCCACAATGGAGCGATAGAAGGCCGTCTCGGATGCAGGAGAACCCTCCAGAGCGGAAACCTTGGCCTTGGTGTCGACAGGCGTGGGAGCGGGCTTGCAGTTAAGCATGCCGGCTCGATCGAGAAGCTCATGGGCATAACGCTGCTGGTGCAGAAATAACCCATCTGGCCGTCGAACCACCTCAATGCCAAGGAAGTAGTGGAGGGGCCCCAAGTCCTTCAGGGCAAACTCGTCGCAAAGACGAGCAGTGAGCCGCTGGAGGAGCGCGACAGTGGATGCCGTCAGGATGATGTCGTTGACGTAGAGTAACAAGTAGGTCGTGTCAACCCCGTGATGGTACACGAAGAGGGACGCATTGGAGCGAGTCAATGTAAATCCGAGCGTCTGCAGGAATGCAGCGATGCGCCGGTACCAGGCCCGAGGCGCCTGCTTCAACCTGTAAAGGGAACGGGAGAGCAAGCACACATGGTCTGGATATGTGGCGTCGACGAAGCCAGTGGGCTGCTCACAGAACACCTGCTTAGCGAGGTGGCCATGCAAGAAGGCGTCGGAGACATCCAACTGATGCACAGGCCAAGCTCGGGAGACGGCTAGCTGAAGCACGGTGCAGATCGTGCTCGGTTTAACAACCGGGGCAAAAGTGTCGGTGAAGTCCACGCCCGCACGTTGCCGAAAGCCTCGAAACACCCAGCGAGCTTTGTAGCGCTCGAGAGTGCCATCCGGACGAGTCTTTTGCCGAAAAACCCACTTGCCCGTGATGATGTTGGCACGAGGCGGCCGAGGGACAAGCTGCCAGGTGCAGTTCCGTTGGAGCGCGTCAAACTCTTCCTGCATCACAGCGTGCCAATGAGGATCCCGAAGGGCGGCTCGAGCTGACGATGGGAGAGGGGGCGGCTCGGGGACGGAAGCAGCGAGAAGATACTCATCGCTGGTGTACCGCGTACTCGGGCAGAAGGTGCCAGCCCGAGAGCGAGCCATCGGGCGGGGCAGCGAGTCCGGGTTGGCGACGGGCGAAGACGAAGAAGAGCCCGCCACCTCCGATGCCGCGGGCGAGGCCGCGGGCGAAGCTGCCGCGGGTGTGGTCGCAGTCGAGGCCGCCTCGGACGAGGTGGCAGGCGAGGGCGCGGGGGCGCCGAGGAGGCCCGTGCGGCAGCCGGGGAGGCCGATGGCGGCGCGGCCGTCGGGTTGGCCGAGGGCGCAGTGGGCGTCGCGGGCGCCGGGAGGGGTGCAGCCCCTAAGGCAGCCAGCCGGGGAGGAACCTGACCCGTGGCGCGGGGGGCACCCTCAAAGCCGGGAGGCGGCCCAAGAGAAGCACGCGAGCGGCCGTCACCGGGAGCGGGCAAAGCCGCAACATCCGAAGGTACCTGCTGAAACGGAAAAACCATCTCATCAAAGTAAACGTGTCGGGAAGTGATCACCCGGTGTGAGATAGGATCATAGCAGCGGTAGCCTTTGGTGTTGGGGGGATAGCCAAGAAAAATACATGCCACGGACCGTGGTGCGAGCTTATGAGGAGTAGTGGAAGCGATGCTAGCGTAGCACAGGCAACCGAACATGCGGAGCTCGGCGTAGGAAGGTGGCGTGCCGAACAAAAGGTGATGAGGTGCAAAATTCCCGCGAGTGTGACAGGGACGGATGTTGAGGAGTAGTGATGCGGTGGCAAGCGCGTCGGGCCAAAAACGTGGTGGCACATTGGCGTGAAAGAGGAGGGTGCGGACGCAGTCATTAAGAGTGCGAAGCACGCGCTCAGCGCGGCCATTTTGTTCCGAAGTGTACGGGCAAGTGAATGAAAAATCGTGCCGTGTGTGGCGAGAAGGTTGTGGATCGCAAGATTATCGAACTCCTTCCCGTTGTCTGTTTGCAACGCATGAATGGGTCGACCAAACTGCATGGAGACATAGGAGTAGAATGCGGTGAGAGTGGCAACAGAATCCGACTTTCGCCGCAACGGGAAGGTCCACACATAGTGCGAAAAATCATCAAGTATAACAAGATAATAAAGATTGCCCGTGTTACTTGCAACAGGAGAGGTCCAAACATCACTATGAATTAACTCAAATGGGTATGATGCAACATGCAAGGAAGTGCTAAAGGGAAGACGAACATGTTTGCCGAGACGACAAGCATGACAAGTGTGATCGTCGATCTTATTACACGTGAATGAAAAACTCCAAAGAATATGACGAAGGGTGGCGGTGTTGGGATGACCAAGACGAGCATGCCAAAGGTCCACTCCGGCGGAAAGCGCCATGGGTGCAGCGACGGAGGAGGTGGATGAGTGGACCGGGTAGAGCTCGTCGGGGCTGTCACATCGGTGGAGCACCATCCGGGTACGGGCATCCTTAACAGAAAAGCCAAACATGTCAAATTCAACGGTGACAGGATTTTCACGTGTAAGAGAACGAACGGAAATAAGATTTTTAATGATGTCAGGTGAGACAAGTACGTTAGAAAGATATAATGGCATGGAGTTAGAAGGAAAAGCAGCATGGCCGACATGAGTAATAGGCATGGAGGAGCCGTCGCCCACGGTAATGCGACCAGCGGTGTGAACGGGGTGAGTGGTAAGAAGGTTACCGGGGTTGGCGGCCATGTGAGCCGTGGCTCCGGTGTCCATATACCAGTCGCACCGCCAGTGTACTGCTGTGGCGTGGGGGTGGTGTGAAGGGCCGCTAGCAGCGCGGGGTCCCAAGGCGCCGGCGGGAGGGCCGGGGCCGACGGCAGCGGCTGTGGCGGCGGCGCCGCGAACCCATCGGCCGAAGGCAGCCCATAGGCCGCAGAGGGGCCGTAGAGCGGCACCGGCGGATACGAATGAGGAGCCGCGTACAGAGCCTGATGAGATGCCGGGCGGGCGCCAAAGAAGCCGGGGACGGGGGCGCGCGGTATAGGCATGGAGTACGCGTGAACGACACCCGTCCAGGGGTTCTGGCCGGCCTGCCAGGGTGCCGGTGGGAGCTGCTACGGCGGCTGGCGCGGTGCCCCGCCGTGGGCAGCCGGCTGCTGGTGCTGCTGCTTGCGGCCACCTCAGCCGCGACGCCCGCCCCGGCGCTGCTGCTGCTCGGCGGGGGGCGACGGGGGGTGGGCCTGCGGCGGTGCTGGGTAGGGGAACCCGGGCGGCGGCGGTGCCTGGAAGGGGCCCGGGGCGGGCCGCGGCGGGGAACCGGGGCGGTGGGCGGTGCACCGCCGCGGGTACCAGCGGTGTGGGCCGTGTGGGTGATGAAAGGGATGTTGGAGGCGGCGTTCCCGAAGTCTTCGTTCAGGCCGGCGATGAGGGTGCTGAGAAGAAGCTCATCGGAGACCTTCTCGCCGAGGTCACGGAGCTTGTCAACAAGCTTCTTGAGGCGCATGCAATAATCGTCAATAGACGAATCGAGCTGCTGGCACCCAAAAAACTCGCCGTTGAAAGATCGTGGATGTCGCCTAGAGGGGGGTGAATAGGCGCTTTAAAATAATTACGGTCTAGGCTTGAACAAATGCGGAATAAACCTAGCGGTTAATTTGTCAAGCACAAAACCTACAACAACTAGGCTCACCTATGTGCACCAACAACATATGCTAAGCAAGATAAACAACTAGGTGATAGCAAGATATATGACAAGAAACAATATGGCTATCACAAAGTAAAGTGCATAAGTAAAGGGCTCGGGTAAGAGATAACCGTGGCACGCGGAGACGACGATGTATCCCGAAGTTCACACCCTTGTGGATGCTAATCTCCGTTTGGAGCCGTGTGGAGGCACAATGCTCCCCAAGAAGCCACTAGGGCCACCGTAATCTCCTCACGCCCTCGCACAATGCAAGATGCCGTGATTCCACTAAGGGACCCTTGAGGGCGGTCACCGAACCCGTACAAATGGCAACCCTTGGGGGCGGTCACCGAACCCGTACACTTTGGCAACCCTTGGGGGCGGTCACCGGTACCCGTCAAATTGCTCAGGGCGATCTCCACAACCTAATTGGAGACCCCGATGCTTGCCCGGAGCTTTACACCACAATGATTGAGCTCCGAACACCACCAACCGTCTAGGGCGCCCAAGCACCCAAGAGGAACAAGCTCAAGGGCACCAAGCACCCAAGAGTAATAAGCTTCTCAACTTGTAACTTTCACGTATCACCGTGGAGAACTCAAACCGATGCACCAAATGCAATGGCAAGGGCACACGGAGTGCCCAAGTCCTTCTCTCTCAAATCCCACCGAAGCAACTAATGCTAGGGAGGAAAAAGAGAGGAAGAACAAGAAGGAGAACACCAAGAACTCCAAGATCTAGATCCAAGGGGTTCCCCTCACAAAGAGGAGAAAGTGATTGGTGGAAATGTGGATCTAGATCTCCTCTCTCTTTTCCCTCAAAAACTAGCAAGAATCCATGGAGGGATTGAGAGTTAGCAAGCTCGAAGAAGGTCAACAATGGGGGAAGAACACGAGCTCAAGAGATAAGATTCATTGGGGAAGAAGACCTCCTTATATAGTGGGGGGAACAATCCAACCGTTACCCCCACTTCAGCCCCGCAGAGAGCGGTACTACCGCTTGGCCAGCGGTACTACCGGTTGCCCCTACAAGCGGTACTACCGCTCCCCCTCGCGGTACTGCCGCTGGGCCTAGAGCGGTACTACCGCGGTGGCAGGGCGGTACTACCGCAAACGAGCGGTACTACGGCCCCCACTGCCGCGGCTAGTACCGTAAAACCCGACACGAAAACAGACCCCTCGAATCGAGGCGGTACTAGCACGAGACCGCAGCGGTACTATGGCTGGGGGCTACCAGCGGTACTACCGCTCCGGAGCGGTACTACCGCTCTAGAGCGGTACTACCGCTTGTAGCACTCAAGCGGCACTACCGCTCCGGCCCGCGGTACTACCGCTAGGAAACCAAAACTGCCATAACTTCTGCATATGAGCTCCGAATTGAGCAAACTCAAGCTTGTTGGATAGAGGAAGACGAGTAGCATCAAAACAGCGAGCTAACAAATAGAAGAGGCAGGGGAGGTATGCCAACAAATAGAGGAGTGAAACCTCCAACCGAGAAGAACCGGCATAACCTCCAACATCGAAAACATCATAGAAGATGCGAGTGAACTCCGTTTTCGATGAACTCGAGCTTGTCATCAAGATGACCATAAGCTCCAAAACTCACAAAGAGAAGAACCAAACAGGAACCAATAAAGATGATGCAAGGATGCAATGGTTTGAGCTCTCTACGAATGATACGATCAAGCTACTCATCGAGAGCCCCCCTTGATAGTACGTCAATCGATCCTATAATCCGGTCTCCCAACTACCATCATGAGACCGGTAAAATAGAAAACCTATCAAGGGCAAACCTTTGCCTTGCACATGGTCCACTTGAGCTAGATGATGACGATCTTGACTCCCTCAAGTTGGACCACCTTTCTTGGTTGCGTTGGCTCGATGAAGACTAGTTGATTGCTCCCCCATACTCCACTATGGGTGAGCCACTCTTCCGCACATCTTCACAAGTCCATTGTCACGACAATGGACGACAAGCTTCAAGCATTTGATCTCTTCATGATGCTTCACTTGAACTTGCACACCGCAACCTAACCCCACAAAGAACTCTCACGAAGATCATGGGTTAGTACACAAAGCGTATTTGACAATGCTTACCACACCATGGGATCGCTTGATCCCTCTCGGTACATCTTCTACGCTTTGTGAGTTGATCAAGTTGATTCACTCTTGACTTAGTCTTGATCAACCATGAATCTTTTCAACTCTCTTCATTTGGATGATGTCTTGAAGATATGCATGAATGATCACACAATCTTCTTCTCCAAGACATGCTTGCAATAAGCTCAACTCTCACATGACCAATCTTTGGATAATTCCTTAATAACACCTTGGTCACCACATAAACTCCTTGAAACCAACACATGAACTTCAAGAAATGCCTATGGACAAATCCTTCAAATATAACTCAAGGCAACCATTAGTCCATAGAGATTGTCATCAATTACCAAAACCAAACATGGGGGCACCGCATGTTCTTTCAGTCGTGCAAGAAAACCTTGCGTTGGAGCGCGTTGTCGGTGAAGAGGCCGTTGAGCTTAGTCCAAATGGCGTGAGCGTCATCGTCGACGGAGACCACTGTGTGGAAGAGGTCCTTCGAGATGGTGGTGTAGAACCAACGAATCAGAGTGGCGTCGATGGACGTCCACTCCTCATCGTCCTCCATGAAGCGGGAGTCCACGGAGCCATCGATGTGATCCGGGAGATTGTACTCACGGAACACAAGGGAGAAGTACGTCTTCCAGGCATAGTAGGTGGAGGTGAGGTGATCGAGGACGACGGGAACCCGAGCGAGGATGTTGAGATCGCGGATGACGACGGGATCGGGGCCTTCGAACGGGTTGGTGCGGCGACTGCGGGTGGTACCGGTGGAACCGTGGGAGGCCATGTCCGAGAGGGGGGTGCGGCGGCGCGTGGTGAGACGGTGCGGCAAGGGGGGTGGCGGCGCGGCTTGGGGCGGCGCTGCGGTGTGCAGGCGGAAGCGCGGGCGGCGGCGGCAAGGGTTAGGGTTAGGATTGCAGGCATGATACCTTGTTGGAAACGAATGTTTTGGCAATGCTTCACGATGTATCGATCGGTGCATAGCGCACGTATGGGAGTGACTAACGCGCGCGCGAGCGTGGGAGCGCTCGATTTCCGACCGGGCGAGTTGTTCCCGATTAAGTAACTGCATCCAGGACACATTATTGCTAATCAAGAAAAGGAGGGCCCACCCGGCCACCCCGTTAAAATCAGGGGGGGCATGATTAATTGAGGGATGGAAAGATGGGTGAGCCCAGCCGGAATTTCAGGTGCGGTTGTAGATTACACGTGCATGCATGGCTGGGTTAGTTGCATTATCAAAGGAATAGTGGGGCCATCATTTGAATACATGGAAACAACGACTGTGGTTGATTTTGAAAAGAGATATCCGTGTCGGAAGCTGACTATGGTTGCACGAAGCGGATCGCTCGTCGCCAGGCTCGGCCGCGAAAGAGTCTTTTCGCGCACGTATATATGGAGTACAAGGTGGGCCACAACCTCAACTATACAATGACTAGGAGGTGGGCCAGGCTATACAATATACATGCACAAACCATATATTCAACATTGAGCAACTGAATGTGGTGATGGTTGGGCTAGCGGCGCAGGGTTGTTTCTCCAGGAAAGAGCTGTCTTTTACAGTCCTCATGCTTCTTCCTCTTTTGGCAACCTCTATAATTACTGATTTTTCCTGCAATTTGGTGAATTTGCCAAGTCATTCTGTCACATAATCATTTCTCTCTTTCTGCTGTGTGTGTGTGTGTGTGTGATCAATTTAGTTTTTATTTCTTTTCCATGGTTCTATTCATTCATGCCTGACGCATATTCATTGGATTTGATGCCCATCGATTCACTCTGTTGATTAATGATAGCCCTTCTGCCCTGGAGGTATTCGACGAAACGCCCCGCCGCTTGTAAAACCTACCTCAAGCTGGTTTGTCTATCAAGCAATTTGATCCTTCGTGCGCCCACCCTAGCACAATTTCCTGACATTAGCTGATTGCTGTCTTTGAGCTCATTGGCTGTCCGTTTACAGCAATTCCCGCTTCTGTCGTAAGTTGGTTGCTACTTTCTCACCAACGTTTTTACTAACCAGCTTACATGTACATATGTCAATTTTTTTACTAGCCACCAGGTGCACCAGTTTGGCTGTAAGCTTCATTTCATGGTCGTGCGGATAGATAGTCAGCTGACAGACGCCTTCATAAATGCCCCAAGACACTACGCCGGATTACTCATTTGCTGACATCTTCACGGACGGGCGACTTTAGGCCCGTGAGTGGAGACTGGTTAATTAGCAAAGGGGTAAAGGACGACAACCTGAGGGGCTCACAGTCCATGGTGGAGAGGTCGAAGGTTGCTGGATCCATAGCTTGTGCGGTTCTTCTCTTCTCCCTTCACACCTTGGTCGCCTCCTCCCACTTTTGGGGAGCTCGCGGTCGATGACGAGAATGTCAGAGGCTGTCGGATCTAGGACAACGACGTTGTCGGCTTGTGCCAACTGTTGTACTTGGAATGTAGTACAACAGTTTGTACCTCCACTGACAAACCTGATACTCGTTGATGATTGTTTTAAGCACCACTGACCGAAGCCTACAAGTGTTGGGTAAACTAGCGTAGTGAGAGTCTAAATCTTCATCAAGAGTAAATTTTATTATGTCTCCTTGTCTCTTCTCCCCAACAACAGTTATCATGGCAGAATTACGAGCCAGTTCATATTTATGTGCCCTTATGAGTTCGAACTATCTTTTCACCTTTCGAGTGGAGTGGTTGTTTCAGGGGAGGAGGAGCTTACGGTCGGAGGGCGGTGGTGGCAGGAGCCTTCAAGGTTGCCGTCGCCGGAGAGAACCCGGCGTCGCAAACTATGGGCTGGCACTGTAACGGCGTCACACACATATAGGGATGTATAATCCATTCGTGTAAATTTTTCATGATGAAATGTATTTTACTAGGCCTAAAAAACCAAAATATTGAACTTTGGTAGTGAATAGTATGTGCGCTAAAAATTCATATTTCATGTTTTTTATAGATAACCTGGTAAACATAGTTGACCATGAAGCTTTAGAAACATTTAGTATACTCCCTCCGATCCATATTAATTGTCATTGATTTAGTACAAATTTCATATTAATTGTCGCTGATTTAGTACAAGTTTGTACTAAAATTGTATGAAATCAACAACAATTAAAATGGATCGGAGGGGTACATCTTTTTTCATTCTTTTTTATAAAAATTAATAAGCTTTAACAAAGGGTGGCATTTTTTTTAGGCAAACAAGGGCTTGATAATTTTTTTTATAGATGTTTTTGTTAGTGTCACAAGCTAGCTTGATACTCCCTCCGTCCCATATTGTAAGGCGTTTTTTGACAGTACACTAGTGTGAAAAAGCGTCTTACATTATGGGACGGAGGGAGTAATTTTTAGGCGAAACGGAGTAGCAGTGTTTCGTCGGTGAAAAAAATGGGTGTAACATTTGCGGGTGACATTTGTTGTTCAATTTGTTTTTTTTTTGTGCACGCCAAAATGCTTAACCTTGTTACCTAAAAATTTGCAGGTAGCATTTGAATGTGACTGTGACCACATTGTTACCCCTAAAAAAATCAATTTTTTCTTGCGATTTTTTTCACATTTAAAAAATCATTTTCCGTGCTCAAGAGCAAGTGCACCTGGGAGCCGAATTGGATATCTCCAGTGAGCCGAATTGGAGCCGAATTGAGGCAAACTCCAGTGCTGGACCGGGTCAACAACTGGTCTGCTGGCGAACACAGAAAAGGCCGAACGCATAGATGGCCCAGCCCAACTACTGCTTGCCTGCGGAGGGGGATGCGCCGGCGGAGGTCTCCGGCGAGCGAGCGGAAACCATGGAACGGAGCGGCGGCGGCGGCTGCTGCCGAGGGCGTAGTTTTCCTCCACAGCTTCTCCTACCGTGGACGCGTCGCCAGGCCGAGACCCCACAGCGGCCGCCTCAGGTAATCCACCCCCGTGAGTTCCTCTGCTCTGCATCCATTCAGTTTTTGTTCGCTGGTGCCGTAGTTGGTGCGAGAAGTAGGGTTTGGTCAGGCCGTGTGGTAGGGGTACACGCGGGCAGGCAACCACGGTGGGGAATTTGGCCGGCGACCGACCTCTCTCAGATGCCAATGCTCCCGGTGATGTTAATTTGGCCCAAAATCAACCCGGAACATGTATGAATAGAAGTTATCTGCACGCACAACACACCCAAAGATGCTAGTATAAATTAGCCATGGCTCCCGGTGATACGGGGTCAGGGGCAAACATGTTATTGTTCCTCTTCAGTGTCAGAATAAAGGCCATGATAGCTGATTCGAATTATGGAAATTCTTCATTACAGCGACAGAATAGTGAATAAATTCGCTAGACTTGTGTGGTTCCCCATGGTTTAGAACAGAGAGATGGCTACCTTGTTCACGAATTATAAGTCACAGCTTCAAAATTTCACCATTCACCTCTTCGAACATGCATACAGTCACTCATTCGTTCGTTTAGTCATTTAAATCTTTTAGTATGCATCAAGTTGTAAACCGGTCAGAAAGTCATCATCTCAGCCTCGCAAACACAGACCAAGATTTGCTTCTGCTGCCACAGTGCCACGCACTAGGATTGAGGATGCAAGTAGCGAACTATGCCACATCGGAGGAACTATGCTAGTCAAGTAGATGAGCCAGCCTAGGATGTAGGGAGTGACAGAAGGCCACGTTTACTGGAGTTCTACAATTACACTTACTCATACAAGTTCTCTGAAAGCATTCTCATGCTTTTTCCATACCCATTGATAGTTTGCGCATTTGCAAACAAATTACGGCTCAATATACCTTTGCTTACTGATAAAAATCTTTGAAGGTTTCTCTGCCCAATATATCACTGACATGATAAAGAATTCAGTACATTGATCTCTGTTACAATTTTTTTGGTACAATGTTGCTATACTTGAAACATATATGTATATATATGGTCATTCAAAATAATTAGTTCTCATAACACAAACAGAAGATGACACCAACAAATTATGGTATGACAGGTTTCTCTGTCTAATTTCACCTGGGGGCAGAGAGCAATGATGCATTTGGCAGGGTGGAGAGATTGGGTTGACAAACTGGCACAACGATCGCAGGGCTTAGATCGAAGAAATTGTAGTTCAAGTCTGATTCCACATTTCTTTCTCCTTCCATGACCTTCACACCTTCACCACCACTGACATGGAAGGCCTTCTGTTGCTGTCACTCTGCAAGCACCACATTGCAAGCCTCATGATCTCAATCACTTCCTCCTTGTTGCATGAGCGCATATCTTGGCTGTTCTGGTCGATCATATCTTCCAGTTGAGAATTCATTGCCTTCTCTCGTAGTACCATAATGAGCTGAGCACCCTCATCGGGCTGAGAGTAGTCGATGTTCTTTCTTCCACTTAAGATTTCAATGACCACAATACCAAAACTGTAGACATCCACCTTCTCAGTGATTTTTGATGTCAGCCATTCTGGTGCCATGTATCCAGGTGTTCCTCTCATTCGTGTCACCACACGACTCTCATCCCTATCTATCAGTTTGGATAACCCAAAGTCTGCAACTTTGGCATTGAACTTATCATCTAAGAGGATATTCTGTGGTTTAATATCTAGATGAGCAATTCGCTGCCTGCACCCTTCGTGAAGGTAGTGTAAGCCCCTGGCAATATCAGTGATGATCCTACGCCTTATGCACCAACCAAGAGGGGCATTGTTACCCGATTTATTGGAATAGATCCACTTGTCCAGTGATCCTCCAGACATGTACTCAAAAACCAAGAGCCTGTTTCTTTTATCCGCACAGAACCCAATCATTTTAACCAGATTGATGTGATGGATGCTGCCAATTGTCTGAACTTCTGCAGAGAATTCTTTCTGTCTGTGAGCATGTCTGTCCAAAAGCTTTACTGCAACCCTCTCATCGCCAAGCTGTCCATCATAAACTGACCCAGATCCCCCTTCCCCTAGCTTTCTGCTGAAGTCATCTGTTGCTCCTCTCAGCAAGTCAAAAGTGAACCTTGTTGGCATTCCTGGCACTTCACAAAACTCTTCTTCATCATCATCTTTCCTTTGATTACGTATCCATCTAACGACAACAATGACAATACTAGAAAATACGACTGCGGCAGCACTAGCACCAGCTATTTTGTAAGTTACAGCCCCTTTTCTTTTCTTCGCAGAAGCAGATGAATTTTGAGGAGGCAATGAATGGTTGGTGTACACTTTCAGGTACGCTGTTGAGTCTGTCTCGTATCCCTGCATTGAGAGGACCTCAGAGACCAATAAACAAGATTCGCTGGGACCATTTAGGGAACTGTGAAATGCAGCCTTGCAAGAGCAATTTCTCGAGCAGGCTTGCTTGCAGCTCTCTTCATCACTTATTATCACAGCATCGGGGTCACTGAAGCTGAAGTAGGAAACATCAGAGAGAGCTACGAGCTGGTGATCTTGCTCAGCTGGAACAGAGTGACAAGAAGAAATTGGGCGCACTGGAATGCAGCCAAGGCCAGGATTCCAGATGTCAGCCTGCTTGAAGTATAAGGTATCACCGGCCCCAATCGGGCAGATGCACTGCCCATTCCTGCAGATCCCATACTCTCCACAGACAGTTGGGTACATGCAGTAATCTAGTTCGAAGATGTCCTGCACGAATGACCACTGCGAGTACCTTTGATTCCACTCATACAGCCTGAGATGTCCGTCAGACTCGAACCTCATGTACTGGAGTGAGCGCGCATGAGGCAGGTCGATCCCAGCGTTATTGATTGAGTCTGTAGGCAGGGAGGAGGTGGCAAAGACGGACATGCTCCCATTGACGAGCGCGATGTATGTGTGTTCATCGTAGGTGAAATGTCCTGCTTGGTTGTATTCGTAGTAGATCTGGTGCTGTATTGACCCTACAGACGCGTGCAGACCATATTGATGGACGGCTAGATAGAACTGATTGCTGGCAGCAAAGCTGACGTTGTCGATGCTGGGCGTCAGCTTCATCCCTTCCATTAATGGCTGCCGGGGAAGCATAGTGTCAGTTGGGTGATCGAAGGACTGCCAGACTGGCAAGTTCTTGTGGTTGAAGAGAACCAGATTGCCGGACTCTGTGATTTTCATTCCGATGATGGATTGGCCGGAGGTGTTGGTTGACCAGACGAGACTGCCATCAGAATCCCGAAGAACCAAATCCCCGTCGGCGGTGAAGTTGAGGGTGGATCCGCGCTGGACTGGGCGGTCACGGTTGGCGGACCAAACAACCACAACATTATCGCGGTTCCAGGAGCCAGGTGCAAAGACACATATTGCAAAGAAGTACTTGTGGTAGTGGGAGTAGATCGTTGCAGCAAAGGATAGGTTATAACCTCCTGGGACGGAACGGAAGAGCACATACGAATCTGTGCTCCAGACAGTGGACAATTTGGCGGTCGTGTTGGAGGCTTGAGATGATGAACATGCAGCGAGGATTAGGAGCAAGAGCAGCGGTGCGAAATAGCTCCTGGAGCATGGAAGGAAGGAGCCCATATTCGTGCAGCGACAAAGGGCAAGCAAGTGATAACAAACAAAGCAGGGAGCTGGTCTGAGTAGCAGCAGCTGCTGATCAGCGAGGCAAGGAGGAGGGCTTTGGGTATGGCCAAGAGACAACTCTCAACTGCTCTTCTTGTACTCTTCTTAAGTTGACCGGCAGAGCTGTGCTGTCTTTTTTATGTTTTATGCTTTCAGTCATCTAATAGAACATATTTGTGTATGCGTGCATACTCTCAGAGTCCCAATCTCTGCCAAACAACTGCACTACGTACGTCCTTGAAAGGGTAAGATATGCACCTTTGGTGGATATGCACCTGTCTTTTTTATGTTGAGATGTATTTGTTCGGGCCATAAGCCCATAATGCTCTCAATTCTCATGATGATGACAGAGACACACACTTTGACTCCCGTGACTTCTCCACTTAATCGATGCCACGTCGTTGACATTGACCCTGTTAAATACCACTACTATTTATTAAGCGTAACCCCTGATGTGCAATACCCCTTACTATTTTTCTGTTTTACCCTTTCAGTCATCTAAATAGAACAGATTTGTGTACACGTGCATACTCTCAGAGTCCCAATCTCCGCCAAACAACCGCACTACATACGTCCTGGAAAGGGTAAGATCAGAATCATGCCTACATGACCTGCGATCTATGATTTTTGAAGTTTCCACGGTCTTACGGCACCAGCATGCTTTAGATTGCTATAAGGCTGGATTTCCCCATGGTGTCAATTATTTTTCAAAAGCTGGTCTTTTACCTTCGGTCGATATGCACCTGTCTTGTTGATATTGAGATGTATTTGTTCGGACTATTGTGCTCTCAATCCTCTTACGATGATGCTAGAGACACACACTTTGACACCTAGTGACTTCTCCACTGAATCAATGTCACATTGTTGACATTGACCCTGTTAGATATTTATTAAGTGTAACTCCTGATGTGTAATAGCTCTAGATCTGAATAGACATGGTGGGGTATGACAATAGCTTTGCACTGACCTTTTTTTGGACAGGTCATGTTCAAACCTTTTTTTGTCCTTTGAACAGGTCTTGTTCAAACCTTGTGCAAAATCAAGGCAGAAAAGCGTCCCAACAAAGTGTGGCAAAAGGGCAGGATCCGGAGAGGTGATCCCCGGTTTCTGTGCAATTTAAGGTTGCACATGACGGGAAGAGTAATTTGCTAAGGCCTAACAACCCACGTCCTCTTAAAAGCACTACAGGTCTATTATACGGTCTGTCCATTTTTAGCAGCTCAGCTAGAAGAAAAAACTTTACTCACTCCGATCCAGATTAATTGACGCTAGTTTAGTACAAAGTGTACAACTTTGTACTAGACCAGCGTCAATTAATATGGATCGGAGGGAGTATGTTTTTGCTGACAGCAACTTCTGCATGTGTGAGCAGACTGGTGCAGAGGCTGCATGCCCGTGGAGGATTTGGTAAACTTTTTGTGCAAAATTTGTAGCAGGTTTATTTTCTTTTCCTTTTCCTTTTTGGAACTGGGCATCACACCTGACTGGATTAAGCCACAGACCACTGAACCAGCACATAATTCAGATGATGAAGAAGAAGAACGAAACACAGAAAGATAGCTTCTGGGGAGATACCCGCCTTACAGAGCCTCAAGGAAAGTGTTGTTCATTCCCTTGCATTTTCTCATTCGTCTCGAGTCTTTTTCTGTGAACAGTCATTTGCTCACTCTTGTCCTCTCCAGGTGTAGCCTGCATCACGAAGTGCCGTTGTCGCAGGGAAACAAACTATCTCTGGAGGAGAGCAGCCAAACAAAAAGCAAAAGCATCCGTTCATGAACACATCTCAAGAAAAGTACATGGGTCTCCTAAAAAAAGCACAGGGTCGGGGAATGATAAAGCTTTTCTGGCACTACCTCCTTGTCGCAGAAAAGAGCACTGGTGCCGGGCAATGGGACGATTGCGGGGAGCAGGGAGAATTCACCGGAAATGGCCTGACAGTGGCCAGGGTTGAGCTAGAATTGTTTTGGCCAAGTGCATAATATAAACATGCACATAACCCATGCAGGCTTGCATGCAATTTTTTTGTTTGTGCTGGTGCATTTTTCTTAGCCTAACATGGTGCATTTGCTAAGTTTAGGTCCTAATCAGTACTAATAAAAATTCTTGGCCTGGGTGCCTGTGCACCGGGGCCCACTCTGATTGGCCCCCGATGGTGGCGGTGCCCATGGCTACTCTCATAAAAAGGAGTGCACAGTCTATTAAGAAGAAATGCCTTCTGAAAAGCATATCTATTGCCAGTCAAGACCGTCCATCGTTCGAAACCAGAAAGATTTAAAACCTCATGTTTTTTCTCTATGGGTGGCAGCAGCTGCTCGATATCTGAGCAGAGACTGTGTGCCTTAGGAGGATTCAAGCATTCGATGCTTAGCAAACTTAACTTAGAAATTGCTCATGTTTCCTGGATGGCAACCGGCAAGCATCAGTGAAATCTCCAATTGCAAAGGCCTCACAGACAGTATAGTGTACATCGATCTTATGTGTCTCTTTTTTTTTGTTAAACACTGATTCGTCAAGAGAACAAACGATATGATGAATAATGACAACAGCAGAGAAGATATTTGTGTCCAATTATTACAACACATGCTAGATTATTACATGGATATGGGTGGATTAAAAGATCCAGAGAGGGATGACAAAGCAATGGAAGGATCTGCAGATGCATCTGGTATGAAGTTCCTCCAGCGTAACAACAGGTCATCTCCAAGCTGTGAGCCATGAGCAACCAACATAAGCAAGGTAACCAGAAACAAAGAAATTAGCCTAAAATGACAAATATATAAGCCTAATTTCCAGTTTCCACACCGCTTAATTTGTCGTCAATCATGTCGAGGGAAATCGAAGGCGTACAGTATCTCAAGGCTGGGAGCAGTGCGTGTATTTATAAGCTCGATAATGTGCTCCCCTGCATCACCGAGCATCTTGTGCGCCATCTGCAGCCAGACAAAGGTGAGGAGCTCTCCTCCTCTGGCCAGCTGCGCTGCGTGCATCTCTGGCCGGGACTTCCCGGCGGTGTACACAATGAGCCTCACCCACATATCTCTTATTTCCTCTAGCGCTTCTCTGCACGTCGACGTCAACATGTCCTGAATCGCCTCGCCGCTGAGGAAGGCCTCCTTAAAACTTCGCAGAACGGCAGCCTTGTCGCTGTAGTTTGATCTTTCCTTAACAACCTTCCGCATTGCTTCTAGTGCTAGTTCCGGATTGCCGGCGGTGGCCTGCACCATGGAAGCTGGGTGTGCAACTACCAGGTAGAACATGTAGTTGGATAGTTTTCGGCAGACACCAGCCAGAGCAACCATGTCCTTATCCATGGTGCCAACGTGGCTCATGTATACCTCCGTGAAGATATGCAACCAGACTACGAAACCACTGAAATCGGCGACGCCCTCCATCATGCGATTCTTCAGGAACTGGCCGAGATGAGGCCAGTGTTGCTGGCTTGCACTGCTCGATCTATCCATGCCGCCATATGATGTGATCCACTTGGCAATACATTCTGTGATCTCCTTATCGATGGCCTCACACTTGGTATCTAACAGCTTGCTGATCCAAAGCACCTTGTCCTCGCCACCAGCTCCAAATGCTCGTGCCACCTTCCTGATCAGTCTCATCACACATCCTGGCAGGCTACTCGGCTTCTCCTCGCATCCCATGTAGCTCAGGAAGCTGTATTGCCCCATGCTGTTCGACCACAATGGCCTCTCCTCTGGCCATCCAATAATGTTGCTGGATACAAGAGTCCACGATATGTTGGCGAGCCAACGGCATTTCTGTTGGTCCTTCAACCAGGCCCAAGTCCAAGGTGACACCATCACCATCATTAGCACAGAACAAACTTCCAGCAACAGGACTCCGGTAAATAATATGTAGGTGATTAAAATGTCGACTCTGTTGTGCCGTCGCTTATCGCTGGTACAGAAGAGCACAAGAGCAACTGTAGCCGATACTTGAGAGATGCAGCGGAGCACAGTGACGCTCCTTGTCCGCAGCACCGCAGCCTTGGTGTAGAGATCATGATACATGATACCAAGTTCAACATTAACCAGCTTGGCCAACTGTGCTTCATTCAGTACGTGTCCTGCGAGAAAGATTGCTTCGAAGCCTTGTATCTGGTATGGCTTATGTCCAGCGAATAGATGTCGGATGCTCGGTGATGAATCCAGGGCAAAACGAACAATGCTAGAGTAGCTAGCATCCTGATTTAGGTTAGGCTTCTTTCCTCCTTCGCCTTTGAAGCCACTGATGATCCCGTACTTGAGAGCCAATGTCCTCTCCGCATACTTGATGATTCCAGCAACAAACAGAAATACGCCTGGAACAAGAAGCTGCACATTGCGCCAACCAGGTGACTTCCAAAAGACATACAGGGCTAGGACCACTTGGATTATCAAATTCAGCAAATGCCTTAACCACAAGTTGTTGTCCTCGATCGCAAAAGCAGTTATGGTGTCCTGTCCACCAAGATGAATGAGGAGGAAAGGAGCCCAGAAGAAGGCCAGCGGATGGTTTTCTGTTAGTGTGCCAGACTCTTGGGTGGTGTGCTCTTCATTCTTTGAGAGAAAACCCAAGGCATAAACTGCTACCATGTCTGCCCCGAGGTAAGCTATCCAGATGGTGCCTCTAAGGAGCGCGTTGCTGCTACGCTGCCGAAGGTTGCCGCCAGTACCAAACAAGAACATCTGTAGCATAAAGCTAAGAAGCACAAGTTGTTGGATCTCCCACTCATTAAATACTTCCAACAAGCTCTTCATCATTTGGATTTTTAGTCACCGAACCCCTGGGGTGAAAATAGTAAGTACATTAGTGTGGCTTTCACGAAATATGAAAATCGTATTCGCAAGTAATGAAGAGCCATATGCATGGTTGTTGTAGTTCTTAATAAAGAAATAAAAAAAATCAATTAGCATGCAGAACTAACCTATATCCCAAAGATGCAAGCATAACGCACTAAAACTTAAACTATCATAAGTTGTGGTATATGTCAACATTCTAAACCTTACTTTACCGTGTATCATATTTACATGAATAAAACACAGAAAGACTACTGATTTTTTGTCAAAGTACATGAGTTTAATGAACAAATAATTGTTATTCCATCCGATCCATGTTAGTTGTTGTTGATTTAGTACGAAGTTGTACTAAATCGGCGACAATTAATATGGAACGGTGGGAGTAATAAATATTGTCAGTAACTTCATAGTTGTTATGAATCTATTTGCACAAAATTCTACATATTTATCTAATATCACATAGAAATGCACTGATGACTCTATAATTGCCCATCTGAGGCAGCTGAAGTTCTGAAATTTAAAGCCACACATGCTGTTCTAATATTACATACGAATAGCCGGTTGGCTCGATACTTCTATCTGCTAGATGTGCAAAGCTCTTAGTTTTGTGCCTTATAAAAATTGATTGCATCATGTAATGCTTGGCCATCTGAAATGTGATACATACTTGTTTACTGAATAATTTTAACGGAAATACGCATACTCAGGCTTGGTCATTCCTAAATCCTGAATCCTGCACGGCAGTAGGACTTAAGAGTGCGACAACAGAAATGAGAATAACTAAGCCAAGATGAATGAGCATACCTTAGAACAGATGCGTGGATGCTTCTGCTACTTCAAGACAGATGCTGCAATATTTATTCCTCTCCTATTATGGCGTGTGGAAGAACCCCGTCAGCATAAATAAACTTATATAAGCCGAGAAGTGGCCATAGGTCTCTGTTTCTTTCTTCATAGAAGCAGCAGCCAGCAGAGGAGTAAACAAAGCACAAGATCTGGAGTAATGTCCCTTTGTACGTTACTTGCAATAGGAGCAAAGGATAAAGAACTAAAGGTGCGCCAAAGGGGAAAGAGCTAAACGTCTGCTTACTAATGCCTGCTCACTTTATTTTGGGCCATGCAGTTTTAATTACCATTTAACCTTGGCTTATTTAACATAGGTAATAACCAACTTGTTTCCAGCTGACATATTTCTTGCAGTAGCTGAGGAGTAAGATGGAAGCACTAGACCCAGAGGTACTTGCCCTCGAAGCCTTCGTCCAAGAAGATCAACCAGTGAATTGATACGCCACAGTCCTCCTTAGATCACATTTTTTGTAGGATATCCGAGATGGTCGATAGTCATTCTTTAAGAGGGGGGTCATTTACCCTAAAGGTATGCATCACTATTTCCTGGACATTGTGTTCGCCATGTTTCTGTGGATCAATTGTCTCTGTTCATTGATTGTTGTCCAAAGTTTACTTCCAGATTTGATTGGATTCAATGCTACACAAACAGCATGTTATTTTGCTTTGTATCGGACAATTTGACTAGCAATTAAGCACTATTTGGATGGTGGAAGGCAAGAATTCTATGTGGTGATGTGCATTAACTAAGCACCAATGATCAATGTGCATATATAAGTTGTCTCCTGATGGATTGGTTTTATAATGTTAAGTGGCCCAAGTCAAGTGGATCCAGTGAGTGGCATACTCAGAAACTCGGGAGGACAAAGAGGGCACATCCTAAACGGCGCACACCCCTCGTCCATGATGGGCCCAGCCCATTTTTGTTTTTTTTTCTTTCAGAAAAAAACTGCTGCAAAACACGAACAGAGATGGGACCGAACCCGCGCCATGGGCGGTTCCCTGAAACACAATACCAACTCGCACATCCTTTGTTCTTTCACTTTTTTTTTCTTTTTCCATTTTTTCTTTCCTTTTTCAAAGTAGCGAGTTTTTCTTAAAAGTTGCTGAACATTTTGTCAATTTGATGAACCTTTTTTCAAATTCGCAAACTTTTTTTATACAGAAGATTTTCTTTTCAAATTCAATGACCTTTTTTAAATGCAATGAATTTTTCCAAGTATGATGAACTTTTTAAAATTCAATTAATTTTTTTTAATTTGGATGAAGTTTTCTGAACGTTTTTTCAAATCCAGTGAACTTTTTTTCAAATTTGATGCAATTTTTTCAAATTCGATGATCTTTTTCTAAAAATCGATGAAACTTTTTTCAAATTTATGGTTTTTTTTCAAATTTGATGAACTTTTTTAAGTTTCTGAACTTTTTTTGAAAACCGATGAACTTTTTTCTAAACCGGTGAACTTATTTCTCCAAATTCAATGAACTTTTTTTCAATTTTCTTGTACTATTTTGTATTTCCTTAACTTTTTAAAATTTCATGAACTTTCATATCCGTGAACTTTTTCTCAAATGAGTGAACTTTTTTTAATACGTGAACCTTTTATTTTATAAACAAATTCATGAACTTCTTTTTATTGTCCGTGAGCTATTTTTTGGAACAGCGCGGATGGACTGTTTCTTAAGATTTTCGCGGTACTGTTGGTTAGTAGTATCGGGTAGCTCTGGTGGTTACCCTGCGCGCGTGGCAATTCAACGGCGCGAGTTCGATTACTCGCTGCAGCACGGGTGCTTCCTACAAAGAAAATCCCTAAAAAAAACGAAGAGAGTGAGGAATCGAACCTCCACTGGAGCTCAACAATGCTAGTGTCTTAGAGCATCTCCAACAGGCCCCCAGGCCCTTTTTTTATCATCGGCTCGAAAAAATCGGCCCAGTCGCGCTCTTAGAAGCCCAAATTTTGCCGCTTAGGGCCGAAATTGGCGCCGACGGACCCAGGCCGAACCCGGCGCGCTGATGGACGGCTGGGGGAACCAATTTGGAGTGAAAACTGATGGACCCGCCGAGTCAGCGACTGGGCGACGCCGGGAACCTTCATCGTCGTCCTCATCACCTCGGTTTCCCGCGGGAATCAATGCGAAGGCTGCCACCGGTCAGCCTTCCATTGATTCATGGGCGGCGCACGCGCCGCCGTGCGTCCCGTCCCCTCCCGCCATGCGTCCACACTGTTGCTGCCCGCTCGCCGCCCACTCGCCATTATAAAAGCCACCCTCCTCGCCGCTGGCCGCACACTCACCTCCCCACAGCCTCTCTCTCGCCGTCGACGCCCCTCTTTCCTTCACTGCTGACGCCTTCTTTCTCTCCCCATCTCGACGGTCGAGCGTTCCCCCGGCGACGGTGCGGCGGCCAACGGCTTCGGCCGCCGCGCACCTGAACGAGTGGGAGGTGCGCCGCCTCCACGAGGCGGACTAACCGGCGTCGCCCGACATGCGCGTGCCGGGCTCGTGGAGGCTCAGCGTGGGAGGATTCCCCGTGCACCTGCTGCCCGCCGGCACTGACCGCCGCGCCGAGATCGCAAGGATCCGGTCGGCGCTGCCAG
This sequence comes from Aegilops tauschii subsp. strangulata, assembly GCF_002575655.3. Lineage (NCBI taxonomy): Eukaryota > Viridiplantae > Streptophyta > Magnoliopsida > Poales > Poaceae > Aegilops > Aegilops tauschii. The sequence goes on from NC_053039.3 coordinate 12,261,829, forward strand.
AGCAAGCGCCGCAGCATGCGAGGTACGCCCCCGACAACACCAACCTGTGGACGGCATACTTCGAGCGCCGCCACGCCGACCAGCTCGCGTCGACGAACGGCGCTCCGGCACCACGGGGGCGGCACCACTCCGACGGCCGCCGCCAGTGGTGGGGCGTCCCCGGGTGCATCCTCCACGCCGTCCTCGAGTACATCGAGGGCGGCAACTCGCCATGGATGGAGTACTCGGCGCCGTCCTTCTCACGCCGAAGCGGCAGCTCGTGGCTGCCGAGGCGCATGGCAGGTGCCTCCTCGTCTTCCTCCGGCTCCCACTCCTCCGGCACCCCAACGCCGCTCGGTGCCATCAAGGCCGAGCCCCAAGAGACGTCGGACTAGAAAACGGCGACGCCGCCTGTCGTCGTCAAACAGGAGCACATCGACATGGCCGCCGACCTCGAGACCGGTCTGAAGTGGGCGCGGGACGACTACGTCTGGGAGAAAATGGAGCGCCAGCGCCGCGCCCTCGAGGAGATCGCTGCTCGGCGCCGCGGCCGGGACGAGGACGGCGTCATCATCCTTGATGACAGCGATGAGGAGGCGCCGGCGCCGTCCAACCCCGTCGGTGTCGGGCGACCCAGGACAGGACTGCAGCAAGGACTGCGGCGTCCAAGATGGCGATGGCGACGGCGGCGGCGACGACGCCGGCGGCGACTACACCGCCGTCTACCGCCTCCTCGGCATGCAGTAGGCTCGGGGTGGCGCCGGCAGCGTAGTTTTTTAGTTATGTCTTTTAAATTTGTACAAATGAATGAAAACCGCGTGAATTTGGTCCTAATTTGTGTCATTTTCGTCAAAATTTAGCCAAATTTTAATTTCAAATAACGGCGTCTGGGGCCAACTTGGGGCGGCGGCTGGGAACCCAACCGCCCCCACGGCGGAAATAGCGTGGGCTAGCCCCCAGGAGGCCTTATTTCAGTCCCTGGGGCGCCGAAGCGGTTGGAGATGCTCTTACAAGTGCGAGAGGTCGGCTATTATCTGTTTCTTTTTTTTGCGTTTTTTTGTTTTTGTTTTTATGTTTCTTTCTTTCTTTTATTTTTGTTTTAGAAAAATCGCAATTTCAAAAAAAGTTCAATATATTCAATACTTTGGTCAGTTTTTTTAAATGTTCGAATTTTTTTGTCCAGGTTTCAGAAAACATTTCGTTCTTTTCAAAAATTATAAAATTTGTTTGTGATTTTCTATTTTTTTTCGCATTTTCAAATTTGTTCAAATTTTTAAATAAGTTTTGAAATTTCTCATTTGTTCCCATTTTTGAAAAAATTCGTGATTTTAAAAAATGTTCGCGTTTTCAAATTTGTTCAAATTTCCATTTTTTTGGAGTTTCACATTTTTTCCCAGTTTTAAAAAATTGTTGGTGTTTTTCAAAAAATTGTTGGTTTTTTCAGAAAATGTTCACTGATTCTGAAAATGTTCACGTTTTCAACTTTTGTTCAGAAATTTTCAAAAAATGTTCCTGTTTTTAAAATTGTTCACATATTCAAAAAATTTGTTTGGAGTTTCAAAATTTGTTCGCGTTGTTAGACAAATGTTCGAACTTTGAAACATTACTTACCTTACAGAAAATCGTTTATAATTTCCAAGATTTGTTTGAATAAAATCAAAAAGTGTTAGAGTTCTGGCACTGTTGTTAGTTCTTACTCCCTCCGTTCCAAATTAGTTGACTCAGATTTGTCTAGATGCGGATATATCTAGACATGTTTTAGTGTTAGATACATCCGTATCTAGATAAATCCAAGTCAACTAATTTGAAACGAAGGGAGTAGATATTAGCGTTGCAAATCAGTCACTTAGAATCATCAGCTCCCACAGCCCATGAGATGAGCATGGTGGCAGAAAACGGAGACTATTGGGCTGGGCTGGCCGCATGGGGGAGAAATTCTGTAATTCAGTTCTTACCGAAACATTGCTGTTTTGTAGCGAACTAACCGAGCCCAAGATAGTGTTATACTTCATCATAATATACACGAAAATAGAATAGTAACAACAAAATCCAGTTTGGTTCAGTTTTTCTTTTGTCAGTTTCGATATGCATGACCTTAAATAAAAGTGCCTAGTGCTAAAATGTGTGTATGCGCTCTCTGGCGTTGGTCAAGCTTAATTTTTTTGCGCAACATCTCCTTTAGACTATCGGATGTGTCAAGGTTTCCACTCAAGTTTGATAGATTGCCCTTGCCCAGATTTGGTGTATTTACTTAAATCAAAGGAAGGTATAAGTGCCATCTTCAATGAATCTACAAAAAACCAAGAAAATATGATCAAACCCCATGCCCCTTCTGGCTATAACCTAATGATGTTGTAGGTCGTCTTGTGCAAACTCTAGACATAACTGATAAACATTCGGTGTACACGGACACGACCGAATGGCATTCCATGAGAACTGGCTGCAAAGTAATTCTGCTGTCGAGTCTGAGTTGTTTCCTTTTACTTCATGCGGCATCTAGAACAATTTGTATGCCGATTTCACAAAGAAAGCTCCTTTTGGATCCGAGTGTCATGCCCAAAAATTAGCCATATCACCACATACTGGAAAGTCATGTATTTCCCATGCACCTTGGAATGCCAGGTATTTCTCGTGCACCATCACGACATACTAGAATGGCAAGTATTTCCCACGCACCATCCAACCACAACTAGTCATTTACTAGCTCTCTGTTTCAAGTGCCGGACACTGGACTGATGCATTCGGATGCATAGTAGATCATCATGTTTTTCTTTGGAGTGATGGGCATTCGTCCTCCTGTGTGTGGTATCTACGAATTTCTTCGCACGTCCACCATACTGCCATCTTCGACAGGTTTGATCACGCCTACTTTGAGGAGTTGTACCCCTTTTAATTTACTTCTTCGAGTATATGGCATAGCTCTTTTGCCTGAGCTTACAACACATCAGTGTGCAGAAAGTACTTGGCCTTCAAAATGCTAAATTTCTTCAGAAACTTGAGTTTATCCCATCTTAGCCAAAGAATGTTTCTTGTTGTCCTCGTGCACCCACCAGTAGAGACACACCATCGCGCTTATCTGATTACATAGGACATTGGTCAAATCAAAGCAAGACATAGCAGAAAATAGGGATAGCTTGACGCATGCTTTAACCAACACTTCTTTCCCAATCTTGGACAACCACTTCTACGTTCACCCACTTAGTGATATGCTACTATTGTGTTTTTGCTGAATATAATCGGCCATTTCCAAACATCTATAGTTTCACTACTGCGGGAATGCCTAGCAGTGACGGGTGGGAAAAGCCCCACAGTGGCGAGCGGGGCTCCCAGGGGCGCCCGCCACTGCTATAATGGCATCAGTGGCGGGCAGGCGCCCGCCATTGATAGTGTTTGTGCAGTGGCGGGCGTGCCCTGCTACCCGCCACTGTATTATATTGTTAGTTGTGGCGGGCTTTATAGGGTACCCGCCACAACTACTTGTTCAGTCGCCAGCACAAAAATCTGACAATTGATAGTACACAGCAGCCAATACACTAGGTCATACACATTACATTTAACATAACAATAATCTAAATTCAATACATTACACATTAGAGTACAACAACTTACCTCACATCGTTAGTACATATAGCCTTCTCAGCGAAGCCTTCGACATATTACATACATACAAGACCTCATAATAACAATAACACCATAAAACAATGAACTGGATAAAGATAATCAAACTCTTTATTCGTCCACTTGTCCACACGGTCTTGCATACTTCATAGTTGATTTTCTCTTTGCGGATGTAGTTGCGTAATGATTCTCTTCTTCTTCTTTAGCCATATATCCTTTATAGCAGTTGTTCTTGTAACCGTCCACTTGTTCCTTGCATATCTTCCATGAATCATAAGCTCATGGATTCCTCCCGGTGTACACCACATACCAGTTCCACTTCATCTACGAAGATAAATAAAGAAGCTAACAAGTAAATTTCATAGTTATCCAATCACAGGGCAAAGTCATATAATAATCTTCATAGCATCATAGACAATCCAAATGACCACGTTGCACTTCACTAGTAGTTCAGAAGCAAAAGTTTAGGTCCATCATAACAACTTAGAAATTAAGTTCACACGCATCAATCATACAGATCACATGAAGGCAGTGCACTAGTTGTTCAGAAGTAAATGTTCAGCTCCATCATGAGCTCTCCTCACATTCCATCATCTTCGTGATCTCGGCTTGGGTGGTCCTCGCAGCCTTGACGGCTACTCGCGCGCTTTCGGCGGCTGCTCGCGCACTCTCGGTGGCTGCTCTAGTGCTCTCAGTGGCTGTTCTAGCGGTTTCGGCTATGCTGCATCACTCTTGATGTATGCCTGAGCGCTCTTGGTGGCTGCTCGAGCACTCTCGACATAGGCGAGCACGATCTCCGTGTACCGAGCCACCCTCGTGACGATGTCTATGGCAGTAGGAGTTCCGTCTACGGGTGTACGAGTCCTAACGAGGCGTCTCAGCTTCTCCATCTAAATCGTATTAAACAAGTTGATATTTAGATAAAAAACATTTTTTGAAACCAAATTGATGACAATAAAAAGACAAAACTCTTACGACAACAGTACTTCATATTTGTCCTTCGGGTTGACATTTCTCGCTCTTATGTTGGTACTTCGACCATCGGTGATGGTCGTTCTTCCCCCTCTCCTCCTGCTTTACCAAGGTACTAGAGGAAGAAGAGGGAGAGGAACGACCCTCTACGACAACAGTCGGTTAATCTCTCAAGTGGTTGTATAATGGTGTACACTCACTCACTGTATTTACGACTGTCGGTGATGGTCGTCCTTCATCTTCTCCTCCTGCCATACCAAAGTCCAAGAGGAAGAGAAGAAGAAGGACGACCCCTACGCCAATAGTCGGTGTCCTCCGCCATAGAAACAACTCTCATCTCACTTTGTGGATTAAGAGTAAGTATTGTCCATCCGAAGGAAAATACAATTAAGTAGTTTTTTCATAAAAAGTAATAAATTTACAGAGAAATTGGACATATTGAGTGCCGGAAATTAAGTGAAACGGAACTTAATCCATGTTTCGTGAAAACATTGGTACTCATTATGAATCCCTGCATCATGAAGAAAATATTGTACTATATGTTGATCTAAATGTACTGCATAGTACTCTAGCACAAGCACTCAAATTTAAGACATCTACTTACGAACATTCAAGGGTACATCATATAACTACACTAGAGAACAACTAAAATCGGGCATGTACAGAGAGAAGGGAGGTGTGCTTACCAGGCTGGAGTCGTACGACGGTCAGGACGGGGTTGTGGACGATGGTGGAGGCGTCGGCAGACGGCGAGTTCGACGGACACGCGGACGACGTTGGATGCGGAGGAAGGCGCGCGCGATAGTGACAGGGAAGTAGTTGGAGGTAGCGTTTCACGGTGAGGCCGACGAACTTCGAGGAGGTGATGGACGACGCGTCCAACGGGGAAGATTGGGTCCGTGGCGCCGTTCGAGGCTGTGGACCACGACCTCGCCGGTGGCGACGGATGACGCCATGACGCTGGCGATGGCGGTGAAGCAAGAGAGACAGAGGGGAGAAAGGAGATGTGTGTCCGAATGGATCTGACTGGCTATGGGTGGGGGGGGGGGGTGGATAAGGTTATGTATAACAGTCGCGGGGGACGTATAGTGCCTGCCACAACTATATATGAGTGGTAGGTGGCAGTGTGACAAAACATAGCTGTGGCAATCGCACAACAGAACCCGCCACTGCAGACTCTGATAAAATTTGAAACCGGTTGGCGCGTGGGTACCCAAATATAGCTGTGGGGGACGCTCAGAAGAGCCCGCCATTGTTTTGCGTTTAGCTGTGGCTGGCGCAACTCCGTGCCCGCCACTGCTGCTTTTCGCTCATGAAGAAATTAGAAAGCGTATAGCTGTGGCGGGTCCCCAAAAGTGCCCGCCACTGTTATGTGTGTAGCTGTGGCGAGCGGCTCTTAGGACCCGCCATTGCTTGTTTTCCAAAATAGCTATGGCGGGTGTGCTGCCGTGCCCGCTACTTATTTGAGTTCACCTGTAAGGCTTTTCGTAGTGTTTGCCTCGGGCACTCATACAAACTAAGGATATTTTTGAAATGGTATCCAATCTTTTCTCCCACTTTCACTAGTATTAGAATCATCCACAAAGAGTAAATGGTGGAAAGTAAGTGCATGTGGCGCCACCCTAACACCCTCCAACCTTCCATCATCTTCTACACCAAGTAACAAGCAGGAAAACACCTTGCTGCAAATCAAAAATGTGTACAGGGAAATGGGACCCACCCTTGTCGTAGACCTCTACCCGAAATCACAACCTCTGTTAAGCCTCCATTAAGCTTGAACCAATACTTCACACTATCACAACATTTCACAATCCAAGCTATCCACCTTTCACGAAAACTGACTTCCCTCGTCATTTCCTCCAAGAAATGCCATTTCATCCAGTCATGTGCCTTGCTCATATAAAGTTTTAAGGCGGCTTACCCAATCCTCTCATGTCACTTATTCTGCATATAATGAGTTACGTCATAACCAAGGAGGGTATTATCTGTCATTAGGCTGTCGGGAACAAAACCACTTTTATTTGGAGAAATATGATCAGGCAAGATGATATTTAGTCGGTTAGACAACACCTTGGGTATGAGCTTATACAAGACACTACAAATAATTACTCAAGCATACCTTTGACTAAGGGTGTTTTACCTTTGGGATTAGGGTAGCCCGCATGTCATTCCATGTCTTGCGCATAGCACCACCACTAAGTGGATTGCAAGAACCTCCTCCACCACACGTGGTTAGACAATATTCCAGTGATGTTTACAAAACATAGACTACATACATATAGAGCCAGTGCCTTGAGATTACCAATCCCCTTAAGTCTTCTTTATCTTTAAGCAAAAATGTCATTCATTTCTTGTGTGACTCAAGCTTTACTTGGGGGGGGGGGGGGGGGGGGGGTTGATCTCGTTTGTAAACATTCAATTGCAGTGGGAGTAAAATAGGATGAAAATAATTAGTAATCATCGTCGCCATCTTCTTCTCTCCCTCCACCACCACTCCGTCATCTCGTCATAGTCTCTTTATCTTATTTCCCCTCCTCTGTGAGGCATAAGCAAGGAACTATTTAAAGTTCCTACCACCCTTTTGTGACTAGTGAACATGGGCTCGCTGCCCCAAGGTTCCTAGGAATCCCTTGCCACGTCACCTACACTGCCTCCCATGCATTCAACTTCTCTCTCCCATGCAGTTGTCACCACTTCTCGATATCTCTTATCCTCCAATCACCCGGATTTCAAAAGAAAATAGTGAGCCCCCACAACCATCCTCCCTCTTATCTTCTCCTTTAGGTTGACTATGATTTAAGTGTTTTGGATCTCCATTCGGCACCCTAAAGAAAGAAACTCTAACACCAATTCTTTATAGAAACAACTCGGTCGAGTTATTCTCTTATGTAGCAACTACTGTCATGAGTTCAAGACTATTTTTTCTACACATAAACAAACCACAGAAAAAGCCCAGATCTTGCAACCCACATACCTCCAATGCTTACTTAAACTTATCCATGTACTCTTGGGGCTGAGCCACCACACCTTCTTTCTCCCATGCACACAAGACATTATTGAAAGCACCGACACAAATTCAAGTCAGATCATAGTGATGTCGAATTATCCTGAACAACGTCCATGTCGCCTCCTTTTCATCCATCTTTGGCTACCGATAAATACCAGCAAATCACCACCTAAAGCTACCCATCTCTATAATTTATACTTTAGAATGATATTTATTTACACCTGCTCCAGGTTTACTGAACTCTGCTAGAAAAGAGCCAGCTCTCCACTCTGGCTAACACAATCCTTTGCCACTATATCTGTTAAACCAAGTTTTTGCCCCAAAAGTTCCAACCACTAGCTTCGCCTCCATCTTTGTATTAGACAGAAAAAGAACATCCGGGTCCTCCCTCTTCCAGACATCCAGAAGAAATGGATTGTCGGGTCATTCCCTAAACTCTCGCAATTCTCCTTTATCCTTGTTCCCAGTTTATTTTTCAAGTAGCACCATTCTTCTATTCATTTTCTATTAGATTGAATCAATATCCATCGTCAATCCCTTCGAAGGACTTGAGACCTCCTTTTCATCCTCCCGATTCTCTTTCTCTTTCTCATTATTTTTCCACATTAGGGCATCACTTCCTATCCTACTGCCCTTCTTTGAATCTTACTAGTATTTTTCAACGAACCATTTCCACCTTTATCCAACTCCACTGACTTTGGTGGTATGAACCTCATAGCACTATTTTACTCCTTGTCCTCCACCGGCTGCAGCTTTATAGTACGCTGCCTCTCATGGTGGCCAATCACCCCACAACTATAACAAAAATTCGGCTGGACTTCATACTCAAATGACACTACCTGTCCCGCATCCTCATTATTCTCGTCCTTCTCCTTCTATTCTATTCTTGTTTGCTTATCATCCTCTTCATGCAAAAACATGTCTCTTCCCAGCGGTTCGGTGATATGAATATGTTTTCGCACACCGAGCACTGGTCCATATGTTCTGCCATCTTCGTCCACGTCAACCATCAAGGCCTCCTCCACCTCAGATCTGTCCCTTTCCCCGCTCCACATTCATCGTACCCATTGGTAAGTTCCACACACACACACAAAGAGAGAGAGAGAGATAACTCCATCTCTTATCTCTTCTAAAGATTTGCTCACGTCCAAATCCCTCATGACTAACATTTACTAATTAAGAGTCCATGACCCCTCATCGAAAGCCTCCAATAACCCGATGCCTGCCTATGTGAAGAGGAACAAGTTCTTGCCTGCATTGCATCCTTTTGATGGGCAACCAAACCTTTTCCACGGTGTACGCCATTATGTCAGCTGACGCCAACATATCGGACACTAAATCTTTTAGTGTCTGCATATCATTCTACTTCAACAGAACTTCATTCCTCCTCCATATCAATTTGCTTCTTCCCAGGTGTCAACAAGGCCATCTTCTCAACCCCATGTATCATGAACTAATCTAGGACAAACATAAATACCAGGATGGCTAGGGATGTGTGGCGTATGATTTCATGCCGTCTAGGGAAATTTCATGCCGTCTAGGGGAACATGAAATGCTCATGGAGTTGAAGGGCTCTATAAGAAAACCCATTTTACAGTTTCAAGGGGAACTAGGGTTTTCAGGATCATTTAGAAAATGACCTAGAACCTAGAGTTGGAGAGTGGGTGGGTAGGAATTGCAAAGACGGTCTTGGAGCAAAGGGAGAGGGAAAAAAGTGGCAAGAGATCACCATAAGTCTCCGCTAGAAGAAACCTGCTTCGCTAGGGAAACCATGGTGCCAGGATCCTACATCTGTTGCCTTGTTTTATGAGGGGCAATCGATGAGGGACTTACCACATAAGTTATGATGGGGATGAAGATGTTCCGAAACAATTCCTTCCTAATTACCATCCCATCCCATGCTACAAAAACGGTGGAAGCTAGACTCTTAACTCCCATACCAAATTCCCAAAAAGCTACCAAATCTTTAGTAAGTTCTGCTTCCTTCCAACCAAACAAGTAGTTAGTGATGCTATAATAAATCTAAATCATGGGAGATATGCGACTTGATTCCTCTGTACATTTTGCCCACTTTTATTTAGAACATGTACTTGTCCTTTTTCTGACCCTTACAAAATTTCCAGAGGCATTTCCTCCTAATTAATCAGATGAATAAGCTAGGATTATAGATGTCGAAGTATTGAAATGAGAAATGTCATGTCTTTTGATATACACTTTTTCAATAATAAAGGTCAAATTCATCTATAAAATATTGAGAACTATATGTACATGACTAAAATATAACCACCCCCTTTATAAACTTTGTTTTTTTATGCTACAAGTAAGTTGTCAAAAAAATATTTGAAGCTGTATCCAAACAGTACTTGCACTTTATACGCAAACTTTTCCTTTCTTTCATATTTTTCTCAAAGAAGGTTGCTGCAATTTGGCTAAGCTTCTACTTGCTCTAGGTGTTTGTTCTAAGCTCTTATGTCCTTCTGTAGGTGTTAGTAGGTTACTTTTGCATCAATGAAGATTACCTAGAAAACATGACACTTTAAGTTTCTGCACCTTGCAGCTAGCTGCTTCATCATCACCTTGGCTATGATGACCTCATTGCTTATTGCTGTTGGAACATGTGTTTAGAGTGCAACAATGGGATCTGTATAATAATTGTTTCACAGTGCATATGGTGACTGCATCATGTACTTTGCTTTCCTTTAGGAGGCTTGTGATTTACGACAATGGCAAGTCTCTTCTGATGCCTTATTCATGTACTTTGCTTCCTTATTCTGACAAAATGGGCACCGGTCCCACCAATGATACAAAGAAATCGTTGTATCAACTTCAACTTCTTTCAAACTCCTCGCAAACAAGTTTCCTCTAGTCCAGGTTGCAAGAATTTTTTTTTATGATACTGACCATTAGGCATACTCTTTACAGAAGATAAACATAATTTTCCTTTTCCTCTATACCTCCATCTTTTCATCTTATCAGTTTTGATACTTTCGTGAACACAAAATCAATTAGCTAGGTAATTCAACTCTAATGTGTCTATGAGTATTTATAAGTTGCCCCATGTGATATGAGGGTGCAAACCTACAAGTTGATATGTAGGGGAACGCAGCAGAAAAAAAAATTCCGACCTACGCACCAGCCCAGGACCACTATGGAGACTGCATACAAGGTTTGATCTTTTTCGTTACCGACTCGTAGCGCAGCGGGAAGTAGAGTCGATGACGATCGGCGGTGCAGATCCCCGCAGCTAGGATTTACAACCTCCCAACTGCGAGGATGTATACCCTCATCTGCTCCTCAGATAGCCCTCCGGGAGGTGGTCGAACAGCCCCCCGGACGGTGTCGCGGACAGCCCTTCGGGAGGACCTTCGAAACTCGAACGGTCACTCGGACAGCCCTTCGGGAGGACCTTCGAAACTCGGACGGTCACACGGACAGCCCTTCGGGAGGCACTCACGAACTAAGACCGAAACTACGATCTCTCTACAGAGTTGCACACATACGGTGTCATCTATCCGGTAGGGCTTCGCCGTCCAGAACTAGTTCCTGCCGGAACCCAGACAACCTTACGGCTCTACGAAACTCTTTTCGTGGGAGGGAGAGAAGAAGCCAGATAATGCATGGCATGTGTATGAGAGCAAGGGATTAGTGTGGAGGGCTGCCCCTCCACCTCTATTTATAGGAAATCCCAAGGGGGTAGGGTAGTTTCACAAAAAACCCAAAATGCACATGAATGAAGTCCTTCCACAAGGACCTAGGAGTGAAACCAAGGAACAAGAGGGTCCCCAAGGGGGGATACCCCATGTGGCCGGCCACACCCCCATGAGGGGCCCAAAAATGACTCCTATCCATCCATGTCATCCCCAAGATCTTTTGGAGCAAAGCCCCAAAAGGTGGCTTTCCATAAAGTAACCATAAAGCTGATTTTCACTATTCACGACGACATTTTTCAGCGTCTGATCGAACTGAAAATATTTATGTGGGCTAAGAACATTTCCAGTACCCACTAAAATGATTTTCAACGCGTTCCGAAACAATTTCGGTTTTAGTGATTTTCATCTGCGAAACGCATCTGAAGTGGCTCCGGCAGCTCCGGAACATTTCCGGTTTTTATCTCAGAAAATTCCAAAAAGCTTTCAGAATGATTCTGGCATCCTCCAAGAATTATCAGGCATGTGCCGAAACCAATTTGACTTAATGGTGTATCCCGAAACAACTTTTCGGTATCATCGAAACTTATCCGATGACCTCTCTCTGCTGTACGATTCCGCTGTCCGAAACTTTTCGGTGTCCGAAACTTTTTCGGTGATTTCCTCTCAGACTCCCTGTCTAGTATTCAGCAGATAGATGACCCTTAAGCGTGTGACCCTATAGGTTCGGTGAAGTATAGACATGACCCGGAACCCCTTCCGATCAATGATCAACATCGGAGCCGTGGACACCCATATTGACCCCTATATCCACACGAATAAATATTCGAGTGAACCTCCAGTTGCCGTGTGCTATTCCTGTTGCTTCGCGATATGTTACAAATACCCGAGGTGAGACATGTTGGCATTCCCGTGGATCAACAACTTGTCCACTATGCTAGTTACCTCGTTACCGGTATTGTTCTCTTTTCTCGTTATCGTGTTCCGGCATCCCCGTGATCAAATCACAAAGTGTCTGGCCAGACGATGATGGATACCGTAACACCGAGAGGGCCCAGAGATATCTCTCCATCGTCGGAGGAGCAAATCCCAATCTTGAGCTATCAAGTTACTTGACACACTTTTCCATGAACCCGTAAGCCGCCGTAATAGCCACCCATTTACGGATGACGTTTAACAAACCCCAAAGTTCATGAAGCAAGCATGAAGAAACTCGATACTCTCATGGTCTTAGGAATCATGCAAACGTTAACCATCTCTGTGTTATGTACCAATAAACTTGTGACGAATGAATCTCATAGCATAACATCAATCCGGGTCGATTCAACACAAATGTTCTCTTAACATTGTGCCCTCAAAGTTGCTGGCATAGACATGCCCATGACCAGGAAAACAGAATCATCATGCAACACTTGAGCTAGTCTTAGAGGCGAGACTAGGAATACTTTTTACCGTTTATTATTCCACACGTGCATTTGAGTCTTCCTCCGAGCCTCGTGGATATTGCAGACTCGAGAATCATTGCAGTTATAGCATGGAACATAAACATAATTATGAACTCGGAGATAAATAATATCATTTATTATTGCCTCTAGGGCATATCTCCTACAGACTCCCACTTGCACTAGAGTCAATAATCTAGCTTATGCTAATGCACTTCACACCTGTGGCACACCGGTGTAAATATGCTTCGCTTGTGGTATAGCCTGATGTCCAATGGATCTGACGACTTCAGTTCCGTGTGTATCTTTGCATGTCCTCGCGTTTTCACGTTTTCACAAAATTCATATTTTGTGTGGACTTGGCTTTGTATGTATGTGAATCACAGGTCGAACCTGGATTCCTCAGACTGAGTTATGGAGCAACTACCTGCGGTAGTGTCCCATTGTCAAAAGCCATCTTGGAACTATACTAAGTTCATGAATGAACTATATGATTCAACATCTTCTTTGTCGCTTCTAAAGCGTCAACATACTTAGCCCTTGTTATAGAATTCGCCACAGTAACTAGTTTGAACAAATTCCAACTAACTGTGCCACCACATTGTGTGTTACACAAAACCCTTAATTTAAATCGAAAATCGCATGGAGAAAAGATGAAGACTCTATCGATGTAACATTTTACAACGAACTCTTCATGATCTCTGCTTGCGAGAAAACCATGTCATCAGTACTTACTCTAGTACTCTGTGACATCTTTCACTGTTGTCCCATGATCAGTAATTTGATCACTTTGGTATCCATACTCGCAACACCTTGGGAGTATCGGACATATCTGGTTGTTTTACATACCATGGAATACATGATTAATCCAAACACAAAAGTGTGTGGAATCTGCATCATGTATTTTACTCATCAGTGTTTTGGGACACCGAGTCTTGCAAAAACTCTTTCCATGTGACTTTGGCAAGAATCACTCCTTGGCGTTTTAAATGCTAAAAGGTTTTAGCATCTTGTCAATATGTATTCATTGCTTAGCCCCATTAGGTAAATCTATCTGCATAGATCATCCTGCCTAATATTGAGGCTATTTAGCCTAAGCACTTCATCGAAAAAGTATTTTCAAATGAAGTCCTAATTTGTGTCAAGAAATTTATTTCCAATTACCAATGTGCCAAGCACATAAGGTTTTTAGAAATATTATTACGCTCCCACTTACTTTCTTGAATTACAAGCATCTTCGTTACCCATTGATGAAGTCAAAACCCCTTTAACCATTTCATCAAAACACGAAGATTCCAACTCCATTTTGCTCTCTTCTGTCCATTGCTGGAACTCTGAAGTTTGCATACCTACTAGCATCCTCTGGATTGACAAATTACTTTGGACTGTATCATAGACAAGTCCTAGCTTTCATTTCCATCAGATGGAAATCCTTTTATCATCCATGTTTCATATCTCATGATTGAAATATGTATTAATTGCTAGTTCAACCCGAACCGACTTTAAGCATCGCTACGATGAAAACAACCTCATCGTATTATTTCAACAAGTCGAGCTTTATGGATAAAACATTTTATCCGTATCAGTTTTAAGTTCCATAAATATTCGTTAGACTCTAAGTCTTCCGAAAGGTGTATCAAGGTTTTAATCTTGAATCACTTATATGGAAACTAACTCAGGTTGTATTGGCATTTAGCCAATTCCGGAGTCAGGGCCCATCAACACTTCCTTGTGTATCGTAGGTATAATGTTGTCTAACAACAATATCTCGTTTGCGCACCTGAGAGGTTTGCACGAGCCTTGCCTACGTGGTTCAGCTGCAAGTTCGACCGAAGTTCATACATTTTATTGTAGAGACTTCTGTATCAGTCGCAGTAGGAAACTCTGGAATTTCTTCCAAGGTCTCTTTCCTTTGATCTGATGAAGATACTGTTTATCTCGTCGAGTTGCACTATTCTCCCACTCACCTTCTAGAAAGAACCATTCTCTTTAAAAGCACACCGTTTCGCGGCAAAACTATTTGCCTCGGTATAGTGAGGGAGGAATACCCAACATTTTGGTATAACCTACAAAGTAGCACTTGTCTGATTTGGAATAGGTTTGTAACCTTTTACACAAGCCCCATATTCCAAATGTTAAGAAAAGATATAACATGGTTGGGCGTACCATACCATGGCTTCATTTCAACAGACCCGATGTAGCTCTTTTCAGTGTAAAAGCCGCAGTCTCTAAAGCATCACTTTAAAAGGGATAATGGCAAATTTATTTATGTCATCTTTGACCTTACCATGTCATAAATGGTTTGATTACATCTCCACGGACTTTCCACTTGCAGTGGTGTTCCGGGAGGTGCAAGTTATGAAACCCCTTTCACAACTCATCAGACATTCGCTAAACATGTAACTCAAATATTCCTTTGTGCAATCAAATTGCAGAAATATAATTTTCTTGTTACAATAACTTCTACTTCATTTTTGAGAACCTTTCGAATGATTTCAAAAGATCCAGACTTACGTCTCATCAAGTAAATATCCATATATCTACTTGAGTCATTTTTGAAGATAAATAAATCCACCACTAACAACACTTATCGGACTACACACATCAAATGTATGATCACTAATAAGTTTGTTGTTCGTTCCTTATGGCCTGTGAACGGTATTTTAGTCACTTCACTTTTCGGAGGAAAGTTGCAAGTGTCAGATGATTCAAAATCAAAAAGACTTCAAAATCCATCATAATGGAATTTTCCATGCGGGTTTCTCCAATGTGACCAAATGTAGTGCCACACTTGTGTGGTATTCTTTTAGTCTTGCGACATTTAGCGTCAGTGTTATGGATGTATCATATTATCCTCAATATTCATAACATACGTCCCATCGATGATGGAAGTATGGCCCTTCTGTTATTCGTAATACTTAACAACAATTGTTGTTTTATGAACAACTCTTTTGCAACAAACATTGTGCAATGGGCTAGAGTGTATGAAACTCTAAAATGAATTATGAAAGTAAACCCAGAGGTATTGTATTATTATCAATATTCATAACATACATTTCATTCATAATGAAAGTATGGCCCTTGTGTTATTCATAACATCGAACATAAAAAGTTCTCTTATGAACAACCTTCTTGCAAGATACCTTATGCAATGGGATAGAGTTTGTAAAACTCTAAATGAATTATGAAAATAAATACAGACGGCAATACACCGATGGAAGGTATAGTAACATTTACTATGTTCCCTGTGTATACCTTAATCTCATTTCTAGCTAGTCTTTCAGGCCATAGTAGTTCTTACATCGAGTTGCAACAGAATGCAATCGAGCGGGCATTTTTGTGATGAACTCACAATAACCAAGAATTAGTGATTAACATGTTTAACCATAATTCACAAGAACTATATCTTTGACCAGCCTTCTATACATCAAAAACTTGTATGACATTCATACATGAGCTGGATATTCCGGTCTTCTTTCCTTTTGCCTTTATACTTCTAACAGTTTAACTTTTAGTACTTCTCCTACTCTCAGAAGAAGCACCCAACTTAAGAGTGGCATTAGCCCCGGACTTCCTAGGCGTATAAGTCATACTAACACCCTTTGGACACTTCCTTTCTCTTTAAGTTGTTGTTTTATTCACCTTTCATTATATGACAGGCGTTCTTCTGGATCCCTTTCCCAACAGTCAAATGCATAGTAAACACTTTTACTAATACTTGCAAACAAACATTGCTTTGTTTGTATCTGAAAATGATTTTCAGTTCCATGAATATAATATAACTATCCCAACTTTCAAAGTTTGGGTTTCATGGAAGCAAACATATTCCACTTGACCGTAACAGAATTCTAGCTTTTGGATCGAAGGACGAGAGTCACATGATCCATAGCATTAGCGGGAGGATACGGAAAGCATGCGATAGGACAAAGTCCTTCTCGACACTTTTGAGGACAATCCTCATATTACGTTACCAATCGTAAAGTTTTAACCAGATATTTAACAGCTATTCAATTTTAATAGGGAAGGTGGAAATGCGAGCCATTATTCTACAACTATTATGCAAGAAACACTTAGACAGTGTTCATAATTAATTGCACTGAGAATTAAACATGTTAATTCAACAGTGCGCTCCCACTCAAATCAATATCTCTCACAATTAATTTTGAGTGATACAAGATCCAGACTTCAATTCATCGCCATAGAATCATCATCTCATAACGAGAATTTTAATCGGTAGGCCAACTTGCCGATCACATCTCTATGTGACTCTTGCTCATCTTTCGATGCGTGTGTTCCGAGCTCAGGACGAACCTGCCATGAACGTCAAGACAACCAAGTGATCTTGCTGCGAGGTCTGACCTCACCCGCCTCACACTTCTCTAATCGTTCGTACCCATGCATCCATGGCGCACCCCAAAAAGATAGGTGCCGTGACGGTGCTACACTTGGGAGAACACTAACTACTTGATATTTTAAGTGAGAGATCACCCTAATAAAAGCGACTACCGCGCAATCAAGAAGGGTGCATCATAAGGGATAAACATCTCAGGCAATTCATAATAGCATGATATGGTAGCCCTTTTTGACGGAGAAGTATTTCATTTCTTCGTCTTCGGCATTCGCGTCGGTGTTCACCTTCGCGAAGATTGCCACCACCTTGTCGATGCACCAGATAATATTGCTATCTCTATAGCTAACAAAATAATGCATTACAACAAGGTTGACACGCAGGTCATTAAAGTGCAATCATATGGCTCCAGCCATCATGCCGAATCATGACACACAGGTCATGTTAATCAAATTACATCATATAGTCATCTCATACATAATCGAATTAGTATGAGCACTGCTATACCACATCACATGCACATCCTGCAAAACCTAGTTAGACGCCTCTAATAGGTTTATGCAAAATTTTATTTTACGTGGCTTCTAAGGTTTTGACTTAAACCGCAGCTACCAACGTTTTATCATCAAGTATGATTATTCAGGTTGCTAGATTAACATCTCGGGGTGTATGAAACACGGGATAATTAAATCTCGAGCCCCATACTAAACTTCGTCATACGCATGACCCCCGTGCAGATCATATCTGCAATGCCCTTTCATCTGCGAATTTCATCTTTCTTTTGACTACGGCAGAACCCAAAGAACTGATAGCACTTCCATGATCAATCAGGATCACGGATTGCCAGAACTTTGTCAAATTCCACCATGCTGTCTCGAGATTGAGCAAACGCAAATTCTAGGGAAGCAACAAGAACCTCGGGTAACAGATTTCATCTGTCACCCGCATAAATAATTTTCAGCAATAGATCTCATCTACTACAAAATTATATTATGCAATACCCATACATCTCTATGTATTCTAGATCGCAACCTACATCTACGCATAGCACGGCTCATGATGCCACTGTAGGGGAACGCAGTAGAAAAAAAAATTCCGACCTACGCACCAGCCCAGGACCACTATGGAGACCGCATACAAGGTTTGATCTTTTTCGTTACCGACTCGTAGCGCAGCGGGAAGTAGAGTCGATGACGATCGGCGGTGCAGATCCCCGCAGCTAGGATTTACAACCTCCCAACCGCGAGGATGTATACCCTCATCTGCTCCTCAGATAGCCCTCCGGGAGGTGGTCGAACAGCCCCCCGGACGGTGTCGCGGACAGCCCTTCGGGAGGACCTTCGAAACTCGAACGGTCACTCGGACAGCCCTTCGGGAGGACCTTCGAAACTCGGACGGTCACACGGACAGCCCTTCGGGAGGCACTCACGAACTAAGACCGAAACTACGATCTCTCTACAGAGTTGCACACATACGGTGTCATCTATCCGGCAGGGCTTCGCCGTCCAGAACTAGTTCCTGCCGGAACCCAGACAACCTTACGGCTCTACGAAACTCTTTTCGTGGGAGGGAGAGAAGAAGCCAGATAATGCATGGCATGTGTATGAGAGCAAGGGATTAGTGTGGAGGGCTGCCCCTCCACCTCTATTTATAGGAAATCCCAAGGGGGGTAGGGTAGTTTCACAAAAAACCCAAAATGCACATGAATGAAGTCCTTCCACAAGGACCTAGGAGTGAAACCAAGGAACAAGAGGGTCCCCAAGGGGGGATACCCCATGTGGCCGGCCACACCCCCATGAGGGGCCCAAAAATGGCTCCTATCCATCCATGTCATCCCCAAGATCTTTTGGAGCAAAGCCCCAAAAGGTGGCTTTCCATAAAGTAACCATAAAGCTGATTTTCACTATTCACGACGACATTTTTCAGCGTCTGATCGAACTGAAAATATTTATGTGGGCTAAGAACATTTCCAGTACCCACTAAAATGATTTTCAACGCGTTCCGAAACAATTCCGGTTTTAGTGATTTTCATCTGCGAAACGCATCTGAAGTGGCTCCGGCAGCTCCGGAACATTTCCGGTTTTTATCTCAGAAAATTCCAAAAAGCTTCTAGAATGATTCTGGCATCCTCCAAGAATTATCAGGCATGTGCCGAAACCAATTTGACTTAATGGTGTATCCCGAAACAACTTTTCGGTATCATCGAAACTTATCCGATGACCTCTCTCTGCTGTACGATTCCGCTGTCCGAAACTTTTCGGTGTCCGAAACTTTTTCGGTGATTTTCTCTCAGACTCCCTGTCTAGTATTCAGCAGATAGATGACCCTTAAGCGTGTGACCCTATAGGTTCGTTGAAGTATAGACATGACCCGGAACCCCTTTCGATCAATGATCAACATCGGAGCCGTGGACACCCATATTGACCCCTATACCCACACGAATAAATATTCGAGTGAATCTCCAGTTGCCGTGTGCTATTCCTGTTGCTTCGTGATATGTTACAAATACCCGAGGTGAGACATGTTGGCATTCCCGTGGATCAACAACTTGTCCACTATGCTAGTTACCTCGTTACCGGTATTGTTCTCTTTTCTCGTTATCGTGTTCCGGCATCCCCGTGATCAAATCACAAAGTGTCTGGCCAGACGATGATGGATACCGTAACACCGAGTGGGCCCAGAGATATCTCTCCATCGTCGGAGGAGCAAATCCCAATCTTGAGCTATCAAGTTACTTGACACACTTTTTCATGAACCCGTAAGCCGCCGTAATAGCCACCCATTTACGGATGACGTTTAACAAACCCCAAAGTTCATGAAGCAAGCATGAAGAAACTCGATACTCTCATGGTCTAAGGAATCATGCAAACGTTAACCATCTCTGTGTTATGTACCAATAAACTTGTGACGAATGAATCTCATAGCATAACATCAATCCGGGTTGATTCAACACAAATGTTCTCTTAACATTGTGCCCTCAAAGTTGCTGGCATAGACATGCCCATGACTAGGAAAACAGAATCATCATGCAACACTTGAGCTAGTCTTAGAGGCCAAACTAGGAATACTTCTTACCATTTATTATTCCACACGTGCATTTGAGTCTTCCTCCGAGCCTCGTGGATATTGCAGACTCGAGAATCATTGCAGTTATAGCATGAAACATAAACATAATTATGAACTCGGAGATAAATAATATCATTTATTATTGCCTCTAGGGCATATCTCCTACATGATACACAATGTGTAATGATCAAATTTCAAATCACAGGGATCTAGAAGGAAGAGTATTCCTAGTTTTCTTCTCTAGCTTCAATTCCCTGGAATTTGCCATAATTTCAACTTGAAATGCCGCATCAACGGACGTACTTCTTTCCTGATATATGTCAAACACATGGTAAACAAGTTTCATCTAGTTCATTGTGCTAGATTTTTGTTGTTATTGATACTGAGAAGCAAGCACACTTTTTACCCAAGCTAACATCGAAGCTTATGTTCCTCCATATCTCCACATTTGTTCTGACTAATTTTGATGCTTTCATGAACACTAAATCTACTAGCTAGGTGTTGCAACTTTAGCTGTCCATCAACAATTGTGCCTCGTGTCATGTCAGATTAGAGGCAAACCTAGAAGTTGATAGAAATCATAATATGATGAAAATTTTAACTCACAAGGATCTAGAGAAAATAGTATTCAATTATACTTCTCTGATTTCAATGCCTTTCAATTTTCCAGAAGTAATCCGACCATAAGTACAAATTACAACCATGGAGTTTGCAGTAGTCAAAATCTGTCATGGTAGTAAGGGCAACTCACAAGCGCCGACGCATTTTGTCCACCCGCGTCCATTTGGGTCCACACAGAAAAATTAAAACACAACCCAACGCGCCGACCCAAATGGCCTGGTGTCTGTTTTGCTGTCGCTTGGACCCATATCCAGCCCAAATTTGGGTTGGATTTGCACCCTTGTGAACATGCAGTGGACGCCCGTGGCGTCTTCGCTTTGTCCTCCCCTGGCCCGACACACATGCCATTCTTCCCACTCCCCAACATCCTGGCCTCTTCACCATCGCCACCGCCACCCAACTTTCGGCCTCTTTGCCATTGCCCTAGCCCCCGCTGCCGCATCCACCGACGGTCGCACCGCCACCACACCCACCAGTGCCCACTCTGTCGATGCCATGGCCGCCTTTTTCCACCGATGAAGTAGTACAAGGACCGCCTACCTAGGATCTTTGGCAGCCCTCGGCATACCAACACTACTTCCATGGTCACCATCGCAGGACGCAAGTTTTTATAGCCCTGCAGCCTGAATGTGACAAGTAAGAGGCCACTCACCGGATGCGGCTCATCAACTCCCACATCCATCACGGCCCACAAGGTGTTCGGCGGTTTCTCTGGCCAGGTCGAGGCTCGTCCACGCCCAACGCTGTCTAGTAAGGTATGGATTCATCACTCCGAAGGATCATGGCGGATAGCTCAGATGAGTTTTTTTAAATAACACCACATGTTCATCATGGTCCAACGACGATGATGCTGTGGTTGCTCCTGTCATTGTCAATGAGCACATTTCGAGGCAACGACCATTGTTTAGGGGATTGATCCTGGGCCATGCTCCAGGGTTGAATCATATCAGAGAAAACGACCATGTCCTACTCTATAAGATTATTTCAATTTCACAGACCCACCATTCTCTAACAACTTTTCTGACGACACTTCCAGAGGGCGAGACCATTGTTCAGCCGTATTCAGGAGGGATTGATTTATTTGTTTATTAATGTGCAATTTGATTTAGTTGTTATTTGTTTTTGAATGACAATTCAAACAAAAAAATAGACAGGCGGACAAAATGTTCACCCTGTTGGGTTTGTTGCCTAGGAAAGCGTGGATAGGGGCGGACGCCTGCCTTTCCGGGACACAAACGCACACAAAGCGGACAAAATCTGGTTCGTTTATCCGTTTGGGTCGGTGCGTTGGAGTTTCCCTAAGAAAGATGTGTTCATGTAGAAGTGTATCTAGAGCTTGGGACTTGCCCTTAAATGACCAAAATAATTTATTGTGGCACATTGCTGGCCCGAAAGCGGGAAATGGCCTACTTGTTTCAAGAGAGCTCTGTTGGGCTTCTGAGTGCTCTATAACCAAACAATTAGTTGGCGATGCTCCAATATCTCTTAACCAAACGATTGTTTAAATTAATTACCTCCAATCAGAACAATTAGTTCCAACCAAACAATTAGTTCGTGATGCTCCAATATCTCTAACTCATGGGAGATTTACCACTTGATTCCTTTGTATATTTTGCCCACTTTTATTTAAAACGTTTACTTGTCCTTTTTCTGATCCTTACAGAATTTCTAGAGGCTTTTCCTTCTAATGAACCAGATGAATAAGGATTATGGAAGTGAAAGTACTGAAATGAGAAATGCGATGTCCTTCGATATGTTCTTTTTCATTACTAAATGCCAAATTCATCTATAAGAAAATTGAGAACTATATGTACATGACAAAAAATATCTTTGACACACCTTTACAGAAAACATTTCCATGCTGCAAGTAAGTTGTCAAAAATATCCATTGTATCCAAACTGTACATACACTCTATACACAATTCACCTCAACTTCGCCTTTCTTTCACAGGTTTTTCAAATAAGGTTGCTGCAATTTGAGTAAGCTTCTACCTTCTCTAGGAGTTAACATGACACTTTAATTTTCTGCACATTGCAGCTAGCTTCTGCATCATCGCCTTTGT
Organism: Aegilops tauschii subsp. strangulata; assembly: GCF_002575655.3. NCBI lineage: Eukaryota > Viridiplantae > Streptophyta > Magnoliopsida > Poales > Poaceae > Aegilops > Aegilops tauschii. Next base: position 12,284,592 of record NC_053039.3, read on the forward strand.
TGTGATGACCTCATTGCTTATACGTATTGGAATATTTGTTTAGAGCGCAAGGACCTGTAAATAATTGTTTCAAGGTGCATATTGTGATTTGAAGGCCCCTTGTTGGTATAAGGCAGTATAAGCTTGCCTTTAGGAGGCTAGTGATTGATGACAATGGCCAATCTCTTCTGGTGCCTTATTCCTATAAATATTTCTAGCATGTACTTTGCTTCCTTCTTCCAAAAAAGTGGGCACTGTTACCGCTAATATCTTCTGATGCTTTGTTCCTACAAATTGTTCTATCGATAGGTGAACTTCTTTCAAAGTCCTAGTAAACAAGTTTCCTCTAGTTCTGGGTGCAAGATTTTTCTTGTGATGATACTGACCATTAGGCGTACTCTTTACTGAAGACAACATGTAATTATTCTGTTCATGTATATCTCCATTTTTTTCTTATCAGTTCTCATAATTTCGAGAACACAAAATCTAGCTAGATATTTCAACTCTTAGTTGTCTATGCACATTTACGAGTTGCATCATGTGATATGGGAGTGCAAACCTAGAAGATGCAGAACATGTAATGATGAAATTTTAACTCAGAAGGATCTAGAGGGAAGAGTATTCCTAGTTTTCTTCACTAGCTTTATGACGAGGGTCAAGATGCTCTGTCTAAAACAATTCACTATAAGTCCCAACCCCTCCCATGTTATTAAAATGGTGGGAGGTAGACTCTTAACTCCCATACTAAAATCCCTGAAAAAGCATACCAAATCTCTAATAAATTCTCGTTGCCTCCAACCAAATACGTGGCTTTATATATCACAAGTAATTAATTCATATTCTTCTTATTAGTTACCTCCAACCAAACAATTAGTTAGTGATGCTCAAATATCTATAACTCATGGGAGATATACCACTTGTTTCCACTATACATTTTGCACACTTATATTTGAAACATGCACGTGCCCTATAAGAAAATTGAGAAAAATATGTACATTTCAAAAACATCACGACCCCCTTTATAAAAATTATTTTTTATTCTGCATGTAAGTTGTCAAAAACATCATAACCAAACTGTACATACACTTCGTATGCAATTAACCTCAACTTCTTTCTTTCACATCGTTTCATAGAAGGTTGCTGCATTTGAGTAAACTTTAGACAATGCCCAGAAAAATTATACCACTACTGAAAAAAAAATTAGCAGTTGTATTTGCTTGTGATAACTTCAGACCTTATATTGTTGATTTTAAAGTAACTGTTCACACTGATCATGCTGCTATTAAATATCTTATGGAAAAGAAAGATCTAAACCTAGACTTATTAGATGGGTTCTCCTACTATAAGAATTTGATTTGCATATTATTGATAGGAAGGGAGCTGAGAACCCCGTTGCAGACAACTTATCTAGGCTAGAGAATGTTCTTAATGACCCACTACCTATTGATGATAGCTTTCCTGACGAACAATTAGCTGTCATAAATGCTTCTCGTACTGCTTCATGGTATGTTGATTATGCTAATTATATTGTTGCTAAATTTATACCACCTAATTTCACATACTAGCAAAAGAAAAAGTTTTTCTATAATTTAAGACATTACTTTTGGGATGACCCACACCTTTATAAAGGAGTAGATGGTGTTATTAGACGTTGTGTATCTGAGCATGAACAAGAGCATATCCTACGCAAGTGTCACTCCGAGGCTTATGGAGAACACCACGCTGGAGACAGAACTGCACATAAGGTATTGCAATCCGGTTTTTATTGGCCTACTCTTTTCAAGGACGCCCGTAAGTATATGTCTCGTCTTATGATGAATGTCAAAGAATTGGTAATATTAGTAGACGTCAAGAAATGCCTATGAACTATTCACTTGTTATTGAACCATTTGATGTATGGGGCTTTGATTATATGGGACCATTTCCTTCCTCTAATGGGTATACACATATTTTAGTTGCCGTTGATTACGTTATTAAGTGGGTAGAAGCTATTCTAACTAGTAGTGCTGATCATAACACCTCTATTAAGATGCTTAAAGAAGTTATTTTTCCGAGGTTTGGAGTCCCTAGATATTTAATGACTGCTAAGTATGATGTTTTTCATAAAATGCATGCTAAGTATGATGTCAATTATAGAATTGCATCTCCATACCATCCACAATCTAGTGGTAAAGTAGAACTAAGTAATAGGGAGATTAAATTAGTTTTGCAAAAGACTGTCACTACAAGGATACCCCTTATAAAGCAACAAAATTTTTACAACAGTTTGACTATATGTTGCAAAATTCATACTAGATACGTATATAAGGGTTGGAGCATATGCGTTGTACAGTTACAGCCCATGACCCTTTCATGGTACATATATGAAAAAAAAACAGAGAAAAGGAGAGAGAGACGCACGAGAAACAGAGTCCTGGATTCCCCTCATCTCTCCCAAATCGCCGCCATCCATCGCCTCGTATCCCTCCTCCGACCCACCTCGCCGCCGGCCCTCCCCCTCCGCTCCTCCCACCTCGCAGCTCCAGTGGCTGCCGGATCCGCCCAATCCCAACCCACTCATCCCTCTCGCGTCCCATCTCCCTCTCTTCACGCGGCTCCTTCTGCGCCACCTGCGGCGGTTGACCCAGGCGACGTCCGGCGAACCCCGCCTGAGGCGCCCTCGCACCGCGGCGCCCTCCCATCCGGTTAGATCCGGCGCTCGCGGTCACCAAAGCCCACCCGCGACCCTCCCCCCATGGCTATTAGGGTTTCAGGTGTCGGCTCCGGTGGCCGTCGTCCACCTCCCGTCCGGTGAGTGCATCCCCTCCCCTGGCTTCATCCTCTCTCTCTCCCTTTCTCTAACCTGCTCTTCTCTTCTTCTGTACACGTGCAGGGAGGAACCGCCAGTGGACATCCTTGCAGCTGCTCGGGACAAAGCAGCCATGGAGCTTCCTCCTGCTCCTCTGGCCTCGGGCGAGTTGGTCCACTCCTCCCCTCTGCTCTGGTTCGTAGCACATCAGGACCAGTAGTGGCTTCAAATTAACCCCGAGTTGCATATTCTTTCTAGGGCAACAACATTGTAGGGAACGATTGTCTTTCTAGTAAGCTATTCTGAAGCCCATCTACGTCTTGGAGCAGCAACCAGTGTGTTTGAGGTAATTTGTACAGAAAACACCAGGTATATGGTTAGGAATCAGGTCGGAGTCTAATTACAGTATCTCCCCAAGGCCCCAATCCTTTTCTTTTCCAATCTATAATATTCTACTGTTAAGGTTTTTACAATGCAAAAATCCAACATATGTTCTTTTAGGCTAATTACTAAATAAATCTAACGATAGTCCATGTGGCGGCGGAGGTGTAGCGATGGTAGTTTGAAGCAGATTAGGCGGCCGCAAGCGTCTTTGGCGCCAAGGCTGTTGAGTGAAGGAACTGGTCGTGTGGCGATTCGTTTTCTATTCTCCATCCTTTAAGGTCATAACAGAAGAAAGAACTATGTGTTGGAACCGCAGCGCTCTAGCTACCTCTCCTCTCACTCAAACGGAGGTGGAAGAAGAAGAACAGTGCACACAAGATTTTCCGGCCGGCGCACGAACGCCCCAATCCTTTTCTTCCTTACAATGGCTACATGGCTACACCCGATTCACGCAACCAGCACAAAGGCAGGGGATTTATATCCGGTCTAGCACAGACGCACGCACAGCACTAACCCCGGCCACCACGCACGCACGCCTACCGGCCACCTACCTGCTGACTCCTACATGCATGCACGATCTGTCCGGCCGCGCGCATAGCGCGCCACACTACAAGCACTACACCACCAGCTCAAACAGATTGACTGGCTCCCCGCTACTCCCGCTCAGCTGGACGCGGCCACACACCGGCCTCCGGCTTGAGCCTAGACACACATATGCGGCACACATACGTGCACCTATGCGCCATCCACACACACATGGCTTATTGCCAACACTATGCAATTGACTTGATCACTATTGTTTTATCTAGAAAAAAAATATGTTTTGTACGCGTGTATTGATGAGTACTCCTCTTGACTCGATTGTGTTGCACGGAGTGAAAGGAAAGCATCCAGTTGGGGTGGTCTGCAGCTCTGATCACCTCCAGCAGCACCACATAATCAAAGTTCCAAACAGTAGTGCTGCACTTCTGCCTCCAGCCAGCATTTCACTTTCATGTTTATAGGTGGCTTAACATGATCATTTGATGTGTATCTTATGTAGAAGATTTGAATGATGTACGTGTTTATTTCAGAAAAAATTTCTTAATGACGCCTTGCATATATACAAGACAGATATTCATGTACATTAGCTTTAGTTTTGTTTGTTAACTAGAAACTGTGGTTTCCTTTTTTAACCGAAATCACTAAAGCATGGGATGCATTTGGGGTTTCCAGATAGCTAATATTAGGAGCACACAAGATTTAGACTCCTGCTATGTAATTAAAGGAAATCAGAACATTCACCAATATCTTCTGTATATTTTCTAGCCTTGGGTTCCTGACTTTTTCATACAAATTATAATTTGGAAACTTTATTTATAGGAATGATAAATAGTATGTACAAATGCCTTTACTAAAATTAAATTTACTTTAGCCACATGGAAGCCAACACAATATCACATGTAATATTTCTCAGTTAGTCAAAAGTATGCTTCTTTTAAAATTTATGGTTCTAATATTGTTTTTCTCACATAAATATGTTCCAGTTATATATGGTAAACTAAAACTGTCTAGCCTATGCAGAAGCACGGGTTAATGACTAGTCTAGCTAACTCGGGGATAAATTCATTGAGCCAGATGTAAAGTTGCCAAGGTAGTAACTAGTACACATAGAACATGAGGAATATAGGTTGCTCTTCTTTTATTAAGTACGAATTGATCTTGATGAAGTTTACTTCTTTTGCACTGTTCTAGAGATGCATGAGACACCTGTAACCTTTTTCCCTTGGTTTTGAAGCTACACGCACGAACTCGATGTACGGTGACTCCATGGAGCAAGTCGAGTTCGTGGAGCAAGTCATGGACGATGCCATGGAAGGTATACTCTCTCCCTCTCCCTACCGTGGTACTGCTCATTGTGTCCACGACCATTGAGCCATGCTAGGTTCTATGCTGCTGTCCATGCCAATTTATAGCATTTGGGGTGTAGGTTTCAGTGGATTTATTTAGCAATAAATAATTCTGTTGGTTCACACAAAACAGTTTGACTGTAGGTGTACAGAATTAGCAATGGATCTCTAGGCTGGTGATGACTATGTAAATTTGTTTCAGTGGATCTGGGGCTGTAGTTTTGTTCCAAAGCGTGGTGAGCACCTTTAGGTTTGTTTGTTTCCTGTTGGATGACTGAAACCAACTAGAGCTAAATGTTTTGGTTCAGTTTCAGATGACTAAAACCGTTTTGGCTCAGTTTGCTAACTAAATGGAGAAGAGAAAAGAAGTGGTACTGTCACTCACAATTGCCCTTGAATGCACATCAGCACTTAGGCTACTCTCCATATAATTTTATTAAGCCATGTTTTTCTGCAGGCTGTGTCATATATTGTGGCGTCCTGATTAGTCATCAATGACAACTAACACTCATGCCGGTATCTTTTCACAATCATAATAGGGACGTAGCTCTTGCTATAGTTGTAAGTTGTGATCCTAAATTTAAACATGATGATGCTAAAATGACAAATGAATTCTTGGTAGTGCATGTCGATATGGCACTTGTGAAAACTGAAGATTTGGTACGGAGTCGCGAAAGCTGCAATACTCTCGATAATGCAGAAAAAAAAGATTGCATGGCCTTCAACCTTTGTACGTGCCTAATATCCTGCTGCCTCTATCACTACATTCATCATGTCAATGCATTGTGTATTAACAGTTCATTTTGTTATTTTCTTTGTAGATTCAAAAGATATATGGATGATTATAATGGTGCGTGGCAAGTATATTGCAATGACGATGATGTTCCGGTTCATGATGATAATGATGTTCCGGTCCATGATGATGATGATGGATGCTATCAGTTTTAGTTAAGTTGTAGGGATGATGTTTCTGTCGGATGGTGTTCCCCGGTTAAGTTTAGTTAAGTTGTAGGGATGTTGAAGGATGCTTTCTATTTAAGTTTCGCTGTCAAGAAAATATTTAGGTTATGCATCACATTTCGATGATGTTTCCCTTGTAATATCAACCATTGTAATCCAACAGCTTTATCCAATATATGATTTCTTTCTCTAATGAGTATATTCTTTTATTTTTTTTCCACACTTCATATACATAATTATCACTGTTATGTTGAGCATTAATTTAATTGTTATATAATTTACGTTATATATGTAACAACACATGAAGCGTTGAAAATTCCTAGTTGCCAGAAATGAGATTTGGATTCGTGTACGTTAAGCACCAACATATAAAACTGTTGTAAAGGTCGGCTTTATGTGTTGTACTCTTGCAACGGCTCCTTTTACAAACGGCGGTATAAGCGTTGCATTATGCGCTAGCAACACTGGCTACGCATCCCAAACCGTTGGTAAAGACAATTACAACGCATATTTGGACTTATAGATACGGAAAAATGCGTTGCTATTGGTGGGGTATTGTTGTAGTGTGTTAATAGATCTAGAAAGAATTGGTCCAAAAAACTTGATGATGCATTATGGGCCTATAGAACTGCATATAAAAATCCTATGGGTATGTCTCCATATAAAATGGTTTATGGAAAAGTATGTCACTTACCTCTCGAACTAGAGCATAAGGCATATTGGGCCATTAAAGAGCTCAATTATGATTTCAAACTTGCCGGTGAGAAGAGACTATCTGACATTAGCTCACTTGATGAATGGAGAACCCAGGCCTATGCGAATGCCAAACTGTTTAAAGAAAAAGTTAAAAGATGGCATGACAAAAGGATACAAAAGCGTGAGTTTAATGTAGGTGATTATGTTTTGCTATACAACTCGCGTCTAAATTTTTTTGTAGGAAAACTCCTCTCTAAATGGGAAGGTCCTTACGTTATCGAGGAGGTTTATCGTTCTGGTGCCATAAAAATTAGCAACTTCGAAGGCACAAATCCGAAGGTGGTGAACGGTCAAAGAATCAAACATTATATCTCAGGTAACCCAATAAATGTTGAAACTAATGTTATTGAAACCCCCAGAGGAATACATAAGGGACACTTTCGAGAACGTTTCAGACTCCGAAAATGAATAGGTATGTGGTACGGTAAGTAAACCGACTCCAAAACAATTATAATAGCAATTTTTCTCCGTTTTGGAATATTTAAGAAAATAGAAAAATAAGAAGTAGTCGAAAGAGGACACGAGGCATCCACGAGGGTGGAGGGCGGGCCCTACCCCCTGGGCGCGCCCCCTGCCTCGTGGGCACCTCGTGGGCTCTCCGGACTCCGTTTTCTTGCATGATACTTCTTTTGGTCGGTAAAAATTCATTATATAATCTCCCGAAGGTTTTGACCACCGTACCACGCAAATATCTTCTGTTTTTGTTTCGAGCTATTTTCTGCCAGAGTTGTCAAAGTCAGGCATCATGTCGCCCCCCTCCTCCAACAATGAGGGCAACGATGCTTGGCTAATGAAGATAGAGCTGAGGAGAGAAGAACCCGGGGAGATCAACAAGGATGATAGGATCTAGGAGGCCACGGAGGATCAAGCTCCGGCAGCAGAAGAAGAAGACACCCTTCAACCTCATTACAATCTTCTTACCCCAACTGAGATTGAAGCTTTCAAGATGATTGAGTTGGCTCGCATACAAAACAAGTATCTCACACGTGAAAATATTTTGTTTTGACCAGAAACAGTAGGAGTACCTCCCACTGTAGTATATATTAATATAAGTTAGTGGTTATGTACATTGTAATTACAATCCATCCCCCTTTTGGGGGTGGGATGCAGGAGCTAGTTTACAGGGATGCAAGGATGAGTTGAATGTATTGTTTGTGTTCGTCCCTAACCCTATGAATGAGCAGGGAAAAATCAGCCTTAAGTCTATCCAACCAGGATGTTTTGGAGGGTATGATCCTTCTAAAGTGCTTGTTATTGCGCTCCTTCCATATACTCCAGGCGGCCAACAAAAATAGTTCCATAAAGAGTGGCCTATTCCAGTCCTCTTTTGCTTTGGAGATGTTGTGTAATCTTGTGTTGCCCGGAAGCCAAGAAAGACCAAGGTGGGACCAGTAATCAGAGCTGAAGTGGCACTCGAAGAAGAGATGTTCCAATGTCTCTTCAATTGGTAATCCACAAAGAATGCAGTCGTGAACATCTCCAATATTGTAATGTCGTCGTTTGAGCATATTCTTGGTGTTGAGACGGTCAGAAAGTAACAGCCACCCGAAGACTTTGATTTTCATGGTTGACTTAGATTTCCAAATCCATCCGAAAGCTTCGTGTGCTTGAATTTCTCTGAAGTAGAATGTATAGTATTGTTTTGCAGTGAAGAGGCTGGTGTCCCAAATATATGTCCACCGGTCAAGCTCATTGGAGAGCTGCACCTCCATAACCTCCAATTGTAGCTGTCTCAGTTCTGCATGCGTGAAAATATTTTGTTGAAGGAGCATATCACCGCACTCAAGGGCATTATCCGCAAATTGGAGGATCTCCTACGCTCGATGTGCGACACTACATCATCAACAACTCCTTCATCACCACCTCCGAGGAAGGAGACATAATCACATGGGTATGGGCACTCCCCTTGGCAACTGCCAAGCTTGGGGGAGGTGCCCCGGTATCGTGTCACCATCACACTCCTATCTTTACCATTTTTCTTAGTTCGATCCTTTTGGTAATATCTTGATCTAGTGGAATAAAGTTTTAGTATGATCTAGTTTTGAGTTTTGCTTTATGATCCCTCTATGTAATCGAGTCCATGAGCTATATATAATAAAGTTTAGTTTTGAGTCAAGGGCTTGATTATCTTGCTATGATCTTGAGGGAATAAAAGAAAGAATAAAAAGAATTAAAGAGATCATATTGATCTTATAGAGAGTAATGACTTCACATATAAAAGAGTATGATGAATAAAAGTTGTTGAGAGTTGACAAACATAGTTTTGGTCAGCATTGCAATTAATAGGAAGTAATAAAGAAAGAGAGGTTTTCACATATAAATATACTATCTTGGACATCTTTTATGATTGTGAGCACTCATTAAAATATGACATGCTAAAAAGTTGATGTTGGACAAGGAAGACTACGTAATGGGTTATGTTTTCTTATATCCGAAATAAAGTATATCGTCATGGATCATCCAACATGTTGAGCTTGCCTTTCCCCCTCATGCTAGCCCAATTCTCTGCACCAAGTAGAGATACTACTTGTGCTTTCGAATATCCTTAAACCAAGTTTTTCCATGAGTGTCCACCATACCTACCTATGGATTGAGTAAAATCCTTCAAGTAAGTTGTCATTGTTGCAAGCAATAAAAATTGCTCTCCAAATATGTATGATCTATTAGTGTGGAGAAAATAAGCTTTATACGATCTTGTGATGTGGAAGAAATAAAAGCGACGGACTGCATAATAAAGGTCCCTATCAGAAGTTGCAATATAAAGTGACGTTCTTTCGCATTAAGATTTTATGCATCAAACCATAAAAGCACATGACAACTGTTGGAAATATGCCCTAGAGGCAATAATAAAATGGTTATTATTATATTTCCTTGTTCATGATAATTGTCTATTGTTCATGCTATAATTGTGTTATCCGGAAATCGTAATACATGTGTGAATACATAGACCACAACATGTCCCTAGTGAGCCTCTAGTTGACTAGCTCGTTGATCAACAGATAGTCATGGTTTCCTGACTACGGACATTGGATGTCATTGATAACGGGATCACATCATTAGGAGAATGATGTGATGGACAAGACCCAATCCTAAGCATAGCACAAGATCGTGTAGTTCGTTTGCTAGAGCTTTTCCAAATGTCAAGTATCATTTCCTTAGACCATGAGATTGTGCAACTCCCGGATACCATAGGAGTGCTTTGGGTGTGCCAAACGTCACAACGTAACTGGGTGGCTATAAAGGTGCACTACGGGTATCTCCGAAAGTGTCTGTTGGGTTGGCACGAATCAAGACTGGGATTTGTCACTCCGTATGACGGAGAGGTATCTCTGGGCCCACTCGGTAATGCATCATCATAATGAGCTCAATGTGACCAAGTGTTTGGTCACGGGATCATGCATTACGGTACGAGTAAAGTGACTTGCCGGTAACGAGATTGAACAAGGTATTGGGATACCGACGATCGAATCTCGGGCAAGTAATGTACCGATTGACAAAGGGAATTGTATACGGGATTGATTGAATCCTCGACATCGTGGTTCATCCGATGAGATCATCGTGGAACATGTGGGAGCCAACATGGGTATCCAGATCCCGCTGTTGGTTATTGACCGGAGAGTCGTCTCGGTCATGTCTGCATGTCTCCCGAACCCGTAGGGTCTACACACTTAAGGTTCGGTGACGCTAGAGTGGTAGAGATATTAGTATGCGGTTAACCGAAAGTTGTTCGGAGACCCGGATGAGATCCCGGACGTCATGAGGAGTTCCGGAATGGACCGGAGGTAAAGATTTTTATATGGGAAGTCCTATTTTGGCCACCGGAAAATGTTCGGGATTTTTCGGTATTGTACCAGGAAGGTTCTAGAAGGTTCCGAAGTGGGGCCCACCTGCATGGGGGGGCCCACATGAACGTGGGTAGGGGGGGCAAGGCCCCACACCCCTGGTCAAGGCGCACCAAGATCCCACCTTAGAAGGAATAAGATCATATCCCGAAGGGATAAGATCAAGATCCCTAAAAAAGGGGGATAACAATCGGTGGGGAAGGGAAATGATGGGATTTCTTTCCCCCACCTTTGCCAACGCCCCAATGGACTTGGAGGGCAAGAAACCAGCCCCCTCCACCCCTATATATAGTGGGGAGGCGCATGGGAGCAGCACCCCAAGCCCCTGGCGCCTCCCTCTCCCTCCCGTGACACCTCTCCCCCCCGCTGAGCTTGGCGAAGCCCTACCAAGATCCCCGCTGCTTCCACCACCACGCCGTCGTGCTGCTGGATCTCCATCAACCTCTCCCTCCCCATGCTGGATCGAGAAGGAGGAGACGTCGTCCCCAACCGTACGTGTGTTGAACGCGGAGGTGCCGTCCGTTCGGCGCTCGGTCATCGGTGATTTGGATCACGACGAGTACGACTCCATCAACCCCGTTCACTTGAACGCTTCCGCTCGCGATCTACAAGGGTATGTAGATGCACTCTTTTCCCTCTCATTGCTAGAAGACTCCATAGATTGTTCTTGGTGATGCGTAGAAATTTTTTAATTTCTGCAACGATCTCCAATAGTGGTATCAGAGCTAGGTCTATGCGTAGTTTCTATGCACGAGTAGAACACAAACTTGTTGTGGGCGTAGATGTTGTCAATTTTCTTGCCACTACTAGTCTTATCTTGTTTCGGCGGCATCATGGGATGAAGCGGCCCGGACTGACCTTACACGTACGCTTACGTGAGACAGGTTCCACCGACTGACATGCACTAGTTGCATAAGGTGGCTAGCGGGTGTCTGTCTCTCCCACTTTAGTCGGATCGGATTCGATGAAAAGGGTCCTTATGAAGGGTAAATAGAAGTTGGCATATCACGTTGTGGTTTTACGTAGGTAAGAAACGTTCTTGCTAGAAACCTATAGAAGCCATGTAAAAACATGCAACAACAATTAGAGGACGTCTAACTTGTTTTTGCAGCATATGCCTTGTGATGTGATATGGCCAAAAGGATGTGATGAATGAAATATATGTGATGTATGAGATTGATCATGTTCTTGTAATAGGAATCACGACTTGCATGTCGATGAGTATGACAACCGGCAGGAGCCATAGGAGTTGTCTTTATTTTTGTATGACCTGCGTGTCATTGATTAACGCCATGTAAATTACTTTACTTTATTGCTAAACACGTTAGCCATAGAAGTAGAAGTAATCGTTGGCGTGACAACTTCATGAAGACACGATGATGGAGATCATGGTGTCATGCCGGTGACGAAGATGATCATGGCGCCCCGAAGATGGAGATCAAAGGAGCAATATGATACTGGCCATATCATGTCACTATTTGATTGCATGTGATGTTTATCATATTTTGCTTCTTATTTGCTTAGTACGACGGTAGTAAGTAAGATGACCCCTTATAATAATTTCAAGAAAGTGTTCCCCCTAACTGTGCGCTGTTGCGAAAGTCCGTTGTTTCGAAGCACCACGTGATGATCGGGTGTGATAGATTCTAACGTTCACATACAACGGGTGTAAGACAGATTTACACATGCAAAACACTTAGGTTGACTTGACGAGCCTAGCATGTACAGACATGGCCTCGGAACACAAGAGACCGAAAGGTCGAACATGAGTCGTATAGAAGATACGATCAACATGAAGATGTTCACCGATGTTGACTAGTCCGTCTCACGTGATGATCGGACATGGCCTAGTTGACTCGGATCATGTTTCACTTAGATGACTAGAAGGATGTCTATCTGAGTGGGAGTTCATTGAATAATTTGATTAGATGAACTTAATTATCATGAACTTAGTCTAAAATCTTTGCAATATGTCTTGTAGATCAAATGGCCCACGCTAATGTTGCCCTCAACTTCAACGCGTTCCTAGAGAAAACCAAACTGAAAGATGATGGCGGCAACTATACGGACTGGGTCCGGAACCTGAGGATCATCCTCATTGCTGCCAAGAAAGATTATGTCCTAGAAGCACCGCTAGGTGACGCACCCATCCCAGAGAACCAAGACGTTATGAACGCTTGGCAGCAGCGTGCTGATGATTACTCCCTCGTTCAGTGCGGCATGCTTTACAGCTTAGAACCGGGGCTCCAAAAGCGTTTTGAGCAACACGGAGCATATGAGATGTTCGAAGAGCTGAAAATGGTTTTCCAAGCTCATGCCCGGGTTGAGAGATATGAAGTCTCCGACAAGTTCTTCAGTTGTAAGATGGAGGAAAATAGTTCTGTCAGTGAGCACATACTCAAAATGTCTGGGTTACACAACCGCTTGACTCAGCTGGGAGTTAATCTCCCGGATGACGCGGTCATTGACAGAATCCTTCAGTCGCTTCCACCGAGCTACAAGAGCTTTGTGATGAACTTCAATATGCAGGGGATGGAAAAGACCATTCCTGAGGTATATTCAATGCTGAAATCAGCGGAGGTGGAGATCAAAAAGGAACATCAAGTGTTGATGGTGAATAAAACCAATAAGTTCAAGAAAGGCAAGGGTAAGAAGAACTTCAAGAAGGACGGCAAGGGAGTTGCCGCGCCCGGTAAGCCAGTTGCCAGGAAGAAGCCAAAGAATGGACCCAAGCCTGAGACTGAGTGCTTTTATTGCAAGGGAAGTGGTCACTGGAAGCGGAACTGCCCCAAGTACTTGGCGGACAAGAAGGCCGGCAACACCAAAGGTATATGTGATATACATGTTATTGATGTGTACCTTACCAGCACTCGTAGTAGCTCCTGGGTATTTGATACCGGTGCGGTTGCTCATATTTGTAACTCAAAGCAGGAGCTGCGGAATAAACGGAGACTGGCAAAGGACGAGGTGACGATGCGCGTCGGGAATGGTTCCAAGGTCGATGTGATCGCCGTCGGCATGCTACCTCTACATTTACCTACGGGATTAGTTTTAAACCTCAATAATTGTTATTTAGTGCCAGCTTTGAGCATGAACATTGTATCAGGATCTCGTTTAATTCGAGATGGCTACTCATTTAAATCCGAGAATAATGGTTGTTCTATTTATATGAGAGATATGTTTTATGGTCATGCCCCGCTGGTTAATGGTTTATTCTTAATGAATCTCGAACGTAGTGTTACACATATTCATAGTGTGAATACCAAAAGATGTTGGTTGATAATGATAGTCCCACATAATTGTGGCACTGCCGTCTTGGTCACATTGGTGTCAAACGCATGAAGAAGCTCCATGCAGATGGACTTTTGGAGTCTCTTGATTACAAATCATTTGACACGTGCGAACCATGCCTCATGGGTAAGATGACCAAGACTCCATTCTCCGGAACAATGGAGCGAGCAACCAACTTATTGGAAATCATACATACTGATGTGTGCGGTCCAATGAGTGTTGAGGCTCGCGGAGGCTATCGTTATGTTCTCACTCTCACTGATGACTTGAGTAGATGTGGGTATGTCTACCTAATGAAACACAAGTCTGAGACCTTTTAAAAGTTCAAGGAATTTCAGAGTGAGGTTGACAATCAACGTGACAGAAAAATAAAGTTCTTACGATCAGATCGTGGAGGGGAATATTTGAGTCACGAATTTGGCACACACTTAAGGAAATGTGGAATAGTTTCACAACTCACGCCGCCTGGAACACCTCAGCGAAATGGTGTGTCCGAACGTCGTAATCACACTCTATTGGATATGGTGCGATCTATGATGTCTCTTACCGTTCTACCGCTCTCATTTTGGGGCTATGCTTTAGAGACTGCCGCATTCACTTTAAATAGGGCTCCATCGAAATCCGTTGAGACGACACCGTATGAATTATGGTTTGGGAAGAAACCTAAGCTGTCGTTTCTAAACGTTTGGGGATGCGATGCTTATGTCAAAAAACTTCAACCTGAAAAGCTCGAACCCAAGTCGAAAAATGCGTCTTCATAGGATACCCTAAGGAAACCATTGGGTATACCTTCTACCTCAGATCCGAAGGCAAGATCTTTGTTGCCAAGAACGGGTCCTTTCTGGAGAAAGAGTTTCTCTCGAAAGAAGTAAGTGGGAGGAAAGTGGAACTTGATGAAGTACTACCTCTTGAACCGGAAAGTAGCGCAGCTCAGGAAGATGTTCCTGTGGTGCCTGCACCGACTAGAGAGGAAGTTAATGATGATGATGATCAAGGTACTTCGGATCAAGCTCCTACTGAACTTCGTAGGTCCATAAGGACACGTTCCGCGCCAGAGTGGTACGGCAACCCTGTCTTGGAAATCATGTTGTTAGACAACGGTGAACCTTCGAACTATGAAGAAGCAATGGCGGGCCCAGATTCCGACAAATGGCTTGAAGCCATGCAATCCGAGATAGGATCCATGTATGAAAACAAAGTGTGGACTTTGACAGACTTGCCCGATGATCGGCGAGCGATAGAAAACAAATGGATCTTTAAGAAGAAGACAGACGCGGATGGTAATGTTACCATCTATAAAGCTCGACTTGTCGCTAAGGGTTATCGACAAGTTCAAGGGGTTGACTACGATGAGACTTTCTCACCCGTAGCGAAGCTGAAGTCCGTCCGAATCATGTTAGTAATTGCCGCATACTATGATTATGAGATATGGCAAATGGACGTCAAAACGGCATTCCTTAACGGCTTTCTTAAGGAAGAATTGTATATGCTGCAGCTAGAAGGTTTTGTCGATCCTAAGAATGCTAACAAGGTATGCAAGCTCCAGCGCTCCATCTATGGGCTGGTGCAAGCATCTCGGAGTTGGAACATTCGATTTGATGAGATGATCAAAGCGTTTGGGTTTACACAGACTTATGAAGAAGTCTGTGTTTACAAGAAAGTGAGTGGGAGCTCTGTAGCATTTCTCATATTATATGTGGATGACATACTGTTGATGGGAAATGATATAGAATTCTTGGGAAGCATAAAGGCCTACTTGAACAAGTGTTTTTCAATGAAGGACCTTGGAGAAGCTGCTTATATATTAGGCATCAAGATCTATAGAGATATATCAAGACGCCTCATTGGTCTTTCACAAAGTACGTACCTTGACAAGATATTGAAGAAGTTCAATATGGATCAGTCCAAGAAGGGGTTCTTGCCTGTATTGCAAAGTGTGCAATTGAGCACGGCTCAATGCCCGACCACGGCAGAAGATAGAGAAAAGATGAGTGTCGTCCCCTATGCCTCGGCCATAGGGTCTATTATGTATGCCATGCTGTGTACCAGACCTGATGTAAACCTTGCCGTAAGTTTGGTAGGAAGGTACCAAAGTAATCCCGGCATGGAACACTGGACAGCGGTCAAGAATATCCTGAAGTACCTGAAGAGGACGAAGGATATGTTTCTCGTTTATGGAGGTGACGAAGAGCTCGTCGTAAAGGGTTACGTTGATGCTAGTTTCGACACAGAACTGGATGACTCTAAGTCACAAACCAGATACGTGTATATTTTGAATGGTGGGGCAGTAAGCTGGTGCAGTTGCAAGCAAAGCGTTGTGGCGGGATCTACATGTGAAGCGGAATACATGGCGGCCTCAGAGGCAGCACAAGAAGCAATCTGGGTGAAGGAGTTCATTACCGACCTAGGAGTTATTCCCAATGCATCGGGCCCGATGACTCTCTTCTGTGACAACACTTGAGCTATTGCCCTTGCCAAGGAGCCCAGGTTTCACAGGAAGACCAGGCATATCAAGCGTCGCTTCAACTCCATTCGTGAAAATGTTCAAAATGGAGACATAGATATTTGTAAAGTACATACGGACCTGAATGTAGCAGATCCGTTGACTAAACCACTCCCTAGAGCAAAACATGATCAACAGCAGAACTCTATGGGTGTTCGATTCATCACAATGTAACTAGATTATTGACTCTAGTGCAAGTGGGAGACTGTTGGAAATATGCCCTAGAGGCAATAATAAAATGGTTATTATTATATTTCCTTGTTCATGATAATTGTCTATTGTTCATGCTATAATTGTGTTATCTGGAAATCGTAATACATGTGTGAATACATAGACCACAACATGTCCCTAGTGAGCCTCTAGTTGACTAGCTCGTTGATCAACAGATAGTCATGGTTTCCTGACTATGGACATTGGATGTCATTGATAACGGGATCGTGTAGTTCGTTTGCTAGAGCTTTTCCAAATGTCAAGTATCATTTCCTTAGACCATGAGATTGTGCAACTCCCGGATACCATAGGAGTGCTTTGGGTGTGCCAAACGTCACAACGTAACTGGGTGGCTATAAAGGTGCACTACGGGTATCTCCGAAAGTGTCTGTTGGGTTGGCACGAATCGAGACTGGGATTTGTCACTCCGTATGACAGAGAGGTATCTCTGGGCCCACTCGGTAATGCATCATCATAATGAGCTCAATGTGACCAAGTGTTTGGTCACGGGATCATGCATTACGGTACGAGTAAAGTGACTTGCCGGTAACGAGATTGAACAAGGTATTGGGATACCGACGATCGAATCTCGGGCAAGTAACGTACCGATTAACAAAGGGAATTGTATACGGGATTGATTGAATCCTCGACATCGTGGTTCATCCGATGAGATCATCGTGGAACATGTGGGAGCCAACATGGGTATCCAGATCCCGCTGTTGGTTATTGACCGGAGAGTCGTCTCGGTCATGTCTGCATGTCTCCCGAACCCGTAGGGTCTACACACTTAAGGTTCGGTGACACTAGAGTTGTAGAGATATTAGTATGCGGTTAACCGAACGTTGTTCGGAGTCCCGGATGAGATCCCGGACGTCACGAGGAGTTCCGGAATGGTCCGGAGGTAAAGATTTATATATGGGAAGTCCTATTTTGGCCACCGGAAAATGTTCGGGATTTTTCGGTATTGTACCGGGAAGGTTCTAGAAGGTTCCGAAGTGGGGCCCACCTGCATGGTGGGGGGGGGGCACATGAACGTGGGTAGTGGGGGCAAGGCCCCATACCCCTGGTCAAGGCGCACCAAGATCCCACCTTAGAAGGAATAAGATCATATCCCGAAGGGATAAGATCAAGATCCCTAAAAAAGGGGGATAACAATCGGTGGGGAAGGAAAATGATGGGATTTCTTTCCCCCACCTTTGCCAACGCCCCAATGGACTTGGAGGGCAAGAAACCAGCCCCCTCCACCCCTATATATAGTGGGGAGGCGCATGGGAGCAGCACCCCAAGCCCCTGGCGCCTCCCTCTCCCTCCCGTGACACCTCTCCCCCCGCTGAGCTTGGCGAAGCACTACCGAGATCCCCGCTGCTTCCACCACCACGCCGTCGTGCTGCTGGATCTCCATCAACCTCTCCCTCCCCATGCTGGATCAAGAAGGAGGAGACGTCTTCCCCAACCGTACGTGTGTTGAACGCGGAGGTGCCGTCCGTTCGGCGCTCGGTCATCGGTGATTTGGATCACGATGAGTACGACTCCATCAACCCCGTTCACTTGAACGCTTCCGCTCGCGATCTACAAGGGTATGTAGATGCACTCTTTTCCCTCTCGTTGCTAGAAGACTCCATAGATTGTTCTTGGTGATGCGTAGAATTTTTTTAATTTCTGCAACGATCTCCAACAAGAATGATCATGATGCCCTCATGTCCGTATTTTATTTTATCGACACCTCTACCTCTAAACATGTGGACATATTTTTCGTTATCGGCTTCCGCTTGAGGACAAGCGAGGTCTAAGCTTGGGGGAGTTGTTACATCCATTTTGCATCATGTTTTTATATCGATATTTATTGCATTATGGGCTATTATTATACATTATGTCACAATACTTATGCCTTTTCTCTCTTATTTTACAAGGTTTACACGAAGAGGGAGAATGCCAGCAGCTGGAATTCTGGGCTGGAAAAGGAGCAAATATTAGAGACCTATTCTGCACAACTCCAAAAGTCCTGAAACTTCACGGAGGCACGTTTTGGAATTAATAAAAAATACTGGCAAAGGAATCAACTGAAGGGGGGGGGGGCACACACCATCCACGAGGGTGGGGGGCGCGCCCCCTGCTTCGTGGACCCCCTGGCAGGCCTCCGGTGCCCATCTTTGGCTATATGAAGTCTTTCGCCCTGGAAAAAATCAGAAGGAAGCTTTCGGGACGAAGCACCGCCGTCTCGGGGCGGAACCTTGGCGGAACCAATCTAGGGCTCCGGCGGAGCTGTTCTGCCGGGGAAACATCCCTCCGGGAGGGGGAAATCATCACCATCGCCATCACCATCAATCCTCTCATCGGGAGGGGGCCAATCTCCATCAACATCTTCACCAGCACCATCCCATCTCAAACCGTAGTTCATCTCTTGTATCCGATCTTTGTCTCAAAGCCTCAGATTGGTACCTGTGGGTTGCTAGTAGTGTTGATTACTCCTTGTAGTTGATGCTAGTTGGTTTATTTGGTGGAAGATCATATATTCAGATCCTTTATGCATATTAATACCCCTCTGATTATGAACATGAATATGATTTGTGAGTAGTTACGTTTGTTCCTGAGGACATGGGAGAAGTCTTGCTATAAGTAATCATGTGAATTTGGTATTCGTTCGATATTTTGATGACATGTATGTTGTCTTTCCTCTAGTGGTGTTATGTGAACGTCGACTACATGACACTTCACCATTATTTGGGCCTAGAGGAAGGCATTGGGAAGTAATAAGTAGATGATGGGTTGCTAGAGTGACAGAAGCTTAAACCCTAGTTTATGCGTTGCTTCATAAGGGGCTGATTTGGATCCACATGTTTCATGCTATGGTTAGGATTACCCATAAGGTAGAGTAAGCTTGCCTTTAGGAGGCTTATGGATTGTGGTTGATGACAGTGGCAAATCTCTTCTGATGCATTGTTCTTGTAAATATTTGTAACATGTACTTTGCTTCCTTCTTCTAACAAAATTGGCACTGGTCCCTCCAATGATACAAAAAAAAATTTGTTATATCAAGTGCTGAACTTGGTTCAAACTCCTCATAAACAAATTTCCTATAGTTCAGGGTACAAGATTTTTTTTGTGATGATACTGACCATTAGGTGCACTCTTATTGAAGATAAAATGTCATTTTTCTGTTCCTCTATATCTCCATCCTTTTAGCTTATTAATTTTGATAATTTCATGAACACAACATCAATTAGCTAGGTGTTTCAATTCTTAAGTGTCTATGATCATTTACAAGTTGCATCATGTGATGTATGAGGGTGAATAACCTAGAAGTTGATACATAACATATAATGATGAAGTTTTAACTCACAAGGATCTAGAGGGAAGAGTATTATTCGCTGGCTTCAATGCCCTGGAATTTGCGAGAAATAAGTTGGACTTGAATTGCCGTACCAACTGATGAACTTCTTTCCTCATATATATCAAACTCATGGTGAACAAGTTTCCTCTAGCTCATGGTGCTCGATTTTTGTTGTTGTTGTTGGTACTGAGAAGGAATGACACTTTTTTGCCCAAGCTGACATCAAAGCTTATGTTCCTTCATATCTCCACCTTTGTTCTGATTAATTTTGAAGCTTTAATGAACTCCAGATCTACTAGTTAGTTGTTGCAACTTTAGGTGTCCATCAACAATGATGTGTTGCATCATGTGAGAATAAGGGCAAACCTACAAGTTGATAGAAAACATAAAATGATGAAAAATTTAACTCACAAGGATGTAGCTAGATACAAGAGTATTCAAAGTATTCTTCTCCAGCTTCAACGCCTTTGAATTTGCCAGAAGTAATCCTAGGATAAGTAGAAATTATAACCATGGAGTTTGCAGTGGTCAAAATCTATCAAGCTAGTAAGAAAGATGTGGTGATGTAGAACTGGATCTAGGGCATGGGGCTTACCTAAATGACCAAAATAAATGCTTGTTGCGCGTTGCTGGCTTGAGCGCCAGAAATAACCGACTTGTTTCAAGAAAGCGATGTTGGGCTTCCGGCGCATTATGTAGCCGCGCCAATTAATCTGGGCGAGTACTAGGCGCCGGCGCACCGGCCCAAAATTTCAGCCTGCGTGATCTGTCGGATGCGATCCGCGCGGGCCATTGGATCTGGCTGAAAACGGGTTGCCCCCGAGCTTCTCCTTCCCCGCGCTGGTCCCGCATCTCGCACATCTCGTCGGATGCACAGCGCCGCGCTTTGTCGCCTCCGGTCGCAGCACCGTGGCGCCTGCCGCTCTACGCTAGACCGCCGTCCTGCTAATCGCCGCGCTCGTCGCCATTGCTGTGGCTCTCGGCAACCTAGCACCAACATCTCGCCACACGTGAAGCACTGTGGGGGTTTCATGAATGGATGTAGCAAAAATGTCGCCGGTAGTAGGAGAAAATCGGTACGGTTGCAGCAAAAACGTCTGTCGTCATCACCGGTTGTAGCTCGCCATGCAGGGTTGTACCAAATGACATCGCCGGTTGTAGCTTTCTATCCTCCCCTTGCAACTTTTTGTATTGCCGATTCAAGCAAAAAATGGCGGCAACAACGCGGCCTGCTATCCACAATCGGAACAATGGCCGTGGCCGGCTCCAAATTTTTACGTTGCTGGTTCCATCTTTTTGCGTCGTGGTTTATAGCACTACCCCGTGCCGGTTTGCAGCTCGCCGGCCGCCGGTTGTAGCGCTGTGCCGTTCCAGTTGCAGCTTTTTACGCCGCTGCTTACAGTTGTTGCATCGCTGGTTCGAACATTGATGGCGACGGCGCGGTTGCAGCCCGCGGACAACCGGTTGTAGCACCGCCCCGTGCAGGTTGCAGCTTGCCAGGCCACCGGATGTAGCACCACCTGATGCCGGTTGTAACTCGTTGGCCGTCGGTTGTAGCACCATGGCTCGCAATGGCGCTCTCCACACCATGGCCTCACACGCCACCGCGCTGGTCCCAGCCCCCCTGCCACTCTCCTGCAGCTCGTCATGGCGTCGTAATGGCGCTCTCCACAGCACAGGGGCGGCGATTGTTGAGCGTCTGCAACATCAGTTCGGTCCTTCGTGTGCGGCGGCCTTAAATCCAACGATGGCCCGTGTCCAACATGTGGCCGGCAACGGACGAGCGGCATCAGAGAGGCGCATGGATGGTCGTGTGGCTGTGGAGGATGCTAGAGAACTAAGATGGGCGGTGGAGAAGAATCGAGAGAGGAGACAAGGAAGAAAAGAAACATGGGCCCTGTGCGCAGCGTGACGCTCAGCAACCGGCCGAAAGTGTTTGGATGCTAGCTTCACATTCTTCTTTTGGGAGTAAAATAGGCACAACAAAAACGTGCGTGCAATAAGACTAGCCACAATGGATAGTAACATAGACTAGTAACATGGTGCATGTTACTAGTCTATATTACTACCTCTATAGTGGTGAGTAACATATGTGTCGTAACATGCAACACTTTATTTATTAGGCTATAGACACATCTTTCCTTGATATGTGTGATGTTACTCATACTACTAGTAACTAGCTATGTTACTACTCCCCTCTCTTTCTTCATTTATTTCTTGCCACATCATCTACTTTATCTAGATATGTGTGATGTTACTATCTATGTTATTCCTACTGTGGGTAGTCTAAAAGGGATTGCCAGGGACCAAACTGCTATGGTACAATCTTTTCTCGGGATTATCGCAGGCGTGCGTTAAAACAGAACCTACGGGGCGGATCCCCTTCACTCTCACCCCCACCCCACTTTCTGCGCAAACGAGCAGCTTTCCTACCCTAGAATCCCGGTCCCTGCCATGGCGGCGGCGGCGGGCCTCCACCAAGACGTTCTCGCCCGCATCTTGCTCCTCCTGTCGTGCATCGTGGACCGTGTCAGGGCGTCCGCGGTCAACAAGCACTGGCGGCGGGTCTCGCTGCAGAATCCGCCCCCGCTGCCGCGCCTCCTCAGGCCGTCCACGGCCCAGACCGAGACCTACCGGATCTTCGGCGGCTTCGGCGATCCACGCCCGTCCGTCTCCGACGAGGGCCGCGGGCTGCGTTTCTGCGGGTCCGCTCCGGGCGGCTGGTTCGTGACCTCGGCCGAGCCATGGCGCGGCCACGCCCTACTTCACCTCCGCACTGGAGAGCGCGTCGCCCTGCCGGAGAGGGTGCGTATCCCGCTCAACTCCGGCGACATCACGTGCCCCATGATGATCCGCGCCGCCGTCATGTCCGCCGAGCCGCCGTCTGGCGCCTGCTTCGTCGCCGCCATCACCTCCAGCCAGACGAACATGGCGTTCTGGCGCCCGGGCATGGACTGCTGGTTGTCGCCGCCGGTGGGGATGGGGCCGGCTCGGCGCAGCACCGAAGACCTCACTTACTACGACGGATGGTTCTGCGCCGTCGACTCCGAGGATTATCTCGTCTGCTACAAGCCGGAAATCGCCCCTGCTGGAGACGGCGCCTCTTCGCTCACCATTCGAACTAACGCCTACAAATTCCATGCCCATGGTCACCAAACGGCACCCGGGGAGATCGTATCGCACTACCTCTTGCCCTCCGCCTCGGGTGCCGATCTGCTGATGGTGAAAAGGTTCATCTCGCCGGCGAGAGGCGGGACCTGCCGGTTCCAGGTCTTCAGCCTACAGAAGCAACAGGATGGACTGCCGGCTTCCTGGCGCTTGTACCAGCTGAGCGGGCAGGTCCTCTTCGTCGGCCGGGCCTGCTCCAAGGCCTTCGACACGGGGCATGCCGGCAGCCCGGGCTACATCTACTTCCTCGACGACGTCTACACTCGCAGGCCACATAGTGTCGTCCAGTAGAAGGAGTATTCCTGCGCCGACGCCGGCCGGTGGTGTTACTTGGTCCCCGACGAGATCGACCGCTGCCTGCCATGGGCGGCGCCCTCAGACACCTCGCCGTGCATTTGGTACCACCATTAATTACCCAGCATGGTTCAGTCAGTTTGAGGCGGCTCATCATAGATATTTCGACCAGTTTAATAAGAGTTTGGTGCCTAGAGTGTTGTTTGTGTTTGCTCCTCGTCAGCGTTTCTTTGTTGTTGTACTTGTTGGTTGTCGTCGTTGTGGTTCTCTGCATATCCAGTTTGTTGTATGCTCCAGGTCGATCAGTATTTGTTGTATGTCGTCGTTGTTGTCGTCAGTTAACTTAATTTGCAGGCTGTTTTCAAACTCATTTCATCTATATGAAATTGTCAACTATTTAGACTGCTACCATATGCATCTACCTACATATGTTGTTTAAATTATGTGTATGAATTTCTGGTGTAAATTCTATTTCAGATTTTGATGTTTTCCGCCGTATTTTCAGTACTGCGCACATTTTCTGATTGTATCGTGTGATTGCATCGGTCAGTGGCAGAGGTGTTTTTCATGTCTCCACTGTTTGCATTACACGTAAGAACCAGCACAGTTGATGAGAGGAGCTGCAACTGAATATTTGATGATATCAACTAGTACTGATTGTATGTTGAAGACTGAGCCAAACCAAACGGGACAGGCTTGTTCACTTAGGAGAATATTTTCAGTGTTCCTGTTCATCTACATATCTATATTTATTTATTTATTTTCGAAACGGAGGTAAAAGATTTGCTTCATCCATTAATTAAGAAGTTAAGAGTTGCTTTTACAAACAAAAGCAATAAGATTATTACAAAGCCACTATTCTCGCGGCATGATGTTTTCCAAGTGCCTCGCGCCGGCGGTGACCCAAAGTGTAGCCTCACTCTTGATGTTGGAGAGGATAATGGACGTGAACGTGGACTTGTGCCTAAAAACTCTAGCATTCCGCTCGCACCAAATCGTCCAACAAGTGAGCATGGTGAGGGACGCCATCGCCTTCCGGTTGCCTGTATTCTTCTCGGACATATTGATTCACCAGTCCTTGATGGTACGTCATCAGTCCAGTGAGAAGTGTCAATGTGCATGAGGTTTAGCCAAGCCTTGATCATGCCCCAAAGCCTCAAGGTGAACCGACACTTGAAGAATAGATGGCTCACTCATTCCTTGGTTTGTCTGCAGAGGGGACACACATAACCCACAATTTGGCCAACCACGCCTCTCGAGTCTGTCCACAGTCCAAATCCGGTTCTGAATAGCAAGCCAGGTAAAACATTTGACCTTGGGAGGAGCCCAAGGCTTCCAGACCGCATAGGTCATGGGTGAGTGAGTGGTTCCATGGAATTGAGCTTTGTAAGCGGAGGTGGAGAAGTAGTGGCCACTAGCCGTATGCTTCCAAATGATGTCGTCATCAGTGTCTTCCTGAAGGCGGATCACACGTGAGCGATCCCATAAGATCACAATTTGTCGAATGTGGCTCATCATCCAATTAGTAGGAGCTTGATCTTAGACAACCAAGCGTCACCTTGCATGGCTTCCCTAACCTTCCATTTCTTTCTGGTGGATGCCTAAAAAATGAGCCTCTCTCCATTTATCCAAGGTGAGTCCCAGAAAGGTGCGCGAGCCCCATTACCCCACATAATGTGCGTGGATGCATATAAGAGACGCCGGTCAAGCTCGTCGCAAGGGTTTTCTAACCCAACCCACATCTTCGCTGGCTCCTTCCGTTTGAACCACAACCATCGAAGTCTCAGCGCCCTTGCGAAGTTTGTGAGGTAGGACGACACAAGATCGGTAGGACGGCACAACAATTACCAATAGACCTTGCACTTCGCACCAGAAGTTTTCTCAGTGCCCGGCCATAGAAAGGCCCTTTCGATCTTTTTGCAGTTATTTAGGGTGCTTTGAATCGGCTTGAGAGCAATGATGTGGTAGATCACTTGTGAAGTTAGCACTGACTTGATGAGTGCGCATCAGCCCGAGGAAGTGATATTTTGACCATCCCATGGAACAAGTCTCTTAGCTACCTTGTCCTCAAGAAACTGAAAATCACTTGTCCGAAGTTGCCACACTGATAGTGGTAGGCCCAGATTTTTATGGGGAAGGAGGCCCGCATTGCTGGCAAACTAGCAAGGATAGCATCCAGATCTAGGTGTCCACATCAGATTGGGACCACCGGACTTTTTCGCAAAATTTGTGCATAGGCCCTTCACGTCACCGAAGTGGTTAAGCATTGTCGCAAGGTTCTCAATATCTCTCCTAAAAGGGGCCATGAAGACGGCGCATCGTCGGCATAGAGAAAAGTGCACAAAATTGCCCTCTGTCCTCTGATCTTTTGAAAGAAGCCATGAGTAGTCGCAAGGTTGAGAATTTGTTGAAGCGGGTGAAAGTGCATGTAGTCCCCATGTGTGGTTTTGGTAATTGATGACAATCCTAATGGACTAATGTTTGCATTGAGTTATACATTTGAAGGAAAGTCCCATTGGCAATGCATGAAGAATATTTGATGAATTGAAGGATGTAATCCATCAATACAAACATATGCATTGTGACTTGATAATGAATGATAATTCCTATGAAGAAACAAACACTAGTAGAAAACAGGGCTTTGGTTCGGCCAGAAAAGAGCATTAATCCCGGTTGCATTATGAATCGGGACTAATGTGAGCATTAGTCCCGGTTCGAGCGGCTAGGGCACCGTACAGGCATTAGTCCCGGTTCAAATGGGACATTTAGTCCCGGTTGGTGCCACGAACCAGGACTAAAGGGTGTGATGCCCATTAGTACCGGTTCGTGGCACCAACCGGTACTAAAGGTTAGACCTTTAGTCCCAGTTCGAGCCACCAACCGGTACTAATGGGGTTTGAGGCATTAGTACTGGTTCATGGCACGAACCGGTACTAAAGGTCCCATTTTCAAACTCTACCCCCGCGGTGGATCGCCTTTTCAGTTTTGTAAAAAGCAAAAGAAAATGATAAAAACTTCAAAAATTAAAATCCTTCCAGATGTAGTTATGTTACTACATGTACTAGTTAGGAAAATTTAAAAACTTAAATTTGGACATGTTTTGCAAAAAGTGTAGGGAAAATGTAAAACGACTATAACTTTTGCATACGATGTCAGAAAAAAACGTATAATATAAAATGTTCAGCACAAAAATCCGCATCCGATTTTGACCGCCTACGGCCTGTTTGCAAATTTTTAGAATCCTCAAATTCTAAAAGGGAAAAAAAGTTATGCTCAAATTTCTGTTTTTTTTTGAATTTTTGTTAAATCTGGTCAAACTACGGTCAAACTACTTATTCAAGAAGTATTAGTGTTACTAAATAATTATTCAAGAATATTAGTGTTACTAAATAATTAATTCATTTTTTTTGAATTTTGGTCAAATCTGGTCAAACTATGGTCAAACTGTGGTCAAACAATGGTCAAACTAATTATTCAAGAAATATTAGTGTTACTAAATAATTATTTCAGTTTTTTGAATTTTGGTCAAATCTGGTCAAACTGTGGTCAAACTGTGGTCAAACTATGGTCAAACTACTTATTCAAGAAATATTAGTGTTACTAAATAATTATTGTTTTTTAGAACAATAGTTTCAAACTCAAACAGTGAAATGTGTGACTTCATGCTCAAGCTAGGAAAATAACAAGTGCAGACTTGGAAACGAGGGAGAATAGAAACCGGAAGTTAAGCGTGCTCAGGCTGGAGTAGTGAGAGGATGGGTGACCGTCCGGGAAGTTAGATGATTTGGAATGATGAGGGGTGATTAGAGATTAGAGGTTAAATTGAGCAATGATGAGGGGTGATTAGAGATTAGAGGTTAAAATAATTCAGAAATTTGAAAATCAAAAAAAAATTCAAAATTTTTTTTTTCAAAAAAAATCATAAAATTTCCTTTAGTACCGGTTGGTGTTACCAACCGGGACTAAAGGTGGACCTCCAGGCAGCGGCCACGTGGAGGGTCTTTAGTCCCGGTTCATGTAAGAACCGGGACTAAAGGGGGAGGCTGTAGTAACGACCCTTTAGTCCCGGTTCCAGAACCAGGACTAAAGGCCCTTATGAACCGGGACTAAAGGCCCTTTTTCTACTAGTGAAAGGCATCAAGAGACATATGAAAGTTTGTTCCATGGGTAATGCAATAAGAAGATTGAAGGAATTTGAAATGAATGCCATCTACATTCATCGAGATTGAGATCAATGACTGAATCATGATGGATCAAGTTCTCGAGGGAATGATTAAAGATAAGAATTCCCATATGGCTTGAAGATTAGAAGTATGATGCTCTCATATGTTGAGTCGTGTATGATTATGTCTTGAAGCACGTAATTCAAGTGAAGAATTCATTGTACCTCTTAAGAGTTCAATATGTCCTTCAAGACATCAAGATTAATCATGGAGCAAAAATAAATGTGACCTAGAAGAATATCGAAGATCGAATTCAAATATGATCAACACACAAGCACAAAAAATCTACCACATGGGTTTTTGTGGTATGGTACGTAATGGTCAATTACATTATGTGTACTCACCCATACTATGTGTTTTCTATATCTTTGTGGGTTGGGCTTGCATCAAGATGGAGATTCCTATTATCCATGAGAGGATGAAATCAAGTAACGGCGATCATGCTTAATAAGGGCAAGTTCAAGATAAGCATCCTGAAGTATTACATGCTTGAAGCTAGTGGATGATCACATGATGGACATATGAAGATGGGATACAATGAAGTTCTCCCCGCATGGCTTATGGGGGAGCTATTTGAAGTCTTCATCAAATGACCCGATCAAGTTTAGGCTTCCATCTTCAGCCAAGAATAAATGTCAACATTAAGCTCAAGTGGAATGTTCTAGTCAAAGGTATTAGTTCCTTTGGTTGTAGTTGCATGGATCAATGACCATCACAAAAGGTACATATATGCCCAAGAATGGATTTCTAGGAGCTATCTAGTGTAGCCCTTTTATGTTTCTTGAGTTATAGGGATCCCGCACTATTAAGAGGGGATCAAAGGGGTTCGTGATGGATTTTATCAAGTCAACATCTTCTATACACAATTCCACTCCTACCATACATTCCAAAGTAAAATCCCAAGCCAAAAAGGGTTCCACAAATTCCATGCTCAAACCTTTGCATTGACTCCATCATCCATTTTTTATATTGGTTAGTTCTCTATGTGAGGACCCAGAGCTTTTCAATAGCTGCAAAACGAGCCCAAGATCATCAAAATCGGAGCCGTATGAAAAAGTTATGCATGTTTTACTTTCGGCATGCTGGCTGTTTTCTGTGGGGACGGAAGTTCCGGGCAGCCCAGAAGTTCCGGGCAGGTTCCAGGAAGAGTTCCGGGCTAAACCGAAAGTTTCCATACATTTGGCCGAAGGGAAACCGGAAGTTCCGGGCCTTCCGGAGGTTCCGGGTGCAAGAACTTCCTGGCTTTCCCAGAAGTTCCGGGCTGCGTTTTTCTGAGCATAACAGGCAGATTTAACGGGGCACTATATAAGGTACCCTTCTTCCCCAACGAGGTAGAGCTTTTGGATATGAGATTTCCCCATTATTTTGAGTTCTATCCTCCTCCCCCAAGCCTCTAATCTCCAATCCATTTGGAGGAAAACTATCCCATGGATCTAGGGTTCATTTTTTAACCTTCTCCATTGTTCCTCTCCTCTCCCATCCCTCCATAGCATTAGTTGCTTTTGGTGGGATTTGAGAGAGAGGGATTTGAGCCTTCTCGTGCTAGACCCCGAAGAGATTTGTGAGAGTTCATGAGAGAGATTTCATCCAAGCATACACCCACTCCTCGTCTCTCTTTTACCAAAGCAATTTGTGCTTTGAGCAAGTCTTGAGCATGTCCCCCTTGATCTTATTACTCTTGGAGGTTGGAGACTCCTAGGCGGTAGGAGTGCTCCGGTGAGGAATTAACTTGTGATTTGTCCCCCGGAAAGTTTGTGAAGGTTTGGAGGCCACCTCAAGGTCTACCACTAGTGGTTGGGAATCGGCTTTGTGGTGATATCTCAAGGAGAATAGGGTGAGCCTTTGCGGTGTTGGTGTGCCTTCGTGGTAACATGCACCTCTCCAAACGGTGACTAGCTTACCTCCAAGGAAGTGAACATCGGGATACATCCTCGTCTCCGTGGCTTTGGTTATCCCTAACCCTATCTCCTTACTTGTGGTTTACTTTGGTCTCTTGACCTTGCATTCACTATATATTATTGTCCTCATTATATTGTGTTGGCTATTTCCTTGAAGAGATTATCTAGGCCTACACTTTATATCCCGCAATTCGTACTTGCTACTATTGATATATCTTGTGTTTAGTGTGAATTGCTAACTTGTGTCATACACTTACATATCTTGTGATATTGCTCAAGTAAGTTTGTGTAACTATCTTATGCTTGTTAGTATACTTGTTGTGCTCACCTCATTTACATTAAGTTGTTGGTGCACTTAGTTGAGCCTTGTATATTTAGGATTTGTGCTTGATAAGTATCCGCTTAGTTTATTTCCGCATTAGAATAAAGCCAAATCTGTAGAAGTTTTTAAAACGCCTATTCACCCCCCTCTAGGCGACATCGTGGTCCTTTCAATTGGTATCAGAGCTAGGTCTCTCCTTATTAGGCTTTACCGCCTAGAGAGTATCGATGTCGACTAGTGATTTAGTACACAATGACACCTTTGATTTAGATGGTACAAATTATCACTTATGGAGAATTCGCATGTTTTGCCGCTTTTGGGGCATGGGTCCAAATGCTTTGCGAATTGTTCTTGTAGGTATTTCTATTGCAAAGGGTGGTCCTTCTCCATCTATCAAGGATATGCTTCTTGATTGTGATGTTTCTCTTGCCATTCATCAAACCATAACTTTTGAAGTGTTTAAGTCAATCTCAGCTTGTAAGTTAGCTCATGAGGCTTGGAATAAACTTGGTGAAATATATGGTGGGTCCAATCTTGATGAATATAATCATCTTTGGGAGGAGTTAATGGAGGAGCTCTCCACATTTTTATATCATGAAGAGCTTTCTATTACTTCCACCTCCTATTACTTAGACACTTCCACATCTTCCACTTCACCAACATGTGGTGTGCCACAAGAGGAAATCAAGAAAGATGAGGCATGCTTGATTCATGAAGAACTCTCTTCTCCAAAAGAATCATCATCAACCCCTTTGGTTCACATGTGCCTCATGGCAAGAGGTAATGACGAGGTATCATCTTATCTTAGTGATAATGATGATAGTTGTAATGAGGATGATGATGATGACTTGACTCAAAATCTCCATGAGATTGGGAAAACACTCCATAGAGCTAACAATAATACTTACAAAAGGTTCCAAGATGTTCTTGCTTGCTTTGAAAAAACTTAATGATTTATTTGTTAACGAGCAAGCTAAAAGTGAACAACTTGAACATGAACTTGCTAAGGCTCATGAAACACGTAGTGACTTAAGGTCTTCAAAAGAAGAGATTAAAGTTACTCATTGTTAACTTAAAGAGGATTTTGAGATCCTTCTCGTTGAATGCAATAGTGTCAAGGGAGAGCTCATAAAACTCTCTAAGTCTCATGAGGAGCTTCAATCAACTCATGAGAAGTCTCTAATTGCTACTTGCTCCTCTCCTATTGATAATGATGTTTGTGCTATAACTCGGTTTCATGTGAAGCATCAATTTCGAAAGATAATGTTGAGCTATGTGATCAACTTGCTTTGCTAACAAGCAACTATGGGAAATTGGAAGAATGCCATGAAAAGCTCTTGGGCACTCATGAGGATCTTTTAATCTCTTATAGTAAGCTAAAGTTAGCTCATGAGGCTATGGTCACCGAGGTAAAATCTTGCGAGTCTCATGTGAACCAATTTGAGAGAGGAACTTCACATCGACCCCATTCTTTTGAGCTCTAGCCTCCTCCCCCAAGCCTCTAAACTCTAATGCATTTGGGGGAAAACTATCCCATGGATCTAGGGTTCATTTGTTGACCTCCTCCATTGTTACTCTCCTCTCCCATCCCTCCATAGCATTAGTTGCTTTTGGTGGATTTGAGAGAGGGATTTGAGCCTTCTCGTGCTAGACCCCGAAGAGATTTGTGAGAGTTATTGAGAGAGATTTCATCCAAGCATACACCCACTCCTCTTTTTTTTTACCAAAGCATTTCCCCCTTGCTCTTGTTACTCCTGGAGGTTGGACACTCCTAGGCGGTAGGAGTGCTCCGGTGAGGAGTCAACTTGTGATTTGTTCCCTGGAAAGTTTGTGAAGGTTTGGAGGCCGCCTCAAGGTCTACCACTAGTGGTTGGGAATCACCTTCGTGGTGATATCTCAAGGAGAATAGGGTGAGCCTTCGTTGCATTGGTGTGCCTTCGTGGTAACATCCTCCTCTCCAAACGGTGACTAGCTTCCCTCCAAGGAAGTGAACATCGGGTTACATCCTCGTCTCCGTGGCTTTGGTTATCCCTAACCCTATCTCCTTACTTGTGGTTTACTTTGGTCTCTTGACCTTGCATTCACTATATATTGTTGTCCTCATTATATTGTATTGGCTATTTCCTTGAAGAGATTATCTAGGCCTACACTTTATATCCCACAATTCATACTTGCTACTATTGATATATCTTGTGTTTAGTGTGAATTGCTAACTTGTGTCATACACTTACATATCTTGTGATATTGCTCAAGTAAGTTTGTGGAACTACATTGTGCTTGTTAGTATTCTTGTTGTGCTCACCTCATTTACATTAAATTGTTGGTGCACTTAGTTGAGCCTAGTATATTTAGGATTTGTGCTTGAAAAGTATCCGCTTACTTTATTTCCGTATTAGGATAAAGCCAAATCCGTAGAAGTTTTTAAAACGCCTATTCACTCCCCCCTCTAGGCGATATCGTGGTCCTTTGAGCGGGTCAACCGCAATGACGAACAAAAGCGGCGAAATGGGATCGCCCTGTTGGAGACCACAATAGTGCGACACTAGGGGGCTGGCCACCCCATTGAGCATGATCCGTGAGGAGGTACTATGAAGCAAAGCGGTGATCCGCTCGCGGAATCTAGGAGGATACCCCCTTCTTTGTAGGAGCTCGAGAATGTACTCCCACCTGATCGAGTCAAAGGCTTTTCTGATGTCAAGCTTGAAGGGAAACGCTGGGGTTTTACTTTTGTGAAGCATGCGGGCGATCCCACGCACATACATAAAATTGTCATGGATACATCTTCTCTTGATGAACGTGCTTTGGGCATTGGAAATGAGCAAATGCATGTGTAGCCCAAGCCGGTTGGCAAGCACCTTAGCAACTATTTTTGGCACTGCATGGATGAGACTTATAGGTCGGTAGTCGGTGATCCCCTCCACCCCCTCCTTCTTGGGCAGGAGCACAATGTTCGCTGAATTGAGCCACGTAAAATTGGCCAGATTGAGGCTATCAAAACAGAGGATGACACACATGAAATCTTCCCTAATGATGGGCCAACAACGTTTGAAGAAGGCGCCGGTGAATCCATCCGGACCGGGGGCCTTGCCACTGGGCATTTGATTGATCGCATCTTTAACCTCTTGCTCGGTAATGCGGGAGTCAAGGTCGGAAAGGCCATGCTCCCCAAAATCAAGCTCATCCCAATTAAGATCAACGGATCTCCGACACCCCTTTCCCAAAGCTTTGGAGAAGTGCTCATGGATCAAATTTTCCTTTTGCTCGTGATTGGTGATCCAACCGTTGTTGTGTTGGATTCAATGATAATGGTTTTTTCTCCTTCTCGCATTCACCCTACATATCTATATAAAGGCATGGTGCAACTCAATGAAGGAAATCTAGATGGTTCATATCCTCTGTAAACCTAGTTATGTACAGTGGTACGTTCAGGTGTAGAGATCATAGAGATTTCCATCCGTTTAATTGAGTCTTTGTTGTTTGTGTTTGCTCCTGGTCAATGTTTCTTTGCTGTTGTAATATGGGAAACTGAAAGTTCCAGATCCAGTTTGCTGTATGTGTGCTAAATTTGAAGGCTGTTTTCGAACTCATTTCCTCTACTGCATGCTACCAGCTATATATGTTGTTTAAATTATGCATATGAATTTCTCGTGTAAATTCTACTTCCGATTTTGATCTTTTCCGCCGTATTTTCAGTAGTGCACACAATTTCTGATTGTATCGTATGATTGCATCTGTTAGTGGCAGAGGTGTTTTCCATGTCTCCCCTGCAATGGTGGAGCTGGACGGTGATTATTGGTGGGGGGGCACCTGCAGCGTTGTACATAGCTCCGCCAATGCTCCCCTGTTTGCATTACACGTAAGAACCTGCAGCACTGTTGATGAGATGATCTGCTGAATATTTGATGTCTGTTCAGGTGTAAAGATCAACTTGTACTGATTGTATGTTGAAGACTCTAGTCTTTATTAGATGACCCTTCTTCCCTTCTCAGCTGATTGTTTGATGTGTTTTACCAGCATATACTTATTACATCGTCAATGTGGTTGTCATTGAAACTGAAGGTTCCATATCCAGTTTGTTGCATGTGCTTAATTAAATTGAAGGGTTTTTTCGAACTAATCACTATGAAACTGTGAAGTATTTGTTTCTTGTTACTAGCATTTAAACGATCATTGATGCGTCTTAGAGGTTTAACAATCATTCATTGACTTGTCTTCCCTCCTAAGGTAATGATGTAATGGAGTGAGCCTCAATGCCATGAGTTAAAATTTTGAACCTATCTTCTAATCCTATGATCCAGGATGGGGAACCAACATCCGATTGTTAAATATATGTTTTTGATGTAGTACGCCTGGCATACCAACACCATCTAATCCCATTATTGCTATAGCTATATTTGACAAAGGCATGCAAACAAAGAGAAATTCATCGCCAAGAGCATAGTAAAATTCAATGAAGGAAAGATAGATGGTTCATATTCACTGCAAATCTAGTTATATATTTGTCGTGTTGCTGCTAAGGGGATTTACAACACCTATGTTAGGACAACATCGGCGGGATCCCACGCGGAGTACCGCTGGGAGCAATAGTGGTGCTATGTCGGAACTGTCCTGGTGTTGGTGACACCATGACAGCTCGTAAATTTTGCAATCACGCGAAGGCATTTGCGTTGTCGGGCCTTTGTATTGTGAAAACTCAGACTGCACTTAATCGAGTGGGCGGTTTGGCTGGTACACCTGGTTTTGATTCGAGCTTTGGTGTTGGAAGAAGTTGTTATAGTGGTCCGGCATTGTAAAAAAAAAGTTGGAAGAATGCTGTTAACCTCGAAATAAAAAAACACAGGAATGTAGTAGCAGTGGTACTATAGTAGTAGTATAGTAAGAGAGGAACGAATGGAACGGGCGGGGAGGTGCACCCATTTTTGAAAATAAAAATGTAATTGCATATATGGTGAAAAAATTATGAATTGTTTTGGAAACAAACTCTCAAGTGTTACAATTGCAAAAAATAATTTGCGAAGAAATGGCTTCGGTGGTATTGTGGCAAAAAAACAATAACACTATTTTAGAGGTACCATTCACTCTATATTGTCGTAGAAAATTTATTTTTTCGCTCATATTTTTTGCGGGAGTTTTTCTTTGTTGTAATTTTTATACGAGTACGACAGTAGGTCAAGTATGTTTGAAAAGTTTCGAACATTTTTTACTTTTTTTTTTCTGAATTGCTAAAAAATCCGGATATTTTTCTTATTTGGTTCATCTACAACCAGGTGTATCAGGGTATTTTTCGTACTCCTAGAATAGTAGTAGTTTTTGTCGTCGTTGTATGAATGAATTGTGATCTCTTTATACTCCTGCACGCCCATACATGTTCGTTGATTTCTATACGCTTCTCATTTTTCTAGCTCCTAGTTATGATTAAGATTTTATGCCGTAAATTCTACTCGAGAATTCGAGATCTGTTTACATGCTGAAATAGTATCTTCAGTAGTGCACACAATATTGATTGTATTCAATGATTGCATTTGTCGGCACCAGAGGTTTTTTCCATGTTTCCCATGTGGTTGCACGTAAGAACCAGCATAATAGATGATCTATTATTTGACATGTGTTTACACATACAGTAACTAACGACCGTTGACTGAATGTTGTAGACTCCCTTATTTACTTCTTATAATATGTTTCCATGTATTTTCTCAGCTGAATGTTTGATGTTTGTTCACGGCATATACTTATTATATGTTATCCATTTATGGCACTGAAGAGAATTTATTCCTCTCTTGATCTCTTGCTATTCTCGGGGGAAAATGTCTCTCTGGCAATATGAAAGGACATAGAAATTCTGACATTGTATTGAAGTTCATTATTAAATCGTCTTTCATCTATGCTATGTGTTATGTTGACTGTCCCCATGTCGGTATGGTGCCCAATATTTATGGCTGGGAAAAAATGCATAAAATAGCCATACCAAATGGGACAGGCTGCTTCACTTTGGAGAATAATTTCGATTATCATATTCATCTATATATTCTCCATAAAACAGGCTCGGTAAGATCCCATGGATTAGAAATCTAGGGATGATTCAGCAGACATGATCCAATTTGCCATGGGAATTACCCTTTTCTTTTATATAGTATGGAAATGTATTATGTTCCTTTTTTTCAAATATAGATTGTGATCTGCAACACTACCGAAGTAAAAGAAGATATCCAATGAAGAATAAAGGCTAAAATTTATGATTTTCTGGTTAGCAACATTTAGATACTTTGTTTGGACGTAGTAAGAACTCACACTATTAAGGGGTAAACAGGGACACCGTAGAGATTAATGCCATGTAAAACTGTTATCACACGACAGTGTTGCCAGCACTGAACCTCTGGTGCCTCTTTAGGAATTTGAGGAATATCCTGCAAGAAAAAGCAATTTGAGAAAGAAGGATTTATAAAAGTACTAGGATCAATATAAGCACATATCATGCATGTTACGTGATCGTTGATGCATCTTACTAGGTTAACCAACATCCTTGTTTCTCTGTTCTTGGTTCACCAGCACTGTCTAGTGTCATTAATTACTGCCAACAACTGTGTGACAAGAGGCATGTAAAATAATAGCGTCATCACCAAGATCATGCATGGTGCGGCTGAATGAACTAAAGAGTTAGAGGGTTCATAATCCTATGCAGACCTGGTGCTGTGTTACTGCCAAGGGAAACTACATGTTGTCATGCGACAGATCAGCTATTATACGAGGTCACATTGATGACATAACATGGAGCTATATAGCTGGTCGTAAACTTACACAAATACATGTCTATGGCCATGCGAGCAAGAGGAGAGCTAGCTGGAACAAACAAATAAGAAGTGAAGAAACATGGATTCAGTTTTGAGGGAAAAGGATGTACAAGAAGATAAGGTCATGTAGACCAAACTTTCGAGCGACCGTGTGAGGGCATGCTACAGATCACCCAAAATCTCTATCAATGTCAAAGAAGTTTGAGGGCAAGCAAATGTATCTACAAAGAGATGAATATATGTCAGAATTGGCCAGATTAGAGTTTTTTGTGTACCATCAAGCCAAGAGAGAGAAAAAATCTACCTCTTATTCTTGTGTTTTCTATTAGTGCTCTAGTGTTTCTATGTACCATTGAACTATTAAGCTACATGACGAAACTTTGATTTTAATTTTTAATTTTTTCATTTTGTTTGATTTTACAACAGTTTTCTAGTGCTTTAATGTACCATGGTGGGGAATAAATACTTTTGTTTATGTCATTATGTTTGCTTTTGTTATTGTGGCTTCCAATAGTTTACTGTTCTAGATGTACCATTTAACCATCATTGTGTTTCTCACTATTTTCTTGTTTTCCCTGAACTAAATGTGCCTACAGTGGACTATATCATACCTAGGGAACAACAAAGATTGTGGTGTACATAAAACCTCAAAAAACATCGAGCGATATTCAGCAGGCCTAGGCTTATTCTGCTGAACATAGGCCCAACAAAACATTTTTCCCTTCTCAAGGAAACATGTCAATATGGACAAACAGATATGCAAAAGACAATGCAATATGTTTTAAAAAACGACAATGGAAGGCGGAAATAGGAATTATAACTGGGGAATAAAGAGAGCTGCCTTTTTTTCTTTTTCTTTTCTCTTTGAGACATGTACTTTTTTGGCAAACTGATTCCCTCAAAGAGGGCTCAACTTTATTGAGATCAGCATCCCATACAGTGTACAGAGATAAGTTTCCCTAGAGGAAAGGAAATTTCTTCAAAAGTGAGTATGCAATTACATACATAGGCTTTACTGCATCATATAGAGCAAGTAGAGGAAGATCTACAAGTGAAAGCCTTCTTAGCCAAAAAGTGAGCAAGGAGATTCTTATTCCTTGGAATATGGGTGACCTTGAGAGAGTTTAGGCTACATGTAAGATTGTAGAAATCTGCAATTATTGGTCTGATACTCCAATAATGTCCCAGGTTTTCCATTAAAGTCCTTGATTCAACAGTTTTGACTAAAGTCCTTTAATCAGAAAAGAAAGAAAACGAGTTCCATCCCAAGGATTTGACAACCAAGGCAGCTAGGAGTAGGTACACCGCTTCTGCCTGCAAAACATAAAAGACATTCGAGTTCGCCACTTGGATGAGGATATTAGAATCTTCATTTTTCAGGAGTACTCTAAATGAAGTGACCTATCCCGCCACAGCAGAATTAAAGGCCGCATTAATATAAGCCAGTGGACCTGCAAAGTAGCAAGGACATATTTATGCATGGTACCTTTTCGCATTTGGATTAGCTGATTTCATGTAGTCTTCCTTGGTATTCTCCTTTAGACCTGCATTTATATTGCTTTTGTCGGTGTACGAAAATAGGGGCCTTTCTGTACCCCATTACTAGTGCACGGGGAGTCGTAGCCACACCTGCGGCTATGCTTGGCGGGGCACAGGAAGGAAAGGTACAAGACTGCCAGGGCAGTACTTAAGCCAGAGGCGCGAAGAGCAAAGGGACAAGATGGATTTCCCCCCGGCAAGAGCCTTGCTGGGGCGACCTACATAGCCCCGGCAAGAGCCTTGCCGAGGCAACTTGCCCAACACCAAAAAGGCCGCCACCCTTAAACCAGAGAGTTCTGACACCATCGACAACGTTGAGACCAAGACTCGAGGGCGCCTGTGTGGTGGCATGCAGATCTTTGTGAGGAACAAAGGCCTGCGAGTCTATATAGGAACCAGAAGACGGAGGCCCCCGGCAAGAACCTTGCCGGGGACAGGCGAAGATCCCCGGCAAGAGCATTACCGGGGACAGACGAAGACCCCTGGCAAGATCCTTGCCAGGGACGCCCGCGAGACCCCGGCAAGACCCTTGCCGGGTGCGGGGCCGAGGCCAGGCCCGCACCCGCTAGCGTTTCGCTGCCCCGCGGCCGTTCCAATGTGGCAATCAGCCCGCCAACTAGGCAAGCGACTGCGTGGCAGCGTGCAGCTTCTAGGCCAACTAGCCAAGCACCTGCGTAGTGGCATGCAGATCTTCGTGAAGACCCTGTCACCGCACCAGCTCAGCAGCCAGCCAGCCAGCGTGGAGCTGCATGCCTCGTCACCTTGGACGCGCGTCGAAGCAAGGCGAGGCGGCAACAGACGGGACGAGCTTCTTTGCTGTCCCCAATAAAGCAAGAGGGCACGTAGGCAGCGCATTAAATGCGTTTGTCCTACGGTGCCAGGTGATAAACTTGTACACTGTAAATACTTTTCACCTCCTGTGTGCCGCTGTGGCAACCCCTTTGACATATAAAAGGAGGCCCGAGGCGTACTGAGGAAGGATTCAGACTTTTTGGACTAGCCATGCACCGCAGCTAGTTCAAGAACACAGGAACACCAAATATACAGAAAAGCAGGACTAGGGTATTACACATCTTTTGCGGCCCGAACCTGGGTAAAAATCCCCTCTCTGATCTTTTAGACCCGCTCTTTGCACAACTCCACGTCCCGCTAACCGTAGAAGGGATTCCCCCGGGATCCCATAGGTGTCGTTTCCCACGAAATCTTTGGCGCGCCAGGTAGGGGACGTTGAGGCTGTGAAAATCAGTCTGAGGGTGAAAAGCTGTGCTGAACCGGATCTCAGTACCCAAGGCACTTTGTAAGCTCTCCCAGAATTTGGAGGTGAACTATGCATCACAATCAGAGATGATCGTTTTAGGCACACGATGGAGACGAATGATCTCATGTGTATATTGGATTTAATTGACTAGCTGAGTTTGTGGTAAGAATATGAATGAAGTGTGCCGACTTGCTGAGACGATCCACCACAACCCAAACGACATCCTTACCTCTTGGTGTGCGTGGCAAACCAATGACAAAGTCCATGGTGATATCTTCCCATGGCCATTGCGGGACCTCCAGAGGTTGAAGCTTCCCACCAGGGCTTTTGTGTTCGGTCTTGACTCATTGGCAAACGCCACATGAAGCCACATACTTAGACACGTCTACTTTCATCTGCTTCCACCAGAAGTTTTGCTTTAGATCATGATACATCTTGGTCTCACCAGGATGAACTGTGTAAGGAGTGCGATGGGCTTCTTTGATGATATCATCTTTCACCTGAGACCACTATGGAATGCAAAGGCGACCTTGAAATCGCACAACTCCAGTTCCATCAATGGTGGATGGACCTACCCTTCCTTCACGGACGCACTTAGCTGCTTGCATTAGCAAGCGATCTTGTTCTTGTGCTCGCCTAATGCGCTCCACAATGTCAGACTCAATGGATAGCTGGATCACCATTTGTGCTGCGCCCGCATAGCAAAAAGAAATATCCATTCTCTCTAGCTCGGATGAGAGGGTCGCCACAGTAGGAGCAGCTACCTTTTCGCTTAGGGCATCGGCCACCACATTAGCTCGGCCGGGTTTGTCGTGGATGGTGAGATCATCATCCTTGATCAGTTCCAGCCACCTTGTATGTCTTAGATTCAACTCTTTCCGAGTAAAGATGTACTTCAGACTTTTGTGATCCGTATACATGTCACAAACCTCTCCATAGAGAAGATGTCTCCAGATTTAGAGATCATGAACGATTGCTGCCAATTCTAGATCATGGTTTGGGTAATTCTGCTCATGTGGCTTCAACTGTCGTGATGCATAGGCAATAACTTTTTCGTATTGCATGAGCACACATCCGAGTCCAAGTTGGGATGCATCTGAATATACCACAAAATGCTTACCTGGTTCAGGTAGCGACAGGAATGGGGCAGTCACCAATCGCTTTTTGAGATGATAGAAACTCTTCTCACCATCTCATCCCAATGGAATTTGGAGTTGACTTGTTTTAGCTTGGTCATTGGCTTGGCAATGGTAGAAAAGTTCTTTACAAACCATCGGTAATACCCGACCAAGCCTAGGAAACTCCGTACTTCCTTAACATTGGTTGGCCTTGCCCAATTAACAACGGTGGAGATCTTGCTCGGGTCAACGGATATGCCATGTTGGTTGATTACATGGCCTAGAAAGCCAACTTCTGAAAGCCAGAATCCACACTTCTTCAACCCTGCGTAGAATTCGTGTTGCCGCAAGGTTTCAAGAACAATTCTAAGATGTCGAGCATGATCTTCCGCCGTCTTGGAATAAATAAGAATGTCGTCAATGAATACGACCACAAAGTTGTCCAGATAAGGGTGAAGCATGATATTCATTGTCTCCATGAAACAGGCTGGGGCATTTCTCAGACCAAAGGACATGACCTTAAACTCATAATGCCCATACCTGGTGGGGAAAGCAGTCTTCTTGATATATTGCTCTCGAACTCGAATCTGATCATAACCAGATTGCAGGTCAATCTTAGAGAAAACCTTGGCTCCCTTTAACTGATCAAACAGGTCCTTGATACGAGGAAGTGGATACTTGTTCTTTATAGTCACCTGATTGAGGCCACGATAGTTAATACACATGCGCCAGCTACCATCTTTCTTAGCAACGAAGAGTACGGGTGCACCCCATTCAAACACACTCTTCCGAATAAGTCCTCTAGAGAGAAGGTCATCTATTTGCTTCTTGAGCTCTTCCTGGAAAAGTCGAGCCAAACGATATGGTGCTATAGAAATAGGTTGAGTGCCACGAATCAATCCAATGCAGAACTCAGTGTCCCGCTATAGAGGCATGCCTGGGAGCTAATTCGGGAAGACATCAGGATAGTCACGCACTACGAGTATATTTTGGAGGCACAGTGGGGTACTTGGCTTTCCAAGAAGAGTCTGTAATAGCCCACACTTTGGAGATGGCTAGCCTGGGAGGAGACTAGCCAACACTGACAAAGATGGTGGAAATGCACTAGTTTGGTAGAAACACTCCTTTCCCAAGGGAGAGTCAAGGGTGATAATTCTCCAAAAGCAAGAGATCACCTCTTTGTAAGCTTGTAGCCAAGCCATGCCAAGAATTACATCAAAAGGCTGAAGTGGAAGGATGAACAGATTTGTAGTGAAATCTTCATCCTCAATAGAAATATCACAACCAGGACACATAGTGCTACAAGAAAGGAGTCCCTCGGGAGAACTAACCCTCACTGGTTGAGAAATTTCTTGCCTAGACATGTTTTCCCGATTCGCAAAGTCTAGCGATACATATGAGAAACTAGAACCATGATCAAATAGTACTAGAGCTTCAACTGAGTTGACAGGTAGAGTACCTATCACGACATCTGGATATTGAGTAGATCATCAAGGCCAGGTATAAAAGCTCTAACAAGCTGGTGCAGGTGGAGCGCTAGTCTGGGGCACAATTGGAGGAGCATGGGGTACTGGGTAGTTTGGTGGCGTTGTGTGAGTTGGTGGCGAGTAGTACCCTTGAGGAGGAGGACCCCAAGTTGCATATGGATACGGAGGAGCTTGAATATTCTTCATTGCTTGGACAGACCCATGTGAGGACACGGACATTGATGAGGACTCCACTTGGGAAGACACAATCTGCCACTTGATAATGCTAGCAAGGTTCAACTTACAAACCCGTTCCATGTGACCACTTTTGTGACACCATTGCACACACCGGTCTAGTTGCACTCATTAGCTCTATGGCCGTCACCACACTTGAAGCACATCATCCCTTGACCAGGCTTTGGACGATGATGCACGCGTGGGCCAGTAGAGGATGAGGCCTTGTGCGACTTCTGCTTGAAGGGCTGGGGGTCGACTGGACATTCTTAAACTACTTCATGGGGCAACGGTTACACTTGCCTCTGTCACCATAGCTCTCTTTTGGTTGGCACCCGCAGTAGAGAAATTACTAGGCCCACTGGGTAGGGAAGATATCATTGGAGGAGGTGAGCCATTCTGCAGCTCGAACTCTATCTTTTTGGCTTTCTCAAGCAAGGAAGCGAAGCTAGAGGACCCAGCAGCACTGAGGACAACACCATACTGCTGCTCTAGCCCATCCTTGAACCTCCTTGCCTTCTCTTTATCATTATTAACCACCGTTGGCACAAAGCGGATGATGTCGTTGAATTCAGTTTCATAGTCCTGAATGATTCTGTTTCCTTGCCTTAACTTGCTTAGTGCATTCTTCATCCTCTGACATATGAAGCTAGATAGTACTTCTCAACTTAGTTTGAAAGAACTCTCAAGTTGGTGTAGCATGCTCTGGTGGTAGAGAGGAACAGACATTCTCCTATCAGATGTCTGCATTGCCCTTTAGCTGAATAGTAGCAAACATTACCTTCTGGGCTACACTTGCATGAAATCGGGATGTTGTTCCATGATGCACAACAAATTAGTTGCCACAATAGGAGAACCAGTCCCACTAAAAGTATCAAGAGTGTACCATAGAAGAGATGACAAAAGATGAACTTGTCAGGGCCAAAAAGATCGTTCATGAAGTGAATTTACCCAGTCAAACCAAGGAATAGGGGGTAGAATATGGATGAGTAAAGAACATAGGAACTCATACTTGAAACTGATGTAAGAATGAAATATAACCCCAGGAGACACGGAAATGAGTACTACTCAAAAACAAGACTACTTAATATGCATTAGGAAAGCACAACAAGCAATCACTGCACACAGGACAAGGCTTGCAAGTATCTATCTAAAAGAGATCGTTCCTATTGTGCACCAGTGTGTCATGTTTTATGTTTTTAACCATCTAATCAAGTTTTTATTTAGAAAGATCCTAACAACATACTAGTAAGAGAATTGGTGTATTTCACCCAATCTCAAAAGAATTGATGCCCTCGTCAATATTATTTTACAGCACGAGGAAACAACTATAACTAGAAAGCAAGCATTCAAAGGTCCTAGGATCTTTCATTGGTATACATGCTTATGCATGTCTAGCAGAGATAGAGCTTAACTGATACGAACTATAACACCCCTCCTTGTAAGAAGGAATGTTACCACCAAAACAGAATGCTCGTGGCAAAATCCGGTAGCACCTCCTTTGTACCGTCGGACATCCCTGACAGGCAGTTAAATAAAACAGAGCATATATTTGTAATATCACAAGAAGGAGCATTGATAACCCACAAGTATAGGGGATCACAACAGTTTTCGAGGGTAGAGTATTCAACCCAAATTTATTGATTCGACACAATGGGAGCCAAAGAATATTCTCAATTATTAGCAGTTGAGTTGTCAATTCAACCACACCTGGATAACATAGTATCTACAGCAAATTATTTAGTAGCAAAGTAATATGGAAGTAATGGTAATGATAGCAAAAGTAATATTTTTGGGTTTTGTAGTGATTGT
The DNA here is from genome assembly GCF_002575655.3 of Aegilops tauschii subsp. strangulata. Taxonomy (NCBI): domain Eukaryota; kingdom Viridiplantae; phylum Streptophyta; class Magnoliopsida; order Poales; family Poaceae; genus Aegilops; species Aegilops tauschii. The sequence continues at coordinate 12,328,645 of NC_053039.3, forward strand.
AACAGTAGCAATGGAAAAGTAAATAAGCGAAGAACAATATGTGAAAAGCTCGTAGGCATTGGATCGGTGATGGAGAATTATGCCGGATGTGGTTCATCATGTAATAATCATAACATAGGGTGACACAGAACTAGCTCCAATTCATCAATGTAATGTAGCCATGTATTCCAAATATAGTCATACGTGATTATGGAAAAGAACTTGCATGACTTTGTCCTACCCTCCCATGGCAGCGGGGTCCTATTGGAAACTAAGGGATATTAAGGCCTCCTTTTAATAGAGTACCGGACCAAAGCATTAACACATAGTGAATACATGAATACCTCAAACTACGGTCATCACCGGGAGTGGTCCCGATTATTGTCACTTCGGGGTTGCCGGATCATAACATATAGTAGGTGACTATAGACTTGCAAGATAGGATCAAGAACTCACATATATTCATGAAAACATAATAGGTTCAGATCTAAAATCATGGCACTCGGGCCCTAGTGACAAGCATTAAGCATAGCAAAGTCATAGCAACATCAATCTTAGAATATAGTGGATACTAGGGATCAAACCCTAACAAAACTAACTCGATTACATGATAAATGTCATCCAACCCATCACCATCCAGCAAGCCTACGATGGAATTACTCACGCACGGCGGTGAGCATCATGAAATTGGTGATGGAGGATGGTTGATGATGACGCTGGCGACGGATTCCCCTCTCCGGAGCGTCGAACGGACTCCAGATCAGCCCTCCCGAGAGAGTTTAGGGCTTGGCGGCGGCTCCGTATCGTAAAACGCGATGAATCTTTCTCTCTAATTTGTTTCTCCCCGAACACGAATATATAGAGTTGGAGTTGAGGTCGGTGGAGCACCAGGGGGCCCACGAGGCAGGGGCGCGCCCAGGGGGGCAGGCACGCCTCGCACCCTCGTGGAAAGGGTGTGGGACCCCTGGCCTTGATTCTTTCGCCAGAATTTTTATTATTTCCAAAAATAATCTCCGTGAAGTTTCAGGTCATTCCGAGAACTTTTGTTTCGGCACATAAATAACACCATGGCAATTCTGCTGAAAACATCGTCAGTCCAGGTTAGTTCCATTCAAATCATGCAAGTTGGAGTCCAAAACAAGGGAAAAAGTGTTTGGAAAAGTAGATATGACGGAGACGTATCAACTCCCCCAAGCTTAAACCTTTGCTTGTCCTCAAGCAATTCAGTTGATAAACTGAAAGTGATAAAGAAAAACTTTTTCAAACTCTGTTTGCTCTTGTTGTTGTAAATATGTAAAGCCAGCATTCAAGTTGTAGCAAAGATTATGACTAACCATATTCACAATAACATTTAGGTCTCATGTTTACTCATGTCAATGGCATAATCAACTAGCGAGCAATAATAATAAATCTCAGATGACAACACTTTCTCAAAACAATCATGATATGATATACCAAGATGGTATCTCGCTAGCCCTTTCTGAGACCGCAAAACATAAATGCAGAGCACCTTTAAAGCTCAAGGACTGACTAAACATTGTAATTCATGGTAAAAGAGATCCAGTCATAGTCATACGCAATATAAATTAAAAGTAATGCATGCAAATGATAGTGGTGCTCTCCAGCTGGTGTTTTTTTAATAAGAGGGTGATGACTCAACATAAAAGTAAATAGATAGGCCCTTCGCAGAGGGAAGCAGGGATTTGTAGAGGTGCCAGAGCTCGATGTTAAAGTAGAGATAAATAATATTTTGAGCGGCATACTTTCATTGTCAACATAACAACCAAGAGATGGCGATATCTTCCATGCTACACACATTATAGGCGGTTCCCAAACAGAATGGTAAAGTTTATACTCCCCCTCCACCAAAAAGCATCAATCCATGGCTTGCTTGAAACAATGAGTGCCTCCAACTAACAAGAGTCCCGGGGGAGTTTTGTTTGCAATTATTTGATTTGATTTGCATAAAGCATGGGACTGGACATCCCGGTGACCAGCCATTTTCTCGTGAGTGAGGAGCGGAGTCCACTCCTCTTGAGAATAACCCGCCTAGCATGGAAGATACAGACAACCTTAGTTGATACATGAGCTATTCGAGCATGCAAAACAGAATTTCATTTGAAGGTTTAGAGTTTGGCACATACAAATTTACTTGGAACGGCAGGTAGATACCGCATATATAGGAAGGTATAGTGGACTCATATGGAATAACTTTGGGGTTTAAGGGATTGGATGCACAAGCAGAATTCCCGCTTAGTACAAGTGAAGGCTGGCAAAAGACTGGGAAGCGACCAACTAGAGAGCGACAACAGTCATGAACATGCATTAAAATTAATATACACTGAGTGCAAGCATGAGTAGGATATAATCCACCATGAACATAAATATCATGAAGGCTATGTTGATTTGTTTCAACTATATGTCTGTACATGTGCCAAGTCAAGTCACTTGAATCATTCAAAGGAGGATACCACCCTACTATACCACATCACAACCATTTTAATAGCATGTTGGCACGCAAGGTAAACCATTATAAACTCCTAGCTAATTAAGCATGGCATAAGCAACTATAATCTCTAATTGTCATTGCAAACATGTTTATTCATAATAGGCTAAATCAGGAACGAAGAACTAATCATATTTACAAAAACAAGAGAGGTCGAGTTCATACCAGCTTCTCCCATCTCAATCAGTCCATCATATATCGTCAATATTGCCTTTCACTTGCATGACCGAACGATGTGAATAATAATAATAATAGTGCACGTGCATCGGACTACGCTGGAATCTGCGAGCATTCAATAAACAGGAGAAGACAAGGCAATATGGGCTCTTGGTTAAATCAACAATAATGCATATAAGAGCCACTTCAACATTTTCATTATGGTCTTCTCCTATCGACCCCCAAAGAAAAGAAAAGAAGTAAAACTATTTACACGGGAAAGCTCCCAACTAGCAAAAGAAGAACAGGAAATCTTTTTGGGTTTTCTTTTAATTATTACTACTAGCAAGAAAGTAAACTAGCTAAAAGCTACTACTATTTTTTTGTTTTTCTTAAGGTTTATCAAACACACAAGAAGAAAGCATAAAAAGAAAAATAAACTAGCATGGATAGTATAGTGAAAAAGTATGAGCACCGACAACTAGCATGAGTGTGTGAATATGAATGTAATGTCGGTGAGAAATACGTACTCCCCGAAGCTTAGGCTTTTGGCCTAAGTTGGTCTATTGCCACGGCTGGCCTGGCGGATATCCAAAGTTATAGTTGGGGTCGTACTGAGATGTAGCGGCTATTGCATCTTGGGCTGCAGCTTGGAGGCGAGCTGCCCTCGTCCTCCTCTCGTACTCATTTGCCTCCTCCCTAGTTATGACATATCTCCCATTTGTCTGAAAATCAAAGAGAGTAGGAGCAGGGAGAACAATATTGACGGCGTGACGCCTCTCAAAGATTAGTCTATACTGGAGAGGCGGTTCATTCCTCTCAACAAACCGATGGTGAACCATGGCATTAAAATCTAGATAAGAAGGAGGCAATTCCATATCATGATCACGAATGGGTATATCAAGAAAATTAGCTAAACGGGTTGCATAAATTCCACCAAAGAAATCTCCATTAAATCTATTATTATGAAACCTACGTGCAACAATGGCTCCCAAATTATAATGTTTATCTCCCAATACAGCACTCCTGAGAACGCTAAGATCAGGGACACACATGTGACATGCCTCATCCTTACCATTTATGCACCTACCTATGAAGAGAGCAAAATAATGTATAGCAGGAAAATGAATGCTCCCTATGGTAGCTTGTGTTATATCTCTAGACTCCCCCACAGTTATACTAGCCAGAAAATCTCTAAACTCATATTTGCGAGGCTCACTAGTGCTACCCCATTGTGGAAGTTTGCAAGCAGTGCTAAAATCCTCTAAGTCCATGGTATAAGAATTTTCATAAAGATCAAACAGGACAGTTTGAGAATTGCGTGAAGATGAAAATTCAAACCTCCGCACAAAGGAATCAGTGAGAAAGTGGTACTGACGGCACTTATCTGCCTCGAAGCTCACAAGATCAGCGTTACGCACATATGCGTTAAATTCTTCCTTGATTCCTGCTCGATCCATGAAGTCCTCTGAAGGCCATTCACAAGCCCGCACTTGAGCTTCCCTTGGTGGTTCATCGTCGGCATCGTGCATTGCGAGCCTGGGTCCTTGCTTCCTTGAAGGACCACCTTGGTACATTTTCCTAAACATATTTCTTCCTCTGAAAAATTTCTGAAAATTTTAGTAACTTCAAATAAAAGTGAACCAAACTCAACAAAATTGGTAGCAACTACTCATACAAGTACCTAGAGACTATATCATGCATTAGAACTACTTGGAACCATATAAATTTGACATGCAAGCTCAAGAACATGGTCACCTAGGCAGCACAAAATTGCAATGAATAAAGCACTAGAACTAAAACTAATTGGACCATTGGAGGAGTCACATACCAAGGAACAATTCCCCAAAGCAGTTTTGTGAGAGGTGCTTTGAGCAAGGAGATCGAAAATTGCAGCAAAATGAGCTACAACTCGTGCTTGAGCTTGTTGGTGATTTTTTTAGGAGGAAGAAGGAGTGTGTGGTGGCTGGAATAAGTGGAGGGGAGCCACCATGGGCCCATGAGGCAGGGGGACGCGCCCTGGACCCTCGTGGCCAGGTGCCAACTCCCCCTACTGTGTTCTTAGTGCCAGATATTCTCAAATATTCTAGAAAAATTCATATTCCATTTTCGGAACATTTGGAGAACTTTTATTTTCGGGGTATTTTTTTGCACAGATAATTCAGAAAACAGACAGAAAATACTATTTTTACTTTATTTAATCTAAATAACAGAAAGTAAAAAGAGGGTACAGAAGGTTGTGCTTTCTAACTTCATCCATCTCATGATCATCGAAAGGAATCTACTAACAAGGTTGATCAGGTCTTGTTAACAAATTCATTCCGAATAACATGGAACCGGAGAAATTTCGAATAACACTATGTTACCTCAACGGGGATATGCACATCCCCAACAATAAGAATATCATATCTCTTCTTGACAGTAGGAAGAGGAAATTCAAAACCTCCAATAATAATCGATGGGATTTTTCCAATAGAATTGATGCTGTGGACTTGAGGTTGTTTCCTCGGAAAGTGTACCGTATGCTCATTTCCATTAACATGAAAAGTGACATTGCCTTTGTTGCAATCAATAGCAGCCCCTGCGGTATTCAAAAAGGGTCTTCCAAGAATAATAGACATACTATCGTCCTCGGGAATATCAAGAATAACAAAGTCCGTTAAAATAGTAACATTTGCAACCACAATAGGCACATCCTCACAAATACCGACAGGTATAGCAGTTGATTTATCGGCCATTTGCAAAGATATTTCAGTAGGTGTCAACTTATTCAAATCAAGTCTACGATATAAAGAGAGAGGCATAACACTAACACCGGCTCAAACATCACATAAAGCAGTTTTAACATAGTTTCTTTTAATGGAGCAAGGTATAGTGGGTACTCCTGGACCTCCATGTTTCTTAGGTATTCCACCCTTAAAAGTATAATTAGCAAGCATGGTGGAAATTTCAGCTTCCGGTATCTTTCTTTTATTTGTAAGAATTTCTTGCATGTACTCAGCATAAGGATTCATTTTGAGCATATCAGTCAAACGCATACGCAAAAAGATAGGTCTAATCATTTCAGCAAAGCGCTCAAAATCCTCATCATCCTTTTTCTTGGATGGTTTGGGAGGAAAAGGCATGGGTTCCTGGACCCATGGTTCTCTTTCTTTACCGTGCTTCCTAGCAACAAAGTCTCTCTTATCATAACGTTGATTCTTTGATTGTGGGTTATCAAGATCAACAGCAGTTTCAATTTCTACATCCTTATCATTACTAGGTTGAGCATGAACATGAACATCATCATTAACATTATCACTAGGTTCATGTTCATTACCAGATTGTGTTTCAGCATCAGAGATAGAAATATCATTGGGATTCTCAGGTGTGTCAATAACAGGTTCACTAGAAGCATGCAAAGTCCTATCATTTTGCTTTTTCTTCTTTTTTGAAGGACTAGGTGTATCAACATTATTTCTTTGAGAATCCTGCTCAATTCTCTTAGGGTGAGCTTCAGGATACAAAGGTTTCTGAGTCATTCTACCCCCTCTAGTCATAACTCTAACAGCATTATCATTTTTCTTACTATTCAATTCACTGAGCAAATCATTTTGAGCTTTAAGTACTTGTTCAAGTTGAGTGGTAACCATAGAAGCATGTTTACTAATGAGTTTAAGTTCACCTTTAAATCTGGACATATAATCACTCAAGTGTTCAATCATATAAGCATTTTGTTTCAATTGTCTGACAAAATAAGCATTAAAATCTTCTTTCTTAACCATAAAGTTATCAAACTCATCTAAGCATTGGCTAGCAGACTTATAACGAGGAATATCACCTTCATAAAATCTATAGAGAGAATTTACCTTTACTACCTGTGTCGGGTTATCAAGACCATGTGTTTCTTCAATAGGAGATGAATTAAGACCATGTATTTCTTCAACAGGCGGTAGATTAAGACCATGCATTTCTTCAATAGGAGGCAAATTCTTTACATCTTCAGCTTTAATACCTTTTTCTTTCATAGATTTCTTTGCCTCTTGCATATCTTCAGGACTGAGAAATAGAACACCCCTTTTCTTCGGGGTTGGCTTAGGAGTTGGTTCACGAAGTGTCCAATTATTTTCATTGGTCAACATATTATTCAATAGAATTTCAGCTTGATCAACAGTTCTTTCCCCGAAAACACAACCAGCACAACTATCCAGGTGCTCTCTGGAAGCATCGGTTAGTCCATTATAAAAGATATCAAGTATTTTATCAAGTATTTCATTTTTCTTGAGAGGAAGATCAGGCAAAGCATTAAGTAATTGGAGAAGACTCCCCAAGCTTGTGGGAGACTCTCTTCTTCAATTTGCACAAAATTATATATTTCCCTTAAAGCAGCTTGTTTCTTATGAGCAGGGAAATATTTAGCAGAGAAGTAATAAATCATATCCCGAGGACTACGCACACAACCAGGATCAAGAGAATTAAACCATGTCTTAGCATCACCCTTTAATGAGAACGGAAATATCTTAAGGATATAATAGTAGCGAGTTTTCTCATCATTAGTGGACAGGGTGGCTATATCATTTAATTTAGTAAGATGTGCCACAACAGTTTCAGATTCATAGCCATAGAAAGGATCAGATTCAACCAAAGTAATTATATCAGGATCAACAGAGAATTCATAATCCTTATCAGTAACAAAGATAGGTGAAGTAGCAAAAGTAGGATCATATTTCATTCTAGCATTCAGAGTTTCTAGCAGTTTCTTAAGATCACTTCTAATCCTTAGTTAATAATTTCTTAAGATCACTTCTATCATTGCAAGCAAGAAAGTCTCTAGCAGTTTCTTCATCCATAACATAGCCCTCAGGCACAACAGGCAATTCATATTTAGGGCGAGAATCTTCATCATCACTTTCATCAATATTATCAGTTTCAATAATTTCATTCTCTCTAGCCCTAGCAAGTTGTTCATCAAGAAATTCACCAAGTGGCACGGTAGTGTCAAGCATAGAAGTAGTTTCATCATAAGTATCATGCATAGCAGAAGTGGCATCATCAATAACATGCGACATATCAGAATTAATAGCAGAAGCAGGTTTAGGTGTCGCAAGCTTACTCAAAACAGAAGGTGAATCAAGTGCAGAGCTAGATGGCAGTTCCTTACCTCCCCTCGTAGTTGAGGGATAAATTTTTGTTTTCTCGTCTTTCAAGTTCTTCATAGTGACCAGCAGATATAAATCCCAAGTGACTCAAAGAATAGAGCTATGCTCCCCGGCAACGGCGCCAGAAAATAGTCTTGATAACCCACAAGTATAGGGGACCGCAACAGTTTTCGAGGGTAGAGTATTCAACCCAAATTTATTGATTCGACACAAGGGGAGCCAAAGAATATTCTCAAGTATTAGCAGTTGAGTTGTCAATTCAACCACACCTGGATAACTTAGTATCTGCAGCAAATTATTTAGTAGCAAAGTAATATGGAAGTAACGGTAACGATAGCAAAAGTAATATTTTTGGGTTTTGTAGTATTGTAACAGTAGCAACGGAAAAGTAAATAAGCGAAGAACAATATGTGAAAAGCTCGTAGGCATTGGATCGGTGATGGAGAATTATGCCGGATGCGGTTCATCATGTAACAATCATAACATAGGGTGACACAGAACTAGCTGCAATTCATCAATGTAATGTAGGCATGTATTCCGAATATAGTCATACGTGCTTATGGAAAAGAACTTGCATGACATCTTTTGTCCTACCCTCCCGTGGAAGCGGGGTCCTATTGGAAACTAAGGGATATTAAGGCCTCCTTTTAATAGAGTACCGGACCAAAGCATTAACACATAGTGAATACATGAAGTCCTCAAACTACGGTCATCACCGAGAGTGGTCCCGATTATTGTCACTTCGGGGTTGCCGGATCATAACACATAGTAGGTGACTATAGACTTGCAAGATAGGATCAGGAACTCACATATATTCATGAAAACATAATAGGTTCAGATCTAAAATCATGGCACTCGGGCCCTAGTGACAAGCATTAAGCATAGCAAAGTCATAGCAACATCAATCTCAGAACATAGTGGATACTAGGGATCAAACCCTAACAAAACTAACTCAATTACATGATAAATCTCATCCAACCCATCACCGTCCAGCAAGCCTATGGTGGAATTACTCACGCACGGCGGTGAGCATCATGAAATTGGTGATGGAGGATGGTTGATGATGATGATGGCGACGGATTCCCCTCTCCGGAGCCCCGAACGGACTCCAGATTAGCCCTCCCGAGAGAGTTTAGGGCTTGGCGGCAGCTCCGTATCGTAAAACGCGATGGATCTTTCTCTCTGATTTTTTCTCCCCGAACATGAATATATAGAGTTGGAGTTGAGGTCGGTGGAGCACCAGGGGGCCCACGAGGCAGGGGGCGCGCCCCCCACCCTCGTGGAAAGGGTGTGGGCCCCCTGGCCTTGATTCTTTTGCCAGTATTTTTTATTATTTCCAAAAATAATCTCCGTGAAGTTTCAGGTCATTCCGAGAACTTTTGTTTCTGCACATAAATAACACCATGGCAATTCTGCTGAAAACAGCGTGAGTACACAACAAAGCATGACAGAAAATGGCAAGTAATACCATGAAGAATGAACCATGCATGAAGTGAATGCTAAACTTGAATCTTCCATGATTGGAATGGCATGAGAAAGCATGAAGAAATAATGCAACCAAATAAGACCGAGGACTTGGCTCTAAGCTTTTGCCGGCAAGCTTAGGAGGGGTGACATCTCACCTCACTCCTTTTCAACCCTCACCAAGTGAGAGGGCCATAACATGAGGACAGACCCAAAGGACCACACACTCGCGAAGCCAGGATCACTCCTTGAACTTCGAAGATTCACTCATGATGGATTTGTTATCAGGAACCAAGAAAAACCAATCCCTATCACATACTAGTGGTATGGTGTATTGAAATGTACACCAGGGAGTTGTATGTTCACCATTGCATGAATGTAAAGGAATAATGTGAACATGAACATAATATTAAGGGAGCAACTAGCCCTTGTTGCCCGGTGTACACGCCTCAACCATTGCAAGGGAGGTGGTGCGAGGATACCTCTGGTGGATTGGTGCTGCAACCTGCTGTAGAAACATACATACAAGTTTTAAAGATTGCACCAAAACAAGCTATGTAAAGCACGCACAAAAATATGCCTAATCGCATTTCCAGGGAGCAACCCTTTGCTGCCCCTTCACGGAAAAATTCATATCTTGAGCGAGGAAGCTCAAAAACATGCAAACAAGATGGCTATGGATTCATGGGGAACTCATCTAGAAACAACTCCAACTATTGAACCTCAGATTATGAGCTTTTGGGGGTCAAAACCAGCAAAAACTGCTTTGCTGCACTCATATTCAGAAATATTGAGTAGCCGTCTTTGGAAGTTCATAGTAACAAAAATACTCATGGGAATTAAGTAAATGGAATTGATCTATGAACTATAAGGTACCAGGTAGCCATAACATTGTATAAGACCAATTTATGAACCTTCTAGTATCATGAAAAACTATGGACAAAAGCTATGAGAATTACTGTTTTGCAGAAACAGCCAGCAGCTTGTTTTTATCACCACGGCTAAACGGCTGAACCAAATTGAGTGAATGACCACTCAAAACGATCGTGGGAACAGCGCCTACAAGAAAATCCTAATGCTCCTCCTCTGATTTTGCCATCTAGGAACTCGAAATTGCTGATTCTGAATCTGAACACCCCAAAACAGCAACATGGACAACTTCTCGCCAATTTCAACACATAGGGTTTCTTATCCTAGCCCTATACTCCATGAATCATCACTAATAGAGGGTGAGATATCATAAATGATGGGGAACCTCTCCTCTATGGTCATCACAAAGATTTGGTGAAGGGGAAAGTTGGGGAAGCTTTCTTGTTCTCCTCCTATCCTTGTCTCCTTTTCTTCTTCCTCAAGCCCTAGATCAAAAGGGCTGCCATAGAGGTGGTGAAGGGCATGGTGCAGCAAGGAGGCGCCTGGGGAGTAGTGGGCAAGGAAGGGAGGATGGAGTAGGTTGGCTGGAGAAGGGAGGAGAAAGGGATTCTTCCCTTCGGCTTGGGGAAGAGAAGAAAGATGTGGAGCACGCCTCCTATGGACAAGGAAAGCTCACGTTGTGAGAGAGAGGTAAAAGATAAGGTTCAGTTTTACTTAAATAAGGGTATATTCGAATTACCCTTTGCTACCTCTTGAGCACTGCGTTGGTTTTCCCTTGAAGAGGAAAGGGTGATGCAGTAAACTAGCGTAAGTATTTCCCTCAGTTTTTGAGAACCAAGGTATCAATCCAGTAGGAGACCACGCTCAAGTCCCTCGCACCTACACAAACAAATAAAAACCTCGCAACCAACGCAATAAAGGGGTTGACAATCCCTTCACGGTCACTTACGAAAGTGAGATCTGATACATACGATAAGATAATATTTTTGATATTTTTATAATAAAGATGCAAAGTAAAATAAAAGGCAATAAAAATAGCTAAGTGTTGGAAGATTAATATGATGGAAAATAGACCCGGGGGCCATAGGTTTCACTAGTGGCTTCTGTCAAGATAGCTTAAGTATTACGGTGGGCGAACAAATTACTGTTGAGCAATTGATAGAATTGAGCATAGTTATGAGAATATCTAGGTATGATCATGTATATAGGCATCACGTCCGCGACAAGTAGACCGAAACGATTCTGCATGTACTACTATTACTCCACACATCGACCGCTATCCAGCATGCATCTAGAGTATTAAGTTCATAAGAACAGAGTAATGCTTTAAGTAAGATGACATGATGTAGAGGGATAAACTCATGCAATATGATATAAACCCCATCTTTTTATCCTCGATGGCAACAATACAATACGTGCCTTGCTGCGCCTGCTGTCACTGGGAAAGGACACCGCAAGATTGAACCCAAAGCTAAGCACTTCTCCCATTGCAAGAAAGATCATCTAGTAGGCCAAACCAAACTGATAATTCAAAGAGACTTACAAAGATAACCAATCATACATAAAAGAATTCAAAGGAGATTCAAATATTGTTCATAGATAAACTTGATCATAAACCCACAATTCATCGGTCTCAACAAACACACCGCAAAAGAAGAGTTACATCGAGTAGATCTCCAAGAGAATCGAGGAGAACTTTGTATTGAGATCCAAAGAGAGAGAAGAAGCCATCTAGCTAATAACTATGGACCCGAAGGTCTGAAGTAAACTACTCACACATCATCGGAGAGGCTATGGTGTTGATGTAGAAGCCCTCCGTGATCAATGCCCCCTCCGGCAGGACGCCGGAAAAGGCCCCAAGATGGGATCTCACGGTACAGAAGGTTGCGGCGGTGGAATTAGGTTTTCGTGGATGCTTCTGATGGTTTGGGGGTACGTAGGTATATATAGGAGGAAGAAGTACGTCGGTGGAGCAACGTGGGCCCCACGAGGGTGGAGGGCGTGCCTGGGGGAGGTGGGCGCGCCCCCTGCCTCGTGCTCACCTCGTTGATTGCTTTACATGGACTCCAAGTTCTCTAAATCACGTTTGTTCCGAAAATCACGTTCCCGAAGGTTTCATTCCGTTTGGACTCCGTTTGATATTCTTTTTCTACGAAACTCTGAAATAGGCAAAAAAAAACAGCAATTTGGGCTGGGCCTCCGGTTAATAGGTTAGTTCGAAAAATAATATAAAAGTGTATAACAAAGCCCATTAATCATCCAAAACATAATATAATATAGCATGGAGCAATCAAAAATTATAGATACGTTGGAGACGTATCAAGCATCCCCAAGCTTATTTCATGCTCGTCCTCGAGTAGGTAAATGACAAAAACAGAATTTTTGATGCGGAGTGCTACTTGGCATAATTTTTAATGTAACCGTATTAATTGTGGTATGAATATTCAGATCCGAAAGATTCAAGATAAAAGTTTAATATTGACATAAAAGAAATAATACTTCAAGCATACTAACTAAGCAATTATGTCCTCTCAAAATAACATGGCCAAAGAAAGTTCATCCCTACAAAATCATATAGTTTAGTCATGCTCCATTTTCATCACACAAGAATGCTCTCATCATGCACAACCCCGATGACAAGCCAAGCAATTGTTTCATACTTTAGTAATCTCAAACTTTTTCAACCTTCACGCAATACATGAGCGTGAGCCATGGATATAGCACTATGGGTGGAATAGAATATAATGATGGGGGTTATGTAGAGAAGACAAAAAAGGAGAAAGTCTCACATTAACACGGCTAATCAACGGGCTTTGGAGATGCCCATCGATTGATGTTAATGCAAGGAGTAGGGATTGCCATGCAACGGATGCACTAGAGCTATAAATGCATGAAAGCTCAACAAAAAAACTAAGTGGGTGTGCATCCAACTTGCTTGCTCACGAAGACCTAGGGCATTTGAGGAAGCCCATTGTTGGAATATCCAAGCCAAGTTCTATAATGAAAAATTCCCACTAGTATATGAAAGTGACAAAACAAGATACTCTCTATCATGAAGATAATGGTGTTACTTTGAAGCACAAGTGTGGAAAAAGGATAGTAGCATTGCCCCTTTTTATTTTCTCTCTTTTTTTCTTTTTTTGGGCCTTCCTTTTTTTATTTGGCCTTTCTTCTCTTTTTTTATTGGGACAATGCTCTATGAATGATGATCATCACACTTCTATTTATTTACAACTCAATGATTACAACTCGATACTAGAACAAAGTATGACTCTATATGAATGCCTCCGGCGGTGTACCGGGATGGGCAATGAATCAAGAGTGACATGTATGAAAAATTATGAACGGTGGCTTTGCCACAAATACGATGTCAACTACATGATCATGCAAAGCAATATGACAATGATGAACGTGTCATGATAAACGGAATGGTGGAAAGTTGCATGGCAATATATCTCGGAATGGCTATGGAAATGCCATAATAGGTAGGTATGGTGGCTGTTTTGAGGGAGATATAAGGAGGTTTATGTGTGATAGAGCGTATCATATCACGGGGTTTGGATGCACCGGCGAAGTTTGCACCAACTCTCAAGGTGAGAAAGGGCAATGCACGGTACCGAAGAGGCTAGCAATGATGGAAGGGTAAGAGTGCGTATAATCCATGGACTCAACATTAGTCATAAAGAACTCACATACTTATTGCAAAAATCTACAAGTCATCAAAAACCAAGCACTACGCGCATGCTCCTAGGGGGATAGATTGGTAGGAAAAGACCATCGCTCGTCCCCGACCGCCACTCATAAGGAGGACAACCAAAGAACACCTCATGTTTCAAATTTGTTACATAACGTTTACCATACGTGCATGCTACGGGACTTGCAAACTTCAACACAAGTATTTCTCAAATTCACAACTACTCAACTAGCACAACTTTAATATCACTACCTCCATATCTCAAAACAATCATCAATCATCAAACTTTTCTTAGTAATCAACACACTCATAAGAATTTTTTTAATAATCTTGAATACCTAGCATATTAGGACTGATTTCCCAATTTAAGAAAATTACCATGCTGTTTAAGACTCTCAAAATAATATAAGTGAAGCATGAGAGAATAATAGTTTCTATAAAACAAAACCACCGCCGTGCTCTAAAAGATATAAGTGAAGCACTAGAGCAAAAACTATATAGCTCATAAGATATAAGCGAAGCGCATAGAGTATTCTAATAAATTCCGAATCATGTGTCTCTGTCTCAAAAGGTGTGTACAGCAAGGATGATTGTGGTAAACTAAAAAGCAAAGACTCGAACCATACAAGACGCTCCAAGCAAAATACTTATCATGTGGTGAATAAAAATATAGCTCCAAGTAAAGTTACCGATGGACGAAGACGAAAGAGGGGATGCCTTCTGGGGCATCGCCAAGCTTTGGCTTTTTGGTGTCCTTAGATTATCTTGGGGTGCCATGGGCATCCCCAAGCTTAGGCTCTTGCCACTCCTTGTTCCATAATCCATCAAATCTTTTACCCAAAACTTGAAAACTTCACAACACAAAACTCAACAGAAAATCTCGTAAGCTCCGTTAGCGAAAGAAAACAAAACACCACTTCAAGGTACTGTAATGAACTCATTCTTTATTTATATTGGTGTTAAAACTACTGTATTCCAACTTCCTTATGGTTTCTAAACTATTTTACTAGCCATAGATTCATCAAAATAAGCAAACAACACACGAAAAAACAGAATCTGTCAAAAACAGAACAGTCTGTAGCAATCTGTAACTAACGCAAAGTTCTAGAACTCGAAAAAATCTACCAAAATAGGACGGACTAAAAACTTTGTTTATTGATCTTCTGCAATTGGAATCAATATTTTATCACGTTCTGGTGATTTTTAACAATTGTTTTCGTGAACAGAAAGTTTCTGGAATTTTGAGCAAGATCAAATAACTATCATCCAAGAAGATCCTATAGGTTTAGCTTGGCACAAACACTACTTAAAACATAAAAATAAATCTATCCAGAGGCTAGATCAAAGATTTATTCCTAAACAGAAGCAAAAATAAAAAAACTAAAATAAAATTGGGTTGCCTCCCAACAAGCGCTATCGTTTAACGCCCCTAGCTAGGCATAAAAACACGGATAGATCTAGGTATTGCCATCTTTGGTAGGTAATCCATAAGTGGCTCTCATAATAGATTCATATGGTAATTTAATTTTATTTCTAGGGAAGTGTTCCATGCCTTTCTTTAACAGAAATTGGAATCTAATATTTCCTTCCTTCATATCAATAATTGCACCAATCGTTCTAAGGAAAGGTCTACCAAGAATAATAGGACATGAAGGATTGCAATCTATATCAAGAACAATGAAATCTATGGGCACATAGTTCCTATTTGCAACCATAAGAACATCATTAATTCTTCCCATAGGTTTCTTAATAGTGGAATCCGCAAGGTGCAAGTTTAAAGAGCAATCATCAAATTCACGGAAACCTAGCAAATCACACGAAGTTTTTGGAATCGTGGAAACACTAGCACCCAAATCACACAAAGCATAGAATTCATGATCTTTAATTTTAATTTTAATAGTAGGTTCCCACTCATCATATAGTTTTCTAGGGATAGAAACTTCCAACTCAAGTTTTTCTTCATAAGATTGCACTAAAGCATCAACGATATGTTTAGTAAAAGCTTTACTTTGACTATAAGCATGAGGAGAATTTAGCACGGATTGCAACAAGGAAATACAATGTATCAAATAGCAATTATCATGATTAAATTCCTTGAAATCCAAGATAGTGGGTTCATTAATATCTAGAGTTTTGACCTCTTCAACCTCACTTTTACCAATTTTTGCATCAAGATATAAAAACTCCGAATTTTTGCGACGCCTTCTAGGTAAAGGTGACTCATCTCCAGTCCCATCATTATCAAGATTCAAAATTCAAAACAAAGATTTAATAGGAGACACATCAATAACTTTTAGATCTTCATCTTTATTTTCATAAAAAAATTCCGGTTTAGCGGCCATCTTATTAACTAAGGTGGCCTGCTTATCCGAGATTTCAGCAATTAGTTTCTCAAGATGAGCAATCTGAGATTTCAAACCATAAAATTCCTTAGACATATCATCGAGCTCTTTATTCATGTATCCCATAAAGCCTTTTTGTTCTATAAGCTCGTTTCTAAAGAAATTATTATGCTCAAATTGTAAAGTCATAAAGTTTCTGACATTGTTTTCAATCTCCTCTAACCTTTTAAGGAGCAGATCACCGAATCTAGGTGGAGACATCATGACAAACAAGCAATCCAACACACGAGCAAACAAGAAGCG
This sequence comes from Aegilops tauschii subsp. strangulata, assembly GCF_002575655.3. Lineage (NCBI taxonomy): Eukaryota > Viridiplantae > Streptophyta > Magnoliopsida > Poales > Poaceae > Aegilops > Aegilops tauschii. The sequence continues at coordinate 12,345,097 of NC_053039.3, forward strand.
AGCGAGAAGGAGGCGAACGGAAAAGAGAGGGCGAATAAAACGGAAAGGGTGAAGTGGGGGAGAGGAAAACGAGAGGCAAATAATGTAATGCGGGAGATAAGAGTTTGTGATGGGTACTTGGTATGTCGACTTTTGCGTAGACTCCCCGGCAATGATGCCAGAAATCCTTCTTGCTACCTCTTGAGCACTGCGTTGGTTTTCCCTTGAAGAGGAAAGGGTGATGCAGTAAAGTAGCGTGAGTATGTCCCTCAGTTTTTGAGAACCAAGGTATCAATCCAGTAGGAGACCACGCTCAAGTCCCTCGCACCTACACAAACAAATAAAAACCTTGCAACCAACGGAATAAAGGGGTTGTCAATCCCTTCACGGTCACTTACGAAAGTGAGATCTGATAGATATGATAAGATAATATTTTTGGTATTTTTATAATAAAGCTGCAAAGTAAAATAAAAGGCAATAAAAATAGCTAAGTGTTGGAAGATTGATATGATGGAAAATAGACCCGGGGGCCATAGGTTTCACTAGTGGCTTCTCTCAAGATAGCATAAGTATTACGGTGGGTGAAAAAATTACTGTTGAGCAATTGATAGTATTGAGCATAGTTATGAGAATATCTAGGTATGATCATGTATATAGGCATCACGTCCGCGACAAGTAGACCAAAACGATTCTGCATGTACTACTATTACTCCACACATCGACCGCTATCCAGCATGCATCTAGAGTATTAAGTTCATAAGAACAGAGTAATGCTTTAAGTAAGATGACATGATGTAGAGGGATAAACTCATGTAATATGATATAAACCCCATCTTGTTATCCTCGATGGCAACAATACAATACGTGCCTTGCTGCCCCTGCTGTCACTGGGAAAGGACACCGCAAGATTGAACCCAAACCTAAGCAATTTTCCCATTGCAAGAAAGTTCAATCTAGTAGGCCAAACCAAACTGATAATTCGAAGAGACTTGCAAAGATAACCAATCATACATAAAAGAATTCAGAGGAGATTCAAATATTGTTCATAGATAAACTTGATCATAAACCCACAATTCATCGGTCTCAACAAACACACCGCAAAAGAAGAGTTACATCGAGTAGATCTCCAAGAGAATCGAGGAGAACTTTGTATTGAGATCCAAAGAGAGAGAAGAAGCCATCTAGCTAATAACTATGGACCCGAAGGTCTGAAGTAAACTACTCACACATCATCGGAGAGGCTATGGTGTTGATGTAGAAACCCTCCGTGATCAATGCCCCCTCCGGCAGGACGCCGGAAAAGGCCCCAAGATGGGATCTCACGATACAGAAGGTTGCGGCGGTGGAATTAGGTTTTCGTGGATGCTTCTGATGGTTTAGGGGTACGTAGGTATATATAGGAGGAAGAAGTACGTCGGTGGAGCAACGTGGGCCCCACGAGGGTGGAGGGCGTGCCTGGGGGAGGTGGGCGCGCCCCCTGCCTCGTGCTCACCTCGTTGATTATTTTACGTGGACTCCAAGTTCTCTGAATCACGTTTGTTCCGAAAATCACATTCCCGAAGGTTTCATTCCGTTTGGACTCCGTTTGATATTTTTTTCTACGAAACTCTGAAATAGGCAAAAAAAACAGCAATTTGGGTTGGGCCTCCGGTTAATAGGTTAGTCCCAAAAATGATATACAAGTGTATAACAAAGCCCATTAATCATCCAAAACATAATATAATATAGCATGGAGCAATCAAAAATTATAGATACGTTGGAGACGTATCACCCTTTCAATCCTATCCCTTGGATAAAAAAACCAGCATAAGATGCATCCGAACTCCAATTTTGACACATGAGTAGTCCATTTCGACCGTCTTGGCAGGCCCAACATAATGACAGAGTCAGATTTATGATTCGACAGACCAAATAAATATGGATATAGAGAGTCCGGAAGCATGCTTTATCGAAAAGTGATTATTGGAAAATGGGGGGTGTTACAAACCAGCGCTACTACTATTCCCATAGCAGTAGCGCATGTTGATGGCCAACCGCTACCGCTATGTGTTCACGGTGCCACAAAGTGGGCCCCACTTAGGAATAGTGCTGGGCCACCGACACGTGCTACTGCTATAGAGCTTGGCAGTAGCACGGTTAACCATCCCGCGCTACTGCTATGCGTAGAAGCCACCTTTTCTCCCACCCTCTCCCTCCCCCTCCCCCTTTCCCCTCTCCCTCCTCTAACTCCCTCACTTAGTTCTTCCTTCTACTACCTCTCTTCTCTCCCAATTAATGCCGCATCCACCATCTCCTCCATTAATGACCTCTCTTTCTCTCTAGCTTCTTCCTCACTTTATTTGTCTCTCCCTCTGTCCCTTTCCCACTCCTACCTTTGTCTCACTAGCTAGCTCTCCCTCCCTCTCCGCTAGTTAGGTAGAGCATCTCCTTCCAACTAGATCTACCCATTTTAGAAGTAAGCCATGCATCTTTGTCCACTACATTTGATCCGTAGATAGCGGCACCGGCCATCTGCCGTGTACTTGACCCCTCTCTCGGGATGATAGGTGAGTAAAAAGTTGTGCTTTGCAAGAATAGAAATACGTGTGTTTGCGATATGATGGTGGGACTGTGCGTGTTGCATGAGTTGCCGCCTATGTGTATTTGTTAGATCATGCGTGACATGAGTTGCTTATGTTTTGCCAAAATGTCGATCTATTTCTGTTTCGGTGAATTTTGGGCAAACTATATATGTCCTATTTTTAGGGAAGGTCATGCCGAATTTTTGTATGACTTTAATGTGTGCATATATATGCATGCATAGTAATAATTCTTTTTCTTATTATACCGCGCAAGCAATCATGAAGATCAGTGGAAGGGTGGTGGAAAGATGGTTGACATCCGTGGTGCACGACATCACTAGTGGAAAAAGTGCTAGCCCCAACTTTCGTTGGTGGAACGCTATTTTCCATCCATGCCAGTACTATTTTTTTCAAATAGTGATGGAGTAGGCCAAATCAGCACGTCAGCTTTACAAGCTTAGTGCTGGCGTTGCTTTTTTGGAAACGCCACAAATCTATTGGTCAACACGGACTCACGTTTGAAATGCACTGGTGGCATTGGTTTTCTTTGCACGCCATAGTTAATTAGTTAGTGCTGGCGTTCTTCTTCTTTGCACGCTAGAAACACTTTTTTCATTTAATCAAGTGTTTTAAGTATTTAATTATTATACTAGTCACAAAATAATGAAAATTTTATATTATGCTTTTTGTCATCATTATTTTTACAGCTTTTACCATTTTAGGAATTTTGTTTCTTTACCACCAGTTCAAAATTTAAGTCTTTTATTTTGTCAAGTCTTTCATTAATCTTAGTCCTTTTTTATTTGGCATGTGATTAGCTATGGCGTTATCATTTTATCCAACGCCAGCAATAACCTATCTGAGTCAACTTAGTAAAAGACCTATGCCGGTGTACAAAAGTACGGGCTCTCCTTTTGACCCCTTTACTTGTGCACGGGCAGTCGAAGCCGCGCGCCACGGCCACACTGAGTAGGGCAGGAAAGGGGAGCCAGAGCACAAGGCAATTAGAGCAACACCAAGACCAGAGACCACAACGAGCAGAGGGGTGAGGCGGACTCCCCCGGCAAGACCCTTGCCGGGTGGCCTCCATGGTCCCGGCAAGACCCTTGCCGGGGCAACTTGCCCGATGCCAGCGGGGCGCGCCACCCTTGAGCCCAAGGGTCCCAACCACCACATTGGAACCAAGGCTCGGGAGGCACCTTCGTGGTGGCATGCAGATCTTCGTCAAGATCATAAACACATGAGATCAGATGAGGACCAGAAGACGACGACCCTCGGCGGGATCCTAGCCAAGGAAATCCATGAGACCCCCGGCAAGACGCTTGCCGGGGATGACTACAATGCCATGGCAAGACTCTTGCCGAAGACACCTACAGGGCCACAGTTAGGCCCGCACCCGCCAAGAGCCCGCCGCCGTTCCCATGCAGCTGCCAGCCCGACCAGCTGGGCAGGCACCTGTGTGGCGACATGCAGCTTCCAGGCTAGCTCAACAAGCACCTGTGTGGTGGCATGCAGTTCTTCAGGAAGACCCTACCACCACGCCATCTCAGCAGCCTGACAGCCTACATGGCACCGCATGCATAGTTGTCCTCGACGCGTGTCGGAGTAGGGCGGGGCGGTGACGGACGGGACAGGCCTCGTTGCCATCTCCAATAAAGCAACGGGACACCTAAGGGGGCGCATTTAATGCATCTTGTCCTATAATGACAAGCGATAAGCTTGTATACTGTAGACCTTTCCACCTCCTGTGTAACATTGTGGCAACCCCTTTTTGCCTATAAAAGGAGGCCCGAGGCGACCAGGAGAAGGATTCGGATCTTTTGGGCTACTCACACACCGTAGCTAGCTCAAGAACTCAAGAACACTCAAATACATACACCAAAGCAGGACTAGGGTATTACGCATCCTCGCGGCCCGAACCTGGGTAAACGATCTTTGTGCTTCCTGCCAGACCCGCTCTTTGCACAACCCCGCGCCCGCCAACCGTAGAAGGGGTCCTAGTGATCCCATAGGTGTCGTTCCCACCGACATCTTTGGCGCGCCAGGTAGGGAGCGCCGTTGTGGAAATCTGGTCTGGTTGGGGCAGCGACTTCATCGTGGTCGTCGCTCCGAGGAAGGAAAAGACCAAGCGGGCGGCGTCGCCTGCGGACGCGGTGAACGCCCGCGCAATGACGAAAAAGATAAGTCGCACGAAATCTTGGCTATTCTCATTTATATAAGACTGTTCTCCCCGAGAGATCTCGTTCTTTGTACGGGAAAACTGCACGCGATGGGACCCTTCCGCTATTGGCAACGCCTTTGTTTCTGTGTCGAGCTCGCTCGACAATTCATGCGGCCGCGTTGGTAGCGGCAAGGTGGCCTACCCGTTGCCAGCAGCGCTCTTGTCCTGCTTCGAGTCCTCCCGACAGTTCAAGCGACCGCTCTGGCGGCGGCAAGGTGGCTTGCCCGGCAGCAAGCGCCCTTCCGGAAAGGTGCTAAGGATCCATCCTAAAGCACCACGGCATGGGTTTACGTGCCGGCGGCCTTATCTCAACAAGCGTAGGGTATGAACATACAAGGGGAAATCTAACGGGAAGATAGCATGCATAATATCAAAAGTGCTGCAAAGTTATATTACATCAATTGTTGCTGCAGTTCTAACTAAAGATAAAAATTGTCTTGGTCATGAACCTGCCGCGGCGGTGAGAGACCGGGTGCCTAATCCCGGCGCTGGCCCTCTATCCTCCGAACTCCATCGATGCGGCTGATGATGGGCTCGATACGCTCCTTGAGCACCGCGAGGTTCGCATCCTCTGGCAAGCTCTCCAGCGCGGCGTCGAAGTCGAGGTCGGGATTCCAGTGCGCCACCTTGGTGAGGACCTTGGTCATGGCACCCCGGCAAAGCCTCCGGGCCTCGTCCGCCAGAGAGGCCGCCCGGTTGTAGTGAAGCCGCTCCAGGGCACCAATAACCCTCTCAAAGAACAGGGTCAGGTTTGCAGTTGGGGCTCAAGTTCGGGCTCATCTTTTCTTTGCTTGCAATTTTAGCCAAAGGGTTTGGAACTATCTTGGGATTTCTTCGTCCGTTCAACCGAACCAAACCACATATGAGATGGCTCAATCAGTTAGGAGGGATTTCGGTCATCCTTTCTTCACTAAGGTTGTCTTCACTGCTACTTGGAATATTTGGACACAAAGGAACGGGAAGATCTTCAGAAATGAGCAACCTTCTTTTAGAGCTTGGAGAAGGAACTTTATCCATGACATTTCTCTTCTGTCTCATAGGATTAGATGTAAATATAAAGATAGTTTACTGTCTTGGATGGCTAACCTTTCTTAGACCCTTTGCTTGTAAGTATCTTTTCTCTTTTCCTGTAAATTTGTATATTTGTAACTATACTTCTTTCTTTTAATTATTAATAAAGGACTGTGAGGCTGTTGCCTTGTAGTATATAGTCAAAAAAAGAACAGGGTCAGGTTGCAGTTGGGGCTCAAGTTCGGCTCCGGGGCGTACCTCACATTCGACATCCCCATGGTAGCCAACTGCGTGGTGGTGCTGTTTGCAACAACGGCGAGGCGGTTGAGCCAGGGATTTTCAACCTCCACATATTCCTTGTGGGTGGCGGCGTCGTTCCTCCGCGGCTGCTTCTTGGCGTCCAGATCCTTGGTCAGGGTCTTCTCCCGAGCCTTGGCCTCCGACAGCGCTTCCTCGAGGCCCTCCAGCTTCAGCTTGAGGTCTTTGATGGAGTTGTTGGCCTCGAAAAGCTGCTCAGCCATGCCGAGGACTGCGCCCTGCGCCTCCGCCATTGCGCCGTTGAGCGTGTCCTTCTCCTTGGACAGCTTCAGGACCTGGTCCTTCAGCCCGTCCCGCTCCACCTCCAGCTCCTTCACCCTGCCGGCGTGGACCAGAGCCTGGGCATTGAGTGCCTCCTTGTGCCTCTGCTCCAGCTCCTGGGTCCGCTGCACGACGAGCTTCTCCACCTCCTCGTCCTTGCCGTCGAGAGTTGCAGCGAGCTTCTCCTCACGCACGGCAAGGTCCTCCTCCTGGGAGTTTAGCACGGCCTACTGCTGATGCCGAGCAGCCTCGGCCTGGGCGGCCTGCTGCTTCGCCAGTTCCTGGGCCTTCTTGATGTCGGCCTGCTTCATGACGAGCTCCAGGTTGCGCTCAGCCAGCACGTCCTGGGCGGCCTTCAAGTCCTTGTGGGGCTGGCGGAACCAAGCCTGCGCCTCGGCGACGTGCTCCTCAAGGTCCGCCTCCGCCTTGTCCACCACTGCCATCCTGGACTTGGTCTTGTCCAGGCGGGCACGGTGAAGCGCCTGGAGTTTCTGGAAGTTGGCACTCATGGCCCGGAGGAGCCGCTCTTCCTGGGAATCGCCTCCACCGGTGCTCGGCTCGTCAACAACCTCAAGCCCGGCGGCGGCGAGAACTTCGTCATTAAACACCTCCCCTTCGGTGGGCGCCCCGATGCTCGCCGTCCATGGGAGGTGGACGAACAGGTCGTCGCTCACCCTCAGGTACCTGCCCGAGCCAGAGGTAGCGGAGGAGGAAGGTTGGTCGTGGACCGCCCCCACCTCGGCAGCGGCCTTGCCGGCCTCCCCGGCAGGCCCCTTGGGGGCCTCCTCGGCAACAGCCTTGCCGATCTCCTCAGCAGACCCCTTGGCGGCCTCCTCGGCAGCAATCTTGTCGGCCTCGGCCGCGGCGTCCTTGGCGACCTCCTTGATGACGGTGTCGACGTCCTCCGGGTCCTCCGAGGAGGGATCTAGACGCCGAGAAGGGGAGTGAGGCGAGGCCAAGACCAAGATTCAAAAAAAGAGAGAGAAGAAGAAAAGAAGAAACAGGAATGAGCAAGGACAGAAGGCGAATCACTTACCCGTGCCGAGCTGGGAAGAAGTAGCCCCTTCCCCGCCAACATTTGGCGCTGGGACGGAGCCACCAGCACCCGGGTTCTCCTCCTCCTCCGTGCGCATAGGCTCGATGCTTGGCGCCCTTGCCGGGTACGCCCCTCGTGGCGGCGTAGTTGATGGCGGCGGCGTGTTGGGGGTGGCCCCCAGTGGCTCCTCCTGCCGCCGTCCTCCTCCTGCAACCACGGCAAGGTCAGCACGAAGGGCTCGTACCCCAGTGCGTGTTGAGGGGGGCGAGTGGTGAACTTACGCTGGGGGCTGCGCGGGGGGCTGTTGTCCGGGCTGCTCACCACCACCAGCGGCATACTTGAAGTGCCCGCCGGGGGCTGGCCGCCCGTTGAGGCCCTGGCCCTCTGCACCCTCTGGGTCAACGTCTCTACGAAGATGAAGACAAATCAAGGTAAGCGACACAGTCTGAGGAGACGGAGATGACAAAAAAGGGCAAGATACTTACTCATCCTCCACCTCCTCTTCTGTTGCCTTCCTCTTCCTCCTTGGGCTGAGGACCCAAAATCCAAGACGACCTCCGCGTCGACATCTGCCGGAGGAGGGAAAGAGGGTGGAGTCTGGCCACGCTTGGACGAAGAAGAGGAAGTTGCTTTCTTCTTTGCCACCGCGGCCTTTACCAACTTCCTCGCCGCCGTGGCCCTCGTTTGGCGCACGGACGCCTCCTGGGCTTGCCGCGGTTGCATGGCCCTGCCGGGCTGAACCGGCTCACCAGAGCTGGCTCGCCGCAGGACTCGCCCTCTCACCGTGACCGGACGATCGACAGCCTCGCCCTCCTCCGACGACGACTCGTCGACCACATCTTCAATGAGAGGGGCCTTGGTGTCGGCGCTGCTGGCCTTCCCAGTGGATTCCGCCCACTGGGTGAGCTCCCTCTCCTCCACGGCGGACGTATGCGTACGGGAACCATCCCACGCATGACCCCCACGTCACGCACGAACCTCCACGATGCGCATTCAACGTGGGTCATGGGGAAGCGCAAGCGAGCAAGTTACCGCGGTAAAAATCCGCTCCGCCTGCCCGCGCACCGTTCTGGGCCTGGCCCAACAACGTGTCGCGCTTATTTGTGGCCAGGCCCGGGGGCACCTGTCGGTGTACAAAAGTAGGTGCTCTCCTTTTGACCCCTTTACTTGTGCATGGGCAGTCGAGCCACGCCCACGGCCACACTGAGCAGGGTAGGAAAGGGGGAGCCAGAGCAAAAGGCAATCAGAGCAACGCAAAGACTAGAGACCACAACGAGCTGAGGGGCGAGGCGGACTCCCTCGGCAAGACCCTTGTCGGGTGGCCTCCGTGGCCCCGGCAGGAGCATTGCCGGGGCAACTTGCCCGATGCCAGCGGGGCGCGCCACCCTTGAGCCCAAGGGTCCCAACCACCACATTGGAACCAAGGCTCGGGAGGCACCTCCGTGGTGGCATGCAGATCTTCGTCAAGATCATAAACACATGAGATCAGATGAGGACCAGTAGATGGCGACCCTCGGCGGGGTCCTAGCCGTGGAAATCCATGAGACCCCTAGCAAGACGCTTGCCGGGGATGACTACGATGCCACGGCAAGACCCTTGCCGGGGCCCCGGCAAGGGTCTTGCCGAAGACACCTACAGGGCCACAGTCAGGCCCGCACCCGCCAAGACCCCGCCGCCGTTCCCATACAGCTGCCAGCCCGACCAACTGGGCAGGCACCTGCGTGGCGACATGCAGCTTCCAGGCCAGCTCGACAAGCACCTGCGTGGTGGCATGCAGTTCTTCATGAAGACCCTATCACCACGCCATCTCAGCAGCCTGCCAGCCTACATGGCACCGCATGCATCGTTGGCCTGGACGCGTGTCGGAGTAGGGCGGGGCGGCGACGGACGGGACGGGCCTCTTTGCCATCTCCAATAAAGCAACGGGACACCTAAGGGGGCGCATTTAATGCATCTTGTCCCGTAATGACAAGCGATATGCTTGTGTACTGTAGACCTTTCCACCTCATGTGTGCCACTGTGGCAACCCCTTTTTGCCTATAAAAGGAGGCCCGAGGCGACCAGGAGAAGGATTCGGATCTTTTGGGCTACCCACGCACCGTAGCTAGCTCAAGAACTCAAGAACACTCAAATACATACACCAAAGCAGGACTAGGGTATTACGCATCCTCGCGGCCCGATCCTGGGTAAACGATCTTTGTGCTTCCTGCCAGACCCGCTCTTTGCACAACCCCGCGCCCGCCAACCGTAGAAGGGGTCCCAGTGATCCCATAGGTGTCGTTCCCACCGACAACCTAAATCACCGCTCTCTCTAATTTCACACCCCACCCAGCCCGGTCATAGACACAAGTCCTCCCCCTAGACCAAACCCACCGCCCCGCCGCCGCCCCGTCAACGCCCTGTCACTGCCCCTCGCCGACACCAAGGTCAGATCCACTATTCCTCCGTTCGTGGACACGTCACACGGCCGGGATCCATTGGGATTTGCTTCCTGTCATGTAGATTGCAAAGTTAGTTGCATGGATTGCTTTGTGTAGAAATTGTAGTAATAATCCGATTTATATTGTGTAGAATCTGATATTTATAATGCATTTTTACTTGTGTGTCTCCCTCCCGTGGCGCATCTGAGCTAGTTTAGTCCAAATAGATATATTTAGTAGAATTTATTTACTTGTGTGTTTCCACTCTGTTGCCGGATCTAACCTAGTTTAGTAGGAATTGATATATATAGTAAAAATGGATAGAATGTGTTATGTTTAGAAATCAGGGCAAGTCCTCATGTCCAAATTGTTTAGGCTGATAATTTGTTATAACTATCATCTGGTTCTATAAGAAAGAGAAAATAGCATTGTAAGTTAAAAGTCTGGCACTTGTCGAGCTTTTCTATCAATTGATCCTCTATAATCAACAGATCTAGTTTGCTATGCAATTTGCTGTTGTAGGTCACCACATGCTATCTAGTTTTATTAGTTCTATACATTGCAATATTTGAACTACTTTACATTAGTGTCAATATTCAGTGATATGAAATTGCATATTATCTTGATCATATACGAGTTGTGTTTGTAGGTCATGGCCAATTGTCAAGGCAACAACGAGTCGGTGTGCGATGTGGACATGGCCAACAATAAATTCTTAGACAGTTTTAAGTATGTCATCAAGAGCGTGCAAGGGGCAAATGACGATCTAAAGGGGGAGATTAAATAGCTATGCAAGGAGACTGTTCGGCTCATTCAGGAGACTAATCAGCTTAGGGACGACAAGGATAAGCTCGTCGAGGATCGGGATAAACTAAAGGAGGAGAGGAGACGCCTCAGGGCCGAGAGGATTGACCTAAAGATGGACATAGATCATTTTAGAAGAGAAGGAGAGGGCGATAGAAAGAAGCTTCTCCAATGTGGCATAATCCTTGATGAAGATTAGTTTTTTAAGTAGCTAGCTAGTTCATCTTATTAGTTGATGATGATTGAGTAACTAGAGTACTTGAGTGAGCAAGTTTTGTGAAGTTTAATTAATATCAACTTGTTGAGTTTATGAGCCTCTTCTGTAATGATTATCTATTAAGTAAGTACCTAGTGTTGATGAGTATATTGTGTTCAGTAGTATCTATTAATTAAGTAGCTAGTGTTGATGAGGAAATTATTATTTTATTACCAAAAAAACCATTTGCTAACATTGGACAAGTAGGCATGCCAGAGTTGTGATGAACTTAGTGCTGGCGCTGGACTGGTGATACGCCAGCACGATGTAGGATACTGCTGACGTGTTCTCCAACGCCACCACTATCTTTTAGCAATGGCGCCATATTAGTGGTGTCGTGTGTCTACGCCAGCAAGGCTGTTTTTGGCATGCCATAGCTAGGCTTTTCTCCACTAGTGCGTGTATCCAAACAACCGGGCTGGGATTTTATGTCCGTGTAGAAGATGCAAACTAATTGTCATCTTGGATCCCTTTGACCATAGCAGTTTGAAGACGCACCTACTCATGCATGGTTTCATGGATGGCTATACTCCGTGGATAATTGAAGATGATGATGAGGATGTCCACATAGCAGGCAATAATGACATGGGGCTAGACGAAGAGATGACCGACAATGGACCCGAAGACGAGGACGTGGGACATGGCGGCGGAGAAGAGGCCGGACACAGCGGGGGAGAGGTCGTACACGGCGGAGAAGAGGCTAGACACGACGGAGAAGAGGCGGATATGCCGCAGTCTTCGACACGACTAAGTTCAGTCATGCAGGACCCTCATGTTCGAGACTTGCTTCGCAAGAATACAACTAGTGACAGAGCTACTTCTAGAGAGGAGGCCAAGTAGGCGCAACTGGAGGTAGACTAGAAGACTCCATTGTATGACAGTTGCGATCCCGAAGTGACCCGCTTGAGTTTCATGCTCGAACTTCTAAATAAGAAGGCCAAAAACAAATGGACAGATGCAACCCTCGATGAGCATTTGAAGTATTTACATAATAAATGTCTTCCCGCAGGGAACATGTGTCCTACTATTGTCGATGAGGCCAAGAAGATCGTGTGCCCTGTTGACCCGCCCCACATTAGATACCATGCATGCATCAAAGATTGCATCATTTATCGGAAGGAGCATGCGAAAAAACCAGCTGTCCGATGTGCAATGCTTCTCGATGCAAGAAGGCCGGGAAGAAATCTCCTCAGAAAGTTGTATGGTACTTACCGACCACTCCCCGTCTGCAGCGTTATTCCATAGATCCTAAGGAGCAAAGCTCATGCGCTGGCACTCATAGAGGGTGAAGCCCGACGACAGAGATAATCCAAAGCTGAGATACCTCGCGGATGCTAGCCAGTGGCAAGCATTCAACGCCGAATATGGATATTTCGCAGATGATGCAAGGAACATCTTGCTTGGCACGAGTACATATGGGATGAATCCGTTTGGCAACTAGAACACCAACCATAGAATATGGCCCGTGTTTGTATTGATGTATAACATCCTCCCTCACTACTGCAGGAATGCCCAGCAGTGGTGGGTGCAAAAAGCCTAGTAGTGGCGGTCCAGACTCTCAGGGTCCCCCGCCACTGACCTCCCACCACTGCTATAAACCCATCAGTGGCGGGCGCTCGCTCGCCACTGGTACGTAGCTTTCGATGGCGGGATTTCTAACCTGCCCGCCACAAATTGCTTCTCTTGCCCGCCCCAGCTGCCACCTTAGTTGTTGCTGTTCAAAAGTGCTACCAGTCGCTACAGCAAATGGGATGAGCACGGACGATTCTCAATATAACTGAAGCATAAGGAATTATTTTGAAAACAAACCCTCAAATAATTCAGTAACACTTGAAAGTTGTCCGACTTAAGAAACAAACATCAATGCATCACATTCATCTTAACATACTAATTAATTAACTAACAGTTCTCCGACTGATATATTCATGACTTATTTCTAAACACAATCAACAACAACCATCATCTGATAGTCGTTGCGGTTGCTCTTCCTTATAGTCATTACCACAAGGGTGTCCACCCTTAGTTCTCTCTTTCCCTTCATGAAGTCCCGTCAACCGGACTCATGGAATGATATGCGCCCATCGGATTCCGTCTTATATTGGACCTCCATGACAGGACCTCTTGGTCCATGGATTACTCCAGCGGTGCCGACGACGGAAATGTCCACTCCGGAAAACATCTTCAAAGGTAACTTCTGAACTCCCCATCGTTAAGAGAAAATAGAGAGCACACAATATTAGACATCTCACCATACTTGGTTATGACCAAAAAGAGATGAAAGAATATAAAACATCTCACCATAACTTTTTTGACCATGTTGGTTTTTGTTAGATGGTGCACAAAGGGCTTCCCCAAGAAGGCCAAAGAGGATGGTAACATCGTTTTCACATTAGTTGTCTCGTCCCGAGTAAGCTTCTTCATGCTTTAAGAAAAAAATGCAGAAAGCATAGGACCACCATCTTCATGTTCGATGTCCTCATCTTCATCTTGGGTGTCCTCATCTTCATATTGGATGTACTCATCTTCATCTTGTCTCTCGATGTCATCTTGGTCATCTTGGTTGTCGATGTCATCATGTTCATCTTGATCTTTATCATCCTGGTCATCGTCATCATCATCGCTATGGACATATAATGTCCTTAACCTATTCACCTCTCCTTTTAAGGAAAAGGCTATGAGTTCTCTTCCTTTGAAATTGTTGACTACAATGTACAGCTCCCATCCATCATCATATACGATGGTTTTATTCTTTCCTTTGCGCAGATCTAATTCGAATTCCCGCTCCTCATCATCCTCAACACGTTACCATATGAATTATTGTAGTGTTCCCTTATGTTGCATGGGACACACTGTGAAATGGTTAATAATCAACAATAAATTTAGTAAAACAGTTAAACAAATGATCAGAATTCAATACAAATTCAAGTTAAAGACCGTTACCACTGATTTTTGAAACCCCTTTCTCAAAAATACCTCGAACTGCACTGTAGTTTCAAGACTATCCATACATGAATTTTGGCAGACCTTACAGATCTTACACCTCATGGTCCCTAATAATGATTTTGAAGCAGTGATTAATTGTAAATTTTTCACATGAATACTAAATTATGAAAGTATTAGTGAGACGAGGAACCGTCTAAGAAGGGTCCGAGAAAATTCGATGACCCGAGTGCAACCCCATCCCTTCAAATTAAGAAGCTAACACGGAATAACACACAAATTTGGCATGACCTTTGCTTAATATTGAATACATTGAGTACCAGAAATTTAATGAAACGAAAGTTGACAACGTTTCACCAAAACGTTGGCACTCATTTTCAAGTGTCTAATAAGCCCAAGCAATTGTCAAACGTAATAAAATGCAATTAGCACTTTATAAATTAGCTTATTGTACCAAGGTCTATGAATTTCTATATCAATTCCATGACCCGAATGCAACCCCATCCCTTCAAATAAAGAAGCTAACACCGAACAAAACAAAAATTTGGCATGTCCTTTGCTTAATATTGAATACATTGAGTACCAGAAATTTGTTGAAACGGAAGTTAATCAATGTTTCGCCAAAATGTTGGCACTCATTTTCAAGTGTCTAATAAGCCCAAGCAGTTCTCAAACGTAAGAAAATGCAATTAACACTTTATAAATTAGCTTATCTTACCAAGGTCTATGAGTTTCTCTATCAATTCCATGGCCTGAATGCAACCTCATCCCTTCGAATTGCGGTCCAACCCACGCTGCTACTATGTAGAGTTAGGAGTAGCACGTGTCAGACCAACACTACCCCCACAAGTTAGTTGTAGTGCCGTAGCAGTAGCGCGGACACTGTTTACTGACTTCATTGTTGATTATTAACTGCTGCATAGTGTGTCCCATGCAACATAAGGGAAGACTTGAACAATTCATATGGTAACATGTTGTAATTTGAGGATGATGAGGAGCACGAGTTTGAATTAGATCTACGCAAAGGAAATAATAAAACCATCATATATGGCGATGGATGGTAGCAGTACATTGTAGTGAACAATTTTAAAGGAGGAGAACTCATAGCCTTTTCCTTAAAAGGAGAGGCGAACAGGTTAAGGACATTATATGTCAACAACGATGATGATGACGATGACCAGGGTGATAAAGATCAAGATGAACACGTTGATATCGACAACCAAGATGACCAAGATGACATCGACAACCAAGATGCAGATGAGGACATCCAATATGAAGATAAGGACACCCAAGATGAAGATGAGGACACCCTAGCAATGGCTACAAGTTAGCTGTAGCGTCGTAGCAGTAGCGTGGGCACCCGCGCTACTGCTAGCCCAAAAACCAGCGCTACTGCTACGACGCTACAGCTAACTTGACATCCACTATGGCGCTGGTTTTTGGGCTAGCCCTCGCACGGCTAGCCCTCGACACTGGCCACCACAATTTGACATCCACTATGGCGTCTCTCGCACGGCTAACTCGACCACGGCTACACCACCCTACGCTCTCGGCTACATCGACATCGGCGCCAAGCACTATCACCTCGCTTGAGCAACTTGTCAGCTTCCTCTGCAGCCCACGCTTCCACGATGCTCCCACTGTGACTGCGGGGGGATGTGAGCCCTGCCGGTTGCTATTCTCTCTAGTCTGACCGTCCGCGACGCTCCTTTTGTTCGCAACGCTAGCGCTATGTGACTGCGAGGGGATGTTAGAGATATATTTGGTTTACATGTATTTTTTTAGTTTAGGATTTCTTATCCGTCTCCTACCTTATCTCTAGGAGAGGCTTCTTGCCCTCCAAGTCTATACTCCTATATATAGTCTCCCGTGAGGCTCAATACAACATCCAACACATTATGCCAATCCTTCCTCTATATTCCATCTAATACTCCTAAACAAGTTTCCTCTATTTCAATGTGCAAGATTTATTTGTGATGATATTGGTCATTATATTAAGCATACTTTTGACTCAGGATAACATGTAATGTTTCTATTCCTCTATATGTACATCTTTTTATGTTATCAATTCTAATAATTTCATGAATACAAAATCAATTAGCTGGTGTTTCAACTCTTAGGTGTGTATGAGCATTTACAAGCCGTATAATGTGATATGAGGGTGAAAACCTAGAAGTTGATACATAACTCTTAGAGGGAAGAGTATTCCTAGTATTCTTCGCTAGCTTCAATGCGATGGTACTTGCAAAAAATAATTTGAACTTGAATTACCATATGAACTAATGAACTTATTCCCTCAAATGTATCAAACTCATGCATGGTAAACCATTACTTTCCTCGGGTTCACGGTCTATATTTTTGTTGTTGTTGATACTGAGAAGCAAGCACACTTTTTACACAAGCTAACATGGAAGCTTATATTCCTCCATACCTCCACCTTTTCTGATTAATTTTGGATGCTTTCATGAACACCAAATCTAATAGCTAGGTGTTGCAACTTTAGGTGTCCATCAACAATTAATTGTGCGTTCGTCATGTGAGATTAGAGGCAAATCTAGAAGTTGATAGAAAATTAAACATAATATGATGAAATTTTAACACAGAAGGATCTAGAGAGAGTATTCCCAGTATTCTTCTCTGGTATCAATGCCTTTGAATTTGCCATAAATAAATCGTCCGAGAATAAGTAGAAATTACAACACGGAGTATGTAGTGGTGAACAATATATATATATATATATATATATATATATATATATATATATATATATATATATATATATATATATATATCAAGGGCATAAGGAAGACGTCAAGCAAAGAGGGATCTGGGGCTTGGGGCCTACCCCTAAATGACCAAAATAAAAAATGTTGCAGCGCGCTTCTGGCTCGAGCACGCGAAACGGCCTACTTGTGTTAAGAGACCTAAGTTCTGCTCTATAATATATTACCGAACATTATGTCGTAACGCCCAATTAATTTATTTTTGTATTCAAATCAACAGCAGGTCTGAAGTCTTTCCCATTTTTATTTTGGGATAGCTAAAAAAAACCTTTTGTAGATCAGTGTTTACTTCACATTCTTTTTTTGGAAGAAATAATAGGCAGAGAAAAACTTATGTACAATTATCGGGATTTCCAGGGACCAAACTGCTAGGGCACAGTTCTCACTTGGGATTAGCGCAGGAGTAACGTTAAATACCAAAGCTAGGGATCGATTCCCTTCACTCTCACCCACCTCGTTTCCAGTCCAATTGTCCAAACATCCTACCCCTTTGAATCGCGGTCCTGCCATGGCGGCGCCGCGACCATGGTCCAGCCTCCACCTAGACCTTCTCTCCCGTATATTCCTCCTCTTGTTGTGCGTCGCCAACCACGTGAGGGCGTCCGCCGTGAACAAGCACTGGCGCGGGGTCGCGCTGCAGAATCCGTCGCCACTGCCATCCCTCCTCATGCCGTCCACCGCCAGGACCGAGATCTATCGGATCTTCGGCGGCTTCGCCGATCCGCGCCCGCCCCTCGCCGCTGAGGGGCGAGCAGAGCGTTTCTGCGGCTCGGCTCCGGGCGGCTGGTTCGTGGTCGCATCCCCGCACTGGCGCGGCCACGCCCTGCTGAACGTCCGCACGGGCGTGTGCGTCCCCCTGCCGGACCGCGTCACGTGCCCCATGATGATCCGCGCAGCCGCCATGTCTGCCGCGCCGCCGTCCGGCGGCTGCTTCATCGCCGCCATGACGTCCAGCCAGACCAACATGGCGTTCTGGCGCCCGGGGATGGACCGCTGGTTGTCGGCGCCGGTGGGGAGGAAGCCGCCGGAACCGCGCGACGCCCAGGACCTGACTTTCCACGACGGCTGGTTCTGCGTCGTTGACTCAGACGATGACCTCTTCTGCTACAGGACAGAAATCGCCCCTGCTGGACCTGGAGACGGCGGCACTTCGCTTACTATTCATCATATCGCTTACAAGATCCGTCGTCACCCCTTGATGGACACGACGGAACACGGAGAGATCGTCTCTCGCTACGTCCTGCCATCCGCCTCCGGTGCCGACCTGCTCATGGTGTGGAGGTTCATCTCGCCGGCGAGGGGCGGCACGTGGCGGTTCCAGGTCTTCAGGCTACAGAAGCCACAGGACGGATTGCCGGCTTGCTGGCGCTCGTACCAGATGAGCGGGCAGGTGCTCTTCGTCGGCCGGGCCTGCTCCAAGGCCTTCGACACGGGCCACACCGGCAGCCCGGGCTACATCTACTTCCTCGACGACGTCTACCCTGGTGGTCCGGACAGAGTCCTCCAGCAGAACGAGTATCCCTGCGCCGATACCGGCGGGTTGCGTTACTCAGTCCCCGACGAGATCGAGATCGTGCGGTGCCTGCCATCCACACCCCCCTCGGACACCTCGCCCTGCATTTGGTACCACCATTAATGAATGGAGCTATACCCAGCAGCTTCAGTTTGAGGCATCCCATCGATCATAGAGATTTCCATCAGTTCGTTACATAGAGGCTTTGTCATTCGACTTTGCTCCTGGTCAATGTTTCATTGTTGTTGTTGTCGTCGATGGTTGTTGTTGTAAGATGTGAAACTGAATGTTCCATATCCAGTTTGTTGTATTTGTTCTCAATTTGAAGGCTGTTTTGGAACTCATTTCATCTACATGAAATTGTGAACTATCTAGACTCCATGCTACCAGCTACCTATATATTTGCTTACCCAAGTAGGAGTATCATTTTCTGGTGTAAATTCTACTTCAGATTTTGATATTTTCCGCACTATTTTCAGTAGTGCACACAATTTCTGACTGTATCGTATGATTGCATCCGTCACTGGCAGAGGTGCTTTTCATGTCTCCCTTGTTTGCATAACACGTAAGAACCAGCGCCGGTTGATCAGATGATCTGCAACTGAATATTAGATGTTTGTTCATGTATAGAGATCAACAAGTACTGATTATATCGAGTCTTATATAGGTGTTTTAGACTGCATGCTTATATATGTTGTTTGAATTGCGTATTGATTTCTGGTGTAAATTCTAGCTAGTTCAGTTTATGATGTTTTCCGCCGTATTTCCAGTAGTGCACACAATTTGTGATTGTATCGTATGGTTGTATCTGTCAGTGGCAGAGGTGTTTTTCATGTCTCCCTTGTTTGCATTACACGTAAGAACCAGCGCCAGTTGATGAGATGATCTGCAACTGAATATTTGATGTCTGTTCAGGTATAGAGTTCAACTAGTACAGATTGTCAAAGGTGGCGGCGAGTTGCGTGCCCCGTCGGGTCTTCTTCGCCCGGGGGAGTTTAGTCAAGAGGGCGGCGCCGTGGCACGGTGGAGAGCTTTGGGAGAGGCAGAGCATGGTCATGAGGTGAGGGGCAGTGGTCATCTGGGCGCGCCGGCTCGCGAGTCGGAGGTAGCGCCGCGGCGGGACCCCGGAGGCAGCGGATCATGGTTAGGAGGTACGGTGGCAAGGAGCAGCGGCAGGGACTCGTTGCGAAGGCCGGGGCATGCGGTGCGCCTCCTGTTCTTGTCGGCGTGGTGGCCGAAGGCGGTGCGTTGGGGAGTTTGGTGGCTGAACGGACTGGAGCTCGGCGCTCGGCCCATTGACTCGTGACACGGAGTGCCGTGGTCGATGTCTGCATGTGGGGGGAGAAGTGTGTTGGCCTCCCGTGTGTGATTCCTCAGACGCAGCTACGACATGGCTCACTGCCAGGAGTGGCATGTCCAACCCTTGCCGGCGGTGCGAGTGGATGTTGGTGGTGTTGGTTTGGAGCTTGTCTTCTTCGACCGTGCAGTAGTTGGATGTTGGTCTGCATGCTCTCGGTCGTGAGATGGATCGGTGTTCCATGATGGCTTGATCATGACGGTGAGGTGTTGCACCAGCGGCGGTGTACCCCCTGCATCGACTGATTGGCCAAATCCGGTGGTAGGAATGCGAGGTGTGCGATGGTTTGGATGAAAATCCTGCTCGTCTTCAGTCGAAAGTGGCGACGATGGCACCTATGGGTATCGTTTCCCTCCTTGGAGGCATCGTCGAGGTGTGTTGGCATCTCTCCTCCTTTATCAGGTTGAGGTCTCCGGGCGAAAGCCTTGGTCTGTTGTAGGATCGGCGATGGGTGACGTTTGACGGCATTGCTCTGTTGAGAGCATCGCAGGAAAAGGCTTGGCTTGGAGGTCCTGTGATGTGGTTCTCTTGTGTTTGCCACTGGTCAGGGTTGATCTTCGTGGGCGCTATGTATGCAGCTGATGGTGCTCCACGATGATGGCTTTTTCTGGTACGGCCGAGTCCCGCTATCCACTCGCCATCTCCTCTTTTCCATTCATGGGTGGGTAGTGCGTTGGCAAAGATTGGTTGGCTGAAGTCGTTGCTCTTCGTGGTGTTTGGCATTTTTTGTGACGCGGCTAGATGCTTGGTTTAGGGCAGGCCCTTTGCGTTGTGTTTGTAATTGTTCTGGTGGCTAATCTGTTGATTAGCTCGGGTGTGGAGTTTTTGCTACATTCGTTGTTCGCAACCTGTTGTCGTGTCTGGTAATTCAACTTCTGCCTTCTATAAAAACATGGTACTCTTAGGTGTATTGTCGAAAAAATAAACTTCCGAACTGATTGTTTGATGTGTTTTAGCGGCATATACTTATGAATTAAATTGTTGATGTTGTTGTCATTGAAACTGAAAGTTCCATATTCAGTTTGTTTTATCCCCTTAATTTGAAGGCTTTTTCAAACACAGTTCATCTATGAAATTGTGAAGTATTTAGACTGCTATTAGCTACCTATACATAGGTTGTTTGATTTCGATATGCTTCTCATTTTTTTTCTGGCTTCCTAGTATGATTTTCTGCTGTAAATTGTAATTCAAATATTTATATTTGCCACCATATTTCAGTAGTGTACAGAATTTCTGATTGTATCGTATGATTATTGCATCTGTCAGTGCCTAGGTGTTTTTCATGTCTCTCCTGTTTGTATTGAGATGAGATGATCTGCAACTGAGTATTTGATGTGTGTTTATGTATACAACTAGTACTGAATGAATGTTAGACTCTAGTGTTTGCCAGACCCTTGTTCACTTTTCAGCTGAATCTTTGATGTGTTTTAGCGGCATATACTTATTATATGTTTCCCATTTATGCCACCGAGGAAACCACACTTCCTTGAATACAAGATCATAAATGGGCACACAGCAGCTAGTTTAATGTTGTGCTGGACAATGCTAATAAAAGTTATGATACTACATTGGATTTCATTATCAAGCCATTATATCTAAGCTCTACGGGGTATGTTTACTATGCCCTCGTGGCGCCATTAATTGTATCTAGGAAGAGCATATATACATAGCCAGAGCAGACTGAGCCAAACCAAATGGGGCAGGTTGGTTCACTTTCCGGAGAATATTTCCCATGTTCATATATATAACCAATTAGCTTTTTTATTTTATATTATAACATGGAAATATAATGTTACTTTTCCATTGATTTGTAATCCGCAAGACCACCAAAACGAAAGAAGGGGTCCACGGATGAACGTAGGCCAAAGTTTTATGTTTTGTTGTTAGTAGTGTTTAAACGATCAGTGATGCATCTTACTAGTTTAACCATCGTCCATCGACTTGTATTCTCTCCTAAGCTAGCAATGTCATGGTTGAGCTTCAATGACATGATTTAATTTTGCCTCGTATATCTTCTAATCCTCCAATCCAGGATGGGGAGCCAACACTCAATTGTTAAATCCAGGATGGGGAGCCAACACCATATAATTCCACTATTGCTTTATCTATTTGACAAAGGCGTGCAAACAAAGATAAAAGTCATGGCCAAGAGCATTGTACAACTCAATGAAGGAAAGCTAGATGGTTCATATTCACTGCAAACCAACTTATATATGTGTCGTGTTGCTGCTAACGGGATTTACATCACTTCTACAAGCACAGCATCAGTGGGATCCCACGCGGAGTACCGTTAGGATTAATAATGATGCTATGTCGGAACTGTCCTAGTGTTGGCGATACCTTGACAATTCATGAATTTCACGATCTGGCGAAGGCTTTTGCCCGTCAGGCCATTGTATTGTGGAAACTCGGATTGCACTTAATCAAGTGGCCGGTTTGGCTGGTACACTCGGTTTTGATATGAGCTTTTGCGTTGCAAGTAGTGGTCGTAGAGGGCTGGCTTTGTAGAAAAATTGGGGAAGATTGATGTTAACATGGAAATAAAAAGACCCACGAATGTAGTAGGAGTAATACTATAGTTGTAGTTTAATAGGAGGAAACGAATGGAACCGGCGGGCAGGTGCACCCATTTTGATTTGTCTTTTAGTAATTCCATGAGTGGTCGAAAAATCATGATTTATTTTGGCAACAAACTTTCTCAAGCATTACGATTGCGAAAAATAATTTGCAAAGAACTGACTTTTGTGATATTGTTGACGAAAAATACAAAACCAACACTATATTGGAGGTACTACTAAATCTATATTGTCCTGGGATTTTTTTAATTTTCGCTCAGGTTTTTTTGCGTGAGTTTTTCTTTGTCAAATTTTTTATACGAGTATCACAGTCGGCCAAGTATGTTTAAAAAAGTTTCAAACTTTTTTGACTTTTCTCCAAATCAGGTTCATCTACAACCAGGTTTATCAGGGTATTTTCCTAGTATATTACTCCCTCCATTCCATAATGTAGTTCGTATAGATATTTTTCAAAAGTCAAACCATATTGTAAACTTTGACCATATTTATATAAAATATATTTATATATAGAATATCAAACGCATAACATAGAGACATATCAGTTATGCCATGTTGTATATATTATTGTAGATATAGACAGTTTTCTCTAAGAACTTGGTAAAAGTTTATTTAGTTTGACTCAGAAAATCTAAGAGCACTACATTATGAAACAGAGGTGTATGTATGAATTTTGATCTCTTTATACTGCTGCATGCCTATAATGGTGTTTGATTTTTATACGCTTCTCATTTTTCTGGCTCCTTGTTAGGTTAAAGATTTTATGCCGTACATTATACTTGAGAATTTGAGATCCATTTAGAGACTGAATAGTATCTTCAGTAGTGCACAGAATTTTCGAGTATATTCCATGCTTGCATCTATCGGCGCCAGAGGTTGATCTCTATGGTTGCGTGTAAGAACCAGCACACAATAGATACACATACAGTAAATAACGACCGCTGACTGAATATGTAGTAGACTCCCTCATTTACTTCTTAATATGTTTCCATTGTGATTATGTTATTATGTGTTTTTATTTTGTTATTGTGGCTTCCAATAGTTTATAGGCTGTGTTTGTTTGGGCTTCAGTTTCAACAGTTTCAGCTGTGGACTTGCTGTGCTGGCAAAACTGCTGTGCTGAGGAAACAACTGTAGTGAAGGTTAGCTGTTTGGCAACACAGCTGTGGAAACGACTTTGAGCTGATGAAAAGCCCGAAATACCCTTAGAGTACTGAGGTCAGTGTAACTTGTTGATTCAGGGTTAATAGATTGTTTAAATGGTATTTTGACTGACAGGGAATGATTTGTTCTATGGTAATGCATAAAACCTTTTATAATAATAATTTTCTCACTTTCTTGCTCATATATACATAGAATAATAGTGAGCAAAAGAATTATGTTGTCACATCGCTAGTCCATGCAAGTCACAATTGCCCGTACAATACAAAAGATAGTCCATATAACTAATAATCCAAACTCCATCGGTCCTAAAATTCTTGTCTTAGATTTGTCTAAATACGGATGTATCAAGTCACATTTTATTATTAGATACATCCATATCTAGACAAATATAAGACAAGAATTTTGGGACGGAGAGAGTACAAAAGAGAGCTAAAGGATTAGACCGTCCATTATAATTCATAATCCGTACATATAATTAGATGTCCGTACAAATCTGGCGGAACCGGAGCTCTCGCAGGGGAATAGGACGGATGGCAATTTGGTTGTAAATCTGGACAAAGGGCAGGGTTAGCGCTGGGAAAACTGCCTATTGCGAGCAGCTTCGCAGCGAAAGTACGCGGCGAGGTGCTTTGGGCTATACCACGTAAAACTGGCCGAAACTGATATGGGCTTTGCACACAAAACTGCTCTATTTTAGCTGTTTGGTACAGCTTTAGCTTTTTCTTACAGGAAACTGTCTACAAAAGCTGAAACAAACACAGCCATAGTGTTTTAGATGTACCATTTAACAACCATTGTGTTCCTCACTATTTTTTATTTTCCCCTGAACTAAATGTGCCTACAGTAGACTATATCATACCTAGGGTAACAACAAGGATTGTGGTGCACAGAAACCTAAAAAAACATCAAGCGACATTAAGCAGGACTATGCTTATTTTGCAGAGCATAGGCCCAACAAAACAATTTTGCCTTCTCACAGAAACATGTCAATATGGACAAGCAGATATACAAAGGACAATGGAATATATATTTTAAATAGGATAACTGAAGGCGGAAATAGGGATTATAGCAGTGGAATAAAGAGTGCTGCCTTTTTTTCTTTTATTTTCTCTTTGAGATTCTGCTTTTTTGGCAAACTCAAGCCCTCAAAGAGGGCTCAACTTTATTGAGATCAGCATCCCATACAGTGTACAGAGACAAGTTTCCCTAGAGGAATGTCCTCAAAAGCCAGTATGAAATTAACATCTAGAGGCTTTACTGCATCAGATAGAGCAAGCAGAGGAAGATCTACAAGTGAAAGCCTTCTTAGCCAGAAGGTGAGCAAGGAGATTCTTGATCCTTGGAATATGTGTGACCATGAGAGAGTTTAGGCTAGATGTAAGATTGTAGAAATCTGTAAGTATTGGCCTGATACTCCAATAATGTCCCAGCCTTGCCATTAAATTCCTTTCTTCAGCAACTTTGACCAAAGTCCTTTAATCATAAAATGAAGAAAATAGAGTTCCATCCCAAGGCTTTGAATACCGAACCAGCTAGGAGTAGGCCCATCGCTTCAGATTGTAAAACAAAGAAAATCATAAATTTTCACCTACTTTCATCATTGGTAGCACGTTAGTAGCAACATCTAGGTCAAACGCTGCTATGGTGTGATGCCTTAGCAGCATTTGGCACGAACGCTGATCGTACTCTCTTCAGCAGCGTCTCGCGCAAACGCCGCAAATATTCCAAACTCTAGTAGCGTGTGCATCTTGTTAGCAATTGCTGCTAACATGCAGTACAGTTCTGTACCCAATTATTCTATGGCTACAATTTGGTTACAAATTAGTTCAATCGCAGCAACATAAGCATCCAAATAATTAAGTTGCACATGCACTTCAAACAATACTTAGAAGTATTTGCATACATCGACTTCAACGGAAAATTGTCGTTCTGTAAATGTCAAGTTACTCATGTTTTCTAACACATACATGTATGTTTACTAATGGAGTTTTGCAACAGAAACTCCCATGCGCTGTGGTGCTTGAGAAATGCAGAATCAGGGTAGTGGTGACTTGTGAATTTTCATCTCTGACATGATTGGCATGGCAACCACGTACTCCATGTTGCGAGATGATGGACGTCTTGTCATCAATGGTTCTCTGGTGATTCGTGACAACTGCTACTGCGACAAGGGTGACAAGTTAATCGTCGTGCTCCATGTTAACAATAATGTGCCATTCCTCTTCATGCGTACCATCTACAACTGGGAGATGAGTGACGACAACGAGTAGGCTTGCATCTTAGTTAATGGAATGCATGTGTCAAGAACTTCCTTGTAACTTGTAGTACAAGTACTCCTCTGTTGTGCTACTTAGCATAGCGACCTTGATCGACTGAGAGAGAAATCGGAACTGAGAGAACAACGTTACTGGAGTTACGACCCTATGAAAAGAGAGGCTGCAAAGATATACACACCACCAATATACGCCAAATTTGTGGAAGAGATGAAAAAAACCACACCTTACAGAGTTGAGGTCGTTGCTGCTGCTGGTGAAACAAGAACATTTCTGGTGACCGAAAATGGCATGCCTCATGTGAGTCCTGTATAGTAGCCTACGGGTCTCTGGGGAAACGTCTCAGTAAGCTATGCGAATGTATATCTAAGCAAGAGTGCAGTTATGCACAACAACTAAAATTAGCGCTAGTTGAAAAATGTGCTTTATATTTCATAAACACTTACACTGGGGAAGCACTGCAGCAGTAGGAAACTAGAGGCTCATATGACGACAGTATTCGCCAATGATGTAGATGTCGATCCTCACCCCTATATGGCACTCGTAGGTCTTGGTCAATCCTCGCCACCCAGGAGAACCGAAGAAGATTGTTTCTCTTTCATTCTTTACTAGAACCGTGAAGTTCAATCCCTCCGTTGTTTCAAGGTGGGACTCAACTATGGTTGGCTGCCGTACAGGAATGTTTAGCATCTCGAGGACCTTTATGACCCACAAATATAGCAGATCGCAACAGTCTTCGAGGGTAGTATTTCACACAAAGTTATTTATTCGACAAAAGGGGAGCCAAGAATATTCATAAGTCGTACAGTTGAGTTGTCAATTCAACCACACCTGAGATGTCACTTCCTTGCTCTAATTCATCACTAGCTGAGTAATATGATAGCAGTTGTAACAATACCAGCAATAGTAACCGTAACAGTAACAATAGTTTATAGCAGTTGGTACAGCAGCAGCAGTAGTAACTTAAGCAAGACAATATGAGGAAATCGTAGGCATTGGACCAGTGATGGATATTTGGATTAAATTCAATATGTAACAGTCACATCCTAGAGTGATACACAATCGCTCCAATTCAACGATCATATAAAGGGATGTATCCTGTATATAGTCATACGTGCTTGCACTAAGAAATTGCATTACATCTTTGGTCCTACCCTGGGCAATGGGGTCTTCATGGAATTAAGGGTAATTAAGGTGCTCCTTTTAATAGAGAACAAGGGAAAATCATTAACATATACTGAATACATGAACTCCTTAAATGACAGTCGTTCCCGAAGATTATCCCAATTTTTATCACCTTGGGGTCTATGGTTCAGAACAATAATAGGTGCATATAACTTGCAGACATGATTAAGAACTCAAATATATACATGAAACATAATAGGTTAAGATCTGGAAGCATGTCACTCGGGCCCTGGTGGCAAGCATTAAGCATAGCCAAATCATAGCAACATCAATATTAGAACATAGTGGATACTGGGGACCATGCTGACTAGTACTCTGATACTTGGTGAATGTGGGCATAGGCCCCCATGGCTTTCCATGGTTCCAGTTACCACGGGCCTATCCAGTAGGAGATAACCTCGTCATGCATCCAAATTCATTAGGAACTTCATAACCGAGTCTCGTAATCCATTGAATCCGACTAAACATTCATGGGAAATTACCCCGATTGTTTGCCGATTGTGGCGTCCCATGAATCTGCTCGAAGGAAAGTCCTGATTGTTTCGTAGAGTCAAACTTTCATGATTTTGGTTTTTGGTTGGGTCCGTTAGGAAAAGTTTGGTGATACTGAATCATCTCTCGGAAGAGGCTGACTAATGATATCCGAGTGGACGGTGTATCATAAAATCTGAGTGGTGAATTTAGCGCATGAGCTGATTCTCTCAGAGAGATGCCATTCAATATCCCGTAGGAACGCCAACTTTCAACAACTCTACATCCAAACTTATGAATTTGATGATTTGGATACTAGTCTAAGGCCCAAACACCTCCACGGGAAGCACATACCTCACCCTTTCTCGAACGATCCCGGGTAACGTAGTCACTTGATCTGGTGGGCCATCGGTGATTGATATAGCATGGATGATCATGTCGGTTTCTTCATGTTGCAGATGCGGCTGGGTTATTTTGGGATGCTTTCCGCCGGGGCAAAATTCTCGCCAAGTGAACCGCCTCGCTTGACACCTTCCCTGAATGGATCAAAGGAAGTCATTTACGTTTTCCCAGAGGATCTTCTGCGGGACTATATGATTTGATATGACAGCCAACTAAGAAGATAAGGGCCTCGCAAAAAAAAACTAAGAAGATAAGGGGAAGTAAGGGAACCCATTTGCATGGATGCCTGGTTGGAACGAACGCTTTTGAAATCTATCGTGTCAACCAGCCTTGCTCCATGATTCGTGCGCTCCATCTGACAGCCAGCAAGGTGTTCGTTTGTGATTGCCAAAAAATAACATCAGATTAAGGCAGATCGATCACTCATGTTCCAGCCTGGCCTCTTTCTCGTGTAATTAATTGACTTCTTCTTTATCATAGAATTTATTTATGGTATGAAATAAATTGTTGCCTTTTATACCGAATAGGATGTTAACTTTAAGATTTTGTTTCCATTTGTAAAAAGAAAGAAATATTGGAATTAGGGGTCTCCCAATGCAATGTATCTTAAGATGTATCATATGCGTTAAAATATATCTTTAGATACAATTAAATATTCCACCACAAAAAAGGATACAATTAAATATTCCCTATAAAAAATTCTTGTAGATGCTCTCATTGGCGAACCCAATAGAGGGAAACCTGGCGACACAAGTCTATCCACAAGAGTGTATAGACACAACAACAGAAAAACATAATAAAATTAGAGGAAAATAAATGATACATTATTTTTTTGAAAACCGCGGTCCCATAGTCCCGGCGCACGGCCCTATATAAAGGCGCCCGTCAGACGCGTCTCCAGCAGTCACTCACCGACGCCACCAGTAGCACCCCCACCCACCCAACACCCTCTGATCGCTCAGCACCGGAAATTAGAGTGGCTAGGTAGCCATGGCGCGTGCCTCGAGCCTGTCGCTGCTGCTTGTGCTGCTGGTTGCAGCAGTGGCAGGAGCCAGGGTGCCCATGGATGCGGCCGCGAACACAACGTTGGGTGAGCTCCGCGTACGGCACACGCTCCTCGGCAGGAAGCCACAGATGGGGTATTTCCATGCTGCCATCCAACTCCTCTTGTCTTTTCCTCTTCGTTTTTCCCCAGCTTTACATGACGAGAGATTTGACGATATGGTAAGGGATTGAGCCATTGAGGTGAGTACTATAAATGCTTGGGCACGCATGGGTGTGGATGTTTTTTCTGCTTCCCTCGTCCAGTCATAGATCTAAAAGAATTTTTTTTCCGTTCCCGGCATTTATATTGGAATGATCATGTATGTACTCCAGATTTCGCATGGATCCAGTATTTATAGTACCACATTGATCCAGCAGTGTTTCTTACTATATCGATCAGTGACTTCATCAGTAATGCAAAATCTACAGTGGTCTTCATCTATATAATTGAAAGCAAAAGAAAACTGCCATATTTTTCTCAAGACGAGCCTCATCATGAGTCACGATTTTCCTTTGGACCTATATATACTTCGTCATGGCACGCCATTTTCTCTTCTACTCCAGTTTTATCTGATCTGATTTGTTTAATCCTGACCGATGACGAAACATTTCGTGTGCTAGGTGGAACAGCTGGAACCACTTCTACTGCGGGATCAGCGAGGAAGTCATCAGGGAGACAGGTATGACCGGGACACTGGCTACCACTTGAACTGAACCCCCACCCCGTTTCAAGCCTCAAATCCTATGTCCTGCCTCTATACGGATCTCCTTATCTGCAATTCTGGACCTCCCTTTCACTTACTCAATGCACATTCGGCCCAATCACTAGCTAATTTTCCTGTGCTTTCCGACACATCGTTGTCACGCTGAATGCTACCCTGTAACAGTACTACGTTAGCAAAATTTGATGAAGGCTTTGCTTCGGTGATGCTGACCCAGGGACAACAATCAGGAAACAAGTTAGTGCTAGAACCACTGAGTCACTAGAGTTGTGTTGTTGGTGCTGGATCAACGCCAACACCTCTTGATGATCTCGCTGTCTTCCTACAACGATAATGTCATGAGTTTCATGTGGTGTCAAATTGTACTATCCTAACAATTGCATCTTTGTCTTCCTTTCCTTCAGCTGATGCATTGATCAACACTGGCCTCGCGAAATTGGGCTACAAATATGTTAATATCGGTATGGATTGCTCTCTGGACCATGTATATTTCCCATGACATGTTGGACACAACTAGCAGTATATGTTTTACTCAAAGATGTTTCCCGTCTCTTGTTTCAGATGATTGCTGGGCAGAATTGAACAGGGATTACCAGGTAAGGAGATAAACTTGAGCATTGCTAACCATCCCTATCATTTTGAATATAGTGAAACTGCGGAATTATGTTTTCAATACAATTCAAGAAATCCATCTTAACATTAAAAAACAATTGCTTCTGCATGCTATTTTGAAGTTATTATTACGTTTTAGAAGCAGAAGATTAGCCATATGAATGCCATTTTAAATATTATATCTTTCAGTACTGATAATGTTTTATCGTCATTTCTCAGGGTAACCTGGTTCCAAATAAAAGAACATTCCCCTCTGGCATCAAGGCGCTTGCAGATTATGTGCACGCCAAAGGATTGAAGCTCGGAATCTACAGTGATGCTGGGTATGCTAACTGTCCAATTCATCATAAAAATAACACTAATTTGTTCGATCACTGTAGCAAGTAAACTCTTCATTAACCGAAGAAAACTAGAATTTGTAAATATGATAAACTGGCCATGAACTGAAACTAACTGTCACCATGTATTAATTGCAGGACACAAACATGCAGTAAACAAATGCCAGGATCGCTCGATCACGAAGAGCAAGATGTGAGGACGTTCGCGTCTTGGGTATACCCCTTATAATTACTACTTACCTCATGCATGGCTCATGCCAAACCAACACCGACACCATAAATTCTAATGTTCTTGTAATTCTTGGGTTCTCTCGTCTCCAGGGAGTTGATTATCTGAAGTACGACAACTGCAACGATGCTGGCAGGAGCGTCAGGGAAAGGTCCGGAGAACAGTACCTCGAACTTCAGCATGACCAGTGCACTGTGTCTTATGTGTTAGGCTGTGAAGTAATTTGCCATGGTTGATGCAGATACACTAGGATAAGCAACGCCATGAAGAAATATGGGAAGAACATCTTCTTCTCAATCTGTGAGTGGTGAGTCTGCTCGTCAAGACATTTTAGGACGGAAAGGAGAAACATCAAGCATTGCTGATTCACTCTTGTGCGTTTTCGCTGTTTAGGGGAATCGAAAACCCTGCTACATGGGCACGTGGCATGGGTGGTAATAGCTGGAGGACAACCGCGGACATTGCTGACAACTGGGACAGGTGCTGCCCAATTGATCAACTCTGGGATTTTGGTCAAGTAGCTACTAGAATTAGCAGGACTGATCATAGTTACCTTTGTACTTCAGCATGACATCACGCGCGGACCAGAATGACAGATGGGCCTCCTATGCCGGACCTGGCGGATGGAATGGTAAGGGTTTCAGAAGAATCTGTAACAATATTGTTGATTGCCTAACGATTTGTTAGCTTGGAACTGATCGATGTTCTGCTCCGATCTCAGATCCTGATATGCTTGAAGTTGGAAATGGTGGGATGTCCGAAGCTGAGTACCGCTCGCACTTCAGCATCTGGGCACTTGCCAAGGTACTACACATTTTGTCCCATGTGCATTTAATAATGTTGCTTCGATTCTCAAAAAGGAATTCTGCATTTCCTCACCGCAATCCTGGTCCTGAGTTGTGTAGGCTCCTCTTCTGATCGGGTGCGACGTGCGCTCGATGAGCCCGCAGACAAAGATCATAATCAGCAATTGGGAGGTCATCGCTGTCAACCAAGGCAAGCATTCTCTTACCCATATTTGCGCATGATAACTTGCTCATATGGGATTTTCAGTGTACTCATACTACAAGTGTATGAACAGATAGACTAGGCGTGCAGGGAAAGAAAGTGCAATCCGATGCTGGTTTGGAGGTATTGCTCAGTTCAAATATTTTAATAGTGGCTTCCATCATGAGATTTCTGTAACTAAAACCGGGGAGATATTTTTCTAGGTTTGGGCCGGACCGCTCAGTGGCAACAGAAAGGCGGTGGTTCTATGGAATAGGCAGGGGTACCAAGCAACCATCACCGCACACTGGTCAAACGTCGGGCTTCCAGCATCTGTGTCCGTCACCGCTCGCGATCTATGGGCAGTAAGCTTGCTTTCTTCAGAGCCCAGTGCTTATCCTTAACAATCCACTAGACATTCCAGGGTTTCATCATCACAAAAACATCCGTCTTGTTGTGCAGCACTCATCATTCTCTGCTCAGGGGCAGCTATCTGCATCAGTGGCGCCTCATGACTGCAAGATGTACGTCCTAACACCCAAGTAACTGTAGACGCAAGCATAGCAAGTCGATCGATCTAGTTCAGGGGAAGGGTTTGCAAGGAAGGATAGATAGAGCTGAGATGAGATGAATTGAGGAATGGCATTTGGTTATATGACGTTAGAAATAAGCTGCAATAGTATGTAAAGTGCCGTGAAAATGTCGGTGCGTTTGTTTCTGAAGTTTGCAAGTTGTAATGAAAGTTGCTGCAATAAAAGTGGGTTTCATAGCACTATCTTCAACATTGAGGTTTCTCCCTCAAATTCTTGGGTTCAGCCAACCGAATCTCTATTACTGCATGATGGCAAAAGGGTCGTTGCTATCTGAACTGAGAAGAATGTTTTTGTTTTTCTCCGTGAAATGTTTGGAGCTTTAATTCAACAAAACTGTTCCTAAGGCAGTCAACCAAGAGGGTGCTGAGTAGGAACGAAGGTTCTGAATCTAGCCAGCTGTCGGTGACCATCAGCGTCCAAGCACGCTTTGCAAAAGATGGGCTAGTAAGTTTGCTGATGTAGTTACATGTTGAATTGCAAAGTGGTTAAAACATAGCCATAGCTACCCAATTTCAGCAAGGATAGGTGCCACAACAGAGGTTGACCAAAGCCCCTTCCATTGAAGGCGAATGCTTTTTTTAGTTTAACAAACAATTGTTGAAGTTGTATAAGCTGTACTTGATATAAAATGACTCACAAATGATTTTTCTATGCAAATGCAAAATATGTATGGAGCATTCATATATAGCACAGTGCAGCGATTTCACACCTCCCAACCATGCAAATAATGATGATCAGTTGTTCTTGAAAAGCTCAAGCTGTGCCTAGCCCAAGCGATGTTGTAACCAAATTCTCCGAAGAGTGCTAATTCTAGTTCATCATTTCGCCTAGATCAATACACATAACTTCGTGCCTTATAGTACATAAGGTCAAGTCAGCGAGCAAAAATATCTGGATGAAAACAAATTTTTGCCATAGGGGAAATTAATTTTTTCCATTATGCTTCAACTGATTGAGAAGAAACTGGCATATTTTCCCATACCTCTTTCCTCGGAGCAACACCAAACACCACCGTCAAGATACATAATTGCATTAGTGGAATCACCATCATTTACAAATTAGAACGAATGCGCGTCACGATGAGAAAAATACTTTTTTCGACAAAGGGTGGATTTTATTGGCTCAAAAAGGAGCATCAAGAGAATACATACCCTAAGAGCACACACCAGGCCTCTGCATAACTAGGATGCACACAGCCAATATCAACACACGCACACAAAAAACACGCCGACAACAGCAAAGTCATATTAGACCAAAGCTATGCGTAGGCGGGGAAAAATAAAAGAGTACAAAGTGATCAGATCCATGATCGGCAAACTACAACAATGACCATATCCACACCATCCATCTCATGACACCGCACAGACGACGGAGTTCTTCAACAGCAACGGCTTCAAGAAGGAAGTGACACTCAAGCATCATCGTCACCGGATCCAACCACCAAGGTTAGGATCTAGGTTTTCACCATGAAGAATCAATCTAAGCATATCCGAGCAATGCCTTCAACAAGGTAACGATGTAAAATACATCGTCATTGCCAAGTACAACCAGCTTGGGTCAGACCAAGGCTTTCATCCTGGAGCTCGCGACCTGATGCTTAGTAGCACCATCGAAGTCATCAAGTGTTGTCGCCACCATTTTTCCACAATCCCAGCAGCTAGTGCGATGTCCGCCGCCGCCGCTCCACAACCATTCATTTGTGTCAAGTCGCTGTCCATAATTTGTATCTCACCGTCGAAGGCAACCAGTGGATCTTGAGATGAAGATTCCCGAAGATCTTTTGGTGACCTCCGCCGTCGTGGAACCGTAGGAGGCCACAGCAGCATAGTCTGCACGCATCCCCATTCGGCCGATCAGATCTGAAACACCACCACCAAACCATGGACTTTAGCGTCGCCGGTGATCAGAGGATGGCTTGGTGGCTTGGTGAGGATGGGCGTGACCCGTTGCCGATCCGGTCTTTTCAGACTTGGCGAAAGCTATCGAGCCATTCAGCCAAGGCCTCCGGAATCCATAGCCGTAGAATTGTCGCTGGTTGCCAACCAAGGGAGCGCTACAACTGGAGGAGATCCCGTTGGAGCAGCCGCCCGAAGCTGTTGAAATCAACCAGCGCTGTCACCGCGCCTGCCAGAAACCGGCGGCCACGCCGCTGCCTTGCCCTGCAGGCCTGAGCACTGCGACGCCACGAACGGGATCTGGCCGTTCCAACCTCCTAGCACCAGCGGAGGAAAATGCCCCGCCGCCGCCGTCACTGGAGCCTGACGAGCTTTGCTGGCCGGTGCCTCTGGCGGCGGCGAGACGAGGGGAGAGATTGGGCGAACGACCGGCGGCGCGATGGTTTCGCCCCCCGAGTCGCCAGGCAGAGCGACGTGGGTTTCGCCCCCCGAGTCGCCAGGCAGAGCGACGATGAGAAAAATACTTGTCTACTGAAAATCTTACAAAAGCCATAATTGCAATTCTGATTCCAGGACTACATCCGTTACACAGAAAGGAAACTCTCAATATTGTGCATGTATTTAAAGGGAGTATGCTAAACATTACAATGCTCAAGATTATTTCTGAGTTTGTTCAACAGAAAAATCCTTACTTGAAAAATGCATACACCGATGGAGCATATTTAAAAATAAGAGGACAACTGAGATCCAAAGTGTCAAGCATCGAACATACAGACCGAGAGAAAATGTAAAGACACTTGAATGTCTTTGTCACCAAGTCTGGACTGGCAAGTTACTTTAAAACTTGATCCAGTACATATATAACTGAAATATCAGTTATGCACATTCACGAAGAAAACTCAGTTTCTAACATTCCCAAGCTGATTTGAACGATAGTAACTTGACAAAGTGAGCAAAAGGGTCATCATTTTTTATATTCAACGGAAAATAGAGCAAGAGGGGTTCATGACTAAACCATTGATGTCCCGATGAATAGAACATTTATTGAGTCAATATATTAGAATATTATCCAAGAAACCAATTCTGGGAGTACTAAAGGACTGATAAAACCTATACAAACTACATATATCGTGTACTAAACAGGTAAGTGCAAACTTGCCAAATTTCACTGTAGTAGCAATATCTTGCGCAAGTACATATGTTGCAATCTAGAAATGGTAGGCTCAATCCAATACAACAACTGAATAAGCAAGAATCACCCGGACATGAAGAGAAGCGAAAGAAGCAGGAAATATGAATGGATTAACTATATATATACCACAAACGTCGTCACTGCATTTTCCACCCAGAGCTCGCTGTGCTCATCAATTTCCTCTTGGCATTGCCCTCAGACACTTACAGGGAGGACCCATACTGCTGCCTAAAGCCCTAATCAACCAGGAGGCCTCCTTTCAAGGGAGCTTAGAGTTTTAGGAGATACTCGGACAACACGGTGGGAACATGGGGGCAGTCGGAATTTTTTTCGGAGCCAACATGACGAGTCTATCAAACACCTATTTTTTGAGTGCAAGTTCGCTCGGGCAGTTTGGGCTACGGTCCAAGTAGCTTCGAATTTATATCCACCACGTAGTGCACGGAATATGTTCGGCAACTGGTTACGGGGTATAGATAAACAATTTTCTGCACATATTCTTGTGGGAGCGGCGGCCTTATGCTGGGCAATGTGGCTTACCAGGAATGATGTGGTTTTTAACAATAAATGTGTCTCATCTCCTATGCAGGTTATTCATGTTTGTACACGATGGCTCCGTACTTGGTCTATCCTGCAGAAGCCGGAAGACAGGGACATTTTTATGATGGCGTCTACACGGCTGGAGCGTACGGCCAGGGAGGTTTTCTACCCCCATGGATGGCGGTGTGATTTACGGATAGGATCTACCGCTCCTTAGGCTGGACACGATTTATTGCTTGGCATTGTATCAAATTATTTTATTTTTAGGGTGCTCTGGATTTTTTGGCTGTGTGCATCTAGCTATGCAGAGGCCGGGCTTTCTTTTGACATGATTGTATCATCTCGATATATCTATTCAATGAAATGTCCTTTATCGAAAAAGGGTAAGGAGCCATTGATATCACTGTCTTGTTCCTTAAGTCAATAGCGACGACCCACGCCTGGTGGGTATTGGCCTTCACCAAGGAGTTCATGTAGACAACATCATAACCAAAGATGCTCAGAGTGGGAAAATTTGGTAACAAGTTGATCAATGCGGCGGAGTCATGAACGACACTGCCGTCTCCTAGTTGAGCCAGTAAAGCAAGATGGTCCGGGTTCTCGACCAGTATGTCACGAACGTGAGCCTCGCACCCTTTGCGCCAAAACTTTTCGGAAAGAGCCCTGGTCCATACGACGGCCCTCCAACCAGTCCAGGTCGGTCGAGTGGGCAAACTATCGGCCAAATCGTCCGTGTAGGAATCCAGACCATCATAGAATATGTCAGGATCAGATGGAGCAGCAGGAGCACAATCCTCCTGTGTATACAAATCTTCGACTTCAACGAACTTGAGCGACCCGTCACTACAGATGACATCCCGGATCTTCCATGGGCTTATATATTCGGATTGGTTCCCAGGCATCCGGACAGGAAGACGGATGAAAGAAACCGAAGCAACAGCATCCGCAGTGGCCACAACATTGCATGTGAGAACACCCTTGAGAAGATCGACCCATGCCATCATGGTGCCTCCGAGAGGCACCACCTTGTGCGCCGAAGCTGGCAGAAGCTCCTCCCTCTTGGGTGGTTTCTTGAACCGAGCGGGTTTGACGGTCCAATCAACCGACTTGGAGTTGGAGGTGAAAGTGTGGAGTTCATATCCGTCACCACCAGTACGAGGAAGGGTATATAGTCATCGGCGTCAAGGCAGCAAATTCCGATCTTAGCAGGGCTTAGCCCCCGAGGCTTGGGAGCCGGAATCCATCGGAGCGACGGCTTCGCGGGACTAGCCGTGTAGAGAAAGTACTCATTGCGCTCATCCTCCCACAGGGTAAATCGGGGGCCAAAAGTCAGCGGCAGATGCAGCAGGAGGAAGTGCTTCTCCGAGCGGACGACACGGGGCTCCTCCGCGAAATTGGCCTGCTTGAGCTCGGGGCAGTGGACGCAGACGTAGGAGAGGTCCGGCGGGGCGGCGAAGCGGATCGAGATCTCGACTTTCTGACCGTTGCTGGTCGCTGCCTCGGCCCTGGTGGACTCGTCGCCGCGGTCGAAGTAGACCCTCGTGGCAAGCAGGATATGTTAGGAATCTAGACTCCCGCAACTCACGTGCAAACTTGCGACTTTTCCTTTTTTTCACTGCTATTTATTCGTTACAAGGAAGGAGAGGCAGGTAGCGATCCTAAGTATGCGCCACGATCCGCCGTGCTCGCGCCATCCTACGAGCGCTGATCGTGCCTCCTAAGCCACCTGCGAGTCTACCAGGCCGATTGTGGTGACCACGTCCAGCCGGCCCGTGCTAGCTACTTGCATGGCACGCACGCCCCGCGGCTCATGCAGCAGGATTATTTCAACGGAAATAAAAACTAGTCTAAGCACAACGACTAGATTAGCTTACAAATCACCCCCCTAATCTTGACGTTGGCGTATTATTTCAACCATGTCGATCCTCCTTCTCAGCTCCTGAAAGGCGAGACGCCCTAGTGCTTTCGTCAGAGCGTCGTCTAGTTGCTCGCTGGTTCTGACGTAGTCGATGAAGACGCGTCCCTGCTCCACGCACTCGCGAATGAAATGGTACCTGATCTCAATGTGTTTGCTGCGATCGTGGAAGACAGGGTTCTTTGCCAGGGAGATCGCCGACTTGTTGTCGACGAGGAGCTTCAGCTGCGCAGCTTCCTTGTTCAGCATCTCGCCAAGCAGCCGCGACAACCAGATGCCCTGACACGCAGCGGCAGTGGCGGCCATGTACTCGGCCTCGCACGGGAGAGCGCCACCACCCTCTGTTTTTGGGACTGCCAGCTCACCGGGCTCTTACCGAGGAAGAAGATCACCCCCGTTGTGCTCTTCCTGTCGTCCGTGTCCCCGCCGTGATCTGAGTCGCTGTAACCGGTCAGCTGCAGTCCTCCGTCGCCGCGCTCATATGCGCAGCCGTGATCCAGTGTCCCCGCCACGTAGCGCAGGAAATGTTTCACCGCAGCGTAGTGGCCGGAGGCAGGCTTCTCCATGAACCTGCTCAAGTACCCAACTGCGAAGGATATGTCAGGCCTTGTATGAACTAGATACCGCAGTCCTCCGATGATGCTGCGGTACATCGTCTTGTCCACCAGGGTGGCGGTGCTTTCCTTGCTCAGTTTGAGCCGAGCCTCCATCGGCGTGTTGCTGGGGTTGCAATCCTCCATGCCCGCGCGCTCCAGTAGCCGCTTGGCATAGGCTGCCTGCCCAAGCACGATCCGATCGCGCTCCTGGCTCACCTCAATCCCGAGGTAGTAGCTGAGCTTGCCCAGATCGCTCATGCGAAACAGCTTGGTCATCTGCTGCTTGAAGGCGTTGATGTCTGTCGTGGCCACCCCCACTAGTAGAAAACAGGGCATAGGTCACAGGGCAGTTTTCACATTAGCCCCGGTTCAGTCACGAACCGGGACCGCGTTCGTCCCGGTTCGCGAGCCCAGGGGGCCGGCCGGGGCCTCGTGGGCATTGGTCCCGGTTCGTATGGAACCATTTGTCCCGGTTCGAGCCACGAACCGGGACTAATGGTCCTCGCTCCTGGCCCACAACCATTTGTCCCGGTTCTTGGCATGAACCGGGACAGAAGGCCCGGATTTAGTACCGGTTCATGCCACGAACCGGGACCAATGAGGTGCCTATATATACCCCTCGCCCGCGAGCAGAGCACTCCAGTGCTCTGTTTTTCTCTGGCCGGCGAGGGGAGGGCTTTGTGGTGCTCTAGCTCACCTCCTATGCACATGAGGTGTTCGATGAAATGCCCGACCACACTAGTTAAGCTTTGTCCTCTCGAAGCTCGACCTCAAAGCTCCATTTTCCTCGAGATTTGTCTAGGTTTAGCGGCCCGTCACGTCCCATGCCCGTCTTCACCGCCGTCGACCGCCCGCGCCGATCTCGTCGCCGGCAACACCGTGGTGAGCCTCTTGTTCTTATCTTCTTTTTGAAAGAAAAAATTCTTACTTTAGATAGATACTTGTCTAATTTTCTTACTATTTTATTCCTTCTTATTACATAGTGCGATGGTTTTGGTATCCGCCCCCGTCGGGCCTCGTCCTGTCTATGATTCGGATGTGGTATATATTATCTTTATATAACTATTTGATTCATTTATTGTTTATGACAAATATACTGACCAGCGTGACATAGATTTTATTTATCTAGGAGGTGGTTGAACCAGAAATTCTAACCGACCCTATTGTCGAGAGGTTAAATTTAGTTGAAGAAGAAAACAATTACTTGAAGGAAAAAATAAAAAAAATTGAGTGGAGTTGCATGTTGCGGATGTCGTCGATGATCACAAGATCAAGATGGATGCAATGCGCTTGAAGATTAGAAAGATTAGAAAATATGCCATTCATACCGAGGCTTGGTATCATTATGCCGTTGGACCAATTGTTACCTTGGTTGCGATTATGATCGCTTTTGTTTTCGCATTGAAATGTTTTACATAGTTTCAATGTATGGTTTAATTAATTAGATGCTCTGGAGAGCTATATATATGTTGTTAGATGAGAACTATGTATGTACTTTGGTTCTAATGTGATGATGAACTTCTATTAATTTGGTCACTTAATTATCTATTCATGATGTTCTGTAATGGTTTTTGACACACTTAATTATATATAATGCACGCAGATGAACCGGCAATGGATGTACGGTGACAGACACACCTCCGAGTACATTAAGGGCGTGCATGATTTTCTCGAAGTGGCTGAGGCAAACAAGCAGAATGGTTTTATGTGTTGTCCATGCCCTACATGTGGGAATACGAAGTCTTACTCTGACCGGAAAATCCTTCATGCCCACCTGCGTTACAAGGGTTTCATGCCACACTATAATGTTTGGACGAGGCACGGAGAAATGGGGGTTATGATGGAAGACGGCGAAGAAGAAGAGGACGATGACAACTATGTGCCCCCTGAATACGGTGATGCTGCAACGGGGGAAGCTGCTGAAGATCAAGAGGAACCAGACGATGTGCCCAATGATGCTGCAAGGGGGGAAGCTGCTGAAGATGAAGAGGAACCAGTGCCCGATGATGATGATCTCCGCCGGGTCATTGTCGATGCAAGGACGCAATGCGAAAGTCAAAAGGAGAAGCTGAAGTTCGATCGCATGTTAGAGGATCACAAAAAAGGGTTGTACCCCAATTGCGAAGATGGCAACACAAAGCTCGGTACCGTACTGGAATTGCTGCAGTGGAAGGCAGAGAATGTTGTGCCTGACAAAGGATTTGAGAAGCTATTGAAAATATTGAAGAAGAAGCTTCCAAAGGATAACGAATTGCCCGACAGTACATACGCAGCAAAGAAGGTTGTATGCCCTCTAGGATTGGAGGTGCAGAAGATGCATGCATGCCCTAATGACTGCATCCTCTACCGCGGTGCGTACAAGGATCTGAACGCATGCCCGGTATGCGGTGCATTGCGGTATAAGATCAGACGAGATGACCCTGGTGATGTTGACGGCGAGCCCCCCAGGAAGAGGGTTCCTGCGAAGGTGATGTGGTATGCTCCTATAATACCACGGTTGAAACGTCTGTTCAGAAACGAAGAGCATGCCAAGTTGATGCGATGGCACAGTGAGGACCGTAAGAAAGACGGGAGGTTGAGAGCACCCGCTGACGGGTCGCAGTGGAGAAAAATCGAGAGAAAGTACTGGGCTGAGTTTGCAGCTGACCCAAGGAACGTATGGTTTGATTTAAGCGCGGATGGCATTAATCCTTTCGAGGAGCAGAGCAGCAATCACAGCACCTGGCTCGTGACTCTATGTATGTATAACCTTCCTCCTTGGATGTGCATCAAGCGGAAGTTCATTATGATGCCAGTTCTCATCCAAGGCCCTAAGCAACCCGGCAACGACATTGATGTGTACCTAAGGCCATTAGTTGAAGAAATTTTACAGCTGTGGACTGGAAACGGTGTACGTACGTGGGATGAGCACAAACAGGAGGAATTTAACCTGCACGCGTTGCTGTTTGTAACCATCAACGATTGGCCTGCTCTCAGTAACCTTTCAGGACAGACAAACAAGGGATACCACGCATGCACGCACTGTTTAGATGACACTGAAAGTATATACCTGGACAAAAGTAGGAAGAATGTGTACCTGGGCCATCGTCGATTTCTTCCGACCAACCATCAGTGTCGAAAGAAAGGCAAGCATTTCAAAGGCGAGGCAGATCACCGGAAGAAGCCCACCATGCGTACCGGTGATCACGTACTTGCTATGGTCAATGATTTACACGTAATCTTTGGAAAGGGTCCCGGCGGACTAGCTGTTCCGAATGACGTTGAGGGACACGCACCCATGTGGAAGAAGAAATCTATATTTTGGGACCTACCCTACTGGAAAGAGCTAGAGGTCCGCTCTTCAATCGACGTGATGCACGTGA
This sequence comes from Aegilops tauschii subsp. strangulata, assembly GCF_002575655.3. Taxonomy (NCBI): domain Eukaryota; kingdom Viridiplantae; phylum Streptophyta; class Magnoliopsida; order Poales; family Poaceae; genus Aegilops; species Aegilops tauschii. Next base: position 12,386,650 of record NC_053039.3, read on the forward strand.
CGAAGAACCTTTGCGTGAACCTGCTAGGCTTCTTGGGCGTGTATGGGAAGACAAAAGATACACCTGAGGCATGGGAGGACCTGCAACATTTGCACGAAAAAGACGGCATGCCTCCGAAGCAGTATGAAGGTCCTGCTAGCTACGCTCTTACGAAAGAAGAGAAAGAAATCTTCTTTGAATGCCTGCTCAGTATGAAGGTCCCGACTGGCTTCTCGTCGAATATAAAGGGAATAATAAATATGTCAGAGAAAAAGTTCCAGAACCTAAAGTCTCATGACTGCCACGTGATTATGACGCAACTGCTTCCGGTTGCATTGAGGGGGCTTCTACCGGAAAACGTCCGATTAGCCATTGTGAACCTATGTGCATTCCTCAATGCAATCTCTCAGAAGGTGATCGATCCAGAAATCATACCAAGTCTAAGGAGTGATGTGGCGCAATGTCTTGTCAGTTTCGAGCTGGTGTTCCCACCATCCTTCTTCAATATCATGACGCACGTCCTAGTTCATCTAGTCGACGAGATTGTCATTCTGGGGCCCATATTTCTACACAATATGTTCCCCTTTGAGAGGTTCATGGGAGTCCTAAAGAAATATGTCCGTAACCGCGCTAGGCCAGAAGGAAGCATCTCAATGGGCCATCAAACAGAGGATGTCATTGGGTTTTGTGTTGACTTCATTCCTGGCCTTGAGAAGATAGGTCTCCCTAAATCGCGGTATGAGGGAAGACTGACTGGAAAAGGCACGCTTGGAGGGGGGAACTCAATAATATGCAGGGACGGATATTCTTGGTCTGAAGCACACTACACAGTTCTACAGAACTCTACCTTGGTGACCCCGTATGTCGATGAACACAAGAACAGTCTGCGCTCCAAACACCCGGAGCAGTGTGACGACTGGATTACATGTGAACACATCAGGACTTTCAGCAGTTGGTTGGAAACACGTCTCAGAGGTGACACCACTGTTTGTGATGAGTTGTACTCGTTGTCCAGGGGACCATCTTCGACTGTATTGACTTACAAAGGATACGAGATAAATGGGAATACATTTTACACGATCGCCCAAGATCAAAAGAGCACCAACCAAAACAGCGGTGTCCGCTTTGATGCAGCAACCGAGAGGGGAAAGGACAAATATTATGGTTACATAATGGACATATGGGAACTTGACTACGGACATGATTTTAAGGTCCCTTTGTTTAAGTGCAAATGGGTCAATCTGTCAGGAGGCGGGGTACAGGTAGACCCATAGTACGGAATGACAACAGTGGATCTGAACAATCTTGGGTACACTGACGAACCGTTCGTCCTAGCCAATGATGTGGCACAGGTTATCTATGTGAAGGACATGTCTACCAGACTGAGGAAAAGAAAAGATAAGGAAGCGAATACATCATACGATGAGCCAAAGCGGCACATAGTTCTTTCAGGAAAAAGGGACATTGTGGGAGTGGAGGGCAAGACAGACATATCTGAAGATTATGAAAAGTTTCATGAAATTCCTCCCTTCAAAGTCAAGGCTGACCCAAGCATCCTGATAAACGATGAAAATTATCCATGGTTACGGCGCAATAAGCAAATGACACAAGCGAAGAAAAAGTGAAGACTTTCTCCCGCAACTATTATGATGATAGCATGCCAACTTTGTAATAGACGAGTATGATACCATTGTCCGTTTTGTACAAGAACTGCATCTAGTTTTTGCCGTAACCCTCTCAACTTTCTTGCACATGCTATGTGGATGAAATGATGATACCATGCCAACTTTCAACCTTTTCAGAGTTCATTTGAAATGCTTTATAAGCCCTGAGTGCAGAGAGGTTAGGCCCGTAAGCCTGCTTTAGAGAGGAGCTCGACAGCTCAGGCGCACCGCACCTTATAAACAGGTGTGACTCTCTCTTAGCTAGCAGGGTGGGACTAAACTCACCCCCACGCCGCTGTGCAAGGCCATTGGTCCTGGTTGGTGGCACGAACCGGGACCAATTCCACCCTTTGGTCCCTGTTGGTGCCACGAACCGGTACTAATGAGGCTGTGGCCCCACGAGCACCTTTAGTACCTGTTCGTGGCACGAACCGGTACTAGAATTTCTTACTAGCTAAGTAGTTTTTTAGTCCCACCTCGCTAGCTGAGAGGCACTAGGAGCGGTTTATAAGCCCTGAGTGTAGAGACGATGAAGAAGAGGCGCAATGCTCACGTTGCTTAGCTTCAAGCCTTGAGGAATAAGGTAGACTGCATCGAGCTATGTGCAGTGCAGTCTACACTATTCCGAAAGGCTTGAAGCAAATCAACGCGCATTGCGCCTCTTTTTTATTTTTAATCATTAAAAGCAAAACGAATTTTCATAAAGAACTTTTTTTGATAGAAACTTTAATAGCAGAAAGAATTATCATAAAGTAAAATAAATAAGTAATTAGAAACAAAATAAAATAAAATAAATAAGTTTTTTGTTGTAAGTAGAAATAAAACAAAATAAATATAGCAAAAAAGAAAATAAAAAAACTAAATACAGCAAAAAGAATTTTCATAAAAAACTAATGGCACTAATAGAAAGTTTATATGTTTTCTAAAACTAATGGCACTAACAGACAGTTTATAATTTTGCTGACCTAAAAGCAAAAAGAATTAAAAAATAAAGCAAAAAACAAAAGAAAATAAATAATGCAAAAAATTTAAAAAACTGCCACCTATTGGGCCACCACGTCCTGAATACGACTAGAAACCCAACCTGGGCCAGGATTCAGGCCCGCAGAAGGCCCAATAGGCCAACAGACAGCACAGTGTGACATTAGGCCCGTAAGCATGCATTTGAGAGGAGCTCGAGAGGGCAGCCGCAGTGGAGCTTATAAACCACTCCGAGCCCCTCTCAACTAGCGAGGTGGGACTAAACTTTTGGCCGCGGGCAGCGCAAGGCCTTTGGTCCCGGTTGGTGGCACCGACCGGGACCAATGCCCCCCCTTTAGTCCCGGTTGGTGCCACCAACCGGGACCAAAGGCCGCCGCTTCCCGCCCTTTGGGCTGCTGAAAAGAGGCCTTTGGTCCCGGTTGGTGGCATCAACCGGGACTAATGCCCACCTTTAGTCCCGGTTGGTGCCACGAACCGGGACTAAAGGATTTGCTATATAAGTCCACACTTAGGAAATTTTCGACATACCTCGCCAGTTGCCCCCGACGCCGCCAGGCTACCCGTGCTCGCCGTCGCCGCCCGCTCCTCATCGCCGTCGCCCTGCGCCCTTGCCTCGACGGGTCGCCGCCCGGTGCTCGTCGCCGTCGCCCTGCCCCCACGCGCCGCCCCGCCTCGTGCTCCCCTCGTGCTCGCCGGCGCCCTCGCCGCCCCGCCCCGTCCCGGCCCTGTGCGCTGGCGCCCTCGCCGCCCCCGCCCCCGCCGTCGCCATCGTCCTAGCCGCCCCCGCTGTGAGAGCCGCCGCCCCGGCTCTGTTTTTTTATTTTTATTAGTTTAATATTTTTGTTCATATGTGATGTATATGTGTATGTGGCTATAATGTATATGTGAACAAAAAAAATTTGTATGTATGTAGATGTTCAAAATGTATGAATATATATGTCAAAAATGTTTTTTTGTTCATAGAAATTTTTTTGTTCATATATAGAAAGTTTTTATATATGACAATGGATATATATTCGATATATATGAGAAATGATGATCCACATGGAAAAGTTTTATATATGCAAAAGTTACAATTTTAGAAAAGTTTTATATATCTAGCTAGGAAGGGAAGAAGAAGAAAAAGAAGGATAGGAAAGAAGAAAATAACAAGAGGAAAGAAAGAAGAAGAGGAGAGGAAGAAGAGGAGATATAAATAAGAAGAGGAAAAAAGAAGAAAAAGAAGAGGAGAAGAAGAAAGGAATAGAGGAGAAGAAGAAAAAATAGAAAATATTCTATTTTTTCTTCTTCTCCTCTTTTTTTTCTTCTTTTTTCTTCTTCTTTTTTTTCTTCAATCCTCTCCTCTATTCCTTTCTTCTTCTCTCCTCTTTTTATTTCTTCTTCGTTTTCTTATGTTTTATCGGGTCTGTCGTCGTCGATATATACCCCTCCCGATAACTTCAACACGAGGGGCGATAACTTCAACACGAGGGGGGGTCGATATACCCCCTCCCCGATAACATTATTTTCCCGTGTATATATGTCGTCGTTGTCGATATAACCCCCTCCTGATAACTTCAACATGTGGGGGGGGGGGGTCATATACCCCCTCCCCGATAACATTATTTTCCCGTGTATGTATGTTGTCATTGTCGATATTACCCCCTCCCGATAACTTCAACACGAGGGGGGATAACTTCAACACGAGGGGGGGTCGATATACCCCCTCCTCGATAACATTATTTTCCCGTGTATGTATGTCGTCGTTGTCGATATAAAACCCCCTCCCGATAACTTCAACACGTGGGGGGGGGGTCGATATATACCCCCTCCCCGATAACATTATTTTCCCGTGTATGTATGTCGTCGTTGTCGATATATAAAACTCCCTCCCAGATAACTTCGACATGATGGACGGTCGATATGTATACCCCCTCTCGACCGTGATAACTTATACCACGGGAGCACCCCCGGCCCTCTTGCTCGACCAAAACTCTCGAGGACACCCAAACCCTAGAAAAAAACGATGTCGGTCTCCTACCCCCTCCCGCCGTGCCCCTACCCTTGAAAAGTTGCCTAGGCCACCCCAAACCCGGAATAAGCTAGGTCTATGTTTGCACTAATATATCCACCTGCTGTCATGTTTGTGTAATAATTGCCATGTTGTAATATTTGCAGAAACAATGGAGCACGGACGAGATGAGCAAGCAGAAGAGGTGTTGGGGGACATAATCTTAGCCGGAGGTGATATCTTGTCGTATCTTAACGACAATGATGGTCTGGAAGAACAGGGTGAAGAAGCAGGCTGCGGTGATCAAAGAGTGGAGGAGGAAAGACATGATTATGATGGCTCCGGTGACCCAATGCTGGTGCAAGAAGGAGCCCGTGGTGACGGCTCCGGTGACCGAACAGAGTCCGGCCAGGTAAATATATTAGTTAAGCCTGTGCTAACTAGCTAATTGATGCATTCATTGTTTTGGTATGTATACATATTAATTAACACTTGTCTTTCTTCTTTTTTCTAGCCCTCCGGATCGAGCACAACTGCGGTAAAGAGACGAGGCCCGAAGAGAAAGTTGCGCTCGGATGAAAGGTTTGAGATCACAGCAATCGCGCGCGATGGCCAACCGATTGAACCCCTCCGGACAAAGGATGCTTTTGCTGCTCAGTGCGGGGTTCTAGTTAGGGACAAGATACCGATCAACATCCACCAATGGTATAAGCCTAAGAAGGAAGACCCTGAGGTGTCTTATGTCAATGATATGCAGAAAGATGATCTTTGGACTGAGCTGAAGGCAAATTTCACCCTACCGCCAGAGGAGGATCCGGAGAAGCCAGTTATAGAGCAATTAATCAAGTCTCATGCTCTTAAGAAGATGGCAGACCTATTCAGGAGGTGGAAGAATGAGCTGAAAACGTTTGTCGACAAAGAAGAGACACCTGAATTCATCGGCCGGTATGAGAAGATCAGAGATCACTGGCCCGCATTTGTGGCCCACAAGACATCGGAAAAGAGTAAGAACATGTCAGCGACAAACAAGATGAATGCTGCGAAGAAGAAGCTTCACCATCGCACGGGGTCAGGTGGTTACCTCAAAGCCCGGCCTAAGTGGGCCAAGTCTGAGAGGGATCTGCTTGATAAAGGGATCGAACCACAGACAATGAACTGGCCAGACCGTTGCCGGACTTGGTTCTTTGGGGCTGGCGGAACCTTGGACCCTGCATCAGGGAGGTGTCGTTGGACGGACGAGCAACTTGCAATACCCGTCAAGAAGATTCAGCACTATATCGATGCAGCGCAGCAAGGGACGTTCGTTCCAGACAGAGAGAACGACGAGCTCACAATGGCCCTCGGGAATCCTGAGCACCCTGGATGGACACGAGGCACGCCAGGCTCCGTTCCGTGGAAGGCTGGTTTTCCGGACGCGGGCGGTTACAAAACCCAGGAGAGGAGGAAAAAAGTGGAGCAGATCCAAATTCAGCGTCTGCACGAAAGGGTTCAAGTGCTAGAGGAACGAGACAGCAATAGAGATGCCGAAACTGCCCCCGAATCTACACCGCCATCTCAGCGTAGAAGCAGCGTGGCTTCCACTGAGCTGCCTCAGCTGGAGCATGCGGCTACTCCTAGCTATCCCGTGGATGCTATCACGGAGTCTCAACATTGCCACCTTATGGTGGAATGGCAGAACTTGAAAGTCAAGGCGGCTGTTAGCTCTGTTTTACCTACTGAACCCGGCGCAACCTACCACTGCCGGCCGATTCCTGAAGGATATGCTAGGGTGATGGTGGATGAAATAACGGAGGGATTTGAGGACCTCCAGCTTAACCACCCTACCGGTGAAGGGGAGACTCGGCTGGGTTTAGCTCTGAAGACTCCATGCCTATGGCGGAAGGAGCTCATCAAGCTTCCGAAATGGACGGCTCCGGCGAGTAAGGGCACTCCGCCTCCTCCTCCGGCGAGTGATCAGGGCACTCAGCCTCCTTCTCCGGCGCGTGGCGGCACTCCGCCTCCTTCTCCGCCAGCGCCGGCGCGCCAGAGCAGCCAGCCTCCTCCTTCTCCGCCTCGTCAGCAAGGGCGGAAGAGACCCGCCGCCGTTGCGGCTGCTCCAGCGCGTCGTAGTCCTTCTCCTCCGCCTCGTAAGCAAGGAAAGAAGACAGCCGCAGCCGCTCCGTCTGCTCTGCCGGCGTCTAGCAGTACAGCTGCCAGAGGCGGGAGGCAATACATATTCGGTCCTTCTCTGAAGACTCCAGAGAAGTTACCATATGAGAGGACCGAGGAGGAGAACGCGAAGATCGTGCGAGCCGAAGTGAAGAACTTCTTTGAAGGGGACAAAGCAAAGAAACATCCACCTCCGGAGGAGAAGGTAGATCCGGTGAAAGCAAAGCACACTCTGGCTGCCCTGACAAAACCACCAAAGTCTCCGCCAAAAGGCAACTATGAGCGCGTTCTTGCAAAGGCATATGCCGAAGCGGAGCGGTCGGGAAGTACTGTGAGTGATAAAAGGATGAAAGAACGACGAGCTGGGAAAAAAATTGCCCAGCTCGGCGAACAAGAGAACCAATCGTGCCCCCCGCTCAAGGTGTCAAAAGACATCGTCGCTAATGATCCGGGTATGGTGCCCGGTTATACCGATCTTGGAGATTTCCTGCCCGACGATGTACATTATGAAATCATGGAGGTGGACGAACACAAATACCATTACGGGAAGCCTCTCGTCAAAGATGTCAAATCTCTAAGCACGATGATGCGAAGACTACATGATTGGTACATGAAAACCTGCAGAGAGTCTGATGGGATGAGTACTTTAACGCTGAGAGTTAAACCGGAGCATGACCTCGTTGGAATTGAACTGCTGAATGTTCCATTTGAGGATTTTTTCCAGTTTTACAATCTAAAGTCCCTCGATAAAACAACGATCACTTGCTACTGTCTGTAAGTAGTACTACTTCTGTCATTAAGTCTCTCTATATAGGTCAACTCTTTCATTGCATGTATTTATACTTATCCTCACTATATTATGCAGATTGAAGATCGCCGAATTGAAGAAAAGACAAATCGGTGATATTGGGTTCATTAACACAAATCTCATAGATGCAACTCAGGTTAAATTTCATGCCAAAGAAGCCGAGGCCAACTTGCTACAATGGTTGGTAATAAATCAAAACAAAGATATAATACTCTTTCCTTACAACTTCAAGTGAGTGTTACTGTCTTCTGCATATTCGGTTTCCCTTTATTAGTCCAGGTTATGGTAATGTAATTGATGACTTATGCATGCATGCACAGCTTCCACTATATTCTCCTAGAGATTAAGCTTGAGCCGGGAGTAGTAACCGTCTTAGACTCGAAACGAAAAGATCCCCAGGACTATGCGAACATGACTCAAATGCTCCAGAAGTAAGTTAAATCGATCATTATCCACCATATCAGCAACTTTGTTCATTTCCTGATATCAAGTAATTGTTTTCTTTGTCTGGCAGGGTTTGGAGAAAATTCACCTCAAAAGCCCCGGGACTGCCGAACCAGCTGCAATTTAGAAACCCGAAAGTAAGTACTATAGTAGCATGTTCCGCGCATCTCCTAGTGATTCAAGCGCTAGTTTGATCAATACCATTTAGCATGCTTGCTTATCAGTTTGATTGACCTCTATTTCTTGTAAAGTGGTTGTGGCAGCAACCTGGGAATAATTACTGTGGATACTACATTTGCGAGTCCATCCGCTACCATACCTGTGAGCGGGGCTACACTGAAGAACAGTATGAAGTGCGTAAGCAATAATATTCACAATTTTATTTTATTACCATCATTTGTGTTGAGTTTCATTTATTCATATATATATGTATTGACCCCCTTCTTCAAATTAGATTTTTCGGAAGCGGGATCAACTCCTAGCACCAGATCGTATGCGAGGAATTCAAGAGGAATTGGCGGCATTCTTCCTTGACCACGTGATCGCTGAAAACGGAGAATACTATGTGGACCCTGTGTTCCTACAATATAATTAGGAGATTGTATTGTAAGAGATAATTATTGTATATATGTAGCCGGTAGTGTCGGATAGATATACGAGAACTTGTTGTTCGACCAATATCTCGGAGAAGGAAAGGTGGTCGATATCACTTCTCTCTGTATGCATATATATATGTTCATGACGATCTTCTGTTTCCTTCATTTGATTACTAGCTAGCATGTCTACTCCTCTCCATACGTATATAGTACGTAGCGTCGACAAAGCACGGAGATAAGAGAGGACACTTCTCTCTATTAATTAGCTAGCTAACACAATATATGAAACACCTAAATTAACCCCCCAAAACCCCTAAACCACCCCCTTTCAAAAAAAACAAAAACCTCAGCTCCTGCCAGGTGCTGACGCGTGGATGCCTATTGGTCCCGGTTGGTGGCACCAACCGGGACCAAAGGCCCTCCTGCCTGGGCTCCCCGCACCGGCCACGTGGACGGCCTTTAGTCCCGGTTCGTGTAAGAACCGGGACTAAAGGGCTAGGGCATTAGCAACGACCCTTTAGTCCCGGTTCCAGAACCGGGACTAAAGGCCCTTATGAACCGGGGTAAAAGCCCCTTTTCCTACTAGTGCCCTGTGATGATGAGGTCGTCCACATAGACCCCAACGATCAGGAGAGAGCTGCCCGTGCCGCGTCGGTACACCGCGTGCTCCGATGGGCAGCGCTCGAATCCCAGTGCACAGAGGCTCTCGTCCAGCTTTGCGTTCCAGGCCCTCGGCGCCTGGCGAAGCCCGTAGAGCGCCTTGCGGAGGCGCAAGACTTTGCCCTCCTGTCTGACCACAGCGTACCCCGGCGGCTGCTGCACGTAGACTTCCTCCTGCATATCGCCGTTCGAGAACGCGGACTTGACGTCCATGTGATGAACCTGCCAGCCGTGGTGCGCCGCGAGTGCGAGAAGGACGCGCACCGAGTCCATGCGTGCGACCGGCGCGAACACCACTTCAAAATCCACGCCGTGCTTCTAGACATAGCCCTTCGCCACCAAGCGCGCCTTGTGCTTAACAATAGCACCCTGGGGATTCTTCTTGAGTTTGTAAACCCACTTCAGGCCGATCGGCAGGTGGCCGGCCGGGAGCTCGCTCAGCTCCCATGTGCGGTTGGTGGTGATGCTGCTCATTTCTTCGTCCATTGCAGCACGCCAACCTTGGTCCGTTTCGGCCTCAGCAAAGGAGGCCGGCTCTTCTCCCACGAGCATGCACATCTCGCTATCGCTGTAGATGGCCTCCACCTCTTCGGTCGTGTCCCACAGGTTTTCCAGCGTGCGGTACCGGCGCGGCGCCTCCGCACCAGGTAGTGCTTCTGAAGAGCCAGTTGGTGGCGACGCATGTTCAACGCCTGTTGGTGTCGAGATTGGCGTTCCGTACGCCGGGGAGGTAGGAGTGGGCGCGGTGAGCGCGCTCTGCGGCATGGACGGCTCGGCGTCGGGCGCGGGCACCGTGTGGCTCCACCCGCACGCTCGTCGTGGCCACGGGCTCCAGCTCGACTGTGAAGGACTCAAGCCCCTCAACATGAACAGGTGAAGTGGCGCCCCAATCCCACGACGTGTTTTCGTCGAACACGACGTCGCGGGAGACGTGGGCGCGGCCTGACGGCGGATGGAAGACGCGGTACGCAGCCGATCCGTGCTCGTACCCAAGAAACACCATAGGCACACTGCGATCGTCGAGCTTCTTCGTGTTCGGGCGTGTCACCTTCACGTGAGCCACACACCCGAAGGTGCGGAGGTGCTGCACGTTGGGCCGACGGCCGCACCAAGCCTCATACGATGTCATGCCGGAGACACTCTTCGTTGTTGAGCGGTTCAGCAGGTATACTGCCGTGGTCATGGCCTCTCCCCAGAAGCGTGCTGGGACGCCCTCTCCACCACCCCGTTTTGTTGCGGTGTGTAGGGGCCGGTGAGCTGCCGGTGCACACCTAGCTCTGCGAAGAATTCGCCGAGGCTCGACGAATTGAACTCACCCCCGCGATCGGTGCGCAGGGTCTTCAGGTGGCGACCGGACTCGCGTTCTGCCGCTGCCTGGAACTGCCGGAGCACCGTCTCTGCCTCGTCCTTGGTCGTGAGCAGGCGCAGCCACATGAACCGGCTCTTGTCGTCGACGAGCAGGAGGAAGTAACGTTTCCCTCCCGGCGTGGCCGGTGTGATCGGCCCGCACAGATCCGCGTGCACGAGCCCGAGTACGTCCTCGGCGCGGTTCAGGGCCTGACGAGGGAAGGGGGCTCGCCGGTGCTTGCCAGCAAGACACGCCTCGCAGAGCCGATCCACCTGATCGACGAGCGGCAGGCCGTGAACCATGTCCTCACGCGCGAGCGACCGAAGCGCTTGGAAGCCGATGTGGCCGTAGCGCGCGTGCCAGAGCCACGCATCCTCGCCTCCATGTACAGCGAGGCAGACCGGACGAGCTACGCTGAGGCTCAGCACGTACATGCGCCCGTGGTTGCGCTGCACGCGCGCGAGCAGACGCCCGCCCGGGTCTCGTAGCTGAAGGACGCCCTGGCCGATGTGCGTGTCGTAGGCATTCTCGTCCAATTGGCCCAAGCTCACGATATTGCTGCACAGACGGGGAATATAGTACACTTCAGAGAGTACCAAGTGCTCACCATTCAGACACTGGAACAGGATCGTTCCCCTCCCTTCGATCTGCACCGCAGACCCGTCGCCAAGCCTGAGGGAGCCACGCACGCCAGTGTCCAGCTCGGAGAAGATCTCCGGCCGCCCAGACATGTGGTTGCTGGCGCCGGAGTCCAGGAACCAGGAGGAGTCGCAACCTCCATCATCCGAGGCAGAGCGCGCCTGCGAGCGCTCCTCGTTCAGCATCACGTGCTCCACGGCCGCCTCCGTGGTCACGGTGAGCGCGCTCAGGCTCGCCAGGAGGAGCGTGGTCTCCTCGGTCCCGCCCTCGGCGAGATTGACCTGCTCCTTGCGCTCGCGCCGGGGCTCGGTGCAGTCCCGCGAAAAGTGCCCCGGCTTATTGCAGTTGTAGCACTTGACTTTCGTCATGTCACGGTCGCCGCTGCGACCGCCGGACCCGCCAGAGCTGCCGGCATTCTGAGGCGGACGCGCGTCATTCCTCCGTCCCTGATTCTTTCCGCGGCGGTTATTCTGCCCGCCGCCGTTGCCACCGCCGCCGCCGGAGCCTTGGCCGCTCTCGCGCGCCTGCTTGCGCGCCTCCCACTGCTGCTCAGTGAGGTACAGCTGCCCACCGCCTTTGCTCGGCGCGGGCGCGACGCAGCGCTCCTCGGCGGTCCTGAGCTGCCCGATCATCTCCTCAACCGAGATCGTACTCAGGTCCAGGAGAGTTTCGATCGCGACAGCGATCTGCGAGTATCGGGGGGAACAACATGCAAGAACTTCTGTACGACGCGTACCTCCTCGACGTTGTCGCCGAGCATGCGCAGCTGGTTGACGAGGCTGGTGATGCGCATGCCGAAGGCGTCGAGGGTCTCGCCGTCGTGGAAGGTGATCTGCTCGAATTCCGCGCGGAGTCGTTGCGCGGTGGCCTCACGCACACGGTGCACCCCCATCCTCATGACCTTAATCGTGTCCCAAGCCGCCTTGGCCGTCTCCTTGACGACGAGAACGCCGAGCATCTCCGGCGGAATGGCCCGGAGAAGGACGCCGAGCGCCGACTTGTCGTCGTGCACGTGTTGCGCGTTGCCTTCGATCCCATCCCACAGCCCCCAGGACTCCAGGTGAACCTTAATCACCAGCGACCACTCGATGTAATTAGTCGAGGTGAGGGTCGGGAATGTGGTGCCGGCGCCCGGCACGAATGGCGCACGCTCCGTGGCCGCCGCCTGGTGGATCACCACCTGTCGTTCCTGCCTCACGCGGCTTCGCCCGCGGCTGCGCTCCCGTGGAGGAGTCGCCGAGCGCGCCAGACCGCCCCCGCCTGCGTTGAGGGCCGCGGCGGCCGCCGCCGCAGCCGCGTCCGGCTGTTCTCCGTGATCGGACATGATCGCCGGGATCGCTAAACGAGGCTCTGAATACCACTTGTTAGGAATCTAGACTCTCGCAAATCACAATCACTGAGGAGACGAAGGTTTTGCGTCGCGTGCAAACTTGCGACTTTTCCCTTTTTTTCACTGCTATTTATTCGTTACAAGGAAGGAGAGGCAGGTAGCGATCCTAACTATGCGCCACGATCCGCCGTGCTCGCACCATCCTACGAGCGCTGATCGTGCCTCCTAAGCCACCTGCGAGTCTACCGGGCCGATCGTGGTGACCACGTCCAGCCGGCCCGTGCTAGCTACTTGCATGGCACGCACACCCCGCGGCTCATGCAGCAGGATTATTTCAACGGTAATAAAAACTAGTCTAAGCACAACGATTAGATTAGCTAACAGGATATGGCCGGGAAGGTCGCCGGTGGAGGCGTGGAGCTCCGGTATGGAGGGCGGCTGAAGGGAGTCAGCAAGCATCGGATGAGAATTGTGGCGAGTGGTCCAGAGCGTCACCAACTCCAAGCAATCGACTTTCATTATCACATGCGAGAATCCACGAAGAGAAGCAAACCGAACTCCATCTCGCAAAGAAAGTCCCTCAATGATCAAGGGATCCGAGATCCCCGAGTATGGCTTGCACCAGGCACCTAGTAGGGCCGAAGAAGAACGAGAAACACCTCCCGCGCCCCCCTGCCATCCGCCAGATTGAGAGCTCCATCGGTAGTGATTTTTACAATGCCATCATCAGGAGGCCGCCACCCAAAGCCTGGCAAGACCAGTGTATCCTTGCGCGGCAAGTGAAGGAGTGCAATGGCCTCCTTCGTAGCTCGAATCGTCGCTGTAGGATCTCTTCCTTCTTCACCGTGCTTGATACGATTCCTGGAATGCCAAATAGACCACATAGTAGTAATGATCTTAGCACGATCTCATCAGTAAACCACGGGATGCAAAAGGTATCGCGAGCCCACGAATCCGGATGTAGACGAGGAAGCCGAAGTCCGAACCATGCACATGCCTCCTCCCAAAAGCATTTAGCATGTGAGCACTGAATTAGTGCATGTTTCAGATCCTTGTCCATGGCTAGACATACTTTGCATCTCCAAATCTCTGCAATATGTCTAAAGTTGAGAGTGGCTTCGTCTGGAAGAATCCCGTGAAGAACTCTCCACCAAAAAACTCTCACTTTTGGGATGATATTCAATTTCCACAAGGCTTTTCACATCTGTTTATCATCAGTTGAGGTACCGGTAGCCGTCCCTTCGTCTAGAGCCAAGCGCTCGTTCCGAGTCACAAGAGCACGGTACGCATCTTCACAGTGTAGTTGCCTGATCTTTCGAATGCCCAAGCAAGATAATCATCACCTCCACCCTGCCGGATAGGAATATTAAGAATGGCCTCAGCATCCGGGGCAATGAAAGTATCCCTGACCACCTCATGTTTCCAAGACCAATTTGATGTATCAATGAGATCCGCCACCCTCTGAATGGCAGTGTTCGGTGGTCTAGAGATAGGTGACATGGATATAGTACCTGGAATCCATTTATCGGTCCAGACGTCGATAGTGCTGCCATCTCCAACACGGGAGATCAAGCCACATCGCAGGGCTTCTCTTCCTGCCATAATAGCCTTCCAAGTAGCCGAGGCCGACTTAGGCATAGTAGCATGCACAAAAACTGTGTCTGGAAGATAACGCCCCTTCAATACTCTTGCACAGAGGGAATTATGGTTGTTTAAAAAATGCCATCCATGCTTCCCCAACATAGCGAGATTAAAAAGAAGCGGGTCACTGAAACCCATCCCGCATTTAAACTTGGGTGTTGCTAGCTCTTTCCAAGACACCCAATGCATTGATCTTTTGTCAAGTGAATAACTCCAAAAATATTTGGCCATGGGAGACATCAAACTCTTGCAAACTTTCTTGGTTAACAAAGCTTGAACCACTGATTTCAACAAAGTCTCACGGTCTGCACAAGCTAATAATTTCTCCGACCATCCCTGGATTCTGGACCGGGCACTCTCACTGATGTGATCAAAGGTTCCACCTGTGAACCGGCCAACAGCAGTAGGGCGACCCAAATATTTTTCATTGAACGCCTCAACATGAATGTTCAAGGTTGCCTTCAAAAGTTGCCTCAAAGATGTCGGTGTATTGGAGCTGAACTATATAGAATTTTTATCTCTATTGATACACTGACCCGAGGCATCTCCATATATCTTCAAAATTTCATATAACCTGAGCGCACTTGGGTTACTTGCATTGATGAAGATTAAACTGTCATCTGCAAAAAGCAAATGGGTTACCCACGGTGATCTATAGCTCACTCGTAGTGACCTATCAAAGGTTCCACCATTGTAATATTTCAACAATGAGGAAAAACCTTCGGCACACATCAAAAATAAGTACGGTGACACTGGATCACCTTGCCGAAACCCTCTGGTAGGTGTAAAATATGGAAGTAGCTCCCCATTGATTCTCACCAAAAACCGGACAGAGGAAACACATTTCATTATCAGTCTGATGAAGCACATACTGAAACCTAACCGAGTCAATATTGCTTCAAGGTAATGCCACTCGACACGGTCGTAGGCCTTCATCATATCGAGCTTAACCGCACAAGAAAAGTTCTTTCCCTTCTTCCTCCTCTTCATTGTATGAACACTTACATTATCTGTGATGAGTCTTCCCGGAAAGAAAGCACTTTGCTCCTCATTAATAATCACATCCATCAAGCTTCGCAACCGATTCGTTATAGCCTTGGCTGCAATCTTGTATAGCACCAGACACAAAGCTATGGGACGATACTGTGTAATTGGGGGTGACGTACCTTTGGTATTAGTGTAATAGAAGTGTCATTCAAACCTGTCGGTAGTTCACCTCCATTAAGAAAGTCCAAAACTGCCAAGGTCACATCATTGCCCAACAAATCCCAATGACGTTGGTAAAACCCTGCAGTGAAACCATCCACACCTTGAGCTTTGGACGGCGCCATCCGAAACAATGCCAACTTGACCTCCTCTCCCGTGTAGGGTTTAGTCAGCTCGTCGTTCATGGCTTGGGTGACTTGCATCGGTACATGTGATAATAGATGATTGGAGTCAGCAAAACCCTACGATCAGTACATATTCTGATAGAAAGTTTGCACCTCCTCCTTGTCCTCAGTTTCAGTAGTACAAACGGAGCCATCGGCTCGTCTCAGACCCGAGATCTTGTTCATTCGTTTGCGTTGTGCGGCTTGATCTTGAAAGTAGGAAGCATTCCGGTCTCCCTCCCGGAGCCATGGAACGCGAGAACGCTGTCGGAGCCAAATTTCTTCCTGATGCAGGGCCGGCCTCCTTCAGCTTCTTAACGACGCTTTTCTCCTCCTCTGTCGGGCCTATACCAATAGACCGACATCGAAGGCGATCCAATTTCTTCAGGAGCTGCCTGACAGAACGCGTCAGTCTTCCGAACTCCCTGGAACCACAAGGTTCTAGCGCGACCTGCATAGTGCCCAGCGCCGACGCAACACCCTGGAGTCCCGGCGTGCGTTGTATGCCCCGCCAGGTCATAATCTGCGTGAGTCTGCCAGATGTTCTCGTACCTGAATTGTTTCTTTGTCATTGGTCTCACGGGCAAACTCTCCTTAATTTCTGCAAACACAAAACAATGATCAGACTCCACCGAAGGGATGTGCCTGACCCGTATATGCTGAAAGAGTTGTCTAAATTCTTCATTTGCAAAAGCTCGATCCAATCTAGCTTTGACATTTTCTCCTTCTTCTTGATGATTATCCCAAGTATATGCTGTACCAGACCAGCCCAAGTCTTGGAGAGAGATCTCATCGATCACCTCCCTGAAAGCACGCATATCATTTTCATATCTCGACGCTCTACTAAAGTGCTCAAAGGCATACAAAGTCTCATTGTAATCGCCCATGCTCAACCAAGCTGCATGTGGTATAGCGTGAAGTGTACGCAAGAACCGCCAACTGTGATGTCTATCTTCTGCTCGCGGAGCTCCGTAAAAACCAGTGAACCTACCAACACGCAGTGGTATGTTTTCCGTTAGATGGGCGTACGGCCGGCGTACTTACTACTACTGTCCGTCTCCGATACTAAAAGGACAAGGACTAATTGGCTCGAGGGACGAGCTGCTTCATCAGATCTTGGTGCTACGCATAGTCAACGGAAAACGTTGTGGGAAACCAAGGTTCCGGGAGTGATAATTTTTCGCATGGAGGCTTCCTCGAAGGGAAACGTTTGTGTTCGGCGCTCCGGCCGAATGCTCAGCTGGTCGAACGCCACATCATCTACCCAACAGCGCACACGCGTGCAGGTGAGTGGGACCACCCACCGCTGGTGAGAAACCTTATCCCCTTCAATTTCTTTTCTCGTTCTCCCCTTTCTCTTCCAGAGCACGACCGGCCGACCCCCTCCCCTCTGCTCCAGATCGGCGAGTGGCCATGGCCGCGGCCTACCCCCGCTAAGGCAAATCGCTGGGGAGGGCCACCACGCGTCATGTCGTTTTCACCCACGTGAGAGGCGACCGCGGCGGGGTGCTCCGCGCTCGCGCAGATCGCCTGAGGAAGGAGGAGACGATGCAGCAGGGGAGTTGCAGGCGCTGCTGTGCGCCGACGGTGCTGCGACGGGGAAAGGGTACCCACGCCGGTGATGGTGTACCTCCCTGCGCAACCGGCGAGCGGTGGAGCTGGACCCAGCTACGATGGAGTTGCAAGCGGTTGGGGCAAAACTACAACCGGCAAGCGGGGGAGCTGGAACCGGGAAGCGGCGGGGCTGGAACCAGCAAGTGGCGGAGCTGGAACCGGCCGGGGAGGGAGTTGCAACTGGCAAGGCAAAAGTTGCAACCTGCAAATGGCGGAGCTGGCAATAATGCTTTTTTTTGCTGGAAGGTATGGCGTGCTATCGATCTCAGATGTCATTTTTTGCTGGATGCAGTGTTTTTTTGTGTTGGAAGCATCAATTTGTTTTGCTGGAACCAGCTTCTTCAGAGCTGTGAGGATCGACCAACAGACTTTTTTTTGCTGGAAGCAGTGTTTCTTTTTGCTGGAAGCGTCAGTCCGGATTGCTACTGCCGATGCAGCTCGACGTGCGACGAAGCTTCATATTTGTGACGGAGACGAGAGAAAAGCTACAGCTGTGAAAAAGCTTCATCCGGCCGGAGGAAAAGCTTCAAGTGGCATGAGGAAGAAGCTTTCACCATAGGAAAAAAGCTTCAATGGTGGAAAAAGCTTCAATGGTGGAAAAAGCTTCAATGGCTGTGGAACCGGCCTTTCTCCCTCAGTTGCAACGGGGGCTCGGCGAGCAATAACGCTGATTTAATTTGCTGGAACCTAGTGTTTTTTTGTTGGAACCAAATTTCTTCATGAGGTGCGGCGGCGAGGCACTTCTTTAATTTTTTGCTGCATTTGTGTTTTTTTGCTGGAACCATTAACTGATTTTGCTACAATGAGCTTTTGATTTTGCTGGAACCGCCTGAAGCGGAACTAGGACCAGATTTTTTAGCAATTGATTTTATTGCAACAATCCAATCGGCGAGCCGGCCAGCGGCAGCCACAGAGCTTCAAGCGGGAGGCCATGGGAGGACGAAGAGGAAGCCGGGTGGGATCGTGTGGTCTGGGACGCGCGCATCGTGCGGCTATGGGCTGACCGGCCGAAATTTCGGCCGGTGCGCCGGCGCCTAGCAGTCGCCTTCCTCAAAGCTCAGTTCCGGCAGATACGTCAAGTGCAAGAGGAATACGGTGTTTTGGCAAAAAAAAGAGAGGTATTGTGGGCCGAGACATTTATGTGATATGTAAAACGTGGAAGAAGATACATGCGTGTAACACGTGATTTGCAACCCGAACTATTAAAAAGAAAGAAGATACATGACATCATTTCTTTTATGAAAAGGAGATTGAACACCCCGCCTCTACAATGAGTGATGCACACTATCATTTATATTATATTATTCAATAATGTCTTACAAGATAAAACACCAATCCTTCCGAATCCACCTACCAGCTTGATGATAATGGTGGTCATGATCAAGGCCGCTTGCCCTGACTTTTCCCCTACGCACATCTGACGGTGCAGAAAACCGTCAGATCCCTTGGTAGGTACCTTGCGTAGCTAGAAGTCACAGACCGGAGGTCACACATGTTTTTTACCCAGGTTCGTACCTCCATGATTGAGTAGTATCCTACATTCTGGTTGTTGTTTATTGATGGTGTGCATACCACGTGGGAGGGGTTACCGAGAGATGTATGAGTCTATCCATAGTTGTTTCTATGGGAATAGATGGGAATGAGAGTCCCCTAGCCCCCCTTATATACACCTAGGGTTTTACAAAGAGAGGTGTGATCTAGGTCACCACCGTGATCATCTTGGGGACCAAGATGATCCAGAGATATCTATCCCTTCCTCCGGGCTCCCTTCTGTCATTGGGTATATGGTTGGCCTTGTGGGCCTACCGTCAGGTCTGTTGTCGGGCTCCTTGCTGGCGAGCCACCCCCGGTGTATGACCCCATTAGTAGCCCTTGAGCGCGTCGGACGTTGCAGAAGTTGGTCTTCGAGATTTTTGGCCGGCCCTTCTCTTCATAGTGCTCGGTCCTCAATATGCCCTTCGGGGAGTCCGGCCGCTAACGAGGGCCCGTGATGGGCAACCCGTAGCGAGGGCTTTCTTGGTAGGCTTCCTGAGGATCGGAGCATCGCAGATGCGTCCTTCCAAACTTGGAGAGATGCCTTTTGGGAAACCGTTGGGCGGATACCACTGATGGTGCTTCATCATGATGATAACTCCGGAATTCAAGTGCTCGCGCTTCACGGAGTGGGAAACCGCAGGAGACGTGGAGCACGTGTCATGTCGTGATGTCCGCCCGTTTGGTTTCAAGACGGCTTATAAGAAGGTAAAAAATGGGGAAGGGTTTTCCTCTTCCCTCGTCTTCTCCATTTCAGCCCTCCGCCTCTTGTTTCTTTGATTGTGCCGCCGTCACCAGTTTCTCGCGATTCACGCATGCAATCCTCGATCCTTTAGCGCTACCGTCATCATGGTCAAACCAATAGCGAGGAGAGAGCTTGTGCCTCGAGCCAAGATCTGCCCACCGCCCTGACAAAGAAGAAGCGGAAGAGATCTGCCACCAGATATGGGAAGAAGAAGCTGCCGTTGTGTACTAATTGGTATTTTGCCCAGACGAAGCTCTAAAATGCAGGCATATATAGGAGAGTGATAGATGCAATGTTTGTCTTTTTATGGAGGAAAACGTGATAAATGCACTAGTCGACTGCACACTTGAAAACTGTTCTGGGTTGAAGCTCAGAGTTGGTTCAATTTCAAGCTAACAAGACTGCATCCTAACACGTGTGGGCTTGCAATATTTTATGTGATCCCCGGTTCTCAGATCGGGAGAGAGCAAAAAATTACTATGTTATGTGGGCGATATGGATGTCAAGGAATAGATGTACACATGATCAAGAGAAGTTGGACCCTGTTGCATCTTTAAGAAGGATCAAAGGGGACCTGCCGCTTCTGGACATGCCGAAGTAGCAGGGGAATGTGTTACACGAACATGGTTGGAGCACCCTGAGATGTGCCTTTCATAAAGATCAATGTAGATGGTGCTATTAGTCACGGTTCTGAGGAGGGAACCGCATGCAGGGGTGACTGATCCCCTCATCATGGAGACATTGTCACTTCAAGAAGGAGTTCTTTTTGCAAATCTGAGAGATCAAGTCATGTCATAATGGAGACCGACTGTTTAGCTTTGGTCAACCTTTGGAATTCTCGCCACAATGATCCCTCTGTTGTGGTACCTATCCTTGCTGAAATTGGGGTGGTATCTTTATGTTTTACCCACTTTGTAATTCAACATGTAACTAGATCCACAAATTTACTGGCCCATCTTAGTGCAAAGCAATTTGGGCACTGACACTACCAGAAAATCCGCTTACGCCGACGGCCTCATCCATGCCGACGGCCCCTGTCGGCATAGATAGACCTATGCCGACGGCCTAGGGCAGGCCGTAGGCGTAGAAAAGCCGTCGGCATACGTCTATCTATGCCGACAGGGCCGTCGGCATAGATGAGGCCGTCGGGACCGCTCGAGATACGCCTACGGGGCCGTCGGCATAGGATAGGCCGTCGGCATAGCCCGAGCCCACCTACCCGGTCAGCGAGGACCGTTTGACGGAGTCGGAACTACGCCGACGGGAGGTAACGGCGGCCGTCGGCATACAATTGCTGACATCACCGATCCGCGTCGTCGACACGTCGCCGATCCGAGGGTGTGGGGGCCTGTTGTGTGGTAGAGATATGCCTACGGCCTAGCCGTCGGCAAAGACCTGGCCCATGCCCCTCTGCCACATCATCGATCCGCGTGCGATGCCACGTCATCGATCCGTGCGATTGTACCTCCGTGTGAGCACCTATGCCAACGGCCTTGCCGTCGGCATATATTTATTTTATTTTAATTTTTTAACTTTTTTTACATTATATTATTTTTTGTTTTTCCACAAGATAAATATGCCTTATCTAAAAAAAACATACCCCGATGGTATATCGATTGCCCCCAATCACGCCTAACCCTGTAGCGTTTGACCACGAGATCTAGCCCTTTGACTTTGCACGGACGGGCTTTGACTAGTGGACCTCTCCACCCGGTTGTGTTAGGTCAGCCTATAGGAACACTTTGGAGCAACATCCGGGCCAAATCCACAGCTCCCCTCCGTGTAGACCCGACTCGTCCGTTTCCCCCCTCCAGGTGTCGGCGGCGGCGCCGTCCGTGAGGGGGACCACACCCCGGAGACGCGTGCCGGGCGTTTGTAACTGTCACAACACTTCCAGACTTGTGAGAGGCCGCCTACACAAGATTTGGCGGCATGCTTGCCCCCGGAGGCCGCCGGCCACAGTTGTACACACGCGAAGAGCAATCCGTGTAGAGGGAAGTGTTCAGATACTTCTCCATCACCAAAAATTATGAAAAATTACCATCAGTCCTATAGCAAATGCGCCCACGTCATGTAAAAAACTCATGATTTTATCGCGCTCCGAGTATTTAATAATATTCACGCCGCATCGTTACAGCAGAACGTCTACTACTGTGTCATCGTCGTCCGTGAGGGGCCCCACACCCCGGAGATGCGTGCCGCCTCTTCGGACATGGCACCACACCGTACGAAATTTATGATGGCCCGGTGTGACGCTCCAGTGGCATTGCTACGCCCCCAGGGCCCTTGTCCTGCCTAACCCTGTAGCGTTTGACCACGAGATCTAGCCCTTTGACTTTGCACGAACGGGTTTTGACCAGTGGACCTCTCCACCCGGTTGTGTTAGGTCAGCCCATAGGAACACTTTGGAGCAATATCCGGGCCAAAGCCACAGCAAGATCCCCTCCGTGTAGACCCGACGCATCCGTTTCCCTCCTGCAGGTGCCGACAGCGGCGCCGTCCGTGAGGGGGGCCACACCCCGGAGACGCGTGCCGCCTCTTCGGACATGCCACCACACCGTACGACATGTATGAGGGCCCGGTGCGACGCTCCGGTGGCATTGCTACCCCCAGGGCCCCCATCCCGCCTAACCCTGTAGCGTTTGACAACGAGATCTAGCCCTTTGACTTTGCACGGACGGGCTTTGACCAGTGGACCTCTCCACCCGGTTGTGTTAGGTCAGCCCATAGGAACACTTCGGAGCAACATCCGGGCCAAACACACAGCAAGATCCCCTTCGTGTAAACCCAACGCGTCCGTTTCCCCCTCCAGGTGCCGGCGGCGGCGCCGTCCGTGAGGGGGGCCACACCCCGGAGACGCGTGCCGGGCATTTGCAAGCACCACAACACTTCCAGACTTGTGAGACGCCGCCTACGCAAGATTTGGAGGCATGCTAGCCCTCGGAGGCCGCCGGCCACAGTCGTAGACACGCGAAGAGCAATCCGCGTAGAGGGAAGTGTTCAGATACTTCTCCATCACCAAAAATTATGAAAAATTAACATCAGTACTATAGCACATCTGCAAACGTCATGTAAAAATCTCATGATTTTATCACGCTCCGAGTATTTAATAATATTCGCGCCGCATCGTTACCGCAGAACGTCTACTACTGTGTCATCGCCGTCCGTGAGGGGGGCCACACCCCGGAGACGCGTGCCGCCTCTTCGGACATGCCACCACACCGCACGGCATGTATGAGGGCCCGGTGCGACGCTCCGGTGACATTGCTACCCCCTGGGCCCCCGTCCCGCCTAACCCTGTAGCGTTTGACCACGAGATCTAGCCCGTTGACTTTGCACGGACGGGCTTTGACCAGTGGACCTTTCCACCCGGTTGTGTTAGGTCAGCCCATAGGGACACTTTGGAGCAACATCCGGTCCAAAGCCACAGCAA
Source organism: Aegilops tauschii subsp. strangulata (assembly GCF_002575655.3). Classification (NCBI taxonomy): domain Eukaryota; kingdom Viridiplantae; phylum Streptophyta; class Magnoliopsida; order Poales; family Poaceae; genus Aegilops; species Aegilops tauschii. The sequence continues at coordinate 12,409,573 of NC_053039.3, forward strand.
GATCCCCTCCGTGTAAAACTGACGCGTCCGTTTCCCCCCTCCAGGTGCCGGCTGCGGCGCCGTCCGTGAGGGGGGCCACACCCCGGAGACAAGTGCCACCTATTCGGACATGCCACCACACCGTATAGCATGTATGAGGGCCCGGTGCGACGCTCCGATAGCATTGCTACCCCCAGGGCCCCCGTCCCTCCTAACCCTATAGCGTTTGACCACGAGACACTAGTAGAAAAAGGGCCATTTGTTCCGGTTCGTAAGGGCCATTTGTCCCGGTTGTTGAACCGGGACTAAAGGATCGTTACTAAAGCCCTAGTCCTTTAGTCCCGGTTCTTACACGAACCGGGACAGATGGGCCTCCACGTGGCCGGTGCGGCGAGCCCGGGCAGGAGGCCCTTTGGTCCCGGTTGGTGGCACCTACCGGGACCAATAGGCATCCACGCGTCAGCAGCTCGCAGGAGCTGAGGTTTTTGTTTTTGTTAAGGGGTGGGTTTAGTGGGTTTTGGGGGGTTAATTTAGGTGTTTCATATATTGTGTTAGTTAGCTAATTAATAGAGAGAAGTGTCCTCTCTTATCTCCGTGCTTGATCGACGCTACGTACTATACGTATAGAAAGGACTCGACACGCTAGCTAGTAAGCAAAAAGGAAGGAAACAGAAGATCGTCATGAACATATGCATACAGAGAGAAGTGATATCGACCTCTCCTTCTCCGAGAGATTGGTCGAACAACAAGTTTTCGTATATCTATCCGACGCTACTGGCTACATATATATAATATAATATCTCTTACAATATAATCCCCTGATTATATATGAACTCAGGGTCCACATGGTATTCTCCATCTTTATCAACCACGTGGTCAAGAAAGAATGCCGCCAATTCTTCTTGAATTGGTCGCATGCGATCTGGTGCTAGGAGTTCATCCCGCATCCGAAACATCTAATTTGAAGAAGGGGGTCAATACATATATATGAATGAATGAAACTGAACACAACTAATGGTAATAAAATAAAATTGTGAATATTATTGCTTACACACTTCATATTGTTTTTTAGTGTAGCCCCGCTCACAGGTCGTGTGGCGGATGGACTCGCAAACGTAGTATCCAGAGTAATTATTCCCGGCTTCCTGCCACAACCACTTTACAAGAAATAGAGGTCAATCAAACTGATAAGCAAGCATGCTAAATGGTATTGATGAAACTAGCGTTTGAATCACTAGGAGATGCGCGGAACATGCTAGTAGTACTTACTTTCGGGTGTTTAAATTGCAGCTTCTTCGGCAGTCCCGGAGCTTTTGAGGTGAATTTTTTCCAAACCCTGCCAGACTAAGAAAAAAATTACTTGATATCATGAAATGAACCAAGTTGCCGATATGGTGCGATAATGATCGATTTAACTTACTTCTCGAGCATTTGAGTCATGTCCGCATACTCCTGGGGATCTTTTCGTCTCGAGTCTAAGACGGTTACTAGTCCCTGCTCAAGCTTAATCTCTAGGAGAATATAGTGGAACCTGCGCACGCATGCATAACTCATCAATTACATTACCATGACCTCGACTAATAAGGGAAACCGAATATGCACAAAAAAGTAACACTCACTTGAAGTTGTAAGGAAAGAGAATTATAGCTTTGTTTTGATTTAATACCAACGATCGTAGCAAGTTGGCCTCGGTATCTTTTTCCTGGAATTCAACCGTATATGCATCTATGAGATTTGTGTTAATGAACCCAATATCACGGATTTGTCTTTTCTTCAATTGGCGATCTTCAATCTGCATAATATAGTGAGGATAATTATAAATACATGCAATGAAAGAGCTGACCTATATATAAAGACTTAATGACAGAAGTAGTACTTACAGACAGTAGCAAGTGGCCGTTAATTTATCGAGGGCCTTCTGATTGAAAAACTGGAAGAACTCCTCAAATAGAACATTCAACAGATCAATTCCAACGAGGTCATGCTCCTCTTTAACTCTCGGTGTCAAAATATCCCCCCCCCCCTAGACTCTCTGCAGGTTTTCATGTACCAATCATGGAATCTTCGCATCATCGTTGTTAGAGATCTTTCATCTTTGACGAGAGGCTTCCCGTACTCATATTTGTGTTCATCCACCTCCAAGAAATCATAATGTACATCATCGGGAAGGTAATCTCCATGATTGGTATAACCGGGCACCATCCTCGGATCATTAGCGACGATATCGCTAGACACCTTGAGCGGGGGGCACGATTGGTTCGCTTGTTCGCTGAGTTGGGCAATTTTTTTCCAGCTCGTGGTTCTGCTAAACATTGATCACTGATAGTACTTCTCGACCACTCCGCTTTGATAAATGACCTTTCAATAATGCGCTCATAGTTGCCTTTCGGTGGAGACTTTGGTGGTTTCTTCAGGGCATCCACAGTGCGCTTCGCTTTCACCGGATCCATCTTCTCCTCCGGAGGTGGATGTTTCTTTGCTTTCACCACTTCAAAGAAGTTCGTCACTTCGGCTTGCATGATCTTCGCATTTTCCTCCAGGGTCCTATCGTATGGTAACTTCTCTGGAGTCTTCCAAGAAGGACCGAATCTGTATTGCCTCCCGCCTCTGGCTGTACTGCTAGACGCCGGAGCAGACGGAGCGGCTGCGGCTGTCTTCTTTCCTTGCTTACGAGACGGAGGAGAAGGACTACGACGCGCCGGAGCGGCGGCGGGTCTCTTCCGCCCTTGCTGATGAGGCGGAGAAGGAGGAGGCTGGCTGCTCGGGTGCGCCGGCGCAGGCGGAGAAGGAGGCGGAGTGCCGCCACGCGCCGGAGAAGGAGGCTGATTGCCCTGATCACTCGCCGGAGGAGGAGGCGGAGGAGGAGGTCCTTCCGCCATAGGCATGGAGTCTTCAGAGAAGAACCCAGCCGAGTCTCCCCTTCACCCGTAGGGTGGTCAAGCTCAAGGTCCTCAAATCCGTCCGTTATTTCATCCACCATCACCCTAGCATATCCTTCAGGAATCGGCCGACAGTGATAGTTTGCGCTAGGCTCAGGAGGTGAAACAGAGCCAACAACCGCCTTGACTTTCAATTTCATCCATTGCGTCATAAGGTGGGAATGTTGAGACTCCGTGATAGCATCCACGGGGTAGCTAGCAGGAGCGTGTAGACAGGCTCCTGCTGAAGCAGCTCGATGGAAGCCACGCTGCTTCTCCGCTGAGATGGCGGGGTAGCTTCGGGGAAAGCTTCGGCAGGTCGTTTATTGCGATTTGCTTCTCGTTCCTCTATCGCTTGTACCCTTGCGTGCAGCGCCCGCAGTTGGGTATGCTCCACTTTCTTCCTCCTCTCCTGGCATTTGTAACCACCTGCGTCCGGAAACCCAGCCTTCCACGGAACAGAGCCTAGCGTGCCTCGTGTCCGTCCAGGGTGCTCAGGATTCCCGAGGGCCATTGTGAGCTCGTCGTTCTCTCTGTCTGGAACGAACGTCCCTTGCTGCGCTGCATCGATATACTCCTGAAGCCTCGTGATGGGTAGTCTCAGTTGCTCGTTCGTCCAAATGAACTTCCCTGATACAAGGTCCAATGTTCCGCCAACCCCGAAGAACCAAGTCCGGCAACAGTCTGGCCAGTTCAATGTCTCTGGTTCGACCCCTTTATCAACCAGGTCATTCTCAGCCTTGGCCCACAACGGCCGGGCTTTGAGGTAGCCACCTGACCCCGCGCGATGGTGAAGCTTCTTCTTCGCAACATTTTTCTTGTTTGTCGCTGACATCTTCTTACTCTTGTCTGATGTCTTGTGGGCCACAAATGCGGGCCAGTGATCTCTGATCTTCTCATACCGGCCGGTGAATTCTGGTGTCTTTTCTTGGTCGACAAACGAGGTTTTCAGCTCATTCTTCCACCTCCTGAATAGTTTTGCCATCTTCTTAAGAGCATGAGACTTGATCAATTGCTCTTTAACTAGCTTCTCCGGATCCTCCTCTGGCGGTAGGGTGAAATTTGCATTCAGCGCGGTCCAAAGATCATCTTTCTGCATATCGTCGACATAAGACACCTCAGGGTCTTCCTTCTTAGGCTTAAACCATTGGTGGATGCTGATCGGGATCTTGTCCCTAACAAGAACCCCGCACTGAGCAGCAAATGCTTCCTATGTCCGGATGGGTTCAATCGGCATGCCATCGCGCGCGATTGCTGTGATCTCAAACCTTTCATCCGAGCGCAACTTTTTCTTCGGGCCTTGTCTGTTTACCAAAGTTGTGCTCGATACGAGGGCTAGAAAAAAGAAGAAAGACGAGAGTTAATTAATATGTGTACATACCAAAACAATGAATGCATCAATTAGCTAGTAAGCACTGGCTTAACTAATATATATACCTGGCCAGACTCGGTTCGGTCACCGGAGCCGTCATCACGGTCTCCTTCTTGCACCGGCATTGGGTCACCGGAGCCATCATAATCCTAGCCTGCTTCTTCACCCTATCCTTCCAGACCATCGGTGTCCTTGAGGAACGACAAGACGACATCACTTCCTTGTGCGATTATGTCCCCCAACACTTTTTCTGTTGCTTCGTCTCAGGGGTGCTCCATACTTTTGCATATATGAACATATATACACAGAGAACATACATACTGTTGGGGAACGTAGTAATTTCAAAAAATTTCCTACGCACACGCAAGATCATGGTGATGCATAGCAAAGAGAGGGGAGAGTGTTGTCCACATACCATCGTAGACCGATAGCGGAAGCGTTAACACAACACGGTTTATGTAGTCGTACGTCTTCACGATCCGACCGATCAAGTAGCGAACGTACGGCACCTCCAAGTTCAGCACACGTTCAGCTCGATGACGTCCCTCGAACTCCGATCCTGCCGAGTGTTGAGGGAGAGTTTCATTAGCACGACGGCGTGGTGATGATGATGATGTTCTACCGACGCAGGGCTTCGCCTAAGCACCGCTACGATATTATCGAGGTGTAATATGGTGGAGGGGGCACCGCACACGGCTAAGAGATCAATAGATCAATTGTTGTGTCTTTGGGGTGCCCCCTGCCCCCGTATATAAAGGAGCAAGGGGGGAGGCGGCCGGCCTAGGAGGAGGGCGCGCCAAGGGGGGAGTCCTACTCCCACCGGGAGTAGGACTCCTCCTTTCCTTCTTGGAGTAGGAAAAGGGAAGGGGGAAGGAGAAAGAAGGAAGGGGGCGCCCCCCCTCCCTAGTCCAATTCGGACTAGTCCATGGGGAGGGGTGCGGCCACCCTTTGGGGCCTTTCTTTCCTTTCCCGTATGGCCCATTAAGGCCCAATACGAATTCCCGTAACTCTCCGGTACTCCGAAAAATACCCGAATCACTCGGAACCTTTCCGATGTCCGAATATAGTCGTCCAATATATCGATCATTATGTCTCGACCATTTCGAGACTCCTCGTCAAGTCCCCGATCTCATCCGGGTCCCCGAACTCCTTCGGTACATCAAAACTCATAAACTCATAATAAAACTGTCATCGTAACATTAAGCGTGCGGACCCTACGGGTTCGAGAACTATGTAGACTTGACCGAGACACGTCTCCGGTCAATAACCAATAGCGGGACCTGGATGCCCATATTGGCTCCCACATATTCTACGAAGATCGTTATCGGTCAGACCGCATAACAACATACGTTGTTCCCTTTGTCATCGGTATGTTACTTGCCCGAGATTCGATCGTCGGTATCTTAATACCTAGTTCAATCTCATTACCGGCAAGTCTCTTTACTCATTCCGTAATACATCATCTCACAACAAACTCATTAGTTGCAATGCTTGCAAGGCTTAAGTGATGTGCATTACCGAGAGGGCCCAGAGATACCTCTCCGACAATCGGAGTGACAAATCCTAATCTCGAAATATGCCAACCCAACAAGTACCTTCGGAGACACCTGTAGAGCAGCTTTATAATCACCCAGTTACGTTGTGACGTCTGGTAGCACACAAAGTGTTCCTCCGGTAAACGGGAGTTGCATAATCTCATAGTCATAGGAACATGTATAAGTCATGAAGAAAGCAATAGCAACATACTAAACGATCGAGTGCTAAGCTAACGGAATGGGTCAAGTCAATCACATCATTCCCCTAATGATGTGATCCCGTTAATCAAATGACAACTCATGTCTATGGCTAGGAAACATAACCATCTTTGATCAATGAGCTAGTCAAGTAGAGGCATACTAGTGACATTCTGTTTGTCTATGTATTCACACATGTATCAAGTTTCCAGTTAATACAATTATAGCATTAATAATAAACATTTATCATGATATAAGGAAATAAATAATAACTTTATTATTGCCTCTAGGGCATATTTCCTTCAGTCTCCCACTTGCACTAGAGTCAATAATCTAGTTCACATCGCCATGTGATTTAACATCAGTAGTTCACATCACCATGTGATTAACACCCATAGTTCACATTGTCATGTGACCAACACCCAAAGGGTTTACTAGAGTCAGTATTCTAGTTCACATCGCTTATGTGATTAACACCCAAAGAGTACTAAGGTGTGATCATGTTTTGCTTGTGAGATAATTTTAGTCAACGGGTCTGTCACATTCAGATCCGTAAGTATTTTGCAAATTTCTATGTCTACAATGCTCTGCACGGAGCTACTCTAGCTAATTGCTCCCACTTTCAATATGTATCCAGATTGAGACTTAGAGTCATCTGGATCAGTGTCAAAACTTGCATCGACGTAACCCTTTGCGACGAACCTTTTTGTCACCTCCATAAACGAGAAACATATCCTTATTCCATTAAGGATAATTTTGACCGCTGTCCAGTGATCTACTCCTAGATCACTATTGTACTCCCTTGCCAAAATCAGTGCAGGGTATACAATAGATCTGGTACACAGCATGGCATACTTTATAGAACCTATGGCTGAGGCATAGGGAATGACTTTCATTCTCTTTCTATCTTCTGCCGTGGTCGGGCTTTGAGTCTTACTCAATTTCACACCTTGTAACACAGGCAAGAAACTCTTTCTTTGACTGTTCCATTTTGAACCACTTCAAAATCTTGTTAAGGTATGTACTCATTGAAAAAACTTATCAAGCGTCTTGATCTATCTCTATAGATCTTGATGCTCAATATGTAAGTAGCTTCACCGAGGTCTTTCTTTGAAAAACTCTTATTCAAGTATCCCTTTATGCTATCGAGAAATTCTATATCATTTCCAATCAGCAATATGTCATCCACATATAATATCAGAAATGCTACAGAGCTCCCACTCACTTTCTTGTAAATACAGGCTTCTCCAAAAGTCTGTATAAAACCAAATGCTTTGATGACACAATCAAAGCATTTATTCCAACTCCGAGAGGCTTGCACCAGTCCATAAATGGATCGCTGGAGCTTGCACACTTTGTTAGCTTCCTTTGGATCGACAAAACCTTCCGGTTGCATCATATACAACTCTTCTTTAATAAATCCATTAAGGAATGTAGTTTTGTTTATCCATTTGCCAGATTTCGTAATATGCGGCAATTGCTAACATGATTCGGACAGACTTAAGCATAGATACGAGTGAGAAACTCTCATCGTAGTCAACACCTTAAACTTGTCGAAAACCTTTTGCGACAATTCTAGCTTTGTAGATAGTAACACTACTATCAGCGTCCGTCTTCCTCTTGAAGATCCATTTATTTTCTATGGCTTGCCGATCATCGGGCAAGTCAACCAAAGTCCACACTTTGTTCTCATACATGGATCCCATCTCAGATTTCATGGCCTCAAGCCATTTTGCGGAATCTGGGCTCATCATCGCTTCCTCATAGTTCGTAGGTTCGTCATGGTCAAGTAACATGACCTCCAGAATAGGATTACCGTACCACTCTGGTGCGGATCTCATTCTGGTTGACCTACGAGGTTCGGTAATAACTTGATCTGAAGTTCCCTGATCATCATCATTAACTTCCTCACTAATTGGTATAGGCGTCACAGAAACTGGTTTCTGCGATGAACTACTTTCCAATAAGGGAGCAGGTACAATTACCTCATCAAGTTCTACTTTCCTCCCACTCACTTTTTTCGAGAGAAACTCCTTCTCTAGAAAGGATCCATTCTTAGCAATGAATGTCTTGCCTTCGGATCTGTGATAGAAGGTGTACCCAAATGTCTCCTTTGGGTATCCTATGAAGACACATTTCTCCGATTTGGGTTTGATCTTATCAGGATGAAACTTTTTCACATAAGCATCGCGACCCCAAACTTTAAGAAACGACAACTTTGGTTTCTTGCCAAACCACAGTTCATAAGATGTCGTCTCAACGGATTTAGATGGTACCCTATTTAACGTGAATGCAGCTGTCTCTAATGCATAACCCCAAAATGATAGCGGTAAATCAGGAAGAGACATCATAGATCGCACCATATCTAGTAAAGTACGGTTACGACGTTCGGACACACCATTACGCTGTGGTGTTCCGGGTGGCGTGAGTTTCGAAACTATTCCGCATTGTTTCTAATGAAGACCAAACTTATAACTCAAATATTCTCCTCCACGATCAGATCGTAGAAATTTTATTTTCTTGTTACGATGATTTTCAACTTCACTCTAAAATTCTTTGAACTTTTCAAATGTTTCAGACTTCTGTTTCATTAAGTAGATATATATACCCATATCTGCTCAAATCATCTATGAATGTCAGAAAATAATGATACCTGCTACGAGCCTCAATATTTATCGGACCACATACATCTGTATGTATGATTTCCAACAAATCTGTTGCTCTCTCCATAGTTTCGGAGAACGGCGTTTTAGTCATCTTGCCCATGAGGCACGGTTCGCAAGCATCAAGTGATTCGTAATCAAGTGATTCCAAAATCCCATCAGTATGGAGTTTCTTCATGCGCTTTACGCCAATATGACCTAAACGGCAGTGCCACAAATAAGTTGCACTATCATTATTAACTTTGCATCTTTTGGCTTCATTATTATGAATACGTGTATCACTACGATCGAGATCCAACAAACCATTTTATTGGGTGTATGACCATAGAAGGTTTTATTCATGTAAACAGAACAACAATTATTCTCTAATTTAAATGAATAAACGTATTGCAACAAATATGATCAAATCATATTCATGCTCGACGCAAACACCAAATAACACTTATTTAGTTTCAACACTAATCCCGAAAGTATAGGGAGTGTGCGATGATGATCATATCAATCTTGGAACTACTTCCAACACATCGTCACCTCGCCTTTTACTAGTCTCTGTTTATTCTGCAGCTCCCGTTTCGAGTTACTACTCTTAGCAACTGAACCAGTATCAAATGCTGAGGTGTTGCTATAAACACTAGTGAAGTACACATCAATAACATGTATATCCAATATACCTTTGTTCACTTTGCCATCCTTCTTATCCACCAAATACTTGGGGTAGTTCCGCTTCCAGTGACCAGTCCCTTTGCAGTAGAAGCACTTAGTCTCAGGCTTAGGACCATACTTAGGCTTCTTCACTTGAGCAGCAACTTGCTTGCCGTTCTTCTTGAAGTTCCCCTTCTTCCCTTTGCCCTTTTCTTGAAACTAGTGGTCTCTTCAACCATCAACACTTGATGTTTTTCTTGATTTCTACCTTCGTCGATTTCAGCATCACGAAGAGCTCAGGAATTACTTTCGTCATCCCTTGCATACTGTAGTTCATCACGAAGTTCTACTAACTTGGTGATGGTGACTAGATAATTCTGTCAATCACTATTTTATCTGGAAGATTAACTCCCACTTGATTCAAGCGATTGTAGTACCCAGACAATCTAAGCACATGCTCACTGCTTGAGCTATTCTCCTCCATCTTTTAGCTATAGAACTTGTTGGAGACTTCATATCTCTCAACTCGGGTATTTGCTTGAAATATTAACTTCAACTCCTGGAACATCTCATATGGTTCATGACGTTCAAAACGTCTTTGAAGTCCCGATTCTAACCCGTTAAGCATGGTGCACTAAACTATCAAGTAGTCATCATATTGAGCTAGCCAAACGTTCATAACGTCTGCATCTGCTCCTGCAATAGGTCTGTCACCTAGCGGTGCATCAAGGACATAATTCTTCTGTGCAGCAATGAGGATAATCCTCAGATCACGGATCCAATCCGCATCTTTGCTACTAACATCTTTCAACATAATTTTTCTCTAGGAACATATCAAAAATAAACACAAGGAAGCAACAACGCGAGCTATTGATCTACAACATAATTTGCAAAATACTATCAGGACTAAGTTCATGATAAATTTAAGTTCAATTAATCATATTACTTAAGAACTCCCACTTAGATAGACATCCCTCTAATCTTCTAAGTGATCATGTGATCCATATCAACTAAACCATGTCCGATCGTCACGTGAGATAGAGTAGTTTCAATGGTGAACATCACTGTGTTGATCATATCTACTATATGATTCACGCTCAACCTTTCGGTCTCAGTGTTCCAAGGCCATATCTGTTATATGCTAGGCTCGTCAAGTTTAACCTGAGTATTCCGCGTGTGCAACTGTTTTGCACCCGTTGTATTTGAACATAGAGCCTATCACACCCGACCATCACGTGGTGTCTCAGCACGAAGAACTTTCGCAACGGTGCATACTCAGGGAGAACACTTATACCTTGATAATTTAGTGAGAGATCATCTTATAATGCTACCGTCAAACTAAGCAAAATAAGATGTATAAAAGATAAACATCACATGCAATCAAAATATGTGACATGATATGGCCATCATCATCTTGTGCCTTTGATCTCCATCTCCAAAGCATCGTCATGATTTCCATCGTCACCGGCATGTCACCATAACCTCCATCATCTTGATCTATATCAATGTGTCGTCACATGGTCGTCTCGCCAATTATTGCTTTTGCAACTATTGCTATCGCATAGCGATAAAGTAAAGCAATAATTTGGCGCTTGCATCTTATGCAATAAAGAGATAACCATAAGGCTTCTGCCAGTTGCCGATAACTTCAACAAAACATGATCATCTCATACAACAAATTATATCTCATCACGTCTTGACCATATCACATCACAACATGCCCTGCAAAAACAAGTTAGACGTCCTCTACTTTGTTGTTGCAAGTTTTACGTGGCTGCTACGGGCTGAGCAAGAACCGTTTTTACCTACACATCAAAACCAAAACCATAGTTTGTCAAGTTGGTGCTGTTTTAACCTTCGCAAGGACCGGGCGTAGCCACACTCGGTTCAACTAAAGTGAGAGAGACAGACACCCGCCAGTCACCTTTAAGCAACGAGTGCTCGCAACGGTGAAACCAGTCTCGCGTAAGCGTACGCGTAATGTCGGTCCGGGCCGCTTCATCTCACAATACCGTCGAACCAAAGTATGCCATGCTGGTAAGCAGTATGACTTATATCGCCCACAACTCACTTGTGTTCTACTCGTGCATAACATCAACGCATAAAACCTGGCTATGATGCCACTGTTGGGGAACGTAGTAATTTCAAAAAATTTCCTACGCACACGCAAGATCATGGTGATGCATAGCAACGAGAGGGGATAGTGTTGTCCACGTACCCTCGTAGACCGATAGCGGAAGCGTTAACACAACGCGGTTGATGTAGTTCCAAACGTACGGCACCTCCGAGTTCAGCACACGTTCAGCTCGATGACGTTCCTTGAACTCCCATCCAGCCGAGTGTTGAGGGAGAGTTTCGTCAGCACGACAGTGTGGTGATGATGATGATGTTCTACCGACGCAGGGCTTCGCCTAAGCATCGCTACGATATTATCGAGGTGTAATATGGTGGAGGGGGGCACCGCACACGGCTAAGAGATCAATAGATCAATTGTTGTGTCTATGGGGTGCCCCCCTGCCCCCGTATATAAAGGAACAAGGGGGGAGGCGGCCGGCCTAGGAGGAGGGCGCGCCAAGGGGGGAGGGAGGAGGACTCCTCCTTTCCTTGTTGGAGTAAGAAAAGGGAAGGGAGAAGGAGAAAGAAGGAAGGGGGCGCCCCCCCTCCCTAGTCCAATTCGGACTAGTCCATGGGAAGGGGTGCGGCCACCCTTTGGGGCCTTTCTCTCCTTTCCCGTATGACCCATTAAGGCCCAATACGAATTCCCGTAACTCTCCGGTACTCCGAAAAATACCTGAATCACTCGGAACCTTTCCGATGTCCGAATAAAGTCGTCCAATATATCGATCTTTACGTCTCGACCTTTTCGAGACTCCTCGTCAAGTCCCCGATCTCATCCGGGACTCCGAATTCCTTCGGTACATCAAAACTCATAAACTCATAATAAAACTATCATCGTAACGTTAAGCGTGCGGACCCTACGGGTTCGAGACACGTCTCCGTTCAATAACCAATAGCGGGACCTGGATGCCCATATTGGCTCCCACATATTCTACGAAGATCTTTATCGGTCAGACCGCATAACAACTTACGTTGTTCCCTTTGTCATCGGTATGTTACTTGCCCGAGATTCGATCGTCGGTATCTTAATACCTAGTTCAATCTCGTTACCGGCAAGTCTCTTTACTCGTTCCGTAATACATCATCTCACAACAAACTCATTAGTTGCAATGCTTGCAAGGCTTAAGTGATGTGCATTACCGAGAGGGCCCAGAGATACCTCTCCGACAATCGGAGTGACAAATCCTAATCTCGAAATACGCCAACACAACAAGTACCTTCGGAGACACCTGTAGAGCACCTTTATAATCACCCAGTTACGTTGTGACGTTTGGTAGCACACAAAGTGTTCCTCCGGTAAACGGGAGTTGCATAATCTCATAGTCATAGGAACATGTATAAGTCATGAAGAAAGCAATAGCAACATACTAAACGATCGAGTGCTAAGCTAACGGAATGGGTCAAGTCAATCACATCATTCTCCTAATGATGTGATCCCATTAATCAAATGACAACTCATGTCTATGGCTAGGAAACATAACCATCTTTGATCAACGAGCTAGTCAAGTAGAGGCATACTAGTGACATTCTGTTTGTCTATGTATTCACACATGTATCAAGTTTCCAGTTATTACAATTCTAGCATGAATAATAAACATTTATCATGATATAAGGAAATCAATAGTAATTGCGACGAGAGCGATGACAACGGCGGGGGCGGGCCGGGGCAGGGGCGCGGGCGACGGCGGGCCGGGCAGGGGCGAGGGCGACGACGACACCGACGGCGACGGCGGGGGTGGGCCGGGGCAGGGGCACGGGCGACGGCGACGGCGGTCAGCGTCGTGGCAGCCTGGCGGCGTCGATGTGCTCAGCGTCGCCGGGGGCAATTGGTGATGAACTCTGCAAAATTCCTAAGTGCTACTTATATACCCAGAGCTTTGGTCCCGGTTCGTGGCACCAACCGGGACCAATGCCCCCCTTTAGTCCCGGTTGGTGGCACCCACCGGGACTAAAGGTTTCTTTTCAGCAGCCCAAAGGGCGGGAAGCAGAGGCCTTTGGTCCCGGTTGGTGCCAACAACCGGGACTAAAGTGGTGCATTGGTACCAGTTCGCGTCGCGGCCAAAAGTTTAGTCCCATCTTGCTAGTTAAGAGAGCTCGAGAGTGGTTTATAAGCGCTGCTGCGCCAACCCTCTCGAGCTCCTCTCAACTGCAGGCTTTCGTGCCTAATTTGTCACGATGTGCTTGTGGGCCTATTGGGCCTCATGCGGGCCTGAATCTTGGCCCATGGTTGGGTTTCTAGTCGTATTCAGGCCGTCGTGGCAAAGTAGGTGGCACTCTTTTTGTTGCTTTATTTATTTTATTTTGTTTCTACTTACAACAAAAAACTTACTGTTGCTATTGTTATTTACTTTATTAAAGTTTATTCATTTTACTTTTATAAAGTTTATTTTTTTTCTACTTATTTATTTTATTAAAGTTCATTTTTTTTATTTTATTTTGTTTCGACTTATTTATTGTATTAAATTTTAATTTATTTTATTTTGTTTCTACTTATTTATTAAAGTTTATTTAATTTACTTTATTAAAGTTTATTTTGTTTCTACTTATTTATTTTATTTTGTTTCTACTTATTTATTTTATTAAATTTTAATTTATTTTATTTTGTTTCTACTTATTTATTAAAGTTTATTTTGTTTCTTTCTCCTTTTCATGTTTTGAAGAGAAAATACTATGATAATTTTAGTGGCATGAATTTTACATAATTTTAGTTTAAAAAATACTAGAGGTTTATAAAAGCTTTTTAGTTGATTCCTTTTGCTATTAGAGTTTCATAAAAGTTTATAACTTAATTTTCTTTTTGCTATTAAAGAATATTATAGTTTTGTTTTAGTTGATCATAACAGAATATTTTAATTGATTATTTTTGAGCTAAATGATGTGGTTTTTTAGTTGATCAGGGTTTCATACGGAAACTCATCTGTTACAAAGGGATTTCATTTTTTATTTTTCATGCATTTGCTGATTTTTGTGTGTGCTCAAAATGCACCATTCAAAGCCACATCATCAATTTTCAACCCTTTCTGACTTCATTTGTTATTTTTCATGCATTTACTGATTTTTTGAGCTATAAGACCGTGAAATTCAAAAGCATTTCAGATTAACTCTGAAAAGATTGAAAGTTGGCATGGTATCATCATTTCACCCACATAGCATGTGCTAAAAAGTTGAGAGGGTTACGGCAAAAACTAGATGCACTTCGTGTACAAAATGGACAATCTCTTTCGAAGTATCAGGGTTTCAGACGAAAACTCATCTGTTACAAAAGGGATTAAATTTTTTGAACTTATTTGAACTCCAGACTTTTTGTGTGTTCAAAATGCACCATTCAAAGCCACATCATCAATTTTCAACCCTTTCTGACTTCATTTGTTATTTTTCATGCATTTACTGATTATTTTTTAGCTATAAGACCCTGAAATTCAAAAGCATTTCAAATGAACTCTGAAAAGGTTGAAAGTTGGCATGGTATCATCATTTCACCCACATAGCATGTGCTAAAAAGTTGAGAGGGTTAGGGCAAGAACTAGATGCACCTCATGTACAAAACGGACAACGTCTTCTTTCGAAGTACTAGGGTTTCGGACGGAAACTCATCTGTTACAAAGGGATTTCATTTTTCAAACTTATTTGAACTCTGGACTTTTTGTGTGTTCAAAATGCACCATTCAAAGCCACATTATCAATTTTCAACCCTTTCTGACTTCATTTGTTATTTTTCATGCATTTACTGAATTTTTTGAGCTATAAGACCCTGAAATTCAAAAGCATTTCAAATGAACTCTGAGAAGGTTGAAAATTGGCATGGTATCATCATTTCACCCACATAGCATGTGCTAAAAAGTCGAGAGGGTTACAACAAAAACTAGATGCACCTCGTGTACAAAACGGACAATGTCTTCTT
Organism: Aegilops tauschii subsp. strangulata; assembly: GCF_002575655.3. Taxonomy (NCBI): domain Eukaryota; kingdom Viridiplantae; phylum Streptophyta; class Magnoliopsida; order Poales; family Poaceae; genus Aegilops; species Aegilops tauschii. Next base: position 12,424,899 of record NC_053039.3, read on the forward strand.
TCGAAGTATCAGGGTTTCGGACGGAAACTCATCTGTTACAAAGGGATTTCATTTTTTTAACTTATTTGAACTCCAGACTTTTTGTGTGTTCAAAATGCACCATTCAAAGCCACATCATCAATTTTCAACCCTTTCTGACTTCATTTGTTATTTTCATGCATTGACTGATTTTTTGAGCTATAAGACCCTGAAATTCAGAAGCATTTCAAATGAACTCTGAAAAGGTAGAAATTTCTCATGGTATCATCATTTCACCCACATCTAGCATGTGCTAAGAAGTTGAGAGGGTTAGGGCATGGACAACACATAAAACCATTCTGCTTGTTTGCCTCAGCCACTTCGAGAAACATAATTATGTGTGTCTGTCAAAGTACATCCATTGCCGGTTAATCTTTGTGCATTATGTATAATTATGTGCATCAAAAACCATTACAGGTTCACATGGATAGATAAGTGACCAAATCAATAGTAGTTCATCATCACATTAAAACCAAAGTACATACATAGTTCAAATTGAACAACATATAGCTCTCTAGAGCATCTAGTTAAACCATACATTGAAACTATGTAAAACCTTTCAATACAACAACAAATGCGATCATAATCACAACCAAGGTAACAATTGATCCAACGGCATAATGATACCAAGCCTCGGTATGAATGGCATATTTTCTAATCTTTCTAATCTTCAACCGCATTGCATCCATCTTGATCTTGTGATCATCGACGACATCCGCAACATGCAACTCCAATATCATCTTCTCCTCCTCAATTTTTTTATTTTTTCCTACAAGTAATTGTTTTCTTCTTCAACTAAATTTAACCTCTCGACAATAGGGTCGGTTGGAATTTCCGGTTCAACTACCTCCTACATAAATAAAGTCTATGTCACATTGGTCAGCATAATTGTCATCAACAATAAATGAACTAAATAGTTATAAAAACATAATATATACCACATCCGAATCATAGACAGGACGAGGGCCGACGGGGGCGGATACCAAAACCATCGCACTATATAATAACAAGCAATAATAAAAGTAAGAAAATTAGACAAGTATCTATCTAAAGTAAGAATATTTTTTCTTTTAGAAAGACGATAAGAACAAGCGGCTCACCACGGTGGTGCCCGCGACGAGATCGGCACAGGCGATCGGCGGCGGTGAAGACGGGGACGGGACGTGACGGACCGCTAAACCTATGCAAATCTCGGGGAAAATGGAGCTTGGAGGTCGAGCTTCGAGAGGACAAAGCTTAACTAGTGTGGCTCGGGCATTTCATCGAACACCTCATGTGCATAGGAGGTGAGCTAGATCACCCAAATGCCCTCCCCTCGCCGGCCAGAAAAAATAGAGCACTGTGGAGTGCTCTGCTGCGGCGGTGGGGTATATATAGGCAGCACATTTATCCCGGTTCGTGGCTGGAACCGGGACTAAAGCTCCACCTGCTGTCCCGGTTCGAGCCACGAACCGGGACCAATGTATGTGGGCCAGGAGCGAGGCCCATTTGTCCCGGTTCGTGCCTAGAACCGGAACAAATGGGTCCAGACGAACCGGGACCAATGCCCACGAGGCCCCGGCCGGCCCCCTGGGCTCACGAACCGGGAAATATGCCCCCATGGGTCCCGGTTCGTGACTGAACTGGGAGTAATGGGCTGGCCAGGCCAGAACCAAAGCCCTGTTTTCTACTAGTGAGATCTAGCCCTTTGAGTTTGCACGGACAGGCCTTGACCAGTGGACCTCTCCACCCGGTTGTGTTAGGTCAGCCCATAGGAACACTTTGGAGCAACATCCGGGCCAAACCCACAGCAAGATCCCCTCAGTGTAGACCCGACGCGTCCATTTCCCCCCTCCAGGTGCCGGCGGCGGCGCCGTCCGTGAGGGGGCCACACCCTGGAGACGCGTGTCAGGTGCTTGCAACCGCCACAACACTTCCAAACTTGTGAGAGGCCACCTACAACAAGATTTGGCGGCATGATAGCCCCCGGAGACCGCCGGCCACAGTCGTAGACACGAGAAGAGCAATCCGCGTAGAGGGAGGTGTTCAGATACTTCTCCATCACCAAAAATTATGAAAAATTACCATCAGTCCTATAGCACATGTGCCCACGTCGTGTAAAAAACTCATGATTTTATCGCGCTCCGAGTATTTAATAATATTCACGCCGCATCGTTACCGTAGAACGTCTACTGCCGTGACGCCTCTTCGGACATGCCACTGATACATCTCTAACGTATCTATAATTTTCTATTGTTCCATGCTATTATATTACATGTCTTGGATGTTTAATGGGCTTTACTAAGCACTTTTATATTATTTTTGGGCCTAACCTACTAACCCAAGGACAAGTGCAAATTGCTGTTTTTTTGCCTATTTCAGTGTTTCGCAGAAAAGAAATATCAAACGGAGTCCAAACGGAATGAAACCTTCGGGAGAGTTATTTTTGGAACAACCGTGATCCAGGGGACTTGGAGTGGACGTCAAGAAAGAAGCTAGGAGGCCACGAGGCAGGGAGGTGTGCCTACCCACCTGGGCGCGCCCCCCACCCTCGTGGGCCCCTCGTAGCTCCACCGACCTACTTCTTCCTCCTATATATATATCCATATACCCCGAAAACATCCATGAGCACCACGAAACCCTATTTCCACCACCGCAACCTTCTCTACCCGTGAGATCCCATCTTGGGGCCTTTTCCGGCGCTCCGCCGGAGGGGGCATCGATCTCGGAGGGCTTCTACATCAACACCATAGCCTCTCCGATGATGTGTGAGTAGTTTACCACAGACCTTCGGGTCCATAGTTATTAGCTAGATGGCTTCTTCTCTCTCTTTGGATCTCAATACAAAGTTCTCCTCGATCTTCTCGGAGATCTATTCGATGTAACCCTTTTTGCGGTGTGTTTATCGAGATCCGATGAATTGTGGGTTTATGATCAAGATTATCTATGAATAATATTTGAATCTCCTCTGAATTCTTTTATGTATGATTTGTTATCTTTGCAAGTCTCTTCGAATTATCAGTTTGGTTTGGCCTACTAGATTCATCTTTCTTGCAATGGGAGAAGTGATTAGCTTTGGGTTCAATCATGCGGTGCTCGATCCTAGTGACAGAAGGGGAAACGACACGTATTGTATTGTTGCCATCGAGGATAAAAATATGGGGTTTATATCTTATTGCTGGAGTTTATCCCTATACATCATGTCATCTTGCCTAATGCGTTACTCTGTTCTTATGAACTTAATACTCTAGATGCATGTTGGATAGCGGTCGATGTGTGGAGTAATAGTAGTAGATGCAGAATCGTTTCGGTCTACTTGTCGCGGACGTGATGCCTATATACATGATCATGCCTAGATATTCTCACAACTATGCACTATTCTATCAATTGCTCGACAGTAATTTGTCCGCCCACCGTAATACTTATGCTATCTTGAGAGAAGCCACTAGTGAAACCTATGGCCCCCGGGTCTATTCTCCATTATATTAATCTCCCGTCAACTAGCTATTTCTGTCGCCGTTTTTTTGCACTCTTTACTTTCAATCTTTATCATAAAAATACCAAAAATATTATCTTATCATCTCTATCAGATCTCACTTTTGCAAGTGGTCGTGAAGGGATTGACAACCCCTTTATCGCGTTGGTTGCAAGGTTCTTATTTGTTTGTGTAGGTACGAGGCGACTTGCGTGTGGTCTCCTACTGGATTGATACCTTGGTTCTCAAAAACCGAGGTAAATACTTATGCTACTTTTCTGCATCACCCTTTCCTCTTCAAGGGAAAACCAACGCAGTGCTCAAGAGGTAGCAAGAAGGATTTTCTGGCGCCGTTGCCGGGGAGATTTATGCACAAGTCAAGACATACCAAGTACCCATCACAAACTCTTATCACTCGCATTACATTATTTTTCATTAGCCTCTCGTTTTCCTCTCCCCCACTTCACTATTGCCGTTTTATTCACCCTTCTTCTGTTCGTCTTTTCGTTTGCTTTGATGTCTTATTTGGCTCGTTTGCTCGTTTGGTTGGAATAGTTGTTTATTTATTGCTAAACAGAGAACCTAAGATCTATGGATCCTCATCCGCTTGCTAATCTTTTTAAGAGATCCAATTATGATGAACAAATTGCTAGTGAGGTTTGTGCACTAGATTATCTTTATGAAGTTTTGCTTGAAATTCGTGAATCTGGAAATTGCGATGAAGTACTTTATGAAGTGATTCACGGTAGATCTTTGAATAAAAAGCATGATTGCAATGATGATATTATAAATTCTATTAATGTCAATTGTGCTAATAATATGCAAAACCCTAAGCTTGGGGATGCTAGTTTTGCTAAGTCCACTACTTGTTGCAATGATCATGATTGGGGTGATTCTTCTTATGATCCTGAAAATTTATTTAAGCCCCATGATGAATATGAGATTGATAATAATATTTGTAATAATATTGAAAGTGGGTTTGGAAGAGTGTCGGCTTTAGATCCCACATATTTGGAGAATGTTCAATCTTTTGAATTTTTTGATAAAAGTGGGTTTGGAGATGCCATGACTTCAGTTAATGTTAATCCCACTATTTTGGAAGAGTGTCAAATTTGCATACATGTGGATCGTGTTAAGAATATGTTTTGTGATAGCTATATTGTTGAATTTTCTTATGATCCTACATGTAATTATTATGAGAGAGGAAAATATGGTTGTAGAAATTTTCATGTTACTAAATTACCTCTCGTTATGTTGAGATTGCTATTGTTTTTTCCGCTTCCTTGCATATGCTAGTTTTTGCTTGCCTTGATAATTTTTTTACCTATAAGATTCCTATGCATAGGAAGTATGTTAGACTTATATGTGATTTTCACATGTTTTATGATGCTCTCTTTGTGTTTCAATTACTATCTTTCATGTGAGCATCATCGAAATCTCAATGCTTAGCTAAAAAGGCATTAAAGAAAAGCGCTTGTTGGGAGACAACCCAATATTTATCCTTGCTGTTTAGAAAATAATCTTTGATCTAGCCTCTGGTTAGATGTGGTTTTATGTTTTAATTAGTGTTTGTGCCAAGTAAAACCTATAGGATCTTCTTGGATGATAGTTATTTGATCTTGCTGAAAAAGTAAGAAACTTTCTGCTCCTGAAAATAATTGTTAAAAATCGCCAGAACGTGGTAAAATACTGATTCCAATTGCAGTAGATCAATAAACAAATTATCTAGGTCTTCCTATTTTGGTAGGGTTTTCTGAGTTACAGAAGTTTGCGTTAGATACAGATTACTACAGACTGTTCTGTTTTTGACAGATTCTGTTTTCGTGTGTTGTTTGCTTATTTTGATGAATCTATGCCTAGTATCGGAGGTTATGAACCATAGAAAAGTTGGAATACAGCAGGTTTAACAACAATATAAATAAAGAATGAGTTCATTACAGTACCTTAAAGTGGTGGTTTGTTTTATTTCGCTAACGGAGCTCATGAGATTTTCTGTTGAGTTTTGTGTTGTGAAGTTTTCATGTTTTTGGGTAAAGATTTGATGGATTATGGAACAAGGAGGGGCAAGAGCCTAAGCTTGGGGATGCCCAAGGCACCCCAAGGTAAAATCCAAGGACAAACAAAACCCTAAGCTTGGGGATGCCCCGGAAGGCAGCCCCTCTTTTGTCTTCGTCCATCGGTACTTGATGCTATATTTTTATTCACCACATGATATGTGTTTTGCTTGGAGCATCTTGTATGATTTGAGTCTTTGTTTTTTATTTTACCACAATCATCCTTGCTGTACACACCTTTTTGGAGAGACACACATGAATCGGAATTTATTAGAATACTCTATGTGCTTCACTTATATCTTTTGAGCTAGAAAATTTTGCTCTAGTGCTTCACTTATATCTTTTAGAGCACGGTGGTGGTTTTATTTTATAGAAATAATTGATCTCTCATGCTTCACTTATATTATTTTGAGAGTCTTTTAGAACAGCATGGTAATTTGCTTTGGTTAACATTTTAGTCCTAAAGTGATGAGCATCCAAGATAGGTATAATAAAAACTATCATATAGAGTGCATTGAATATTATGAGAAGTTTGATACTTGATAATTGTTTTGAGATATGAAGATGGTGATATTAGAGTCATGCTAGTTGAGTAGTTGTGGATTTGAGATATACTTGTTCTAAAGTTTGTGATTCCCGTAGCATGCACGTATGGTGAACCGTTATGTGATGAAGTCGGAGCATGATTTATTTATTGATTGTCTTCCTTATGAGTGGCGGTCGGGGACGAGCGATGGTCTTTTCCTACCAATCTATCCCCCTAGGAGCATGTGTGTAGTACTTCGTTTCGATAACTAATAGATTTTTGCAATATGTATGTGTGTTCTTTATGACTAATGTTGAGTCCATGGATTATACACACTCTCACCCTTCCACCATTGCTAGCCTCTCTAATACCGCGCACCTTTCGCCGGTATCATACACCCACCATATACCTTCCTCAAAACAGCCACCATACCTACCTATTATGGCATTTCCATAGCCATTCCGAGATATATTGCCATGCAACTACCACCGTTCCGTTAATTATGACACGCTTCATCATTGTCATATTGCTTTGCATGATCATGTAGTTGACATCGTATTCGTGGCAAAGCCACCATTCATAATTCTTTCATACATGTCACTCTTGATTCATTGTATATCTCAGTACCCCGCCGAAGGCATTCACATAGAGTCATATTTTGTTCTAAGTATTGAGTTTTAAGTAAATAAAAGAGCGATGATCATTATTAGAGCATTGTCCCATGTGAGGAAAGGATGATGGAGACTATGATTCCTCCACAAGTCGGGACGAGACTCCGGACTAAAAAAATAGAAAGAAAAGAGGCCATAAAAAAGAGAGAAGAAGGCCCAAAAAAAAGAGAGAAAAAGAGAGAAAAGAGAGAAGGGACAATGTTACAATACTTTTACCACAGTTGTGCTTCAAAGTAGCACCATGATCTTCATGATAGAGAGTCTCCTATGTTGTCACTTTCATATACTAGTGGGAATTTTACATTATAGAACTTGGCTTGTATATTCCAATGATGGGCTTCCTAAAAAATGCCCTAGGTCTTCGTGAGCAAGCGAGTTGGATGCACACCCACCTAGTTTCTTTTGTTGAGCTTTCATACACTTATAGCTCTAGTGCATCCGTTGCATGGCAATCCCTACTCATTAACATTGATAACTATAAATGGGCATCTCCATAGCCCGTTCATACGCCTAGTTGATGTGAGACTATCTTCTCCTTTTTGTCTTCTCCACAACCACAATTCTATTCCACATATAGTGCTATGTCCATGGCTCACGCTCATGTATTGCGTGAAGATTGAAAAAGTTTGAGAACATCAAAAGTATGAAACAATTGCTTGGCTTGTCATCGGGGTTGTGCATGATTTAAATATTTTGTGTGGTGAAGATAGAACATAGCCAGACTATATGATTTTGTAGGGATAACTTTCTTTGGCCATGTTATTTTGAGAAGACATGATTGCTTTGTTAGTATGCTTGAAGTATTATTATTTTCATGTCAATATTAAACTTTTATCTTGAATCTTTCGGATCTGAACATTCATGCCACAATAAATAAAATTACATTGAGAATTATGCTAGGTAGCATTCCACATCAAAAATTCTGTTTTTGTCATTTACCTACTCGAGGACGAGCAGGAATTAAGCTTGGGGATGCTTGATACGTCTCCAACGTATCTATAATTTTTTATTGTTCCATGCTATTATATTACATGTTTTGGATGTTTAATGGGCTTTACTAAGAACTTTTATATTATTTTTGGGACTAACCTACTAACCCAAGGCCCAGTGCAAATTGCTGTTTTTTGCCTATTTTAGTGTTTCGCAGAAAAGGAATATCAAACGGATTCCAAACGGAATGAAACCTTCGGGAGAGTTACTTTTGGAACAAACGTGATCTAGGGGACTTGGACTGGATGTCAAGAAAGAAGCGAGGAGGCCACGAGGCAGGGAGGCACGCCTGCCCCCTGGGCGTGCCCCCACCCTCGTGGGCCCCTCGGAGCTCCACCGACCTACTTCTTCCTCCAATATATATCCATATACCCCGAAAACATCCAGGAGCACCAAGAAACCCTATTTCCACCTCCGCAACCTTCTGTACCCGTGAGATCCCATCTTGGGGCCTTTTCCGGCGCTCCGTCGGAGGGCGCATCGATCACGGAGGGCTTCTACAACAACACCATAGCCTCTCCGATGATGTGTGAGTAGTTTACCACACACCTTCGGGTCCATAGTTATTAGCTAGATGGCTTCTTCTGTCTCGTTGGATGTCAATACAAAGTTCTCCTCGACCTTGGATATCTATTCGATGTAACTCTTTTTGCGGTGTGTTTGTTGAGATCCGATGAATTGTGGGTTTATGATCAAGATTATCTATGAATAATATTTGAATCTCCTCCGAATTCTTTTATGTATGATTTGTTATCTCTGCAAGTCTCTTCGAATTATCAGTTTGGTTTGGCCTAGTAGATTGATCTTTCTTGCAATGGGAGAAATGCTTAGCTTTGGGATCAATCGTGCAGTGCTCGATCCCAGTGACAGAAGGGGAAACGACAAGTATTGTATTGTTGCCATCGAGGATAAAAAGATGGGGTTTATATCATACTGCTTGAGTTTATCCCTCTACATCATGTCATCTTGCCTAATGCGTTACTCTGTTCTTATGAACTTAATACTCTAGATGCATGCTGGATAGCGGTCGATGTGTGGAGTAATAGTAGTAGATGCAGAATCGTTTCGGTCTACTTGTCGCGGACGTGATGCCTATCCCTTTATCAAAGGCTCCCTTCCCTACTGATCATACAACAAATGAAGGTGGTTAGAAAGATGGCACATCGATCTTCTGTACACCCTGTTCGTGCTGCGGAACGCAGAAAATCATACATGATCATGCCTAGATATTCTCATAACTATGCACTATTCTATGAAGTGCTCGACAGTAATTTGTCCACCCACCGTAATACTTATGCTTTCTTGATAGAAGCCACTAGTGAAACCTATGGCCCACGGGTCTATTGTCCATTACATTAATCTCCCGTCAACTAGCTATTTCTGTCGCCGTTTATTTTGCAATCTTCACTTTCAATCTTAATCATAAAAATACCAAAAATATTATCTTATCATCTCAATCAGATCTCAGTTTTGTAAGTGGCCATGAAGGGATTGAGAACCCCTTTATCGCGTTGGTTGCAAGGTTCTTATTTGTTTGTGTAGGTACGAGGCGACTTGCGTGTGGTCTCCTATTGGATTGATACCTTGGTTATCAAAAACTGAGGGCAATACTTACGCTACTTTGTTGCACTACCCTTTCCTCTGCAAGGGAAAAACCAATGCGGTACTCAAGAGGTAGTAGCCACCACACCGTACGGCATGTATGAGGGCCCGGTGCGACGCTCCGGTGGCATTGCTACACCCAGGGCCCCCGTCCCGCCTAACCCAGTAGCGTTTGACCATGAGATCTAGCCCTTTGACTTTGCACGGACGGGCTTTGACCAGTGGACCTCTCCACCCGGTTGTGATAGGTCAGCCCATAGGAACACTTTGGAGCAACATCTGGGCCAAAGCCACAGCAAGATCCCCTCCGTGTAGACCCGACGTGTTCGTTTCACCCCTCCAGGTGCCGGCGGCGCCGCCGTCCGTGAGGGGGCCACACCCCGGAGACGCGTGCCGCCTCTTCGGACATGCCACCACACCGTACGACATGTATGAGAGCCCGATGCGACGCTCCGGTGGCATTGCTACCCCGAGGGCCCCCGCCCCGCTTAACCCTGTAGCGTTTGACCATGAGATCTAGCCCTTTGACTTTGCACGGACGGGCTTTGACCAGTGGACCTCTCCACCCGGTTGTGTTAGGTCAGCCCATAGGAACACTTTGGAGCAATATCCGGGCCAAACCCACAGCAAGATCCCCTCCGTATAGACCCGACGCATTCGTTTCCCCCCTCTAGGTGCCGGCGGCGGCGCCGTCCGTGAGGGGGGCCACACCTCGGAGATGCGTGCTGGGCGTTTGCAACCGTCACAACACTTCTAGACTTGTGAGAGGCCGCCTACGCAAGATTTGGCGGCATGCTAGCCCCCGGAGGCCGTCGGCCACATTCGTAGACACGCGAAGAGCAATCCGCATAGAGGGAAGTGCTCAAATACTTCTCCATCACCAAAAATTAAGAAAAAATACCATCAGTCCTGTAGCACATGCGCCCACGTCGTGTAAAAACTCATGATTTTATCGCGCTCCGAGTATTTAATAGTATTCACGCAACATCGTTACCGCAGAACGTCTACTACTGTGTCATCGCCGTCCGTGAGGGGGGCCACACCCTGGAGACGCGTGCCGCCTCTTCGGACATGCCCCCACACCGCACGGCATGTATGAGGGCCTGGTGCGACGCTCCGGTGGCATTGCTACCCCCCAGGGCCCGCGCCCCGCCTAACCCTGTAGCCTTTGACCATGAGATCTAGCCCTTTGACTTTGCACGGACGGGCTTTGACCAGTGGACCTGTCCACCTGGTTGTGTTCGGTCAGCCCATAGGAACACTTTGGAGCAACATCCGGGCCAAAGGCACAGCATGATCCCATCTATGTAGACCCGACGCGTCCGTTTCGCCCCTCCAGGTGCCGGCGGCGGCGCGGTTCGTGAGGGGGGGGCACACCCCGGAGACGCGTGCCGCCTCTTCGGACATGCCACCACACCGTACGACATGTATGAGGGCCCGGTGCGACGCTTCGGTGGCATTGCTACCCCCCAGGGCGCCCGTCCCGCCTAACCCTATAGCGTTTGACCACGAGATCTAGCCCTTTGACTTTGCACGGACGGGCTTTGACCAGTGGAACTCTCCACCCGGTTGTGTTAGGTCAGCCCATAGGAACACTTTGGAGCAATATCCGGCCCAAAGACACAACAAGATCCCCTCCGTGTAGACCCGATGCGTCAGTTTCCCCCTTCCAGGTGCCGGCGACGGCGCCATCCGTGAGGGGGCCACACCCCGGAGACGCGTGCCGCCTCTTCGGACATGCCACCACACCGTATGACATGTATGAGGGCCCGGTGCGATGCTCCGGTGGCATTGCTACCCCCAGGGCCCCCGTCCCGCCTAACCCTGTAGCGTTTGACCATGAGATCTAGCCCTTTGACTTTGCACGGCGGGCTTTGACCAGTAGACCTCTCCACCCAGTTGTGTTAGGTCAGCCCAAAGGAACAATTTGGAGCAACATCTGGGCCAAACCCACAACAAGATCCCCTCCATGTAGAGCCGAATCGTCCGTTTCCCCCTCCACGTGCTGGCGGCGGGGCCGTCCGTGAGGGGGGCACACCCCGAAGACGCGTGGCGCCTCTTCAGACATGCCACCACACCACCCGGCATGTATGAGGGCCCGGTGCGACGCTCTGGTGGCATTGCTACCCCCCAGGGCACGTGGCTCCGGGGTGTGCCCCCCCTCACGGGTGTCGCCGCTGCCTGGTCACGGGCGACGCACCGGGTGCCATACACACGGTAAACTAAAAATCTAAAAAATGTAATAATTTAATTTATTAAAAACTCCGGTATTCATCATGGAAAACGTACTGTCACTGTGAAACCTTCAGTGCCCGGGCACCGGGCCGGCTGCCGGGGCACTGAAAGTTTTACCGTAACTGTCCGTTTTCTTCATATAAGTCTAATGAATACCGTAGCTTATAACGTATGGGTTAGTGAACTATTTAAACAGGTCAAATTGCTTGTTCCTAGGCGAGGTGGGATTATTTCTTCAAAAAATGTGGTTGCCATCTATGCCTACGGCCTGGCCGTCGGCATAGGCCTCCTATCTATGTCGACGGCCTGGCCATCGGCATAGGGCCACCTTATCCACTCCTCTCGCTACCACTGACATGTGGGCCCAGCCTATGGCGATGGCCAAGCAGTCGGCATAGGGCCACCTTATCCACTCGGCCGGCCTCCTCCACCACTATTTCTCTCCCTCTCCCGCCTACCGCACCCGACCCCGACCCCGCGCCGATACAACCGCCACCGCCACCCTCTCACCGCCGTCGCCCACCACCTCCGCCATCCTCTCCGCCCGCCCTGAGCACACCACCGCCCGCCCCGAGCCGGCCGCCGCCCGCGCCGCACCGACCCCGCGCCGCCCCGCCCCGACCACACGCCGGCCACCCCAGCCCCGACCCCGCGCCTCCCTGCCCCGACCCCACGCCGCCCCGCCCTGACCCCGCGCCGGCGGGCCCGAGCACGTCGCCGCCCGCACCGACCACACGCCGGCCACCCCAGCCCCGACCCCGCGCCTCCCCGCCCCGACCCCGCGCCGGCCGCCCCGAGCACGTCGCCGCCCGCCCCGATCCCGCGCTGCCCGGCCTATGCCTGCGCCGTCTGCCCCAACCCCGGCCGGCCGGCCCTCCTCATCCTGCTCGGCCCTCGAAGGTGAATGTTTTATGTATTTTCTTTTAGTGTTTTTAGTGATTTTGTAGCTAGATGGTTAGATAGGTATTTAGATAGTTAGATAGATAGTTATATAGATAGTTAGATAGGTAGATAGTTAGATAGTTAGATAGATAGTTAGATATGTAGTAAAAATATGGAACCGGCATCCCCCTTTAGGCATTTTTCCTGTTTTTTTATTAAATAGATAGTTAGATAGGTGAATATCTTGCAAAAAAAATTGTTAGATGAGATGCTATATGTTGCATATCTTGCAAAAAAATTTGGTTCGATGAGATGAATCAATGATTATGACGAATAGATGATAATGATGATGAATATGTGATGACGATGATGAATATATTGTTAATGTTGTTTGTTTTTTGCCTACATGATGTAAAAATAAATGAATGCATGTTTAAATGTTTTAAATATGCTCTATGCGTTGTGATGTTCTAATTTTTTGTCGCGATGGAATTTGCAGGCTTTCTGGTGTCGCATTTCATCGGAGTGACCATTGTCCGACATGTTGGTCCCCCTGAGCATCCCTATGTTGTTCGACTACTTCCTCTACAGCCGAGGGTGAGCTACAAGTCCATCTCCTCCATTTTTTCATGTCACTAGATTTCGTTCTCAAGTCAACTCGCGTAACCTAGGCGTCTCCCGTCCTAAAGGGTTGCATCGATAAATATGCATTCAATTGCATATTTATCACCGCAGCTCTTTCGGATTGTCCAACGTTTTCCACGGACAGCCCGAGGATGTGTAGATTGGGTATGTTCTCCATGTTCTACCCCGTTCCGAGACAAGATTTCGGCGGCGTTTCCCCATTGTTCTCCGGAGCACATTCTCTCGTTTATTTGCCGAGACGTGTATCTGGAGAACAGCGGGGAGGTGCTGCCGAAATTTTGTCTGGGAACGGGGTAGAATGGGGAACGTACTCAATCTACACATCCTCGGGTGGGGTTAGGACCCATCTTTACCTATTAGAGATGTAGGTGGATTCAACGCGGTAGAAAATGAAAATTTGATGTGATTAATTTAAGTGAATCCTTAATTATGTTGTGTGGCTTGCAAAAAAGCAGAGGATGGCAGATAATCAATGGATGTACAGTGGTTTTATCTGTCGGAATCGAGTAACATCAGAGTGGATCGCGAAAAACGATGTGTATTTGAAGGAGATATTCCGTCGTCCAATGAGAATTATCCCACCATGCCCCTATTCGAGATGTGCCAGATGTCACCGTAGAAATCAGAAGGACATGACTGAGCACCTTCGCACGCATGGATATATGCCAAACTTTGACATGCCGCCGATAAACATAGCCGAGCAGGACCGTGTTAGAGAGGAGGTGATGCGACAACACATCGAGGATATGAGGAAGACGGGTTCAGGGACATGCCAGATGGTGTCATTATTGCAGAAACGGTAAATGCGACACCTTTAGAGAATGAACTGGAGGTGCCGGAGGCAACCGCAAAGGCCTTCTTGGAGGTCTTGGCCTCGCCGAAGAAACCTCTTTATGCGGGTGCGAAAATATCTCAGTTGGATGCCATCTCGCAACTATTGCAGTCTAGGTTGAGTACGGCTGTAGCCAGAAATGCTTCAAAGCATTCCTGGGAGTATGGGCTAACAGCCTCCCTGAGGGTCATGAACTGCCGAAAAGCATGTACGATACAAAGAAAATCATGAAGGCACTCTCTATGGATTATGATAAAATAGATGTTTGCCCGAAGAATTGCCTTTTGTTTAGGCAGGAGTATGCGGATGACAAGTACTGTAGGGAGTGCGGTTCGTCTCGGTACATTGAGGTGGTCGGTGAGGATGGTGAGAAAAGGCAGCTAGCCATCCCCGTTAAGGTTCTTCGGTATCTTGATTTTGTAAAAAGACTGCAACGCCTTTTCATCACGAAGGAGTCTGCCAAAATGATGAAGTGGCACAAGGAAGGTATAAGGTACAATCCAAAAAAAATCGTACATCCATCGGAAGGAGAAGCATGGAAGTCGTTCGATGAAGAATACCCCGAGGAAGAAGCCGAGGCTGGGAATGTCAGAATAGCCATATCAGGTGATGGGTTGAATCCATATGGTATGTTGTCCAATCCATACAGCTGCTGGCCCGTGTTTGTAATTCCGCTCAATCTTCCTCCCGGTGCCCTAATGCAACGCAAGACCATGTTCTTTTCGCTCATCATTTCCGGGGCATGAATACACGGGGAAGCAATTGGGTGTGTTTATGCAGCCGCTGGTGGATGATTTGCACCTTTTTTGGTACTTTTCGAGGTTGGCATACGACCGGGATCTGCAGAGAAATTTCTTGATGAAAGTTTGGTTGCACTATTGCATGCATGACTTTCCCGGCTATGCTCTATTCTGCGGATGGTGTACAAGTGGGAAGATGCCATGCCCAGTGTGCATGCAGGTCTGTGAATGATTTCGCTGAGTAAGGGTAGACAAGAAGAACTTCACGAAAGGACGGGTTGTTCATGAAGTAACCGAGATTCCAACATTTTCGGGGGCAGATGTTCTTGCTCAGCTAAAAGCTCTCAAGCCTAAAGTCAAAGGCAAAGGCAAAGTCAAAGCCAAAGGCTTCAATGGATATGGTGAGACGCACAACTAGACTCACATTACCCCCTTCTCACAGCTTCCCTATTTCAAGGACCTCAAACTTCCTTACAACATCGATGTGATGCGCACCAAAAAGAATGTGGCAGAGTCCCTTTTCCGCGCGATCCTCAATATTCCTGATAAGACGAAGGATAACTTTAAAGCTAGAGCTGATCAACAGAGAATTTATGATAGACCACGTCTAAACATGAAGCCTCCCACAGGCGGTCGAAAAAACTGGTTGAAGCCAGATGCTGACTTTGTCCTTAAATCGCCAGAAAAAAGGAAGTACTTGTCTGGCTGAAACACATTTAGAAGTTCACCGATGGTTATGCATCGAATATAAGTAAGGGAGTCAATCTTTCAATAGGCAAAGTGACTGGCCTGAAGAGTCATGACTACCTTGTATGGATTTAGCGGATAATGCCGGTGATGGTTCGAGGCTATGCCCCCGAGCATATCTAGCGAGTGCTTGCCGAGCTAAGCCATTTCTTTCGCACGCTCTGTGCTAAAGAAGTAAGTAAAGACGTGATTAAAAAATTGCATAAGAAGGCACCGGAGTTGATAGTCAAGCTAGAGAAGATCTTTCCGCCAGGCTTCTTTACTCCGATGACACATCTCATTCTGCACCTCGCGAATGAGGTATTGTTGGGGGGGCTGTGTAGAATCGCTGGCAGTACGGCCCTGAGAGACAGAACAAGCATCTCCTACAGAAATGTGGAAACAAAGCTAAGATTGAAGCTTCCATAGCTGAGGCAGTTATCCTAGAGGAGGTGCCAGACCTCAGGATATCATACTATCCAGACCACGTTCCCCATCTGCATAACAAGGTGCCTCAATACAATATAGAAGAGCCCAAGTATCAACCCAGACTCCATCTATTCAACGCGCAAGGTGGGAGGGCTGGGGCCTCGTAATCTTATAACATGCCACGACAAGAGTGGGAGGACCTCATGTTCTATATCTTCCACAACATCGAGGAAGTTGAGGAAGTGTGGATGAGGTAATACCACTACATGATACGTCTCCAACGTATCTATAATTTATGAAGTATTCATGCTATTATATTATCCATATTAGATGTTTTATATGCATTTATATGTTGTTTTATATATTTTTGGGACTAACCTATTAACCTAGAGCCCAGTGCCAGTTTTTGTTTTCTCCTTGTTTTTCAATTTTGCAGAAAAGGAATACCAAACAGAGTCCAATTGATGTGCCAAGTTTTGATGATTTTTTATGGACCAAAAGAAGACCACGTAGCATCGGAGTTGGGCCAGAAGAGTCCCGGGCTGCCCACAAAGGTGGGGGGCGCGTGGGCCTGCCTCGTGGACAGCTCGGGCACCTCCTTGACGTGAGACCGACGCCAAAAATTCCAATAAATACAGAAACCTCGGAAAATTAACCTAGATCGGAAGTTCCGCCGCCGCAAGCCTCTGTAGCCACGAGAAATCAATCTAGGCCCCCTCCGGCACCCTGCCGGAGGGGGTCATCATCACCGGAGGCCATGGAGGAGGATCCCGGAGGGGCCATCATCACCATGAAGGCCAAGGACCAGAGGGGGAGGCCATGGAGGAGGAAGCACAAGGGGGAGAACCTCTCCTCCTCTCTCTCTTGGTGGCGTCGGAGTGCCATCAGGAGGGGACTCATCGCCGCGGTGATCGTCTTCATCAACATCACCATCCTCATCTATTTTACGCGGTCCACTCTCCCACACCCCGCTGTAATCCCTACTTGAACATGGTGCTTTATGCCACATATTATGATCCAATGATGTGTCGCCATCCTATGATGTTTTGAGTAGATATCCTTTGTCCTTGGGTTGATTGATGATCAAGATTGGTACGAGTTGTATGTTTTATTTTGGTGCTGTCATATGGTGCCCTCCGTGTCGCGCAAGCGTGAGGGATTCCCGCTGTAGGGTGTTGCAATACGTTCATCATTCGCTTATAGTGGGTGGCTTGAGTGACAGAAGCAAACACCCGAGTAAGGGGGTTGTCGCATATGGGATAAAAGGGGACTTGATGCTTTAATGCTATGGTTGGGTTTTACCTTAATGATTTTTATTAGTTGCGGATGCTTGCTAGAGTTCCAATCATAAGTGCATATGATCCAAGAAGAGAAAGTATGTTAGCTTATGCCTCTCCCTTATATGAAATTGCAGTGACGACTATCGGTCTTGTTAACAATTGCCTAGGACAATTCCGCACACTGATCCATCATTATTCCACACTCGCTATTTATAATATTTAGTAGTATATTCTAACTTTATGATAACATCAACTACTTTTATATTTTAGTTATCCGATATCATACAAAGTTATCCTCTTCATACCCACAAGTAGTTTTATTTCTTGTTGCTAGTTGGAAGCAAACGTTCGGTGTACGTAGAGTCATATCAGTGGCAGATAGGGCTTGAGAGAATATTGATCTTACCTTTAGCTCCTTGTGGGTTCGACACTCCATACTTATCACTTCCACCTTTGGAAATTGCTAAGATGATTCCCTGCACTTGGGGATTATCAAGCTCTTTTCTGGCGCCGTTGCCGGGGAGCAATAGCGTGGGGTTGATATTCTCATGTGTGCTTGTTTGCTTTCTTCACTAAGTAGATTTTGTTTTTCCTTTTTGTTTATGTTTACTTTTGGGTGAAACATACAATTTTTTTTAAAAGAATGAAAATACAAAAAAAAATTACTTGCCTCTCATGCCTAAAAAGTTTTTCAAAAAGAGAAGTGATTGGAAAGTGATGCATTGAAGAAGTGAAGGTCAACCTTGAGCACTTGTGCTCATGCTCATGGAAATAATGTAGAATTTTTCATGGAAGTTTCTCTATAAATAATTATCCCCTTGTGTATATCCATTGTATTATAAAAATAATGTGTGAAGCTTTGGTTTTAGGATGATTAGATTGCTTGTTTAATATGTGCAGAACAAAAACAGAAACTTTGGCTGTAGTGCGTGATTTTACATTTTTTACTGGAAGGTCAAATGGGTCTGAAACTTTTTGAAAATTACTTATGTACAAATGTTTCTAATTTTAAAATTTATTTCATAATTTTTGGAGTTACATAAGTTTACTAAACTTCCATATTACTACAGACTGTCCTGTTTTTGACAGATTCTGTTTTTCGTGTGTTGTTTGCTTATTTTGATGAATCTATGGCTAGTATCGGGGGGTATGAACCATAGACAAGTTGGAATACAGTAGTTTTAACACCAATATAGATAAAGAATGAGTTAATTACAGTACCTTAAAGTGGTAGTTTGCTTTATTACACTAATGGATCTCACAAAGTTTTTGTTAAAGATTTGTGTGGATGAAGTGTTCGAAGATCGAGGAACTATCAATATGAGAAGAATAAAGAGAGGAAAGAGTTCAAGCTTGGGGATGCACAAGGCACCCCAAGTAAATATTTCAAAGGGTACTCAAGCATCTAAGCTTGGGGATGCCCCGGTTGGCATCCCATCTTTCTTCTTCAACAAATATTGGTATACCTCGGTTTTTTGTTTTGTTCACATGGTTTGTGTCCTTTGTGTTTTTGTTTTTCCTTTAAGAACCATGCTAGCATGAGATATCCCTGCATTGATTTATAGAATACTTCGTGTGCTTCACTTATATCTTTTAAGTATGATCTTATAGAATTGCTCTTTGTGCTTCACTTAAATCTTTTGAGTATGGTTTTATAGAATGCTTCGTGTGCTTCACTTACATATTTTGAGCTTGGATATTGGTTAGTCTATATTAATTGTAGAATTCTCCATGAACTTCACTTATATCTTTTGGAGTATGAATAATACTATCGTTTAAAGTGGGTTTGGAAGAGTGTCAACTTTAGGAATTAGTGATCCCACTATTTTGGAGGGTGTTGAATCTTAGTGTGATATTTATGAAAGTGGATTTGGAAGAGTGTCAACTTTAGCTAGTAATGATTCCACTATTTCGGAAGAGGTTCCAATTGATTATGAGTACAAAGTTGCTATCCATGATGCTACTGAAAATTATTATGAGGGAGGAATACATGCTTGTAGGAGTTGCAATAATATCAAGTTCCCTCTCTAAGTGCTTGAAGTTTTGAAGTTATATTTGTTTTGCCTTCCTATGCTAGTTGATTGTTGTTCTTATAAATGGTATGCTCACAAAATCCCTAGGCATAGGAAGTGGGTTATGTTTAAATGTTCTAGTCATATTCTTCATGATGCTCTCTTTATGTTTCAATTCTTTTCTTTTATGTGAGCATCATTGAAATCATCATGCCTAGCTAAAAGGCATTAAAGAAAAGCGCTTGTTGGGAGACAACCCAATATTTACCCTTAAACTTTTTGTGTGTATAAATGATTAAGCTACTGTATTAATCATGTTTTATAGATTTTATTTCAATAAAGTGCCAAGTAAGACCTTTGGGAAGACTTGGGAGAAAGTTAATGTGATCTTGCTCTAAAAAACAGAAACTTTGCGCTCACGAGATTAGCTGTCATTTTTTGACAGAAGATTGCTTTTGAGTTGATTCTTTTTGCAGAAGATTAATAGACAAATTCCTCGCGTCCACCAATTTATTTCATAATTTTTGGAGTAGCAGAAGTATGGTTTATGTTCAGATCATTACAGACTGTTCTGTTTCTGACAGATTCTGTTTTCATTACATAGTTTGCTTGTTTTCCAGTTTTCTATGACTATAATTCTCAATATAAATTGTAGAAATGATATGGTACAGTAGACGTTGTGTGGCAACAATTATGAACCTTGTCTTAGACAGTACCAAAGTGGATGGTTTACTCTTTATCATACTAACCTATCTCACGAAGTTTTGTTAAGTTTTGTGTGATTGAAGTTTTCAAGCTTTGGGTGAGATATCGATATGAGGAGAATAAGGAGTGGAAAGACCATAAGCTTGGGGATGCCCAAGGCACCCCAAGGTAATATTCAAGGAAGACTCAAGCGCCTAAGCTTGGGGATGCCCCGGAAGGCATCCCCTCTTTCGTCTTCAAAACTATCGGCATACCTTACTCGGAGCTATATTTTTATTCGCCACATGATATGTGTTTTGCTTGGAGCGTATTTTCAATTTTACTTGCTGTTTGAATAAAATCATTGGATCTGAAATATTGAATGAAAAAGCATCCTCCCATGGCTAGTTAATTATTTGACTACTCAGTGTTCTTCACTCGTATCTTTTGGAGTAGTTTGTCATTTACTCATGTGTTTCACGTATATCCTATAAGTAAATGGTTGAATAAATTGAATGTCATAAACCTAAATTTATATATGTTTCATATGCTTATAACATGGGGAGTAATGACTTCACACATAATAAGTATAGGTAGTAAACTTATTGAAAGTTAGCAAACGTAGAATTGGTCACTTGAACAATCCATGAAAGAATATTGAAGGAAGAGGGATTTCACATATAAATATACTATCTTGGACATCTTTTGTAATTGTGAGCACTCATTAAAATATGACATGCTAAAAGGTTGATGTTGGATAAGGAAGATAACGTAATGGGTTATGTTTTCTTATATCTGAAATAAAGTATATTGTCATGGATCGCCCAACATGTTGAGCTTCCCTTTCCCCCTCATGAGAGCCAAATTCTTTGCACTAAGTAGAGATACTACTTGTGCTTCCAAATACCCTTAAACCTGGTTTTGCCATGAGAGTCCACCATACCTACCTATGGATTGAGTAAGATCCTTCCAGTAAGTTGTCATCGGTGCAAGCAATAAAAATTGCTCTCTAAATATGTATGATTGATTAGTGTGGAGGAAATAAGCTTTATACGATCTTGTGATGTGGAAGAAATAAAAGCGACGGACTGCATAATAAAGGTCCGTATAACAAGTGGCAATATAAAGTAACGTCCTTTCACATTAAGATTTTGTGCATCCAACCCTTAAAGTGCATGGAAACCTCTGCTTCCCTCTGCGAAGGGCCTATGTTTTACTTTTATCTCTTACCCTTATGCAAGAGTCATGGTGATTTTTAAGCTTTCCTTTTTACATTTTATCCTTTGGCAACCACATTGTGTTGGAAAGATTCTGATATATATATATATATATCCAATTGGATGTAAGTCATCATGAACTATTATTGTTGACATTACCCTTGAGGTAAAAGGTTGGGAGGCGAATCTATAAGCCCCTATCTTTCTCTGTGTCTGATTAAAACTTTGAACCCATAAATATCGCGTGAGTGTTAGCAATTGTGAAAGACTAAATGATAGTTGAGTATGTGGAGTTTGCTAAATCAAAGCTCTGACATAGACTCTTCCTGGAAATAAGATGAAGTGTAATTGTTTGATGACTGATAACACGGTTTGTTAGTTTTCAAGAAAGTTTATGATCTATACTTTAACATGTGAATAGCTTGTTACTTTATCATGAGAAGTTTTATGAGATGAGCTACTGTTATGACATACAATGATGCTAGAAAAGGTGATTGAAATTATCATTGATCAAACTTGTGCACCTGCTAGCATTCACACTTCATAAACTATTTCTTTTATCATTTACCTACTCGAGGACGACCAGGAATTAAGCTTGGGTATGTTGATATGTCTCCAACATATCTATAATTTATGAAGTATTCATGCTATTATATTATCCATCTTAGATGTTTTATATGCATTTATATGCTGTTTTATATGATTTTTGGGACTAACCTATTAACCTAGAGCCCAGTGCCAGTTTCTCTTTTCTCCTTGTTTTTGAATTTTGCAGAAAAGGAATACCAAACGGAGTCCAATTGATGTGCCAATTTTTGATGATTTTTTATGGACCAAAATAAGAACACGGAGCATCGGAGTTGGGCCAGAAGAGTCCCGGGCTGCCCACGAGGGTGGGGGCGCGCCCACCCCCTAGGCGCGTGGGCCTGCCTCGTGGACAGCTCGGGCACCTCCTTGACGTGAGACCGACGCCAAAAATTCCTATAAATACAGAAACCTCGGAAAATTAACCTAGATCAGAAGTTCCACCGCCGCAAGCCTCTGTAGCCACGAGAAATCAATCTAGGCCCTCTCCGGCACCCTGTCGGAAGGAGCCATCATCACCGGAGGCCATGGAGGAGGATCCCGGAGGGGCCATCATCACCATGAAGGCCAAGGACCAGAGGGGGGAGGCCATGGAGGAGGAAGCACAAGGGGGAGAACCTCTCCTCCTCTCTCTTGGTGGTGCCGGAGTGCCATCGGGAGGGGAATCATCGCCGCGGTGATCGTCTTCATCAACATCACCATCCTCATCTATTTTACACGGTCTACTCTCCCGCACCCCGCTGTAATCCCTACTTGAACATGGTGCTTTATGCCACATATTATGATCCAATGATGTGTTGCCATCCTATGATGTTTTGAGTAGATATCCTTTGTCTTTGGGTTGATTGATGATCTAGATTGGTACGAGTTGTATGCTTTATTGTGGTGCTGTCCTATGGTGCCCTCCGTGTCACGCAAGCGTGAGGGATTCCCGTTGTAGGGCGTTGCAATACATTCATGATTCGCTTATACTGGGTGGCTTGAGTGACAGAAGCATATGAAGGAAATATGCCCTAGAGGCAATAATAAAATTATTATTTATTTCCTTATATCATGATAAATGTTTATTATTCATGCTAGAATTGTATTAACTGGAAACATGATACATGTGTGAATACATAGACAAACAGAGTGTCACTAGTATGCCTCTACTTGACTAGCTCGTTGATCAAAGATGTTTATGTTTCCTAGCCATAGACATGAGTTGTCATTTGATTAACGGGGTCACATCATTAGGAGAATGATGTGATTGACTTGACCCATTCCGTTAGCTTAGCACTTGATCGTTTAGTATGCTGCTATTGCTTTCTTCATGACTTATACATGTTCCTATGACTATGAGATTATGCAACTCCCGTTTACCGGAGGAACACTTTGTGTGCTACCAAACGTCACAACGTAACTGGGTGATTATAAAGGTACTCTACAGGTGTCTCCAATGGTACTTGTTGGGTTGGCATATTTCGAGATTAGGATTTGTCACTCCGATTGTCGGAGAGGTATCTCTGGGCCCTCTCGGTAATGCACATCACTTAAGCCTTGCAAGCAATGCAACTAAAAGTTTGTTGCAAGATGATGTATTATGGAACGAGTAAGAAACTTGCCGGTAATGAGATTGAACTAGGTATTGAGATACCGACGATCGAATCTCGGGCAAGTAACATACCGATGACAAAGGGAACAACGTATGTTGTTATGCGGTCTGACAGATAAAGATCTTCGTAGAATATGTGGGAGCCAATATGAGCATCCAGGTTCCGCTATTGGTTATTGACCGGAGACGTGTCTCGGTCATGTCTACATATTTCTCGAACCCGTAGGGTCCGCACGCTTAACGTTACGATGACAGTTATATTATGAGTTTATATGTTTTGATGTACCCAAGGTTGTTCGGAGTCCCGGATGTCATCACGGACATTACGAGGAGTCTCGAAATGGTCAAGACATAAAGATTGATATATTGGACGACTATATTCGGACACCGGAAGTGTTCCGGGTGATTTCGGAGAAAACCGGAGTGCCGGAGGGTTACCGGAACCCCCCCGGGAGAAGTAATGGGCCTTATTGGCCATAGTGGAGAGAGAGAGGGGCAGCCAGGAGGGGCCGCGCGCCCCCTCCCCCTCTGGTCCGAATTGGACTAGGAGAGGGGGGGCGCCCCCCTTTCCTTCTCCCTCTCCCCCTTCCTTTCCCCCTCCTAGTAGGAGTAGGAAAGAGGGGAGTCCTACTCCTACTAGGAGGAGGACTCCTCCTCCTGGCGCGCCAACAAGGGCCGGCCGGCCTCCCCCTTGCTCCTTTATATACAGGGGCAGGGGGGCACCCCATAGACACAACAATTGATCTATTGATCTCTTAGCCGTATGCGGTGCCCCCCTCCACCATATTACACCTCGATAATATCGTAGCGGTGCTTAGGCGAAGGCCTGCGTCGGTAGAACATCATCATCATCACCACGCCATCGTGCTGACGACACTCTCCCTCAACACTCGGCTGGATCGGAGTTCGAGGGACGTCATCGAGCTGAACGTGTGCTGAACTCGGAGGTGTCGTACATTCGGTACTTGATCGGTCGGATCATGAAGACGTACGACTACATCAACCGCGTTGTGTTAACGCTTCCGCTATCGGTCTACGAGGGTACGTGGACAACACTCTCCCCTCTCGTTGCTATGCATCACCATGATCTTGCGTGTGCCTAGGAATTTTTTTGAAATTACTACGTTCCCCAACAGTGGCATCCGAGCCTAGTTTTATGCGTTGATGGAATGCACGAGTAGAACACAAGTGAGTTGTGGGCGATATAAGTCATACTGCTTACCAGCATGCCATACTTTGGTTCGACGGTATTGTGAGATGAAGCGGCCCGGACCAACATTACGCGTACGCTTACGCGAGACCGGTTTCACCGTTGCGAGCACTCGTTGCTTAAAGGTGACTGGCGGGTGTCTGTCTCTCTCAATTTAGTTGAACCGAGTGTGGCTACGCCCGGTCCTTGCGAAGGTTAAAACAGCACCAACTTGACAAACTATCTTTGTGGTTTTGATGCGTAGGTAAGAACGGTTCTTGCTAAGCCCGTAGCAGCCACGTAAAACTTGCAACAACAAAGTAGAGGACGTCTAACTTGTTTTTGCAGGGCATGTTCTGATGTGATATGGTCAAAGCATGATGCTAAATTTATTGTATGAGATGAACATGTTTTGTAACCGAGTTATCGGCAACTGGCAGGAGCCATATGGTTGTCGCTTTATTGTATGCAATGCAATCACCATGTAATTGTTTTACTTTATCACTAAGCGGTAGCGATAGTCGTAGAAGCAATAGTTGGCGAGACGACAACGATGCTTCGATGGAGATCAAGGTGTCACGCCGATGACGATGGTGATCATGACGGTGCTTCGGAGATGGAGATCACATGCATGAGATGATGATGGCCATATCATATCACTTATATTGATTGCATGTGATGTTTATCTTTTATGCATCTTATCTTGCTTTGATTGACGGTAGCATTATAAGATGATCTCTCACTAAATTATCAAGGTATAAGTGTTCTCCCTGAGTAGGCACCGTTGCAAAAGTTCTTCGTGCTGAGACACCACGTGATGATCGGGTGTGATAGGCTCTACGTTCAAATACAACGGGTGCAAAACAGTTGCACACATGGAATACTCAGGTTAAGCTTGACGAGCCTAGCATATAACAGATATGGCCTCGGAACACGGAGACCGAAAGGTTGAGCGTGAATCATACAGTAGATATGATCAACATAGTGATGTTCACCTTTGAAACTACTCCATCTCACGTGATCACTTAGAGGATTAGAGGGATGTCTATCTAAGTGGGAGTTCTTAAGTAATATGATTAATTGAACTTAAATTTATCATGAACTTAATACCTGATAGTATCTTGCTTGTCTATGTTAATTGTAGATAAATGGCCCGTGTTGTTGTTCCGTTGAATTTTAATGCGTTCCTTGAGAAAGCAAAGTTGAAAGATGATGGTAGCAATTACACGGACTGGGTCCGTAACTTGAGGATTATCCTCATTGCTGCACAGAAGAATTACGTCCTGGAAGCACCGCTAGGTGCCAGGCCTCCTGCAAGGGCAACACCAGAAGTTATGAATGTCTGGTAGAGCAAAGCCGATGACTACTCGATAGTTCAGTGTGCCATGCTTTACGGCTTAGAACCGGGTCTTCAACGACGTTTTGAACGTCATGGAGCATATGAGATGTTCCAGGAGTTGAAGTTAATATTTCAAGCAAATGCCCGGATTGAGAGATATGAAGTCTCCAATAAGTTCTACAGCTGCAAGATGGAAGAGAATAGTTCTGTCAGTGAGCATATATTCAAAATGTCTGGGTATAATAATCACTTGATTCAACTGGGAGTTAATCTTCCGGATGATAGCGTCATTGACAGAATTCTTCAATCACTGCCACCAAGCTACAAGAGCTTCATGATGAACTATAACATGCAAGGGATGAATAAGACAATTCCCGAGCTCTTCGCAATGCTAAAGACAGCGGAGGTAGAAATCAAAAAGGAGCATCAAGTGTTGATGGTCAATAAGACCACTAGTTTCAAGAAAAAGGGCAAAGGGAAGAAGAAGGGGAACTTCAAGAAGAACAGCAAGCAAGTTGATGTTCAGGAGAAGAAACCCAAGTCTGGACCTAAGCCTGAAACTGAGTGCTTCTACTGCAAGCAGACTGGTCACTGGAAGCGGAACTGCCCCAAGTATTTGGTGGATAAGAAGGATGACAAGGTTAACAAAGGTATATGTGATATACATGTTATTGATGTGTACCTTACTAATACTCGCAGTAGCACCTGGGTATTTGATACTGGTTCTGTTGCTAATATTTGCAACTCGAAACATGGGCTACGGATTAAGCGAAGATTGGCTAAGGACGAGGTGACGATGCGCGTGGGAAATGGTTCCAAAGTCGATGTGATCGCGGTCGGCACGCTACCTCTACATCTACCTTCGGGATTAGTTTTAGACCTAAATAATTGTTATTTGGTGCTAGCGTTAAGCATGAACATTATATCTGGATCTTGTTTGATGCGAGACGGTTACTCATTTAAATCAGAGAATAATGGTTGTTCTATTTATATGAGTAATATCTTTTATGGTCATGCACCCTTGAAGAGTGGTCTATTTTTGTTGAATCTCGATAGTAGTGATACACATATTCATAATATGGAAGCCAAAAGATGCAGAGTTGATAATGATAGTGCAACTTATTTGTGGCACTACCGTTCAGGTCATATCGGTGTAAAGCGCATGAAGAAACTCCATAATGATGGACTTTTGGAATCACTTGATTATGAATCACTTGGTACTTGCGAACCGTGTCTCATGGGCAAGATGACCAAAACACCGTTCTCCGGTACTATGGAGAGAGCAACTGATTTGTTGGAAATCATACATACAGATGTATGTGGTCCGATGAATATTGAGGCTCGTGGCGGATATCGTTATTTTCTCACCTTCACAGATGATTTGAGCAGATATGGGTATATCTACTTAATGAAACATAAGTCTGAAACATTTGAAAAGTTCAAAGAATTTCAGAGCGAAGTTGAAAATCATCGTAACAAGAAAATAAAGTTTCTACGATCAGATCGTGGAGGAGAATATTTAAGTTACGAGTTTGGCCTACATTTGAAACAATGCGGAATAGTTTCGCAACTCACGCCACCCGGAACACCACAACGTAATGGTGTGTCCGAACGTCGTAATCGTACTTTACTAGATATGGTGCGATCTATGATGTCTCTTACTGATTTACCGCTATCGTTTTGGGGTTATGCTTTAGAGACGGCTGCATTCACTCTAAATAGGGCACCATCAAAATCCGTTGAAACGACACCTTATGAAATATGGTTTGGCAAGAAACCAAAGTTGTCGTATCTTAAAGTTTGGGGTTGCGATGCTTATGTGAAGAAACTTCAACCTGATAAGCTCGAACCTAAATCAGAGAAATGTGTCTTCATAGGATACCCAAAGGAGACTGTTGGGTACACCTTCGATCACAGATCGAAGGCAAGACATTCGTTGCTAAGAATGGATCCTTTCTAGAGAAGGAGTTTCTCTCGAAAGAAGTGAGTGGGAGGAAAGTAGAATTTGATGAGGTAGCTGTACCTGCTCCCTTATTGGAAAGTAGATCATCACAGAAATCAGTTTCTCCGACACCTACACCAATTAGTGAGGAAGTTAATGATAATGATCATGTAACTTCAGATCAAGTTATTACTGAACCTCGTAGGTCAACCAGATTAAGATCCGCACCAGAGTGGTACGGTAATCCTGTTCTGGAGGTTATGTTGCTAGACCATGACGAACCTACAAACTATGAAGAAGCGATGGTGAGCCCAGATTCCGCAAAATGGCTCGAGGCCATGAAATCCGAGATGGGATCCATGTATGAGAACAAAGTATGGACTTTGGTTGACTTGCCCGATGATCGGCAAGCCATTGAAAATAAATGGATCTTCAAGAAGAAGACTGACGCTGACGGTAATGTTACTGTCTAGAAAGCTCGACTTGTTGCGGAAGGTTTTCGACAAGTTCAAGGGATTGACTACGATGAGACCTTCTCACCCATAGCGATGCTTAAGTCTGTCCGAATCATGTTAGCAATTGCCGCATTTTATGATTATGAAATTTGGCAAATGGATGTCAAAACTGCATTCCTGAATGGATTTCTGGAAGAAGAGTTGTATATGATGCAACCGGAAGGTTTTGTCGATCCAAAGGGAGCTAACAAAGTGTGCAAGCTCCAGCGATCCATTTATGGACTGGTGCAAGCCTCTCGGAGTTGGAATAAACGCTTTGATTGTGTGATCAAAGCATTTGGTTTTATACAGACTTTTGGAGAAGCCTGTATTTACAAGAAAGTGAGTGGGAGCTCAGTAGCATTTCTAATATTATATGTGGATGACATATTGATGATTCGAAATGATATAGAATTTCTAGATAGCATAAAGGGATACTTGAATAAGAGTTTTTCAATGAAAGACCTCGGTGAAGCTGCATATATATTGGGCATCAAAATCTATAGAGATAGATCAAGACGCTTAATTGGACTTTCACAAAGCACATACCTTGACAAAGTTTTGAAGAAGTTCAAAATGGATCAAGCAAAGAAAGGGTTCTTGCCTGTATTACAAGGTGTGAGATTGAGTAAGACTCAATGCCCGACCACTACAGAAGATAGAGAGAAGATGAAAGATGTTCCCTATGCTTCAGCCATAGGCTGTATCATGTATGCAATGCTGTGTACCAGACCTGATGTGTGCCTAGCTATAAGTTTAGCAGGGAGGTACCAAAGTAATCCAGGAGTGGATCACTGGACAACGGTCAAGAATATCCTGAAATACCTGAAAAGGACTAAGGATTTGTTTCTCGTTTATGGAGGTGACAAAGAGCTCATCGTAAATGGTTACGTTGATGCAAGCTTTGACACTGATCCGGACAATTCTAAATCGCAAACCGGATACGTGTTTACATTGAACGGTGGAGCTGTCAGTTGGTGCAGTTCTAAGCAAAGTGTCGTGGCGGGATCTACGTGTGAAGCGGAGTACATAGCTGCTTCGGAAGCAGCAAATGAAGGAGTCTGGATGAAGGAGTTCATATCCAATCTAGGTGTCATACCTAGTGCATCGGGACCAATGAAAATCTTTTGTGACAATACTAGTGCAATTGCCTTAGCAAAGGAATCCAGATTTCACAAGAGAACCAAGCACATCAAAAGACGCTTCAATTCCATCCGGGATTTAGTCCAGGTGGGAGACATAGAAATTTGCAAGATACATATGGATCTGAATGTTGCAGATCCGTTGACTAAGCCTCTTCCACGAGCAAAACATGATCAGCACCAAGACTCCATGGGTGTAAGAATCATTACTGTGTAATCTAGATTATTGACTCTAGTGCAAGTGGGAGACTGAAGGAAATATGCCCTAGAGGCAATAATAAAGTTATTATTTATTTCCTTATATCATGATAAATGTTTATTATTCATGCTAGAATTGTATTAACCGAAAACATAATACGTGTGTGAATACATAGACAAACAGAGCGTCACTAGTATGCCTCTACTTGACAAGCTCGTTCATCAAAGATGGTTATGTTTCCTAGCCATAGACATGAGTTGTCATTTGATTAACGGGATCACATCATTAGGAGAATGATGTGATTGACTTGACCCATTCCGTTAGCTTAGCACTCGATCGTTTAGTATGTTGCTATTGCTTTCTTCATGACTTATACATGTTCCTATGTGTGACACCCAAAATTTTATTTGGATTTTTCAAAAAATTTATTTGACTTGACGGAGGTGATTTAAATTTTTCCTTCAAAAGAACCCTCCCTATCAAAATATTTTCTTTATGGCAAGAGTTTTATTTGGTTTCACCCAAGACTTGATTTTGGTCTTGGAGATTCTTTCTTTTAATTTGGACTCAAACCAAAATACTTCTCTCTTGGAAAAATGTCTTTTGACAATTCCTTGAAAAGCCCTATAGCTTTTGGAATGATCTTTTTCCACTTTCAACAAATCTCCCTTGCCATGACCTATGTACAAATCCTCTTCCATAAACCTTTCCCCACCTTTGGATCATGATGTACCTCAACTACAGCAAGTTGAACCTCTCCATATATTTATTTTCCATTTATATCTTATCAAAAACAATTTCTGCCTTCTATTCTAGCTCTTGGAGATTTTCAAAGGAGCTACCCTTTCTGTTTTGATTTTTGCCCCCAAACCAATTTCCCTTCCTAGTCCTTTGAACCCTCAACCAAGATCCATGAAGATCCACTGGTCTTCAGTTCAAATTTTTCAAACTATACTTGCTGCAAGTTTGGACCAGATTTGCCAAATTTTATGAAATTCATTCAAATCCTTCTCCAAAAATTCTGAGAAAAATCAGCCAGCCTCTGGGTGCATTGAGAGGTCACCTCACCAAGTCCCAGCTCCAGGAAAAAATTTCTTCACACCTTATCATTTCATCGAACACCTTCAGAGCACTGTCAATATCATGTTCAGTCAAATTTAGTTAACAGTGTCTGAACCACTGTCGTTTCTTCAGTGTCCTTGCCGATCTCACCAGTGCCCCGGCGTCGCCGTGTTTCCTGTACCCTCCCCCTTGTCCTCTGCACCGCACGAGCGCCTGGATGCTTGCGGGCGTCGGCGACGAGCAGGAGGAGGTGCGCCGCCCCGTGACCGACGCCAGCGGCGGCTTTGCGGCCGCCAGGAAGAAGCACAGCGTAGACGGCGCTGGCCAACGCCGCCCAAGCCACCGGAGGCCGCCGCGTGGTCTTCCACTCCCCCATGCGCGCTGCCACCCTCGTCGTGAACCGCTAGGCGTGGAGCGCGCTCTCTGCCGCCACCGTGCCAGTACGGCGACCCCGACGAAGACCGGCGCCATTACGCCATGCCCGACCGAGTTTAGCAGTGGAACGGGACCAGTAACGCCCACTGATGCTGCCTGGCCACCTAAACCCCCTGCCAATCCACTGCCTCGCCGTAATTGCGCGCCGGAGATTCTCCGTTCGCGGCCACCCCCTCGAGCCGCCTATAAATAGAGGCCCCGAGCTCCAGCTAGTACCCACACCACCTCTGCACTCCACCAAGACCCCGCCTAGCCACTGGAAGAGCCCCGAGGAAGTCTCCTTCCTCAACTCCGGCCGTCGTGACCCGCCATGGGATCTAGCTCGATTCGCTCCCGTGCGTGCACCTCTGCCTCCAATCTCTTGCCAGTAGCTCTCTAGTGCATCCCTCCTTCTGACCCGCGCTTCAATTCGAAGTTTGCAGCACACCACCGGAGTTCCCCACCATCGCCCGAGCCGCCGTCCGCCGGAGAAAGTGCCGCCGTCGACGTGGTGCTCCTCGACGCCCAAGTCCACCACCCAACGACGCGGAAGGACACGCTGATACACTTGGTACACTCCGATCTCCTGGACTCGCCGTGGTTCGACGCCGGCGACCACCGCAGCCTTCGGGCGCCAGCGAGGTTTTTCAAACCTGACATGTGGACCCCCCACGTCAGCCTCTCTTCTTTCACCCCCGAAGCGTTTTCTGTTGGCGCCTTCAGGCAGAGTACGTTTTCTCTGTGGGCTGGCGCGTTTCTATTCGAACCATTTTCTGTTTTCTCAGTTAAACCCCTGGAACTTTTCTGTTTCATTACAGATGAGTCCCTGGACAGAAACCCTTATAACTTTTTAATAAAAAGTGATTTTTGAGTGATTCTTTTTCTGACAGTCTTATAAATTTGTCTAGTTTTTTTATGGGATTTATTTGAAAAAAAATTTGGAACAACTTTTATGCATGCGTTGGTTTTCACGTTAGTATGCATTTTTCGCTATACCGTAGGTTCCGGGAGAGGTGACGGAGCCGCGAACTTCGCCGAGCTAGACTCCGACTTCTCCGAACCAGGCAAGCATGTTTGAACCTTTGATATGATAGGTGGTTTGCATGTTTGCATGAAAGGTTGTGCATGGCATATGAGTATCGGTGAGTATCTCGTTGCATGTGAGGCAGCTACCCGTGTGTTCCAAAGTTACTGTGATCTCTGATGAGAGATTGCCTAGTCATGTGGTGACATGAAGGGCAGTAAGGTGGTACCAGCCTTACGTCATCCGATACTTTCCGACGTTAACGTGGACGGAGTCACGTTATCGTTCTTCCCCCTTCCGTGCTACCACATGTTTTCTGCCAGAATGCGGTTTAGTAAGTTGGTAACCTCTTTCCGTGTACACACCAAACAGAGGGGCCGGGATGATGGTTCCATGGCCCTGGATTAAAGCCAGTCATCCGGTCAGGGGGCATGGATGTTTCCGGTTGGGACCGAGAGGGGGGCACCCCTTAGAGCGCGCGT
Organism: Aegilops tauschii subsp. strangulata; assembly: GCF_002575655.3. Taxonomy (NCBI): domain Eukaryota; kingdom Viridiplantae; phylum Streptophyta; class Magnoliopsida; order Poales; family Poaceae; genus Aegilops; species Aegilops tauschii. The sequence continues at coordinate 12,457,362 of NC_053039.3, forward strand.
ATAGAAATTTTGATCCCATGCTACGCGAGGTAGTAGCCTCCCCGTCTCAAGGTTTTCTTGAACGTTGCCGAGGGTGATTCCTGGCTTCGGAATGTTGAATGGGTGTGTACTGGTTAGACGTATTTCTTCCAAAACACCGTAAACGGAACTAGTCCCCGTGACTACTGAAATCCGTTGGCTGTGCTTAAAGTACAAACTCTGCAGAGTCAAATCCTTCCGAGTCATCGTATCCATGGTCAAGTATCGTGATCAGTGTATCCATATCTATGTCAAGTCCTTGTGGTATTATCCCCGGTAACCAAACTTGAGTGGTAAACTTAGTTAAACATTTTTCCTAAGGATGGACTAACCCCTGTTATTTATCTCATGCTTGATTATTCCTTGGTTATGATTTAAATCCTTGAGCTACTAAGATATTAAGTTATGAAGCCCTTTATGTGATGTCGCTCAGACGTCCGACTGTGGCATGTTTGTTATTTACTTTCGATATAAGCCCTTTATGTGATGTCGCTCAGACGTCCGACTGTAGCACTTATGTTATTTACTTTTGATATAAGCCCTTTCTGCGATGTCGCTTAGACGTCCGACCGTGGCACACACTATCTTTTATTTTCAATTATAAGCCCTTTATGTGGTGTCGCCCTGACGCCCGACTGCGGCATTGTTATTCTTGCATTTTCCTCTCGAGCAGTCATTCAGACCCTCGTTTGGCACCCAGTATTTATTTTGGGATTTCGGGAGGACTACCGCCCGACTTCTATTTTACTTCCCATGCATTATTGTCTCGATGTCTGAATGCACTTGTTAACCTGTTCTTATGCTCCATGCTTACATTTGTTATATCTTATGTCCGAACTGTCTTGCGAGTACTTTCATAGTACTCACCTGGCTTGTTGATTTGGCCAGATGTCGACGAAGGCGATCTCTTGGATGAAGAGTTTGATAGTGCGTCCGACGCCTAGAGGAGTCCCAGTCAGTCCCGTGCGATCCTGGATATTGGTCACTTGTTTTATATATACGCTTCCGCCACCCGCAATAAGTCTCTTCGAGCCTCACTCCGACGCTCGAAGAGTTGTTAGTTTTTTTAGGAGTCATATCACCCACATCGCGGTGATATTTCCACCACCGTTGTTATCGTGAGTTAGTAGTTATGCCACCATATCCGCCGTTATGTTTTATCGGCGTACATGTAATAAATTGTTGAGCAGTCTCCGCTCAACCTTGTATTATATTCAGTACTCCTGGTATTTTTCTTATGTGACCAAGATATTGTCTACCAGTGAGAAGGAATTCTTCTTTACTGGTCCGTAAAAGGGATTGGTCTCTCAATAAATATTTTATTGAAAAACCGGTCGTGACAAGTTTGGTATCAGAGCCAGGCTGACTGTAGGAAGCCACTAGGTGCGATCGCTAATCGGTTATTAGTGTCTTTTGTGCTTTTTCAGCATTTTGCAATTGTAGCTATTTTCTGTTGGTCATCATAAATTTATGACTTGACTACTCAGAATTTTTGCCTAATTTTGTAGATGGCTGGCAGCAACTGCGAGACTCGAGTGTTCACGAACGTGCCCGAGGGGTTTGTCAAACTCCTCGTCTCCATCGCCAAGCTCGCGATCGGGCCAGCGACTCGTCCGGAGTTCACGCTTTGCCAGCACAAGCTCAGCGACGACGTGTCTATGCACCAAGCCGTGGTGCAATTCAAGGGAGGACGTTCTGCATCTCGCCACTTCCGTTTTGTGGAAAGGGCCATGCCTACGGAGAGGCATGCCATGCAGATGGCTTCCTGGGAGGCGATAGCTCACCTTCGGGACATCCTTCCTATGATGAAGACTCGTCGCTACCGCTACCTCACATGCCATGTGCCATATACTTGTCACTATGCATTCGCCTGCCATCGGGGAGAGTGAGATGAAGCCATCGAGATGGTCGTGGAGTACCTCAAGGCTCTGGAGGAATCCTTCGACAACCTCGTGGACGATCTTGTGGCTGCCCGCATGGACTTAGTCCGGGGTGGTCCTGCCTGCAGGAAGGAGCTTCTCCACACGGCACCGCCTCTGACATTCGTCTCATCTTCAGCCTCTTATGCACCAGCCATTTTGGCCACTGCTCGCCGTCTGCCTACCACTGAGGAGTTCGACCGAGTCATCGCTCCTACTCCAGTCAGAGCTACACCGCCTGCCACACCCGCACTACCGCCTGCCGCACCCGCGCCATCACTGCAGCGCAGTGTTACGCGCCAGGAGCCATCTAGAGAGGAGGTGGAGGTTGAATCTCCTGCACCACTGAGTCTTGCCCTCGGCAAGGGAAAGGACATCGTCACCATCTCCGACTGAGAGCGCCGAGTAGCCGTGCGTTATGTCTGCTTGTATGATGTGTTTTATCTGTACGCTAGTTTGTATTAGTGTGTTCACTGCATTCCGGAGGAGTGTGCTAGTCTAAATAACATGTCAGGATTGTGTACGAACATCCTGAGTGATGTATCGTGTGTTTGCTTTTCGCGTGTAAGATTGGTTTTAAGCCATTCTTCTCCGTGCGAAATCGTTCATGCTTTCTTGAAAAAATCTTGAGGTCTTTTAAATTTTTGCCTTTGCAAGATTTTCCTTGTGCCACACAGTCCTTCTCATATGAGTTTGCAAAATAATACCCCTAGACTGGAAAAATGTCTCGTCCGTGGACTCGTTCCATGCCCAATCAGCCAGAAGAAGTTTATGGGACACAGACTAGCAACAACTTCACTCAGGGACAGTCCAGTCAGCAGGACAGCGAAGCAGCCTTGTCTCAAGTATGCCGTCTCTTCGAACAAAGCCAGCAACAGCACCAAGAGATGATGAATCACGTCATCAATATGGGAAACCGCCGTGAACCCTATCAACCACATTCCAAGTTGTCTGAATTACAGAAGACTCGCCCTTCAACGTTTGCTCACACTGATAGGCCGCTGGAAGCCGATGAATGGCTTCGTGACATCGAGAGAAAGCTGATTATCGCTCAGTGCTCAGACCATGAGAAGGTGCTTTATGCACCACACTACCTTACTGGAGCAGCTGCAGCATGGTGGGAAAACTTCCAACACATGCATCCCAGTGAACACAACATCACCTGGGAAGAATTCAAGGAAGGCTTTCGTGGGGCACACATCCCCAGGAGCATCATAAAAATCAAGAAGAGAGAATTTGACGACCTCAAGCAAAGAGGCATGTCAGTGACAGAATACTACGGTCAGTTTACCCAGCTATCTCGTTATGCCTACGACGAGCACATGACAGAGAACAAGAAGATGGAAAAATTCCTGGACGGCCTGGCACCGGCACTAAAATGCCAACTGGTTGTACACACTTTCCCGGATTTTAAAACTCTGGTTGACAAGGCCATTACCTTGGAGAATGAGCGCCGTAGTCTGGAAGATATCCGTAAGCGAAAGAGGGACAAGACGACTCTTGCTCGCAACAACCGAAGCAAGACTGAGGTTCCAAGGACAGAAGCAAGGAAATCCACGACTACTGATCTAAGGCCAGTCAGACAGTTTCATGCCAGGGACAAGGAGGTCATGTACCGTCCAGGGGTCACATGCTATGCTTGTGGTGAAGAAGGGCACTATGCTAAACAGTGCCCAAAGCCGAGGAACTCGGCCCCCAAGCCAAACAATGGTGGGAATAATCCAGCCCCCAAGCGCAACAATTTCAATCCCAACAACAACCACAGGAAGGGCCACCTGAACCATGTGACCAGGGAAGAAGCGCAGAATGCCCCAGACATCGTGCTCGGTACGTTCCCTGTCAACACAGTACCTGCCACGGTTTTGTTTGATTCTGGAGCTTCCCGTTCGTTCGTTTTGAAGAATTTTGTTTTGCAACATGGTTTTCCGATGCTTCCCTTGGAAAAATCTATGATCATCAAGTCCCCCGGAAATAAGCAGATCGCTCAGAGTTACTGCCAAGGAGTGATCATTGAGTTCAAAGGACTAAAATCCCAAGCAAATCTCATCGTGTTGGAAAATAAAGGACTGGATGTCATTTTAGGGATGGACTGGTTGACCACCAACAAAGGATTCATTGACTGTTTCAATCGGACCGTGATACTCACTCACGATCACGGCAAGACAATAAAGGTTACAGCTCAAGAAAGGCCACGGTCACGGCAACCAAAGCTGAACAAAGTGGACATTTCAGAACTGAGAAAAGTTCTAGTGGTATGCGAGTTTCCTGACATATTTCCTGAAGAACTACCGGGCATGCCACCAGACCGAGAGATAGAGTTCAGCATTGAACTAGCACCTGGCACCGCTCCCATCTATAAGAAACCTTATAGAATGGCACCCTCAGAATTGGTGGAGTTGAAGAAGCAGATAAAGGAACTATTGGACAAAGGATTTATTCGAGCCAGCTCCTCACCATGGGGTTCGCCCGTATTATTCGCTAAGAAAAAGGATGGGACACTGAGACTGTGTATAGACTATCGAGCTCTCAATATGGTCACCATGAAGAACAAATATCTGATGCCACGGATAAATGATTTGTTTGACCAGCTCGCACAAGCCAAGGTGTTCTCAAAAATTGATTTGAGATCAAGATACCATCAATTGAAAGTACGGACAGAAGATATCCCTAAAACATCATTCACCTCCAGATACGGATTATATGAGTTCACAGTGATGCCTTTTGGACTAACGAACGCCCCCGCATATTTCGTCCACCTCATGAACAAAGTGTTCATGAAATTCATGGACAAGTTTGTTGTGGTGTTCATCGATGATATTCTGGTATATTCAAGGACACCAGAAGAGCATGCTGAGCATCTCAGAATTGTCTTGGGAGAATTAAGGAAACACCAGTTGTACGCCAAATTTAGCAAGTGTGAATTTTGGCTAAGGCAAGTTGGTTTCCTAGGCCATATAATGAACGAAGAAGGCGTGGCCGTAGACCCAGAAAAAGTCAAAGCCATACTTGACTGGAAGCCACCCGCCAACGTTACTGATGTGCGGAGTTTCCTGGGAATGGCCGGATATTACAGAAGATTTATTGAAGGATTCTCCACTGTGGCAAAACCAATGACCCAGTTGCTCAAGAAAGACAAGAAGTTTGTATGGACGGAAGCATGCGAGAGAAGCTTCCAAGAGCTTAAGAAGAAGCTAACAACCGCACCAGTCTTAACCGTGCCAGACATACACAAGAGTTTTGAAGTATATTGTGACGCGTCCCGAAAGGGCCTCGGATGTGTGCTGATGCAGGATGGCAAAGTTGTCGCGTATGCTACCAGGCAGCTACGGAAGCATGAGGAAAACTATCCAACACATGACTTGGAGCTAGCAGCGGTCATCCATGCACTCAAGGAGTGGAGGCACTTTCTGTTGGGAAATCGTTGTGAAATATATACGGACCATAAGAGCCTTAAATATATTTTCACACAACCGGAGCTAAATTTACGCCAACGACGCTGGTTGGAATTGGTCAAGGACTATGATGTCGGCATTCACTACCATCCAGGGAAAGCAAATGTAGTGGCTGATGCCCTTAGTCGAAACCCGAGCCCGGACAACGACGGTCCGCAAAAATTGAGGTCTGAGTTTCAGCAAGAGTTCGCTAGGCTCAACATGGTGTTAGTCTCTGAGAGCACCGTATCAAATCTGGAAATACAACCCACCCTAGTGGAACAAATTAAGAAGGCTCAACAGGACATCCCAGCATCGAAGGAATAAAGAAGAAAATGAACTTTGGTAAGACTTCAGAGTTCGTCACAGACAGTGAAGGAATATTATGGTACGGAGAAAGACTTTGCGTACCTAACATTGAGGAACTCAAGCAACAAATCCTAACCGAAAGCCACACCGCTCCATACTCGATCCATCCTGGAGGAACCAAAATGTACAAAGACATTCAGGAATGATTTTGGTGGCACGGTATGAAAAGAGATATAGCCGCATTTATTGCTTGTTGCGATTCATGTCAGCGCATCAAGGCCGAACATCAAAAGCCAGCAGGGCTACTCCAGCCAAACAGGATACCGGAGTGGAAATGGGATGAAATAGGAATGGACTTCATCGTCGGACTACCTCGATCACAACGCGGAAATGACGCCATATGGGTCATCAAAGACCGACTAACCAAGGTTGCTCATTTCATTCCCGTGAAGACTACCTACTCCACACAAAGGCTGGCCAAGCTTTATCTCTCCCGTATAGTTTGTTTGCAGGGAGTCGCAAAGACTATAATATCCGACCGAGGCACACAATTTGTCTCCAAATTTTGGGATCACCTGCAACAAGCTCTGGGCACGCAGCTAGCTTTCAGTACAGCGTACCACCCTCAGACTGATGGACAAACGGAACGTGTGAACCAAATCCTAGAGGACATGCTGAGAGCTTGTGTACTCACCTATGGATCCAGTTGGGAAGAAAGTTTGCCGTATGCCGAGTTTGCTTACAACAACAGTTACCAAGCCAGCTTACAAATGGCACCCTTTGAAGCATTGTACGGACGGAGGTGTCGTACCCAACTGAATTGGTCAGAAACAGGTGACAGCCGTATCTTCGGCCCAGACATGCTTAAAGAGGCCGAGGAGAAAGTTAAGCAGATCAGGGACAGACTCAAGACAGCGCAAAGCCGACAAAAGAGCTACTACGATCAAACACATCGTGAGGTCAGCTTTGAACCCGGTGATTCCGTATACCTACGAGTGTCTCCTATGAGGGGCCTGCAACGGTTCAAAATTAAGTGGAAGCTAGCCCCGAGATTTATCGGACCATTCGGTATAGAGGCACGAAGAGGCACAGTGGCCTACAAACTAGACTTACCCAAGGAGCTGTCAGACGTCCATGACGTGTTCCATGTCTCACAATTGAGAAAATGTGTAAGTAACCCGGAGAAGCATGTACCTCATGAAAGCATTGATATACAACCAGACCTCACCTACAGAGAGAGGCCAGTAAAGATTTTGGAAGAGTCTGAAAGGAGGACCCATCAGAAAACAAAAAAAAAATTCAAAGTTCAGTGGAGCAACCACACTGAGAATGAAGCTACATGGGAAAGGGAAGATTTTCTCCAGGCAGAGTATCCATATCTATTCGAGGATCAGCTGAAATCTCGAGGACGAGATATTTCCTAAGGGGGTAGGTGTTGTGACACCCAAAATTTTATTTGGATTTTTCAAAAAAATTATTTGACTTGAGGGAGGTGATTTAAATTTTTCCTTCAAAAGAACCCTCCCTTTCAAAATATTTTCTTTATGGCAAGAGTTTTATTTGGTTTCACCCAAGACTTGATTTTGGTCTGGGAGATTCTTTCTTTTAATTTGGACTCAAACCAAAATACTTCTCTCTTGGAAAAATGTCTTTTGACAATTCCTTGAAAAGCCCTATAGCTTTTGGAATGATCTTTTTCCACTTTCAACAAATCTCCCTTGCCATGACCTATGTACAAATCCTCTTCCATAAACCTTTCCCCACCTTTGGATCATGATGTACCTAAACTACAGCAAGTTGAACCTCTCCATATATTTATTTTCCATTTATATCTTATCAAAAAAAAATTCTGCCTTCTATTCTAGCTCTTGGAGATTTTTCCATGAGCTACCCTTTATATATTTTTCATGAGCTACCCTTTCTGTTTTGATTTTTGCCCCCAAACCAATTTCCCTTCCTAGTCCTTTGAACCCTCAACCAAGATCCATGAAGATCCACTGGTCTTCAGTTCAAATTTTTCAAACTATACTTGCTGCAAGTTTGGACCAGATTTGCCAAATTTTATGAAATTCATTCAAATCCTTCTCCAAAAATTCTGAGAAAAATCAGCCAGCCTCTGGGTGCATTGAGAGGTCACCTCACCAAGTCCCAGCTCCAGGAAAAAATTTCTTCACACCTTATCATTTCATCGAATACCTTCAGAGCACTGTCAATATCATGTTCAGTCAAATTTAGTTAACAGTGTCTGAACCACTGTCGTTTCTTCAGTGTCCGTTGCCGATCTCACCAGTGCCCCGGCGTCGCCGTGTTTCCTGTACCCTCCCCCTTGTCCTCTGCACCGCACGAGCGCCTAGATGCTTGCGGGCGTCAGCGACGAGCAGGAGGAGGTGCGCCGCCCCGTGACCGACGCCAGCGGCGGCTTTGCGGCCGCCAGGAAGAAGCACAGCGTAGACGGCGCTGGCCAATGCCGCCCAAGCCACCGGAGGCCGCCGCGTGGTCTTCCACTCCCCCATGCGCGCTGCCACCCTCGTCGTGAACCGCTAGGCGTGGAGCGCGCTCTCTGCCGCCACCGTGCCAGTACGGCGACCCCGACGAAGACCGGCGCCATTACGCCATGCCCGACCGAGTTTAGCAGTGGAACGGGACCAGTAACTCCCACTGATGCTGCCAGGCCACCTAAACCCCCTGCCAATCCACTGCCTCGCCGTAATTGCTTGCTGGAGATTCTCCGTTCGCGGCCACCCCCTCGAGCCGCCTATAAATAGAGGCCCCGAGCTCCAGCTAGTACCCACACCACCTCTGCACTCCACCAAGACCCCGCCTAGCCACTGGAAGAGCCCCGAGGAAGTCTCCTTCCTCAACTCCGGCCGCCGCAACCCGCCACGGGATCCAGCTCGATTCGCTCCCGTGCGTGCACCTCTGCCTCCCATCTCTTGCCAGTAGCTCTCTAGTGCATCCCTCCTTCTGACCCGCGCTTCAATTCAAAGTTTGCAGCACACCACCGGAGTTCCCCACCATCGCCCGAGCCGCCGTCCGCCGGAGAAAGTGTCGCCGTCGACGTGGTGCTCCTCGACGCCCAAGTCCACCACCCAACGACGCGGAAGGACACGCTGATACTCTTGGTACACTCCGATCTCCTGGACTCGCCATGGTTCGACGCCGGCGACCACCGCAGCCTTCGGGCGCCGGCGAGGTTTTTCAAACCTGACATGTGGACCCCCCACGTCAGCCTCTCTTCTTTCACCCCCGAAGCGTTTTCTGTTGGCGCCTTCGGGCAGAGTACGTTTTCTCTGTGGGCTGGCGCGTTTCTATTCGAACCGTTTTCTGTTTTCTCAGTTAAACCCCTGGAACTTTTCTGTTTCATTACAGATGAGTCCCTGGACAGAAACCCTTATAACTTTTTAATAAAAAGTGATTTTTCAGTGATTATTTTTCTGACAGTCTTATAATTTTGTCTAGTTTTTTATGGGATTTATTTGAAAAAAAATTTGGAACAACTTTTATAAACGCGTTGGTTTTCACGTTAGTATGCATTTTTCGCTATACCGTAGGTTCCGGGAGAGGTGACGGAGCCGCGAACTTCGCCGAGCTAGACTCCGACTTCTCCACACCAGGCAAGCATGTTTGAACCTTTGATATAATAGGTGTTTTGCATGTTTGCGTGAAAGGTTGTGCATGGCATATGAGTATTGGTGAGTATCTCGTTGCATGTGAGGCAGCTACCCGTGTGTTCCAAAGTTACTGTGATCTCTGATGAGAGATGGCCTAGCCATGTGGTGGCATGAAGGGCAGTAAGGTCGTACTGTTGTAGCATGCCAGCCTTACGTCATCCGATACTTTCCGACGTTAACGTGGACGGAGTCACGTTATCGTTCTTCCCCCTTCCGTGCTACCACATGTTTTCTGCTAGAATGCGGTTTAGTAAGTTGGTAACCTCTTTCCGTGTACACACCAAACAGAGGGGCCGGGATGATGGTTCCATGGCCCTGGATTAAAGCCAGTCATCCGGTCAGGGGGCATGGGTGTTTCCGGTTGGGACCGAGAGGGGGGCACCCCTTAGAGCGCGCGTATAGAAATTTTGATCCCATGCTACGCGAGGTTGTAGCCTCCCCATCTCAAGGTTTTCTTGAACGTTGCCGAGGGTGATTCCTGGCTTCGGAATGTTGAATGGGTGTGTACTGGTTAGACGTGTTTCTTCCAAAACACCGTAAACGGAACTAGTCCCCGTGACTACTGAAATCCGTTGGCTATGGTTAAAGTACAAACTCTGCAGAGTCAAATCCTTCCGATTCATCGTATCCATGGTCAAGTATCGTGATCAGTGTATCCATATCTATGTCAAGTCCTCGTGGTATTATCCCCGGTAACCAAACATGAGTGGTAAACTTAGTTAAACATTTTTCCTAAGGATGGACTAACCCCTGTTATTTATCTCATGCTTGATTATTCCTTGGTTATGATTTAAATCCTTGAGCTACTAAGATATTAAGTTATGAAGCCCTTTATGTGATGTCGCTCAGACATCCGACTGTGGCATGTTTGTTATTTACTTTCGATATAAGCCCTTTATGTGATGTCGCTCAGACGTCCGACTGTGGCACTTATGTTATTTACTTTTGATATAAGCCCTTTCTGCGATGTCGCTCAGACGTCCGACCGTGGCACGCACTATATTTTATTTTCAATTATAAGCCCTTTATGTGGTGTCGCCCTGACGCCGGACTGCGGCATTGTTATTCTTGCATTTTCCTCTCGAGGAGTCATTCAGTCCCTCGTTTGGCACCCAGTATTTATTTTGGGATTTCGGGAGGACTACCGCCCAACTTCTCTTTTATTTCCCATGCATTATTGTCTCGATGTCTGAATGCACTTGTTAACCTGTTCTTATGCTCCAAGCTTACATTTGTTATATCTTATGTCCGAACTGTCTTGCGAGTACTTTCATAGTACTCACCTGGCTTGTTGATTTGGCCAGATGTCGACGAAGGCGATCTCTTGGATGAGGAGTTTGATAGTGCGTCCAACGCCTAGAGGAGTCCCAGTCAGTCTCGTGTGATCCTGGATATTGGTCACTTGTTTTATATATACGCTTCCGCCACCCGCAATAAGTCTGTTCGAGCCTCACTCCGACGCTCGAAGGGTTGTTAGTTTTTTTCAGGAGTCATATCACCCACATCGCGGTGATATTTCCACCACCGTTGTTATCGTGAGTTAGTAGTTATGCCACCATATCCGCCGTTATGTTTTATCGGCGTACATGTAATAAATTGTTGAGCAGTCTCCGCTCAACCTTGTATTATATTCAGTACTCCTGGTATTTTTCTTCTGTGACCAAGATATTGTCTACCAGTGAGAAGGAATTCTTCTTTAGTGGTCCGTAAAAGGGATTGGTCTCTCAATAAATATTTTATTGAAAAACCGGTCGTGACACTATGACTATGAGATTATGCAACTCCCGTTTACCGGAGGAACACTTTGTGTGCTACCAAACGTCACAACGTAACTGGGTGATTATAAAGGTGCTCTACAGGTGTCTCCAAAGGTACTTGTTGGGTTGGCGTATTTCGAGATTAGGATTTGTCACTCCGATTGTCGGAGAGGTATCTCTGGGCCCACTCAGTAATACACATCACTATAAGCCTTGCAAACATTGTGACTAATGAGTTAGTTGCGGGATGTATTACGGAACGAGTAAAGAGACTTGCCGGTAACGAGATTGAACTAGGTATCGAGATACCGACGATCGAATCTCGGGCAAGTAACATACCGATGACAAAGGGAACAACGTATGTTGTTAAGCGGTCTGACCGATAAAGATCTTCGTAGAATATATGGGAACCAATATGAGCATCCAGGTTCCGCTATTGGTTATTGACCAGAGAGGTGTCTCGGTCATGTCTACATAGTTCTCGAACCCGTAGGCTCCGCACGCTTAACGTTACGATGACAGTTATATTATGAGTTTATATGTTTTGATGTACCGAAGGTTGTTCGGCGTCCCGGATGTGATCACGGACATGGCGAGGAGTCTCGAAATGGTCGAGACATAAAGATTGATATATTGGAAGCCTATGTTTGGACATCGGAAGTGTTCCGGGTGAAATCGGGATTTTTCCAGAGTACCGGAAGGTTACCGGAACCCCCCGGTAACTTCGTGGGCCTTAGTGGGCCTAGGTGGAAGAGAGGAGAGGAGGCCAGGGCAGGGCCGCGCGCCCCTTCCCCCAGTCCGAATAGGGCAAGGAGAGGGGGGCGGCGCCCCCCCCCCCTTCCTTCCTCCCCTCCACCTCTTCCCCCTTCCTCTCCTAGTCCAACATGGAAAGGGGGGGACTCCTACTCCCGGTAGGAGTAGGACTCCTCCTGGCGCGCCTCTCCTCCTTGGCCGGCGGCCTCCCCCTTGCTCCTTTATATACGGGGGCAGGGGGGCACCTCTAGACACACAATTGATCAACGATCTTTTAGCCGTGTGCGGTGCCCCCCTCCACCATATTACACCTCGATAGTATCGTAGTGGTGCTTAGGCGAAGCCCTGCGTCGGTAGAACATCATCATCGTCACCACGCCGTCGTGCTGACGAAACTCTCCCTCAACACTCGGCTGGATCGGAGTTCGAGGGACGTCATCGAGCTGAACGTGTGCTGAACTCGGAGGTGCCGTGCATTCGGTACATGATCGGTCCGACCGTGAAGACGTACGACTACATCAACCGCGTTGTGTTAACGCTTCCTCTTTCGGTCAACGAGGGTACGTGGACAACACTCTCCCCTCTCATTGCTATGCATCACCATGATCTTGCGTGTGCGTAGGAATTTTTTTGAAATTACTACGTTCGCCAACAGTTATTCATTTAAATTAGAGAATAATTGTTGTTCTATTTACATGAATAAACCTTCTATGGTCATACACCCAATAAAATGGTTTGTTGGATCTTGATCTTAGTGATACACATATTCATCATAATGAAGCCAAAAGATGCAAAGATAATAATGATAGTGCAACTTATTTGTGGCACTGCCGTTTAGGTCATATTGGTGTAAAGCGCATGAAGAAACTCCATACTGATGGGATTTTGGAATCACTTGATTATGAATCACTTGATGCTTGCGAACCATGCCTCATGGGCAAGATGACTAATACTCCGTTCTCCGGAACAATCGAGCGAGCAACTGACTTATTGGAAATAATACATACTGATGTATGCGGTCCGATGAGTGTTAAGGCTCGCGGCAAGTATCGTTATTTTCTAACGTTCACAGATGGTTTGAGCAGATATGGGTATATCTACTTGATAAAACATGAGTCTGAAACGTTTGAAAAGTTCAAAAGAATTTCAGAGTGAAGTAGAAAATCATCGTAACAAGAAAATTTTCTACGATATGATCGCAGAGGTAGAATATTTGAGTTACGAGTTCGGTCTTCAGTTAAAAGAACGTGAAATAGTTTCACTACTCACGCCACCTGGAACACCACAGTATAATGGTGTGTCCGAACATCGTAACCGTACTTTATTAGATATGGTGCGATCTATGATGTCTCTTACCAATCTACCACTATCCTTTTGGGGTTATGCATTAGAGACAGCTGCATTCACGTTAAATAGGGCACCATCTAAATCCATTGAGACGACACCGTATGAACTATGGTTTGGCAAGAAACCAAAGTTGTCGTTTCTTAAAGTTTGGGGTTGCGATGCTTATGTGAAAAAGTTTCATCCTGATAAGCTCAAACCCAAATCGGAGAAATGTGTCTTCATAGGATACCAAAAGGAGACGGTTGGGTACACCTTCTATCACAGATCCGAAGGCAAGACATTCGTTGCTAAGTATGGATCCTTTCTAGAGAAGGAGTTTCTCTTGAAAGAAGTGAGTGGGAGGAAAGTAGAACTTGATGAGGTAATTGTACCTACTCCCTTATTGGAAAGTAGTTCATCGCAGAAACCAGTTTCTGTGAGGCCTATACCAATTAGTGAGGAAGTTAATGATGATGATCAGGGAACTTCAGATCAAGTTATTACCGAACCTCGTAGGTCAACCAGAATGAGATCCGCACCAGAGTGGTACGGTAATCCTGTTCTGGAGGTCATGTTACTTGACCATGACGAACCTACGAACTATGAGGAAGCGATGATGAGCCCAGATTCCGCAAAATGGCTTGAGGCCATGAAATTTGAGATGGGATCCATGTATGAGAACAAAGTGTGGACTTTGGTTGACTTGCCCGATGATCGGCAAGCCATAGAAAATAAATGGATCTTCAAGAGGAAGACGGACGCTGATAGTAGTGTTACTATCTACAAAGCTAGAATTGTCGCAAAAGGTTTTCGACAAGTTTAAGGTGTTGACTACGATGAGAGTTTCTCACTCGTATCTATGCTTAAGTCTGTCCGAATCATGTTAGCAATTGCCGCATATTATGAAATCTGGCAAATGGATAAACAAAACTGCATTCCTTAATGGATTTATTAAAGAGTTGTATATGATGCAACCGGAAGGTTTTGTCGATCCAAAGGAAGCTAACAAAGTGTGCAAGCTCCAGCGATCCATTTATGAACTGGTGCAACCCTCTCAGAGTTGGAATAAACGCTTTGATAGTGTGATCAAAGCATTTGGTTTTATACAGACTTTTGGAGAAGCCTGTATTTACAAGAAAGTGAGTGGGAGCACTACAGCATTTCTGATAAGTATATGTGAATGACATATTGTTGATCAAAAATAATGTAGAATTATTCTGCAAAGCATAAAGGAGTGTTTGAAAGGAGTTTTTCAAAGAAAGACCTCGATGAAGCTGCTTACATATTGAGCATCAAGATCTATAGAGATAGATCAAGCCGCTTGATAAGTTTTTTCAATGAGTACATACCTTAACAAGATTTTGAAGTGGTTCAAAATGGAACAGTCAAAGAAAGAGTTTCTTGCCTGTGTTACAAGGTGTGAAATTGAGTAAGACTCAATGCCCGACCACGGCAGAAGATAGAAAAAGAATGAAAGTCATTCCCTATGCCTCGGCCATAGGTTCTATAAAGTATGCCATGCTGTGTACCAGATCTATTGTATACCCTACACTGATTTTGGCAAGGGGGTACAATAGTGATCTAGGAGTAGATCACTGGACAGCGGTCAAAATTATCCTTACTGGAATAAGGATATGTTTCTCGATTATGGAAGTGACAAAAAGTTCGTTGTAAAGGGTTACGTTGATGCAAGTTTTGACACTAATCTAGATGACTCTAAGTCTCGGTCTAGATACATATTGAAAGTGGGAGCAATTAGCTAGAGTAGCTCCATGCAGAGCATTGTAGGCATAGAAATTTGCAAAATACTTACGGATCTGAGTGTGACAGACCCGTTGACTAAAATTATCTCACAAGCAAAACATAATCACACCTTAGTACTCTTTGGGTGTTAATCACATAGCGATGTGAACTAGATTATTGACTCTAGTAAACCCTTTGGGTGTTGGTCACATGACGATGTGAACTATGGGTGTTAATCACATGGTGATGTGAACTATTGATGTTAAATCACATGGCGATGTGAACTAGATTATTGACTCTAGTGCAAGTGGGAGACTGAAGGAAATATGCCCTAGAGGCAATAATATAATTATTATTTATTTCCTTATACCATGATAAATGTTTATTATTCATGCTAGAATTGTATTAACCGGAAACATGATACATGTGTGAATACATAGACAAACAGAGTGTCACTAGTATGCCTCTACTTGACTAGCTCGTTGATCAAAGATGGTTATGTTTCCTAGCCATAGATATGAGTTGTCATTTGATTAACGGGATCACATCATTAGGAGAATGATGTGATTGACTTGACCCATTCCGTTAGCTTAGCACTTGATCGTTTAGTATGTTGCTATTGCTTTCTTCATGACTTATACATGTTCATATGACTATGAGATATGCAACTCCCGTTTACCGGAGGAACACTTTGTGTGCTACCAAACGTCACAACGTAACTGGGTGATTATAAAGGTACTCTACAGGTGTCTCCGAAGGTACTTGTTGGGTTGGCGTATTTCGAGATTAGGATTTGTCACTCCGATTGTCGGAGAGGTATCTCTGGGCCCTCTCGGTAATGCACATCACTTAAGCCTTGCAACTAAAGTGTTTGTTGCAAGATGATGTATTACGGAACGAGTAAAGAGACTTGCCGGTAACGAGATTGAACTAGGTATTGAGATACCGACGATCGAATCTCGGGCAAGTAACATACCGATGACAAAGGGAACAACGTATGTTGTTATGCGGTCTGACCGATAAAGATCTTCATAGAATATGTGGGAGCCAATATGAGCATCCAGGTTCCGCTATTGGTTATTGACCGGAGACGTGTCTCGGTCATGTCTACATAGTTCTCGAACCCGTAGGGTCCGCACGCTTAACGTTACGATGACAGTTATATTATGAGTTTATATGTTTTGATGTACCGAAGGTTGTTCGGAGTCCCGGATGTGATCACCGACATTACGAGGAGTCTCGAAATGGTCGAGACATAAAGATTGATATATTGGACGACTATATTCGGACACCGGAAGTGTTCCGGGTGATTTCGGAGAAAACCGGAGTGCCGGAGGGTTACCGGAACCCCCCCCCCCCGGAGAATAATGGGCCTTATGGGCCTTAGTGGAGAGAGAGAGGGGCAGCCAGGAGGGGCCGCGCGCCCCTCCCCATCTGGTCCGAATTGGACTAGGAGAGGGGGGGCGGCGCCCCCCTTTCCTTCAACCTCTCCCCCTTCCTTTCCCCCTCCTAGTAGGAGTAGGAAAGAGGGGAGTCCCACTTCTACTAGGAGGAGGACTCCTCCTCCTGGCGCGCCAACAAGGGCCGGCCGGCCTCCCCCTTGCTCATTTATATACGGGGGTAGGGGGCACCCCATAGACAGAACAATTGATCTATTGATCTCTTAGCCGTGTGCGGTGCCCCCTCCACCATATTACACCTCGATAATATCGTAGCGGTGCTTAGGCGAAGCCCTGCGTCGGTAGAACATCATCATCATCACCACGCCGTCGTGCTGACGAAACTCTCCCTCAACACTCGGCTGGATCGGAGTTCGAGGGACGTCATCGAGCTGAACGTGTGCTGAACTCGGAGGTGCCGTACGTTCGGTACTTGATCGGTCGGATCGTGAAGACATACGACTACATCAACCGCGTTGTGCTAACGCTTCCGCTATCGGTCTACGAGTGTACGTGGACAACACTCTCCCCTCTCGTTGCTATGCATCACCATGATCTTGCGTGTGCATAGGAAATTTTTTGAAATTGCTACGTTCCCCCACAGCATACACCCGAGTAAGGGGGTTGTCGCGTATGGGTTAAAAGGGGACTTGATGCTTTAATGCTATGGTTGGGTTTTACCTTCATGATCTTTAGTAGTTGCGGATGCTTGCTAGAGTTCCAACCATAAGTGCATATGATCCAAGAAGAGAAAGTATGCTAGCTTATGCCTCTCCCTTATATGAAATTGCACTGACGACTATCGGTCTTGTTAACAATTGCATAGGACAATTCCGCACACCGATCCATCATTATTCCACACTCGCTATTTATAATATTTAGTAGTATATTCTAACTTTATGATAACATCAACTACTTTTATATTTTAGTTCTCCGATATCATGCAAAGTTATTTTCTTCATACCCACAAGTAGTTTTATTTCTTGTTGCTAGTTGGAAGCAAACGTGCGGTGTACGTAGAGTCATATCAGTGGCAGATAGGGCTTGAGAGAATATTGATCTTACCTTTAGCTCCTTGTGGGTTCGACACTCAATACTTATCACTTCCACCTTTGGAAATTGCTACGATGATTCCTTGCACTTGGGGATTATCACTACACCATTCCTTTATGTCTTCCCCATCATCATGTTCTATGTTCACTTAGTCCCGGTCTAACACCGCTTTTCTTTTTTTAGTGATTTCGTTCCAGAGGAATGGATGGGAATGAATCCTCCTAATAAGGCGGAGGCACTTACTCTTCTCCGTCATGGAAACCCTGGACGTAAAAAAAATTTGCTTGGTTCATGGAGAAAGTAATTTTCCACACTCCCCTATTAAATATCTAGTTCAACATTTATCAGTTAACCAAACTAATGCACGCAACAATTTCAATTATACTTGTAGGGAAAAGATCCGAACATATCTATGGATGATGAATTGAGATCGGTTTCCATGGGTTTTGACCCTGCCGTCATGACATGTAAAAAGTATGATGTGAATGGGTATTGCTTCCATACAGAGGAGCACCAGAACAGCCGGCCCGATCCCAAAACTATAAATACCGGAGTCTACACCCCCGGTCAAAATTCAGTAGACTACTACGGAAGGGTACAAAATATATACGAGATTAAATTCTGCAAGGGGCGCGAGACCCTAAGTCTGCCTGTGTTCAAATGTCGTTGGTTCGATCCGCGGGAGGGGGTAAAACATATGCCTTCCATTGGTTTGGTCGAAGTTAAACCATCAACCGTCTATGCCGGAGCCGATCTCTTCATTGCGGCTACCCAAGCTACACAAGTATATTATCTGCCTTATCCATGCCAGAAAGAGTACCTAAAGGGTTGGGAAGTTGTGTTCAAGGTGTCACCACATGGTAAGCTACCGGACCCGAATGATGACGATTACTACAACATTAACCCCATGACATGAGAGGGAGTGTTCTATCAAGAGCAACCTGATGATGATGTGGTTAGAAATGACGACGCTAGACCATTGGGTGATGATGATGTGGATCCAAACGACGACGATGCACGGAATGATGGTGAGACCATTGTCAATGAAAATGACATACTTATGCTAGAAAAGTTAAACGAAGACGCTGACGATGAGGAAGAGCCTCGACCACCGTCAGACAACGAAGATGATAGGATTGATAGTGATGATGAGACCGACCGAGAAAGAGGTTACAACAGTGATGATTCGTATGGGTTCTAGCATATGTACGTTTCAAGTCTTTTTTTCTATAGTTTAGGAATATGCCTTTTTATGCATTTTTATTAATGTGTTTATTATTCCTTATTATTATGCCTTTTCCTTCATTTCCTTCATTTCATTAATTTACTAATTGCTTATTCTTTTTTCAATGCAGGTTCGTGGAACATGGGCAAGGGGAAGGCCGACGGCGTGGGTTTCCTACGCAAGGTCATCGGCCTGCCTAGTCGGAGTGGTCGAGCACGTAATCCTCCCCCCCAACTACTTGACGATGACTCCTCACAGGGGGGTCGAGGGAGAGGTGCCCCTAGAGGAGGAGGGGGCGGGGGAGAGCCCCTAGAGGGCGAGGTGGTGGAGGGAGAGCCACTACAGGGAGTCTCGGCCAGAAAGAGCGCACCCTCACCGACTTAGGGGTGTTGTCTTCGAGGCCCTCCTCTAGTGAGGCACCCTCATCTAGTAAGGTACCCTCTGGCGAGGAGGAGGAGGTTCGGGATGGGGCCGAGGAGGAGGTGGAGGAGGAGGCAGGCGAGGAGGAGGAGGAGGTTGGGGAGGGGGAGGCAGGAGAGGAGGAGGGTGGTGGCGGGGATGATGGTGGTGGCGGGGAGGGGCTTGGCAACAAGGGGTGGTTGCGTGGTAACGCAAAGCTACCAAAGCAGATTCCTGATACTGAGGAGCAGAAGTGGCTCATTGAGCCCACGGGGAAAGAGTAAGTGCCACTTTATAATAATTTCATTATTTTGCTTGTCACATGTTCATTTCGGTTGTTATTTATTTTGCTTGTCACATGCTTCTTCTATTCTTGTTTCATGCATGATTGTAGAAATTCTATCGAGTTGTTCCGGAGCACAGGGCCAGAGCCGACCAGATCGTGCTGCACCAATGCAAGAAGAAGTCCCGTCAGATGTAGTATGAGGTGCGCTATGTGGCCATCTCGACATACTATCACGACGCTCTTGGTGTGAAGATGACCAAGGAAGAAGCGCGGAGGATGGGCATTACCTTGGAGAGGCACGAGTACTTGGCGGTAACTATAAAAGATTTTCCATTCCGATGTTTGTGGTAAATTTCACCGTTTCATGTTGAGATGCCATTATGCTTTCATTATGTAGGTGTGTCCAAATTGGTGTTATGAAAAAGACGAGTCCTGGGCGGCATTGGTGGATCTTTGGTGTGATAAGGCTGGAGCCTGGGTGGCTACGAGCATAAAAAACAAGGCTAACCGAGGGACGGAGGGAGTACATGCTCAGGGAAACCGAAACCACTTTCTCCACAAGACACTTATTGTATGACTAAACTCATTAAACATTCTTCTTCTTCTATTTACCGTCACTTTCTTATGTAGGACTAACCTCTGTTTGGTGGTGCAGGAGGAGAAATTGAAGCGGTCGCTCTCACACATGCAGGCATGGGAGATCGCCCATACGCGGAAGGACCCCAAGCCTGGCGAGCCCAAGTACTACGGCAAGAAGACCGCGCAGAGCAAGAAGGCCTACTCCGATGGGTATCTGAGGTTACATCCTGACACACCTGACCCTATTGCGGCGGATCTGGACGAGAGGGTTGTGGTGGGCATGGGGCCCAAGGAGCACGGTCGGGAGGCGGTTCTCGATGCTGTGATCACTCCTACTATCTCCTACACACAACTCCGTCGGACCGACCCGAGCCTGCGCCAGCGCACGAGCACGCCGATGACCAGTGCACAGTCACAGTCCCTCTTTCAGGAGCGGCAATCTGTAAATATTTTCCCTTTTATCTTCATTGCCCACTTTATTTTCCGCATTTAGTAGTTTTATGAGTTCCATCATGTCATACTGTAGGCCTACATGGAGTACACACGCCAAGAGACCATGGCATGGCACGAGAGCCTTTATGCATACCATGAGTAGAACAATCGCCAGATGCAGTATGCTCTTCAGGAAATGGCGCCCGACAGGGCTCCTCAATTGCAACCAGCAGCATCTCCTCCACCACAACCAAGGCTTCTTACCTTTGAGGAGTTTGTGGCACAGAACGCTGGCCCCTCGCCGGTTAGTTCATCCCCAATCTATTCACCCAAAGCATATCATGCTTTTCAACACAGTCATATATCCCGTTAATATGTCTTTTCAACATCCAGGGAACCGGTGGATCAACCGTTGGCGGTGGTCTTCGCAGCACTCCCGAGTCACGCAGCCCGACCACTTCGATCCACGGAGGTGGAGGCGGTCTTGGCGGTAGCGCTGCCGCTAGCAGTGAAAACCTGGGCTTCGGCGGTCTTGGCGGTGACGACCTCCGCGGTGCTCGACGTCGTCGCGCTTCAGCCTTTCGGTTACTTGTGTGCTTATGCTTATGTTTCTTTAGATGACTTGTGTGTGGTGATGATGATAAACTTGTGGTCTTTGATGGTCCTTTAGATGACTTGTGTGCTTCTTTATATGCTTATGCTTTGTGATGATGCTTATGCTTATGTTTATGTTGATTGTGATGATGCTTATGCATATATTGTTGTGACTGTGCCGGATGATACTTAGATGTGTTCTACATGTCTATTTCCATCATATATATCTGCTGTATAATTGAATTGAATTGATGTGAAAACAAACAGAAAAAGAAGAAAATCAAATACAAACTATGCCGACGGCATAGTGCTGGCGTGAGCACCCAGTTGCTGACACGTGGCAGCTATGCCGACGGCCTATCCGCCGGCATAGTTTTAAACTAAGCCGACAGCTAAGCCATCGGTATAGCCGCCACGTGTCAGCAACTGGGCACTCCTGGGGCAGGGCTACACCGACGGCCTAGCCGTCGGCGTTGTTTCAAACTAAGTCGACGGCTAGGTCGTCGGCATAGCCCTGCCCCAGGAGTAACGGCTGCTCGCCACGTGGCAGCGCTATGCCGACGGCCTAGCCGTCGGCGTAGTTTCAAACTAAGCCGTCGGCACAGCCCTGCCCTAGAAGTAACGGCTGCTCGCCACTTGGCACCTCTATGCCGACGGTCTAGCCGTCGGCGTAGTTTAAAACTATGCCGACGGCTAGGCCGTCGGCATAGAGGTGCCACATGGCGAGCAGCCATTGGTCAGCACTTGACTGCGGCCGCCGTTAGGCGAGAATGTTGCCGACGGTCAGGGCCGTCGGCATAGATGTACGGACACCGTCGGGATATGACCTATGCTGACGGCCTCCCGGGCTACGCCGACGGATATGTTGACGGGAATCAGGGCTATGTTGCCGACGGGGGCCGTCGGCATAGGCCTGTCCCGACGGGAATCAGGGCTATGCCGATGGCCCGTCGGCATAGGGTGCGATTCTGGTAGTGTGATATTCACCGACAGTTGGCCAGATTCACAACTTTCATTTCTGCAGCACCCTCTTGGTTGACTGTCCTAGGAATGCTTTTGTTGAATAAAAGGCAAAAGCTCCAAAAGGTTTCACGCAAGAAAAATGATTTTTTTTCCCAGTTCAGATAGCGACGGCCCTTTTGTTGTCATGCAGTAATATATGTTTGGTTGGCTGAACCCAATAATTTCAGGGAGAAACCCCATTGTAGAAGATAGTGCTACGAAACCCATTTTTTATTGCTGCAACTTTCATTACAACTTGCACCTTCAGAAACAAACGCACCGACATTTTCACAGCACTTTACATACTATTGCAGCTTATTTCTAACGTCATATAACCAAATCGATTGAGTTGCTATGCTTCTGTCTACATTTACTTTGGTGTCAGGATGTACATCTTGCAGTCATGAGGCGCCACTGATGCAGATAGCTGCCCCTGAGCGAAGAACGACGAGTGCTGCGCCACAAGACGGAAGTTTTTGTGATGAAGAAACACTGGAATGTGTAGTGGATTGTTAAGGATAAGCACTGAGTTCTGAAGAAAGCAAGCTTACCGCCCATAGATCGCGAGCGGTGACGGCCGCGGATACCAGAAGCCCGACTTTTGACCAGTGTGCGGTGATGGTTGCTTGGTGCCCCTGCCTATTCCATAGAACCACCGCCTTTCTGTTGCCGCTGAGTGGACCGGCCCAAACCTAGAAAATTATCTCCCCAGTTTCAGTTTCAGAAATCTCATCATGGAAACGACTACTAAGATATTTGAATTGAGCAATACCTCCAAACCACCATCCGATTGCACCTTCTTTCCCTGCACGCCTAGTCTATCTGTTCATACAACTGTAGTATGAGTACACTGAAAATCCCATAAGAAGATTGTATCATGCGCAAATATGTGTAAGAGAATGCTTGCCTTGGTTGACAGCGATGACCTCCGTATTGCTGATTATATTCTTTGTCTGCGGGCTCATCGAGCGCACATCGCACCCGAGAAGAAGAGGAGCCTACACAACTCAGAGCCAGGTTAGGATGAGGAAATGCAGAATTCCTTTTTGAGAATCGAAACAACATTATTAAATATAGATGGGACAAAATGGGTAGTACCTTTGCAAGTGCCCAGATGCTGAAGTGCGAGCGGTACTCAGCTTCAGACATCCCGCCATTTCCAACTTCAAGCATATCAGGATCTGATATCAGAGGAGAACATTGTCTATCGATCAGTTCCAAGCTAACAAATCGTTTTTTAGAAATGGAAGCTAACAAATCGTTAGGCAATCAGCAATAATACTGGGACAGATTAGTCTGAAACACTTACCGTTCCATCCACCAGGTCCAGCGTAGGAGGCCCATCTGTCATTCTGGTCTGCGCGTGATGTCATGCTGAAGTAAAAAAGATAACAATGATCAGTCCTGCTAATTCTAGTATAGCTGTACTTGACCAAAATCCCAGAGTTGATCAATTGGGCAGCACCTGTCCCAGTTGTCAGCAATGTCGCCGGTTGTCCTCCAACTATTACCACCCATGCCACGTGCCCATGTAGCAGGGTTTTCGACTCCCCTAAACAGCAAAAACGCAGAAGAGTGAATGACCAATGCTTGATGTTTGTCCTTTCCATCCTAAATTTTTATGACAAGCAGACTCACCATTCGCAGAGTGAGAAGAAGATGTTCTTCCCGTATTTCTTCATGGCGTTGCTCATCCTAGTGTATCTGCATCAACCATGGCAAATTACTTCACAAACTAACACATAAAGACACATTGCACTGTTCATGCCGCATGCAGTTCGAGGTATTGTCTCCGTACCTTTCCATAACGTTCCTGCCAGCATCGTTGCAGTTGTCGTACTTCAGATAATCAACTCCCTGGAGGCGAGAAGGCAAGAATTACAAGAACATCAGTATTTATGGTGTCAGTGTTGGTTTGGCACAAGCCATCAGGTAAGTAATTATATATAAGGGGTAATACCCAAGACGCAAACGTCTTGACATCTTGCTCTTCATGATCGAGCGATCCTGGCATTTTGTTACTGCATGTTCGTGTCCTGCAATACATGGTATGGTGCCAGTTAGTTTCAGTGCATTGCCATTTTATCACATTTACAAATTCTAGTTTTCTTGGGCCAATGAAGAGTTTAATTGCTACAGTGTGAGAACAAATTAGTGTTATTTTTTTGATGAATTGGATAGCTAGCATACCCAGCATCACTGTAGATGCCGAGCTTCAACCCTTTCGCGTGCACATAATCTGCAAGAGCCTTGATGCCAGAGGGGAATGTTCTTTTATTTGGAACCATGTTACCCTGAGAAATCATGATACCACGTTATCAGTAGACACAGACATAAAATTAAAAATGGTATACATATAACTAATCTTTTGGTTCTAAAACGTTTAATAATATCTTGAAACTAGTATGCACAAGCAATTGTTTTTTACTAATGTTTAGATGGATTTCTTGAATTGTATTAAAAACATAATTCCGCAATACGTTGCACTATACTGAAAATGATAGGGATGGTTAGAAATGCTCAAATTTATCTCCTTACCTGGTAATCCCTGTTTAATTCTGCCCAGCAATCATCTGAAACAAGAGACGGGAAACATATTTGAGAAAAACATATTCTGCTAAAAATATTCTAGTACTTGTGTCCAACATGTCATGGGAAATATGGTCCAGAGAGCAATCCATACCGATGTTGACATATTTGTAGCCCAATTTCGCGAGACCAGTGTTGATCAATGCATCAGCTGAAGGAAAGCACCGCAAAATTAGCTAGTGATTGGGCCGAATGTGCATTGAAGAATTGAAAGGGAGGTCCAGAATTACATGTATAAGGAGATCCATATACAGGCAAGACATAGGATGCACATTCTCTGAGGCTTGAAACTGGGGTTGGGTTCAACTCTTTGGAGATGGTTGCACAGGCGTTATTCAACCGGTTTGGCTGGTATGTCACTAGTAGATTATATTATTAAGTCATGTAATCTTTCTATTATACACACCGGTTGTGATGTTTCTTTTAGTTTTTGCCGTGTTAGTTGAGACAATCTACTTTTGAGACTTTTTTATTTAATAAATATGGTTGTGTGCGTCATGATGATGCAGAGGCCGGGGTCTTCCATTTTGGAAACAAAGTGGTACAAGGAAGGAAGGAGGCCGTGTCCAGGCCTTACCTGTCTCCCTGATGACTCCCTCGCTGATCCCGCAGTAGAAGTGGTTCCAGCTGTTCCACCTAACACACGAAATGTTTCATCATGAGTCAGTATCAGATCAGATTAAACTGGAGTAGAAGTGAAAATGGCGACCTATCGCAAAGTATAGCTGTATAGGTCAAAAGGAAAATCACGACTCATGACGAGGCTCGTCTTCAGAAAAAAATGGCAGTTTTCTTTAGCTTTCAAGATCACTGTAGATTTTGCATTATTGATGAAGTCACTGATCGATATAGTAATGAACACTGAACATTGCTGAATTGATGTGTTAATATAAAAACTAGCGGCCAGCTGTTTGGTAACCATTGGGTAGGGGAATAGGAGTTTGCACGGTGGAAATTATATCACGATTAGACATGGGAAGTACATTTTTACTCCTATTTCTTTGTTTGGTATAAGTTAAGAATTAGTTGGGGTTGAGCTCTACCCACGAATTAACAGGGTACCCTGTGTGAACAAAACGGTGGGAATTGTCCCTCTCCACTCCCATTCTCCTTCCCAATTAAATTCGCATTTCTTCTAATCAACCAATAGAATTTAAATCTCCTCACCCCTCAACTCCCATTCCCCACTTCTAAATCCCGCGAACCAAACACGTTGTAGATCTATGCAAACTTCGGGGTAAACACATGATGGCTCCAATATAAATGCTGGGAACGGAAAAATGTCTTTAGATCTACGA
Organism: Aegilops tauschii subsp. strangulata; assembly: GCF_002575655.3. Lineage (NCBI taxonomy): Eukaryota > Viridiplantae > Streptophyta > Magnoliopsida > Poales > Poaceae > Aegilops > Aegilops tauschii. The sequence continues at coordinate 12,483,185 of NC_053039.3, forward strand.
CTGGACAAGGGAAGGAGAAAAAACAAAGAGGAGACAAGAGCAGTTGGATGGCAGCATGAAAGTACCCCATCTGCGGGGTCCTGCCGAGGCCGTTCTTCACGCGGAGTTCACCCAAAGTTGCATTCACGCCGCATCCACAGGCAATCTGGCTCCTGCCACCGCCGCCGCCACCGCGACGAGCAGCACGAGCAACAACGACGGGCTCGAGGCGCGCGCCATGGCTACCTAGCTGCTTTGCTTCTGGTGCCGAGCGAGCCGAGGAGGTAGGGTGGGTGGGGGTGGTACTGGTGATGCCGGCGAGTGACTGCTGCAGATGCATGTGACGGGCACCTTTATATAGAGCCGCGCACAGGGGACTGCGGGACCATAGTTTTCAAAAAAATAATGTAGTACCATTTATTTTTCTTCTAATTTTAATTTGATTTTCTGTTGTTGTGTCTATACACTCTTGTGGCTAGACTTGTGTCGCCGGGTTTGCCTCCATTGGGATCGTCAATGAGTGCATCTACAAGATTTTTTTCGGGGGAATATTTAATTGTATCTTCTTTTTTACGGTGGAATATTTAATTGTATCTAAAGACATATTTTAATGCATACGATACATCTTAAGATACATTACACTCGGAGACCCCTAATTCCAAGATTTCTGTCTTTTACAAATGGAAACAAAATCTTAGAGTTAATATCCTATTGTGCGTAAAGGCAACAACTTATTTCATATAATAAATAATTCCGCGAGAAAGAATAAATATATTTATTACACGAGAAAGAGGCCTAGCTGGAACAATAGTGACCGATTCGCCTTAGTCTGAGGTTATGATTTTGGCAATCTCAAACGAACGCTTTGCTGGCCGTCAGACGGAGCGCACGAATCTTGAAGCGACGTGGGTTGCCTCGATTGTTTTCAAAAGCGTTGGTTCCAACCGCACATCCATGCGAACAGGTTCCCTTACTTCCCCTTATATTCTTAGTCTCCCCCCCCCCCCCCCCCCCCCCTCGCCCACTCACTAGAACCCCTCCGCCCATGACAATTTCCTGTAGATGTCTCATGTGAAATCCTACAATCCCGTAGAAGATCCTCTCGAAAAATGTAAATGGCTTTCTTTGCTCGGCTCAGGGAAGGCGTCAAGCGAGGCGGTTCACTCGGCGAGAATTTTGCCCCGACAGAAACCATCCCAAAATAACCCAGCCGCATCCACAACATGAAGAAATCGACAGGATCATATATGCTACATCATTCACTAGTGGACCACTAGATCAAGTGGCTGCACCACTCAGGATCGCTTGAAAAAGGGTGAGTATGGTGCTTCCCCGTGGATCCATTTGGGCCTCCACTAGGAACCAAATCATCAAATTCATAAGTTTGGATCAAGAGTTTGATGTTTCTCCAGGATAGTGAATGGCATCTTTCCAAGAGAATCAGCCCGTGCGCTAAATTCATCACTCAGATGTCATGATACATCCTCTACTCGGATCATTAGTCAGCCTCTTCCGAGAGATGGTTGAGTATCACCAAACTTTTCCTAATTAACGAACCGACACCAAAAACAAAAATCAGAAACGTCTATCTTTAATAATCCATCAGGATATTTCCTTTGAGTAGATTCATGGGACTACAAATCGGTAAACAACCATAATACTTTTCCATGAATGTTTAGTCGAATTCAATGGATTACCAGACTTGATTCTGAAGATCCTGATGAATTCAGGGGCCAATGACGAGGTTATTTCCTACCGAGTAGGCCCACGGTAACTAGAACCGAGGAAAGCCCATGGGGCCAGGCCCACATTCACCAGGTAACGGAGTACTAGTCAGCATGGTGGGAGTTCATTCACTCAGCAGCCACGCGTACAGAGATCTACTAGGATGCAGAAGACATGAGTCCACTCCACTGGTTATTCACTCGGATAGAAGCTCGATGACAAGGAGCATTGATTAGGACGTTACCATAATCATAAGAGCATGTTACAAGTGTTTTAAGGTGTACATTAGTCCTGTAGTGGCCATGAATAATAGTTATCTTAACCCTCCTGTAACATAGTAGGTGAGGGGTAGAGCACACTCTATATAAGCCACCACTCAGAACTTGGATACGGGTTCACATCATTTGTAATCAGATACCATATGCAAAGTAAGACTCCTCGGTGTACATGATGTAGGGCTTCTACTATGATGACGTACGGATGCCATCACAGTGCCCCACTAGCTACATCAAGGGTCATCACTGAGCTGCTCGCATCGCGTATCAGGCGCACATATCCGGTTCAGCAGACCATAAGCGCGCACCACACGCACACACTCCAGAAGCCACCACCACCATCAAATTGTCGACCCATCTTTAGGGCCGAGATCCGCATGATCCTTGCGAGGCCAGCCGTCGATATCACCATGGCGCCAAACACCACCAAGGCATGTGCTTGTTCATCAACATGGGTCCGCCACAGAGACCCCATTGTGCCATGCCACTGGGACCATCCGTTATCGATGCAGAAGATGGTGTGCCACCTCCTCGAGCACCATCATCTGCCAATGGTACTTCAAGCCAGGTTCATCTCCCACATGTTGCCCCAAGGGGTAGAACGTTGCTAGGCGCTGCCAACGTACGACTCGGAACAGATATAGGGCTTCCCCCATAGTTATTTGGGCAGGATAGCAAACTACGTTGCTGACGCCTTTGATAACTCACAATTATAGGAGATTGTTTGTAGCCTTCTTCGATAAATAAGAGTGTCGAGCCCAACGAGGACTTAAAGGCAGAATAAATATTCCCTCAAGTTCTATCGACCACTGATACAACTCTACGCACACTTGACGTTTGCTTTACCGGAAACAAGTATGAAACTATTTTGCAAGAATAAAACTACGAGTATTTTGCGAGTATAAAACTACGAATAAATTGCAAGGTAATAAAAGTGGATAGCTTTTGTCAACAACAAAGCCATTTGTCCCTAGGCAATCGATAACAAGTACCGGTAATCATTCTTGTAATTCTACATGAGGGAGAGACATGAGTTAACATACTTTCTCTACTTGGATCATATGCACTTATGATTGGACCCCTAGCAAGCATCCGCAACTACTAAAGATCATTAAGGCTGTGAAACCCAACCATAGCATTAAGTATCAAGTCATCTTTACTCCCATACGTCATACCCCACTTACTCGGGTTTAAGCTTCTGTCACTCTCGCAACCCACCATAAGCGAACCATGAACATATTGCAACACCGTACAGCAGGGGCCCCTCATGTTTGCGTGAGAATGGAGGACACCGTAGGACAGCACCATAAATAAAATATACAATCATACCAACCAAGATCAAGATTAACCCATAGGACAAAACGGATCTACTCAAACATCATAGGATAACTATAGATCATTCGGAAATAATATATGGAGTTGAGCACCATGTTTAAGTAGAGATTACAGCGGGGAGAAGAGGTGTTACACCGCTGCATAGAGGGGGAGAAAGTTGGTGTTGACGGTAGCAAGATTGTTGATGTAGATCGCCGTCACGATCGCTGCCCCGGCGGCACTCCGGTGCCACCGGGAGCGTGGGGGAGACAACGCCCCTCCTTCTTCTTCTTCCATGGCCTCCCCCTAGATGGGAGGAGAGTTCCCCCTCTGGTCCATGGTCTCCATGGCAACGGAGGGGTGGGAGCCCTCCGAGATTGGATCTCCCTCTTTGTTCTCTTCTGTTTCGCGTTCCAGATCTGGCCGAAAACCGTTTCTTATATTCCGGGAGATCCGTAACTCCGATTGCGCTGAGATTTTAATACGATTTTTTTCCGGATATAAGCTTCCTTGCACCCGAAGTAGAGCTCCAACCGACGTTCCAGCAGGGCACAACCCACCACCACGCGCCAGGGGCCTCTAGCGCGCCCTGGTGACTTGTGGGCAGTGTGGGCCTCCGTTTGCTACCGTCAACATATATCAAATGAAGTCCAAATGCAATAAAATTACATATATATTCCAAAATAATTCTTCATAAAATTTTATTGCATTTGGACTTCGTTTGATATGGATTTTCTGCGATACAAAAAACATGCAAAAAACAGGAACTGGCACTGGGCATTGGATCAATAGGTTAGTCCAATAAATCATATAAAAACTTGCCAAAAGTATGTAAAATTTGTATAATATTGGCATGAAACAATCAAAAATTATAGATACGACGGAGACGTATCTGTTGGGGAACGTAGCAGAAATTTAAAATTTTCTACGTATCACCAAGATCAATCTATGGAGTCATCTAGCAACGAGAGAGAGGGGAGTGCATCTACATACCCTTGTAGATCGCGCGCGGAAGCGTTCAAGAGAACGGGGCTGATGGAGTCGTACTCGTCGTGATCCAAATCACCAATGATCCTAGCGCCGAACGGACGGCACCTCCGCGTTCAACACACGTACGGAGCGGGGACGTCTCCTCCTTCTTGATCCAGCAAGGGGGGAGGAGAAGTTGATGAAGATCGAGCAGCACGACGGCGTGGTGGTGGAAGTAGCGGGATCCCGGCAGGGCTTCGCCAAGCGCAAGCGGGGAGGAAGAGGTGTCACGGGAGGGAGGGAGGCGCCAGGGCTTGGGGTGCTGCTCCCATGCGCCTCCCCACTATATATAGGGGTGGAGGGGGCTGGTTTCTTGCCCTCCAAGTCCATTCGGGCGTTGGCAAAGGTGGGGGAATGAAATCCCATCATTTCCCTTCCCCACCGATTGTTATCCCCCCTTTTTAGGGATCTTGATCTTATCCCTTCGGGATATGATCTTATTCCTTCTAAGGTGGGATCTTGGTGCGCCTTGACCAGGGGTGTGGGGCCTTGCCCCCACTACCCACGTTCATGTGGGTCCCCCCATGCAGGTGGGCCCCACTTCGGAACCTTCTAGAACCTTCCCGGTACAATACCGAAAAATCCCGAACATTTTCCGGTGGCCAAAATAGGACTTCCCATATATAAATCTTTACCTACGGACCATTCCGGAACTCCTCGTGACGTCCGGGATCTCATCCGGGACTCCGAACAACTTTCGGTTAACCGCATACTAATATATCTACAACTCTAGCGTCACCGAACCTTAAGTGTGTAGACCCTACGGGTTCGGGAGACATGCAGACATGACCGAGACGACTCCCCGGTCAATAACCAACAGCGGGATCTGGATACCCATGTTGGCTCCCACATGTTCCACGATGATCTCATCGGATGAACCACGATGTCGAGGATTCAATCAATCCCGTATACAATTCCCTTTGTCAATCGGTACGTTACTTGCCCGAGATTCGATCGTCGGTATCCAATACCTTGTTGAATCTCGTTACCGGCAAGTCACTTTACTCGTACCGTAACGCATGATCCCGTGGCTAACTCCTTAGTCACATTGAGCTCATTATGATGATGCATTACCGAGTGGGCCCAGAGATACCTCTCCGTCATACGGAGTGACAAATCCCAGTCTCGATTCGTGCCAACCCAACAGACACTTTCGGAGATACATGTAGTGCACCTTTATAGCCACCCAGTTACGTTGTGACATTTGGTACACCCAAAGCATTCCTACGGTATCCGGGAGTTGCACAATCTCATGGTGTAAGGAAATGATACTTGACATTAGAAAAGCTCTAGCAAACGAACTACACGACTTGTGCTATGCTTAGGATTGGGTCTTGTCCATCACATCATTCTCCTAATGATGTGATCCCGTTATCAATGACATCCAATGTCCATGGTCAGGAAACCATAACCATCTATTGATCAACGAGCTAGTCAACTAGAGGCTTACTAGGGACATGTTGTGGTCTATGTATTCACACATGTATTACGGTTTCCAGTTAATACAATTATAGCATGAACAACAGACAATTATCATGAACAAGGAAATACAATAATAACCATTTTATTATTGCCTCTAGGGCATATTTCCAACAGTCTCCCACTTGCACTAGAGTCAATAATCTAGTTCACATCACCATGTGATTAACACTCAAAGTTCACATCACCATGTGACTAATACCCAAGAGTTTACTAGAGTCAATAATCTAGTTCATATCACCATGTGATTAACACTCAATGTGTTCTAAGGTTTGATCATGTTATGCTTACGAGAGAGGTTTTAGTCAACGGGTCTGCAACATTCAGATCCGTGTGTGCTTTACAAATCTCTATGTCATCTTGTAGATGCAGCTACCACGCGCTACTTGGAGCTATTCCAAATAACTGCTCTACTATATGAATCCGTTTCACTACTCAGAGTCATCCGGATTAGTGTCAAAGTTTGCATCGATGTAACCCTTTACGACGAACCCCCTTTCCACCTCCATAATCGAGAAAATTCCTTAGTCCACTAGATACTAAGGATAAGTTCGACCGCTGTCATGTGATCCCTTCCTGGATCACTATTGTACCCCTTGACTAACTGATGACAAGGCACACTTCAGGTGCGGTACACAGCATAGCATATTGTAGAGCCTACGTCTAAAGCATAGGGGACGACCTTCGTCCTTTCTCTTTCTTCTGCCGTGGTCAGCTCTTGAGTCTTACTCAATACTCACACCTTATAACACAACCAAGAACTCCTTTGCCGATCTATTTTGAACTCCTTCAAAATCTTGTCACGGTATGTATTCATTTGAAAGTACTATTAAGCGTTTTTTGATCTATTCTTATAGATCTTGATGCTCAATGTTCAAGTAGCTTAATCCAGGTTTTCCATTAAAAACACTTTTCAAATAACCCTGGATGCTTTCCAGAAATTCTACATCATTTCTGATCAACAATATGTTAACAACATATACTCATCAAAAATTCTATAGTTCTCCCACTCACTTCTTTGGAAATACAAGTTTCTCATGAACTTTGTATAAACCCAAAATCTTTGATCATCTCATCAAAGTGTTCATTCCAACTCCGAGATGCTTACTCCAATCCTTAGAAGGATTGCTGGAGCTTTGCATACTTCTTAGCATCTTTCAGGATTGACAAAACCTTCTGGTTGTATCACATACAACCTTTCCTCAAGAAAATCGTCGAGGAAACAATGTTTTGACATCCTATCTGCAAGATTTCATAAATAATGCAGTAACTGCTAATATAATTCTAACAGACTCTTAGCATCGCTACGAGTGAGAAAGTCTCATCGCAGTCAACTCCTTGAACTTGCCGGAAAACATCTTAACGACAAGTCGAGCTTTCTTAATGGTGACACTTACCATCATTGTCTGTATTCCCTTTAAAATCCATCTGTACCCAACAGCCTTACGACCATCAAGTAGTTCTTTCAAAGTCTATACTTTGTTTTCATACATGGATCCTCTCAGATTTTATGGCCTCGAGCCATTCGTCGGAATCCGGGCCCGCCATCGCTTCTCCATAGCTCGTAGGTTCATTGTTGTCTAGCAACATGACTTCCAAGACAGGATTACGTACCACTCTGAAGTAGTACGCATCCTTGTCGTCCTATGAGGTTTGGTAGTGACTTGATCTGAAGTTTCATGATCACTATCATAAGCTTCCACTTCAATTGGTGTAGGTGCCACAGGAACAACTTCCTGTGCCCTGCTACACATTAGTTGAAGTGACGGTTCAATGACTCATCAAGTCTCCACCATCCTCCCACTCAATTCTTTCGAGAGAAACTTTTCCTCGAGAAAGGACCCATTTCTAGAAACAATCACTTTTGCTTCCAGATCTGAAATAGGAGGTATACCCAACTGTTTTGGGTATTCTATGAAGATGCATTTATCTGCTTTGGGTTCGAGCTTATCAGCCTGAAACTTTTTCACATAAGCGTCGCAGCCCCAAACTTTTAAGAAACGACAGCTTAGGTTTCTCTAAACCATAGTTCATACGGTGTCGTCTCAACGGAATTGCGTGGTGCCCTATTTAAAGTGAATGCGGTTGTCTCTAATTCCTAACCCATAAACGATAGTTGTAATTCGATAAGAGACATCATGGTATGCACCATATCTAATAGGGTGCAGTTATGATGTTCGGACACACCATCACAATATGGTGTCCCAGGTGGTATTAGTCGTGAAACAATTTCCACAATTTCTTAATTGTGTGCCAAACTCGTAACTCAGATATTCATCTCTATGATCATATCACAGACATTTTATCCTCTTGTCACGACGATCTTCAACTTCACTCTGAAATTACTTGAACCTTTCAATAATTCAGACTTGTGTTTCATCAAGTAAATATTCTCAGCATCTACTCAAATCATCTGTGAAGTAAGAACATAACGATATCCACTGCGTGCGTCAGCACTCATTGGACTGCACACATCAATTGTATTACTTCCAACAAGTTGCTCTCTTGTTCCATCTTACTGAAAACGAGGCCTTTCAGTCATCTTGCCCAAGTGGTATGATTTGCATGTCTCAAGTGATTCAAAATCAAGTGAGTCCAAATGATCCATCTGTATGGACTTCCTTCATGCATATATACTAATAGACATGGTTCGCATGTCTCAATCTTTTCAAAAACGAGTGAGTCCACAGATCCATCAACATGGAGCTTCTTCATGCGTTTTATACCAATATGACTCAAGTGGAAGTGTCACAAGTATGTGGTACTATCATTACTATCTTATATCTTTTGGCATGAACATGTGTATCACTACGATCGAGATTCAATAAACCATTCATTTTAGGTGCAAGACCATTGAAGGTGTTATTCAAATAGACAGAGTAACCATTATTCTCCTTTAATGAATAACCGTATTGCGATAAACATAATCCAATCATGTCTATGCTCAACGCAAACACCAAATAATTATTATTCAGGTTTAACCCCAATCTCGATGGTAGAGGGAGCATGCGATGCTTGATCACATCAACCTTGGAAACACTTCCAACACATATCGTCATCTCACCTTTAGCTAGTCTCCGTTTATTCCGCAGCTTTTATTTCGAGTTACTAACACTTAGCAACCGAACCGGTATCTAATACCCTGGTGCTACTAGGAGTACTAGTAAAGTACACATTAATATAATGTATATCCAATATACTTCTGTCAACCTTGCCAGCCTTCTCATCTACGAAGTATCTAGGGTAGTTCTGCTTCAGTGACCGTTCCCCTCATTTCAGAAGCACTTAGTCTCGGGTTTGGGTTCAACCTTGGGTTTCTTCACTAGAGCAGCAACTGATTTGCCATTTCATGAAGTATCCCTTCTTGCCCTTGCCCTTCTAGAAACTAGTGGTTTTACTAACCATCAACAATTGATGCTCCTTCTTGATTTCTACTTTCGCGGTGTCAAACATCGCGAGTTGCTCAAGGATCATCATGTCTATCCCTGATATGTTATAGTTCATCACGAAGCTCTAATAGCTTGGTGGCAGTGACTATGCAGAACCATCACTATCTCATCTGGAAGATTAACTCCCACTCGATTCAAGTGATTGTAGTACTCAGACAATCTGAGCACATGCTCAACGATTGAGGTTTTCTCCCTTAGTTTGCAGGCTTAAGAAACTTGTCAGAGGTCTCATACCTCTTGACGTGGGCATTAGTCTGAAATCCCAATTTCAGTCTTTGGAACATCTCATATGTTCTGCGACGTTTCAAAACCGTCTTTGGTGCCACAATTTTAAACCATTAGCATCACACACTGAACTATCACGTAGTCATCAAAACGTGTATGTCAGATGTTTCGTAACATCTACATACGACGCTCGAGGTTCAGCACACCGAGCGGTGCATTAAGGACATAAGCCTTCTATGCAGCAATGAGGACAATCCTCAGTTTACGGACCCAGTCCGCATAATTGCTACTATCAACTTTCAACTAAATTTTCTCTCGGAACATATCTTAGTAGAACTAAAGCGTAAGCTACGACATTATTTGCAAAGACCTTTTGACTATGTTCATGATAATTAAGTTCATCTGATTATTTAATGAACTCCCACTTAGATAGACATCCCTCTAGTCATCTAAGTGATACATGATCCGAATCGACTAGGCCGTGTCCGATCATCACGTGAGACGGACTAGTCATCATCGGTGAACATCTCCATGTTGATCGTATCTACTACACGACTCATGTTCGACCTTTCGGTCTCTTGTGTTCCGAGGCCATGTCTGTACATGCTAGGCTCGTCAAGTCAACCTAAGTGTTTTGCTTGTGTTCCGAGGCCATGTCTGTACATGCTAGGCTCGTCAACACCCGTTCTATGCGAACGTTAGAATCTATCACACCCGATCATCATGTGGTGCTTCGAAACAATGAACCTTCGCAACGGTGCACAGTTAGGGGGAACACATCTCTTGAAATTTTAGTGAGGGATCATCTTATTTATGCTACCGTCGTTCTAAGCAAATAAGATGTAAACATGACAAACATCACATGCAAATCATAAAGTGACATGATATGGCAAATATCATCTTGCGCCTTTTGATCTCCATCTTCGAGGCGCGGCATGATCACCTTCGTCATCGGCATGACACCATGATCTCCATCATCGTGTCTTCATGAAGTTGTCTTGCCAACTATTACTTCTACTTCTATGGCTAACGGTTAGCAATAAAGTAAAGTAATTACATGGCGTTTTTCATTGACACGCAGGTCATACAATAAATTAAGACAACTCCTATGGCTCCTGCCGGTTGTCATACTCATCGACATGCAAGTCATGATTCCTATTACGAGAACATGATCAATCTCATACATCACATATATCATTCATCACATCCTTTTGGCCATATCACATCACATAGCATACCCTGCAAAAACAAGTTAGACGTCCTCTAATTGTTGTTGCATGTTTTACGTGGCTGCTATGGGTTTCTAGCAAGAACGTTTCTTACCTACGCAAAAGCCACAACGGTGATATGCCAATTGCTATTTACCCTTCATAAGGACCCTTTTCATCGAATCCGATCCGACTAAAGTGGGAGAGACAGACACCCGCTAGCCACCTTATGCATCAAGTGCATGTCAGTCGGTGGAACCTGTCTCACGCAAGAGTACGTGTAAGGTCGGTCCGGGCCGCTTCATCCCACAATGCCTCCAAATCAAGATAAGACTAGTAACGGTAAGCAAATTGAACAAATTGTCGCCCACAACTACTTTGTGTTCTACTCGTGCATAGAATCTACACATAAACCTGGCTCATGATGCCACTGTTGGGGAATGTAGCAGAAATTTAAAATTTTCTACGTATCACCAAGATCAATCTATGGAGTCATCTAGCAACGAGAGAGAGGGGAGTGCATCTACATACCCTTGTAGATCGCGCGCGGAAGCGTTCAAGAGAATGGGGTTGATGGAGTCGTACTCGTCGTGATCCAAATCACCGATGATCCTAGCGCCGAACGGACGGCACCTCCGCGTTCAACACACGTACGGAGCGGGGACGTCTCCTCCTTCTTGATCCAGCAAGGGGGGAGGAGAAGTTGATGGAGATCCAGCAGCACGACGGCGTGGTGGTGGAAGTAGCGGGATCCCGGCAGGGCTTCGCCAAGCGCAAGCGGGGAGGAAGAGGTGTCACGGGAGGGAGGGAGGCGCCAGGGCTTGGGGTGCTGCTCCCATGCGCCTCCCCACTATATATAGGGGTGGAGGGGGCTGGTTTCTTGCCCTCCAAGTCCATTGGGGCGTTGGCAAAGCTGGGGGAAAGAAATCCCATCATTTCCCTTCCCCACCGATTGTTATCCCCCCTTTTTAGGGATCTTGATCTTATCCCTTCGGGATATGATCTTATTCCTTCTAAGGTGGGATCTTGGTGCGCCTTGACCAGGGGTTTGGGGCCTTGCCCCCAGTACCCACGTTCATGTGGGTCCCCCCATGCAGGTGGGCCCCACTTCGGAACCTTCTAGAGCCTTCCCGGTACAATACCGAAAAATCCCGAACATTTTCCGGTGGCCAAAATAGGACTTCCCATATATAAATCTTTACCTTCGGACCATTCCGGAACTCCTCGTGACGTCCGGGATCTCATCCGGGACTCCGAACAACTTTCGGTTAACCACATACTAATATCTCTACAACTCTAGCGTCACCGAACCTTAAGTGTGTAGACCCTACGGGTTCGGGAGACATGCAGACATGACCGAGACGACTCTCCGGTCAATAACCAACAGCGGGATCTGGATACCCATGTTGGCTCCCACATGTTCCACGATGATCTCATCGGATGAACCACGATGTCGAGGATTCAATCAATCCCGTATACAATTCCCTTTGTCAATCGGTACGTTACTTTCCCGAGATTCGATCGTCGGTATCCCAATACCTTGTTCAATCTCGTTACCGGCAAGTCACTTTAATCATACCGTAACGCATGATCCCGTGGCTAACTCCTTAGTCACATTGAGCTCATTATGATGATGCATTACCGAGTGGGCCCAGAGATACCTCTCCGTCATACGGAGTGACAAATCCCAGTCTTGATTCGTGCCAACCCAACAGACACTTTCGGAGATACCCGTAGTGCACCTTTATAGCCACCCAGTTACGTTGTGACGTTTGGCACACCCAAAGCACTCCTATGGTATCCGGGAGTTGCACAATCTCATGGTCTAAGGAAATGATACTTGACATTTGGAAAAGCTCTAGCAAACGAACTACACGATCTTGTGCTATGCTTAGGATTGGGTCTTGTCCATCACATCATTCTCCTAATGATGTGATCCCGTTATCAATGACATCCAATGTCCATGGTCAGGAAACCATAACCATCTATTGATCAACGAGCTAGTCAACTAGAGGCTTACTAGGGACATGTTGTGGTCTATGTATTCACACATGTATTACGGTTTCCAGTTAATACAATTATAGCATGAACAACAGACAATTATCATGAACAAGGAAATACAATAATAACCATTTTATTATTGCCTCTAGGGCATATTTCCAACAGTATCAGCATCCCCAAGCTTAATTCCTGCTCGTCATCGAGTAGGTAAATGATAAAAAAGATTACTTTTGATGTGGAATGCTATCTAGCATAAACTTGATCATATATCTAATCATGGCATGAATATTAATACATAAGTGATTCCAAGCAATTGTCTATAATTTGACATAAAGACATCAATACTCAGGAATCCCAACAAACAATCATGTCTTTCAAAATATCAACGCTAAAGAAAGCTATCCCTACAAAATCATATAGTCTTGTCATGCTCTGTCTTCTTAACACGAAGTATTTATCATGCACAACCCCGATGACAAGCCGAAAAATTGGTTCATACTTTTTAACGCGGTTCAGCTTTTTGAATCATCATGCAATACATGAGCTCAAGCCATGGATATAGCAGTACGGGTGGAATAGAGTATGATGATAGGGGTAAATATAAGGAAGACAAAAGGTAAGAAAGTCTCACATCGACGCGGCTAACCAACGGGCTATGGAGATGCCCATCAATTGATGTCAACGTGAGGAGTAGCTATTGCCATGCAACGAATGCACTAAGAGCTATAAGTGAATGAGAGCTCAATGTGAAAACTAAGTGGGTGTGCATCTAATCCTATAATGAAAAATTCCCACTAGTATATGAAAGTGACAACATAGGAGACTCTCCATATGAAAAACATGGCGCTACTTTGAAGCACTGTGGTAAAGGATACTAACAATGCCCCTTTTCTCTTTGTTTATTATTTTTCTTTTTCTTTTTTTCTTTTTTTCTTTTTTCTTTTTTTTTCTTTTTTTTTCTTTTTCTCTCAGTGTCCGGAGCCTCATCCCGACTTGTGGGGGAATCATAGTCTCCATCATCCTTTTCTCACTGGGGCACTGCTCTAATAATGAATAATGACGATCATCACACTTCTATTTACTTATAACTCAAAAAAATTCAACTCGATACCTATGACAAAGTATGACTCTATATGAATGCCTCTGGCAATGTACCAGGATGTGCAATGAGCTGGCGTAACATGTATGATAAATGATGAACGGTGGCTGAGCCACAACTACTATATCAGCTATATGATCATGCAAAGCAATATGACAATGAATGCTCAAGTCATCAAACGGAAGCGGTGGAAGTTGCATGGCAATATATCTTGGAATGGCCATGGAAAAGCCATAATAGGTAGGTATGGTGGATGTTTTGAGAAACATATAATAAGGCTTATGTCTGATAGAGTGTATCATATCACGGGGTTTGGATGAACTTTCGAAGTTTGCACCACGTCTCGATGTGAGAAAAGGCAATGCACGGTACCATAGAGGCTAGCAAATTGCAGAAAGGTAAGAGTGCGTATAATCCATGGACTCACATTAGTCACAAAGAAATCATATACTTATTGCGAAAGTTTATTATCCCTCGAAGCAAAGTACTACTACGCAAAGACCATCGCTCGTCCCCGACCGCCACTCATAAGAAAGACAATCAATAATAAATCATGCTCCAACATCATAGCATAACGAGAGACTATACGTGCATGCTTCGGGAATCACAAACCTTAACACCAATATTCTTACTAAACACAACCATTTACTAGTACCTCCCACATATTCCATATCGGTATCGCAAAACTATTGCAAGATATCAAACATATCATATTCAGTGATCCATAAGTTTTATGTAGGATTTTATGACTAACCATGCAATTGACCAATTCCTTTTGACTCTCTAAATAGATATAAGTGATCCATGAGAGTTTAATTCCTTCTACAAAAGACCATGCTCTAACGAATATAAGTGAAGCAAAAGAGCATTCTTCAAACAACGGTTTTCTATGTGAAGAGAAACACGCAATCCAAACTTCAAATGATATAAGTGAAGCACATGAAGCATTCTATAAAGCCATACTCAAAAGATATAAGTGAAGAGCATTAAGCATTCTATAAATCAACCATGGACTATCTCATACCAGCATGGTGCATAAAAGAAAAATGAAAACTAAAAGCAAAAGACTCTCCAAGATTTGCACATATCACGCGAATGAAACGAATCCGAAAACATACCGATACTTGCTGAAGAAAGATGGGATGCCTTCCGGGGCAACCCTAAGCTTAGACTTTTGAGTCTCCTTGAATATTTACTTGGGGTGCCTTGGGCATCCCCAAGCTTGAGCTCTTGCCTCTCCTCCTTCTCCTCACATCGAGACCTCCTTGATCTTCGAACACTTCATCCACACAAAACTTAACCGAACTTTTAGTGGCGGGGTTAGTGAATATGGCAATGAAATCCCATCATGTACTGCTGTAACGTTATTGTATAATTATAAAAAAAGATTACCCACTATATGCTCTCACAATTCTATGGCCCCAAGTCGAGGAGGCTTCAACAAGAATTCAAACATACGCAAATAATGAAGCTATAATAGCAATATGTGAAAACAGGACAGTCTGTAAAGATTCAAACATCCACCATACTTCTGTAACTCTAAAAATTCTGAAAATATTAGGAAAAATAAACATTTTGTATTGAAAGACAGTACAAAAGGTTTCAAAACCGTTTGATGTTCCAGTAAAAAAATGTCAAATCATGCACTGCAGCCATAGTTTTTTTTTGCACTGCACAAACCAACAAGCAATTTAAACATCCTAAAGGCAAATCTTGGCACATTATTTTTATAATACAATGGATTTGCACAAGGGGATAATTATTTTTGTTGAAATTTTCTGCAATTAAGATTCACAAAGTTTCCATGAGCATGAACAAAGTTCAAGGAGCTCCCCCACTTCAACAATGCTTGTCTCTCTCACTTTCACTTTCACTTTCCTTTTTGAAAAGTTTTGGGTTCCCCTCTATATTTCTTTTGTTTTTAAACTTTATAAAAGCACTCAACAGAAATAAATTACTCCCTAAAACTTCCGGGCTGTCTCCCTGGCAGCGCTTTCTTTAAAGCCATTAAGCTAGGCATAAAGTGCTCAAGTAATGGATCCACCCGGATCCCAAGGTATATCAAAGCCAATTTGAATCAACAATGATTTGTAATTTAGTAGTGAGCAGAAAGCAACATAAATCATGCAATGACAAAGTCTAACTCTCTTCCTATGCATTGGCATGTCATACAAGAACAATTCCACATCAAGTAAAGGCCAATAGATAGCATAAGTAGTTTCTTGCAATTTTATCGTGTTGGAAATATAGAGAGGCAGAGATGTAGTTCCTCTCTCATAATAATTGCAAGTAGGAGCAGCAAGCACATGCATATTATATTCATCAAAATTATCATGTGCAACGTTAAAAGGCAACCCATCAATATAATCCTTAATAAGAACGAACTTCTTCGACATAGTGTAGTTTGGAGAATTCAAAAAGATAATAGGACTATCATGTGTGGGTACAACAGCAACAATTTCATGTTTAACATAAGTAACAATAGCAAGTTCATCTCCATAATCATAATTCATATTAGCATCTTGGCCACAAGCATAACAAGCATCAAGTTCATCAAAAATGGGATATTTCAAATGAATCAACGGGATCATAGCAATTATCATAGCATTCATCCTTCGGTAAGAACGAAGGGGCATTAAATAATGTATGAGCTGAAGAGTTACTCTCACTAGAAGGTGGGCATGGGTAGCTAATCCGCTCTTCCTCCTTTTGTTCTTCGCTCTCCTCATCATCTTTTTCACCCAATGAGCTCACAGTTTCATCAATTTCTTCTTCCATAGACTCCTGCAAAATATTAGTCTGTTCTCAATAAATACATCAATATCATAATTGTATTTATAATTATCATAGAAATGTTTAAGGATGGCAAGATTTTCAGGTCTATCAACTGAATCATCAAAATCTTCAAACTTTTCAAACAAAGATTCAATTTCATATGCACCCTTGAAAGCAACAAAGTCTTCTATTCGTTCCACATCATAGTAATCATATATACCATTAGCATAAGAAGCCAAGGTTTCATTATCATTAAATTTGCAAGAAAAGGGAAGATATGGAGCATTCATTCTAGAGCAACAAGTATAATCATGTCTCAAGCATAGATCCCGAGCATACCAACGCAACATATAAATTTGATCCCATAAAAGTTTCCCTTTTTGTGTCAAGCGATAATCCCTAAAGTATTCACATTGAATCAATGTTACTCCCATTGTATAGTTGAATGGGGTTTTCTTAGGATTATCAAAGTAGTGCATAATATCTTTTACATAACGAACATCGAGGGTTTTAGGAGGTTCCCCATCTCCATGAGTAGCAGGTACCACTAATCTTTTTGGAGTTTCGTGTTCCATATCCATAACTACAGACAGAGAACAACTTAGAACAGGAAATAAGAACTAATTAGTGATAAAGCAAACAAGCACACACGAGAATATTCAACCCACGCTATAACTCCCCGGCAACTGTGCTAGAAAAAGGTCTTGATAACCCACAAGTATAGGGGATCATTTGTAGCCTTCTTCAATAAATAAGAGTGTCGAACCCAACGAGGAGTTAAAGGCAGAACAAATATTCCCTCAAGTTCTATCGACCACCGATACAACTGTACGTACACTTGACGTTTGCTTTACCAGAAACAAGTATGAAACTATTTTGCAAGAATAAAACTACGAGTACTTTGAGAGAATAAAACTACAAATAAATTGCAAGGTAATAAAAGTGGATAGCTTTTGTCAACAAGAAATTTATTTGTCCCTAGGCAATCGATAACAAGTACCGGTAATCATTCTTGTAATTTTATATGAGGGACAGGCATCAGCTAACATACTTTCTCTACTTGGATCATATGCACTTATGATTGGACCCCTAGCAAGCATCCGCAACTACTAAAGATCGTTAATGTCGTGAAACCCAACCATAGCATTAAGGATCAAGTCCTCTTTACTCCCATACGTCATACCCCACTTACTCGGGTTTAAGCTTCTGTCACTCCCGCAATCCACCATAAGAGAACCATGAACATATTGCAACACCCTACAGCGTGGGCCCCTCATGTTTGCGCGAGAACTGAGGACACCGTAGGACAGCACCATAAATAAAATATACAACCATACCAACCAAGATCACGATTAACCCATAGGACAAAACGGATCTACACAAACATCATAGGATAACCATAGATAATTCAGAAATAATATATGGAGTTGAGCACCATGTTTAAGTAGAGATTACAGCAGGGAGAAGAGGTGTTACACCACTGCATAGAGGGGGAGAAAGTTGGTATTGACGGTAGCAATATTGTTGAGTTAGATCGCTGTCCCGATCGTTTCCCCGGGGGCACTCCGGCGCCACCGGGAGCGAGGGGGAGAGAGCCCCCCTCCTTCTTCTTCTTTGTTGGCCTCCCGATGGGAGGAGAGTTCCCCCTCTGGTCCATGGTCTCCATGGTGGTGGAGGGGCGGGAGCCCCTCCGAGATTGTATCTCCCTCTCTTTTCTCTTATGTTTCGCGTTCCCAGGTCTGGCCAAAAACCATTTCTTATATTCTGGAAATCTTCTATGACAATACCGGAGCAATAGCCTTGGTGAAGGAATCCAGATTTCACAAGAGAACCAAACACATTAAGAGACGCTTCAATTCCATCCGCGATCAAGTCAAGTAGGGAGACATAAGAGATTTGCAAAATACATACGGATCTGAATGTTGCAGACCCGTTGACTAAGCCTCTTCCACGAGAAAAACATGATCAGCACCAAGACTCCATGGGTGTTAGAATCATTCCTATGTAATCTAGATCATTGACTCTAGTGCAAGTGGGAGACTGAAGGAAATATGCCCTAGAGGCAATAATAAAGTTGTTATTTATATTTCCTTATATCATGATAAATTTTTATTATTCATGCTATAATTGTATTAACCGAAAACTTAGTACATGTGTGAATACATAGAAAAACAGAGTGTCCCTAGTATGCCTCTACTTAACTAGCTCGTTAACCAAAGATGGTTAAGTTTCCTGACCATAGACATGTGTTGTCAGTTGATCGACGGGATCACATCATTAGAGAATGATGTGATGGACAAGACCCATCTGTTAGCTTAGCATAATGATCGTTTAGTTTTATTGCTATTGCTTTCTTCATGACTTATACATATTCCTCTGACTATGAGATTATGCAACTCCCGAATACCGGAGGAACACTTTGTGTGCTATCAAACGTCACAACGTAACTGGGTGATTATAAAGATGCTCTACAGGTGTCTCCGAAGGTGTTTGTTGAGTTGGCATAGATCTAGATTAGGATTTGTCACTCCACGTATCGGAGAGGTATCTCTAGGCCCTCTCGGTAATGCACATCACTATAAGCCTTGTAAGCAATGTGACTAATGAGTTAGTTACGGGGTGATGCATTACGAAACGAGTAAAGAGACTTGCTCGTAACGAGATTGAACTAGGTATGATGATACCGACGATCGAATCTCGGACAAGTAACATACCGATGACAAAGGGAATGATGTCTGTTGTTATGTGGTTTGACCGATAAAGAGCTTCATAGAATAAGTAGGACCAATATGAGCATCCAGGTTCCGCTATTGGTTATTGACTGGAGATGTGTCTCGGTCATGTCTGCATAGTTCTCGAACCCGTAGTGTCCGAACGCTTAACGTTTGATGACGATTTGTATTATGAGTTATGTGTTTTGGTGACCTAAGTTTTTTCGGAGTCCTGGATCAGATCACGGACATGACGAGGAGTCTTGAAATGTTCGAGAGGTAAAGATTGATATATTGGAAGGTTCAATAAGGACACCGTAATCGTTCCGATAAGGTTCAGGGATTTATCGGAGTACCGGGAGGCTACCAGAACTCCCCGGGAAAGTTAATGGGTGTATTGTGCCATTGTGGAGGAGAGGAGGCAGGCCACAGGAGGTGGCCCCCCCTTACCCAATCCGAATTGGACAAGGGGAGGGGGCGCGGCCCCCTCTTTCCTTCTCCCTCTCCCTCCTTTCCCGTTTCCCCCTCTCCGTTGGAAGGAAAGGGGGGGCGAATCCTACTAGGAACAGAGTCCTAGTAGGACTCCCCGCTCTTGGCACACCCCCCTTGGGCCGGCCTCCTCCTCCCCCCTCCTTTTTATACGTGGGCAAGGGGGCACCCAAAGGCACAACAGTTGTTTCTTAGCCGTGTGCGGTGCCCCCCTCCACAGTTTACTCCTCCGGTCATAGCCTCGTAGTGCTTAGGCGAAGCCCTGCGAAGATCACATCACCAACACCGTCACCATGCCATCGTGCTGACGGAACTCTTCCTCAACCCTCTACTGGATCAAGAGCTCGAGGGGCATCATTGAGTTGAACGTGTGCTGAACACGGAGGTGTTGTACGTTCGCTACTTGGATTGGTTGGATCGTGAAGACATTCGACTACATCAACCGCGTTAACATAACGCTTCCGCTTTCGGTCTACGAGGGTACATGGACACACTCTCCCCCTCTCGTTGCTATGCATCTCCCAGATAGATCTTGCGTGATCGTATGAACTTTTTTGAAATTGCATGCTATGTTCCCCAACACTGGCATCCGAGCCAGGTCTATGCGTAGATGATATGCACGAGTAGACCACAAAGAGTTGTGGGCGATAATAGTCATACTGCTTACCACCAACATCTTACTTTGATTTGGTGGTATTGTTGGATGAAGCGGCCTGGACCGACATTACATGACCACATTCATGAGACTGGTTCTACCGACATGCTTCGCACACAGGTGGCTAGCGGGTGTCTGTTTCTCCAACTTTAGTTGAATCGAGTTTGACTACGGCCGGTCCTTGTTGAAGGTTAAAACAACACACTTGACGAAAAATCTTTGTGGTTTTGATGCGTAGGTAAGAACGGTTCTTGCTAGAAGCCCGTAGCAGCCACGTAAAACTTGCAACAACAAAGTAGAGGACGTCTAACTTGTTTTTTGCAAGGCATGTTGTTGTGTGATATGGTCAAGACATGATGAGGGTATAAATTGTTGTATGAGATTATCATGTTTTGTAAAAGTTATCAGCAGCTTGCAGGAGCCTTATGGTTGTCACTTTATTGTATGAAATGCAATCGCCATGTAATTGCTTTACTTTGTCACTAAGCGGTAGCGATAGTCGTGGAAGCAACAGTTGGCAAGACGACAACGACGCTATGATGGAGATCAAGGTGTCAAGCTGGTGACGATGGAGATCATGACGGTGATTTGGAGATGGAGATCAAAGCACAAGATGATGATGGCCATATCATGTCACATATTTTCATTGCATGTGATGTTTATCCTTTATGCATCTTATTTTGCTTAGTACGGCGGTAGCATTATAAGATGGTCTGTCACTAAATTTCAAGGTATAAGTGTTCTCCTTGAGTATGCACCGTTGCTACAGTTCGTCGTGCCGAGACACCACGTGATGATCGGGTGTAATAAGCTCTACGTTCACATACAACGGGTGCAAGCCAGTTTTGCACGTGCAGAATACTCGGGTTAAACTTGATGAGCCTAGCATATGCAGATATGGCCTCGGAACACTGAGATCGAAAGGTCGAACATGAATGATATAGTAGATATGATCAACATAGAGATGTTCACCATTGAAAACTACTCCATCTCACGTGATGATCGGACATGGTTTAGTCGATATGGATCATGTGATCATTTAGATGACTAGAGGGATGTCTATCTAAGTGGGAGTTCTTACGTAATATGATTAATTGAACTTTAATTTATCATGAATTTAGTACCTGATAATTTTTGCATATCTATGTTATTGTGGATCAATGGCCCATGCTACCGTTCCCTTGAATTTTAATGCCTTCCTAGAGAAAGCTAAGTTGAAAGATGATGGTAGCAACTACACGGACTGGGTCCGTAACTTGAGGATTATCCTCATTGCTGCACAGAAGAATTACGTCCTGGAAGCACCGCTAGGTGCAAGACCCGCTGCAGGAGCAACTCCGGACGTTATGAACGTCTGGCAGAGCAAAGCTGATGACTACTCGATAGTTCAGTGTGCCATGCTTTATGGCTTAGAATCGGGACTTCAAAGACGTTTTAACGTCATGGAGCATATGAGATGTTCCAAGAGTTGAAGTTAATATTTCAAGAAAATGCCCGAGTTGAGAGATATGAAGTCTCCAACAAGTTCGATAGCTGCAAGATGGAGTAGAATAGTTCTGTCAGTGAACATATATTCAAAATGTCTGGGTATCATAACCACTTGACTCAACTGGGAGTTAATCTTCCTGATGATAGTGTCATTGACAGAGTTCTTCAATCACTGCCACCAAGCTATAAAGGCTTCGTGATGAACTATAATATGCAAGGGATGGAAAAGACAATTCCCGAGCTCTTTGCGATGCTAAAGGCTGCGGAGGTAGAAATCAAGAAGGAGCATCAAGTGTTCATGGTTAACAAGACCACTAGTTTCAAGAAAAAAGGCAAAGGGAAGAAGGGGAACTTCAAGAAGAACATCAAACAAGTTGCTGCTCAAGGGAAGAAGCCCAAGTCTGGACCTAAGCCTGAGACTGAGTGCTTCTACTGCAAAGGGACTGGTCACTAGAAGCAAAACTGCCCCAAGTATTTGGCGGATAAGAAGGATGTTAAAGTGAAAGGTATATTTGATATACATGTTATTGATGTGTACCTTACTAATGCTCGTAGTAGCGCCTGGTTATTTGATACTGGTTTTGTTGCTCATATTTGCAACTCGAAACAGGGGCTACGGATTAAACGAAGATTGGCTAAGGTGACGATGCGCGTCGGAAATGGTTCCAAGGTTGATGTGATCGCTGTCGGCATGCTACCTCTACATCTACCGTCGGGATTAGTTTTAGACCTGAATAATTGTTATTTGGTGCCAGTATTGAGCATGAACATTATATCTGGATCTTGTTTGACGCGAGACGGTTATTCATTTAAATTAGAGAATAATGGTTGTTCTATTTATATGAGTAATATCTTTTATGGTCATGCACCCTTGTTGAGTGGTCTATTTTTGTTGAATCACGATTGTAGTGATACACATATTCATAATATTGAAACCAAAAGATGCAAAGTTAATAATGATAGTGCAACTTATTTGTGGCACTGCCATTTAGATCATATTGGTCTAAAGCGCATGAAGAAAATCCATGCTGATGGACTTTTGGAATCACTTGATTATGAATCACTTGATGCTTGCGAACCATGCCTCATGAGCAAGATGACTAAGACTCCGTTCTCCGGAACAATGGAGTGAGCAACTGACTTATTGGAAATAATATATACTGATGTATGCAGTCCGATGAGTGTTGAGGCTCACGGCAGGTATCGTTATTTTATGACCTTCACAGATGATTTGAGCAGATATGGGTATATCTACTTAATGAAACATAAGTCTGAAACATTTGAAAAGTTCAAAGAATTTCAGAGTGAAGTGGAAAATCATCGTAACAAGAAAATAAAGTTTCTACGATCTGATCACGGAAGTGAATATTTGAGTTATGAGTTTTGGTCTTCGTTTGAAACAATGTGGAATAGTTTCACAACTCACGCCACCTGGAACACCACAGCGTAATGGTGTGTCTGAACGTCATAACCGTACTTTATTAGATATGGTGCGATCTATGATGTCTCTTACCGATTTACCACTATCGTTTTGGGGTTATGATTTAGAGACGATTGCATTCACATTAAATAGGGCACCATCTAAATCCGTTGAGACGACACCATATGAACTGTGGTTTAGCAAGAAACCTAAGCTGTCGTTTCTTAAAGTTTGGGCCTGCGACGCTTATGTGAAAAAGCTTCAACCAGATAAGCTCGAACCCAAATCGGAGAAATGTGTCTTCATAGGATACCCAAAGGAAACTGTTGGGTACACCTTCTATCACAGATCCGAAGGCAAGATATTCATTGCTAAGAATGGATCCTTTCTAGAGAAGGAGTTTCTCTCGAAAGAAGTGAATGGGAGGAAAGTAGAACTTGATGAGGTAATTGTACCTTCTCCCGAATTGGAAAGTAGTTCATCACAGAAATCAGTTCTAGTGATTCCTACACCAATTAGTGAGGAAGCTAATGATGAGATCATGAAACTTTAGATCAAGTTACTACCGAACCTCGTAGGTCAACCAGAGTACGGTCCGCACCATAGTGGTACAGTAACCCTGTTCTGGAGGTCATGTTACTTGACCATGACGAACCTACGAACTATCAGGAAGTGATGATGAGCCCAGATTCCGTGAAATGGCTTGAGGCCATGAAATCTGAGATGGGATCCATGTATGAGAACAAAGTGTGGACTTTGGTTGACTTGCTCGATGATCGGCAAGCCATATATAGAGAATAAATAGATCTTCAAGAAGAAGACTGACGCTGACGCTATAAGATAACAAAGTGTGCATTAAGGAGATATCTTTAAGTCAACTCCTTAATATCCACATGCATCATATACAACTCTTCTTTAAGTCAACTCCTTAATATCTTAAAGAAGAGTTGTATATGATGCAACCAGAAGGTTTTGTCGATCCTAAAGGTGCTAACAAAGTGTGCAAGCTCCAGCGATCCATTTATGGACTGGTGCAAGCCTCTCGGAGTTGGAATATATGCTTTGATAGTGTGATCAAAGCATTTGGTTTAATACAGACTTTCGGAGAAGCCTGTATTTACAAGAAAGTGAGTGGGAGCTCTGTAGAATTTCTAATATTATATGTGGATGACATATTGCTGATTGGAAATGATATAGAATTTCTGGATTGCATAAAAGGATACTTGAAAAGGAATTTTTCAATGAAAGACCTCGGTGAAGCTGCTTATATATTGGGCATCAAGATCTATAGAGATAGATCAAGACGCTTAATTGAACTTTCACAAAGCACATACCTTGATAAAGTTTTGATGAAGTTCAAAATGGATCAGTCAAAGAAAGGGTTCTTGCTCGCGTTACAAGGTGTGAAGTTGAGTCAGACTCAATGCCCGACCACTGCAGAAGATAGAGAGAAAATGAAAGTCATTCCCTATGCCTCAGCCATAGGTTCTATCATGTATGCAATGCTATGTACCAGACCTGATGTGTGCCTTGCTATAAGTTTAGCAGGGAGGTACCAAAGTAATCCAGGAGTGGATCATTGGACAGTGGTCAAGAACATCCTGAAATACTTGAAAAGTGTTGAGGATATAACCATTAGAGTCACCCGCCCAAGAGGGGCCGGGTTACGTTATAATGATCATCACGCGAAGCCCAGTACCAAGTTTGCGGAAGGCGGGTCAGTAATGGGCTTAAGACCCGGAGGCGGCTTAAGGCCCGTAGTGATGAACCGTCGTTATGGCAAGACTTGTAGTGTAAGGCAAGAATAGCTAAGTGTCCGAGCCGGACATTGTTATAAGCCGGCAGGAACTCTGAGAGCCGCCGGGGCGTCAACCTCTCTATATAAAGGGACGACCCGGCGGCGGTTCAGGAAGAGAGAATAGATCGATAGCCAGGCATAGCGATTAAGCTCCCTGGTCATCGAAACCTTAAGTAATACCACCTCAACTGGACGTAGGCTTTTACCTTCACCGTAAGGGGCCGAACCAGTATAATCCTTGCGTCCCTTGTCCCGTTTAACCCCTTTAAGCTTCCTAGCTGCGATGGTTCCACGACTAAGTCCTTGCACGAGGACATCTGCCGTGGCAATTCCACGACAGTTGGCGCCCACCATGGGGCCAGCGCACGGTGGATTTGAGTTCTTGAAGGGCAGCTTTGAAGGGCTCAAGGGATACGCTGTGGGCCGGATGACCAAGAGTCGTCGCGGCAAGCTCTACATCGACGATGCAAACTGGGGCCCCGACGCCGGCTCAATCGAGTACGGGTACCGGGTCCCCTTCGGCGGAATCCATGTCTTCATTGGCAAGATTGGTGAGCCGGGCCCTGAGCCAGACCTCTGCGCCGATCTCATCGAGACGGCTCAGCGTGCACGACCCGCCCGGACTCTGCCTGCCTTGAAGCGTGCTTTCGTAGGATGCGTCCATGGAGGACTCTCTGAAGGATCTGGATCTGGCGAGGACACGGCCGCTCGCTCTGACGGCGAGTCATCCACAGAGGAGACCGACTCGTTATACCAACTTCAAGACAGCAGGCTCAGGGGTTGTTCCGATGGCGACAGTATTCCTGGTGCACAGCCTATTCAAAACCCCGCCGCCGGGGCAGGAAGCCCTGTGCACTCGCCGGCTCAGGTGCTGATGGATCTCACAGACAAAATGACGGCCCTGTTGACCGCTACGGTCGCCCCAGCGGATCAAGCTCAGCATGACGCGGAGGTGGCACAGTTAAAGCTAGATCTAGCAAAAGCCAAGGAGGATCTGGCGGCGGAAGGGATCAGGATGGCTGCAGAGAGGGCGGCTCTCGATGCCCAGACTCAGCTGATTCAAGCACAGTCTTTCCGGCTCACGATGGATCAGAACGCGTCCAATGAGATCATGAGAAGGAGGCATCAAAAGGCTCAATCTCGACTCCCTCTGGTTTACGATCCTCGAAACCTCTTCAACACGCCTGGTGCAGGGCCCAGTAACCCGCCAGAGATCACGGCGCCCGGGGCTGGAACGCCAATTCAGCCCCAAGTGATGGGGCCTCCCCGGGTGAACACTACCCCACCTCACTACGTGCCGATACCACCGGGTCATTATGCCAACCCGTTGGAAAACATGGTCGCCGCGGCGGCTCGACTGGCGGCTCTCCCAATCGAGGGTGACTCTCCAACGGCGGTCGAAACCCGCCGGGTCAGAGAACTCCTTCAGACGGCTCTAGCGCAACAGGAGGCATATTCATATAGCCGAGACAGGATTCATTCAACCCCTCGTCCAGGCCGGAGCCTGAGTTATAGCAGACACATGGACTCAACAACCGGCTCAAGCAATGTCCGACGCCGTGACTTACCTCCTGGCCACGGCCCGGTTCATAATGGAGCTTTTAACGCGGTAGACCAAAACAGAGCACGGCAAGAGGCGGAGCAGGCGCCTCAGTTGACGGCTTACCAACCACTCCCGGCTTATCCGACGGCTTCTATCGGCGCGGGTATACCTACGAGGACTGGAGGTGTTCCTTGTCTAGTGCCGGCTCTCCGTAATGAACGGCTGCCCAAGCATTTCAAAGGGCCTAGGAAGGTACCTAATTACACGGCTGATTTACAACCCGGAGCATGGATCGAGAGCTACGAGATGGCTATGGAGTTGCTGGAGGTCAGCGAAGCGGCGATGGCCAAATACTTCACCATGATGTTGGATGGAACTGCCCGCACTTGGTTAAAAGGACTGCCGCCTAATTCTATCGGGTCATGGGCGGAGCTAAAAGCCCGGTTCATCCGGAACTTCAAAGATACATGTAGGCAATCTATGTCAATTGTGGATTTGACTAACTGCAAGCAGCAGGAGGGTGAGTCTACAACCCATTGGGTTCGCCGGGTCAAAGAGATAATACATTCATCTGATAAGATGGATGCCGGCTCTGCAGTCTTAATGTTGGAGCAGAATTGTCGTTTTGCGCCCCTGAAGATGAAGCTCGGGCGGCTCAAGCGCGATTGCAATGATATGGGTACGCTGATGGCGGCTCTGGTCAAGTACGCCGACTCTGATAGTACCAAGGATCCCGCGTCGGATGATGAAAGGACAGGGAAGGGAAAACGGAATGGCAATGGCAAGGGCCCCCAGCATAACCCGGCGAACCATGGAGGTAACAAGCGTAAGGCTGATGGCAGTATGGAATTTCTGGCCAACGCCAATTCACAGGGTAACAACCACCGGCACAAGGGGAGACCACCTCCCCGAGCCGGCGGGTCAGGCCCGACGCTTGAGCAGTTGTTGAATGAGCCTTGCCCAAGGCATGGCTCTAGGGAAAAGCCGGCCACTCATCTATGGAAGGACTGCGCAATCATGAAGGCCTTTAAAAATTCCAATGCTTTCAATGGCCCGGGCGGCGGCTCAGGGGCCGGCGGCTTTCATGGCCCGGGGTCATCAGTAGCAGCAGCAGGGGGGATACCAGACCAATCCAAAGCAGCTCAATGGCGGGCAGTATCATGTGTTTACTACCAGTCTGTGCAAGCGAGAGCAGAAGCTCCATAAAGGGGCTGTGAATGCTGTTGAGCCGGTGGTTCCACGCTATTTAAGATGGTCTGAGCAGCCTATTGTGTGGAGTAGGGAAGATCATCCTCCCCGGGTTGATAATCCGGGTCACCTGGCCTTGGTGGTGGCTCCTCAGGTTGGGGGTATAAATTCACTAAAGTGCTCATGGACGGAGGCAGCAGCATCAACATCCTCTATTATGAGACCTTCCGTCGTATGGGTTTAACTGATAAAAACCTCAGCCAGTCCAATACTGTTTTCCATGGCGTGGTGCCCGGCAAGTCGGCATATCCAGTCGGTAAGATCGAGCTAGAAGTAGCCTTCAGAGATGAGTACAACTACAGGGTAGAAAAACTAACCTTTGAGGTGGTTAAGATAAGAAGCCCGTACCATGCCTTGTTTGGGCGGCTAGCTTACGCCAAGTTCATGGCACGGCCGTGTTACGTGTATCTGTAGCTCAAGATGCCGGGTCTCAATGGGACCATTACGGTTCATGGCAGCCGAAAGATAGCCTTGGAGTATGAGGAAGGTGACGCGGCTTACGCGGAATCTGTTTGTGCAATAGAGGAGTTGAAGTTTTACAAGGACCATGTTGACCCGGCAGATATGACGTCTTTGAAGAAGCCAACCACGGAGCATGAGCCGGTAATGAAATTTAAGTCAGCTGATGAGACTAAACTTGTTGATTTTGTTCCAGGTGACTCATCTCAGCAGTTCAGCATCAGTGCCAATCTAGATCCGAAATAGGAAGGCGCGTTCATCGAGTTCATCCGTGAGAACATGGACATCTTTGCGTGGAAACCTTCTGACATGCCGGGTGTACCTAGAGAACTCGCTGAGCACACTCTCAATATTGATCCGAAATTTAAGCCGGACAGGCAATTCCTCCGGCATTTTAATGAGGAGAGGCGGAAAGCCATTGGTGAGGAGGTAGCCCGGCTCTTGGCGGCCGGGTTTATTGTTGAAGTTTTTCATCCAGAATGGTTAGCTAACCCGGTGCTCGTGCTCAAGAAGAATGGCACCTGGTGGATGTGTGTGGACTACACGGATTTAAACAAAGCTTGTCCGGCTGATCCTTTTGCTCTTCCCCGTATTGATCAAATTATTGATGCTACGGCGGGTTGTGAGCGCTTAAGTTTTTTGGATGCTTATTCTGGATACCATCAGATTAAAATGGCAGTTAAGGACCAGGAGAAGACGGCGTTCATCACTCCCTTTGGAGCCTTCTGTTATGTGTCTATGCCTTTTGGGCTCAAGAGTGCACAGGCGACCTACCAGCGTTGCGTGCAGAATTGTCTTAATAACCAGATTGGGCGCAATGTTCATGCCTATGTGGATGATATCGTGGTTAAATCCAGGGAGAAGGAGACCTTGGTAGATGATCTGAGAGAGACCTTTGATAATCTTCGGGTCTACAAGATGATGCTTAACCCGGCCAAGTGTGTTTTTGATGTTCCCGCGGGCAAGCTCTTGGGTTTTATGGTTTCTCACAGAGGCATTGAAGCTAACCCAGAAAAAATCAAGGCAATCACCTCGCTGGCTAAGCCGGCGTGCATAAACGACGTCCAGCGTCTGGCGGGTCGCATCGCTGCTTTGAGCCGGTTTATAAGCCGCTTGGGTGAAAAGGCCATGCCACTGTACCAGATGATGAAGAAAACAGATGACTTTATCTGGAATGATGCTGCTAATGCTGCTTTTGAGGATTTGAAGAGACAGCTGGCTGAGCCCCCAGTCCTTGCTGCTCCTGTTGACAAGGAGCCCTTATTGCTGTATGTAGCCGCTAACACACGAGCCGTTAGTGTGGCTGTGGTGGTGGAGCATAAGGAGGCGGGTAAGGAGTATCCGGTTCAGCGACCGGTTTACTACGTCAGCGAAGTACTCATTGAGTCCAAACAACGGTATCCACATTGGCAGAAGCTTGTTTGTGGGGTGTTCATGGCAAGCCGGAAGCTTAAGCACTATTTCCAGGGTCACCCTATCACTGTGTTTAGTTCTGCTCCCCTAGGAGATATCATCCAAAACAGAGAAGCCACAGGAAGAGTGGCTAAGTGGGCTATAGAACTTGGGCCTCATGGTCTGAAATACGTACCACGCACTGCCATCAAGTCTCAAGCATTGGTGGATTTCATCAACGATTGGACAGAGCTGCAGGTGCCGGAAGAGAAACCGGATAATACATACTGGACTATTCACTTTGACGGGTCCAGGCAGTTGGAGGGCTCGGGGGCTGGAGTTGTATTAGCTTCCCCTCGAGGTGACAAGTTTTGCTATGTGCTACGGTTGATGTTTCCCTGTACTAACAATGCAGCTGAGTACGAGGCCTTGCTCCATGGTCTTCGGATGGCTAAGGAGATGAGCTTAAGCCGGGTAAGGTGCTTTGGCGACTCAGATTTAATGGCCCAACAAGTGTCAGGCAAGTGGGATTGCAAGGACCCCCTCATGGTGGCTTATCGCCGCGAAGTTGATGCCATTGCTGGACATTTTCAGGGTTACCAAGTATAGCACATCGATCGCAGGAAGAACGAGGCGGCTGATGCATTAAGCCGGCTGGGCTCTCAGCGAAAGCCAGTGCCGCCTAATACTTTCTTGGACATTCTGCATAATCCTTCTGTTAAGTTGCCTACACAAGAAGACTTGGCTGTTCCTGACCCGGAAGCGCAGTTGGTGGCGGCTCTCCACATTATCCCAGATTGGACAGTACCATACTTGGCTTACATGACCCGGGGGGAATTGCCTGAAGATGACACTTTGGCCAGACAAATAACCTGGCGGTCTAAGTCAATGATAATTATCAATGGCGAGCTGCATCGTCGCAGTGTCACTGGAACTTTCCAGCGTTGTGTTTCCCCTGAGGAAGGTCAAGAAATTTTACGTGAGATCCATGAGGGGGATTGTGGCCATCATGCCGGCTCAAAATACCTTGTGGCCAAGGCTTTTTGTCATGGTTTTTATTGGCTGACGGCTCATGCTGATGCAGAGGACTTGGTCAGTAAATGTGACGGTTGTCAGAGGTTCTCGCGACGGGCTCATGTGCCGGCTCAAGAGTTGAGGATGATTCCAATCACTTGGCCATTTGCGGTCTGGGGGCTTGATATGGTTGGGCCTTTTAAAAGGTCCAAGGATAAGAAGACCCACCTCTTGGTGGCGGTCGACAAGTTCACAAAGTGGGTTGAAGTAGAGCCAGTTAGTAAGTGTGACGCAGCCACAACGGTTCAGTTCATGAAAAGGGTGATATTTCGCTTTGGTTTTCCACACAGCATTATAACTGACAATGGTACCAATATGTCTAAAGGCGCTATGGAGGAGTTTTGTCAACGAGAGCATATTCGGCTTGATGTTTCATCAGTGGCTCACCCGCAATCCAATGGTCAAGCTGAGAGAGCCAATCAGGAAATCTTGAAGGGCATCAAGCCCCGACTTTTGGTCCCTTTGCAACGGACGCCGGGTTGTTGGGTGGAGGAGCTACCCTCCGTGTTATGGAGCATCAATACTACTCCTAACAGGTCTACGGGTTACACGCCTTTCTTCATGGTTTACGGAGCGGAGGCGGTCCTCCCTAGCGACATCCGTCATGATTCGCCTCGAGTGGCGGCTTATGTTGAGATGGATAATGAGCAGGCGCGTCAAGATGCTCTTGACTTGTTGGACGAACAGCGTGATGTGGCAGCAGCTCGCTCGGCGATTTACCAACAAGACCCGCGCCGCTATCACAGCCGACGGGTAAGTCCAGGGTCTTCCAGGAAGGTGATCTGGTGCTCCGGCTTATCCAAGATCAAACAGATGCACACAAGTTATCCCCGCCTTGGGAAGGGCCCTTTGTGGTCAGCAAGAACTTGCACAACGGGTCATACTACCTTATCGATGTTCGGGAGCAAAAAGATTCACGTAAGTCGAAGGAAGAGACCCGTCGGCCGTGGAACATAGCTCATCTTCGGCCTCATTACACTTGAGCCACCGGCTCTCATAATGTACATATTTCTGTAGCGATGTGTATATTATGATAAATAATAAAGCAGGACCTCTGTCCTTTCTCCTCCAAAGGTAAATGTGTTATTGTTATTTCCATTACAACATTACATGGTCACTTGGAGGTTGATCCGGCTTATGATCGTATTCGAATCTAGCCGTTAAACAATGTGATCACTTGGGGGCTTCCTGTTAAAACATAGGTCATATTCGAACCAAAGAGAACATAGCTGTCGATACCCATTTGATTGGCAAATTGCCGAGCTCATTGGGGAGTTTTTCTTGATCATATTTGAATCATAGCTCAACCCCCTTTGGGAACCGACGTGGATCGTATTCGAATCAGCTCATTAAATAATTCTCAAGGTCATTTGGAGGCTTCCTGTTCAAACATAGGTCGTATTCGAACCTAAGAGAACATAGCTGTCGGTACCCTCTCGATCGCCAACGCCAAAGCCACAGGGGGCTATATGATCGCATTCGAATCTTAGCTTAACCCCTTTGGGACGGTTCTCTGGTCGTATTCGAATCAGAAGCCCCTAAATTTTTGATCTTTTGGTTTGCAACAAGTTCTTTTGATCATATCAAAAGTATGCACGGGTGGTTCTTACTCCACCGGCTTAACTTTGATTAATAATGTTGAGAGCACACAATAAGCATTATGGGTGCTGGTGAACCGGAGTTGAGTTCTCAACCTCATTATTTGGGTTACATAAACCGGAAGTGTACTTGAAGGCTTACAGGTATGCTATTATGGTTATCTCGAAGACATAATTGAGAGCCGACCTTTTATGACCTTGATTCATATTCTGGGTTATATGTAAAATATATGACTCTCCATGCGGTAAGCCGCCTAGAGACTTGTGATTTGTTTTCCTATGCAGGACAATTAAAGACAGCTCTTTAAGCTTAAGGAAAGTAAATGATCAAACATAACCCGGAGGAATATAAAAGAGCAGCTTCAACGGAGTTAAGCGCTGCACACGTGCACGATGGCACGACAAAATTAAGTTTTTGTCCTACTCTATTACAGGACTCCCCGAGTCCAAAAGGTGAGGCATTGTTTTTAAGGCGTAACCATGAGCCGCCTAAGAAATCAAGGTGCTTGTTGGGTTGAAGCTCCCGGGTCATGCCTCTCCGCTCCTCCGGCTGTTTCCATGACCTGGAAGGTTCATGATTTCCAATCAATGCCACTCAAGGCTTCAAATTGAGCCTCATCATCAATTAACCCGGCCGGGTCAACTTCTGGGGCGAAGGTATGCTTACGAGTCGGAGGGATCAGGCTGACTACTTCATAGCGTGGAGTTGGGATCCTCTGATTTTCCGCGTCATAGCCCGGTTGATACTTGGTAAGGTCTGTATCATTCCCAATCAAGGTGGCCACCGGGCGTACGCTCTTCACACAGGCGGTGAAGTCTTTCTGGTCAAAGGGGGTGCCGTCTTCCTTCAGGCTGGGGTATCCAAGAGCGATGTCGGCCGGGTCTAGCTCCGGTAGAAACGCCTTGGCCCGGCTCAGAGCAGCTATAGCTCCGGCTCTCGCAGAAGCCCGTCTCAGTTCTTGGAAGCGCTGAGGAAGTACGGCAAGCCGCCTGAGTACATCTGCCAGGTGAGTGGGAACTTCATTGGACAGAGCCACAACGGCTAAAGCACATTGTGACCCGGTGTAAAGTTGCTCCACCAAAGTGTAAACTGCATTCAACTTGGTCAGCATGCTCTGGTTGAGGTTGGAACTCCTGGGACCTGCATTACAAAGTCAAGTGAGCTGTTGGCAATTGAGATGTTTCTGGGAACTAAATGATGTAAACTGATTAGAAATTTACCAAAGATTGCGGAGACCATCTAAGAGACATGGCGTTTTAAGCCGGGCAGCTCGGCGGTTCTCTCATTAAGAGTGGCCTCCGCTTGTTCGGCCCGGCTGAGCAAGGCAGTCTTCTCATCGGCCCAGGCTTTTCTTTCTGTTTCAAATTTTTTCTTCAGTTTTTCTTGTGCAGAGACACTGAACTCAAATTTGGCATTGGCCTTCTGGGTCTCATTTTCCTGAGTCTTCAGGCGGTTCTTCAGATCAGAGATTTCTGATTCAAATTTTTTGCAGGCAGCCTGTACAAATTCCGGGTGACAGTTTGAGTGATTATCATGCAACATTAAAGTCCCAAGCACTTTGCAAGCAAAGACACTCGGTACTTGGGGGCTAATGTAGGCTGAGAAGCTCTATTTACAGTGTCGGTTCATGCAAATAAGTCCCAAGCACTTTGCAGGCAAAGGTACTTGGCACTTGGGGGCTAATGTGTCAAGTTGCTCAACTACTTGGTTAAAGTAAGGAAAGAATCAGGTGAACTATGCGGTTTAAGCCGGCCTTTGAGTGGTACCAGGTAAAGCCGGTTTTCTTGCAGTAGTTATTAAGCCGGCATTAAATCTACAACATATTTTATCATAAGTCATAGACTTGGGGGCTGACATGGTAAGGATAAATATGGAATACACAAGAGAGTTATACCTCAGATTTTTGCTGGATTTGCTTCACCATGTCAATTTCCAGGTCCCGGCTGTTGTGCACTTGATTAACATAGCCAGAGACAATATCTCCAATGATCAAGTTAGCATAGTCAGTGATATCCAGCCTGGCCCTGCGGCGCTCCAGCAGTTCTTCCTTGGCAGAGCATCTAGCCAGCACAGGGGGTCTTCCCGGCTCGACAAACTCTGTCCGGGTGATTACAACGTCCGGGTCATCGGCCGGTTGAGCTGGGCTGGGGATCTCCGGGTTATCAGAACCCTCCATGGCTTGTTCTTCAGTTGGAGCGGTGGTTTCAGGAGCTGAGGCAGACGGCGGCTCATGAGCAGAAGCCTCCGGTTCAGTCAGGACCGGCTCTTCGAACGGTTTACTTTTCTTTGTCCTCTTGCTGGGCTTTGCTTGTGCACTGAAAGTCAAAAGGTTAGTGCAAAAACATGAGCAAGATAAGCACAAAATAAGCTGATCATCATTACCCGGGTGCGGTCTTGAAAGCCGGCAAGTTAGATTGCATGGAGTCACCGGAGGAAGGTGAAGTTTCCTGATAGTTTGAATCAGAAGAATTGAGTGGTTGACGAGTGACACCCGCCAAAGGATGAAAAGGATATAAGTTGGAGATAACCTCGGTCCGACGCTTCCTTGATGCTTCAGGTAAGCCGGAGGAGAGGTCTGCATCCTTGTTGGTCCGGGTTTGCCTCCGGCTCTCGTGAATCTGTCGCTTCAAAAGAAATTGAGGATCTTGATAAGCTAAAGGATGTGAAAGTCTTACTTTTCGGGTTACTCTTCGGTCTTTCAGCCTTGGCAAGGGCTCCGAGTCGGAGGAAAGTATAGTTACCTCTTCAATCACCGGGTTACTCGCTCCAGTATCCTCCTGCTGATAATCAGTGTCAATAAGGTGGTTAAAAACAAACAAAAAACAAAGGAAGAGTTTAAAGAATCAAGGGCTACCTCTGACTCGGAGGTGTCATCCAGTTGAAGCAGGTCTGAGGCGCTAGGCTTACTCCCCTTCTTGCGGGGAGCGGCTCTCCTGGCGGCTTTTTTAACCTTCCTGGCTTTTTTAGCAGCCTCATGGTCATACCTGACCTTCCAGAACTTATCATTAGCCTGAAAAATACAACAAAGGTTTCTTGAAGTTAAGACGAAAATTGTTAGAATGGAAAGTAAGGTGTTCAGATCAGTAGCTTACCGCCGCAGCCGGGTTAGCTTTGCAGAAGGGACTTAAGCCTGTCCTCCCGCAATCTGCTAAGCTCTCGTTCAGAAGGGACTTGGTCATGTCATCAACGACGTCCTCAGGTAATTCGTTGGGGCTGTGCCGAAGAGGATCATCCTTCCGGCCCGTGTAATCACACATTAAGCCGGGGCGGCAGCTTAGAGGAATCACCCGCCAAGCAATCCAGACCCGGACCAGATCAACGCCGTTAAGGCCGTTTCCCAGAAGAGCTTTGATTTTGTTGATGGTGGGGATAAGTGGTTGACGCTCAGCTTGAGATAATTTGTCTGGCAGGGGGTGATTTGACTCCAGACACAGGGCGCGAAAGCCGGGCAGAGGGTTCTCATCAGCCGGAGAAGTATCCTGGCAGTAGAACCATGTCTGGTTCCAGTCCTTTGGGTGGCTTGGCGGCTCAGCATAAGGAAAGAGACAATCTCTCCGTCGTTGAATTGAGATTCCGCCAAGTTCCAAGCTAGGCCCGTTGGCACACTCGTTCTGGCGGTTCAGATAAAACAGCTCCCTAAAGAGCAGTAGGCTGGGCTCTTCTCCAAGGTACACCTCACACAACACTTCGAAGTTACAAATGTTCGACACGGAATTGGGTCCAATGTCTTGAGGTCGCAGATCGGAAAAGTGCAGAACATCTCTGAAGAATTTTGAGCCGGGAGGTGCAAAACCCCGGCTCATATGATCAGCAAATATAACAACCTCTCCGTCTCTTGGTTGAGGTCTTTCTTCGGACAGGTCAGGGGCACGATAGGACATGACCTCCTTCTTAGGCAGGTAACCCGTTTTCACGAAGTCATCTAAGGTATTATCAGTAACGTTGGATCTCACCCAGTTGCACGTAATGGGCGCCTTGGGAGCCTTGGGCGGCATTGTGAAAGACGGAAGCCTATGACAAAAGAAAATTTCCGGTTCAAATTTAAGCCGGAGGAAGATTTCAGTTCAGTATTCAAGATGGCGGCTTATGAAGGGGCCTATGATATATGGCTAATTGTGTCGGGTTATCTAAGCCGCTGTGGATATCATAAGTAATTCAAGTTGTTTAAAACTCTATTATGAATGAGCCGGAAATTTCACAAAGCATGGCCTCTTTTAAGCCGGCGATATGAGCCGCCATGGCTAACAGATGCAGTTTTTTGTCTAAGTGTTGCACAAACAAGTTTCACAGATTGCAGGGATTATTTTGGATCAAATGATCGTCTAGAAAGGAAAAATTTCTAGACCTAAAAACTGATACAGAGAAGTTCATAAGCTCTAAATGAGGTCTTTTTGCGGACAAAAGGGATCTACTAGCATAAAAATGGGTGAGAAACTACTACCGCAGGGAGTCTGTACCGCTTTGGA
This sequence comes from Aegilops tauschii subsp. strangulata, assembly GCF_002575655.3. Classification (NCBI taxonomy): domain Eukaryota; kingdom Viridiplantae; phylum Streptophyta; class Magnoliopsida; order Poales; family Poaceae; genus Aegilops; species Aegilops tauschii. The sequence goes on from NC_053039.3 coordinate 12,520,085, forward strand.
TCAAAAGGAACCTCGGTGGCGGAACTGTGAAGAAATCGCGATGAACTACGAAGAACACAGAGAACTTGCAAGCCCTAATGCGGATCTAAGGTACGGGACGGCGAGGACTTACTGGTGCTGATGAGCAGCGGAGGCGCGCCGCAGGTTTCTGGTCAAGACAGGTTGATGCAGCGCCCTTGGTCGGTGAAGACGAGGTGCGCAGCGGCGGCGGAGCTCGGGCTCTGGGGCGTCAGAGGAGGAAGACGATGGATCGAGAAGAGTGACGAAGACCTATGGGCCAGGCCTATTTATAAGGGCCGGCTGGTAAATGGGCGCGGGAAAAGAGGAGGCGGAAGACATGATTATCTTGCCGCAGAAACGCCTCGATTTTCGGGATGGTCATTAAAGATAAGATCCGTTGGGATATGACAGAATAAAAAAATGAATTTAATGGAAGATGACGTCATGGCGGGTTACCAAGAATCCAGAAGATGATGTCATGGCGGGTTATAACTTTTGCACAAGCAGAAGCCGAAAGATTTTGAAGATTGACGTGAACCGGTTCAAATCAATCTGGGGCCTAATGTTGAGGATATAACCATTAGAGTCACCCGCCCAGGAGGGGCCGGGTTACGTTATAATGATCATCACGCGAAGCCCAGTACCAAGTTTGCGGAAGGCGGGTCAGTAATGGGCTTAAGACCCGGAGGCGGCTTAAGGCCCGTAGTGATGAACCGCCGTTATGGCAAGACTTGTAGTGTAAGGCATGAATAGCTAAGAGTCCGAGCCGGACACTGTTATAAGCCGGCAGGAACTCTGAGAGCCGTCGGGGCGTCAACCTCTCTATATAAAGGGATGACCCGGCGGCGGTTCAGGAAGAGAGAACAGATCGATAGCCAGGCATAGCGATTAAGCTCCCTGGTCATCGAAACCTTAAGTAATACCACCTCAACTGGACGTAGGCTTTTACGTTCACCGTAAGGGGCCGAACCAGTATAATCCTCGCGTACCTTGTCCCGTTTAACCCCTTTAAGCTTCCTAGCTGCGATGGTTCCACGACTAAGTCCTTGCACGAGGACACCTGCCGTGGCAATTCCACGACAAAAAGGACTAAGGATATGTTTCTCGTTTATGGAGGTGACAAAGAGCTTGTCGTAAATGGTTACGTCGATGCAAGCTTTGACACTAATCCGGATGACTTTAAGTCACAAACCGGATACGTGTTTATATTGAATGGTGGAGCTGTCAGTTGGTGCAGTTCCAAGCAGAGCGTCATGGCGGGATCTAAATGTGACACGGAGTACATAGCTGCTTTGGAAGTAGCAAATGAAGGAGTCTGGATGAAGGGGTTCATATCCAGATTTCACAAGAGAAGCGGAGTACATAGCTGCTTCGGAAGCAGCAATGAAAATCTTTTGTGACAATACTGAAGCAATAGCCTTGGCGAAGGAATCCAGATTTCACAAGAGAACCAAACACATTAAGAGACGCTTCAATTCCATCCGCGATCAAGTCAAGTAGGGAGACATAGAGATTTGCAAAATACATACGGATCTGGATGTTGCAGACCCGTTGACTAAGCCTCTTCCATGAGCAAAACATGATCAGCACCAAGACTCCATGGGTGTTCGAATCATTCCTATATAATCTAGATTATTGACTCTAGTGCAAGTGGGAGACTCAAGGAAATATGCCCTAGAGGCAATAATAAAGTTGTTATTTATATTTTCTTATATCATGATAAATGTTTATTATTCATGCTAGAATTGTATTAACCGGAACTTAGTACATGTGTGAATACATAGACAAACAGAGTGTCCCTAGTATGCCTCTACTTGACTAGCTCGTTAATCAAAGATGGTTAAATTTCCTGACCATAGACATGTGTTGTCATTTGATCAATGGGATCACATCATTAGAGAATGATGTGAACAAGACCCATCCGTTAGCTTAGCATAATGATCGTTTAGTTTTATTGCTATTACTTTCTTCATGACTTATACATATTTCTCTGACTATGAGATTATGCAACTCCCGAATACCGGAGGAACACTTTGTGTGCTATCAAACGTCACAATGTAACTGGGTGATTATAAAGATGCTCTACAGGTGTCTCTGAAGATGTTTGTTGAGTTGTCATAGATCAAGATTAGGATTTGTCACTCCATGTATCGGAGAGGTAGCTCTAGGCCCTCTCGGTAATGCACATCACTATAAGCCTTGCAAGAAATGTGACTAATGAGTTAGTTATGGGATGATGCATTACGGAACGAGTAAAGAGACTTGCCTGTAACGAGATTTAACTAGGTATGATGATACCGACGATCGAATCTCGGGCAAGTAACATACTGATGACAAAGGGAATGACGTATGTTGTTATGCAGTTTGACCGATAAAGATCTTCGTAGAATATGTAGGAGCCAATATGAGCATCCAGGTTCAGCTATTGTTTTTTGACCGGAGATGTGTCTCGGTCATGTCTGCATAGTTCTCGAACCCGTAGGGTCCGCACGCTTAACGTTCGATGATGATTTGTATTATGAGTTATGTGTTTTGGTGAACGAAGTTTGTTCGGAGTCCCGGATGAGATCACGGACATGACGAGGAGTCTCGAAATGGTCAAGAGGTGAAAATTGATATATTGAAAGGTTATATATGGACACCGGAGTGATTCCGATAAGGTTCAGGGATTTATCAGAGTATCGGGAGGCTACCAGAACCCCCTAGGAAAGTTAATGGGCCTATTGGGCCATAGTCGAGGAGAGGAGGCAGGCCACGGGAGGTGGAGTGGCCCCCCTCTTTCCTTCTCCCTCTCCTTCCTTTCCCCTTTCCCCCTCTCCGTTGGAAGGAAAGGGGGGCCGAATCCTACTAGGAACGGAGTCCTAGTAGGACCCCCCCCCTCTTTGCGCGCCCCCCCTTGGGTCGGCCTCCTCCTCCCCCCTCCTTTATATACGTGAGCAAGGGGCACCCCAAAGGCACAAAAGTTGTTTCTTAGCCGTGTGCGGTGCCCCCTCCACAGTATACTTCTCCGGTCATAGCGTTGTAGTGCTTAGGCGAAGCCCTGCGCAGATCACATCACCAACACCGTCATCACACCGTCGTGCTGACGGAACTCTCCCTCGACCCTCTACTAGATCAAGAGCTCGAGGGACGTCATCGAGCTAAACGTGTGCTGAGCATGGAGGTGCCATACGTTCAGTACTTGGATCGGTTGGATCGTGAAGACGTTCGACTACATCAACCGCGTTAACATAATGCTTGCGCTTTCGGTCTACGAGGGTATGTGGACACACTCTCTCCCTCTCGTTGCTATGCATCTCCTAGATAGATCTTGTGTGATCGTAGGAATTTTTTTGAAATTGCATGCTACGTTCCCCAACAAATACTCCCTCCATTCACGAATATAAGATATGTCGGATATTTCAGTATGGACTACATATGGAATGAAATGGTAGAACAGACGCACTAAAATGTTTCTATATACATCTGTAACAGAAAAAATAGAACATCTTACAATAGTGAACGGATGTGGTATTATATAGCTCTTATTGCTTTCACATTACCAAAGAGACAATTTCCAAAGCCTTTAGTCCCAAACAAGTTGGAGTAGGCTAGGTGAAACCCATAAGATCTCGCGACCAACTCATGGTTCGGGCACATGGATAGCAAGTTTCCACGCACCCTTGTCAATAGCATAAGTGGACAACATAAAATAAATATATGGCGTGAACACCTATCATACATTCAGCTGAGCAAAGACTTGAAAACATATGAAGAAGTGAAGAAGGGCCATCTACAATCTGCAACATTCAGTCAATATTAGTTACTTACAGTATACATAAATATTCTCAGTTGCAGATCATCTACGTTCTCTACTTGTTCTTATGTGCATCAAACAACATGTATAGGAAGGTAGTGTTCTAAACAGATCAGAATGCCACACATCAAATAAGCTTAAAAACAGTATTCAAATCAAGTACAAACAACAAGCCATTGAGCTGGTGAACACCAAGATCTCAAACACCTCCTGCTATGCATTGAGAGTGAATGTGCTTCGTGAATTAATCCGTGAAAGAGATGCAACAATTTTAAAAGTTGCCCATGGTGTGCTTGGAAATTCATGGCTTAGCTAAGCTAGGCAAAGAGCATGGTGGGACATATGTGTGGCTACAGTGCCAGATCTAGTGGGGGTGCCATGGCACCCCCTCTAAAAGTGCAATCTAATTTTTTATGTACATAGACACTAATTGGGCAAAACATATAATGCTCTTTGAGAAGTATTGGCTAGGATTACGATGATATATAGATCAAATTGCACTATTTGGCACCCCAGTGTAATAACTTTAGGTCCATCATCGTGTGGCTAAGGAATTTTCCCCAGAAGATTGCCAAGCCAATAAACATTGACTGTACTTATCACTGGATAATATGTGTATATCTCTTTTAGCAAAGAATTTATTTGTTACATTAGTAAATTAATATATGAACGTCTACGTGTCTCGACAGTCCACACTTGATTATAAACCTATCCATAGTGAGCTTGTCCAAGAGCTTCTTGGTGGATGACAATGTTGATGCTTGTACTTCGTCTAGACCTCCATTCTCTTCTCGGTGGTGTGTGACTTTTTTTATTTGCGGGGGAGCGTCTGCGGACTCTAAATCGGTAACCAGATTGGGCGTTGCGCAGTGAGTGTCCATGCCAGTCAATATTCGTGATTGACTGATTGAATTGCGGTTTTATTTGTGTTTTTGCTAAATAACTAAACACCATTTTTTTCTAGAACTTCCACGAGGAGAGGCTCCTATTAATCTTAGAGGACACTATTATTCTTAGTCAATGAGATGGAGTCCATTTTGTGCTTCCGTTTAGAAAAAATGGTCGTTGTAGTTTCACATAGCGGCGAGGGAAATACCATATTTTCCTTTTTGATAAAAGTCGATGGAGATGTGACTCTGGCAGCACTGATCGATGGATTTCCTTCCAGACTAGACTCGTGCATGACATGAGACTGGAGTGAGAAAAATGTATAAGACGTACACAGGGGTGAGCCATACAGTATATCAAGTGAATGAATGTGTCTTCCATTTCTCCCCGGCTCTTCTGCCCCATACACGAGCTCCCCGAGACGACGACCAAAGAGATGCTCCAGCCCATTCAGATGCTCCCCGATAACAAATCAGCCTGTCTCAAACATAATCCCTATTTCCGCCTTCCATTGTCCTTTGTATATCTGCTTGTCCATATTGATATGTTTCCTTGAGAAGGCAAAATGTCTTGTTGGGTCTATGTTCATCAGAATATGCCTAGGCATGCTTAATATCAATCAAAGTTTTTTAAGCTTTTCTATCGACCACAATCTTTGGTTTTCCCCTACATATCATATAGTCTACTGTAGGCACATTTAGTTTGGGGAAAAAAAATTAGTGAGAAACACAATGATAGTTCAATGGTACATACATTAGAAAACTATTCGAAGCCACCCTAACAAAAGAATTCTTTTATTAGTAAAAGAAAAACAAATTTGTATTCTCCACCGCAATAGTACAACAGTACATTCAGAGCTCTAGAAAATTGTTGGAAAACTAACAAAAAAAACAGTAATGAGAAACAAATTTTCATCATGTAGCTTAATAGTTCAATGGTTAAAATCACTAGAGCACTAAAAAAACACAAGAATAAGAGGTAGATTTTTCTCTCTCTCTTGGCTTGTTGGTACATTAGAACATAGAAACACTAATTTGGCCACTTGTAACATATGGTGTAAATACAGTACAAGATTTGGCTCTAAATAATTTGAAGTTCTAAAGTGTTGAACTGCAGATGATTACTTCTTCGGTAATCCTCTGAATTCTTGGCCGGGGGGGGGGGGGGGGGGGGGGGGGGGGGGGTACCGTATTCTAGTGAATGGACATGGTGTCGCACTTAGTATATGGGGTATATTAGTACTTATTTTATGCTGGACAAAAACTTAACTGGAATAGATGACTAAACCATTTATTGTTATGAAATTTTTCTTCCCTTTAAAACCAAACTCCCAACCTTTTTATTTCATAGCATTGCAAAATGTAATAACATTTTCCCTAGACAACGTTTACTCATAGATGGTATAATTTCGATCACATTATCTGCCGTGTGGGCGCTATGCGCAAGCCACGCCTCTCTATCTGCATAATGCCTTTTTTGTAGTACAAATAAAGTAGATGCTACAGACCAGGCCCTAACGAGGTCGCTCCAATGTTTGGTCTACCTGACCTTTTCTTTTTGTACATCCTTTTCCCTCCAAACCAAATCCATGTCTTTGCCTCTTGTTGCTTTAGTCGAACTAGCTCTCTCTCTCTCTCTCTCTCTCTCTCTCTCTCTCTCTCTCTCTCTCTCTCTCTCTCTCTCTCTCTCTCTCTCTCTCTCGCGCGCGCGCGCTTTCCTGTGCTCATGTATTTGTGTAGGCTGTCAACCAGCTATGTAGCTTCATGTTTTTCCGTCAATGCGACCACATAAAATACCTGATCAGTTGCAGTGCGTGTCAATATGTAGTTTCCTTTGTCAGCAACACGCCACCTGGTCTGCATAGGATAACAAACACTCTAAACCTTTGTTCATTCAGTTGCACCATGCATGTTCTTGGGTGATGACGCTATTACTTTACATGCCTTTCATCAAACAATTGTGTGTCAGTAATGACACTAGACTGACTACAACTGTTCATGAGACAGGAAGAGAGCAGCAATGGGATGTTGGTTTGGTTAAGCTAGTAAGATGCATCAACGGTCACCTAACATGTATAACGTGTGCTTATTTTGATCCTAATACATTTATAAATGCATATTCCTCAAATTGCCTTTTTCAAAGGATATTCCTCAAATTGCTAAAGAGGCATTGGAGGTCCAGTGCAGGCAACACCGTCGCGTGATAACACTTTCACATGGAATTAATGTCTACCGTGTCCATGTATTAATTCCCCTTAATAGCTTTAGTTTCTCAGTACGTCCAAACATCGTATCAAAATGCTGAAACAAGAAAATCGTATATTTTAGCCTATGTTCATCCTTGGATCTCTTCTTTTACGTCGGTGGTGTAGCAGATCACAATCTATATTTGCAAAAAATAAAAGCTAATTCCAATAGCAAATTGGATCATGTTAGCTGAATTATCCCTAGATTTGTGCTCCATGGGATCTTATAGAGGCTGTTTTATGGAGAACATATTGATGAATATGATCATAGAAAATATTCTCCTATGTGAGTCGGCCTGTTCCATTTGGTGTGGCTTTGTAGATTTTCCCAGCTGTAGGATTGGGCGCCACCCACATGGGCGCAGTCAACATATCACAAAGCTTAGATGAAAGACGGTTTATTGACGATCTCCAATACAATGTCAGAATTTCTATTTCCTTTCATATTGCCAGAGAAACATTTTTCACCGAGAATAGCAAGAGATGAAGAGAGGAATAAGTTTTCTTCAATGGCATATATATGAAGAACATATAATAAGTATATGCCGCAATCACGCATCAAACATTCAGCTGAGCAAATACTTGGAAACATATCAAGAAGTGAAGAAGGGGCATAAAGAGTCTACAACATTCAGTCAATAGTCGTTCCCTACTGTATGCGACCATGAATGGAAAACACAACTTCCTGCCGACAGAAGCAATCATAGAAGACAATCGGAAATCCTGCACACTACTGAGGATACTATTTCAGAGCCTAAATGGATCTGAAATTCTCAAGTTGAATTTACGGCATATAATTTAAACATAATTGAAGTACTATAGGAGCCAGAAAAATTAGAGGCATATATAGAAATAAAACAAATATGTCTAGGCAGGTAGCAGTCTAAAGAGATCACAGTTTCATACATGAAATGAGTTCAAAAACAGTCTTCAAATCAAGTACAAACAACAAGCTGCACATGGAACTTACAGTTTCCCATCTAAACTTATTACGACAACAACTACTACAACTACTGCTAATTATCAATTCCTGAGTTTTTATTATTTCCAAGTTAACATCCCTCTTTCAAAAAAAAAAACAACAGTACAACCACTACTTGCAACACCAAAGCTCGAACCAAAACCAAGTGTACTAGCTGCCAAAACCTAGGCTCGGTTCTTTGAGGTCTGAATTTCCACAATACAGAGGGTCAACGGCCCAAAAGCCTTTGCAAGATTGCAAAGTTCCTGAACTGTCAGTGTCACCAATACCATAACAGTTCTAGCATAGCGTCCTCTTGTATTCAAGAAGTGAGGTTTCTTCAGTGGCACAAATGGAAAACATACGGTTGACAAGTGAAGAAGGATCATCTATAAAAAGATCTCAGCCGCCGCCCAAGTCGCCCACGCGGATGACACGGGGGCTGTGGTTAAGACTTCACTGTGTAAGTTTCCAGCCAGCTATGTAGCTCCCTGTAATGCCATCAATGTGGCCTCGTACAATAGCTGATCAGTCGCATGCATGACTACATGTAGTTTCCCTTGGCAGGAACATGCCACCTGGTCTGCATAGGATAATGAACCTTCTAACCCTTCCTTTCCTTCAGTCGCACCATGCATTATCTTGGTGATGGTCCTATTTATTTTACTCACCTTTTGTCAAATAGCGTTGTGACAGTAATGACTATTGACACTAGACCGACTAGACGGTGTTGGTGAGCCAGGAACAGAGAAACAATGGGATCTTGTTGGTTAACCTAATAAGATGCATCAGCGATCACGTAACATGCACGATCACGTAACATGCAGGGTGCGTGCTCATTTTGATCCTAGTACTTTTCCAAATGAATATTGCTCAAATTGTTTTTACAGGATATTCCTCAAATTGCTGAAGAGGCAATGGAGGTCTAGTGCAGGCACCACCGTCGGGTGCTAACAGTTTTACGTGGAATTAATGTCTACCTTGTCTGCATTTACCTCTTAATATTGTTAGATTGTTTCTACGCCACATAGTATCTAAACGCTGGTAACAAGAAAAAATAAATTTTGGCCAATGGTCATCCTTGGATCTCTTCTTCTACTTCGGTAGGGTTGCAAATCACAATCTTTATTTGCAACAACAAAAAATACATTTTTGTATTATTTAAAATAAAAAGGTAATTCCGATGGCGAGTTGGATCATGTCAGTTGAATGATCTCTAGATTTCTACTCCTTGGGATCTTACAGAGCCCATTTTATGCAGGACATATAGATGAATATGGTCATGTAAAATATTCTCCTAAGTGAGGCGATCGGCCTATCCCATTTGGTGTGGCTATGTATGCATTTTCCCAGCTATAAAGATTGGGCGCCACACCACATGGGCACAGTCTACCACACAGCTTAGATGAAAGCTGGTTTAATAACTAACTCCCAAACATTGTCAGAATTTCTATCTCCATACATGTTGCCAGAGAGTCATTTTTCCCCGAGAATAGCAAGAGATGAAGAGAGGAATAATTTCTCTTCGATGTCATCAATGGAGAACATATGATAAGTATATGCCGTGAACATTTTAAGAAGTAAAGAAGGGAGTCTACAACATTCAGTCAGCACTCATTACTTACTGTATGCCTAAACACATATCAAATATGCAGATGCAGATGATCTATTGTGCAGGTTCTTACGTGCAACCATGCATGTGAAACGTGGAAAACAACTAGCACAACTATACTAGGGAAAATACCCAGATACACTAGACTGTAGATGAACATGATAAAGAATTATCCGGATTTTTTTAGCAATTCAGAAAAAGGTCAAAAATGTTCAAAACTTTTTTAAACATGCTTTAACTACTGCCACACTTGTATAATATTTTGGCAAAGGAAAACTCCGGCAAAAACATGAGCGAAAAAAATTTTCTAGGACAATATAGAGTGAACAGTCCCTCTAATTAATATAGTGATGATTTTGTTTTCGCCAACAATACCATGGCGGTCCTTTCTCTGCCTATTATTGCCAAAAAAAATTGCCAAAAAAATTTCATGATTTTTTGACCATCTATGCAGTTACTAATTTTTTTTTTCAAAAAAGGGTGCACCTCCCCACCGGTTCCATTGGTTCACCTCCTACTATACTACTACTATAGTACTACTGCTACTACATTTCCTGAGTTTTTTATTTCCATGTTAACATCATTCTTCCCAATTTTATTTTTAAAAACCCGGCCCCTGTACGACCAGTACTTGCAACACCAAAGCTCAAATCAAAACCAAGTGTACCAGCCAAACCTCCCACTCCATTAAGTGCAATCTGAGTTTCCACAAGACAAAGGCCTGGCGGCGCAAAAGCCTTCGCGTGATCACGAAATTCACGAACTGTCGCAGTTTTGCTAACACCAGAGCAGTTCCGTAGCACCATTATTGCTCCCATCAGTACCCCGCATGGGATCCCGCTGATGTTGTGCTAGCAGAGGTCTTGTAAATCCCCTTAGCAGCAACACGACAAATATATAACTGGCGTTGTAGGGAATATGAACCATCTAGCATTCCTTCATTGAATTGCGCTATGCTCTTGGCCATGACTTTCTCCTTACTTGCACGCCTTTGTCAAATAGCTATATCAATAGTGGGATTAGATGGTGTTCGTACGCCTACATCAACAACAGAGATTTAACAATCGGGTGTTGGTTCCCCAATTAAATCATGGCATTGCGGCTCACCTCCTGAAAATACGGCGGAAAACATCAAAAATCTGAAGTCGAATTTACACCAGAAATTCATACACATAATTTAAACAAGATATATAGCTGGTAGCAGTATAAACAGTTCACAATTTCATATAGATCGATGAAATGAGTTCCAAAACAGCCTCTGGATATGGATTTTTCAGTTTCCCATAATATAAGAACCACATCGGCGACTAAAACAACAAAGAAACGCTGACAAGGAGCAAACACAAACAACAAAGACTCTAATTAAACTGATCAAAATCTCTATGATTCCTCAAACTCAACCTGCTGGGTAATTAATGGTGGTACCAAATGCACGGCGAGGTGTCTGAGGGGGGCGACCATGGCAGGCAGCGCCGGATCTCAAATTCTGTACACTACTGCCTACCGACAGAAGCAATCACAGAATACAATTGGAAATTCTGTACACTACTGAAGATACTATTTCAGCACCTAAATGGATCTCAAATTCTGAAGTTGAATTTACGCCATATAATCTTAAACATAATTGAAGTACTATGGGAGCCAGAAAAATGAGAGGCATATATAGGAATAAAACAAATATGTATAGGCAGGTAGCAGTCTAAAGAGATCACAGTTTCATACATGAAATGAGTTCAAAAACAGTCTTCAAATCAAGTACAAATAACAAGCTGGACATGGAACTTTCAGTTTCCCATTTAAGCTTATTGCAACAACTACTATTACTACTTCTAGTACTACTTCAATTCATGAGTATTTATTATTTTTCCAAGTTAACGTCACTCTTTCAAACCAAAAAAAGAAAACAAAACCAAGTGTACCAGCTACTTGCAACAGCAAAGCTCGAAACAAAACCAAGTGTACCAGCTGCCAAACCCTACACTCGGTTCTTTGCGATCTGAATTTCCAAAATACAAATTAAGGGTCAACGGCGCAAAAGCTTTTGCGAGATCGCATAGTTCCTGAACTGTCACCGTGTCACCGGTACCATAACAGTTCTAGCATAGGCGTCCTCTTGTATTGAAGGAAGTGAGGTTTCTTCAGTGGCACAAATGGAAAACATTCCTGACAAGTGAAGAAGGATCATCTATAAAAGACTAAAGTCTTCAACATATCAGTAGTTCAGTACTAGTTAATCCCTACACCTGAACACACATGAAATATTCAGTTGCACTCTTACAGATCTCTGTAAAACAGGGGAGAACCTCTCTGCCACTGACTGATGCACTCAACGATACAATCAGAAATTATGTGCCCTACTTGAAATAGTGTGGAAAATATCACACCAGAAAATCACACACATAATTCAAAAAACATATATAGGTAGCCGGTAGCAGTCTAAATAGTTGACAATTTCATATAGATGAAATGAGTTTGAAAACAGCCTGCAAATTAACTGACGAAAACAACAAATACAGACCTGGAGCACACAACAAACTGGATATGCAGTTTCCCATAGAACTACAAGAAAGAAACACTGACCAGGAGCAAACACAAACAACAGACACGTATTCTAATAAACTTATCAAAATCTCAATGGTGCCTCAAACTGAACCTGGTGCTGGGTAGCTGGATTATTAATGGTGGTACCAAATGCACGGCGAGGTGTCCGAGGGTGGAGCCGATGGCAGGCAGCGCTGGGTCTCACCAGGGATTGAGCAATCCCACTCGCCGGCATCAGCACAAGGATACTCGTTCTGCTCGTGCGGAGCACCAGGGTAGACGTCGTCGAGGAAGTAGATGTAGCCCGGGTTGCCGGCGTGTCTCGTGTCGAAGGCCTTGGAGCAGGCCCGGCCGACGAAGAGCAGCTGCCGGGTCATCTTGTAGACGCGCCAGGAAGCCGGCCGGCCCACCTGTGGCTTCTGTAGCCTGTAGACTTGGAACCGGGACGTGCGGCCTGTCGCCGGCGAGATGAATCTCCTCACCATCAGCAGATCGGCGCCAGAGGCGGAGGGCAGGAGGTAGCGGGACACGATCTCGCCGTGTGCCATGTCCGTCCGGGGAGCACCAATCCCGTAGGCAAGATGTAGAATGGTTTGCCTAGATGTCGAAAGTTCGGCCTTGTAGCAGGACAGGTCATCATCTGAGTCGATGGCCCAGAACCATCCGTCGTGGTAAGTCAGGTCTTGGGCGTTGGGCCGGGCCGTCATCTCTGCCGGCAGCGACGTCCAGCACTCCATGCCCGGCCGGCAGAACGCCATGGTTGTCCTGGTCGACGTTATGGCAGCGACCACGCAGGCACCAGAAGACGGGGCGGCAGACATGGCGGCTGCGCGGATCATCATGGGACACCTGATGTTGCCGGAGTTGATGGGGATGCATACGCGATCCGGGAGCGCGACGCGCTCGCCCGTGCCGAGGTTGAGCAGGGCGTGGCCGCGCCCGTGCGGGGATGCTCCCACGAACCAGCCGCCTGGAGCCGAGCCGCAGAAACGCTCTGCGCGGCCCTCGGCGGAGAGGTACGGGCGCGGATCGGCGAAGCGACCGAAGATCCGGTAGCTCTCGGTCCGGGCGGTGGACGGCCTGACGAGGTATGGCAGCGGGGACGGGTTCTGCAGCGCGACCTGGCGCCAGTGCTTGCTGACGGCGGACGCCCTAACGCGGTCGGCGATGCACGTTAGCAGGAGGATGATACGGTGGAGAAGGTCTTCATGGAGGCTGGACCATGGTCGCGCCGCCGCCATGGCAAGACCGCGATTCAAAGGGGTAGGATGTTTGGACAATTGGACTGGAAAAGAGGGGGGTGAGAGTGAAGGGGATCGATCCCTAGCTTCGGTTTTAAGCCTGCGAGTCTGCGCTAACCCAAGTGAGAACTGTGCCCTAGCAGTTTTGTCCCTGGAAATCCTTTTAATTGTACACAACTTTTTTCTATGCCTATTTTCCAATGCTCATGCCAGAAGCGCGCCGCATAAATTTATTTCGGTCATTTAGGGGTAGGCCCCCCTAGATCTCTTTTTGCATGACCACATACGTCTTCCTTATGCCCTTGATATACAGATTTTCACCACTACAAACTCCGTGTTGTAATTTCTACTTATTCTAGGAATTTTTTTCTCGCAAATTCGAAGGCACTGAAACTAGAGAAGAATACTAGAAATACTCCGCTATAGATCCTGGTGAGTTAAAATTTCATCATATTAATTATGTTTTCTATCAACTCCTAGGTTTACCTCTAACCTCACATGACGCAACACACAATTATTGTCGATGGACATTTAAAGCTGCAACACCTAGCTAGTAGATTTGGTGTTCATGAAAGCATCAAAATTAATCAGAACAAAGGTGGAGATATGGAGGAACATAAGCTTACATGTTTGCTTGGTATGTTTCTTTTTAGAGAATTTGGTCCACCATTTTAATAGCATGGAGGAACATAAGCATCAAAATTAATCAGAACAAAGGTGGAGATATGGAGGGGAAGGATTAGAAAATAATTTTTTTGGATGGAACATCTTAACCCTCATCATAACGTATGTGGTAAATCGTTAATCAAATGCACTAAGAAAACAAGGCAATAGTTAACGTAGGCTCCTGGCCAGGGTATTGGAGAGTTTAGATGAGGGGCCATGGACTTTTACTAAGGAATTGTTAGTCATGCGGGAGTTGGATGTGAGCAAATTCTTACAAGATATGGAGTTCAAGCATATATCTATATGGCTACGTGTACGAAACTTACCGATAGCTATGATGAATGCGGAGCGGGGAGAGTGGTGGATATGAGGTGGAGGAGGACTTGATGGCTCATGTGGGGGGAAGATGGCACCACATTTCGATAAGTGGTCAGGGTGTGAACACAAATTGATATCACTAAACCACTAAGAAGATGCATGTTGGTTGATGAAGAGAATGAGAAGGAACCAAGGATAAAACAAAAGAAGAAGGGGGTAATACTGAGGAGGAGGAATAGAGGTTGTGCCATTTGAGTATGAAGTCATGTCAGATTTTTGTTATAGTTGTGAGGTGATCGGCAACCATGAGAGGCAACATACACTATAAAGCTGAAACCGGGGGAGGACAGAGAGTATAGTAGTGATATGAGGTTCATACCACTAGTCAATGGTGTGGGATAAATGTAGAAATGGTTCCCCGAGAAGTACTCATTGATTAAAAAAGACGATGATGGTGCAGAAAACCGTTGGTAGCCTTGGTAGGGTGGAGGCACCAGTGCAGAAAAGCCTAGTACCATCTTTACCGGCACAGATGGGAGACCCCGGTAGCGCCGCAAACAGCATGTTCACAGTGGTGTGTTGGCCCTAGACGTCGGTAAAGAGTAAGGTACTAGCGGTGACTATAGTCATGGGACATTGCTATTTGATTACGAATATGCAGCGTGTCTTTTCTCATCGACGCCACTGATATGTTTTTCTGGATAAAAAATTGAATTTGTTATTTTGTATTTCCTTCATTTATATATAAATGAATACATATGGACCATACAGATCAGATTATCAAACAAATAGTGGTTGTCTGTGCTATAACTATTCATATATAGTGGAGACCACTTGAATTTTTGTTCTCTCCGCTATAAATCTTAAAGTTAGATAATTACAAATGGGTAGTACATCCACTATTACTATAAATATAGATTGTATGTTGATACATATGAAGTCGGTGCGTATAGATGTTTGCCACTGCTCCATGCTTTTTAGCTCATAGTGAATATACTTGTCACCCTCTTGTGTCATTGCACTGCAAGAACATTTAATAGTTGTTCTCTCCACTGAAAACAAAAGTGATGGTTTAGATTGAAATTATGTTGTGACAAGTTAAGCCATATCATTTGTGTATAAGTGACACTCCTAAATTGAACTCTCTAGAATTAGTTTGCACAAAACTCCATCTTTATTGAATTACTAAACAAAGATATGGCAAAAAGATACATTAAATAACCGGAAGCCAACACACTAGACCTGCAAAGTCAACAATGGGGGATGCTATCATAATGCCCCACCAGCTAGATTTGGAGTCATCACTAAGCCACGCATGGCTTATCGGGAGCACACATCTTGTCCAGCATACCCTAAACACGCACCCCATGCACATGCTCTAGAAGCTGCCGCCACCATGCCAACCCACCATCAGGGCCGAGGTCCGCATGATCCTTGCTAGGAAAGATGTCGACGTTGCCATGGCACCAAACACCACGACCACCCTGTGCTCGTTCATTAACACACGTCCGCCAAAGAAACTCCATTGCGTCATGCCACTGAGACCCGCCGTTGTCGACGTAGTAGATGCCATGCCGCTCCACCTCCTCGAGCACCACCATATAACACTGGTTCAACAAGCCAGGACCAACTCCCACATGTTACCCCCAAGGGGGAGAACGTTGCTAGTCGCCGCCAGCGTCCGACCAAGAATAGATCCAGGGTTTCCCTCAGAGTGATTTGGGGGGATCGCAAACTGCATCGTTGATGCCTTCAACAAGGTTATGATGCCCATGGGTTCCATCGTTGATGGATCCAACCACCGCCAGAGCATTCTGGCAGTCCCACAAACCCGCCTTGATCCGGAACGGCTTTTCCAGCTAGTAGTCCATCTGGTAATCGCTCTAGCGCAAGGAGCCATGCCTCCAAATTCCCGCAACCAAATCCTCGCTGGACACCCCAACACAGGGAGACGTAGCGCGCCGTAGTACCACAGAACCTAAGGGGGGATCGCCGTCCTTGCCAAAGGCCATCGGAAGAAAACGACGGGGCATCCGCTGCAAGATTCCGGTGCAGCCGCACGCTAGAGACGCAACCGAGGATGGCCTTGCCGCAGCCATCATCCATCGCCAAGGCTTTGCCCAGTGGCGCTCCGACGGCAGCTACAGTTAGGAGCGGGTTATGATTTGATGATGGTACAATTCCGTCAAATCCACTGGCCGATGACTCGGTAATGGACAACATATAATAAATATATGCGCGAACACCCATCAAACATTCAGCTGAGGAAAGACTTGGAATCATATCACGAGGTGATGAAGGGACATCCAGAATATTGAACATTCAATAAATAGTAGTTACTTACTGTATTCATCAAAATACTCGGTTGCAATTCATCTTCGTTCTGTGCTAGTTCTAATGTGCATCCATGCATGCGAAACATCAAAAATGCCTCTGCCACTGATATATGCAATCATAGAGTAAATCAGAAATTGTGTGCAATACTGGAGATACTATTTCAGCACCTAAATGGATCTCAAATTCTAAAGTAGAATTTACGGCATTTATAGTAACTTAAACATAACTAGAATACTGGGAGACAGAAAATATCGAAACATATAGAAATGAAACAACATGTATAGGAAAGTAGTGCTCTAAAGAGATCAGAATTTCATACATCAAACGGGGTTTAAAAACAGTCTTCAAATCAAGCACAAATAACAAGCCATTGAGCTGGTGAACGCCAAGATCTCAAACACCTCCTGCTATATATTGATTGAGAGTGTGGTTCGTGAATTAATCCATGAAAGAGATGCAAAAATTTAAAAAGTTGCTCATGGTGTGCTGGGTAAGTCATGGCTTAGCTAAGCTAATCAACGAGGATGGTAGGACAGATGTGTGGCCACAGTGGCAGATCTAGTGGGGGTGCCATGGCACCTTCTCTAATAGTGCAATCTTATTTTTTTATGTATAATAGACACGAATCGTACAAGAATTTAATGCTATTTGAGGATTATTTGCACTGTTTGGCACCCCCAGTGCAACGATTCTAGGTCCGTCAGTGTGTGGCTAAGGAATTGTCCCCAGAAGATTGCCAAGCCAATGAACATTGACTGTACTTATATCTCTGGTTAATATGTATTTATTTTTGGCAAATAATTATTTATTACATTTATAAATCAATATATCAGCTTCTACGTGTCTCCGAAGTCCACACTTTAACTTTATTATAATCCAGTCTATAGTGGGCTTGTCCAAGAGCTTCTTAGTTGATGATAAGGTTGATGCATGTACTTAGTCTTGACATACGTTCTCCTATTGACGGTGTGTGACTCTTGTTTTTCTTCTTTGCAGGGTATCCGGATTCTAAATGGGTAACCAGTCGTTGCACGGTGAGCGTCCATGGCGGTCATTAATTATGGGTGACTGACTGATTGTATTGGGGTTTTATTTGTTTTTTTTTCTAAATAACAAAACATCATTGTTTTTTAGAACTTCCACCAGGAGGGACTCTTACTACTCTGAGAGGATACTATTATTATTTGTCAATGAGAAGGAGTAAATTGTGTGCTACCGTTTATAAAAAATCGTTGTTGTAGTTTCAGCAGAATAAGCCTAGGCATGCTTAATATCACTACAAGTTTTTTAAGGTTTTGTGTCCACCACAATCTTTATTGTTCCCCAGGTATGATATAGTCTACTGTAGGCACATTTAGCTTAGGAGAGAAAAAGGTGAGAAACGCAATGATAGTTCAATGGTACACGTAAAACACTAGAAACTATTGGAAGCCACAGTAACAAAAGTGTTTCTTTATTAATAACAAAAAAGAGAATTTATATTCCCCACCTAAATAGTACAAAGGTATACATTAAAAGCGATAGAAAACTGTTGGAAAGAACTATTAGAAAACCAGGAAAAAAACAGTAATGAAACACAAATATTTATCATGTAGCTTAATAGTCCAATGGTACATAAATTCACTAGAGCACTAATAGAGAACACAAGAATAAAAGGTTGAATTTTTTTCTCTCTTTTGGCTTCTTGGTACATTCAAACATAGAAACTATAATTTGGCCAGTTCTAACATATAATAATCTTTATACCCGTACATTTGATTGCCCTCAAACTTCTTTGACATTGGTAGTGATTCTGGCGTGACTAAGAACGATTTATGTTGTAAATGCAGTAGAAGCTTCGGCTCTAAATAATTTGGAGTTCTAATTAAAGAGTTCAATTACAAAAGATTACTTCTTCATTGAACCTATGAATTTGGGGGGTGTTGCAGCACATTTATAGTTAATGGACATGCGTGGTATGGCATTTAGTATATGGGGTATCTTTGTACATATTTTATGGTCAACAAAAACTTAACTAGAATAGATGACTAAACCACGTCAATTTTTCTTTTTCAACTCTTGGCTACAATTAAGCAAATTTTCTTCCTTTTAAAAACCGAACTCCCAAACTTTTTAGTTCATACCATTGGAAAATGAAATCATGTTTTTTTAGACTATGTGTACTCCTAGATGGTAATTTGATTCACATTATAATTGGATCAACATGATCTTTTCTTCAGGCACCTCTTCAGTCCTTCTTAATGTTGTCCCAGGCAAAGTTTTCTTTTGCAAAAGAGTGGTAAGGCGGGGGACCCTCTCTCCCCTCTCTTATTTGTTCTTGTTGCTGATCTACTCGAGTCCATCCTAAGTGAGGCAATGTAGAATAAGCTAATTGACACCCCCATTGCAAGTCAGGCATGCCCCCAATTCCCAGCTTGACGTAAAACCAATAGTGGATTTGTTTCTGTCTTTTGTTGAATCCATTTAGGGCGAGACAGAATGGGCGGGCACAAGTGGTCTGGTGTCCGAGCCGATTGGTCAGACGACGAAGAAGAAGCTTTAGAGAAAGTTCTACCTCGCGGGTGAAACCATAGATTGGAAGGTGTAGGTCACTCACCCGTGTAAACAAAGGTCATACAATATGCTGATGATACTATTCTTGTACTTCCTGCAAACCTTGTTCAGATTGCCCATATCAAAAACCTCCTCATGCATTTTACTTCTTTTACTAGGCTCAAATTCAACTACGACAAATCCATCTTAGTCCCAATCAATGTGCCTGAATCCCAATTACCCAGTCTGATCTCCTTATTGGGTTGCAAGAAAGGAAGTTTTCCATTCACCTACTTAGGTCTCCCCATTAGCACCTCAAGACCAGAAATTGAAGACTTTAACCAAATTATGCAGAGGATTGAAAGAAGGTTCACTGGATGTTCAACATTACTTTCTTATGCTGGCAGGCTTCTTCTCATAAAATCCGACTTCACTGCACTTGCAATTTTCTTCATGAGTGGACTGACACTGCCAGCTGGTGTTGTTGTTCAGCCTGACAATTTCCTAAGAAGTTTTTTATGGAGGAAATTTGGAATTAAAGACAAGGGCACAACTTTAATTGCTTGGAGTAAAGTTTGCAAACCAAAACTGCAATGGGGACATGGTATCCTTGATATTGCAACTCACAACAAAGCACTGCTCGTGAAAAACCTATTTAAGTTCCTTAGCAGGGAGAAGATCTCCTGGGTTAATCTTATTTGGGAAAAATACTATCAAGATAGCCCACCTAGCAATACTTTGGAAGGGTCATTCTGGTGGAAAGCTCATCTTGCACTCCTGAGTGACTTGAAGGAAGCTAGTTCATGCAAGATTATCTCTGGGCAAACTACTCTTTTCTGGAAAGATAAATGGGATGGAGAGCCACTACAACACAGATTCCTCGAGTTGCATTCATATGCCATTCATAATACAGTATACGTTCAAAAGTGTCATGCTTCCCATGATTGGTCCGATCACTTTCATTTGCCACTATCAACTGAAGCTTTCAATCAATTTAACCAGATGGGAAATATTGTTCCTCAACTCAATTCATCTGGAAAGGATCAATGGGGCTGTAATGGGCAAACAACCACTTACTCTTCTGTGCAGATGTATAGTAACTTGATGGAAAATGGAGAGGAACACCCAATCTTCAAACTCATTTGGAAGAGCAAGAGCAGGCTTAAACACAAGATATTTTTATGGCTGGCCGCTCATGAACGAATCAATACTAGAGCCCTTCTAAAGAGAAAAGGAATGCACCTGGAAAATCCCTTCTGCCCTAGTTGCAACCAGGATGATGTTTTATGCATCTTCTTTGGGATTGTAATTTTGCCCAGGATTGCTGGCACTCATTGCTATGTGGAAAGAAGAGAGGAACATTTCCTTACGAGGAATTTATGCAAACAATAGAGCAACTACTACGAAAATTTTCTACAAAAATTGCAATTTTGGGTTGCTGGAATATTTGGATTCAAAGAAATGGCCGAGTCTTTAGAGCACAGCAGCAAAGCCTTCAAGGATGGAGATACTTCCTCCAAAAAGATCTAAATTTGCTACAGTTCGAAATAAAGGAGAAGCATGTACTAGCCTTCAAACAGTGGATAGATAATAATTTGTAATTCCATGGATTGTTGCCCTAGAGCAGGTATAGGCTGGTCTAGTAGGCAGCTCAGGCCTTTTAAATGCTTGTTTTCTTTTTTCTCTTTTCTCCTTTCTCCTTGTAACTTACTAGTTCTAATTTATAAAGTACCATAGAACTATTGTTTGACTATTTTCGGGTAAAAAAACATTATAAAATACCCCTCCCTATCTGGCATCTCCAACGGCGACCCTCAAACCGCAGTATAGGCTGGTCTAGTAGACCGCATTGTCCGGACGTGTCGTGTCGTCCAACATGGCTGTGTATTGGTCCGCATGGCGGTCCGACGTACGTTCTCCCGCAAACCCGAGACAACCGTTGCGGGGGGGGGGGGGGGGGGGGGGGGGCGTGCGGGCGTTCGGACCGCTGCCACGCCCACTTATGACCACCCTGGCCAACCTAAACCCCCCACCAACCCCTCACGCGCTTTCATTCCGATGCATGCACCGCTTACTGCACCACATTCATGCCGGCGCAGAGCACTAGAGCCAGGAATTGATGCTGCGATGTGAAGGAGGGAGGACGGCACTACCGATGCGACCTCTCGGGAGGCGCCCCCTAAATACGGACGCAGCTTCTCAAGGAACCAATTCCGGCCATTTGTGCCGCATTAAAGCGGCTGACTGGCCCTTCGCATGGCCTGCCCGCGGCTATATAAGCCGCGCTCCGGCGCCGTCCACATCACAATCTATCCGCTCTTCCTCCTCCTCCCCTCTCCCCGCCAATCTCCCTCCACAACTCCAGCAATGCGCAAGTCATGGGTCTCGGCGCCTACAGGTGGCGGTTCCGGGACGGGCTCCGACGGATCTTGGCGACACCGCCCTCGAACTCCAGGGTCGTCGTCCTCATTGGCGAGCGGCTCCTCGATGAAGGCGGATATCGTCATCTCCTCCGGGGCCAGGTGTACGCCGCCTCAGATGCGGAGTACGAGGAGCGGATGGAGTTGATGCTTCTTTGCTCTGTGCCTCACATGAACGGCCCGACTTCGCCATTGGGGACGCTCCTCCCCGTGGAGCCGGAGCCAGGATCTCCTCCACGCTCTTCGTCGTGCAACCGCGTTATCCAAATTGGGTGCCACGTGAAGGAAGAGCGCCTCTCACCGCCGCCTCTGTGAGTCAAGGAGGAGCTGCTCTCTTCGCCGCCCTGACGCATCAAGGAGGATCGGTTCTATCCGCCGCCCCGGCGCGTCAAGGAGGAGTGCCGCGCGCCGCCGCCCATGCAAAATGCGATTGCAGCGATGGCGGGCAGTCGCATTCTGCACTACCTCGGCGGAGGCGGGATGGCGACAGCTGTTTGTCGTCCCGGAGTGCCATGACGCTGCAGGAGTACGCAGACAGGGAGCAGCGCCGGCTGGATAGGCGCAACGGGCGTGCCGGTCCAAGCTCACGGACTCCGACGTCCCGCCGCCACACATCGCGATGGACCCGGAACTGGCGTACGCCAGGGCCTTGGACCGCTCCATGACGATGTCGGAAACGACCAAGCGCCGTGTCCGCCGCCTCGACGGGGAGATGGCCAAGTACGACGAGGAATGGTCTCTCAGCGAGATCACCGCCGCCAACGCTGCACCTCCTCCAAGTTTGCCGCCCTCTCCCACAGCCTACTTCCTCGGTAGCCGCGGCCGCACTGCGCACGGCCATGAAGAAGCAGAGAGGATCATCCACGAGTGTCAGATGGCTGCCGGGAAGCCCTGCCGCCACCGTTCGTCGCCCGAAGCCCAACGACAATGATTCAGACGCTGGCCGGATCGGGCGACGATAACGGACGAGGAGCCACCGGCCAGCCCGACATGGCCTATGAGGTCACCATCAAGTATGGCGTAGTTCGTTTGTTCTACTCATTCATCCCCACGCTCTTAACTTTTGCTCACTTTTCCCCACTCCCTTGCCCGAAACCCTCAGAACTGGTCACAGCGGACGTTGCCGTCGGGTCAATGGCTTGACCGTTAACTCTGACTAGTGGGGCCGCGTAGGGCGGAGTCCACATTTTGACCGTTACGTGGTAACCAGTGGGGCCGCGAAACTGACACTCACGGTAACCTAAATCAGATCCAGTCGCTTCCGCGCCGCCCCCTCCGCCGCCATCGTGCGGCCTCTCTCGCCGTCGTGCCGCCTCCGCCGTACTCTTGCCGCCTCCGCCGCAATCGTGCTGCCTCCGCCGCATCTACCCTCTCTCCCCATCTAGGATTAGGAAGCTATGTCAGGGGGGCACCCCGTCCGGCCCATCGACCGTGGAGATGATTGGGTTGAATCAGAGGCTGATAATTCATGGACTCCACCTCGGTAAGCATCGTTTTCCTCTCAAATTGATTAGGAGATCCGTAAATTAGGCTGTATTTGACCACTATTGGCATGAATCAGCGCAATTTATCTGAAATTTTTCGGCCTAACTGCGCCCTTTATCTTATTTCAATCGAATAGGGTTGATCCTGCACTTGCTTTTCGGCTGGCGGTTTGAATGGAAACTAGCGAGCTGCGTGGAACTAAACCTTGTGTGATTTCTGGATTTTTCTATCCTAAAGTGGTAGAAACCGGCGTTTCGTTGAGAGATTTCCGCGAGGCACTCTGTTGTGAGTATCCGTGGAGCCCTGCCGATGCTGTTGAACTGAGATATTTCGACAGTACCGAGCAGAGATTTCTCCCATTAACTTGTGATAAGCATCTGGGATTGCTATTTAGTTTGAATGCTGACAGTCGTTTCGGTAAAACCCATATCGGTGTGCTTCAGGCACGCAAACAACGTATCCCGAAGGGTGTTCAGACATCATCTGTCTCTGCTAATAGTGAGCGTCCTCGCACTCCTTGTAGGTCGAGACCAAGTAAACCTAGTGGTTCTGAAAGCCACAACATGTCGGTTGCCGCTAATTCTGCCACTTCTCCTATCCCTTCTGTACCTGATGTAGAAGTAGATGCAGAGCCTGACGAGGAAGTGCCTCGACATGATGATGAGGATGAGATTCTATTCCCTGAACTGGTAGATAGAGTCAGTAAACAGGCAGTGGAAGATGAATATGCAGAGGAGCCTAGCAGCCGTGCTAGATTTGATGACACTGATGATGAAGAGAGGGAGGAGAACATCGACTCCTTAGTTTTACAAGAATATGATGGTGAGGACATGCCAACAATTGAGTGGAACAGGGAGAATCCTGACCTTACTCCAGGAACCGTATTCGAATCGATGGTGGACTGTCGTAATGCAGTGACTACATGTTGCATTCTCACCGAAAACTCTTATGAGGTTGATAGGAGTGAGCCAGGAAGATTCACTGTTCATTGCCCTTATGCATCCACTATGCGAAAGAGCAAATTGATTCAGGTATTACAACTGAATATTGTTATCAGATTATTTATCCATTCTATATTCAGATCATGTGTACTGTTTCTTAATTGTATTTGACATCATTTTTCATTTTGTTTCAGATAAAAAGCAACTCACACGGGCACACTTGCCCACCTGGAGGGGGAGGGGGAAAGGACAAATCTAAGCTTGCAAAGACTAGGTGGGTGGCAGATGCAATCTTGGATTGGGTGAGGGAAACACCAACAATTGGTCCAACAGCACTCCATGGGAAGCTATTTGAGAAGTACAAGATTAATGTACAATACATGAAGATTTTCTATGCTAAGGAAAGGGCTCTTGATAGGATTAATGGTCCATGGAATGAGAGTTTTCAGTTGCTTTACACCTTCAAAGCTGAAGTGGAGACGGCTAGTCCAGGGAGTGTTGTAGAGATTGACAAGCATACATTTAAGTACAAATTAAAAGGGAAGGCAATAGAGAAGGAGTGCTTCAGTAGGGCTTTTGTTTGTTTCAAGGCTTGTCGGCGGGGGTTTCTGAATGGTTGTAGGCCCTATTTGGCAGTCGATGCGACTGCTTTGAATGGAAGATGGAGAGGCCAGCTAGCAGCAGCTTCTGCAGTTGATGGACACAACTGGCTATTCCCAGTTGCATTTGGTGTGTTGGAGGTAGAGAGTGAGGAGAGTTGGGTTTGGTTTCTGCAGCAGTTGCACAACATTATAGGTACACCCTCAGGTTTAGTTATACACATAGATGCTTGCAAGGGTTTAGAAACTGAAAATTGTTTTCCCTGGAGTGGAACATAGGGAATGTATGCGACACCTAGCGCAGAATTTTAAAAAGAAATTCAAAGGCAAAGTTTATGATGAGAATCTATGGCCAGCATCATACACAAGCAGCTTGAGGACGCATGAGCACCATTTGAGAGTGTCGTATGCTCATAATCCTTTGGTGAAGGAGTACATGGATGAACATCATGGAAAGCTCTGGTCAAGAAGCAAAATCAATGAAATCTGCAAAGTAGACTATGTGACCAATAACCTCGCTGAGTGTTTCAATGCAAAGTTCAAGTCAGTGAAAGGGCTTTTGTTGTGGCAAGCATTTGATAAGATCAGGCAGATGATCATGGTAAAGATGGCTCTTCGTAAAAGAATTGTAGAAACACAATATGTTGGCCATCTTATGCTCCCATCTCTGATTAAGGCATTGCATGCCAAGGCAAGAGGACTAAGAATGAAATGCATTCGACCGTCGACATACGAGGCTGAGGTGACATACACTGACAGTAAAAATAAGGAATGGAGATATCCAGTGAACCTTGCAACCAATAAATGTAGTTGTAGGCAATGGCAGATCCGCGGGAAGCCGTGCATACATGCCCTACATCTCATGACTGTTATTGGAGGTGAAGATGGTGAAGTTGATCAGTATTGCTCTGAATATTTCTCTAATGCCAAATTTAGGGCTGCTTATGCTGAAAATGTGCCTGCACTCTTGGGAAAAGACCAATGGAACATAGTAGACCCAGGGTTCAAACTCCATTCTCCAGTACTGACTAGACCACTAGGAAGACCAAGGAAAAGCATGATAAGTGCTGGTGAAGAGGGTCGTGTAAAAAAACAGCGTAAGTGCAAAAGATGTGGTATCTTAGGGCATATTGCTAGGCTTTGTACCAATCCAGTTGATGCATCATTTGGAGAAGAGGAACAATGGGCAACAACAAATGCAGAGGAGAATGCAGCAAGTCTAAAGGATAATGCACCAGCAGAGGATAATGCAACAAGTTTAGAGAATGAAGCAACTGAAGTAGCAGCTTGGTATCTGTGCAATCTTTCCATTGTTTTGCATTTGTTCTCTTTTTTATCGATGGATAAGCTTATTTTTGTTTGACCCAGCTCTAGGATAATTAGAGGCACAAGACAGAAAAGACCTAGAGAGGAAGAAACTTCAGTTGAACCATCATCTGATACGGAATTTGAAACCATGGCTTAGGAAGGTTTTGAAGCTATAAGAGAGGAGGAAGTTATTTTGTCTGAAGTTCCTTTAAAGATTAGTGAGCCCACGGATGACCATCAACTGGTCATCACTTGCTCGATCAGTCAAAGCTCAACAAAACCGCCGCCACCAGAAGTGAAGATCAGAAGCAACAAGACAAAGCTTTCAAAAGCACAAAATATCTCAGCCAGGGAAACCAGAAGCAAGACGGTTAACCCATCCCGGAACACAAGGAGCAAGGCAAAGATTTGAATTTGAACTTGAATGCAAGTCATAAAGTTTGAACTTTAAAGATTTATAATAAGGATTCTGTCGTCAATTTGAAGTAGTGTGAAAACTTGTAAGGTGCAATAATTCTATAGGTAAACGTTGAATTTGAACTACTAAGGCAAACTTTGAATTTGAACCAACACTTCACTCCATTCCCCTGTGGTGTGAGTTGCACAGTTTGCTGAACTATTATAAACGTTAGGGTGATCAATCCGATCTCTTTTGCGTCTACAAAACTTGTAGTCATGAGAAATGTGCTCCAAATGAGCTCCCAAGCTAGGTTAAAAACCACGTTTACCATATGAAAATGGAAAACTAAGTTCAGATCCTTCTTATTCACTTTGAAATCAAGCTTTGGTGTTTAATTTTTTAAAAAAATTCAAAAACCGAAGGGAAGCCCTACCTCCTCTCCTTGGTCTCTATGAAACGTTGTACATGATAGCTCATATGTGTGAAGGTTTTTTCATGAAAATGTCCATAGACAAAGTTTATGATTTTTGGTTGGTAACATGTCACACAAGACAACATTGTGCGCAGGTTATATATATATATATATATTTAATTAATGGTGCTCATTTTACCTCGATCGTGCTAGCTAGGTTTTTTTCTCTAAATGTGCGTATACCAAGTTTAGTATTTTTCCTCGTTAGTGTGTCCTATAAAACGACGAACGGCGAAGGTTTCATATTTTTCGGTTTTTTTAAATTATTTATGCTCAGTCAAAGCCTTTGAAACCCCATTGACAAACTCAAAACCCCTCTAAACCCTACGGGGTTTCGCCTACCCCTAGCTCTGAATGTCAGCCGTCCGATCATACCCTAGCACCAAGCGAGAGCCCTCAGATGTGGTCTTCTAGAAGTAATTTCGAGGGCAGGCTGCGACCAGGCTCCGCGCCGTTGGATCACATGGACAGCTCCGCATCGTTGGATCGTGGGGCGATCCGCGAGAGGCGATCCGCGAGACTTGTTGGTTGTGCCTCCCCTTTCTTCAGGTACCCCTTTATTCTGGTGCTTATTCTACAACGACGAGAGGAGCCACTCCTCCTCTGCTACTTCTTCTCCGGCGATGAGAGGAGCCACTCCTCTGCTTCTTCTTCTCTGGCGACTTTGGACGATATGTCGAGCTCCACTTCAGCCTCCCGCCCCTCGTGGACCCAGTATGGTCCACTTCCCATGGAGCGATGTCCTGACTGCCCATGCAGTGCGCCACTGATACGGTTGACTTCGAAAGAGGTCAAGAATGGCAACTATGTGCGCGAGTTTGTGAAATGCGAGAGCAAGCCAGAGGGGCAGGTTAGATCTCAGGATTTTTTCTCTGATTTCTTTTTCTATTTGCTTTTAATTCTTTTTCGATCTGGGATTTAGGGTTCATTTTTTCGATTCAGATCGTGAAGAAATGCACACATTTTGAATGGCTGAATTACTATGTTAAGCGGATTCAATTCAATGGGGCCCCTACCCGGGAGCTCAATCTGCCGTCAGCAACAACGAATTTGGTCTCTGAAAATGCTGCTCTGACAGTTGGGGATGCAGATCTGAAGGGGGAAATAAAGAAGATGAGCAAGAACTTGAAGCAGATGATTCAATTGAACAAGCAGGCGAATATGATAGCTTTAGGATTTTATCCCTTTTATTTTTGTGTAGTTGCTCTAGGATTTGCTTACTTGCTGGTCATCACTCGTTAGAGATGTTATTAGTGTGGTGTCATGTGCTCTAGGATTTGGTTAATTTGTGGATCATGTGCTCTACGATTTTCTTAAATTTGTGGATCATGTGCTTTATGCTCTGTGTTTCTTAATTTGTGGATCATGTGCTCTATGCTTTGTGTTGCTTAATTTGTGGATCATGTCAGTTTCGGGTACCCGTCAGTTTCGTCAGTTTTGTACACTTTCAGTTTCGTCAGACAACACCGACCGCAGAAGAAAAAAAACGTAGTTCTAGGGCCCATATTGAAACTAAGCTCTGGTCGGGCCGTCTCATCGCGTTGACTGTCGAAGGCCCACGCGCTGGCTCTGTTTTTAACCTTGATTATTACCATGGTAAATCCATGGTTTGCCATGCCGAACAAAAATAGTGCATGATGGTAAATCGATTTATTGTTGGACTTGCACATGTCAAATTTATTTGTACATATCATGGCAATTTCCTTCTGTATATAGCCTACAGCACAACACTTTCATTTTTGGGTTCATTTTTTGACTTGCGGGTATTATAAACAAGTTTTTGTTGCAAGAAAATATTGTATACATGATTTTTTGTTTTTTTGATTAAGAACATGTCAGACTTAATTATGTAGATCATGATATCCATCTGAAACCACGTCTAAAATAAAGTCCGGTGGCACCATTAGCCAGCATATCCATCTAGAGAGCATGTCTAGGCTCGGCTATGGCACCATATCCATCAAGAGAGCTTGTCTACGGCTCGACTACGGAACCATATCCATCGACTGATATCTCATGTAGAAAGCATACATCCATAATATAAAAAGTAGGAACCATAGCATACTTCTTACATAAAACATAATGTACCCTAAACAATGGCATAGTCCACAAACTATTCAAAAATTAGCTTGTTTTTGTTCATACAACATACGGAATAGGGCCACCAACAATTCAAAAAAAATAGCTTTTCTTCTTCTTCTTTTCAACATCAACATGGCTCATTTTTCTAGCTTTAGTTTACTTTTTGACACTTCAACTACTCCATTATCCGCGCGTGCGAAAACTTGACCCTACTCTACATGGGCGAAAACTTGATCCTACTCTAAATGGGCGAAAACTTGCTGGTTTTCATTGAGGAATACTCAATCATTGATTGATTTACCAGAAGGGCTCATGTACGGAACCATATCCATCTAGCGATTTATCTCACGTCAAATAAGATAGAAATAGCAAGCAAAAACACTGATAACCAATGACATATCAAATAAGGGTAGCGTTTCTCAAAAAAAATCAAATAAGGGTAGCAAGCATAACAAAGTTCTTAGGGAGCGGATAACACGACAGAGATTAAAAGTTCACGGTACAATCAACGACATAATTAAGATAGAAATATATAAAAGATAAAAAGCCCTAGCACCCTAGGGCAAGACAAGCTCACGACCGAGACCGGGACTTCACCACCATCTTCACTGCGCCCTCTCTTCACTGCTCCCTCTCCATGCCGTCCTGGCCGATGTAGTAGGGGAGGCTGTGCATACCATCGCGGGTGGGGAAGATGCAGTCGGAGTTTGTGAAGATGTTGTGGGTTGTGAATGCGATGAATTCGAATCCAAAACAAAACACCTTGCCGAGGAGGTGGTACGCATCAAATCTGTTGGTGAAGGTGACGGTGAGCCCTATCGGCGGAGTCTTGGAGTTTGGACGCACTTCATTCAGTCGGAACATCACCGGCGAGCCCGCCGGGAGGGGGGCGAAGCCCGCACGGAGGAACCACTCGGCAAACCCCCTTGCACCCCTCCAGCGTGAGAACGCCCACACGCGGAGCGTCCTCTCCACGACGACGCCGGCCGGATACCGTCTCTCCGGGACGATCGGTGGGAGCTCGAAGGTGGGGCCGTTGTACTGCATCCTCGCCTCGCTTTGAGAGTGCTCTGGGTTTTGGTGAAGAAGAGAAGGGGGCGGCGCAAATGGATGTGTGGAGAATAGGTAGAGGGGTGGTGGTTTAAATAGGGAAAGGGGAAGGGAAGGGGAGTGGCACCGGCCGCGTTTTGGATTTGCTACGTTCAAACGAGCCGCGTCGATCGATATGCCACTTTAATTGCCAACAGGTTTTAATTGCCACGTTGAATAGATGCGAGTGGATCAAAAAGTGTGAAACAATGCTCTACATTGAGGAGACACGCGTGGGAGATGATACGAACCATCGGCAGCAATCGTCCCTGCGTCCGTGGCAGCTCGCGTGAAAATGACGCCGGTCAACGTCCGTGGCGGCTTGCATGAAAAAGAGGCCGATCAGCGCATCGTGGCGGCGGGCGGCGGCGCATCTAGGTAGGCTAGCTACGTGCATGCATGCAGGCTAGCTGGACATGTCGTGCATGCATAACGGGCTACTGTCGTTGCGGCGCGCGCACGGCCCAAGTCTAACCACGGCCCAACGGTGTATCGCCCACGATGCGGCTATATCTCCCACGTGTCGAGGCACGACTTGGAGGCATAACCGCATGGTGGTTTTGTTGCAAGAAGGGTCATCTTCACACAATCCCATGTAATGAACAAGAATGGGATAAAGAGTTGGCTTACAATCTCCACTTCACACAATACATAAATTAAACATACATCATTCAGAGTACAAACAAGGTCCGACTATGGAACCAAAATAAAAGAAGACAACCCCAAATGCTAGGTTCCCGATCGTCCCAACTAGGCTCCACTACTGATCAACAGGAAAACGAAACAACACAACGAACAAGATCTTCATCGAGCTCCCACTTGAGCTCAGTTGCGTCACCTGCATAGGTATCCTAGGCACCTGCAACTGTTTTGGTAGAATCTGTGAGCCACGAGGACTCAGCAATCTCACACCCGCAAGATCAAGACTACTTAAGCTTGTGGGTATGTAAGGGGTAATATGGTGGAGCTGTGGCAAGCACTAAGCATTTATGGTGGCTAACATACGCAAAAGAGAGCGACAAGAGAAGCAACGCATCGGTCGAGAAGCTAAAAGTGATCAAGAAGTGATCCTGAAACTACTTACGTTCATACATAACCCAGACTGTGTTCACTTCCCGGACTCCGCCGAAAAGAGACCATCACGGCTACACACGTGGTTGGTGCATTTTAATTAAGTCAAGTGTCACGTTCTCTACAACCGGACATTAACAAATTCCCATCTGCCACATAACTGCGGGCACGGCTCTCGAAAGTTTATACCCTGCAGGGGTGTCCCAACTTAGCCCATTATAAGCTCTCACGGTCAACGAAGGATATTCCTTCTCCCGGGAAGAC
Organism: Aegilops tauschii subsp. strangulata; assembly: GCF_002575655.3. Classification (NCBI taxonomy): domain Eukaryota; kingdom Viridiplantae; phylum Streptophyta; class Magnoliopsida; order Poales; family Poaceae; genus Aegilops; species Aegilops tauschii. Next base: position 12,551,353 of record NC_053039.3, read on the forward strand.
CCGATCAGTCTCGGAATCCCGGTTTACAAGACATTTCGACAATGGTAACACAAGACCAGCAAAGCCGCCCGATGTGCCGACAAATCCCGATAGGAGCTGCACATATCTCGTTCTCGGGGCACACCGGATGAGCAAGACGTCGGGTTGGCATAGACCCTGGTTGCCCAGGGGGCTCCGGACATCGCTCGGTTTGGACCAGCACTCGGAGGAGAACTGGCCCGGGGGGGGGGGGGTAAATAAAGATGACCCTCGGGCTCCGGAAGCCCAAGGGAAAAAGGGCTAGGTGAGGCAAATGGTAAAACCAAGGTTGGTCCTTGCTGGAGGAGTTTTATTCAAAGCGAACTGTCTAGGGGGTCCCATAAATCACCCAACCACGTAAGGGACGCAAAATCAAGGAACATAACACCAGTATGACGGAAACTAGGGTGGCAAGAGTGGAACAAAACACCAGGCATAAGGCCGAGCCTTCCACCCTTTACCAAGTATATAGATGCATTAATTAAACAAGAGATATTGTCATAACCCAACATGTACATGATCCAACATGGAGCAATCTTGAACTTCACCTGCAACTAGCAACGCTATAAGAGGGGCTGAGCAAAAGCGGTAACTTAGCCAAACAACGGTTTGCTAGGAAAGGATGGTTAGAGGCTTGACATGGCAATATGGGAGGCATGATATAGCAAGTGGTAGGTAGCGCGACATAGCAATAGAGCGAACAACTAGCAAGCAAAGATAGAAGTGTTTTCGAGGGTACGGTCATCTTGCCTGAAATCCCGCAAGGAAGAAGAATGAGTCCATGAAGAATACAAACGGATGTAGTCGAACGAATCCTCACAAACGCAATGTTACCGGAACTATCAAGGAAGAAGCGCAACCGGAAAGAAGCAAACATCATGGTAAAACAACCATCACATAAACATGGCATGATGCACAAACAAGTATGATGCATGTCCGGTTTAAATGAGGCATGGCATGGCAAAATGAAATAAACAATACTACAAATTAAGTGGAGCTCAATATGCAACGAGTTGCATATTGACAAAACACCACATCAATTATTTAGTTCTCTCCCGTTTATGTACCCAACAAAATTAACTGTGGTTACGCATGGCAAGAGGTGAAGCATAATAAAACTATCTATTTAGGCAAGTTTAAATGAGGCCGGAAATAACAAATAACAATTCCGGAAAATCTCCATATGTCATATAGCAATTTAAAGCAAACAACAATTTTAAACGTTTTAAATGTTATTATCATGATGCGGATGACATATGCAAGTTTTAAGCAATTTTATGAAAATGTTGACATGAGCATGATACGAGGCATTTGTCGCCATGGCGGAAGGAAAAGGGTGCCACGGTGGTGAAACGGAAATGGTGCCACGGCAACATCCCGGTTCCGGCAACTCAATTGAGATGCTGGTGCAAAGGAACAAGTGTGGGTGCGCGAAACGTGCAAGAGTGACGGGGAGTGATCCCGGATACCGGGTGTCCCACATGTCGGTGGCATGGCTTACGGCGAACGTGCAAGGAACAATTCGGACACGGTCCAAACATAGGGTGCATCTCATACAACGCATGCATTCGGCCCACGGACGTCGTCTCGGAGTTATACCTTCGAAGCTTGCCTTTTCGGAGCGGATCGGGTTCGACGGTAGTGGAAGTAGTCGTTCTCGCGATGGTAGTGGAAGTAGTGGTACACGCTCGTTTCGGATAGGAGCTTGACAAATCCGAGTAACTTGGGGTCGACGGTGAGGAACTCGGCGTTTCGATGCGGTGTAGAGGTACATGTCGATGGTCGTCGTGGTACTTGGCGTTTCGTACAGTACTCGGCCGAGCATCGGTGTGGTCTTGCCGGTGGTGTACTTGGCGAATCCACGTAGCCGTACACACGTAGTAGAGGAACTTAACGCATCCAAACGAAACAACACGACAGGCCTCGGGTCTTGGTGGTCAACGAAGGGAGGCAGGCGGCGAAGCAGCAACAATGTGCCGGCACTGTACAGCCACGACGGACACCATGGCCGTGAGGAGGAGGGGCCCTGGCACGAGACCAGCAGCGGGCACGCACGTGCAGGAAGGCGGTGAGGTCGACAGCTTGCCCAAGTCGCGGTGGAGTGACGGGAACATCGGTGGACGAGGAAGCAGAGGGGAGGCGTCGCGTGGAGGAGAGTCAACGGGGCGGCGCTCGCCGGAGTCGGGGCCGAAGGGGACGGATCGAGGGGCTCCTCCCCTGGCGACGGAGCTGACGAGGCGGTGGCGCCGGGTAGACGAGGAGGCGGGCGAGGAGGAGGTCGGGGATGGGTCGTCGAGGCTGGATCCAGGGTGGAGGCGCACAGGAGGAGGCTTGAGGCGCGCTGGAGGTGGTGGTGCTCGCGGGTGCAGGGCGGTCGGGACTCGCCGGCCGGAGGGCGACGGGGCATGGCTTCGGGCGCCATGGGAGGCAAGGCGTTGGGCATGTGTGGAGTGGCGGCGCTGGAGGAATCGAGAGGGAGAGGGGATCGATAGGTGCACGCTAGGTTAAAACAGGGAGCTGGCTGGGCTTTGGGCTTAGAGTCCGACTGGGCTGCAGGCTCTCTCTCTCTCACTCTAAAGAAAAATAAAACAAAACGGAGATAAGAAAGAAAAGAAAGAGAGGTTAGGGGAAGAAGTTGGACACGCGGATAATTTTCCCGGACTCACAAAAATGTGCTTGTTCCGAGAAAATAGAAAAGGCCGTGATTGAAAGATTTAAATTCAAACTCATTTGATTTAATTCAAATGATTTGAATAGGAAGTGAGGGTTGGGAATGTCCAAAAATGTTCGGATTTTTGGTGGAGCTCCAGAATATGGTGAAAGAATATATGGCAAGGTTGGAGACCAAGAATTACGATACCAAAGGCATTGGGATAATTTGCAAGTGTGTTATGGTGATTTCCAAATTAAAGAAATATCTAATATAGCTCCCTAGTATTGGGAGGATATGTTATAAAGAGAAGTCACCCTTCCCTCGATTTAAATAGATCAACCATCTATGCAATTTATTAGTTGAGTTGAGATGCAATGATTAATGACATGATGGCATGATGACATGATGCAATGCAAAAATAAAAGAGCAAGCACAAAAGAAACACACGGTGATCATGAAAATATGGACGTCTTCTGAAGCGTCGGTCTCGGGGCGGCACAACACTCCTCCACTTACAAGAGATCTCGTCCCGAGATCTAAGGATGGCGCCGGAGAGAAACGGAAGAGGAAGAGGTAAAACAATGTTGCTTCTTTGACAAACGAGTGAAACCCACAAACCTTGAGAGGTTGAACAAATCGAAAGAAAGAATACAATGGAGGTGAACAAGATTGCAAACACTGCGTTAGCAGAGAAGAACAAAGAACATGATGAGAACCAAGAGCTTAGGGGACAAGATAGATTTTGAAGCCACTCTAGTTAAAACAAGATAGAGTAGGATTAAGAATGATATGATTTGGACAGCACTCCGACTAAAAATGGAAGGAATTAACATGAACTTGAGAACATGGGATGATACTTGATGAAATCAACAACACACTGCCTCCGGAACTATTGAAAAATGGCACAAGGGGTAAGAAAGATTACAAACCGCACTCTGGTAGAAAAGGGAAGGAAAACTTGATAAGATGAAAAGAAATTGAAGAGATGACACAACACTCCGGTTAAATGAATAAGCAAGGAAAGAAGATGATCTTGACAAAACAAGAAGATGGTCGAAGAGAGTAATATCACAATGCCTCCGGAACGAACGAATAGAAGCTAGATCGTTGGAATAAGAGAATGGAGAAGGAATGCCAACTTGTACCACAATTGAATTTGGAAAGCATCCTTGCAAGAAGGTTAGACCGGAGTTGTTGGAAAACCAACAACGAAAGGATATGATCCTTGTGGGCTTATGGAGACATCTCAAAACTTGAGGTGAAATTCTGCCACTAACGAAAACAACTGCTTGCTTGAGATCAACGAAGAGATGAAAACTTCTTCCGGCAAGAGGATAGGAGAAAAATTGGATCATTGATAAGCACCACAAATAGCAACAATCCTTAGGGAAGGCTTTAGGTGAAATCTAAACCAAGATAAGTCCAACAAAGAGATTGATTGGTTGAAAAGATCTCTTGAACGAAGAGAAAATGATGGATTTAAATATGTCACTCTTGAAAAACTTGTGAATCATGAAACCCGAAGGGAAATTATCCAGAATGACATAACACCACCTCAAAAGGTAAGGTAGAAATAATTGCACTTTGGAATGCAGGAAGAAGAATATTTGAGCTCTTCCAACAAGAATCTTGAGAACACTTCGAGAATGAATTAAATCCTTGATGAACCACCATGAAGAAACTCCATGAAGAAACTCCATGAAGAACTCCGGTAATAAAAGGATGATAAAAAGAAAGAGAAATTGAAAACACCAGGTGAAGCCTTGCAGTGATAAGATGAAGCTTTGAAATGATATAACCGAGAAAACTTGGAACTCCGGAAAGAAAGATGAACAGATGAAATCAAGAGTTTTGATGAACCTCCAAAATAAGGAATTGAATTTACTCGATGAAACAAGAATAAGAATTACATTATGCTCATCCTTCACCAATTAAATTGATGACAAGCAATGGATTTGGCATACTACTTATTCTCGTAGAAAGGATTAAGATAGATATGGCGCAAACTTGGGAAGGTCTTCAACGAACCACCGGTAGGATTGAAAAGAACGAATGAATCTATATGATAACAAAGGAAGAGAACTCTTGAACGAACCACCGTAAGAATTGAAAATGAACGAAGAGAAGATAAAGAAACACTAGGAAGAATTGGAAAATGAACGAAGATGCTTGAGAGAATTTAGATACAAGTGAACGCAGAGATCCCGAGCTGTTTAGGTAATACTTGAATGATGCACCGGTATGATTTGGAGAACGAGAGCTGAAAGCTTGAATGAATAATTCTGAGATGATGGGCTCCAGAGAATCAAACTGAAAAGCTCCGGATGGGTGAAAAGAATTCTCACAATCGAAAACAATTATGAGAGGATGGCATCAAGCTAGAACCATGAATGAAGAGAATGGAGCAAGATTGAAGAGAAACTCTTCTTCGGTCTTCCAATGTTGAGAATGATGACGAGAAACACCACCATGAATTGTTGAGGCACTCCGGAATGGAAATTAGAAAGGTTGAACCAACGATGGAAAGAATTTGAAAGATCTTGGAGAAAGACATTTGACTGATGATAATTCATTCTTACGTCAAACTTTGCAATGAATTTGAGAATAACTCCGGAAAGAATTAGAAGAGTCAGGTAAGATCCTGGAAAAAGACCTGTGGGTTAGGGCCCACTGAAAAGGAACACCGTTGAAATGATTACTTGAAAAGGAGATTGCACCGGTTGAATTAAATGGCTTGAATGAGGTAACAACCTCGAAATAGTTAGAATTGATGCGGAGTGGAAACACGGATCTTCAGAGATATCTTCAGCACTCCGGAACAACTAAATAACAAGAAGTGAAAGATTACGAGGTACAAAGGTATGGGAAAACATTTGAAACGAGGGAAAGGATATGATCAACAAAGCTTGAATTGAATCCACCGAAGAAGAAAAAGAACGAAGAATGATGAACTCGAAACTCCGTTAGTATCTTCCTGAGAATCACCAGATAAGAGCATTGACGAAAAAGAATGGAGAGACTTCCCATCGATAAAAGGATACTTGATTAAGAAATCTGAGTCCTTGAAGAAAAAGGGTGGGAGGGCGGGGAAAACAAAGACAACTTGGGATGGATGAAGCAAACACCGTTGCAAAGAACTGAGAATTGATCTCGCGAATGTTGAAATGATCGGATCCACTTGAAAAAGAGCACGTCGGTTGGGAAAGAATTAGCATGACAATCTCGATGATCAAGAAGGATTGGTTTTCACATAGAAGTATGAGAACACCGCTTAGGAAAGGTATGGAATCAACACTTGACTTCGAAGCAACTCGAATACCACAAACCAAAACAAAACAAAGGATTGGCTTAGGAAATAAGCCGGAAACAAACATATGATAGAGATTTCGCCCAAAGTGTTCGTGATGAGGCCCCACGGGCACGACGTACAGCGGACGTCACGAATGACAAACAAGATGTCCCCGAATCGGCATAGCCAAGGATTCTTTAAAACGTCTCGCGACCACTGTAAATCGACCGTGAAAAGCGAACCACTAGACGTTGGACCCCAATCTCAAACCATACATCCGTCGAAAAGATATTCTAGGAGCTACTTGAATTCCCACCTATAAACTCCCGAACCTTTCTGGTTATGCAATCTGGTGTTGGGGATACAGGGGACACAATATATCTCACCCAAAACTAACAATCCCTAGATCCAGCTGTATCCATCCGTGAACACATAACCAAGAAACCTTCGGAAATCGTGTACCTCCACCTTCGAAAAGCATCCGTTATACGAGTTATGGAAATTCTCCCGAACTCCCGCCCCAGTACTGGGTGGCGTCGAGGTGATCTCACCAACAACTGCATAAAAGAGATTTTCGATGTTGGCGAAACTCAGGTATTCCAGAACTGCAACGATAAAATTGTGACGACAACACCTCGGAGCTCAACTCCCCGGGACACTGCCACAACCCCTAAATGTCAGGAGGCACCAAGAACAATGTTCTCGTCACAAAACCATCGGAACGATTCCAAGATACCCGCGTGATCCAAAAAAAATAGTGAAATTTGCGGAGATGAGAGTCAAAACTTCTACGTCAGGGGGCCTCACCAGAGCGACGAAGGGACTGAGGAGTAAAAAGAATCCTACTCTCCGATATATATAATCCTAAGACTCAAAACATTTTTTCTAGACTCAACAACGCCAGCGATTCGATCAAGCAGGGGGCTCCTAAGTCGGGGATGGCTCTGATTACCAACTTGTAACGCCCACGATGCGGCTATATCTCCCACGTGTCGAGGCACGACTTGGAGGCATAACCGCATGGTGGTTTTGTCGCAAGAAGGGTCATCTTCACACAATCCCATGTAATGAACAAGAATGGGATAAAGAGTTGGCTTACAATCGCCACTTCACACAATACATAAATTAAACATACATCATTCAGAGTACAAACAAGGTCCGACTACGGAACCAAAATAAGAGAAGACAACCCCAAATGCTAGGTCCCCGATCATCCCAACTGGGCTCCGCTACTGATCAACAGGAAAACAAAACAACACAACGAACAAGATCTTCATCGAGCTCCCACTTGAGCTCGGTTGCGTCACCTGCATAGGTATCCTCGGCCCCTGCAACTGTTTTGGTAGAATCTGTGAGTCACAAGGACTCAGTAATCTCACACCCGCGAGATCAAGACTACTTAAGCTTGTGGGTATGTAAGGGGTAATATGGTGGAGCTGCGGCAAGCACTAAGCATTTATGGTGGCTAAAATACGCAAAAGAGAGCGAGAAGAGAAGCAACGCATCGGTCGAGAAGCTAAAAGAGATCAAGAAGTGATCCTAAAACTACTTACGTTCATACATAACCCAGACCATGTTCACTTCCCGGACTCCGCCGAAAAGAGACCATCACGGCTACACACGCGGTTGATGCATTTTAATTAAGTCAAGTGTCAAGTTCTCTACAATCGGACATTAACAAATTCCCATCTGCCACATAACCGCGGGCACGGCTCTCGAAAGTTTATACCCTGCAGGGGTGTCCCAACTTGGCCCATTATAAGCTCTCACGGTCAACGAAGGATATTCCTTCTCCCGGGAAGACCCGATCAGTCTCGGAATCCCGGTTTACAAGACATTTCGACAATGGTAACACAAGACCAGCAAAGCCGCCCGATGTGCCAACAAATCCCGATAGGAGCTGCACATATCTCGTTCTCAGGGCACACCGGATGAGCAAGACGTCGGGTTGGCATAGACCCTGGTTGCCCAGGGGGCGCCGGACATCGCTTGGTTTGGACCAGCACTCGGAGGAGAACTGGCCCGGGGGGGGGGGGGGGGTAAATAAAGATGACCCTCGGGCTCCGGAAACCCAAGGGAAAAAGGGCTAGGTGAGGCAAATGGTAAAACCAAGGTTGGGCCTTGCTAGAGGAGTTTTATTCAAAGCGAACTATCAATGGGGGCCCATAAATCACCCAACCGCGTAAGGGACGCAAAATCAAGGAACATAACACTGGCATGACTGAAACTAGGGTGGCAAGAGTGGAACAAAACACCAGGCATAAGGCCGAGCCTTCCACCCTTTACCAAGTATATAGATGCATTAATTAAATAAGAGATATTATGATATCCCAACATGAACATGATCCAACATGGAGCAATCTTCAACTTCACCTGCAACTAGCAACGCTATAAGAGGGGCTGAGCAAAAGCGGTAACTTAGCCAAACAACAGTTTGCTAGGAAAGGGCGGTTAGAGGCTTGACATGGCAATATGGGAGGCATGATATAGCAAGTGGTAGGTAGCACGACATAGCAATAGAGCGAACAACTAGCAAGCAAAGATAGAAGTGATTTCAAGGGTATGGCCATCTTGCCTGAAATCCCGCAAGGAAGAAGAACGAGTCCATGAAGAATACAAACGGACGTAGTCGAACGAATCCTCACAAACGCAACGTTACCGGAACTATCAAGGAGAAGCGCAACTGGAAAGAAGCAAACATCATGGTAAAACAACCATCACATAAACATGGCATGATGCACAAACAAGTATGATGCATGTCCGGTTTAAATGAGGCATGGCATGGCAAAATGCAACAAACAATACTGCAAATTAAGTGGAGCTCAATATGCAACAAGTTGCATATGACAAAACACCACATCAATTATTTAGTTCTCTCCCGTTTATGTACCCAACAAAATTAACTGTGGTTAAGCATGGCAAGAGGTGAAGCATAATAAAACTATCTATTTACGCAAGTTTAAATGAGGCCGGAAATAACAAATAAGAATTCCGGAAATCGCCATATGTCATATAGCAATTTAAAGCAAACAACAATTTTAAACGTTTTAAATGTTATTATCATGATGCGGATGACATATGCAAGTTTTAAGCAATTTTATGAAAATGTTGACATGAGCATGTTACGAGGCATTTGTCGCCATGGCAGAAGGAAAAGGGTGCCACGGCGGTGAAACGGAAATGGTGCCACGGCAACATCCCGGTTCCGGCAACTCGATTGAGATGCTGGTGCAAAGGAACAAGTGTGGGTGCGCGAAACGTGCAAGAGTGACGGGGAGTGATCCCGGATACCGGGTGTCCCACATGTCGGTGGCATGGCTTACGGCGAACGTGCAAGGAACAATTCGGACACGGTCCAAACATAGGGTGCATCTCATACAACACATGCATTCGGTCCACGGACGTCATCTCGGGGTTATACCTTTGAAGCGTGCCTTTTCGGAGCGGATCGGGTTCGACGGTAGTGGAAGTAGTCGTTCTCGCGACGGTAGTGGAAGTAGTGGTACACGCTCGTTTCGGATAGGAGCTTGACAAATCCGAGTAACTTGGTGTCGACGGCGAGGAACTCGGCGTTTCGATGTGGTGTAGAGGTACATGTCGATGGTCGTCGTGGTACTTGGCGTTTTGTACAGTACTCGGCCGAGCATCCGTGTGGTCTTGCCGGTAGTGTACTTGGTGAATCCACGTAGTCGTACACAGGTAGTAGAGGAACTTGATGCATCCAAACGAAACAACACAACAGGCCTCGGGTCTTGGTGGTCAACGAAGGGAGGCGGGCGGCGAAGCAGCAGCAACGTGCCGGCACTGTACAGCCACGACGGACACCATGGCCGTGAGGAGGAGGGGCCCTGGCACGAGACCAGCAGTGGGCACGCGCGTGTAGGAAGGCGGTGAGGTCGACAGCTTGCCCAAGTCGCGTGGAGTGACGGGAACAGCGGTGGACGAGGAAGCAGAGGGGAGGCGTCGCATGGAGGAGAGTCGACGGGGCGGCGCTCGCCGGAGTCGGGGCGAAGGGGACGGATCGAGGGGCTCCTCCCTTGACGACGGAGCTGACGAGGCGGTGGCGCCGGGTAGACGAGGAGGCTGGCGAGGAGGAGGTCGGGGATGGGTCGTCGAGGCTGGATCCAGGGTGGAGGCACACAGGAGGAGGCTCGAGGCGCGCTGGAGGTGGTGGTGCTCGCGGGTGCAGGGCGGTCGGGACTCACCGGCCGGAGGGGTGACGGGGCATGGCTTCGGGCGCCATGGGAGTGTGTGTAGTGGCGGCGTTGGAGGAATCGAGAGGGAGAGGGGATCGATAGGTGCATGCTAGGTTAAAACAGGGAGCTGGCTGGGCTTTGGGCTTAGAGGCCGGCTGGGCTGCAGGCTCTCTCTCTCTCACTCTAAAGAAAAATAAAACAAAACAGAGATAAGAAAGAAAAGAAAGAGAGGTTAGGGGAAGAAGTTGGACACGCGGATAATTTTCCCGGACTCACAAAATTTGCTTGTTCCGGGAAAATAGAACAGGCCATGATTGAAAGATTTAAATTCAAACTCATTTGATTTAAATTCAAATGATTTGAATAGGAAGTGAGGGTTGGGAAGGTCCAAAAATGTTCGGATTTTTGGTGGAGCTCCGGAATATGATGAAAGAATATATGGCAAGGTTGGAGACCAAGAATTAAGATAACAAAGGCATTGGGATAATTTGCAAGTGTGTTATGGTGATTTCCAAATTAAAGAAATATCTAATATAGCTCTCTAATATTGGGAGGATATGTTATAAAGAGAAGTCACCCTTCCCTCGATTTAAATAGATCAACCATCTATGCAATTTATTAGTTGAGTTGAGATGCAAGGATTAATGACATGATGGCATGATGACATGATGCAATGCAAAAATAAAAGAGCAAGCACAAAAGAAACACACGGTGATCATGAAAATATGGAAGTCTTCTGAAGCGTCGGTCTCGGGGCGTCACAAACAGGCTAACCGCGGCACCGTCCGCCGCGACCCCACTCATCAGGTCCAACGGGCGACACAGTCAGCGCGGCCCCACTCGTCAGAGTTAACGGTCAAAGCACTGACCTGATGGCATGCACTGTTTGTGACCAGTTCTGAGGTTTTCGGGCAAGGGAGTGGGGAAAAGTGAGCAAAAGTTAAGAGCATGGGGATGAATGAGTATGGCTAAGGAACCAGGGGCACAGATGTAAAAACCCCTTTATATTAAGGGTTTTAGTTCACTGGACAAAATATCGTTCCGTTCTATTTACAAATTATCTTAATTTAAATGAAATTTCCCGTGTTTACCGGTTGGTTCCAATTGTTGTTGAATACTATGTGGGTAGCGTTGGATGGCGGCATCCTGCGTCCGTGTCCGCGGACTGGTCCAGTCCAGTCTGCAGACGGATGTGGGAGAAAATTTACGGATTGCCGTTAGAGACGCCCTAATGCCTTTTCGGTTGCACAAATAATGGTCGGTCCAAAGGAGAAGCTTCTTGTATATCATTTTCCCTCCAAACCAAATCCTTGTCTCTCCGCTTGCTTATCTTTTGTCCGAACTAGCTCTCTCTCGCACACATGGCTATAGCTAGTCATGTATTTGTGCAAGTTGCCGACCAGCTATGTAGCTCCATGTTATGCCGTCAATGTGACCTCGTATAATGGCTGACCAGTCGCATGACTACATATAGTTTCCCTTGGCAGCAACATGCCGCCTAATCTGCATAGAATAGTGAACCTTCTAACCCTTCCTTTCCTTCAGTCGCACCATGCATGATCTTGGTGATGACGCTACTATTTTACAGGCCTTTTATCAAACAGCTCTGTGACAGTAATGACTAACACTAATAGAAAAAGGGTCATTTGTCCTGGTTCATAAGAGCCTTTAGTTCCGGTTCTGGAACCGGAACTAAAGGGTCGTTACTAAAGCCTCCCCCTTTAGTCCCGGTTCTTACACGAACCGGGACTAAAGGCCGTCCACGTGGCCGCTGTCTGGTGCTTCACCTTTAGTCCCGGTTGATAACACCAACCGGTACTAAAGGTATTTTTACGAAAAAACAATTTTTTTTTTATTTTCAAATTTCTGAATTATTTTTCAATTTAATCTCTAATGATCCCTCATCACTGCTCAATTTAACCTCTAATCTCTAATCACCCATCATCATTCCAAATCATCTAACTTCCCGGCCGGTCACCCATCCTCTAAATACTCCAACCTGAGCATGCTTAACTTTCAGGTTCTATTCCCCCTCGTTTCCAAGTCTACACTTGTTGTTTACCTAACAATAGAAAGATGTCAATCCTATTAACCCCCAGGAGTTTAGCTTGAGCATGAAGTCACATGTTTCACTGTTTGAGTTTGAAACTATTATTCTAAAAAACAATTATTATTTAGTAACACTAATATTTCTTCAATAAGTAGTTTGACCACAGTTTGACCAGATTTGACCAAAATTCAAAAAATTGAAATAATTATTTAGTAACACTAATATTCTTGAATAATTATGTAGTAACACTAATATATCTTGAATAAGTAGTTTGACCATAGTTTGACCACAGTTTGACCAGATTTGACCAAAATTCTAAAAAACTGTAATAATTATTTAGTAACACTAATATAATTGAATAATTATTTAGTAACACTAATACTTCTTGAATAAGTAGTCTGACCAAAGTTTGACCTGATTTAACCAAAATTCAAAAAAAATGAAATTTGAGCATAACTTTTTTTCCTTTTAGAATTTGAGGATTCTAAAAATTTGCAAACAGGCCGTAGGCGGTCAAAATCGGATGCAGATTTTTGTGCTGAACATTTTGATATATTATACTTTTTTTCTTACATCGTATGCAAAAGTTATAGGCGTTTTACATTTTCCCTACACTTTTTTGCAAAACATGTCCAAATTTAAGTTTTTAAATTTTCCTAACTAGTACATGTAGTAACATAACTACATCTTGAGGGATTTTAATTTTTGATGTTTTTATCATTTTCTTTAGCTTTTTACAAAACTGAAAAGGCGATCCAGGGGGGGGGGGTAGAGTTTGAAAATGGGACCTTTAGTACCGGTTCGTGCCAAGAACCGGTACTAATGCCTGAAATCCCATTAGTACCGTTTGGTGGCTCGAACCGGGACTAAAGGTCTAACCTTTAGTACCGGTTGGTGGCACGAACCGGTACTAATGGGCATCGCACCCTTCAGTCCCGTTTCGTCGCACCAACCGGGACTAAAGGTCCCATTTGAACCGAGACTAATGCCTGTACGGTGCTCTAGCCGCTCGAACCGGGACTAATGCTCACATTAGTCCCGGTTCGTAATGCAACCGTGATTAATGCTCTTTTCTGGCCGAACCAAAGCCCTGTTTTCTACTAGTGTAATGCCACTAAACCCGACTAGATGGTGTTGGTGAGCCAGGAACAGAGAAGCAATGGGATGTTGGTTAACCTAATGAGATGCATCAACGATCACATAACATGCATGATGTGTGCTTATTTTGATTCCAGTACTTTTCTAAATGAATATTGCTCAAATTGTTTTTTCACAGAATATTCCTAAAATTGCTAAAGAGGCGATGGAGGTGAAATGCAGGCACCACTGTCGTGTGATAACAGTTTTAAATGGAACTAATGTCTACCGTATCCGCATTTACCTCTTAATTGCGTGAGTTTTTTACTACGCCCAAACATAGTATCTAAATGCTGCTAACCAGAAAATCAGACATTTTAGCTCAGGTTCATCCTTGGAGCTCTTCTTTTACTTTGGTAGGGTTGCAAATCACAATCTATATCTGCAACAACAAAATACATTTCCATAATATATAAAATAAAAAGGTAATTCCAATGGCGAAGCTGAATGATCTGGAGATTTCTACTCCATGGGATCTTACAGAGCCCATTTTATATATGGAGGGCACATATAGATGAATATGATCATGTAAAATATTCTCCTAAGTGAGTCGGCATGTCCTATTTGGTGTGGCTATGTGTGCATATTCCCAGCTATAAAGATTGGACGCCACACCCATGTGAGCACAGTCAACATACCACATAGCTTAGACGAAAGACCGTTTAATAATGAACTCCAATATAATGTCAGATTTTCTGTGTCCTTTCATATTGCCAGAGAGGCATTTTTCCCCCAGAATAGTAAGAGATGAAGAGAGGAATAAGTCCTCTTCAATGGCATAAATGGTGAACATACAATAAATATATGCCGTGAACAAGCATCAAACATTCAGCTGAGAAATTAGTTGGAAACGTATTAAGAAGTAAAGAAGGGAGTCTACAACATTCAGTCAGCATTCATTACTTACTGTATGCCTAAACACACATAAAATATTCAGATGCAGATCATCGATTGTGCTGGTTCTTACTTGCAACCATGCATGAGAAACATGGAAAACACTTCTGGCGCCCACAGATGCAATCATGGAATACAATTGAAAATTGTGTTCACTACTGAAGATACTATTTCAGCACGTAAATAGATCTCAAATTCTCAAGTAGAATTTATGGCATAAAATCTTAAACATAACAAGGAGCCAGAAAAATGAGAAGCGTATAGAAACCAAACAACAATCATAGGCGTGCAGCAGTATAAAGAGATCATAATTCGTACATACAACGACCACAATAACAACTACTAGTACTACGATACTAGGAAAAATACCTTCATACACCTAGTTGTTGGTGAACCTGATATTATCCTGATTTTCCTTAGCAATTCAGAAAATTAAAAAATGTTCGAAACTTTTTAAACATACTTGACCTACACTGCCGTACTCGTATATTCGACAAAGAAAAACTCCCGCAAAAAATATGAGCGATAAAAAAGAATTCCCGAACAATATAGAGTGAATAGTACCTCTAATATACTGCTGATTTTTTTTTGCGGCAACAATAGAACGGAAGTCATTTCTTTGCAAATTGTGTTATGCAATTGTAACGTTTGAGCAAGTTTTTTGCGAATTTTTTTAATGATTTTTTGGCCATTTATGCAATTACCTTTTTCTTCAAAAATGGGTGCACCTCCCTGCCAGTTCCATTCATTCCCCTCCTACTATACTACTACTATAGTACTACCGCTACTAAATTTCCTGAGTTTTTTCATTTCCATGTTAACATCATTCTTCCCAAAAATATCTTACAAAGCCAGACCACTATGACCACTACTTGCAACACCAAAGCTCGAATCAAAACCAAGTGTACCGGCCAAACCGCCCACTCGATTGAGTGCAATCTCAGTTCCCACAATATAAAGGACCGACAGCGCAAAAGCCTTCATGTGATCGCCAAATTCATGAATGGTCACGGTGTCGCCAATACCAGGACTGTTCGTACATAGCACCATTATATTATTGCTCCCAGCGGTACTCCGCACGGGATCCCGCTGGTTTCGTGATAACAAAGGTGTTGTAAATCTACTGAGCAGCTACACAACAAATATATAACTGGGTTTGGAGTGAATATGTACTGTCTAGGTTTCCTTCACTGAATTTCACTATGCTCTTGGCCACGACTTTCTCTTTGCTAGCACGCCTTTGTCAAGTAGCTATAGCAATAGTGGAATTAGATGGTGTTGTATGCCAGCCGCAGTACATCAGCAACAGAGATTTAACAACCGGGTGTTGGTTCCCCATCCTCGATTGTAGGATTAGAAGATAGGATGCAAAATTAAATCATGGCCTTGAGGCTCACCCCATAACATATCGTTAGCTTAGGAGAGAAGACAAGTCGATGAATGATTATTAAACTAGTAAGATGCATCGACAATCATTTAAGTGCTACTAACAAGAAAACATAAACTTCAGCATGCGTTCATCCTTGAACCCATTCTTTCATTTTGATGGTCTTGTGGATCACAATCAATCAAAAATATACATTTACATGTTATATAAAATAAAAAGTTAATTGGTTATATATGAACATGGGAAATATTCTCCTAAGTGAACCAGAGCCTGTCCCATTTGGTCTGGGTCAGTCTGCTCTGGCTATGTATATATGCTCTTCCAAGAAACAATTTACGGCGCCACGAGGGCATAATAAACATACCAAGTGTATGGCTTCGATGTATCAGCTTGATAATGAACTGCAATGTAATATCATAACTTTTATCTGCAGTGTGCCCAGTGCCCATTTACGATCTTGTATTCAAGGAAGTGAGGTTTCTTCAGTGGAATAAATGGAAAACATATAATAAGTATATGCCCCTAAAACACATCAAACATTCAGCTGAGAAGTGAAGAAGGGTCATGCAGAGAATAGAGAATTTAACATATATTCAGTACTAGTTGCTGTATAGCTAAACAAACACCAAATATTCAGTTGCAGATCATCTCATCTCAATGCTAAAACGGGAGACATGAAAAACACCTCTGCCACTGCCGAGATGCAATGATACGATATAATCAGAAATTGTGTGCGCTACTGAAAGTACGACGGAACATATCAAAATCTGAATTAGAGAATTTACAGCAGAAAATCATATGCACATAATTCAAATACTAGGAAGCCAGAAAAAATACATATAGAAATCAAAAAACCTATATATAGGTAGCTAGTAGCAGTCTAAATACTTCACAATTTCATAGATGAAATGAGTTCGAAAAAGCCTTCAAATTAAGCACATACAACAAACAAGATATTAAACTTCCAGTTTCAAGGACAACCACATCGATGATGTGATAAGTATAGGCGGCTGAAACACATCAAACAATCAGCTGAGAAGTGAATGAAGAAGGGTCATCTAATAAAGATTAGAGTCTTCAACATACAATCAGTAATAGTTCACCTGAACGGCTGGACATCAAATATTCAGTTGCAGATCATCTCATCAACGTGTAATGCAAACAGGGGATACATGAAATGTTGGCGCAATAAGCCATGTCCCCGTGGTGGTGACCGGCGTCGGGCGCGCCAGGTCCAGTCCGTGGCAGCGCCGAGCCTGTGTCTTGGTATGGTTTGACCATTGTACAGGCATAGTCCGACTTGTGTACGGGGTGTGTGCGTGCGTGCTGTGTGGCATGGGGTGTGCGTGTGTGCGCGCACTTGATGTGTGGGTTAGTTAGCGATAGAGCGGGGGTGACCACGACGTTCCGTTGGAGTCCAGCCGCGTTGATCGCGTCTGTGTGCGACGGGGGCATGAGCCAGGGAGTGGGGAGCGCGGCGTCGTGTGGGCGCGCCTGCGTATAAATCTCCATCCGGTGTACTGTTGTATGAGTGGATTCGAGCTCGTGCTCGAGGAAGAAGCCGTTCATGCGGCGGGCTTCGTGTGCCGGAACCACGTGTCCTCTGTCTCCCTCCTTCTTTCTTCTTCCTCGGTTCGAGCTAGTGAGAGAGAGAGAAACCAGTGGGAGCTAGGGCAAGCTAGGGTCGAGTGTCGGACCCATCTGAAAAACAACTCTGCCACTGACAGATGCAATCAGAAATTCTGTGCACTACTGAAAATACGTCGGAAAACATCAAGATGTGAAGTAGAATTTACACCAGAAACTCATACACATAATTTAAACAACATATATAGCTGGTATAGCAGTCTAAATAGTTGAAATTTTCATATAGATGAAATGAGTTCGAAAACAGCCTGCAAATTAACTGATGACAACGACGACATACAACAAATACTGACCTGGAGGATACAACCAACTGAACCACAACGACGACGACACAACTAGAACAACAAAGAAAGACTGACGAGGAGCAAACACAAACAACAAAGACTCTAGTTAACTGATGGAAATCTCTATGATGTGATGCCTCGAACTGAACCTGCTTGGTCGCACAATTAATGGTGGTACCAAATGCATGGCGAGGTGTCCGAGGGGGGCAACCATGGAAGGCAGCGCTGGATCTCGTCGGGGACTGAGTAACGCTACCCGCCGGCGTCGACGCAGGGATACTCGTTCTGCTGGGCGACACTGTGCGGACCACCGGTGTAGACGTCGTCGAGGAAGTAGATATAACCCGGGCCGCCGGTGTGCCCCGTGTAGAAGGCCTTGGAGCAGGCCCGGCCGACGAAGAGCACCTGCCCGCTCATCTTGTACAGGCGCCAGGAAGCCGGCAGTCCCTCCTGCAGCCTGAAGACCTGGAACCGGCAGGTGCCGCCTCTCGTCGGCGCGATGAACCTTTTCACCATCAGCAGATCGGCACCGGATGCGGAGGGCAGGAGGTAGCGGGAGACGATCTCCCTGGGTGCCGTCCGGTGACCATGGACATGGAGATTGTAGGCGTGATGTCGAATGGTCAGCGAAGGGGCGCCGTCTTCAGCAGGGGCGATTTCCGGCTTGTAGCAGACGAGGTCATCATCTGATTCAACGGCGCAGAACCATCCGTCGTGGTAAGTGATGTCTTCGGCGTTGCGCACAAACCTCCCTACCGCCGGCGCCGACAACCAGCATTCCATGCCTGGCCGCCAGAACGCCAGGTTGGTCTGGCTAGACGTTACCGCAGCGACCAAGCAGGCGCCAGACGGCGGCGCCGAGGACATGACGGCTGCGCGGATCATCATGGGGCACGTGATGACGCCGAGGCCGAACTCGAGTGGGATGCGCACCCTCTCCGGCAGGGCGACGCGCTCGCCGGTGCGGAGATTCAGGAGCGCGTGGCCGCGCCAGGGCTGGGATGACATCACGAACCAGCCGCCCGGAGCAGACCCGCAGAAACGCGGCCCGCGGCCCTCGTCAGAGAGGGACGGGTGCAGATCGACGAAGCCGCCGAAGATCCGGTAGCTCTCGGTCCGGGCCGTGGATGGCCTGAGGAGGCGCGGCAGCGGGGGCGGATTCTGCAGCGAGACCCGCCGCCAGTGCTTGTTGACCGCGGACGCCCTGACGCGGTCCACGATGCACGACAGGAGGAGCAAGATACGGGCGAGAACGTCTTGGTGGAGGCCCGCCGCCGCCGCCATGGCAGGGACCGGGATTCTAGGGTAGGAAAGCTGCTCGTTTGCGCAGAAAGAGAAAGTGAGGTGGGGGTGCGAGTGAAGGGGATCCGCCCCGTAGGTTCAGTTTTAAACGCACGCCTGCGATAATCCCGAGCGAAAATTGTACCCTAGCAGTTTGGTCCCTGGCAATCCCTTTTATTGTACGCACGTTTTAGCTGTGCCTATTTTTCGCTTCCAAACACTCTACAAAAGGTTTTTCAGCTCGGAAGCCCAACACAGCTCTCTTGATTGTTTTTTTAACCATATTTTTATAGAAGACAGAAAACTTATACAAGAAACTATAGCGTGCTGTGAACAACAAATGTAGCAGAAACTCCACACCCACCGCGACAATTACAAACACAACGCAAAGGATCTGCCCTAAACCAACCATCTAGCCCCGTCACAACAAACAAAGGGCTCCTCGAAGCACAACAACTCCAATCGAAATTTCCTTGCCAACGCACTACCCTCCCTTGGATGCCTAAGAGGAGACGGCGAGTGGATAGCGGGACTCCATCGGTCCCGAGAAAGCCATCATCTTGGACTCGCTGACGGCTGCAACATAACGCCCACGAAGATCAATTGGAACAGCGGCAAGCACGATAGAGCCACAAACGAAACTCGAGCCCAGTATTCACCTGCGATGCTCTCAACAGAGTAACGGCGTGACACCGCTGCCATGGCCGGTCCTGGAACGGACCAAGGCTTTCGCCCAGAGACCACAACACAATCAAGAAGGGGAGATGCCGACACACCTCGGCGACGCCTCCAAGGAGGGAAATGACACCCACGGGCGCCATCGCCGCCAGCTCCGATCGAAGATGAGCAACATTTTCCGCCGAACCATCGCGCACCTCCCACCTCTATCAACAGATTAGGCCAAACTGTCGTGGACACACCGCCGTTACCGCAACACCTCGCCATCGTGATCAAATCGCCACGAAACATCAATCCATCACATGGCGAGAACATGCCAACCACCATCCAGCACATGCACGCAGTAGAAGAAAACACCTCTCCAGCTCCAAACCGTCCTCGAAGCTCCAACACCGCCAAGATCTGTCGGCACCCATGGGCGTGGCCTGGCCACACCACCATTTGGCAGCCTCCCTGCCGCTCCTACAGCCCAAGCCGATCAGGAAGGAACCGGCGCGCCATGCCGCCCACCGCGACCATGCGGACCCACTGGAGCTCCCCTGCACAAGCCCCTGCACCGGAAATTGTACCCTAACAGTTTGGTCCCTGGAAATCACTTTTATTGTACGCACGTTTTAGCTGTGCCTATTTTGCTTCCAACAGAAGAATGTGAAGTTAGCATCCAAACACTCAACAAAAGGTTTTTTAGCTCGGAAGACCAACACAGCTCTTTTGATTGTCTTTTTTACCATACTTTTTATAGAAGGCAGAAAACTTGTATAAGAAACTTTAGCTCGCTGCAAACAACAAGTGTAGCAGGAACTCCACACCCACCCCGACAATTGCAAACACAATGCAAAGGATTTGTCCTAAACGAACCATCTAGCCGCGTCACAACTAACTCCGGACTCCTCGAACCACAACAACTCCAATCAAAATTTCCTTGTGAACGCACTACCCTCCATTGGATGCCTATGAGGAGACGGCAAGTGGATAGCGGGACTCCGTTGGTCCCCAGAAAGCCGTCATCTTGGATTCGCCGGCCGCTGCATACATAGCACCCACGAAGATTAACTAGAACAGTAGCAAGCACTAGAGATCCACAAACGGAACTGAAGCCACTTATCCACCTGCGATGCTCTCAACAGAGTAACAGCGCCACACCGCCTGCATCGCCGGTCCTGGAATTGACCAAGGCTTTCGCTCGGAGATCACAGCACGTCAAGAAGGGGAGATGCCGACACACCTCGGCGATGCCTCCAAGGAGGGAAATGACACCCACGGGCTCCATCGCCGCCATCTCTGACCAAACACGAGCAACATTTTCCTCTGAACCACTCGTGCACCTCCCACCTCTATCAGTAGATTGGGCAAAACTGTCGTGGACACACCGTTGCTGCCGCAACACCACGCCATCATGATCAAATTGCCACGAAACACCAACCCCTCACATGGCGAGAGCATGCCAACCACCATCCTGCACCTGCACACGGTCGAACAAAACACCTCTCCGGCTCCAAACCGTCCTCGAAGCTCCAACACCGTCAAGATCGATCCGCCGGCACCCATGGGCGTGGGCTGGCCACACCACCACTTGGCAGCCTCCTTGCCACTCCTATAGCCCATGCCCATCAGGCAGGAACCGGCGCACCATGCCGCCCACCACGACCGTGCGCGCCCATTGGAGCTCCCCTGCACGAGCCCCTACACTGGCCACTGGCAAGATCCTGACCACACCTCCACCAACTCCCCAAAGGATGCACCTTCCTCGAACCAAGCCCGCAGCAAACAGGAGCCGCACTGTGCGCCCTAGCCACTGCCGCGAATCCCGGCCGCCGTTCCTGGGTGAGATGCACATCCACCAAGACCCCGCGACGCAACCTCCTGCTCCCAAATCAGCGCCCGAAGAAAACAACCGCCCCACTTTGCCTCTCCACCGTGCACTCCGCCACTCCACCGCGCTCTCCGCCGTGTGCCGCACACCGGAAGCCGCCCACCACCGCGCCGCCCACAAGACTGCACTCCCCCGCGCGAAGGAGGCCCATCAGGGCGTGTGCAACTCGCCCGCCACCTTTGTCGGCCGGGCGCCGCCACCACCGCCGACGGCGGCGGCGGCTGCCAAGGGGCATGGAGTGAGGGACGTTCATGAGCTAGGGTTTCGCCTCAGGAGCCACCTGCGCGAGCAGCCCGGGAGGGAGGGGAACATAAGAGTATAGTCGTGCCTCCTCCCTCTTGACTGTTTTCATCCCAGTTGTTTTACATACATAAATTAATTGGGCGCCACTACAAAATGTGCGGTAATTATAAAGAAACCGAAAGCCCAACACAGCTCTCTTGAAACAAGTCAACTATTTCCCGCGCTCAATCCAGCAACGCGCAACAACCATTTTATTTTGGTCATTTAAGGTAAGCCCCAAGCCCTAGATCTAGCAACTATATTTCGGATTCTAGGGTAGGAAAGCTGCTCACTTGGACTTGGACAGAAAGTGAGGTCGGGGTGAGAGTGAAGGGGATCCGCCCCGTAGGTTAAGTTTTAACCACGCCTGCGATGCGATGATCCTGAGAAAAAAATTGTACCCTAGCAGTTTGGTCCCTGGCAATCCCTTTTATTGCAGACACGTTTTGCTGCGCCTATTTTTCTTCCAAAAAGGAATGTGAAGTAATAAGCATCCAAACGCTCTGCAAAAGGTTTTTTTTTCTATCCATGAAAAAATATGGCAGAGATAACTACATATTGTGGTTATTCTGCATACATACATAAATTAATTGGGTGCGGCTATATAGTGTGCAACAATTATAAAGCACCACTAGTAGAAAACAGGGCTTTGGTTCGGGCAGGGAAAGTCCATTAGTCCCGGGACACATGGGGGCATTCGTCCCGGTTCGTTAGCCCAGGGTGCCGGCCGGGGCCTCGTGGGCATTGGTCCTGGTTTGTGGGGACCCATTTGTACCAGTTCTAGGCACGAACCGGGACCAATGTGCCTGGCTCCTAGCCCACAACCATTGGTCCCGGTTCCAGCCACGAACCGGGACAAATGAGTTGCCTATATATACCCATCGCCACGGCAGAGCACTCCACATTGCTCTGTTTTTTCTGGCCGGCGAGGGGAGGGCATTTGGATGCTCTAGCTCACCTCCTATGCACATGAGGTGTTCGATGAAATGTCTGAGCCACACTAGTTAATCTTTCTCCTCTCGAAACTCGACCTCCGAGCTCCATTTTCCCCGAGATTTGTCTAGGTTTAGCGGTCCGTCACATCCCGTCCCCATCTTCACCGCCGTCTTTCGCCCGCGCCAATCTCGTCGCCGGCACCACCGTGGTGAGCCTCTTGTTCTTATCTTATTTCTAAAAGAAAAAAATTATTACTTCAGATAGATACTTGTCTAATTTTCTTAGTTTTATTATTCTTGTTATTATATAGTGCGATGGTTTTGGTATCCGCCCCCGCCGGCCCTCGTCCTGTCTATGATTCGGATGTGGTATATATTATCTTTTTCTAACTATTTTGTTCATTTATTGTTTATGAAAATTATGCCGACCGACGTGACATAGATTTTGTTTGTCTAGGAGGTGGTTGAACCGGAAATTCCAACCGACCCTATTGTCGAGAGATTAAATTTAGTTGAAGAAGAAAACAATTACTTGAAGGAAAAAATAAAAAAAAATTGAGGAGGAGAAGATGATATTGGAGTTGCATGTTGCGGATGTCGTCGATGATCACAAGAACAAGATGGATGCAATGCGGTTGAAGATTATAAAGATTAGAAAATATGCCATTCATACGGAGGCTTGGTATCATTATGCAGTTGGATCAATTAATTGTTACCTTGGTTGCGATTATGATCGCATTTGTTGTTTCATTGAAATGTTTTACATAATTTCAATGTATGGTTTAATTAGATGCTATGAAGAGCTATATGTTGTTCAATGAGAATTATGTATGTACTTTGGTTTGAATGTGATGATGAACTTCTATTAATTTGGTCACTTATGTACTTCAAAAGAGATTGTCCGTTTTGTACATGAAGTGCATCCAGTTTTTGCCTTAACCCTCTCTACTTCCTTAACCCTCTCTACCTTCTTGCGCATGCTATGTGGGTCAAATGATGATACCATGCCAACTTTCAACCTTTTCATAGTTCATTTGAAATGCTTTTCAATTTCAGGGTCTTATAGCTCAAAATAATCAGTAAATGCATGAAAAATAATAAATGAAGTCAGAAAGGGTTGAAAATTGATGATGTGGCTTTTAATGGTGCATTTTGAACACAGAAAAACTCTGGATTTCAAATAAGTTCAAAAAAATGAAATCCCTTTGTAACAGACGAGTTTCCGTATGAAACCCTGATACTTCGAAAGAGATTGTCCATTTTGTACACGAAGTGCATCCAGTTTTTGCCGTAACCCTCTCTACTTTCTTGCACATGCTATGTGGGTCAAATGATGATACCATGCCAACTTTCAACCTTTTCAGAGTTCATTTGAAATGCTTTTCAAATTCAGGGTCTTATAGCTCAAAATAATCAGTAAATCATGAAAAATAACAAATGAAGTCAGAAAGGGTTGAAAATTGATGATGTGGCTTCGAATGGTGCATTTTGAACACAGAAAAACTATGGAGTTCAAATAAGTTCAAAAAAAAAAGAAATCCCTTTGTAACAGACGAGTTTCAGTATGAAACCCTGATACTTCGAAAGAGAATGTTCGTTTTGTACACGAAGTGCTTCCAGTTTTTACCGTAACCCTCTCTACTTTCTTGCACATGCTATGTGGGTCAAATGATGATACCATGCCAACTTTCAACCTTTTCAGAGTTCATTTGAAATGCTTTTCAATTTCAGGGTCTTATAGCTGAAAATAATCAGTAAATGCATGAAAAATAACAAATGAAGTCAGAAAGGGTTGAAAATTGATGATGTGGCTTCGAATGGTGCATTTTGAACACAGAAAAACTATGGAGTTCAAATAAGTTCAAAAAAATGAAATCCCTTTGTAACAAACGAGTTTCCGTATAAAACCCTGATACTTCAAAAGAGATTGTCCGTTCTGTACACGAAGTGCATCCAGTTTTTGCCGTAATCCTCTCTACTTTCTTGCACATGCTATGTGGGTCAAATGATGATACCATGCCAACTTTCAACCTTTTCAGAGTTCATTTGAAATGCTTTTCAATTTCAGGGTCTTATAGCTCAAAATAATCAGTAAATGCATGAAAAATAACAAATGAAGTCAGAAAGGGTTGAAAATTGATGATGTGGCTTTGAATGGTGCATTTTGAACACAGAAAAACTGTGGAGTTCAAATAAGTTCAAAAAAATGAAATCCCTTTGTAACAGACGAGTTTCCGTATAAAACCCTGATACTTCGAAAGAGATTATCCGTTTTGTACACGAAGTGCATCCAGTTTTTGCCGTAACCCTCTCTATTTTCTTGCACATGCTATGTGGGTCAAATGATGATACCATGCCAACTTTCAACCTTTTCAGAGTTCATTTGAAATGCTTTTCAATTTCAGGGTCTTATAGCTCAAAATAATAAGTAAATGCATGAAAAATAACAAATGAAGTCAGAAAGGGTTGAAAATTGATGATGTGGCTTTGAATGGTGCATTTTGAACACAGAAAAACTATGGAGTTCAAATAAGTTCAAAAAAAATGAAATCCCTTTGTAACAGATGAGTTTTCGTATAAAACCCTGATACTTCATAATAGATTGTCCATTTTGTACACGAAGTGCATCCAGTTTTTGCCGTAACCCTCTCTATTTTCTTGCACATGCTATGTGGGTCAAATGATGATACCATGCCAACTTTCAACCTTTTCAGAGTTCATTCGAAATGCTTTTCAATTTCAGGGTCTTATAGCTCAAAATAATCAGTAAATGCATGAAAAATAACAAATGAAGTCAGAAAGGGTTGAAAATTGATGATGTGGCTTTGAATGGTGCATTTTGAACACAGAAAAATTATGGACTTCAAATAAGTTCAAAAAAATGAAATCCCTTTGTAACTAAAATCCCTTTATAAAACTCTAATAGCAAAAGGAATGAACTAAAAAGCTTTTATAAACCTCTAGTATTTTTTAAACTAAAATGATGTAAAATTCATGCCACTGAAATTATCAAAGTATTTTCTGTTCAAAACATGAAAAGCAGAAAGAAACAAAATAAACTTTAATAAATAAGTAGAAAAAATAAATAAATAAGTAGAAACAAAATAAACTTTAATAAATAAATTGAATAAACTTTATTAAATAATTAGAAACAAAATAAAATAAATTAAAATTTAATACAATAAATAAGTAGAGACAAAACAAAATAAACTTTAATAAAATAAAGAAGTAGAAACAAAATAAACTTTATAAAAGTAAAATAAATAAACTTTAATACAATAAATAAAAATAGCAATAGTAAGTTTTTTGTTGTAAGTAGAAACAAAATAAAATAAATAAAGCAACAAAAAAAGTAAAAAAGTGCCCCCTACTGGGCCACCACGGCCTGAATACGATTAGAAACCCAACCATGGGCCAGGATTTAGGCCCGCAGGAGGCCCAGTAGGCCCACAAGAACATCGTGACAAATTAGGCCTGCAAGCCTGCAGTTGAGAGGAGCTCGAGCGGGTTGGCGCAGCAGCGCTTATAAACCACTCTCGAGCTCTCTCAGCTAGCGAGGTAGGACTATAGTTTTGGCCGCGACGCGGGCAGCACAGGGCCTTTGGTCCCGGTTGGTGCCACCAACCGGGACTAAAGGGGAGCATTGGTACCGGTTCGTGACACCAACCGGTACCAATGCCCCCCCTTTAGTACCGGTTGGTGACACCAACCGGGACCAAAGGTCGCCGCTTCCCGCCCTTTGGGCTGCCGAAACTGACCTTTGGTCACGGTTGGTGGCACCAACTGGGACTAAAGGTGGCATTGGTACCGGTTGGTGCCACGAACCGGTACCAATGCTCTGGGTATATAAGCTGGACTTGTGAAAATTTCACAATTTCACTGTTAGTTCGTGTCCGGCGCCCCAGCGCTGCTCCTCGTCGCCATCTCTCTCATCGCCCCTGCCTCCGACGCCGTCGCCGCGCCGCCCCTGCCTCCGACGCCGTCGCCGCGCCGCCCCTGCCCCCGACGCCGTCGCCGCGCCGCCCCTGCCCCCGACGCCGTCGCCGCGCCGCCCCTGCCCCCGACCACTCCGTCGCCGCGCCGCCCTGCCCTCGACGCCGTCGCCGCGCCGCCCCTGCCCCCGACCTCGCCGTCGCCGCGCCGGCCTCGGCCCCGCACCCGAGCCCCTTCCCGCGGCCCGCGGTCGCCATCGCCAGACGCCCCCGCTGTGAGTCGCCGCGCCGGTCCGGCTCTGTTTTTATTTTGTATTAGAATAATTTTTTGTTCATATATATATATAATGTATATTTGTATGTATGTGGCTATATGTAAGTTCAGAGCATGTTTTTTATTAGATTAATTTCTTATTAGATTTATTACATTAATTTTTTTGTTCACAACATGTTTTTGTTCATATATGTATTTTTTTTGTTCATATGTGTATTAATGTTTTTGTTGCATATATGTAAATTTTTTTCAATGTATATATGTATGTGGTAGCTATATATGCATGATGGGGGGGGGGGGTGGGGGTCGATATACCCCCTCCCCGATAATTTCAACATGAGGGGAGGTCGATATACCCCCTCCCCGATAACATTTTTTAGAAAAGTTTTATATATCTAGCTAGGAAGAAAGGAAGAAGGAATGAACTAAGAAGAGGAAGAAGAAGAAAAAAAAGAGGAGAAGAAGAAGGAATAGAGGAGAAGAAGAAAAAGTAGACTCTATATATTTTTTCTTCTTCTCCTCTATTCCTTCTTCTTCTCCTTTTTTTTCTTCTTCTCCTCTTGTTTTATCTTCTACTTCCTCTTCTTAATTTTTATCGGGAACTCCATTCCAAAATAACTTCGACATGATGGGCGGTCGATATATATACCCCCTCTCGACCGTGATAACTTATACCACGGGAGCACCCCCCGGCCCTCTCGCTCGACCAAAACTCTCGAGGACACCCAAACCGTAGAAAAAAACGATGTCGGTCTCCTACCCCCTCCTGCCGCACCCCTACCCGACAAACTCTCTCGAGGCCACCCAAATTTACCAAGTTAAAAGAGCGTTGTCGTCGAGGCCACCCCATACCCTTGAAGCGTTGTCAAGGTCACCCCAAACCCTTGAAGCGTTGCCGATCGAGGCCACCCCAAACCCTAGAGAAGCAGCGTCAAGGCCACTAATTGATATGATTCCTTATTGTGATTAGCTAGCTAGTTCTATGTTTGCCACTAATATATCCATCTGTCATGTTTGAAAAATAATTGCCATGTTGTAAAATTTTGCAGAAACTACGGACCCCCGAGACGAAGCAAAAGAAGCGATGTTGGGGGACATAATCGAACACGGAAGTGAGGCCGTCTTGTCGTTTCTCAACGACACCGATGGTCTGGAAGGAGAGGATGAAGAATCAGACTACGGTGATCGAACAATGGAGGAGGAAGGACATGATCATGATGGCTCCGGTGACCCAATGCCGGTGCAAGAAGGACACCGTGATGACGGCTCCGGTGACCGAACGGAGTCCGACCAGGTGTATATATTAATTAAGCATGTGCTGACTATAGCTAGCTAATTGATGCATTAATTGTTTTTGGTATGTACACATATATTAATGAACTCTCGTCTTTCTTCTTTTTTCTAGCCCTCCGGATCGAGCACAACTTCGGTAAAGAGACGAGGCCCGAAGAAAAAGTTGCGCTCGGATGAAAGGTTTGAGATCATAAAAATCGCGCGCGATGGCATGCCGATTGAACCCATCCGGACAAAGGAAGCATTTGCTGCTCAGTGCGGGGTTCTTGTTAGGGACAAGATCCCGATCAGCATCCACCAATGGTTAAAGCCCGCTAAAGAAGACCCTGAGGTGTCTTATGTCTCCGATATGCAGAAAGAAGATCTTTGGACCGCGCTGAAGTCATATTTCACCCTACCGCCAGAGGAGGATCCGGAGAAGCCAGTTAAAGAGCAATTGATCAAGTCTCATGCTCTTAAGAAGATGGCAGAACTATTCAGGAGGTGGAACAATGAGCTGAAAAGATTTGTCGACAAAGAAGAGACACCAGAATTCATCGGCCGGTATGACAAGATCAGAGATCACTGGCCCGCATTTGTGGCCCACAAGACATCGGACAAGAGCAAGAAGATGTCAGTGACAAACAAGAAGAATGCTGCGAAGAAGAAGCTTCACCATCGCGGTCAGGTGGCTACCTCAAAGCCCGGCCGTTGTGGGCCAATGCTGAGAATGACCTGCTTGATAAAGGGGTCAAACCAGAGACAATGAGGTGGCCAGACCGTTGCCGGACTTGTTCTTCGGAGCTGGCGGAACCTTGGACCCTGTAACAGGGAAGTGCGTTTGGACGGACGAGCAAATGAGAATACCAGTCACGAGGCTTCAGGATTATATCGATGCAGCCCAGAAAGGGACGTTCGTTCCAGACAGAGAGAACGACGAGCTCACAATGGCCCTCGGGAATCCTGAGCACCCTGGACGAACACAAGGCCCGCCAGGCTCCGTTCCGTGGAAGGCTGGGTTTCCGGACGCAGGCGGTTACAAAGGCCAGGAGAGGAGGAAGAAAGTGGAGCATACCCAACTACAGGCACTGCACGCAAGGGTACCAGCGATAGAGGAACGAGAAGCAAATCGCAGCAAACGACCTGCCGAAGCTTCCACCGAAGCTACCCCGCCATCTCAGCGGAGAAGCAGCGTGGCTTCCACCGAGCTACTTCAGCAGGAGCCTGTCTTCACGGCTCCTGCTAGCTACCCCGTGGATGCTATCACGGAGTCTCAACATTGCCACCTTATGACGCAATGACAGAACTTCAAAGTCAAGGCGGCTGTTGGCTCTGTTTTACCTACTGAACCTGGCGGAACCTACCACTGCTGGCCGATTCCAGAAGGATATGCTAGGGTGATGGTGGATCAAATAACGGATGGATTTGAGGACCTCGAGCTTGACCACCCTACGGGTGAAGGGGAGACTCGGCTGGGTTCTTCTCTGAAGACTCCATGCCTATGGTGGAAGGAGCTCATCAACCTGCCGAACTAGACGCGTCCACCTCCTCCTTCTCCTCCGGCGAGTCAGGGCACTCCACCTCCTCCTCCGACGAGTGATCAGGGCACTCAACCTCCTTCTCCGGCGCGCGGCGGCACTCCGCCTCCTTCTCCGCCTGCGCCGGCGTGCCCGAGCAGCCAGCCTCCTCCTTCTCCGCCTCGCCAGCAAGGGCGGAAGAGACCCGCCGACGCTCCGGCTGCTCCGGAGCATCGTAGTCCTTCTCCTCCGCCTCGTAAGCAAGCACGAAAGAAGACAACTGCAACCGCTCCGTCTGCACCGGCGTCTAGCAGTACAGCCAGAGGCGGGAGGCAATACAGATACGGTCCTTCTCTGAAGACTCTAGAGAAGTTACTATCAGTGATCAAAGGTTAGCAGACCGAGGAGCTGCGAAAAAAATTGCCCAGCTCGGCGAACAAGCAGACCAATCGTGCCCCCCGCTCAAGGTGTCTAGCGACATCGTCGCTAATGATCCGAGGATGCTGCCCGGTTATAGCAATCTTGGAGATTACCTGCCCGACAATGTACATTATGATTTCTTGGAGGTGGACGAACACTGATACGAGTACGGGAAGCCTCTCGTCAAAGATGAAAAATCTCTAACAACGATGATGCGAAGATTCCATGATTGGTACATGAAAACCTACAAAGAGTCTGGGGGGACGAATAGTTTGACGCTGAGAGTTAAAGAGCAGCATGACCTCGTAGGAATTGAACTGTTGAATGTTCCATTTGAGGAGTTCTTCCAGTTTTTCAATCAACACGCCCTCCATAAATCAACGATCACTTGCTACACTCTGTAAGTACTACTTCTGTCATTAAGTCTCTATATATAGGTCAGCTCTTTCATTGCATGTATTTATAATTATCCTCTCTATATTATGCAGATTGAAGATCGCCGAATTGAAGAAAAGACAAATCGGTGATGTTGAGTTCATTAACACAAATCTCATAGATGCAAATGAGGTTAAATTTCATGCCAAAAATACCGAGGCCAACTTGCTACGATCATTCGTAATAAATGAAAACAAAGATATAATACTCTTTCCTTACAACTTCAAGTGAGTGTTACTGTCTTGTGCATATTCGGTTTCCCTTATTAGTCCAGGTTATAGTAATGTAACTGATGAGTTATGGATGCGTGCGCAGCTTCCACTATATTCTCCTAGAGATTAAGCTTGAGCATGGACTAGTAACCGTCTTAGACTCGAGATGAAAAGATCCTAAGGAGTATGCGGACATGACTGAAATGCTCGAGAAGTAAGTTAAATCGATCATTATCGCACCATATCAACAACTTTGTTCATTTCCTAATATCAAGTAATTGTTTTCTTTGTCTGGCAGGGTTTGGACAAAATTCACCAAAAAAGCTCCAGGACTGCCGAAGAAGCTGCAATTTAGACACCCGAAAGTAAGTACTACTAGCATGTTCCGCGCATCTCCCAGTGATTCAAGCGCTAGTTTCATCAATACCATTTATAGCATGCTTGCTTATCAGTTTGATTGACCTCTATTTCTTGTAAAGTGGTTGTGGCAGGAAGCCGGGAATAATTACTATGGATACTACGTTTGCGAGTCCATCCGCTACACGACCTGTGAGCGGGGCTACTCTGACGAACAATATGAAGTGCGTAAGCAATAATATTCACAATTTTATTTTATTACCATCATTTGTGTTGAGTTTCATTTATTCATATATATATGTATTGACCCCCTTCTTCAAATTAGATCTTTCAGATGCGGGATGAACTCCTACCACCAGATCGTATGCAAGCAATTCAAGAGGAATTGGTGGCATTCTTCCTTGACCACGTGATCGCTGAAGACGGAGAATACCATGTGGACCTTGACTTCGTATATAATTAGGAGATTATATTGTAAGAGATAATTATTGTATATATGTAGCTAGTAGTGTCGGATAGATATACGAGAACTTGTTATTCGACCAATCTCTAGGAGAAGGAGAGGTGGTCGATATCACTTCTCTCTGTATGCATATGTTCATTACGATCTTCTGTTTCCTTCATTTGCTTACTAGCTAGCGTGTCGAGTCATCTCTATACGTATAATACGTAACGTACGTCGACCAAGCACGGAGATAAGAGATGACACTTCTCTCTATTAATTAGCTAGATAACACAATATATGAAACACCAAAATTAACCCCCCAAAACCCCTAAACCACACCCTTTCAAAAAAACCTCAGCTCCAGCCAGCTGCTGACGCGTGGATGCCTTTTGGTCCCGATTGGTGTCACCAACCAGGACCAAAGGCCCCCCTGCTTGGGCTGGCCGCAGCGGCCACGTGGAGGCCCATGTGTCCCTGTTCGTGTAAGAACCGGGACTAAAGGCCAAGGGCATTAGTAACGACCTTTTAGTCCCGGTTTCAAAACCGGGACAGAAGGCCCTTACGAACCGGGACAAATGGCCCTTTTTCTACTAGTGCACTCGGAAGCCCAACACAGCTCTATTGGAACGAGTCGGTTATTTCCCTCGCTCGAGCCAAGTCCTTTCTAAAGGCGGGCATTAGACCAGAGTTTCGTGAGCCGGAGAAGATCGATAAAGCTTAAAACTTGTTCCTTTGCAGGAGCCAGGAGGAGGCGGTGACATGACTCCGTTCGTTCAACGAGCATTTCATGCGCAACAAGCATTTATTTTGGTCATTTAGGGAAAGCCCCAAGCCCTAGATGTAGTTGTACATGACCACATTTTTCTTACTACCTTGATAGATTTTGACCACTGCAAACTTAATGGTTGTAATTTCTACTTATCCTAGTATTACTTCTGGCAATTTCAAAGGCGTTCAAATAGGAGAAGAATACTATGAATAATCTTGTCTCTAGCTAGATAC
The DNA here is from genome assembly GCF_002575655.3 of Aegilops tauschii subsp. strangulata. NCBI lineage: Eukaryota > Viridiplantae > Streptophyta > Magnoliopsida > Poales > Poaceae > Aegilops > Aegilops tauschii. Next base: position 12,583,823 of record NC_053039.3, read on the forward strand.
TTGTGAGTTAAAGTTTTCATAATATTACGTTTTCTTTCAACTTCTAGGTTTGCGCTTATTCTCACATGACGCAACGCATAATTGTTGATGGGACACCTAAAGTTGCAACACTTAGCTAGCTACTCCCTTCGTCCCGTAATATAAGGGCGTTTTCGACACTACACTAGTGTAAAAAACGCTCTTATATTATGGGACGAAGGGAGTAGTAGAGTTGGTGTTCATGAAAGCTTCAAAATTAATCAGAACAAACGTGGAGATATGGAGGAACATAAGCTTCGATGTTAGCTTGGGAAAAAGTGTCGTTGCTTCTCAGTATAAAAAACAACAAATATCTAGCACCATGTATACTACTAGCCGCATCCCTCCGCTCAGGGCGACTAGGACGGCAAAAAAACCCTACCACGCGTCGACACCTACCCTGCTAGCTTCCCCTTGCCGCCACCAGAGAAGGTCTCATGGCAAGCCTGTGCGGCCAATGAAGACAGTGGCGGTGAGGATCTGCTGCTCCGCCTCCGTGCGGAGATCCCTGGACGCCGAAGCAGCGACCTCGGAAGGAGTGGCGGCCCTGGCTTACTGATGAGAAGTGGTTGTGGGTGCTGCTCCACCCCCTCGATCGCTCAGGTGGCGTGGTGGCGGCGGTCATAGGTGGTTGGTCTTCTCGTGTGGTCTCCCCCCCCCCCTCGACGGATGGCGCCAGATCTGTAGGTCGTCCCACTTCCCCCTCATTGCACTTTCAACCCCATTGTTGCTACTCCATGGCGGCCTCTCGTCGTCAGATCTAGTGCGTTTGGGGTGCGGGAGTGGCGGCAGTTCGGGAGAAATCCTTGGCCAGTGTGGGCCGGACACGACGGTGACGACATCAACTGGTGATGTGCCCCTCCCTGGAGGCTCCGTCGAGGTACCCCCCCCCCCCACCTCCCATCTTCCCCCGGGTGAATACCTCATCCTTCTGGATGGGGCAGTAGTGGCATTCTTCGCCGTCACCTTCATAGAGATGCCGCTCTGGTGGTTCTAGAGCTGCGAGAGCACTATGGTTTGGGGATTGGGGGATCAATGGTCGTATGGTGCGAGTTGTCGCATTGGTGTTCTGCTTCGGTGGGTGATTGACGTTCCCACGGCTTCTTTGGACGCCCCCTGCTTCGTCATGCCGATCTAATTACCGATGGTATGGCTACCTTTCATTAGGGCCCGGAGTGGGTCGGGTCCCATCCTTCATCTTTAGCTGCACATAGACGTCGTGGTGCATGCGGTGCTACTCTTTGTGGGCTTGTCTTTGATCTCATTGCACTGGATGCGTCTCTTCGTTCCTCGGCGCCTACGTTCCTTATGGCTTCATCCCCAACGTGTGTGGCTCTCTGAAGTGAGCTCGACTTAGTAGGGTGCGGGGTTGAGTGTCTCCCATGGTAGTTCATGGTTGTCATCCAATCTGGCTCTAGGCTGAGTTATCCCATCTTCTGATGGTACTGCGCCCTTCGAGCTAGGACAAGGGGCAGGGGTCCCCTTCGGAGATGGTTTCCGGTTGGTTGTTCTAGCTCACATCTCCTAGTGTAGATGAGGGCATGCTCCCTCCCTCTGTCGAGTCTCATCTTCTCCGTGGTTCCACTCCAACTATGGTGCTCATCCTGCGGTAGGGGGCATCATCGACATCAAGCGGGCATTTTGTATTCCATTCTGTTGTAGTGCTTGGTGTAGTTCTTGCTTGTAAGTTGTCTAGTAGCACTCTGTATCTGCCGTTTTATTTCTCTTGTAAGGTGTTGTCCCATGTAATTCCTGGCCAGTAGATGGCTTCGTTAATTCAAAGTCGGGCTCTCCCTCGAGCCTTCGTTCTAAAAAAATTAGCACCATGATCTAGAGGAAACTTGTTTACCATGAGTTTGATATATATGAGGAAAGAATTTCATCAGTTGATACGACAATTCAAGTCCAAATTATTTCCGTCAAATTCCAGGGCATTGAAGCCAGCGAAGAATACTCTTCCCTCTAGAACCCTGCATGTTAAAACTTCATCGTTATATGTTATGTATCAACTTTTAGGTTTTTCACCCTCATATATCACATGATGCAACTTGTAAATGACCATGGACACTTAAGAACTGGAACACCTAGCGAGAATTTACTAGAGATTTGGTATGGTTTTTTAGGGATTTTGGTATGGGAGTTAAGGCTCTAGCTCCCACCATTTTAATAACATGGGAAGGGTTGGGACTTATAATGAATTGTATTAGATAGAACATCTTGACCCTCATCATAAAGCTAGCGAAGAAAACTAGGAATACTCTTCCCTCTAGATCCTTCTGAGTTAAATTTTTGTTATTACATGATCTGTATCAACTTCTCGGCTTGCACTCTCATATCACATGATGCAACTCATAAATGCGCATAGACACCTAAGACTTGAAATATCTATCTGGATTTTGTATTCACGAAATTATGAAAACTGGTAAGATAAAAATATGAAGATATACATGAACAGAATAATTACATGCTATCTTCATTACAGAGTATGCCTAATGGTCAGTATCATCACAAGAAAAACCTTGCACCCAGAACTAGAGGAAACTTGTTTACTAGGAGTTTGAAAGAAGTACACCTATCTATAGAACAATTTGTTTTTGTATCATTGGCGGTAACAGTGCCCACTTTTTGGAAGAAGGAAGCCTAGTACATGCCACAAATATTTATAGGAACTAGGCATCAGAAGAGATTAGCAGTGTCATCAATCACGAGCCTCCTAAAGGCAAGCTTACACTGCCTTATACCCACAAGGGGCCTTCTAATCACAACATGTACTGTGAAACAATTATTGTTACAGATCCCATTATTGCGCTCTAAACAGATATTCCAACAGCTATAAGCAATGAGGTCATCACAACCAAGGCGATGATGCACAAGCTACCTGCAACGTGTAGAAAGTTAAAGTGCCATGTTAACTACTAGAGCAAGTAGAAGCTTACTCAAATTGCAGCAGCCTTCTTTGAAAAACCTACGAAAGAAAGGTGAAGTTCAGGTGAATTGTGTATAAATTGTATGTACAGTTTGATACAATGTATAATTTTGCCAACTTACTAGCAGCATGGAAATATTTTCTGTAAAGGGGTCGAAGATATTTATTGTCATGTACATATAGTTCTCAATTTTCTTATAGTTGAATTTGGTATTTAATATTGAAAAATAATATATATCAGAGGACATCACATTTCTCATTTCGATACTTTGATATCCAAATCCTTATTCATGTGCTTCACTAGAAACAAATACCTCTAGAAATTCTATAAGGATCAGAAAAGGACAAGCATATGTTTCAAATAAAAGTGGGCAAAATATACAAAGGAATCAAGTGGTATATCTCCCATGAGTTAGAGAGATTGGAGCATCACGAGCTAATTGTTTGTTTGGAGGTAATTAATTAGAACAATTGTTTGGTTAGAGATATTGGAGCATCACGAACTAATTATTTGGTTATAGAGCACTCGAAAGGCCAACATAGCTCTCTTGAAACAAGTGGGCCATTTCCAGTGGTCGGACCAACAATGCGCCACAAGCGTTTATTCTATTCATTTAAGGGTAAGTATCAAGCTCTAGATCCACTTCTACATGACCGCATCTTTCTTAGGGCAACCCACGCGGATTTTGTCCGCTTTTCATCCATTTGGGTCACCAGGAGGGTAGACGTCCGCCCCTTGACCACCCTTTCCTGGGCAACCAACCCAACAAGGCAACCCATTTGGTCCGCCCCATCCACTTTTTTTGTTTGAAATTTCATTCGTGATCAAATAACAACTGATTCGAATTGCACATTATCAAAAAAAAATCAATCCCTCCTGAATACGGCTGGACAATGATCGCACCATGCGGAAGTGTCGTCAAAAAAGCTTGGCAGAGAATGGTGGGTCTGTGAGATCAAAATAATCGTTATAGAGTAGGACATGGTCGTGTTCTCTCTTACGATTCAACCCATGAGCATGGCCTGGGATGGATCCCCTAAACAACGGTCGCTGCCACGAAATGCGCTCATTGACGATGACAGTAGCAACCACCACAACATGATCATCGTCAGACAGTGATGAACCTATGGTGTTATTATAAGAAAATCACCCGAGCTATCCGCCATGATCCTTCAGAGCGATGAATCCGTACCTCACTAGACAATAGTTGGCGAGGATGAGCGTTGACCTGGCCATACAAACAACCGTATGCCTTGTCGTCCACGACAGAAACGGGCGTGGACGAGTCGCGACCAGTAAGTGGCCCCTTACTTGGCCTGTTTAGGCAGTAGGGCTATAAAACCTCGCGTCCTATGATGGTGACTATTGAGTTAGTCGTGGTATGCTAAGAGCTGCCGGAGACCCTGGGTGGGCGGTCCTTGTACTACTCCGTCCGCGGCAAAAGGCGGGCACAACACCGACAGAGTGGGCGTCGGTGGATGCGGCGACGGTGCTGCTATCGGTGGATGCAGCAGCGGGGGTTGGGGCCATGGCGAAGAGGCCGGAAGCTGGGTTGTGGCAGCAGCGATGGTGAAGAGGACGGGGTGTTGGGGGAGGGGAGAGAATGCATGTGTACCACCGACACGCGGGCCAGGGGAGAACAAATGGAGGACGCCGCATGCGTCCCCTGCATGTTCACGAGGATGCAAATCCAACTCAAATTTTGGTTGGATACGTGTCCAAGCGACAGCAAAATGGACGCCAGACCGTTTGCATCGGCATGTTGGGTCGTGTTCTTTCCATGCGGACCCAATCGGACACAGGCGGACAAAATGTGTCAGCGCGTTGTAGTTGCCCTTACTACCTTGACGGATTTTGACCACTGCAAACTCCATGGTTGTAATTTCTACTTATGGTGGGACTACTTCTGGAAAATTGAAAGGCATTGAAATCGAAGAAGAATAATTGAATACTACTCTATATAGATCCTTGTGATTTAAAATATTCATCATATTATGCTTTCTATCAACTTCTAGGTTTGCCTCTAATTTGACATGACACAACACACAATTATTGATGGACACCTAAAGTTGCAACACCTAGCTAGTAGATTTAGTGTGCATGAAAGCATCAAAATTAGTCAGAACAAAGGTGGAGATATGGAGGAACATAAGCTTCGATGTTAGCTTGGGTAAAAACTGTGCTTGCTTCTCAGTATCGGCAACAACAAAAATCTAGCACCATGAACTAGAGGAAACTTGATTACCATGTGTTTGACATATATCAGGAAAGAAGTCCGTCAGTTGATATGGCATTTCAAGTTGAAATTATTTCCGGCAAATTCATCGAAGAAACTTAAGAATACTCTTCCCTCTAGATCCTTGTGATTTAAAATTTCATCATTACACTCTGTATTAACTGTAGGTTTGCACCCTCATATCACATGAGGCGACTTATAAATACTCATAGACACATAAGAGTTGAAATACCTAGCTAATTGATTTTATGTTCACAAAATTATCAAAACTGATAAGATATAGAGGAAAAGAGAAATTACATGTTATCTTCTGTAAAGAGTATGCCTAATGGTCAGTATCATCACAAAAAAATCTTGTGGCTTGAACTACAGGAAACTTGTTTACGAGGAGTTTGAAACAAGTTCACAATTGGTAGAACAAATTTTTTGTATCATTGGTGGGACCGGCGCCCATTTGTTTAGAAGCGGGAAGCAAAGTGCAGGCTTCAAATGTTTACAGAAACAAGCCATCAGAAGAGACTAGCCATTGTCGTCAATCACAAGCCTCCTAAAGGAAACCTTACACTGCCTTATATCCGCAAGGGACCTTTTATTCACCATATGCATTGTGAAATAATTATTATACAGATCCCATTGTTGCGCCCAAAACAGAAGTTTCAACAACTACAAGCAATGAGGTCATCACCGCAAAGGTTATGCATGATGCAGCAGCTAGCTGCAAGGTGCAGAAACTTAAAGAGTGTCATGTTTTCTAGGTAATCTTCATGAATGCAAGAGTAACCTACTAACACCGACAGAAGGACATAAGAAGTTAGAACCTGGAGCAGGTGGAAGCTTACCCAAATTGCAGCAACCTTCTTTGAGAAAACTATGATAGAGAGAAGAAGTTTGCGTATAAAGTGCATGTACAGTTTGGATACAATTTTAAATATTGTTGACAACTTACTTGCAGAATAAAAAATAAAGTTTATAAAGGGGATGCTGATATTTTAGTCTTGTATACATATAGTTCTCAATTTTTTATAGATGAATTTGACCTTTATTTATTGAAAAGGAATATATCAAAAGACATGAAATTTCTCATTTCAATACATAGACATCTATAATCCTAGATTATTAATCTGATTCATTAGGTGGAAATGCCTCTAGAAATTCTACAAGGATCAGAAAAAGGACAAGTACATGTTCTAAATAAAAGAGGGTAAAATGTACAGAGGAATCAAGTGGTATCTATATCTCCCATGAGTTAGATTTATTGTAACATCACAAACTACTTGTTTGGTTGGAAGAAATGTGAACTTACTAAAGATTTGGTAATTTTTTTAGGGAATTATGTATGGGACTTAATAGTCTAGCTTCCACCTTTTTAATAGCATGGGATGGGATGGTAATTAGAAAGGAAATGTTTTATACGGAACATCTACATCCCCATCATAACTTATGTAGTAAGTCCCTCATCAATTGCCACTAACAAAACAAGGCAACAGATGTAGGGTCCTGGCGCTAGGTTTTCCCTAGCGACGCAGGTTTCGTCTGGCGGCGACTTCGTTGCTGGTGGTGATTTGGTGATCTCTTGCCACTTTTTCCCTCACCCATCACTCCAAGACCGTCTTTGCAATTCCTGCCCACGCCCTCTCCGACTCTGGGTTCTAGGTTGTTTTCTAAGTGAACGTCAAAACCCTAGTTCCCCTTAAAACTCTAAAATACGTTTTCCTATAGAGCCCTTCAACTCCATAAGCATTTCATGTTTCCATAGATGGCGTGAAATCATATGCCACACATCCCTAACCGTCCTGGTTTTGTGTTTGTCCTAGATTAGTTCATGACACAGGGGGTTGAGAAGATGGCATTGTCGACTGCTGGGAAGAAGCATATTGATATCTGGAGGAGGAACGAAGTTCTGTTGAAGGAGAATGATACATACACACTATGAAAGTTAATGTCTGATAAGTTTGCATCAGCTGACATCATGGCGTACACAGTGGAAGTGGTTTGGTTCTCCATCAAAGGGATGCAATGCAGGCAAGAACATGTTCCTATTCACATGGGTAGGTGCCAGGCTATTGAAGGCTTTAGACGTGGGGCCATGGATTCTTAATTAGTAAATGTTAGTCATGCAGGAGTTGGACGTGAGAAAATCTTTAGAAGAGATGGAGTTCAAGCATATATCTATATGGATAAGTCTACGGAACTTACCGATGGTTACGATGAATGTGGAGCGCGGAAAGTGATTCATCTTAGGTGGAGGAGGCCTTGATGATTGATGTGGACGAAGTGCTTAGTGTGCGAAAACAGATTGATGTCACGGAACCGTTGAGAAGAGGCATGTTTGTGGATGAAGAGGATGATAAGAAACCAAGAATAGAATATAAGGAGAAGGACAAGAATAATGAGGAGGAGGGACAGGTAGTGTCGTTTGGGAATGAAGTCCTGTCGTATTTTTGTTATAGTTGTGGGGTGATTGGCCACCATGAGAGGCAACGTACTATAAAGCTGAAGTCGGTGGAGGACAAGGAGTATAATAGTGATATGCGGTCCATACCACCAAAGTCAGTGGAGTTGGATAAAGGTGGAAACACCAATTCTCCGTAGCCACAACTCGGATCAGGAATGTTTTTTCTACACATAAAAAAACCCAGGCAAAGCCTAGATCATGCAACCCACATACCTCCAATGCTTGCTTAAACGTATCCATGTACTCCTAGGGTTGAGCCACCACAACTTCTTTCTCCCACGCACACAAGACATAATTGAAATCGCCGATACAAATTCAAGGCAAATCATAGTGATACCAAATTATCCTCAACAACCTCCACATTGCCTCAATTCATCCATCTTTGGCTACCGATAAATACCAGTAAATCACCACCTAAAGCTACCCATCTCTATAATTTATACTTTAGAGTGATATTTACTTAAACCTGCTCCAGGTTTACCGGACTCTACCAGAAAAGAGCCAGCCCACCACTCTGGTTAGTACAATCCTTTGCTACTATATTTGTGAGCCCAAGTATTTGTCCCAAAAATTCCAACTGCTTCCCCTCCATCTTCCTATCGGATAGAAAAAGAACATCAGGGTCCTCCCTCTTCTGGACATCTAGATGACATGGATTGTCGGGCCATTCCCTAAACTCTGGCAATTCTCCTTCATTCTTGTTCCAAGTTTGTTTTTCAAGTAGCATCATTCTTCTGTTCGGTTGCTAGTAAACTGAATCATTATCCAGCGTCAGTCCCTTCGAAGGACTTGTGACCTCCTTATCATCCTCCCGATTCTCTTTCCCCTCCTCATTATTTTCTACATTAGGGCATCACTTACTAGCCTATTGCCCTTCTTTTAATCCTACTAGTATTTTTGAAGGAACCATTTGCGGTTTCTTTCTTTAGGGTGAATGGAGATCGAAGATAGTGAAATCATACTGTCGGGGGATGACCCCCGGGTAGGCACCGGAGCCCAAAGCGTTTTTTCAAACATCGGGGCGGCTCGCGCTGCTTAATCCGGCTGGCCGTCCCGCCGGCTCCCCGGTGCGGGCCGGCTGGGCGCAGCACCACGGCCGGGCTGGCTGACCACATGCCAGCTGGTTGCGGGTCAGCAGCCGTCCCATCTAGCCATACGACAAGACAACTCTCCCATCACTACAAAAAAATTACACTTATATGATGACACGTATTTGTCACAGTAGGTCGCATTTTTTGTCATGCATGTACATCCAAGACAATTTTATGACAGAATCAAGATATTCATACATGTACTGTCGTAGAAATGTTCCATGACATTACCAAAATTATCATCACGGAAGTGTCCACTTCCATGACGATAAATCGTGCGTCATAGAAGTGCTTTCGTCAAGAGTGACCGACACGTGGCATCCACCGTAACGGTCGCCATTAAGCTATCGGGTTCCGTTTTGGATCCGATAACCCGTTAACAGCCCGTATCAATGGGCATTTTCCATGTGTAAAATCATCATTGGCTGGAGGAAACACGTGTCTACTCCTCGGTGGGCCAGATGTCGTCCGTCCATTGGAGGAGACATGCCTATGATACGTCGACACGTGGCAGGGCCCAACAGAGGCCCATATAGGTTAAAAAGGCCGGCCCAGTCAAAGGCCTGTAGTACTTACTCAGGTACTAGTGGGCCATCCAATAACGACTTGTTTAAACATGGCCCATTTATGGCCCGAAGCCAGATCTGACCCTTTAATTGTTCGCCGAATATTTGGGCTCAATTACGGCCCAGTGACTTTTGGCATGTTAGAGGCCCGATGTAGACATGTGGGCCCCTTTCAGCCCGGTGTGTCTTTCGGCCTGGGAATGGCCCGTGTTGCCCATGGGCCATATATGGTCCGATGCGACATCCGGCCCATTAACTTTGGGCCTCTTAAAGGCATGTCGTATAATTCGGCCCGTTGATGCCTATACTAAGCTTTCGGCCTCTTAAAGGCCCATGATATCAGTGGGCCAACTAAGGCCGGAGATATGTTTCGTCCTAGTAACGGCCCGTCATATAACTGGGCCAAAAACGGCCCGGTCTACATTTCAGCCTGCTCAAGGCCCGTCGACCACTAGTGAAAATTGAGGCCCAACATGCATTTCGGCCTGCTAAAGGTCCATGCTTTCTTCTGGGCTGTAACAGGCCAGCAGAATATTCAGCCTGTTAATGGCCCAAAGCTACATGGGCCAAACTAAGCGCTGGGTCCACAAAAGGCCCAACTAAAATTTGGGCCGAATATAGGCTGGAGTAAGTTGTGGGCCTGGCGCAAAGCGTGAAGGCCCCAATGGCCATTCGGGCCCAATAAAGTTGCAGGCCGGCCCAATTGTGGCCCGCTAAAAACCAGGCCCGTTAGAGGTGAATGTTTTGGACCGGTCGACTACATCAGATTTTTTTTTCAGATAGCGAATGATGGCAGTAACTAGTAGGAATTAAGAACAAACCTACTCTATACAATAAATAAATTACGACATAGTAACTTAGAATAAACCTACACTATACAATAAACAATTTATGGTATATTACATCCATTGGGCATCGAAGTTTGCCACCAGTGATCATAAAGCACAACGAAGAAGCAGATTACAAAAACTGGGCACCGTTGCAGCATAACAAAATAATACTGAACCGAGACCACTTCCAAGACAGTTCAAGAAAGGTTAGCCTTGCGTGGGAACTACTGTGCAAGCTGCTGAGCAAGGCTGTGAGACCGGCCTAGCATGTCGGTCATAGCTTCCAGGTCTAGCTGTTTAGCAATGAGGTTCTCATTGGTGTTCTCCACAATCTTTCTTAGAGATAGGACTTCAAGTCGAAGTTGAGTTGTAGAGTACCTTTTTGCTAGAACTTGGGATTGAAGAAGTTGAACTGATTCAGACAGCGAATTATGTGAGCTTGTGTGACTGCTAGTCTCAAGTAACTTGAACACTAAATCAAGACAAGACTTTGGGGTTGTCTCGCTATCTTCAAGATGTTTTGCCTTCTTTGCTGCAATATATGTTGGGTTTGTCTCACAACCTTCAGCAGACATGTGCATGCCATCAGGCATATCACCCGGAAATAAGCAGAGAGATGACAGGTTTTGCACGTGTATAAACAAAGATGATAGTTGTGCTATCAATTCCATCCAATTTCAAATTAGAAAATAAAGAGTAAGTTCAAAATATCAATTGCATAATTTGGCATTGTTAATAATGCGGGGAGCTTCACCACACTACTGGATTACCATGTCAACATAACAAGCATAGATGAAGGGCAAAGACAATCATTGTATCTATTTTGGTTAATGTGCGTGGCATGTTGTTCATATCATCAGCCACATCAGTAAGATAAAATAGGAGATGACAAGGTGCAAACGTGGGCTGCTTCACCACACACTGGATTATAGATCCACAAAACAAGCATACATATAGGGAGTATAGAGTAATGTGCATGGTATGAATAAGGAATTTATAAGTAAAACTTGGAACTTACGGTTGTTGCGAACATGCATTTTGATAGAAACAGCAGTTAACAATAGGCAGTATGAGCAAATTAAACGGCAATTGAGGATAAAGGCTTTAGAACGACTGACTTACATTAACAGTTAACACCGGCTTTATAATGCCCTTCTCCATGTCAAGGGAAGGATAACTCAAGAATTTGAGCACATAATCTTCTTCATAAGCATTGCCTGTACTCTACATTTTGTAGAGAGTAATTATAGATATGATAATACTGGAAGGGATAGAGGATAATGAAGATAAGATGCAGATTGATGCTACATAATCAACTACCAATCCCTGGAAGTACAAGCATTATAGGAAAAATGTACTGACAAGAGCAATGGGCTACACTTCTGCACTGGCATTGTCTGTGTATTCAAATTTTTGGTACGATTTAGTATAGATATGATATTTTCTAGTAAATGGTGGGCGAGGGAGATAAGATGCAGAATGCTACATAATGAACCAATCCCTCTTCCCATAATACAAGAGTGTTTTGAACACTGGTGTACTGTACAAAACGTTCTTATATTATGGGACAGAGGGAGTAGCTGTTAATGTAAGTACAGTGATAGACGACGTTCAGTCCTTACAAGGGGACTACAGAGCTAAACCTCTTCAAAAGCATTGGGTTGATTCTAAATTTATGTAAGAGTCTATACGGATCTTATAATGTCCACCAAATGGACCATAACGAGGCTAACATGTGCAATGATACTACATAATCAAACAACTATGAAAGTAAGTACGGTCATACAGGGCAGGAGGTACTCACAAGAGCAATGCAGTGTGCAGTATAGTTCCGAGATTATGTTGTCCCTTGAGAATGAATGTTCTTCTGCTAACAGTTTTCGTACAAGTGAGACGTTAAGGCAAATGCAGAAATGTAGTTCAAATTGTGATGTGATATCATAGACAGTACCTTACACTACAGACGAGACCAATGTGTAACAAGATTATTCCAGTCATTGTCTGATAAATGTAGCACCAGAGACTTTACAGAAATTTCGTTTAGAGGCTTGCCATCGAAGTGCGCTTGCCTCAGGTAGGAATGATACTTCATCAACGAGTGCTTGAAAAGCGCAACCAACCCTTGCTCGTCTTGACAACCGTTTGGTCCTCGCCTATTTAAAAGAATGAAATCTTGTGTCTTCTGTCAGTAGAAACATATGCAATAATTACCATGAATAACATTAGTACATTACTTACGCGTAAGTTGCGGAGGAAGACTGGAAATTATTCTGTGTCTGCGGTATAATCTTTCCATGAAGGAAAGATGCGCACAAAGTTCCTGACAACAATATAAGCTTCATCTTCTAAACTGGGAAGGAATGGAACAGGGGTCCTATTTGCTCCAATTGGGGCTCTCTCTGGTTCGAAAAGGGATTTGGCAACTGGATTTGGTGTACTCTTTGCTGGAATGGGGGTTTTGCATCGTAGAGCTGGTGCTATGCCAACTAGCATCACCATACTGTTTGCTGCAGTTGGGGTCTGCTGAGTTGGGGCATCAGATATGACCAGTGTAGTAGGGCTAGAGTCTGCTAGAGTTGGGGCCATGTTTTGTGGGTCACGTGTCAGGACCCCGATTCCAAGTCACATCGATCTAGCCGGTAACACCTCATATCACTTTGCGGCCTCACGCACGGTATTCCCACGGGTGTCGCCTTACCATGGCCCGGGACCGTTTGCGTCTTTTGGCTCAAGTATATGATAGTGTCGCTAGCATCCATATGACAGAGAACCCGGGCCGACATGACTAGTTGTGAACCCAAAGTGGCACTAACTTATGGGGACAGGCATACATGAATCAACATCGAGCATGTCGGTCAGCAGCGTGCGAATCCGGGCTGTAGCACTGGGCTAACAGGACTCCGGTGAACCGGGCTGTAGCAGGCTAGGCAGGACTCCGGATGTCACCGCGTGACATTTCCCCGAAGGGACAGACACAGGAACGAAGTGAATCACATGCCGGCCAGTCAAGTGTTCCGGAGCAGTAGTGCTGGGCTAGCAGGACTCCGGTGAACCGGGCTGTAGCGGACTACTATGGCTCATGGAAGCACAAGACTACATTTCCCCATAAGAGAGGCTACCAAGGATAAACAACTAGGTTGTCGGATCCCACACATACCAAGCATTTCAATCATACACACAATATGCTCGATATGTGCAAATACAACATGGCATCACAACAAGACTCTACGACTCAGAGTATTTATTCATTAGGCTCCGAAGAGCCAGATATTACAAACATGCGTCTCATGACCCAACATTCAGAGCATACAAGTCAAGCACATGCGGAAGCTTAACATGTCTGAGTACAGACATCTATAAATGAAAAAGGCTGAGAAGCCTGACTATCTACCAGATCCTGCCGATGGCACAAGATCGTAGCTGAGGTATCAAGCTAAAAGTCGAAGTACAAACAGAACTACTAGCGAGACTGACGTCTCTCTGCAAAACATAAAATAGGCAAACGTGAGTACAAATGTACCCAACAAGACTTACATCAGAACTATCTACATATGCATCGGTATCAACAAAGAGGGTAGTGGAGTTTAACTGCAGCAAGCCAGCTTTGACCCAGTGGCTATCCTGAACTACGACTGCAAGCAACTCCTTTGAGGTGGCGCACACGAGTCCACATTTTCACCATATCAATACACCACTATGGATCCGCTCCCGTCTCTCTACGAGAACGCCATCCATAGCACTCACGCTTATCTTGCGCATTTTAGAGTATCCACTTTCACTTGTCTATGAACTGTACAGGCGACCCAGAAGTCCTTTACCGCAGACACGGCTATTCGAATAGATGATGTTAACCCTGCAGGGGTGTACTTCGTCACACACGCTCTCGCCACTTACCACCTTGTACACGTCGTGTACCTCGCCAACCTTCAAGCGGAAGCCTGGCGAGGGAGTCGGCCACGACCTGACTAACCACACAAGTCTCTAGTCCAGGTTTATCGCCTATTCGGGTTCCATCCGCAAGGAGATCCGGCCGGGGTGTCGCTCACGGCCCCAAACGATGTGTGCAGGGTTCCCAAGCCCACCTCGACAGATGGATCTACGCTTGGTACACCATGCCACGGTGCCTAGTCTGTCCCAAGCCCACCTGTACCGGGTGCCACTTGCTAGACTACTAGCACTACCTACAAACACCAGAAACTAGTTGCAACTCTTGGACAGAGATCAGGTTGATTAATAAGTCGAAAGAGCTTGGAGCGCCCGGAGCCCAATGTGTGGTAGTAACTGTTCATGGATCACAAACACAGAACTCGGTTCCTGAGGACGGTTTCAATGAGACAACCCACCATGTACTCCTACATGGCCTCTCACCGCTACCTTTACCAAATAGTGTTCACACACTTAGCTCTCAACAGTAGGACATGTTCACCACTTTCCAATTCATCCCCGATGAATCAGACCTGACACAACTCTAAGCAATAGCAGGCATGACAAACAAGCATGAATGAGTAGGCACATCAGGGCTCAAACAACTCCTACTCATGCTAGTGGGTTTCATCTATTTACTGTGGCAATGACAGGTCATGCAGAGGATAAAGGGGTTCAGCTACCGCAGCAAGTAACAGATGAATCGTTGTTGTCCTAATGCAGTAAGATGTAAAACATGATAAACATCACATGCAATCAAATAGTGACATGATATGGCCGGTATCATATTGCTCCTTTGATCTCGATCTTCGGGGCGCCATGATCATCTTCGTCACCGGCATAACACCATGATCTCCATCATCATGATCTCCATCATTGTGTCTTCATGAAGTTGTCACGCCAATTATTACTTCTACTTCTATGGCTAACGTGTTTAGCAATAAAGTAAAGTAATTTACATGGCGTTATTCAATGACACGCAGGTCATACAAAAAATAAAGACAACTCCAATGGCTCCTGCCGGTTGTCATGCTCATCGACATGCAAGTCGTGATTCCTATTACAAGAACATGATCAATCTCATACATCACATATATTTCATTCATCACATTCTTTTGGCCATATCACATCACATGGCATATGCTGCAAAAACAAGTTAGACGTCGTCCTCTAATTGTTGTTGCATGTTTTTACGTGGCTTCTATAGGTTTCTAGCAAGAACGTTTCTTACCTACGTAAAACCACAACGTGATATGCCAACTTCTATTTACCCTTCATAAGGACCCTTTTCATCGAATCCGATTCGACTAAAGTGGGAGGGACAGACACCCGCTAGCCACCTTATGCAACTAGTGCATGTCAGTCGGTGGAACCTGTCTCACGTAAGCGTACGTGTAAGGTCGGTCCGGGCCGCTTCATCCCACGATGCCGCCGAAACAAGATAAGACTAGTAGTGGCAAGAAAATTGACAACATCTAAGCCCACAACAAGTTTGTGTTCTACTCGTGCATAGAAACTACGCATAGACCTAGCTCTAATACCACTGATGGTGATCGTTGCAGAAATTAAAAAATTTCTACGCATCACCAAGAACATTCTATGGAGTCTTCTAGCAACGAGAGGGAAAAGAGTGCATCTACATACCCTTGTAGATCGCGAGCGGAAGCGTTCAAGTGAACGGGGTTGATGGAGTCGTACTCGTCGTGATCCAAATCACCAATGACCGAGCGCCGAACGGACGGCACCTCCGCGTTCAACACACATACGGTTGGGGAAGACGTCTCCTCCTTCTTGATCCAGCAAGGGGGAGGGAGAGGTTGATGGAGATCCAGCAGCATGACGGCGTGGTGGTGGAAGCAGCGGGGATCTCGGCAGGGCTTCGCCAAACTCAGCGAGAGGGAGAGGTGTCACGGGAGGGACTGGGAGGCGCCAGGGGCTTGGGTGCGGCTGCCCTCCCTCCCCCCTCTTTATATAGGGCCCCTAGGGGGGCACCGGCCCTAGGAGATCCAATCTCCAAGGGGGGCGGCGGCCAAGGGGGTGGCTTGCCCCCCAAGCCAAGTGGGGCGCCCCCCACCCCTAGGGTTTCCAACCCTAGGCGCAGGGGAGGCCCAAGGGAGGCGCACCAGCCCACCAGGGGCTGGTTCCCCTCCCACTTCAGCCCATGGGGCCCTCCAGGATAGGTGGCCCCACCCGGTGGCCCCCGGGACCCTTCCGGTGGTCCCGGTACAATACCGGTGACCCCCGAAACTTTCCCGGTGGCCGAAACTGGACTTCCTATATATAATTCTTCACCTCCGGACCATTCCGGAACTCCTCATGACGTCCGGGATCTCATCCGGGACTCCGAACAACTTTCGTGTTACCGCATACTAATATCTCTACAACACTAGCGTCACCAAACCTTAAGTGTGTAGACCCTACGGGTTCGGGAGACATGCAGACATGACCGAGACGACTCTCCGGTCAATAACCAACAGCGGGATCTGGATACCCATGTTGGCTCCCACATGTTCCACGATGATCTCATCGGCTGAACCACGATGTCGAGGATTCAATCAATCCCGTATACAATTCCCTTTGTCAATAGGTACGTTACTTGCCCGAGATTCGATCGTCGGTATCCCAATACCTTGTTCAATCACGTTATCGGCAAGTCAGTTTACTCGTACCATAATGCATGATCCCGTGACCAAACACTTTGTCACATTGAGCTCATTATGATGATGCATTACGGAGTGGGCCCAGAGATACCTCTCCGTCATACGGAGTGACAAATCCCAGTCTCGATTCGTGCCAACCCAACAGACACTTTCGGAGATACCCGTAGTTCACCTTTATAGCCACCCAGTTACGTTGTGACGTTTGGCACACCCAAAGCACTCCTATGGTATCCGGGAGTTGCACAATCTCATGGTCTAAGGAAATGATACTTGACATCTGGAAAAGCTCTAGCAAACAAACTACACGATCTTGTGCTATGCTTAGGATTGGGTCTTGTCCATCACATCATTCTCCTAATGATGTGATCCTGTTATCAATGACATCCAATGTCCATAGTCAGGAAACCATGACTATCTGTTGATCAACGAGCTAGTCAACTAGAGGCTCACTAGGAACATGTTGTGGTCTATGTATTCACACATGTATTACGATTTCCGGATAACACAATTATAGCATGAACAATAGACAATTATCATGAACAAGGAAATATAATAATAACCTTTTTATTATTGCCTCTAGGGCATATTTCAAACAGTGTCCTCCATAAGCCTCGGAGTGACACTTGCGTAGGATCTATTCCTGTTCTTGCTCAGGTACATAGCGTCTAATAACACCACTTACTCCTTCTTTATAAAGATGTGGGTCATCCCAAAAGTAATGTCTCAAATCATAGAAAAACTTTTTCTTTTGCTGGTATGTGAAACTAGGTGGTATAAATTTAGCAGCAATGTAATTAGCATAATCAGCATACCATGGAGCAGTACGAGAAGTATTTATGACATTTAATTGTTCATCAGGAAAGCTATCATCAATAGGTAGTGGGTCATCAAGAACATTCTCTAACCTAGACAAGTTGTCTGCAACGGGGTTCTCAGCTCCTTTTCTATCAACAATATGCAAATCAAATTCTTGCAGCAAGAGAACCCATCTAATAAGTCTAGGTTTAGCATCTTTCTTTTCCATAAGATATTTAATAGCAGCATGATCCGTGTGAATAGTTAATTTAGAATCAACAATATAAGGTCTGAACTTATCTCAAGCAAATACAACTGATAAGAATTCCTTTTCAGTAGTAGCATAATTTCTCTGAGCATTGCCTAGAGTTTTACTAGCATATTGAATAACATTTAATTTCTTATCAACACTTTGCCCTAGAACAGCACCTACAGCATAATCACTAGCATCACACATAATTTCAAAGGGTAAATTCCAATCAGGTGGTTGAACAATAGGTGCAGAGATCAATGCTTTCTTAAGTATTTCAAATGCTTCTACACAATCATCATCAAAGACAAATGGTATATCTTTTTGTAATAAATTAGTTAGAGGCCGAGAAATTTTTGACAAGTCCTTAATGAACCTCCTATAAAATCCGGCATGACCAAGGAAACTTCTTATACCTTTGATGTCCTTGGGACATGGCATCTTTTCAATAGCATCAACCTTGGCTTTATCAACCTCAATACCTCTTTCAGAAACTTTATGCCCCAAGACAATACCTTCATTAACCATAAAGTGGCACTTTTCCCAATTCAAGACAAGATTAGTTTCTTCACATCTCTGCAAAACTCGGTCAAGGTTTCTCAAGCAATCATCAAAAGAGGATCCATGAACGGAGAAATCGTCCATGAAAACCTCACAAATCTTTTCACAAAAGTCAGAGAATATAGCCATCATGCATCTTTGAAAGGTAGCAGGTGCATTACATAAACCAAAAGACATACGTCTATAAGCAAAAGTACCAAAAGGGCAAGTAAAAGTAGTCTTTGATTGATCATTGGCTGACACAGGTATTTGAGAGAAACCAGAATAACCATCTAGGAAGCAAAAATGTGTATGTTTAGATAATCTTTCTAGCATTTGATCGATAAAAGGTAAGGGGTAATGATCCTTTTTAGTTGCTTTATTTAATTTGCGGAAATCAATTACCATCCTATAACCTGTAATAATTCTTTGCGGAATCAACTCATCTTTATAATAGGAACGACAGTAATACCTCCCTTCTTAGGGACACAATGGACATGACTTACCACTGACTATCAGCAACGGGATAAATTATACCTGCCTCAAGGAGCTTTAGTATTTCTTTTCTTACCACTTCCTTCATCTTAGGATTCAGCCGTCGTTGATGATCACGAACTGGTTTGGTATCTTCCTCCAAATTTATTTTATGTTGACATAGAGTGGGAGTAATGCCCTTAAGATCATCAAGAGTATATCCAATAGCAGCACGGTGCTTCAATAATCCAATAGCAGCACGGTGCTCCAATAGCAGCGCGCCCAAACACCAACAGAGCGAGCCACCCTCGAGCCCACGGTCTCCAACACTATCGACCACGTTGGGCCAGGGCTCGGGAGGCACCTCTGTGGTGGCATGCAGATCTTTGTGAAGACATATTCAAGATCAGATGATGATTAGAAGACAATGATCATCGGCAAGATCCTTGTCGAGGAGAGCCACAAGACCCCCGACAAGATTCTTGCTGGGGACGACAGTGCGCCACGGCAAGAGCATTACCGGACCCCCCGGCAAGGCTCTTGCCGAGGACACCAGCAGGGCCACTGCCAGGCCCGCACCAGCCAAGTCTCCACCGCCGTTCGCATGCCGCTGCCAGCCCAAACCAGCTGGGCAGACACCTGCGTGGCAACATGCAGCTTCCAGGCAACTCAGCACGCGCCCGCGTGGCGGCATGCAGATATTCGTGAAGACCCTACCATCGCGCCACCTCAGCTGCCTGCCTGCCTACATGGCGCACCACGCATCGCTGGCCAGGGCGCGTGTCGAAGCGAGGAGGAGCGGCGACGGACAGGACGAGCCTCGCCCCCGTCCCCGATAAAGCTAGGGGACACCTCAGCAGCGCATTAAATGCGCCTTGTCCTATAATACGAGCGATAAGCTCGTAGCACTGTACGCCTTTCCACCTCCTGTATGCCATTGTGGCAGCCCCTTTCGACTATAAAAGGAGGCCCATGGCGTACTGGAGAAGGATTCGGCTCTCCCGAACTACGCACCCACCATAGCTAGTTTGAGAGCTCAAGAACTCTCTGAAATACATCCACCAAAGCAAGACTAGGGTTTACGCATCGTCGCGGCCCGAACCTGGGTAAACGATTCTCGTGCTGACTACTGATCCTGCTCTTCTCGCAACCCCGTACCCCGGCAACCGTAGTAGGGATTCTTGTGATCCCATAGGTGTCGTTCCACACCGACAATGGTAGTTATCCAGATCATTACAGACTGTTCTGTTTTTCACAAATTCTGTTTTCATTGCATAGTTTGGTTGTTTTCTAGTTTCTATGGCTTATATTACTCAATATAAATTGTGGAAATGATATGCTACAGTAGGCATTGTTTGTAAACAATTATGGATCTTGTCTTTGAAAGTACCAAGGTGAAATGGTTTTGCTCTTTATCATACTAACCTATCTCACGAAGTTCCGTTAATTTTTGTGTGATTGAAGTTTTCAAGTTTTGGGTGAGATGTCGATATGAGGAGAATAAGGAGTGACAAGACACTAAACATGGGGATGCCCCGGAAGGCATCCCCTCTTTCGTCTCGAACATTATCGGTAACCTCACTTGGAGCTATGATTTCATTCGTCGCATGATATGTGTTTTTCTTGGAGAGTCAATTTATTTTATTAGGATTTGCTTGCTGTTATTTAGAATAATGTTTTTCCTCTTTCATTTCAATAAAAATGTCAAGGATAGCCTTTACCTTGCTTATTTTGCAAGTCTACATGTTGCTGTTTGAAAACAGAAAGTTTATCGTTGTTGCAAAAATTCCCTACAAAATTCAGAATGTGATAAAATGTTGAATTTTTTTGCATAATAAGCTCTGATAAATTTTCTACAGTGTGGTAAAAGTTTCATAATTTTTGGAGTTAGGGAAGTGTGACGAATCTTGCATTCTTTACAGACTGTACTGGTTTGGCAGATTGCTGTTATGTTTGCATTGTTTGCATATGTTTGCTTGTTCAATGATTCTATTCAAGGATGGAAACGTTAAATATGCCGAGCCAGTTAGTATGCAATGTTGAGTAATAATTTTTGTGATTTGCTACAGTAGAGTATGATAAGGTTTTTGCATTGGTTTATACTAACTTATCTCACGAGTTGTTGAGTTTTGTGTGGATGAAGTTTTTAAGATTTAGCGAAACCGTGATATGAAAGGCATTAAGGAGACACAAAACCTCAAGATTGGGGATGCCCAAGGCACCCCAAGATAATATTCAAGAAGTCTCAAGCATCTAAGCTTGGGGATGCCCCGGTAGGCATCCCACCTTTCTTCTTCAACATTTATCGGTTAGTATCGGTTGAGCCAAAGTTTTTGCTTCCTCACATGAGTTGTGCTATTCTTAGAATGCCATTTTATTTTGTTTTTCCTTACTGTTTTAATAAAATAGTTAGATCTAAAAGCTTTCAAATAAAATAGAGTCCTCAAATAGTGGTCAGGGAGGCTAGATAAGCGGCACTCACATCCCGTCAACGAAGCTCTTTTCTATGGAATTGCTCTTGTGCTTCACTTATATACTAAGAGTAAATTGTTGAATAAATTGAATGTCATGAAGTTGAAATCATATCATGCCTAGTGGTAGCTTCACATTGGGTTTAGAAAGTGAAATCTTTTGAGGCTTGACAATCACAATATTGGTCATACAAGCAATTCACTGATAATTAGTATACGGAAGAGAACTTTCACATGCAAATACACTATCATGGAAATCTTTTGTGATTGTGAGCCCCCATCAAAATATGATATGAAAAAATTGTTGACGTTGGACAATAAAGACAACGTAATGGTTTATGTTTGTTCATATTCACATAGAAGTTATATTGTCATAGATCCTTCAACATGTGGTGCTTGCCCCCCACCTTTGCTAGCAAAAAATTCCACGCCAAGTAGAGATACTACTTGTGCATCCAAAAATACTTAAACCCAAATCTTATTTTCAAGAGTCCACCATACCTACCTAAGGATTGAGTAAGATCCTTCAAGTAAGTTGTCATCGGTGCAATAAGGCAATAAAAATTGCTTCTAAAAGTGTTAGAACATTTAGTGCAAGAGAAAACTGAGCGGTGTACGAACTTTTGATGGTAAAGAATAAAAGCGACAGACTACATAATAAAGGTTGCTATCATAAGGGGCAATATAATGTGACGTTCTTTTGCACTAAGGGGCTGAGCATACAAACAACTAAGCGCATGGCAACCTCTGCTTCCCTTTGCAAAGGGCCTATCTTTCACTTTTATGTATTTACTTTTATGCAAAGAGTCAAAGTTTTTCTCTCTATTCCTTTTTATTGTCCTATTTTGGCAAGCATCATGTGATGAGGAAAGATCTAGCCACATATGTCCAGTTGAATATGGGTAGCATGAGTTATTATTGTTGACATCACCATTGAGGTGAATATGTTGGGTGGCAAAACAATAAGCCCCTATCTTTCTATGTATCTGGTTGAAACGTTTTGCTCATGTGTATGTGGTGAGTGTTGGCAAACATAGAATACTATAAGATGGTTGAGTATGTGGAGCTCTTACTTAAACTCTGTTGAATAAGTTGAATTGCAATTGCTTGGTGACTGAGAACATAGGTTGTTGAGTTTCAAGAGAATTCATTGTATGAACCTTAACATGTGAATTGGTTGCCACTATAACATGAGAAGTTTTATAAGAAAGAATTGATGTTATGATGCTAGGAAAAGTGTTTGAAATTATCATTGATCAAACTTATGCACTTTGCTAGCATTCACACTTCATAAATTATTTCTTTTATCATTTACCTACTCGAGGACAAGTAGGAATGAAGCTTGGGGATGCTGATACGTCTCCAACGTATCTATAATTTATGAAGTATTCGTGCCATTATATTATCATTCGTGGATGTTTTATGATCATTTTATAGCAACTTTATATCATTTTTTGGAACTAACCTATTGACATAGTGCTAAGTGCCAACTGCTGTTTTTTGCATGCTTTTTACATCGCAAGAAATCAATATCAAACGGAGTCCAAACACCGCCAAACTTTTTGTGGATTTTTTATGGACCAAAAGACTCCTGATGGGCCAGAGCAGCACCTGGGGGTGCCCCGAGGGGGGCACAACCCACCAGGGCGCGCCTGGGGGCCCAGGCGCGCCCAGGTGGGTTGTGCCCACCTCGGTGGCCTCCCGCACCCCCTCTTTACCCTATAAATTCACAAATATTCCAAAACCCTTCGGGGTTAACCTAGATGTGAAGTTCCGCCGCCACGGGCCTCTATAGCCATGAAAAACCAATCTAGACCCCGTTCCGACACCCTGCCGGAGGGGGGAATCATCTCCGGTGGCCATCTTCATCATCCCGGTGGCCACCACGATGAGGAGGGAGTAGTCCACCCTCGGGGCTGAGGGTTTGTACCAGTAGCTATGAGTTTAATCTCTCTCTCTCTCTCGTGTTCTTGAGATGTCACGATATTGATGTATCACGGGCTTTGTTAATATAGTCGGATCATATGGTGTTTTCCCCTCTCTATCTTGTTGTGATGAATTGAGTTTTTCCCTTCGAGATTTTGTTGTTATCGGATTGAATAATTTTATGGATTTGAGAACACTTGATATATGTCTTGCAATTGAATACTCGTGGTGATAATGGGGTATCATATTGATTCACTTGATATATGTTTTGGCACTCAACTCACGGATTCCCGAGGTGACATTGGGGTAATTTGTGCATAGGGGTTGATGCACGTTCTTGTCTTTGTTTCTCCAGTAGAAATCTTGGGGCACTCTTTGAACTTCTTTGTGCTGGATCGAGTATTATGAATATGAATTTGCTTTGGTGTTATTTTAGTACGATCTCTAGGATAGATCGAATGGAAAGAATAGCTTTATGTTATTTTAGTGCGAACTCTTGAATAGATCAAACGAAAAGAATAGCTTTGAGGTGGTTTCGTAGCCTACAGACAATTTATTTTTATGTTCTCCGCTAGATAGGAACTTTGGAGTGATTCTTCATCGCACTTTGTGGGATGGTTATATGATCCAATTATATTAGCACTATTGAGAGATTGCACTAGCAAAAGTACGGACCCTAGGCCTCATTTTCAAGCATTGCAATACTGTTTTTGTGCCCGTTTTATTTATTCAGATTGTAAAAATATATTTCTACCATCCATATTACACTTTTATCACCATCTCTTCGCCGAACTAGTGCACCTATACAATTTTCCATTGTATTGGGTGTGTTGGGGACACAAGAGGTTTCTTGCATTTGGTTGCAGAGTCAGTTGAGAGAGACCATCTTCATCCTACACCTCTCACGGATTGATAAACCTTAGGTCATCCACTTGAGGGAAAATTTCTACTGTCCTACAAAACTCTGCGCTTGGAGGCCCAACACGTGTCTACAAGAATAAAGTTGTGTAGTAGACATCAGAAAGCTGATCATTGCAGACCAGACACGATCGTCGCTGACTCGCACATCAGTACCACCTTCAGCAACGGATCGAGCACCGGCACTTGCTCTAGCACTGACAGCGGCAGCAGCTGAGTCTGATCCAGCTGAGGATTGGGCACCGACCGCGTGAGCAGATCAGGGTGATCTACCGGAGGATCGGGCATCGACACCGGCACCCGCTCTACAAGGAGCACCAACTCCGGTAGAAGTAGCGGCACTACCAGTCGCACCGGCACGGGCACCAGCAACGGCTTCGGCACCTGCACCAACACTTGCACTTGCATCTTCTCCAGCCCGTGCAGCAGCAACGGAACTAGCAGTTCCACCAGCAACAGACTGGGCTGCAGTTCGCAGTTCATACACCAAAGTCCTTACAAAAACCGACATGTCCACCTTCTTGGTAAGCATTGGCCGCCCAAGTGCTTCGTTCTTTTTTTATTTCCATGTTGTTTCACATGATTCACTGTGTTGATCTAACTGTTTGTGTATGTCTTCTTGTTTGCAAACAAAGAATTCCTAGAGCAACAAGGGAGTCGTTCAACAATCCAGCCGACCGTGGCCAAGTTTCTCTTACCGTGTGCAGCCTTGGTGTGAATGAACCTGCTCAATATACCGTAAGTACAAAGGATGGTCGCGTGATTCATGCTAAAGGATGGTCAAGGTTCAAATGTAAATTATATCTTGCGGTAGGGGATGATGTCAAAATCAAACTTCCTCGGCAAGGAGAGCTGGTCCAAATCAAGTTTGAAATTCTTCAGTAGCAGCACGCAACTGCCGAACTGATCTAACCTCCGAGATATTTTGATGTAATAATTTGGCATGGTGAAACAAGTGTCCTGTGTGTATAGGTAGTACAACAATATTATTTATCACGTGGTATACCGTTGATAGAATTGCAACTCTGATTGCTGGTTAGGAACTGTCGTTCGATTTCATTCTAGCAGCTGTCGTGCTTTATTAAATTTTGTGTATTCGCCATGCGACAGCATCTAAAACCAGCGCCGTACCGATCACTTGCAATATGAAAAGAACTGAGGTAGAACACATGGGCCCCCAAACATGCAGGCCCACCGGCCTGTGGACCAAAGTCCAGAACTGTAAGCCTGTCTGAGTATTATATTCTCAGTTGAACCGCCATAATGCATGTGCGTTGCACGTAACATCAAGATGCATTTGTATGAGTATTTTATCTTGTGAGAGAAGAGGATGAACGAGGGAAGGCCTTATTTGCAAATGTGGAGAGGTGTGTGGGTACCTTTTTACAAAATTGCCATAGTTTCCTTCCTATCCGTCAGATATAAATCGGACGGCCTATATTGCAGGATGGCAGGCACACCATCATCACCAACTCGTCTATACTGTGTTAAAAAAACTCTGTTTTTTTTATAATTATATATGTTATATATATTCCGCTTGATTTTTCTTATGTATAAAGTTGTGATATAAAAGAATTTTATATTTCTTTACAGAGGGAGTATCTCTCTGTCAAAAATATATTTATGGGTAACTAGTTACTCCTGTGTTTCTACTTCCTTTCGCTGATATGTGGGGCATCCGGCAATGGGGTCCATGTGCCATATGCACCAAATTAGATTGCACAACTACACGGTAGACACACCCCAGTCGTAGCGTCGCAGTAATGCCCATTGAGCCATCAAATCACAAAAAAAACCCACCTTTCCAGCATTAGCAGTAAGCTGGACGGACAAAGCGGCAATATTTCACTGGGCCTGAATCCCCTTCTCCCTCGTCTTCTTGTTCAGAGAAAACCCCCTCTCGGCCATTGCATAGGGTTTTCTCATGGAGAACCAGGTACGAATTCTTCATCCATCCCCGATAAATCCAAGTCCCTTGGTCGCGGGTAATCCTAGGATGGCAGCCACCACCGTTGATGCATTTTTCTTCCTACGGAATCTAGTGTGTTTCATTTGCAGTGCCCAAAGTGTGAGGACCCTACACGTTTCTGCGCCCTCTGCGAGATGCCACACTTGTTCCTTCTCATCCTAACACAGGATTTTAAAACGCGCACAGTATGTTCCTAGAATCCTCTATTCTATCCGGGGGTGGGGTTTTTTGAACATGTTGTCGACTAATTTGGAAATTTGGATTGCTATATTTGGATAAAAGGTACTAGTACCCATGGTCAACACTGACGTGAAGGAGGAAATTATTTCTAGATTTGGATAGGGAATACATTGTGTTCTCATATTATTTTTCCTACAGTGCATTCCTTGCTATGCCAGAACACATGTACTCAAGATGCTCGGCCTTGCCATAACTGAATACACCAGTTTAATGGTCACAGTGAAGACATGCCATGGATATAAGTTCCGAGTTGGGTTCATGAATGAAGAAGATCGCTGCTTTTTTATGGCCGAACTTGGATAAACTTTCTCAAGTGTTACGGACTGAAAGTTGGCGCACGAATGTTGATGGAAATAGTAGAACCCGGTCTCATCTTCTCTGCGATCTTCCACCCCGACGTCGTTCCAATTGTTCATCAATGTTAGTTTTGTATCTGGTTCTTGCTTGTTGCCTCGATTACTTCTTAATCCGCCTAGTATGTCTAACTAATCACAATTTAACTTCAGAAGTAGCAACAAATCTCTCATGAAGATGCTACTTCTAACTAATATTTTCTTGTAATTGGTGGCACGTGTAGGTTTTTTCAGAGTTAAGTAGGCTACTCGTTTGTTATTCTATAAGAACTCGGCTATTACTGATGGCACTGAAGTTGACTGGGACGACATCCACAAGTTCCTACACTTTATTGATCGTCTTGAGGTCCTTGTGGGGCATTTCAATGGTGGAAGGCCACGTAGGATATGTGTGCCACTGCTGCACTCATTGAACAGGTTCAACTATGTCAAGAAACTTATGGTACGAGCTGTTTTCTATTATATATGTTGTTCATAAACTCTTGCTTATATACAGTTTTACATCTGTGATCTTTTTGAAACAGAAACTGCCAGTTCTATTGTTCCTATACAAATGCCTGACCATGGTCGGGTTAGACTTGCGCTTGGTCACTACATGATGTTTATGGCGACCTACTCCATTCCCCTTGGAGGTGAAAAGATACTTATTCATGGTTGGTCTCAAATAATGAAGGCCCATCCATCTTGGCGAATAGGACAGAAGATTATATTCCTGCTTTTCCATGGCTCTAAAGCGAACACTACAAAAAAAAGACACATCCATGACATTTTGGGCCAATTTTTTTTTTCTGTCATACTTATGACACTTCTATGACGATAATTGTGACAAAACCCAGTATCATCATAGATGTGGTGGGCTCCTACTTCTATGACAAAAAATCATGACATAAAATGG
Source organism: Aegilops tauschii subsp. strangulata (assembly GCF_002575655.3). Taxonomy (NCBI): domain Eukaryota; kingdom Viridiplantae; phylum Streptophyta; class Magnoliopsida; order Poales; family Poaceae; genus Aegilops; species Aegilops tauschii. The sequence continues at coordinate 12,611,361 of NC_053039.3, forward strand.
GCTTTTCGTCCTGGGCGGGCCGGAGACGCAGCTGCATGACATTCTTTGGGTCGTCCATGACGGAAAAAACCATGGTAGAAGCGAGGGCGAGGAAAATATCGGGTTGTTCCCGGTTACGGTGGGTGGTCGGGGCCGAGTGATGCGCGTTTCTCTCATACACGCACGCGCGTGGGTGCGAGGCGTTGGGCTCTAACTGAACCCGAGTGAGGCGTTGGGCTCTAACTAAACCTGAGCGATTGCACTGCAGGCTACGTTTTACTGAACCCGAGCGATCGATCGATGGCTGTTAACTGAACCCGATCGAGCGATTCCATCGCTACTGCTGCTAACTGAAGCCGGTCGATGCTGCCTCTGGATGAACAGTGAGCGTTGCTGGGGGGTTTGGATGAACAGTTCCCGATGGGGGTGGATGAACAGGACCCCTGGTGTTGCCTCTGGATGAACAGGACCCCGGTCGATCGAGCCGGTTGGGGCTGGATGAAGAGGACCCCATGGAGGTCTGGATAAATAGGACCGCCCCGTGGAGAGCTGGATGAACAGTAGATGGTGGAGGGCTGGATGAATAGTAGCCCGTGGAGGGGTGGTTGAACAGGAGCCCGTGGAGAGGGGTGGTTGAACAGTAGTTGGTGGAGTAGCGCGCGGTGGTGGCTGGATGAACAGGAGCCCATGGATGAACAGTCGCAGGTGGAGGCTGGAGGAGGTCGACGGTGGATGAACAGTAGCCCGTGGAGGCTGGAGGGGGTCGACGCTGGAGATGAACATTATCCCGTGGAGTCCCGTTTTGCGGTACGGCACACCCCTCCTGATGAATAGGCCCCCCGTTTCGACCGTAGCGCTCCAACACAAGTCCGTTTCCTCCGTTTTGCAGTACGCCACACCCCTCCCGATGAACAGGACCCCCGTTTCGACCGTAGGAGGTCCGTTTCCTCCGTTTTGTTGTACGCCAGACCACTCCCGATGAACAGGATCCCGTTTCGAACGTGGCCGGTCGAACACAAGGCTGTTTCCTCCGTTCTACGGTACGCCAGGCCTCGTATCCATCGGCTGTTTCGTCCAAGCCCTCCTGATGAACACGACGGCGCATTACGTTTCGACCCAGCCGGTTGGCTCCCCATGAACACGACGACGACGCAGTTTCTCTGTTCCGACCCAGCCAAGTACACGAGCCCTGGCCGTACGTATGCACAAGTAGGCGTTCGAGACCCCGCCCGTATGTACATATGTGGCCGTATTTTCTTTCATGCACCCTGGCCGTTGTACGTACGTGTACATGCTAGGTGCGCGCCTCTACTACGACACGTGCGCGCCTCTACATTGACCAGTATGTACATACACGTTCGCGACCAGAATGACAACGCTTCGACCAGGTGGGTCCCGACTGTCAGGTACTTCCTTGCGTGTGAAGATGTAGCTGGTGGGTCCCAGCAGTCAGGGGGCGAATCGTTTTTATTTTTGGCAGGACGCACTTCCTTGCGTGTGAAGATGTAGCTGGTGGGTCCCAGCAGTTAGGGGGAATCGTTTTTTTCACGAAATACGGCGGCCCGTCCGGTGGGTCCCCGCTGCCAGGTGGAGGAATAGTTATTTTGCGCATAATAAGGAGGCACTTCCTTGCTGCGGTCATGGACCTAGCTGCCAGCCTCTCCACGTACAATCCACGTCCGATGGAAGTCGTTCGTTGACCACGCCACGCCGACAGCACTAGGGCGATGGACGACGGGAAGGCCTAGGAAGGGGATGACACGGAGCTGGAGAAGACGCGGCAGTGGATGCCTGATAACCCACAAGTATAGGGGATCGCAACAGTTTTCGAGGGTAGAGTATTCAACCCAAATTTATTGATTCGACACAAGGGGAGCCAAAGAATATTCTCAAGTATTAGCAGTTGAGTTGTCAATTCAACCACACCTGGATAACTTAGTATCTGCAGCAAAGTATTTAGTAGCAAAGTAGTATGGAATTAACGGTAACGGTAGCAAAAAGTAACAGTGATAGTTTTGTAGTGATTGTAACAGTAGCAATGGAAAAGTAAATAAGCGAAGAACAATATGTGAAAAGCTCGTAGGCATTGGATCGGTGATGGAGAATTATGCCGGATGCGGTTCATCATGTAACAGTCATAACATAGGGTGACACAGAACTATCTCCAATTCATCAATGTAATGTAGGCATGTATTCTGAATATAGTCATACGTGCTTATGGAAAAGAACTTGCATGACATCTTTTGTCCTACCCTCCCGTGGCAGCGGGGTCCTATTGGAAACTAAGGGATATTAAGGCCTCCTTTTAATAGAGTACCGGACCAAAGCATTAACACATAGTGAATACATGAACTCCTCAAACTATGGTCATCACCGGGAGTGGTCCCGATTATTGTCACTTCGGGGTTCCCGGATCATAACACATAGTAGGTGACTATAGACTTGCAAGATAGGATCAAGAACTTACATATATTCATGGAAACATAATAGGTTCAGATCAGAAATCATGGCACTCGGGCCCTAGTGACAAGCATTAAGCATAGCAAAGTCATAGCAACATCAATCTCAGAACATAGTGGATACTAGGGATCAAACACTAACAAAACTAACTCGATTACATGATAAATCTCATCCAACCCATCACCGTCCAGGAAGCCTACGATGGAATTACTCACGCACGGGGGTGAGCATCATGAAATTGGTGATGGAGGATGGTTGATGATGACGATGGCGATGGATTCCCCTCTCCGGAGCCCCGAACGGACTCCGGATCAGCCCTCCCGAGAGAGTTTAGGGCTTGGCGGCGGCTCCGTATCGTAAAACGTGATGAATCTTTCTCTCTGTTTTTTTTCTCCCCGAACACGAATATATGGAGTTGGAGTTGAGGTCGGTGGAGCTCCAGGGAGCCCACAAGGCAGGGGCGCGCCCGGGGGGCAGGCGCACCCCCCACCCTCATGGAAAGGGTGTGGGCCCCCTGGCCTTGATTCTTTCGCCAGTATTTTTTATTATTTCCAAAAATAATCTCCGTGAAGTTTCAGGTCATTCCGAGAACTTTTGTTTCTGCACATAAATAACACCTTGGCAATTCTGCTGAAAACAGCGTCAGTCCGATTTAGTTCCATTCAAATCATGCAAGTTAGAGTCCAAAACAAGGGCAAAAGTGTTTGGAAAAGTAGATACGAAGGAGACGTATCAACTCCCCCAAGCTTAAACCTGTGCTTGTCCTCAAGCAATTCAGTTGATAAACTAAAAGTGATAAAGAAACACTTTTACAAACTCTGTTTGCTCTTGTTGTTGTAAATATGTAAAGCCAGCATTCAAGTTTTCAGCAAAGATTATGACTAACCATATTCACAATAACATTTAGGTCTCATGTTTACTCATGTCAATGGCATAATCAACTAGCGAGCAATAATAATAAATCTCGGATGACAACACTTTCTCAAAACAATCATGATATGATATAACAAGATGGTATCTCGCTAGCCCTTTCTGAGACCGCAAAACATAAATGCAGAGCACCTTTAAAGATCACGGACTGACTAAACATTGTAATTCATGGTAAAAGAGATCCAGTCATAGTCATACCCAATATAAATTAATAGTAATGGATGCAAATGACAGCGGTGCTCTCCAACTGGTGCTTTTTAATAAGAGGGTGATGACTCGACATAAAAGTAAATAGATAGGCCCTTCGCAGAGGGAAGCAGGGATTTGTAGAGGTGCCAGAGCTCAATTTTGAAATAGAGATAAATAATATTTTGAGTGGCATACTTTCATTGTCAACATAACAACCATGATATGGAGATATCTTCCATGCTACACACATTATAGGCGGTTCCCAAACAGAATGGTAAAGTTTATACTCCCCCTCCACCAACAAGCATCAATCCATGGCTTGCTCGGCACAACGAGTGCTTCCAACTAACAACAGTCCCTGGGGAGTTTTGTTTGCAATTATTTTGATTTGATTTGCATAAAGCATGGGACTGGGCATCCCGGTGACCAGCCATTTTCTCGTGAGTGAGGAGAAGAGGCCACTCCTCTTGAGAATAACCCACCTAGCATGGAAGATACGGACAGCCCTAGTTGATACATGAGCTATTCGAGCATACAAAACATAATTTCATTTGAAGGTTTAGAGTTTGGCACATACAAATTTACTTGGAACGGAAGGTAGATACCGCATATAGGAAGGTATAGTGGACTCATATGGAATAACTTTGGGGTTTAAGGGATTGGATGCACAAGCAGTATTCCCGCTTAGTACAAGTGAAGGCTAGCAAAAGACTGGGAAGCAACAAAGTAGAGAGCGACAACAGTCGTGAACATGCATGAAAATTAATAAACATTGAGTGCAAGCATGAGTAGGATATAATCCACCATGAGCATAAATATTGTGAAGGCTTATGTTGATTTTGTTTCAACTACATGCGTGAACATGTGCCAAGTCAAGTCACTTGTATCATTCAAAGGAGGATACCACCCTACTATACCACATCACAACTATTTTAATAACATGTTGGCACGCAAGGTAAACCATTATAAACTCCAAGCTAATTAAGCATGTCATAAGCAACTATAATCTCTAATTTTCATTGCAAACATGTTTATTCATAATAGGCTGAATCAGGAACGATGAACTAATCATATTTACAAAAACAAGAAAGGTCGAGTTCATACCAGCTTCTCCCATCTCAATCAGTCCATCATATATCGCCATAATTGCCTTTCACTTGCACGACCGAACAAAGTGAATAATAATAGTGCACGTGCATTGGACTAAGGTGGAATCTGCGAGCATTCAATAAGGAGGAGAAGACAAGGCAATATGGGCTCTTGGTTAAATCAACAATAATGCATATAAGAACCACTTCAACATTTTCATTATGGTCTTCTCTTATCGACCCCCAAAGAAAAGAAAAGAAATAAAACTATTTACAGAGGAAAGCTCCCAACAAGCAAAAGAAGAACAGGAAATATTTTTGGATTTTCTTTTAATTATTACTACAAACAAGAAAGTAAACTAGCTAAAAGCTACTACTAATTTTTTTTGTTTTTCTTAAGGTTTATCAAACACACAAGAAGAAAGCATAAAAAGGAAAATAAACTAGCATGGATATTACAGTGAAAATGTATGAGCACCGACATCTAGCAATGAGTGTGCAAACATAAATGTAATGTCGGTGAGAAATACGTACTCCCCCAAGCTTAGGCTTTTGGCCTAAGTTGGTCTACTGCCACGGCTAGCCTGGCGGATATCCATAGTTGTAGTTGGGGTCGTACTGTGATGCAGCGGCTATTGCATCATGGTCTGCCGCTTGGAGGAGAGCTGCCCTCGTCCTCGTACTCATTTGCCTCCTCCCTGGTTATGATATATCTCCCCTTTGTCTGGGAATCAAAGAGAGTAGGAGCAGGCAAGGTAATAGTCTCAGGGTGATTCTTATCAAATAACAGTTTGTATTTAAGCGCCCTTTCCCTATTCTTAACAATAAAATCATGCGCTATCATACTCTTGTAATCTAGATAAACAGAAGGCAGCCGTTTTTCTTCTTTCTCATAATGCCTAATAGGTATGTTATAGTATGCAGTGAGGCGCGAGGCGAATATGCCTCCCAAGATGGGGCCCTTAGTACGGTTAAGATTTAACCGCTTTGCAACAATAGCACCCATACTAAATGTGCCATCACGAAACAAGGCATGGCACAAAATAATAATATCAGGGACACTCATGTTTCCACAGTTACCGCGACCAATTAAGCATCTACTAGCAAATATAGCAAAGTAACGTAGAATAGGAAAATGTATGCTAGTGATTCGTGCGTCGGAAACCTTCCTTGTTTCCCCTACAACAATTGTATCAATAAACACCTCCACATTGTTACGATGTGGTTCCTCTATGAAACCCGGAAAAGGTAACTTGCAAACCTCACAGAGGTCACGAAGGGTCATCTCCTTATACTCATCATATAAATAAAAATCCACCGCAGGTGGTGACCTCCTAGAATGGAAATGAAAATTTTGCACAAAGGTATTGGTGAGTAAGAGATACTATTCGCGTTGGTCGCGGAGGAAGTCGGTGAGGCCTGCATTCTCAGCCAACTCATAAAAATCATCATAAATCCTGGCTGCTCTCAAGAAATCATCGCAAGGCCATTCACACGGCCGAACCTCCGTGGTACGAGGCAGATTATATTTGGGCCTCTCTTCTTCTTCACTTTGCTTATCCTTCGAGCTTCGGCTCGAAGAGCCCCTCAAAAATCTCTTCTTCATTTTCTTTACTACCTGTGTCGGGTTATCAACACTAGTAGAAAACAGGGCTTTCGTTCGGGCATGGCAAGCCCATTAGTCCCGGTTCAGTCACGAACCGGGACCCATGGGGGCATTCGTCCCGGTTCGTGAGCCCAGGGGGGCGGCCGGGCCTCATGGGCGTTGGTCCCGGTTCGTATGGACCCATTTGTGCCAGTTCTAGGCACGAACCGGGACCAATGGTCCTCGCTCCTGGCCCACAACCATTGGTCGCGGTTCGTGGCTCGAACCGGGACAGAAGGCTGAGCTTTAGTCCCAGTTTCTACCACGAACCGGGACAAATGAGTTGCCTATATATACCCCATCGCCACAGCAGAGCACTCCACGGTGCTCTGTTTTTTCTGGCCGGCGAGGGGAGGGCATTTGGGTGCTCTAGCTCACCTCCTATGCACATGAGGTGTTCGATGAAATGTCTGAGCCACACTAGTTAATCTTTCTCCTCTCGAAACTTGACCTCCGAGCTCCATTTTCCCTGAGATTTGTCTAGGTTTAGCGGTCTGTCACGTCCCGTCCCCGTCTTCACCGCCGTCGATCGCCCGCGCCGATCTCGTCGCCAGCACCACCGTGGTGAGCTTCTTGTTCTTATCTTCTTTCTGAAAGAAAAAGAAATTCTTACTTTAGATAGATACTTGTCTAATTTTGTTACTTTTATTATTCCTTCTTATTACATAGTGCGATGGTTTTGGTATCCGCCCCCATCGGCCTTCGTCCTGTCTATGATTCGGATGTGGTATATATTATCTTTTTATAACTATTTGGTTCATTTATTGTTTATGACAAATATGCCGACCAACGTGACATAGATGTTATTTATCTAGGAGGTGGTTGAACCGGAAATTCCAGCCGACCCTATTGTCGAGAGGTTAAATTTAGTTGAAGAAGAAAACAATTACTTGAAGGAAAAAATAAAAAAATTGAGGAGGAGAAGATGATATTGGAGTTGCATGTTGCGGATGTCGTCGATGATCACACGATCAAGATGGATGCAATGCGCTTGAAGATTAGAAAGATTAGAAAATATGCCATTCATACTGAGGCTTGGTATCATTATGCCGTTGGATCAATTGTTACCTTGGTTGCGATTATGATCGCATTTGTTTTCGCATCGAAATGTTTTACATAGTTTCAATGTATGGTTTAATTAATTAGATGCTCTGGAGAGCTATATGTTGTTAGATGAGAACTATGTATGTACTTTGGTTTTAATGTGATGATGAACTTCTATTAATTTGGTCACTCAATTATCTATTCATGATGTTCTGTAATGGTTTTTGACGCACTTAATTATATATAATGCACGCAGATGAACCGGCAATGGATGTACGGTGACAGACACACCTCCGAGTACATTAAGGGCGTGCATGATTTTCTTGAAGTGGCTGAGGCAAACAAGCAGAATGGTTTTATGTGTTGTCCATGCCCTACATGTGGGAGTACGAAGTCTTACTCTGACCAGAAAATCCTTCACACCCACCTGCTTTACAAGGGTTTCATGCCACAGTATAATGTTTGGACGAGGCATGGAGAAATAGGGGTTATGATGGAAGACGACGAAGAAGAAGAGGACAATGACAACTATGTGCCCCCTGAATACGGTGATGCTGCAACGGGGGAAGCTGCTGAAGATCAAGAGGAACCAGACGATGTGCCCAATGATGCTGCAAGGGGGGAAGCTGCTGAAGATCAAGAGGAACAAGTGCCCGATGATGATGATCTCCGCCGGGTCATTGTCGATGCAAGGACGCAATGCGAAAGTCAAAAGGAGAAGCTGAAGTTCGATCGCATGTTAGAGGATCACAAAAAAGGTTTGTACCCCAATTGCGAAGATGGCAACACATAGCTCGGTACCGTACTGGAATTGATGCAGTGGAAGGCAGAGAATGCTGTGCCTGACAAAGGATTTGAGAAGCTATTGAAAATATTGAAGAAGAAGCTTCCAAATGATAACGAATTGCCTGACAGTACATACGCAGCAAGGAAGGTCGTATGCCCTCTAGGATTGGAGGTGCAGAAGATACATGCATGCCCTAATGACTGCATCCTCTACCGCGGTGCGTAGAAGGATCTGAACGCATGCCCGGTATGCGGTGCATTGCGGTATAAGATCAGACGAGATGACGCTGGTGATGTTGACGGTGAGCCCCCCAGGAAGAGGGTTCCTGGGAAGGTAATGTGGTATGGTCCTATAATACCACGGTTGAAACGTCTGTCCAGAAACAAAGAGCATGCGAAGTTGATGCGATGGCACAGTGAGGACCGTAAGAACGACGGGAAGTTGAGAGCACCCGCTGACGGGTCGCAGTGGAGAAAAATCGAGAGAAAGTACTGGGTTGAGTTTGCAGCTGACCCAAGGAACGTATGGTTTGGTTTAAGCGCGGATGGCATTAATCCTTTCGGGGAGCAGAGCAGCAATCACAGCACCTGGCCCGTGAATCTATGTATGTATAACCTTCCTCCTTGGATGTGCATGAAGCGGAAGTTCATTATGATGCCAGTTCTCATCCAAGGCCCTAAGCAACCCGGCAACGACATTGATGTGTACCTAAGGCCATTAGTTGAAGAACTTTTACAGCTGTGGTATGGAAACGGTGTACGTACGTGGGATGAGCACAAACAGGAGGAATTTAACCTACACGCATTACTGTTTGTAACCATCAACGATTGGCCCGCTCTCAGTAACCTTTCAGGATAGATAAACAAGGGATACCACGCATGCACGCACTGTTTAGATGACACTGAAAGTATATACCTGGAAAAATGCAGGAAGAATGTGTACCTGGGCCATCGTCGATTTCTTCCGACCAACCATCAATGTCGAAAGAAAGGCAAGCATTTCAAAGTCGAGGCAGATCACCGGAAGAAGCCCGCCATGCGTACCGGTCATCACGTACGTGCTATGGTCAATGATTTACAGGTAATCTTTGGAAAGGGTCCCGGCGGACTAGCTGTTCCGAATAACGCTGAGGGACACACACACCCATGTGGAAGAAGAAATCTATACTTTGGGACCTACCCTACTGGAAAGACCTAGAGGTCCGCTCTTCAATCGATGTGATGCACGTGACGAAGAACCTTTGCGTGAACCTGCTAGGCTTCTTGGGCGTGTATGGGAAGACAAAAGATACACCTGAGGCATGGGAGGACCTGCAACGTTTGCACGAAAAAGACGGCATGCCACCGAAGCAGTATCAAGGTCCTGCCTGCTACGCTCTTACGAAAGAAGAGAAAGAAATCTTCTTTGAATGCCTGCTCAGTATGAAGGTCCCGACTGACTTCTCGTCGAATATAAAGGGAATAATAAATATGCCAGAGAAAAAGTTCCAGAACCTAAAGTCTCATGACTGCCACGTGATTATGACGCAACTGCTTCCGGTTGCATTGAGGGGGCTTCTACCGGAAAACGTCCGATTAGCCATTGTGAAGCTATGCGCATTCCTCAATGCAATCTCTTAGAAGGTGATCGATCCAGAAATCATACCAAGGCTAAGGAGTGATGTGGCGCAATGTCTTGTCAGTTTCGAGCTGGTGTTCCCACCATCCTTCTTCAATATCATGACGCACGTCCTAGTTCATCTAGTCGACGAGGTTGTCATTCTGGGGCCCGTATTTCAATACAATATGTTCCCCTTTGAGAGGTTCATGGGAGTCCTAAAGAAATATGTCTGTAACCGCGCTAGGCCAGAAGGAAGCATCTCCATGGGCCATCAAACAGAGGATGTCATTGGGTTTTGTGTTGACTTCATTCCTGGTCTTAAGAAGATAGGTCTCCCTAAATCGCAGTATGAGGGGAGACTAACTAGAAAAGGCACGCTAGGAGCGGACTCAATAATATGCAGGGACGGGCATTCTTGGTCTCAAGCACACTACACAGTTCTACAGAACTCTACCTTGGTGACCCCGTATGTCGATGAACACAAGAACAGTCTGCGCTCCAAACACCCGGAGCAGTGTGACGACTGGATTACATGTGAACACATCAGGACTTTCAGCAGTTGGTTGGAAACACGTCTCAGAGGTGACACCACTGTTTGTGATGAGTTGTACTCGTTGTCCAGGGGACCATCTTCGACTGTATTGACATACAAAGGATACGAGATAAATGGGAATACATTTTACACGATTGCCCAAGACCAAAAGAGCACCAACCAAAACAGCGTTGTCCGCTTTGATACAGCAACCGAGAGGGGAAAGGACACGTATTATGGTTACATAATGGACATATGGGAACTTGACTACGTACATGATTTTATGGTCCCTTTGTTTATGTGCAAATGGGTCAATCTGTCAGGAGGCGGGGTACACGTAGACCCACAGTACGGAATGACAACAGTGGATCTGAACACTCTTGGGTACACTGACGAACCGTTCGTCCTAGCCAATGATGTGGCCCAGATTATCTATGTGAAGGACATGTCTACCAGACCGAGAAAAAGAAAAGATAAGGAAGCGAATACATCATACGATGAGCCAAAGCGCCACATAGTTCTTTCAGGAAAAAGAGACATTGTGGGAGTGCAGGGCAAGACAGACATGTCTGAAGATTATGAAAAGTTCCATGAAATTCCTCCCTTCAAAGTCAAGGCTGACCCAAGCATCCTGATAAACGATGAAGATTATCCATGGTTACGGCGCAATAAGCAAATGACACAAGCGAAGAAAAAGTGAAGACTTTCTCCCGCAACTATTATGATGATACCATGCCAACTTTGTAACAGACGAGTATGATACCATTGTCCGTTTTGTACACGAAGTGCATCTAATTTTTGCCGTAACCCTCTCAACTTTCTTGCACATGCTATTGGATGAAATGATGATACCATGCCAACTTTCAACCTTTTCAGAGTTCATTTGAAATGCTTTTCAATTTTAGGGTCTTATAGCTCAAAATAATTAGTAAATGCATGAAAAATGGTGCATGAAAAAAAACAAATAAAATAAATAAGTAATTAGAAACAAAATAATATAAACTTTATTAAAATATGTAAGTAGAAACAAAATAAAATAAACTTTAATAAAATTTATGAAACTAAAATTAACAAAGTATTTTCTGTTCAAAACATTATAAGAAACCTCTAGTATTATTTAAACTAAAATCATATAAAATTGATGCAACTAAAATTATCGAAGTATTTTCTGTTCAAAATCATTAAAAGCAAAAAGAATTTTCATAAAAACTTTTTTTGATAGAAACTTTAATAGCAAAAAGAATTATCATAAAGTAAAATAAATAAGTAATTAGACACAAAATAAAATAAATTAAATAAGTATTTTGTTGTAAGTAGAAACAAAATAAAATAAATAAAGCAAAAAAGAAAACAAAAAAACTGGGGAAAAAATATTAAAATATCACATACTGGGCCACCACGGCCTGAATACGACTAGAAACCCATCAATGGGCCAGGATTCAGGCCCGCAGAAGGCCCAGCAGGCTTACAGGCATAGCAGTGCAAGATTAGGCCCGTAAGCCTGCAATGGAGAGGAGCTCGAGAGGGTTGGCGCAGTAGCGCTTATAAACCACTCTCGAGCTCTCTCAACTAGCGAGGTGGGACTAAACTTTGGCCGCGACACGGGCAGCACATGTCCTTTGGTCCAGGTTGGTGGCACCAACCAGGACTAAAGGGGTGTATTGGTCCCGGTTGGTGCCACGAACCGGTACCATGCACCCCCTTTAGTCCCGGTTGGTGGCACCAACCAGGACTAAAGGGGTGTATTGGTCCCGGTTGGTGCCACGAACCGGTACCATGCACCCCCTTTAGTCCCGGTTGGTGCCACCAACCGGGACCAAAGGCCGCCGTCCCGGTTGGTGGCACCAACTGGGACTAAAGGGTGCATTGGTCCCGGTTGGTGCCACGAACCGGGACCAAAGCTCTTGGTATATAACCAACACTTGTGAAAATTTTCATCTTCATCTCGCAGTTGCCCCTGAGGACCCCTCGACGACATCGACACCGCCCGCCGCCCGCCCTCTTGCCGTCGCCGCGCCCTCGCCCGACGTCGTCGCCGTGCGCCTTCCCTGCCCCGACGCGCATCGCCCCTGCCGCGCGCCCTCGCCCGTCGCCGTCGCCCGCGCCCGTCGTCGCCGTCGCCCGCGCCCTCGCCGTCGCCGCGCCCTCGCCCGACGTCGTCGCTGCGCGCCGTCCCTGCCCCGACATGCGCCGCCCCTGCCCCGCGTCGTCATCGTCGCCGCGCCCTCGCCCGTCGCTGTCGCCCGCGCCCGTCGTCGCCGTCGCCCGCGCCCTCGCCGACTGTAATGATGTTTTAAATATATTTTTTAGATATATGTATTTTTTTATGTATGTTCATATATGTATGTATGTATTTTTACATGTTTTTTGTATGTATGTATGTATTTTTTCAACTGTAATGATGTTTTAAAAATACATATATGCAAAAGGTAGATTTTTAGAAAGGAATTTGAATAGGTTTTCAGCAAGGAATTTGAATCTGGTTCAAATTTCATATGAATGAAATTTGAAAATTTTGAACTATGGATCAGAAGGTTTTTGGTGAAATGGAGTGTGGGTACTGTCATGAAGTTGGAGTAATTTTTGTGGTTGTAAAAGAGTTAGGACAAGTTTTATATATGCAAAAGTTACATTTTTAGAAAAGTTTTATGTATCTAGCTAGGAAAGGAAGAAGAAGAAAAAGAAGGAGAGGAAAAACAAAAATAAGAAGAGGAAGAAAGGAGAAGAAGAGGAGAGGAAGAAGAGGAGAAATAAATAAGAAGAGGAAAAAAGAAGAAAAAGAAGAGGAGAAGAAGAAAAAATAGATATATCTATTTTTTCTTTTTCTCCTCTATTCCTTTCTTCTTCTCCTCTTCTTTTTCTTCTTTCTTTCTTTGATCTTCTCCTCTATTCCTTTCTTATTCTCCTCTTTTCATTTCTTCTTCGTCTTCTTATTTTTTATTGGGTATGTCGTTGTCGATATACCCCCTACCCGATAACATTATTTTCCCATGTATGTATGTCGTCGTTGTCGATATATATAACTCCCTCCCAGATAACTTCGACATGATGGACGGTCAATATTTATACCCCCTCTCGACCATGATAACTTATACCACGGGAGCACCCCCCGGCCATCTCGCTCGACCAAAACTCTCGAGGACACCCAAACCCTAGAAAAAACGATGTCGGTCTCCTACCCCCTCCCGCCGCGCCCCTACCCTTGAAGCATTGCCGAGGCCACCCCAAACCCGGAATAAGCTAGGTCTACGTTTGCACTAATATATCCACCTGCTGTCATGTTTGTGTAATAATTGCCATGTTGTAATATTTGCAGAAACAATGGAGCACGGACGAGACGAGCAAGCAGAAGAGGTGTTGGGGGACATAATCTTAGCCGGGGGTGATATCTTGTCGTATCTTAACGACAATAATGGTCTAGAAGAACAGGGTGAAGAAGCAGGCTACGGTGATCGAAGAGTGGAGGAGGAAAGACATGATTATGATGGCTCCGGTGACCTAATGCTGGTGCAAGAAGGAGCCCGTGGTGACGGCTCCGGTGACCGAATAGAGTCCGGCTAGGTAAATATATTAGTTAAGCCTGTGCTGACTAGCTAATTGATGCATTCATTGTTTTGGTATGTACACATATTAATTAACACTCATCATTCTTCTTTTTTCTAGCCCTCCGGATCGAGCACAACTTCGGTAAAGAGACGAGGCCCGAAGAGAAAGTTGCGCTCGGATGAAATGTTTGAGATCTTCGGTAAAGAGACGGCCAACCGATTGAACCCATCCGGACAAAGGATGCATTTGCTGCTCAGTGCGGGGTTCTAGTTAGGGACAAGATCCCGATCAGCATCCACCAATGGTATAAGCCTAAGAAGGAAGACCCTGAGGTGTCTTATGTCAATGATATGTAGAAAGATGATCTTTGGACTGAGCTGAAGGCAAATTTCACCCTACCACCAGAGGAGGATCCGGAGAAGCCAGTTAAAGAGCAATTGATCAAGTCTCATGCTCTTAAGAAGATGGCAGACCTATTCAGGAGCTGGAAGAATGAGCTGAAAATGTTTGTCGACAAAGAAGAGACACCAGAATTCATCGGCCGGTATGAGAAGATCAGAGATCACTTGCCCGCATTTGTGGCCCACAAGACATCGGAAACGAGTAAGAAGATGTCAGCGACAAACAAGAAGAATGCTGCGAAGAAGAAGCTTCACCATCGCACGGGGTCAGGTGGCTACCTCAAAGCCCGGCCTAAGTGGGCCAAGGCTGAGAATGATCTGCTTGATAAAGGGATCGAACCACAGATAATGAACTGGCTAGACCGTTGCCGGACTTGGTTCTTCGGGGCTGGCGGAAAACTGGACCCTGTATCAGGGAGGTGCGTTTGGACGGACGAGCTTTTGAGAATACCAGTCAAGAGGCTTCAGCAGTATATCGATGCAGCGGAGGAAGGGACGTTCGTTCCAGACAGAGAGAACACCGAGCTCACAATGGCCCTGGGGAATCCTGAGCACCCTGGACGGACACGAGGCACGCCAGGCTCTGTTTCGTGGAAGGCTGGTTTTCCGGAAGCTGGCGGTTACAAAATCCAGGAGAGGAGGAAAAAAGTGGAGCAGACCCAAATTCAGAAGCTGCATGAAAGGGTTCAAGCGCTAGAGGAACAAGACGGCAATCGACATGCCGAAACTACCCCCGAAGCTACCCCGCCATCTCAGCGGAGAAGCAGCGTGGCTTCCACCGAGCTGCTTCAGCCAGAGCATGTCTTGACGGCTTCTGCTAGCTACCCCGTGGGTGCTATCATGGAGTCTCAACATTGCCACCTTATGACGCAATGGCAGAACTTCAAAGTCAAGGTGGCTGTTGGCTCTGTTTTACCTCCTGAACCCGGCGCAACCTACCACTGCCGGCCGATTCCAGAAGGATATGCTAGGATGATGGTGGATGAAATAACGGAGGGATTTGAGAACCTCCGGCTTGACCACCCTACCGGTGAAGGGGAGACTCGGCTGGGTTATGCTCTGAAGACTCCATGCCTATGGCGGAAGGAGCTCATCAACCTTCCGAACTGGACGCCTCCAGCGAGTTAGGGCACTCCGCCTCCTCCTCCGGCGAGTGATCAGGGCACTAAGCCTCCTTCTCCGGCTCGTGGCGGCACTCCGCCTCCTCCTCCGGCGAGTGATCAGGGCACTCAGCCTCCTTCTCCGGTGCGTGGCGGCACTCCGCCTCCTTCTCCGCCTGCGCCGGCGCGCCAGAGCAGCCAGCCTCCTCCTTCTCCGCCTCGTCAGCAAGGGCGGAAGAGACCCGCCGCCGCTCCAGCTGCTCCGGCGCGTCGTAGTCCTTCTCCTCCGCCTCGTAAGCAAGGAAAGAAGACATCCGCAGCCGCTCCGTCTTCCCTGCCGGCGTCTAGCAGTACAGCCAGAGGCGGGAGGCAATACAGATTCGGTCCTTCTCTGAAGACTCCAGAGAAGTTACCATACGAGAGGACCGAGGAGGAAACCACGAAGATCGTGCGAGCCGAAGTGAAGAACTTCTTTGAAGGGGTGAAAGAAAATAAACATCCACCTCCGGAGGAGAAGGTAGATCCGGTGAAAGTGAAGCGCGCTCTGGCTGCCCTGACAAAACCACCAAAGTCTCCGCCGAGAGGCAACTATGAGCGCATTATTGCAAGGACATTTGCCGAAGCGGAGCGGTCGGGAAGTACTGTCAGTGATCAAAGGTTAAAAGAACGATGAGCTGGGAAAAAAATTGCCCAGCTCGGCGAACAAGCGAACCAATCGTGCCCCCTGCTCAAGGTGTCTAGCGACATCGTCGCTAATGATCCGAGGATGGTGCCCGGTTATAGCAATATTGGAGATTACCTGCCCGACGATGTACATTATGATATCTTGGAGGTGGACGAACACAAATACCATTACGGGAAGCCTCTCGTCAAAGAAGAAAGATCTCTAACAACGATGATGCGAAGATTACATGATTGGTACATGAAAACCTGCAGAGAGTCTGAGGGAGGGATACTTTGACGCTGAGAGTTAAACCAGAGCATGACCTCGTAGGAATTGAACTGTTGAATGTTCCATTTGAGGAGTTCTTCCAGTTTTTCAATCAAAAGGCCCTCGATAAATCAACGATCACTTGCTACTATCTATAAGTAGTACTACTTCTGTCATTAAGTCTCTCTATATAGGTCAGCTCTTTCATTGCATGTATTTATAATTATCCTCACTATATTATGCAGATTGAAGATCGCCGAATTGAAGAAAAGACAAATCGGTGATACTGGGTTCATTAACACAAATCTCATAGATGCAACTCAGGTTAAATATCATGCCGAAAATACCGAGGCCAACTTGCTACGATCGTTGGTAATAAATGAAAACAAAGATATAATACTCTTTCCTTACAACTTCAAGTGAGTGTTACTGTCTTGTGCATATTCGGTTTCCCTTATTAGTCCAGGTTGTAGTAATGTAATTGATGACTTATGCATGCGTGCGCAGCTTCCACTATATTCTCCTAGAGATTAAGCTTGAGCAGGGAGTAGTAACCATCTTAGACTCGAGACGAAAAGATCCCCAGGACTATGCGGACATGACTCAAATGCTCGAGAAGTAAGTTAAATCGATCATTATCCACCATATTAGCAACTTTGTTCATTTCCTGATATCAAGTAATTGTTTTGTTTGTCTGGCAGCGTTTGGAGAAAATTCACCAAAAAAGCTCCGGGACTGCCGAAGAAGCTGCAATTTAAACACCCGAAAGTAAGTACTATAGTAGCATATTCCGCGCATCTCCTAGTGATTCAAGCGCTAGTTTCATCAATACCATTTAGCATGCTTGCTTATCAGTTTGATTGACCTCTATTTCTTGTAAAGTGGTTGTGGCAGGAACCCGGGAATAATTACTGTGGATACTACGTTTGCGAGTCCATCCGCTACACGACTTGTGAGTGGGGCTACTCTGACGAAAAATATGAAGTGCGTAAGCAATAATATTCACAATATTATTTTATTACCATCATTTGTGTTGAGTTTCATTTATTCATATATATATGTATTGACCCCCTTCTTCAAATTAGATGTTTCGGAAGCGGGATGAACTCCTAGCACCAGATCGTATGCGAGCAATTCAAGAGGAATTGGCGGCATTCTTCCTTGACCACGTGATCACTGAAAACGGAGAATACTATGTGGACCCTGTGTTCTTACAATTTAATTAGGAGATTATATTGTAAGAGATAATTATTGTATATATGTAGCCGGTAGTGTTGGATAGATATACGAGAACTTGTTGTTCGACCAATCTCTCGGAGAAGGAGAGGTGGTCAATATCACTTCTCTCTGTATGCATATGTTCATGACGATATTCTGTTTCCTTCATTTGTTTACTAGCTAGTGTGTCTAGTCCTCTCCATACGTATATAGTACGTAGCGTCGACCAAGCACGGAGATAAGACAGGACAGTTCTCTCTATTAATTAGCTAGCTAACACAATATATGAAACACCTAAATTAACCCCCCAAAACCCCCAACCCCCCCCCCTTTCAAAAAATAGAAACCCCAGCCACTGAAATGCTGACGCGTGGATGCCTATTGGTCCCGGTTAGTGCCACCAACCGGGACCAAAGGCCCTCCTGCCTGGGCTCACCGCACCGGCCACGTGGAGGCCCATCTGTCCTGGTTCGTGTAAGAACCGGGACTAAAGGGTTAGGGCATTAGTAACGACCCTTTAGTCCCGGTTCAAAAACCGGGACAAAAGGCCCTTACCAACCGGGACAATAGGCCCTTTTTCTACTAGTGCAAGACCATGTGTTTCTTCAATAGGTGATGAATTAAGACCATATATTTCTTCAACAAGCGGAAAATTAAGACCATGTATTTATTCAATAGGAGGTAAATTCTTAACATCTTCAGCTTTAATACCTTTTTCTTTCATCGATTTCTTTGCCTCTTGCATATCTTCAGGACTGAGAAATAGAACACCCCTTTTCTTCGGAGTTGGCTTAGGAGTTGGCTCAGGAAGTATCCAATTATTTTCATTTGGCAACATATTATTCAATAGAATTTCAGCTTCATCCGGTGTTCTTTCCCTGAAAACAGAACCAACACAACTATCCGGGTGGTCTCTGGAAGCATCGGTTAGTTCATTATAAAAGATATCAAGTATTTCATTTTTCTTGAGAGGATGATTAGGCAAAGCATTAAGTAATTGGAGAAGCCTCCCCCAAGCTTGTGGGAGACTCTCTTCTTCAATTTGCACAAAATTATATATTTCCCTTAAAGCAGCTTGTTTCTTATGAGCAGGGAAATATTTACCAGAGAAGTAATAAATCATATCCTGGGGACTACGCACACAACCAGGATCAAGAGAATTGAACCATATCTTAGCATCACCCTTTAATGAGAATGGAAATATCTTAAGGATATAATAGTAGCGAGATTTCTCATCATTAGTGAACAGGGTGGCTATATCATTTAATTTAGTAAGATGTGCCACAACAGTTTCAGATTCATAGCCATAGAAAGGATCAGATTCAACCAAAGTAATTATATCAGGGTCGACAGAGAATTCATAATCCTTATCAGTAACAAAGATAGGTGAAGTAGCATAAGCAGGATCATATTTCATTCTTGCATTCAAAGTCTTTTGATTAAGCTTAGCTAATAATTTATTAAGATCAATTCTGTCATTGCAAGCAAGAAAGTCTCTAGCAGTTTCTTCATCCACAACATAGCCCTCAGGCACGACAGGCAATTCATATTTAGAGGGAGAATCTTCATCATCACTTTCATCAATATTATCAGTTTCAATAATTTCATTCTCTCTAGCCCAAGCAAGTTGTTCATCAAGAAATTCACCAAGTGGCACAGTGGTATCAAGTATAGAAGTAGTTTCATCATAAGTATCATGCATATTAGAAGTGGTATCATCAATAACATGCGACATATCAGAATTAATAGCAGAAGCAGGTTTAGGTGTCGCAAGCTTACTCAAAACAGGAGGTGAATCAAGTGCAGAGCTAGATGACAGTTCCTTACCTCCCCTCGTAGTTGAGGGATAAATTTTTGTTTTCTCATCTTCCAAGTTCTTCATAGTGACCAGCAGATATAAATCCGGAGTGATTCAAAGAATAGAGCTATGCTCCCCGGCAACTGCGCCAGAAAATAGTCTTGATAACCCATAATTATAGGGGATCGCAACAGTTTTCGAGGGTAGAGTATTTAACCCAAATTTATTGATTGGACACAAGGGGACCCAAAGAATATTCTCAAGTAATAGCAGTTGAGTTGTCAATTCAACCACAACTGGATAACTTATTATCGGCAGCAAAGTATTTAGTAGCAAAGTAGTACGGAAGTAACGGTAACGGTAGCAAAAAGTAACAGTGATAGTTTTGTAGTGATTGTAACAGTAGCAACGGAAAAGTAAATAAGAGAAGAACAATATGTGAAAAGCTCGTAGGCATTGGATCGGTGATGGAGAATTATGCCGCATGCGGTTCATCATTAATAGTCATAACATAGGGTGACACAGAACTAGCTCCAATTCATCAATGTAATGTAGGCATGTATTCCAAATATAGTCATACGTGCTTATGGAAAAGAACTTGCATGACATCTTTTGTCCTACCCTCCCGTGGCAGCAGGGTCCTATTGGAAACTAAGGGATATTAAGGCCTCCTTTTAATAGAGTACCAGACCAAAGCAGTAACACATAGTGAATACATGAACTCCTAAAACTATGGTCATCACCGGGAGTGGTCCCGATTATTGTCACTTCGGGGTTGCCGGATCATAACACATAGTGGGTGACTATAGACTTGCAAGATAGGATCAAGAACTCACATATATTCATGGAAACATAATAGGTTCGGATCTGAAATCATGGCACTCGGGCCCTAGTGACAAGCATTAAGCATAGCAAAGTAATAGCAACATCAATCTCAAAACATAGTGGATACTAGGGATCAAACCCTAACAAAACTAACTCGCTTACATGATAAATCTCATCCAACCCATCACCGTCCAGCAAGCCTACGATGGAATTACTCACGCACGGCGGTGAGCATCATGAAATTGGTGATGGAGGATGGTTGATAATGACGATGGCGACGGATTCCCCTCTCCGGAGCCCCGAACGGACTCCAGATCAGCCCTCCCGAGAGAGTTTAGGGCTTGGCGGCGGCTCCGTATCATAAAACGCGATGAATCTTTCTCTCTGATTTTTTATCCCCGAACACGAATATATGGAGTTGGAGTTGAGGTCGGTGGAGCTCCAGGGGGCCCACGAGGCAGGGGGCGCGCCCAGGGGGGCAGGCACGCCCCCACCCTCGTGGAAAGGGTGAGGGCCCCCTGGCCTTGATTCTTTCGTAAGTATTTTTTATTATTTCCAAAAATAATCTCCGTGAAGTTTCAGGTCATTCCGAGAAATTTTGTTTCTGCACACAAATAACACCATGGCAATTCTGCTGAAAACAGCGTTAGTCCGAGTTAGTTCCATTCAAATCATGCAAGTTAGAGTCCAAAACAAGGGCAAAAGTGTTTGGAAAACTAGATACGACGGAGAAGTAAATAACTGGGGGTGTGGGTGAGTAGAGGGAGTATGAGGAGTATGAGGGTTCGCTGCGGTGTGAGGCTGCCGTCACCGCAGAATAACTGGGGGTGTGGGTGAGTAGAGGGATGGCCTGGCCAGCGGCGGGAGTAGTAGGGGCGGTGAGGCCTCCGCGGCATCGCAGCCGGCCATGGGAGGCAGGAGCACGAGGCACGACCGGCGATGGTTTGGGTGGCTAGAGCAAGAAGGCTAGAGGTTGAAGAAGCACTACGGCCGTTGGATGGACATCGTACGGTCGCTGGAGCTAGAATCGTTCATATTGACTAAGTTGACTAAGCACTCCGTCCCCGTCAACTTAGTAGGCCCACAAGTCAGCCTCCCACCAAGGTGGGTCCTAACTAGCAGGGGGAGTATTCATTTTTTTATGCGTAAGGAGGCACTTCCGGTGGGTCCGAGCTGACAGCGGAGGGAACGTTTTTTCACGAAATACGGTGGCCCATCCGGTGGGTCCCGGCAGTCAGGGGGGAAACGTTTTTTTTTGCCAAATAGGGTGGCCCGTCCGGTGGGTCCCTGCTGTCAGGTGGAGGAATAATTTTTTCTGCGTAATAAGGAGGCACTTCCTTGCGGCTACCGTGGACCCAGCTGTCAGCCTCTCCACGTAGAGTACTCTTCCGATGGAAGTCGTTCCTTGACAACGTTGACCACGCCGCGACGAGAGCACCAGGGCGATGGACGACGGCGAGGCCTAGGAAGGGGACGACGTGGAGCCGGGGAAGACGCGGCGGGGGATACCCACGCGGAGAGGAGTACGAGGGTTCACTAGTTCGGCTGCGGTGTGAGGCTGCCGTCGCCGCAGAATAACAGGGGATGTGGGTGACTAGAGGGATGCCCTGGCCAGTGATGGGAGTAGTAGGGGGCGGTGAGGCCTGCGCGGCAGCACAGCCGACCACGGGAGGCGGGAGCAGACTGTCCCGCCGGCGCTGGATTTGGCGGCTGGAGCAAGAAGATCAGAGATTGAAGAAACACGACGGCCGTTGGATTGACATCCAACGGTTACGTCTGCTAGAATTGTTTGTTGACGTATATAATAACTAAAAAAATCTTGCATACGCGTCAACTTAATAGGCCCACAAGTCAGACCATTCCATCTTTTTTTTAATAATTTATATATAGCTCATTGCAACTTCTTATGCAATTTATTGCAGTCCATTTTTTTGGTTGGCCAGGGCCAATTCCGCATATTTCTGTGGGATCAAAACTATTTTTAATACCGAAATGTCGAGCCAGATTGAAAGTACTTTGAAGATATATTTAAATTAGGTTAATGCCCAGTGAAATAGGAATCTGAAAATGTGAAATAATTCAGAAATTATAAAGTAATTGCCAATTTGTCATCTGTTTTTATATTTACAACCCATTTCATATTACTTTCGAGATTTGCAGGCATCTTGAAAGAGTTGCAGCCCATCAAGGCGTAGAAAAATAAGTAGGCCTGGATTGGGTATTCTTCAGAAAAAATAAACTGGGCTCATTTTCACAAAGAAAAAATAGCTGGGCTGGTCACATGGTGAACATAAAATATAAACCTGGGCTAGACGGGCCACAGCCCAGTTCAAACCCTGCTCCGTATCAACAATAACAAAAAAATTACTTCTCGAGCAGCTACGTCCCAGGTGTCAGCCAAACTTGTGGTGTTCTCTTGTCTATTGACTATATACGCTCACAATGTCGTGGGTCCTAGATGTCAGGAAAACACTAGGAGGAAGCATTTTACTTTTCCATACGCTCACATGGTGGGCCCCTACTGTCATCCTCTCCACGTACTTCTGCCGATTCTTGTTTTTTGTTGACCATGTTGACAACGCGAGAGGGCGGCGCCGCGACGAGCGCACCAAAGCGCGCGGAGGACGACAGCGAGGCCTCGGACGTCGGCGTTAACGACTTAGGAGACGGTGGGGCGGCGATGCATGCGCTGAGGCGCAGCCAACCATGGGAGGCGGAAGCAGGCGGCCCCGCCGGCGCTGGTTTGGTTTTGGAGGCTGGAGGAAGACAGGACTGAGGAAACATGACAGACTGTAAAAGCAACATGAGTACTTAACAACCTTAACTGAAACCAGCAGGGGCACTTAACAACCATAGTTGAAAGTAGTATGAGTACTTATACAGGTTAAACCGTACACACCATGCCTCGAACAGTGCTACTTTGCCTACAGTTAACCAAGGGTGAGGCCGCCAAGCCCCAGGACAAGGCCCAGGCGCCACCCCGCGCATCCACAACCTTCTGAAAGCGGCTTCATCTCGCAATGTGGTCAATAGACAAGATATTCGCTCTAGAGCCATGGAAAAGCAGGAACATAATCTTCTGTCCTATTCTCCAAGATGGATGGGCCTTCATTATTTGAGACCACGCATGAATAAGTATCTTTTCACCTCCAAGGGGAATGGAGTAGGTCGACATAAACATCATGTTGTGACCAAGCACAAGTCTGACCTGACCATGGTCAGGCATCTGTATAGGAACAATAGAACTGGGCAGTTTCTGTTTCAAGAAGATCACAGATGTAAAACTGTATATAAGCAATAGTTTATGAACAACATATATAACAGAAAACAGCTCATACCATAAGTTTCTCGACACAGTTGGACCTGTTCAACGAGTGCAGCAGTGGCACACATATCCCACATGGCCTTCCACCATTGAAACGCCCCACAAGGACCACAAGACGATCAATAAAGTGTAGGCACTTGTGGATGTCGTCCCATTCAACTTCAGTGCCATCGGTAACAGCCGAGTTGTTACAGAATAACAAACGAGCAGCCTGCTTAACTCTGAAAAAACCTACACGTGCCACCAATTATAAGAAAATATTAGTTAGAAGTAGCATCTTCGTGAGAGATTTTTTGCTACTTCTAAAGTTAAATTGTGATTAGTTAGATAGAATAGGTGGATTAGGAAGTAATCGAGGCAACAAGCAAGAACCAGATACAAAACTAACAAGGATGAACAATTGGAACGACGTCGGGGTGGAAGATCGCAGTGAAGATGAGACCAGCTTCTGCTATTTCCATCAACATCCGTGCGCCAACTTTCAGTCCGTAACACTTGAGAAAGTTTATCCAAGTTCGGCCATAAAAAAAAGCAGCGATCTTCTTGGTTCATGAACCCAAGTCGGAACTTATATCCATGTAACATCCCAAATTTTCAATTTGGAATGTTATACATTAGAGCATCATTGCATATCATATTTTATTTGCATTTTGGTTGATCCTAGAAATTCTACGCAACTCAAGGACCCACGGAGAGAGTTGGGGATTTCGTTATTTTCATATTTGAGTTTTCTCGAATTTTGAAAATAGGATCATTTGATTTTGTTTATTTTATCTTCAATTATTTCATTTATAAAAATAAGAGAGAGGGAATAAAATGAGTTTCCCAAAAATAAGAAATATTGAGGATTTAATAAAAAAAATCATATTTTATTTTATTTGGTGTTTTGGCTATTTTATTTGAATTTAGGAAAAATTGCACGTTTTTCAAAATTGCATTTTAGGGCCAAGAAAATATTCATTTCGTTCTAAATATTTTATTTAGACGGTGAAGATTTATTTTGGTATTTTTAGAATTTTTTTTTTAGTTTCGGTGGAATTGTTTAAAAAAACGCGCCCGCACTCGACTGGGCCGAAGGCCCAGCTGAGCCAGGCCGGCCCGCCTCTGCGCCGCCGCCTCCACGCCGCGCGCCGCCGCCGCTGACCCGAACTAGGAGTCCGAGCCGGACTCCTCTCCGCCGCCGCCTTGGCCCCTTCCCCAAGCAGCCATCCCCCCCTTTAAAAGCCACCCCGGGACCCCCCTCGAGCCCCAAGTCACCGCCGCCGCCTCCCGAGCTGCCGCCGCCTTCGCCCGCCGCCGCCGGAGCCGCCGCAGCCCCGCCACCCCACGCCGTCCCACCGCCGCGCCAGAACCCACCGGAGCCGAGCCGAGGTAGCCGCCCCGCCACCCCACGTTCGTCAGTTTTCTTTTTCTCGGATTTTCCGCGATTATTCCAGATCGCGATTTCCGATCTGTTTTTTGTTTTCGTTTTTCTTTTCGCTCGTTTATCGGAATCGGGCGATTCAAGCGCCTAGAGTTTCGTCTCGAAGCCCTCTTTCTGTTTAACCAACTCAAACAAGTTTTTGCTTCGGTAAAATTTGACTTAGGTCCAGATTAGTAAACGAAGCTTGTTTCTTTCGCCGTTTGATTTTTGTTGCTTCGTTTGATTTGATTCTTTTTGCAAACAGGAGTTCTTAAGTTGAACTTTCTGGTTAAATCTCTTATTTGAGTTTTACCTGTGCATTAGATGAGTACTTATAGTATGCTTGTTTGTTTGCGGTAGAGTACCCGGAGTGCGCCGCTTGCTACTTCGAATCGCTAGGTTTCCCGGATCATCAGCAAGGCAAGTAACACTTTGATCATACCTCTTTTACTACCCAGTTTTATTGCATTAGATCAACCTTCAAACATTGCATGATTAGGATCTAATTAAATTGTGGGTTCTGGGAAGTAGATGAGGTAGTACCTATTGCCCTGTTTATTATCAAACCCTTGGGAATTACTTCTACGTTTGCTTATATTGTTATGCTATGCTAGTAGAGGTGGATTGGGTTTGAGTGTTACCATGACAGATGTGAGATTGTTAATTAATGGTTAAACTTAAGGTGGCAACTAAAACACACATCTGGGTGGATTGAGGTACCTGGGTGTTCCAGGATTACCTGTTTTCTTTGGGACCGCCACCCAGGCTCGAAGGGATCATGAGATTATTCATGCTAGAAACTTCCGTGTGCAGCCACAAGCTATTATGGGCTCTAGCATAGTTGAGTAGGTTGTGTGAGCTCTTGAAGAGGTAGACTAGCAGATGTAGGGGATGTAGGTGGTACTGTCTACCCGGAGTAGAGAGTTAACGCTTCTGAAAGACTGTGTCTCGGTCATCCGTTTCTCAAACACCATGAAGTGCGAGAATCCCAACAGAGGAGATCGAGTCTTGTGGGGAAAAGTGCGCAAACCTCTGCAGAGTGTACAATCTAATCATGGTTACTCGTGTCCCCGGTTATGGACAACTTGAGTATCTAGTATCTGGATTTTCATGTGAATCTCATCATGTTACTTTAATTAATTTTGTTGGGTTTTGATGATGATACTTAATTGGGATTGAGAATGCTGTCAACCATTCTCAATGTTTAACAACCACCATGATAGTTAAATAAAATGTATTCCTTTGCAGTAGGGAAAAATTGGCTTTTCGCAAAACTGTAACCATAGAGCCTTCTACCAGCCATATATGCATGTAGTATAGCATTATTCTGCTCATTACTCTCTATGTGTTACATTGCCAGCATATTCCATGTGCTGACCCGTTTTCGGGCTGCAACTTTTCATGTTGCAGACTTTTCAGACGACGAGTAAGGTGCCTTAGGTCGCGGTTCTGTACTCAGTGATGCCGTTGGAGTTGATGGACTCACTTATCTTTCAAGCCTTCCGATGTTATCGTTATTAGATGGCCTTAAGCCATATTTATTGTAATAAGTTCTCTTTTGGAGACATTCGATGTAATAAGTGTGTGATTGCTACTCTGTTATAAATCCTTCGAGTACTGTGCGTGTCAGCATTACTGATCCAGGGATGACACTGATGCACAGAGACTTGACCATCTGAGGTCTTGTCGCTACAAGATGGTATCAGAGCACACGCTGACTATAGGACACGACCACTAAGCTTAAAACATAGATCACTACTCTCTTCTCATCCCTGACTCCTCTCCATTTTCTACTCTTTTAGGATGGCGGATGCAAGGAACAAGTTCTTGCAACCAGATGAGGATACACCCTTTGGAAGCCACTTGAAGGAAGTCACTAGATACCTGAACATCGGAATTCCAAGCTTCACCGGAACCTACAACGCCACACTACCAGAAGTGGAGCGTTGGTTGATTCAAGTTCAAGTACCAGCAAGGACGTTCATGCCCATCACTGAGCCCATAGAGTTTTCCTTTGATGCACCAACCTGGAGTCTAGGAAGGAGCATGGCAGCCCACATTACCATGGGACGCATTGGAGAAGTTTACCACAAGGAGCTTAAGGATACAATTACAGCTTTCATCCAGGAGTTAAACCAGCACATTCGTCGCCAGGAGAACCAGATGTGTGCAGGCATGACGGATCTGAAGAAGGCATTGACCAAGATCACGGAGCTGGAGGAAGAACTCAAGTCTACACGCGATGGATATGAGGAGGAGATAGCCACGTTATTGGAGAAGAATGACGACCTGGTGAAGAAGATCGGAGTATTCATGGGAGACCCAGCACCAGGAGCAGAAGACGATGATTGCACTTGCCCGGATAACTACATCATCATCGACGACACCGACTCAGACCCCAGTGAAGATGACTTTGTTGATGAAGCTGGAGCAGATATCATGGAGTCTTCGACCGATCAAAATTTCTAGTAGACCACCATATCAGTAGTTGTATACCCCATGTATATAGTATAGTCCGAGCACTTTGTAACGATAGTTAAATCGATTGTATGCCCTTGTTTGAATTGATTGAGTGATATTGTTTGCTTTTGTCTCATGTGCATATGGGTAGTGTTTTCTCTCTAGACCTCATTCTATTATGACTTCTCATCTTTTCTAAAACCCTCAGATGCCTCCGAGACGTGACACCGAATTTGCTTTCCCGCCGGAGCTCACCCAGTTGATTCAGCAGCAAAATGCGTTGATGCAGTTACTAGTCCAGAATCAGAATTAGGGGAACAACAACAACAACAACCCACCACCTCCACCACCTGTTGATCACCTAACCCATTTCCTTAGACTGAATCCGCCGGTGTATTCCAGTAGCACCGAGCCGATTGTTGCAGATGATTGGCTCCGCAAAGTTGGAAGGGAGTTGACCACTGCAGGATGCACAGATGCGGAAAGAGTGCGTTTTGCCGCATATCAGCTTGATGGACCAGCAGCATCATGGTGGGAGAATTACACAGCCACACACCCTATTGACACTGTCACATGGGACCAGTTTCAGCAAGCTTTTCGTACCACCCATGTTTCAGCAGGAGCTATGGCCATGAAGAAGCGTGAGTTTCGCAACTTATGCCAGGGAGGACGCACTGTAGGCCAGTATGTGGAGGACTTTAGTAAACTAGCACGTTATGCCCCAGATGACGTTGCTACAGATGCAGCCAAGCAGGAGAAGTTTCTGGAAGGACTGACTGATGAGCTGAGCATGCAGTTGATGGTAGCAACCTTCGACAACTACCAGGAGTTGGTAGATATAGCTCTCATGATTGAAGGGAAGCAGCAGCAGATTGAAAACCGTAAGAGGAAGTACGGATAAGGGAAGTACAATTCTGGAGCTCAGCACAAGCCACGTTTTACCCCGAAATCGGGAGGACCATTTCAGCATACCCATGGAGGAGGTTCGCACAACCATAATGGCCCCAAGAATGGTAATGGGAATGGAGGAAGCAACGGCCAGAACCGTACCAACCCTTCAACCCCAGCTAAGAGAGACCTGAGCCAAGTCACTTGCTTTAAGTGTCAGAAGACTGGACATTATGCCAATGACTGTCCTGAAGCCCAGAATGGAAATGGCAATGGAAGCTCTGGGAAGAAGCCGAACCTTTCAACAAAGGACATGTGAACCATGTTAGCGTGGAGGAGGTTGAAGCTCAGCCAGATGCAGTAATAGGTAAGTTTTTGGTTAAGTCATTTACTGCACTCGTTCTTTTTGATACTGGTGCATCGCATTCATACATATCAAGGGGATATGTGGATAAGTATAAACTGCCAACCCAAGCCCTTAGGTCACCCATGTTAGTAACCTCGCCAGGAGCAGAGTATATGGCTAGTTTATGGTGTGATCGGTTACCATTAAGGATTGGTAACTACGTGTTTCCCTTGGACCTAATAGTACTGGAATCGCAAGGATTGGATGTGATATTAGGCATGGATTGGTTATTTAAGTATGGAAGGAACATTGAGTGCGCCAGTAAGTCGATTTTGCTTACCACCCCAGAAGGAAGAAGGATTAAGTATGTATCCCGGCATATGTCGAAGAGGACTCAGGTGAATTCCTTATCAGGAGTTGTACAGGAGGAAGTACCAGTGGTGAAGGATTTTCCTGACGTATTTCCAGAAGAGTTGCAAGGCATGCCACCGGATAGAGACGTTGAGTTTTTATTGAGCTTTTGCCAGGCACATGACCAATATCTAAGAGACCGTACAGAATGCGCGCAAAAGATTTGGAGGAGATTAAGAAGCAGATTAAGGAGTTACTGGATAAAGCCTATATTCGCCCAAGTTCTTCACCTTGGGGATCGCCAGTGCTTCTAGTGGAGAAGAAGGATGGGTCGTTAAGGATGGTTGTTGATTATAGAGGACTGAATGAAGTGACCATCAAGAACAAGTACCCACTGCCGATGATCAATGATTTGTTCGACCGATTGCAAGGAGCTAAGGTATTTTCCAAGATCGATCTGCGATTGGGATACAATCAGTTGAAGATTCGAGAGCAGGATATACCTAAGACAGCTTTTACCACTAGGTATGGGCTATATGAGTATACCGTTATGTCATTTGGTCTGACTAACGCCCCTGCCTATTTCATGAACCTGATGAACAAAGTGTTTATGGAGTTTTTTGATAAGTTCGTCGTAGTGTTCATTGATGACATTTTGGTCTACTCAAAGAACGAAGAGGAGCATAAGGAGCATTTGCGTTTGGTAGTTGAGAAGCGCAGAGAAGATCAGTTATACGCCAAGTTCAGCAAATGTGAGTTTTGGCTGAAGGAAGTTGGATTCCTCGGACACGTTATATCTGGAGAAGGAATAGCAGTAGACCCCACCAAAGTTGACACAGTAACAAGCTGGGAATCACCCACGTCAGTTGGAAAAATCCGGAGTTTTCTTGGACTCGCAGGATACTACCGGAGATTCATTGAGAATTTCTCGAAGATTGCAAAACCCATGACGGAGCTGTTGAAGAAAGACACCAAGTTCAATTGGACTAAGGAATGTGAAGCTAGTTTTCAGGAATTGAAGAAAGTTTGGTTACATCACCAGTGTTGATTTTGCCAGATCAGCACAAGGATTATGAAGTTTACTGCGACGCTTCACGTCGAGGACTTGGAGCAGTGCTGATGCAGGAAGGAAGAGTTGTTTCATATGCCTCATGACAGCTTAAGGCCCATGAGCTGAATTACGCTACGCATGATTTGGAGCTAGCAGCCGTAGTACATGCGCTAAAGACATGGAGACATTTTCTCATCGGAAACCACTGTGAGGTGTACACGGATCACAAGAGTTTGAAATACATCTTCACGCAGAAGGAGTTGAATCTCAGGCAAAGGAGATGGTTGGAGCTCATAAAGGATTATGATATGAGATTGCATTATCACCCCGGAAAGGCTAACATAGTAGCAGATGCGTTGAGCCGCAAGAGCCATGTCAACACACTCATGACCGGAGAGTTACCGAAAGAATTAGCCGAGGATCTTCGCGAGCTATGTTTGGAGATAGTTCCGAGAGGCTATGTAGCAGCATTCGAGATTCAGTCTAGTCTGATGGATAAGATCAGGGAAGCTTAGAAGACTGACAAGGAGATTGCCAAGATAAAGGAGAATATGAGCAAAGGAAAGGCCAAGGGATTTCGTGAGGAAGAGCACGATACCTTATGGTTAGAGGACCGCGTTTATGTGCCTAACGACCCGGAGATTAGGAAGTTGATTCTGCAAGAGGCCCATGATTCACCGTATTCGATTCACCCAGGAAATACCAAGATGTATTTGGATTTGAAGGATACTTTCTGGTGGACCGGAATGAAGAAAGATATTGCGGAGTATGTAGCAGTTTGTGATGTATGTCAGAGAGTGAAGGCAGAGCATCAGAAGCCAACAGGATTGCTACAGCCATTGCCGATACCCGAATGGAAGTGGGACAAGTTAGGAATGGATGTTATCACTGGATTGCCAAGGACTCGTTCAGGCTATGACTCAATATGGGTTGTAGTCGATCGTTTAACGAAAGTAGCTCATTTCATCCCAGTGAAGACCACTTACAGCAGTGCTAAGTTGGCAAAGATATACATGACCAGGATCGTATGTCTGCATGGAGTTCCGAGGAGCATTGTATCAGATAGAGGAACCCAGTTTACCTCAAAGTTTTGGCATCAATTACATGAAACTTTGGGTACCAGGCTAGAGTTCAGTACAACCTTTCATCCACAGACAGATGGACAGACCGAAAGAGTAAATCAGATTTTGGAAGACATGTTGAGAGCTTGTGCGCTAGATTATGGATCTAGTTGGGATGACAATTTGCCATATGCAGAGTTTTCTTACAACAACAATTATCAATCCAGTCTGAAGATGGCCCCTTTCGAAGCTTTGTACGGAAGGAGGTGTAGAACACCATTGTTATGGGATGAAGTTGGAGACCGCCAGTTGTTTGGACCAGATCTGATTAAGGAGTCTGAACAGAAGGTGAAGTTGATTCGCGATAGGCTCAAGGTAGCCCAATCCAGGCAGAAAAGCTATGCGGATTCAAAGCGCAAGGAGACAGTTTACGAAGTCGGAGACCGAGTTTATCTTCGTGTATCCCCACTTCGAGGAGTTAAGCGCTTTGGAGTTAAGGGAAAGTTAGCACCACGATTTGTAGGACCATACAAAGTTTTGGAACGTATGGGAGAAGTTGCTTACAAGTTGGAATTACCCGAAGGATTGTCAGGAGTTCACGATGTGTTCCACG
This sequence comes from Aegilops tauschii subsp. strangulata, assembly GCF_002575655.3. NCBI lineage: Eukaryota > Viridiplantae > Streptophyta > Magnoliopsida > Poales > Poaceae > Aegilops > Aegilops tauschii. The sequence continues at coordinate 12,642,930 of NC_053039.3, forward strand.
TTTCCCAGTTGAAGAAGTGCCACGCAGAGATGGCTGATATACCGCTGAGAGATACCGTGCCACTGGAAGCGATTCAGTTGGATAGCGATTTGACCTACGAGGAGAAACCAGTTAAGATTCTCGAATATGCCAGCCGAGTAACACGCAACAAGGTTATCAAGTTTTGCAAAGTTCAGTGGAGCCACCATACCGAGGATGAAGCCACCTGGGAGCGAGAGGAAGATCTATGGAAGGACCACCCTCACCTATTTTCTAGCCAACCCGAATCTCGAGGGCGAGATTCATCTTAAGGGGGGTAGGTTTGTAACATCCCAAATTTTCAATTTGGAATGTTATACATTAGAGCATCATTGCATATCATATTTTATTTGCATTTTGGTTGATCCTAGAAATTCTACGCAACTCAAGGACCCACGGAGAGAGTTGGGGATTTCGTTATTTTCATATTTGAGTTTTCTCGAATTTTGAAAATAGGATCATTTGGTTTTATTTATTTTATCTTCAATTATTTCATTTATAAAATAAGAGAGAGGGAATAAAATGACTTTCCCAAAAATAAGAAATATTGAGGATTTAATAAAAAAATCATATTTTATTTTATTTGGTGTTTTGGCTATTTTATTTGAATTTAGGAAAAATTGCACGTTTTTGAAAATTGCATTTTAGGGCCAAGAAAATGTTCATTTCGTTCTAAATATTTTATTTAGACTGTGAAAATTTATTTTGGTATTTTTAGAATTTTATTTTATTTTTTTGATTTTTTTAGTTTTGGCGGAATTGTTAAAAAAAATGCGCCCGCACCCGACTAGGCCGAAGGCCCAGCTGAGCCAGGCTGGCCCGCCTCTGCGCCGCCGCCTCCCCGCCGCCCGCCGCCGCCGCCGACCTGGACTAGGAGTCCGAGCCGGACTCCTCTCCGCCGCCGCCTTGGCCCCTCCCCCAAGCCGCCGTCTCCCCCCCCCTTAAAAGCCACCCCGGGACCCCCCCTAGAGCCCCGAGTCGCCGCCGCCGCCTTCGCCCTGGCCGCCGGAGCCCCTCACCGCCGCCGCCTCCCGCCGTCGCCGCCGCAGCCCCGCCACCCCACGTCGTCCCGCCGCCGCGCCGGAACCCCCCCCCCCCCCGGAGCCCCGCCGGAGCCGAGCCGAGGTAGCCGCCCCACCGCCCCGGTTTTTCTAAACAAACCGATCCGTTTTTTTGTAAAGCCTAGGTTTTTTTAGATCGGATTCGTTTTGTTTCGGTTTTCTTATTTACCGAGCGTTCGCTCAATCGTTTGTTTTAATGAACGCGGTCTTCGTTCAGTTACAGTTAACGAACGTCCGTTCGTTAAACTGTTCGTCAGTTTTCTTTTTCTCGGATTTTTGCGATTATTCCAGATCGCGATTTCCGATCTGTTTTTCGTTTTCGTTTATCTTTTCGCTCGTTTAACGGAATCAGGCGATTCAAGCGCCTAGAGTTTCGTCTCGAAGCCCTCTTTCCGTTTAACCAACTCAAACAAGTTTTTGCTTCGGTAAAATTTGACTTAGGTCCAGATTAGTAAACGAATCTTATTTCTTTCGCCGTTTGATTTTTGTTGCTTCGTTTGATTTGATTCTTTTTGCAAACCGGAGTTCTTGAGTTGAACTTTCTGGTTAAATCTCTTATTTGAGTTTTACCTGTGCATTAGATGAGTACTTATTGTATGCTTGTTTGTTTGCGATAGAGTACCCGGAGTGCGCCGCTTGCTACTTCGAATCGCTAGGTTTCCCGGATCATCAGCAAGGCAAGTAACACTTTGATCATACCTCTTTTACTACCCAGTTTTATTGCATTAGATCAACCTTCAAACATTGCATGATTAGGATCTAATTAAATTGTGGGTTCTAGGAAGTAGGTAGTACCTATTGCCCTGTTTATTATCAAACCCTTGGGAGTTACTTCTACGTTTGCTTATATTGTTATGCTATGCTAGTAGAGGTGGATTGGGTTTGAGTGTTACCATGACAGATGTGAGATTGTTAATTAATGGGTAAACTTAAGGTGGCAACTAAAACACACATCTGGGTGGATTGAGGTACCTGGGTATTCCAGGATTGCCTGTTTTTCTTTTGGACCGCCACCCAGGCTCAAAGGGATCATGAGATTGTTCATGCTAGAAACTTCCGTGTGCAGCCACAAGCTATTATGGGCTCTAGCATAGTTGAGTAGGTTGTGTGAGCTCTTGAAGAGGTAGACTAGCAGATGTAGGGGATGTAGGTGGTACTGTCTACCCGGAGTAGAGAGTTAACGCTTCTGAAAGACTGTGTCTCGGTCATCCGTTTCTCAAACACCATGAAGTGCGAGAATCCCAACGGAGGAGATCGAGTCTTGTGGGGAAAAGTGCGCAAACCTCTGCAGAGTGTACAATCTAATCATGGTGAGCCGTGTCCCCGGTTATGGACAACTTGAGTATCTAGTATCTGGATTTTCATGTGAATCTCATCATGTTACTTTAATTAATTTTGTTGGGTTTTGATGATGATACTTAATTGGGATTAAGAATGCTTTCAACCATTCTCAGTGTTTAACAACCACCATGATAGTTAAATAAAATTTATTCCTTTGCAGTAGGGAAAAATTGGCTTTTCGCAAAGCTGTAACCATAGAGCCTTCTACCAGCCATATATGCATGTAGTATAGCATTATTCTGCTCATTACTCTATGTGTTACATTGCCAGCATATTCCATGTGCTGACCCGTTTTCGGGCTGCAACGTTTCATGTTGCAGACTTTTTAGACGACGAGTAAGATGCCTTAGGTCATGGTTCTATACTCAGTGATGCCGTTGGAGTTGATGGACTCACTTATCTTCCAAGCCTTCCGCTGTTATCGTTATTAGATGGCCTTAAGCCATATTTATTGTAATAAGTTCTCTTTTGGAGACATTCGATGTAATAAGTGTGTGATTGCTACTCTGTTATAAATCCTTCGAGTACTGTGCGTGTCAGCATTACTGATCCAGGGATGACACTGATGCACAGAGACTTGACCATCTGAGGTCTGGTCGCTACAATCCATGGCTTGTCTTCAGTGTGACCATTAAACTGGTGTATTCTGGCCGAGCATCTTGTGTACATGTGTTCTGGCAGAGCAAATAATGCACTGCAGGAAAAATAATATGACAACACAATGTATTCCCTATCCAAATCTAGAAATAACTTCCTCCTTCACTTCAGTGTTGACCATCGTACTGGTAGTACCTTTTATCCACATATAGCAATCCAAATTTCCAAATTAGTCAACAGCATGTTCAAAAAAACCCCACCCTCCCGGACAGAAAAGAGGATTCTAGCAACATACTATGCGCGTTTTAAAATCCTGTGTTAGGATGAGAAGGAACAGGTGTGGCATCTCGCCGAGGGCGCAGAAACCTGTACGGTCCACGCACTTTGGGCACTGCAAATGAAACACACTAAATTTAGTAGGAAGAAAAATGCATCAACGGTGGCGGCTGCCATTCTAGGATTACCCACGACCAAGGGACTTGGATTTATCGGGGATGGATGAAGAATTCGTACCTGGTTCTCCATGAGAAAACCCTATGCAATCATCGAGAGGGGGTTTTCTCTGAACAAGTAGACGAGGGAGAAGGGGATTCATGCCCAGTGAAATATTGCCGCTTCGTCCGTCCAGCTTACGGCTAAAGCTGGAAACGGGGGTTTTGTGATTTGACGGCTCATTGGGCATTACTGCGGTGCTACGACCGGCGTGTGTCTACCGTGCAGTTGTGCACTCTAATTTGTGAATATGGCACGTGGACCCCATTGTCGGATGCCCCACATATCAGCAAAAGGAAGTAGAAAGACAGGAGTAACTAGTTACACATAAATATATTTTTGACAGAGAGATACTCCCTCTGTAAAGAAATATACAAATCTTTTATATCACAACTTTATACATAAGAAAAATAAAGGGGAATATATATAACATATATAATTATAAAAAACAGAGTTGTTTTTAACATAGTATAGACCAGTTGGTGATGATGGTGTGCCTGCCATCCTGCAATATAGGCCGTCAGATTTATATCTGACGGATAGGAAGGAAACTATGGCAATTTTGCGAAAAGGTACCCACACACCTCTCCACATTTGCAAATAAGGCCTTCCCTCGTTCATCCTTTTCTTTCACAAGATAAAATACTCGTACAAATGCATCTTGATGTTATGTGCAACGCACGGGCATTATGGGCATTCAGCTGAGAATATAATACTCAGACAGGGTCATGGTTCTGGACTTTGGGCCACAGGCCCACCCTGCATGTTTGGGGGCCCATGTGTTCTAACTCAGCGCTTTTCATATTGCAAGCGATCGATACGGCGCTGGTTTTAGATGCCGTCGCAAGGCGAATACACAAAATTGAATAAAGCACGGTAGCTGTTGGAATGAAATCGAACGACAGTTCCTAATTAGCAATGAGAGTTGCAATTCTATCAACGATATACCATGTGATAAATAATACCGTCGTATTACTTATACACACAGGACACTTGTTTCACCATGCCAGATTATTACATCAAAATCTCTCGGAGGATAGATCAGTTCGGCAGTTGCGTGCTGCTACTGAAGAATTTCAAAGTTGATTTGGACCAGCTCTCCTTGCCGAGAAAGTTCAATTTTGAGATCATCCCCTACTGCAAGATATGATTTAGATTTGAACCTTGACCATCCTTTAGCATCAATCATAATGCGACCATCCTTTGTACTTACGGTATATTGAGCAGGTTCATTCACAACAAGGCTGCGCATGGTATGAGAAACTTGGCCGCTGTCGCCCGGATTGTTGAACGACTCCCTCGTTGCTCTAGGAATTCTCTGTTTGCAAACAAGAACTCATACCCAAATAGTTAGATCAACACAGTGAATCATGTGAAACAACATGGAAAGAAAAAAGAACGAAACACTTGGGCGGCCAATGCTTACCAAGAAGGTGGACATGTCGGTTTTTGTAAGGACTTTGGTACATGAAGTGCGAACTGCAGCCCAGTCTGTTGTCGGTACAACTGCTCGTTCGGCTGCCACTGCACGGGCCGGAGCAGATGCAAGTGCAAGTGTTGGTGCAGGTGCCGAAGCCGCTGCTGCTGCCAGAGATGGTGCTCCTTGTAGAGCTGGTGCCGGTGTTGGAGCAGGTGCCGGTGTCGATGCCCAATCCTCCAGTAGATCAGCCTGATCCGCTGACGCAGTCGGTGCCCAATCCTCAGCTGGATCAGACTGAGTTGCTGCCACTGTCAGTGCTAGAGCAACTGCTGGTGCTCGATCCGTTGCTGAAGGTGGTACCGATGTGCGAGACAGCGGCGATCGTGTCTGGTCTGCTATGATCAGCTTTCTAACTTGACTAGGCTTCATGACCGTGATCCAGTTTTTCTCTTCATTTCTTTTAAACGCGAGACGGATTAATTGTGGCATTTTTGTTAAACCAAACTGCAGTTCATCATAGGGATTCAGCTTATACTCAGACAACAGACTGATCCAATTTTTTCTAGTAATATAAGTGAGGGACAGTGCCTTCATTACTGACACGACATAAGAAGTGAAACCTGCAAAAATAGCCATCGTAGAGCAAACCAAATGGTTTATTCTGTGATGAATGTCACATGGCAAAACCTGCATCGTAAAATTGCAGGAAAAGAAAGAAAACATGGCATTAAATCAATAAGATTTAGGCAGTAAATCAATAAAATTTACTTGATGTGACACGAGTGAATCCTTACTAGGAAATCACTATGTTGAAGTACTAAACAGAAGATTCATCGTCCAACTACGGGTGGCATGCAGGGGCCCCGCCTACTCCCACAAGCAGGACAGTCCAAAGGTCGTGACAAATCGTATGGACCGAACATCCATGGGACTGGAAATCCTGGTGGGTGCGATAAACCCTGCAATGCATACAGATATTGGAGTGTAACCATAATTGATAAACCGTCCTCACAAAAAAGATGATCTGGATACTTCAAAATATATAGACTGAATTGAGTGGACAGACATTTACATAGACCATTCTCAGGACTCAGCACACACGAAAAGCGGCAGTACTAATAAACAAAACAGGGTTCACAAACACAAATCAAGTACTGAACAATAGTACTTACTACAGACAAGCAAAGTTGCACTAATTAAACTCTGCAGACTATTTCTTGCCACCGACCTACGGGATGAACCCTGAATAACTGACGAGGCCATGGACTTCGTGAGAGATGTCTACATGCACCATCACCATCTCGTCAACCTTGGAGAACCTAACAGAGTGGTCTTTCCACTCATAAACATGATGATGAAGACAGGCCGCATCAGATTTGTTGGGAAGCTTTACAAGAACCACACCCTTTGTAATCGAAGGCACGGCTAGGAAATTGTTGTGGTGAAGTACAGCCTCAAGAACACGCCTGACAACAATGCTACTGGAAAACACTAGTTCAGGACACGTGGCGACAAGGACACAGCAGCTGGATAGTTTAGCAATAGAACTCATCCTCAGGTCTTCCAGTTCACACGACATGACTTTGAGAACTTCATCTCCACCGCGGACCTGGTTCTAATTCAAACAGAAACCATATTTTATTACTACCTCCGTTCAGAAATATAAGATGATTTTCGATATTATACTCCATATATGACTACATATACGCGCAGAAATGAGTGAACAAAGACACTACAACATGTCTTCAAAGGCATGAGAGCAGAGGGATTACTTGCAGTATCCATAACACAAGTTACTGAGGCAAATAGACCCTCTTCAAAGGTAGCATTGATGTTCATAAAGTACTCCCTCCGTCCCAAAATTCTTGTCTTAGATTTGTCTAGATACAGATGTATCAAGGCACATTTTAGTATTAGATACATCCGTATGTAGACAAATCTAAGACAAGAAATTTGGGACAGAGGGAGTAGTTGAAAGTAATCTATATGAAATCAGTGTCAACCCCTCGCATGTTTTGGTCAAAAGAGGAATTTAGAACCGTCATTTGGCACAAAAATCACATGCAAGATCACCCAGAAAGTTGTACTACTAGTACTAGTACTGTGTGTTAGACAAAAAAACACGATCAAGATCGAGAAAAAGATCGTCAAGAAGAGATATCACCTGGACTTGCTTAATGAGGTATCCCGGAGAGGGGGGCTTGGACAGGGCGATGGCTTTGAGCTTGTCTGCGGTACTCTCGGTAGTGTGCTTGCGCTTCTTCGTACCATGAGCCTCGACGGTTTTGGCCAGAGCCATAGACATCACTTCAGCCGGTGCTCTACCGTCCCTCAAGAAACTGTCAAATAGAAATAAAAGCAAAGAAACCATAATCTCAAACCCAATAGAAGAACAGAGAGGGAGTTATAGGATCAGTCTCGGGGTTGCAAGACCGGGCCTTGGCTAGAATCAACACCATTGATGTGCTCACCTTTCCTCCTTTGGGAGAGAAAAATAATGGCAGAAGCAGGTCGGGGTTTTCTTGAAGAAATGAGGAACAAGATGAGTGAGAAGCGAGTTGGGTAGAGAGGAAGCTGAGAGAGAAGAGTGAAATCATGGTTGCTTCGTCCGTCCAACTTACTGCTGGAAAGGAGGGGGTTTTGTGATTTGACGGCTCATTTGGCATTACTGAGGCGCTTCGATCGGGGTAGTCTACTGATACGTCTCCAACGTATCAATAATTTTTGATTGCTCCATGCTATATTATCTTCTATTTTGGACATTATTGGGCTTTATTATTCACTTTTTAATTATTTTTGGGACTAACCTATTAATCGGAGGCCCAGCCCAGAATTGCTGTTTTTTTTGCCTATTTTAGAGTTTCGCAGAAAAAGAATATCAAATGGAGTCCAAACGGAATGAAACCTTCGGGAACGTGATTTTCGGAACGAACATGATCCAGAGGACTTGGACCCTACATCAAGAAAGCCACCAGGAAGCCACGAGCTAGGGGGGCGCGCCTACCTCCCCCCAGGCGCGCCCTCCACCCTCGTGGGCCCCATGTTGCTCCACTGACATACTCCTTCCTCCTATATATACCTACGTACCCCCAAATGATCAGATACGGAGCCAAAAACCTAATTCCAACACTGCAACCTTCTGTACCCATGAGATCCCATCTTGGGGCCCGTTCCGGAGCTCCGCCGGAGGGGGCATCGATCATGGAGGGCTTCTACATCAACACCATAGCCTCTCCGATGAAGTGTGAGTAGTTTACCTCAAACCTTCGGCTCCATAGTTATTAGCTAGATGGCTTCCTCTCTCTTTTTGGATCTCAATACAATGTTCTCCCCCTCTCTTGTGGAGATCTATTCGATCTAATCTTCTTTTGCGGTGTGTTTGTTGAGACTGATGAATTGTGGGTTTATGATCAAGTTTATCTATGAACAATATTTGAATCTTCTGAATTCATTTATGTATGATTGGTTATCTTTGCAAGTCTCTTCGAATTATCAGTTTGGTTTGGCCTACTAGATTGAGCTTTGGGTTCAATCTTGTGGTGTCCTTTCCCAGTGACAGTAGGGGCAGCAAGGCACGTATTCTATTGTTGCCATCGAGGATAACAAGATGGGATTTTTATCATATTGCATGAATTTATCCCTCTACATCATGTCATCTTGCTTAAAGCGTTACTCTGTTCTTATGAACTTCATACTCTAGATGCATGCTGGATAGCGGTCAATGCGTGGAGTAATAGTAGTAGATGCAGGCAGGAGTCGGTCTACTTGTCTCGGACGTGATGCCTATATACATAATCATACCTAGATATTCTCATAACTATGCTCAATTCTGTCAATTTCTCAACAGTAATTTGTTCACCCACCGTAAAATACTTATGCTCTTGAGAGAAGCCACTAGTGAAACCTATGGCCCCGGGTCTATTTTCCATCATATTAATCTTCCAACACTTAGCTATTTCCATTGCTTTTTATTCTGCTTTTACTTTACTTTGCATCTTTATCATAAAAATACCAAAAATATTATCCTATCATATCTATCAGATCTCACTCTCGTAAGTGACCGTGTAGGGATTGACAACCCCTTATCGCGTTGGTTGTGAGGATTTATTTGTTTATGTAGGTGCGAGGGACTCGCGTGTAGCCTCCTACTGGATTGATACCTTGGTTCTCAAAAACTGAGGGAAATACTTATGCTACTTTGCTGCATCACCCTTTCCTCTTCAAGGGAAAACCAAGGCAGTGCTCAAGAGGTAGCAAGAAGGATTTCTGGCGCCGTTGCTGGGGAGGTTGAAGAGAAATTTCTTAAAGTTGATGAATTGGCTAGGAACGTTGAAAGAATTTCTTTAAAACTTAGATATTCCTCCTAAGCATGATATCAATGAGTCTCTCAAAGCCATGAGAATTTCCACTGATGAGTGCAAAGAAAGAACCGCTAGGATGTGTGCTAAGAAATATTGCTTTATAAAAGCGTGTTCTTCAAATTTCTATGAAAATAAAGATTAAGATCTAAAAGTTATTGATGTGTCCCCTATTAAATCTTTGTTTTGCAATATGAATCTTGATAATGATGGGACTGAATTTGATCCACCTTTACCTAGAAGGCGTTCCAAAAATTCGGAGTTTTTAGATCTTGATGCTAAAATTGATAAAAGTGGGATTGAGGAAATCAAAACTCTAGATGCTAATGAACCTACTATTTTGGATTTCAAGGAATTTAATTATGATAATTGCTCTTTGATAGATTGTATTTCCTTGTTGAAATCCATGCTAAATTCTCCACATGCCTATAGTCAAAATAAAGCTTTTACCAAACATATCGTTGATGCTTTGATGCAATCTTATGAAGAAAAGCTTGAGTTAGAAGTTTCTATCCCTAGAAAACTTTATGATGAGTGGGAACCTGCTATTAAAATTAAGATTAAAGATCAGGAATGCTATGCTTTGTGTGATTTGGTTGTTAGTGTTTCCACGATTCCAAAAACTTTGTATGATTTGCTAGGTTTCCGTGATTTTGATGATTGCTCTTTGAACTTGCACCTTGCGGATTCCACTATTAAGAAACCTATGGGAAGAATTAATGATGTTCTTATTGTTGCAAATGGAACTATGTGCCCGTAGATTTTATTGTTCTTGATATAGATTGCAATCCTTCATGTCCTATTAGTCTTGGTAGACCTTTCCTTAGAATGATTGGTGCAATTATTGATATGAAGGAAGGGAATATTAGATTCCAATTTCCATCAAAGAAAGGCATGTAACACTTCCCTAGGAAGAAAATAAAACTACCATATGAATCTATTATGAGAGCCACTTATGGATTGCCTACCAAAGATGACAATACCTAGATCTATCCTTGCTTTTATGCCTAGCTAGGGGCGTTAAACGGTAGCGCTTGTTGGGAGGCAACCCAATTTTATATTTAGTTTTTTGCTTTTTGCTTCTGTTTAGGAATAAATATTTGTTCTAGCCTCTTGTTAGATGTTTTTTAATGTTTTAATTAGTGTTTGTGCCAAGTTAAACCTATAGGATCTTCTTGGATGATAGTTATTTGATCTTGCAGAAATTTCCAGAAACTTTTTGTTCACGAAAATAATTGTTAAAAATCACCAGAACGTTATAAAATATTGATTCCAATTTCTGCTGATCAATAAACAAATTGTCTAGGTCCTCCTATTTTGGCTGAGGTTTTTGGAGTTCCAGAAGTTTGCGTTAGTTACAGATTACTACAGACTGTTCTGTTTTTGACAGATTCTGTTTTTCGTGTGTTGTTTGCTTATTTTGATGAATCTATGGCTAGTAAAATAGTTTATAAACCATATAGAAGTTGGAATACATTAGGTTTAACACCAATATAAATAAAGAATGAGTTCATTACAGTAGCTTGAAGTGGTCTTTTGTTTTCATTCGCTAACGGAGCTCACGAGATTTTCTGCTGAGTTTTGTGTTGTGAAGTTTTCAAGTTTTGGGTGAAAGATTTGATGGATTATGGAACAAGGAGTGGCAAGAGCCTAAGCTTGGGGATGCCCATTGCAACCCCAAGATAATCTAAGGACATATAAAAGCCAAAGCTTGGGGATGCCCCGGAAGGCATCCCCTCTTTCGTCTACTTCCATCGGTAACTTTACTTGGAGCTATATTTTTATTCACCACATGATATGTGTTTTGCTTGGAGCGTCTTGTATGATTTGATTATTTGCTTTTAGTTTACCACAATCATCCTTGCTGTACACACCTTTTGAGAAAGACACACATGATTCGGAAATTATTAGAATACTCTATGTGCTTCACTTATATCTTTTGAGTTATATAGTTTTTGCTCTAGTACTTCACTTATATCTTTTAGAGCACGGTGGTGGATTTGTTTTATAGAAACTATTGATCTCTCATGCTTAACTTAGATTATTTTTAGAGTCTTAAATAGCATGGTAATTTGCTTAGATAATCCTAATATGCTAGGTATTCAGGATTAGTAAAAACTTTCTTATGAGTGTGTTGAATACTAAGAGAAGTTTGATGCGTGATGATTGTTTTGAGACATGGAGGTAGTGATATTAAAGTTGTGCTAGTTGAGTAATTGTGAATTTGAGAAATACTTGTGTTGAAGTTTGCAAGTCCCGTAGCATGCACGTATGGTAAACGTTATGTAACAAATTTGAAACATGAGGTGTTCTTTGATTGTCCTCCTTATGAGTGGCGGTCGGGGACGAGCGACAGTCTTTTCCTACAAATCTATCCCCCTAGGAGCATGCGCGTAGTGCTTGGTTTTTGATGACTTGTAGATTTTTGCAATACTTATGTGAGTTCTTTATGACTAATGTTGAGTCCATGGATTATACGCACTCTCACCTTTCCATCATTGCTAGCCTCTTCGGTAACGTGCATTGCCCTTTCTCACATTGAGAGTTGGTGCAAACTTCGCCGGTGCATCCAAACCCCGTGATATGATACGCTCTTTCACACATAAACCTCCTTATATCTTCCTCAAAACAGCCACCATACCTACCTATTATGGCATTTCCATAGCCATTCCGAGATATATTGCCATGCAACTTTCCACCATTCCGTTTATCATGACACGTTCATCCTTGTCATATTGCTTTGCATGATCATGTTTTTGACATAGTATTTGTGGCAAAGCCACCATTCATAATTCTTTCATACATGTCACTCTTGGTTCATTGCCTATCCCGGTACACCGCCGGAGGCATTCATATAGAGTCATACTTTGTTCTAGTATCGAGTTGTAATCATTGAGTTGTAAATAAATAGAAGTGTGATGATCATCATTTTCTAGAGCATTGTCCCAAGTGAGGAATAAAAAAAGAGAGAGAAAGGCCATAAAAAAGAGAAGGCCCAAAAAAATGAGAGAAAAGAGAGAAGGGACAATGTTACTATCCTTTTACCACACTTGTGCTTCAAAGTAGCACCATAATCTTCATGATAGAGAGTCTCTTGTTTTGTCACTTTCATATACTAGTGGGAATTTTTCATTATAGAACTTGGCTTGTATATTCCAACAATGGGCCTCCTCAAGTGCCTAGGTCTTCGTGAGCAAGCAAGTTGGATGCACACCCACTTAGTTTCTTATGTTGAGCTTTCATATATTTATAGCTCTAGTGCATCCATTGCATGGCAATCCCTACTCCTCGCATTAACATCAATCGATGGGCATCTCCATAGCTCATTGATTAGCCTCGTTGATGTGAGACTGTCTCCTTTTTTGTCTTCTCCACATAACCCCCATCATCATATTCTATTCCACCCATAGTGCTATATCCATGGCTCAGGCTCATGTATTGCGTGAAGGTTGAAAAGTTTGAGATTACTAAAGTATGAAACAATTGCTTGGCTGGTCATCGGGGTTGTGCATGATGAGAGCATTCTTGTGTGACGAAAATGGAGCATGACTAAACTATATGATTTTGTCGGGATGAACTTTCTTTGGCCATGTTATTTTGAGAGGACATAATTGCTTAGTTAGTATGCTTGAAGTGTTATTATTTTTATGTAAATATTGAACTTTTATCTTGAATCTTTCGGATCTGAATATTCATACCACAATTAAGAAGAATTACATTGAAATTATGCCAAGTAGCATTCCACATCAAAAATTCTGTTTTTATCATTTACCTACTCGAGGACGAGCAGGAATTAAGCTTGGGGATGCTTGATACGTCTCCAACGTATCTATAATTTTTTATTGCTCCATGCTATCTTATCTTCTGTTTTGGACATTATTGGGCTTTATTATTCACTTTTATATTATTTTTGGGACTAACCTATTAACCGAAGGCCCAGCCCAGAATTGCTGTTTTTGGCCTATTTGAGAGTTTCGCAGAAAAAGAATATCAAACGGAGTCCAACCGGAATGAAACCTTCGGGAACGTGATTTTCGGAACGAACATGATCCAGAGGACTTGGACCCTACATCAAGAAAGCCACCAGGAAGCCACGAGGTAGGGGGCGCGCCTATCACCCCCAGGCGCGCCCTCCACCCTCATGGGCCCCACGTTGCTCCACCGACGTACTCCTTCCTCCTATATATACCTACGTACCCCCAAACGATCAGATACGGAGCCAAAAACCTAATTCAACCGCCGCAACCTTCTGTACCCGTGAGATCCCATCTTGGGGCCTGTTCCGGAGCTCCGCTGGAGGGGGCATCGATCACGGAGGGCTTCTACATCAACACCATAGCTTCTCCGATGAAGTGTGAGTAGTTTACATCAGACCTTTTGGTCCATAGTTATTAGCTAGATGGCTTCCTCTCTCTTTTTGGATCTCAATACAATGTTCTCCCCCTCTCTTGTGGAGATCTATTCGATGTAATCTTCTTTTGCAGTGTGTTTGTTGGGACCGATGAATTGTGGGTTTATGATCAAGTTTATCTATGAACAATATTTGAATCTTCTGAATTCTTTTATGTATGATTGGTTATCTTTGCAAGTCTCTTCGAATTATCAGTTTGGTTTGGCCTACTAGATTGATCTTTCTTGCAATGGGAGAAGTGCTTAGCTTTGGGTTCAATCTTGCGGTGTCCTTTTCCCAGTGATAGTAGGGGCAGCAAGGCACGTATTGTATTGTTGCCATCGAGGATAACAAGATGGGGTTTTTTTTATCATATTGCATGAATTTATCCCTCTACATCATGTCATCTTGCTTAAAGCGTTACTCTGTTCTTATGAACTTAATACTCTAGATGCATGCTGGATAGCGGTCGATGTGTGGAGTAATAGTAGTACATGCAGGCAGGAGTCGGTCTACTTGTCTCGGACGTGATGCCTATATACATAATCATACCTAGATATTCTCATAACTATGCTCAATTCTGTCAATTGCTCAACAGTAATTTGTTCACCCACCGTAAAATACATATGCTCTTGAGAGAAGCCACTAATGAAACCTATGGCCCCCGGGTCTATTTTCCATCATATTAATCTTCCAACACTTAGCTATTTCCGTTGCTTTTTATATTGCTTTTACTTTACTTTGCAACTTTATCATAAAAATACCAAAAAATATTATCCTATCATATCTATCAGATCTCACTCTCGTAAGTGACCGTGTAGGAATTGACAACCCCTTATCGCGTTGGTTGCGAGGATTTATTTGTTTGTGTAGGTGCGAGGGACTCGCGAGTAGCCTCCTACTGGATTGATACCTTGGTTCTCAAAAACTGAGGGAAATACTTACGCTACTTTGCTGCATCACCCTTACCTCTTCAAGGGAAAACCAAGGCAGTGCTCAAGAGGTAGCAAGAAGGATTTCTGGCGCCGTTGCCGGGGAGGTCTACGTAAAAGTCAACATACCAAGTACCCATCACAAACCCTTATCTACCGCATTACATTATTTGCCATTTTCCTCTCGTTTTCCTCTCCCCCACTTCACCCTTGCCGTTTTATTCGCCCTCTCTTTTTTGTTCGCCTCTTTTTCGCTGGCTTCTTGTTTGCTCGTGTGTTGGATTGCTTGTTTGTCATGTTGGCTCAAGATAATACCAAATTATGTGACTTTACCAATACCAACAATAATGATTTCCTTAGCACTCCGATTGCTCCTCTTACCGATACAGAATCTTGTGAAATCAGTGCTGCTTTGTTGAATCTTGTCATGTAAGATCAATTCGCCGGCCTTCCTAGTGAAGATGCCGCTACTCATCTAAATAGCTTCGTTGATTTGTGTGATATGCAAAAGAAGAAAGATGTTGACAATGATATTGTGAAATTGAAGTTATTTCCTTTTTCGCTTAGAGATCGTGCTAAAGCTTGGTGTTCGTCTTTGCCTAAAAATAGTATTGATTCTTGGAATAAGTGCAAAGATGCTTTTATCTCTAAGTATTTTCCTCCCGCTAAGATCATCTCTCTTAGAAACGCTATTATGAATTTTAATAAACTTGATCATGAACATGTTGCACAAGCTTGGGAGAGGATGAAATTAATGATACGTAATTTCCCCACGCATGGTTTGAATTTGTGGATGATTATACAAAAAAATTATGCCGGATTGAATTTTGCTTTTAGAAATCTTTTAGATTCGGCCGCCGGAGGCACTTTTATGGAAATCACTTTAGGAGAAGCTACTAAACTCCTAGATAATTGGTTAATTATTCTCAATGGCACACTAAAAGATCTACTAATAAAAAAGTGCATGCGATAGAAGAAATCAATGTTTTAAGCGGAAAGATGGATGAACTTATGATATTATTTGCTACTAAGAGTGTTCCTTCTGATCCTAATGATATGCCTTTGTCTACTTTGATTGAGAACAATAATGAATCTATGGATGTGAACTTTGTTGGCAGGAATAATTTTGGTAACAACGCGTATAGAGGAAATTTTAATCCTAGGCCTTATCCTAATAGTTCCTCTAATAATTATGGTAATTCCTACAACAATTCTTATGGAAATTTTAATCAGATGCCCTCTGAATTTGAGACTAGTGTTAAAGAATTTATGAATTCGCAAAAGAATTTCAATGCTTTGCTTGAAGAGAAATTGCTTAAAGTTGATGAATTGGCTAGGAATGTTGATATAATTTCTCTTATTGTTGATTCTTTAAAACATAGATATTCCTCCTAAGCATTATATCAATGAGTCTCTCAAAGCCATGAGAATTTCCATTGATGAGTGCAAAGAAAGAACCGCTAGGATGCGTGCTAAGAAAGATTGCTTTATAAAAGCGTGTTCTTCAAATTTCTATGAAAATAAAGATGAAGATATAAAAGTTATTGATGTGTCCCCTATTAAATCTTTGTTTTGCAACATGAATCTTGATAATGATGGGACCAAATTTGATCCACCTTTACCTAGAAGGCATTCCAAAAATTTGGAGTTTTTAGATCTTGATGCTAAAATTGATAAAAGTGGGATTGAAGAAATCAAAACTCTAGATGCTAATGAACCTACTATTTTGGATTTCAAGGAATTTAATTATGATAATTGCTCTTTGATAGATTGTATTTCCTTGTTGCAATCTGTGCTAAATTCTCCTCATGCCTATAGTCAAAATAAAGCTTTTACCAAACATATAGTTGATGCTTTGATGCAATCTTATGAAGAAAAGCTTGAGTTAGAAGTTTCTATCCCTAGAAAACTTTATGATGAGTGGGAACCTACTATTAAAATTAAGATTAAAGATCATGAATGCTATGCTTTGTGTGATTTGGGTGCTAGTGTTTCCACGATTCCAAAAAGTTTGTATGATTTGCTAGGTTTCTGTGATTTTGATGATTGCTCTTTGAACTTGCACCTTGCGGATTCCACTATTAAGAAACCTATGGGAAGAATTAATGATGTTCTTATTGTTGCAAATAGGAACTATGTGCCCGTAGATTTTATTGTTCTTGATATAGATTGCAATCCTTCATGTCCTATTACTCTTGGTAGACCTTACCTTAGAACGATTGGTGCAATTATTGATATGAAGGAAGGGAATATTATATTCCAATTTCCATTAAAGAAAGGCATCGAACACTTCCCTAGGAAGAAAATAAAACTACCATATGAATCTATTATGAGAGCCACTTATGGATTGCCTACCAAAGATGGCAATACCTAGATCTATCCTTGCTTTTATGCCTTGCTAGGGGCGTTAAACGATAGTGCTTGTTGGGAGGCAACCCAATTTTATATTTAGTTTTTTGCTTTTTGCTTCTGTTTAGGAATAAATATTTGTTCTAGCCTCTGGTTAGATGTTTTTTATGTTTTAATTAGTGTTTGTGCCAAGTTAAACCTATAGGATCTTCTTGGTTGATAGTTATTTGATCTTGCAGAAATTTCCAGAAACTTTCTGTTCACGAAAATAATTGTTAAAAATCACCCGAACGTGATAAAATATTGATTCCAATTGCTGCTGATCAATAAACAAATTTTCTAGGTCTTCCTATGTTGGCTGGTTTTTTTGGAGTTCCAGAAGTTTGCGTTAGTTACAGATTACTACAGACTGTTCTGTTTTTGACAGATTCTGTTTTTCGTGTGTTGTTTGCTTATTTTGATGAATCTACGGCTAGTAAAATAGTTTATAAACCATAGAGAAGTTGGAATAAAGTAGGTTTAACACCAATGTAAATAAAGAATGAGTTCATTACAGTACCTTGAAGTGGTCTTTTGTTTTGATTCGCTAACGGAGCTCACGGGATTTTCTGCTGAGTTTTGTGTTGTGATGTTTTCAAGTTTTGGGTGAAAGATTTGATGGATTATGGAACAAGGAGTGGCAAGAGCCTAAGCTTGGGGATGCCCATGGCACCACCAAGATAATCTAAGGACACCTAAAAGCCAAAGCTTGGGGATGCCCCGGAAGGCATCCCCTCTTTCGTCTACTTCCATCGGTAACTTTACTTGGAGCTATATTTTTATTCACCACATGAGATGTGTTTTGCTTGGAGCGTCTTGTATGATTTGATTCTTTCCTTTTAGTTTACCACAATCATCCTTGCTGTACACACCTTTTGATAAAGACACACATGATTCGGAAATTATTAGAATACTCAATGTGCTTCACTTATATCTTTTGAGTTATATAGTTTTTGCTCTAGTACTTCACTTATATCTTTTAGAGCACGGTGGTGGATTTGTTTTATAGAAACTATTGATCTCTCATGCTTAACTTAGATTATTTTGAGAGTCTTAAATAGCATGGTAATTTGCTTAGATAATCCTAATATGCTAGGTATTCAAGATTAGTAAAAACTTTCTTATGAGTGTGTTGAATACTAAGTTTGATGCTTGATGATTGTTTTGAGACATGGAGGTAGTGATATTAAAGTTGTTCTAGTTGAGTAATTGTAAATTTGAGAAATACTTGTGTTGAAGTTTTCAAGTCCCGTAGCATGCACGTATGGTAAATGTTATGTAACAAAATTTGAAACATGAGGTGTTCTTTGATTGTCCTCCTTATGAGTGGCGGTCGGGGACGAGCGATGGTCTTTTCCTACCAATCTATCCCCCTAGGAGCATGCGCGTAGTGCTTGGTTTTTGATGACTTGTCAATTTTTGCAATAAGAATGTGAGTTCTTTATGACTAATGTTGAGTCCATGGATTATACGCACTCTCACCTTTCCATCATTGCTAGCCTCTTCGGTACCGTGCATTGCCCTTTCTCACATTGAGAGTTGGTGCAAACTTCGCCGGTGCATCCAAACCCCGTGATATGATACGCTCTTTCACACATAAACCTCCTTATATGTTCCTCAAAACAGCCACCATACCTACCTATTATGGCATTTCCATAGCCATTCCGAGATATATTGCCGTGCAAATTTCCACCATTCCATTTATCATGACCCGTTCATCATTGTCATACTGCTTTGCATGATCATGTAGTTGACATAGTATTTGTGGCAAAGCCACCATTCATAATTCTTTCATACATGTCACTCTTGGTTCATTGCCTATCCTGATACACCACCGGAGGCATTCATATAGAGTCAAAATTTGTTCTAGTATCGAGTTGTAATCATTGAGTTGTAAATAAATAGAAGTGTGATGATCATCATTTTGAGAGCATTGTCCCAAGTGAGGAATAAAAAAAAGACAAAGGCCATAAAAAAAGAGAAGGCCGAAAAAAGAGAGAAAAGAGAGAAGGGACAATGTTACTATCCTTTTACCACACTTGTGCTTCAAAGTAGCACCATAATCTTCATGATAGAGAGTCTCTTGTTTTGTCACTTCCATATACTAGTGGGAATTTTTCATTATAGAACTTGGCTTCTATATTCCAACAATGGGCCTCCTCAAGTTCCCTAGGTCTTCGTGAGCAAGCCAGTTGGATGCACACCCACTTAGTTTCTTATGTTGAGCTTTCATATATTTATAGCTCTAGTGCATTCATTGCATGGCAATCCCTACTCCTCGCATGAACATCAATCGATGGTCATCTCCATAGCTCATTCATTAGCCTCGTTGATGTGAGAATTTCTCCTTTTTTGTCTTCTCCACATAACCCCCATCATCATATTCTATTCCACCCATAGTGCTATATCCATGGCTCACGCTCATGTATTGCCTAAAGGTTGAAAAAGTGTGAGATTACTAAAGTATGAATTAATTGCTTGGCTTGTCATCGGGGTTGTGCATGATGAGAGCATTCTTGTGTGACGAAAATGGAGCATGACTAAACTATATGATTTTGTAGGGATGAACTTTCTTTGGCCATGTTATTTTGAGTGGACATAATTGCTTAGTTAGTATGCTTGAAGTATTATTATTTTTATGTAAATATTGAACTTTTATCTTGAATCTTTCGGATCTGAATATTCATACCACAATTAAGAAGAATTACATTGAAATTATGCCAAGTAGCATTCCACATCAAAAATTCTGTTTTTATCATTCACTTACTTGAGGACGAGCAGGAATTAAGCTTGGGCATGCTTGATACGTCTCCAACGTATCTATAATTTTTATTGCTCCATGCTATCTTATCTTCTGTTTTGGACATTATTGGGCTTTATTATTCACTTTATATTATTTTTGGGACTAACCTATTAACCGGAGGCCCAGCCCAGAATTGCTGTTTTTTGCCTATTTGAGAGTTTCGCAGAAAAAGAATATCAAACGGAGTCCAAACGGAATGAAACCTTCGGGAACGTGATTTTCAGAACGAACATGATCCAGAGGACTTGGAACCTACGTCAAGAAAGCCCCCAGGAAGCCACGAGGTAGGGGGCGCGCCTACCCCCCCCCCCCCCCCCCAGGCGCGCCCTCCACCCTCATGGGCCCCATGTTACTCCACCGACGTACTCCTTCCTCCTATATATACCTACATACCCCCAAACGATCAGATACGGAGCCAAAACCTAATTCCATCGCCACGACCTTCTGTACCCGTGAGATCCCATCTTGGGGCCTGTTCCGGAGCTCCGTCGGTGGGGGCATCGATCACGGAGGGCTTCTACATCAACATTATAGCCTCTCCGATGAAGTGTGAGTAGTTTACCTCAGACCTTCAGGTCCATAGTTATTAGCTAGATGGCTTCCTCTCTCTTTTTGGATCTCAATAAAATGTTCTCCCCCTCTCTTGTGGAGATCTATTCAATGTAATCTTCTTTTGCAGTGTGTTTGTTGAGACCGATGAATTGTGGGTTTATGATCAAGTTTATCTATGAACAACATTTGAATCTTCTGAATTCTTTTATGTATGATTGGTTATCTTTGCAAGTCTCTTCGAATTATCAATTTGGTCTGGCCTACTAGATTGATCTTTCTTTCAATGGGAGAAGTGCTTAGCTTTGGGTTCAATCTTGCGGTGTCCTTTCCCAGTGATAGTAGGGGCAGCAAGGCACGTATTGTATTGTTGCCATCGAGGATAACAAGATGGGATTTTTATCATATTGCATGAATTTATCCCTCTACATCATGTCATGTTGCTTAAAGCGTTACTCTGTTCTTATGAACTTAATACTCTAGATGCATGCTGGATAGCGGTCGATGTGTGGAGTAATAGTAGTAGATGCAGGCAGGAGTCGGTCTACTTGTCTCGGACGTGATGCCTATATACATAATCATACCTAGATATTCTCATAACTATGCTCAATTCTGTCAATTGCTCAACAGTAATTTGTTCACCCACCGTAAAATACATATGCTCTTGAGAGAAGCCACTAATGAAACCTATGGCCCCCGGGTCTATTTTCCATCATATTAATCTTCCAACACTTAGCTATTTCCGTTGCTTTTTATATTGCTTTTACTTTACTTTGCAACTTTATCATAAAAATACCAAAAATATTATCCTATCATATCTATCAGATCTCACTCTCGTAAGTGACTGTGTAGGGATTGACAACCCCTTATCGCGTTGGTTGCGAGGATTTATTTGTTTGTGTAGGTGCGAGGGACTCGCGCGTAGCCTCCTACTGAATTGATACCTTGGTTCTCAAAAACTGAGGGAAATACTTACGCTACTTTGCTACATCACCCTTTCCTCTTCAATGGAAAACCAACGCAGTGCTCGAGAGGTAGCATCTACCGTCACTCTACTACGGAGTAATTTAGTGCATGGCTGGTGGACCCCGATGCTGGCTGTCCCACACGTCGGCGAAAGTGAGTAATTTAGTGCATGGCTGGAGGAGGATCCGCATGGTAGAGCGTGTCCACTATTTTTCTGAAGAAAAAAATGATTACAGCAAGCGTTTCCACTCTTACGATGGACGAGTGTGAAACACGGCAGCTACTTGAACATACACAGTGCTCCTACTACTAGGCATGTGCAGTGGTTCATACATCAGTATTACATAATCTTGTTGCTAGTGTAGTAAGATAGGACGACAACAAATGATGTTGTGCGCATGTCAACTATATGAACAGTAATGTAGTAACATAGTACCACTTTTTCCACTATCCGGTCGAGAATCAACGGTGAGATCAATGTTAATAGAACTAGGTCTACAGCGCACGGAGAGTACGGTGCTATAGTACGCCACGAAACATGAACCATATAAAGCACGAATAGTGTTAGGCAGGGTGTTTGAAGGGTGCACGGGATGGGAGCAAAAGTTCCCTTCTCGACCCACTTTTGGGTGTTTGGCAGAGTGCATGAAGGGTGCATGAGTCCACACTAGTAGGTTAACACAAATACACGAAGAGGAAACAACTATATTGAGATGAGAATGCAATCAAACACACCCACACGCTTTGTGCTACAGTGACTGATCTACACCGTCTGAGTTTGGTCCAACGGTCATGTTGCGCCGAGACATGGACATGCCCATGCAGAGGCCGCCTAAACACCACCGAAGTCCCTCGCTTCTACGGGAAGGCGGAGGGAGCCAGCCGAGGACCGGGGAATCTTTTGCTTTTCACCATGGTAAAACACCAGTCGACGACTTCTCACATCAGGGAGCAGTGGGTTTTACAGGCGGAGTCATCATGACTAATTGCTGTCGCGCCTGCTCTCGTCAATCAAAAAATTAAAAATCCTACCGCGCCTGCTCCCGTCAATCAAAAAATTTAAAAATCCTGCCGCACCCAAACACCAGAGTAATGACGCGGTGGATATTTAAATTTACCTACAGGCAAGTAGATAAAAAAGGGGTGAAGGAACAAATGTGGCGGCAGCCTAGCTAATCGGTCGAACTAGCCCAACTAGCTAGCCACCGTGCTTCACTGATGTACTCGGCGGGAAAGGTGGTCTTTCGTGATTTGACGACTCATTTACTTGCTTCGGCGAAAACGTGCGGTAGGGCGTCCCACGTCAGGAAGAATATATGCGTACACCACCCGGGAGGACCCCGAAACCGCGCGGTAGGGTGTGCCATGTCTCGGCACAGAGGAAAAATGTGCGTGTAAAAATATACCGTATCAGACGTAGTACCTATGGTTCGACCTCGGGACCCAGCCAGTCGGTCGAAAACACCCCACTAGCCACACAGCTTCATCATGCTAACGTGGCATGGAGGATAGGTGTGGTTTGCTCCGTCTCGACCAGCCACAACGTCTCTTGTTCTAGGCGATTCTTCTATTTTCCAAGCTTTTTTTTAGTTGTAATAACACCACGGCAAGCTAGCGCCGCTCTTCGTGTGTGCCCGTGCAAAGGTTAGACGATGGAGAGAAGATAGAGATAGCAGACCTGGGACCCACCAGTAAGTGAGTCAACGGTCATGCACGTGTTGACGAGGCACTCCCTCTACTCTACTCAACGTAATACTGTATAAAATCAAGTTATGGGACAAAGCCAACAACAGTTGTTGTTTCAGGCTATCGACTTACGCTTTCTAGTCCAGGTTGCCAGTTCGAATCTCGTCTTTCAGATTTGTTAGTTTTAGGTCCAAATTTGATTTATGACAAGTGGGACCCCCGTGTGTTGTTCCGATATTTCAGTGTAGGATGGTTTTTTTTGAAAAAACACTTTGCGCGGTTAGACAAGTAACGGCACGAGTTACACGTATTTTGCAAGTTTACGAACAAAAATGACAGTGGCATAGAATATCACATTCACCCTGCAGCTTAGATGCTATGGTGATACGAGTTTTGACACCATTGGAAGTGAGATCCGATGGCTTGGGAGTACTCTTTGTAATTATGCACAATTTCCAAACTCTCCAAAGGTATTCTTGCAAATAAAACATTCAGGCCTCGTGTGTGCCGCTGCATCTTGGATCCAACGGCTCCCCATTGCTCATATTAGGTGCTCCCCATAGCTTAATTACCCGCTATGGTGATATGAGCATCTAGGTCGTATGATCAGTGATCAGATGGCACATGCGTAGTACTTGTACTTTCTGCGCAATTCCCAAACTCTCTCAGCCGTATATTGCAAAAACATTCAAACCTCCTACTGTGAGCTGTTAGATCTCCGTGAACTCGTATCACCATAGAATCTATGGTGCGGGAGCACCTCATCTTCTCCCGTGCGATAAAACATAAGGTGCTCTCGCAGCTTGGATGCTACGGTGATACGAGCTTCGAGGTTGTTTGATCTGAGATCCAATGGCATCTGAGTAGTCTTTGTGCTTGTAAGCAGTGACCGAACTCTTTGGGGGCTTTTCTGCAAAAAACCATTCGAACCACCGAGGTGTTGGGTCACAAATCCAATGGCTCCGAAGAGCTTGTATCACCAAAGCATCTAAGGTGTGGTAGCACATGATATTCTTACATACAGGAGATTATGATGTCCTCCTTCATCTTAGATGCTACGGTGATACGAGCTTCGAGGTCGTTGGATATGGGATCCAAGGGCATCTGAGTAGTTTTTGTACAAATTGTGTGCAATTCTCAAACTCATCAAGGTTCCTGTAAAAATATTAAGACATCATGTGAGCTGCTATATCTCAGATCTACAAGCTCCAAGCAACTCGTATCGGCATATAGCATCTAAGGTATGGGGGCACATGATATTCTCCCGGGGAGGAGGGGGTGCACAACCAATCGGTGGTTGGTAGGGTGGGGACAAATATAATCTAAACAACCCTAAACAGAGCTTCACGATTTTATCTAAGGTCGAGGGGTTGACCCCCGACAATCATAGCTCTGCCTAATTAAACACAACATTTGCATGTACTGTAGTACTAGACTTAATATTCATGTTTCAGTTTCATGTTCATTTTAAATATTGAATTGAGGACCATGCATGTCTTACATTTTACTCCCTTCGTTCCTACATGTTAGTCTTTTTAGAGATTTCAAATGGATTGGCACATACGGATGTGTATAGACATATTTTAGAGTGTAGATTACTAATTTTGCTCCGTATGTAGTCACTTGTTGAAATCTCTAAAAGACTAATATTTAGGAACAGAAGGAGTATTTTTGAATTCGTGTCATACATGCATGGTTTGGAAAAATAGGTGCACTATACCTATTGGATTGTTGTTGTGTTCGTGTGTGGGTGTCTCTGTGTGTGTGTGTGTGTGTGTGTGTGTGGTCATATGCTTGATACATACAAAGTTTTCTCACCTCCATATTGTTCATCTTTTAAATTTGAATTTGCATTGAAAAACTTACTAGGGATACCATGAAATGTGAAATCCACATTGAGATCACTATATCACAAACTCACTCTAATTCAACAACTCGTGATACATCAATTACCACGTTGAGATTGGTATTTGCAAGGAAAATACGGGCATTGCAATACACATAGATTCGTTCAGCAATTTAAAAGGTTCCTTTCGTATTCTTGAATGGTAGGACCCAATGGCGTACCAGCCAGACCTTGGCTCGTGTTGATCCCAAAAAATAAAAAAAACAGGCTCTGTCCTTCTGGTGGCGTGCGTGGTACGCACATTAGGCTACCCCAACCAGTCGAGCCTCCATGTTTCGAGTCGAAATATCTGGCGGCCAGAATTCCAGCCCTAGGAAATTCCCCTCATGTCCCCGGACCATAATGACTACCGATGAACAACGGAGGGATGCTTTAGTAACTAGACAATGTTACCTACCGTGCCAAGCATGGTTCAATTCCCTCGGTCGCCGCTCGCCAAGGTCACCCGTCAACTGCATTGCCTAGTACTACTACTACTACACCAGGATGAGCACAGAATTGAGCCCGTTTGTTCGTGCCTAGTACTTGAGTTAATATATTAGGCAATGCACTGGTACGGAGGGATTATCCTTTTACTCTGCATATATAACTTGTCTGAAGTCTAACTAAGCAAAATGTTTGACCAAATCCTTTCTTAAGAAATACAACAGGACAGATGCATGGCTTGAAAATTTATTGCATGATGCAGGTTATGATATTGTTTCGAATCCTGGATCTTAAATTCAGAAAACCCAAAAGTGACCATAAATTCTTGAAACTGAGCATGGTCACGTGATATGGCACAAATATTACTTTGTAATTTTTTTTCTTAAATTTGAGACAAGCTGCTTATGACAAGTTGCACAAATGAAGAGCCAAGGTATTTTGGAACAAAGACCTGTCACCTTAAGGTGAACGCTTTCACTATTGAAACCGTGGGCGTTTACGTGCCGCCACGAGTCCCGCTTCTCATCGGCAGCTGCTGTACGAGCAAGCGTGTGAGTCGACGGGAGGCGTGCGAGCAGACCGCTGCACCGGCTGACAGGGAGGCGTGCGAGCAGACCGCTATGCAGGCTCACCGGGAGGCGAGCCCTTTGACCAGGCTCCGCCACCCACCTTCGTCCCAACTGCTCCCACTTTTAATGTCGCCGGCGCCGCAGTTTAAAAGCAACCCCGCACTACCCGGTATCGCTACAATCTTCTCTCTTCCTCTCCGATTCTCTTGTCGTCTACCTCCAACCAGCCTGACCTAAACGTACGCCATGCCGCATCACGATGGTCTGCCCTTAGTCTTCCAGTTTCCTGAGGAACACACCCAGCCGGAGTCTCAAGAACATAAGGCTCTTTGGGACGAGCTTGAACTGGCCTTTTGCGGGAAGACGTCGCGCCTATCCCCACTCCCGTTCCGGCTCCCGTCGCCACGACTGCGCCAGCGCCCATCCCCGTGGCATTGATGGGCTAGGAGCCACACATTGTCGCCGAGCTTGATGCCACTGGGTTCCACGAGGTCCCCGCCGACTTTCACGCGCCCGTGCACCTGCCAGCGCATGCGCCAGCGCGTGCACTGACACGCACGCCCGTGCCTGTGCCCGTGCACCTGCCACCGCATGCGCCTGCGCATGCATTGACATGCGTGCCCGTGCCGGTGCCCGTGCACACGAATGTCTCCGCTGTGCCGTTGACAGCGCTTGTCCCCGCGCGGGTGCCAGTGCCCCCCTCAGCGGCATGGATGGCCGCCGTCGACCGCTTCCTTGCACCAACGCCAGTCGCCTCCTCCTGCCAGTTGACTCGCTTCGAAGTCCAGAACATTTTGGCCTTCCTTGACGCTAGGCCAACGTCCAGGAGTATGCCAACAACGGCGCAAGGCGCCGCCGTCGCCATCGGTCAGTGGCCCGACGACACATGGGGCACGGTAGAGGAGCCGCTTCCCACCTCAAGATGCCCCGCCGCCGCCGCGTAATCTAAATTTGCCATGAAAAACGTTCGGATTGTCATGCTTAAAATCCGAACGTTTATCATTTCCGTTTATTTTAGATCGATCGTCGTATAATTTAAAGTCGGAGTCAGACTGAACGAAATCTATGGTTTGATCATTGAATGTTCTGCTAGAGCTGTATCAAATTAAATATAAAACATCATCAAGCCACATGTATTCCTTGTCATCCAACGACCTAGACTACTTCAATGTCGAGCGCTCAACACGTTTAGTGTGCAGTTAATTTCATGCCAAAATAGTGCTAATCACATAATAACACACAAATAATATCCTACTTAATATCCGCATGCACTTAATATACTTCCAAATTAACGTGCATTGCACGTACACACTGACTAGTGCTGCTAGCACGTGAAACTGGTGCCGTAACTTATGAACGCGTCCAGATATGGTCAACGGCAACATCGCCCGCAAGTTCTTCGTGTTTGCCCATGCGTCTAAACGCATAAGGGGAGGAGGGAGAGAGAGCACACATGGAACCCACCAGTAAGTGAAGGCGAATAGTACTAAAAATAATATTACATGTTATCCATTAAATAGGTTGTGGTAATATAAAAACATTATGTGAACAAAGGGAGGTACAACAAACATTGTTGTTCTACATATGTTGCCTATTGACGTGCGGCTTGAAGGTCGTGGTCGCATGTTCGATCCTTGTTGAGGATATAGACCTTAGAGTCACCTGCCAGGAGGGGCCAGGTTACTCATATGGTCATTGCCAGAAGCCCGGCGCTAAGCTTAAAGACGATGGGCCAGAGATGGGCTTATGACCCGGATACGGCTTAAGGCCCGTAGTTGCAATTATTATCATGGTAGAACTTGTAGTGTAAGGCAAGAATAGTTGAGAGTCCGAGCCGGACAGTCTTATGAGCCGGCCGGGACTCTGAGAGCTGCTGGGCGTCAGCCTCCCTATATAAAGGGACGACCCGGCAGCGGTTTAGGGACAAGAAAGACCTCGTCGAGAGCCAGGCATAGCAGTTAAGCTCCCTGGTCATCGAAACCCTAATCAATACCACCTCAAACTGGACGTAGGCTTTTACCTTCACCGTAAGGGGCCGAACCAGTATAAACCCTCATGTTCCTGTCCCACTTAGCCCCTTCAAGCTTCCTAGTTGCGATGGCTCCACGACTAAGTCCTAGCTCGAGGACATCTGCCATGACAATTCCAAGACAGTTGGCGCCCACCGTGGGGCCAGCGCACGGTGGATTTGAGTTCTTGAAGGGCAGCTTCGAAGGGCTCAAGGGATACGCAGTGGGCCGGATGACCAAGAGTCATCGCGGCAAGCTCTACATCGATGATGCAAACTGGGGCCCCGACGCCGGCTCAATTGAGTACGGGTACCGGGGCCCCTTCGGCGGAATTCATGTTTTCATTGGCAAGATTGGTGAGCCGGTCCCTGAGCCAGATCTCTGCGCCGATCTCATCAAGACGGCCCAGCGTGCACGACCCGCCCGGGCCCGGCCTGCCGTAAGGCATGCTTTTGTGGGATGTATCCATGGAGGGCTCTCTGATCGATCTGGATCTGGTGATGAGACGGCCGCCGGCTCAGACGGCGAGTCGTCCACCGATGAGTCAAACTCGTTGTATCAACTTCAAGATGGCAGGCTCATGGGTTGTTCCGATGGTGACAGCATTCCGGACCCGTTTGAGCCGCCAAGTCAGGTTGGGGTCTTTATGGCCGGTGCACAGCCTGTTCGGAACCCTGCTGCCGGAGCAGGAAACCCGGTGCCCTCGCCGGCTCAGGTGCTAATGGACCTCATGGACAAGATGACAGCCCTGTTAACCGCCGCGGTTGACCCGGCGGATCAAGCTCAGCATGATGCGGAGGTGGCACAGTTAAAGTTGGATCTAGTGAAAGCCAAGGAGGATCTGGCAGCGGAAGGGATCAGGATGGCTGCGGAGAGGGCGGCTCTCGATGCCCAAACCCAGTTGATTCAAGCGCAGTCCTTCCGGCTCACGATGGATCAAAACACGTCCAATGAGGTCCTGAGAAGGAGGCATCAAAAGGCCCAATCTCGACTCCCTCCGCTTTACGATCCACGCAACCTCTTCAACATGCCAGGTGCAGGGTCTAGTAACCCGCCAGGGGTCATAGCGCCCGGGTCAGGGACCCCTATTCAGCCACAAGTGATGGGGCCTCCCCAGGTGCCCCCTGCCCCGCTTCAGTACGTGCCAATACCACCGGGTCATTATAATAACCCGCTGGAGAACATGGTCGCTGCGGCAGCACGACTGGCGGCTCTCCCAGTCGACGGCGACTCTCCGACGGCTATTGAAACCCGCCGGGTCAGGGAACTCCTTCAGACAGCACTGGCGCAGCAAGAGGCGTACTCCTACAGCCGGGACAGGATCCACTCGACCCCTCGTCCAGGCCGGAGCCCGAGTTACAGCAGACACATGGTCTCAGCGACCGGCTCAAGTAACGTCCGACGCCATGACCCGCCCCCTGGCCATGGCCCGGCTCATAATGGAGCCTTTCACGCAGCAGACCAAGACAGAGCGCGGCAAGAGGCGGAGCAGGTGCCTCAGTTGACGGCTTACCAGACTCCCCCGGCTTATCCGACGACGTCCGTCGATGTGGGTATCCCTACCAGGACTGGGGGTGTCCCTTGCTTAGTGCCAGCTATCCGCAATGAACGTCTGCCCAAGGACTTCAAAGGCCCTAGGAAGGTGCCCAATTACACGGCTGACTTACAACCCGCAGCCTGGATCGAGAGTTACGAGATGGCCATGGAACTACTGGAGGTCAATGAGGCGGCAATGGCCAAGTACTTCACCATGATGTTGGATGGGACTGCCCGCACTTGGTTGAAAGGGCTACCACCGAATTCCATCGGGTCTTGGGCTGAGCTGAAAGCCCGGTTCATCCAAAACTTCAAGGATACCTGTAGGCAGTCTATGTCAATTGTGGATTTGACTAACTGTAAGCAGGAGGGTGAATCCACAACGCATTGGGTTCGCCCGGTCAAGGAGATCATACATTCATCAAATCAGATGGATGCCGGCTCTGCAGTCTTAATGTTGGAACAGAATTGTCGTTTCGTGCCCCTGAAGATGAAACTCGGGCGGCTTAAGCGCGACTGCAATGATATGGGTACACTAATGGCGGGTCTTGTCAAGTACGCCGATTCTGATGGTACCAAGGATCCCCCTTCAGATGATGAAACGGCAGGGAAGGGAAAGAAGAATGGCAATGGCAAGGGTCCTCAGCATAACCCGGGGAACCAAGGAGGAGGCAAGCGCAAGGCCGTTGGCAGCCTAGAGTTTGTAGCCAACGCCAGCTCACAAGGTAATAACTAGCGGCGCAAGGGGAGGCCCCCTCCCCGAGGCGGCGGGTCAGGCCCGACGCTGGAGCAACTGTTGAATGAGCCTTGTCCAAGGCATGGCTCTAGAGAGAAGCCAGCGACTCATCTATGGAAGGATTGTGCAATCATGAAAGCCTTTAAGAATTACAATGGCCCGGGCGGCGGCTCAGGCGCCGGCGGCTTTCATGGCCCGGGCGGTGGCTAATTCTAATCCTCAGAACGGTCAAGGGGGCTTTAATCAACAGTCTGGCCAGGGTCATCAACAGCAGCAGGGGGGTTATCAGACCAATCCAAAGCAGCTTAGCGGTGGACAGTATCATGTGTTTACCACTAGTCTGTGCAAGCGAGATCAGAAGCTTCATAAGAGGGCTGTGAATGCTGTTGAGCCGGCGGTTCCACGCTACTTGCGGTGGTCTGAGCAGCCTATAGTGTGGAGCAGGGAGGATCACCCTCCAC
Organism: Aegilops tauschii subsp. strangulata; assembly: GCF_002575655.3. NCBI lineage: Eukaryota > Viridiplantae > Streptophyta > Magnoliopsida > Poales > Poaceae > Aegilops > Aegilops tauschii. The sequence continues at coordinate 12,673,574 of NC_053039.3, forward strand.
GGGTGGATAATCCGGGTCACTTGGCCCTGGTGGTGGCTCCTCAGGTGGGAGGATATAAGTTCACTAAGGTGCTCATGGATGGAGGCAGCAGCATCAACATCCTCTATTATGAGACATTCCGTCATATGGGGTTGATTGATAAGAACCTCAGCCAGTCCAACACTATTTTCCACGGTGTGGTACCTGGTAAGTCGACTTATCCAGTCGGCAAGATTGAGTTGGAAGTGGCCTTTGGAGATGAGAACAACTACAGGGTGGAGAAATTGACCTTTGAGGTGGTCAAGATAAGAAGTCCATACCATGCTATATTTGGACGGCCGGCTTACGCCAAGTTCATGGCACGGCCGTGTTATGTGTACTTACAGCTCAAGATGCCGGGTCACAATGGGACCATTACGGTTCACGGCAGCCAGAAAGTGGCTCTGGAATGTGAGGAAGGCGATGCGGCTTATGCAGAATCTTTTTGTGCAACAGAGGAGTTGAAGTTTTACAAAGACAATGTTGACCCAACAGATATGACCTCTCTGAAAAAGCCGACTACGGAGAATGAGCCGGCAATGAAATTTAAGCTGGCTGATGAAACTAAGCTTGTTGATTTTGTTACAGGAGATTCATCTCAGCAGTTTAGCATCAGTGCCAATCTGGATCCAAAATAGGAAAGCGCGCTCATCGAGTTCATCCGTGAGAATAGGGACATCTTCGCATGGAAACCTTCTAACATGCTAGGTGTACCTAGAGAACTCGCTGAGCAAACTCTCAATGTTGATCCGAAATTTAAGCCGGTCAGGCAGTTCCTTCGGCGGTTTAATGAAGAGAGGCGGAAAGCTATTGGTGAAGAGGTGGCCCGGCTCTTGGCGGCCGGGTTTATTGTTGAAGTTTTCCACCCAGAATGGTTAGCTAACCCGGTGCTCGTACTCAACAAGAACGGCACTTGGCGGATGTGTGTGGACTACACGGACTTAAACAAGGCGTGTCCGGCTGATCCTTTTGCCCTTCCCCGTATTGATCAAATTATTGATGCTACGGCAGGTTGTGCGCGCTTAAGTTTCTTGGATGCTTATTCCGGATATCATCAGATTAAAATGGCAGTTAAGGACCAGGTGAAGACGGCGTTCATCACTCCCTTTGGAGCCTTCTGCTATGTGTCTATGCCCTTTGGACTCAAGTGTGCGCAGGCGACTTATCAGCGTTGTGTGCAGAACTGTCTTCATAATCAGATTGGGCGCAATGTTCATGCTTATGTGGACGATATTGTGGTTAAATCCATAAAGGAGGAAACCCTGATAGATGATTTAAGGGAGACCTTTGATAATCTCCGGGTCTACAAGATTATGCTTAACCCGGCCAAGTGTGTTTTTGGTGTTCCTGCAGGCAAACTCTTGGGTTTTTTGGTTTCTGACAGAGGCATTGAAGCTAACCCGGAGAATATCAAGGCCATCACCTCCCTGGCTAAGCCGGCGTGTATAAATGACGTTCAGCGCTTGGCGGGTCGCATCGCTGCTTTAAGCCGGTTCATAAGCCGTTTGGGTGAGAAGGCCATGACATTATATCAGTTGATGAAGAAAAATGATAACTTTGTCTGGAATGATGCAGCTAATACTGCCTTTGAGGAGTTGAAGAAGCAGCTGGCAGAGCCTCCAGTCCTTGCTGCTCCGGTTGATAAGGAGCCCTTATTATTATATGTGGCGGCGAACACACGAGCCGTCAGTGTGGCTATAGTGGTGGAGCGCAAGGAAGAGGGTAAGGAGCATCCGGTTCAGCGGCCGGTTTATTATGTCAGCGAAGTGCTCATCGAGTCCAAACAGCGGTATCCGCATTGGCAGAAGCTTGTTTATGGTGTGTTCATGGCGAGCCGGAAACTTAAGCATTATTTCCAGGGTCATCCCATCACTGTGGTCAGTTCTGCCCCTCTTGGTGATATCATTCAAAACAGAGAGGCCACAGGGAGAGTGGCTAAGTGGGCTATAGAGCTTGGACCTCATGATCTGAAATACGTGCCACGCACTACTGTTAAGTCTCAGGCCTTGGTGGACTTCATCAACGATTGGACAGAGTCACAAGTGCCCGAGCAGAAGCCGGATAACACATATTGGACTATTCACTTTGATGGGTCCAGGCAGTTGGAGGGCTCGGGGGCTGGAGTTGTATTGGCTTCCCCTAAGGGTGATAAGTTCCATTATGTGCTACAATTGATGTTTCCGTGTACCAACAACGTGACTGAGTACGAGGCCTTGCTCCACGGTCTTCGGATGGCTAAGGAGATGAGCTTGAGCCGGGTAAGGTGTTTCGGTGACTCAGACTTGGTGGCTCAGCAAGTATCAGGCAAGTGGGACTCTAAGGACCCTCTCATGGCGGCTAATCGCCGCGAAGTTGATGCCATTGCTGGGCACTTTCAGGGCTACCAAGTAGAGCACATTGATCGCAGGAAGAACGAGGCGGCTGATGCTCTAAGCCGGCTAGGCTCTCAGCGAAAGCCGGTGCCGCCTAATACTTTCCTGGATGTCCTATATAATCCTTCTGTTAAGCTGCCTACAGAGGAAGACTTGGCTGTCCCTGACCCGGAGGCGCGACTGGTAGCGGCTCTCCACATCATACTGGACTGGACAATGCCCTATTTGGCTTACATGACCTGGGGTGAGTTGCCTGAGGATGAAACTTTGGCCAGACAAATAACCCGGCGAGCTAAGTCAATGATTGTTATCAATGGCGAGTTGCATCATCGCAGTGTTACAGGAGCGTTTCAGCGTTGTGTCTCCCCTGAGGAAGGTCAAGAGATCTTGAGGGGATTGTGGCCATCACGCCGGCTCAAAGTCTCTTGTGGCCAAGGCTTTTCGCCATGGTTTTTATTGGCTGACGGCTCATGCTGATGCAGAGGACTTGGTCAGTAAATGTGATGGTTGCCAGAGGTTCTCACGACGGGCTCATGTGCCGGCTCAGGAGCTGAGGATGATCCCAATTACTTGGCCCTTTGCGGTCTGGGGACTTGATATGGTTGGGCCTTTCAAAAGATCCAAGGACAAGAAGACCCACCTTTTGGTGGCAGTTGACAAATTTACCAAGTGGGTAGAAGTAGAGCCAGTTAGCAAGTGTGATGCAGCCACAGCAGTTCAGTTCATGAAGAAGGTGATCTTTCGCTTTGGCTTTCCGCACAGCATTATAACTGACAATGGCACCAATCTATCCAAAGGCACCATGGAAGAGTTTTGTCAACGAGAGCGTATCCGACTTGATGTTTCCTCAGTTGCTCATCCTCAATCCAATGGTCAAGCTGAGAGAGCTAATCAGGAGATTCTGAAGGGCATCAAGCCCCGGCTTTTGGTCCCTTTGCAACGGACGCCGGGTTGTTGGGTGGAGGAGTTGCCCTCCGTGTTATGGAGCATCAACACTACTCCTAACAGGTCTATAGGTTTCACACCTTTCTTCATGGTTTATGGGGCAGAAGCAGTCCTCCCCAGTGACATCCGTCATGACTCACCTCGAGTGGCGGCTTATGTTGAGGCAGACAATGAACAGGCGCGCCAGGATGCTCTTGACTTGTTGGACGAACAGCGTGATGTGGCAGCAGCCCGCTCAGCGATTTACCAACAAGACCTGCGCCGTTATCATAGTCGCCGGGTTAAAACCCGGGTCTTCCAGGAAGGCGATCTGGTTCTCCGGCTCATCCAAGAACAAACTGATGCGCACAAGCTATCCCCGCCTTGGGAAGGGCCCTTTGTGGTCAGCAAGAATTTGCACAACGGGTCATATTACCTCATTGACATTCGGGAGCAAAATGATTCACGTAAGTCAGAGGAAGAGACCCGTCGGCCGTGGAACATAGCTCAACTTCGGCCTTACTACACTTGAGCCACCGGCTCTTATAATGTACATATTTCTCTCAGCCATGTATATATTATGATAAGCAATAAAGCAGGACCTCTGTCCTTTTTTCTCCTCCAAATATGCACGTGTTGTTTTCATTGCAAGATTACATGATAACTTGAAGGAGGATCCGGCTTATGATCGTATTCGAATCTAGCCGTAAGCAATAAGGTCACTTGGGGGCTTCCTGTTCAAACATGGGTCGTATTCGAACCAAAGAGAACATAGCTGTCGATACCCATTTGATTGGCAAAGTGCCGAGCTCATTGGGGAGTTTGCTTTGATCATATTTGAATCTTAGTTTAAACCCTTTGAGAACCGACGTGGATCACATTCGAATCAGCGTCGTTAAACAATTCTTAAATTCACTTGGGGGCTTCCTGTTCAAACATGGGTCGTATTCGAACCAAAGAGAACATAGCTGTCGGTACCCTCTTGATTGGCATCGCCACACCCACTGGGGGCTATATGATCGTATTCGAATCTTAGCATAACCCCTTTGGGCCGGGTCTCTGGTCGTATTCGAACCGGAAGCCCCTAAGTTCTTCTGCTTCATAGTAAGTTTTTTCTGATCATTTCAAAGTGTGTACGGCCGGGTCTCACTTGGCCGGCTTAACTTTGGTTTCCAGTGTAGTTGGACACAATGGGTGTTATTAAGACAGGTAAACCGGAATTGAGGTACCAACCTTATTACCCGGGTTATCTAAGCCGGAAGTATGCTTGCAGGCCGCTAAGTATGTTATTACGGCTGTATTAAGGATATAATTGAAGACCCGTCCTTTTTGATTCATATTCCGGGTTATATTTCTAAAACTTATGATTCTCAGGGCGGTAAGCCGCCTCGAGACTTGTGATTTGTCCTTCTCTGCAGGATAGTTAAAGGCAACTATTTTGAGATTAAGGAAAACAAATGATTGATTACGACCCGGAGAAACATAAAGGAGACAACTTCAACAGACTTCAGCATTCAAGGCGTGCACAATGGCACGGCAAAGATAAAGTATTGGTCCTACTCTATTACAAGACTCATTGAGTCCAAAACGGTGAGGCATTGATTGGTAAGCCGCCAGCCGAGTTACGACGCTTGCTGGGTTGAAGTCTCCGGCTCGTTCCTCTCTTCTCCTCCGGCTGATCCCAAGACCTGGAAAGTTGATGACCTCCAGTCGATGCCGCTGAGAGCTTCGAATTGGGCTTCCTCGTCAATTAACCCGGCCGGGTCAATCTCCGGGGCGAAAGTGTGTTGACGAGCCGGCGGGATCAAGTTGAGGGCTTCATAGCGCGGAGTAGGGATCCTCTGATTTTCTGCATCATAGCCCGGCTGATACTTCGTCAGATCTGTATCATTGCCAATCAGAGTGGCCACCGGGCGTACGGCCTTCACGCAAGCTGCGAAGTCCGTCTGATCGAAAGTGGTGCCATCTTCCTTCAGACTTGGATAGCCAAGGGCGATGTCCGCCGGGTCTAACTCTGGCAGGAACGCCTTGGCCCGGCTCAGTGCAGCGATCGCTCCGGCTCTTGTAGAGGCCTGTCGCAGCTCTTGGATCCGTTGAGGCAGAACGGCGAGCCGGCGAAGGACTTCCGCCAGGTGAGTCGGCACCTCGTTGGATAGGGCCACCACAGCCAAGGCACGTTGTGACCCGGTGTAGAGTTGCTCCACCAGGGTGTATACGGCCTTTAGCTTGGTTACCACACTCTAGTTCAGGTTGGCACTTCTGGGACCTGTTTAACAGAATAAGATAAGCCGGCGACAAGGATGAGTTATGAGATATCAAAATTCTAAACTTGATGAAAGCCGGTGAAATGACTTACCGAAGATTGCGGCGACCATCTGGGACACTTGGCGCTTTAAACCGGAGAGTCCGGCGGTCTTCTCAGAGAGAGCCTTCTCCGCCTGTTCAGCCCAGTTCACCAGCGCGGCCTTTTCTTCGGCCCAAGCCTTACGTTCAGCATCAAACTCCGTCTTCATCTTTTCTTGCGCGGCGATGCTGGACACAAATTTGGCATTTGCCTTCCGGGTCTCCATCTCTTGCATCTTCAGCCGGTTCTTGAGATCAGCGAGGTCAGCTTCCAACTTCTTGCAAGCAGCCTGCATAAATTTCCGGGTTATGGCATGAACAGTTACTATACAAATTTCAAGTCCCAAGCGTTTTCCAAGCAAAGACACTTGGCACTTGGGGGCTAATGCATATTGAACGTTTCTATCTACAAATTGCTGGTTCAATGGAGTAAGCTGGAACCTAAGTCTACAACATACTCAATCATAAGTCGTCGACTTGGGGGCTAGCATGGTAAAGGTAACTATGCAGGAAGTAAGAGGACAGAAGAATAATAGCTCAGATTTCTGCTGGATCTGGTTCACCATGGCAATCTCTGCGTCCCGGCTCTTGTGCACTTGGCTGACGAAGCCGGAGACGATCTCTCCAATGTTCAAATTGGAGTAGTCGATGAGGTCCAGGTTAACCCGGCGGGACTCTAGCAGCTCCCCTTTGGCGGAGCACTTGGCCAGCGCAGTAGGTCTCCCCGGCTCAACAAACTCCGTCCGGGTGATTACCACGTCCGGATCATCTGCTGGTTGAGCTGAGCTGGAGGCCTCCGGGTTAATAGAAGCTTCTGTTGCGGGCTTGTTGATTGGAGAAGCGGCCTCATGAGCAGAGGCAACTGGCGGTTCTTGAGCGGCTGCCTCTGGCTCAGGCAAGTCCGACTCATCGACCGGCTTGGACTTCTTCGCCCTCTTGGTGAGTTTGGCCTGGGCAAGGGCTCCGAGTCAGAGGAAAATGTCGTTACCTCTTCAACCACCGGGTTACTTGCTCCAGTGTCATCCTGTTGATGAACAAATATTGGTAAGGCGGACAGAAATAAGCAACAGATACAACAAGGACTTACAGGCTCAGGGGTTACCTCTGACTCGGAGCTGTCGCTTAATTGCATCAGCTCTGAAGCAGTTGGCCTGCTTCCCTTCTTACGGGGAGAGGCTTTCTTGGTGGCTTTCTTCGCCTTTCTGGCCTTCTTGGCCGCCTCATGGTCATATTTGACCCGCCAGAACTTATCATCAGCCTGAAAAATACAATGATGATTTCTTAAAGCGATTCAGATGGAAGTTATATACAGATAAGATGTTCAGATCAGCGGCTTACCGCTGGGGCTGGGTTGGTCTTGCAGAAGGGGGCTAACCCGGTCTTTTCGCAGTCTACCAGGCTCTCGTTCAAGAGAGCCTTGGTCATCTCCTCTGCAACATCTTCAGGAAGATCGTTGCGGCTGTGTCTCTAGGGGTCATCCTTTCGGCCCGTGTACTCACACATTAAGCCGGGGCGGCGGCTCAATGGGATCACCCGCCACGAGATCCAGACCCGGACCAGATCGATTCCGTTCAGACCATTGCCCAGGAGAGCCTTGATCTTGTTGATGGTGGGGAGCAGAGGTTGGCGCTCCGCTTGAGTCAGCTTGTTTGACAGTGGGTGAGTCAGCTCCGGACGCGAGGGGCGAAAGCCGGGCAACGGACTCTCATCAGCCGGCGACGTGTCTTGGCAGTAAAACCACGTCAGATTCCAGTCTTTGGGGTGGCTCGGCGGCTCTGCGTAAGGGAAAAGGCAGTCCCTCCGCCGCTGAATGGAGATGCCGCCTAGCTCCAAACTTGGCCCGTTGGCACACTCGTTCTGGCGGTTCAAATAGAAAAGCTATCTGAAGAGCAGCAGACTGGGTTCTTCTCCAAGGTAAACCTCGCAGAACAATTGGAAGTTGCAGATATTGGACACTGAGATGGGTCCTATGTCCTGAGGCCGCAGATCGAAGAAATTCAGAACGTCTCTGAAAAACTTTGAGCCAGGCGGTGCGAAGCCCCGGCTCATGTGATCCGCAAAAATAACCACCTCCCCGTCCCTTGGCTGTGGTCTCTCCTCTGATGGGTCGGGGGCACGGTAGGCCATGACGTCCTTCTTGGGCAGATAGCCAGACTTGACAAAATCTGCTAACGTCTCGTTGGTGACATTGGACCTCATCTAGTTGCAAGTGATGGAGGCTTTAGGAGCTTTCGGAGGCATGGTGACTGTTGGAAGCCTATGATACACGGAAAATGTCCGGTTTAATAATGAGCCGGAGGAGACTTACAAGTCAAGGTTTAAGGTGGCGGCTTATGGAGGGGACTAATGATATATGTCTAAGTGCATCGGGTTATCTAAGCCGCTGGTGTACTTGAGGGTAATTCAAATCTTCTACAGCCTTGTTGTAAGTGAGCCAGAAAATTTTACGGCGTGTGGCTTCCTCTGAGCCGGAAGGTTCTATGGCGAGTGGTTTCTTTAAACCGGAAATGTAAGTTGCCATGGCTCAACAGGTGCAGTTTTTTACTAAGTATGGTAAAAACAAGTTTCACACGTTGCGGTAAATAATTTGGATCAAGTGGTCGGCAGAAAAAGAAAATTTCTAGACCTAAAAACAGACGCTGGAGAAGTTATTGGGCTGGAACAAGGCTCTTATGCAGTAAAAAGAGGGCTGCTTGCATGTAAAATGGGTGCTAAACAGTCACCGCAATGGTTCTATGCAAGTCTATGATCAAAAGGAGGCAGTAAAAATCAAATCTACTGAGGCCCGCGATGAACTACGAAGAACACGGATGAACTACTCGAACCCTACTGTAGATCTGTTCTACAGGGCAGAAGAAACTTACAGGGGCTGGTGAGTCGCGGAGGTCGTCGCGTTTCTCTGGTCAAATCAAGTGATGCAGCGGCCGGAGTTGGTGACGACGAGAAGACCCGTGGCGGCGGCGGCAGCAGAGCTTGAGCAGGGGAGCAGTGGCGCGAGGAAGAAGACGAAGAAGAGAGAAGTGGCTGAAGGCCCGTCGGGCCGGCCTATTTATAAGGGCAAGCTCATAAGTGGACGTGAGAAACGAGGAGACCACGGCGTGATTATCTCCCCATGAAACGCCTCGATTTTCGGGATGGCAGTAAAGATAAGATCCGTTGCGGATCTGGTGGAGTAAAAAACGGGCTTCATGGAAGATGACGTCACGGCGGATTACCCGGAGTCCAGAGGATGACGTCACGCCGGGTTATGGCCTTCACATAATTGTAAGCCGGAGATTTTCTGTCGAAGAGATTGAAGAATGACATGAGCCGGCTCAAATCAATCTGGGGCCTAATGTTGAGGATATAGACCTTAGAGTCACCTGCCAGGAGGGGCCGGGTTACTCATATGGTCATTGCCAGAAGCCCGGCGCTAAGCTTAAAGACGGTGGGCCAGAGATGGGCTTAAGACCTGGATACGGCTTAAGGCCCGTAGTTGCAATTATTATCATGGTAGAACTTGTAGTGTAAGGCAAGAATAGTTGAGAGTCCGAGCCGGACAATCTTATGAGCCGGCCGGGACTCTGAGATCTGCTGGGCGTCAGCCTCCCTATATAAAGGGACGACCCGGCAGTGGTTTAGGGACAAGAAAGACCTCGTCGAGAGCCAGGCATAGCAGTTAAGCTCCCTGGTCATCGAAACCCTAATCAATACCACCTCAAACTGGACGTAGGCTTTTACCTTCACCGTAAGGGGCCGAACCAGTATAAACCCTCGTGTTCCTTGTCCCACTTAACCCCTTCAAGCTTCCTAGTTGCTATGGCTCCACGACTAAGTCCTAGCTCGAGGACATCTGCCGTGACAATTCCACGACAATCCTCGTCCTTGATTTTTTAATTTGTATATGGGTCCAAATTTGTTTCATGACATGTGGGCCCCTCGGTGTGTAGTTTGTAGCACTTTAATTTGTGGGTCGAAATTTGTTCCATTCCAAGTGGAGTATCGGTGTGTAGTTTTGTAGCTTATTTATAATAATTAAAGAGAATAACAGAGTTTTTGGCAATAATACCATGGTGCAACGTTGAAGGCGGGAAAGGACGTGCAAGAGAGCGATGACCGAGCCAGAGGGAAATCAACTAGGGGAGTTGCGGGGGTTGCAACGGTGTTTGGAGTAGTTGTGGGCCGAATGCTACGAAAATATAATCTAAACCGACCGGAATAAATGCCTACACAAATTAATCCAAGGTTGGAGTGCCCCTCGCAATGTACATAGCTCCGTCTTTGCGAGGGATGGAGAAGTAGCTTCAATGTGTGGAAGATACGGCGTGAGAAAGCGAGGTCAATCGAGAGACATGTAGATAGAGAGACAAAGTGAGTGTGGTCCGACATTCATTGAACAGATATATATACTCTAGAGAGATATTGTCCGATTGAGCTTTTGGCAAGGGTGAGGGCTGTAAGATAGAGCTTGAGAGATGATCCGGTCACAGACGTGTAGATATATTTTGTGCGTGGGAGGAAGCAAGGTCAATCAATCACATAGGGTCGTCGTGCGATCGAAAGATTGAGATGGGTTGGAGAGAGTGACCTAGATAGACAATGTGCGTGAGAGAGTATACAGTGTGAATAGGTCGAATTGGGCTCAAACATGGCGATATATCATTTTTGTCCGAGAAAGAGTGAGGTCAATCGAGACATACAAAGAGAGAGAGAGAGGGAGAGAGAGAGAGGGAGAGATTGAGCGAGCATTGCCCACCATGAGGTCGAAAGAGTGGGGGCGGCTTGGATGGACTGACCTAGATAGACAATCTGTGTGAGAGAGTATAGAGTGTGTTGATCTAGGCCCGAACAGGGAGATATATCTTTTGTGTGTGAAAGAAAACAAGGTTAAACGAGACTCGGATAAAGAGAGCGAGATTGAGCGAGTGTGGCCCGCAGTGCGGAAGAAAGAGTGAGACACTCTCGAGGGAGTGACCTAGATAGACAACGTGCATGCGTGCGCACGAGAGGTTGGGGTCTAGATAGGCAATGCATGTATTTAGCGCGAGAGGGTGAGAGGGAGAGGAAGAGAGAGAGAGAGAGAGAGAGAGCTCGGCATGGGGTGCAATGGCGGGTGTGTGAGGTAAATACATTTGGTACAGAGTGGAAAAAGGGGGTTGTGTAGTTGAGAGAGTTAGAGATCGAAACATGGAGAGAAAGAATGAATGTGTGTTGGAAACCGATCGCTTCCTAAGGTGGTTAGTACGAGACTTAATATGTGCTATTTTGAATGTAGCGTGTGTGCGCGGGGGGGGGGGGGGGGGCTAAAAACACCATTTGAATGTAGATAGTACGAGACTTAATATCGATGTTTCAATTCGGTGTACATTGTAAGATTTGAACTGAGGACCATGCATATGGGTAATTATTTCGAATTCGTGCCATACTAGGTTTCGAAAAGTTGACATTGACTCGATTTGTTGTGCTATTTTGTAGGTCATATGTTTGAATCCATCCAAAAGTTTTCTCACGACCATGGTGTCCATCATATACATATGAATTTGTATTAAAAAGGTAGCATGGATACAGTGAAAAGCGAAATCCACGTTAGAATTGGAGATCGCTATGTGACACACACTCTAATTCAAATAACTAATTATGTGACACACACTCTAATCCACATTAGCGTGGATACCGTGGATACCGTTTCGATTTTTTTTCAAATAACTCATCATTAATTAATTTACAGTATCTCGTTTCGAATGACTAATTATTGCAAGGAAAACACGGGCATAGTAATACATACAGATTCGTTTGCAAATGAAAGAAGATTCATTTGCATTCTCAAATGTAGGCGCACCAGGCAGACCAGGGTCGTGTCGTGGTGGTCGCGTGTGTCGGACAGACGCTTAGCACCCAGCCACCCACCCCCTCCCTCCCTCCCCCTCCCCCTGTCGTGGTGGTCGCGTGTGTCGGACGGACGCTTAGCACCCAGCCACCCACCCCCTCCCTCCCTCCCCCCTCCCCCCAAAAAAAAAGGACGACGACAAAATAAGTTTGCGCTTCCACGTTTCGGCTTGAAATATCTGGCGGCCCCAATTCCAGCCCTGCAAAATCTCCCTTCTCCACCGTCCCCTTCCGCGCCCAGATTGCTCAAATCCCTAATTCGCCGCCAACCCAAGCAAAGTTCGAATCGCCCCTCGTCTCATCTCTTTCCCCACCTCTGTGCCGGACGACGACGACGAAAACAACGGTCGCGCTTCACCACCGCACCGGAGCTACCTCATCTACGCCCTCGTCCACCGCACCGGGTGGTTCACCGACAACGTCGGCCGCCGCAACCGACGTGCCTCACAGACACCCACTTCCACCGCATCAGGTGTGCTTCACCGACGACATCTCCCAGCTCACCGGGGCTACTTCACCGAGCACATCGTCGCGCCTCCCCCCCCCCCCCCCCGAGGCCGCTGGGGCTTCACCAACGGTCTCGTCCACCACATCGTAGCGCTCCGCTGCCACTCAAGATCTGCATCCGTGCACGGCCAGCCAACGCCGGCGCATCACCCTCAACGGCTCTGAAGTGACCCGCACTCTAGCTAGGTGAGCATGCCCAAACGCCGGCCCAAACTAGGTATCCACACATCACTCCCTTGTGCACTGTTCCGACGATGTTTGGATATCTTTTCACTTCTCTCTTAGCTTACACGCCTATCCAACTCTGACATTAACTCTTATTTCTTTTGGAGATACCATCTGAAACAAGCAAATTCATTTTTTAGCCAAGCATGACGGCACTACGGGATCTGGTACACATCCTGCACACCCGTACAACCTTCTAAGTATCTGTCCTCCGGTACAACAACAAGGTCAATTCCTCTTATTTGATCAACCATTCGCCGTGTCAAAAATGCAGAGGGGGATGCAAGGAGCACAAGGCCTGCACATCGAAGCAAGTGGTAACATGGACTTGTACATGGAACATCCCAAGCGCAAGCAGAGCTGCAGTGAGCCTATACAACGAGCTCGAGTAAGTCACTGCATTTCATTTAATTCGTACTGGCATTCGTGTATGATTTGTGTGCAGTGACGGATCCACGAATTCAAGTTACCAGGGGTGAACATTTAACTTAAAAAATACGAAGGCACTTGCACTCCGGAAATCAACACAACTTGAGAAATGTGAAGCTACATGCACTTTGAAAACCAGCTAATGGTCCAAAGTAGTTCAGATTATAAACACTAAATGATGCAAGCACCAAAAAACACAAAATGCAACATGGTGTACAAGGACTACAAACATGGTCTGTACCTGCTTGAAGTATTCGTTCTCTGGCTGAAAATATCGAAGTGTAATTGCACCTATAACCAGTGCGCAAACTGCATATCAATATATCTATCTTGCACAAGTATGCCAATAGTTTCAAACAATAGATTAGAGAAGTATTTATGCTATGTTGTCATGATACGGGGACTTTCTTGTAGATGGCCTCAACGTTTCCTCAAGCCATGAAAATGCACTATAATATGCTTGTCATCAATGCCTGCAAATCTCTATGTCTCTCTCAACATAGCAGATCATCATTAGACACTAAATCCTTCAATGAGAGCTTGCAAAATGCTTGCATTAGATCCCTCATTAGACACTATATGTTCATCACCAGGAGCATGTAAAATGTTTGCATCAAATCCTTCATTAGCACTCTGTTCATTAGACACTTCAGGCTCAAGAACAACATGAGCTTGGATGTTTGCACCGGAAACTTGATTAGATACATCAGATTCAGTCAGTTCAGTATTGATTGGGGGAGTTATAAAATAAGTAGAAATTGGTTTCATTTTCTCATAGATTCCCTACATACAAGCAGTTTTACAACACCGTCAGGTTTAACTATTGGCCAGAAATTGAAGAGTTGAATTAGATATAATCAGGGATGTGATGTACTTGCTCGTTGCGCATGCTACTCTTGCAAGCTGCGACTCTCCGTTTGCGCAAGCTCGATGCCATTCCCGTGCTGCCGCCGCTGCCTCCCACATAGGCTACACCCAGGGTTGGATCTTCATCTTCTTGTCTTTCCATTCGCTTGACGCCCGGCGACGGCCCTCCAACGAGGGAGCGAGGAAGTGTTGTGTCGGTCTGTCCAGCGACGGCTAGGTTAGGAGCGAACCAGACTGGAAGCTGGAGCGGATGAATTAGGATTTTTCCTGTTGTCGATCGATATGGGAGGCGCTCGTTTGGGCCGCGAGCCTGCTATAGGGCCTGCTTTGCACTTATGTTATTGGCCCATCCAAATTGAAACATTTTTCTTCATTTTTACATTGCCTGCTCATGCGTTGTGACGAACAAAACTAGCCTGGGCCAACCTGGACGACTCAAACTAGGTGCACACTTTCCAGCCACCCGAGGCGGCCGCCCATACCAGCCCCTATGGTGGCGTCGCCCCCTTTTGCGTGTATGATTGGGGTAGTGAAAAATAATTCAATGGCGCTTTTGATTACCCACAGAATGGTTGAATTGCTTGTTTCTATGAACTGAGTTCGCCAATAATATGAAGGATGCAAGTCTTTTCATCCTATTGTAGATTGCTTAGATCTCGATATGCCAAAAGTAATCGCATGAAATATACAGTAAAAGCCAGTGTGATGTGTGTGGCTACAACTAGTCTGACTACACGTCCTCATATAACATATCAAGGAGGCACCATCTTACCAGATTAACCATTCGACTTACCAATGCAGTGTGGGAAGAAAGAAGTATTGGGACTGCGTATCCAAGCAATTGATGCCATGGACTCCTTCGTACAACCTTGTAAGCGAAAAAGAAGTTGCAGTGTGCCTGTACAAAGAACTAGCATAAGTTCAATTACCTGCTTCTCGGAATTTTAGTTAGCCACTTATTGCAAAATTGTTCAATTACGTTGCTTGGCTTAATTTAGTTTGCTACTGATTACATAATGGCACAGCCTGTTAATCATATTATAGACTGCGCCTATCTATGTGTTTGATACTTACTGTTAAGAATTACCTGTTTGCCTGAACTTAAATAGCTACTTGTTTGTTTAACTGCTTTGCTGCTGCAACAACGGGTTACAATGATGTTAATAACTACTTTTCAGCATCCAATTGAAACTCTTTAATTCCTTGTTTGTTTAAGTGGTTTGCTGTTATAACTCCCAGTTGAGATGTTTTGCTAACTTCAACTTTTCTGAATCCAATCGGAACTTTAATGGCAAAACAGGTTAGCCCAAGATCAAAGAGCGAGGTCCCCATGGACGTTGTATCATCCCACAACAGTGGCACCGGCCCAATCGTGCATTATGAATTGCCAACCGCTGATGCTCTAGACGCTAAACTAGTGGTAGAAACAGATTCTGCTTCTGCACTTAGAGATGAAGTTGACATGTTGAGGAAGCAAACAGCACAATCACTAGCAGTACTCAAGACAACCATTAAATATTTGGTGGATTTCAAAACGAAGCAAGCAGAGACTGACGACATTGTTAAGGTCCTGAAGGAAAAAAGGAAATTAAATTCCCACTTGGTAAATCATAGGTGAAATGTTCTTTCCATCGTTGAATAACCTTTGTGTTGTTTGTTCATGTAATCAATCGAACCATTTGTTTTAGAGATCATGTAATAATTGTTTTTTGTTTTTTTTTGGTTTGTAATTTTATTTGAGCACAAGTCTGTATTAATTGATAAGACTCGAAGACATTTCATTTTGATTGCTGTGCCAGACCTACAAATATGCAAATCGGGCTGAATGTGCATTCAGCAATAATAGTAGTATAGATGGACCATAAGTGGCACGCATCGGAAAGGGCCAAGATGCTGAAGTAGCTTGGCTAAAAAAAGGATGCTGTTGTAGCAAAAAAAACAGTACACCGGCCTGGCTTATGTATGTTAGTTCATATTATTGATCCATATACTCTATAAGTGTTTATATGTCAGTTAGTTCTGTACTTTCTTGGTTGATTGACTCGGTATTTGAATCTTGATACATCGCTTGTGTACACATCTAAATGGGAGTACACATTATGCTGCGTGTGACATTTGAGTTGGACATGAAATGTTCCAAATATTCGAATTCACCTTAAACTGGATTCTAGCTTCTGAATTTGAGTATCGGCATTTGTAAACCATATTCATATATGACAGTGGAATACATCTTTGTCGTCCTTTTGAAGATATATCAAAACACATAGAATGATTTATAAAGATTCGTATAGGAATACAAAATGGATTCGAATTTAGTTGCCAGGGTAAATGTGGATGCTTATTGTCCCAAAATTTGAAAGAAGCGGCAAAATGTCTCACTCCCACGTCGGCTGCCCGAAGCCAAGTGATTGGGAGATGGAAATTACTGTCTACCCATTACACGGACAATCCTTTGGCCCGATTTCCACTGCTCTAAATAGGGGTAGGTTAGTAACTTCAATTAGACGTGACACGACCGCCTCTGAGCCCATTCCGACATGGTGGGCGCCAAACATGGGCGGCAAAACACATTTGATTCAAGCTCGTCCGAAAGACCTCTGTTTCTCCCTCCATTTCCCCATTCATACACGATGGGCGGCAAAACAAACTCAACTCGGCCGAAATCGATGTAGGCAAATATTTTCAATAGGGGCAGGTTTGTAACTTCACTCAGACATGACACAACCGCCCTACCTGTCAGCCCTGTTCATACACCGTGGGTGCCAACCATGGGCGACAACCACCCTCTCCTCGCCCGAAATCGTTCTGGGCAAATATTGGCGAGATGCGAGATTACCGTCGTATCCCCAACCGACGAGACGTCCAAATTTTAAATAGGGGCTAAGTTCGTAACTTTCCCATATTTCAGACAGGCGCGTCCCAAAAACATGGTTCCCCGTACCTCTCCCTGAATTTTCCCATTCATACACCGTCTGTGCTAGAACACCATCCCCACACCAGCCTCCGTCCGCCACCCCATCCATCGCCGCCGTCCTCCACCCCATCCATCGCCGCCGTCCTCCACCACATCCGTCGCCCCCGTCCTCCACCATGCCGGAGCGCCTACCAAGACCGTGTCGTCCACTGCTAGGGATGGACGTTTCTCATCCACGGCGACGGACCAAGAGACTTGCATCACGTCCTCTCGCTTCATCGGCGTCGTCGTCCTCTTTGCCAGGGCCGCTCACACGATTCTCTTCCACCGCAACGGGACTTATCCCCCGATGCACCCGTCTACCGTCGAGATCTGCTTCAACGCCACCGACAGCCATCACACTCCCGATGCCTACACGGCGCCGCAAGAGAGGTGGTACTTCATATCTCCTCAACTTTTTGATCTCAACCAGAAAATAGATCTTAACTTGGTTACTCTACTTTCTTTTCAGCTCTTAGAATTTAGTTCTTAGTTTGAAGCAAACAATGGCTAATAAATATCATCTCTCCGGTTTGCAGCTTCAAATCTGCCATGGCACAGTCATAATACGGTTTAATTGATCATGTTGTTTCCATGGTGGTTTCTTTAATAGATATCGGGGGGAAACCCTCTTTTGCTAAAAAAAATTATGCTTAGAGTCTCCCCCTTTTTTATCACTATACGATCATAATACGTGCTTTGTGTCATAATAGCACTGCTCCACCCATCAAGCTAAACAAACTTAGTTGTTCAAACACGAATCTGATATTATTAAAACAGAGTCATTAAATTGGTCAGCTAAATGTTCCTAAATTAGTTTCGAAAATGCATGTTCACCGCTCGGGTGTGTATCTCCACAGGGTGCCCATAGTGGGCCGGCCCACCCTGGGATTTTGGGTCATCCCAGGCCCCGATTCCCCTTTGTTCTGCTGCGCGCTTCCGATCTCTACTCGCCCCCGGCCGCCTGCCTCGCCGGCGACTTGCCGTCCCCTGATGGCATGACTCTAGGAGGAGACGCCGGACTAACAGGAGGTTAGGAGCCGCTCGCCCAACAGCGTCACCGCTGCCCGGGCGCGCCGCCGTGCCTACCTTCCCAGTCCGTTCAGGGCTCAGGCGTGCAGCACCCACTAAGCCAACCCGATTTATCCTAAGATATGTCCTCAACACTCAGCAGCCACTCCTCGTCACCCATTTCTAATTGATTCATTACGCATTAGGCAGGACTGTCATTAGGGTTTGTTGTGTGCTTAGTGCTACCTACACTTAATGGTTCAGATGTATTTCGTTAATCTTTAGTACCTGTGAAGTTCACAGGGTTTTCAAAATTCCGGCCCTAGGAATAGACACTAGTCGTTTTGGATTGTTGGTCGTAGTGACATTGACCCAGATTACTACTGCAAGCCAGGTTTGTTGACAATTTTACTTGTCTTTCTTACTCATTCGATATAATATCCAATTATTCACGTCGATTAGTTGCAAACAATAAGTGCTAGACAAACTTCTTGATTCAGATTTTGGACGGTCTCTTACTGCAGTTACAATTCTGCATACTTGTCCTAGTAAGCTCACAAGTAAATGATTGATTCACTACATCTATGCTTGCCTTGTCATATTTGTTGTCAATATTCTTTTAGGGTGGACCACCCTGTTTCTAAATACTGGATCGGTAGACATGAGTGTATAGTATTTTCCTATGTGATCTCTTCCATCATGTGTGGGCAACGAACACTTCATTGTATAGAAAGAAAGTGTCATTTCCAGCTTTTACATAGGCTTCGATCTTTTACATGGAATACAATCTGCCTCCTTGCTTTGTGTCGCACTACCAACACTCCACCCTTGAAGCTAAACATTATGCCACTCATAATTCCTTAGTTTATTTGTTCAAATATGAATTTCATATGATTCTAATGTTCCTAGTTCAGTTTTGAAATGTGTGTTCGCCTGTTATAGAGACATAAGGGGTTTGTATTTCTGTGTGTGGTCTGGTCAGCACGATTGGGGGTGAACTTTGCATATGTAGGGGTTTATAGGGAGACACTCTTCGAGTTGAATCCGCAATGCATTCCATAGATAATCTGACTACTTTTTATGTTTTCATGAATCTCAGATTCTGAACAGCATCATAATGATTATGAGCTTGCACGCATGAAAAGAATAAAGCAAAACAATGCCATGGCTGTCAAACTTGGCATTAAGGTACTGAAATCAAGTCTGGATGCAATGCAATGCAAATGCTCTCCACCTACAGATTCTTGCTCAGAATATGATCCTAACAGTGATTTTGAGCTAGATGGAGACCTAAGTCAATGTAGCTCCCTAGTGGAGGAGTCAGAGGAAGATGCCCTTTTTTATTCACCCATCAAGGTGCTTGCTCTAACTTTCCAAGGTTATATTGGTCGCATATATCTTGTAACTGATGCTTTGCATTGCTTCTACTTTGTTGAACTGCCATTAGCTTAGTTTACACATCGTGTATGTGAATACGCCCTGCCTATCCATTTTCAGTACATATTCCATCTGTCATCATACCATATTTATCCATTCAAATGTTGTTCTTGTGTATCACACTTCCAAAAGGAAGAGGGCGATTGCTGATCGTGGAGCAGCACAAGCAAAGTATTTCGAAAAGGTAGTGGCACCTGATAAATCAAATAGCCCATTAGGTGTAGTTGCAATATCACCTGACCCACAAAACACCCCAACTCTAGCAGACTCTAGCCCTACTACACTGGTCATTTTTGATGCCCCAACTCAGCAGACCCCAACTGCAGCAAACATTATGATTATGCCAGATGACATATAGCACCAGCTCTACGACGCAAAACCCCCATTCCAGCAAAGAGTACACCAAATCCAGTTGCAAATCCCTTTTCGAACTAGAGAGAGCCCCAATTGCAGCAAATAGGACCCATGTTCCATTTCTTCCCAGTTTAGAAGACGAAGCTTATATTGTTGTCAGGAACTTTGTACGCATCTTTCCTTCATGGAAAGATTATACCGCAGACACAGAACAATTTCCAGTCTTCCTCCGCAACTTACGCATAAGTAATGTACTAATGTTATTCCTGGTCATTACTGCATATGTTTCTACTGACAGAAGACACAAGATTTCATTCTTTTAAATAGGCGAGGACCAAACTAGATTGTGAAGATGAGCAAGGGTTGGTTGCGCTTTTCAAGGACTCATTGATGAAGTATCATTCCTACCTGAGGCAAGCGCACTTCGATGGCAAGCCTCTAAACGAAAATCTGTAAAGTCTCCGGTGCTACATTTATCCGACAGTAACCGGAATAATCTTGTTACACATTGGTCTCGGCTACAGCATAAGGTACTGTCTATGATATCACATCACAATTTGAACTACATTTCTGCATTTGCCTTAACGTCTCACTTCTACGAAAACTGTTAGCAGAAGAACATTCATTCTCAAGGGACCACAGAATCTCGCAACTATACTGCACACTGCATTGCTCTTGTGAGTACCTCTTGCCCTGTATGACCATACTTACTTTCATAGCTGTTTGGTTATCACTAGTAGAAAAAGGGTCAAATGTGAAGCACATTAGTGCCGGTTTGATTTTGAGCCGGCACTAATGTGTCCATTAGTGCCGGTTCCAACGGCTAGGCGGGCGGAGATCATTAGTACCGGTTCGTGAGCAACCTTTTGTACCGGTTCGTGTCACGAACCAGTACTAATGATGCTGCGTCAGGCTGTGGTCAGGCTGGGGCCCCACGGGCACCTTTAGTACCGGTTCGTGCCATGAACCGGTACTATAGTTTCTTAGTAAGCTGTTTTTAGTCCCACCTCGCGAAGAGAGAGGCACTAGGAGCGGTTTATAAGCCTTGAGTGCAGAGACGATGAAGGAGAGGCGCAATGCTCATCTGCATGTTGCTTAGCTTTAAGCCTTGAGGAATAGTGTAGACTGCACGGAGCTATGTGCAGTGCAGTTTGCACTATTCCGAAAGGCTTGAAGCTAATTAACGAGCATTGTGCCTCTTTTTTATCTTTAATAACTTATTACAACTCTGGACTTCTTGTGTTACGGCAAAAACTGCACGCACTTCGTGTACTAACTAGACAATCTCTTTCGAAGTATCAGGGTTTCTGACGAGAACTCATCTGTTACATGGGCACTTCATTTTTTTAAACTTATTACAACTCCAGACTATTTTGCGTTCCGTACACACCATTCAAAGCGACGTCATCAATTTCCAACACGTTGTGACATCATTTGTTGTTTTTCAGTCATTTGAACTCCAGCCTATTTTTGCGTTCAGTATGCATCATTCAAAGCGACGTCATCAATTTCCAACACGTTCTGACATCATTTGCTGTTTTTCAGTCATTTACCGATTTGTTTAGAGAGCTAAATGACGGCGAAATTGAAAATCACTACAAAATGAACTCTGAAAATGTTGGAACTTGGCATGGTATCATCATTGCGCCCGCATAGCATGGGCAAAAGAGTAGAGAGGGTCACGGCGAAAACTGGACGCACCTCGTGTACAAACTGGACAATCTCTTTCGGAGTATCAGGGTTTCGGACGAGAACTCCTCTGTTACACGGGCGCTTCAATGTTTTTTAAACTTATTTGAACTCCAGCCTATTTTTGCGTTCAGTATGCATCATTCAAAGCAACGTGATCAATTTCCAACACGTTCTGACATCATTTGCTGTTTTTCAGTCATTTACCGATTTGTTTAGGGAGCTAAATGACGGTGAAATTGAAAATCACTACAAAATGAACTCTAAAAATGTTGGAACTTGGCATGGTATCATCATTTGGCCTGCATAGCATGTGCAAAAGAGTAGAGAGGGTCACGGCGAAAACTGGACGCACCTCGTGTACAAACTGGACAATGTCTTTCAGAGTATCAATGTTTCGTACGAGAACTCATCTGTTACACGGGCACTTCAATGATTTTTAAACTTATTTGAACTCCAGCCTATTTTTACATTCAGTATGCATCATTCCAAGCGACGTCATCAATTTCCAACATGTTCTGACATCATTTGCTGTTTTTCAGTCATTTACCGATTTGTTTAGAGAGCTAAATGATGGTGAAATTGAAAATCACTACAAAATGAACTCTGAAAATGTTGGAACTTGGCATGGTATCATCATTTCGCCCGCATAGCATGTGGAAAAGAGTAGAGAGGGTCACGGCGAAAACTGGACGCACCTCGTGTACAAACTGGCCAATCTCTTTCGGAGTATCAGGGTTTCGGACGAGAACTCATCTGTTACACGGGCACTTCAAAGTTTTTTAAACTTATTTGAACTCCAGCCTATTTTTGCGTTCAGTATGCATCATTCAAAGCGACGTCATCAATTTCCAACACGTTCTGACATCATTTGCTGTTTTTTAGTCATTTACCGATTTGTTTAGAGAGCTAAATGACGGTGAAATTGAAATTCACTACAAAATGAATAGCAGAAAATAAATAATGTAGAAAAGAAAAAAATACTATATAATTTTTTTATATTCACAAAGAAACTAAATACAGCAAAAAAAATTACTCGGAAATAAATAGAAGAAAATTATATAAAAAATTGTTGGGGCGCTGCCCGCTGGGCCTGCCAACCCTAGGGTTTGCAAATACAGGCCCAGAAGGGCTAGAAGGCTCAACGGGCAGCGCGCCAAAGTTAGGCCCAGAAGCCTGCTATAGAGAGGAGTTCGAGACAGCAGTCGCGCCGGGGCTTTTAAACTGGTGCGGGCGCCCCTCGGCTAGCAATGTGGGACTAAACTTGCCCGCACCGCTCCTGCGCCAGCGCACACCTTTAGTACCGGGTCGTGGCTCCAACCGGTACTAAAGGGGGGCCTTTAGTACCGGTTGGAGCCACGAACCGGTACTAAAGGGGCAGTTTCCCGCCGCTTGACCTGGCCAAAATTGGCCTTTTGTACCGGTTGGTGGCTCCAACCGGTACTGAAGGCCCCTCCTATATATATGGCACTTACGAAAAATTCAGTTTCATCGACCACCACTTCTTCTCCAACTACTTCGCGCGATATCGCAGCCGCCCTCACCGCCCCCGCCGCGCGCCTTCGCCCCCGCCGCCCGTCGTCGCCGTCACCGCCATCGCCCTCACCGCCGTCGCCCTCACCACCCGTCGTCGCCGTCACCGCCGTCGCCCCCGCCGCCCCGTACCACGTCGCCGTCTCGATCGCGCCGTCGCCCCCGGCCTGCCGCTCGTCGTCGCGCCGTCCCCGTTGCATCACCGTCTCGCGCCGCCGCCCGTATGCCGCCGACCCCCCGCTCGTACAGACACACATACACACACAGACACACACACACATTGTTTTTACTTATTTTGTGTTTTCTGTTGTTTGGATTAATGTTAGATATATTACGTACATAAGAATGTTAGAATGTTAATGTTAGATGAATTATATGGAAAAGATGTTAAATATTAATGTCAATTTTAGATGAATTAGCTAGATATTAATTAGGTATATATATGAGATTTGAACTAGTTGAATTAATATAACTAGTTTATTTTTAGTATGAAAATTAATAGAACAAGTTTATTTTTAGTAAGAAAATTTAGGTATAAGAGATTATTTAAACTAGTTGAATTGATATAACTAGTTTATTTTTAGTAAATGCTTAGTTGAACTAGTTGAATTAGTAGAACTAGTTTATTTTTAGTAAGAAAATTTAGGTATATGAGATTTGATGATCTAATTAAAATATTACTATATATATATATCTACTTTATATATTTTAGTAAGAAAATTAATAGAACTAGTTTATTTTTAGTAAATTCTTAGTTGAATTAATAGAACTAGTTTATTTTTAGTAAGAAAATTTAGATATCTGAGATTTGATGATCTAATTAAAATATTACTATATGGAACTAGCTACTTTATTTTAGTAAGAAAATTAATAGAACACGTTTATTTTTATTAAATGCTTAGTTGAATTAATAGAACTAGTTGAACTAATAGAAGTAGTTGAATTAGTTGAATTAATAGAACTAGTAAGTGTTTAATGTTTCACCTATATGAACATAGGAAATGTCGTCTGACGACGAAAAAGATTTCATTAAGTGCGAATTCTGTGAAGACCAGCGCGGCCTGTGCGACAGAAATTTCCTTGTTGATGATAGGCGCTTCAGCATCAAGCTGGATGAGACCTTCGAAGTGGATACAGTAAGTGACAACGACAAGTCTTTTTTCGTAATTAAGCATGACTTATATATGCTTCATTTGCTTCAACTTATAATTTTAAATTTTCACTATTCTACTAGCGCATCCCCTGCCATGCAAGAATTTTTGTCTTGGATAAGATAGGTTTCAGTGCTATGGAAACTATGGAGGTAAAGAGAGTTCACCTGAAGACCGAGCATGCTGGTTATACTTTCAATGTCAAATTATACAATGCAGACACGTACACCTATTTTGAATGCAAAACTTGGCAAGCACTATGCAAGGCTTATGCATTTGAGCCTGATATGGTTATCACCTTTGATATTCATCCGGAAGATGATATTGAAGGTAATAGGGACATCTGGGTCGATGTGCAGACGCCTCCAGTTCTACCATTATGTGAGTTTCTCAACCATATTTATGTCTTTGATATTGTTTATTCAAAAATAGTTGACAACTAATTTCTATTGACAGCTTATTTCCATTCAAGCAAACATGTCCGGCGCTTGGTAGACAGGACCTACTACTGTCCCGGAGCAGAACTATACTCCGAGGAGATAAGTCATTATGTTTCATGGCTTGAGGATCTTGATGCTGTTAAGAGAAATCATTTTCCTGAATTTGAAAATCTTAGTACTCAAAACGTGCGACCAATAGTGATCGTATTGAACTACGGTCACGTGTATTTAGGAAAGATGGTAAGATTTTTACTATTAGTCCTCAGTGCATCTTTTGCGTACATTATTTTTCAAGCTAAACTTTCATTGCTAAGTATATTAATTACAATACGATGTTCTTCAACAGGGACTCCCGATGACAGTTGTGCCTCAGTGGATCGAGACTAAAGGTCGCATGTCAATTGTTAGCTTACGGCCAAGATATCCTATAGTGCACATGAGTGCATTCAGGATTTCTAAAAGCGGTGAATGCTTAATAGTTAACGATTGGAGCAACATTGTTAACGATCGCAGAGAAGTACTAGGGGGCAGTAATCAGAAGCGCAGCCCACGATTAGGAGACAGGTTCATCTGCATGCTCCAATATGATGAATCAGGAGAGCTATACATGTTCTATGCTATTTTACCTGAGAGAGAGCAGCAGGAGTGATTTAGCTAGTTATCATGCTCTTAGTACTTGTTGTCCTCTCATGCGTGTCCGTGTTCTTCGTCCTGAACTTAATCTCAAAGAGTGATTTGCTTTTGTGGTGTTATGAACGCTTATAATATCATGACCATGTTGAATCAATGATATCTTTGCTAGCTAGTATATACTGTTGTTGGTGATGATATGATGCAAGAGTTTTTATATTAAAATGATGATGATGATGATGATGATGATGATGATGATGAGTTATTATATCATTTATGAAAGAAACTGCATATTAGTTTCAACTGGATGGATCCTAGCTAAGTGATCAAGTATATGCCATATCCATATTACTTGATCACTTAGTAGTGATCTAAGTAATATGGATATGGCATATACTTGATCACTTAGCTAGGATCCACATGCATCCAGTCGAAACTAATCTGCGGTACTTTCACCTAATGATTTAACAACTCATTATAATGTAAAACAATCACTAAATTAAATTGAAAACACAAAACTAAAGGAAAAATAAAAATTAAAACCAAAACACATGCAAACATTTAGTACCGGTTGGTGTTACCAACCGGTACTAATGTCCTACACGCACCCGGGCCTGGCTCGTGCCACGTGGTGGCACGTTAGCGCCGGTTCGTGCCAAACCGGTACTAAAGGGGGGGGCCTTTAGTCTCCACTCCATAGTGCCGGTTGCAGAACCGGCACTAAAGGCCCTTACGAACCGGTGATAAAGACCGGTTCTGCACTAGTGTATGTAGCATCACTGCACATGTTAGCCTTGTTATCGTCCATTTGGTGGACATTATAAGATCCGTATGGACTCTTACATAAATTTAGAATCAACCCAATGCTTTTGAAGAGGTTTAGCTCTGCAGTCCTCTTGTAAGGACTGAACGTCGTCTATCACTGTAATTACATTAATAGCTACTCCCTCCGTCCCATAATATAAGAACGTTTTGTACAGTACAACAGTGTTCAAAACACTCTTGTATTATGGGAAGAGGGATTGGTTCATTGTGTAGCATTCTGCATCTTATCTCCCTCGCCCACCATTTACTAAAAAAGATTAGATCTATATTTAATCTTACCAAAAAGTGGAATACACAGACAATGACAATGCAGAAGTGTAACCCATTGCTCTTGTCAGTACATTTTGTCCTGTAACACTTGTACTTCCAGGGATTGGTAGTTGATTATGTAGCATCAATCTACATCTTATCTTCATTATCCTCTATCCCTTCCAGTATTATCATATCTATAATTACTCTCTACAAAATGTAGAGTACAGGCAATGCTTATGAAGAAGATTATGTGCTGAAATTCTTGAGTTATCCTTCCCTTGACATGGAGAAGGGCATTATAAAGCCGGTGTTAACTGTTAATGTAAGTCAGTCCTTCTAAAGCCTTTATCCTCAACTGCTGTTTAATTTGCTCATACTCCCTATCGTTTACTGCTGTTTAGTTTGCTATTTCTACCAAAATGCATCTTCGCAAGAACCGTAAGTTCTAAGTTTTACTTGTAAAACCAAATTCCTTATTCATACCATGCACATTACTCAATACTCCCTATATGTATGCTTGTTTTGTGGATCTATAATCCAGTGTGTGGTGAAGCAGCCCACGTTTGCACCTTATCATCTCCTGTTTTATCTTACTTATGTGGCTGATGATATGAACAACATGTCATGCACATTAACCAAAATAGATACAATGATTTTCTTTGCCCTTCATCTATGCTTGTTATGTTGACATGGTAATCCAGTGGTGTGGTGAAGCTCCCCGCATTATGAACAATGCCAAATTATGCTATTGATATTTTGAACTTACTCTCTATTTTCTAATTTGAAATTGGATGGAATTGACAGCACAGTTATCATCTTTGTTTATACACATGCAAAACATGTCATCTCTCTGCTTTGTTTCAGGGTGATATGACTGATGGCATGCACAAGTCTGTTGAAGGCTGTGAAACAAACCCAACAGATATTGCAGCAAAGAAGGTAAAACATCTTGAAGATAGCGAGACAACCCCAAAGTCTTGTCTTGATGTAGTGTTCAAGTTACTTGAGACTAGCAGTCAGACAAGCTCACAGAATTCATTGTCTGAATCAGTTCGACTTCTTCAGTCCCAAGTTCTAGCAGAAAGGCATTCTACAACTCAACTTCGACTTGAAGTCCTATCTCTAAGAAAGATTGCGGAGAACACCAATGAGAACCTCATCGCTAAACAGCTACACCTGGAAGCTATGACCGACATGCTAGGCCGGTCGCACAGCCTTTCTCAGTAGCTTGCGCAGGAGTTCCCGTGCAAGGCTAACTTTTCTTGAACTGTCTTGGAAGTGGTCTCGGTTCAGTATTATTTTGTTACGCTGCAATGGTGCCCAGTTTTTGTAACCTGCTTCTTTGTTGCGCTTTATGATCACTAGTGGGGAACTTCGATGCCTGGTGGATGTAATATACCATAAATCCTTTATTTATAGTGTAGGTTTATTCTTAGTTACTATGCCGTAATTTCTTTATTGTATAGAGTAGTTTTGTTCTTAATTCCTACTAGTTACTGCCATCATTCGCTATCTGAAAAAAATCAGATGTAGTCGACCGGGCCAAAACATTCGCCTCTAACGGGCCTGGTTTTTAGCGGGGCACAATTAGGCTGGCCTGCATCTTTCTTGGGCCCGAATGATTGGGCCTTCACACTTTGCGCGAGGCCCACAACTTACACCGGCCTATATTTTAGTTGGGCATTTTGTGGACCCAGCGCTTAGTTTGGCCCAGGTAGCATTGTGCCATTAACATGCTGAATATTGTACTGGCCTGTTACGGCCCAAATGAAACCATGGGCCTTTAGTAGGCCGAAATGCATGTTGGGCCTCAATTTTCACTAGTTGTCGACGGGTCTTCAGCAGGCTAAAATGTAGACCAAGCCTTTTTGGGCCCAGTTGTATCACTGTAGTTACCAGGCCGAAACATATCTCGGGCCTTAGTTGGCCCACTAATATCATGGGCCTTTAAGAGGCCGAAAGCTTAGTACAGACATCAACGGGCCGAATTATGTGACATGCCTTTAACAGGCCCAAAGTCACGTTGGGCTTAACTGTTGCCACCTTTATCACGGGCCGTTAGTGGGCCCGATGTCCCGTCGGACCATATATGGCCCATGCGCAGCACGGGCCATTCCCAGGCCGAAAGTCAAACCGGCCTGAAATGGGCCCATGTCTACATCGGGCCTCTAACAGGCCGAAAGTCACTGGGCTGTAATTGGGCCCAAATATTCGGCGAACAATTAACGGGCCAAATCTGGCTTCGGGCCGTAAATGGGCCCAAATATTCGGCAAACAATTAACGGGCCAGATCTGGCTTTGGGCTGTAAATGGGCCTTTATTAAGCAGGCCATTATTGGGCTAGCCCACTAGTACCTGAGTAAGTACTACGAGCCTTTGACTGGGCCGGCCTTTTTAACCTATATGGGCCTCTGTTGGGCCCAGCCATGTGTCGACGTATCGTAGGCATGTCCGCTAATGGATGGGCGACATCTGGCCCACTGACGAGCTGACAGGTGTTCCCTCCGGCCAATCAGAATTTCACACATGGAAATTTCCCATTGGTCCCGGCTGTTAACGGGTTATCGGATCCAAAACCGGACCCGATAACTTAACGGCGTTCCGTTACGGTGGATGCCACGTGTCAGTCACCCTTGACGAAAGCACTTCTGTGATGCGCGATTTATCGTCATGGAAGTGGACACTTCCGTGATGATAATTTTGGTAATGTCATGGAACACTTCTACGACAGCACAGGTATGACTATCTTGATTTTGTCATAAATTTGTCATGGATGTACATGCATGACAGAAAACGTGATCTACTGTGACAAACAGGTATCATCACGGAAGTGTATTTTTTTGTAGTGGAATATCCTGTTTATTGACCACATTGCGAGATGAAGCCGCTTTCAGAAGGCTGTGGATGCGCGGGGTGGCGCCTGGGCCTTGTCCTGGGGCTTGGTGGCCTCACCCTTGGTTAACTGTAGGCAATGTAGCACTGTTCGAGGCGTGCTTTGTACGGTTGAACCTGTATAAGTACTCATACTGCTTTCAGCTATGGTTGTTAAGTGCCCTTGATGGTTTTAGTTAAGGCTGTTAAGTACTCCTGCTGCCTTTACACTCTGTCGTGTTTCTTCAGTCTTTCTTCCTCCAACCGCCAAAACCAAACCAGCACTGGTGGGGCCGTTTGCTTCCGCCTCCCACGGCTGGCTGCGCCTCAGCGCACGCATCGCCGCCCCACCGTCTCCTAAATCGTTAACGCCGACGTCCGAGGCCTCGCCGTCGTCCTCCGCGCGCTTTGGTGCGCTCGCCACGGCGCCACCTTCTCGCGTTGTCAACATGGTCAACAAACAAGAGGAATCAGCAACGGACTGTACGTGGAGAGGATGATAGTAGGGGCCCACCATGTCTATGGCCGGACGCAAGGAAGTTCCTCATTTTTTGTTATATATACTCCATTGTTAGCATATGGAAAAAGAAAATGCTTCCTCCTAGTGGTTTCCTGATATCTGGGACCCACGACATTGTCAGCATATATAGTCAATAGACAAGAGAACAGCACAAGATCGGCTGACACCTGGGACGTAGCTGCTCGAGCAGTTTTCTTTTGTTATTGTTGAAACGGATCAAGGTTTCAACTGGGCTGTGGCCCGTCTAGCCCAGACTTATATTTTATGTTCACCACATGACCAGCCCAGCTATTTTTTCTTTCTGAAAATGAGCCCAGTTTATTTTTTCTAAATAATACCCAACGCCTAGCTCGGAGGCGTTGCACTGCTGGGTGCGGGCCCATGGGCTGCCACGGTGGACAGAGGTGCAACGCCCCAGAGCTAGGCGCTGCACCGTAGGGTGTGGCGCCGGCGTGGCGGGCGCTACACAGAAGGGTCAGGGGTGTGAAATAGTTTCGCACCCAGTTCATTCTGTGAATTTATTTCGTTTCCATGTCAAAATTGTAAAATTTGCCACCGAAATCATCTCATCTTTCCAGTGGCATGCTTGGTTTGCCAAGTTCCTGCCTTGTTCATCATTTTTCTTCCGGAGCACGCATATGCATTGTAGGAGATATGCCCTAGAGGCAATAATAAATGATATTATTTATCTCCGAGTTCATAATTATGTTTATGTTCCATGCTATAACTGCAATGATTCTCGAGTCTGCAATATCCACGAGGCTCGGAGGAAGACTCATATGCACGTGTGGAATAATAAATGGTAAGAAGTATTCCTAGTCTGGCCTCTAAGACTAGCTTAAGTGTTACATGATGGTTCTGTTCTCCTGATCATGGGCATGTCTATGCCAGCAATTTTGAGGGCACAATGTTAAGAGAACATTTGTATTGAATCGACCCGGATTGATGTTATGCTAAGAGATTCATTCGTCACAAGTTAATGGTTTATAACACAGAGATAGTTAATGTTTGGATAATTCCTTAGACCATGAGAGTATCGAGTTTCTTCATGCTTGCTTCATGAACTTTGGGGTTTGTTAAACGTCATCCGTAACTGGATGGCTATTACGGCGGCTTACGGGTTCATGGGAAAGTATGTTAAGTAACTTGATAGCTCGAGATTGGGATTTGCTCCTCCGACGATGGAGAGATATACTCGGGCCCACTCGATGTTACGTGTCCATCATCATCTGGCCAGACACTTTGTGATTTGATCACGGGGATGCCGGAACACGAAACGAGAAAAGAGAACAAAACCGGTAACGAGGTAACTTGCATAGTGGACAAAGTGTTGGCCCATGGGGATGCAATAAATCTCACCTCAGGTGTTTGTGATATATCGTGAAGCAACAGGAATAGCTCACCTCAACTGGAGGTTCACTCAAATATTCATTCGTGTGGGTATAGGGGTCAATATGGGTGTCCACGGCTCCGATGTTGATCATTGATCGGAAGGGGTTCCAGGTCATGTCTATACTTCACCGAACCTATAGGGTCACACGCTTAAGGGTCATCTATCTGCTGAATACTAGACAAGGAGTCTGAGAGAAAATCACCAAAAAAGTTTCGGACACCGAAAAGTTTCGGACAGCGGAATCGTACCGCAGAGAGAGGTCACCGGATGAGTTTCGATGAAACCGAAAAAGTTGTTTCGGGGTATGCCATTAAGTCAAAATGGTTTCGGCACATGCCTGATAATTCTTGGAGGGTGCCAGAATCATTCTGGAAACTTTTTGGAATTTTCAGAAATAAAAACCGAAAATGTTTCGGAGCTACCGGTACCGCTTTGGCTGTTTTTCGCAGATGAAATTCACTAATCTGAAATTGTTTCAGAACGAATCCAAAATCATTTTAGTGGGTACTGGAATTATTCTAAGACCCACAGAAATATTTTCGGATTTAGTGGACGTGAAAAATTTTCTTCATGAATAGTGAAAACGCATTCTTGTTTGCTTTTCGCAGATGAAAATCACTAAACCGAAATTGTTTCGGAATGCATTGAAAGTTATTTCAGTGGGTACTGGAAATGTTCTGAGCCCACATAAATATTTTCAGTTCGAACGGACGCTGGAAAATGTCGTCATGAATAGTGAAAGTGCTTTTTGCTTGGCTTCTTGGAGAAGCCACCTTGAGGGCCTTTTTGGTATTTCCCCCCTTGGCTTCTTGGAGAAGCCACCCTTGGGCTTGGCCTATAAATAGGGGTGGAGGGGGCTGCCTAAAGGATCATCCCTTCTCACATACAAGTGCCATGCATGATCTGACTTCTCTCTCCCTCCCAGCGAAATAGTTTCGTAGAGCCGAAAGACTGTCTGGGTTCCGGTGGGAACTAGTTCTGGACGGCAAAGCCCTGCCGGATAGATGACACCGTATGTGTGCAACTCTGTAGAGAGATCGTAGTTTTGGTCTTAGTTCGTGAGTGCCTCCCGAAGGGCTGTCCGTGTGACCGTCCGGGTTTCGAAGGTCCTCCCGAAGGGCTGTCCGAGTGACTGTTCGAGTTTCGAAGGTCCTCCCGAAGGGCTGTCCGCGACACCGTCCGGGCGGCTGTTCGACCGCCTCCCGGAGGGCTGTCTGAGGAGCAGATGAGGGTATACATCCTCGCGGTTGGGAGGTTGTAAATCCTAGCTGCGGGGATCTGCACCGTCGATCGTCATCGACTCTACTTCCCGCTGCGCTCACTACTGGAATCAGCTACTTTGCCATCTGCCAGCTCTTTGCCATCAGCTACCCAAAAGCTGACGGCAAAGAACTAGCTGATGGAAAAGACTTTCTTTGCCATCAGCCAGTTCTTTGCCGTCCGCTAGCTGACGGCAAAGATTCTTTGCCGTCGGCTAGCTGACGGCAAAGAGGGAGGGGGCCCCACTGACGAGCTGCTTAAAAAAAACTTAACGGCCCCCATCTTTGCCGTCTGCTAGCAGACGGCAAAGAGCAAAAAAGCGGACGGCAAAGGGGGCGGACGGCAAAGATTCTACATATCTAACGGCGCCGTCCGACCCCGCCCTGTTTCTCTCCCTGCTCTTCACACGCGCGCCGCCGCCCCCACCACTCGCCGCCGCTCGGTCGCCCCACCACCCGGCGCCCCACCGGCCCCCCGCCCCGTCTCCCCCGCCGCCCTACCGTCTCGGCGCCGCCATGCCCCGGCCCCCGTGCGCCCCTCCGCCCAGGGCCCGACGCCGCCGCCCAAGGCCGCCCCGCCCCCCTCCTCCACCGGCCACCTCCTCCACCTCCCCGCCCCCCTCCTCCACCGGCCACCTCCTCCACCGGCCCTGCCCCAGGGGAGCTAGACCTCCTCTTTTTTTCCTTTTTTTTTAGTTTTAGGTTTATGTTTAGTTTAGATTTAGTTTTAGTTTTAGTTTAGTTTTAGATTTAGATTTAGTTTTTTCCTTCTTTTCTGTTTTTTTAGTTTTAGGTTTATGTTTAGTTTAGATTTAGTTTTAGTTTTAGTTTTAGATTTAGGTTTAGTTCTAGGTTTAGTTTAGTTTGAGGAAATAAGAAGAAGAAGAAAAAAAGAGGAGAGGAGGAGAAGAAGAAGAGGAAAAAGGAAAGGAAGAAGAAGAGGAGGAGGAGGAGAAGAAAAAAGAAGAAGAGGAACAAGAAGAAGAAGAAGAAAAAAGAGGAGAGGAGGAGAAGAAGAAGAGGAAAAAGGAAAGGAGGAAGAAGAAGAAGAAGGAAAAAAGGAAGAAAAGGAAGAAAAGGAAGGAGAGGAAGAAGAAGAAAAGGAAAAAAGAGGAAAAAACCCCGACCCGACACGGCACCCCGACCCCGACCCGGCACCCCGACACGACACCCCGACACCTAGACCCCGACCCCGACACCCCGACCCCGACCCCGACACCCCGACCCCGACACCGACACGGCACCCCGACCCCGACCCGGCACCCCGACCCGACACCCCGACCCCGAGACCCCGACCCCGACCCCGACACGGCACCCCGACACCGACACGACACCCCGACCCCCGACACCTCCCGAAAAGGTGTTCTTTGGCCTTCCAGAGGCCGACGAGGTCATATATTTGTGAATTATTAGTTAGGTCATATACTTTTCGATTTTGTTATGAAAAACATCATATATAATTGTGTTGATCGGGTAGTTTTAAATGTGCAGTTGTTTCATCGCTGCGAGGTTTGGTGTTCGACGACCTCGCCATGCGTTTGACGAGCTCTGCCCCTTCATTCGTGGGTGAGCACAAATGACATGTCCTCCTCCCCCATTAATTATTTGATCTATTCCGATGAAACTTGATAGCTAGCTATATATGGGTCTTGAATCATCAGTATGCGTAACCAATATGTGTCTCCCGTTCGAAAGCGTCATAGTTATAAATATGCATGCATTTGCATATTTATAACCTTGATTCTTTAGAATTGTCCAACGCTATCCATGGACAGCCCGAGTATGTTTAGATTGGGTTCGTTTTCCCATATGCTTTGCTCCGGATCCGACGCATAAATTTCGTCAGTGCCTCCCCTGTTGCTCTCCGGGTACACATCCTCTCTGTTTATTGCAGAGACGTGTATCAGGAGAACAGCGGGGAGGTGCTGCCGAAATTTTGCGTAGGATCCGGAGCATAGCATGGGAAAATGAACCCAATCTAAAGATACTCGGGTGGGATTAGGACCTATCATTACCTATTAGAGTGTAGGTTGCATGGACGTAATAAAATTGACAAAGTAGATCAACTGATGAATATATACATGGTGAATTATATATATATATATTTGTTGTGTGTCTAGTAGCTCTAAAAGTCAAGATGAGTGATCGTGCGTGGATGTACACCGGTCACACTGGTCAGAACAAATGGAGCACTGAATGGTTCACAAAAACCAAGGGGTTTGTGCGAGCCGCATTTGCAAATGGCCAGAGGAAAACCTGGTGCCCCTGTTTATGGTGCGACAATTGGGAAAAGAGGACAGAGGCTGAAATGGGCAAACACCTGCAGAAGAGTGGTTTTACGCCCGATTATACGGTGTGGACATTTCATGGTGAGTCTGCCCAATGTGACCGAGCTGAGGTGGATCGTCGTCGCACCAACGAGCATGGTACCGGGATGGAAAACATGGTGCAAGACTTTGATGATGCTCGGGATTCGGACGAGGAGATGGAGGAATCTGCAAAGGCCTTCAATGAAATGTTGGAGTCTTCAAAACGTCCGCTCCATGAGCACACTGAGCTTTGTCAGTTGGATGCCATCTCACAAGTAATGGCTCTGAAGGCTCAGTTCAACTTGGGCAGAGAATGCTACGATGCAATGATGACAGTATTTGGACGCTTTCTACCCAAAGGCCATGTAATGCCTGCAAACCTGTACCAGTCGGACAAAATCCTCCGTGCAGTGAAGATGCCCTATGATAAGATACATGCCTGTGAGAAAGGATGTGTCTTGTTTAGGCTTGACTATGCGGACTTGAACTATTGTCCCATTTGCAAGTCTTCCAGGTATGTTGTGGTAGACAACGGTATGGGTGAGAAGACACAGACCAAAATCCCCGTTAGTGTTCTTCGGTATATGCCAATCGTACCAAGACTTCAACGTCTTTTCATGGTCGAAGAGACGGCCAGACAGATGACATGGCACAAAACGGGCAAAAGAACCGAACTAGAAGCAAATGGGAATCTGATGATTGTACACACATCGGATGGTGTTGCGTGGAAAAAGTTTGATGAATTACATGGTGACAAAGTGGCAGATCCGAGGCATCCTCGAGTCGGCATCAGCACAGATGGGTTCAGTGTGTTTGGTATGACGGCAGCCCAATACAGTTGTTGGCCCGTATTTGTCTTTCCACTCAATCTCCCCCCCCCCCCCCCCCGGAGAGATTATGCAAAGAAAGAACATTTTCCTGACGTTGATAATTCCAGGGCCCAACTATCCGGTGAAAAATATGAATGTGTACATGCAGCCGCTTAAGGACGAATTGCAAGAAGCCTGGGATAATGGGTTCAAGACATACGACGCCTATAGCAAACGGAACTTCATAATGCGTGTCTGGTACATGTACTCGACGCATGACTTGCCGGCGTATGCGCTATTCGTTGGCTGGTGTGTGCATGGAAGGTTCCCGTGCCCCACATGCAAGGGAGCTCTTGAGTTTCGTTGGCTTCAGGCCGGTCGCAAGTTTTCTTGCTTCGACATGCATAGACAGTTCCTGAATCCTCGCCATAAGTTCAGGAAAGACAAGAAGAACTTCATCAGAGGTAGAGTTGTCAAAAACTCTGCACCACCTGCATTGACAGGCCAACAGACCCTGGATTAGTTAAACGCTCTTGAGCCAGATCCAGAGCGTCCAGGGTACTTCAAGGGGTATAATTCTAAGCACCCCTGGACTCACAAAACATGCTTATGGATCTGCCTTACTTCAAAGACCTCCTTTGCCCACACAACATCGACGTGATGCACACTGAGAAGAATATCGCCGAGGCACTTTTTGGTACATTGTTCGGCATAGATGGGAAGTCAAAGGATAATACTAAGGCTAGAGTCGATCTGGAGGCGCTATGTGATAGGCCGTTACAAAACATGAAAGAACCGAAAGGAAACCAGAACTGGACGAAGCCAAAGGCATGGTTCAATCTTGGAAGGCCAGCTATGAGGGAAATTATCTTGTGGGTGAAAATGCAGTTGATGTTCCCCGATGGGTATGCAGCGAATCTAAAGAGGGGAGCCAGTCTTGATAAATTGAAGATATTTGGTCTCAAGAGTCATGATTGGCACATATGGATTGAGCGGGTAATGCCGGTGATGTTGCGTGGCTTCATCCCTGAGGATGAATGGCTAGTACTAGCAGAACTCAGCTATTTCTTCTGTGTTCTTTGTGCGAAAGAACTATCGCCTGGCGAGCTAGAAGAAATGGAAGAGTTGGCGTCGGAGTTGATCTACAAGTTAGGGAAGATCTTTCCACCGGGCTTCTTTAATCCAATGCAACATTTGATTTTGCATCTCCCAACCGAGGCAAGATTGGGGGGCCCGTGCAAAATCGTTGGTGCTACCCAACTGAGAGGATGCAGAAGACGCTTCGACAAAAATGTAAAAATAAACGTAGAATTGAAGCATCGATGGCTGAGGCATTCATCACTGAGGAGATGGCAAACTTCGTGACAGCACACTACGAAGCCAAAAATCGTCATTTGCATAATCTGAAGCCTTGGTACAGTGCTGACGACCGTAAAAAGGGTGGATCCAACCTTAGCCTATTCAAAGGGAATCTCGCACCAGCCAGTGTTTCAAATCCAGTATCTTTGGATAACGAACAATGGCGGACCATTTCGTTGTATATCTTCAACAACCTGATAGAAGTGCGGCCATACATCGAGTAAGTTCTCGGTACATAGTTTCGCAACTTCTATTTCCTTTGAACTGCTCTTATTCCTGGATATTTCATACAGTCGATACGTCGCCTTATTCTCGTATGGAGCGGTGATCCAAAAGGATTCTGTCGAAGAGTATGAGCTTCTCGCAAAGCAAGGAGGCGGCTATCCCGGTTTCATCTCTTGGTTCAAACAAACGGTAATTTCTTCTATTAGACAATTTCATTTCATTCGCTAATTTGTGCGTAATGCAACAATCCTTTCATATTAAACTTGTAGGCTAATTCAGAGTCTATGGACGCCGAATTGAGACAAGTCGCTAATGGTTTTGACTATAAGGTTCGTTCATTTGACAAATACGACATCAACGGGTATCGCTTTCGTACCTATGGCAAAGAGCTATCTATGGCCGACCGAAAGTCTACAAATTGTTGTGTATCTGCTATCGGCGAAGGAGGTACCGAGTATTATGGGAGAGTTGAAGCAATTTATGAACTTCTATTCTATGGTGAAAACCCACCGAATGTCGTAGTCTTCAAATGTTATTGGTTTCAGCCGAAGGAGACTAGAAGGACTCATGAACATATAGGGCTAGTTGAAATCAACCAAAGCACCCATTTAGATGTTCCTGATGTCTATATTACGGCTCAACAGGCGACCCAAGTATTCTATCTACCGTGGGCCTGCCAAACTAATCCAAATCTGAAAGGTTGGGATGTCGTTTATGAAGTGCCGCCACATGCTAGACTATCTCCCCCAAAGGAAGAGGATTATGAACCTCACATTATCCCAGACATATATGAAGGAGAATTCTTCCAAGAGACACGTCTTTCCAAAAAGCGTTTCAAGAACCGCTATACTTCACCCCAAAACATTGAAGTAGACAGCGACAGTGAATCCGACATCACCCCAGAGGAGGAACAAGAAGAGCCGGAACAAGAAGAGGTTACTGCTGCGGATGACCTGTCATTGCTTAACCGATTACATCAAGGTGGCCTTCCACATGTTGATGCCACTGAACCCTATGAGCCCGTCATTGATTATAGTGATGATGATGATTATGCATTTATTGATGATACTGATCAAGATTATTAGTAGTGTCAGGTATTAAATTTTTTTATGTTGTACTTGATGATGATACACTTAAGTGATACACATATTATTATTCATGTCGGTCTTTTTTTTATGTTGTACAAATTTCGTTTACTGTTTTTCATGGCAGGTATTGAAAGATGGTGGGCGCTGGTCGGGAGCGCGCCAAGGCCCCTTCTTCGTCGGCGCGTGGTCTGAGGTCTTCCATTCCAGACGCACCTCTCCGCCGAGCGTTGCTGGACAGTATGGCGACACCGCCGGGCCCTTCTTCATCGACCACGGTGCCCAGCAGGGGACGAGGTAGGAAGAGAGGAGGTGGGGCACGTGGTCGCGGGAGAGGAGGTAGGGTGACTGCTACGGCGCCTTCCTCGCCGCCACCCCCAGCTGTTTCACCCGAGCACGTGACTGCTAGGGTGGACTCGTCCGAGGCGGAGGCTACACGGACTCCGGTCCACGAGCCTCCGGTCCACGGGTCTTGGGCCCATGAGCCTCGGGTCGACTGCCTTCGGCCCACGAGAGTTCGGCCCACGAGACCCCGGAGGAGCACACGTCCGGATGGGGTACCTGGCCGGATCAGCCCGAGGAGCCGAGTGGCCATGCTGATGATGGCGGGGAGCCGACTGATATTGAGGAGGAGGGGGGCACCGTCTACCAGCGTGGTGCTACACGGCTCCCGTCCATGCCGGCGACCCGCGAGCAGAGGTGGTTGATTTTCCCTGATGGGGAGAGGTACGTAAGTGCATTTAATATTTTTGTACCTTCTGCATTCACGTTTCTTCAAATAACTAATGAGTTGGCCTTGTCATGCTGCAGGGGTTGGGACCACCATCATAGTGTCCGCCGGCCCAACTCCGTCCTTGGAGTTCTTTGCCGGCAAAACTTCCCGGGGTTTGTCACATTGCCTGGTGAGGGTCGGCTTCCAGAGCTTGGATTGAGCTGGGAGCACTACTTGGCTGCCCCAGCCCCGCCAGATGAGATTATCGACGGTGTCTTGTGCGACACGAGGGCAGACATGGTGATCAGAAAGTTCTGGGTAATTTCTCCTTTACACATTTAAAAATCTTCAACTAGCTAGTTATTAATTGTACTAATCAATATTGTCTCATTTGATTGCAAACATTCTACAGGTGTGAGGAGGGATACGAGGAGGACGCGGCACATGTTATCGAGAACGTCTGCAAGCGCCTAGTACAGAACTTACGGCATGAGGCTCGGGTGCAGGCTGTTCGAGACTACTACGCCTTGCGTGGTATCAAGAAGACCAAGCCGGCGTGCCACGATAAGTTCCTGAGTAAGGAGCAGTACATGAAGGTAATTCTTAAGGCCTTCTACTTAAGTTCCTTCATTTAGTAATTCTTAGCCGTAGCGCTCAAGTTTCTATTTGCTAACTTAGGCGCCTCCGAGATGGTGTGCGGATCGGATGGATTGTTGGGAGGTTTGGTCAATGAGTGGTGCTCAAAAGAATGGCTAGCCCTCTACAACGAGGCCAAGGACAAATGTGCCCAAATGGAAGGTGTGCCACACCATCAAGGCAGCTCCAACTTATATCAGTTCGGGCGGAACTGGGTATGTGGTTTGCTTCATGATTCATGCAATTCATTCATCATGCTAGCTTGAGCCCTTTAATTACTAATTTACATTGTTTCTCTCTTTCAGGCACGCCACAATAAGGTGGATAAGGTGCCAGAGGTGTACAACCTGTATGCCATGGCCCACACTGCCTCTTTCAAGAAAGTCAAGGCTTTCTCTCAGTCTAACCTCGATGATGCAAACAACTTCGCCAACATCTCCTCCCACAACAAGCTCGTGAGATATAGAGATGAGGCGAAGGCGAGGAAAGGGGAGGACTTTAACCCGAGCCAGGGTCCCATTGATCCAGAGCTGGTGATGATATCTGGTGGCGGGAGGTCCCATGGCTCCATAGCCATTGGAGATGGACTTATCCGTTATCCTAGCACTCTCCCGGAGATCAAGGCGCGCCAGTCGAGCTCCGCTCCTGAGATAAGGCCTCGTGAACGGCCAGTGCAACTCGCCATCAAGGTTAGTGATACGTACTCAGCTATCTTTCTCCATTACATTGTGTGCGCTTCCATCAATGATTACAAATGGTCATGTGAGTGGTGTTGCAGGCTGCTATACAGAGTGAGAGAGATAGAACGGAGAAACTTCTGGCGGAGGCGGCGGAGAGGCAGCGGGAGTTGGAGGAGAGGACGACAAAGATGATGGAGGAGGAGAGGGCACGGAATGACATGCAGGCAAGGGCCATGTACGAGCTCCTTGTGGTAAGTTTCTTCTGCAGATTAGCCAAAACATTCATGTAGTGTTTGTCTCATTACTAACTAGTATGACTGAGTCGTCAAAACCAAATGTGCAGTCTGTGTGCGAGAAGACCGGTCAGACCGCTCCGCCGATGCCAGTGATTGCTCCTGGGACCACGGTGAGTTTAATTTGAATGGACATTACTTGCTAGTCTTAACATTTGAGTGTCATCATGCTAACAAGATATTGGAAATGATCTTTGGTGCAGCGTAACTCCAGACAAGCATCGCACGATCCTTCTCCAGCTACCGACACGAGCCAGCCCGCTCCTACACCTCCTGGATCATGGTAAGTTTATCTAGTGTTTTGCTTAACACATGCATAAAGACCTAGACTTAGCATTATTTCCTCCAATGCTTACCATAATGACCTAGACTTAGCTTCTTCTCCTCCAAAATAACTTATTAAGCTTACTGACCTCCAAAACCATCCATTTTACCTAAGTTAGCTCTAAAACGATCTGTACTTAGCTTACTTATGTCAAAAATTGCATAATTAGCTTAGTTAGCTCATAAACGATCCATTTTACCTAAGTTAGCTCTAAAATGACCCATTTTACCTTGGTGAGCTTATAAATGATCCAGTTCATCCAAGTTAGCTCAAAAATGACCCATTTTACCTAGATTAGCTCCTAAATGATCCATTTTACCTACATGAGCTTTAAAATGACCCATTTCACCTAGGTTAACTCCAAAATGACCCATCTTACCTAGGTTATCTCATAAACGATCCATTTCAACTAATTTAGCTCATGAACGATCCATTTCACCAAGTTAGCTCAAAAACGATCCATTTCACCTAAATTAGCTCTTAAATGATCCATTTCACCTAAGTTAGCTCAAAAAGATCCATTTCAAGTAAATTAGCTCATAAATGATCCATTTCACCTAAGTTAGCTCAAAAACGATCCATTTCAACTAAGTTAGCTCATAAATGATCCATTTCACCTAAGTTAGCTAAAAAACGATCCATTTCACCTTAGTTACCTCAAAAATGATCCATTTGACCTTAGTTACCTCATAAACGACCAATTTCAACTAAGTTAGCTCATAAATGATCCATTTCACCTTAGCTAGCTCATAAACGACCCATTTCAACTTAGTTAGCTCATATATGATCTATTTCACGTAAGTTAGCTCATAAATGGCATACTCTTCTTGTTCTAGTCTTCTTCTTGTTCTAGTCTTCTTCTTGTTCTACTCTTCTTGTTCTAGTCTTCTTATTCTAGTCACCTATTTCTAACTTTCTTATTTTGCCATTTTGCAGATTTCATTATGTGCGGGATGGAGTGCTTGTTCTACTCTTCTTGTTCTAGTCTTCTTATTCTAGTCACCTTACCTATGGAGTGCTTGTTTATGTATGGATGGAACTTGTTTATGTATGAATTGATGGATGGAACTTGCTTATGTAATATGTATGGATGGAACTTGCTTATGTATTAATGGATTGAACTTGCTTATGTATGAATGTATGGAACTTATGTGCTGGATATATGTGATATGAATGCCTGTGAAATATATCTATATATGTCATATATATTTGCTGTGAAAATTGTTGGATTTAATAAAAACAAAAAAAAGAGCCAATATGCAGGCTCTTTGCCGTCTGCCACCGACGGCAACGGGCTCTTTGCTGTCTGCCGCGGACGGCAAAGAAGCCACGTGGCATCCAGCTGTGCTTCCTGGGAGCTGACCCATTTGGTCAGTTTGCCTACAGTGGCAGACGGCAAAGAGTAAACAATTTTGCCGTCAGCGGCGGACGGCAAAGGCCTAGCATGTAGTGACGTGTAGATGACATCATACGGCGGACGGCAAAGACACTGGAAAGTTTGCCGTCTGCCGCGGACGGCAAAGGCCTGCCGTTACGCACTTAACGGACTGACAGCGCAATTATTGCCGTCCACTCTCTTTGCCGTCCGCGGCAGACGGCAAAGGGCCTTTGCCGTCAGCCGCCAGGAATCAGACGGCAAAGTAGCTCTTTCCGTAGCCTACTTTGCCGGAGCCTTTTGCCGTCCGCCGTTCATGCCTTTGCCGTCCGCCGTGGCAGACGGCAAAATAGCTGATTCCTGTAGTGGCTACGAGTCGGTAACGAAAAAGATCAAACCTTGTATGCAGTCTCCATAGTGGTCCTGGCCTGGTGCGTAGGTCGGAATTTTTTGTTTTCTGCTGCGTTCCCCTACAGTGGCATCAAGAGCCGTGCTATGCGTAGATGTAGGTTTCGATCTAGAATACATGGAGATGTATGGGTATTGCATAATATAATTAGGTAGTAGATGAGATCTATTGCTGAAAATTATTTATGCGGGTGACAGATGAAATCTGGTACCCGAGGTTCTTGTTGCTTCCCTAGAATTTGCGTTTGCTCAATCTCGAGACAGCATGGTGGAATTT
This sequence comes from Aegilops tauschii subsp. strangulata, assembly GCF_002575655.3. Taxonomy (NCBI): domain Eukaryota; kingdom Viridiplantae; phylum Streptophyta; class Magnoliopsida; order Poales; family Poaceae; genus Aegilops; species Aegilops tauschii. The sequence continues at coordinate 12,715,935 of NC_053039.3, forward strand.
GACAAAGTTCTGGCAATCCGTGATCCTGATTATTCATGGAAGTGCTATCAGTTCTTTGGGTTCTACCGTAGTCAAAAGAAAGATGAAATTCGCAGATAAAAGGGCATTGCAGATATGATCTGCACGGGGTCATGCATATGACGAAGTTTAGTATGGGGCTCGAGATTTAATTATCCCGTGTTTCATACACCCCGAGATGTTAATCTAGCAACCTGAATAATCATACTTGATGATAAAATGTTGGTAGCTGCGGCTTAAGTCAAAACCTTAGAAGCCACGTAAAATAAATTTTGCATAAACCGATTAGAGGCGTCTAACTTGGTTTTGCAGGATGTCCATGTGATGTGGTATAGCAGTGCTCATACTAATTCGATTATGTATGAGATGACTATATGATGTAATTTGATTAACATGACCTACGTGTCATGATTTGGCATGATGGCTGGAGCCATATGATTGCACTTTAATGACCTGCGTGTCAACCTTGTTTTAATGCATTATTTTGTTAGCTATAGAGATAGCAATATTATCTGGTGCATCGACAAGGTGGTGGCAATCTTCGCGAAGGTGAACACCGACGCGAATGTCGAAGACGAAGAAATGAAATACTTCTCCGTTAGAAAGGGCTATACCATATCATGCTATTATGAATTGCCTGAGATGTTTATCCCTTATGATGCACCCTTCTTGATTGCGCGGTAGTCGCTTTTTATTAGGGTGATCTCTCACTTAAAATATCAAAGCAGTTAGTGTTCACCCAAGTGTAGCACCGTCTGAAATTCGTATATTTTCGGGGTGCGCCATGTACACATGAGCACGAACGAATCGAGAGGAATGAGGCGGGTGAGGTCAGACCTCGCAGCAAGATCACTTGGTTGTCTTTTACGTTCAGGCAGGAGAGTCCTGAGCTCAGAACACGCCCATCGAAAGATGAACAAGAATCACATAGAGATGTGATCGGCAAGTTGCCTACCGATTGAAATTCGTGTCATCAGTGATGAACCCGTCAATGGCATCGAATAGAAATATGGATCTTGAATCACTCTAAATCAATTATGAGAGATATTGATTTGAGTGGGAGCGCACTGTTGAATTAACATGTTTAATTCTCAGTGCAATTAATTATGAACACTGTCTAAGTGTTTCTTGCATAATAGTTGTAGAATAATGGCTCGCATTTCCACCTTCCCTATTAAAATTGAATAGCTGTTAAATATCTGGTTAAAACTTTATGATTGGTAACATAATATGAGAATTTTCCTCAAAAGTGCCGAGAAGGACTTTGTCCTATCGCATGCTTTCCGTATCCTCCCGCTGATGCTATGGATCATGTGACTCTCGTCCTTCGATCCAAAAGCTAGAATTCTGTTACGGTCAAGTGGAATATGTTTGCTTCCATGAAACCCAAACTTCGAAAGTTGGGATAGTTATATGATATTCATGGAACTGAAAATTATTTTCAGATACAAACAAAGCAATGTTTGTTTGCAAGTATTAGTAAAAGTGTTTGCTATGCATTTGACTGTTGGGAAAGGGATCCAGAAGAACGCCTGTCATATAATGAAAGGTGAATAAAACAACAACTTAAAGAGAAAGGAAGTGTCCAAAGGGTGTTAGTATGACTTACACGCCTAGGAAGTCCGGGGCTAATGCCACTCTTAAGTTGGGTGCTTCTTCTGAGAGTAGGAAAAATACTAAAAGTTAAACTGCTAGAAGTATAAAGGCAAAAGGAAAGAAGACTGGAATATCCAGCTCATGTATGAATGTCATACAAGTTTTTGATGTATAGAAGGCTGGTCAAAGATATAGTTCTTGCGAATTATGGTTAAACATGTTAATCACTAATTCTTGGGTATTGTGAGTTCATCACAAAAATGCCCGCTCGATTGCATTCTGTTGCAACTCGATGTAAGAACTACTATGGCCTGAAAGACTAGCTAGAAATGAGGTTAAGGTATACACAGGGAACATAGTAAATGTTACTATACCTTCCATCGGTGTATTGCCGTCTGTATTTATTTTCATAATTCATTTAGAGTTTTACAAACTCTATCCCATTGCATAAGGTATCTTGCAAGAAGGTTGTTCATAAGAGAACTTTTTATGTTCAATGTTATGAATAACACAAGGGCCATACTTTCATTATGAATGAGATGTATGTTTTGAATATTGATAATAATACAATACCTCTGGGTTGACTTTCATAATTCATTTTAGAGTTTAATACACTCTAGCCCATTGCACAATGTTTGTTGCAAAAGAGTTGTTCATAAAAACAACAATTGTTGTTAAGTATTATGAATAACATAAGGGCCATACTTCCATCATCGATGGGACGTATGTTATGAATATTGAGGGTAATATGATACATCCATAACACTGACGCTAAATGTCGCAAGACTAAAAGAATACCACACAAGTGTGGCACTACATTTGGTCACATTGGAGAAACCCGCATGGAAAATTCCATTATGATGGATTTTGAAGTCTTTTTGATTTTGAATCATCTGACACTTGCAACTTTCCTCCGAAAAGTGAAGTGACTAAAATACCATTCACAGGCCATAAGGAACGAACAAGAAACTTATTAGTGATCATACATTTGATGTGTGTAGTCCGATAAGTGTTGTTAGTGGTGGATTTATTTATCTTCAGAAATGACTCAAGTAGATATATGGATATTTACTTGATGAGACGTAAGTCTGGAACTTTTGAAATCATTCGAAAGGTTCTCAAAAATGAAGTAGAAGTTATTGTAACAAGAAAATTATGTTTCTGCAATTTGATTGCACAAAGGAATATTTGAGTTACATGTTTAGCGAATGTCTGATGAGTTGTGAAAGGGGTTTCATAAACTTGCACCTCCCGGAACACCACTGCAAGTGGAAAGTCCGTGGAGATGTAATCAAACCATTTATGACATGGTAAGGTCAAAGATGACATAAATAAATTTGCCATTATCCCTTTTAAAGTGATGCTTTAGAGACTGCGGCTTTTACACTGAAAAGAGCTACATCGGGTCTGTTGAAATGAAGCCATGGTATGGTACGCCCAACCATGTTATATCTTTTCTTAACATTTGGAATATGGGGCTTGTGTAAAAGGTTACAAACCTATTCTAAATCAGACAAGTGCTACTTTGTAGGTTGTACCAAAATGTTGGGTATTCCTCCCTCACTATACCGAGGCAAATAGTTTTGCCGCGAAACGGTGTTCTTTTAAAGAGAATGGTTCTTTCAAAAAGGTGAGTGGGAGAATAGTGCAACTCGACGAGATAAACAGTATCTACATCATCAGATCAAAGGAAAGAGACCTTGGAAGTAATTCCAGAGTTTCCTACTGCGACTGATACGGAAGTCTCTACAATAAAATGTATGAACTTCAGTCGAACTTGCAGCTGAACCACGTAGGCAAGGCTCGTGCAAACCTCTCAGGTGCGCAAATGAGATATTGTTGTTAGACAACATTATACCTACGATACACAAGGAATCGTTGATGGGCCCTGACTCCGGAATTTGCTAAATACCAATACAACCCGAGTTAGTTTCCATATAAGTGATTCAAGATTAAAACCTTGATACACCTTTCGGAAGACTTAGAGTCTAACGAATATTTATGGAACTTAAAACTGATACGGATAAAATGTTTTATCCATAAAGCTCGACTTGTTGAAATAACAAGTTCAAGAGTTGACTACGATGAGGTTGTTTTCATCGTAGCGATGCTTAAAGTCGGTTCGGGTTGAACTAGCAATTAATACATATTTCAATCATGAGATATGAAACATTGATGCTAAAAGGATTTCCATCTGATGGAAATGAAAGCTAGGACTTGTATATGATACAGGCCAAAGTAATTTGTCGATCCAGAGGATGCTAGTAGGTATGCAAACTTCAGAGTTCCAGCAATGGACAGAAGAGAGCAAAATGGAGTTGGAATCTTCGTGTTTTGATGAAATGGTCAAAGGGGTTTTGACTTCATCAATGGGTAACGAAGATGCTTGTAATTCAAGAAAGTAAGTGGGAGCGTAATAATATTTCTAAAAACCTTATGTGCTTGGCACATTGGTAATTGGAAATAAATTTCTTGACACAAATTAGGACTTCATTTGAAAATAGTTTTTCGATGAAGTGCTTAGGCTAAATAGCCTCAATATTAGGCATGATGATCTATGGAGATAGATTTACCTAATGGGGCTAAGCAATGAATACATATTGACAAGATGCTAAAACCTTTTAGCATTTAAAACGCCAAGGAGTGATTCTTGCCAAAGTCACATGGAAAGAGTTTTTGCCAGACTCGGTGTCCGAAACACTGATGAGTAAAATACATGATGCAGATTCCACACACTTTTGTGTTTGGATTAATCATGTATTCCATGGTATGTAAAACAACCAGATATGTCCGATACTCCCAAGGTGTTGCGAGTATGGATACCAAAGTGATCAAATTACTGATCATGGGACAACAGTGAAAGATGTCACAGAGTACTAGAGTAAGTACTGATGACATGGTTTTCTCGCAAGCAGAGATCATGAAGAGTTTGTTGTAAAATGTTACATCAATACAGTCTTCATCTTTTCTCCATGCGATTTTCGATTTAAATTAAGGGTTTTGTGTAACACACAATGTGGTTGCACAGTTAGTTGGAATTTGTTCAAACTAGTTACTGTGGCGAATTCTATAACAAGGGCTAAGTATGTTGACGCTTTAGAAGCGACAAAGAAGATGTTGAATCATATAGTTCATTCATGAACTTAGTATAGTTCCAAGATGGCTTTTGACAATGGGACACTACTGCAGGTAGTTGCTCCATAACTCAGTCTGAGGAATCCAGGTTCGACCTGTGATTCACATACATACAAAGCCAAGTCCACACAAAATATGAATTTTGTGAAAATGTGAAAACGCGAGGACATGCAAAGATACACACGGAACTGAAGTCGTCAGATCCCTTCGACATCAGGCTATACCACAAGCGAAGCATATTTACACCGGTGTGCCACAGGTGTGAAGTGCATTAGCATAAGCTAGATTATTGACTCTAGTGCAAGTGGGAGTCTGTAGGAGATATGCCCTAGAGGCAATAATAAATGATATTATTTATCTCCGAGTTCATAATTATGTTTATGTTCCATGCTATAACTGCAATGATTCTCGAGTCTGCAATATCCACGAGGCTCGGAGGAAGACTCATATGCACGTGTGGAATAATAAACGGTAAGAAGTATTCCTAGTCTGGCCTCTAAGACTAGCTCAAGTGTTGCATGATGGTTCTGTTTTCCTGATCATGGGCATGTCTATACCAGCAATTTTGAGGGCACAATGTTCAGAGAACATTTGTGTTGAATCGACCCGGATTGATGTTATGCTAAGAGATTCATTCGTCACAAGTTAATGGTTTATAACACAGAGATAGTTAATGTTTGCATAATTCCTTAGACCATGAGAGTATCGAGTTTCTTCATGCTTGCTTCATGAACTTTGGGGTTTGTTAAACGTCATCCGTAACTGGATGGCTATTACGGCGGCTTACGGGTTCATGGGAAAGTATGTTAAGTAACTTGATAGCTCGAGATTGGGATTTGCTCCTCCGACGATGGAGAGATATACTCGGGCCCACTCGGTGTTACGGTGTCCATCATCGTCTGGCCAGACACTTTGTGATTTGATCACGGGGATGCCGGAACACGAAACGAGAAAAGAGAACAAAACCGGTAACGAGGTAACTTGCATAGTGGACAAAGTGTTGGCCCACGGGGATGCAATAAATCTCACCTCAGGTGTTTGTGATATATCGTGAAGCAACAGGAATAGCTCACCTCAACTGGAGGTTCACTCGAATATTCATTCGTGTGGGTATAGGGGTCAATATGGGTGTCCACGGCTCTGATGTTGATCATTGATCGTTAGGGGTTCCAGGTCATGTCTATACTTCACCGAACCTATAGGGTCACACGCTTAAGGGCCATCTATCTGCTGAATACTAGACAGGGAGTCTAAGAGAAAATCACCAAAAAAAAATTGGACACTGTCGTAGAATTGTCACGGCAAATGTCCTCGAGCTAGGACTTAGTCGTGGAGCCATCGCAGCTAGGAAGCTTAAAGGGGTTAAACGGGACAAGGAACACGAGGTTTATACTGGTTCGGCCCCTTGCGGTGAAGGTAAAAGCCTACGTCCAGTTGAGGTGGTATTGATTAGGGTTTCGATGACCAGGGAGCTTAATTGCTATGCCTGGCCCTCGACGAGATCTTCCTTACCCCTAAACCGTCGCCGGGTCGTCCCTTTATATAGAGAGGTTGACGCCCAGCGGCTCTCAGAATCCCGGCCGGCTCATAAGAGTGTCCGGCTCGGACTCTCAACTATTCTTGCCTTACACTACAAGTCTTGCCATACGGCGGTTTATCACTACGGGCCTTAAGCCACATCCGGGTCTTAGGCCCATCATTGACCCGCCGTCTTCAAGCTTGGTACTGGGCTTCGCGTGATGACCATTATGAGTAACCTGGCCCCTCCTGGCGGGTGACTCTAAGGGTTATATCCTCAACATTAGGCCCCAGATTGATTTGAACTGGTTCATGTCAATCTTCAATTCCCTTGAAAGAAAATTTTCCAGCTTACATCTGTGCGAAGGCTTTAACCCGCCGTGACGTCATCTTCTGGATTCCTGATAACCCGCCATGACGTCATCTTCCATTAAGTTCATTTCTTTATTCCATTAAATCCCAACGGATCTTATCTTTAATGGTCATCCCGAAAATTGAGGCGCCTCTGGGGCGAGATAATCGCGCCGTGACCTCCTCGTTTCTCGCACCCACTTATGAGCTTCACCTTATAAATAGCCCGGCCCATGAGCCTCTTAGTCACTCGTCGCCTCCATCTTCTTCCTCCTCTCGCCACTGTGCTGTCGCCCGAGCTCCGCCGCCGCCACCGCGGATCTCCTCGTCCTCACCAACTCCGGCCGCTGCATCAACCTGACGTGTCCAGAGAAAACGGCGGCGACCTCCACGACTCACCAGCACCCGTAAGCCCTTGCCACTCCATAGAGTAGATCCACATTAGGGTTCTTTGCTGTTCTTCCCGTGTTCTTCGCCGTTCATCGCGAGTTCTTGATAGATTTCATTATTACCACCCTTTCTTGATCTGTAGACTGTATAGAACTGTTGCAGTAGTTGTTTCACACCCGTTCCCAATGTACATAGATCCCTTTTCATTGCATAAAGGCTCCGTTCGAACCTATGAACTTCTTCTGTGTCTGTTTTAGGTCTAGAAACTTTCCCTTTCCAGTCGATCGTTCGATCCAGAATAATTACTGTGATCTGTGAAACTTGTTTGCGCCACACTTAGTCAAAAATTGCATGTGTTTAGCTATGGTGGCTCATATCTCCGGCTTAAAAGAGGCCACACGCTGTAGAAATTTCCGGCTTATTCATAATAGGGCTTTAGACAACTGGAATTACTGACGATGCCCTCAGCGGCTTAGATAACCCGATGCATTTAGCCATATGTCATTAGGCCCCTTCATAAGGCGCCACTTTAAACATTGAACTGTAAACTTCCTCCGGCTTATAATTGAACCGGACATTTCCTTTTATCATAGGCTTCCGTCTTTCACAATGCCTCCCAAAGCTCCCAAGGCACCCATCACGTGCAACTGGATGAGATCCAATGTTACTGACGAAACCTTAGCGGACTTCGTGAAGACGGGTTACCTGCCCAAGAAGGATGTCATGTCTTACCGTGCCCCTGACCCGTCGGAGGAGAGACCTCAACCTAGAGATGGCGAGGTGGTGATATTTGTTGATCACATGAGTCGGGGCTTCGCACTGCCCAGCTCAAAATTCTTTAGAGATGTGCTGAATTTCTTTGACCTGCGGCCGCAAGACATAGGACCCAATTCCGTGTCAAATATCTGCAACTTTCAAGTATTCTGCGAAGTCTATCTTGGAGAAGAGCCCAGCCTGCTGCTCTTTAGAGAGCTCTTTTGTCTGAACCGCCAGAACGAATGCGCCAACGGGCCGAGCCTGGAACTTGGCGGAATCTCCATTCAACGCCGTCGAGACTGCCTCTTTCCTTACGCTGAGCCGCCCAGCCATCAAAAGGACTGGAACCAGACATGGTTCTACTGCCAGGATACTTCGCCGGCTGACGAGAGCCCTCTGCCCGGCTTTCGTGCCCTGCGTCTGGAGCCAAGTCACTCCCTGCCGGATAAGCTAACTCAAGCCGAGCGTCAACCTCTGATCCCCACCATCAACAAAATTAAGGCTCTCCTGGGAAATGGCCTCAACGGCATTGATCTGGTCCGGGTCTGGATCTCTTGGCGGGTGATCCCCTTAAGCCGCCGTCCCGGCTTAATGTGTGATTACACGGGCCGGAAAGATGACCCTCTGCGACACAGCCACAACGATCTACCTGAAGACGTTGTCGATGACATGACCAAGTCCCTCTTGAATGAGAGCTTGACAGACTGCGGGAGGACCGGCTTAAGCCCCTTCTGCAAGACTAACCCAGCCCCAGCGGTAAGCCACTGAGCTGAACACCTTATTTTCTCCTTAGATAGTTTTCATCTGAACCTTAAGAAGTCTTCATTGTATTTTTCAGGCTGATGATAAGTTCTGGAGGTTCAAGTATGACCATGAGGCGGCTAAAAAAGCCAGAAAGGCTAAGAAAGCCGCCAGGAGAGCCGCTCCCCCAAAAAAGGGAAGCAAGCCCACTGCCTTAGAGCTGCTTCAGCTGGATGACAGCTCCAAGTTAGAGGTAATCCTTAATCCCTTAGACTCTTCTTCTGTCTCCGCTTTTCAGCTGTCTTTTGACCACCTTATTAACTTGATTATCCACAAGATGACACCGGAGCGAGTAACCCGGTAACTGAAGAGGTAACTATACTTTCCTCCGGCTCGGACCCCTTGCCAAGGCTGAAAGTCCGAAGAGTAACCCGGAAAGTAAGCTTTTCGCATCCTTTAGCTTATCAAGATCCTCAATTTCTTTTGAAGCAACAGATTCATGAGAGCCGGAGGCAAACCTGGGCCAGCAAGGATGCAGACCTCTCCTCTGGCTTACCCGAGGCATCAAGAAAGCGCCGGACTGAGGTTATCTCCAACTTATACCCTTGTCATCCTTTAGCGGGTGTCACTCGTCAACCGCTCAATTCATCTGATTCCAATTATCAGGAAACTTCACCTTCCTCTGGTGATTCTATGCAATCTACCCTGCCGGCTTTCAAGACCGCGCCCGGGTAAGGATGATCATCTTATGTTGTACTTATCTTACTCATGCTTTTGTACTAACCTTTTGTCCTTTCAGTGCTCAAGCAAAGCTCAGTAAAAGAGCGAAAAAGAATAAGCCGGTCGATGAGCCGGTCCTGACTGAACCGGAGGCTTCAGCTCAAGAGCCGCCCGCTGCCTCTGCTCCTGAAGCCACCGCTCCAACCGACGAGCCAATCACAGAGACTTCTGCTAACCCGGAGATCTCCAGCCCGGCTCAGCCGGCCGATGACCCGGACGTGGTAATCACCCAGATGGAGTTTGTCGAGCCGGGGAGACCCACTGCGCTGGCTAAGTGCTCTGCCAAGGAAGAGTTGCTAGAGCGCCGCAGGGCCAAGCTGGACATCACCAACTATGCTAATTTGAGCATTGGAGAGATCGTCTCCGGCTATGTCAATCAAGTGCACAACAGCCGGAACCTGGAGATTGGCATGGTGAAGCAGATACAGCAGAAGTCTGAGGTACCACTCTATTGCTTACCACATAGTCATCTTTACCATACTAGCCCCCAAGTTTACTACTTATGATAGAATATGTTGTAGACTTAACTTCCGGCTTACTTCCATGAACCGGTAATTTGTAGATATAAACTTTCAGCATACATTAGCCCCCAAATGCCAAGTGTCTTTGCTTGGAAAGTGCTTGGGACTTTAAGATTGCATAACAACCACTCATACTATAACCCGGAATTTGTACAGGCTGCTGGCAAAAAATTTGAAGCTTAATTCTCTGAGCTGAAAAACCGCCTGAAGACTCAGGAAACTGAGACCCGGAAGGCCAACGCCAAATTCGAATTCAGTGTTGCTGCACAAGAGAAGCTGAAGAAGATGTTTGAAGCTGAAAGGAAGACTTGGGCCGAAGAGAAGGCTGCTCTGGTAAACCGGGCCGAACAGGCGGAGAAGGCTCTGACGGAGAGAACCGCCGAACTCTCCGGCTTAAAGCGCCATGTGTCACAGATGGTCGCCGCAATCTTCGGTAAGTCATTCTGCAGACTTTCAACAAGTTTACTTTCTCTATGTCTCATAATTCCCATCATTGCTAGCAGCTTACCTGACATTGTAAAACAGGTCCTAGAAGCGCCAACCTCAACCAAAATGTATTGACCAAGCGGAAGGCCGTGTACACTTTGGTGGAACAACTCTACACCGGGTCACAGCGCGCCTTGGCCGTTGTGGCCCTGTCCAATGAGGTTCCGACTCACCTGGCGGACGTACTTCGCCGGCTTGCCGTTCTTCCCCAGCATTTCCAAGAGCTGCGACGGGCCTCTGCAAGAGCCGGGGCCATAGTTGCTCTGAGCCGGGCCAAGGCTTTCCTCCCGGAGCTAGACCCGGCAGAGATCGCGCTTGGATATCCCAGTCTGAAGGAAGACGGCACTCCCTTTGACCAAAAAGATTTTGCTGATTGTGTGAAGAGTGTGCGCCCAGTCGCTACCTTAATTGGGAATGACACCGACCTCACCAAGTATCAGCCGGGTTATGACTCGGAGAATCAGAGGATCCCCACTCCACGCTACGAAGCAATCAGCTTGATCCCTCCGACTCGTAAGCATACCTTCGCCCCGGAAGTTGACCCGGACAGGTTAATTGACGAGGAGGCTCAATTTGAAGCTTTGAGCGGCATTGACTGGAATCGTCAACTTTCCAGGTCATAGGAACAGCCGGAGGAGCGGAGAGGGATGAGCCGGAAGCTTCGACCCGGCAAGCATCTTGACTCTTTAGGCGGCCCATGATTATGCTTGTTAAACAATGCTTCACCCTTTTGGACTCGGGGAGTCTTGTAATAGAATAGGACCAACATTTTAACTTTGTCGTGCCATCGTGCACGTGTTGAATGGTTAACTCCATTGAAGTTGCTTCCTTATATTTCTTCGGGTCATAGTTGATCATTTATTTTCCTTAAGCTCAAATAGCTGTCTTTAACCATCCTGCATAGAAAAACAAGTCACAAGTCTCTAGGCGGCTTACCGCACTGAGAATCATAGTCTTATACACATGACCCGGAATATGAACCCAAGTCACCAAAGATTGGTCCTCAATTATATCCTTGATGTAACCATAATAGCATACTTACAGGCCTTCAAGTATACTTCCGATTTATGTAACCCGGATAGTAAGGTTGGTACCTCAACTCCGGTTTACCAGTTCTGATAATGCTTATTGTGTGTGACTAACACTATGAACCAAAGTTAAGTCGGCGGAGTAAGAGCCGCCGTGCACACTGTTGATACAACCAGAAGAACTCGTTGCAAATCGGAAAATCAAAACTTAGGGGCTTCCAGTTCGAATACGACCAGAGACCCATCCCAAAGGGGTTAAGCTAAGATTCGAATACGATCATATAGCCCCCAGTGGGTTTGGCGATGCCGATCAAGAGGGTACCGACAGCTATGTTCTCTTTGGTTCGAATACGACCGATGTTTGAACAGGAAGCCCCCAGATGACCTTAAAAGTTGTTTAACGACTCTGATTCGAATACGATCCACGTCGGTTCCCAAAGGGGGTTAAGCTATGATTCAAATATGATCAAGAAAACTCCCCGATGAGCTCGGCAGTGTGCCAATCAAGTGGGTATCGACAGCTATGTTCTCTTTGGTTCGAATACGACCTATGTTTGAACAGGAAGCCCCCAGGTGATTATATTGTTTAACGGTAAGATTCGAATACGATCGTAAGCCGGATCCACCTCCAAGTTACCATGTGATCTTGTAATGGAAACAACACATTGACCTTTGGAGGAGAAAAAGGACAGAGGTCCTGCTTTATTGCTTATCATAATATATACATGGCTATAGAAATATGTACATTATGAGAGCCGGTGGCTCAAGTGTAATAAGGCCGAAGTTGAGCTATGTTCCACGGCCGACGGGTCTCTTCCTCCGACTTACGTGAATCTTTATGCTCCCGAACGTCAATAAGGTAGTATGACCCGTTGTACAAGTTCTTGCTGACCACAAAGGGCCCTTCCCAAGGCGGGGATAACTTGTGCGCATCTGTTTGATCTTGGATGAGCCGGAGCACCAGATCACCTTCCAGGAAGACCCGGGACTTAACCCGGCGACTGTGATAACGGCGCAGGTCTTGCTGGTAAATCGCTGAGCGAGCTGCTGCCACATCACGCTGTTCGTCCAACAAGTCAAGAGCATCTTGGCGCGCCTGTTCATTATCCGCCTCAACATAAGCCGCCACCCGAGGCGAGTCATGACGGATGTCACTGGGGAGGACTGCTTCCGCTCCATAAACCATGAAGAAAGGCGTGTAACCCGTAGATCTGTTAGGAGTAGTGTTGATGCTCCATAACACGGAGGGTAACTCCTCCACCCAACAACCCGCCGTCCGTTGCAAAGGGACCAAAAGCCGGGGCTTGATACCCTTTAAAATCTCCTGATTAGCCCTCTCAGCTTGACCATTGGATTGATGGTGAGCCATTGAGGAAACGTCAAGTCGAATATGCTCACGTTGACAAAACTCCTCCATGGCGCCTTTAGACAGATTAGTCCCATTGTCAGTTATAATGCTGTGCAGAAAACAAAAGCGAAAAATCACCCTTTTCATGAACTGAACCGCCGTGGCTGCGTCACACTTGCTAACGGGCTCTGCCTCAACCCACTTTGTGAACTTGTCAACTGCCACCAAAAGGTGAGTCTTCTTATCCTTGGACCTTTTAAAAGGCCCAACCATATCAAGCCCCCAGACCGCAAATGGCCAAGTGATTGGTATCATCCTCAGCTCCTGAGCCGGCACATGAGCCCGTCGCGAGAACCTCTGGCAACCATCACATTTACTGACCAAGTCCTCCGCATCAGCATGAGCCGTCAGCCAATAAAAACCATGACGAAAAGCCTTGGCCACAAGGGATTTTGAGCCGGCATGATGGCCACAATCCCCTTCGTGAATCTCGCGCAAGATTTCTTGACCTTCCTCAGGGGAGACACAACGCTGGAACGCTCCCGTAACACTGCGGTGATGCAGCTCACCATTGATAACAACCATTGACTTAGACCGTCGGGTTATCTGTCTGGCCAAAGTTTCATCCTCAAGCAAATCTCCCTGGGTCATGTAAGCCAAGTATGGCACCGTCCAGTCCGGGGTGATGTGGAGAGCCGCCACCAACTGTGCCTCCGGGTCAGGGACAGCCAAGTCTTCCTCTGTAGGTACCTTAACAGAAGGGTTATGCAAGATGTCCAAAAAGGTATTAGGCGGCACCGGCTTTCGCTGAGAGCCCAGCCGGCTTAATGCATCAGTCGCCTCGTTCTTCCTACGATCAATGTGTTCTACTTGGTAACCCTGAAAGTGTCCAGCAATGGCATCAACTTCACGGCGATAAGCCGCCATGAGAGGGTCCTTGGAGTCCCACTTGCCTGATACTTGTTGAGCCACCAAGTCTGAGTCACCGAAGCATCTTACCCATCTCAAGCTCATCTCCTTAGCCATCCGAAGACCATGGAGCAAGGCCTTGTACTCAGCCGCATTGTTAGTACAGCGAAACATCAACCATAGCACATAATGAAACTTGTCACCTTTAGGGGAAGCCAATACAACTCCAGCCCCCGAGCCCTCCAATTGCCTAGACCCATCAAAGTGAATAGTCCAATATGTATTATCCGTCTTTTCTTCAGGCACCTGTAGCTCTGTCCAATCGTTGATGAAATCCACCAAAGCTTGAGATTTAACAGCAGTGCGTGGCACGTATTTTAAACCATGAGGCCCAAGTTCTATAGCCCACTTAGCCACTCTCCCTGTGGCCTCTCTGTTTTGGATGATATCTCCAAGGGGGGCAGAACTAACCACAGTGATAGGGTGACCCTGAAAATAGTGCTTAAGCTTCCGGCTTGCCATGAACACACCATAAACAAGCTTCTGCCAATGTGGATACCGCTGTTTGGACTCTATGAGCACTTCGCTGACGTAGTAAACCGGCCGCTGAACCGGATACTCTTTACCGTCTTCCTTGCGCTCCACCACCATAGCCACACTGACGGCTCGTGTGTTAGCAGCTACATACAGTAATAAGGGCTCCTTATCAACCGGAGCAGCAAGGACTGGGGGCTCAGCCAGCTGTCTCTTCAAATCCTCAAAAGCAGCATTAGCAGCATCATTCCAAATAAAGTCATCAGTTTTCTTCATCAACTGGTACAGTGGCATGGCCTTTTCACCCAAACGGCTTATAAACCGGCTTAAAGCAGCGATACGACCCGCCAGGCGCTGGACGTCATTTATACACGCCGGCTTAGCCAGAGAGGTGATCGCCTTGATCTTCTCCGGGTTAGCTTCAATGCCTCTATGACAAACCAGAAAACCCAAGAGCTTGCCTGCAGGAACACCAAAAACACACTTGGCCGGGTTAAGCATCATCTTGTGGACCCGGAGATTATCAAAGGTTTCTCTCAGATCATCTATCAAGGTTTCCTTCTCCCTGGACTTAACCACAATATCATCCACATAGGCATGAACATTGCGCCCAATCTGGTTATGAAGACAGTTTTGTACGCAACGCTGATAAGTCGCCTGCGCACTCTTGAGCCCAAAAGGCATAGACACATAACAGAAGGCTCCAAAGGGAGTGATGAACGCTGTTTTCTCCTGGTCTTTAACTGCCATTTTAATCTGATGGTATCAAGAATAAGCATCCAAAAAACTTAAGCGCTCACAACCCGCCGTAGCATCAATGATTTGATCAATACGGGGGAGGGAAAAAGGATCAGCCGAACATGCCTTGTTTAAGTCCGTGTAGTCCACACACATCCGCCAGGTGCCATTCTTCTTGAGCTCGAGCACCGGGTTAGCTAACCACTCTGGGTGAAAGACTTCAACAATAAAGCCGGCCGCCAAGAGCTGGGCCACCTCTTCTCCAATGGCCTTCCGCCTTTCCTCATTAAACCGCCAAAGGAATTGCCTGACCGGCTTGAATTTCGGATCAACATTGAGTGTGTGCTCAGCGAGTTCTCTAGGTACACCTGGCATGTCAGAAGGTTTCCATGCAAAAATGTCCCTATTCTCATAGATGAACTCGATGAGCGCGCTTTCCTATTTTGGATCCAGATTGGCACTGATGCTAAACTGCTGTGAAGAATCACCTGGAACGAAATCAACAAGTTTAGTCTCATTAGCCGACTTAAATTTCATTGCCGGCTCATGCTCCGTAGTCAGCTCTTTCAGAGAGGTCATATCTGTTGGGTCAACATTGTCCTTATAAAACTTCAACTCCTCCGTTGCACAAACAGATTCTGCATAAGCCGCATCGCCTTCCTCACACTCCAAGGCCACCTTCCGGCTGCCATGAACCGTAATGGTCCCATTGTGACCTGGCATCTTGAGCTGCAAATACACGTAACACGGCCGTGCCATGAACTTGGCGTAAGCCGGCCGCCCAAATATGGCATGATACGGACTTCTTATCTTGACCACCTCAAAGGTCAATTTTTCCACCCTGTAGTTGTACTCGTCTCCAAAGGCCACTTCCAATTCGATCTTACCAACTGGATAAGCCGACTTACCAGGCACCACGCCATGGAAAACAGTATTGGACTGGCTGAGGTTCTTATCAATCAACCCCATACGACGGAAAGTCTCATAATAGAGGATGTTGATGTCGCTGCCTCCATCCATGAGTACCTTACTGAACTTATATCCCCCCACCTGAGGAGCCACCACCAGGGCCAAGTGACCCGGATTATCAACCCGGGGAGGGTGATCCTCCCTACTCCACACAATAGGCTGCTCAGACCATCTTAAATAGCGTGGAACCGCCGGCTCAACAGCATTCACAGCCCTCTTATGAAGCTTTTGATCTCGCTTACACAGACTAGTGGTAAATACGTGATACTGTCCACTGTTAAGCTCCTTTGGATTGGTCTGGTAACCCCCCTGCTGCTGTTGATGACCCTGGCCAGACTGCTGATTAAAGCCCCCTTGACCGTTCTGAGGATTAGGATTTGAGCCGCCGCCCGGGCCATGAAAACCGCCAGCGCCTAAGCCGCCGCCCGGGGCATTGTTGCCATTAAAGGCATTGGAATTCTTAAAGGCCTTCATGATTGCACAATCCTTCCATAGATGAGTAGTTGGCTTCTCCCTAGAGCCATGCCTTGGACAAGGCTCATTCAACAGTTGCTCCAGCGTCGGGCCTGACCCGCTGGCTCGGGGAGGTGGCCTCCCCTTGCGTCGCTGGTTATTACCCTGTGAGCTGGCGTTGGCCACAAACTCTAGGCTGCCGTCGGCCTTACGCTTGCCACCTCCTTGGTTCGCCGGGTTATGCTGAGGACCCTTGCCATTGTCGTTCTTATTTCCCTTCCCTGTCCTTTCATCATCCGACGCGGGGTCCTTGGTACTATCAGAGTCGGCATACTTGACGAGAGCCGCCATCAGCGTACCCATATCATTACAATCACGCTTGAGCCACCCGAGTTTCATCTTCAGGGGCGAGAAACGACAATTCTGTTCCAACATTAAGACTGCAGAGCCGGCATCCATCTTATCAGATGAATGTATTATCTCTTTGACCCGGCGAACCCAATGTGTCGTAGACTCGCCCTCCTGCTGTTTACAGTTAGTCAAATCCACAATTGACATAGACTGCTTACAGGTATCTTTAAAGTTTTGGATGAACCGGGCTTTCAGCTTAGCCCAAGACCTGATGGAATTCTGTGGCAGCCCTTTCAACCAAGTGCGGGCAGTCCCATCTAACATCATGGTGAAGTACTTGGCCATCGCCGCTTCGCTGACCTCCAGCAATTCCATGGCCATCTCGTAACTCTCGATCCAGGCCCCGGGTTGTAAATCAGCCGTGTAATTAGGCACCTTCCTAGGTCCTTTGAAGTCCTTGGGTAGACGTTCATTGCGGAGAGCCGGTACTAAACAAGGGACGCCTCCAGTCCTCGTAGGGATACCCACGTCAACGGAAGCCGTCGGATAAGCCGGGGGTGTCTGGTAAGCCGTCAACTGAGGCACCTGCTCCGCCTCTTGCCATGCTCTGTCTTGGTCTGCTGCGTGAAAGGCTCCGTTATGAGCCAGGCCATGGCCAGGTGGAAAGTCATGGCGTCGGACATTACTTGAGCCGGTCGCTGAAACCATGTGTCTGCTGTAACTCGGGCTCCGGCCTGGACGAGGGGTTGAATGGACCCTGTCCCGGCTATAAGAGTATGCCTCTTGCTGCGCCAGAGCTGTCTGAAGTAGCTCCCTGACCCGGCGGGTTTCAACCGCCGTTGGAGAGTCGCCATCGATTGGGAGAGCCGCCAGCCGTGCCGCCGCGGCAACCATGTTTTCCAACGGGTTGGCATAATGACCCGGTGGTATTGGCACATACTGAGGCGGGGCAGGGTTCACCCGGGGCGGTCCCATTACCTGGGGCTGAATTGGCGTCCCGGCTCCGGGTACTATGATCTCCGGCGGGTTACTAGACCCTGCACCTGGCATGTTGAAGAGGTTTCGAGGATCGTAGACCGGAGGGAGTCGAGATTGGGCCTTTTGATGCCTCCTTCTCATGACCTCATTGGACGCGTTCTGATCCATTGTGAGCCGGAAGGACTGCGCCTGAATCAACTGAGTCTGGGCGTCGAGAGCCGCCCTCTCCGCAGCCATCCTGATCCCTTCCGCCGCCAGATCCTCCTTGGCCTTCACTAGATCTAACTTTAACTGCGCCACCTCTGCGTCATGCTGAGCTTGATCCGCCGGGTCAACCATGGCGGTCAACAGGGCCGTCATCTTGTCCGTGAGATCCATTAGCAACTGAGCCGGCGAGGGTACCGGGTTTCCTGACCCAGCGGCAGGGTTTTGAACAGGCTGTGCACCGGCCATGAAGATTCCAACCCGGCTCGGCGGCTCAAAAGGGTCCGGAATACTGTCACCATCGGAACAACCCCTGAGCCTGTCATCTTGAAGTTGATACAACGAGTTTGACTCATCTGTGGACGACTCGCCGTCAGAGCCGGCGGCCGTCTCAACACCAGATCCAGTCCCTACAGAGAGTCCTCCATGAACACATCCCACAAAAGCATGCTTCAAGGCAGGTAGAGCCCGGGCGGGTCGTGCACGCTGAGCCGTCTCGATGAGACCGGCGCAGAGATCCGGCTCAGGGCCCGGCTCATCAATCTTGCCAATGAAGACATGAATGCCGCCGAAGGGGACCCGGTACCCGTGCTCAATTGAGCCGGCGTCGGGGCCCCAGTTTGCACCGTCGATGTAGAGCTTGCCGCGACGACTCTTGGTCATCCGGCCCACAGCGTATCCCTTGAGCCCTTCGAAGCTGCCCTTCAAGAACTCAAATCCACCGTGCGCCAGCCCCACGATGGGCGCCAACTGTCGTAGAATTGTCACGGCAGATGTCCTCGAGCTAGGACTTAGTCGTGGAGCCATCGCAGCTAGGAAGCTTAAAGGGGTTAAACGGGACAAGGAACACGAGGGTTATACTGGTTCGGCCCCTTACGGTGAAGGTAAAAGCCTACGTCCAGTTGAGGTGGTATTGATTAGGGTTTCGATGACCAGGGAGCTTAATTGCTATGCCTGGCTCTCGACGAGATCTTCCTTACCCCTAAACCGCCGCCGGGTCGTCCCTTTATATAGAGAGGTTGACGCCCAGCGGCTCTCAGAATCCCGGCCGGCTCATAAGAGTGTCCGGCTCGGACTCTCAACTATTCTTGCCTTACACTACAAGTCTTGCCATACGGCGGTTTATCACTACGGGCCTTAAGCCACATCCGGGTCTTAGGCCCATCATTGACCCGCCGTCTTCAAGCTTGGTACTGGGCTTCGCGTGATGACCATTATGAGTAACCCGGCCCCTCCTGGCGGGTGACTCTAAGGGTTATATCCTCAACAGACACCGAAAAGTTTCGGACAGCGGAATCGTACCGCAGAGAGAGGTCACCGGATGAGTTTCGGTGAAACCGAAAAAGTTGTTTCGGGGTATGCCATTAAGTCAAAATGGTTTCGGCACATGCCTGATAATTCTTGGAGGGTGCCAGAATCATTCTGGAAACTTTTTGGAATTTTCAGAAATAAAAACCGAAAAAATTTCGGAGCTGCCGGTACCGCTTTGGCTGTTTTTCGCATATGAAATTCACTAATCTAAAATTGTTTCAGAACGAATCCAAAATCATTTTAGTGGGTACTGGAATTATTCTAAAACCCACAGAAATATTTTTGGATTTAGTGGACGCGAAAAATTGTCTTCATGAATAGTGAAAACGCATTCTTGTTTGCTTTTCGCAGATGAAAATCACTAAACCGAAATTGTTTCGGAACGTGTTGAACATTATTTTAGTGGGTACTGGAAATGTTCTGAGCCCACATAAATATTTTCATTTCGAACGGACGCTAAAAAATGTCGTCATGAATAGTGAAAGTGCTTTTTGCTTGGCTTCTTGGAGAAGCCACCTTGAGGGCCTTTTTGGTATTTCCCCCCTTGGCTTCTTGGAGAAGCCACCCTTGGGCTTGGCCTATAAATAGGGGTGGAGGGGGCTGCCTAAAGGATCATCCCTTCTCACATACAAGTGCCATGCATGATCTGGCTTCTCTCTCCCTCCCAGCGAAATAGTTTCGTAGAGCCGAAAGGCTGTCTGGGTTCCGGTGGGAACTAGTTCTGGACGGCGAAGCCCTGCCGGATAGATGACACCGTATGTGTGCAACTTTGTAGAGAGATCGTAGTTTCGGTCTTAGTTCGTGAGTGCCTCCCGAATGGCTGTCCGTGTGACCGTCCGGGTTTCGAAGGTCCTCCCGAAGGGCTGTCCGAGTGACCGTTCGAGTTTCGAAGATCCTCCCGAAGGGCTGTCCGCGACACCGTCCGGGGGGGCTGTTCGACCGCCTCCCGGAGGGCTGTCTGAGGAGCAGATGAGGGTATACATCCTCGCGGTTGGGAGGTTGTAAATCCTAGCTGCGGGGATCTGCACCGCCGATCGTCATCGACTCTACTTCCCGCTGCGCTACGAGTCGGTAACGAAAAAGATCAAACCTTGTATGCAGTCTCCATAGTGGTCCTGGGCTGGTGCGTAGGTTGGAATTTTTTGTTTTCTGCTGCGTTCCCCTACATGCATCTCATACCACATCTCGCATATCATACATGTTTTGCATCATGTTGCTTGTGCATTTCCCGTGAGTGATTGTGGTTCCGTTTCTTGTGTTCTTGTTGTGGGTAGAGCCGGGAGACGATTTCATGAACGAGGAACCTGTCGAGTACGCTTACGAGGATCAAGCTTTCGACAACTCTGAGAACCTTGCAGGCAAGATGACCATACCCTCGAAATCACTTCTATCTTTGCTTTGCCAGTTGTTCGTTCTATTACCATGCTGCGCTACCTACCACTTGCTATATCATTCCTCCCATATTGCCATGTCAAGCCTCTAACCATCCTTTCCTAGCAAACCGTTGTTTGGCTAAGTTACCGCTTTTGCTCAGCCCTTCTTATAGCGTTGCTAGTTGCAGGTGAAGTTGTAGTTTGTTCCATGTTGGAACATGGATATTTTGGAATATCACAATATCTCTTATTTAATTAATGCACCTATATATTTGGTAAAGGGTGGAAGGCTCGGTCTTATGCCTGGTGTTTTGTTCCACTCTTGCCGCCCTAGTTTCCGTCATACCGGTATTATGTTCCTTGAGTTTGCGTTCCTTACGCGGTTGGGTGATTTATGGGACCCCCTTGACAGTTCTCCTTGAATAAAACTCCTCCAGCAAGGCCCAACTTTGGTTTTACCATTTGCCGCCTAAGCCTTTTCCCTTGGGTTTTCGCGAGCCCGAGGGTCATCTTTATTTAAACCCCCGGACCAGTGCTCCTTCGAGTGCTGACCCAAACTGGGCGATGTCCGGCGCCCCCTGGGCAACCAGGGTCTATGCCAACCCGACGTCTTGCCCATCCGGTGTGCCCTGAGAACGAGATATGTGCAGCTCCTATCGGGATTTGTCGGCACATTCGGGCGGCTTTGCTGGTCTTGTTTTACCATTGTCGAAATGTCTTGTAAACCAGGATTCCGAGACTGGTCGGGTCTTTCCGGGAGAAGGTTTATCCTTTGTTGACCGTGAGAGCTTATGATGGGCTAAGTTGGGACACCCCTGCAGGGTATTATCTTTTGAAAGCCGTGCCCGCGGTTATGAGGCAGATGGGAATTTGTTAATGTACGGTTGTGGAGAACTTTTCACTTGACTTAAATTAAAATACATCAACTGTGTGTGTAGCCGTGATGGTCTTTTCTCGGCGGAGTCCGGGAAGTGAACACGGTTCGAGTTATGCATGAACATAAGTAGTTTCAGGATCACTTCTTGATCATTTCTAGCTTCGTGACCGTTGCGCTGCTTCTCTTCTCGCTCTCATTTGCGTATGTTAGCCACCATATATGCTTAGTGCCTGCTGCAGCTCCACCTCATTACACCATCCTTTCCTATAAGCTTAAATAGTCTTGATCTCGCGGGTGTGAGATTGCTGAGTCCTCGTGACTCACATATTCTACCAAAACAGTTGCAGGTGCCGACGATGCCAGTGCAGGTGACGCAACCGAGCTCAAGTGTGAGTTCGATGAGGAACGTGGTCGTTACTATGTTTCTTTTCCTGATGATCAGTAGTGGAGCCCAGTTGGGACGATCGGGGATCTAGCATTTGGGGTTATCTTATTTTCATTTGGATTTGACCGTAGTCGGTCTATGTGTGGATTTTGGATGATGTATGAATCATATTTATGTATTGTGTGAAGTGGCGATTGTAAGCCAACTCTCGTTATCCCATTCTTGTTCATTACATGGGATTGTGTGAAGATGACCCTTCTTGCGACAAAACCACAATGCGGTTATGCCTCTAAGTCATGCCTCAACACGTGGGAGATATAGCCGCATCGTGGGCGTTACACCCCGGGAGCCCTCCATGCAGGAGGGTGAAGCGTTAGTAGAAAACACGCGCGCGCACACACACACACTCATACGCACGGGGGGCAAGATGGAGGGCTAGCTCCTTCTTCCTTGTCCACAAAACAGCTCCAGGAGCACCATTGTAGCCCTTGTGCTTATCATACCATATTCGGCAGGACTAGGGGTGTTACCTCCCCCGGAGGGCCTCGGACATGGGTACGTCTTGAGTGTTTCTCCCACCCATGACGATCTCGCCTTTGGAACCCACCGGCATCCTCACGGTGCCCCCCACTTTCAGTCATCTCATGGCATTTTCTGTGATTACACCACGACAATTGGCGCCCACCGTGGGGCTCCTCGCGGCATCGGTCATAGTCAAGTTCCCGACGAGACCCTTCACCAGCTCCGGCGAGCCCATTGTGCACAGCTTGGTCTGCGCACCTGGCGCAGACGCCACTGGCCCCGCAGGCTGCTCCGTCGTCCCCTTCGGCGTGCTACGTGTCTGATATCTACTACACAACTTGTTCTTGTAGACTCGTGTTGGGCCTCCAATCGCAGAGTTTTGTAGGACAGTAGCAATTTTCCCTCAAGTGGATGACCTATGGTTTATCAATCCGTGGGAGGCATAGGATGAAGATGGTCTCTCTCAAACAACCCTGCAACCAAATAATAAAACGTCTCTTGTGTCCCCAACACACCAAATACAATGGTAATTTGTATAGGTGCCCTAGTTCGGCGAAGAATTGGTAATAAAAGCATAGTAATGATAGTAGATATTGATTTTTGTAATATGAACAATAGAAACAGCAAGGTAGCAATTGATAAAACGGAGCACAAACGGTATTGCAATGCTTGAAAATAAGGCCTAGGGTCCGTACTTTCGCTAGTGCAATCTCTCAACAATGCTAATCTAAATGGATCATATAACCATCCCTCAAAGTGACATGAAGAATCACTCCAAAGTTCCTATCTAGCGGAGAACATAAGAAGAAATTGTTTGTAGGGTACGAAACCACCTCGAAGCTATTCTTTCCGATCGATCTATCCAAAAGGTAGTACTAAAATAACACCAAATAATTTAAGATTCATAATACTTAATCCAACACAAAGAACCTCAAAGAGTGTCCCAAGATTTCTACCGGAGAAACAAAGACAAGAACGTGCATCAGCCCCTGTGCATAGATCACCCCAATGTCACCTCGGGAATCCGCGAGTTGAGTGCCAAGACATATATCAAGTGAATCAATATGATACCCCATTGTCACCACGAGTATTCATAGCAAGACATACATAAAGTGTTCTCAAATCCATAAAGTATTCAATCTGATAAAACGAAATCTCAAAGTGAAAATTCAATTCATCACAACAAGATAGAGAGGGAGAAACACCATATGATCCAACTATGTTAACAAAGCCCGCGATACATCAAGATCCTGACATCTCAAGAACACGAGAGAGAGAGAGAGAGAGAGAGAGAGAGGTTAAACACATAGCTATTGATACAAACCCTCAACCCCGAGGGTGGACTACTCCCTCCTCATCATGGTGGCTGCGGGGATGATGAAGATGGCCACCGGTGATAATCTCCCCCTCCGGCGAAGTGTCGGAACAGGGTCTAGATTGGTTTCTCGTGGCTACAGAGGCTTGCGGCGGCGGAACTTCTGATCTAGGGTTCTATTCGGGGGTTTCCGAATATTTGGGAATTTATACGGCGAAGAGGAGGTGTGGGTGGTCACCAAGGTGGGCACAACCCACCAGGGCACACCTGCGCCCCCAGGCGCGCCCAGGTGGGTTGTGCCCCCCTTGAGGCACCCCTCTGGTACTTTTCTGGCCCATCCTGGCTGTTCTGGTCCATAAAAAATCTCCAAAAAGTTTCGTGGTGTTTGGACTCCGTTTGATATTGATTTCCTGAGAAGTAAAAAAGCAAGCAAAAAACAGCAACTGGCACTGGGCACTATGTCAATAGGTTAGTCCCAAAAAATGATATAAAGTTGCTATAAAATGATTGGAAAACATCCAAGACTGATAATATAACAGCATGGAACAATCAAAAATTATAGATACTTTGGAGACGTATTAGCATCCCCAAGCTTAATTCATGCTCGTCCTCGAGTAGGTACATGATAAAAACAGAATTTTTAATGTGGAATGCTACCTATCATGTTCATCACATTCTTTTCTTGTGTAGCATGGACATATGGACTTTTACATGGTTCAAAGCAATTGTCTAGTTTTTACATGAAGATTTCAATACTCAAGCATATCAATAAGCAAACAAGTCTTTCAAAATATCAACACTAAAGCAAGTTATCCCTAGCCCATCATGCTCAATCGTTGATACATTCATGAAACACACTCGCATATTAGCTACATCCAATGCTCAAGTACGATCATAGTGCCCCTTAGTTGGTGCTTTATAAGAGAAGATGGAGACTCAAATAAAAATAAAAACTGCATAAAATAAAAGAAAGGCCCTTCGCAGAGGGAAGTAGGGATTTGTAGAGGCGCCAGAGCTCAAAGCAAAAAATAAAGAGATAAAATATTTTGGGTGGCATGCTTTTCCTGTCAACTAAAACGATTGAGTAGTTCCCAATACTTTCCATGCTAGATATATCATAGGCGATTCCCTAATAGAAAATAGAGTTTATTCCTTTTTCCACCATGCTTTCACATTCCACGGCTAACCGAATCCACAGGTGCCGTCCATACCAACACTTTCCACGGAATTTATTATTTTATAGCATAAAGTAAATTCATTTTTCATTTCGGGACTGGGCATCCCTAATACCTTTGTCGTACTCTCGTGCAATGACAAGTGAATAAACACTCATCTTGAGAATAACACATCTGGCATGGAAAAATATCAGCCACCCCTTACCGTTTCATGAGCTATACGAGAACACAAAAAGGAAATTTATTTTGAAAATTAGAGATGGCACATACAAATTTGCTTAGAACGGCAAAAGAATACCGCATATAGGTAGGTATAGTGGACTCATGTGGCAAAACTGGTTTAAGGATTTTGGATGCACAAGTAGTGATCATACTTAGTGCAAATGAAGGCTAGAAAAAGATTGAGAAGCATCCAAGCAAGAAATGAAAAATCTCATAAGCGAGCATTAAGCATAACTAACACCGAATAATGCACCACAAGTAGGATATAATTTCATTACATAACTATTGACTTTCGTGCTTGCATAGGGAATCACAAACCTTAACATCAATATTCTTACTAAAGCATAATTACTTACCAACATGACTCACATATCATTATCATCATATCGCAAAACTATTACAAAGAATCAAGTTTATTTTATCCAATGATCTTCATGAATTTTTTTTTATTATATCCCTCTTGAATATCTATCACTTTGGGACTAATTTCATATGTTGCTTTTAATAAGCTCAAACAAATCTAAGTGAAGAACATGAGCATAAAATTTTCTTCTCTCAAAATAATATAAGTGAAGCATGAGAGAATTTCTTCAAAAATTATTAAAGCACACCATGCACAAAAAGATATAAGTGAATCACTAGAGCAAATAACAAACTACCCCAAAAATATATAAGTAAAGATCAAGTGAGTAGTTAAGTAAATAGGTAGCTATGTGAGGACTCTCTCTTATTTAAAAACTTTCAGATCTAAGTATTTTATTAAAACAGCAAGCAGAACAAAATAAAATGATATTCCAAGGATAGCACACATCATGTGAAGAAGAAAAAACTTAGTCTCAACCGATACTAACCGATAATTGTTGATGAAGAAAAGTGGGATGCCTACCGGGGCATCCCCAAGCTTAGATGTTTGGGACTTCTTGGAATATTAACTTGGGATGCCTTGGGAATCCCCAAGCTTGAGCTCTTGTGTCTTCTTCATTTCTCTCATATCACGGTTTCCCTAAATCTCAAAAACTTCATCCACACAATACTCAACAAGAACTCGTCAGATACGTTAGTATAAATCAATGCAAAACCTTATCATTCTCTACTATAGAAAATCACTAAAAATAATATTTAACATTGCATACTAAATGCCTCTGCATATTTAATACTCCTATCCACAAATAGAATCATTAAAGAAGCAAACATATGCAAACAATGCAACCATAACAGCAATCTACCAAAACAATACAGTCTGTAAAGAATGCAAGAATATCAATACTTCTTTAACTCCAAAAATTTTGCAAATTTACCACACTGTAGAAAATTCATTATAGCTTATTTTTCAAAAAAAATCAACATTTTATCACGTTCTGACTTTTCTGGGGAATATTTGCAACAGCGATAAACTTTCTGTTTTGAAACAGCAACATGTAGGCTTGCAAAAGAAGCATGGTAAAGGCTATCCTTGACATTTTTATTGAAATAAAAGATGCAAAACATTATTCTAAATAATAGTAAGAAAATCCTAGCAAAAGAAAATCATGCTCCAAGCAAAGCACAAATCATGTGATGAATGAAAACATAGCTCCAAGTAAGGTTACCGCTAATGTTGGAGACGAAAGAGGGGATGCCTCCGGGGCATCCCCAAGCTTAGTTGCTTTGATATTCCTTGAATGTTACCTTGGGGTGCCTTGGGCATCCCCAATCTTAGGGTCTTGTCACTCCTTATTCTCCTCATATCGACATCTCACCCAAAACATGAAAACTTCAATCACACAAAACTTAACGGAACTTCGTGAGATAGGTTAGTATGATAAAGATCAAACCATTCACTTTGTTACTGTCAAAGACAAGATTCATAATTGTTCTCACACAATACCTACTGTACCTTTTAATTTCCACAATTTATATTGAGCAATATAAACCATAGAAACTAGGAAATAAGCAAACTATGCATTGAAAACAGAATCTGTCAAAAACAGAACAGTCTGTAATGATCTGGACAACTACTATACTTCTACAACTCCAAAAATTCTGAAAAATTAGTAAAACATAGAAAATACATATATATATATATCATCTGTAAAAAATTCAGAATTTTATCACGTTCCAGTGAATTTAAACAATTATGTTTCTGGAAGCAAACGTTTCTGTTTTTGCACAGAATCAAGTCAACTATCATGCACATCATCCCAAAGGCTTTACTTGGCACTATATTGAAAAAAAGCTATAAAACATGATTAATACAGTAGTTAATCATGTGAACACAAAAAAACAGTAGTTAAAGTGTTGGGTTGTCTCCCAACAAGCACTTTTCTTTATGCCTTTTAAGCTAGGCATGATGATTTCAATGATGCTCACATAAAAGATAAGAACAAAAACACAAAGAGAGCATCATGAAGCATATGACTAGCATATTTAGGTCTAACCCACTTCCTATGCATAGGGATTTTGTGAGCAAACAATTTATGAGAACAAGAATTAACTAGCATAGGAAGGCAAAACAAGCATAACTTCGAGATTTTCAACACATAGAGAGAGGAAACTTGATATTTTTGGGAAGCCTACAAGCATATGTTCCTCTCTCATAATAATTTTTAGTAGAATCATGAATGAATTCAACAATATAACTATCACATAAAGCATTATTTTCATGATCCACAAGCATAGAAATTTTATTACTCTCCACATAAACGAATTTATTCTCATGAATAGTAGTCGGAGCAAATTCAACAAAATAACAATCATGAGATTGAAAATTAGAATCATGATGGCAAGTTTCATGGTTATCATTATTCTTTAGAGCATAAATGTTATTACCATAATCATCATAGATAGCAACTTTGTTGTCATAATCAATTGAAACCTCTTCCGAAATAGTGGAATCATCATTAAATAAAGTCATGACCTCTCCAAATCCACTTTCACAATTACACAATAAGATTCAACACCCACCAAAATAGTGGGATCATTAGTACCTAGAGTTGACACTCTTCCAAACCCACTTTCATCAATATAATCATCATAAATAGGAGGCATGCAATCATTATAACAAATTTTCACATCACATCTTGGGGGACTAAAAATATCATCTTCATCAAATATAGCATCCCCAAGCTTATGGCTTTGCATATCGTTAGCATCATGGATATTCAAAGATTTCATACCAACAACATTGCAATCAAGCTCATCATTCAAAGATTTTTTGTCAAACATTTTATATAATTCTTCTTCTATCAATTGAGCACAATTTTCTTTTCCATCATTTTCACGGAATACATTATAAAGATGAATAATATGATGCAACCTCAATTCCACTTTTTTGTAGTTTTATTTTACGAACCAAACTAGTGATAAACAAGAAACTAAAAGATTCAATTGCAAGATCTAAAGATATACCTTCATGCACTCACCTCCCCGGCAAGCGCCAGAAAAGAGCTTGATGTCTACTACACAACTTGTTCTTGTAGACTCGTGTTGGGCCTCCAAGCGCAGAGTTTTGTAAGACAGTAGCAATTTTCCCTCAAGTGGATGACCTAAGGTTTATTAATCCGAGGGAGGCATAGGATGAAGACGGTGTCTCTCAAACAACCCTGCAACCAAATAAAAAAAGGCTCTTGTGTCCCCAACACACCAAATACAATGGTAATTTATATAGGTGCACAAGTTCGGCGATGAGATGGTAATAAAAGCGTAGTAATGATAGTAGATATTGATTTTAGTAATAGGAACAATAAAAAACAGCAAAGTAGCAATTGATAAAACGGAGCACAAACGGTATTGCAATGCTTGAAAATGAGGCCTAGGGTCCGTACTTTCGCTAGTGTAATCTCTCAACAATGCTAATCTAATTGGATCATATAACCATCCCTCAATGGCGATGAAGAATCACTCCAAAGTTCCTATGTAGCGGAGAACATAAGAAGAAATTGTTTGTAGGGTACGTAACCACCTCGAAGCTATTATTTCGGATCTATCTATCCAAGAGTTCGTACTATATAACACCAAATAATTTCAGATTCATAATCCAACACAAAGAACCTCAAAGAGTGCCCTAAGATTTCTACCGACGAAACAAAGACAAGAACGTGCATCAACCCCTATGCATAGATCACCCCAATGTCACCTCGGGAATCCGCTAGTTGAGTGCCAAGACATATATCAAGTGAATCAATATGATACCCCATTGTCACCACGAGTATTCATAGCAAGACATACATAGAGTGTTCTCAAATCCAAAAAGGTATTCCATCCGATGAAATGAAATCTCAAAGGGAAAACTCAATTCATCACAACAATATAGAGATGGAGAAACACCATATGATCCAACTGTATTAACAAAGCCCGCGATACATCAAGATCGTGACATCTCAAGAACACGAGAGAGAGAGAGAGAGAGAGCTTAAACACATAGCTACTGGTAGAAACCCTCAGCCCAAAGGGTGGACTACTCCCTCCTCATCATTGTGGCCGCCTAGATGATGAAGATGGCCACCGGTGATGATCTCCCCCTCCGGTGGAGTGCCGGAACGGGGTCTAGATTTGTTTATCGTGGCTACAGAGGCTTGTGGCGGCGGAACTTCTGATCTAGGGTTCTCTTTGGGGGTATTGGAATATTTGGGAATTTATAGGGCGAAGAGCCGGTGCGGGAGGCCACCGAGGTGGGCAGAACCCACCAGGGCACCCATGGGCCCCCAGGCACGCCCAGGTGGGTTGTGCCCCCCTCGGGGCACCCCTCTGGTACTTCTCTGGCCCATCCTGGGTGTTCTGGTCCATAAAAATTCTCCAAAAAGTTTCGCGGTGTTTGGACTCCGTTTGATATTGATTTCCTCCGAAGTAAAAAACAAGCAAAAACAGCAACTGGCACTGGGCACTATTTCAATAGGTTAGTCCCAAAAATGATATAGTTGCTATAAAATGATTGTAAGACATCCAAGAATGATAATATAACAGCATGGAACAATCAAAAATTATAGATACGTTGGAGACGTATCAGTGTCTTCGTCACGCTGATCCCCGATGAGTACCATAGCGAGGTACACAGCTTCACCGACTCATCCCTCCCTGTTGGATGCATCATCTCCAGCGATGCCGTGGACATCTGCACTCGTGTGGAGGTGCTAACCACCGGCTCTAGCTTTGGCTCCTCACGTGGCAAGGAGAAAGCCGTCGCAGCAGCTGCAGCCCACACCAGTCGGGCTAACCCGCTGCATTTGACGTTGCAGAGCCTGCGCGCCCCCATCACGCCCGACGCTGACCCAGCTGCCACTGCAACCCAGCTCAACGAAGACCGCCAGCACATGCCGGAAGAGACCACGGCACGGCGCCGGATGGAGTCCACCCAGCGGGAGTACGACACCGCGCACGGCCTCAAGCTGGCTTGTACCGAGCCCAGCTGGGTCGCTGAGGTGTGGCTCCGTGGCACCACCCTCGGCTGTGCGTTAGGCGCGGTCCGGCCCACCTACGATACCCCCGTCAAGAACATGCGCTCAGCGCAGGAGGCCATGTCGGACCTCGAGTTTCTGGAGGGCGAAGAGTTGTTGCAGTGGCAGCAGTGCATCCGCGACCTCATCGCCACTGCGAACCTGCAGCAATGGCGCTTCGAGCCGGCCCAGCCCGCTGCCTCTGCCTCAAAGAACATCGGGGACCCAAGTGAGCCTCCCTGGCATGTGCGGCAGGCGTCCCCCCCGCATCCCAGCGAAAGCCACTCCAGCTGGTGCCGGGACAATCGTGCCCAGGGAGACCGCGCCCTGATGGTCGGCGACAACCACGTTGACGAGCCGGCCAGGGACGACCGACGTCAGCCGAAACTCCCACTGCCACCGGCTCGACCGGCTCAGCCGGCCTCTGCTGGTGTGGCGCCATGCACTCCCATCGGCGGCCGGTTGGGGCAACGCGTGCCATACGACAACAACGATGTCCGTCACTGCACTGAGCAGCTGGCCCGCTCTCTCTGGGTGGAGGAAGATAGCTCGGTCGGGACGGCTTTCTTCGGCCCGCTTATCCGCACCGAGCCCTTCCCCAAAGGCTTCACGCTGCCTCGCGACACCCCCAAGTACAACGGGACTTCCCAACTGTAGGATTGGCTCGCCAACTACACCACGGCCATCAACATTGCATGCGGCAACAAGCGTGTGGCCATGCGCTACGTGCCCCTCATGCTGCAAGGCTCTGTCTGGACATGGCTGAACAGCCTGTCGGCTGATACATCTCCAACATATATAATTTTTGATTGCTCCATGCTATTATAGTATCAATCTTGGGTGTTTTATATGCAATTATATATCATTTTTTAGACTAACCTATTAACTTAGTGCCAAGTGCAAGTTGTTGTTTTTTGCCTGTTTTTGGTTTTCCGGGAAATTAGTACAAACGAAGTCCAAATGCTAGAAACTTTTTAACGATTCTTTTCTAGACATAACAGACACTAAAAGCTTCGGGAGGAGACTAGAAGGCGAAGGAAATGGCCACGAGCCACCAGGGGCGCCCAGAAGGGGTAGCCGCGCCCTAATGCCTCCTGGGCCCCTCGTTCCTCCGTTTGACCTAATTATGCCTCTCTAAATTCTCTAAAATCGGGAAACCAACAGAGAGCCACCCAAACCACTTTTTCCGCTGCCACAAGCTTCTGTTCTTGCTAGATACCATCTGGAGGCCTTTTTTGACACTCTGCCGGAGAGGGACTTGATCACAGAGGGCTTCTACATCGACCTTCACTAGTGGAAAAACGGTTAGCCACAACTATCGTTGGTGGCGTGCCATTTTCCATCAACGCTAGCACTATTTTTTCCAAATAGTGCTGGCGTAGGCCAAATCAGCATGTCAGCTTTACATGCTTAGTACTGGCATTGCTTTTTCTAGAAATGCCGCAAATCTGTTGGCCCATATGCACTCACAGTTTGGAATGCAGTGGTGATGTTGGTTTTCTTTGCACGCCATAGTTAATTTGTTAGTGCTGCCGTTCGTCTTCTACGCACGCCAGAAACACTTTTTCCATTTGATCAAGTGTTTTAATTATTTAATTATTATATTAGTCAAAAAATAATGAAATTTTTATATTATGCTTTTTCATCATTATTTTTACAGTTTTTATCATTTTAGAAATTTTATTTCTTTACCACCATTTCTAGTTTTGAGTCTTTTATTTTGTTAAGTATTTTAGTAATTTGGGTATTTTATTTTGTTAAGTCTATAACATTTTAAATGGAAATACTGACATTTTTTAAAATATGCACTTTGAGACTTATTTTAATTTATTTACTTTTTAGTTTGATACTTGAAATATGTACTTTGAGACTTCATCTTTATATTATATTTTAGTTTATTTTTTATTTATTTATATTATTTTAAATGGAATTTTGCATTTACATTATTTTAAATTTATATTATATTCAATGGAAATATTGATGATTTTAAATTTATATTATTTTAAATGGAAATACTGATGATTTTAAATTTACATTATTTTAAATGGAAATACAGATGATTTTAAATTTACATTATTTTAAATGGACATATTTATGATTATAAATTTACATTATTCTAAATGGAAATACTCGTGATTTTAAATTTATATTATTTTAAACGGCGTATTGGGCCAAGCCTAAACATTGGGGTCAAAACAAGGGGGCAACGGCCCCCTCACCCGACTCCCTCTCTCTCTCTCTGCCATTTCCTCGTTCCCCTTTCCTCTTCCCTCCATCGGTGCTCCTCGTCGCCGCTCTGATTCCGGCTGGTTCTGGTGTACAGGTAATCTCCCCTCTATCACCCCTCTCTCTCCCTCTGTCTCCGCTCGTTACCCTCCGGTTTGATTGGAGTACATTTTATTTTATAGGTAGGGTTTTGTCGATGGTGGCGGCAGAATCGACAGCCTGCTAGGGTTCATCGCCTCCATCTTCATCCCCTCAGTGAGTTCATCCCCTCCACTTTTTTTATTTGCATCGCTAGGGTTCATGACTAGGAAATGGCGGACATACAAAAATTTGGATTGAACCAATGTGATGCAACTAGGCAGTGGCAGAGATACAAAGATTGACCCATGGGATATCCTCATGGTTGTAGAATTTGTGTAAGTGTTTGATCGGCAAGGCAATATTCTGGACTCTGCGATTCAGAACACCAAGTCCACCTTGCTTTTTTGGTCTACAAATCATTTTCCAACTTGCAAGGCAGTTTCCTTTCTTGTTTATGTCGTTACCATACCAAAGGAAATTTCTGTTGGCTTTATTGTTTATGTCATTTTCCAACTTGCAAGGCAGTTTCCTTCCTTGAAGGTGCACATAGCAAAGATGGGCTTGCATGGATGCAACCACTGGGTTAACATAAGTCAATCTGCGAGAACAATTCATGAAACTTGCCAATCTAGATAATCTTTTATCAATTCTTGTTATGATTGGCATTAGATCACTTGCTATACTTTGACATGTGTGTTTGGTTCTTGTCACAACTAAGGAAATTTTTTGTTAGCACTAAGGCTCACATGTCAAAGATACAAAAAGTATGGCAAGATTCCCTAAGTAAGGCAAGTGTGGCAAACATAGAAACAACCTTCCCCTCCAAATTTTTTCTATTAGCACTATGGCCCACACGCTATCTAGTTTGCAAGGCCATTGTGATGCTATCTATATTTTTGTATAACCTATACTTGTTATTATTTTGAAGTTCCAACCATGAGTAGCTGGAACAACCACTACCAGTCCTCGTGCAACTTCGCGGCCTATCAAGTTGGCAAAGGCGCAACAAGCACCAACTAGGTAAGATTACATAAACATCCATGAGCATTGCAAACACATGCATATATACATATATCATCTAACCATTCATTATTGATGATTTCAAATATTTGACTTGCCAGGCGTATTTACGAGAACCATCTCCAGAACCGGTCCAGCAGCTACCGGTACGTGACGTGGACATGCTCAGACATGAGCTTGTCATGTCAAAGGAGAGTACAATGAAGGCTCTTAAAGAGTTGAATGACTCCCTGAAGAATGAGAAGGAAGAGATGATCGACGAGAACTCTAATCTCTGCGATAAGAAATTTAAGCTCATCGACCAAAAGGACAAACTGGTCACCGAGATCGAGTCTATGAAGAAGGAGATACGGTTCCTGAAGGCCGAGAGGGCGGAACTGAAGACCCTCAAAGTCCATTACAAAAAGGAGGTACAGAGCAACAGGAGCAAGTTGCGTGAGATGAAGATCATTCTTCATCGTCGAGACATGTAATGCGTGCATATATGTAGGTAGTTGATAACCCACAAGTATAGGGGATCAGTTGTAGCCTCTTTCGATAAGTAGGATAAGTAGGACAAGTATTCCCTCAAATTCTATCGACCACCGATACAACTCTACGCACGCTTAACGTTCGCTTTACCTAGAACAAGTATGAAACTAGAAGTACTTTGTAGATGTTGTAGGATAGGTTTGCAAAATAATAAAGAGCACGTAAATAAAAACTAGGGGCTGTTTAGATAAAGTAACAATTAAGTTAGTATAACGAGTGTGGAAAACTGGTGGTAGGAGTTGCGGAATTGTCCCTAAGCAATTGACTACGTCACTAGGCCGATAGCAAGTTTTATGTGAGAGAGGCCACTGCTAACATGTCATCCCTTACTTGGAATTCTGTGCACTTATGATTGGAACTATTAGCAAGAATCCACAACTACTAACGTTCATTAAGGTAAAACCCAACCATAGCATTAAGATATATTGGTCCCCCTTCAATCCCGTATGCATCAATTTCTATGCTAGGTTGAAGCTGCTATCACCGGCCCTTGCCCTCCAATACATAGTCCTATCAACATACAACTAAACCTATGGTGTGATCCACACACGCGCTCATATGATGGGCACCAAAGGACAGCAACATAGCCACAATAAAATTAAATCAATCATAGCCATTCACCAATCACCGATAGGACAAGAAAAATCTACTCAGACATCATAGGATGGCACCACATCATTGGATAATAATATGAAGCATAAAGCACCATGTTCAAGTAGAGGGTACAGCGGGTTGCGGGAGAGTGGACCGCTGAATATAGATGGGGGAAGGTGATGAAGATGTTGGGGAAGATGACGGAAGTGTTGGTGTATATCGCCACCACACGATGATTGCCCCGCCGGCGTTCCAGCGCCACCGGGAGAGAGGGGGAGAGAGCCCCCCTCCTTCTTATTCTTCCTTGACCTCCCCCCTAGATGGTAGGAGGGTTTCCCCTCTGGTCCTTCGCCTCCATGGTGGCGGAGGGGAGGGAGCCCCTCCGAGATTGGATCTCCCTCTCTGTTTCCTTCTGTTTCTGTGTTCCCAGATTCTGGCTTTTCACCGTTTCTTAAATTCTCGGAGATCCGTAACTCCGGTTGGGCTGAAATTTTAACACGATCTTGCGGTGAAAGAAGGGCACCAATCGCCTTATGGGGTGACCACAAGGGTCCAGGGCGCGCCCTACCCCCTGGGGCGCGCCCTTGTGGCTTGTGGGCCCCTCGTGCATAGTCTCATGTTGATTCCACTTCCCAAAATTCACATATATTCCAAAAAAATCTCTGTAAGTTTTTATCCTGTTTGGACTTCGTTTGATATGGATTTTCTGCAAAACAAAAAACATGCAACAAACAGGAACTCGCACTGGGCACTGCATCAATATGTTAGTCCAAGAAAATCATATAAATTGTTTCCAAAAGTATATAAAAGTTGTAAAACATTGGCACGAAACAATAAAAAATTATAGATACGATGGAGACGTATTAGTAGTTTAGCTAGCGAATAACTTTTTCTTGTAGCTAGCTAGCGAATAACTTTTGCTTGTAGGTAGCAAGCTAGTTGATCACTACTGTTTGTGGATTTGAAGTTACCACTAGAAGTTTAAATGTCTGCACATATACTAATATCTGGGTATATTTTTTTATTACTAAAAGTTACAAATTGCTGGCGTTGGCTCACAATAAATGCCATAGCTAACACAATATATTGCTGGTGTTAGCCATGTGGCACGTCATTAGTACTAAAATACTGCTGACATGTCTACCAACGACACCACTAAATGTTTTCACTGGCACCATATTGGTGGCATTGGGTGTCTACACCAGCCAGGCACTTTTTGCCACGTCATAGCTATGCTTTTTTCCACTAGCTCTTACCGCCCCTCCGATAATCTGTGAGTAGTTTACCACAGACCTACGGGTCCATAGCTAGTAGCTAGGTGGATTCTTCTCTCTCTTTGATCTTCAATACAATATTCTCCTTGATGTTCTTGGAGATCTATTCGATGTAATTCTTTTTTGCGGTGTGTTTGTTG
Organism: Aegilops tauschii subsp. strangulata; assembly: GCF_002575655.3. Classification (NCBI taxonomy): domain Eukaryota; kingdom Viridiplantae; phylum Streptophyta; class Magnoliopsida; order Poales; family Poaceae; genus Aegilops; species Aegilops tauschii. The sequence continues at coordinate 12,752,196 of NC_053039.3, forward strand.
GGATCAGATAAATTGTGGGTTTATGATCAGATTATATATGAATATTATTTAAGTCTTCTCTGAACTCTTTTGTGCATGATTGTTATAGCTTTGTATTTCTCTCTGATCTATCTGTTTGGTTTGGCCAACTAGATTGATTTATCTTGCTATGGGAGAGGTGCTTTGTGATGGGTTCGATCTTGTGGTGCTCAATCCTACTGACAGAAAGGGACATGACACGTGTTTGTATCATTTCCATTAAGGATAAAACGATGGGGTTTATTCATATTGATTGGATTTACTTTGTCTACATCATGCCATCTTGCTTAAGGCGTTACTCCATTCTTTATGAACTTTACTCTAGATGCATGCTGGATGGCGGTCGATGTGTGGAGTAATAGTAGTATATATATAGGCAGGAGTCGCCAAGGGATTGACAAGCCCTTGTTTGCTTTGGGTGTAAGTATTTATTATTTGTGTGTGGATACTTCTAACAATGTATTCAGTGGTTATCCTGCTGGATTGATAACCCTTGTTCTTAACTAAGGGAAATACTTATCTCTACGGTACTGCATCATCCTCTCCTCTTTGGGGAAATCCCAACGCAGCTCACAGGTAGCAGGAGGAATTTCTGGCGCCGTTGCCGGGGAGACATCATCAACATCTATCAAGTACCATCACATAAAATTATATCCCTTGCATTCACTTTATTTGCCATTTGCCTCTTGTTTTCATCTCCCCCACTTCTAAAATGTTTTCACAAAAACACAAAAATGTTTTCCATTTCCCTTTTTGTTCGCTTGCTCGCTTGTTTTTATTGCCTTCATGTCAACACGCAAAAACATGAAAGGAACAAGAAAAGTAAAGACATATGGATCCTCATCCACTTGCTATCTTTTCAAAAATTCTAATTATGTTGAACCAATTGCTAGTGAGTTGAGTGCACTTGATTATCTCTATGAAGTTTTGCTTGAAAATCATGAATCTAAAAATTGCGATGAAGTGATAAACGTAAAAATTTATAAAGTCATTCATGATAGCTCCTTCAATGGAAAGTATGATTGCAATGATGTTATTGTAAATTCTATTCATGTCAATTGTGTTAATAATATGCAAAACTATGAGCTTTGGGATGATAATTTTGTTATATCCACTACTTATTGCAATGATCATGATTGGGGTGATAATGATTCTTATGATCTTGAATATTTATTTAAGCCTCATGATGAATATGTTTGTGATAATATTGAAAGTGCATCTGGAAGAGTGACAACTTTAGCTAAAAATAATCCCACATATTTGGAGAGTGTTCAATCTCATGAATTTTTTTTTGAAATTGGGTTTGGAGAGGTCATGACTTTAGTTGAGGTTAATCCCACTATCTTGGAAGATTATAAAACTTTTATTCATGTGGAACATAAAGAGAATGATGTTTATGATAGCTATATTCTTGAATTTGAATGTGATCCTACATGTAATTATTGTGAGAGAGGAAATATTGTTGTAGAAATTTTCATGTTACTAAATTACCTCTCATGATGTTGAGATCGCCAATGTTTTATTCTTCTACCTTGCATATGTTATATATTTCTTGTCTTCATAATTTGTTTGCTTATAAAATGCCTATGCATAGGAAGTATGTTAGACTTAAATGTGTTTTCCATGCTATATAGTGCTCTCTTTGTGTTCCAATTATTATCTTTCATGTGAGCATCAATAAATCTTAAGCCTATCGTAATGGCTATAAGGAAAGAGCTTGTTGGGAGACAACCCAATAATTATCTTTCCTTTTTTTGGTGTGCATAGGATTATGCTACTATTATGGTTGTGTTTTTGTGTTTAAATTAGTGTTTGTGCCAAGTAAAGCCTTTGGGATGATTTGGACGATAGTTGCTTTGATTCCGTGAGAAAACAGAAACTTCTGCGCCCAGTAGCGGAATTATTGAGATTCACCACAGAGTGATAAAATTCTGAATTTTTTACAGATGATTTATATACAAATTTCCCATGTTTTCCTAATTTTTAGAAGTTTTTTAGTTAGATAAGTATCATGATAGTTCGAATCATTACAAATTGTTCTGTTTTTGACAAATATTGTTTTCGTTGCATTGTGTACTTGTTTTGATGAATCTATGGATTGTATTGGGGGTATAAGCCATGGTGAAGTTATACTACAGTAGGTATTATGCAATAATAAAATATGAATGGGTTTACAACAGTACCTAAAGTGGTGATTTGCTTGTTATACTAATGGATCTCACGAGTTGTCTGTTGAGTTTTGTGTGCTGAAGTTTTCAAGTTTTGAGTGAGAGCGCGATGGATGAAGGAATAAGGAGCGGCCAGAGCCTAAGCTTGGGGATGCCCGAGGCTCCCCCAAGTAATATTCAAGGACTCCCAAGCATCTAATTAAGCTTGGGGATGCCCCGGAAGGCATCCTACCAACTATCAGTAAATTACTTGGAGTAATATTTCTATTCATCACATGATATGAGTTTTGCTTGGAGCGTCTTGTTTATATGAGTCTTCGATTTGTTACCTTTTTAGTTTGACACAACCTTCTTTGCCGGACATGCCTTTTTCAGAGGGACACACAATATTCATGATTTGTTACAATACTCTATGTGCTTCACTTATATCTTTTGAGCTAGCTAGTTGCTCTAGTGCTTCACTTATATCTTTCAGAGCATGGCAGTGGTTATATTTTAAAGAAATAGTTGGACTCTCATGCTTCACTTATATTATTATGAGAGTTTATAATTGTAATGGCAATATGCACAAGTTATGAATTTAGTCCTAATAAGATAAGTATTCAAGAGGGATATAATAAAAACTTTCATGTAGATCACTGAATATGATAAGTTTGATTCCTTGCAATAGTTTTGCGGTATAAAGGTGGTAATATGTGGGTTGTGCTAGTGAGTAATTGTGGTTTAGTAGAATATTGGTGTTATGGTTTGTGATTCCCGAAGCATGCATGTATAGTCCCTCGTTATGCTATGAAGTTGGAGCATGATTTATTATTGATTGTATTCCTTATGAGTGGCGGTCGGGGACGAGCGATGGTCTTTTCCTACCAATCTATCCCCCTAGGGGCATGTGTAGTAGTACTTTGCTTCAAGGGCTAATAAACTTTTGCAATAAGTATGTGAGTTCTTTATGACTAATGTGAGTCCATGGATTATACGCACTCTCACCTTTCCGCAATTTGCTAGCCTATTCGGTACCATGCATTGCCCTTTCTCACCTCGAGATGTGGTGCAAACTTCGCCCGTGCATCCAAACCCTGTGATATGATATGCTCTATCACACATAAGCCTCCTTATATCTTCCTCAAAACAGTCACCATACATACCTATTATGGCATTTCCATAGCCATTCCCAAATATATTGCCATGCAACTTCCATCATTTTGTTTTTATGACACACATCATCATTGTCATATTGCTTTGCGTGATCATATAGCTGACATAGTATTTGTGGCTCAGCCACCATTCATCATTTTTATACATGCTACGCTAGATCATTGCACATCCTAGTATACCGCCAGAGGCATTCATATATAGTCATATTATGTTATAGTAATGTTGGGGATATAACCCCGTGGTATGACCCACCTAGGAGGGGCCGAGTCATATCGTAGGCGACTTATAATTAAAGGCCTAGGAAGGCTTACCAGTGGGTTGTTGAAGGCCCATGACACTGAGGTGACTCAAGACCCAAAGGTGTGAGCCGCCTAAAGATAGCTTGCCTAACAAGGCGAGGTAATGTAGAGATAGGGTCGGTTATTACGTTGTGTAATATGACCCGGACTCTTGTAAGCCGTCGGACCTTGACCTGTGTATATAAAGGCGAGACCCGGTGGTGGGTTGACTCAAGAAACAATACAACTAGAAGCAGGACGTAGGCTTTTACCTCGTTGTGAGGGGCCAAACCTGGGTAAATCCTTTGTGTCTTTTGTCCCGTTCAACCCCTTCAAGCTAACCTACGTTGCGATAGCTCCACACCTAAGTCCTTTCACAAGGGCATCTGCCGTGACAAAACCACGACAGTTGGCGCCCACCATGGGGCCTGAGCACGGTGGTTTCGAGTTCTTGAAGGGCGGCTTCTCAGGGATTAAGAGATACGCCATGGGCCGGATGACCATGCAAGAGTCGCCGCGGCAAGATCTACGTCGGTGACGCTGGCTGGGGTCCCGAGGCCGACTCAATTGAGTACGGGTACCAGGTCCCCTTTGGCGGAATTCACGTCTTCATCGGCAAGATCGGCGAGTCAGAGCCTGAGCCAGACGCCTGCACCAACATCATTGAGACGGCTTGGCGCACGCGACCCACCAAGGTCCAACACGCCCGGAAGCATGCTTTCATTGGATTTGTTCACGGGGCGGGTCTTGAGGAAGGTTCTATGTCTGGTGGAGAGACAACCATCTATTCAGGGGATGAGTCCTCAACCGGCGAAACCGAATCAATATATCAACTGCAAGACGGCGGTCTTGGGCGCTATTCCGATGGCGACAGTATTCTGGAGCCCTATGAGCCGCCAAGCAGGGCTGCAATTTTAATGACTGGCACACAACCAGTGTTACAATCTTCAACTGTTGCGGCCATGACGTCCAGCTCAACTGTTGCTGCAACGGCTGGAGCGAGCGGCTCTGCACGTCCGTCGGCTCAAGTCCTATCTGAACTCTTGGATGCTTTCATGGCTCACACGGGCCCGGCTTTGGGGGCGGCGGCTCAAATTCTGGATATCAAGGAATAGGTAATCAGAGTGGTTATAATCAGCAGCCCAGTCAGGGTAACTAGCAACAACAGTCAGGGTATCAGAGTAATCCAAAATAGCTTAACAGTGGCCAATATCATGTTTTCACCACAAGCCTTTGCAAGCGAGATCAGAAGGTCCGGTCAATGCAGTTGAGGTGGCGGTGCCTCGATATTTGCGGTGGTCAGAGCAGCCAATTGTATGGAGTCGTGAGGATCACCCGCCCTGGGTTGACAATCCGGGTCAGCTCGCATTGGTGGTAGCCCCTCAAGTTGGGGGTTATAAGTTCACTAAAGTCCTCATGGATGGTGGAAGCAGCATCAATATCCTTTATTACGATACATTTCGCTGCATGAATTTGACTAACAAAGATCTTAAACAATCCTCTACTGTTTTTCATGGCGTGGTACTTGGTAAGTCGGCATACCCAGTTGGTAAGATTTCCTTCGAGGTGGCGTTTGGCGATGATTATGATTACAGGGCAGAGACATTGTGGTTTGAAGTGCTTAAAATTAAAATCCCTTACCACGCCTTGTTTGGTCGGCTGGCTTATGCCAAGTTTATGGCACGGCCTTGTTATGTGTATTTGCAGCTTAAGATGCCAGGACGTAAGGGTACTATCATAGTCCAATGTAACAGAAAGATTGCCTTAGAGTGTGAAGAAGGTGATGTTGCCTATGCAGAGTCTGCTTGTGCCACGGAGGAGCTTAAGTTTTATGAAGATAATGTTGACCCGGCTGATATAGCCCCTTTGAAGAAGCCTACCACGGAGCAAGACCCTTTGTTGAAATTTAAGTCGGCAGATGACACTAAACAGGTTGATTTTGTCCCTAGCGACTCATCTCAGCAGTTCACTATCAGTGCTAATATGGATCCGAAATAGGAAAGCGTGCTCATCGAGTTCATCCGTGAGAATCGGGACATCTTTTCATGGAAGCCTTCAGATATGCCGGGTGTACCGAGAGAACTCGCTGAGCACATTCTCAATATTGATCCTAAGTTTAAGCCGATCAAGCAATTCCTTCGCCGTTTTAATGAAGAACGACGTAAGGCCATTGGAGAAGAGGTGGCCCGGCTCTTAGCGGCCGGGTTCATCATTGAAGTTTTTCACCCTGAGTGGTTGGCTAACCAGGTGCTGGTACTTAAGAAAATTGCAACTTGGCGTATGTGTGTGGATTATACAGACCTCAATAAAGCCTGTCTGGCTGATCCTTTTGCTCTTTCCCGCATTGATCAGATCATAGATGCCACAACGGGTTGTGAGCGTTTGAATTTCTTGGATGCTTATTCTGGTTATCATTGGATTAAGATGGCAGTTAAAGACCAAGAGAAGACGGCTTTCATCACACCTTTTGGAGCTTTTTGCTATGTTTCTATGCCCTTTGGGCTCAAGAATGCGCAGGTGACTTATCAACGTTGTGTTCAGAATTTTTTTCGTAACCAGATTGGACGCAATGTTCACGCATATGTGGATGATATTGTTGTGAAGTCTAGAAAGAAGGAGACTTTGTTGCATGATTTGAAAGAGACCTTTGATAATCACCGGGTCTACAAAATGATGCTTAACCTGGCAAAATTTGTTTTTGGTGTGCCTGCAGGCAAGCTCTTGGGCTTTTTAGTCTCCGAGAGAGGTATTGAACCTAACCCGGAGAAGATTAAGGCTATTACTTCATTGGCTAAGCCGGTGTGTGTCAATGACGTCCAGCGCCTGTGTAACATCCCAAATTTTTCAATTTGGAATGTTATACATAGATCATTCATGCATACCATATTTTATTGCATATTTGTTTTGCCATCCTTGAAATTCTAAGCAACTCAAGGACCCTCGGAGAGAGTTGGGATTTCACCGTTTTCGTATTTGAAATTTTTATCGAATATCGAAACGAGGATCATTTGTTTTATTATTTTTTCCTCCAAAAATATTTCATATTAAAATATATGAGAGGGAATAATATGACTACTCCAAAATAAATAAAATATTGGAGGAAAAATATTAAAATCAAATATTTGATTTTATTTGGATTTAATTGCTACTTTATTTGCCTAGGAAAAATTCACGTTTTTAAAAATTGCATTATAGGCCCAAATAAATGTTCACCTTGTCCGGCTTACTTTAAGAGGACGGGGAAATTTTATTTCGGAATTTTTAGAGTCCGTTTAGTATTTATTTTCTTTCTTTTTCTGCACGTCGGAATATTTAAAAAAACGACTCCGGGCCGTACCCGACCGGGACTCCGCCCAGAGGCTTTATAAGCCGCGCCGCCCTGCCCCCGCAGCCCACCGTCGCCCGCAGCCCACCCGCGCCCCAAACCCTAGCCGCCGCCGCCCTAGCGCGCCGCCGCCGCCACCGCGCCGGATCCCGTCGCCATTGACCGCCGTTGACCGGTCGGTTTTTCTTCGGATAACCCCGTTTTTTTTATTTTCTTCGGTTTATTTTCGTTAGATCGGTTTTCCCGACGGTTTATTTATTTTGTGGACATTCGCCCGTTCGTTCGTTTAAACGAACGACTTTCACCCGTTTTTCACAGACAGCGAACGTTCGTTCATTAGTCTGTTCGTCAGTTTTTCTTTTTCTCGGGATTTTCGCGATTGTTTTTTATCGCGATTTCTGATCCGATTTTTGTTTTAGTTTATCTTTTCGCTCGTTTACCGGAATCAGGCGATTAAAGCGCCTAGATCTTCGTCTCAAAGCCCTCTTTCTGTTTAACCAACTTGAACAAGATTTTGATACTGTAAAATTTGACTTTAGTCCAGATTAGTAAACGGATCTTGTTTCTTTCGCCGTTTGAGTTTCGTTGCTCCGTTTGAATTGATTATTTTTGCAAACCGGAGTTCTTAAGTTGAACTTTCTGGTTAGATCTTCTTATTTGAGTTTTACCCTTGCATCTTTGCTTGATTGCTTATGTATGCTATTGTTTGTTTGCGATAGAATTCCCAGAGTGTGAAGCGTGCTACTACGAGTCACTAGGTTTTGCGGATCGTCAACAAGGCAAGTAACACATTGATCATACCCCTTCATTTCCCAGTTTTTATGCATTAGATACAACCCTCACACATTGCATGAGTAGGATCTCTTAATTTGTGGGTTTGGGAAGTAGATGTTGAGGTAGAACCTATTACCTGTTTTCATATCAAACCCTTGGGAGTTACTTCTACGTTATGCTTATATTGCTATGCTATGCTCGTAGACGTGGATTTTGTTTGAGTGTATCCATGACAGATGTGAGTTGTTAATTAATGGTTCAACTTAAGGTGGCTACTTTAATACACATCTGGGTGGATTGCTTGTTTGGGCACCTGGGGTATCCAGTGTTGTCCTAGGAGATCCCGGGGTATCTGTGTGATCATTCTACGGTCCGCCACCCAGGCTCAAAGGGATCGTGAGATTATTCATGCTAGAAACTTCCGTGTGCAGCCACAAGCCATTATGGGCTCTGCTATAGTTGAGTATGTTGTGTGACCTCTTTCAGTGGTGGGCTAGCAAATGTAGAGGGAAAGTAGGTGTAACTGTCCACCCAGAGTAAAGAGTTAATGCTTCTGAAAGACTGTGTCTCGGTCATCCGTTTCTCAAACACCATGTAGTGCGAGAAAACAAATGGAGGAGATCGAGTCTTGTGGGGAAAAGTGCGCAAACCTCTGCAGAGTGTACAATCTAATCATGGTTAGCCGTGTCCCCGGTTATGGACATCTTGAGTATCTAGTACTTGAATTTTCCTATTGTATCTCATCACTCTAATTTAATTTGTTGGGTTAATAATTACCTTTAATTGTGATTGAGTTGGAGGAACCTTCTCAATGATGTTTTCAACTACCATGATAGTTAAATAAAAATTTATTCCTTTGTTGTAGGGAAAAATTGGCTTTTCGCAAAATCATATAACAATAGAGCCTCCACTAGCCATATATGCATATAGTGATAGCATTATCTGTTCATTGCTCTATTGTGTTATATTGCCAGCATATTTCATGTGCTGACCCGTTTTTGGGCTGCAATGTATTATGTTGCAGACTTTTCAGACAACGAGTAAAGGTGCGATAGGCCGTTGTCGTGCACTCAGCTATGCCGTTGGAGTTGATGGATTCACTTTATCTTCCAAGTCTTCCGCTGTTATCGTATTAGATGGCCTTAAGCCATATTTGTTGTAATAAGTTCTCTTTTGAGACATTCGATGTAATAAGTGTGTGATTGCTACTCTGCTATAAATCCTTCGAGTACTGTGTGTGTCAGCATTACCGATCCAGGGATGACACTGAAGCACAGAGACTTGACCGTTTGAGGTCGGGTCGCTACAGCCTGGCAGGTCGCATTGCAGCATTGAGCCGGTTCATAAGCCGCCTGGGAGAGAAGGCAATTCCTCCATACTAGATGATGAAGAAAATAGATCAGTTCGTCTAGAGTGATGCTGCTAATGAGGCGTTTGAGGCGCTGATACGTCTCCAACGTATCTATTATTTATGAAGTATTCATGCTGTTATATTATCATTCTTGGGTGTTTTACAATCATTTTATAGTAACTTTATATCATTTTTGGAACTAACCTATTGACCCAGTGCCCAGTGCCAGTTGCTATTTTTTGCTTGTTTTTTAGATCGCAGGAAATCAATATTAAATGGAGTCCAAACACCGCGAAACTTTTTGTGGATTTTTATGGACCAGAAGACCCCCGATGGGCCAGAGCAGCACCTGGGGGTGTCCCGAGGGGGCACAACCCACCAGGGCGCGCCTGGGGGGCCCAGGCGCTCCCAGGTGGGTTGTGCCCACCTCGGTGGCCTCCCGCACCCCCTCTTTGCCCTATAAAATCTCAAATATTCCAAAACCCTTCGGCGTTAACCTAAATCAGAAGTACCGCTGCCGCAAGCCTCTGTAGCCACGAAAAACCAATCTAGACCCTGTTCCGGCACTCTGCCGGAGGGGGAAATCATCACCGATGGCCATCTTCATCATCCCGGCGGCCACCATGATGAGGAGGGAGTAGTCCACCCTCGTGGCTGAGGGTTTGTACCAGTAGCTATGTGTTTAATTTCTCTCTCTCTCGTGTTCTTTAGATGTCACAATCTTGATGTATCACGGGCTTTGTTAATATAGTTGGATCATATGGTGTTTTCCCCTCTCTATCTTGTTGTGATGAATTGAGTTTTCCCTTTGATATTTTGATCGGATTGAATACTTTTATGGATTTGAGAGCACTTGATATATGTCTTGCATATGAATACCCGTGGTGACAATGGGGTATTATTTTGATCCACTTGATATATGTTTTGGCACTCAACTCGCGGATTCCCGAGGTGACATTGGGGTGATCTACGCATAGGGGTTGATGCATGTTCTTGTCTTTGTTTCTCCCGTAGAAATCTTGGGGCACTCTTTGAAGTTCTTCGTGTTGGATTGAATATTATAAATCTGAATTTTCTTTGGTGTTATTTTAGTACGAACTCTTGGTTAGATCGATCGGAAAGAATAGCTTTGAGGTGGTTTCATACCCTACAAACAATTCCGTCTTATGTTCTCCGCTAGATAAGAACTTTGGAGTGATTCTTTATCGCACGTTGAGGGATGGTTATATGATCCAATTATATTAGCACTGTTGAGAGATTGCACTAGCGAAAGTACGGACCCTAGGCCTTGTTTTCAAGCATTGCAATACCGTTTGTGCTCACTTTTATCGATTGCTACCTTGCTGTTTTTATTTATTCAGATTATAAAAAAATATTTCGACCATCCATATTTTATCACCATCTCTTCGTCGAACTAGTGCACCTATACAATTTGCCATTGTATTGGGTGTGTTGGGGACACAAGAGATTTCTTGTATTTGGTTGCAGGGTCGTTTGAGAGAGACTATCTTCATCCGACGCCTCCCATGGATTGATAAACCTTAGGACATCCACTTGAGGGAAAATTGCTAATGTCCTACAAAACTCTATGCTTGGAGGCCCAACACGTGTCTACAAGAATAAAGTTGAGTAGTAGACAGCAGGCGCTCAAAAAGCAATTAGCTGAGCCGCTTCTCCTTGCAGCTCCTGTGGAGAAAGAGCCTTTACTTTTATACATGGCGCCTGATAGTAAGGCTGTTAGCGTGGCAATTATTGTGGAATGCAAAGAAGCGGGTAAGGAGTACCCAGTCCAGCGGCCGGCTTATTATGTTAGTGAGGTGTTAATTGAGTCCAAGCAGTGATACCCCCATTGGCAGAAGTTGGTCTATGGGGTACTTATGGCGAGCCATAAGCTGAAGCACTACTTTCTAGGCCATCCTATTACTATGGTCAACTCTGCTCCCTTAGGAGATATTATTCAAAATAGAGAGTCAATAGGCCGGTTTGCCAAGTGGGCAATAGAGCTTGGACCTCATGGCTTGAAATATATGCCCAGAACAGCAATTAAGTCTCAGGCTCTTGTGGATTTCATCAATGACTGGACAGAGTTGCAGATGCCCAAGGAGAAGCCGGATAATACATATTGGACTATTCATTTCGATGGGTCCAGGCAATTAGAAGGCTCGGGGGCTGGAGTTATTTTGACTTCCCCACGAGGGGACAAATTATGTTATGTTTTAAGGTCAATGTTTCCTTGCACTAACAATGCGGTTGAATATGAGGCATTGCTCCATGGCCTTAGGATGCTAAAGAGATGAATTTAAGCTGGGTTAGGTGTTTCGGCGATTCAGATTTAGGCTCGGCAAGTTTCAGGCACTTGGGATTCCAAAGACCCGCTCATGGCGGCTTATCACCGGGCAGTTGACAATATTGCTTGTCACTTCAAAGGTTATCAGGTAGAACATCTTGATCAAAGGAAGAATGAGGCAGCCAATGCTTTAAGCCAGCTGGGGTCTCAACGTAAGCCGGTGCCCCCTAATGTCTTTCTTGATGTATTGAATAATCCTTCAGTCAAGTTGCCGTCAGAGGAGGATCTTGCTATTCCTGACCTGGAGGCACAGTTGGTGGCGGCTCTCCATGCTATTCCTGATTGGACAGTTCCTTACTTGGCTTATATGACTCAGGGTGAGTTACCTGAGGATCAAATTTTGGCCAGGTAGATAACCCGGCGGTCTATGTCTATGACTATAGTCAATGGCGAGTTACACCGATGCAGTGTCATAGGCGTGTTCCAGCGTTGTGTTTCTCCTAAAGAGGGCCGTGATATTTTAAGGGAAATCCATGAAGGTGATTGTGGTCATCACGCCGGCTCTAAATCTCTTGTGGCTAAAGCTTTCCATCATGGATTTTATTGGTTAACGGCTTGCGCTGATGCAGAAGATCTCGTCAGTAAGTGTGATGGCTGTCAGAAATTCTCTCGACGGGCTCATGTGTCGGCTCAAGAATTGAGGATGATTCCAATCACTTGGCTGTTTGTAGTCTGGGGGCTCGATATGGTTGGACCTTTCAAGAGGTCTAAAGATAAGAAGATCCACCTCTTGGTGGTGGTTGACAAATTTACCAAGTGGGTTGAGGCAGAGCCGGTCAGCAAGTGTGATGCGGCAACGACATTTCAATTCATAAAGAAAGTAATCTTCCGTTTTGGTTATCCTCATAGTATCATAACTGATAATGGCACTAATCTGTCTAAGGGTGCTATGAGAGAATTCTCTCAACGAGAGCATATTCGTCTTGACGTCTCTTTGGTCTAATGGTCAAGCAGAGCGGGCCAATCAAGAAATTTTGAGAGTTATAAAGCCCCGTCTTATGGTTCCTTTGCAGAGAACACCGGGTTGTTGGGTCGAGGAATTACCCTCAGTACTTTGGAGTATCAACACCACCCCCAACATGTCAACAAGCTATACGCCTTTTTATGGTCTATGGGGCAGAGGCGGTTCTTCCAAGCGATATCTGTCATGACTTGCCTCGTGTGGCAGCTTATATTGAGGCTGCTAATGAGATAGCATGTCAAGATGCGCTTGATGTGTTGGATGAGGAGCGTGACCTTGCGGCGGCTCGTTCGGCGATATATCATCAAGATCTACGTCGCTATCTTAGCTGCAGAGTCAAGACCCGAACCTTTCAAGAAGGCGACTTGGTGCTCCGGTTAATCCAGGATCAAACAGATATGCATAAGCTATCCCCACCTTGGAAAGGACCTTTTGTGATCGGCAAGAACCTGAACAACGGGTCATGCTACCTCATTGATATACGAGAACATAAGGACTCACGTAAGTCGGAGGAGGAGACCGGCCGGCCTTGGAACATCGTTCATCTTCAGCCTTATTACACTTGAGACACCGGCTCTTGTCGTTGTACATACTTTTATCAATGTATATATTATGATCAATATAATAAAGACAACATCCCTAATAATTCAGGGCCTCTGTCGTTTCGTTTCTAAGCATCTGAGTCTTTATTATTTGTTCATAAGGTCACTTGGGGGCTTCCAACCCACCGGGTTTAGCTTTTATACCCTCTTGACCGGTCCTGAACGCCGAATCCCGAGTTATCCTGGCTGTATGCATGATGCTACTCCGTCAGTTAATCCTGAGTGACCCGCCGTACTCTTAACAGCCAATCTTTTTCAAGACCCTGAACTCGTTAAGGTTAAAACGACGATTTCTCATGTGAGGCCCGGCTTACGGTGAGCAAGGATTAACTCAGTGGTTGTGCGGCCCATGAAAGCACTCGGGTTTTAAGGCTTGGCGGCCTATGAAAGCACTCGAATTTTTCTAGATATCTGTTTTTTTCTGAATATTTTGGATTTATATCCTTCTAAAAAAAATTTCTGCTAAAGTGCGGTTTTTACAATTCGGGCCATGCAGCCCTGAACATATGACTCATATTTGAGAATTTTTGGGTTTGGTAACCCGCCCTGATAGTGGACTTTAAGTCGCCAGGATATTTTTGCCTTGAGCAATCAAAATCATGATATTTCATGACTCCGGGTTGATACTGGCTCCAGATTTTAATTATCAAGGCATCACCATGGTGTCAATCTACAGGTATGTCTTTCAATAATTGTATGAATATTTAGGGTTTGGTAACCCGCCCTGGCTTTAGACTTTAAGTCGCCAGAATGTTTCAGCTCAAACGGCCTTTGCTCTAGTCTTCATATAAAATTTTCCAAAGAGTATTATATTGGGGTTTATTACCCACCCTAGCTTAAACCGCCAGCGCGTATGTTGTTTAACTTGTGTGCAAGAAATATGAAAATATTTATCTGACCCACGTGGATGATGATATTATAAGAAAGCTCAGCGGCGGATCATAAATATCAAATTGGCGGTTTAAAAGTTAAAAGCTAACATACACGATGGCATGACAGATCATTGTTTTCAACTCTCACTTATTACAAGGCCACCATGGGCCTGCATAATTGAAGCAAAGTGTTTTTCAGCACAGGATGTCTATGCCCTGATTTGAGAGCCCTTGGTCTCAGTTATCTTCGTCGCGGCGGGTTGATGACTCCGGGTCATCCCACTCTGACTCTTCTTCTCCCATCTGGATGTCAGGTGACGTCCAGTCAATGCCGGTTAAGGCTTCGAATATAGCTTCATCATTGATAATCGGGGACGGATCAACATCAGGGGCAAAAGTATGATTACGCGTTGGAGGAGTGAGATCCACGACGTCATAAGCCGGCGCCTTGAACTTCCTGTTTTCCATGTTGTATGTTGGCTGGTACCTTGATAAATCAGTTTCTTCGGCCAGCTTACATGCCAAGGGACGCATCTCCTTTACGCACCTCGCGAAATCCGCCTAATCAAAAGGAGACCCATCTTCTTTGAAGCCTGGACAGCCGGTGGCCATCTCTTCTGGGTCTAATTCTGCTTGCCATGCTTTGGTGCGGCTAAGAGCGGTGATGGCGCCAGAGCGGGCGGATGAAAGTTTTATTTCTTCCAATTTCTTAGGCATTATGGGAAGTTTGGCTAGCACATCCTTGATGAGCGTCGGCGGCTGTTTGCCATTGGATATAGCCACAAGAGTCCGCTGAGTGCCAGTATATAGTTGTTCAACCAGGGCGTACACGGCTTTCAGCTTCACGACCATATCCTGGCCAAGATTGGAGCTCCTGGGGCCTGTTGAGTAAACATACAAATGAGTCGCCAGGCGAGCCAAAATAAAAAGTTTCTGAAAGGTTAACAATGTTAAGTGCCGCTTACCAAAGATAGCAGAGGTCACCTGTGAAATTCTTTGCTTTAAGCTGGACAGTTCTGCAGTGGTGATTTTCAAGGAAGACTCGTCGGCTTCTGCTCTTTGCAATAAAGAAGTTCTCTCTTCTTCTAAGGCAGCTCTTTCGGTGTTAAAATTGGCCTTGAGCTTCTCATTTTCTTCCAAGCTAAGGGTCAGCTTGCTCTCAGCCTTCTGTGTTTCAGATTCTTGGTGTTTGAGTAGTTTTCTTAACTCACCAAGTTCTGAATGCTTCATGCTTAAAGCATCTTGAAAATGAGCATTAAAGACCAGGAATATTGTTCAGCATGGAGATAAGGAGTATTCTCAAGTCCCAAGCACATTGCAAGCATTATACTTGGCACTTGGGGGCTAATGTGTGATGAAGTTCTTCTTAAATAAATTCAGTGCAATAAGACCCGGCTCATCTTCATAAGATGACCCGGCCCATGAGGGTTATGCATGGCGGTTCTCAAAACAGACTTATCACAAATAGACCCGGGTCATTATTCCAAAGATAAGCCGGCCCTTGAGGGTTACAACGGCTAAAATCCAAAAGATTATATGGAAGACCCGGCTCATCTTTGCAGGATAAGCCGGCCTTGGAGGATTCTAATGGGTTCCTTTTGTGAAAGAGAATTGACAACAAGGTTAATACGGCTCATACATGGCATTTCTAAGAGGTCATGACCTCAACATCTAAATTACATGATGCAAAAAGTCTTAAAGCATATTCAATGTTTCTTTCATATGATTAAGACTTGGGGGCTGGACAAGTGTATGTATACATGCGTAAAGTTAAAGGAGGAGGCGATGTCATACCTCATACTTCTGCCGCATCATATTGACCAAATTGGCCTCCAGATCACGGCTTGTGTGAAGCCGGTTCAAATAGCCATAGTAAAATTCAACTGCGTTCAATTTCGTGCAGCTCTCAAGATCAAGAATAGGCTTATTCTTGTCTGATAAGTGTGTTTCCTCTTAGTGGAATGTTTGGCCAAGATGGTAGAGACGCCAGGTGCCTGATAAGCTGATCCAGTGACGGCCACCTCTTCAAGATGGTCATCAACAGTAGTCTTGTCTGAGTGTTTGATAGGAGAGAGCGGCTTAGGGCCTGGCGGGTCTTCATTGGCCACCAGGTCATTATTAAGTCCTGCAACTGAGTCAGGATTGACAAAGTCAGCTTGAGGCGGCGGTTCGTCCTGCCGGCTTTCAGGATCTTCACTTTCCTGGTTTTGAGCTTCACCAGTCTTTGGTGCCTGTTTCTCCTGTTCAGAAGCTTCGACAATTTTGGAAGGGCCAGGCTTTTGCTTCTTACCTGTCCTTGCCTTAGCCCTGTAAGGAGGATTATTCAGTTTGATAAGCATGAAAGGGTAAGATAATTTATTCAATAAGTAATAATACTCACGCTAGGTTAATCACAAATGTGGGGAGCTATGAGCCGTTTGAGTCGCCAGAAGAATGGGAAGTATCCTAATATGCCGAGTCAGATGAATTAAGCGGTTGCCTTATAAGACCGGCTCGTGAAAGAGAAGAGGTAGGGCTATGAGGCACCTCATGATGATGTTTGCGAACCGGCGTGTTGGGCAAGCCGGTCATAAGCGCATCTTGGCCGCTGTTTCGAGTATGCCGCCTAGACTCGTGCTGTTGTTTCTTCAAAAGAAATTTTGGATCTAAGTGAGCAAGAGGATGGAAAAACCGTACTTTTATGACAACCCGCCGTGTTTTCTCTCTTGGTAAAATATCTGAGTCGGAGGAGACAGGGATTACCTCAGTGCCGTCGGCTTGGCTTGTCTATGTTTCCTCCTCAGGAGAATCAGCATTAAGTTGCATAAAGAGAAAACCAAGTGAATCAAGTTCTACCTCTGAGTCATCCAGTGCAAGTTGTTCTTGTGATGTGGGCTTCTTAGGACGACCCGGACCACGACCAGTTGTTTTGGTCCTTTTTGCTGAAGCAGTAATGGATTATATCTTCCTTTTCCAGAAAGGAGAGTCGGCCTGGATATGCATAAACAATAAGATTGAAACCAGGTAGTTTGATAAGTAAGCGATGAATGCGTAAAGGATACTTACAGCTGACTGCGGGTTAAGAGTATAATAAGGGGCAAGACCCCTCTTGCTGCAGTTTGCCAATGACTCACCAAGAAGTGATTTGACAGTCTCATTGACTTCCTTTTGAGTCAGTTCGGTGGAATTGTAACGCAACGGATCTGTGGTATTCCCAGTATATTTGCACATTAAGCCGGAACGGCAGCTTAAAGGCAGAATTCTCCATGAAACCCAGCAGCGAACAAGATCGATCTCAGTTAAGCCGTTTGCAATGAAGGCCCGGATCTTTGAAAAGGTGGAAGAATAAAGACCACGTTCTATTGCAGTCATCCGACCTGGCAGCGGGCCGCTGCTGGTAGGAAGACGATGTGGACGATAACCCGGCAGGGGGTTTTCTCCCTCTGGAGAGGTATGTTTGCAGTAGAACAAGGTGAAGTTCCAATCCTTGGGATGAGTCAGCACGGTGGCAGCTGGGAAGGTCACATCTCTCCGCCTTTGAATTGAAACGCCTCCGAGTTCAAGACTAAGCCCGTCTGGCATCTCAGTTTGGCGGTTGATATAGTAATGATCTCTGAACAGATCTATCGAGAGCTCTTCGCCAAGGTATACCTCACAGAACACTTGGAAATTGCATATATTGGATACAGAATTGGGACCAATATCTTGAGGATGAAGGTTGTAAAAGTGCAGCACATCCCAAAAGAATTTTGAGCCAGGCGGAGAAAAGTCGTGAAGCAGATGATTTGTGAAGACTACAACCTCACCCTCTTGAGGTTGAGGAGGGCATTCAGGACCTGCAACCCGCCAATGAATAACTTCTTTGGCAGCTAAAACACCCATGGTCACATATTCATTAAGGGTCTCTTCGGTGACTTTGGAAGGGATCCAATCGCAAGTGGTGGGTGTCTTAGTCATGGTGAGCCAGAAGTATCAAGGCTGTGGACAGGAAATAAATATGGTGAATTAAAAATTGCAATACAAGAGCTGTTCGCGCGTTTTCTAAGCCGGTCAGAGGTTGGGGGTCACAAGAGTTTTACATAAGCCGCCGTGTGTGGTATGGCGGGTCAGCAGTTTCTATAGAGTGGAAGTGCCAAAAATTCTGCTAAGTGCTGCATAAACAGATTTTCCAGATTACAGCTACATTCATGAATCTATCACGGTTCAAAAAAGAAAAACTATTCTTAAACCTAAGCTATGGCAGAAGAGCTGGCATATTGAAAGTAAAGCTAGAGGGGACAGGATGGATCTGCGTTACAGATACTAAAATTGCTACCGCAAAGTTCCAGTACTATTTCTTAAGTGGTGTGAAGGATGAACTACCAATGGGTACGATGAACACAGATGAACGCCGATGAACTGAGGGAACCCTAATGCAAATTGAAAATCAAGAAAAGCAAGTACATCACGGTGTTGATGAGCAACAGAGGGGCATTGTGTTTCTCTGGTTTGTTTAGGGTGATGCAGCGACCAGGATGATGCGGCTTCTGAAGGTTGGCAGTGGTGGCAGAGCTCGCGCGGCGATGGACGGTGCAAGGAAGAAGAAGAGAGGGGGCGGGGTAAAAGTGAAAAAGAGCCCCCCCCCCCCCCCGGTGCCTATTTATAAAGGGGGAAAGGTGAACAGTAAATGGCAGGCGCGGAAATCAAGGAGGCAGGATCATTATCTTAACAACAAAGGTTCCTCGTTTTTCAGAATGGGTGATTAATACAAAGATTCGTTGTGATGTCATCAGGTTTTTTCTGGAATTAATGGCGTGGCGTCATCTCTCTGTTATGGCGGGTTATATAAGTTTATCATATTAAAAGTTGGGAAGGTTCAAAGGAATTGCCAACTGAAGAATGGAGATTGACATGAACAGGTTCAAATCAATCTGGGGCCTAATGTTGGGGATATAACCCCGTGGTATGACCCGCCTAGGAGGGGCCGGGTCATATCGTAGGCGACTTATAATTGAAGGCCTAGGAAGGCTTACCAGTGGGCTGTTGAAGGCCCATGACCCGGAGGCGACTCAAGACCCGAAGGTGTGAGCTACATAAAGATAACTTGCCTAACAAGGCGGGGTAATGTAGAGATAGAGTCGGTTACGTTGTGTAATATGACCCAGACTCTTGTAAGCCACCGGACCTCGACTTGTGTATATAAAGGCGAGACCTGGCGGCGGGTAAACTTAAGAAACAATCAATCGAGAACTAGGTCAAGCGTATTCGCTCCCTTGTAATCTAAACTCAAGCAATACAACTAGAAGTAGGACATGGGCTTTTACCTCATTGTCAGGGGCCGAACCTGGGTAAATCCTTTGTGTCTTTTGTCCCGTTCAACCCCTTCAAGCTAACCTACGTTGCGATGGCTCCACACCTAAGTCCTTTCACAAGGGCATCTGCCGTGACAAAACCACGACAAGTATCAAGTTGTAATTTTTAGTTGTAAGTAAATAGATGTGTCATCATCATCATTATTCATTATTAGAGCATTGTCCCAAGTGAGGAAAGGATGATAGATAGAATGATTCCCCCACAAGTCGGGATGAGGAACCGGACAAAAAAGAAAAAAAAGAAAAAAAAGAGGCCAAAAAGAGCCCAACAAAAAATAGAAAAAATGAAAAAGAAAAATGGGAGAAAAGAGAGAAGGGGCAATGTTACTATCCTTTACACACTTTTGCTTCAAAGTAGCACCATGTTTTTCATATAGAGAGTCTGCTATGCTTTCATTTTCATATAACTAGTGGGAATTTTTCATTATAGAACTTGGCTTGTATATTCCAATGATGGGCTTCCTCAAATGCCGGAGGTCTTCATGAGCAAGCAAGTTGGATGCACACCCCTTACTTTTCTTTTTTGAGCTTTCATACACTTATAGCTCTTAGTGCATCTGTTGCATGGCAATCCCTACTCCTTGCGTTGACATCAATTGATGGGCATCTCCATAGCCCGTTGATTAGCCTCGTCAATGTGAGACTTTCTCCTTTTTTGTCTTCTCCATATTATATCTATCACCATACTCTATTCCACCCATACTGCTATATCCATGGCTTGCGCTCATGTATTGCGTGAGGGTTGAAAAAGCTGAAGCGCGTTAAAAAGTATGAACGAATTGCTTGGCTTGTCATCGGGGTTGTGCATGATAAATACTTTATGTTAAGAAGATGGAGCATGACCAGGCTATATGATTTTCTAGGGATAACATTCTTTACCATTGATATTTCTAAAGGCATGATTGTTTGCTGGTTTGCCTTATTATTATTAATTTATGTCAAATTATAGACTATTGCTTTGAATCATTCGGATCTTAATATTCATGTCACAAAATAGAGAGTACATAATGAACATGTTAGGTAGCATTCCACATCAAAAAAAATTGTTTTATCATTTACCTACTCGAGGACGAGCAGGAATTAAGCTTGGGGATGCTTGATACGTCTCCAAAGTATCTATAAATTTTTATTGTTCCATGCTATTATATAATCAATCTTGGGTGTTTTATATGGAATTATATATCATTTTTTGGGACTAACATATCAACTTAGTGCCAAGTGCCAGTTGTTGTTTCTTGCCTGTTTTTATTTTCCAGGAAATCAGTACTAAATGAAGTCCAATGCCATGAAACTTTTTGACAATTTTTTTCTGGACATAAGAGATACTAGAAGCTTCGGGAGGAGACCAGAAGGCGAAGGAGGTGGCCATGAGCCACCAGGTCACGCCCTGGTGTTTCATGGGCCCCCCGTTCCTCCATTTGACCTAATTCCCACTCTATAAATTCTCTAAAATAGGGAAACCAATAGAGAGCCACCCAAAACACTTTTTTCGCCGACGCAAGTTTCTGTTCTCGCAAGATCCCATCTGGAGGCCTTTTCTGGCACTCTACAGGAGTGGGAATCAATCACGGAGGGCTTCTACATCAACCTAGCTGCCCCTCGGATGATGTGTGAGTAGTTTACCACAGACATATGGGGCCATAGCTAGTAGCTAGATGGCGTTTTCTCTCTCTTTGATCTTCAATACAATGTTCTTCTCGATGTTCTTGCAGATCTATTCGATGTAATCCCTTTTTGTGTTGTGTTTGTTGGGATCCGATGAATTGTGGGTTTATGATCAGATTATCTATGAATATTATTTGAGTCTTCTCTGAACTCTTTTATGCGTGATTGTTATATCTTTGTATTTCTCTCTGGTCTATCCGTTTGGTTTGGCCAACTAGATTGATTTATCTTGCAGTGGGAGAGGTGCATTGTGATGGGTTCGATCTTGCGGTGCTCCATCCCAGTGATAGAAGGGGACATGACACGTATTTGTATCATTGCCATTAAGGATAAAACGATGGGGTTTATTCATATTGATTAGATTTACTTTGTCTACATCATGTCATCTTGCTTAAGGGGTTACTCCGTTCTTTATGAACTTAATACACTAGATGCATGCTAGATGGCGATCGATGTGTGGAGTAATAGTAGTAGACGTAG
The DNA here is from genome assembly GCF_002575655.3 of Aegilops tauschii subsp. strangulata. Lineage (NCBI taxonomy): Eukaryota > Viridiplantae > Streptophyta > Magnoliopsida > Poales > Poaceae > Aegilops > Aegilops tauschii. Next base: position 12,773,522 of record NC_053039.3, read on the forward strand.
GCAGGAGTCGATCTACTTGTCTCGGACGTGATGCCTATATACATGATCATTGCCTTGGATATCGTCATGATTATTTGCTTTTCTATCAATTACGCAACAGTAATTTGTTTACCCATCGTATGTTATGTTCAAGAGAGAAGCCTCTAGTGAAAACTATGGCCCCCGGGTCTATCTTTATCATATATTAAAATACAAAAATACCTTGCTGCAATTTATTTATTTTTATTTTATTTTGTGTTTTTGTTCACTACGAGATTTGATCCCTACAATTAAACGCGAAGGATTGACAACCCCTTGTTTGCATTGGGTGCAAGTGAGCTAGGGTAAGCGATTAATAGATAAGGGATTGAGTGCATTTTTTCTAGAAGACCAAAGCAAATTGGTCGCAATTTAGAAGCATGCATGTATGAAGCTAGGACAAAATGAAAATGGTGCAATTTTAGTCTGAGATGGAAGCATGAGAATCTACATAATGAAAACAAAGCAAATTTACCGCCAACAGTGGGTTCATATATTTGGAAGCTATTGCAGGAAGCATTGAATGAAATTGTCACAATATTTGTCAGATTCAATGGAAGTAATGAAGACTAATAAAACTATGGAATATTGAAAACAATACTAGGCTGAGAACAAGTGTGGATAACAATAAAAAAAACATCTGTTCAGTGAATTACAAAGAAATTTCCATAGAAAAAAATAAATCCCCAAATCAGGGCTATCGACGAAGTGCAGACTACTTCCGATTTGGAGACGGGGCGCTCCAAATAGGGTAGAATTTCTGTGATCCAATGCCTTTTCTATGGCCGACCGGTGAAACCTGGAATGCACGTAATACAAACGATGGGGATCCTGATGCGAAGCATGAATCGCAAATGAAGATGGGGTGCTCGACCTGCTAATGCCAGGATGGCGCATGGCCGGCAGAGGCACGCATCGGTGGAGAGGACAAGGGGGCAACCATGATGCTCCACAGCGAGGTTGGAAGGAGGAACATGGGGGCAAAGTCTGGCCGGTGAGGTGGAGGTGCGGGGCGGATTGATCTGGCCATTGAGGTGGAGGTGTGAGGCGCATTGAAGTTGGCCAGTGAGGTCGCGGTGGGAGGTGGGCAGATTTGGCCAGTGAAGTTGCGATTCGGGAGCAGCGGGGCAGTGGTGAGTTGGCCGCGAGGCTGGCGAGGGTGGAGACAAAGCTCAGGCGATGCGATCGTTATGGACGATGGGGTCATGAAGAATTAAGGAGAGGGGATTACGTTCAGGGATTATGCTCGTGATTTTTTTTATTTCCTGTTTACAAAACTAGACGAAATCATGAGCGTTGAATTTCCAATGAATTGACGAGCTTTAAGTGGTCTGGCGTTGGCGTCCCTTCAGACTACTGATAGGAAGTGTTTTTCATACTTGAATGTGATTAGGTTGGTTTGACCGGAGGTACCTGTTTATACCGCGTACACTTCATGATGTGGTCATAGGGTAATTTAAATTTGCTCTTTTATTAATAACAAGTGGTGGAGAAGAATTCTCTGGAGCTCCTAACTGGCGCCGAAGAGAACTGGCGCCTAAAGCGTGCTTCTATGAGCAGTTTCTGTGAAGGCCCATAGTCGTTCACTCGCTGATTCGATCGTTGTTCTACTGTTCGAGATTTTTCTAAAACAATTGAGAAAAAACTAAAAAAATGCTCATGGATTTTAAAAAGTTCACTGATTTTTTTAAGTTCATCTACTTTGATAAAATTTCATAGAATTTTGAAAAAGAGTTAATTGATTTTGAAAAAAATTCAAAATATTTAAAAGATTTTTAAAATGTTCACCGATTTTTAAAAAAGTTCATCAATTTTTGCAAAAAGTTGATCAATCTAAATATCATAAATTTATTCAACTAGTTCATTGATTTTGAAAAATAAACCTAATAGGAAAAAACCACGAGTTTGGAAAAAAGGTCATCAATTTTGGAAAAACTTCATCTATTTGAAGAAAAAGTTTGCAAATTTGATGGAAAAAAGGACAGATATAAAAGGAAAAATAAAAATAAATAAAATAGAAGAAAATAAAATAAGAAAAGAAGAAAAGACGGAAAAACATGCACTTGGTCACAATGTGGGGTGGTTATCACGTTGATCACTGAATCTCGCGCGTCGCAGGTTCGAATCCCAGCTCTCGTGCATTTTTTGCAGGTTACAAACACACACAAAATGCAAATATGCCGGCCCAACATGACGAGAGGCTGTGCACCGTTTTGTAAATAACGAAGGAATGGGCGCCACAGGCGCCGGAGAGCTCCTATACGCCGCCCGTGTGCGTCAGATCGTCGCGGCTTCGCTGAAGACGAGAGGCTGTGCACCGTTTTGTAAATAACGAAGGAATGGGCGCCACAGGCGCCGGAGAGCTCCTATACGCCGCCCGTGTGCGTCAGATCGTCGCGGCTTCGCTGAAGCGGCGCGCAAACGGGCCAGCACAATTATCACATGTCAGCGAAAATCGAAAAAAAGAAGCTCACGCCTGGGATCGTACCCCCGACCTCATTCTAGATTCTAACGAGCCTAGCCACCCAACCTACCGATCTGCAACAGCATAAATGCAGCTCCAGGCTTAAAATTTGAAAGACAGCGCCGAATCCTTTTTTTAAAGTCAATATTTTTATAATATACGTTGAACAAGTTTTAAAATACAGTGCACTTTTCTTGTAAACAAACACTTAACAAATTTCAAATACACAAATGAACATTTGTAGTATACATTGATTTTTTTAATATATGATGAAAAAATAAAATACACAATGAACATTTTTTAATATACGATGAACATTTTTTAATACTCGATTGACATTTTTATAATGCAAGGTGAACTATTTCGTAATATACAATGAACATTTTCTTAATACAATGAAGATTTTTGTAATACGTGGTGAACTTTTTATATAATATGCAATAAAGAGAAGAAAAACAAAAACATAAAACATAAAAGGAAACATAAAAGAAAAAATGAAAGAAAAGAGGAACCAAAACAGAAAAGGTAAAAAACTGGAACAAAACAACTGAAAACCAGACAAAACAGTGAAAAAGCTGGAAGCAAAAGACTATGGAAGAAAACGAAAAGAAAATACCCACAAGGAACAGAGAAGGAAGCAGCAGTGAACGAATCAAATGGCAAACGCCAATCCCGTACATGGGCCGGCCTAACCGGAGGCTCGCCTCAGCGAAAGCACAACTTCCTTACGCTACCGAGCATCAAATAGAGGGTTTGCCCAGGCGCCGTTTAGGAAACGCCAGAATTCCCTGCCGGCAGAAAAGCAGTAGTAGCTGGGCTAGGCGACCATCTATGCGTTGGCCCTTTTCTGCCTTTGCCAGCAGACCTCTGTTGACCCAGTCCAGCACTGGAGTTTATTTTTTTGTCTCAGAAAGAAAAACACAGCACTGAAGATCAGGGAGTGAACCGCCTCGCCTGAAGTCAGCGATGCTGTCACAAAAGTTTACTTCCCTTCTTTTGTTTATCTTTTTGTCTTAAATTTTTGCTTCTATTTTCTCTCATTTTTATTTAAATTTTCATATTTTCCTTTCAGTTTTTTAAAGTGTTCATTTCACATTTCAAAAATGTTAATCATATATTTTACAAAAATATAATTTATACTAAAAACTGTTTCTGATATACACGAAAAGTGTACACTGTGTATGAAAAAAGTAGTCATCAAAATATGTATTTAAAAAAATCATGTATTTCAAAAATTAACCTAGTACAGAAAAATTGTTAGCGCAGTTTTAATAAAATGTTGGTAACTTTCAAAAAAATGTTCATACCAATATAAGAATGTTCATGTGTTTCCAAAATGCATGCTGAATTTTTAACAAAATGTGTATACTATGTCAAAAAATTGTGTAATGTAACAAAATGTTTTTTAACATCAAAAACTGTATGTGACATTGTATGGATATATTCCCTCCTTTGGAAAAAAGTGTGGTGACATTTAAAAAAAGTTACATACAATGTAAATAAATGTTACCGTATGGTTAAAAAATTATTTCCATTAAAAATATAATTATAATTTTAAATAAATAATCACGTATTTCCAAAATATGTCCTTAAAAATTTTCCAAAATGTTTACACAAGGCAAGAAATTTTTTACGTAGTTCAGAAAAATGCTTATTGTCATAAAACAAATGTACAACATGTCTTTGCAAAAAATGGACCATGAATTCGACAAAATGTTCGAAACATGTATTTAAAAATGTACATCATGCATTTGAAAAATGCCCAACGTGTGTCATAAATATGTTTCTAGTGTGCTCTAACAATGTACATTGTGTACTGAGAAAAAGGTAGACATGTGTTTAAAAAGGAAAACTGATAAAAACTTAAAAAGAAACAAAAAAACAAGAACGAAGCATAAGAAACCAAATATAACAAAGAAAGAAACTAAAAACCCCGATGAGAAAACCAAATACAAATGAAGAAAAAGAGGGAAAACTGATGAATAAACAAATAAAACTAAAGAAAAAGAAAACCCGTCAAAACCAGTACCTGAAAAATCTACAACGCGCAGAGTACAATCCGTGCTATTGGGCCAGCCAGCTAGATGTCACCCGTAGGCGATTCCTATTAGAATCGGTACGGGCGACATATAGCCCTGGTGGGGGGTTGTGTGCCGTAATGAGCAAGGAACATTCAGAGGAGCACCAACGGGACGTTTATCGGGATCACTGAGCCTGAAACATTTGAGGTTGCCGCCTGTCGAGAAGCCATTGCTTTGGCAGAGGACCGGGGCCTTGAGAATTTAAACATCTCATCTAACTGTTTGAGTGTCATCCAGGAACATGGTTCTTTGTGGGATTAAGAAAAGGAGTAGCTCTTTTGGGTCATGCAACTTCCGCTATGAACAACCCAACAACAATGAGGAAGCACATAGATTAGCTTGGATGGCATCTATTAGAGATGCGACACACAATCGAACACGATGAAGAACGAAATCAAACGCAGGAGACACGCAATTTTAACATGGAAAGCCTCTACGACACAAAGGGGGAAAACCACGGGCGCCAGCCAGTAAATCTTCACTATATCAAGAGAGGTTACAAACATTGGGGATTTATAACCGATCAACTTATCCCATGTGGCGACTTACAAAGGATATATATAACACAAGTGACCTAAGTCAATACTGATTTCTACCTCGCTTCGCTCTGCTCAGGCCCAAGCCTATTGGCGACGGGCCTCGCTTCGCTCGCTCGTAAGAAGTTAGCCTTTATCTTTATGCTTGAATTTGGATCATAACATAACAAACTCCGCCTTGAGACAAATTCCATCTTGTAGTGTGAATGAGAATCTCCTCCCTGAACAACAAAGAAAACACTTTCGGCGCCAAACAACCACTAGGGCTAATGTTTTATACCAACTAAGTCTAAGAAAATTTCAAACTCAGCAACAGGAACTGGTTTTGTCAACATGTCAGCAGGATTATCATGAGTACTAATCTTGCGTACCTTCAGTTTACGTTGCTCAACAATGTCTCAAACATAATGGTGTTTCACATTAATGTGCTTTGTTCTCTCATGGAACATCTGATCCTTAGTGAGGTATATGGCACTCTGACTGTCACGAAACAGAATAATGAAAGAATTATCTCTACAAAGCTCAACTTACAAACCTTTCAACCAAACTGATTCTTTACATGCTTCTAAAATAGCCATGTATTCTGCTTCAGTGGTAGATTGGGCAATTACTGGCTGCAACGTTGCCCTCCAAATCATGGCAAACACCAACATTTGGATAACCACAGATATACATGCTAGCCAGGAACGCACAATAATAGCCACATGAAATTTCCTTTCAAAGTCCTCTTCAGAGAAGTTCTTACCAATGAAGATAAATCATGAACTCCCCATAAAGGCAATGGCGGAATAAAGTATATAGCATAACTTTTCATTAAGATAAATATTGAATATCCTGTCAAAGATATAAAGAAATGAGGAGACACACACTAGCGAATTAAAACAGTAATATTTCTTGCCAGTAAAAGAAAAGTTAAAGGTAGTTTAACTTATTCAACATTAATTGGAGGACACGATCCTTAGAAACATATCTTGGAATAACCACCAGATGTTGTTATGTGGCTATGATAGAAATATCGAGGATTTGCTTTTATACTTTTGGGCATTATTGATAGTATAATGGGAATATATGAATCTCATCTTGGAAGCAGAACAAATATTTTAGAACCCATAAGGACACATACGATGGTGTGTACCAATTGGTTCTTAATTCTACAATGTAGGGTAGTTAATAGTTATTGATGTGGAGGAGAGAAAAGGAGGGGGCGGAATAAAACTTGCTCTTTGTGAAGATTTCAACTCTCACTAGGCCAGTTAACCCCTCTACTGATGGGTGCAAAACCCATCAAAACCACCTCCAATGACGGATATTGCACCCTCGGTAGCCTTTGGCCAGTGGTGCTAAAGAACCACTAATGGGCATCAGGCTCGTCAGTGGAGGTACATACTAGGAACAAAGAAGGTGAGTTGGGCAGTCGAGCACATAACGACTAGCACAAGTGAATGACATTAATGTCCTAGATGTCGTAACCTCTAACATCGTCCTCATTGGTTGTGAATGCCTTAGAAGCGGGAGTAAGAGAACATGGTGTGGTGGGAGGAGTAGGATAGAGTGAGCTGTGCATTTAGTAGCCTCTGAGATTGCCATCGCACAAAGGGAGGATGAGAACAACTTTTCTTGTGATCGGTCAGCCTTCAACCTCCTCATAATGGTCCGCAAGTGCCTTTACAGCGTGAGGAGCGCTTGCTGATAACGTCACCATCCCACGCCGATGACATTGATCCCAAAGCCCTGTGCCACCAAGGGCACCGGCCAAGGTTGTCAATTTTCATGAATCTGAGGAGGGAGACAGATCATGAAGGGTAGAAAACCTGAGGAGGGAGGCGGAGGATTGAAGAGGAGAGAAGCCAGAGAGTGGTATTCATAGACCGAGAGGGATAGTCGATATTTAGGGGTTAGATGGGGGTTTAGGTTGGGTGCTCTGTTTGGGGCGGGGGGGGGGGGGGTGGGGTTAAGATTTCAGACGATTTCGGCAAGAAATCATTACTAATGGGTAAAAACTTAGGCCCGTGTGTAGAGCCATTTTCACCACTCACCAACAATACTAGCGGGGGTGACTATGTGCCGCCTGTAGCGTACCGAAGTGAACTCGCCACCTGAAGGACATCCTAATGGCCTAGAACCGAGTGGCCCATTAATAGGTTCATCAACTTTTTTTTCTTCAAATCGCAGAAAATAGTAAATAATTTCCATTATTTATTTAAATTATTTTTAAAATGGAAGAAAATATTTATGTATTTCACAAATGTTCATGTAATTTTTAAACATGTTTGCGCCTTTCGAAAAAATCATAGAATTTTAAAAAATTTACCATAATTTAAAAAGTTTCCACGCAATTTACAATTAACAAAATATTCTTTGATTTCAAAAATATCTTTATTTAATTTTTAAAAAGTGCTCATGTATTTTCACACTTCTTTTTAAAAAATTATGAAAGTGTAAGTGTATTTATAAATGTTTGAATAATTCAAGAATTTTTCACGCGTTTCTATAAAATTTAAGTAATAAAACTAGCCATGATGACCTTCCCTTAAAAAAGAAAGTTGTTCCTCAAAACATGTTTGTGTAGGGTAATTCAGAGAGTGTACATGAAATTTTCAAAATGTGGTCACGCTAAAAGTGTTTGCGCATTTTGAGAAATATTCATGGATTAAAAAAATCATGTAATTTTAACAAAAGAGTTGATAGTTTTTGGAAAATTGTTCATTTAATTGACAAACTGTTAATATATTTTACAAAAATATCCATGTAATTGTCGTCGTGTTATCACATTTATAAAATGTTCATGCATTTTAGAAAGTGTTCATTTATTTTTGAAATATATTCAAAACAATGTTCCTATAAAATAAAAAAGTGCTTGTGACTTTCAGTAAAATGTTGAAGTACCTTAAAATATGAAAAATAGAGTTAAAAGTGAAAATAAAAAAATTGTCAAATACAACAGAGAATAAAAAGAAAATAAACAACTAAGAAAAATGGCAGTAAAAAGGAAACATCAACAAATGTAAAACGGGGAGTGCAAAAGTGAAATCGGGAATAATGAAGAAAAGGTGAAAAAAGCAATGATACCATAAATAAAAAACAATCAAAACCAAACCAACCTGATTCCTACAAAAGCCGAAGGAAAACATACCAGTGTAAATTGCCTCGTGCTGCCTACACTACTGGGCTAGCCCAGTACCACTTGCGCATAGGGGGCGCGCTATTGCCCACAATAGGTGGCATATAGCACTTGTGACTATTGTCGGCCTTTAAATATCAAGGCTAGATAGTGGAACTATGTCATGTCTAACGAGCCCGCTTTTAGGCTCGTCAGTCGTGATTTTTTTTTTTTTACAAAATCGGACCGTTTGTGCAAGTCATCACTTGGAGGCACATTGGTAATGCTTCTACTGAAGAGCAACTTTAGACCCGTTAATGGAGGCCGATCATTAAAGGGTAACCTGGTGTAGTGTCCTATTTAGCATGTTAACAAGCACAATAGTATGCCTGGTTCATCCACTGATGTTGATGTACATGAACTATTTAGCATGTTGATATTTTGAAAACAAACTTTGATATACTCGTATACATATGATTTCCTACAATTATATGTGCCAAAGAGCGTCTACCACTGTGATTACCTAATATGGCGTCCTATACGCCCGCGGACGTGTCCGGTTGCGTCCACTGTCACTGACCGGATCGTGACTAAATCAAGCACTCCACAACCGTGATTGCCTAATTTGGGTACCCAAATTCATACTAGCCATGAAACACACGTAGATCATCAGGAGAAAACATAAAACATATGAAGTCCGACATCGGTCTTAGATGTAGTTCACCAAAAGGGCCGAGTTCATCCAACTTAACCTTACATAAACATAAAAAAAGTAATTAAACATAGAGAGGGGCTGTCGGAGCTCACCACTTCCGTGTCGGTCCCTTCCCCTTGTGGTCTCGGCTATGCTCCTCCATGTACGCATCGGCTGCGAGCAGGTCATCGTCGTCCGTAGTCTTGCCGCTATCGCTGGAGGAGGAAGAGGAGGTGAGGAAGCCCGCCATGCGTTGCATGTCGCGACTCTACTCCACCACAAGATGCGCGGATCTCGCCTCGGACTTCTTCCGAGCCAACTTCTCCTACTCCTCCAACGCCCGGCGGAGGGCCATAGCGCTCTTGCGACGCTGGCGAAGGGCGTCCATTCCCGCCGACATGTAAGAACGACGGATTGCAAGGCAGAGCGCCTCATCATCGTCGAGGGCGGGTGGCAGCGCCTCTGGCGCAGATCCAGCGGAGAAAAAAAAGAAAGAGAAGAAGGAAAAAAAAGGCAGGAAAAGAGAAAAGAAAATAAATTAAATTAAATCAAAATATAAATGAAAAATGAAAGGAAAGAACCAAAAATAGAAACAAAACCGGTCTGAGCAGGTTGTAGAACGTAAGCAAAACCAGAAAGGAGGTAGTTTGGCCGTCCCAAAGTGTACCTAGCAGGAAAACCGGGGTACTGGCATGTGTGCAGTTCACTGCACAACGCTGGTCCGGTCCACAGGCCCTTGGGTCCATTTCACATGTCCCTCTCCTAAATTGTTTGTCATTTTCATAGCATCACCCTCACACAAAAACAATAGTGCAGAATCGGGCTTTAGTCCCGGTACGTAAGGACCTTTAGTGCCGGTTCACCAACCGGCATTAAAGGGTGGGGACTAAAGCGCACCCCCTTTAGTGCCGGTTCAACACGAATCGGGACCAAAGGCCCACCACGTGGCACGAGCCCGCGCCAGGGGGCTGCGGGCCTTTAGTCCTGGTTGGTTACATCAACCGGGACTAAAAGGTTTTGGGTTTTATGGGTTTATGGTTTATTTTTCCTTTTAATTTTGTGTTTTCTATTTAATTATTTTTCATTTCAAACATATTTTACGCTACTACATACTGTACACGTTACACACACACACACACACACACACATATATATATATATATATATATATATATATATATATATATATATGTATATATATATGTATATGTATATATATGTATATGTTTGGGGCACCTAGTTCGGATCCGACCCGCTAATTCATTTTTTGCTTACAAATAATCAATACTACCTTACAAATAATTCACTTTCCTTTTGTACTTGCATGCACTGCCATTGATTGTCGATTGGTTTCCAGAAAATGGCATGTTATTGATTCCCTCGTAAACAACTTCTTTCCTTAAATACTATAGTATTGTTAAAAAATGGCGAAAAACTCATATTTGGGTACGTAAATATATACCCTATGATTTTTTTCATTTGGGTATGTGTATATATACCCTATGATTTCCCTTAAATACTATGATTTTTATTTGGGCACGTATATATATACCCTATGATTTTTTGCAGATACTCTATGATTTATTCTAGGTATTAGATGTCTTTCCTTAAATACTATAGTATATACCCTATGATTTATTGTAGGTATTAGATACCTACAAGCGTATCCGATATATTTGTAAGTGGATACTTAAGTTTTCGCCAAAAACAAACAGTGCATACTCAAGATATATCTGTAAATACTCAATGTGAAATTTGTTGGTATATACCCATAAGTGTTATTTCCTTTTTATGAGTGAATCCATGTACGTAAACTAAATACCTCGAGAAATGATACGTTACATTTGTATCGTTAAAATCATCCATAAAACATACCTGATGGTGATATATCTGATGTATGATAATAGAGGAATCATACCCAAAAAAGAATACGGCTACATACGGAAAGTAATATGTATTATCCTAACATAATTTGTGAGTATATACCGTAAACACAACTAAGTATTATGGAAAGAGAAACCATTTTTCGTATACTCACAACGGAGAGAGAAAGTGGCAAAATCCAAAAATCTTTTTAAACGACACAATGGCAATATGCGTAAAGTGTACAGCGTCTAGTGTTTCACACGTACATGGATCTTCTAAAGGAAGTGTTGGTGCATGCATCCTAATTAATGCCTACGTCCAAATTAGAGCAAGGAACCGCTAATTAACATATAGTTAAATGGAATTAATTAGTACGTTGCAGTAACTTTCCAAATTAAATACTGCAAACGGTTAACGGTTATACCCGTTAGTGTCTACACCTGTTACAACGGCACAAGACAAACAAGGAGCCTGGGCACCTAGGTGTGCCAAATGGCCGTCCTATATTATATATATATATATATATATATATATATATATATATATATATATATATATATATATATATAAATATATATATAAATAGAATTTCTCGTAGAACCGATCATATATATATCATCGTATTTCTCGTATACGACGTCCATTCACAAACACACATATATATACAATTTGATATATATATATACAATTTCTCCTACAATTTGTAGATCATTACATGGAGGCATTAGGTATAATGGTATTCTCTTCTTCGGGATCTATGACCGGGTCGAGCAAAAATACCGTTATTTCCTCTTGAATTGCTCGTACCCGATCTGTTGGTAGGAGCTAATCCCGCATCTCCGACATCTTTAAAGGAGGAGATCAATATGAATGTATTAGTTGTGTGTATATATATTAGATAATGATATAAAATTGTGAATAGTGTTCTGGCAAATGTACCCAAAGTTGTCTATCATCTTCGGTCCTTCCAGACGTCATAATGTGAATGTTCTCGCAAACGTAGTATGCACATAAATTATTCCCCTGTGTCTGCCTCATGGTCTTTACGAGAATAGAATTCAGTCAGATAATAATTAATCAAGCATGGTAATGGTATTGAAACTAGAATTAAAGAGATGCACGGACGTAGCTAGCTAGTACTACTTAATTAATTACCTTGGGTCGCACCCATTTCAGCTGTTGTTTCCATGCGCCTTCAACCTGTTTGATGAACTTTTGTCAAGCCCTGTCCGTCGGCAAAGAAAATGAATAAAAGAGTTATTAATTACTTGATATCAGAAAATGAACTAAAGAGGCCGACATATATAGTGCGATAATGATTGAAATTACCTGTCGACCATCCCCCTCATATATTTCTTTAAGACTCCCATAAACCTCTCAAAGGGAAACATATTGTGTAGAAATACAGGACCCAGAATGGAAATCTCTTCGACTAGGTGAACTATAATGTGCGTCATGATATTGAAGAAGGATGGTGGGAACTGATGATGATATAGACCTGGGATAGGGTCATAGGCCTGACCTATGCGCCCTATCCAAGGTCACTATCCTAGAAACGAAGAAGCTCAAGAGACAACAGGGAGGGCCCAACAAAGGTGTCGAGTGCAATCCACTCGACCGAACAGCTACTCGGAGACCCCTCCTTCCTGAAGCCGCTCGACCAATCGACCACTCGGCCATAAAAGAATCCACTCGACCTATTGAAGACCAGGAGTCATCTGGAACGGCAACGGACGAGCGTTCACTCTGTAATCTTTAAGGCCATTAAGGCATTTAAGGCTGGCGTTACCAGTAACACCTCATCTTTATGTACATTGAACCCTTGGCAACGGGGGAACGGTTGGGGTCCTAGCGTTCACTATATAAGCCACCCTCCTCCTCTGGCACAAGGGTTCGCACCCCCTGTAACACACACACACATGCATAATCCAGTCAACCGCCTCTGGGCACCGAGACGTAGGGCTATTACTTCCTCCGCGAAGGGCCTGAACTCGTAAAACTTGTGTGTACAACTTCTCCATAGCTAGAATCTTGCCTCTTCACACCTACCCCCCGTTCTACTGTCAGTCTTAGATCCACGACAGTTGGCGCCCACCGTGGGGCAGGTGTCTTAGCGACTTCTTGGTGAACTTGCGATTTTTTCGATTCCCATCATCATGTTTTCCGGCGGTGGTTTGGCTGAGGGCCGCGAAATCCGTCTTGTCGCGCTCGTCTTCGTTGCGGACGACTCCGCCTGGCTTCAGGAAGCTCCCCTCGACGTCGATGCGCTCCCCGTCCGCGGGGCGACACACTTTCGTGCGTGCGTCCGCGGCGTCCTTCTCCGGCAGCCGTCGACCCAGTATCGGTCGGCTCCTGTGGTGTCCTCGCTCCCCCCTGTTCGCCGGCGCAAGCAATCCGGTCGGTCGCGACTTCAGCGGTGGGTGAGACACGCGGTGGCCCGTCAGTCGGCCACCCCACAAGTCGCGGCAATCGAGCCCGGCGAAACTCTCTACGGCCTGTTCGACCTGTCGACTGGCTCCGCCGAGACCGCATCCGAGTGCGATAGCAGCGATCCCGCGGCTGAAGTCTTGATGGTCAACGGACCACGCAGTCCTCCTGGCTTCCCCCGCGACGATGGCGGTGATGGTGGCGGCGATCCGTCACGCGTTCACAAGGAGTACCTCCCCAAGCCCCTTTCTTCGCAGCTGAGGAAGAGCTTCGACGCCGCAATATGGATGCACTTCACACTCCCGTCGTTGGAGAACCCCCCGAGGCCCGGGCCTTGGAGGAGGCGCGCCTGGCCAACTTGGCTGAGCGCAGTCGACTGGAGAACCTGCAGCATGCACTCGACGAGCGTGCTCCGCAGCGGCTCCCTGAGTCCAGTCGACGACAGCTTTTTCCGCCTCAACCTCAGGTATACCGCACTCCGATTCAAAATCTCACAGTTGCGGCCCGAATAGCAGAGTCAGTTCAGCCTTCCTAGTCAGAAGCTGGCAGAGGTCTGATGCAAATCCGGGCCTTACTCCGGGCAGCCGGAGAGCAGAACACAACGGTGTCTCAGTCGCGGAATAGGATTCATAGCAGGTCTGTGATGGCGGATACAGTTCAGTCGGCCCATAGCCCAAGATCGCCCCCGCGACATGAAGGTCACGGGCGCCGACAGGATCGGTACAGAAACGATGAGCAGTATGATCACCGACTCGGCCGTGATGACCGTCGTCGAGTGCCCACACCTCCTCCGAGGAGTGGGTCATATGTGCCTCGGCAGCATGATGACAGACGCCCTCGCAGTGGCGAGCGAAGAGCACCAGTCGACCCGAGGGAGCCGGGCTTTGATGCGAGATCTATTCTCGTTCAAGGTCTGGTTGACAGGAACAGGGCGCACAGAGAGGGCCATGACAGAAGTCACCCGACTGGCAGCAGAGTGCATGTTTCAGGTCCAGAGTGTTTCAGCAGAGCCATCAGGGCCGTGGTGATTCCTCCCAACTTCAGGTTGGCGACTGGAGTCAGCAAATTTACCGGTGAGTCCAAGCCTGACACTTGGCTTGAGGATTACCGAGTGGCTGTACAGATTGGTGGTGGCAATGGCGAAGTGGCCATGAAGCACCTTCCTCTGATGTTGGAAGGCTCGGCTAGGGCATGGTTGACTCAGTTAGCACCTGGCAGTATATTCAGTTGGGAGGAACTCGCTCGAGTGTTTGTCAGAACTTTTGAGGGTACTTGCAAACGGCCAGCAGGGTTAGCAGAATTGCAGCATTGTGTGCAAAAACCGAGTGAGACTCTGAGAGATTTCATTCAGAGGTGGACCACTTTGCACCACACAGTGGAAAATATATCTGAGCATCAAGCAGTTTGTGCCTTCAAGGAAGGTGTGAAGTATCGAGAACTAGTCCTGAAGTTCGGTCGGACAGGAGATATGTCCCTGACTCGGATGATGGAAATAGCCACTCGGTATGCTAACGGAGAAGAAGAGGATCGACTCCGCAGTGGAAAGAGAAAACCAGTCGGTCAGGACACCGGCGGAGGTACTTCCAATCGGAAACAGAAGCGTAAGGCTGAGCTAGCTGCTCCTGGTGAAGCTTTAGTTGTGGCTCAAGGAAAGTTCAAGGGGAAGCCCAAAGGGCCCTGGACCCCCAAGAAGGTGAAATATCAAGCCAGAAATGATGTGTTGGATTTACCATTCCACATTCACACCAAGAAAGATGAAGAGGGTAATCTCATTTACCCTAAACATACCACTCGACAGTGTCGACTCATGATCCAACAATTCCGAGAGAAGCAACCCAATGAGAAGGAAAAAGGAGTTGGACAAAGATGAGGATAAGGAAGAAGATGATGACGGTTTTCCCAATGTCAATTCCACTCTGATGATGTTGCTGATGTTGAAAGCAAAAGTCGATTGAAAGTTATCAACAGAGAAGTGAACATGGTTGCTCCGGCAACGCCCAGTTATTTGAAGTGGTCCCAGACTGCCATCACGTTCGACCAGTCTGATCATCCAGCACGTATAGCCACCCCTGGGAGGCAAGCGTTGGTGGTTGACCCAGTTGTTGAAGGCACTCGACTGACCAAAGTGCTAATGGATGGTGGTAGCGGCCTGAATATCCTTTATGCTAAAACCTTGAAGGGAATGGGCATTCCGGTGTCCAAGCTTAGTGAAAGCAATATGAGTTTCCATGGCGTTATACCTGGCAAGAAGGCTGAATCACTCGGCCAGATCGCCCTTGATGTGGTTTTTGATGATTCCAAGAATTACGGCAAGGAAAAGTTGACATTTGAAGTAGTGGATTTCCAGAGTGCTTATCATGCTATTCTAGGTAGGCCTGCTTATGCATGTTTTATGGCTCGACCATGTTACGTGTACCTCAAACTGAAGATGCCTGGTCCCAGAGGAGTGATCACAATCACTGGCAATCGGCAGAAGGCAGAAGAGTGCTTCCAGAAGGGCTCAAAAATTGCCGATGCACAAATGGCAGTAGTCGAAATGCAAGAATACCAGAAGAATGCAGACCCGAGTGATTTGTTGCGAGCTAAGAAGCCTGCCACAGATTCTGCATTTCAGTCGTCCGGTGAAACGAAGCCGATTCATATTCACCCGACCGATCCTAATGCTGCTCCTACTCATATCTCAACATCACTCGACAGCAAATAGGAAGAAGCGCTCATCCAGTTCCTCCGTGAGAACTGAGACATCTTTGCATGGAAACCTTCTGACATGCTGGGTGTACCCAGGGGACTGGCTGAGCACCGTTTGCGAGTCGACCCGAAAGTGAAGCCAGTCAAGGAACATCTTCGACGGTCCGCCGTACAGAAGAGAAAGGCAATTGGTGAGGAAGTGGCTCGGCTCCTGGCGGCTGAGTTCATCCGAGAGATTTACCACTCCGAGTGGCTCGCCAATGTTGTCATGGTCCCCAAGAAAGATGACTCACTTCGTATGTGCATTGACTTCAAGCATATCAATCGGGCCTGCCCGAAAGATCATTTCCCTCTCCCCCGTATCGACCAAATCGTCGACTCGACTGCGGGGTGTGAGCGTCTGTCTTTTCTAGACGCCTATTCCGGGTACCATCGGATCCGACCGTATGGACCCGATGAGATAAAACAGCTTTCATCACTCCATTCGGTTGTTTTTGTTATGTCTCCATGCCATTCGGTCTCAAGAACGCTGGGGCCACATTCATGAGGATGATTCAGAAGTGTCCGCTCACTCAAATCAGTCGGAATGTGGAAGCATATATGGATGACATTGTGGTCAAGTCGCGTAAAGGTTCCGACCTGCTGACTGACCTAGCTGAAACCTTTGCCAACTTGAGAAGGTATGATATCATGCTTAATCCATCAAAGTGCACATTCGGAGTTCCTGGTGGGAAGTTACTCGGTTTCCTCATTTCCGAACGAGGGATCGACCTGAACCCAGAGAAAGTTGGTGCCATACTTCGGATGAAATGCCCTGTGCGTGTGCATGATGTCCATAAGCTTACTGGTTGTTTGGCCGCCTTGAGTCGATTCATCTCTCATCTCGGTGAAAAGGCATTGCCTCTTTACCGACTGATGAAGAAATCTGATAAGTTCGAGTGGACTCCTGAAGCTGACGCGGCGTTTGCAGAGCTCAAAGCCCTGCTTTCCACCCAGCTGGTGCTCACTGCCCCAATCAGCAAAGAGCCTTTACTGCTTTATATTACAGCCACTAGACAAGTTGTCAGTACAGTACTCACGGTCGAGCGAGAAGAATAAGGAAAAGCCTATAAAGTTCAGCGCCCAGTGTACTATGTTTCTGAAGTTTTGTCTTCATGCAAGCAAAGATATCCACATTATCAGAAGCTTGTCTATGGAATTTATATGACCACGAAGAAGGTTGCACATTATTTCTCTGATCACTCCATTACAGTCGTCAGCGACGCACCATTGTCAGAAATTTTGAACAACAGAGATGCAACTAGTCGAGTGGCAAAGTGGGCGATTGAACTCCTTCCCTTGGATATCAAGTTTGAGGCAAAGAAAGCTATCAAGTCCCAAGCAATAGCAGATTTCCTCGCCGAGTGGATCGAACAGCAATTGCCGACTCAGATTCACTCGGAGCATTGGACCATGTTCTTTGATGGGTCCAAGATGCTGAACGGTTCCGGTGCTGGGGTGGTATTAGTATCCCCCCCGAGGTGACAAGCTCAGCTATGTTCTCTAGATTCATTTTGACTCCTCCAACAATGAAGCTAGATATGAAGCACTTCTGTACGGGTTGCGTATGGCCATTTCACTCGGCGTCCGTGGCCTCATGGTCTACGGCGACTCGGATTTGGTGGTTAATCAAGTAATGAAGGAGTGAGACGTCAGAAGCCCAGCTATGACTGGCTATTGTAATGCAGTGAGAAAGTTAGAGAAGAAGGTTGAGGGTTTAGAGCTCCATCACATACCCCGACTGAAAAATCAAGCAGCTGATGATTTGGCAAAGATAGGTTCCAAGAGGGAAGCCATTCCCAGCAATGTGTTTTTGGAACATATTCATACACCTTCAGTTCAGGAAGATCCTTTCACTGAAGAGCCCCCACAACCAAAAAGTGCCACTGATCCGACTGCAGTCGAAGTCCCAGCCGTGGTCGACTTGATCATGGAGGTTTTGGTCATTACTCCCGACTGGACAGTGCCGTACATCACGTACATTCTTAGGAAGGAACTCCCAGAGGATGAAGAAGAGGCTCGACGGATCGTCCGTCAATCCAAAGCCTTTACTGTGATAAGAGGACATCTGTTCAGAGAAAGTGTAACTGGAGTCATCCAGAAATGCATAACGCCAGAAGAAGGTCGAGTGATCCTCAATGACATCAACTCGGGAACCTGTGGTCACCATGCGTCCTCTCGGACCATTGTGGCCAAAGCATACCGAGCGGGATTTTATTGGCCACGAGCAAATGAGATGGCAAAAGAAATAGTCGACAAATGTGAAGGTTGCCAGTTTTACTCCAACATGTCTCACAAGCCTGCATCAGCCCTGAAGACCATTCCACTCGTCTGGCCCTTTGCTGTTTGCGGATTGGATATGGTTGGGCCTCTGAGGACTGGAAGGAGCAGCTTCACTCATGTGCTCGTGGCAGTCGACAAGTTTACTAAATGGATCGAAGCCAAGCCTATCAAAAATCTTGAAGCCAGTACTGCTGTCAGCTTCATCAGAGAGTTAACATTCAGATATGGTGTCCCACAGAGCATCATCACTGACAACGGTTCGAACTTCGATTCTGATGAGTTCAGAGCCTTCTGCGCTTCCCAAGGCACTCGAGTCGACTATGCTTCAGTCGCCCATCCCCAGTCGAATGGACAAGCTGAAAGAGCAAACGGATTGATTCTCAAAGGACTGAAACCCCGATTGATGCATGATCTCAAGCATGTAGCAGGCGCCTGGGTCGATGAACTTCCATCAGTACTTTGGGGATTGAGGACAACTCCTAATCGGTCGACTGGTCGAACTCCATTCTTCTTAGTCTATGGAGCTGAGGCTGTACTTCCGAGTGATTTGCTTCACAATGCACCCCGAGTCGAGCTTTTCTGAGAAGATGAAGTAGAACAGCCTCGGCAAGACGTAGTTGATCTCCTAGAAGAGGAAAGAGAGATGGCCTTGATCCGGTCGACCATTTATCAGCAAGACCCGCGTCGATTCCACGCCAGAAACGTGAGGGGTCGAGCATTTCAAGAGGGAGACTTGGTTCTTCGAGTGGATCAGCAGAAACCACACAAGCTCGCTCCTGCATGGGAAGGCCCCTTCATTGTCACCAGAGTGCTCCGCAACGGAGCATACCACCTATACAATGTCGAGCACAAGAAAGACGAGCCACACGCTTGGAATGCGGAGCTGCTCCGCCCCTTTTACACTTAAGCATTCAGACTGTTGAGATGTAATAAGAAAAACCTTCTAGTTTGATTATCAAAGACACAGTTTTTACAGTCTCATACTCGCCTAAGTTTGAAAAATCCTACCGAGTGGCGAGCAAGCCTCTCACTCTGGGGCTTAGCTGCAGTCCAGTACTCGCCTAAGTTCGAAAAATCCCACCGAGTGGTGAGCAAGCCTCTCACTCGGGGGCTTAGCTGCAGTCCAGTACTCGCCTAAGTTTGAAAAATCCTACCGAGTGGTGAGCAAGCCTCTCACTCGGGGGCTTAGCTGCAGTCTAGTACTCGCCTAAGTTTGAAAAATCCTACCAAGTGGTGAGCAAGCCTCTCACTCGGGGGCTTAGCTGCAGTCCAGTACTCGCCTAAGTTTGAAAAATCCTACCGAGTGGTGAGCAAGCCTCTCACTCGGGGGCTTAGCTGCAGTCCAGTACTCGCCTAAGTTTGAAAAATCCTACCGAGTGGTGAGCAAGCCTCTCACGCGGGGGCTTAGCTGCAGTCCAGTTCTCGCCTAAGTTTGAAAAATCCTACCGAGTGGTGAGCAAGCCTCTCACTCGGGAGCTTAGCTGCAGTCCAGTACTCACCTAAGTTTGAAAAATCCTACCGAGTGCTGAGCAAGCCTCTCACTCGGGGGCTTAGCTACAGTCCAGTACTCGCCTAAGTTTGAAAAATCCCACCGAGTGGTGAGCAACCCTCTCACTCGGGGGCTTAGCTGCAGTCCAGTACTTGCCTAAGTTTGAAAAATCCTACCGAGTGGTGAGCAAGCCTCTCACTCGGGGACTTAGCTGCAGTCCAGTACTCGCCTAAGTTTGAAAAATCCCACCGAGTGGTGAGCAACCCTCTCACTCGGGGGCTTAGCTGCACTCCAGTACTCGCCTAAGTTCAAAAAATCCCACCGAGTGGTGAGCAAGCCTCTCACTCGGGGGCTTAACTGCAGTCCAGTACTCGCCTAAGTTTGAAAAATCCTACTGAGTGGCGAGCAAGCCTCTAACTCGGGGGCTTAGCTGCAGGCCAGTACTCGCCTAAGTTTGAAAAATCCCACCGAGTGGCGAGCAAGCCTCTCACTCGGGGGCTTAGCTGCAGTCCAGTACTCGCCTAAGTTCGAAAAATCCCACCGAGTGGTGAGCAACCCTCTCACTCGGGGGCTTAGCTGCAGTCCAGTACTCGCCTAAGTTCGAAAAATCCCACCGAGTGGTGAGCAACCCTCTCACTCGGGGGCTTTGCTGCAGTCCAGTACTCGCCTAAGTTTGAAAAATCCTACCGAGTGGTGAGCAACCTTCTCACTCGGAGGCTTAACTGCAGTCCAGTACTCGCCTAAGAATAAAATACGTTCCGAGTGAGAACCCACCTTCTCGCTCGGGGACTTGGCCACACGCTCCATCCCGATCCGCAAGGACGACGAGGTGCAGGTCGACTGCGACTTTCTCCTCAGAGCTGTGCCATAAGTACAATGTGCGCTCCATCCTGATCCACAAGGACGACGAAGTGCAGGTCGACTGCGACCTTCTCCTCAGAGCTGCGCCACAAGTACAACGTGCGCTCCATCCTGATCCGCAAGGACGACGAGGTGCAGGTCGACTGCGACCTTCTCCTCAGAGCTGCGCCACAAGTACAACGTGCGCTCCATCCTGATCTGCAAGGACGACGAGGTGCAGGTCGACTGTTACCTTCCCCTCAGAACTGCAGCACAAGTTCAAAGACTATTCCGAGTGGAGAACAAGTTCCACTCAAAGGCAAACACAAGCATATTCAGAGATAAACCAAGTTCTGATAAATCCTAAGGTTCAGACCACAGATTAAAAGTACCCGGGCATCAAGCCTGAAGGAGTTTAACGATTACACGATCACTCGGCATTCTGAGGCAAATAAACGTGAAGCATAATGTTTTTTGATCACTCGTCAGGAGAAGGACTGGCTGGATCGCGGAAACTGTCAAGGTCTATGTTGTCTGCGATGCGAATGGCAGCGTCAAGGAAAGTATCCATGAAGGATTGGAAAGTGTGCTTTTTGGTGTTAGCAACCTTGAGCTCCGCCAGCTTGTCCTCTTTGACATCCTTGCAGTGCACTCGGACCAATGACAGGGTGACATCAGCGCCGCAGCGAGCAGATGATTTCTTCCATTCTTGCACTCGGTCAGGTATTTGATTCAGTCCAGCCATCAGAGACTCGAGGTCTTGAGACAGTTCCGCCTGAGGCCAGAGTTCGGCATCAACCCGAGTCATCGCCGCCTTCAGACGGGCAAGATAAGCAACTGTGTTGTCCATGTGAGATTCCAACCGCAGCACATTCATTGCGACGTCATCTTTGACTGGACAATTTATGGGATCGATACCCGTCTCGACCCACCCGGTTTCTGCTTCAATGTCCTAGCAAAGTTCTGCACGGTCGAATAAATAGTGAGTCGACAATATGGTAAGATTTATCAATCGACAGCAACAAGTCAGTCAAACGACAATACCTTCAAGCTTTAAGACCAGTTTTGCAGCAAGCTGGCCCAGATAAGATTCTAGCTCGCCCTTCTAGACCTTGAGGTTTCTAATCTCATCAGTCAGCTTGTCCTTGTCTTTCTTCAGTTGCTCAACCTCCCGATTGGCGTCAGAGACAGCGGTCTTCAGCTTAGAGTTCTGTTCTTCTAACTTGCTGACTGAAGCCAGCTTCTTATCAGCAAGCGCTGTTTTCTCTCGCGCCTCCTTCTGGGCAGCAGAAAGATCTAGATCCTTCTTCTCCAGAGCCTGCTTCATTTTCTCTAAAGAAACAACATTCTTCAGACGAGCTTGATGTTGACGGTTTTCACTATGCACATCTGTTCGAGTGAAGTCACTCGGTTCAAAGTGACTAAAAAACACACGGAAAAGTGCGAGTCGTAAGATGGACAGTTGACGATTGGTTACCTCCCAGGATAGCTGCTTCGTCACGAGTGGTCCGGAGGTTCTTCTTGGACAGTTCCAGATCAAGATTGAGGCTGATTTGCTTCTTGTTCAGTTCAGAAAGTTGAGCCCCAAGATCACAAGATTTCTACAGTCAGCGTATAAGATATATCAGTCGACAGAAACAAAAGATAATCACAGTGAAAGTGGCTCTAAGGCTACCGTTGAATCAAACATTCAACGGTATTATCGGGGACTACACCTAGTGGGTGCACTTAGCGTGCCCCCACTGGTTTGATTCAACAC
Organism: Aegilops tauschii subsp. strangulata; assembly: GCF_002575655.3. Lineage (NCBI taxonomy): Eukaryota > Viridiplantae > Streptophyta > Magnoliopsida > Poales > Poaceae > Aegilops > Aegilops tauschii. Next base: position 12,795,806 of record NC_053039.3, read on the forward strand.
TTGGCATGGTCTGCCCAGCACGAGTCATAAAAAAAAGAGAGGAGATTATCAGACCCCGGCCGACTGTCAACAGTCGACCGCGGTCTCGGGGACTACACCCAGTGGGTGCACTTAGCGTGCCCTCACTGGTTAGGTTTAACACTCGGCATGGTCTGCCCAGCACGAGTGGTTAAAAACACTCGACTCAATCCAAGTCGACTCAAGTGGAAGACATATACTAGTTTAAGACAGACAGACACACCCCAGTGGGTGATCGGATGAGAAATAAGTTTAGTCGGAAATCAACTAACCTGGACATTGGTTTGTAGAGCAGCGCTGGCGTTGTAAGCCACCTGACTGGCCTCGTGCACCACTTTCATTTGCTCCATCACAAGATTCAGCGAAGAAGAGCTTCCTTGGCAGCACTCGGTGGGTCGTCTGGAGTTTGGTACGCAGTAAAAAGCGACGATGGCAGAGCAGTCGAAGCAGCCACTGGGTCTGATGCGTGGAGTTGTACTGGAGCAGTTTGTGTCTGAGCAGCCGATCCTAATGGGAGATCAGTCGACAGCGGGTTAGCGAAAGTGACGTTGGTCCGAGCTGGGTCTGTGGATCGCTCGACCGTAGTCCCAGGCATCAGTGTCGACTGAGGAACCTGAACCTCAGGCGCTTTCCCACTCGGTCCCTTGCCCCTCCTCCTCCTCCTTTCCCTCAGAGGCACTTCTTCTTCATCATCCAGAAGCACGACAACGTCTCGTAGAGCTACAACAAACAAGAAACATCAGAGATTCAACCGACGAATAATCCAATCGACAGAATAAATTCAAGTCGAGCAGACTTACTAGCTTTGGAGGTAGCCGCGTCATCAGTTTCCTCGTCGTCTGGGATTTTTTCAATGTCCATATCAGTCGCGGCAGAGGCTGGGCTGGAAAAGTTTACAATCCATTCGATCAGAACAGAAGAATCAGTCGGTGCAAGAAAACACGGAAAGAACATTTACCTAGAAGCAACAGGAACATCCATCTTAATCTTAGGCAAGGTCTTCTGAGCCTTTGAGGGGTTGATCGTGGGCTGCTTGGCGATTTTCTCCGTCAGCTCCGGAGTTGAAGACCGAGCACGCTTCTGCGTTTGAGCGCTCGAGGCCACAGTCTTGCTGCGCCTGCTCGCTGGATCATGGTGCTGCTTGGATCGACGTTCCGTACGAGGCGGTGAGTCGACTACCTCCTCGTCGTCTGACTCATCGCTCTCTTCTTTGTCATCGTCGTCCGGCGACTCCCAATCACCACTCTCCTCCGCGCTGTCCTCGCCCTCATGATCCTGCTCCAGAGCTTGTTCACCATTGGGCATCGAGTACATCTCGGTATAAACCTACAAGACAAGAAGTCGAGTGGAAATCAGTCGGATTCAAAAATAGTCGGAAAATGTACCCAAATGCAATCGGTTGTAGAGGCCGAACCTTGTCTGGCTGATTACTGTCGTTGAAGGGATCGACTCTCCTGGCGCCCCTGGGATTGTCCTTATTTCCTGTAATACTCCTCAGCCATTGGGCCACTGTTTTGGCCGGCACCTCCTCTGGATGAACCCGTGCGGTGTCGCCGGCTCCGGAATACATCCACATAGAGTGGTCACGAGCCTGGAGCGGTTGGATGCGCCAACTAAGGAATACCTCCAACAAATCCATGCCGGTGACACCTTGGTTGATCAGCTGGACCACCCTCTCGACCAGCATGGTTGTCTCCACCTTCTCCGCGGCGGTCACTTTCAACGAGCTAGGGGTCTGAACACGATCGAAGGAAAAAAGGGGGAAGTCCAGTCGACTGGCCTGGAGTCACGATATACTGGCAGTAGAACCAGGTCGACTGCCAGCCTCTGACCGACTCAGGAAGGGTCATTGAAGGGAAAGAACTCCTCTTCCTCTTCTGGATACCCAGACCCCCACACATCTGGATAACGTGTGTTTTCTCGTCACTCGAATTTGCTTTCTTCACCGACTGGGAGCGGATAGTGAAAATGTGCTTGAAAAGACCCCAGTGTGGTCGACACCCCAAGAAATTCTCGCACATGGACACGAACGCGGCAAGATATGTGATGGTGTTGGGAGAAAAATGATGGAGTTCGGCCCCGAAGAAATTCAAGAAACCCCGGAAAAAAGGGTGCGGAGGAAGCGAGAAACCGCGGTCGACATGGGTGGCGAGCAGAACACACTCACCCGGTCGCGGTTGCGGCTCCGTCTCCCCCTCCGGCAACCGCGCAGCTCCATGGACGATCAGCCCGGACTCAGCCAGCTCATCCAAATCTTCTTGCCGAAGTGAGGATCGGATCCAATCGCCCTGGATCCAACCCGGCGGCAGCCCCGACCGCGAAGACGACCCCCGATTCGTCTTCTTGACTTTCGCCGCGCCCGTCGCCTTCTTCGCGCGTTCCAGCGCCACCGTCTTTTCCTTCCCCATGGTGGCGGCGCGGCGGCGTCGAGAGCGGAGGAGCCGGATGCGGTGGAGAAATAGAGGGGAATGAAGAGGAATGGACGCGCACAGTGCAGGCGCCTCGGCCTCGTCACCTTTAAAGACCCACTTCCGAGTGGCTGACACATGGGCCCGGATGGTCCTGTCAAATCCCGCAACAGTCGCACGTGGGGTACGTGGCGAAAAAGGTGGCACGGAGATCGAGGCGCCCCTGTCTATCCGTCCCGCTTACCACGGCGCGCTCCGCCTCGCGCGCTTCCCCGAAATTTCGAATCCCGTGAAATCCGGGATATGCCGTAACCAATCGCGCCAAAGATTTCGCGTCAAAAACAACACTCGACGGATGACGTTATAAATCCAATCGACAACTTCTGAATCGATCAAGGCGACTGAAACGAAGCCAAAGTTCCAGCATGCGCCTCCGTTCAAACATGAATAGTTGTGAAACACAAGAGTCGAAGCAAGATCAACTTCAACCTTCTTTTCACTCGGACCTCAATCCATTCGGGGGCTAATGATGATGATATAGACCCGGGATAGGGTCATAGGCTTGACCTATGCACCCTATCCAAGGTCACTATCCTAGAAACGAAGAAGCTCAAGAGACAACAAGGAGGGCCCAACAAAGGTGTCGAGTGCAATCCACTCGACCGATCAGCTACTCGGAGACCCCTCCTTCCTGAAGCCGCTCAACCAATCGACCACTCGACCATACAAGAATCCACTCGACCTATTGAAGACCAGGAGTCATCTGGAACGGCAATGGACGAGCGTTCACTTTGTAATCTTTAAGGCCATTAAGGCATTTAAGGCTGGCGTTACCAGTAACGCCTCATCTTTATGTACATTGAACCCTTGGCAACGGGGGAACGGTTGGGGTCCTGGCGTTCACTATATAAGCCACCCTCCTCCTCTGGTACAAGGGTTCGCACCCCCTGTAACACACACACACACGCATAATCCAGTCGACCGCCTCTGGGCACCGAGACGTAGGGCTATTACTTCCTCCGCGAAGGGCCTGAACTCGTAAAACTTGTGTGTACAACTTCTCCATAGCTAGGATCTTGCCTCTTCATACCTACCCCCTATTCTACTGTCAGTCTTAGATCCACGACAGGAACAACAACTCGAAACTGACAAGACATTGCACCAAATCATTCTCTAACCTTAGTATGATTTCTGGATCGATTACCTTCTGAGAGATTGCATTGAGGAATGCACATAGCTTCACAATGGCTAATCGAACATTTTTCGGTAGAAGCCCCCTCAATGCAACCGGAAGCAGTTACATCATAATCATGTGGCAGTCATGAGACTTTAGGTTCTGGAACTTTTTCTCTGCCATATTTATTATTCCATATATATTCGAAGAGAAGTCAGACGGGACCTTCATACTGACAAGGAATTCAAAGAAGATTTCCTTCTCTTCTTTGGTAAGAGCGTAGCTGGCATGACCTTGATGTATGTCGTCTTTTCCATTCATACATTGCGGCCCCCCCATGCCTTCGGTGTATCTTTTGTCTTCCCTTACACTCCCACCCAAGAAGCCTAGCAGGTTCATGCAAAGATTCTTCATCACGTGCATCACGTCGACTGCAGAGCGGGCCTCTAGGTCTTTCCAATAGGGTAGGTCCCAAAATATAGATTTCTTCTTCCACATGGGTGCGCGTCCGTCAGCGTCATTCGGAACAGATTGTCCGCCAGAACCCTTTCCAAAGATTACTTTTAAATCCTTGACCATATCAAGTACATCATCACCAGTACGGTGGTGAGGCTTCTTCCGGTGATCTGCCTCACCTTTGAAATGATTGCCTTTCTTTCTTACGGGATGCCTACTCGGAAGAAATCGACGATGTCCCAGGTACACATTCTTCTTACATTTATCCAAATATATAATGTCAGTATCATCTAAACAGTGCGTGCATGCGCGGTATCCCTTGTTTGTCTGTCCTGAAAGGTTACTGAGAGCAGGCCAATCATTGATGGTTACAAACAGCAACGCATGTAGGTCAAATTCCTCCTGTTTGTGCTCATCCCACGCACGTACACCTTTTTCATTCCACAGCTATAAGAGTTCTTCAACAAATGGCCTTAGGTACACATCAATGTCGTTGCCGGGTTGCTTAGGGACTTGCATGAGCACTGGCATCATAATGAACTTCTGCTTCATGCACAACCAAGGAGGAAGGTTATAGATACATAGAGTCACAAGCCAGGTGCTATGATTGCTGCTCTGCTCCCCAAAAGGATTAATGCCATCTGCACTTAGACCAAACCATACGTTCCTTGCGTCATCTGCAAAGTCCTCCCGCTTTCTCTCGGTTTTTCTCCACTGCGACCCGTTAGCGGGTACTCTCAACTTCCCGTCTTTCTTACGGTCTTCTTTGTGCCATCGCATCAACTTGGCATGCTCTTTGTTTTGGAACAAACGTTTCAACCGTGGTATTATAGGAGAATACCATATCACCTTGGCAGGAATCTGCTTCTTGGGGCGCTCGCCCTCAACATCACCAGGGTCATCGCGGCTGATCTTATAGCGCAATGCACCGCATACCGGGGATGCATTCAAATCCTCATACTCGCCGCCGTAGAGGATGTTGTCATTAGGGCATGCATGTATCTTCTGCACCTCTAATCCTAGAGGGCAGACAGCCTTCTTTGCTTCGTACGTACTGTCGGGCAATTCGTTGTCCTTTGGAAGCATCTTCTTTAACATTATCAGCAACTTTTCAAATCCCTTGTCAGATACACCATTCACTGCCTTCCATTGCAATAATTCCAGTGTGGTGCCCAGCTTTTTCTTGTTAGCTTTGCAATTTAGGTACAACAATTTCTTGTGATCCTCTAACATGCGCTGTAACTTCAGCCTCTCCTTTTCACTTGCGCAGTTTCTCTTTGCATCGGCAATGGCCCGACCAAGATCATCAGCAGGCTCATTTGATGCCTCTTCTTCAGCTTCTTCCCGCATTGCTGGCTCGGCTTCTTCCCCCATTGTTGTACCATCGTATTCAGGGAACCCATGGCCAGGATAGCTGTCGTCATCCTCTTCTTCTTCATTCTCTTCCATTAGGACCCCTCTTTCTCCCTGCTTGGTCCATCAGTTATAGCCGGACATGAAACCGGACTCAAACAGGTCGACGTGAATGGTTCTTGAGTTATTGTAATTTTGATCATTCTTACAGTCAGCACATGGACAACACATAAAACCATCCGCCTGCTTGTTTGCCTGAGCCGCAAGCAGAAAAGTATGCACGTCATTAATGAACTGGGGAGAGCATCCGTCATTGTACATCCATTGCCGGCTCATCTTCATTACACAACACCGAAAAGACCAAATTAATACAAGTTCATACATAAAGTTCATACACACTTATTCTCATAAAACAACATACAAACTCTCTAGCTAAAGCATTTAAATGCAACAACAAATGCGATCAAGATCGCAACTAAGGTAACAATTGATTCAATAGCATAATGATACCAAGCCTCACTATCAATGGCATATTTTCTAATCTTTCTAATCTTCAACAAATGCGATCAAGATCGCAACTAAGGTAACAATTGATTCAATAGCATAATGATACCAAGCCTCACTATCAATGGCATATTTTCTAATCTTTCTAATCTTCAAGCGCATTGTATCCATCTTGATCTTGTGATCATCGACGACATCGGCAACATACAACTCCAGTTTTATCTTCTCTTCTTCAATTCTTTTCACTTTTTCTTTCAAATACTCGTTTCTTTTTCAACTAAATTTAGCTTCTCGACAAGAGGGTCGGTGACAATTTCCTGTTCACATACCTCCTAGATAAAAATATCTATGTCAACTTGATGGGCATAATTTGTCATAAACACGAAATGCAACAAATAGTTATTAAAGAGAATATACCACATTTGAATCATAAACCAGATGAGGGCCGACGGGGACCGATATCAAAACCATGCCACTATGTATAACAAACAACGTACGGGTAAGAAAAATTATACAAGTAACTATCTAAATCAGGCAAACATGTTTTTTTATAGAAAAGGATAAGAACAAGAGGCTCACCAAGGTGGTGTCGGCGACGGGACAGTGCGGGCGATCGACAGTGGTTATGACGGGGACGGGAAGGCACTAAGTAAACCACACCTACATATGCAAACTAAGAAGTTAATTTGAGCTCAAATTGCATATAAATCAAATAAACTACCACATATAAATACTCCCAAACTAAAACCCACAAATCACTATACTTATAGAGCATTGCAAGAGCTAATCTAGCAATGAGAGATGAAAGGACAAAGTTGCAAACCTTTGTGAACACTTGGATGGATGAGGTGCCTTCAAATCTTGACAAACTTTTGCAAAAATGGAGGATGAGCTCGAGCATGAGGGGAAGAACAGAGAGGAGAGGAAAGGGTAAGAACAGAGAGCTCGTGGGCTGGACGAAGGGTTTATATAGGAGCATCTTTAGTCCCGGTTCATGACACAAACCGGGACTAAAGGTGAGCCTCTAGTCCCGGTTTGTGTCACGAATGAGGACTAAAGGGGCTCGTGGGGCCCCAGCCTGACATGAGTCTGCCACCATCCCTTTAGTCCTGGTTTGTGTTACGAACCGATACTAGAGGTTCAACACGAACCGGGACTAATGATTCACGCCCCCCTAGCCGTTGGAACTGACACTAATGGTCACATTAGTACCGGTCCGTTTCCAAACCGGGACTAATGGGGCTCACGTAAAGTCGTTTTTCTACTAGTGAAAGGAAAAAAAAACTATTAGTCATGTGTTGATAACTGATGGGACTCCTCACTCCTGTCTCCATCAACTTGGATATGATATATTATGAGTATCAATAATTATGTTAACAAGCAGTATACCATGCCTGGTTCATGCACGGATGTTGATTTACATGTATAAGTGAACATGTTGATATTTTGAAAACAGAATTTGATATGTATGATTTCCCACAGTGATGTGCCGAACCTACAGGATCATCTGGCTGCTCACATACAAACAGTGAGCCGATCCACTGTTCTTATAACAGTGGCTTGATTGCATTCGATGGATCCATTGCCAATTGGTCATATAAAAAAGCGTGAGCGGACAAACCTGATGGATAGATATGTATATCTGTGTGCATGCTTGCTGCATTATTCGCGCGCTGGTTGCATGCACGGCTGGTCCGCATCTATTCGGTGAATGCCTGTTGATACCCTTGGTTTCTTCTGGTGTTGGGTTCTTGTTGCGGGATTCCAGCGACTGATGCCGACACATGCCTTGCTTATTCAACATGCATGCATGATCCTAGCTATAGACTTATCTGCTGGCGGATATAACAGATTAATTATTGTTACCAGGTACCAGTACAAACTGCACACGTCATGTAGGTGTTCATGTAAGTAGTTAATTAGACGATTGTTCCAACTAAACAAAGGGGTAGTTAATTAAGTACAAGATTACTTGCTTAGTACTCCTTGTAGCTGCTGGTTAATTTTGCTTTTCAGTAATTGAGAAAAAAACTTCAGGAACATCACAAGCCTTTAAATTAAAGAGAAAATAATAACTACATAATGACTTTTTTCAAGAGAGAAATAACAATCAGCATCAGTGTGAATGAATGCCTGGTGCCTCCTTTTTGGCAGCGGCCAAAGCAGCTCTGCATAATATTATAGTCAAAAAGGCGTCTCAGCAAAGAGCACAAAAAGTAGGCATGATGCTGATTGCGCTTTTGGTCTGCCTGGGTTTGGCCTCTCTCTAACTGAAAGAGAAGCAGCTGGTGCAAAACCCCACTACATGCACAGCTAAGCTAGCTGCTAATTTGTCTTGTTCCATTGCATCTACCACCAATCTACCTAAGCATGCATGTGTACGTTGTTTTCTTCTGGCTCAGTGCTGTCCTCCTCTTCACCGCAATATATTACTCTCTCCTTGTCTCAATTCTGTTGATTGACCAACTTAATTTTGTATAGAATGTGCTAGCTAGCTCTCCTTTTTCTGAATGGATTATTTATTTGTCACCTGATGTGTCTGATCAGTTACAACAGTAGGCTGACTGAAGGAGTATGTAGCTATTAACTGGTTCCAGTTGTCATGCACAATAATACTGTAACATAATTCTCTTCTTGGATTATGTATGTACTATCAGCTATCAATCGATCAGGATTTGTGTTCATTCATCAACTAATTAAGGTATCGTTCAGACCAAGCATGCAAATAATTAAATAACCAATGAAGTCGCGAGTACATACTCTACCTATACTGTATTTTGTGGATCCGGTAGTGAAATATATTTGTATTATTGTTGTTGATTTGTCACTCAGGTTGCCTAAGTCAGGTAGTGGCGCGCTCAAGCCACCGATCGGTTGTTTATGCATGCTGCTTCTTTTTTGCGAGGGTTTATGCATGCTTCATCTGATCATATCCATGCATTCTGTTAGTGGTCGATCTGTTAAGCACCGCCATATATATTCAACATATACTGTATTTTGTGGATCCGGTAGTGAATATATTATTAATTAGTGCTCTCTCCGTTTCTAAATATAAGGCCTTTTAGAGATTTCAATACGAACTACATTCGGATATATATGCAGTCCGTATTAGAATCTTTAAAAGAGGAGAGAAGAGGAGACAACAGGATGTGGAGTAGTAGTCTGCTGGGATGGATGGGAAGGAGAGGAAGAGGTAGGCGGATGGGAAGGAGAGGAAGAGGTAGGCGGCTGCCTCGGGAAGACGCGAACGTTGGAGAGAGAGATGCGAGTAACTGCATGCATGCATGCGATCGACTGGAAAGCAGGGGCATAACTGGAAACAGAAGCCAAAGCCAATGCGCAGAGCATTGCGGGAAAAACTGATCTTTTTCAAAACGCAGACAATAAAGGACCGGAGGGAGTATTTAGAAACGGAGGGAGTATGTTTTTCCACCCTCGTGGGGTCCTCCACCCTCGTGGGGCCCATGTTGCTCCACCGACGTACTTCTTCCTCCTATATATACCTACGTACCCCCAAACCAATAGAAGCATCCACGAAAACCTAATCCCACCGCCGCAACCTTCTGTACCCGTGAGATCCCATCTTGGGGCCTTTTCCGGCGTCCTGCCGGAGGGGGCATTGATCATGGAGGGCTTCTACATCAACACCATAGCCTCTCCGATGATGTGTGAGTAGTTTACCTCAGACCTTCGGGTCCATAGTTATTAGCTAGATGGCTTCTTCTCTCTTTTTGGATCTCAATACAAAGTTCTCCACGATTCTCGTGGAGATCTATTCGATGTAATCTTCTTTTGTGGTGTGTTTGTTGAGACTGATGAATTGTGGGTTTATGAGCTAGTTTATCTATGAACAATATTTGAATCTCCTCTGAATTCTTTTATGTATGATTGGTTATCTTTGCAAGTCTCTTCGAATTATCAGTTTGGTTTGGCCTACTAGATTGATCTTTCTTGCAATGGGAGAAGTGCTTAGCTTTGGGTTCAATCTTGCGGTGTCCTTTCCCAGTGACAACAGGGGCGGCAAGGCACGTATTGTATTGTTGCCATCGAGGATAACAAGATGGGGTTTATTGTTGGGAATCGTAGCATAATTTAAAATTTTCCTACGCTCACCAAGATGCATCTATGGAGTCTATGGATAACAAGATGGAGATACCCGTAGTGCACCTTTATAGTCACCCAGTTACGTTGTGACGTTTGGCACACCCAAAGCACTCCTACGGTATCCGGGAGTTGCACGATCTCATGGTCTAAGGAAAAGATACTTGACATTGGAAAAGCTCTAGCAAACGAAACTACACGATCTTTTATGCTATGCTTAGGATTGGGTCTTGTCCATCACATCATTCTCCTAATGATGTGATCCCGTTATCAACGACATCCAATGTCCATGGTCAGGAAACCGTAACCATCTATTGATCAACGAGCTAGTCAACTAGAGGCTTACTAGGGACATGGTGTTGTCTATGTATCCACACATGTATATGAGTTTCCTATCAATACAATTCTAGCATGGATAATAAACGATTATCATGAATAAGGAAATATAATAATAACCAATTTATTATTGCCTCTAGGGCATATTTCCAACAGTCTCCCACTTGCACTAGAGTCAATAATCTAGTTCACATCACCATGTGATTAACACTCACTGGTCACATCACCATGTGACCAACATCTAAAGAGTTTACTAGAGTCAACAATCTAGTTCACATCACTATGTGATTATCACTCAATGTGTTCTGGTTTGGTCATGTTATGCTTGTGAGAGAGGTTATTAGTCAACGGGTCTGAACCTTTCAGAACCGTGTGCTTTACGAATATCTATGTCATCTTGTGGATGCTACCACGCGCTATTTGGAGCCATTTCAAATAATTGCTCTACTATACGAATCCGGTTTACTACTCAGAGTCATCCGGATTAGTGTCAAAGTTCGCATCGACGTAACCCTTTACGACGAACTCCTTTCCACCTCCATAATCGAGAAAATTCCTTAATCCACTAGGTACTAAGGATAAGTTCGACCGCTGTCATGAGATCCTTTCCCGGATCACCATTGTACCCTCTTGACCAACTCATGGCAAGGCACACTACATGTGCGGTACACAGCATAGCATACTATAGAGCCTACGTCTAAAGCATAGGGGACGACCTTCGTCCTTTCTCTATCTTCTGCTGTGGTCAGGTCTTGAGTCTCACTCAATACTCACACCTTGTAACATAGCCAAGAACTCCTTCTTTGCTGATCTATTTTGAACTCTTTCAAAATCATGTCAAGGTGTGCTGTCTTTGAAAGTATCATCAGGCGTCTTGATCTATCTCTATGGATCTTGATGCCCAATATGTAAGCAGCTTTATCCAGGTCTTCCTTTGAAAAACTCCTTTCAAACAACCCTTTATGCTTTCCAGAAATTTTACATCATTTCAGATCAACAATATGTCATTCACATATACTTATCAGAAATGTTGTAGCGCTCCCACTCACTTTATTGTAAATACAAGTTTCTAACAAACTTTGTATAAACCCAAAAACTTTGATCACCCCATCAAAGCGTATATTCTGACTCCGAGATGCTTGCTCTAATCCATGGAAGGATCGCTGGAGCTAGCATACCTTTTAGCATCCTTAGGATCGACAAAAACTTTCTGATTGTATCACATACAACCTTTCCTTACAAAAACTGGTAAGGAAACTTGTTTTGACATCCATCTGCCAGATTTCATAAATGTAGCTAATGCTAACATGATTCCGACGGACCTAAGCATCGCTACGGATGAGAAAAACTCATCGTAGTCAACTCCTTGAACTTGTGAAAATACTCTTTGCCACAAGTCGAGCTTCATAGACGGTAACATTACCGTCCATGTCTGCCTTCTTCTTAAAGATCCATTTATCTCAATGGCTTGCCGATCATCGGGCAAGTTCACCAAAGTCCATGCTTTGTTCTGATACATGGATTCTATCTCGGATATCATGGCCTCGAGCCATTCATCGGAATATGGGCCCACCATCGTTTCTCCATAGCTCGTAGGTTCATTGTTGTCTAGCAACATGATTTCCAAGACAGGATCACGCATTACTCTAAAGTAGTGCGCATCCTCGTCGTCCTACGAGGTTTGGTAGTGACTTGATCCGAAGTTTCATGATCACTATCATAGGCTTCCACTTCAATTGGTGTAGGTGCCACAGGAACAACTTCCTGTGCCCTGCTACACACTAGTTGAAGCGACGGTTCAATAACCTTATCAAGTCTCCACCATCCTCCCACTCAATTCTTTCGAGAGAAACTTTTTCTCGAGAAAGGACTCATTTCTAGAAGCAATTACTTTTGCTTCCAGATCTGAAATAGGAGGTATACCCAACTGTTTTTGGGTATTCTATGAAGATGCATTTATCCGCTTTGGGTTCGAGCTTATCAGCCTGAAACTTTTTCACATAAGCATCGCAGCCCCAAACTTTTAAGAAACGACAACTTAGGTTTCTATAAACGGTGTCGTCTCAACGGAATTGCGTGGTGCCCCTTTTAAAGTGAATGCGGTTGTCTCTAATGCCTAACCCATAAATGATAGTGGTAATTTGATAAGAAACATCATGGTATGCACCATATCCAATAGGGTGCAGTTATGATGTTCGGACACACCATCACACTATGGTGTTCCAGGCGGTATTAATTGTGAAACACTTTCCACAATGTCTCAATTGTGTGCCAAACTCGTATCTCAGATACTCATCTCTATGATCATATCACAGACATTTTATCCTCTTGTCACGACGATCTTCAACTTCACTCTGAAATTACTTGAACCTTTCAATAATTCAGACTAGTGTTTCCTCAAGTAAATACACTCAGCATCTACTCAAATCATCTGTGAAGTAAGAACATAACGATATCCACTGCATGCCTCAGCACTCATTGGACTGCGTACATCAAAATGTATTACTTCCAATAAGTTGCTCTCTTGTTCCATCTCACTGAAAACGAGGACTTTCAGTCATTTTGCCCATGTGGTATGATTTGCATGTCTCAAGTGATTCATAATCAAGTGAGTCCAAACGATCCATCTGTATGGAGTTTCTTCATGCATATATACCAATAGACATGGTTCGCATGTCTCAATCTTTTCAAAAATGAGTGAGTCCAAAGATCCACCTACATGGAGCTTCTTCATGCGTTCTACACCAATATGACTCAAGTGGCAGTGCCACAAGTATGTGGTACTATCATTACTATCTTATATCTTTTTGGCATGAACATGTGTATCACTACGATCGAGATTCATTTTAGGTGCAAGACCATTGAAGGTATTATTCAAATAAACAGAGTAACCATTATTCTCCTTAAATGAATAACCGTTTTGCGGTAAACATAATCCAATCATGTTCAACGCAAACACCAAATCTCGATGGTAGAGGGAGCATGCGATGCTTGATCACATCAACCTTGGAAACACTTCCAACACATATCGTCATCTCACCTTTAGCTAGTCTCCATTTATTCCGCAGCTTTTATTTCGAGTTACTAACACTTAGCAACCGAACCAGTATCTAATACCCTGGTGCTGCTAGGAGTACCAGTAAAGTACACATTCATATAACGTATATCCAATATACTTCTGTCGACCTTGCCTGCCTTCTCATCTACCAAGTATCTAGGGTAGTACTGCTTCAGTGACCGTTCCTCTCATTACAGAAGCACTTAGTCTTGGGTTTGGGTTCAACCTTGGGATTCTTCACTAGAGCAGCAAACGACTTGCTGTTTCATGAAGTATCCCTTTTGCCCTTGCCCTTCTTAAACTAGTGGTTTTACTAACCATCAACAATTGATGCTCCTTCTTGATTTCTACTCTCGCGGTGTTAAACATCGCGAATAGCTCAAGGATCATCATAATTATCCTTGATATGTTATAGTTCATCACGAAGCTCTACTAGCTTGGTGGCAGTGACTATGGAGAACTATCACTATCTCATCTGGGAGATTAACTCCCACTCGATTCAAGTGATTGTGGCACTCAGACAATCTAAGCACACGCTCAACGATTGAGCTTTTCTCCCTTAGTTTGCAGGCTTAAGAAACTTGTCAGAGGTCTCATACCTCTTGACGTGGGCACTAGTCTGAAATCCCAATTTCAGTCTTCGGAACATCTCACATGTTCTGCGACGTTTCAGAAAACGTCTTTGGTGCCACAATTCTAAACCGCACTGAACTATCACATAGTCATCAAAACGTGTATGTCAGATGTTTCGTAAGATCTACAGACGACGCTGAGGTTCAGCACACCGAGCGGTGCATTAAGGACATAAGCCTTCTTCGCAGCAATGAGGACAATCCTCAGTTTACGGACCCAGTCCGCATAATTGCTACTACCAACTTTCAACTAAATTTTCTCTAGGAACATATCTTAACCAGTAGAACTAAAGCGCAAGCTATGACATAATTTGCAAATACCTTTTTGACTATGTTCATGATAATGAAGTTCATCTGATTATGAACTCCCACTCAGATAGACATCCCTCTAGTCATCTAAGTGAAACATGATCCGAGTTTAACTAGGCCGTGTCCGATCATCACGTGAGACGGACTAGTCAAGATCGGTGAACATCTCCATGTTGATCGTATCTTCTATACGACTCATGCTCGACCTTTCGGTCCTCCGTGTTCCGAGGCCATGTCTGTACATGCTAGGCTCGTCAAGTCAACCTAAGTGTATTGCGTGTGTTCCGAGGCCATGTCTGTACATGCTAGGCTCGTCAACACCCGTTGTATTCGAACGTTAGAATCTATCACACCCGATCATCACGTGGTGCTTCGAAACAACGAACCTTCGCAACGGTGCACAGTTAGGGTGAACACTTTCTTGAAATTATTATAAGGGATCATCTTACTTACTACCGTCGTTCTAAGAAAATAAGATGCAAAAACATGATAAACATCACATGCAATCAAATAGTGACATGATATGGCCAATATCATCATGCTCCTTTGATCTCCATCTTCGGGGCACCATGATCATCTACGTCACCGGCATGACACCATGATCTCCATCATCATGATCTCCATCATTGTGTCTTCATGAAGTCGTCACGCCAACGATTACTTCTACTTCTATGGCTAACGCGTTTAGCAACAAAGTAAAGTAATTTACATGGCATTATTCAATGACACGCAGGTCATGCAAAATAATAAAGACAACTCCTGTGGCTCCTGCCGGTTGTCATACTCATCGACATGCAAGTCGTGATTCCTATTACAAGAATATGATCAATCTCATACATCACATATATCATTCATCACATCTTCTGGCCATATCACATCACATAGCACTTGCTGCAAAAACAAGTTAGACGTCCTCTAATTGTTGTTGCAAGTTTTTACGTGGTTTGTAGGTTTCTAGCAAGAACGTTTCTTACCTACGTATGACCACAACGTGATTTGCCAATTTCTATTTACCCTTCATAAGGACCCTTTTCATCGAATCCGTTCCGACTAAAGTAGGAGAGACAGACACCCGCTAGCCACCTTATGCAACTTGTGCATGTCAGTCGGTGGAACCTGTCTCACGTAAGTGTACGTGTAAGGTCGGTCCGGGCCGCTTCATCCTACAATGCCGCCGAAACAAGAAAAGACTAGTAGCGGCAAGAAGAATTGGCAAACTCAACGCCCACAACTTCTTTGTGTTCTACTCGTGCATAGTAACTACGCATAGACCTGGCTCATGATGCCACTGTTGGGAATCGTAGCATAATTTAAAATTTTCCTACGCTCACCAAGATGCATCTATGGAGTCTACTAGCAACGAGGGGAAAGGAGTGCATCTACATACCCTTGTAGATCGCGAGCGGAAGCGTTCCAATGAACGTGGATGACAGAGTCGTACTCGCCGTGATCCAAATCACCAATGACCGAGTGCCGAACGGACGGCACCTCCGCGTTCAACACACGTACGGTGCAGCGACGTCTCCTCCTTCTTGATCCAGCAAGGGGGGAGGAGAGGTTGATGGAGATCCAACAGCACGACGGCGTGGTGGTGGATGTAGCGGGTCTCCGGCAGGGCTTCGCAAGCTTCTGCGAGAGAGAGAGAGGTGTTGCAGGGGAGGAGGGAGGCGCCCAAGGCTGTTGTGTTGCTGCCCTCCCTCCCCCCCTTTATATAGGCCCCCTGGGGGGGCGCCGGCCCTGGAGATCAGATCCAAAGGGGGGGCGGCGGCCAAGTCGGGGGGAAGGGGTGCCTTGCCCCCCAAGGCAAGGGGAAGCTCCCCCCCTAGGGTTCCCAACCCTAGGCGCATGGGGGGAGGCCCAAGGGGGGCGCCCCAGCCCACTAAGGGCTGGTTCCCTTCCACTTTCAGCCCACGGGGCCCTCCGGGATAGGTGGCCCCACCCGGTGGACCCCCGGGACCCTTCCGGTGGTCCCGGTACAATACCGGTAACCCCCGAAACTTTCCCGGTGGCCGAAACTTGACTTCCTATATACAATTCTTCACCTCCGGACCATTCCGGAACCTCTCGTGACGTCCGGGATCTCATCCGGGACTCCGAACAACTTTCGGGTTTCCGCATACATATATCTCTACAACCCTAGCGTCACCGAACCTTAAGTGTGTAGACCCTACGGGTTCGGGAGACATGCAGACATGACCGAGACGCCTCTCCGGTCAATAACCAACAGCGGGATCTGGATACCCATGTTGGCTCCCACATGTTCCACGATGATCTCATCGGATGAACCACGGTGTCGAGGATTCAATCAATCCGTATGCAATTCCCTTTGTCAAACGGTATGTTACTTGCCCGAGATTCGATCGTCGGTATCCCAATACCTTGTTCAATCTCGTTACCGGCAAGTCTCTTTACTCGTACCGCAATGCATGATCCCGTGACTAACGCCTTAGTCACATTGAGCTCATTATGATGATGCATTACCGAGTGGGCCCAGAGATACCTCTCCGTCACACGGAGTGACAAATCCCAGTCTCGATCCGTGCCAACCCAACAGACACTTTCAGAGATACCCGTAGTGCACCTTTATAGTCACCCAGTTACGTTGTGACGTTTGGCACACCCAAAGCACTCCTACGGTATCCGGGAGTTGCACGATCTCATGGTCTAAGGAAAAGATACTTGACATTGGAAAAGCTCTAGCAAACGAAACTACACGATCTTTTATGCTATGCTTAGGATTGGGTCTTGTCCATCACATCATTCTCCTAATGATGTGATCCCGTTATCAACGACATCCAATGTCCATGGTCAGGAAACCGTAACCATCTATTGATCAACGAGCTAGTCAACTAGAGGCTTACTAGGGACATGGTGTTGTCTATGTATCCACACATGTATCTGAGTTTCCTATCAATACAATTCTAGCATGGATAATAAACGATTATCATGAATAAGGAAATATAATAATAACCAATTTATTATTGCCTCTAGGGCATATTTTCAACATTTATATCATATTGCATGAGTTTATCCCTCTACATCATGTCATCTTACTTAAAGCGTTACTCTGTTCTTTTGAACTTAATACTCTAGATGCATGCTGGATAGCGGTCGACGTGTGGAGTAATAGTAGTAGATGCAGGCAGGAGTCGGTCGACTTGTCACGGACGTGATGCCTATATACATGATCATACCTAGATATTCTCATAACTATGCTCAATTCTATCAATTGCTCAACAGTAATTTGTTCACCCACCGTAATACTTATGCTCTTGAGAGAAGCCACTAGTGAAACCTGCTGGACGAGTCAACCTGCTGGCACCCATAAAACTCGCCGTGGAGGAGGACCTTGCGCTGTAGCTTGTTGTCGGTGAACAGGCCGTTGAGCTTGGTCCAGATGGCGTACGCATCGTCGTCATCATCCACCACGTTGTGGAGGAGGTCGCTGGAGATGATGAGGTAGAACCAGCGGATGGTGGTGGCGTCGAGGATCATCCACTCCTCGTCGTGAATCATGAGGCTCGAGTCCACGGTGCCGTCGACGTGGCCCTGGAGAAGATACTCGCGAAACACCAGGGAGAAGTACCGCTTCCAAGCGGAGTAGGAGGCGGTGGATTGATCAAGCACCACCGAAGCATGCTCATGGATGTTGAGGTCGCAGACGAGGGTGACGTCGGGACCAGCGAAGGGGTTGGAGACGGTGGAGGAGGAGGAACTCATGGCATGACGTAGGAGGTGGAGGCGGCTCGGGTGTGTGGCGGCTAGGCTTTGGATGCGGGTAGGCTAGGGTTTGGCGCGGCCGGGAGGAGGAGGGCGGCGCGGGTGGGAGGAGGAGGGGTGGCGCGGCACGGGTTGGGGAGAAGGAGGGGTGGCACGGCGCGGGGAGTGGGCGGAAGCGGGGGGCGGCGATCGGCAGCGGCGGCGGTGAGGACCGCGGCGGCGGCAGAAGGCTCGGCAGGTGGTGGGAGGCGCGGAGGCAACGAGCGGCAGCGACCGAGAGGACGGTGGCGGCGGCGGCGCGGGGGAGGCGCGGCGGCGGCTAGGGCTCAGGAACTTTTTGCGATAGATACCATGTAGAACGAGAAGTATGGGCCGTGCAATCGCAATGCATTGATGATCTAGGAGGTGGGCCCAAAACACAATATACACGTACGCAATATATTAAACACACATCTCAGCCGTCGGGTAGCTGATCACCATTTCAAAGTCTATATCCATGGTTCAAGAAATGGAATTGCATTGTTTACATTTACGTTGCATGATTTTGTATGGATTTAAGGCATGCTAATTAAGGTGTCCAGTTGTGAGAAGAAAAATTTAAGGTGTGACTCGTCAGTGCCCGCGGACGAGTCCGGTTGCATCCGCGGGCGTTTGACTGGCCGGATTTGCCAAATAGGGTTATAGATGCTTTAAGGGATGCAAGCAGCATTAACACAGGGTTGTTGTGCTGATTCCTGAAGCAAGTGCAGCAACGGAGATGTTCTAGTTAATGGTTCACTAATCAGGCAGGAGTGGTTAGTTGCCGTGCGTGCCACCTCCATGGGCGGGCGCAAAGAGAAAAGGAGCTAGAGATCTGCTCCTACTGGTTGCATGTCATCAGCGAGTGATTCTGCACAACAGCCCACTACATTACACAGCAAGCTAGCTAGCTGCTAATTTGTCTTGTTCCATTGCACCTACCGATCTACCTAAGCACTCACTTGCTTTCTTAGACCTAGTGCTGTCCTCCTCTATGAATCAACTTAATTAAGTTTATACAAGAACGTGCTCCCTTCCCTTGCATCATGCATGTACTATCTGAATTCTTATTATCACCTACCTGATGCACATGCTCTCACAGTTATCATGCATAGTGGTTTAATTCTTGGATTGGGTATGTTCATTGAGTTAAGGCATCAAGCATGCAAACACTAGTTAATTCATCAAGTTGCAAGCACATAGTCTATGCCTGCTTCCATTTGCGGATCTGACAGTGCCATATATATATTTATTAGGATCATGTTAATTAATTTGTTACCCAGGCAGCGGTGTGAGCAAGCCACCGATTGCTTGCACTTGTTTAGGTTTCATCTCATAACATTCTGTTGGTGGTCCATCTGTTAAGAACCACCGATAGCTTACATATTGTAGTTGAAGAATCGAGATATATGCAGGCCGTACCATGTGATTGAAATGCACGTGCCAAGGATATTTAAGATTTGTAGTTACTTGCATTTGCTAGCTGCTTATTTCCTTACACTGCTATTTTCTCAAAAGGACAAGTTTATTTACTTACACATTTTGAAGCGCGACTAGGTTTCCCTCTGGCAGCCACCCCTCACCCTTCATACCCCCCCCCTCCCCCCTTGATGCCGCCAAAGGCAGCCAGCGGGATGCTTGCACGGCCTCCGGTGAGGGTGGCGGCGAGGTTCACGGCCACTACTCCGACGAGGGCCTAGTCCTTGAGGTAGCGGCATTAGATGGAGCGGGTGGCGTTTGCTAGAGCTTGGGTTATTTCACGATGGTCGCACAGGCGATGGGGAGCGCGGGTCGTTCTGCAGTGGGTACCCCATGACCTTCTCATCACTTCATACAGGAATAGCACAGACTCCTCATCACTGTTGTGTTGTCGGTGCTATCGACTATTAGATTCGGCAAGATGGTTATCGCAGAGCGGTCTAAAAAAGGCTGGTCATTGATAGCTTGTTCCAATGATAAAAGGTGACATAAAAGGTGACCAAAGGGAATCACTAACCACCCACTACATTCGACTCGTCTGTGTAGTCTTCAGATCAGACCCTTCGTTTTTCCTCCAGTTAGTATTGCATTGTTTGCAGACTATTATAATCAATCGTCCACTGCCCCTCCACAATGGAAATCCTCATTGCATGTCCCCGTCACCTCTCTCTCTTCACCATTCCCGGCACCACTCTCTCCCGGACATCACCGTTCTCTGACCCCATGTCTGCATGTTATGTTGACCGTCGAGACGTAGGTAATTTGCAGGAATGTGGGCTAGCAGATGGGATCAATATGTGTTGTCAGAGCCAGGCCGGAGACCATCATGACTAGCCGAGCGCCAGAATGCTTCGCAATTAAGAAATGACTGTGCAAGAAGATTTTCTGATACTTGGATCAACACAGGAATGATGAAGTGCTCGTCGGGAGCCATGGTGGACATGACAGCTCCTCGGATACAACTCAACACAAAATTGACTATGGGAGGATTCATTGAACCAGTTTTCAAGACCGAAGATGAGAACAAATCAGAAAAACCGTGGTGTGTCCCAGACTTGAAGAATGGTTCAGGGGCTACTAATGGTGTCCAGGTTAGGAGGTATCTCACCACGTTGTCTCCCGGCTAGGTGGGACGGGCTGAGGAACACCATGTCGGTTCACCAGTGGGCCACGTCGTGGTGGCCCATGGAGTATGAAAGGAAGGCTCCTGAGGACTTGACGTATACTCCAAGATACTAGAGGTTGTCTACAACATGTTCTCCCTATACGTAACAGACTATGATGTAACCCTAGGCCCCCTGTACATATATAAAGTTATAAACAGAGGGGTATGGCTCGTATACATAACACAACGATCTCGAGGTAGATCACATGTACCTTGTTCTCCATCCCAAAGCAATAAAAAAAAGCCACACCCATGGTTTCGGCGAGTGGCCGATGGAGCTGCTTCCAAGTTCCAGCCCACTGCGATTTGCTAGTAGCTAGTGGAGTGAAATAGTTAATGACCCACATATATTTTTTGTTTTTAATACAAGAGAGATACATATCTTCTTGTGTGTATTCTAGAAGGGTTTTAGTAAAAGAAATCTTACCTGCTTCGACTTCCTTCTAGAAGCGAAAACACACGGGTGGTTGGCCGCGGGTCGTGTGCTTTAGTTAGACGGCATGGACGGAATATGGAAGAACTGAATCGAATCTGCACCGTACGTTCAATATATTCTTGTGCTGAAAGGGGAGAAGAGAAAGGAATCCTGGAGACTGCCGACCGTGACAAGAAGAAGAAGAAGAAGAGGAGGAAGATACCCATCCACCTGTCCATTTCTAAAGACTAATTTGTGGAGCAAATTGTACTGCTAGTAGAGCACGTGCGTAAGTTTCGGCATGCATGCACTTTCCTACGGGGCACGGGTAGGGCATGCAGCCTGGACCTGAGGAACCCACTCGTCAGAGTCACAGGAAAATCGTAGTGCATGTTCTGCCGCTGCACATGCAAGTAGGTGCATGCACGAACCCAAAATGTTTATTACTAGTAGACCAATCAGGCGGGAGTATGATGTGCACTCCAACTACTACCTCCCTCTAGGTGAATAAGTCATTCGCGTAGTTCTAGGTCATCGATTTGATGAATTAAATATGTGTTATATATCATGAAAAGTATATCACTAGATTTGTACATGATGTAGGCTTTAAATATATATATTTTGTCACATATAATACATATTTAGATAGTTAAATCGTTAACCTAGAACTACACGAATGACTTATTCACCGAGACTGAGGTAGTAGTTAGTTGCCACCTCGATGGGCGAGCGGTCAGGCATAAAGAATGCGTAATAAAGTAGAGATATCTAACGGGTGATCGATCGAGTGGTTTTGCACGGTGAGGATTTGTAGAAAGGAGCAATCATCCGTTGATCCTGTCTTGTCTTGTTGATAAAAAGAAACAGAAAAGAAAAACCATGCATTCATTCATGGTGCCTGCGTTGCGTTGGTTCGCGTGAGTGCGGACGAGTGCAGATTTGTCAAACGCGGCGGCTGCACCTGGAGATACACACTGGGTGATGGTCTGATGGAGATGGAGATAGAGATGGCACTGGCCACCACCACTAGCGGTGCGTCAGCGTCAGCCTCCGTCTTAAAGTGGCGTGCGGTGCCGCCTGCCTGTCTGGTTCCTCGACCCTTGCCTAGACGCTCGCCGGCCAACCCAACACATACAGACACACACACACACATGATGAGATGACATGAGTGAGTGAGTGATCAACAACCAACACATCACCTCGCTCTGTATCTATCTATCTATCTATCTATCTATCTATCTATCTATCTAGTATCTCTCTACTTTTGTCTTTCCGGATGCAATGCACGGCACGGCACCCAGGCGTGCATCAAACTCTCCATCGGCGCGGTGCCTCGACCCATCCATCTCTCTCTGCCTAACGGAGCGTATATAAATACAGACAAGAAGGCTAGCTGAGCTGCACCGTCGACCTTTTTCAAGTCTAGCAGATGGAGCAGACATTTTTCAAGTCTCAACGTGCCCACTTTGTTGCGCTCCCAAAATTATCACAAACCTCACTTCCGGTTCCGGTCGACGCTCTGCCCGCCAGTCAAAGAGTCAAAACCGCAGCGAGAACATCGGAAAGAAAGTAGAACCACCCATTCTTCTTCCGCGCGCTGTCCACAGTCTCTAGCTAGTAGTATAGCTTTACGCAACGACGATTTCCAATCATGCAAGGACCAATAATAACACTACTCCATAACTTCATAGCCCATGACACTACAGCACACGTACTATATATATCTGCATGCTCCGGCCATTCAACACCATGTTCTACGGACTACGCTGAGTGCCATGCACGCATGCATACGCCTCCTCCTAGATTAAGATGAGTCACACGTCCATCTCGCCATCTCACTATCTTCTCATCGTTTGGTCGTCTGTATTTCTATGTGGTGACAAATCAACCCCAACTAGCACTGTCGCCAAGCTCTACACTTTTCTTGCATGCTTTGGACCCATATCGATCATCGGATTAGGACACGCACCACCACTTACTACCTAGTGCTGTGGGCTTTTGCACTCCACAACCAACCTCTCACCATTATTTTTCTTACTACCTAGTGCTGTGGGCTTTCTCAGGGCAGTGGTATTTTAAGCTTGCGAATTAAAGGTATGGAGACTTTTAGATGGCTAAAACTATTCATTGCAATCTGAAAGGAGGGCTGTTTTAAGCATCTGAATTAAGGGCTTCAAAAGGACTACATTCCCCAACTGCTCGTGATACCCAAAAGGACCTGACACTGGAAAGATATGTGGTCTGGCCCACCTCGATCGTATCCACGGGACAACACATAGGTTAACTAGTGCTATAATGGGCACAAATTACTAGAAGCAAAGCAAAGAAGAATACTTGATTAATTATACTAGTACTATATAATTGTCATGTTGTACTCATTGTGGTAGGGCAATGCAATCACATCATATGTATATAAAATGTGCCGAATACACACAATATATAATGCAATCACATCATGCTATATAGTGTGTATTTTCTATGAGCGAACCAAAACTCTAATTGCCGCACCTAAGTTGAGTCATGGTCACAACACACGTTAAATGAGAGCTCTTTAATTTTGAATACAACACTAACACGAAGAGACAAGCGATGTCATTTCATTGTATGTTCGACGAGATTACTTTTTATTTCCCAGTCGTCATTCATGCCCGTCGAAATAAGATGTTTCAACCCTTTGTACTTACACAAATGGCAGTGATTCTTAGCGTCAACATAGAGACAGTCGCTTCTCAGTCGTCTGTGGAATAACAAAACTGTTATTCTAATGTATACCAAAATTTCAAGGTACACTTGCATTATGACGGCCGTTAGAGGATCAGACCCATCCCCCTTCCCACGGACGCACCCGGACGTAGGGTACCAGATATGTAGTACGCGGTTGTGCGGGCGACAATTTGAGATGTGAACGGTCACTGTCCACGGAAGCGCCGGACATATAGGGTGTCGGATTTGGTAATCATGGTTGTAGGTGCTCTTAGAAGCTTGACCGGACGGCTTGTCGGAGTAAATGGCCACGGGTAGCCTAACCGACTCCCCCTGGCTCTTTGAAAAATTATCAGGCCAATCGAGCCTTCAAGCATCCAGAGCATGGGGCCGCCTTCCTCTGGCCGGCTATCCCCAAGGCCGACTACCAGAAGGCGACCCGGCCTCAAAAACCTTCCCGAAGAAAGCTACGAGATGGCCGACTCCAGGAAGCTGGCCCTAAGAGGACCGACTCCCAGAAGCCGGCCATGAAGAAGGCCGACTCTCAGAAGCCGGCCAAGACTGCACCCACCAGGGCTGCGCCCACATAATGGTGATAAGACGGGGCGTGGCCGCAGTACAGCCTATCACCCCCGAATCCCGGAACATGCATGGCCACAGGGCGCCGTACGGGTCAGCCATCCCCCGTCCGGCGCGGCACTGTAGCCATGTTGACCTCGACGTCACCCACGACAGGTGCCAGTACGGTCCGCGGGCGGTGGGCCCCTTCAGCCAGAGAGACGCTCAAAGGCGGCCCGGCCTCCCCTGGTCGGCCTGAGGCGTAGCCGGCTCCCAATAGCCGGCTACCTCCCTCCCTCGAAACATGTGCATCATTAAGGAGACAAGACGAGGTGAGGCTACAGTGAGAGCCCGCTAGGCGGCGGCACTGTAGCCACGCTTACCTCGACAAAGCCCTCGTCATCAGGGGCGAGGCAATAGTAACTAGCCACCGACAAGGCCCCCAGGCGGTGGGGCCGGCCTGTCGGCCAAGAGGCCGACAGCCGGCGGGACCCACCAGTCGGCAGGCCCCAACGGCCAGCGGAGAAGCCGGCGAGCACAGACACTGATGGCTGGGACCCGCACCCAGCCGGATTACCATTGTATCCCTGGGGGTAGGCCTATATAAATCCCCCGGGACACCCATGCAAAGGGTTGATCTCATAGAGTTTTACACACCACATAGAGAGAAAAGGAGAGCTAGCCTTGCCCTTCTTCTTCCCCTAGCCAAACAGCTCAAGGAGCACTTGTAGCTACTTGTGTTGATCTAGTGATCATGCGGAGACCCCGCAGAGCAGGACTAGGGGTGTTATCTCCACGGAGAGCCCCGAACCTGGGTAAGATTCGCCGGCGTGCATGTCTTCGCCTTATCCCGTTTCCAGGCACCGGCGATGTCTTACTGGCTCCCACAATGATAAGCCACCTGTTGGCATATGTCGCACCTATCACCCGACATTTGGCGCCCACCGTGGGGCCAGGTGCACCGTCGTCCGGAGACCTGTTCTGGACGGGAACCCTTTTCCTCCCCCGCGAGCGTAGCCAGCCCGCTACACCCGATGGCGCTTGCCCTGACGCACTGCAAGGCGTCGACGACGCCTACGCGGCGAACTGCCTCGCCGACCTTCTTGGCGAGACTCATATCTCCGACGAGCCCGCGTCCGACGCGGGCACAGACTACCCCGAGAGCCGCCTCGTCAGCCTCCTCGACCAGCTTCACGTCTCCAGCGAGCTTGTTGTGGACTTGGAGTCGGTCGGCTCCACCGACCCGATGCTTGTCGACTCCGACACGGCATCGCTTGACGCCTTCCCCACCGATGTGGTGATCATCGACGACCCTCTCCCTCGAGCCGACAGTGGCAGCAGTGCTGTCACTGAGGTGCTGGTCATCAGCCACGGCGCCGTCTCGGGCGAGAATGCCCACGACGCCCTACAAGCGGCGCTGCACGACTTGTCCGTCCCCATCCCGGCCGACGCCGACGCCGAGACTCTGGAGGCACGCCGCCTCGCTCTCATCACGGAGGGCCAGAAGATAACATCCATGAGACGCCTCACTGAGGCTCACCTGTGCGAAGTCGACCGCGCCGCCTTTGGTACGCCGCCTCCTGGCGGGCCGAGCCGAGCCGGCCTCGTCAAGAAGTGCGGCGCGGCCATCGCCAGCATGTTGGGAGCAGACCGCCCAGTCTACGCCACGCCACTCGAGAACCTGCGTGCCGCTCAGGCGGCCGTAGAAGAGCTAAACGGGCTGGGGGCTGATGAGCTCCCCTACATGACTAGACGCATCCAGCAGCTGATTGACGCGGCCGCAGAACGGCATGAAGCCGGCGCCCGCGCTGAGAGTCCTCCCCCACGCCGAGAACACGCCGCGACATGCCGGACGCCGACTGCAAGCGGCGCCCGCGCAAGGAAAGACAAGGAGCCGGCTGCTAGCCGCAGCCGGACTCGGGTCACCATTGAGCGCGACGTAGAAGGCCGCCCCCGAGCGGTCGAACGACAAGGCAATCCGCCTCCCCCCGCCTCGTGGGGAGAGATATCCCACCCCGCCGCCTGTCACGCATCCGAATCTCGGTGGCCGGCTAGGCCACCGCGAAGGAGTCGGCGAGAATGATGCCCGCCATCGGATCGACCGCCTAGCGCGATCCCTGGCGCTAGAAGAAGAAGATGATGTCGGCCTGCCTTGTTTTGGCCCCCGCATCCGCGACGAGCCCTTCCCCAAAGGGTTCTCACTCCCCAGAGACACGCCAAAGTACAACGGCTCCGTGAAGCCAGAAGATTGGCTGATCGACTACTCTACCACAGTCAGCATAGCAAATGGCAAATGGCGCGTTGCCGTGAAGTACGTCCCTCTCATGCTTCAAGGCACAACACGCACCTGGCTGAACAGCCTCAAGCCCACAGCGTCAACAGCTGGCTAGACTTCACGGAAGTCTTCGTCCGCAACTTCACCAGCACATACAAGCGGCCTCCCAAGCCCCGCCAGCTCTCCTTATGCGTCCAAGGGCCCAGCGAATCAACTCGTGACTACCTCACGCGTTGGGCCAAACTCCGCAACTCCTGCGAGGGGGTGCACGAGGTTCAAGCCATAGAGTACTTCACCGCCGGGTGCCGAGAGGGCACCCTCCTCAAGCACCGACTCCTCTGCGACAAGCCGACTACCCTCGACGAGCTGCTGATCATAGCAAACAAGTACGCCACGGCCGACTCCTCGATGAAGACCGAGCTCCGAGTGGACGCCTCTGGAAAGGTGCTCGCTCCGGCTCCCAAGACGCCGGCTGGTGACTCCAGCCGACGCCCCTACCAGAACGACCACAAGCGCAAGGCCCCTATGCCGCCTTCCAGCAGTCGGCAAGTAGCCACCGTCGAAGACGAACAACCCGAAGAGCGGCCCGCTCCCAAGAAGAAGGGCGGCAGGCCGGCTTGGCAGCCGGCCTTCTCCTACGAGCAAACTCTCGACGCCCCCTGCAAGTTCCACAGCGGCACGAAGCCGTCCAACCGCACGACCCGGAAGTGCCATTGGCTCACGCGGATCTCCAAGGGCGAGGGGCTGGTGCCGCCTCCGCCTCCTGGCCCGCCGCCTCCAGCCCCTCAGCAGCCGGCTGTTCGACCAGCAGTCGGAGCCATTCAGAATGAGTTCCCAGATGAGCACGCCGCCTACGTCGTCTTCACGAGCCAGATCGAAGACAAGCGCAGTCGGCGCCGACAGCACCAAGAGGTCAACGCGGTCGCCTCCAGCAACCCCGAGTTCATGCATTGGTCTGAAAGGCCCATCAGCTAGAGCCAGGCCGATCACCCAGAGGTGATGCCGTCTCCCGGCTCCTATGCATTGGTGTTGGACGTCACCCTCGCAACAGAAAGGCGAGCTGCCCGTTTCTCCCACGTGCTGATTGATGGTGGAAGCAGCATTAACATACTGTACCGCGACACCATGCAGAAGTTGAACCTCAAGGCGAAGCAGCTCATGCCAAGCCGGACTGTGTTCCATGGCATCGTACCCGGCCTGTCCTGTTCCCCAATCGGCAAGATCAAGATGGATGTTCTCTTCGGAGACAAGGATCACTTTCGCCGAGAAGCGATCTGGTTTGAAGTAGTGGACCTAGAAAGCCCTTACCACGCCTTGCTTGGCCGACCTGCCCTGGCCAAGTTCATGGCTGTGCCCCACTACGCCTACCTCAAGATGAAGATGACGAGTTCAAAGGGGATCATCACTATAGCCGGAGACTACAAGAAGTCCATCGAGTGCGCTGCGGCCATCAGCCGACTGGCCGATTCCCTCGTGGTTGCTGAAGAGAAGAAGATGCTGGACCGAGCCGTGGCCATGGCCGGCAAGCAGCCGGCTTTGTCCCCCAGCCCCAAGGAATACGATGCTCAGGGCTCCTTCCAGCCGGCCAAGGAGACAAAGAAGATACCTCTGGACCCGGAGAACCCGGAGAGGTTTGTTATCATTGGTGCCAACCTGGACGGTAAATAGGAAGGCGAGCTCGTCGACTTCCTCCGTGAGAATTGGGACATCTTTGCATGGTCCCCAAAGGACATGTCGGGTGTTCCGAAGGATTTCGCCGAGCACAAGCTACACGTCCGAGCGGACGCGAAACCAGTCAAGCAGCCTCTCCGCCGACTGTCGGAGGAGAAGAGAAGGATCGTAGGAGAAGAGATAGCCCGGCTCCTGGCCGCCGGCTTCATTATGGAGGTGTTTTTTCCAGAGTGGCTTGCCAACCCTGTCTTGGTGTTGAAGAAGAACAACAAATGGCGTATGTGTATAGATTACACCAGCCTCAACAAAGCCTGCCCCAAAGATCCGTTTGCCCTACCATGGATCGATCAAGTGATAGACTCCACAGCCGGATGCGAGCTGTTGAGTTTCTTGGATGCTTACTCAGGATACCACTAGATCAAGTTGGACCCAGCCGACCACCTGAAGATCACCTTCATCACACCATTCGGAGCTTTCTGCTACCTGACTATGACATTTGGCTTGAGAAATGTTGGTGCCACTTTTCAGCGTTGCATGCAGAAATGCCTCCTCAAGCAACTCGGCAGAAATGCTCACGTCTATGTAGACAATATTGTGGTGAAGACGGAGAAGCGCGGCACCCTGCTGGAAGACCTCAGAGAAACATTTGCCAACTTGCGCCGATTCCAGATCAAGCTCAACCCTGAGAAATGCGTGTTCGGAGTACCAGCCGGCCAGCTTCTAGGCTTTTTGGTATCCGAACGCGGCATTGAGTGCAACCCAGTGAAGATCAAGGCCATAGAGAGAATGGAGATTCCTACCAAGTTGCGAGACGTTCAGAAGTTTACCGGGTGCCTGGCCTCCCTAAACCGCTTTATCAGCCGGCTGGGGGAGAAGGCTCTCCCCCTGTACCGACTCATGAAGAAATCCACCCACTTCGAGTGGAACGACCAAGCAAACCAAGCTTTCCACGAGTTGAAGAAGATGCTGACCACACCACCTGTCCTGGCAGCGCCTGTTGGGGAACGTAGTAATTTCAAAAAAATTCCTACGCACACACAAGATCATGGTGATGCATACCAACGAGAGGGGAGAGTGTTGTCCACGTACCCTCGTAGACCGAAAGCGAAAGCGTTATCACAACGCGGTTGATGTAGTCGTACGTCTTCACGATCCGACCGATCAAGTACCGAACGCACGGCACCTCCGAGTTCTGCACACGTTCAGCTCGATGACGTCCCTCGAACTCCGATCCAACCGAGTGTTGAGGGAGAGTTTTGTCAGCACGACGGCGTGGTGACGAAGATGATGTTCCACCGACGCAGGGCTTCGCCTAAGCTCCGCAACGGTATTATCGAGGTGTAATATGGTGGAGGGGGGCACCGCACACGGCTAAGAGATCTCAAGGATCAATTGTTGTGTCTATGGGGTGCCCCCCTGCCCCGTATATAAAGGAGCAAGGGAGGAGGAGGCCGGCCCTAGGAGGGGGCGCACCAAGTGTGGAGTCCTACTAGGACTCCCTAGTCCTAGTAGGATTCCACCTCCCATATGGAATAGGAAAAGAGGAAGGGAAAAACAGAAGGAAGGAAGGGGGCGCCCCCCTTCCCTAGTCCAATTCGGACCAGACCAAGGGGAGGGGTGCGGCCACCCTTGAGGCCCTTTTTCTTCCTTCCCGTATGACCCAATAAGGCCCAATACGTATTCCCGTAACTCTCCGGTACTCCGAAAAATACCCGAATCACTCGGAACCTTTCCGAAGTCCGAATATAGTCGTCCAATATATAGATTTTTACGTCTCGACCATTTCGAGACTCCTCGTCATATCCCCGATCTCATCCGGGACTCCGAACTCCTTCGGTACATCAAAATTCAATAAAACTGTCATCGTAACGTTAAGCGTGCGGACCCTACGGGTTCGAGAACTATGTATGCATGACCGAGACACGTCTCCGGTCGATAACCAATAGCGGGACCTGGATGACCATATTGGCTCCCACATATTCTACGAAGATTTTTATCGGTCAGACCGCATAACAACATACGTTGTTCCCTTTGTCACCGGTATGTTACTTGCCCGAGATTTGATCGTCGGTATCTCGATACCTAGTTCAATCTCATTACCGGCAAGTCTCTTTACTCGTTCCGTAACACATCATCCCGCAACTAACTCATTAGTCACAATGCTTGCAAGGCTTATAGTGATGTGCATTATCGAGTGGGCCCAAAGATACCTCTCCGACAATCGGAGTGACAAATCCTAATCTCGAAATACGCCAACCCAACAAGTACCTTTGGAGACACCTGTAGAGCACCTTTCTAATCACCCATTTACGTTGTGACGTTTGGTAGCACAGAAAGTGTTCCTCCGGTAAACGGGAGTTGCATAATCTTATAGTCAGAGGAACATGTATAAGTCATGAAGAAAGCAATAGCAACATACTAAACGATCAGGTGCTAAGCTAACGGAATGGGTCAAGTCAATCACGTCATTCTCCTAATGAGGTGATCCCGTTAATCAAATG
This sequence comes from Aegilops tauschii subsp. strangulata, assembly GCF_002575655.3. Classification (NCBI taxonomy): domain Eukaryota; kingdom Viridiplantae; phylum Streptophyta; class Magnoliopsida; order Poales; family Poaceae; genus Aegilops; species Aegilops tauschii. Next base: position 12,826,660 of record NC_053039.3, read on the forward strand.
ACAACTGATGTCTATGACTAGGAAACATAACCATCTTTGATTAACGAGCTAGTCAAGTAGAGGCATACTAGTGACACTCTGTTTGTCTATGTATTCACACATGTATTATGTTTCCGGTTAATACAATTCTAGCATGAATAATAAACATTTATCATGATATAAGGAAATAAATAATACTTTATTATTGCCTCTAGGGCATATTTCCTTCAGTCTCCCACTTGCACTAGAGTCAATAATCTAGTTCACATCGCCATGTGATTTTAACATCAATAATTCACATCACCATGTGATTAACACCCATAGTTCACATCTCTATGTGACCAACACTCAAAGGGTTTACTAGAGTCAATAATCTAGTTCACATCGCTATGTGATTAACACCCAAAGAGTACTAAGGTGTGATCATGTTTTGATTGTGAGATAATTTTAGTCAACGGGTCTGTCACATTCAGATCCGTAAGTATTTTGCAAATTTCTATGTCTATAATGCTCTGCACGGAGCTACTCTAGCTAATTGCTCCCTCTTTCAATATGTATCTAGACCGAGACTTAGAGTCATCTAGATTTAGTGTCAAAACTTGTATCGACGTAACCCTTTACGACGAACCTTTTGTCACTTCCATAATCGAGAAACATATCCTTATTCCACTAAGGATAATTTTGACCGCTGTCCAGTGATCTACTCCTAGATCACTATTGTACTCCCTTGCCAAAATCAGTGTAGGGTATACAATAGATCTGGTACACAGCATGGCATACTTTATAGAACCTATGGCCAAGGCATAGGGAATGACTTTCATTCTCTTTCTATCTTTTGCCGTGGTCGGGCTTTGAGTCTTTACTCAATTTCACACCTTGTAACACAGGCAAAAACTCTTTCTTTGACTGTTCTATTTTGAACTACTTCAAAATCTTGTTAAGGTATGTACTCATTGAAAAACTTATCAAGCGTCTTCATCTATCTCTATAGATCTTGATGCTCAATATGTAAGCAGCTTCACCGAGGTCTTTCTTTGAAAAACTCCTTTCAAACACTCCTTTATGCTTTGCAGAATAATTCTACATTATTTCTGATCAACAATATGTCATTCACATATACTTATCAGAAATGTTGTAGTGCTCCCACTCACTTTCTTGTAAATACAGGCTTCACCGCAAGTCTGTATACAACTATATGCTTTGATCAACTTATCAAAGCATATATTCCAACTCCGAGATGCTTGCACCAGTCCATAGATGGATCGCTGGAGCTTGCATATTTTGTTAGCACCTTTAGGATTGACAAAACCTTCTAGTTGCATCATATACAACTCTTCTTTAATAAATCCATTTAGGAATGCAGTTTTGTTTATCCTTTTGCCAGATTTCATAAAATGCGGCAATTGCTAACATGATTCGGACAGACTTAAGCATAGATACGAGTGAGAAATTCTCATCGTAGTCAACACCTTGAACTTTGTCAAAAAACCTTTTTCCGACAATTCTAGCTTTGTAGATAGTAACACTACTATCAGCGTCCGTCTTCCTCTTGAAGATCCATTTAATCTCAATGGCTCGCCGATCATTGGGCAAGTCAATCAAAGTCCATACTTTGTTCTCATACATGGATCTCATCTCAGATTTCATGGCCTCAAGCCATTTTGCGGAATCTGGGCTCACCATCGCTTCTTCATAGTTCGTAGGTTCGTCATGGTCAAATAACATGACCTCCAGTACAGGATTACCGTACCACTCTGGTGTGGATCTCACTCTGGTTTACCTACGAGGTTTGGTAGTAACTTGATCTGAAGTTACATGATCATCATCATTAACTTCCTCACTAATTGGTGTAGGAGTCACAGGAACAGATTTCTGTGATGAACTACTTTCCAATCAGGGAGCAGGTACAGTTACCTCATCACGTTCTACTTTCCTCCCACTCACTTCTTTCGAGAGAAACTCCTTCTCTAGAAAGGATCCATTCTTAGCAACGAATGTCTTGCCTTCGGATTTGTGATAGAAGGTGTACCCAACTGTCTCCTTTGGGTATCCTATGAAGACACATTTCTCCGATTTGGGTTTGAGCTTTATCAGGATGAAACTTTTTCACATAAGAATCGCAACCCCAAACTTTAAGAAACGACAACTTTGGTTTCTTGCCAAACCACAGTTCATAAGGCGTCGTCTCAACGGATTTTGATGGTGCCCTATTTAACGTGAATGTAGTTGTCTCTAATGCATAACCCCAAAACGATAGTGGTAAATTGGTAAGAGACATCATATATCGCACCATATCTAATAAAGTACGGTTACGATGTTCGGACACACCATTACACTGTGGTGTTCCAGGTGGCGTGAGTAGTGAAACAATTTCACATTGTTTTAACTGAAGGCCAAACTCGTAACTCAAATACTCTTCTCCACGATCAAATCGTAGAAACTTTATTTTCTTGTTACGATGATTTTCCGCTTCACTCTGAAATTATATGAACTTTTCAAATGTTTCAGACTTCTGTTTCATTAAGTAGATATACCCATATCTGCTCAAATCATCTGTGAAGGTCAAAAAATAATGATACCTGCTACGAGCCTCAATATTCATCGGACCACATACATCTGTATGTATGATTTTCAACAAATCTGTTGCTCTCTCCATAGTTCCGGAGAACGGCGTTTCAGTCATCTTGCCCATGAGGCACGGTTCGCAAGCATCAAGTGATTCATAATCAAGTGATTCCAAAATCCCATCAGTATGGAGTCTCTTCATGCGCTTTACACCAATATGACCTAAACGGCAGTGCCACAAATAAGTTGCACTATCATTATTAACTTTGCATCTTTTGGCTTCAATATTATGAATATGTGTATCACTACGATCGAGATCCAACAAACCATTTTCGTTGGTGTGTATGACCATAGAAGGATTTTATTCATGTAAACAGAACAACAATTGTTCTCTAACTTAAATGAATAACCGTATTGCAATAAACATGATCAAATCATATTCATGCTCAATGCAAACACCAAATAACACTTATTTAGTTTCAACACTAATCCCGAAAGTATAGGGAGTGTGCGATGATGATCACATCAATCTTGGAACTACTTCCAACACACATCGTCACCTTGCCTTTTACTAGTCTCTGTTTATACTGCAACTCCCGTTTTGAGTTACTACTCTTTAGCAACTGAACCAGTATCAAATACCGAGGGGTTGCTATAAACACTAGTAAAGTACACATCAATAACATGTATATCCAATATACCTTTGTTCACTTTGCCATCCTTCTTATCCACCAAATAGTTGGGGTAGTTCCACTTCCAGTGACCAGTCCCTTTGCAGTAGAAGCACTTAGTCTCAGGCTTAGGACCAGACTTAGGCTTCTTCACTTGAGCAGCAACTTGCTTGCCGTTCTTCTTGAAGTTCCCCTTCTTCCCTTTGCCCTTTTCTTGAAACTAGTGGTCTCGTCAACCATCAACACTTGATGTTTTTCTTGATTTCTACCTTCGTCGATTTCAGCATCACGAAGAGCTCGGGAATTACTTTCGTCATCCCTTGCATACTATAGTTCATCACGAAGTTCTACTAACTTGGTGATGGTGACTAGAGAATTCTGTCAATCACTATTTTATCTGGAAGATTAACTCCCACTTGATTCAAGCGATTGTAGTACCCAGACAATCTGAGCACATGCTCACTAGTTGAGCGATTCTCCTCCATCTTTTAGCTATAGAACTTGTTGGAGACTTCATATCTCTCAACTCGGGTATTTGCTTGAAATATTAACTTCAACTCCTGGAACATCTCATATGGTCCATGACGTTCAAAACGTCTTTGAAGTCCCGATTCTAAGCCGTTAGGCATGGTGCACTAAACTATCAAGTAGTCATCATATTGAGCTAGCCAAACGTTCATAACGTCTGCATCTGCTCCTGCAATAGGTCTGTCACCTAGCGGTGCATCAAGGACATAATTTTTCTGTGCAGCAATGAGGATAATCCTCAGATCACGGATCCAATCCGCATCTTTGCTACTAACATCTTTCAACATTATTTTTCTCTAGGAACATATCAAAAAATAAACACAGGGAAGCAACAACGCGAGCTATTGATCTACAACATAATTTGCAAAATACTATCAGGTACTAAGTTCATGATAAATTTAAGTTCAATTAATCAAATTACTTAAGAACTCCCACTTAGATAGACATCCCTCTAATCCTCTAAGTGATCACGTGATCCATATCAACTAAACCATGTCCGATCATCACGTGAGATGGAGTAGTTTCAATGGTGAACATCAATATGTTGATCATATCTACTATATGATTCACGCTCGACCTTTCGGTCTCCGTGTTCCGAGGCCATATCTGTTATATGCTAGGCTCGTCAAGTTTAACCTGAGTATTCCGCGTGTGCAACAATTTTGCACCCGTTGTATTTGAACGTAGAGCCTATCACACCCGATCATCACATGGTGTCTCAGCACGAAGAACTTTCGCAACGGTGCATACTCAGGGAGAACACTTATACCTTGATAATTTAGTGAAGGATCATCTTATAATGCTACCGTCAAACAAAGCAAGATAAGATACATAAAGGATTAACATCACATGCAATCAATATAAGTGATATGATATGGCCATCATCATCTTGTGCTTGTGATCTCCATCTGCGAAGCACCGTGCTTGTGATCTCCATCTCCGAAGCACCGTCATGATCACCATCGTCACCGGCATGACACCTTGATCTCCATCGTAGCATCGTTGTCGTCTCATCAATCTTATGCTTCTACGACTATCGCTACCGCTTAGTGATAAAGTAAAGCATTACATGGCGATTGCATTGCATACAATAAAACGACAACCATATGGCTGCTGCCAGTTGCCGATAACTCGGTTACAAAACATGATCATCTCATACAAAAAATTATATCACATCATGTCTTGACCATATCACATCACAACATGCCCTGCAAAAACAAGTTAGACGTCCTCTACTTTGTTGTTGCAAGTTTTACGTGGCTGCTACGGGCTTAGCAAGAACCGTTCTTACCTATGCATCAAAACCACAACGATAGTTTGTCAAGTTGGTGCTGTTTTAACCTTCGCAAGGACCGGGCGTAGCCATACTCGGTTCAACTAAAGTGAGAGAGACAGACACCCGCCAGTCACCTTTAAGGAACGAGTGCTCGCAACGGTGAAACCAGTCTCGCGTAAGCGTACGCGTAATGTCGGTCCGGGCCGCTTCATCTCACAATACCGCTGAACCAAAGTATGACATGCTGGTAAGCAGTATGACTTATATCGCCCACAACTCACTTGTGTTCTACTCGTGCATAGCATCAACGCATAAAACCAGGCTCGGATGCCACTGTTGGGGAACGTAGTAATTTCAAAAAAATTCCTACGCACACGCAAGATCATGGTGATGCATAGCAACGAGAGGGGAGAGTGTTGTCCACGTACCCTCGTAGACCGAAAGCGGAAGCGTTATCACAACGCGGTTGATGTAGTCGTACGTCTTCACGAGCCGACCGATCAAGTACCGAATGCACGGCACCTCTGAGTTCTGCACACGTTCAGCTCGATGACGTCCCTCGAACTCCGATCCAGCCGAGTGTTGAGGGAGAGTTTTGTCAGCACGACGCCGTGGTGACGATGATGATGTTCCACCGACGCAGGGCTTCGCCTAAGCTCCGCAACGGTATTATCGAGGTGTAATATGGTGGAGGGGGGCACCGCACACGGCTAAGAGATCTCAAGGATCAATTGTTGTGTCTATGGGGTGCCCCCTGCCCCCGTATATAAAGGAGCAAGGGAGGAGGAGGCCGGCCCTAGGAGGGGGCGCACCAAGTGTGGAGTCCTACTAGGACTCCCTAGTCCTAGTAGGATTCCACCTCCCATATGGAATAGGAAAAGAGGAAGGGAAAAAGAGAAGGAAGGAAGGGGGCGCCCCCCTTCCCTAGTCCAATTCGGACCAGACCAAGGGGAGGGGTGCGGCCACCCTTGAGGCCCTTTTTCTTCTTTCCCGTATGGCCCAATAAGGGCCAATACGTATTCCCGTAACTCTCCGGTACTCCAAAAAATACCCGAATCACTCGGAACCTTTCCGAAGTCCGAATATAGTCGTCCAATATATCGATTTTTATGTCTCGACCATTTCGAGACTCCTCGTCATATCCCCGATCTCATCCGGGACTCCGAACTCCTTCGGTACATCAAAACTCAATAAAACTGTCATCGTAACGTTAAGCGTGCGGACCCTACGGGTTCGAGAACTATGTAGACATGACCGAGACACATCTCTGGTCAATAACCAATACCGGGACCTGGATGCCCATATTGGCTCCCACATATTCTACGAAGATCTTTATCGGTCAGACCGCATAACAACATACGTTGTTCCCTTTGTCACCGGTATGTTACTTGCCCGAGATTTGATCGTCGGTATCTCGATACCTAGTTCAATCTCGTTACCGGCAAGTCTCTTTACTCGTTCCGTAACACATCATCCCGCAACTAACTCATTAGTCACAATGCTTGCAAGGCTTATAGTGATGTGCATTACCGAGTGGGCCCAGAGATACCTCTCCGACAATCGGAGTGACAAATCCTAATCTCGAAATACGCCAACCCAACAAGTACCTTTGGAGACACCTGTAGAGCACCTTTATAATCACCCATTTACGTTGTGACGTTTGGTAGCACAGAATGTGTTCCTCCGGTAAACGGGAGTTGCATAATCTCATAGTCAGAGGAACATGTATAAGTCATGAAGAAAGCAATAGCAACATACTAAACGATCGGGTGCTAAGCTAACGGAATGGGTCAAGTCAATCACGTCATTCTCCTAATGAGGTGATCCCGTTAATCAATTGACAACTCATGTCTATGACTAGGAAACATAACCATCTTTGATTAACGAGCTAGTCAAGTAGAGGCATACTAGTGACACTCTGTTTGTCTATGTATTCATACATGTATTATGTTTCCGGTTAATACAATTCTAGCATGAATAATAAACATTTATCATGATATAAGGAAATAAATAATACTTTATTATTGCCTCTAGGGCATATTTCCTTCAGTCTCCCACTTGCACTAGAGTCAATAATCTAGTTCACATCGCCATGTGATTTTAACATCAATAATTCACATCACCATGTGATTAACACCCATAGTTCACATCTCTATGTGACCAACACTCAAAGGGTTTACTAGAGTCAATAATCTAGTTCACATCGCTATGTGATTAACACCCAAAGAGTACTAAGGTGTGATCATGTTTTGATTGTGAGATAATTTTAGTCAACGGGTGTGTCACATTCAGATCCGTAAGTATTTTGCAAATTTCTATGTCTACAATGCTCTGCACGGAGCTACTCTAGCTAATTGCTCCCTCTTTCAATATGTATCTAGACCGAGACTTAGAGTCATCTAGATTTAGTGTCAAAACTTGTATCGACGTAACCCTTTACGACGAACCTTTTGTCACTTCCATAATCGAGAAACATATCCTTATTCCACTAAGGATAATTTTGACCGCTGTCCAGTGATCTACTCCTAGATCACTATTGTACTCCCTTGCCAAAATCAGTGTAGGGTATACAATAGATCTGGTACACAGCATGGCATACTTTATAGAACCTATGGCCAAGGCATAGGGAATGACTTTCATTCTCTTTCTATCTTTTGCCGTGGTCGGGCTTTGAGTCTTTACTCAATTTCACACCTTGTAACACAGGCAAGAACTCTTTCTTTGACTGTTCTATTTTGAACTACTTCAAAATCTTGTTAAGGTATGTACTCATTGAAAAACTTATCAAGCGTCTTCATCTATCTCTATAGATCTTGATGCTCAATATGTAAGCAGCTTCACCGAGGTCTTTCTTTGAAAAACTCCGTTCAAACACTCATTTATGCTTTGCAGAATAATTCTACATTATTTCCGATCAACAATATTTCATTCACATATACTTATCAGAAATGTTGTAGTGCTCCCACTCACTTTCTTGTAAATACAGGCTTCACCGCAAGTCTGTATACAACTATATGCTTTGATCAACTTATCAAAGCGTATATTCCAACTCCGAGATGCTTGCACCAGTCCATAGATGGATCGCTGGAGCTTGCATATTTTGTTAGCACCTTTAGGATTGACAAAACCTTCTGGTTACATCATATACAACTATTCTTTAATAAATCCATTAAGGAATGCAGTTTTGTTTATCCATTTGCCAGATTTCATAAAATGCGGCAATTGCTAACATGATTCGGACAGACTTAAGCATAGATACGAGTGAGAAATTCTCATCGTAGTCAACACCTTGAACTTTGTCAAAAAAACCTTTTTCCAACAATTCTAGCTTTGTAGATAGTAACACTACTATCAGCGTCCGTCTTCCTCTTGAAGATCCATTTAATCTCAATGGCTCGCCGATCATTGGGCAAGTCAATCAAAGTCCATACTTTGTTCTCATACATGGATCTCATCTCAGATTTCATGGCCTCAAGCCATTTTGCGGAATCTGGGCTCACCATCGCTTCTTCATAGTTCGTAGGTTCGTCATGGTCAAATAACATGACCTCCAGAACAAGATTACCGTACCACTCTGGTGTGGATCTCACTATGGTTTACCTACGAGGTTTGGTAGTAACTTGATTTGAAGTTACATGATCATCATCATTAACTTCCTCACTAATTGGTGTAGGAGTCACAGGAACAGATTTCTGTGATGAACTACTTTCCAATCAGGGAGCAGGTACAGTTACCTCATCAAGTTCTACTTTCCTCCCACTCACTTCTTTCGAGAGAAACTCCTTCTCTAGAAAGGATCCATTCTTAGCAACGAATGTCTTGCCTTCGGATTTGTGATAGAAGGTGTACCCAACTGTCTCCTTTGGGTATCCTATGAAGACACATTTCTCCGATTTGGGTTTGAGCTTTATCAGGATGAGACTTTTTCACATAAGCATCGCAACCCCAAACTTTAAGAAACGACAACTTTGGTTTCTTGCCAAACCACAGTTCATAAGGCGTCGTCTCAACGGATTTTGATGGTGCCCTAGTTGACGTGAATGTAGTTGTCTCTAATGCATAACCCCAAAACGATAGTGGTAAATTGGTAAGAGACATCATATATCGCACCATATCTAATAAAGTACGGTTACGATGTTCGGACACACCATTACACTGTGGTGTTCCAGGTGGCGTGAGTAGTGAAACAATTTCACATTGTTTTAACTGAAGGCCAAACTCGTAACTCAAATACTCTTCTCCACGATCAGATCGTAGAAACTTTATTTTCTTGTTACGATGATTTTCCGCTTCACTCTGAAATTATATGAACTTTTCAAATGTTTCAGACTTCTGTTTCATTAAGTAGATATACCCATATCTGCTCAAATCATCTGTGAAGGTCAAAAAATAATGATACCTGCTACGAGCCTCAATATTCATCGGACCACATACATCTGTATGTATGATTTTCAACAAATCTGTTGCTCTCTCCATAGTTCCGGAGAACGGCGTTTCAGTCATCTTGCCCATGAGGCACGGTTCGCAAGCATCAAGTGATTCATAATCAAGTGATTCCAAAATCCCATCAGTATGGAGTCTCTTCATGCGCTTTACACCAATATGACCTAAACGGCAGTGCCACAAATAAGTTGCACTATCATTATTAACTTTGCATCTTTTGGCTTCAATATTATGAATATGTGTATCACTACGATCGAGATCCAACAAACCATTTTCGTTGGTGTGTATGACCATAGAAGGATTTTATTCATGTAAACAGAACAACAATTGTTCTCTAACTTAAATGAATAACCGTATTGCAATAAACATGATCAAATCATATTCATGCTCAACGCAAACACCAAATAACACTTATTTAGTTTCAACACTAATCCCGAAAGTATAGGGAGTGTGCGATGATGATCACATCAATCTTGGAACTACTTCCAACACACATCGTCACCTTGCCTTTTACTAGTCTCTGTTTATACTGCAACTCCCGTTTCGAGTTACTACTCTTTAGCAACTGAACCAGTATCAAATACCGAGGGGTTGCTATAAACACTAGTAAAGTACACATCAATAACATGTATATCCAATATACCTTTGTTCACTTTGCCATCCTTCTTATCCACCAAATAGTTGGGGTAGTTCCACTTCCAGTGACCAGTCCCTTTGCAGTAGAAGCACTTAGTCTCAGGCTTAGGACCAGACTTAGGCTTCTTCACTTGAGCAGCAACTTGCTTGCCGTTCTTCTTGAAGTTCCCCTTCTTCCCTTTGCCCTTTTCTTGAAACTAGTGGTCTCGTCAACCATCAACACTTGATGTTTTTCTTGATTTCTACCTTCGTCGATTTCAGCATCACGAAGAGCTCGGGAATTACTTTCGTCATCCCTTGCATACTATAGTTCATCACGAAGTTCTACTAACTTGGTGATGGTGACTAGAGAATTCTGTCAATCACTATTTTATCTGGAAGATTAACTCCCACTTGATTCAAGCGATTGTAGTACCCAGACAATCTGAGCACATGCTCACTAGTTGAGCGATTCTCCTCCATCTTTTAGCTATAGAACTTGTTGGAGACTTCATATCTCTCAACTCGGGTATTTGCTTGAAATATTAACTTCAACTCCTGGAACATCTCATATGGTCCATGACGTTCAAAACGTCTTTGAAGTCCCGATTCTAAGCCGTTAGGCATGGTGCACTAAACTATCAAGTAGTCATCATATTGAGCTAGCCAAACGTTCATAACGTCTGCATCTGCTCCTGCAATAGGTCTGTCACCTAGCGGTGCATCAAGGACATAATTTTTCTGTGCAGCAATGAGGATAATCCTCAGATCACGGATCCAATCCGCATCTTTGCTACTAACATCTTTCAACATAATTTTTCTCTAGGAACATATCAAAAAATAAACACAGGGAAGCAACAACGCGAGCTATTGATCTACAACATAATTTGCAAAATACTATCAGGTACTAAGTTCATGATAAATTTAAGTTCAATTAATCAAATTACTTAAGAACTCCCACTTAGATAGACATCCCTCTAATCCTCTAAGTGATCACGTGATCCATATCAACTAAACCATGTCCGATCATCACGTGAGATGGAGTAGTTTCAATGGTGAACATCAATATGTTGATCATATCTACTATATGATTCACGCTCGACCTTTCGGTCTCCGTGTTCCGAGGCCATATCTGTTATATGCTAGGCTCGTCAAGTTTAACCTGAGTATTCCGCGTGTGCAACAATTTTGCACCCGTTGTATTTGAACGTAGAGCCTATCACACCCGATCATCACATGGTGTCTCAGCACGAAGAACTTTCGCAACGGTGCATACTCAGGGAGAACACTTATACCTTGATAATTTAGTGAAGGATCATCTTATAATGCTACCGTCAAACAAAGCAAGATAAGATACATAAAGGATTAACATCACATGCAATCAATATAAGTGATATGATATGGCCATCATCATCTTGTGCTTGTGATCTCCATCTGCGAAGCACCGTGCTTGTGATCTCCATCTCCGAAGCACCGTCATGATCACCATCGTCACCGGCATGACACCTTGATCTCCATCGTAGCATCGTTGTCGTCTCATCAATCTTATGCTTCTACGACTATCGCTACCGCTTAGTGATAAAGTAAAGCATTACATGGCGATTGCATTGCATACAATAAAACGACAACCATATGGCTGCTGCCAGTTGCCGATAACTCGGTTACAAAACATGATCATCTCATACAAAAAATTATATCACATCATGTCTTGACCATATCACATCACAACATGCCCTGCAAAAACAAGTTAGACGTCCTCTACTTTGTTGTTGCAAGTTTTACGTGGCTGCTACGGGTTTAGCAAGAACCGTTCTTACCTACGCATCAAAACCACAACGATAGTTTGTCAAGTTGGTGTTGTTTTAACCTTCGCAAGGACCGGGCGTAGCCATACTCGGTTCAACTAAAGTGAGAGAGACAGACACCCGCCAGTCACCTTTAAGCAACGAGTGCTCGCAACGGTGAAACCAGTCTCGCGTAAGCGTACGCGTAATGTCGGTCCGGGCCGCTTCATCTCACAATACCGCTGAACCAAAGTATGACATGCTGGTAAGCAGTATGACTTATATCGCCCACAACTCACTTGTGTTCTACTCGTGCATAGCATCAACGCATAAAACCAGGCTCGGATGCCACTATTGGGGAACGTAGTAATTTCAAAAAAATTCCTACGCACACGCAAGATCACGGTGATGCATAGCAACGAGAGGGGAGAGTGTTGTCCACGTACCCTCGTAGACCGAAAGCGGAAGCGTTATCACAACGCGGTTGATGTAGTCGTACGTCTTCACGATCCGACCGATCAAGTACCGAACGCACGACACCTCCGAGTTCTGCACACGTTCAGCTCGATGACGTCCCTCGAACTCCGATCCAGCCGAGTGTTGAGGGAGAGTTTTGTCAGCACGACGCCGTGGTGACGATGATGATGTTCCACCGACGCAGGGCTTCGCCTAAGCTCCGCAACGGTATTATCGAGGTGTAATATGGTGGAGGGGGGCACCGCACACGGCTAAGAGATCTCAAGGATCAATTGTTGTGTCTATGGGGTGCCCCCCTGCCCCCGTATATAAAGGAGCAAGGGAGGAGGAGGCCGGCCCTAGGAGGGGGCGCACCAAGTGTGGAGTCCTACTAGGACTCCCTAGTCCTAGTAGGATTCCACCTCCCATATGGAATAGGAAAAGAGGAAGGGAAAAAGAGAAGGAAGGAAGGGGGCGCCCCCCTTCCCTAGTCCAATTCGGACCAGACCAAGGGGAGGGGTGCGGCCACCCTTGAGGCCCTTTTTCTTCTTTCCCGTATGGCCCAATAAGGCCCAATACGTATTCCCGTAACTCTCCGGTACTCCGAAAAATACCCGAATCACTCGGAACCTTTCCGAAGTCCGAATATAGTCGTCCAATATATCGATTTTTATGTCTCGACCATTTCGAGACTCCTCGTCATATCCCCGATCTCATCCGGGACTCCGAACTCCTTCGGTACATCAAAACTCAATAAAACTGTCATCGTAACGTTAAGCGTGCGGACCCTACGGGTTCGAGAACTATGTAGACATGACCGAGACACGTCTCCGGTCAATAACCAATAGCGGGACCTAGATGCCCATATTGGCTCCCACATATTCTACGAAGATCTTTATCGGTCAGACCGCATAACAACATACATTGTTCCCTTTGTCACCGGTATGTTACTTGCCCGAGATTTGATCATCGGTATCTCGATACCTAGTTCAATCTCGTTACCGGCAAGTCTCTTTACTCGTTCCGTAACACATCATCCCGCAACTAACTCATTAGTCACAATGCTTGCAAGGCTTATAGTGATGTGCATTACCGAGTGGGCCCAGAGATACCTCTCCGACAATCGGAGTGACAAATCCTAATCTCGAAATACGCCAACCCAACAAGTACCTTTGGAGACACCTGTAGAGCACCTTTATAATCACCCATTTACGTTGTGACGTTTGGTAGCACAGAAAGTGTTCCTCCGGTAAACGGGAGTTGCATAATCTCATAGTCAGAGGAACATGTATAAGTCATGAAGAAAGCAATAGCAACATACTAAACGATCGGGTGCTAAGCTAACGGAATGGGTCAAGTCAATCACGTCATTCTCCTAATGAGGTGATCCCGTTAATCAAATGACAACTCATGTCTATGACTAGGAAACATAACCATCTTTGATTAACGAGCTAGTCAAGTAGAGGCATACTAGTGACGCTCTGTTTGTCTATGTATTCACACATGTATTATGTTTCCGGTTAATACAATTCTAGCATGAATAATAAACATTTATCATGATATAAGGAAATAAATAATACTTTATTATTGCCTCTAGGGCATATTTCCTTCAGCGCCGACTGAGAAAGAGCCCATGCTCCTTTACATTGCCGCGACTAGCCGCGTGGTCAGTATAGTCATCGTGGTCCAGCGCCTAGAAGAAGGCCGAGCTCAGTTAGTCGAGAGGCCGGTATATTATTTAAGCGAAGTACTGTCCACCTCGAAGCAAAATTACCCGCATTACCAGAAGATGTGCTATGGAGTGTACTTCGCCGCCAAGAAGCTGAAGCCCTACTTTCAAGAGCATCCCATCACGGTCGTATGCACTGCCCCGCTTTCCGAGATCATAGGCAGCCGGGATGCATCCGGCCGGGTGGCTAAGTGGGCCATTGCGCTGGCTCCTTAGACGATCTTCTACCAGCCCTGCACCACCATCAAGTCCCAAGCATTGGTCGACTTCCTTGTCGACTAGGCCGAGACCCAGTACCTACCGCCGGCTCCCGACTCCACTCATTGGCGGATGCACTTCGACGGATCCAAGATGCGCACCGGCATGGGAGCCGGCATCGTCCTCACCTCTCCCAAGGGCGACAAGCTCAGATACACATTGCAAATCCATTTTGCCGCCTCCAACAATGTGGCTGAGTACGAGGCGCTCATACACGGGCTCCGGCTAGCCAAAGAACTCGGCATACGCCGGATCCTGTGTTATGGCTACTCGGATTTGGTGGTCCAGCAGTCATCTTGCGGCTGGGACGCCAAGGACGCAAACATGGCGAGCTATCGATTCCTCGTCCAGCAAATCAGCGGATACTTTGAAGGGTGCGAGTTCCTCCACGTGCCATGGGCCGACAACGAGCAAGCAGATGCCCTGGCACGGATCGGCTCTACCCGACAAGCTATACCAACCGGCGTCTCTCTCCAGCGCCTCCTCAAACCGTCTGTCAAGCCGTCTCCAGAATCGGACTCTATCTTCATACCGCCTGCCCCTGATGCAGTCGGATCCGACTGGGGGAACCCAGCAGGCGGCTCGGGGACTTCGACAAGTGGCCCGGGGACTGCCGTAGTCGCACCCGGCTCGGGGACTTCAGAACCCGGCTCGGGGACTGCAGCAGTTGGCCCGAGGACTGCAGCAATCGGCCCGGGGACTGCAACGACACAACAGGCGGTGGCCGACTCCAATTATATTTCTTTGTTCATGGTAATTGTCTATTGTTCATGCTATAATTGTGTTATCCGGAAATCGTAATACATGTGTGAATACATAGACCACAACGTGTCCCTAGTAAGCCTCTAGTTGACTAGCTCGTTGATCAACAGATAGTCATGGTTTCCTGACTATGGACATTGGATGTCATTAATAGCGGGATCACATCATTAGGAGAATGATGTGATGGACAAGACCCAATCCTAAGCATAGCATAAAAGATCGTGTAGTTTCGTTTGCTAGAGTTTTTCCAATGTCAAGTACCTTTTCCTTAGACCATGAGATCGTGCAACTCCCGGATACCGTAGGAGTGCTTTGGGTGCACCAAGCGTCACAACGTAACTGGGTGACTATAAAGGTACACTACGGGTATCTCTGAAAGTGTCTGTTGGGTTGGCACGGATCGAGACTAGGATTTGTCACTCCGTGTGATGGAGAGGTATCTCTGGGCCCACTCGGTAATGCATCATCATAATGAGCTCAATGTGACTAAGGCGTTAGTCACGGGATCATGCATTGCGGTACGAGTAAAGAGACTTGCCGGTAACGAGATTGAACAAGGTATTGGGATACCGACGATCGAATCTCGGGCAAGTAACTTACCGATTGACAAAGGGAATTGTATACGGGATTGATTGAATCCTCGACATCGTGGTTCATCCGATGAGATCATCGTGGAACATGTGGGAGCCAACATGGGTATCCAGATCCCGCTGTTGGTTATTGACCGGAGAGGCGTCTCGGTCATGTCTGCATGTCTCCCGAACCCGTAGGGTCTACACACTTAAGGTTCGGTGACGCTAGGGTTGTAGAGATATGAGTATGCGGAAACCCGAAAGTTGTTCGGAGTCCCGGATGAGAACCCAGACGTCACGAGGAGTTCCGGAATGGTCCGGAGGTGAAGAATTATATATAGGAAGTCAAGTTTCGGCCACCGGGAAAGTTTTGGGGGTTATCGGTATTGTACCGGGACCACCGGAAGGGTCCCGGGGGTCCACCGGGTGGGGCCACCTATCCCAGAGGGCCCCATGGGCTGAAATGGGAGGGCAACCAGCCCTTAGTGGGCTGGGGCGCCCCCCATGGGCCTCCCCCTGCGCCTAGGGTTAGAAACCCTAGGGTGGGGGGGGGCGCCCCACTTGCCTTGGGGGGCAAGTATCCCCCGTGGCCGGCGCCCCCCCTCCCAGGGGGCCTATATAAAGGGGGGAGGGAGGGCAGCAACATTACAGCCTTGGGCGCCTCCCTCCTCCCCTGCTACACCTCTCCCTCTCACAGAAGCTCGGCGAAGCCCTGCCGAGACCCGCTACATCCACCACCACGCCGTCGTGCTGCTGGATCTCCATCAACCTCTCCTTCCCCTTGCTGGATCAAGAAGGAGGAGACGTCGCTGCACCGTACGTGTGTTGAACGCGGAGGTGCCGTCCGTTCGGCACTCGGTCATCGGTGATTTGAATCACGGCGAGTACGACTCCGTCATCCACGTTCATTGGAACGCTTCCGCTCGCGATCTACAAGGGTATGTAGATGCACTCCTTTCCCCTCGCTGCTAGTATACTCCATAGATGGATCTTGGTGAGCGTAGGAAAATTTTAAAATTATGCTACGATTCCCAATAGTAGTCGTACTGACACCAGAAGAAGTCACAGCTCCGTCATGGGCCCAGCCCATCCTCAACTTCCTAGTAAACAGAGAGCTGCCGACTGATGAGATCTCGGCAAGACTAGTCCAACGCCGAGCCGGAGCATATGCAATAATAAACAGAGAACTTGTTAAGCGTAGCGTCACTGGAGTCTTCCAGCGCTGCGTCGAGCCAGAGAAGGGCATAGCAATCCTCAAGGATATCCACCAAGGCGAATGCGACCACCACGCGGCCTCAAGATCACTTGTCGCCAAAGCTTTCCGCCATGGTTTCTTCTGGCCGACTGCTTTGGAAGATGCCAAGGAATTAGTCAAATGCTGCAAAGGATGCCAAGTCTTCAGCTCCAAGCAACACCTGCCGGCTTCTGCACTCAAGACCATCCCCCTCACCTGGCCCTTTGCCGTTTGGGGGCTGGACATGGTGGGCCCATTCAAGACAGCCTGCGGCGGCATGACACATCTGCTTGTTGGCGTGGACAAATTCACCAAGTGGATTGAAGTGAAGCCAATCAAGAAGCTGAACCGGCCGACTGCCGTGACATTCATCGCAGACATCACCACTCGGTATGGTATACCACACAGCATCATCACCGACAATGGCACGAATTTTGCCAAGGGAGCACTGGCACGTTTCTGCGCGACACAGGGCATTCGACTGGACTTAGCGTTCGTTGCCCACCCACAGTCAAACGGCCAGGTCGAGCGAGCAAACGGCCTCATCCTCTCCGGCATCAAGCCCCGACTGGTCGTACCACTGGAGCGTTCGGCCGGCTGCTGGCTCGATGAGCTGCCGGCTGTCCTCTGGAGTCTGCGTACTACCCCGAACAAGTCAACCGGCTTCACTCCTTTCTTCCTTGTATATGGTGCCGAGGCTGTCATCCCAACTGACATCGAGTTCGACTCGCCTCGGGTCACCATGTACACGGAGGTAGAGGCCATGGAAGCGCGAGAAGACGGCGTCGACCTGCTGGAAGAAGGCCGGCTGTTAGCACTCAGCCGGTCTGCCATCTACCAGCAGGGTTTGCGCCGTTACCACAACCGGAAGGTCAAGCCAAGATCCTTCCAAGAAGGCGATCTTGTGCTCCGGCTGATCCAGCGAACAGCCGGCTAGCACAAGCTCTCGGCCCCTTGGGAAGGCTCTTTCGTCATCAGCAAGGCCCTAGACAAAGACTCCTACTACCTGATCGACGCACAGAAGCCGAGGGCACGCAAGAGGGATGATTCCGGCAAGGAGTCGGAACGACCATGGAACGCCAATCTCCTGAGAAGATTTTACAGTTAAAAGCAGTATGTATCATGCTACCTTTTTGTATTAAGTACAAGACAACGGGCCCCCTGAGGCGCACTCGGGGACTACCCTCCTTTATCTATGAATGACGAATGTACTATTACATTTGATTCTCTATCTGGCACCGGGTTTGACTAGTCGGCCCGGGGACTGGCCGCCATGAGTTATATCAAAAGTTCTACCTGAAGTCAGACAAGTAGTGTGCCAGCACCCGAGCCCTCTCTTGTTGTAAGTCGCAGCTCGAAGAACCGACTGTCCGACTCGCAAGAGCCAAAGGCTGGAAAGGATGCCCACACGAAAAACGGCTAAGGACTAACGAACTTATATAACACAAGCCGGCCTCCCACCACGCCTACCGGCTGTCAGAACAGCTGGCTGACCGGCTTCCCAGTCACTTCGCTACAATCCAAGAAAGTTAGAGTACTTGCCCTCCCAACCGGCCAAGCACCTCTCCAGCCACAGACTGCAGAGCAGCTGTTCGGCTGGGAAGGCGGCAACCAAGGGAGGGCGGCAAAGTAAACAACCAAAGGATGAAAAGCAAGAACAATGAAAAGCCAAACACATGCATGATTATATTTACACATAAGGCCTTCAACAGGCCGGCAGTCAATATAGTTCGAATACACCCCCAGTGGGTGGAACTGCGCAAACTTAACAAAATATTGTTCAAAGAGTAATAAAACAGGAAAGTAAAGGCGGCAGATTAGGCTAAGGGCGCAACAGGGGAGCCGGGCTGGTCGGTGGAGACGGCAGCGCCGGCTGGAGGAGTGGCCGACTGGCGAGTCTCGGCTTGATCATCGCCGGCTGCAGGCGGTGCGCTCGCACGCGCCTTGTTGCTGGAGGCACGGTCAAGCTGAGGCTGGCCGGCTGCTCCACCATCTGGCACGGCGTCTTCACCCTCCTCCTCCTCCTCCTCGCCCTCGTCGCTGGAGTCGATCTCCTCCGCCGAGTCCTCGCCATCTGCTGGGTTCAGCCCGAACCAGTCCTCCGGCTGGGCAACGCCGTTATCATCCACCTCAGGAGCAAAGGCGCTGGTGTCGGTGTAGTCGGCGATCGCCGAGGCACGGTGGATGATAGCCGGCCGCGCCGGCTCCAGCTCCGTGTCGGCCTCCTGCCGCCAGGTGGCCAGCTGGTCCAAGCTCAGCTCAGATACCAGGCTTCGACGAACTCCAGCGCCCGCCTGGCGCCTGAACGAGCCGCAGAAGCCTTCCAGGCCTCGAAGCGACCGGCCGCTACCTCCAGCCAGTCGGCAGTTCGACTGGGGGTGCGGGGAATCACCTCGCCGGGCCAGAGAGCGGCCAGCACCTGCGCCCCAACACGCTGAAGCCGGCGGAGCATGCGGTGAGCCGGCTGGAGGCGGGCTTGAATCGCCAGGAGCTGTTCCTCAAGCGACCGGCGAGCGTTCGGCGCGATCTCAGGGCCAGCCTGCCTTTGCGCCTTGCGGTGGGCCTCGACGACCTGGTTGGCGGCAGTAGAGTAGCCAGGAAAGTACTCTGCACAAGAAAGAAGAGAAAAATACAAAGTTAGAGAGTGAACCAAACGGCAAGCGGCAAGCAAGGAACGAAGAAGAGGGCGGCCTACCGTCAACCAAGTCTTCGATCTGGCCGTAGCCGTTGATCAACGACTGCCTCGCCTCGGCCCAGCTCGCCGCCTCGGTCTCATATTCGGCTTGGAGGGCGGCCTCGCTATCCTGCACCGCCTTCAGGGCCGCCTTATGGCTCTCCTCCTGGTCGGCCAGCTTCTTGACCAGGCGGTCGCGCTCCTGAGCCAAGGCGTCGAACTCGGCTTCCTTAGTGCGAAGGGCGGCCTGGGTCCCACCCAGCTGCTCCCTCAGTTTGGCGTTGGCCACTGCAGATATGGCAGAGAAGAAAAGAGCAATAAGAAAGAAGTCGTCAAGAAAGATCCGACCCGACTGCTCAGCAGTCGGCCCGAATCTCGGGGACTACACCCAGTGGGTGCGCTGACGCGCCCCACGTGAGATAAAAGATGAAGCACTTACCCAGGCTCTCAGTTAGATCAGCAGTCTTCTAGGTCAGCTCCTGAGCCTGGGAGTTGAAGGCAGCCGCACGGAGGTTGTGGTAGTCCTGCAAGTCGGACAGAGAAGCGAATGAGAATAAGATAGCAAACAAAGCCTACCAAGAAGTTCCAAGCCGCCTGCTCAGTAGCCGACTCGGAACTCGGGGACTACACCCAGTGGGTGCGCTGACGCGCCCCCACGGAAGAAACCAAGATCAAGAAGCAAAAAACGAGAAGACTCACCCGAATGGCCGCCCGTGTCGCGAGGAACTCGTCATTATACTACCTCAGAACCGCGGCCTGGGATTGAAGCTGGTTCTGGACTTCTTGCGCCGCCACATTTACCACGGCCGTCCCACCACCCGGCGTCCACCCCGAGCTGGCACTGGCCGTCTCCACGTCCTGGGCCGACGAGCTGGAGCCCGCGGCCTTCTGCGGGTCCGGAGCCGAAGTTGCCTTCCCCGCGCGCTGGCGCGATGGCGATCGAACCACCATGTCTGTCCTCACAGCCGGCTCGCCTCCAGCCGATTGCGCAGGCGGCGCGTTAGGCCGGCTGCCTTGGGCCGCCCCGGTCGGCGAGGGCGGTGCCGCCTCCCTCTCCTGGACGACGACGTCGTCCTCCCTCTCCAACACCGGTAGGTCGCCGCCGGCTTCCTCCGGCGGGGGCTCCGGGATCTCGGGCGCCGCTACACGCAGGGGGGTGACAAGCAAGGCCCCCCCCCCCCCCCCGCTGCCGCTTGCGGCTGCAGCCTCCGCCTGGGCCTTAGCCGCCGCGTCGGCCCGTGCCTTCGCCGACTCCTCCGCCTCCTCCTGCGCCGCCTTGGCGGCAGCCGCCCTCAACTCTTCCGCCTCCCGCTCCTCCCGCGCCTCCCGCGCATTTCGCTCCGTCACCGCTTGAAGCTCGGCGCGGGGGTCCACACGGCGGGTGCTCCCGGATCCTCCTAGCGATCCAACCACGGAGGCGGCAGCAACCCGCTCAAGAGAAAGCGGAGCCCTGATTTTTGAGACAAGACAAGGATTCAGAAATCGACAAGAAAAGAAGAAAGAATATGCAAGAGAATCTACACTTACGCCGAAACCGTTTGCGGCTGCTTCACCACCTTGCGGAAGCGGGCCGCCTTCGCGGCCGCCTCATCCCATCTGCTCGCAGCCGCCCCGCCCCTGGGCTTCTTCGGCCGACTGCCGAACAAGGCCGGCGCGGCCCGGCGCTTCTGCGCGCCGCCCCGAGCAGGCAGCGCGGCGGAGGAACCCGCGCCATGGTCGGACGCCGGCTGGCGGCGTGGGACGATTTCCGCCTCGTCGTCATCCGGCCAGCCGTCGAAGCTGGCTCCAAGCCCAGAGCCGCCTGCTTTGCCGCCTCCCGCCTCGGTGTTGTCGTCCATGGCGGTCGCCCCCATGTCGGGGTCCTCCAAGTCATGCTCCGCCCGGTCAGGGAGAAATCGGCGATCCGCCCCCGTTGTCCCGGCCGCAGGTCGAAGGAGAGGGCTCTGCCAAGACGTACCGACTGGTCAGAGTCGGCCAAGAAAAACTTGGTGACAAAACTAAAAAAAGAAAAGATAAAGAAAGCATACCGTAGGCGGGGGATGAGCACGGGAGTACGGCTCCTTGCCAAACTGCCACTCTGCGGAGAGCTTGCAGTTCGCGAGATAATTCACCATATGAGCCACCTCGTCATGAGGCATCTCCTTGGTGCACATCCAACTCGGATCGAGTTGGCCGCTCATCTGACTGATCAGATGAGGGCGGCTTTGAAGCGGGAGCACCCGGCGCTTGACGAAGGCGGCCAGCAGGTCAGACCCAGTCAGGCCCTCCGACTGGATCATTACCCGGAGTCGGGCGACGGCAGCGGCTCCATCCGGCGACAGCGTCATGGCCCGATAGGACCACTGGGGCCGCCTCCCAGCCGGCGGGCTGGCTACGTAAGCCGGCAAGTTGACGTACTTGCCTTGCGGGGCGACGTTCTTCACGTAGAAGTACGATTTCTGTGAGCGCTTCACCGACTGGATCAGCGTGATGACAGGGAAGGGGTTGTCGGCTGCCGGCCTCTGCATCGGGATGAAGGCGCCGCTCTAAGCCGGCACGCCCTGCATGCAGGTGCCGAGCTTGGTTTGGAAGAATTTCCCCCAGAGCTCGAGGGTGGGAAGAACGCCAAGAAAGCCCTCGCACAGAGTGACGAAGGCGGACAACAGCACCACCGTGTTTGGAGTGAGGTGGTGCGGCTGGAGCTGATAAAACTTGAGGAAGGAGCGGAAGAAGGCGCTCGCGGGCAGACCGAGGCCGCGTAGGAAGTGCGAGCGAAAGATTACCCGCTCGCCTTCCTCCGGCGCCGGCGTGATCTCCTTCTCCGGCGCGAGACGGACCCGCACCTGGTCCTTGCCGGGCAACCGCCGCGTCTTGCGGAGGAAGTCGATGTGGTCCGTATGGACGTTGGAGCCGTCCCAGTCTCCGCCATACTGCATGATGGCGAGAAGCTGGCGAGAAAGGGTGTGGCGGCGGAGAAAGAACGGCCCCGCGGCGGCGAAGCTGTGGGGTGGTGCGAAGATTGGTGGGACGGCGCGGCGGCAAGATGCTGCTGCGATGGAAAGGAGGAGGAAGAAGATGGCGGAGAGAGGATGAGCGTGCGAGCGTCTGCCGCTTCCCCTCCTCCCCCTACTTATAGCCTCGTGTGGCGAAGCCTAGGAGGCGAGGCGTGGGGGGACGTGGGATTAACTGCGCCCACTCCCCCACGTCCCGCGATTATTGCGCCCTAACGACGTGCAGAAACTGCCGCCGGAAGGCATGCGGCCCGCTATGGGCCACAGATAATCCGCGCCTGGGCCTAGCCGTAGGAGTGGTGGGCCCCCGGCCTGCGGCGACGTCCTTTCGCGCGCGTGGGTTGGCAGGCTTTTTTCAGCCGGAGGGTGCCACGTGGCACGCGGGCGGCGAGCGGCCGGCTCGCAACCCGGCGTGCGCACCAACCGACTCCCGCCTTCAGACTTCAGAAGTTTCGCCAAGACGGCGCACCCAACCGAAGCCGGCTCCCAGCTGCTGGCTCGTCAAGATAAGAAGCTGACCGAGCTTCTCAACCTCCTCTCAGCCTCGAAGCCCAACCAGCTTTGGGGACTACTGTCGGAGTAAATGGCCACGGGTAGCCTAACCGACTCCCCCTGGCTCTTCGAAAAATTATCAGGCCAATCGAGCCTTCAAGCATCCAGAGCATGGGGCCGCCTTCCTCTGGCCGGCTATCCCCAAGGCCGACTACCAGAAGGCGACCCGGCCTCAAAAACCTTCCCGAAGAAAGCTACGAGATGGCCGACTCCAGGAAGCCGGCCCTAAGAAGACCGACTCCCAGAAGCCGGCCATGAAGAAGGCCGACTCCCAGAAGCCGGCCATGAAGAAGGCCGACTCCCAGAAGCCGGCCAAGACTTCACCCACCAGGGCTGCACCCACATAACGGTGATAAGACGGGGCATGGCCGCAGTACAGCCTATCACCCCCGAATCCCGGAACATGCATGGCCACAGGGCGCCGTACGGGTCAGCCATCCCCCGTCCGGCGCGGCACTGTAGCCATGTTGACCTCGACGTCACCCACGACAGGCGCCAGTACGGCCCGCGGGCGGCGGGCCCCTTCAGCCAGAGAGACGCTCAAAGGCGGCCCGGCCTCCCCTGGTCGGCCTGAGGCGTAGCCAGCTCCCAATAGCCGGCTACCTCCCTCCCTCGAAACATGTGCATCATTAAGGAGACAAGACGAGGTGAGGCTACAGTGAGAGCCCGCTAGGCGGCGGCACTGTCGCCACGCTTACCTCGACAAAGCCTTCGTCATCAGGGGCGAGGCAACAGTAACCAGCTGCCGACAAGGCCCCCAGGCGATGGGGCCGGCCTGTCGGCCAAGAGGCCGACAGCCGGCGGGACCCACCAGTCGGCGGGCCCCAACGGCCGACGGAGAAGCCGGCGAGCACAGACACTGGCGGCTGGGACCCGCACCCAGCCGGATTACCATTGTACCCCTGGGGGTAGGCCTATATAAATCCCCCAGGACACCCATGCATAGAGTTTTACACACCACATAGAAAGAAAAGGAGAGCTAGCCTTGCCCTTCTTCTTCCCCTAGCCAAACAGCTCAAGGAGCACTTGTAGCTACTTGTGTTGATCTAGTGATCATGCGGAGACCCCGCAGGCAGAGCAGGACTAGGGGTGTTATCTCCACAGAGAGCCCCGAGCCTGGGTAAGATTCGCCGGCGTGCATGTCTTCGCCTTATCCCGTTTCCAGGCACCGGCGATGTCTTACTAGCTCCCACAATGATAAGCCACCCGTTGGCATATGTCGCACCTACCACCCGACACGGCTCTTCCTGAGGTAAGACTCGCACCATTTTTTTGTGTAGCACATTCCCCTACTATTGTATCAGAGCGATACCATGCGGAGTTGCAGGTACGACTAGAGCATATGTGATATGCGACATTGCACATATGATGTGTGGGGTGTTAAATGAGATATATCACTGGAATTTCTTATTGTTTCTCTTGTTGCATAATTTGATCTTGGTGACATCATGGAATTTTGAAAGATCCGACGAACCTTCCGATCTTTGGATAGAGACATGCTCACAATGACTTTGGTTTCACCTTAGCTGAGAAAGATAATTTTTTAATGAGTGGGCTAGAGTGATCTACATGAGGGCTACACGTATGTTGAAATTTAGTATGGGGTTCAAGATTTTTTTAGTCTCTATACTGCTTGGATTTGTTCACATATTTGAAAAATGCTCACCAATTTAAAGTATATTCCAGAATTTCAAAAAATATTCATAAACTGAACCATGTACATAAATTTTAAAAATATGAAAAATAAAAAACATATAATAACAAACATGAAAAGGAAAAAAATGATAGATACGAAAAGAAATGAAAAACTAACGGAACCCTCCCAAAATCAGAAGTAGTACCGTCCTACATGCCCGGCCAAACAGTGCACGTGAGGGTCCACCTTTGCTTGACGCCTCCACGGTGTGCGTGAAATATGAATTGCCACAACATCCCTTGAAAGAAAAAAAGACATAATTAATTTGACAACTGGAAAACGGCGCATCCAAGCGCGCATTAAGAAGACAGTGGATATGATTGGTTTTCACTTGATTTTTCAGAATGAACGCGGCATTGTTATTCAGTTTTCGTTCATGGCAAAAAAAGGATATTAGTGCTCCCCTATCCGTGAATAAGTGTACTCATACCTTTTATCAAATCAAAGTTTTAAAATTTTGACCAACTTAGTGTATTATGAAAGTATATTTTAAAACGAATCTACCGATACTAATTTGGTGCCGTAAATTCTGCTATTTCTTTAAAATGTTTGTCAAAATTTTAAAAGTTTGACTTAGGGCACGAGCTGGATGCATATACTTTGAATGGACAGAGGTAGTAGGTCGGTGGACAGGATAAGATACGATACTAGGAGACAAAAGTGCCATGTCACACGAGGCACCACCAGCCGCAGCCGCAGCAGTGCCGGTGCTGATGCTGTTCAAACGTGCAAGAAAGTCTACGCGCTTAACATTCAAAAAAAGAAAGTCTACGCGCTTGCCTGAAAAACGTGGCGGATCGCCCATCTCTGCACTGATTCGCGGACAGTTGGCGTCCGTCACCCAACCGCGACGGCGACGTACGTACATACGCGAAACCGGCCAACCCCGAACCGATTTCCGGCGACGCGCGGTTTGTTTGTTTGTTTGGAAGCATCCCTTCCGGGCATGTGTGTGTGTGTCAGCTGGACAACGCATCTCTGTCTCTCTCTCTCTCTCTCTCAAGGGTCATCTTGCTCTTTTACTAATGTATGTTTCTCTGCAGAAATCCAGGCAGTCAGAGAGAATGTAGGTGCTGCTTAGATTATTTTTTTACTGCTTTGCTTTGACGACCTGCCTGACTGCCAACTATGGATTCAGTAAGCAAAATGGAGATGCTCATTTTTGCTCTTAGTACCGTAATTTTCTATGCAGAAATCCAGGCTGAGAAGTCAGTCAATCAGAGAGAATGTATGTTTGGCCAAGAGTACTGTATTTTTTTCACTGGGTAGTTTGACCTGCCAATGATTGATCTACCAAGCAGAATGGATGATGCCACTGGTAATTTCCTACGAGTACACACACAAGATTGGTTGGGTAATTCTTCACCAACGAACAATCTTTATCTTTACTACTAACACACCACATGCTACATGCTCTACACACGCTTGAACGCGCCTGCTCAGATCTCGGCCGTCCGTTGCTCCGATCGGACGGCTAGCGCTGATCCAAAATGTTCAGTTCAGACACTGAAATAACTTTGAACGGCTAGGCGACGACGACCTTGACCTCCAGGGCGGGCTTGCCGTTGCCGGAGCACTCGCGCCCGACGGCCGCGTCCTCCAGCATCTGCACCACGGACCGCATCGACGGCCGCACCGCCGGCGTGCGGCTCGTGCACAGCACCGCAACGCGCAGCACCCGCACGGCCTCCTCCTTCTCCCACTCCTCCCGCGCCGCCGACCCGTCCAGCAGCGCCATCGCCTTCTCCCGCCCGTTCCCGGCCCCGTCCAGCCGCCGCGACGCCCACTCCACCACGTCCTCGCCGTCGGCCACCGCCGCGCGCCCCGTCGCCAGCTCCAGCAGCACCACGCCGAAGCTGTACACGTCGCTCTTCTCCGTCACCTTGCGCGTGTACGCGTACTCCGGCGCCATGTACCCCACCGTGCCCGCCACCGCGCCGCCCGACGACGACCACGGCTCGCCCTGCTTGCCGCCGCCGGCGTCCAGGATCTTGGCCAGCCCGAAGTCGGCGATGCGGGGCTTGAAGGCCTCGTCGAGGAGGATGTTGCTGGACTTGACGTCGCGGTGGAGGATGGGCCGGTCGCCGCAGCCGTGGTGGAGGTACTCCAGCCCCCGGGCGGCGCCCACGGCCACCTCGTACCGCTCCGGCCAGCCGAGCCCGCCCAGCTTCCTGGCGGTCGGGCCGTGCAGCCGCTCGTAGAGGCTGCCGTTGGGGAGGTGCTCGTACACCAGCAGGCTCGCCGCGCCGTCCTCGCTCGTCACGCTGCACAGCAGCTTCACCACGTTCACGTGCCGGATGGAGCTCAGCGTGCCCACCTCCGCGTCGAACTCGCGGCACTGCCGCGCCGACGCCGACGCCGACCGGGGCAGCATGGCCGCCGTCGGGCCGGCGCTCGCGGCCGCCGCGGCGCGGGTCCGGGTGATGTGCTTCACCGCCACCACGGTGCCGCACCCGAGCTTCACGCGGTACACGTTCCCGGACCCGCCGCTGCCGATGAGGTTCTCGTCCCGGACGCCGCCCACGATCTCCCGCTCGTCGAACGCCATCATCCTGAACGACTTGACGTTCCAAGACCCCTTCTTCGCGAACAGAAGCTTGCCGGCGCCGGCCATGGCCGCGGCCTCCGCGTGCTGCCGGCGCTTCTTGATGAATATCGCCACGCCGAGGACGGCGAGCAGGACCGCCATGCCGGCGAGGAGGCAGGTGACGAGCGTGCGCGCGGTGCTCCCCGAACGGCCACCGTCTCCCGGCGTGCAGCGGCGGAGGAAGCCGGCTCCGTTGTTGGCGCACAGGCCGGGGTTCCCCTGGAAGCTCTCGCCGTAGGCCGAGATGGCCAGCCCCGCCGGCACGGGCCCGTCGAGCCGATTGTCCGACAGGTTTAGGTAGCTCAGCTTCAGCTCGGCGAGGATCGCCGGCACGGCGCCGGAGAGTTCATTGCTCGAAATGTCCAACAAATTCAGACTCGTGCCCCGCAGCTCCGACGGGATCGCGCCGGTGAGCTTGTTCCCGGCGAGGTTCATCGTGCTGAGCGCCGAGCACGACCCGAGGCTCGCCGGGATGGCTCCGCTGATCCCGTTCCCCGCGATGTCCAGGCTCTCGAGATGGACCAGCTTGCCGATGCTCGCTGGTATCTCGCCGTAGAGCTCGTTCGACGACACGTCAATGCTCTGCAGCTTCGCTGCGTCGCCTATCGACGAGGGTATCGCGCCGGAGAATTTGTTCCCGGCGAGGTGGAGACTGGTGAGCGACGCGGCTTTCCCGATGGCGTCGCCGATGCCACCGGTGAACTGGTTGCCCTCGAGGTCGATGATCTCGGCTGTTGGAAGCGCCCAGATTCCCTCGGGCACCTCGCCGGTGAGCGAGTTCTTGCTGACCCTGAACCTCTGCAGCGTCGTGCAGGTCGCGTACGTCGCCGGAATCTCGCCGGAGAATCGATTCTCCAGCATCAGCAGCTTCAGCATGGTGCCGCGCCTGCACATGTCCGGCGGGATCGGACCCGTGAGCAGGTTGGTGGACACGTCGATGAAGTTGAGCGCCGACCAGCTCCCCAGTTTCTGCGGCAGCTCGCCGGTGAGGCTGTTGTTGTAGAGCGACAGGTTGACGAGCTCCCTGAATTCGCCGAACTCGGGGGGCACCTCTCCGGAGAGCCCGTTGTAGAAGAGCTGCAGCGAGACGAGCCGCGTGAGGGATCGGAGCTCCGAGAGGCCGCCGGTGAGCTGGTTCTGGGACGCGTCGAAGAACTGCAGCTTGGTGAGCCTCCCGAACCCCCGCGGGAGAGCGCCGGCGAGGGAGCAGTTGTAGAGCTCGAGGCTCTGGAGATTCACCAGCTGGGCGATCGCCGGAGGAATCTCGCCGGTGAGGGGGTTGTCGGCGAGCTCGAGGTCGACGAGCCTGGTGAGCCGCCCGATGCCCGCGGGGATGGGACCGGCGATGTTGGCGGCGGAGAGGTAGAGCTTGGTGAGGTTGGTGAGCCTGGTGATCTCGGGCGGGAAGGACTTGGTGGGCGTGAGGTACGGGTTGTCCCCGGCGGAGAGCGCCTGGAGGCCCGGCATGGCGGCGAGCGCGGACCAGGGGAAGGAGCCGGAGAAGGCGTTGGTGGAGAGGTTGAGCGTGCGGAGCCCGGTGAGCGGCGAGAGGTCGGGGATCTCACCGGAGAAGGAGTTGAAGGGGAGGGTGAGCTCCTGGAGCCCCACGCACGCGTCGACGCCGGCGATGGTCCCCGCGAGCGCGTTGGACGGGAGCGAGAGCGTGGCGAGCGACTTCAGCGAGCCGCAGAGGACGTCGAACGGGACGGACTCGGCGGAGACGTTCAGATCGTGTACGGAGAGCGCGGTGACGGCGGAGCCGCGGCACGTGACGCCGGTGAAGTTGCAGGGCGTGGCGGCCGAGGCGTCCCAGGACGCGAAGAACGGGTCGGCCGCGGGAGGGATGGCGAGGGACGACTTGAAGGCCATGAGGGCGTCCACCTCGGGGGACGTCGCGGCGGAGGCGGCATGGAGGAGGGTGGAGAGGAGGAGGGCGGCGACGGCGAGGTGCAGTGGGGGGTGGAAGGGGCGGGCGGGCGGCATGGCTGGGGACGAGGAAAGGAAGCTTCTTTGTGTCAGAGTGTTTGGACTCGCTGCTGACCGCGCTCGGTTTTAAGGTTGCGGTTAGCTGGTGGGCCCACCACGGTACTGTCCTACACTGTTATAGTGTGCTAACGATAGTGCTTAGCTTTAGAACTCTTTGATTCATGCAAGAGACACTAGATTTTTTGTGGGAATAAACTGTTTTCTGTGAAATTTTAAAAAAATGTTCACAAAATTTCAGTGATTTCTAACCTCCAAATTGTGGGTCAGAATCAGATTAACTTTAAACCAATTCAAATTTGATTGCAATTCATTAAAATTCACTATTGACATTGAATATTTCAATGAGGTTCATCATTTTTCTTCTATTGAAAGTTTTAACCTTGGCCTACAAACCTGAGAGACCTGCTGGAGTGCCACTTAGGCCCTGTCTGGATTGAGGCCTATCAGGTAGGTCTTCACTCAGACAGAGATCTCAGCCGCAGGCCTCCAAAATCGGACGCCTGAGGTTCGTGCATGACCCAGGCTGATTTTTGTGGAAGGGATCCAAACGGGCCCTTAATGGCGTGTTTTTCTGGAAAGGAAGGTTACAAGGGAGCAGTTATGGATTTGTGATTATGAGGATTTTTTAAATTATTCATTCATTAAATGTTTGCTGTAATGTAATGTATATATATCTTAAGCGTGTGATATACGCAAAATATATTTTTTGAAATACGATTTTTAGTGACTTGCCATTTTGAAATACGATTTTAATGATTTGCCTCTGAGTGTCGAATCAAATTTGGATTGTCATTGTGGGGCGATGGCTTGGGTCCTCAGGAAGTTTGCTTAGTGTGGTGGTCGTGATCGACGTGTCGTTCTCCTGATTGCCAATCCAGTGTTCATGTGTGCTCTTAGGTTGGCGGCTCCACCTTGCTGACTGTGATCCAAGGCGAGAGTGAAGGGGCCCTCTTTGGAGGTGGAGACTGCTAGCACCTGACTTCTCATTCTCAATAGGGAGCGTTCGAAGGTGAGATCCACTCCGGTGGCATGGCTCCCCTCAGGACTTTCGTCGTCTCCATTGTAAGCTCATTGGTGGACAAGGTCCTCGAAGTTGTTGCTTTTCGTCTCTCAGTTTGTGCCCTATTAGCTTTCATTCATCTTTGTGTATCGACCGTCCTGGGTTGCATCCCCGTTTTCTTCTGTTTTTTTGTGCTTGTGTGTTGTGGCTCGCTGTAATCCTGGCCGGTTGATGGCTCTGTTAATTCAAAGTTGGGCTCATCTCGAGCCTCTCCGCTATAAAAAAGGGGATGGATTTGTGATTAGAAGTATTCAATTGTTCGTTGATGGATAATATGTTGGACTATGGGATTGCGAATTGCCGAGAGGATGATCCACTAATGGTCGTCATGATGCATTTGTACCATGAGTTTATGGTATACGTTAAACCATCGGTTTTGTTATTTCGTAGACGATTGAGAAACGGCTATTTCTAAGTTGACGCTAAGAATCACTGATATTTGTCAAAGTACAAAGGGATGAAAGATCTTCTTTGGACGGGGTATGTGCTAGTGCGATGAATGAGAAAAAAATAGTAATCTCCTCAAACATATAATAAGATCTTTGGACGGGTATGTGCGATGAATGAGAAAGAAAAAAATGGTAATCTCCTCAAACATATAATTAAATGTCATATTTTGTTTCTTTTTGTTAATGTTGTATCCCAAATTTAAGAGCTCTCATTCAGCGTGTGTTGTGTGTGAGAGAAAACATGACTTAACTTATGTGCGGCAATAAGAGTTGTATCTAGATTAAGAGTTTAAGGCACAAAATCCCTCGTTTGCTCATTAAAAATGCACACTGCCACATTAGTTAACATATTGTGTGTAGTCGGCACATTTTATATACAGATGATGTGATTGCATTGGTGGTGCCCTACCAATGCAAAATGAGCAAAGCATGATGATTATATAGTAGTGTAATTAATCAAGTATTATTCTTTGCTTTGCTTCTACTAATTTGTGCCAATTATAGCATAGCTAGCCATTGTCTTGTCCCGTGGATACGATCGAGAGGGGCCAGACCACATATCTTTCCAGTGTCATGTCCTTTTCGGTATCACGAGTAGTTGGGGAATGTAGTCCTTTTGAAACCCTTGATTTAGATGCTTAAAACAGCTCTCCTTTCAGATTGCAATGAATAATTTTAGCCACCTCAAAGTCTTGACACCTTTAGTTCCTAAGCTTGAAATAGCTCTCCCTTGAGAGAGTCCAGAAAATGTATATGTTTCCTTCCATTATCTAGAAAGAAAAGATGGCGAGGGGTTGGTTGTGGAGCGCAAAAGCCCACAACACTAGGTAGTAAGTGGTGGTGCGTGTTCTAATCCGATGATCTATATGGCTCCAAAGCATTCAAGAAAAATACTCCCTCCGTAAGCTAATATAAAAGCGTTTAGAATACTAAAGTAGTGATCTAAAAACTCTTATATTAATTTACGGAGGGAGTATAAAACAGGAGGGCAGTGCGAGTTGGGGTTGATTTGTCAGCGCATATAGAAATGCAGATGACCAATCGGCGACGAGATGGTGAGATGGCGAGATGGACGTGTGAGTAATCTTAGTCTAGGAGGAGGTGTATGCGTGCATGGCACTCACCGTAGACTAGAGCATGGCGTTAAATGGCAGGAGCATGTAGATATAGGACGTGTGCTGTAGTGTCATGGGCTATGGAGTTATGGAGAGTAGGGTTATTATTGGTCCTTGCATGATTGGAAATCGTCGTTGCGTTGAGTCCTTGGATATGGATTTTTTTTTCAAAACTATCACGTATTTTATAGCAAATTCGGAAACTATTGCATGATGTGGATAAAAATCAAAAATAGCACCCTGTCGGCCACACGTTGGCTGAAATGGGTGTTTTCGGCCACCTCTAGGCCGAAGTAGGCTTTTCGGCCTTGCCTTGGCCGAAGAGGTGGGGTCCTGGCCGAAATGGCTGTTTTCGGCCACCACTTGGCCGAAATAAACTTTTTGGTCAAGTGTAGGCCCAAATACACTTTTTGGTCAAGTGTAGGCCGAAAAGTCTTTTTTTGGTCTAGCGTTGGCCGAAGTTGCATGGCTTAGGCCGAAATGTATTTTCCCGCCACCCGTTTCCCGCCAACCCCTTCCCGCCACCCGTTTCCCGCCACCCGTTTCCCGACAACCCCTTCCCGCCACCCGTTTCCCGCCAACCCCTTCCCGCCAACCCCTTCCCGCCAACCCTTTCCCGCCATACCGCAGTCATTCTTTCCCGCCATTTTCTCCTCTTTATCTATAAAACCCCCTTCAGGCGGAGGTGGATAAGAATTCCACTGTAGTGTAGTCGAGATGTCCCATTATCCATTCGATCGTAGTTTTCACCCTGGGATGAGCAGGACTCTTCTAAGTCTAGCTACCGATTTCAGGATGGACTGTAGGATAGTTCCATGGGACGAACTCACCGGTAGTGACACCATAATGAATGAGTTGGCTCACGAATTACGTAGGTCTGGGTGGCCTGAAAGGACCTATGAGGAGGTACGTAAAGAACTTCTTAGGTTGCATGAAAGGTGGAAGAAGGTAGTGGAGCCGAAGAGTGAAACTTTCAGAAGGACTGCAACAAAGAATACATTATGGACTGAGGAGAGCGAGGACGAAGATGATATCTTCATGCCACCGCTTCCGAGTTCTGCATCGTCGAAGGGCAAGAGTTCAACATTGTCCAAAGGCAAGAGTTCTGCATCCTCGAAGGGCAAGAGTTCTGCATCGACCAAGGGCAAGAGTTCTGCATCGACGGAGGGCAAGAGGACCGCATCGTCGAAGGGCAAGAGGGCTGCATCAACGGAGGATGACGATGATGACTTCATGTAGTAAGTAAGATGTATTCCAGTTGTACCGTTTCATTCAGATGTATTTGCATTATTAGTTTGTACCGTATTATTGTAGGGCATTATGTTCTATCTGAATTTCATTTTGTAGTATGTAAGATGTATTGCACAAGTTCAGCCGCACCGTTTAATTCAGATGTACTTGTATCTTAATTATCGGTTGTAGTCTCTTTGGAAATGTAACTGAAATAAGAATGCGAATTAATAGTAATATGTCTCTCGCATACATAAAACAATATATGTCTCCTGATCAGATAGAAGCAAGTGCGATAGTAACACATACATGAAGCATGTCTCATACATAAATACTGACTCACAGCTGCGAATAGTCTGAAACTAACATAGATAATGAGTCATACATAGATAGATAAGCATATCACTGCGGGGGACGACGACGAGTCTGGGTCTTCCTCGGGCGAGGACCGGAAGGCGGTAAGCGCTGAGGCGGTGGACGAGGCTCACGATAACCACGACCATAGTTAACCTCATCTGTCACGGTCTGTGTCTCCTGCGTCGGTGGTGGTGGTGGAGTGTGAAACACTGTCTGCGAGAAGCCATAAATGTTTGTAGCTTGGTCATCATCCTCGCCGTCGCCCTCAAAGTACGAAGCACCACCACTAAGAATCGGTGAATGCTTTGAATGCATGAACGGTTGCGACTGGTTGCCGCCTGCGGTAAAGTAAAACATGTAAAATTGATACAAATGCATGAACGAAGCACCACCAGTAAGCATCAATGACTGCTGAGAATGCAGGGACCATTACTACACTATTGAAAAGAATGTAGTGAGTAGTGTTACCTAGTTCCATCTGCTAATGCCAGTAAGCGCTCCCTAGTTGTGAAGGAGGTGGCTGATGCCAGGAAGAGCTCCCTGGCTGTGAAGGAGGTGGCTGATGCCAGGAAGAGCTCCCTGGCTGTGAAGGATGAGGTTCTGCACGGTGCATAGAGGGTCATGGTTCTGAATGGTGCATAGAGGGTCGTGGTTCTGAATGCTGTACAGAGGGACGTGGCGGACGATGTGCTGGAGGAGGAAGTGCAACATCCGAAGACCGTCTACACGTAACAGCTGCGTAAATCCCGCGTAGCTTGTCATCAAGACGCCTCAACCATGAGACGCCCTCTCGCGGTGGGATAGTTTCTCCCCTCTGAAAGCACTGCATTAAGGCGGAAACCTCCTCTCGCGCATGTACTGTCAAGTTATCCTGTACACGAAGAGTTAACCAATTATATCCTCGTTGTATGATAGACACCACGAATAGATAACCAAGCGAATATGTCCAGGTTAACAAAAGACTTAACATACGAGAACCAAGGCACATACCGCGTGGTGTCTGGTTCCTACAACAGAGGCAGTTGGGTACATATCGCTGGTGAGAGGGTCTTCGATCTGATCAGGAGCAGCTGATGGAACCAAGTAGATCCTCGTTGTATGCCGGTAACGCTGCAGATACAACCCGAACATATCCCAGTTAAAGGGTCGAACCTCACCCCAGATATTTGTCGGCACGATAGTCCATTCGTCAACGTAAGGGGTAATGCTCTTAAGCCAATAAGCCATGGACTTGTTTCCTCCTAGGCGACTGTCCCTGAGATTGACATGCGCGATACATGATTAGGTATATTATGAATGCAGAGCTGACAACTAAAATAGTATTAGTACTTACTTGTGCACGTGTTCTGGCAAGTGCGGAATATCTGGAATCTCAGGCTCTTGATATAGACTGAACTGTCTCATCACCCTATGAAGAGCCATCTCCTCAACCGTCACGTCGAACACCAACTTGGCCTTGGTCATCCAATAGTGCCGATCTCTAGTGCACAATTCAGAAATCCCAACTGGGCACCTTGATGATATAGCCTGAGGCGAGTATGGCTCCCAGATAACCTGATCCTCGTGCAAACTATCAAACTGCGCCGTGAAGGACGCGTAGCATCCCCTAACCTGGCTATGCGCAAACTGTCTCTGTGCATGACAACAAATAAGCATTAGTAATACTATTGAATGGCAAGAAATAATGGAATTAATTGTTACTTAATATAAAAGTACCTCTCGCCGTGTCCAAACAGATCCCATAGTAGGCAAGTCGCCGATAGCAGGCACATAAGCCCCAGCTAAGTCCTCCAAACCAAAAGGTTTATCAACATAGACATAGGGTCGTCCAATAGGGAATCTCTCGTATTACCAGAGCTTCAACAATAATGGACATCCAACAAGACTAGATTTTCTAGACTTCAACAAGCAAGCTTTGCACATGCCTCTGTACGTAGCCGCTAACACAGCAGAACCAAAACTCAGCTGCAGAATATCCGCAGGGCAACGTGCGTCAGCTATCTCTCGTGCAATACCGATGAGTCGTGCATCGACAGTGGTCACGTGGTTCTCCGTAAACATCGTCTTGCCGAACAGCCAAAGAATATATGCCTCAAGGGACCGGTCAATCTGTGCCTCCGACAACTGAACATCGGGACATCCGAGACAATTTACATAGAAACGTAATGATTGTATGAACATCGAGGAACTAAATAAAACAACATTTTTAACTAAGTGGCCATGAAGGTTACCTGAAACTGGCTCAACCATCTAAAAAGAGGCCCATGAGGATCGTTGTCTATGGCCCTAGCAATCGGCACCGTAGCCAAAAAACGGGTCTGCATCACTGCTTGCTAACCAGATTCTGCCTCTAAGGGACCTATGGCAGCACCGGCCAGAGGTAATCCCAACAAGTAAGACACATCCCGCGCCATCTCTCCCCAAGGAAAGTGAAACGTATGTGTCTCTGGTCTCCATCTATCTACTAAGCAGGTAAGGAGTGACTTGTCGTAAGAGAAACGTTTCACTTGCCTCTTGTGTAACTGCAATGGTTCACCTGCCTCATCTAAGTCCGGACCATCAACCCACTCATCCAATGTACCCTCAACCAGCCGTGCCAAGGGTAGAAGTCCAGCCCAACTTAACCTACAAAACAAAGAGATTGTTAGCGGCTAAGAAAAGTATGTCAAACATAGTAAGTCATTATATGGATTCCATTATATGCACACATACCTATCAACCCATGAATCGTGTATAATCCTGTCGGGTGGTAGGTGCGACATATGCCAACGGGTGGCTTATCATTGTGGGAGCCAGTAAGACACCGCCGGTGCCTGGAAATGGGATAAGGCGAAGACATGCACGCCGGCGAATCTTACCCAGGTTCGGGGCTCTCCGTGGAGATAACACCCCTAATCCTGCTCTGCGGGGTCTCCGCATAATCACTAGATCAATACACGTAGCTACAAGAGGATCCTTGAGCTGTTTGGCTAGAGGAAGAAGAAGGGCAAGGCTAGCTCTCCTTTTCTCTCTATGTGGTGTCTAAAACTATCTGAGATCAACCCTTTGCATGGGTGCCCTAGGGGGTTTATATAGGCCGACCCCCCAGGGGTACAATGGTAATCCGGCTGGACGCGGGTCCTAGCCGTCAGTGTCTGTATTCGCCGGCTTCTCCGCCGACCGCTGGGGTCCGCCGACTGGTGGGTCCCGCCGGCTGCCGGCCTCATGGCCGACAGGCCGCCCCACCGCTTGGGGGTCTTGTCGGTGGCTGGTTACTGTAGCCTTGCCTCTGATGACGAGGGCTTTGTCGAAGTAAGCATGGCCACAGTGCCGCCGCCTTGCGGGCTCTCACTGTAGCCTTACCTCGTCTTGTCTCCTTAATGATGCACATACTTCGATGATGGGGAATAGCCGGCTGTTGGGAGCCGGCTATGTCCCAGGCCGACTGGGGGAGGCTTGGCCGCCTTCGAGCATCTCTCTGGCTAAAGAGGCCCGCCGCCCGCGGGCCGTACTGGCACCTGTCGTGGGTGGTGTCATGGTCAACATGGCAACAGTGCCGCGCCGGACGGAGGATGGCCGACCTGTACGGCGTACTGTGGCCACACGTGCTCCGGGATTCGGGGGGTGGCAGGTTGTACTGTAGCCACGCCCCGTCTCATCACTGTTATGTGGGTGCAGCCCTTGAGGGTGCAGCCTTGGCCGGCTTCTGGGAGTCGGCCTTCTTCATGGCCGGCTTCTGGGAGTCGGTCCTCTTGGGGCCGGCTTCCTAGAGTCGGCCATCTTGTAGTTCTCTTCGGGAAGGTTTTTGAGGCCGGGTCGCCTTCTGGTAGTCGGCCTAGGTGATAGCCGGCCAGGGGAAGGCGGCCCTGTGCTCTGGATGCTTGAAGGCTCGATTGGCCTGGTAATTTTTTGAAGAGCCAGGGGGAGTCGGAATGGCTACCCATGGCCATTTACTCCGACAGTAGTCCCCGAAGCTGGTTGGGCTTCGAGGCTGAGAGGAGGTCGAGAAGCTCGGCCAGCTTCTTATCTTGAAGAGCCAGTAGCTAGGAGCCGGCTTCGGTTGGGTGCGCCGTCTTGGTGAAATTTTTTTAAGTCTGAAAGCGGGAGCCTGCCGGTGCGCTCGCCGGGCTGCGGGCTGGCCGCTCGCCGCCCGTGCGCCACGTGGCACCCTCCGGCTGAGAAAAGCCTGCCAGCCCACGCGCGCGACGGGACGCCGCCGTAGGCCGGGGCCCACCACTTCCACGCCTAGGCCCAGGCGTGGATTTTCTGTGGCCCAAAGCGGGCCGCTCGCCTCCCGACGACAGTTTCTGCACGTCGTTAGGGCGCTATAATCGCGGGACATGGGGGAGTGGGCGCAGTTAATCCCACATTCCCCCCCCCCACGCCTCGCCTCCTCGGCTTCACCGCACGAGGCTATAAGTAGGGGGAGGAGGGGGAGCGGCAGACGCTCGCACACTCATCCTAGCTCCGCCATCTTCTTCCTCCTTCTCTCCTTCGCAGCAACCTCTCGCCGCCGCGCCGTCCCACCAATCTTGGCACCACCCCGCAACCTCACCGCCGCGGGGCCGTGGTTTCTCCGCCGCCGCACCCTTTCTCGTCAGCTTCTTGCCATCATGCAGCACGGCGGAGAGTGGGACGGCTCCAACGTCCACGCGGACCACATCGACTTCCTCCGCAAGACGTGGTGGTTGCCCGGCAAGGACCAGGTGCAGGTCCGTCTCGCGCCAGAGAAGGAGATCAAGCCGGCGCAGGAGGAAGGCGAGCGGGTACTCTTCCGTTCGCATTTCTTGCGCGGCCTCGGCCTGCCAGCTAGCGCCTTCTTCCGCTCCTTCCTTGAATTCTACCAGCTCCAGCCGCACCACCTCACTCCAAACAAGGTGGTGCTGTTGTCTGCCTTTGTCACTCTGTGCGAGGGCTTTCTTGGCGTTCTTCCCACCCTCGAGCTCTGGGGGGAGTTCTTCCAATCCAAGCTCGGCACCCGGATGCAGGGCGTGCCGGCTCAGAGCGGCGCCTTCATCGCGATGCGGAGGTCGGCAGCCGACAACCCCTTCCATGTCATTACGCTGATCCAGTCGATGAAGCTCTGGCAGAAGTCATACTTCTACGTGAAGAACGTCGCCCCGCAAGGCGACTACGTCAACTTGCCGGCTTACATAGTCGGCCCGCCGGCTGGGAGGCGGCCCCAGTGGTCCTATCGGGCCAGGACGCTGACGCAGGCTGGAGCCGCCGCCGTCACCCGACTCTGGGTAATGATCCAGTCGGAGGGCCTGACTGGGTCCGACCTGCTGGCCGCCTTCGTGGTGCGCCGGGTGCTCCCGTTTCAAAGCCGTCCTCATTTGATCTGTCAAATGAGCGGCCAACTCGACCCGAGTTGGATGTGCACCAAGGAGATGCCTCATGACGAGGTAGCTCACATGGTGAATTATCTCGCTAATTGCAAGCTCTCTGAGGAGTGGCAGTTTGGCAAGGAGCCATACTCCCGTGCCAATCCTCCGCCTATGGTATGCTTTCTAAATCTTCTCTTCTTTAGTACTTTAGTCACCAAGTTTTTCTTGGCCGACTCTGACCAGTCGGCTCGTCTTGGCAGAACCCTCTCCTTCGGCCGGCGGCCGGGTCAGCGGGGGCGGATCGCCAATTTCTCCCTGACCGGGCGGCGCATGACTTGGAGGACCCTGACTTGGGGGCGGCCACCATGGACGACAACACCGAGGCGGGAGGCGGCGAAGTAGGCGGCTCCGGGCTTGGAGCCAGCTTCGACGACTGGCCGGATGACGACGAGGCGGAAATCCTCCCGCGCCGCCAGCTGGCGTCTGATCAAGGCGCAGGCTCATCTGCCGCGCCAGCTGCCCGAGGCGGTGCGCAGAAGCGCCGGGCTGCATCGGGCCTATTCGGCAGTCGGCCGCAGAAGCCCAAGAGCGGGGCGGCGGCGACCAGGCGGGACGAGGCGGCCACGAAGGTGGCCCGCTTCCGCAAGGTGGTGAAGCAACCGCAAAAGGTTTCAGCGTAAGTGTCGATTCTCTCGCGTATTCCTTCTTCTTTTCTTGTCGGTTTCTGAATCCTTGTCTTGACTCAAAAAACAGGGCTCCGCTTTCTCTTGAGCGGTTTGCTACCGCCTCCATGGTTGGATCGCCGGGAGGATCCGGGAGGAGCGGGAGGCGGAAGAGCTGAGGGCGGCTGCTGCCAAGGCGGCGCAGGAGGAGGCGGAGGAGTCGGCGAAAGCACAAGCCGACGCGGCGGCCAAGGCTTAGGCGGAGGCTGCAGCCGCTGCGGCCGGGGCCTTGCTCGTCACCCCCCTGCGCGCCGTGGCGCCCGAGATCCCGGAGCCCCCGCCGGAGGAAGCCGGTGGCGACCTGCCAGGGATGGAGAGGGAGGAGGATGATGTCGTCGTCCAGGAGAGGGAGGCGGCACCGCCATCGCCGACTGGGCGGCCCAAGGCAGCCGGCCTAACGCGCCGCCTGCGCAATCGGCTGGAGGCGAGCCGGCCGCGGGGACGGACCTGGTGGTCCGGTCGCCTTCGCGCCAGCGCGCGGGGAAGGCAACTTCGGCTCCGGACCCGCAGAAGGCCGCGGGCTCCAGCTCGTCGGCCCAGGACGTGGAGACGGCCAGTGCCAGCTCGGGGTGGACACCGGGTGGTGGGACGGCCGTGGTGAATGTGGCGGCGCAAGAAGTCCGGAACCGGCTTCAGTCCCAGGCCGCCGTGCTGAGGCAGTACAATGATGAGTTCCTCGCGAAACGGGCGGCCATTCGGGTGAGTCTTCCCATTTTTTGCTTCTTGATCTTGGTTTCTTCCGTGGGGGCGCGTCAGCGCACCCACTGGGTGTAGTCCCCGAGTTCCGAGTCGGCTGCCGAGCAGGCGGCTTGGAACTTCTTGGTAGACTTTATTTTGCTATCTTGTTCTTACTCGCTTCTCTGTCC
The DNA here is from genome assembly GCF_002575655.3 of Aegilops tauschii subsp. strangulata. Classification (NCBI taxonomy): domain Eukaryota; kingdom Viridiplantae; phylum Streptophyta; class Magnoliopsida; order Poales; family Poaceae; genus Aegilops; species Aegilops tauschii. The sequence goes on from NC_053039.3 coordinate 12,867,122, forward strand.
GACTTGCAGAACTACCATAACCTCCGTGCGGCTGCCTTCAACTCCCAGGCTCGGGAGCTGTCCCAGAGGACCACTGATCTAACGGAGAGCCGGGGTAGGTGCTTCCTTTCTTTTATCTTCCGTGGGGGCGCGTCAGCGCACCCACTGGGTGTAGTCCCCGAGATTCGGGCCGACTGCTGAGTAGTCGGGCCGGATCTTTCTTGACGACTTCTTTCTTATTGCTTTTTTCTTCTTTGCCATATCTGCAGCGGCCAACGCCAAACTGAGGGAGCAGCTGGGTAGGACCCAGGCCGCCCTTCGCGCTAAGGAAGCCGAGTTCGACGCCTTGGCTCAGGAGCGTGACCGCCTGGTCAAGAAGCTGGCCGACCAGGAGGAGAGCCACAAGGCGGCCCTGAAGGCGGTGCAGGATAGCGAGGCCGCCATCCAAGCCGAGTACGAGACCGAGGCGGCGAGCTGGCCTGAAGCGAGGTAGTCGTTGATCAACGGCTACGGCCAGATCAAAGACTTGGTTGACGGTAGGCCGCCTTCTTCTTCGTTCCTTGCTTGCTGCTTGCCATTTGGTTCATTCTCTAACTTTGTATTTTTCTCTTCCTTCTCTTTCTTTCTTTCTTGTGCTTAGTACTTCCCTGGTTACTCTACTGCCGCCAACCAGGTCATCGAGGCCCACCACGAGGCGCAAAGGCAGGCTGGCGCTGAGATCGCGTCGAACGCTCGCCGGTCGCTTGAGGAACAGCTCCTGGCGATTCAAGCCCGCCTCCAGCCGGCTCACCGCATGCTTCGCCGGCTTCAACGTGTTGGGGCGCAAGTGCTGGCCGCTCTCTGGCCCGGCGAGGTGATTCCCCGTACCCCCAGTCGGACTGCCGACTGGCTGGAGGTAGCGGCCGGCCGCTTCGAGGCCTGGAAGGCTTCTACAGCTCGGTCGGGCGCCAGGCGGGCGCTGGAGTTCGTCAAAGCCTGGTATCCTGAGCTGAGCTTGGACCAGCTGGCCACCTGGCAGCAGGAGGCCGACACGGAGCTGGAGCCGGCGCGACCGGCTATCATCCAGCGTGCCTCGGCGATCGCCAACTACACCGACACCAGTGCCTTTGCTCCTGAGGTGGATGATAACGGCGTTGCTCAGTCGGAGGAGTGGTTCGGGCTGAACCCAGCAGATGGCGAGGACTCGGTGGAGGAGATCGACTCCAGCGACGAGGGCGAGGAGGAGGAGGATGGTGAAGACGCCGTGCCAGATGGTGGAGCAGCCGGCCAGCCTCAGCTTGATCGTGCCTCCAGCAACGAGGCGCGTGCGAGCGCACCGCCTTCAGCCGGCGATGATCAAGCCGAGACTCGCCAGCCGGCCACTCCTCCAACCGGCGCTGCCGTCTCCACCGACCAGCCCGACTCGCCTGTTGCGCCCTTAGCCTAATCTGCCGCCTTTACTTTCCTGTTTTATTACTCTTTGAACAATATTTTGTTAAATTTGCGCAGTTCCACCCACTGGGGGTGTATTCAAACTATGTTAAGTGCCGGCCTTTCGAAGGCCTTTTGTGTAAATATAATCATGCATGTGTTTGGCTTCCCATTGTTCTTGCTTTTCATCCTTTGGCTGTTTCCTTTGCTGCCCTCCCTTGGTCGCCGCCTTCCCAGCCGGACAGCTGCTCTGCAGTCTGTGGCTGGAGAAGTGCTTGGCCGGTTGGGAGGGCAAGTACTCTAGCTTTCTTGGATTGTAGCAAAGTGAATGGGTAGCCGGCCAGCCGTCTGTTCTGACAGCTAGTAGGCGTGCTGGGAGGCCGGCTTGTGTTATATAGGTTCATTAGTCCTTAGCCATTTTTCGTGTGGGCATCCTTTCTTGCCGTTGGCTCTTGCCAGTCGGTCAGTCGGTTCTTCGAGCTGCGACTTTCAACAAGAGAGGGCTCGGGTGCTGGCACACTACTTGTCTGACTGCAGGTAGAACTTTAATATAACTCAAGGCGGCAAGTCCCCGGGCCGACTGGTCGAACCCGGTGCCGGATAGAAAATCAAATGTAACAATAGATTCATAGGTATGACACTCGTCATACATACATAAAAGAGGGTAGTCCCCGAGTATACCTCGGGGGGCCCGTTGTCTTGTACTTAATACAAAAAGGTAGCGTGGTACATACTGCTTTCAACTGTAAAATCTTCTGAGGAGATTGGCGTTCCATGGTCGTTCTGACTCCTTGCCGGAATCATCTCTCTTGCGTGCCTTCGGCTTCTGTGCGTCGATCAGGTAGTAGGAGTCGTTGCCTAGGGCCTTGCTAACGACGAAGGGGCCTTCCCAAGGGGCCGAGAGCTTGTGCTGGCCGGCTGTTCGCTGGATCAGCCGGAGCACAAGATCGCCCTCTTGGAAGGACCTTGGCTTGACCTTCCGGTCGGGGTAACGGCGCAAACCCTGCTGGTAGATGGCGGACCGGCTGAGTGCTAACAGCCGGCCCTCTTCCAGCAGGTCGACACCGTCTTCTCGCGCTTCTTGGGCCTCCGCCTCCGCGTACATGGTGACTCAAGGCGAGTCGAACTCGATGTCAGTTGGGATGACAGCCTCGGCACCATATACAAGGAAGAAAGGAGTGAAGCCGGTTGACTTGTTCGGGGTAGTACGTAGACTCCAGAGGACAGCCGGTAGCTCATCGAGCCAGCAGCCGGCCGAACGCTCCAGTGGTACGACTAGTCGGGGCTTGATGCCGGAGAGGATGAGGCCGTTCGCTCGCTCGACTTGGCCGTTTGACTGCGGGTGGGCAACGGACGCTAAGTCCAGTCGGATGCCCTGTGTCGCGCAGAAACGTGCCAGTGCTCCCTTGGCAAAATTCGTGCCGTTGTTGGTGATGATGCTATGTGGTATGCCATACCGAGTGGTGATATCTGTGATGAATGTCACGGCAGTCGACCCATTCAGCTTCTTGATTGGCTTCGCCTCAATCCACATGGTGAATTTGTCTACGGCGACAAGTAAATGTGTCATGCCGCCGCGCGCCGTCTTGAATGGGCCCACCATGTCCAGCCCCTAGACGGCAAAGGGCCAGGTAAGGGGGATGGTCTTGAGTGCAGAAGCCGACAGGTGTTGCTTGGAGCTGAAGACTTGGCACCCTTTGCAGCATTTGACTAATTCCTTGGCGTCCTCCAAAGCAGTCGGCCAGAAGAAACCATGGCGAAAAGCTTTGGTGACAAGTGACCTTGAGGCTGCGTGGTGGCCGCATTCGCCTTGGTGAATGTCCTTGAGGATTGCTATGCCCTTCTCTGGCTCGACGCAGCGCTGGAAGACTCCAGTGACGCTACACTTAACGAGTTCTCTTTTTATTATTGTGTATGCTCTGGCTCAGCGTTGAATTTGTCTTGCCGAGATCTCATCAGTCGGCAGCTCCTCTGTTTACTAGGAAGTTGAGGATGGGGTGGGCCCATGATGGAGCTGCGACTTCTTGTATCGCCAATACGGCTACTGCGACTAGGGTGGGTGGGTTGGGTGGTGAAGAGTTGGAGTCGGCCACCGCCTGTTGTGTCGTTGCAGTCCCCGGGCTGACTGCTGCAGTCCTCGGGCCGGGTTCTGAAGTCCCCGAGCCGGGTGCGACTACGGCAGTCCCCGGGCCGCCTGCCAAAGTCCCCGAGCCGCCTGCTGGGTTCCCCCAGCCGGATCCGACTGCATCAGGGGCAGGCGGTACGAAGATGGAGTCTGATTCTGGAGACGGCTTGACAGACGGCTTGCGGAGGCGTTGAAGAGAGACGCCGGCTGGTATAGCTTGTCGGGTGGAGGCGATCCGTGCCAGGGCATCTGCTTGCTCGTTGTCGGCCCGTGGCACGTGGAGGAACTCGCACCCTTCAAAGTATCTGCTGATTTGCTGGACGAGGAATCGGTAGCTCGCCATGTTTGTGTCGTTGGCGTCCCAGTCGCCGGATGATTGTTGGACTACCAGATCCGAGTCGCCATAGCACAGGATCCGGCGTATGCCGAGCTCTTTGGCTAGCCGGAGCCCGTGTATGAGCGCCTCATACTCGGCCACATTGTTGGAGGCGGCAAAATGAATTTGCAATGTGTATCTGAGTTTGTCGCCCTTGGGAGAGGTGAGGACGATGCCGGCTCCCAAGCTGGTGTGCATCTTGGATCCATCGAAGTGCATCCGCCAATGAGTGGAGTCAGGAGCCGGCGGTAGGTACTGGGTCTCGGCCCAGTCGACAAGGAAGTCGGCCAATGCTTGGGACTTGATGACGGTGCGGGGCTGGTAGAAGATCATGTAGGGAGCCAGCGCAATGGCCCACTTAGCCACCCGGCCGGATGCATCCCGGCTGCCTATGATCTCGGCAAGCGGGGCAGTGCATACGACCGTGATGGGATGCTCTTAAAAGGCCGGGCTTCAGCTTCTGGGCAGCGAAGTATACTCCATAGCACACCTTCTGGTAGTGCGGGTAGTTTTTCTTCGAGGTGGATAGTACCTCGCTCAAATAATATACCGGCCTCTGAACTAACTGAGCTCGGCCTTCTTCTGGGCGTTGGACCACAATTACTGTGCTGACCACTCGGCTAGTCGCGGCAATGTAAAGTAGCATGGGCTCTTTCTCAGTCGGCGCTGCCAGGACAGGCGGCGTGGTCAGCATCTTCTTCAACTCGTGGAAAGCTTGGTCTACCTGGTCGTTCCACTCGAAGTGAGTGGACTTCTTCATGAGTCGGTACAGGGGGAGAGCCTTCTCTCCTAGCTGGCTGATGAAGCGGTTTAGGGAGGCCAGGCACCCGGTAAACATCTGGACGCCTCACAGCTTGGTAGGAATCTCCATTCTCTCAATGGCCTTGATCTTCACTGGGTTGCACTCAATGCCGCGTTCAGAGACCAATAAGCCTAGAAGCTGGCCGGCTGGTACTCCGAACGCGCATTTCTCAGGGTTGAGCTTGATCTGGAATCGGCGCAAGTTGGCAAATGTTTCTCTGAGGTCTTCTAGCAGGGTGCCGCGCTTCTCCGTCTTCACCACGATATCGTCTACATAGACGTGGGCATTTCTGCCAAGTTGCTTGAGGAGGCATTTCTGCATGCAACGCTGAAAATTGGCACTGGCATTTCTCAAGCCGAATGTCATAGTCAGGTAGCAGAAAGCTCCGAATGGTGTGATGAAGGTGGTCTTCAGGCGGTCGGCTGGATCCAACTTGATCTGGTGGTAGCCTGAGTAGGCATCCAAGAAACTCAACAGCTCGCATCCGGCTGTGGAGTCTATCACTTGATCAATTCGGGGTAAGGCAAACGGATCTTTGGGGCAGGCTTTGTTGAGGCTAGTGTAATCTATACACATGCGCCATTTGTTGTTGTTCCTCAACACTAGGACCGGGTTGGCAAGCCATTCTGGGAAAAACACCTCCATAATGAAGCCGGCTGCCAGGAGCCGGGCTATCTCTTCACCCACTATCCTTCTGTTCTCCTCTGACAGTCGGCGGAGAGGTTGCTTGACTGGCTTTGCTTCTGCTCGAACGTGTAGCTTGTGCTCGGCGAAATCCTTCGGAACACCTGGCATCTCCTTTGGGGACCATGCAAAGATGTCCCGATTCTTGTTGGGTAACGTAGAAGAAATTCAAAATTTTCTACGCATCTCCAAGATCAATCTATGGAGTAACCTAGCAACGAGGGGAAGGGGAGTGCATCTACATACCCTTGTAGATCGCGATGCGGAAGCGTTGCAAGAACGCGGATGAGGGAGTCGTACTCGTAGCGATTCAGATCGCGGTTGATTCCGATCTAAGCACCGAAGAACGGTGCCTCCGCGTTCAACACACGTGCAGCCCGGTGACGTCTCCCACGCCTTGATCCAGCAAGGAGAGAGGGAGAGGTTGGGGAAGACTCCGTCCAGCAGCAGCACAACGGCATGGTGGTGATGGAGGAGCGTGGCAATCCCGCAGGGCTTCGCCAAGCACCGCGGGAGAGGAGGAGGAGGGAGAGGGGTAGGGCTGCGCCGAAAGAGAGACGTTCTCATGTGTCTTGGGCAGCCCAAACCTCAACTATATATAGGGGGGGAGGGGGCTGCGCCCCCCTCTAGGGTTCCCACCCCAAGAGGAGGCGGCCAGCCCTAGATCCCATCAAGGGGTGCGGCCAAGGGGAGGAGAGGGGGGGGGCGCCACTAGGGTGGGCCTTAAGGCCCATCTGGACTAGGGTTTGCCCCCTCCCACTCTCCCATGCGCCTTGGGCCTTGGTGGGGGGGCGCACCAGCCCACCTGGGGCTGGTCCCCTCCCACACTTGGCCCACGCAGCCTTCTGGCGCTGGTGGCCCCACTTGGTGGACCCCCGGGACCCTCCCGGTGGTCCCGGTACATTACCGATTTCACCCGAAACTTTTCCGGTGACAAAAACAGGACTTCCCATATATAAATCTTTACCTTCGGACCATTCCGGAACTCGTCGTGACGTCCGGGATCTCATCCAGGACTCCGAACAACATTCAGTAACCACATACATGCTTTCCCTATAACCCTAGCGTCATCGAACCTTAAGCGTGTAGACCCTACGGGTTCGGGAACCATGCAGACATGACCGAGACGTTCTCCGGTCAATAACCAACAGCGGGATCTGGATACCCATGTTGGCTCCCACATGTTCCACGATGATCTCATCGGATGAACCACGATGTCGGGGATTCAATCAATCCCGTATACAATTCCCTTTGTCTATCGATATGTTACTTGCCCGAGATTCGATCGTCGGTATCCCGATACCTTGTTCAATCTCGTTACCGGCAAGTCTCTTTACTCGTTCCGTAACTCACATCATCCTGTGACCAACTCCTTGGTCACATTGTGCACATTATGATGATGTCCTACCGAGTGGGCCACGAGATACCTCTACGTTTACACGGAGTGACAAGTCCCAGTCTTGATTCGTGCCAACCCAACAGACACTTTCGGAGATACCTGTAGTGCACCTTTATAGTCACCCAGTTACGTTGTGACGTTTGGTACACCCAAAGCATTCCTACGGTATCCGGGAGTTGCACAATCTCATGGTCTAAGGAAATGATACTTGACATTAGAAAAGCTCTGAGCAAACGAACTACACGATCTTGTGCTAGGCTTAGGATTGGGTCTTGTCCATCACATCATTCTCCTAATGATGTGATCCCGTTATCAACGACATCCAATGTCCATGGTCAGGAAACCGTAACCATCTATTGATCAACGAGCTAGTCAAATAGAGGCTTACTAGGGACATGGTGTTGTCTATGTATCCACACATGTATCTGAGTTTCCTATCAATACAATTCTAGCATGGATAATAAACGATTATCATGAACAAGGAAATATAATAATAACCTATTTATTATTGCCTCTAGGGCATATTTCCAACAGTCTCCCACTTGCACTAGAGTCAATAATCTAGTCCACATCACCATGTGATTAACACTCATGGGTCACATCACCATGCGACCAACACCCAAGAGTTTACTAGAGTCAACAATCTAGTTCACATCTCTATGTGATTAACACTCAATGAGTTTTGGTTTGATCATGTTATGCTTGTGAGAGAGGTTATTAGTCGACGGGTCTGAACCTTTCAGATCCGTGTGTGCTTTACGAATATCTATGTCATCTTGTGGATGCTACCACGCGCTATTTGGATCCATTTCAAATAATTGCTCTACTATACGAATCCGTTTTACTACTCAGAGTCATCCGGATTAGTGTCAAAGTTCGCATCGACGTAACCTTTTAGGACGAACTCCTTTTCACCTCCATAATCGAGAAAATTCCTTAGTCCACTAGATACTAAGGATAAGTTCGACCGCTGTCATGTGATCCATTCCCGGATCACTATTGTACCCCTTGACCAACTCATGGCAAGGCACACTTCATGTGCGGTACACAGCATAGCATACTGTAGAGCCTATGTCTAAAGCATAGGGGACGACCTTCGTCCTTTCTCTCTCTTCTGCTGTGGTCAGGTCTTGAGTCTTACTCAATACTCACACCTTGTAACACAGCCAAGAACTCCTTCTTTGCTGATCTATTTTGAACTCTTTCAAAATCATGTCAAGGTGTGCGTTCTTTGAAACTATCATCAGGCGTCTTGATCTATCTCTATAGATCTTGATGCCCAATATGTAAGCAGCTTTTATCCAGGTCTTCCTTTGAAAAACTCCTTTCAAACAACCCTTTATGCTTTCCAGAAATTGTACATCATTTCGGATCAACAATATGTCATTCACATATACTTATCAGAAATGTTCCAGCGCTCCCACTCACTTTATTGTAAATACAAGTTCCTAAGAAACTTTGTATAAACCCAAAAACTTTGATCACTCCATCAAAGAGTATATTCTGACTCCGAGATGCTTGCTCTAGTCCATGGAAGGATCGCTGGAGCTAGCATACCTTTTAGCATCCTTAGGATCAACAAAACCTTTCTGATTGTATCACATACAACCTTTCCTTACGAAAACTGGTAAGGAAACTTGTTTTGACATCCATCTGCTAGATTTCATAAATGCAGCTAATGCTAACATGATTCCGACGGACTTAAGCATCGCTACGGATGAGAAAATCTCATTGTAGTCAACTCCTTGAACTTGTGAAAACACTCTTTGCCACAAGTCGAGATTCATAGACGGTAACATTACCGTCCATGTCCATCTTCTTCTTAAAGATCCATTTATCTCGGATTTCATGGCTTCTAACCATTTGTCGGAATATGGGCCCACCACCGCTTCTCCATAGCTCGTAGGTTCATTGTTGTCTAACGACATGACTTTCAAGACAGGATCACGTACCACTCTGAAGTAGCACGCATCCTCATCGTCCTACGAGGTTTGGTAGTGACTTGATCCGAAGTTTCATGATCACTATCATAAGCTTCCACTTTAATTGGTGTAGGTGCCACAGGATCAACTTCCTGTGCCCTGCTACACACTAGTTGAAGTGACGGTTCAATAACCTTATCAAGTCTCCACCATCCTCCTACTCAATTCTTTCGAGAGAAACTTTTCCTCGAGAAAGGACCTATTTCTAGAAGCAATTACTTTTGCTTCCAGGTCTGGAATAGGAGGTATACCCAACTGTTTTGGGTATTCTATGAAGACGCATTTATCCGCTTTGGGTTCGAGCTTATCAGCCTGAAACTTTTTCACATAAGCATCGCAGCCCCAAACTTTTAAGAAACGACAACTTAGGTTTCTCTAAACGGTGTCGTATCAACGGAATTGCGTGGTGCCCTATTTAAAGTGAATGCGGTTGTCTCTAATGCCTAACCCATAAACGATAGTGGTAATTCGATAAGAGACATCATGGTATGCACCATATCCAATAGGGTGCAGTTATGATGTTCGGACACACCATCACACTATGGTGTTCCAGGCGGTATTAATTGTGAAACACTTACCACAATGTCTTAATTTTGTGTGCCAAACTCGTAACTCAGATACTCATCTCTATGATCATATCACAGACATTTTATCCTCTTGTCACGACGATCTTCAACTTCACTCTGAAATTACTTGAACCTTTCAATAATTCAGACTTGTGTTTCATCAAGTAAATACACTCAGCATCTACTCAAATCATCTGTGAAGTAAGAACATAACGATATCCACTGCATGCCTCAGCACTCATTGGACTGCATACATCAAAATTTTTTACTTCCAATAAGTTGCTCTCTTGTTCCATCTTACTGAAAACCAAGGACTTTCAGTCATCTTGCCCATGTGGTATGATTTGCATGTCTCAAGTGATTCGAAATCAAGTGAGTCCAAACGATCCATCTGCATGGAGTTTCTTCATGCATATATACCAATAGACATGGTTCGCATGTCTCAATCTTTTCAAAAACGACTGAGTCCAAAGATCCATCTACATGGAGCTTCTTCATGCGTTCCATACCAATATGACTCAAATGGCAGTGCCACAAGTATGTGGTACTATCTTATATCTTTTGGCCTGAACATGTGTATCACTACGATCGAGATTCATTTTAGGTGCAAGACCATTGAAGGTATTATTCAAGTAAACAGAGTAACCATTATTCTCCTTAAATGAATAACCGTATTGCGATAAACATAATCCAATCATGCTCATCGCAAACACCAAATCTCGATGGTAGAGGGAGCATGCGATGCTTGATCACATCAACCTTGGAAACACTTCCAACACACATCGTCATCTCACCTTTAGCTAGTCTCCATTTATTCCGCAGCTTTTATTTCGAGTTACTAACACTTAGCAACCGAACCGGTATCTAATACCCTAGTGCTGCTAGGAGTACTAGTAAAGTACACATTCATATAACGTATATCCAATATACTTCTGTCGACCTTGCCCGCCTACTCATCTACCAAGTATCTAGGGTAGTACTGCTTCAGTGACCGTTCCCCTCATTACAGAAGCACTTAGTCTCGGGTTTGGGTTCAACCTTGGGATTCTTCACTAGAGCAGCAAACGATTTGCTATTTCATGAAGTATCCCTTTTGCCCTTGCCCTTCTAGAAACTAGTGGTTTTACTAACCATCAACAATTGATGCTCCTTTTTGATTTCTACTTTCGCGGTGTCAAACATCGCGAATGGCTCAAGGATCATCATAACTATACCTGATATGTTATAGTTCATCACGAAGCTCTACTAGCTTGGTGGCAGTGACTATGGAGAACCATCACTATCTCATCTGGGAGATTAACTCCCACTTGATTCAAGCGATTGTGGCACTCAGACAATCTGAGCACATGGTCAACGATTGAGCTTTTCTCCCTTAGTCTGCTGGCTTAAGAAACTTGTCAGAGGTCTCATACCTCTTGACGTGGGCACTAGTCTGAAATCCCAATTTCAGTCTTCGGAACATCTCATATGTTCTGCGACGTTTCAAAACCGTCTTTGGTGCCACAATTCTAAACCGTTAGCATTACGCACTGAACTATCATGTAGTCATCAAAACGTGTATGTCAGATGTTTCACAACATCTACAGACGACGCTGAGGTTCAGCACACCGAGCGGTGCATTAAGGACATAAGCCTTCTATGCAGCAATGAGGACAATCCTCAGCTCACGGACCCAGTCCGCATAATTGCTACTACCAACTTTCAACTAAATTTTCTCTAGGAACATATCTTAAATAGTAGAACTAAAGCGTATGACATAATTTGCAAAGACCTTTTGACTATGTTCATGATAATTGAGTTCATCTGATTAATGAACTCCCACTCAGATAGACATCCCTCTAGTCATCTAAGTGATACATGATCCGAGTCAAACTAGGCCGTGTCCGATCATCATGTGAGACGGACTAGTCATCATCGGTGAACATCTCCATGTTGATCGTATCTGCTATACGACTCATGTTCGACCTTTCGGTCTCTTGTGTTCCGAGGCCATGTCTGTACATGCTAGGCTCGTCAAGTCAACCTAAGTGTTTTGCATGTGTTCCGAGGCCATGTCTGTACATGCTAGGCTCGTCAACACCCGTTGTATTCGAACGTTAGAATCTATCACACCCGATCATCACGTGGTGCTTTGAAACAACGAACCTTCGCAACGGTGCACAGTTAGGGGGAACACTTCTCTTGAAATTTTAGTGAGGGATCATCTTATTTATGCTACCGTCGTTCTAAGCAAATAAGATGCATAACATGATAAACATCACATGCAATCAAATAGTGACATGATATGGCCAATATCATTTTGCTCCTTTGATCTCCATCTTCGGGGCACCATGATCATCTTTGTCACCGGCATGACACCATGATCTCCATCATTGTGTCTTCATGAAGTTGTCACCCCGACGATTACTTCTACTTCTATGGCTAACGCGCTTAGCAATAAAGTAAAGTAATTTACATGGCGTTATTAATTGACACGCAGGTCATACAAAAAATAAAGACAACTCCTATGGCTCCTGCCGGTTGTCATATTCATCGACATGCAAGTCGTGATTCCTATTACAAGAATATGATCAATCTCATACATCACATATATCATTCATCACATCTTCTGGCCATATCCCATCACATAGCACATGCTGCAAAAACAAGTTAGACGTCCTCTAATTGTTGTTGCAAGTTTTACGTGGCTTGTATAGGTTTCTAGCAAGAACGTTTCTTACCTACGTAAAACCACAACGTGATTTGCCAATTTCTATTTACCCTTCATGAGGACCCTTTTCATTGAATCCGTTCCGACTAAAGTAGGAGAGACAGACACCCGCTAGCCACCTTATGCAACTAGTGCATGTCAGTCGGTGGAACCTGTCTCACGTAAGCGTACGTGTAAGGTCGGTCCGGGCCGCTTCATCCCACAATGCCGCCGAAATAAGATAAGACTAGTAGCGGCAAGAAGAATTGGCAACATCGACGCCCACAACTACTTTGTGTTCTACTCGTGCATAGAAACTACGCATAGACCTAGCTCATGATGCCACTGTTGGGTAACGTAGCAGAAATTCAAAATTTTCTACGCATCACCAAGATCAATCTATGGAGTAACCTAGCAACGAGGGGAAGGGGAGTGCATCTACATACCCTTGTAGATCGCGATGCGGAAGCGTTGCAAGAACGCGGATGAGGGAGTCGTACTCGTAGCGATTCAGATCGCGGTTGATTCCGATCTAAGCACCGAAGAACGGTGCCTCCGCGTTCAACACACGTGCAGCCCGGTGACGTCTCCCACGCCTTGATCCAGCAAGGAGAGAGGGAGAGGTTGGGGAAGACTCCGTCCAGCAGCAGCACAACGGCATGGTGGTGATGGAGGAGCGTGGCAATCCCGCAGGGCTTCGCCAAGCACCGCGGGAGAGGAGGAGGGAGAGGGGTAGGGCTGCGCCGAAAGAGAGACGTTCTCATGTGTCTTGGGCAGCCCAAACCTCAACTATATATAGGGGGGGAGGGGGCTGCGCCCCCCTCTAGGGTTCCCACCCCAAGAGGAGGCGGCTAGCCCTAGATCCCATCAAGGGGTGCGGCCAAGGGGAGGAGAGGGGGGGGCGCCACTAGGGTGGGCCTTAAGGCCCATCTGGACTAGGGTTTGCCCCCTCCCACTCTCCCATGCGCCTTGGGCCTTGGTGGGGGGTGCACCAGCCCACCTGGGGCTGGTCCCCTCCCACACTTGGCCCACGCAGCCTTCTGGGGCTGGTGGCCCCACTTGGTGGACCCCCGGGACCCTCCCGGTGGTCCCGGTACATTACCGATTTCACCCGAAACTTTTCCGGTGACAAAAACAGGACTTCCCATATATAAATCTTTACCTTCGGACCATTCCGGAACTCGTCGTGACGTCCGGGATCTCATCCGGGACTCCGAACAACATTCGGTAACCACATACATGCTTTCCCTATAACCCTAGCGTCATCGAACCTTAAGCGTGTAGACCCTACGGGTTCGGGAACCATGCAGACATGACCGAGACGTTCTCCGGTCAATAACCAACAGCGGGATCTGGATACCCATGTTGGCTCCCACATGTTCCATGATGATCTCATCGGATGAACCACGATGTCGGGGATTCAATCAATCCCATATACAATTCCCTTTGTCTATTGATATGTTACTTGCCCGAGATTCGATCGTCGGTATCCCGATACCTTGTTCAATCTCGTTACCGGCAAGTCTCTTTACTCGTTCCGTAACTCACATCATCCCGTGATAAACTCCTTGGTCACATTGTGCACATTATGATGATGTCCTACCGAGTGGGCCCAGAGATACCTCTCCGTTTACACGGAGTGACGAATCCCAGTCTCGATTCGTGCCAACCCAACAGACACTTTCGGAGATACCTGTAGTGCACCTTTATAGTCACCCAGTTACGTTGTGACGTTTGGTACACCCAAAGCATTCCTATGGTATCCGGGAGTTGCACAATCTCATGGTCTAAGGAAATGATACTTGACATTAGAAAAGCTCTGAGCAAACGAACTACACGATCTTGTGCTAGGCTTAGGATTGGGTCTTGTCCATCACATCATTCTCCTAATGATGTGATCCCGTTATCAACGACATCCAATGTCCATGGTCAGGAAACCGTAACCATCTATTGATCAACGAGCTAGTCAACTAGAGGCTTACTAGGGACATGGTGTTGTCTATGTATCCACACATGTATCTGAGTTTCCTGTCAATACAATTCTAGCATGGATAATAAACGATTATCATGAACAAGGAAATATAATAATAACCTATTTATTATTGCCTCTAGGGCATATTTCCAACAATTCTCACGGAGGAAGTCGACGAGCTCGCGTTCCTATTTACTGTCTAGGTTTGCCCCAATGACAGCAAACCTCTCCGGGTTCTCCGGCTCCAGCGGTATCTTCTTGGTTTCCTTGGCTGGCTGGAAGGAGCCTTGAGCGTCATACTCCTTGGGATTGGGGGACAGGGCCGGCTGCTTGCCGGCCATGGCCACGACTCGGTCCAACATCTTCTTCTCTTGAGCAATCATGAGGGACTCGGCTAGCCGGCTGCTGGCTGCAGCACACTCGGAAGATTTCTTGTAGTCTCCGGCTATGGTGATGATCCCCTTCGAACTCGGCATCCTCATCTTGAGGTAGGCGTAGTGGGGCACAGCCATGAACTTGGCCAGGGCAGGTTGGCCAAGCAATGCGTGGTAAGGGCTCTCTAGATCCACCACTTCAAACCAGATTGCCTCTCGGCGGAAGTGATCCTTGTCTCCGAAGAGAACATCCATCTTGATCTTGCCGATTGGGGAACAGGACATGCCGGGTACGATACCATGGAACACAGTCCGGCTTGGCATGAGTTGCTTCGTCTTGAGGTTCAGCTTCTCCATGGTGTCACGGTACAATATGTTGATACTGCTCCCGCCGTCAATCAGCACACGGGAGAAACGGGCAGCTCGCCTTTCTGTCGCGAGGGTGGCGTCCCACACCAATGCATAGGAGCCAGGAGACGGCATCACCTCTGGGTGATCAGCCTGGCTCCAGCTGATGGGCGTCTCAGACCAATGCATGAACTCTGGGTTGTTGGAGGCGACTGCGTTGACTTCTTGGTGCTGTCGGCGCCGATTGTGCTTATCCTCGATTTGGCTTGTGAAGACGATGTAGGCGGCGTGCTCATCTGGGAACTCATCTTGAATGGCTCCGACTGCGGGGCGAACAGCCGGCTGCCGAGGGGCCGGAGGGGGCACCAGCCCCTCGCCTTTGGAGATCCATGTGAGCCAATGGCACTTCCGTGTCGTGTGGTTGGACGGCTTCGCGCCGCTGTGAAACTTGCAGGGAGCATCAAGGGTTTGCTCGTAGGAGAAAGCCGGCTGCCAAGCCGGCCTGCCGCCCTTCTGCTTCTTGGGAGCGGGCCGCTCTTCTGCTTGTTCGTTTTCGACTGTGGCTACTTGCCGATTGGTGGAAGGTGGCATGGGGGCCTTGCGCTTGTTGTCGTTCTGTTAAGGGCGTCGGTTGGAGTCGCCAGCCGACGTCTTGGGAGCCGGAGCGAGTACCTTCCCAGAGGCATCCACTCGAAGCTCGGTCTTCATCGAGGAGTCGGCAGTGGCGTACTTGTCTGCTATGATCAGCAGCTCGTCGAGGGTAGTCGGCTCATCACAGAGGAGTCGGTGCTTGAGGAGGGTGCCCTCTCGGCACCCGCCGGTGATGTACTCTATGGCTCGAACCTCGTGCACACCCTCGCAGGAGTTGCGGAGCTCGGCCCAACGCGTGAGGTAGTCGCGAGTCGATTCGCTGGGCCCTTGGACGCACAAGGAGAGCTAGCGGGGCTTGGGAGGCCGCTTGTACGTGCTGGTGAAGTTACAGACGAAGACTTCCGTGAAGTCTAGCCAGTTGTTGATGCTGTAGGGCTTGAGGCTGTTCAGCCAAGTGCGTGCCGTGCCTTGAAGCATAAGCGGGATGTACTTCACGGCAACGCGCCTGTTGCCGTTCGCTATGCTGACTGCGGTGGAGTAGTCGATCAACCAGTCTCCCGGCTTCACGGAGCCGTTGTACTTTGGCGTGTCTCTTGGGAGCGAGAACCCTTCGGGGAAGGGCTCGTCGCGGATGCGGGGGCCAAAGCAAGGCGGGCCGACATCATCCTCTTCTTCTAGCGCCAGGGATCGCGCTAGGCGGTCGATCTGGTGGCAGGCATCATTCTCGCCGACTCCCTCGCGGTGGCCTAGCCGGCCGCCGAGAGTCGGATGCGTGACAGGCGGTGGGGTAGGATATTTCTCCCCACGAGGTGGGGGAGGAGGCGGATCGCCTCGTCGTTCCACAGCTCGAGGGCGGCCTTCTGTGTCGCGCTCGATGGTGAGCCGAGTCCAGCTGCGGCTGGTAGCCGGCTCCTTGTCTTTCCTCGTGCGGGCGCCGTCTGCAGTCGGCGTCCGGGATGTCGCGTCGTGCTCTCGGCGTGGGTGAGGACTCTCAGCGCGAGCGCTGGCTTCATGCTGCCCTGCGGCCGCGTCGATCAGCTGCTGGATGCGTTTAGTCATGTAGGGGAGCTCGTCAGCCCCCAACCCGTTCAGCTCGTCTGCGGCCGCCTGAGCGGCACGCAGGTTCTCGAGCGGTGTGGAATAGACCGGGCGGTCTGCTCCCAGCATGCTGGCGATGGCTGCGCCGCGCCTCTTTACGAAGCCGGCTCGGCTCAACCCGCGAGGAGGCGGCGTACCAAAGGCGGCGCGGTCAACTTCGCGCTGGTGAGCCTCAGTGAGGCGTCTCATGGATGCTATCTTCTGGCCTTCCGCGACGAGGGCGAGGCGGCGTGCCTCTAGTGTCTCGGTGTCGGCGTCGGCCGGGATGGGGACGGACAAGTCGTGCAGCGCCACTTGTAGGGCGTCGTGGGCGTTCTCACCGGAGACGGCGCTGTGGCTGATGACCAACACCTTAGTGACAGCGCTGCTGCCACTGTCGGTCGAGGGAGAGGGTCGTCGATGATCACCATGTTGGTGGGGAAGGCGTCAAGCGAAGCCGTGTCGAAGTCGACCAGCATCGGGTCGATGGAGCCGACCGACTCCAAGTCCACAGCAAGCTCTCCGGAGACGTGGAGCTGGTCGAGGAGGCTGATGAGGCGGCTCTCGGGGCAGTTTGTGCCCGCATTGGATGCACACTCATCGGAGATGCGAGCTTCGCCAAGACGATCGGCGAGGCAGCTCGCCGCGCAGGCGTCGTCGACGCCTTGCAGCGCGTCGGGGCAAGCGCCATCGGGCGTGGCGGGCTGGCTACGCTCGCAGGGGAGAAAAAGGGTTCCCGTCCAGAACAGGTCTCCGGACGACGGTGCACCTCGCCCCACGGTGGGTGCCAAATGTCGGGTGGTAGGTGCGACATATGCCAACGGGTGGCTTACCATTGTGGGAGCCAGTAAGACATCGCCGGTGCCTGGAAACGGGATAAGGCGAAGACATGCACGCCGGCGAATCTTACCCAGGTTCGGGGCTCTCCGTGGAGATAACACCCCTAATCCTGCTCTGCGGGGTCTCCGCATGATCACTAGATCAATACACGTAGCTACAAGAGGCTCCTTGAGCTGTTTGGCTAGAGGAAGAAGAAGGGCAAGGCTAGCTCTCCTTTTCTCTCTATGTGGTGTCTAAAACTATCTGAGATCAACCCTTTGCATGGGTGCCCTGGGGGGGTTTATATAGGCCTACCCCCAGGGGTATAATGATAATCCGGCTGGACGCGGGTCCTAGCCGTCAGTGTCTGTATTCGCCGGCTTCTCCGCCGACCGCTGGGGTCCGCCGACTGGTGGGTCCCGCCGGCTGCCGGCCTCATGGCCGACAGGCCGGCCCCACCGCCTGGGGGTCTTGTCGGTGGCTGGTTACTGTAGCCTTGCCTCTGATGACGAGGGCTTTGTCGAAGTCAGCATGGCCACAGTGCCGCCGCCTTGCGGGCTCTCACTGTAGCCTTACCTTGTCTTGTCTCCTTAATGATGCACATACTTCGAGGATGGGGAATAGCCGGCTGTTGGGAGCCGGCTATGCCCCAGGCCGACTGGGGGAGGGTTGGCCGCCTTCGAGCATCTCTCAGGCTGAAGGGGCCCGCCGCCCGCGGGCCGTACTGGCGCCTGTCGTGGGTGGTGTCATGGTCAACATGGCAACAGTGCCGCGCCAGACGGAGGATGGCCGACCCGTACGGCGTACTGTGGCCACACGTGCTCCGGGATTCGGGGGGTGGCAGGTTGTACTGTAGCCACGCCCCGTCTCATCACCGTTATGTGGGTGCAGCCCTTGAGGGTGCAGCCTTGGCTGGCTTCTGGGAGTCGGCCTTCTTCATGGCCGGCTTCTGGGAGTCGGTCCTCTTGGGGCCGGCTTCCTAGAGTCGGCCATCTTGTAGTTTTCTTCAGGAAGGTTTTTGAGGCTGGGTTGCCTTCTGGTTGTCGGCCTAGGTGATAGCCGGCCAGGGGAAGGCGGCCCTTTGCTCTGGATGCTTGAAGGCTCGATTGGCCTGGTAATTTTTTGAAGAGCCAGGGGGAGTCGCAATGGCTACCCATGGCCATTTACTCCGACACATCCAGTTAGTCTTTGGGGTACGAGTGACCAACACGTCTAAGTTATTGCTCGCTTCCATAAGGGCGCCCCGGTGCTTTCTATCGATGTTACCATTAAGCAATAGGTACGAAGACATATCTGCAATTCAACCAACAAATCTCAGGTGCAAATAAAACATAGTACAAACATAGGACAAATTAAAACATAGTACGGCATATTACAAATTAAAACATAGTCCTGACATATTACAAATTAAAACATAGTCCTGACATATTACATATTAAAACATAGTCCTGACATATTACATATTAAAACATAGTCCTGACATATTACATATTGAAACACAGTGTGACACATTATATAGCTTGTGAGTTATTTCTTCCTCGTCCGCCCCTTCGGCCTCGACTGCCACGACCACGTCCGCCTCTTGCTCCTGTTGTCGCAGCCGTCGATGGGGAAGCACTCTTCGATGTGGAAGCACCATCTTTGTTCAGGTCGGGACAATATTTCATCCTATGCCCATAAGCCGCGCATAACAAACATTGTCTAGTTGCTCCACCAGCTTCAGATCGGTCCATATCGTTTCGGATGCAACGGGCCTTTCGTCTGCCCCTACTTGTTCGCCGAAGGTCTGGATGCGGGATGTATACTCTCTCACCGTCGTTTACCTTATTGATATTACCGACGACTCTAAAACCTGTCATCTCACATGTCCATGTGTTGAGCACTGCCTCTTTTAAATAGTATGGGGACACGAAGGAGATAGCATCCAACTCAATTTGGCCACAGGCAGCCAACACATGAAAGCAAGGTAGGTGCAACAACTTCGGTTTGTTGCATGTACACTCACACGTTGGATAAAATTCCGTTCCAATTTTTACCTCATGTGTCTTCACCTCATGTCCAGAACCAAAACCATCGGTAGGAAGCTCATACCTCCTTTCTTGATTCCCTATGAGTCTGTCAGTGTGCTTCTTTGCTTTCTCTATCTTCTCTGCCATGTATTCCATGACACGGCTACAATAAGGTGTGTTGTGATTATCTTCAATATGCTTCTTTGCTAACTCGTGCCTTTCTCTGAAATATCTCAAAGTGCCATGGAATACAGCCTCCACAATAGCTGTGAGTGGCAATGCTCTATCCCCTCTCAGCACAAAGTTATACACCTCTGCAAGATTGGTTGTCATGTGGCCATACCTAGCTCCATGTGTGTCATGCAGCAAAGACCAATTCACTGGAGGCTCTTTCTCTATCCACTTAGAAAAATTATTTATTGCCCTTCCCTTCTTTCTCTTAGCATTAGGAGGGTCAATTTCTTGCAAGTCACAAAGACCTACTGGCTCCTCTAGCTCCGCGATGAGTGCTGCTAATTTAACCTGATCTTCTTCCATTTTCTTCCTCGCACGGACCTGCTTCTTAGTAAACTCATCTAGTTTTGCCCAAATAAATCCGTATTTGCGCTGCTGGCTCTGCTTGCATAATTTTGTGAACAAGTTCATCAACCGCTTGTTCTTGAACTGTGAGAAAAAATTAGCCCCAAGATGGCGCATGCACCACCGGCTCTGCAAGTCCCTCCAAGGTGTTGGTTCGTCAACTGTTGGATTACGTAGTGTCTTCATGGCCTTCAATATACCAGCATGTCTGTCATGAATGACACACACGTTTGGTCGGTCCTTCACGATGGCAATTTTCACTTGCCGGAAGAACCATACCCAGCTAGGAAAGTTCTCACCCTGCACAAATGCCATGGCAAGTGGGATGATTTGATTGTTCCCGTCCACACCAATAGCAGTCAGGATTTGCCCTCTATACTGACCGGTCAGGAATGTACCATCCACAAACATAACAGGAGGACAATGCCGGAAAGCTTCGATGCACATAGAGAAAGAGAAGAACACTCGTTTCAACACCTTGAAATCTGGTATACTCAGCAACCTCATGTGTTGTACGTTCACATAAGTGCCGCGATTCCTGTCCTTCAGTATAGCAAGGAGACGGACAACATTATCATATGAGTCGAAGAACAGCCCAAACCTTTCCTCCATAGCCTTCTGCTTAGCCCTCCAAGCCTTCCCATAAGGAATGACATAATTCCATCTGACCTTCACTGCTGTCTGGATGTGTTTTGCTTCCATATCTTTCTTCTCTACTATCTCAGTATACATGAGTTGCGCAAT
The DNA here is from genome assembly GCF_002575655.3 of Aegilops tauschii subsp. strangulata. Taxonomy (NCBI): domain Eukaryota; kingdom Viridiplantae; phylum Streptophyta; class Magnoliopsida; order Poales; family Poaceae; genus Aegilops; species Aegilops tauschii. The sequence goes on from NC_053039.3 coordinate 12,887,647, forward strand.
GAGACTTGAAGTCGGGTTTGGATGCTTCACCAGCAGGTTCTTCCTCACACAATTATGTGGGACGACAATGGTGACAACCCAGTGGATGTCATACTTCGGCACGTGCCCATGCACCTTCCCAGGACAACCTGTTTCAACACATTTCACGGTATAGTTTTTTGGACTTGATATGTGTGTCCGGAAAACCCTCTGCGTAGACAGCCCGCTTTATCACCGCATACTTCAATTTTTTCTTTGTATCAAATATAGCCCCTATATGTACTTAGTTCAGATTATACTGCCATGGAGTCTCATGGCCATCGTTGACCGTAAGGCCGGTGGATATGTCCTGCTCCCATGCAGAAGGAATCGATACCTCCACTTCATCCTCAGAATTTTCAGAATCCGTTCCTCCACCAATCCATCCTCGTCCTCTTCCTCCATCACCCTCTGCATTTCATCCCCTTCCTCATCCCCATCAGCAAAACCAGAACCAGCTAATATTATCGACTGGCTACTCTGCCCAGTATCACCACAAACATTGTGTGGCATGTAGTCCGACTCTTTCTCGGGTTGGCTAGCATCCACATCTTGTGGTTGTGACCCGGATAAAACAATCTCGTTAGCCACTTCACTGCCTTGGCCGAGTTCATACCCCCTGTGGAGTTGTACGGTATTCTCCTCCTTCGGCACAGGTTGCACAAGTGCATATGGGTGGATTCTTCGGTCTCGGCAGCGTCTTAACAGGGACAACCAATGCTGGCTCCTATCTATCGGCATCAACTCCCACTTGACATTTTTACAATATTTGGTCCACAATGCATGAATACTGACGGAACATACTTCAGGATCCATCCCGAAACTAGTTGTCAACCAGTACTTCAACTGTCTAATGTCCAGTCTGTCTGGGTCTACTAGTGTTATGACGCCATTTTTAAACTCGCTAAGATCAACCCCCAACTCATTCTATCGAACATTACCAGCGCCGTAGTAAACATTCAGATTTACTGATTCAGACATTTTCACCTGTCAGACATTGTCATCTTCTCATTAATCACAACAAACACTAATATTACCCGCTACACAAACTATGCGCTAAAATGCCTCCACAAATATATCAACACTAAATTCGCAATATGACTTATATACACTAACTAAACTATACAATGTAGATAAAATTTGTGACGACGTGGTTATACCTTCGAAGCGTGTGTCCCTAGCTTCTTGCTTCTCTCTTCGACTCAGCGGCACCGGCCACCTCGCGAAGTACTTGCACCACCGGACAACGACAGCGCTGCCCCCTCGACGACCGGAGGTTCAACTCCGGTCAGCCCCCAAGCTGCTCCTCCTCCTTACCACCTCCTCCTCCACAGCTGCTGCTACTACTCACCACCACATACTGCCCATCCTCCTCTCCAGCATGGCTCCTCCTCCCCACCATGGCTCCTCCTCCCCAAACGCATCAAAACTATCCCATAGCAAAAAATAACACCATAGGCCGGCGGGGATTGCTACGATCTACCGATTTTGTGGGTTGGATATGCAAATGGGTGGCAAATGGAGGAGATCAGCGCGGGGTGGCGAGGTACAGAGAAGAACAAGAGAGATAGAAAGGAAGAACAGAGGCGAGCGAGTGGAAGTAGATGGTGCGGGCTTATCCGCACCTTTTCGGTCGACTGGTGGCCGAAAACCACTTCGGTCGATGCCTGGCCGAAAAGGCCCACTTCGGTCGCGGGGTGGCCGAAAACGGCCCACTTCGGCCGCCGGGAGGCCGAAGCTACTATTTTCGGCTGGGCCCTCACCGACACCAACTTTTCAGCCCAGGTACGCATGTCTTCGGCCAAAGCGCGGCTGAAAAGCCCTGTTCGGCCTTAGCCTGGCCAAAAACTACCTTTTCGGCCCACACGAGGCCGACAGGGTCATAATTTTGCATTTTTTTTCATTCTGTGCTATAGTTTCCGAAATTGCTACAAAAAACGTGATAGTTTTGAAAAAAATCTTGGATATGCGTTATGCTGGTAGAGATATAGTAGAGCCATCTATTTTTGCATGTGTTTTAGACAACGTGAGCTACTACTACTAAAAGATGGTACTCCCTCCGTCCCATAATATAGCGGTCTTATGTTATGGGACGGAGGGAGTAGAACAAAGCGCGGAGATCAGTCTCGGTGGTTTTCCTTTGTGATGCTTTCTCTGCGGTTTTCGTTTGAGCGGCCACAGCGTCAACCGGAAGGGAGGACGATGATGCAACTCAGCTAGGCGGCGGCGGGCAGGTTCTGAGATTTGGAGTGCACCAAAGTGGGACCGTTGAGACTTGAAAAATGTTTATTTATTTACGCTTCGTCAGGAGAGTGAGATGGACGGACGGATGTAGGGAAGGGAGGAGGACGCAGTGTAGTGTCTCCATCTCCATCCCTGCAGTGTAGTGTCTGTGTATCTCCAGCTCCAGCGGTGAGGTGAGGTCCACGACCCCAAACGGACGTCCGTTTTGCCCTGCATTCGTCCGTTTAGGTAGGGCAATGGGGTCCTGTCCGGACCTTTCTTGGGATGCGGGGGCCGTGCGTCCAATGCGCGGACGCATCCTTTGGCACCATCCTGTCCGCCACGGCCAAAATGCCCATATATTCATATTTCAATGTTCAAAACTAGTTTGCGCGTTCAAATATTAATTGTCTCAAAATAGAAATAGTTTTACAACCAAATAGAAATTGTCTCAAATAAAATAGTTTACAACCAAATCAAAATTGTCTTGCATAACATTGATGAACCAATACATCTATTGGTTGCCAATGTGATTCCACATGTGCTCAACCAAGTCATTTTGAAGATCCAAATGAGTGTGCCAATCACACAGTTCACGATGGAATTGGGTAAGCTGTTCAAACGTGGCCGGTTCTTGGTGCATGGTCTCAATATTTTCACCTTGAAAGTCAAATCCTTGGTCGAAGATGCTGTTATCACGCTCGTCCTCGACGATCATGTTGTGCATGATCACACAAGCAGTCATTACCTCCCAAAGCTTCCCTTCATCCCATGCCAGTGCAGGGTGTCGAACGATACCCCATCGGGATTGAAGCACACCAAAAGCACGCTCCACATCCTTTCTAGCACTCTCTTGCATTTGGGCAAATTTCTGTCTCTTCTCACCTTGGGGTTTCAAGATTGTCTTCACAAAAGTTGATCCTGAGGATATATACACTAGTAGAAAAAGGGTCAAATGTTCAGCTCATTAGTCCCGGTTTGATTTTAGTTGGCACTAATGTGACCATTAGTGCCGGTTCCAACGGCTAGGTGGGCCGCTCTCATTAGTATCGGTTCGTTCCGTACTTTTAGCACCGGTTCGTTCCACGAGCCGGTACTAAAGAGAGTGGTGGCAGGATGTTGTCAGTCTGGGGCCCCTCTAGCACCTTTAGTACCGGTTCTTGCCATGAACCGGTACTAAAGGTCGTCCTATATGAACCCTTCGCCTACCTGCGCTCTGTTCTTCCCCCTTTCCTCTCTCCTCTCTGTTCTTCCCTTTTTCCTCTCGAGCTCATCACAAATTTTGCCCAAATTTTGTCAAGATTTGAAGGCCCCCATCCATTCAAATGATCACAAATGTTAGCAACTTTGTCCTTTCATCTCTCATTGCTAGATTAGCTCTTGCAATGGTTTATATAGTGATTAATTTGTGGGTTTTACTAATTTGGGAGGAATTATATGTGGTAGTCTTTGATTTATATGCAATTTGAGGTCAAAATAACACTTAGTTTGCATATGTAGGTGTGGTTTACTTAGTGCCTTCTAAATCTCCGTCGTAACCACCGTCGATAGCCCGTACCGTCCCGTCGCCAGCACCACCTTGTGGTGAGCCTCTTGTTCTTATCTTTTTTATACAAAAAATTCATGTTTGTGTGATTTGGATATATAGTTACTCGTATAATTATCTTACCCGTACATTGTTTGTTATACATAATGCCATGGTTTTGATATCCGTCCCCGTCGGCCCTCGTCCGTGTTATGATTCGGATGTGGTATATTCTCTTTTAAAACTATTTGTTGCATTTTGTGTTTATGACAAATTATGCCCATCAAGTTGACATAGATATTTTTATCTAGGAGGTATGTGAACAGGAAATTCCAACCGAACCTATTGTCGAGAGGTTAAATTTAGTTGAAAGAGAAAACGAGTATTTGAAAGAAAAATTGAAAAGAATTGAGGGGGAGAAGATGGAATTGGAGTTGCATGTTGCCGATGTCGTCGATGATCACAAGAACAAGATGGAGAAAATGCGCTTGAAGATTACAAAGATTTGAAAATATGCCACTGATAGTGAGGCTTGGTATCATTATGCTGTTGGACCAATTGTTACCTTAGTTGCGATCTTGATCACATTTGTTGTTGCATTTAAATGCTTTAGCTAGAGAGTTATTTGTTTGTTGCATTTAAGTGTTGTATGAATTTTATGTATGAACTTGTATTAATTTGGTATTTTCGGTGTTGTGTAATGAAGATGAGCCGACAATGGATGTACGATGACCGATGCTCTCCCGAGTTCATTAATGGCGTGCATACTTTTCTGCTTGCGGCTGAGGCAACAAGCGGGCGGATGGTTTTATGCCTTGTCCACGTGCTAGCTGTAAGAATGATCACAATTACTCTAACTCAAGAACCATTCACATCCACCTGTTTGAATCCGGTTTCATGCCCCACTATAATGTTTGGACCAAGCACGGAGAAAGAGGGGTTATGATGGAAGACAATGAAGAAGAAGAGGACGACGACAGCTATCCTGGACATGGGTTCCCTGAATACGATGATACAACAATGGGGGAAGAAGCTGAGCCGGCAATGGGGGAAGAAGCTGAGCTAGCAATGCGGGAAGAAGCTGAAGAAGAGGCATCAGATGAGCCCGCTGATGATCTAGGTCGGGCCATTGCCGATCCAAAGAGAAACTGCGCAAGTGATTTGGAGAAGAAGAAGTTGCAGCGCATGTTAGAGGATCACAAGAAATTGTTGTACCCGAATTGCGAAGCTGACTAGACAAAGTTGGGCACCACACTGGAAATGCTGCAATGGAAGGCGGAGAATGGTGTATCTGACAAGGGATTTGGAAAGTTGCTGGTAATGATAAAGAATATGCTTCCAAAGGACAACGAATTGCCCGAGAGTACGTACGAATCAAAGAAGGCTGTCTGCCCTCTAGGGTTAGAGGTGCAGAAGATACATGCATGCCCTAATGACTGCATCCTCTACCATGGTGAGTACGAGGATTTAAACGCGTGCCCGGTATGCGGTGCATTGTGCTATAAGATCAGCCGTGATAACCCTGGTAATGTCGAGGGCGAGCGCCCCAGGAAAAATATTTCTACCAAGGTGATGTGGTATGCTCCTATAATACCATGGTTGAAACGTTTCTTCCAAAACAAAGAGCATGCCAAGGCGATGCGATGGCACAGAGAAGACTGTAAGAAAGATGGAAAGTTGAGAGTACCCGCTGACGGGTCGTAGTGGAGAAAAATCGAGAGAAAGTACAGGGAGGAGTTTGCAAGTGACGCAAGCACTACAAGAAATATGTCAACTAGTGACCTTCTGTCAGTGACCCTGGAAGAATTGTTCATAGATCTACGACCATTTGAGACCAATTGGTTAAAAGTTGTTCAGGGGGCTCCAAACCCTCAACTATATCGACCATTTTGGTCAGAAAGGTCGTAATTTCCTTACACGAAATGGTCATAAAGCAGACATCACTGGTCTGCAGCCTTATTTCTAGCTGATCACGACCAATATAGATGGTCATAACCTTGTAAATTGTGGTGGATTGCTATGACTAGGCGCCACCTCATTAGTTTTGCCTATGTGTCATGTCCATGTGTCAATTTTTGCCCTAGGTTGTGAAGCAACCTATATTTCTGTCCTTCCCAAAATTCCCGAAAAAATCTCATAAATTCTTTGGGTCATATCTTCGTCAAATATGTAAAAATACTTCCTTGCCTAGTTCAAAAATAATTCAACAATATTCATTTTCCTATTCTGTTCAGAACATCACTTTGTGAAGAAAGTGGTATTTATATATTCTTGATTTCCCTCAAAAATTTTGGGAACTCTTTCCTATCCAAATTATTGCCTCATGAAAAAATTCAGCTCCATTTCCCCAGCAAATCTTCCTCGGCAAATTTCCAATGTTTTTGTCCACCTAGAAGCATTGTGAAGGAAGTACAAGATAGGAATATCATAAAGAGTTGAATTTTTGGCACATATTCTATATGCCAAAGTCATAGCTCTACACAAAAGTTTAGCTCTTTCTAACAATACATGTGAGCTCACCATTGAATCTTTGTTTCTGGTAATATTTTTAGTTTGTGAAGTAACTACATTTTATATTGCTTTATAATTGCTGAAAATTTACCAGGACATTACCCAGACTATAGAAACCCCCTACACCAAATTTCAGCATAATCCAATCATCTATGTAAGCCCAGCTTCAATTTCTATTTTTTGTCCAAATTGGCACATTGCAAAGCAAGTGCTATCTAGACACCTCCTATTGTCCTAAATTTTTTTTGCCATCTTACATATACAAATCATTACCACATTCCAATATTCAGCTCCATTTGCCTATTAAATCTTCCTCGGCAATTTTCTAAAGTTTCTATCCAGAGAGAAGCTTTGTGAAGGAAGTACAAGCTAAGATTATCCAAATGGTATAAAAAATTTACAGTGCTTTACTATGCCCAAATTACCATACTCCACAAAATTTCAGCTAAATCCAGTTATCCATTTGAGCCCAGCTTCACCATCCATATTTCTGCCCGATGTGGTACTCTGCAAAGCAAGTGCCATCCAAATTCCTCCATTTGAGCTGAAAATTTGCCAAGACAGTCTCCCTAGTTGATGATCATCCTCAGCCAAAACTCAGGCCCATTGGCCTTGTGAATTTCCCGTACCGCTAATCAAACACTTGGCTGCTAATTCATATTTGAGCATAGTTCGGTCTCCTCGTGAGATTCTTCTGTTGTTATTTTATTCCTAGCATCTACCTGGGGAGTGCCCAACCTACTAGACATGCCTAGGCTGCCCAGAACGCAAGGCAACGCCATGGTCACGCAGTGACCACGCGGCGGGCATGCGAGTCTACGCGCTTTGGAGTTGGGGCCCTGGGCCACCGCCCAAACCTCGACGTATCACCACCGAACCATGTATTTATGCTTAAATAGATACTTATGTACCTAGAAATGATTTTGGAAAAAATAAAGAGCAAACTATGAGGCAGCTGCAGTTCAAATTTTCGCCGATTCGCTGATTCGCGGACAAACTATGCCATGAATTTGGCCATAAGATTGATCATTTGGCTTGAAAGCCATGCATCTTTACGCATGATAGCTCGTTTCTGGGAATACTTTTGAAAAATAATTACTATATTACAAACTTGGTCACATATATTGACACAATGCGAAGGTTTTCCATTTTTTTGATTTTTTTTTCAATTTTTTATGCCCGTTTCAATATGCAGTCAAAACGGCGGGCATGACCGTTCCTAGCTAGTGGTTGAATCTTGAAAAACTTTTTGTGTTTCTCTGATTAAATAGATACTTATGTACCTAGAAATGATTTTTCGAAAAAATAAAGAGCAAACTATGAGGCAGCTGCAGTTCAAATTTTACTCGCTTCCTACTAAATCGGCGAAAATTTGTCTTTCTCACGAGAGGAGGATCAAAACTATTGACACCCAACCATTTGGTCAATTGTGAATTATATATGTCCTAGTATTTCATAAAAATTATTTGGTCCAATATTGCAATAAATATATGGTAGGTCCTTCACAAAAAACTCATTTTGGGCACTCGAAAAATAGAAAACGAATTTTTTGTCCAAAGAAAGTGAAAAATTCCTTAGGCAACATTGTTTGCCATCCCAAGATGCACCCTTGTGCACAATATGAGATAATTTGAACAAACTATGCCATGAATGTGGCCATAAGATTGATCATTTGGCTTGAAAGCCATGCATCTTCATGCATGATAGCTCGTTTCTGAGAACACTTTTTAAAAATAAAGTTTATTATTTTTCCTGGTAACTTGGTCACATATAATGACACAATGCGAAGGTTTTCCAATTTTTTGATTTTTTGAATTTTTTATGCCCGTTTCAAAATGTGGTCAAAATGGCGGGCATGACCGTTCCTAGCTAGTGGTTGAATCTTGGAAAACTTGTTGTCTTTCTCTGATTAAATAGATACTTATGTACCTAGAAATGATTTTTGGAAAAAATAAAGAGCAAACTATGAGGCAGCTGCAGTTCAAATTTTACCCGCTTCCTCCTGAATCGGCGGAAATTTTTCTTTTTCACAAGAGGTGGATCGAAACTTTTGACAGCCAACTATTTGGTCAATTGTGAATTATATATGTCCTAGTATTTTATAAAAATGATTTGGTCCAATACTGCAACAAATATATGGTAGGTCCTTCGCAAAAAAACTCATTTTGGGCACTCAAAAAATAGAAAACAAAATTTTCGTCCAAAGAAAATGAAAACTTCCTTAGTCAACATTGTTTGCCATCCCAAGATGCACCCATGTGCACAATATGAGATCATTTTAACCAACTATGTCATGAATGTGGACATAAGATTGATCATTTGGCTTGAAAGCCATGCATCTTCGCGCATAATAACTCGTTTTTGAGAACACTTTTTAAAAATAATTACCGCATTAAAAGTTTATTATTTTTCCTGGTAACTTGGTCACATATAATGACACAATGCGAAGGTTTCCCAATTTTTTGAATTTTTTTGAATTTTTTATGCCCGTTTCAAAATGCGGTCAAAACGGCGGGCGTGACCGTTCCTGGCTAGTGGTTGAATATTGGAAAAAAAATTGTGTTTCTCTTATTAAATAGATACTTATGTACCTATAAATGAATTTTGGAAAAAATAAAGAGCAAACTATGAGGCAGCTGCAGTTCAAATATTACCCGTTTCCTACTGAATCGGCGGAAATTTGTCTTTTTCACGAGAGGTGGATCAAACTTTTGACACCCAACCATTTGGTCAATTGTGAATTATATATGTCCTAGTATTTTACAAAAATGATTTGGTCCAATATTGCAACAAATATATGGTAGGTCCTTCACAAAAAAAACTCATTAAGGGCACTCGAAAAATAGAAAATGAATTTTTCATCCAAAGAAAATGAAAAGTTCCTTAGGCAACATTATTTTCCATCTCAAGATGCACCCTTGTGCACAATATGAGATCATTTGAACAAACTATGCCATGAATGTGGCCATAAGATTGATCATTCGGCTTGAAAGCCATGCATCTTCACGCATGATAGCTCGTTTCTGAGAACACTTTTTAAAAATAATTAACGTATTACAAATATATTATTTTTCCTCGTAACTTGGTCACATATAATGAAACAATGCGAAGGTTTTCAAATTTTTTGATTTTTTTGATTTTTTTATGCCCGTTTCAAAATACGGTAGCTAGTGGTTGAATCTTGGAAAACTTTTTGTGTTTCTCTGATTCAATAGATACTTATGTACCGTGAAATGATTTTTGGAAAAAAATAAAGAGCAAACGATGAGGCATGTGCAGTTCAAATTTGACCCGCTTCCTACTGAATCGGCGGAAATTTGTCTTTTTCACGAGAGGCTGATCGAAACTTTTGACACCCAACCATTTGGTCAATTGTGAATTATATATGTCCTAGTATTTTATAAAAATGATTTGGTCCAATATTGCAAAAAATATATGGAAGGTCCTTCACAAAAAAAACTCATTTTGGGCACTCGAAAAATAGAATACGAATTTTTCGTCCAAACAAAATGAAAACTTCCTTAGGCAACATTGTTTGCCATCCCAAGATTCACCCTTGTGCACAATATGAGATCATTTGAACAAACTATGACATGAATGTGGCCATTAGATTGATCATTTGGCTTGAAAGCCATGCATTTTCACGCATGATAGCTCGTTTCTGAGAACACTTTTTAAAAATAATTACCATATTACAAGTTTATTATTTTTCCTGGTAACTTGGTCACATATAATGACACAATGCCAAGGTTTTCCAATTTTTTGATTTTTTTTCAATTTTTTATGCCCGTTTCAAAATGCGGTCAAAACGGTGGGCATGACCGTTCCTAGCTAGTGGTTGAATCTGTGAAAACTTTTTGTGTTTCTCTGATTAAATAGATACTTATGTACCTAGAAATGATTTTTGGAAAAAATAAAGAGCAAACTATGAGGCAGCTGTAGTTCAAATTTTACCCGCTTCCTACTGAATCGGCGGAAATTTGTCTTTTTCACGAGAGGTCGACCGAAACTTTTGACACCCAACCATTTGGTCAATTTTGAATTATATATGTCCTAGTATTTTATAAAAATCAATTGGTCCAATATTGCAACAAATATATGGTAGGTCCTTCACAAAAAAAAACTCATTTTGGGCACTCGGAAAATAGAAAACGAATTTTTCGTCCAAAGAAAATGAAAACTTCCTTAGGCAACATTGTTTGCCATCCCAAGATGCACCCTTGTGCACAATATGAGATCATTTGAACAAACTAGGCCATGAATGTGGCCATAAGATTGATCATTTGGCTTGAAAGCCATGCATCTTCACGCATGATAGCTCGTTTCTGAGAACACTTTTTAAAAATAATTACCGTATCACAAGTTTATTATTTTTCCTGGTAACTTGGTCACATATAATTACACAATGCGAAGGTTTTCCAATTTTTTGATATTTGTTTCAATTTTTTATGCCCATTTCAATATGCGGCCAAAACGGCGGGCATGATCGTTCCTAGCTAGTGGTTGAATGTTGGAAATTTTTTTGTGTTTCTTTGATTAAATAGATACTTATGTACCTAGAAATGATTTTTGGAAAAAATAAAGAGCAAACTATGAGGCAGCTGCAGTTCAAATTTTACCCGCTTCCTACTGAATCGACGAAAATTTGTCTTTTTCACGAGAGGTGGATCAAAACTTTTGACACCCAACCATTTGGTCAATTGCGTATTATATATGTCCTAGTATTTTATAAAAATGATTTGGTCCAATATTGTAACAAAGATATGGTGGGTCCTTCACAAAAAAAACTCATTTTGGGCACTCAAAAAATAGAAAACGAATTTTTCGTCCAAAGAAAATGAAAACCTCCTTAGGCAACATTGTTTGCCATCGCAATATGCACCCTTGTGCACAATATGAGATCATTTGAACTAACTATGCCATGAATGTGGCCATAAGATTGATCATTTGGCTTGAAAGCCATGCATCTTCATGCATGATAGCTCGTTTCTGAGAATACTTTTTATAAATAATTACCGTATTACAAGTTTATTATTTTTCTTGGTAACTCGGTCACATATATTGACACAATGCGAAGGTTTTCCCATTTTTTTATTTTTTCTATTTTTTATGCCCGTTTCAAAATGCGGTCAAAACGGCGGGCATGACCGTTCCTAGCTAGTGGTTGAATCTTGGAAAACTTTTTGTGTTTCTCTGATTAAATAGATACTTATGTACCTAGAAATTATTTTTGAAAAAATAGAGAGCAAACTATGAGGCAGCTGAAGTTCAAATTTCACCCGCTTCCTGCTGAATCGGCGGAAATTTGTCTTTTTCACGAGAGGTGGATCGAAACTTTTGAGACCCAACCATTTGGTCAATTGTGAATTATATATGTCCTAGTATTTTATAAAAATTATTTCGTCCAATATTGCAACAAATATATGGTAGGTCCTTCACAAAAAAACTCATTTTTAGCACTCGAAATATAGAAAACGAATTTTTTGTCCAAAGAAAATGAAAACTTCCTTTGGCAACATTGTTTGCCATCCCAAGATGCACCCTTGTGCACAATATGAGATCATTTGAACAAACTATGCCATGAATGTGGCCATAAGATTGATCATTTGGCTTGAAAGCCATGCATCTTCACGCATGATAGCTCGTTTCTGAGAACACTTTTTAAAAATAATTACCGTATCACAAGTTTATTATTTTTCCTGGTAACTTGGTCACATATAATGACACAATGCGAAGGTTTTCCAATTTTTTGATATTTGTTTCAATTTTTTATGCCCATTTCAATATGCGGCCAAAACGGCGGGCATGATCGTTCCTAGCTAGTGGTTGAATGTTGGAAATTTTTTTGTGTTTCTTTGATTAAATAGATACTTATGTACCTAGAAATGATTTTTGGAAAAAATAAAGAGCAAACTATGAGGCAGCTGCAGTTCAAATTTTACCCGCTTCCTACTGAATCGACGAAAATTTGTCTTTTTCACGAGAGGTGGATCAAAACTTTTGACACCCAACCATTTGGTCAATTGCGTATTATATATGTCCTAGTATTTTATAAAAATGATTTGGTCCAATATTGTAACAAAGATATGGTGGGTCCTTCACAAAAAAAACTCATTTTGGGCACTCAAAAAATAGAAAACGAATTTTTCGTCCAAAGAAAATGAAAACCTCCTTAGGCAACATTGTTTGCCATCGCAATATGCACCCTTGTGCACAATATGAGATCATTTGAACTAACTATGCCATGAATGTGGCCATAAGATTGATCATTTGGCTTGAAAGCCATGCATCTTCATGCATGATAGCTCGTTTCTGAGAATACTTTTTATAAATAATTACCGTATTACAAGTTTATTATTTTTCTTGGTAACTCGGTCACATATATTGACACAATGCGAAGGTTTTCCCATTTTTTTATTTTTTCTATTTTTTATGCCCGTTTCAAAATGCGGTCAAAACGGCGGGCATGACCGTTCCTAGCTAGTGGTTGAATCTTGGAAAACTTTTTGTGTTTCTCTGATTAAATAGATACTTATGTACCTAGAAATTATTTTTGAAAAAATAGAGAGCAAACTATGAGGCAGCTGAAGTTCAAATTTCACCCGCTTCCTGCTGAATCGGCGGAAATTTGTCTTTTTCACGAGAGGTGGATCGAAACTTTTGAGACCCAACCATTTGGTCAATTGTGAATTATATATGTCCTAGTATTTTATAAAAATTATTTGGTCCAATATTGCAACAAATATATGGTAGGTCCTTCACAAAAAAACTCATTTTTAGCACTCGAAATATAGAAAACGAATTTTTTGTCCAAAGAAAATGAAAACTTCCTTTGGCAACATTGTTTGCCATCCCAAGATGCACCCTTGTGCACAATATGAGATCATTTGAACAAACTATGCCATGAATGTGGCCATAAGATTGATCATTTGGCTTGAAAGCCATGCTTCTTCACGCATGATAGCTCGTTTCTGAGAAATTTTTTAAAAATAATTACCCTATTACAAGTTTATTATTTCTCTTGGTAACTTGGTCACATATATTGACACAATGCAAAGGTTTTCCAAATTTTTGATTTTTTTATTCTTCTATGCCCGTTTCAAAATGCGGTCAAAACGGCGGGCATGACCATTCCTAGCTAGTGGTTGAATCTTGGAAAACTTTTTGTGTTTCTCTGATACAAGAGATACTTATGTACCTAGAAATTATTTTTGGAAAAAATAAAGAGCAAACTATGAGGTAGCTAAAGTTCAAATTTCACCCGCTTCCTACCGAATTGGCGGAAATTTGTCTTTTTCACGAGAGGTGGATCGAAACGTTTGACACCCAACCATTTGGTCAATTGTGAATTATATATGTCCTAATATTTTGTAAAAATGATTTGGTCCAATATTGCAACAAATATATGGTAGGCCCTTAAAAAAACTCATTTTGGGCCCTCAAAAAATAGAAAATGAATTTTTCGTCCAAAGAAAATGAAAACTTCCTTAGGCAACATTGTTTGCCATCCCAAGATGCACCCTTGGGCACAATATGGGATCATTTGAACAAACTATGCCATGAATGTGGCCATAAGATTGATCATTTGGCTTGAAAGCCATGCATCTTCACGCATGATAGCTCGTTTCTGAGAACACTTTTTAAAAATAATTACCGTATTACAAGTTTATTATTTTTCGTGGTAACTTGGTCACATATAATGACACAATGCGAAGGTTTTGCAATTTTTTGATTTTTTTGAATTTTTTATGCCCGTTTCAACATGTGGTCAAAATGGCGGGCATGACCGTTCCTTGCTAGTGGTTCAATCTTGGAAAACTTTTTTTGTTTCTCTGATTAAATAGATACCTATGTACCTATAAAAGATTTTTGGAAAAAATAAAGAGCAAACTATGAGGTAGCTATAGTTCAAATTTTACCCGCTTCCGGCTGAATCGGCGGAAATTTGTCTTTTTCACGAGAGGTGGATGGAAACTTTTGACACCTAACCATTTGGTTAATTGTGAATTATATATGTCCTAGTAATTTGTAAAAATGATTTGGTCCAATATTGCAACAAATATTCGGTAGGTCCTTCTAAAAAAACTCATTTTGGGCACTCGAAAAATAGAAAACGAATTTTTTGTCCAAAGAAAATGAAAACTTCCTTAGGCAACATTGTTTGCCATCCCAAGATGCACACTTGTGCACAATATGAGATCATTTGAACAAACTATGCCATGAATGTGGCCATAAGATTGATCATTTGGCTTGAAAGCCATGCATCTTCATGCATGATAGCTCGTTTCTGAGAACACTTTTTAAAAATAATTACCGAATCACAAGTTTATTATTTTTCCTGGTAACTTGGTCACATATAATGACACGATGCGAAGGTTTTCCAATTTTTTGATTTTTTTTTCAAATTTTTATGCCCGTTTCAATATGCGGCCAAAACGGCGGGCATGACCGTTCCTAGCTAGTGGTTGAATGTTGGAAATTTTTTTGTGTTTCTTTGATTAAATAGATACTTATGTACCTAGAAATGATTTTTGGAAAAAATAAAGAGCAAACTATGAGGCAGCTGCAGTTCAAATTTTACCCGCTTCCTACTGAATCGACGAAAATTTGTCTTTTTCACGAGAGGTGGATCAAAACTTTTGACACCCAACCATTTGGTCAATTGCGTATTATATATGTCCTAGTATTTTATAAAAATGATTTGGTCCAATATTGTAACAAAGATATGGTGGGTCCTTCACAAAAAAAACTCATTTTGGGCACTCAAAAAATAGAAAACGAATTTTTCGTCCAAAGAAAATGAAAACCTCCTTAGGCAACATTGTTTGCCATCGCAATATGCACCCTTGTGCACAATATGAGATCATTTGAACTAACTATGCCATGAATGTGGCCATAAGATTGATCATTTGGCTTGAAAGCCATGCATCTTCATGCATGATAGCTCGTTTCTGAGAATACTTTTTATAAATAATTACCGTATTACAAGTTTATTATTTTTCTTGGTAACTCGGTCACATATATTGACACAATGCGAAGGTTTTCCCATTTTTTTATTTTTTCTATTTTTTATGCCCGTTTCAAAATGCGGTCAAAACGGCGGGCATGACCGTTCCTAGCTAGTGGTTGAATCTTGGAAAACTTTTTGTGTTTCTCTGATTAAATAGATACTTATGTACCTAGAAATTATTTTTGAAAAAATAGAGAGCAAACTATGAGGCAGCTGAAGTTCAAATTTCACCCGCTTCCTGCTGAATCGGCGGAAATTTGTCTTTTTCACGAGAGGTGGATCGAAACTTTTGAGACCCAACCATTTGGTCAATTGTGAATTATATATGTCCTAGTATTTTATAAAAATTATTTGGTCCAATATTGCAACAAATATATGGTAGGTCCTTCACAAAAAAACTCATTTTTAGCACTCGAAATATAGAAAACGAATTTTTTGTCCAAAGAAAATGAAAACTTCCTTTGGCAACATTGTTTGCCATCCCAAGATGCACCCTTGTGCACAATATGAGATCATTTGAACAAACTATGCCATGAATGTGGCCATAAGATTGATCATTTGGCTTGAAAGCCATGCTTCTTCACGCATGATAGCTCGTTTCTGAGAAATTTTTTAAAAATAATTACCCTATTACAAGTTTATTATTTCTCTTGGTAACTTGGTCACATATATTGACACAATGCAAAGGTTTTCCAAATTTTTGATTTTTTTATTCTTCTATGCCCGTTTCAAAATGCGGTCAAAACGGCGGGCATGACCATTCCTAGCTAGTGGTTGAATCTTGGAAAACTTTTTGTGTTTCTCTGATACAAGAGATACTTATGTACCTAGAAATTATTTTTGGAAAAAATAAAGAGCAAACTATGAGGTAGCTAAAGTTCAAATTTCACCCGCTTCCTACCGAATTGGCGGAAATTTGTCTTTTTCACGAGAGGTGGATCGAAACGTTTGACACCCAACCATTTGGTCAATTGTGAATTATATATGTCCTAATATTTTGTAAAAATGATTTGGTCCAATATTGCAACAAATATATGGTAGGCCCTTAAAAAAACTCATTTTGGGCCCTCAAAAAATAGAAAATGAATTTTTCGTCCAAAGAAAATGAAAACTTCCTTAGGCAACATTGTTTGCCATCCCAAGATGCACCCTTGGGCACAATATGGGATCATTTGAACAAACTATGCCATGAATGTGGCCATAAGATTGATCATTTGGCTTGAAAGCCATGCATCTTCACGCATGATAGCTCGTTTCTGAGAACACTTTTTAAAAATAATTACCGTATTACAAGTTTATTATTTTTCGTGGTAACTTGGTCACATATAATGACACAATGCGAAGGTTTTGCAATTTTTTGATTTTTTTGAATTTTTTATGCCCGTTTCAACATGTGGTCAAAATGGCGGGCATGACCGTTCCTTGCTAGTGGTTCAATCTTGGAAAACTTTTTTTGTTTCTCTGATTAAATAGATACCTATGTACCTATAAAAGATTTTTGGAAAAAATAAAGAGCAAACTATGAGGTAGCTATAGTTCAAATTTTACCCGCTTCCGGCTGAATCGGCGGAAATTTGTCTTTTTCACGAGAGGTGGATGGAAACTTTTGACACCTAACCATTTGGTTAATTGTGAATTATATATGTCCTAGTAATTTGTAAAAATGATTTGGTCCAATATTGCAACAAATATTCGGTAGGTCCTTCTAAAAAAACTCATTTTGGGCACTCGAAAAATAGAAAACGAATTTTTTGTCCAAAGAAAATGAAAACTTCCTTAGGCAACATTGTTTGCCATCCCAAGATGCACACTTGTGCACAATATGAGATCATTTGAACAAACTATGCCATGAATGTGGCCATAAGATTGATCATTTGGCTTGAAAGCCATGCATCTTCATGCATGATAGCTCGTTTCTGAGAACACTTTTTAAAAATAATTACCGAATCACAAGTTTATTATTTTTCCTGGTAACTTGGTCACATATAATGACACGATGCGAAGGTTTTCCAATTTTTTGATTTTTTTTTCAAATTTTTATGCCCGTTTCAATATGCGGCCAAAACGGCGGGCATGACCGTTCCTAGCTAGTGGTTGAATGTTGGAAAAAAATTTGTGTTTCTCTGATTAAATACATACTTATGTACCTAGAAATGATTTTTGGAAAAAATAAAGAGCAAACTATGAGGCAGCTGCAGTTCAAATTTTACCCGCTTCCTACTGAATCGACGAAAATTTGTCTTTTTCACGAGAGGTGGATCAAAACTTTTGACACCCAACCATTTGGTCAATTGCGTATTAGATATGTCCTAGTATTTTATAAAAATGATTTGGTCCAATTTTGTAACAAAGATATGGTGGGTCCTTCACAAAAAAAACTCATTTTGGGCACTCAAAAAATAGAAAACGAATTTTTCGTCCAAAGAAAATGAAAACCTCCTTAGGCAACATTGTTTGCCATCGCAATATGCACCCTTGTGCACAATATGAGATCATTTGAACTAACTATGCCATGAATGTGGCCATAAGATTGATCATTTGGCTTGAAAGCCATGCATCTTCATGCATGATAGCTCGTTTCTGAGAATACTTTTTATAAATATTTACCGTATTACAAGTTTATTATTTTTCTTGGTAACTCGGTCACATATATTGACACAATGCGAAGGTTTTCCCATTTTTTTTATTTTTTCTATTTTTTATGCCCGTTTCAAAATGCGGTCAAAACGGCGGGCATGACCGTTCCTAGCTAGTGGTTGAATCTTGGAAAACTTTTTGTGTTTCTCTGATTAAATAGATACTTATGTACCTAGAAATTATTTTTGAAAAAATAGAGAGCAAACTATGAGGCAGCTGAAGTTCAAATTTCACCCGCTTCCTGCTGAATCGGCGGAAATTTGTCTTTTTCACGAGAGGTGGATCGAAACTTTTGAGACCCAACCATTTGGTCAATTGTGAATTATATATGTCCTAGTATTTTATAAAAATTATTTGGTCCAATATTGCAACAAATATATGGTAGGTCCTTCACAAAAAAACTCATTTTTAGCACTCGAAATATTGAAAACGAATTTTTTGTCCAAAGAAAATGAAAACTTCCTTTGGCAACATTGTTTGCCATCCCAAGATGCACCCTTGTGCACAATATGAGATCATTTGAACAAACTATGCCATGAATGTGGCCATAAGATTGATCATTTGGCTTGAAAGCCATGCATCTTCACGCATGATAGCTCGTTTCTGAGAAATTTTTTAAAAATAATTACCCTATTACAAGTTTATTATTTTTCTTGGTAACTTGGTCACATATATTGACACAATGCAAAGGTTTTCCAAATTTTTGATTTTTTTATTCTTCTATGCCCGTTTCAAAATGCGGTCAAAACGGCGGGCATGACCATTCCTAGCTAGTGGTTGAATCTTGGAAAACTTTTTGTGTTTCTCTGATACAAGAGATACTTATGTACCTAGAAATTATTTTTGGAAAAAATAAAGAGCAAACTATGAGGTAGCTAAAGTTCAAATTTCACCCGCTTCCTACCGAATTGGCGGAAATTTGTCTTTTTCACGAGAGGTGGATCGAAACGTTTGACACCCAACCATTTGGTCAATTGTGAATTATATATGTCCTAATATTTTGTAAAAATGATTTGGTCCAATATTGCAACAAATATATGGTAGGCCCTATAAAAAAACTCATTTTGGGCCATCAAAAAATAGAAAATGAATTTTTCGTGCAAAGAAAATGAAAACTTCCTTAGGCAACATTGTTTGCCATCCCAAGATGCACCCTTGGGCACAATATGGGATCATTTGAACAAACTATGCCATGAATGTGGCCATAAGATTGATCATTTGGCTTGAAAGCCATGCATCTTCACGCATGATAGCTCGTTTCTGAGAACACTTTTTAAAAATAATTACCGTATTACAAGTTTATTATTTTTCGTGGTAACTTGGTCACATATAATGACACAATGCGAAGGTTTTGCAATTTTTTGATTTTTTTGAATTTTTTATGCCCGTTTCAACATGTGGTCAAAATGGCGGGCATGACCGTTCCTTGCTAGTGGTTCAATCTTGGAAAACTTTTTTTGTTTCTCTGATTAAATAGATACCTATGTACCTATAAAAGATTTTTGGAAAAAATAAAGAGCAAACTATGAGGTAGCTATAGTTCAAATTTTACCCGCTTCCGGCTGAATCGGCGGAAATTTGTCTTTTTCACGAGAGGTGGATGGAAACTTTTGACACCTAACCATTTGGTTAATTGTGAATTATATATGTCCTAGTAATTTGTAAAAATGATTTGGTCCAATATTGCAACAAATATTCGGTAGGTCCTTCTAAAAAAACTCATTTTGGGCACTCGAAAAATAGAAAACGAATTTTTTGTCCAAAGAAAATGAAAACTTCCTTAGGCAACATTGTTTGCCATCCCAAGATGCACACTTGTGCACAATATGAGATCATTTGAACAAACTATGCCATGAATGTGGCCATAAGATTGATCATTTGGCTTGAAAGCCATGCATCTTCATGCATGATAGCTCGTTTCTGAGAACAATTTTTAAAAATAATTACCGAATCACAAGTTTATTATTTTTCTGGTAACTTGGTCACATATAATGACACGATGCGAAGGTTTTCCAATTTTTTGATTTTTTTTTCAAATTTTTATGCCCGTTTCAATATGCGGCCAAAACGGCGGGCATGACCGTTCCTAGCTAGTGGTTGAATGTTGGAAAAAAATTTGTGTTTCTCTGATTAAATACATACTTATGTACCTAGAAATGATTTTTGGAAAAAATAAAGAGCAAACTATGAGGCAGCTGCAGTTCAAATTTTACCCGCTTCCTACTGAATCGACGAAAATTTGTCTTTTTCACGAGAGGTGGATCAAAACATTTGACATCCAACCATTTGGTCAATTGTGAATTATATATGTCCTAGTATTTTGTAAAAATGATTTGGTCCAATATCGCAACAAATATATGGTAGGCCCTTAAAAAAACTCATTTTGGGCCCTCGAAAAATAGAAAATGAATTTTTCGTCCAAAGAAAATGAAAACTTCCTTAGGCAACATTGTTTGCCATCCCAAGATGCACCCTTCGGCACAATATGGGATCATTTGAACAAACTATGCCATGAATGTGGCCATAAGATTGATCATTTGGCTTAAAAGGCATGCATCTTCACGCATGATAGCTCGTTTCTGAGAACACTTTTTAAAAATAATTACCGTATTACAAGTTTGTTATTTTTCCTGGTAACTTGGTCACATATAATGACACAATGCGAAGGTTTTGCAATTTTTTGATTTTTTTTGAATTTTTAAGCCCGTTTCAACATGTGGTCAAAATGGCGGGCATGACCGTTCCTTGCTAGTGGTTGAATCTTGGAAAACTTTTTGTGTTTCTCTGATTAAATAGATACCTATGTACCTAGAAATGATTTTTGGAAAATATAAAGAGCAAACTATGAGGCAGCTGTAGCTCGAATTTTACCCGCTTCCTACTGAATCGGCGGAAATTTGTCTTTTTCACGAGAGGAGGATGGAAACTTTTGACACCCAACCATTTGGTTAATTGTGAATTATATATGTCCTAGTATTTTATAAAAATTATTTGGTCCAATATTGCAACAAATATATGGTAGGTCCTTCACAAAAAAACTCATTTTTAGCACTCGAAATATTGAAAACGAATTTTTTGTCCAAAGAAAATGAAAACTTCCTTTGGCAACATTGTTTGCCATCCCAAGATGCACCCTTGTGCACAATATGAGATCATTTGAACAAACTATGCCATGAATGTGGCCATAAGATTGATCATTTGGCTTGAAAGCCATGCATCTTCACGCATGATAGCTCGTTTCTGAGAAATTTTTTAAAAATAATTACCCTATTACAAGTTTATTATTTTTCTTGGTAACTTGGTCACATATATTGACACAATGCAAAGGTTTTCCAAATTTTTGATTTTTTTATTCTTCTATGCCCGTTTCAAAATGCGGTCAAAACGGCGGGCATGACCATTCCTAGCTAGTGGTTGAATCTTGGAAAACTTTTTGTGTTTCTCTGATACAAGAGATACTTATGTACCTAGAAATTATTTTTGGAAAAAATAAAGAGCAAACTATGAGGTAGCTAAATTCAAATTTCACCCGCTTCCTACCGAATTGGCGGAAATTTGTCTTTTTCACGAGAGGTGGATCGAAACGTTTGACACCCAACCATTTGGTCAATTGTGAATTATATATGTCCTAATATTTTGTAAAAATGATTTGGTCCAATATTGCAACAAATATATGGTAGGCCCTATAAAAAAACTCATTTTGGGCCATCAAAAAATAGAAAATGAATTTTTCGTGCAAAGAAAATGAAAACTTCCTTAGGCAACATTGTTTGCCATCCCAAGATGCACCCTTGGGCACAATATGGGATCATTTGAACAAACTATGCCATGAATGTGGCCATAAGATTGATCATTTGGCTTGAAAGCCATGCATCTTCACGCATGATAGCTCGTTTCTGAGAACACTTTTTAAAAATAATTACCGTATTACAAGTTTATTATTTTTCGTGGTAACTTGGTCACATATAATGACACAATGCGAAGGTTTTGCAATTTTTTGATTTTTTTGAATTTTTTATGCCCGTTTCAACATGTGGTCAAAATGGCGGGCATGACCGTTCCTTGCTAGTGGTTCAATCTTGGAAAACTTTTTTTGTTTCTCTGATTAAATAGATACCTATGTACCTATAAAAGATTTTTGGAAAAAATAAAGAGCAAACTATGAGGTAGCTATAGTTCAAATTTTACCCGCTTCCGGCTGAATCGGCGGAAATTTGTCTTTTTCACGAGAGGTGGATGGAAACTTTTGACACCTAACCATTTGGTTAATTGTGAATTATATATGTCCTAGTAATTTGTAAAAATGATTTGGTCCAATATTGCAACAAATATTCGGTAGGTCCTTCTAAAAAAACTCATTTTGGGCACTCGAAAAATAGAAAACGAATTTTTTGTCCAAAGAAAATGAAAACTTCCTTAGGCAACATTGTTTGCCATCCCAAGATGCACACTTGTGCACAATATGAGATCATTTGAACAAACTATGCCATGAATGTGGCCATAAGATTGATCATTTGGCTTGAAAGCCATGCATCTTCATGCATGATAGCTCGTTTCTGAGAACAATTTTTAAAAATAATTACCGAATCACAAGTTTATTATTTTTCTGGTAACTTGGTCACATATAATGACACGATGCGAAGGTTTTCCAATTTTTTGATTTTTTTTTCAAATTTTTATGCCCGTTTCAATATGCGGCCAAAACGGCGGGCATGACCGTTCCTAGCTAGTGGTTGAATGTTGGAAAAAAATTTGTGTTTCTCTGATTAAATACATACTTATGTACCTAGAAATGATTTTTGGAAAAAATAAAGAGCAAACTATGAGGCAGCTGCAGTTCAAATTTTACCCGCTTCCTACTGAATCGACGAAAATTTGTCTTTTTCACGAGAGGTGGATCAAAACATTTGACATCCAACCATTTGGTCAATTGTGAATTATATATGTCCTAGTATTTTGTAAAAATGATTTGGTCCAATATTGCAACAAATATATGGTAGGCCCTTAAAAAAACTCATTTTGGGCCCTCGAAAAATAGAAAATGAATTTTTCGTCCAAAGAAAATGAAAACTTCCTTAGGCAACATTGTTTGCCATCCCAAGATGCACCCTTCGGCACAATATGGGATCATTTGAACAAACTATGCCATGAATGTGGCCATAAGATTGATCATTTGGCTTAAAAGGCATGCATCTTCACGCATGATAGCTCGTTTCTGAGAACACTTTTTAAAAATAATTACCGTATTACAAGTTTGTTATTTTTCCTGGTAACTTGGTCACATATAATGACACAATGCGAAGGTTTTGCAATTTTTTGATTTTTTTTGAATTTTTAAGCCCGTTTCAACATGTGGTCAAAATGGCGGGCATGACCGTTCCTTGCTAGTGGTTGAATCTTGGAAAACTTTTTGTGTTTCTCTGATTAAATAGATACCTATGTACCTAGAAATGATTTTTGGAAAATATAAAGAGCAAACTATGAGGCAGCTGTAGCTCAAATTTTACCCGCTTCCTACTGAATCGGCGGAAATTTGTCTTTTTCACGAGAGGAGGATGGAAACTTTTGACACCCAACCATTTGGTTAATTGTGAATTATATATGTCCTAGTATTTTATAAAAATTATTTGGTCCAATATTGCAACAAATATTCGGTATGTCCTTCTAAAAAACTCATTTTGGGCACTCGAAAAATTGAAAACGAATTTTTTGTCCAAAGAAAATGAAAACTTCCTTAGGCAACATTGTTTGCCATCCCAAGATGCACCCTTGTGCACAATATGAGATCATTTGAACAAACTATGCCATGAATGTGGCCATAAGATTGATCATTTGGCTTGAAAGCCATGCATCTTCATGCATGATAGCTCGTTTCTGAGAACACTTTTTAAAAATAATTACCGAATCACAAGTTTATTATTTTTCCTGGTAACTTGGTCACATATAATGACACAATGCGAAGGTTTTCCAATTTTTTGATTTTTTTTCAAATTTTTATGCCCGTTTCAATATGCAGCCAAAACGGCGGGCATGACCGTTCCTAGCTAGTGGTTGAATGTTGGAAAATAATTTGTGATTCTCTGATTAAATAGATACTTATGTACCTAGAAATGAGTTTTGGAAAAAATAAAGAGCAAACTATGAGGCAGCTGCAGTTCAAATTTTACCCGCTTCCTACTAAATCGACGAAAATTTGTCTTTTTCACGAGAGGTGGATCAAAACTTTTGACACCCAACCATTTGGTCAATTGTGAATTATATATGTCCTAGTATTTTATAAAAATGATTTGGTCCAATATTGCAACAAATATATGGTAGGTCCTTCAAAAAAACTCATTTTGGGCACTCGAAAAATAGAAAATGAATTTTTCGTCCAAAGAAAATGAAAACTTACTTAGGCAAAATTGTTTTCCATGCCAATATGCACCCTTGCGCACAATATGAGATCATTTGAACAAATTATGCCATGAATGTGGCCGTAAGATTGATCATTTGGCTTGAAAGCCATGCATCTTCACGCATGATAGCTCGTTTCTGAGAACACTTTTTAAAAATAATTACCGTATCACAAGTTTATTATTTTTCCTGGTAACTTGGTCACATATAATGTACCTAGAAATGATTTTTGGAAAAAATAAAGAGCAAACTATGAGGCAGCTGAAGTTCCAATTGGCGGAAATTTGTCTTTTTCGCGAGAGGTGGATCGAAACTTTTGACACCCAACCATTTGGTCAAATGTGAATTATATATGTCCTAGAATTTTACAAAAATTATTTGGTCCAATATTGCAACAAATATATGGTAGGTCCTTCACAAAAAAACTCATTTTTGGCACTCGAAAAATAGAAAACGAATTTTTCGTCCAAAGAAAATGAAAACTTCCTTTGGCAACATTGTTTGCCATCCCAAGATGCACCCTTGTGCACAATATGAGATCATTTGAACAAACTATGACATGAATGTGGCCATAAGATTGATCATTTGGCTGAAAGACATTCATCTTCACGCATGATAGCTCGTTTCTGAGAACATTTTTTAAAAATAATTACCCTATTACAAGTTTATTATTTTTCTTGGTAACTTGGTCACATATATTGACACAATGCAAAGGTTTTCCAATTTCTTGATTTTTTTTATTCTTCTATGCCCGTTTCAAAATGCGGTCAAAACGGCGGGCATGACCGTTCCTAACTAGTGGTTGAATCTTGGAAAACTTTTTGTGTTTCTCTGAATAAATAGATACTTATGTACCTAGAAATTATTTTTGGAAAAAATAAAGAGAAAACTATGAGGCAGCTGAAGTTCAAATTTCACCCGCTTCCTACTGAATCGGCGAAAATTTGTCTTTTTCACGAGAGGTGGATCGAAACTTTTGACACCCAACCATTTGGTCAATTGTGAATTATATATGTCCTAGTATTTTATAAAAATGATTTGGTCCAATATTGCAACAAATATTTGGTAGGTCCTTCAAAAAAACTCATTTTGGGCACTCAAAAAATAGAAAACGAATTTTTCGTCCAAATAAAATGAAAACTTCCTTAGGCAACATTGTTTGCCATCCCAAGATGCACCCTTGTGCACAATATGAGATCATTTGAACAAACTATGCCATGAATGTGGCCATAAGATTGATCATTTGGCTTGAAAGCCATGCATCTTCACGCATGATAGCTCGTTTCTGAGAACACTTTTTAAAAATAAGTACCGTATTACAAGTTTATTATTTTCCTGGTAATTTGGTCACATATAATGACACAACACGAAGGTTTTCCATTTTTTGATTTTTTTGAATTTTTATGCCCGTTTAAACATGTGGTCAAAACGGCGGGCATGACCGTTCCTAGCTAGTGGTTGAATCTTGGAAAAAAATTTGTGTTTCTCTGATTAAATAGATACTTATGTACCTAGAAATGATTTTTGGAAAAAATAAAGAGCAAACTATGAGGCTACTGTAGTTCAAATTTTACCCGCTTCCTACTGAATCGGCGGAAATTTGTCTTTTTCACGAGAGGTTGATCGAAACTTTTGACACCCAACAATTTGGTAATCTGTGAATTATATATGTCCTAGTATTTTATAAAAATGATTTGGTCCAATATTGCAACAAATATATGGTAGGTCCTTCACAAAAAAACTCATTTTGGGCACTCAAAAAATAGAAAACGAATTTTT
The DNA here is from genome assembly GCF_002575655.3 of Aegilops tauschii subsp. strangulata. NCBI lineage: Eukaryota > Viridiplantae > Streptophyta > Magnoliopsida > Poales > Poaceae > Aegilops > Aegilops tauschii. Next base: position 12,913,746 of record NC_053039.3, read on the forward strand.
GTCCAAAGAAAATGAAAACTTCCTTACGCAACATTGTTTGCCATCCCAAGATGCACCCTTGTGCACAATATGAGAATTTTTGAACACACTATGCCATGAATGTGGCCATAAGATTGATCATTTGGCTTGATAGCCATGCATCTTCACGGATGATAGCTCGTTTCTAAGAACACTTTTTAAAAATAATTACCGTATTACAAGTTTATTATTTTTCCTGGTAACTTGGTCACATATAATGACACAATGCGAAGGTTTTCCATTTTTTAGGTTTTTTTTAATTTTTTATGCCCGTTTAAAAATGCGGTTAAAACGGCGGGCATGACCGTTCCTAGCTAGTGGTTGAGTCTTGGAAAACTTTTTGTGTTTCTCTGATTAAATAGATACTTATGTACCTAGAAATGATTTTTGGAAAAAATAAAGAGCAAACTAGGAGGCAGCTGCAGTTCAAATTTTACCCGCTTCCTACTGAATCGACGGAAATTTGTCTTTTTCACGAGAGGTCGATCCAAACTTTTGACACCCAACCATTTGGTCAATTGTGAATTATATATGTCCTAGTATTTTATAAAAATGATTTGGTCATATTACAACAAATATATGGTAGGTCCTTCCCAAAAAAACTCATTTTGGGCACTCGAAAAAGAGAAAACGAATTTTTCGTCCAAATAAAGTGAAAACTTCCTTAGGGAACATTGTTTACCATCCCAAGATCACTACTGGAATCAGCTAATTTGCCATCTGCCAGCTCTTTGCCGTCTGCTAGCTGACGGCAAAGAAGCTCTTTGCCAGCAGCTACCCAAGAGCAGACGGCAAAGAAAGGGCAGACGGCAAAGAAGCTCTTTGCCGTCTGCCAGCTCTTTGCCGTCGGCCAGCGGACGGCAAAGAATCTTTGCCGTCCGCTGGCGGACGGCAAAGAGTGAGGTGGCCCCCACCCCCCGCCCGTTTTTGAAAAACTTAACGGGCCACCTCTTTGCCGTCCGCTAGCAGACGGCAAAGAGGCAAAAAAGCGGACGGCAAAGCGGGGCGGACGGCAAAGAGCCTACTACCTAACAGCCCGTACCCCCCGCCCGTTACTCACTTCTTCCCTCTCCCTCGCCGTTTCTCTCCTCCCACGCCGCCGCCCGCCGCCGCCCCGTCGCCCCCGCCGCCCCGTCGCCCGCCGCCCCGGCTACCCGCCGCCCCACCGCCCCGTCGCCCCCCCGCCCCCGGCCCCCCGCAAGCCCCGCGCCCCCCGCCGCCTCCTCCACTGCCCCGCCACGGCCCCCCATCCCCCCCGCCGCCCCGGCCCCCCGCCGGCCGGGCCCCCGCCGCCCCGCCTCCTCCACCGCCCCGCCCCAGCCCCCCGCGGCCGGGCCCCCGCCGCCCCGCCTCCTCCACCGCCCCGCCCCGGCCCTCCGTCGCCGGCCCCTCCCCGACCCATCGCCGCCCCCCACAGTGAGCCCCTCCTCCCTTTTTTTCTGTTTTTTTGTTTTTTTCTGTTTTTTTGTTTTTTTCTGTTTAAGTTTAGGTTTAATTAGTTTAAATAGTTTAGTTTTAATTAGTTTAGGTTTTTAGTTTAGGTTAGTTTAGGTTTAGGTTAAGTAGAAGGGGGAAGAAGAAGAAGAAGAAGAAGAAGAAGAGGAGGAGGAGGAGGAGGAGGAGGAGGAGGAGAAGGAGAAGGAGAAGAAGAAGAAGAAGAAGAAGAAGAAGAAGAAGAAGAAGAAGAAGAAGAAGAGGAGGAGGAGGAGGAGGAGGAGGAGGAGGAGGAGGAGGAGGAGGAGAAAGAAGAAGAAGAAGAACAAGAAGAAGAAGAAGAAGAAGAGGAGGAGGAGGAGGAGGAGACACCCCGAAGCCCCGACCCCGAAACAGCACCCCGACCCCGACACGGCACCCCGAGACCGACACGACAACCCGACCCCGACACGGCACCCCGAGACCGACACGACACCCCGACCCCCGACACGACACCCCCGACACCCCGACACCCCGACCCCGAGACCCCGACCCCGACCCCGACACCCTGACCCCGAGCGTGACCCGACACCCCGACCCCGACACTGACACGACACCCCGACCCCGACCCGGCACCCCAACCCGACACCCCGACCCCGAGACCCCGACCCCGACACGGCACCCCGAGACCGACACGACACCCCGACCCCGACACGGCACCCCGAGACCGACACGACACCCCGACCCCCGACACGACACCCCCGACACCCCGACCCCGAGACCCCGACCCCGACCCCGACCCCGACCTCGACCCCGACACCCCGACCCCGAGCCTGACCCGGCACCCCGACCCGACACCCCGACCCCGAGACCCCGACCCCGACACGGCACCCCGAGACCGACACGACACCCCGACCCCGACACGGCACCCCGAGACCGACACGACACCCCGACCCCGACACGGCACCCCGAGACCGACACGACACCCCGACCCCCGACACGACACCCCCGACACCCCGAGACCCCGACCCCGAGACCCCGACCCCGACCCCGACACCCCGACACCCCGACCCCGAGCCTGACCCGACACCCCGACCCCGACACCGACACGGCACCCCGACCCCAACCCGGCACCCCGACCCAACACCCCGACCCCGAGACCCCGACCCCGAAAAGGTGTTCTTTGGCCTTCCAGAAGCCGACGGGGTCATATATTTGTGAATTATTAGTTAGGTCATATATCTTTCGATTTTGTTATGAAAAACATCATATATAATTGTGTTGATCGGGTAGTTTTAAATGTGCAGTTGTTTCATCGCTGCGAGGTTTGGTGTTCGACGACCTCGCCGTGCGTTTGACGAGCTCTGCCCCTTCGTTCGTGGGTGAGCACAAATGACATGTCCTCCTCCCCCATTAATTATTTGATCTATTCCGATGAAACTTGATAGCTAGATATATATATATATGTGTCTTGAATCATCAGTATGCGTAACCAATATGTGTCTCCCGTTCGAAAGCGTCATAGTTATAAATATGCATGCATTTGCATATTTATAACCTTGATTCTTTCGAATTGTCCAACGCTATCCATGGACAGCCCGAGTATGTTTAGATTGGGTTCGTTTTCCCATATGCTTTGCTCCGGATCCGACGCATAAATTTCGTTAGTGCCTCCCCTGTTGTTCTCCGGGTACACATCCTCTCTGTTTATTGCAGAGACGTGTATCAGGAGAACAGCGGGGAGCCACGTGGCAGCCAACTGTGCTTCCTGGGAGCTGACCCATTTGGTCAGTTTGCCTACAGTGGCAGACGGCAAAGACTTTGCCATCCGTGGCAGACGGCAAAGAACCTGCACTTTGCCATCAGTGGCAGACGGCAAAGAACCTGCCATCTAGTGACGTGTAGATGACATCATAAGGCGGACGGCAAAGACAAAAGGCTCTTTGCCGTCTGCGGCGGACGGCAAAGGTCTGCCGTTAGCCACTTAACGGACTGACAGCGCAAATATTGCCGTCCGCCCTCTTTGCCGTCTGCCGCGGACGGCAAAGAGCCTTTGCCGTCCGCCGCCAGGAAGCAGACGGCAAAGCAGCTGTTTACCGTAGCCTTCTTTGCCGGAGCCTTTTGCCGTCCGCCTTTCGAGCCTTTGCCGTCCGCCATGGCAGACGGCAAAGTAGCTGCTTCCTGTACTGGATGCACCCTTGTGCACAATATGAGATCATTTGAACAAACTATGCCATGAATGTGGCCATAAGATTGATCATTTGGCTTGAAAGCCATGCATCTTCACGCATGATAGCTCGTTTCTGAGAACACTTTTTAAAAATAATTACCGTATTACAAGTTTATTATTTTTCCTGGTAACTTGGTCACATATAATGACACAATGCGAAGGTTTTCCAATTTTTAGGTTTTTTTTTTGAATTTTTTATGCCCGTTTCAATATGCAGTCAAAACGGCGGGCATGACCGTTCCTAGCTAGTGGTTGAATCTTGGAAAACTTTTTGTGTTTCTCTGATTAAATAGATACTTATGTACCTAGAAATGATTTTTGGGAAAAATAAAGAGCAAACTAGGAGGCAGCTGCAGTTCAAATTTTACCCGCTTCCTACTTAATCGACCAAAATTTGTCTTTTTCACGAGAGGTGGATCAAAACTTTTGACACCCAACCATTTGGTCAATTGTGAATTATATATGTCCTAGTATTTTAAAAAATGATTTGCTCCAATATTGCAACAAATATATGGTAGGTCCTTCACAAAAAAACTCATTTTGGGCACTTGAAAAATAGAAAACGAATTTTTCGTCCAAAGAAAATGAAAACGTCCTTAGGCAAAATTGTTTGCCATCCCAAGATGCACCCTTGTGCACAATATGAGATCATTTGAACAAACTATGCCATGAATGTGGCCATAAGATTGATCATTTGGCTTGAAAGCCATGCATCTTCACGCATGATAGCTCGTTTCTGAGAACACTTTTTAAAAATAATTACCGTATTACAAGTTTATTATTTTTCCTGGTATCTTGGTCACATATAATGACACAATGCGAAGCTCTTGCAATTTTTTGATTTTTTTTGAATTTTTTATGCCTGTTTCAAAATGCGGTCAAAACGGCGGGCATGACCGTTCCTAGCTAGTGGTTGAATCTTGGAAAACTTTTTGTGTTTCTCTGATTAAAAAGATACTGATGTACCTATAAATGATTTTTGGAAAAAATAAAGAGCGAACTATGAGGCAGCTGCAGTTCAAATTTTACCCGCTTCCTACTGAATCGGCGGAAATTTGTCTTTTTCACGAGAGGTGGATCGAAACTTTTGACACCCAACCATTTGGTCAATTGTGAATTATATATGTCCTAGTATTTTATAAAAATGATTTGGTCCAATATTGCAACAAATATATGGTAGGTCCTTCACAAAAAAAACTCATTTTGGGCACTCGAAAAATAGAAAACGAATTTTTCGTCCAAAGAAAATGAAAACTTCCTTAGGCAACATTGTTTGCCATCCCAAGATTCACCCTTGTGCACATATTTGGTAGCTTCTTTACAAAAAAAATCATTTTGGACACTCAAAAAATAAAAAATAAATGCTGACATGATTTTACACTGTATTTTTATTTGACCACGACCAATTTTGAATGGTCATAACGTCCAATACTAGATGGTCATAACGTCATACACGTGTACTGCGTTCTGATTGGGCCATAGCCATCTCACGCGGATCATGCATCAAGCACCGTTGGATGCTCCTGGATCCAACGGTAGCCCTCGCCCCCTCACCCTCTCACCCACCTAGCCCTAACACAACCCCACCTCCCCACGCCCCCACTTCCCCACCTTCTCCACCTTCTCTCCCGCACCCTTAGCCGCCGCCCCCTTTGGCCAAAACCCTAGCCGCCGCCGCGCCCGCACCATGGCCGGCCTCCACCACTGCGTCGACGGCGACGAGCCCGAGTCCCCACGCCTCCCCGCCCTCAAGTGGCTAGAAACCCACCAGAGGATAGGAGAGCGCCGCTCCTCCTCCTTCTCTCTCGATTCCCAGCCCACACACCCAACCCGCTGCCGCCGACCTCCATCCTCTCCGCCAACCCCGGCCACCGGCGACCACTCCCCTCCCCTCCTCTCCCACAGCCATGGTCGGACCCTCCTCGTTCGCGCCATAAACGTAGCCGCACCACATAGCCATGGCGAGATCCAGCAGCGGCCAGATCCAGCTCCAGGCTCGTGAGGAGGAGATGAGACAGGCACGCACCCTCGACGCCCGCCATGGAGCTGCTCTTCAAGGTCCGTCCCTCCCGCACGCACGCCAAGTCAAGGTCATGATTTGACTTCCTCTCTGCTCTTCTTCCTCAACAATGCAGGCAGGCAGAGTTTGGGCCACCGCGTCGCCGGCGTTGTTCCTCCTCCACCTTGACTGGCCGACGTAGAGAGAAGAGAAGCCCGAAGTTCTCGGCCCTGCCGTCGGAGCGCCGAACCCTCATCGCCCGGATCCAGCCGCCGACGCAGCCACGCCATTCACCTTGGGATGGATGTTGCTCTGCAGGTGGCCAGGGTCTCCGCCATCGGCGTCGGCGTTGTCTACGGATCCATCAAGATCGGCATCCTCAAGGTATGGTAACGCGCCCGATCCCCCTTCCTTCCTCTGTGGTATCGTGCGATCAGTGAGATTTGGTAGCTTCAGTGTGTGTTGGCCGGTGCTTCCGTGGTTCTAGGATTAGGAGCCTCTGGTTCTATGGTTGGACAGATTTAGGTTAGGTTTGTGCTGTGCGTTCCGTGAATCCGAGATTAGCATAGGGTTTGGGCTTGGAGATATACTGCCACTGGTGGTTACAACATCTTAATTCTCCTGTTACAGCAGCTGTCTGGTGGTTACAGCTGCTGGCTGATTTTGCATGCTACTTACTCATTTGTCCCACGAGTTTTCATCGGTCTGCGTAGGGTTTGATACATGCATTGAATTACTCGGAAACTTGTGTCACTAGTGTCCGAGTAGTTTGGAATTTACGGTATTCATATTGTGTGATGATGAGTTTGTGTCACTCTGCATGCATGTCGAGTTCTGCACAAGCATTGCTTTGCTACTCTGCTTCTGTTCCTCGCTGCTGCTGCTGGTAATCACTCTAGCAGTACAAGCCTTTTTGGTGATACATTGTCAACAAAACATGCTAAGCTTGCCTATTCGATACACATCCTTAGGCAGAATTGTTCGGACCGGGCTCCACGTGGCAAGGCGCGCTGCAGGTCTAGTACAACACGAGGAATCGTTCATCTTTCATTTAGGGAGCATCTTGCATGCACCGGGTACAGACAACCACTAAAGCAGTCTTCAGTCCCGGCTTTTGCTTAGTGGAGTTGCTAATTTGGCTTGTGAGTTCGCTGTAGGGAGCTCGGATTCGTCCATCTGCAGTGAATCGGATGTGTCCACGACTGATTGTTTTCTTGATTCACTGCAAGTTGGATGGAGGATGTTGCTGTGACACTTGTATATTAATGTTGCTACAGAGTTAACAGAAACAAGTTAGATGATTTTTGATTCTTGATTGTGTGAGCATTATAACACTCGTATATTAATGTTGCTGTGACACTCGTATATTATTGTTTTCTTGATTCATGATTCACTTATTCTCTGCAATTACCTAAATGATAGTTGTGTTCCATAATTAAGTGACAAAATCAATGGACATTGAAGTTATATTTCATATTTGAATTCTTGTTAACAGAAACAAGTTACATCAAATGGCATTGTGAATCTTTCGGTAAAACTGTCAAGCAACTTATTGTTCTATAGTAATTTAGGAATAACAAGTGACTGATTTAAACAATTCCGTAACCTCATTAGTAGTATAATAAATAGAAAGTGCCAAGTATAGTAGCATACCCAGATTGTGTGAACTCCTGCATAACAGCAGTAGTCTCTCGGACAAGCTGGGTCACCGGGATGGTTTCCTGCATTTGGAAATGAATAATAATCAGGAAACATATATTTCCTAGGGATGAAATTGTAGTCCCAATCTCTAATTCACTGCGACCTTCATGATGCGTTTACTTATTGCAAGCGAAGCATCCTATATTATTCTCATTGCACTGTACACAGTCTGCTCGCACGAAATGTGTTTTGTTTCACGCAAGAAGTCAAGAACTATCATCCAGCTTGAACTTTTGGGGATCACTGTTCACACCTTACAATTGCTTTGCAGGATAACATTCACCCTAACTGTGCAGCACTACAGTATGGCTACAGTGACTGGCATGTGCCTCAGGCTTAAGTTGACACAAAACCCGCGCGATTACACCACTGGTCGTGACCTGCCCCACAGCAGGCAGACCCTCGACATCATTGTCGTCATGGCCGGGACACCAGGTGAGACACGCCATTGCCAGCTTCCTAGTTCCTACTGGTCGATACTCTTTGCTGCACTGACATGACCAGCTTGTGCTGGAAGACAGTGTAATGAAACTGTCTGAACAGTTCACTGAAACTGAACTGCTACTAATCTTCAGTTAGAAATTGGGAGCTGTCTGTACTCTTGTAGTATTAGACATAAGTAGAAGGAGTTGAATGGAAACAGTTGGTATGTGCATTATGCCTGCTGTAAAGATGCTAGAAGGCAATCTGAATCTAGTTTGCTTGGGGATAAAATCATAACATATTCACACTAACCCCTTACAGAGAAATTAGTTCATAGTACTATCCTTGATACAAATAATTCAATTTTCCCATTTGGCACTATTTGTCACTTGTAAAAACTTTGGAATATACTGTAAATTCATGATAAGACTTGGTTAGGCCGAGGCCATCACTGAGGTATATATAGCCATGCCCTCGCTTTGTTATTCAGATACATATTTACACTAACTGGCTAGTTCGCTCGGAAATGACAGTAGGATTATGCTGAATAAAATGAATGTACGCATGATGGCTTCAGGCTGGATACAGGCATGTGGATGTAGGAGATATGCCCTAGAGGCAATAATAAATGATATTATTTATCTCCATGTTCATAATTATGTTTATGTTCCATGCTATAACTGCTATGGTTCTTGAGTCTCCAATAACACGAGGCTCGGAGGAAAACTCATATGCACATGTGGAATAATAAACGGTAAGAAGTATTCCTAGTCTGGCCTCTAAGACTAGCTCAAGTGTTGCATGATGGTTCTGTTTTCCTGATCATGGGCATGTCTATGCCAGCAACTTTGAGGGCACAATGTAAAGAGAACATTTGTGTTGAATCGACCCGGATTGATGTTATGCTATGAGATTCATTCGTCACAAGTTTATGGTTGATAACACAGAGATGGTTAATGTTTGCATAATTCCTTAGACCATGAGAGTATCGAGTTTCTTCATACTTGCTTCATGAACTTTGGGGTTTGTTAAACGTCATCCGTAAATGGGTGGCTATTACGGCGGCTTACGGGTTCATGGAAAAGTGTGTCAAGTAACTTGATAGCTCAAGATTGGGATTTGCTCCTCCGACGATGGAGAGATATTCTCGGGCCCTCTCGGTGTTACGGTATCCATCATCGTCTGGCCAGACACAGTGTGATTTGATCACAGGGATGCTGGAACACGGAAACGAGAAAAGAGAACAAAACCGGTAATGAGGTAACTTGCATATTGGTCAAATTGTTCGTCCACGGGATGCAATAAATCTCACCTCGGGTGTTTGTGACATATCGTGAAGCAACATGAATAGCTCACTGCAACTGGAGGTTCACTCGAATATTCATTCGTGTGGGTATAGGGGTCAATATGGATGTCCACGGCTCCGATGTTGATCATTGATCGGAAAGTGTTCCGGTCATGTCTATGCTTTACCGAACCTATAGGGTCACACGCTTAAGGGTCATCTATCTGCTGAATACTACACAGGGAGTCTGACAGAAATTTGCCGAAAAAGTTTCGGAGACAATGGAAGAGTTCCGGAGAGAGAATAGTGAAATAGTTTCGTAAAACCAAAAAGTTGTTTCGGGATATACCAGTAAGTCAAATTGGTTTCGGGACACGCCTGATAATTCTTGGAGGGTGCCAGAATTATTCTGGAAACTTCTAGGAATTTTTCGGGATAAAAACCGAAAATGTTTCGGAGCTGCCAGTACCGCTTTGGTTGTTTTTCGCAGATGAAATTCACTAATCTGAAATTGTTTCAGAATGAATCCAAAATCATTTTAGTGGGTACTAGAATTATTCTAAGACCCACAGAAATATTTTCGGATTTAATGGACGCGAAAAATTGTCTTCATGAATAGTGAAAACGCATTCTTGTTTGCTTTTCGCAGATGAAAATCACTAAACCGAAATTGTTTCGGAACGCGTTGAAAATTATTTTAGTGGGTACTGGAAACTGAGCCCACATAAATATTTTAGTTCGAATGGACGCTAAAAAATGTCGTCATGAATAGTGAAAGTGCTTTTTGCTTGGCTTCTTGGAGAAGCCACCTTGAGGGCCTTTTGGTATTATCCCCTTGGCTTCTTGGAGAAACCACCCTTGGGCTTGGCCTATAAATAGGGGTGGAGGGGGATTCCTAAAGACACACTCTTTCTCACATACAAGTGCCATTGCAATGATCTGGCTTCTCTCTCCCTCCCAGCGAAATAGTTTCGTAGAGCCGAAAGGCTGTCTGGGTTTCGGCAGGAACTAGTTCTGGACGGCGAAGCCCTGCCGGATAGATGACACCGTATGTGTGCAACTTTGTAGAGAGATCGTAGTTTCGGTCTTAGTTCGAGAGTGCCTCCCGAAGGGCTGTCCGTGTGACCGTCGGAGTTTCAAAGGTCCTCCCGAAGGGCTGTCCGACTTTCGAAGGTCCTCCCGAAGGGCTGTTCGCGACACCGTCCGGGGGACTGTCCGACCACCTCCCGGAGGGCTGTCCGAGGGGCAAATGAGGGTATACATCCTCGCAGTTGGGAGGTTGTAAATCCTAGCTGCGGGGATCTGCACCGCCGATCGTCATCGACTCTACTTCCCGCTGTGCTACGAGTCGGTAACGAAAAAGATCAAACCATGTATGCAGTCTCCATAGTGGTCCTGGGCTGGTGCGTAGGTCGAAATTTTTTATTTTCTGCTGCGTTACCCTACAGTGGACACAGCCACGGCCACAGCTCTCCGGCAACCAAGACGGCGACATCATCAACGGAATCCTTGGACGACCTGCGTCCTTCTGCCCGCGTCCTTCCCCGACCACGCCCGTGACCTGCATCCAGCTGCTCTTGCCCCGGCCCTCCTCAACTTCACTCCTGGTGAGCTGCTGTAGGTGAGACAATTGACTCGATCTGTTGCTACTGGTAGAACTGCTGCTGTAGTTTGGGTGTAGCCACAACTGCTGTAGGTTGGGTGTATAGGAGGCTGACTGTATAGTTTGGGTCAAGCTACTGTTTTGCTGTGCTTGATGATACTATTGCTGCATGTATACTGATACATGTGGTGATATTTACCTGAACTGAAGTTGTGAATGTACCATTATTTTCCTGCTGCTACTTATTCCTGGCTCACCTGCTCTAGTTGGTTTCAATTGATATTTTTCTCATCCAGCACTCTGACTATAAATGTGTTGTTTTCATCCTGATGATGATGTTGTACTATAAGGTGGACACCATATTCCTCTTTTAATCCAAAATGAATAATTTTGTTTCATCATGTCCTGGTTTACCCAAGTCAGATTGTTTTTGGTTTGTACTTTGGACCCTGTGTGTTTCTCACATGAACTAGTGTTGTTGTAACATGAACTGTAGTAGGTCGATGCTATCTAACTATGATCATTGCATGGAGGAACCACTATTTGGCTTCAGCCCTTCCTCATTTGATCTTTTTAATGGCCCATATGCATGCTACGTGTTGGCTGACTTGGCATGACGTGCACGAAAACTTGAGGGCATCCATACTAAATAGCACTTCTTAATTTTTCATGTAGACTTGCTCTAGCTCTTCTTAATTCATGCATGTTTCTTTCCAGACATGATCTTACTACTAAATAGCACCCCATCACCTGTTGTTGTTGCTGTTGTTATTCACCCTATCCTTGTTGTTCTGTTTTCTTGTTGGCAGATATTTTGCGTAAATTCAAGACGAAAGATGTTCAAAGAAGCTCCAAGACATTCTTATATATAGCAAGTTATGTAACAATAGCTGGTTATCTGGGCATTGAGAACTCTAGAATTTCATGTATCTTCTCTTTGTTTCTGAATGAAATGTTGTATGTTTCAGAATTACAATTTCTATTTCATATGAAATAGTAATTATGTACGTGATTTGAAAATGTGTGCAATGGAAACATCACTCATGCGACTCACTTATCAAAATAATTTGAGCACATTTGAAATTTCTGACGTGTGGGACCAGTGTATGATATTATGATATTTGGGACCAATATAAAATGGCGAAAAATAAAAGATCATACGCTGTAAAAGGCCGCACACAGGAATAAAAAGGCCGAATTGCTGGGCTAGGCCCATGTAGCTAGCGTAAATTGACAGGAAAATAAATATATAAATGGGTTGAATTGTTGGGCTCGGCCCATATAGACACCTAATCGGACCGGGCTGAATCTTATCAACGACCTTTTCAATTGGTCGCAATTTTGCCACGTCAGATTGCCACATCGGATCCGACGTGGCCTGGGCAGAGAGCTAGCGACCAAAACAGAAGGTCATAGAATCAATGACCTTTTGTTTTGGTCATGGAATTCCACGACCTTCTCACAGAGAAGGTCGTTAATTTCAGTTTACGACCACCAGCTTTTGACCTTCTGTTTTTTGTCACAAAAAGGTCGCAAATGAAAAAACAATGACCCTTCAATGACCAATAGTGATGGTCGCAAGTTGACATATTTCTTGTAGTGAAGGAACGTATGGTTTGGTCTAAGCACAGATGGCATTAATCCTTTTGGGGAGCAGAGCAGCAACCATAGCACATGGCCTGTGACTCTATGTATGTATAACCTTCCTCCTTGGTTGTGCATGAAGCGGAAGTTCATTATGATGCCAGTGCTCATCCAAGGCCCTAAGCAACCCGGCAACGACATTTATGTGTACCTAAGGCCATTAGTTGAAGAACTCTTACAGCTGTGGAATCGAACAGGTGTACGTGCGTGGGATGAGCACGGACAGGAAGAATTTGACCTAAAGGCGTTGCTGTTCATGACCATCAATGATTGGCCTGCTCTCAGTAACCTTTCAGGATAGACAAACAAGGGATACCGCGCATGCACGCATTGTTTGGATGATACCGACAGTATATATTTGGATAATTGTAGGAAGAATGTGTACCTGGGACATCGTCGATTTCTTCCGAGCAGGCATCCCGTAAGAAAGAAAGGCAAGCATTTCAAAGGTGAGGCGGATCACCGGACGAAGCCTCGCCACCGTACTGGTGCTGATGTACATGATATGGTCAAGGATTTGAAGGTAGTCTTTGGAAAGGGTCCTGGTGGACAACCTGTTCCAAATGACGCTGACGGATGCGCACCCATGTGGAAGAAGAAATCTATATTTGGGACCTACCCTATTGGAAAGACCTAGAGGTCCGCTCCGCAATCGACTTGATGCACGTGACGAAGAATCTTTGCGTCACCCTACTTGGCTTCTTGGGCGTGTATGGGAAGACAAAAGATACACCAGAGGCACGGGAGGACCAGCAACGTATGCACGGAAAAGACGGCATACATCAGGGTCATGCCAGCTACGCTCTTACCAAAGAAGAGAAGGAAATCTTCTTTGAATGCCTGCTTAGTATTAAGGTATCGTCTGGCTTCACGTCGAATATAAAGGGAATAATAAATATGGGAGAGAAAAAGTTCCAGAACCTAAAGTCACATGACTGCCACATGATTATGACGCAACTGCTTCCGGTTGCATTGAGGGGGCTTCTACCGGAAAACATTCGATTAGCCATTGCGAAGCTATGTGCATTCCTCAATGCAATCTCTCAGAAAGTAATCGATCCAGAAATCATACCAAGGTTAGAGAATGATTTGGTGCAATGTCTTGTCAGTTTCGAGTTGGTGTTCCCACCATCCTTCTTCAACATCATGACGCACGTCCTAGTTCACCTATGCGAAGAGATTAACGTTTTGGGTCCTGTAGTTCTACATAATATGTTCCCCTTTGAGAGGTTCATGGGAGTCTTAAAGAAATCTGTTCATAACCGTGCTAGGCCAGAAGGAAGCATCTCCAAGGGCCATGAAAATGAGGAGGTCATTGAGTTTTGTATTGACTTTATTCCTGACCTTAAGCCGATTGGTGTTCCTAAATCGTGGCATAAGGGCAGACTGGATGGAAAAGGTATGCTAGGAGGGGATCAAATAATATGTATGGACGGACATTCTCTCACTCAAGCACACTACACGGTTCTACAGAATTCCGCGTTGGTGGCTCCGTATATGGACGAACACAAGAATTTTCTACGCTCCAAACACCCGGAGCGGTCTGATGACTGGATTACACGTGAACAAACGGGGACTTTCGCCGGCTGGTTGCAGACACGTGCCATGCATGACGCCGCTATTGAAGATGACCTGTACTTGCTGTCCCAGTTACCATCTTCGAATATAATGACTTTCAAAGGGTACGAGATAAATGGGAATACATTTTACACGATCGCCCAAGATAAGAAGAGCACCAACCAAAACAGTGGTGTCCGCTTTGATGCGGCAACCAAGACGGGAAAGGAAACATATTATGGTTACATAGAGGACATATGGGAACTTGTCTATGGACGTGGTTTGAAGGTCCCTTTGTTTCGGTGCAAATGGGTCAATATGACACGAGGCGGGGTAACGGAAGACCCGCAGTATGGAATGACAACAGTGGATCTCAACAATCTTGCGTATGCAGACAAACCATTCTTCGTAGCCAATGATGTGGCACAGGTTTTGTATGTGAAAGACATGTCTACCAAGCCGAGAAAAAGAAAAGATAAGGAAGCGAATGCATCATACGATGAGCCAAAGCGCCACATAGTTCTTTCTGGGAAGAGAAACATCTTGGGAGTGGATGACAAGACAGACATGTCAGAAGGTTATGAAAAGTTTGATGAAATTGCTCCATTCACAGTGAATATTGACCCGAGCATCCAGTTAAATGATGAAGATTTTCCGTGGTTACGGCGCAAAGGGACACACGCGAAGAAAAAGTTACACACCCAAAGATCTGGGATGTGATCGACTTCACAATCATCACTTTCTTCTGTGTTTCACACCCAGGAGGGAATCACTATAATAGTTAGGGTAGTTATGTGTTTTGGCATTTGAAACGCGAACAAAGTCTTTCATGCATTTACTGATTTTTTCAGCTAAATGACCCAGAAACTGAAAAACACTTCAAATGAACTCCGAAAAGGTTGAAAGTTGGCATGGTATCATAATTTCATCCACATAGCATGTGCAAAAAAGTAGCTTCATGTACAAAATGGACAATCTCTTTCGAAGTACCAGGGTTTCAGACGAAAACTCATCTGTTACAAAGGCATTCATTTTTTAAATAACCTAAGTATTACCAAATTGAATATAATGATAAAACACACTAATATTAAACATCAGAAAAAAGAATCAATAGTTAAGTTATTCACAAACTAGTGATTCACACAAATTTCAAATAATTCAAAATTTAAACTATTCAAATTTGAAAACTACCGTCACTAACAGAAAGTTTGTAATTTTTTGTACCTAAAGCAAAAATATTCACAAAGAAACTCTAAATACAGCAAAAAACAACTAATAAATAAATAAAACAAAATAAATAAAGTAGAAAAGAAAAAAGAAAAAAACTAAATGAAAAAAGCCCACCTACTGGGCCACATCGGCCTGCATAAGACTAGAACCCAAATTCTAGTTGGGTCAGGATGCAGGCTCGCTAGCCCAGTAGGCCCAACAGGGCATCACAGTAGAGGTAGGCCCAGAAGGCCTGCTCTAGAGAGGAGCTCGAGAGAGCAGCGGCGGCGGGGCTTATAAGCAGGTGCGAGCGCCCCTCGGCTAGCGAGGTGGGACTAAACATCTGCGCCCCTCGCCTGGCAGCGCACCCCCTTTAGTACCGGGTCGTGGCGCCAACCGGTACTAAAGGGGGGTCTTTAGTACCGGTTGTAGCCACGGCCCGGTACTAAAGGGGTGCCGTTCCCGCCGCTTGGCCTGGCCAAAAATAGGCCTTTAGTACCTGTTGGTGGCTCCTACCGGGACTAAAGGTCCCTTCTATATAAACAACACTTGAAAAAAAATTCATTCTCCCTTTGTTTCTTCCTCTGTTTCCCCATCGAAGCACCGCCTGCCCCGATCGATCGACGCCGTCGCCGCCCCCGTCCCGCGCCGTCCCCATCGTCGCCCCCGTCGCGCGCCGTTGCCGTCGCTGCCCCCGTCCCCGTCGCCGCCCTCGTCTTCGTCGCCGCCCCTGGCCCGTCCCTGCGTCGCCGCCCCCGTCACGCCCCGGCACGTCGCCGCCCCCCATCGCCGCCCCCGGCCGTCGCCTCACCGTCGCCGTCGCCCGTTGTGAGCTCTCCCCCCTCTATCCCCTCTCCCTTGCCCCCAGCGGCCACCATGGGCGCCGCCCCTCCCCGAGCCCATACACACACAAGCATGATGGACACACACACACACACATTTCCTTAAGTTAATTAGTATATACGTATTTTTGTATGTCTAATTAGTTTAGATGTTTTATATTATTATTTTTTTCACTAGTATATATGTATGAATGCATGTTAGATGGAAATAATTAGTGTTTAATTAGTATGGATTTTTTATATAATGTTGTTTTTCTGTTTTTTAATGGATGTATAGAAGTTGTTTTTTCTGTTTTTAGTGTTAGATGCTTAATTAGTATGAAATTGCATATAGAATTTTGACATATGCAATGATAGCATTTTATAAATTTGTATATAAGAAATCACAATTCAATAATTTAAAAAATGTTACATTTGCATATAGTATTTGTTTTCGATGATGCCCAGCCCGCATCCTCGCCATCGACCCGTTCACGACGACGTCCTGCTTCAGAGGACCCATGTCCGGGACTGGGCTCCGCCGGGCTGGCACTGGGAGGTGCTACCTTCAGGGGCACGCCGCTTGGTGACGAACCCGGCCCCGGGTCCCGTCGTCGACCCTGATCTCCTTTGGTGGCGTTCACGTGAGCCACATTCGATGCAGAGGGAGCCGGCCCTGCCGGAGGTGGTGCGTCGTCGTGTCAGGGAGGAGGACGAGCATGTCTGTCGCTACATGGCTGCTATGGACGTCAGGTTCTCCAATACTTGGCAGGTTCTTTGGGGAGATGACCGGAGCTATGATCCTGTGATGGTTCCTTCTCTTTGGGTGTCCACCGCCCGCACCTCAGGAACCGCGAGTGGCCTAGATTCTTCTGTAGTATTCGATCTTTATTAGCTAGCTAGCTAGTGATGTATTCGATATATAATATTCGAGATGATGTATTCAAGATTATATATATTATTAGAGACGATGTATTCGAGATTATATATTATTCAAGACGATGTATTCGAGATTATATATTATCTGAGACGATGCATATTATGTACTATGATTCAGTTTTTCCTTATTGATTGCATCCATGCATCGTAATTTGAATACTAAATTGTTTTATATTTCTTCTGGATTAGTTAAATAAAAGCTATGGCGGACAATACCGGCAGAGAGGGAGAAGAGGCCCTGTTCGAGATCATATGCACCCCTCGCGGGCCAGATGATCAGAATGAAGAAGATGACGGCTCCCAATATCTGAACAATACCGGGGAGGGTGATGATATGATATTCGATCGCGACGACCGAATTGATGAAGTCATGAACTATGATTATGATTATGATGACTCCAACACTGTTGATCTTGAAATAACAGAGACCGGCGAGGTATATTTATATAAGCAGGCATCTGGTGATCATCACATGTTTTTAATGATTTGAAGATATATTAACGAATCGATCTTACTTCTTTCAGCCCTCCGGATTGAGCAAATCTGCTTCTATAGGCAGCAGGACAGTGCAAGGCCCGGGCAAAAAGTTGAAGGAGGGCGTAAAGTACAACATCGATGCCATCAAAACTAATGGTGAACCAAGCGTGCCTAAGAACATTGCGAACAAGTTCATTCGTCAGTGCGGATTTCTTGTGAGGGACCAACTCCCGATCTCCATTCCAGAATGGAAAGAGCCAACAAAGAAACGTCCAGATCTTACTTGGGTCGACGACAAAGCAAAAAAACGCTTTGGGAATCTCTCATGGAACATTTCACCCTACCAGATCATTTCACTGATGCAGATGTGCAGAAAGCAAGGACGCTGCTCTTAGGAAGATGGCAATTGCATTCAACACCCACAAGAAAACTGTATGGGCCAACTACGTTGCAGGAGGAAGGAAGACTCCAGAATTCAAGGGAACACTGGAGAAGCAAAGAGAACACTGGCCCGCTTTTGTGAAATTCAAGGAATCAGAATTATCTAAGGAACGGTCGAGAAAAAACAAGGCCAATGCCGCAAAAAAGAAGCAGTTCCGTAGGCATGGGCCAGGTGGCTACGCGGTGGCAATGCCTAAGTGGGAAAAGTCTGTGCAAGAGATGTTGGCTGCAGAGGTCACTCCAGTTACATTGAGCTGGCCTCCCAGGTGCAAAACTTGGTTCTATGCGCATGGGGTGGCGTTGGATCCAAAGACAAGTCAGGTTTCGAAGAAGGCATGTCTTAAAGGAGTCGAAGATAAGTTACTTGAAGCAATAGAAGATGCTCGAAAGGGGGTGTTCACGCCCAACAGAGAGAACGACGAGCTTACGCGCGCCCTGGGAAATCCTGAACACCCAGGAAGAACACGAGGCAAGGGCGTTGTTCCGTGGTATGAGGGATTTTCGGAATGGAACGCCGACTACAGAAGCTGTGCGAGAAGGAAGAAGCTGGAGGAGGAGCAGAGGAAGCAGGAAGCAGAACGCCTTCAAGGCCTAGAATCAGCGCACGCGGACTTGGCACTCAAATTCCAGCGGCAGCAGCAGCAGATTGACTCACTTAGTCAGGAAAGGGGGTCTCATCAGCGGCAGCAGCTAGCGGATGATCCAGCATTGGATAGCACCGTCCCATCCATGCCGAGAAGCAGCATTGGTTCCGCCCCAGGCGACGCACTGCTGGATAGATACCCTGTGGATGACATCATGGAGAACACTAACTGTGAGCTACACTTCAAAATGAAGAGCATATCCATGAAGGTGGCGGACGCCATTGCTTATACAAATCCCCCCGATGCAACCTTCC
Source organism: Aegilops tauschii subsp. strangulata (assembly GCF_002575655.3). Classification (NCBI taxonomy): domain Eukaryota; kingdom Viridiplantae; phylum Streptophyta; class Magnoliopsida; order Poales; family Poaceae; genus Aegilops; species Aegilops tauschii. The sequence continues at coordinate 12,932,404 of NC_053039.3, forward strand.
ATTGCAACCCGATTCCAGCCGGCTATGCTTGTGTCGTGGCTGATGTGGCGGTGGACCAATATTCGGGGCTAGAGCTTGACATTCCTGGAGGTGACGAGGAGCACACACTAGGAGAGGCCAAACATCGTATCATCCTATGGAGAAAGGATTGCATCATCTTTCGAAGGCCACCGACACCACGTCGGCCGACTCCTCCTCTAAGTCCACCACCGCGTCAGCAGACTCCCGCTCCTCCAAGTCCACCAACGCGTCAGGACACTCCTGCTCCTCCAAGTCCGGCACAGCGTCAGGCCACTCCTCCTGCTTCAAGTTCGGCACAGCGTCAGACCACTTCTCCTGCTTCAAGTCCGACACCGCGTCAGGCCACTCCTGTTGCTTCAAGTCCGGCATAGCGTCAGGCCACTCCTCCTGCTCCAACTCAGCCACATCAGCCGTCTCCGCCGCCTCAGCAATCGCGGAAGAGAGCCGCCGCAGCTATGGTGCGTAGCGGTACGAATCGAGGTAGTACAGGAGGTACAGGCGGAGGCAAGCAATATAAATATGGTCCAAGCCTCACTCTCTTCCTCAGAGGCCTTACAACATGACCGAGGAGCAAAACGCAGCCATAGTGAAGGCCCAAGTGGACGCCCATGTTGGACCGAAACGGCACCGCTGCCAAGGGAGAAAGTGCCTGAGGAAAAGATTGACCACTTTATTCGTATGGCTAGAGCACCAACTCCCAAGCCTGTTGACTCAGACTATGAGCGTCAAATCAGGAAGGCACATCGAACACGACTATAGAAGGAGTCAAGCTCGAGCTCGAGCCAAGCAGCTAGCAAAAAATGCGGGAAAACCGTTCCCCAGCTAGGAGAACAGGCGGCGCAATCGATCCCCCCGCTTGTTGTACCAACACATGAGAGTACCGGCGCCGGTCAGCTGGTAATAGCCGACGAGCATAGAAGGCTGGCTAAAATTCTCGGTATCACTATTGGACAACTCCTCGAGATCGAACCCATGTCTCCGCTTAGAGAGGAGGACATAAAACGGAAATATGTCCGTGGCGAGCCTTTGGTCAAGCCTGAGGAGGTCAAGAACCTCCCAACGAGAATGTATGAATTGCATCAATGGTACATGGAAATTTGCAAGACCCACAATCGAGAGTCCCTGATGGTGAAAGTCAAGGAAGAGAATTACTTCCATAAGCTAGCTCTGTCTATTGAGTATACAGAACTGTTTCAGTTATTCAATTATGACGCACTCGGCAAATCTATCGTCAGTTGCTATTGTCCGTAAGTGATTTCTTTCTCTAATTTAAGTCTCAAGCTAGCTGTAGTGCTCTCATTGATCATTACCTGTAATTATCCTCACTATATTCTTTTCTGTGATATTATGCAGGATGAAGATGTCCGAAATGAGAAAAGCTGGACGCTATGGCATTGGGTTCATTGACCCAAATACCATTAATAAAGAGACATGGTCATATGAATATTATAAACAAGAAGTAGAGAATAACATGCTAGAGTTCTTGAAGCGCCTCAATACCAATGCAGATATACTACTTCCTTACAACTTCCAGTGAGTCACACTGTCTTGTACTACAAATTCTGTTTTTGTTACTAGCTAGATGTTAATAAGTGTATAGGGTTTAGGGTTAGTTGATGAGTGTTATGCACATGCCCGCTTAATTTATACATGTAATCGTGCGCATGCAGGTACCACTGGATCTTGTTAGACATTCAAGTTGAAGAAGGAAAAGTTGAAGTACTCACTGCTTAAAAAACCTAAAGAGTACTTAATCGTGAAGGGGATAGTCAACAGGTAATTTCAATCATTATATATATGTCCTGATATCAACTAATTAATAACTCCTTTATTCATTTTCTTTGCCGGCGGGCCGGCAGGGCTTGGCAAAAGTTCATCAAAGACGTTCCAGCCCGTTCAGAGAAAATCTGTATTGGTATCGACCCACGGTAATTAATTAAGTAGTGTTGGGAATCGTAGCATAATTTTAAAATTTTCCTACGTTCACCAAGATGCATCTATGGAGTATACTAGCAACGAAGGGAAGGGAGTGCATCTACATAACCTTGTAGATCGCGAGCGGAAGCGTTCCAATGAACGTGGATGACGGAGTCGTACTCGCCGTGATCCAAATCACCGATGACCGAGTGCCGAACGGACGGCACCTCCGCGTTCAACACACGTACGGTGCAGCGACGTCTCCTCCTTCTTGATCCAGCAAGGGGGAAGGAGAGGTTGATGGAGATCCAGCAGCACGACGGCGTGGTGGTGGATGTAGCGGGTCTAGGCAGGGCTTCGCTAAGCTTCTACGAGAGAGAGAGAGAGGTGTTGCAGGGGAGGAGGGAGGCGCCCAAGGCTGTTGTGTGCTGCCCTCCCCCCCCCCTTTATATAGGCCCCCTGGGGGGGCGCCGGCCCTGGAGATCAGATCCAAAGGGGGGGCGGCGGCCACAAGGGGGGAAAGGGGTTGCCTTGCCCCCCAAGGCAAGGGGGAACTCCCCCCCTAGGGTTCCCAACCCTAGGCGCATGGGGGGAGGCCCAAGGGGGGCGCCCCAGCCCACTAAGGGCTGGTTCCCTTCCACTTTCAGCCCACGGGGCCCTCCGGGATAGGTGGCCCCACCCGGTGGACCCCCGGGACCCTTCCGGTGGTCCCGGTACAATACCGGTAACCCCCGAAACTTTCCCGGTGGCCGAAACTGGACTTCCTATATATAATTCTTCACCTCCGGACCATTCCGGAACCTCTCGTGACGTCCGGGATCTCATCCGGGACTCCGAACAACTTTCGGGTTTCCGCATACATATATCTCTACAACCCTAGCGTCACCGGACCTTAAGTGTGTAGACCCTACGGGTTCGGGAGACATGCAGACATGACCGAGACGCCTCTCCGGTCAATAACCAACAGCGGGATCTGGATACCCATGTTGGCTCCCACATGTTCCACGATGATCTCATCGGATGAACCACGGTGTCGAGGATTCAATCAATCCGTATGCAATTCCCTTTGTCAAATGGTATGTTACTTGCCCGAGATTCGATCGTCGGTATCCCAATACCTTGTTCAATCTCGTTACCGGCAAGTCTCTTTACTCGTACCGCAATGCATGATCCCGTGACTAACGCCTTAGTCACATTGAGCTCATTATGATGATGCATTACTGAGTGGGCCCAGAGATACCTCTCCGTCACACGGAGTGACAAATCCCAGTCTCGATCCGTGCCAACCCAACAGACACTTTCGGAGATACCCGTAGTGCACCTTTATAGTCACCCAGTTACGTTGTGACGTTTGGCACACCCAAAGCACTCCTACGGTATCCGGGAGTTGCACGATCTCATGGTCTAAGGAAAAGATACTTGACATTGGAAAAGCTCCAGCAAACGAAACTACACGATCTTTTATGCTATGCTTAGGATTGGGTCTTGTCCATCACATCATTCTCCTAATGATGTGATCCCGTTATCAATGACATCCAATGTCCATAGTCAGGAAACCATGACTATTTGTTGATCAACGAGCTAGTAAACTAGAGGCTTACTAGGGACACGTTGTGGTCTATGTATTCACACATGTATTACGATTTCCGGACAATATAATGAATAATAGACAATTATCATGAACAAAGAAATATAATAATAACCATTTATTATTGCCTTTAGGGCATATTTCCAACAGTCTCCCACTTGCACTAGAGTCAATAATCTAGTTACATTGTGATGAATCGAACACCCATTGCGTCCTGATGTTGATCACGTTTTGCCCTAGGGAGAGGTTTAGTCAACGGATCTGCTACATTCAGGTCCGTATGTACTTTACAAATATCTATGTCTCCATTTTGAACACTTTCACGAATGGAGTTGAAGCGACGCTTGATATGCCTGGTCTTCCTGTGAAACCCGGGCTCCTTCGCAAGGGCAATAGCTCCAGTGTTGTCACAGAAGAGAGTCATCGGGCCCGACGCATTGGGAATCACCCCTAGGTCGGTAATGAACTCCTTCATCTAGACTGCTTCCTGTGCTGCCTCCGAGGCTGCCATGTACTCCGCTTCACATGTAGATCCCGCCACGACGCTTTGCTTGCAACTACACCAGCTTACTGCTCCTCCATTCAAAATATACACGTATCCGGTCTGTGACTTCGAGTCATCCAGATCTGTGTCGAAGCTAGCGTCGACGTAACCCTTTACGACGAGCTCTTCGTCACCTCCATAAACGAGAAACATATCCTTAGTCCTCTTCAGGTACTTCAGGATATTCTTGACCGCTGTCCAGTGTTCCTTGCCGGGATTACTTTGGTACCTTCCTACCAAACTTACGGCAAGGTTTACATCAGGTCTGGTACACAGCATGGCATACATAATAGACCCTATGGCCGAGGCATAGGGGATGACACTCATCTCTTCTATATCTTCTGCCGTGGTCGGGCATTGAGCCGTGCTCAATTGCACACCTTGCAATAAAGGCAAGAACCCCTTCTTGGACTGATCCATATTGAACTTCTTCAATATCTTGTCAAGGTATGTACTCTGTGAAAGACCAATGAGGCTTCTTGATCTATCTCTATAGATCTTGATGCCTAATATATAAGCAGCTTCTCCAAGGTCCTTCATTGAAAAACACTTATTCAAATAGGCCTTTATACTTTCCAAGAATTCTATATCATTTCCCATCAACAGTATGTCATCCACATATAATATGAGAAATGCTACAGAGCTCCCACTCACTTTCTTGTAAACACAGGCTTCTCCATAAGTCTGTGTGAACCCAAACGCTTTGATCATCTCATCAAAGCGAATGTTCCAACTCCGAGATGCTTGCACCAGCCCATAGATTGAGCGTTGGAGCTTGCATACTTTGTTAGCATTCTTAGGATCGACAAAACCTTCCGGCTGCATCATATACAACTCTTCCTTAAGGAAGCCGTTAAGGAATGCCGTTTTGACGTCCATCTGCCATATCTCATAATCATAGTATGCGGCAATTGCTAACATGATTCGGACGGACTTCAGCTTCGCTACGGGTGAGAAAGTCTCATCGTAGTCAACCCCTTGAACTTGTCGATAACCCTTAGCGACAAGTCGAGCTTTGTAGATGGTCACATTACCATCTGCGTCCGTCTTCTTCTTAAAGATCCATTTGTTTTCTATGGCTCGCCGCTCATCGGGCAAGTCAGTCAAAGTCCATACTTTGTTTTCATACATGGATTCTATCTCGGATTTCATGGCTTCTAGCCATTTGTCGGAATCCGGGCCCGCCATCGCTTCTTCATAGTTCGAAGGTTCACCGTTGTCTAACAACATGATTTCCAGGACAGGGTTGCCGTACCACTCTGGTGCGGAACGTGTCCTTGTGGACCTACGATGTTCAGTAACTTGATCTGAAGTTTCAAGATCATCATCATTAACTTCCTCCCCAGTCGGTGTAGGCACCACTGGAACATTTTCCCGCGCTGCGCTACTTTCCGGTTCGGAAGGGGTGACTATCACCTCATCAAGTTCCACTTTCCTCCCACTCAATTCTTTCGAGAGAAACTCCTTCTCTAGAAAGGACCCGTTCTTGGCAACGAAGATCTTGCCTTCGGATCTGAGGTAGAAGGTATACCCAATAGTTTCCTTAGGGTATCCTATGAAGACGCATTTTTCCGATTTGGGTTCGAGCTTTTCAGGTTGAAGTTTCTTGACATAAGCATCGCATCCCCAAACTTTTAGAAACGACAGCTTAGGTTTCTTCCCAAACCATAATTCATACGGTGTCGTCTCAACGGATTTAGACGGTGCCCTATTTAAAGTGAATGCGGCAGTCTCTAAAGCATAACCCCAAAATGAGAGCGGTAAATCGGTAAGAGACATCATAGATCGCACCATATCCAATAGAGTGCGATTACGACGTTCGGACACACCATTTCTCTGAGGTGTTCCAGGCGGCGTGAGTTGTGAAACTATTCCACATTTTCTTAAGTGTGTACCAAATTCGTGACTTAAATATTCTCCACCACGATCTGATCGTAAGAATTTTATTTTCCTGTCACGTTGATTCTCGACTTCACTCTGAAATTCCTTGAACTTTTCAAAGGTTTCAGACTTGTGTTTCATTAGGTAGACATACCCATATCTACTTAAATCATCAGTGAGAGTGAGAACATAACGATATCCTCCGCGAGCCTCAACACTCATTGGACCGCACACATCGGTATGTATGATTTCCAATAAGTTGGTTGCTCGCTCCATTGTTCCGGAGAACGGAGTCTTGGTCATCTTACCCATGAGGCATGGTTCGCACGTGTCAAATGATTCGTAATCAAGAGACTCCAAAAGTCCATCTGCATGGAGCTTCTTCATGCGCTTGACACCAATGTGACCAAGGCAGCAGTGCCACAAGTATGTGGGACTATCGTTATCAACTTTACATCTTTTGGTATTCACACTATGAACATGTGTAACATCACGTTCGAGATTCATCAAAAATAAACCATTGACCAGCGGGGCATGACCATAAAACATATCTCTCAAATAAATAGAACAACCATTATTCTCTGATTTAAATGAGTAGCCATCTCGAATTAAACGAGATCCAGATACAATGTTCATGCTCAAAGCTGGCACTAAATAACAATTATTGAGGTTTAAAACTAATCCCGTGGGTAGATGCAGAGGTAGCGTGCCAACGGCGATCACATCGACCTTGGAACCATTCCCGACGCGCATCGTCACCTCGTCCTTTGCCAGTCTCCGTTTATTCCGTAGTTCCTGCTTTGAGTTACAAATATGAGCAACCGCACCGGTATCAAATACCCAGGAGCTACTACGAGTACTGGTAAGGTACACATCAATTACTTGTATATCACATATACCTTGGGTGTTGCCGGCCTTCTTCTTGTCCGCTAAATATTTGGGGCAGTTCCGCTTCCAGTGACCACTTCCCTTGCAATAAAAGCACTCAGTCTCGGGCTTGGGTCCATTCTTTGACTTCTTCCCGGTAACTGGCTTACCGGGCGCGGCAACTCCCTTGCCGTCCTTCTTGAAGTTCTTCTTACCCTTGCCCTTCTTGAACTTAGTGGTTTTATTCACCATCAACACTTGATGTTCTTTTCTGATCTCTACCTCAGCTGATTTCAGCATTGAATATACCTCGGGAATGGTCTTTTCCATCCCCTGCATATTGTAGTTCATCACAAAGCTCTTGTAGCTTGGTGGAAGCGACTGGAGGATTCTGTCAATGACCGCGTCATCCGGGAGATTAACTCCCAGCTGAGACAACCAGTTGTGCAACCCAGACATTCTGAGTATGTGCTCACTAACAGAACTGTTCTCCTCCATTTTACAGCTGAAGAACTTGTCGGAGACATCATATCTCTCGACCCGGGCATGAGCTTGAAAAACCAGTTTCAGCTCCTCGAACATCTCATATGCTCCATGTTTCTCAAAACGCTTTTGGAGACCCGGTTCTAAGCTGTAAAGCATGCCGCACTGAATGAGGGAGTAATCATCAGCACGCTGCTGCCAAGCGTTCATAACGTCTTGGTTCTCAGGGATTGGTGCTTCACCTAGCGGTGCTTCTAAGAGATAATCTTTCTTGGCTGCTATGAGGATGATCCTCAGGTTCCGGACCCAGTCCGTATAGTTGCTGCCATCATCTTTCAGCTTGGTTTTCTCTAGGAACGCGTTGAAATTGAGGACAACGTGGGCCATTTGATCTACAATACATAGTGTAAAGATTTTAGACTAAGTTCATGATAATTAAGTTCATATAATCAAATTATTTGATGAACTCCCACTCAGATAGACATCCCTCTAGTCATCTAAGTGAAACATGATCCGAATTCAACTAGGCCGTGTCCGATCATCACGTGAGACGGACTAGTCAAGATCGGTGAACATCTCCATGTTGATCGTATCTTCTATACGACTCATGCTCGACCTTTCGGTCCTCCGTGTTCCGAGGCCATGTCTGTACATGCTAGGCTCGTCAAGTCAACCTAAGTGTATTGCGTGTGTTCCGAGGCCATGTCTGTACATGCTAGGCTCGTCAACACCCGTTGTATTCGAACGTTAGAATCTATCACACCCGATCATCACGTGGTGCTTCGAAACAACGAACCTTCGCAACGGTGCACAGTTAGGGTGAACACTTTCTTGAAATTATTATAAGGGATCATCTTACTTACTACCGTCGTTCTAAGCAAATAAGATGAAAAAACATGATAAACATCACATGCAATCAAATAGTGACATGATATGGCCAATATCATCATGCTCCTTTGATCTCCATCTTCGGGGCACCATGATCATCTTCGTCACCGGCATGACACCATGATCTCCATCATTGTGTCTTCATGAAGTTGTCACGCCAACGATTACTTCTACTTGTATGGCTAACGCGTTTAGCAACAAAGTAAAGTAAATTACATGGCGTTATTCAATGACACGCAGGTCATGCAAAATAATAAAGACAACTCCTATGGCTCCTGCCGGTTGTCATACTCATCGACATGCAAGTCGTGATTCCTATTACAAGAATATGATCAATCTCATACATCACATATATCATTCATCACATCTTCTGGCCATATCACATCACATAGCACTTGCTGCAAAAACAAGTTAGACGTCCTCTAATTGTTGTTGCAAGTTTTTTTTTACGTGGTTTGTAGGTTTCTAGCAAGAACGTTTTCTTACCTACGTATGACCACAACGTGATTTGCCAATTTCTATTTCTTCATAAGGACCCTTTTCATCGAATCCGTTCCGACTAAAGTAGGAGAGACAGACACCCGCTAGCCACCTTATGCAACTAGTGCATGTCAGTCGGTGGAACCAGTCTCACGTAAGCGTACGTCTAAGGTCGGTCCGGGCCGCTTCATCCTACAATGCCGCCGAAACAAGAAACGACTAGTAGCGGCAAGAAGAATTGGCAAACTCAACGCCCACAACTGCTTTGTGTTCTACTCGTGCATAGTAACTACGCATAGACCTGGCTCTGATACCACTGTTGGGAATCGTAGCATAATTTTAAAATTTTCCTACATTCACCAAGATGCATCTATGGAGTATACTAGCAACGAAGGGAAGGGAGTGCATCTACATACCCTTGTAGATCGCGAGCGGAAGCGTTCCAATGAACGTGGATGACGGAGTCGTACTCGTCGTGATCCAAATCACCGATGACCGAGTGCCGAACGGACGGCACCTCCGCATTCAACACACGTACGGTGCAGCGACGTCTCCTCCTTCTTGATCCAGCAAGGGGGAAGGAGAGGTTGATGGAGATCCAGCAGCACGACGGCGTGGTGGTGGATGTAGCGGGTCTCGGCAGGGCTTCGCTAAGCTTCTGCAAGAGAGAGAGAGGTGTTGCAGGGGAGGAGGGAGGCGCCCAAGGCTGTTGTGTGCTGCCCTCCCTCCCCCCCCCTTTATATAGGCCCCCTGGGGGGCGCCGGCCCTGGAGATCAGATCCAAAGGGGGGGCGGCGGCCACAAGGGGGAAAGGGGTTGCCTTGCCCCCCAAGGCAAGGGGGAACTCCCCCCCCCTAGGGTTCCCAACCCTAGGCGCATGGGGGGAGGCCCAAGGGGGGCGCCCCAGCCCACTAAGGGCTGGTTCCCTTCCACTTTCAGCCCACGGGGCCCTCCGGGATAGGTGGCCCCACCCGGTGGACCCCCGGGACCCTTCCGGTGGTCCCGGTACAATACCGGTAACCCCCGAAACTTTCCCGGTGGCCGAAACTGGACTACCTATATATAATTCTTCACCTCCGGACCATTCCGGAACCTCTCGTGACGTCCGGGATCTCATCCGGGACTCCGAACAACTTTCGGGTTTCCGCATACATATATCTCTACAACCCTAGCGTCACCGGACCTTAAGTGTGTAGACCCTACGGGTTCGGGAGACATGCAGACATGACCGAGACGCCTCTCCGGTCAATAACCAACAGCGGGATCTGGATACCCATGTTGGCTCCCACATGTTCCACGATGATCTCATCGGATGAACCACGGTGTCGAGGATTCAATCAATCCGTATGCAATTCCCTTTGTCAAACGGTATGTTACTTGCCCGAGATTCGATCGTCGGTATCCCAATACCTTGTTCAATCTCGTTACCGGCAAGTCTCTTTACTCATACCGCAATGCATGATCCCGTGACTAACGCCTTAGTCACATTGAGCTCATTATGATGATGCATTACCGAGTGGGCCCAGAGATACCTCTCCGTCACACGGAGTGACAAATCCCAGTCTCGATCCGTGCCAACCCAACAGACACTTTCGGAGATACCCGTAGTGCACCTTTATAGTCACCCAGTTACGTTGTGACATTTGGCACACCCAAAGCACTCCTACGGTATCCGGGAGTTGCACGATCTCATGGTCTAAGGAAAAGATACTTGACATTGGAAAAGCTCCAGCAAACGAAACTACACGATCTTTTATGCTATGCTTAGGATTGGGTCTTGTCCATCACATCATTCTCCTAATGATGTGATCCCGTTATCAATGACATCCAATGTCCATAGTCAGGAAACCATGACTATCTGTTGATCAACGAGCTAGTCAACTAGAGGCTTACTAGGGACACGTTGTGGTCTATGTATTCACACATGTATTACGATTTCCGGACAATACAATGAATAATAGACAATTATCATGAACAAAGAAATATAATAATAACCATTTATTATTGCCTCTAGGGCATATTTCCAACGAGTAGTACTCCCTCCGTTCCTAAATATAAGTCTTTTTAGACATTTCAAATGGAGTACAACATACAGATATATGTAGACATATTTTAGATTGTAGATTCATTCATTTTGCTCCGTATGTAGTCACTTGTTGGAATCTCTAGAAAGACTTATATTTGGGAACGGAGGGAGTACTAGCTAGCTAGCTACCATGCAATCTCTTTAATTCTAGTTTCAATACCATTAATTATCATGCTTGATTAATTATTATCTGATTGAACTCTATTCTCGTACAGGCCATGAAGCAGGAGCCGGGGAATGATTTATGTGCATACTACGTTTGCGAGAACATTCACATGATGATGTCCGAAAGGAGCACATCTGATAGACAGCTATGGGTACGTTTGCCAGAACACTATACACAATTTTTACATCATTATCGATATCTAGTCACACAACTAATACATGCATATTGATCTCCTTCTTAACAGTTTAATGAGGTGCAGGAGAAGCTCCTACCAATGGATCGCGTACGAGCAATTGCAGAGGAAATAACGGGATTTTTGCTCGACCAGGTCATAGATACCAGAGGAGAATTCCATTACCCGCTACCGCAGTAATGCCTCCACGTAGGAGAAATTGTATATACCAAATTGTATATATATATATATATATATATATATATATATATATATATATATATATGATCGGTTCTATGAGAAATTCTATTTTTTATATATATATGCATAACGTGTACAACATGTAGTATCGAAAAATACCAGCAAACGAAAAAGGAAATTAAATGGAAAACACAAACTTAAAGGAAAAAGAAACCCTGAACCCAAAACCCTCCAAACCTTTTAGTACCGGTTGATGTTACCAACCGGTACTAAAGGTCTCCCCGCCCCCGGCGCAGGCTCATGCCACGTGGTGGCCCTTTAGCAGCGGTTTGTGCATAACCGGTACTAAAGGGGGGGGGCCTTTAGTCCCCACCCTTTAGTGCCGGTTAGAACCGGCACTAAAGGCCCTTACGAACCAGTGCTATAGCCCGGTTCTGCACTAGTGATAGCATCAGCTAGGTAGTATCCCTTGTTGTAGTGGTGGCCATTGATCTCAAAGTTGACTAGTGGGGAGTGGCCTTCTGCAAGCCTTGCGAAGACTGGAGAACGCTGCAGCACGTTGATATCATTGTGAGAACTTGTCATGCCAAAGAAAGAATGCCATATCCAAAGATCTTGTGAAGTCACTGCTTCTAATATGACAGTGCATGCTTTCACACGCCCCTTGTACTGGCCCTGCCAAGAAAATGGACAGTTCTTCCACTTCCAGTGCATACAATCTATGCTGCCAAGCATGTCTGGAAAGCCTCTAGCGGCGTTGATCACCAGCAGCCGTTCTGTATCAGCGGCATTTGGCTGCCGCAAGTACTCAGGGCCAAACACTGCCACCACGGCCTTGCAGAAGCTGTACAGTGACAGCAGACATGTGGACTCACTCATGCGCACGTACTCATCCACCAGATCGTCTGAAATTCCATATGCAAGCATGCGGATGGCCGCGGTGCATTTCTGATAAGAGAATCCAAGCTTGCCAAGGGCATCCATTTTGCACTCGAAGTATGGGTCATGAGCAACCACTCCCTCTCGGATATGATTGAGCACATGCCTTGCCATACGAAAACGACGACGGAATTTATCTGGTTTGAAGAGCGGGGTATTCGCAAAGTAATCGGCATAGAGCAGGGCGCGACCTCTCTCTCTGTTGCGGTTCAGGTTGGGAGCACGGCCAGGGACTGACCCCCTGTACTGAGGAAGCTGACGTTGAATGTGGTCGTGAACGACTAGTGCAGCCACCACAAGATCTTCGTCATCCGAGGACGAATCGTCCGATGAATAAATGAAGTGGTTGAAGAAAAATTCATCTCCACTGTCCATACCTTTGTGGGCAAAGTGTCAAACACCTTGCGGTCGTGGTGGCTAAGAGGCCGCGATGATCACCTCGATGCAGCAGGGGTGGTTGGTGGCCGGCTACAGGCCGCTCTCGAGCACCCGGCGGAAGCTGCCGTGGTCCATAGTCGTCGCCGGCGGTCGTATCCCCTCTTGCACCGGCTACGACAGCGACGGCCAAAACTCCTCCAACCGACAGCCAAAACTCCTACGAAAGCGCGGGCGTGGTGGCGGCCATGTCAAGACGTGGTTTGGTATCGACGGCCGAGGGGTGAGCAGTGAGGAGGCGGCCGGAGAATAGTGGCGGCGCCGGCGGTGGGGTGGGGCGGGGGAGAGCGGGTGGAGGGGTTGGAGGCGAATGGAGTGCTAGTGTCCCCGACAGGCGGGCCACGGGGAGGACAAGGGCGTGCGTCCCGCCTGTCCGTGCGATGTCCGTTTCCCCCAAGCGCGACGCAAGTTTTGGCCCCGAATGGGTCGAAAACGGACGAAACCGAATATTTCTCCGTTTGGGGCCGCGCGTTGGGCGCCTCTATTCGTCCGTTCTACCCAAACGGAATAGGACGGATGGGATGGGATCGCGCGCTGGAGTTGGCCTCACACGAACCAACGCAACGCAGGCACCATGAATGAATGAATGGTTTTTCTTTTCTGTTTCTTTTTATCAAGAAGACAAGACGAATCAACGGATGATTGCTCCTTTCTACCACTCGATACTTCTTCTTTCTCTCGCCCATCGAGGTGGCAACCAACCACTCATCATACTCCCGCATGATTAGCTCAGTAGAACATTTCGGTTCGTGCATGCACCTGCATGCATGTGCAGCAGCAGAACACGCACAATGATTTTCCTGTGACTCTGTGGATTCCTCGTGTCCAGGCCTCCAGGGTGCATGCCCGTGCCCCGTAGGAAAGTGCATGCATGCCAAAACTTACGCACGTGCTCTACTAGCAGTACAGTTTACTCCACAAATTAGTCTTTAGAAATGGACGCGTAGATAGGTATCTTCTTCTTGTCACAGTCGGCAGTCCTCACGATTCCTTTCTCTTCTCCACTTTCAGCACAGGAATATATTGAACGTACGGTGCAGATTCGATTCCATTCCGTGGATGCCATCTAACTACAGCACGCGAGACACCTACCCACCCCTGCGTTTTCGCTTCTAGAAGGAAGTCTTACCAGGTAAATATTTCTTCTGCTAAAACCCTTCTAGAATACAGACAAGAAGATATTTATCTCACTCGTATTAAAAAAGAAAAAAAATATATGCGGGCCATTAACTACTTCGCTACACTAGCTACAAGCAAATCACAGTGGGTACTCGGCGAAACCATGGATATGGCTTTTCTCACTGCCATTTGCATCTCATCGTGGAGGAAATGTATGTACTATTTCTTCAGAGAGAAAAATATTTGACGACCAGAACTTTGAATTTAACGAAACCAAACCGATCAGAAATACAACAAAGAACAAACCACATCTTACAACCACAGAAAGAAAAAGATAAGGGGTTATGAACAGAGAAGCAAAGTGGTACAACGTTTAGGACCTCGTCCACCAACGTGCTCAGTGCTCAAAGCAGAGAGGAGGAACAAAGGTTTTGAGGAGGAGCCACGCCATCCGAAAGGGTCACTTCATCGCAATCGGACATAAAAAAACAGCGGTATTGATGATGAAGGAGGGCAGCTCCCGTGCAAAAAGAGCCGGATAGACGACAACAATGTCAAATCTCAGTTGGATACAATACTAGACCAGCAATGGCAAATCTTGAGTCTCCGCTCTACTAATTGTGATGGATTTATGATTAGAAGTATTCAATTGTTCATTAATGGATAAAATGTTGGACTATGGGGTTCTGAATTGCTGAAACGATGATCCACTAATGGCGGTCATAATGCAAGTGTACCTTGAATTTTTGGTATACATTAAAATAACGGTTTTGCTATTCCATAGACGACTGAGAAACGACTGTTTCTATGTTAATGCTAAGAATCGCTGCCATTTGTGTAAGTACAAAGGGGTTGAAAGATCTTCTTTCGATGGGCATGGATGACGACTGGGAAATAAATAGTAATCCCATCGAACATATAATGAAATGACATAGCTTGTCTCTTCGTGTTAGTGTTGTATTCAAAATTAAAGAGCTCTCATTTAAAGTGTGTTGTGAACATGGCTCAACCTAGGTGCGGCAATTAGAGTTGTATCTAGATTAAGATACAAAATCCCTCATTTGTCACTAAAAAATACACTCACACATTAGTATATTGTGTGCAGTGGGCACATTTTAGATATAAATGATGTAATTGCATTGGTAGTGCCCTACCAAAATGAGTAAAGCATGATAATTATATAGTAGTATAATTAATCAAGTATTCTTCTTTGCTTTGTTTCTACTAATTTGTGCACATTATAGCATATAGCTAGCCAATGTCTTGTCTGGTGGATACGGTCGAGAGGGGTCAGACCACATATCTTTCCAGTGTCATGTCCTTTTCGGTATCACGAGCAGTTGGGGGTATGTAGTCCTTTTGAAGCCCTTAATTCAGATGCTCAAAACAGCTCTCCTTTCAGATTGCAATGAATAGTTTTAGCCATCTCAAAGTCTTGACACCTTTAATTCCTAAGCTTAAAATATCTCTCCCTTGAGAGAGTTCAGAAAAATTATACGATGTTTACTACCATTATCTAGAAAGAAAAAAAGGTGAGAGGTTGGTTGTGGAGTGCAAAAGCCCGCAGCACTAGGTAGTAAGTGGTGGTGCGTGTCCTAATCCGATGATCTATATGGGTCCAAAGCATGCAAGAAAAGTATAAAGCTGGACGACAGTGCGAGTTGGGGTTGATTTGTCACCACATATAGAAATACAGATGACCAATCGATGAGAAGATAGTGAGATGGCGAGATGGACGTATGAGTAATCTTAATCTAGGAGGAGGTGAATGCGTGCATGGCACTCACCGTAGACTAGAGCATGGTGTTGAATGGCAGGAACATGTAGATATAGTAGGAGTACGTGTGCCGTAGTGTCATGGGCTATGGACGTATGGAGTAGTGTTATTATTGGTCCTTGCACGATTGGAAATCATCGTTGCGTTGAGCCCTTGGAATGCGTTATGCAGGTGGAGATATATATAGTAGAGCCATCCTTTTTTTTTTTGCATGTTTTTAGTGAACGTGAGCCACGAAAGATTGTACTACATCCATCAGCCTACCAAAACGTCTTATATTTTAAAACAGAGGTAGTAGTAGAATCGAGTGGACAGCATGCGGAAGAAGAATGTAGCAAAGTGGTGTGGTACTCTACTTCCACCCTCGGTCTTGCTGGTTCTCCTTTGTGATGATTTCGCTGCGGTTTTGACTCTTTGACTAGCAGGTTCACCGTCAACGGGAAGGGAGGTCGACGGTGCAGCTCAGCGCGGCGGCGGCGGGCAGAGGGAGCAGCGAGGGGGCTCTGACATTTGGAGAGTGCAGCAAAGTTGGCCCACTGAGACTTGTAAAATGTTTGTTTATGTACGCTTCGTTCAGCAGAGTGAGTTGGACGGACGGAGGGAAGGGAAGGGAGGAGGCGGCGGCACCGCAGCGCACCGATAGATAGGTGCATCGCATTGCGTCCAGAAAGACAGAACAGGTGCACTGAAAAGACAAAAGTAGAGTTGAGAGATAGATACAGAGCGAGGTGATGTGTTGGTTGTTGGTCACTTGTTCATTTCATCTCATCTCATCTCATCATGTGTGTGTGTGTGGGCGGTGGGTTGGCCGGCGAGCGGCAAGGAAGGGTCGAGGAACCAGACAGAGGCGGCGAGCCCACGGATCCAGCCGCACGCGACTTTAAGATGGAGGCTGACGCTGACGTGCCGCTAGTGTTGCTGGCCACTAGCCAGTAATGCTATCTCCGTCTCCATCCCCATCACGCTGTATGTAGTGCATCTCCATCTCCAGCGGTGAGGTGAGGGTGAGGTCCAGCCGCCGCGTTTGACAAATCTGCACTCGTCCTCTCCTCACTCACACGAACCAACGCAACGCAACGCAGGCACCATGAATGATTTTTCTTTTCCGTTTCTTTTTATTAATCAAGACAAGACAGGATCAACGGATGATTGCTCCTTTCTACGTATCCTCGCCGTGCAAAATCACTCGATCACTTAGATATCTCTCCTTTTTCTTCCTCTCTTTGCGCCTGACCGCTCGCCCATCGAGGTGGCAACTAACTAGTGCTCATCATAGTCCCGCCTGATTAGTCTAGTAGTACTAGAACTGATAAACAATTAAGTAGAACATTTTCGGTTCGTGCATGCACCTGCATGTGCAACAGCACAACATGCACAATGATTTTCCTGTGAGTCTGATGAATGGATTCCTCGTGTCCAGGGTGCATGTCCGTGCCCCGTAGGAAAGTGCATGCATATGCATGCCAAAACTTTTTTTTTTGAATTTTCACCGGGGGAGAAGAAATCCTCCCCACCTGAATTAATTCATCTGTTCCGTATAGGCTTTGCAGCCTAATACAAGATAGGGTTCAAGTAAACCAGAAATACAGGGGGTACAAGAAGGAGAAATAAAACAAAAAACAACACATGGCGAGGGGGGACACAACACAACCAGGGGCGCCACGGGCGCTCGAACTGCAGCGGCGAACTGGGGCTAAACCATGAAACTATACCATCGACGCAATCGAAGAGCACCGGGCAACCAAGACTGCACAACGCCGCGACACCACATGTGTCATAGGGTACATTCGAACGGTCACGCCGGGCCGAGACGACGCCACGGCACCTGTGTGCCACCGGCGTAGTCGAAGGGCATCATCAAGCATAGAACACCATAGAGCACACCCAAAACATCACAAGACCGGGGGTTGAAGACAACGCCATCAAGATGAGAACGACGGGAAGCGTCGCCGCTGTCTCGGCAAGCAGCAGCCGGCCGACCATGGATTTCTCCCAAACCCCGGTCACATCCTCCATGCGACGAGACGCAGAGCAGCCACCAATAGCGCGTGGTAGCGCCGAAAATGGACGGCCCGAGATCCAGGTGAATCCGACCGGCAGAGACACCGGCAGGCACCCTTGACGCCGAGGCCACTGGTGAGGAGCACCGGTGCGGCGCCCCCAGCAGGAAAGGCTACGAGACAGCGGCAGCCCATCGGGGGAACTGGGAGGTGGAGGGCTCCAAGGTGCAGGAGCCACGACGCCACCTTCGTTTGGCAAGCACGCAAAGGAGCACGACAACGACGAACAGGGTGGGGGCGGAAGACGCGACAACTGGATCTGCGGAAGACGAGAGAGCGCGCAGCAGGCGGTCGATGACGCGAGCTTGAGGGTGGGAGGCGGCGGAGGCCTGCGCAAGAGCGTGGAGCAGGGGACGCCGCGCCCAGCTCAGCAGGCAACGGCCGCCGAGGCAGCCTCGAGGCCAGGCCACCGGAGCCACCCGAGGTTGCCGGAAGCCCGCAGCCGCGGCGCGCCGGCCCGATCTGAAAGGAGGGAGTCGGTCGACCCCCGAGGAGCGGCCAGAGGGAAGCACCAGGCCAGATCCGGCGCCCCCGATGCGGACGAGGGGAGGGGGCGGCAGGACCAGAGCACGCGCGCGGGGCGGATCCCGCCGCCGCCAGCCGTCGACGGGCTTTGCCCGACGTCGTTTTGCCGGCGGCGGCGAGTGGGGC
The DNA here is from genome assembly GCF_002575655.3 of Aegilops tauschii subsp. strangulata. Taxonomy (NCBI): domain Eukaryota; kingdom Viridiplantae; phylum Streptophyta; class Magnoliopsida; order Poales; family Poaceae; genus Aegilops; species Aegilops tauschii. The sequence goes on from NC_053039.3 coordinate 12,950,678, forward strand.
GGTGGCTCGTGGAGATTGTGTGGCGGCGGCCGGCGGGGTGCCCGCCCGAGTTGCCTCACAGAGACGACGCGGGATGCATGCCAAAACTTACGCACGTGCTCTCCTAGTAGCACAGTTTACTCCACATATTAGTCTTTAGAAATGGACAGGTGGATGGGTATCTTCCTCCTCTTCTTCTTGTCACAGTCGGCAGTCCTCACGATTCCTTTCTTTTCTCCACTTTCAGCACAGGAATATATTGAACGTACGGCGCAGATTCGGTTCCATCCCGTCATATTCCGTCCCATGCCGTCTAATTACAGCACACGACCCAGACTGCCTAAGCCAAATCCGCAGGCAACCACCCGTGCGCTTTCGCTTCTAGAAGGAAGTCGACCAGGTAAAATTTCTTCTGCTAAAACCCTTCTAGAATACACACAAGAAGATATGTCTCTCCCTCGTATTAAAAAAACAAAACAAATATATGCGGGCCATTAACTACTTCACTCCACTACTAGCTACTAGCAAATCGCAGTGGATTGGAACTTGGAAGCAGCTCCATCGGCCACTCGCCGAAACCATGCATATGGCTTTCACACTGCCTTTTGCATCTCAACGTGGACGTCATGTCTGTACTAATTTTTTTAGACGATCAAAACTTTGAATTTAACAAAGCCAAACCGATCAGAAATATCCCCTCTGTAAAGAAATATAAGAGCGTTGTTTAGATCGCTACTACGAACCATATCTTACAACCACAAAAAGAAATGAAAAATAAGGGGTGCGAACAGAGAAGCAAAATGCTACAATGTTTAGGACCTCATCCACCAACATGCTCAAAGCAGAGAGGAGGAAAAAAAGTCTTGAGGGGGAGCCACGCCATCTGAAAGGGTCACTTCTTCGATGCTCCCTGTTGATGATATAAAGTCGCAATGTTATCCACCTCCATCTCTGAAGAGGGTCATTGCCCTCTCCATGGATCTAAGTGTGCCGCTCCGCCAACAAGGTAGAACTGCTCCATCGAGAGCACACATGAAGACTAGATTGGTTGTCAAGAGAACGACACGTTGAGCACAACCACCACCAAGCAAACTTCTTGTGGATCCAAAGCTGTCGCCAAAAACATGAGCACACCGATGATGCAAGCTTTAGAAAAAGAACGCCCCAAGATGACACGACCAAAGGATGGAGCAACGAAGCCACCAGGAGGGGTCATAACTCGTCAAGACCACCGTCCCTCATCACCACTATCGTTGTAGAGGGGAACTAAATTCCCTCCCGCCCAGACTTGAGGGTGTTGACTCATTGGATGGACATGGCCACATGGAGAAGAGGGGTGAGGGGTGTAATCCCAAAGGGCCGATACACAGAGTTGAAGGAAAGCTTAAAAGGCCACGAATAGATAAGCAAAATGCTACAACGTTTAGGACCTCGTCCACCAACGTGCTCATAGCAGAGAGGAGGAACAAAAGTCTTGAGGGGGAGCTGCACCACCAGAAAGGGTCACTTCTTTGACGCTCCCTGTTGATGATGCAAAGTCGCAATGTTATCGCTATCCACCTCCGAAGAGGGTCCATCTCCTCTCCCTGGATTAAAGAGTGCCGCACCACCGACAAGGTGGAACTGCTCCCTGAAGAGCACACATGAACACTAGATTGGTTGTCAAGAGGACAACACGGCAATCACAACCACCACCAAGCAAACTTCCTAAGGACGCAAGCCACCGCCCACAATATCGAGCATGCTGAAGACGTAAGCTTTATGATGATATCACCAAAAGAAGGTACGACCAAAGAATTGATGAACGAAGCCTCTAGGAGGGGCTAGAACTCACCAAGACCATTGTCCCTCATCAATGTTGTCGCAGAGGGGGTCTCTGTCCCCTCTTGCCTAGGCTTGAGGTTGTCTACTCGCCGGACAGACATGACCCCATCGCGAAGAGAGCACGACGGGATGAGGGAGCCAATCAACCCTCCACAGAGATGCATCACAACTGGAAGATGAATCAGGCCACCACCAGGAGCATACCAAGCATGCAGGTCCATATACACCTTCACACACACCAAACCAATGTCTCCAAGAAGGTCACGTCACCGCCCAATCTCAAGGATTGATCATTTTCAATCGGTGACGGGGTCAAATCCAGCAAATCTCGTGTAAGGGGTCCCGAGCTAAGTATCTTGGCATGATGGTAATAGGGGCAAGGGTTTATACCAAGATTCATACTGTCCTATAAGAGATAAAACTCTACATCCTGCTTGTGTTTCTATTGCTTTGGGATGGAGAACAAGGTACAGGTGATGTACCTCGAGATCGTTGTGTTTTGTCTACGAGCCATACCCCTCGGTTATATATATATCGGGGACTAGGGTTACGTCCTAGTTGGTTACGTATAGGGAGAACGTGTTGTAGACGACCTCTAGTATCTTGGAGTATACATCAAGTCCTAGGGGCCTTCCTTTCATACTCCATGGGCCGCCTCGACATGGCTCACTGGTGAACCGACATAGGGGTCCTCGGCCCGGTCCACCTGGTTGGGAGACGACGTGGTGAGAGACCCCCTAGCCGGGACACCATCACTAGCCCCTGAACCATTCTTTAAGACTGGTACACACCTCAGTTTTTCTGATCTGTTCTCCATCTTCGGTCTTCGATCTTGAAAACTGGTTCAATGAATCGTCCCATAGTCAATTCCATGTTGAGTTGTATCCGAGGAGCTTTCATGTCCACCTCAGCTCCCGACGAGCACTTCGTCATTCCTGTGTTGATCCAGGTATCACAAATCTTCCCAGACAGTCATTTCTTAATCGTGAAGCATTCCGACGCTCGGCTTGTCATGATGGTCCGGCCTGGCTTTGATAGCACATATTAATCCCATCTGCTGGCCCATGTGCCTGCAATGTACCTACGTCTCGATGGCCTAAAATAACATGCAGACTTGGGGTCAGAGAACGGTGATGGCTGGGAGAGGGGGTGCCGGGAATGGTGAAGAGAGAGAGGTGTCGAGGACATGCAATGAGGGTTTCCATTGTGGAGGGGCAGTGAATGATTGATTATAATAGTCCGCAACCAATGCAATACTAACTGGAGGAAAAACGAAGGGTCTGATTTGAAGACTAAACAGACGGGTCAAATATAGCGGGTGGTCAGTGATTACCTTTGGTCACCTTTTATCATTGGAACAAGCTATCACACAAGCCTTTTGTAGACCGGTCTGCGATAACCATCTTGCCGAGTCTAAAAGTCAATAGCACCGACAACACAAAATAGAGGCCGGTCAATGTTAAGGCTCATCACCGACGAGTGGTCAATGTTCGGCCTGTGATGAGGAGTCTGTGCTATTCCGATATGAAGTAATGAGAAGGTCGCGGGGTACCCACTGCACAGCGACCCGCGCTCCCCGCCGCCCGTGCAATCATGGTGAAACAACCCAAGCTCTAGCAAACGCCGCACGATCCACCTAATGTCGTCGCCTCAAAAGCCCAGGCTCTCGTCGGAGTAGTGGCTGTGAACCTCGCCGCCACCCTCACCGGAGGCCGTGCAAGCATCCCTCTGGCTGCCTTTGGCGGCATCAAGGGGGGTACGGAAGGTGAGGGGTGGCTGCCAAAGGGAAACCTAGTCTCCCTTCAAAATTTAGGTGCTAATTACAGTTTTATCATGTCCATACTATGTGTAAGTAAATAAAGTTGTCCTTATCGAGAAAATAGAGTGTAAGAAAATAAGCATCAAATGCAAGTAACTAACAATCTTCAATATTCTCGTCACGTGCATTTCAATTACATGGTACGGCCTGCATATATCTTGATTCTTGAACTACAGTATGTAAAGATGGAGTTGTTTTTAAGGTGGATTTCGAGAAAGCGTATGATAAAGTCAAATGGCCTGTCCTCCAACAGGCATTGCGTATGAAAGGTTTTGATGAAGCCTGGCGTCGCCAGGTTGAATCGTTCACGCAAAAAGGGAGTGTTGGAATCAAAGTGAATGACGATATTGGTCACTACTTCCAGACACATAAAGGCCTGAGACAAGGGGATCCGATGTCCCCTATCCTGTTTAACATTGTGGTTGATATGTTAGCAATTATGATAGGAAGGGCTAAGGATGCTGGTCAAGTGGGTGGCTTGGTACCTCATCTTGTTGATGGAGGAGTGTCTATCCTTCAGTACGCTGATGATACAATCATCTTTATGGAGCATGACTTGGCAAAAGCGAGAAATATGAAGCTGGTGTTATGCCTTTTTGAACAATTGACCGGGTTAAAGATTAACTTTCACAAAAGCGAGTTGTTCTGCTTTGGCAGAGCCAATGATGAACAAGAGGCTTATAGGCAATTGTTTGGGTGCGAGTTGGGGGCTTTACCTTTCACTTACTTAGGTATACCAATCCACCACCGTAAGCTGACAAACAGAGAATGGCACTGCATTGAGGACCGATTTGAGAAGAAACTGAGTTGCTGGAAGGGCAAGCTTATGTCATATGGAGGCCGATTAATTCTGATAAATTCGGTACTCACGAGTATGCCTATGTTTCTCTTATCGTTCTTTGAAGTCCCAGTTGGAGTTAGGAAAAGACTGGACTTCTATCGATCGCGATTCTTTTGGCAGGGTGATGAACTAAAAAGAAAATATCGTCTAACTAAATGGGATATCATCTGTAGACCGAAAGACCAAGGGGGTCTTGGTATTGAGAATCTTGAAGTTAAGAACAGATGCCTTCTCAGTAAGTGGCTGTGGAAGTTATCGAGTGAGACTGATGCCACTTGGGCGCAAATCCTCCGTAGCAAGTATCTTCAGACCAAAACTTTGTCTCAGGTGACAGTAAGGCCGACTGACTCGCCTTTCTGGAAAGGGCTTATGAAAGTCAAACAATCCCTGCTTAATAGGACAAAGTTTACTATTGGTAACGATGCTAGTACGCGATTCTGGGAGGATACTTGGCTCGGAGAGACACCCTTAGCCATTCAATACCCGTCTTTATATCGTATCGTTCAACGACGCGAGGTGTTTGTTGCAACGGTATTTCAATCTATCCCCCTTAATATTCAGTTTAGAAGGGCGCTAGCGGGTAATCGTTGGGAAGAATGGCTCCGTCTAGTTAGTAGACTGATGGAGGTTCAACTTTCTCAACAACCCGATGAATTACACTGGAAGCTAACTAGGTCTGGAGTATTTACCGTTAAATCAATGTATATTGATGTTATCAATTCGAGCTTCATTCCTAGATCCAAACATGTTTGGGCGGTCAAAGTTCCTTTGAAAATAAAAGTGTTTATGTGGTTTCTCCATAAACAAGTTATTTTAACCAAGGACAACTTGACAAAGCGTAATTGGACAGGTCCTACTAGGTGTAGTTTCTGTGATCGGGATGAGACGATCAAACACCTTTTTCTTGATTGCCCGCTAGCCAAAGTTCTATGGCGGACGGTCCATATTGCTTTTAATATTACTCCACCGAGTTCTGTCAACACGTTATTTGGGACGTGGCTTAACGGGATAGAGCCCGACTTAGCGAGACATATTCGCGTAGGAGTCTGCGCCTTGCTGTGGGCAATCTGGAATTGCAGAAATGATTTGGTTTTTAACAGGACAACACGCATTCATTTTTTGCAGGTTATTTTCCGAGCCACGGCGTTGATCCGTTCGTGGTCGCTACTCACTCCGACGGAGGCCAGGGAGCATTTGGTTACTGGATCTATCCGCTGGGAGATGGTAGCTCGGGATATCTTCAACCGGTTTGGATGGCGGTCATGTAATAGGATAGGCAATTAGTTTACCTATCTCTAATCTTTGCCAGCCGGTTGTGGCGTCCTCTTTTTGGCTAGTTTGTACTCTAGCTCTTCTGGCTCTGCGTGAGCTCCTTTTATTGTCTTTTGGAGACTTTTAGACCTTTAGACTTGTTTGGAACATTTATTTGTTTAATAAGAGGGCCGTATGCATCGTTCTGATGCAGAGGCCGGGGAATCCCCCTTTTTCGAAAAAAAAGTATGTAAGCTATCGGTGGTTCTTAACAGATCGACCACCAACAGAGTGTGATGAGATGAAACCTAAACAAGTGCAAGCAATCGGGTGGCTTGCTCACATCACTACCTGAGTGACAAATTAATTAACAGGATCCTAGTAAATATATATGCCACTGTCAGATCCACAAATGGAAGCAGGCATATACTATGTGCTTGCAACTTCATGAATTGACTAGTATTTGCATGCTTGATGCCTTAACTCAATGAACATACCCAATCCAAGAATTAAACCACTATGCATGACAACTGTGAGAGCATGTGCATCAGGTAGGTGATAATAAGAATTCAGATAGTACATGCATGATGCAAGGGAAGGGAGCACGTTCTTGTATAAACTTAATTAAGTTGATTCATAGAGGAGGACAGCACTAGTTATTAGAAGAATTAAAGCAAGGGAGTGCTTAGGTTAGATTGGTAGGTGCGATGGAACAAGACAAATTAGGTCCATCTCTGTTTTTCTCTTTGCGCCCGCCCATGGAGATGGAGGTGGCATGCCAACTAACCGCTCCTGCCTGATTAGTAAACAGAAAAGTATGCCTTTGGTCCTCAATTTTACATAAAGTATACAAATAGTCTCTCAAGAATTTTTGAACGAGATTTGGTCTCTCAAGTCTTAAAACCGGACGCAATTAGTCTAAAACCAGATTATAACCGGCACGTGTTCTAGGTTTTCTCTCTCCTCATAACCAAATTGGCCCAGAATCCGGCCATGCTGCCTGTGCCTGTCCTCATCTCCTCTCGACGTGCGGGGTGAGAACAAGGTGTTACCATGTTGGCTAGGCTAGCACGGAGCTAGCTAGCTAGCCCATCTGAGCTCGAGCCACAGAGTGGCTCGTGGTGCTTAGAGATGAAAATATGTCTCCGAGTGCTAGTCTTGGATGGTCTCAATTTTTCTCGACGCGCGGAGCGGAAGAAAAACAGAATGCGTCTAGAGCTAGGACCCAGTGTTGGCGGCCGCACGTCCTCTTGATGACCCTGGCCTCCCTCCCCGACAGATCCAGGCGGCATCGACCGTGACACCTCACATTGACGACCTCCGTCATGGATCGAGCGCGGCACCCATGCTCCTCCATGGTGACTTCTCGAGAACTTCAGGGGAGTTCCCTTCTCCAGCGCACCCTGACTCGCCGGAGTTTGCGCCCTGCACCGCGTGGGCTTCGTCCTCCTCGGCCGCCACCTAATCCAGTCCTCTGCTCCAAATCGTCGTCGCCGTCTCCCCTCCAACTCCGGTCTGGGACGAGGGGGATTCGTGTGCGGCTCTCCACTCCCACGGCCTCCCCGCGGTGTCCCTCTGCTAGATCCGACTACCACCACCACCGGTGTGACACGGAGGATGCCCTCTCGGCCAAGCGATGAGCTTCCTTTCCATCGGTAAAAATTCTGAAGGGGCCATTTATATACTTGTCGCCCAAATGTCGGCCAAAAAGTCTTAATGGGCTATTTATATACTTGTGGTAAACTACTTCCTCCGTTCCAGAATATAAGGTGTATTGGTTTCCGTGCAAGTCAATCATTTGAATGTTTGACCAAGATTATAAAATAAAATAACAACGTCTGCAATACCTAATAGATAAAATATGAAACTATTTTTCATGATGAATCAAATGATATAAATCTTGTATTGTGGATATTGATATACTTTTTTAAAAACTCGGTCAAATATGCACTTGTTTGACTTTAAAAACAATAAATACATCTTATATAAAGAAACGGAGGGAGTATTAACTAGAACATCTCCGTTGGTGCGCCTGCTCCAGGAATCAGCACAACAATCCTGCTGCATGCATGCCCAAACTTCTTTTCCTTTCTTCTTGTCACAATCCGCAGTCCCCAGGATTTCTTTCTCTCTTCCCGTTCAGCACAAGAATATTAACCAACGTACCGTGCAGATTCGATTCGATTCCCATTCCATTCCACTCCATTCATCGATGCCGTCTATTTAATTACAGCAGGCGATCCAGTACGTAGCTAGCCAAATCCGCAGGCAACCACCCCGTGTGCCAGCTCACAAACTTGTCTCTGTTGTTCTTTTTAACCCTTCTAGAACAGAGAGAAGATATATCTGTGGGTCATAAATTAATCCACTCCACTGGCTACTATTACTCCTTTTTGACAGTACCAGATCGACCACTAACAGAATGCATGGATGCGATAAGGTCAGATGAAGCATGCATAGCATAAACAACCGTTCGGTGGTTTGACTGGGGCACTGCCTGGTCGACCAGGCAACCTGAGTGACAAATCAACGACATAACAATAATATAAGTCACTGTCAGATCCGCAAAAAGTATTATGCCTGGTACTTGCAACTTCATTGATTAGTTTCATTATGCATATCCTTTGTCTGATCGATGCCTCAATTAGCTCAATGAACATAATCTAAGAATTAAACCACTATGGATGACAACTGGAACCAGTCGATAGCTACATACTCCTTCAGTCAGCCTAGTGTAACTGATCAGACGCATCAGGTGACAAATAAAGAATCCATTCAGAAAAGGAGAGCTAGCTAGCTAGCACATTCTATACATACAATTAAGTTGGTTAATCAACAAGAATTCAGACAAGGAGAGAGTAGTTTATTGAGGTGAAGAGGAGGACAGCACTGAACCAGAAGAAAACAACGTACGCATGCATGCTTAGGTAGATTGGTGGTAGATGCAATGGAACAAGACAAATTAGCAGCTAGCTAGCTGTGCATGTAGTGGGGTTTTGCACTAGCTGCTTCTCTTTCAATTAGAGAGAGGCGAAACCCAGGCAGACCAAAAGCGCAATTAAAACATCATGCCTACTTTTTGTGCTCTTTTCTGAGACCCCTTTTTGACTCTACGCGCTGCTGCTTTGGCGGGTGTCAAAAAGGAGGCATCAGGCATTCACACTGATGCTACCACATATATATTTTTCTCTTGAACAAAAAATCATTATGCAATTATTATTTTCTCTTTAAAGGCTTGTGATGTTCATGTGTCTAGAGGCCTGAGGTTTTTCTTCCATTACTGAAAAACAAAATTAACCAGCACCTAGCTACAAGGAGAACCAAGCAAGTAATCTGGAACTTAATCACCCCTTGACGTTTAGTTGGGACAATCGTCTAATTAAGTACTACATGAACACCTACATGACATGTGTGCAGTTTGTACTACCTGGTAATAATCAATCTGCTATATCCGCCAGATAAGTCTAGAGCTAGCTAGATAGGTAGGATCATGCATGCATGTTGGAAAAACGAAGCATGTGTCGGCATCAGTCGCTGGAATCCCGCAACAACAACCCAACACCAGAAGAAACCAGGGATATCAACAGGCATTCGCCGAATAGATGCGCGCGAATAATGCAGCAAGCATGCACACAGATATACTCCCTCCGTTCCTAAATATTTGTCTTTCTAGAGGCTTCAAATGATGACTACATACGGAACAAAATGAGTGAATCTACACTCTAAAATATGTCTATATACATCCGTATGTGATGACCATTTGAAATCTCTAGAAAGACAAATATTTAAGAACGGAGGGAGTACATATCTATCCATCAGCTTTGACCGCTCACGCTTTTTTTATATGACCAATGGCAATGGATTCATCGAATGCAATCAAGCCACTGTTATAAGAACAGTGGATCGGCTCACTGTTTGTATGTGAGCAGCCAGATGATCCTCGGTGTAGGTTAGGTACATCGTTGTAGGAAATCATACATATCAAATTTTATTTTCAAAATATCAACATGTTCACTTATATTTATATTGTTCTTGCACATCAACATCGGTGCATGAACCCTGCATAGTATAGTGTTTGTTAACATAATTATTGATACTGATAATATATCATATCCAAGTTGATGGAGAGAGGAGTGAGGAGTCCCATCAGTTATCAACACATGACTAATACTAGTTCTTTTTTTGTGTGTGGGGTGATGCTGTGAATGACAGACAATTTAGGAGAGGGACTTGTGAAATGGACCCATGGGCATGTGGACCGGACCAGCATTGTGCAGTGAACTGCACACACGCAAGTACCCTGGTCTCCCCGCTAGGTAGACCTTCGGCCGGCCCAGCTACATCATTTCCGATTTTGGGTAGGTTCTACAACCTTCTCAGACTGGTTTTGTTTCTCATTTTGGTTCTTTCCTTTCATTTTTCAATTTCGTTTTTTATTTATATTTTGATTTTTTTTATTTTCTTCTCCTTTTTCCTGACTTTGTTTTTCTTCCTTCTTCTCTTTCTTTTTTGTTTTGTGAACATCTTCTCAAATTCGATAATATTATCATGAACATTTTTCACATTCGCGAACACTTCTATGAATCGTGACATTTTTTAATTCACTTTTTTTTACAAATACTAAAACCTGTTTCTAAAATTGCACACACTTTTCGAAATAGTGAACAATTTTATAAACCGTAAAGATTTTTTTGGAACGCCAAACATTTTGAATCAATGAATATTTTGTGAAATGGGGAAACAATTTTTGATATTCACGACCCCTTTTTGTTTCGACGAATGGTTTTTAATGCATGAACATTTTTTGAATTCATGAAATTTTTTAATCAGTGAATATATTTTTTGTCCTTGAACTTTCAGTTTTTCGAACATTTTCGAAATAATCATGAACATTTTTTGAATTGACCAACATTTTTTCAAAGTCATGAACATTTTTTTTCAAAACCATACAATTCTCCAAAGGTCAGTACTAGGCGCCGGCGGACCGGCCCAAACTTTGTGCCGGTCTGCACCTAGGCGTCAGATGCGTTTGCTTTGAACCGTCTGATTCCCTCGACGCAGACATCTCCTTCCTTTCGCTTCGTTCTATCTGGTCAACGCGAGCAGAAAAAAATCCCCTCCCCCTGCCTCTCAATAATCCCTTGACGCTGGGCGACTCTGCCCCGGCCACCGCGTGCGTGCGCACTGGCGAGACGCGGCAGCAGCCCCCTTCTCTGTGGCGTCACCGCTCATTGCCGGTCCCAGCTTTCCCGAACGATTTCATCTCGTCATGGTTGTAGCTTCTACAAGACATGGTTGTAGCAAAAAAATCATCATCGTTGTCGCCGGTTGTAGCTCGCCTCGCAGGTCGCAAAAACATGGTCGTTGTAACGCCCGGATAATCAAGCTACAGTAAAACTCTGCTAATGATGCCACGTCACTTCCGTTACTGTTTCTAATCCTTCGTTAGTTCAAAACCGATTCAAAAATCAATTCAAAATATAGCAAACAATAAAACTTTTCAAATGTCAAAACTAAAATGTTCTAAAAGTGACAAATAAATCGTAAGTAATTATGGTGGAGAAACCAAGCTTTGACAAAATGTTTAAAGGCTCTAAAACAATTAAAACAATAGTGAAAACAATTAAACAAATGCCTATTGAATTTATAAAATGCTAAAACTATTTTATTATGGGTTAAGGATTAATCTCACAGTAGTTTGTTGATAAATACAAATTTAGGCACTAGTGGTAATTTTTTGTAAAACAAGAAAATAAAAGAAACTACAAATAAAAAAAAAGAAAAGAAAAGGAAAAGAACCCCCCCTCCCCGCTGGGCCTCGGCCCAGCTGGCCGTCGACCCACCCTAGCCGGCCCACTCCCCCTCCCCGGTCGGTTCTCTGTTCCCCCGACCCCGTCGCTACAGGAGGCTGGTCGCCGCCGAACCCCCTCGCCGGCGATGAACCCCGCGAGAGAATAAGGCTGCCACGCCCCGACTCCTCGATCCCCTCTCCAATCCCCCTGGCGTCCCCATCCATTTCCCTCCTCGCGCCGCTTTCGCTCTCCAGATCCACCGCACCACCGCCATGACCGCCGACGTCGACGAGCTCTCCGCCGTCCCCGTCACCTAGGACCGTGCCAGGGCCTTCGCCGCCCTCCGCCTCGTCGCCTTCGACTACGAGCCGAGCCGAGGAGCACCACTACGGCGCCCCTGACCCTACTTCCTCGTCGCCTCCCTGCCCCAACTCGTCGCCATCATCCCGTCTTCGTCCTCGGTGCCCGGAGCTACTCCTCGTCGATTCGCTGCGACCAAGTCGTCCCCGGCCTCGCCGTCCCCTACTCTGCGACCGTCGTGAGCCCCCGCACCTTTCCCCCTTATACTCGTCGTAGGTCCGCCATGACCGCAAGCTCCCTGCCTCCGGCCATGTCGCCGTCGTGGACAGCGCATGACCTGGGCCAAATCGAGCACACAAGTGTGCTCGTGGTGGTCCGTAGACGCCACCTAGCTGCTTCGCTTGCTCGAATTCGAGCCGCAGCCCCATGCCCGTGCAACCCCGAACTCCGGCCGCCGCTAAGCTCACCGCCGATGCCGTTTCCGGCCACCTCCGGACGAACCACTACCACCATCCGGCGCGGATCGTCTTGGCCGTTCGAACGCGACCAAACGCGCGTGAAACGGACCCCTGTGGCCGAATTCCGGCCACGGCCGAGGCTCGCCGCCGTGTACGGGCTCGCCGGAGTGCCCTCCCGCCGGCGTCCGACGTGGCGCCTGGGGCCCACCCCCAGGGTCACTGACCAGCGGGCCCCTGGGCCCCACCTTTGACCCGTTGACTTCGGTCGATGCTGACTGGGCCAATCCCAGCAGCTGACATACGGGGCCCACCAATAAAGCCTTTTTAAAAAATAAAAATAAAAATACTAATTAATCAGTTAGTTAAATTAGTTAGTTAAACTAATCCCTAATCAGACACTGACTAGTAGGGCCCACAATCTAATTAAGTTTTTTTTGTTTAAATTAACCCAGTTAATTAGCTACAGAGGCTGACATGTGGGCCCCACATGTCAGGGTGACATGGTCAGCGCACAGTTGACTGCTGATGTCACACATACGAGATGCTGACGTCACCATTACTGTTTTGGATAATTCGAATTTAATTTAATAAATAAATAAATTTCAGAAATTCAGATAATCTTTGAAAATTCATATCTTTTAAACCGTAACTCGGATGAAAATGTTTTCTACATGAAAGTTGCTCAGAACGACGAGACGAATCCGAATACGCAGTCCGTTCGTCCACCACACCTCCCTAACCTATCGAACTAGCAACTTTCCCCCTCCGGTCCGTCTGTCCGAAAACGCGAAACATCGGCAATACCTCCCGGATGTCCCCCCCCCTTCGCCGGTACCACCTACTGTCGCGTTAGGACACACCTAGCACCGTTCATTGTCATGTCACGCATCGTCATGCTTATGTTTGCATTGTATTTACTGTTTCTTCCCCCTCTTCTCTCCGGTAGACTACGAGACCGACACTGCTGCTGCCCAGTTCGACTACGGAGTCGACGACCCCTCCTACTTGCCAGAGCAACCAGGCAAGCCCCCCCCCCTTGATCACCAGATATCGCCTATTCTTCTCTATACTGCTTGCATTAGAGCAGTGTAGCATGTTACTGTTTTTTGATATCCTATCCTGATGCATAGCCTATCCTTGCTACTACTGTTGATACCTTTACCTGCAATCCTACATGCTTAGTATAGGATGCTAGATTTCCATCAGTGGCCCTACATTCTTGTCCGTCTGCTGTGCTATACTATCGGGCCGTGATCACCTGGGCGGTGATCACGGGTATATACTTATATACTACATACATGACACATGTGATGACTAAAGTCGGGTCGGCTCATAGGAGTACCCGCAAGTGGATCTTTGTGGCGGAGCGACAGGGCAGGTTGAGACCACCCAGGTGAGAGGTGGGCCTGGCCCTGGTCGGCGTTCGCGGTTACTTAACACGCTTAACGAGATCTTGGTATTTGATCTGAGTCTGGCCATTTGGTCTATACGCACTAACCATCTACGCAGGAGTAGTTATGGGTATCCCGGCGTCGTGGTATCAGCCGAAGCCTTCTTGACGTCAGCGACTGAGTGGCGCGCGCCGGATTGGACTGGAACGCCACTAGGCTAGGTCTGCTTCCGGCCGCGTACCTAACGTGCAGGTGTGCATAGGGCGATGGGCCCAGACCCCTGCGCGCATAGGGTTAGACCGGCGTGCTGACCGCTCTGTTGTGCTTAGGTGGGGCTGCGACGCGTTGATCTTACGAGGCCGGGCACGACCCAGAAAAGTGTGTCCGGCCAAATGGGATCGAGCGTGTTGGGTTATGTGGTGCACCCCTGCAGGGAAGTTTATCTATTCGAATAGCCGTGTCCCTCGGTAAAAGGACGACCCGGAGTTGTACCTTGACCTTATGACAACTAGAACTGGATACTTAATAAAACACACCCTTCCAAGTGCCAGATATAACCCGGTGGTCGCTCTCTAACAGGGTGACGAGGAGGGGATCGCCGGGTAGGATTATGCTATGCGATGCTACTTGGAGGACTTCAATCTACTCTCTTCTACATGCTGCAAGATGGAGATGTCCAGAAGCGTAGCCTTCGACAGGACTAGCTATCCCCCCTTTTTCTGGCATTCTGCAGTTCAGTCCACTGATATGGCCCTTTACACATATACCCATGCATATGTAGTGTAGCTCCTTGCTTGCGAGTACTTTGGATGAGTACTCACGGTTGCTTTTCTCCCTCTTTTCCCTTTTTCTATACCGTATTGTCGCAACCAGATGCTGGAGTCCAGGAGCTAGAGATCCCGAGGATGATTCTACATGGAGTTCGACTTCGAGGAGTAGTTAGGAGGTCCCAGGCAGGAGGCCTTGCCTTTTCGATCGTTGCTACTTTTGTGCTAGCCTTCTTAAGGCAAACTTGTTTAACTTATGTCTGTACTCAGACATTGTTGCTTCCGCTGACTCGTCTATGATCGAGCAGTTGTATTCGAGCCCTCGAGGCCCCTGGCTTGTATTATGATGCTTGTATGACTTATTTATGTTGTAGAGTTGTGTTGTGATATCTTCCCGTGAATCCCTGATCTTGATCGTACACATTTGCATGCATGATTAGTGTACGGTCAAATCGGGGGCGTCACAAGTTGGTATCAGAGCCGACTGCCTGTAGGAATCCCCCTTTCCACACTCCTTGGCCAAAGTCGAGTCTAGACATTACAAAACTTTTACTAACATGGCTGTGTGTCTTACGGGCCCACGTCGCCATTGGGTGGTATTAGGATCTTTTACTCCTTGTCTATACTCTGGGACTCTGATCTCTCTTCTATTCGGGTTAAGTGAATTTTACTAAATCTAACATTAGGATCTCGTTATCACTTTCACCCGGAGAGCCCCTTATTACCGATGATCGTCTGCTGCACGTGAAGACCCTGAAGATACTATCCGCTGATAACCCGAGAACTTGTGTTCATCGCTTTTACAATTCCCTTTCATCGATAAACTCCTATGGATAACCACGTATACTCGCCATTCATACAATGTTTCCCAGATGATCTTGTTATTACAAGATACCCCGAAATTCTCTCTGTTGTTCAGAGAATCCCTTGAGCTTACTACCCTGCTGTTCTTTGTCACCTGAATACCCCTACGGATAATCCTCGCACTTACCGAGTATCCGCTCATCCCCAGTTGATTCAAGTATTTCACAAAAGTGTTCAAAATATCATTCGATCTTCCGAAAATCTTCAGGAGCCTGTTGCTCTTGAAATTCTTGCTTACTAGTATTATGATTAATCCCATAAACCTCGAAATCTTATTGGCACCCTTTGTCATTATCTTTTTGAGTCCATTGTATCAATATGTTGCGAATGATCGCAATCCTCAATCAGATCCTAGAATTCATCCTTCCGGCTCAGACATCTTTAACATGAGCTGGATCTCGACCAATCAAATCGTCATCGATTGTACCCCTAAGGCTATTCAACTTATCCATCCCTAATCAGAGCATTGCTTCTGATCCCTTGTCTTGGAATTCATAATTCCTTTGCATTTGAGCTTTTGAGTTAGTCAGTTGTTTCTATAATCAGATCTCCTTGCATTCTTCTTCCTCTGGTTGAGTACCGATGCTCACATCAGATCCCTTGTGGACCATCGGTTCCTTTGTTGGATTTTATCCGACAGTGTCCTTCATATTGAATAGCCCTGTGAGCCTTTCCATGGGTATATAATGCATTTGGTAAATTGTATCATCTGTTTTTGAACAATGCTCTTCTTTCGAGCTTGTAATATTTACTCCGAAGTTTGTGGTATATGTTCCTAAGATGCCTTGATGGGTTGAACCTATGCCTTTCATAATATGTGTGAACTCGAAAATTTCCATGAGTCATACTCTTCTGGTATTTTGCCAGATAAAATTTCAACACTACAACTTCTTTGAAAAATGAGAAGTGAATGAAAGGTTATGCATTGGAGAAGTGGGAGTCGACCTTGAACTTTGCGTTCATGCCCATGGACACGGTGTAGATCTTATCATTAAAGCTTTTTTTAAATTAATTATTCCCTTGGTATAAGTTCGTCTTATATATGGGATCTGACATTTTGCAATCGTGGTTCCAACCATGTTCTCTTTTAAATACCATTTCTCGTGCAAGTTTAAGCACTTGTCTTCTGCAGAGCAATACCCCAGTCCAACCTCTACTTTGGTTTGTCGTCGAGTATTACCCCCCTGGTATCTCGAGATTATCACGGAACTGCATAACTTATTATGAGTTCTCCATCAAGTATTACATTCTCATTTATTCCAATTTTTCACGGGCTCCGAGTTATTAAACACTCAAGGACATCGATAAATGAATCGAATCCGCACTACGGTTCAACAACTTTTAGTAATGTTCCTTACCTACGAGTTTGTACCCGATCGCGTCATTCCTAGCCTGTTTGGCTATATCATTATCTTGATGATTTTAACTGTGCTACCTGGTCCTTATTCCCGGAGCACCACTTTCGACGATGAGCTAAGCTTACGTCAATTTTCCTCGTCATATCGTTTCACCTCGAACAACAAACTTGCCCCGAGTTTGTGTAGTATCCGTGGCTCCAATAATCTTTTGTTGCATCAGTCCTTTTGCTTGATGCAGTCGCTGATCAATTGCTTCTTCGTGGATCCCCTCGACAACAAAATGTCGTGAACATCATCAACATTCTGAGCTCTTCCAAGAGATCTATCGAATTCTGGATGAGAAATACCATCCTTGCCTTCGATGATTTGTTTTATCATCGACCATTTTATTGCCTTCCATTCAACACAAACTTGTGCGTGTTTTGTGTTGTACCTTGATTTCCCTACTATCTAGCTTATGATATGTTCTACCCTGGAGTATTACCAAATTTTACGTCAAGTATGTTGTAAGAATTTCACCACCTCGTATGACATCTTGGTACAGTGATACTTCTCCCCATCACCATTCTTTCTTGGTCTCCGTGTTGTTTCTAAAAGGAATACCGACCAATGGTCTGTGATGTGTAAATTCTAAACTTCTAGCAGCCCTATTGCTTTGGAGTTATTGGTCTATAGCTTCATTCTACGTCTATGGCTTAATGAATCATCATTCGAACATTGGTTGTGCTACCTAGCCCATATTTCGGGTGCACATTTCAACCAATGTTTAACTGTGTATGTTTTCCTCGAGCATACATCATTAAGTCATTCGATCTAGTTAATGTTATCTCCTTGTTCACATAGCGGTGGAAACCCACATTTTGGAAATCTCAATGGATTGTCGCTAAGACAATCAGCCACCTCCTCATCCTCTCGTTGGTATACTGATGGAATCTTGTTTCGGAACTCGCTTCCATAGTTCGTTTCCCGAGAATCTTACAATGTCATCTCGTCAATTGGTGTTGCACCTTTCTTCTCAGGCATCCTGAGTCTGAGTTATCCTGACACCAATCAAATCTGAATCTCGGTCAGATATGATGGTTGGAACATATTTCCAAGAGTTATAACATTGGTCTATTTATGACCCGGTAAGGTGATGTCATGCCTAACACACCTGGCCGGAGGACCTATTGTTATAAGTTTTCCCTTTTTAGCAAGGTTAGCTATTCTTCCATGAGGAAATTGTAAGACTTACTCTATAAGTTGTTCCTGATGGATCCTTTTTGTTTCCAAAGTCTGATCTTCACCTGTTGACCATGTCAATGCTATCTCGAAGCATGTCTATGGTACTCTGATTTTAAACAGGAACATTTGAAGCCCAAAGCTAATTGTTTCCTGCTCAATTATCCACACACCGTTGTATGGGTAATGTCATGAAATTTCTCTCCCGTACCTAAAGAGTTTTCTACATTATATCACGTCATGGATATCATGCTCTGCTTGTCCTTGGGAAGGATATACCCTTGAAATATGTGTTTAAACACATTTTCCTTTCCATTCTTCTGTTTAATCTGATAATCATATTTTCCTTCCCATTGTTTGGTTTAACCTTTCTGGTGATCTATATGATCTAAGCAGTAAAATTCTCCTGCTTATGTAAACCCCTCGGTGTACAACTCTGTCAGTAAGACCCTGTTATTATTGTTGGTGACATTTCGGTAACCACCGATGGACGAGAACTTTGCCTAATGGTCCGCCTCGTTTCAACGAGCAGGAAAATGGTTCTCTTCATCCCTCACCCTTGGTACCGACGATGTTGCTGACATATAACTGACAGGCTACCCTCTGTCATGCCTTGCTATCATGATCGTGGAAGATGTCACCGCCCTTCCTACTTTTAACCCACATGGTGGCCCCATAACCCACAGTTCCACAGGATCGAAAACTGACTCTCCTGTACACCGTGTTGTCAGAGTTATTCCTCGCTCTTGACTTTGTATGTAATTCACGGGCCACCTGCCTAGTGATCTATACTCGTATTAGATGCAATGCTTATTCACATTGCTCTAAACCCCTTCAACACTTTGTTTCAGGCAATGAACGATTGCCTATGCGCTTGAAAACTTCTATTTCTGTACCTTCTTACTTTGCTCTCGATAATTTCTTAAGTTGCAATTCGGGAGATACTTTCCGCCACCTTCCCCGATGATATTGACCAGATAGTAAACCCTGCAGAAGTCCGTTCTTCCAGAATACCCCCTTACTCTGTCGTAAGTACGATGGAGTTCCCGAAGAAAGGACGACAACTTTATCATGATGACCTGAAACAGCAGAATAAAGACATCAATGTATTGGACCAGCCTCTTCGAGAAGAGCAAGCCAGGATGAGAAGACCCGCTAGATTCGTTACCAAACCTTCCCCCCTTACTCCCCTCTTAAATCTCGGGACGAGATTTCTTGTAGTGGAGGAGAATTGTGACGCCCGGATAATCAAGCTACAGTAAAACTCTGCTAATGATGCCACGTCACTTCCGTTACTGTTTCTAATCCTTCGTTAGTTCAAAACCGATTCAAAAATCAATTCAAAATATAGCAAACAATAAAACTTTTCAAATGTCAAAACTAAAATGTTCTAAAAGTGACAAATAAATCGTAAGTAATTATGGTGGAGAAACCAAGCTTTGACAAAATGTTTAAAGGCTCTAAAACAATTAAAACAATAGTGAAAACAATTAAACAAATGCCTATTGAATTTATAAAATGCTAAAACTATTTTATTATGGGTTAAGGATTAATCTCACAGTAGTTTGTTGATAAATACAAATTTAGGCACTAGTGGTAATTTTTTGTAAAACAAGAAAATAAAAGAAACTACAAATAAAAAAAAGAAAAGGAAAGGAAAAGAACCCCCCTCCCCGCTGGGCCTCGGCCCAGCTGGCCGTCGACCCACCCTAGCCGGCCCACTCCCCCTCCCCGGTCGGTTCTCTGTTCCCCCGACCCCGTCGCTACAGGAGGCTGGTCGCCGCCGAACCCCCTCGCCGGCGATGAACCCCGCGAGAGAATAAGGCTGCCACGCCCCGACTCCTCGATCCCCTCTCCAATCCCCCTGGCGTCCCCATCCATTTCCCTCCTCGCGCCGCTTTCGCTCTCCAGATCCACCGCGCCACCGCACCACCGCCATGACCGCCGACGTCGACGAGCTCTCCGCCGTCCCCATCACCTAGGACCGTGCCAGGGCCTTCGCCGCCCTCCGCCTCGTCGCCTTCGACTACGAGCCGAGCCGAGGAGCACCACTACGGCGCCCCTGACCCTACTTCCTCGTCGCCTCCCTGCCCCAACTCGTCGCCATCATCCCGTCTTCGTCCTCGGTGCCCGGAGCTACTCCTCGTCGATTCGCTGCGACCAAGTCGTCCCCGGCCTCGCCGTCCCCTACTCTGCGACCGTCGTGAGCCCCCGCACCTTTCCCCCTTATACTCGCCGGCTCTTTCGTCCTCTAGGGCGTAGGTCCGCCATGACCGCAAGCTCCCTGCCTCCGGCCATGTCGCCGTCGTGGACAGCGCATGACCTGGGCCAAATCGAGCACACAAGTGTGCTCGTGGTGGTCCGTAGACGCCACCTAGCTGCTTCGCTTGCTCGAATTCGAGCGGCAGCCCCATGCCCGTGCAACCCCGAACTCCGGCCGCCGCTAAGCTCGCCGCCGATGCCGTTTCCGGCCACCTCCGAACGAACCACTACCACCATCCGGCGCGGATCGTCTTGGCCGTTCGAACGCGACCAAGCGCGCGTGAAACAGACCCCTGTGGCCGAATTCCGGCCACGGCCGAGGCTCGCCGCCGTGTACGGGCTCGCCGGAGTGCCCTCCCGCCAGCGTCCGACATGGCGCCTGGGGCCCACCCCCAGGGTCACTGACCAGCGGGCCCCTGGGCCCCACCTTTGACCCGTTGACTTCGGTCGATGCTGACTGGGCCAATCCCAGCAGCTGACATACGGGGCCCACCAATAAAGCCTTTTAAAAAAAATAAAAATAAAAATACTAATTAATCAGTTAGTTAAATTAGTTAGTTAAACTAATCCCTAATCAGACACTGACTAGTAGGGCCCACAATCTAATTAAGTTTTTTTTGTTTTGTTTAAATTAACCCAGTTAATTAGCTACAGAGGCTGACATGTGGGCCCCACATGTCAGGGTGACATGGTCAGCGCACAGTTGACTGCTGATGTCACGAATACGACATGCTGACGTCACCATTACTGTTTTGGATAATTCGAATTTAATTTAATAAATAAATAAATTTCAGAAATTCAAATAATCTTTGAAAATTCATATCTTTTAAACCGTAACTCGGATGAAAATGTTTTCTACATGAAAGTTGCTCAGAACGACGAGACGAATCCGAATACGCAGCCCGTTCGTCCACCACACCTCCCTAACCTATCGAACTAGCAACTTTCCCCCTCCGGTCCGTCTGTCCGAAAACGCGAAACATCGGGAATACCTCCCGGATGTCCCCCCCTTCGCCGGTACCACCTACTGTCGCGTTAGGACGCACCTAGCACCGTTCATTGTCATGTCACGCATCGTCATGCTTATGTTTGCATTGTATTTACTGTTTCTTCCCCCTCTTCTCTCCGGTAGACTACGAGACCGACACTGCTGCTGCCCAGTTCGACTACGGAGTCGACGACCCCTCCTACTTGCCAGAGCAACCAGGCAAGCCCCCCCCCTTGATCACCAGATATCGCCTATTCTTCTCTATACTGCTTGCATTAGAGTAGTGTAGCATGTTACTGTTTTTCGATATCCTATCCTGATGCATAGCCTATCCTTGCTACTACTGTTGATACCTTTACCTGCAATCCTACATGCTTAGTATAGGATGCTAGATTTCCATCAGTGGCCCTACATTCTTGTCCGTCTGCTGTGCTATACTATCGGGCCGTGATCACCTGGGCGGTGATCACGGGTATATACTTATATACTACATACATGACACATGTGATGACTAAAGTCGGGTCGGCTCGTAGGAGTACCCGCAAGTGGATCTTTGTGGCAGAGCGACAGGGCAGGTTGAGACCACCCAGGTGAGAGGTGGGCCTGGCCCTGGTCGGCGTTCGCGGTTACTTAACACGCTTAACGAGATCTTGGTATTTGATCTGAGTCTGGCCATTTGGTCTATACGCACTAACCATCTACGCGGGAGTAGTTATGGGTATCCCGGCGTCGTGGTATCAGCCGAAGCCTTCTTGACGTCAGCGACTGAGTGGCGCGCGCCGGATTGGACTGGAACGCCACTAGGCTAGGTCTGCTTCCCGCCGCGTACGCAACGTGCAGGTGTGCATAGGGCGATGGGCCCAGACCCCTGCGCGCATAGGGTTAGACCGGCGTGCTGACCGCTCTGTTGTGCTTAGGTGGGGCTGCGACGCGTTGATCTTACGAGGCCGGGCACGACCCAGAAAAGTGTGTCCGGCCAAATGGGATCGAGCGTGTTGGGTTATGTGGTGCACCCCTGCAGGGAAGTTTATCTATTCGAATAGCCGTGTCCTCGGTAAAAGGACGACCCGGAGTTGTACCTTGACCTTATGACAACTAGAACTGGATACTTAATAAAACACACCCTTCCAAGTGCCAGATATAACCCGGTGGTCGCTCTCTAACAGGGTGACGAGGAGGGGATCGCCGGGTAGGATTATGCTATGCGATGCTACTTGGAGGACTTCAATCTACTCTCTTCTACATGCTGCAAGATGGAGATGTCCAGAAGCGTAGCCTTCGACAGGACTAGCTATCCCCCTTTTTTTTCTGGCATTCTGCGGTTCAGTCCACTGATATGGCCCTTTACACATATACCCATGCATATGTAGTGTAGCTCCTTGCTTGCGAGTACTTTGGATGAGTACTCACGGTTGCTTTTCTCCCTCTTTTCCCTTTTTCTATACCGTATTGTCGCAACCAGATGCTGGAGTCCAGGAGCTAGAGATCCCGAGGATGATTCTACATGGAGTTCGGCTTCGAGGAGTAGTTAGGAGGTCCCAGGCAGGAGGCCTTGCCTTTTCGATCGTTGCTACTTTTGTGCTAGCCTTCTTAAGGCAAACTTGTTTAACTTATGTCTGTACTCAGACATTGTTGCTTCCGCTGACTCGTCTATGATCGAGCAGTTGTATTCGAGCCCTCGATGCCCCTGGCTTGTATTATGATGCTTGTATGACTTATTTATGTTGTAGAGTTGTGTTGTGATATCTTCCCGTGAATCCCTGATCTTGATCGTACACATTTGCGTGCATGATTAGTGTACGGTCAAATCGGGGGCGTCACAGTCGTCGTCATGGCAACAAGTTTCATTAGCGTCCGTAACAAAAACGATATGTGGTTGTAGCAAAAAAAAATGGCCACCACTGTCGGGTGTAGCTCGTCGTCTGGGTGCACGTCGCGGGCGGCGCCATTATCTCCTGGCCGAAGCTTCCACTCTTTGCCGTAGTAGCAAAAACAATTGTTGGTGGAAGCTTTGTGGGTTGCCGGTTGCAACAAAAATCGATTCTCGGCCTGTCGTCACCATAGAACCAACAAACAGTTGCAACAAAAATAATAGTTGGTTCCAGCTCCGGCTCTGATAATTTCCCGCAAATCCAGGCGCCGGTTCCACCTCCCGACTTCGGCCGGTCGTAGCAAAATCAGTAGACGATTCCAGCTTAGCCCACAGCCGGTTGCAGCAAAAAAAACTGTTGGATCCAGCTTCAGCTCTGGCTGGTTCCAGCAAAAAATCAATAACATCGCAGCTCGGTGTCCTCAGACAACCATGGCAGCACCGGTGCCCCCGTCGGTTGCTTCAGCACTTGGGGGTTTGGCTGTAGCATGGGGAGGGGGTGTGGCGGGGGAGACCTTTGGGATGCGCGACCGCGTGCTGCAGAGATGGGGGAGGTAGAAAAATAGAGGAGCAGCAGGCGCACAGGAGCATCATCTATGGCGGGAGCGAGAGAGAAAGAAGAAAGATGCCGTAGGTGGAAGAAAGAATATGCGGGAGGTGGGAGAGGCATTGTGGATGGGGCCCGCATTCTATGTCTCACTGAATCCTTGGGAGGGAGCTCGCGTGCGCATCAGAGTCGCAAGATTTCCTTCGATCGCAGCAAGCGACGCGGCCGGCCGAAGTTTCAGTCGGCGCGCCGATTTCAAGCGTTTTTCTTCTCCAAAGTCATGAATATTTTTTCTGTCCCGGACATTGTTTTTCAGAACCGTTAACATTTTCTGACCATTGTTTTTGAACCGCGAACATTTTATGATTTCTTCAATTTTTTTAAATATTCCCTTTTCTTAAAATTTGAAGTTTTTTAAACCAATAGTTATTTAAAGAAAATAAATAAAGATAATAAAAACAGGAAAGGAAAAAAATAAAATGAAAACATAGGGGACGCCCCCCCCCCCCCCCCCCCCCCCGCCCCATTTGCCGACAGAAAAGGCACGCGCGGGGGGTGTGACCGTGTGAGTTGTGCTTCTTCCCAGCATGTAGCCAGATATATGCTGCCCTCGCGTGAGAGGGGTTTTCCCCACGTGTAGGCATTGGGAAGCTCAGTTTCGTCTATTTTCAATTTTGATCGATCGGGTTTCCATCGAGATGAGGCTGTGCTCGATCTGGTTCCTTCAATTTTCCATTCCTATTTTTCTTTAGTATTTGTTTTTTTGGTTTTCTTTTGTTTATTCAATGGTTTTCTTTAGTTTTTTGTTTTTTATATCTTCGAACTATTTTTCTTTTTTCTCACTTTTAATGGTTTTTTTGTTGTCCTTGTCGCCTTTTCGTTTCCACACCATTTTTTCATATTTCTTGTTTTCTTTTTTCCTTTTCATTTTTTCTTGGTTTTCTTTTGTTTCTTACATGTTGTTTATTTTTCCTCGTTATATTTTGGATTTACTCGGTTTTCTTTTGTTTCTTACATGTTGTTTATTTTTCCTCGTTATATTTTGGATTTACTCGGTTTTTAACGGGTTTCTTTGTTTTATTTATGTTTCTTTATCAATAGGCATCATTTTTCGTTTTTTCTCAACACATGTGTAATCTTTTTGATGTGTTTGTCCAGTTTTTTTTCTTTTTCTTCATTTATTTGATTTTCTTGTTTCTACTCCAAGTTTCTCCATCGTTAGACATCAGATTTTTTTTTTAACTTTTTTCTTCTGTTTATCTTTTGTTTCTTTTTGGTTTTTATCTGCTTTTGTTGTCATTGTCATTTTTCCTTTTTTTTTCCTTCTTGTTTGGCAACCGTTTTTTGTTTTTATTTGTTTCTTAATGGGTTTTCAGTATTTTCCCATTCTTTTCGCACTTCTTCTTTGGGTTTTTTGTTTCCCTTTTTTCTTTGGCAGCTTTTCAGACTTCATTGTATTTTCTGTTTTTCTCTGTTTCTTGTGGTTTTGATTCTACATTCTTGTATACATCAAGAAATTTTATCTAATACTTAGGATTTTTCAAATATAAGTCTAACATTTCTTTAATATAAGGTCAAGATTTTTTCTATACATATTTAATATTTTTCAAATGCTTGGGTATTTTTTTCAAATAGTTGTTTAAAAGATTTTTAAATTCTGGATTAACTTTTTTAATAAATGATCAACTTTTTCCACACATATAGTGTATTTTTTGTATAAATTTATTGTATACATTAGATTTTTTAATACAAATTTAACATTTTTCCAGTGCTTAGTTAACATATTTTAAAAACATTTTTTAGTTTTTCCCAAGAATAAATGAAAGTAAATATTGAAAACAAAAAATATCAAATAAAATAAAGGAGGTCGTGGCCTCCCGCTTGCCTGGAGCCTGACGCGAGAGCACTCTCGGGCACGCTATAAGCGGGACATAGCGCTGCCCTCATCTCGGTGCCTACAACGCTAAATAGCAGCTCCCCAACTCACAGGCTAGCGAGTGCCCAAACCCTGTTTGGTACCTTAAGCGGCAGTTATAGAAATTTTGTTTATACATTAAAGTATTTTAAATATATACAATACAAAAAACACTCTTTAATTTTATATTGAAAAATGTTAAACGTGTATAGAACAAATATTTGTCACATATAAGAAAAATGCAAAAATAAATGTGTATAAAATGTTTGATCACGTATTAAAAAAATATGTCAATCAACCATTTTAATTTTTTAGAACAAGTACTTGAAACATGTTGCTAAACTACTTGAACAAAGTTAAATGACTATAGAAAAAATGTTGCCATGTATTAAAAAAATGAAGAATTTTTTAATCATATGGATAAAAATGTTAATCAAGCATTTGAAAAAATATTGAATAAGTATCTGAAATAATCAAGCATTTGACTTTTGAATTGTGTATAATATGATGACATTTTTTATGATGAATATAAAATTTTTAGTCAATAATTTGAAAATGAATGTTAAAAAATATTGGTAAAATGTTGATCAACGATTTGATAAATGTTTAATGTGTATAGAAAAATGTTGACCATGTATTAAAAAATAATGATTTTTTATAATGTATATAAAAATGTTAATCAAGCAATTGAAAAAATGTTGAACATGTATTTAAAAAATATTAATCAAACATTTGGAAAATGAAAATTGTGTATATAAAAATGTTGGCCATGCTTTCCAAAAATTTTAATATTACATTTAGAAAAATCATAACCAGGCATTGTTTAAAATGTGTATAAAAAGTTGATTAAGTATTAAAAAAATGTGAGATGTATATCAGAAAATTGTTTTTGACATATACAAAAAATATACAAATGAGAAACAAAAGAAGCAAAGAAAACCGAAAAATAAATGAAAAATCCAAAGTAAAATTAAAAATAAAAACTAAGGAAACAAATGACAAAATAGGAGAGCAGAAATAAAAATTCTAGAAAAAAATCAGCTTGACTTGCTTAACACGGATAGTTGTTGGGCGTGATGGCTAGCTCGAGTGTTCGATCCCTTCTTCTTCTTTTGTTTCTTAACTGGGTTGGCCCGACTACTGTAGACGCTTCAGCGAGATACATCATACGATCTTCGAAAATCACTAGTTAAGAAGTACTCGTTGCAAAGAACATTCCCACCTCCCCAGGTTGCGACAAGTGGTGCTGCATGTGTGCCACTTGTCGCAACCTGAGAGTCTTCTCTTTTTTCGTAGATTCGTTTATGCAAAACGTTTTATCTCTTAAACCGTTTATACCGTTAGATTTCTCGCGTCAAGATCTTCCAAACTAGATCCCATGTTGATAGGTTTGGGCGAACTTTTTTTCCACGAAAAAAACCGGATGAAAAAAATCAGACAAAAAAACCTAACCGGGAGCACTGGTTTTTTCCCTTTCGAAAAGAGGCACGCCCGTGCCTCTCATGAAATCACAGCCGTGATTCTCGCGGAAGCAAAACCGTGCCTCTCACGAAGGAAAAAAAAAGAGAGAAAATACGTTTTTTCGTTTCCG
Organism: Aegilops tauschii subsp. strangulata; assembly: GCF_002575655.3. Lineage (NCBI taxonomy): Eukaryota > Viridiplantae > Streptophyta > Magnoliopsida > Poales > Poaceae > Aegilops > Aegilops tauschii. Next base: position 12,977,716 of record NC_053039.3, read on the forward strand.
AGAGGCACGGCCATGCCTCTCGCGAAAGCACAACCGTCCCTCTCACGGAAGCAAAACCGTGCCTCTCTCGAAAGGAAAAGAAACAGAAAACGTGTTTTTTTCGTTTTCGAGAGGCACTGCCATACCTCTCGCGAAAGCACAACCGTGCCTCTCACGGAAGCAAAACTGTGCCACTCGCGGAAGGGAAAATAACACAAAACACATTTTTCTTTTTCGTTTTCGAGAGGCATGGCCGTGACTCTCGCAAAAGCAAAACCGTGACTCTCGCGAAAAAAATAAAACGCGTTTTTTCGCGCAATTTTTTTTCCGAATGTTTTTTGTTCCAAAAGTTAAGGAAGACCGGTGGAAAACCGAAATGTAAAAAAACCCGAAAAAACTGTTTATAAAGCCGAAAATGCGTGCGAAAAAAATAAAAAAAAAACTAAATTCAGAGGGAGCGCCCAGAGAGACACGTGGTGGGGTGGCTGAGAGCGCGCCTTGTGGCGCTGATCGTTGCGAGGCTCCCGAAGGAGCGCTCGTTAACTTGTTGCTCTCTACGATCTTGCTGAAGGCGAGATATAGTTGTCGCGAGGTATAAGGGACCTTCCTATGAAGGTTGGGCCGGTTCTTTCAGGTGATTTTTCTTTTGGTTTTCTCCCAGCATGGTTGTTACTTGGTTTTCTCGTTTTTCTTCTTTTTTTCCTTTTTTGTTTTCTTTTTCTTTTTTTCCTTTTTCCTTTCTTTAAAATGCAAGAACTTTTTTAAAATTCAAAAAATATTACCTAATTTCACAAACTTTTTCCGAATTTGCATACTTCTTTAAAATTTTGTAAATTTTTTTAAATTCTTTAATTTTTGAAATTACAAAGTTTTTCAAAACCATTGATCTTATTTTTCAATCTACAAACTTTGATGCATGTACATTTCAAGTCTATTATTTTATTTTTTTGCATTTTATTAAAGAACTACAAACTTTTTTTGAAAACCCATGAACTTTGTCAAATTCGTAAAAATAATTTAAAATACATGATATGGTTTTTTCAAATCGTTGAAAATTTTAAGATATGTGAACTTTTAAAAAAATTAACCTATTATTTTTTCAAAACCAAGATTTTTTAATCAATTTTATGATTTTTAAATTATTTTTTAAAAAGTCAACGATCAACTAGTCAATGTCCAACCGGTCCTGCTGGCGACCCGTCAAAGGTCCACCTGCCAACCAACGTAGGTGGGCTGGCGCAGTGCGTGCGTTCGTGAGCACCAGTTCGGTTAGCTGCCGCGTTAAGCACAGTTTAGCTGGTTCCTATTCAGCGCGTTAAGCGCCTGTTACGGGCATTCCTGCTAACGGGTGCATACCCCCCTTGTCACGTTGGGCCGGCCCAGTTTTGTCTTTTTTTCTCTTTTCCAAACTCCAAAAAGAGTGCGAGAGCTGGGTTTGAAACCCGCGACCGTCAAGTTTAGACTATGGCGAGAAAGGCACTCGACCACTTAACTCGCTTTGATTAAATACATGTTTTCTACCTTTTCTTCTTCTTCTTCTTTTTCTTCTTTTCCTTTTTCCTTTCCCCTTTTTTCTTTCTTTTTCCAAATTTGTGAAACTTATTTTCGTCATGATTTTTTTCTGCAAATCGATGAACTTTTTTCTCGGATTCGATGAACTTTTTGACAAATTTGATGAACTTTTTTTCAAATTCGGTGAACCATTTTTTATGAACATTTTTAAAAATACGAAGACTCCTTTTCAAATTCAATGAACCTTTTCTTCAAATATGATGAACGCTTTTTTCAAATTCGATGAACCTTTTTTTCAAATTCGATGGCTTTTTTTAAAATTGATGAATTTTTTTCAAATTGAATGAACTTATTTTGTAGTTCGATGAACTTTTCTCAAATTTGATAAACTTTTTTCTAAGAACAAGAGTACATATTGTAGCAAACTGGTTTTTTTTCTAAGGAACACAGTCTATAGTGCAGTAGTTTTTAGAATGAAGAAAAAAATGATCAAGCGGGAGTCAGCGATGGAGTGAGCGGTGGCAGCCAGCGATCGAGCGAGCGAGCGTGCGCCGCTGGGCCAGGCCCATGCTCGCGACACGGCGGGCACTGGAATCGCCGAAATCACTAATTAAGGAGTACTCGTTGCAAAGAACACTCCACTTTCCCAAATACCAGAGCTGACTGGACAATGTTGAACGGGCCTTGTGTTCCGCCCGTCTCTTCTCGGCCACCCGAGCTTGTACGTATGGGCTGCCATGAGTTGATGATCCAAGAGATATATCCATGCCCATTTGTTTGCTCCAAAAAAGGACCTCAAGCATTCATTCACAGTGTCCTCGTGTCTTCCCTCCAAATGGATCTTAATGAACAATAGTTTGGATTGCTACTAGTCAACCACTAGTGATGCTATTCTAAAAAGAATCAAAAGAATGCTGGATTCTTGAGATGCATGCAATGCATGATGGATGCCACTGCAAGTCTTTTTTTTTTTGCAAAACTTAAACACCACATTAGTTTTGTACAATCTCAATTATAGAGTGTCTCATGAAAAAAATGAGTTCAATTTTACCTAACCCACTCTTCAACTAAATTCTTGACGAGGTAGGTAAAATGAGATGGTCTTTACCAACCGGCATGAACATAGAATCCTAAAATCTCTAGTTGCAAGTGCAAAACACTGAATATATCTAAACCATAGTATTACATCACTACAGTAATCAGGAAATTTGCCGTCAACCTCAAACAGAAGTCAAAGACTTGAAAACAGACGACAAAGACATCAGTACGCTGACGGCAATGCATAAGTCGGCAAAGAGGTAATTTGCCGTCAGCTTTCGTCGGGCAGACGACAAAGTCTTTCCCATCCGCCATATACCTCTTTGACGCAGTCAGACCGTGGTTCGCGGCAAAGAAAAGAAGCTTTTGCCTACTGTTTGTTTACACTGACGACAAAGAGCCTGGTATACATTAAAAAACACAACGCCACGCCACCCTGGAGCTCCCGCAACGCAATGGCGCCACAAAGCTTCCCGCCATTGTGTTGTCTTCCCGCCGCCGCTGGATTCCGGATCTGGCCTGAACCAGACTGGATTCTCCCGTCTAGGTCCTCTCCAGTCGAGCCCTGCCTCAAGCTGACACCGGCAGCCACGTCTGCACTGTCCCCTGCCTCGATTTAGGCGATATCGGGAGGAGACGCGCCCAAGCGCCCGTCGCCCCCGCGGTCGTCCGCGGCTAGGTCGTCGAGTCCTTGGGAGAGAGAGAAGCGGTGCTGGAGAAGCTCAGGAGATGGCGGGGAGGGGCGGCGCTGGAAATTGCCGAGAGGGGCGCCGCTGGAGGAGCTCGGGAGGGGTGGCACTAGAGATGGACGGAGATGACCAGGAGGGTGGTGACTGACGGAGCAAAGTCCTAACATATATGGTGATGAACCGTAACCAAACATGTCTAAAGCAGACATTAGAACAGGTTGCATATTACTTAACAGTATAACTCAGCTAGCTAGGAGCCACCACATCGTTTTGACGTCCTCAACCATTCGATTTGAAGCAGGAATGGACCAGATTGTTTGGTCATAACAACCAGCATCGATACGTCGTTTTCACCACGTCATAACCTGGCGCACGTACTCGGGCTGCTGCTCCACATACCAATCTAGAGATCTCCTCGTTCGTCGGGCTGATCGGTGGCCAAAAAAGCCCATATAGGCGCAACGGGCTGATCAGGTATGTTCGGTACGTCCAAGGCTCAGTGGGCCAGTGCCCGCCCAGGTTTGGAGGAAAAAACATATATTATATTATGCTGCACATCACCAGTTATTTTTTTGAGGTTTTTGAGATGAGATCACTAACCACCGTTCAGGATCAGTTATTGTTCATGCTTGCTTTTTCTCAATGTTTCTGTTTATATAGGAATATTAGCATAACCATCTTGATCTCGATACTATGTGGACATGTATATTTAGACACATATTTGGTGCTCCTATTTATAGCATATATATACATATAAGAGAGGGAGCACCAGCTTCGTTGGTGCTTGATTTATGAGGAGACTCGACCTGTTCTAACTACTAGATCCAAGCCAATACAGCCAATCCTGATATGCTAACGGGTCAGTTCTAACTTCAAATATGCTAACTATTTCAAATATGTGAAATACCATTATCAAAATAAATATGCAAATGGGTCTGCTATAACTTCAAATAAATATGCCCTCTACCATGGAATTCTAGCTTAAGCCATTCAAATTTCATTAAATATTTCTATTGTTCATCCGTCTCAAATATATCGTAGTTTACAACAGAGGCGTGGCGAGGCGGGCGGCGGAGGAGGAGCGCACGTGAATGTCCCTCTTGTTCTCATCCTCATACATGTGGGGAAAGAACCTCCCTTATAAAGAGGTCCAACTCCCTCTAAACTAGCAATGTGAGACTAAAGTTTAGTTGCACCTCTTGCCTTGCACGAATGGGCTGCGTGAGCCTCTAGGATTTATTAGAAATTTTTGAAATTGCTATTGGGCTGGCCCGTAAATAAATAAAATTCCAGCACCCGCCGAGGCAGCATTTCCTCTAGGATTTATTAGGAATTTTTGAAACTGCTATTGAGCTGGCCCATAAATAAATAAAATTCCAGCAGTATCACCCGCCGAGGCAGCATTTCCTATTTAGCGCTGCAGGCGCCAATTTGCAAATGGGCGCCCGCAGCCGAGTTAGCTGGGCTCGGCCCGTTTTGTTTTTTTCTTTTTCTGTTTTTAGAGAAAGAAACGTCAAAAAAGTGCAGCAACGAGGGATCGAACCTAGAACCTCATCGCTGCAAGCGCAACGCTCTAGCCACCCAGCCCCTTACCACTTCTGTTAGTAGATATTTCAGTCAACTTATTTATTATCCATGTCAGTTCAGTTTTTTCTTTTTCTTTTTTCCTAATCCTTTTTAAAATTCTGTGAACTTTTTTCGAAATCCATGAATTCCTTTTCAATTTCGATGAACTTTTTTTAGATCCGATGAACTTTTTTTGAAATTTGATGAATTTTTTTTCAAATCCAGACATCCAGTGAACTTTTTTTAGATTCGGTGAACTATTTTGAAAATCGATGAACTATTTTCGAAATCAATGAACCTTTTTTCAAATCTGATGGAATTTTTTCAAATTTGATGAAATGTGTTCTAGGGTTTGTTCAAAGTGAGTGGTCAGCCCTCTCCCGTGGGGAAGAAGGGATATATATAGTGTGAGCAGAAATATGGCCGTTGTAGTGTAAGTGAATGAGCAGGCCGGACATCCGGGCTAGGGACCGGATATCCGGCCTGGCAAGGTACGAGGAACAGAGCAGAAACAGAACAGAAAGCAGAGGGGCCGGACATTCGGGGGCCAAGCCCGGACATCCGGAAAATCAGGAAGGCCCAGACATCCGGCGCGGTCACTACAAAGTTACAGAACATCAGCTATTCCACGGGTAGCAGAGCCCGGACATCCGGGATAGGGCCCGGACATCCGGCATGTGAGGAAGGCCCGGGCATCCGGGGGAAAACCCGGACATCCGGCGTGGAACCAGAAACCTTCTGGATATGAAGAGGGCTAAGCCCGGACATCCGGGGAACGAGCCGGATATCCGGGGAGCAGCCCGGACATCCGGCACTCCCAGGGGCAGAATAAACCAGAGTGTAGTGATAGATCAAATGAGTGATGGAAAGGAGATATCATGGCAAGAGCAAATCTTTTACTAACCCTATCGATCCCCTCTTAATAGTGTGGGATCCTATACTCAAGGAAACAAAATATAAAATCATTTTAATGCTTCATCCTTGAGTGAAACCATTTCGTATGCTCTCGATCCCCACACTTTGATGAACCGGGGACCAACACCTGAGATTTAACTTGACAACCATTGTTAGTCCCCTACATGTATATTGTCATCAACATCAAAACACGATGTAAGGGCATGATTGCTCCTTCAATCTCCCCCTTTTTGTTTGTTGATGACAATCACACATGTAGTATCACAGTTGCAATAAATAATCTTAGCATTGACAAACATGAGAGCAAGAATACAAAGTATGTTGATGTTTCTATTTGTATTTAGCTCCCCCTCATTGTGAGCATGAGATGAATATGTTAGGACGCACAACACAAATTTCGTTCGGTAGCATATGTATCTCCAGGAGATATATATGTGAGAGACATGCACATATGAAACCACCATAACACATGGACTAAAAACATTTCATAGCCACGAGGTAACAACATAGTCTCACATGATCAAGATAATAACATAGGTGGCAACATAACAAGTTTGAATAATAGTAGCTAACACAAATAGCCAACACATCATAGCATGACCATACTAAGATACTACTTCTCTCCCTTTGACAACAACAAGTAAAAAGGGGCGAAGAACTAAATGGACTCGGTCACTCCTGGCGGATGTCATCATTATCAACAAAGAACTCGGGGTATTCGTCATGAGACGGGAAACCGAAAGTGGAAGTGGACGGAGCCACGGGAATAGGATCATCATCACTCACTGGACTCCCACGGTCACGGAGGTGCTGCTTGAGCTGATTCTTGGAGATGATGAGGCGCTTATGAACATAATGATTCTGCTGACAGCTGAAAGTGATTGCCTTCATGATAGCAGACTGAGCCTTGCCTAAGAACGAGGCAAGGCGTCCACGAGGAGCAGACGAGGAAGATGGAATAGAGGAACCAGTGGGCTGAGTCCCACTAGCAGACCTCCTAGGCTGAGTGGGAGCAGCAGTCTGAGCACTAACCACCACGCGCATATGAGGAGGAGGCGTCCAAATGGAGTGCACAGCAGTCTTAACCACCTCAAAGGAAGTAGTGTGATCAATCAGAGCCTGAATAAAAGGAGCATGAGGAAACTGGCGCGACTGAATGAAGCTGCAAAGACGAATCTCATGCCAAATGAAATGGGCTGTGTCCAGAGGCAGAGTTGGTTCGTCAAGCATACGAAACATCAAGTCAATACAGTAGTTGCGAGCCCTTGAGCGATGTCCATTCTTAGGATAGAGGGTGCGAAGCACACACTGATAAAGGATGAAGTAAGGAGCACGGAAGATGGATACCTCATCGAGAGGATATCCACGTTCCTCTTCAGTGAGCTGAGAGGTAGGCTTCACAAGAGGCAAGCAAGCATCAATCCCTTTGGGCTTATACTCTGGATCCATACTATGAATGCAATGTCCAACTCTAGAGAGGCCCAAAATCTGAACAAACCGATCATAGGTGATACTCAGTGTAGTGTCATCGGTCATCCATGTGAGAGTGTTGTCCGGACCAAAGAAACAGGTGGCATAGAACTGAAGAATGGCAGCTTCATTCCAATCACACCTGAAGGTCATTGCAGGAACTAGGGTCATATCATCAATGATCTTGACTGGGTTGTTAGGAAACAGGGCCGGATGATCACGTAGGAATTTTAGATCCAAGTATTTGTGAGGAGCAAGACCTCATCCATGAACAAAACTGGAATAGAGATCCTGCTGCATACGAGTCCAGAACCGAGGATCCTCGGCATCAGCCACCCTCTCATATTGATTGACATCCCGACGAAACACAAGATATTGACCCGCCCCCACAGTGGTGAAGTCGTGAGTGGGGCGATCCCCGTTGTCAGGAAGCTCCATGGAGATGCGACGACCATGAACAACGGGCATTGCAGAACCACGAACTTGAGGCACTGGCGCCCTCCTAGTACCAGGCTTGGACTGTCCAACGGAATGTCTTGGTGCACTGTCATCCTCTTCCTCCCCAACATAGTCCGCATCTTCTGGATCCGAGGCCGACGGACTAGTGGATGGTGCCCGCTTCTTCTTCTTGGTGGTGGTCTTCTTCTTCTTAGGACGAGCATGCTCATCGGAGTCGGTTAAGCCTTGCGAGCGAACAACTGGAATGGATAATGATAGGTCCCGATGAGAAGGAGCCAACAAGTATGAACACGGATAAAACAAATTAAACAATGGGATGAACATTTTTGATCATGACCATAGAACAAGTCCAGTGATAGATCAAAAATTGCAACATGTCCATGGTTTAAATTGATTAGCCGAGTACATAGAAAGATATTTAGGCTTAGGCAAGAGACACCAAAACTCTAGAGAGATATAGACGCCAAGATATGCATGAGAGAATGAAGCCCTAAGATTTTTCGGTCACCATAAAAGTAGAATGGAGGAGAGATAGCATCCATACCCCGGGAAGAAGGCTCGGGGCGATTGGGGCCGCAGTTCTTGGTACACGCCATGAGGAACTCCGGTGGTGAATCCCACAGTACACCGGTCCCTCCCTAGGGATTCACACCACAACCCAAGAAATGGATTGGATAGAATCATAGATCGGGAGGAGGAGAATCCGTGAGCAGGAGATCGGGGCTGGAGGTTGGAGGAGAGGGCCGGGGCAGCGTCGGAGCGACGGCCCGGCAGTGGCGGCTGTGTGGCGAGATGGGGATATGAACGAGAGAGAGTGAGGAACTGTGCTACCTCTTGAGCACTGCGTTGGTTTTCCCTTGAAGAGGAAAGGGTGATGCAGTAAAGTAGCGTAAGTATTTCCCTTAGTTTTGAGAACCAAGGTATTAATCCAGTAGGAGACCACGCTCAAGTCCCACGCACCAACACAAACAAATAAGAACCTTGCAACCAACGCGATAAAGGGGTTGTCAATCCCTTCACGGCCACTTGCAAAAGTGAGATCTGATAGAGATGATAAGATAATATTTTTGGTATTTTTATGATAAAGACTAAAAGTAAAGAAAGCAAAATAAACGGTAATAGAAATAACGGTAGATTAATATGATAGAGAATAGACCCGGGGGCCATAGGTTTCACTAGTGGCTTCTCTCAAGAGCATAAGTATTACGGTGGGTGAACAAATTACTGTCGAGCAATTGATAGAATTGAGCATAGTTATGAGAATATCTAGGTATGATCATGTATATAGGCATCACGTCCGTGACAAGTAGACCGACTCCTGCCTGCATCTACTACTATTACTCCACACATCGACCGCTATCCAGCATGCATCTAGAGTATTAAGTTCATAAGAACGGAGTAACGCTTTAAGCAAGATGACATGATGTAGAGGGATAAACTCATGCAATATGATATAAACCCCATCTTTTTATCCTCGATGGCAACAATACAATACGTGTCGTTTCCCCTACTATCACTGGGATCGAGCACCGCAAGATTGAACCCAAAGCTAAGCACTTCTCCCATTGCAAGAAAGATCAATCTAGTAGGCCAAACCAAACTGATAATTCGAAGAGACTTGCAAAGATAACCAATCATACATAAAAGAATTTAGAGGAGATTCAAATATTGTTCATAGATAATCTTGATCATAAACCCACAATTCATCGGATCTCGACAAACACACCGCAAAAGAAGATTACATCCAATAGATCTCCAAGAGAATCGAGGAGAACTTTGTATTGAGATCCAAAGAGAGAGAAGACGCCATCTAGATAATAAGTATGGACCCGAAGGTCTGAGGTAAACTACTCACACATCATCGGAGAGGCTATGGTGTTGATGTAGAAGCCCTCCGTGATCAATGCCCCCTCCAGCGGAGCACCGGAAAAGGCCCCAAGATGGGATCTCACGGGTACAGAAGGTTGCGGCGGTGGAAATAGGGTTTGTGCTCCTCCTCTGATGTTTTCGGGGTACGTAGGTATATATAGGAGGAAGTAGTAGGTCGGTGGAGCTACGAGGGGCCCACGAGGGTGGAGGGCGCGCCCAGGGGGGTAGGCGCGCCCCCCTGCCTTGTGACCTCCTCGTTGATTGCTTGACGTCCACTCCAAGTCCTCTAGATCACGTTTGTTCAGAAAATCACGTTCCCGAAGGTTTCATTCCATTTGGACTCCGTTTGATATTCCTTTCCGATGAAACACTGAAAGAGGCAAAAAACAACAATTTGGGCTGGGCCTCCGGTTAATAGGTTAGTCCCAAAAATAATATAAAAGTTTATAATAAAGCCCATTGAACATCCAAAACAGATAATATAATAGCATGGAACAATCAAAAATTATAGATACGTTGGAGACGTATCAAGCATCCCCAAGCTTAATTCCTGCTCGTCCTCGAGTAGGTAAATGATAAAAACAGAATTTTTGATGTGGAATGCTTCTTAGCATAATTTTCAATGTAATTCTTTTAATTGTGGCATGAATATTTAGACCCGAAAGATTCAAGATAAAAGTTTAATGTTGACATAAAAAAATAATACTTCAAACATGCTAACCAAGCAATTATATCTTATCAAAAATAACATAGCCAAAGAAAGCTCATCCCTACAAAATCATATAGTTAGGCCATGCTTCAATTTCGTCACACAAAACGTTCTCATCATGCATAACCCCGATGACAAGCCGAGCAATTGGTTCATACTTTTTAACGCGCTTCAGCCTTTTCAACCCTTACGCAATACATGAGCGCAAGCCATGGATATAGCACTATGGGTGGAATAAAGTATAATGATGGGGGTTATGTGAGAAGACAAAAAGGTAGACAGTTTCACACTGACGCGGCTAATCAATAGGCTATGGAGATGCCCATCAATTGATGTCAATTAGAGGAGTAGGGATTTCCATGCAACGGATGCACTAGAGCTATAAATATATGAAAGCTCAACAAAAGAAACTAAGTGGTTGTGCATCCAACTTGCTTGCTCACGAAGACCTAGGGCCTTTTGAGGAAGCCCATCATTGGAATATACAAGCCAAGTTCTATAATGACAAATTCCCACTAGTATATGAAAGTGACAACATAGGAGACTCTCTATCATGAAGATCACGGTGCTACTTTGAAGCACAAGTGTGGAAAAAGGATAGTAACATTGTCCATTCTCTCTTTTTCTCTCATCATTTTTTTATTTTTTTTGTTGGGCCTTCTCTTTTTTTCTTTGGCCTTTTTTTTATTTAGTCCGGAATCTCATCCCGACTTGTGGGGGAATCATAGTATCCATCATCCTTTCCTCACATGGGACAATTGTAACATCCCAAATTTTCAATTTGGAATGTTATACATTAGATCATCATTGCATAGCATATTTATTTGCATTTTGGCAAATCCTCGATAAATCCTAAGCAACTCAAGGACCCTCGGAGAGAGTTGGGGATTTTCCCGGTTTTTCATATTTGATTTTTATCAAATAATAAAACGAGGATTTTGGTTTTAATTATTTTTCTCTCTAAAAAATATTTCGTATTAAAATAAATGAGAGGAGAAATTATGACTTCTCCAAAATAACTGAAATATTGGAGGTAAAAATATTAAAATCCAATATTGGATTTTATTCGGATTTTTATTTGCTATTTTAATTGCAAAAAAAGTGCACGTTTTCAAAACTGCATTTTTGGGCCAAGGAAATGTTCATCTCGTTCTAATTATTTTAATTAGACGGGAAAAATTTGTCTTAGCATTTTTGGATTTTTATTTATTTTTCTGCGATTTTTTTTGATTTGGCGAATTTAAAAAAAAACGCCGAGCGCCGACTGGGCCGAAGCCCAGCCGCGCGGCCCAGCCCACCCGCGAGCCGTCTCCCTCCTAGAGACCGCCGCCGCCGAGTCCCGATCGGGGACGAGACCCGCCGCCGCCCGTCGCCCCCTCCCCAAGGCAGGCCCCCCTCCTTTTATACCCCTACCCCGCCGCCTCTCCCTCACCCCGTCCCCGAAGCCGCCCGCATCCGCCGCCGCCGCCAGGAGCGCCCGCGCCGCCGCCGAAGATGCCGCCGCCCCGGAGCCCGTACGCCGCGGTACGCCGCCTCCCGTCGTCGCCCCGTCGACGCCCGAGCCCCGCCGCCCTCGCCGCCCCTCGCCCGACCCGCCGGAGCCCCGCCGGAGCTGCTCGCCGAGGTAGCCGAACGCCGTCGCCGTGCCCGGTTTCTAAAAAAAAACGCCCCGGTTTTTTCTCTAAACCCTAGTTTTTTATATAGATCGGTTTATTTTTTTCAGTTTTATTACTTAGTGAACGTTCACCGATCCGTTCGTTTTAACGAACGCGTTCGTCGGTTTGACGCTGTTAACGAACGTCCGTTCGTTTAACTGTTCGTCAGTTTTCATTTTCGTCGGATTTTCCGCGATTATTCCAGGTCGTGATTTCTGACCAGATTTTCGTTCTGGTTTAACTTTTCGCTCGTTTATCGGAATCAGGCGATTCAAGCGCCTAGCATTTCATCTCGAAATTCTCTTTCCGTTTAACCTACTCAAACAAGTTTTTGCTACTGTAAAATTTGACTTAGATCCAGATTAGTAAACTAAGCTTGTTTCTTTCGCCGTTTGACTTTCGTTGCTTCGTTTGAGTTGAATCTTTTTGCAAACCGGAGTTCTTAAGTTGAACTTTCTGGTTAGATCTTTATTTGAGTTTTACTTGTGCATTAGATGAGTACTTATTGTTTGCTCGTTTGTTTGCGATAGAGTACCCGGAGTGCGCCGCTTGCTACTTCGAATCTCTAGGTTTCACGGATCATCAGCAAGGCAAGTAACACTTTGATCATATCCCTTTTACTACCCAGTTTTATTGCATTAGATCTACCCTCACAACATTGCATGGTTAGGATCTAATTAAACTGTGGGAATTGGGAAGTAGATGAGGTAGTACCTATTACCTGTTTTATTATCAAACCCTTGGGAGTTACTTCTACGTTGCTTATATTGCTATGCTATGCTTGTAGACGTGGATTGGGTTTGAGAGATATTCATGACAGATGTGAGATTGTTAATTAATGGTTTACTTAAGGTGGCAACTAAAACTCACATCTGGGTGGATTGAGGTACCTGGGTATTCCAGGATTGCCTGTTTTTCTTTTGGACCGCCACCCAGGTTCAAAGGGATCATGAGATTATTCATGCTAGAAACTTCCGTGTGCAGCCGCAAGCTATTATGGGCTCTAGCATAGTTGATTAAGTTCTGTGAACTCTTACAGTGGTAGACTAGCAGATGTAGGTGGTACGGTCTATCACATCGTAAGGTGCAAACGCTTCTGAAAGACTATGTCTCGGTCATCCGTTTCTCAAACATCATGTAGTGCGAGAACCAAGCGGAGGCGATCGAGTCATGTGGGAAAAGTGCACAAACCTCTGCAGAGTGTATAAACTAATCATGGTTAGCCGTGTCCCCGGTTATGGACATCTTGAGTATCTAGTACTTGGATTATCATGTGAATCTCATCACCATGTTACTTTAATAAATTTTGTTGGGTTAATGATGATACTTAATTGGGATTGAGATGCTGTCAACCATCTCAATGTTTAACAACCACCATGATAGTTAAATAAAATTTATTCCTTTGTAGTAGGGAAAAACTGGCTTTTCGCAAAACTGTAACCATAGAGCTTTCTACCAGCCATATATGCATGTAGTATAGTATTATTATGTTCATTACTCTCTATGTGTTACATTGCCAGCATATTCCATGTGCTGACCCGTTTTCGGGCTGCAACGTTTCATGTTGCAGACTTTTCAGACGACGAGTAAGGTGCCTTAGGTCGTGGTCTTATACTCAGTGATGTCGTTGGAGTTGATGGACTCACTTATCTTCCAAGCCTTCCGCTGTTATCGTATTAGATGGCCTTAAGCCATATTTATCATACTTATTCTCTTTTGAGATATTCGTTGTAATAAGTGTGTGATTGCTACTCTGTTATAAATCCTCCATTTGTACTGTGCGTGTCAGCATTACTGATCCAGGGATGACACTGGTGCACAGCAGCACAGACTGTTTGAGGTTTGGTCGCTACAACAATGCTCTAATAATGATGATCATCACACTTCTATTACTTACAACTCAAGAATTACAACTCAATACTTAGAACAAAATATGACTCTATGTGAATGCCTCCGGCGGTGTACTGGGATATGCAATGAATCAAGAGTGACATGTATGAAAAATTATGAAAGGTGGCTTTGCCACAAATACGATGTCAACTACATGATGATGCAAAGAAATATGACAATGATGGAGCGTGTCATAATAAACGGAACGGTGGTAAGTTGCATGGCAATATATCTCGGAATGGCTATGGAAATGCCATGATAGGTAGGTATGGTGGCTGTTTTGAGGAAGATATAAGGAGGTTTATGTGTGATAGAGCGTATCATATCACGGGGTTTGGATGCACCGGCGAAGTTTGCACCAACTCTCAAGGCGAGAAAGGGCAATGCATGGTACCGTAGAGGCTAGAAAATTGTGGAAGGTTGAGAGTGCGTATAATCCATGGACTCACATTAGTCATAAAGAACTCATATACTTATTGCAAAAGTTTATTAGCCCTCGAAGCAAAGTACTATTACGCATGCCCCTAGAGGGATAGATTGGTAGGAAAAGACCACCGCTCATCCCCGACCGCCACTCATAAGGAAAGCAATAAAAGAACACCTTATGTGTCAAAATTGTCACACAACTTTTACCATACGTGCATGCTACGGGACTTGCCAACCTTAACACAAGTATTTCTCAATTTCACAATTACTCAACTAGCACACTCTAATATTACTACCTTTACATCTCAAAACACTTATCAAGTATCAAACTTCTCATGATATTCAATGAACTCAATATGGAAGTTTTTATTATGCTCATCTTGGATGCCTATCACATTCGTATTAATTTCACAATTAAAGCAAATTACCATGTTGTTTAAGACTCTCAAAATAATATAAGTGAAGCATGGTAGATCAATAATTTCTATTAAATAAAACCACCACCGTGCTCTAAAAGATATAAGTGAAGCACTAGAGCAAAAACTATATAGCTCAAAAGATATAAGTGAAGCACATAGAGTATTCTAACAAATTCCGAATCATGTGTGTCTCTCTCAAAAGGTGTGTACAGCAAGGATGATTGCGGTAAACTAAAAAGCAAAGACTCAAATCATACAAGACGCTCCAAGCAAAACACATATCATGTGGTGAATAAAAATATAGCCCCAAGTAAAGTTACCGATAGACGAAGACGAAAGAGGGGATGCCTTCCGGGGCATCCCCAAGCTTAGGCTTTTGGTTGTACTCGAATTTTACTATGGGGTGCCTTGGGCATCCCCAAGCTTAGGCTCTCGCCAATCCTTGTTCCATAATCCATCAAATCTTTACCCAAAACTTGAAAACTTCACAACACAAAACTTAACAGAAAATCTCGTGAGCTTCGTTAGCGAAAGAAAACAAAACACCACTTCAAGGTACTGTAATGAACTCATTCTTTATTTATATTGGTGTTAAACCTAATGTATTCCAACTTCTCTATGATTTATAAACTCTTTTACTAGCCATAGATTCATCAAAATAAGCAAACAACACACGAAAAGCAGAATCCGTCAAAAACAGAACAGTCTGTAGTAATCTGTATCAAACGCAAACTTCTGGAACTCAGAAAAATCTACCAAAATAGGAAGACCTAGATAATTTGTTTATTGATGTACTGCAATTGGAATCAGTATTTTATCACGTTCTGGTGATTTTAAACAATTGTTTTCGTGAACAGAAAGTTTCTGGAATTTTCAGCAAGATCAAATAACTATCATCCAAGAAGATCCTATAGGTTTCACTTGGCACAAACACTAATTAAAACATAAAAACACATCTAACCAGAGGCTATATCAAAGATTTATTGAATAACATCAAGGAAAATTATTGGGTTGTCTCCCAACAAGCGCTTTTCTTTAAAGCCTTTTAGCTAGGCATTGATAATTATAATGATGCTCACATGAAAGATAAGAATTGAAGTGCCAAGAGAGCATCATAAAACATGTGACAAACACACTTAAGTCTAACATACTTCCTATGCACAGGTATCTTATAGAAAAACAAATTATCATAGCAAGCAAAAACTAGCATATGCAAGGAAGCGGAAAGGAACAATAGCAATCTCAACATAACGAGAGGTAATCTAGTAACATGAAAATTTCTACAATCATGTTTTCCTCTCTCATAATAATTACATGTAGGATCATAGGCAAATTCAACAAAATAGCTATCACATAACATATTCTCAACACGATCCACATGTATGCGAAGTTGACACTCTTCCAAAATAGTGGGATTATCATTAACTAAAGTCATGACCTCTCCAAACCAACTTTTATAAAAAATACCATAAGATTGAACGTTCTCCAAATATGTGGGATCTAAAGTTGACACTCTTCCAAACCCACTTTCAATATTATTGCAAACACTATTATCAATCTCATATTCATCATGGGGCTTAAATAAATTTTCAAGATCATAAGGAGAATCACCCCAATCATGATCATTGCAACAAGTAGTAGACATAGCAAAACTAGCATCCCCAAGCTTAGGGTTTTGCATATCATTAACACAATTGACATTAATAGAATTAATAATAACATCATTGCAATCATGCTTTTTATTCAAAGATCTATCATGAATCACTTCATAAAGCACTTCATCACAATTTTTAGATTCACGGATTTCAAGCAAAACCTTATAAAGATAATATAGTGCACCCAAATCACTAGGAATTGGTTCATCATAATTGGATCTTTTAAAAAGATTGGCAAGCGGATGAGGATCCATAGATCTTAGGTTCTCTGTTTAGCAATAAATATGCAACTATTCCAACCAAACGAGCAAACGAGCCAAGCAAGACATAAAGGCAAACGAAAAGACGAACATAAGAAGGGCGAATAAAACGGCAAAGGTAAAGTGGGGGAGAGGAAAACGAGAGGCAAATGGCAAATAATTTAATGCGAGGGATAAGAGTTTGTGATGGTTACTTGGTATGTCTTGACTTGTGCGTAGACTCCCTGGAAACGGTGCCAGAAATGGCTCGTTGACGGGAAATCAAATCTTGACTTGTCTTGGCGTAAGCCTCCCCGGCAATGGCGCCAGAAATCCTTCTTGCTACCTCTTGAGCACTGCGTTGGTTTTCCCTTCAAGAGGAAAGGGTGATGCAGTAAAGTAGCATAAGTATTTCCCTCGGTTTTTGAGAACCAAGGTATCAATCCAGTAGGAGACCACGCTCAAGTCCCACGCACCTACACAAACAAATAAGAACCTTGCAACCAACGCGATAAAGGGGTTGTCAATCCCTTCACGGCCACTTGCAAAAGTGAGATCTGATAGAGATGATAAGATAATATTTTTGGTATTTTTATGATAAAGACTAAAAGTAAAGAAAGCAAAATAAACGGTAATAGAAATAACAGTAGATTAATATGATAGAGAATAGACCCGGGGGCCATAGGTTTCACTAGTGGCTTCTCTCAAGAGCATAAGTATTATGGTGGGTGAACAAATTACTGTCGAGCAATTGATAGAATTGAGCATAGTTATGAGAATATCTAAGTATGATCATTTATATAGGCATCACGTCCGTGACAAGTAGACCGACTCCTGCCTGCATCTACTACTATTACTCCACACATCGACCGCTATCCAGCATGCATCTAGAGTATTAAGTTCATAAGAACGGAGTAACGCTTTAAGCAAGATGACATGATGTAGAGGGATAAACTCATGCAATATGATATAAACCCCATCTTTTTATCCTCGATGGCAACAATACAATACGTGTCGTTTCCCCTACTGTCACTGGGATCGAGCACCGCAAGATTGAACCCAAAGCTAAGCACTTCTCCCATTGCAAGAAAGATCAATCTAGTAGGCCAAACCAAACTAATAATTTGAAGAGACTTGCAAAGATAACCAATCATACATAAAAGAATTCAGAGGAGATTCAAATATTGTTCATAGATAATCTTGATCATAAACCCACAATTCATCGGATCTCGACAAACACACCGCAAAAGAAGATTACATCGAATAGATATCCAAGAGAATCGAGGAGAACTTTGTATTGAGATCCAAAGAGAGAGAAGAAGCCATCTAGCTAATAACTATGGACCCGAAGGTCTGAGGTAAACTTCTCACACATCATCGGAGAGGCTATGGTGTTGATGTAGAAGCCCTGCGTGATCAATGCCCCCTCCGGCGGAGCGCTGGAAAAGGCCCCAAGATGGGATCTCACGGGTACAGAAGGTTGTGGCAGTGGAAATAGGGTTTGTGCTCCTCCTCTGATGTTTTCGGGGTACGTAGGTATATATAGGAGGAAGTAGTAGGTCGGTGGAGCTACGAGGGGCCCATGAGGGTGGAGGGCGTGCCCCCTGCCTCGTGGCCTCCTCGTTGATTGCTTGACGTCCACTCCAAGTCCTCTGGATCACGTTTGTTCAGAAAATCACGTTCCGGAAGGTTTCATTCCGTTTGGACTCCGTTTGATATTCCTTTCCTTCGAAACACTGAAATAGGCAAAAAAACAGCAATTTGGGCTAGGCCTCCAGTTAACAGGTTAGTCCCAAAAATAATATAAAAGTGTATAATAAGGCCCATTGAACATCCAAAACAGATAATATAATAGCATGGAACAATAAAAAATTATAGATACGTTGGAGACGTATCAAACTGCCCCCCAAATCCCACGCCCCTCCTCAGTTATATGTGGCTGCGGGCGACGGGCCGGACATCCGGGGCTTGGCCCGGATATCCGGCGAGCGGAGGTCAGAGAGCAGAAGAATCAGCACCAACGGGCCGGACATCCGGGTATAAGCCCAGATACCCGGCGTAGGGAGGTCAGAAAGCAAAGGTTCAGGGCCTGGATGTCCGGCTAGGGCCCGGATGTCCGGCCACTGGAAGTGCTTGATGATCGTTGGAGCGGTAGAAGAATTTTCCCCAGGGCCCGGGTGTCTGGCGGGGGAGCCGGATGTCCGGCCACTGGACAGAAGAGCAGGGCAGGGGAAAGATTTGAAAGGGGCCAACAAGTATAATTTGATATAGACTCCGCCAAGGAGTTATTAGAGATTTATAGGGGTGAAAACCTGAGAAATCTAAGGCCATACTAAGATGTACTGATTTATTAAGTAGAGAAAGGTCCATACAAGCATTCTCCAAGTGGTGACCGAGGTCACCATGTTTGAGCATATGGAACATAGTACCGCAAAGATGTAGACTTTGGGCACATGGTCACGACTCCATCATGTTAAAGTACCATAGTTCGAGAACTATGATAACTTTGAGAGTGTTTGTTCTATTTATGCATTATGTAGGGTGAGAATACTCATGAATTGAATGTCTCCCCCTAAATATATGCCTACATCAAGACAAGACATTAAGTTTATGCATGAATGGGTACTAGATTTCACATAATATTGTCAAGCTCCAAGATACCAAGTTCACGCCTAAGTTGACAAAACCTTGCTTCATCCAATGGCTTGGTGAAAATATCTGCAAGTTGCATATCTGTGCCAACATGAGCGGTGTCAATATCACCCTTCTCCACATGATCTCTCAAGAAGTGATACCTAATATCAATGTGCTTGGTGCGGGTATGATCTTTGGTGTTCTCAACAATATTGATGGCACTTTCATTATCACATAGAAGAGGCACATGTCTATAGGTGATACCGTAATCCTTCAAAGTTTGCCTCATCCATAGTAATTGAGTTGCACAACTGGCGGTTGCAATGTATTCAGCTTCGGCGGTGGAGAGGGCAACACAGTTTTGTTTCTTTGAGGACCAACTTACCAAGGAGCGTCCAAGAAATTGACATGCACCGGAGGTGGACTTACGATCCACTTTGTCTCCAGCCCAATCCGCATCCGTGTACCCAGTGAGATCAAACTTAGCATCCTTGGGGTACCATATACCCAACTTTAGGGTGCGAACAAGGTATCTAAGAATATGCTTAACCGCCTTATGATGACTTTCCCTAGGGGAAGCTTGAAATCTAGCACACATGCATACACTAAACATGATGACTGGTCTAGATGCACAAAGATAAAGCAATGAACCAATCATAGAGCGGTATTTAGATGGGTCAAAAGGGATACCGTTTGTGTCTAGCTTCAGTGAGTACAATTTTGGTTGGCATGGGTGTCTTACATGGACTAGCATCAGACATGCCAAATTTCTCTAGGATATCCTTGAGGTATTTTGCTTGAGACAAGAAAATTCCTTCTTGAAATTGTTGAATTTGAAATCCGAGGAAGAACTTCAAATCCGCATTGAGTGACATTTCAAAATTCTTGGTCATGGAAGCCGCAAACTTCTTGCACAAATGAATGTTAGGAGAACTAAAAATGATATCATCTACATAGATTTGGCATAAGATCAAATCACCCTTGTCCCTCTTAGTAAAAAGAGTGGGATCGATCACTCCTCTCACAAAACCATCATCGAGTAAAAACTTCTTAAGATGATCATACCAAGCACGAGGTGCTTGTTTGAGGCCATACAAAGCCTTATGAAGTTTATACACATAGTCTTCGTGATCGGGATCAACGAACCCAGGTGGTTGTGATACATATACTTCTTCTTGTGGAGGACCGTTAAGGAAAGCACTATTCACATCCATTTGATGTAATGTAAAACCATTGAAAGCAACATAAGCAAGTAAGATGCGAATGGATTCAAGACGGGCAACGGGGGCAAAGGTCTCACCAAAGTCCAAACCTTCAACTTGTGAGTACCCTTGTGCCACTAACCTTGCCTTGTTACGGATTATTACACCATTCTCATCTTGCTTGTTCTTGAAAATCCATTTTGTTCCAATGACATTGTGCTCGGTAGTAGGCCTCTTGACTAATGACCACACTTGGTTGCATTCAAAACTGTTCAACTCTTTTTGCATAGCAACGAGCCAATCATTATCCATTAATGCTTCTTGTACCTTGAGAGGCTCAACACTAGACACAAACGAGAAGTGAGCACAAAAGTTCGCCAATTGTTTACGAGTGACTCTACCTTCCGATATGCTGGTGATAATTTTTTCAACATCAACACGACCGGCCACTCGAGGCATGATGGAGGTTAAGGTTTCGCGAGGTTCAACTTCATGTCCATCATCCACATCCTCAACATAAGGATCGTTGATGTGTGGTGGAAGATCTTCGTCTTCATCTTCCATTTGTTGAGGTTCATTGTCAATGATTGCACTTTCTTGTTCTTGCCCTTGGTGATGATCTTGTTCTTGATGTTTATCATGAAGAGGAACTTGATCATCATCTTTTACTTGGTCTACGGGTATTGGTTTAACAATAGGAGCTTGAGGTGGTATGGGTGTTGAGGTAGTTTGATGATGCGTGAATCTTCCATCTTCTTCTTCATCATCATGAGGTTCTTGTTCCATTGGAAGAAGTGCACCAACACCCATGGTCAAGATATCTTGAGAAGAATCTTATTCACCTACATCACTTAGATCAACTTGCTCCCCATGGGAGCCATTAAATTCATCAAACACCACGTCACAAGTTTATACAACACATCCATTGGATTTGTTGTAGACTCTATAGGCGTGAGAGTTTGATCCATAGCCAACAAATATGCCCTCAATGGTTTTGGATTGAAATTTTCCTAACCGTTCTCTTTTGTTGAGGATGAAACATTTGCACCCAAATACACGAAAGTACTTGACATTTGGCTTGTTCCCAGTTAGAAGCTCATATGGAGTCTTTTCCAATATAGTGCGGAGAAAGAGCCGGTTTGATGCATGGCATGCAGTGTTGACAGCCTCGGCCCAAAAACTATGTGGCGACTTGTATTCATCCAACATGGACCTTGCCATCTCCACAAGTGTGCGATTCTTCCTCTCTGCTACACCGTTTTGTTGGGGAGTGTATGGAGCTGAATATTGATGCTCAATCCCTTCATCACTAAGAAATTCTTCCAAGGTGTAGTTCTTGAACTCGGAGCCATTATCACTTCTTATTGCCAAGATTTCTTTGTCAAACTTGTGTTGTGCTAGCTTGGAAAAATCAATGAATGTGATCTTCGTCTCGTCCTTAGACTTGAGGAAGAAGACCCATGTATATCTTGAGTAATCATCAATAATAACAAGTCCATACTTTATCCCACCAAGACTATCCCATGAAGGAGGCCCAAAAAGATCCACATGAAGGAGCTCCAAAGGCCTTGAAGTAGACACAATATTCTTGGGTGGGTGCTTTGATTGATGTTGCTTCCCGGCTATGCATGCACTACACACACGATCTTTCTCAAAAGAGACATTTTTTAGTCCAAGGATGTGATTACCCTCTAAGAGATCTTGAAGATTTCTCATGCCGACATGGGCTAGCCGGCGATGCCATAGCCACCCCTTGTCGGCCTTGGCCATTAGACAAGTTGCATGGAATGTGCTCTCTCTCGAGAAATCAACCGTGTAAAGGTTGCCATCCAACTCTCCAACAAAGGCCACTTTGAGAGTATCTCTCTTAAAGACTTTCACATCCGTTAGTCCAAAGAGTGTATCATAACCAACAGAAGCCAATTGGCGAACAGAAAGCAAATGGTATTTAAGGGATTGGACAAGCATGACATTTGCAAGAGACATGTCATTTGTGATAGCCACCTTGCCCAACCTGAGTACCTGTCCTTTTGATCCTCCACCAAACATAATGCTCATAAATGGTTGAATAGCTTCCATGAAATCGTAGGGCAACTTGCTATCTCCAGTCATATGATTGGTACATCCACTGTCAATCACCCATTTTACTCCACCGGAGAAAGCAACCTACACACAATTATGACTTGGTTAGAGGCACCCATTTTGCAATGGGACCTCTCAAGTTAGTCACAAGGGTCTTAGGGACCCAAATAGCATAAAACCGGAATGCATTTCGAGGACCAACAAACTTTGCATATACCTCTCCATCCTTAGCCTTACGAAGTACATAGGATGGAGGCATGAACTCTTTTGGCTTGTTGAGAGTGGGCATGCCCCTTGTGGCCTTCCCACTAACAAACTTACCTTTCTCCTTGTGCCCTTGTCGTACAAAAGTTTCTTTTAGAGGAGTGGTGCACTTTTGAGAGGATGTCTTCTTCTTGCTTGTGCTAGGGTCAAACCCGAGTCCCTCTTTGGCAAACACCTCATTGTGTTGGCTCAATACCTCATGAAGGTTCTTTTGCCCTTGAGCACACGTCATGAGCCCTTTCTTGATTTGAGCCTTGAGAAAGCGATTCTCCTCAAGAATAGATGCTAGATCACTACTAGAGTTAGTAGTACAAGCATCAACTTTGATAATAGGAGAAGAGTAAGCCTTGGCTAGAGTTTCAAGATAAGTAAGCTTGAGTGTCTCAAAACTCTTTGTAAGAAGGGTGAGCTCTTCTTCCTTAGTCTTGAGGGACACGGATAGGAGCTCACAATCCTTAGAGAGAGAAGCATTAGACTTCACAAGCTTACTTTTATCATTCATCAACTCTTCGCAAGAGTCAATCGCCTTTTTCAAGGAGGCAAGATCTTTAGTATGAACATCAATGTTCGCACCAATTTTTAAGCATAGTTCATCATTTCGTGCTTCCTCATATTGGACTTTCCGCTCAAGGATTTCATATTTTTCCTTTTCCTCGGTGACGAGGGTTTCGAGTTCCTTAATGGAGATGGTGTGCTTACTAACCATCTCCATAAGCATACGAAACATAGTGAGCTTCTTTCCTTTAAGGGAGCACATGAACTTATTTAGTTTAGCAAGCATAGGATCATCTATATCATCATCCTTATAACTATCCTCCGCATCAAGATACTCATCACTAGGAGTAGGAGGAGTGAAAAGAGGAGGGTTTGATTGTGGGGTTACCTTGACCTTGTCAGGAGAGTGTTGGTCCTCTCCATCTTCTACCACGGCCTTTGCCATGAGGCACTTGTGAGCGTTGCCCTTGTAGTCCTTCATGTAGTTGTAGGTGACAACATCACCACTCTTGTTGACTAGCCTCAATGTGTTTTGAGAATCTTGAGCAACGCCGGCAACACCACTAACATCATCCGGATCGGATTCTTCTTGAGCAACCATTGCTTTCCCATCTCTCTTCTTGAGCTTGGAGTTCAAAGGATTTGGCAACTTCTTCTTAGGAAAGGTCTTGGGAAAACTTGGTTTATCCTCTCTCTTCTCATAAGGGCACTCATTGGAGAAGTGGTTGGTTTCTTCACAGTTGTAGCATTATCTTACTTTCTTCTTTTGAAATCTTCCCTTGAATTTTCCCGCGCTAAACTTCTTGACAAAGAGAGCCATGTCTTCATATGAAGGGCCCTCATCGGATTCAACCTCATCACCATCTTCATCATCATCATCATCATCATCTTCTTCTTCTTATTCACTTTGCTCATCTTCACATACATGCTTGGCCTTCAATGCAAGATTGATATTTGATGTTGGAGTACCATGCATGGCAAGATGTTTTGCACCACTTGCCTTCGACTCTTCAAATAGTTGGAAAGTGGATATGATGTCATCTGTAGTCATTTCCTTGAAGGCATGGTGTTGTTTATGTCCCACACCATTTGATGGTGATATGGGGCAAGAGCATGAAGCAACTTGTCCACAAGGAATCGCTTAGTCATGTTGAATCCATCTTGTGTCTTGTCACACTCACACGACTCAATGTCAGCGGTGAGAGTCATGAAACGCTCAAGGAGTTGATTGAGAGTTTCACCTTTCTCCATACAAAAGTTTTGCAATTGCCCCTTGGCAATTTCATATTGAGCACTCCGGAGGGTCGAGGTACCAGTCTTGGATCTTATAATACTTTCCCATAGTTCCTTGGCACTTGTGATGTGTATGAAAGGTCTCCTTTGCTTTTCAACCATACCTCTCCTTGTACACATGGTTGCAGTGTCATTGAGATTCTTGTCATAAATTTCGCTTGGTGTAAGATTCTTTGGATCAACCACATGGTAACCATACTCCAAGATCTCCAACATCTCATTGTTTCCATATCGAAGATGATCCTACATAGCAACTCTCCACAAGGCAAAATCGGAAGTGGCATCAAGTAAAGGAGGTTTGCCTTGAGGGTTATATTTCGGTTTCTCAACTTGGGGTCTTGCATAAAGCCAAGGAACACTAAAGTGATCATTGCTAGGAGGTTGTTGACCAAGTGACGGAGTAGGCACAGTTGGCCTCGAAGCCGCACCACCCGAAAGTGGTGCAAGGACCGTGGACAACGTGGCTATTCTCATTTGGACCAAGGCCTCAAGAGAAGTATCATGCTCCTCTTTTTGCTTAGCAAGGGCCCGTTCCAGATCCTTAGAAGTAAAGGACTTGACTTCTGAAGAAGCCTCGCCTTTATCCTTCAGATCTGCAACAAGGGGAGTCCCATCGGGGTTCATCTCGCTCTAGGGCAGTTAAGCCACAAGAATAGAGCACGAGGCTCTGATACCAATTGAAAGGATCGAGATGGACCTAGAGGGGGGGGGGTTGAATAGGTACGATTGCAAATTTTAATTATTACTTAGCAATTTTAGGCAATAATGCGGAATATGAAGGTGAGCCTAACAATTGCAAGTGTAGTACTAAGTTCTAAGTAAGTAACACGAGTATGTAAGTAAGCAAGCACAATATGATATAAGTAAGTCCTAAGAGACAAGTAACCACAAGTAGAGAGTTAGGGTTAGGAATAACCGCAACTCCGGGAGACGAGGATGTATGCCGATGTTCACTTCCTTGGAGGGAAGCTATGTCACTGTTAGAGAGGTGGATGTTACCACGAAGGCACACCAACGCCACAAAGGCTCACCCTATTCTCCCTTTGAGACAACACCACGGAGGCGTTTCTCAACCACTAGTGGTAGACCTTCGGGTGGTCCCAAACCCTCACAAACTTTTCCGGGGGTAATCACAAAGGTCGATTCCTCTCCGAAAGACTCCTACCGCCGAGGAGTCTCCAACCTCCAAGAGTAACAAGAACGATGGGGAAAAGCTCAAAACTTTCTCAAATCATGAATTCCTTTGGTGCAAAGAAGGAGAAGTAGTGGATCTATCACTTGATTGGACAACTTCTCTCAAATGCTCTCAAATCCCTTGGGGATCTAAGATTTGGTGTGGAGGAGTGAGAGAGAGAGAGAGTGAATGTGTTCTAGGGTTTGTTCAAAGTGAGTGGTCAGCCCTCTCCCGTGGGGAAGAAGGGCTATATATAGTGTGAGCACAAATATGGCCGTTGTAGTGTAAGTGAATGAGCAGGCCGGACATCCGGCCTGGCAAGGTACGAGGAACAGAGCAGAAACAGAACAGAAAGCAGAGGGGCAAGCCATTCGGGGGCCAAGCCCAGATATCCGGCGAATCAGGAAGGCCCGGACATCAGGCGCGGTCACTACAAAGTTACAGAACCTCAGCTATTCCACGGGTAGCAGAGCCCGGACATCCGGGATAGGGCCCGGACATCCGGCGTGTGAGGAAGGCCCGGACATCCGGGGGGAAACCCGGACATCCGGCATGGAACCAGAAACCTTCTGGATATGAAGAGGGCTAAGCCCAGACATCCGGGGCACGAGCCGGATATCCGGGGAGCAGCCCGGACATCCGGCATGAGGCCCGGACATCCGGCACTCCCAGGGGCAGAATAAACCAGAGAGTAGTGATAGATCAAATGAGCTATGGGAAGGAGTTATTTTGGCAAGAGCAAGTCTTTTACTAACCCTATCGATCCCCTCTTAATAGTGCGGGATCCTATACTCAAGGAAACAAAATATGAAATCATTTTAATACTCCATCCTTGAGTGAAACCACTTCGTATGCTCTCGATCCCTACACTTTGATGAACCGGGGACCAACACCGGAGATTTAACTTGACAACCATTGTTAGTCCCCTACATGTATATTGTCATCAACATCAAAACATGATGTAAGGGCATGATTTCTCTTTCAATCCCCGATAGAATCAACACCTACAACACACTCCTCCGTTTTGAAACAGATTCTTTAACCTTAGACCCTTTTATTGTCCGGTAATCTTAGACTATACCATAAAACCCATGTTGACTGTGTGTTCTCCGAACACACTGGGCGGTAAGCCTTTAATAAGTAGATCTGCAAACACTTGTCTGTTGCTTTTATGCTTGAAGCATTCCTACATAATTCCGGACTTTCTCCTTTACAACGCATAACTCTGTGTCAGTGTGTTTGGCATCAACACTTGACTCGTTGTCATAGGAGCGAAAAACTTAAAATGGTTATCACTGTTGTCAACCATTATCAACTCCGGGTATAGGTCTTCTTAACCATTTTGCCTGTCCCTCAGCCTCATATCAAGCTATAACATGTTTTTGCATCACATTGATGATAATTGCTTCATTCTTTGAAGCTTTTCCACACAAAAGCTCCAAGTGTGAAAGTTAGCGACAATTATGGATTTCGCTATACATTTCACAAGTCTTGTCTTTGTACTCACAATCCGTATAGAGCACTTATTTCTTTCAGCATGAGGCCGATATCTTTGAGTCCATTCCAGTGATCTATATATGGACTAGACATTGCCAATACAACCCGCATACGCGAACTGTGTCAGTGTAATCTATTGAGCAGGCGTAGGTTTTCTCGCATGCATACTATAAGAACAGGCGTAGGTTTTCTCGCATGCATACTTTAGAGACCTTTCTTAGCATGTCCATGCGACATTCGTAATACCCCCTTTTTATTTATTTATTTTTCTTGGTGAATCTCGATACTTATAACGAGAGACACTCTACCGAGAACATTCTTTTGAACTTTGAGGACAAAAACTTCTTTTCTCCTCCCGCAGTAGATTGACATCACCACTAGCAAGTAGGACATCATCCACATGCATAGGATTAGGAAATGAATTTCCCATTCTATAACTTCGCATGAATACAATTGTACTCTCATTTTCTTTTAACCCAAAATAACATCTGATTATTTTAACTTTAAATACCACTGTCTAGAGACTTGCTCTAGTCCATAAAAGACTTCTTGAAGCAGTATCCCTTGTGTTCTTTATTTTCATCTGATGTAACTCCGATCATGATGTCAATCGATGTGCCACTTAACACTCATTGTAATCTATTCATTCTCTTTGCACAAAATCTTTAGATTTACATCATGCTTTACACCTTTACATATTTCCTTTGGAGTCACATTAGCCTTGTAGACCCTTTACAGCCTACTGTTTTGGCTCCATTGGAAATTACTTATGAGTCCCAAACATAGTCGGGATTCACCAATTTTATTTCATCTCACATAGTCTCTTATCATTTAGACAAAACAGACATTTCTGAAAGCTCGATTGAGTGCTTTAAATGAGGTGGGATCAACCTCCATTTGAATTTCACTAACATAGACTTTATAGTAATCAGAAGTATCTAATTTTCTCATTCCTTGAGACCATCTGTGTCTCAAGTACTGGCACTTCTTTCATATGGGACTGTTGTTGCTCTGTCATTGCCAAGAGGCGAATTAATTGTATAGTCTTTCATTTCCAAGAGGCAATAGGTTTTACAGGAAATTTTATCATAAGATCCATGTTTACTCATTCCTCCTTTATAGAGCTAACAATAAGTGTTGTATAGGTCATATAACATGCTCCCCAGATTACTCCATCTTCACTAAAAATGGGGTATCTTTAAACTTTATTATTTGGGTTTATTCTGTTAAAACTTTCTTCTTTATGACATTTTAAGCACCGTCTTAGTATTCCTTATTCTGCTTTCGAAATTGTAAAAGATCCAGGAATACATCTATTTCTTTTCTTTAGGGATATTATTATGATCGTCTTACTCCCCCAGACGATCACATTCTTCATTAATGGATCACTTTAGAGGCATAATGTGCATCACATTATCTAAAGTATAGGGGAGTTCATCATTCTTAATTTATCTTTTATTTATTTCTCCCCCTCGAAATGTGGCAATAACTTTTCTGCCACAATTTTGAAAAACCATTCATAACTCTTGTGAATTGAGGAAACTTCGATTATCTACTTCATTTATCTAATTACTTCATATGAAATGAAGTTATCTGTTAACTAGTATGGGAGTACTTTTTCCTCATTCCATTTCAGAAACTCAATAGAGCTCTTTATCATTAGTACTTTTGCAAGTCACACTTGCATATCAATCTTATCTTTAGGTTCGTCTGTAACTTTTATCCTCTTTGGATTTATTGAGTGCTTAATGACCATTACACATAAGGTGTACGGTCGATACTAGGAAAGCATAATAGCTACTCCATACTTCTCCCAGAGTGGGACACATTAAAAGCACATGAGTGATCATATCTTTCTCCTGTCATACATGATAAGTCCTTTGCCAAAATTTCTCCCGCCATACAGGATTTTTGACATAATACTATGTCAACTTTACCCCGTTACGCAGGTATTTTCCCAGAGTTTTCCCGCCATGCGGGTTTTATCATAATCATCTTTTCCCGCTATGCGCGTAATTCCTTGTAAGGGACATAAATGCCAGAATTGGCTCTTTTGACTGCATATTCAATCATCAAATTCAGAAATAAATCTGAATGCTCTTTGACACACATGCTTGATCCGACGTTGGTCAAATTAAACATGCATGTTGCTTGTTTCATCTCAAATCATGTTGACTAAAAAAAACTTCTTCATAGAGAGTACATGAAAGACATTCGTCAACCAAGACTCTCAATGATCTATCTCTTTTCTTTTGAAGCCATTCTTTAGAGAGAACATACTCCCTGACGTTATGACCTTTCTTGGTCATCTTTCGGGTCACAAGTACCCAGCCATTCGCTTTCACGAATGAAAGCATGGAAACCTGTTTATTCTGAGAAAATTAGCCAATAATCAACAATAATGAGCATAAAAGATAACCCCATGTTGGTCTGGTTAAAAAATATGCACATTAAACTTTTAAAACATTCTTTTATATTCTAAATCACCGTTGGGCAGAATTAGAATAAAACATCATCCTTCTACATTAATTCCATATCACCGTTGGACGGAAATGGAAATAATGCATATAACTCATAAACAATATTAAACAACTTTGCTAAGAAATAATCATCATCATCAACTTTACTGCAGCAGGAACAAGAAATATACATTTCTCCAGCTCAAGAGCACTTCTTGATCTTTATCTGTTCTCTGAAAATTGATCACTTTGATACAAAATTTATCAGAGATTTAAGCTTTGAACATAAGACTCATAGAATTATAGTACTGTTATCATCAACGTTGGTCAAAAAATAACAATACAATATTTAACTTTAAAACAAATATCTTTCTTTTGTCATAATGGAAACTATCTGAATCTGATTTCTCCCACAGGGAAAAAACATTGCTAAGAACAATTCTTCCAATTAAATTTCCCCGTTGGTTCCAATTTAATTGGAGGATAAAACTTTTACTTTGCAGCGGAAACTTTACAATATACAATTCTGTACTCTTTTAATCTCTAAGCAATTTTAACCGGTTGCTTCAAAATTGAATTAGAGAAGCAACAATTTAATCTTCCACATTAGTTCTACTCACTTTTAAAATAGCACTTTTATTTTTTATTTTGTAGCGGAAACATGAATAGAAAATACATGAACTTTTTATTCTTTACAAAAACTTTCTTTTACTTTTCTATTTTCTAAAACAAAATTTTTGTTGGAAAAAAATTGGCATAGAAAAACAATTTGAAATCTGCCCAAAATCTGGACAAATAACAACAAAAAACCAAAATGAAAACAGCAGCAGCCGGCCTCTACTCGGCCTGGGCCGCCCGCGGCTACGGCCTTGGCCCAGGTCGGGCAGCGGCGCCCATTCTGCTGCTGGCCTCAGCCTCTTTCGGCCCAAAAAAGGCCCGCTCCTCCTTAGGTTTTCTATCTCAGCCATCAAATGCGATCCGACAGTGGCCCGTGCATCTCGCTGGATCAAAACTAGCTGGCGACGCTGCCGAGGGGAAACCCTCGCTCATTTCCCCCGTGCGCGTCGCTCACCTCCCTCTCGCGGCTCTCGCTCTGTCCCGAACGCCGAGCCACCGTGCCGCGCCCTGGCCGCCGGCGACGGCGTGACCACCGCGCCGCGCCTACGCGAGCCACTCTTCCCTTTTCCCCTTCCCTTTCCCTTCTTCTTTCTCTTCTTCTGTCCCGTCGGCTCCATCTCTGTCGAGGAAAAAGGGCAGCGCCCTGGTGGGCCGCTCCGGTCGCCGGCGACGGCGGCGAGGGCCACCGCGCCACGCGAGACGTTCCCCCATTTGTTCTTTCCAGTTACCACCGCCTGTGAGTGAGAGAGACGCCATTTCATCACGCCTCCCAAGCTCCCATTTGCGCCCGACATTGGAGTGGTGTTGCCGTTGCCGACCCCTTCGCCGGTCGCGCGGTCCCCTTGCGGTGAGCGCGCCGCCGTCGAATGGATCGGTGGTGGTGCTCTTTGCCCCCCAAAAAAGGGGTGGTTCTTCGTCCCTGCACCTCGGCTTGCCGATGCATGTGGGGATCGAGAGGAACTGCGCGGCTCAGCGGCGGTGCACTTTTCTGTGAAGGGATTCAAGAGCTTTTTTGTTTGTTTAGGGTTCGGATGCGATCCGATTTGGTGAGGGGAGGATCCCTGCTCTCTGTTTCTATCCAAAACCATGCCTAGAACAACCTCTGATACCATTTTTAAAACCATTGGATCGACTAGGCTAGGGTTTCGGAGTAGATCGAACTATCTGTGGTCTGTCTATGCATTTGTCTATGATCTGTTTGTGTGTGTATCTCAGGCTTCCGGCCATTGCTGGTTCGTCGGTGAAGGTCTGCGCACGGGCAGCGACGGTCGGTGTAGAGGTTGACGGTGAAGTGGCTGGTGATGGCAGAGAGTAGTGCTGGTGGCGGTGGGCTTCCCATAGATTCAGCGCTTCCCTCTCGATCGGACTAGGGTTAGGAGTGGGGAACAGTGGCGGCGGCAAACCTCGTACCCTGTGCCCCTGGTCCCCACCTCCTCTTTATAGCACTGTGCGATAGGGGCCCACTGATGTCTACTACCCAACCTTCTTCTTGTAGACGTTGTTGGGCCTCCAAGTGCAGAGGTTTGTAGGACAGTAGCAAATTTCCCTCAAGTGGATGACCTAAGGTTTATCAATCCGTGGGAGGTGTAGGATGAAGATGGTCTCTCTCAAGCAACCCTGCAACCAAATAACAAAGAGTCTCTTGTGTCCCCAACACACCCAATACAATGGTAAATTGTATAGGTGCACTAGTTCGGCGAAGAGATGGTGATACAAGTGCAATATGGATGGTAGATATAGGTTTTTGTAATCCGAAAATATAAAACAGCAAGGTAACTAATGATAAAAGTGAGCGTAAATGGTATTGCAATGCTAGGAAACAAGGCCTAGGGTTCATACTTTCACTAGTGCAAGTTCTCTCAACAATAATAACATAATTGGATCATATAAATATCCCTCAACATGCAACAAAGAGTCACTCCAAAGTCACTAACAGCGGAGAACAAACGAAGAGATTATGGTAGGGTATGAAACCACCTCAAAGTTATTCGTTCGGATCGATCTATTCAAGAGTTCGTACTAGAATAACACCTTAAGACACATATCAACCAAAACCCTAATGTCACCTAGATACTCCAATGTCACCTCAAGTATCCGTGGGTATGATTATACGATATGCATCACACAATCTCAGATTCATCTATTCAACCAACACAAAGAACTTCAAAGAATGCCCCAAAGTTTCTACCGGAGAGTCAAGACGAAAACGTGTGCCAATCCCTATGCATAGGTTCATGGGCGGAACCCGCAAGTTGATCACCAAAACATACATCAAGTGGATCACGTGATATCCCATTGTCACCACAGATAAGCACGGCAAGACATACATCAAGTGTTCTCAAATCCTTAAAGACTCAATCCGATAAGATAACTTCAAAGGGAAAACTCAATCCATTAAAAGAGAGTAGAGGGGGAGAAACATCATAAGATCCAACTATAATAGCAAAGCTTGCGATACATCAAGATCGTACCACCTCAAGAACACGAGAGAGAGAGAGAGAGAGATCAAACACATAGCTACTGGTACATACCCTCAGCCCCGAGGGTGAACTACTCCCTCCTCGTCATGGAGAGCGCTGGGATGATGAAGATGGCCACCGGTGAGGGTTCCGCCCTCCGGCAGGGTGCCGGAACAGGGTCCCGTTTGGTGTTTGGTGGCTACAGAGGCTTGCGGCGGCGGAACTCCTGATCTATTCTGTTCCCTGATGTTTTTAGGGTATATGGACATATATAGGCGAAAGAAGTCGGTCAGGGGAGCCACGAGGGGCCCACGAGGGTGGGGGGCGCGCCCAGGGGAGCAGGCACGCCTCCCTGCCTCGTGGCCACCTTGTTGCTTTGCTGACGTACACTCCAAGTCTCCTGGATTGCTTTCGTTCCAAAAATAACTCTCCCGAAGGTTTCATTCCGTTTGGACTCCGTTTGATATTCCTTTTCTTTGAAACACTAAAACAAGGGAAAAAACAGGAACTGGCACTGGGCTCTGGGTTAATAGGTTAGTCCCAAAAATAATATAAACGTGTATAATAAAGCCCATAAACATCCAAAACAGATAATATAATAGCACGGAACAATAAAAAATTATAGATACGTTGGAGACGTATCACCCACCAGCCTTGCTTGGGATGGACGCCCCCTATCAGGGCGTGGGTCAAGGGCCCAATGAGCCATTGGGCCCATTGTTGGAGAGATCAATCTAACAATTGCAACATGGCCCTACAGACCAAGAGCCATTTGTTTCTTCAACTCATGCAACATACTAGATGGTTAGGCGCGCTTTGCCGCGCCCGGGAATACACACGTCTGACATGTGCTGATCAACACACACAAAATTGTGCTGATCAACACACGTCTGGAGCTTCTTGTAGGGGAATGCAGCAGAAAACAAAAATTTTCCGACCTACGCACCAGCCCAGGACCACTATGGAGACTGCATACATGGTTTGATCTTTTTCGTTACCGACTCGTAGCGCAGCGGGAAGTAGAGTCGATGACGATCGGCGGTGCAGATCCCCGCAGCTAGGATTTACAACCTCCCAACCGCGAGGATGTATACCCTCATCTGCTCCTCAGACAGCCCTCCAGGAGGCGGTCGAACAGCCCCCCGGATGGTGTCGCGGACAGCCCTTCGGGAGGACCTTCAAAACTCGAACGGTCACTCGGACAGCCCTTCGGGAGGACCTTCGAAACTCGGACGGTCACGCGGACAGCCCTTCGGGAGGCACTCACGAACTAAGACCGAAACTACGATCTCTCTACAGAGTTGCACACATACGGTGTCATCTATCCTGCAGGGCTTCGCCGTCCAGAACTAGTTCCTGCCGGAACCCAGACAGCCTTACGGCCCTACGAAACTCTTTTCGTGGGAGGGAGAGAAGAAGCCAGATAATGCATGGCATGTGTATGAGAGCAAGGGATGAGTGTGCAGGGCTGCCCCTCCACCTCTATTTATAGGAAATCCCAAGGGGGTAGGGTAGTTTCACAAAAAACCCAAAATGCACATGAATGAAGTCCTTCCACAAGGACCTAGGAGTGAAACCAAGGAACAAGAGCGTCCCCAAGGGGGATACCCCATGTGGCCGGCCACACCCTCATGAGGGGCCCAAAAAATGGCTCCTATCCATCCATGTCATCCCCAAGATCTTTTGGAGCAAAGCCCCAAAAGGTGGCTTTCCATAAAGTAACCATAAAGCTGATTTTCACTATTCATGACGACATTTTTCAGCGTCTGATCGAACTGAAAATATTTATGTGGGCTAAGAACATTTCCAGTACCCACTAAAATGATTTTCAACGCGTTCCGAAACAATTCCGGTTTTAGTGATTTTCATCTGCGAAACGCATATGAAGTGGCTCCGGCAGCTCCAGAACATTTCCGGTTTTTATCTCAGAAAATTCCAAAAAGCTTCCAGAATGATTCTGGCATCCTCCAAGAATTATCAGGCATGTGCCGAAACCAATTTGACTTAATGGTGTATCCCGAAACAACTTTTCGGTATCATCGAAACTTATCCGATGACCTCTCTCTGCGGTACGATTCCGCTGTCCGAAACTTTTCGGTGTCCGAAACTTTTTCGGTGATTTTCTCTCAGACTCCCTGTCTAGTATTCAGCAGATAGATGACCCTTAAGTGTGTGACCCTATAGGTTCGGTGAAGTATAGACATGACCCGGAACCCCTTCCGATCAATGATCAACATCGGAGCCGTGGACACCCATATTGACCCCTATACCCACACGAATAAATATTCGAGTGAACCTCCAGTTGTCGTGTGCTATTCCTGTTGCTTCGCGATATGTTACAAATACCCGAGGTGAGACATGTTGGCATTCCCGTGGATCAACAACTTGTCCACTATGCTAGTTACCTCGTTACCGGTATTGTTCTCTTTTCTCGTTATCGTGTTCCGGCATCCCCGTGATCAAATCACAAAGTGTCTGGCCAGACGATGATGGATACCGTAACACCGAGAGGGCCCAGAGATATCTCTCCATCGTCGGAGGAGCAAATCCCAATCTTGAGCTATCAAGTTACTTGACACACTTTTCCATGAACCCGTAAGCCGCCGTAATAGCCACCCATTTACGGATGACGTTTAACAAACCCCAAAGTTCATGAAGCAAGCATGAAGAAACTCGATACTCTCATGGTCTAAGGAATCATGCAAACGTTAACCATCTCTGTGTTATGTACCAATAAACTTGTGACGAATGAATCTTATAGCATAACATCATGCCGGGTCGATTCAACACAAATGTTCTCTTAACATTATGCCCTCAAGGTTGCTGACATAGACATGCCCATGATCAGGAAAACATAACCATCATGCAACACTTGAGCTAGTCTTAGAGGCCAGACTAGGAATACATTTTACCGTTTATTATTCCACACGTGCATATGAGTCTTCCTCCGAGCCTCGTGGTTATTGCAGACTCGAGAACCATAGCAGTTATAGCATGGAACATAAACATAATTATGAACTCGGAGATACATAATATCATTTATTATTGCCTCTAGGGCATATCTCCTACAGACTCCCACTTGCACTAGAGTCAATAATCTAGTTAATGCTAATGCACTTTACACCTGTGGCACACCGGTGTAAATATGCTTCGCTTGTGGTATAGCCTGATGTCCAACGGATCTGACGACTTCAGTTCCGTGTGTATCTTTGCATGTCCTCGCGTTTTCACGTTTTCACAAAAAATCATATTTTGTGTGGACTTGGCTTTGTATGTATGTGAATCACAGGTCGAACCTGGATTCCTCAGACTGAGTTATGGAGCAACTACCTGCAGTAGTGTCCCATTGTCAAAAGCCATCTTGGAACTATACTAAGTTCATGAATGAACTATATGATTCAACATCTTCTTTGTCGCTTCTAAAGCGTCAACATACTTAGCCCTTGTTATAGAATTCGCCACAGTAACTAGTTTGAACAAATTCCAACTAACTGTGCCACCACATTGTGTGTTACACAAAACCCTTAACTTACATCGAAAATCGCACGGTGAAAAGATGAAGACTATCGATGTAACATTTTACAACGAACTCTTCATGATCTCCGCTTGCAAGAAAACATATCATCAGTACTTACTCTAGTACTCAATGACATCTTTCACTGTTGCCCCACGATCAGTACTTTGATCACTTTAGTATCCATTCTCGCAACACCTTGGGAGTATCGGACATATCTGGTTGTTTTACATACCATGGAATACATGATTAATCCAAACACAAAAGTGTGTGGAATCTGCATCATGTATTTTACTCATCAGTGTTTTGGGACACCGAGTCTTGCAAAAACTCCTTCCATGTGACTTTGGCAAGAATCACTCCTTGGCGTTTTAAATGCTAAAAGGTTTTAGCATCTTGTCAATATGTATTCATTGCTTAGCCCCATTAGGTAAATCTATCTCCATAGATCATCATGCCTAATATTGAGGCTATTTAGCCTAAGCACTTCATCGAAAAACTATTTTCAAATGAAGTCCTAATTCGTGTCAGGAAATTTATTTCCAATTACCAATGTGCCAAGCACATAAGGTTTTTAGAAATATTATTACGCTCCCACTTACTTTCTTGAATTACAAGCATCTTCGTTACCCATTGATGAACTCAAAACCCCTTTGACCCTTTCATCAAAACACGAAGATTCCAACTCCATTTTGCTCTCTTCTGTCCATTGCTGGAACTCTGAAGTTTGCATACCTACTAGCATCCTCTAGATCGACAAATTACTTTGGACTGTATCATATACAAGTCCTAGCTTTCATTTCCATCAGATGGAAATCCTTTTATCATCCATGTTTCATATCTCATGATTGAAATATGTATTAATTGCTAGTTCAACCCGAACCGACTTTAAGCATCGCTACGATGAAAACAACCTCATCGTAGTCAACTCTTGAACTTGTTATTTCAACAAGTCGAGCTTTATGGATAAATTTTTTTATCCATATCAGTTTTAAGTTCCATAAATATTCGTTAGACTCTAAGTCTTCCGAAAGGTGTATCAAGGTTTTAATCTTGAATCACTTATATGGAAACTAACTTGGGTTGTATTGGCATTTAGCCAATTCCGGAGTCAGGGCCCATCAACGCTTCCTTGTGTATCGTAGGTATAATGTTGTCTAACAACAATATCTCGTTTGCGCACCTGAGAGGTTTGCACGAGCCTTGCCTACGTGGTTCAGCTGCAAGTTCGACCGAAGTTCATACATTTTATTGTAGAAACTTCCGTATCAGTCGCAGTAGGAAACTCTGGAATTACTTCGAAGGTCTCTTTCCTTTGATCTGATGACTTAGATACTGTTTATCTCGTCGAGTTGCACTATTCTCCCACTCACCTTTTTGAAAGAACCATTCTCTTTAAAAGCACACCGTTTCACGGCAAAACTATTTGCCTCGGTATAGTGAGGGAGGAATACCCAACATTTTGGTATAACCTACAAAGTAGCACTGGTCTGATTTGGAATAGGTTTGTAACCTTTTACACAAGCCCCATATTCCAAATGTTAAGAAAAGATATAACATGGTTGGGCGTACCATACCATGGCTTCATTTCAACAGACCCGATGTAGCTCTTTTCAGTGTAAAAGACGCAGTCTCTAAAGCATCACTTTAAAAAGGATAATGGCAAATTTATTTATGTCATCTTTGACCTTACCATGTCATAAATGGTTAGATTACATCTCGACGGACTTTTCACTTGCAGTGGTGTTCCGGGAGGTGCAAGTTATGAAACCCCTTTCACAACTCATCAGACATTCGCTAAACATGTAACTCAAATATTCCTTTGTGCAATCAATTTGCAGAAACATAATTTTCTTGTTACAATAACTTCTACTTCATTTTTGAAAACCTTTCGAATGATTTCAAAAGATCCAGACTTACGTCTCATCAAGTAAATATCCATATATCTACTTGAGTCATTTCTGAAGATAAATAAATCCACCACTAACAACACTTATCGGACTACACACATCAAATGTATGATCACTAATAAGTTTGTTGTTCGTTCCTTATTGCCTGTGAACGGTATTTTAGTCACATCACTTTTCGGAGGAAAGTTGCAAGTGTCAGATGATTCAAAATCAAAAAGACTTCAAAATCCATCATAATGGAATTTTCCATGCGGGTTTCTCCAATGTGACCAAATGTAGTGCCACACTTGTGTGGTATTCTTTTAGTCTTGCGACATTTAGCGTCAGTGTTATGGATGTATCATATTACCCTCAATATTCATAACATACGTCCCATCTTGGATGGAAGCATGGCCCTTCATTTTATTCATAATACTTAACAACAATTGTTGTTTTTATGAACAACTCTTTTGCAACATACATTGTGCAATGGGCTAGAGTGTATGAAACTCTAAAATGAATTATGAAAGTAAACCCAGAGGTATTGTATTATTATCAATATTCATAACATACATCTCATTCATAATGAAAGTATGGCCCTTGTGTTATTCATAACATCGAACATAAAAGGTTCTCTTATGAACAACCTTCTTGCAAGATACCTTATGCAATGGGCTAGAGTTTGTAAAACTCTAAATGAATTATGAAAATAAATACAGACGGCAATACACTGATGGAAGGTATAGTAACATTTACTATGTTCCCTGTGTATACCTTAACCTCATTTCTGGCTAGTCCTTTTAGGCCACAGTAGCTCTTACAGTGATTCGCAATTGAATGCAATCGAGCGGGTATCTTTGTGATTAACTCACAATACCCAAGAATTAGTGATTAACATGTTTAACCATAATTCCCAAGAACTATATCTTTGACCAGCCTACTATACAACAAAAACTTGTATGACATTCATACATGAGCTGGATATTCCAGTCATCTTTCTTTCTGCCTTTTTACTTCTAACAGTTTAACTTTTAGTATTTCTCCTACTCGCAAAAGAAGCACCCAACTTAAGAGTGGCGTTAGCCCCGGACTTCCTAGGCGTGTAAGTCATACTAACACCCTTTGGACACTTCCTTTCTCTTTAAGTTGTTGTTTTATTCACCTTTCATTATATGACAGGCGTTCTTCTGGATCCCTTTCCCAACAGTCAAATGCATAGTAAACACTTTTACTAATACTTGCAAACAAACATTGCTTTGTTTGTATCTGAAAATAATTTTCAGTTCCATGAATATCATATAACTATCCCAACTTTCGAAGTTTGGGTTTCATGGAAGCAAACATATTGCACTTGACTGAAACAGAATTATAGCTTTTGGATCGAAGGACGAGAGTCACATGATCCATAGCTTTAGCGGGAGGATACGGAAAGCATGCGATAGGACAAAGTCCTTCTCGGCACTTTTGAGGACAATCCTCATATTACGTTACCAATCGTAAAGTTTTAACCAGATATTTAACAGTTATTCAATTTTAATAGGGAAGGTGGAAACGCGAACCATTATTCTACAACTATTTTGCAAGAAACACTTAGACAGTGTTCATAATTAATTGCACTGAGAATTAAACATGTTAATTCAACAGTGCGCTCCCACTCAAATCAATATCTCTCACAATTAATTTTGAGTGATACAAGATCCAGACTTCAATTCATCGCCATAGAATCATCATCTCATAACGGGAATTTTAATCGGTAGGCCAACTTGCCGATCACATCTCTATGTGACTCTTGCTCATCTTTCGATGCGTGTGTTCCGAGCTCAGGACGATCCTGCCATGAACGTCAAGACAACCAAGTGATCTTGCTGCGAGGTCTGACCTCACCCACCTCACACTTCTCTAATCGTTCGTACCCATGCATCCATGGCGCACCCCGAAAAGATAGGTGCCGTGACGGTGCTACACTTGGGAGAACACTAACTACTTGATATTTTAAGTGAGAGATCACCCTAATAAAAGCGACTACGGCGCAATCAAGAAGGGTGCATCATAAGGGATAAACATCTCAGGCAATTCATAATAGCATGATATGGTATAGCCCTTTCTGACGGAGAAGTATTTCATTTCTTCGTCTTCGGCATTCGCGTCGGTGGTCACCTTCACGAAGATTGCCACCACCTTGTCGATGCACCAGATAATACTGCTATCTCTATAGCTAACAAAATAATGCATTACAACAAGGTTGACACGCAGGTCATTAAAATGCAATCATATGGCTCCAGCCATCATGCCGAATCATGACACGCAGGTCATGTTAATCAAATTACATCATATAGTCATCTCATACATAATCGAATTAGTATGAGCACTGCTATACCACATCACATGCACATCCTGCAAAACCAAGTTAGACGCCTCTAATAGGTTTATGCAAAATTTTATTTTACGTGGCTTCTAAGGTTTTGACTTAAACCGCAGCTACCAACGTTTTATCATCAAGTATGATTATTCAGGTTGCTAGATTAACATCTCGGGGTGTATGAAACACGGGATAATTAAATCTCGAGCCCCATACTAAACTTCGTCATACGCATGACCCCCGTGCAGATCATATCTGCAATGCCCTTTCATCTGCGAATTTCATCTTTCTTTTGACTACGGCAGAACCCAAAGAACTGATAGCACTTCCATGATCAATCAGGATCACGGATTGCCAGAACTTTGTCAAATTCCACCATGCTGTCTCGAGATTGAGCAAACGCAAATTCTAGGGAAGCAACAAGAACCTCGGGTAACAGATTTCATCTGTCACCCGCATAAATAATTTTCAGCAATAGATCTCATCTACTACCTAATTATATTATGCAATACCCATACATCTCCATGTATTCTAGATCGAAACCTGCATCTACGCATAGCACGGCTCTTGATGCCACTGTAGGGGAACGCAGCAGAAAACAAAAATTTTCCGACCTACGCACCAGCCCAGGACCACTATGGAGACTGCATACATGGTTTGATCTTTT
This sequence comes from Aegilops tauschii subsp. strangulata, assembly GCF_002575655.3. NCBI lineage: Eukaryota > Viridiplantae > Streptophyta > Magnoliopsida > Poales > Poaceae > Aegilops > Aegilops tauschii. The sequence goes on from NC_053039.3 coordinate 13,018,812, forward strand.
TCGTTACCGACTCGTAGCGCAGCGGGAAGTAGAGTCGATGACGATCGGCGGTGCAGATCCCCGCAGCTAGGATTTACAACCTCCCAACCGCGAGGATGTATACCCTCATCTGCTCCTCAGACAGCCCTCCAGGAGGCGGTCGAACAGTCCCCCGGACGGTGTCGCGGACAGCCCTTCGGGAGGACCTTCGAAACTCGAACGGTCACTCGGACAGCCCTTCGGGAGGACCTTCGAAACTCGGACGGTCACGCGGACAGCCCTTCGGGAGGCACTCACGAACTAAGACCGAAACTACGATCTCTCTACAGAGTTGCACACATACGGTGTCATCTATCCGGCAGGGCTTCGCCGTCCAGAACTAGTTCCTGCCGGAACCCAGACAGCCTTACGGCCCTACGAAACTCTTTTCGTGGGAGGGAGAGAAGAAGCCAGATAATGCATGGCATGTGTATGAGAGCAAGGGATGAGTGTGCAGGGCTGCCCCTCCACCTCTATTTATAGGAAATCCCAAGGGGGTAGGGTAGTTTCACAAAAAACCCAAAATGCACATGAATGAAGTCCTTCCACAAGGACCTAGGAGTGAAACCAAGGAACAAGAGGGTCCCCAAGGGGGGATACCCCATGTGGCCGGCCACACCCTCATGAGGGGCCCAAAAAATGGCTCCTATCCATCCATGTCATCCCCAAGATCTTTTGGAGCAAAGCCCCAAAAGGTGGCTTTCCATAAAGTAACCATAAAGCTGATTTTCACTATTCACGACGACATTTTTCAGCGTCTGATCGAACTGAAAATATTTATGTGGGCTAAGAACATTTCCAGTACCCACTAAAATGATTTTCAACGCGTTCCGAAACAATTCCGGTTTTAGTGATTTTCATCTGCGAAACGCATATGAAGTGGCTCCGGCAGCTCCAGAACATTTCCGGTTTTTATCTCAGAAAATTCCAAAAAGCTTCCAGAATGATTCTGGCATCCTCCAAGAATTATCAGGCATGTGCCGAAACCAATTTGACTTAATGGTGTATCCCGAAACAACTTTTCGGTATCATCGAAACTTATCCGATGACCTCTCTCTGCGGTACGATTCCGCTGTCCGAAACTTTTCGGTGTCCGAAACTTTTTCGGTGATTTTCTCTCAGACTCCCTGTCTAGTATTCAGCAGATAGATGACCCTTAAGTGTGTGACCCTATAGGTTCGGTGAAGTATAGACATGACCCGGAACCCCTTCCGATCAATGATCAACATCGGAGCCGTGGACACCCATATTGACCCCTATACCCACACGAATAAATATTCGAGTGAACCTCCAGTTGTCGTGTGCTATTCCTGTTGCTTCGCGATATGTTACAAATACCCGAGGTGAGACATGTTGGCATTCCCGTGGATCAACAACTTGTCCACTATGCTAGTTACCTCGTTACCGGTATTGTTCTCTTTTCTCGTTATCGTGTTCCGGCATCCCCGTGATCAAATCACAAAGTGTCTGGCCAGACGATGATGGATACCGTAACACCGAGAGGGCCCAGAGATATCTCTCCATCGTCGGAGGAGCAAATCCCAATCTTGAGCTATCAAGTTACTTGACACACTTTTCCATGAACCCGTAAGCCGCCGTAATAGCCACCCATTTACGGATGACGTTTAACAAACCCCAAAGTTCATGAAGCAAGCATGAAGAAACTCGATACTCTCATGGTCTAAGGAATCATGCAAACGTTAACCATCTCTGTGTTATGTACCAATAAACTTGTGACGAATGAATCTTATAGCATAACATCATGCCGGGTCGATTCAACACAAATGTTCTCTTAACATTATGCCCTCAAGGTTGCTGACATAGACATGCCCATGATCAGGAAAACATAACCATCATGCAACACTTGAGCTAGTCTTAGAGGCCAGACTAGGAATACATTTTACCGTTTATTATTCCACACGTGCATATGAGTCTTCCTCCGAGCCTCGTGGTTATTGCAGACTCGAGAACCATAGCAGTTATAGCATGGAACATAAACATAATTATGAACTCGGAGATACATAATATCATTTATTATTGCCTCTAGGGCATATCTCCTACAGACTCCCACTTGCACTAGAGTCAATAATCTAGTTAATGCTAATGCACTTTACACCTGTGGCACACCGGTGTAAATATGCTTCGCTTGTGGTATAGCCTGATGTCCAACGGATCTGACGACTTCAGTTCCGTGTGTATCTTTGCATGTCCTCGCGTTTTCACGTTTTCACAAAAAATCATATTTTGTGTGGACTTGGCTTTGTATGTATGTGAATCACAGGTCGAACCTGGATTCCTCAGACTGAGTTATGGAGCAACTACCTGCAGTAGTGTCCCATTGTCAAAAGCCATCTTGGAACTATACTAAGTTCATGAATGAACTATATGATTCAACATCTTCTTTGTCGCTTCTAAAGCGTCAACATACTTAGCCCTTGTTATAGAATTCGCCACAGTAACTAGTTTGAACAAATTCCAACTAACTGTGCCACCACATTGTGTGTTACACAAAACCCTTAACTTACATCGAAAATCGCACGGTGAAAAGATGAAGACTATCGATGTAACATTTTACAACGAACTCTTCATGATCTCCGCTTGCAAGAAAACATATCATCAGTACTTACTCTAGTACTCAATGACATCTTTCACTGTTGCCCCACGATCAGTACTTTGATCACTTTAGTATCCATTCTCGCAACACCTTGGGAGTATCGGACATATCTGGTTGTTTTACATACCATGGAATACATGATTAATCCAAACACAAAAGTGTGTGGAATCTGCATCATGTATTTTACTCATCAGTGTTTTGGGACACCGAGTCTTGCAAAAACTCCTTCCATGTGACTTTGGCAAGAATCACTCCTTGGCGTTTTAAATGCTAAAAGGTTTTAGCATCTTGTCAATATGTATTCATTGCTTAGCCCCATTAGGTAAATCTATCTCCATAGATCATCATGCCTAATATTGAGGCTATTTAGCCTAAGCACTTCATCGAAAAACTATTTTCAAATGAAGTCCTAATTCGTGTCAGGAAATTTATTTCCAATTACCAATGTGCCAAGCACATAAGGTTTTTAGAAATATTATTACGCTCCCACTTACTTTCTTGAATTACAAGCATCTTCGTTACCCATTGATGAACTCAAAACCCCTTTGACCCTTTCATCAAAACACGAAGATTCCAACTCCATTTTGCTCTCTTCTGTCCATTGCTGGAACTCTGAAGTTTGCATACCTACTAGCATCCTCTAGATCGACAAATTACTTTGGACTGTATCATATACAAGTCCTAGCTTTCATTTCCATCAGATGGAAATCCTTTTATCATCCATGTTTCATATCTCATGATTGAAATATGTATTAATTGCTAGTTCAACCCGAACCGACTTTAAGCATCGCTACGATGAAAACAACCTCATCGTAGTCAACTCTTGAACTTGTTATTTCAACAAGTCGAGCTTTATGGATAAATTTTTTTATCCATATCAGTTTTAAGTTCCATAAATATTCGTTAGACTCTAAGTCTTCCGAAAGGTGTATCAAGGTTTTAATCTTGAATCACTTATATGGAAACTAACTTGGGTTGTATTGGCATTTAGCCAATTCCGGAGTCAGGGCCCATCAACGCTTCCTTGTGTATCGTAGGTATAATGTTGTCTAACAACAATATCTCGTTTGCGCACCTGAGAGGTTTGCACGAGCCTTGCCTACGTGGTTCAGCTGCAAGTTCGACCGAAGTTCATACATTTTATTGTAGAAACTTCCGTATCAGTCGCAGTAGGAAACTCTGGAATTACTTCGAAGGTCTCTTTCCTTTGATCTGATGACTTAGATACTGTTTATCTCGTCGAGTTGCACTATTCTCCCACTCACCTTTTTGAAAGAACCATTCTCTTTAAAAGCACACCGTTTCACGGCAAAACTATTTGCCTCGGTATAGTGAGGGAGGAATACCCAACATTTTGGTATAACCTACAAAGTAGCACTGGTCTGATTTGGAATAGGTTTGTAACCTTTTACACAAGCCCCATATTCCAAATGTTAAGAAAAGATATAACATGGTTGGGCGTACCATACCATGGCTTCATTTCAACAGACCCGATGTAGCTCTTTTCAGTGTAAAAGACGCAGTCTCTAAAGCATCACTTTAAAAAGGATAATGGCAAATTTATTTATGTCATCTTTGACCTTACCATGTCATAAATGGTTAGATTACATCTCGACGGACTTTTCACTTGCAGTGGTGTTCCGGGAGGTGCAAGTTATGAAACCCCTTTCACAACTCATCAGACATTCGCTAAACATGTAACTCAAATATTCCTTTGTGCAATCAATTTGCAGAAACATAATTTTCTTGTTACAATAACTTCTACTTCATTTTTGAAAACCTTTCGAATGATTTCAAAAGATCCAGACTTACGTCTCATCAAGTAAATATCCATATATCTACTTGAGTCATTTCTGAAGATAAATAAATCCACCACTAACAACACTTATCGGACTACACACATCAAATGTATGATCACTAATAAGTTTGTTGTTCGTTCCTTATTGCCTGTGAACGGTATTTTAGTCACATCACTTTTCGGAGGAAAGTTGCAAGTGTCAGATGATTCAAAATCAAAAAGACTTCAAAATCCATCATAATGGAATTTTCCATGCGGGTTTCTCCAATGTGACCAAATGTAGTGCCACACTTGTGTGGTATTCTTTTAGTCTTGCGACATTTAGCGTCAGTGTTATGGATGTATCATATTACCCTCAATATTCATAACATACGTCCCATCTTGGATGGAAGCATGGCCCTTCATTTTATTCATAATACTTAACAACAATTGTTGTTTTTATGAACAACTCTTTTGCAACATACATTGTGCAATGGGCTAGAGTGTATGAAACTCTAAAATGAATTATGAAAGTAAACCCAGAGGTATTGTATTATTATCAATATTCATAACATACATCTCATTCATAATGAAAGTATGGCCCTTGTGTTATTCATAACATCGAACATAAAAGGTTCTCTTATGAACAACCTTCTTGCAAGATACCTTATGCAATGGGCTAGAGTTTGTAAAACTCTAAATGAATTATGAAAATAAATACAGACGGCAATACACTGATGGAAGGTATAGTAACATTTACTATGTTCCCTGTGTATACCTTAACCTCATTTCTGGCTAGTCCTTTTAGGCCACAGTAGCTCTTACAGTGATTCGCAATTGAATGCAATCGAGCGGGTATCTTTGTGATTAACTCACAATACCCAAGAATTAGTGATTAACATGTTTAACCATAATTCCCAAGAACTATATCTTTGACCAGCCTACTATACAACAAAAACTTGTATGACATTCATACATGAGCTGGATATTCCAGTCATCTTTCTTTCTGCCTTTTTACTTCTAACAGTTTAACTTTTAGTATTTCTCCTACTCGCAAAAGAAGCACCCAACTTAAGAGTGGCGTTAGCCCCGGACTTCCTAGGCGTGTAAGTCATACTAACACCCTTTGGACACTTCCTTTCTCTTTAAGTTGTTGTTTTATTCACCTTTCATTATATGACAGGCGTTCTTCTGGATCCCTTTCCCAACAGTCAAATGCATAGTAAACACTTTTACTAATACTTGCAAACAAACATTGCTTTGTTTGTATCTGAAAATAATTTTCAGTTCCATGAATATCATATAACTATCCCAACTTTCGAAGTTTGGGTTTCATGGAAGCAAACATATTGCACTTGACTGAAACAGAATTATAGCTTTTGGATCGAAGGACGAGAGTCACATGATCCATAGCTTTAGCGGGAGGATACGGAAAGCATGCGATAGGACAAAGTCCTTCTCGGCACTTTTGAGGACAATCCTCATATTACGTTACCAATCGTAAAGTTTTAACCAGATATTTAACAGTTATTCAATTTTAATAGGGAAGGTGGAAACGCGAACCATTATTCTACAACTATTTTGCAAGAAACACTTAGACAGTGTTCATAATTAATTGCACTGAGAATTAAACATGTTAATTCAACAGTGCGCTCCCACTCAAATCAATATCTCTCACAATTAATTTTGAGTGATACAAGATCCAGACTTCAATTCATCGCCATAGAATCATCATCTCATAACGGGAATTTTAATCGGTAGGCCAACTTGCCGATCACATCTCTATGTGACTCTTGCTCATCTTTCGATGCGTGTGTTCCGAGCTCAGGACGATCCTGCCATGAACGTCAAGACAACCAAGTGATCTTGCTGCGAGGTCTGACCTCACCCACCTCACACTTCTCTAATCGTTCGTACCCATGCATCCATGGCGCACCCCGAAAAGATAGGTGCCGTGACGGTGCTACACTTGGGAGAACACTAACTACTTGATATTTTAAGTGAGAGATCACCCTAATAAAAGCGACTACGGCGCAATCAAGAAGGGTGCATCATAAGGGATAAACATCTCAGGCAATTCATAATAGCATGATATGGTATAGCCCTTTCTGACGGAGAAGTATTTCATTTCTTCGTCTTCGGCATTCGCGTCGGTGGTCACCTTCACGAAGATTGCCACCACCTTGTCGATGCACCAGATAATACTGCTATCTCTATAGCTAACAAAATAATGCATTACAACAAGGTTGACACGCAGGTCATTAAAATGCAATCATATGGCTCCAGCCATCATGCCGAATCATGACACGCAGGTCATGTTAATCAAATTACATCATATAGTCATCTCATACATAATCGAATTAGTATGAGCACTGCTATACCACATCACATGCACATCCTGCAAAACCAAGTTAGACGCCTCTAATAGGTTTATGCAAAATTTTATTTTACGTGGCTTCTAAGGTTTTGACTTAAACCGCAGCTACCAACGTTTTATCATCAAGTATGATTATTCAGGTTGCTAGATTAACATCTCGGGGTGTATGAAACACGGGATAATTAAATCTCGAGCCCCATACTAAACTTCGTCATACGCATGACCCCCGTGCAGATCATATCTGCAATGCCCTTTCATCTGCGAATTTCATCTTTCTTTTGACTACGGCAGAACCCAAAGAACTGATAGCACTTCCATGATCAATCAGGATCACGGATTGCCAGAACTTTGTCAAATTCCACCATGCTGTCTCGAGATTGAGCAAACGCAAATTCTAGGGAAGCAACAAGAACCTCGGGTAACAGATTTCATCTGTCACCCGCATAAATAATTTTCAGCAATAGATCTCATCTACTACCTAATTATATTATGCAATACCCATACATCTCCATGTATTCTAGATCGAAACCTGCATCTACGCATAGCACGGCTCTTGATGCCACTGTAGGGGAACGCAGCAGAAAACAAAAATTTTCCGACCTACGCACCAGCCCAGGACCACTATGGAGACTGCATACATGGTTTGATCTTTTTCGTTACCGACTCGTAGCGCAGCGGGAAGTAGAGTCGATGACGATCGGCGGTGCAGATCCCCGCAGCTAGGATTTACAACCTCCCAACCGCGAGGATGTATACCCTCATCTGCTCCTCAGACAGCCCTCCAGGAGGCGGTCGAACAGTCCCCCGGACGGTGTCGCGGACAGCCCTTCGGGAGGACCTTCGAAACTCGAACGGTCACTCGGACAGCCCTTCGGGAGGACCTTCGAAACTCGGACGGTCACGCGGACAGCCCTTCGGGAGGCACTCACGAACTAAGACCGAAACTACGATCTCTCTACAGAGTTGCACACATACGGTGTCATCTATCCGGCAGGGCTTCGCCGTCCAGAACTAGTTCCTGCCGGAACCCAGACAGCCTTACGGCCCTACGAAACTCTTTTCGTGGGAGGGAGAGAAGAAGCCAGATAATGCATGGCATGTGTATGAGAGCAAGGGATGAGTGTGCAGGGCTGCCCCTCCACCTCTATTTATAGGAAATCCCAAGGGGGTAGGGTAGTTTCACAAAAAACCCAAAATGCACATGAATGAAGTCCTTCCACAAGGACCTAGGAGTGAAACCAAGGAACAAGAGGGTCCCCAAGGGGGGATACCCCATGTGGCCGGCCACACCCTCATGAGGGGCCCAAAAAATGGCTCCTATCCATCCATGTCATCCCCAAGATCTTTTGGAGCAAAGCCCCAAAAGGTGGCTTTCCATAAAGTAACCATAAAGCTGATTTTCACTATTCACGACGACATTTTTCAGCGTCTGATCGAACTGAAAATATTTATGTGGGCTAAGAACATTTCCAGTACCCACTAAAATGATTTTCAACGCGTTCCGAAACAATTCCGGTTTTAGTGATTTTCATCTGCGAAACGCATATGAAGTGGCTCCGGCAGCTCCAGAACATTTCCGGTTTTTATCTCAGAAAATTCCAAAAAGCTTCCAGAATGATTCTGGCATCCTCCAAGAATTATCAGGCATGTGCCGAAACCAATTTGACTTAATGGTGTATCCCGAAACAACTTTTCGGTATCATCGAAACTTATCCGATGACCTCTCTCTGCGGTACGATTCCGCTGTCCGAAACTTTTCGGTGTCCGAAACTTTTTCGGTGATTTTCTCTCAGACTCCCTGTCTAGTATTCAGCAGATAGATGACCCTTAAGTGTGTGACCCTATAGGTTCGGTGAAGTATAGACATGACCCGGAACCCCTTCCGATCAATGATCAACATCGGAGCCGTGGACACCCATATTGACCCCTATACCCACACGAATAAATATTCGAGTGAACCTCCAGTTGTCGTGTGCTATTCCTGTTGCTTCGCGATATGTTACAAATACCCGAGGTGAGACATGTTGGCATTCCCGTGGATCAACAACTTGTCCACTATGCTAGTTACCTCGTTACCGGTATTGTTCTCTTTTCTCGTTATCGTGTTCCGGCATCCCCGTGATCAAATCACAAAGTGTCTGGCCAGACGATGATGGATACCGTAACACCGAGAGGGCCCAGAGATATCTCTCCATTGTCGGAGGAGCAAATCCCAATCTTGAGCTATCAAGTTACTTGACACACTTTTCCATGAACCCGTAAGCCGCCGTAATAGCCACCCATTTACGGATGACGTTTAACAAACCCCAAAGTTCATGAAGCAAGCATGAAGAAACTCGATACTCTCATGGTCTAAGGAATCATGCAAACGTTAACCATCTCTGTGTTATGTACCAATAAACTTGTGACGAATGAATCTTATAGCATAACATCATGCCGGGTCGATTCAACACAAATGTTCTCTTAACATTATGCCCTCAAGGTTGCTGACATAGACATGCCCATGATCAGGAAAACATAACCATCATGCAACACTTGAGCTAGTCTTAGAGGCCAGACTAGGAATACATTTTACCGTTTATTATTCCACACGTGCATATGAGTCTTCCTCCGAGCCTCGTGGTTATTGCAGACTCGAGAACCATAGCAGTTATAGCATGGAACATAAACATAATTATGAACTCGGAGATACATAATATCATTTATTATTGCCTCTAGGGCATATCTCCTACAGACTCCCACTTGCACTAGAGTCAATAATCTAGTTAATGCTAATGCACTTTACACCTGTGGCACACCGGTGTAAATATGCTTCGCTTGTGGTATAGCCTGATGTCCAACGGATCTGACGACTTCAGTTCCGTGTGTATCTTTGCATGTCCTCGCGTTTTCACGTTTTCACAAAAAATCATATTTTGTGTGGACTTGGCTTTGTATGTATGTGAATCACAGGTCGAACCTGGATTCCTCAGACTGAGTTATGGAGCAACTACCTGCAGTAGTGTCCCATTGTCAAAAGCCATCTTGGAACTATACTAAGTTCATGAATGAACTATATGATTCAACATCTTCTTTGTCGCTTCTAAAGCGTCAACATACTTAGCCCTTGTTATAGAATTCGCCACAGTAACTAGTTTGAACAAATTCCAACTAACTGTGCCACCACATTGTGTGTTACACAAAACCCTTAACTTACATCGAAAATCGCACGGTGAAAAGATGAAGACTATCGATGTAACATTTTACAACGAACTCTTCATGATCTCCGCTTGCAAGAAAACATATCATCAGTACTTACTCTAGTACTCAATGACATCTTTCACTGTTGCCCCACGATCAGTACTTTGATCACTTTAGTATCCATTCTCGCAACACCTTGGGAGTATCGGACATATCTGGTTGTTTTACATACCATGGAATACATGATTAATCCAAACACAAAAGTGTGTGGAATCTGCATCATGTATTTTACTCATCAGTGTTTTGGGACACCGAGTCTTGCAAAAACTCCTTCCATGTGACTTTGGCAAGAATCACTCCTTGGCGTTTTAAATGCTAAAAGGTTTTAGCATCTTGTCAATATGTATTCATTGCTTAGCCCCATTAGGTAAATCTATCTCCATAGATCATCATGCCTAATATTGAGGCTATTTAGCCTAAGCACTTCATCGAAAAACTATTTTCAAATGAAGTCCTAATTCGTGTCAGGAAATTTATTTCCAATTACCAATGTGCCAAGCACATAAGGTTTTTAGAAATATTATTACGCTCCCACTTACTTTCTTGAATTACAAGCATCTTCGTTACCCATTGATGAACTCAAAACCCCTTTGACCCTTTCATCAAAACACGAAGATTCCAACTCCATTTTGCTCTCTTCTGTCCATTGCTGGAACTCTGAAGTTTGCATACCTACTAGCATCCTCTAGATCGACAAATTACTTTGGACTGTATCATATACAAGTCCTAGCTTTCATTTCCATCAGATGGAAATCCTTTTATCATCCATGTTTCATATCTCATGATTGAAATATGTATTAATTGCTAGTTCAACCCGAACCGACTTTAAGCATCGCTACGATGAAAACAACCTCATCGTAGTCAACTCTTGAACTTGTTATTTCAACAAGTCGAGCTTTATGGATAAATTTTTTTATCCATATCAGTTTTAAGTTCCATAAATATTCGTTAGACTCTAAGTCTTCCGAAAGGTGTATCAAGGTTTTAATCTTGAATCACTTATATGGAAACTAACTTGGGTTGTATTGGCATTTAGCCAATTCCGGAGTCAGGGCCCATCAACGCTTCCTTGTGTATCGTAGGTATAATGTTGTCTAACAACAATATCTCGTTTGCGCACCTGAGAGGTTTGCACGAGCCTTGCCTACGTGGTTCAGCTGCAAGTTCGACCGAAGTTCATACATTTTATTGTAGAAACTTCCGTATCAGTCGCAGTAGGAAACTCTGGAATTACTTCGAAGGTCTCTTTCCTTTGATCTGATGACTTAGATACTGTTTATCTCGTCGAGTTGCACTATTCTCCCACTCACCTTTTTGAAAGAACCATTCTCTTTAAAAGCACACCGTTTCACGGCAAAACTATTTGCCTCGGTATAGTGAGGGAGGAATACCCAACATTTTGGTATAACCTACAAAGTAGCACTGGTCTGATTTGGAATAGGTTTGTAACCTTTTACACAAGCCCCATATTCCAAATGTTAAGAAAAGATATAACATGGTTGGGCGTACCATACCATGGCTTCATTTCAACAGACCCGATGTAGCTCTTTTCAGTGTAAAAGACGCAGTCTCTAAAGCATCACTTTAAAAAGGATAATGGCAAATTTATTTATGTCATCTTTGACCTTACCATGTCATAAATGGTTAGATTACATCTCGACGGACTTTTCACTTGCAGTGGTGTTCCGGGAGGTGCAAGTTATGAAACCCCTTTCACAACTCATCAGACATTCGCTAAACATGTAACTCAAATATTCCTTTGTGCAATCAATTTGCAGAAACATAATTTTCTTGTTACAATAACTTCTACTTCATTTTTGAAAACCTTTCGAATGATTTCAAAAGATCCAGACTTACGTCTCATCAAGTAAATATCCATATATCTACTTGAGTCATTTCTGAAGATAAATAAATCCACCACTAACAACACTTATCGGACTACACACATCAAATGTATGATCACTAATAAGTTTGTTGTTCGTTCCTTATTGCCTGTGAACGGTATTTTAGTCACATCACTTTTCGGAGGAAAGTTGCAAGTGTCAGATGATTCAAAATCAAAAAGACTTCAAAATCCATCATAATGGAATTTTCCATGCGGGTTTCTCCAATGTGACCAAATGTAGTGCCACACTTGTGTGGTATTCTTTTAGTCTTGCGACATTTAGCGTCAGTGTTATGGATGTATCATATTACCCTCAATATTCATAACATACGTCCCATCTTGGATGGAAGCATGGCCCTTCATTTTATTCATAATACTTAACAACAATTGTTGTTTTTATGAACAACTCTTTTGCAACATACATTGTGCAATGGGCTAGAGTGTATGAAACTCTAAAATGAATTATGAAAGTAAACCCAGAGGTATTGTATTATTATCAATATTCATAACATACATCTCATTCATAATGAAAGTATGGCCCTTGTGTTATTCATAACATCGAACATAAAAGGTTCTCTTATGAACAACCTTCTTGCAAGATACCTTATGCAATGGGCTAGAGTTTGTAAAACTCTAAATGAATTATGAAAATAAATACAGACGGCAATACACTGATGGAAGGTATAGTAACATTTACTATGTTCCCTGTGTATACCTTAACCTCATTTCTGGCTAGTCCTTTTAGGCCACAGTAGCTCTTACAGTGATTCGCAATTGAATGCAATCGAGCGGGTATCTTTGTGATTAACTCACAATACCCAAGAATTAGTGATTAACATGTTTAACCATAATTCCCAAGAACTATATCTTTGACCAGCCTACTATACAACAAAAACTTGTATGACATTCATACATGAGCTGGATATTCCAGTCATCTTTCTTTCTGCCTTTTTACTTCTAACAGTTTAACTTTTAGTATTTCTCCTACTCGCAAAAGAAGCACCCAACTTAAGAGTGGCGTTAGCCCCGGACTTCCTAGGCGTGTAAGTCATACTAACACCCTTTGGACACTTCCTTTCTCTTTAAGTTGTTGTTTTATTCACCTTTCATTATATGACAGGCGTTCTTCTGGATCCCTTTCCCAACAGTCAAATGCATAGTAAACACTTTTACTAATACTTGCAAACAAACATTGCTTTGTTTGTATCTGAAAATAATTTTCAGTTCCATGAATATCATATAACTATCCCAACTTTCGAAGTTTGGGTTTCATGGAAGCAAACATATTGCACTTGACTGAAACAGAATTATAGCTTTTGGATCGAAGGACGAGAGTCACATGATCCATAGCTTTAGCGGGAGGATACGGAAAGCATGCGATAGGACAAAGTCCTTCTCGGCACTTTTGAGGACAATCCTCATATTACGTTACCAATCGTAAAGTTTTAACCAGATATTTAACAGTTATTCAATTTTAATAGGGAAGGTGGAAACGCGAACCATTATTCTACAACTATTTTGCAAGAAACACTTAGACAGTGTTCATAATTAATTGCACTGAGAATTAAACATGTTAATTCAACAGTGCGCTCCCACTCAAATCAATATCTCTCACAATTAATTTTGAGTGATACAAGATCCAGACTTCAATTCATCGCCATAGAATCATCATCTCATAACGGGAATTTTAATCGGTAGGCCAACTTGCCGATCACATCTCTATGTGACTCTTGCTCATCTTTCGATGCGTGTGTTCCGAGCTCAGGACGATCCTGCCATGAACGTCAAGACAACCAAGTGATCTTGCTGCGAGGTCTGACCTCACCCACCTCACACTTCTCTAATCGTTCGTACCCATGCATCCATGGCGCACCCCGAAAAGATAGGTGCCGTGACGGTGCTACACTTGGGAGAACACTAACTACTTGATATTTTAAGTGAGAGATCACCCTAATAAAAGCGACTACGGCGCAATCAAGAAGGGTGCATCATAAGGGATAAACATCTCAGGCAATTCATAATAGCATGATATGGTATAGCCCTTTCTGACGGAGAAGTATTTCATTTCTTCGTCTTCGGCATTCGCGTCGGTGGTCACCTTCACGAAGATTGCCACCACCTTGTCGATGCACCAGATAATACTGCTATCTCTATAGCTAACAAAATAATGCATTACAACAAGGTTGACACGCAGGTCATTAAAATGCAATCATATGGCTCCAGCCATCATGCCGAATCATGACACGCAGGTCATGTTAATCAAATTACATCATATAGTCATCTCATACATAATCGAATTAGTATGAGCACTGCTATACCACATCACATGCACATCCTGCAAAACCAAGTTAGACGCCTCTAATAGGTTTATGCAAAATTTTATTTTACGTGGCTTCTAAGGTTTTGACTTAAACCGCAGCTACCAACGTTTTATCATCAAGTATGATTATTCAGGTTGCTAGATTAACATCTCGGGGTGTATGAAACACGGGATAATTAAATCTCGAGCCCCATACTAAACTTCGTCATACGCATGACCCCCGTGCAGATCATATCTGCAATGCCCTTTCATCTGCGAATTTCATCTTTCTTTTGACTACGGCAGAACCCAAAGAACTGATAGCACTTCCATGATCAATCAGGATCATGGATTGCCAGAACTTTGTCAAATTCCACCATGCTGTCTCGAGATTGAGCAAACGCAAATTCTAGGGAAGCAACAAGAACCTCGGGTAACAGATTTCATCTGTCACCCGCATAAATAATTTTCAGCAATAGATCTCATCTACTACCTAATTATATTATGCAATACCCATACATCTCCATGTATTCTAGATCGAAACCTGCATCTACGCATAGCACGGCTCTTGATGCCACTGTAGGGGAACGCAGCAGAAAACAAAAATTTTCCGACCTACGCACCAGCCCAGGACCACTATGGAGACTGCATACATGGTTTGATCTTTTTCGTTACCGACTCGTAGCGCAGCGGGAAGTAGAGTCGATGACGATCGGCGGTGCAGATCCCCGCAGCTAGGATTTACAACCTCCCAACCGCGAGGATGTATACCCTCATCTGCTCCTCAGACAGCCCTCCAGGAGGCGGTCGAACAGTCCCCCGGACGGTGTCGCGGACAGCCCTTCGGGAGGACCTTCGAAACTCGAACGGTCACTCGGACAGCCCTTCGGGAGGACCTTCGAAACTCGGACGGTCACGCGGACAGCCCTTCGGGAGGCACTCACGAACTAAGACCGAAACTACGATCTCTCTACAGAGTTGCACACATACGGTGTCATCTATCCGGCAGGGCTTCGCCGTCCAGAACTAGTTCCTGCCGGAACCCAGACAGCCTTACGGCCCTACGAAACTCTTTTCGTGGGAGGGAGAGAAGAAGCCAGATAATGCATGGCATGTGTATGAGAGCAAGGGATGAGTGTGCAGGGCTGCCCCTCCACCTCTATTTATAGGAAATCCCAAGGGGGTAGGGTAGTTTCACAAAAAACCCAAAATGCACATGAATGAAGTCCTTCCACAAGGACCTAGGAGTGAAACCAAGGAACAAGAGGGTCCCCAAGGGGGGATACCCCATGTGGCCGGCCACACCCTCATGAGGGGCCCAAAAAATGGCTCCTATCCATCCATGTCATCCCCAAGATCTTTTGGAGCAAAGCCCCAAAAGGTGGCTTTCCATAAAGTAACCATAAAGCTGATTTTCACTATTCACGACGACATTTTTCAGCGTCTGATCGAACTGAAAATATTTATGTGGGCTAAGAACATTTCCAGTACCCACTAAAATGATTTTCAACGCGTTCCGAAACAATTCCGGTTTTAGTGATTTTCATCTGCGAAACGCATATGAAGTGGCTCCGGCAGCTCCAGAACATTTCCGGTTTTTATCTCAGAAAATTCCAAAAAGCTTCCAGAATGATTCTGGCATCCTCCAAGAATTATCAGGCATGTGCCGAAACCAATTTGACTTAATGGTGTATCCCGAAACAACTTTTCGGTATCATCGAAACTTATCCGATGACCTCTCTCTGCGGTACGATTCCGCTGTCCGAAACTTTTCGGTGTCCGAAACTTTTTCGGTGATTTTCTCTCAGACTCCCTGTCTAGTATTCAGCAGATAGATGACCCTTAAGTGTGTGACCCTATAGGTTCGGTGAAGTATAGACATGACCCGGAACCCCTTCCGATCAATGATCAACATCGGAGCCGTGGACACCCATATTGACCCCTATACCCACACGAATAAATATTCGAGTGAACCTCCAGTTGTCGTGTGCTATTCCTGTTGCTTCGCGATATGTTACAAATACCCGAGGTGAGACATGTTGGCATTCCCGTGGATCAACAACTTGTCCACTATGCTAGTTACCTCGTTACCGGTATTGTTCTCTTTTCTCGTTATCGTGTTCCGGCATCCCCGTGATCAAATCACAAAGTGTCTGGCCAGACGATGATGGATACCGTAACACCGAGAGGGCCCAGAGATATCTCTCCATCGTCGGAGGAGCAAATCCCAATCTTGAGCTATCAAGTTACTTGACACACTTTTCCATGAACCCGTAAGCCGCCGTAATAGCCACCCATTTACGGATGACGTTTAACAAACCCCAAAGTTCATGAAGCAAGCATGAAGAAACTCGATACTCTCATGGTCTAAGGAATCATGCAAACGTTAACCATCTCTGTGTTATGTACCAATAAACTTGTGACGAATGAATCTTATAGCATAACATCATGCCGGGTCGATTCAACACAAATGTTCTCTTAACATTATGCCCTCAAGGTTGCTGACATAGACATGCCCATGATCAGGAAAACATAACCATCATGCAACACTTGAGCTAGTCTTAGAGGCCAGACTAGGAATACATTTTACCGTTTATTATTCCACACGTGCATATGAGTCTTCCTCCGAGCCTCGTGGTTATTGCAGACTCGAGAACCATAGCAGTTATAGCATGGAACACAAACATAATTATGAACTCGGAGATAAATAATATCATTTATTATTGCCTCTAGGGCATATCTCCTACACTTCTTCATGTTGAAGTCAAGCTCTTTGCCCCATTGGAGAGAGAGGCTAATAAGAAATAAGAAAAATCACACATAAATTCTAGCGGTACTAAATCCATGAATTACAATAGTATGCAATTCTGATTATTTGTTTTTCAAGAAATTAATTTACAAAGGGTTAACAACATATGAACAATTCAGTGTTCCTTACCCATCAGCTCTGCCACACTGCCCAGGTGGGACTTAGTGTAGGCTAACAAGCTCCTACTATTGAACTACTCTTCAATGTGTTCCCCTAGTGTTCGCCCATGGACGCCTGTCAAGCTTCCTCTGTACATTGTTGCTTTTCTTTGTTTCTTCTATTGGGTGACAACGACTCACCCTTTTGTCCCGATTATATGAAGTGTGAAACCATTTAGCAACACCAGAGCAGAGATTAGAGTTAGCAACACTAGTATGTTAGCCTTCTCACCAAGAACATTGCTTAAATCTAGTTGATCATAAATCCATTAGGAATTATGTTAGACTTCTCGCCAATAACATTTTTCCTACTTTCTAGAAAATAGGAACATGCAACGATCAGGGGAACTTTTGCAACTGCATAAAATCTTGTCCTAAGATACTCTGAACCCATATTATGCTGATGGACCAACTTAGCAAGGCATAGATGGTTATAATCCAAGTTCATCCACTATGGATACAATAACTAACATACAAATAATCTCCTCTTTCTTTCCCTTAGTTATTTGACCCTTTGTCTCGATGTTCGTTTATGTTAAACACATGGAAATGACATAGATACCATCTCAGAGGTCATGCATGCTCATGTCTGCTACCTCTTGAGCACTGCGTTGGTTTTCCCTTGAAGAGGAAAGGGTGATGCAGTAAAGTAGCGTAAGTATTTCCCTCAGTTTTGAGAACCAAGGTATCAATCCAGTAGGAGACCACGCTTGAGTCCCACGCACCTACACAAACAAATAAGAACCTCGCAACCAACGCGATAAAGGGGTTGTCAATCCCTTCACGGTCACTTACGAGAGTGAGATCTGATAGAGATAATAAGATAATATTTTTGGTATTTTCATGATACAGAGTAAAAGTAAAGATTGCAAGGTAAACGGTAATAGAAATAGCTTGTTGACAGAAGATTAATATGATGGAAAATAGACCCAGGGGCCATAAGTTTCACTAGTGGCTTCTCTCAAGATAGCAAAAGTATTACGGTGGGTAAACGAATTACTGTCGAGCAATTGATAGAATTGAGCATAGTTATGAGAATATCTAGGCATGATCATGTATATAGGCATCACGTCCGTGACAAGTAGACCGACTCCTGCATGCATCTACTACTATTACTCCACACATCGACCGCTATCCAACATGCATCTAGAGTATTAAGTTCATAAGAATAGAGTCACGCTTTAAGCAAGATGACATGATGTAGAGGGATAAACTCATGCAATATGATATAAACCCCAACTTTTTATCCTCGATGGCAACAATACAATACGTGCCATTTCCCCTACTGTCACTGGGATCGAGCACCGCAAGATTGAACCCAAAGCTAAGCACTTCTCCTATTGCAAGAAAGATCAATCTAGTAGGCCAAACCAAACTGATAATTCGAAGAGACTTGCAAAGATAACCAATCATACATTAAAGAATTCAGAGGAGATTCAAATATTGTTCATAGATAATCTTGATCATAAACCCACAATTCATCAGATCTCGACAAACACACCGCAAAGGAAGAGTTACATCAAATAGATCTCCAAGAGAATCGAGGAGAACTTTGTATTGAGATCCAAAGAGAGAGAAGAGGCCATCTAGCTAATAACTATGGACCCTAAGGTCTAAGGTAAACTACTCACACATCATCGGAGAGGCTATGGTGTTGATGTAGAAGCCCTCCGTGATCAATGCCCCCTCCGGTGGAGCGCCGCAAAAGGCCCCAAGATGGGATCTCACGGGTACGAAAGGTTGCAGCGGTGGAAATAGGGTTTTGGCTCATGTTCTGATGGTTTGGGGGTACGTAGGTATATATAGGAGGAAGAAGTAGGTCGGTGGAGCCACGAGGGGCCCACGAGGGTGGAGGGCGCGCCCAGGGGGTAGGCGCACCCCCTGCCTCGTGGCTTCCTCGTTGGTTACTTGACGTCCACTCCAAGTCCTCTGGATGACGTTTGTTCCGAAAATCACGTTCCCAAAGGTTTCATTCCGTTTGGACTCCATTTGATATCCTTTTCCTTCGAAACACTGAAATAAAAAAAAACAACAATTTGGGTTGGGCCTCCGGTTAATAGGTTAGTCCCAAAAATAATATAAAAGTGTATAAATAAGCCCATTAAACATCCAAAACAGAATATATATTAGCATGGAACAATCAAAAATTATATATACGTTGGAGACGTATCAAGCATCCCCAAGCTTCATTCATGCTCGCCCTCAAATAGGTAAATGATAAAAACAGAATTTTTGATGTGGAATGCTACTTGGAATAATTTTCAATGTAATTCTCTTATTTGTGGTATGAATATTCAGATCCGAAAGATTCAAGATAAAAGTTTAATATTGACATAAAAGTAATAATACTTCAAGCATACTAACTAAGCAATTATGTCTTCTGAAAATAACATGGCCAAAGAAAGTTCATCCCTACAAAATCATATAGTTTGGTCATGCTCCATTTTCGTCACACAAGAATGATCTCATCATGCACAACCCCGATGACAAGCCAAGCATTGTTTCATACTTTAGTAATCTGAAACTTTTTTCAACTTTCACGCAATATATGAGCATGAGCCATGGATATAGCACTATGGGTGGAATAGATTATCATGATGGGGGTTATGTGGAGAAGACAAAAAATGAGAAAGTCTTACATTGACGCGGCTAATCAACGAGCTAGGGAGATGCCCATCGATTGATGTCAATGCAAGGAGTAGGGATTGCCATGCAACGGATGCACTTAGAGCTATAAATGTATGAAAGCTCAACAAAAGAAACTAAGTGGGTGTGCATCCAACTTGCTTTCTCACGAAGACCTTGGGCATTTGAGGAAGCCCATTGTTGGAATATACAAGCCATGTTCTATAATGAAAAATTCCCACTAGTATATGAAAGTGACAAAACAAGAGACTCTCTATCATAAAGATCATGGTGCTACTTTGAAGCACAAGTGTGGAAAAAAGGATAGTAGCATTGCCCCTTTTTTATTTTCTTCCCTTTTTTTTGGGCCTTCCTTTTTTTGGCCTTTCTCTTTTTTTGGGAAAATGCTCTATGAATGATGATCATCACACTTCTGTTTATTTAGAACTCAATGATTACAACTCGATACTAGAACAAAGTATGACTCTATATGAATGCTTCCGGCGGTGTACCGGGATGGGCAATGAATCAAGAGCGACATGTATGAAATAATATGCATGGTGGCTTTGCCACAAATACGATGTCAACTACATGATCATGCAAGGTAATATGGCAATTGTGAAGCGTGTCATGATAAGCGGAACGATGGAAAGTTGCATGGCAATATATCTCGGAATGGCTATGGAAATGCCATAATAGGTTGGTATGGTGGCTGTTTTGAGGAAGATATAAGGAGGTTTATGTGTGATAGAGCGTATCATATCACGGGGTTTGGATGCACCGGCGAAGTTTGCACCAACTCTCAAGACGAGAAAGGGCAATGCGCGGTACCGAAGAGGCTAGCAATGATGGAAGGATGAGAGTGCGTATAATCCATGGACTCAACATTAGTCATAAAGAACTCACATACTTATTGCAAAAATCTACAAGTCATCAAAAACCAAGCACTACGCGCATGCTCCTACGGGGATAGATTGGTAGGAAAAGACCGCCGCTCGTCCCCGACCGCCACTCATATGGAGGACAATCAAAGAACACCTCATGTTTCAAATTTGTTACACAACGTTTACCATACGTGCATGCTACGGGACTTGCAAACTTCAACACAAGTATTTCTCAAATTCACAATTACTCAACTAGCACAACTTTAATATTACTACCTCCATATCTCAAAACAATCATCAAGCATCAAACTTTTCTTAGTATTCAACGCACTTATAAGAAAGTTCTTACTAATCTTGGATGCCTATCATATTAGGATTAATTTCATAATTTAAGCAAATTACCATGCTGCTTTGTAGTACTCTCAAAATGATATAAGTGAAGCATGAGAGAACAATAGTTTCTATAAAACAAAACCACCACCGTGCTCTAAAAGATATAAGTGAAGCACTAGAGCAAAAACTATATAGCTCAAAAGATATAAGTGAAGCACATAGAGTATTCTAATAAATTCCGAATCATGTGTGTCTCTCTCTAAAGTGTATTCAGCGAGGATGATTGTGGTAAAATAAAAGCAAAGACTCAAATTATACAAGACGCTCCAAGCAAAACACTTATCATGCGGTGAATAAAAATATAGCTCCAAGTAAAGTTACTGATGGACGAAGACGAAAGAGGGGATGCCTTCCGGGGCATCCCCAAGCTTTGGCTTTTTGGTGTCCTTGGATTACCTTGGGGTGCCTTGGGCATCCCCAAGCTTAGGCTCTTGCCACTCCTTGTTCCATAATCCATCAAATCTTTACCCAAAACTTGAAAACTTCACAACACAAAACATAACAGAAAATCTCGTGAGCTTCGTTAGCGAAATAAAACAAAACACCACTTTAAGGTACTGTATTGAACTCATTATTTATTTATATTGGTGTTAAACCTACTGTATTCCAACTTCTCTATGGTTTATAAACTATTTTACTAGCCATAGATTCATCAAAATAAGACACACGAAAAACAGAATCTGTCAAAAACAGAAAAGTCTGTAGTAATCTGTAACTAACGCAAACTTCTGGAACTCCAAAAATCCTACCAAAATAGGACGACATAAATAATTTGTTTATTGATCTGCTGCAATTGGAATCAGTATTTTATCACGTTCTGGTGATTTTTAACAATTGTTTTCGTGAACAGAAAGTTTCTGGAATTTTCAGCAAGATCAAATAACTATCATCCAAGAAGATCCTATAGGTTTAGCTTGGCACAAACACTAATTGAAACATAAAAACACATCTAATCAGAGGCTAGATCAAAGATTTATTCCTAAACAGAACCAAAAACAAAAAAACAAAAATAAAAATTGGGTTGCCTCCCAACAAGCGCTATCGTTGAACGCCCCTAGCTAGGCATAGAGATTTCGATGACGCTCACATGAAAGACAAGAATTGAAGCACACAGAGAGCATCATGAAACACATGACAAACACATGTAAGTCTAACATACTTCCGATGCATAGGCATTTTATAAGCAAACAAATTATCAAGGCAAGCAAAAACTAGCATATGCAAGGAAGAAGAAAGAGACGATAGCAATCTCAACATGAAGAGAGGTAATTTAGTAACAAGAAAATTTCTACAACCATATTTTCCTCTCTCATAATAATTACATGTAGGATCATAAGAAAATTCAATAATATAGCTATCACATAACATATTCTTAACACGATCCACATGCATGCGAAGTTGACACTCTTCCAAAATAGTGGGATTATCATTAACTAAAGTCATGACCTCTCCAAACCCACATTTTTTTTATCAAAAATACCATCAGATTGAACATACTCCAAATATGTGGGATCTAAAGTTGACACTCTTCCAAACCCACTTTCAATATTATTGCAAACACTATTATCAATCTCATATTCATAATGGGGCTTAAATAAATTTTCAAGATCATAAGAAGCACTATCACCCCAATCATGATCATTGCAACAAGTAGAGGACATAGCAAAACTAGCATCCCCAAGCTTAGGGTTTTGCATATTATTAGCACAATTGACATTAATAGAATTCATAATAACATCATTGCAATCATGCTTTTCATTCAAAGATCTATCGTGAATCACTTCATAAAGTACTTCATCACAATTTTCAGATTCACAGATTTCAAGCAAAACTCCATAAAGATAATCTAGTGCACTCAACTCACTAGAAATAGGTTCATCATCATTGGATCTCTTAAAGAGATTAGCAAGTGGATGAGGATCCATAAACTTTTAGCAAGCGAAGATGCAAGCAAAAAAGAAGGCATATGGTAAAAGGGGAACGGAAAAGAGGGCGAATAAAACGGCAAGGGTGAAGTGGGGGAGAGGAAAACAAGAGGCAAATAATGTAATGCGAGGGATAAGAGTTTGTGATGGGTACTTGGTATGTCTTGACTTGTGCGTAGACTCCCCGGCAACGGCGCCAGAAATCCTTCTTGCTACCTCTTGAGCACTGCGTTGGTTTTCCCTTGAAGAAGAAAGGGTGATGCAGTAAAGTAGCGTAAGTATTTCCCTCAGTTTTTGAGAACCAAGGTATCAATCCAGTAGGAGACCACGCTCGAGTCCCACGCACCTACACAAACAAATAAGAACCTCGCAACCAACGCGATAAAGGGGTTGTCAATCCCTTCACGGTCACTTACGAGAGTGAGATCTGATAGAGATAATAAGATAATATTTTTGGTATTTTTATGATAAAGAGTAGAAGTAAAGATTGCAAGGTAAACGGTAATAGAAATAGCTTGTTGACGGAAGATTAATATGATGGAAAATAGACCCGGGGGCCATAGGTTTCACTAGTGGCATCTCTCAAGATAGCATAAGTATTACGGTGGGTAAACGAATTACTGTCGAGCAATTGATATAATTGAGCATAGTTATGAGAATATCTAGGTATGATCATGTATATAGGCATCATGTCCGTGACAAGTAGACCGACTCCTGCCTGCATCTACTACTATTACTCCACACATCGACCGCTATCCAACATGCATCTAGAGTATTAAGTTCATAAGAACAGAGTAACGCTTTAAGCAAGATGACATGATGTAGAGGGATAAACTCATGCAATATAATATAAACCCCATCTTTTTATCCTCGATGGCAACAATACAATACGTGTCGTTTCCCCTACTGTCACTGGGATCGAGCACCGCAAGATTGAACCCAAAGCTAAGCACTTCTCCTATTGCAAGAAAGATCAATCTAGTAGGCCAAACCAAACTTATAATTCGAAGAGACTTGCAAAGATAACCAATCATACATAAAAGAATTTAGAGGAGATTCAAATATTGTTCATAGATAATCTTGATCATAAACCCACAATTCATCGGATCTTGACAAACACACCGCAAAAGAAGAGTTACATCAAATAGATGTCCAAGAGAATCGAGGAGAACTTTGTATTGAGATCCAAGGAGAGAGAGAAGAAGACATCTAGCTAATAACTATGGATCCAGAGGTCTGAGGTAAACTACTCACACATCATCGGAGAGGCTATGGTGTTGATGTAGAAGCCCTCCGTGATCAATGCCCCCTCCGGCGGAGCACCGGAAAAGGCCCCAAGATGGGATCTCATGGGTACAGAAGGTTGCGGCAGTGGAAATAGGGTTTTGGCTGCTGTTCTGATGGTTTGGGGGTACGTAGGTATATATAGGAGGAAGAAGTAGGTCGGTGGAGCCACGAGGGGCCCACGAGGGTGGAGGGCGCGCCCAGGGGGTAGGCGCACCCCCTGCCTAGTGGCTTCCTCGTCAGTTGCTTGACGTCCACTCCAAGTCCTCTGGATCACGTTTGTTCCGAAAATCACGTTCCCGAAGGTTTCATTCCGTTTGGACTCCGTTTGATATCCTTTTCCTTTGAAACACTGAAATAAAAAAAATAGCAATTTGGGCTGGGCCTCCGGTTAATAGGTTAGTCCCAAAAATAATATAAAAGTGTATAAATAAGCTCATTAAACATCCAAAACAGAATATATATTAGCATGGAACAATCAAAAATTATAGATACGTTGGAGACGTATCAATGTCCACATTGCATTATGGCCATTTATTTAGCAATCCAAAGGCTCAAAAAGTTCTTTTTACCCCCTTTTCTTGCATGAGAGACCTGCACCACAAACCAATTGAAAAACAAATACGGAAGAATTCATCTGTCAATGTCAGTATCTCACATAAAGTATCAGTTTTCATCGAAGATTATTCATAATACATGATTCAAGAGCTAGATCTGAAAGAACATGATAAACTGTGTACGTGGTCACAACGGTTGAATCTCCCACTCACTACACTTTCAAATGGAGCACCAAAATTTCTAGAGGCCTCTAGATTATTGTTTGTGTTCTTGTTTTAAGTCCCATGAATTCGGGTGTCAGTACCAATCACTAGCAGAAAACGACCCATATGTCCCGGTTCCAGAGGCCCATTAGCCCCGGTTCTGGAACCGGGACTAAAGCCCAACACCTTGAGTCCTGGTTCGCTTATGAACCGGGACATATGGTGCTCCACGTGGCCGCTGCGGTGAGCCCAGGCAGGAGGGCCTTTAGTCCCGGTTGGTAACACCAACCGGGACCAAATGACATCCACGCGTCAGCAGCTCAGGAGCTGGGGTTTTTTTTTTTTGAAAGGGCGGGGGGGGGGGGGGTTAGGGGGTTTGGGAGGGTTAATTTAGGGGTTTCATATATTGTGTTAGCTAGCTAATAGAGAGAAGTGACCTCTCTTATCTCCGTGCTTGGTCGACGCTAGCTACCATACGTATAGAGAGAACTCGACATGCTAGCTAGTAAGCAAATGAAGGAACCATTAAGTACACAAGATCGTCATGAACATATACAGAGAGAAGTGATCGACCTCTCTTTCTCTGAGAGATTGGTCGAACAACAAGTTTCCGTATATCTATCCGACGCTACTAGCTATATATATACAATATAAGATCTCTTACAATCCCTAACATCTCATGTCTATATCAATTTCCACATGGTATTCTCCGGCTTTATTGATGACGTGGTCAAGAAAGAATCCCACCAATTCCTCTTGAATTCCTCGTATGCAATCTTGTGGTAGGAGTTCATCCCGCATCTGCCAGATATAAATTGAAGAAGAGGGTCAGTACATGTATATGAAAGAAACTCAACACAAATGATGGTAATAAAATAAAATTGTGAATATTTTTGCTTACGCACTTCATATTGTTTTTTTAGAGTAGCCCCACTCACAGATCGTGTGGCGGATGAACTCGCAAACGCAGTATCCACAAAATTTACTCCCGCCTTCCCGCCACAACCACTTTACAAGAAATAGAGGTCAATCAAACTGATAAGCAAGAATGCTAAATGGTATTGATGAAACTAGCTAGAATCAATGGGAGATGCGCGGAACAAGCTAGTAGTAGTTACTTTCGGGTGTGTAAATCGCAGCTCCCCCGGCAGTCCCGGAGCTATTGTGGTGAACTCTTTCCAAACCCTGCGAGACAAAGAAAATAATTACTTGATATCAGGAAATGAACAAAGTTGCCGATATGGTGCGATAATGATCGATTGAACTTACTTCTGGAGCATTTCAGTCATGTCCACATACTCCTGGGGATCTTTTCGTCTCGAGTCTAAGACGGTTACTACTCCCTGCTCAAGCTTAATCTCTAGGAGAATATAGTGAAAGCTGTGCACGCATGCATAACTCATCAATTACATTACTATAACCTCGAGTAATAAGGGAAACTGAATAATGCACAAGACAGTAACACTCACTTGAAGTTGTAAGGGAAGAGTATTTTATCTTTGTTTTGATTTTTGAGCAACGATTGTAGCAAGTTGTCCTTGGTTTCTGTGACATTGTGTGTAACCGTCCATTCATGTATGATATTTGGGTTAATGAACCCAATGTCCCAGATTTCTGCTTTTCTGCATTTGACGATCTTCAATCTGCATAATATAGTGAGGATAATTATATATACACATCCGTTACAAAGGGATTTCATTTTTTTGAAATTATTTGAACTCCAGACTTTTTGTGTGTTCAAAATGAACCATTCAAAGCCACATCATCAATTTTCAACCCTTTCTGACTTCATCTGGTATTTTTCATGCATTTACTGATTTTTTAAGCTAGATGACCCTGAAATTGAAAAGCACTACAAATGAACTCTGAAAAGGTTGAAAGTTGGCATGGTATCATCATTTCACCCACATAGCATGTGCTAAAAAGTTGAGAGGGTTACAACAAAACCTGGATGCACTTCGGGTACAAAATGGACAATCTCTTTCGAAGTATCAGGGTTTCGAACGAAAACTCATCTGTTACAAAGCGATTTAATTTTTTGAAATTATTTGAACTCCAGACTTTTTGTGTGTTCAAAATGCACCATTCAAGCCACATCATCAATTTTCAACCCTTTCTGACTTCATTTGTTATTTTTCATGCATTTACTGATTTTTTTGAGCTATATGACCCTGAAATTGAAAAGCAGTACAAATGAACACTGAAAAGGTTAAAAGTTGGCATGGTATCATCATTTCACCCACATAGCATGTTCTAAAAAGTTGAGATGGTTACGGCAAAAAAAGGATGCACTTCGTGTACAAAACGGACAATCTCTTTTGAAGTATCAAGGTTTCATACGGAAACTCATCTGTTACAAAAGGCATTTCATTTATTCACATGTAACCGCTGTCATATTCTAGATCAAAGGCATAATCATAATAGTTGTGGAGAGAAAGTCTTCACTTTTTCTTCGCTTGTGTCCTTTGCTTATTGCGCCGTAACCATGGATAATCTTCATCGTTTAACATGGTGCTTGGGTCAGCCTTGACTTTGAAGGGAGTAATTTCATGAAACTTTTCATAATCTTCAGACATGTCTATCTTGCCCCCCAATCCCATAATGTCTCTTTTTCCTGAAAGAACTATGTGGTGCTTTGGCTCATCGTATGATGTATTCGCTTCCTTAGCTTATCTTTTTCTCGGTTTGGTAGACATGTCCTTCACATAGAAAACCTGCGCCACATCATTGGCTAGGACAAATGGTTCGTCTGTGTACCCAAGATTGTTCAGATCCACTGTTGTCATTCCGTACTGTGGGTCTACCTGTACCCCGCCTCCTGACAGATTGACCCATTTGCACTGAAACAAAGGGACCTTAAAATCATGTCCATAGTCAAGTTCCCATATGTCCACTATGTAACCATAATATGTGTCCTTTCCCCTCTTGGTTGCTGCATCAAAGCGGACACCGCTGTTTTGGTTGGTGCTCTTTGGATCTTGGGCGATCGTGTAAAATGTATTCCCATTTATCTCGTATCCTTTGTAAGTCAATACAGTCGAAGATGGTTCCATGGCCAACGAGTACAGCTCATCAGAAACAGTGTTGTCACCCCTGAGACGTGTTTCCAACCAACTGCCGAAAGTCCTGATGTGTTCACATGAATCCAGTCGTCACACTGCTTCGGGTGTTTGGAGCCCAGAATGTTCTTGTGTTCATCGACATACGGGGTCACCAAGGTATAATTCTGTAGAACTGTGTAGTGTGCTTGAGACCAAGAATGCCCGTACCTACATATTATTGAGTCCCCTCCTAGTGTGCCTTTTCCAGTCAGTCTCCCCTCATACCACGATTGAGGAAGACCAATCTTCTTAAGGTCAGGAATGAAGTCAACACAAAACCCAATGACATCCTCTCTTTGATGGCCCATGGAGATGCTTCCTTCTGGCCCGGTTACGTACATATTTCTTTAGGACTCCCATGAACCTCTCAAAGGGGAACATATTGTGTAGAAATACAGGGCCCAGAATGACAATCTCGTTGACTAGATGAACTAGGACGTGTGTCATGATATTGAAGAAGGATGGTGGGAACACCAGCTCGAAACTAACAAGACATTGCGCCACATCACTCCTTAACTTTGGTAGGATTTCTGGATCGATCACCTTCTGAGAGATTATTGAGGAATGAACATAGCTTCACAATGGCTAATCGAACATTTTCTGATAGAAGCCCCCTCAATGCAACCGGAAGCAGTTGCGTCATAATCACGTGACAGTCATGAGCCTTTAGGTTCTGGAACTTTTTCTCTGGCATATTTATTAATCCCTTTATATTTGACGAGAAGCCAGACGGGAACTTCATACTGAGCAGGCATTCAAAGAAGATTTCCTTCTCTTCTTTGGTAAGAGCGTAGCTGGCAGGACCTTCATACTGCTTTGGAGGCATGTCGTCTTTTTCGTGCACACGTTGCTGGTCCTCCCGTGCCTCCGGTGTATCTTTTGTCTTCCCATACACGCCCAAGAAGCCTAGCAGGTTCACATTAAAACCAAAGTACATACATAGTTCTCATTGAACAACATATAGCTCTCCAGAGCATCTAATTAAACCATACATTGAAACTATGTAAAACATTTCAATGCAATAACCAATGCGATCATAATCGCAACTAAGGTAACAATTCATCCAACGGCATAATGATACCAAGCCTTGGTATGAATGGCATATTTTCTAATCTTTCTAATCTTCAAGCGCATTGCACCAATCTTGATCTTGTAATCATCGATGACATCCGCAACATGCAACTCCAATATCATCTTCTCCTCCTCATTTTTTTTCAATTTTTCCTTCAAGTAATTGTTTTCTTATTCAACTAAATTTAACCTCTTGACAATAGGGTCGGTTGGAATTTCCGGTTCACATACCTCCTAGATAAAACAATCTATGTCAAGTTGGTCGGCATAATTGTCATAAACACTAAATGAACCAAATAGTTATAAAAGATAATATATACCACATCCGAATCATAGACAGGACGAGGGCCGATGGAGGCGGATACCAAAACCATCGCACTATATAATAACAAACAATAATGAAAGTGAGAAAATTACACAATTATCTATCTAAATCATATAAGTAAGAACTTTTTTCTTTTAAAAAGAAGATAAGATCAAGAGGCTCACCACGGTGGTGCCGGCGACGAGATCGGCGCGGGCGATCGAAGGTGGTGAGGACGGGGACGGTATAGGACGGACCGCCAAACCTAGACAAATCTCGAGGAAAATGGAGTTTGGACAAGGAGCTTCGGGAGGAGAAAGCTTAAGTGTGGCTCGGGCATTTCATCGAACACCTCATGTGCATAGGAGGTGAGCTAGAGCACCACAAAGCTCTCCCACGGCCAGCCAGAAAAACATAGCACTCCACTGCTCTGCTCGCGGGCGAGGGGGTATATATAGGCAACTCATTGGTCCCGGTTCGTGGCTGGAACCGGGACTAAAGGGCCCCCCGGTTCCAGCCTCGAACCAGGACCAATGGTTGTGGGCCAGGAGCGAGGCCCATTGGTCCCGGTTCGTGTCTGGAACCGGGACTAAAGAGGCCTGACGAACCGGGACCAATGCCCACGAGGCCCGGCCGGCCCCCTGGCCTCACGAACCGGGACCTATGCCCCCATGGGTCCCGGTTCGTGACTGGACCGGGATTAATGGGCTTACCCTGGCTGGACCGAAGCCCTGTTTTCTACTAGTGAGTCAGTGTCTTCACATGCTCCTAGGAAGAGCACACACTCAGCTAATGGGATGATAAACAAAACTAAACATACTATCTACATCTAATGCAATTTCCAAGATGCAGACCATATTCCCAGTGCAAGTCTAGATTGCTCATCTACATATTCAATATCAGGGCTAACAAAAACAATGGCAAAGGTTGAAAGATGTTCTATCCAAAAAACTGTAGGGATAGGAAATGGTGCCTCACAGAGTATGAATCAATACTGCCATCTATTGCCACTGAAAGATTAAATTGCATAGTGGGGAGGGTGGGGGGGGTCTGTTTAGCATCAACAGTATCTAATACATTCCCTCACCTATTGCTGAATTTGACTCGCATTTCATTCACTATTTTCAAATCTTCCATTGGACATCACATGTCAAAGTTTTCTATTAGACTTGAAATAATAAGGGAAAAACAGCAGCTATTTGCATAGAATACACAAGTAAATTCTGGAAAAAGATCTATAAGGAATATATGCATTACAGGAATACAACCGAGGGCATTTTTATTAGGACTAAATCAGGACATTATTAATGTTGTTTCGCTAACAGATTATCAGGCAGTATTTGAATGTAAATGAAAGCTGATGAAGTACCAGTTGATCAATACAACTATTGCTACTTGTTTATAAACACATCTTGAGATGATTTTTTTACCTGAAAGGAATTCAGTTAGGTAGCTGCTAAAGTGAGTAACCACATAGAAGAAACCTTTTTTATTCCCAGTCTCAGGTATGTCTAAGGCTACTGAAAATACCATATTTCATGTAGGAAGAACAAACAAAAAAAATCATGATGTTGTGTACATAATGGTTTCACACCCTAGGCACTCAGAAATAAGCATAAGTCTAGGTTCTTTTTATCTCTAAATTTATGAAATTGTATGTAAAACATCATGGGGATCAACCCAAGATCAACCTTTAGTTGTTTGTTTTGTGGATCTATGAATGCAGTGAGAGTAATGAGTGAATATGAAACTATGAAGCAAATTCAACTTGGAATGAGTTCACCACTGATCTAGTTGCAGCACTTAATATTTTAAATGCAGTATAGAATTATAGCGGTTACATTTTTACATTTCAGGTCTCAGAACACAAGCTTAATTAATGTGTTAAAGCATTCTCTGATGCTTAGCGATGTGTTAGAATGTTACTCGAACTAACAAAAAGTGATTTTACAGGAACAACAAATTGGATATAAAAATGATAGATATTTTTCTAATTAGAGACAATGAATTCTTTCTCCTTCATGGTATCATAGGCATATCTTAAATCATTTTTTTCATCGCGAGTAGGTTCCTTGTACAGTCCAGGCAATTTTATCATCGTATATGCGATCAACATTATGGTCTACAGAATCAGAAAATGATAATGACTAACCAAAAAATTTGATCTGCCTCTCTGGCTTCTATTGTTTGCCAAGTCATTAGAATGTTGTGTTGGGGAACGTAGTAATAATTCAAAATTTTCCTATGTGTCACCAAGATCAATCTAGGAGATGCTAGCAATGAGAGAGAGGGAGTGCATCTTCATACCCTTGAAGATCGCTAAGCGGAAGCGTTACGAGAACGCGGTTGATGGAGTCGTACTCGCGGCGATTCAAATTGCGGAAGATCCAATCTAGCACCGAACGGACGGCGCCTCCGCGTCCAACACAAGTACAGCCCGGGGACGCCTACTCCTTCTTGATCCAGCAAGGGGAGATGAGAAGTTGAGGGAGAGCTCCGGCAGCACGATGGCGTGGTGGTGGAGCTTGCGGTTCTCCGGTAGGGCTTAGCCAATGAAAGGATCGAGAAGAGGTGTCTAGAGGGGGTGAATAGACTCTAATCAAGAAAAGTTGCAGTTTTTAATTTCCTTTAGTTGATGTGGAGTTTGAGCACAAGTTTAAACATTCACAATACATATCAAGCAAACATGCAAGCATACAAAGAGTATATGAGCAGCGGAAAGTAAAGCATGCAAGTTGCAAGAATGTAAAGAGATGGGATTGGAGTGTGCAAACGCAATTTGGAGACACGGAGATTTTTTATCCGTGGTTCCGATAGGTGGTGCTATCGTACATCCACGTTGATGGAGACTTCAACCCACGAAGGGTAACGGTTGCGCGAGTCCACGGAGGGCTCCACCCACGAAGGGTCCACGAAGAAGCAACCTTGTCTATCCCACCATGGCCGTCGCCCACGAAGGACTTGCCTCACTAGGGTAGATCTTCACGAAGTAGGCGATCTCCTTGCCCTTACAAACTCCTTGGTTCAACTCCACAATCTTGACGGAGGCTCCCAAGTGACACCTAGCCAATCTAGGAGACACCACTCTCCAAGAAGTAACAAATGGTGTGTTGATGATGAACTCCTTGCTCTTGTGCTTCAAATGATAGTCTCCCCAACACTCAACTCTCTCTCATAGGATTGGATTTGGTAGAAAGAAGATTTGAGTGGAAAGCAACTTGGGGAAGGCTAGAGATCAAGATTTATGTGGTTGGAATGGAATATCTTGAACTCAACACAAGTGTAGGTGGTTCTCTCTCAGAAAATATGTGTTGGAAGTGTAGGCATGTTCTGATGGCTCTCTCCACAAATGAAGAGTGGGTGGAGGGGTATATATAGCCTTCACAAAAAATCTAACCATTACACACAAATCACCAAACTCGGTCGGACCGATTTAGTTCAAAATGTGAACGTTAGGATTCTCGGTGGGACCGACATGTCAACTTGGTGGGACCGATGTGCTAGGGTTAGGGTAAATCCAAAACTCGGTTTGGCCGATTACTCAAACTCGGTGGGACCGATTTGGGTAATAAGTGAAACAGAATGTTGGCCAAGCAAACTCGCTGGGGCCGGTTGCAAATCTCGGTGGGACCGAAACTATTGCAACAGACAACAGAGAGTTTGCAAGCCCATCTCGGTGAGACCGAGATCCCATCGGTGAGACCGAACTGATTAGGGTTTCTGGCAGTGGCTATGTCAACTGAACTCGGTGGCTCCGGATAGAAAGAATCGGTGGGGCCGAGTTGGACTTTTTGGATTAGGACATATGTGGAAGTGAGAAAGTGGTTGAGGGCTTTGGAGCATATCACTAAGCACTTTGAGCAAGCAAGCCATTAAGCAACACCTCATCCCTTCTTAATAGTATTGGCTTTCCTATGGACTCAATGTGATCTTGGATCACTAAAATAGAAAATGTAGAGTCCTGAGCTTTGAGCTTGAGCCAATCCTTTGTCCTTAGCATCTTGAAGGGGTTCCACATCCTCTTGTCCATGCCACTCCATTTTTGAACTTATCTGAAACATACTAGGTAGAAGCATTAGTCCAACAAGAGATATGTTGACATTAATTACCAAAATCACCCAGGGAGCACTTGTGCTTTCAATCTCCCCCTTTTTGGTAATTGATGACAACATACATCAAAGCTTTAGATAAAGATATAGAGAGCAACAAGTAAAGCTTTGGAAAGACATGTAACATGCATAGGCTCCCCCTACATGTATGCAATCATATAAATATGAAACATAGGAGCATGTGAATGCATAAGCATGACAAAGTAATCCATGTGTTACATGTATCTTGGCTATATGCATCAAAGCAAACGATGTAAATATAGGAAACATATCTTCATGTTCATGAGTCCTTCTTGCAAACAGTATTTACAACAGCAAGAGATCCTCATACACATGACTGTGATGCATATACTTACCTTGTGATCTTGAGTTGGCTTAGGAAGAAATGAACCTGGGTAAACAAGGTCAGATAACACAGATACATCTACTAGCCAAAGCAAACAAAATAAGTCACAAGAGTACCAAGACTGGGATGACATGTAGAGAGTGAGTACTGAGTACTCTGT
Source organism: Aegilops tauschii subsp. strangulata (assembly GCF_002575655.3). Taxonomy (NCBI): domain Eukaryota; kingdom Viridiplantae; phylum Streptophyta; class Magnoliopsida; order Poales; family Poaceae; genus Aegilops; species Aegilops tauschii. The sequence continues at coordinate 13,052,952 of NC_053039.3, forward strand.
TTGATATAGACATGTCCCCAAAAGTAAAGATGTGCAATAAAATCTGAGATTTCCTTCCCTTAGATGTCTTGCTCCCCCTGAATCTTGCATTGGGATATTGGGAGAAGATAGGGAATAGAAAATCAGAGCAAAAGAAAAAAACAACAGAGCTTGAGCTTAATGCAAGCAATCAAATATGAACATGTCTTTCCCCTCTTAAAGACATGTAACTTCTCTCCTCTTGAACACCAAGCATCTGGGGTTTCTTACACACTCCCCCTGAGTATCCTCTCCCCCTATAGAAATGATTAAGCATAGAGCTTTGATGTTATCTCTCTCCCCCCCTTTGACATCAATTTCCAAGAAGGGCTCTTCTGGATTTTTGTGTTATTGCAGAAGGGTTTGGTCCTTGAGTCACAAAGCAAGTTGAATGTGATGCTGGTAGAGGACAAGAATCATTGAGTGGAGCTGGAGCAAAAGGATTGCAGGAATAAGTGGCAAGTTGTCTTTCCTGTAGTGAAATCGGTAGCACCGAGTTGTCTGCTTTGGTGGCACCGAGAGAATTCGGTTGGCCCGAAGAAAACAGACCGGTGTGGCCGAGTTCATCACAGTAAAACACTTGTCACCTCACCTCACTAGGCACTTTAAGATCTCAGAAGGATTTGCAAGGAATTAGCTGAAAGATTTGCAATGAATTGGATGCATAAAATGCAGAACAATAAGAAATGAAAAGATCTAGATGAAGAACAAATATGCAAGAGACAAATGCAAAAGGAAACACAAGAGAACTTCATCTAGAAGTGGGCGGTGACAAAGTCACCTATGTTAGAGTATATTGACTTAGGAGTCAGGTGAGATCACTTGATCTTTGGTCATACTCATCGTTTAAGCTCAAAATGGGGTCACCATTTTTCGTTTAAGCTTCTTGATGTATTCACATCTTGTTGAGTTGCTTTATCCCATGACTTGGAGTAAAGCTTCTCTAAGATGGAATAGCATACCTTGGGTGGTGGTGGTGTCGATCTTGATCATGTAGTCGAACTTGTGTGGGTTTCTCAAGGTTGATGTAGCTCATCAAGAGTTGGGAGCATCACTTGGAGTTTGAGTTCACCTTCCTACATGGGTTAGCTTTGCAAGGAAGAGCACTTGTGTATCCAAAATGACAATCATACAATTTAACATAGAATGAGTCAAAGGATATATTTGAGGGGTTTTGTGCTTCCTTGACTTCAACCACCATTGTATAGAGACTTGATGATGTAGAGATTGCTCAAGATGTGAGTGAGTTGCAATCTCATGGATTTAGTTTCATCCAAGTACCTACAAGGGTTAGATAGCATACGAGGGTGCAAAAGTATCCAAGATATATAGATAGCATCATGAAAGAAATATCAAGGATTAGTCAAAGACTCGTGCCTTGCATGTATCCAAATGGAGTTCCTACTCCAAGTTTGAAGCATCAATGATGTTCAATTCACCTCTCAAACGACAAAAGACTTTCTCATCAAGCGGTTTGGTAAATATATCCGCTAATTGCTTATCGGTGTGAACATGCTTAATATTAATGTCCCCTTTGGCAACATGATCTCGAATGAAATGATGACGAACTTCAATATGTTTAGTTCGAGAATGTTGCACGGGATTGTGAGCAATCTTAATAGCACTTTCATTGTCACACAGCAATGGAACATGTTTCACATATATCCCATAATCTTTAAGAGTTTGGGTCATCCAAAGTAACTGAGCACAACATGAACCAGCGGCAATGTATTCCTCTTTGACGGTGGATAAGGATACCGAGTTTTGTTTCTTGGAGGACCAAGACACAAGATATCTACCAAGAAATTGACAAGTACCCGAAGTGGACTTTCTATCAACCTTGTCTCCGGCATAGTCCGAATCGGAGTAGCGAACAAGATCAAAGGAAGACCTCTTAGGATACCAAATGCCAAAATTTGGTGTATGTATTAAGTATCTCACTATCCTTTTCACAGCCTTAAGATGACATTCTTTAGGTGCCGCTTGATATCGTGCACACATGCACACACTTAGCATAATATCGGGATGAGAGGCACATGGATATAACAATGAACCAATCATAGAGTGGTAAACTTTTTGATCAACCGGTTCACCATCTTTGGTCAAATCAAGATGTCCACTAGTAGGCATGGGTGTAGTCATACCTTTGCATTCTTGCATATTGAACTTCTTGAATAAGTCCTTGGTGTACTTTGTTTGAGAGACAAAGGTACCTTCCTTAGTTTGCTTGATTTGCAAACCGAGAAAGAATTTGAGTTCACTCATCATAGACATCTCAAACTTCTCCGACATTAGCTTTCCAAACTTCTCACTAAAATGAGGGTTAGTCGAACCAAATATAATATCATCAACATAAATTTGGCACACAAATAGCTCTCCACTGACCCTTTTAGTAAAAAGGGTAGAATCAATTTTACCAATTTCAAAGCCTTTTTCAATAAGGAACTTGGTCAAGCATTTATACCACGCTCTAGGAGCTTGTTTAAGACCATAAAGGGCTTTGTGAAGTTTGTAGACATGATTAGGTTTCTTAAGATTGACAAAGCCGGGAGGTTGCTTAACATAAACTTCCTCCTCAATTTCACCATTTAGAAAAGCACTTTTAATGTCCATTTGGTACAAGGTGATATCATGGTGATTAGCATAAGCAAGTAAGATGCGAATGGACTCGAGTCTAGCAACGGGAGCATATGTCTCACCATAGTCCATACCTTCGACTTGAGTGTAGCCTTGGGTGACTAGGCGTGCTTTGTTGCGGACGACTTGACCATCTTCATCTTGCTTGTTGCGAAACACCCATTTGGTACCAATGATGTTGTGGTTGTTGTCGGGCTTCTCGACCAATGTCCATACTTGATTTCTCTCAAAGTTGTGTAGCTCTTCATGCATAGCGTTAATCCAATCCGGATCTTCCAATGCTTCTTCAACCTTCATAGGTTCAATGCTAGAGATGAATGAGTAATGTTCACAAAAGTTAGCTAAACGAGTTTTAGAGCGAGTGATTCTCCCGGTTTGGATATCATTGTAGATTTGCTCGACGGGATGATCTTTGGCGATTCTTGCTCGAACTCGTGGGAGCTTTGGCTTGGCTCGGGGTGGAACATCTTCTTCATCTTGTTCTTCTTCTTGGCCTTCTTCATTGTTGACGTTGTCATTCTCTTGTCGTGGTGGAGAAGGAGGTTGTTGATGTTCATCTTGGTGTGCTTCCTCGTTTTCTTCGTCTTGGTGTGTCCCACTTGTGGATGCTTCCATATCAATTCTTGGTTCACTTTGTCGTGAGGTAGAAGCTTCCACTTGGACGGATGAGGTACTCTCCTTCACCTCCGTTGGACGAATCTTGCCAATAGACAAGTCTTGGATTGCTTCCGAAGGGTCTTTGTCCCCTACATCAATTGGCAATTGCTCTACTTGCGAGCCGTTAGATTCATCAAACTTCACATCTACCGTCTCTTCAACCTTTCGGGTGAAATGGTTGTAGACACGGTAAGTGTGAGAGTTTGAGCCATAACCAAGTAGGAAACCTTCATTAGATTTAGAGCAAATTTAGAACGACGATGCTTATCAAGAATGTAGCATTTTGAGCCAAATACTCGAAAGTATCCAACTTGGGGTTTGTTACCTGTGAGGAGCTCGTATGCCGTCTTGCCGAGTAGCTTGTGAAGATACAAGCGATTTGTTGCATGACAAGCTGTCTCAACCGCTTCCGCCCAAAAGTTTTTTGGAGTCTTGTACTCATCAAGCATCGTTCTTGCCATCTCAATAAGAGTCCGATTCTTCCTCTCAACGACTCCATTTTGTTGAGGTGTGTACGTAGCCGAGAACTCATGTGAAATCCCCTCTTCGTCAAGAAAGGTATCCACATTTGCGTTCTTGAACTCCGTTCCGTTGTCGCTCCGAACCTTATTGATCTTCACGTCAAATTGATTTTGGGCCTTCCTAGCGAAGTTTTTGAAGATCTTTTGGACCTGCGATTTGTCATCAAGAAAGAACACCCACATAAATCTTGAAAAATCATCAACTATGACTAGTCCAAACGAGTTACCACCGAGACTCTTGTAGGTATTGGACCAAAGAGATCCATGTGAAGTAGCTTGAGTGGTCTTCTTGTGGTCATGATGTTCTTCGCGCGATGACTTCCTCCAACTTGTTTCCCTGCCTGACAAGCACTACAAAGTCTATCCTTGTCAAATATGACATCTTTTACTCCAAGGATATGATCACCTTTAATAAGCTTATCAAGATTTCGCATACCCACATGACCTAGCCTTCTATGCCACAGCCAACCCTTAGAAGATTTAGCAATTAAGCAAGTTCTAGGTTGAGCCTTTTTAGTGAAATCAACAATGTAAAGATCACCTTTACGTATACCGGTAAAGACCATTTTACGATTGTCTCTATGAAACACTTGGCAATCTACTTTAGTGAATAGGACATTGAAACCGAAATCAGCAAGTCTAGAAACTGAAAGTAAATTGTACCCAAGAGATTCAACGAGCATGACATTTTGTATGGAGCTATCATGTGAGATGGCCACCTTACCGAGGACAACCACCTTACCCTTTGAGTTATCACCAAAAGTGACATATTTTCGAGGGCCGTCGTTTTCAGCAAGCTCACGGAACATATCTTTATCTCCTGTCATATGATCAGTACATCCACTATCAAGGACCCATTTTTCCTCCGGCCATGTAGCCGCAAGATTTGCCATAAGACCAAAGTGTCTCATCGCATCATCAAGATCATAGTCACTATCATCATCCTTATCATAGTTTCCATGTTCAACATCATCTTGTGATTGATCAATTCCTAGAGAGGGTAATTCATTAGACAAATGATCATTTCTATGGTTATCTTTATGAATTCTAATAGCTTCGGAAATAATATTGCTAATGATCCCAACACCTCCTATGGCACGCATGAGATTGGTAAGCTCAAATAAACAATCACCAACGCTAGGATCACTTGAATTCATTTTACTCAAGGCAATAGACTTATGGAGAATTTCGTCTAAATTTTTCAAGGAATAATTTGGAAATCGTTCCTCAAGAAATCTCCATATGGTATAGGCACAATCAACAGTAGGTAAACTAGCAATCAAATTTTTGGGCAATCGTCTAATGATAAGATTTATGGTTCTAAGATTGTGAATCATGTCAAGATCCTCTTCAGGTGTAGGATGCAAAGGATCAATATGAGGTGCACAAGGGCTAGTAATGTACTTGTTCAAATGATATTCATTGAAAATCTCAAGCATTTCGTTTTTCCACTCATGAAAATATTCTCCATCAAGAATAGGCACTCTACGTCTAAGACTCCCCAAAGTGGACACATCCATCTTCCTCCAAAGGTGTTTAAACCAAGGCAATGGAGACTAAAGCTCTGATACCAATTGAAAAGATCGAGAAGAGGTGTCTAGAGGGGGGTGAATAGACTCTAATCAAGAAAAGTTGCAGTTTTTAATTTCCTTTAGTTGATGTGGAGTTTGAGCACAAGTTTAAACATTCACAATACATATCAAGCAAACATGCAAGCATACAAAGAGTATATGAGCAGCGGAGAGTAAAGCATGCAAGTTGCAAGAATGTAAAGAGATGGGATAGGAGTGTGCAAATGCAATTTGGAGACACGGAGATTTTTTATCCGTGGTTCCGATAGGTGGTGCTATCGTACGTCCACGTTGACGGAGACTTCAACCCACGGAGGGTAACGGTTGCACAAGTCCACGGAGGGCTCCACCCACGAAGGGTCCACGAAGAAGCAACCTTGTCTATCCCACCATGGCCGTCGCCCACGAAGGACTTGCCTCACTAGGGTAGATCTTCACGAAGTAGGCGATCTCCTTGCCCTTACAAACTCCTTGGTTCAACTCCACAATCTTGACGGGGGCTCGCAAGTGACACCTAGCCAATCTAGGAGACACCACTCTCCAAGAAGTAACAAATGGTGTGTTGATGATGAACTCCTTGCTCTTGTGCTTCAAATGATAGTCTCCCCAACACTCAACTCTCTCTCATAGGATTGGATTTGGTAGAAAGAAGATTTGAGTGGAAAGCAACTTGGGGAAGGCTAGAGATCAAGATTTATGTGGTTGGAATGGAATATCTTGAACTCAACACAAGTGTAGGTGGTTCTCTCTCAGAAAATATGTGTTGGAAGTGTAGGCATGTTCTGATGGCTCTCTCCACGAATGAAGAGTGGGTGGAGGGGTATATATAGCCTTCACACAAAATCTAACCGTTACACACAAATCACCAAACTCGGTGGGACCGAATCATTAAACTCGGTCGGACCGATTTAGTTCAAAATGCGAACGTTAGGATTCTCGGTGGGACCGACATGTCAACTCGGTGGGACTGATGTGCTAGGGTTAGGGTAAATCCAAAACTCGGTTTGACTGATTACTCAAACTCGGTGGGACCGATTTGGGTAATAAGTGAAACAGAATGTTGGCCAAGCAAACTCGCTGGGGCCGGTTGCAAATCTCGGTGGGACCGAAACTATTGCAACAGACAACAGAGAGTTTGCAAGCCCATCTCGGTGAGACCGAGATCCCAACGGTGAGACCGAACTGATTAGGGTTTCTGGCAGTGGCTATGTCAACTGAACTCGATGGCTCCGGATAGAAAGAATCCGTGGGGCCGAGTTGGACTTTTTGGATTAGGACATATGTGGAAGTGAGAAAGTGGTTGAGGGCTTTGGAGCATATCACTAAGCACTTTGAGCAAGCAAGCCATTAAGCAACACTTTGTCCTTAGCATCCTGAAGGGGTTCCACATCCTCTTGTCCATGCCACTCCATTTTTGAAATTATCTGAAACATACTAGGTAGAAGCATTAGTCCAACAAGAGATATGTTGACATTAATTACCAAAATCACCCAGGGAGCACTTGTGCTTTCAGCCAAGCACTACGGAGGAGGAGGAGGTGTTGGAGAGGGGGAGGGCTGCGCCAGGTGAAGGGATGCGGCTGCCCTCTCTCTCCCTCACTATATATAGGGGGAAGGGGGGAGGATGAGGCGCCCTAGGGTTTACCTAGGGGAGGGGTGGCGGCCACAGGGGAACCCTAGATGGGTTTGGGCGCCCCCACCCCTAGGAAACTTGCCCCCCAAGCCGGGAGGGGTGGCTGCCCTAGGGGAGGCGCCCCCACCTCTCCAGGTTACGTGAGATGGGGTGGGAGGGGCGCATAGCCCCTTAGTGGGCTGATGTGCCCCCTCCCCTTGGCCCATAAGGCCCCCCAACGCTTGTCGGGGCCTCTGAAACCCCTTTCGGACACGCTGGTCGTCACCCGGTACTCCCGGAACAATTCCGGACTCCAATACCCTTCGTCCAATAAATCGATCTTCACCTCCGGACCATTCTGGACCTCATGATATCTGGGATCTCATCCGGGACTCCGAACAACCTTCGGTAATCACATACTATTCCCATTACAACTCTAGCGTCACCGAACCTTAAGTGTGTAGACCCTACGAGTTCGGGAACTATGCAAGCATGACCGAGACACCTCTCCAGCCAATAACCAATAGTGGGATCTGGATACCCATATTGGCTCCCACATGTTCCACGATGATCTCATCGGATGAACCACGATGTCGGGGATTCAATCAATCCCGTATACAATTCGCTTTGTCTATCAGTATGTTACTTGCCCGAGATTCGATCGTCGGTATCCCTATACCTTGTTCAATCTCGTTACCGGCAAGTCTCGTTACTCGTTCCGTAACACATGATCCCGTGACTAACTCCTTTGTCATATTGAGCTTATTTTGATGATGCATTACCGAGTGGACCCAGAGATACCTCTCCGTCATACGGAGTGACAAATCCTAGTCTCGATTCGTGCCAACTCAACAGACACTTTCGGAGATACCCGTAGTGCACCTTTATAGCCACCCAGTTACGTTGTGACGTTTGATACACCCAAAGCACTCCTACGGTATCTGGGAGTTGCACAATCTCATGGTCTAAGGAAATGATACTTGACATTAGAAAAGCTCTAGCAAACGAACTACACGTTCTTGTGCTATGCTTAGGATTGGGTCTTGTCCATCACATCATTCTCCTAATGATGCGACCCCGTTATCAACGACATCCATGTCCATGGTCAGGAAACCACAACCATCTATTGATCAACGAGCTAGTCCACTAGAGGCTCACTAGGGACATGTTGTGGTCTATGTATTCACACATGTATTACGGTTTCTGATTAATACAATTATAGCATGAACAATAGACAATTATCATGAACGAGGAAATATAATAATAATCATTTTATTGCCTCTAGGGCATATTTCCAACAGTCTCCCACTTGCACTAGAGTCAATAATCTAGTTCACATCGCTATGTGATTAACACTCATAGTTCACATCGCCATGTGACTAACACCCAAAGAGTTTACTTGAGTCAATAATCTAGTTCACATCACCATGTGAGTAAGACTCAATGAGTTCTGGGGTTTGATCATGTTATGCTTGTGAGAGAGGTTTTAGTCAACGGGTCTGCAACATTCAGATCCGCATGTACTTCGCAAATCTCCATATCATATTGTAGATGCTGCTTCCACGCTCCACTTGGAGCTATTACAAATGGTTTCTCCACTATACGTATCTGGTTTGCTACTCAGAGTCATCCGGATAGGTGTTAAAGCTTGCATCAACGTAACCCTTTACGCCGAACTCTTTATCACCTCCATAACCGAGAAACATTTCCTTATTTCTCTAAGGACAATTTTGACCGCTGTCCAATGATCCATTCTTGGATCACTCTCGTACCCCCTTGCTAGACACGTGGCAAGGCACATATCAGGTGTGGTACACAGCATGCCATATCGTATAGAGTCTATGGCTAAGGCATAGGGGACGACTTTCATCCTTTCTCTTTCTTCTACCGTGGTCGAGCTTTGAGTCTTACTCAACTTCACACCCTAAAACTCAGGCAAGAACTCCTTCTTTGACTGATACATTTTGAACTCCTTCAAAATCATGTCAAGGTATGCGCTCTGTGAAAGTCTTACCAGGCGTCTTGATCTATCTTTATAGATCCGGATGCCCAATATGTAAGCAGTTTTACCGAGGTCTTCCTTTGAAAAAAATCCATTCAAAAAACCCTTTATGCTTTCCAGAAATTCTACATCATTTCTGATCAACAATATGTCATCCACATATACTTATCAAAAATGTTGTAGTGCTCCCACTCACTTTCTTACAAATACAAGTTTCTTGCAAACTTTGTATAAACCAAAAGCTTTGATCACCTCATCAAAGCCTATGTTCCAACTCCGAGATGCTTGCTCCAGTCCATAGGAGGATCGCTGGAGCTTGCATACCTTTTAGCATTCTTAGGATCAAAAAAACTTCTGGTTGTATCACATACATCCTTTCCTCACGGAAACCGTCAAGGAAACTTTGTTTTGACATCCATCTGCCAGATTTCGTAAATGAAAATGCAGCAACTGCTAACAAAATTCTAACAGACTTTAGCATCGCTATGATTGAGAGAGTCTCATCACAGTCAACTCCTTGAACTTGTCGGAAACTTCTTTGAGACAAGTCGAGCTTCATAAATGGTGACATTACCATCAGTGCCTGTCTTCTTCTTAAAGATCCATTTATTCTCAATGGCTTGCCGATCATCGGGCAAGTCCACCAAAGTCCATACTTTGTTCTCATACATGGATCCTATCTCGGATTTCATGACTCCTAGCCATTTTTTGGAATCCTGGCCCACCATCGCTTCTCCATAGCTCATAGGTCATCGTTGTCCAACAACACCTTTAAGACAGGGTTACCACTCAGAAGTTGTACACACCCTTGTCGACCTACGAGGTTTGATAGTAACTTGATCTGAAGCTTCATGATCATCATCATTAGCTTTCTCTTCAACTGACGTAGGTGCCACAGAAACATCTTTCTGTGATGCGCTACTCTCTAGTTGAAGTGAACGTTCAACAACCTCATCAAGTTCTATCTTCCTCCCACTCAATTCTTTTGAGGGAAACTCTTTCTCGAGAAAGGACCTGTTCATAGCGACAAACACTTTGCCCTCAGATCTGAGATAGAAGGTATACCCAATCATCTTGTTTGGGTATTCTATGAAGACACAATTTTCCGCTTTGGGTTCGAGCTTTTCTGGCCGAAGCCTATCGACATAAGCATCGCAGCCCCAAACCTTAAGAAACAACAACTTAGGTATCTTGCCTAACCATAGTTCATACGATGTCATCTCCACGGACTTAGATGGTGCCCTATTTAAAGTCAATGTAGTTGTCTCTAATGCATAACCTCAAAACGATAGCGGTAGATCGGTAAGAGACATCATAGATCGCACCATATCCAATAGGGTGCGATTACGACGTTCGGACACACCATTATACTATGGTGTTCCAGGTGGCGTCAACAGTGAAATGATTCCACCTTGTCTTAAGTGATTGCCAAAATCATAACTCAGATACTCTCCCCTTGATCATATCATAGGAACTTGATCTTCTTGTTACGATGATTCTCAACTTCACTCTGAAATTGCTTGAACTTTTCAAATGTTTCAGACTTATGCTTCATTAAGTAAACATGCCCATATCTACTCAATTCATCGGTGAGGGTGAGAAAATAACGATATCCACCACACGCGTCAACACTCATCGGACTGCACACATCAGCATGTATGATTTCCAACAAGTCACTTGCTCGTTCCAGTGTTCCAAAGAACGGGGTTTATTCATCTTGCCAACGAGGCATGGTTCGCATGTGTCAAGTGATTCAAAATCAAGTGACTTCAAAAGTCCATCCTCATGGAGGTTCTTCACGCGCTTTACACCAATATGACCTAAGCGGCAGTGGCACAAGAAAGTGGTACTATCATTATCAACTCTACATCTTTTGGCATTAATGTTATGAACATGTGTATCACTACCACCGAGATTCAATAAACCATTCACATTGGGTGCATGACCATAGAAGGTGTTATTCATGTAAACAGAATAACCATTATTCTCTGACTTAAATGAATAACCGTATTGCAATAAACATGATCTAATCATGTTCATGCTCAACGCAGACACCAATGCAAACAACATTTATCTAGGTTCAACACTAATCCCGAAGGTAGAGGGAGCGTGCGATGGTGATCACATCAACCTTGGAAACACTTTCAACACACATCGTCTTCTCGCCCTTAGCTAGTCTCCGTTTATTCTGTAGCTTTTGTTTTGAGTTACCATTCTTAGTAACTGAACCGGTATCTAATACCCAAGTGCTACTCGGAGTAGTAGTAAGGCACACATAAATAACACACATATCAAATATACTTCTGTTGAAGTTGCCAGCCTTCTTATCTACCAAGTATTTGAGATAGTTCCGCTACCAGTGACCATTCCCCTAATAGAAGCACTTCGTCTCGAGTTCGGGTTCATGTTCTTCACTGGAGCGGCAACTGGTTTGCCATTCATGAAGCTTCCCTTCTTGCCCTTGCCCTTCTTGAAACCAGTGGTCTTGTTAACCATCAACACTTGATGCTCCTTCTTGATTTCTACCTTCACGGCCTTTAAGCACGACGAACAGTTCCGGGATCATCTTCCCTTGCATGTTATAGTTCATCACGAAACTCTAGTAGCTTGGTGACAGTGACTGGAGAACTTTGTCAATCACTCTCTTATCTGGAAGATTAACTCCCACTTGATTCAAGCGATTGAAGTACTCAGACATTCTGAGCACATGCTCACTGGCTGAGCTATTCTCCTTCATCTTGTAGGCAAAGATCTTGTCAGAGGTCTCAACCTCTCAACACGGGCATGGGCCTGAAATACCAATTTCAGCTCTTTGAACATCTCATATGTTCCATGGCGTTCAAAACGCCTTTGGATCCCCGATTCTAAGCCGTAAAGCATGGGGCACTAAACTATCAAGTAGTCATCAGAACGTGTCTGCCAGATGTTCACAACATCCACAGACGACGCTAGAGGGGTTTGGCACACCGAGCGGTGCATCAAGGACAGAAGCCTTCTGTGTAGCAGTGAGGACAATCCTCAGACTACGGCCCTGGTCCGCACAATTGCTCACAATATCTTTCAACTTAGTCTTTCTCTAGGAACGTATTAAAACAGGGAGCTGAAATGCGAGCTATTGATCTACAACATAATTTGCAAAGACAATTTAGACTATGTTCATGATAATGAGTTCCATTAATCAAATTATTTAATGAACTCCCACTCAGATAGACATCCCTCTAGTCATGATCTGAATCGACTAGGCCGTGTCTGATCATCACGTGAGACGGACTAGTCATCAACGGTGAACATCTCCATGTTGATCACATCTACTGTACGACTCATGTTCGACCTTTCGGTCTTCCAAGGCCATGTCTGTACATGCTAGGCTCGTCAAGTCAACCCAAATGTTCCGCATGTGTAAATCTGGCTTACACCCGTTATATGCGAACGTTAGAATCTATCACACCCGATTATCACGTGGTGCTTCAAAACAACGAACCTTCGCAACGGTGCACAATTAGGGGGAACACATTTCTTGAAATTTTAGTGAGGAATCATCTTATTTATGCTACCGTCGTTCTAAGCAAATAAGATGTAAACATGACAAACATCACATGCATATCATAAAGTGACATGATATGGCCAATATCATCTTGCGCCTTTGATCTCCATCTCCGAGGCGCGGCATGATCACCTTCGTCACCGGCATGACACCATGATCTCCATCATGATCTCCATCATCGTGTCTTCATGAAGTTGTCTCGCCAACTATTACTTCTACTACTATGGCTAACGGTTATCAATAAAGTAAAGTAATTACATGGCGTTTACATTGACTCGCAGGTCATACAATAAATTAAGAGAACTCCTATGGCTCCTGACGGTTGTCATACTCATCGACATGCAAGTCGTGATTCCTATTACAAGAACATGATCAATCTCATACATCACATATATCATTCATCACATCCTTTTGGCCATATCACATCACATAGCATACCCTGCAAAAACAAGTTAGACGTCCTCTAATTGTTGTTGCATGCTTTACGTGGCTGCTATGGGTTTCTAGCAAGAACGTTTCTTACCTACGCAAAAACCACAACGGTGATATGCCAATTTCTATTTACCCTTCATAAGGACCCTCTTCATCGAATCCGATCCGACTAAAGTGGGAGAGACAGACACCCGCTAGCCACCTTGTGCATCAAGTGCATGTCAGTCGGTGGAACCAGTCTCACGTAAGCGTACGTGTAAGGTCGGTCCGGGCCGCTTCATCCCACAGTGCCGCCGAATCAAGATAAGACTAGTAACGGCAAGCAAATTGACCAAATCATCAGCCACAACTACTTTGTGTTCTACTCGTGCATAGAATATACGCATAGACCTAGCTCATGATGCCACTGTTGGGGAACGTAGTAATAATTCAAAATTTTCCTACGTGTCACCAAAATCAATCTAGGAGATGCTAGCAACGAGAGAGAAGGAGTGCATCTTCATACCCTTGAAGATTGCTAAGCGGAAGCGTTACAAGAACGCGGTTGATGGAGTCGTACTCGCGGCGAGTCAAATCGCGGAAGATCCGATCTACCGCCAAACGGACGGCGCCTCCGCGTTCAACACACGTAAAACCCGGGGACGTCTCCTCCTTCTTGATCCAGCAAGGGGAGAGGAGAAGTTGAGGGAGAGCTCCGACAGCACGACGTCGTGGTGGTGGAGCTTGCGGTTCTCCGGCAGGGCTTCGCCAAGCACTACGGGGGAGGAGGTGTTGGAGAGGGGGAGGGCTGCGCCAGGTGAAGGGGTGTGGCTGCCCTCTCTCTCCCTCACTATATATAGGGGAAGGGGGAGGATGAGGCGCCCTAGGGTTTCCCTAGGGGAGGGGTGGCGGCCACAGGGGAACCCTAGATGGGTTTGGGCGCCCCCACCCCTAGGAAACTTGCCCCCCAAGCCGGGAGGGGTGGCTGCCCTAGGGGAGGCGCCCCCACCTCTCCAGGTTACGTGAGATGGGGTGGGAGGGGAGCATAGCCCCTTAGTGGGCTGATGTGCCCCCTCCCCTTGGCCCATAAGGCCCCCCAACGCTTGTCGGGGCCTCCGAAACCCCTATCGGACACGCTGGTCGTCACCCGGTACTCCCGGAACAATTCCGGACTCCAATACCCTTCGTCCAATATATCGATCTTCACCTCCGGACCATTCTGGAACTCCTCGTGATATCTGGGATCTCATCCGGGACTCCGAACAACCTTCGGTAATCACATACTATTCCCATTACCCATAGCGGGATCTGGATACCCATATTGGCTCCCACATGTTCCACGATGATCTCATCGGATGAACCACAATGTCGGGGATTCAATCAATTCCGTATACAATTCCCTTTGTATATCGGTACGTTACTTGCCCGAGATCCGATCGTCGGTATCCCTATACCTTGTTCAATCTCGTTACCGGCAAGTCTCTTTACTCGTTCCGTAACACATGATCCCGTGACTAACTCCTTAGTCATATTGAGCTCATTATGATGATACATTACCGAGTGGGCCCAGAGATACCTGTCCGTAATACGGAGTGACAAATCCCAGTCTCGATTCGTGCCAACTCAACAGACACTTTTGGAGATACCCGTAGTGCACCTTTATAGCCACCCAGTTTCGTTGTGATGTTTGATACACCCAAAGCACTCCTACGGTATCCGGGAGTTGCACAATCTCATGGTCTAAGGAAATGATACTTGAATTTAGAAAAGCTCTAGCAAACGAAGTACACGATCTTGTGTTATGCTTAGGATTGGGTCTTGTCCATCACATCATTCTCCTAATGATGCGACCCCGTTATCAACGACATCCAATGTCCATGGTCAGGAAACCACAACCATCTATTGATCAACGAGCTAGTCAACTAGAGGCTCACTAAGAACATGTTGTGGTCTATGTATTCACACATGTATTACGGTTTCCGATTAATACAATTATAGCATGAACAATAGACAATTATCTTGAACGAGGAAATATAATAATAACCATTTTATTATTGCCTTTAGGGCATATTTCCAACATGTTGAAACTCCTAATAGGTTGCTTCTTCCCCATGACATTGAGGGCCTGGAGAAGGATGCATAAAATCAGCTAGTCAGTAGAGCAGTACTTCAAAACAACACACTTCCCCCCTCAGGATCCAGTAGCAAAATGTTGTTCACATAGCGGCATGATTAGTGTGTAAATAATAAGCAAGATGATGCCGCACTTCACATTCGTGAATTAGAAAACACCATTTTCGTACTCAGAAACAGAGCTAACCACTGCGAAAAAGGGGACAAATAACTGTTTCGATATATCAATATGGATTAGTAGTTAAATACAGAATGCATTATGCCACTAATCAACATTCCTTTTTTAATCTCTAATATGAATTAAGTATCCCGTGATCTCTCCCTTCCTTTTTTTTTACAGTAGGTGTCAATTGTAACTCTGCTTACCAGATCTCTTATAATCTAATACAGGAATAGGGATAGATCCACTGGTTTTACAGATGCATCATAGCAAGATAAAATAGGTTGTAAGGGAACAACACGTCTTGCTATGTAAACAGCTGGAAGAGCTACTGAAGGGATGAGATAATTAGATAATCAGGGAAAGAAGGCTCAGAAGAAATCACGAGAAGAACTATGGACCTTCGGGCTGGAACGCCAGACATCGCACGGAGCAGTTGGGGATACAACGGCGACTCTGTGAAGCCTCAGTAGCGAGAGCACTGGTGGTGGAGTCCCGATGCAGATCTCACTGGGTACCCTCAGTCGGCGGACTGTTGTCCCTCCTCATCGCACCATCTGAAGGAGAGGAGGAGCGGCGGTGCGGCCTATTTCCTCGAGCCTCGCCGTACTGGCAGCAAAGGTCTTCATGGTCGTCTGTCCGGCCACTCCTGGGAAGCTTCCATCAACGGTGGCGTGGGCAACAGAGGCAAGGAAAGAGGATAGGCGAATACGGCGGCGGCAGGAAAAGCCCTAGAGCTTGGTGAGGGTTTGGGGTCTGGAGTACTTATACGGGTCAAATAGTCAAACCGACTAACACAAAAGTAGGTCCATACGGCAGTGGACTGCACTAACGAGCTAAACACATAGTTCCTCCGTTTCAAAATAGATGACCCAACTTTGTATTAACTTTGTAGGCTCGATTTTGTGGGAGCTTAGTAACTGGAGCGATTATGCGGGGGACGACTCTAGTTGGGATAGAAAATATTATTCTAGCTTAAAAAGAATTATTATTGTACACATCATTGTCACTTTTTTTGCTCGTCCATGTCACTCAAAAAAGAATTTGGTAACTTCTAGTGAGCAAGGTACATGCCACAAATAAAGAAGTTTTATTCTGTGAAACACAAATAGGGACATGCAATGCAAGTGAACCTATCTCACAGATCATTAAAAAAGTGAACCTATCTACATGCAATTCTAGTCTTCACAGACGTGATTTTGTTTCTTGAACCTGGGTATATTTTTTTTGTCGAAGAAGGCAGGTCGGTATTCATAGGGCTATATGCATTTTTTGTTAGCAAAGTGTGTGATAAGTGTTGATCAAATCTTTCAAGAACTGTTTTATCGTCTCTTTTTATCATGCGAGTAAATGCTGCAAAATCATGTGATCATTATATTTTTCATGTTTTGTTTCTCTTACAGAAGGAGAAGAAAAAAATAGACTGGAAACTTCATGAATGAGTGGTTCAATGTCAATCGCATGAGGAACAGTAGGAATTCCATGATGTCCAACTTATAAATACCCCCGTTCAGGTCTAGCATGTTAAAGACTTATTCGTCTATGCTGAATCAATCAACCAAGAACTCTGGAATATTGGAGAAAAACAAGAGATGAGGAGCTAGTGTTCGTAGCCGAAAGGTTATTCTTAATCTTTAGATAGAAGATGCAACCACGTGCCACGGAGTGCTTGCTGCACATAGTAGGCTAGTTTCTCGGCAGTTCAAATATTTGGATTGGCGGTGTCATCCTGCACTCGTATATACACAACAGATGTATGTACATGCCTACTAGCTTTAGAACCGGCCGTCGATCCTAGGATGTGTGTATGGCGTGGGCTTAGCACAAATGATGAATTTTGAAGAGCTGTTTTTGTAGAATCGTTATGCGTCCATTAACACACTTGGGTGTCATCAATTGAAAGTTCAGGAGATTGGAATTGGATAGATAGAATAGAAAACTAAGTTAAGCTTTATTTGGGGGAAAGAAAACTAAGTTAAGCTAGGGAGTATGATTAAAAATATTTCCTTTTAGCGCTTTAATGAAAATCTATTAATATTTATTGTACAAGTTTTCATAATATGTAAATATGTCTCATATATATCTCATCCATTTACTCTCACAAGTAAGTAAGTACGCATGACGGAAGTATCTTACGATGTACCATGTGATTAACGACAAGGATCACGTTACAACAACGCAAACATTCTTGTTGTTTTTACCACAGAACAAAGTCGTGGAGCTTCAAGGTTGACGACTGAAAGCATATTCCGCTTAATGAGATGCAGGGCAGGGGCAATTCCATGTGTTTAAAGCTCGGTTTTATTCATATTTGTGCAAAAATAGGACATTTTAGAGAGATTAGTGCACTTAAACCCATAACTTTTTGTTGCCGGCTCTGCCGTTGATGCAGGGTGTCAAGCCTGGGGTTTGATCCTTGGTGAACCGGGACTTCACCTCATGATTCCTAGTGTAGTTGGAATTTTCGGGTGTGTCAATGATGTTGTTGTTATCTCGCAAAAATATTAATATGATGTTGTTGTTTCACAAGAAAGTTTAATGTCATATAAATCAGGCATTCTTTAGGTGCGCCAGATTTGGCCATGCACGCGGACACATCCGCGTGGTCCATGTATGTCCGATTACAGTTGAGATAAACTAATTTAGTCTACTTTAATTAGCATGTTGCTCTAATAATCGCAATGCGGACAGTCCCTGGTCAGATTGTTGTGGTTGTGGGCACTTGTATTAAAACCATCATTCATGTAAGGGAGCAAAATGTATGAAGGATTGAGAGCCGACAAGTGCAAATCACCACAGTTCTGGAGTTTCAAACAAAATATTGCAACATAGCCCCACAGACCAAGAATAATCTGTTTCTCGAACTCATGCAACAGACTAGTTGGGACAGAAAACATTATTAGCTTAAAAATAAATATTACTGAACACATCAATGTCTCCTTTAATTGCGAGGGTGTACACACCATTGTCTAAATTAAATCTACGAGAAATAACTCTATTTTAACTCTATGAATATCTTAGTGAAAATGCATAGAAGGACAAATGCTTACTATGGTCTCTTGTCCGCCTCTGATATTCTAGGATATCCATATACTGAATGTAATTTAGAAGAAAGCATATTTGAACTCATGACCCTTGACATCCAAATTCAAAAGGTAAGTGGGTGCTTTTAAGAGTTTAACTTTTTTAGATGATGGAAAGATGGCACGGCTGGCCTCTCCATCTTGCTGCAAGATGCACATACTCAAAAATTACCCAAACCCCCTTTTTTTTATCCAAATGGCATCTTACAGAAGGATGAAATATTCCACATGCTATGTTGTTTTTGTGTTTCCAAAGCATGACATGAGTATGGAGTAAGTCATCCAGAAACTGTTTTATCATGTGAATACACACACTGCAAGTGCAAAATCATGTGACCATCCTATCGCTCGTATTCATTTCCACTTGCAAAAAATGGTTAAAACTGCATGAAATGGGTAAGGGATGTCAACTGCATGAAGAAGGGTGAGAAATTCGTCGACGTCCATTGTATAAATAGTCCCAACAAGATTGTATTCAAGACTTGCGATTTGCAAGTGTGAAATCAGTCTATCGAACAGTCTGGAATATTGGAGGAAGCCAAAAGATGAGCAAACACGGGTGCTGAGAAAGCTCCTTATCTAGCTATACTTCATGTTGCTTTCCTCCAATTAATCATCTCTTGATCAAATTGTTGGAATCCATTGTAGATCCTACCATGTATGGAGCTCTACTTCTCTTCATATCAGATCAATAAAGGTTCGAGAGACTATACCGATAAAGAAGGAAATAGATGTAAGCATATATAACTTAGAAATGTTCCCTTTTACCGCCCAAATAAGAAAATAATGATCTCCAGAGAATAGGTGTGCCGGGATCCGTTTAGAAAATGTCCCAGTTTATAATGTAAGTATGCATGAAAAAAGTATCTCTACCAGATGGCCTAACAACAAGGTTTGCATTCCATACCAGAGATTACAATATCAAAATACTCTTGCTGCTTTTGCAACCTTGAGATCATCCAAGCCTGAAAATGCTACCCTAGTGTCAGCTACAATTTTCCATGCTCCATGAATTACATCTATCTTTGCCTTGAGATCATCCATAGCCACGAAAGCAGTATTGCGGCCCAGGGCACCCCATCACCCAACTGCCTAGGTGTGCGCCGCTGCCGCAGAGGTACAGCCCCTTCAGAGGGTTCTGTAATCTGACATGTTTGGTGCAAAGCAGAAACAGGTTGGCCATGACCGCAAAGGCACTAATTCTTAACCTTGCCCCTTGGCAGGCCATATTAGAAAAAGAGAATCCAATCCCATTGCGCCGTGGAAGATGTTGCCTTCTGGGAAAAAATTTAGTCCTCTGTTTAGCTAAGTTCACAGTAGCATCCGGTCTGGACGACGTACAAAAGACAATCCCACCGGTGGATGTAGGAAGAAGATTTCGGCACACCTAAGGTTTTTTCTTTTTTTTCTGTAAGGGTGAATTTGTAAGACTTGTGATACTTAACATATGGCCTTAGGCCTTTTCACAAAAAATAGTATGATGTTATTTTCTACAAGAAAGTTTTATGTCATCTAAATCGGATATTCTTCACTTGCACCAGATTTAGCCATACAGACGGATGCATTAGCATGGTCCGCGTATATTCGCGTGCAGCCAAGATAAACTATAATTTAGTCTGCTTGAAATAGTGTGCTGCTACTTTCAAAAAGAAATAGTGTGCTGCTCGAATAATCACGATGCGGATGACCAAACACATTCCCCAGCAACCCTAGTCAGATTGTTGTGGTTGTGGACACTTTTATAAAAAACATCAATCATGTCCAAGGGAGCAAAATGTACAAAGGATTGAGAGCCGACAAGTTCAAATCACCACAGTTCTAGAGTTTCAAATGAAATATTGCAACATTGCCGTACAGACCAAGAACCGTCTGTTTCTCGAACTCTGCCACATATTCTACGTGGGACGACTCTAGTTGGGATAGAAAATATTATTAGCTTAAAAAGAACGATTACGGTACACATCATTGTCTTGCTTTTTTGTGAGGATGTACACATCATTGTCTTTTTTTTTGTGAGGGGACACCATTGTCTAATTTAAATCTACGAGAAATGACTCTATTTTAAATAGGTGAATATCTTGGTGAAAATGCATGAAAAGAAAAATAACTTAAAATCATTATCTTACTATAGATTGAATGTTTTAGAGACTAACAAGCCACGTCAGGTGGAGCGTGCGTACCCCTTCAGCTCTTGTAGCGAGTCCACAAGAGATTAGGGTTATTTGACCTCTTCCTGACACCGACGCCGGTTCGCCTCATTTCGGTGGCCTTAGGGCGATGGAGGCGCGGTGGACCCCGGCCCTTGCTGATGGGAGGGTTGATGTTCCGTCTTTAGGCATTTCTTTGAGATCGATTCGGGTTTGTGTCCTACTCGAGAAGGCGCGACGGCGACGGCTCTCTGAAGATGGAATAAGGTACTCCCCGCCTAGGCCCCGTCCTGGTGATGCATCTAGCATCGCCAAAGGGTGTGTGGAGTTGTGTCTCTGATGAATCTCATGGGCTCGGTCAATATTGGTCTTCGATGGATCTCCATAGATCCAGTCTTCGTTCCTGTGTCTAAATGTTGGATCCTTTTGATCTAACCTTCTCTTCATTACCGGCGGTCGGTGTTCTAGTGCGCTAGTATCGTTGGGTCTTATCTGGTGTGCTAGTATCGTTGGGTCTTAGCACGGTGACTTCCCGATTGTCTACTACAAGTTCTGCCCGGCTCCGGTGAAGGAGGGGTGATGACGGCGGCGCGCCTTCGGCTCGCTCCAGTGCTTGTAGTCGTTGCTAGGTGGTCTACAGACCAGGATGTAATTTTTATAATTTCTAGTGTTCATTGTATTGTCATGATATATGATGAATAGATTGAAAGTTTTCTCGCAAAAAATAAAAACAAAAGATTGACTGTAATTTAGAAGAAAGCTTTTAACTCGTGAACCCTTGACATCCAAATTCAAAAGGTACGCCTGGCCTCACCATCTCGCTGTAAGATGCATATACTCAAAAAATTATCCAAATGGCATCTTACAAAAGGACGAAATATTCCACATGCTATATCGTTTTTGTGTTATCAAAGCATGACATGAGTATGGAGTGACTCGTCCAGAAACTGTTCTATCACGAGAATACGCACACTGCAAGTGCAAAATCATGTGACCATCCTACTGCTCGTATTCGTTCCACTTGCGAAGAATGGTTAAAACTGCATGAAATTGGTAGGGGATGTCAACTGCATGAAGAAGGGTGAGAAGTTCATCAACATCCGTTGTATAAATACTTCCGTCAAGATTGCATTCAAGACTTGCGATTCACAAATGTGAAATCAGTCCACTGAACAGTCTGGAATATTGGAGGAAGCCAACAGATGAGCAAACACGGGTGGTGGAAATTCACTTTATCTAGCTATACTTCGTTGGATTGTTTTCTTCCAATTATCCGTCTCTTATCTAGCTATACTTTATACTTTGTTGGATTGTTTTCTTCCAATTATCCATCTCTTATCTAGCTATACTTTGTTGGATTGTTTTCTTCCAATTATCCATCTCTTATCTAGCTATACTTTGTTGGATTGTTTTCTTCCAATTATCCATCTCTTGGACCAAATTGTTGGAATCCACCGTCGATTGTACCATGTGTGAAGCTCTAGTTCTCTTCATATCGGATCAATACAAGTCCAAGAGATGATAAAGAAGGAAATAGTGTCTCGGTTCATCAGGTAAGTATGCATGACAAAAGTGTCTCTACCAGATGACTTAACAACAAGGTTCACATTCCAGATGACTTAACAACAAGGTTCACAATCCGATACAAGAGATTACCAGATCACAGATAATCTTGCCGTTTTTGCAGCCTTGTGCCTGAAATGTTACTCTAGTGCCAGGCTGTGAATCCACGACAGACAGACAGTAACTAATGCGTCAGTGAATCCACGACATACATACAGGATCCTGAAATGTCCTGCCGCTATTGCAAAACACTGGATATATCCACATGAAACATGATAGTATAATAGTATGACCATGCACCCGATGGTGGGATGTATTGTTTCATACAATCTCAGACATCGTCACAAGTTGTGTATTGCTTAACACACTGCAAACGCGCGAGCGGTACCTGTAAAATGTTCGATCGATCCTATCAGTGGCTTGGAGGCACCCAAATGCCTCAGCCTATAAACACCAGGGGCAGCATCTTCAGGAATGGTCCACTCCAGCGCCGGAAAGCTTTTTGGGCTGAGAGGCCTTGGCCACTTGAATCGCAACGACCAATCATCATCGTCATAGGCAGGAATCCAGCTGTTACCGTTTAGCCTCTCAACGAGCGCGAAGTTACCGTTGGTTAGAAGGTCGTTCCATGGACAGGTCGAATGGAACGTAGCATTCACGGTGCTGCCCTTCCCGAAGTCTGAGTTTGCTGCGACATCAGAGCTGACATCCCCAAAGTGAACACCAGGAGTCGTCGAGTCGACAACGACACCTGGCAGCAGTCTGATTTGCTTGTCCAATATGTCAGGAGGTTGGATGTTTGTTGGTGTGGGACCATAGCTGCAGCAAGTTTCTGAAACTCTTGAATGTATGGACTCAAAGGTGTGGGGACTGTACAACGTTGACGCACCCTGCAAAACAGATATTCACTCCAACGAATTATTCAAGCATTGATACATATGCGGGTGGATCTATTTTATATGTTTGATGGAACAATAACTGGAAATTCAGGTTACAGAAATGTCAGATCTTTAGCAACAAAACATCAATAAAAGGCAACTGGTATAATTGTGGAAAGTTTCTAACAAAAACCAAAATATATTTTCCCTTTATAGTTTGCACTAAAAAAATTGGATGTGGCTGAACAAGTTCTGACATTGCAGGTCATCTTCAAATCATGAAACTTACTTTCTAGTGCAGGTTTGCAAGAAAATCGAAGAGGAAGGACTAACATTCTGGCACATCTAGACTGGGCAGGGACATATGAACTACGGGCATTCACTTGGCGCAGAGGCCGAGAGTACTCCCTCCTTTAAAAAAAATTAAGGGGGGTGTACTGAAGCAAAGCTCCCATACCTCGTATCTTTGCTCTTTGGACCTGGTATGCTTTGAATGTTGTAACATACTGAGAATATGCGTTTGGCAGCCCCACAAGAACAACATGAATGTTGGTAATTAATTCACCATTCAAGCCACTTATCAGTACATTGTTTACAGCATCGTGTAACCACCTGCTGACCATTGTCGTGAATTCTGTGCCAAAACATAACAGAGAAAAAATTAGTAGAGTGCTGCCGCTTATTGTTTCTTAGCATATGCTTGCTAGCTCAAACATTGGATAACATGAGCATGGCATGCCGTAGCTCAGAAAAAACCCATGCACTTCTACTGGACAGGCATCCTAGGATTGACAAATTGGGATATACCTCCAGGAAGACTCAAGATGACCAGCTGACTGATTCTTATGATCTGAATTGGAAGTATCGCACGCTGCAAAATATTACAGGAGACAATACAAGACCAGTAAATTAAAATAGTTTTAATTCACTAAATTGGTTTCTAGTTAGAAATTTTGGTTCTGATTAGACATATTGTGGAGCTTACATACAACAGGTGCCCTGCAGTTCACAAATGACGACTCATTGATCCCATCACCTCTACCGCGAAAGTGTTGAGAGTGGACATGTGCAGATATATAGTGGCTATGCATTAAGCTAAAAAGCTAAGGAGCTCCCATGGGAAGAAATCATGTTCGTTATAGAAAAAGCAACGAATGAGACATTCGCTAATATTACACGGGGTTATATTTTACATATCAGCCCATACAATGCGGATTTGATGCAGCAGCAATTGGTCTTATTGATGGTGGCATTGGTGTCAGTTAAGTGAAATCACAATTAAGACATTCCAGAGAAAACTCAAGACGACTAGCTGACTGATTCTTATGATCTGAATTGGAAGTATCGCAGGCTGCAAAAGATTACAGGAGACAATACAAGACCAGTAAATTAAAATAGTTGTAATTCAGTAAAATGGTTTCTAGTTAGAAATTTTGGTTCTCGTTCGACATATTGTGGAGCTTACATACAACAGGTGCTCTGCAGTTCACAAATGACGACTCATTTCATCCCATTACCTCTACCGCAAAAGTGTTGAGAGTGGACATGTGCTACGCATTAAGCTCAAAAACTAAGAAACTCCCATGGGAAGATCAAGTTCGTTATAGAAAAAGCAAGGAATGTGACATTCGCTAATATTACACGGGGTTATATTTTATCTATCAGCTAATACAGTGCTGATTTGATGCAGCAGCAATTGGTCCTTATTGATGGTGGCATTGGTGTCAGCTATTAAGTGAAATCACAATTAAGACATTCCAGAGAATACGACGTAACACGCCTGCTTATTATTACTGAAAAAAGCATATCATACCGCCCAAATCATATGGTTCCTTCATTTCATCAGTGTCTAGCAATATTGGTTTTGGAGCTTTCCCTGATGTCTTTAGTATGTCCCTGATTACTGAAAAGAGCAATACTGGACTTGCTCTTTCCCTGATGTCTTTAGTATGTCCCTCACTAATCTCCAAAAAGGGTTTCCCTCATAAGAGAAGGTGCGCAGTCAGTGATTACCGCGTCATCTAAAATTCTGAAGCAAATATTGTACAAAGTGAGTTTATACCGATTGTGGGACGGAGGGAGTAATAAATATTCCGTTAACACAAACCAAACATTCAGCTGAGCAACGACTTGGACACATACCAAGAAGTGAACAAGGGTCACCTAGAGACTACATACAGTCCTCAACAGACAATTAGTGCTAGTTGCTGTATACCTGAACACACATAACATATTCAGTAGCATCATCTAATACTGAAAAATATTATTTCAGCACTTTATATGAATCTCAACTCTCAAGTTGAATTCACGACAGAATATCTTGCATAAGTGAAATACTAGCTAGGAGCCAGAATTAAGGGAGAAGCATATATATATCAAACAGCATGTATAGACAGGTAGTAGTCTGAAGAGTTCAGAGTTTTATTGATGAGTTGAGTTTGAAAACAATCTTCAGATTAAGTAGAGTACATACAACAAACTGTATATGTAACTTCCAGTTTCCCATAGCCATATTACAAGTTTACAACAAGAGCGACAACGACCACAGCAACGAAGACAACAAACCGAGACACTGACCCGGAGCATGGCATATGTTGATGGGCAACAAAGACTCTAAATAAAAATATGGAAATATGATGAGATCGAAACCTAGATGCCAACTCCTGGTAGATCAATGGAGGTACCAAATGGACGGTGAGCTGTCCGAGGGATGCGCCCATGGCAGGCAGCGCTTGATTTCCTCGTCGTCAGGGGAGCAACTCCAACCACCCATGTCGGTGCAGGGATATTCATTCTGCTGGAGGACACTCATCGGACGGCCACCATAGACATCGTCAAGGAAGTAGATGTAGCCCGGGTTGCCGCTGCGCCCTGTGTCGAAGGCCTTGGAGCAGCTCCGGCCGACAAAGAGCACCTGCCCCTCCATCTTGTACAATCGCCAGGAGGTTCTGCCAAGTTGCTTCTCTAGCCTGAAGACCTCGAACCGCCTAGTGCCGCCTCTCGCTGGATCGATGAACCTCTTCACCATTAGCAAATCTTCACCGGAGGCGGCAGGCAGGAGGTAGCGGGAGACGATCTCCCCGGGCGCCGGCGGGGTCATCTGGTCAGCACAGCACTGGTAGACAAGATGTTGAACAGTAAGCGCACCGTCTGCGCCGGCAATCTCCGGCTTGTAGCAGAAGAGCTGCTCCCAGGGGTTGACGGCCCAGAAGCATCCGTCGTGGTACGTCAGGTCCTGGGCGTCACACGGAGCCCCCAGCGGCGCCGGCGACCAGCAGTCCATGCCCGGGCGCCAGAACGCCATGGTGGTCTGGCCTGTCGTCAGGGCAGCGACGACGCAGGCAGCCGACGGCGGCGGCGCGGACACGGCGGCCGCGCGGACCATTATGGGGCACCTGATGACGTTGAAGTTCGGCGGGGCGCGCCCGCCGTTCAGGGTGACGCGCACGTGGTCCGGGAGGGGAACGCGCTCGCCGGAGCGGAGGTTGAGCAGGGCGTGGCCGTGCCACTGGTGGAGCACGACCACGGACCAGCCGCCCGGAGAGGAGCCGCAGAAACGCGCCCCGCGGACGGCGCCGGCGAGGGGCGGCTGCGGGTCGGCGAACCCGCCGAAGATCCGGTGGCAGGAGGTCCCGGCGGTGGAGGGCATGAGGAGCCAGGGGAGCGGCGGCGGGTTTTGCAGCGCGACGCCGCGCCATTGCTGGTTGACGGCGGAGAACCTGACCCGGTCGCCGATGCATGCGAGCGAGAGGAAGATGCGGCTGAGGATGTCTTGGTGGACGCCCGACCAGTCGGCCGCCGCCGCCGGCGGCGGCATCTGACGTTCGGATCTAGGGAACATCGGAAAGCACGAAGGGGGAATGGGCCTCTTGCTGCCATGTTTGACAAATTTGTTACTACACACAACCATCAAATAGAAATGAGAATAAACAGACATATCGCACCTTCTTTGGATGTCCCAGCCACAAAATAATTTTTCACCTTTTCAGATCCACGCACCTCTTTGCAGATCCAACCTCTCCCGCTCAAATCCCTCAGTACCTAGAGTTTCGACGATTTAGACAACACACAAGAGAAACGGCACAAAATCCATGGAAACGGAAGGGGAGAAGCTTGCCTTATCTTGGGGCGGCAATAGAGGGAGGGCGGCGGATGGGGAGGAAACGCGGCAAAGCAGCAGGGGCGACAGACGGCGGGGCAAGGCGGTTCTCGCGTCTTGTCGCTAGATATGACGAGAAGGGGGAAAGAAAGAACGAGCGACGGCTCTATGAAGAAAGAGAGAAGACAGAGGGGTCCGCTCGCCTTCAATCCATCTACTCTTGCTGGCATGTTTAACAAATTTGTTAGTAGATAAGCATCAAATAGAAATGAGAATAAATAGATGTATCACCTCCCCTGGATGTCCGAGCCACAAAATATGTTATCACCTTTTCAGATCCACACACCCCTTTGCAGATCCAACCTCTCCCACTCAAATCCCCATGTCAATCCCCCTCGGTACCTAGGGTTTCGACGATTTAGACAACGTACAAGAGGAAAGACGCAAAATCCATGGAAACGGAAGGGGAGAAACTTGCCTTACCTTGGGGCGGCAATGGAGGGCGGCGGATGGGGAGGAAACACGGCGGAGCAGCAGGGGCGACGGATGGCGGGGCAAGGCGGTTCTGGCGGCTTGTCGATATGACGAGAAGGGGGGAAAGAAAGAACGAGCGGCGGCTCTGCGAAGAAAGAGAGAAGACAGAGGGGTCTGCTCGCCTTCAATCCATCTACTCTTGCTGGCATGTTTAACAAAGTTGTTAGTATATAAGCATCAAATAGAAATGAGAATAAATAGATGTATCACCTCCCCTGGATGTCCCAGCCACAAAATATGTTCTCACCTTTTCAGATCCACACACCACTTTGTAGGTCCAACCTCTCCCACTCAAATCCCCATGTCAATCCCCCTCGGTACCTAGGGTTTCGACGATTTAGACAACGTACAAGAGGAAAGACGCAAAATCCATGGAAACGGAAGGGGAGAAGCTTGCCTTACCTTAGGGAGGCAATGGAGAGCGGCGGATGGGGAGGAAACGCGGCGGAGCGGCAGGGGCGACGAATGGCGGGGCAAGGCGGTTCTGGCGGCTGGTCGCTAGATATGACGAGAAGGGGGAAAAGAAGGAACGAGCGGCGGCTCTGTCTCGCGTGTGGGCTGGGGTCTTCGGGAAACTGCCATATTTGTCAAATTGAAATATTATAGAAAATACATTCGGATGTATATAGACACATTTTAAAGTATAGGTTCACTCATTTTGCTCCCTATGTAGTCTATAGTGAAATCTATTAGAAAGACTTATATTTAGGAAAGGGGGGAGTAGTACCTAACTGAACAGATAGTTCCATTCACTTCTGGAGGCCGGTCGCTAGCTATGACGAGAAGGGGGAAAAGAAGGAACGAGTGGCGGCTCTGTCTCTGTGTGTGGGCTGGGGTCTTGAGGAAACTGCCCTATTTGTCAAATCGAAATATTATAAGACCAGTATTTTGTTTATGTAACACCCCGCATGTAACTTGCCTTATTTGTAACTCCGACTCTTGCCATTTTCGGCTATGTGTTATGATATTTCCTCCGTGGTCGGGTTTTGTTTTTCGCTTTGTATTTTGTTCATGTCATGCATATCATATCATGTCATCATGTGCATTGCATTTGCATACGTGTTCGCCTCTTGCATCCGAGCATTTTCCCCGTTGTCCGTTTTGCAATCCGACGCTCCTATCTCCTCCGGTGCACCCCTCTTATTTTCTTTCGTGAGCAGGTGTCAAACATTCTCGGAATGGACCGAGGCTTGTCAAGTGGCTTTATTACACCACCCGGAGACCACCGGTCAAGTTTCGTTCCATTTGGAGATCGTTTGGTACTCCATCGGTTAACCGGGCATCCGCAAGTCCATTTGAGTGTCCAGCAAAAACCCCCTAAAAAACCATCCCAAAACCCACCAAACTCTCTTCCATGCTCTAGGTCGTTCGATCACGATCGTGTGGGCGAAAACCGCACCTCATTTGGAGCCTCCTAGCTCCCTCTACCTATAAATATGTGAGCATCCCGAAATAACATTCGCAGTCTCCCGTAACCCTAAAATCCCTCCGCGCCGCGCCGGACGCATCCGCTCCGGCCGGACAAGTCGCCGCCGCCCCCGCGGCCAACCCGCGGCTGCCACGTGGCAGGCCCGTCGCCGCCGCCGGAGCCCGCGGGCCCAACGCCGGCCCTCCCGGCCCGCAGCTCCGCCGCCCGCCGCCCGCGCCCTCCCGCGGCTCGCGCCGCCGCCCACCGGTCGTGCCGCCGCCGACTCCCTCCGCCGCCGCCGGTCGCCGTACCATCACCGCCCTCGTCTTCGGCCGTCGCCGGCGCCGCTCGCCGCGCCGTGCGCCGCCACCGGCGCCGCCCCGCGCCTCTCCTCCATCTCCTCCGACCCCCGGCCGCGCCGCCACCTCTCCCTCCCGTCGCCGGCGAGCAGCGCCGCCGGAGCCGAAGCCCCGTCGAGCTTGAAGGCTCGATCCGATCTGGAATGTGAGCGTTGACTTTTTCCCCCGATCCCTAAATTTCGTCCAAGTCCTCAAGTTTTTACAACATTTTGCCCATGTTCCTAGTTGCATAACTCCTTGCATGTAGCTCCGATTCGCGCATGTAATATGTCAAATTATTCGTCTCACGATGCTCTACATTTTGTTCAATTGCACCATGTTCATTAGAGGTCATCTTGATGCCCAAATCTCTGTTGCAAGAGGGCTAGTTGCTGTTATCTGCTGGTTCTTAACAGAACTTGGAGATTTGTCATTTTTGTATCATTTAATCTGTGCATCTTTTGGGCATGAGCTCTACATGTGTTTTGAAGTATGCCATGCCATCTTTCCAGTGGTGTATGCCATGTATTTTTGTGATCTCTGTGGTGACTATCACAAGCATGCAAACTAGGCCCCATAATATTTCTGATTTCAGGGACTTAGTGATTTCTCTAAGTCCTTGTCTGCTGTTATTTGGTTGCCACGTAAACTTGATGCTACAGAGAGATCCATGAATATTTTGGAGATGTTCATTAAGGATGTTTTGTAGCTATAGTTGTAATTGATCCATTCCTGCCCTTGTTTGCAATTATGGAGAACTATAGCATGACTCAATCTTGCTCTACTTTTGCTATAAAATATTTCTGGCAGATTCCTAACATGATATGCAATTTTTGCCAAGCTTATTGTAGTTGATCCATACATGCTATGCTGTTGTTCTTGCCATGGATAGCTCCTTAAACATGCCAGCTTGCTGGAGGTATTCTTGGTTTGTCATGCATTGCTCTGTAGTGAGTACATCAAGCTCACAAAGAGGCCTACATATTATTATTTCTGCCATGCTCTGTTTTCTGCCAAGTCTGAAACCTGATAACGAAACTTGCTATGTTTACATGCTTGCCATCATATCTTCTGGTCCTTTTTGGCTTATGGTCAGTAAGGGACTTTTGTCATATGCATTTAGTAGAACACTTCCAAGCCTTGTTTTGCTATGTTAAGTTCTTGTAGCGTGTTGATTTCATGCTCTGAACATTGCTACCTGATGCTGTTTTCTGCCATGTCCAGTTTTTTCACTAAGTCTGTGAACCTGTTATCTTTTGCACTTTTGCCATGCTTGTTTGAGACTGATATGTTGTGATCTAGCGGTATCTCAGTGTTCATCTTTTGTCAAGCATCTCCTGTAGATTACTGTCATGTGCTTTGTTGCTATGTTGGAGTGCTGTAGCATTGTTGCTTGTTGCATTTTAAGTGCTATCATGCTGTTTATCGCAGATTCGCGTCATTCTTGTTTTGCTTGCCATTTGCAAATCGTGCATCCGTTTCCGGTGATCTTTATATCGATTTCGACCGAAATCATCTCATCTTTCCAGTGGCATGCTTGGTTTGCCAAGTTACTGCCATGTTCATCATTTTCCTTCCGGAGCACGCATATGCATCGCATATCATATCTTGCATATCATACATGTTTTGCATCATGTTGCTTGTGCATTTCTCGTGGTTGATTGTGGTTCCGTTTGTTTGTGTTCTTGTCTTGGGTAGAGCCGGGAGACGAGTTCGTGAACGAGGAACCTGTTGAGTACGCTTACGAGGATCAAGCTTTCGACAACTCTGAGAACCTTGCAGGCAAGATGACCACCCCTCGAAATCACTTCTATCTTTGCTTTGCTAGTTGTTCGCTCTATTGCCATGCTGCGCTACCTATCACTTTCTATATCATGCCTCCCATATTGCCATGTCAGCCTCTAACCATCCTTTCCTAGCAAACCGTTGTTTAGCTAAGTTACCGCTTTTGCTCAGCCCTTCTTATAGCGTTGCTAGTTGCAGGTGAAGTTGAAGTTTGTTCCATGTTGGAACATGGATATGATGGGATATCACAATATCTCTTATTTAATTAATGCATCTATATATTTTGGTAAAGGGTGGAAGGCTCGGCCTTATGCCTGGTGTTTTGTTCCACTCTTGCCGCCCTAGTTACTGTTATACCGGGTTTATGTTCCTTGAGTTTGCGTCCCTTACACGGTCGGGTGATTTATGGGACCCCCTTGACAGTTCGCCTTGAATAAAACTCCTCCAGCAAGGCCCAACCTTGGTTTTACCATTTGCGACCTATGCCTTTTTCCCCCGGGTTTTCTAGAGCCCGAGGGTCATCTTTATTTTAAACCCCCGGGCCAGTGCTCCTCTGAGTATTGGTCCAACCTGTCAGTCGCCGGTGGCCACCAGGGGCAACTCTGGTCTGGCCTATCGGAAGCTTGGACAATCAGGTGTGCCCTGAGAACGAGATATGTGCAGCTCCTATCGGGATTTGTCGGCACATTCGGGTGGCTTTGCTGGTCTTGTTTTACCATTGTCAAAATGTCTTGTAAACCGGGATTCCGAGACTGATCGGGTTTTTCCGGGAGAAGGTTTATCCTTCGTTGACCGTGAGAGCTTATGATGGGCTAAGTTGGGACACCCCTGCAGGGTATTATCTTTCGAAAGCCGTGCCCGCGGTTATGAGGCAGATGGGGATTTGTTAATGTCCGGTTGTAGAGAACTTGTCACTTGACCCAATTTAAAATACATCAACTGCGTGTGTAGCCGTGATGGTCTCTTCTCAGCGGAGTCCGGGAAGTGAACACGGTCTGTGTTATGTATGACGTAAGTAGGAGTTCAGGATCACTTCTTGGTCATTGCTAGATGACGATCGCTCCGTTGCTTCTCTTCTCGCTCTCTTTTGCGTAAGTTAGCCACCATATATGCTTATTGCCGCTGCAGCTCCACCTCATTACACCATCCTTTCCTATAAGCTTAAATAGTCTTGATCTCGGGGGTGTGAGATTGCTGAGTCCCCGTGACTCACAGATTCTACCAAAACAGTTGCAGGAGCCGACGATGCCAGTGCAGATGATGGGGTCGGTCTCAAGTGGGAGTTTGACGAGGAATGTGGTCGTTATTATGTGTCTTTTCCTGATGATCAGTAGTGGAGCCCAGTTGGGACGATCGGGGATCTAGCATTTGGGGTTATCTTATTTTCATCTGGATTTTGACCGTAGTCGGTCTATATGTTTGTATTTTGGATGATGTATGATATATATATATTCATGTATTGTGTGAAGTGGCGATTGTAAGCCAACTCTTTATCCCATTCTTGTTCATTACATGGGATTGTGTGAAGATGACCCTTCTTGCGACAAAACCACTATGCGGTTATGCCTCTAAGTCGTGCCTCGACACGTGGGAGATATAGCCGCATCGTGGGCGTTACATTACTACTCCCTCCATTCCCAGATATAAGTATTTTCGAGATTCCAACAAGTGACTACATACGGAGCAAAATGAATGAATCTACATTCTAAAATATGTCTACATACATCCATATGTTGTAGACCATTTGAAATGTCTAAAAGGACTTATATAGGAACGGAGGGAGTAGTAGCTAACTGAGCAGATAACAGCGCCAAGGGGTCAATCTGCAAAAGACATGTTGTACCGGAGGGGGTTGAGAGCAAGGCAACCAAAGAAAGGAGCATAAGATCGAAGGCGAACGAGCTTTGGGGGGGGGGGGGCTAAAATCAATTCTTCCAATAGAGGACGAGAATTTTTTTATGGGGTAGGATGAGAAATAGTTTCATTCACTTCTTCCATGTCTCTCCCAGATGGGCCGTGGACCGATGGATTAGAGTGTCCCTTAAAATTTAGGCTCTATATGATCATCCTCTGACTCCTTATATTTGCTTCTCTGAAAAATAATATTTTAACTAAACCTCCAAAACTTAACTTCTTGAAAAATACACAAATTTATTTGACCGTGCCTAATAGTCCAATCAGTACTTTTTCCATCTCATGTTCATTGTCTACATTGTTGCTCTTCTCTCTTGGCTTCTCAAGCTTGACACTTGTTTCTTCTCTGCCTTCTCAAACTTGAACATTGTGCTTCCCGTAGTCTCGTCTCTAACAACTAGTGCACCAACATCTAGTAGAGTTTTCTTTATCAATAGATCAATGTACTCTTTTTTCAATACCAGAACAAACATCCTTTCTACATAAAAATTAAATCAAACAATGAGTTTCAAATTGTAACAAATCTCAAGAACATCTAGTTGATTGCACTCACTCCGTCCATTTCAACTTGTAGAAAACCCATCTAGGATGTTTTGTCCGTGGTCAAGACGATTGAGGCGTAGCACCAGCCGCCAGCAATCATCACACTTGATGGCCGATAGAGGCTCGCCGACGAGCTGCTGAAAGAGCATGGTGCCCCCATGTGTGGTTTTCGTAATTGATGACATTCTTTATGGATTAACGATTGTCTTGAGTTATATTCATAGGATTTGTCCATGGGCATTTCTTGAAGCCATGTGTTTGTTTCAAAGAGTTTATAAGATGACCAAGGTGCTATTCAAGGAATTATCCAAAGATTGGTCTAGTAGAATACATGATACATGGTTGATCAAGACTAAGTTAAAGTGTGAATCAAGTTAATCAACACGCAAAGTGTAGAAGATGTAACGAAAGGGATCAAGTGATCCCATGGTATGGTAAGCAATGTCCATTACGCGTTGTGTACTAACACATGGTCTGCGTGAGAGTTCTATGTGGGGTTAGGTCTGTTTCCATGGACTTGCATCAAGAGGAAGATCTCATACAACCCATGGAGGATGACATCAAGTGGTGATCGCCATCAAGATTGCAGTGTGCAAGTTCAAGTGGTGCATCATGAAGAACAGTACTGATGAAGAGATCAAGTACTTGAAGCTTGTCGTCCATTTGGTGGCAATGGACTTGTGAAGATGTGTCGAAGAGTGGCTCACCCATAGTGGAGTATGGGGGAGAATTCTACTAGTCTTCGTCGAGCCAACACAATCAAGAAAGGTGGTCCATCCCGAGGAGGACAAGATCGTCATCATCTAGCTCAAGTGGATTATAGCAAGGCAAAGGTTTGCCCTTAATAGGTTTTCTATTTTACCGGTCGCATGGTGTTAGTTGGGAGACCGGATTTTAGGATCGATTGTCATACTATCAAGGGGGGCTCTCAAGCGAGTGCTTGATCGTATCACTCATAGAGAGCTCAAACCATTGCATCCTTGGCATCATCTTTCTTGGTTCGTGTTTGGTGTTTTTATTTTTGAGTTTTAGAGCTTATGATCATCTTCATGACAAGCTTGAGTTCATCGAAAACGGAGTTCACATGCATCTTCTATGATGTTTTCAATGTTGGGGTTTTTGTTCTTCGTTCATAGAGGTTTCGCATCTCTATACCTTTGCATTTTTCTACTGCCTCTTCTCACTATACAACAAGATTGAGTTTGCTCAATTCAGAGCTTATTTGTAAAGTTATGGCAGTTCTGGTTTTCCTGCATCCATCTGTTTTACTTAGGTCTTTGTTGCACTCTAGCGGTAGTACCGCTCTGGTCTGCGGTAGTACCTCTTGCGCGGTACTTCCGGCCTTCTACTACCGTAGGAACCTCTGGTTATATTATTGCTTTTGTATCCTTTTCCACTCAGGGGAAGTAGAGTGGTACTAGGGCGTAGTAGTACCACTTAGTACCGCTCCGGCGGCGCTACCACCTCGATGCTTTTTGCTATTGCACTGCTACTACTGAAACTACCTCACTAAGTGGTAGTACCGCTCCCAGGAGCAGCAATACCACTTGTGTCCGGGCTGTGGGCATAACGGTTTGATTTTCCCCACCTATAAAAGGGGGTCTTCTTCCCCACTGGTTCTTATCTCTTGAGCTCGTGTTCTTCCCCCATTGTTGACCTTCTTCGAGCTTGCTAACTCTAAATCCTTCAATGATTCTTGCTAGTTCTTGAGGGAAAAGAGAGAGGAGATCTAGATTCACATTTCCACCAATCACTTTCTCGTCTTTCTGAGGGGAACCCCTTGGATCTAGATCTTTGAGTTCTTGGTGTTCTCCTTCTTGTTCTTCCTCTCATATTCCTCCATAGCTTCCGTTGCTTTGATGAGATTTGAGAGTGAGGGACTTGGGCACTCCGTGTGCCCTTGTCATTGCATTAGTTGCATCGATTTGAGTTCTCCACGGTGATACATGGAAGTGAAAAGTTTAGAAGCTTATTACTCTTGGGTGCTTGGTACCCTAGAGCTTGTCCCTCTTGGGTGCTTGGGTGCCCTAGACGGTTGGTGGTGTCTCGGAGCTCAATCATAGTGGCGTAAAGCTCCGGGCTTGCGTCGGGGTCTCTAATTAGGTTGTGGAGATTGCCCCAAACAATTTGTACGGGTTCCGGTGACCGCCCCCAAGGGTTGCCAAAGTGTACGGGTTCGGTGACCGCCCCCCAAGGGTTTCCATTTGTACGGGTTCGGTGACCACCCTCAAGGGTCCCTTAGTGGAATCATGGCATCTTGCATTGTGCGAGGGTGTGAGGAGATTACAGTGGCCCTAATGGCTTCTTGGGGAGCATTGTGTATCCACACCGCTCCAAACGGAGATTAGCATCCGCAAGGGTGTTAACTTCGGGATACATCGTCGTCTCCGCGTGCCTCGGTTATCTCTTACCCAATCCCTTTACTTATGCACTTTACTTTGTGATAACCATAGTATGACATGATATATATCTTGCTATCACTTAGTTGTTTATCTTGCTTAGCATAAGTTGTTGGTGCACATGGGTGAGCCTAGTCGATTTAGGTTTTGTGCTTGACAAATTAAATGCTAGTTTTATTCTGCATTTGTTCAAGCCTAAAACGCCACCCCTCCCCTAACATTCACGATCTTTCAGCTGCTGGGCAGGGTTGAGCCCGGCCAACCAGCAGATGTGGCTGCGCCGGCGGTCGGTCCACAAGTGAAATGCGAGCGTATGCGAAAGGTAAGTAGATATCCAAATCCAAAAGATAAGTGGGTATGTTTAGGGTGGCACGCCTGGGCTCTCCATCTTGCTGCAAGATGCACATACTCAAAAAATTATCCAAACGGTGTCTTACAAAATGACGAAATATCCCACATGCTATATCATTTGTTTTGTTACCAAAGCATGACATGAGTATGGAGTAACTCATTCAAAAACATCTCACATACTCTTGCAGCATTGTGCTTGAAAATGCTACTCTAGTGCCAGGCTGTGAACTGCCATTTTCCATTTCCCATGAATTGCATCAGTCAATCTTGCCAGAGAATTAGCCATCAAACAGCTCAAAGGCGGTAAACCTCACATGATGAGAACATTGGTCAACCATGGATTAATTATATGTCCATACAACATGGCATCCAATCTGCATGCATATCAGCCTTAACATATACATCTAATCTGCATGACGGTACAACCTGAACCATATAGTCTCTCAAGGGGGAACAAATCGAGTCCAAATTTGCCCAATCCAGTGTTAACTCTGTTCATGAGGAATAAGGCAAAAGGATATGGGCTTTACCAACAGACAGTAAGTCATGCGTGCGTGAATCCACGACGTACATACAGTATCCGGAAACGGCATGCGCTATTGCAAAACACTAGATATGTCCACATGATAGGATAATATGAACATGCACCCGATAGTGGGATGTATTTTCCCTAATGTACACGCTATACATTTGCTTGTAACAAAAGCATAAAGAACATCAGTTCTCGGACATCGTCACAAGTTGTGTATTGCTTAACGCACTGCAAACGCGCGAGAGGTACCTGTAAAATGCTCAATCGACCCTATCAGCGGCTTGGAGGCACCAAAATCCCATAGCCCATAAACACCAGGGACAACATCTTCAGGAATGGTCCACTCCAGCGTCGCAAAGCTCTCCGGACTGAGTTTCGAAGGCCTCGACCACTTGAATCGCAAAGACCAATCATCATCGTCGTAGCCAGGAATCCAGTTGTCACCATTCAGCCTCTCAACGAGCGCGAAGGTACCGTCTGTTAGAAGATCATTCCTTGGACAGGCCGTATGGAACGTAGCATTCACGGTACTGCCCTTCCGAAAGTCTGAGTTTGCTGTGATGTCGGAGCTGACATCCCCAAAGTGAACACCAGGAGGAGTCGAGTCGAGAATGACAACTAATAGCAGTCCAATTTGCTTGTCCAACATGTCAGGAGGTAGGGTGTTTGTTTGGTGGGATCCTTTGTTTGCAACCATAGGGTCCATAGCCGTGGCAATTTTCTGAAACTCTTGAATGTATGCACTCAAGGTTTGGGGACCGTACAATGTCGACGCACCCTGCAAAACACATATTCACTCCAATGAATCATTCATGCATTTTATATGTTTGATGGAACAATAACTGGAAATTCAGGTCACCGAGATATCAGATCTTTAGCCAACTACCATAATTATGGAACGTTTATACCAAAAAACCAAATGGAATATATTTAGGGGGGGAGGGGGATACCGAAGCAAAAAATCACATACCTGTTAAAAATCAATATTGAGCATGCACGTGTTAAACATCCTTGGGCGTGTCATTGGGCGCATTGTAACGTATCTTAGCAGGAGTCCTTCGGTTGTAGGCTAGGAGGTTTATCTTCTGTAACCATAACCCTATCTCTTCCTAGCTTGATCTCCAAGTTGTAACCTCTCCTATAAGCTCTCAATTGTATGCGTTATCAGGGACTCGCGCCCCTGCCTATAACATGCACGGCGCCCCTCTTGATGAGGTAAGACGTTTTCCGCTTCGCACATGGTAGTCAGAGCCTTTCCTTTTCCCATCTAGAGCTTCTGTCGAACCCATCTAGCCTAGCCATGTCTTCCTCCGGCTCCTTCTCGCCTAGTCTCAATAGTCAGCTTACAGAGAAGTTGTCTCGCACGAATTACGTGTTGTGGCGCACGCAGATCACACCTCAGATGCGCGGTGCCGGTGTCTTCGGCTACGTCGACGGCACCGACCCGGAGCCGGCCAAGCTCCTCGTCACCACCAAGGATGGCAAGGAGACTTCATTGCCCAACCCTCTCCACCCTATATCGGTACGGGAGGATCAACAGGTCCTTGGCTACCTGCTGAATAACCTCACAAAAGAGGTCCTCGTCACGGTGACCATGCTCACCACGGTGGGCGCGCTCTGGACGATGGTTGCTGCCATGCTCTCGTCAAAATTGGCGAGTCGCATCAACAACATCCGCACCTCCCTCATCAACGCGCAGAAGGGTAACCTCTCGGTTGCCTCCTACTTCGCCGTCATGCGTGGCTATGCCGATGAGCTGGGCGCGGCGGGCAAAGCTATCCAGGATGATGAGCTTGTCTTGTACATCATTCATGGGCTGGAGGCGGACTATCAACCTCTGGTGTCTGCTCTCGACGCCTGTGTCACACCTGCGACCCTCGATGAGCTCTTCGCCATGCTGTCCAACTTCGACCAGCGCATGGCCTAGTACCACGGCTCCGGCGGCTTCAAGTCTTCTACCAACATGGCGTCTCGCGGCCGGGGCGGTGGATCCCTCTCGCGTGGCTCTCCCCGCTACAAGGGGTGATCTGGTGGCGGCGGCGGGAACGACCGTGGCCTGATACGTCTCCAACGTATCTATAATTTTTGATTGTTCCATGCTATTATATTATCTATTTTGGATGTTCAATGGGCTTTGTTATACACTTTTATATTATTTTTGGGACTAACCTATTAACCGGAGGCCCAGCCAAAATTGCTGTTTTTTTTGCCTATTTTAGTGTTTCGAAGGAAAGGAATATCAAACGGAGTCCAAACGGAATGAAACCATCGGGAACGTGATTTTCTGAACAAACGTGATCCAGAGGACTTGGAGTGGACGTCAAGCAATCAACGAGGAGGCCACAAGGCAGGGGGCGCGCCTACCCCCCTGGGCACGTCCTCCACCCTCGTAGGCCCCTCGTAGCTCCACCGACCTACTTCTTCCTCCTATATATACCTACGTACCCCGAAAACATCAGCAGAGGAGCCAAAACCCTATTTCCACCGCCGCAACCTTCTGTACCCGTGAGATCCCATCTTGGGGCCTTTTCCAGCGCTCCGCCGGAGGGGGCATCGATCATGGAGGGCTTCTACATCAACACCATAGCCTCTCCGATGATGTGTGAGTAGTTTACTTGAGACCTTCGGGTCCATAGTTATTAGCTAGATGGCTTCTTCTCTCTCTTTGGATCTCAATTCAAAGTTCTCCTCGATTCTCTTGGAGATCTATTCGATGTAATCTTCTTTTGCGGTGTGTTTGTCGAGATCCGATGAATTGTGGGTTTATGATCAAGATTATCTATGAGCAATATTTGAATCTCCTCTGAATTCTTTTATGTATGATTGGTTATCTTTGCAAGTCTCTTCGAATTATCAGTTTGGTTTGGCCTACTAGATTGATCTTTCTTGCAATGGGAGAAGTGCTTAGCTTTGGGTTCAATCTTGCGGTGCTCGATCCCAGTGACAGTAGGGGAAACGACACGTATTGTTGTTGCCATTGAGGATAAAAAGATGGGGTTTATATCATATTGCATGAGTTTGTCCCTCTACATCATGTCATCTTGGTTAAAGCGTTAGTCCGTTCTTATGAACTTAATACTCTAGATGCATGCTGGACAGTGGTCGATGTGTGGAGTAATAGTAGTAGATGCAGGCAGGAGTCGGTCTACTTGTCACGGACGTGATGCCTATATACATGATCATACCTAGATATTCTCATAACTATGCTCAATTCTATCAATTGCTCGACAGTAATTTGTTCACCCACCGTAATACTTATGCTCTTGAGAGAAGCCACTAGTGAAACCTATGGCCCCCGGGTCTATGCTCTATCATATTAATCTACTGTTATTTCTATTACCGTTTATTTTGCTTTCTTTACTTTTAGTCTTTATCATAAAAATACCAAAAATATTATCTTATCATCTCTATCAGATCTCAGTTTTGCAAGTGGCCGTGAAGGGATTGACAACCCCTTTATCGCGTTGGTTGCAAGGTTCTTATTTGTTTGTGTAGGTGCGTGGGACTTGAGCGTGGTCTCCTACTGGATTGATACCTTGGTTCTCAAAAACTGAGGGAAATACTTACGCTACTTTACTGCATCACCCTTTCCTCTTCAAGGGAAAACCAACGCAGTGCTCAAGAGGTAGGAAGAAGGATTTCTGGCGCCGTTGCGGAGGAGTCTACGCACAAGTCAAGACATACCAATTACCCATCACAAACTCTTATCCCTCGCATTACATTATTTGCCATTTGCCTCTCGTTTTCCTCTCCCCCACTTCACCCTTACTGTTTTATTCGCCTTCTTTTCCGTTCGCCTTTTTTTGCTTGTCTCTTGTTGCTTGTTGCCTTTATGGCCCTGCCTAGATTTGGTGATCTTCACGTTAAAAGGTTGGAAGAGATTGAAAGCAACGTCAGAAGCTTTATGACTTGACAATTTGAGCATAATAATTTCTTTAGAAATGAGCTTAAGGAACAAAAAGGCTTTATGGAGTACATGAATAAAGAGCTTGATGACATGTCTAAGGAATTTTATGGTTTGAAATCTCAGATTGCTCATCTTGAAAAAATAATAGCCGAAATTTCGGATAAGCAGGCCACCTTAGTTAATAAGATGGCCGCTAAACCAGAAAGTTTTTATGAAAATAAAGATGAAGATCTAAAAGTTATTGATGTGTCTCCTATTAAATATTTGTTTTGCAATATGAATCTTGATAATGATGGGACTGGAGATGAGTCAACTTTAGTTAAAAGGCGTCCCAATAATTCGGAGTTTTTAAATCTTGATGCAAAAATTGGTAAAGGTGGGATTGAAGAGGTTAAAACTTTACATAGCAATGAACCCACTATCTTGGATTTCAAGGAATTTAATTATGATAATTGCTCTTTGATAGATTGTATTTCCTTGTTGCAATCCGTGCTAAATTCTCCTCATGCTTATAGTCAAAATAAAGCCTTTACTAAACATATCGTTGATGCTTTGATGCAATCTTATGAAGAAAAACTTGAGTTGGAAGTTTCTATCCCTAGAAAACTTTATGATGAGTGGGAACCTACAATTAAAATTAAAATTAAAGATCATGAATGCTATGCTTTGTGTGATTTGGGTGCTAGTGTTTCCACGATCCCAAAAACTTTGTGTCATTTGCTAGGTTTCCGTGAATTTGATGATTGTTCTTTAAACTTGCATCTTGTGGATTCCACTATCAAGAAACCTATGGGAAGAATTAATGATGTTCTTATTGTTGCAAATAGGAACTATGTCCCCGTATATTTTATTGTTCTTGATATAGATTGCAATCCTTTATGTCATATTATTCTTGGTAGACCTTTCCTTAGAACGATTGGTGCAATTATTGATATGAAGGAAGGGAATATTAGATTCCAATTTCCGTTAAGGAAAGGCATGGAACACTTCCCTAGAAATAAGATTAAATTACCTTATGAATCTATTATGAGATCCACTTATGGATTGCCTACCAAAGATGGCAATACCTAGATCTATCCTTGCTTTTATGCCTAGCTAGGGGCGTTAAACGATAGCGCTTGTTGGGAGGCAACCCAATTTTATTTTAGTTCCTTGATTTTTGTTCCTGTTTAGTAATAAATCTTTGATCTAGACTATGGTTAGATGTGTTTTTATGTTTTAATTAGTGTTTGTGCCAAGTGAAACCTATAGGATCTTCTTGGATGATAGTTATTTGATCTTGCTGAAAATTCTAGAAACTTTCTGTTCACAAAAACAATTGTTTAAAATCACCAGAACGTGATAAAATACTGATTCCAATTGCAGTAGATCAATAACCAAATAATCTAGGTCTTCCTATTTTGGTAGATTTTTCTGAGTTCCAGAAGTTTGCGTTAGATACAGATTGCTACAGACTGTTCTGTTTTTGACAGATTCTGTTTTTCGTGTGTTGTTTGCTTATTTTGATGAATCTATGGCTAGTAAAAGAGCTTATAAACCATATAGAAGTTGGAATACAGTGGGTTTAACACCAATATAAATAAAGAATGTGTTCATTACAGTACCTTGAAGTGGTGTTTTGTTTTCTTTCCATAACGGAGCTCACGAGATTTTCTGTTAAGTTTTGTGTTGTGAAGTTTTCAAGTTTTGGGTAAAGATTTGATGGATTATGGAACAAGGATTGGCAAGAGCCTAAGCTTGGGAATGCCCAAGGCACCCCAAGGTAAAATTCAAGTACAACCAAAAGCCTAAGCTTGGGGATGCCCCGGAAGGCATTCCCTCTTTCGTCTTCGTCTATCGGTAACTTTACTTAGGGCTATATTTTTATTCACCACATGATATGTATTTTTCTTGGAGCGTCTTGTATGATTTGAGTCTTTGCTTTTTAGTTTACCACAATCATCCTTGCTGTACACACCTTTTGAGAGAGACACACATGATTCGGAATTTGTTAGAATACTCTATGTGCTTCACTTATATCTTTTGAGCTATATAGTTTTTGCTCTAGTGCTTCACTTATATCTTTTAGAGCACGGTGCTGGTTTTATTTTATAGAAATTATTGATCTCTCATGCTTCACTTATATTATTTTGAGAGTCTTAAACAGCATGGTAATTTGCTTTATTTGTGAAATTAATCCAAATGTGATAGGCATCGAAGATGAGCATAATAAAAACATCCATATTGAGTTCATTGAATATCATGAGAAGTTTGATACTTGATAAGTGTTTTGAGATATAAAGGTGGTAATATTAGAGTGTGCTAGTTGAGTAATTGTGAAATTGAGAAATACTTGTGTTAAGGTTGGCAAGTCCCGTAGCATGCACGTATGGTGAAAGTTGTGTGACAATTTTTACACATAAGGTGTTCTTTTATTGCTTTCCTTATGAGTGGCGGTCGGGGACGAGCGATGGTCTTTTCCTACCAATCTATCCCTCTAGGGGCATGCGTAGTAGTACTTTGCTTCGAGGGCTAATAAAATTTTGCAATAAGTATATGAGTTCTTTATGACTAATGTGAGTCCATGGATTATACGCACTCTCAACCTTCCACAATTTTCTAGCCTCTATGGTACCGTGCATTGCCCTTTCTCGCCTTGAGAGTTGGTGCAAACTTTGAAGGAAATATGCCCTAGAGGCAATAATAAAGTTATTATTTATTTCCTTATATCATGATAAATGTTTATTATTCATGCTAGAATTGTATTAACCGGAAACATAATACATGTGTGAATACATAGACAAACAGAGTGTCACTAGTATGCCTCTACTTGACTAGCTCGTTGATCAAAGATGGTTATGTTTCCTAGCCATAGACATGAGTTGTCATTTGATTAATGGGACACATCATTAGGAGAATGATGTGATTGACTTGACCCATTCCGTTAACTTAGCACTCGATCGTTTAGTATGTTGCTATTGCTTTCTTCATGACTTATACATGTTCCTATGACTATGAGATTATGCAACTCCCGTTTACCGGAGGAACACTTTGTGTGCTACCAAACGTCACAACGTAACTGGGTGATTATAAAGGTGCTCTACAGGTGTCTCCGAAGGTACTTGTTGGGTTGGCGTATTTCGAGATTAGGATTTGTCACTCTGATTGTCGGGGAGGTATCTCTGGGCCCTCTCGGTAATGCACATCACTTAAGCCTTGCAAGCATTGCAACTAATGAGTTAGTTGTGGGATGATGTATTACGGAACGAGTAAAGAGACTTGCCGGTAACGAGATTGAACTAGGTATTGAGATACCGATGATCGAATCTCGGGCAAGTAACATACCGATGACAAAGGGAACAACGTATGTTGTTATGCGGTCTGACCGATAAAGATCTT
This sequence comes from Aegilops tauschii subsp. strangulata, assembly GCF_002575655.3. Classification (NCBI taxonomy): domain Eukaryota; kingdom Viridiplantae; phylum Streptophyta; class Magnoliopsida; order Poales; family Poaceae; genus Aegilops; species Aegilops tauschii. The sequence goes on from NC_053039.3 coordinate 13,097,076, forward strand.
CGTAGAATATGTGGGAGCCAATATGAGCATCCAGGTTCCGCTATTGGTTATTGACCGGAGACGTGTCTCGGTCATGTCTACATAGTTCTCGAACCCGTAGGGTCCGCACGCTTAACGTTTCGATGACAGTTATATTATCAGTTTATATGTTTTGATGTACCAAAGGTTGTTCGGAGTCCCGGATGTGATCACGGACATGACGAGGAGTCTCGAAATGGTCGAGACATGAAGATTGATATATTGGAAGCCTATATTTGGATATCGGAAGTGTTCCGGGTGAAATCGGGATTTTACCGGAGTACCGAGGGGTTACCGGAACCCCCCGGGCGCTTAATGGGCCATAGTGGGCCTTTGTGGAGAAGAGGAGAGGCGTCCAGGGCAGGGAAAGGGAGGGAGTCCCCCTTTCCTTCCTCTCTCCCTCCTCTTTCCCCTCCACTCCTAATCCAACTAGGAAAAGGGAGGGAGTCCTACTCCCGGTGGGAGTAGGACTCCACCTGGCGCACCCCTCCTGGCCGGCCGCACCTCCCCCCCTTGCTCCTTTATATACGGGGGCAGGGGGCACCCTAGAGACAGAACAATTGATCGTTTGATCTTTTAACCGTGTGCGGTGCCCCCCTCCACCATAGTCCACCTCAATAGTACTGTAGCGGTGCTTAGGCGAAGCCCTGCGTCGGTAGAACATCATCATCGTCACCACACCGTCATGCTGACGAAACTCTCCCTCAACACTCGGCTGGATCAGAGTTCGAGGGATGTCATCGGGCTGAACGTGTGCTGAACTCGGAGGTGCCGTGCGTTCGGTACTTGATCGGTCGGATCGTGAAGACGTATGACTACATCAACCACGTTGTGCTAACGCTTCCGCTTTCGGTCTACGAGGGTACGTGGACAACACTCTCCCCTCTCGTTGCTATGCATCACCATGATCCTGCGTGTGCGTAGGAAATTTTTTGAAAATACTCCGTTCCCCAACAGTGGCATCCAAGCCAGGTTTTATGCGTTGATGTTATGTGCATGAGTAGAACACAAGTGAGTTGTGGGCGATACAAGTCATACTGCTTACCAGCATGTAATACTTTGGTTCAGCGGTATTGTTGGATGAAGCGGCCCGGACCGACATTATGCGTACGCTTACGCGAGACTGGTTTACCACCGTGCTTTGCACACAGGTGACTAGCGGGTGTCAGTTTCTCCAACTTTAGTTGAACCGAGTGTGGCTATGCCCGGTCCTTGAGAAGGTTAAAACAGCACTAACTTGACGAACTATCGTTGTGGTTTTGATGCGTAGGTAAGAACGGTTCTTGCTCAGCCCATAGCAGCCACGTAAAACTTGCAACAACAAAGTAGAGGACGTCTAACTTGTTTTTGCAGGGCATGTTGTGATGTGATATGGTCAAGACGTGATGAGATATAAGTTGTTGTATGAGATGATCATGTTTTGTTGAAGTTATCGGCAACTGGCAAAAGCTTTATGGTTGTCTCTTTATTGCATAAGATGCAAGCGCCAAATAATTGCTTTACTTTATCGCTATGCGATAGCAATAGTTGCAAGAGCAATAGTTGGTGAGACGACCATGTGACCACACATTGATATAGATCAAGATGATCGAGATCATGGTGTCATGCCGGTGACGATGGAGATCATGACCATGCTTTGGAGATGGAGATCAAAGGCATAAGATGATGATGGCCATATCATGTCACATATTATGATTGCATGTGATGTTTATCTTTTATACATCTTATTTTGCTTAGTTCGGCGGTAGCTTTATAAGATGATCTCTCACTAAATTTCAAGGTATAAGTGTCCTCCCTGAGTATGCACCGTTGCGAAAGTTCTTCGTGCTGAGACACCACGTGATGATCGGGTGTGATAGGCTCTACGTTCAAATACAACGGGTGCAAAACAGTTGCACACGCGGAATACTCAGGTTAAACTTGACGAGCCTAGCATATAACAGATATGGCCTCGGAACACTAAGACCGAAAGGTCGAGCGTGAATCATATAGTAGATTTGATCAACATAAATGATGTTCACCATTGAAACTACTCCATCTCATGTGATGATCGAACATGGTTTAGTTGATATGGATCACGTGATCACTTAGAGGATTAGAGGGATGTCTATCTAAGTGGGAGTTCTTAAGTAATATGATTAATTGAACTTTAATTTATCATGAACTTAGTCCTGGTAGTATTAGCATATCTATGTTGTAGATCAATAGCTCGCGATGTTGCTCCCCGTTTAATTTTATATGTTCCTAGAGAAAACTAAGTTGAAAGATGTTAGTAGCAATGATGCGGATTGGATCCGTGATCTGAGGATTATCCTCATTGCTGCACAGAAAATTATGTCCTTGATGCACCGCTAGGTGACAGACCGATTGCAGGAGCAAATGCAGATGTTATGAACGTTTGGCAAGCTCGATATGATGACTACTTGATAGTTTAGTGCACCATGCTTTACGGCTTAGAATCGGGGCTTCAAAGACGTTTTTGAAACGCCACGGAACATATGAGATGTTCCAAGAGTTGAAATTAGAATTTCAGACTCATGCCCATGTCGAAAGGTATGAGACCTTTGACAAGTACTTTGCCTACAAGATGGAGGAGAATAGCTCAACCAGTGAGCATGTGCTCGGATTGTCTGAGTACTACAATTGCTTGAATCAAGTGGGAGTTAATCTTCCAGATAAGATAGTGATTGACAAAGTTCTCTAGTCACTATCACCAAGTTACTAGAACTTCGTGATGAACTATAATATGCAAGGGATAACGGAAACGATTCCCAAGCTCTTCGTGATGCTGAAATCGACGAAGGTAGAAATCAAGAAAAGCATCAAGTGTTGATGGTTGACAAGACCGCTAGTTTCAAGAAAAGGGTAAAGGGAAGAAGGGGAACTTCAAGAAGAACGGCAAGCAAGTTGCTACTCAAGTGAAGAAGCCCAAGTCTGGACCTAAGCCTGAGACTAAGTGCTTCTACTGCAAAGGGACTGGTCACTGGAAGCAGAACTACCCCAAGTATTAGTCGGATAAGAAGGATGGCAAAGTGAACAAATGTATATTTGATATACATGTTATTGATGTGTACTTTACTGGTGTTTATAGCAACCCCTCGGTATTTGATACTTGTTCAAGTTGCTAAGATTAGTAACTCGAAACGGGAGTTGCAGAATGAACAGAGACTAGTTAAGAGTGAAGTGACAATGTGTATTGGAAGTGGTTCCAAGATTGATATGATCATCATCGCACACTCCCTATACTTTCGGGATTAGTGTTGAACCTAAAATAAATGTTATTTAGTGTTTGCGTTGAGCATGAATATGATTTGATCATGTTTATTGCAATACGGTTATTCATTTAAATTAGAGAATAATTGTTATTCTGTTAACATGAATAAAACCTTCTATGGTCATACACCCAATGAAAATGGTTTGTTGGATCTCGATCGTGGTGATACACATTTTCATAATATTGAAGCCAAAAGATGCAAAGTTAATAATGATAGTGCAACTTATTTGTGGCACTGCCGTTTAGGTCATATTGGTGTAAAGCGCATGAAGAAACTCCATGCTGATGGACTTTTGGAATCACTTGATGCTTGCGAACCATGCCTCATGGGCAAGATGACTAAGACTCCGTTCTCCGGAACAATGGAGTGAGCAACTGACTTATTGGAAATAATACATACTGATGTATGCGGTCCGATGAGTGTTAAGGCTCGCGGCAAGTATCGTTATTTTCTGACCTTCACAGATGATTTGAGCAGATATGGGTATATCTACTTGATGAAACACAAGTCTGAAACATTTGAAAAGTTCAAAGAATTTCAGAGTGAAGTGGAGAATCATCGTAACAAGAAAATAAAAGTTTCTACGATAAGATCGCAGAGATGAAATATTTGAGTTACGAGTTTGGTCTTCAGTTAAAACAATGTGAAATAGTTTCACTACTCACGCCACCTGGAACACCTCAGTGTAATGGTGTGTCCGAACGTCATAACCGTACTTTATTAGATATGGTGCGATCTATGATGTCTCTTACCGATCTACCACTATTGTTTGGGGTTATGCATTAGAGACAGCTGCATTCACGTTAAATAGGGCATCATCTAAATCCGTTGAGACGACACCGTATGAACTATGGTTTGGCAAGAAACCTAAGCTGTCGTTTCTTAAAGATTGAGGTTGCAATGCTTATGTGAAAAAGTTCCAACCTGATAAGCTCAAACCCAAATCGGAGAAGTGCGTCTTCATAGGATACCCAAAAGAAAATGTTGGGTACACCTTCTATCACAGATCCGAAGGCAAGATATTCGTTGCTGAGAAAGGATCCTTTCTAGAGAAGGAGTTTTTCTCGAAAGAAGTGAGTGGGAGGAAAGTAGAACTTGATGAGGTAACTGTACCTGCTCCCTTATTGGAAAGTAGTTCATCACAGAAATCTGGTCCTGTGACTACTACACCAATTAGTGAGGAAGCTAATGATGATGATCATGTAACTTCAGATCAAGTTACTACCGAACCTCGTAGGTAAACCAGAGTGAGATCCGCACCAGAGTGGTATGGTAATCCTGTTCTGGAGGTCATGTTACTTGACCATGACGAACCTATGAACTATGAGGAAGCGATGATGAGCCCAGATTCCGCGAAATGGCTTGAGGCCATGAAATCTGAGATGAGATCCATGTATGAGAACAAAGTATGGACTTTGATTGACTTGCCCAATGATCGGCGAGCCATTAAGATTAAATGGATATTCAAGAGGAAGACGGACGCTGATAGTAGTGTTACTATCTACAAAGCTAGAATTGTCGCAAAAGGTTTTCGACAAGTTCAAGGTCTTGACTACGATGATAGTTTCTCACTCGTATCTATGCTTAAGTCTGTCCGAATCATGTTAGCAAATGCCGCATTTTATGAAATCTGGCAAATGGATAAACAAAACTACATTCCTTAATGGATTTATTAAAGAAGAGTTGTATATGATGCAACCAGAAGGTTTTGTCAATCCTAAAGGCGCTAACAAAATATGCAAGCTCCAGCGATCCATCTATGGACTGGTGCAAGCATCTCAGAGTTGGAATATACACTTTGATAAGTTGATCAAAGGATATAGTTTTATACAGACTTGCGGTGAAGCCTGTATTTACAAGAAAGTGAGTGGGAGCACTACAACATTTCTGATAAGTATATGTGAATGACATACTGTTGATCAGAAATAATATAGAATTATTCTGCAAAGCATAAAGGAGTGTTTGAAAGGAGTTTTTCAAAGAAAGACCTCGGAGAAGCTACTTACATATTGAGCATCAAGATCCATAGAGATAGATCAAGACGCTTGATAAGTTTTTTCAATGAGTACATACCTTGACAAAATTTTGAAGTAGTTGAAAATGGAACAGTCAAAGAAAGAGTTCTTGCCTGTGTTACAAGGTGTGAAATTGAGTAACACTCAAAGCCCGACCACGGCAGAAGATAGAAAGAGAATGAAAGTCATACCCTATGCCTTGGCCATAGGTTCTATAAAGTATGCCATGCTGTGTACCAGATCTATTGTATACCCTACACTGATTTTGGCAAGGGAGTACAATAGTGATCTAGGAGTAGATCACTGGACAGCGGTCAAAATTATCCTTAGTGGAATAAGGATACGTTTCTCGATTATGGAGGTGACAAAAAGGTTCGTCGTAAAGGGTTACGTCGATGCAAATTTTGACACTGATCCAGATGACTCTAAGTCTCAATCTAGATACATATTGAAAGTGGGAGCAATTAGCTAGAGTAGCTCTGTGCAGAGCATTGTTGACATAGAAATTTGCAAAATACATACGGATCTGAATGTGGCAGACCCGTTGACTAAACTTCTCTCACAAGCAAAACATGATCACACCTTAGTACTCTTTGGGTGTTAATCACATAGCGATGTGAACTAGATTATTGACTCTAGTAAACCCTTTGGGTGTTGGTCACATGACGATGTGAACTATGGGTGTTAATCACATTGTGATGTGAACTATTAGTATTAAATCACATGGTGATGTGAACTAGATTATTGACTCTAGTGCAAGTGGGAGACTGAAGGAAATATGCCCTAGAGGCAATAATAAAGTTATTATTTATTTCCTTATATCATGATAAATGTTTATTATTCATGCTAGAATTGTATTAACCGGAAACATAATACATGTGTGAATACATAGACAAACAGAGTGTCACTAGTATGCCTCTACTTGACTAGCTCGTTGATCAAAGATGGTTATGTTTCCTAGCCATAGACATGAGTTGTCATTTGATTAACGGGATCACATCATTAGGAGAATGATGTGATTGACTTGACCCATTCCGTTAGCTTAGCACTCGATCGTTTAGTATGTTGCTATTGCTTTCTTCATGACTTATACATGTTCCTATGACTATGAGATTATGCAACTCCCGTTTACCGGAGGAACACTTTGTGTGCTACCAAACGTCACAACGTAACTGGGTGATTATAAAGGTGCTCTACAGGTGTCTCCGAAGGTACTTGTTGGGTTGGCGTATTTCGAGATTAGGATTTGTCACTCTGATTGTCGGGGAGGTATCTCTGGGCCCTCTCGGTAATGCACATCACTTAAGCCTTGCAAGCATTGCAACTAATGAGTTAGTTGTGGGATGATGTATTACGGAACGAGTAAAGAGACTTGCCGGTAACGAGATTGAACTAGGTATTGAGATACCGATGATCGAATCTCGGGCAAGTAACATACCGATGACAAAGGGAACAACGTATGTTGTTATGCGGTCTGACCGATAAAGATCTTCGTAGAATATGTGGGAGCCAATATGAGCATCCAGGTTCCGCTATTGGTTATTGACCGGAGATGTGTCTCGGTCATGTCTACATAGTTCTCGAACCCGTAGGGTCCGCACGCTTAACGTTTCGATGACAGTTATATTATGAGTTTATATGTTTTGATGTACCGAAGGTTGTTCGGAGTCCCGGATGTGATCACGGACATGACGAGGAGTCTCGAAATGGTCGAGACATGAAGATTGATATATTGGAAGCCTATATTTGGATATCGGAAGTGTTCCGGGTGAAATCGGGATTTTACCGGAGTACCGAGGGGTTACCGGAACCCCCCGGGGGCTTAATGGGCCATAGTGGGCCTTTGTGGAGAAGAGGAGAGGCGGCCAGGGCAGGGCCGCGCGCCCCTCCCCCCTAGTCCGAATAGGACAAGGAGAGGGGGGCGGCGCCCCCCTGTCCTTCCTCTCTCCCTCCTCTTTCCCCTCCACTCCTAATCCAACTAGGAAAAGGGATGGAGTCCTACTCCGGGTGGGAGTAGGACTCCACCTGGCGCGCCCCTCCTCGCCGGCCGCACCTCCCCCCTTGCTCCTTTATATACGGGGGCAGGGGCACCCTAGAGACACAACAATTGATCGTTTAATCTTTTAGCCGTGTGCGGTGCCCCCCTCCACCATAGTCCACCTCGATAATACTGTAGCGGTGCTTAGGCGAAGCCCTGCGTTGGTAGAACATCATCATCGTCACCACACCGTCGTGCTGATGAAACTCTCCCTCAACACTCGGCTGGATCAGAGTTCGAGGGACGTCATCGGGCTGAACGTGTGCTGAAGTCGGAGGTGTCGTGCGTTCGGTACTTGATCGGTCGGATCATGAAGACGTACGACTACATCAACCGCGTTGTGCTAACGCTTCCGCTTTCGGTCTACGAGGGTACGTGGACAACACTCTCCCCTCTCGTTGCTATGCATCACCATGATCCTGCGTGTGCGTAGGATTTTTTTTTGAAATTACTGCATTCCCCAACAAACTTCTTCGGTGCTTCCAAACCCCGTTATATGATACGTCTATCACACATAAACCTCGTTATATCTTCCTCAAAGCAGCCACCATACCTACCTATCATGGCATTTCCATAGCCATTTCGAGATATATTTCCATGCAAGTTACCACCGTTCCGTTTATTATGACACGCTCCATCATTGTCATATTGCTTTGCATGATCATGTAGTTGACATCGTATTTGTGGCAAAGCCCCCTTTGATAATTTTTTATACATGTCACTCTTGATTCATTGCATATCCCGGTACACCGCCGGAGGCATTCACATAGAGTCATATTTTGTTCTAAGAATTGAGTTGTAATTCTTGAGTTGTAAGTAATAAAAGTGTGATGATCATCATTATTAGAGCATTGTCCCATGTGAGGAAAGGATGATGGAGACTATGATTCCCCCACAAGTCGGGATGAGATTCCGGACTAAAAAAAGGAGGCCAAAGAAAAAAAAGGCCCAATAAAAAAAAGGAGAAAAAGGAAAAATAAAAAAAGAGAGAAGGGACAATGTTACTATCCCTTTTCCACACTTGTGCTTCAAAGTAGCACCGTGATCTTCATGATAGAGAGTCTCCTATGTTGTCACTTTCATATACTAGTGGGAATTTTTCATTATAGAACTTGGGTTGTATATTCCAATGATGGCCTTCCTCAAAATGCCCTAGGTCTTCGTGACCAAGCAAGTAGGATGCACACCCACTTAGTTTCTTTTGTTGAGCTTTCATATATTTATAGCTCTAATGCATCTGTTGCATGGCGATCCCTACTCCTCTCATTGACATCAATCGATGGGCATCTCCATAGCCTATTGATTAGCCATGTCAGTGTGAGACTTTCTACCTTTTTGTCTTCTCACATAACCCCCATCATTATACTTTATTCCACCCATAGTGCTATATCCATGGCTTGCGCTCATGTATTGGGTAAGGGTTGAAAAGGCTGAAGCACGTTAAAAAGTATGAACCAATTGATCGGCTTGTCATCGGGGTTATGCATGATGAGAACGTTTTGTGTGACGAAATTGAAGCATGGCCTAACTATATGATTTTGTAGGGATGAGCTTTCTTTGGCTATGTTATTTTGATAAGACATAATTGCTTGGTTAGCATGTTTGAAGTATTATTGTTTTTATGTCAACATTAAACTTTTATCTTGAATCTTTCGGATCTAAATATTCATGCCACAATAAAAAGAATTACATTGAAAATTATGCTAAGAAGCATTCCACATCAAAAATTCTGTTTTTATCATTTACCTACTCGAGGACGAGCAGGAATTAAGCTTGGGGATGCTTGATACGTCTCCAACGTATCTGTAATTTTTGATTGTTCCATGCTATTATATTATCTGTTTTGGATGTTCAATGGGCTTTATTATACACTTCTATATTATTTTTGGACTAACCTATTAACCGGAGGCCCAGCCCAATTGCTGTTTTTTTGCCTATTTCAGTGTTTCGAAGGAAAGGAATATCAAACGGGGTCCAAACAAAATGAAACCTTCGGGAACGTGATTTTCTGAACAAACGTGATCCAGAGGACTTGGAGTGGACGTCAAACAATCAACGAGGAAGCCACGAGGCAGGGGGCGCGCCGACCGCCCCTGGGCGCGCCCTCCACCCTCGTGGGCCCCTCGTAGCTCCACCGACCTACTTCTTCCTCCTATATATACCTACATACCCCGAAAACATCAGCAGAGGAGCCAAAACCCTATTTCCACCGCCGCAACCTTCTGTACCCGTGAGATCCCATCTTGGGGCCTTTTCCGGCGCTCCGCCGGAGAGGGCATCGATCACGTAGGGCTTCTACATCAACACCATAGCCTCTCCGATGATGTGTGAGTAGTTTACTTAAGACCTTCGGGTCCATAGTTATTAGCTAGATGCCTTCTTCTCTCTCCTTGGATCTCAATACAAAGTTCTCCTCGATTCTCTTGGAGATCTATTTGATGTAATCTTCTTTTGCGGTGTGTTTGTCGAGATCCGATGAATTGTGGGTTTATGATCAAGATTATCTATGAACAATATTTGAATCTCCTCTGAATTCTTTTATGTATGATTGGTTATCTTTGCAAGTCTCTTCGAATTATCAGTTTGGTTTGGCCTACTAGATTGATCTTTCTTGCAATGGGAGAAGTGCTTAGCTTTGGGTTCAATCTTGCGGTGCTCGATCCCAGTGACAGTAGGGGAAACGACACGTGTTGTATTGTTGCCATCGAGGATAAAAAGATGGGGTTTATATCATATTGCATGAGTTTATCCCTCTACATCATGTCATCTTGCTTAAAGCGTTACTCCGTTCTTATGAACTTAATACTCTAGATGCATGCTGGATAGCGGTCGATGTGTGGAGTAATAGTAGTAGATGCAGGCAGGAGTCGGTCTACTTGTCACGGACGTGATGCCTATATACATGATCATACCTAGATATTCTCATAACTATGCTAATTCCATCAATTGCTCGACAGTAATTTGTTCACCCACCGTAATACTTATGCTGTTGAGAGAAGCCACTAGTGAAACCTATGCCCCCCCGTGTCTATGCTCTATCATATTAATCTACCGTTATTTCTATTACCATTTATTTTGCTTTCTTTACTTTTAGTCTTTATCATAAAAATACCAAAAATATTATCTTATCATCTCAATCAGATCTCACTTTTGCAAGTGGCCCTGAAGGGATTGACAACCCCTTTATCGCGTTGGTTGCAAGGTTCTTATTTGTTTGTGTAGGTGCATGGGACTTGAGCGTGTTCTCCTACTGGATTGATACCTTGGTTCTCAAAAACTGAGGGAAATACTTACGCTACTTTACTGCATCACCCTTTCCTCTTCAAGGGAAAACCAACGCAGTGCTCAAAGGTAGCACGGCCCCTATCCTCAGCGCTTGGGTGGCCGAGGCCGCGGGCGCGGGCGTGGTGGCGGCAACGGAACGCGTTCGGAGACCCCAAGGTGCCAGATCTGCGGGAAGCCCGGACACACAGCAAAAGATTGCTGGTACCGGTATGACGATGATGATGATTCTCAAGATGATGACAAGGTAGCTGCCACCGCTGACGTTTCCTACGGTATTGAAACCAACTGGTACGTTCTATATTTCGTAACCATGAAGGAAAAATACCGCGGCAAAGATCAAATCCATACTGCCAGCGGAGAAGGTATGGGAATAAGTCACATTGGTCATTCTATATTTCGTACCCCTAGTCGCAAACTACACATTAAGAAAATCTTGCATGTCCCTAGTGCACACAAAAATCTTCTTTCCGTCCATAGAATTGCCATTGATATCATGTTTTCCTCGAATTTCATCCTTTTTTCTTTTCGATCAAGGATCAGGCAACGAGGAAAATCCTCTATCGAGGTAGATGTGTTCGAGGGCTCTACCCGTTGATTCCAGAGTTTAGAAGATTCAATAAACAAGCTTGTTGTGCTATCAAGCTTTCGTCCACACGATGGCACGATCGTTTAGGACATGCCTCTTTTTCTTTAGTTGAAAAGTTGCTTAGGAAAAATAAGCTCTCGTTTGTTGGTGAGCGTCATGTTGAAACTATTTGTGATTCATGTCAACGAGCTAAAAGTCATCAATTGCCGTATCCCATCTCAACTAGTATTTCTACCAAACCGTTGCAACTCATTTTTTCCAATGTTTGGGGTCTAGCCCCAGCCTCTGTTGGTAGACATACATATTACGTCAGTTTTTTATGACCATTGTAAATTTTCGTGGATCTATCTCCTCAAAAAGAGATCAGATGTGTTTCAAGTTTTCCAAAACTTCCAAGCTCTTGTTGAACTCAAGTTTGATAGCAAAATTATCGCTGTCCAATCCGATTGGGGAGGGGAATACGAAAAGCTAAATTCCTTATTCCAAAATCTTGGCATCTCGCACCACGTGTCATGCCCGCATGCTCACCAACAAAACGGTTCCGCTGAACGCAAGCACAGGCACATTGTCGAGGTTGGCCTTGCCCTTTTGGCAGGTGCCTCCATGCCTCTTAAGTTTTGGGACGAAGCGTTTCTCACAGCTGTTCACATTATCAACATGCTACCTAGTCGCGTTGAAAGTGCAACTATCCCTGGGTGGTTTTGGTAATTACTAACAACATATAGCTCATTGAACTAATGCTATTCAAAGATGATCATTTCAGAAAGTTCAATGATTGGCATGGCATGGATTAGGAATGTGGACCCCTCAAAATGCTAAGGACACATATTGGATCAAGCTCAAGACTCTACATTTTCATTTTAGTGATCCAAGATCACATTGAGTCCATAGAAAAAGCCAATACTATTAAAAGGGGATGGGGTGTTGCTTAATGGCTTGCTTGCTCAAAATGCTTAGTGATATGCTCCAAAAACCCTCAACCACTTTCTCATATCCACATATGGTCCCAAACCAAAAGTCAAACTCGGCCCTACCGATTTGATCTATCTGGCGCCACCGAGTTCATTTGACATAGCCACTGCTAGAAACCCTAGTCACTTTGGTCTCACCGATAGGGATCTCGGTCGCACCGAGATGGGATTACAAACTCTCAGTTTCCCTTCGTAACGTTTCGGTCTAAGCGAGATGAGCAATCGGTCCCACCGAGTCCGCGATGCAAACTCTCTGTTTCCCCTTCGTAACATTTCGGTCTCATCGAAATGAGCAAATCGGTCCCACTGTTTTGCCTGACCAACTCTCTGGTTAGCTTATTACCAAAGTCGGTCCCACCGAGTTTGAGTAATCGGTCTCACCGAGATTACGTTATGCCCTAAACCTAATGAAATCGGTCCCACCGAGTTGACATGTCGGTCCCACCGAAAAGCCTAACGTTCACATTTTGAACCGAATCGGTCTGACCGAGTTTTCCGATTCGGTCCCATCGAGTTTGGTGAATTGTGTGTAATGGTTAGATTTTGTGTGGAGGCTGTATATACCCCTCCACTCACTCTTCATTCATGGAGAAAGCCATCAGAACATACCTACACTTCCAGCATACATTTTCTGAGAGAGAACCACCTACTCATGTGTCGAGACCAAGATATTCCATTCCAACCACAAGAATCTTGATCTCTAGCCTTCCCCAAGTTGCTTTCCACTCATATCATCTTTCCACCAAATCCAAATCTATGAGAGAGAGTTGAGTGTTGGGGAGACTACCATTTGAAGCACAAGAGCAAGGAGTTCATCATCAACACACCATCTATTACCTTTTGGAGAGTGGTGTCTCCTAGATTGGTTAGGTGTCACTTGGGAACCTCCTTCAAGATTGTGGAGTTGAACCAAGGAGTTTGTACGGGCCAGGAGATCGCCTACTTCGTGAAGATCTACCCTAGTGAGGCAAGTCCTTCGTGGGCGATTGCCATGGTGGGATAGACAAGGTTGCTTCTTCATGGACCCTTCGTGGGTGGAGCCCTCCATGGACTCGCGCAGCCGTTACCCTTCGTGGGTTGAAGTCTCCATCAACGTGGATGTACGATAGCACCACCTATCGGAACCACGGAAAAAATCTCTGCATCTACATTGCGTTTGCTCCCTCCAAACTCCTCCCTTTACCTTCATGTGCAATGTTTTACATTCCGCTTCTATACTCTTAGACTTGCATGTGTAGGTTGATTGCTTGACTTGTGCTAAGTTGCTAAAATCTGCCAAGACATAAAATTGGGAAAAAGATAGATTTTTATTTGGTCAAGTAGTCTAATCACCCCCCTCTAGACATACTTTCGATCCTACAAGTGGTATCAGAGCATTGGTCTCCATTTGCCTTGATTTCCATAGCTTTTGGTGATCATAGCCTTGGTTTCACAACCTAGGAGAGTATGGCGTCTAGCGAGGGAAATTACCACCGTAGAGGTTGATACGTCCATTTTGCATCATGCTTTTATATCGATATTTATTGCATTATGGGCTATTATTACACATTATGTCACCATACTTATGCCTATTCTCTCTTATTTTACAAGGTTTACACGAAGAGGGAGAATGTCGGCAGGTGGAATTCTGGGCTTGAAAAGGAGGAAATATTAGATACCTATTCTGCACAACTCCAAAAGTCCTGAAACTTCACGGAGGCACGTTTTGGAATTCATAAAAAATACTGGCGAAAGAATCAACCAGAGGGGGCCCACACCTTGGCTACGAGGGTCGGGGCGCGCCCCCTATCTCGTGGACCCCCTGCCAGGCCTCCGGTGTCCATCTTCTGCTATATGAAGTCTTTCATCCTGGAAAAAATCGGAAGGAAGCTTTCGGGACGAAACAACGCCGCCACGAGGCGGAACCAATCTAGGGCTCCGGCGGAGCTGTTCTGCCGGGGAAACATCCCTCTGGGAGGGGGAAATCATCACCATCGTCATCACTATCGATCCTCTCAGTGGGAGGGGGTCAATCTCCATCAACATCTTCACCAGCACCATCTCCTCTAAAACCCTAGTTCATCTCTTGTATCCAATCTTTGTCCCAAAACCTCAGATTGGTACCTGTGGGTTGCTAGTAGTGTTGATTACTCCTTGTAGTTGATGCTAGTTGGTTTATTTGGTGGAAGATCATATGTTCACATCCTCTATGCATATTAATACCTCTCTGATTATGAACATGAATATGATTTGTGAGTAGTTACGTTTGTTCCCGAGGACATGGGAGAAGTCTTGCTATAAGTAGTCATGTGAATTTCGTATTCATTCGATATTTTGATGAGATGTATGTTGTCTTCCCTCTAGCGGTGTTATGTGAATGTCGACTACATGAAACTTCACCATTGTTTGGGCCTAGAGGAAGGCATTTGGAAGTAATAAGTAGATGATGGGTTGCTAGAGTGACAGAAGGTTAAACCCTAGTTTATGCATTGCTTCGTAAGGGGCTGATTTGGATCCATATGTTTCATGCTATGGTTAGGTTTACCTTAATACTACTTTTGTAGTTGTGGATGCTTGCAATAGGGGTTAATCATAAGTGGGATGCTTGTCCAAGGAAGGGCAGTACCCAAGCACTGGTCCACCCACATATCAAATTATCAAAGTAACGAACGCGAATCATATGAGCGTGATGAAAACTAGCTTGACGATAATTCCCATGTGTCCTCGGGAGCGTTTTCCTTCATATAAGAGTTTGTCCAGGCTTGTCCTTTGCTACAAAAAGGATTGGGCCATCTTGCTGCACCTTATTTACTTTCATTACTTGTTGCCCGTTACAAATTACCTTATCACAAAACTATCTGTTACCGATAATTTCAGTGCTTGCAGAGAATATCTTACTGAAAACCGCTTGTCATTTCCTTCTGCTCCTCGTTAGGTTCGACACTCTTACTTATCGAAAGGACTACGATAGATCCCCTACACCTGTGGGTCATCAAGACTCTTTTCTGGCGCCGTTTCCGGGGAGTGAAGCGCCTTTGGTAAGTGGAATTTGGTAAGGAAAAACTTATATAGTGTGCTGAAATTTACTGTCACTTGTTACTATGGAAAGTAATCCTTTGAGGGGCTTGTTCGGGGTATCTTCACCCCGACCAGTAGAGAAAAGAGTTGATCCTCAACCTACAGAACCTACTGAAAATGTTTACTTTGAAATTCCTTCGGGTATGATAGAGAAACTGCTAGCTAAGCCTTTTACAGGAGATGGAACATTGCATCCCGATTTGCACCTAATATATGTGGATGAAGTTTGTGGATTATTTAAGCTTGCAGGTATGCCCGAGGATGTTATCAAGAAGAAGGTATTCCCATTATCTTTGAAGGGAAAGGCATTGACATGGTTTAGGCTATGTGATGATATTGGATCATGGAACTACAACCGATTGAAATTGGAATTCATCAGAAGTTTTATCCTATGCATCTTGTACATCGTGATCATAATTATATATATAATTTTTGGCCTCGTGAAGGAGAAAGCATTGCTCAAGCTTGGGGGAGGCTTAACTGAATGTTATATTAATGCCCCAATCATGAGCTCTCAAGAGAAATTATTATTCAAAAATTTTATGCTCGGCTTTCTCTCAATAATCGCTCCATTATCGATACTTCTTGTACTGGTTCCTTTATGATGAAGACTATTGAATTCAAATGGGATCTATTGGAAAGAATTAAATGCAACTCTGAAGATTGGGATCTCGACGAAGGTAAGGAGTCAGGTATAACACCTAAGTTTGATTGTGTTAAATCTTTTATGGATACCGATGTTTTCCGTGAATTTAGCACTAAATATGGACTTGACTCTAAGATAGTAGCTTCTTTCTGTGAATCATTTGCTACTCATGTTGATCTCCCTAAGGAGAAGTGGTTTAAATATCATCCTCCCATTGAAGTAAAAGTATTTGAACCTACTAAAGTTGAAGAAAAGACTATCACTTATAATGTTGATCCTATTGTTCCTACCGCTTATATTGAGAAACCACCTTTCCTTGTTAGAATAAAGGATCATGCTAAAACTTCAACTGTGCTTCGTAAGAGTAATACTAGAACACCTACACCCCCTGAGGAAATTAAAGTTGAACCTAGTATTGCTATGGTTAAAGATCTCTTGGTCGATAATATTGATGGGCATGTTATTTACTTATGTGATGAAGCTGCTAGAATTGCTAGACCTGATACTAAAAATAAACATAGACCTATTGTAGGCATGCCTGTTATTTCTGTTAAAATAGGAGATCATTGCTATTATGGCTTATGTGATATGGGTGCTAGTGCAAGTGCAATACCTCATTCCTTATATAAAGAAATTATGCATGATATTGCAGCTGCTGAGATAGAGGAAATTGATGTTACAATTAAGCTTGCCAATAGAGACACTATTTCACCAGTTGGGATTGTTAGAGATGTTGAAGTCTTGTGTGGGAAAGTTAAATATCCTGCTGATTGTCTTGTTCTTGGTTCCCCACAAGATAACTTTTGTCCCATTATATTTGGTAGACCCTTCTTGAATACTGTTAATGCTAGGATAGACTGCAAAAGGATGTTGTTACTATTGGTTTGGGGGATATGTCTCATGAGTTTAATTTTGCCAAATTTCGTAGACAACCCCATGATAAAGAATTGCCTAGTAAAGATGAAATTATTGGTCTTGCTTCTATTGCCGTGCCTCCTAATGATCCGTTAGAACAATATTTGCTAGACCATGAGAATGATATGTTTATGAATGAAAGAAGGGAAATAGATGAAGTATTCTTTAAACAGGGACCTATTTTGAAACACAATTTGCTTGTTGAAATCCTAGGGGATCCTCCTCCACCCAAGGGTGATCCCGTGTTTGAGCTTAAACCATTACCTGATACTCTTAAATATGCTTATCTTGATGAGAAAAAGATATATCCTTTTATTATTAGTGCTAACCTTTCAGAGCATGAAGAAAAGAAATTATTGAAAACTCTGAAGAAGCACCTTGCTGCTATTGGATATACTCTTGATGATCTTAAGGGCATTAGTCCCACTCTATGTCAGCACAAAATAAAATTGGAGAAAGACGCTAAACCGGTTGTTGATCACCAACGACGGTTAAATCCTAACATGAAAGAAGTGGTAAGAAAAGAAATACTAAAGCTTCTGGAGGCAGGTATAATTTATCCCGTCGCTGATAGTCAGTGGGTAAGTCTTGTCCATTGTGTCCCTAAGACGGGAGGCATTACTATTGTCCCTAATGATAAAGATGAATTGATCCCACAAAGAATCGTTACAGGTTATAGAATGGTAATTGATTTTCACAAACTAAATAAAGCTACTAAAAAGGATCATTGCCCTTTACCTTTTATTGATCAAATGCTAGAAAGATTATCCAAACATACGCATTTTTGCTTTCTAGATGGTTATTCTGGTTTCTCTCAAATACTTGTATCAAAAGAGGATCAAGAAAAGGCCACTTTTACTTGCCCTTTCGGTACCTTTGCTTATAGACGTATGCCTTTTGGTTTATGCAATGCACCTGCTACCTTTCAAAGATGCATGATGGCTATATTCTCTGATTTTTGTGAAAAGATTGTTGAGGTTTCAGGGATGATTTCTCCGTATATGGAACTTCTTTTGATGATTGCTTGAGCAACCTTGATCGAGTTTTGCACAGATGTGAAGAAACTAATCTTGTCTTGAATTGGGAGAAGTGCCACTTTATGGTTAACGAAGGTATTGTCCTGGGGCACAAAATTTCTGAAAGAGGTATTGAAGTCGATAAAGCTAAAGTTGATGCTATTGAAAAGATGTCGTGTCCTAAGGACATTAAAGGTATAAGAAGTTTCCTTGGTCATGCCGATTTTTATAGGAGGTTCATTAAAGACTTCTCAAAAATTTCTAGGCCTCTGACTAATCTCTTACAAAAATATGTTCCTTTTATCTTTGATGATGATTGTCTAGAAGCATCTGAAATACTTAAGAAAGCCTTGATTTCTGCACCTATTGTTCAGCCACCTGATTGGAATTTACCCTTTGAAATTATGTGTGATGCTAGTGATTATGTTGTAGGTGTTGTTCTAGGACAAAGAGTTGATAAGAAATTAAATGTTATTCAATATGCCAGTAAAACTCTAGAAAGTGCCCAAAGAAATTATGCTACTACTGAAAAATAATTTTTAGCAGTTGTATTTGCTTGTGATAAGTTCCGACCTTATATTGTTGATTCTAAAGTAACTGTTCACACTGATCATGCTGCTATTAAATATCTTATGGAAAAGAAAGATGCTAAACCTAGACTTATTAGATGGGTTCTCTTGCTGCAAGAATTCGATCTGCATATTATTGATAGAAAGGGAGCTGAGAACCCGGTTGCAGACAACTTATCTAGGTTAGAGAATGTTCTTGATGACCCACTACCTATTGATGATAGCTTCCCTGATGAACAATTAGCTGTCATAAATGCTTCTCGTACTGCTCCATGGTATGCTGATTATGCTAATTACATTGTTACTAAATTTATACCACCTAGTTTCACATACCAGCAAAACAAAAAGTTCTTCTATGATTTAAGACATTACTTCTGGGATGACCCACACCTTTATAAAGAAGGAGTAGATGGTGTTATTAGACATTGTGTACCTGAGCATGAACAGGAACATATCCTACACAAGTGTCACTCCGAGGCTTATGGAGGACACCACGCTGGAGATAGAACTGCACATAAGGTATTGCAATCCGGTTTTTATTGGCCTACTCTCTTCAAAGATGCCCGTAAGTTTGTCTTGTCTTGTGATGAATGTCAAAGAATCGGTAATATTAGTTGACGTCAAGAAATGCCTATGAATTATTCACTTGTTATTGAACCATTTGATGTTTGGGGCTTCGATTATATGGGACTGTTTCCTTCCTCTATTGGGTATACACATATTTTAGTTGCTGTTCATTACGTTACTAAGTGGGTAGAAGCTATTCCAACTAGTAGTGCTGATCATCACACCTCTATTAAGATGCTTAAAGAAGTTATTTTTCCGAGGTTTGGAGTCCCTAGATATTTAATGACTCATGGTGGTTCACACTTTATTCATGGTGCCTTTCGTAAAATGCTTGCTAAGTATGATGTTAATCATAAAATTGCATCTCTGTACCATCCACAATGTATTGGTCAAGTAGAACTTAGTAATAGAGAGCTCAAATTAATTTTGCAAAAGACTGTTAATAGATCTAGAAAGAATTGGTCCAAGAAACTTGTTGATGCATTATGGGCCTATAGAACTGCATATAAGAATCCTATGGGTACGTCTCCGTATAAAATGGTTTATGGAAAAGCATGTCACTTGCCTCTCGAACTAGAACATAAGGCATATTGGGCCATTAAAGAGCTCAATTATGATTTCAAACTTGCCGGTGAGAAGAGCTATTTGACATTAGCTCACTTGATGAATGGAGAACCCAGGCCTATGAGAATGCCAAACTGTTTAAAGAAAAAGTTAAAAAATGGCATGACAAAAGGATACAAAAGCATGAGTTTAATGTAGGTGATTATGTGTTGCTATTCAACTCTCGTTTAAGATTTTTTGCAGGAAAACTCCTCTCTAAATGGGAAGGTCCTTACGTTATTGAGGAGGTCTATCGTTTCGGTGCCATAAAAATCAACAACTTCGAAGGCACAAATCCGAAGGTGGTGAACGGTCAAAGAATCAAACATTATGTAACGCCCACGATGCGGCTATATCTCCCACGTGTCGAGGCACGACTTAGAGGCATAACCGCATTGTGGTTTTGTCGCAAGAAGGGTCATCTTCACACAATCCCATGTAATGAACAAGAATGGGATAAAGAATTGGCTTACAATCGCCACTTCACACAATACATAAATAGATCATACATCATTCAGAGATACACACATAGGTCCGACTACGGAACCAAAATAAAAGAAGACAACCCAACTGCTAGATCCCTGATCGTCCCAACTGGGCACCACTACTGATCAAAATGAAAAGAAACAGCACAACGAACAAGATCTTCATCGAGCTCCCACTTGAGCTCAGTTGCGTCACCTGCACTGGAATCATCAGCACCTGCAACTGTTTGGAAGTATCTGTGAGTCACGAGGACTCAGCAATCTCACACCCGCGAGATCAAGACTATTTAAGCTAATAGGAAGGATGGGGCAATGAGGTGGAGCTGCAGCAAGCACTAAGCATATATGGTGGCTAACATACGCAAATGAGAGCGAGAAGAGAAGCAACGGAACGGTCGTCAACTAGTAATGATCAAGAAGTGATCCTGAACTCCTACTTACGTCAAACATAACCCAAAAACCGTGTTCACTTCCCGGACTCCGCCGAAAAGGGACCATCATGGCTACACCCACGGTTGACGTATTTTAATTAAGTCAAGTGACAAGTTCTCTACAACCGGATATTAACAAATTCCCATCTGCCTCATAACCGCGGGCACGGCTTTCGAAAGATAATACCCTGCAGGGGTGTCCCAACTTAGCCCATTATAAGCTCTCACGGTCAGCGAAGGATAAACCTTCTCCCGGGAAGACCCGATCAGTCTCGGAATCCCGGTTTACAAGCCATTTCGACAATGGTAAAACAAGACCAGCAAAGCCGCCCGAATGTGCCGAAAAATCCCGATAGGAGCTGCACATATCTTGTTCTCAGGGCACATCGGATTGTCCAAGCTTCCGATAGGCGAGCCCAGAGTTGCCCCTGGTGGCCACCGGCGACTGACAGGTTGGACCAACACTCAGAGGAGCACTGGCCCGGGGGTTTAAAATAAAGATGACCCTTGAGTCTGCAGAACCCAAGGGAAAAAGGCTTAGGTAGTCAAATGGTAAAACCAAGGTTGGGCCTTGCTGGAGGAGTTTTATTCAAAGCGAACTGTCAAGGGGGTCCCATAAATCACCCAACTGCGTAAGGAACGCAAAATCAAGGAACATAACACCGGTATGACGGAAAACTAGGGCGGCAAGAGTGGAACAAAACACCAGGCATAAGGCCGAGCCTTCCACCCTTTACCAAGTATATAGATGCATTAATTAAATAAGAGATATTGCGATATCCCAACATAAACATAATCCAACATGGAGCAATCTTCATCTTCACCTGCAGCTAGCAACGCTATAAGAGGGGCTGAGCAAAGCGGTAACATAGCCAAACAACGGTTTGCTAGGAAGGTGACAAAGGTTAGAGGTTCATGGCAATTTGGGAGGCTTGAAGAGCAAGTGAATAGGTAACGCAGCATAGCAATAGAGCGAACAACTAGCAAGCAAAGATAGAAGTGATTTCGAGGGTATGGTCATCTTGCCTGAGATCCCGCAAGGAAGAAGAACGAGTCCATGAAGAAGACAAACGGATGTAGTCGAACGAATCCTCACAACTCCGGAACGAAACCGAAGCTAACGAGAGAAGCAACCCGGAAATAAACAAACAACATAGTAAACAACCACCACATAAACATGGCATGATGCACAATCAAGTATGATGCATGTCCGGTTTAATGAGGCATGGCATGGCAAAGTGCAACAAACAACACTACAAATTAAGTGGAGCTCAATATGCAACGAGTTGCATATTGACGAAACACCACATCAATTATTTAGTTCTCTCTCGTTTATGAACCCAACAATGTTAAATGTTGTTAACCATGGCAAGAGGTGAAGCATAAGTAAACTAATTATCTAGGCAATTTAAATGAGGCCGGAACAACAAACAACATTTCCGGAAAATCCTCATGTCCATATTTTTGATTTGGTACTGTTCTGCCATAAACGCAATTTAAATGTTGTTAAACAGCAAAATGAAGTGCACCATGTTAAACTAGGCATTTTTTCAAGCAAGTTACAAATATAGTTTATTTAAATCCGAGTTACGGTTAATTAGTTATGAATTAAATCATTTAAACATGGCATTTAAGCAAATTTAAACAAACAACATTTTAAACATGGATGAGAGCGACATATTATTAAACTACACAAATTTCTGAGCATTTTACATGTTTAAATCATTTTAATCCGATGCACGGTTTATTAGTTATTAAATGCATGAAGAACAGGGGGTTTTCTGTAAAACTAAAAACTCCTGGATAATGTCTAAACTCGCAGCACGGGAAAAAAATACTGCGGGCCGAAATCTGGAGGGGCTGGTGGCTGCTCACATGGGCCAAGGCCCAACTCGGTGTGGAGGGTGCTGTCTGGGCCAGATCTGGAGGAGCAGGTGACCCACGCGCGTGGTGGTCGTAAGCTCGATGCAGCGCTGCTGCATCTCGCTGCAGAAGAACGGCGGCAGGGGCGAAGCAGAGGCCGGCTGCGAGGCTGCGCAGGGGCTTGGGCGACGGCGGCGGACTTGGCGAGGCAATGCAGCTGGCAGGACTTGAAGGAGCAGGCGGGGCGGCGTGGGACTTGGCGGACAACGCGGCAGCGGCGGCTTCCTCTGTCTTCTCCCGACAGAAGGAGGCAGAACGTCTCGGGGTAGCGCAGCCAACGGCGGGACTTCAGTGCGGCAGGGAGCTCGGCGGACGGCAGCGCCACGGCGGATCCAGGGCACCGGAACTCCTGCGAACAGCAGCAACGGGCGGAGCACCTCCTGTGCACTTGAAGAAAGAGAGGGAGAGGGATTTTTCAGAGAGGATGGAGCAGAACGGAAAAGAAGAAAGAAGAGGGAAGGCGAGGGCGACGGCCATGCGACCTGAGCCTGATGATGCTCGCAGGCGATGTGGGAACCGAAGGGCGCCGGCGCAACGCTGCTCTGGGGGAGGCAGGAGCAGGGCAAGCCGGCTGCTAGGCCTTGGGACGGCGGACCGGCGCGGCCTAGCTGGCGCTAAAGGTGCGCACGAGCGAGCCCGTCGTCCTCCTGCATCGAAGCAGAGGAGGCAACGCTCTCGGGTCGCTGGGGAGGCAGCAGCAGAGTCCAGCGCGGGGACGGCAGAGGAGGCGCGGTTCCAATCGGCGATGAGGCGCGGGGAAGTCCTGGTACTCCGGCGGCTTGGCCCGATGCACAAGGGCGCCATGTGAGGGAGCTTGTGGGTGGCTGGTGGAGTGGATGGATGATCGAGGAAGGCTTGGGAGGAGCTAGCTGGTTGGGTGGAATTTTGGATCGGGGAAGATCCCGAGGAAGGAGAGAATGGACAAGGGTGGCGGCTAGGAGGAAGGATGGGACATCTCCCTAGAAGTTAGGGTTTGTCCATATTTAGATTAGGGGTCTTTATATAGGGAAAGAAAGGGGTATTTTGGATCATCTGATTAAAATCGGACGGCTAAGAAAATATAGTTTAGGAAGTCCAATGGAGAAAACGGTGATGTTTTAGGGATGTTAGGGGATGATTCGGACCCATCGGTAACAACAACCCGGGTCGGGTTCGGGACAATCTCCGGACGCGCGCGAGGGGGTTGGTGGTTGTGCAGAGAGGGTCAAACGGTCAGACAAGAGAGAATCGAAATTCCGGTTAGACTCAGAACGTTCAACGAACGCAAGGGGGGACGTGGCAACTACGAGCGGATGCAAGTTTGAAAACAATGACGGCAACAGAGTGCCGATGCAATGCAAATGATGCGATGATGAATGCAACACACAAATAACACACAGCTGACTCGCAAAACAAGGAAGGCAATCGGAGCGTCGGTCTCGGGGCGTTACACATTATATCTCAGGTAATGCCATAAATGTTGAAACCAATGTTATTGAAACTGTAACCCCGGAGGAATACATAAGGGACACTTTCCAGAACGCTTCAGACTCCGAAAAGGAATAGGTATATGGTAATGTAAGTAAACTGACCCCAAAACAGTTCTAATGGCGATTTTTCTCTATTTTGGAATATTTAAGAAAATAGGAAAATAAGAAGTAGTCCGGGAAGGACACGAGGCGTCCACGAGGGAGGAGGGCGCGCCCCCTGCCTCGTGGGCACCTCGTGTGCTCTTCGGACTCCGTTTTCTTGCACGATACTTCTTTTGGTCGGTAAAAATTCATTATATAATCTCCCGAAGGTTTTGACCACCGTACCACGCAAATATCCTCTGCTTTTTGTTTCGAACTGTTTCCGCTGCAGATTAGAGCAAGATGTCTTCTCAAGAGTCAGTCGGGGAGAGTCGGGTGTCTCATCCGACACCGGGTCCAGGAGCAAATAGCGATGCCTATCACTTTGGGCCATCAACGGAGGAAGAGATGGAAGCTGACTTGAAAAGGATAGATGCCATGGAGGAGGATTAGGAAGTTACTTCTTGTTTCCGGGCTGGATTCACGATGGGGGAACTACAGAGCTCAGCTATTCCAAACTCGGTCAGCCCTTCCAATGTTAGATTTCTCTCTTATGAAAATATGAAAAAGAGTGTTACTTGTTCTCCCGCAGCTATGCAACATCCTTGGGTGAAAGGAGCCTTAGCCATCACGGGTAAGCTCCGTAAGGAAATAATGGACCTCAAGCAGCAAGTCAATAAGCTCGAGGAGGAGAATCGTATCCTGAGGGGCATCATCGCCAAGAATATCACCTCACCACCTCCAAAGAAAGAGACACAATCACATGGGTATGGGCACTCCCCTTGGCAACTGCCAAGCTTGGGGGAGGTGCCCCGGTATCGTATCACCATCACACTCCTATCTTTACCTTTTTCTTAGTTCGATCCTTTTGGTAATATCTTGATCTAGTAGAATAAAGTTTTAGTATGATTTAGTTTTGAGTTTTGCTTTATGATCCTTCTATGTAATCGAGTCCGTGAGCTATATATAATAAAGATTAGTTTTGAGTCAAGGTCTTGATTATCTTGCTATGATCGTGAGGGAATAAAAGGAAAAGAAAGAATAAAAAGAAATAAAGAGATCATATTGATCTTATGGAGAGTAATGACTTCACATATAAAGAGTATGATGAATAAAAGTTGTTGAGAGTTGACAAACATAGTTTTGGTCATCGTTGCAATTAATAGGAAGTAATAAAGAAAGAGAGGTTTTCACATATAATTATACTATCTTGGACATCTTTTATGATTGTGAGCACTCATTAAAATATGACATGCTAAAGAATTGATGTTGGACAAGGAAGACAACGTAATGGGTTATGTTTTCTTATATCTGAAATAAAGTATATTGTCATGGATCATCCAACTTGTTGAGCTTGCCTTTCCCCCTCATGCTAGCCAAATTCTTTGCACCAAGTAGAGATACTACTTGTGCTTCCGAATATCCTTAAACCCAGTTTTGCCATGAGAGTCCACCATATCTACCTATGGATTGAGTAAGATCCTTCAAGTAAGTTGTCATTGTTGCATGCAATAAAAATTGCTATCTAAATATGTATGATTTATTAGTGTGGAGAAAATAAGCTTTATACGATCTTGTGATGTGGAAGCAATAAAAGCGACGGACTGCATAATAAAGGTCCATATCACAAGTGGCAATATAAAGTGACGTTCTTTTGCATTAATATTTCATGCATCCAACCATAAAAGCACATGACAACCTCTGCTTCCCTCTGCGAAGGGCCTATCTTTTATTTTTGTCTTATACCCTGTACAAGAGTCATGGTGATCTTCGCCTTTCCTTTTTATATTTTATCCTTTGGCAAGCACATGTGTTGGAAAGATCCTGATATATATATCCAATTGGATGTAAAGTTAGCATGAACTATTATTGTTGACATTACCCTTGAGGTAAAAGGTTGGGAGGCAACACTATAAGCCCCTATCTTTCTCTGTGTTTGATTAAAACTCCATAACCATAAGTATTGCGTGAGTGTTAGCAATTGGGAAAGACTAAATGATAGTTGAGTATGTGGGCTTGCTGAAAAGATCTTATATTGACTCTTTCTGATGTTATGATAAATTGCAATTGCTTCAATGACCGAGATGATAGTTTGTTAGTTCTCAATGAAGTTTCTGATTCATATTTGACATTGTGAATAGATTATTACTTGAGCATAAGAAATCATATGACAATATTTATATATGTTGCTGTTATAAGAATGATCATGATGCCCTCATGTCCGTATTTTATTTTATCGACACCTCTATCTCTAAACATGTGGAAATATTTTTTGTTATCGGTTTCCGCTTGAGGACAAGCGAGGTCTAAGCTTGGGGGAGTTGATACGTCCATTTTGCATCATGCTTTTATATCGATATTTATTGCATTATGGGCTGTTATTACACATTATGTCACCATACTTATGCCTATTCTCTCTTATTTTACAAGGTTTACACGAAGAGGGAGAATGCCGGCAGGTGGAATTCTGGGCTGGAAAAGGAGGAAATATTAGAGACCTATTCTGCACAACTCCAAAAGTCCTGAAACTTCACGGAGGCACGTTTTGGAATTAATAAAAAATAATGGCGAAAGAATCAACTAGAGGGGGCCCACACCCTGGCCACGAGGGTGGGGGCACGCCCCCCTGTCTCGTGGGCCCCTGGCAGGCCTCCGGTGCCCAGCTTCTGCTATAAGAAGTCTTTCATCCTGGAAAAAATCAGAAGCAAGCTTTCGGGACGAAACACTGCCGCCACGAGGCAGAACCTTGGCAGAACCAATCTAGGGCTCCGGCGGAGCTGTTCTGCCTGGGAAACATCCCTCCGGGAGGGGGAAATCATCACCATCGTCATCACCATCGATCCTCTCAGTGGGAGGGGGTCAATCTCCATCAACATCTTCACCAGCACCATCTCCTCTAAAACCCTAGTTCATCTCTTGTATCCAATATTTGTCCCAAAACCTCAGATTGGTACCTGTGGGTTGCTAGTAGTGTTGATTACTCCTTGTAGTTGATGCTAGTTGGTTTATTTTTGGTGGAAGATCATATGTTCAGATCCTCTATGCATATTAATACCTCTCTGATTATGAACATGAATATGATTTGTGAGTAGTTACGTTTGTTCCTGAGGACATGGGAGAGGTCTTGCTATAAGTAGTCATGTGAATTTCATATTCGTTCGATATTTTGATGAGATGTATGTTGTCTTTCCTCTAGTGGTGTTATGTGAACGTCGACTATATGACACTTCACCATTGTTTGGGCCTAGAGGAAGGCATTGGGAAATAATAAGTAGATGATGGGTTGCTAGAGTGACAGAAGCTTAAACCCTAGTTTATGCGTTGCTTCGTAAGGGGCTGATTTGGATCCATATGTTTCATGCTATGATTAGGTTTACCTTAATACTTATTTTGTAGTTGCGGATGCTTGCAATAGGGGTTAATCATAAGTGGGATGCTTGTCCAAGGAAGGGCAGTACCCAAGCACTGGTCCACCCACATATCAAATTATCAAAGTAACGAACGCGAATCATATGAGCGTGATGAAAACTAGCTTGACGATAATTCCCATGTGTCCTCGGGAGCGTTTTCCTTCATATAAGAGTTTGTCCAGGCTTGTCCTTTGCTACAAAAAGGATTGGGCCATCTTGTTGCACCTTATTTACTTTCATTACTTGTTGCCCGTTACAAATTACCTTATCACAAAACTATCTGTTACCGATAATTTCAGTGCTTGCAGAGAATATCTTACTGAAAACCACTTGTCATTTCCTTCTGCTCCTCATTGGGTTCGACACTCTTACTTATCGAAAGGACTATGATAGATCCCCTACACTTGTTGGTCATCAGAGGTCCTTAGTTTGATGGTACTAATTTTGCTAGTTGGAAGCATAAGATGAAAATACATACTCTTGGACATAACCCTGCCGTTTGGGCTATCGTGTGTATTGGTTTGCAAGGTGAATTCTTTGATGGGAGAGGACCGAACTGTGAATCTACCGCGGAAGAGTTGAAGATGGTGCAATACAACGCTCAAGCTTGCGATATCCTCTTCAACGGATTGTGCCCCGAAGAATTCAACAAAATCAGCCGTCTTGAGAATGCAAAGGAAATTTGGGATACTTTGATTGATATGCATGAAGGTACCGACTCCGTCAAGGAATCCAAATTGGTTGTGCTTCAAAGTCAACTTGACAAGTTCAAAATGAAGGATGGTGAAGGTGTCGCTGAAATGTACTCTAGGCTTGCTCTCATCACAAATGAGATTGCCGGCTTAGGAAGTGAAGAGATGACTGATAGATTCATCATCAAGAAGATCCTAAGAGCCTTGGATGCAAAATATGATACCGTGTGCACATTTATCCAAATGATGCCCAATTATAAAGATCTCAAGCCTACAAAAGTCATTGAAAGAATTGTTGCTCATGAGATGTCACTCAAGGATAAGGAAGAGCTTCACAACAAGTCAAGTGGTGCTTACAAAGCCTCATGTGATGCCCCTACATCATCAAGTGAGAAACAAACCTTCAATGAGGAATTGAACCTAATGGTGAAGAATTTCAACAAGTTCTACAAGAGTAGAAGCAAGGAAAGAAGCTCCAAGTCAAGGTCCTACAATGACAAAAGATCTTCGAGTCGTGAACGTAATTGCTACAATTGTGGAAGACCCGTACACTACTCCAATGAGTGTACGACTCCCTACAAGAGAAGAGAAGATTCACCAAAAAGAAGAAGTAGAAGAGAAGAATCACCACCTAGAGAGAGGAGGAGTAGAGATGATTGTTATGAACGAAGAACCTCTCAGAGAAGCAAGGATTTGGAAAGGAAGGACAAATCATCAAAGAGCTACACAAAACGAAGACATCAAGCTCATGTTGGTGAATGGGTATCCGGCTCCGACTCCGACCATCACTCTGAAAGAAGTTATCACTCCGACTCCGACTCCGAATATACTGAAGATGAAGGTGTTGCTGGTCTAGCACTTGTGTCAACCAACTCCTACGACATATTTGATTCATCAAATTAAGGAATTGGAAGATGCTTCATGGCTAAAGGCCCAAAGGTATTGTGACACCCAAGTTTTTATTTGGATTTTTCAAAAGATTTTATTTGACTTGAAGGGAGTGATTTAAAAAAAAATTCTTCAAGAGAACTCTCACTCTCAAATAATTTTCTTTATGGCAAAAATTTTATTTGAATTCACCCAAGATCCTCCTTTGGTCTTGGAGGTTCTTGCTTTTCATTGGACTCAAGACAAAATGTTTTTCATTTGAGAAAATAACATTTGAAATATTTTTGAGAATGCACTATGGCTTTTGGAAAGTCCTTTGCCACTTTCAACTATTCCTTCTTGCCATGGCATTAGTGCAAATCCTCTCTCCTAACCCTTCCCTCACCTTTGGATCATGATTTGCATCAAATCCAGCAAGTTGAACCTCCTCATGTGATCATTTCCATTCAAATTCTATTCAAATAAATTTCTGTCTTCTCTTATAGCACTTGGAGATTTGCAAAGGAACTCCATTTTCTGTTTGGACTTTTACCACCAAACTTTTTTCCCCTCCTAGTCCTTTGAACCCTCAACCTGGAACCATGAAGATCCACTGGTCTCCAGTTCAAAATTTTCAAACTACATCAGCTGCAAGTTTGGACCAGATTTGCCAAATTTGGTGAAATTCATTCAAAACTTTCTCCAAAAATTCCAAGTAAATTCATGCAGCCCCTGGGTGCTTTGAGTGATCATCTCACCAAGTTACAGCTCCAGAAAAAATTTATCTCTTTACCAAAACCTACTGTCGAACACCTGCAATGCTTGGTCACTGTCAAGTTCCAGTTAAGTTCAGACAACACTGCAGTGGCTGCTGTCGTTTTCTTCAGAAACGGGCGTCGATCTCGCCAATACCCTCGCGTCGCCTTGCTCCTCGTCCTCGCCCTCTCGTTCCTGCACCGCACGAGTGCCTGGCATCTTGCGGGCGTCGGCGACGAGCAGCAGAAGGTGCGCCGCCCCGTGACCGACGCCGGCGGCGGCTTTGCGGACGCCAGCGGGAGACACGGCGCCGCCGACTCCACCCAGCGCCGCCCAAACCACCGGAGCCCGCCGCGTGGCCATCCACTCCCCCGAATGCGCTGCCGCTCTCGTCGTGAACCCCAGGGCGCGGAGCGCGCTCTCTGCCGCCGTTGAGCCTGTGCGGTCACCTCACCGTGGGCAGACGCCATTACGCCAGGGCCAGCTCCGTTTAGCTGCAAAATGAGTCCCGTAACATCCACTGATGCTGCTCGACCGCTCAAACCCCCTGCCAGCCCACTGCTCCGCCGTAATCGCTCGCCGGAGATTCTCCGTTCACGGCCACCCCGTCGATCTGCCTATAAATAGGGGCCCCGAGCTTCAACTCGAGCACCCACCAGCCCTACACTTCCCCTAGAGCACGCCCAGCCACTGGAAGAGCCGCGAGGGGGTCTCCTTCCTCGACTCCGGCCGCCGCGACCCGCCACGGGATCCAGCCCGATTCGCCCCCGTGTGTGCTCCACAGCCCCCATTCTCTTGCCAGTAGCTTCTCCTTGCATCACCCGTTCTGACCCGCGCCTCAATTCGTACTTTGCAGCCCTCCACCGGAGTTCCCCAACCTCACCCGAACCGCCGTCCGCCGGAGATAGTGTCGCCGTCGACGTGGTGCTCCCCGTTGGACGAGTCCACCACCCACCGACGCGGAAGAAGACACTGAAGCTCTTGGTACCCTCCGTTTCTCCTAACTCGCCGTGGTTCGACGCCGGCGTCCATCGCCGTCTTCGGGCGCCGGCGAGCTTTCAAACCTGACATGCGGGCCCCGCGTGTCAGCCTCTGTTTTATTTCCCCGAACCGTTTTCTGTTGGCGCCTTCGGGCAAAATATGTTTTCTCCTTGCGCTTGCGCATTCCCAGCCGAAGCGTTTTCTGTTTTCTCAGTTAAAACCCTGGAACTTTTCTGTTTCATTACAGAAAGGTCCCTGGACAGGAACCTTTATAACTTCTTAATGAAAAGGTATTTTTGAGTGATTCTTTTTCTGTCAATCTCCAAATTTTGTCTAGTTTTTTATGGGATTTATTTGAAAAATATTTGGCAAAGTTTCTGTGCATGTGTTGGTTTCCACGTTAGTACCCCGTTTCGTGATTGCCGTAGGTTCCGGGAGAGGGGACGGAGCCGCGAACTTCGCCGAGCTAGACTCCGACTTCTCCGAACCAGGCAAGCATGTTTGAACATTTGATATGGCAGATGTTTTGCATGTTCATGTGAAAGTTGGTGCGTGGCATATGAGTGTCGGTAAATATCTCGTTGCTTGTAAGGCAATGACCCGGTTGTTCCAAAGTTGCGATGACCTCAGATGAGAGGTGGCCTAATCATGTGGTGACATGAAGGGCAGCAAGGTGGTACTGTTGTAGCATGCCAGCCTTGCGTCATCCGACTCTTTTCGACGTTAACGTGGTTGGAGCCACGTTATCGATCTTTTCCCGCATGTTCCAAAGTTGCGATGACCTCTGATGAGAGGTGGCCTAATCATGTGGTGACATGAAGGGCAGCAAGGTGGTACTGTTGTAGCATGCCAGCCTTGTGTCATCCGACTTTTCCGACGTTAACATGGTTGGAGCCGTGTTATCGTCCCTTCCCCTTTCCGTGCTACCACATGTCTCATTGCCAGGATACGGTTTAATAAGTTGGTAACCTCTTTCCGTGTACACACCAAACAGAGGGGCCGGGATGATGGTACCTTGGCCCAGGATTAAAGCCAGTCATTCGGTCAGGGGGCATGGGTGTTTCCGGTTGGGACCGAGAGGGGGGGCACCCCCTTATAGCGCGCGTATAGAAATTTGATCCCATGCTACGCGAGGTTGTAGCCTCCCCGACTCAGGGTTTTTCCTGAATGTTGCCGAGGGTGATCCCTGGCTTCGGATGGTTAAATTGGGTGTGTACTGGTTAGACGTGTTCCTTCCAGAACACCGTAGACGGAACTAGTCCCCGTGACTACTGAAATCCGTTGGCTGTGGTTAAGTACAAACTCTGCAGAGTCAATTCTTTCCAAATCATCGTATCCATGATCAGTAATGTAGACTTTTCATCCAAATCTATCCGTGTGAAAATCTTGCCCCCGGTGAACAAGCTCAAGCGGTAAAATCTCAGATTTGTTGTTATTCCAGTTGATGGACTAACTTTATTTTGTGTCTCATGCTTGTGATAATTTATGTCTCCGAGCTATTGTATTAATGAGTTGTGACATAAGCCCTTTATGTGACGTCGCGCAGACGTCCGACTGTGGCGTGTACTCGTTTCTCACTTTCGATATAAGCCCTTTATGTGATGTCGCTCAGACGTCCGACTGCGGTATGCATTGTCTTTACTTACTGTTATGAGCCCTTTATGTGGTGTCGCCCCGACGCCCGACTGTGGCATTATTAGTCTGTATTTTCCGCTCGAGGAGTCTTTCAGACACTCGTTTGGCACCTGTATTATTATTCCGCATTTTCCGCTCGAGGAGTCTTTCAGACACTCGTTTGGCACCTGTATTATTATTGCGCATTTTCCGCTCGAGGAGTCTTTCAGACACTCGTTTGGCACCTGTATTATTATTCCGCATTTTCCGCTCGAGGAGTCTTTCAGACACTCGTTTGGCACCAGTATTATTATTCCGCATTTTCCGCTCGAGGAGTCTTTCAGACACTCGTTTGGCACCAGTATTATTATTCCGCATTTTCCGCTCGAGGAGTCTTTCAGACACTCGTTTGGCACCCGCAATACTATTCTGCAGTTTCCGCTCGAGGCGTCATTCAGACCCTCGCTTGGCACCCAGTATTTATTATCTCTATGTCTGATCGCACTGGTTAACTTATTCATGTGCTTCATGTTTGCATTTGTTATACCTTATGTCCGAACTGTCTTGCGAGTACTTTCATAGTACTCACCTGGCTTGTTGATTTGGCCAGATGTTGACGAAGGCGATCTCTTGGATGAAGAGTTTGATAGCGCGTCCGACGCCTAGAGGAGTCCCAGTCAGTCCTGCGCGATCCCGGATATTGGTCACTTGTGTCGTTTACGCTTCCGCCACCCGCAATAAGTATTCTCGAGCCTCACTCCGACGCTCGATGAGTTGTAGTTTTCTGGAATCATGTCACCCGCTTCGCGATGATATTTCCACCACCGTTTTTATCGTGAGTTAGTAGTTTGCCACCCTATCCGCCGTATTGTTCTATCGGCGTGCATGTAATAAATTGTTGGGCAGTCTCTGCTCAACCTTGTATTATATTTAGTACTCCTGGTATTTTTCTTCTGTGACCAATATATTGTCTATCAGTGAGAAGGAATTCTTCCTCGCTGGTCCGTAACAGGGATTGGTTTCTCAATAATTATTTTATTGAAAAACCGGTCGTGACAAGCTTGGTATCAGAGCCAGGCTGACTGTAGGAAGCCACTAGGTGCGATCGCTAATCGGTTATTAGCGTCTTTAGTGCTTCTTCAGCATTTTGCAATTGTAGCTACTTTCTGTTGGTCATCATAAAATTTATGACATGACTACTCAGAATTTTTGCCTACTTTTGTAGATGGCTGGCAGCAGCTGTGAGAATCGAGTGTTCACCAACGTGCCCGAGGGGTTTGTCAAGCTCCTCGTCTCCATCACCAAGCTCGCGATCGGGCCAGCAGCTCGCCCGGAGTTCACACTCTATCAGCACAAGCTCAGTGACGACGTGTCTATGCACCAGGCTGTGGTGCAATTCAGGGGAGGACGATCTGCTGCTCGCCATTTCCGTTTTACGGGAAGGGCCATGCCTACGGAGAGGCATGCCATGCAGATGGCTGCCTGTGAGGCAAGAGCTCGCCTTCGGGACATCCTTCCTACGATGAAGACTCGTCGCTACCGCTACCTCCCATGCCATGTGCCTTACACCAGCCACTATGCGTTCGCCTGCCATCGGGGAGAGCGAGATGAAGCCATCGAGATGGTTGTGGAGTATCTCAAGGCTCTGGAGGAGTCTTTCGACAACCTTGTAGATGATCTTTTGGCTGCCCGCATGGACTTAGTCCGGGGCGGTCCTGCCAGCAGGAAGGAGCTTCTCCACACGGCGCCGCCTCTGACATTCGTCTCGTCTTCAGCCTCGTATGCACCGGCCGTTTTGGCCACTGCTCGCCGTCTGCCTACCACTGAGGAGTTCGACCGAGTCATCGCTCCTACTCCAGTCAGAGCCGCACCGCCTGCCGCACGCGCTCTACCGCCAGTCGCCCCCGCACCATCACCGCAGTGCAGCGTCGCACGCCAGGAACCAGCTAGAGAGGAGGAGGTTGATTCTCCTGGACCGCTGAGCCTTGCGATCGGCAAGGGGAAGGAGATCTTCACCATCTCCGACTGAGAGCACCGAGTAGCCGCGTGTTATGCCTGCTTGTATGATGTGTTGTTTTTATCTGTACGCTAGTTTGTATTGGTGTGTTTGCTTCCTTCCGGAGTAGTACGCTAGTTTTTAATAACATGTCAGGATTGTGTACGCACAACCTGAGTGCTGTATCTTGTGTTTGCTTTCGCATGTAAGATTTGTGTTAAGCACTTCTTCTCTGTGAAAATCATTTGTGTTTCTTGAAAACCTTGAAGCCTTTTTGGATTATTGCCTTTGCAAGGGTTTTCCTGCGCTACACGGTTTTTCTCATGGGTTTTGCAAATGATACCCCAGACTGGAAAAATGTCTCGCCCTTGGACTCGCTCTATGCCCAATCAGCCAGAAGAGGTTTACGGAACACAGACCAGCAACAATTTCACTCAGGGTCAGTCCAGCCAACAGGACAGCGAAGCGGCACTATCTCAAGTATGCCGTCTCTTCGAGCAAAGCCAGCAACAGCACCAGGAGATGATGAACCATGTTATCAATATGGGAAACCACCGTGAACCCTATCAACCACATTCCAAGTTATCTGAGTTACAGAAGACTCGCCCCTCAACTTTTGCTCACACCGACAGGCCACTGGAAGCCGATGATTGGCTTCGCGAGATTGAAAGGAAACTGATTATCGCTCAATGCTCAGATCATGAGAAGGTGCTTTATGCACCACACTACCTTACTGGAGCAGCCGCAGCATGGTGGGAAAACTTCCTACACATGCACCCCAGGGAACACAACATCACCTGGGAAGAATTCAAGGAAGGCTTCCGTGGGGCACACATTCCCAGGAGCATCCTAAAGATCAAGAAGAGAGAGTTTGATGACCTGAAGCAAAGAGGCATGACCGTCACAGAATACAACGGCCAGTTTACCCAACTGTCTCGTTATGCCTACGACGAGCACATGACAGAAAACAAGAAGATGGAAAAATTCCTGAACGGCCTGGCACCAGCATTAAGATGCCAACTGATTGTACACACCTTTCCGGATTTTAAGACGCTGGTGGACAAAGCCATCACCCTGGAGAATGAGCGTCGTAGTCTGGAAGATATCCGCAAGCGGAAGAGGGACAAGACAACTCTTGCCCGCAGCAACCGAGGCAAGACTGAGGTCCCAAGGACAGACACGAGGAGATCCACGGCTACTGAGCCAAGACCCGTCGGACAATTTCATGCTAGAGACAAGGAGTTCACATACCGTCCAGGGGTCACCTGCTATGCTTGTGGTCAACAAGGGCATTATGCTAAACAGTGCCCGAAGCCAAGAGACTCGGCACCCAAGCCGAACAATGGTGGAAACAATCCAGCCCCCAAGCGCAACAACTTCAATCCCAGCAACAACCACAGGAAGGGTCACTTGAACCATGTGACCAGGGAAGAAGCGCAGAATGCCCCAGACATCGTGCTCGGTACGTTCCCTGTCAACACAGTACCTGCCACGGTTTTGTTTGATTCTGGAGCTTCCCATTCGTTCGTTTCGAAGAGTTTTGTTTCGCAACATGGTTTTCCGATACTCCCCTTGGAAAAATCTATGATCATCATGTCCCCCGGAAATAAGCAAATTGCTCAGGGTTACTGCCAGGGAGTGGTCATTGAGTTCGAAGGACTACCTTTCCACGCGAATCTCATCGTGTTGGAAAGTAAAGGATTGGATGTCATTTTAGGAATGGACTGGTTAACCACCAACAAAGGATTCATCGACTGTTTCAATCGGACAGTGATTCTCACTCACCATCACGGCAAGACTATAAGAGTTTCCGCTCAAGAAAGGCCACGATCACAGAAACCAAAACTGAACAAGATGGACATCGCAGAATTAAGAAAAGTGCCAGTGGTATGCGAGTTCCCTGATGTGTTCCCGGAAGAACAACCAGGTATGCCACCAGACCGAGAGATCGAATTCAGCATTGAACTAGCACCTGGCACCGCTCCCATTTATAAGAAGCCGTATAGAATGGCACCCTCAGAATTGGTGGAGTTGAAGAAGCAGATAAAGGAATTACTGGACAAGGGGTTTATACGAGCCAGCTCCTCATCATGGGGTTCGCCCGTATTGTTCGCCAAGAAGAAGGATGGGACACTGAGACTATGCATAGACTATCGAGCCCTCAATATGGTCACCATCAAAAACAAATACCCGATGCCACGGATAAATGGTTTGTTTGACCAGCTCGCACAAGCTAAAGTATTTTCAAAGATTGATTTGAGATCAGGATACCATCAACTGAAGGTACGAACAGAGGATATCCCCAAGACAGCATTCACTTCCAGATATGGGTTATACGAGTTTACGGTGATGCCGTTTGGACTAACAAACGCCCCCGCATATTTCGTCCACCTCATGAACAAAGTATTCATGAAATTCATGGACAAATTTGTGGTGGTATTCATTGACGACATTCTGGTTTACTCAAGGACACCAGAGGAACATGCTGAACACCTCAGGATTGTTTTGGGAGAATTGAGGAAACATCAGTTGTACGCCAAATTTAGCAAATGCGAATTTTGGCTAAGACAAGTTGGTTTCTTGGGGCATATTTTGAACCAAGAAGGCGTGGCCGTAGACCCAGAAAAAGTCAAGGCCATACTAGACTGGAAGCCACCCGCGAACGTCACAGATGTGCGGAGTTTCCTAGGGATGGCCGGGTATTACAGGAGGTTTATCGAAGGATTCTCCACTGTGGCAAAACCTATAACACAGTTACTCAAGAAGGACAAGAAATTCGTATGGACGGAAGCATGTGAGCAGAGCTTCCAAGAACTCAAGAAGAAGCTAACAACCGCAACAGTCTTAACCGTACCAGACATACACAAGAGCTTTGAGGTGTATTGTGACGCGTCCCAAAAAGGTCTCGGATGTGTGCTAATGCAGGATGGCAAAGTTGTCGCATATGCCTCCAGACAGCTGCGAAAACATGAGGAAAATTACCCAACACATGACTTGGAGCTAGCAGCAGTTATACATGCACTCAAGGAGTGGAGGCACTTTCTGTTGGGAAATCGCTGTGAAATATATACGGACCATAAGAGCCTCAAATATATCTTCACACAGCCAGAGCTGAATTTACGCCAACGACGCTGGTTGGAACTGGTCAAAGACTATGACGTCAGCATCCACTACCACCCAGGAAAAGCAAATGTAGTGGCCGATGCCCTTAGCCGAAACCCCAGCCCGGACAGTGACGGTCAGCAAAACTTGAGGCCTGAGTTTCAGCGAGAGTTCACTCGGCTCAGCATGATGTTAGTCTCTGAGGGCACCATATCGAACCTGGAGATACAACCCACCCTAGTGGAACAAATCAAGAAGGCTCAACAGGGACATCCCAGTATCGAAGGCATAAAGAAGAAAATGAATACTAGTAAGACTTCAGAGTTCATCACAGACAGTGAAGGAACATTATGGTACCGGGACAGGCTTTGCGTACCCAACATTGAGGAACTCAAGCAACAGATCTTGACGGAAAGCCACACCGCCCCATACTCGATCCATCCTGGAGGAACCAAAATGTACAAGGACATCCAGGAAAGATTTTGGTGGCACGGTATGAAAAGAGATATAGCCACATTCATTGCTTGTTGCGATTCATGTCAGCGCATCAAGGCCGAGCACCAAAAGCCAGCGGGGCTACTCCAGCCTAACAGGATACCGGAGTGGAAATGGGATGAAATCAGAATGGACTTCATTGTCGGATTACCCCGATCACAGCGTAGAAATGACGCCATCTGGGTCATCACAGACCGACTAACCAAGGTTGCTCACTTCATCCCCGTGAAGACTACCTACTCCACACAAAGACTGGCAAAACTCTATCTCTCCCGTATAGTTTGCTTACACGGAGTCCCAAAGACTATAATATCAGACCGAGGCACCCAATTCGTCTCCAAATTTTGGGATCACCTACAACAAGCTCTGGGCACGCAACTAGCTTTCAGTACAGCATACCACCCTCAGACAGATGGACAAACAGAACGTGTAAACCAAATCCTAGAGGATATGCTAAGAGCCTGTGTACTCACCTATGGATCCAGTTGGGAAGAGAGTTTGCCCTATGCCGAATTTGCGTACAACAACAGTTACCAAACCAGTTTGCAAATGGCACCCTTTGAAGCATTGTACGGACGGAGGTGTCGTACCCCATTGAATTGGTCAGAAACAGGTGACAGCCGTATCTTCGGCCTAGATATGCTTAAGGAGGCCGAGGAAAAAGTTAAACAAATCAGGGACAGACTCAAGACAGCACAGAGCCGACAAAAGAGCTACTATGATCAGAAGCATCGTGAGGTCAGCTTTGAACCTGGTGATTCCGTATACCTCCGAGTATCTCCTATGAGGGGTCTGCAACGGTTCAAAATTAAGGGGAAGCTAGCCCCAAGATTTATTGGACCATTTTGTGTGAAGGCACGAAGAGGCACGGTAGCCTACCAGCTAGACCTACCCAAGGAGCTGTCAGACGTCCATGACGTATTCCACGTCTCGCAGTTGAGGAAATGTGTGAGTAACCCGGAGAAACATGTACCTCATGAAGACATTGATATGCAACCAGATCTCACCTACAGAGAAAGGCCAGTAAAGATTTTAGAAGAGTCTGAACGGAGGACCCGTCAGAAAACGACAAAAAATTTCAGGGTCCAGTGGAGCAACCACACTGAGGATGAAGCCACATGGGAAAGGGAAGATTTCCTCCGAGCAGAGTATCCATATCTATTTGAGGATCAGCAGAAATCTCGAGGACGAGATTTTTCCTAAGGGGGTAGGTGTTGTGACACCCAAGTTTTTATTTGGATTTTTCAAAAGATTTTATTTGACTTGAAGGGAGTGATTTAAAAAAAATTCTTCAAGAGAACTCTCACTCTCAAATAATTTTCTTTATGGCAAAAATTTTATTTGAATTCACCCAAGATCCTCCTTTGGTCTTGGAGGTTCTTGCTTTTCATTGGACTCAAGACAAAATGTTTTTCATTTGAGAAAATAACCTTTGAAATATTTTTGAGAATGCACTATGGCTTTTGGAAAGTCCTTTGCCACTTTCAACTATTCCTTCTTGCCATGGCATTAGTGCAAATCCTCTCTCCTAACCCTTCCCTCACCTTTGGATCATGATTTGCATCAAATCCAGCAAGTTGAACCTCCTCATGTGATCATTTCCATTCAAATTCTATTCAAATAAATTTCTGTCTTCTCTTATAGCACTTGGAGATTTGCAAAGGAACTCCATTTTCTGTTTGGACTTTTACCACCAAACTTTTTTCCCCTCCTAGTCCTTTGAACCCTCAACCTGGAACTATGAAGATCCACTGGTCTCCAGTTCAAAATTTTCAAACTACATCAGCTGCAAGTTTGGACCAGATTTGCCAAATTTGGTGAAATTCATTCAAAACTTTCTCCAAAAATTCCAAGTAAATTCATGCAGCCCCTGGGTGCTTTGAGTGATCATCTCACCAAGTTACAGCTCCAGAAAAATTTTATCTCTTTACCAAAACCTACTGTCGAACACCTGCAATGCTTGGTCACTGTCAAGTTTCAGTTAAGTTCAGACAACACTGCAGTGGCTGCTGTCGTTTTCTTCAGAAACGGGCGTCGATCTCGCCAGTACCCTCGCGTCGCCTTGCTCCTCGTCCTCGCCCTCTCGTTCCTGCACCGCACGAGTGCCTGGCATCTTGCGGGCGTCGGCGACGAGCAGCAGAAGGTGCGCCGCCCCGTGACCGACGTCGGCGGCGGCTTTGCGGACGCCAGCGGGAGACACGGCGCCGCCGACTCCACCCAGCGCCGCCCAAACCACCGGAGCCCGCCGCGTGGCCATCCACTCCCCCGAATGCGCTGCCGCTCTCGTCGTGAACCCCAGGGCGCGGAGCGCGCTCTCTGCCGCCGTTGAGCCCGTGCGGTCACCTCACCTTGGGCAGACGCCATTATGCCAGGGCCAGCTCCGTTTAGCTGCAAAACGAGTCCCGTAACATCCACTGATGCTGCTCGACCGCCCAAACCCCCTGCCAACCCACTGCTCCGCCGTAATCGCTCGCCGGAGATTCTCCGTTCACGGCCACCCCGTCGATCTGCCTATAAATAGGGGCCCCGAGCTTCAACTCGAGCACCCACCAGCCCTACACTTCCCCTAGAGCACACCCAGCCACTGGAAGAGCCGCGAGGGGGTCTCCTTCCTCGACTCCGGCCGCCGCGACCCGCCACGGGATCCAGCCCGATTCGCCCCCGTGTGTGCTCCACAACCCCCATTCTCTTGCCAGTAGCTTCTCCTTGCATCACCCGTTCTGACCCGCGCCTCAATTCGTACTTTGCAGCCCTCCACCGGAGTTCCCCAACCTCACCCGAACCGCCGTCCGCCGGAGATAGTGTCGCCGTCGACGTGGTGCTCCCCGTTGGACGAGTCCACCACCCACCGACGCGGAAGAAGTCACTGAAGCTCTTGGTACCCTCCGTTTCTCCTAACTCGCCGTGGTTCGACGTCGGCGTCCATCGCCGTCTTCGGGCGCCGGCGAGCTTTCAAACCTGACATGCGGGCCCCGCGTGTCAGCCTCTGTTTTATTTCCCCGAACCGTTTTCTGTTGGCGCCTTCGGGCAAAATACGTTTTCTCCTTGCGCTTGCGCATTCCCAGCCGAAGCGTTTTCTGTTTTCTCAGTTAAAACCCTGGAACTTTTCTGTTTCATTACAGAAAGGTCCCTGGACAGAAACCTTTATAACTTTTTAATGAAAAGGTATTTTTGAGTGATTCTTTTTCTGTCAATCTCCAAATTTTGTCTAGTTTTTGATGGGATTTATTTGAAAAATATTTGGCAAAGTTTCTGTGCATGTGTTGGTTTTCACGTTAGTACCCCGTTTCGTGATTGCCGTAGGTTCCGGGAGAGGGGACGGAGCCGCGAACTTCGCCGAGCTAGACTCCGACTTCTCCGAACCAGGCAAGCATGTTTGAACATTTGATATGGCAGATGTTTTGCATGTTCATGTGAAAGTTGGTGCGTGGCATATGAGTGTCGGTAAATATCTCGTTGCTTGTAAGGCAATGACCCGGTTGTTCCAAAGTTGCGATGACCTCAGATGAGAGGTGGCCTAATCATGTGGTGACATGAAGGGCAGCAAGGTGGTACTGTTGTAGCATGCCAGCCTTGCGTCATCCGACTCTTTTCGACGTTAACGTGGTTGGAGCCACGTTATCGATCTTTTCCCGCATGTTCCAAAGTTGCGATGACCTCTGATGAGAGGTGGCCTAATCATGTGGTGACATGAAGGGCAGCAAGGTGGTACTGTTGTAGCATGCCAGCCTTGTGTCATCCGACTTTTCCGACGTTAACATGGTTGGAGCCGTGTTATCGTCCCTTCCCCTTTCCGTGCTACCACATGTCTCATTGCCAGGATACGGTTTAATAAGTTGGTAACCTCTTTCCGTGTACACACCAAACAGAGGGGCCGGGATGATGG
Source organism: Aegilops tauschii subsp. strangulata (assembly GCF_002575655.3). Lineage (NCBI taxonomy): Eukaryota > Viridiplantae > Streptophyta > Magnoliopsida > Poales > Poaceae > Aegilops > Aegilops tauschii. Next base: position 13,138,825 of record NC_053039.3, read on the forward strand.
TACCTTGGCCCAGGATTAAAGCCAGTCATTCGGTCAGGGGGCATGGGTGTTTCCGGTTGGGACCGAGAGGGGGGGCACCCCCTTATAGCGCGCGTATAGAAATTTGATCCCATGCTACGCGAGGTTGTAGCCTCCCCGACTCAGGGTTTTTCCTAAATGTTGCCGAGGGTGATCCCTGGCTTCGGATGGTTAAATTGGGTGTGTACTGGTTAGACGTGTTCCTTCCAGAACACCGTAGACGGAACTAGTCCCCGTGACTACTGAAATCCGTTGGCTGTGGTTAAGTACAAACTCTGCAGAGTCAATTCTTTCCAAATCATCGTATCCATGATCAGTAATGTAGACTTTTCATCCAAATCTATCCGTGTGAAAATCTTGCCCCCGGTGAACAAGCTCAAGCGGTAAAATCTCAGATTTGTTGTTATTCCAGTTGATGGACTAACTTTATTTTGTGTCTCATGCTTGTGATAATTTATGTCTCCGAGCTATTGTATTAATGAGTTGTGACATAAGCCCTTTATGTGACGTCGCGCAGACGTCCGACTGTGGCGTGTACTCGTTTCTCACTTTCGATATAAGCCCTTTATGTGATGTCGCTCAGACGTCCGACTGCGGTATGCACTGTCTTTACTTACTGTTATGAGCCCTTTATGTGGTGTCGCCCCGACGCCCGACTGTGGCATTATTAGTCTGTATTTTCCGCTCGAGGAGTCTTTCAGACACTCGTTTGGCACCTGTATTATTATTCCGCATTTTCCGCTCGAGGAGTCTTTCAGACACTCGTTTGGCACCTGTATTATTATTGCGCATTTTCCGCTCGAGGAGTCTTTCAGACACTCGTTTGGCACCTGTATTATTATTCCGCATTTTCCGCTCGAGGAGTCTTTCAGACACTCGTTTGGCACCAGTATTATTATTCCGCATTTTCCGCTCGAGGAGTCTTTCAGACACTCGTTTGGCACCAGTATTATTATTCCGCATTTTCCGCTCGAGGAGTCTTTCAGACACTCGTTTGGCACCCGCAATACTATTCTGCAGTTTCCGCTCGAGGCGTCATTCAGACCCTCGCTTGGCACCCAGTATTTATTATCTCTATGTCTGATCGCACTGGTTAACTTATTCATGTGCTTCATGTTTGCATTTGTTATACCTTATGTCCGAACTGTCTTGCGAGTACTTTCATAGTACTCACCTGGCTTGTTGATTTGGCCAGATGTTGACGAAGGCGATCTCTTGGATGAAGAGTTTGATAGCGCGTCCAACGCCTAGAGGAGTCCCAGTCAGTCCTGCGCGATCCCGGATATTGGTCACTTGTGTCGTTTACGCTTCCGCCACCCGCAATAAGTATTCTCGAGCCTCACTCCGACGCTCGATGAGTTGTAGTTTTCTGGAATCATGTCACCCGCTTCGCGATGATATTTCCACCACCGTTTTTATCATGAGTTAGTAGTTTGCCACCCTATCCGCCGTATTGTTCTGTCGGCGTGCATGTAATAAATTGTTGGGCAGTCTCTGCTCAACCTTGTATTATATTTAGTACTCCTGGTATTTTTCTTCTGTGACCAATATATTGTCTATCAGTGAGAAGGAATTCTTCCTCGCTGGTCCGTAACAGGGATTGGTTTCTCAATAATTATTTTATTGAAAAACCGATCGTGACAGGTATCACACCCCGAGTATGTTGATTTCAATAGTGATGAAGAAGATTTGCTAGGTGATGATGATTTACTTGTTGACAACTCTAGTGATGAAAACTATGATGAACTTGCTATTAATCATGATAATCTAGATAAAACGAATGATGATGATAAGAAGGAGATTGAGCGTCTAACTAAAGAACTAAACACTCTTAAGTTAGCTCATGAAACTACCTTGGAAGATCATCGAGAACTTTTAAAGACTCATGAAAAGTTACACTTTGAAAAGCTCAACCTTGAGCAAGAGCATGGGTTCTTAAAAGCAATCAATGATGATCTTTGCAAGAAAAGTTCTTCTTACATTGCCAAGCGTTTACTCTTGTCTACTTACATGCCACAAGTTAAATCTAGTAACAAGAGTAAGAAAGATTCTTCTTTTAGTAGTAACAACAATCATGTTAAGTCCAATGTTGTTGCTTCTAGTAGCTCTCTTGATTCCACTAATGATTCTCTTAGCCAAGTCACACATGAGCAAGAAAATAGCTTATTGAAGGGAATTATAGAGAAAGGTGTTTACAAGAGCATTGCCGGGAGTAAGCAATTTGAGGAAATTGTACGCAAGCAAAGAAGACACCGGAAGAATCAAGGTGTTGGTTTTGAACGAAAGTTCAATGCCAATGGAGTTGAGTGGGAAGAAGATCAATACCCCAAGACGAAGTTTGTTCCTCAACAAGAGAAGTATGATCCTACTTCTTTCCAAGGGACACAAGATCAAGATGATCTTCCACCACAAGACCACAAGCAAAAAAGGCAAGGACAAGCTTCAAGAGGAGATCGATGCATTTGAAGAAGCTCCTAAGGCCTTGATCAAGTGGGTTCCCAAGACTACATCAAGTTCTACTATGTCAAGTACGACTACAACTCCAAGGATTCCCATCAAGATGATGTGGATCATGAAGAAGAACTAGGGAGTTCTTGAGGGTGACTCCACCAACATACTTCACTCATATCATTTTGGCGAGGACAAGTGCAAACAACTTCCACATCTTGCACTAGTTCAAGGAGTCACAAACCCTCTTGTTGGTAAGACAAGGGACAAGGTAACCTAATGTTTTCATGGACATCATCTATGTGTACATCACTCTATGTCTATGGATATCCTTGTTTGTTCCTTGTGGGACTGACCCGTGTAGGTATTGAAAGTGCAACTCACTCCAATGGATTGCTCCAAATGATCTACATCAACATTGAGCATCCACATCTTCAACATGTGAAGTCATCATCGACAAAACCCAAGGTTAGTTCATCCCTCTTAGGGGGGATATCACATCTAGGGGGAGCTTTACTCTAACAATTGAGCTAAAGCAACTCTAATGATGTGAACACAACAATGCTTTATGTAAAAGTGGTAACCCCACTTGTGCTTACACGATGAGTATGACCTATGATCAAATGTTCTCATTTGACTCCTAAGTCAATAGACTCATATATAGATGACCTAGTCATCGCCAATTGCTTGATAGATGCTAGAGTGTTTGTGCATGCTTTGTAACATATTTTATTTGCCATTTTATTGTGTGAGCATGTGGATTGCATATTTTACTCATTCGAGGACATCCACTTGTTTCTTGGATTGATTGGCTCTTTTTCTTTTGCCAAGTAGATGGACAAGAATGCCTAAGAACTTCCTCTAGCTATCTATGTTTTTCTTGTCTCAAACTCTATTCATGCTACATCACAAAGTTTGATCAAGTCAGATTCGAACCACTCTGTGTGAGGAGCACTCAGAGTCCCCAATTTGTCATAGACTTAAACTTCCAAAACCTCTCTGTGCATTTCGGTATGAACGATTCATCCATTTCGGTCACACCGAGTTCACTGAGTTGATCTAGGTTTTCAATCTCGGTGCAACCGATTTGAACTTTTTGGTCACACCCGAGTTGCAGTAACCGCTTGCGATTCTGCATCTCGGTGCCACCGAGTTGTTCCACTCGGTCACACCGATAGGGTCAGGACATATATACCCACGGGTGAGATTTTGGAAATTTCTTCAAAACTCCTCAGCCCGCACGTGTCCTGCTCTACCGCCTCGGGTCTCCGGATCGTCTCCTCGTCACCAGCGACCTCCCGCCGCTGGTTTCTGTCGCTGCCAACGGGATTCTGCCCCACCGTTGTCGCTGTAGCGAACTCACCGCCGAGCTAGGGTATGAGTTCGATCTTTTGTGCTATTTCCTTACTCCGATTCCTAGCACATTGCTTTGCCATGATCTTTACCACGTATGAAATCAATCTATCCAGAGAAAACATCCTTCAAATTAGGTTTGATTTGAAAATTTAGGGTTAGGTCTCCGCCGAACTCATCTCGGACCGACCGAGTTGTAGAAATCGGTCTCACCGATTTGGCTTAGGCCATTGCACATGCATTTTTTGGTCTGACCGAAAATTGCAAATTAGTGTGACCGAGTTCAACTCTCTGTGAAACCCTAGCAAACTCGGAGCCACCGAACTATGAATCGGTCTGACCGAGTTCACTAGTTTAGACTCCAAAAGTTGCTTCGGTATCACCGAGTTTATCAAATCGGTAGCTCCGAAATGCTTTCTATGGAGAACTAAAACTAAGTTTTTGAGTCATCTGTTTTGCAAAAACTCTGCACTTTGTGATGCTCATCCACTCTACCTTATCTATATCTATTCACAGGGTCTGCTGTCAGTTTGCTTGCCAAGATGTCTGACCAGAGTGATAGCCAGAACAAATCTGAAGAGCAAGTGCAAATGAGTGAGGGCACTAGTCCCTCAAGCAGCTATGATGAGGGCAGCAGGAGCACTCCCAGCAACTTGCCAAAGGCAGCCACCAGATCTAGGAAGAAGAAAACCTCAGATTCTGAGGATGGGGACTATGTGGCTGTTGAGGAGGAAGTGAGCTCCAAGAAGAAAGTCCTGAAGAAGGAATATGGAGCTGCTGCTGCAACCAAACCTGGCTTGAACAAGAAAGCACCTGCAAAGAGAGTCCCAATGTCTAAGGCCAGGGCCTCCACTCAGGAACCCTCCAAGTCAACTGGGGGAGAGGATGCTGATGAGGATAAGAAAAAGAAGGAGAGAAAGAGGGGAAGATGGTGCAAGAAGGTGGACCCCATGGCTGAATTTGAGAAAGCATTCTTCAGAAGATGAAGATGAAGAGGAAGAGGATGCACCAGCACCCAAGTCCCAGAAGCTCATGGGAGATGCAATCAAGTCAGGGGCTGCTCCATCAAAGCCCAAAAATTCTCCCAAAGCAACTACTCAAGATCAAAAGACTTCTAAGCCCAACAGAAGCACCAGGAACATACCAGCTGAAGAGAAGAACAAGGCCCCAGTGCCTGAAGTTGAAGGAGAAGATGATGAAGCCCAAGTGCTGAGAAAACTGAAACCAAAGATTCCAAACCACAATGACACTCATCCAGTGGCTGAGGACATGCACATCAGGAAGGATGAAGGACTGAGATTGTGGAGACAGTATGATCCCTATGCTGTGAGGAGGACGATTGATGTGGACTACAGGTTCCACACCAAAGAACAACAAGATTTCTATGAGACTATTCTGCTTGACAAGAAGCCAATTGTCTGTGATATGAAGTGGGTTGATTGGGAATTCATTGATGAGAATGAAGATTATTTCCCAGGAATGCATGAAAGTTTCAAAGCTTGTGGAGTTGACAAGTTTGTTGGACAGAAGCTTACCAAATGGAATGATGAGCTCATTATGCAGTTTTATTCTACAGCTCATTTCTATCCAGATGGTAGAATAGTGTGGATGTCTGAAGGTACAAGGTACCAATCAACTGTTGCTGAGTGGGCCAAGTTGATCAATGCCCCAGAAGAGCATGAGGATGATTTGGATGTGTATGCCAAGAAGAAGAAAGACCACAACTCTATGGCAAATATGTACAAAGAGATCCAAGATAAAGCTTTGGACACACACAAGTTTGGATCTGTACACTATTTGTTGTCTGGTCTGCTTACTATCAACACCATCTTAAGGCATACTCTGTTACCCAAATCTGGAGATCACAAGATGATTAGAGGACATTCCATCAACTTGTTGCAGATCTTTGATGTTCCTCAAAAATTCAAAGTCATGAGTCTGATTGTAGAGACAATCAAAAGGACAGCTGTTGAGCAGAAGAGATCATGTGGGTATGCTCCACACATCCAGGTGCTCATCAACTCCAAGATGGGCACAGGCACTTACTTGTTGGACAAGGAGCATTTACCTTTGCACCGAGAATTTGAAGATAACATGGTTGTGATGAATGAGGATGAACCATCATCAGTGCAAGCACAAGAGAAGAGAGCAAAGGCAAAGGCAGAAAAAGCTGCAAATATGCCTAGTGTTGAGGAGGCATCTCAGGTGTTCTTAAAGAGCAAACAAGATCAATTATATCTGATTCAAGCAACTTTGAGGATTGAGGAGGGCTTGGCGACCCTGACTCGGAATCAGGAGAGCTTGGAGAGGATTATAGAAACAAAGTTTTATGATCTTGATCCGAAAGTCACTGAGATACAGACTGCAGTTGAGCAGCTCCAGGAGGAAGCAGGGGAGAAGAGAGGACAGGGTACTACAGATGCTTTCAGCGAGTGCCAAGAGGTCAGAGGTCAGCTGCAGTGCCAGTGCCAGATACAAGAGCTACTTCATCTGCACCAGCAGCAACAGCTTCAGTTCCACCTCCAGCAGCCACTCCACCAGCTCCAGCTACATCAACTGATGCCTTCGTCCTTGGAGTTCTCTCTACACTACCTCCCAAAGACCAAGCATGAGAGACGCATAGCACTATGCATTTTCAAACTTTTTGGTAACTTGTTGCCAAAGGGGGGGAAATGTATAGATCATAGGCTTTGAGAGAGAGTGTTTTGCTTCTTTGTCTCTCTTGCTACTTGCTAACTTTTGTGTGTGCTTGTTTGATACTTTATGTCTGCACGTGAGATACTTATATGATCATGTGTTTGATCATATCATACTTTAATGCTTGCTCGATATTATTATCTCTTATATCCCTATATGATCATTCACTTTGCTTGGTGATGAGTGCATGTTTTAATTCCTATCATTTTGAGCGCTCCACCAAGATGTATGTGACATGGAAGAGTAACCCATGATCCTAATCGATTGATCCTAAGCGATTGTGCATTTGCATCCAAAAGCAAATATTAAATAATGCACAAATTTAGGGGGGAGCTCTTGCTTATCACATACTTCTCAAAGCGACGATGTATTTTAAATCTTATTATCATTTGTCGAAGCTTTGATCTATATGTTGTCATCAATTACCAAAAAGGGGGAGATTGAAAGTGCAACTATCCCTGGGTGGTTTTGGTAATTACTAACAACATATAGCTCATTGAATTAATGCTATTCAAAGATGATCATTTTAGAAAGTTCAATGATTGGCATGGCATGGATTAGGAATGTGGACCCCTCAAAATGCTAAGGACACATATTGGCTCAAGCTCAAGACTCTACATTTTCATTTTAGTGATCCAAGATCGCATTGAGTCCATAGGAAAAGCCAATACTATTAAAAGGGGATGAGGTGTTGCTTAATGGCTTGCTTGCTCAAAATGCTTAGTGATATGCTCCAAAAACCCTCAACAACTTTCTCATATCCACATATGTCCCAAACCAAAAGTCAAACTCACCCCTACCGATTTGATCTATCTGGCGCCACCGAGTTCATTTGACATAGCCACTGCCACAAACCCTAGTCACTTCAATCTCACCGATAGGGATCTCGGTCGCACCGAGATGGGATTGCAAACTCTCTATTTCCCTTTGAACGTTTCGGTCTAATCGAGATGAGCGATCGGTCCCACCGAGTTCGTAATGCAAACTCTCTGTTTCCCCTTCGTAACGTTTCGGTCTCACCGAAATGAGAGAATCGGTCCCACCGAGTTTGCCTGACCAACTCTCTGGTTAGCTTATTACCAAAGTCGGTCCCACCGAGTTTGAGTAATCGGTCTCACCGAGATACGTTATGCCCTAACCCCTAATGAAATCGGTCCCACCGAGTTGACATGTCGGTCCCACCGAAAAGCCTAACATTCACATTTTGAACTGAATCGGTCTGACCGAGTTTTCTGATTCGGTCCCACCGAGTTTGGTGAATTGTGTGTAACGGTTAGATTTTGTGTGGAGGCTATATATACCCCTCCACCCACTCTTCATTCGTGGAGAAGGCCATCAGAACATACCTACACTTCCAGCATACATTTTCTGAGAGAGAACCACCTACTCATGTGTTGAGACCAAGATATTCCATTCCAACCACAAGAATCTTGATCTCTAGCCTTCCCCAAGTTGCTTTCCACTCAAATCATCTTTCCACCAAATCCAAATCTGTGAGAGAGAGTTGAGTGTTGGGGAGACTATCATTTAAAGCACAAGAGCAAGGAGTTCATCATCAACACACCATCTATTACATTTTGGAGAGTGGTGTCTCCTAGATTGGTTAGGTGTCACTTGGGAGCCTCCGTCAAGATTGTGGAGTTGAACCAAGGAGTTTGTACGGTCAAGGAGATCGCCTACTTCGTAAAGATCTATCCTAGTGAGGCAAGTCCTTCGTGGGCAATGGCCATGGTGGGATAGACAAGGTTGCTTCTTCGTGGACCCTTCGTGGGTGGAGCCCTTCGTGGACTCGCGCAACCGTTACCCTTCGTGCGTTGAAGTCTCCATCAACGTGGATGTACGATAGCACCACCTATCGGAACCACGAAAAAAATCTCTGCATCTACATTGCGTTTGCTCCCTCCAAACTCCTCCCTTTACCTTCATGTGCAATGTTTTACATTCTGTTGCTATACTCTTAGACTTGCATGTGTAGGTTGATTGCTTGACTTGTGCTAAGTTGCTAAAATCTACGAAGACTTAAAATTGGGAAAAGGATAGATTTTCATTTGGTCAAGTAGTCTAATCACCCCCCCCCCCTCTAGACATACTTTCGATCCTACGCGTGTCATTAACAATGAAACTCCGGTAGAAAGACTTCTTCACACTAAACCAGATTATAAGTCTCTCCGTGTTTTTGGGTGTGCATGTTGGCCCAACCTTCATCCCTACAACAATCGCAAACTCATGTTTTGCTCAAAACAGTGTGTTTTCCTAGGGTATAGTGCCCAGCATAAAGGGGTCAAGTGCTTAGATGTATCTACTGGCCGTGTCTACATCTCACGTGACGTGGTCTTTGATGAAACAAAATTTCCGTTCGCTGACCTCCATCCCAATGCTGGTGAACTCCTTCACAAAGAAATCCTGCTTTTGCCTCCTCATCTCACTAGTTTTGATCAAGGGGGACTTAATATTGATGACTTATTGACTAACCCATCTAATGATGTGCATGAGTTTTGTGTTGATGAAACAGAAGAAATCCGTGCAAAAACTGCAGAAAATGCGGCTGAAAATGAGCCATATCCATATTCTATGTGCTTCACCGGGGGAGACAGATCGTCCTCGGGATCCGCCCGGCTGCAGCGGATCGAATCCGACTCGGGATCGGCCCCTGCTCACGAGGCAGGTGCAGGCGCCTCTGTTGGGGAACGTAGCAGAAATTCAAAATTTTCTACGCATCACCAAGATCAATCTATGGAGTAATCTAGCAACGAGGGGAAGGGGAGTGCATCTACATACCCTTGTAGATCGCGATGCGGAAGCGTTGCAAGAACGCGGATGAAGGAGTCGTACTCGTAGCGATTCAGATCGCGGTTGATTCCGATCTAAGCACCGAAGAACGGTGCCTCCGCGTTCAACACACGTGCAGCCCGGTGACGTCTCCCACGCCTTGATCCAGCAAGGAGAGAGGGAGAGGTTGGGGAAGACTCCGTCCAGCAGCAGCACGGCAGCGTGGTGGTGATGGAGGAGCGTGGCAATCTTGCAGGGCTTCGCCAAGCACCGCGGGAGAGGAGGAGGGAGAGGGGTAGGGCTGCGCCAAAAGAGAGGAAGTCTCATGTGTATGGCAGCCCCAAAACCCCACTATATATAGGGGAGGGGGAGGGGCTGCGACCCCATCTAGGGTTCCCCCCCCCCAAGGGGTGCGGCCAGCCCTAGATGGGACTTGGGGGCGGCCAAGGGGGGGAGAGAGGGGGGCGCCCCACTAGATGGGCCTTAGGCCCATCTGAGCCTAGGGTTTCCCCCTTCCCCCCTTCCTGCCCCTGGGCCCTGTCGGAGTAATTGGCCACGGGTAGCCTAACCGACTACCCCTGGCTCTTCAGAAAATTTATCAGGCCTTTGGGCCTTCAAGCACTCCAAGCATTTGGGCCGCCTTCCCCGGCCGGCTACCACTAAAGCCGACTCTCGGAAGGCGACCCAGCCTCACCGACTCCGAGAAGCCGGCCAAGAAGAACGCCGACTCCTAGAAGCCGGCCGAGACCACAACCGCCCCTACATAACGACGACCTGACGGGGCATGGCCACAGTGCGGCCCACGACCCCCGAAGCCCGAGGCAGGCATGGTTACAGGAGGCCGTACGGGAGGGATGTCTCCCGTGCGGCCGGGCACTGTAGCCACGCCAGCTACGACGTCATCCATGACCCACTCCTGCACGGCCCAAGGACTGCGGGCCCCTTCAGCCAGAGGAGGCGTGAAGGCGGCCCGGCCTTTCCTAGTCGGCCAGGAGCATAGCCGGCCTCCAGAAGCCGGCGACTCCCTTCCTCGAAGCAGGAGCCCATTTAAGGAGACAAGACGAGGTGAGGCTATAGTGATAGCCCCCGACGCGGATCACTGTAGCCACGCTTACCTCAACAAAGCCCTCATCATCAGAGGCGCGGCTACAGTAAGCAGCCGCCGACAAAACCCTAGGCGGTGGGGCCGGCCTGCCGACCGACTAGCCGGCAGCCGGCGGGACCCACCAGCCGGCGGGACCCAGTAGCCGGCGGAGGAGCCGGCAGGCGTAGACACTGACGGCCGGGGCCAGTTCCCAGTCGGATTACCATTGTACCCCCGGGGGGTAGGCCTATATAAACCCCCCGGAGCACCCATGCAAAAGGTTGGCACCTCTGCATGTTTGGCTTCCAAGCATAGCACACGCACGCACACCATAGATAGAGAGAAGCAAGAGCTAGCCTGGTTCTTCTTCTCCCTTGATCCCATCAGCTCTAGGAGCGATTGTAGCTACTCTTTATCGAGCTAGTGATCATGCGGAGACCCCGCAGAGCAGGACTAGGGGTGTTATCTCCTCGGAGAGCCCCGAACCTGGGTAAGATTCGCCGGCGTGCATGTCTTCGCCTCATCCCGTTTCCAGGCACCGGCGACGTTTTATTGGCTCCCACAATGATAAGCCATCCTTTGGCATATGTCGCACCAACCACCCGACATTTGGCGCCCACCATGGGGCCAGGTGCACCGTCGTCCGAAGACCTGTTCTGGACGGGAACCCTCTTCTTTCCCGGCGAGCGCAGCCAGCCTGCTGCGCCCGATGGCGTTTGCCCCGACGCGCTGCAAGGCGTCGACGACGCCTGCGCAGCGAGCCGCCTCGCCGATCTGCTCGGCGAGACTCGCATCTCCGATGAGCCTGCGTCCGACGCAGGCACCGACTACCCTGAGAGCCGCCTCGTCAGCCTCCTCGACCAACTTCACGTCTCCAGCGAGCCTGCTGCGGACATGGAGTCTGTCGGCTCCACCGACCCGATGCTCATCGACTCCGACACCGCGTCGCTCGACGCCTACCCCTCCGACGTGGTGGTCTTCGCCGACCCACTCCCTCGAGCTGACAGCGGCAGCAGCGCTGTCACCGAAGTGTTGGTCATCAGCCATGTCTCCAACTCGGGCGGGAGCGCCCGCGATGCTCAGCAAGCAGCGATGCACGACCTCTCCATCCCCCTCCCGGCCGACGCCGACGCCGAGACCCTGGAGGCACGCCGTCTTGCCCTCATCACGGAGAGCAGGAAGATAGCCTCGATGAGACGCCTCACCGAGGCCCACCGGCGCGAAGTCGACCGCGCCGCCTTCGGGACGCCGCCGCCGAGCGGCCCGAGCCGAGCCGGCTTCGTCCAGAAGCGCGGCGCAGCCGTTGCCAGCATGCTGGGCGCAGATCGCCCCGTCTACGCCACCCCGCTCGAGAATCTGCGAGCCGCTCAGGCGGCAGCAGAGGAGCTCAATGGGCTGGGAGCCGATGAGCTCCCCTACATGACAAGACGGATCCAGCAGCTGATCGACGTGGCTGCAGAACGGCACGAAGCCGGCGCCCGAGCTGATAGCCATCCCCCGCGCCGGGAGCACGCCGCGACGTCCCGCTCGCCGACTGCGAGCGGCACGCGCCAGAAGAAAGACAAGGAGCCGGCTGCCAGCCGCAGCCGGACTCGCATCCCTATCGAGCGCGACGCGGATGGCCGCCCTCGGGCGGTCGAACACCAAGGAAACCTGCCGCCTCCCCCGCCTCGAAAAGAAAGACGCCTCACTCCGCCGCCCATCACGCATCCGACTCTTGGTGACCGACTCGGCCGCCGAGAAGGAGTCGGCGAGAGTGACGCCCGCCACAGGATCGACCGCCTTGCTCGGTCCCTGGCGTTAGAAGAAGAAGACGATGTCGGCCCGCCATGCTTTGGCCCCCGCATCCGCGACGAGCCCTTCCCCAAAGGGTTCTCGCTCCCCAGAGACACGCCCAAGTACAACGGCTCGGTGAAGCCGAAAGATTGGCTCATCGACTACTCCACGGCCGTCAGCATCGCCAACGGCAATCGGCGCGTCGCCGTGAAGTACGTCCCCTTGATGCTGCAAGGGACGGCGCGCACGTGGCTCAACAGCCTCAAGCCATACAGCATCAACAGCTGGCTGGACTTCACCGAGGTTTTCGTCCGCAACTTCACTAGCACCTACAAGCGGCCTCCCAAGCCTCGCCAGCTCTCCCTCTGCGTCCAAGGGCCCAACGAGTCGACCCGCGACTACCTCACGCGATGGGCCGAGCTCCGCAACTCCTGCGAGGGAGTGCATGAGGTCCAGGCCATCGAGTACTTCACTGCCGGGTGCCGAGAGGGCACCCTCCTCAAGCACCGACTCCTCTGCGACGAGCCGGCTACCCTCGATGAGTTGCTGATCACCGCCGACAATTACGCCACTGCCGACTCCTCCATGAAGACCGAGCTCCGAGTGGACGCCTCGGGGAAGGTAGTCGCTCCGGCTCCCAAGACGCCGGCTGGCGACCCAAACCGGCGCCCCTACCAGAACGACCACAAGCGCAAGGGCCCCATGCCGACTTCCTCCAGTCGGCAGGTGGCCACAGTTGAAGACGAGCAGCCCGAGGAGCGGCCCGCTCCCAAGAAGAAGGGAGGTCGGCCGCCCTAGCAGCCGTCCTTCTCCTACGAACAAGCACTCGATGCCCCCTGCAAGTTCCACAGCGGCGCGAAGCCGTCCAACCATACAACACGGAAATGCCACTGGCTCACCCGCATCACCAAGGGCGAAGGGATAGTGCCGCCTCCGCCTCCCAGCCCGCCGCCTCCAGCTCCCCAGCAGCCGGCGGCCCGGCCGGCAGTCGGCGCCATCCAAGACGAGTTCCCCGAAGCGCACGACGCCTACGTCGTCTTCACGAGTCAAGTCGACGACAAGCGCAGCCGACGCCGGCAACACCAAGAAGTAAACGCAGTCGCCTCCAGCACCGCCGAGTTCATGCATTGGTCGGAAAAGCCCATCAGCTGGAGCCAGGCCGACCACCCAGAGGTGATGCCTTCGCCTGGCTCCTATGCTATGGTCTTGGACGTCACCCTTGCGACGGAGAGGCGAGCTGCCAGATTTTCCCGCGTCCTGATAGACGGCGGAAGCAGTATCAACATATTGTACCGCGACACCATGGACAAGCTGAACATCAAAGCAAAGCAGCTCATGCCGAGCCGCATTGTCTTCCATGGTATCGTACCCGGCATATCTTGCTCTCCAATCGGCAAGATCAAAATGGATGTTCTCTTCGAAGACAAAGATCACTTCCGCCGGGAAGCAATATGGTTCGAGGTGGTGGACCTGGAGAGCCCCTATCATGCGCTACTTGGCCGACCTGCTTTGGCCAAGTTCATGGCTGTGCCCCATTATGCCTATCTGAAGATGAAGATGCCGAGCTCGAAGGGGATCATCACGGTAGCCGGCGACTACAAGAAGTCCATCGAGTGTGCCACGGCCAGCAGCCGGCTGGCCGAGTCCCTCGTGGTGGCGGAAGAGAAGAAGATGCTGGAACGGGTTGTGGCCATGGCCGGCAAGCAGCCGACCTTGTCCCCCAACCCCAAGGACTGTGATGCGCAGGGCTCCTTCCAGCCTGCCAAAGAGACGAAGAAGATACCTCTAGACCCGGAGCACTCGGAGAGGTTCGCCGTGATTGGGGCGAACTTGGACAGCAAATAGGAAGGCGAGCTCGCCGACTTCCTCCGTGAGAATCGAGACATCTTTGCATGGTCCCCAAAGGACATGCCGGGCGTCCCGAAGGATTTCGCCGAGCACAAGTTACATGTCCGAGCTGATGCGAAGCCGGTCAAGCAACCCCTCCGCCGACTATCAGAAGAGAAGCGAAGAATCGTGGGAGAAGAGATAGCCCGGCTCCTCGCAGCCGGCTTCATCATGGAAGTGTTCTTTCCAGAATGGCTTGCCAATCCAGTTCTGGTTTTGAAGAAGAATAACAAGTGGCGCATGTGTATAGACTACACAAGCTTGAACAAGGCCTGCCCAAAGGATCCGTTTGCTTTGCCACGGATTGACCAAGTGATAGACTCTACAGCCGGATGCGAGCTGTTGTGTTTTTTGGATGCATACTCAGGGTATCATCAGATCAAGTTGGACCCAGCTGACCGCCTGAAGACTGCCTTCATCACACCCTTTGGAGCTTTCTGCTACCTGACAATGACATTCGGCTTGAGAAACGCCGGTGCCACTTTTCAGCGTTGCATGCAGAAATGTCTCTTGAAACAACTCGGCAGAAATGCCCACGTCTACGTAGACGACATTGTGGTGAAGACAGAGAAGCGCGGAACCTTGCTGGAAGACCTGAAGGAAACATTCGCCAACTTGCGCCGATTCCAGATCAAGCTCAACCCCGAGAAGTGCGTGTTCGGAGTGCCAGCCGGCCAGCTGCTAGGCTTCCTGGTCTCCGAACGCGGCATTGAGTGCAACCCTGTCAAGATCAAAGCCATCGAGAGGATGGAGATTCCCACCAAGCTGCGAGATGTGCAGAAGTTCACTGGCTGCTTAGCCGCCCTGAACCGTTTTATCAGCCGACTAGGAGAGAAGGCTCTCCCCCTGTACCGACTCATGAAGAAGTCCACTCACTTTGAGTGGAATGATCAAGCCGACCAAGCCTTCCATGAGTTGAAGAAAATGTTGACCACTCCGCCTGTCCTGGCCGCGCCGACTAAGAAGGAGCCCATGCTCCTCTACATCGCCGCGACAAGCCGGGTTGTCAGCACCGTTGTTGTGGTCCAGCGCCCGGAGGCAGGCCGAGCCCAGCTGGTCCAGAGGCCGGTCTACTATCTCAGCGAAGTACTATCTAGCTCGAAGCAAATCTACCCGCACTACCAGAAGATGTGCTATGGGGTGTACTTCGCTGCCAAGAAATTGAAGCCCTACTTCCAAGAGCACCCATCACGGTCGTATGCACTGCCCCGCTCGCCGAGATCATAGGCAGCCGGGATGCATCCGGCCGGGTGGCCAAATGGGCCATTGCCTTGGCGCCTTACACGATCTTCTATCAACCCCGCACCGCCATCAAGTCGCAAGCATTGGCTGACTTCCTCGTCGACTGGGCCGAGACCCAGTACTTACCGCCGGCTCCCGACTCTACCCATTGGCGGATGCACTTTGACGGGTCCAAGATGCGCACCGGCTTGGGAGCCGGCGTCGTTGTCGCCTCTCCCAAAGGCGACAAGCTCAAGTACACGCTGCAGATCCACTTTGCCGCCTCCAACAACGTGGCCGAGTACGAGGCGCTCGTACATGGGCTCCGGCTAGCCAAAGAGCTCGGCATACGCCGGATCCTATGCTACGGCGACTCAGACTTGGTGGTCCAGCAATCATCAGGCAACTGGGACGCCAAGGACGCAAACATGGCAAACTACCGATTCCTCGTCCAGCAGATGAGCGGATACTTCGAAGGGTGCGAGTTCCTTCACGTGCCAAGGGCCGACAACGACCAAGCAGATGCCCTAGCACGGATCAGCTCCACCCGACAAGCCATACCGACTGGCGTCTCCCTCCAGCGCCTCCTCAAGCCGTCCATCAAGCCGTCTCCAGAGTCGGATTCCATCTTTGTACCGCCTGCGCCAGAAACAGCCGGATCCGGCTCAAGAAATCCCGCAGGCGGCACGGGGACTTCGACGACTGCCCCGGGAACTGACGTAGTCGCACCCGGCCCAGGGACCTCAGAGCCCGGCCCGGGGACTGCAACGACGCAAGAAGTGGTGGTCGACCCCAACGCAACACCCAACCCACCCACCCGAGTCATGGTGGCTACATTAACAGCAGAAGAAGTCACAGCTCCCTCATGGGCCCTGCCCATCCTCAGGTTCCTAGTCAGCAGAGAGCTGTCGGCTGACGAGATCGCAGCAAGACTAGTCCAACGACGAGCCACAGCATACACAATAATCAACAGGGAGCTGGTGAAGCGCAGCGTTACTGGAGTCTTCCAGCGTTGCGTCGAGCCAGAAAAAGGAGTGGCAATCCTCAAAGACATCCACCAAGGCGAATGCGGCCATCACGCCGCCTCAAGATCCCTCGTGGCCAAGGCTTTCCGCCATGGGTTCTTCTGGCCGACTGCCTTGGAGGATGCTGAAGAAATAGTCAAGACCTGCAGAGGATGTCAAGTCTTCAGTTCCAAACAACACCTGCCGGCTTCTGCCCTCAAGACCATTCCCCTCACCTGGCCTTTCGCCGTCTGGGGACTGGACATGGTGGGCCCTTTCAAGACGGCCCGCGGTGGCTTGACACATCTACTCGTTGCTGTGGACAAGTTCACAAAGTGGATCGAAGCAAAGCCGATTAAGAAGCTGAACGGGCCGACTGCCGTGACATTCATCACCGACATCACTACTCGGTACGGCGTGCCGCACAGCATCATCACCGACAACGGCACGAACTTCGCCAAAGGCGCACTGACACGTTTCTGCGCGACACAGGGCATCCGACTGGACTTAGCATCCGTTGCCCACCCGCAGTCAAACGGCCAAGTCGAGCGAGCAAATGTACTTATCCTCTCCGGCATGAAGCCCCGACTGGTTGTACCACTAGAGCGATCGGCCGGCTGCTGGCTTGAAGAACTGCCGGCTGTCCTCTGGAGTCTGCGCACTACACCCAACAAGTCAACCGGCTTCACTCCATTCTTTCTTGTGTACGGTGCCGAGGCTGTCATCCCAACAGACATCGAGTTCGACTCGCCTCGGATCACCATGTACACGGAGGAGGAAGCCAAAGAAGCAAGAGAAGACGGCGTCGACCTACTGGAAGAAGGCCGGCTGTTAGCCCTCAGCCGGTCTGCCATCTACCAGCAAGGCCTGCGCCGCTACTACAACCGCAAGGTCAAGCCAAGATCCTTCCAAGAGGGCGACCTTGTGCTCCGGCTGATCCAGCGAACAGCCGGCCAGCACAACCTCTCGGCCCCTTGGGAAGGCCCCTTCGTCGTCAGCAAGGCACTCGGCAACGACTCCTACTACTTGATCGACGCGCAAAAGCCAAGAGCACGCAAGAGAGACGACTCCGGCAAGGAGTCGGAGCGACCATGGAACGCAAACCTCCTAAGACGATTTTACAGCTGAAAAGCAGTATGTATCACGCTACCCCTTTTGTATTAAGTTACAAACCAACAGGCCCCCCGAACAGTACTCGGGGACTGCCTTTTATTTATCTATGGATGACGAGTGTCATATCCATGAATGTCTTATTACATTTTGAATTCTTGTCCGGCACCGGGTCCGACTAGTCGGCCCGGGGACTGGCCGCCTTAAGCTATATTATAAGTTCTTCCCGAAGTCAGCAAAGTAGTGCGCCGGCACCCCAGTCCTCTCTTGTTGAAAGTCGCAGCTCAAAGAACTGACTGTCCGACTAGCAAGAGAGAAGACAGAAAGGACGCCCACACGAAAACGGCTAAGGAACAACTAACCTATATAGCAAAAAGACGGCCTCTATATACGCCTGCCGACTGTCACAACAGCCGGCTGGCCGGCTTCCTAAAAAACTTAGCTTAAGTCTGGCAGAGCTAAAAGTACTTCCCCCTCCCCAATCGGCCAGGCACTCCCCGGCTGCAGTTTGTAGAACAACTGTTTGACTAGGGAGACGGCAACCAAGGGAGGGCGGCAAAGGAAAAAAGCAGAAGGACAAAAAGCAAAAGTACAAGGAAAAGCCGATTGCATAACTTATATACATAAAGCCGCCTAAAGGCTGGCAACAGAATTAAGTTTGAATACACCCAGTGGGTGGAATTGCGCAGACTTAACCGAACATTGTTCAAAGTAACAAGATAGGAAAACAAAGAAAGAAGACTAAGGCATGACTTGGAGGCCGAGCTGGTCGGTGAAGGCAGCTCGCCGGCTGAGGGAGTGGCCGCCTAGCTGGTCCCGGCTTGACCGCCTCCCGCGGCAGGAGACGCACTCGCATGCGACGTAGTGCTGGAGGCGCGGTCAGGCTGGCCGGCTTCTCCATCAGCCGGCTCGGCGCCTTCACCCTCCTCCTCCTCCTCCTCCTCACCCTCGTCGCTGGAGTCGATCTCCTCCGCCGAGTCCTCGTCGTACGCCGGGTCCAGCCCGAACCAATCTTCCGGCTGGGCGACTCCATTGTCGTCCACCTCGGGGGCGAAGACGTTGGTGTCGGTGTAGTCGGCGATCGCCGAAGCTCGCCGAATGATGGCCGGCCGCGCCGGCTCGAGCTCCGTGTCGGCTTGCTGCCGCCAGGTCGCCAGCTGGTCCAAGTTCAGGCCGGGATACCAGGCCTTGACGAACTCCAGCGCCCGCCTGGCGCCGGAGCGAGCCGCTGACGCCTTCCAAGCCTCGAAGCGGCCGACGGCCACCTCCAGCCAGTCGGCGGTCCGGCTGGGAGTGCGCGGGACCACTTGGCCGGGCCAGAGGGCGGCCAAGACCTGCGACCCGGCACGCTGAAGCCGGCGGAGCAGCCTGTGAGCCGGCTGGATACGAGCCTGGATCGCCAGGAGCTGCTCCTCCAGCGAGCGGCCGGCGGTCGGCGAGATCTCGAAGCCGGCTTGCCTCTTCGCCTGGCGACGAGCTTCGATGGCCTGGTTGGCAGCAGTTGAGTAGCCAGGGAAGTACTCTGCGCGAAGAAGAAGAAGAAGAAAAGAAAAGAAGAACCCCAAATCAGAAAAACAAGTCGAAGTAGCAGATGGCAAGAGAGGATGAAGGGGCAGACGACTTACCGTCAACCAGATCCTCAATCTGGCCATAGCCGGAGACCAGAGTCTGCCTGGCCTCTGCCCAGCCGGCCGCCTCCGTCTCGAACTCGGCCTGGAGGGTGGCTTCGCGATCCTGCGCAGCCTTCAGCGCAGCCTTGTGGCCTTCCTCCTGGTCGGCCAGCTTCTTGACCAGGCGGTCGCGCTCCTGCACCAAGGCGGCGAGCTCCGCGTCCCTGGCACGAAGAGCAGTCTGGGACTCCCCCAGCTGTGCCCTCAGACTGGCGTTGGCCGCTACAGAGATAGAAGAACAAGAAGAACAATGGGAAATCATCAAGGAAGATCCGAGCCGACTGCTCAGCAGTCGGCCCGAATCTCGGGGACTACACCCAGTGGGTGCGCTGACGCGCCCCCACATGAGATAAAGATCAAGTTACATACCTCGGCTTTCAGTGAGATCGGCGGTCTTCTGCGTCAGCTCCCGAGCCTGGGAGTTGAAGGCGGCCGCTCGAAGGTTGTGATAGTCCTGCAAGATGGACAGAAGATCAACGTGAGAACAAAAGCAACGATGAGAAATCATCAAGGAAGATCCGAGCCGACTGCTCAGCAGTCGGCCCGAATCTCGGGGACTACACCCAGTGGGTGCGCTGACGCGCCCCCACGACAGAAATCAAGAAGAAGATGAGAATACTAACCCGGATGGCAGCCCGCGTGGCGAGGAATTCGTCGGTGAACTGCCTCAGCGCCGCGGCTTGGCCCTGGAGCCGGGTCCGGACGTCTTGCGCAGCGATGTTCACCACGGCTGTCCCTCCGCCTGGCGTCCACCCTGAGGTAGCGCTGGCCGCCTCCGCGTCTCGGGCCGACGAGCTGGAGCCCACGGCCGGCCGTGGCTCCGACGCCGCTTTCTGCGGCTCCGACGCGGCCTTCCCTGCGCGTCGGCTTGGCGGAACCCGGACCGCCACCGCAGCTCCCGCGGCCGGCTCGCCTTCCGCCGACTGTGCGGGCGCAGGCTCAGTCTGGCCGCCTTGGGCCGCCCCAGTCGGAGGAGTCGGCCCCGGCGCCTCCCTCAATAAGATGACGTCGTCGCCGCTCCCTCCCAGATCCGGCTGGGAACCACTGGCTCCCCCTGGCGAGGGATCCGCGCCCCCGGGCGCCATGGTGCGCAGGAGGGTGACCATCAAGGCCTCCCCTGCCGCCGCTTCGGCCTCGGCCTCTGCCTGGGCCTTGGCTGCGGCCTCGGCAAGCGCCTTCGCCGCCTCCTCCTCCCGAGCTGCCTGGGCGGCGGCTGCCCTCCGTGCCTCCGCCTCCCGCGCTTCCTGCTCCTCCCGCACCTCCCGCGCGTTCCTTTCCGTCGCCTCCAGGAGGGCGGCGCGGGGATCTACGCGGCGGGTGGTGCTCCCAGAGCCCCCTGGCGACTCGACAACGGAGCCGGCAGCCGCCCGCTCGAGTGACAGTGGAGCTCTGATCAAAGAAAAGAAGACAAAGGTTCAGAAAACCACCCAAGAAAAGAAAGAAGGAGAATACACAGAAAGAGAGAAAGCTTACGCTGACACAGCCTGCGGCTGCTTCACCACTCTGCGGAAGCGAGCCGCCTTCGCGGCCGCCTCTTCCCGCCTGGTGGCCGCCGCCCCACCCCTGGGCTTCTTCGACCGGCTACCGAACATGCCCTGGGTGGCGCGACGTTTCTGGCCTCTACCCCGAGCAGGCTGCGCGCCGGAGGAGCCCGCGCCGTGTCCGGAGGCCGGCTGACGGGGCGGGACGGCTTCGGCTTCATCCTCGTCCGGCCAGTCATCGAAGGTCGCGGAGAACCCGGCGCCGCCTGCCTCGCCGCCGGCTTGGCCGCCGGCCGGCTCGGTGGCGTCCTCCATATGGACCGCCCCCAGATCGGGGTCCTCCTGGTCGTGCTCGGTCCGGTCGGGGACGAAGCGGCGCTCCACGTCCGCTCAGCCGGCCGGCCGAAGCAGAGGATTCTGTCAAAAAGCGAGCCGACTGAGTTAGAGTCGGCCCAGAGGAACTCGGCGACAAAGCTGAGAGAGAAAGAGAGAAAAAGAGAAGGGGAGCGTACCGTAGGCGGAGGATTGGCGCGGCTATATGGCTCCTTGCCGAATTGCCAGTCGTCGGGAAGCTGGCAGTTGGCGAGGTAGTTCACCATGTCGGCCGCGTCGGCCTGCGGCATCTCCTTGGTGCACACCCGGCTCGGATCGAGCTGGCCGCTCATCTGACAGATCAGATGAGGCCGGCTCTGGAGCGGGAGGACCCGGCGCGTGACGAACGCGGCCAGAAGGTCGGGCCCCGTCAGGCCCTCCGACTGGACCATCACCCGCAGGCGGGCGATGGCGGCGTTCCCTCCCTGCGATAGCGTCACCGCCCGGAAGGACCACTGGGGCAGCCTCCCCGCCGGTGGGCCGGCTACGTAAGCCGGCAGGTTGATGTAGTCGCCCCGGGGCGCGATGTTTCGCACGTAGAAGTATGATTTCTGCCACTTCTTCACCGATTGGATCAGCGTGATGACGGGGAAGGGGTTGTCGGCGCCCGATCTCCGCGACGCGATGAAGGCGCCAGTGTGGGCCGGCACGCCCTTGCTGCGCGTACCCAGCTTCGACTGGAAGAATTCCCCCCAGAGCTCGAGGGTGGGGAGGACGCCGAGATAGCCCTCGCACAGGGTGACGAAGGCCGACAGCAGCACCACCGCGTTGGGGGTGAGGTGGTGCGGCTGGAGCTGATAGTAGTCCAGCCAGGAGCGGAAGAAGGCGCTCACTGGCAGTCCGAAGCCGCACAGGAAGTGCGAGCGGAAGACCACCCGCTCGCCCTCCTGCGGCGCCGGCCTGACCTCCTTCTCCGGCGCGAGGCGGACCTCCACTTTGTCCGCGCTGGGCAGACAAAGGGTGTCGCGGAGGAAGTCGATGTGGTCGTTGTGGACGATGGAGCCATCCCAATCCCCGCCGAGCTGCTCTACGTGGGGAGGCATAGCGGAGGCTGGCACGGCGGCGGAGGAGCGTGCGAAGGAAGAGCGCGGCGGCGAGGCGCTATCGCAGGAACGAGCAAGGCGAGAAGACGAAGGGAGTAGGAGGAGCGTGCGAGGGTCTGCCGCCCTCCACCTCCCCCTACTTATAGCCTCACGCGGCCGAAGAGGCCGGACGTGGGGGGGAGACGTGGGATTAACTACGCTCACTCCCCACGACTCGCGTTTATTACGCATAAAGTGCGAGCCGAAACTGCCGCACGGAACGTGCGGGCGGTTTCGGGATACGAAGGATCCGCGCCTGGGCCGGGGCGCGGACGTGGCGGGCCCCCTCCCTGCGGCGACGTCCCGTCACGCGCGTGGGGTGGCAGGCTTTCCGGCCACGTGGCACGCCACGGCCCAAGGCCGGCCCGAGGCCGGCCCGCGGCCCGGTGCACAAGCCCGCGGGTTCCCACCTCCCGACTCCAGAAGAATTCGACTAAGGGCGGCGCGCCTACACCAAGGCCGGCTCCCAGCTGCCGGCTTGTCACGATGGGAAGCTGACCGAGCTTCTCGAACCCCACTCCACCTCGAAGCCCAATCAGCTTCGGGGACTACTGTCGGAGTAATTGGCCACGGGTAGCCTAACCGACTACCCCTGGCTCTTCAGAAAATTTATCAGGCCTTTGGGCCTTCAAGCACTCCAAGCATTTGGGCCGCCTTCCCCAGCCGGCTACCACTAAAGCCGACTCCCGGAAGGCGACCCAGCCTCACCGACTCCGAGAAGCCGGCCAAGAAGAACGCCGACTCCTAGAAGCCGGCCGAGACCACAACCGCCCCTACATAACGACGACCTGACGGGGCATGGCCACAGTGCGGCCCACGACCCCCGAAGCCCGAGGCAGGCATGGTTACAGGAGGCCGTACGGGAGGGATGTCTCCCGTCCGGCCGGGCACTGTAGCCACGCCAGCTACGACGTCATCCACGACCCACTCCTGCACGGCCCAAGGACTGCGGGCCCCTTCAGCCAGAGGGAGGCGTGAAGGCGGCCCGGCCTTTCCTAGTCGGCCAGGAGCATAGCCGGCCTCCAGAAGCCGGCGACTCCCTTCCTCGAAGCAGGAGCCCATTTAAGGAGACAAGACGAGGTGAGGCTACAGTGATAGCCCCCGACGCGGATCACTGTAGCCACGCTTACCTCGACAAAGCCCTCATCATCAGAGGCGCGGCTACAGTAAGCAGCCGCCGACAAAACCCTAGGCGGTGGGGCCGGCCTGCCGACCGAGTAGCCGGCAGCCGGCGGGACCCACCAGCCGGCGGGACCCAGTAGCCGGCGGAGGAGCCGGCAGGCGTAGACACTGACGGCCGGGGCCAGTTCCCAGTCGGATTACCATTGTACCCCCCGGGGGGTAGGCCTATATAAACCCCCCGGAGCACCCATGCAAAAGGTTGGCACCTCTGCATGTTTGGCTTCCAAGCATAGCACACGCACGCACACCATAGATAGAGAGAAGCAAGAGCTAGCCTGGTTCTTCTTCTCCCTTGATCCCACCAGCTCTGGGAGCGATTGTAGCTACTCTTTATCAAGCTAGTGATCATGCGGAGACCCCGCAGAGCAGGACTAGGGGTGTTATCTCCTCGGAGAGCCCCGAACCTGGGTAAGATTCGCCGGCGTGCATGTCTTCGCCTCATCCCGTTTCCAGGCACCGGCGACGTTTTATTGGCTCCCACAATGATAAGCCATCCTTTGGCATATGTCGCACCAACCACCCGACAGGCCCCTTGTGGGAGGCGCACCAGCCCACCTAGTGGCTGGTCCCTTCCCACACTTGGCCCACGCAGCCCTCTGGGGCCGGTGGCCCCACCTGGTGGACCCCCGGGACCCTCCCGGTGGTCCCGGTACATTACCGATAGCACCCGAAACTTTTCCGGTGACCAAAACAGGACTTCCCATATATATATCTTTACCTCCGGACCATTCCGGAACTCCTCGTGACGTCAGGGATCTCATCCGGGACTCTGAACAACATTCGGTAACCACATACAAACTTCCTTTATAACCCTAGCGTCATCGAACCTTAAGTGTGTAGACCCTACGGGTTCGGGAACCATGCAGACATGACCGAGACGTTCTCCGGCCAATAACCAATAGCGGGATCTGGATACCCATGTTGGCTCCCACATGTTCCACGATGATCTCATCGGATGAACCACGATGTCGGGGATTCAATCAATCCCGTATACAATTCCCTTTGTCAAGCGGTATGTTACTTGCCCGAGATTCGATCGTCGGTATCCCGATACCTTGTTCAACCTCGTTACCGGCAAGTCTCTTTACTCGTTCCGTAACTCACATCATCCCGTGATCAACTCCTTGGTCACATTGTGCACATTATGATGATGTCCTACCGAGTGGGCCCAGAGATAACTCTCCGTTTACACGGAGTGACAAATCCCAGTCTCGATTCGTGCCAACCCAACAGACACTTTCGGAGATACCTGTAGTGCACCTTTATAGCCACCCAGTTACGTTGTGACGTTTGGTACACCCAAAGCATCCCTACGGTATCCGGGAGTTGCACAATCTCATGGTCTAAGGAAATGATACTTGACATTAGAAAAGCTCTTAGCATACGAACTACACGATCTTGTGCTAGGCTTAGGATTGGGTCTTGTCCATCACATCATTCTCCTAATGATGTGATCCCGTTATCAACGACATCCAATGTCCATGGTCAGGAAACCGTAACCATCTATTGATCAACGAGCTAGTCAACTAGAGGCTTACTAGGGACATGGTGTTGTCTATGTATCCACACATGTATCTGAGTTTCCTATCAATACAATTCTAGCATGGATAATAAACGATTATCATGAACTAGGAAATATAATAATAACCAATTTATTATTGCCTCTAGGGCATATTTCCAACAGTCTCCCACTTGCACTAGAGTCAATAATCTAGTTCACATCACCATGTGATTAACACTCACAGGTCACATCACCATGTGACCAACACCCAAGAGTTTACTAGAATCAACAATCTAGTTCACATCACTATGTGATTAACACTCAATGAGTTCTGGTTTGATCATGTTATGCTTGTGAGAGAGGTTATTAGTCAACGGGTCTGAACCTTTCAGATCCGTGTGTGCTTTACGAATATCTATGTCATCTTGTGGATGCTACCACGCGCTATTTGGAGCCATTTCAAATAACTGCTCTACTATACGAATCCGGTTTGCTACTCAGAGTCATCCAGATTAGTGTCAAAGTTCGCATCGACGTAACCCTTTACGACGAACTCCTTTTCACCTCCATAATCGAGAAAATTCCTTAGTCCACTAGATACTAAGGATAAGTTCGACCGCTGTCATGTGATCCATTCCCGGATCACTATTGTACCCCTTGACCAACTCATGGCAAGGCACACTTCATGTGCGGTACACAGCATAGCATACTGTAGAGCCTACGTCTAAAGCATAGGGGACGACCTTCGTCCTTTCTCTCTCTTCTGCTGTGGTCAGGTCTTGAGTCTTACTCAATACTCACACCTTGTAACACAACCAAGAACTCATTCTTTGCTGATCTATTTTGAACTCTTTCAAAATCATGTCAAGGTGTGCGTTCTTTGAAAGTATCATCAGGCGTCTTGATCTATCTCTATAGATCTTGATGCCCAATATGTAAGCAGCTTTATCTAGGTCTTCCTTTGAAAAACTCCTTTCAAACAACCCTTTATGCTTTCAAGAAATTTTACATCATTTCGGATCAACAATATGTCATTCACATATACTTATCAGAAATGTTGTAGCGCTCCCACTCACTTTATTGTAAATACAAGTTTCTAACAAACTTTGTATAAACCCAAAAACTTTGATCACTCCATCAAAGCGTATATTCTGACTCCGAGATGCTTGCTCTAGTCCATGGAAGGATCGCTGGAGCTAGCATACCTTTTAGCATCCTTAGGATCGACAAAACCTTTCTGATTGTATCACATACAACCTTTCCTTACGAAAACTGGTAAGGAAACTTGTTTTGACATCCATCTGCCAGATTTCATAAATGCAGCTAATGCTAACATGATTCCGACGGACTTAAGCATCGCTACGGATGAGAAAATCTCATCGTAATCAACTCCTTGAACTTGTGAAAATTCTCTTTGCCATAAGTCGAGCTTCATAGACGGCAACATTACCGTCCATGTCCGTCTTCTTCTTAAAGATCCATTTATCTCAATGGCTTGCCGATCATCGGGCAAGTTCACCAAAGTACATGGATCCTATCTCGGATTTCATGGCTTCTAACCATTTGTCGGAATATGGGCCCACCATCGCTTCTCCATAGCTCGTAGGTTCATTGTTGTCTAGCAACATGACTTCCAAGACAGGATAACGTACTACTCTGAAGTAGCACGCATCCTCGTCGTCCTACGAGGTTTGGTAGTGACTTGATCTGAAGTTTCATGATCACTATCATAAGCTTCCACTTCAATTGGTGTACGTGCCACAGGAACAACTTCCTGTGCCCTGCTACACACTAGTTGAAGTCATGGTTCAATAACCTCATCAAGTCTCCACCATCCTCCCACTCAATGCTTTCGAGAGAAACTTTTCCTCGAGAAAGGACCCGTTTCTAGAAGCAATTACTTTTGCTTCCAGATCTGAAATAGGAGGTATACCCAACTGTTTTGGGTATTCTATGAAGATGCATTTATCCGCTTTGGGTTCGAGCTTATCAGCCTGAAACTTTTCACATAAGCATCGCAGCCCCAAACTTTTATGAAACGACAGCTTAGGTTTCTCTAAACCATAGTTCATACGGTGTCGTCTCAACGGAATTGCGTGGTGCCCTATTTAAAGTGAATGCGGTTGTCTCTAATGCCTAACCCATAAACGATAGTGGTAATTCAATAAGAGACATCATGGTATGCACCATATCCAATAGGGTGCAGTTATGATGTTCGGACACACCATCACATTGTGGTGTTCCAGGCGGTATTAATTGTGTAACACTTTCCACAATGTCTTAATTGTGTGCCAAACTCGTAACTCAGATATCTCTATGATCATATCATAGACATTTTATCCTCTTGTCACGACGATCTTCAACTTCACTCTGAAATTACTTGAACCTTTCAATAATTCAAACTTGTGTTTCATCAAGTAAATATTCTCAGCATCTACT
Source organism: Aegilops tauschii subsp. strangulata (assembly GCF_002575655.3). NCBI lineage: Eukaryota > Viridiplantae > Streptophyta > Magnoliopsida > Poales > Poaceae > Aegilops > Aegilops tauschii. The sequence goes on from NC_053039.3 coordinate 13,165,919, forward strand.
CAAATCATCTGTGAAGTAAGAACATATCGATATCCACTGCGTGCCTCAGCACTCATTGGATTGCACACATCAAAATGTATTACTTCCAACAAGTTGCTTTCTTGTTCCATCTTACTGAAAACGAGGCCTTTCAGTCATCTTGCCCATGTGGTATGATTTGCATGTCTCAAGTGATTCAAAATCAAGTGAGTCCAAACGATCCATCTGCATGGAGTTTCTTCATGCATATATACCAATAGACATGGTTCGCATGTCTCAATCTTTTCAAAAACGAGTGAGTCCAAAGATCCATCTACATGGAGCTTCTTCATGCGTTCTATACCAATATGACTCAAATGGCAGTGCCACAAGTATGTGGTACTATCATTACTATTTTATATCTTTTGGCACGAACATGTGTATCACTGTGATCGAGATTCATTTTAGGTGCAAGACCATTGAAGGTATTATTCAAATAAACAGAGTAACCATTATTCTCCTTAAATGAATGACCGTATTGCGACAAACATAATGCAATCATGTTTATGCTCAACGCAAACACCAAATAACAATTATTTAGGTTTAACACCAATCTCGATGGTAGAGGGAGCATGCGATGCTTGATCACATCAACCTTGGAAACACTTCCAACACTTATCGTCACCTCACCTTTAGCTAGTCTCCGTTTATTCTGCAGCTTTTATTTTGAGTTACTAACACTTAGCAACCGAACCGGTATCTAATACCCTGGTGCTGCTAGGAGTACTAGTAAAGTACACATTCATATAATGTATATCCAATATACTTCTGTCGACCTTGCCTGCCTTCTCATCTACCAAGTATCTAGGGTAGCTCTGCTTCAGTGACCGTTCCCCTCATTACAGAAGCACTTAGTCTCAGGTTTGGGTTCAACCTTGGGATTCTTCACCAGAGCAGCAAATGATTTGCTGTTTCATGAAGTATCCCTTTTGCCCTTGCCCTTCTAGAAACCAGTGGTTTTACTAACCATCAACAATTGATGCTCCTTCTTGATTTCTACTTTCGCGGTGTCAAACATCGCGAGTTGCTCAAGGATCATCATATCTATCCCTGATATGTTATAGTTCATCACGAAGCTCTAATAGCTTGGTGGCAGTGACTATGGAGAACCATCTCTATCTCATCTGGAAGATTAACTCCCACTCGATTCAAGTGATTGTAGTACTCAGACAATCTGAGCACATGCTCAACGATTGAGCTTTTCTCCCTTAGTTTGCAGGCTTAAGAAACTTGTCAGAGGTCTCATACCTCTTGACGTGGGCATTAGTCTGAAATCCCAATTTCAGTCTTCGGAACATCTCACATGTTCTGCGACGTTTCAAAAACGTCTTTGGTGCCACAATTCTAAACCGTTAGCATTACGCACTGAACTATCACGTAGTCATCAAAACGTGTATGTCAGATGTTTCGCAACATCTACAGACGACGCTGAGGTTCAGCACACCGAGCGGTGCATTAAGGACATAAGCCTTCTGTGCAGCGATGAGGACAATCCTCAGTTTACGGACCCAGTCCGCATAATTACTACTATCAACTTTCAACTAAATTTTCTCTAGGAACATATCTTAACCAGTAGAACTAAAGCGTAAGTTATGACATAATTTGCAAAGACCTTTTGACTATGTTCATGATAATTAAGTTCATCTGATTAATGAACTCCCACTCAGATAGACATCCCTCTAGTCATCTAAGTGATACATGATCCGAGTCAAACTAGGCCGTGTCCGATCATCACGTGAGACGGACTAGTCATCATCGGTGAACATCTCCATGTTGATCGTATCTGCTATACGACTCATGTTCGACCTTTCGGTCTCTTGTGTTCCGAGGCCATGTCTGTACATGCTAGGCTCGTCAAGTCAACCTAAGTGTTTCGCATGTGTTCCGAGGCCATGTCTGTACATGCTAGGCTCGTCAACACCCGCTGTATTCGAACGTTAGAATCTATCACACCCGATCATCACGTGGTGCTTCGAAACAACGAACCTTCGCAACGGTGCACAGTTAGGGGGAACACGTCTCTTGAAATTTTAGTGAGGGATCATCTTATTTATGCTACCGTCGTTCTAAGCAAATAAGATGTAAACATGACAAACATCACATGCAAATCATAAAGTGACGTGATATGGCCAATATCATCTTGCGCCTTAGATCTCCATCTTCGAGGCGTGGCATGATCACCTTCATCACCGGCATGACACCATGATCTCCATCATCATGATCTCCATCATTGTGTCTTCATGAAGTTGTCTCGCCAACTATTACTTCTACTACTATGGCTAACGGTTAGCAATAAAGTAAAGTAATTACATGGCGTTTTCATTGACACGCAGGTCATACAATAAATTAAGACAACTCCTATGGCTCCTGCCAGTTGTCATACTCATCGACATGCAAGTCGTGATTCCTATTACAAGAACATGATCAATCTCATACATCACATATATCATTCATCACATCCTTTTGGCCATATCACATCACATAGCATACCCTGCAAAAACAAGTTAGACGTCCTCTAATTGTTGTTGCATGTTTTACGTGGCTGCTATGGGATTCTAGCAAAAGCGTTTCTTACCTACGCAAAAGCCACAACGTGATATGTCAATTTCTATTTACCCTTCATAAGGACCCTTTTCATCGAATCCGATCCGACTAAAGTGGGAGAGACAGACACCCGCTAGCCACCTTATGCAACTAGTGCATGTCAGTCGGTGGAACCTGTCTCACGTAAGTGTACGTGTAAGGTCGGTCCGGGCCGCTTCATCCCACAATGCCGTCGAATCAAGATAAGACTAGTAACGGCAAGTAAATTGACAAAATTGACGCCCACAACTACTTTGTGTTCTACTCGTGCATAGAAACTACGCATAGACCTAGCTCTGATACCACTGTTGGGGAACGTAGCAGAAATTCAAAATTTTCTACGCATCACCAAGATCAATCTATGGAGTAATCTAGCAACGAGGGGAAGGGGAGTGCATCTACATACCCTTGTAGATCGCGATGTGGAAGCGTTGCAAGAACGCGGATGAAGGAGTCGTACTCGTAGCGATTCAGATCGCGGTTGATTCCGATCTAAGCACCGAAGAACGGTGCCTCCGCGTTCAACACACGTGCAGCCCGGTGACGTCTCCCACGCCTTGATCCAGCAAGGAGAGAGGGAGAGGTTGGGGAAGACTCCGTCCAGCAACAGCACGACGGCGTGGTGGTGATGGAGGAGCGTGGCAATCCTGCAGGGCTTCGCCAAGCACCGCGGGAGAGGAGGAGGGAGAGGGGTAGGGCTGCGCCAAAAGAGAGGAAGTCTCATGTGTATGGCAGCCCCAAAACCCCACTATATATAGGGGAGGGGGAGCGGCTGCGCCCCCATCTAGGGTCCCCCCCCCAAGGGGTGCGGCCAGCCCTAGATGGGACTTGGGGGCGGCCAAGGGGGGGAGAGAGGGGGGCGCCCCACTAGATGGGCCTTAGGCCCATCTGAGCCTAGGGTTTCCCCCTTCCCCCTTCCTGCGCCCTGGTCCCCTTGTGGGAGGCGCACCAGCCCACCTAGTGGCTGGTCCCTTCCCACACTTGGCCCACGCAGCCCTCTGGGGCCGGTGGCCCCACCTGGTGGACCCCCGGGACCCTCCCGGTGGTCCCGGTACATTACCGATAGCACCCGAAACTTTTCCGGTGACCAAAACAGGACTTCCCATATATATATCTTTACCTCCGGACCATTCCGGAACTCCTCGTGACGTCCGGGATCTCATCCGGGACTCCGAACAACATTCGGTAACCACATACAAACTTCCTTTATAACCCTAGCGTCATCGAACCTTAAGTGTGTAGACCCTACGGGTTCGGGAACCATGCAGATGACCGAGACGTTCTCCGGCCAATAACCAACAGCGGGATCTGGATACCCATGTTGGCTCCCACATGTTCCACGATGATCTCATCGGATGAACCACGATGTCGGGGATTCAATCAATCCCGTATACAATTCCCTTTATCAAGCGGTATGTTACTTGCCCGAGATTCGATCGTCGGTATCCCGATACCTTGTTCAATCTTGTTACCGGCAAGTCTCTTTACTCGTTCCGTAACTCACATCATCCCGTGATCAACTCCTTGGTCACATTTTGCACATTATGATGATGTCCTACCGAGTGGGCCCAGAGATACCTCTCCGTTTACACGGAGTGACAAATCCCAGTCTTGATTCGTGCCAACCCAACAGACACTTTCGGAGATACCTGTAGTGCACCTTTATAGCCACCCAGTTACGTTGTGACGTTCGGTACACCCAAAGCATTCCTACGGTATCCGGGAGTTGCACAATCTCATGGTCTAAGGAAATGATACTTGACATTAGAAAAGCTCTTAGCATACGAACTACATGATCTTGTGCTAGGCTTAGGATTGGGTCTTGTCCATCACATCATTCTCCTAATGATGTGATCCCGTTGTCAACGACATCCAATGTCCATGGTCAGGAAACCGTAACCATCTATTGATCAACGAGCTAGTCAACTAGAGGCTTACTAGGGACATGGTGTTGTCTATGTATCCACACATGTATCTGAGTTTCCTATCAATACAATTCTAGCATGGATAATAAACGATTATCATGAACTAGGAAATATAATAATAACCAATTTATTATTGCCTCTAGGGCATATTTCCAACAGCCTCGAGATCGTCTCCTGCTGACGAGGCAGGTGCAGGCGCGGGCGTGTGCGTCGCGCCTTCCCCAGACCCACGTGCCGGTCCCGTGGGGGACACGCGCGCTCGGGCGGTCGAGGCCCCGCACCAGTCGCCATCCACCTACGGTACGAGGTACGCCGCCCACCCGGTGACATACACGCGGCGTGATGGCTCGCGACGCACGGAGGGTCTGACCGGTGCTGCGACCCAGGTGGATGCGCCATCATCACGTAATGATGAGCTGCATGCACATGCACACGCACCAGGATCCTCTGCGGCCATTCCAGGTGCTCTGCTTCAACAATCAGCCGCAGAAAATCCACCAGAATCTTCATTGGGATCTGATGTGGCCACAAATGAGCAGTCAGCAGGATCCTCTGTGGCTACTGATCCGGCTGTTTCACAACAGCGACGCACACGGCTGCAACAAGGGGTAATTCAACCTATTAATTACAAGCATATGACCAAGTATGGTATGGTTTGTTCCATAGGTGAACCAGATGAGCCTAACACCCTTGAAGCAGCACTGTGTGATGAGAAGTGGAAGAAAGCTATGCATGAAGAATACATGGCATTGAAGAGAAACAAAACATGGCACTTGGTTCCCCCACAGCAAGGTAAAAATTTGATTGATTGCAAGTGGGTTTTCAGGATTAAGAGGAAAGCTGATGGAACCATTGATCGTTATAAGGCTAGACTTGTTGCAAAAGGCTTCAAACAGAGATATGTCATAGACTACGAGGACACCTTTAGTCCAGTGGTAAAGGCGGCCACTATTCATCTTGTCATGTCTATTGCTATTTCTAGAGGATGGAGTCTCAGACAGCTCGATGTTCAGAACGCGTTCCTCCATGGTGTTCTGGAAGAGGAAGTGTACATGAAACAACCTCCTGGGTTTGAGAGTAAGAATGCTCCTTCTTATGTGTGCAAGCTTGATAAAGCGCTATATATATGGGTTAAAGCAAGCTCCAAGGGCATGGTATGCTCGCCTCTGTCACAAAATGCAAGCACTCGGTTTTGTTCCTTCTAAGTCTGACACATCATTGTTCATCTACAACAAGTCCAACACATGCATATTTGTTCTTATATATGTTGACGGTATTATTGTGACCAGTTCATCTGATGAAGCGATCACAGGACTTCTTAAGGATTTGAGTGCAGACTTTGCTCTAAAGGATCTTGGTGACTTGCATTACTTTCTTGGGATTGAGGTGAAGAAGCACAAGGATGGACTTCTCCTTTCTCAAGAAAAGTATGCAACTGACTTGGTTAAAAAGGCTGGATTACAAGGATGTAAACCCTCACTTACTCCGTTATCTAGCTCGAAAAAATTATCCCTTGCAGAAGGCGAGCCCTTGAATCAAGAGGACAGCACCAAATACAGAAGTCTGGTAGGAGCTCTTCAGTATCTCACACTTACCAAGCCTGATATTTCCTTTGCTGTTAACAAAGTCTGCCAGTTTCTCCATGCACCCACCAATGTTCCTTTGACAGCTGCAAAACGTATAGTTCGATATGTGAAGCACACTCTGAACTTAGGACTGAACTTCAGCAAATCACCGTTTACTTTTGTCAGTGCATTTTCTGACTCTGATTGGGCAGGTTGTCTTGATGACAGACGCTCCACTGGTGGTTTTGCAGTATTTTTTGGACCCAATTTGATATCATGGTGTGCACGTAAACAGGCTACTGTATCCAGGTCAAGCACAGAGGCAGAATACAAGGCATTGGCAAATGCCACAGCTGAGATAATATGGGTTCAGTCCATGCTGAAGGAACTTGGCATACAAAGTAAGCAGGCTCCTTGCTTATGGTGTGACAACCTTGGTGCTACGTATCTCTCTGCAAATCCGGTGTTCCATGCCAGGACAAAACACATAGAGATAGATTTTCATTTTGTCAGAGAAAAAGTTGCTCAGAAGCAACTTGACATTCGCTTTGTGCATTCCAAAGATCAACTTGCAGATGGATTCACAAAGCCTTTGCCTACAAGAAGTTTTGAAGACTTCAAGCATAATCTCAACTTGATGAAGTTGTGATTAAGGGAGGGTGTTAAACATCAATATTGAGCCTGTACGTGTTAAACATCCTTGGGCGTGTCATTAGGCGCATTGTAACGTATCTTAGCAGGAGTCCTTCGGTTGTAGGCTAGGAGGTTTATCTTCTGTAACCACAACCCTATCTCTTCCTAGCTTGTTCTCCAAGTTGTAACCTCTCCTGTAAGATCTCAACTGTATGCGTTATCAGGGACTCGCGCCCCTGCCTATAACATGAACGGCGTCCCCTCTCGATGAGGTAAGACGTTTTCCGCTTCGCACAATACCTCATATCTTTTGGACCTGGTACTCTTCAAATTTTGTAACATACTGAGAATATGTGTTTGTCAGCCCCGCAAGAACAATGTGAACTTTGGCATTAAATTCACCATTGCCGCCGCTTATCAGTACATCTTTTACAGCATCGCGTAACCGCCTGCCGGCCATTGTTGTGAATTCTATACTAAAACATAACAACAAAAATTAGCGGAGTGATGGTGCTTATAGTTTCTGAGCATATGCTTGCTAGCTCTGTAACCCAAGCAATTGCCCCCACCTAAGTCCTGCCCGGCAAAGTCTTCTTTTCGTTACAAGGAAATATATAGCGTGCTCGTTAACATGGGCAATGTCTTCTTTTTGTCATGTTGTGGACTTGTGATCCACTGAGTAGTTTCTCATAATTACTAAAGTATATACTATTTTTGCTGACAGTTACATTAAGATACAAACCATTTTATGTACCAAACACCTGTCTTTGCTGGCTGCTGCCTTGAGCCATTGTTCAAGTGGGCTACTTTTTCTTGCCTAGCAAAGCAAAGTGGGATAATGATGCAGACATGCATGTTGCTGTTGTTGTTGAGAAAGAACTGGGTAACGTAAGAATGGCATGTCGTCGCACATCTTGGTAGATAGAAAAAAATGGTATGCACTTCTAACTGTACAGACATCCTAGGATTGACGAATTGGAATATACCTCCAGGAACACACAAGATAACCAGCTGACCGATTCTCATGATCTGAATGGGAAGTATCACAGGCTGCAAAAGATAACAGAAGTGAACACAAGACCAGGAAACGAAAAATGTGTTAATTCAGTAAACTGGTCTCTAGTTGAGATCTTGGTTCTGATTTGCATATTGAGGAGCTTGCACACAACAGGTGACGACTCATTTGATCCCATCACCTCTCCATATATAGTGGCTACGCATTAAGTTCTAAAACTAAAAAACTCTCATGGGAAAAAAATCAAGTTCATTACAGAAAAAGTAAGGAATGTAAAATTCACTAATGTTACATGGAATTATATCCCATATACTAGCCTATGCGGTCTGATTTGATGCAGCAGCAATTAGTTATATTGATGGTGCCATTGGTGTCAGGTATTAAGTGAAATCACAATTTAGACATTCGAGAGAAAGCGAACAACTGAAAAAAGGCCGAATTATTCCACATGCTTTATTGTTTTTGTGTTACCAAAGCATGGCATGAGTATGGAGGTAACTCGTCCAGAAACTGTTTTATCATGAGAATATGCACACTGCAAGTGCAAAATCATGTGACCATCCTACCGCTTGTATCGTTCCACTTGTGAAGAACGGTTAAAACTGCATGAAATGGGTAACGGATGTCAAATGCATGAGGAAGGGTGACAAGTTCATTGACATCCCTTGTATAAATACTTCCGTCAAGATTACATTCAGGACTTGCGATTCACAAATGTGAAATCAGTCTACTGAACAGTCTGGAATACTGGAGGAAGCCAAAAGATGAGCAAACACGAGTGGTGGAAATTTCCTTTATCTAGCTATACTTCAAGAGATGGTAAAGGAGGAAAATAGTGTCTCGGTTCATCATGTAAGTATGCATGACAAAAGTGTCTCTACCAGATGACTTAACAACACGGTTCACATTCCGATACAAGATATTACCACATCACAGATACTCTTGCTGCTTTTGCACCCTTGTGTTTGAAATGCTACTCTTGCTGCTTTTGCAGCCTTCTGCTTGAAATTGCTACTCTAGTGCCAGGCTGTGAACTGCTATTTCCCATTTCCCATGAATTATGTCAGTCAATCATGCCAGAAAATTTGCCATCTGATCACGTAGCCAGCACCCAAAGGCGGTAACCCTCACATGATGCGAACAGTGGTCAACCATGGATTAATTATATGTCCATACAACATGGCATCCAATCTGCATGCATCTCAGCCTTGACATATACATCCAATATGCATGATGGTACAATCTGAACTATATAGTCTCTCAAAGGGGAACAAATCGAGTCCAAATATGCCCAATCCACTGTTAACTCAGTTCTTGAGGAATAAGGTAAAAGGAGATGGGCTTTACCAACAGACAGTAAGTAATGCGTGAGTGAATCCACGACGTACATACAGTATCCTGAAACGGCCTGCGCTATTGCAAAACGCTAGATATGTCCACATGATAGTATAATATGAACATGCACCCGACAGTGGAATGTATTTTCCCTAATGTACACGCTATATATTTGCTTGTAACAAAAGCATAAAGAGCAGCAGTTCTCAGACATCGTCACAAGTTGTGTATTGCTTAACGCACTGCAAACGCGCGAGAGGTACCTGTGAAATGCTCAATCGACCCTATCAGCGGCTTGGAGGCACCGAAATGCCGCAGCCTATAAACACCAGGGACAGCATCTTCAGGAATGGTCCACTCCAGCGTCGCAAAGCTCTCTGGACTGAGTTTCGAAGGCCTCGACCACTTGAATCGCAAAGACCAATCGTCATCGTCGTAGACAGGAATCCAGTTGTCGCCATTCAGCCTCTCAACGAGTGCGAAGGTACCATCGGTTAGAAGATCATTCCTTGGACAGGCCGAATGGAACGTAGCATTCACGGTACTGCCCTTCCGGAAGTCTGAGTTTGCTGCGACGTCAGAGCTGACATCCCCAAAGTGAACACCAGGAGGAGTCGAGTCGAGAATGACGCCTGGCAGCAGTCCGATTTGCTTGTCCAACATGTCAGGAGGTAGGATGTTTGTTGCTGGGATCTCCTTGTTTGCAACCATAGCAGTGGCAAGTTTCTGAAATTCTTGAATGTATGCACTCAAGGTGTGGGGACCGTACAAAGTTGACGCACCCTGCAAAACGCATATTCACTCCAACGAATTATTCATGCATTGGTACATATGTGAGTGGATCTATTTCATATGTTTGATGGAACAATCACTGGAAATTCAGGTTCAGAAATGTCAGATCTTTAGCAACAAAACATCAATGAAAGCCAAACTGGTATAATTGTGGAGAGTTCCTAACAAAAACCAAAAATACTGGTTTGCGCTAAAAAAATGGATGTGGCTGAAACAAGTTCTGACATCTTCAAATAATGACACTTAAATATACTGCAGGCTTGCAAACAAATCGAAGAGGAGGGACTAATATTCTGACATATCTAGATGGGGTCAACCATCAGTCCACCAGCTAACAGAGAGAATTAAAGCAGAGGCCGCCTTATGGGCTCGGGCCGGGGCTTCAAGCCTCCGATTGGTGATCCCTAGCACCTGGGATGTCCACTAAGATCATTGTAACATAAACTGCAAACCACCTCCTAGGAGGCATGTAACTTGTTCCCCCACTTCTCAATGAAAAGAAACGCAAAGCCTTTGTGTTTTCTCGAAAAAAAAAGATGGGGCAGGGGCATATGGACTAGATGCATTCACTTGATGTAGAGGCTGAGGGTACTCCCTCCTTTCCGTAAAAAAAGGGTAGCAAGGACATGAAAAACATCACAACGAGAAGTCTACTGATGGATGTAATCTGTTGTGGAATCCAGCCACCAGCAAGCTGCTGTAGCAGATCCCGGCCAACTCAGTTTTCTTGGGGTGGAGCTGATTAGAGATAGCCACTCACGAAGTTCACTCAACAATAATCATAATCAAGGGTCATAGCTCTATGAAACCGCTCCAGTATTTAATATTTAATGGACTATATTACCCATTTTGATTGAAGGGGTGTGTTTTAATCTCCACCGTCAATTTATTTAAGGGGGTGTACAGAAGCAAAGTTCACATACCTCGTATCTTTGGACCTGGTATTCTTCAAATGTTGTAACATACTGAGAATATGTGTTTGTCAGCCCCGCGAGAACAACGTGAGTGTTGGAATTAAATTCACCATTGCTGCCACTTATCAGTACATTTTTTACAGCATCGCGTAACCGCCTGCCGGCCATTGTCGTGAATTCTGTGCCAAAACATAACAAAAAAATATTAGAGGAGTGCTGCCGCTTATTGACCATATGATTGCTAGCTCTGAAACCCAAGCAATTGCCCCCCACATAACTCCTGCCCGGCAAGAATAGGTGTTTGGCAGAGCTCAAAAACCATGCTACGTAAAGCAAGTCCGTTAACATGGGAAAAGTCTTCCTTTGTGGACTTGTGGTCCACTAAGTAGTCTCTCATAATTACTATACAATTTCACTTAGCTTTGCTGGCCTTGCTGCCTTGAGCTATTGATCAACTGGGCTACTTTTTTCTTGACTAGCAAAGCAAAGTGGGAAAATGATGCAGACATGCATGTTGCTGGTGTTGTTGAGAAAGAACAGTAACTCAAAACATTGGATAACACGAGCATGCCATGTTTTGATAGACAAAAACCCCACATGCACTTTAACTGGACAGACATAATAAGGTTGACGAACTGGAATATACCTCCAGGAACAGACAAGATAACCAGCTGACCGATTCTTATGATCTGAATGGGAAGTATCGCAGGCTGCAAAAGATTATGGAAGTCAATAAGACCAGGAAATAAAATTTGTGTTAATTCGGTAAATTGGTTTCTAGTTGAGATTTTGGTTCTGATTTGACATATTGTGGAGCTTGCACACAACAGGTGCCCTGCAGTTCACAAATAACGACTCATTTGATCCCATCACCTCTACCAAGAAACAGCGTCGAGAGTGAACATGCAGATATATAGTGCCTACACATTAATCTCTAAAACAGTAAAACTAAGAAACTCGCACTGGAAAAAAATCAAGTTCATTACAGAAATGAAATTATATCTTATATATTAGCCTATGCAGTGCTGATTTGATGCAGCAGCAATTGGTCCTTATTGATGGTGGCATTGGTGGAATTGGTCCTTATTGATGATGCAGCAGCTATTAAGTGAAATTGTAATTAAGACATTTCAGAGAAAGCGACGTAACAAGCCTGCTTATGATTACTTAAAAAAGCATATCATACCGCCCAATCATATGGTTCCTTCATTTCACCAGTGTCTAGCAATATTGGTTTTGGAGCTTGGCACTCAACTTGCTCTTTCCCTGGTTTCTTTAGTATGCCCCCCACTAATCTCCAGAAAGGGTTTCCCTGATAATAGAAGGTGCGCAGTCAGTGAATACCACGTCATCTACAATTTTGAAGCAAGTATTTAACTGATATACCAAACCTTGTCATCTCCTTGTTTGAAATCAAAAGCTCCAGGGCCATCTGTGGTTCCAGCAGCAAATGAAAACCCCATGGCTGCTGGGCATGTTTTCACCACCTGCTGACCTCCCGTACTCGTAGAAACACTAACTTCGAGTTGCGAGAAATCTAAGTAAGTGTGACGATAGTCAACTTTTCCTTGTAGTTCTTCCGAAGCCGAATTAAAGAGATCTGCAGCCTTCAGAAATTGCCTATTTCCAATGATGCGGGTACTTTCGAACTCATTAGGATACCTGCAAGACAGCAATATTTGAAAACCTCATTTATAAGGACTTGTCGCTGATGCTCATGGAAGGTTAATAACTTGCTATGCGAGAAGAATACCCTGGGCCTCGTCCATAGCAAAGTTCATTCTTCCCATTACACGTGCTGTGATTGAAGTCACAAGGAAGGTTGGTGTCTATGCAAAATGCTCCCAAGACATTTGGACTAACATCTCCACAGTTTGACTGGCAAAATGCGGAAACAAATTTGGCATTGTTCTTTTGAGTGTTTCTAATGCGCCTAGTGATATTTGAACTTGCCAATATTCTGCCACCTGAGGCCTTGTAGGATGATGCTAATTGCATTAAGTCATCCGCTGAACAACAGCAAATGGAGAAAATAATAGGTTTAGGAACAACCTAACATGTTCAATCCGACACACTATATATACAAGGCAAGAAGGATGGAACATACTTATCTCATCAGGTTCTGGTATTATTGTAGAGACTCTCCTCGGAAGGTGCAAAGATCCAAAATCATCAGAATTTGCATGACCTGTCTGCTTTGGAAGGCCATTTTGTTCAGCCCAATCTTCCATGAAACGTGCAGCTGCTCCTTTGTTATCACCGCTTATCAAAGAATTTGTACGACTCATTGATGTTCCGTGAGTTGCAAACCAATTAAAACTTCCAACTGGACCGAATTCATCATCTACAAACTTAACAAGGGTCATTTCTTTATCAACATTGTATCTATATTTGCTTCTCTCTTCAGCAGGGTTATTCAGATACCCACTCGGGCTGCGATTCACACCAGCATCCAGAAGGTCACCTGAACATCAAGCGTCTGAGGTTGATAACAAAATCTTTGCAGCAACTAAATCTAAACTTAACCGGCATCACAAGACCATATAGAGAGAAAAAAGTAGGCAACGCATGAGGCATCGTATGAGGAATTGAACATAGTAGTTAGATATTTTTTTGCAGCTAGAATTCAAGTAACATTTAAACCAAACTGAAACCCAATGACATTTTAGAGCGAGGTGGAAGACGCTACAAACATTACCAAACGTATGTGTTTTAATTAGACGTGTGAGATCAGTACAAATGGTGGTTTGTTAAGACATTAGTCCCACACAGTGCAACTGGTTGCATACCTTTATTCACATAGATTTTCCCAGGACGGAGATTGTTATGAGCTTCAACAATGCTTTGCTCAATGCCATCGACAATTACATCGAATGACTGACGAACAAACCCAAGTGATGTAATAATATAGACAACATATTGCAGATAACCTCCAGGCCCAGCATGGGTATGGATGCCACTGATAGCCACGTTATTCTCATTATAAAGATCACCGTACCTGCCAAATCAAGGCTTGCTAAGTCATCCCAACTTCATGAGCGTGAAAGGCAGAATCTACTTTCTTATTGATGAAGGAAACCAAGCGGTCATAAGACTTCAAATTATGCCATTGAGTGCCACTGTACAGTATGTATGTGCATTGTGAAATGGCTAAGCACGTTAAGTGACAGCACCTCAGATCATATAATCCAAAGAACATACAGAAAGGCACCAGCAGCTATATGATGGCTTAACATAATCAAGAGAACAAACGTGGTACAAGTAGGAAAATAACTTCATAATCAACATTTCAGGATTTCTGATGACTAATTCAGGAGAAGTTGCTTCTTAGTACCTTGCTTTTAGCCTTTCGAGCACCTTGATATTCACAAGCTGTGATGCCATACAAGCGTCGAGATTCACAAAGACAACACGCTTTCCATCATCAGGCTCGGCGACAATAAACGCGCGTGACTTTAGCCTGAAGTGAATCCCTGATGTAACCTGCTCCGCATTTGCATATCCCATCATGTTAACATCTGCCGCAGGCCCTGTTATGTCATAGCTCCCCATGCCGACCAGATAAGGAGAGTCTGAGAGCACCAGGCTGCAATTCTGAAGGAGATGCAGTAAAAGAAGACATAGCCATATCCAGGACAAACCAAAACCGCAGACTTGGTAGCGCAGGCAAGACGATGCCTCCATCAGGAAGGAACCAGGGAATGAAGTTGTTAATTAACTAGTGCAAGCCAGAAGCCTGGAGAGAACAAGAAATTTAACTGCACTCTGCAAAAGAGAAGAAAAGCCTATTAAAAAAATCACCAAACATTCTATCATACTGATGCAAGGGAAAGGGTGCATACTAGAATCCAACAAGATTATCAAGCTATAATGACACAAGTACATGTTAAGCTATAAATACAGTGTCCCCGCGAGAAAAAACTGTAGTGTGGCGTGGGCCAGGCTTCCGGGTCGCCATCTCCTGAGTGCTCATGGGCCAGCTGAGGTATGGCTTCGATTTGGTGGATCTGACTGATGTGTGGTCCATCTCATCTTCTGGCAGGCGATAACATATTTTACTAAATGAAGTAGGAGTTCTGAACTAGGAGGCATTAATGGCCTATTCTGTATGGGTTTATGGTTGATAAACTGGGGTCCGTTTGGTAGGTAGGTCTGTACTCTAGAATCAGTAGTAGTGTATTAGCACCTGATGGACAGGGATTTTTGGCTCTTGGGACCCAGAGTACGCCCAATTTAATTTGCGGTTGCTGAATTACTGTCCAGAATTATCAATTTCCCACTTAAATTTAAATGCAGGAAAAATCATGAAATTTGCTCAATGTATTTTTTTGTTAAAAAATAATCTTGGAACTAGTACCATGAAATTCTGGGTTTTCTTAGAAGAGACGTAAATTCCTAATTTTAGTATCATAAAAACTCCTAGAATTAGTATAGCGGAGTCCTGAGTTTCCCACTTGAGATTTCGAATTTTGAGGAACCATAAAATCCATTCAGTGTTTTTCTAGAAAAAGAAGGTCCTAGGATTTGTATCATGAATAGTTTCCCTTAGGAGTTAATTCTTCAACAGTAATATCTACTGATATCTTTTTTTGAGAGCGAATATCTACTGATATCTGGCTCAAACTTCCACGGAAAAGTTATCCACTGGAGAACAAAAACTAGTACCCCAGATCCGCACCAAGCATGCTCAAACCCTAGAACAACTGCATACAGCAATTTAACTAGTACTGCAGCTGATTAGCGCAACGCGTCCAACTACGACCGACGCGGCCTGGCTGGAATGAAGTGAGGGAAGCGGAGTGACTCACCATGCGAAGGGCGAATCTCCGCCCCGGCTGCTCCACTGGCTAGTGGCCTCCGCCGCCATTTAAACCCGCAGACACGACTAGGCCGGTTGGGAACTCCAAGGGCGGGGCGCCTCGTAGTCGTAGCTCATGGCTCCCAGTGGCGAAGGCCGACCGCGACGGACGGAGGGGGACAGGGTGGAGCGTACAAGGCACGGCTCGGAAAGGGAAAAGGGACCCAGCTAACCAAACAAACAAACACGAGAGGAGTTCAGCACCGCGGGAACTAGTGGAGCGGGGGAGGAGGCGCGCGCACCTCTGAGCTCGAGGACCTGGACCTCGTCGGCATGGAGACGGCCGGACTGAGGAGGAGGGGGAGCGGGCGAGGCGTTGAATCGGCGGCGAGGATGACGACCAAGTTTTTTTTTTTTTGAGGGTTGGATGACGACCAAGTGGGGAGACGATGGCGACGCGCCGCTGAGACTTCGGGCCGGGCCTTCCACGCGTTTGCCCCCATTTTGTTTTTTTTTGTTTTTTTACTCCACTGCGAACGTAAGATTTTTTAGCAGTTCGAAAGCCCTTAGAATCCTCGGATCCCGATCAAACCTCCGGTAAAGTCGCTGTGTAAGTTTTGTCCAGAGTCAAAGTATCTCTACTTTGACTAAAGTTATAAAAAAACGTCTCAAACAAACGTTATAGGAAAAGTATCAACATTTAAAATGTCAAATCAATATTGTTAGATTCATTATGAAATACTGGCAAAAGGCCCGTACGTTGCGACGGCAAAAAAATCTTAATCTTCAATGGCCATGACCACATTTTACTGCATCACCGAGTAACACTATCACTCTCAATTTTGTGAAATTGTGAACATATTTCAAATCATGAACATTTTTCAAATTCGTGAACCCTTTTACAGATTTTCTAACATTTTCTAAAATCATGATCATTTTTTGAATTCATGAACATTTTATACTATTAGCAAAAAAATTAACATAATTTTCTTCAATCGACGAACATTTCTAGAATCGACCAACATTTTTCGGAAATTGGTGGAACAATTTTTTAAATTCATGGATATATTTTTATTTAACGAACATCTTTCTAAATGCATGATCATTTTTTGAATTAGTGAACATTTTATGAATGAATAAACTATTTCGTAATTCACGGACAGTTTTTGAATTTTCAGGATATTTTTTCATTAATGAATATTTTTTTAATTGGGGGAATTTTGTTCAATTTTATTAACATTTTTTAATAGACGTAAATTAAAAAAACATTAGGCAACCGATACTCCATGTGTTTTTTAACATTTTGTTTTTTTAGATAATCCATGTATTTCTCTCTCCCTGCAATGGATTAACGGGATGGACTCTGGGCTTCGGGCTTCGGCAACCGATACTGGCCGGACCTAATGTTGGTTGCTTGTAAGTGACGACAACAAACATTTTTCCCCTTTCTATGTTGATAAAAAGCCCCCTTCCCCAAACCCAAACTTCATTTCGTTAAAACGAAAAGTAACGGTATCAAACTGCAGGCATCATCTCTTTTTTCCTTAGTATTTTTCCCTTGGTGACATTGATGAGGTGGCCATATCGACGGTGTGTTGGAACAAGGTCTCTCTCGTCTCTTCTTACCTCGATGACATCCGATCTGGCACCAACAGAAGGTCTGTGTGAGTTTGTGTTGCCGGGTCTAATTAGCTCTCTTCAGATCTTGGTAGTTAGTCTGTCTTTTGAGAAGACAATTGGTTGGCTATTGATAGGACGTCTTCCACATCTTCTTATGTATGGTCCAGTTTCTTCAATCATCTAGACCGGTAGTGATGAATTACAAGCATGTACTCTGGGATGATGCTTCAGTGATTACTAGATCTCGTCTTAGGGGCAAGTGACTATTGCGCTCTTTAAAGCATGGTATGGCGAGGGCGTTTGCAGCTGTCCCTTCTTTTTACTGTTGGTTCAGTATAATTTTCATGCTTCGTCGGGCGGCGAACAATCGAATAAGAATAAGGCTAGTTTACAATATAATCTTACCTTTTAATGCTTGTTCTCAATCCAGTTGTTTCTACATTGTATTAGCTATTGTTTTTCTTCGTATTTATCAAATCTAAGGGTGTTTTTTTGAAAGAAAAAAACAAAACCAAGTAACATAGTATCAAACCGCAGGTTAAATCTGAGCAGACAACCACGTTCCAGCTTTAACTCGAAGGTAAACTTTCACTCTTGTTCATTACAAACATCGAATGCAGACCAAAGAAGAACTACAACTAAAATAACTTAACAGCCAAAATACAAAGCAAAATCACTCGTCGCGAAGGAACCAATTGGTGTTGGCGATCAGCATCCGACACCATTATTCGTCAGCTGCATCCAGTGGGAGAACTAAACCCACACAATCCTTAGGAGCTCTCCTCGATGATGATCTAGAAGACGTGGACAACGCATTGACGACACTAAACGTGCATCGCCACGGAGCACTTTCCATTGATGGAGGAGAGTATTCATTTTTCCTAGCGCGTATCTTACACTTCTCCATGTTCTCCCTTTGGAAACAGAACTAATATCGAAGGCACCAAGTGCTCCATAAGGCGGTAGAGTTAACCATATTATAAATATATGTATTTATTTCCGCACCAAAACTTAGAAATATCATCAATGCGTTTAGTACTAGGCATTTCAAAAGCTACATTGGTAAACTGCCAATCTTCCTTAGCCACGACACAATCAAATAGAAAGTGTTGAACAAATTCATTATCACAACATCATAAGAAAGCCTTATCATCAACGGTCCTTCTTTTGATAGGTTATCCCTAGTTAATAGGGGACATTTAATAAAAGATACCAAGCAGGCAACGATGATGGCAACGCAAGTGCAAAGCAAGATCAAGTTACCCATATAATAAAGGTGTTTGCCCACCCATCGAAAATTGTTCTCGATGATCTTATCAATGATAGGTCATATATCTTCTCTCTTTAACTCATTATAATGTAAAGGCACCCCCAAGTTAATTGCAAGAAGATTATTTTTATGAAAATTATGTTCATGTCAGGAAGGGCCTAGAAAACATGATAATATCCATTACCGGTTTCTAGCACATTCAATTGATTTTTCCAAGAAAATGGTGGTATTGTCAATGTTGGGAAACGCGGTAATTTTAAAAATTTACCTAAGCACACGCAAGATCATGGTGATGCATAGCAACGAGAGGGGAGAGTGTAGTCCACGTACCCTCGTAGACCGTAAGCGGAAGCGTTATGACAACGCGGTTGATGTAGTCGTACGTCTTCACGATCCGACCGATCCAAGTACCGAACACACGGCACCTCCGAGTTCAGCACACGTTCAGCTCAATGACGTCCCTCGTACTCTTGATCCAGTTGAGGCCGAGGGAGAGTTCCGTCAGCACGACGGCGTGGGGACGGTGATGATGAAGTTACTGACGCAGGGCTTCGTCTAAGCACTACGATGATATGACTTAGGTGTGTAACTGTGAAGGGGGGCACCGCACACGGCTAAGAAATCAACTTGTGTGTCTATGGGGTGCCCCCTAGCCACGTATATAAAGGATGGAGGGAGGAGGAGGCCGGCCCTATGTGGAGTCCTACTAGGACTCCCTAGTCCTAGTAGGATTCCACCTCCCACATGGAATAGGAAAAAGGGGAAGGGAGAAGGAGAAGGAAGGAAGGGGGCGCCCCCTTTCCCTAGTCCAATTCGGACCAGTCCATGGGGAAGGGGTGCGGCCACCCTTGAGGCCTTTCTCTCCTTTCCCGTATGGCCCATTAAGGCCCAATACGAATTCCCGTAACTCTCCGGTACTCCGAAAAATACCCGAATCACTCGGAACCTTTCCAATGTCCGAATATAGCCTTCCAATATATCGATCTTTACGTCTCGACCATTTCGAGACTCCTCGTCATGTCCATGATCTCATCCGGGACTCCGAACTATGTTCAGTCATCAAATCACATAACTCTTTAATACAAATCGTCATCAAACGTTAAGCGTGCGGACCCTACGGGTTCGAGAACTATGTAGACATGACCGAGACACATCTCGAGTCAATAACCAATAGCGGAACATGGATGCTCATATTGGCTCCCACATATTCTACGAAGATCTTTATCGGTCAAACCGCATAACAACATATGTTGTTCCCTCTGTCATCGGTATGTTACTTGCCCGAGATTCGATCGTCGGTATCTCAATACCTAGTTCAATCTCGTTACCGGGAAGTCTCTTTACTCGTTCCGTAATGCATCATCCCTCAACTAACTTATTAGTCACATTGCTTAAAAGGCTTATAGTGATGTGCATTACCGAGAGGGCCCAGAGATACCTCTCCGACAATCGGAGTGACAAATCCTAATCTCGATCTATGCCAACTCAACAAACACCATCGGAGACACCTGTAGAGCACCTTTATAATCACCCAGTTACGTTATGACGTTTGGTAGCACACTAAGTGTTCCTCTGGTATTCGGGAGTTGCATAATCTCATAGTCATAGGAACATGTATAAGTCATGAAGAAAGCAATAGCAACATACTAAACGATCAAGTGCTAAGCTAACGGAATGGGTCAAGTCAATCACATCATTCTTTAATGATCTGATCCCGTTAATCAAATGACAACTCATGTCTATGGCTAGGAAACTTAACCATCTTTAATTCAACAAGCTAGTCAAGTAGAGGCATACTAGTGACACTCTGTTTGTCTATGTATTGACACATGTACTAAGTTTCCGGTTAATACAATTCTAGCATGAATAATAAACATTTATCATGATATAAGGAAATATAAATAACAACTTTATTATTGCCTCTAGGGCATAGTTCCTTCAGTCTTCCACTTGCACTAGAGTCAATAATCTAGTTCACATTGCCATGTGATTTAACACCAATATTTCACATCACCATGTGATTAACAGCCATAGTTCACATCGCCATGTAACCAACACCCAAAAGGGTTTACTAGAGTCAATAATCTAGTTAACATCACTATGTGATTAACACCCAAAGAATATTCAGGTGTGATCATGTTTTGCTTGTGAGAGAAGTTTTTAGTCTACGGGTGTGCCATATTCAGATCCGTAAGTATTTTGCAAATTTCTATGTCTGCAATGCTCTGCACGGAGCTACTCTAGCTAATTGCTCCCACTTTTAATATGTATCCAAATTGAGACGTAGAATCATCTGGATCGGTGTAAAATCTTGCATCGACGTAACTCTTTACGACGAACCCTTTGTTACCTCCATAACCGAGAAATACTTCCTTAGTCTTCTAAGGATAATTTTGACCGCTGTTCAGTGATCCACTCCTGGATCACTATTGCATTCCCTTGCCAAACTCAGGGCAGGGTATACAATAGGTCTGGTACACAGCATAGAATAATTTGTAGAACCTGTGGCTGAGGCGTAGGGAATGACTTTTCATTCTCTTTCTATTTTCTGCCGTGGTCGGGTTTTGAGTCTTACTCAACTTCACACCTTGCAACACAGTCAAGAACTCCTTCTTTGACTATTCCATTTTGAACTACTTCAAAAACTTGTCAAGGTATGTACTCATTGAAAAAACTTATCAAGCGTCTTGATCTATCTCTATAGATCTTGATGCTCAATATGTAAGCAGCTTCACCGAGGCCTTTCTTTGAAAAACTCCTTTCACACACTCCTTTATGCTTTCCAGAAAATTTCTACATCATTTCCGATCAACAATATGTCATACACATATACTTATCAGAAATGTTGTAGCGCTCCCACTCACTTTCTTGTAAATACAGGTTTCACCGCAAGTCTGTATAAAACTATATGCTTTGATCAACTTATCAAAGCGTATATTCCAACTCCGAGATGCTTGCACCAGTCCATAGATGGATCGCTGGAGCTTGCACGCTTTGTTAGCACCTTTAGGATTGACAAAACCTCTTGGTTGCATCATATACAACTATTCTTTAAAGAATCCATTAAGGAATGCAGTTTTGACATCCATTTGCCAGATTTCATAAAAATGCGGCAATTGCTAACATGATTCGGACAGACTTAAGCATCGGTACGAATGAGAAAATCTCATCGTAGTCAACACCTTGAACTTGTCAAAAACTTTTTGCGACAATTCGAGCGTTGTAGATAGTAACACTACTAACAGCGTCCGTCTTCCTCTTGAAGATCCATTTATTCTCAATGGCTCGCCGATCATCGGGCAAGTCAATCAAAGTCCATACTTTGTTCTCATACATGAATCCCATCTCAGATTTCATGGCCTCAAGCCATTTTGCGGAATCTGGGCTCATCATCGCTTCCTCATAGTTTGTAGGTTCATCATGGTCTAGTAACATGACTTCCAGAAAGGATTACCGTACCACTCTGGTGCGGACCATACTCTGGTTGACCTACGAGGTTCGGTAGTGACTTGATCTGAAGTTTCATGATCATCATCATTAACTTCCTCACTAATCGGTGTAGGCATCATTGGAACTGATTTGTGTGATGAACTACTTTCCAATTTATGAGAAGGTATAATTACCTTATCAAGTTCTACTTTCCTCCCACTCACTTATTTCGAGGAGAAACTCCTTCTCTAGAAAGGATCCATTCTTAGCAATGAATATCTAGCCTTCGGATCTGTGATAGAAGGTGTACCCAACAGTTACTTTTGGGTATCCTATGACGACGCACTTCTCCGATTTGGGTTTGAGCTTATCAGGATGAAATTTTTTCACATAAGCATCTCAACTCCAAACTTTAAGAAACGACAGCTTAGGTTTCTTGCTAAACCACAGTTCATACGGTGTCGTCTCAACGGATTTAGATGGTGCCCTTTTTAACGTGAATGCAGCTGTCTCTAATGCATAACCCCAAAAAGATAGTGGCAAATCGGTAAGAGACATCATAGATCACACCATATATAATAAAGTACGGTTATGACGTTCGGACACACCATTACGATGTGGTGTTCCAGGTGGCGTGAGTTGCGAAACTATTCCACATCATTTCAAATGATGACCAAACTCGTAACTCAAATATTCGTCTCCGCGATCAGATCGTAGAAATTTTATTTTCTTGTCACGATGATTTTCCACTTCACTCTGAAATTCTTTGAACTTTTCAAATGTTTCAGACTTATGTTTCATTAAGTAGATATACTGATATGTGCTCAAATCATCTGTGAAGGTCAGAAAATAACGATACCCGCCGCGAGCCTCAACACTCATCGGACCGCATACATCAGTATGTATTATTTCCAATAAGTCAGTTGCTCGCTCCATTATTCCGGAGAACAGAGTCTTAGTCATCTTGCCCATGAGGCATGGTTCGCAAGCATCAAGTGATTCATAATCAAGTGATTCCAAAAGCCCATCAGCATGGAGTTTCTTCCTGCGCTTTACACCAATATGACCTAAACGGCAGTGCCACAAATAAGTTGCACTATCATTATTAACTTTGAATCTTTTGGTTTCAATATTATGAATATGTGTATCACTACGATCGAGATTCAATAAACCATTTATATTGAGTGTATGACCATAGAAGGTTTTATTCATTTAAATAGAACAACAATTATTCTTTAACTTAAATGAATAACCATATTACAATAAACATGATCCAATCATATTCATGCTCAACGCAAACACCAAATAACATTTACTTTAGGTTCAACACTAATCCTGACGGTAAAGGGAGTGTGCGATGGTGATCTTATCAACCTTGGAATCACTTCCAACACATATCATCACCTCGCCCTTAACTAGTCTCTATTTATTTTGCAACTCCCATTTCGAGTTACTACTCTTAGCAACTGAACCAGTATCAAATACCGAGGGGTTGCTATAAACACTATTAAAGTACACATCAATAACATGTATATCAAATATACCTTTGTTCACTTTGCCATCCTTCTTATCCGCCAAATACTTGGGGTAGTTCCGCTTCCAGTGACCAGTCCTGTTGAGGATATAGACCTGGGAGTCACCCGCCAGGAGGGCCGGGTTACACTAAGGGTCATTGCCAGAAGCCCGGAGCTAAGTTTCAAGATAATGGGCCAGAGATGGGCTGAGACCCGGCGATGGCTTATTGCCCATAGTTATCATCATTGTTATAGTAGACTTGTAGTGTAAGGCAAGTATTGTTTAGAGTCCGAGCCGGACACTCTTATGAGCCGGCCGGGACTCTAAGGGCCACTGGGTGCCAACCTCCCTATAGAAAGGGACGACCCGGCGGCGGTTTAGGGGCGACAACAATCTGATCGAGAGCCGGGCATAGCTGTTTAGCTCCCTGGTTATCGAAACCCTGATTAATACCACCTCAACTGGACGTAGGCTTTTACCTTCACCGTAAGGGGCCGAACCAGTATAAACCCTCGTGTTCCTTGTCCCACTTAACCCCTTCAAGCTTCCCAATTGCGATGGCTCCACGACTAAGTCCTAACCCGAGGACATCTGCCGTGACAATTCCACGACAGTTGGCGCCCACCGTGGGGTTGGCGCACGGTGGATTTGAGTTCTTGAAGGGCAGCTTCGAAGGGCTCAAGGGATACGCTGTGGGCCGGATGACCAAGAGTCGTCGCGGCAAGCTCTACATCGACGATGCGGACTGGGGCCCCGACGCCGGCTCAGTGGAGTACGGGTACCGGGTCCCCTTCGGTGGAATTCATGTCTTCATCGGCAAGATTGGAGAGCCGGGCCCCGAGCCGGATCTCCGCGCCGGTCTCATCGAAACGGCTCAGCGCGCACGACCCGCCCGGGCCCGGCCTGCCTTAAAGCGCGCTTTTGTGGGATGCATCCACGGAGGGCCCTCTGATCCATCTGGGTCTGGGGATGAGGCGGCCGCCGGCTCTGACGGCGAGTTGGCCGCTAATGAGTCAAACTCGTTGTACCAACTTCAAGATGGCAGGCTCATGAGTTATTCCGATGGCAGCAGTATTCCGGACCTTTTTGAGCCGCCAAGTCAGGTTGGAGTTTTTATGGCTGGTGCGCAGCCTGTTCAGAACCCCGCTTCCGGATCGGAAAACCCGGTGCCTTCCCCGGCTCAGGTGCTGATGGATCTCACGGATAAGATGACGGCCCTGTTAACCGCAACGGTCGACCCGGCGGATCAAGTTCAGCATGATGCGGCGGTGGCACAGCTAAAATTGGATCTGATAAAAACTAAAGAGGACCTTGCAGCGGAAGGGATCAGACTGGCTGCGGAGCGGGCGGCTCTCGATGCCCGGACTCAGCTGATTCAGGCGCAGTCCTTCCAACTCACGATGGATCAGAACGCGGCCAATGAGGTCATGAGAAGGAGGCATCAAAAGGCTCAATCTCGGCTCCCGCCGGTTTACGATCCGCGCAACCTCTTCAACACACCGGGTGCAGGGTCTGGTCACCCGCCGGGGGTCGTAGCACCCGGATCTGGACCCCTTATTCAACCACGAGTGATGGGGCCTCCCCAGGGGCCCCTGCCCCGCCTCAGTATGTGCCAATACCCCCGGGCCATTATAATAACCCGCTGGAGAACATGGTCGCCGCAGCGGCACGGCTGGCGGCTCTGCCCGTTGATGGCAACTCTCCGACGGCTATTGAGACCCGCCGGGTCAGAGAACTCCTCCAGACAGCGCTGGCGCAGCAAGAGGCGTACTCCTACAGCCGGGATAGGATCCATTCAACCCCTCGTCCAGGGCAGAGCCCGAGTTACAGCCGGCACATGGTCTCGGCGACCGGCTTAAGTAATGTCCGACGCCATGACCCGCCCCCTGGTCATGGCCCGGCTCATAATGGAGCCTTCTACGTAGCAGACCAAGCACGCCAGGAGGCGGAGCAGGCGCCTCAAGTGATGGCTTACCAGACCCCCCCGGCTTATCCGACGATGTCCGTTGATGCGGGTATCCCTACTAGAACCGGGGGTGTCCCGTGTTTGATGCCAGCTATCCGTAATGAACGTCTACCCAAGGACTTCAAAGGACCTAGGAAGGTGCCTAACTATACAGCAGACTTACAGCCGGCAGCCTGGATCGAGAGTTATGAGATGGCTATGGAATTGCTGGAAGTCAGCGAGGCGGCCATGGCCAAATATTTCACCATGATGTTAGATGGAACTGCCCGCACGTGGTTGAAAGGGTTACCGCCGAACTCCATCGGGTCTTGGGCTGAGCTGAAAGCCCGGTTCATTCAAAACTTCAAAGATACCTGCAGGCAATCTATGTCAATCGTGGATCTGACTAACTGTAAGCAGCAGGAGGGTGAATCCACGACCCATTGGGTTCGCCGGGTCAAGGAGATCATACATTCATCGGATAAGATGGATGCCGGCTCTGCAGTCTTAATGTTGGAACAAAACTGTCGCTTTGTGCCCCTAAAGATGAAACTCGGGCGGCTTAAGCGTGACTGTACTGATATGGGTACGCTGATGGCAGCTCTTGTCAAGTACACCGATTCCGATGGTACCAAGGATCCCCCTTCAGATGATGAAAGGGCAGGGAAGGGAAAGAAGAACGGCAACGGCAAGGGTCCTCAGTTTAGCCCGGGGAACCAAGGAGGAGGCAAGCGCAAGGCTGATGGCAGCCTAGAGTTTGTAGCCAACACCAACTCTCAAGGTAATAACCAGCGACGCAAGGGGAGGCCCCCTCCCCGAGGCGGCGGGTCAGGACCTTCTCTGGAACAGCTGTTGAATGAACCTTGTCCGAGACACGGTTCTAGAGAGAAGCCAGCGACTCATCTGTGGAAGGATTGTGCTATCATGAAGGCCTTTAAAAACTACAATGGTCCGGGTGGCGGCTCAGGCGCCGGCGGCTTTCATGGCCCGGGCGGCGGGTCAAATTCCGGTCCTCAGAACGGTCAAGGGGGCTTTAATCAACAGTCTGGTCAGGGTCATCAACAGCAACAGGGGGGCTATCAGACCAACCCAAAGCAGCTTAGCGGTGGACAGTATCACGTGTTCACCACTAGTTTGTGCAAACGAGACGAGAAGCTTCACAAGAGGGCTGTTAATGCTGTTGAGCCGGCGGTTCCACGCTACTTACGGTGGTCGGAGCAGCCCATAGTGTGGAGTAGGGAGGATCACCCTCCCCGGGTGGATAACCCGGGCCACCTGGCCTTAGTGGTGGCTCCTCAAGTGGGAGGCTATAAGTTCACAAAGGTACTCATGGATGGAGGCAGCAGCATCAACATCCTCTATTATGAGACTTTCCGTCGTATGGGGCTAGTTGATAAGAACCTCAGCCAGTCAAATACTATCTTCCATGGTGTGGTACCCGGTAAATCGGCTTATCCAGTCGGCAAGATCGAACTGGAAGTGGCCTTCGGTGATGAGAACAACTACAGGGTGGAGAAGTTGACCTTTGAGGTGGTCAAGATAAGAAGTCCTTACCACGCCATATTTGGACGGCCGGCTTACGCCAAGTTCATGGCACGGCCGTGTTATGTGTACTTACAACTCAAGATGCCGGGTCACAACGGGACCATTACGGTTCACGGCAGCCGGAAAGTGGCTCTGGAGTGTGAGGAAGGTGACGCGGCTTATGCAGAGTCTGTTTGTGCCACAGAAGAGTTGAAATTTTATAAAGACAATGTTGACCCAACAGATATGACCTCTCTGAAAAAGCCAACCACGGAGAATGAACCAGCAATGAAGTTTAAATCAGCTGATGAGACTAAACTTGTTGATTTTGTTCCAGGTGACTCGTCTCAGCAGTTCAGCATCAGTGCAAATCTGGACCCGAAATAGGAAGGCGCGCTCATCGAGTTCATCCGTGAGAATAGGGACATCTTCGCATGGAAACCTTCTGACATGCCAGGTGTACCTAGAGAACTCGCCGAGCACACTCTCAATGTTGATCCAAAATTTAAGCCGGTCAGACAGTTCCTTCGACGGTTTAACGAAGAGAGGCGAAAGGCTATTGGTGAAGAAGTGGCCCGGCTTTTGGCGGCCGGGTTCATTGTTGAGGTTTTTCACCCAGAGTGGTTGGCTAACCCGGTGCTTGTACTTAAGAAGAACGGCACCTGGCGGATGTGTGTGGACTACACGGACTTGAACAAGGCGTGTCCGGCTGATCCTTTTGCTCTCCCCCGTATTGATCAGATCATTGATGCTACGGCAGGTTGTGCACGCTTAAGTTTCTTGGATGCCTATTCCGGGTATCATCAGATTAAGATGGCAGTTAAGGACCAGGAGAAGACGGCGTTCATCACTCCCTTTGGAGCCTTCTGCTATGTCTCTATGCCCTTTGGGCTCAAGTGTGCGCAGGCGACTTACCAGCGTTGTGTACAGAATTGTCTCCATAAACAGATCGGGCGCAATGTTCACGCTTACGTGGACGATATTGTGGTTAAAGTCCATCAAGGAGGAAACCCTGATAGATGACTTAAGGGAAACCTTCGATAATCTCCGGGTCTACAAGATGATGCTTAACCCGGCCAAATGTGTTTTTGGTGTTCCTGCGGGCAAGCTATTGGGCTTCTTGGTTTCTGACAGAGGAATTGAAGCTAACCCGGAGAAGATCAAAGCTATCACTTCTCTAGCTAAGCCGGCATGTATAAATGATGTTCAGCGTTTGGCAGGTCGCATCGCTGCTTTAAGCCGGTTCATAAGCCGCTTGGGTGAGAAGGCTATGCCCTTATATCAGTTGATGAAGAAAACGGATAACTTTGTCTGGAATGATGCAGCTAATACCGCCTTCGAGGATTTGAAAAAGCAACTGGCAGAGCCCCCCGTCCTTGTTGCTCCGGTTGATAAGGAGCCCTTGCTACTGTATGTGGCGGCAAACACACGAGCCGTCAGTGTGGCTATGGTGGTGGAGCGTAAGGAGACGGGTAAGGAGCATCCGGTTCAGCGGCCGGTTTATTATGTCAGTGAGGTGCTTATTGAGTCCAAGCAGCGATACCCGCACTGGCAGAAGCTTGTATATGGTGTGTTCATGGCGAGCCGGAAACTCAAGCATTATTTTCAGGGTCATCCCATCACTGTGGTCAGTTCTGCCCCTCTTGGGGATATTATCCAGAACCGAGAGGCTACAGGGAGAATTGCTAAGTGGGCTATTGAGCTTGGGCCTCATGGCCTCAAATATGTGCCACGCACTGCTGTTAAGTCTCAGGCTTTGGTGGATTTTATTAATGATTGGACAGAGTCGCAAGTGCCTGAGCAGAAGCCGGATAACACCTATTGAACTATTCACTTTGATGGGTCCAGGCAGCTGGAGGGCTCGGGGGCTGGTGTTGTATTGGCTTCCCCTAGGGGTGACAAGTTCCAGTATGTGCTACAATTGATGTTTCCTTGCACTAACAATGCGGCTGAATACGAGGCCTTACTCCACGGTCTTCGGGTGGCTAAGGAGATGAGCTTAAGCCGGGTACAGTGCTTTGGGGACTCAGATTTGGTGGTTCAACAAGTATCAGGCACTTGGGATTCTAAGGATCCCCTCATGGCGGCTTATCGCCGCAAGGTTGATGCCATTGCTGGGCACTTTCAGGGATATCAAGTGGAGCACATTGATCGCAGGAAGAACGAGGCGGCTGATGCTTTAAGCCGGCTCGGCTCTCAGCGAAAGCCGGTGCCGCCTAACACTTTCCTGGATGTCCTATATAACCCTTCGGTTAAGTTGCCTACAGAGGAGGACTTGGCTATCCCTGACCCGGAGGCACGACTGGTGGCGGCTCTTCATGTCATACCAGACTGGACAATGCCGTACTTGGTTTATATAACCCGGGGAGAGTTGCCTGAGGATGAAACTTTGGCCAGGCAAAAAATCCGGCGGGCCAAGTCAATGATTGTTATCAACGGCGAGTTGCATCATCGCAGTGTTTCAGGGGTATTTCAGCGTTGTATTTCCCCTAAGGAAGGTCAAGAGATCTTGCGCGAGATCCATGAAGGGGATTGCGGCCATCATGCCGGCTCAAAATCCCTTGTGGCCAAGGCATTCCGTCATGGTTTTTATTGGTTGACGGCTCACGCTGATGCGGAGGACTTGGTCAGTAAGTGTGATGGTTGTCAGAGGTTCTCCCGACGGGCTCATGTGCCGGCTCAGGAATTGAGGATGATCCCGATCACTTGGCCCTTTGCGGTCTGGGGGCTTGATATGGTCGGGCCTTTTAAACGGTCCAAGGATAAGAAGACCCACCTCTTGGTGGCAGTGGACAAATTCACGAAGTGGGTGGAAGCTGAGCCAGTTAGCAAGTGTGATGCAGCCACGGCGGTTCAATTTATGAAAAAGGTGATCTTCCGCTTCGGCTTTCCGCACAGCATCATAACAGACAATGGCACTAATCTGTCCAAAGGCGCTATGGAGGAGTTTTGTCAACGAGAGCATATCCGGCTTGATGTTTCTTTAGTGGCTCATCCCCAGTCCAATGGTCAAGCTGAGAGAGCTAACCAGGAGATTCTGAAGGGCATCAAACCCCGGCTTTTGGTCCCTTTGCAACGGACGCCGGGTTGTTGGGTGGAGGAGTTGCCCTCCGTCTTATGGAGCATCAACACTACTCCTAACAGGTCTACTGGCTTCACGCCTTTCTTCATGGTTTATGGGGCAGAAGCGGTCCTCCCTAGCGACATCCATCACGATTCACCTTGTGTGGCGGCTTATGTTGAGACGGACAATGAACAGGCGCGCCAAGTTGCTCTGGACTTGTTGGATGAACAGCGTGATGTGGCAGCAGCCCGTTCAGCGATTTACCAACAAGACCTGCGCCGTTATCATAGCCGCCGGGTCAAAACCCGGGTCTTCCAGGAAGGCGACCTTGTGCTCCGGCTCATCCAGGATCAAACAGATGCACACAAATTATCCCCACCTTGGGAAGGGCCCTTTGTGGTCAGTAAGAACTTGCACAACGGGTCATATTACCTCACTGATGTTCGGGAGCGTAAAGATTCGCGTAAATCTGAGGAGGAGACCCGTCGGCCGTGGAATATCGCTCAGCTTCGGCCTTATTACACTTGAGCTACCGGCTCTTGTGGTGTACATATTTATCTCAGACATATAAATATTATGATAAGCAATAAAGCAGGACCTCTGTCCTTTTTTCTCCTCCAAATATACGTGTCATACTAATTTGAAAGGAGGATCCGGCTTATGATCGCATTTGAGTCTAGCCGTAAGCAGTAAGATCACTTGGGGGCTTCCTGTTCAAACATGGGTCGTATTCGAACCAAAGAGAACATAGCTGTCGATACCCATTTGATTGGCAAAGTGCCGAGCTCATTGGGAGGTTGCCTTTGGTCATATTTGAATCATAGTGTAACCCCTCTGAGAACCGACGTGGATCGTATTCGAATCAGCGTCATCAAACAATTTTCAGAATCACTTGGGGGCTTCCTGTTCAAACATGGGTCGTATTCGAACCCAAGAGAACATAGCTGTCGGTACCCTCTTGATTGGCATCGCTACACCCATTGGGGGCTATATGATTGTATCCGAATCTTGGCTTAAACCCCTTTCGGGCCGGGTCTCTGGTCGTATTCGAACTGGAAGCCCCTAAGTTCCGATTTATCGCAAAGTCTACTCTGATTATGACAACGTGTGCATGGCCGGGTTTCGCTTGACCGGCTTAATTTTGGAGTTATCTTGTTAATTGAACATCCTGGATGTCATCAAGACAAGTCCATTAGAGTTAAGATACCAACCATGCTACCCGGGTCATTTAATCCGGAGGGTGGTAAGCCGTCTTGAGACTTGTGATTTACCTTTCTATGCAGATGCTTGAAGGTACTTTTTTAAAGGTTGAGAAGCACGAAGGATAATTATGACCCGGAGGAGCATCAAAAGAATGACTTCAAAGGATTTCAGCATTCATTACGTGCACGATGGCACGGCAGAGATAAATTGTTGCACTTATTCTATTACAAAAATCTTTCAAAGTTTCAAGGGTGGAGCGTTGTTTGGTGAGCCGCTAGCCGGTTTATGACGCCTGCTGAGTCGAAGTCCCCGGCTCATCTTCTGCTCCGGCTGATCCCAAGGCTTCGAAGGTCGACGACTTCCAGTTGATGCCGCTGAGAGCTTCGAACTGAGCTTCTTCGTCAA
Organism: Aegilops tauschii subsp. strangulata; assembly: GCF_002575655.3. Classification (NCBI taxonomy): domain Eukaryota; kingdom Viridiplantae; phylum Streptophyta; class Magnoliopsida; order Poales; family Poaceae; genus Aegilops; species Aegilops tauschii. The sequence goes on from NC_053039.3 coordinate 13,197,472, forward strand.
TTAACCCGGCCGGGTCAATCTCGGGGGCGTACGTGTGTTGGCGAGCCGGAGGAATCAGACTAAGAGCTTCATAGCGAGGGGTTGGAATCCTCTGATTCTCCGCGTTGTACCCCGGCTGATACTTGGTTAAGTCGGTGTCGTTCCCGATGATGGTGGCCACCGGGCGTACAGCCTTCACGCATGCCGCGAAATCCTTCTGGTCGAAGGTGGAGCCGTCTTCCTTCAGGCTGGGGTAACCCAGGGCATTGTCTGCCGGGTCTAGCTCCGGCAGGAAGGCTTTGGCCCGGCTCAGTGCGGCAATTGCTCCGGATCTTGCGGAGGCTCGACGTAGCTCTTGGATTCGCTGTGGAAAAACTGCGAGCCGGCGCAGGACTTCAGCCAGATGGGTTGGCACCTCATTGGATAGGGCCACCACAGCTAAGGCGCGCTGTGACCCGGTGTAGAGTTGTTCCACCAGGGTGTACACGGCCTTTAGCTTGGTGACCACGCTCTGGTTGAGGTTGGCACTCCTGGGACCTGTTTAATAAAGGTCAGGTAAGCCGGTGACAAGGGTGAATCGTAACATGTGCAGACTTGATGAAAGCCGGTGAGGCGACTTACCGAAGATAGCAGCCACCATTTGGGAAACCTGGTGCTTTAGACCGGAGAGCTCAGCGGTCTTCTCAGTGAGGGCCTTCTCCGCCTGTTCTGCCCGGGTCACCAGTGCGGTTTTCTCCTCAGCCCAGGCCTTCCGCTCAGCGTCGAATTCAGTCTTCAATTTCTCCTGAGCGGCGATGCTGGAGACAAACTTGGCATTCGCCTTCCGGGTCTCCATCTCTTGAGTTTTTAACCGGCTCTTGAGACCCGCAAGGTCCGACTCAAATTTCTTGCCAGTAGCCTGCATATATTTCCGGGTTATTAAACAGTCATTATATAAGTCCCAAGCACTTTCCAAGCAAAGACACTTGGCACTTGGGGGCTAATGCATATTGAACGTGTCTATCTACGTACTGCTGGTTCAATTAAGTAAGCCGGACTCTAAGTCTACAACATATGCCAAGTATAAGTTATAGACTTGGAGGCTAGCATGACAAGGATCACTATGCGGAAAGTAAGAAGACAGCAGAAGGTTACCTCAGACTTTTGTTGGATCTGATTGACCATGGCGATCTCCGCGTCCTGGCTCTTGTGAACCTGGCTGATGTAGCCAGAAACGAGCTCTCCAATGCTCAAATCGGGGTAGCCCGAGAGATCCAGATTCGCCCGGTGGGGTCGCAGCAGCTCCCCCTTCGCGGAGCATTGGGCCAGTGCGGTCGGCCTCCCCGGCTCAACATACTCCGTCCGGGTAATTACCACGTCCGGGTCGTTAGCCGGTGGGGTTGAGCCGGAGGCCTCCGGATTAGCTGACGCTTCGGTCGTTGTCTTGGTGGTCGGGGCAGGGGCTTCAGGCGCCGTATCCATGGGAATGGTGGCCTCGGAGGCGGCTGGCGGATCTTGAGCCGTCGTCTCCGGCTCAGGCAAGTCCGGCACTCCGGCTGACCTGGTCTTCTTTGCTCTTTTGGTGAGCTTTGCCTGGGCACTGAAAAGACAGAAGTGTTAGGCATACAAAGAGTAAATACAGACAGGTAATGTAAGGTGATTGTTATTACCCGGGTGCAGTTTTGAAGGCCGGCAGACTTGACTGCATGGAGTCACCAGAAGAAGGGGAGGTCTCCTAGTAATTGGAGTCAGAAGAATTAAGCGGTTGACGGATAACACCCGCCAACGGATGAAAAGGGTACAAGTGAGAAAAGACCTCAGTGCGACGTTTCCTTGTCGCGTCGGGTAACCCGGCGGAGAGGTCGGTGTCCTTGCGGGCCCGGGTGAGACGCGGGCTTTCGTGAACCTGCTGCTTCAAAAGAAATTGAGGGTCTTGATGAGCTAATGGATGAGAAAAGCTTACTTTCCGGGTTACCCTTCGGACTTTCAGCTGTGGCAAAGGCTCCGAGTCGGAGGGGAGTAATGTTACCTCTTCAATCACCGGGTTACTGGCGCCGGTGTCATCCTGTCAATAAGCAAAATGATGGTAAAGTGGACAGCAGCAAACAATAAATATGGCAAGAGTTTAAAGGTTTAAGGGTTACCTCTGACTCGGAGCTATCGCTTAATTGCAGCAGCTCCGAAGCAGTGGGTCTGTTTCCCTTTTTGCGAGGGGCGGCTCTCTTGGCGGATTTCTTCGCCTTCCTGGCCTTCTTGGCTGCCTCATGGTCATACTTGACCCGCCAGAATTTATCATCAGCCTGAGAAATACAGTAATGAGTTCTTAGTAAGATGATAGGTAAAAAAAAATGGAAAGGTTAAAATCAGCGGCTTACTGCTGGGGCTGGATTGGTCTTGCAGAACGGGGCTAGCCCGGTTCTTCCATAGTCTGCCAGGCTCTCATTTAATAGAGCCTTGGTCTCTTCTTCGGCAACGTCTTCTGGAAGGTCGTTGCGACTGTGCCTCTGCGGGTCATCCTTTCGCCCGGTGTACTCACACATTAAGCCGGGGCGGCGGCTCAATGGGATCACCCGCCATGAGATCCAGACCCGGACCAGGTCTATTCCGTTCAGACCGTTTCCTAGCAGGGCCTTGATCTTATTGATCATTGGAAGCAGAGGCTGGCGTTCCGCGGCAGTCAGCTTGTCGGATAGCGGATGAGTCGGCTCCAGGCGCGTTGGGCGAAAGCCGGGCAGCGGGCTCTCATCAGCCGGGGACGTGTCTTGGCAGTAGAACCAAGTCATGTTCCAGTCCTGTTGGGGTGACTTGGCGGTTCTGCATAAGGAAATAGACAGTCCCTGCGCCGTTGGATGGAGATGCCGCCTAACTCTAGACTTGGACCGTTTGCGCACTCGGTTTGGCGGTTCAAATAAAACAGCTCTCTGAAGAGCAGCAGACTCGGCTCTTCTCCAAGATATACTTCACAAAAAACTTGGAAGTTGCAGATGTTGGATATGGAATTGGGTCCTATATCCTGAGGCCGAAGGTCAAAGAAGTTGAGCACGTCCCGGAAGAATTTTCAGCCGGGCGGTGCGAAGCCCCGGCTCATATGGTCTGCAAAGATCACTACCTCCCCGTCCCTCGGCTGAGGTCTTTCTTCGGACGGGTCAGGGGCACGGTAGGACATCACTTCCTTCTTGGGCAGATATCCGGACTTGACAAAGTTGGCCAGGGTCTCTTCGGTGACGTTGGATTTCATCCAGTTGCAAGTAATGGGAGCCTTGGGAGGCATGGTGACGGTTGGTGGTCTATGAGGAAGAGAAAAGTGTCCGGGTTAATTATAAGCCGGGAATTATCATTCAAACTACAGTGACGGCTTATGAAGGGGACTAATGATATATATTGATATGGTGGGTTATCTAAGCTGTCGGGGCTTTCAGGTTAAGTTGGTCATCTACGGCTTACTGCAGTTAAGTCGGAGGATTTTACAGAGCATGGTTCTCTTTAAACCGGACATGTAAGCCGCCGAGATTCAATGGTTGCGTTTTTACTAAGTGTGGTAAACAGGTTTCACATACTACCGTAACTTTTTTGGATCAAAATAGTCAGAGCAGAGAAAATTTTCTAGACCTAAAAAACAGAGGCAAGAGAAGTTCTTGAGGTTGAACACAGTTCTTATGCAGTAAAAAGAGGATTTCTTGCAGATGAAATGAGTTCCGAACGTCTACCGCAGTGGTTTTACGCAAGGATAAAGATCAACCGACTACAGTGGTGACGAGGACTGCCGAGTTTCTGGGCAAAGGTGACGAACACGAAGAACGGGAGGAACCCTACCACAGATCTATTCTAGCAAGGCAGAGAAGACTCACCGGAGTTGAGGAAGAGTGAAGGTCGCCGCCGTTATCTGGTCCGGGTCAGGGTGATGCAGCGGCCGGGTCGATGAAGATCAGGGGCGCGACGGCGGCGGCGGCAGAAGCTCGGGCAGAGGAACGATAGCGCGAGGAAGAAGGAGAGTGTGAGAAGAGAGTGCCGGGCCGGCCTATTTATAAGGTAAGTCATAAGTGGGCGCGAGATTCAAGGAGACCACGGCGTGGTTATCTCCCCCTCACGGCGCCTCGATTTTTGCAAAGACAGTAAAAGCAGAGATCCGTTGCGGATCTGGCGAAGTAAAAAACGGACTTAATGGAGGATGACGTCACGGCGGATTATCCGGAGTCCGGAGAATGACGTCACTCCGGGTTATGGCCTTCACACGAACGGTAAGCCGGAGATTTTTTCTGTCGGCAGAGTTGAAGATTGACACGAGCCGGCTCAAGTCAATCTGGGGCCTAATGTTGAGGATATAGACCTGGGAGTCACCCGCCAGGAGGGCCGGGTTACACTAAGGGTCATTGCCAGAAGCCCGGAGCTAAGTTTCAAGATAATGGGCCAGAGATGGGCCGAGACCCGGCGATGGCTTATTGCCCATAGTTATCATCATTGTTATAGTAGACTTGTAGTGTAAGGCAAGTATTGTTTAGAGTCCGAGCCGGACACTCTTATGAGCCGGCCGGGACTCTAAGGGCCGCTGGGTGCCAACCTCCCTATAGAAAGGGACGACCCGGCGGCGGTTTAGGGGCGACAACAATCTGATCGAGAGCCGGGCATAGCTGTTTAGCTCCCTGGTTATCGAAACCCTGATTAATACCACCTCAACTAGACGTAGGCTTTTACCTTCACCGTAAGGGGCCAAACCAGTATAAACCCTCGTGTTCCTTGTCCCACTTAACCCCTTCAAGCTTCCCAATTGCGATGGCTCCACGACTAAGTCCTAACCCGAGGACATCTGCCGTGACAATTCCACGACAAGTCCCTTTGCAGTAGAAGCACTTAGTCTCAGGCTTAGGTCCAGACTTGGGCTTCTTCACTTGAGCAGCAACTTGCTTGCCGTTCTTCTTGAAGTTCCCCTTCTTCCCTTTGCCCTTTTTCTTGAAACTAGTGGTCTTGTCAACCATCAAAACTTGATGTTTTTATCGATTTCTACCTTCGCCGATTTTAGCATCGCGAAGAGCTTGGGAATTGTTTTCGTCATCCCTTGCATATTATAGTTCATCACAAAGTTCTAGTAACTTGGTGATAGTGACTAGAGAACTTTGTCAATTACTATCTTATCTTGAAGATTAACTCCCACTTGATTCAAGCAATTGTAGTACCCAGACAATCTGAGCACATGCTCACTGGTTGAGCTATTCTCCTCCATCTTGTAGGCAAAGTACTGTCAGAGGTCTCATACCTCTCAACATGGGCATGAGTATGAAATACCAATTCCAACTCTTGGAACATCTTATATGCTCCGTGGCGTTCAAAACGTTTTTGAAGTCCCGATTCTAAGCCGTAAAGCATGGTGCACTAAACTATCAAGTAGTCATCATACCGAGCTTTTGTCAAAACGTTCATAATGTCTGCATCTGCTCCTGCAATAATTTTGTCGCCTAGCGGTGCATCAAGGACATAATTCTTCTGTGCAGCAACGAGGATAATCCTCAGATCACGGAGCTCGTCCGCATCTTTGCTACTAACATCTTTCAACTTATTTTTCTCTAGGAACATATAAAACATAAACGGGGAACTACATCGCGAGCTATTGATCTACAACATAGATATGCAAATACTATCAGGACTAAGTTCATGATAAATTAAAGTTCAATTAATCATATTACTTAAGAACTCCCACTTAGATTGACATCCCTCTAATCATCTAAGTGATCACGTGATCCAAATCAACTAAACCATGTCCGATCATCACGTGAGATGGAGTAGTTTTCAATGGTGAACATCACTATGTTGATCATATCTAATATATGATTCACGCTCGACCTTTCGGTCTCAGTGTTCCAAGGCCATATCTGCATATGCTAGGTCATCAAGTTTAACCCGAGTATTCTGCTTGTGCAAAACTGGCTTGCACCTGTTGTATGTGAACATAGAGCTTATCACACCCGATCATCACGTGGTGTCTCGGCACGAAGAACTATCGCAACGGTGCATACTCAGGGAGAACACTTATACCTTGAAATTTTAGTAAGGGATCATCTTATAAAGCTACCGCCGAACTAAGCAAAATAAGATGTATAAAGATAAACATCACATGCAATCAAAATATGTGACATGGTATGGCCATCATCATCTTGTGCTTTTGATCTCCATCTCCAAAGTACTGTCATGATCTCCATTGTTACCGGCATGACACCATGATCTCCATCATCTTGATCTTTTATCAATGTGTCGTCACATGGTCATGTCACCAGCTATTACTTTTGCAACTATTGCTATCGCATAGCGATAAAGTAAAGCAATTACATGGCACTTGCATCTTATGCAATAAAGAGACAACCATAAGGCTCCGCCAGTTGCCGATAACTTTAACAAAACATGATCATCTCATACAACAAATTATATCTCATCACGTCTTGACCATATCACATCACAACATGCCCTGCAAAAACAAGTTAGACGTCCTCTACTTTGTTGTTGCAAGTTTTACGTGGCTGCTACGGGCTGAGCAAGAACCGTTCTTACCTACGCATCAAAACCACAATGATTTTTCGTCAAGTATCTGCTGTTTTAACCTTCAACAAGGCCCGGGCGTACCCACACTCGATTCAACTAAAGTTGGAGAAACTGACACCCACGATGGTAGAACCAGTCTCGCGTAAGCGTACGCGTAATGTCGGTCCGGGCCGCTTCATCCAACAATACCGCCGAATCAAAGTATGACATGCTGGTAAGCAGTATGACTATTATCGCCCACAACTCACTTGTGTTCTACTCGTGCATATAATATGTACGCATAGACCTGGCTCGGATGCCACTGTTGGGGAAACACAGTAATTTCAAAAGTTTACGTACGCACACGCAAGATCATGGTGATGCATAGCAACGAGAGGGGAGAGTGTAGTCCACGTACCCTCGTAGACCATAAGCGGAAGCATTATGACAACGCGGTTGATGTAGTCGTACGTCTTCACGATCCGACCGATCCATGTACCGAACGCACGGCACCTCCGAGTTCAGCACACGTTCAGCTCGATGACGTCCCTCGTACTCTTGATCTAGTTGAGGCCGAGGGAGAGTTCCGTCAGCACGACGGCGTGGTGACGGTGATGATGAAGTTACCGACGCAGGGCTTCGCCTAAGCACTACGATGATATGACCGAGGTGTGTAACTATGGAGGGGGGCACCGCACACGGCTAAGAAATCAACTTGTGTGTCTATGGGGTGCCCCCTGGCCACGTATATAAAGGATGGAGGGAGGAGGAGGCCGGCCCTCATAAGGCGTGCCCAAAGTGTGGAGTCCTACTAGGACTCCCTAGTCCTAGTAGGATTCCACATACCACATGGAATAGGAAAAGGGGAACGGAGAAGGAGAGGGAAGGAAGGGGGCGCCCCCTTTCCCTAGTCCAATTCGGACCAGTCCATGGGGAAGGGCGCGGCCACCCTTGAGGCCTTTCTCTCCTTTCCCGTATGGCCCATTAAGTCCCAATACGAATTCCCGTAACTCTCTCGTACTCCGAAAAATACCTGAATGACTCGGAACCTTTCCGATGTCCGAATATAGCCTTCCAATATATCGATCTTTACATCTCGACCATTTCGAAACTCCTCGACATGTCCATGATCTCATCCGGGACTCCGAACTATCTTCGGTCATCATGACTCTTTAATACAAATCGTCATCAAACGTTAAGCGTGCGGACCCTACGGGTTCGAGAACTATGTAGACATGGCCGAGACACATCTCGAGTCAATAACCAATAGCGGAACCTGGATGCTCATATTGGCTCCCACATATTCTACGAAGATCTTTATCGGTCAAACCGCATAACAACATACGTTGTTCCCTTTGTCATCGGTATGTTACTTGCCCGAGATTCGATCGTCGGTATCTCAATACCTAGTTCAATCTCGTTACCGGCAAGTCTCTTTACTCGTTTCGTAATGCATCATTCCTCAACTAACTTATTAGTCACATTGCTTAAAAGGCTTATAGTGATGTGCATTACCGAGAGGGCCCAGAGATACCTCTCCGACAATCGGAGTGACAAATCCTAATCTCGATCTATGCCAACTCAACAAACACCATCGGAGACACCTGTAGAGCACCTTTATAATCACCCAGTTACGTTATGACGTTTGGTAGCACACTAAGTGTTCCTCCGGTATTCGGGAGTTGCATAATCTCATAGTCATAGGAACATGTATAAGTCATGAAGAAAGCAATAGCAACATACTAAACGATCAAGTGCTAAGCTAACGGAATGGGTCAAGTCAATCACATCATTCTCTAATGATCTGATCCCGTTAATCAAATGAAAACTCATGTCTATGGCTAGGAAACTTAACCATCTTTAATTCAACAAGCTAGTCAAGTAGAGTCATACTAGTGACACTCTGTTTGTCTATGTATTGACACATGTACTAAGTTTCCGGTTAATACAATTCTAGCATGAATAATAAACATTTATCATGATATAAGGAAATATAAATAACAACTTTATTATTGCCTCTAGGGCATATTTCCATCAGTCTCCCACTTGCACTAGAGTCAATAATCTAGTTCACATCGCCATGTGATTTAACACCAATATTTCACATCACCATGTGATTAACACCCATAGTTCACATCGCCATGTGACCAACACCCAAAATGGTTTACTAGAGTCAAAAATCTAGTTAACATCACTATGGTATTAACACCCAAAGAATACTCAGGTGTGATCATGTTTTGCTTGTGAGATAAGTTTTTAGTCTACGGGTCTGTCATATTCAGATCCGTAAGTATTTTGGAAATTTCTATGTCTACAATGCTCTGGATGGAGCTACTCTAGCTAATTGCTCCCACTTTTAATATGTATCCAAATTGAGACGCAGAGTCATATGGATCGGTGTAAAATCTTGCATCGACGTAACTCTTTACGACGAACCCTTTGTTACCTCCATAACCGAGAAATACTTCCTTAGTCTTCTAAGGATTATTTTGACCGTTGTTCAGTGATCCACTCCTGGATCACTATTGTATTCCCTTGCCAAACTCAGGGCAGGGTATACAATAGGTCTGGTACACAGCATAGCATACTTTGTAGAACCTATGGCTGAGGCGTAGGGAATGACTTTTCATTCTCTTTCTATTTTCTGCTGTGGTCGGGTTTTGAGTCTTACTCAACTTCACACCTTGCAACACAGTCAAGAACTCCTTCTTTGACTGTTCCATTTTGAACTACTTCAGAAACTTGTCAAGGTATGTACTCATTGAAAAAAACTTATCAAGCGTCTTGATCTATCTCTATAGATCTTGATGCTCAATATATAAGCAGCTTCACCGAGGTCTTTCTTTGAAAAACTCCTTTCAAACACTCGTTTATGGTTTCCAGAAGAATTCTACATCATTTCCGATCAACAATATGTCATACACATATACTTATCAGAAATGCTGTAGTGCTCCCACTCACTTTCTTGTAAATACAGGCTTCACTGCAAGTCTGTATAATACTATATGCTTTGATCAACTTATCAAAGCGTATATTCCAACTCTGAGATGCTTGCACCAGTCGATAGATGGATCGCTGGAGCTTGCACGCTTTGTTAGCACCTTTCTGATTGACAAAACCTCTTGGTTGCATCATATACAACTCTTCTTTAAAGAATCCATTAAGGAATACAGTTTTGACATCCATTTGTCAAATTTCAGAAAAATGCGGCAATTGCTAACATGATTCGGACAGACTTAAGCATCGCTACGAATGAGAAAATCTCATTGTAGTCAACACCTTGAACTTGTCAAAAACTTTTTGCGACAATTCATGCTTTGTAGATAGTAACACTACTATCAGCGTCTGTCTTCCTCTTGAAGATCCATTTATTCACAATGGCTCGCTGATCATCGGGCAAGTCAATCAAAGTCCATACTTTGTTCTCATACATGAATCCCATCTCAGATTTCATGGCCTCAAGCCATTTCGTGGAATCTGGGCTCATCATCGCTTCCTCATAGTTTGTAGGTTCGTCATGGTCTAGTAACATGACTTCCAGAAAGGATTACCATACCACTCTGGTGCGGACCACACTCTGGTTTTCCTACGAGGTTCGGTAGTGACTTGATCTGAAGTTTCATGATCATCATCATTAACTTCCTCACTAATCGGTGTAGGCATCACTGGAACTGATTTCTGTGATGAACTACTTTCCAATTCGGGAGAAGGTATAATTACCTTATCATGTTCTACTTTCCTCCCACTCACTTCTTTCGAGAGAAACTCCTTCTCTAGAAAGGATCCATTCTTAGCAATGAATATCTAACCTTCGGAACTGTGATAGAAGGTGTACCCAACAATTACTTTTGGGTATCCTATGAAGACACACTTCTCCGATTTGGGTTTGAGCTTATCAGGATGAAACTTTTTCACATAAGCATCGCTACCCAAAATTTAAGAAACGACAGCTTAGGTTTCTTGCTAAACCACAGTTCATACAGTGTCATCTCAACGGATTTAGATGGTGCCCTTTTTAACGTGAATGCAGCTGTCTCTAATGCATAACCCCAAAACGATAGTGGCAAATCGGTAAGAGACATCATAGATCGCATCATATCTAATAAAGTATGGTTATGACGTTGGGACACACCATTACGCTGTGGTGTTCCAGGTGGCGTGAGTTGCGAAACTATTCCACATCGTTTCAAATGAAGACCAAACTCGTAACTCAAATATTCGTCTCCGCGATCAGATCGTAGAAATTTTATTTTCTTGTCACGATGGTTTTCCACTTCACTCTGAATTTTTTTGAACTTTTCAAATGTTTCAGACTTATGTTTCATTAAGTAGATATACTGATATCTGCTCAAATCATCTGTGAAGATCAGAAAATAACGATACCCGCCGCGAGCCTCAACACTCATCTGACCGCATACATCAGTATGTATTATTTCCAATAAGTCAGTTGCTCGCTCCATTGTTCCAGAGAACGGAGTCTTAGTCATCTTGCCCATGAGGCATGGTTCGCAAGCATCAAGTGATTCGTAATCAAGTGATTCCAAAAGCCCATCAGCATTGAGTTTCTTCATGTGCTTTACACCAATATGACCTAAACGGCAGTGCCACAAATAAGTTGCACTATCATTATTAACTTTGAATCTTTTGGTTTCAATATTAAGAATATGTGTATCACTACGATCGAGATTCAATAAACCATTTATATTGAGTGTATGACCATAGAAGATTTTATTCATTTAAATAGAACAACAATTATTCTTTGACTTAAATGAATAATCGTATTGCAATAAACATGATCCAATCATATTCATGCTCAATGCAAACACCAAATAACATTTACTTTAGGTTCAACACTAATCCCGAAGGTAAAGGGAGTGTGCGATGGTGATCTTATCAACCTTGGAATCACTTCCAACACACATCATCACCTCGCCCTTAACTAGTCTCTATTTATTTTGCAACTCCCATTTCGAGGTACTACTCTTAGCAACTGAACCAGTATCAAATACCAAGGGGTTGCTATAAACACTAGTAAAGTACACATCAATAACATGTATATCAAATATACCTTTGTTCACTTTGCCATCCTTCTTATCCGCCAAATACTTGGGGTAGTTCCGCTTCCAGTGACCAATCCCTTTGAAGTAGAAGCACTTAGTCTCAGGCTTAGGTCCAAACTTGGGCTTCTTCACGTGAGCATCAACTTGCTTGCCGTTCTTCTTGAAGTTCCCCTTATTCCCTTTGCCCCTTTTCTTGTAAACTAGTGGTCTTGTCAACCATCAAAACTTGATGTTTTTCTTGATTAATACCTTCGCCGATTTTAGCATCGCGAAGAGCTTGGGAATTGTTTTCGTCATCCCTTGCATATTATAGTTCATCACAAAGTTCTAGTAACTTGGTGATAGTGACTAGAGAACTTTGTCAATTACTATCTTATCTCAAAGATTAACTCCCACTTGATTCAAGCAATTGTAGTACCCAGACAATCTGAGCACATGCTCACTGGTTGAGCTATTCTCCTCCATCTTGTAGGCAAAGTACTGTCAGAGGTCTCATACCTCTCAACACGGGCATGAGTATGAAAGAACAATTCCAACTCTTGGAACATCTTATATGCTCCATGGCGTTCAAAACATTTTTGAAGTCTCGATTCTAAGCCGTAAAGCATGGTGCACTAAACTATCAAGTAGTCATCATACCGAGCTTTTGTCAAAACATTCATAATGTCTGCATCTACTCCTGCAATAGTTCTGTCACCTAGCGGTGCATCAAGGACATAATTCTTCTGTGCAGCAATGGGGATAATCCTCAGATCACAGAGCTAGTCCGCATCTTTGCTACTAACATCTTTCAACTTATTTTTCTCTAGCAACATATAAAAAATAAACGGGGAACTACATCGCGAGCTATTGATCTACAACATAGATATGCAAATACTATCAGGACTAAGTTCATGATAAATTAAAGTTCAATTAATCGTATTACTTAAGAACTCCCACTTAGATTGACATCCCTCTAATCATCTAAGTGATCACGTGATCCAAATCAACTAAATCATGTCTGATCATCACGGGAGATGGACTAGTTTTTAATGGTGAACATCACTATGTTGATCATATCTACTATAGGATTCACGCTTGACCTTTCGGTCTCAATGTTCCGAGGCCATATCTGCATATTCTAGGCTCGTCAAGTTTAACCCGAGTATTCTGCTTGTGCAAAACAGGCTTGCACCTGTTGTATGTGAACGTAGAGCTTATCACACCCGATCATCACGTGGTGTCTCGGCACGAAGAACTGTCGCAACGATGCATACTTAGGGAGAACACTTATACCTTGAAATTTTAGTAAGGGATCATCTTATAAAGCTACCGCCGAACTAAGCAAAATAAGATGTATAAAGATAAACATCACTTGCAATCAAAATATGTGACATGATATGGCCATCATCATCTTGTGCTTTTGATCTCCATCTCCAAAGTACTGTCATGATCTCCATTGTTACCAGCATGACACCATGATCTCCATCATCTTGATCTTTTATCAATGTGTCGTCACATGGTCGTCTCACCAGCTATTGCTTTTGCAACTATTGCTATCACATAGCGATAAAGTAAAGCAATTACATGGCACTTGCATCTTATGCAATAAAGAGACAACCATAAGGCTCCTGCCAGTTGCCGATAACTTCAACAAAACATGATCATCTCATACAACAAATTATATCTCATCATGTCTTGACCATATCACATCACAACATGCCCTGCAAAAACAAGTTAGACATCCTCTACTTTGTTGTTGCAAGTTTTACGTGGCTGCTACGAGCTGAGAAAGAACCGTTCTTACCTACGCATCAAAACCACAATGATTTTTCGTCAAGTATGTGCTGTTTTAACCTTCAACAAGGACCGGGCGTAGCCACGCTCGATTCAACTAAAGTTGGAGAAACTGACACCCGCTAGCCACCTGTGTGCGAAGCACGTCGGTAGAACCAGTCTCGCGTAAGCGTATGCGTAATGTCGGTCCGGTCCGCTTCATCCAACAACACCGCTGAATCAAAGTATGACATGCTGGTAAGCAGTATGACTATTATCGCCCACAACTCACTTGTGTTCTACTCATGCATATAACATCTACGAATAGACCTGGCTCGAATGCCACTGTTGGGGAAACGCAGTAATTTCAAAAATTTACCTACGCACACGCAAGATCATGGTGATGCATAGCAGAGGGGAGAGTGTAGTCCACTTACCCTCGTATACCGTAAGCGGAAGCGTTATGACACGCGGTTGATGTAGTCGTACGCCTTCACGATCCGACCGATCCAAGTACCGAACGCACGGCACCTCCGAGTTCAGCACACGTTCAGCTCGATGACGTCCCTCGTACTCTTGATCCAGTTGAGGCCGAGGGAGAGTTCCCTCAGCACGACGGCATGGTGACGGTGATGATGAAGTTACTGACGCAGGGTTTCGCCTAAGCACTATGATGATATGACCGAGGTGTGTAACTATGGAGGGGGGCACCGCACACGGCTAAGAAATCAACTTGTGTGTCTATGGGGTGCCCCCTGGCCACGTATATAAAGGATGGAGGGAGGAGGAGGCCGGCCCTCATAGGGCGCACCCAAAGTGTGGAGTCCTACTAGGACTCCCTAGTCCTAGTAGGATTCCACCTCCCACATGGAATAGGAAAAGGGGAAGGGAGAAGGAGACGGAAGGAAGGGGGCAACCCCTTTCGCTAGTCCAATTCGGACCAGTCCATGGGGAAGGGCGCGGCCACCCTTGAGGCGTTTCTCTCCTTTCCCGTATGGCCCATTAAGGCCCAATACGAATTCCCGTAACTCTCCGGTACTCCGAAAAATACCTGAATCACTCGGAACCTTTCCGATGTCCGAATATAACCTTCCAATATATCGATCTTTACATCTCGACCATTTCGAAACTCCTCGACATGTCCATGATCTCATCCGGGACTCCGAACTATCTTCGGTCATCATGACTCTTTAATACAAATCGTCATCAAACGTTAAGCGTGCGGACCCTACAGGTTCGAGAACTATGTAGACATGGCCAAGACACATCTCAAGTCAATAACCAATAGCAGAACCTGGATGCTCATATTGGCTCCCACATATTCTACGAAGATCTTTATCGGTCAAACCGCATAACAACATACGTTGTTCCCTTTGTCATCGGTATGTTACTTGCCCGAGATTCGATCGTCGGTATCTCAATACCTAGTTCAATCTCGTTACCGGCAAGTCTCTTTACTCGTTCCGTAATGCATCATCCCTCAACTAACTCATTAGTCACATTGCTTGCAAGGCTTATAGTGATGTGCATTACCGAGAGGGCCCAGAGATACCTCTCCGACAATCGGAGTGACAAATCCTAATCTCGATCTATGGCAACTCAAGAAACACCATCGGAGACACCAGTAGAACACCTTTATAATCACCCAGTTACGGTATGACGTTTGGTAGCACACTAAGTGTTCCTCCGGTATTCGCGAGTTGCATAATATCATAGTCATAGGAACATGTATAAGTCATGAAGAAGGCAATAGCAACATACTAAACGATCAAGTGCTAAGCTAACAGAATGGGTCAAGTCAATCACATCATTCTCTAATGATGTGATCCCGTTAATCAAATGACAACTCATGTCTATGGCTAGGAAACTTAACCATCTTTGATTCAACGAGCTAGTCAAGTAGAGGCATACTAGTGACACTCTGTTTGTCTATGTATTCACACATGTACTAAGTTTCCGGTTAATACAATTCTAGCATGAATAATAAACATTTATCATGATATAAGGAAATATAAATAACAACTTTATTATTGCCTCTAGGGCATATTTCCTTCAGTCTCCCACTTGCACTGGAGTCAATAATCTAGTTCACATCGCCATGTGATTTAACACCAATATTTCACATCACCATGTGATTAACATCCATAGTTCACATCGCCATGTGACCAACACCCAAAAGGGTTTACTAGAGTCAATAATCTAGTTAACATCACTATGTGATTAACACCAAAAGAATACTCAGGTGTGATCATATTTTTCTTGTGAGAGAAGTTTTTAGTCTACGGGTCTGCCATATTCAGATCCGTAAGTATTTTGCAAATTTCTATGTCTACAATGCTCTGCACGGAGCTACTCTAGCTAATTGCTCCCACTTTTAATATGTATCCAAATTGAGACGCAGAGTCATCTGGATCGGTGTAAAAGCTTGCATCGACGTAACTCTTTACGACGAACCCTTTGTTACCTCCATAACCGAGAAATACTTCCTTAGTCTTCTAAGGATAATTTTGACTGTTGTTCAGTGATCCACTCCTGGATCACTATTGTATTCCCTTGCCAAACTCAGGGCAGGGCATACAATAGGTCTGGTACACAGTATAGCATACTTTGTAGAACCTATGGCTGAGGCGTAGGGAATGACTTTTCATTCTCTTTCTATTTTCTGCCGTGGTCGGGTTTTGAGTCTTACTCAACTTCACACCTTGCAACACAGTCAAGAACTCCTTTTACTCTTCCATTTTGAACTACTTTCAAAACTTGTCAAGGTATGTACTCATTGAAAAAACTTATCAAGCGTCTTGATCTATCTCTACAGATCTTGATGCTCAATATGTAAGCAGCTTCACCGAGGTGACTTGATCTGAAGTTTCATGATCATCATCATTAACTTCCTCACTAATCGGTGTAGGCATGACTGGAAGTGATTTCTGTGATGAACTACTTTCCAATTCGGGAGAAGGTATAATTACCTTATCAAGTTCTACTTTCCTCCCACTCACTTCCTTCGAGAGAAACTCCTTCTCTAGAAAGGATCCATTCTTAGCAACGAATATCTTGCCTTCGGATCTGTGATAGAAGGTGTACCCAACAGTTACTTTTGGGTATCCTATGAAGACGCACTTCTCCGATTTGGGTTTGAGCTTATCAGGATGAAACTTTTTTACATAAGCATCGCAACCCCAAACTTTAAGAAACGACAGCTTAGGTTTCTTGCTAAACCACAGTTCTTAGGTGTAATTGACTTGTTGTTTATTTCTTCGTGCTTGTGCTTTCCTCCTCCATTTTGTAGAATAATGGAACTGAAGAGATAAATCCGGTTCGATTGATCTTCAAAAAATAATGCGTTGAGGTTCTTAGGTCTAAACGAGTTGTTGGTCCAAGTTGTTGCATCAAGTGTAGAAGATTTGAATTGGGTCTTATTGGTGGATACATGTTCTGTGATTGATCGTGTCCTCCTCTTGGCTCCTAAAAAGCTCTCCTAGAAAGGATTATGTCAAGGCATTTACAAATAAAAATATCGAGGAAAGATATTAGGAATATTTGAGAAAATAAAAATAAATATAGGCGGTACAAATATTTCAGATTTTTTGACAACATTTATTATCTAAAGAAATCAATGCATTATGGCCTGTAATAAAATTCTAGAAGGGATTACACCTAGGCATATCATTGGGCCATGCCTCTGTCATCGACCACCAATCCGGTCTGGTTGTTCTTCAGCGGTACCTCACTCCGTGAGAGACACCGACACCCATGATAAATTATAGAGAAAGATAAAATATACTGAAATAAATTATTTAATGCATGTTTCCTTTGCATTTTAAAATAAGAGATCCTCCAATCGGTAGTAAGTAGTGAACCATGGCAGAAAGATACTAAGCAGGCACTCTATTGACTGGCAGTATTATTTTACTTTCTTACAGTTGTGTGTGTCCGTCTGTAGCTCACTTTGATTTATAGCCACCACTGGGTTATGAACATAGGAGCAACAACTATCCTTCATTAAGTAGTAACATAAAACATGAATATGCAGCAAACACAAGAATTATAAATTAAAGTGGAAACGCCATTGTGAGGATGTTGACGTATAATGTGCTACCTAGTCTCTTCCATTAGATCGGTCTTTTGGTTGCATTGGCTAGAGCGTGCACTTCTACATGGTATCAGAGCCAAGAGGTCTTGAGTTCAAGACCCGGCTGGCGCAATTAAATTGCAGCCCACTTTCGGTCCACGTTTAGGCCTGAGGGAGCCACACGTGAGGGGGAGTGTTGACGTATAATGTGCTGCCTAGTCTCTTCCATCAGATTGGTATTTTGGTTGCATTGGCTAGAGCGTGCACTTCTACAGAGGATTAATTCAACCAAAGAAGTGGGTCCAAAGCTATGCGTTTTGCATAGCACACTACATGACAGATCACATAATTGTCGAATCTAAGTCTTCATCGTTGTCGGTGTCAAAACCGGCGGATCTCGGGTAGGGGGTCCCGAACTGTGCGTCTAAGGCGGATGGTAACAGGAGGCAGGGGACACGATGTTTACCCAGGTTCGGGCCCTCTCGATGGAGGTAATACCCTACTTCCTGCTTGATTGATCTTGATGATATGAGTATTACAAGAGTTGATCTACCACGAGATCGTAGAGGCTAAACCCTAGAAGCTAGCCTATGGTATGATTGTTGTTGTCCTACGGACTAAACCCTCCGGTTTATATAGACACTGGAGGGGGCTAGGGTTACACAGAGTCGGTTACAAGGGAGGAGATCTACATACCCGTATTGCCAAGCTTGCCTTCCACGCCAAGGAGAGTCCCATCCGAACATGGGTCGAAGTCTTCAATCTTGTATCTTCATAGTCCAACAGTCCGGCCAAAGGATATAGTCTGGCTGTCCGAGGACCCCCTAATCCAGGACTCCCTTAGTAGCCCCTGAACCAGGCTTCAATGACGATGAGTCCGGCGCGCAGATTGTCTTCGGCATTGCAAGGCGGGTTCTTCCTCCGCATACTCCATAGAAGATTTTGAACACACAGATAGTGTCCGGCTCTGCAAAACAAATTCCACATACCACCGTAGAGAGAATAATATTTCCACAAATCTAATCTGCTGACACATTCTGCAGCATGACATCACACCACGACACGGTCATTATTCGAGCCGTTTTTCATAACCAGCCACTGCACATATCGCGAGGCGGTTTTCTTGGCACGTCTTGTCGAAGCAGAGATCGTGTCCCCTTATCTCGGGATTCTCATCAATACGGGTGTGGGTAACCCAACCACGCCATCAATTACGGCGCTTGGGGAATAAGCGAGTTTACCAGGTAGGTGGGGAGGCACAAAGCTTATTCCGCCCTTATAAAGGGACAAGGATTCCCCCTTTTCACCCACGCCTTCTTCCTCCTTGCTCATCCATTCTTGCGCACTCAAGCTCTAGCACCCAAGTTCGCGTTTTTCTCCTCAAACCACTCCAAGCATGTCCGGAGCGGGAGGCAAGTGGATGGTCTCCTCCGTTACGGAGGAGGACATCACAAAGCTGCGGGCAGCCGGATATCTGGCTGCGGATATCGCACACCGGCTGCCAGATGCGGGGCAGATCATCCCTACTCCAGAACCCCATGAGAGGGTGGGTTTTCTTACCCACTCGTCCGCGGACTGGGATTTCCACTCCACCCGTTTGTCCGCGGGCTCATGTTCTACTACGGGCTGGACTTTCACGATCTGGCCCCCAATTTCATCCTCAACATCTAGGCGTTTATCGTCGTGTGCGAGGCCTTCCTCCGCATCAAGCCCCACTTCGACCTGTGGTTGAAGACCTTCAATGTTAAACCGAAGGTGGTGGTCGGCCAGCAAGCGGAGTGCGGAGGCGCCATGGTGGGAAAAATGCCCAACGTCACCTGGCTCGAAGGCTCCTATGTGGAGACCATAAAGGGGTGGCAATCGGGGTGGTTCTACATCACCGAGCCGCGCGACACCAACTGGGTGGCGGCCCTCGAATTTCGATCCGGAATCCCCATGCGGCTCAATTTGTGGGAGTTCAACCCGGCCGAGCACCAGACGCTGCGAGAGCTCTTCGACACGATGCACAAGGACGTCTGGAAGGTGCTGTTGAAGGGCACCGAGGTACCTCCTCCCCTCACCGAGGACCGCGGACTCAGCGCAAAGCGCCCTGCCAATCCGGCAAGTCTTCTACATCTCATAAGATGTTCTTTTCCCCAGTATAACCACACGCGGGATCTAAGCCTCCACACCATTTAACAGGACTGGGTAGCGACAGCGGAGCAAATCGATTGTCCGGCTCCCCTGCCCGAAGATCCAGCAGATGCTCTCCTAACGGAGATGCTGGTTCCGGTGCCTTATGAGGTGCCGGAAAAGAAGGCCAAGAAGAAGGCCACGGGGACCAGGAAGGGTCTCCGACGCAAGGTTATATCGGACTCATCGTCCGAAAACACCGAGGCGCTCTCCTCCCACGAAAACAAGGAGGAAGAAGAGGGAAGTTCCCCCCACCCGGGGGGACAATAAAAGGAAGGCCGCCCCATCAGGGGGGCCGAAGGGTCCAAGAAGGGAAGGACCCTCCTCCCGGACTACTCCACGACGGCCGCTTTCAGCGAGGAGGAGTGGCTACCCAGGGACAAGCCCCTGGCGAAGTCGTGAGTATCTGGATACCATAATAATTCTTGGTACGTCTTATTGTACTGTTTCTTATCACGCCGCGCATGATTATGCACCCCACCCCGAGCCCACATCGACGTATCTTCGTCGGATGATTCTTTGGGCCCGTCGGATATGAACAACGATTCACTCCCGACCGCCTCCTCCCCCCGCCCTACGGACGATGCCGAGGTGTTGTCTCAAGAGGGACTGAACCAAGGGGGGACAATTCCGAAGGCGCTTCAAGGCGACGTTCCAGGCGCTGGGTGCACGAGGGGCAAGACTCCTCTGGGCCCTAACGCCGGGGGCAGCATGTCTAGCCCCAAGCTGAATACGGCGCCGGAACCTTCAGTGGTTCCGGATTCTGTCAGGCAACCCCTTGCTAAGGGGGGCAAGCCGTCTGTGCCGATGGGCTCTGTCCATCCAGAGGCATCGGATAACTTGCTGGAAGTGCTTCGCGGCGCTTCCATTGACGAAGAGCACCGCACTATCATGAGTGCGGTAGTCAAGAAGGTTCAGTCCGCCAAGAGCGGATTGACTGAAGCCTGTGCCAGCCTCCTAACAGGCTTTGAGGTAAGTAATCAAATTATAAGAAAATATTCCAGCATAGACAGTAGCCCCTGATGCTCTGTTTGGCGTTCGCGAAGGAAGGCCGAATAGAGGATCAAATAATAATCGCAGGAGTCTAATCATAATATGTCTATGTGCATATGCAGGCTTCAATGCTGGCCGCTGCCGCACGTACTGCGGAGGTCGCCGCACTAAAGCGGGACCTTGAGCGGTCCAAGGAAGAGCTCGGCCTTACCAAGAGGCAGCTCGAAGAGAACAAAGGTAAGTGATACCCCGTCTGTATATTATAAACAAAAATTTGGTTTTGGAGTAATAGGATCGTCATGAATTGTGCTAGGGGCCACGACCGAAGTGGCGGCCCTGCAGAAGGCGCTATCTTAGGCCGAAGACAAAGCGGCCAAGGAGCGCATTGAGCGAGAAAAGCAAGAAGCCTGAGTAGGCGAGGTGCAGCAAGAGCTCCAGGCTCTCGCCAAAAAACACGAGTCCTTGGAGCGTGACTCTAAGACGCAAGGGTCCGAGCTTGCGAAGGCCCTCGAAAGTGCACAACACGCCAAGGTCGAAGCCCAAAAGGCCCTCCGAGAAATTGAGGCGGTTAAGAAGATAGCGGCGGGTAAGGCATTCATTATGCAAAGCAAGCATGTGAAGGAAACTTTCTTTTTACTTACCTGAGTTCGGAGCTCTCCAGGAGCGTTCGCAGATCTACCCCGCAGTGTGTCGGATGCCGCGGAGTTCTACCGGGCTGAGGAGGGGAGCTCGACAGAGAAGTTGTTCTGGTCTCAGTATACTGGGACCGAACACCCATTGCCCTTGAGCGACCAGCTGAAGCAACTGGTCGAGCTTCACATGGCGGCCGAACAGGCCATGAAGGGTCTTATAGTCCGGATGTGGCCTGGCGAGCCCCTGCCTGATAGCTACTTTGGTCTGGTGAGGCGGCTTGTGAATGCCTGCCCACGGTTTGAAGTCATAAAGCGGTCCGTCTGCATCGAGGGTGCACGCAGGGCTTTTGCCCGGGCGAAGGTGCACTGGGCGAAGCTGGACGCTGAAAAGCTGGTGAAGGAGGGGCCCCCGGAGGGCAAGGAGCATCGCCACCCCGAAAAGTATTATGAAAGTGTCCTGAAGGGTGCTCGCTTTGTGGCGGAGGAATGTGCTAAGGATGTAATATTTGAATAAATGTACTCATGCGATCCTGTAATATGAAACGAGTTCATTTGCGCTATGCAACGCTTGTGAATTTAAAATATTACCTTCTGTGCGGCCGTTTATAAAATCTGAGAGTTGGCCAGTCGTCGGTTTCTGCTCCCATGTAACTAGTACTGAGGTGTTCGGGATAACTCTGAGCACTCTTTATCCCAATTTTGGGTCCTTCGAGGGAGGTGTTCAGCGCAACAAACCAGACAATCGGACTATAAGGCTTTATCACTCTCACTTAGCCATAGAAGTCTACAATTTTAAATTTTGGCGAAGCCCCTAGTATTCGGAAGGCCGAATTTGGGGCGCTATATACGCCTAAGTCGGGCAAGGCCGACTCCTCGCCCGAAGCGGAAAAAGTCTTTAAGGACTTGGGACCTCTTGAACAGCGACCAGCTCTTGCCTTATCATGACAGTCAGTTTTCGGCTTTCTCTACTGAGGTGCTCGTCCGGAAGAACCGGGACACAATCGCAGTAGTTCTCCCAGTGCTACCTTAGCCGATATTGCGGAACGTAAGGTACCAAAACATGGGAGCCGGGCAAACCCAATTATTGACCCAAGACATGATTTGGAGCTGATGCATATAGTGCTATAAGTTCGGGGTGCCGCACTGTCGAAAGTGTTCGGACTTCTCACGCCGTATTTATGGGGTATACTGAAGCCCCTGGCGTACTGGTCGTACCAGAATGTATGAGTGTTATTTGTCGTGAATAAGCAGACAAGGGAAAAAGGGTAATGCAATAATAGACTAACGCTATGCATTGTTATTAAATAATACGTCGAAGCGTACGGATACAAGTAGTGCAATCAGCCAAAAATAGGACTATTTGACATGTCCTATCCAAGGGCAAGCTGCGTATGGGTATTTAAAACAGGTATTTCGATCGTTATCAGAGACCACCTGGGGATTCCCTTGTACGTCTTAGCTTCTTGCCTCCTTGGTATTTCCTTCCCGTAATGCGTCCAACAATCAGACTGCCAAAAAAGGCTTCCAGAGAGTAAGGTCCTGAAAAAGAGAGAATGGTAAAGGTATACAGCCCCTGGGCGGTTGAGCCGCATTCTGGGACGTGTCCTGGCCGTGCCCCCGCCTATGCCCATGGTATTTTTAGTGCGTAATTATGTACGCGCGGCACAGATTTCGTCGCTTGACTGGGACTAGGACGGAGGCCGAATTGCTAGGCAAGCTCTGAATGTGCCAGGCGATCCTGTTGCAGGTTACTCCGGACTCGCTTGAAGGTGTCCGGGGGGCTTTATCGCCGAATTGGCGGTTTGCCTTAAAAGGCTGCTTTGTGCTTCTGCTGCGAAGGCCGCAGTGTGCTCCTCCGTGCGGAGCGAGCGTTCTGTGTTTCCATTGACTGTTATAACCCCACGAGGTCCTGGCATTTTGAGCTTGAGGTATGCATAATGCGGCACCGCATTGAATCTAGCAAATGCGGTTCGCCCGGGCAGTGCGTGATAGCCACTGCGGAACGGGACGATATCGAAGATTAACTCCTCGCTTCGGAAGTTGTCCGGAGATCCGAAGACCACTTCCAGTGTGATTGAGCCCGCGCAACGGGCCTCTACACCTGGGATGACACCTTTAAAGGTGGTTTTAGTGGGTTTAATCCTCGAGGGGTCTATACCCATTTTGCGCACTGTATCCTGATAAAGCAGGTTCAGGCTGCTGCCACCGTCCGTAAGGACTCGGGTGAGGTGAAATCCGTCAATGATGGGATCAAGGACCAATGCGGCAGAACCGCCATGACGGATACTAGTGGTGTGGTCCCTACGATCGAAAGTGATCGGGCAAGAAGACCATGGGTTGAACTTTGGGGCGACTGGCTCCATCGCAGAGACGTCCCTTAGTGCACGCTTCCGTTCCCTCTTGGGAATGTGGGTTGCGTATATCATGTTCACCGTTTTCACTTGGGGAGGAAATTTCTTCTGTCCTCCTGTGTTCGGCGGCCGGGACTCCTCCTCATCGTCGCTATGCAACCCCTTTTCCTTGTTTTCGGTATTCAACTTGCCGGCCTGCTTGAACACCCAACATTCTCTGTTGGTGTGATTGGCTGGCTTATCGGGGGTGCCGTGAATTTGACACGAGCGATCGAGTATGCGGTCCAAACTGGACGGTCCCGGGTTGCTTCTTTTGAACGGCTTCTTCCGCTGACCGGATTTAGAGCCACTGAATCCGGCATTGACTGTCGTGTCTTCGGCGTTGTCACCGTTGTTGCGGCACTTGTGTCTGTTGCGACGTGGTCTGCCGTTACTATCTTTGGCATGTGAATTGCCATGACTTCTTGATGTGTTGTTGCTGCGAGCCAGCCAGCTATCCTCGCCCGCGCAAAAGCGGGTCATGAGTGTCGTGAGGGCTGCCATAGACTTCAGCTTCTCCTGGCCGAGGTGCCGGGCGAGCCACTCGTCACGGATGTTATGCTTAAATGCCGCTAAGGCCTCTGCATCCGGACAGTCGACAATTTGGTTTTTCTTAGTTAGGAACCTGGTACAGAATTTCCTGGCCGATTCCCCTGGCTGCTGAATTATATGGCTCAAGTCATCAGCATCCGGTGGTCGCACATAAGTGCCCTGGAAGTTGTCAAGGAATGCATCTTCCAAATCCTCCTAACTGCCAATGGAGTCTGCTGGCAAGCAATTCAGCCAATGCCGAGCTGGTCCTTTGAGTTTTAGTGGGAGGTACTTGATGGCATGCAGATCATCACCGCGAGCCATGTGGATGTGGAGGAGGAAATCCTCGATCCATACCGCGGGATCTGTTGTACCATCATATGATTCAATGTTTACGGGTTTAAAACCCTCTGGGAATTCGTGATCCATTACTTCATCAGTGAAGCATAGGGGGTGTGCGGGGCCTCTGTGCCGGGTTATATCACGACGCAGTTCATACGAGTCTTGTCTGCTGTATTCGGCCATGCTGGATTTACTTTTAGTATATCCGGCGTGACGGTCATCGTCCCGCGTTGGGGTGCGCCCCCGTGATCCGTAGATCGATCTTGCATGTTTTGCTTTGTTTTCCAATACGTCTCGCAGGTCCCGCGTGTTGCCCCGGGCCTTGGTATTTTTGTTTGAGTGGCGGCGGGGTGCGGGCTGGACTTCGGGCTGATACGCCTCTCTGTCTCGGCCACGAGGTGGCCGATCAGCCGCATCATACGCTGGTGATGTAGGTTTCAATGCTTCCTCCTCGAGTTGGGGTAGCCACCTACGCTTTGGGTAACTCTTGGTTGGGCGCTCGAGTTCGTATTCCTCAGCCGCCAGGACTTCAGTCCATCTATCCGCTAGCAGATCTTGATCAGCTCGAAGCTGTTGTTGCTTTTTCTGCAGGCTGTTTGTTGTGGCTATAAGCCGACGCTTGAAGCGCTCCCGCTCGACGGGATCCTCAGGAACGATAAATTCTTCGTCGCCGAGGCTCACCTTGTTTTCGGAGAGAGGCAGGTAATTGTCATCCTCTGATTCTCCGTCTGCTGCCTGTTCTGGAGGGCTAGCTTGTTCATCCTCCCGCTCGAGCTCTGGCTGGAGGGGATTATCGTCTTCTTCGACACTATACGGAGCGTTATTGTATCTTGTGCCGGTATCGTTGCTTTTGCTATGGCGGGACTTAGAGCGGCGCCGCTGACGCCGGTGCTTGGATTGCTTCTTGGAGGGATTATCCTCCGTTGTCTTATCGACATCCCCTTCTTTGGGGGTGTCCACCATGTGTATGTCATACGATGAGGTGGTAGTCCAGCGCCCTGTGGGCGGTGGTTCTTGTTCGTCTCCTGCATCTTCGTCCATACCATCGATGTCTTCGGAGCCGAAGTCGAGCATGTCGGTTAAATCGTCGACAGTGGCTACTAAGTGGGTGGTGGGTGGGGAGCGAATTTCTTTGTCATCCGCATCCCATTCTAGCCGGACATAGTTCGGCCAAGGGTCTCCTGACAGGGAGAGACACCTTAACGAGTTTAGCACGTCGCCAAAGGGCGAGTGCTGAAAGATATCCGCGGAGGTAAACTCCATGATCGGTGCCCAATCGGATTCGATAGGCATGGATGCAGGCGGCTCGGAGCCCATGGCCGGGGACGAATCCAACGGTTCGGCAACACGGGTCTCGTAGGAGGTGAAGTCAGTATTCGGCTCTATCGCCACTAAGTGTGCGGCCTCCGTGGCGGGGTCCATCCACCCGCCCTCAGATGGCGCAATTCGTTCCAGATTGAGGGCCGGAGTATTTGCAGGTGTGATCTCCCGAACACTGTCCGACGGCAGAGCTAAGTCATGCTCGTCGTGATTGTGCGGCGCACCTGACATGGGCTCGAATCCGTCGAAGATCAAGTCTCCACGGATGTCGGCAGTATAGTTCAAGTTTCCAAACCTGACCTGATGGCCAGGGGCGTAGCTCTCGATCTGCTCCAGATGGCCAAGCGAGTTGGCCCGCAGTACGAAGCCGCCGAATATGAAGATCTGTCCGGGGAGGAAAACCTCACCCTGGATCGCATCGTTGCCGATGATCGAAGGAGCCATCTAGCCTTACGGTGACGGCACAGTGGAACTCTCAATGAAAGCACCAATGTCGGTGTCAAAACCGGCGGATCTCGGGTAGGGGGTCCCGAACTGTGCGTCTAAGGCGGATGGTAACAGGAGGCGGGGGATACGATGTTTACCCAGGTTCGGGCCCTCTCGATGGAGGTAATACCCTACTTCCTGCTTGATTGATCTTGATGATATGAGTATTAGAAGAGGTGATCTACCACGAGATCGTAGAGGCTAAACCCTAGAAGCTAGCCTATGGTATGATTGTTGTTGTCCTACGGACTAAACCCTCCGGTTTATATAGACACCGGAGGGGGCTAGGGTTACACAGAGTCGGCTACAAGGGAGGAGATCTACATATCCGTATTGCCAAGCTTGCCTTCCATGCCAAGGAGAGTTCCATCCGGACACGGGTCGAAGCCTTCAATCTTGTATCTTCATAGTCCAACAGTCCGGCCAAAGGATATAGTCCAGCTGTCCAAGGACCCCCTAATCCAGGACTCCCTCAATCGTACACTACTGCACAACAAGAATCGTGTATGTATGTACCTCTGATCAATGATATCAGACTAATCTCCACATAGAAGTAATACCAAACATGATTATTCAATTGCAAATTTGTAATCAATATTTTTGTACATTTCAAACCAAAAAACCTGATCTCTTTATCTTGAACCATTTGTTAGTTGACAGAAATCATAATTCACATTTATACCGAGGGTTGTACGCAAATGTTTATGTTGTTAGTTGGTTTATTAACTTTCCTTGGCATCATCCCTCTTGTATCAGATGAGGTCTGAATCAACCATTGTATGAATCAACAGAAAACTGGCATGAGAAAATCTTATAAGCTAAAATAAAGATTATAAACTTGCTTGCTTATTTGAGACGAACATAGTAACCTTGTAGGCCAAATAGCAGATGAGAGAAACACTTCAACCTTGCCATGCCCGTCTACTTTTCCGGTTGGATCATAGGAATTTCTATAAATATGTGCAGTATGAAACATGGAAGTTTAATAGAATATGGGTTTGGAATTTAAGGATACCAACAATATTAAGCTTCTGGATTAGCACTCAAAATCGTTACTTCTTCTTGAGATGATCATACAACGAAACATATACTCCCTCCGTTCCTAAATATAAGTCTTTTTAGACATTCCACTATGGACTACATACGGATGTATATAGACATATTTAGAGTGTAGATTCACTCATTTTGCTCCGTATATAGTCGCTTATTGGAATCTCTAAAAAGACTTATATTTAGGAACGGAGGGAGTAGTAGTGAAAATTTGTCTATTGTAGCTGTAAGATAAGTCACCAAAACCAAAGGTCATGTATACGCTCTGAGGCCTTAAAGTTCAGTACTGCGATAGGAGGTTTGTGCAAATATGTATGACACCAAAAGAGGTCATGGCTGCATGTAGCCATCTTAGCATAACAATATAGGCGAGACTATAACTTATGTGTTGCTTTCAAATTGGATGAAGTAAGAAAAAAATGACCACAATATTTTTGCAATTTCCAAGATAAAGTCAAAGAAAGAGCCAAACTAACCTTCACAGCAAGCATCACCTCCATATCAACTTCTATCACGGTTGCCTCGGAGACTTTCGCTCCTCCGGTGTAGGACTCATAATATTTCTCTTCATGGCCAAGAGACATGCATCAATTCTTTTCATTGTAATCTTCCTGCATATGTCCATCGGTAAAAATTCAATTAATGACACAAAATATCAACAGTAACATCATATATTGGAGATAACAAGAGAAGAGCATTTGAGAAGTGGGAGAGCATAATTGTTGATCAGAAATGGCATACCTGCAAACTTGTGAGATTTTGGGGACATGATATTTTTGCATTGCACATGCAATGTAGATTATGTCAATTAGGAAATTCCTTAGTTCCTAAATGCCCGACAGTTATAAGCAAATCAGGGCATCACGCATGCAAGACGATGATGTAGAAATGGGTGCTTCAAGGAGTGTGAGCTTTCCATAGTACAATATGTACTTTTCCTCCTTTAGTAAAAAAATCATTAGAGCATTAGAAAAAGGTGATAAAAAATTAATGTCATGAGGACCATGTTGGACGATCATGTTGATATTTGAGTTTACAATAAAATTATCATACATTGGAACCAGCTAGCAGCTAGCACTTGTTATGGCAAACCAAAATGCATCGTTGGTGTTATTTCATATAAGTGTACTACCAATGTTAGTTGTTTGTGTGGAGAGCTAATGATATTGGCAACCAATACATGTTTGCAGAATGTAATCACAGAACTACATATAAAACCCCCATCATAAAACACGAGAATTCAGAATGAATATAAGAAATGTTCACCAAGTTAGGTGTATGCCTTAACATAATCCTTGAAATTTTCCATCGATGTCTCAATTGGTTCTACAAGAAATCAAAAAGCCAAATGCCCAACAGACATGTAATCAAATATATAATAATGAAAATAAATAAATTACTTGTAGATGCTTAAGTCACATTACATGGGCATAGGAAGTTGAGAAGTAATCACACTCGGTGGTGCTCGAACCACCTAAATAGAATCATACGCTTTGGCCACAAGAGCTTCCCTGATAATATTCCTTGTTGTATATGCAAGCAGCTTCGTATCCAAGCTATGTGAATATGGTTTATATACAAGAAAACAAACCCATTGGAAAGCTCTGCCCACATCAAGGAATAGAGGGAGGGGATAAATTATAAATGCCATGCGTTAGTTTGATGTTTGTTGGGTGAATTGGACTAGAGAAGATATTGGGCCTTGCGGCACAGATGATGTGCGCCCTCACCTTTGGCATGCTGCCCGGACTCGTTTCTCACATGTTTTGCCTGCAGCTTAGTGCCTAAAACACCAAACAGAGGTACAAATAGATCAGGGAAGAATGGGGTTGAATGGGGTATCTAGGACCGCAAGACGAACCGTACAGAGGACCTTCATGCTCGCCATGTACTGGCAGTCGGCCCGAGCAGTGGATTGTGTAAGACTGTAGACAACGACGGCGGAGAGTCTTCAACGAGTTATGAATTGGTGGAGCAAGGAAGACAAGCTGAGGCAGTGGTGCGTGCGCTCCAAGGACTGTGCCGCGAGGGGTAGCGGCCACAGAGAACGGCGGCGACCCAGATCTGGCTCCTCCGGTCAGTCCCGCCGCGCGCGTCGACTTCCATGCCTCGACCCGGCACCTCCGGTCCAATCATGCACCTCGCATCAGGAGGATTGGATGGATGCCACTCCTCTGTATCTCCCTGCCGCATCTACCTCCGTCCCGCCTCGATCCGTCTAGCCACTCATCATCGCTAACCCTAGCGGCCATGCGCAGGATTGGCTTGTGGGAGGAGGACCAACAATGACGGGGAAGAGAAGATGTCGCACATCTTCTGTGTTTTCCCGATGGGCCGTGCTTGCCCCAACCGCTGCAAAAATTCCCGCCTGGCGCAATCAACCAGAGATGGCCGATTTTTCCACGGGAGTAGCCTCCCTCGGACAGCTTGCCCACGCGATTAATTACGTGTTTAGACAAGTCATCAGACGGCTAAAAACGACCAGAAACTGAGATCCGAGGGCTAAAAACCCTGATGGCCTGAGAGGGCTGGGAGGGTGCTCAGTTTTAATATATCTAAATGATGTGATGGACAAGACTCATTCATTAGCTTAGATTATGATCGTTACAGTTGCATTGCTACTGCTTTCTTCATGACTTATACATGTTCCTCAGACTATGAGATTATGCAACTCCCGAATACCAGAGGAACACTTTGTGTGCTATCAAACGTCACAACGTAAATGGGTGATTACAAAGATGCTCTATAGGTGTCTCCAAAGGTATTCGTTGGGTTGGCATAGATCAAGATTAGGATTTGTCACTCTGAGTTTCGGAGAGGTATCTCTGGGCCCTCTCGGTAATGCTCATCACTATAAGCGTTGCAAGCAATGTGACTAATGAGTTAGTTGCGGGATGAAGTATTACGAAATGAGTAAAGAGACTTTCCGGTAACGAGATTGAACTAGGTATGATGATACCGACGATCGAATCTCGGGCAAGTAACATACCGATGACAAAGGGAACAACGTATGTTGTTATGCGGTTTGACTGATAAAGATCTTCATAGAATATGTAGGAGCCAATATGAGCATCCAGGTTCCGCTATTGGTTATTGACCGTAGATGTGTCTCGGTCATGTCTACATAGTTCTCGAACCCGTAGGGTCCGCACGCTTAACGTTCGATGACGATTTGTACTATGAGTTATGTGTTTTGATGACCAAAGTTTGTTTGGAGTCTCGGATGAGATCACAGACATGGCGAGGAGTCTCGAAATGGTCGAGACATAAAGATTGATATATTGGACCATGTTATTCGGACACTGGAAGTGTTCCGGATAGTTTCGGGTAAAAATGGAGTGCCGGAGGGGTTACCGGAACCCCTCGGGGAAGCAATGGGCCATCATGGGCCATTGGGGAGAGAGAGGACAATCCACATAGGGGAGGCGTGCACCCCCCATGGGGAGTTCGAATAGGACTAGGGGAGGGGCGCGGTCCCCCTTTCCCTTTCCCTCTCCCTCTCCCTTCCTTCCCCCTTCCACCAAGTGGAATCCTACTTGGAGTCCTAGTAGGACTCCCTCTCCTTGGGCGCACCCCCTAGGGCCGGCCGGCCTCCCCCTCCCTCCTTTATATATGGAGGCAGGGGGCACCCTAGAACACACAAGTTTCTCTTAACCGTGTGCGGTGCCCCCCTCCATAGTTACACACCTCGATCATACGATCGTAGTGCTTAGGCGAAGCCCTGCGTCGGTAACATCATCATCACCATCTCCACGCCGTCGTGCTGACGGAACTCACCCTCGTCCTCAACTGGATCAAGAGCACGAGGGACGTCATCGAGCTGAACGTGTGCTGAACACGGTGTCGGGGAAACAACACCTATGGGATCACTTGAATCCCTTCTACGGTTGGCGGGCGTGGGCTTGTGAGAAGAGCAGGTTTAGGAGCCAGCACAAAGATCGTTTACCCAGGTTTGGGCCGCGAGGATGCGTAATACCCTAGTCCTGCTTTCGTGTGTATTTCAGAGTGTTCTTGAGCTCTCGAACTAGCTACGGTGGCTGCGTAGTTCCAAAGAGCCAAATCCTTCTCCTGGTCGCCTCGGGCCTCCTTTTATAGTCGAAAGGGGCTGCCATAGTTGCACACAGGAGGTGGAAAGGTGTACAGTGCGCGAGCTTATCGCCTGGCACTACGGGACAAAATGCATTTAATGCATCGCTTAGGTGTCCCCTTGCATTCTCGGGGACGGGAACGAGGCCCATCCCGTCCATCGCCGCCCCGCCTTGCTTCGACATGCACCCGGGCCAGCGATGCATGCGGTGCCATGTAGGCAGGCAGGTAGCTGAGGTGGCGCGGTGGTAGGGTCTTCATGAAGACCTGCATGCCGCCACACAAGTGCTTGCTGGGTCGGTGTAGAGGCCGCCCGTCGCCACGCAGGTGCTTGCCCGGCTAAGTGAGCTAGCAGCTGCATGGAATGACGGTGGTATCTTGGCAGACGCGGGCCCGGCTGCGGCCCTGCTGGTGTCCTCGGCAAGAGTCTTGCCGGGGCCCCGGCAAGGGTCTTGCCGTGGCATCGTGGTCGTCCCCGGCGAGGACCTTGCCGGGGGTCTTGTGGATTTCCTCAGCTAGGATCCCGCCGAGGGTCGTCATCTTCTGGTCTTTATCTGATCTCGTGTGTTTATGGTCTTGACAAAGATCTGCATGCCACCACGGAGGTGCCTCCCGAGCCCTGGTTCCAATGTAGTTGTTGACGGCGTTTGGAACTCGTGGGCTCGAGGGTGGCTCGCTCTGCTGGCATCGGGCAGGCTGCCCCGGCAAGGCTCTTGCCGGGGCTGCGGAGGCTGCCTCGGCAAGGATCTTGCCGAGGGAGTCTACCTCGCCCTCTTGCCCTCCTGTGTTTCTGGTCTTGGTGTCGCCTTGGTTGTCTTGTGCTTTGGCTTCTCTCCGGCTTCCCTCCTCTGCCCTGCTAAGTGTGGCCGTGGCACGTGGCTCTGACTACCCGTGCACAAGTAAAGGGGTCAAAAGGAGAGCCCCTACTTTTGTACACCGACAGGAGCCCCCGGGTCTGGGCCACACATAAGCGCGACGTGTTGTTGGGCCAGGCCCAGAACGGTGTGCGGGCAGGTGGGGCGGATTTTCACCGTGGTAACAGTTTGGTCCGCTGCGCTTCCCCACGACCCACGTTGAACGCACGACGTGGAGGGTCGTGTGTGACATGGGGGTCATGTGTGGGGTGGTTCCCGCATGCATGCGTCACATCATGGTAAAGAGGCGGCTCGCGCCTTCCCCATAAAAAGAGGGAGGCGCGGAGGCGCGACTCATTTACTGAGCAGACTCAGGTCGCGGTCTTCAAGGCGCCCACGCCCCACGATCACGGGTCAGGGAACGGTCGCCTCACCCGTCCTCTCGATCCTGCTCGCTCGCCATGTGTCCCCCATGCAGGTGGCAGGCAGTGGAGGCGGGAAATCGGGCCGTCGCTGATTGGGGCAGCGGGTCGGTCCTGATTCCCTGCACCTCCGATGGCTGGATTAGCTAAGTGGGGCGGCCGAGCCTCGACCCCGCCCCTTCATAAGGAGGGGGAGGGCGATGTCATCCCACATTCTCTCAGCATCCATCTTCTTCCACCTTCGCTCCTTTCTTCCACCCGCCATGGCGAGAGAGGATGCTGGGCCTTCGACGGTGGCGGCGAGGGTCGCCGCTCGACAGCGCGTTCCCCCTTCCCAAGAGCCCACGGTGGCGGAGCCGGCTACGAGAGGAGGGGGGAGGGGCGAGGCCGAGGTCGCCATGGCGCTCAGGGAAGAGGGGGACGAGGCGGCGCAATGGCCGTGCCTCCGTCATCGATGCCCCTTGCGATGGAGGGCCACATCGGGGACCAGCCCCGCGAGTTCTTCATCAGGCTGCACCGGCCACCGCGGTGTCGTCTTCGCCTCCCCACCCCATTTGCTCGGGAGATGGAGCTCGATCCACCCCAGACCCTCAGGCTGCACATGAGGGGCTGCGGGATTGGCGGCACGCGGGTCGACGTCGACTTCCCCGCTCCTCATGTCATGTACCTCCGCCGCGGATGGAAGACGTTTGCTCGCGTCCATAGCCTGACGGCGGGGTTCATCCTCTACTTCAAGTTAATGGAGGGCGGCCTGCTCTCCGTCATGGTCTTTGGAGATCTTGGAACTCGCCTAAAGTGCTGCGTGGAGAGCTCCTCCGACGATGATGATTCCTCCTCGAATGGGAGTGACGAGGAGGACAGCGACAACGACGACGAGGGAGTCGAGCGGCGGGATGCCGACCCCAACTCCGACTGACCGCGCCGTCCCTCCCTCGGCCACGTGCCCTGCCGAGGGCCTTCCTCGCCAAGCTCTCCATCGGGGCGCTCCCCGTCGTCTCCCTGGGCGGCTGGCGTAGGAGGGCCGGAGAAGGCGAAGAAGGCGGGTGGCGGCCGTCAGGTCGGAGTACGCGGGCACCGACGCTTTCGTCGTGTATTGCCGGCCCGTTGCCTCGTCTTCCAGCTCCTTTCCCGGCACCAAGATGTTCTCTTGGTGCTTTCCGCTCCTCGTACCTTGCCTAGGTGCTCTTTTTGCCCTCCTGCTGTCTTGTTCCACCTTCTGAGGAGAGGGACAAGAAAGGGATTACGGGCACCTTATCTCTTTCTAGTTTGTAAGCCTGCGGGCACTTGTTAATTTTAAGACTTGTAATCCCCTTGTTCATGTTTTTAATCCCGTATGAACTGTACCTGTATGGGACATTTTTAATGAAAAAGGGTGCCTGCCGGGTTCTTTGTGCGTGAGCGAGGCCCATGCCAAGGAACGAATCCTTGTTATTTTTAAGATAAACGTTGTCGCCCGGCACGGGCCTTGCCGTCCCCCCACTTCAGTCGACCATTCTCACGCTCTTGGCGGAGGCAGGGGCGAAGTAGAGTTGGGCCCCTCGTTTATTTTCTTGCCACTACGACTACGACCAAGTTCCGACCCAGGGGATAGCTCTTGGGTACAGGAAAAGGGGAGCACGGTGGTTTAAGAATTTAAACGAGGTTTCACATGTCCCAGTTCCATACGGAAATGCATAACAGGGGATGAAAGACTTATCTGAATCCGCAGCCCTCGGCAACCTTGGCTTGTCGTGGTTGGATCCTTGTGTCTTCAGCTCCCGGCAGTCTTGGCTTGCCGGGGCCGAAGCGCCGGTCCGTTCTCTTTCTTCCAATTGGCTCAGCAGAAGTGTCCACGTGCCCTACGAACCAAAGAGGACAGAAAGATGCACACTCGACCTCTAGGCTAGGGGTTAGTCGCCGCTAAACACTATCAACCCTAACCGAGGGAGAGACTTAACCTAGCATGCATGCTATAACTTAGGGCGCCAACGCTTCATTTATTTATGCTCAGGGTCTGCGCCTGGCTTTGTATAGAGGGTTACATGCCTTGCCGGCAAAGCTTGTACAAAAGGTGGTTTGCCGGGAGGCCCGGCAACCGTGCGTTATGGGTAAAACTTGCGAAGATGTTCAATGTTCCAGGAGTTGCTCACTGGAATAGTATCTTCGGTCTCCAGGCAGACTGCGCCGGGCTTGGTGACTCGTATTACCCGATAAGGGCCTTCCCACTTTGGCGTCAACTTGTTGGAATTCTTGGCCGATTCAACGCGCCGAAGAACAAGGTCGCCTTCCTCAAAGCTTCGGGCATGAACCCTGCGGCTATGGTAGCGGCGCAAGGCTTGCTGGTAGTGTGCTGCTCTCACGGCCGCCCGAAGACGATCTTCCTTAAGGAGCGTTGCGTCATCTTGCCGCAATTGCTCTTGCTCAAGCTCGTCGTAAGCGAGCACTCGAGGTGACCCATATATGAGTTCCGTGGGGAGAACTGCTTTTGCCCCGTATACCAGGGCAAAGGGTGTCTGGCCGGTGGCTTGATTTGGCGTCGTCCTGATCGACCAAAGAACCGCCGACAACTCATCAATCCAGCGCCTTCCGCTCTTGTGCAGCCTGTCAAAAGTCTTTGTCCTCAGGCCTCACAACACTTCAGCATTTGCCCTCTCCGCCTGGCCGTTGCTTCGTGGGTGTGCCACGGAAGCAAAAGAGACCTTGCTGCCGAGGTCTTGGATGTATTGCATGAAGGTGTGGCTTGTGAACTGCGTGTCGTCATCGGTGATGACTCTGTTTGGCACACCAAAACGGCAAACTAGCCCCTTGAAGAACTTGATGGCTGACTGTGCTGTCACCTTCCTCACTGCTTCCACCTCCAGTCACTTTGTGAACTTGTCGATCGCAACGTACAAGTACTCAAAGCCCCCGACAGCGCGGGCAAAAGGGCCCAGGATGTCGAGCCCCCAGACCGAGAATGGCCAGGAGAGAGGAATTGTTTGAAGGGCTTGAGCTGGTTGATGAAGCTTCTTCGAATGGAACTGACACGCTTCACACTTGGTTACTAGTGCTATTGCATCCTGGAGGGCAGTGGGACAGAAGAAACCCTGCCGGAACGCCTTGCCGGCAAGGGCCCTCGACCCTATGTGGGAGCCACATATGCCTCCGTGTATCTCCGTCAACAGCTCCAGTCCTTCCTCCCAGGGAATGCACTTCAATTTCACACCGTTCGGTCTCTTCCTGTACAGAACATCATCGACAAACTGATACATAGCAGACCGACGGGCTACTTTCTCCGCTTCTTCCTGCTCCTCAGGAAGCTCCCCTATTTGGAGGAATCGGACGGTATGTTGTGCCCATGCCGAAGCCTGGGGCTCGACGACAAGGACCAAAGTCATTTCTTCTGCCATGGGAGCGGCTGCCTCTACGGCCCGGGCCTTGACGGCCCGCTGGAGTCAGTCGCTCCTCGGCAGGCTCAGAATCCACGACAACACCCTTGCCGGCGGCCCCCGGGGGCTCAGCGGGAAAGTACTTGCTGGGGCCTGATTTCCTCTATTTGTTCTGCTCCGTTGACGGTTTGACGGATGGTTGAGTTAACCGAAGCAAAAAAGTACCTGGTTCCATAGGTAGCTTGAATGCAGCGCGCTTTGACAGTTAATCGGCGATGTCGTTCTCCGCTCGGGGAACGTGCTCCGCTTGTATACCGTCAAAGCGCTCCTCCAGCTTCCTCACCTCATCTACATTGGCCTCCATCAGCGGGCTCTGATAATCTTTGTTGACTTGTCTGACGACAAGCTGCGAATCACCCCTAACGATGAGCTTCTTAACCCCGAGGTCTGCTGCGATCTTGAGACCGGCAAGCAACCCCTCGTACTCAGCAGTGTTGTTGGTGGACATCTCCCTGGGAAAGTGCATCTGGATTACATACTTGAGGTGCTCTCCGGTGGGTGCGACGAGTAGCACACCAGCACCGGCGCCTTGCAGCGAGAAAGCCCCATCAAAGTACATGATCCAGTTGTGACTTGCTTCCTTGCCGGGGAGAGTGGTCTCCTGGATTTTCTCGTTAGGCGTTGAGGTCCATTCTGCAATGAACTCCGCCAAGACTCTGCTCTGGATTGTCGAAGTACTTTCAAACTTCAACCCAAAGCTTGATAACTCCAAGGCCCACTCCACAATCCTTCCGGTTGCGTCTGGGTTGTGCAGTATCCGTTGCAACGGGAGGCGGGTGACGACAGTGATCTCGTGAGCTTGGAAGTAGTGATGCAGCTTCCTCGAGGCCATAAGGAGGCCGAAGAGAAATTTCTGCACACCGGAGTACCTTGACCTTGCCCCCTGCAAGAGGGAGCTGACAAAGTAAACCGGGTGCTGCATCATCATCTTCTTCTTCTGTACCACTTCATTTGGCTGCGCGGGCCCTATCCCGATGGCGTCAGACTCCGCCGGGGGCCTTGCCTTGCCGGCACCAGGCCCTGCCGGGGGAATCTCTGACTTGCCATCCGCCGTTCCTGCCATTGCCACTGCCTCTTCGTCGACCTCCCTCTGCGCCACCAGCGCGGCGCTAACCACTTGATTCGTCGCCGCCAGATACAACAGCAACGGCTCTTGCGGTTTAGGCGCCACCAGTACTGGTGTAGAAGAGAGGTATTTCTTCAGATCCTGCAGTGCTGCTTCGGCCTCCGGGGTCCACTCCATTGGGCCCGCCTTTTTCAAAATCTTGCAAAAGGGAAGGGCGTGCTCGGCAGACTCGGAGATGAATCTGCTCATGGCGGCAACGCAGCCAGTGAGTCGACGCACATCTTTGATCCGCTTGGGCGCCTCAATTTGCTCAATAGCCTTGATCTTGTCCGGTTTTGCCTCAATCCCACGCCGTGACACAAAGAACCCGAGAAGCTTGCCGGACGGAACACCGAAGACACACTTCTCAGGGTTCAACTTGAGGTTGATCTTGCGCAGGTTTGCGAACATCTCTTCCAAGTCTTGTACAAGTGTTGCCTTGTCCTTGGTTTTGACCACTATGTCATCCATGTAAGCTTCCATATTTCTATGTAGCTGGGGCTCAAAACCAATTTGGACTGCCCTTGCAAACGTTGAGCCAACACTCTTCAACCCGAAAGGCATCCATAAAAAGCAATACGTACCACATGGGGTGATGAATGCTGTCTTCTCTTCCTCTTCTCTTGTCATGAAGATCTGGTGGTAGCCCGAGTAGGCATCAAGGAATGAAAACAGGTCACACCCGGCCGTGGAGTCTACAATCTGGTCGATGCGTGGCAGCGGGAAGGGGTCCTTTGACAAGCCTTATTAATATCTATGTAGTCAATACACAGTCTCCACTTCCCGTTTGCCTTGCGCACCACCACTAGATTGGCCAACCACGTCGGATGGAGCACTCCTCTCACCAAGCCTGCCGCTTCCAACTTCCTGATCTCCTCTTTGATGAACTCCTGCCGTTCCAAAGCCTGCTTCCTGACCTTCTGCTGGACGGGTCGCGCATGGGGACAGATAACAAGATGGTGCTCAATCACTTCCCTGGGAACGCCGGGGATGTCGGATGCTTGCCATGCAAACACATCGACATTCGCCCGCAGGAAAGTGACGATCGCGCTTTCCTATTTGCTGTCGAGGGTAGAGCTTATGGTGAAAGCCCCTCCCGTGCCATCCTCCTTGACGAACACCTTCTTGGTCTTTGGCGGTGCAGCTCTGGATTTCTTGCTCTTGCCGGTGGAGCTCTCTGGCACGTCCTCAACGGTAGCACAACACTCCGAAGAGGTGCGCTTGCCGGAGTGGGTGCGAGAGGTATTGCCGGTCTTCTTCCCTCCCGGGGCTTCAGCGGCAGGAGCAAGGGCCTTGGCGGCAGCCGCTGCAACTGCTTCCCGGTAGAGTTGGTCGGCGCAGATCAGCGCGTCCCTCTTGTCGGAGGGGACGGTGATGATGGTCATCGGCCCAGGCATCTTCAGCGTGTTGTAGGCGTAATGTGATGCCGCCATGAACTTGGCTAGTGCCGGGCAGCCGAGGATCCCGTTGTAGGGCAAGGGGATCTCGGCTACGTCAAAGACAATCCTCTCCGTCCTGTAGTTCAACTCGCCTCCAAATGTCACAGGCAGCGTGACCTTACCCTTTAGCTGACTCCATCCCGGATTGACCCCTTGAAACGTGCCCGTCTCCTCGAGGTCTCCATCAGGAATTTGCAGCCTCTTGATCACAACGGGGCAGATCAAGTTCAGACCGGCCCCGCCGTCGACTAGCATCTTGTTCACCTTGAGGTTGCGTATTGTTGGTGAAACCAACAACAGCAAACACCCGACCGCAGTTGTGCGATCAGGGTGGTCCTCGGTGTCGAAGATGATAGGTGTGCTGGACCACTTCAGTGGTTTCTGAGCGTCGAATGATGGCTCTGCTGCTGTGATCTCACGCGCCCACTGCTTGAGCTGGCGGTGAGAGGTATGCAGTGAGGCTCCACCATCAACACACATGGCCTCTGTAGCCTTCTGGAACTCATGCTCGCCGGACTCGTCGTCTTCGTCATGATCATCGTCTTCCTGCTTCTTGTCACGGCCCCAAGCGGGCCTCTCTTGCCGGTTATCCTTGCCGCGGCGACCTCCTTGGCCGCTTGCTTCTTGCCGGATCCCTCGGCACCATCCTGGCCCTTCTCCTTGTCCCGCCTCTCATACTCAGCTTTTTGCTTCTCAGCAAGCGGCTCGACTTGGCGGCAGTTCTGGAGGTCGTGGCCCTTGGTGCGGTGGATCTTGCAGTATTGCTTGTCGGAGCCTCCTGGCTTGTCGACAGCTGCCAAGGCCCGGCAAGCGGCGCACTCGGCAATTTCCTTGCCGGGGTCGTCTGCCTTGGCCTTCTTGGCAGCACCGGTGTCCTCGGATCCCTCGACGGCAAGCACGGTCTTGTCCTTGCGTTTCCTGTTGTGGCGCTGGCCCTTCTTTGTCGGGGCGGCGGTATCTTCGTCTGTCGAGTCGGTTTCCGCGCCGGCGTCCTCGCCGAAGTACTTCCTTCCCTCTTCAGCTCGGGCGCATCTATCGGCCAGAACATAAAGTTCGGCCACGTCCTTGAACTTGTTCATCACCAGATCTTCGCGCATCTTGTGGTTGCGCACATTCTGATGGAATGCTCTGATCACGGCGGCCGGATGAACATCTGGGATGTTGTATTGCACTCGGCTGAACCTCTGTATGTAATTGCGCAGGTTTTCACCTTCCTTCTTGGGAATGATATGCAAATCACTCACCTGGCCATGAGCTTGGTGGCCTCCAGTGAAGGCACCAATGAACTCATGACACAGATCCGACCAAGAAGAAATGGAATCCACCGGCAAGTGTGTCAACCAAGACATGACATTGGGTTTCAGGGCCAACGGGAAGTAATTGGCAAGCACCTTGTCGTCGCGAGCTCCAGCGGCTTGCATCACGATGGTGTAGATGATGAGGAACTCCGACGGGCGGGTCTTGCCGTTGTACTTCTCGCGGATGTCGGGATTGAACGTACGGTGGGACGGCCACTGGAACTTCCATAGCTCACGAGTAAAGGCCGGGCAATCCACCTCGTAAGGTAGGCCGCCGGAGCCTCCCGGTGCTGGGTGGTCCATAGAGGGCCCCGCCCGCCTATCTGACTGGTAGCGTGTATCGCGCCGGCGCTCGATGGTGGTTCAAGCATCTTCATGGGCTCGCTCCCGAAGAAACTGGCACTGGTCGCGGTGGGTCCGTGGGCCAGACGACGCTATGGAAATGTTATCATAAGCGTCATCACGGCGGATCGACACCCGCGGTGGCTGGCATGGAGGAGGAGAGTGCACCGTGGCCGCAGCACCTCCGGCCCCTCTACCGCTGGCATGCGGTGGTTCGACGGAGCTCCGGCCTGAGGGCCCTGCTGGCCGTGGCTCGTCTTGGTTGGCGACGCCAACAAGGCTCCGGATGGTGGCCCTCCACTCATCGAGCTTTTCCGTAGCAGGAGGGAAGTCGAGGAGTAGCTGCGCGCGCGCCAAAGCTTCTGCTGGCGTGGGTGGCGGCGAGAGCTGCGTGGACCGTGGCACGCTTCGACTTCTAACCACGTTAGAAGGAGCTCTATCACGGTCCAGCGGCTGCGTGCCATTTTTGCCAGCACTTTGGCGGGCATGCTGGCCTCCTTCGTCCCGCAAATGATGCACATGACTCTTCCCACGGCGGCGCCCGGGGTCTCCAGCATGGTGGCGCTGCTCGTCGCGCACACCCTGGGAAGAGCACGCTGTGGGCGCCGGCGTAGGCGTCTTGGAGGTTGCTATGCCGCCCGTAGGGGGCACAGCGACACCCCTGGAGGGCCCCGCGCCGCCCGTGGGGGGCCCAGCCCTGTCTTTGGATTTGGCGGTGTGCGGCCCGTCGTCTGGCGCACGAACAACGCCGCTCGCCAGGCTCTGACTGTCAGATCGATGCTGGTGCTCGCGGGCCGCGGCTCGGGTTCTGTCCGCGAGCGACCCGCTACTCGCCCGGACTGGCACGGGCGCCTTGATCATCTTCTTCTTGGGAGCGATGGCGATGAAGAACTGCTAGGCTAACTGCTAAACCAGATTCTCACAACTGCGCCCCCTACCTAGCGCGCCAAAGTTGTCGGGGAAACGACACCTATGGGATCATTGGAATCTCTTCTATGGTTGGCGGGCGTGGGGTTGTGAGAAGAGCAGGTTTAGGAGCCAACACAAAGATCGTTTACCCAGGTTCGGGCCGCGAGGATGCGTAATACCCTAGTCCTGCTTTCGTGTGTATTTCAGAGTGTTCTTGAGCTCTCGAACTAGCTACGGTGGCTGCGTAGTTCCGAAGAGCCGAATCCTTCTCCTGGTCGCCTCGGGCCTCCTTTTATAGTCGAAAGGGGCTGCCACAGTGGCACACAGGAGGTGGAAAGGTGTACAGTGCGCGAGCTTATCGCCCGGCACTACGGGACAAAACACATTTAATGCATCGCTTAGGTGTCCCCTTGCTTTATCGGGGACGGGAACGAGGCCCTCCCGTTCGTCGCCGCCCCGCCTTGCTTCAACACGCGCCCGGGCCAGCGATGCGTGCGGTGCCATGTAGGCAGGCAGGTAGCTGAGGTGGCGCGGTCGTAGGATCTTCATGAAGACCTGCATGCCGCCACACAGGTGCTTGCTGGGTCGGTGTAGAGGCCACCCGTCGCCACGCAGGTGCCTGCCCGGCTGGGTGAGCTAGCAGCTGCATGGGAACGACGGTGGTATCTTGGCAGACGCGGGCCCGGTTGCAGCCCGGCTGCGGCCCCGCTGGTGTCCTCGGCAAGAGTCTTGCCGGGGCCCCGGCAAGGGTCTTGCCGTGGCGTCGTGGTTTTCCCCGGCAAGGACCTTGCCGGGGGTCTTGTGGATTTCCTCGGCTAGGATCTCGCCGAGGGTCGTCGTCTTCTGGTCTTTATCTGATCTCATGTGTTTATGGTCTTGACAAAGATCTGCATGCCACCACGGAGGTGCCTCCCGAGCCCTGGTTCCAATGTAGTTGTTGATGGCGTTTGGAACTCGTGGGCTCGAGGGTGGCTCACTCCGCTGGCATCGGGCAGGCTGCCCCGGCAAGGCTCTTGCCGGGGCTGTGGAGGCTGCCTCGGCAAGGATCTTGCCGAGGGAGTCTACCTCGCCCTCTTGCCCTCCTGTGTTTCTAGTCTTGGTGTCGCCTTGGTTGTCTTGTGCTTTGGCTTCTCTCCGGCTTCCCTCCTCTGCCCTGCTAAGTGTGGCCATGGCACGTGGCTCTGACTGCCCGTGCACAAGTAAAGGGGTCAAAAGGAGAGACCCTACTTTTGTACACCGACACACGGAGGTGCCGTACGTTCAGTACTTGGATCGGTGGGATCGCGAAGAAGTTCGACTACATCAACCATGTTACTAAACGCTTCCGCTTTCGGTCTACGAGGGTATGTGGACACACTCTCCCCTCTCATTGCTATGCATCTCCTAGATAGATCTTGCGTGATTGTAGGAAAATTTTGAAATTACTGCGTTCCCCAACAGTGGCATCCGAGCCAGGTCTATGCATGGATGTTATATGCACGAGTAGAACACCAAGAGTTGTGGGCGATAATAGTCATACTGCTTACCACCAACGTCTTACTTTGATTCGGCGGTATTGTTGGATGAAGCGGCCCGGACCGACATTAGATGACCGCATTCATGAGACTGGTTCTACCGACGTGCTTTTGCACATAGGTGGCTGGCGGGTGTCTGTTTCTCCAACTTTAGTTGAATCGAGTTTGACTATGGCTGGTCCTTGTTGAAGGTTAAAACAGCACACTTGGCGAAAAATCGTTGTGGTTTTGATACGTAGGTAAGAACGGTTCTTGCTAGAAGCCCGTAGCTGCCACGTAAAACTTGCAACAACAAAGTAGAGGACGTCTAACTTGTTTTTGCAGGGCTTGCTGTGATGTGATATGGTCAAGACATGATGTGATATAAATTGTTGTATGAGATGATCATGTTTTGTAATAGAGTTATCGGCAACTGGTAGGAGGCATATGGTTGTCTCTTTGTTGTATGCAATGCAATCGCCATGTACTTGTTTAACTTTATCACTAAGCGGTAGCGATAGTCGTAGAAGCAATAGTTGGCGAGGTGACAACGATGCTACGATGGAGATCAAGGTGTCGCGCTGGTGACGATGGAGATCATGATGATGCTTCGGTGATGGAGATCATGAGCACAAGATGATGATGGCCATATCATGTCACATATTTTGATTGCATGCGATGTTTATCTTTTATGCGTCTTATTTTCCATAGTACGGCGGTAGCATTATAAGATGATCCCTTACTAAATTTCAAGGTATAAGTGTTCTCCCTGAGTATGCACCGTTGCTACAGTTCGTCGTGCCAAGACACCACGTGATGACTGGGTGTGATAAGATCTACGTTCGCATTCAACGGGTGCAAGCCAGTTTTGCACACGCAGAATACTCGGGTTAAACTTGACGAGCCTAGCATATGCAGATATGGCCTTGGAACACTGTGACCGAAAGGTCGAATGTGAATCATATAGTAGATATGATCAACATAGCGATGTTCACCATTGAAAGCTACTCCATCTCACCTGATGATCGGACATGGTTTAGTTGATTTGGATCACGTGATCATTTAGATGACTAGAGGGATGTCAATCTAAGTGAGAGTTCTTAAGTAATATGATTAATTGAACTTTAATTTCTTATGAACTTAGTCCTGATAGTTATTTTGCATGTCTATGTTATTGTAGATCAATGGCCCGTGCTACCGTTCCTTTTAATTTTAATGCGTTCCTAGAGAAAGCTAAGTTGAAAGATGATGGCAGCAACTACACGGACTGGGTCCATAACTTGAGGATTATCCTCATTGCTGCACAGAAGAATTACGTCCTAGAAGCACCGTTAGGTGTACCACCCACGCCAGCAACTACAGACATTGTGAATGCCTGGCAGACGCGTGTTTATGACTACTCGATAGTGCAGTGTGCCATGCTTTACGGCTTAGAATCGGGACTTCAAAGACGTTTTGAACGTCATGGAGCAAATGAGATGTTCCAAGAGTTGATGTTAATATTTCAAGCAAATGCCCGAGTTGAGAGATATGAAGTCTCTAACAAGTTCTATAGCTGCAAAATGGAGGAGAATAGTTCTGTCAGTGAACACATACTCAGAATGTCTGGGTACCATAACCACTTGACTCAGCTGGGAGTTAATCTTCCTGATGATAGTGTCATTGACAGAATTCTTCAATCACTGCCACCAAGCTATGAAGGCTTTGTGATGAACTATAATATGCAAGGCATGAACAAGACAATTCCCGAGCTCTTCGCAATGCTAAAGGCTGCAGAGGTGGAAATCAAAAAGGAGCATCAAGTGTTGGTGGTCAATAAGACCACTAGTTTCAAGAAAAAGGGCAAAGGGTAGAAGGGGAACTTCAAGAAGAACGACAAGAAATTTGCTGCTCACGAGAAGAAACCCAAGTCTGGACCTAAGCCTGAAATGAGTGCTTCTACTGCAAAGGGACTGGTCACTGGAAGCGGAACTGCCCCAAGTTTTCGGCGGATAAGAAGGATGGCAAAGTGAAAGGTATATTTGATACATGTTATTGATGTGTACCTTACTAA
Source organism: Aegilops tauschii subsp. strangulata (assembly GCF_002575655.3). Taxonomy (NCBI): domain Eukaryota; kingdom Viridiplantae; phylum Streptophyta; class Magnoliopsida; order Poales; family Poaceae; genus Aegilops; species Aegilops tauschii. Next base: position 13,242,148 of record NC_053039.3, read on the forward strand.
TGCTCGTAGTAGCGCCTGGGTATTTGATACTGGTTCTGTTGCTCATATTTGCAACTCGAAATAGGGGCTACGGATTAAACGAAGATTGGCTAAGGATGAGGTGACGATGCGCGTGGGAAATGGTTCCAAGGTTGATGTGACCGCCGTCGGCACGCTACCTCTACATGTACCTTCGGGATTAGTTTTAGACCTAAATAATTGTTATTTGGTGCAAGCGTTGAGCATCAACATTATATCTGGATCTTGTTTGATGCGAGACGATTATTCATTTAAATCAGAGAATAATGCACTACAAAAAAAGACACATCCGTGACATTTTGGGCCGAACGAATTTTTTTCTGTCATACTTATTACACTTCTATGACGATAATTGTGACAAAACCCGGTATCATCATAGATCTGGTGGGGTCCTACTTCTATGACAAAAAATCATGACAGAAAATGGGCTTTTCGTCCTGGGCGGGCCGGAGACGCAGCTGCATGACATTCTTTGGGCCATCCATGACGGAAAAAACCGTGGTAGAAGCGAGGGCGCGGAAAATATCGGGGAGTCCCCGGTTACGGTGGGTGGTCGGGGGCCGAGCGATGCGCGTTCCTCTCGTACGGAGGTGCGTGTGTGCGAGGCGTTGGGCTCTAACTAAACCCGAGCGAGGCGTTGGGCTCTAACTGAACCTGAGCGATTGCACTGCAGGCTACGCGTTACTGAACCCGAGCGATCGATCGATGGCTGTTAACTGAACCCGATCAAGCGATTTCTTCGCTACTGCTGCTAACTGAAGCCGATCGATGCTGCCTCTGGATGAACAGTGAGCGTTGCTGGGGGGTTTGGATGAACAGTTCCCGGTGGGGGTGGATGAACAGGACCCCGTGGTGTTGCCTCTGCATGAACAGTACCCCGATCGATCGAGCCTGTTGGGGCTGGATGAACAGGACCCCGTGGAGGGCAGGATGAATAGTAGATGGTGGAGGGCTGGATGATCAGTAGCCCGTAGAGGGGTGGTTGAACAGGAGCCCGTGGAGAGGGCTGGTTGAACAGTAGCCGGTGGAGTAGCGCTCGGTCGAGGCTGGATGAACAGGAGCCCGTGGATGAACAGTCGCAGGTGGAGGCTGGAGGAGGTCGACGGTGGGTGAACAGTAGCTCATGGAGGCTGGAGGGGGTCGACGGTGGAGATGAACAGTATCCCGTGGAGTCTAGTTTTGCGGTACGCCACACCCCTCCTGATGAACAGGACCCCCGTTTCGACCGTAGCGCTCCAACACAAGTCCATTTCCTCCGTTTTGCGGTACGCCACACCCCTCCCGATCAATAGGACCCCCGTTTCGACCGTAGGAGGTCCGTTTCCTCCGTTTTGCGGTCCGCCAGACCCCTCCCGATGAACATGATCACATTTCGAACGTGGCCGGTCGAACACAAGGCCGTTTCCTCCGTTCTACGGTACGCCAGGCCTCGTTTCCATCGGCTGTTCCGTCCAAGCTGGTTAGCTCCCACGCGTTCCGTTGCCTCCCGATGAACACGACGCATTCTGTTGCCTCCCCATGAACACGACGACGACACTGTTTCTCCGTTCCGACCCAGCCATGTACACGAGCCCTGGCCGTACGTACGCGCGAGTAGGCGTTCGAGACCCCGCCCGTATGTACGTACGTGGCCGTATTTAGTTTCTTGCACCCTGGCCGCTGTACGTACGTGTACATGCTACGTGCGCTTCTACTACGACACGTGCGCGCCTCTACATCTATGAACGTACACTTTCGCGACCAGAATGACAACGCTACATACGCTTCGACCAGGTGGGTCCCGACTGTCAGGCACTTCCTTGCCTGCGAAGATGTAGCTCGTGGGTCCCAGCAGTTAGGGGGGCGAATCGTTTTTTTTGTTTTGCCCGGACGCACTTCCTTGCGTGCGAAGATGTAGCTGGTGGGTCCTAGCAGTCAGGGGGAAACGTTTTTCTCGTGAAATACGGTGGCCCGTCCGGTGGGTCCCTGCTGTCAGGTGGAGGAATAATTATTTGCGCGTAATAAGGAGGCACTTCCTTTCTGTGGCCGTGGACCCAGCAGTCAGCCTCTCCACGTACAGTCCACGTCCGATGGAAGCCGTTCCTTGACCACATTGACCACGTCGCGCCGAGAGCACCAGGGCGGTGGACGACGGCGAGGCCTAGGAAGGAGATGACGCGGAGCCGGGGAAGACGCGGCAGTGGATGCCCACGCGTAGAGGAGTACGAGGGTTCACTGGTTCGCTGCGGTGTGAGGCTGCCGTCTCCGCATGCGGCACGACCGGCGCTCCTTTGGGCGGCTGGAGCAACAAGACCAGAGGTTGAAGAAGCACTACGGCCGTTGGATGGACATCGTACAGTCACTGGAGCTAGAATCTTTCATATTGACTAAGTTGACAAAGCACTCCGTCCCTGTCAACTTAGTAGGCCCACAAGTCAGCCTCCCACCAAGGTGGGCCCCAACCAGCAGGGGGAGTATTCATTTTTTTGTGCGTAATAAGGAGGCACTTCCAGTGGGTCCGAGCTGATAGCGGGGGGAACGTTTTTTGTCGTGCAATACGGTGGCCCGTCCGGTGGGTCCCAGCAGTCAGGGGGCAAACATTTTTTTCGCGAAATATGGTTTCCTGTCTGGTGGGTCCCTGCTGTCAGGTGGAGGAATCATTATTTTCCGCGTAATAAGGAGGCACTTCCTTGCTGCCGTCGGGGACCCAGCTGTTAGCCTCTCCACATACAGTCCACGTCCGATGGAAGCCGTTCCTTGAACACGTTGACCACGCCATGCCGAGAGCACCAGGGCGGTGGACGACGGCAAGGCCTAGGAAGGGGACGACGCGGAGCCGGGGAAGACGCGGCAGTGGAAGCCTACGCGGAGAGGAGTACAAGGGTTCACTGGTTCGCCTGCGTTGTGAGGCTGCCATCGCCGCGGAATAACAGGGGGTGTGGGTGAGTAGAGGGATGGCCTGGCCAGCGGTGGGGGTAGTAGGGGGCGGTGAGGCCTCCGCGGCATCACAGCCAGCCACGGGAGGCAGGAGCACGCGGCACGACCGACGCTGCTTTGGGCGTCTGGAGCAAGAAGACCAGAGGTTGAAGAAGCACTACGGCCGTTAGATGGACATTGTACGGTCACTGCAGCTAGAATCGTTCATATTGACTAAGTTGACAAAGCCCTTGGTACGCGTCAACTTAGTAGGCCCATAGGTCAGCATCCGAAACGGCGCGCCCCAGATGTCAGGGGGAGGAATTATTTTTTGGGCGGGTGAAGCTAGAATATCCAAGATTGAAGAAGAAGCACGACATCCGTGGGATGGACATCCAACGGCCACTGCTGCTAGAACTGTGTGTTGACTATAATAAGTTGACAAAGCCTTGTATACGCGTCAACTTCTTTTTTAGGGGACGCGTCAACTTAGTAGGCCCACAAGTGTGTGGGAGAGAATTTATAGCCCATTTGCGATTTGTAAGAATGTACAGCCCATTTTTGAATTCTAATGGAATTTACTACAGCCCATTTACAGTTTGTTAAAAGTACAGCCCATTTTCTAGCTAGGACAACGATTAATAATTTCAACCAACCGTTCAAGACAGAATTCAATAAAATTACCCACATTTTGATGGGATCTGAAATATTGTTATCCCGAAATTTCTAGTCAGATTAGATATAAATTTGTATTACGTAAAAATCTAACGAAACATTGCGAGCGCAACAATTAAAGTTAAGATTTTCAAAATCCATAAATAATATTTTATAAACTAATTCCGTGCTTGGTGCATTTTTTTATAGTTACTGCCCAGTTTTTATAATTGCATCCCATTTATTATTTTTTAAAGCCCATTTTCCTGTTAAGCCTAATGCATCCCTCCTAGGAAAGATTTGCAGCCCAGCGGGGCGGAGAATAACAAGTTGACCTTGCCTGGGTATTCCTCAAAAAAACGTATAGCTGGGCTAGCCATTTACATCTTGAAAAAAATTAATATCTGGGCTGGATATCTGTCCTGGGCTAGAAGGGCCACAGCCTGCCCATTTAATACCCTGGTCTCCTCTGAACAACAATGAAAACATCACCAAGAAAACTCTGAAGTGTTCACGCCTCAAAAACACAAATACTGCTCGAGCTGCTTGGTCCCAGCTGTCGGCCGCACCTTGTGCAATTCTCTTGTTTATTGACTACATAGGTTGACAATGGTGTGGGACCATGATGTCAGGAAACTAGGAGGAAGCAAAAAAAATATAGTTGTACATAATAAGGAGGCACTTGCGTACGTACAGCTATGGCCCTAGTGGGTCCCTACTGTCAACCAGTCAAAAGAAAGTCATCTCCTGAATCCTCATGTTCATTGACCATGTTAACAATGCTCGGCGCCACGGCGAGCGCAACAACTCGAAGGACGACAGAGAGGGCCTCGCGGGCCCTACGGATGGTCTGATACAGCGCCCGCTGCTCATTCAGGAAGCCAGGATCATCAAACACCTATGAGCACCTTCGAGAGACTGAGACGGCATGAAACGGTAAGGCCGCGCTTGGGAGCTCTGGTTTATTTCACAACTGTATTAAGATACAACTGTAATTTACTCGTCATTGGAAACAACGCGTAAAATACAGGCGTAATGAAACCGAGGACCCGAGGTCTGTAAGTAAAACCGGCGGGTTACGCGTGTAATTTGAGAGACCGGTGTATATTTTACTAGTCGAAATCGACCAACCAAGCGCTTCGCCCGAGACCATCTGCTTTTATTTACAAGCATCAGTTTTACAAGTGGTTTTGGTTGGAAAACGACGATCCAATCACGGCCTAAGATGATGAGTTGGTCGGAAGATCATATGGTTTCACGTCTAACCTACCCGACTTGTCGTATAGGCTATGAATGAAACATAAGACGATAAACTTCTTAAGCACGGAAACAACAGGAGAGGATGATCTTCCTAACAAGCAAATCGCTGGCATTAGATCGACACGCAAAACAATACGAAGCATTATTCTCAGGAGGCACGGTGAACAGCTCGTGATGCCGCATGCCACAACATTCCAAGCTCAACTTTGCAATCAAACACAAGGCCTGGCATTACATAGACAATATTCAGAACAAACTCTTAAAATATCTTACATAAGTCAACATTCATGTGACTATGCATCTCAGCAGAGTAAATATTTACTTCTGAACTGAAGACAGGAATACGAAGAAACGATCGAAATTGCTCACAGCAAAGGGCGTCCCACTCAAAAATATCAAATGCATGTCTTCTGGCTAACATCAATCAGCAAAAATTGACAAGGTTTTCCAATTCCAATATATTAAACTAATGTCAACTTTGACCAGCTTTTCCCATTCAAAATATGTAATGCCTAAGATTGTGGAACGGGCAGGGTTTGTCATCAGTTTGTCATCTGATAGTCCGGTGGCTCAAGGTGAGACGAATGATTAGAGAAACATTCGATGTATTGTGCATGATGAAGTATTATTATGGAGGACACGAACCATCTGAACATTTTGTGCAGTTCCACTAAAATCAAGCTGAGCATCCCAGTGGATTTCGTATTTATATGCTGTCAGAAAACAAAGACACATCAGCACACACATGAATATTGGCCCCAGTGTCAACCCACCAATCGGTGGACTAACAAACTGAAAGTACAGTAAATAGATTACCATACCCAGATGCCCCATCATTGTTGCTTAGAGTGACATTGACAGACTTGGAGTCCTGTCCCGGCTTCTTGGTACTTGTTTGGGCACTTGTTTGCCCAGTGTTCCTCCGAACCACAAGTAAAGCAGCCATCTCTACAGACTAGTCATGTCACCAGCGTCTACTAATACTCTGTAAAGCTTCTCGATCATTCCTTATGTAATGTAGCGCAAACAGTGACTGCTTCTTTCTGCAAAGTGGTAAGACCAACTGGACCCACTAATGCAGCAGTTTGCCTTAGACACATTGGCTCCTTTTGTGCAGTTCAACTAAACTCAAAGTCGGAATAAAACCGAGCTTTAATTTTGATAACCCTGTAAGCAACAAAAGGTATAAGGGAAACAATTACTGAGAAATAACGGTTGATGACTTGTACTCCCAGAAGAAAAACATCTAGTGATCTACCTTATCTTAATGGGAAACAAAGCAGGAGAGTAGAAATTCTCAATCAGTGTGATTCATTCATATTAACTGAGACATTATCTTAACAATGCCTTGTTTCAACATGTATAAAGAACGACAAAGCAGAAAAGTATCATTCCTAAAACAACGCGACTGATTCATTTTAACAGAGACATTATCTTAACAATACCTTGGTTAAACATGTAGACAGAACTACAAAGCAGGATAGTACCATTTGTAAAACACAGTAACTAATATATAATAAAACAGACATTGTCTGAACAATACATTTCTTAAACATGTACTCCGGCCGATCCCTAACAGAAATGGTACTCCCGCCTATCCCTAACAAGTGTTGCAGTTTTGAACTAAGATTCAGTAGTTAATTCTGAGGAAAGTAGGTACTGACCTTTCAAGACCAAGATTTGAAACAACGCCTGAGGTGGATCTAAAAGAGATCTCAACACATATATGGAAATCCGGTCTCATTTTGTGCAGTTCCACCAAAATTAAGCGAAGCAAAATGTCGCAATAGCAACAAGTTGAATAGATATCCCTATTTTAACAGAGGCAAAAAAGGAATCAATTTTTTTCTTGAATATGCACGAGTGTGCATATCATATATTAAAGAAGGAAAGGCATAGAAAGCCTCCACCAGTCAATTACAAGTGTGGTGATTATACACACATATGTACAACACCACTCCACCTAGTACACATTATACTACTCCTCCCCACTAATCCACCTCGCTAAACCCGCAAGCACAAAGTCAACATTGCCTTTCATAAGTCCCGAACGCTCCCAAGTCCTTCCTTCCGCCTCTATTCTTCGCATGAGCTGGTGGATCGATGGCAACTCGCCGTCAAACACCACAGCGTTTCGATGCTTCCACAACTCCCACAGTGCCAGTAGTAAAACAGCATGCAGGTCTTTTTTGACCATCGTATTCAACCGTTGCTTCGTACAGAGCCAATATTGTAGTGTATCCTGCGGGGTTGGCGTCCACTCAGGCTTCCCCAACGCAGTGCAAACCGCCGCCCAGATTGTCCTGGCGAAGACGCAGGTTAGCAGCACATGGTCTATTGTCTCCTCCTCTTGGTCACAAAGTGGCCACTTGTCCTGATGCGGCAACCCTCTTCTAGCAAGCTGGTCGGACGTCCAACATCTGTTACGCAAAGCCAGCCACGTGAAGAATTTGCATTGTGACGGAGCTCGTGATTTCCAAGTAAACTCCGGAGTCGGAATCACCTCCCAGCCCCAAAACTTGGCAGCGTACGCTGATCTCACTGAGTATTGCCCATTTGCTTCCCAGGACCAAGTGAAAACATCCGGGCCAGTCTCTGTGGGTTCCCATGCCTACACTCTGTGCCAAAGCTCCAAGTACTCTTGCAGTGCATACGTGCCAATATCAGGATTAATGCAATAAGCCCGAGAGCCATTCGTCACCACCTGACCGAGCCGGCTCGGGACCATGCTGTAGATGACCGGTGCAACTTCCTGAATCCTCCGTCTGTCAAGCCACCTATCCTCCCAGAAGAGCGTGTCCAAGCCATCATGCGGTGTGCACCTTGTTGCCGCTTGAAAGATTCGCATCGAGTCATCAGGCACTTTGATTTGGAACTCACTCCATGGTCTATCCTTGTCCGTCCTTTGCAGCCACGGCCATCTGGCTTGCATTGCCACATTCATCCATCTCAGGTTGGGCAGCCCTAGGCCTCCTGCCCATTTGGGGGCACACACCGCATCCCAAGCAACCGCACAGTTTCCACCGTTTGCTTCTGCTTTTCCACACCACAAGAAACCTCGACACACCTTATTCATGGTTGTCACCGTTTTGATAGGAAGATCCAATGCCATCACCCCATGTATGGGCATTGCACATAGAACAGATTGCACCAATGTAAGCCTACCACTTTTAGGCATGAGGGAAGCCTTCCACTTTGGCAGCTGATTCACCATCTGATCAAACAGATACTGCAACTGTGTCACTGATTGCTTTCTTATGGACAAAGGCAGTCCAAGGTAACACACCGGGAAAGATCCCACTGGACAGCCAGGCTCCTCACTCGCCATAGCGATGCATTGTTCCGAGCACTGTATCGGAAGTGCAACGGACTTCCTCATGTTTATGCGCAAGCCCGACGCCTCACCAAAGATATCAAAGATGCTTTTGCAGATTGCAAGATCCATTGGTTCTGGCTTGGTAAACAGGACTACGTCATCCGCAAAAAATGAGAGCCTTTTCTTCATACCCGTTGTCGCCAAGGGCTGCAAAAAAAACCTGCTTGCTGCCCACTCGAAAAGTCTTTGAAGTGGTTCCATGGTGAGGATAAATAGCATCGGTGAGATAGGATCTCCCTGCCGCAGCCCCTTGCAGTTGTAAATTGTGCGCCCCGGGTCTCCATTCAACATTATCCTGGTGGTGGACGTAGCTAATATCCCACACACCCATGACCTCCACCTAGAGCCAAAACCAAACCGCTCCAGAACTTCCAAGAGAAAAGGCCATTGAACCGAGTCAAAAGCTTTTGAAATGTCGAGCTTCAAAAGGACAGCGGGGTTCTTCAACGCATGCAAACGACGAGCCATGCTCTGGACTAACATGAAGTTGTCGTGCAACGATCTTCCTTTGGCAAAAGCGCTTTGATGATTTCCAACAAGATTTGGCAGCTCCACCACAAGCCTGGAGGCTAGTACCTTCTTGAAGATCTTAATAGCTCCGTGAACAAGATTTATAGGCCGAAAGTCTCCCACATCCAATGCCCCATCCTTCTTGGGCATGAGAGAAACAAGAGATTTGTTGATCGTGGCCATACCTCTCACATCTCCATTATAGAAGCATGCCATAGCTGCCATGAAATCTTCCCGAATGATATGCCAACACGTGGCATAGAAACGCCCCGTGAACCCGTCTGGCCCTGGTGCTTTGTCCTGCGGCATGGATTTTATGACCTTCTCAACTTCCTCGTCGGTAAATGGCACCTCTAGATGCTCAAGCTCAAGTCGAGGCAGCTGAAGAGCCGCGAGGTTTAGCACGTGCGTCCTTGCAGCACAAAAACCAAAAGTTTGTCCAAAATAGTCATCCACTGCATCCGCAACTTCTTCTTGACCTGTGAACAGATTTCCATTGTGTCGCACCACCCGGATAGTATTCTTTCTTTGTCTATGACTTGCTTGTTGATGAAACAATCTTGTGTTGCCATGCAGCATGCGAGACCGCTGCCTAGCCATGGTCCGTTCAAGAGAACACAAGCCCAACAATTTTCTTTTCAAGCACTTCCGAATCTCAACTTCCGCAGCCGACAGAGGTCTGGAGTCCATGGCAACATCCAGTCTGTGAATCACCTCAAGTGCTATACGTATTTGCAGTTTCACGTTACCAATCCACCGATCACTCCATTTCTGGAGAGACATGGCTGTTGCTTTCAGCTTGTTATGCAGTGTAAGGTATGCATTAGATGCCACGGGCTCAGAGTTCCATGCCGCTTGCACCGTTTCCATGAAGCCCTCCGCCTTTACCCAGAAAGATTCAAACTTGAAGCGCTTCCGTATGTGTATCTCCATGTTCATATCCAGCATCAGCGGGCAGTGATCCGATATAGCCGTCCCCATCACTAAGAGGAAGCATGAGGGGAACGCCTCATCCCACTCGTTCGAAACGAAGACGTGATCTATCTTCTCAAGAGTTGCATGCTGCCTTTCATTTGACCACGTATATCTCCGACCATTGAGATACAACTCTTTCAACTCGAGCGAATTAAGCTTGGTGCGAAATCTGCTCATCATTCTACGATTGATCCGGTCATTGCTTTTGTCCTCTTGATTTACTAGCAAGTTGAAGTCCCCCGCGACTAGCCACGGACCCGCATGCAAGTCTCTAATCTCCACAAGCTCCTGCAGAAATTCCACCTTCTCCCTTTCCTCCCGAGGGCCATAGACACATGTGAGCCACCACTCTTGATCACTTGATGTTTTGACAATCGCAGTGAGCGTATTAGTTGTATAGTGTGGGTTTGACAATTGCGTGATAGAATCATCCCAAGCCACCAAGATTCCTCCACGAGTACCCACCGCCGGCAAGTAAAAGAACTTCCCAAATTTATTACCTAAGCATTGTTGGACAACCGCAAGCGAAACATCATGCAGTTTGGTTTTCTGCAAACATACAATGGCTGGATTCGCCAGCGCCACCGCTTGATAAACGACACTTCTCCTAGCCGGCGTGTTAAGACCACACACGTTCCACACAATCACTTTTAGGGGCTGTGCATTCATTGAGAGATGCAACCGAGCCACCATGCCATTCCACCCCCTTCCAAGCCAACGCGGTTGCGGCCTCCTCTGCTAGGGGAAGAGCTGGCGACTCCCATCCGAAGAGAGCAAGCACGGCCGCGATGTGAACATCCGAAAGGGGACGAGAAAACAAGTCCACGTACATGCGGAGGGCTTCCTCCGAGATCACTTCACCCTCATGCGCCAAGCATAGCTTCGTGATGATTACTTGTTGTTGTTTGGTTGTTGCATGCTTTGCTATCCTCGCACTCCTCCTGGAAGGAGCCAAATCCACTTTCCTCTTCTTCACCGGGTTTCCCCCTCTCTCCGCTGGAGCCCGGCTCGCCAGCCTCGCCAAAATGGGCGCGATTTCTACCCTCATCTCCTCACACATCGCGTCCACATTGGCCTGCACGGGGCACAACGTAACCTGTGCTAAGGGCGTGCATGGCACTTCCTCCTCGAGCTACACGTTCCCCACGTCGAGCTGTGTGTTTCCCTCCTCCATTTGTGCGCCATCCATCAGCACAGCCTGCGCAAAGTGCAGTGGCTCTCCGCTTTGTGATGTCCATGGGCTCCTGCATGGGCGCGTCCCATCCACATGCATGTCCCCATCGCCTGATAGGCTCACGCTGAACAGATCCCAAGGCTCGATGCCTCCCACCATGGGTCCACCACCGTAGGCCAGTCCATCCCGATCAGATAGGTCCAGAGTCAGGGACCCCACCTGGACCGACAGGGTGCAGTGTGCCTCGCCAACCAGCAGCGCCTCTCCACCATCCTGGACTCCTGTAGTGATCCGGCCCGCGCTCCCAAAGCCATCGCTCACACGCCATCTGGAAAGCTGTACAGATGCAGGGGAGACAACGGGCCCTGATGCATGCCACCTCGGTTGCGGAGCCACAAGCGGACAAGCCGTTGTCGGGCTGCCCACGCTTCGCATGCACTCCACCTGACCAGCCTCCACTACCGGTGACACTTGGCCACCCGTTATCGGCCGGTCTCCGCTCTCCTCCATGACCAGGCTGGCCCCAGCCACCAAACCTGATCCCGTGACCTCAGCCATGCAGCTATCGCTCGCACGCTGACGGAAGCTGGAACCCACCGGAGCCCGAGCGTTTTGAATTGGCCCCTGCCTGCCCGCCGGCGGCGCCGCCGTCGAGGAACCGGCCGTGCTCGCCGCTGGTCCAGTAGCGCCAGTACCACCTGATCCCCCATTGCCACGGGGCCCGCCAACAGCATCCCGACCCCCACCAGAACGAGACTGCCGCGCATCATCACCAGTGGGCGGCGACGGCAGCGGTGGCGGTGGCGGCCATACTTCCACCTCCTCCGAATCCACCAATGTCGGCTCTGCAAGAACGCTGATCTCAATGGGATACCATAGTGTGGCAGCACACCTTCCAGAAGATGCGCGCCGGCCCGCCTCGCCTGCCCATAATGTTCGCCGTGGTTCATCAATGTAGAGTAGCCGGTGCCTCGGAATCGATCTTGGGCGGTCAGTTCGCAGCCATACTCTGAAATCAGCCATGTCGAGGCGGCGCGCCGTGCTGTCATCCACCCCCACCACGAAACCCAGGCCACGCAGGATCACCGCCGCCGTCCTTGGCTCCACGTATGAGCCGGAACTCCACGAAGCGAGACAGGAACCAAGAAAGGCAGATGCGCCGCGGTGGCCCGAGCTTGCCATATCCAAGGCCGAAGCTTCAGGTCGAACCAGGAAGCCGACGCCCTGCCAGCACGCACCATGCGCTCCCGGAGAGCCCCATCCTTGCAGAGCACGAGGAAGTCCTCAGGGTAGTATGCGCGAATCGACATGTCCTCAGGGCCGATATCAAACTCGTGATGAAGCGCGACCGCCGCAGACGCCAAATCCACGACGGGGCGGGTGCCGGTGACGGTGACGAGCACAGCACGGGTGAGCTCCGCCTCCATCATCCATATGTCCTCCGACGCCTCAAGGAAACAAGCCTCCACCGGATCCACCTGAGCGTGCAACGAGTGCCCCGGGGCCATGGCAGCCGGGCCAAACGGGACTGAGAACTCCGGGCCCTGTCCATGACCCGAAGCCGGCGAGTCACGCGGCGCCGACGCAGACGGCGCCCGCACCATATCCGTCCACAGCCTGACGGCGCCTGGAGGCGGAGGGCCTGGAGGGGGGCGGCAGAACAGACATGGAGCGGCGTGGCGAGACAGGGGGAGGCAGCCGCCACCACAGCAGCAGGAGAAGCCCTGGGGCGAAGGGCCGGCGGGGGACGCGGCGACTGCTCCACCGGGGATGGGCTTCGGGGGCGGGTGCAGCCCCACGAGATGTGCCCTTCTCCCCTGCACCGAACACAGAAGCTGGGGTTCCGGCACTCCGCCGAGATGTGGCCATCATCCTTGCCACAGTTGTAGCAACAGCCGAAAAGCTCTGCCGGCATCCTTGACTCCGGCGGCGGACGGGGCGCAGCCAAGATGCGCTGGGCCTGGCGACGCCTCCGAGGGAAGGCAGGGCGAGTAGGCGGCCCTCTTGGCCGACGGCTCCTCTTGGTCTACCAGCCCGCCTCCACCTGAGGCGGACGAGAAGGGCCAGCGTCCCCGCCCTGGACCAGCAGACCGAAGGCCGTGCCCACCACCGGCATGACGACGCTGGATCTGAGCTGAGGACGGGATGGCGGCAAGACAGGCGGGGCCTGCACCAGAGGTGGCGTCGGCGCGGAAGCCGGGGAAGACAGCTCCGACGAGGACGAGGACGAGCCTGATAGAGAAACCGGCGAAGCCATGGCGAGGCGGCGAGGGAGGGGAGGGTGGGGTGTCCGCCGGCCCCGGAGTGGGACATGGCGCCAGGGCGCTGGCCGCCGGAGCCAGCGTGGCTACCGGCGCAGAGCGCTACGGGGAGAGGGCGCTACGGGCAATCTTTTGGGCATAAAAAAGGAATCAATTACTAGCCAATAAAGGAGGATGAAACATGCGGCCACAAAAATGGTAATCCCGCCAATCCCTAACAAGTGTTGCAGTTTTGAAATAAGATTCAGTAGTTAATTCTGAGAGTGGCATTGCTTAATTTTACCAGCGGCATTAGATTAACAAAAAGCATAAACAGTTCCAGGGGAGAGTGGGCGCAACAACAACATGTGCTTCCATCTACGTATAAAAGGGGTGATGCAGAGTTTGTTGTAACAAAGCAACAAGCATAATGTCTGGGTTGGTCCAATTTTTGTTCACTACTTAATGGGAAAAGACAACAATACAATAGCTTCAATTCAACATTTATTTAAAACAGTACCAGTACAAGTAGCACAGCATCTCAAAACACACTGCACGATCATGTGGATGAAGGGAAGTACCAACCTGTCATGACGCACACAAGATCACGTATGAATCTGCCAACACGAATAGAAAATCCAATCTCGTTTTGTGCAGTTACTCTGAAATCAAGTAAAGTCACCGGTGAGACATTTAAGTTTGCTATAGCAACAAGTTGAATAGATATCCCTGATTTAACAGAGGCAAAAAAGGAAACAATTACTGCCAATAAAGGAGGATGAAACATGCGGCCACAAAAAGAAGCATCTACCTTATCGTGATGGAAAACAAAGTATAGGACAGTAGCATTTCTAAAACGGTTGCATTGATTCATATTAACAGAGAAATTCTCTTAAAATAGTTCAGTAGTTAATTCCGAGAGTGGCATTGCTTAAAATACAATAGCTTCAATTCAACATTTATTTAAAACAGTACCAATACAAGTAGCACAACATCTCAAAACACACTACACGATCATGTGGATGGGACATGGGACATGCCAGCACCATGTGCGTCCACACGTATAAATGGGTGATGCAGAGTATGTAGCCAAGCAGCATATCTGCGTTGGTCCTGTCGTGGTTTTGTCACGGTAGATGTCCTAGAGAAAGGACTTAGTCGTGGAGCCATCGCTACGGGTTAGCTTAAAGGGGTTAAAGCGGACAAGGGACGCAAGAGAGTTTTATACTAGTTCGGCCCCTTACGATGAAGGTAAAAGCCTACGTCTAGTTGTGATGGAATTGATGGGGTTTCGATGACCAGGGAGCGAATACGCTTTGCCTGAGTCTCGTGTTGTTGTCTGTTGTCCTTGAACCGCCGCCGGGTCATCCCCTTATATACATGGGTTGACGCCCGTCGGTTTACAGACTCCGAGGCCGGCTCATAATCGTGTCCGGCTCGGTCTCTGCTACTTCTATCTCACAACACAAGTTTACATATCAATGCCGGTTTGTGTCTACAGGCCTTAAACCGGCTTTGGGCCCTGGGCCTTCATGAAGCGTCACCGTCTGTCTTCATGGGCTTCAGATACAGATGAACTACTTATGAGGTTAACCCGGCCTCTCCTGACCGGTTTACGCCCAGTGGTAATATCCCCAACATTAGGCCCCAGATTGATTTGAACTGGTTCATGTCAATCCTCAATACTTAAGAAAGTTTCTTCTTCAACATCTGCACACAATCTTGTAAACCGCCGTGACATCATCTTCTATGATCATGGTAAACCGCCGTGACGTCACCTGTCATTAACGAGCCTCCGACAATCGAGGCGACAGCATCGCCTCATATCCAAAAATTCGGCTCCTTGATTTTCGCGTCTGTCGTTTATCTCCCTTATAAATAGGGCCAGGGGGTCTTTCCATTTCCCCCCCATGCCTCTTCGCTTCATCATCATCCTCGCGACGCCCGACCCTTCGACCTCGGGCGCCGCCGTCAACCTTCGACTGCTGCACCAACCTTGGCCGCTGCATCGACCTGAATGTACCAGAGCTCCTCCGCGCGCCGCCGCTGCCAAACAGCCTCCATAAGTCTCCCCTTTCTCTTACCATAGATCTGCACTTAGGGTTTCTGTCGTTCATCAGTGTTTGTCGCCGCCCTTTTTTTTCTTATTTATATCCATGGATTAGATCCAAAAACCACATAGATCTCGCGCGGTAGTAGTTTAGCACCTGTTTGATATCCAACTCATCTCAAGTTGGTGAACTTTTAGTACGCTGGAATTTAGGTCAGAATATATTTTGTTTTTCCTACGCGTGGTAGATCTGAAATTACCATAGCAAGATGTGAAACTTGTTTCTTCCTTCACTTACACACTTTGAATACCAGATTGGCCGGTTTAACTTCACAGAAAAAATGATGACCCGATAGATACCATTAGTCCCCTGTTGAACCGTCAATGCATTACACCGTTCCATTGTCAGACTCTGGTTTACGAATAACCAAATCCGGTTTACCAATATGCTTGTATCCTCATACCGCTGCATAGTTGTCCACTGTAAATCTTAAACCGGTAATAACCATGTTTCAGATTTTCCTTGTCATGGCTAAGCAAGTCTATGAGTGTCAACTGGGCTCCCTCTCGAGTAACCGAGGAGCAGTTAAACAACCTTGTTAAAATGGGCGCTTTAGCCAAGAAAGATGTCATCCACTGGAGGGTCCCTGGCCCGGAAAATCCTCCTACACCTAAGGATGGAGAGGTAGTCGTGTTTGCTGATCATCTCGGACGAGGTTTTAGCCCTCCCGGTTCAAAAAATTTTTGGGATGTACTGGCTAGTTTTCAACTACGCCCTCAAGACATTGGTCCTAACTCTGTAACCAACATCTGCCACTTCCAAGTCTTTTGTGAGGTTTATCTGCAAGAGGAACCTTCAGTCGAACTGTTTCGGGATTTCTTTCACTTAAACCATCGCACAGAGTTCTCAGATGGACCCAATACGGAACTGGGCGGAATGGCGGTTCAGAAAAGGAAAGAAGTCACCTTCCCTCATCCCAAACTCCACAGTCACCCCAAAGAGTGGAACCAGACTTGGTTTTACTACATTGATACATCTCCATCTGATGAAAATCCTTTGCCGGGTTACCGCCCTGAACGCCTTAGCAACACACATCCTTTTCCTCAGAGGTTGACAACAAGAGAACGGGCCAACTATGCTCCCCAATTATCAAAGCTTAGAGCCTTCATGGCGAACGGTTTGACAGGAGTTGATCTTGCTCGTTGCTGGATAAGCTGGAGCATTCTGCCCTTAAGCCGGTGCCCCGGTTTGATGTGTGAGTACACAGGGAGCTTGAAGGATGCTCAGCGGCACATTGACATTCAGCTTACAGATGAAGAAGTCACTGAGGCTGTAAGGAAAATACTGAACGAACCGGAGGCCGTCTATGCCCAAACCGGACTACTCCCTTTCTGCACCTTCAACAAACCACCAGCTGTAAGAATCATATAATCCTTTGTATCTGAATTTGCTTCTGTCCACATATTCTCTGAAAGTGTGATTATTTTCTGACAGGGTGATGATCCGTTCTGGAACAAGAAACCATCACAAGACAAACCGGCGAAGCCGCAAGACAAATCGGTCAAGCCAGTTCGTCCAAAGACCAAGGTTGTTAAGAAACCTGCCAAGAGAAGGACCACTGCATCCTCCGATCTACCAGCTGATGACGATGTGCGTAATCCGGAAATAGAGGTAGAACTTGACTCCCTTGGTTCATTTTTTGTACATCTCATTGACAATGATTATTATCACGATGACGCTGAAGGCAGTCACGCTGAGGACGTAGAGGTAACCATTCTTTCCTCCGATTCAGATCCTCTGCCAACATCAAAAATCTGTCAAGCAAACCGGAAAGTAAAATTTTCTCACCCTCTTGCTTACTTGGACCCAAACTTTCTTTTGAAGACGCAGCAGCATGAAGCTCGCCGTACAACCCGACACAGCGGCCAGGTAGTTACCTCCGCGGGTTTATCGAACAGTCCGGTTCGGAAACGCCGATCAGAGGTCTCTTATCCCATTGATACTTCATGCCCAAAAGCAGGTTGTTCTCGCCAGCCTCTTAACCCGTCTGATTCAAATTATTAGGGTACTTCTCACTCATCCTCTGGCGAGTCATCGGCCACACAGCTTCCACCCCTCAAAATAGTTCCTGGGTGAGCTATGCACATGTCTTTATTCTTGATGTGTTATCTTTACATACTGTAGTGATCCTTATGTCTATCTTTTCCCAACGCCAAGCCAAGACCCAGCAAGAAAGCTCGGTTAAACAAACCGGCTGATGATAATGTGGCTGCTGAACCGGAGACAACTCCAGATCTGGAAGAAACCGACGCTGATGCCGTGCTTCACGATCCGCCGCTTCAAGACCATGATTTCCTTGCTGAACAAGTGCAAGTTGACACTACAAGCCATGCAAACCGGCCAACCAGCCCTGTCCGAACTGATGACAAACCGGTCAGTCTAGCTAAGGACACTAATAAACCGCCAACTCCGGTGAAGGCTGCTGATGAACAAGATGATGACGTTATGATTACTGGTACTGGCCACACCACTCCTGGCAATCCTGTAGCTTTGTCAAAGCGTACTGCCAAGGACGATCTCTCTGCTATCGGCAAAGGCAAATGGAATGCCGATTTATCAAGCTACGCCCATCTCAATGCTCAAGATATTCACTCTGGCTTCTTGAACCGTCTGTATACCAGCCGTGACTATGAAGCTAGTTTGGTAAACTTGATGAAGGAGCGATATGAGGTAACTACTGTTTTTCTCTTTTGTCCAGTTGCAGTTTATCAACTCCTAGTAGCCCCCAAGTGATGGTTTATGATACCAATCTAAACCGGGACTTTTTTCATAACTTAACTTTGCATATTTAGCCTCCAGGGACCGGATTACCTTTTTAAGATGAACCGGTTCCTTAAAATTTGCCATACTGCTCTTTCGCCGGTATAACCCCCAAGGGCCGGTTTAACTTTATAAAGATGAACCGGGACTGTAGAAGAATTCCCATACTAACAGTTTTTGAGCAAACACACATTAGCCCCCAAGTGCCAAGATTAATACTTGTATTGTACTTTGGGACTTGTATAAATTTATGATAAGGAGCAAATATGCATTAGCCCCCAAGTATCAAGGGTATAACTTGTTATGTGCTTGGTACTTCAAATATGTACTGTCAACTCACTATGTATCTGTCTCTTTATAGGCTGAACTGAGCAAGAAGGAAAGCCAAACCGCTTATCTGCAAGAGAACATCAAGTCCCAACAGGGCGAAACTTCCAAAGCAAAAGATGAGCTGACGAGCGCCTTGGCCGCTATGGAAAAGCTAAAGGAGAGCTTTGCCAAGGAGCGAGCAGATTGGAACACAGAGAAATCCGCTTTGCGGAAAAGAGCTGAAGATGCAGAAGCATCTCTCAAACCGGTGGTAGACGAGCTGACTGGGGTAAAGCGGCAAGTACATGCGATGACCGCTGCTGTGTTTGGTAAGCATCTTTTCCTTAATACTGTCAACATATCTTCCCATGCGTTGCCGGTTTACTGATGTTTGCAATGATGCAGGAACTCGCATTAGTCATCTGGGCTCTGATGTTCAGAAGAAGCTGAAGGCTGCCTACACGCTGATAGAACAACTGTATACCGGCGCTCAACGAATTATCTGCACTGCTTCTCACAATAAGCAGCCCCCGACGTTGATCAAGGATACCTTAGACAGGCTATCTATGGTGCCTGCCCGGATAGAAGAGCTGAAGAGGTCTGCTGCAAGGGCTGGCGCTCTGA
Organism: Aegilops tauschii subsp. strangulata; assembly: GCF_002575655.3. Taxonomy (NCBI): domain Eukaryota; kingdom Viridiplantae; phylum Streptophyta; class Magnoliopsida; order Poales; family Poaceae; genus Aegilops; species Aegilops tauschii. The sequence continues at coordinate 13,261,054 of NC_053039.3, forward strand.
CCGCACTAACCCCGGCAAAAGCATGGGTGCCTGATCTTGATCCGACGGACGTGGCTAAAGGCTACCCAAGCTTAAAAGAAGACGGATCAGAGTTTGGCACTAATGATCTCTGCACCATAAACCGGGAAGTACGTCCACTGGCTTGTCAACTTGCTGAAGAGGCTGATCTTTCATCTTACCAGGCGAGCTATGATACCAATAACAAGCGGGTTGTTGCACCAACTCCCGAGGCTCAAAACCTGATCCCTCCAATCTGTAAGCACACTTATGCCACTGATATTGAACCGTCCACCCTTATAAGCGACGAAGCTGTGTTCCAAGCTTTAACTGGGATCGACTGGACAACTGTTGACTTCCAGCCGCTGGGTAGAGACGAAGAAGATGAACCGGTGCAAGATGATCCGCAGCCGTTAGGTCAAGCTGCTCAGCGATCATAACCCGGGGGCCGGTTTAATCTTCCATGCTGCAATGTTTATTGAGAAAAAATTATTCCTTTGGGCACTGAAACGCCTTGTAATAGGCTAGTTAAAACACTTGGTCTATTATGCCTTCGTGCATATTTATCTGCAACTGATGTGTGTTAATCCGCCATGCTTGAGATATGATGTTCATAATCCATAGCTATTTATTCAAGCTATTCCTGCAGATAAGAAGCTTAAAGCGCCCTGTGACCTTTAGGCATAGTGTTGGCTGACCAACCTTGTAATGAGGGTAATAACCCTAATCCGGAGTAAAAGTATCTCCTGTTATATAATGCCGGTTTACAATAAAACCGTTCCGGGTTGTGATAAACACCGGTTTATTCCATACTGGTGACTTTGAGTCAAAACCAGACCGGGCTGATAGTCTCCGGATTATAACTTGATCATCTACTGACAACTTGTAGTTGACAGCCTAACCGGGTTGATAAACACCGGTTTGAGAACATCACAATTCTTAGCCAAAGAAAAAGAAACTTAGCAAAAGGCGAATAAAACCGTTGTAGTCGAGGCTTTTCACGGGCTGCCAGGCCCCAAATTTGATCAAGAGGTGTTGCTATGGTTCGGGTTCAACCAAGCCCCCAAGTGATGCTGTGGCATTACGCCGATCAAGAGGTGTTGCTATGGTTCGGGTTCGACCAAGCCCCCAAGTGATGCTGTGGCATTATGCCGATCAAGAGGTGTTGCTATGGTTCGGGTTTGACCAAGCCCCCAAGTGATGCTGTGGCATTACACCGATCAAGAGGCATAGCTATGGTTCGGATACGACCAAGCCCCCAAGTGATGCTGTGGCATTGCGCCGATCAAGAGGCGTAGCTATGGTTCGGATACGACCAAGCCCCCAAGTGATGCTGTGGCATTGCGCCGATCAAGAGGCGTAGCTATGGTTCGGATACGACCAAGCCCCCAAGTGATGCTGTGGCATTGCGCCGATCAAGATGCGTAGCTGTGGTTCAGATTGATCAAGCCCCCAAGTGATGCTGTGGCATTGCGCCGATCAAGAGGCGTAGCTATGGTTCGGATACGACCAAGCCCCCAAGAGATCTAATATCAAGCTTTGAGAAGCTGAATCAAGGGGTAAACCGGATGCCGCTTTGTAAGCTCCATGTAACCACACATGATGTAAGAAAACAACAGATACCCCGCTTTAGCTGAGGTTCCGGTTTATTATATTGATCATAATATATACAATGTCATAATATGTACATAAGCAGAGCCTGTAGGTCAACTATAGTAGGGCCGAAGATGAGCAATATTCCACGGCCCATTGGTCTCCTCCTCCGATTTACATGAGTCTTTGCGCTCTTGAACATCGATTAGGTAGTATGACCTGTTGTGCAGATTCTTGCTGACCACAAAAGGTCCTTCCCAAGGGGGGGATAGCTTGTGCATATCTGTCTGATCCTGGATGAGTCGAAGCACCAAATCTCCTTCTTGAAAGGTTCTGGTTCTAACCCGGCAGCTATGATAACGACGCAGATCTTGCTGATAAATCGCCGAACGGGCTGCCGCCATGTCACGCTCCTCATCTAACAGGTCAAGAGCTTCCTGCCGTGCCTTCTCGTTGTCAGCTTCAACGTATGCCGCTACACGAGGTGAGTCATGACGGATGTCACTAGGAAGAACCACTTCCGCTCCATAAACCATGAAGAACGGTGTGTATCCTGTCGATCTGTTGGGTGTGGTATTGATGCTCCATAACACTGAAGGTAGCTCCTCAACCAAACAACCCGGCGTCCGTTGCAAAGGAACCATAAGCCGGGGTTTGATGCCTCTCAAGATCTCTTGATTGGCCCTCTCTGCTTGACCATTGGACTGGGGGTGAGCCACTGATGATACGTCAAGCCGGATGTGCTCACGTTGACAGAACTCCTTCATGGCACCCTTTGACAGATTGATACCATTGTCTGTTATAATGCTGTGTGGAAAACCAAACTGGAAGATCATCTTTTTGATGAATTGAACCGCCGTGGCTGCGTCACACTTACTAACTGGCTCTGCCTCTACCCATTTTGTGAACTTATTAACCGCCACCAAAAGGTGGGTCTTCTTGTCCTTGGACCTCTTGAAAGGCCCAACCATATCCAGCCCCCAAGTTGCAAACGGCCAGGTGATTGGAATCATCCTCAATTCTTGAGCTGGTACATGAGCGCGCCTTGAGAATTTCTGACAACCATCACATCTTTTGACCAAGTCCTCGGCATCAGCAGGAGCTGTCAACCAATAGAAACCGTGGCGGAACGCCGTGGCCACTAAAGATTTTGAACCGGCGTGGTGACCACAATCTCCTTCGTGGATCTCACGCAAAATTTCACGGCCTTCCTCAGGAGACACACAACATTGAAACGCCTCTGTCACACTGGAATGATGTAACTCACCCTTGATAACAGTCATGGACTTGGACCGCCGGGTTATCTGACTGGCCAAAGTTTCATCCTCTGGTAACTCGCCCCGGTTTATATATGCCAGATATGAAACCGTCCAATCTGGGATAACATGAAGAGCCGCCACCAACTGAGCCTCCGGATCAGGAACAGCCAAATCCTCTGCACCAGGGAGCTTGACGGATGGATTATGCAAAACATCCAGGAAGATATTAGGTGGAACCGGTTTACGTTGGGAACCCAGGCGGCTTAAAGCGTCTGCCGGTCCACATGATCCACCTGATGACCTTTAAAGTGACCTGCAACAATGTCCACCTCACGACGATATGCTGCCATTAGTGGGTCCTTGGAATCCCAAGTGCCGGATACTTGTTGAGCCACCAGATCCGAGTCACCGAAGCACTTAACTCGGCTGAGATTCATCTCCTTAGCCATCCGAAGACCATGGAGTAAAGCCTCATATTCAGCTGCATTGTTAGTGCAAGGGAACATTAAACGGAGAACATAACAAAACTTATCACCTCGTGGGGAAGTTAATACGACTCCAGCCCCCGAGCCCTCCAATTGCCTGGACCCATCAAAATGAATAGTCCAATAAGTATGATCCGACTTCTCTTCTGGCGCTTGTAACTCTGTCCAATCATTGATGAAATGCACAAGTGCCTAAGATTTGATCGTCGTTCGGGGCATGTATTTCAACCCGTGAGGCCCGAGCTCGATAGCCCACTTAGCAATCCGGCCGGTTGCTTCCCTGTTCTGGATTATATCTCCCAAAGGAGCAGAGCTGACCACCATGATGGGGTGACCTTGGAAATACTGCTTAAGCTTCCGGCTTGCCATGAAAACCCCATACAGCAATTTTTGCCAATGCGGGTACCTCTGCTTGGAATCAATGAGTACCTCACTGATATAGTAAACCGGCCGCTGAACCGGATATTCCTTTCCTGCCTCTTTGCGCTCCACCACAATAGCCACACTAACAGCCCGAGCGTTAGCTGCCACATATAGCAACAATGGTTCTTTGTCAACCGGAGCAGCGAGAATCAGCGGATTAGCTAGCTGCCGCTTTAAGTCCTCAAATGCTTCATTAGCGGCGTCACTCCAGACGAAGTTATCCGTTTTCTTCAGCATCTGATACAAAGGGATGGCCTTCTCGCGAAGACGACTGAGAAACCGGTTCAACGCGGCAATTCGGCCTGCCAGGCGTTGAACATCATTGATACACTTCAGTTTAGTCAAGGAGGTGATAGCTTTGATCTTTTCCGGATTAGCTTCAATGCCCCTGTTAGACACCAAAAAGCCCAAGAGTTTGCCTGCAGGTACACCAAAGACACACTTGGCCGGATTAAGCATCATTTTATAAACCCGCAGGTTATCAAAGGTTTCCTTCAAGTCATCAATCAATGTTTCCTTCTTCCTTGATTTTACCACAATATCATCCACATAGGCGTGAACATTGCGGCCGATCTGTTTATGCAAACAATTCTGCACACACCTTTGATAAGTCGCCTGGGCACTCTTGAGCCCAAAGGGCACAGACACATAGGAGAAGGCTCCAAAGGGAGTCATGAAGGTTGTCTTCTCCTGGTCCTTAACTGCCATTTTGATCTGATGATAACCAGAGTATGCATCCAAAAAGCTTAAACGCTCGCAACCCGCCGTAGCATCAATAATTTGATCAATACGGGGAAGGGCAAAAGGATCTCCTAGACAAGCTTTGTTGAGATCTGTGTAGTCCACACACATACGCCACGTGCCATTCTTCTAGAGGACCAGCACTGGATTAGCCAACCACTCAGGATGGAATACTTCAACGATAAATCCAGTCGCCAAGAGCCTGGCTACTTCTTCTCCAATAGCTTTGCATCTTTCTTCATTGAACCAGCGGAGAAACTGCTTGACCGGTTTATACTTAGGATCAACATTGAGAGTGTGCTCAGCGAGTTCTCTTGGTACACCTGGCATGTCAGAAGGCTTCCATCCAAAGATGTCCCCACGCATGAACTCGATGAGCGCGCCTTCCTATTTTGGATCTAAGTTAGCGCTGATACTGAACTGTTTGGACGAATCGCCAGGTACGAAGTCAACAAGCTTAGTCTCATCAGCCGATTTAAAATTCAGGGCCGGATCATGCTCTGTAGTTGGTTTCTTCAACGAAGTCATATCTGCCGGATCAACGTTGTCCTTGTAAAACTTCAACTCTTCTGTTGCACAAACCGACTCAGCATAAGCCGCATCACCTTCTTCACACTCCAGAGCAATCTTGCGGCTCCCATGCGCGGTTATAGTTCCCTTGTGACCCGACATCTTAAGCTGCATAGACATAACAAGGTCGTGCCATAAACTTAGCATAAGTTGGCCATCCAAATAGGGCATTGTAACGCCCACGATGCGGCTATATCTCCCACGTGTCGAGGCACGACTTAGAGGCATAACCGCATAGTGGTTTTGTCGCAAGAAGGGTCATCTTCACACAATCCCATGTAATGAACAAGAATGGGATAAAGTGTTGGCTTACAATCGCCACTTCACACAATACATAAATATCATTCATACGTCATCCAAAATACAAGCATATAGACCGACTACGGTCAAAATCCAGAAGAAAATAAGATAACCCCAAATGCTAGATCCCCGATCGTCCCAACTGGGCTCCACTACTGATCATCAGGAAAAGACACATAGTAACGATCACGTTCCTCGTCGAACTCCCACTTGAGATCGACGCCATCATCTGCACTGGCATCGTCGGCACCTGCAACTGTTTTGGTAGAATCTGTGAGTCACGGGGACTCAGCAATCTCACACCCGCGAGATCAAGACTATTTAAGCTTGTAGGAAAGGATGGTGTAATGAGGTGGAACGGCAGCGGCAAAAGCATATATGGTGGCTAACTTGCGCAAATGAGAGCGAGAAGAGAAGCAAAGGAACGGACGTCATCTAGCAATGACCAAGAAGAGGTCCTGAACACCTACTTACGTCATTCATAACACGGACCGTGTTCACTTCCCGGACTCCACCGAGAAGAGACCATCACGGTTACACACGCAGTTGAGGTATTTTAATTGGGTCAAGTGACAAGTTATCTACAACCGGACATTAACAAATTCCCATCTGCCTCATAACCGCGGGCACGGCTTTCGAAAGATAATACCCTGCAGGGGTGTCCCAACTTAGCCCATCATAAGCTCTCACGGTCAACGAAGGATAAACCTTCTCCTGGAAAAACCCGATCAGTCTCGGAATCCCGGTTTACAAGACATCTCGTCAATGGTAAAACAAGACCAGCAAAGCCGCCCGAATGGGCCGACAAATCCCGATAGGAGCTGCACATATCTCATTCTCAGGGCACACCGGATGAGCAGTCCGTACAACTAAAACTAATCCTCGAGTTTCCCCAAGGTGGCGCTGCAAAGGGCTCTAGTTTGGACCAGCACTCAGAGGAACACTGGCCCGGGGGTTTAAAATAAAGATGACCCTCGGGCTCTAGAAAACCCGGGGGAAAAAGGTATAGGTCGCAAATGGTAAAACCAAGGTTGGGCCTTGCTGGAGGAGTTTATTGAAGGCGAACTGTCAAGGGGGTCCCATAAATCACCCGACCGCGTAAGGAACGCAAACTCAAGGAACATAATCCCTGTATAACAGTAACTAGGGCGGCAAGAGTGGAACAAAACACCAGGCATAAGGCCGAGTCTCCACCCTTTACCAAATATATATATGCATTAATTAAATAAGAGATATTGTGATATCCCAACATATCCATGTTCCGACATGGAACAAACTTCAACTTCACCTGCAACTAGCAACGCTATAAGAGGGCTAAGCAAAAGCGGTAACTTAGCCAAACAATGGTTTGCTAGGAAAGGATGGTTAGGGCTGACATGGCTAAAATGGGAGACATGATATAGCAAGTGATAGGTAGCGGGGCATGGCAATAGAGCGAACAACTAGCATAGCAAAGATAGAAGTGATTTCGAGGGGTGGTCATCTTGCCTGCAAGATTCTCAGAGTTGTCGAAAGCTTGATCCTCGTAAGCGTACTCGACAGGTTCCTCGTTCACGAACTCGTCTCCCGGCTCTACCCAAGACAAGAACACAAACAAACGGAACCATAATCAACAACGAGAAATGCGCAAGCAACATGATGCAAAACATGTATGATATGCGATGCATATGCGTGCTCCGGAAGAAAAATGATAAACATGGAAGTAACTTGGCAAACCAAGCATGCCACTGGAAAGATGAGATGATTGCGGTCGAAATCGATATAAAGATCACCGGAATCGGATGCACGGTTTGCAAATGGCAAGCAAAACAAGAATGACACGAATCTGCGATTAACAACATGATAGCACATAAAATGCAACAAGTAACAATGCTACAGCACCCCAACATAGCAACAAAGCACATGGCAGTAATCTACAGGAGATGCTTGACAAAAGATGAACACTGAGCTACGGCTAGTTCACAACATATCAATCTCAAACAAGCATGGCAAAAGTGCAAAAGATTACAGGTTCACAGACATGGTGAAAAACTGGACATGGCAGTAAACTGTATCAGGTAGCTATGTTCAGAGCACGAAATCAACATGCTACAGGAACGTAACATAGCAAAACAAGGCATGGCAGTGTTCTACTAAATGCACATGACAAAATTCCCTTACTGACCATAAGCTAAAAAGGAACAGAAGATATGATGGCAAGCATGTAAACATAGCAAGTTTCGTTATCAGGTTTCAGACTTGGCAGAAAACAGAGCATGGCAGAAATATTAATATGTAGGCTTCTTCGTGAGCTTGACGCACTCACTACAGAGCAATGCACTACAAACCAAGCACACCTACAGAAAGATGGCATGTTTATGAAGCTAACCATGGCAAGAACAATTGCATAACATGTACGGATAAACTACAATAAGCTTGGCAAATTTGCATATCATGTTAAGAATCTGCCAGAAATATTTTATAGCAAAAGTAGAGCAAGATTTATTCATGCTATGTCACTCCATAATTGCAAACAATTGCAGGAATAGATCAATAACAACTATATCTACAAAACATCCTTACTGAACATCTCCAAAATATGCATGGATCTATCTGTAGCATCAAGTTTACATGACAACAAAATTACAGCAGACAAAGACTTGGAGAAATCACCGAGTCCCTGAAATCAGAAATATTACGGGGCCTACTTTGCATGCTTGTGCTAGTCACCACAGAGATCACAAAAATACATGGACTATACCACTGGAAAGATGGCATGGCATACTTCAAAACAGATGTAGAGCTCATGCTCAAAAGATGCACAGAATAAATGATACAAAAATGAAAAATCTCCAAGTTCTGCTAAGAACCAGAGAATAACAGCAACTAGCCCTCTTCCAACGAAGATTTGGGCATCAAGATGACCTCTAATGAACATGGTGCAATTGAACAAAGTGAAGAGCATCACGAGATGAACAATTTGACATATTACACGCATGAATCGGAGCTACATGCAAGAAGTTACGCGCTAATGAACAGAAGCACATGCTGATGGAATCTCAAGACTGAAAAAAAAACAAGCACGGGAGAAGTCAACGCGAACAGTACCTCAGATCGGATCGGGCTCTCAGTTGATGGGAGAGAGCTTGGGCTGGCTCGCCGGCGGGAGGAAGGAGGGAGAGGGAGCGGCGGCCGGAGGGAGGAGGAGAAGAGGCCGGAGGTGGCGCCGGCGGGCGCTGGCGCGGCGCCGGCGGGGAGGCGGCCGGCAGCGGCGGGCGGCCGCGGCGGGGCCGAGCCGGCGGCGGGGCGGCGCGGAGGCGGCGGGGCGAGGCGGGGCCGAGCCGGCGGCGTCGGGCGGGACCGGCGCGCGGCGGCGGCGGGCCGGGAGGGCCTCCCGTGGGCCGAGCGGGCCGCGGCGGAGGGAGGTGCGGCGGCGACACGTGGCGCTACGCCACTGGCTGCGGGCGGCGGCGCGGGTTGCCCGGCGGGCGCTGGACTCGTCCGCCCGTGGAGAGGGGATTTAGGGTTACGGGAGACTGCGATTTCGTTTTCGGGATGCCCACATATAAATAGGTAGAGGGAGTTAGGAGACTCCAAATGAGGTGTGGTTTTTGCCCACACGATCGTGATCGAACGACCTAGAGCATGGAAGAGAGTTTGGTGGGTTTTGGGCTGGTTTTGGAGGGGTTTTTTGCTGGACACTCAATGGACTTTGCGGATGCCCGGTTAACCGTTGGAGTACCAAACGACCTCCAAATGGAACGAAACTTGACCGGTAGTCTCCGGGTGGTATAATAAGACCACTTGACAAGCCTCGGTCCATTCTGAGAAAGTTTGACATACGCACATGAAAGAAAACAAGAGGGGTGCATCGGAGGAGATAGGAGCGCCGGATTGCAAAACGGACAACGGGGAAAAAGCTCGGATGCATGAGACGAACACGTATGCGAATGCAATGCACATGATGACATGATATGAAAATGCATGACATGACAAAATACAAAACGAAAGACAAAACCCGACAACGGAGGGAATAACATATCACAAAGCCGGAAATGGCAAGAGTCGGAGTTACAAATATGGGAAGTTACATGCGGGGTGTTACAACACTCCACCACTACGAGAGGATCTCGTCCCGAGATCTAGGACGGAAAGAACTCCGGATATTCGGAACGGAGATGGTCCTCGCGTTCCCAGGTGGCTTCCCAGTCGGAATGGTGCGACCACTTCACTTTCAGGAATTTGATAGACTTGTTGCGAGTCTTGCGCTCAGTTTCTTCAAGAATAGCAACTGGGTGCTCATGATAAGACAAATCTTCTTGGAGGTCAATCTCTTCGAAGTTGATAGTGCGCTCAGGCGTCTTGAAGCACTTGCGGAGCTGTGACACGTGGAACACATCGTGCACGTTCGCGAAGTTGGAAGGAAGCTCAAGTTGATAGGCGAGGTCGCCTCTTTTGCCAATGATCTTGAAAGGACCCACGTATCTAGGGGCAAGCTTCCCTTTGATACCGAAGCGACGAGTGCCTTTCATTGGAGAGACGCGGAGGTAGACATGGTCTCCGATCTCGATAGCCAAATCACGATGCTTACTATCATAGTAACTCTTCTGGCGCGATTGCGCGGCTTTGAGATTATCACGGATGACTTTACACATTTCTTCAGCTTCTGTGATTAAGTCATTGCCAAGAAGTTGGCGTTCACCAGTCTCTGACCAATTGAGAGGAGTACAACACTTTCTGCCATAGAGAATCTCGAATGGGGCCTTGCCCTAACTCGCTTGGAAGCTGTTGTTGTAGGAGAATTCAGCATATGGAAGACAATCTTCCCATTTCATGTCAAAGGAAATGACACAAGCCCTGAGCATATCTTCAAGAATTTGATTGACTCGCTCGACTTGGCCACTAGTTTGAGGGTGGAAAGCTGTGCTGAAGCGAATGTTTGTGCCCATGGCCTTCTGGAAGGAGTCCCAGAACTTAGAGGTGAAAATGCTTCCACGATCAGAAGAAATCAATTGTGGAATGCCGTGCAAGGAGACAATTCTGGAGGTGTAAAGCTCTGCCAGCTGAGCTGTTGTGATGGATTCTTTGATTGGAAGGAAATGAGCCACTTTAGAGAGCTTGTCGATGACAACGAAGATAGCATCATTTCCGCGCTTGGACTTTGGAAATCCAGTCACGAAGTCCATTTCGATATGATCAAACTTCCATTCTGGGATAGCAAGAGGTTGGAGGAGACCAGCTGGTCGTTGGTGTTCTGCTTTCACTCTTCGGCAGACATCACATTCATTTACGAATTGAGCAATTTCTCGCTTCATTCGAGTCCACCAATACGACTGCTTGAGGTCATGATACATCTTCGTACTTCCAGGATGAATGGAAAGGAGAGAATTGTGCGCCTCGTTCATTATGACTTTCCTTAGATCACCTTTCGGAACCACAATCCGGTCCTCGAAGAACAAAGTGTCTCTGTCATCAATGCGATAGCACTTGTATTTGGAAAGACCCTTGTCGATACCACGTTTCACCTTCTTCACCATGGCATCACGGAGTTGTGCCTCACGAATTTGATCTTCCAAAGTAGGAGATACTATGAGGTTGGCAAGAAAACCTTGAGGAACAACTTGGAGATTCAGCTTGCGGAAAGCTTCACAAAGATCCGGTTGGAAAGGCTTGAGGATTAAGCTGTTGCAATAAGCCTTCCTGCTTAAGGCATCTGCAATGAAATTGGCCTTGCTTGGAGTATATTCGATACTCGGATTGTACTCTTGAATCATTTCGACCCATCGAGTCTGCCTGAGGTTGAGGTTGGGCTGAGTGAAGATATACTTGAGACTCTTGTGATCAGTGAAAATGTCCACTTGTCGTCCCAACAAGAGATGTCTCCACGTTATCAATGCATGGACAACTGCCGCCAACTCAAGATCGTGAGTGGGGTAGTTCTTCTCATTGGGCTTCAACTGACGAGAGGTATAGGCCACAACTTTCTTCTCTTGCATTAACACAGCACCGAGACCTTGGAGAGAAGCATCACAGAAAACTTCATACGGCTTGGATTCATCAGGAGGAGTCAAGACATGAGCTGTGACTAGTTTCTCTTTGAGAGTGTTGAAAGCAACGTCACACTCAGGAGACCAGACATATTTCACATGCTTCTGTAGGAGGTTGGAAAGAGGTTTTGCAATCTTGGAGAAATTCTCAACGAATCTTCGGCAATAGCTTGCAAGACCAAGAAAACTGTGGAGCTGCTTGACATTTTGAGGAGGTTCCCAATCCAGAACTGCGGACACCTTGTCGGGGTTAACAGCGATGCCCTTGGCAGAGATGATGTGACCAAGAAAAAGAACTACATCGAGCCAAAACTCACATTTGGAGAACTTCGCATAGAATTGATACTCTCTGAGCTTGTCGAGCACCAATCGCAAATGTTTGGCATGATCCTGCTTATTCTTGGAGAAGACCAAGATATCATCGAGATACACCAGAACGAACTCATTGGTATAGGGGTTGAAGATGAAATTCATCATCCGAGAGAACACCGGAGGAGCATTGACAAGGCCGAAAGACACGACAGTATATTCATAAGAACCAAAGCTTGTTCTGAAAGCTATCTTGGGAATATCTTCTTCACGAATGCGAATCTGATGATAACCCATACGAAGGTCAAGCTTCGAGAATACTTTAGCACCTTTGAGTTGCTCAAATAGCTCATTGATGTTGGGAAGTGGATACTTGTTCTTGATTGTCTTTTTGTTCAATGGACGGTAGTCAACACAAAGTCGGTCCGTGACATCCTTCTTCTTGACAAAAAGAACACCACAACCCCATGGAGAAGAACTCGGTCTGATCAAACCCAGACGTTCTTGTTCATCGAGCTGTTTCTTCAATTCCTTCAGCTCGTTAGGTCCAAGCTTGTATGGACGCTTGCAAACGGGTTCAGTGCCCGGCTCTAGTTCGATAACGAACTCGACTGGCCGATGAGGAGGCATACCCGGAAGCTCTTCTGGAAAGACATCTTGATACTCGCAAACGACTGGAATTTGCGAGATGGCATTCAATTCACCCTTCTCATTGAGAGAAAATAACCGAATGGTTTCATCACGAGCGGCATAAATAATCACATCCTCAGACGAGTGTGTCAATTGAATTTCCCTGGCAGCACAATCAAGTTGAGCCTTGTGCTTAGAAAGCCAGTCCATCCCGAGAATTAGATCAATATCCGAGTCACCAAGAACAATTGGAGAAGACAGAAATTTATAGTCGCCCATCTTGATTGTGGAATCCCGAACGAATGCTCGAGAAGTCAGTTGTCGAGCCGGAGAAACAATAGACAGAGGACTCGGCAATACTTCAGTAACCAGATCATGCATAGCCACAAAAGGTCTAGAAATGAAAGAATGCGATGCACCAGTATCAAAAAGAACTTTTGCAGGAATATCATTAACAGGAAGATTACCAATTATCACATCAGTAGATTCCTCCGCTTGAGCTGCATTCATCATGTTCACCTTTGCAAACTTTGGATTAAGCTTGACCACTGCATTGCTGGAAGATCTGACAGGAGGAGGAGGAAGACGCCTCTGGTTGAAGCACTTGTTAGCATAGTGACCTTTCTGCTGACATTTGTTGCAAGTCACCTCTGAGAGTGGACGGTGATAAGGAGCATTGGACTTGGGAGCTTGATTCTGAGACTTGTTCTGAAAGCCAGAGTAGGAAGAGTTGGAAGACCCATGGCCACCTTTGTTCTTCTGCTGGTAAGGCTGACGAAACGGAGGAGGAGGAGGCAACCAGAACTTCTGTTGCTTAGCTGTCACAAGTGAGGAAGAAGAAGACTGAACTGCGTCTCTGACTCTCTTCTTAGAAGCCTCACACTTGAGCTGAGCAGCCTCTTGCTTCAGTGCCATATTGTAGAATTGATCAAACTGAGTAGGCTCAACAAGAACGAGAGCTAACTGCAGATCCTCTTTAAGGCCACCTCTGAAGTGATAGATCATACTCTTTTCATCAGGAACGTCTTGTTTAGCGAAGCGAGCAAGTTTCTGAAACTGAATGTTGTATTGATACACAGACATGTTTCCTTGCTTGAGATTGCGGAACTCCTCACGCTTGCTCTCAACAACACTTTGTGGAATGTGGTGCGCTTTGAAGTCCCGACAGAAGTCAGTCCAAGTGATCACACGACCTCCTCTGGAATCTTTGTATTGTTGAAACCAATCAGCAGCTTGGTCCTTGAGCTGGAAAGAAGCGAACTTGACAAAGTCCTCAGGCCTGACATTGCTACATTCAAAATGCTTGTTGATGTCCACGAGCCAATCATCGGCATCCGTGGCCTCGGCACAGTAGCTGAAAGACTTGGGCTGATTTGCGAGAAACTGGTTGAGAGTGGCAAAGTGAAACTGATTGTTGCCTTGACCTTGATTGCCTTGCCCTTGAGTACGTTCTTGCAAGAGTTGCAGAATCATCTGAGCATTGGCGTTGGTGGCTGCCATGATTGCTTGCCATGCCTCCGGAGGTGGAGGTGGTGGCGGAGGGTTCGCTTGACTCCCTTCATTGCGATCCGGATTCTGACGCGTTGGCGGAGCCATCCTGAAGAGGGTGACATCCGTTAGCATCTTGATAGACAAATAGATAAGTAGAATCAACGGATAGAAATTGCAACATATAGTCTTCACAATAAACATTCGAACGAAGATGAACGAATGAATTCCGTAGTAAATCATCACACTTCCATAAGTTGAGAAGCCACTTGAAAAAGATATGGAATGAACATATGAATTCGAAGTAACTCGAATACCACAATACAAAATAAAACAAGTATTGGCTTGCAGAATAAGCCGGAACAAACATATGATAGATATTTCGTCCGAAGTTTTCGTGGTGGGGCCCACACGGGCTCAATCGTACAGCACCATCATGTACAAGGCTGTGCACATGACATACGATGCGTCCCCGAGTCGGCAAAGCCATGGAGTCTTTAAGACACTACGAGACCACTGTAAAATCAACCGTGGAAAGGCGGACCACTAGACGTCGAACCCCAATCTCATATCATGCGTCTGTCTGAAAGATATCCTAAGGCTACTTGAATTCCCACTTATAAACTCCCGAAACTTTCTGGTTATGCAATCTGGTGTAGGGGATACAGGGGACACAAAATATATATCACCCAAACTAGCAATCCCTAGATCCAGCTGTATCCATCCGTCAACACATAACCAAGAAACCTTCGGAAATCGTTTACCTCAACCTTTGAAAAACATCCGTTATACAAGTTATGGCAATACTCCCGAACACCCGCCCCAGTACTGGGTGGCGTCGAGGTGATCTCACCAAAAACTGCATAAAACAGATTTCGATGTCGGCGAAACTCAGGTATTCTAGAACTGCAACGATAAAATTGTGACGACAACACCTCGGAGCTCAACTCCCCGGGACACTGCCACAACCCCTAAATGACAGGAGGCACCAAGAACAATGTTCTCGTCACAAAACCATCGGAACGATTCCAAGATACCCGCGTGATCCTAAATATTTTTTTTTGTGAAATTTGAGGAGAGAGTAGTCAAAACTTCTACGTCAGGAGACCTGACCAGAGCGACGAAGGGACTGAGGAGTAAAAAGAATCCTACTCTCCGATATATATAATCCTAAGACTCAAAACATTTTTTGTTCTAGACTCAACAACGCCAGCGATTCGATCAAGCAGGGGGCTCCTAAGTCGGGGATGGCTCTGATTACCAACTTGTAACGCCCACGATGCGGCTATATCTCCCACGTGTCGAGGCACGACTTAGAGGCATAACCGCATAGTGGTTTTGTCGAAAGAAGGGTCATCTTCACACAATCCCATGTAATGAACAAGAATGGGATAAAGAGTTGGCTTACAATCGCCACTTCACACAATACATAAATATCATTCATACATCATCCAAAATACAAGCATATAGATCGACTACGGTCAAAATCCAGAAGAAAATAAGATAACCCCAAATGCTAGATCCCCGATCGTCCCAACTGGGCTCCACTACTGATCATCAGGAAAAGACACATAGTAACGACCACGTTCCTCGTCGAACTCCCACTTGAGATCGACGCCATCATCTGCACTGGCATCGTCGGCACCTGCAACTGTTTTGGTAGAATCTGTGAGTCACGGGGACTCAGCAATCTCACACCCGCGAGATCAAGACTATTTAAGCTTGTAGGAAAGGATGGTGTAATGAGGTGGAACGGCAGCGGCAAAAGCATATATGGTGGCTAACTTGCGCAAATGAGAGCGAGAAGAGAAGCAAAGGAACGGACGTCATCTAGCAATGACCAAGAAGAGGTCCTGAACACCTACTTACGTCATTCATAACATGGACCGTGTTCACTTCCCGGACTCCGCCGAGAAGAGACCATCACGGTTACACACGCAGTTGAGGTATTTTAATTGGGTCAAGTGACAAGTTATCTACAACCGGACATTAACAAATTCCCATCTGCCTCATAACCGCGGGCACGGCTTTCGAAAGATAATACCCTGCAGGGGTGTCCCAACTTAGCCCATCATAAGCTCTCACGGTCAACGAAGGATAAACCTTCTCCCGGAAAACCCGGTCAGTCTCGGAATCCCGGTTTACAAGACATCTCGTCAATGGTAAAACAAGACCAGCAAAGCCGCCCGAATGTGCCGACAAATCCCGATAGGAGCTGCACATATCTCGTTCTCAGGGCACACCGGATGAGCAGTTCGTACAACTAAAACCAATCCTCGAGTTTCCCCAAGGTGGCGCTGCAAAGGGCTCTAGTTCGGACCAGCACTCAGAGGAACACTGGCCCAGGGGTTTAAAATAAAGATGACCCTCGGGCTCTAGAAAACCCGGGGGAAAAAGGTATAGGTCGCAAATGGTAAAACCAAGGTTGGGCCTTGCTGGAGGAGTTTTATTCAAGGCGAACTGTCAAGGGGGTCCCATAAATCACCCGACCGCGTAAGAAACGCAAAATCAAGGAACATAATCCCGGTATAACAGTAACTAGGGCGACAAGAGTGGAACAAAACACCAGGCATAAGGCCGAGTCTTCCACCCTTTACCAAATATATAGA
Source organism: Aegilops tauschii subsp. strangulata (assembly GCF_002575655.3). Lineage (NCBI taxonomy): Eukaryota > Viridiplantae > Streptophyta > Magnoliopsida > Poales > Poaceae > Aegilops > Aegilops tauschii. The sequence continues at coordinate 13,277,484 of NC_053039.3, forward strand.
TGCATTAATTAAATAAGAGATATTGTGATATCCCAACATATCCATGTTCCGACATGGAACAAACTTCAACTTCACCTGCAACTAGCAACGCTATAAGAGGGGCTGAGCAAAAGCGGTAACTTAGCCAAACAATGGTTTGCTAGGAAAGGATGGTTAGGGATGACATGGCTAAAATGGGAGACATGATATAGCAAGTGATAGGTAGCGGGGCATGGCAATAGAGCGAACAACTAGCATAGCAAAGATAGAAGTGATTTCGAGGGGTGGTCATCTTGCCTGCAAGATTCTCAGAGTTGTCGAAAGCTTGATCCTCGTAAGCCTACTCGACAGGTTCCTCGTTCACGAACTCGTCTTCCGGCTCTACCCAAGACAAGAACACAAACAAACGGAACCACAATCAACAACGAGAAATGCGCAAGCAACATGATGCAAAACATGTATGATATGCGATGCATATGCGTTCTCTGGAAGGAAAATGATATGCGGCGGCGGTGGGGCGGCGCGGAGGCGGCGGGGCGAGGCGGGGCCGAGCCGGCGGCGTCGGGCGGGACCGGCGCGCGGCGGCGGCGGGCCGGGAGGGCCTCCCTTGGGCCGAGCGGGCCGCGGCGGAGGGAGGTGCGGCGGCGACACGTAGCGCTACGCCACTGGCTGCGGGCGGCGGCGCGGGTTGTCCGGCGGGCGCTGGACGCGTCCGTCCGCGGAGAGGGGATTTAGGGTTACGGGAGACTGCGATTTCGTTTTCGGGATGCCCACATATAAATAGGTAGAGGGAGTTAGGAGACTCCAAATGAGGTGCGGTTTTCGCCCACACGATCGTGATCGAACGACCTAGAGCATGAAAGAGAGTTTGGGGGGTTTTGGGCTGGTTTTGGAGGGGTTTTTTTCTGGACACTCAAATGGACTTTGCGGATGCCCGGTTAACCGTTAGTACCAAACGACCTCCAAATGGAACGAAACTTGACCGGTAGTATCCGGGTGGTATAATAAGACCACTTGACAAGCCTCGGTCCATTTCGAGAAAGTTTGACACACGCACATGAAAGAAAACAAGAGGGGTGCACCGGAGGAGATAGGAGCGCCGGATTGCAAAACGGACAACGGGGAAAATGCTCGGATGCATGAGACGAACACATATGCGAATGCAATGCACATGATGACATGATATGAAAATGCACTGACATGACAAAATACAAAACGAAAGACAAAACCCGACAAAGGAGGGAATAACATATCACAAAGCCGGAAATGGCAAGAGTCGGAGTTACAAATATGGGAAGTTACATGCGGGGTGTTACAGGCATGATACGGGCTGCTGATTTTCACCACTTCAAAGGTCAAGGTTTCTGATCTTGAGTCATGCTCATCTCCAAAAGCCACCTCCAGAGTTATCTTACCAACAGGATATGCCGACTTACCAGGCACCACACCATGGAACACCGTATTGGACGGTTTAAGATTTTTATCTGTTAACCCAATGCGACGGAAAGTTTCATAATAAAGGATATTGATGCTACTCCCTCCATCCATGAGTACCTTAGTGAACTTATAACCTCCCACCTGAGGTGCCACCACCAGAGCTAGATGACCCGGATTGTCAACCCGGGGTGGCTGATCTTCTATACTCCACACAATCGGCTGCTCGGACCAGCACAAATAACGGGGCACGGCCGGGTCAACGGCATTCACCACCCTTTTATGAAGCTTCTGATCGCGCTTGTCCAAGCTAGTGGTGAAGACATGATACTGTCCGGTTTTCAACTGCTTTGGGTTGCTCTGGTAACCCGACAGCTGCTGCTGCCGATTGCCCTGATGATTATAGCCACTTTGATTACCCTGATTACTTTGATTGTTATATCCATCCTGATTGCCATGGAATCCTGAACCGGAATTTCCTCCGCCATAACCCGACCCATGAGAGCCAGAGCCCGAACCGCCTCCTGATCCATGATCATACCGGAAAGAATCAGAATTTTTGAACTCTTGCATGATGTAACAATCTTTCCAGAGGTGTGTGGACGGTTCCTCCTTCGTCCCATGCTTTGGACAGGGCTGGTTCAACAGATACGACAAACGGTCCGGATTAGGGTTTGGCATTCCACTGCGCCGGGGCGGTTTACCCTTACGCCGCTGGCCCTTGTCGTGTGTATTAGTGTTAGCCACAAAGTCTAAACCGTGGTCCGCTTTACGCTTGCCGCCGTTTCCATGACCCGCCGGGTTGGGGTGCTGCCCCTTGGCGTTGCCGCTCTTCTTTCCCTTCACTGTCTTATCATCATCAGACTCGGGATCCTTGGTACTATCAGAGTCGGCATACTTCATCAGTGCAGCCATGAGGGTTCCCATGTCATTACAATGACGTTTGAGCCGTCCCAACTTCAACTTCAGGGGTTCAAACCGGCAATTGCCTTCCAATGTTAAAACTGCGATGTCAGCGTTGATGCGGTCCGATGAATGCAAAATCTCGGAAACCCGGCGCACCCAATGGGTTGTTGACTCTCCTTCCTCCTGGACATAGGCAGCTAAGTCCACAATTGACATGGGCTGCTTGCATGTATCCTAAAAATTCTTAATAAACCGGGCTCTCAACTCGGCCCATGACCTGATAGAATTAGCCGGTAAGCTCTTTAGCCAAGTGCGGGCCATTCCTTCTAGCATCATGGTGAAGTACTTCGCACATGCCGCATCATCCACGTCCAGCATCTCCATGGCCATCTCATAGCTTTCAACCCATGTTTCAGGGGATAAATCGGCGATGTAATTTGCCACCTTGCGCGGGCCCTTGAAATCCTTGGGCAGGCGCACATTGGGCAACGCTGGGACAAGACATGTCACTCCCAAGGAACTAGAGGTAACTCCTGGTTCCACCGATGTGGTTGGACGAACCGGAGTAAGCTGACGGGCTTTGTGCTGTGCCGCTAACTCGGCCTCTCTGCGTGCTCGAGCCCGGTCCACCACCTCCTGAGCATCACCAGCACCACCCGCCGGGTTATGGCCACGGGGCGGATCACGGTTCCGCGCATTGCTTGATACTGCCGGTTCATCCATACGCCTGTTGTAACTCCGGCTTGGACGGGGAGTGGAATGAATCCGATTGTGACTATATGAATAAGCCTCCTGTTGAACCAAGGCTGTCTGAAGAAGCTCCTTAACCCGACGCGTCTCGACCGCTGCTGGAGAATCGCCTTCGATCGGGATGGCCGCCAGCCGTGAAGCGGCAGCGACAATGTTGTCCATCGGGTTAGAATAATGACCCAGTGGCATGGGGACATGTGCTGCCACAATGTTGTTCTGACGAGGCGGATCCGCCAAACGTGGCTGAACTGGCGCCCCCGCCCCCGGTGCCTTCGCCCGGTTTACCACCGGCGGATTACTGGTCCCTGCTCCTGGGGTGTTAAAGAGATTTCTAGCGTCATAAACCGGTGGCAAGCGAGATTGATGCCTCCTCTTCAGGACTTCATTCGACGCACTCCGATCCAGCATAATCCGGTAAGCTTGTGCATCCAGAGCGGCCCGCTCCGCGGCTATCCTGGTATCCTCAGCTGCTAAGTCGATTTTGGCCTGGGTGATCTGATCTTTTACTTTCGTGATTTCCGCATTGTGTGCATCCTGATCCGCCGGGTTAACCTCCGCCATCAGCATTGCCAACGCGTCAAATAAATCAGATAGAACCTGAGCTGGCGGTCGCACGGGGACTCCTGCCCCGGCCGCTGCAGATTCGGAAATCATCGCCGCTGCGGTCGAAGAGTGGAGCGCTGGTTGCGTGCCGGCCATGAAGATCGCCACCCGGTTTGGCAGATCAAAGGGGTCCGGAATACTGTCGCCATCGGAACAGCCCCCAATCCGGCCATCTTGTAACTGATATAACGACGGTCTCACCACCAGATTCCGATCTATCCTCAGATTCCCCTCCATGGATAACTCCCACGAAGGCACGCTTCCTGACAGGCTTGACCCGGGAAGATCTCGCACGCTGAGCCGTTTCGACGAGGTCGGTGCAGATGTCCGGCTCAGGGCCCGGTTCGCCAATCTTGCCAATGAAAACGTGTATGCCACCAAAGGGGACCCGGTACCCGTACTCGATTGAGCCGGCCTCGGGGCCCCAGCCTACATCGTCGATGTAGAGCTTGCCGCGACAACTCTTGGTCATCCGGCCCACATCGTAACCCTTGAGTCCTTCAAAGTTTCCCTCCAAGAACTTGAAACCATCATGCGATAGCCCCACGGTGGGCGCCAACTGTCGTGGTTTTGTCACGACAGATGTCCTAGAGAAAGGACTTAGTCGTGGAGCCAGCGCTACGGGTTAGCTTAAAGGGGTTAAAGCGGACAAGGGACGCTAGAGAGTTTTATACTAGTTCGGCCCCTTACAATGAAGGTAAAAGCCTACGTCTAGTTGTGATGGAATTGATGGGGTTTCGATGACCAGGGAGCGAATACGCTTAGCCTGAGTCTCGAGTTGTTGTCTGTTGTCCTTGAACCGCCGCCGGGTCGTCCCCTTATATACATGGGTTGATGCCCGCCGGTTTACAGACTCCGAGGCTGGCTCATAATCGTGTCCGGCTCGGTCTCTGCTACTTCTATCTTACAACACAAGTTTACATATCAATGCCGGTTTGTGTCTACAGGCCTTAAACCGGCTTTGGGCCCTGGGCCTTCATGAAGCGTCACCGTCTGTCTTCATGGGCTTCGGATATAGATGAACTACTTATGAGGTTAACCCGGCCTCTCCTGACCGGTTTGCGCCCAGTGGTAATATCCCCAACAGGTCCCATATTTGTTCTCTTTGAATTTTTTTCTGATCTAAGGGCAGCAAATCTAGTCCTGCACAAACTACCCGACCCCCAGTTTCTTTCCCTTTTCAACAAAGAGTTGGGTTCCTTACAGATGTGTGTACTGGGTTACCCCCTTTTCCCCTTTTTGACTAACAAAGCGGCTGGATAGCTAGTCTATACTACTTTTCCTCCCTCCTTTCGTCATTGAACCACGTCCTAGATTCATGCTCCACCCCACCGCACCCTTCTTTCCTCTTTGAACCAAGACCTAGATTTGACTACAGAATCGAAAAAGATCAGCATGCAGCTAGACCAATGACGGTTTCAAAGAAACTTATACCTTAGGGTCGTCGGGATGTGGCAAGGCGTGTGGCGGGAGGTCGGATCTGCCCACACTACGTACGACAGCGAGGAAGAAGGGGTCAGTGGCCCTCCCGCACAGGCGCTGGGTGAAAGAGAAAAGCGCAGCCCGCAGTGGATTGCCTCCCTCGCCGAAGGCGATAGAGTGAACGCTGCACCTCCTCCCCTTCCCGGTGCGACGGGATCCGGACGCCTCCTTCGCCAGCTGTCTGTGAGGGGGGTGAGAGAGACAGAGGCCACAACGCAGTCTTGTTTAGATCTGGTGAAGAGGGTGAGAGATAGTAAATATAGAAAACCCTAGCAAAGGAACGCTGAGCCTCCAGCATGTATATATATATGTAGTGCGGCGAGAGTGTGGAGAGTGCAAACCCTAGCGAACAAGCGCTGAGGCTCCAGCTTATATATATACTGTAGTACGGACTGAGCTCCGATGCCTTAACTGCACCTGCTTTTGGCTGTATGACAGGTGGGCCAGCCACATTTTGGGCCCACCTGTCATAAACCCAAAGGCAGGTGCACTAAAGTCAATGAAGCTGCGTCCATATAGTACTCGTGTATACGACTAATATATAGTGGAGTGGTTTTCTTATTCTCTTCATAACAATCGTTTTAAATTGTGTAAGTACGAAACGAAACTCTTTATTTAACGTACCAGTGAAGAAAACTACTACTCCCTCTGTTCCTAAATATTTGTCTTTCTAGAGATTTCAACAAATGACTACATACGGAGCAAAATGAGTGAATCTACACTATAAAAATGTCTATATACATCTGTATGTGGTAGTCCATTGCAAACCACTTGAAAGACAAATATTTACGGACGGAGGGAGTACTTCCGATGAACTAACGATCCACGCGTCCTGGTCGCACTTCCTGTCCTTCACGTGCGGTACACTACCCTCCCTTAAGTGAACAACCACACATGCGCCAAATTATCGGAAACGTGTGAGAGTGTGTACAAATAAAGAATTTTAATTTCAATTATCGGAAAGGTTTGAGAGTATGCACAGTTTGCCCTCTCTAATAATTATGGTTTGTTGTGTTCGGCCTAAACTTGGTCAAACTTTACAAAGTTTGACTTCAGTCAAATCTAATATGCGGAGTAAATAAAAATGGAGGGCTACTACATCCATTCGAGTTTTTAGTCCACACCATTTTTTAATCAAAGTTAATAGCTGGACAAATTAAATTACAGGGGAGCTGGAGACAAAGTTGTGAGAAGGCTTTGAAATCAATACAAAACTTATGCTCTTAGTACCAACGTCGATCCTTCTTCGAGGAAACATTTGGTTCATAGCCAATTGTGTGATAAAATTGCACCAACGTGAAAGACGACTGCGTCTCCAACGGAACCAAGGTGAACTGACGAAGAATATCATCTTTGTGGGTAACAAGCAAAGAGCACTGATGGAAGACAACTTGTTTTTCATTGAAAATCGATCAGCTTCACCAGCCGACGCAACCATGAGGCGCAACCATGAGCATCGATAGGTCATCATGGTGATGCATCATCCATTTGGCATAAGTTTGGGTGAGGCACCTATGAAGTTCGACAAATCCTCACTGTGGTCTGTTTCTTCTCAGTAGTCAAGCTCGAGGAAGGAAGAACCACGTGGCAGAGGACAGTGAGCAGGAACAATAATGGCCATCCAATTTTGTGCAGTTCCACTAAAATTGAGGAAGACATGCCCGGGTATGGAGATACACATCGCTGTTTCCAAAAATATAAAAAAGGGATATAGTGTTGTTACTTTGTTTTACAAGATTAACAACGACATCTCAATTGTTAATAAGAATTAAGAAAAGTACACCAACAAACAGAAGCATCATGATTATCTTGATGGGAACTAAACCAGGATACCCGAGAGAAAAAAAGCATTTCTTCATTTAACCAGTGATAGTATTAGATTAGCAGCAGCAATAGGAGCATATGGACAATGACCGCACAACCACCATGTACTTTTTGTCAAAACAAAATGTATACCTCCACCGAGGCATAAATCAGGACAACTTTTCGAGTGGCATTTCCTCTATAATAGTAGGTGATGTTGGAACAGCCGATGAACCCTAGCTACTATACATGGGGAGCTGGGGAGTAGTCGCATAGAAGAAAACCCGGATGCAGCGACCTGGGGAGCTGGACCAGTACAAGAAGTTATACCTCAGGTGGGCGAGACGTCGCTTAGGCGGGCGGGCGGGATCTGCCCACACGACAGCAGCGAACAAGGGCGCGGAGGACCTTCGACCGCCCCAGCGCTAGCTCCGAGAAGAAAGCGCGCATCGGCTTCCTCCATCGCCGACGGCGACAATGTCAACGCTGCACCTCCTCACCTCCCACAGCGGACGGGATTCGGCCGGATCTGTGACCACCGGTGAGGAGAAAGATAGTGTGGACACTGTCATCTTGTTTTGATATGGAGAGGGTGAGAGAGCGAGACGCGAGAAACTCTATCAAACAAGAGGCTATAATGGAGTAAAACAATCTCTCCATAGCAGTGGTTTTAAATAGAATATGCACGTTCCCGGAAAAAAGAAACGAAAACTGGGAGACAATTTTTTAACGTACCAAGAAAGAAAACTCAATCAAAAACACGCCCCCGCTTCCAGGTCGCGCGAGTCGTCGCGCACACACACATAGACATAGACATGCATATCCGTGTTTACGTAAAATTCCATTTCCATCTCGATCTCCAATCATATTTGTCCAACTGGCACATTATTTACGTTGTTAATTATATACGCGACAATATTAACGTACAACATCTCTTGTTTGCGGGCGTCCGGACCGCTGCCACGGCCGCTCCTGACCAACCCGAACCCTCTTCATCACCCGCGCGTGCTTCCCGCCCAAAACGGTCAATGCCGCATTCATGCCCGGCCAGAGCGGACACGACCTCTCACCGGCGCCATCATTGAAGCGGCGCGCCGGCCGAGAGAGCGTCGCCAGCGCCGCTTCCTGGTGCACGCGACTGCTCCGCGTTCAAAGGTCGCAATAGCCGGCCACAACATGCATGTAAAAAGTTCTTGGGAGTCCGTGCTACAGCTAGTTGTCCTCCCCAACTCATCAATCTCTTCCAGTAGTACTAGTACTCCATGGCGTGATCCATCAACAAGCAGGCGGGAAAGTTATCGTATACTCGGTTTGCGATGAGTGGCATGCCGAGCGACCGTGTGGGGTCGAGCCGTGGAGGAGGGTGAGACACGAACGCGGCAGACGTGATTTAAACGTTGGTTTTGCGCGCGATCCAACGAAACAAAACGTTGGTTTCTCTCCATTTCCATTTTTTCTCTGGACAAACGGAAACTTTCCACTCCATTTTCATTCCTACTCCAAGGTTGCCCCGTTACAACATTCCATCAAATACAAAGGAAAACTAACACGCATGTTGATGCATCTCAATGATTCAAGATCATAGCCAATATTTACTTCACAACTAAAGACAAAAGTTGTGAGAGCGTGTACGAAAGAAAAACTACTGATGGGGTCACTATGACTTAAACCTTAAACCCTAAACAGGATTTAATTTCCTGGCCAGGTAGAACCTGTCGAAGGAAAGACGGCTGGCACCCTCGGATCATACAATGCTTTTGTGAAGTTCCACTAAAATCGAGCTGAGCATCCCTGATGGCAAAGATATTGAAGAAGTGTGATTAGAATAATAGTACTGGCACTAGTTCATGAGACATAAACTCATCACAAGTAGAAGCCGGTAGAAGTAGAGAAAGATCGACACGGAGATGGAGCTACGTGGGGAGCTGCGGCAGTGGAGCAAGCCGGCTCCAAAAGGAAGATGGACTACCTGGGACGTCGGTTTGTAGCTAGAAGGGTGGTTGGGACGCGGCATCGGGCCCATACCGCGGTGACCCCTGATTGGGACGCACCGACTGTGGATTTTCTACCTCGCCGATGTCGACCGCGTCTACGCAGAACATTGTTCCATTCCCCCAGCTGCGGGATCAGGCCGGATATGTGACCAGCGGTGTGGCCACCGTCGTTCTATGCTTGTGAAGAGAGCAACCCAAGCAAGCAGGCTTGTAGCTTAGGCTCCTGCCAGTGTATATATAGTGGTTTTCTTTTTCTCTCCATATCAACCATTTTATATTGCGTACGTGTCATTGAAGAGTGAAATGATGGTTGCTTCTTCCGACTAACTTACTGTGTGATTTGACTGCTCCTTTAGTGGCCCCTACACGTACTCCCCCTACGTGTATGCAACAGTCACACGTACACATGGACGCAAAAACGTGCGCGACGCCCTAATGCATGCATGTCTGAGCACACGACGGAACACACACGGTCACGCTCAAGTGCTCAACCTACACGTGCATGCACACACATACTCAGCCAGGGTGAGCTAGTGACCGTATAAACACCAGAAAATGTATATATTGAGTGCAATGAGCGTATTATGAAGTCCACTGACCGTATTTTTACAAGTATACAGTGACAGACAGTGTATTTATCTCGTTTGAAATTAAGTCATATTAACTGGAGAGGAGGCAGTATGGACTAGCATTACTTTGTTGTGTCCCGTCAACTTGCCGAACGAGGAGAAGCTTGCAGGACGGGAGAAGCTTGCGCGCGGTGGCTCGCAGGACAAGGAGAAACTTTTGACTAAGGCAAGCTGTCCTTCGCTCAGGCGGTGGACGTGCAACAGTTAATTCGGTGTCAGATTGCCAGAAGCATACACACTACAAGAAATATGTCAACTAGTGACCTTCTGGCAGTGACCCTGGAAGAATTGGTCATAGATCTATGACCATTTGAGACCAATTGGTCAAAAGCTGTTCGGGGGACTCCAAACCCTAAACTATAACGACCATTTTGGTCAGAAAGGTCGTAATTTCCTTACACAAAATGGTCATAAAGCAGATTGCACTCGTCCGCTGCCTTATTTCTAGCTGATCATGACCAATATAGATGGTCATAACCTTGTAAATTGTGGTGGGTTGCTATGACTAGGCGCCACCTCATCAGTTTTGCCTATGTGTCATGTCCATGTGGCAGTTTTTGCCCTAGGTAGTGAAGCAACCTATATTTCTGTCATTCCCAAAATTCCCAAAAAAATCTCATAAATTCTTTGGGTCATATCTTCGTCAAATATGTAAAAAACCTTCCTTGCCTAGTTCAAAAATAATTCAAAAATATTCATTTTCCTATTCTGTTCAGGAAAACACTTTGTGAAGAAAGTACCACTTTGGCATGTCCAAATGGTATCCATTTTCTACAGTGCTTTCCTATGCCCAAATAACCATCCTCCACCAAATGCCAGCTTAATCCATTCATTATTTTGAGCCCAGCTTCAACATTCGTATTTATGTCCTGTGTGGTACTTTGCAAAGAAAGTACCACCTAGGCTCCTCCTTTTGAGCTGAAAATTTGTGAAGACGGTCTTCTTAGTAACTGATCATCCTCAGCCAAAACTCACGCCCATTAGCCATGTGCATTTCCCGTACCGCTAATCAAACACTTGGCTGCTTATTCATGTTTGAGCATCGATCGATCTCCTCGTGAGAATATTATGTTGTGATTTTCTTCCTAGCACCTACCCGGGGAGTGCCCAACCCACTAGACATGCCTAGGCCGCCTAGAACACATGGCAACGCCACGGTCACGCGGTGACCATGCGGCGGGCATGCGAGTTTACGCGCTCTAGAGTTGGGGCCCTCGGCCACCGTCCAAACCTCGACGTATCGCCACCAAACCATGTATTTATGATTAAATAGGTACTTATGTAACTAGAAATGATTTTTGGAAAAAATAAAGAGCAAACTGTGAGGCACCTACAGTTCAAATTTGACCCGCTTCGTGCTAAATCGGCGGGAATTTGTCTTTTTCACCAGAGGTGGATCAAAACTTTTGACACCCAACCATTTTGTCAATTGTGCATTATATCTATCCTAATATTTTATAAAATTGATTAGGTCCAATTTTGCAACAAATATATGGTAGGTCCTTCATAAAAAAACTCATTTTGGGCACTCGCAAAAATGGAAAATGAATTTTTCGTCCAAAGAAAATGAAAACTTCCTTAGGAAATATTGTTTGTCATTCCAAGATGCACCCATGTGCACGATATGAGGTCATTTGAACTAACTATGCCATGAATGTGGCCATAAGATTGATCATTTGGCTTGAAAGCCATGAATCTTCACACATGATAGCTCATTTCTAAAAACACTTTTTAAAATAATTACCACATTACAAGTTTATTATTTTTTCTGGAAACTTGGTCACATATAATGGCACAATGCGGAGGTTTTCCAATTTTTTGATTTTTTTGAATTTCTTATGCCCGTTTCAAAATGCGGTCAAAACGGCGGGCTTGGCCGTTCCTAGCTAGTTGTTGAATCTTGGAGACCTTTTGATGTTTCTCTGATTAAATAGATACTTATGTACCTAGAAATGATTTTTGGAAAAAATAAAGAGCAAACTACGAGGTAGCTACAGTTCAAATTTGACCCGCTTCCAACTAAATCGGCGGAAATTTGTCTTTTTCACGAGAGGTGGATCAAAACTTTTTACACCCAACCATTTGGTCAATTTTGCATTAAATATGTCCTAGTATTTTATAAAATTGATTTGGTCCAATTTTGCAACAAATATATGCTAGGTCCTTCACAAAAAAAACTCATTTCGGGCACTCGGAAAATGGAAAATGAATTTTCCGTGCAAAGAAAATGAAAAATCCCTTAGGAAACATTGTTTGGAATTCCAAGATGCACCCTTTTGAACAAATATGAGATCATTTGAACAAACTATGCCATGAATGTGGCCATAAGATTGATCATTTGTCTTGAAAGCCATGAATCTTCACGCATGATAGCTCATTTCTGAGAACACTTTTTTAAAATAATTGTCGTATTACAAGTTTATTATTTTTCCTGGAAACTTGGTCACATATGATGACACGATGCGAAGGTTTTCCAATTTTTTGAATTGTTTTGAATTTTTTATGCCCGTTTCAAAATGTAGTCAAAACGGCGGGCTTGACCGTTCCTAGCTAGTGGTTGAATCTTGGAATTTTTTTGATGTTTCTCTGATTAAATAGATACTTATGTAGCTAGAAATGATTTTTGGAAAAAATAAATAGCAAACTATGAGGCAGCTACAGTTCAAAATTGACCCGCTTCCTACTGAATCGGCGGAAATTTGTCTTTTTCACCAGAGGTGGATCAAGGCTTTTGACACCCAACCATTGTGTCAATTGTGCATTAAACAAGGCATAGTATTTTATAAAATTGATTTGGTCCATTTTTGCAACAATTATTTGGTAGTTCCTTCACAAAAAAACCTCACTTCGGGCACTCGAAAAATGGAAAATGAATTTTCCGTGCAAAGAAAATGAAAACTCCCTTAGGCAACATTGTTTGCCATTCCAATATGCACCCGTGTGCACAATATGAGATCATTTGAACAAACTATGCCATGAATGTGGCCATAAGATTGATCATTTGACTTGAAAGCCATGAATCTTCACACATGATAGCTCATTTCCGAGAACACTTTTTTAAAAGAATTGCCATATTACAAGTTTATTATTTTTCCTGGTAACTTAGTCACATATAATGACACAATGCGAAGGTTTTCCAATTTTTTGATTTTTTTTTGAATTTTTTATGCCCGTTTCAAAATGCGGTCAAAACGGCGGGAATGACCGTTCCTAGCTAGTAGTTGAATCTTCGAATTTTTTTGATGTTTCTCTGATTAAATAGATACTTATGTACCACAAAATGATTTTTGGAAAAAATAAATAACAAACTATATGGTAGCTGCAGTTCAAATTTGACCCGTTTCCATCTGGATCGGCGGAAATTTGTCTTTTTCATGAGAGGTGAATCAAAACTTTTGACACCCAAGTATTTGGTCAATTATACATTAAGTATGTTCTAATATTTTATAAAATTGATTTGGTCTAATTTTGCGACAAATATATTGTAGGTCCTTCACAAAAACATCATTTTCGGCACTTGAAAATTGGAAAATAAATTTTTAATCAACCATGACCAATTTTTTAGTCAACTACGACCAATTTAAATGGTCATGACATCGTACCCGTGTGCTGCATTTTGATTGGTCTGTGGGCGTTTCACGCGGATCGTGGATCGAACACCGTCGGATGCTCGCGGATCCAACGGCAGTCCTCACCCCAAGCCCACCTAAGCCGAAACCCTAGTCCTCGTGGACATTTTCCAACCACCCCCCGCCTCCTTTCTTTCTCCCTCCCTCCCGCGACCTCCCCTCCCCCGATCCCATCGGCCGGCGCGACCTCCGCTCCACCAGCCCCGCTAGTGACCTGCTACCCCACCGCCGGCGCGCGGCAGATCCAACCCAGCAGCAGCTCAGGTCCCGCGGCCATGGCAAGGGGAGCCCGAAACCCTACCCCGTGGTGGCTAGGGTTTCAGTCGGCTCCAACTCCGGCGCTGCTCTACCTCTGGCGACTCCCGAGCCCTCAAGCGATGGTGCGCCGACCGACCGACCAATCTCCATGCCTTCCCTTGCTTGGTTCTTCTTTGGATTTGGATTTACGGTTCGTGATTCTTCTTGCGTGGTGCGTGGTGCAGGTGCTCCAGAACGACATCGACCTGCTCAACCCACCGGCAGAGCTCGAGAAGCTCAAGCACAAGAAGAAGCGCCTCGTCCAGTCCCCCAACTCCTTCTTCATGGTAAGCAATTCCCCTTCCCTTCAAATCTTCTCTCTCCTTTTCGGCACCATTCTTACCGGTGTTCGTTTAGGCTGTTCCCTAATTAGATGACGCCGGTATCAGATCAGATCCCATCCTATTCAAACGTGATTCCGCTGGATGTGCGCCGTGATTTTTCATCCGATTTGGAATTTTGCTTTGGTAGGCTGTTGGTGTAGCTGAGTGATGGTGCCTGTTACCACGGGTTCGTGGTAGATTATGTGGCTGATCGTTATTATCCGTGATTAATCTTGAAGCATGCGTTGTTAGTTCTGTCAAATATCTACTGTATTCCCTTGCAGTTATGTCAACCTGTATCGCCACATGTTCTAGGTATCCGAAAATCTGTATGCCACAACCAATTTGTGACTGAACTCTATAGTGATGTTCTGGTCTGAGTTGTTTCTCCGGGTCCAGCAAATCATATCTCCTACATGAAACAAATCATTTTTGTGGTTCTTGGATCCATCGGCCAGCCTGAGCTGGCCGGCCAAGTATGATACTTTAAGAATCCGTGTGATGCACAATAATTTAGAGTGTCCGCTGGTGACAGATAGATCAGTTCTTGTCCTGGTTAGTAAAACTTATGGAAAATATTTGCATGTTATTAGGTGTTTTGTACTGTCAGAGTGCTGTAATTTTAGAATTGTGCATGTCAGGTGAGCTTGGGCTCCTTTCTATGTACAGTATAATTTTGTGACCCAAAACTACCACATATCTGGTGGCGCTAGATGTTTCGACTGTTTTATTGTTATAAATTTGTGCTTTGCGTGCAGAACTTATAAGAAAGTGTTCCAATTCTTATCTGTCAATTTGTTTTGCAGATTATGTACTAAATTGTTAATTTGTTGTGAAAGTTTCTGTACTGCAATGTTTTATTTCTTTGAGGGAAAATGTCTCACAACTTGTGATGTACCCAGGCTGCAGTCTTCCTATATGGATCAATAAGCTTGATTGCCGAGCCTTGCCGGACAGCGCATCTGCACGCCATGAAGGTTGCCAAAGAGGCCGGCGCGCTTCTCTCGTATGACCCGAACCTGAGGGAGGCATTGTGGCCATCCCTTGAGGAGGCTCGCACTAAGATCTTGAGCATCTGGGACCAGGCAGACATTGTCAAGGTCAGCGAGGTCGAGCTCAAGGACACAATGGCAGCAGCAGCAGCAAGGTTCGCCCCGCCTCTCGATTTCATCTTCTTCCAGTCCATTGCCTGCTGATGCTCGTAGACTCCTTCTTCTACAACTTCCATCATCTCCTATTGATGTGTGCTCGTATTGTGTCAAGGAAAGTAATTCAAGGCCATGGGAGCTGCTTGTAGTGTAGGACGTGCTGGACCTGCTGCTGCTGCCGGTTGTGTTACCCGACCAAGTCCCCAAGCTGCATCCTGCTGCTCCTGGCCCGGCCGTCCTCAACTTGCTCCTGGACAGCTACCGCAGGTGAGACAATTGCCTCCATCTACTGCGGGTAGAACTACTATGTTGTTTGGTTGTGGCAGCAACTGTTGTAGGTTGGGTGAAATCTTAGTTTGCCTGCCTTTAGATAATGAGATGGATATAGCGCATAACATTGCTTCAGACATTTGCAATACATCTCTTAATTTAACATCCATTGGAATAAATTAGATTGGAATATATATGTGGTTTCATAAGCTGGTGATGCTAGTTGTTACGGGAATATATTCAGCTTCAATGCTAGTTTGTACAAGATTTTTGTTTGCTAGGAAACATGGACATATATTCGGCTTTAATGCTAGCTAGTTGCATTGTTAGCACATCCATATGTGCAAGAAAAGGGTTCAGACAGAGAGGGGTACCTGTTTATCATGATTTTTTCACCAGTTTATCATCTTGGTCTCCTGTATTGTACTTCCAAGTTTATCATGTTCTGAAGCTGACCCTTCAAATTGGGTTGCAGAGGAGGTATGGCTGCCGCGCAATGATGTTGGAGACTGTTGCCGCTGTGCTGGGGATGGAGACAGATTGCATTGGAAATATTCTGTTATTCCTTGCCTAATGTTCTTGTTGCTGATAATAGGGCATGTAGATAGCAAGTTATTTCCCTAGTGGTTACTTATGCTTATTGTGTATCACATTTAAAAAGAAAATGCACAATGAGCTTGTTTGATCATTTTTATGCTTATGTATGCTTGATCAGGGTAGTTCTTTTTTAATTTGATGACAATGAACCAATATAACCAGTCATCAGTAGCTAGTGTGCATTGCCAAGTACAACAGTTCTACATTGTATGGAATCATCTATAGATTTTATTTATCGATATGGGTTAACTCATCCTTATTTATCGATCCTCTCTTTTAATTAATAATGTATGCATGCCTTGTATGTTCTGTGTTCTTTACTATACTGTTATGTCCTCGGGCAATTAAACATTGTATCTGTTTTTATTGTGATATGCAACTCTTCAAAAAAAAGAAACTGTATTATGGAATTACTCATCTGCATGGAATTTCTATGTATTCTGGTAGTTTATTTTTGATACTGTATTGCTGTATCCCAATCTGCGTGGGAGCCGAAGCTCGATTTGTTCCTGTTTCTGTTTCTGTTTCTGTACTAGTACAATGTAATGATTTTGTGCTTTCATGAAGTATTTTGAGCTATTTTTATCTGTCGAGCAATTTAGAAGACCTGTAGAGCATTTAACTAGAAAGTTGACTTTGCATGTGCAACAATGCTTGCTTAGAGCAGCCCTTGACTGGTTACATTATTGTGATGGACCGTGCTGTTCTTAGTTGTGCTACAGTATGTGTTCCGTGTTGTTTGCACTTGTTAGCCAAATCATTGCACACGCAGTGTTAATGCGATGTTGTAAAATTCCTGTTTGTACAATGTATCTGCTACATGTTGTTTTCATCTTGATAGCTAGCAGCCTAGCACCATGAACTTTGATTGTAAAATCTCTATATGCGGTAATTAATTGGGTCAGTCTCGAATTTGTTGTGAATTGTAAGATGCGTCAAGTAAATGTTTTTTTGCTTTCTCACGTGTAGGCGGTCAGGCGAGACAGCAAGTAGAGGTTCAGTCTGTTGGAGGAGTATGGTGAGCTGCTGATTTGGGCTAACCAGGGGCACACTATGGCAGTATGTTTTCTGCCTGAACTCCCATGCACTAATGTATTCTGTTTTTACAAGTAAGATTTAAGATGTGTTTATACTCTTCATGATCATCTTCCATGTAGTAATCATTATTTTTTGTGACTTCGAAAAGCATTATACTAATTGAATTTGTGTTATCATTCTGAAGAACTTGTCCTTTTTATTGAATGGTCTCTTCATAATATATTTGCTCCAGTTTTCTGATGATTCTTTGCTGATTCATGTAACAGGGCGTCCTGACTATGAGCAGGAGCAAGTGCATGTGCGCCTGTTTGTAATGCTAACGAAGGAGCTCCATCCTGAAGAATATAGTGCTTGTAAATTAGTTACTCCACTTGTAGAGTTATTTGTAGAGCAGGAGCACCATTGTATTGCGTGTTATTTGTAGAGCAGGAGCTCCATACAGAATCTGGCTCTATACTGAATCTCGCTGTTGTTATTTGAAGTATTATATGTGTTTTTTGTCAGTGCCAATTTAAATATTAGTTATTTATTTACTGTCAAAATGAAATGAGGAATATGACCCTGACAAGTCGGACCCACTTGCTAGAAACCTGACAACTTGGACCCACTTATGAGAACATGATAACTAGGATCCATCTGACTAGTGGACCCATGATACATATAAAAAAACAAACTGTTGAGATAAAAAAGAAATACTTGAACTGCTCAGCCAAAATGGCCATGGCCCAAAAATAAAAAGGCTGCGATGTTGGGCTTGGCCCATGAAGCTAACAAAAATTGACAGAAAAATACACTAAATTGGCTGAATTAATGGGCTTGGCCCATATAAACACCCAATTGGACCGGGTTGATTCTAATTTTTGACCTTTTCAATTGGTCGCAATTTTGCCACGTCAGATTGCCACGTCGGATCCGACGTGGCCTGGGCAGACAGCCAGTGACCAAAACAAAAGGTCATGGGTTCAACGACCTTTTGTTTTAGTCGTAAACGTCTACGACCATCTCACAGAGAAGGTCGTTAATTTTAGTTTACGACTGCCAGCTTTTGACCATCTGTTTTTGGTCAAAAAAAGGTCGCAAATGAAAATCAATGACCTTTCAGGGACCAATAGTGAGGGTCACAAGTTGACATATTTCTTGTAGTGACACTATACTAGTACTATTATTGTTGCACTTCCCGAAGAGGTGAACATCCAAGCGCAAAGTTTACTAGTACTACTACTATAGTCTATAGAGGTACTATACTAGTACTAGGAACCGGATGGAGGAGCGTCTGCACTCTTATTATATTTTTAAATGTGATAAAGCAATCTTCAACACATTTGGTTCTCTTCGAGGGTTCTCGCATGTGATAATGGAAGTTGATTGCATCGAACACCACAATTCTCGCTTAATTCTCGGTAATATTTCCTCTTTTTTTGTTATTCAGCATGTAAACAGGTCAGCAAACCTTGCGGCGCATCTTTGTGCGAACCGTGCTTGCTGCACTTTGAATGTGGCCGAGAGCTGGCTTGATGAAAGACCTTGCTTCCTACTTCTTTTTTTTGCAGGGTACCTCGCTTCCTAGTGACCAGTGTCTTGCCTGATCGTCCTAAGAATGCTTATATATGAATAAAGCTCTCTCATTTACCCGCAAAAAAGATTAAGCCATATCAACCGGAAAGGATGGAGTATGGACTAGCTCTACTTGTTGGTGTGTCCCATCAACTCGCAGAACGAGGAGAAGCTTGCAGGACAAGGTGAATACGAAGCAAAATGAGTGAATCTACACTAAAAAATATGCCCATTTGAAATTTGTAAAAAGACAAATATTTAGGAACGAAGGAGTATAATTTTGTGCATGGCACATGGACCCAGATGCCGAAGAGGCTTCTGGAAATGCTATTAAGCTTCCAGCATTTGTTTACATAATTGACGTACTATACAAATAATTTTCCAGCGACATGAAATTGTACAATGGTGTGAGCTTTCAGCTTTTGTTTCGTGTGTCTTGCCATCGATGCTCTTTCGGAAACAATAAAAAACTAACTTCCTTGCTAATCAAAGCTAATATTTACATCACAACTCAAGACAAAGTTGTGAGAAGGTGTTAAATTAAAATTGATCCATGCTTTCATTGGCAGCAACGTCCCCCCCAGCTCTGTCTAAATCAACAAGGCATGTTGGGGAAAAAGTAGCTGTCTGGAGCATGAAACATTCCGATCATTTTGTGTAGTTCCACTAAAATAGAGATGAGCGTCCCTGTTCCAAAGATATTAAGTGTGATTACGATAATAGAGGACTGCTAATGAAACAATAAACACACAAATAGAAGCCGGTCACCTTTGCAGTCTCTCTTAAGACTAACTAGTTGGAGAAGATTAGGCTCGGAGTTGGATGAGGAGGATAGAGCAAAACCAATCTCCCTTTGTGCAGTCGCAATGAAATGTAGAGACGTTGCCTGTGTGACATTTTGGCAGGACTGCACAAAACACTCTTAATAAAAAAGTGATTTGTGAAGTTCACCAAAAGGTCGCAATAGCAACGAGGTGAAATGGATAGCCCTGTTTGCAAAAAAGAGGTAGAAAGGAAACAATTACTGGCTAATAACAGTTGATGACACATGCGACGACAAAAAAGAAGCATATTCCTTGTCCTAAGGGAAGATAACAACACGGTTGTGTTTGTCTAAAATGGTGTGAGGACGAGATTGCAATATGGAAAGTACGCCAGACGAGCTATGTTTTGGGCAAAGAACTATGGAAGACCCACATGCAGCGACGTGGGAAGACGGGCAGTGGAGCAAGGCTGGAGGGGATACCTGGAGGTCGCCGGGATGTAACTAGGTGAGCAGCGGCGGGCGGAATCTGCCCATACTGCGGCAGCGAGCAGGTGGCGTAGGCCCTACCACGCCGGAGCTTGGTCAGAGAGAACGGCGTGTATCGCAGATCGGGACGTGTTGCCTCGGCGCCGTCGAACAGAGAAACGATGCACGTCCTCCCTTTGTGCCGGCGGACGGGATGCGGCCGGGTCAGTGACCAACGGTGAGAGAGAGAGAGGCCACCGCAGCCTTGTGTGAGATACTCTGAAGAGAGACAAACTAGGCAGGCAGGCTCCATTGTATATAGTGGAGCGGACTACCTTTTTCTCCATAAAAATCGGTTTATATTCTGTGTACATGGCATTGAGCGATATAACTTTATTTAAAAATAACGCGCCAACGCATCAAGTCAAACTTTGTTTCGTGCACGCGTGGTACACGACCTCCGTAGGTAAACAACCGCTACACGCGTTCAAATTAGCACGTGGGCTGCCATTTCGTACAGAAATGAGCTCCACTGTGTACCCACGCGGGTGTGGCTGGGCACGAAGCGTGAGTACGTGGACGGTGCACCTATTATCTTCTTGTATACGTACACCACCTACGTGGGGTTGTGTGAGAGAGATACAAACGTATAGAGATATAGTGTGTGGGTTCGTGAGAGTTTCTTTTTGGGGGGGGGTGGTGTTAATCAAAAAATGTAACATATGCAATGTGTGTGAAATAGAGTCCTGGATATATCATATATATAGAGGGGGCGATCCACGAGAAGAGAGTGGAGGTATCATCGGCTTGAGGTGTCCATAGAATCGAAGAGAGGGATGATGTGTGTGTGTGCGCGCGCGCGATCGATAAAGAGTGCCATCGAATTTGTGTGTGCCCACGCCAAAGATATAGAGTGGCTGGCCTACTGGAACGTGAGAGGGGACAGGTGCAGTATGTCTCTGTGGCATGGATACCTACCTACGGCGCTCGACTATCGGTGTGTGGTGGGGGGGGGGGGGGAGGGAGGCCTAATTAACTATAGAGGTACAATGGCTGGTATATGTGTGGAGGAGGAGAGAGGCCTACCTCATGTATTAAGGGAGATCGATCGGCATCCATGCATATGTGTAGGAGAGGAATAAGGTTGGGAGAGAGAGAGCTAGAGAGTTGGAGGGGGTGGTAGTGGAGTTGCTTCTAACAAATGGTGGGATAGGCTTGCTAGACAACCGGAGGGCACGCCTGCAATATCAATAAGAGAGGGGATGCCTGCCTGTCTATGCACGTGCGTGTGAGAGAAGGGTCAGGAGGCATGCACGAATGATGAGGGGGGCGATATGGATGTGGTAGCAGACATAACTACATAGGAATATCAGTCGTCCTTTGTCAGAGAAAGGAGAGACATAACTTGTGAGGTACGTCGATCGATGGGGGGGATAGTTAAAGTCGACCTAGGTATATGTTGGGAGATCGATCGGTATACATGCATGTGTGTGTTAGAAGCAAATGAGGCACGAAGGATAGAGAGACAGGGATGCATCTAGGAGGTGGTGCGAGTGTCATACTATATCGAGGGCGGAGAAGTGTGCGAGTACGAGATCAATGAAAAGAGTGGTGGGAGTGAGGCATGGACGGTGATAAGAGAAGAGGGGAAGCTTGTGTTTTGTGCTAGGCACACCTGGCTAGAGAGGCATATCGATCGACGTGTGTCGTAAAGAAGGAGCCGGGGGGCCTACACACACCGTGAGTGAACGACCTAAAGTGAAAAGACGAATTTGCGCGATGGAGCTAGAGAATGCTGAGGGAGGGTTAGAGGGATGCGGGCATCTGCATGCACGAGAGAAAGTTAGCGCTAGCTAGCTACAAAGATAAGAGGATTGTGTGGGTGTAAAAGACGAATAGAGATCATACTTCATTATAAAAAGCGAATTCGGATATTTCAAGAATTTATCATAGTGTTTTAAACCGACGCATGTGTGAATATATATAACGGTGATACACATGGTGTGGTTATGAACATGTTACACTACATATAATATATTTTATCTCTACTCTTTAAAAAATGGAGTTGTTGATGATGGTGCCATCCTGTAATATAGGCCGTCCGATTTATATCTGACAGATAGGAAGGAAACTATGGCAATTTTGGAAAAAGATACTCACACCCCTCTCCATATTTGCAAATTAGGCCTCACCTTGATCATGTTGATGTTCTGTGTAACGCATGGGCATCTTGCTAGTACTACGTATAACATATAGAACATTGATCATAATTTGGGCTAATGTGTGGCTTTTGCAGCTCAGGTCTAAATACTTGTCATAATGTAGGGGGCGGGGCACTATACTATGTGTGATAAACACGGTGTACACATATGGAACATGGTTTAGATTATGAATATATAGTTAGTACATCAAATGTACTATTATTTGGAATCAACATCAAGTGTATTAAAAAATAGAATTCGAGTTCATGTAGTACACATAGTTCATATCTATCGCTATAGTAATCATGTGGTGTGTTATTAAGGTAATACACGAATGATGGTTGAAGTTGGCAACAATCATGATTTTAGATTTGTTATTGAAATAGAGAAACGAATTCAAATTCAGTTCGAATTGCAACAGTAGTATAGACATTTGGAATGCACTAAAATGTTGGTATGAGTAGGTTACATGCATTATACAGCAAGCGAAAATATTTAATTGGACATAACATGGATTCATACTACCGAATAGAATTTAATTGCACTAAATTGTTGGTATGAGTAGCTTTAAATAGCATTTTTATAGTAAAACGGGGCAAGACTCTCTTTGTGTGGTGTGAATAGTTTTATTTTTTTTCGTTTTCTTTTTGGTTGAGGGAAGTGCGGATCGATTTGGTACGTACAAGTACAATATTACACGTTAGGCTTGTCTCTAAAATTCAACCCGCGCCTTGTTATATCCCGAAAATTCAGATATCATGCTCCCAAAACTGGCGCCTTCACAACCCGCGCCTTGCTATCCCGAAATTACAATGCGCGCGAAAAATCCCTGTAGCTGCCAAATCCCGACACACGAACTCCCCCTTCTAACCCTGAGCCGAAAGGGCCGCTAGTTCAAATCGGTGCGGGGTACTTTTCTAACACGCCCTACATTTTGGACAAGTGCGTCCCTAAGTCATGGTTCACCCCGCCCATCGCCTCCTTTTTGCCATTCGAAATCCCAGGCCGCCATAACCTCTCCGCTCCAGCCGCGAAACCCCACCCTCCTCCGTCCGCCACCTCACCGCTGCCCAGCCGGAGCCTCTTCCCCGACGACGTCGTCCACCGCAACAGCTCGACGTCCCTCGTCCACCTCCCCGGATGAGGATCCATCGTCCATCTCGTCGTCCGGCCGGTTCAGCCGCCTCGTCATCCACCTCCAAGGAGCTGCTCCGACGATCGCCTCGTCTATCGCGGCTGCTCCATCCCCACAGTGCCACCTTAACCTACAACACCGGAACTGCAGCATCCTCACTGACTCATCGGACGAAGCCGAGGCCTACTCGGCGCCACCAAAGAGGTTGTACACTCATCGCATCGCACCTTCTCCTTAGCTCGACCTCCCGGCGCCGACGGTGCTCCATCCCGCACCCTCATGGAGCGGCTACCTTGAAGCCGGCGCCGCGGGCGACATCTCCACTGCGGCTCTCCCCCAGTGCGAGGCCCCTTCGGCGGCGGCGTCCATACCAGCCGGATCTGCGACTGCTACTCTGGCCCTCGCTCGCTCGCTCGCGCTGCTGCTGCTGCTCCGGCTCTCGCTCGATCGCTCGCTCGCCCAGCTGCTGCTGCTCCGGCTCTCGCTCGTGCTGCTGCTCCTGCTCTCCCCCTCGCTCGTGCTACTGCCCTGCTCCGATTTAGCTACACTTTAGTAGACTGAATCAACTTTTGGGTCAGTCAATTTCAGGGGGTGGGGGGGCTTGATACGACAATTTTGCATAATGCTTTTATATCGATATTTATTGCATTATGGGCTGTTATTACACATTATGTCACAATACTTATGCCTATTCTCTCTTATTTTAGAAGGTTTACATAAGGAGGGAGAATGCTGGCAGCTGGAATTCTGGGCTGGAAAAGGAGCAAATATTAGAGACCTATTCTGCACATCTCCAAAAGTCCTGAAACTCCACGAAAGTTATTTTTGGAAATAATAAAAAATACTGAGCGAAAGAAATACCAGAGGGGCCCACACCCTGGCCACGAGGGTGGGGGCGTGCCCCCCCGCCTCGTGGGCCCCTTGTTGGCTCTCCGGTGCCCATCTTCTGCTATATGAAGTCTTTCGTCTGAAGAAAAATCATAAGCAAGCTTTCGGGACGAGACTCCGCCGCCACGAGGCGGAACCTTGGCGGAACCAATCTAGGGCTCTGGCGGAGCTGTTCTGCCGGGAACACTTCCCTCCGGGAGGGGGAAATCATCGCCATCGTCATCACCAACGCTCCTCTCATCGAGAGGGGGCCAATCTCCATCAACATCTACACCAGCACCATCTCCTCTCAAACCCTAGTTCATCTCTTGTATCCAATTCTTGTCTCTTAGTCTGGGATTGGTACCTGTACGTTGCTAGTAGTGTTGATTACTCCTTGTAGTTGATGGTAGTTGGTTTATTTGGTGGAAGATCATATGTTCAGATCCTATATGCATATTAATACTCCTCTGATTATGAACATGAATATGCTTTGTGAGTAGTTACGTTTGTTCCTGAGGACATGGGAGAAGTCTTGCTATTAGTAGTCATGTGAATTTGGTATTCGTTCGATATTTTGATGAGATGTATGTTGTCTCTCCTCTAGTGGTGTTATGTGAACGTCGACTACATGACACTTCACCATTATATGGGCCTAGAGGAAGGCATTGGGAAGTAATAAGTAGATGATGGGTTGCTAGAGTGACAGAAGCTTAAACCCTAGTTTATGCGTTGCTTCGTAAGGGGCTGATTTGGATCCATATGTTTCATGCTATGGTTAGGTTTACCTTAATACTTCTTTTGTAGTTGCGGATGCTTGCAATAGGAGTTAATCATAAGTGGGATGCTTGTTCAATTAAGGACAACACCGAAGCACCGGTCCATCCACATATCAAATTATCAAAGTACCGAACGCGAATCATATGAACGAGATGAAAACTAGCTTGATGATAATTCCCATGTGTCCTCGGGAGCGCTTTTCTCTATATAAGAGTTTGTCCAGGCTTGTCCTTTGCTACAAAAAGGATTGGGCCATCTTGCTGCACTTTATTTACTTTTGTTACTTGTTGCTCGTTACAAATTACCTTATCGCAAAACTATCTGTTACCTATAATTTCAGTGCTTGCAGAGAATACCTTGCTGAAAACCGCTTATCATTTCCTTCTGCTCCTCGTTGGGTTCGACACTCTTACTTATCAAAAGGACTACGATAGATCCCCTATACTTGTGGGTCATCAGGGCTTGCCGGAGTTAAGGAAGAACCACCCGCAGCGGGGACGGGGGCTCGCCGGAGAGGTACCCCACTATCTATCTTAGTGTTTAGGGTGGGGGGCGGGGGGCCTATAGGGCTGGCCGGGGCGGCGGCAGACCGGTGGTGGGGAGTTGTTTCGGGGCGGCGAGGCGGCGCTGGGGCCGGCGGTTCGGCCGGTGGTGGCTGGCGGCCCAGGGGGGTGCAGGTTGAAGATGAACTGCAGGCCCTCCCTAAACTACATGTCAAGTGCCTCTCTGCTACCATTGCGTTCAGTTTCGACAGTAACATTCAGATTCCACAATAAATTTCAGTTTCGACAGTTAAGTTCAGAGTCAACAGTGTTTACCTCATCTGTTGTAGTCAGGTGGTTTTTGGTGATGTAAATTTTACATCTATTTTACATCATCTATTGGAGATGTTATTAGAATCCCACTTGAGATTGACGATGTCTGTCTTGTGTTGCTTCAGCCTTGACGTCTTACGGCACATATCGAGGAAGCAATGGATAGTATCTCTGTCTAATATCTGGTTCACCTAGGGTATGCCTATGTTGTTCATCTTGGGTGGGAAACAAATAGTAAAGCAATCATCATCTGTCTTTTTATTAAATTAAAGCAATCATCAGCCTGCTATCATTATTTTTGGATCCATCCACTGGTTGTTACGATCACTCTAAATTTCTGCATGCTCTCCTTACATAATCTCACCATATTTTTTCGTATGCATGTCAGATATTGTACACAGTCATGCTGAACATGTAGAGAAAAAGAGAGGAGTTTTGTGCGGCAATACAATGACATGCAGACATCGCTCCATGGTGGGTTCAATGGCGAACCCTCCCCACCCCTCTCCAGATTGTAATCCAGAGGAAGATATCTGTTCTGAGGCGGATTCAGATGCCGCTGACCACTCCTATTTACCCCCCAAGGTGTTTGCTCTACCTTGGCATGATGATGTTAGTCATATCATGCATATGTTGCCTTGCAGTGCCTACTTTTGACATCATATATGTCATCTGCTTAGTTTAGACATGTTCTGTAATGCCACCTGTTTAGTTTCTATATCTTATATGGGAATTGTGTAGTCTCATGTCTTTTAGCCAGCCATAATATACGTGAAATGTGCAATGCCATCATGTTTAACCAAGCATCAAATATTTGTATGATATCTTGCCCATCCTTTTCTTCATTACATTTCCATTTGTCGACAATGTTTGTACATTAAACAACTCTTCCTGTGAATCAGCCATTTGGGTGGGAGATTGAAAAATCTGGAGTGAAAACAAGGCCTTCAGCGCAGACAGTGCTACCTGTCGAAGCAGATCTCTTGTTGGGTCCCGATAGCTCCTCACAAATGGATTCAGAGACAGATGACCAGTCCTATTCCCCCACCGAGGTGTATGCTCTAACTTGGCACGGTTATACTGCTCATATCATGCATATGGTGTCTTGCATTGCATAGATTAGACATCATATACACAATATTCAACACCATGTTCTTAGTTCAGACATAATATCTAATGCCCTCTGTTTAGCATATAAATCACATATGTGAATTAAATGATGCAATCCTGATTGCTTAGATAACATGTAGGTGAATTATGTCATGCAATCCTGTTTAGTTATTCATCATATCTTTGAATTATGTTATGCTATGCTATCTAGTTTAGATAGACATCATATATGCGAAATTATGTCATACTATCCGTTTTAGTTAAACAATATACATGTTAACTATTTCATGCCCTCTTTTTTCCACACTATCTATTGCATCTATCTATCATACAATGTCTGTACATTCAACTATGTTCCTGTTTATCAGCCATTTGAATTGGAGCGGGTGATGCCAGCATCTAGCGGACTAAAAACACGGTCTTCAAATAAAACAGTGCTACCTCTTGGTGGAGATAGCACCCCGGTTGTACATGCACGAGAACCAGGCCTACCACACATAACCCAAACTCTTGCAGATTGTACCCCTACTGCGATGGACAGAGAACCAGCTTCACCCAATCTAACCCCAACCCCAGCAGATAGTAACCCAGTTCTTGTTGACACAGCACCATCTCCACCATAGAGCTCCCAAACAAGAGCAGTTAGTAAGGCAGCTCCAGTGCCCAAAGGGCCAGTACTACCACGGCGAACCCCAACTCCGCCAATTATTACGCCTATTCCTGTGGAGGAAGCACAACCAGCTAGTCGTAGTTTAGCATCTATCACATTTGATGTTGTTAAATCGTATGTGCGTATCTTCCCATCTTGGAAATATTATACTGAAGATGAAGGAAAATGCCAATTGCAGGTGTTTGTCCAGGAGTTATGTGTAAGTAATGTTATTCATGGCAATTACTTTGCTTTGTCCCATACATCCTACCTCCATGATGGTTATAATACAGCAAATTTTCCCATTTTCTCTATAGAGAATGACCGATTTGGAAACTCAGGATGAGGTAACCTGTGCCAATACCTCTGCTATCTTCAAGAATGCTTGGTGGCAGTATCGGAATTACCTGAAGAAAACGTACCTCACCGGCAAAGAAACTCATCAAATTCCCTTACATTCTCCTGAGACACATTTACTGGACGATGACTGGGAACGCCTTGTTCTGTACTGGTCCCAAACCAAGAATGTGGTAAGGTCTATGAGCTCATTTTCTATTTTTAAGTACTATATTCTTGCGTCTTACTGTACTCTGTTCATGTAGAACAAGTGCCTAAACCTGAAGAACAATTGTTCTAATTTAAGATTCCATTGCTATCATAGTTCAAAAAAGCGCTAGGCGTTAATTGTGCGTTTTGCCACCGCCTTGCGCTTATGCGCACAGATTAAGCGTAGTTATGCGCAATGCGTTTCGCCAACGCCTAGAGCCTAGGCGCGCTTAAGCGCTCGCTTAGGCGCGCCTTTTTTAACTATGATTGCTATCGTGCATACTGCTTTGCTCTTGTATCACTGTATTTACTCATACAAACTTATTTTTAAATTGAAGGATCCAATCGAAACTTCAATGGCACAGCAGGTATGTTCACGCATGTTTCTTTAACAGGCTTGCTCTTATCAATAGCTCTGTTGATTTCATTTTCACTTGTGTATACAGTTGACTTCTCATATCATGCACATTACTAGCATCATAACAGAGCCAATAGTGTTGTTGTACATGTAGACCCGTGGTACCGATCTGAAATCTTGTTGTGCCGTGTAGTTTCCCACGCTTTGTATTCTTTCACTGCTGCTTTGTCTTGAACTGATATGATTTGAACCGTGTCTCTATTTTGATTTGGCAAGACAATGCAGTGACCATAGGACATAGATATATGTTTGTTTGATGCTTTTATTATGTACTAGTACTTGGCAATAGAAGACTTGATAGTTTAATCCTGTCCACCTTACTAATGAACTGGTTCACCGAAATGAGTTTCATATACTAGTACATGCTAAACTATTATGTGTCTGCTTGTTTCTTCTTTTAGAATGTTGACAGAATATTGGGGAAGAGTGCCTTATTAAGCAATGGTAAAGGAAGTAATGCAGATAAGGTTCAGGATAGTTACACATCCTTGTTGGTCTCCAACAAAGCTGATAAAACAGCTAAGGAAGACTATCTCGAAGACAGTGAGACAACCCCAAAGTCCTGTCTTGGTTTAGTGTTGGAGTTACTGGCCACTACCACTTGCACAAGCTATTCAAACTCATTGTCTGAATCAGTTCGGTTTCTTGAGTCTCAACTACAAGCTGAAAGACATCGATCAGCTGTGCTGCGACAAGAAGCGGAAGGACTGTGAAAGTCCCTGGAGCATTCAGATGCATACTTTCTGGTGCAACAGCAAGCATTGGAGGATTTTAGCGCCAAACAAGACAAAGCTAATAAGCATGCTAAGCTTATTGCCAGCATGGTGGATACCACGTTTCTTGAGATCTTATGAAGTTGTTTCAGTTATGCTCTTGTTTTGCTGCCGCGTTTATTTGCACTGGTGGCCAATTTTGACGGCCAGTGTATGTAATATGCTGCTTTGTTCCCTATATTTGCACTGGTGGCGAACTTTGATGCCAAGTGGATGTAATATGTGTAATAGCGGTAATAGGCTAGCGTTAATTGCTGGCTTATTTATTTCCTTATTGTCTTGTTTAGTTGTTTGCTTGTAGTCACTGCAGTTCTTTTTCTGTGTTTTTCTAGTGGCCACAATAACCTATTTTTCGAAACTAGGCCAAAATAATCATGGCAACACACGGACTGTTGTAACCATGGGCCTCCTGCAGGCCGTATGATCCATGGGCCTTCTACGGGCCGTATGATCCATTTGCCTTCTATACGGGCCATAGGATCCATGGGCCTTCTACGGGCCGTACGATCCATGGGCCTTTTACGGGCCGTATGATCCATGGGCCTTCTACGGGACGTATCATCATTTCGCCAATTATGGGCCGTACTATTCGTGGACAATAACGGGCCGTTTATTGGCCGTATTTGATAACTCTACGAAAACAGCCCAACGGGTTTTTTCGACATGAAAACGCCCAACGTATTAACGGGCCACAAACGGGCCGACTGTAACCACGGGCTGAATTTGGCCCACAAGCAGAAAATGACAGTAACGGGCCGTAAGTAACCGAATGCTGGAAATGAGCCCAAGAATAAATGGGCCATGAGAAGGCCGAAAGATATCATGGGATGGAAACGGCCCAACGAAATAATGGGCCGTTAATGGGTATAAAGTGATACACTATTCATTACGGGCCAGTTTTACCACGGGCCGTTAAGGGGCCGAGGTTACTAAGGGCCTCATATGGGCCGAAAGACGTCATGAGCCATACATGGGCCGAAAGTTAAAACGGGCTGGAATTATATTGGACGGCCCAGATGACGCTACTGGGCCTAATTCGGATAGGCCGTAAACGGGCCCTGGGATAGCGGGTTGTAAATGGGATATATGCGAACAGGCCGTTAACAGGCTTGCCGTGGGCCGGCCCGCCACCTTTTGGCCAAGTCAAACGGGCCGGCCTTTTCACAGGAATGGGCCTCTGTTGGGCCGTGCCATGTGTCGGCGTATCATAGGCGCTTTGGGTCCAATGAGTGGATGACATCTGTCCCAAAGGTGAGCCGACACGTGTTTCCTCCAGCCAATGATGATTTTACACGTGGAAAATCCCCATTGGTAGGGGCTGTTAACGGGTTATCGGATCAAAAACCGGACCCGATAGCTTAACGGCGTTCCGTTACGGTGGATGCCATGTGTCGGTCACCCTTGACGAAACCACTTCTGTGACGCGCGGTTTATCATCATGGAAGTGGACACTTCCATGATGATAATTTTGGTAATGTCATGGAACACTTCTACGACAGCACAGGTATGACTATCTTGATTCTGTCATAAATTTGTCATGGATGTACATGCATGACAGAAAACGTGACCTACTGTGACAAACATGTATCATCACGTGTTTGTATTTTTTGTAGTGATGGTTGTTCTATTTATATGAGTAATATCTTTTATGGTCATGCACCCTTGCTGAGTGGTCTATTTTTGTTGAATCTCGATCGTGATGATACACATGTTCATAATATTGAAGCCAAAAGATGTAAAGTTGATAATGATAGTGCAACTTATTTGTGGCACTACAGTTTAGGTCATATCGGTATAAAGCGCATGAAGAAACTCCATGCTGATGGGCTTTTGGAATCACTTGATTATGAATCACTTGGTGCTTGCTGATACGTCTCCAATGTATCTATAATTTTTGATTGTTCCATGCTGTTTTATTATAAATCTTGGATGTTTTATAATCATTTTATAGTCATTTTATATCATTTTTGGTACTGACCTACTGACATAGTGCCAAGTGCCAGTTGCTATTTTTTCCATGTTTTTTACATCGCAGGAAATCAATATCAAACGGAGTCCAAATGCCATGAAACTTTACGGAGATTTTTTATGGGCCAGAAGGAAGAAGATGGGCCTGGTTACACCAGGGGGGAGTCTCGAGGAGGTGGGTTGTGCCCATCTCGGGCGCCCCCCTGATGTCTACTACAAAACCATCTTGTAGACGTTGTTGGGCCTCCAAGTGTAGAGGTTTGTAGGACAGTAGCAAATTTCCCTCAAGTGGATGACCTAAGGTTCATCAATCTGTGGGAGGCGTAGGATGAAGATGGTCTCTCTCAAGCAACCTTGCAAACAAATAACAAAGAGTCTCTTTTGTCCCCAACACACCCAATACAATGGCAAATTGTATAGGTGCACTAGTTCGGCGAAGAGATGGTGATACAAGTGCAATATGGATGGTAGATATAGGTTTTTGTAATCTAAAAATATAAAAACAGCAAGGTAACTAATGATAAAAGTGAGCACAAACGGTATTGAAATGCTTCGAAACAAGGCCTAGGGTTCATACTTTCACTAGTGCAAGTTCTCTCAACAATAATAACATAACTGGATCATATAACTATCCCTCAACGTGCAACAAAGAGTCACTCCAAAGGCACTAATAGCGGAGAACAAATGAAGAGATTATTGTAGGGTACGAAACCACCTCAAAGTTATTCTTTCTGATCGATCCATTCAAGAGTCCGTAGTAAAATAAGATGAAGCTATTCTTTCCGTTCGATCTATCCTAGAGTTCGTACTAGAATAACACCTTAAGACACAAATCAACCAAAACCCTAATGTCACCTAGATACTCCAATGTCTCCTCAAGTATCCGTGGGTATGATTATACGATATGCATCACACAATCTCAGATTCATCTATTCAACCAACACAAAGAACTTCAAAGAGTGCCCCAAAGTTGCTATCGGAGAGTCAAGACAAAAACGTGTACCAACCCCTATGCATAAGTTCACAAGGTCACTGAAC
This sequence comes from Aegilops tauschii subsp. strangulata, assembly GCF_002575655.3. Lineage (NCBI taxonomy): Eukaryota > Viridiplantae > Streptophyta > Magnoliopsida > Poales > Poaceae > Aegilops > Aegilops tauschii. Next base: position 13,309,451 of record NC_053039.3, read on the forward strand.
CCACAAGTTGATCACCAAAACATACATCAAGTAGATCACATGAATATCCCATTGTCACCACAGATAAGCACATGCAAGACATACATCAAGTGTTCTCAAATCCTTACAGACTCAATCCGATAACATAACTTCAAAGGGAAAACTCAATCCATTACAAGAGAGTAGAGGGGGAGAAACATCATAAGATCCAACTATAGTAGCAAAGCTCGCGGCACATCAAGATCGTGCCAAATCAAGAACACGAGAGAGAGAGATCAAACACATAGCTACTGGTACATACCCTCATCCCCGAGGGTGAACTACTCCCTCCTCGTCATGGAGAGCGCCGGGATGATGAAGATGGCCACCGGTGATGGATCCGCCCTCCAGCAGGGTGCCGGAACAGGGTCCTAATTGGTTTTTGGTGGCTACAGAGGCTTGCGGCGGCGGAACTCCCGATCTAGGCTTCTTTCTGGGGGTTTCTGTATTTATAGGAATTTTTGCGTCGGTTTCACGTCATGGGGGACTCCGAGTCGTCCACGAGATAGGGGGGCACGCCCAGGGGGTAGGGTGCACCCTCCACCCTCGTGGATGGCTCGGGACTCTTCTGGCCCTACTCTTTTACTCCGGGGGCTTCTTTTGGTCCATAAAAAATCATCAAAAGTTGGCACGTCAATTGGACTCCGTTTGGTATTCCTTTTCTATAAAACTCAAAAACAAGGAAAAACAGAAACTGGCACTGGGCTCTAGGTTAATAGGTTAGTCCCAAAAATCATATAAAATAGCATAGTAAAGCCCATTAAACATCCAAAACAGATAATATAATAGCATGGAACAATCAAAAATTATAGATACGTTGGAGACGTATCACCCCCGGACTGCCTCTTTGCTCTATAAATACCCCAAAAATACCAGAATCCTAGGGGAGTCGACGAAATATTCATCCAGCCGCCGCAGAGTCCAGAACCAACAGATTCAATCTAGACACCATCACGGAGGGGTTCACCACTTCCATTGGTGCCTCTCCGATGATGCGTGAGTAGTTCTTTGTAGACCTATGGGTCCGTAGTTAGTAGCTATATGGCTTCCTCTCTCTCTTTTGATTCTCAATACAATGATCTCTTGGAGATCCATATGATGTAAGTCCTTTTGCGGTGTGTTTGTTGGGATCTGATGAACTTCGAGTTTATGATCAGTCATATATTTTTATATCCATGGAAGTTATTTCAGTTTCTTTGATCTCTGATATGCGTGATCTCTTATAGCCTTGTATTTCTTCTTCGATATTTGGGTTTTATTTGGCCAACTTGATCTATTTGTCTTGAAGTGGGAAGAGGTGCCCGGTAGTGGGTTCGATCTTACGGTGCTTGATCCCAATGACAGAAAGGGAACCGACATGTATGTATTGTTGCTACTCAGGATAAAAAGACGAGATCTAATATCTGCCGCAATAGATAAATGGATCTTGTCTACATCATGTCATCGTTCTTATCGCATTACTCCGTTATTCCATGAACTTAATACAGTAGATGCATGCTGGATAGTAATCGATGCGTGGAGTAATAGTAGTAGATGCAGGTAGGAGTCTATCTACTAATCTTGGACGTGATGCCTATGTAATGATCATTGCCTAGTGATACGTCTCCAACATATCTATAATTTTTTATTGTTCCATGCTATTATATTATCTGTTTTGGATGTTGAATGGGCTTTAATATGCTCTTTTATATTATTTTTGGGACTAACCTATTAACTGAAGGCCTAGTGCCAATTCCTGTTTTTTTGCCTATTTCAGTGTTTTGCAGAAAAGGAATACCAAACAGAATCCAAACGGAATGAAACCTTTGCGATGATCTTTCTTGGAACAAACGCAACCCAGAAGACTTGGAGTTGAAGTCTGGAACTCTGCGAGGCGGCCACGAGGCAGGAGGGCGCGGCCCCCACCCTCATGGGCCCCACGGAGCTCCACCGACCTATTTCTTTCGCCTATATATACTCTTATACCCTAAAAACATCAGGGGGAGCCACGAAACCACTTTTCCACCGCTGCAACCTTCTGTACCCGTGAGATCCCATCTTGGGGCCTTTTCCGGCGCTCCGCCAGAGGGGGAATCGACCACGGAGGGCTTCTACATCAACACCATAGCCTCTCCGATGATGTGTGAATAGTTTACCATAGACCTTCGGGTCCATAGTTATTAGCTAGATGGCCTTCTCTCTCTCTTTGATTCTCAATACAAAGTTCTCCTCGATGTTGTTGGAGATCTATTCGATGTAATATTCTTTTGCGGTGTGTTTGAGATCCGATGAATTGTGGATTTATGATCAAGTTTATCTATGAATAATATTTGGTTCTTCTCTGAATTCTTATATGCATGATTTGATATCTTTGCAAGTCTCTTCAAATTATCGGTTTAGTTTGTCCTACTAGATTGATCTTTCTTGCAATGGGAGAAGTGCTTAGCTCTGGTTCAATCTTGCGGTGTCCTTTCCCAGTGACAGCAGGGGCAGCAAGGCATGCATTGTATTGTTGCCATCGAGGATAAAAAGATGGGGTTTATATCATATTGCTTGAGTTTATCCCACTACATCATGTCATCTTACTTAATGTGTTACTCTGTTCTTATGAACTTAATACTCTAGATGCATGTTGGATAGCGGTCGATGTGTGGAGTAATAGTAGTAGATGCAGAATCGTTTCGGTCTACTTGATATGGACGTGATGCCTATATTCATGATCATTGCCTAGATATTCTCATAACTATGCGCTTTTCTATCAATGGCTCGGCAGTAATTTGTTCACCCACCGTAATATATGCTATCTTGAGAGAAGCCACTAGTGAAACCTATGGCCCCCGGGTCTATTTTCCATCATATAATCTTCTATTTTCCATCATATAAGTTTCCAATCTACAAGTCTAGTTTCCTATTTATTTTATTTTGAAATCTTTACTTTCCAATCTATACAACAAAAATACCAAAAATATTTATCTTATTATCTTTATCAGATCTCACTTTTGCGAGTGACCATGAAAGGATTGACAACCCCTTTATCACGTTGGTTGCAAGGTTCTTGATTGTTTGTGCAGGTACTAGGTGACTTGCGTGTTATCTCCTACTGGATTGATACCTTGGTTCTCAAAAACTGAGGGAAATACTTACGCTACTTTGCTGCATCACCCTTTCCTCTTCAAGGGAAAACCAACGCATGCTCAAGAGGTAGAACCTGGATATCATCATAATTATTTGAAGCTCTATCAATTGCCCAACAGTAATTTGTTTACCCACCGTTTGCTATTTTTCTCGAGAGAAGCCACTAGTGAAACCTACGGCCCCCAAGTCTTCTTTCTCATATATGTGCCTTGCGATCTACTTTTCCTTTGCATTTTTATTCAGATCTATTAAACAAAAATACAAAAATACTTTGATGCACTTTATTTTATTTGCGATCTATTATTTCAATCCATTACAATTTTCTCCCATCTCCTCGCCAATTTTTGGCGCCGTTACCCGAAAGGGATTGACAACCCCTTTAACACGTCGGGTTGCGAGTGGCTGTTATTTGTGTGCAGAGGCTGTTTACGTTTTGTTGCTTGGTTCTCCTACTGGTTCGATACCTTGGTTTCATAACTGAGGGAAATACCTACCGTCGATGTGCTACATCATCCTCTCCTCTTGGGGGAAATACCGACATAGTCCTAGCAGACATCATCAAGGGAATTTCTGGCGCTATTGTCGGGGAGCATCTTAAACATAACTAGGTTCCTAATCCAAAATCTCACCTCCTCTCACTTTACATTATTTGCCTCTCATTTTCCTCTCCCCCACTTCACAAAAAATTGTCGTTTTATTCGCCCTCTTTTTCGTTCGCCTTTTTCTCGTCAGATCTCATGTTTGCTTGTGTTGCCATGTGCCTTCTATTTGCTTGCATCTTCGCTTGCAAAAAATATTGTTATGTATCTTCATCCACTTGCTAATCTTTTCAAGATATCCAATTATGATGAACCAATTGCTAGTGAATTGAGTTCACTAGATTATCTTTATGAAGTTTTGCTTGAGATTCGTGAATCTGAAAATTATGATGAAGAAATTTATGAAGTGATTCATGATAGCTCTTTGAATGAAAAGCATGATTGCAATATTTTACTATAGATTCTATTAATGTGAGTTGTGCTAATAATATGCAAAACCCCAAGCTTGGGGATGCTAATTTTGCTATCTCCACTACTTGTTGCAATGATCATGATTCGGGTGATCCTTCTTATGATCTTGAAATTTTATTTAAACCTCACGATGAATATGTTTGCAATAATATTGAAAGTGGGTTTGGAAGAGTGTCAACTTTAGGTATTAATGATCCCACTACTTTGGAGAATTATCAATCTTGTGAATTTTTTGGTAAAAGTGGGTTTGGAGAGGTCATGACTATATTTGATGAGAATCCCACTATTTTGGAAGAGTGTCAACTTTGCATTCATGTGGATCATGTAGAAAATATGTTATGTGATAGCTATATTGTTGAATTTGAATATGAACCCACATATAATTATTATGACAGAGGGAAATATGGTTATGGAAATCTTCATGTTACCAAGTTACCTCTCTTCATGTTGAGATTGCTATTGTTTCCTTCTTCTTCCTTGCATATGCTAGATCTTGCTTGTCTTGCTAATTTGTTTTCCTATAAAATTCCTATGCACAGGAAGTATGTTAGACTTAAATGTGTTTGTCACATGTATCATGATGCTCTCTTTGTGCTTCAATTGTTGTCTTTCATGCGAGCATCATTGAAATTTTATGCCTAGCTAAGGGGTAAAACTATAGCGCTTGTTGGGAGGCAACCCAATGAATAGAATTTAATTTTGCTTTTTTACTTTCTGTTCTTGTGTGTTAGCACAATTATGCTACTGGTATGATTGTGTTTTTTGTGTTATAATTAGTGTTTGTGCCAAGTAAAACATTTAGGATCTTCTTGGGTGAAAGGATCGATATAGTTGACTAGAGGGGGGGTGAATAGGCAACTAACAATTTTTAGCTTTTGTTCACCAATTTAAACTTTGCATCAAAGTAGGTTGTCTAGATATGCAACTAGGTGAGCAACCTATATGATGCAACAACAACAAGCACACAAGCAAGCTAGGGAAACAAGTAAATATAAGCTTGAACAAGTAAAGGTAAGAAATAACCAAGAGTGGAGCCGGTGGAGACGAGGATGTGTTACTGAAGTTCCTTCCCTTTGAGAGGAAGTACATCTCCGGTGGAGCGGTTGATAATCCCCAAGTGCAGGGAATCATCGTAGCAATTCCCAAAGGTGGAAGTGATAAGTATGGAGTGTCAAACTCACAAGGAGGTAAAGGTAAGATCAATATTCTCTCAAGTCCTATCTGCCACTGATACGACTCTACGTACACCGAACGTTTGCTTCCAACTAGAAATGAGAAATAAAACTACATTGTGGGTATGAAGAGGATAACTTTGCATGATATTGGAGAGCTAGCTAAAACATAAAAGTAGGTGCTGTTATCATAAAGTTAGAATATATTACTAAATATTATAAATAGCGAGTGTGGAATAATGATGGGTCGGTGTGCGGAATTATCCTAGGCAATTGTTAGCAAGACCGGTAATCACTATTGGAATTTCATATGAGGGAGAGGCATAAGCTAACATACTTTCTCTTCTTGGATCATATGAACATATGATTGGAACTATACTAAAGATCATTAAGGTAAAACCCAACCATAGCATTAAAGCATCAAGTCCCCTTTATCCCATACGCAACAACCCCCTTACTCGGGTTTATGCTTCTGTCACTCAAGAAACCCACTATAAGCGAATCATGAACGTATTGCAACACCCTACAGCGGGAATCCCTCACGCTTGCGCAACACGGAGGGCACAATAGGACAGCACCAAAATAAAACATACAACTCATACCAATCTATATCATCAATCAACCCAAAGACAAAGGATATCTACTCAAAACATCGTAGGATGGCAACACATCATTGGATCATAATATGTCGCATAAAGCACCATATTCAAGTAGGGATTTTACAGCAGGGTGCGGGAGAGTGGACCGTGTAAAAGAGATGAGGATGGTGATGTTGATGAAGACGATCACCGCGGCGATGATTCCTCTCTCCGGCACCACTGAGAGAGAGGAGGAGAGGTTCTCCCCCTTGTGCTTCCTCCTCCATGGCCTCCACCCTAGATGGGGAGAGGTTCTCCCTCCGGTCCTTGGCCTTCATGGCGATGATAGCCCCTCCGGGATCCTCCTCCATGGCCTCCGGTGATGATGGCCCCCTCTGGCAGGGTGCCATAGAGGGCCTAGATTGATTTCTCGTGGCTACAGAGGCTTGCGGCGGCGGAACTTCTAATCTAGGTTATTTTCTGGAGGTTTGGGAATTTATAGGAGAGGTTGGCGTCGAGAACAAGTCAGGGGGCCCCACGGGAAGTCCACGAGGCACAGGGGCGTGCCCCAGGGGGGTGGGCGCCCCCTCCACCCTCATGGGGCCCACGAGACTCCCCTCCAGTAACTCTTTGTTCCATTATTTTTTATATTTTCCAGAAAAATTCTCCGTTGATTTTCAGCGCATTTCGAGAACTTTTATTTCTGCAAAAAAACAACACCACGGTAGTTCTGTTGAAAATAGCGTCAGTCCGGGTTAGTTCTAATCAAATCATACCAAAATCATATAAAACTATTGTAAACATGGCAAGAATACTTCATAAATTATAGATACGTTGGAGAAGTATCAGCATCCCCAAGCTTAATTCCTGCTCGTCCTCGAGTAGGTAAATGATAAAAGAAATAATTTATGAAGTGTGAATGCTAGCAAGTGCTTAAGTTTGATCAATGATAGTTTCAATCACTTTTTCTAGCATCATTATATATCATAACAGTAGCTCAACTCATAAAACTTCTCGTGATCAAGTAACAAGCTATTCACATGTTAAAGTATAGATCATAAACTTTCTTGAAACTAACAAACCATGCTCTTAGTCATCAAACAATTGCAATTCATCTTATTTTTGGGAAGGGTCTATGTAAGAGCTTTGATTCAGCAAACTCCACATACTCAACTATCATTTAATCTTTCACAATTGGTAGCACTCACATGATATTTATGGGTTCAAAGTTTTAATCAGACACAGAGAAAGATAGGGGCCTATAGTTTCGCCTCCCAACCTTTTACCTCAAGGGTAATGTCAACAATAATACTTTATGAAAACCTACATCCAAGTGTGTCTATATATATATATATATATATATATATATATATATATATATATATATATATATATATATATATATATCCGGATCGCTCCAACACAAAGTGCTTGCCAAAGGAAAAAGTGTAAAAAGGAAAGGTGAAAGTCACCATGACTCTTGTATAAGGGTAGAAGGTAAAAGTAAAAGATAGGCCCTTCGCAGAGGGAAGTAGAGGTTGTCATGCGCTTTTATGGTTGGATGTACAAAATCTTAATGCAAAAGAATGTCACTTTATATTGCCGCTTGTGATAAAGACCTTTATTATGCAGTCCGTCGCTTTTATTTCTTCCTTATCACAAGTTCGTATAAAGCTTATTTTCTTCGCACTAATAGATCATACATATTTAAGGAGCAATTTTTTATTGCATGCACCGACGACAACTTACTTGAAGGATCTTACTCAATCCATAGGTAGGTATGGTGGACTCTCATGGCAAAACTGGGTTAAGGAATGTTTGGAAGCACAAGTAGTATCTCTACTTGATGTAAAGAATTTGGCTACCATGAGAGGGAAAGGCAAGCTCAACATGTTGGATGATCCAAGACAATATAACGTTTCAGATATAGGAAAACAAAACCCATTAAGTTGTCTTCCTTGCCCAACATCAACTTTTTAGCATGTCATATTTTAATGAGTGCTCACAATTACAAAAGATGTCCAAGATACTATATTTATATGTGAAATCTCTCTTCCTTCAATATTCTTTCATGAATTGTTCAAGTGACCAATTCTGCGTTTGCTAATTTTCAATAAGTTTACTACCAATACTTATTATGTGTGAAGTCATTACTCCCCATGTTATAAGCATATGTAACGTATACAAATTCAGATTTATGATATTCAATTCATTCAACCATTTACTCATAGGATATACGTGAAGCGCGTGAGTAAATGACAAACTACTCCAAAAAGATATAAGTGAAGAACACTGAGTAGTCAAATTATTAACTAGCCATGGGAGGATTCTTTTTCATTCAAGATTTCAGATCCAATGATTTTATTCAAACAGCAAGTAAAATTGAAAATACGCTCCAAGCAAAACACATATCATGCGACGAATAAAAATATAGCTCCGAGTAAGGTATACCGATAGTTTTGAAGACGAAAGAGGGGATGCCTTCCGGGGCATCCCCAAGCTTAGGCGCTTGAGTCTTCCTTGAATATTACCTTGGGGTGCCTTGGGAATCCCCAAGCTTAGGGTATTTCCACTCCTTATTCTCCTCATATCGATATCTCACCCAAAGCTTGAAAACTTCAATCACACACAAATTAACGGAACTTCGTGAGATGGGTTAGTATGATAAAGAGTAAACCATTCACTTTGGTACTGCCAAAGACAAGGTTAAATTGTTCTCACGCAATGCCTACTGTACAATATCATTTCTACAATATATGTTGAGAAATATAAGCCATAGAAACTAGAAAACAAGCAAACTATGCAATGAAAACAGAATCTGTCAGAAACAGAACTGTCTTTAATGATCTGAACAGCAACCATACTTCTGCTACTCCAAAAATTATTAAATAAACTGGTGGACTTGAGGAATTTGTCTATTAATCTTCTGAAAAAAGAATCAACTCAAAATAACTCTTCTGTAAAAAATGACAGCTAATCTCGTGAGCGCAAAGTTTCTGTTTTTTACAGCAAGATCACATTAACTTTCACCCAAGTCTTCCCAAAGGTCTTACTTGGCACTTTATTGAAAAAAGCTATAAAACATGATTACTACAGTAGCTTAATCATGTAAACACACAAAAATAGTAAGGTTAAATATTGGGTTGTCTCCCAACAAGCGTTTTTCTTTAATGCCTTTTAGCTAGGCATGATGATTTCAATGATGCTCACATAAAAGATAATAATTGAAACATAAAGAGAGCATCATGAAGAATATGACTAGCATATTTAAATCTAACCCACTTCCTATTCCTAGGGATTTTGTGAGCACATAATTTATAGGAACAAGAATCAACTAGCATTGGAAGGTAAAACAAGTATAACTTCAAAACTTTAAGCACATAGAGAGGAAACTTGATATTATTGCAACTCCTACAATCATGTATTCCTCCCTCATAATAATTTTCAGTGGCATCATGAATGAGTTCACCAATATAACCATCACATACGGCATTCTTTTCATGATCTACAAGCATAGAAATATTACTACTCTCCACATAAGCAAAATTCTTCTCATTCGGAATAGTGGGAGCAAACTCAACAAAATAACTGTCCTGTGAGGCATAATCCAATTGAAAATTAAAATCATGATTACAATTTCGTGGTTAACATTATTCTTTATAGCATACATGTCATCACAATAATCATCATAGATAACAACTTTGTTCTCATAATCAATTGGAACCTCTTCCAAAATAGTGGAATCATTACTAATTAAAGTCGACACTCTTCCAAATCCACTTTCATAAATATCACACTAAGATTCAACACCCTCCAAAATAGTGGGATCACTAATTCCTAAAGTTGACACTCTTCCAAAACAAGCTTTAGATTATAGTATTATTCATACTCCAAAAGATATAAGTGAAGTTCATGGAGCATTCTACCAATATCCAAGCTCAAAATATATAAGTGAAGCACACGAAGCATTCTATAAAACCATCCTCAAAATATTTAAGTGAAGCACAAAGAGCATTCTATAAGGTCATACTCAAAAGATATAAGTGAAGCACATGAAGAATTCTATAAATCTATGAAGGGCTATCTCATACTATCATGGTTCTTAAAGAAAAAGAATAACACAAAGGACACAAATCATGTGAACAAAACAAAAAACCGAGGTATACCGATAATTGTTGAAGAAGAAAGATGGGATGCCAACCGGGGCATCCCCAAGCTTAGATGCTTGAGTATCCTTGGAATATTTACTTGGGGTTCCTTGGGCATCCCCAAGCTTGAACTCTTGCCTCTCTTTATTCTTCTCACATCGGTAACTCCTCATTCTTCAAACACTTCATCCACAAAAACTTAACAAAAACTTTGTGAGATCCGTTAGTAGACTAAAGCAAATCACTACCTTTAGGTACTGTTTAAAACTCATTCCAATTTCATATTAGCACTTTATCTACTGTATTACAACTTCACCATGGTTCATACCCCCCGATACTACCCACAGATTCATCAAAATAAGCGATCAACACATAGAAAACAGAATCTGTCAAAAACAGGATAGTCTGTAGTAATCTGGAAATTTAATAAACTTCTGTAACTCCAAAAAATTCTATAAAAATATGAAAATTTAAAAAATGTGTACAGAAGTAATTTGCAAAAAGTTTCAGATCCATTTGACTTTCCAGTAAAAAATGTAAATTCACGTGCTATAGCCAAAGTTTCTGTTTTTGTACTGCACATAGTAAACAAGCAATCTAATCATCCTAAAACCAAAGCTTGGCACATTATTTTTATAATACAATGGATATATACAAGAGGATAATTATTTTAAGAGAAGCTTCCATGAATTTTTTTACATTGTTTCCATGAGCATGAACACAAGTGTTCAAGGTCGACCCTTTCTTCTCCAATGCATGACCTTCCAATCACTTCTCTTATTGAAAAAAAAATAGGCATGAGAGGCAAGTAATTTTTTTTGTATTTTGATTCTTTAAATTTTTTTTGTATGTTTCACCCACAACTAAACAGAAACAAAAAGGAAAAACAAAATCTACTTAGTGAAGAAAGCAAACAAGCACACACGATAATATCAACCCCACGCTATCACTACAAAAAAAATACACGTCCGTGATGACACGTGTTTGTCACAGTAGGTCACGTTTTCTGTCATGCATGTACATCCATGACGATTTTATGTCAGAATCAAGATTGTCATACCTATGCTGTTGTAGAAGTGTTCCATGACATTACCAAAATTATCATCACGGAAGTGTCCACTTCCATGACGATAAATCGCGCGTCATAGAAGTGCTTTCGTCAAGGGTGACCGACACGTGGCATCCACCACAAAGGAATGTCGTTAAGCTATCAGGTCCGGTTTTGGATCCGATAACCCGTTAACAGCCCGTACCAATGGTGATTTTCCACGTGTAAAATTGTCATTGGCCGGAGGAAACACGTGTCCGCTCCTCGGTGGGCCAGATGTCGCCCGTCCATTGGAGGAGACATGCCTATGATACGTCGACACATGGCAGGGCCCAACAGAGGCCCATATAGGTTTAAAAGGCTGGCCCAGTCAAAGGCCCGTAGTACTTACTCAGGTACTAGTGGGCTAGTCCAATAACGGCCTGTTTAATAAAATCCCATTTACGGCCCGAAGCCAGATCTGGCCCGTTAATTGTTCGCCGAATATTTGGGCCCAATTATAGCCCAGTGAATTTCGGCCTGTTAGAGGCCCGATGTAGACATAGGCCCATTTCAGCCCGGTGTGTCTTTTGGCCTGGGAATGGCCCGTGCTGCCCATGGGCCATATATGGTCTGACGCGACATCCAGCCCACTAACGGCCCGTGATAAAGGTGGTAACAGTTCAGCCCAACGTGACTTTTGGCCTGTTAAAGGCGTGCCATATAATTCGGCCCGTTGATGCATGTACTAAGCTTTCGGCCTCTTAATGGCCATGATATCAATGGCCCAACTAAGGCCCAAGATATGTTTCAGCCTGGTAACGGCCCGTCATATAACTAGGCCAAAAAGGCCCGGTCTACATTTCAGCCTGCTGAAGGCCCGTCGACGACTAGTGAAAATTGAGGCCCAACATGCATTTTGGCCTGCTAAAGGCCCATGGTTTCTTCTGGGCCGTAACAGGCCAGTAGAATATTCAGCCTGTTAATGGCCCAACACTACCTGGGCCAATCTAAGCGCTGGGTCCACAAAAGGCCCAACTGAAATTTGGGCCGAATATAGGACGGAGTAAGTTGTGGGAGTGTGAAGGCCTCAACGACCATTCGGGCCCAAGAAAGATGCAGGCCGGCCCAATTGTGGCCCGCTAAAAACTAGGCCCGTTAGAGGCGAATGTTTCGGCCCGGTCGACTACATCAGATTTTTTCCAGATAGCGAATGATGGCAGTAACTAGTAGGAATTAAGAACAAACCTACTCTATACAATAAAGAAATTATGGCATAGTAACTTAGAATAAACCTACACTATACAATAAAGGATTTATGGTATATTACATCCACTGGGCATCGAAGTTCGCCACCAGTGATCATAAAGTGCAACGAAGAAGCAAATTACAAAAACTGGGCACCATTGCAGCGTAACAAAATAATACTGAACCGAGACCACTTCCAAGACAGTTCAAGAAAGGTTAGCCTTGCGCTGGAACTTCTGCGCAAGCTGCTGAGCAAGGCTGTGAGACTGGCCTAGCATGTCGGTCATAGCTTCCAGGTGCAGCTGTTTAGCAATGAGGTACTCATTGGTGTTCTCCGCAATCTTTCTTAGAGATAGGACTTCAAGTCGAAGTTGAGTTGCAGAATGCCTTTCTGCTAGACCTTGGGACTGAAGAAGTCGAACTAATTCAGACAGCGAATTCTGTGAGGTTGGCTAAGTGCTAGTCTCAAGTAACTTGAACACTGCATCAAGACAAGACTTTGGGGTTGTCTCGCTATCTTCAAGATGTTTTGCCTTCTTTGCTGCAATATATGTTGGGTTTGTCTCACAGCCTTTAGTAGACTTGTGCATGCCATCAGGCATATCACCCTGAAACAAGCAGAGAGATGACAGGTTTTCCACGTGTATAAACAAAGATGATAACTGTGCTGTCAATTCCATCCAATTTCAAATTAGAAAATAAATAGTAAGTTAAAAATATCAATAGCATAATCTGGCATTGTTCATAATGCAGGGAGCTTCACCACACTACTGGATTACCATGTCAACATGACAAGCATAGATGAAGGGCAAAGACAATCATAGTATCTATTTTGGTTAATGTGCATGGCATGTTGTTCATATCATCAGCCACATCAGTAAGATAAAACAGGAGATGACAAGGTGCAATAATGGGCTGCTTCACTACACACTGGATTATAGATCCACAAAAACAAGGATACATATAGGGAGTATTGAGTAATGTGCATGGTATGAATAAGGAATTTGGTTTTACAAGTAAAACTTGGAACTTACGGTTCTTGCGAACATGCATTTTGATAGAAACAGCAAATTAAATAGCAGTAAACGATAGGGAGTATGAGCAAATTAAACAGTAGTTGAGGATAAAGGCTTTAGAAGGACTGACTTACATTAACAGTCAACACCAGCTTTATAATGCCCTTCTCCATGTCAAGGGAAGGATAACTCAAGAATTTCATCACAGAATCTTCTTCATAAGCTTTGCATGTACTCTACATTTTGTAGAGAGTAATTATAGATATGATAATACTGGAAGGGATAGAGGATAATGAAGATAAGATGCAGATTCATGCTACATAATCAACTACCAATCCCTGGAAGTACAAGCGTTACAGGACAAAATGTACTGACAAGACCAATGGGCTACACTTCTGCACTGGCATTGTCTGTGTATTCAACTTTTTGGTAAGATTAAATATAGATCTGATATCTTTTAGTAAATGGTGGGTGAGGGAGATAAGATGCAGAATGCTACACAATGAACAATCCCTCTTCCCATAATACAATAGTGTTTTGAACACTGGTGTACTGTACAAAACGTTCTTATATTATGGGACGGAGGGAGTAGCTGTTAATGTAAGTACAGTGATAGACGATGTTCAGTCCTTACAAGAGGACTGCAGAGCTAAACCTCTTCAAAAGCATTGGGTTGATTCTAAATTTATGTAAGAGTCCATACGGATCTTATAATGTCCACCAAATGGACGATAACGAGGCTAACATGTGTAGTGATGCTACATAATCAAACAACTATGAAAGTAAGTATGGTCATACAGGGCAAGAGGTACTCACAAGAGCAATGCAGTGTGTGGTATAGTTGCGAGATTCTGTGGTCCCTTGAGAATGGATGTTCTTCTGCTAATAGTTTTCGTACAAGTGAGACGTTAAGGCAAATGCAGAAATGTAGTTCAAATTGTAAATGCAATACGAGACCGTCAAAAATCTGAATAAAGAAATTTGTCTAGCACTTACTGTTAGCAACTAATCGACGTGAATAATTGGATATCATATCGAATGAGTAAGAAAGACAAGTAAAATTGTCAACAAACCTGGCCTGCAGTAGTAATCTGGGTCAATGTCACTACGACCAACAATCCAAAATGACTAGTGTCTGTTCCTAGGGCCGGAATTTTGAAACCCTGTCAACTTTACAGGTACTAAAGATTACTGAAATACATCTGAACCATTAAGTGTAGGTAGCACTCAGCACACAACAAACCCTAATGACAGTCCTGCCTAATGAGTAATGAATCAATTAGAAAATGGGTGATGAGGAGTGGCTGCTGAAGTGCTGAGTGTTGAGGACGTATCTCAGGATAAATCGGGTTGGCTTAGTGGGTGCTGCACGCCTAAGCCCTGAACGGACTGGGAAGGTAGGCACGGCGGCGCACCCGGGCAGCAGTGATGCTGTAGGGCGAGCGGCCCTGACCTCCTGCTAGTCCGGCGTCTCCTCCTAGAGTCATGCCATCCGGGGACGACAAGTCACCAGCAAGGCAGGCGGCTGGGGGTGAGTAGAGATCGGAAGCGCGCAGCAGAAGAGAGGGGAATCAGGGCCTGGGACGACCCAAAATCCCAGGGTGGGCTGGCCCATGCTACCTCTTGAGCATTGCGTTGGTTTTCCCTTGAAGAGGAAAGGGTGATGCAACAAAGTAGCGTAAGTATTTCCCTCGTTTTTGAGAACCAAGGTATCAATCCAGTAGGAGGCTACGCGCAAGTCCCTCGCACCTGCACAAAACAAATAAATCCTCGCAACCAACGCGATAAGGGGTTGTCAATCCCCACACGGTCACTTACGAGAGTGAGATCTGATAGATATGATAGGATAATATTTTTGGTATTTTTATGATAAAGATGCAAAGTAAAATAAAAGCAAAGTAAAAAACAACGGAAATAACTAAGTGTTGGAAGATTAATATGATGAAGATAGACCCGGGGGCCATAGGTTTCACTAGTGGCTTCTCTCAAGAGCATAAGTATTTTACGGTGGGTGAACAAATTACTGTTGAGCAATTGAGAGAATTGAGCATAGTTATGAGAATATCTAGGTATGATCATGTATATAGGCATCACGTCCGAGACAAGTAGACCGACTCCTGCCTGCATCTACTACTATTACTCCACACATCGACCGCTATCCAGCATGCATCTAGAGTATTAAGTTCATAAGAACAAAGTAACGCCTTAAGCAAGATGACATGATGTAGAGGCATAAATTCATGCAATATGATAAAAAAACATCTTGTTATCCTCGATGGCAACAATACAATACGTGCCTTGCTGCCCCTACTGTCACTTGGAAAGGACACCGCAAGATTGAACCCAAAGCTAAGAACTTCTCCCATTGCAAGAAAGATCAACCTAGTAGGCCAAACCAAACTGATAATTCGTAGAGACTTGCAAAGATAACCAATCATACATAAAAGAATTCAGAAGATTCAAATAATGTTCATAGATAAACTTGATCATAAACCCACAATTCATCGGTCTCAACAAACACACCGCAAAAGAAGATTACATCTAATAGATCTCCACGAGAGAGGGGGGAGAACATTGTATTGAGATCCAAAAAGAGAGAAGAAACAATCAAGCTACTAACTATGGACCCGAAGGTCTGAGGTAAACTACTCACACTTCATCGGAAGGGCTATGGTGTTGATGTAGAAGCCCTCCGAGATCGATGCCCCCTCCGGCGGAGCTCCGAAATAGGCCCCAAGATGGGATCTCGTGGGTACAGAAGGTTGCGGCGGTGGAATTAGGTTTTTGGCTCCGTATCTGATCGTTTGGGGGTACATAGGTATATATAGGAGGAAGAAGTATGTCGTTGGAGCAACAGGGGGCCCACGAGGGTGGAGGGCGCGCCCTGGGGGGGTAGGCGCGCCCCCTACCTCGTGGCTTCCCTGTTGGTTGCTTGACGTAGGGTCCAAGTCTCCTGGATCATGTGCGTTCCGAAAATCACGTTCCCGAAGGTTTCATTCCGTTTGGACTCCGTTTGATATTCTTTTTCTGCGAAACTCTAAAATAGGCAAAAAAACAGCAATTCTGGGCTGGGCCTCAGGTTAATAGGTTAGTCCCAAAAATAATATAAAAGTGAATAATAAAGCCCAATAATGTCCAAAACAGAAGATAATATAGCATGGTGCAATCAAAAATTATAGATACGTTGGAGACGTATCAAGCATCCCCAAGCTTAATTCCTGCTCGTCTTCGAGTAGGTAAATGATAAAAACAGAATTTTTGATGCGGAGTGCTACTTGGCATAATTTCAATGTAACTCTTCTTAATTGTGGTATGAATATTCAGATTCGAAAGATTCAAGACAAAAGTTCATACTGATATAAAAATATTAATACTTCAAGCATACTAACCAAGCAATTATGTCTTCTCAAAATAACATGGCCAAAGAAAGTTATCCCTACAAAATTATATAATCTGGCTATGCTCTATCTTCACCACACAAAATATTTAAATCATGCATAACCCCGATAAC
Source organism: Aegilops tauschii subsp. strangulata (assembly GCF_002575655.3). Lineage (NCBI taxonomy): Eukaryota > Viridiplantae > Streptophyta > Magnoliopsida > Poales > Poaceae > Aegilops > Aegilops tauschii. The sequence goes on from NC_053039.3 coordinate 13,326,293, forward strand.
AAGCCAAGAAATTGTTTCATACTTTTGACATTCTTAAACTTTTTCAATCTTCACGCAATACATGAGCGTGAGCCATGGACATAGCTCTATATGTGGAATAGAATGGTGGTTGTGGAGAAGACAAAAAGGAGAAGATAGTCTCACATCAACTAGGCGTATCAACGGGCTATGGAGATGCCCATCAATAGATATCAATGTGAGTGAGTAGGGATTGCCATGCAACGGATGCACTAGAGCTATAAGTATATGAAAGCTCAACAAAAGAAACTAAGTGGGTGTGCATCCAACTCGCTTGCTCACGAAGACCTAGGGCATTTTGAGGAATCCCATCATTGGAATATACAAGCCAAGTTCTATAATGAAAAATTCCCACTAGTATATGAAAGTGATATCATAGGAGACTCTCTATCATGAAGATCATGGTGCTACTTTGAAGCACAAGTGTGGTAAAAGGATAGTAACATTGTCCCTTCTCTCTTTTTCTCTCATCATTTTTTTATTTGGGCCTTTTCTTCTTTCTTTTTTATGGCCTCTTTTTTTCGTCCAGAGTCTCATCCTGACTTGTGGGGGAATCATAGTCTCCATCATCCTTTCCTCACTTGGGACAATGCTCTAAAAATGATGATCATCACACTTTTATTTTCTTACAACTCAACAATTACAACTCGATACTTAGAACAAAATATGACTCTAGGTGAATGCCTCCGGCGGTGTACCGGGATATGCATTGAATCAAGAGTGACATGTATGAAAGAATTATGAACGATGGCTTTTCCACAAATACAATGTCAACTAAATGATCATGCAAAGCAATATGACAATGATGAAGCGTGTCATAGTAAACGGAACGGTGGTAAGTTGCATGGCAATATATCTCGGAATGGCTATGGAAATGCCATGATAGGTAGGTATGGTGGCTGTTTTGAGGAAGGTATATGGTGGGTGTATGATACCGGCGAAAAGTGTGCGGTATTAGAGAGGCTAGCAATGGTGGAAGGAGGAAAAGTGCGTATAATCCATGGACTCAACATTAGTCATAAAGAACTCATATACTTATTGCAAAAATCTACATGTTATCAAAGCAAAGTATTACGCGCATGCTCCTAGGGGGATAGATTGGTAGGAAAAGACCATCGCTCGTCCCCGACCGCCACTCATAAGGAAGACAATCAATAAATAAATCATGCTCCGACTTCATCACATAACGGTTCACCATACGTGCATGCTATGGGAATCACAAACTTTAACACAAGTATTTCTCAAATTCACAACTACTCAACTAGCATAACTCTAATATCACCATCATTATATCTCAAAACAATTATCAAGCATCAAACTTCTCATAGTATTCAACACACTCATAAGAATTTTTACTATTCTTGAATACCTAGCATATTAGGATTATTTAAGCAAATTACCATGCTATTTAAGACTCAAACTAATCTAAGTGAAGCATGAGAGATCAATAGTTTCTATAAAACAAATCCACCACCGTTCTCTAAAGATATAAGTGAAGTACTAGAGCAAAAATTATATAACTCAAAAGATATAAGTGAAGCACATAGAGTATTCTAAAAATTTCCGAATCATGTGTGTCTCTCTCAAAAGGTGTGTACAGCAAGGATGATTGTGGTAAACTAAAAAGCAAAGACTCAAATCATACAAGACACTCCAAGCAAAACACATATCATGTGGTGAATAAAAATTATAGCTCCAAGTAAAGTTACCGATGGAAGTAGACGAAAGAGGGGATGCCTTCCGGGGCATCCCGAAGCATTGGCTTTTTGGTGTCCTTAGATTATCTTGGGGGTTCCATGGGCATCCCCAAGCTTAGGCTATTGCCACTCCTTGTTCCATTATCCATCAAATCTTTCGCCCAAAACTTGAAAACTTCACAACACAAAACTCAGCAGAAAATCTTGTGAGCTCTGTTAGCGAAAGAAAACAAAAGACCACTTCAAGGTACTGTAATTAACTCATTGTTTATTTATATTGGTGTTAAACCTACTGTATTCCAACTTCTCTATGGTTTATAAAATCTTTTACTAGCCATAGATTCATCAAAATAAGAAAACAACACACGAAAAACAGAATCTGTCAAAAACAGAACAGTCTGTAGTGATCTGTCACTAACACAAACTTCTGGAACTCCAAAAAATCAGCCAAAATAGGAAGACCTAGAAAATTTGTTTATTGATCAGCAGCAATTGGAATCAATATTTTATCACGTTCTGGAGATTTTTAACAATTGTTTTCGTGAACAGAAAGTTTCTGGAAATTTCTGCAAGATCAAATAACTATCATCCAAGAAGATCCTATAGGTTTAACTTGGCACAAACACTAATTAAAACATTAAAACACACCTAACCAGAGGCTAGAACAAATATTTTTTCATAAACAGAAGGAAAAATCAAAAAACTAAAAATAAAATTGGGTTGCCTCCCAACAAGCGCTATCGTTTAACGCCCCTAGCTAGGCATAAAAGCAAGGATAGATCTAGGTATTGCCATCTTTGGTAGGCAATCCATAAGTGGCTCTCATGATAGATTCATATGGTAATTTTATTTTCTTCCTAGGGAAGTGCTCCATGCCTTTCTTTAATGGAAATTGGAATCTAATATTCCCTTCCTTCATATCAATAATTGCACCCATCGTTCTAAGGAAAGGTCTACCAAGAATAATAGGACACGAAGGATTGCAATATATGTCAAGAACGATAAAATCTACGGGCACATAGTTCCTATTTGCAACAATAAGAACATCATTAATTCTTCCCATAGGTTTTTTAATAGTGGAATCCGCAAGGTGCAAGTTTAAAGAGCAATCATCAAAATCACGGAAACCTAGCAAATCGCACAAAGTTTTTGGAATCGTGGAAACACTAGCACCGAAATCACACAAAGCATAGCATTCATGATCTTTAATCTTAATTTTAATAGTAGGTTCCCACTCATCATAAAGTTTTCTAGGGATAGAAACTTCCAACTCAAGCTTTTCTTCATAAGATTGCATCAAAGCATCTACGATATGTTTGGTAAAAGCTTTATTTTGGCTATAAGCATGAGGAGAATTTAGCACGGATTGCAACAAGGAAATACAATCTATCAAAGAGCAGATATCATAATTAAATTCCTTGAAATCCAAAATAGTGGGTTTATTAATATCTAGGGTTTTGATTTCTTCAATCCCACTTTTATCAATTTTAGCATCAAGACCTAAAGACTCCGAATTTTTGGAACGCCTTCTAGGTAAAGGTGGATCATATTCAGTCCCATCATTATCAAGATTCATATTGCAAAACAAAGATTTAATAGGGGACACATCAATAACTTTTAGATCTTCATCTTTATTTTCATAGAAATTTGAAGAACACGCTTTCATAAAGCAATCTTTCTTAGCACGCATCCTAGCGGTTCTTTCCACTCATCAATGGAAATTCTCATGGCTTTGAGAGACTCATTGATATCATGCTTAGGAGGAATAGATCTCAGTTTCAAAGAATCAACATCAAGAGAAATTCTATCAACGTTTCTAGCCAATTCATCAACTTTAAGCAATTTTTCTTCAAGCAAAGCATTGAAATTCTTTTGCGAATTCATAAAATCTTTAACACTAGTCTCAAATTCAGAGGGCATCTTATTAAAATTTCCATAAGAATTGTTGTAGGAATTACCATAATTATTAGAGGAATTACTAGGATAAGGCCTAGGATTAAACTTTCCTCTATACGCGTTGTTACCAAAATTATTCCTACCAACAAAATTCACATCCATAGATTCATTATTATTCTCAATCAAAGTAGACAAAGGCATATCATTGGGATCAGAAGAAACACTCTTAGTAGCAAATAATTTCATAAGTTCATCCATCTTTCCACTCAAAACATTAATTTCTTCTATCGCATGCACTTTTTTATTAGTAGATCTTTCAGTGTGCCATTGAGAATAATTAACCATAATATTATCTAGGAGTTTAGTAGCTTCTCCTAAAGTGATTTCCATAAAAGTGCCTCCCGCGGCCGAATCTAAAAGATTTCTAGAAGCAAAATTCAATCCGGCATAAAAATTTTGTATAGTCATCCACAAATTCAAACCATGAGTAGGGCAATTACGTATCATTAAGTTCATCCTCTCCCAAGCTTGTGCAACATGTTCATGATCAAGTTGCTTAAAATTCATAATATCGTTTCTATGAGAGATAATCTTAGCAGGAGGAAAATACTTAGAGATAAAAGCATCTTGGCACTTATTCCAAGAATCAATAATATTTTTAGGCAAAGACGAAAACCAAGCTTTAGCACAATCTCTAAGCGAAAAAGGAAATAGCTTCAGTTTAAAAATATCATTATCAACATCTTTCTTCTTTTGCATATCACACAAATCAACGAAGCTATTTAGATGAGTAGCGGCATCTTCACTAGGAAGGCCTGCGAATTGATCTTTCATGACAAGATTCAATAAGGCAGCATTGATTTCACAAGATTCAATATCGATAAGGGGAGCAATCGGAGTGCTAAGGAAATCATTATTGTTGGTATTGGTAAAGTCACATAATTTGGTATTATCTTGAGCCATCGTGACAAGCAAGCAATCCAACACACGAGCAAACAAGAGACGGGCAAAAAGAGGCAAATGGAAAAGAGAGGGTGAATAAAACGGCAAAGGTGAAGTGGGGGAGTGGAAAACGAGAGGCAAATGGCAAATAATGTAATGCGGGAGATAAGGGTTTGTGATGGGTACTTGGTATGTTGACTTTTGCGTAGACCTCCCCGGCAATGGTGCCAGTAATCCTTCTTGCTACCACTTGAGCACTGCGTTGGTTTTCCCTAGAGGAGGAAAGGGTGATGCAGCAAAGTAGCGTAAGTATTTCCCTCAGTTTTTGAGAACCAAGGTATCAATCCAGTAGGAGGCTACGCGCGAGTCCCTCGCACCTACACAAAACAAATAAATCCTCGCAACCAACGCGATAAGGGGTTGTCAATCCCTACACGGTCACTTACGAGAGTGAGATCTGATAGATATGATAGGATAATATTTTTGGTATTTTTATGATAAAGAGGCAAAGTAAAATAAAAGCGAAGTAAAAAACAATGGAAATAACTAAGTGTTGGAAGATTAATATGATGAAGATAGACCCGGGGGCCATAGGTTTCACTAGTGGCTTCTCTCAAGAGCATAAGTATTTTACGGTGGGTGAACAAATTACTGTTGAGCAATTGATAGAATTGAGCATAGTTATGAGAATATCTAGGTATGATCATGTATATAGGCATCACGTCCGAGACAAGTAGACCGACTCCTGCCTGCATCTACTACTATTACTCCACACATCGACCGCTATCTAGCATGCATCTAGAGTATTAAGTTCATAAGAACAGAGTAATGTCTTAAGCACGTTGACATGATGTAGAGGGATAAATTCATGCAATTTGATAAAAAACCCCATCTTGTTATCCTCGATGGCAACAATACAATACGTGCCTTGCTGCCCCTACTGTTACTGGGAAAGGACACCGCAAGATTGAACCCAAAGCTAAGCACTCCCATTGCAAGAAAGATCAATCTAGTAGGCCAAACCAAACTGATAATTCGTAGAGACTTGCAAATATAACAAATCATACATAAAAGAATTCAGAAGATTCAAATATTGTTCATAGATAAACTTGAGCATAAACCCACAATTCATCGGTCTCAACAAACACACCGCAAAAGAAGATTACATCGAATAGATCTCCACGAGAGAGGGGGAGAACATTGTATTGAGATCCAAAAAGAGATATGAAGCCATCTAGGTACTAACTATGGACCCGAAGGTCTGAGGTAAACTACTCACACTTCATCGGAGGGGCTATGGTGTTGATGTAGAAGCCCTCCGTGATCGATGCCCCCTCCGGCGGAGCTCCGGAACAGGCCCCGAGATGGGATCTCATGGGTACAGAAGGTTGCGGCGGTGGAATTAGGTTTTTGGCTCCGTATCTGATCGTTTGGGGGTACGTAGGTATATATAGGAGGAAGAAGTACGTCGGTGGAGCAACAGGGGGCCCACGAGGGTGGAGGGCGCGCCCTGGGGGGTAGGCGCACCCCCCTACCTCGTGGCTTCCCTGTTGGTTGCTTGACGTCGGGTCCAAGTCTCCTAGATCATGTTCGTTCCAAAAATCACGTTCCCGAAGGTTTCATTCCGTTTGGACTCCGTTTGATATTCTTTTTCTGCGAAACTCTGAAATAGGCAAAAAACAGCAATTCTGGGCTGGGCCTCAGGTTAATAGGTTAGTCCCAAAAATAATATAAAAGTGAATAATAAAGTCCAATAATGTCCAAAACAGAAGATAATATAGCATGGAGCAATCAAAAATTATAGATACGTTGGAGACGTATCAGCCCACCGTGGGCACCCTGTAGAGATACACACCCGAGCGGCGAACATGCATTTTCAAAACTAAATTAGGAACATTTAGCTGACCAATTAAATGACTCTGTTTTAATAATATCAGATTCGTATTTGAACAACTAAGATTGTTTAGCTTGATGGGTGGAGCAGAGCTATTATGACACGAAGCACGTATTCTAATCGTATAGTGATCATAAAAGGGGGAAACCCTAAGCATTTTTTTTAGCAAAAGAGGGTTTCCCCTCCGATTTCTATTAAAGAAACCACCACGGAACCAACATGATCAATTAAACCCTAAGCATGATCAATTAAACTGTATTGTCACTTTGCCATGGCAGGTTTTAAAGCTGCAAACCGGAGAAATGATATTTAGCATCCATTGTCTGCTTAGAACTAAGAACTAAATTCTAAGAGCTGAAAAGAAAGTAGAGTAACCAAGTTACGATCTATTTTCTGGTTGAGATCAAAAAGTTGAGGACATATGAAGTACCACCTCCCTTGCGGCGCCGTGTAGGCATCGGGGGTGCGATGGTTGTCGGTGGCGTTGAAGCAAATCTGCGACGGTAGATGGGTGCATCGGGGGATAAGTCCCGTTGCGGTGGAAGAGAAGGTCGTGTGAGCGGCTCCGGCAAAGAGGACGATGGCGCCGATGAAGCGAGAGGACGCGATGCAAGGCTATTGGTCCGTCGCCGTGGATGAGAAACGTCCATCTCTAGCAGTGCACGACATGGTCTTGGTAGGCGCTCCGGCATGGTGGAGGACGGTGGCGATGGATGGGGTGGAGGACGGCAGCGATGGATGGGGTGGTGGACGGAGGAGGCTGGTGTGGGGATGGTGTTCTAGCGCGGACGGTGTATGAATGGAAAAATGGAGGGAGAGGTACGGGGAACCATGTTTTTGGGACGCGCCTGTCTGAAATATGGGAAAGTTATGAACTTAGCCCCCGTTTAAAATTTGGACGTCTCCTCGGTTGGGGATAGGACGGTAACCTCGCATCTCGCCAATATTTGCCCAGAGCGATTTCAGGCGAGGAGAGGGTATTTTGGTGCCCATGGTTGGCGCCCAAGGTGTATGAACGGGGCTGACGGGTAGGGCGGTTGTGTCACGTCCGAGTGAAGTTACAAACCTGCCCCTATTGAAAATATTTGCCTACATCAATTTCGGTCGAGTCGAGTTTGTTTTCCCGCCCACCGTGTATGAATGGGGAAATGGAGAGAGAAATAGAGGTCTTTCGGACGAGCTTGAATCAAATGTGTTTTGCCGCCCATGTTTGGCACCCACCATGTCGGAATGGGCTCAGAGGCGGTCGTGTCACGTCTAATTGAAGTTACTAACCTACCCCTATTGAAAGCAGTGGAAATTGGGCCGATAGATTGTCCGTGTAATGGGTAGATAGTAATTTCCATCTCCCAAACACTTGGCTGCGGGCAGCCGACGTGGGAGTGGACATTTTGCCGCTTCTTTTGAATTTTGGGACAATAAGCATCCACGTTAACCCTGACAAGTAAATTCGAATCCATTTTGTATTCCTATACGAATCTTTATAAATCATTCTATGTGTTTTTATATATCTTCAAAAGCACGACAAAGATGTATTCCACTGTCATATATGAATATGATTTACAAATGTTGATACTCAAATTCAAAAGCTAGAATCCAGTTTAAGGTGAATTCGAATATTTGGAACACTTTATGTCCAACTCAAATGTCACACGCAGCATAATGTGTACTCCCATTCAGATATGTACACAAGCGATGTATCAAGATTCAAATATCGAGTCAATCAACCAAGAATGTACATAACTAATAGACATATAAACACTTATAGAGTATATGGATCAATAATATCAACTAACATACGTAAGCCAGGTCGCTGTCCTTTTTTTTTTGCTAAAACAACATCCTTTTTTAGCGAAGCTACTACAACATCTTGGCCCTTTCCGATGCGTGCCACTTATGGTCCATCTATACTACTATTATTGCTGAATGCACATTCAGCCCGATTGGCATATTTGTAGGTCTGGCATAGCAATCAAAATGAAATGTCTCCGAGTCTTATCAATTAATACAGACTTTTTCTCAAATAAAATTACAAACCAAAAAACAAAAAATAATTATTACATGATCTCTAAAACAAATGGTTTGATTGATTACATGAACAAACAACACAAAGGTTATTCAACGATGGAAAGAACATTTCACCTATGATTTACCAAGTGGGAATTTAATTTCCTTTTTTCCTTCAGGACCTTAACAATGCGGTCAGTCTCAGCTTGCTTCGTTTTCAAATCCACCAAATATTAAATGGTTGTCTTGAGTACTGCTTGTGATTGTGCTGTTTGCTTCCTCAACGTGTCAACTTCATCTCTAAGTGCAGAAGCAGAATCTCTTTCTACCACTAGTTTAGCCTCTAGAGCATCAACAGTTGGCAATTCATGATGCACGATTGGGCCGGTGCCACTGCTGTGGGAAGATACAACGTCCATGGGGACCTTGCTCTTTGATCTTGGGCTAACCTGTTTTGCCATTAAAGTTCCGATTGGATTCAGAAAAGTTGAAGTTAGCAAAACATCTCAACTAGGAGTTATAACAGCAAACCAGTTAAACAAACAAGGAATTAAAGAGTTTCAATTGGATGCAGAAAAGTAGTTATTAACATCATTGTAACCGGTTGTTGCAGCAGCAAAGCAGTTAAACAAACAAGTTTTGCAAAAGGTACCTATTGTGGCATTGGAGTTTCTCTTGGATCCTGAAAAGTTGAGTAGCCAGTAATGTGATTAGAGCAACCGGTTGCAGTAGCAAAGCAGTTAAACAAACAAGTTTTGCAAAAGGAACCTGTTGTGGCATTGGAGTTTCTCTTGGATCCTGAAAAGTTGAGTAGTCAGTAACTTGATTAGAGCAACAAGTTACAACAGCAAACCTGTTACACAAATATATTTTTGAAAATGTACCTGCTGTGCAATTGGACTTCCAATTCGATCCTGAAAACTTGAAGTTGGTAAGATGATTACAGCAACAAGTTACAGCAGCAAACTAGGTAAACAAGGAAGTTTCTGAAAACATACCTGTTGTGCCAACGGAGTTTCAGTTGGATCCTGCAAACTTGAATGTTAGCAATCAATAAATAAAGTTTCACAAGAGCCATAAGAAACTAACATCAAACTAGTAAAACTAATCGGTTTTGGCAATGTATTTAATTACACATGAACTAGTAAAACTAACAATTTCTTGGCAACGTATTAAAGTAACAAGTTGGTACCGTTTACCAGCAACACAGACATCTGTAAATTTCTTTGATGTAAGCAAAATGATTCCAACACATATATAAGTTAAAAAGATGGTGTCCCTCATATAAACCTGACAGTTGTCTATCTATGAACATGCAAACATTACTAGTGCTACAAGTGATAACAGCAAACCATTTAAACAAACAGGGTATCAGAACGTGAATTCTGCTGCACCCTAGAAGTACATATGACCAGCTATCTACGTGCTTAAGTAGCTATTTAAGTTCAGGCAAACAGTTAATTCTTAACAGTAAGTATCAAACACATAGATAGGCGCAGTCTATAATAGGATTAACAGGCTATGGCATTACGTAATCAGTAGCAAACTAAATTAAGCCAAGCAACGTAATTGAACAATTTTGCAATAAGTGGCTAACTAAAATTCCGAGAAGCAGATAACTGAACTTACACTAGCTCTTTGTACAGGCACACTGCAACTTCTTTTTCGCTTACAATTGCTTGGATACGCAGTCCAAATACTTCTTTCTTCCCACACTGCATTGGTAAGTCGAATGGTTAATCTGGTAAGATGGTGCGTCCTTGATCTGTTATATGAGGACGTGTAGTCAGACTAGTTGTAGCCACACACATCTCACTGGCTTTTACTGTATATTTCATCCGATTACATTTGGCATATCGAGATCTAAGCAATCTACAATAGGATGAAAAGACTGGCATCCTTCACATTGTTGGCAAACTCAGTTCATAGAAACAAGCAATTCAACCATTCTGTGGGTAAATCAAAAGCGCCACTGGAATATTTTTCACTACCGCAATCATACACACAAAAAGGGGCGACGCCACCATAGGGGCTGGTATGGGCGGCCGCCTCGGGTGGCTGGAAAGTGTGGACCTAGTTTGAGTCGTCCAGGTTGGCCCAGGCGAGTTTTGTTCGGCCTAACGCACAAGCAGGCAATGTAAAAAATGAAAAAAATGTTTCAATTTGGATGGGCCAATAACGTAAGTGCAAGGCAGGCCCTATAGCAGGCTCGCGGCCCATATCGATCGACAGCAGGAAAAGTCCCAATTCGTTCGCTCCAGCCGCCGCTGGACAGACCGACACAGCACTTCCTCGGGCCCTCGTTGGAGGGAGGTCGCTGGGCTTCAATCGAACGGAAGGACAAGAAGATGAAGATCCAACCCTACGTGTAGCCTGCGTGGGAGGCAGCGGCGGCAGCACGGGCATGGCATCGAGCTTGCGCAAACGGACAGTCGCAGCTTGCAAGAGTAGCATGCGCAACGAGTAGGTACATCACATCCCTGATTATATCTAATTCAACTGTTCAATTTCTGGCCAATAGTTAAAGCTGACGGTGTTGTAAAACTGCTTGTATGTAGGGAATCTATGAGAAAATGAAACCAATTTCTACTTATTTTATAACTCCCCCAATCAAGACTGAACTGACTAAATCTGATGTATCTAATCAAGTTTCCGGTGCAAACATACAAGCTCATGTTGTTCTTGAGCCTGAAGTGTCTAATGAACAGATTGCTGATGAAGGATTTGATGCAAACATTTTACATGCTCCTGGTGATGAACATATAGTGTCTAATAAGGGATCTAATGCAAGCATTTTGCAAGCTCCCATTGAAGGATTTAGTGTCTAATGATGATCTGCTATGTTGAGAGAGACATAGAGATTTGCAGGCATTGATGACAAGAAAATTATAGTACATTTTCATGGCTTGAGGAAACGTCGAGGCCATCTACCAGAAGGTCCCTGTATCATGAGAACATAACATAAATACTATTCTATCTATTGTTTGAAACTATTGGCATACTTGTGCAGGATAGATATATTGATATGCAGTTTGCGCACTCGTTATAGGTGCAATTACATTTCGATATTTTCAGCCACAGAACGAATAATTCAAGCAGGTACAGACCATGTTAGTAGTCCTTGTACACCACGTTGCATTCTGTGTTTTTTGGTGCTTGCATCATTTAGTGTTTTATAATCTGAACTACTTTGGATCATTAGCTGGTTTTCAAAGTGCATGTAGCTTCACATTTCTCAAGTTATGTTGATTTCCGGAGTGCAAGTGCCTTCGTATTTTTTAAGTTAAATGTTCGCCCCTGGTAACTTGAATTCGTGGATCCGCCACTGCACACAAATCATACACGCATGCCAGTACGAATTAAATGAAATGTAGGGACTTACGCTAGCTCGTTGTACAGGCTCACTTCAGCTTTGCTTGCGCTTGGGATGTTCCATGTACATGTCCATGTTACCACTTGCTTGGATGTGCAGGCATTCTGCTCCTTGCATCCCCCTCTGCATTTTTGACACGGTGAATGGTTGATCAAATAAGAGGAATCGACCTTGCTGTTGTACCGGAAGACAGATACTTACAAGGTTATACGGGTGTGCAGGATGTGTTCCAGATCCCGTACCGCCGTCATGCTTCGCAAAAAAATGGCTTTGCTTGTTTCAGATGATATCTCCAGAAGAAATAAGAGTTAAAGTCAGAGTTGCATAGGCGTGTAAGCTAAGAGAGCAGTGAACGGACTGGGAAGGTAGGCACGGCGGCGCGCCCGGGCAGCGATGACGCTGTTGGGCGAGCGGCTCCTAGCCTCCTGTTAGTCCGGCGTCTCCTCCTAGAGTCATGCCGTCCGGGGACGGCAAGTCGCCAGCGAGGCAGGCGGCTGGGGGCGAGTAGAGATCGGAAGCGCGCAGCAGAACAGAGGGGAATCGGGGCCTGGGACGACCCAAAATCCCAGGGTGGGCCGGCCCACCGTGGGCACCCTGTAGAGATACACACCCGAGCGGCAAACATACATTTTCGAAACTAATTTAGGAACATTTAGCTGACCAATTAAACAACTCTGTTTTAATAATCTCAGATTCGTATTTGAACAACTAAGCTTGTTTAGCTTGATGGGTGGAGCAGTGTTATTATGACACGAAGCACGTATTCTGATCGTATAGTGATCATAAAAGGGGGAAACTCTAAGCATATTTTTTTTAGCAAAAGAGGGTTTCCCCTTCGATTTCTATTAAAGAAACCACCACGGAACCAACATGATCAATTAAACCCTAAGCATGATCAATTAAACAGTATTATGGCTGTGCCATGGCAGATTTGAAGCTGCAAACCGGAGAAATGATATTTAGCATCCATTGTTTGCTTCGAACTAAGAACTAAATTCTAAGAGCTGAAAAGAAAGTAGAGTAACCAAGTTAAGATCTATTTTCTGGTTGAGATCAAAAAGTTGAGGAGATATGAAGTACCACCTCTCTTGCGGCGTCGTGTAGGCATCGGGGGTGCGATGGCTGTCGGCGGCGTTGAAACAGATCTGCGACGGGTGCATCGGGGGATAAGTCCCGTTGCGGTGGAAGAGAAGGTCGTGTGAGCGGCCCCGACAAAGAGGACGACGGCGCCGATGAAGCGAGAGGACGCAATGCAAGGCTATTGGTCCATCGACGTGGATGAGAAACGTCCATCTCTAGCAGTGGACGACGCGGTCTTGGTAGGCGCTCCGACATGGTGGAGGACGGTGGCGATGGATGTGGTGGAGGACGGCGGCGATGGATGGGGTGGCAGACGGAGGCTGGTGTGGGGATGGGGTGTTCTAGCGCGGACGGTGTATGAGTGGGAAAATGGAGGGAGAGGTACGGGGAACCATGTTTTTGGGACGCGCCTGTCTGAAATATAGGAAAGTTATGAACTTAGCCCCCGTTTAAAATTTGGACGTCTCCTCGGTTGGGGATAGGACGGTAATCTCGCATCTTGCCAATATTTGCCCAGAGCGATTTCGGGCGAGGAGAGGTTGGTTGGCGCCCATGGTTGGCGCCCACGGTGTATGAACGGGGCTGACAGGTAGGGCGGTTGTGTCACGTCTGAGTGAAGTTACAAACCTGCTCCTATTGAAAATATTTGCCTACATCGATTTCGGCCGAGTCGAGTTTGTTTTGCCGCCCACCGTGTATGAATGGGGAATGGAGGGAGAAACAAAGGTCTTTCGGACGAGCTTGAATCAAATGAGTTTTGCCGCCCATGTTTGACGCCCACCGTGTCGGAATGGGCTCAGAGGCGGTCGTGTCACCTCTAATTGAAGTTACTAACCTACCCCTATTTAGAGCAGTGGAAATCGGGCCGATGGATTGTCCGTGTAATGGGTAGACAGTAATTTCCATCTCCCAAACACTTGGCTTCGGGCAGCCGACGTGGGAGTGGACATTTTGCTGCTTCTTTCGAATTTTGGGACAATAAGCATCCACGTTTACCCTGGCAACTAAATTCGAATCCATTTTGTATTCCTATATGAATCTTTATAAATCATTCGATGTGTTTTTATATATCTTCAAAAGGACGACAAAGATGTATTCCCCTGTCATATATGAATATGGTTTACAAATGCCGATACTCAAATTCAGAAACTAGAATCCAGTTTAAGGTGAATTCGAATATTTGGAACACTTCATGTCGAACTCAAATGTCACACGCAGCATAATGTGTACTGCCATTTAGATATGTACACAAGCGATGTATCAAGATTCAAATACCAAGTCAATCAACCAAGAATGTATAGAACTAATAGACATATAAACACTTATAGAGTATATGGATCAATAATATCAACTAACATACATAAGCCAGGCCGCTGTACTTTTTTTTGGCTACAACAGCATCCTTTTTTTAGCCAGCATCTTGGCCCTTTCCCATGCGTGCCACTTATGGTCCATCTATACTACTACTATTGCTGAATGCACATTCAGCCCGATTGGCATATTTGTAGGTCTGGCACAGCAATCCAAATGAAATGTCTCCGAGTCTTATCAATTAATAAAGACTTGTGCTCAAATAAAATTACAAACCAAAAAAAACAATTATTACATGATCTCTAAAACAAATGGTTTGATTGATTACATGAACAGACAACACAAAGGTTATTCAACTATGGAAAGAACATTTCACCTATGATTTACCAAGTAGGAATTTAATTTCCTTTTTTCCTTCAGGACCTTAACAATCTGGTCAGTCTCAGCTTGCTTCGTTTTGAAATCCACCGAATATTTAATGGTTGTCTTGAGTACTGCTTGTGATTGTGCTGTTTGCTTCCTCAACATGTCAACTTCATCTCTAAGTGCAGAAGCAGAATCTCTTTCTACCACTAGTTTAGCCTCTAGAGCATCAGCAGTTGGCAATTCATAATGCACGATTGGGCCGGTGCCACTGTTATGGGATGATGCAATGTCCATGGGGACCTCGCTCTTTGATCTTGGGCTAACTTGTTTTGCCATTAAAGTTCCGATTGGATTCAGAAAAGTTGAAGGTAGCAAAACATCTCAACTGGGTGTTATAACAACAAACCAGTTAAACAGACAAGGAATTAAAGAGTTTCAATTGGATGCTGAAAAGTAGTTATTAACATCATTGTAACCCGCTGTTGCAGCAGCAAAGCAGTTAACCAAACAAGTAGATATTTAAGTTAAGGCAAACAGGTAATTCTTAACAGTCTACAATATGATTAACAGGCTGTGCCATTATGTAATCAGTAGCAAAATAAATTAAGCCAAGCAATGTAATTGAACAATTTTGCAATAAGTGGCTAACTAAAATACCGAGAAGCAGGTAACTGAACTTACGCTAGTTCTTTGTACAGGCACACTGCAACTTCTTTTTCGCTTACAAGGTTGTACAAAGGAGTCCATGGCATCAATTGCTTGGACACACAGTCCCAATACTTCTTTCTTCCCACACTGCATGGGTAAGTCGTATGGTTAATCTGGTTAGATGGTGCGTCCTTGATATGTTATATGAGGACGTGTAGTCAGACTAGTTGTAGCCAAACACATCACACTGGCTTTTACTGTACATTTCATGTGATTACTTTTGGCATATCGAGATTTAAGCAATCTACAATAGGATGAAAAGACTGGCATCCTTCACATTATTGGCGAACTCAGTTCATAGAAACAAGCAATTCAGCCATTCTGTGGGTAAATCAAAAGCGCCACTGGAATATTTTTCACTATCCAATCATACACGCAAAAAGGGGCGACGCCACCATAGGGGCTGGTATGGGCGGCCGCCTCAGGTGGCTGGAAAGTGTGCACCTAGTTTGAGTCGTCCAGGTTGGCCCACGCTAGTTTTGTTCGTCCCAACGCACGAGCAGGCAATGTAAAAAATGAAGAAAAATGTTTCAATTTGGATTCAATAACATAAGTGCAAGGCAGGCCCTATAGCAGGCTCGCAGCCCAAACGAGCGCCTCCCATATCGATCGACAGCTGGAAAAATCCCAATTCATTCGCTCCAGCCTCCAGTCTGGTTCGCTCCTAACCTAGCCGCCGCTGGACAGACCGACACAGCACTTCCTCACGCCTTCGTTGGAGGGCGGTCGTCGGGCTTCAAGCGAACGGAAGGACAAGAAGATGAAGATCCAACCCTGGGTGTAGCCTGCGTGGGAGGCAGCGGCGGCAGCACGGGCATGGCATCGAGCTTGCGCAAACGGACAGTCGCAGCTTGCAAGAGTAGCATGCGCAACGAGCAGGTACATCACATCCCTGATTATATCTAATTCAACTCTTCAATTTCTGGCCAATAGTTAAACTTGACGGTGTTGTAAAACTGCTTGTATGTAGGGAATCTATGAGAAAATGAAACCAATTTCTACTTATTTTATAACTCCCCCAATCAATACTGAACTGACTGAATCTGATGTATCTAATCAAGTTTCCGGTGCAAACATACAAGCTCATGTTGTTCTTGAGCCTGAAGTGTCTAATGAACAGACTGCTAATGAAGGATTTGATGCAAACATTTTACATGCTCCTGGTGATGAACATATAGTGTCTAATGAAGGATCTAATGCAAGCATTTTGCAAGCTCATTGAAGGATTTAGTGTCTAATGATGATCTACTATGTTGAGAGAGACAGAGATTTGCAGGCATTGATGACAAGCAAATTATAGTGCATTCTCATAGCTTGAGGAAACGTCGAGGCCATCTACCAGAAAGTCCCCGTATCATGACAACATAGCATAAATACTTTTCTGTTATCTTGTTTGAAACTATTGCCATACTTGTGCAGGATAGATATATTGATATGCAGTTTGCGCACTGGTTATACGTGCAATTACACTTTGATATTTTCAGCTAGAGAACGAATAATTCAAGCAGGTACAGACCATGTTTGTAGTCCTTGTACACCATGTTGCATTTTGTGTTTTTTGGTGCTTGCATCATTTAGTGTTTATAATCTGAACTACATTGGATCATTAGTTGGTTTTCAAAGTGCATGTAGCTTCACATTTCTCAAGTTATGTTGATTTCCAGAGTGCAAGTGCCTTCGTATTTTTTAAGTTAAATGTTCGCCCCTGGTAACTTGAATTCGTGGATCAGCCACTGCACACAAATCATACACGAATGCCAGTACGAATTAAATGAAATGCAGGGTCTTACGCTAGCTCGTTGGACAGGCTCACTGCACCTCTGCTTGCGCTTGGGATGTTCCATGTACAAGTACATGTTACCGCTTGCTTGGATGTGCAGGCCTTGTGCTCCTTGCATCCCCCTCTGCATTTTTGACACGGCGAATGGTTGATCAAATCAGAGGAATCGACCTTGATGTTGTACCGGAGGACAGATACTTACAAGGTTATACGGGTGTGCAGGATGTGTACCAGATCCCGTAGCGCCGTCATGCTTCGCTAAAAAATGGATTTGCTTGTTTCAGATGATATCTCCAGAAGAAATAAGAGTTAAAGTCAGAGTTGCATAGGCGTGTAAGCTAAGAGAGCAGTGAAAGGATATCCAAACATCGTCGGAACAGTGCACAAGGGAGTGATGTGTGGATACCTAGTTCGGGCCGGCGTTTGGGCATGCTCGCCTAGCTAGAGTGTGGGTCACTTCAGAGCCGTTGAGGGTGATGCACTGGCGTTGGCTGGCCGCGCACGGATGCATATCTTGTGTGGCAGTGGAGCTCTACGATGCGGTGGACGAGACCGTTGGTGAAGCCCCAACGGCCTCGGGGGCCGGAGGTGCGACAATGTGCTCGGTGATGTAGCCCCGGTGAGGTGGGAGACGGCATCGGTGAAGCGCACCTGATGCGGTGGAAGTCGGTGTCTGTGAGGCACGTCGAATGCAGCGGTCAACGTTGTCGGTGGACCACCCGGTGCAGTGGACGTGGGCGTAGATGAGGTAGCTCCAGTGCGGTGGTGAAGCGCGACCGTCGTCTTCATCGTCGTCGTCCGGCACAAAGGTGGGGAAAGAGACGAGACGAGGGGCGATTCAAACTTTGCTTGGGTTGGCGGCGAATTGGGGATTTGAGCAATCTAGGCATGGAAGGGGACGGTGGAGAAGCGAGATTTTGCAGGCATGGAATTGGGGCCGCCAGATATTTCAGTCCAAAATGTGGAAGCGCGAACTTATTTTGTCGTTGTCCTCTTTTTGGGGGGAGGGGGGAGGGAGGGAGGGGGTGGGTGGCTGGGTGCTAAGCGTCCGTACGACACACGCGACCACCCCGACACGACCCTGGTCTGCCTGGTGCGCCTACATTTGAGAGGATATTTGAGAATGCAAACGAATCTTCTTTCATTTGCAAACGAATCTGTATGTATTACTATGCCCGTGTTTTCCTTGCAAATAATTAGTCATTCGAAACGAGATACTATAAATTAATTAATGAGGAGTTAGTTGAAGAAAAAAAATGAAATGGTATCCATGGTATCCACTCTAACATGGATTAGAGTGTGTGTCAGATAATTAGTTATTTGAATTAGAGTGTGTGTCACATAGCGATCTCCAATTCTAACGTGGATTTCGCATTTCACTGTATCCACGCTATTTTTTAATACAAATTCATATGTATATGATGAACACCATGGTAGTGAGAAAACTTTTGGATGGATTCAAACATATGACCTACAAAAATAGCACAACAATCGAGTCAATGTCAACTTTTCCAACCCTAGTATGGCACGAATTCGAAATAATTACCCGTATGCATGGTCCATACAATTGAGTTCAAATCTTACAATGTGCACTGAATTGAAACATCGATATTGAGTCTAGTACTATCTACATTCAAATGTTGTTTTTAGCCCCCCCTCGGCACACACGCTACATACTTCCTGTATCGGTCAACCTTCCTCTCCTAACCACCTTAGGAAGCTATCAGTTTCCGACACACATTCATTCTTTCTCTCCATGTTTCGATCTCTAACTCTCTCAACTATACAACCCCTTTTCCCACTCTGTTACCAAATGTATTTACCTCACACACCCGCCATTGCACCCCATGCCGAGCACTCTCTCTCTCTCCCTCCCTCCCACCCTCTCTCGCTAGATACATGCATTGCCTATCTAGCCCCCAACCTCTCGTGCGCACACACGCACGTTGTCTATCTAGGTCACTCCCTCGAGACTGTCTCACTCTTTCTTCCGCACGGCGGGCCACACTTGCTCAATCTTGCTCTCTTTATCTGAGTCTCAATTAACCTCGTTTTCTTACACACACAAATGATATATCTCCTTCTTCGGGCCTCGATCGATACACTTTATACTCTCTCACGTAGATTGTCTATCTAGGTCAGTCCATCCAAGCTGCCCCCACTCTTTCGACCTCATGGCGTGCCATGCTCGCTCAATCTCTCTCTCTCTCTTTCCCTCCCTCTCTCTCTATGTCTCTCTTTGTATGTCTCGATTGACCTCGCTCTTTCTCGGACACAAACGATATATCTCCCTGTTTGAGCCCAATTCGACATATTCATATTGTATACTCTCTCACACACATTGTCTATCTAGGTCACTCTCTCCAACCCGTATCACTCTTTCGATCGCACGACGACCCACACTTGCTCAATCTCTCTCCCTTTATATATGTAATCGATTGACCTTGCTTCCTCCCACGCACAAAATATATCTACATGTCTGTGACTGGATCATCTCTCAAGCTCTATCTTACAGCCCTTACCCTTCTCAAAAGCTCAATCGGATAATATCTCTCCAGAGCATATATATGTTTTCAATGAATGCCGGACCACACTCACTTTGTCTCTCTATCTATATGTCTCTCGATTGACCTCGCTTTCTCACGCCGTATCTTCCACACATTGAAGCTACCTCTCCATCCCTCGAAAAGCCGGAGCTATTTACATTGCGAGGGGGACTCCAACCTTGGATTAATTTGTGTAGGCATTTATTCCGGTGGTAGATTATATTTTTGTAGCATTCGGCCCACAACTACTCCAAACACCGTTGCAACCCCTGCACCTCCCCCAATTGATTTCCCTCTGGCTCGGTCATCGCTCTCTCGCACGTCCTTTCTCGCCTTCAATGTTGCACCATGGTATTATTGCAAAAAAACTCTGATTATTACAAATAGGCTACAAAACTACACACCGATAGTCCACTTGGAATGGAAAAAATTTCGACCCACAAATTAAAGTGCCACAAACTACACACCGAGGGGCCCACCTGTCATGAAACAAATTTGGACCCTTATACAAATTAAAAAATAAAGGACGAGGATCGAACATGCGACCAGGGCCTTCAAGCCGCACGTCAATAGGCAACATACGTAAAACAACAATGTTTGTTGTACCCCCCTTTGTTCATATAATGTTTTTATATTACCACAGCCTATTTAATGGATAACATGTAATATTATTTTTAGTACATTAGTAGGACCAGCTCGTTAGCACGTGCTATTCACCTTCACCTACTCGTGGGTTCCATGTGTGCTCTCTCTCTCCCCCTCTACTTTTAGACGCACGGGCAAACACGAAGAACTCGCGGACGATGTTGCCGTTGACCATATCTGGAGGCGTTCACAAGTTACAGCACCAGTTTCACGTAATAGTAGTACTAGTCAATGCGTACGTGCAATGCACGTTAATTTGGAAGTATATTAAGTGCATGCGGATATTAAGTAGGATATTATTTGCGTGTTATTATGTGATTAGCACTATTTTTGGCATGAAATTAACTGCGCGCTAAACGTGTTGAGCGCTCGACATTGAAGCAGTCTAGGTCGTTGGATGAGAAGGAATAAAGGTGGCTTGATGACGTTTTATATTTGATTTGATACGGCTCTAGCAGAACATTCAATCGATCAAACCATAGATTTCATTCAGTCTGACTCCGACTTTACATTCATACGACGATCGATCTAAAATAAACGGAAATGATAAACGTTCGGATTTTAAGCATGGCAATCCGAACGTTTTTCAAGGCAAATTTAGATTACGCGGCGGCGGTGGGGGCATCTTGCGGTGGGAATCGGCTCCTCTGTCGTGCTCTGTGTGTCGTCGGGCCACTGACCGACGGCGACGGCGATGGCGGCGTCTTGCGCCGTTGTTGGCGTACACCTGGACCTGTCCCTCCTGGTGCTGACTATCTCCCACTGCTCATCGCGGCGCCCACATATCTGGTAGATAGTATCCATGAGGTCCTTGTGGTAAACTTCGCCGATGCGTCCCATGGCGATGTGGGTTGCCATGCTCTTTCCTAGACTCCAGGTGCGTGCATCAAAGGAAAACACTATGGGCTCCGTAACTGGCGTGAATGTCCTTCCTGGAACTTTCACTTGGATCATCCAGCGCTCCTCTTCTGGTAAGGTTGCGTTGTAGGTCCCGGTGAAGCTTGGTATTCTGATGTTCAGGTACCTAGTGACTTCCTTCAAGTGTCGTCCAAACGGGGTGTCTTCATCCGGTTGTGCAAACTTGTTCTTGGAGTCCGCCATCCTAAAGAGTAGAACATGGAGAGGAGTCAGAAATGAGTAGAGAAGAGTGACCTATGGTTCTCTTAGTGGTCGTGTCCTACATTCAGCGTGTGCTCTGATACCATCTTGTAGTGACCCGACCTCAAACAGTCAAGTCTCTGTGCTTCAGTGTCATCGTTGGATCGGTAATGCTAACACACACAGTACTCGAAGGATTTATAACAGAGTAGCAATCCCACACTTATTACATCAACTGTCTCAAAAGAGAACTTATTACAATAAATATGGCTTAAGGCCATCTAAAACGATAACAGCGGAACGCTTGGAAGATAAAGTGAGTCCATCAACTCCAACGGCATAGCTGAGTGCATGACAACGACCTATCGCTGTGACACCCGAGTAATTAAGCTACAGTAATCCCACGCTAATGGTGCCACGTTACCTCCGTTACTGTTGACAAATCTCGCGTTAGTTCAAAACGAATCGAATTCAAATTTGAATTCGAGGCAAACAACAAAAGTTTTCAAAATGTTAAACTAAAATGTTCGGAGTGTGCAAATAAATGCTTAGGTATTTATGGTGAGGGAACCATGCTTTTATAAAAACCTAAATACATAAAATGAATTAAAACAGAAAAGAGAAATAAATAAAAGAAAAGGAAATACAAAACAGAAAACAAAAAAAAGATAAAAGAACAGAAACCCCCTCCCCACTGGGCCACGGCCCAGCTAACCGGCCAGCCCACTAACCTAACCGGCCCACCCCCACCCCCCATAACACCCCACTCCACCCCGAAACCCTAACCGAACCAACCCACTCCCCCCTCACTCCCTCGTCTCTCCTTCCCCCCGATCCAGATCGGATCGGGGCTGCCCCCGTGGCCATCGCCCGGTGCCGCCTCGCCGGCCCCCGCCCTCGTCCTCGCGCCCCCCGCCCCCTCTCCCTCAACGACTCCCCTCGCCGCGCAGACCGCGACCGCGCCCTCGACGCCCGCCGCCGCCCCGCCGCTCGAAGCCGGAGCCAGCGCGCCGGCCCGGCTCCGACGCCGTCGCCCTGGACATCGCCGCCTCGTCCTCGACCGCCCATCACCGGACCGCCCCGCCTCGCCCCCGATGCAGTACAACGAGCCGCCGCCAGAAGCTGCTCAGCGCCCCGCCGCCTTCGTCACCGACGACCGCCTCGCCGGACGCCTTCGTCGCCTCCTCCCCTGCGTCGCCTCGTCTCCGTCCTCCTCCCCGCGCCCCGCTGCCCCCGAACCCTACGACCCGCCGTGAGGACCCCTCCTCTCCCTCTTTCCCTCTGTTGCTGGCGCCGTTCGCGACGCCCCGGCCTCCTCTACCGCGCGCACGCGCGCTCACCGCGGTCGGGCCGCGCCCTGGCCGCGCGCCTCTCTGTCCGGTCATGCCCGTCGCCCCCTGGCCGACCTGCCTATGCACGCTTCGACCCCGTCGTCCCGCGCCGACGCGGCTAGCCTCCGGCCGCCGCCCGCCGGCCACCGGGAACCCCCCATGCCCGTCGCCGTGCGCTGCTCCCTACGGCGCCCTGTCGGGCACCCGAAGCGCCCGCACGCCCTGCAGCGCGAGATCGGGTTGTGGCTTCGCCCGCCTACCCGCATGCCCGCCAAGGCCCCCACTGGCCCTATGACAAGTGGGGCCCAACCCCTAAACTTTAATAAAAAAAGAAGTTTTAAAATTAAAAATAAATAATAAATAAAAATATTAATTAATTAAAGAATTAATTAACTTAATTAATTTTGTATTAGATTAACCTAATCATTCTAGTTAACTAATTAACCATGTTTAATTAACCTGAGACTATGACAAACGGGCCCCATGTGCGAGGGTTGACCTAGTCAACCTGTAGACCTGCTGACATCATGCTGATGTCACGCTGACCCAATAATTACCTTTTATAATTAATTAAAATCTGTTAATTTCAAAATTGAATTAAAACTTTAAAAGTTAATATAAAATAATCCGTAACTCGGATGGAAATACTTTATACATGAAAGTTGCTCAGAATGACGAGACGAATCCGGATACGCATCCCGTTCGTCCGCCACACATACCTAGCATAACAAACACGCAACTTTTCCCCTCCAGTTCATCTATCCGAAAACGCGAAACACCAGGGATACTTTCCCGGAAGTCCCCCCCCCTTCGCCGGTATCACCTATCCATGTGTTAGGCCACCCCTAGCACAACGTATTGCCGCATCTTGCTTTGTGTTACATTTGATTGCTCTATTATTTATTGTGTTCCCCCTCCGTTACTTCTTTCCGGTAGGCTCTGCGACCGTTGCCCATACCCCTGTGATCGACTACATCGACGACGACCCCTTCTTCTTGCCAGAGCAACCAGGCAAGCCCCCCCCCCTTGATCACCAGATATCGCCTATTCCTTCTCTATACTGCTTGCATTAGAGTAGTGTAGCATGTTACTGCTTTCGGTTAATCCTATACTGATGCATATCCTGTCATTGTTGCTACAGTTGTTACCCTTACCTGCTATCCTACTGCTTAGTATAGGATGCTAGTGTTCCATCAGTGACCCTACACTCTTGTCCGTCTGCCATGCTATACTACTGGGCCGTGATCACTTCGGGAGGTGATCACGGGTATATACTATATACTTTATATACATGACACATGTGGTGACTAAAGTCGGGTCGGCTCGTTGAGCACCCGCAAGTGATTCTGATGAGGGGGCTGAAAGGACAGGTGGCTCCATCCCGGTAGAGGTGGGCCTGGGTTCCTGACGGCCCCCGACTGTTAATTTGTGGCGGAGCGACAGGGCGGGTTGAGATCACCTAGGAGAGAGGTGGGCCTGGCCCTAGTCGGCGTTCGCGGATACTTAACAGGCTTAACGAGATCTTGGTATTTGATCTGAGTCTGGCCATTTGGTCTGTACGCACTAACCAACTACGCGGGAACAGTTATGGGCACTCGACGTCATGGTATCAGCCGAAGCCTTCGTGACGTCAGCGACTGAGTGGCGCACGCCGGATTGGACTGGAATGCCTACTAGGCTAGGTCTGCTTCCGTCCGCGTTCGCAACGTGCAGGTGTGCAATGGGCGATGGGCCCACACCCCTACGCCATAGGATTTAGACCTGCAGGGAAGTTTATCTATTCGAATAGCTGTGTCCCTCGGTAAAAGGACGACCCGGAGTTGTACCTTGACCTTATGACAACTAGAACTGGATACTTAATAAAACACACCCTTCCAAGTGCCAGATATAACCCGGTGATCGCTCTCTAACAGGGCGACGAGGAGGGGATCGCCGGGTAGGATTATGCTATACGATGCTACTTGGTGAACTTACCATCTACTCTCTCCTACATGCTGCAAGATGGAGGTGGCCAGAAGCGTAGTCTTCGACAGGATTAGCTATCCCCCTCTTATTCTGGCATTCTGCAGTTCAGTCCACCGATATGGCCCTTTACACATATACCCATGCATATGTAGTGTAGCTCCTTGCTTGCGAGTACTTTGGATGAGTACTCACGGTTGCTTTTCTCCCTCTTTTCCCCTTTCTATACCGGATTGTCGCAACCAGATGCTGGAGTCCAGGAGCTAGAGATCCCGAGGATGATTCTACGTGGAGTTCGGCTTCGAGGAGTAGATAGGAGGTCCCAGGCAGGAGGCCTTGCCTTTTCGATCGTTGCTACTTTTGTGCTAGCCTTCTTAAGGCAAACTTGTTTAACTTATGTCTGTACTCAGATATTGTTGCTTCCGCTGACTCGTCTATGATCGAGCACTTGTATTCGAGCCCTCGAGGCCCCTGGCTTGTATTATGATGCTTGTATGACTTATTTATGTTTTAGAGTTGTGTTGTGATATCTTCCCGTGAGTCCCTGATCTTGATCGTACACGTTTGCATGCATGATTAGTGTACGATCAAATCGCGGGCGTCACAATCGCACCTTTACTCGTCGTATGAAAAGTCTGCAACATAATACGTTGCATCCCGAAAACGGGTCAACACATGGAATATGTTGGCAGCATAACACAGTAGAGAAATGAACAGATAAAGGCTATCACTACATGCATATATGGCTGGTGGAGGCTCTATGGTTATATGGTTTTTACGAAAAGCCAATTTTTTCCTACAACAAAGGAATAAATTTTATTTAACTATCATGGTAGTTGAAACATCATTGAGAAGGCACCTCCAATTCATTCCCAATTAAAAGTAAGTATCAACCCAACAAATTAAATTAGAGTGATCAGATACAATAGGATAATCCAAGTACTAGATACTCAAAATGTCCATAAGCGGGGACACGGCTAACCATGGTTAGTTTGTACACTCTGCAGAGGTTTGCGCACTTTTCCCCACAAGACTCGATCTCCTCCGTTGGATTTCTCGCACTACAGGGTGTTTGAGAAACGGATGACCGAGACACAGCCTTTCAGAAGCATTAACTCTTTACTCCGGGTGGACAGTTACACCTACTATCCCTCTACATCGGCTAGCCCACCACTGAAAGAGGTCACACAACATACTCAACTATGCTAGAGCCCATAACTGCTTGTGGCTGCACACGGAAGTTTCTAGCATGAAATATCTCACGACCCCTTTGAGCCTGGGTGGCGGACCGTAGGAGGATCACACGGTATATCCCCGGGATCTCCTAGGACAACACTGGTATGACCCCAGGTGCCCAAACAAGCAATCCACCCAGATGTGTATTAAAGTTGCCACCTTAAGTTGAACCATTAATTGACAACTCACATCTGTCATGGATACACTCAAACCCAATCCACGTCTATGAGCATAGCATGGCAATATAAGCATAACGTAGAAGTAACTCCCAAGGGTTTGATAATAAAACAGGGCAATAGGTTCTACCTCATCAACTACTTCGCAAACCCACAAATTAATCACATCCTAATCATGCAGTGTTTGAGGGTTGAACTAATGCATACAAACTGGGTATGAAAAGAGTATGATCAATGTGTTACTTGCCTTGCTGACGATCCGCAAAACCTAGACACTCGTAGTAGCACGCTTCGAACGTCGGGAATTCTATCGCAAACAAACAATAGAATACATAAGAAATCAAGGAGAGATGCACGGGAAAATCTCAAATAAAATGATCTAACCAGAAAGTTCAACTTAAGAACTCCGGTTTGCAAAAAGAATCAAATCAAACGGAGCAACGAAACTCAAACTGCGAAAGAAACTAGATCCGATTACTAATCTAGACTAAAGTCGAATTTTACAGTCCTAAAATCTTGTTCAAGTAGTTTAAACAGGAAGAGGGCTTCAAGACGAAGATCTAGGCGCTTGCATCGCCTGAATCCGATAAACGAGCGAAAAGAAAAACTAAAACGAAGATCGGGTCAGAAATCACGATCGAAAAATAATCGCGAAAACCCTGGAAAAAAAACTAACGAACAGACTAACGAACAAACGTTCGCAGTCTGTGACTAACGGGTGAACGGCGTTCGTTAAAACGAACGAACGGACGAACGCCCGCTGTGTTGGGGAACGTAGTAATTTCAAAAAAATTCCTACGCACACGCAAGATCATGGTGATGCATAGCAACGAGAGGGGAGAGTGTTGTCCACGTACCCTCGTAGACCGACAACGGAAGCGTTATCACAACGCGGTTGATGTAGTCGTACGTCTTCACGATCCGACCGATCAAGTACCGAACGAACGGCACCTCCGAGTTCTACACACGTTCAGCTCGATGACGTCCCTCGAACTCCGATCCAGCCGAGTGTTGAGGGAGAGTTTCGTCAGCACGACGGCGTGGTGACGATGATGATGTTCCACCGACGCAGGGCTTCGCCTAAGCTCCGCAACGGTATTATCGAGGTGTAATATGTTGGAGGGGGGCACCGCACACGGCTAAGAGATCTCAAGGATCAATTGTCGTGTCTCTGGGGTGCCCCCCTGCCCCCGTATATAAAGGAGCAAGGGGGAGGCAGCCGGCCAAGGGGAGAGGCGCGCCATAGGGGGGGAGTCCTACTCCCACCGGGAGTAGGACTCCTCCTTTCCTTGTGGGAGTAGGAGAAGGGAAGGGGGAAGGAGAAAGAAGGAAGGGTGCGCCCCCCTTCCCTAGTCCAATTCGGACCAGACCATGGGGAGGGGTGCGGCCACCTTTTGAGGCCTTTCTCTCCTTTCCCGTATGGCCCATTAAGGCCCAATACGAATTCCCGTAACTCTCCGGTACTCCGAAAAATACCCGAATCACTCGGAACCTTTTCGAAGTCCGAATATAGTCGTCCAATATATCGATCTTTACATCTCGACCATTTCGAGACTCCTCGTCATATCCCCGATCTCATCCGGGACTCCGAACTCCTTCGGTACATCAAAACTCAATAAAACTATCATCGTAACGTTAAGCGTGCGGACCCTACGGGTTCGAGAACTATGTAGACATGACCAAGACACGTCTCCGGTCAATAACCAATAGCGGGACCTGGATGCCCATATTGGCTCCCACATATTCTACGAAGATCTTTATCGGTCAGACCGCATAACAACATACGTTGTTCCCTTTGTCACCGGTATGTTACTTGCCCGAGATTTGATCGTCGGTATCTCGATACCTAGTTCAATCTCGTTACCGGCAAGTCTCTTTACTCGTTCCATAACACATCATCCCGCAACTAACTCATTAGTCACAATGCTTACAAGGCTTATAGTGATGTGCATTACCGAGTGGGCCCAGAGATACCTCTCCGACAATTGGAGTGACGAATCCTAATCTCGAAATACGCCAACCCAACAAGTACCTTTGGAGACACCTGTAGAGCACCTTTATAATCACCCATTTACGTTGTGACGTTTGGTAGCACACAAAGTGTTCCTCCGGTAAACGGGAGTTGCGTAATAACATAGTCATAGGAACATGTATAAGTCATGAAGAAAGCAATAGCAACATACTAAACGATCGAGTGCTAAGCTAACGGAATGGGTCAAGTCAATCACGTCATTCTCCTAATGAGGTGATCTCGTTAATCAAATGACAACTTATGTCTATGACTAGGAAACATAATCATCTTTGATTAACGAGCTAGTCAAGTAGAGGCATACTAGTGACACTCTGTTTGTCTATATATTCACACATGTATTATGTTTCCGGTTAATACAATTCTAGCATGAATAATAAACATTTATCATGATACAAGGAAATAAATAATACTTTATTATTGCCTCTGGGGCATATTTCCTTCAGTCTCCCACTTGCACTAGAGTCAATAATCTAGATTACACAGTAATGATTCTTACACCCATGGAGCCTTGGTGCTGATCATGTTTTGCTCGTGGAAGAGGCTTAGTCAACGGGTCTGCAACATTCAGATCCGTATGTATCTTGCAAATTTCTATGTCTCCCACCTGGACTAAATCCCGGATGGAATTGAAGCGTCTTTTGATGTGCTTGGTTCTCTTGTGAAATCTGGATTCCTTTGCCAAGGCAATTGCACCAGTATTGTCACAAAAGATTTTCATAGGACCCGATGCACTAGGTATGACACCTAGATCGGATATGAACTCCTTCATTTGCTGCTTCCGAAGCAGCTATGTACTCCGCTTCACATATAGATCCCGCCACGACGCTTTGTTTAGAACTGCACCAACTGACAGCTCCACCGTTCAATGTAAATACGTATCCGGTTTGCGATTTAGAATCGTCCGGATCAGTGTCAAAGCTTGCATCAACGTAACCATTTACGATGAGCTCTTTGTCACCTCCATATACGAGAAACATATCTTTTGTCCTTTTCAGGTATTTCAGGATGTTCTTGACCGCTGCCCAGTGATCCACTCCTGGATTACTTTGGTACCTTCCTGCTAGACTTATAGCAAGGCATACATCAGGTCTGGTACACAGCATTGCATACATGATAGAGCCTATGGCTGAAGCATAGGGGACATCTTTCATCTTCTCTCTATCTTCTGCAGTGGTCGGGCATTGAGTCTTACTCAACTTCAGACCCTGCAACACAGGCAAGAATCCTTTCTTTGCTTGATCCATTTTGAACTTCTTCAAAACTTTGTCAAGGTATGTGCTTTGTGAAAGTCCAATTAAACGTCTTGATCTATCTCTATAGATCTTGATACCCAATATATACGCAGCTTCATCGAGGTCTTTCATTGAAAAACTCTAATTCAAGTATCCCTTTATGCTATCCAGAAATTCTATATCATTTCCAATCAGTAATATGTCATCCACATATAATATCAGAGATGCTACAGAGCTCCCACTCACTTTCTTGTAAATACAGGCTTCTCCAAAAGTCTGTATAAAATCAAATCCTTGATCACACTATCAAAGCGTTTATTCCAACTCCGAGAGGCTTGCACCAGTCCATAAATGGATCGCTGGAGCTTGCACACTTTGTTAGCTCCCATTGGATCGACAAAACCTTCTGGTTGCATTACATACAACTCTTCTTCCAGAAATCCATTCAGGAATGCAGTTTTGACATCCATTTGCCAAATTTCATAATCATAAAATGCGGCAATTGCTAACATGATTCGGACAGACTTAAGCATCACTACGGGTGAGAAGGTCTCATCGTAGTCAATCCCTTGAACTTGTCGAAAACCTTTCGCAACAAGTCGAGCTTTATAGACAATAACATTTACCATCAGCGTCAGTCTTCTTCTTGAAGATCCATTTATTTTCAATGGCTTGCCGATCATTGGGCAAGTTAACCAAAGTCCATACTTTGTTGTCATACATGGATCCCATCTTAGATTTCATGGACTCAAGCCATTTTGCGGAATCTGGGCTCACCATCGCTTCTTCATAGTTCGTAGGTTTGTCATGGTCTAGTAACATAACTTCCAGAACAGGATTACCGTACCACTCTGGTGCGGATCTTACTCTGGTTGATCTACGAGGTTCAGTAATAACTTGATCTGAAGTTTCATGATCATCATCATTAACTTCCTCACTAATTGGTGTAGGTGTCTCAGAAACTGGTTTCTGCGATGAACTACTTTCCAATAAGGGAGCAGGTATAGTTACCTCATCAAGTTCTACTTTCC
The DNA here is from genome assembly GCF_002575655.3 of Aegilops tauschii subsp. strangulata. Lineage (NCBI taxonomy): Eukaryota > Viridiplantae > Streptophyta > Magnoliopsida > Poales > Poaceae > Aegilops > Aegilops tauschii. Next base: position 13,356,654 of record NC_053039.3, read on the forward strand.
TCCCACTCACTTCTTTCGAGAGAAACTCCTTCTCTAGAAAATTTCCGAACTTAGCAACAAAAGTTTTGCCTTCGGATCTGTGATAGAAGGTATACCCAACAATCTCTTTTGGGTATCCTATGAAGACACATTTCTCCGATTTGGGTTCGAGCTTATCAGGTTGAAGTTTCTTCACATAAGCATCGCAGCCCCAAACTTTAAGAAACGACAACTTTGGTTTCTTGCCAAACCACAGTTCATAAGGCGTCGTCTCAACGGATTTTGATGGTGCCCTATTTAACGTGAATGCAGCCGTCTCTAAAGCATAACCCCAAAACGATAGCGGTAAATCAGTAAGAGACATCATAGATCGCACCATATCTAGTAAAGTGCGATTACGACGTTCGGACACACCATTACGCTGTGGTGTTCCGGGTGGCGTGAGTTGCGAAACTATTCCGCATTGTTTCAAATGTAGACCAAACTCGTAACTCAAATATTCTCCTGCACGATCTGATCGTAGAAACTCTATTTTCTTGTTACGATGATTTTCAACTTCACTCTGAAATTCTTTGAACTTTTCAAATGTTTCAGACTTATGTTTCATTAAGTAGATATACCCATATCTACTTAAATCATCTGTGAAGGTGAGAAAATAACGATATCCGCCACGAGCCTCAACATTCATCGGACCACATACATCTGTATGTATGATTTCCAACAAATCTGTTGCTCTCTCCATAGTTCCGGAGAACGGTGTTTTAGTCATCTTGCCCATGAGGCACGGTTCGCAAGTACCAAGTGATTCATAATCAAGTGGTTCCAAAAGTCCATCAGTATGGAGTTTCTTCATGCGCTTTACACCAATATGACCTAAACGGTAGTGCCACAAATAAGTTGCACTATCATTATCAACTCTCCATCTTTTGGTTTCAATATTATGAATATGTGTGTCACTACTATCGAGATTCAACAAAAATAGACCACTCTTCAAGGGTGCATGACTATAAAAGATATTACTCATATAAATATAGCAACCATTATTCTCTGATTTAAATGAATAACCGTCTCGCATCAAACAAGATCCAGATATAATGTTCATGCTCAACGCTGGCACCAAATAACAATTATTTAGGTCTAAAACTAATCCCGAAGGTAGATGTAGAGGTAGCGTGCCGACCGCGATCACATCGACTTTGGAACCATTTCCCACGCGCATCGTCACCTCGTCCTTAGCCAATCTTCGCTTAATCCGTAGCCCCTGTTTCGAGTTGCAAATATTAGCAACAGAACGAGTATCAAATACCCAGGTACTACTGCGAGCATTAGTAAGGTACACATCAATAACATGTATATCACATATACCTTTGTTCACCTTGCCATCCTTCTTATCCGCCAAATACTTTGGGCAGTTCCGCTTCCAGTGACCAGTTTGCTTGCAGTAGAAGCACTCAGTTTCAGGCTTAGGTCCAGACTTGGGTTTCTTCTCCTGAGCAGCAACTTGTTTGTTGTTCTTCTTGAAGTTCCCTTTCTTCTTCCCTTTACTCTTTTCTTGAAATTGGTGGTCTTATTGACCATCAACACTTGATGCTCCTTTTTGATTTCTACCTCCGCAGCCTTTAGCATTGCGAAGAGCTCGGGAATTGTCTTACTCATCCCTTGCATATTATAGTTCATCACGAAGCTCTTGTAGCTTGGTGGCTGTGATTGAAGAATTCTGTCAATAACGCTATCATCCGGAAGATTAACTCCCAGTTGAATCAAGTGATTGTTATACCCAGACATTTTGAGTATATGCTCACTGACAGAACTATTCTCTTCCATCTTGTAGCTGAAGAACTTATTGGAGACTCCATATCTCTCAATTAGGGCATTTGCTTGAAATATTAACTTCAACTCCTGGAACATCTCATATGCTCCATGACGTTCAAAACGTCGTTGAAGACCCGGTTCTAAGCCGTAAAGCATGGCACACTGAACTATCGAGTAGTCATCAGCTTTGCTCTGCCAGACGTTCATAACATCTGGTGTTGCTCCTGCAGCAGGCCTGGCACCCAGCGGTGCTTCCAGGACGTAATTCTTCTGTGCAGCAATGAGGATAATCCTCAAGTTATGGACCCAGTCCGTGTAATTGCTACCATCATCTTTCAACTTTGCTTTCTCAAGAAACGCATTAAAATTTAACGGAACAACAGCACGGGCCATCTATCTACAATTAACATAGACAAGCAAAAATATACTATCAGGTACTAAGTTCATGATAAATTCAAGTTCAATTAATCATATTACTTAAGAACTCCCACTTAGAGAGACATCCCTCTAATCCTCTAAGTGATCACGTGATCCATATCAACTAAACCATGTCCGATCATCACTTGAGATGGAGTAGTTTCAATGGTGAACATCACTATGTTGATCATATCTACTATATGATTCACGCTCGACCTTTTGGTCTCCGTGTTCCGAGGCCATATCTGTTATATGCTAGGCTCGTCAAGTTTAACCTGAGTATTCCGCGGGTGCAACTGTTTTGCACCCGTTGTATTTGAACGTAGAGCCTATCACACCCGATCATCACGTGGTGTCTCAGCACGAAGAACTTTCGCAACGGTGCATACTCAGGGAGAACACTTATACTTTGATAATTTAGTGAAGGATCATCTTATAATGCTACCGTCAAACAAAGCAAGATAAGATGCATAAAGGATTAACATCACATGCAATCAATATAAGTGATATGATATGGCCATCATCATCTTGTGCTTGTGATCTCCATCTCCGAAGCACCGTGCTTGTGATCTCCATCTCCGAAGCACCGTCATGATCACCATCATCACCGGCGCGACACCTTGATCTCCATCGTAGCATCGTTGTCGTCTCGCCAACTTATTGCTTTTACGACTATCGCTACCGCTTAGTGATAAAGTAAAACTATTACATGGCGATTGCATCTCATACAATAAAGCGACAACCATATGGCTCCTGCCAGTTGCCGATAACTCGGTTACAAAACATGATCATCTCATACAACACATTATATCACATCATGTCTTGACCATATCACATCACAACATGCCCTGCAAAAACAAGTTAGACGTCCTCTACTTTGTTGTTGCATATTTTACGTGGCTGCTACGGGCTTAGCAAGAACCGTTCTTACCTACGCATCAAAACCACAACGATAGTTTGTCAAGTTGGTGTTGTTTTAACCTTCGCAAGGACCGGGCGTAGCCACACTCGGTTCAACTAAAGTGAGAGAGACAGACAACCGCCGGTCACCTTTAAGCAATGAGTGCTCGCAACGGTGAAACCAGTCTCGCGTAAGCGTACGTGTAATGTCGGTCTGGGCCGCTTCATCTCACAATACCGCTGAACCAAAGTATGACATGCTGGTAAGCAGCATGACTTATATCGCCCACAACTCACTTGTGTTCTCCTCGTGCATAGCATCAACGCATAAAACCTGGCTCGGATGCCATTGTTGGGGAACGTAGTAATTTCAAAAAAAATTCCTACGCACACGCAAGATCATGGTGATGCATAGCAACGAGAGGGGAGAGTGTTGTCCACGTACCCTCATAGACCGACAGCAGAAGCGTTATCACAACGCGGTTGATGTAGTCGTACGTCTTCACGATCCGACCGATCAAGTACCGAACGTACGGCACCTCCGAGTTCTACACACGTTCAGCTCGATGACGTCCCTCGAACTCCGATCCAGCCGAGTGTTGAGGGAGAGTTTCTTCAGCACGACGGCGTGGTGACGATGATGATGTTCCACCGACGCAGGGCTTCGCCTAAGCTCCGCAACGGTATTATCGAGGTGTAATATGGTGGAGGGGGGCACCGCACACGGCTAAGAGATCTCAAGGATCAATTGTTGTGTCTCTGGGGTGCCCCCCTGCCCCCGTATATAAAGGAGCAAGGGGGAGGCAGCCGGCCAAGGGGAGAAGCGCGCCATAGGGGGGAGTCCTACTCCCACCGGGAGTAGGACTCCTCCTTTCCTGGTGGGAGTAGGAGAAGGGAAGGGGGAAGGAGAAAGAAGGAAGGGTGCGCCCCCCTTCCCTAGTCCAATTCGGACCAGACCATGGGGAGGGGTGCGGCCACCTTTTGAGGCCTTTCTCTCCTTTCCCGTATGGCCCATTAAGGCCCAATACGAATTCCCGTAACTCTCCGGTACTCCCAAAAATACCCGAATCACTCGGAACCTTTCCGAAGTCCGAATATAGTCGTCCAATATATCGATCTTTACGTCTCGACCATTTCGAGACTCCTCGTCATATCCCCGATCTCATCCGGGACTCCGAACTCCTTCGGTACATCAAAACTCAATAAAACTGTCATCGTAACGTTAAGCGTGCGGACCCTACGGGTTTGAGAACTATGTAGACATGACCAAGACACGTCTCCGGTCAATAACCAATAGCGGGACCTGGATGCCCATATTGCCTCCCACATATTCTACGAAGATCTTTATCGGTCAGACCGCATAACAACATACGTTGTTCCCTTTGTCACCGGTATGTTACTTGCCCGAGATTTGATCGTCGGTATCTCGATACCTAGTTCAATCTCGTTACCGGCAAGTCTCTTTACTCGTTCCGTAACACATCATCCCGCAACTAACTCATTAGTCACAATGCTTGCAAGGCATATAGTGATGTGCATTACCGAGTGGGCCCAGAGATACCTCTCCGACAATTGGAGTGACAAATTCTAATCTCGAAATACGCCAACCCAACACGTACCTTTGGAGACACCTGTAGAGCACCTTTATAATCACCCATTTACGTTGTGACGTTTGGTAGCACACAAAGTGTTCCTCCGGTAAACGGGAGTTGCATAATCTCAGTCATAGCAACATGTATAAGTCATGAAGAAAGCAATAGCAACATACTAAACGATCGAGTGCTAAGCTAACGGAATGGGTCAAGTCAATCACGTCATTCTCCTAATGAGGTGATCTCGTTAATCAAATGACAACTTATGTCTATGGCGAGGAAACATAACCATCTTTGATTAACGAGCTAGTCTAGTAGAGGCATACTAGTGACACTCTGTTTGTCTATATATTATGTTTCCGGTTAATACAATTCTAGCATGAATAATAAACATTTATCATGATACAAGGAAATAAATAATACTTCATTATTGCCTCTAGGGCATATTTCCTTCACGCTGTTTAACCCAACCGAAAAAAAACGAACCGATCTATTAAAAAAACAGATCTAGGGTTTTCGAAATAAACCGAACGGTTTTCGAGGAAAAAACCGACGAACGGTGTGGCGGCGGCGGCTACCTCGGTGAGGTCGGCGGTTGGCTCCGGCGACGGGCGGGCGAGGCGGCGGCGCGGCTCCGGCGGCGGGCGGCAAGGCGGCGGCGGCGCTAGGGCGGCGGCGCGGCTAGGGTTTCGGGTGGGTTGGGCTGGCGGTCTGGCGGCTGGCGGCTTATAAGAGGCCGGCCGGGCGAAGTCCTAGTCGGTTACGGCCCGACTAAGTCAGTTGACTTTTTTTAAATAAGTCCTGACGCAGAAAAACAAAGAAACGAAATACTAAACGGATTCCAAAAATCCCGTAATAAAATTTTCCAGTCTTCTAAAAATATGCCGGATAGGTGAACATTTATTTGGTCCTATAATACAATTTGGAAAAACGCGTATTTTTCCTAATACAAATAAAATAGCAATAAAATCCAAATAAAATCAAATATTTGATTTTAATATTTTCCCTCCAATATTTCATTTATTTTGGAGAAGTCATATTATCTCCTCTCATATATTTTGATATGAAATATTTTCGGAGAGAGAAATTAATTAAAACAAAAGTGATCCTTGTTTCCATACTTGATAAAATTCAAATATGAAAAACATGAAATCCCCAACTCTCTCCGTGGGTCCTTGAGTTGCTTAGAATTTCGAGGATCACAAAACAAATATGCAATAAAATATGATATGCATGAATGACCTATGTATAACATTCCAAATTGAAAATTTGGGATGTTACAAACCTACCCCCTTAAGATGAATCTCGCCCTCGAGATTCGGGTTGGCTAGAAAATAGGTGTGGGTGGTCTTTGCGTAGATCATCCTCTCGTTCCCAGGTGGCTTCATCCTCGCTATGGTGGCTCCACAGAACTTTGAAAAATTTGATAACCTTGCTGCGAGTAACTCGGCTGGCAAACTCTAGAATCTTGACAGGTTTCTCCTCGTATGTCAAGTCACTATCCAACTGTATTGCTTCGAGGGGCAATGTATCTCTCAGAGGAATATCGGCCATCTCCGCATGGCACTTCTTCAACTAGGAAACGTGAAACACATCATGTACTCCTAACAGTCCTTTGGGTAACTCCAACTTGTAGGCAACCTCTCCCATGTGTTCCAAAACACGGTACGGTCCCACAAATCTCGGGGCTAACTTTCCCTTAACTCCAAAACATTTAACTCCTCGAAGAGGTGACACTCGCATATACGCTCTGTCTCCAATTTCATAGACTACCTCCTTGCATTTTGAATCTGCATAACTCTTCTGTCTGGACTGAGCTACCTTCAGTCTATCTCGAATCAGCTTAACCTTCTCCTTGGACTCCTTAATCAAATCCGGACCAAACAACTGACGGTCTCCAACTTCATCCCACATCAACAGTGTTCGACATCTCCTTCCATACAGGGCTTCGAACGGTGCCATCTTCAAATGGCCTGGTAGCTGTTATTGTAAGAGAACTCCACGTAGGGCAAGTTGTCATCCCAACTAGATCCATAATCTAGAGCACAAGCTCTCAAAATGTCCTCCAGAATCTGATTGACTCTCTCGGTCTGTCCATCTATCTGCGGGTGGAAAGCTGTACTAAACTCCAGCCTGGTACCCAAGGTCTAGTGCAGCTGGTGCCAAAACTTTGAAGTAAACTGCATTCCTCTATCTGATATGATGGTCCTCGAAACTCCGTGCAGACATACGATTCTAGTCATGTATGTCTTGGCCAACTTTGCACTGGTATAGGTGGTTTTCACGGGGATAAAGTGGGCTACTTTGTTCAAGCGATCCACTACTACCCAGATAGAATCATATCCTGATCGGGTCTTGGGCAAACCGTTGATGAAATCCATGCCAAGCTTGTCCCACTTCCATTCGGGTATCGGCATAGGTTGTAGTAATCCTGCTGGCTTTTGATGTTCTGCCTTCACTCTTTGACATACATCACATATGGCTACATACTCAGCGATATCCTTCTTCATACCCGTCCACCAGAAACGCTCCTTCAAATCCAAGTACATCTTGGTGTTTCTGGGGTGTATCGAGTATGGCGAGTCATGAGCTTCCTGTAGTATCGACTTCCTGATCTCTGCATTATTGGGCACATATACACGGTCCTCGAACCATAAGGTGTCGTGCTCATCCTCACGAAAACCTTTGGCTTTTCCTTCGCCCATTCTCTCCTTTATCTCAGCAATCTCTTTGTCATCCTTCTGAGCTTCTTGAATCTTTCCCAACAATGTAGACTGAACTTCCATTGCTGCAACAATACCTCTAGGAACAATCTCCAAATGTAGCTCCCTGAGATCCTCGGCTAACTCCTTTGGCATCCCTTCACTTACGAGGGTGTTAACATAACTCTTACGGCTCAAAGCGTCTGCTACGACATTGGCCTTTCCTGGATGATAATGCAGCTTCATGTCATAATCCATTATGAGCTCCAACCATCTCCTCTGCCTGAGGTTCAGCTCCTTCTGGGTAAAGATGTACTCCAAACTCTTGTGATCCGTGTATACATCGCAACGGTTTCCGATGAGAAAATGTCTCCAGGTCTTGAGCGCGTACACCACAGCTGCTAACTCCAAATCATGTGTGGCATAATTCAATTCGTGCGGTTTAAGTTGTCGTGAGGCATACGAAACAACCCTTCAGTCATGCATAAGTACTCCTCCAAGTACTAAGCGAGAGGCGTCGCAATTCACTTGGAAATCCTTGCGTATATCTGGCAGGATCAGCACTGGGGCTGTAGTCAAACGTTTCTTCAACTCCTGGAAACATGCTTCACATTCATCAGTCCAATGGAACTTGGTGTCCTTCTTCAACAATTCCGTCATAGGCTGCGCAATCTTAGAGAAATTCTCAATGAATCTCTGGTAATATCCCACGAGTCCAAGAAAACTGCGGATCTCTCCAACTGAGGTGGGTACCAACCACTCAGTGACTGACTGAACCTTGGTGGGATCCACTGCTATACCTTCTCCTGATATAACATGTCCAAGAAATCCAACTTCCTTCAACCAAAACTCACATTTGCTGAACTTGGCATATAACTGATGTTCCCTGAGCTTCTCGAGAACTAAACGCAAATGCTCCTTGTGTTCCTCTTCACTCTTTGAGTATACCAAAATATCATCTATAAACACCACGACAAATTTGTCCAAGAACTCCATGAACACCTTGTTCATCATACTCATGAAATAGGCAGGGGCGTTAGTTAGTCCAAATGACATAACCGTATACTCATACAGCCCATACCTTGTGGTGAAAGCTGTCTTAGGTATATCCTTCTCCCGAATCTTCAACTAGTGATATCCTGATCGCAAGTCGATCTTCGAAAACACCTTTCCTCCTTGCAGCTGGTCAAACAAATCATTGATCATCGGCAGTGGGTACTTGTTCTTGATTGTTACTTCATTCAACGCACGATAATCAACCACCATTCTTAAGGATCCATCCTTCTTCTCAACCAAGAGCACTGGGGCTCCCCATGGTGATGAACTTCGTCGAATGTAACCTTTCTCCAACAATTCCTTAATCTATTTCTTAATCTCCTCCAGATCGTTTGTGGGCATCCGGTATGGTCTCTTCGATATAGGCCCGGTGCTTGGCAACAACTCTATAAAAAACTCGATATCTCGATCTGGTGGCATGCCTGGTAACTCCTCCGGAAATACATCCGGGTAATGCTTCACTACCGGCACTTCCTCCTGAACAACTCCCGTGAGGGAATTTACTTGGGTCCTCCTTGGCGCATGCCTGGATACATACTTGATCCTTTTTCCCTCCGGGGTGGTGAGTAAAATTGGCTTACTCATGCAATCGATATTTCCCCCATACATCAATAGCCAATCCATTCCTAGTATCACATCCAAACCTTGTGACTCCAAAATTATCAGGTCTGAGGGGAAAACATGGCTTCCAATGGTCAATGGCATCTAAAAACATCCTTGACTTGCCATATACTCGGCTCCTCGCGAACTTACTAACATGGGTGTCCTAATTACCTTAGTGGGCAACTTATACTTATCCGCGAATCCCCTTGATATGTATGAATGCGATGCACCAGTATCGAAAAGGACAATTGTAGTAAAAGACTTAATCAAAAACTTAGCGATAACTGCATCAGGCTGCTCCTCAACCTCCTCCACGTTCACGTGGTTCACTTGTCCTTTGTTGAAAGGGTTGGGCTTCTTCCCAGTGCTTCCATTGCCATTGCCGTTCTTCAATTCCGGACAATCACTGGCGTAGTGCCCAGTCTTCCCGCACTTGAAACAAGTAATGTGACTTTGATCCTTCTTGGAGGGTGTGGCTGGGTTAGAGCGGTTCTGATGGCTGCCTGCTCCATTCCCGTTTCCATTCTTGGGGCCATTGTGGTTATGCGAACTTCCTCCATTGTGGGTGTGGCTTCCATGGTTATGGATAAGTCCTCCCGAGTTCGGGGTGAAACGAGGCTTCTGCTGAGCTCCAGAATTGTACTTTCCTTGTCCATACTTCCTCTTGCGGCTCTCAATCTGCTGCTGCTTCCCTTCCATCATAAGAGACTTGTCTACCAACTCCTGGTAGTTGTTAAATGTTGCCACCATCAACTGCATGCTCATCTCATCATTCAGCCCATCCATAAACTTCTCCTGCTTTGCGGCATCTGCGGCCGCATCATCAGGGGCATAGCGAGACAGCTTACTAAACTCATCTACGTACTGAGCCACAGTACGATTTCCTTGCCGTAAGTTGCGAAACTCACGCTTCTTCATTCTCATAGCTCCAGTTGATACATGGGCCGTGCGGAATGCTTGCTGAAACTGATCCCAAGTGATGTTGGCTATAGGGAAAGTGGCTGTGTAATTCTTCCACCAGGATGCTGCTGGTCCATCCAATTGGTGTGCGGCAAAACGCACCTTCTCAGCATCTGTGCATCCTGCGGTGGTCAACTCCCTTCGAATCTTGCGTAACCAGTCATCCGCAACTATGGGCTCGGTGCTACTAGAAAACACCGGCGGCTGCAACCTCAGAAAGCGGTCTAAGTTGTCAACTGGAGGTGGTGGCGGTGGGTTGTTGTTGTTGTTGCCTTGGTTCTAGACTAATATCTGTATCAAGGCATTCTGCTGTTGAATCAACTGGGTGATCTCCGGTGGGAAGATAAATCCGGTGTCACGTCTCGGAGGCATCTGCTAGGTTTAGAGGGGAGAGATTAGAATAGAAAGAGGTCTAGTGAGAAAGCACTACCCAAATGCACATGAGACAAACACACAATCATATCATATCACTCAATCAATCAAGCAAGGGCATACAAACAGTCTAACTATCGTTACAGTGCTCAGACTACTACTATATACATGGGAATACTACTAGTCATATGGTGGTCATCTAGAAATTTTGATCAGTGGAAGACTCCATGATATCTGCTCCAGCTTCATCTTCGTAATCATCATCACTATCGTCAGGGTCGGCGTCGGTGTCGTCGATGATGATGTAGTTCTCCGGACAAGTGGAATCGTCGTCCTCTCTTCCGGGCGCAGGGTCTCCCATGAAAACTCCTAGCTTCCTTGTCAGGTCGTCGTTCTTCTCCACGAGTATCGTCATTTCCTCCTCATATCCATCGCGTGTAGATTTGGGTTCCTCTTCTATCTCGGTGATCCTTGTCATCGCATTCTTCAAATCTATCATGCTTGCGCACACCTGGTTCTCCTGGCGTCGAATGTGCAGGTTTAGCTCCTGGATGAATGCTGCAATGGACCTGTCCCTCCTGGTGCTGACTATCTCCCACTGCTCATCGCGGCGCCCACATATCTGGTAGATAGTATCCTTGAGATCCTTGTGGTAAACTTCGCCGATGCGTCCCATGGCGATGTGGGCTGCCATGCTCTTTCCTAGACTCCAGGTGGGTGCATCAAAGGAAAACTCTATGGGCTCCGTAACTGGCGTGAATGTCCTTCCTGGAACTTGGACTTGGATCATCCAGCGCTCCTCTTCTGGTAAGGTGGCGTTGTAGCCCGGTGAAGCTTGGTATTCCGATGTTCAGGTACCTAGTGACTTCCTTCAAGTGTCGTCCAAAGGGGGTGTCTTCATCCAGTTGTGCAAACTTGTTCTTCGAGTCCTCCATCCTAAAGAGTAGAAAATGGAGAGGAGTCAGAAATGAGTAGAGAAGAGTAACCTATGGTCTTCTTAGTGGTTGTGTCCTACATTCAGCGTGTGCTCTGATACCATCTTGTAGCGAACTGACCTCAAACGGTCAATTCTCTCTGCTTCAGTGTCATCCCTGGATCGGTAATGCTGACACACAGGACTCGAAGGATTTATAACAGAGTAGCAATCACACACTTATTACATCGAATGTCTCAAAAGAGAACTTATTACAATAAATATGGCTTAAGGCCATCTAAAACGATAACAACGGAAGGCTTGGAAGATAAAGTGAGTCCATCAACTCCAACGGCATAGCTGAGTGCATGACAACGACCTATCGCACCTTTACTCGTCGTCTGGAAAGTCTGCAACATAATACATCGCAGCCCGAAAATGGGTCAGCACATGGAATATGCTGGCAACATAACACAGTAGAGCAATGAACAGATAAAGGCTATCACTACATGCATATATGGCTGGTGGAGGCTCTATGGTTATATGGTTTTTGGGAAAAGCCAATTTTTTCCTACAACAAAGGAATAAATTTTATTTAACTATCATGGTAGTTGAAACATCATTGAGAAGGTACCTCCAACTCAATCCCAATTAAAAGTAATTATCAACCCAACAAATTAAATTACAGTGATGAGATACAATAGGATAATCCAAGTACTAGATACTCAAAATGTCCATAACCGGGGACACGGCTAACCATGATTAGTTTGAACACTCTGCAGAGGTTTGCGCACTTTTCCCCACAAGACTCGATCTCCTCCGTTGGATTTCTCGCACTACAGGGTGTTTGAGAAACGGATGACCGAGACACAGTCTTTCATAAGCATTAACTTTTACTCCGGGTGGACAGTTACACCTACTTTCCCTCTACATCTGCTAGCCCACCACTGAAAGAGGTCACACAACATACTCAACTATGCCAAAGCCCATAATGGCTTGTGGCTGCACACAGAAGTTTCTAGCATGAAATATCCTGGGTGGCGGACCGTAGGAGGATCACATGGTATATCCCCGGGATCTCCTAGGGCAACACTGGTATGACCCCAGGTGCCCAAACAAGCAATCCACCCAGATGTGTATTAAAGTTGCCACCTTAAGTTGAAGCATTAATTAAAAACTCACATCTATCATGGATACACTCAAACCCAATCCACGTCTACGAGCATAGCATGGCAATATAAGCATAACGTAGAAGTAACTCCCAAGGGTTTGATAATAAAACAGGGCAATAGGTTCTACCTCATCAACTACTTCCCAAACCCACAAATTAATCACATCCTAATCATGCAGTGTTTGAGGGTTGAACTAATGCATACAAACTAGGTATGAAAAGAGTATGATCAATGTGTTACTTGCCTTGCTGACGATCCGCAAAACCTAGACACTCGTAGTAGCACGCTTCGCACTCCGGGAATTCTATCGCAAACAAACAATAGCATACATAAGCAATCAAGCAGAGATGCATGGGATAATCTCAAATAAAACGATCTAACCAGAAAGTTCAACTTAAGACCCATGTTTGCAAAAAGAATCAAATCAAACGGAGCAACGAAACTCAAACTTCGAAAGAAACAAGATCCGATTACTAATCTGGACTAAAGTCAAATTTTACAGTACTAAAATCTTTTTCAAGTTGATTAAACAGAAAGAGGGCTTCGAGACGAAGATCTAGGCGCTTGAATCTCCTGAATCCGATAAATGAGCGAAAAGAAAAAGTAAAACGAAGATCGGGTCAGAAATCACGATCGAAAAATAGTCACGAATCCCTGGAAAAAGAAAAATTGACGAATAGACTAACGAACAAACGTTCGCTGTCTGTGACTAACGGGTGAACGGCGTTCGTTAAAAGGAACGAACGGACGAACGTCCGCTGTTTAACTGAACCGAAAAAACGAACCGATCTATTAAAAAACAGATCTAGGGTTTTCGAAATAAACCGAACGGTTTTCGAGAAAAAAAAGATGAACGGCGCGGCGGCGGCGGCTACCTCGGTGAGGTCGGCGGGATGGCTGGCTCCGGCGACGGGCGGGCGAGGCGGCGGCGCGGCTCCGGCGGCTGGCTGCAAGGTGGCGGGGCGGCGGCGCAAGCGGCTCCGGCGGCGGCGAGCAGCGGCGGCGGTGAGGCGGCGGCGCTAGGGCGGCGGCGCGACTAGTGTTTCGGGTGGGGTGGGCTGGCGGGCTGGCGGCTGGTGGCTTATAAGAGGCCGGCCGGGCGAAGTCCTAGTCGGTTACAGCCCGACTAAGTCAGTTGACTTTTTTTTAAAATAAGTCCTGACGCAGAAAAACAAAGAAAAGAAATACTAAACAGACTCCAAAAATCCCGAAATAAATTTTCCCCGTCTTCTAAAAATATGCCGGACATGGTGAACATTTATTTGGGCCTATAATGCAATTTTGAAAAACACGTATTTTTCCTAATACAAATAAAATAGCAATAAAATCAAATATTTGATTTTAATATTTTCCCTCCAATATTTCATTTGTTTTGGAGAAGTCATATTATCTCCTCTCATATATTTTGATACGAAATATTTTTGGAGAGAGAAATTAATTAAAACCAAAGCGATCCTTGTTTCCATACTTGATAAAATTCAAATATGAAAAACGTAAAATCCCCAACTCTCTCTGTGGGTCCTTGAGTTGCTTAAAATTTCGAGGACCGCAAAACAAATATGCCATAAAATATGATATGCATGAATGACCTATGTATAACATTCCAAATTGAAAATTTGGGATGTTACACCCACACCCTGGCCACGAGGGTGGGGGCGCGCCCTACCCCCCTAGGCAATCTCCATCAACATCTTCACCAGGACCATCTCCTCTCAAAACCCTAGTTCATCTATTGTATCCAATTCTTGTCTCCAAGTCCGGGATTGGTACTAGTAGGTTGCTAGTAGTGTTGATTACTCCTTGTAGTTGATGCTAGTTGGTTTATTTGGTGGAAAATCATATGTTCAGATCCTATATGCATATTAATACTCCTCTGATTATGAACATGAATATGCTTTGTGAGTAGTTACGTTTGTTCCTGAGGACATCGGAGAAGTCTTGCTATTAGTAGTCATATGAATTTGGTATTCGTTCGATATTTTGATGAGATGTATGTTATCTTTCCTCTAGTGGTGTTATGTGAACGTCGACTACATGACACTTCACCATTGTTTGGGACTAGAGGAAGGCATTGGGAAGTAATAAGTAGATGATGGGTTGCTAGAGTGACAGAAGCTTAAACCCTAGTTTATGCGTTGCTTCGTAAGGGGCTGATTTCGATCCATATGTTTCATGCTATGGTCAGGTTTTCCTTAATACTTCTTTTGTAGTTGCGGATGCTTGCAATAGGAGTTAATCATAAGTGGGATGCTTGTCCAAATAAGGACAGTACCCAAGCACCGGTCCACCCACATATCAAATTATCAAAGTACCGAACGCGAATCATATGAACGTGATGAAAACTAGCTTGACGATAATTCCCATGTGTCCTCGGGAGCGTTTTCCTTCATATAAGAAATTGTCCAGGCTTGTCCTTTGCTACCAAAAGGATTGGGCCACCTTGCTGCACTTTATTTACACTTGTTACTTGTTACTCGTTACAAATTACCCTATCACAAAACTATCTGTTACTGATAATTTCAGTGCTTGCAGAGAATACCTTGCTGAAAACCGCTTATCATTTCCTTCTGCTCCTCGTTGGGTTCGACACTCTTACTTATCGAAAGGACTACGATAGATCCCCTATACTTGTGGGTCATCAAGACTCTTTTCTGGCGCCGTTGCCGGGGAGTGAAGCGCCTTTGGTAGGTGGAATTTGGTAAGGAAAAATTTATATTGTGTGCTGAAATTTACTGTCACCTGTTACTATGGAAAGTAATCCTTTGAGGGGCTTGTTCGGGGTATCTTCACCCCGACCGGTAGAGCAAATAGTTGCTCCTCAACCTACTGAACCTATTGAAAATGTTTACTTTGAAATTCCTTCGGGTATGATAGAGAAACTGCTAGCTGATCCGTTTGCAGGAGATGGAACATTGCATCCCGATTTACACTTAATCTATGTGGATGAAGTTTGTGGATTATTTAAGCTTGCAGGTATTCCCGATGATGTTATCAAGAAGAAGGTCTTCCCTTTATCTTTGAAGGGAGATGCATTGACATGGTATAGGCTATGTGATGATATGGGATCATGGGACTACAAGCGATTCAAATTGGAATTTCATCAGAAGTTTTATCGTATGCATCTTGTTCATCGTGATCGTAATTATATATATAATTTTTTGCCTCGTGAAGGAGAAAGCATCGCTCAAGCTTGGGGAAGGCTTAATTCAATGTTATATTCATGCACCAATCATGAGCTCTCAAGAGAAATGATTATTCAAAAAAATTATGCTCGGCTTTCTGACAACAATCGCTCCATGCTTGATACTTCTTGTACTGGCTCTTTTATGATGAAGACTATTGAGTTCAAATGGGATTTATTCGAAAGAATTAAAAGCAACTCTGAAGATTGGGATCTCGACGAAGGTAAGGAGTCAGGTATAACACCTAAGTTTGATTGTGTTAAATCTTTTATGGATACCGATGTTTTCCGTAAATTTAGCACTAAATATGGTCTTGACTCTGAGATAGTAGCTTCTTGTTGTGAATCTTTTGCTGCTCATGTTGATCTCCCTAAGGAGAAGTGGTTTAAATATCATCCTCCCATAGAAGTCAAAGTAGTTGAACCTATTAAAGTTGAAGAAAAGACTGTCACTTATAATGATCCTATTGTTCCTACTGCTTATGTTGAGAAACCACCTTTCCCTGTTAGGATAAAGGATCATGCTAAAGCTTCAACTGTGGTTCGTAAAAGCAATATTAGAACTTATACACCTCCTGAGAAAGTTAGTTGAACCTAATATTGCTATTGTTAAAGATCTCTTGGCTGATAATATCGATGGGCATGTTATTTACTTCTGTGATGAGACTGCTAGAATTGCTAAACCTGGTGCTAAAGATAAACATAGACCTGTTGTAGGCATGCCTGTTATTTCTGTTAAAATAGGAGATCATTGTTATCATGGCTTATGTGATATGGGTGCTAGTGCTAGTGCAATACCTATTTCTTTATATCAAGAAATGATGCATGATATTGCACCCGCTGAGTTGGAAGATATCGATGTTACCATTAAGCTTGCCAGTAGAGATACTATTTCACCGATTGGGATTGTTAGAGATGTTGAACTCTTGTGTGGGAAGGTTAAATATCCTACTGATTTTCTTGTTCTTGTTTCCCTACAAGGTAGCTTTTGTTCCATTATATTTGGTAGACCCTTCTTGAACACTATTAATGCTAAGATAGACTACGAAAAGGATGTTGTTACTATTGGTTTGGATGATATGTCTCATGAGTTTAATTTCTCTAAATTTCGTAGACAACCCCGTAATGAGGAATAGCCTAGTAAATATGAAATTATTGGTCTTGCTTCTATTGCCGTGCCTCCTAATGATCCTTTAGAACAATATTTGCTATTCCATGAAAATGATATGTTTATGAATGAAAGAAGGGAAATAGATGAAGTATTCTTTAAACAGGGACCTATTCTAAAACACAACTTGCCTGTTGAAATCCTAGGGGATCCTCCTCCACCCAAGGGTGATCCCGTGTTTGAGCTTAAACCATTACTTGATACTCTTAAATATGCTTATCTTGATGAAAAGAAGATATATCCTATTATTATTATTGCTAGCCTTTCAGAGAAGGAGGAAGAAAAATTATTGAAAACTCTGAAGAAGCACCGTGTTGCTATTGGATATACTCTTGATGATCTTAAGAGCATTAGTCCCACTCTATGTCAACACAAAATAAATTTGGACAAAGACGCCAAACCAGTTATGGATCATCAGCGACGGTTAAATCCTAAGATGAAAGAAGTGGTAAGAAAGGAAATATTAAAGCTCCTTGAGGCAGGTATAATTTATCCTGTTGCTGATAGTCAGTGGGTAAGTCCTGTCCATTGTGTCCCTAAGAAGGGAGGTATTACTGTCGTTCCTAACGATAAAGATGAATTGATTCCGCAAAGAATTATTACAGGTTATAGGATGGTAATTCATTTCCGGAAATTAAATAAAGCTACTAAAAAAAGATCATTACCCCTTGCCATTCATTGATCAAATGCTAGAAAGATTATCCAAACACACACATTTTTGCTTTCTAGATGGTTACTCTGGCTTCTATCAAATACTTGTGTCAGCTAATGATCAAGCAAAGACCACTTTTACTTGCCCTTTCAGTACTTTTGCTTATAGACTTATGCCTTTTGGTTTATGTAATGCACTGTGACGCCCGGGTAATTAGGCTATAGTAATCCCACGTTAATGATGCCACGTCACCACGGTTACTGTTGTTAATCTCGTGTTAGTTCAAAATCGATTCGAAATTCAAACTTAAAATAAAGTCAAACAGTAAAGATTTTCAAATATTAAAACTAAAATGTTGGGGTGTTGCCAAATAATGCATAGGTAATTATTCTGGAGAGACCACACTTTTATAAAATGTTTAAAGGCTCTAAAGTAATTAAAACAATAGCTATGACAATTAATTAAATGCCTTTTAAAAATAATAATAATGCAAACTATTTTAATTGGGTGTCAAACTTTTTGGGGCAGTAGAGTAAATTATAACATTAATTTAGGAGTTGTATTTATATTTTATAAGACATGAATTAAAAGAATAAAATAGAAAAAAAATAGATAAAGAAAAGAAAACAGAAAACAAAGCTAAACCACCCCCCCACTGGGCCATCTGTGGCCCAGCTGGCCAGCCCAACTGGCCAAAGGCCCAGCCGGCCGGCCCACGCCGCCCCCACTCCCTTATTCACTCCCCCCGCAAGCCCCCACCGACACCCCACTCTCCCCCTCCCTCCCCCGATCCAGATCGGATCGGGCTTGCCCCCGACGCCGCCCCGCTCGCCCCCGACGCCGCCCCGACGACCCCGTCGCCCCGCTCGCCCCCGACGCCGCCCCGACGACCCCGCGCCCCGCGACCACGCTGCCTCGCCGTTGGACGTCGCCACGCCGGAGCTCGTCCTCGCCGGACCTCCCCGCCGGCCTGCCTCCCCGTCGTCCGGTCGTCGCCCTCGACCACCCCGAGCTTCCCCGAGCCCGCTGCCCGTGCCCTACTCCTCCTCTGTGAGCTCCCCCCTCCTCTCTCTGCCGTGGCCGCGCCCGCGCATGACCGCGCCCCTCTGCTCCTGCCACGCGCGCGCCGTCGCCGATCGTCGCGCTCCGGCCGCCACCCGTGCTCACCCCCCTGCCTTGGCCTCGCCCTGCACCGCTGGTCCGCGCATGCCTTCCCTCGCCTCCGCCGCTCGCCCCCGCGCACGTCGACGCCTCACTGCCGCCCGGCCCGCGCACTGGCCGCACCGCGGCCGGCCTCTGCCGTGGCCGACGTCGCCGCCCCCTGGTGGCCTCGGGCGCACACGGGCGCCCACGCCCGCACCAGTTTCGCCCGCTCCGCTAAAGCCCCCTGGGCCACTGCCAGGTGGGGCCTCACCCCCCGAGCCACTGCCCCTGGGCCCGAACCCCCTGGGGCCTATGACAGATGGGCCCCACGCCCAGAGAACGAAAAAAAAATGATTTAAAAAAATAAATAAAAAATAAAATAAAATATAATAGATGAAATGGGTTCTTGAGGTTGAACACAGTTCTTATGCAGTAAAAAGAGGGTTTCTTATAGATGAAATGGGTCTCAAACCTCTACCGCAGTGGTTCTACGCGAGGTTAAAGATCAACTAACTACAGTGGCAACAAGAACTACCGAGTCTGTGGGCAATGGTGATGAACACGAAGAACTGAAAGAACCCTACCACAGATCTGTTCTAGCAAGGCAGAGGAGACTCACCGGAGTTGGAAGGAGCGGAGGTCGCCGCCGTGAGTCTGGTCCGAATCAGGGTGATGCAGCGGCCGGGTTGATGAAGACCAAGGTCGCGACGGCGGCGGCAGTGGCGGAGCTCGAGCAGAGGAGCGATGGCGCGAGGAGGAAGAGGGAGAGTGTGAGAAGAAAATGCTGGGCCGGCCTATTTATAAGGCAGAGTCATAAGTGGGCGCGGGATTCAAGGAGGCCACGGCGTGGTTATCTCCCCCTCACGGCGCCTCGATTCTCGGAATGACAGTAAAAGCAAAGATCCGTTGCAGATCTGGCGGAGTAAAAAACGGACTTAATGGAGGATGACGTCACGGCGGATTATCCGGAGTCCAGAGGATGACGTCACTCCGGGTTATGACCTTCACATGAATGGTAAGCCGGAGATTTTTTCTGTCTGCAGAGCTGAAGATTGACACGAGCCGGCTCAAATCAATCTGGGGCCTAATGTTGAGGATATAGACCTTAGAGTCACCCGCCAGGAGGGGCCGGGTTACTCGTAGGGTCGTTGCCAGAAGCCCGGAGCCAAGTTTCAAGATAATGGGCCAGAGATGGGCTGAGACCCGGATATGGCTTAAAGCCCGTAGTTATCATCATTGTTATAGTAGACTTATAGTGTAAGGAAAGTATTGTTTAGAGTCCGAGCCGGACGCTCTTATGAGCCGGCCGGAACTCTAAGGGCTGCTGGGCGTCGGCCTCCCTATATAAAGGGAGGACCCGGCAGCGGCTTAAGGGCGAAAACAACCTCATCGAGAACCGGGCATAGCTGTTTAGCTCCCTGGCGATCATAACCCTAATCAATAACACCTCGAACTGGACATAAGCTTTTACCTTCACCGTAAGGGGCTGAACCAGTATAAACCCTCGTGTTCCTTGTCCCGCATAACCCCTTCAAGCTTCCTAGTTGCGATGGCTCCACGACTAAGTCCTAGCTTAAGGACATCTGCCGTGACAATTCCACGACAGTTGGCGCCCACCGTGGGGCTCGCGCACGGTGGATTTGAGTTCTTGAAGGGCAGCTTCGAAGGGATCAAGGGATACGCCGTAGGCCGGATGACCAAGAGTCGTCGCGGCAAGCTCTACATCGACGACAAGGACTGGGTCCCCGACGCCGGCTCAATTGAGTACAGGTACCGGGTCCCCTTTGGCGGAATTCATGTCTTCATTGGCAAGGTCGGAGAGCCGGGCCCCGAGCCGGATCTCTGCGCCGATCTCGTTGAAACGGCTCAGCGCGCACGACCCGCTCGGGCCCGGCCTGCCTTAAGGCGCGCTTTTGTGGGATGTATCCATGGAGGGCCCTCTGACCCTTCCGGGTCTCGTGATGAGGCGGCCGCCGGCTCTGACGACGAGTCGGCCACCGGTGAATCAAACTCGTTGTACCAACTCCAAGATAGCAGGCTCATGGGTTCTTCCGATGGCGACAGTACTCCGGACCTTTTTGAGCCGCCAAGTCAGGTTGGAGTTTTCATGGCCGGTGCGCAGCCTATTCAGAACCCCGCTGCTGGAACGGGAAACCCGGTGCCTTCTCCGGCCCAGATGCTAATGGATCTCACGGACAAGATGACGGCCCTGTTAACCGCCACGGTTGACCCGGCGGCTCAAGCCCAGCATGATGCGGAGGTGGCACAGTTGAAATTGGATCTGATAAAAGCTAAAGAGGATCTTGCAGCGGAAGGGATCAGGCTGGCTGCGGAGCGGGCGGCTCTCGACGCCCGGACTCAGCTGATTCAGGCGCAGTCCTTCCAACTCACGATGGATCAGAACGCGGCCAATGAGGTCATGAGAAGGAGGCATCAGAAGGCCTAGTCTCGACTCCCGCCGGTCTACGATCCACGCAATCTCTTCAACACACCGGGTGCAGGATCCAGTAACCCGCCAGGAGTCATTGCGCCCGTGTCTGGGCCCCTTATTCAGCCACAAATGATGGGGCCTCCCCAGGTGCCCCCTGCCCCGCCTCAGTATGTGCCAATACCCCCGGGTCATTATGATAACCCGCTAGAGAACATGGTGGCTGCAGCAGCGCGGCTGGCGGCTCTCCCCGTTGACGGCGATTCTTCGGCGGCCATCGAAACCCGCCGGGTCAGGGAACTCCTGCAGACGGCGCTAGCACAGCAAGAGGCGTACTCCTACAGCCGGGACAGGATCCACTCAAACCCTCGTCCAGGCCAGAGCCCGAGTTACAGCCGGCACATGGTCTCAGTGACCAGCTCAAGTAATGTCCGACGCCACGACCCGCCCCCTGGTCATGGCCCGGCTCATAACGGAGCCTTCTATGCAACAACCCAAGCACGGCAAGAGGCGGAGCAGGCGCCTCAATTGACGGGTTACCAGACCCCCCCCGGCTTATCCGACGACGTCCGTTGATGTAGGAATTTCTACCAGGACCGGGGAGTCCCTTGTTTGGTACCAGCCATCCGTAATGAACGTCTACCTAAGGACTTCAAGGGCCCTAGGAAGGTGCCTAACTATACAGCGGACTTACAGCCTGCAGCTTGGATTGAGAGTTATGAGATGGCTATGGAATTACTAGAGGTCAGCGAGGCGGCCATGGCCAAATATTTTACCATGATGTTAGATGGAACTGCCCGCACGTGGTTAAAAGGGCTACCACCGAACTCCATTGGGTCCTGGGCTGAGCTGAAAGCCCGTTTCATTCAAAACTTCAAAGATACCTGCAGGCAATCTATGTCAATTGTGGATTTGACTAACTGTAAGCAGCAGGAGGGCGAGTCCACGACCCATTGGGTTCGCCGGGTCAAGGAGATCATACATTCATCAGATAAGATGGATGCCGGCTCTGCAGTCTTAATGTTGGAACAGAACTGTCGCTTTGTGCCCCTTAAGATGAAGCTTGGGCGGCTCAAGCGCGACTGCACCGATATGGGTACCCTAATGGCGGCTCTTGTCAAATACGCCGATTCCGATGGTACCAAGGATCCCCCTTCAGATGATGAAAGGGCAGGGAAGGGAAAGAAGAATGGCAATGGCAAGGGTCCCCAGTTTAACCCGGGGAACCAGGGAGGAGGCAAGCGTAAGGCCGATGGCAGCCTAGAGTTTGTAGCCAACACCAACTCTCAAGGTAATAACCAGCGACGCAAGGGGAGGCCCCCTCCCCGAGGCGGCGGGTCAGGACCTTCTCTGGAGCAGCTGTTGAACGAACCCTGTCCGAGACACGGCTCTAGAGAGAAGCCAGCGACTCATCTGTGGAAGGATTGTGCTATCATGAAGGCCTTTAAAAACTACAATGGTCCGGGCGGCGGCTCAGGCGCTGGCGGTTCAGGCGCCGGCGGCTTTCATGGCCCGGGCGGTGGTTCAAATTCCGGTCCTCAGAACGGCCAAGGGGGCTTTAATCAACAGTCGGGTCAGGGTCATCAACAGCAGCAGGGGGGATATCAGACCAACCCGAAGCAGCTTAGCGGTGGACAGTATCACGTGTTCACCACTAGCTTGTGCAAACGAGACGAGAAGCTTCACAAGAGGGCTGTTAATGCTGTTGAGCCGGCAGTTCCACGCTATTTACGGTGGTCTGAGCAGCCCATAGTGTGGAGTAGGGAGGATCACCCCCCCGGGTGGATAACCCGGGCCACCTGGCCTTAGTGGTGGCCCCTCAGGTGGGAGGTTATAAGTTCACAAAAGTACTCATGGATGGAGGCAGCAGCATCAATATCCTCTATTATGAGACTTTCTGTCGTATGGGGTTGGTCGATAAGAACCTCAGCCAGTCAAATACTATCTTTCATGGTGTGGTACCTGGTAAGTCGGCTTATCCAGTCGGCAAGATCGAACTGGAAGTGGCTTTTGGTGATGAGAACAACTACAGGGTAGAGAAGTTGACCTTTGAGGTTGTCAAGATAAGAAGTCCATACCACGCTATATTTGGACGGCCGGCTTACGCCAAGTTCATGGCACGACCGTGTTATGTGTACTTACAGCTCAAGATGCCGGGTCACAACGGGACTATTACGGTTCACGGCAGCCGGAAAGTGGCTCTGGAGTGTGAGGAAGGTGACGCGGCTTATGCAGAGTCCGTTTGTGCTACAGAAGAGTTGAAATTTTATAAGGACAATGTTGACCCAACAGATATGACCTCTCTGAAAAAACCAACCACAGAGAATGAACCAGCAATGAAATTTAAATCAGCTGATGAGACTAAGCTTGTTGATTTTGTTCCAGGTGACTCGTCTCAGCAGTTTAGCATCAGTGCAAATCTGGACTCGAAATAGGAAAGCGCGCTCATCGAGTTCATCCGTGAGAATAGGGACATCTTCGCGTGGAAACCTTCTGACATGCCAGGTGTCCCTAGAGAACTCGCTGAGCACACTCTCAATATTGATCCAAAATTTAAGCCGGTCAGACAGTTCCTTCGACGGTTTAACGAAGAGAGGCGGAAAGCTATTGGTGAAGAAGTGGCCCGGCTCTTGGCAGCTGGGTTCATTGTTGAGGTTTTTCACCCGGAGTGGTTGGCCAACCCGGTGCTCGTACTCAAGAAGAACGGCACCTCGCGGATGTGTGTGGAATACACGGACTTGAACAAGGCGTGTCCGGCTAATCCTTTTGCTCTCCCCCGTATTGATCAAATCATTGATGCTACGGCAGGTTGTGCACTCTTAAGTTTCTTGGATGCCTATTCCGGGTATCATCAGATTAAGATGGCAGTCAAGGACCAGGAGAAGACGGCGTTCATCACTCCCTTTGGAGCCTTCTGCTATGTGTCTATGCCTTTTGGACTCAAGTGTGCACAGGCAACTTACCAACGTTGTATGCAGAATTGTCTTCACAAACAGATCGGGCGCAATGTTCACGCTTACGTGGATGATATTGTGGTTAAATCCATCAAGGAGGAAACCCTGATAGATCACTTAAGGGAAACCTTCGATAATCTCCGGGTCTACAAGATGATGCTTAACCCAGCCAAGTGTGTTTTTGGTGTTCCTGCTGGCAAAGTATTGGGCTTCTTGGTTTCTGACAGAGGCATTGAGGCTAACCCGGAGAAGATCAAGGCTATCACCTCCCTGGCTAAGCCGGCTTGTATAAATGATGTTCAGCGTTTGGCGGGTCGCATCGCTGCTTTAAGCCGGTTTATAAGCCGTTTGGGTGAGAAGGCTATGCCCCTATATCAGTTGATGAAGAAAACTGACAACTTTGTCTGGAATGATGCAGCTAATACTACTTTTGAGGATTTGAAAAAGCAACTGGCAGAACTCCCCGTCCTTGCTGCTCCGGTTGATAAGGAGCCCTTGTTACTATATGTAGCGGCAAATGCACGAGCCGTCAGCGTGGCTATTGTAGTGGAGCGCAAGGAGGCGGGTAAGGAGCATCCGGTTCAGCGGCCGGTTTATTATATCAGCGAGGTGCTCATTGAGTCCAAGCAGCGGTACCCGCATTGGCAGAAGCTCGTATACGGTGTGTTCATGGCAAGCCGGAAACTCAAGCATTATTTTCAGGGTCATCCCATCACTGTGGTCAGTTCTGCCCCCCTTGGTGATATTATCCAGAACAGAGAGGCTACAGGGAGAATTGCTAAGTGGGCTATAGAGCTTGGACCTCATGGCCTCAAATATGTGCCACGCACTGCTGTTAAATCACAGGCTTTGGTGGACTTCATCAATGATTGGACGGAGTCTCAAGTGCCTGAACAAAAGCCGGATAACACTTATTGGACTATCCACTTCGACGGGTCCAGACAGTTGGAGGGCTCAGGGGCTGGTGTTGTATTGGCTTCTCCTAAAGGTGACAAGTTCCATTATGTGCTACGGTTGATGTTTCCTTGCACTAACAATGCGGCTGAATACGAAGCTTTGCTCCACGGTCTTCGGGTGGCTAAGGAGATGAGCTTAAGCCGGGTAAGATGCTTTGGGGACTCAGATTTGGTGGCTCAACAAGTGTCGGGCACCTGGGATTCTAAGGATCCTCTAATGGCGGCTTATCGCCGCGAGGTGGATGCCATTGCTGGGCACTTCCAGGGATACCAAGTGGAGCATATTGATCGCAGGAGGAACGAGGCGGCTGATGCGTTAAGCCGGCTAGGCTCTCAGCGAAAGCCGGTGCTGCCTAACACTTTCCTGGATGTCCTGTATAACCCTTCGGTCAAGTTGCCTACAGAGGAGGACTTGGCTATCCCTGACCTGGAGGCACGACTGGTGGCGGCTCTTCATGTCATACCAGACTGGACAATGCCATATCTAGCTTATATAACCCGGGGAGAGTTGCCTGAGGATGAAACTCTGGCCCGGCAAGAAACCCGGCGGGCTAAGTCAATGGTTGTCATTGATGGCGAGTTGCATCATCGCAGTGTTTCAGGGGCGTTTCAGCGTTGTATCTCCCCTGAGGAAGGTCAAGAGATCTTGCGCGAGATCCATGAAGGGGATTGTGGCCATCATGCCGGTTCAAAATCTCTTGTAGCCAAGGCTTTCCGTCATGGTTTTTATTGGCTGACGGCTCACGCTGATGCAGAGGACTTGGTCAGTAAATGTGATGGTTGCCAAAGGTTCTCACGACGGGCTCATGTGCCGGCTCAGGAGTTGAGGATGATCCCAATCACTTGGCCCTTTGCGGTCTGGGGGCTTGATATGGTTGGGCCTTTCAAACGGTCCAAGGATAAGAAGACCCACCTCTTGGTGGCAGTTGACAAATTCACAAAGTGGGTGGAGGCTGAGCCAGTTAGCAAGTGCGATGCAGCCACGGCGGTTCAATTTATGAAAAAGGTGATTTTCCGCTTCGGCTTTCCGCACAGTATCATAACTGACAATGGCACCAATTTATCCAAGGGCACTATGGAAGAATTTTTTCAACGGGAGCATATCCGACTTGATGTTTCCTCAGTGGCTCACCCCCAATCCAATGGTCAAGCTAAGAGAGCTAACCAGGAGATTCTGAAGGGCATCAAACCCCGGCTTTTGGTCCCTTTGCAACGGACGCCGGGTTGTTGGGTGGAGGAGTTGCCTTCCGTCTTATGGAGCATCAACACTACTCCTAACAGGTCTACTGGCTTCACGCCTTTCTTCATGGTTTATGGCGCAGAAGCAGTCCTCCCCAGCGACATCCGTCACGATTCGCCCCGTGTGGCGGCTTATGTTGAGACGGATAATGAACAGGCGCGTCAAGATGCTCTGGACTTGTTGGATGAACAGCGTGATGTGGCGGCAGCCCGTTCAGCAATTTACCAACAAGATCTGCGCCGTTATCACAGCCGCCGGGTCAAGTCCCGGGTCTTCCAGGAAGGCGACCTTGTGCTCCGGCTCATCCAGGATCAAACAGATGCACACAAGTTATCCCCACCCTGGGAAGGGCCCTTTGTGGTCAGTAAGAACTTGCACAACGGGTCATATTACCTCATTGATATTCGGGAACATAAAGATTCGCGTAAGTCTGAGGAGGAGACCCGTCGGCCGTGGAACATAGCTCAGCTTCGGCCTTACTACACTTGAGTTACCGGCTCTCGTGGTGTACATATTTATCTCAGACATGTATATATTATGATAAGCAATAAAGCGGGACCTCTGTCCTTTTTTCTCCTCCAAATATGTGTGTCATTTCTTACATACTAATTTGAAAGGAGGATCCAGCTTATGATCGTATTCGAGTCTAGCCGTAAGCAATAAAGTCACTTGGGGGCTTCCTGTTCAAACATGGGTCGTATTCGAACCAAAGAGAACATAGCTGTCGATACCCATTTTGATTGGCAAAATGCCGAGCTCATTGGGAGGTTGCCTTTGGTCATATTTGAATCATAGTGTAACCCCTCTGAGAACCGACGTGGATCGTATTCGAATCAGCGTCGTTAAACAATTTTCAGAATCACTTGGGGGCTTCCTGTTCAAACATGGGTCGTATTCGAACCAAAGAGAGCATAGCTGTCGATACCCTTTTGATTGCCATCGCCACACCCACTGGGGGCTATATGATCACATCCGAATCTTAGCTTAACCCCTTTGGACCGGGTTTCTGGTCGTATTCGAACCGGACGCCCCAAGTTTTTATACTTTATCGCAAGTCTACTCTGCTCATGTCAAAATATGTACTGCCGGGTCTCTCTTGACCGGCTTATATTTGGTTTATCTTGTCAAGTTGAACATCACGGATGTCATCCAGAGAGGTAAATTCGAGTTCAGGTACCAACCAGGCTACCCGGGTTATTTAAACCGGAGGTATGCTTACGGGCCGTTAAGTGTGTTATCACGGCTATGTTCCGAGTATAGTTAACGACCAGTCTTTTTTGGTTCGTGTTCCGGGTTATCCATTTCAAACACCTGATTCTCAGGGCGGTAAGCCGCCTTGAGACTTGTGATTTACCTTTCTATGCAGATGCTTGAAGGTACTTTTTAAAGGTTGAGAAGCACAAAGGATAATCATGACCCAGAGGAGCATCGAAAGAATGACTTCAAAGGGTTTCAGCATTCATTACGTGCACGATGGCACGGCAGAGATAAATTCTTGCACTTATTCTATTACGAAAATCTTTCAAAGTTTCAAGGGTGGAGCGCTGTTCGGTGAGCCGCTAGCCGTTTTATGACGCCTGCTGAGTCGAAGTCCCCGGCTCATCTTCTGCTCCGGCTGATCCCAAGACCTCGAAGGTTGACGACTTCCAGTTGATGCCGCTGAGAGATTCGAACTGAGCTTCTTCGTCAATTAACCCGGCCGGGTCAATCTCGGGGGCGAAGGTGTGTTGGCGAGCCGGAGGAATCAGACTAAGAGCTTCATAGCGAGGGGTTGGAATCCTCTGATTCTCCGCGTTGTACCCCGGCTGATACTTGGTTAAGTCGGTGTCGTTCCCGATGATGGTGGCCACCGGGCGTACAGCCTTCACACATGCCGCGAAGTCCTTCTGGTCGAAGGTGGAGCCGTCTTCCTTCAGGCTGGGGTAACCCAGGGTGATGTCTGCTGGGTCTAGCTCCGGCAGGAAGGCTTTGGCCCGGCTCAGCGCGGCAATTGCTCCGGATCTTGCGGAGGCTCGGCGTAGCTCTTGGATCCGCTGTGGCAGAACTGCGAGCCGGCGCAGGACTTCAGCCAGATGGGTTGGCACCTCATTGGATAGGGCCACCACAGCTAAGGCGCGCTGTGACCCGGTGTAGAGTTGTTCCACCAGGGTGTACACGGCCTTTAGCTTGGTGACCACGCTCTGGTTGAGGTTGGCACTCCTGGGACCTGTTTAATAAAGGTCAGATAAGCCGGTGACAAGGATGAATCATAACATGTGCAGACTTGATGAAAGCCGGTGAGGCGACTTACCGAAGATAGCAGCCACCATTTGGGAAACCTGGTGCTTTAGGCCGGAGAGCTCAGCGGTCTTCTCAGTGAGGGCCTTCTCCGCCTGTTCTGCCCGGGTCACCAGTGCGGCTTTCTCCTCAGCCCAGGCCTTCCGCTCAGCGTCGAATTCAGTCTTCAATTTTCCCTGAGCGGCGATGCTGGAGACAAACTTGGCGTTCGCCTTCCGGGTCTCCATCTCTTGAGTCTTTAACCGGCTCTTGAGATCCGCAAGGTCTGACTCAAATTTCTTGCCAGTAGCCTGCATATATTTCCGGGTTATTAAACAGTCATTATATAAGTCCCAAGCACTTTCCAAGCAAAGACACTTGGCACTTGGGGGCTAATGCATATTGAACGTATCTATCTACGTACTGCCGGTTCAATTAAGTAAGCTGGACTCTAAGTCTACAACATATTCATGTATAAGTCATAGACTTGGGGGCTAGCATGACAAGGATCACTATGCGGAAAGTAAGAAGACAGCAGAAGGTTACCTCAGACTTTTGTTGGATCTGGTTGACCATGGCGATCTCGGCGTCCCGGCTCTTGTGAACCTGGCTGATGTAGCCAGAAACGAGCTCTCCAATGCTCAAATCGGTGTAGCCCGAGAGATCCAGATTCACCCGGTGGGGTTGCAGCAACTCCCCCTTCGCGGAGCATTTGGCCAGCGCGGTCGGCCTCCCCGGCTCAACATACTCCGTCCGGGTAATTACCACGTCCGGGTCGTTAGCCGGTGGGGTTGAGCCGGAGGCCTCCGGATTAGCTGATGCTTCGGTCGTTGTCTTGGTGGTCGGGGCAGGGGCTTCAGGCGCCGTGTCCATGGGAATGGTGGCTTCGGAGGCGGCTGGCGGCTCTTGAGCCGTCATCTCCGGCTCCGGCAAGTCTGGCACTCCGGCTGACCTGTTCTTCTTTGCTCTTTTGGTGAGCTTTGCCTGGGCACTGAAAAGACAGAAGTGTTAGGCATACAAAGAGTAAATACAGACAGATAATGTAAGGTGATTGTTATTACCCGGGTGCAGTTTTGAAGGCCGGCAGACTTGACTGCATGGAGTCACCCGAAGAGGGGGAGGTCTCCTGATAATTGGAATCAGAAGAGTTGAGTGGCTGACGGATGACACCCGCCAACGTATGAAAAGGATATAGGTGAGAAAAAACCTCGGTACGACGCTTCCTTGTTGCGTCGGGTAACCCGGTGGAGAGTTCGGTGTCCTTGCGGGCCCGGGTGTGACGCGGGCTTTCATGAACCTGTTGCTTCAAAAGAAATTGAGGGTCTTGATGAGCTAATGGATGAGAAAAGCTTACTTTCCGGGTTACTCTTCGGACTTTCAGCTGTGGCAAAGGCTCCGAGTCGGAGGAAAGTGATGTTACCTCTTCAATCACCGGGTTACTGGCGCCGGTGTCGTCCTGTCAGTAAGCAAAATATTGATAAGACGGACAGCAGTAAACGACAAATATGACAAGAGTTTAAAAGGGTTAAGGGTTACCTCTGACTCGGAGCTGTCGCTTAACTGCAGCAACTCCGAAGCAGTGGGTCTGCTTCCCTTTTTGCGAGGGGCGGTTTTCTTGGCGGCTTTCTTCACCTTCCTCGCCTTCTTGGCCGCCTCATGGTCGTACTTGACCCGCCAGAATTTGTCATCAGCCTGAGAAATACAGTAATGAACTCTTAAAAAGGTTCAGAGCGAGGTGACAGGTAAAAAAAAATGGAATGGTTAAAGTCAGCGGCTTACCGCTGGGGCTGGATTGGTCTTGCAGAACGGGGCTAGCCCGGTTCTTCCACAGTCTGCCAGGCTCTCGTTTAATAGAGCCTTGGTCTCTTCTTCGGCAACGTCTTCTGGAAGATCATTGCGACTGTGCCTCTGCGGGTCATCCTTTCGCCCGGTGTACTCACACATTAAGCCGGGGCGGCGGCTCAATGGGATCACCCGCCATGAGATCCAGACCCGGACTAGATCAATTCCGTTCAGACCGTTGCCTAGCAGGGCCTTGATCTTGTTGATTGTTGGAAGCAGGGGTTGGCGTTCTGCGGCAGTCAGTTTGTCGGATAATGGATGAGTCGGCTCCAGGCGCGTTGGGCGAAAGCCGGGCAGCGGGCTCTCATCAGCCGGGGACGTGTCTTGGCAGTAGATCCAAGTCATATTCCAGTCCTTGGGGTGACTTGGCGGTTCTGCGTAAGGGAATAGACAGTCCCTGCGCCGTTGGATGGAGATGCCGCCTAACTCTAGACATGGACCGTTTGCGCACTCATTTTGGCGGTTCAAATAAAACAGCTCTCTGAAGAGCAGCAGACTCGGCTCTTCTCCAAGATATACTTCACAAAAAACTTGGAAGTTGCAGATGTTGGATATGGAATTGGGTCCTATATCCTGAGGCCGAAGGTCAAAGAAGTTGAGCACGTCCCGGAAGAATTTTGAACCGGGCGGTGCGAAGCCCCGGCTCATATGGTCTGCAAAGATCACTACCTCCCCGTCCCTCGGCTGTGGTCTTTCCTCTGACGGGTCAGGGGCACGGTAGGACATCACTTCCTTCTTGGGCAGATATCCAGACTTAACAAAGTTGGCTAGGGTTTCATCAGTGACGTTGGATCTCATCCAGTTGCAAGTGATGGGAGCCTTGGGAGGCATGGTGACGGTTGGTGGTCTATGAGGAAGAGAAAAGTGTCCGGGTTAATTATAAGCTGGGGATTATCATTCAAACTACAGTGACGGCTTATGAAGGGAACTAATGATATATATTGATACGGTGAGTTATCTAAGCCGTCGGAGTTTTCAGGATAAGTTGGTCATCTACGGCTTACTGCAGTTAAGTCGGAGGATTCTACGGAGCATGGTTCTCTTTAAACCGGAAAGTTCTACGGCGCGTGTTTTCTTTAAGTCGGAAGCATAAGCCGCCAAGATTCAAGGGTGGCAGTTTTTACTAAGTGTGGTAAAACAGATTTCACATATTGCAGTAACTTTTTCGGATCAAAATGGTCGGGCGAGGTGAAAATTTTCTAGACCTAAAAAACAGAGGCAGAAGAAGTTCTTGAGGTTGAACACAGTTCTTATGCAGTAAAAAGAGGGTTTCTTATAGATGAAATGGGTCTCAAACCTCTACCGCAGTGGTTCTACGCGAGGTTAAAGATCAACTAACTACAGTGGCAACAAGAACTACCGAGTCTGTGGGCAATGGTGATGAACACGAAGAACTGAAAGAACCCTACCACAGATCTGTTCTAGCAAGGCAGAGGAGACTCACCGGAGTTGGAAGGAGCGGAGGTCGCCGCCGTGAGTCTGGTCCGAATCAGGGTGATGCAGCGGCCGGGTTGATGAAGACCAGGGGCGCGACGGCGGCGGCAGTGGCGGAGCTCGAGCAGAGGAGCGATGGCGCGAGGAGGAAGAGGGAGAGTGTGAGAAGAAAATGCTGGGCCGGCCTATTTATAAGGCAGAGTCATAAGTGGGCGCGGGATTCAAGGAGGCCACGACGTGGTTATCTCCCCCTCACGGCGCCTCGATTCTCGGAATGACAGTAAAAGCAAAGATACGTTGCGGATCTGGCGGAGTAAAAAACGGACTTAATGGAGGATGACGTCACGGCGGATTATCCGGAGTCCAGAGGATGACGTCACTCCGGGTTATGACCTTCACATGAATGGTAAGCCGGAGATTTTTTCTGTCTGCAGAGCTGAAGATTGACACGAGCCAGCTCAAATCAATCTGGGGCCTAATGTTGAGGATATAGACCATAGAGTCACCCGCCAGGAGGGGCCGGGTTACTCGTAGGGTCGTTGCCAGAAGCCCGGAGCCAAGTTTCAAGATAATGGGCCAGAGATGGGCTGAGACCCGGATATGGCTTAAAGCCCGTAGTTATCATCATTGTTATAGTAGACTTATAGTGTAAGGAAAGTATTGTTTAGAGTCCGAGCCGGACGCTCTTATGAGCCGGCCGGGACTCTAAGGGCTGCTGGGCGTCGGCCTCCCTATATAAAGGGAGGACCCGGCAGCGGCTTAAGGGCGAAAACAACCTCATCGAGAACCGGGCATAGCTGTTTAGCTCCCTGGCGATCGTAACCCTAATCAATAACACCTCGAACTGGACGTAAGCTTTTACCTTCACCGTAAGGGGCTGAACCAGTATAAACCCTCGTGTTCCTTGTCCCGCATAACCCCTTCAAGCTTCCTAGTTGCGATGGCTCCACGACTAAGTCCTAGCTTAAGGACATCTGCCGTGACAATTCCACGACAACACTGGACGTGCCTACTACTACGTGCAGCCCACTGACGACGACCAGGAGTAGTTAGGAGGATCCCAGGCAGGAGGCCTGCGCCTCGTTCGATCTGTATCCCAGTTTGTGATAGCCTTCTTAAGGCAAACTTGTTTAACTTGTGTCT
Source organism: Aegilops tauschii subsp. strangulata (assembly GCF_002575655.3). NCBI lineage: Eukaryota > Viridiplantae > Streptophyta > Magnoliopsida > Poales > Poaceae > Aegilops > Aegilops tauschii. The sequence goes on from NC_053039.3 coordinate 13,389,529, forward strand.
GTACTCAGATATTGTTGCTTCCGCTGACTCGTCTATGATCGAGCAATTGTATTCGAGCCCTCGAGGCCCCTGGCTTGTATTATGATGCTTGTATGACTTATTTATGTTGTAGAGTTGTGTTGTGATATCTTCCCGTGAGTCCCTGATCTTGATCGTACACATTTGCGTGCATGATTAGTGTACGGTCAAATCGGGGGCGTCACAAGTTGGTATCAGAGCCGACTGCCTGTAGGAATTCCCCTTTCCAACTCCTTGGCCGAAGTCGAGTCTAGTCATTGAAAAACTTTTACTAACATGGTTGTGTGGCTTACGGGCCCACGTTGCCATTGGGTGGTATTAGGATCTTTTACTCCTTGTCTATACTCTGGGACTCTGATCTCTCTTCTATTCGGATTAAGTGAATTTTGCTAAATCTAACATTAGGATCTCGTTATCACTTTCACCCGGAGAACCCCTTATTACTGATGATCGTCTGCTGCCCGTGAAGACCCTGAAGATACTCTCCGCTGATAACCCGAGAACTTGTGTTCATCGCTTTGGCAATTCCCTTTCATCGATAAACTCCTATGGCTAACCGCGTATACTCGCCACTCATACAATGTTTCCCAGTTGATCTTGTTATTACAAGATACCCGAAATTCTCTCTGTTGTTCCGAGAATCCTTTGAGCTTACCGCCTTGCTGTTCTTTGTCACCTGAATACCCCTACGGATAATTCTCGCACTTACCGAGTATCCGCTCATCCCCAGTTGATTCAAGTATTCCACAATAGTCTTCAAAATACTATTCGATCTTCCGAAAATCCTCAGGAGCCTATTGCTCTTGAAATTCTTGTTTGCTTGCATTATGGTTAATCCCATAAGTCTCGTAATCTTATTGGCATCTCTTGTCATTATCGTTTAGAGTCCATTGATTCAAATTGTTGCGAATGCTCGCAATCCTCAATCATATCCTAGAATTCATTCTTCCGGCTCAGACGTCATTTTAAATGTGAGCTGGATCTCGACCTATCAAATTGCCATCGATTGTACCCCTAAGCCTACTCAACTTATCCATCCTTGATCAGAGCGTTGCTTCTGACCCCCTGATTTGGAAATCATAATTCATTTGCATTTGAACTTTGAGTTAGTCAGTTGTTTCTATAATCAGATCTCCTTGCATTCTTCTTCCTCTGGTTGAGTACCGATGCTCACATCAGATCCCTTGTGGACCATCGGTTCCTTTGTTGGATTTTATCCGACAGTGTCCTTCATATTGAATAACCTTGTGAGCCTTTCCATGGGTATATAATGCCTTTGGTAAATTGTATCATCTGTTTTTGAACAATGCTCTTCTTTCGAGCTTGTAATATTTACTCCGAAGTTTGTGGTATATGTTCCTAAGATGCCTTGATGGGTTGAACCTATGCCTTTCATAATATGTGTGAACTCGAAAGTTTTCATGAGTCATACTCTTCTGGTATTTTGCCAGATAAAATTTCAACACTACAACTTCTTTGAAAAATGAGAAGTGAATGAAAGGTTATGCATTGGAGAAGTGGGAGTCGACCTTGAACCTTTGTGTTCATGCCCATGGACACGATGTATACCTTATCATGGAAGCTTCTCTTAAAATAATTATCCCCTTGTATGAAGTTCATCTGGTATCCGTGGACGTGGTTCCGACCATGTTCTCCTTTAAATACCATTTCTCGTACAAGTTTAAGGACTTGTCTTCTGTAAGAGCAATACCCCAGTCCAACCTGTACTTTGTTTTGTCGTCGAGTATTACCCCCTGGTATCTCGAGGTTATCACGGAACTGCATAACTTCTTATGAGTTCTCCATCAAGTATTACATTCTCATTGATTCCAATTTTTCACGGGCTCCGAGTTATTAAACACTCAAGGACATCGATAACTGAATAGAGTCCGCACCACGATTAAACAACTCATAGTAATCTCCTTTGTTTACGAGTTCGTACTCGATCACGTCATCCCTAGCCTGCTCGGCTATGTCATTATCGTGCCGATTTTAACTGTGCTACCTGGTCTTTATTCCCGGAGCACCACTTTCGACGATGAGCTAAGCTTACGTCGATTTTCCTCGTCATATCATTCCGCCTTGAACAGCAAGCTTGATTTCGAGTTTGTGTCGTACCCCTGGTTCCAATAACTTTTCGCTTCATCATTCCTTTGACTTGATGTCATCGCCGATCGATTACCTCTTCATAAATTCTCGCTACAAATGTGTCGTGAACATCATCAACATTCTGAGCTCTTCCAAGATATCTATCGAATTCTGGATGAGGAATACCATCCTTGCCCTCGATGATTTGTTTTATCATCGACCATTTTATTGCCTTCCATTCAACACAAACTTGTTCGTGTTTTGTGTTGTACCTTGATTTCCTTGCTATCTAGCTTATGATATGTTCTACCTTGGAGTATTACCATCTTTTATGTCAAGAATGTCGTAAGAATTTCACCACCTCGTATGACATCTTGGTACAGTGATACTTCTCCCCATCACCATTCTTTCTTGGTCCCCGTGTTGTTTCTAAAAGGAATACCGACAAATGGTCCGCGATGTGTAAATTCTAAACTTCTAGCAACCCTATTGCTTTGATGTTATTGGTCTATAGTTTCATTCTACGTCTATGGCTTAATGAATCATCATTTGAACATTGATTGTGCTACCTAGCCCATATTTCGGGTGCACATTTCAACCAATGTTTAACTGTGTATGTTTTCCTCGAGCATACATCATTAAGTCATTCGATCTAGCTAATGTTATCTCCTTGTTCACATAGTGGTGGAAATCCATCTTTTGGAAATCTCAATGGATTGTCGCTGAGTCAATCAGGCACCTCCTAACCCTCTCCTTGATTTAATAATGAACCCTTGTTCGGAACTCGCTTCCATAGTTCATCTCCTGAGAATCTTACGATGTCATCTCGTCAATTGTGTTTCACCTTTTCTTCTCTGGCATTCTGAGTCTGAGGTATCCGGGCACCAATCATATCTGAATCTCGGTCAGATATGATGCTTGGAACATTTTTCCAAGAGTTATAGCATTGGCCTATATAAGGCCTGGTAAGGTGATGTCATGCCTAGCACACCTAGGCAGAGGACCTATTATTATAAGTTTTCCTTTTTAGCAAGGTTAGCTATTCTTCCATGAGGAAATTGTAAGACTTATTCTATAAGTTGTTCCTGATGGATCCTTTTTGTTTCCAAATTCTGATCTTCACCTATTGACCATGTCAATGCTATCTCAAAGCATGTCTATGGTACCCCGAATTTCAACAAGAACATTTGAAGCCCAATACTAAATGTTTCTTGCTCAATTACCCACACACCGTTGTCTAGGTAATGTCATGAAATTTCTCTCCCCTACCTAAAGAGTTTTCTACATGGATATCCTGTCATGGATATCATGTTCTGCTTGTCCTTGGGAAGGATATACCCTTGAAATATGTGTTCAAACACATTTTCCTTTCCATTGTTCTGTTTAATCTGATAATCATATTTTCCTTTCCATTGGTTGGTTTAACGTTTCTTGTGATCTATATGATCTAAGCAGTAATATTCTTCTGCTTATCTAAACACCTTGATGTACAACCGTGTCAGTAAGACCCTCTTGCATTTGTTGATAGCATTCCGGTAACCACCGATGGATGAGAACTTTGCCTATTGGTCCGCCTCGTTCAACGAGCAGGAAAATGGTTCTCTTCGTCCCTCGCCCTTGGTACCGACGATGTTGCTGACATATAACTGACAGGCTACCCTCTGACATGCCTTGCTATCATGATCGTGCAAGATATCACCGCCCTTCCTACTTTTAACCCACATGGTGGGCCCATAACCCACAGTTCCACAGGATCAAAACCTGACTCTCCTGTGCACCCCCTGTTCCCAAATTTATTCATCGCGCGTGGCCTCGTATGTAATTCACGGACCACCGTCCTACTGATCTATTCTGGTATCAGACGTAATACTTACTCTCGCTGTTTGAACCCCCTTTCACACTTTGTTTCAGGCAACGAACGATTCACCCGCTCGAAACTTGTCATGGTACCTACTTACTTTGCTCTCGATATTGTCTTAAATTTCCATTCGAGAGTTACTTTCTGCCACCTTCCCCGATGTTATCAACCAGATAGTCAACCGTTCAGAGGACTGTTATTCCGAAGTTACCCCTTGTCCTTCGTAAGTACGATGGAGTTCCCGAAGAAAGGATGACAACTTTATCATGATGACCTGAAACAGCAGAATGAAGACATCAATGTAATGGATCAACCTCTTCGAGAAGAACAACCAAGACCAAGAACACTCCCTAGAATTTCGTAACCCGAACCTTCCCCCTTTACTTCCCTCTTAAATCTCGGGACGAGATTTCTTGTAGTGGAGGAGAATTGTGATGCCCGGGTAATTAGGCTACAGTAATCCCACGTTAATGATGCCACGTCACCACGGTTACTGTTGTTAATCTCGTGTTAGTTCAAAATCGATTCGAAATTCAAACTTAAAATAAAGTCAAATGGTAACGATTTTCAAATATTAAAACTAAAATGTTGGGGTGTTGCCAAATAATGCATAGGTAATTATTGTGGAGAAACCACACTTTTATAAAATGTTTAAAGGTTCTAAAGTAATTAAAACAACAGCTATGACAATTAATTAAATGCCTTTTAAAAATAATAATAATGCAAACTATTTTAATTAGGTGTCAAACTTTTTGGCGCAGTAGAGTAAATTATAACATTAATTTAGGAGTTGTATTTATATTTTATAAGACATGAATTAAAAGAATAAAATAGAAAAGAAAATAGATAAAGAAAAGAAAACAGAAAACAAAGCTAACCCCCCCACTGGGCCATCTGTGGCCCAGCTGGCCAGCCCAACTGGGCATAGGCCCAGCCGACCGGCCCACCCCGCCCCCACACCCTTATGCACTCCCCCCCCCCCCCCGCAAGCCCCCCACCGACACCCCACTCTCCCCCTCCCTCCCCCGATCCAGGTCGGATCGGGCTTGCCCCCGACGCCGCCCCGCTCGCCCCCGACGTCGCCCCGCTTGCCCCCGACGCCGCCCCACTCGCCCCCGACGCCGCCCCGTCGCCCCGCTGGCCCCTGACGCCGCCCCGACGACCCGGCGCCCCGCGACCACGCTGCCTCGCCGTTGGACGTCGCCACGCCGGAGCTCGTCCTCGCCGGCCCTCCCCGCCGGCCTGCCTCCCCGTCGCCCGGTCGTCGCCGTCGACCACCCCGAGCTTCCCCGAGCCAGCTGCCCCTGCCCTACTCCTCCTCTGTGAGCTCCCCCTCCTCTCACTGTAGTGGCCGCGCCCGCGCGTGACCGCGCCCCTCTGCTCCTGCCACGCGCGCGCCGTCGCCGCTCGTCGCGCTCCGGCCGCCCCCCGTGCTCACCCCCCTGCCTTGGCCTCGCCCTGCACCGCTGGGTCGCGCACGCCTCCCCTCGCCTCCGCCGCTCGCCCCCGCGCACGTCGACGCGTCACTGCCGCCCGGCCCACGCACTGGCCGCACCACGGCCGGCCTCTGCCGTGGCCGGCGTCGCCGCCCCCTGGTGGCCTCGGGCGCACACGGGCGCACACGGGCGCCCACGCCCGCACCAGTTTCGCCCGCTCCGCTAAGGCCCCCTGGGCCACTGCCAGGTGGGGCCTCGCCTCCCTGAGCCACTGCCCCTAGGCCCGAACCCCCTGGGGCCTATGACAGATGGGCCCCACGCCCAGAGAAAGGAAAAAAATGATTTAAAAAATAAATAACAAAATATAATATAACAATAATCAAAATAATAAATAAATTAATAAAAATTAATAAATATATAAATAAAACAAATAATAAAAATAAATTTAATTAATTAATTAACTAAATTCATTAAGTTAATTATTCCTGTTTAAATTAATCTATTTAGTTAGTTAATTTAATTAAACAGTAGTTAATTAGCTAACAGCCCCTGACAGGTGGGACCCACCTGTCAGGTTGACCAGGTCAACGGTCAACGTTGACTGCTGACGTCAGCATGACATCATGCTGATGTCATAAATCAAAATTTTGAATTAAATTAAATAATTAATTAAATTCCAGTAATTAATAAATTCTTTTGAAAATCATATCTTTTAATCCGTAACTCGGATGGAAATACTTTGTACACGAAAGTTGCTCAGAACGACGAGACGAATCCGGATACACAGCCCGTTCATCCACCACACCTCCCTAACCTATCGAACACGCAACGTTCCCCCTCCATTTCATCTGTCCGAAAATGCGAAACATCGGGAATACTTTCCCGGATGTTCCCCCCTTCGCCGGTACCACCTACTGCCGCGTTAGGACACACCTAGCACCGCTCATTGTCATGTCATGCATCGTCATGATTATGTTTGCATTGTATTTACTGTTTCTTCCCCCCTCTTCTCTCCGGTAGACTACGAGACCGACACTGCTGCTGCCCAGTTCGACTACGGAGTTGACGACCCCTCCTACTTGCCAGAGCAACCAGGCAAGCCCCCCCTTGATCACTAGATATCGCCTATTCTTCTCTACACTGCTTGCATTAGAGTAGTGTAGCATGTTACTGCTTTCCGTTAATCCTATACTGATGCATAGCCTGCCCTTGTTTCTACTGTGTTACCTTTACCTGCAATCCTACATGCTTAGTATAGGATGCTAGTTTTCCATCAGTGGCCCTACATTTTCGTCCGTCTGCTGTGCTATACTATCGGGCCGTGATCACTTGGGCGGTGATCACGGGTATATATTTAAATACTCTATACATGACACATGTGGTAAATAAAGTCGGGTCGGCTCGTAGTAGTACCCGCAAGTGGATCTTTGTGGCGGAGCGACAAGGCAGGTTGAGACCGCCTAGGTGAGAGGTGGGCCTGGCCCTGGACGGCGTCCGCGGTTACTTCGACATAACACGCTTAACGAGTTCTTGGTATTTGATCTGAGTCTGGCCATTTGGTCTATACGCACTAACCATCTACGCGGGAGTAGTTATGGGTATCCCGGCGTCGTGGTATCAGCCGAAGCCTTCGTGACGTCAGTGACTGATTGGCGCGCGCCGGATTGGACTGGAACGCCACTAGGCTAGGTCTGCTTCCGGCCGCGTACGCAACGTGCAGGTGTGCAATGGACGATGGGCCCAGACCCCTGCGCGCATAGGGTTTAGACCGGCGTGCTGACCTCTCTGTTGAGCCTAGGTGGGGCTGCGACATGTTGATCTTACGAGGCCGGGCATGACCCAGAAAAGTATGTCCGGCCAAATGGGATCGAGCGTGTTGGGTTATGTGGTGCACCCCTGCTGGGAACTTTATCTATTCGAATAGCCGTGTCCCTCGGTAAAAGGACGACCCGGAGTTGTACCTTGACCTTATGGCAACTAGAACCGGATAATGAATAAAATACACCCTTCCAAGTGCCAGATACAACCCGGTGATCGCTCTCTAACAGGGCGACGCGGAGGGGGTCGCCTGGTAGGATTATGCTATGCGATGCTACTTGGAGGACTTCAATCTACTCTCTTCTACATGCTGCAAGATGGAGATGGCCAGAACCGTAGTCTTCGACAGGATTAGCTATCCCCCTCTTATTCTGGCATTCTGCAGTTCAGTCCACTGATATGCCCTTTACACATATATCCATGCATATGTAGCGTAGCTCCTTGCTTGCGAGTACTTTGGATGAGTACTCACGGTTGCCTTTCTCCCTCTTTTCCCCCTTTCCTTTCTACCTGGTTGCGCAACCAGATGCTGGAGTCCAGGAGCCAGACGCCACCGTCGACGACGACTCCTACGGCACTGGAGGTGCCTACTACTACGTGCAGCCCGATGACGATGACCAGGAGTAGTTAGGAGGATCCCAGGCAGGAGACCTGCGCCTCGTTCGATCTGTATCCTAGTTTGTGATAGCCTTCTTAAGGCAAACTTGTTTAACTTGTGTCTGTACTCAGATATTGTTGCTTCCGCTGACTCGTCTATGATCGAGCAATTGTATTCGAGCCCTCGAGGCCCCTGGCTTGTATTATGATGCTTCTATGACTTATTTATGTTGTAGAGTTGTGTTGTGATATCTTCCCGTGAGTCCCTGATCTTGATCGTACACATTTGCGTGCATGATTAGTCAGCGGCCTGCACGTAGTAGATCGAACGAACGAGGCGCAGGTCTCCTGCCTGGGATCCTCCTAACTACTCCCGGTCATCGTCAGCGGCCTGCACGTAGTAGTAGGCACCTCCAGCATCGTAGGTGTCGTCGTCGACGGTGGCGTCTGGCTCCTGGGCTCCAGCATCTGGTTGCGACAACCAGATAGAAAGGAAAGGGGGAAAAGAGGGAGAGAAGCAACCGTGAGTACTCATCCAATGTACGCGCAAGCAAGGAGCTACACTACATATGCATGGGAATATGTGTAAAGGGGCATATCAGTGGACTGAACTGCAGAATGCCAGAATTAAAAGGGGGATAGCTAGTCCTGTCGAAGACTACGCTTCTGGTCATCTCCATCTTGCAGCATGTAGAAGAGAGTAGATTGAAGTCCTCCAAGTAGCATCGCATAGCATAATCCTACCCGGCGATCCCCTCCTCGTCGCCCTGTTAGAGAGCGATCACCGGGTTGTATCTAGCACTTGGAAGGGTGTATTTTATTCAGTATCCAGTTCTAGTTGTCATAAGGTCAAGGTACAACTCCGGGTCGTCCTTTTACCGAGGGACACGGCTATTCGAATAGCTAAACTTCCCTGCAGGGGTGCACCACATAACCCAACACGCTCGATCCCATTTGGCCGGACACACTTTCCTGGGTCATGCCCGGCCTCGTAAGATCAACGCGTCGCAGCCCCACCTAGGCCCAACAGAGAGGTCAGCACGCCGTTCTAAACCTATGCGCGCAGGGGTCTGGGCCCATCGCCCTATGCACACCTGCACGTTGCGTGCGCGGCCGGAAGCAGACCTAGCCTAGTGGCGTTCCAGTCCAATCCGGCGCGCGCCAGTCAGTCGCTGACGTCAAGAAGGCTTCGGCTGATACCACGACGCCGGGATACCCATAACTACTCCCGCGTAGATGGTTAGTGCGTATAGACCAAATGGCCAGACTCAGATCAAATACCACGATCTCGTTAAGCGTGTTAAGTATCCGCGAACGCCGACCAGGGCCAGGCCCACCTCTCACCTAGGCGGTCTCAACCTGCCCTGTCGCTCCGCCACAAAGATCCACTTGCGGGTACTCCTACGAGCTGACCCGACTTTAGTCATCACATGTGTCATGTATATAGTATACAAGTAGTACCCGTGATCACCGCCCAGGTGATCACGGCCCGATAGTATAGCACAGCAGACGGACAAGAATGTAGGGCCACTGATGGAAATCTAGCATCCTATACTAAGCATGTAGGATTGCAGGTAAAGGTATCAACAGTACTAGCAAGCATAGGCTATGCATCAGGATAGGATATCGAAAAGCAGTAACATGCTACACTACTCTAATGCAAGCAGTATAGAGAAGAATAGGCGATATCTGGTGATCAAGGGGGGGGCTTGCCTGGTTGCTCTGGCAAGTAGGAGGGGTCGTCGACTCCGTAGTCGAACTGGGCAGCAGCAGTGTCGGTCTCGTAGTCTACCGGAGAGAAGAGGGGGAAGAAACAGTAAATACAATGCAAACATAAGCATGACGATGCGTGACATGACAATGAGCGGTGCTAGGTGTGTCCTAACGCGACAGTAGGTGGTACCGGCGAAGGGGGGAACATCCGGGAAGTATTCCCGATGTTTCGCGTTTTCGGACAGACGGACCGGAGGGTGAAAGTTGCTAGTTCGATAGGTTAGGGAGGTGTGGTGGACGAACGGACTGCGTATTCGGATTCGTCTCGTCGTTCTGAGCAACTTTCATGTTGAAAATATTTTAATCCGAGTTACGGATTAAAAGATATGATTTTCTAAAGATTTTATTAATTTCTGGAATTTAATTAATTATTTAATTAATTATTCGAAATTTGGATTTATGACATCAGCATGATGTCATGCTGACATCAGCAGTCAACAGGGGTTGACTAAGTCAAACTGACATGTGGGTCCAGTGGGACCCACCTGTCATTCTCTGTTTAGGTTAATTAGGGTTTAGCTTAATAACTACTATTTAATTAATTTAAACTTAATTAATTTAGTTAATTAATTAATTAAAATTATTTTTATTTTATTTATTTATTAATTTTAATTAATTAATTAATTAATTTTATTATTATTATTATTACTATTTTATTTATTATTATTATATTTATTATTTTTTATTATTATTATTATTATTATTATTATTATTTTATTTATTATTTTTATTTATTATTATTATCTTTTTTTTGTAGATTCGTTCTGGGGCTGGGCCCCGTTTGGCAGTGGCCCAGAGGGTTCGGGCCCAGGGGGGCAGTGGCTCAGGTGGGGTGAGGCCCACCTGGCAGTGGCCCAGAGGGGGGCGTTGCGGGTGCGGGTTACGGGCGCGCCCCGTTCGGGCGCACGCCCAGGGGGGACGCGGGTGTGGGCGCTGGCGGCCACGGCGCGGCACGGCGCCGGCCATGGCCGGAGCGGGGCGAGGCCGCGGTGGTGCGGGCCAGCCGCCGGAGGTGGTGCAGAGGGGCGAGGCCACCGTGGCGACGGGGTGGAGATCGGCGAAGGTGAGGCAAACGACGGCGATGGCCGTGCGGGCGCGCATATGTGCGGTCGGGCGTGGGGGAAGAAGCAGCGGGGGGGCGCGGTCGAGGCCATGGGCCTGCACGCGACGGCGAGGTTAGCGCGACGACGAGGGGGGGGCAGGCGGGGCGCGGCCGACGCGGGCGCGCGGTCGGGGCGCGCACGTGCGATGGCCGTGCGGGTGCGCGGGCGTGCGGTCGGGGCGTGACCAGGGCGAGCCACGGCGAGCGCGGGGGCGACGGAGAGAGGAGGACGAGGCCGTGGCCTCACCTTGGGCGTAGGGACGGGGCAGCGGGGCTCGTGGAGGGGGTCGGGGACGACGCGACGCAGGGGAGGAGGGGAAGCAGGCCGGCGGAGAGGTCCAGTGGCGGCGGGGTCGAGCGCCTCCTCCTCGATCCCGATCGGGGGAGGCAGAGGAGATATTTCGGTGGGTAGTGGGGATGGAGGTGTCGGTGGGGGTGGGGGTGAGGGGATAAGGTGAGAGGGGTGGGGGCCGACCTGGGCCGGCCTGGTTGGCCCAATGGCCAGCGGGGCCGCGGTCCAGCAGGGGGGCTGTTGGGCCAGGGTCCAGTGGGGGGGAGGGGGTTTCCTCCTTTCTTCTTTTCTTTTCCTTTTGTTTTGTTTTGCATTTTCTTTTATTTATTTTCTTTCACCTTTTAATCCATTTTAAAATACTTAGGCATTTTCTAAAAAGGAGTTTTCTCCACAATAATTACCAGTGTATTATTTGGCACCCACCGAACATTTTTGTTTAAATTTTAGAAAACTTTTATTTTCCACTTTAAATTTAATTGAAGTTTGAATTAGGAGTTTGAAAAGAAATGTGATTCCAATGTGATCAAGCCCTATTTAGCAACATGATTAGCTTAATCACAGAGAGTTACTATAGCATGATTCTCGGGGTGTTACAAATCTCCTCCACTACAAGAAATCTCGTCCCGAGATTTAGGAGGTAGAAGGAAACAGTGCGGGGTATTCATCACGCAGGCGATCCTCGCGTTCCCAAGTGGCTTCATCTTCAGAATGGTGCGACCACTGGACTTTGAGGAACTTGATCGCCTTCTGGCGTGTGCGGCGTTCAGCTTGGTCGAGAATGCGGACCGGATGCTCCTTATAGGAGAGGTCCTGCTGCAATTCGAGTACTTCATGATCCACTGCTCGGATTGGGTCCTTGAAGCAACGGCGGAGCTGTGACACATGGAACACATCGTGAACCTGAGAATGGTTCGGCGGAAGCTCCAGTTGGTATGCCACTTTTCCACGCCTTTCAAGAATAGTGAATGGGCCAATATAGCGAGGAGCTAGTTTGCCCTTGATTCCGAAGCGGTGAGCACCCTTCATAGGTGTGACTCGAAGATAAGCCTTTTCGCCAGGTTGATAGACCATGTCTTTATGATGACGGTCATACTGACTCTTCTGACGTGACTGAGCAGTCTTGAGATTCTCGCGAATAATGCGGACTTGTTCTTCGGCATCTTGGATAATATCCGGACCAAAGAGTGGACGTTCCCCAGTTTTTGGCCAGTTCAGAGGGGTTCGGCACTTTCGTCCATATAACACTTCGAAGGGGGCCATCTTCAGACTAGCTTGATAGCTATTATTATAAGAGAACTCAGCATACGGCAGAGATTCCTCCCATTTCTTGCCGAAGGAAATAACGCAAGCTCGAAGCATGTCTTCGAGAACTTGGTTGACGCGTTCAACTTGTCCTTGCGATTGAGGATGAAACGCAGTACTGAATGACAGATGAGTTCCCATAGCTTCTTGGAAACTTGCCCAGAATCTTGAAGTGAATAAACTGCCACGGTCTGAACTGATAACCAATGGAATACCGTGGAGTGAAACAATCCTGGACATATAGAGCGTTGCCAGTTGACTAGCAGTGATCGTTTCCTTGACCGCCAGGAAATGTGCAACTTTGGAAAGCCGGTCAATGACGACAAGAATAGCATCATTACCTTTCTGTGATTTGGGAAATCCAGTGACGAAGTCCATCTCAACATGGTCCCATTTCCATTCAGGAATAGAGATAGATTGCAGAGTTCCAGCAGGCCTTTGATGTTCTACTTTGATACGACGGCAAACGTCACACTCAGCAACATAACGAGCAATGTCTTGCTTCATATTAGACCACCAGAATCTCTGACGGATGTCTTGGTACATCTTTGTACTACCAGGATGGATACATAGAGGCGTATCATGAGCTTCTTTCATAACTTCCTGTGTCATATCTAGGTTTTTCTCTGCACATGGCACCACTAGGCGGCCCTTGAAGTATAAGGTGCCATCTTCAGCAATGGTGAAGAATGAGGGCTTTCCTTCTGCGAGGTAGCGCTTAATCTTGTGGGCTTCAGAGTCATACTTCTATAGCCTTTTGATGCTATCCACGAGATCTGGTTTAGCAACTAGGGTATTGAGGGAACCCTGGGTAACAACGTGGAGGTTCATCTTGCCAAACTCCCTAGAAGGGGGAGCGAGTGCACCCGGAGGGACAATATGGAGGTTCAACTTCCTGAATTCTTCAACAAGCGAGGGCTGAACTTTGTGAACCTGGAGGTGGCTGCAGTAAGACTTGCGGCTCAAGGCATCAGCCATTACATTAGCCTTGCCTGGCGTATAGGAAATACCCAAGTCAAAGTCTGCAACAAGCTCCATCCATCTCTGTTGACGGAGGTTCAGATCTGGCTGAGTAAACAGATACTTCAGACTTTTGTGGTCAGTGAAGATCTCGCAACGATTACTGAGAAGGTAATGTCGCCATTGCTTCAGCGCATGAATGACAGCAGCAAGTTCGAGGTCGTGAACTGGGTAGTTCTCTTCGTGAGGGCGCAATTGCCGAGAGGCATAAGCAATCACTTTGCGGTCTTGCATTAGGACACAGCCTAATCCTTGACGGGAAGCGTCGCAGTAAATGACGAAGTCCTTCTTAGTATCAGGTGGAGCTAGAACTGGGGCAGAAGTCAACTTGTCTTTGAGTGCCTGGAATCTTTCCTGACATTTGTCTGTCCATTGGAACTTAACGCCCTTATGCAATAGGTTAGTCAGAGGCCTGGCGATCTTAGAGAAGTTCTCGAAAAATCGACGGCAATAGCTGGCGAGACCGAGAAAACTTCTGACTTGCTTAACGTTCTTGGGAGGAGTCCAATCAAGAATAGCCTGAACTCATTCAGGGTTGACGGCAACACCATCCTTAGAGATGACATGCCCAAGATAGGTTACTTCCGGTAGCCAGAATTCACACTTGGAGAACTTGGCATATAGTTGATGCTCTTGTAGCTTTTCCAGCAGAAGTCGAAGGTGTTCAGCATGTTCTTCTTCGTTCTTGGAAAATATCAGGATATCATCCAGATAAACCACGATGAACTTGTCGAGGTAATCCATGAATATATAGTTCATCAGACGAGAGAAGGTGGCTGGAGCATTTGTTAAACCGAAAGACATGACGGTGTACTCGTATGAACCATAGCGAGTCACGAAGGCGGTCTTTGGGATATCCTCTTCGCGAACACGGATCTGGTGGTAGCCCAACCTCAAGTCGAGCTTAGAGAAAACTGACGAACCCGCCAGTTGATCATATAGATCATTGATCCGAGGAAGAGGGTATTTATTCTGAATGGTGGCTTGGTTTATAGGACAGTAGTCTTGAACTAACCGGTTTGTCCCATCCTTCTTCTTGACAAAGAGAGAAGGTGCTCCCCAATGAGAGCAACTTGGGCGAATGAATCCTTTGCGAAGAGATTTGTCGATTTCCTCCTTAAGCTCAAGGAGTTCATGCGGCGGCATTTTGTAGGGTCGCTTGGCTATAGGAGTGGTGCCTGGTTTCAGAGTCGATGATGAATTCGACAGCTGTAGCAGGGGGAATCCCTGGAAGTTCTTCAGGGAAGACGTCGAGGAATTCACGCACGACGGGAATGTTTTCAATGCCCTCGAGTGGTGCAGCGTTCAATGCATTCAATGCATAGAGCCTTGCCTCGGCATTTTGCACCAGATTAGCTTGGTAAGCAACTATTTCATCTGAAGGGTGTAGCAGATGGACGGTTTTAGTGGCGCAAACTATAGAAGCAGTATGCGCTTTCAACCAATCCATACCCAAAATGAGGTCGATGTTAGACGACTTCAGGATAATGGGAGAGGCATACAATTCCAGCCCTTCGATTTCCATGGGGACATCGATGCCAACCAAGGAGGTTTGACACTGTCCCACGGGGGTTTTGACCAGTACCGAAGTGTTCATCTCCTCACATTTAACGTCATGCTTGTATGCAAAATCTTCTGACATGAATGAATGTGATGCACCTGTATCAAATAAAACGGATGCTGGTACTGAATTTACGAGGAGTGTACCCATCACAGTAGCAGGCTGGTCTTGAGCTTCGTTGAGATCAACGTGGTTGGCATGAGCACGACCATAAGACTTAGCATTGTTGTTGCGGGGCTGATTGTTACCACGGCCAGTTGCTGGAAGGGCCAGTTGATTCTGGTTCTGGTTGCATTCTTTAGCACGGTGTCCTGGTTGACCACACCTGAAGCACAAGCCATTATTCGGAGTGGGAACAGGAGCTTGGGATGGTGGAGCTGGAAGTCTTGACTGCCTAGATGGTGGTGGAGGCAGACGAGGTGCAGCATAGGTCTGCCTTGGGGTAGATGCATTTGGACGGTACATGCTGTTCGGGATCCATATCTTACGCTTCTGTGCGGGCGAGCCCGAAGATGAGCCCGTGTCACGGTTGCGCCTGTGAGAGCTCTGGTATTCCTACAGACCTGTTTCGACATTGATGGCCTTGTTCACCAAGGTGGCGAAATCAGCAAAGTCATGCACTAGAAGTGCGAGCTTGATGTCAGCTTGAAGGCCATCACGGAACTTCTCCTGTCTGCGTGCATCAGTTGCAATGTCTTCTTCAGCATAGTGGGACAAGTCCAGAAACTCCCGCTGATAAGCTTCGACAGTTTTGTTGCCTTGGGTGAGGTTGCGGAACTCACGCTTCTTCTGGTCCATGACTCCTTGAGGAATGAAGCGGGCACGGAAAGCAGCTTGGAAGTCTGGCCATGTGATGATTGTTCCAGCTGGCAGAGTACGCATGTGGCTGTCCCACCATTGAGCTGCGGGTCCCTTCAAGAAGAAGGAAGCAAAGGTGACATAGCTGGCAGGGGCTACATCAGCAGACTCCATCTCATAGGTGATGTCACGGAGCCAGTCATCAGCATCCAGAGGCTGAGTTGAGCTGCGGTAGATGGTTGGGTTGAGGCGTATGAAATCTTGAAGAGTCACTTGGGCTGGCTGCTGGTTCATATTGGGGCGAGGAAACTGAGCCATCATATTTTCCATGAATTGGCGGTTCAGTTCGAACTGTTGGATCATTCCAGCCATGTACTCAGGCGGTGGCGGGGCATTGCCACCACTACCACGACCACCTGGTCTAACCATCCTCCTAATATATAACAGGGGTAGTTCAGCATTGAGAAATATTTGCAAAGACAAGAATCATTCATGATGAAACATGCATAACGAGAGGAGCACGATAGTTACTACATAGTAGTCGGCATAACTTACAAAAGGGGTCATGCATAGAGTTCAGTACATAGACTAAAACATCATAGGCGGCACACAGGCTCGCGGCGAATGCATCTAACACTACAAGCAAGCCTACATCAGCCCCAAGAGGTACTGTGGAGGTAATCGTAGCCCGACAGCTGGTAGTGAGGCAACGGATAGCCCTCCACGTCAGCAGACTGGGGGCCACGGATACTCAGGTGTAGAGCCCGACGCTCAGGTGGCAGAAGAGGACCAAGTGCTGGAGAGTAGCCTCCCACCTCTGGCCAACCGACACCGTGGGGCATCACGGTCCTGGCTGGGTAGATCGCAGTACGCGGTACCTGTCCAGATCGGACAAAAGGGTGCAGCAGCGTCAGAGCACGGTAAAGGTGCTGACGGGTGGTGTACATCTCGTGGCGAAGAGCTCGGTTAGCTCGATCCAGCCCATCAGCATGCAGAACCAGGTTCTGATGGTAGAAGGGCTCTCGTGTGACAGTGGAGTAGGCAGCAGTATAGTATCCCTCCGCACCAACATCAGAGGCGATAGCAATGTGCCTGAAAGGGGGGTGTCCAACTCCTGATACTCTCCATGAAGACATGTCAGAGCAGCATAGGCAGCATCGTGGACATCCATATCGATGGTCACACCAACTCCATGTGCGGTGTGCAGCACAGTAGTGGAGTCATACTCCCGAGAGTAGAGGTGGACGATGGCACGGTACTGCTCCTGGTTAAAGTCCTGGTACTCCTCGTAGACGGTGTACTCAGGGTGCCAGCGATAACCCAGATAGGTCATCATCTCAGCTAGCACCGCAGGTGATCCCGAGGCACCAATGGCCGTCGTGTGGCGAACGACCTGCCTCGTGGGTTCCATCTGAAAGCAAAGACGTTTCAAAGGAGTCAAATGATAGTGTGTGAATTGTTCAAAATACTACTCTAAGAAACAACTATGGCTTATCCAACTTTGGGGTGAATGCGGTCACGGGATCCTAGTATTAGAGTTAGTAAATTCGTTTAAACCGAGTAGAAGAGAGTTCAGAGTCCCTGAGTAAAGGTTGAGGAGTAAAAGATCCTAGTACCACCCAATAGCGACGTGGGCCCGTAAGACACACAGCCATGTTAGTAAAAGTTTTGTAATGTCTAGACTCGACTTCGGCCAAGGAGTGTGGAAAGGGGGATTCCTACAGGCAGTCGGCTCTGATACCAACTTGTGACGCCCCCGATTTGACCGTACACTAATCATGCACGCAAATGTGTACGATCAAGATCAGGGACTCACGGGAAGATATCACAACACAACTCTACAACATAAATAAGTCATACAAGCATCATAATACAAGCCGGGGCCTCGAGGGCTCGAATACAAGTGCTCGATCACAGACGAGTCAGCGGAAGCAACAATATCTGAGTACAGACATAAGTTAAACAAGTTTGCCTTAAGAAGGCTAGCACAAACTGGGATACAGATCGAACGAGGCGCAGGCCTCCTGCCTGGGATCCTCCTAACTACTCCTGGTCGCCGTCAGCGGCCTGCACGTAGTAGTAGGCACCTCCAGCGTCGTAGGTGTCGTCGTCGACGGTGGCGTCTGGCTCCTGGGCTCCAGCATCTGGTTGCGACAACCAGATAGAAAGGAAAGGGGGAACAGAGGGAGAGAAGCAACCGTGAGTACTCATCCAAAGTACTCGCAAGCAAGGAGCTACACTACATATGCATGGGAATATGTGTAAAGGGGCATCTCAGTGGACTGAACTGCAGAATGCCAGAATTAAAAGGGGGATAGCTAGTCCTGTCGAAGACTACGCTTCTGGTCATCTCCATCTTGCAGCATGTAGAAGAGAGTAGATTGAAGTCCTCCAAGTAGCATCGCATAGCATAATCCTACCCGGCGATCCCCTCCTCGTCGCCCTGTTAGAGAGCGATCACCGGGTTGTATCTGGCACTTGGAAGGGTGTATTTTATTCAGTATCCAGTTCTAGTTGTCATAAGGTCAAGGTACAACTCCGGGTCGTCCTTTTACCGAGGGACACGGCTATTCGAATAGATAAACTTCCCTGCAGGGGTGGACCACATAACCCAACACGCTCGATCCCATTTGGCCGGACACACTTTCCTGGGTCATGCCCGGCCTCGTAAGATCAACGCGTCGCAGCCCCACCTAGGCCCAACAGAGAGGTCAGCACGCCGGTCTAAACCTATGCGCGCAGGGGTCTGGGCCCATCGCACTATGCACACCTGCACGTTGCATACGCGGCCGGAAGCAGACCTAGCCTAGTGGCGTTCCAGTCCAATCCGGCGCGCGCCACTCAGTCGCTGACTTCAAGAAGGCTTCGGCTGATACCACGACGCCGGGATACCCATAACTACTCCCGCGTAGATGGTTAGTGCGTATAGACCAAATGGCCAGACTCAGATCAAATACCAAGATCTTGTTAAGCGTGTTAAGTATCCGCGAACGCCGACCAGGGACAGGCCCACCTCTCACCTAGGCGGTCTCAACCTGCCCTGTCGCTCCGCCACAAAGATCCACTTGCGGGTACTGCTACGAGCCGACCCGACTTTAGTCATCACATGTGTCATGTATATAGTATACAAGTATATACCCGTGATTACCGCCTAGGTGATCACGGCCCGATAGTATAGCACAGCAGACGGACAAGAATGTAGGGCCACTGATGGAAATCTAGCATCCTATACTAAGCATGTAGGATTGCAGGTAAAGGTATCAACAGTAGTAGCAAGGATAGGCTATGCTTCAGGATAGGATATCGAAAAGCAGTAACATGCTACACTACTCTAATGCAAGCAGTATAGAGAAGAATAGGCGATATCTGGTGATCAAGGGGGGGGGCTTGCCTGGTTTCTCTGGCAAGTAGGAGGGGTCGTCGACTCCGTAGTCGAACTGGGCAGCAGCAGTGTCGGTCTCGTAGTCTACCGGAGAGAAGAGGGGGAAGAAACAGTAAATACAATGCAAACATAAGCATGACGATGCGTGACATGACAATGAGCGGTGCTAGGTGTGTCCTAACGCGACAGTAGGTGGTACCGGCGAAGGGGGGAACATCCGGGAAGTATTCCCGATGTTTCGCGTTTTCGGACAGACGGACCGGAGGGTGAAAGTTGCTAGTTCGATAGGTTAGGGAGGTGTGGTGGACGAACGGACTGCGTATTCGGATTCGTCTCGTCGTTCTGAGCAACTTTCATGTTGAAAATATTTTAATCCGAGTTACGGATTAAAAGATATGATTTTCTAAAGATTTTATTAATTTCTGAAATTTAATTAATTATTTAATTTAATTCGAAATTTGGATTTATGACATCAGCATGATGTCATGCTGACATCAGCAGTCAATAGGGGTTGACTAAGTCAAACTGACATGTGGGTCCAGTGGGACCCACCTATCATTCTCTGTTTAGGTTAATTAGGGTTTAGCTTAATAATTACTGTTTAATTAATTTAAACAGGATTAATTAACTTAATTAATTTAGTTAATTAACTAATTAAAATTATTTTTATTTTTATTTTCTTTATTTATTTATTTATTAATTTTTATTAATTAATTTATTAATTTTATTATTATTACTATTTTATTTATTATTATTATTATATTTATTATTTTTATTATTATTATTATTATTATTTTATTTATTATTTTTATTTTTTATTATTTTTATTATTTTGTATATTCGTTCTGGGGCTGGGCCCCGTTTGGCAGTGGCCCAGAGGGTTCGGGCCCAGGGGGGCAGTGGCTCTGGTGGGGCGAGGCCCACCTGGCAGTGGCCCAGAGGGGGGCGTTGCGGGTGCGGGTTACGGGCGCGCCCCGTTCGGGCGCACGCCCAGGGGGGACGCAGGCGTGGGCGCTGGCGGCCACGGTGGGGCACGGCGCCGGCCATGGCCGGAGCGGGGCGAGGCCGCGGTGGTGCGGGGCCAGCCACCGGAGGTGGTGCAGAGGGGCGAGGCCACCGTGGCGACAGGGCGGAGATCGACGGAGGTGAGGCAAACGACGGCGATGGCCGTGCGGGCGCGCATCTGTGCGGTCGGGCATGGGGGAAGAAGCTGCGAGGGGGGGCGCGGTCAAGGCCATGGGCCTGCACGCGACGGCGAGGTTAGCGCGACGACGAGGGGGGCAGGCGGGGCGTGGCCGACGCGGGCGCGCGGTCGATGGCCGTGCGGGCGCGCGGGCGTGCGGTCGGGGCGTGACCAGGGTGAGCCCCGGCGCGACCAACGGGCGCGAGGGCCACGGCGAGCGCGGGGGCGAGGGAGAGAGGAGGACGAGGCCGTGGCCTCACCGTGGGCGTAGGGACGGGGCAGCGGGGCTCGTGGAGGGGGTCGGGGACGACGCGACGCAGGGGAGGAGGGGAAGCTGGCCGGCGGGGGGGGGGGGGTGGGGGGTGCTCCGGCGACGACGAGCTCCGGGCGGCGGCGGAGAGGTCCAGTGGCGGCGGGGTCGAGCGCCTCCTCCTCGATCCCGATCGGGGGAGGCAGAGGAGATATTTCGGGGGGGGAGTGGGGGTGGAGGTGTCGGTGGGGTCGGGGGGGTGAGGGGATAAGGTGAGAGGGGTGGGGGCCGACCTGGGCCGGCCTGGTTGGCCCAATGGCCAGCTAGGCCGCGGTCCAGCAGGGGGGCCTGTTGGGCCAGGGTCCATTGGGGGGAGGGTGTTTCCTCCTTTCTTCTTTTCTTTTCCTTTTGTTTTGTTTTGCATTTTCTTTTATTTATTTTCTTTCACCTTTTAATCCATTTTAAAATACTTCGGCATTTTCTAAAAAGGAGTTTTCTCCACAATCATTACCAGTGTATTATTTGGCACCCACCGAACATTTTTGTTTAAATTTTAGAAAACTTTTATTTTCCACTTTAAATTTAATTGAAGTTTGAATTAGGAGTTTGAAAAGAAATGTGATTCCAATGTGATCAAGCCCTGTTTAGCAACATGAATAGCTTAATCACAGAGAGTTACTGTAGCATGATTCTCGGGGTGTTACAATATTGTTGATTCTAAAGTAACTATTCACACTGATCATGCTGCTATTAAATACCTTATGGAAAAGAAAGATGCTAAACCTAGACTTATTAGATGGGTCCTTTTGCTACAAGAATTTGATTTGCATATTATTGATAGAAAGGGAGCTGAGAACCCTGTTGCAGACAACTTGTCTAGGTTAGAGAATGTTCTTGATGACCCACTACCTATTGATGATAGCTTTCCTGATGAACAATTAGTTGTCATAAATGCTTCTCGTACTGCTCCATGGTATGCTGATTATGCTAATTACATTGTTGCTAAATTTATACCACCTAGTTTCACATACCAGCAAAAGAAAAAGTTTTTTATATGATTTAAGACACTACTTCTGGGATGATCCACACCTTTATAAAGGAGTGGATGGTGTTATTAGACGTTGTATACCTGAGCATGAACAGGAATAGATCCTACGCAAGTGTCACTCCGAAGCTTATGGAGGGCACCATGCTGGAGATAGAACTGCACACAAGGTATTGCAATCCGGTTTTTATTGGCCTACTCTCTTCAAGGATGCCCGTAAGTTTGTCTTGTCTTGTGATGAATGCCAAAGAATTGGTAATATTAGTAGACGTCAAGAAATGCCTATGAAGTATTCACTTGTTATTTAACCATTTAATGTTTGGGGCTTTGATTATATGGGACAGTTTCCTTCCTCTAATGGGTATACACATATTTTAGTTGCTGTTGATTACGTTACTAAGTGGGTAGAAGCTATTCCAACTAGTAGTGCTGATCATAACACTTCTATTAAGATGCTTCAAGAAGTTATTTTTCCGAGGTTTGGAGTCCCTAGATACTTAATGACTGATGGTGGCTCACACTTTATTCATGGTGCTTTTCGTAAAATGCTTGCTAAGTATTACGTTAATCATAGAATTGCATCTCCATACCACCCACAGTCTAGCGGTCAAGTGGAGCTTAGTAACAGAGATCTCAAATTAAATTTGCAAAAGACTGTTAATAGATCTAGAAAGAATTGGTCCAAGAAACATGATGATGCATTATGGGCCTATAGAACTGCATATAAAAATCCTATGGGTATGTCTCCATATAAAATGGTTTATGGAAAAGCATGTCACTTACCTCTCGAACTTGAACATAAGGCATATTGAGCTATTAAAGAGCTCAATTATGATTTCAAACTTGCCGATGAGAAGAGGTTATTTGACATTAGCTCACTTGACGAATGGAGAACCCAAGCTATGAGAATGCCAAGTTGTTTAAAGAAAAAGTCAAAAGATGGCATGACAAAAGGATACAAAAGCGTGAGTTTAATGTAGGTGATTATGTGTTGCTATTCAACTCTCGGTTAAGATTTTTGGCAGGAAAGCTTCTCTCTAAATGGGAAGGTCCTTACGTTATCGAGGAGGTCTATCGTTCCGGTGCCATAAAAATCAATAACTTCGAAGGCACAAATCCGAAGGTGGTGAACGGTCAAAGAATCAAACATTATATCTCAGGTAATCCTATAAATGTTGAAACCAATATTATTGAAACCGTAACCCCGGAGGAATACATAAGTGTCAGAGTAAATAGCCACGGGTAGCCTAACCGACTGCCCCTGACTCTTCAGAAAATTATCAGGCCATTTGGGCCTTCAAGCATTTCAAGCATTGGGCCGCCTTCCCTGGCCAGCTACCTCTGAAGCCGACTCTCGGAAGGCGACCCAGCCACAGCAACCTCCCCCCGAGATAACCATGGATGGCCGACTCCAGGAAGCCGGCCATAGAGAATGCCGGCTCCCCAGAGCCGGCCATGAAGAACGCCGACTCCAAGAAGCCGGCCAAGATCGCAACCACCAAAACTACACCCACATAACGGTGACAAGACGGGGTGTAGCCACAGTGCGGCCCACTACCCCCGAAGCCCGAGGCAGGCATGGCCACAGGACGCCGTACGGGACGGCCATCTCCCGTCCGGCTCGGCACTGTAGCCATGCTGGCCTCAACGTCACCCACGACAGACGTCAGTACGGCCCACAGGCGGTGGGCCCTTCAGCCAGAGAGAGGTGCGAAGGTGGCCCGGCCTCCCCCAGTCAGCCAAGGGCGTAGCCGGCCCCCAGAAGACGGCTACCCCCTCCCTCGAAGCATGTGCCACATTAAGGAGACAAGACGAGGTAAGGCTATAGTGAGGGCCCTCGAGGCGGCACACTGTAGCCACGCTTACCTCGACGAAGCCCTCGTCATCAGGGGCGAGGCTATAGTAAGCAGCCGCCGACAAGACCCTAAGCGGTGGGGCCGGCCTGTCGACCCAAAGGCCGGCAGCCGGCGGGACCCCCCAGTCGGCGGGCCCCAACGGCCGGCGGAGAAGCCGGCGAGCGTAGACACTGACGGCTGGGACCAGCGCCCAGCCGGATTACAATTGTACCCCCAGGGGGTAGGCCTATATAGACCCCCCGGGGCACCGATGCAAAGGGTTGGCTTCTTAGCATTACACACACACCTTAGAGAGAGGGAAGTAAGAGCTAGCCTTGCTCTTCTTCTCCCTTGAACCGAACAGCTCTAGGAGCACTTGTAGCTACTCTTTCTGATCTAGTGATCATGCGGAGACCCCGCAGACCAGGACTAGGGGTGTTATCTCCTCAGAGAGCCCCGAACCAGGGTAATATTCACCGGCGTGCAGGTCTTCGCCACATCCCGTTTCCAGGCACCGGCGACGTCTTATTGGCACCCACTATGATAAGCCATCCGTTGGCATATCTCACACCTACCACCCGACATTTGGCGCCCACCGTGGGGCCAGGTGCACCGTCGTCCGGAGACCTGTTCTGGACGGGAACCCTCTTCCTCCCCCGCGAGCGCAGCCAGCCTGCTGCGCCCGATGGCGTTTGCCTCTACGCGCTACAAGGCGTCAACGACGCCTGCGTGGCGAGCTGCCTCGCCGATCTTCTCGGCGAGACTCGCATCTCCGACGAGCCCGCGTCCAACGCGGGCACGGACTACCCCGAGAGCCGCCTCGTCAGCCTCCTCGACCAGCTTCACGTCTCTAGCGAGCCTGCTGCAGATGTGGAGTCGGTCGGCTCCACTGACCCGATGCTCGTTGATTCCGACACAGCATCGCTCGACGCCTACCCCTCCGACGTGGTGGTCTTCGACGACCCTCTCCCTCGAGCTGACAGTGGCAGCAGCGCTGTCACCGAAGTGTTGGTCATCAGCCACGTCGCCAACTCGGGCGAGAACGCCCACGACGCCCTGCAAGCGGCGATGCACGACCTCTCCGTCCCCATCCCGGCCGACGCCGACGCCGAGACCCTGGAGGCACGCCACCTCGCCCTCATCGCGGAGGGCCAGAAGATAGCCTCCATGAGACGCCTCACCGAGGCCCACCAGCGCGAAGTCGACCGCGCCGCTTTCGGTACGCCGCCGCCTAGCGGGCCAAGCCGAGCCGGCTTCGTCCAGAAGCGCGGCGCGGCTATTGCCGGTATGCTGGGGGCAGATCGCCCCGTCTACGCCACCCCGCTCGAGAATCTGCGAGCCGCTGAGGCGGCCGCCGAAGAGCTAAATGGGCTGGGAGCCGACGAGCTCCCCTACATGACAAGACGGATCCAGCACTTGATCGACACGGCTGCAGAACGGCACGAAGCCGGCGCCCGCGCCGATAGTCATCCCCCATGCCGAGAACACGCCGCAACGTCTCGCTCGCCGACTGCGAGCGGCGCCCACCAGAAGAAAGACAAGGAGCCGGCTGCCAGCCGCAGCCGGACTCGTATCACCATAGAGCGCGACGCGGAAGGCCGTCCTCGAGCGGTGGAGCGCCAAGGAAACCTGCCTCTTCCCCCGCCTCGAAGAGAGAGACGCCTCACCCCGCCGCCCGTCATGCACCCGACTCTTGGCGACCGACTCGGCCGCCGAGAAGGAGTCGGCAAGAACGACGCCCGCCACCGGATCGACCGCCTTGCTCGATCCCTGGCGTTAGAAGAAGAAGACGATGTCGGCCCGCCATGCTTTGGCCTCCGCATCCGCGACGAGCCCTTCCCCAAAGGGTTCTCGCTCGCCAGAGACACACCCAAGTAAAACGGCTCCGTGAAGCCGGAAGATTGGCTCATCGACTACTCCACTGCTGTCAGCATAGCCAACGGCAATCGGCGCGTCGCCGTGAAGTACATCCCCCTCATGCTGCAAGGCACGGCGCGCACATGGCTCAACAGCCTCAAGCCCTACAGCATCAACAGCTGGCTGGACTTCACGGAAGTCTTCGTCCGCAACTTCACCAACACGTACAAGCGGCCTCCCAAGCCTCGCCAGCTCTCCCTGTGCGTCCAAGGACTCAATGAGTCGACCCGCGACTACCTCACGCGGTGGGCAGAGCTCCGCAACTCCTGCGAGGGAGTGCACGAGGTTCAGGCCATCGAGTACTTCACAGCCGGGTGCAGAGAGGGCACCCTCCTCAAGCACCGACTCCTCTGCGACGAGCCGGCTACCCTCGACGAACTGCTGATCATCGCGGACAAGTACGCCACGGCCGACTCCTCGATGAAGACCGAGCTCCGAGTGGACGCCTCTGGGAAGGTGCTCGCTCCGGCTCCCAAGACGCCGGCTGGCGACTTCAATCGGCGCCCCTACCAGAACGACCACAAGCGCAAGGCCCCCATGCCGACTTCCACCAGTCGACAGTTGGCCACAGTTGAAGATGAGCAGCCCGAAGAGCGGCCCGCTGCCAAGAAGAAGGGTGGCAGGCCGGCTTGGCAGCCGGCTTTCTCTTACGAGCAGACTCTCGACGCCCCCTGCAAGTTCCACAGCGGCGCAAAGCCGTCCAACCACACGACCCAAAAATGCCACTGGCTCACCCGAATCTCCAAGGGCGAAGGGTTGCTGCCGCCTCCGCCTCCCGGCCCGCCGCCTGCCTCCCCCCAGCAGCCGGTGGCTCGGCCGGCAGTCGGAGCCATCCAAGACGAGTTCCCTGAAGAGCACGCCGCCTACGTCGTCTTCACCAGCCAAGCCGATGACAAGCGTAGCCGGCGCCGACAGCATCAAGAGGTCAATGCAGTCGCCTCTAGCGCTCCCGAGTTCATGAACTGGTCAGAGAAGCCAATCAGCTGGAGCCAGGCCGACCACCCAGAGGTGATGCCATCCCCTGGCTCCTATGCACTGGTCTTGGATGTTACCCTCGCGACAGAAAGGCGAGCTGCCCGATTCTCCCGCGTCCTGATAGATGGCGGAAGCAGTATCAATATACTGTATGGCGATACCATGGAGAAACTAAACATCAAGGCGAAGCAGCTCATGCCGAGCCGAACCGTGTTCCATGGTATCGTCCCCAGCTTGTCTTGCTCCCCAATCGGCAAGATTAAAATGGACGTTCTCTTCGGAGACAAAGATCATTTTCGCCGAGAAGCGATCTGGTTCGAAGTAGTGGATTTGGAGAGCCCCTACCATGCTTTGCTTGGCCGACCTGCTCTGGCCAAGTTCATGGCTGTGCCCCACTACACCTACCTGAAGATGAAGATGCCGAGCTCGAAGGGGATCATCACAGTAGCCGGCGATTACAAGAAGTCCATCGAGTGTGCCATGGCCAGTAGCCGGCTGGCCGAGTCCCTCGTGGTGGCAGAAGAGAAGAAGATGCTGGAGCGGGTTGTGGCCATGGCCGGCAAGCAGCCAGCCTTGTCCCCCAACCCCAAAGATAGTGATGCGCAGGGCTCCTTCCAGCCTGCCAAAGAGACGAAGAAGATACCTCTGGACCCGGAGAATCCGGAGAGGTTCGCTGTCATTGGGGCGAACTTGGACAGTAAATAGGAAGGCGAGCTCGTCGACTTCCTCCGTGAGAATCGAGACATTTCTGCGTGGTCCCCAAAGGACATGCCGGGTGTCCCGAAGGATTTCGCCGAGCACAATTTACATGTCCGAGCCGACGCGAAGCCGGTCAAGCAACCCCTCCGCCGACTGTCAGAAGAAAAGAGAAGAATTGTGGGAGAAGAGATAGCCCAGCTCCTTGCGGCTGGCTTTATCGTGGAAGTGTTTTTTCCAGAATGGCTTGCCAACCCAGTTCTGGTTCTGAAGAAGAATAACAAGTGGTGCATGTGCATAGACTACACTAGCCTCAACAAGGCCTGCCCAAAGGATCCGTTTGCTTTGCCACGGATTGACCAAGTGATAGACTCCACAGCCGGATGCGAGCTTTTGAGTTTTTTGGATGCCTAGTCAGGGTACCATCAGATCAAGTTGGACCCAGCAGACCGCCTGAAGACTGCCTTCATCACACCATTTGGAGCTTTCTGTTACCTGACTATGACATTCGGCTTGAGGAATGCCGGTGCCACTTTTCAGCGTTGCATGCAGAAATGCCTCTTGAAACAACTCGGCAGAAATGCCCACGTCTATGTAGACGACATTGTGGTGAAGACAGAGAAGCGCGGCACCCTGCTGGAAGACCTAAAAGAAACATTTGCCAACTTGCGCCGATTCCAAATCAAGCTCAACCCCGAGAAGTGCGTGTTCGGAGTACCAGCCGGCTAGCTGCTAGGCTTCCTGGTCTCTGAACGCGGTATCGAGTGCAACCCTGTGAAGATCAAGGCCATCGAGAGGATGGAGATTCCCACCAAACTGCGAGATGTGCAGAAGTTCACCAGGTGCTTGGCCTCCCTGAATCGCTTTATCAGCCGACTAGGAGAAAAGGCTCTCCCCCTGTACCGACTCATGAAGAAGTCCACTCACTTCGAGTGGAATGACCAAGCCGACCAAGCCTTCCATGAGTTGAAGAAAATGCTGACCACTCCGCCTGTCCTGGCAGCGCCGACCGAAAAGGAGCCCATGCTCCTATACATCGCCGCGACTAGCCGAGTGGTCAGTACTGTTGTTGTGGTCCAGCGCCCGGAAGAAGGCCGAGCCCAGCTAGTCCAGAGGCCGGTGTACTATCTCAGCGAAGTGCTATCTAGCTCAAAGCAAAACTACCCGCTCTACCAGAAGATGTGCTATGGGGTGTACTTCGCTGCCAAGAAACTAAAGCCCTACTTCCAAGAGCATCCCATCACGGTCGTATGCACCGCCCCGCTTGCCGAGATCATAGGCTGCCGGGATGCATCCGGCCGGGTGGCCAAATGGGCCATTGCATTGGCGCCCTACACGATCTTCTACCAACCCCGCACCGCCATCAAGTCCCAAGCATTGGCCGACTTCCTCATCGACTGGGCCGAGACCCAGTACCTACCGCCGGCTCCCGACTCTACCCATTGGCGGATGCACTTTGACGGGTCCAAGATGCACACCGGCTTGGGAGCCGGCATCGTCCTCACCTCTCCCAAAGGTGACAAGCTCAAGTACACGCTGCAGATCCACTTCGCCGCCTCCAACAACGTGGCCGAGTACGAGGCGCTCGTACATGGGCTCCGGCTAGCCAAAGAACTCGGCATACGCCGGATCCTGTGTTACGGCGACTCAGACTTGGTGGTCCAGCAGTCGTCTGGCGACTGGGACGCCAAGGACGCGAACATGGCGAGCTATCGATTCCTCGTCCAGCAGATCAGCGGGTACTTTGAAGGGTGCAAGTTCCTTCACGTGCCAAGGGCCGACAACGACCAAGCAGATGCCCTAGCACGGATCGGCTCCACCCGACAAGCCATACCGACCGGCGTCTCCCTCCAGCGCCTCCTCAAGCCGTCCATCAAGCCGTCTCCAGAGTCGGACTCAATCTTCGTACCGCCTGTGCCAGATACAGCCGGATCCGACTGGAGGAACCCCGCCGGCGGCACGGGGACTTCAGAACCCGGCCCGGGGACTGCAGCAGTTGGCCCGGGGACTGCAGCAACACAAGAAGCGGTGGCCGACTCCAACTCCACGCCACCCAACCCCCCCACCCGAGTCATGGTGGCTACACTAACAGAAGAAGAAGTCACAGCTCCATCATGGGCCTAGCCCATCCTCAAGTTCCTAGTCAGCAGAGAGCTGCCGGCTGATGAGATCGCAGCAAGACTAGTGCAACGACGAGCCGGAGCATATGCAATAATGAACAGAGAGCTTGTGAAGCGCAGCGTCACTGGAGTCTTCCAGCGCTGTGTCGAGCCAGAAAAACGAGTGGCAATCCTGAAGGATATCCACCAAGGCGAATGCGGGCACCACGCAGCCTCAAGATCACTTGTGGCCAAGGCTTTCCGCCATGGTTTCTTTTGGCCGACTGCCTTGGAAGATGCCAAAGAGATAGTCAAGAGCTGCAAAGGATGCCAAGTTTTCAGTTCCAAGCAACACCTGCCGGCTTCTGCACTCAAGACAATTCCCCTCACCTGGCCCTTTGCCGTCTGGGGACTGGACATGTTGGGCCCTTTCAAGACAGCCCGCGGCGGCCTGACACACCTGCTTGTCGCCGTGCACAAGTTCACCAAATGGATCGAAGCGAAGCCGATCAAGAAGCTGAACGGGCCGACTGCCGTAAGATTCATCACTGACATCACTACCAGGTACGGCATGCCGCACAGCATCATCACCGACAACGGCACAAACTTTGCCAAAGGAGCACTGGCACGTTTCTGCGCGACGCAGGGCATCCGACTGGACTTAGCGTCCGTTGCCCACCCGCAGTCAAACGGCCAGGTCGAGCGAGCAAATGGACTCATCCTCTCCGGCATCAAGCCTCGACTGGTTGTACCACTGGAGCGATCGGCCGGCTGCTGGCTCGATGAGCTGCCGGCTGTCCTCTGGAGTCTGCGCACTACACCCAACAAGTCAACTGGCTTCACTCCATTCTTCCTTGTATATGGTGTCGAGGCTGTCATCCCAACAGACATCGAGTTCGACTCGCCTCGGATCACCATGTACAGGGAGGCGGAGGCCAAGGAAGCAAGAGAAGACGGCGTCGACCTACTAGAAGAAGGCTGGCTGTTAGCACTCAGCCGGTCTGCCATTTACCAGCAAGGGCTGCGCCGCTACCACAACCGCAAGGTCAAGCCAAGATCCTTCCAATAGGGCGACCTTGTGCTTCGGCTGATCCAGCGAACAGCCGGCCAGCACAAGCTCTCGGCCCCTTGGGAAGGCCCCTTCGTCGTCAGCAAGGCACTCGGCAGCGACTCCTACTACTTGATCGACGCGCAAAAACCAAGAGCACGCAAGAGAGATGACTCCGGCAAGGAGTCGAAGCGACCATGGAACGCGAACCTCCTGAGAAGATTTTACAGTTGAAAGCAGTATGTATCATGCTACCCCTTTTGTATTAAGTACGAACCAACAGGCTCCCCGAACAGTACTCGGGGACTGCCTTTATTTATCTATGAATGACGAGTGTCATATCCATGAATGTATTATTACATTTGATTTCTTGTCTGGCACCGGGTTCGACTAGTTGGCCCGGGGACTGGCCGCCTTGAGCTATATTAAAAGTTCTACCTAAAGTCAGACAAGTAGTGTGCCGGCTCCCGAGTCCTCTCTTGTTGAAAGTCGCAGCTCGAAGAACCGACTGTCCGGCTAGCAAGAGACAAGGCAGAAAGGATGCCCACACGAAAAACGGCTAAGGACTAACGAACTTATATAGCAAAAAGACGGCCTCCAACCATGCTTGCCGGCTGTCAGAACAGCCGGCTGGCCGGCTTCCTAAAAACTTAGCTCTAATCCAACAAAGCTAGAGTACTTGCCCTCCCAATTGGCTAAGCACTTCTCCAGCAACATATTGCAGAGCAACTGTCTGTCTGGGGAGGCGGCAACCAAGGGAGGGCGGCAAAGGAAACAGCAGAAGGATGAAAAGCAAAGAACAAGTAAAAGCCAAATGCATGCATAAGTTATATATACATATAAAGCCCCCAACAGGCTGGCAATCGACATAGTTCGAATACACCCCCAGTGGGTGGAATTGTGCAGACTTTACAGAATATTGTTCCAAAAGTGACAAGACAGGAAAACAAAAGATAAGCAGACTACACTAAGGCGCGGTGCGGGAGCCAGGCTGATCGGTGGAGATGGCGTCGCCGGCTGAAGGAGTGGCCGGCTAGCGGGTCTCGGCTTGGTCACCACCAGTGGCGAGCGACGCACCCGCACGTGACGTGGTGCTGGAGGCGCGGTCAGGCTGAGGCTGGTCGGCCGCTCCACCATCCGGCTCGGCGTCTTCACCCTCCTCCTCCTCCTCCTCGCCCTCGTCGCTGGAGTCGATCTCCTTCGCCGAGTCTTCACCGTCTGCCGGGTTCAGCCCGAACCACTCCTCCGGCTGGGCGACGCCGTTGTCATCCACCTAATGGGCGAAGACACTGGTGGCGGTGTAGTCGGCGATCGCCGAAGCCCGCCGGATGATAGCCGGCCGCGCTGGCTCCAGCTCCGTGTCGGCTTGCTGCCGCCATGTAGCCAGCTGGTCCAGACTCAGGCCCGGGTACCAGGCCTTGACGAACTCCAGCGCCCGCCTGGCGCCGGACCGAGCTGCCGAGGCCTTCCAGGCTTCGAAGCGACCAGCCGCCACCTCCAGCCAGTCGGCAGTCCGACTGGGGGTGCGGGGAACCACCACGTCGGGCCAGAGGGCGGCCAATACTTGCGCCCCGGCACGCTGAAGCCGGCGGAGCAGTCGGTGAGCCGGCTGGATACGGGCCTGGATCGCCAAGAGCTGCTCCTCCAGCGAACGGCCAGCGCTTGGCGAAATCTCGAAGCCAGCCTGCCTTCGCGCTTGGCGGCGGGCCTCGATGATCTAGTTGGCGGCGGTAGAGTAGCCAGGGAAGTACTCTGCGCAAGAAAGAAAGAGAGAGAAGAGAAAACACCAAGTCAGAAAACGAGCCAAAAGCGGCAGACGGCAAGAAAGGACGAAGAAGCAGGCGGCTTACCGTCAACCAGATCTTCGATCTGACCATAGCCAGAGATCAGAGTCTACCTCGCTTCAGCCCAGCCAGCCGCTTCCGTCTCGTACTCGGCCTGGAGGGTGGCTTCGCGGTCCTGCACCGCCTTCAGAGCCGCCTTGTGGCCCTCCTCCTGGTCGGCCAACTTCTTGGCCAGGCGGTCGCGCTCTTGCACCAAGGCGGCAAGCTCGGCCTCTTTGACACGAAGGGCAGTCTGAGACTCTCCCAGCTGTGCCCTCAGACCGGCGTTGGCCGCTGCGGAGACAGCAGAAAAAGAAGAAACAATTAGAGGAAGTCGTCAAGGAAGATCCGACCCGACTGCTCAGCAGTCGGCCCGAATCTCGGGGACTACACCCAGTGGGTGCGCTGACGCGCCCCCACGTGAGATAAAGAACAAACCACTTACCCCGGCTCTCAGTAAGGTCGGCGGTCTTTTGGTCAGCTCCCGAGCCTGGGAGTTGAAGGCGGCCGCACAAAGATTGTGGTAGTCCTGCAAGATAGGCAGAAGATCGAAGTAAGAACAAGAACAGCAAAGCCAAATCCACTAAGAAGTTCCAAGCCGCCTGCTCAGCAGCCGACTCGGAACTCGGGGACTACACCCAGTGGGTGCGCTGACGCGCCCCCACGGAAGAAAACAAGATTAGGAAGAAGCAAGATAGGAAGCCTAACCCGGATGGCCGCCTGCGTCGCAAGGAATTCGTCGGTGTACTGCCTCAGCGCCGTAGCCTGGGCCTGGAGCCGGGTCCGGACGTCCTGCGCGGCCACGTTCATCACGGCCGACCCTCCGCCCGGCGTCCACCCCGAGGTAGCACTGGCCGCCTCCGCATCCTGGGCCGACGAGCTGGAGCCCGCGGCCAGCTGCGGCTCCGAAGCAGCCTTATGTGGCTCCGACGCAGCCTTCCCCGCGCGCCGGCTCGGCGGCATCCGGATCGCCAGCTCAGTCCTCGCGGCCGGCTCGCCCCCCGCCGACTGCGCAGGCGGCAGATCAGGCCGGCCGCCTTGAGCCGTCCTTGTCGGCGGAGTCGGCACCGGCGCCCTCTCCTGGATGACGACCTCGTCATCCTTCTCCAGCCCCGGCTGGTCGCCGCCGGCCTCTTCTGGCGGGGGCTCCGGGGCCCCGGGCGCTGCGACGCGCAGTGGGGTGACCAACAGGGCCCCCTCCGCCGTCGCCGCAGCTGCAGCCTCCGCTCGGGCCTTGGCTGCGGCTTCGGCACGCGCCTTCGCTGCCTCGTCCTCCTGCGCCGCCTGGGCGGCGGCCGCCTTCCGTGCCTCCGCCTCCCGCGCATTCCGTTCCGTCGTCGCCTGAAGGTCGGCACGGGGGTCCACGCGGCGAGTGGTGCTCCCAGAGCCCCTTGGCGACTCAACAACGGAGGCGGCAACCGCCCGCTCGAGCGACAGTGGAGCTCTGGTCGTTTGGAGAAAAAGTCAAGGATTCAGGAACCACCAGTGAAAAGAAAGAAAAAAGAGTACATGAAGGAGTTTCAACTTACGCCGACACCGTCTGCGGTTGCTTCACCGTCTTGCGGAAGCGAGCCGCCTTCGCGGCCGCCTCCTCCCGCCTGGTCGCCGCCATCCCGCCCCTGGGCTTCTTCGTCCGACTGCCGAACAAACCCTGTGCGGCGCGATGCTTCTGCCCGCCGCCCCGAGCAGGCGGTGCAGCGGAGGAACCCACGCCGCGGCCAGATGCCGGCTGTCGGCGCGGGACGACTTCGGCCTCGTCATCGTCCGACCAGTCGTCGAAGGTGACTACATGCCCAGAGCCCCCTGCTTCGCCGCCGGCTTGGCCACCACCCGGCTCGGTGTTGTCGTCCATAGCGGTCGCCCCCAAGTCGGGGTCCTCCAGATCGTGCTCCGTCTGGTCGGGGACGAATCGGCGCTCCGCGTCCGACCCACCGGCAGGCCGAAGAAGAGGGCTCTGTCGAAAACAAGCCGAGTAAGTTAGGGTCGGCCAAAAGGAACTCAGCGACAAAACTGAGAAAAGAGAAAGAGACAAGGAGAACATACCGTGGGTGGCGGATTGGCTCGGCTATATGGCTCCTTGCCGAACTGCCACTCTTCGGAGAGTTTGCAGTTCGCGAGGTAGTTCACCATATAGGCCACCTCGTCGTGCGGCATGTCGTTGGTACACATCCGGCTCGGATCGAGCTGGCAGCTCATCTGACAAATCAGATGAGGGCGGCTCTGGAGCGGGAGTACCCGGCGCGTGACGAAGGCGGCCAGCAGGTCGGGCCCCGACAAGCCCACCGACTGGATCATCACCCGCACTCGGGCGATGGCTGCGTTTGCAGCCGGCGTCAGTGTCACGGCCCGGTACGACCACTGGGGCCGCCTGCCCGCAGGTGGGCCGGCTACGTAAGCCGGCAGATTGATGTAGTCGCCCCGTGGGGCGATGTTCCGCACGTAGAAGTACGACTTTTGCCACATCTTCACCGACTGGATCAGCGAGATGACGGGGAAAGGGTTGTCGGCAGCCACCCTCTGCATCGCGATGAAGGCGCCAGTCTGAGCTGGCACGCCCTGCATGCGCGTGCCCAGCTTGGACTGGAAGAACTCCCCCCAGAGCTCGAGGGTAGGGAGGACGCCGAGATAGCCTTCGCACAAGGTGACGAAGGCAGACAGCAGCACCACCGCGTTC
This sequence comes from Aegilops tauschii subsp. strangulata, assembly GCF_002575655.3. NCBI lineage: Eukaryota > Viridiplantae > Streptophyta > Magnoliopsida > Poales > Poaceae > Aegilops > Aegilops tauschii. Next base: position 13,424,119 of record NC_053039.3, read on the forward strand.
GGGGTGAGGTGGTGCGGCTGGAGCTGGTAGAACTCGAGCCAAGTGCGGAAGTAGGCGCTCACGGGCAAGCCGATGCCGCGCAAGAAATGCGAGCGGAAGACCACCCGCTCGCCCTCCCGCGGCTCCGGCGTAATCTCCTTCGCCGGAGCGAGACGGACCTCCACCTTGTCCGCTCCGGGCAGCCGCCGCGTCTTGCGGAGGAATTCGACGTGATCTTCGTGGACGTTGGAGTCGTCCCAATCCCCGCCGTACTGCTCCGTGGCGGGAGGCATGGCGAAAACGAGCGCGGCGGCGGAGGAACGAGTGGTGGAAGAGCGCGGCGGCGAGGCGCTGTTGCACGAAACGGCAGGAGGAAGAAGATGGTGGAAGGAGGAGGAGCGTGCGAGGGCCTGCCGCTCTCCCTCTCCCCCCTACTTATAGCTTCGCGAGGTGAAGCCGGGGAGGCCGGACGCGGGGTGAGACGTGGGATTAACTGCACCCACTCCCCCCACGCCTCGCGGTTATTACGCCCTAAAGGCGTGCCGAAACTGCCGCAGGGAGACGTGCGGGCGGTTTCGGGCTGCAGAGAATCCACGCCTGGGCCCGGGCGTGGGCGTGGCGGGCCCCCGCCCTGCGGCGATGTCCCGTCGCGCGCGTGGGCTAGCAAGATTTTTGGCCAAGAGAGGCCACGTGGTTCGCAGGCGGCGAGTGGCCGGCCCGGTGCACGCGTTGGCGAGCTCTCGCCCTCCGACTCCAAAATTTTTTGGCCAACACGGCGCGCCTAACGAAAGCCGGCTCCCAGCTGCTGGCTTGTCAAGATAGGAAGCTGATTGAGCTTCTCGACTCCTACCCAACCTCGAAGCCCAATCAGCTTCGGGGACTACTGTCGGAGTAAATAGCCACGGGTAGCCTAACTGACTGCCCCTAACTCTTCAGAAAATTATCAGGCCATTTGGGCCTTCAAGCATTTCAAGCATTGGGCCGCCTTCCCTGGCCGGCTACCTCTGAAGCCGACTCTCGGAAGGCGACCCAGCCACAGCAACCTCCCCCCGAGATAACCATGGATGGCCGACTCCAGGAAGCCGGCCATAGAGAATGCCGGCTCCCCAGAGCCGGCCATGAAGAATGCTGACTCCAAGAAGCCGGCCAAGATCGCAACCACCAAAACTACACCCACATAACGGTGACAAGACGGGGTGTAGCCACAGTGCGGCCCACTACCCCCGAAGCCCGAGGCAGGCATGGCCACAGGACGTCGTACGGGACGGCCATCTCCCGTCCGGCTCGGCACTCTAGCCATGTTGGCCTCAACGTCACCCACGACAGACGTCAGTACGGCCCACAGGCGGCGGGCCCCTTCAGCCAGAGAGAGGTGCGAAGGCGGCCCAGCCTCCCCCAGTCAGCCAAGGGCGTAGCCGGCCCCCAGAAGCCGGCTACCCCCTCCCTCGAAGCATGTGCCACATTAAGGAGACAAGACGAGGTAAGGCTACAGTGAGCGCCCTCGAGGCGGCACACTGTAGCCACGCTTACCTCGACGAAGCCCTCGTCATCAGGGGCGAGGCTACAGTAAGCAGCCGCCGACAAGACCCTAAGCGGTGGGGCCGGATTATCGACCCAGAGGCCGGCAGCCGGCGGGACCCACCAGTCGGCGGGCCCCAACGGCCGGCGGAGAAGCCGGCGAGCGTAGACACTGACGGCTGGGACCAGCGCCCAGCCGGATTACAATTGTACCCCCGGGGCGTAGGCCTATATAAACCACCCGGGGCACCCATGCAAAGGGTTGGCTTCTTAGCATTACACACACACACCATAGAGAGAGGGATGTAAGAGCTAGCCTTGCTCTTCTTCTCCCTTGAACCGAACAGCTCTAGGAGCATTTGTAGCTACTCTTTCTGATCTAGTGATCATGCGGAGACCCCGCAGAGCAGGACTAGGGGTGTTATCTCCTCGGAGAGCCCCGAACCTGGGTAAGATTCGCCGGCGTGCATGTCTTCGCCTCATCCCGTTTCCAGGCACCGGCGACGTCTTACTGGCACCCACTATGATAAGCCATCCGTTGGCATATGTCGCTCCTACCACCCGACAATAAGGGACACTTTCCAAAACGCTTCAGACTCCGACAAGGAATAGGTATGTGGTACGGTAAGTAAACCGACTCCAAAACAGTTCTAATGGCAATTTTTTTTTGTTTCGGAATATTTAGAAAAATAGGAAAATAAGAAGCAGTCCTAGAAGGACACGAGGCTTCCACGAGGGTGGGAGGCGCGCCCTACGCCCCTAGGCGCGCCCCCTACCTCATGGGCACCTCGTGTGCTCTCCGGACTCCTTTTTCTTGCACGACAATTCTTTTAGTCGGTAAAAATTCATTATATATTCTCCCGAAGGTTTTGACCACCGTATCACGCAATTATCCTCTGTTCTTGTTTCGAGCTGTTTTCTGTCAGGGTTGTCAAGGCCAGGCATCATGTCGTCCCCCTTCTCCAACAATGGTGACAACGATGCTTGGCTAATGAAGATAGAGCTGAAGAGGGAAGAACCCATGGTGATCAACAAGGATGAAGGGATCAAGAAGGCCGCGGAGGACCAAGCTCCGGTAGCAGAAGACATCCTTCAACTTGATCCCAATCTTCTTACCCCAACTGAGATCGAAGCTTTCAAGATGATTGAGTTAGCTCATATACAAAACAAGTATCTCACACGTGAAAATATTTTGTTGAAGGAGCATATCATCGCACTCAAGGGCACTATCTGCAAGTAGGAGGACCTCTTACGCTCGATGTGCGACTATCCATCATCACCTCCATCTTCTTCACCAGCAAAAGAGCTATAATCACATGGGTATGGGCACTCCCCTTGGCTGTTGGGGATCGTTGCAGAAATTAAAAAAATTCTACGCATCACCAAGATCAATCTATGGAGCTTACTAGCAACGAGAGGGGAGTGCATCTTCATACCTTTGAAGATCACGACGCGGAAGCGTTGCAAGAACGCGGTCGGTGGAGTCGTACACGAAGCGATTCAGATCGCGGCCGAATCCGATCTAAGCACCGAACAACGGTGCCTCCGCGTTCAACACACGTGCAGCCCGGTGACGTCTCCCGCACCTTGATCCAGCAAGGTGAGAGGGAGAGGTTGGGGAAGACTCCGTCCAGCAGCATCACGACGGCGTGATGGTGGTGGAGGAGCGTGGCACTCTAGCAGGGCTTCGCCAAGCACTGCGAGAGACAAGGAGGGAGAGGGGTAGGGCTGCGCCAAGAGAGAGGGAGACTCGTGTCTCTGGCAGCCCCAAAAACCCCACTATATATAGGGGAAGGGGAGGGGTCCGGCCCCCTAGATCCATCTAGAGGGGAGGCGGCGGCCCCTCGGGGGGGAGGGCAGCGGCCCCTTAGGGTTTCCAACCAGGCGGGCGCCCGCCCCCCGGGGGGAGCAGCGGCACCCTAGGGTTTCCAACCCTAGGCGCCTTGGGCCCTTGGGGGGCGCACCAGCCCACTAAGGGGCTTGTTTCCACCCAACTATAGCCCATTAGGTCCTTCGGGGCAGGTGGACCCTCCCGGTGGACCCTCGGAACCCCTTCGGTGGTCCCGGTACAATACGGATAAACCACGAAACCTTTCCGGTGACTGAAACTGGAATTCCCAAATATAAATCTTCACCTCCGGACCATTCCGGAACTCCTGGTGATGTCCGAGATCTCATCCGGGACTCCGAACAACATTCAGTAACCACGTACATCTATTCCCTATAACCCTAGCGTCATCGAACCTTAAGTGTGTAGACCCTATGGGTTGGGGAACTATGCAGACATGACCGAGACATCTCTCCGGCCAATAACCAACAGCGGGATCTGGATACCCATGTTGGCTCCCACATGTTCCACGATGATCTCATCGGATGAACCAGGATGTCAAGGATTCAATCAATCCCATATACGATTCCCTTTGTCTACCGATATAGCACTTGCCCGAGATTCGATCGTTGGTATACCGATACCTTGTTCAATCTCGTTGCAGCAAGTCTCTTTACTCGTTCCGTAACACATCATCCCGTGACCAACCCCTTAGTCACATTGAGCTCATTACGATGATGTCTTACTGAGTGGGCCCAGAGATACCTCTCCGTCATACGGAGTGACAAATCCCAGTCTCGATTCGTGCCAACCCAACAGATACTTTCGGGGATACCCGTAGTGTACCTTTATAGCCACCTAGTTACGTTGTGATGTTTGGCACACCCAAAGCATTCCTACGGTATCCGGGAGTTGCACAATCTCATGGTCTGAGGAAATGATACTTGACATTAGAAAAGCTTTAGCAGACGAACTACACGATCTTGTGCTATGCTTAGGATTGGGTCTTGTCCATCACATCATTCTCCTAATGATGTGATCCCGTTATCAACGACATCCAATGTCCATGGTCAGGAAACCGTAACCATCTATTGATCAACGAGCTAGTCAACTAGAGGCTCACTAGGGACATGTTGTGGTCTATGTATTCACACATGTATTACGATTTTCGGATAACACAATTATAGCATGAACAATAGACAATTATCATGAACAAGCAAATATAATAATAACCATTTTATCATTACCTCTAGGGCATATTTCCAACAGTCTCCCACTTGCACTAGAGTCAATAATCTAGTTACATTGTGATGAATCGAACACCCATAGAGTTCTGGTGTTGATCATGTTTTGCTCGTGGAAGATGTTTAGTCAACGGATCTGCGACATTCAGGTCCGTATGCACTTTACAAATCTCTATGTCTCCATCTTGAACATTTTCACGAATGGAGTTGAAGCGCCGCTTGATATGCCTCGTCTTCTTGTGAAACCTGGGCTCCTTGGCAAGGGCAATAGCTCCAGTGTTGTCACAAAAGAGAGTCATCGGGCCCGACGCATTGGGAATAACTCCTAGGTCGGTAATGAACTCCTTCATCCAGATTGCTTCATGTGCTGCCTTCGAAGCTGCCATGTACTCCGTTTCACATGTAGATCCCGCCACAATGCTTTGCTTGCAACTGCACCAGCTGACTGCCCCACCATTCAAAATATACACGTATCCGGTTTGTGACTTGGAGTCATCCAGATCCGTGTCGAAACTAGCATCGACGTAACCCTTTACGACGAGCTCTTCGTCACCTCCATAAACGAGAAACATATCCTTAGTCCTTTTCAGGTACTTCAGGATATTCTTGACCGCTGTCCAGTGTTCCATGCCGGGATTACTTTGGTACCTTCCTAGCAAACTTACGGCAAGGTTTACATCAGGTCTGGTACATAGCATGGCATACATAATAGACCCTATGGCCGAGGCATAGGGGATGACACTCATCCTTTCTCTATCTTCTGCCGTGGTCGGGCATTGAGCCGCGCTCAATCTCACACCTTGCAATACAGGCAAGAACCCCTTCTTTGACTGATCCATATTGAACTTCTTCAATATCTTGTCAAGGTATGTGCTTTGTGAAAGACCAATGAGGCATCTCGATCTATCTCTATAGATCTTGATGCCTAATATATAAGCAGCTTCTCCAAGGTCCTTCATTGAAAAACACTTATTCAAGTAGGCCTTTATGCTTTCCAAGAGTTCTATATTATTTCCCATCAATAGTATGTCGTCCACATACAATATGAGAAATGCTACAAAGCTCCCACTCACTTTCTTGTAAACACAGGCTTCTCCATAAATCTGCGTAAACCCAAATGCTTTGATCATCTCATCAAAACGAATGTTCCAACTCCGAGATGCTTGCACCAGCCCATAGATCGAGCATTGGAGCTTGCATACCTTGTCAGCATTCTTAGGATCGACAAAACCTTCCGGCTGCATCATACACAATTCTTCCTTAAGGAAACCATTAAGGAATGCCGTTTTGACGTCCATTTGCCATATCTCATAATCATAGAATACGGAAATTGCTAACATGATTCGGACAGACTTCAGCTTCGCTACAGGTGAGAAGGTCTCATCGTAGTCAACCCCTTGAACTTGTCGATAACCCTTAGCAACAAGCCGAGCCTTATAGATGGTTACATTACCATCCGTGTCTGTCTTCTTCTTAAAGATCCATTTATTTTCTATGGCTCGCCGATCATCGGGCAAGTCATACAAAGTCCATACTTCGTTTTCATAAATGGATCCTATCTCGGATTTCATGGCTTCAAGCCATTTGTCGGAATCCGGGCCCGCCATCGCTTCTTCATAGTTCGAAGGTTCACCATTGTCTAACAACATGATTTCCAGGACAGGGTTGCCGTACCACTCTGGTGCGGAACGTGTCCTTGTGAACCTACGAAGTTCAGTAGTAACTTGATCCGAAGTTCCTTGATCATCATCATTAACTTCCTCTCTAGTCGGTGCAGGCACCACAGAAACATTTACTTGAACTGCGCTACTCTCCGGTTCACGAGGCAATACTTCATCAAGTTCTACTTTCCTCCCACTTACTTCTTTCAAGAGAAACTCTTTCTCCAGAAAGGATCCATTCTTGGCAACAAAGATCTTGCCTTCGGATCTGAGGTAGAAGGTATACCCAATAGTTTCCTTAGGGTATCCTATGAAGACGCATTTTTCCGACTTGGGTTTGAGCTTTTCAGGTTGAAGTTTCTTGACATAAGCATCGCATCCCCAAACTTTTAGAAACGACAGCTTAGATTTCTTCCCAAACCATAATTCATACGGTGTCGTCTCAACGGATTTCGACGGAGCCCTATTTAAAGTGAATGCGGTAGTCTCTAAAGCATATCCCCAAAATGATAGCGGTAGGTCGGTAAGAGACATCATAGATCGCACCATGTCCAACAGAGTGCGATTACGACGTTCGGACACAACATTACGCTGAGGTGTTCCAGGCGGCATGAGTTGTGAAACAATTCCACATTTCCTTAAGTGCGTGCCAAATTCATGACTCAAATATTCTCCCCCATGATCTGATCGTAAGAACTTTATTTTCCTGTCATGTTGATTCTCAACCTCACTCTGAAATTCCTTGAACTTTTCAAAGGTCTCAGACTTGTGTTTCATTAAGTAGACATACCCATATCTACTTAAGTCATCAGTGACGGTGAGAACATAACGATAACCACCGCGAGCCTCAACGCTCATTGGACCGCACACATCAGTATGTATGATTTCCAATAAGTTGGTTGCTCGCTCCATTGTTCCGGAGAACGGAGTCTTGGTCATTTTGCCCATGAGGCATGGTCCGCACGTGTCAAATGATTCATACTCAAGAGACTCCAAAAGTCCATCTGCATGGAGTTTCTTCATGCGTTTGACACCAATGTGACCAAGGCGGCAGTGCCACAAGTATGTGGGACTATCATTATCAACCTTACATCTTTTGGCATTCACACTATGAATATGTGTAACATCATGTTCGAGATTCAATAAGAATAAACCATTGACCAGCGGGGCATGACCACAAAACATATCTCTCATATAAATAGAACAACCATTATTCTCAGATTTAAACGAGTAGCCATCTCGCATTAAACGAGATCCAGATACAATGCTCATAGTCAAAGCTGGCACTAAATAACAATTATTGAGGTTTAAAACTAATCCCGTCAGTAAATGTAGAGGTAGCGTGCCGACGGCGATCACATCGACCTTGGAACCATTCCCGACGCGCATCGTCACCTCGTCCTTCGCCAGTCTCCTCTTATTCCGCAGCTCCTGTTTTGAGTTACAAATATGAGCAATCGCACCGGTATCAAATACCCAGGAGCTACTACGAGCGCTGGTTAGGTACACATCAATAACATGTATATCACATATACCTTTGGTATTGCCGGCCTTCTTATCCGCTAAGTACTTGGGGCAGTTCCGCTTCCAGTGACTGTTTCCCTTGCAATAAAAGCACTCAGTCTCAAGTTTGGGTCCATTCTTTGGCTTCTTCCCGGCAGCTGGCTTACCGGGCGCGGCAACTCCCTTGCCGTCCTTCTTGAAGTTATTTTTACCCTTGCCTTTCTTGAACTTAGTGGTTTTATTCACCATCAACACTTGATGTTCCTTTTTGATCTCCACCTCCGCTGATTTCAGCATTGAATATACCTCAGGAATGGTCTTGTCCATCCCCTGCGTATTGAAGGTCATCACAAAGCTCTTGTAGCTAGGTGGAAGCGACTGAAGGATTCTGTCAACGACCGCGTCATCCGGGAGATTGACTCCCAGCTGAGACAAGCGGTTGTGTAACCCAGACAGTTTGAGTATGTGCTCGCTGACACAACTATTCTCCTCCATCTTACAACTGTAGAACTTGTCAGAGACTTCATATCTCTCGACTCGGGCATGAGCTTGGAAAACCATTTTCAGCTCTTGGAACATCTCATATGCTTCGTGTTGCTCAAAACGCTTTTGGAGCCCTGGTTCTAAGCTGTAAAGCATGCCACACCGAACCAGGGAGTAATCATCACTACGCGACTGCCAGGCGTTCATAACGTCTTGAGTTGCTGGGAAAACAGGTGCCTCACCTAGCGGTGCATCAAGGACATATGCTTTCTTGGCAGCTATGAGGATGATCCTCAGGTTATGGACCCAATCCGTGTAGTTGCTACCATCGTCTTTCAGCTTGGTTTTCTCTAGGAACGCGTTGAAGTTGAGGGCAACATTAGCGTGGGCCATTTGATCTACAAGACATATTGCAAAGTTTTTAGACTATGTTCATGAAAATTAAGTTCATCTAATCAAATTATTTAATGAACTCTCACTCAGATTGACATCCCTCTAGTCATCTAAGTGATACATGATCCGAGTCAACTAGGTCGTGTCCGATCATCACGTGAGACGGACTAGTCATCATCAGTGAACATCTTCATGTTGATCGTATCTTCTATACGACTCATGTTCGACCTTTCGGTCTTCCGTGTTCCGAGGCCATGTCTGTACATGCTAGGCTCGTTCTAATCAAATAAGACGTAAAACATGATAAACATCACATGCAATCAAATAGTGACATTATATGGCCAATATCATCTTGCTCCTTTTGATCTCCATCTTCGGGGCGCCATGATCATCATCGTCACCGGCATGACACCATGATCTCCATCATCATGATCTCCATCATCGTGTCTTCATGAAGTTGTCTCGCCAATTATTACTTCTACTACTATGGCTAACGGTTAGCAATAAAGTAAAGTAATTACATGGCATTTTCATTGACACGCAGGTCATACAATAAATTAAGACAACTCCTATGGCTCCTGCCGGTTGTCATACTCATTGACATGCAACTCGTGATTCCTATTACAAGAACATGATCAATCTCATACATCACATATATCATTCATCACATCCTTTTGGCCATATCACATCACACGACATATGCTGCAAGAACAAGTTAGACGTCCTCTAATTGTTGTTGCAAATTTTACGTGGCTGCTATAGGTTTCTAGCAAGAACGTTTCTTACCTACGCCAAAACCACAACGTGATATGCCAATTTATATTTACCCTTCATAAGGACTAGAGTGGGAGAGACAGACACCCGCTAGCCACCTTATTCAACTAGTGCATGTCAGTCGGTGGAACCTGTCTCACGTAAGCGTGCATGTAAGGTCGGTCCGGGCCGCTTCATCCCACGATGCCGCCGAATCAAGATAAGACTAGTAACGGCAAGTAAATTGACAAAATCGACGCCCACAACAACTTGTGTTCTACTCGTGCATAGAAACTACGCATAGACCCAGCTCATGATGCCACTGTTGGGGATCGTTGCAGAAATTAAAAAAATTCTACGCATCACCAAGATCAATCTATGGAGCTTACTAGCAACGAGAGGGGAGTGCATCTTCATACTTTTCAAGACCGCGATGCGGAAGCGTTGCAAGAACGCGGTCGGTGGAGTCGTACACGAAGGGATTCAGATCGCGGCCGAATCCGATCTAAGCACCGAACAACGGTGCCTCCGCGTTCAACACACGTGCAGCCCGGTGATGCCCTCCCGCGCCTTGATCCAGCAAGGAGAGAGGGAGAGGTTGGGGAAGACTCCGTCCAACAGCAGCACGACGGCGTGGTGGTGGTGGAGGAGCGTGGCACTCTAGCAGGGCTTCGCCAAGCACTGTGAGAGACGAGGAGGGAGAGGGGTAGGGCTGCGCAAAGAGAGAGGGAGACTCGTGTCTCTGGCAGCCCCAAAACCCCCACTATATATAGGGGAAGGGGAGGGGGTCGGCCCCCTAGATCCATCTAGAGGGGGGGCGGCGGCCCCTCGGGGGGGCAGCGGCCCCCTTAGGGTTTCCAACCAGGGGGGCGCCCGCCCCTTCCCTGGGAGGGCAGCGGCCCCCTAGGGTTTCCAACCCTAGGCGCCTTGGGCCCTTGGGGGGGCGCACCAGCCCACTAAGGGGCTGGTTCCGACCCAACTACACCATTAGGTCCTTCGGGGCAGGTGGACCCTCCCGGTGGACCCCCGGAACCCCTTCGTTGGTCCCGGTACAATACCGATAAACCACGAAACCTTTCCGCTGACTGAAATTGGACTTCTCGTATATAAATCTTCACCTCCGGACCATTCCGAAACTCCTCGTGACGTCCGGGATCTCATCCGGGACTCCGAACAACATTCGGTAATCACGTACATCTATTCCCTATAACCCTAGCGTCACCGAACCTTAAGTGTGTAGACCCTACGGGTTCGGGAACTATGCAGACATGACCGAGACATCTCTCCGGCCAATAACCAATAGCGGGATCTGGATACCCATGTTGGCTCCCACATGTTCCATGATGATCTCATCGGATGAACCACGATGTCAAGGATTCAATCAATCCCGTATACGATTCCCTTTGTCTACCGATATAGCACTTGCCCGAGATTCGGTCGTTGGTATACCGATACCTTGTTCAATCTCGTTACGGCAAGTCTCTTTACTCGTTCTATAACACATCATCCCGTGACCAACCCCTTAGTCACATTGAGCTCATTACAATGATGTCTTACCGAGTGGGCCCAGAGATACCTCTCCGTCATACGGAGTGACAAATCCCAGTCTCGATTCGTGCCAACCCAACAGATACTTTCGGGGATACCCATAGTGTACCTTTATAGCCACCTAGTTATGTTGTGACGTTTGGCACACCCAAAGCATTCCTATGGTATCCGGGAGTTGCACAATATCATGGTCTAAGGAAATGATACTGGACATTAGAAAAGCTTTAGCAGATGAACTACACGATCTTGTGCTATGCTTAGGATTGGGTCTTGTCCATCACATCATTCTCCTAATGATGTGATCCCATTATCAACAACATCCAATGTGCATGGTCAGGAAACCGTAAACATCTATTGATCAATGAGCTAGTCAAGTAGAGGCTCACTAGGGACATGTTGTGGTCTATGTATTCACGCACGTATTACGATTTCCGGATAACACAATTATAGCATGAACAAGGAAATATAATAATAACCATTTTATTATTGCCTCTAGGGCATATTTCCAACATTGGCAACTGCCAAGCTTGGGGGAGGTGCCCAGGTATTGTATCATCATCACACACCTATCTTTACCATTTTTCTTAGTTCGATCCTTTTAGTAATATCTTGATCTAGTAGAATAAAATTTTAGTATGATCCAGTTTTTAGTTTTGTTTTATGATCCCTCTATGTAATCGAGTCTGTGAGCTATATATAATAAAGAATAGTGTTGAGTCAAGGGCTTGATTATCTTGCTATGATCTTGAGGGAATAAAAGAAAAACAAAGAATAAAAAGAAACAAAGAGATCATATTGATCTTATGGACAGTAATGACTTCACATATAAAGAGTATGATGATTAAAAATTGTTGAGAGTTGACAAACATAGTTTTGGTCATCGTTGCAATTAATAGGAAGTAATAAAGAAACAGAGGTTTCACATATAAATATACTATCTCGGACATCTTTTATGATTGTGAGCACTCATTAAATATGACATGCTAAAGAGTTAATGTTGGACAAGGAAGACAACGTAATGGGTTATGTTTTCTTATATCTGAAATAAAGTATATTGTCATGGATCGTCCAACATGTTGAGCTTGCCTTTCCTTCTCATGCTAGCCAAATTCTTTGCAGCAAGTAGAGATACTACTTGTGCTTCCAGATACCCTTAAACCCAGTTTTGCCATGAGAGTCCACCATATCTACCTATGGATTGAGTAAGATCCTTCAAGTAAGTTGTCATTGGCGCATGCAATAAAAATTGCTCTCTAAATATGTATGACTTATTAGTGTGGAGAAAATAAGCTTTATACGATCTTGTGATGTGGAAGAAATAAAAGCGACGGACTGCATAATAAAGGTCCACATCACAAGTGGCAATATAAAGTGACGTTCTTTTGCATTAAGATTTCGTGCATCCAACCATGAAACCTCTGCTTCCCTCTATGAAGGGCCTATCTTTTACTTTTATCTCTTACCCTTATGCAAGAGTCATGGTGATCTTCACCTTTCCTTTTTACATTTTATCCTTTGGCAAGCACCTTGTGTTGGAAAGATCCTGATATATATGTTCAATTGGATGTAAGTTAGCATGAACTATTATTGTTGCCATTACCCTTGAGGTAAAAGGTTGGGAGGCGAAACTATAAGCCCCTATCTTTCTCTGTGTCCGATTAAAACTCCGTAACCACAAGTATTGCATGAGCGTTAGCAATTGTGAAAGACTAAATGATAGTTGAGTATGTGGACTTGCTGAAAAGCTCTTACATAGACTCTTTCCGATGTTATGATAAATTGCAATTGCTTCAATGACTGAGATTATAGTTTTGCTGGTTCTCAATGAAGTTTCTGATTCATACTTGACATTGTGAATAGATTATTACTTGAGCATAAGAAATCATATGACAATATATATATATATATATATATATATATATATATATATATATATATATATGTTGCTGTTATAAGAATGATCATGATGACCTCATGTCCGTATTTTATTTTATCGACACCTCTATCTCTAAACATGTGGACATATTTATCGTTATCGGTTTCCGCTTGAGGACAAGCGAGGTCTAAGCTTGGGGGAGTTGATACGTCCATTTTGCATCATGCTTTTATATCGATATTATTGCATTATGGGCTGTTATTACACATTATGTCACAGTACTTATGCATATTCTCTCTTATTTTACAAGGTTTACATAAAGATGGAGAATGCCGGCAGCTCGAATTCTGGGCTGGAAAAGGAGCAAGTATTAGAGACCTATTCTGCACAACTCCAAAAGTCCTGAAACTTCACGGAAGTCATTTCTGTAAATAACGAAAAATACTGAGCGAAGAAAATACCAGAGGGGGCCCACACCCTGGCCACGAGGGTGGGGGCGCGCCCTACCCCCTTGGGCGTTCCCCCTGCCTCGTGGGCCCCCTGGTGGCCCTTCGGTGCCCATCTTCTGCTATATGAAGTCTTTCGTCCGAGAAAAAAATCACAAGCAAGCTTACGGGACGAAACTCCGCCGCCATGAGGCGGAACCTTGGCGGAACCAATCTAGGGCTCCGGCAGAGCTGTTCTGCCGGGGAAACTTCCCTCCGGGAGGGAGAAATCATCGCCATCGTCATCACCAACGATCCTCTCATCGGGAGGGGGCCTATCTCCATCAACATCTTCACCAGCACCATCTCCTCAAAACCCTAGTTCATCTCTTGTATCCAATCTTTGTCCCGAAGCCTCAGATTGGTACCTGTGACTTGCTAGTAGTGTTGATTACTCCTTGTAGTTGATGCTAGTTGGTTTATTTGGTGGATGATTATATGTTCAGATCCTATATGCATATTAATACTCCTCTGATTATGAACATGAATATGCTTTGTGAGTAGTTACGTTTGTTCCTGAGGACATGGGAGAAGTCTTGCTATTAGTAGTCATGTGAATTTGGTATTCGTTCGATATTTTGATGAGATGTATGTTGTCTTTCCTCTAGTGGTGTCATGTGAACGTCAACTACATGACACTTCACCATTGTTTGGGACTAGAGGAAGGCATTGGGAATTAATAAGTAGATGATGGGTTGCTAGAGTGACAGACGCTTAAACCCTAGTTTACGCGTTGCTTCGTAAGGGGCTGATTTCGATCCATATGTTTCATGCTATGGTTAGGTTTTCCTTAATACTTCTTTTGTAGTTGCGGATGCTTGCAATAGGAGTTAATCATAAGTGGGATGCTTGTCCAAGTAAGGACAGTACCCAAGCACCGGTCCACCCACATATCAAATTATCAAAGTACCGAACGCGAATCATATGAACGTGATGAAAACTAGCTTGATGATAATTCCCATGTGTCCTTGGGAGGGTTTTCCTTCATATAAGAAATTGTCCAGGCTTGTCCTTTGCTACCAAAAGGATTGGGCCACCTTGCTGCACTTTATTTACACTTGTTACTTGTTACTCTTTACAAATTACCCTATCACAAAACTATCTGTTACCGATAATTTCAGTGCTTGCAGAGAATACCTTGTTGAAAACCGCTTATCATTTCCTTCTGCTCGTCGTTGGGTTCGACACTCTTACTTATCGAAAGGGCTACGATAGATCCAATATACTTGTGGGTCATCACTCCCTCTCTGTTCTTTTTTTCGGTTTGTGATTATGGTTTCTTTTCTTTTATTTCTATTTGACAGTTTCTTGATGGACGCTGGAGCACCGGCCAAAGTGATGTCTATGGCTCTGGCCAAAACCGTCGAGGCTCATGGTACAAAGAAGTGCAAGCACCCCGCCGAGACTACCGCAGACAAGCTCAAAGCCATCGCCCTGTCCAAGCCCCCCTCTCCGGGATCCCTCATTAAGCAAGTCCAGGTAATATCTCTTCTTGACGATCTTTTTCTTGATCTTGATCGTGTTTTTTCATCTAACACGCAGTACTAGTACTAGTAGTTCAACTTTCTGGGTGATCTTGCATGTGATTTTTGTGTGCGGAGTGACGGTTCTAAATTCCTCTTTTGACCAAAACATGCGAGAGGTTGACACTGATTTCTTATAGATTACTTTTAACTACTTTATGAACATCAATGCTACCTTTGAAGAGGGTATATTTGCCTCAGTAACTTGTGTTATGGATATTGCAAGTAATCCCTCTGCTCTCATGCCTTTGAAGACATGTTCTAGTGTCTTTGTTCACTCATTTCTATGCGTATATGTAGTCATATATGGAGTATAATATCAAAAATCATCTTATATTTCTGAACGGAGGTAGTAATAAAATATTTGGTTTCTGTTTGAATTAGAACCAGGTCCGCGGTGGAGATGAAGTTCTCAAAGTCATGCCGTGTGAACCGGAAGACCTGAGGATGAGTTCTATTGCTAAACTATCCAGCTGATGTGTCCTTGTCGCCACGTGTCCTGAACTAGTGTTTTCCTGTAGCATTGTTGTTAGGCGTGTTCTCGAGGCTGTACTTAACCACAACAATTTCCTGGCTGTGCCTTCGACTACGAAGTGTATGGTTCTTGTAAAGCTTCCCGACAAATCTGCGGCCTGTCTTCATCATCATGTTTATGAGTGGAAAGACCACTCTGTTAGGTTCTCCAAGGTTGACGAGATGGTGATGGTACCGGTAGACATCTCTCACGAAGTCCATGGCCTAGTCAGTTGTGCGGGGTCCATACCGTAGGTCGGTGGCAAGAAATAGTCTGCGGAGTTTAATTAGTGTAACTTTGCTTGTCTGTAGTAAGTACTATTGTTCAGTACTTGATTTGTGTTTGTGAACCTTGTATTGTTTAGTACTGCCGCTTTTGGTGTGTGGTGAGTCCTAAGAACAGTGTATGTTAATGTCTGTCCACTCAATTTAGTCTGTATATTTTGAAGTATCCAGACCATCTTTTTTGTGAGGACGGTTTATCAATTATGGTTACACTCCAATATCTGTATGCATTGCAGGGTTTATCGCACCCACCAGGATTTCCAGTCCATTGGATGTTCAGTCCATACGATTTGTCAGGACCTTTGGACGGTCCTGCTTGTGGGAGTGGGCGGGGGCCCTGCATGCCACACGTAGTTCGGCGATCAATCTTCTCTTTAGTACTTCAACATAGTGATTTCCTGGTAAGGATTCACTCATGTCACATCAAGTAAATCTTATTGATCTACTGTCTAAATCTTATTGATTTAATGTCATGTTTTCTTTCTTTTGCTGCAATTTTACGATGCAGGTTTTGCCATGTGACATTCATCACAGAATAAACCGTTTGGCTTGCTCTACGATGGCTATTTTTGCAGGTTTCAGTTCTTATGTCGTGTCAGTAACGAAGGCACTGTCCATCACTTATATTACTGGAAAAAATTGGATCAGTCTGTTGTCTGAGTACAAGCTGTATCCCTATGATGAACTGAAGTTTGGTTTAACAAACACGCCACAATTAGTCCTTCTCGCGTTTAAAAGAAATGAAGAAAAAACTGGAGCACGATCACGGAGCCTAGTCAAGTCAAGTTAGAAAGCTGATCATAGCAGACTAGACACTATCGCCACTGTCTCGCACATCGGTACCACCTACAGCAACGGATCGAGCACCGGCAGTTGCTCTAGCACTGAAAGAGGCAGCAGCTCAGTCTGATCCAGCCGAGGATTGGGCACCGACCGCGTCAGTGGATCAGGCTGATCTACCGGAGGATCGGGCATCGACACCGACACCTGCTCCAACACTGGCACTAGCTCTACCAGGAGCACCATCTCTGGCAGCAGCAGCGGCACTACCAGTCGCACCAGCACGAGCACTAGCAACGGCTTCGGCACCTGCACCAACACTTGCACTTGCATCTGCTCCGGCCCGTGCAGCAGCAACCGAACAAGCAGTTGCACCGGCAACAGACTGGGCTGCAGTTCGCACTTCATATACCAAAGTCCTTACAAAAACCGACATGTCCACCTTCTTGGTAAGCATTGGCCGCCCAAGTGTTTCGTTCTTTTTTTTTGTGGGTGATTCTTTTTTCTTTCCATGTTGTTTCACATGATTCACTTTGTTGATCTAACTGTTTGTGTATGTCTTCTTGTTCGCAAACAGAGAATTCCTAGAGCAACGAGGGAGTCGTTCAACAATCCGGGCGACCGTGGCCAAGTTTCTCTTACCATGCGCAGCCTTGGTGTGAATGAACCTGCTCAATATACCGTAAGTACAAAGGATGGTCGCATGATGATTGATGCTATAGGATGGTCAAGGTTCAAATCTAAATCATATCTTGCAGTAGGGGATGATGTCAAAATCGAACCTTCTCGGTAAGGAGAGCTGGTCCAAATCAACTTCGAAATCCTTCAGTAACAGCACGCAACTGCCGAACTGATCTATCCTCCGAGAGATTTTTGATGTAATAATCTGTCATGGTGAAACAAGTATCCTGTGTGTATAAGTAGTACGACAGTATTATTTATCACATGGTATATCGTTGATAGAATTGCAACTCTGATTGCTGGTTAGGAACTGTCGTTCGATTTCATTCCAACAGCTGCCGTGCTTTATTCAATTTTGAGTATTCGCCTTGCGACAGCATCTAAAACCAGCGCCGTACCGATCGCTTGCAATATGAAAAGCGCTGAGGTAGAACACATGGGCCACCAAAAATGCAGGCCCACCGGACTGTGGCCCAAAGTCCAGAACCGTGAGCCTGTCTGAGTATTATATTCTTAGCTGAACCCCCATAATGCCCGCGCGTTGCACGTAACATCAAGATGCATTTGTATGAGTATTTTATCTTGTCAGAGAAAAGGATGAACGAGGGAAGGCCTTATTTGCAAATGTGGAGAGGTGTGTGGGTACCTTTTTGCAAAATTGCCATAGTTTCATTCCTATCCGTCAGATATAAATCGGACGGTCTATATTGCAAGATGGCAGGCACACCATCATCACTAACTCGTCTATGCTGTGTTAAAAAAACTCTGTTTTTATAATTACATATGTTATATGTATTCCCTTGATTTTTCTTATGTATAAAGTTGTGATATAAAAGATTTTTATATTTCTTTACAGAGGGAGTATCTCTCTGTCAAAATATATTTATGTGTAACTAGTTACTTCTGTCTTTCTACTTCCTTTCGTTGATATATGGGGCATCCGGCAACGGGGTCCATGTGCCATATGCACCAATTTAGAGTGCACAACTGCACGGTAGACACACCCCAGTCGTAGCGCCGCAGTAATGCCCAATGAGCCATCAAAACACAAAACCCCCCACCTTTCCAGCTTTAGCAATAAGCTGGACGGACGAAGCGGCAATATTTCACTAGGCCTGAAACCCCTTCTCCCTCGTCTGCTTGTTCAGAGAAAACCCCCTCTCGCCGATTGCATAGGGTTTTCTCATGGAGAACGAGGTACGAATTCTTCATCCATCCTCGATAAATCCAAGTCCCTTGGTCGTGGGTAATCCTATGATAGCAGCCGGCGCCGTTGATGCATTTTTCTTCCTACTGAATCTACTGTGTTTCATTTGCAGTGCCCAAAGTGCGAGGACCCTACAGGTTTCTGCGCCCTCGGCGAGACGCCGCACTTGTTCCTTCTCATCCTAACACAGGATTTTAAAACGCGCATAGTATGTTCCTAGAATCCTCTTTTCTATCCGGGAGGGTGGGGTTTTTTGAACATGCTGTCGACTAATTTGGAAATTTGGATTGCTATATTTTGATAAAAGGTACTAGTACGATGGTCAACACTGACGTGAAGGAGGAAATTATTTCTAGATTTGGATAGGGAATACATTGTGTTCTCATATTATTTTTCCTGCAGTGCATTACTTGCTCTGCCAAAACACGTGTACTCAAGATGCTCGGCCTTGCCATAACTGAATACACCAGTTTAATGGTCACAGTGAAGAAAATCCATGGATATAAGTTCCGAGTTGGGTTCATGAACCAAGAAGATCGCTGCTTTTTTATGGCCGAACTTGGATAAACATTCTCAAGTGTTACGGATTGAAAGTTGGTGCACGAATGTTGATGGAAATAGCAGAACCCGGTCTCATCTTCACTGCGATCTTCCACCCCGACGTCATTCCAATTGTTCATCCATGTTAGTTTTGTATCTGGTTCTTGCTTGTTGCCTCGATTACTTCTTAATCCACCTATTATGTCTAACTAATCACAATTTAACTTTAGAAGTAGCAACAAATCTCTCACGAAGATGCTACTTCTAACTAATATTTTCTTATAATTGGTGGCACGTGTAGGTTTTTTCAGAGTTAAGCAGGCTGCTCGTTTGTTATTCTATAAGAACTCGGTTGTTACTGATGGCACTGAAGTTGACTGCGACGACATCCACAAGTTCCTACACTTTATTGATCATCTTGAGGTCCTCGTGGGGCGTTTCAATGGTGGAAGGCCACATGGGATATGTGTGCCACTGCTGCACTCGTTGAACAGGTCCAACTGTGTCGAGAAACTTATGGTACGAGCTGTTTTCTATTATATATGTTGTTCATAAACTATTGCTTATACACAGTTTTACATTTGTGATCTTCTTGAAACAGAAACTGCCCAGTTCTATTGTTCCCATACAGATGCCTGACCACGGTCGGGTCAGACTTGCGCTTGGTCACAACATGATGTTTATGTCGACCTACTCCATTCCCCTTGGAGGTGAAAAGATACGTATTCATGGGTGGTCTCAAATAATGAAGGCCCGTCCATCTTGGAGAATAGGACAGAAGATTATGTTCTTGCTTTTCCATGGCTCTAAAGCGAATATCCTGTTTATTGACCACATTGCGAGATGAAGCCTCTTTCAGAAGGTTGTGGATGCGCGGGGTGGCGCATGGGCCTTGTCCTGGGGCTTGGCGGCCTCACCCTTGGTTAACTGTAGGAAAAGTAGCACTGTTCGAGGCATGCTTTGTATGGTTAAACCTGTATAAGTACTCATACTGCTTTCAGCTATGGTTGTTAAGTGCCCCTGCTGGTTTCAGTTAAGGTTGTTAAGTACTCCTGCTGCTTTTACAGTCTGTCGTGTTTCCTGAGTCATGTCTTCCTCCAGCCGCCAAAACCAAACCAGTGCCGGCGGGGCCGCCTGCTCCGGCCTCCCACAGCTGGCTGCGCCTTAGCGCACGCATCGCCGCCCCACCGTCTCCTAAATCGTTAACGCCGACGTCCGAGGCCTCGCTGTCGTCCTCCACGCGCTTTTGTGCGCTCACCACGGCGCCGCCCTCTCGCATTATCAACATGGTCAACAAACAACAGGAATCGGCAGAAGTACGTGGAGAGGATGATAGTAGGGTCCCACCATGTCAGCGTATGGAAATGGAAAATGCTTCCTCCTAGTGGTTTCCTGACATCTAGGACCCACGACATTGTGAGCGTATATAGTCCATAGACAAGAGAACGGCACAAGATCGGCTAACACCTGGGACATAGCTGCTCGAGCAGTATTTTTTATTTTGGTTATTGTGAGACGGAGCAGGGTTTCAATTGGGTTGTGGCCCGTCTAGCCCAGGCTTATATTTTATGTTCACCATATGACCAGCCCAGCTATTTTTTCTTTGTGAAAATGAGCCCAGTTTATTTTTTTAAAGAATACCTAATCCAGGACTACTTATTTTTCTACGCCCTGATGGGCTGCAACTCTTTCAATACGCCTGCAAATCTTGAAAGTAATATGAAATGGGTTGTATATATAAAAACAGATGACAAATTGACAATTACTTTATAATTTCTGAATTTTTTCACATTTTCAGATTCCTATTTCACTGGGCTTTAACCTAATTTAAATATATCTTCAAAGTACTTTAAATCTGGCTCGACATTTCCGTATTAAAAATAGTTTGGAACCCACAGAAATATGCGAAATTTCGTTTAAATTTTTAACCCTGGCCTTAGCCAACAAAAAAACGGACTGCGATAAATTGCATAAGAAGTTGCAATGAGCTATATATAAATTATTAAAAAATAGGGAATGATCTGACTTGTGGGCCTATTAAGTTGACGCGTATGCAAGATTTTTTTACTTATTATATATGTCAACAAATGATTATAGCTCCAGTGACCGTACGATGTCCATCCAACGGCCGTAGTGCTTCTTCAACCTCTGGTCTTCTTGCTCCAGCCGCCCAAAGCAGCGCCGGTCGTGCCGCGTGCTCCTGTCTCCCATGGCCGGCTGTGATGCCATGGAGGCCTCACCGCCCCCTAATACTCCCACCACTAGCCAGGCCATCCGCCTCTACTCACCCACACCCCCTGTTATTCTGCGGCGACGGCAGCCGAACCAGTGAACCCTCGTACTCCTCTCCGCGTGGGCGTCCACTACCGCGTCTTCCCCGGCTCCGCGTCGTCCCCTTCATAAGCCTCGCCGGTGTCCACCGCAGTGGTGCTCTCAGCGCGGCGTGGTCAACGTGGTCAAGGAATGACTTCCATGGGAAGAGTACTGTACGTGGAAAGGCTGACAGCTGGGTCCACGGCCGCAGCAAGGAAGTGCCTCCTTATTACGTGGAAAATAATTATTCCTCCACCTGACAATAGGGACCCACCAGATGGGCCACCGTATTTCGCGAAAAAAAATGTTTCGCCCCTGACTGCTGGGACCCACCAGCTACATCCTCGCACGCAAGGAAGTGCATCCATATTACGGGAAAAAAAACGATTCGCCTATTGGGGAACGTAGTAATTTCAAAAAAATTCCTACGCACACGCAAGATCATGGTGATGCATCGCTACGAGAGGGGAGAGTGTGTCCACGTACCCTCGTAGACCGAAAGCGGAAGCGTTAGCACAACGCGGTCGATGTAGTCGTACGTCTTCACGATCTCACCGATCCAAGTACCAAACGTACGGCACCTCTGAGTTCAGCACACGTTCAGCTCGATGACGTCCTGCGAGCTCCGATTCAGCAGAGCTTCACGGGAGAGTTCCGTAAGCACGACGGCGTGATGACGGTGATGATGTTGCTACCAACGCAGGGCTTCGCCTAAGCACCACTATAATATGACCGACGTGGAATATGGTGGAGGGGGGCACCGCACACTGCTGGGAGAGATCAACAGATCAAATTTTGTGTCTAGAGGTGCCCCTGCCCCCGTATATAAAGGAGCAAGGGGGGAGAGGCGGCCGGCCAAGGAGGGCGGGAGTAGGACTCCTCCTTTCCTTGTTGGAGTAGGATAAGGGAAGGAAGGAAGAGAGGAGGAGAAGGAAAAAGGGGGGTGCCGCCCCCCCTCCTTGTCCAATTCGGACTAAAGGGGGAGGGGCGCGCGGCTGCCCTGGTCGCCCCTCCTCTTCTCCCACTAAGGCCCATTAGGCCCAATATACTCCCCGGGGGGTTCCGGTAACCCCCCGGTACTCCGGTAAATGTCAGAAACCTCCCGAAACACTTCCCGTGTCCGAACATAGTCATCCAATATATCAATATTTACGTCTCGACCAGTTCGAGACTCCTCGTCATGTCCGTGATCATATTCGGGACTCCGAACTACCTTTGGTACATCAAAACACAAAACTCATCATACCGATCGTCACCAAACTTTAAGCGTGCGGACCCTACGGGTTCGAGAACTATGTAGACATGACCGAGACACGTCTCCGGTCAATAACCAATAGCGTAACCTGGATGCTCATATTGGCTCCCACATATTCTACGAATATCTTTATCGGTCAACCCGCATTACAACATACGTTGTTCCCTTTGTCATCGGTATGTTACTTGCCCGAGATTCGATCGTCGGTATCTCAACACCTAGTTCAATCTCGTTACCGGCAAGTCTCTTTACTCGTTATGTAATGCATCATCCCGCAATAACTCATTAGTTACATTGCTTGCAAGGCTTATAGTGATGTGCATTACCGAGAGGGCCCATAGATACCTCTCCGACAATCGGAGTGACAAATCCTAATCTCGAAATACGCCAACTCAACAAGTACCTTCGGAGACACCTGTAGAGCACCTTTATAATCACCCAGTTACGTTGTGACATTTGGTAGCACACAAAGTGTTACTCCGGTAAACGGGAGTTGCATAATCTCATAGTCATATGAACATGTATAAGTCATGAAGAAAGCAATAGCAACATACTAAACGATCAAGTGCTGAGCTAACGGAATGGGTCAAGTCAATCACATCATTCTCCTAATGATGTGATCCCGTTAATCAAATGACAACTCATGTCCATGGCTAGGAAACTCAACCATCTTCGATTAACGAGCTAGTCAAGTAGAGGCATACTAGTGACTCTATGTTTGTCTATGTATTCACACATGTATTATGTTTCCGGTTAATACAATTCTAGCATGAATAATAAACATTTATCATGATATGAGGAAATAATAATAACTTTATTATTGCCTCTAGGGCATATTTCCTTCAGTCTCCCACTTGCACTTGAGTCAATAATCTAGATTACACAGTAATGATTCTAACACCCATGGAGTTTTGGTGCTCATCATGTTTTGCTCGTGGAAGAGGCTTAGTCAATGGGTCTGCAGCATTCAGATCCGTATGTATCTTGCAAATCTCTATGTCTCCCACCTGGACTTGGTCCCGGATGGAATGGAAGCGTCTCTTGATGTGCTTGGTTCTCTTGTGAAATTTGGATTCCTTTGCTAAGGCAATTGCACCAGTATTGTCACAAAAGATTTTCATTGGACCCGATGCACTAGGTATGACACCTAGATCGGATATGAACTCCTTCATCCAGACTCCTTCATTTGCTGCTTCCGAAGCAGCTATGTACTCCGCTTCACACGTAGATCTAGCCACGACGCTTTGTTTAGAACTGCACCAACTGACAGCTCCACCGTTCAATGTAAATACGTATCCGGTTTGCGATTTATAATCGTCCAGATCAGTGTCAAAGCTTGCATCGACGTAACCATTTACGACTAGCTCTTTGTCACCTCCATAAACGAGAAACATATCCTTGGTCCTTTTCAGGTATTCCAGGATGTTCTGGACCGCTGTCCAGTGATCCACTCCTGGATTACTTTGGTACCTCCCTGCCAAGCTAATAGCAAGGCACACATCAGGTCTGGTACACATCATTACATACATGATAGAGCCTATGGCTGAAGCATAGGGAACATCTTTCATTTTCTCTCTATCTTCTGAAGTGGTCAGGCATTGAGTCTGACTCAACTTCACACCTTGTAACACAGGCAAGAACCCTTTCTTTGCTTGATCCATTTTGAACTTTTTCAAAACTTTTTCAAGGTATGTGCTTTGTGGAAGTCCTATCAAGCGTCTTGATCTATCTCTATAGATCTTGATGCCCAATATGTAAGCAGCTTCACCGAGGTCTTTCATTCAAAAACTTTTATTCAAGTATCCTTTTATGCTATCCAGAAATTCTATATCATTTCCAATCAGTAATATGTCATCCACATATAATATTAGAAATGCTACAGAGCTCCCACTCACTTTGTTGTAAATACAGGCTTCTCCAAAAGTCTTTATAAAACCATATGCTTTGATCACACTATCAAAACGTTTACTCCAACTCCGAGAGGCTTGCACCGGTCCATAAATGGATCGCTGGAGCTTGCACACTTTGTTAGCTCCCTTTGGATCGACAAAACCTTCCGGTTGCATCATATACAACTCTTCTTCCAGAAAGCCATTCAAGAATGCAGTTTTGACATCCATTTGCCAACTTTCATAATCATAAAATGCGGCAATTGCTTACATGATTCGGACAGACTTAAGCATCGCTACGGGTGAGAAAGTCTCATCATAGTCAACTCCTTGAACATGTCGAAAACCTTTCGCAACAAGTCGAGCTTTGTAGACAGTAACATTACCGTCAGCATCAGTCTTCTTCTTAAAGATCCATTTATTCTCTATAGCTTGCCGATCATTGGGCAAGTCAACCAAAGTCCACACTTTGTTCTCATACATGGACCCCATCTTAGATTTCATGGCCTCAAGCCATTTTGTGGAATCTGGGCTCACCATCGCATCTTCATAGTTCGTAGGTTCGCCTTGGTCAAGTAACATGACCTCCAGAATAGGATTACCGTACCACTCTGGTGCGGATCTTACTCTGGTTGACCTACGAGGTTCGGTAATAACTTGATCTGAAGTTATATGATCATCATCATTAGCTTCCTCACTAATTGGTGTAGGAGTCACAGAAACAGATTTCTGTGATGAACTACTTTCCAATAAGGGAGCAGGTATAGTTACCTCATCAAGTTCTAGTTTCCTCCCACTCACTTCTTTCGAGAGAAACTCCTTCTCTAGAAAGGATCCATTCTTAGCAATGAATGTCTTGCCTTCGGATCTGTGATAGAAGATGTACCCAACAGTTTCCTTTGGGTATCCTATGAAGACACATTTCTTCGATTTGGGTTCGAGCTTATCAGGTTAAAGCTTTTTCACATAAGCATCGCAGCCCCAAACTTTAAGAAACGACAACTTTGGTTTCTTGCCAAACCACAGTTCATAAGGCGTCGTATCAACGGATTCCGATGGTGCCCTATTTAACGTGAATGCAGCCGTCTCTAAAGCATAACCCCAAAACGATAGCGGTAAATCAGTAAGAGACATCATAGATCGCACCATATCTAGTAAAGTACGATTACGACGTCCGGACACACCATTATGCTGTGGTGTTCCGGGTGGCGTGAGTTGCGAAACTATTCCGCATTGTTTCAAATGTAGACCAAACTCGTAACTCAAATATTCTCCTCCACGATTAGATCATAGAAACTTTATTTTCTTGTTACTATGATTTTCCACTTCACTCTGAAATTCTTTGAACTTTTCAAATGTTTCAGACTTATGTTTCATTACGTAGATATACGCATATCTGCTCAAATCATCTGTGAAGGTGAGAAAATAACGATACCCGCCGCGAGCCTCAATATTCATCGGACCACATACATCAGTATGTATGATCTCCAACAAATCTGTTGCTCGCTCCATTGTTCCGGAGAACGGTGTTTTAGTCATCTTGCCCATAAGGCATGATTCGCAAGTACCAAGTGATTCATGATCAAGTGATTCCAAAAGTCCATCAGTATGGAGTTTCTTCATGCGCTGTACACCAATATGACCCAAATGACAGTGCCACAAATAAGTTGCACTATCATTATCAACTCTACATCTTTTGGCTTCAACATGATGAATATGTGTATCACTACTATCGAGATTCAACAAAAATAGACCACTCTTCAAGGGTGCATGACCATAAAAGATATTACTCATATATATAGACCAACCATTATTCTCAGATTTAAATGAATAACTGTCTCGCATCAAAAAAGATCCAGATATAATGTTCATGCTCAACGCTAGCACCAAATAACAATTATTTAGGTCTAAAACTAATCCCGAAGGTAGATGTAGAGGTAGCGTGCCGACGGCGATCACATCGACTTTGGAACTATTTCCCACGCGCATCGTCACCTCGTCCTTAGCTAGTCCTCGCTTAATCCGTAGTCCCTGTTCCGAGTTGCAAATATTAGCAACAGAACCGGTATCAAATACCCAGGTGCTACTGCGAGCTCTAGTAAGGTACACATCAATAACATGTATATCACATATACCTTTGTTCACCTTGCCATCCTTCTTATCCGCCAAAACTTGGGGCAGTTCCGCTTCCAGTGACCAGTCTGCTTGCAGTAGAATGATGACCCACAAGTATAGGGGATCTATCGTAGTCCTTTCGATAAGTAAGAGTGTCGAACCCAACGAGGAGTAGAAGGAAATGATAAGCGGTTTTCAGCAAGGTATTCTCTGCAAGTACTGAAATAAGTGGTAACAGATAGTTTTGTGATAGGATAATTTGTAACGAGCAACAAGTAACAAAAGTAAATAAAGTTCAGCAAGGTGGCCCAATCCTTTTTGTAGCAAAGGACAAGCCTGGACAAACTCTTATATAGA
This sequence comes from Aegilops tauschii subsp. strangulata, assembly GCF_002575655.3. Classification (NCBI taxonomy): domain Eukaryota; kingdom Viridiplantae; phylum Streptophyta; class Magnoliopsida; order Poales; family Poaceae; genus Aegilops; species Aegilops tauschii. The sequence goes on from NC_053039.3 coordinate 13,450,848, forward strand.
TAAAAACGCTCCCGAGGACACATGGGAATTATCGTCAAGCTAGTTTTCATCACGTTCATATGATTCGCGTTCGGTACTTTGATAATTTGATATGTGGGTGGACCGGTGCTTGGGTGCTGTTCTTACTTGAACAAGCATCCCACTTATGATTAACCTCTATTGCAAGCATCTGCAACTACAACAAAAGTATTAAGGTAAACCTAACCATAGCATGAAACATATGGATCCAAATCAGCCCCTTACGAAGCAACGCATAAACTAGGGTTCCCAATGCCTTCCTCTAGGCCCAAATAATGATGAAGTGTTATGTAGTCGACGTTCACATAACACCACTAGAGGATAGACAACATATATCTCATCAAAATATCGAACGAATACCAAATTCACATGACTACTAATAGCAAGACTTCTCCCATGTCCTCGGGAACAAACGTAACTACTCACAAAGCATATTCATGTTCATAATCAGAGGGGTATTAATATGCATATAGGATCTGAACATATGATCTTCCACCAAATAAACCAACTAGCATCAACTACAAGGAGTAATCAACACTACTAGCAACCTACTAGTACCAATCCCGGACTTGGAGACAAGAATTGGATACAAGAGATGAACTAGGGTTTTGAGAGGAGATGGTGTTGGTGAAGATGTTGATGGATATTGCCCTCTCCCGATGAGAGGAGCGTTGGTGATGACGATGGCGATGATTTGCCCCTCCCGGAGGGAAGTGTCCCCGGCAGAACAGCTCTGCCGGAGCCCTAGATTGGTTCCGCCAAGGTTCCGCCTCGTGGCGCCGGAGTCTCGTCCCAAAAGGTTGCTTATGATTTTTTCCTCGATGAAAGACCTCATATAGCAGAAGATGGCCACCGGAGAGCCAACAGGGGGCCCACGAGGTAGGGGGCGCGCCCTGGGGGTAGGGCGTGCCCCCCACCCTCGTGGCCAGGTGGGCGCCCCTCTGGCGTACTTCTTCCGCTCAATATTTTTTATTATTTCCAAAAATAACTTTCATGGAGTTTCAGGACTTTTGGATTGTGCAGAATAGGTCTCTAATATTTGCTCCTTTTCCAGCCCAGAATTCCAGCTGTCGGCATTCTCCCTCCTTATGTAAACCTTGTAAAATAAGAGAGAATAGGCATAAGTATTGTGACATAACGTGTAATAACAGCCCATATTGCAATAAATATCGATATAATAGCATGATGCAAAATGGACGTATCAACTCCCCCAAGCTTAGACCTCGCTTGTCGTCAAGCGAAAGCCGATAACGATAAATATGTCCACATGTTTAGAGGTAGAGGTGTCGATAAAATAAAATACAAACATGAGGGCATCATGATTATTCTCATAACAGCAACATAAATGGATATTGTCATATGATTTCTTATGCTCAAGTAATAATCTATTCACAATGCCAAGTATGAATCAGAAACTTTACTGAGAACTAACAGGCTATAATCTCAGTCATTGAAGCAATTGCAATTTATCATAACATCAGAAAGAATCTATGTCAGAGCTTCCTAGCAAGTCCACATACTCAACTATCATTTAGTCTTTCATAATTGCTAACACTCACGGAATACTTGTGGTTACGGAGTTTTAATCGGACACAGAGAAAGATAGGGGCTTATAGTTCGCCTCCCAACCTTTTACCTCAAGGGTAATGTCAACAATAATAATTCATGCTAACCCATATCCAATTAGATATATGTATCAGGATCTTTCCAACACCCTGTGCTTGCCAAAGGATAAAATGTAAAAAGGAAAGGTGAAGATCACCATGACTCTTGCATAAGGTAGAAGATAATAATAAAAGATAGGCCCTTCGCAGAGGGAAGCAGAGGTTGCCATGCGCTTTCAGGGTTGGATGCACAAAATCTTAATGCGAAAGAACGTCACTTTATATTGCCTCTTGTGATATGAACCTTTATTATGCAGTCCGTCGCTTTTATTTCTTCCACATCACAAGATCGTATAAAGCTTATTTCCTCCACACCAATCAATCATACATATTTAGAGACAATTTTTATTGCTTGCACCGATGACAACTTACTTGAACGATCTTACTCAATCCATAGGTAGATATGGTGGACTCTCATGGCCAAACTGGTGTAAGGGTTTTTGGAAGCACAAGTAGTATCTCTACTTGGTGCAAATAATTTGGCTAGCATGAGGAGGAAAGGCAAGCTCAACATGTTGGATGATCCATGACAATATACTTTATCTCAGATATAAGAAAACATAACCCATTACGTTGTCTTCCTTGTCAAACATCATCTCTTTAGCATGTCATATTTTAATGAGTGCTCCCAATCATAAAAGATGTCCAAGATAGTATATTTATATGTGAAACCTATCTTTCCTTATTACTTCCTATTAATTGCAATGATGACCAAAGCTATGCTTGTCAACTCTCAACAATTTTTAATCATCATACTCTTTCTATGTGAAGTCATTACTCTCAATAAGATCAATATGATCTCTTTGTTTCTTTTTATTCTTTTCTTTTATTCACTCAAGATCATAGCAAGATAATCAAGCCCTTGACTCAACACTAATCTTTATTATATATAGCTCACGGACTCGATTACATAGAGAGATCATAAAGCAAAACTCAGAACTAGATCATGCCATAAACTTTATTCTACTAGATCAAGATACTACTAATAGGATCGAACTAAGAAAAACGGTAAAGATAGGAGTGTGGTTGGGATACGATACCGGGGCATCTCCCTCAAGCTTGGCAGTTGCCAAGCGGAGTGCCCATATCCATGTGATTATGTCTCCTTTGTTGGTGAAGAAGGTGGAGTTGTTGATGATGCGGGTTTGTTGTCCATCTTCCAAGGCATAGGCTCACCATCATAGAAGGATGATCGAGTCTCCGGGATCCTTAAATCTGCAACCAAACTCATCCTTTTGAATCTATATTCATACTCACAGTTTTGGTTTTGCAGAACAAAGAAAGGGCTTGAAGGTGCTCGATCTTCTCGTGAAGCTTGAAGATGGTCTCCCCAATGTTGTTGGCATCCAGTTTGTGGTTGCTGGTGAACTCCGCGATCGTCATGTGGTCGGAGTTGAGTCCACGTTCCACCATCCCTTGGCACTTGAAAACTTGTTGCTCCATTGCTTCGAGCCTCGCCTCTACGCTTCCGGTCCCCTTCGGTCCCTCAACATCGCGGATGTGCAGCAACCCATCACGCATCTCAATGGTTTGAGGGTGTCGCAGCACCTCCGCGAGGTAAGGGTTGATGACCTTGTCGAAGAACTTTTCCTTGGGGGCGGTTGGAGACGTCATGATAATCTAGATCTGTCAGAAAAACAGCTCGAAACAAGAACAGAGGATATTTGTGTGATACAGGGGTCAAAACCTTTGGGAGATTATATAATGAAATTTTACCGACCAAAATACGTATCGTGCAAGAAAACGGAGTCCGGAGAGCACACGAGGTGCCCACGAGGTAGGGGGGTGGGGCGCGCCCTCCACCCTCGTGGGGGGCTCGTGTCCTTCCCGGAGTGCCTCTTATTTTTCTATTTTTCTAAACATTCCAAAACGGAGAAATATTGCCTTAAAAACTGTTTTGGAGTCGGTTTACTTACCGTACCACATACCTATTCCTTTTCGGAGTCTGAAACGCTCTGGAAAGTATCTCTTATGTATTCTTCCGGGGTTACGGTTTCAATAACATTGGTTTCAACATTTATGGGATTACCTGAGATATAATGTTTGATTCTTTGACCGTTCACCACCTTCGGATTTGTGCCTTCGAAGTTGTTGATTTTTATGGCACGGGAGCGATAGACCTCCTCGATAACGTAAGGGCCTTCCCATTTAGAGAGAAGTTTTCCTGCAAAAAATCTTAAACGAGAGTTGTATAGCAATACATAATCACCTACATTAAACTCACGCTTTTGTATCCTTTTGTCATGCCATCTTTTAACTTTTTCTTTAAATAACTTCGCATTCTCATAAGCTTGGGTTCTCCATTCATCAAGTGAGCTAATGTCGAATAACCCTTTCTCACCGGCAAGTTTGAAATCATAATTGAGTTCTTTAATAGCCCAATAAGCCTTATGTTCTAGTTCGAGAGGTAAGTGACATGCTTTTCCATAAACCATTTTATACGGAGACATACCCATAGGATTTTTATATGCAGCTCTATAGGCCCATAATGCATCATCAAGTTTCTTGGGCCAATTCTTTCTAAATCTATTAACAGTCTTTCGCAAAATTAATTTGAGCTCTCTATTACTCAATTCTACTTGACGGCTAGACTGTGGGTGATAAGGAGATGGAATTCTATGATTAACATCATACTTAGCAAGCATTTTACGAAAAGCACCATGAATAAAGTGTGAACCACCATCAGTCATTAAATATCTAGGGACTCCAAACCTCAAAAAAAACAACTTCTTTAAGCATCTTAATAGAAGTGTTATGATCAGCACTACTAGTTGGAATAGCTTCTACCCACTTAGTAATGTAATCAACAGCAACTAAAATATGTGTATAACCATTAGAGGCAGGAAAAGGTCCCATATAATCAAAGCCCCAAACATCTAATGGTTCAATAATGAGTGAATAATTCATAGGCATTTCTTGACGTCTACTAATATTACCAATTCTTTGACATTCATCACAAGATAAGACAAACTTACGGGCATCCTTGAAGAGAGTAGGCCAATAAAAACCAGATTGCAATACCTTATGTGCAGTTCTATCTCCAGCGTGGTGCCCTCCATAAGCCTCGGAGTGAAACTTACGTAGGATCTGTTCCTGTTCATGCTCAGGTACACAACGTCTAATAACACCATCTACTCCTTCTTTATAAAGATGTGGGTCATCCCAAAAGTAATGTCTCAAATCATAGAAAAACTTTTTCTTTTGCTGGTATGTGAAACTAGGTGGTATAAATTTAGCAACGATGTAATTAGCATAATCAGCATACCATGGAGTACTACGAGAGGCATTTATAACATTTAATTGCTCATCAGGAAAGCTATCATCAATAGGTAGTGGGTCATCAAGAACATTTTCTAACCTAGACAAGTTGTCTGCAACGGGGTTCTCAGCTCCCTTTCTATCAACAATATGCAAATCAAATTCTTGTAGCAGGAGAACCCATCTAATAAGTCTAGGTTTAGCATCTTTCTTTTCCATAAGATATTTAATAGCAGCATGATCCGTGCGAATAGTTACTTTAGAATCAACAATATAAGGTCTGAACTTATCACAAGCAAATACAACTGCTAAGAATTCTTTTTCAGTAGTAGCATAATTTCTTTGAGCATTGTCTAGAGTTTTACTAGCATATTGAATAACATTTAATTTCTTATCAACTCTTTGCCCTAGAACAACACCTACAGCATAATCACTAGCATCACACATAATTTCAAAGGGTAAATTCCAATCAGGTGGCTGAACAATAGGTGCAGAGATCAATGCTTTCTTAAGTATTTCAAATGCTTCTACACAATCATCATCAAAGACAAATGGTATATCTTTTTGTAATAAATTAGTCAAAGGCCAAGAAATTTTTGAGAAGTCCTTGATGAACCTCCTATAAAATCCGGCATGACCAAGGAAACTTCTTATACCTTTGAATTCCTTGGGACATGGCATCTTCTCAATAGCATCAACTTGAGCTTTATCAACTTCAATACCTCTTTCAGAAACTTTATGCCCCAAAGACAATAACTTCATTAACCATAAAGTGGCACTTTTTCCAATTCAAGACAAGATTAGTTTCCTCACATCTCTGCAAAACTCGATCAAGGTTGCTCAAGCAATCATCAAAACAGGATTCATAGACGGAAAAGTCATCCATGAAAACCTCACAAATCTTTTCACAAAAGTCAGAGAATATAGCCATCATGCATCTTTGAAAGGTAGCAGGTGCATTACATAAACCAAAAGGCATACGTCTATAAGCAAAGGTACCAAAAGGGCAAGTAAAAGTAGTTTTTGATTGATCATTAGCTGACACGGGTATTTGAGAGAAACCAGAATAACCGTCTAGAAAGCAATAATGTGTATGTTTGGATAGTCTTTCTAGCATTTGATTGATAAAAGGTAAGGGGTAATGATCTTTCTTAGTAGCCTTATTTAATTTGCGGAAATCAATTACCATCCTATAACCTGTAATAATTCTTTGCGGAATCAATTCATCTTTATTATTAGGAACGACGGTAATACCTCCCTTCTTAGGAACACAATGGACAGGACTTACCCACTGACTATCAGCAACGGGATAAATTATACCTGCCTCAAGGAGCTTTAGTATTTCTTTTCTTACCACTTCTTTCATCTTAGGATTCAGCCGTCGTTGATGATCACGAACTGGTTTGGCATCTTCTTCCAAATTTATTTTATGTTAACATAGAGTGGGACTAATGCCCTTAAGATCATCAAGAGTATATCCAATAGCAGCACAGTGCTTCTTCAGAGTTTTCAATAGTCTTTCTTCTTCATGCTCTAAAAGGTTAGCACTAATAATAACAGGATATATCTTTTTCTCATCGAGATAAGCATATTTGAGAGTATCAGGTAAAGGTTTGAGCTCAAACACGGGATCACCCTTGGGTGGAGGAGGATCCCCTAGGATTTCAGCAGGCAAATTGTGTTTCAGGATAGGATCTTGTTTAAAGAATACTTCATTTATTTCCCTTCTTTCATTCATAAACATATCATTTTCATGGTCTAGCAAATATTGTTCTAAAGGATCACTAGGAGGTACGGCAATAGAAGCAAGACCAATAATTTCATCCTTACTAGGCAATTCTTCTTCACGGTGTTGTCCACTAAATTTAGAGAAATTAAACTCATGAGACATATCACCCAAACCAATAGTAACAACATCATTTTCGCAGTTTATCCTAGCATTAACAATGTTCAAGAAGGATCTACCAAATATAATGGGACAAAAGCTATCTTGTGAGGAACCAAGAACAAGAAAATCGGCAGGATATTTAGTTTTCCCACACAAGACTTCAACATCTCTAACAATTCCCATTGGTGAAATAGTATCTCTATTGGCAAGTTTAATTGTGACATCAATATCTTCTATCTCAGCAGGTGCAATATCATGCATAATTTCTTTGTATAAGTCATAAGGTATTGCACTAACACTAGCACCCATATCACACAAGCCATGATAACAATGATCTCCTATTTTAACAGAAATAGCAGGCATGCCTACCATAGGTCTATGTTTATCTTTAGCACAAGGTTTGGCAATTCTAGCAGTTTCACCGCAGAAATAAATAACATGCCCATCAATATTATCAGCCAGGAGATCTTTAACAATAGCAATATTAGGTTCAACTTTAACTTGCTCAGGAGGTGTATAAGTTCTAATATTGCTTTTACGAACCACAGTTGAAGCTTTAGCATGATCCTTTATCCTGACAGGAAAAGGTGCTTTCTCAACATAAGAAGTAGGGACAACAGGATCATTATAAGTGATAGTCTTTTCTTCAACTTTAATAGGTGCAGCTACTTTTACTTCTATGGGAGGATGATATTTAAACCACTTCTCCTTGGGTAGATCAACATAAGTAGCAAAGGATTCACAGAAAGAAGCTACTATCTCAGAGTCAAGGCTATATTTAGTGCTAAATTTACGGAAAACATCGGTATCCATAAAAGATTTAACACAATCAAACTTAGGTGTCATACCTGACTCCTTACCTTCGTCGAGATCCCAATCTTCAGAGTTGCGTTTAATTCTATCCAATAAATTCCATTTGAATTCAATAGTCTTCATCATAAAAGAGCCAGCACAAGAAGTATCGAGCATGGATTGATTATTACTAGAAAGCCGAGCATAAAAACTTTGAAGAATTATTTCTCTTGAGAGCTCATGATTGGGGCATGAATATAACATTGATTTAAGCCTCCCCCAAGCTTGAGCGATGCTTTCTCCTTCATGAGGCCAAAAATTATATATATAATTGCGATCACGATGAACAAGATGCATAGGATAAAATTTCTGATGAAATTCCAATTTCAATCGTTTGTAGTTCCATGATTTCGTATCATCACATAGCCTATACCATGTCGATGCATCTCCCTCCAAAGATAAAGGGAAGACCTTCTTCTTAACAACATCATCGGGTATACCTGCAAGCTTAAATAATCCAAAAACTTCATCCACATAGATGAGATGCTCATTAGGATGCTTTGTTCCATCTCCTGCAAAAGGATTAGCTAGCAGTTTTTCTAACATACCCAAAGGAACTTCAAAGGGAACATTTTCATTTTCAGTAGGTTCAGTAGGTTGAGGAGCAACTCTTTGCTCTACTGGTCGGGGTGAAGATACCCCGAACAAGCCCCTCAGAGGATTACTTTCCATAGTAACAAGTGACAGTAAATTTCAGCACATTATATAAATTTTTCCTTACCAAATTCCACCTACCAAAGGCGCTTCACTCCCCGGCAACGGCGCCAGAAAAGAGTCTTGATGACCCACAAGTATAGGGGATCTATCATAGTCCTTTCGATAAGTAAGAGTGTCGAACCCAATGAGGAGTAGAAGGAAATGATAAGCGGTTTTCAGCAAGGTATTCTATGCAAGTACTGAAATAAGTGGTAATAGATAGTGTTGTGATAGGATAATTTGTAACGAGCAACAAGTAACAAAAGTAAATAAAGTGCAGAAAGGTGGACCAATCCTTTTTGTAGCAAAGGACAAGCCTGGACAAACTCTTATATAGAGAAAAACGCTCCCGAGGACACAAGGGAATTATCGTCAAGCTAGTTTTCATCACGTTCATATGATTCGCGTTCGGTACTTTGATAATTTGATATGTGGGTGGACCGGTGCTTGGGTGCTGTTCTTACTTGAACAAGCATCCCACTTATGATTAACCTCTATTGCAAGCATCCGCAACTACAACAAAAGTATTAAGGTAAACCTAACCATAGCATGAAACATATGGATCGAAATCAGCCCCTTATGAAGCAACGCATAAACTAGGGTTTAAGCTTCTGTCACTCTAGCAACCCATCATCTACTTATTACTTCCCAATGCCTTCCTCTAGGCCCAAATAATGGTGAAGTGTTATGTAGTCAACATCCACATAACACAACTAGAGGATAGACAACATACATCTCATCAAAATATCGAACGAATACCAAATTCACATGACTACTAATAGCAAGACTTCTTCCATCTCCTCAGGAACAAACGTAACTACTCACAAAGCATATTCATGTTCATAATTAGAGGGGTATTAATATGCATATAGGATCTGAACATATGATCTTCCACCAAATAAACCAACTAGCATCAACTACAAGGAGTAATCAACACTACTAGCAACCTACTAGTACCAATCCCGGACTTGGAGACAAGAATTGGATACAAGAGATGAACTAGGGTTTTGAGAGGAGATGGTGCTGGTGAAGATGTTGATGGAGATTGCCCTCTCCCGATGAGAGGAGCGTTGGTGATGACGATGGCGATGATTTCCCCCTCCCGGAGGGAAGTGTCCCCGGCAGAATAGCTCTGCCGGAGCCCTAGATTGGTTCCGCCAAGGTTCTGCCTCATGGCGGCGGAGCCTCATATAGCAGAAGATGGCCACCGGAGAGCCAACAGGGGGCCCACGAGGCAGGGGGCGCGCCCTGGGGAGTAGGGCGCAACCCCCACCCTCGTGGCCAGGTGGGGCCCCCTCTGACGTACTTCTTCCGCTCAATATTTTTTATTATTTCAAAAAATAACTTTCATGGAGTTTCAGGACTTTTGGAGTTGTGCAGAATAGGTCCCTAATATTTGCTCCTTTTCCAGCCCAGAATTCCAGCTGCCGGCATTCTCCCTTCTTATGTAAACCTTGTAAAATAAGAGAGAATAGGCATAAGTATTGTGACATAACGTGTAATAACAGCCCATATTGCAATAAATATTGATATAAAAGCATGATGCAAAATGGACGTATCATAGAAGCACTCAGTCTCAGGCTTAGGTCCAGACTTGGGTTTCTTCCCTTGAACAGCAACTTGGTTGTCGTTCTTCTTGAAGTTCCCCTTCTTCTTCCCTTTAACCTTTTGTTGAAACTAGTGGTCTTGTTGACCATCAACACTTGATGCTCCTTCTTGATTTCTACCTCCGCAGCCTTTAGCATTGCGAAGAGCTCGGGAATTGTCTTATCCATCCCTTGCATATTATAGTTCATCACGAAGCTCTTGTAGCTTGGTGGCAGTGATTGAAGAATTCTATCAATGACACTAGCATCTAGAAGATTAACTCCCAGTTGAATCAAGTGATTGTTATACCCAGACATTTTGAGTATATGTTCACTGACAGAACTATTCTCCTCCATCTTGCAGCTGTAGAACTTATTGGAGACTTCATATCTCTCAATCTGAGCATTTGCTTGAAATATTAACTTCAACTCCTGGAACATCTCATATTCTCCATGACGTTCAAAACGTTTTTGAAGTCCCGGTTCTAAGCCGTTAAGCATGGCACACTGAACTATTGAGTAGTCATTAGCTTTGCTCTGCCAGACGTTCGTAACATCGTCAGTTGCATCTGCAGCAGGCCTGGCACCCAGCGGTGCTTCCAGGACGTAATTCTTCTGTGCAGCAATGAGGATAATCCTCAAGTTACGGACCCAGTCCGTGTAATTGCTACCATCATCTTTCAACTTTGCTTTCTCAAGGGACGCATTAAAATTCAACGGAACAACAGCATGGGCCATCTATCTACAACAACATAGACAAGCAAAATACTGTCACATACTAAGTTCATGATAAATTTAAGTTCAATTAATCATATTACTTAAGAACTTCCACTTAGATAGACATCCCTCTAATCTCTAAGTGATCACGTGATCCAAATCAACTAAACCATGTCCGATCATCACGTGAGATGGAGTAGTTTTCAATGGTGAACATCACTATGTTGATCATATCTACTATATGATTCACGCTCGACCTTTCGGTCTCAGTGTTCTGAGGCCATATCTGCATATGCTAGGCTCGTCATGTTTAACCCGAGTATTCTGCATGTGCAAAACTGGCTTGCACCCGTTGTAGATGTACGTAGAGCTTATCACACCCGATCATCACGTGGTGTCTCGGCAGGATGAACTTTGGCAATGGTGCATACTCAGGGAGAACACTTTTATTTTGAAATTTAGTGAGAGATCATCTTATAATGCTACCATCAATCAAAGCAAAACAAGATACATAAAGGATAAACATCACATGCAATCAATATAAGTGATATGATATGGCCATCATCATCTTGTGCTTGTGATCTCCATCTCCGAAGCACCGTCATGATCACCATCGTCACCGGCGTGACACCTTGATCTCCATCGTAGCATCATTGTCGTCTCGCCAACTATTGCTTCTACGACTATAAGCTATTACAGGGTGATTGCATTGCATAAAATAAAGCAACAACCATATGGCTCCTGCCAGATGCCGATAACTCGGTTACAAAACATGATCATCTCATAAAATAAAATATAGCATCATGCCTTGACCATATCACATCACAACATGCCCTACAAAAACAAGTTAGACGTCCTCTACTTTGTTGTTGCAAGTTTTACGTGGCTGCTATGGGCTGAGCAAGAACCGTTCTTACCTACGCATCAAAACCACAACGATAGTTCATCAAGTTGGTGTTGTTTTAACCTTCTCAAGGACCGGGCGTAGTCACACTCGGTTCAACTAAAGTTGGAGAAACTGACACCCACCATCCACGTGTGTGCAAAGCACGTCAGTAGAACGAGTCTCGCGTAAGCGTACTCGTAATGTCGGTCCGGGCTGCTTCATCCAACAATACCGCTGAACCAAAGTATGACATGCTGGTAAGCAGTATGACTTGTATCGCCCACAACTCACTTGTGTTCTACTCGTGCATATAACATCTACGCATAAACCTGGCTCGGATGCCACTGTTGGGGAACGTAGTAATTTCACAAAAAATCCTACGCACACGCAAGATCATAATGATGCATAGCAACGAGAGGGGAGAGTGTGTCCACGTACCCTCGTAGACCGAAAGGAGAAGCGTTAGCACAACGCGGTTACTGTAGTCGTACGTCTTCACGATCCGACCGATCCAAGTACCGAACATACGATTCAGCACACGTTCAGCTGGATGACGTCCCGCGAACTCTGATCCAGCAGAGCTTCACGGGAGAGTTCCGTCAGCATGACGGCGTAATGACGGTGATGATGTTACTACTGACGTAGGGCTTCACCTAAGCACCGCTACGATATGACCGAGGTGGAATATGGTGGAGGGGGGCACCGCACACGGCTGGGAGAGATCAACAGATCAACTTCTGTGTCTAGAGGTGCCCCCTGCCCCCGTATATAAAGGAGCAAGGGGGAGAGGTGGCCGGCCAAGGAGGGCGCACCAAGGGGGGAGTCCTACTCCCACTGGGAGTAGGACTCCTCCTTTCCTTGTTGGAGTAGGAGAAGGGAAGGAATGGCGAGAGGAGGAGAAGGAAAAAGGGGGGCGCCGCCCCCCCCCCTCCTTGTCCAATTCGGACTAGAGGGGGAGGGGGTGTGTGGATGCCCTGGCCGCCCCTCCTCTTCTCCCACTATGGCCCATTAGGCCCAATATACCCCCCGGGGGGTTCCGGTAATCCCCCGGTACTCCGGTAAATGTTCGAAACCTCCCGAAACACTTCCGGTGTCCGAACATAGTCATCCAATATATCGATCTTTACGTCTCAACCATTTCGAAACTCCTCGTCATGTCTGTGATCATATCCGGGACTCCGAACTACCTTCGGTACATCAAAACACAAAAACTCATAATACCGATTGTCACCAAACTTTAAGCGTGCGGACCCTACGGGTTCGAGAACTATGTAGACATGACCGAGACACGTCTCCGGTCAATAACCAATAGCGGAACCTGGATGCTCATATTGGCTCCCACATATTCTATGAAGATCTTTATCGGTCAAACCGCATAACAACATACATTGTTCCCTTTGTCATCGGTATGTTACTTGCCTGAGATTCGATCGTCGGTATCTCAATACCTAGTTCAATCTCGTTACCGGCAAGTCTCTTTACTCGTTATGTAATGCATCATCCTGCAACTAACTCATTAGTTACATTGCTTGCAAGGCTTATAGTGATGTGCATTACCGAGAGGGCCCAGAGATACCTCTCCGACAATTGGAGTGACAAATCCTAATCTCGAAATACGCCAACTCAACAAGTACCTTCGGAGACGCCTATAGAGCACCTTTATAATCACCCAGTTACGTTGTGACGCTTGATAGCACACAAAGTGTTCCTCCGGTAAACAGGAGTTGCATAATCTCATAGTCATAGGAACATGTATAAGTCATGAAGAAAGCAATAGCAACATACTAAACGATCAAATGCTAAGCTAACGGAATGGGTCAAGTCAATCACATCATTCTCATAATGATGTGATCCCGTTAATCAAATGAAAACTCATGTCCATGGCTAGGAAACTCAACCATCTTCGATTAACGAGCTAGTCAAGTAGAGGCATACTAGTGACACTATGTTTGTCTATGTATTCACACGTGTATTATGTTTCCGGTTAATACAATTCTAGCATGAATAATAAACATTTATCATGATATGAGGAAATAAATAATAACTTTATTATTGCCTCTAGGGCATATTTCCTTCATCGCCCCCTGACTGTTGGGACCCACCAGCTACATTTTCGCACGCAAGGAAGTGCCTGACAGTCGGGACCCACCTGGTCGAAGCGTACGTAGCGTTGTCATTCTGGTCGCGAACGTGTACGTACATACTGGTCGATCGGTCTTTGTGCAGGCTGCAGCGATAAATCGTGGTCGTGCAAGGAAGGGCACGTGTCGTAGTAGAGGCGCGCACGTGTCGTAGTAGAGGCGCGCACGTAGCATGTACATGTACGTACAGCGGCCAGGGTGCAAGGAAGTAAATATGGCCACGTACGTACATATGGGCGGGGTCTCGAACGCCTACTCGCGCATACGTACAACCAGGGCTCATGTAGATGGCTGGGTCGGAACGGAGAAACTACATCCTCATCGTGTTCGTGGGGAACCAACTGGCTGGGTCGGAATGGAATGCGTCGTCGTGTTCATCGGGAGCCAACTGGCTTGGACGGAACATGCGATGGAAACGAGGCCTGGTGTACCGCAGAACGGAGGAAACGGCCTTGTGTTCGACCGGCCATGGTCGAAACGGCATCCTGTTCATCGGGAGGTGTCTAGCGTACCGCAAAACGGAGGAAACAGACTTCTGTTGGACCTCCTACGGTTGAAACGGGGTCCTGTTAACCAGGAGGGGTGTGGCGTATCGCAAAACGGAGTAAACGGACTTGTGTTGGAGCGCTACGGTCGAAACGGGGGTCCTGTTCATCGGGAGGGGTGTGGCGTACCGCAAAACGAGACTCCACGGGATACTGTTCATCTCCACCGTCGACCTCCTCCAGCCTCCACGGGCTACTGTTCATCTACCGTCGACCTCCTCCAGCGTCCACCAGCGACTGTTCATCCACGGGCTCCTGTTCATCCAGCCTCCACCGCTCCTCCACCGGCTACTGTTCAACCAGCCCTCTCCACGGGACCTGTTCAACCACCCCTCCACGGGCTACTGTTCATCCAGCCCTCCACCGGCTACTGTTCAACCAGCCCTCCACAGGGTCGTCCTGTTCATCCAGCCCTCCACGGGGTCATGTTCATCCACCCCTCCACCGTCTCGATCGATCGGGGTACTGTTCACCCGGCGGCAACGGCCTCTACTACCACGGGGTCCTGTTCATCCAATCCCCCACCAGGAACTGTTCATCCAAACCCCCCAACAACGCTCACTGTTCATCCAGAGGCAGCATCGATCAGCTTCAGTTAGCAGCCGTAGTGAAGGAATCACTCGGGTTCAGTTAACAGCAAGGGATCGATCGATCGCTTGGGTTCAGTAACGCGTAGCCTGTAGTGCAATCGCTCGGGTGCAGTAGGCGAACGCCTCGCTCGGGTTCAGTTAGAGCCCAACGCCTCACACCCACGTGCGTACGTGTATGAGAGAAACGCGCATCGCTCGGCCCCCGACCACCCACCGTACCGGGAACTCCCCAATATTTTCCGCGCCCTCGCTTCTACCACGGTTTTTTCCGTCATGGACGGCCCAAAGAATGTCATGCAGCTGCGTCTCCGGCCCGCCCAGGACGAAAAGCCCATTTTTTGTCATGATTTTTTGTCATAAAAGTAGGAGCCCACCACATCTATGATGATACCGGGTTTTGTCACAATTATCATCATAGAAGTGTCATAAGTATGACAGAAAAAAAAATCTGTTCGGCCCAAAATGTCACGGATGTGTCTTTTTTTGTAGTGTATTGCTCCCCCGCAACGGCGCCAGAAAAGAGCTTGATAATCCCCAAGTGCAGGGAATCATCGTAGCAATTCCCAAAGGTGGAAGTGATAAGTATGGAGTGTCGAACCCACAAGGAGCTAAAGGTAAGATCAATATTCTCTCAAGTCCTATCTGCCACTAATACGACTGTACGTACACCGAACGTTTGCTTCCAACTAGAAACGAGAAATAAAACTACGTTGTGGGTATGAAGAGGATAACTTTGCATGATATCGGAGAGCTAGCTAAAACATAAAAGTAGGTGCCGTTATCATAAAGTTAGAATATATTACTAAATATTATAAATAGCGAGTGTGGAATAATGATGGGTCGGTGTGTGCGGAATTATCCTAGGCAATTGTTAACAAGACCGGTATTCACTATTGCAATTTCATATGAGGGAGAGGCATAAGCTAACATACTTTCTCTTCTTGGATCATATGCACTTATGATTGGAACTCTAGCAAGCATCCGCAACTACTAAAGATCATTAAGGTAAAACCCAACCATAGCATTAAAGCATCAAGTCCCCTTTATCCCATACGCAACAACCCCCTTACTCGGGTTTATGCTTCTGTCACTCAAGCAACCCACTATAAGCGAATCATGAACGTATTGCAGCACCCTACAGCGGGAATCCCTCACGATTGCGTGACACGGAGGGCACAATAGGACAACACCAAAATAAAACATACAACTCATACCAATCTAGATCATCAATCAACCCAAAGACAAAGGATATCTACTCAAAACATCATAGGATGGCAACACATCATTGGATCATAATATGTGGCATAAAGCACCATGTTCAAGTAGGGATTACAGCGAGGTGCGGGAGAGTGGACCGCGTAAAAGAGATGAGGATGGTGATGATGATGGTGATGTTGATGAAGATGGTCACCGCGGCGATGATTCCCCTCCCGACGGCACTCCGGCGCCACTGAGAGAGAGGAGGAGAGGTTCTCCCCCTTGTGCTTCCTCCTCCATGGCCTCCCCCCTAGATGGGGAGAGGTTCTCCCTCTGGTCCTTGGCCTTGATGGCGATGATGGCCCCTCCTGCATCCTCCTCCATGGCCTCCGGTGATGATGGCCCCCTCCGGCAGGGTGCCAGAGAGGGCCTAGATTGATTTCTCATGGCTACAGAGGCTTGCGGCGGCGGAACTTCCGATCTAGGTTATTTTCTGGAGGTTTGGGCATTTATAGGAGAGGTTGGCGTCGAGAACAAGTCAGGGGGGCCCACGGGAAGTCCACGAGGCGCAGGGGCGCGCCCCAGGGGGGTGGAAGCGCCCTCCACCCTCATGGGGCCCACGGACTCCCCTCCAGTAACTCTTTGTTCCATTATTTTTTATATTTTCCAGAAAAAATCTCCGTTGATTTTCAGCGCATTCCGAGATCTTTTATTTCTGCACAAAAACAACACCACGGTAGTTTTGCTGAAAACAGCGTCAGTCCGGGTTAGTTCTAATCAAATCATACCAAAATAATATAAAACTATTGTGAACATGGCATGAATGCTTCATAAATTATAGATACGTTGGAGACGTATCAGCGGTGTGGAGGCACAATGCTCCCCAAGAAGCCACTAGGGCCACCGTATTCTCCTGACGCCCTCACACAATGCGATGCCGTGATTCCACTATTGGTGCCCTTGGAGGTAGCGACCGAACCTTTATAAACAAGGTTGGGGCAATCTCCACAACTTAATTGGAGGCTCCCAACAACACCACGAAGCTTCACCACAATGTAATATGGCTCCACAGTGACCTCAACCGTCTAGGGTGCTCAAACACCAAAGAGTAACAAGATCCGCAAGGGACTAGTGGGGGGAATCAAATTTCTCTTGGTGGAAGTGTAGATCGTGGCCTTCTCAACCGATCCCTAGAAAATCAACAAGTTTGATTGGCTAGGGAGAGAGATCGGGCGAAAATGGAGCTTAGAGCAACAATGGAGCTTGGGGATGGAAGAGGTGGTCAACTCGGAGAAGAAGACTCCCCTTTTATAGTGAAAGAACAAATCCAACCATTATCCACCAACTCAGCCTGCGACACGCGGTACTACCGCACCATATAAGTGGTACTATCGCAAGGGCCCGCGGTACTACCGCGGAGAACTGCGGTACTACCGCAGGCACGGCAGGGGCTAAGACCAGTCCTGATGCGCTAAGGCAGGGAGCGGTAGAACCGCGCCCCCTTGCGGTACTACCGCAAGGCAGGAATAGTCTAGGCTGGGAAGGCACGGACATATAAAAATACATCCGTGACTACTTCCGCTGAGTTTTTATCTCGCAAAAATCCAACATGGTACTACCGCAAGCCTGGAGCGGTACTACCACGTAGGGCGCGGATGTAAAAAAATTACATCCGCCCCTACTTCCGCTCATGCTGTTGTGCCAGGCCAGAGCCCACGGTACTACCGCACCGATGGAGCGGTACTACCGCGTAGGACGCAGATGTAAAAAATTACATCCACCCCTACTTCCGCTCGAGCAGCTGCGCCTGGCCTGAGGCCACGGTACTACCGCTCCCAAGGAGCGGTACTACCGTGAGCACCTGCAGTACTACCATGCTGGTGGCCGGTACTACCGCAAGGGCCTGCGGTACTACCGCTCCGAAGAGCAGTACTGTCGCATGCCTCAGTTCAGCAACACTAGGAGTCATTCATTTTGCAGAGACACGGAGAGACGGAGGATGCTCCAAAGAGCCAAAGGAAAGGTGGTGCAAAAAGGAACAGACGTGTACGTGTTGATTCCACCCAAACCTTTCCAAAACAGACCCCCTCTTAATAGTACAGCTTTCCTACGACTCAAATCCACTGAAAAGAAACGTAGTGAAATGCCATCTTCAATAGTCTTCGAGGGGCACCAAATCGTCTTGTGTTTAGACATGATAGATCTGAAATGCTCAATGCACATGATTAGTCCGCAAAAGCATTGACATCAATCACCAAAACTACTAAGGGATAAATATGCCCTTACAATCTCCCCCATTTTGGTGGATTGATGACAATACGGGATTTGCGCATAGGGATATAAAATAAAACAAAGGCAAACCCACCATCTATAAAATATAGACGGGCTCCCCCTAGATGTTTGCACTCTAGAGAAGTGCTTTGGACTCCACGGCAGACATACTAGGATCAGCACTCCCCCTATATTTTGTAGACAAGGCATATCTTGCAACAATACAACTAACACTAAGAAAGTAGGCAAGATAATAATTATGTGCATAACGAAAAAGGGCACAAGATAGCATAGGCTTACGGGCTACTAAGCATTAAAGACAATAAAATACGCTAGAGAGCATATGTCTTACACCATATGATAGAGAACTAGGTCTTACGAGCACAAACCAAACCAAAGCAAACGAGGTTCAACAGAACGAAAGCAAAGCGACAGAGCGAAAGAACACGACACAAGACTCGCAAATCCTACACTCTCTCCCCCTTTGGCATCGAGACACCAAAAAGGCAGATATGACACCTACGACACAGGTGGTAGCTCAGGCTAAAGCGATCACTCGTCGCGCTCCTCGTCGGTCTCAGCAGCAGGAATGGTCTCCTCCTTCTCCTCCTCAGATTCAGTGCACTCATAGCCCTGTTTCGCCATCCATTCTGCCTCTGGGGTGATGTGCTTCTCGGACCCGCTTGATATCTCCTCGCCAAACATCCTCAAGATCCTCTTGTCGCGACGGTGACTCTCCTTCTGAGAAAGTGAGACCTGTACTGGCCCTTGGCCTGCATGCAGAACAGAGCCTTCATCCTGTTCTTCAGCTTCTTAGCCTAAGAAGGCTCAGAAGATGAAGGCGAGTAGCCGGCAGAGCTGTCCTCATCAGCGTCCTCCACCTCGATCTCATCCTCATCCACATCCATCTGAGCAGCCGCTGCCTCAGCACGGGTAGTGGTGTTAGCCCACTGGCTCTTGATGCAGAGCTTGATGGGCTCATGACGAATCCAGTCCGGGGCAACAAACTCATCATCGGGATAGAGCTTCTCCCAAGTCTTCGTGATCAAGAGAAACATGTAAGGTCCATAGATGGGTACCTTACGGTTGAACACCGCAAACCGTAGCTCGCACCACACGATATGTGAGACATCAAGTGGTTGCGTCTGAGCATGACGCGCCTCCTCACAAATGAGCATCATATCCACGAGATAGGCATGCACCTTATCCTTGTCACCAATGCGCGGAAAGAGAGAGTTGCGGAAGATTCGATGCATGATGTCAAGGAATGAGTTCAGCACCCACGCCTTCTTGCCACTGGGAAGCGTCTTCTCAACATAGTAGGACTGAAGCTTGTTCTTGCTGGCTGACTCGGGTTTGGCATGAGGGCGAACACCAATGGGCGTGTTGATCCCCTCATCAGGAACCTGAAGCAAATCCATGAAGTCCTTCCACTTAGCAGTCATCCGTTGTCCATTGGCCATCCAGGTAATGGTCCGTTCCTCATCAGTATGGAAGTGTACCGAGCAAAGAACCGTGCCACAATCTCAGGGTCAAAGTCCAGGTGGAAAGAGATCACGTCCTCAATGCCAACTGCTCCACCAGGTCCAAAGCCTCACCAAAATAGTCACGGTGCTTATCCTGCCTCATATGATTCATGTCAATCCAATGCACGCCCACGTAGATGTTCTGCTTGGCCTTGATCACATCCAGATAGATAAGATCTGCTGCTTGGTCCAGAACAAATCATTCCCTCTGAAGTTTGCACCGGGATTCACATAGGGGTTGATCTTCCTTCGAGTGACGAACTCAGCCAGGGGTTGATCTCCTTGTTCTTGGTGACGGTGGTCTTGGTTCTGCGTTCGGGGCATTGGAGCCCTCTGGAGCTTCATCTTGGTTGCGCATGCGCTTCGAGCCCATGTCGCGGATAGGATTCGACCGACGGACATGGGAACCGGAGCCACCACCTATGACAACCAACACAAGAACACGCAAGAGAAGCGAGAAGGATCAATGCAAAGACCACAGCAAAACAAATGAAACAAGTAGAAATAACATTGGGTAGTTGCCACAGGGAAGGTTCAACTTCAACGGTAGTACCGCACCATTGTGCGGAACTAAAATTTTACCGCTGCTCTAGCCATGGTAGTACCACGCCAGGATGGCACGGTAGTACCGCGCCTGGAGCGGAAGTAAAATTTTACTTCCGCGCCTCGCGCGGTAGTACCACTCCTGAGGAGCGGTAGTACCGTAGGAGGTGACAATGGCCAGAGCGGTAGTACCGCACGGGAGGTGCGGTAGTACCGCTCGGGGTCAGATCCGGGGTGAATCAGATCTGGGCACAGCCGCAACAGCGGAGCGGTACTACGGTTGATCAAAAATTCCGTGTGGCAACATACCAAATAGCATATCTACAACACTACTACTCTCCTCCATCCTACTCTTGCAAAGATTTGGCCTAAAATCTCAAGAACAACATGCATCTCCCCAAAAACCTAGAGACAAAACAACAAAGCAAAGAGCCAGGGATTTGGGGAGAAACCTTGTTCCATGGCAAGAGGGCGAGGTGGGGAACGATCCCACCGGTCGGAATGCGAGGAGGGCGGCCGGATACAGAGATCCGGCGAGGTCCTTCGGCGCCGTTCTTGGGCAGGAGAGAGAGAGACGACGTGGGGAAAAGGAGTTGAATGGGTATGGGGGAGTTAGAACTCCCCTTGCTCGCTCTTAACCCCCACGCGCTCACGACCGCGTGGTAGTACCGCGGGTCATTGCGGTCGTACCGCCCAGGCAGAAGTACCGCACGCTGGGTGGTGGTGCCGCTCGTCTAGCTGCAGTAAAAAATTACTGCCGTGCTGGTTGCGGTAGTACCGTGCACAGCTCCTACGGTAGTACCGTGGCAGGCCACGGTAGTACCGTAGACCCAAGAAAATGCAAGTTTCGCAAACAAGCGAGGAAAACAGCCTTTGCAATGCAACCTTCATGCAAACAGACACACCAAAGAGCTAGCACACGAGGTAACTCAGACACAAGCACGGCACGAAGAAACAAAGGCAAGAGACAACAGGGACCAAACACGCGACACAACCTATCCAAAGAGAGGGCGGTGGCCAGAGCCACCTATGTTTGAGTCAATTGGTGTAGGAGATATGCCCTAGAGGCAATAATAAATGTTCTTGATTATCTCCCGGTTCATAATTATGTTTATGTTCCATGCTATAACTGCTATGGTTCTCGAGTCTGCAATAACCACGAGGCACGGAGGAAGACTCATATGCACGTGTGGAATAATAAACGGCAAAATGTATTCCTAGTCTGGCCTCTAAGACTAGCTCAAGTATTGCATGATGGTTCTGTTTTCCTGATCATGGGCATGTCTATGCCAGCAACCTTGAGGGCACAATGTTAAGAGAACATTTGTGTTGAATCGACCCGGATTGATGTTATGCTAAGAGATTCATTCGTCACAAGTTAATGGTACATAACACAGATATGGTTATCATTTGCATAATTCCTTAGACCATGCGAGTATTGAGTTTCTTCATGCTTGCTTCATGAACTTTGGGGTTTGTTAAACGTCATCCTTAAATGGGTGGCTATTACGGCGGCTTACGGGTTCATGGAAAAGTGTGTCAAGTAACTTGATAGCTCAAGATTGGGATTTGCTCCTCCGACGATGGAGAGATATTCTCGGGCCCTCTCAGTATTACGGTATCCATCATCGTCTGGCCAGACACAGTGTGATTTGATCACTGGGATGCCAGAACACGGAAACGAGAAAAGAGAACAAAACCGGTAACGAGGTAACTTGCATGGTGGACAAATTGTTCGTCCATGTGGATGCAATAAATCTCACCTCGGGTGTTTGTGACATATCGCGAAGCAACAGGAATAGCTCACTGCAACTGGAGGTTCACTCGAATATTTATTCGTGTGGGTATAGGGGTCAATATGGGTGTCCACGGCTCCGATGTTGATCATTGATCGGAAGGGGTTCCGGGTCATGTCTATACTTCACCGAACCTATAGGGTCACAAGCTTAAGGGTCATCTATCTGCTGAATACTAGACAGGGAGTCTGAGAGAAAATCATCGAAAAAGTTTCGGATACCGAAAAGTTTCGGATACCGAAAAGTTTCGGACAGCGGAAAAGTTCCGCAGAGAGAGGTCACCAGATGAGTTTCGGTGAAACCGAAAACGTTGTTTCGGGGTATGCCATTAAGTCAAAATGGTTTCGGCACATGCCTGATAATTCTTGGAGGGTTCCAGAATCATTCTGGCAACTTTTTGGAATTTTTAGAAATAAAAACCGAAAATGTTCCGGAGCTGCAGGAACCGGTTCAGATACTTTTCGCAGATGAAAATCACTAAACTGGAATTCTTCCAGAACGCGTTGAAAATTATTATGATAGGTACTAGAAATGTTCTAAGCCCACATAAATGTTTTCAGTTCGAACGGACGCTGAAAAATGTCGTCGTGAATAGTGAAAGTGCTTTTTGGGATATTTTATGGAAAGCCACCTTTTGGGGCATTGCCCAAAAGATCTAGGGATGACATGGAAGGGTGGGAACCTCCTTTTTGGGGTCCCACAAGGGGTGGGACGTTCATGGGTGCAGCTCATCCATGGGGCCCACTTGTCCCTTGTTTTCACTCTTTACGTCCTTGGGAAGGACTCCATTTCATGTGGGTTTTGGGTTTTCTTGTAAAACCACCCTACCCCTTGGGATTTCCTATAAATAGAGGTGGAGGGGCAGCCCTCCACTCTCATCCCTTGCTCTCATACACATGCCATGCATTATCTGGCTTCTTCTCTCCCTCCCACGAAAGGAGTTTCATAGAGCCGTAAGGCTGTCTGGGTTCCGGTAGGAACTAGTTTTGGACGGCGAAGCCCTGCCGGATAGATGACACCGTATGTGTGCAACTCTGTAGAGGGATCATAGTTTCGGTCTTAGTTCGTGAGTGCCTCCCGAAGGGCTGTCCGTGTGACCGTCCGAGTTTCAAAGGTCCTCGCGAAGGGCTGTCCGAGTGACCGTTCGAGTTTCGAAGCTCCTCCCAAAGGGTTGTCCGCGACACCGTCCGGGGGGGTTGTTCGACCGCCTCCCCGAGGGCTGTCTGAGGAACAGATGAGGGTATACATCCTCGCGGTTGGGAGGTTGTAAATCCTAGCTGCGGGGATCTGCACCGCCGATCGTCATCAACTCTACTTCCCGCTGCGCTACGAGTCGTTAACGAAAAAGATCAAACCATGTATGCATTCTCCATAGTGGTCCTGGGCTGGTGCGTAGGTCGAAATTTTTTTGTTTTCTGTCGCGTTACCCTACAGTGGCATCAAGAGCCGTGCTATGCGTAGATGCAGGTTTCGATCTAGAATACATGGAGATGTATGGGTATTGCATAATATAATTAGGTAGTAGATGAGATCTATTGCTGAAAATTATTTATGCGGGTGACAGACGAAATCTATTACCCGACATTCTTGTTGCTTCCCTAGAATTTGCGTTTGCTCAATCTCGAGACAGCATGGTGGAATTTGACAAAGTTCTGGCAATCCGTGATCCTGATTGATCATGGAAGTGCTATCAGTTCTTTGGGTTCTGCCGTAGTCAAAAGAAAGATGAAATTCGCAGATGAAAGGGCATTGCAGATATGATCCGCACGGGGGTCATGCGTATGAAGAAGTTTTGTATGGGGCTCGAGATTTAATTATCTCGTGTTTCATAAACCCCGAGATGTTAATCTAGCAACTTGAATAATCATACTTGATGATAAAACGTTGGTAGCTGCGGTTTAAGTCAAAACCATAGAAGCCACGTAAAATAAAATTTTGCATAAACCGATTAGAGGCGTCTAACTTGGTTTTGCAGGATGTGCATGTGATGTGGTATAGCAGTGCTCATAATAATTTGATTATGTATGAGATGACTATATGATGTAATTAACATGACATGCGTGTCATGATTCGGCATGATGGCTGGAGCCATATGATTGCACTTTAATGACCTGCGTGTCAACCTTAAGTAATGCATTTATTTTATCCGCTATGGAGATAGCAATATTATCTAGTGCATCGACAAGGTGGTGGCAATCTTCACGAATGTGAACACCGACGTGAATGCCAAAGATGAAGAAATGAAAGACTTCTCCGTTAGAAAGGGCTATACCATATCATGCTATTATGAATTGCCTGAGATGTTTATCCCTTATGATGCACCCTTCTTGATTGCGCGGTAGTCGCTTTTTATTAGGGTGATCTCTCACTAAAATATCAAGTATTTAGTGTTCTCCCAAGTGTAGCACCGTCACCGCACCTATCTTTTCGGGGTGCGCCATGGACGCATGGGTACGAACGATTAGAGAAGTGTGAGGCGGGTGAGGTCAGACCTCGCAGCAAGATCACTTGGTTGTCTTGACGTTCATGGCAGGATCGTCCTGAGCTCAGAACACACGCATCGAAAGATGAGCAAGAGTCACATAGAGATGTGATTGGCAAGTTGGCCTACCGATTAAAATTCCCGTTATGAGATGATGATTCTGTGGCGATGAATTGAAGTCTGGATCTTGTATCACTCATAATCAATGTTGAGAGATATTGATTTGAGTGGGAGCGCACTGTTGAATTAACATGTTTAATTCTTAGTGCAATTAATTATGAACACTGTCTAAGTGTTTCTTGCAAAATAGTTGTAGAATAATGGCTCGCGATTCCACTTTCCCTGTTAAAATTGAATAGTTGTTAAATATCTGGTTAAAACTTTACGATTGGTAACGTAATATGAGGATTGTCCTCAAAAGTGCCGAGAAGGACTTTGTCCTATCGCATGATTTCTGTATCCTCCCGCTAATGCTATGGATCATGTGACTCTCGTCCTTCGATCCAAAAGCTAGAATTCTGTTACGGTCAAGTGGAATATGTTTGCTTCCATGAAACCCGAACTTCGAAAGTTGGGATAGTTATATGATATTCATGGAACTGAAAATTATTTTCAGATACAAACAAAGCAATGTTTGTTTGCAAGTATTAGTAAAAGTGTTTACTATGCACTTGACTGTTGGGAAAGGGATCCAGAAGAACGCCTGTCATATAATGAAAGGTGAATAAAACAACAACTTAAAGAGAAAGGAAGTGTCCAAAGGGTGTTAGTATGACTTACACGCCTAGGAAGTCCGGGGCTAACGCCACTCTTAAGTTGGGTGCTTCTTTTGCAAGTAGGAGAAATACTAAAAGTTAAATTGTTAGAAGTATAAAGGCAGAAAGAAAGACGACTGGAATATCCAGCTCATGTATGAATGTCATACAAGTTTTTGATATATAGTAGGCTGGTCAAAGATATAGTTCTTGGGAATTATGGTTAAACATGTTAATCACTAATTCTTGGGTATTGTGAGTTAATCACAAAGATACCCGCTCGATTGCATTCTGTTACGAATCAATGTAAGAGCTACTATGGCCTAAAAAGACTAGCCAGAAATGAGGTTAAGGTATACACAGGGAACATAGTAAATGTTACTATACCTTCCATCGGTGTATTGCTGTCTGTATTTATTTTCATAATTCATTTAGAGTTTTACAAACTCTAGCCCATTGCATAAGGTATCTTGCAAGAAGGTTGTTCATAAGAGAACTTTTTATATTCGATGTTATGAATAACACAAGGGCCATACTTTCATTATGAATGAGATGTATGTTATGGATATTGATAATAATACAGTACCTTTGGATATACTTTCATAATTCATTTTAGAGTTTCATCCACTCTAGCCCATTGCACAATGTTTGTTGCAAAAGAGTTGTTCATAAAAACAACAATTGTTGTTAAGTATTATGAATAACATGAAGGGCCATGCTTCAATCCAAGATGGGATGTATGTTATGAATATTGATGGTAATATGATACATCCATAACACTGGGGCTAAATGTCGCAAGACTAAAAGAATACCACACAAGTGTGGCACTACATTTGGTCACATTGGAGAAACCCGCATGGAAAATTCCATTATGATGGATTTTGATGTCTTTTTTATTTTGAATCATCTGACACTTGCAACTTTCCTCCGAAAAGTGAAGTGACTAAAATACCGTTCACGGGCCATAAGGAACGAACAAGAAACTTATTAGTGATCATACATTTGACGTGTGTAGTCTGATAAGTGTTGTTAGTGGTGGATTTATTTATCTTCAGAAATGACTCAAGTAGATATATGGATATTTACATGATGAGACGTAAGTCTGGATCTTTTGAAATCATTCGAAAGGTTTTCAAAAATGAAGTAGAAGTTATTGTAACAAGAAAATTATGTTTCTGCAATTTGATTGCACAAAGGAATATTTGAGTTACATGTCTAGCGAATGTCTGATGAGTTGTGAAAGGGCTTTCATAACTTGCACCTCCCGGAACACCACTACAAGTGAAAAGTCCGTGAAGATGTAATCTAAGCATTTATGACATGGTAAGGTCAAATAAGACATAAATAAATTTTCCATTATCCCTTTTAAAGTGATGCTTTAGAGACTGCGGCTTTTACACTGAAAAGAGCTACATCGGGTCTGTTGAAATGAAGCCATGGTATGGTACGCCCAACCATGTTATATCTTTTCTTAACATTTGGAATATGGGGCTTGTGTAAAAGGTTACAAACCTATTCCAAATCAGACAAGTGCTACTTTGTAGGTTATACCAAAATGTTGGGTATTCCTCCCTCACTATACCGAGGCAAATAGTTTTGCCGCGAAACGGTGTGCTTTTAAAGAGAATGGTTCTTTCAAAAAGGTGAGTGGGAGAATAGAGCAACTCGACGAGATAAACAGTATCTTCGTCATCAGATCAAAGGAAAGAGACCTTGGAAGTAATTCCATAGTTTCCTATTGCGACTGATATGGAAGTCTCTACAATAAAATGTATGAACTTCGGTCGAACTTGCAGCTGAACCACGTAGGCAAGGCTCGTGCAAACCTCTCAGGTGCGCAAACGAGATATTGTTGTTAGAAAACATTATACCTGTGATACACAAGGAAGCGTTGATGGGCCTTGACTCCGGAATTGGCTAAATGCCAATACAACCCGAGTTAGTTTCCGTATAAGTGATTCAAGATTAAAACCTTGATACACCTTTCGGAAGACTTAGAGTCTAACGAATATTTATGGAACTTAAAACTGATACGGATAAAAATGTTTTATCCATAAAGCTCAACTTGTTGAAATAACAAGTTCAAGTGTTGACTACGATGAGGTTGTTTTCATCGTAGCGATGCTTAAAGTCGGTTCGGGTTGAACTAGCAATTAATACATATTTCAATCATGAGATATGAAACATGGATGACAATAGGATTTCCATCTCATGGAAATGAAACCAAGGACTTGCATGTGTTACAGTCCAAGGCATTTTGTCTATCCAGAGGATGCTAGTAAGGGTGTAAACTTCAGAGTTCCAGCGATGGACAGAAGAGAGCAAAATGGGGTCTGAATCTTCGTGCTTTGATGAAATGGTCAAAGGGGTTTGACTTCATCACTGGGTAACAAAGATGCTTGTATTTCAAGAAAGTAAGTGGGAGCGTAATAATATTTCTAAAAACCTTGTGTGCTTGACACATTGTTAATTCGAAATAAATTTCTTGACACAAATTAGGACTTCATTTGAAAATAGTTTTTTGATGAAGAGCTTAGGCTAAATAGCCTCAATATTAGGCATAATGATCTATGGAGATAGATTTACCTAATAGGGCTAAGCAATGAATACATATTTATAAGGTGCTAAAACCTTTTAGCATTTAAAACCGCCAAGGAGTGATTCTTGCCGGAGTCACATGGAAGAGTTTTTTGCAAGACTTGGTGTCCGAAAACACTGATGAGCCAAATACATGATGCAGATTCCACACACTTTTGTGTTTGGATTAATCATATATTCCATGGTATGTAAAACAACCAGATATGTCCGATACTGCCATGGTGTTGCGAGTATGGATACTAAAGTGATCAAAGTACTGATCGTGGGACAACAGTGAAAGATGTCATTGAGTACTAGAGTAAGTACTGATGATATGTTTTCTCGCAAGCGGAGATCATGAAGAGTTTGTTGTAAAATGTTACATCGATACAGTCTTCATCTTTTCTCTATGCGATTTTCGATTTAAGTTAAAGGTTTTTGTATAATACACAATATGGTGGCACGGTAGTTGGAAATTGTTCCCAACAGGATACTGTGGCGAATTCTATAACAAATGACTAAGTATGTTGACGCTTTAGAGGCGACAAACAAGATGTTGAATCATATAGTTCATTCATGAACTTAGTATGGTTCCAAGATGGCATTTGTCAATGGGACACTACTACAGGTAGTTTCTCCATAACTCAGTCTGAGGAATCCAGGTTTGACTTGTGATTCACATACATAAAAGCCAAGTCCGCACAAAATATGAATTTTGTGAAAGCATGAAAACGCGAGGATATGCAGAGATACACACGGAGCTGAAATTGTCAGATCCGATGGACATCAGGCTATACCACATGCGAAGCATTTTTTTACACCAGTATGCCATAGGTGTAAAGTGCATTAGCATTAACTAGATTATTGACTCTAGTGCAAGTGGGAGTCTGTAGGAGATATGCCCTAGAGGCAATATAAATGTTCTTGATTATCTCCCGGTTCATAATTATGTTTATGTTCCATGCTATAACTGCTATGGTTCTCGAGTCTGCAATAAGCACGAGGCTCGGAGGAAGACTCATATGCACATGTGGAATAATAAACGGTAAAATGTATTCCTAGTCTGGCCTCTAAGACTAGCTCAAGTATTGCATGATGGTTCTGTTTTCCTGATCATGGGCATGTCTATGCCAGCAACCTTGAGGGCACAATGTTAAGAGAACATTTGTGTTGAATCAACCCGGATTGATGTTATGCTAAGAGATTCATTCGACACAAGTTAATGGTACATAACACAGAGATGGTTAACGTTTGCATAATTCCTAGACCATGAGAGTATCGAGTTTCTTCATGCTTGCTTCATGAACTTTGGGGTTTGTTAAACGTCATCCGTAAATGGGTGGCTATTACGGCGGCTTACGGGTTCATGGAAAAGTGTGTCAAGTAACTTGATAGCTCAAGATTGGGATTTGCTCCTCCGATGATGGAGAGATATTCTCGGGCCCTCTCGGTATTACGGTATCCATCATCGTCTGGCCAGACACAGTGTGATTTGATCACTGGGATGCCGGAACACGGAAACGAGAAAAGAGAACAAAACCGGTAACGAGGTAACTTGCATGGTGGACAGATTGTTCCTCCATGGGGATGCAATAAATCTCACCTCGGGTGTTTGTGACATATCGTGAAGTAACAGGAATAGCTCACAGCAACTGGAGGTTCACTCGAATATTTATTCGTGTGGGTATAGGGGTCAATATGGGTGTCCACGGCTCCGATGTTGATCATTGATCGGAAGGGGTTCCGGGTCATGTCTATACTTCACCGAACCTATAGGGTCACACGCTTAAGGGTCATCTATCTGCTGAATACTAGGCAGGGAGTCTGAGAGAAAATCATAAAAAAAGGTTCGGACACCGAAAAGTTTCAGACAGCGGAAAAGTTCCGCAGAGAGAGGTCACCGGATGAGTTTCGGTGAAACTGAAAAAGTTGTTTCGGGGTATGCCATTAAGTCAAAATGGTTTCGGCACATGCTTGATAATTCTTGGAGGGTGCCAGAATCATTCTGGAAACTTTTTGGAATTTTCAGAAATAAAAACCAGAAATGTTCCGGAGCTGCAGGAACCGGTTCAGATGCTTTTCGCAGATGAAAATCACTAAACTGGAATTGTTCCAGAACGCATTGAAAATTATTATGGTAGGTACTAGAAATGTTCTAAGCCCACACAAATATTTTCAGTTCGAACGGACGCTGAAAAATGTCGTCGTGAATAGTGAAAGTGCTTTTTGGGATATTTTATGGAAAGCCACCTTTTGGGGCTTTGCCCAAAAGATCTAGGGATGACATGGAAGGGTGGGAACCTTCTTTTGGGGGGCCCCACAGGGGGTGGGACTTTCATGCGTGCAGATCATCCATGGGGTCCCACTTGTCCCTTGTTTTCACTCTTTAGGTCCTTGGGAAGGACTCCATTTCATGTGGGTTTTGGGTTTTCTTGTAAAACCACCCTACCCCTTGGGATTTCCTATAAATAGAGGTGGAGGGGCAGCCCTCCACTCTCATCCCTTGCTCTCATACACATGCCATGCATTATCTGGCTTCTTCTCTCCCTCCCACGAAAAGAGTTTCGTAGAGCCATAAGGCTGTCTGGGTTCCGGTAGGAACTAGTTCTGGACGGCGAAGCCCTGCCGGATAGATGACACCGTATGTGTGCAACTCTGTAGAGAGATCGTAGTTTCGGTCTTAGTTCGTGAGTGCCTCCCGAAGGGCTGTCCGTGTGACCGTTCGAGTTTCGAAGGTCCTCCCGAAGGGCTGTCCGAGTGACCGTTCGAGTTTCGAAGGTCCTCCCGAAGGGCTGTCCGCGACACCGTCCGGGGGGGCTGTTCGACCGCCTCCCGGAGGGCTGTCTGAGGAGCAGATGAGGGTATACATCCTCGCGGTTAGGAGGTTGTAAATCCTAGATGTGGGGATCTGCACCGCCGATCGTCATCGACTCTACTTCCCGCTGCGCTACGAGTCGGTAACGAAAAAGATCAAACCATGTATGCAGTCTCCATAGTTGTCCTGGGCTGGTGCGTAGGTCGGAAATTTTTTGTTTTCTGTCGTGTTACCCTACAATTGGTATGGTACCGCGAAGAATTATCCTTGGGCCCATGACCAAAACTCGTCTTTGAAGCACAAGTACCATCAAAAATGGCTAATGTGAAAGATTTGATCAATTTATGCATAATGGGGGAGGGAGAGTTCAGTGAGAGAAAAACACTCCCCCTATGTCCATGCCTACACCTAAACAAGATAACAAGTTGAGTATGGTGGGGTGTGCAAGGGTTCAAGCCACATTGCTTGAATCAATGATATTTAGCTCATGCCTTAACTCGCGAAATCTTGCTTCATCCAAGGGCTTCGTGAAGATATCTACAAGGTTATCATGAGTGTTGACATAGTTGAGCTCGATCTCCCCTCGCCTAATATGATCCCGGATGAAGTGATACCGAATCTCAATATGCTTCGGCTTGAAGTGCACCGGGTTGAGAGAAATCTTGATGGCACTTTCATTGTCACACCAAAGAGGCACTTTGTCACAAATGACACCGTAATCCTTTAAAGTTTGCCTCATCCATAGAAGTTGTGCACAACAACTACCGGCCGCCACATACTCCGCTTCGGTGGACGAGAGAGATACACAACTTTGCTTCTTAGAAGACCAACTCACCAAGGAGCAACCAAGAAATTGGCACCCTCCGGAAGTGTACTTCCTATCCACTTTGTCTCCCGCCCAATCAGAGTCCAAATATCAAAAGATTCGTTTGACCGCCACAAAGTGGCTTTCCTTAGGTGCGGCTTGAAACCGTTCACAAATTCCCACACTCAACATGATATCCGGTCTAGATGCACAAAGGTAAAGCAAGGAGCCAATCATGGAGCGATATACCTTTTGATCCACCGCTTTACCATCGGGATCTATGTCAAGTTGGCATTTGACGGGCATTGGAGTGGAAGCCGGCTTGACATCACTTAGCTTGAATCTCTTGAGCATGTCTTGAGTGTATTTGGCTTGGTTGATGAAGGTTCCTTCTCTTATTTGCTTGACTTCGAACCTGAGAAAGAACTTCAACTCTCCCATCAAAGACATCTTGAACTTTGAGGTCATGAGTGCGGAAAATTCCTCATTGAAAGCTTTGTTAGGGGAACCAAAGATAATACCATCAACATATAGTTGGCACACAAACAACTCCCCTTTGACATTCTTAGTAAAAAGAGTGGGGTCGATTTTCCCAACTTCAAATCCACGATCTTGCAACAACTCGGTAAGGTGGTCATACCACGCACGTGGGGCTTGTTTAAGGCCATAGAGTGCCTTATCGAGTTGATACACATGATCGGGGAAGTAGGGATCCTCGAAACTGGGGGGTTGTTTGACATACACCAACTCATTAATAGGACCATTAAGAAAAGCACTCCTCACATCCATTTGTTGCAACTTAAAGTTATGATGAGAAGCATAAGCAATCAACAAACGAATGGATTCAAGGCGAGCAACGGGAGCAAAGGTTTCACCGTAGTCGATACCCTCGACTTGGGAGTAGCCTTGAGCTACCAAGCGAGCCTTGTTGCGAATGATAATCCCATGAGCATCTTGCTTGTTCTTGAATATCCACTTGGTTCCAATGACATTATGGTTCCCCGTTGGCCTTGGCACCAATCTCCACACCTTGTTGTGCTCGAAGTTGTTGAGTTCTTCATGCATGGCATTAAGCCAATCCGGATCTTCAAGCGCCTCATAGACCTTTTGGGGTTCAACACAAGAGACAAACGCGTGATGTTCAAAATAGTTTGCTAATTGTCTACGAGTGCTTACCCCCTTTCGTATGCTTTCAAGCACATTCATCATGAGATGACCCTTGGTAGATAGCTTGGATGCAATCTTCGCGGCACGACGCTCCAATTCCTCCTTAGGGGTGAGTTGAGGAGCAGAAACTTGATCATCTTGAGCGTCGTCTTGAGCTTGTTCTTGATCTTGAGCTTGCTCTTGATCTTGAACTTGCTCGGGGGAGCAAACTTGACCTTGGGCATCACTTGGTGGTTCACCACCATCTTGAGGTTGATCTTGCCCTTGATCTTGTCCATTTGGTTGAGGGCCTTCACTTTGTTTTTCGGAAGCGTGTGGGTCTTGGGTTGGTGATGGTTCCACTTGAGTGGAACATTGTCCTTCTCCTTCGGCCACAAGAGGTTCCTCAATGGGTAGGATATGACCAACACCCATTCTTCCTATGGCTTGGGGAGGAATTTCATAACCTACATCACAAGTACCACTTTGCTCCACTTGGGAGCCGTTATTCTCATCAAACTCCACGTTACACGTCGGGACTTAT
Source organism: Aegilops tauschii subsp. strangulata (assembly GCF_002575655.3). NCBI lineage: Eukaryota > Viridiplantae > Streptophyta > Magnoliopsida > Poales > Poaceae > Aegilops > Aegilops tauschii. Next base: position 13,484,146 of record NC_053039.3, read on the forward strand.
TGAGGACACGGTAAGCATGAGAGTTTGTAGCATAACCAACAAATATGCCCTCATGAGCTCTAGCCTCAAATTTAGACAAACGAACACCTTTCTTGAGAATGAAACACTTACACCCGAACACCCAAAAGTACTTGAGGTTGGGCTTGTTACCGATGAGAATCTCATATGGATTTTTGTTCAAGCCTTTGCGGAGATAGAGCCGGTTGGATGCATGACACGCGGTGTTGCTGGCTTCGGCCCAAAAGTTGTATGGAGACTTGAACTCCGCCATCATGGCCGTTGCCGCATCCATCAACGTCCGGTTCTTCCTCTCCACTACACCATTTTGTTGAGGGGTGTAAGGTGCGGAATATTGATGCTTGATACCCTCATCACTAAGGAGCTCATCCAAGGTGTAGTTCTTGAACTCGGTGCCGTTGTCACTTCTTATCGTCAAGATCTTTGCATTGCGTTGGCGTTGAGCTTCATTTGCAAAGTCAATGATGGTTTGTTGGGTCTCACTCTTCCTCTTGAAGAAATATACCCAAGTGTATCTTGAATAATCATCTACAATCACCAAGCAATACTTTCTACCCCCAAGACTATCAAAGGATGGAGGCCCAAAGAGATCCAAGTGAAGGAGCTCCAAAGGCCTCTTCGAGTAAATAATAGTCATGGGAGGGTGAGCATTCTCATGTAGCTTTCCTTCGATACAAGCACTGCAAGCACGATCTTTGGCAAAACTAACATTTGTTAGTCCATGGACATGGTCCCCCTTGAGAAGACTTTGCAAAGATCTCACATTAACATGGGCTAAATGGCGATGCCAAAGCCATCCCACGTCAACTTTAGCCATTAGGCATGCCGCGGTCTTAGTGGGTCGCTTCAAGAAGTTAATCACATAGAGACCGTTCTCGACATGCCCAACAAAGGCTACTTTAAGAGTCTTGCTCCACAAGAGGGCCACGGTATCAATATCAAAGAAAGTAGCAAAGCCCATAAGTGCAAGTTGACGAATGGAAAGTAAATTGTATGCAAGGGACTCAACAAGCATGACTTTCTCGATCGTGAGATCATGAGAAATGACAACCTTGCCAAGACCCAATACCTTAGAAGACGAGGCATCACCCCACTCGACATTGCTGGGCATAGATGGAATCTTGTGCACGTCCACCACCAAGTCCTTGCTTACGGTCATATGATTAGTGGCTCCACTATCGAGCAACCATGATCCCCCACCGGAAGCAAACACCTACAAGAGATCAATGCTTGGTCTTAGGTACCCATTTTGTAATGGGTCCTTTGATGTTAGTGACAAGGGTCTTAGGAACCCAAATGGACCATTCAATGTACTCATACGGAGAACCAACAAATTTAGCATAAACATGTCCATCACTAGCACGACATAACACATAGGAAGGGTTAAAGTCGCCGGCTTTTTTGGAAGGGGTGGCATTGCCTTTCTTGACACCACCACCCTTCACATTGTTCTTCTTATCCTTAGAAGCGCCCTCTCCCTCTTTCACAAAAGTTTGCTTGAGAGGAGGAGGTCGTTTGGCCTTGTCATTATTTTTCTTGTTCTTGGACTTGGGTGCGAACCCAATCCCTTCCTTGGCCACAACTTCCTTTTGATTGCTCAAAAGGTCATTGAGGTTCTTCTCACCTTGTATCATGACACAAGGCCTTTCTCAAGTTGCTCCTTCAACTTTGCATTCTCCTCAACAAGATGCACATGCTCACAACAAGGGTGAGTAGAATTTGCATTATCAATTAAAACCATATGAGGAAAGGTGGCTTTCTCCTTGGTTAGCTTCACTTGGAGTTGATCATGAGACTCTGTAAGACTAGCATGAGTACCCTTCAAGGCCTTGTGAGCCTTGTCAAGTAAACCAAACTCCTCCTTGAGTCTAGCAAGATCAACCCCAAGTTTGGCCTTCTCGGAATTTAGCACACGGGATACAACATGAGCATGATCAAGATCTTTATTTAATTTAGCATGGTCATCGTTTTGTGACTCCTCAAGAGCCAACCGGTGACCACGCTCTTCCTCAAGCACATTAGAGAGATCAAATATCTCATCGGCATAGTCACGACTATGCCCCTCCATCTTAGAGATGGTTTCTTCGTGAGCCTCGACCATGTCAGTGGCTTCACCAAGTTGTTCCAAGAGAGCAACAAAGTGCTTCTTGGATTTACCCTTGAGCTTACTCATAAAAGACTCAAATTCATTTTCCTCCTCATTAGACCCCTCATTTTCATCAATGCAATCCGTCAAAGAAGGATTAGTAATGATGGTATTATTTTTGGATGAGCTTGCCACCATTGTCTTCCCTCTTCTCATATGGGCATTCCGCAACAAAGTTGCTCACATTGCCACAATTATAGCAAGTCTTCACACGTTGCTTGCCCTTCGAGCCACTTGAGTTGCTCTTGTTGAAGTTGGGCCTTGTGTTCTTCTTGCTCCAAAATTGCCTTGAAGCGAGAGCCATGTGCTCATGATAAGCATACTTTGTATCTTCGGGGTTGCTCTCCTTTTCTTCCTCTTCATCATCTTCTTCCACACTAACCTTGGCCTTCAAAGCAAGGTTGGGCTTCTTAGCTCTTTGAGAATGCAATACCGCATTGTCGGCGGTCTTATCCAAAACTTCACTTGAAGACAAGGTGTGGAAGTCCGGCCTTTGACGGATGACGGAGGACATGGCCTTATGGTAAGGCATCATGGCCTTGAGGAACTTGCGCTTGATCCAATTGTCGTCCGTATCCTTGCTCCCATGATCTCAGAGTGAGACCGCGAGAGTGGTTAGCCTCCGGTAAAGCTCACGAGGTTCTTCATCTTCATTCATTGCGAACTCATCGTCTTCATCTTGCACCACTTCATAGTTTGAGTATTGAATGCTTGCGCTTCCCTTGTAAAGGGAGACAACATGGTGCCATGCTTCCTTGGCCACGGTGAAAGGTCGGAGATGAGCAATATCTTCGGATGGAATTGCATCTTGGATGATGAAGAGAGCATTCTCGTTGAATTGATAGTCCGCGGCTTCTCTAGGGGTGAAGTTGCTTGGGTCATGCGGATAGAAACCTTGCTCAATGATTCTCCAAAGGTTAGTATTCACATGATTTAAATGGCATTTAAAGCGAAAGACCCAAGAGTCAAAATCCTCATTTTTCACAATCTTAGGAGGAGAACCCGCATGATTTAAATGAGTGGAGGGAACCGGTCCTCCATAAGTAAGAGGTGGTTCAACATGGGCAAAGATGCCGTTACCATTTTTACCACATGATGAAGGAGCTTTTTCACTAGTAGCTTCCCCCTTGTCGGAGTTAGCATCTGTCACCTTGTTAGTGGGATCACCCACTTTCATTAGTGCGGTGGATAATTTAAGCCCTTCTAAGAACTTATTAAACATGCTTTCAACCTCGGTCCTCATGGAGGTTTTCAATGTGTCCAAAGCCACATTGAATTCCTCACGAGAGAGCGTGGTTCCCCCATCGCCCGTAAAAAAGACCGGGTTCACACCGGAGTGCTCCTCCCCACCGTCTACGGTGTCAACCATACTCTTCGGACGGTAAAGTCCTTAATAAAGAGACAAGGCTCTGATACCAATTGAAAGGATCGATATAGTTGACTAGAGGGGGTGAATAGGCAACTAACAATTTTTAGCTTTTCTTCACCAATTTAAACTTTGCATCAAAGTACGTTGTCTAGATATGCAACTAGGTGAGCAACCTATATGATGCAACAACAACAAGCACACAAGCAAGCTAGGGAAACAAGTCAATATAAGCTTGCACAAGTAAAGGTAAGAAATAACCAAGAGTGGAGCCGGTGGAGACGAGGATGTGTTACCGAAGTTCCTTCCCTTTTAGAGGAAGTACGTCTCCGTTGGAGCGGTGTGGAGGCACAATGCTCCCCAAGAAGCCACTAGGGCCACTGTATTCTCCTCACTCCCTCACACAATGCGAGATGTCGTGATTCCACTATTGGTGCCCTTGGAGGCGGTGACCGGACCTTTACAAACAAGGTTGGGGCAATCTCCACAACTTAATTGGAGGCTCCCAACAACACCACGAAGCTTCACCACAATGGAATATGGCTCCGCGGTGACCTCAACCTTCTAGGGTGCTCAAACACCCAAGAGTAACAAGATCCACAAGGGACTAGTGGGGGGAATCAAATTTCTCTTAGTGGAAGTGTAGATCGTGGCCTTCTCAACCGATCCCTAGAAAATCAACAAGTTTGATTGGCTAGGGAGAGAGATCGGGCGAAAATGGAGCTTAGAGCAACAATGGATCTTGAGGATGGAAGAGGTGGTTAACTCGGAGAAGAAGACTCCCCTTTTATAGTGAAAGAACAAATCCAATCGTTATCCACCAACTCAGCATGCGACACACGGTACTACCGCACCATATAAGCGGTACTACCGCAGGGGCCCACGATACTACCACGGAGAACTGCGGTACTACCGCTGGCACAGCTGTCGGTGTAAAAACCGACAGATCTCGGGTAGGGGGTCCCGAACTGTGCGTCTAAGGTCGATGGTTAGCAGGAGACGGGGCACACGATGTTTACCCAGGTTCGGGCCCTCTCTATGGAGGTAATACCCTACTTCCTGCTTGATTGATCTTGATGAATATGAGTGTTACAAGAGTTGATCTACCACGAGATCGTAATGGCTAAACCCTAGAAGTCTAGCCTGTATGACTATGGTCATGAGTCTATCCTTTTCGGACTACACCCTCCGGTTTATGTAGACACCGGGGGGATCGAGGGAGTCCTGGATTAGGGGGTCCTCGGACAGCCGGACTATATCCTTTGGCTGGACTGTTGGACTATGAAGATACAAGATTAAAGACTTCATGAAAGTGCGTTATATCGACTAAAGGGGGGTGAATAGGCGATTTTTATGAATTCTTCATTGAGGAATTTGCGGGTGAGGAAATTCCTTAGCGAAGAACTACTTGCAGCGGAATAAGTACTCAGAAGTAAACATAACAGAATACAAGCATGGTCATCATGATGAAATGAAGACAAGCACAGAGTACAGAAAGCGTAAACACAGGATAACACAAGATGAAGACAAACAGACTAAAGAAATTGAACTGAGGAAATTTGAGAAAGTCTTCAGTCAAAGTCTTCAAACACAGATATGACAAGCACACAACACAGTGAGGAAATGAAAGAGTTGAGGAAATAGAACCAGTAAGCTCGGTGAAGACAATGATTTGGTAGACCAGTTCCAACTGCTGTCTCAGTTGTACATCTGGTTGGAGCGGCTAGGTATTTAAACCTGAGGACACACAGTCCCGGACACCCAGTCCTGAACACACAGTCCAGGACACCTAGTCCTCATCGTATTCTCCTTGAGCTAAGGTCACACAGACCTCTCCCAATCACTCGTGGTAAGTCTTCAGGTGACTTCCGAACCTTCACAAACTCGGACACTCGGCGATCCACAATTCCTCTTGGATGCTCTAGACCATGACGCCTAACCGTCTGGAAGAAGCATAGTCTTCAAAGGTAACAAGCGTCGGATCCACGCAGGATCAATCTCTTCAGTGATGCTCAATCACTTTGGGTTTGTAGGTGTTTGCGTTTGGTGTTTTCCTCACTTGATGATTTTCGCAAAGTCCTCGGAGGATGGGATGCTCTCAATTGACAAGTGTCAGTTTCTCTCGGAGCAGCCAACCAGCTAGTGGTTGTAGGGGGCGGCTATTTATAGCCTAGGGAGCAGCCCGACATGATAAGACATAAATACCCTTCAATGATATGACCGTTAGGTGGGTAGATATTTTGGGACAGCTGGCGCATAGCACAGCAACGGTCGGAAATTTGAGTATCAAATTCCTCAGGGCTATCATGTTCCTCACTGTGTACGCAATCCGCACTGGCAAATTCCTAACTCCTCAGTCAGAACAAATTCCTCACAGACCAGAAGAACTTCGTCTCTGTCACTGAAGAATATGACTGGACTGTATGAGATTTCCAATGGCTTCACTCGAAGGGATTGGTAGGTGTAGGATTTTGAGTTGAGCATCACATGGAAATTTTTCCTTTGTATTTCCTCAACCCCCTTTAACAATACGGTGTTTCCTATGACTCAAGAAAGAGAAAATGAAACTACGAAAACAAAAGTCTTCACGCTTCATGTTCCTCAAATGAATACCAAGTCTTCAAGGTCACACCAATTTCTTCACTTTCAACGTCTTCAGAAATCCAAAGTCTTCAGTCGAAGAACTTCATTTTTAGGGGTCGACTTTCTCTGTAAATATCAAACTCCTCATAGACTTATGGACCTGTGTACACTCATAAACACATTAGTCCCTTAACCTATAAGTCTTCAATACACCAAAATCACTAAGGGGCACTAGATGCACTTACAATCTCCCCCTTTCTGGTGATTGATGACAATACAGGTTAAGTTTTCAACGGGGATAAACATATGAAGTGTAAATACTGGTATTGAGGAATTTGTTTGCAAGATATAGAAGAACTCCCCCTGAAGATGTGCATAGTGAGGAATTTGCTTTTGAAGCAATGCACACTTGAAGAGTTGAATGATGGAGATCTCCCCCTATATCTTGTAATTCATACACGCATTTGACATAATATATGAAGAATTTGAAATGCATGATGAAATATGGTGACTGATGTAATTCAGCATGCGTGCAATAACATTAATGAGGAATAAGCATGCAGAAGAAACAGCTAAAGTATCAGGCCACCATAGAGTTTAAGTTTACAACTCGATCCAACAGTCATCAGAAGAATGAGAGTTGTAACTTTAGAAAAAAAACACCCATATAAGATAGACCCGCTTGAAGACTAACTCAAATTTCTCCCCCTTTGTCATCAAATGACCAAAAGGGTCGAAAATGAGGACTAACGCCCCTGAAGAATATCAAGGTGATGAAGGAGCGTCAGCGTTGTTGGTGTCGTTTGTTGGAGTAGGGCCTGCCGTAGTGTCGTCCAAGTCTTCATGTTCATCAGTGTCACGTGATGAAGAATAGGAGCTGGCCACCAAGGAAGGAACCTTGACCTTCTTGTACTTCTTCGGAGGAGGTGCAGCCCAGTCAAGATCTTCCTTGAGACCCAATTTCTTCAGATCTTCTTCATCATATATGTGCGACAGAATAGCCCAGGTGCGGTTGAGGGTTTCATGAAGGTAGCAGTGGTTTTTCTTCACTGCATTGTGGGTAGCAGTCATGTTGTGAGGAATTGAACCAAACTGACGCTTGACCCATTTATGATTGCGATCAACCTTCTGGTGAAGACTGAGGAGAAGCTCACGGCCAGTCATCACCCTGGGTGCTGTGCCTTGAGGATTTTTCTTGGGTGCGTTGGCGGCAGAGTCATGGGTGGCAGAGTCATCATTGGTGGAGTAGGATGTAGCCTTGCGAAATTGTCCATCCAATGGACGAATGCCTTCATCAATAACAGCAGTAGCCTTACCCTTTTCATCAGCTGAGGAAAATGTCTGTTTGAGGACTTCAATCAGGGGCAAGTGGCTGCAATGATTCAGTGTATCAGCTTTGTAGTTGAGTGAAGACCTTGTTCTGATGAATCTCATAATCCACGGAGCATAAGGCTTCAACTCAAATGGTGACACTGCAACATTGGCCAGAGTCCTCATGAAGAAATCATGGAAGTTGACGGGAACGCCATGAATAATATTGAAGAGCAGATTCTTCATGATGCCAACGACTTCTTCTTCATTCGAGTCATGGCCCTTGATAGGACCCATTGTCTTCGTCAGAATGCGATAGACAGTCCGAGGCACATACAGCAATTCCTTCACACGGAATTTTGTTCTTGGAGCCTAACCTGGCTTCAAAGGCTTCATCAGCACTTGCATATAGTGATCGGTAAGCTCAGGTTCATTGTAGATGCAACAAGCACCTTCAAGGGCGGACTGAGAGGCAAATCACGAAGCAATTCAGTAGCTGGTGCTTTGTAATGAGTGTTTTCAGACATCTAGTCCAGCACCCATGAATTCACCTCTTCAGAGTTGCTGGTGATGTGCAGAGTTGCATAGAATTGAAGAATTACCTCTTCATTCCAATCACATATGTCAGTGCAGAAATTTAACAGTCCAGCGTCGTAGAGAACACTGAGGACTGGCCCGAAGCATGGCAGAGATTCCATATCCACGTGAGGAATGTGCTCATGATCGAAGACTTTGTCTTTGTTGAACAGCACTGAGGAATAGAAATTTGCCTGGCTGGCAGTCCAAAAACGCCTCTTCCTTATGCGAGCAGAGTCATAAGGGTTGTAATCAGTGAAGAATACATGCTCGCCAAAGAAGGCATCAGCCTTGAATTTTTGCTTCCTTGAGAATGGATCCTTTGGCTTGGGCAGTGGAGTGTCAGTCAGTTGCATGATGACCTCAGGAACCGCAATCTCAGGCTCTTCAGGCTGAGGAATTTCTGGTCCCTCTTCAGTGGTAGCCTGGTTCTTCAATTCCTCATTCTCATTTTCTTCAGCACTAGCGGCTGGAATGTCTTCATGAGCTTCATCAGATCCCATTTGAACTGTAGTGGCTGGGGACTGAGGTATTTGCTGCAGTGGAGTGAAGAGTGGAGAATTGGGGTGTTGACTTTCCCAAAAGTCATCATTCATTACTGGTGTGGTACAGCCAATGTCCACATCTTCTTCTTCAATTTCTTCAACGCCAGCCTCTTCAGCAGTAAACTGAGGCATATGCGAGGAAACTGTGGGGGTTGAAGGGATTTTATCCACATCAATTTCTTCATCCATCTGCTCTGACGTAGCAGCAGAGGGATTTTCTTCATCAGATCCGCTAGGGATCACATATTCTTCATCAAAAGGGATGATTTCCTTTGATGGAATGGAGGAAACTGGAACAGCATCAATTGGATTAGCAAATGAGCTTGTCAATTTCTTCATCTTCTTCAGTGCTGAAGAATCTGAAGGAGCTGATGCTTTCCTTTTCTTCACTGCTGCACGCTCTGCAGCCTTGGTCTTCTTCACATCTGATGCAGATGGAAGGATTGGAGTTGGAGTAGGCGCAGGAGGAGCAGAGGAATGTGGTTGATTTTCTTCAGGCACAACTGATGCAGTAGCCCTGACCTCTTCATTTTCTTCAGGCGCACCACTGGTGGGTGACCTGGCAATTTCTTCAGCGGCTGGAATGCAGTCATCAGCCCTGGAACTCACATTTTCTTCAGCAGCCTGATTGTCATCAGCGGTGCTGGCATGTTCTTCAGTTGGCAGAGCAGAGGCTTCATCCTAAGGAATTTCTTGTTGCGATGGGGCTGCAACATTTGAGGTGAACAGCTTAGTCAGTTTGACAAACCTGACCTTGGCTCCTTTCCAATCAGCATAGTAAGCATTGAAATCATCGCCGAGGACTTTGATTTCAGATTGGATCATCACAAGTTCATCAGTTGTCATAGAGACAACGTTGTTCTTCAGTAATTTCTCCTTCCTGTACTGAGCTTTCTTGAGCTGTCTGGCCTTCTCAAATTTCCATTTTTTTCTTGGATGAAGGCAGTCAGCATATGTCTTTGACCAGGAGTCAGCTTGAAGTCGGGCATAGGAGTGTTTGGGTCCTTGTGCCAGAGGTCAATGTAGTCGAGGATCAACTTTGGATCCAAAAGCAGTGGCACATCTGTGCCCTTGGCTCTAGCGGCCCTGACTTGCCTGTCTCTGATGATTTCAGCAAGTTCTTCATCATCAGCTTCGTCTTCTTCAGACGGGACTTGGAAGTCTACCTGCCTCTTGTGAGGACTTGGGCGAGAGCCTCGTCCAGCAGTGGTCTTTGTCTTCAGCAGAGATGGTCCTGTTGAAGAATTTGGTGCAGCTGAGGAACTAGCTGAAGCTCCTGAGGCAATGGAGATGCCTGTAGTCCTTTGGCACGTGGCAAGATGCACAGGTGCTGAGGATTTGGGCGGAGCAACTGAGGACTTTGGAGGAGCAGGAGTGGCTTGAGGAATTGGCCGTGAGGGCTTGGCTGAGGAAATTGGTCGTGAGGGCATTGAAGAAGAGGCACTTGGCTTGTGCGCAGGCTTCTTTGCCATGGATTTCTTCGGCCTTACAGAGGCCTCAGCAACAGCAGTAGTAGAGTCTTCGTTGAATTTCCTCACTGCATCTTTTGCCTGTTTGGCCAACTTGGCCTGGCGCTTGGCCCATTCTTCAGGAAAATCCTCACCGCGCTTGATGCTAGTAGGATCTGCCTCTTGGCCAGGTGCTAATGGTGGTCTTGAGCATGGAGGAGTAACAGCAAATTTCTTCATGTATTTTGGAGTCACATACCTGTACCCCCTCCACTCTTTTGCCCATCTCCTTTCTATCCTCTGAATGCGCACCTTGCGCTGATTTTTATCTTCCTCAGGGGGTGTGCAGTACCCAACATAAATGTCCTCAGGGATTTCAAAGGCAGTATTGATTTCAGGCCTCTTTCCTCCTTTCTGTGGCTTCTTTCTATTAGTCATTTTCTTAAGTTGAGGAATTTGAACAATTGAACTCTCTGAAGAAGTATGCAACTTTTCTTCGAGGAACGCTGCAAATGAGTTAAGTTGATGAGAACCTAGTGATTCAGCAGCGGACATGAGTACCTGTGAACAGAGTATAGTTGCGAGGAATTTGGAGAGGTCATATGCGTTCTCAGAAGGTTTTTCAAAAAGAACAAGTTTGAGGAATTTGACCAGTTGAGTCTTGAAGAATTTCACTAACCGTTCTTTGTCTTAGGTTCCAGAGTTGTATAGATCGAAGATCCACACAATTGAGGAATCTTGAAGAAAAATGATGCTTAAGGAAACGAATCAAGAACAGATGAGATGTAAGGTGTTTTGTGTGTGAAAAATTTGAAGAATAAACACCTTTGAAGATTTTGTAGGAATCATTTGAATCAAAAGGGGCAGTAAAAGTAACTTTTAATTACCCTGAACGAAGAACACGACGAACTGTGAGGTGGAGAAGTGAGGTTTGTCTGTGCAGATCTTCCACGCCCTAACTCGGCGGAGGAAGACGGCTACGGCAACGACGGAGTGAAGATTTCCGCGGCCGGTGCGAGTACGGCGGCGACGAGGTCGAGGCAGTGAAGCTCTTCCTCACCGGCGACGATGAAGTAATGGCGGCGCTAGGGTTTGAGAAGCTTGAGCTGGAGAGAGGTCGAGCGGAGTAAAAGAAGTGAGGAAGAGGAGAGGGGGTATTTATAGCCACGGTCAAAACCCGTTCGCCCGAGGAAATTGGACGAACGTGCCCCTGACCCTTCTCATTTGCTTGACTTGTGTCACCCACGTACTGAGAAGTGGAGATCATGTTAGATCATGGGTGAATAGATAAGTATATTGTGGGATGCGGAACGGTTTGAGCGGCAAAGCCGGAAATTTGGATAAGATCAGTTAAAAGTTCCGTTCGCAAATTCTTCAGCTGACAAGGACACAGTGAAGATTTTGAACGAGTTTCAAATAGAACGCGCATGAAGAATTTGTGAATAAATTGGGTTGAGTATAGCATAGAGGGGGAAGGGTCCGATCACATTCACTCAGCAGAAACACCAACTTGAAGAATTAGCCATAAGTGAATGTTGTAGAGGACATAAACTCATATATATATATATACATATATATATATATATATATATATATATATATATATATAGCCAATGAAGAAAAACGACGGAAACAGTGAAGACAAGGCAAAGTTGAAGAAAATGAACAATTGAGGAATTTCAAAAAACTGAGGAAAAACTCAAATTGAAGATTTTCAACTTTTGTGGTGGCGTGTCCCACCGTATAAGAATGATGATTTCAGACACCGCGTACAATTGTCGTAGGGTTCTGAGAATCAAATTCTTCATTAATTTCTTCACACTTAGAGTGTTATTTTTCATTGATTGAAGAAAAACGTTTCTTCATCTGTTGCACATCTAAGTCATCAATTTTGCATAAGTGTTAGGATGAGTGTCCTTTTCAAAGAACATTCGAAGATTCTAGGATATTTAGCTCACACCGCAACTTGCTAAATCTCTTCTCATCCAAGGGCTTTGTGAAGATATCGGCTAGCTATTCTTCAGTCTTCACATGCTCAATAGAAATGTCGCCCTTCAACACATGATCGCGAAGAAAATGATGACGAACCTGAATGTGCTTTGTCTTCGAGTGCTGAACTGGGTTGTGAGAAATCTTGATGGCATTCTCATTGTCATAGAAGAGAGGCACATTCTTCACGTTGATTCCGTAGTCCTTGAGTGTTTGCTTCATCCACAGCAATTGAGCACAGCAAGAGCCAGCAGCAATGTACTCAGCTTCAGCAGTAGACAGTGATACGCAGTTCTGTTTCTTCGAGGACCAACAGACCAAAGATCGTCCGAGGAAATGACATGTACCAGATGTTGACTTGCGGTCCACACGATCACCAGCATAGTCAGAGTCACAATATCCAATGAGATCAAAAGCCGAGCCCTTGGGGTACCATAATCCTAGTGTTGGTGTGTGAGCTAGATATCGAAGAATATGCTTCACAGCCTTATGGTGTGATTCCTTCGGTGTAGCTTGAAATCGGGCACACATGCAAACACTAAGCATTATATCTGGCCTAGATGCACATAAATACAATAAAGAACCAATCATGGAGTGGTATACCTTTTGATCGAAGTCAATACCATTTTCATCAGTGCATAGATGGCCATTTGTGGGCATAGGAATTTTGACGCCTTTGCAATCTTGCATGCCGAATTTCCTCAGTACATCCTTGAGGTATTTCTCCTGAGATATGAATATGTCATTGCGCTGTTGACGAATTTGAAGACCTAAGAAGAATTTCAACTCTCCCATCATAGACATTTGATATTCTCCACTCATCATATAGGCAAATTCATCACTATAACGTTGGTCAGTACAGCCAAAGATGATATCATCAACATATATTTGACACACAAACAATTCATCATCATATGATTTAGTGAAAAGAGTAGGGTCGAGTGAACCGGGTTTGAAGCCTTTCTTCTTGAGGAATTCCTTCAAAGTGTCATACCACGCCCGAGAGGCTTGCTTGAGGCCATAGAGGGCCTTATTTAGTCTGAAGACTTTGTTAGGATGCTTAGGATCTTCAAAACTTGGGGCTTGAGCAACATATACTTCTTCCTCAAGCTTACCATTGAGGAATGCACTTTTCACATCCATTTGATATAAAGTGATATCATGATGGTTAGCATAAGTAAGTAATATTCGAATAGCTTCAAGTCTAGCAACAGGTGCAAAAGTTTCATCGAAATCAATTCCTTCAACCTGTGTGTAGGCTTGAGCTACTAGCCGTGCCTTATTCCTCACCACAAGGCCATTTTCATCTTGCTTGTTGCGGTAGATCCACTTTGTGCCAATGATATTGTGTTTGCGAGGATCTGGACGATTGACCAGTTCCCAAACGTTGTTGAGCTCGAACTGATGTAATTCTTCTTGCATGGCCTGAATTCACTCAGGCTCCAGAAATGCTTCATCTACCTTAGTGGGCTCTGTGATAGAGACAAAAGCATAGTGCCCACAAAAGTTAGATAAATGTGAAGCTTTTGAGCGTGTGAGAGGACCTGGTGCTTCAATGTCATCGATGATCTTTTCAACTTGCACTTCTTTTGCAACGCGAGGATGAGTTGGTTGTCGTCGAGGAATTTGATCAGCATTTTCTTCAGCACCACTTTCTTTAGCATTTTCTTCAGGTGCATTAGCTTGACGTTCTTCACGTTCTGGAATGAATTCTTCAGCAGATTCTTCGGTAGGAATGACATCCTCAGTAGCCTTGATCTTGATAGTTTCCTCAGCTGCAGGTTCATCTATCACGGAGGGTAGGTGCTCTCTTTGCGAGCCATTAGTTTCAGCGAACCGCACATCTACAGTTTCGACAACCTTGTGAAGAACATTGTTGAAGACTCTGTAGGTGTGCGAGTCCTTTCCGTAACAAAGCATAAAGCCTTCATGTGCTTTCGGTAGAAAGTTAGCATTGTGATGAGGATCTCTAATCCAACATTTAGCACCGAAGACTTTGAAATAACTCACATTGGGTTTCTTGTCAGTGAGGAGTTCATAGGCAGTCTTCTTGAAGAATCTGTGAAGATATACCATGTTGATGATGTGGCACGGAGTATAAATTGCCTCAATCCATAAGTGACGAGGCGTCTTGTACTCATCAAGCATAGTGCGAGCCATCTCAACAAGAGTTCTGTTCTTGCTCTCCACGACGCCATTCTGTTGAGGAGTATAAGGAGCAGATAACTCATGAGTAATACCAAGTTCATCAAGATAGTCATCAAGACCAGAATTCTTGAACTCAGTTCCATTGTCACTTCTAATGTGCTTGATCTTCACACCAAAGTTGGTTGAAGCCCTTGAGGAAAATCGTTTGAATACTTCCTGCACTTCATGTTTGTAAGTAACTATGTGTACCCATGTGTAATGAGAGTAATCATCAACAATAACAAGGCCATAGAGAGATGCGTCATTTGTGACAGCTGAGTAATGGTTAGGACAAAAGAGGTCCATGTGAAGCAATTCGAATGGTCGAGTAGTGGTCATGATAGTCTTCGCTGGATGCTTAGCCTTGGTCATCTTTCCAGCTTCACAAGCTCCACACAAGTGATCCTTGAGGAATTTTACATTCTCAATGCCAATGACATGCTTCTTCTTCGCAAGCGTGTGCAAATTCCTCATGCCTGCATGACCAAGTCGTCGATGCCATAGCCTCCTCTCCTAAAGCCTTCGAAGACTTTGGAATTGTCAGTTTCCATAACCACAACAAAACGATACTTGCCAAAGACAAATACCATGTCAAGATCACAAAGCATTGAGACAGACATAAGATTGTATCCTAAGGACTCGACAAGCATGACTTTGTCCATGTGTCGATCCTTTGTGATCGCAGCCTTACCTAGACCCAATACCTGACTTTTGCCTTTGTCAGCGAAGATGATATGCTTCAGATGCGATGGTGACAAAGGTGCATCCATCAATAGATTCTTGTCACCAGTCATGTGATTTGTACATCCACTATCGAGGACCCACTCAGTGGCTTTGGGTTGATCATCCTGCAAATGAATTAGTGCAGCTTACGAACTTCATATACTTCATCAGTGAAGAATATGACATCGCAATTCATCAGACGAATTTCATCAAGCAATACAACAGTTAAAACAGTATGAGGACGTGAGAAATGAAAGTTCATTTCTTCAGGATTAGCCTGCGTCCGTTCAGGCATTCTTCAGGTCTCCAGCAAATTCTTCAGACGTTTAAGTACGTCTAGAGACCTGACCCTACAGAAGAGATTAGTTCTTTTTCTTCACCACCCTCATCTGAAGGGGTGGCAAAGCGTTCATCACTCTGCGAGCTCCATACGAGAAAGGTGGCATAGAAGCCAATCCATTTCGTTTCACAAAAGAGGAGTTAGGGTAAGCATATGAATAAGCAGAGAAATTCTTCGAGGACTTATGAACATAATGATTAGAAGAATAATGCTCATATTCATAGCCCTTGGCTCTTCCCTGCGAAACAGAGTTGTTAGCACGATGATGTTCATATGAGGACTTTGATCCTTTTGAGGAATTTGATCCATGTGAGGAATTTGGTCCGTATGAGGATTTGGATCCATATGAAGAATTTGGTCATATGAAGAATTTGATCTGGGGTCCTTATTCTTCACAGGTGGAGTCATGAGGACATTCACCTGAAGAATTTCAAGGCACATTTTGGGAACCCAGATTTTCTTCATAGGAGAACCGTTCTTGCAGTTAGTGCAAACATATCTAGCAAATACTTCACCATTCTGATTTTTGATCAGTTTATAGTTGGAGTCAAATGACTCATCAGAAGAATGAGAAGATTCACATGTAAAGCCAGACAAATTAGACGGATCAACTAGAGGCCCCTTTGCAGCAACCCATGAGGTTTTGGGGTACTGCTCAGGCTTCTAATATGTACCATCAGCATTGAGTTTCCTCTCAAAGGCAATACCCTCTTTCCTAGGGTTCCTGTTGAGGATATCACAAAGAGTCTGATGCCCTTTGAGGCTTTTGTACATGCCTGTCATGTACAATTCCTTCAGCCCTGCATCGTCATGAGGAATTAGTGATAGCAGAGACAGTTGAGGAATTTGTAGCATTAGAAGCATTTGAACATTCAGGTGAAGAATTAGTAGATTCACGTTCAATGCATTTCAAACATGGAGGAACAAATTTTTCCTGAGCAGCGCTGATTTGTTGAGCAAGTAATGAATCGTGCTCCTTCTGAAGATCTTCATAACTCACTCTTAGCTTTTCAAGATCTTGCTTTCTTTGAAGAAATTCATAAGAAAGCTTCTCATGATCAGACAAGAGAGTGTTATGATGACCTCGAAGGTTGTCAAACCTAGTCTGAAGTCTCTGAAGATTTTCAGTCAAGGTTTTAGTGCATCCATTTCTTCACCCAACATATCATCACTTTTGTCTAGCATCTTTTGAACCTTTTCAAGGGCCCTTTGTTGTTTCACAGCAATCTTAGCAAGTTTAGAATAGCTGGGCTTAAGGTTTTCATCAGATTCATTCTCACTTGATTCAGAGGAGGTATATTTGAGTACCTTGGCACCCTTTGCCATGAATCAATAGATGGGAGCGTAGTCATCATTGCCTTCTTCAGCCTTGTTGGTGAGGTCATTTTCTTCAGTGTTGAACATAGACTTGCTGACGAATGCAGTAGCGAGGGCTAGGCTCGCCACACCGGATTCAGAATCCTCAGATGCCCCCTCTTCCTCATTTTCTTCAGATTCAGCCTCGGAGTCCATTTCCTTGCCAATGAATGCCCGA
This sequence comes from Aegilops tauschii subsp. strangulata, assembly GCF_002575655.3. Lineage (NCBI taxonomy): Eukaryota > Viridiplantae > Streptophyta > Magnoliopsida > Poales > Poaceae > Aegilops > Aegilops tauschii. The sequence goes on from NC_053039.3 coordinate 13,500,912, forward strand.
GCCTTCTTGGAGCTGCTCTTCTTGTGAGATGAAGACTTTGAGGATTTTGATGATGAGGATTTTGAGGATTTCTTCTTTTTCTTCGCATCATCAGAACTGTAATCCTTGTATTTCTTCTTCTTTGATTCCTTTTCCCACTGAGGACAATCTTGAATGTAGTGTCCAGGTTTCTTGCATTTGTGACAAAGCCTCTTCTTGTAGTCACTGGATGAGGAATCATTGCTCCTTGAGGGTCTTCCAAAGCGACCACGTCTTGAGAACTTCTGGAATTTCTTCACGAGCAGTGCTAGATCATTGCTCAGTTCTTCAGGGTCACCAAGGCTGCTGTCAGAGTCTTCATCCTCAGACTCAGAAACTGCCTTGGCCTTCAGTGCACGTGATTTTCCATAGCTCGAACCATATAGATCTCTCTTTTCAGCAAGCTGGAACTCATGAGTGTTTAGCCTTTCGAGGATATCAGCGGGGTCAAGTGACTTGTAATCAGCACGTTCTTGTATCATCAATGCCAGAGTATCAAATGAAGAATCAAGCGATCTCAACAATTTCTTCACCACCTCATGGTCGGTGATGTCAGTGGCACCAAGTGCTTGAAGCTCATTTGAGATGTCAGTGAGGCGATCGAAGGTTTGTTGAACATTTTCATTGTTGAGTCTTTTGAAGCGGTTGAAGAGATTGCAAAGAACATCAACTCGAGAGTCACGCTGAGTTGAGACTCCTTCATTCACTTTGGATAGCCTATCCTAGATAAGCTTAGCAGTTTCCAAAGCACTCACTCTTCCATACTGTCCTTTGCTCAGATGGCCACATATGATATTCTTCGCTTGAGAATCGAGTTGTTTGAATCTCTTCACATCGGTAGCGTTCAGTGAGGGTGAGACAGAGGGAACACCATTTTCCACAACATACCAGAGATCGTTATCAATTGCCTCAAGATGCATTCGCAACTTATTCTTCAAGTAGGGGTAGTCCGTCCCATCAAAGGTAGGACACCCAGCACAGACCTTGATCATACATGCGGTCGACATAACTAAAACATCAGGCGGTTAAACCAAAATCACACAGAACAAGGGAGTACCTTGCTCTGATACCAATTGAAAGTGCGTTATATCAACTAGAGGGGGGTGAATAGGCGATTTTTATGAATTCTTCATTGAGGAATTTGCGGGTGAGGAAATTCCTTAGCGAAGAACTACTTACAGCGGAATAAGTACTCAGAAGTAAACATAACAGAATACAAGCATGGTCATCATGATGAAATAAAGACAAGCACAGAGTACAGAAAGCGTAAACACAGGATAACACAAGATGAAGACAAACAGACTGAACAAATTGAACTGAGGAAATTTGAGAAAGTCTTCAGTCAAAGTCTTCAAACACAGATATCACAAGCACACAACACAGTAATGAGGAAATGAAAGAGTTGAGGAAATAGAACCAGCAAGCTCGGTGAAGACAATGATTTGGTAGACCAGTTCCAACTGTTGTCTCAGTTGTACATCAGGTTGGAGCGGCTAGGTATTTAAACCTGAGGACACACAGTCCCGGACACCTAGTCCTGAACATACAGTCCAGGACACATACTCCTCACCGTATTCTCCTTGAGCTAAGGTCACACAGACCTCGCCCAATCACTCGTGGTAAGTCTTCAGGTGACTTCCGAACCTTCACAAACTCGGTCACTCGGCGATCCACAATTCCTCTGGATGCTCTAGACCATGACGCCTAACCGTCTGGAAGAAGCACAGTCTTCAAAGGTAACAAGCATCGGATCCACGCAGGATCAATCTCTTCAGTGATGCTCAATCACTTTGGGTTTGTAGGTGTTTGGGTTTGGATTTTTCCTCACTTGATGATTTTCGCTCAAAGTCCTCGGAGGGTGGGATGCTCTCAATTGACAAGTGTCAGTTTCTCTCGGAGCAGCCAACCAGCTAGTGGTTGTAGGGGCGGCTATTTATAGCCAAGGGAGCAGCCCGACATGATAAGACACAAATGCCCTTCAATGATATGACCGTTAGGTGGGTAGATATTTTGGGACAGCTGGCGCATAGCACAGCAACGGTCGGAAATTTGAGTATCAAATTCCTCAGGGCTATCATGTTCCTCACTGTGTAGGAAATCCGCACTGGCGAATTCCTAACTCCTCAGTCAGAACAAATTCCTCAGAGACCAGAAGAACTTCGTCTCTGTCACTGAAGAATATGGGATTGGTAGGTGTAGGGTTTTGAGTTGAGCATCACATGGAAATTTTTCCTTAGTATTTCCTCAACCCCCTTTAACAGTACGGTGTTTCCTATGACTCAAGAAAGAGAAAATGAAACTACGAAAACAAAAGTCTCCACGCTTCATGTTCCTCAAATGAATACCAAGTCTTCAAGGTCACACCAATTTCTTCACTTTCAAAGTCTTCAGAAAGTCTTCAGAAATCCAAAGTCTTCAGTCGAAGAACTTCATTTTTAGGGGTCGACTTTCTCTGTAAATATCAAACTCCTCATAGACGTATGGACCTGTGTACACTCATAAACACATTAGTCCCTTTACCTATAAGTCTGCAGTACACCAAAATCACTAAGGGGCACTAGATGCACTTACACTTCGTCCCGTGTCCGGGTGGGACTCTCCTTGGCGTGGAAAGCAAGCTTGGCAATACGGATATGTTGATCTCCTCCCTTGTAACCGACTATGTGTAACCCTAGCCCCCTCTGGTGTCTATATAAACTGGAGGGTTTAGTCCGTAGGACAACAACAATCATACCATAGGCTAGCTTCTAGGGTTTAGCTTCTACGATCTCGTGGTAGATCAACTCTTGTAATACTCATATCATCAAGATCAATCAAGCAGGAAGTAGGGTATTACCTCCATCGAGAGGGCCCAAACCTGGGTAAACATCGTGTCCCCCGCCTCCTGTTACCATCCGCCTTAGACGCACAGTTCGGGACCCCCTACCCGAGATCCGCCGGTTTTGACACCGACATTGGTGCTTTCATTGAGAGTTCCACTATGTCGTCACGATAAAGGCCTGATGGCTCCTTTGATCATCGCAACGATGCGATCTAGGGTGAGGTTTTTCTCCCCGGACAGATCTTCGTGTTCGGCGGCTTCGCACTGCGGGCCAGCTCGCTTGGCCATCTGGAGCAGATCGAAAGCTACGCCCCTGGCCATCAGGGCAGATTTGGAAGCTTGAACTATACTGCCGACATCCGTGGAGACTTGATCTTCGACGGATTCAAGCCCATGTCAGGTGCACCGCACAGTCACGACAGGCATGACTTAGCTCTGCCGACGGACAGTGTTCGGGAGATCCCACCTGCAGCTACTCCGGCCCTCGATCCGGAGCAGATTACGCCGTCCGAGGACGGGTGGATGGACCCCGCCACGGAGGCCGCACACTCAGCGGTGATAGAGCCGAATACTGACTTCACCTCTTATGAGACCCGTGTTGCCAAACATTTGGATTTTCCCCGGCCACGGGCTCCAAACCGCCTGCGTCCGTGCCTATCGAATCTGATTGGGCACCGATCATGGAGTTTTCCTCCGTGGATATCTTTCAACACTCACCACTGGGCGACGTGCTAAACTCATTGAGGTCTCTCTCTTTGTCATGAGACCCTTGGCCGAACTATGTCCGGCTAGAATGGGATGCGGACGACGAAAAAATTCGCTGCCCACCCACCACCCACTTAGTAGCCACTGTCGACGATTTAACCGACATGCTCGATTTCGGCTCCGAAGACATCGACGGTATGGAAGACGATGCAGGAGATGAACAGGAACCACCGCCCACAGGGCACTGGACTGCCACTTCATCACACGATATATATATATGGTGGATACACCCAAAGAAAACAACGACGAGGAATGGATGCAGCGAAGGATAGCTCCCTCGAGAAGCAGCCAAAGCGACGGCGTAAGCGGCGCTCCAAATCCCGCCTCGGCAAGAACAGCGATAACAGCGTAAGAAAAAATAACACCCCGGTCGACTCCGGAGGAAACGACGACCACATTGACCCAGCGACAGAACAGGATGAACCAGCGGACGGCGAACATAGTACGGAGCCGCTGTCCGATCACGGCGACGCCGAGGATAAAGCTCATCAACCTCTCTCCGGAGAGGAAAACAGTCCGGACGACGATGCATACATCATCCCGGAAAGGCACCTGGAACAAGAGAACCTCCGTAGAAGGCTTATTGCCACCGCGAGCAGTCTGAAGAAGAAGAAGCAAAGGCTTAAGGCCGCGCAGAATACGCTCAACAGTAGATGGAACAAAGTGCTCGACAGTGAAGAAAAGTATGGTGGAAGTCGCCACACAAAGGGCTATCCAAAGCGCAAGCTGTTGCCTGAATTTGATGATGAGGCCTTAGAGCCCACACAGCCGAAAAACAAAACGGCCGACCAGTCGGATCGACCACCTCGTGGCCGCGATAGGGCGGCTAACGAGGCCGCACATAAGTCAGCACACGATCCAAGCAAGGACTTGCATCAAAAGGCCGGCGTGACCAGATCCATCTATGGATCTAAGAAGCGCGCTCCAGCGCATAATCAAAACCGAACACTACAACCGTTAGAACGCCATGACACATCCAAATACAAGGGAGCCGCGCACCCCCTATGTTTCACCGATGAGGTGCTGGATCACGAATTTCCAGAGGGATTCAAACCCGTGAACATAGAGGCATACGACGGAACGACAGACCCTGCGGTCTGGATTGAGGACTTCATCCTCCACATCCATATGGCTCGCGGAGACGATCTCCACGCCATCAAGTACTTACCCCTCAAGCTAAAAGGACCAACTCGGCACTGGCTGAAGAGCCTCCCCGAAAATTCAATTGGAAGTTGGGAGGAGCTTGAGGATGCTTTTAGGGCTAACTTTCAAGGGACCTATGTCCGACCTCCGGATGCAGACGAGTTAAGTCATATAATTCAACAGCCCGGAGAGTCAGCCCGAAAGCTTTGGAACAGATTTCTCACTAAGAAAAACCAAATCGTCGACTGCCCGGATGCCGAAGCCTTAGCAGCTTTCAAACACAGCGTCCGAGACGAATGGCTCACCAGACACCTCGGCTAAGAAAAACCATGGACAATGGCAGCCCTAACAAGCCTTATGACCCGCTTTTGTGCGGGCGAAGATAGCTGGCTGGCCCGTAGTAGCACCAGCGACCCAGGCACAACTGAAGTCAGGGATGGTAATGGAAAACCACGACGCAATAAAGGCAAGCATCGAAATAACGAAGACAGCCCAGGCAACACGGCGGTAAACGCCGGATTTAGGGGCTCTCGACCCGGTCAACGGAAAAAGCCTTTCAGAGGCAACAGAGATGGACCGTCCAGCCTCAACAAGATTCTAGACAAATTATGTCAGATTCACGGCACCTCCGATAAACCTGCAAATCACACCCACAGAGAATGCTGGGTCTTCAAGCAGGCCGGTAAGCTAAACGCCGAACACAAGGGGAGGGAGACACCAAGTGAGGACGAGGATGAGCCTCGTCAGCAAAACACTGGGGGACAGAAAAAGTTCCCACCAGAGGTCAAAATAGTGAACACGATTCACGTGACGAAGAGGAGGAGCAAACACGCACTCCGAGACGTATGCGCCGTAGAGCCCGTCACCCCCAAGTTCAACCCTTGGTCAACCTGCTCGATCACTTTTGATCGCAGGGATAGCCTGACCAATGTCCGGCACGGAGGATCGGCTGCCTTTGTGCTTGACCCAATAATCAACGGATACCATCTCACCTGAGTCCTCATGGACGGCGGCAGTAGTCTTAATCTCATATATCAGGACACAGTCCACAAAATGGGGACAGACCCAATGAGAATTAGCCAAAGCAATACTACCTTTAAAGGAGTAATACCAGGCCCAGAGCCCAGTTGCACGGGCTCTCTCGTACTAGAGGTTGTATTCGGTTCCCCCGGCAACTTCCGAAGTGAAAAGTTGACCTTCGACATCGCTCCATTCTGAAGCGGCTATCAAGCACTACTCGGAAGAACGGCCTTCGCTCGTTTTAATGCAGTACTGCACTATGCTTATCTTAAGCTCAAGATGCCCGGTCCACGCGGCGTCATCACAGTTAGCGGAAACATTGAGTGTTCCTTACGCGCGGAAGAATGTGCGGCAGCTTTAGTAGCTGAACACTAAAATGGCCTCTCCAACTAGCATAAACGATCGGCTGTCAAGACCGCGGACACGGCTAGACGAGTCCGGCGCACCACTAGCTATAATAGCTTAGATAAACCTGAGAGGGGGTTGATGAATATACCCCCGTAGCCGATGCTAGGGGCTTCCCGCATGTAAAAAAACAAAATCTACAGTTCGGCTCGACCTTATTTTGAATTTTAATGGTTTATTAAGAACAACCAATTTTTTGCACGACAAATTTCATCTAAGTTCTTCTCTTTTAACAGATGATAATCGTGCTACACCCTTCCAGGATACGGCACAACGGAGACACAGGCGCAGACGTGCAGCAGGGCCCCGCTCAAAGGTTTCTTTTTAGATTAGGACCCTGTGTAAACCTTTCTTACTGTCTCTTGTTGCTTCACACCCTCTGGATACTCAACACAACCGAGAGGGACGCTGGCGTTATTGGCATTTCGCCAGGTCAGACTAATGCACGTACCTGGAAATTCAGGGTTCAAGGGCGTTACTCAGCCTAATATATGTTGTAAAGACCGAATACCTTAGGGAGTGTTCGGCATCGCGAGTTTGGCCTTATATGCATCAGCTCCGAATCATGTCTTTGGTCAAATGTTGGGTTTGCCCGGCTCCCATGTTTTGCTACCTTACGTTCCGCTCTATCGGCTCAGGTGGCACCGGGAGAACTACTGCGATTGTGCCCTGGTTCATCCGGACGAGCACCTCAGTAGAGAAAGCCGAAAACTGACTGTCATGATAAAGCGTGAGACTGGTCAACCACTCGATGACTCATCGGAATCTTCGGGATTCCTCCACATTAACGAAGGACCGGTTTTCCCGGTCATGTACGCACGCGCACCGTATTCGGATAGCCGCGGAAATACCAGGGGCTATATAGTAGCCCCACTGTCAAACTCCTATGGAAAGTGAAAGTGTTAAAGCAATATAGTCCGATTGCCTCGTTCGCCGCGCTACCACCTCCTTAATGGACCAAGACGTTGGATCAAGTGTGAAGACGCGCTTTTGCGAACACCCCCGCAGTATATGCGTGGGGGCTGAAGCCGACGACTGCAAACTTTCAGGTTATATATATATATATATATATATATATATATATATATATATATATATATATATATATATATATATATATACATACATACATACATACATACATACATACATACATACATACATACATACATACATAAACGACCGCACAGGAGGCATAATAATACTTTTAGGCAAAAGTATAAACACGGCCTTTATAATCCAAATAACATTGTTCTTACAATTGGGATACATGTCACTAGAACATGATACTCTTCGAGCACTGAGCCTCTATTACACGAGCGCCTTCTAAGACTTCTTCAAAATAGTGCTCGGCCGACACCCGGCCTACGGCCGAACTCTGGGTTGCAATAGCGGTGGCCTCCATCTCTGCCCAGTATGTCTTGACACGGGCAAGAGCCATCCGCGCACCCTATATGCACGCCGACCTCTTCACAGCGTCGATATGCGGCACAGCACCAAGGAATCGTTGCACTAAGCCAAAATAACTATTCGGCCTTGGTCCTTCCGGCCAAAGATGATCCACAACAGACCTCATGGCAAGCCCTGACAACCTATGGAGCTCTGCCCACTCGGCCATTCGCTCATTTAACAGCAGCGGATGCACTGGAACATTGAACTGCGACCAGAACAGCTTTTCCACTTCGTGATCTTTGAAAAACTCAGTCGCATTAGCAGCACTCGCTGCCAAATCCAAGTATGCGTCTGTAGAACTCCATAATTGATCCAGAAGTGCATACTTAGGATCTCCGAACTTCGTCCGCAACAAAAAGGGCTTCCTAGCCGCGATATCTCCGGCTTGACGTAGCTCCTCCTTCGCCGCTCTGATTTTAGAGTGGGCTTCCTTGGCTGCTACCGTGGCTTTCTCCAGGTCCACCGTCTTTGTTTGGTTTTCCTTTTAAAGAAGCTCATAACGGTTGGCGGCATCTTTCAGCTCAACAGCCATCTGGGCTATTTTCTCCTTGCTCTAGCAATGCGCAGCCTGTTCGGCTCTTAGCTCTTCGACCGCCTTTAGGGTGGCCGCATCACTCTTCCTGGCTTGTTCCTTGGCCCGGGCAAGTTCTGCCCGAAGGGTCTCCACGGCGACAGCTCCATCTGCAGTCACAGCATATTACAGATACTAGCATCATGCTCCTCTTAATATGTGTTGATCATAGGAGAATACATACCCTGTGCCTCGTCAAGCCACTTGTTTACAAGCACGATGTCGGCATCTGCCGCATCAATTTGCCGCTTCAGTTCGGCAAACTCACCAGTCCGGCTAGCCACCGGACCCTCAGCCGCCTGCATATGAAAGCAGCACGGTTATTACCTGGGACTATGATCCTCTATTTGCCGTCCTTTTTCGATAGCGACCAGAGTATCAGGGGCTACTATCTGCATAGGGCACACCTAGCGTGTGAGGTACCGTCAAAAAAATATATTAATTTGCGTACCTCAAAGCCTCTCAGCATGCTCATAAAAGCTTCATGCAACCCGCTTTCGGCGGATGAAATCCTCTCAACCACCGTACCCATTAGCGTATGATGTGCTTCTGAGATAGCCGCTTGCTCCAGAAGATTCATCAGTGCGTCTGGTCGCGCACCAGACAGTCCCGGACTCTTTCTGTTGCTCTCCTTAGGAGCTGAATACTCCGGACTTCGGGTGGCCGAAGGGTTACCCTCTAGCCTTGGCGGATCAGGAGAAATCCTTCGTGACGACACCTCGGGGTCATCCGCTTCACGAGGCGGGGAGGCATGGGGAGGCGTTTTGCTCTCCATCATCTCCGGAAGAAGATCCCCCGAAGACGAACTCTGTCGAGAAGGGCTACGATCCGAACTACAAGACATACGTCTCGGTTATTGTTCTCAGAAATGAAGCAGGGTATATTTGCTATAAAGTACTTTCGTCTACTCACAGCTCTGTGGAGGGCTGGTCCCCTTGCGGGTACTGTGCGGTAAGCATGCCCTCCGGGGTAGGGCCCCCTGACAAAGGTTTCTTCCCTCGTTTGAAAACCATTGTTTCCAAGTCTTCAGAGGCGGCCCTCTTCCTTCCTTGGGGAGAGGGAATTTTAGATTCTTCTCCCCGGTTATCCTCCTTCACGGAGGCACTAATTCCCCCGGTTTGGATGAATAATGAGTGAGGCTCGCTTTCGGCCTCTTTGTTCCTCCCTTTATCTTCCCCTGATGGCGCTTGACAAGGCACAAGCTCAAGCATCCTGGCTAGTACAGGATCCGGTGAGCCTTCGGGAAGGGGGGCCGAACACCTGATCATCTTCGCCTTTTTTATCCAGTCCTGGTCAAAAGGCGACTTTTCAGAATGATGTTGTGGTAAATTAAAAGACAACGTGTTCGGCCGCGGAATCACTTACTTGGGTGTCTGGACGATTGTAGTTCAGACCCGCATCCTCAGTGGTGTCCGAACACTTCATTCGTGATCCGAAGAACAATCCATACATCTCTTCGAGCGTCGCGCCGAAGAATTGCTGAATAGTTCGCGGTCCTTCCGGGTTGAACTCCCACATACGGAGAGGTCGACGTTGGCATGGCAGGACCCAACAAACTAGCATGACTTGCATTACCTTGACAAGGCTGACATCTCCCTTGAAGAGATCTCGGATGCGGCTCTGCAATGTCGGCACATCATTAGCTGGCCCCCAGTCTAGCCCTTTATTGACCCATGACGCCCATTGTGGCGGGGGGCGGACGGAAGGTGGGGGAAGCTACCCACTTAGCGCTTCGGGGAGCGGTGATGTAAAACCACTCCCACTGCCATAACTTGGATGTCTCCGGGAACGAACCCTTTGGCCATGGAGCATCGGCGCCTTTGTTTATTATGGCGCCTCCGCACTATGTGCGTCTCCCCCCAATCATCTTCGGCTTCACATTGAAGGTCTTGAGCCATAAGCCAAAGTGTGGGGTGATGCAGAGGAAGGTTTCACACACGACGATGAACGACGAGATGTGAAGGATGGAATCCGGAGCCAGATCATGGAAATCGAGCCCGTAGTAGAACATAAGCCCTCTGACAAAGGGATCGAGACTAAAGCCTAGCCCTCGGAGGAGGTGGGAAATAAATACGACACTCTCATTGGGATCGGGAGTGGGGATGACCTGCCCTTGAACAGGCAGCCTGTGCAAGATTTCGGTGGTCAGATACCTAGCTTCTCCTAGCTTCTTGATCTCCTCCTCTGTGACATAGGAGGCCATCCACTGGCCTTGAAGGTTGGATCCGTACATGATTGAAGGTCCGAAGCGCTTAGCCTAAGCCTTGAGTGTTGGAATTCAAGGTGGGGGGAAGGGAAGGATCGAGCACGAGAAGAAAAGGACAGGCCTTGGCCCCTTCATAAAGAGGGTGAATATCAAGCGTCCTCCGCGTGGCCGTTTGGAACTTGCCTAAAATCGAGGAGTCATACCAGCAGGCACGATTGGGTTACCCACACCCGTATTGATGAGAATCCCGTGAAAAGAGGGACACGATCTCTGCTTCGACGGGACGTGCCAATAAAACCACCTCGCAACACGTGCAGTGGCAGGCACGGAAAAAACGGTTCATTATGACCAGACCACGGCAGAATGTCACATTATGGAAAGCTGTCAGAAGATTAGATTTGTGGAAATATTATTCTCTCTACGGTGGTAGGTGGAATTTGTTTTGCAGAGCCGGACACTATCCTTGTGTTCAAAATCTTCTATGGAGTATTCGGAGGAGGAACCCGCCATGCAATGCCGAAGACAATCTGCACGCCGGACTCATCGTCATTGAAGCCTGGTTCAGGGGCTACTGAGGGAGTCCTGGATTAGGGGGTCCTCGGATAGCTGTACTATATCCTTTCGCCGGACTGTTGGACTATGAAGATACAAGATTGAAGACTTTGTCCCGTGTCTGGGTGGGAGTCTCCTTGGCATGGAAGGCAAGCTTGGCAATACGGATATGTAGATCTCCTCCCTTGTAACCGACTCTGTGCAACCCTAGCCCCCTCCGGTGTCTATATAAATTGGAGGGTTTAGTCCGTAGGACAACAACAATCATACCATAGGCTAGCTTCTAGGGTTTAGCCTCTACGATCTCGTGGTAGATCAACTCTTGTAATACTCATATCATCAAGATCAATCAAGCAGGAAGTAGGGTATTACCTCCATCGAGAGGGCCCGAACCTGGGTAAACATCGTGTCCCCCGCCTCCTGTTACCATCCGCCTTAGATGCACAGTTCGGGACCCCCTACCCGAGATCCGCCGGTTTTGACACCGACAGGGATCTAGGGTTACATAGAGTCGGTTACATAGGAAGGAATCTTCATAGTTGATTGCCAAGCTTGCCTTCCATGCCAAGGAGAGTCCAATCCGGACATAGGTGCATTCTACGGCCTTCATGTCTTCACAGCCCACCAGTCCGTCCCAAAGATAACAGGCCGGACGCCCAAGGACCCCTTAGTCCAGGACTCCCTCAGTAGCCCCTGAACCTGGCTTCAATGACGAGGAGTCCGGTGCGCAGATTGTCTTCGGCATTGCAAGGCGGGTTCCCTTCTTTCCGAACTCCAAGATAGTCTTCGGACGCAATGATAGTATCCGGACCTGTAATACGCACCACACACACCCGCAGAGAGAATATAATACTCGCATGAGTCCAATCCGCTGACAAATCTTTGTAACATGACATCACGTCCAACTGGTCATAATTCTAGACCGTTCCGTGTCCGCCGCTCCTCGTCCCGAGACGCGGTTGCTATTGGCACGTCTTGTCAAAGCAGAGATCGTGCCCCCTTGTTGAGGGTTTCTCATCAATGCGGGCGTGGGTAACCCAATCGTGTCGTTTACACAGGCCTTGGGAATAGGCGAGCATTTAGGGAGAGTGGGGAGGCGTTTGATATTCGCGGCCTTTATAAGGGGATAAGGATTCCCTTTTTTCCCACGCCCTTTCTCTCCCTCGGCCCTTCCGTCCTTGAGCTCCAGCGCCCAAGCTTCAGCTTTTCCTCGTTCGAGAAAGCACTCCAAACATGTCCGGATCCGGAGCTGGAGGCAAGTGGATGGCCTCCTCCGTTAAGAAGAAGGACATCAAGGAGCTCCGGGAGGCCGGATACCTGGCCAAGGAGATCGCTCACCGACTCCCGGCCAAAGGACAAATCGTCCCTACCCCAGAGCCCCATGAGAGGGTTGTGTTTCTCACACATTTTGTCCACGGGCTGGGATTCCCTCTCCACCCGTTCGTCCGCGGACTGATGTTTTACTACGGGATAGACTTCCATGACCTAGCCCCTAACTTCATTCTCAACATCACGGCGTTCATTGTTGTGTGCGAGGCCTTTCTCCGCATCCCACCTCATTTCAGTCTATGGCTGAAGACCTTCAATGTGAAGCCGAAGGTGGTGAGCGGTCAACAAGTGGAGTGCGGAGGCGCCATGGTGGGCAAGATGCCCAATGTTACCTGGCCCGAAGGCTCCTTCGCAGAGACGGTAAAGGGGTGGCAATCGGGGTGGTTCTATTTCACCGAGCCGCGCGACACTAACTGGGCGGCGGCCCCCGAATTCTGATCCGGAACCCCGATGCGGCTCACCTCCTGGCAAGAGAGGGGCCTAACCTGGGGTCCCTCGGATGAGCTGACTGGGCTCCAGACGTGCATATAGAACATGATAGACAGGAAAATCAAGCTTGTCAACGTCATCCAGGTCATGCTCGTTTGTCGGGTCCTTCTGTGCCAACGCCGGACTTGCTGTTGTCGGCGTTCTGGGAATGGGGGTCCCCAGACTTGCCTGCCTGCGGCCCACGGTGTGGCTATGCTAGCGGGCCTGTACGGCCTATCTTCACCAAAAAAGCATTCAAGACCCTCGCGAGGGGGCCAAGCCTCGCGAGGCCGACGGCGCAAGACCACCTCGAGAGCGGCCTCACTAGGCTACCTCGCGAGGAGCAGAGATATCAAGGCGGGGCAAACCTCATAAGGCTCTCGTGACGTGAGCCATGATGATCGACACCAGGCGGGCGCCAGCACGCGCAGCGTCCTTATTTCCTCTTTGGTGCTAAGGAGGCAGGCGCAGGCGCGGAGTATCGAGGCATCAGGCAAAGGTTTCCATAACGGTGCAATGAGACCAAGACCAGCAGGACGGCAAGGCGGAGGTCACCATGGAGCCCAAGGCGGAGGTCACCATGGAGCCCAAGACGGCGTCACCACCAGAGCCTTTTGCAGGCGAAGACCGCTTTTGTCAGGATAGCTTCTACTAGCTGTCCTTCCTGCCGTTGTTGGCTCCCTTCCCGCTCAATATTTGGGGAGAGGACCAGGGCTTATATAAGTAGAGCTAGCCACCACAGGGGGGGCGGATCGAGTTCTCATCCACAAGTCCACAGAACACAAGAACACCTCAACCTCAAGAGGATGTTCTTCTCCTTGTACTGTTCTTCATCAGCCCAAGAGGCAATCCACCACCACACACTGGAGTAGGGTATTACACCACAACGGTGGCCCGAACTAGTATAAATCTCGTGTCTTTCTGTGTTGTGAGTTCGTCGAGTTCGTCCGTTAGATCTTAGCGAGCTAGGGCGTAGATCGGTAGGAGGGAAAGAACTTCGCGCGCACCCTAGAGTTCACACCTTAAGGGTTTTACCGGAACCCCACATCCGACATTTGACGCGCCAGGTAGGGGTGCGCCGGAGCTTCTTCTCCGCCAATCTACTTGCCGACGCTCCATGGCCGTGATGTCTGGCGACCCAAGGGCTGATTCCGACCGCTGGGCAGCTTGGCCAGCCCGGGCGGTGACACCTGCCCATGAAGACCCCGACCCCGTGCTCCAGGCGCCGCGAGCGCCATCCAGTGCTGCGGGGCGCGGGTGGCGCGGCCAGGCGTCGTCCACCCTCACCCCATGGCAAGTGCGAGCCGCTGCAAGGGTAGCAAGCCACGCCGCAGCAACAGCGCCGCATTCACGGTGGGAGCAGGCAAACATGCGGGCAGCGCTCACGGTGGTGCGAGAGCTGCTGTGGTGCCGGCTGATGGAGAGCGGCCGGGATGCACTGCTGGAGCGCGTTGCCGAGCTGCTGGATGCGGCGGCATCGGGAGCGCCGCCCTTCTGCTATCAGCTTTCTTCTCAAGCCACGCCGGGGTCTCACGGCGGGCCTCGCCACAACCACGCGCCATCAGGTGCGCCTGGGGGCTTCGTCAACACCAGCATGGCCGGCGGCGCCAGGGGCTCCACCGCCCCCATGCCGCCCGCGACGAGCATGGGTACAAGCGTTGCCCCCCACGGTTCCAGTGGGATGCCGCGTTACCATCCTCAGGACGCCGCGCAGGGCCGGGCAACATGGAGTGTGGGGCACTACAGCAAGGTGTTCGGGGTGACAGCCCCGGAAGCCTACGTGCCCCACATGATGGACCAGGAGTACGCACCGGAGGACGACTCTGGCTCGTTCCTCGGAGAAGAGTGGGAAGAAGGGACGCTGGAAGTTGAAGCCTTCCAGGAACCGACGGAGAACCGCAACGATCGCGCCAGCGACAACGACTACAGGGTACCACTAATCTCTCAGGAGCAGGCTTACGCTAACCATGGGCTGCAAGTGAATCAGGTCACGATATCGGTCGGCGACCCAGGTGCAGCAGCATCCCTTCCGTCGGGGGAATCACGCTGGGGGCCACGAGGAGGGAGCCAGGAGCAAGGCCCCTCCCCACATCACGCGAAGCCAGGCAACGCCTGGAGGTAGGCCCTCTGCCGGCGAGCCTTCCCCCGGCAGAGGACCCGTGGTCGCCGGGGGCACCGCTGGCGTCCCCTTTCCCCCCTTTGTGTCGTCCAGGTTGCCGGTCGGCTAAAAGGTGGTCGAGGGAGGCGCAAGGCGGGGCCCTCGTCTGGCGATATGAAGCAAGGGCAGTTCCTCTGAAGAAGGCCCAGTGCCTGTGAAGCTCGCCGCCCGTGACACTCTCACGTAATAATGAGTGGGGTTGTACACGCCCCGGAGTCTCAGGGGTGCCGGCCTCAGGCCCTCGGGCTCCCTCCCACGCCTAGTGGTAGCACTTAGCTCTGCGCTGGTGAGAAGACTTGAAGACCTGAAGACTAGACTAGGCGCCGGACGCGGCCATTTGCTTTGGATCTTTTCTTCTGTAGCCTTGCTTTCAGGATTTGGATTTAAGTTGAAGTCAAGCTTTTATCGATGTGTGCGGGGGTGCATTTTCTTGTTCAAAGTGATTTCTTGCCATCTGGTTCGTACCTTGTTCTCGAGCTCACGCTCGCCACCTCCCCCTAGCGGGCCCCTCGCGAGTGGGGCTGGGCCCAGTATGCGCGAGACGCGCACCGATCGGCGCAGGAACCTCATGAGGCCCTTCCGGGCAGGTCAGCAGACCCTTCAGGAGCCCAGCGGCGACTCTCCACCCTACAATACGATTCAGGGCCTGCCCCAGCTAAGGTAAATAGCAGCGGCAAGACTTGCCATCAGACTCATGGCCGGCCAAAACGCACCCTTGATTCAGCATAGAGAGATACAAATCATGATTCATTTACATGAGGGGCTCCCCCTCCCAAAATGCCCTCACAATCTTCAGGGGCCACACCCGAGTTTTGCATATAGGGTGAAGCAGTAAAGGGACGAGGAATTAGCCGGATATGTCGCTCGCCGCATCCTCCGCGTCATCTTCGAACGCGCCGCCCGCGTCCCTGACGTCGTCGTTGGCACCGCCGCAGCCATCACCAGCGTCGGCGTCCCCATCATCGACTACGTCGCCTCCGTCTGTGGCGACTACCACCGCGTCGTCCTCTGAAGTGAAGGCTCTGAACAATGCATCCACGTCGTCCTCCACCCACCGCGCCAGGTCGCCCCGGACGGCCTGTGGTACGGGGGCAATGGCAGCGTCGAAGTCGAAGTCAGGGAAGGTGTTCCTGAGGTGGCTGAAGACGCGGGAGAACGCGCGCCCGAGCAGACCCCGGCTCCTCTCCTCCACGAGCCGGCGAGCCCTGTCGGACCGGGCTTCCAGGCGCGTCACCACGTCGGTGAAGAAGATCAGGTGGCTGGCGTAGTCATTCGAGTGGGGGTGCGGTGCATTCTCATCGCAGATGTGGCCCAGGGCGGTATTAGCCCTGTTCCGGAGGTCCTGAAGCATGGGGCATGCTCGCGCTCCAGCGTCCGTCGTTGGAGCACTTCCTCCCTGTTTTGCCGCACGACGGCCTCTGCGTCATCAACCCGTTTACGAAGAGAAAGCAGCTCGGCGCGGGCGGAGGCCAAGTCCGCCTGCGCCGTAACCAGGGCGACAGCCGTGGCCTCCCCATGCCTCTCCGCCTCGTCCAACCTGGGCCTGAGGGCAGCGGACCTGCCCACATCCTCCGTTCCTGCGAGCTTTAGCTTTAAGTCGTACCTACCCTCCAGGTCTGCGCGAACCTCAGCCACCCGGCGGTCGAGTTCCTCCTGGACCCTGGCCTCGCGAGCCTCGACGGCATCTTCCGCCTGAGCAACTTGACGCTCCCTCGTCTCCAGTTCTTCGAGCTCAAGGCTGCGCTCCACGGCTTCTAGAGCCAGCGCCTCCGGACCTCTCTTCCTCTGCGGGCGTCCCCCTCAGCGACGCAAGGGCGGCACTGCGCGCATCCACCTGCTGCTCGAGGGACACAATCCAGGCCTGGAGCTCCCACGCGCGCTTCTCCGCAGCCTCGCGACGGCGGTCAGCCTCGCAAGCCTCCTCCAAGGCTCGAGAGCAAGCTTTACGGGAAACCTTGAGGGACGCCTCGGCCTTATGGCCAGCGGGGGTGCCGAGGAAGGCGAGGATTGCTTCACGAGGGACCCAACGGCCCTGGCAGAAGGGGTCCTTTAGATCTAGCGTCAGGAAGGAAAGCAGCAATCAAGAAATCACAAGGTGCAGTACTTACTTGTCGATAGCAAAGTACTTTCGCCGCTTCAACGGCCCGAAGATATTGTTGCTACTCGGGGATCCTTTCCTCTTGCGGAGCTCCTCGAAGTCCATGCAAAGCCGACCGAAGCGCTGGTCATGACGGCCGGTGCGAGGCGGGGCCGAAGAAGATCTTGGAGGGACAACTTCAGGGGTGCCTGGCTGTGGTGAACAGTCGGGCGCTGTCTCGCTACGACCTCCCGAGGCTTCGGGGGCTTTGACCTCGGGAACCGCATGCTGCGTCGCCTCAGTAACCGACGCCCCAGGGGAGGGATCGCGAGCTCCCGAGGACGACGCCCCCGGGTCACGGCACGGCATGTGCTCTTTACCGCTTGGGCTGCCGGCCTCTGTCGAAGCTCTCCCTCCTGCACCCTCACTTGGGGCGAGCTCGGCACCGGCGGCGAGGAAGGGGACCACGTCGACGGGGTTTTCGCCGGGCCCCCACCAGACCGATCGGGCACAGGCCCCACTCATCAAAGGGGGGCATGCTCGCGGCAAACTCATCCTTGTTCTCGCAACGATACAGCAGACAGCTCTTCCTGGGCATGTCGTCTGGCAGAGGGGTACCCGTCAGGACCATAAGCACTGTCTCCCGCGTCTTCAGAGGAATCCCTTCCTCTTGAAACCTCATGTGGTCCTGACTGCTGAGCAAGGCCCACATCGGGCGGGAATGGCGCTGAAGCGGAGCGACTCGGCGCTTGACGAACTACTTCACCACCATAGGCACGGTCACGCCGCGGTCCTTCAATCTCCTCAGCCTGGCCCAGACAGAAGTGAGGTGGGGGCTCGTAAGCTTCTGATGACCCCAACCGGAGTTTGGAACAGCAGGCCCCGCTGGAGCATGGAGTAGAGGACTGAGCACACCGGCGTCGACAAACACCCATCGTGTCCGGAACTCGCTCGTGGATGAAGGAAGCTCAAAGTCAATCCCCGCGCCCGCCGTCGCGGCCACGGCCTGGAAACTCACGCACCCCGAGCTCTGACGAGGGTCAGTTAGACGCAATGAGAAGAAATGGCGGAAGAAGGCCACTGAAGGAGCGATGCCCATCATGGCTTCGCACAAAAAGGCGAAGACGGCGAGAAGGGTCATAGATATGGGGTCGAGATGCAACATGTGGATCTGATAATGCTCGAGCACCGCGTTGAAGAAGGCATAGAAGGGAGGAATCAGGCCAGCCCAGAGGGCATCTATGAAGATTGGGACCTCAGTAGCAGCCCGGGCCATGCGAGTGCGAGACGCGGGCCAAGCCACCATCTCTCCCCACTCGTTGAAGCTGGAAGCGAGCATTGGACTCACCTTGTCCATGGCCTCGTCGTTGAGCACCCGGGGTCGGCCGAGCGCCGGCTCGACGGCCGGAGGCACGCTCGGCGAAGACAAGGGTTTCTTCCCCTTGTCCGCTTGTTTCGGCGCCATGGCGATGGAGCTGGCAGGGGGCAAGTCAGATCGGAGAGGAGGAGTAGAGTATCGAGGAAGCAGAGAGATTGGGGAAGTAAGACACGGGCGACGGAGGAACAACTGTGTAGACTGCGGGGGCCGCATAGCCAGGCGAATTCAAAGGCAGTGTGGGGAAGTGGAGACGCCCACGTCCAATCAACCGCCACGCGTCAACTGAGGCCGCAGGCTTTGGGGGCCCGCGGCGCTCTGTACTTGACCCTTGGCTTCGCCGTGAAGCCAAGCCCGAGCGCACCTTGGGCCCGGGGGCTACTGTCGGTGTTCTGGGAACGGGGGTCCCCAGACTTGCCTGCCTGCGGCCCACGGCGTGGCTATGCTAGCGGGCCTGTACGGCCTATCTTCACCAACAAAGCATTCAAGACCCTCGCGAGGGGGCCAAGCCTCACGAGGCGGACGGCGCAAGACCTCCTCGGGAGCGGCCTCACTAGGCTACCTTGCGAGGAGTGGAGATATCAAGGCGGGGCAAACCTCACGAGGCTCTCGTGACGTGAGCCATGACGATCAACACCAGGCGGGAGCCAGCACGCGCAGCGTCCTTGTTTCCTCTTTGGTGCTAAGGAGGCAGGCGCAGGCGCGGAGTACCGAGGCATTAGGCAAAGGTTTCCATATCGGTGCAACGAGACCAAGACCAGCAGGACGGCAAGGCGGAGGTCACCATGGAGCCCAAGACGACGTCACCACCAGAGCCTTTTGCAGGCGAAGACCGCTTTTGTTAGGATAGCTTGTACTAGCTGTCCCCTTTCAAATTTGCCCGCCATTGTTGGCTCCCTTCCCGCTCAATATTTGGGGAGAGGACCAGGGCTTATATAAGTAGAGCTAGCCACCACGGGGGGGGGACGGATCGAGTTCTCATCCATAAGTCCACAGAACACAAGAACACCTCAACCTCAAGAGGTTGTTCTTCCCCTTGTACTGTTCTTCATCAGCCCAAGAGGCAATCCACCACCACACACTGGAGTAGGGTATTACACCACAACAATGGCCCGAACCAGTATAAATCTCCTGTCTTTCCGTGTTGTGAGTTCGTCGAGTTCGTCTGCGAGATCTTAGCGAGCTAGGGCGTAGATCGGTAGGAGGGAAAGAACTTCGCGCGCACCCTAGAGTTCGAACCTTAAGGGTTTTGCCGGAACCCCACATCCAATACTGTCTGTGGGAGTACAATCCGGCCAAGCACCAGACGCTACTAGAGCTCTTCGGCACGACGCACAAAAACATCTGGAAAGTGCTCTTCAAGGCCGGCGAGACGCCACCGCCCACGACCAAGGATCGCGGGCTCAGCTTAAAATGACAGGCTAATTCAGTAAGTTCTTTCATGTTTTCAAGGTATCCCCTTTACTAGCATATTTTGAGGAAAAAGCCTAAGCCTTCCCATTCATGTTTTCAGGCCTGGATCGAGGTAGCAAGGGGATTAACTGCTCGGCTCCGCTCCCCGAGGACCCAGAATTCCCGTTACTAACGACAATGTTGTTTCCAGCACCTTATGAGATGCCGGAGAAGATGGCCAAGAAAGCGGCCAAAGGGGCCCGGAGGGGCACTCGCCAAAAAGACACTTCGGACGTGATGTCCGAAGACGAGACTCACTCTTCGTCCGCCGAAGACGATGACGAGGAGGAGGAAGAAGAAGAAGACTCCTCACCCGAGGTGGGGAGGAAGAAGAGAGCGGCCTCCACGAATCTGGAGGCGGAGGCGCCGAAGAAGGGGAGGGGCTCCCGTGCGGATAACTCCGCGTGGGATATCGATAGTAGTCCGGAACGACCTCCCCGGACCAAGCCTCAGGCCACATCGTAAGTACCAAAATCCTTATGCACTCCCAAACGTCTGGCCTTACCAATTTTTAATATTGATACGTGTAAATTGTGTTATTCTAGTCCGGCCCATGACGGCTCCCCGCGATCCTCAACAGAGGGTTCGCTAGACTCTAAGGAGATGGCTAGCATGTCTCTGCCACCTGCTCATTCTGTCTCGCCCAAAGGTGATGACGAAGCGGTGTCCCAAAGGACCTTCCCAGACCGGGGGGAGGTTCCGGAGATCGTCAGGGTGGCACCCAGGATGACTCCTCGGCCGCCGGACACGTGGGGGAAAAAGCCCCCATGAGGACTGGTGATGGAGGCCGGGTTCCATTTGGCTCTCAGCCGGATACTATTCTGGAGACCTTCATGGCTCCGGAGTCCAGCGAACGGCCTTCCCCGAAAGGAGGAGGTGTGCCTGTTCCGCCGGTGACCTCTGTCCAACTAGAGGCACCGGGTAATCTGTTGGAAACGCTACGAGGCGCTTCCATTGTGGATGAGCACCGTACCCTTATGGGTACGGTGATTGAGAAGGTTCAGTTCGCCAAAAGCGGACTGACCAAAGCCTGCGCTAGCCTTCTAACACGATTTGAGGTGAGTAATGTAATTGTAAGAGGAATATCACAGCGTAGACAGTAGCCCCTGATGCTATGTTCGGTGTCCCTCAAGAAAAAAACCGAACATAGGATCAAAGATAATTATCGCAGGAGTCCAACAAAAAAGTGTCTATGCGACTAAGCAGGCCTCGTTGCGGACTGCTACTGCTCAAACCGCGGAGGTCTCCGGACTGAAGCAGAAACTGGAGCTGACCGAGGAAGAGCTCGGCCTCGTGAAGAAGCAGCTGGAGGATAGCCAAGGTATGCAGTAACCTGCGTGTATATTGAAGAATAAATTGTTCAAGCTGACTAAAGTGTCGTGAACTTTATTAGGGGCCACGACCGAGGTGGCGGCCCTCAAGAAGGCGTTAGCCGAGGCCGAGGACAAAGCGGCCAAGGAACGCGCTGCGCACGAGAAGCACGAGGCCCTGGTTAGCAAGGCCCAGCAAGAGCTCCAGGACGCCGTCGAGAAACTCGAGTCCTTGGAGCGCGATTTTAAGATGCAAGAGTCCGAACTTGCAAAGGCCCGCCAGAGCACACAGGATGCCCGAGCGGAAGCCCAGAGCGCCCTCCAAGAAATTCAGGCGGCCAAGAAGATTACGGCGGGTAAGTCTTTCGCTATGCAAAGCCAGTAGGCGAAGGAAACATTCCCTGTACTGACCCAAATTTGGGTTTTCCAGGGGCGTCTACGAATCTGCCGCGCGGCATATCAGATGCTACCGAGTTTTATCGAGCCGAAGAGGGGATGTCTACGGAGAAGCTATTCTGGTCTCAATATTTTGGACCAGATCATCCGGCGCCCTTTAGTGACCAGCTGAAACAGCTGGTCGAGCTGCACAGGTCAGCCGAGCTAGCCATGAAGGACCTGATAGTCCAGCTGTGGCCTGCCGAGCCCATACCCAGCAGCTACTTCGGACTTGTGAAGCGGCTTGTGAGTGCCTGCCCACGGCTCGAAGCCGTGAAGCGATCGGTCTGCATTGAAGGTGCACGAATGGCATTTGCCCGCGTAAGACGCATTGGGCAAAGCTAGATGCCAAGAAGCTGGTGACCGAGGGGCCGCCTGAGGGCAAGGAGCATCGTCGACCCGAGCTTTATTTTGATAGTGTCCTGGAGGGATCCCGCCTTGTAGCGGAGCAATGTTCGAAGGATGTTATATTCCCATGAAAACATTCGTATTATTCTGTCCTGTAATATGGAATAATGATGTTGTGTAATATAATGCTTGTGATTTAAATTTTACCTCTTGTGCGGCCGTTTATGAAATCTGAGGGTTGACCAGTCGTCGGCTTCTGCCCCCACGTAGGTAGTATGGGGGTGTTCGGGATAAATCCAAACACTCTTTACTCCACATTCCGGTCCTTAAAGGAGGTGTTTAGCGCAACGAACAAGGCAATCAGACTATGCGGCCTTTACCGCCCTCACTTAGCCATAGGAGTTTGACAATAAGAAATTCGGCGAAGCCCCTGGTATTCGGAAGGCCGAACTAGGGGTGTAACACATGCCTAATCGGAGGAACCGATTCCTCGCATGAAGCGGAGAAAATCTCTAATGATTTGGGACCTCTCGAACAGCTGACCAGCTCTCGCTGCATCATGACAGTCAGTTTTTGGCTTTCTCTACTGAGGTGCTCATCCGGAAGAACCGGGACACAATCGCAGTAGTTCTCCCTTTACTACCCTAGCCGATATGGCGGAACGTAAGGTAGCAAGCACAGGAGCCGGGCAACCCAACTATTGACCAAAGACATGATTCGGAGCCGATGCATATAATGCTATAAGTTCGGGGTGCCGAACTATACTGTAAAAGTGTTCGGACTTTTATTGCCGCAATGTGGGGCGTGATGAAGCCCCTGGCGCAATAATACGTACCAGAATGTACATGTGCAATGAGTAATAAATACAAAGGTAGGGAGACAGAAAGAAAAAATAAATAATAAGGTGACGCTACCATTCATTTACCATTGTGGTGTTATTAATACGTCGAGGCATATTTGTACAAGTAATGCGATAAGCAAGCAAGGCTATTTATTGTTCCAAGACCAAGGGCGAGCTGTGTGCAGGTATGTAAAATAGGTATAGCAATCATTTAGCAGAGACCACCTGGGGGTTCCCTTGTACGCCGGAGCTCCTTGCCTCCTTGGTGTATTCTGCCCGCGGGTCATCCGAATAGACCTCGAAAAGAAAAAACCCGAAATGAAAAGGAAAAGTAAAGGTGTGCGATTCCCAGGGTCAGTTGAGCCGCACTGTGGATCGCGAGCTAGTTATGCCTCCGTCAGCACCCATGGGGTTTTGTGTGCGTAGTTATGTACGCGTGGTATGAATGCCACTGCATGAAGGGGGCTGGGGCGGAGTCCGGATTGCTAATCGAGCTCTTGACGAGTCGAGTTGTCCTGTTGCAGCGTAATCCGGACCTTCTTAACGGTGTTCAGGGGCTCCGCAGCCGGATTATGGTTCTGCTTGAGAAGGCCGCTCTGTACCTCTGATGTTAGGGCGGCTGTGTGCTCCTCTGTTTGGGGGGAGCGTTCAGTGTTGCCATTGACAGTTATGACGCCGCGTGGACCGAGCATCTTGAGCTTGAGATAAGCGTAGTGTGGCACTGCGTTGAATCTAGCAAACGCGGTTCGTCCAAGCAGTGCGTGGTAGCCGCTGCAGAAGGGGACGATATCAAAGATTAACTCTTCGCTTCGGAAGCTATCCGGAGAACCAAAGACTACTTCCAGCGTGATTGAGCCCGTACAACAGGACTCTACGCCCGGTATGACTCCTTTAAAGGTAGTCTTTGTGGGCTTGATTCGTGAGGGATTAATGCCCATTTTACGCACTGTATCCTGATAGAGCAGGTTGAGGCTGCTACCACCGTCCATTAGGACTCGTGTTAGGTGAAATCCGTCAATGATTGGGTCGAGGACCAGTGCGGTCGAACCGCCATGACGTATACTAGTTGGATGATCTCGACGATCAAAGGTGATCGGGAATGATGACCACGGATTGAATTTTGGGACGACTGGCTCTACCGCATAGATGTCCCTTAGTGCGCGCTTGCGCTCCCTTTTGGGGATGTGTGTAGCATATATCATATTCACCATTTTGAATTGAGGGGGAAACTTTTTCTGTCCTCTAGTGTTCGGCTGTTGGGGCTCTTCGTCATCGTCCTCGCTTTGCGATCCCGTTTTCTTGCTTTCAGCATTTGACTTGCTGGCTTGCTTGAAAACCCGGCAATCTCTGTTGGTATGATTAGCTTCTTTGTCTGGAGTGCCATGTATCCGGCACGGATGATCTAGTATACGGTCCAAGCTGGATGGTCCCTCGCTGTTCCTTTTATAAGGCTTCTTCCGCTAGCCGGACTTCGAGCCACTGAATCCGGCGTGAACTGTCGTGTCATCGGTGTTATCGCCATTACTTCGGCGTTTGTGTTTATTGCGCCGGAGCTTGCCGGTGCTATTTTTGGCCTCGGAGGGGCTTGCCTCATTGGCTGTGTTTGTACTATGAGCCAGCCAACTATCCTCACCCGCACAAAAGCGGGTCATGAGTGCCGTGAGGGCTGCCATAGACTTCGGCTTTTCTTGGCCGAGGTGGCGGGCAAGCCATTCGTCGCGGATGCTGTGTTTGAAGGCTGCTAGGGCTTCGGCATCCGGATAGTCAACGATCTGGTTCTTTTTGGTTAGGAACCTAGTACAGAATTTTCTGGTTGATTCTCCGGGTTGTTGGACTATATGACTTAAGTCATCGGCATCTGGTGACCGGACATAAGTACCTTGGAAGTTGTCAAGAAAAGCTTCTTCCAAGTCCTCCCAGCTGCCGATGGAATTTTCAGGCAGGCTATTTAACCAGTGTCTAGCTGCCCTTTTAATTTTGGTGGGAGGTATTTGATGGCGTGGAGGTCATCTCAGCGAGCCATATGGATGTGGAGAATAAAATCTTCGATCCACACTGCGGGATCGGTTGTTCCGTCGTACGATTAAATGTTGACGGGCTTGAACCCCTCGGGGAATTCGTGATCCAGTACTTCATCTGTGAAGCAGAGGGGGTGTGCGACGCCTCTATATCAGACCGCGTCACGGCGCACCTCCGATGAAGTCCGTCTGCGGTTATCGGCCCGGGCGTGACTAGGTTTGTCACGTCCGAATAGGTAGCCGTCATCCCGAGTCGGGAAGCGTCCTCGCGATCCGTAGATTGATCTGGTGCGTCCTGCTCTACTGTCCAGGTCCTACCGAAGGTCGTATGTATGGTCCCGAGCTGTTCTGTCTCTGTTTTTACGAGGCGGTGGGGTGGGCTGTTGTTCGGCCTGAGTTGTCGTTTTATCCCGACCGCGGGGTGGTCGGTCCGCCGCACTATCCCAACCACGTGGTGGTCGTTCTGCATTGCGCGAGGGAGGTACGGGATCTGGTGCCTCCTCATCGAACTGAGGTAGCAGTCTGTGCTTCGGGTAAATCTTGGCTGGGCGCCTGAGGCCGTATTCTTCGGCTGCTAGGACATCGGTCCATCTGTCAATGAGTAGGTCTTGATCGGCTTGGAGCTGTTGCTCCTTTTTCTTCAGGCTTCTAGCAGTAGCTATTAGCTGGCGCTTGAAGCGCTCCTGCTCGAGGGGTGCCTCAGGCACGATGAAATCCTCGCTGCCGAGGCTCTCCTCATCCTCGGAGACTGGACGATAACTATCATCATCCGGGTCATTGGGCATGGCCTGTTTATCAGGGTTAACTTTCCCGTTGTCTTGTTCCTCCTGTTCGGATGCTGCTCCAACAGGGTCTTCATTGTTTTCGGCATCGCCCGGAGTACTGTTTTCTCCGGTGCCAGTGTTGCCATCTTTTGAGCAATGAGGCTTAGAACGGCGTTTAGGGCGCCGGCGCTTGGGCTGTGTCTCAGAAGGTTTATTCGCAACTGGATCTTCTTTCTCATTGTCGCTAGCTTTTTTAGGCGTGTCAACCATGTACACATCGTACGAGGAGGTGGCCGTTCAACGTCCAGTGAATGGCGGGTCTTGGCCTTGCTCCTTGTCGGCATCGTCGTCCATACCGTCGATGTCTTCAGAGCCATAATGAAGCATGTTGGTTAAGTCATCGACAGTGGCTATGAAGTGGGTGGCGGGTGGGAAGCAAAATTCCCCATCGTCAGCCTCTAGCTCGAACCGAACATAGTTCGGCTGTGAGTCCTTCTCCAAGGACAAATTCTTTAAAGAGTTTAGCACATCACCCAAAGGTGAGTGCTGGAAGATGTCTGCGGCACTGAATTCCAAAATCGATAACCGATCCAGCTCGGTGTCTGCAGGCGTACATGGTCCGGAACTTATAGCCGGAGACGAGTCCAGAGTTCCGTTAACGTAAATACTGCAGGGTGTCGAGTCTGTGTGCGGCTCCAACGCCGCGGACTCTGTGGCCTCGGATGGCATGATCTGCTCCGGTTCTAAGGCCGTTGCGGCAACAGGAACCATCTCCTGGATGCGATCCGATGACAGATTTAGGTCATGTTCATCGGAGCGAGGGGGAGCGATCGCCGCGGTCTCAAATCCATTGAAGATTAAGTCTCCACAGATATCTGCAATGTAGTTCAAGCTTCCAAATATGACCTGGTGGCCAGGGGCGTAGCTATCGATCTGCTCCAGATGGCCAAGCGAGTTGGCCCGCAGTACGAAGCCGCCGAATATGAAAATCTGTCCGGGGAGAAAGGTTTCTCCTTGAACAGCGTCACTATAGACGATCGAAGGGGCCGTCGAACCTTTCGTCGACGACACAGTGGAACTCTCAATGAAAGCACCAATGTCGATGTCAGAACCGGCGGATCTCGGGTAGGGGGTCCTGAACTGTGCGTCTAAGGTCGATGGTTAGCAGGAGACGGGGAACACGATGTGTACCCAGGTTCAGGCCCTATCTATGGAGGTAATACCCTACTTCCTGCTTGATTGATCTTGATGAATATGAGTGTTACAAGATTTGATCTACCACGAGATCATAATGGCTAAACCCTAGAAGTCTAGCCTGTATGACTATGGTAATGAGTCTATCCTTTCCGGACTACACCCTCCGGTTTATATAGACACCGGGGGGATCTAGGGTTACATAGAGTCGGTTACATAGGAAGGAATATTCAGAGTTAATCACCAAGCTTGCCTTCCACGCCAAGGAGAGTCCAATCCGGACACGGGTGCAGTCTTCGGCCTTCATGTCTTCACAGCCCACCAGTCCGGCCCACAGATAACAGGCCGGACGCCCGAGGACCCCTTAGTCCAGGACTCCCTCAACGGCAGGGGCTAAGACCAGTCCTGATGGGATAAGGCAGGGAGCGGTAGAACCGCTGGCGCGGTACTACCGCAAGGCAGGAATAGTCTAGGATGGGAAGGCACGGACATATAAAAATACATCTGTGACTACTTCCGCTGAGTTTTGATCTATGCAAAAATCCGACACGGTACTACCGCAAGCCTGGAGCGGTACTACCGCGTAGGGCGCGGATGTAAAAAAAATACATCCGCCCCTACTTCCGCTCATGCTGCTATGCCTGGCCAGAGCCCATGGTACTACCGCGCCGATGGAGCGGTACTACCGCGTAGGGCGCGGATGTAAAAAATTACATCCGCCCCTACTACCGCTCGAGCAGCTGCACCTGGCCTAAGGCCACAGTACTACCGCTCCCAAGGAGCGGTACTACCGTGAGCACCTGCGGTACTACCGCGCTGGTGGCCGGTACTACCGCAAGGGCCTGCGGTACTACCGCCCCGAAGAGCAGTACTACCACATGCCTCAGTTCAGCAACACTAGGAGTCCTTCATTTTGCAGAGACACGGAGAGACGGAGGATGCTCCAAAGAGCCAAAGGAAAGGTGGTGCAAAAAGGAACAGACGTGTATGTGCTGATTCCACCCAAACCTTCCCAACGCGGACCCCCTCTTAATAGTACGGCTTTCCTACGACTCAAATCCACCGAAAAGAAACATAGAGAAATGCCGTCTTCAATAGTCTTCGAGGGGCACCAAATCGTCTTGTGTTTAGACATGATATATCTGAAATGTTCAATGCACACGATTAGTCCGCAAAAGCATTGTCATCAATCACCAAAACTACTAAGGGATAAATATGCCCTTACATTGGGTGATAGTTGTTTGACCTTGCTGAAAAAGACAGAAACTTTATGCTCACAAAAATAATTTTCCTATATCACAGAAAAGAGCTTCTATGCTGATTCATTTTGCAGAAGTTTAATATACAAATTACCCAGGCCGTCCTAATTTGGCTGATTTTTTTGGGTTACAGAAGTTTTTGAAAGTTCCAGATTACTACAGACTGTTCTGTTTTGACAGATTCTGTTTTCTTTGTCTTGTGTGCTTATTTTGATGGCTCTATGGTTTTCTTTGATGAGTTTTTTTCATAGAAAAGTTGGAATACAGTAGATATAATACAAAAATAAAATATGAATTGGTTTGACACAGCACTTATTGTTGGGGAACGCAGTAATTTCAAAATTTTCCTACGATCACGCAAGATCTATGTGATGCATAGCAACGAGCGGGAGAGTGTTGTCCACGTACCCTCGTAGACCGTAAGAGGAAGTGTCTAGTGACGCGGTTGATGTAGTCGAATGTTTTCGCGATCCAACCGATCAAGTACCGAAAGCACGGCACCTCCGCGATCTGCACACGTTCAGCTCGGTGACGTCCCTCGAACTCTAGATCCAGCGGAGGCCGAGGGAAAGTTTCGTCAGCACGACGGTGTGTTGACGGTGTAGATGAAATTACTGACGCACGGCTTCGCCTAAGCACTACAACGATATGACCGAGGTGGAATTCCATGGAGGGGGGCACCGCACACGGCTAAACCAATTGTCAACTTGTGTGTCTATGGGGTGCCCCCGTCCACCGTATATAAAGGAGTGGAGGAGTGGGCCGGCCGGCCTCAAGGGGTGCGCCCCAAGGGGGAATCCTACTCCAACTAGGAGTAGGTTCCCCCCTTTCCTAGTCCAACTAGGAGGGGGAAGGAAGGGGAAGAGGGACAGAAGGAAAGGGGGTCGGCCCCCTTCCCAATTCGGATTGGGCTAAGGGGGGCGTGCCCCTCCTCTTGGCCTTCTCCTCTCTCTTCCACTAAAGCCCATGTAGGCCCATTAAGCCCCCCGGGGTTCCGGTAACCTCCCGGTACTCCGGAAAATGCCCGAACTCATCCGAAACCTTTCCGGTGTCCAAACATAGCCTTCCAATATATCTATCTTTATGTCTCGACCATTCCGAGACTGCTCGTCATGTCCGTGATCACATCCGGGACTCCGAACTACCTTCGGTACATCAAAACACCTAAACTCATAATACCGATCATCATCGAACGTTAAGTGTGCGGACCCTATGGGTTCGAGAACTATGTAGACATGACCGAGACTCATCTCCGGTCAATAACCAATAGCGGAACCTGGATGCTCATATTGGTTCCTACATATTCTACGAAGATCTTTATCGGTCAAACCGCATAACAACATACGTTGTTCCCTTTGTCATCGGTATGTTACTTGCCCGAGATTCGATCGTCGGTATCACTATACCTAGTTTAATCTCGTTACCGGCAAGTCTCTTTACTCATTCCGTAACGCATCATCTCGTGACTAACTCATTAGTCACATTGCTTGCAAGGCTTATAGTGATGTGCATTACCGAGAGGGCCCAGAGATACCTCTCTGAAACACAGAATGACAAATCCTAATCTCGATATATGCCAACCCAACAAACACCATCGGAGACACCTGTAGAGCATCTTTATAATCACCCAGTTACGTTGTGACCTTTGATAGCACACTAAGTGTTCCTCCGGTATTCGAGAGTTGCATAATCTCATAGTCATAGGAACATGTATAAGTCATGAAGAAAGCAATAGCAATAAACTGAACGATCATAGTGCTAAGCTAACAGATGGGTCAAGTCAATCACATCATTCTCTAATGATGTGATCCCGTTCATCAAATGACAACTCATGTCTATGGCAAGGAAACTTAACCATCTTTGATTAACGAGCTAGTCAAGTAGAGGCATACTAGTGACACTCTGTTTGTCTATGTATTCACACATGTACTAAGTTTCCGGTTAATACAATTCTAGCATGAATAATAAACATTTATCATGATCTAAGGAAATATAAATAACAACTTTATTATTGCCTCCAAGGCATATTTCCTTTAGTCTCCCACTTGCACTAGAGTCGATAATCTAGTTCACATCGCCATGTGATTTAACACCAATAGTTCACATCACCATGTGATTAACACTCTATAGTTCACATCGCCATGTGACCAATACCCTAAGGGTTTACTAGAGTCAATAATCTAGTTCACGTTGCCTATGTGATTAACACCCAAAGAGTACTAAGGTGTGATCATGTTTTGCTTGTGAGAGAGGTTTAGTCAATGGGTCTGCCACATTCAGATCTGTATGTATTTTGCAAATTTCTATGTCTACAATGCTCTGCACGGAGCTACTCTAGCTAAATACTCCCACTTTCAATATGTATCCAGATCAAGACTCAGAGTCATCCAGATCGGTGTCAAAGCTTGCATCGACGTAACTCTTTACGATGAACCCTTTATCACCTCCATAACCGAGAAATATTTCCTTAGTCCTCTAAGGATAATTTTGACCAATGTCAAGTGATCTACTCCTAGATCACTATTGTACTCCCTTGCCAAAACCAGGGCAGGGTATACAATAGGTTTGGTACATAGCATGGCATACTTTATAGAACCTATGTCTGAAGCATAGGGAATGACTTTCATTCTCTCTCTATCTTCTGTCGTGGTCGGGCTTTGGGTCTTACTCAACTTCAAACCTAGCTACACAGGCAAGAACTCCTTCTTTGACTGTTCCGTTTTGAACTACTTCAAAATCTTGTCAAGGTATGTACTCATTGAAAAAACTTATCAAGTGTCTTGATCTATCTCTATAGATCTTGATGCTCAATATGTAAGAAGCTTCGCCGAGGTCTTTCTTTGAAAAACTCCTTTCAAATACTCCTTTATGCTTTCTAGAAAATTCAACATTTATTTCCAATCAACAATATGTCATTCACATATACTTATCAGAAAGGCTGTAGTGCTCCCACTCACTTTTGTAAATACAGGCATCACCGCAAGTCTGTATAAAACTATATGCTTTGATCAACTCATCAACGCGTATATTCCAACTCCGAGATGCTTGCACCAGTCCATAGATGGATCGCTGGAGCTTTGCACACTTTGTTAGCACCTTTAGGATCGGCAAAACCTTCTGGTTGCATCATATACAACTCTTCTTTTAAGAAATCCATAAAGGAATGCAGGTTTGACATCCATTTGCCAATTTTCATAAAATGCGGCAATTACTAACATGATTCGGACAGACTTTTAAGCATCGATACAAGTGAGAAAATCTCATTGTAGTCAACATCTTGAACTTGTCAAAAACATTTTTGCGACAATTCGAGCTTTGTAGATAGTAACACTACTATCAGCGTATGTCTTCCTCTTGAAGATCCATTTTATTCTCTATGGCTTGCCGATCATCGGGCAAGTCAACCAAAGTCCATACTTTGTTCTCATACATGGATCCTATCTCAGATTTCATGGCCTCAAGCCATTTTGCGGAATCTGCGCTCATCATCGCTTCCTCATAGTTCGTAGGTTCATCATGGTCTAGTAACATGATTTCCAGAACAGGATTTCCGTACCACTCTGGTGCGGAACGTACTCTGGTTGACCTGCGAGGTTCGGCAGTAACTTGATCTGAAGTTTTACGATCATCATCATTAGCTTCCACACTAATTGGTGTAGGAATCACTGGAACTGATTTCTGTGATAACTTACTTTCCAATTCGAGAGAAGGTACAATTACCTCATCAAGTTCTACTTTCCTCCCACTCACTTCTTTCGAGAGAAACTCCTTCTCTAGAAAGGATCCATTCTTAGCAACAAAGATCTTGCCTTCGGATCTGTAATAGAAGGTGTACCCAACATTCTCTTTTGGGTATCCTATGAAGACGCACTTCTCCGATTTGGGTTCGAGCTTATCAGGTTGAAACTTTTTCACATAAGCATCGCAACCCCAAACTTTAGGAAACGACGGCTTAGGTTTCTTGCCAAACCATAGTTCATACGGTGTCGTCTCAATGGATTTAGACGGTGCCCTTTTAACATGAATGTAGCTGTCTCTAATGCATAACCCCAAAACGATAGTGGTAAATCGGTAAGAGACATTATAGATTGCACTATATCCAATAAAGTACGGTTATGATGTTCGGACACACCATTATGTATTGGTGTTCCAGGTGGCATGAGTTTGTGAAACTATTCCACATTGTTTTTAATTGAAGTCCAAACTCGTAACTCAAATATTTGCCTCTGCGATCAGATTGTAGAAACTTTGTTTTCTTGTCACTATGATTCTCCACTTCACTCTGAAATTCTTTGAACTTTTCAAATGTTTCAGACTTGTGTTTCGTCAAGTAGATATACCCATATCTGCTCAAATCATCTGTGAAGTTCAGAAAATAACGATACCCGCCACGAGCCTCAACACTCATTGGACCGCATACATCAGTATGTATTATTTCCAGTAAGTCAGTGGCTCGCTCCATTGTTCCGGAGAACAGAGTCTTAGTCATCTTGCCCATGAGGCATGGTTCGCAAGCATCAAATGATTCATAATCAAGTGATTCCAAAAGTCCATCTGCATGGAGTTTCTTCATGCGCTTTTACGCCAATATGACCTAAACGGCAGTGCCACAAGTTTGTTGCACTACCATTATCAACTTTGCATCTTTTGGCATCAATATTGTGTGTATCACTACGATCGAGATTCAATAAACCATTTATATTAAGTATATGACCATAGAAGGTTTTATTCATCTAAACGGAACAACAATTATTCTTTAACTTGAATGAATAACCATATTGCAATAAACATGATCCAATCATATTCATGCTCAATGCAAACACCAAATAACATTTATTTTAGGTTCAACACTAATCCCGAAGGTAAAAGGAGTGTGCGATGGTGATCTCATCAACCTTTGAATTATTCCCAACACACATCGTCACCTTGTCCTTAACTAGTCTCTGTTCATTTTGCAACTCCTGTTTCGAGTTACTACTCTTAGTAACTGAACCAGTATCAAATACCGAGGGGTTGCTATAAACGCTAGTAAAGTACACATCAATAACATGTATATCAAATATACCTTTGTTCAATTTGCCATCCTTCTTATCCGCCAAGTATCTAGGGCAGTTCCACTTCCAGTGATCATTTCCTTTGCAGTTAGAAGCACTCAGTTTCAGGGTTGAGTCTAGCTTTGGGTTTCTTCATGGGAGTGACAACTTGCTTATCATTCTTCTTGAAGTTCCCTTTCTATCCCTTTGCCCTTTTCTTGAAACTAGTGGTCTTGTTAACCATCAACACTTGATGCTCTTTCTTGATTTCTACCTTCGCCGATTTCAGTATCGCGAAGAGCTCGAGAATTATTTTCGTCATCCCTTGCATATTATAGTTCATCACGAAGTTCTAGTAACTTGATGATAGTGACTAGAGAACTTTGTCAATTACTATCTTATCTGGAAGATTAACTCCCACTTGATTCAAGCAATTGTAGTACCCAGACAATCTAAGCACATGCTCACTGATTGAGCTATTCTCCTCCATCTTGTAGGCAAAGTACTGTCAGAGGTCTCATCCCTCTCGACACGGGCATGAATATGAAATACCAATTTCAACTCTTGGAACATCTTATATGCTCTATGGCGTTCAAATCATTTTTGAAGTCCCGGTTCTAAGCTGTAAAGCATGGTGCACAAAACTATCAAGTAGTCATCATACCGAGCTTTGCCAAATGTTCATAACATCTGCATCTGCTCCTGCAATAGTTCTGTCACCTAGCGGTGCATCAAGGACATAATACTTCTGTGTAGCAATGAGGATAATCCTCAGATCATGGACCGAGTCCGCATCATTGCTACTAACATCTTTCAACTTATATTTCTCTAGGAACATATAAAAAATGGGGAGCTACATCGCGAGCTATTGATCTACAACATAGATATGCAAAAATACTATCAGGTACTAAGTTCATGATAAATTAAAGTTCAATTAATCATATTACTAAAGAACTCCCACTTAGATAGATATCCCTCTAATCATCTAAGTGATCACGTGATCCAAATCAACTACACCATGTCCGATCATCACGTGAGATGGAGTAGTTTTCAATGGTGAACATCACTATGTTGATCATATCTACTATATGATTCACGCTCGACCTTTCGGTCTCAGTGTTCCGAGGCCATATCTGCATATGCTAGGCTCGTCAAGTTTAACCCGAGTATTCTGCATATGCAAAACTGGCTTGCACCCGTTGTATGTGAACGTAGAGCTTATCACACCCGATCATCATGTGGTGTCTCGGCACGACGAACTGTAGCAACAGTACATACTCAGGGAGAACACTTGTACCTTGAAATGTAGTGAGAGATCATCTTATAATGCTATCGTCGAACTAAGGAAAATAAGATGCATAAAGGATAAACATCACATGCAATCAATATAAGTGATACGATATGGCCATCATCATCTTGTGCCTTTGATCACCATCTCCAAAGCACCGTCATGATCACCATCTTCACCGGCATGACACCTTGATCTCCATCGTAGCATCGTTGTCGTCTCGCCAACTATTATTTCTACGACTATCGCTGCCGCTTAATGATAAAGTAAAAACAATTACAGGGCGATTGCATTGCATACAATAAAGCGACAACCATATGGCTCCTGCCAGTTGCCGATAACTCTGTTACAAAACATGATCATCTCATACAATAAAATTTAGCATCATGTCTTGACCATATCACATCACGACATGCCCTGCAAAAACAAGTTAGACGTCCTCTACTTTGTTGTTGCAAGTTTTACGTGGCTGCTACGGGCTGAGCAAGAACCGTTCTTACCTATGCATCAAAACCACAATGATTTTTCGTCAAGTGTGATGTTTTAACCTTCAACAAGGACCGAGCGTAGTCACACTCGATTCAACTAAAGTTGGAGAAACTGACACCCACCAGCCACCTGTGTGCGAAGCACGTCGGTAGAACCAGTCTCGCGTAAGCGTACGCGTAATGTCGGTCCGGGCCACTTCATCCAACAATACCGCCGAATCAAAGTATGACATGTCGGTAAGCAGTATGACTATTATTGCCCACAACTCATTGTGTTCTACTCGTGCATATAACATCTACGCATAAACCTGGCTCGAATGCCACTGTTGGGGAACGCAGTAATTTCAAAAATTTCCTACGATCACGCAAGATCTATGTGATGCATAGCAACGAGCGGGAGAGTGTTGTCCACGTACCCTCGTAGACCGTAAGCGGAAGCGTCTAGTGACACGGTTGATGTAGTTGAACGTCTTCGCGATCCAACCGATCAAGTACCGAAAGCACGGCACCTCCGCGATCTGCACACGTTCAGCTCGATGACGTCCCTCGAACTCTAGATCCAGCCAAGGCCGAGGGAGAGTTCCGTCAGCACGACGGCGTGTTGACGGTGTTGATGAAGTTACCGACGCAGGGCTTCGCCTAAGCACTACAACGATATGACCGAGGTGGAATTCTGTGGAAGGGGACACCGCACACGGCTAAAACAGTTGTCAACTTGTGTGTCTATGGGGTGCCCCCCTCCCCCGTATATAAAGGGGTGGAGGAGGGGGCCGGCCGGCCTCAAGGGGTGCGCCCCAAGGGGGGAATCCTACTCCAACTAGGAGTAGGTTCCCCCCTTTCCTAGTCCAACTAGGAGGGGGGAGGAAGGGGAAGAGGGAGAAAAGGAAAGGGGGGCCGGCCCCCTTCCCAATTCAGATTGGGCTAGGGGGGCGTGCCCCTCCTCTTGGCCTTCTCCTCTCTCTTCCACTAAAGCCCATGTAAGCCCATTAAGCCCCCGGGGGATTCCGGTAACCTCCCGGTACTCCGGAAAATGCCCAAACTCATCTGAAACCTTTCCGATGTCCAAACATAGCCTTCCAATATATCGATCTTTACGTCTCAACCATTCCGAGACTTCTCGTCATGTCCGTGATCACATCCGGGACTCCGAACTACCTTCGATACATCAAAACACATATCGTCATCGAACGTTAAGTGTGCAGACCGTACGGGTTCGAGAACTATGTAGACATGACCGAGACTCATCTCCGGTCAATAACCAATAGCGGAACCTGGATGCTCATATTGGTTCCTACATATTCTACGAAGATCTTTATCGGTCAAACCGCATAACAACATACGTTGTTCCCTTTGTCATCGGTATGTTACTTGCCCGAGATTCGATCGTCGGTATCACTATACCTAGTTCAATCTCATTACCGGCAAGTCTCTTTACTCGTTCCGTAACGCATCATCTCGTGACTAACTCATTAGTCACATTGCTTGCAAGGCTTATAGTGATGTGCATTAGCGAGAGGGCCCAGAGATACCTCTCCGAAACACGGAGTGACAAATCCTAATCTCGATCTATGCCAACCCAACAAACACCATCGGAGACACCTGTAGAGCATCTTTATAATCACCCAGTTACGTTGTGACCTTTGATAGCACACTAAGTGTTCCTCCGGTATTCGAGAGTTGCATAATCTCATAGTCATAGGAACATGTATAAGTCATGAAGAAAGCAATAGCAACATACTAAACGATCGAGTGCTAAGCTAACGGAATGGGTCAAGTCAATCACATCATTCTCTAATGATGTGATCCCGTTCATCAAATGACAACTCATGTCTATGGCAAGGAAACTTAACCATCTTTGATTAACGAGCTAGTCAAGTAGAGGCATACTAGTGACACTCTGTTTTTCTATGTATTCACACATGTACTAAGTTTCCGGTTAATACAATTCTAGCATGAATAATAAACATTTATCATGATCTAAGGAAATATAAATAACAACTTTATTATTGCCTCCAAGGCATATTTCCTTTAGTCTCCCACTTGCACTAGAGTCGATAATCTAGTTCACACCGCCATGTGATTTAACACCAATAGTTCACATCACCATGTGATTAACACTCTATAGTTCAGATCGCCATGTGACCAATACCCTAAGGGTTTACTAGAGTCAATAATCTAGTTCACGTTGCCTATGTGATTAACACCCAAAGAGTACTAAGGTGTGATCATGTTTTGCTTGTGAGAGAGGTTTAGTCAATGGGTCTGCCACATTCAGATCTGTATGTATTTTGCAAATTTCTATGTCTACAATGCTCTGCACGGAGCTACTCTAGCTAAATACTCCCACTTTCAATATGTATCCAGATCAAGACTCAGAGTCATCCAGATCGGTGTCAAAGCTTGCATCGACGTAACTCTTTACGATGAACCCTTTATCACCTCCATAACCGAGAAATATTTCCTTAGTCCTCTAAGGATAATTTTGACCAATGTCAAGTGATCTACTCCTAGATCACTATTGTACTCCCTTGCCAAAACCAGGGCAGGGTATACAATAGGTTTGGTACATAGCATGGCATACTTTATAGAACCTATGTCTGAAGCATAGGGAATGACTTTCATTCTCTCTCTATCTTCTGTCGTGGTCGGGCTTTGGGTCTTACTCAACTTCAAACCTAGCTACACAGGCAAGAACTCCTTCTTTGACTGTTCCATTTTGAACTACTTCAAAATCTTGTCAAGGTATGTACTCATTGAAAAAACTTATCAAGTGTCTTGATCTATCTCTATAGATCTTGATGCTCAATATGTAAGAAGCTTCACCGAGGTCTTTCTTTGAAAAACTCCTTTCAAATACTCCTTTATGCTTTCTAGAAAATTCAACATTTATTTCCAATCAACAATATGTCATTCACATATACTTATCAGAAAGGCTGTAGTGCTCCCACTCACTTTTGTAAATACAGGCATCACCGCAAGTCTGTATAAAACTATATGCTTTGATCAACTCATCAACGCGTATATTCCAACTCCGAGATGCTTGCACCAGTCCATAGATGGATCGCTGGAGCTTTGCACACTTTGTTAGCACCTTTAGGATCGGCAAAACCTTCTGGTTGCATCATATACAACTCTTCTTTTAAGAAATCCATAAAGGAATGCAGGTTTGACATCCATTTGCCAATTTTCATAAAATGCGGCAATTACTAACATGATTCGGACAGACTTTTAAGCATCGATACAAGTGAGAAAATCTCATTGTAGTCAACATCTTGAACTTGTCAAAAACATTTTTGCGACAATTCGAGCTTTGTAGATAGTAACACTACTATCAGCGTATGTCTTCCTCTTGAAGATCCATTTTATTCTCTATGGCTTGCCGATCATCGGGCAAGTCAACCAAAGTCCATACTTTGTTCTCATACATGGATCCTATCTCAGATTTCATGGCCTCAAGCCATTTTGCGGAATCTGCACTCATCATCGCTTCCTCATAGTTCGTAGGTTCATCATGGTCTAGTAACATGATTTCCAGAACAGGATTTCCGTACCACTCTGGTGCGGAACGTACTCTGGTTGACCTGCGAGGTTCGGCAGTAACTTGATCTGAAGTTTTACGATCATCATCATTAGCTTCCACACTAATTGGTGTAGGAATCACTGGAACTGATTTCTGTGATAACTTACTTTCCAATTCGAGAGAAGGTACAATTACCTCATCAAGTTCTACTTTCCTCCCACTCACTTCTTTCGAGAGAAACTCCTTCTCTAGAAAGGATCCATTCTTAGCAACAAAGATCTTGCCTTCGGATCTGTAATAGAAGGTGTACCCAACATTCTCTTTTGGGTATCCTATGAAGACGCACTTCTCCGATTTGGGTTCGAGCTTATCAGGTTGAAACTTTTTCACATAAGCATCGCAACCCCAAACTTTAGGAAACGACGGCTTAGGTTTCTTGCCAAACCATAGTTCATACGGTGTCGTCTCAATGGATTTAGACGGTGCCCTTTTAACATGAATGTAGCTGTCTCTAATGCATAACCCCAAAACGATAGTGGTAAATCGGTAAGAGACATTATAGATTGCACTATATCCAATAAAGTACGGTTATGATGTTCGGACACACCATTATGTATTGGTGTTCCAGGTGGCATGAGTTTGTGAAACTATTCCACATTGTTTTTAATTGAAGTCCAAACTCGTAACTCAAATATTTGCCTCTGCGATCAGATTGTAGAAACTTTGTTTTCTTGTCACTATGATTCTCCACTTCACTCTGAAATTCTTTGAACTTTTCAAATGTTTCAGACTTGTGTTTCGTCAAGTAGATATACCCATATCTGCTCAAATCATCTGTGAAGTTCAGAAAATAACGATACCCGCCACGAGCCTCAACACTCATTGGACCGCATACATCAGTATGTATTATTTCCAGTAAGTCAGTGGCTCGCTCCATTGTTCCGGAGAACAGAGTCTTAGTCATCTTGCCCATGAGGCATGGTTCGCAAGCATCAAATGATTCATAATCAAGTGATTCCAAAAGTCCATCTGCATGGAGTTTCTTCATGCGCTTTTACGCCAATATGACCTAAACGGCAGTGCCACAAGTTTGTTGCACTACCATTATCAACTTTGCATCTTTTGGCATCAATATTGTGTGTATCACTACGATCGAGATTCAATAAACCATTTATATTAAGTATATGACCATAGAAGGTTTTATTCATCTAAACGGAACAACAATTATTCTTTAACTTGAATGAATAACCATATTGCAATAAACATGATCCAATCATATTCATGCTCAATGCAAACACCAAATAACATTTATTTTAGGTTCAACACTAATCCCGAAGGTAAAAGGAGTGTGCGATGGTGATCTCATCAACCTTTGAATTATTCCCAACACACATCGTCACCTTGTCCTTAACTAGTCTCTGTTCATTTTGCAACTCCTGTTTCGAGTTACTACTCTTAGTAACTGAACCAGTATCAAATACCGAGGGGTTGCTATAAACGCTAGTAAAGTACACATCAATAACATGTATATCAAATATACCTTTGTTCAATTTGCCATCCTTCTTATCCGCCAAGTATCTAGGGCAGTTCCACTTCCAGTGATCATTTCCTTTGCAGTTAGAAGCACTCAGTTTCAGGGTTGAGTCTAGCTTTGGGTTTCTTCATGGGAGTGACAACTTGCTTATCATTCTTCTTGAAGTTCCCTTTCTATCCCTTTGCCCTTTTCTTGAAACTAGTGGTCTTGTTAACCATCAACACTTGATGCTCTTTCTTGATTTCTACCTTCGCCGATTTCAGTATCGCGAAGAGCTCGAGAATTATTTTCGTCATCCCTTGCATATTATAGTTCATCACGAAGTTCTAGTAACTTGATGATAGTGACTAGAGAACTTTGTCAATTACTATCTTATCTGGAAGATTAACTCCCACTTGATTCAAGCAATTGTAGTACCCAGACAATCTAAGCACATGCTCACTGATTGAGCTATTCTCCTCCATCTTGTAGGCAAAGTACTGTCAGAGGTCTCATCCCTCTCGACACGGGCATGAATATGAAATACCAATTTCAACTCTTGGAACATCTTATATGCTCTATGGCGTTCAAATCATTTTTGAAGTCCCGGTTCTAAGCTGTAAAGCATGGTGCACAAAACTATCAAGTAGTCATCATACCGAGCTTTGCCAAATGTTCATAACATCTGCATCTGCTCCTGCAATAGTTCTGTCACCTAGCGGTGCATCAAGGACATAATACTTCTGTGTAGCAATGAGGATAATCCTCAGATCATGGACCGAGTCCGCATCATTGCTACTAACATCTTTCAACTTATATTTCTCTAGGAACATATAAAAAATGGGGAGCTACATCGCGAGCTATTGATCTACAACATAGATATGCAAAAATACTATCAGGTACTAAGTTCATGATAAATTAAAGTTCAATTAATCATATTACTAAAGAACTCCCACTTAGATAGATATCCCTCTAATCATCTAAGTGATCACGTGATCCAAATCAACTACACCATGTCCGATCATCACGTGAGATGGAGTAGTTTTCAATGGTGAACATCACTATGTTGATCATATCTACTATATGATTCACGCTCGACCTTTCGGTCTCAGTGTTCCGAGGCCATATCTGCATATGCTAGGCTCGTCAAGTTTAACCCGAGTATTCTGCATATGCAAAACTGGCTTGCACCCGTTGTATGTGAACGTAGAGCTTATCACACCCGATCATCATGTGGTGTCTCGGCACGACGAACTGTAGCAACAGTACATACTCAGGGAGAACACTTGTACCTTGAAATGTAGTGAGAGATCATCTTATAATGCTATCGTCGAACTAAGGAAAATAAGATGCATAAAGGATAAACATCACATGCAATCAATATAAGTGATACGATATGGCCATCATCATCTTGTGCCTTTGATCACCATCTCCAAAGCACCGTCATGATCACCATCTTCACCGGCATGACACCTTGATCTCCATCGTAGCATCGTTGTCGTCTCGCCAACTATTATTTCTACGACTATCGCTGCCGCTTAATGATAAAGTAAAAACAATTACAGGGCGATTGCATTGCATACAATAAAGCGACAA
This sequence comes from Aegilops tauschii subsp. strangulata, assembly GCF_002575655.3. NCBI lineage: Eukaryota > Viridiplantae > Streptophyta > Magnoliopsida > Poales > Poaceae > Aegilops > Aegilops tauschii. Next base: position 13,542,331 of record NC_053039.3, read on the forward strand.
CCATATGGCTCCTGCCAGTTGCCGATAACTCTGTTACAAAACATGATCATCTCATACAATAAAATTTAGCATCATGTCTTGACCATATCACATCACGACATGCCCTGCAAAAACAAGTTAGACGTCCTCTACTTTGTTGTTGCAAGTTTTACGTGGCTGCTACGGGCTGAGCAAGAACCGTTCTTACCTATGCATCAAAACCACAATGATTTTTCGTCAAGTGTGATGTTTTAACCTTCAACAAGGACCGAGCGTAGTCACACTCGATTCAACTAAAGTTGGAGAAACTGACACCCACCAGCCACCTGTGTGCGAAGCACGTCGGTAGAACCAGTCTCGCGTAAGCGTACGCGTAATGTCGGTCCGGGCCACTTCATCCAACAATACCGCCGAATCAAAGTATGACATGTCGGTAAGCAGTATGACTATTATTGCCCACAACTCATTGTGTTCTACTCGTGCATATAACATCTACGCATAAACCTGGCTCGAATGCCACTGTTGGGGAACGCAGTAATTTCAAAAATTTCCTACGATCACGCAAGATCTATGTGATGCATAGCAACGAGCGGGAGAGTGTTGTCCACGTACCCTCGTAGACCGTAAGCGGAAGCGTCTAGTGACACGGTTGATGTAGTTGAACGTCTTCGCGATCCAACCGATCAAGTACCGAAAGCACGGCACCTCCGCGATCTGCACACGTTCAGCTCGATGACGTCCCTCGAACTCTAGATCCAGCCGAGGCCGAGGGAGAGTTCCGTCAGCACGACGGCGTGTTGACGGTGTTGATGAAGTTACCGACGCAGGTCTTCGCCTAAGCACTACAACGATATGACCGAGGTGGAATTCTGTGGAAGGGGACACCGCACACGGCTAAAACAGTTGTCAACTTGTGTGTCTATGGGGTGCCCCCCTCCCCCGTATATAAACGGGTGGAGGAGGGGGCCGGCCGGCCTCAAGGGGTGCGCCCCAAGGGGGGAATCCTACTCCAACTAGGAGTAGGTTCCCCCCTTTCCTAGTCCAACTAGGAGGGGGGAGGAAGGGGAAGAGGGAGAAAAGGAAAGGGGGGCCGGCCCCCTTCCCAATTCAGATTGGGCTAGGGGGGGCGTGCCCCTCCTCTTGGCCTTCTCCTCTCTCTTCCACTAAAGCCCATGTAAGCCCATTAAGCCCCCGGGGGATTCCGGTAACCTCCCGGTACTCCGGAAAATGCCCAAACTCATCCGAAACCTTTCCGGTGTCCAAACATAGCCTTCCAATATATCGATCTTTACGTCTCAACCATTCCGAGACTTCTCGTCATGTCCGTGATCACATCCGGGACTCCGAACTACCTTCGATACATCAAAACACATAAACTCATAATGTCGATCGTCATCGAACGTTAAGTGTGCAGACCGTACGGGTTCGAGAACTATGTAGACATGACCGAGACTCATCTCCGGTCAATAACCAATAGCGGAACCTGGATGCTCATATTGGTTCCTACATATTCTACGAAGATCTTTATCGGTCAAACCGCATAACAACATACGTTGTTCCCTTTGTCATCGGTATGTTACTTGCCCGAGATTCGATCATCGGTATCACTATACCTAGTTCAATCTCATTACCGGCAAGTCTCTTTACTCGTTCCGTAACGCATCATCTCATGACTAACTCATTAGTCACATTGCTTGCAAGGCTTATAGTGATGTGCATTAGCGAGAGGGCCCAGAGATACCTCTCCGAAACACGGAGTGACAAATCCTAATCTCGATCTATGCCAACCCAACAAACACCATCGGAGACACCTGTAGAGCATCTTTATAATCACCCAGTTACGTTGTGACGTTTGATAGCACACTAGGTGTTCCTCCGGTATTCGGGAGTTGCATAATCTCATAGTCATAGGAACATGTATAAGTCATGAAGAAAGCAATAGCAATAAACTGAACGATCATAGTGCTAAGCTAACGGATGGGTCAAGTCAATCACATCATTCTCTAATGATGTGATCCCGTTCATCAAATGACAACTCATGTCTATGGCTAGGAAACTTAACCATCTTTGATTAACGAGCTAGTCAAGTAGAGGCATACTAGTGACACTCTGTTTGTCTATGTATTCACACATGTACTAAGTTTCCGGTTAATACAATTCTAGCATGAATAATAAACATTTATCATGATATAAGGAAATATAAATAACAACTTTATTATTGCCTCTAGGGAATATTTCCTTCACTTATAGTAGCGGTTTGCTTTCTTTTACTAACGGATCTCACGAAGGTTTTTGTTGAGTTTTGTGTGATTGAAGTTTTCAAGATTTGGGTTCTCTTACGATGGATTAAAGAAGGATAGAAGAGCCTAAGCTTGGGGATGCCCCGGCATCCCAAGCTATTATCCAAGAATGAGCAACCAACTAAGCTTGGGGATGCCCCCGAGTGGCATCCCCTCTTTCTTCTAACGACCATCGGTATTTTACTCGAGACTATATTTTTATTCGTCACATGATATGTGTCTTTGCTTGTTCTAGTTTGTGTTTTAAGTCATCAATCCTTGCTGGACACACCTATTTGAGAGAGACAAAATTATGTCATGACTTGTTAGAATTGCTCTCTATGCTTCACTTAAATCTTTTATGAGCTAGGACTTGCTCTAGTGCTTCACTTATATCTTTTTGAGCATGGTGTGCTTAGTATTTTTAAAGAAATGCTCTCTTGCTTCACTTTGATTTATTTGAGAGTTAGTAAAATTTTGAAGAAATTCTCTCTTGCTTCACTTAAATTATTTTGAGAGAAAGAAAAAAAATTATGCTCATGATCTTCACTTATATTTGTTTGAGCTTATGAAAAGCAACACATAAAAGTTAGTCCCAAAGTGATAGATATCCAAGAAGGATAAAGTAAAAAAATGTCATGAAGATCATTGGACAAAATAAACTTGATTCCTTGTAATAGTTTTGAGATATGATGATGTGATATGTGAGTTATGTTGATGAGTAATTGTGCTTAAGTAAGAATATTGGTGTTAAGGTTTGTGATTCCCTATGCATGCACGAAAGTCAATAATCATGCAATGAAAATTATTTCCTACTTGTGGTGCATTATTCGGTGTTAATTATGCTTAATGCTTGCTTTACGAAATTATTCGTTTCTTGGTTGGCCGCTTCTCAGTCTTTTTGCTAGCCTTCATTTTGCAATATGACCTCTACTTGTTCATACAAAATCCTTTAAACCAGTTGTGCCACATGAGTCCACCATATCTACCTATATGCGGTATTATTTTGCCGTTCTAAGCAAATTTGCATGTGCCATCTCTAATTTTCAAAATAAACTTCTCTTTTGTGTGTTTGTTTCGCTCACGGAACGGTAACGGGTGGCTAATATTTTCCATGCTGGATGTGTTATTCTCACGATGAGTGTTTATTCACTTGTCATTGCAAGAGAGTAAGGCAAAGGTTTTAGGGATGCCCAGTCCCGAAATGCAAAAATGAATTTACTTTATGTTGTCAAATAATAAATTCCTTGGAAAGTGTTGGTATGGAAGGCAACCGTGGATTCGGCTAGCCATGGAAAGTGAAAGTATGGTGGAAAAAGGAATAAACTTTATTTTCAGTTTGGGAACCGCCTATGGCATATCTAGCATGGAAAGTGTTCGGAACTCTGCGTCGTTTTCGTTGGTGGGATGGATACACCTCCCAAAATGTTTTATCTCTATTTTTCGCTTTGAGCTCTGGCACCTCTACAAATCCCTACTTCCCTCTGCGAAGGGCCTTTCTTTTACTTTATGCAATTTTTACTTTTGAATTTGAGTCTCCATCTTCTCTTACAAAAGCACCAACTAGGAGGCAATATGATCGTGAGTAAGTATTGGTGTAGCTAATATGCGAGTGTGTTTCATGAATGGATCAATGTTTGAGCATGATGGGCTAGGGATAACTTATTTTAGCGTTGATATTTTGAAAGACATGGTTGCTTGTTGATATGCTTGAGTATCTAAATTATTATTTCAAAACTAGACTATTGCTTTAAATCACATAAAAGTCCAAATGTCCATGCTATAAAGAAAAGAATATGATATGACTTGATGAACAACACTCCACATCAAAAAATTTGTTTTATCACTTACCTACTTGAGGACGAGCAGGAGTTAAGCTTGGGGATGCTGATACGTCTCCAACGTATCTATAATTTTTTATTGTTCCATGTTGTTTTATTATCAATCTTGGATGTTTTATAATCATTTTATAGTCATTTATATCATTTTTTGGTACTAACCTATTGACATAGTGCCAAGTGTCAGTTGATGTTTTTTCCATGTTTTTTACATCACAGGAAATCAATATCAAACGGAGTCCAAATGCCATGAAACTTTACAGAGACTTTTTATGGGCCAGAAGGAAGAAGATGGGCCCTGGTTGCACCTGGGGGGAGTCTCGAGGAGGGGACAACCCACCAGGGCGCTCCAGGAGGCTCTGGCGTGCCCTGGTGGGTTGTCCCCTCCTCGGGTGCCCCCCGGACCGCCTCTTTGCTCTATAAATACCCCAAAAATACCAGAACCCTAGGGGAGTCGATGAAATATTCCTCCAGGCGCCGTAGAGTCTAGAACCACCAGATCCAATCTAGACACCGTCACGGAGGGGTTCACCACTTCCATTGGTGCCTCTCCGATGATGCGTGAGTAGTTCTTTGTAGACCTACGGGTCCGTAGTTAGTAGCTAGATCGCTTCCTCTCTCTCTCTTTAGATTCTCAATACATTGGTCTCTTGGAGATCCATATGATGTAAGTCCTTTTGCGGTGTGTTTGTTGGGATCTGATGAACTTTGAGTTTATGATCGGTCATATATTTTTATATCCATGAAAGTTATTTGAGTTTCTTTGATCTCTTATATGCGTGATCTCTTATAGCCTCATATTTCTTCTCCGATATTTGGGTTTTGTTTGGCCAACTTGATCTATTTGTCTTGCAATGGGAGTAGGTGCCCGGTAGTGGGTTCGATCTTACGGTGCTTGATCCCAGTGACAGAAAGGGAACCGACACGTATGTATCGTTGCTACTAAGGATAAAAAGACGAGATCTAATATCTGCCGCAATAGATAAATGGATCTTGTCTACATCATGTCATCGTTCTTATTGTATTACTCCATTTTTTCCATGAACTTAATACACCAGATGCATGCTGGATAGCGATCGATGTGTGGAGTAATAGTAGTAGATGCAGGCAGGAGTCGGTCTACTAATCTTGGACGTGATGCCTATGTAATGATCATTGCCTGGATATCGTCATAATTATTTGAAGTTCTATCAATTGCCCAACAGTAATTTGTTTACCCACCGTTTGCTATTATTCTCGAGAGAAGCCACTAGTGAAACCTACGGCCCCCGGGTCTTCTTTCTCATATATTTGCCTTGCGATCTACTTTTCCTTTGCGTTTTTATTCAGATCTATTAAACCAAAAATACAGAAATACTTTGCTGCACTTTATTTTATTTGCGATCTATTATTTAAATCCATTACAATTTTCTCCCGTCTCCTCGCCAATTTCTAGCGCCGTTACACGAAAGGGATTGACAACCCCTTAACACGTCGGGTTGCGAGTGGCTGTTATTTGTGTGCAGGGGCTGTTTACGTTTTGTTGCTTGGTTCTCCTAGTTCGATACCTTGGTTTCATAACTGAGGGAAATACCTACCGTCGCTGTGCTACATCATCCTCTCCTCTTGGGGGAAATACCGACGTAGTCCTAGCAGACATCATCACTTGTGAACCGCGCCTCATGGGCAAGATGACTAAAACTCCGTTCTCCGGAACAATGGAACGAGCTACGGACTTATTGGAAATAATACATACCGATGTATGTGGTCCAATGAGTGTTGAGGCTCGTGGCGGGTATCGTTATTTTCTTACCTTCACAGATGATTTGAGCAGATATGGTTATATCTACTTAATGAAGCATAAGTCTGAAACATTTGAAAAGTTCAAAGAATTTCAGAGTGAAGTGGAAAATCATCGTAACAAGAAAATAAAGTTTCGACGATCTGATCATGGAGGTGAATATTTGAGTTACGAGTTTGGTCTTCATTTGAAACAATGTGGAATAGTTTCACAACTTACGCCACCTGGAACACCACAGCAAAATGGTGTGTCCGAACGTCGTAATCATACTTTATTGGATATGGTGCAATCTATGATGTCTCTTACTGATTTACCGCTATCGTTTTGGGGTTATGCTTTAGAGACGGCTGCATTCACTTTAAATAGGGCAGCATCAAAATCCGTTGAGACGACGCCTTATGAACTGTGGTTTGGCAAGAAACCAAAGTTGTCGTTTCTTAAAGTTTGGGGCTGCGATGCTTATGTGAAAAAGCTTCAACCTGATAAGCTCGAACCCAAATCGGAGAAGTGCGTCTTCATAGGATACCCAAAAGAAACTGTTGGGTACACCTTCTATCACAGATCCGAAGGCAAAATATTCGTTGCTAAGAATGGATCCTTTCTAGAGAAGGAGTTTCTCTCGAAAGAAGTGAGTGGGAGGAAAGTAGAACTTGATGAGGTAATTGTACCTTCTCCCGAATTGGAAAGTAGTTTATCACAGAAATCAGTTCCAATGATTCCTACACCAATTAGTGAGGAAGCTAGTGATCATGATCATGAAACTTCAGATCAAGTTACTACAGAACCTCGTAGGTCTTCCAGAGTACGGTCCGCACCATAGTAATACGGTAATCCTTTCTGGAAGTCATGTTACTAGACCATGGTGAACCTACGAACTATGAGGAAGGCGATGATGAGCCCAGATTCCGCGAAATGGCTTGAGGCCATGAAATCTGAGATGGGATCCATGTATGAGAACAAAGTGTGGACTTTGGTGGATTTGCCCGATGATCGGCAAGCCATAGAAAATAAATGGATCTTCAAGAAGAAGACCGACGCTGACGGTAATGTTACTGTCTACAAAGCTCGACTTGTTGCAAAAGGTTTTCGACAAGTTCAAGGAATTGACTACGATGAGACTTTCTCACCTGTAGCGATGCGTAAGTCTGTTCGAACATGTTAGCAATTGCTGCATTTTATGATTATGAAATTTGGCAAATGGATGTCAAAACTGCATTCCTGCTGGAAGAAGAGTTGTATATGATGCAACCAGAAGGTTTTGTCGATCCAAAGGGTGCTAACAAAGTGTGCAAGCTCCAGCGATCCATTTATGGACTGGTGCAAGCCGCTCGGAGTTGGAATAAACGTTTTGATAGTGTGATCAAAGCATATGGTTTTATACAGACTTTTGGAGAAGCCTGTATTTACAAAAAGTGAGTGGGAGCTCTGTAGCATTTCTAATATTATATGTGGATGACATATTGTTGATTGGAAATGATATAGAATTTCTGGATAGCATAAAGGGATACTTGAATAAAAGTTTTTCTATGAAAGACCTCGGTGAAGCTGCTTACATATTGGGCATCAAGATCTATAGAGATAGATCAAGACGCTTAATTGGACTTTCACAAAGCACATACCTTGATAAAGTTTTGAAGAAGTTCAAATGGATCAGTCAAATAAAGGGTTCTTGCCTGTGTTACAAGGTGTGAAATTGAGTCAGACTCAATGCCCGACCACTGCAGAAGATAGAGAGAAAATGGAAGTCACTCCCTATGCTTCAGCCATAGGTTCTATCATGTATGCAATGCTGTGTACCAGACCTGATATGTGCCTTGCTATAAGTATAGCAGGGAGGTACCAAAGTAATCCCGGAGTGGAGCACTGGACAGCGGTCAAGAACATCCTGAAATACCTAAAAAGGACTAAGGATATGTTTCTCGTTTATGGAGGTGACAAAGAGCTCATCGTAAACGGTTACGGCGATGCAAGCTTTGACACTGATCCGGATGACTCTAAGTCACAATCCGAATACGTATTTTTATCGAATAGTGGAGCTGTCAGTTGGTGCAGTTCCAAGCAAAGCGTCGTGGCGGGATCTACGTGTGAAGCGGAGTACATAGCTGCTTCGGAACCAGCAAATGAAGGAGTCTAGATGAAGGAGTTCATATCCGATCTAGGTGTCATACCTAGTGCATCGGGTCCAATGAAAATCTTTTGTGACAATACTGGTGCAATTGCCTTGGCAAAGGAATTCAGATTTCACAAGAGAACCAAGCACATCAAGAGACGCTTCAATTCCATCTGTCATCAAGTGTCGGAGGGGGACATAGAGATTTGCAAGATACATACGGATCTGAATGTTGCAGACCTGTTGACTAAGCCTCTTCCACGAGAAAAACATGATCAGCACCAAAACTCCATCGGTGTTAGAATCATTACTTTGTAATCTAGATTATTGACTCTAGTGCAAGTGGGAGACTGGAGGAAATATGCCCTAGGGGCAATAATAAAGTTATTATTTTTTTCCTTATTTCATGATAATGTTTATTATTCATGCTAGAATTGTATTAACCGGAAACTTAGTACATGTGTGAATACATAGACAAAACTTAAGTGTCCCTAGTATGCCTCTACTTGACTAGCTCATTTATCAAAGATGGTTATGTTTCCTAACCGTAGACATGTGTTGTCATTTGATGAACGAGATCACATCATTAGGAGAATGATGTGATGGATAAGACCCATTCATTAGCTTAGCATTATGATCGTTACAGTTTCATTGCTACTGCTTTCTTCATGACTTATACATGTTCCTCAGACTATGAGATTATGCAACTCCCGAATACCGGAGGAACACTTTGTGTGCTATCAAACGTCACAATGTAAATGGGTGATTATAAAGATGCTCTACAGGTGTCTCCAAAGGTATTTGTTGGGTTGGCATAGATCGAGATTAGGATTTGTCACTCCCAGTTTCGGATAGGTATCTCTGGGCCCTCTCGGTAATGCTCATCACTATAAGCCTTGCAAGCAATGTGACTAATGAGTTAGTTGTGGGATGAAGTATTACGGAACGAGTAAAGAGACTTGCCGGTAACGAGATTGAACTAGGTATGATGATACCAACGATCGAATCTCGGGCAAGTAACATACCAATGACAAAGGGAACAATGTATGTTGTTATGCGGTTTGACCGATAAAGATCTTCATAGAATATGTAGGAGCCAATATGAGCATCCTGGTTCCGCTGTTGGTTATTGACCGGAGATGTGTCTCAGTCATGTCTACATAGTTCTCGAACCCGTAGGGTCCGCACGCTGAGCGTTCGATGACGATTTGTATTATGAGTTATGTGTTTTGATGACCGAAGTTTGTTCGGAGTCCCGGATGAGATCACGGACGTGACGAGGAGTCTCAAAATGGTCGAGACATAAAGATTGATATATTGGACCATGTTATTCGGACACCGGAAGTGTTCCGGATAGTTTCGGGTAAAAACGGAGTGCCGGAGGGGTTACCGGAACCCCCCGAGGAAGCAATGGGCCATCATGGGCCATAGGGGAGAGAGAGGACAGACCACTTTTGGGAATGACTGAGACACATCTCCGGTCAATAACCCATTTTCTCCAACCCATTTTCTCCTCCAGCGAAAAATGGCCATGGACTTCATCACCTAGCAGCAGGGGGTGGAAAGAAAACCTATACCGCATATTCATTTCTTGCTTGGTCTTAACACTTCCAAATCCACCATCAACAACTGATTTGGATTTGTCCAATTCATCTATAGGTTCATCTCTTTCCCTAAGCTCATCTTTTCCCATATCAGTGTCTTCCATCCTAGGGTATTCATTGTCATCATCATTAGGATTATATCCACTTGCCTGGTCAAAGTCTTTTATAGTAAAAGCCAGGGGAAACATTTTCTTCTTCATTTCTACTAGTCACTCAAAAGAAACCTTGCAAGTATCCTTGAAAGATAGTTTGATCCTTAATTTCTCAGAAACAAAATTGAACATCCCATTCCAATCCACATGATCAATGTGCCAAAACAGGAAGTCCCATGTGCAAAAATCTTCCCAAGTACATGTACCATTCAGGAGTAAGTCCATCAAACCAAGATTAAAGCCTATGTTAATTCACCAGAAAGGACCCACACTACCCTTCCATTCAATTATCTTGACATTCACCTCTTCAATTAAGTAACTCAATCAAGTATTTTATTTTCTTTCAAGGAGGAAACCTAACCATGAATGTTTTTCTACTAAGCACTTTGCTCTGCCAAGGCCACTGTTTTTGTTTGCAAAACAAAGTACTCAAATTAAATATTACTATAAATCATTCCTACTTACTTCACATTTCACCACATTCAGGACTATAAAATTTCCGAAGTTGAGCCAATTAGTCTCATTAGGTTAGGTGTACATAAAAACCCAATCCCCTAGCGACCCTACCAAAGTATGTTTCCACTGGATGTAGTTGCAGCCGTGCCGCACAGTTGTTAACATTATGGCCTAGCTGATTGCATATGAAGCAAGTCTTTGGTTTAACACAATTACCTACATAGTGTTTTGGTCCTTAGCCGTTAAAACAAATGGTGTCCTTATATCTAGGATCTAGCACTTGATCCACTTCATTCACTACTATGGGAGGGATCAAGGGCACTTAAGGCAGTGGTGCAAGATCTTGTTGGCGTGCCGGTGCAGGGAACGAAGGGGGTAGTTGACGCGCAAGTGGTGCTACCGGAGGCACGGCCAAAGGCACTTGTGCCCCATGATTGGAATGACATTTCCTGTGGAGCAACAATTGCATTCGAATATATAAAGAAATGTTCGATAGGTGATGCATGAAGTGTGTCCGAATGGATTTGGCATGAAAGTCATCAACATCAAGATCATTTTTTCAAGAGATGAATATATTATGATAAAAAGGAAACAAATTATATTGATTCTGAGGGATTCAACGAGTGGCACAAATATAGAACTAGCTTAACTAAAACTTGCCAACCCTAAAATTTGGGCTAGAAGTTTGTGTAGGACTACCCCTTCTTCTAGTCCATTGCACATCGACCCCCCCCCCTCCTCCCCGCGTTGAGCTTGTTAGATTATAGGCTATATATAATTAATAATATCTTGAAAATCTCAAGGACATATTAGACATGCAAGTCATGTAGTAATAGTGTAGTCACATGTTACTAGTGGGGACGGAGCCTATTTGTCCCTCGTCTGTCCACACACAAATACGCACACACTCCAAACACGCTAATTAACCTTTAACCCTAACTCCTCACTCATAAGATATCTACGCTGAGAGGAAGAAGAAGCGATGAAATGAATAGACCCAATGAATGAAAAATGTGTGGGTTGCCTGAATCATGCATGGAAGCATATAGATAACTAGACGATACTCTCCGTGTTGCGGCGGGAACTAGTTGCAATATATTCTAATGAGATTGGTTGTATGGAGCATAAATATGTGAATTAATAATATCATGTGATTATTGTATAGTGTAAAACTTTTTTTCATGCATGGTTGTATATTGAGATAGACATTTTCCCATGTATGCATGGTTGCATGTGCATTAAGTATCCTAGTTGGGTGGAGCGTGCAATTAAGAAAGAGAAAATGATAATTGATGAGGTGACATATGTGCATCTTGAGATAAATAGGATAGTGGAGATCAACTTTTTAAGTATATAGGATATAGGATGTGTATTCCATTATCTTCTTATTCACTTCTTTCATAGTTTTCATTCCTTGTTCTTTGCATGAGTACATCAAACTACAATGACTATGGTGGAGAGACACCAACCAACAATCAGAGAGACTGCATGCATGCGTAGCTTAATTATTATTGAGTGCCATCATTTTGGCACGTTTTATCTTGGCAAACTCAACCAACTTGTCCACGTCCGGCATAACCACCTTAGCACCGTCCAACGTAGCGAAGCGCTCCGTCCACTCCACTAGGAGCGGGGTCTTTGCCGCGTCTAGGAGCTCCACATCACAAAGTGCCTTAGTTCCTTGCATCCACGCGATCATGCCGGAGAGCACGACGTCGACATACCCGACATCGTCACCACCGAAGAAGGGTGTTGCTTTTCTAGAGAGCACCCCCTCTAGCGTCTTCACTGCCTCCACCGTCTCTCTCGTCCATTCAGCTTTCTCCTCGTTTGTGTTGGCCCTAAACATCTTCAACCATGGGGCGACTAGCTACAATTCATCAAGCGCGGGCACACATTTAGTCAGTGACACACATTTATGTTGCTATATATCTAAGTGGGTTTCTCAGTCAGACACGTATGTACCTTATCTTCAATGTACCTGGCCCAAAACCGCGCCATGGCACGTTCGTAGGGGTCAACGGGGAGGAGGGATGGACCCACATCACTAAACTTCTCCTCAATGTACTCCAAGATCACAAGTGACTCGCATATCGGCGCGTTGTTGTGGATGAGAACGGGCAACTTCTTAATGAACGGGTTGGATTTAAAGAGGAGGTCGCTCTTGTTGTCGAGGTCCTCCTCAAAGTATTCATACGGTAGGCCCTTGAAGTTGAGCGCTAGCCTCACTCGTAGAGCGAATGGGCTCCGCCATGTCCCCAACACCTTGAGCTCGTCTCCTAATTGTTCCTGCCATATATAGCCAGCCTAGTAGGTGTATCAAGACGGATTTTATCAACATTAGCTCATTGCATGCATGCCCTTCACCGGGCAAAGTAAAGTAAGTCGAAAGTATGATTTCCTGTAATTTCTATAGTTCTCATGATATTCTGTCATTTAAACCGTGTATAAACCGGTGGACGGGGCAAAATAAAAAAGGCATAGTCTTTTTTAAAGAAAAGACCTTTATGGCTAGCTTTATTAAAATTTAGATAACACTTACATCGTCCACAAGAAAACAAGAACTTGCTTTTTTGAGTAACACAAGAACTTGCTTTTGAAGCACTCGTCCGGATAAATTCAAGGGGCCCACCGGAAGGCGTTGTACGAAAATGGAAATGACGCACGCGGAAATCTGTGTAGTTTATTTATTTATTTTCTTTTCTGGTTTATTTTTTTACATGGTAATACGTGCCTCATTCATATCATAAAAATCAAAAAGTACAAGTCACGTAAAGACTGACATGACAAAATTAAAAAGATAGTAGAACATCTCTGAACTTGACACGAACGTCTGTCACCTGTCTCCGGCACCACCGCAGCAGCCACCGAAGAAAAGAATGATGGATCACTTCTTCCCCCGAGCTCGACGCGGCTCCACCACTGATATGCAGATTTGCGGACCTTCAAGATGGCTCATCAAAAGTGAAGCCCTTGCCGCTAAACGAATCAGATCGGGGCAACACCCAGACGCGCCATCGGACTCCAGATCTGGCACCCACCACGACTAAGACGCCGAAGGAGGAAACCTTACCTGTCATCCACGAGCCACGAACACATCACACGTTCCGTCTTTCAGATGTCGTCGATGTAGACCAAATCTGCATCTGCTCCTAATCTACCTCCCAAGCTCCGCGCCGACGCTGGAGAAAACGCCGTCGCAACGGCGGAGCCCGAGGACACAGGTCCGCCATGAGGATGCCGCCGTCGCCAGAGCATCTTTACTTGAACAGACTAGTTTTTAAATCCGTCCCCAACCATAGGACCGATGGCCTCGTCAAGCAAAGATCCGAAGCTTTATTCAACGCCGCCATCATCGCCGCCGAAGCCAAGGCGATGAAACAATCTAAAAACCTAAACTACGAGGGAGTAAAAACGATCCACGCACGTGGATCTGGCGACCCCCTCTCACCGCCGATGACCGAAGCCGCTGGCGGAGGGGAGCCGTCGGAGGACAGCGCTAGAACATTTGCCTCTCCTTGGCGGCGGCTAGGGTTCCAGCCGCCGAGAGGAAAACCAGAAAAGAGTTAATTCGTGTTTCTATCCTGGTTTATTTATTTGAGGAGTAAAAATGTGTATGGCGATTGTACAGTACCGTGCTTGTCCCGGCTGCCGCTGCTGCGGTGCCGAGCCTAAGAGCCGGAGGCAGAGAGGACGCGCGGACGACGGGCCGGAGCGGAGCTGGAGCTGACACCAAGCGTGCGCTAGGCCTTTTGGCAGCCCCCAAAAAAGAGGCCTTTTGGGAGCCGGCGGAGCGGACTGCCCGAAGCCGGTGGCCTTGGACGGAGCCGAAGCGAGTAAGAAGCGCCATGGCTGCGTATTTGGTTGGCGCCGGAGCGGGACGACGGCACTGGCCGCTATATAGAGCGGAGCTTGCCACTTGCTCATCTAAGAAAAACTCAACGATGCCCAACTCCCAACCAACTCCCTTGACCTCATCAATCAAGAAATAATAATTTAAAATCTGATCCCTCGCGGACGATCGATTGAGCCAGCGTGCAAATCGTCTGTGCCACACAGAGGCTCAATATCTTATTGGCGTCCGAGCTACCTACCCGATCCGCAAAACCATCTTGTTAAACCTCGTGTATTTGTGCACGAATACCTTGTACAGTAGAGTAGCGGAGCGTGTGTGTGCGCAGTTTTGTCCATCAGCGCACACGATCGCCTCCTCCGAACATGGCCCGGCCACGATCACCATCGTGGGCTCGCGCCCTCTGTTCCCCACTGTATAAATGTAACCATCCTGATCAATGCAAAGCGTGTTCGATCTTCTCTCCCTCAAAGACATGTGTGCCATGATCTAAGAGATTTTTTTTAACCGGGCATTACCCCTTTCCATTACTGCGAAATAACGGAAATACATCATTTGTCCAGAAAATGAGACAGGAAAAAGGAAAGCGAGTTCAAGCATCGCCGGAAAAACCACTGTGAGCACTCGCCATCGAGATTACTCACTGTGGGGCGAAAACCCGACGACACCATTATATCAAGACCATCATCACCAGACTACTACAGTCTATCTGATTTTGAGACCAACGCAAAAAGAAACCGCTCACACATGAGCATCAAAAGACAACGCTAAATGGACCGCAAATCGGGTGTATCCTGAGACGAGCTGGAGAAACTTGGTCATCTTCCTTCTTTAGCGAGCCCCATCTTCCTGGTACGCGGTGGCACAGATTTGCATCAGCCTTGAGGCATTGTTCTTCAGCATGCCCCCCCCCCCCCCCTTTCCTCAGGTCGTCCGCATCCTTCTGTTTCATCAGCCCTGCCCAGTAACACAGAAGAGCACAAGTGGAAAATGTGCATTCAAACGGAGTTTTAAGAGGTATGAACTCAAATGTAACTCTATTGCGACAAGTCCAAATAGCCCAGCAAATGGCTGCAATGCCAACCGTATAGAAAATCTCTCCATCTGGGAAAAAGGAATGGCACTAGGAATAGGCTTGACACAAGTTGTTAGGGCATAAATCAGTACCAAACATGCAGGCCATAGCTCTCCAGGTCACCCTGGCTACTGGACAAGTGAAAAACAAATGAGCATTTAGGATCTTTTTTCCATCCCTGATGTTTCATCACATCTCTGGTCAGTATCGCGTTCTACAATAACTGCCACATAAAAATTTGTATCTTCAAAGGAATGCAAGCTTTCCATATCCAACAGTAATCACATCCTGAGATATTCCTCTCCAGGAAAGAATATACCGACCTAGTAGTAAAGTATGTTTTAGGACCCAAAGCCCATTTAATAGTGTCACTTTTCTCAGAAGCACACACCTTCTTGACTGCATCAACCATCTTTTGCCACTGTTCCCAAGCTCATGGTTTAATCTTCTTCGAAAGAAGGACAAGGGATCGACTGCCAAACAAGTGTTGACAGTGCAGTCAGGATAATTACAAACACAGAATAACCTAGGGAATTGATCCCCTACGGGGTCTATCCACAGCCTGGCAATGTTGCCAGATTGGATCGATACTCGCCTTCCAGCCATATATAGCTCCTTAACCTTCATTATTGCCTTCCAGCATGGGGAATCACTGATCTTCCCTCTAACAGAAGCAATTGATCTCTATGGAAGTACTTGGCTTTAACAATCTCTTGCCAAAGTCCTGTTTTAGTTTCAAGCTTCCACCACCATTTAACAAGCAAACTTAAATTCTGCTTATGGAGGTCTTTAACTCCCAACCCCCCTTTATTTCTAGAACGGCAAATTCTAGCCCATTTGACCAGATAGTATCGTTTTCTATTCTTGGTAACCTGCCAGAAGAACCTCCTCCTATGTTTATCCAGTCTTGCTATCATGGTTTTCGAGAGCAAGAACATGGATAAGTAATAGTAAGCAATGCTAGAGATATTAGCATTAAGCAAAGTCAGTCTTCCTCCTGAAGAGGCATTGCTCCCCAAACCAGATTCACACCTTTTTATATATCTAGTTTCCAAGAACTCCCAATCCACCCCTCTCAAAGAGGAGTAACTTATAGGAACCGCTAGATATTTCATAGGGAAGCGTCCAATCTGACAATTAAACATATCTGCATATGTTGTCAAAATAATGTCATCTCCACCAACACACAGAATCTCACTCTTTTGGAAGTTAATTTTCAAACCAGACATTAGCTCAAGCATATAAAGCAGCAGTTTTAGGTTTAGGGCTTTTCCTGGGTCATGCTCGATACATAACACTGTATCATATGCATATTGTAGTATAGCCACACCATTTTCTACTAAATCAGGTGCCAAACCAGTAATTAGCCCATGTTTTTGTGCTTGTAGCACCGTCTTACATAGGCATTCAGCTGCAATATTGAACAAAAAAGGGGAAATCGAATCCCCCTGTTTTACTCAGTTGAAGCTTTGGAAGTATGGTCCCAATGTGTTATTCATCTTAACACTAACAGTTCCATTTTGTATGATTTTTCTCATCCACCCACACCAGTGTTGGGGAACGTAGTAATTTCAAAAAAAAATCCTACGCACACGCAAGATCATGGTGATGCATAGCAACGAGAGGGGAGAGTGTTGTCCACGTACCCTCGTAGACCGACAGCGGAAGCGTTATCACAACGCGGTTGATGTAGTCGTACGTCTTCACGATCCGACCGATCAAGTACCGAACGCACGGCACCTCCGAGTTCTACACACGTTCAGCTCGATGACGTCCCTCGAACTCCGATCCAGCCGAGTGTTGAGGGAGAGTTTCGTCAGCACGACGGCGTGGTGACGATGATGATGTTCCACCGACGCAGGGCTTCGCCTAAGCTCCGCAACGGTATTATCGAGGTGTAATATGGTGGAGGGGGGCACCGCACACGGCTAAGAGATCTCAAGGATCAATTGTTGTCTCTGGGGTGCCCCCCTGCCCTCGTATATAAAGGAGCAAGGGAGGAGGAGGCCGGCCCTAGGAGGGGGCGCGCCAAGTGTGGAGTCCTACTAGGACTCCCTAGTCCTAGTAGGATTCCACCTCCCATATGGAATAGGAAAAGAGGAAGGGAAAAAGAGAAGGAAGGAAGGGGGCGCCCCCCTTCCCTAGTCCAATTCGGACCAGACCAAGGGGAGGGGTGCGGCCACCCTTGAGGCCCTTTTCCTTCTTTCCCGTATGGCCCAATAAGGCCCAATACGTATTCCCGTAACTCTCCGGTAGTCCAAAAATACCCGAATCACTCGGAACCTTTCCGAAGTCCGAATATAGTCGTCCAATATATCGATCTTTACGTCTCGGCCATTTCGAGACTCCTCGTCATGTCCCCGATCTCATCCGGGACTCCGAACTCCTTCGGTACATCAAAACTCAATAAAATTGTCATCGTAACGTTAAGCGTGCGGACCCTACGGGTTCAAGAACTATGTAGACATGACCGAGACACGTCTCCGATAGCGGGACCTGGATGCCCATATTGGCTCCCACATATTCTACGAAGATCTTTATCGGTCAGACCGCATAACAACATACGTTGTTCCCTTTGTCACCGGTATGTTACTTGCCCGAGATTTGATCGTCCGTATCTCGATACCTAGTTCAATCTCGTTACCGGCAAGTCTCTTTACTCGTTCCGTAATACATCATCCCGCAACTAACTCATTAGTCACAATGCTTGCAAGGCTTATAGTGATGTGCATTACCGAGTGGGCCCAGAGATACCTCTCCGACAATCGGAGTGACAAATCCTAATCTCGAAATACGCCAACCCAACAAGTACCTTTGGAGACACCTGTAGAGCACCTTTATAATCACCCATTTACGTTGTGACGTTTGGTAGCACACAAAGTGTTCCTCCGGTAAACGGGAGTTGCATAATCTCATAGTCATAGGAACATGTATAAGTCATGAAGAAAGCAATAGCAACATACTAAACGATCGAGTGCTAAGCTAACGGAATGGGTCAAGTCAATCACGTCATTCTCCTAATGAGGTGATCTCGTTAATCAAATGACAACTTATGTCTATGGCTAGGAAACATAACCATCTTTGATCAACGAGCTAGTCAAGTAGAGGCATACTAGTGACACTCTGTTTGTCTATGTATTCACACATGTATCAAGTTTCCGGTTAATACAATTCTATCATGAATAATAAACATTTATCATGATATAAGGAAATAAATAATAACTTTATTATTGCCTCTAGGGCATATTTCCTTCAGTCTCCCACTTGCACTAGAGTCAATAATCTAGTTCACATCGCCATGTGATTTAACATCAATAGTTCACATCACCATGTGATTAACACCCATAGTTCACATCGTCATCTGACCAACACCCAAAGTGTTTACTAGAGTCAGTAATCTAGTTCACATCGCTATGTGATTAACACCCAAAGAGTACTAAGGTGTGATCATGTTTTGCTTGTGAGATAATTTTAGTCAACGGGTCTGTCACATTCAGATCCGTAAGTATTTTGCAAATTTCTATGTCTACAATGCTCTGCATGGAGCTACTCTAGCTAATTGCTCCCACTTTCAATATGTATCTAGACCGTGACTTAGAGTCATCTAGATTAGTGTCAAAATTTGCATCGACGTAATCCTTTACGACGAACCTTTTGTCACTTCCATAATCGAGAAACATATCCTTATTCCACTAAGGATAATTTTGACCGCTGTCCAGTGATCTACTCCTAGATCACTATTGTACTCCCTTGCCAAAATCAGTGTAGGGTATACAATAGATCTGGTACACAGCATGGCCTACTTTATAGAACCTATGGCCGAGGCATAGGGAATGACTTTCATTCTTTTTCTATCTTCTGTCGTGGTCGGGTTTTGAGTCTTACTCAATTTCACACCTTGTAACACAGGAAAGAAACTCTTTCTTTGACTGTTCTATTTTGAACTACTTCAAAATCTTGTTAAGGTATGTACTCATTGAAAAAACTTATCAAGCGTCTTGATCTATCTCTATAGATCTTGATGCTCAATATGTAAGCAGCTTCACCGAGGTCTATCTTTGAAAAACTTCTTTCAAACACTCCTTTATGCTTTGCAGAATAATTCTACATTATTTCCGATTAACAATATGTCATTCACATATACTTATCAGAAATGTTGTAGTGCTCCCACTCACTTTCTTGTAAATACAGGCTTCACCGCAAGTCTGTATACAACTATATGCTTTGATCAACTTATCAAAGCATATATTCCAACTCCGAGATGCTTGCACCAGCCCATTGATGGATCGCTGGAGCTTGCATATTTTGTTAGCACCTTTAGGATTGACAAAACCTTCTGGTTGCATCATATACAACTCTTCTTTAATAAATCCATTAAGGAATGCAGTTTTGTTTATCCCTTTGCCAGATTTCATAAAATGCGGCAATTGCTAATATGATTCGGATAGACTTAAGCATAGATACGAGTGAGAAACTCTCATCGTAGTCAACATCTTGAACTTGTCGAAAACCTTTTTGCGACAATTCTAGCTTTGTAGATAGTGACACTACTATCAGCGTCCGTCTTCCTCTTGAAGATCCATTTAATCTCAATGGATCGCCGATCATTGGGCAAGTCAATCAAAGTCCATACTTTGTTCTCATATATGGATCTCATCTCAGATTTCATGGCCTCAAGCCATTTTGCGGAATCTGGGCTCATCATCGCTTCCTCATAGTTCGTAGGTTCGTCATGGTCAAATAACATGACCTCCAGAACAGGATTACCATACCACTCTGGTGTGGATCTCACTCTGGTTTACCTATGAGGTTTGGTAGTAACTTGATCTGAAGTTTACATGATCATCATCATTAACTTCCTCACTAATTGGTGTAGGAGTCACAGGAACAGATTTCTGTGATGAACTACTTTCCAATAAGGGAGCAGGTACAGTTACCTCATCAAGTTCTACTTTCCTCCCACTCACTTCTTTCGAGAGAAACTCCTTCTCTAGAAAGGATCCATACTTAGCAACGAATGTCTTGCCTTTGGATCTGTGATAGAAGGTGTACCCAACTGTCTCCTTTGGGTATCCTATGAAGACACATTTCTCCGATTTGGGTTTGAGCTTATCAGGATGAAACTTTTTCACATAAGCATCGCAACCCCAAACTTTAAGAAACGACAACTTGGTTTCTTGCCAAACCACAGTTCATAAGGCGTCGTCTCAACGGATTTTGATGGTGCCCTATTTAACGTGAATGTAGCTGTCTCTAATGCATAACCCCAAAACGATAGTGGTAAATTGGTAAGAGACATCATAGATTGCACTATATCCAATAAAGTACGGTTATGACGTTCGGACACACCATTATGCTGTGGTGTTCCAGGTGGCGTGAGTAGTGAAACTATTTCACATTGTTTTAACTGAAGGCCAAACTCGTAACTCAAATACTCTTCTCTACGATCAGATCGTAGAAACTTTATTTTTCTTGTTACGATGATTTTCCACTTCACTCTGAAATTATATGAACTTTTCAAATGTTTCAGACTTATGTTTTATTAAGTAGATATACCCATATCTGCTCAAATCATCTGTGAAGGTGAGAAAATAACAATATCCGCCACGAGCCTCAATATTCATTGGACCACATACATCTGTATGTATGACTTCCAACAAATCTGTTGCTCTCTCCATAGTTCCGGAGAACGGCGTTTTAGTCATCTTGCCCATGAGGCACGGTTCGCAAGCATCAAGTGATTCATAATCAAGTGATTCCAAAATCCCATCAGTACGGAGTTTCTTCATGCGTTTTACACCAATATGACCTAAACGGCAGTGCCACAAATAAGTTGCACTATCATTATTAACTTTGCATCTTTTGGCTTCAATATTATGAATATGTGTATCACTACGATCGAGATCCAACAAACCATTTTCGTTGGTGTGTATGACCATAGAAGGTTTTATTCATGTAAACAGAACAACAATTGTTCTCTAATATAAATGAATAATTGTATTGCAATAAACATGATCAACTCATATTCATGCTCAACGCAAACACCAAATAACACTTATTTAGTTTCAACACTAATCCCGAAAGTATAGGGAGTGTGCGATGATGATCATATCAATCTTGGAACTACTTCCAACACACATCGTCACCTCGCCTTTTACTAGTCTATGTTTATTCTGCAACTCCCGTTTTCGAGTTACTACTCTTTAGCAACTGAACCAGTATCAATTACCGAGGGGTTGCTATAAACACTAGTAAAGTATACATCAATAATCTGTATATCAAATATACCTTTGTTCACTTTTACTAGTCTCTGTTTATTCTGCAATTCCCGTTTCGAGTTACTACTCTTAGCAACTGAACCAGTATCAATTACCGAGGGGTTGCTATAAACACTAATAAAGTACACATTAATAATCTGTATATCAAATATACCTTTGTTCACTTTGCCATCCTTCTTATCCACCAAATAGTTGGGGTAGTTCCGCTTCCAGTGACCAGTCCCTTTGCAGTAGAAGCACTTAGTCTTAGGCTTAGGACCAGACTTAGGCTTCTTCACTTGAGCAGCAACTTGCTTGCCGTTCTTCTTGAAGTTCCCCTTCTTCCCTTTGCCCTTTTCTTGAAACTAGTGGTCTCGTCAACCATCAACACTTGATGTTTTTCTTGATTTCTACCTTCGTCGATTTCAGCATCACGAAGAGCTCAGGAATTACTTTCGTCATCCCTTGCATACTATAGTTCATCACGAAGTTCTACTAACTTGGTGATGGTGACTAGAGAATTCTGTCAATCACTATTTTATCTGGAAGATAAATTCCCACTTGATTCAAGCGATTGTAGTACCCAGACAATCTGAGCACATGCTCACTAGTTGAGCGATTCTCCTCCATCTTTTAGCTATAGAACTTGTTGGAGACTTCATATCTCTCAACTCGGATATTTGCTTGAAATATTAACTTCAACTCCTGGAACATCTCATATGGTCCATGACGTTCAAAATGCCTTTAAAGTCCCGATTCTAAGCCGTTAAGCATGGTGCACTAAACTATCAAGTAGTCATCATATTGAGCTAGCCAAACGTTCATAACGTCTGCATCTGCTCCTGCAATAGGTCTGTCACCTAGCGGTGCATCAAGGACATAATTTTTCTGTGCAGCAATGAGGATAATCCTCAAGTTACGGATCCAATCCGCATCATTGCTACTAACATCTTTCAACATAATTTTTCTCTAGGAACATATCAAAATAAACATAGGGAAGCAACAACGCGAGCTATTAATCTACAACATAATTTGCAAAATACTATCAGGACTAAGTTCATGATAAATTTAAGTTCAATTAATCATATTACTTAAGAACTCCCACTTAGATAGACATCCCTCTAATCCTCTAAGTGATCACGTGATCCATATCAACTAAACCATGTCCGATCATCACGTGAGATGGAGTAGTTTCAATGGTGAACATCACTATGTTGATCATATCTACTATATGATTCACGCTCGACCTTTCGGTCTCCGTGTTCCGAGGCCATATCTGTTATATGCTAGGCTCGTCAAGTTTAACCTGAGTATTCCGCGTGTGCAACTGTTTTGCACCCGTTGTATTTGAACGTAGAGCCTATCACACCCGATCATCACATGGTGTCTCAGCACGAAGAACTTTCGCAACGGTGCATACTCAGGGAGAACACTTATACTTTGATAATTTAGTGAAGGATCATCTTATAATGCTACCGTCAAACAAAGCAAGATAAGATGCATAAAGGATTAACATCACATGCAATCAATATAAGTGATATGATATGGCCATCATCATCTTGTGCTTGTGATCTCCATCTCCGAAGCACCGTCATGATCACCATCATCACCGGCGCGACACCTTGATCTCCATCGTAGCATCGTTGTCGTTTCGCCAAATAATTGCTTTTACGACTATTGCTACCGCTTAGTGATAAAGTAAAACTATTACATGGTGATAGCATCTCATACAATAAAGCGACAACCATATGGCTCCTGCCAGTTGCCGATAACTCGGTTACAAAACATGATCATCTCATACAACACATTATATCACATCATGTCTTGACCATATCACATCACAACATGCCCTGCAAAAACAAGTTAGACGTCCTCTACTTTGTTGTTGCATGTTTTACGTGGCTGCTACGGGCTTAGCAAGAACCGTTCTTACCTACGCATCAAAACCACAACGATAGTTTGTCAAGTTGGTGCTATTTTAACCTTCGCAAGGACCGGGCGTAGCCACACTCGGTTCAGCTAAAGTGAGAGAGACAGACACCCGCCAATCACCTTTAAGCAACGAGTGCTCCGAACGGTGAAACCAGTCTCGCGTAAGCGTACGTGTAATGTCGGTCCGGGCCGCTTCATCTCACAATACCGCTGAACCAAAGTATGACATGCTGGTAAGCAGTATGACTTATATCGCCCACAACTCACTTGTGTTCTACTCGTGCATAGCATCAACGCATAAAACCAGGCTCGGATGCCACTGTTGGGGAACGTAGTAATTTCAAAAAAATTCCTACGCACACGCAAGATCATGGTGATGCATAGCAACGAGAGGGGAGAGTGTTGTCCACGTACCCTCGTAGACCGACAGCGGAAGCGTTATCACAACGCGGTTGATGTAGTCGTACGTCTTCACGATCCGACCGAACAAGTACCGAACGCACGGCACCTCCGAGTTCTACACACGTTCAGCTCGATGACGTCCCTCGAACTCCGATCCAGCCGAGTGTTGAGGGAGAGTTTCGTCAGCACGACAGCGTGGTGACGATGATGATGTTCCACCGACGCAGGGCTTCGCCTAAGCTCCGCAACGGTATTATCGAGGTGTAATATGGTGGAGGGGGGCATCGCACACGGCTAAGAGATCTCAAGGATCAATTGTTGTCTCTGGGGTGCCCCCTGCCCCCGTATATAAAGGAGCAAGGGAGGAGGAAGCTGGCCCTAGGAGGGGGCGCGCCAAGTGTGGAGTCCTACTAGGACTCCCTAGTCCTAGTAGGATTCCACCTCTCATATGGAATAGGAAAAGAGGAAGGGAAAAAGAGAAGGAAGGAAGGGGGCGCCCCCCTTCCCTAGTCCAATTCGGACCAGACCAAGGGGAGGGGTGCGGCCACCCTTGAGGCCCTTTTCCTTCTTTCCCGTATGGCCCAATAAGGCCCAATACGTATTCCCGTAACTCTCCGGTACTCCGAAAAATACCCGAATCACTCGGAACCTTTCCGAAGTCCGAATATAGTCGTCCAATATATCGATCTTTACGTCTCGGCCATTTCGAGACTCCTCGTCATGTCCCCGATCTCATCCGGGACTCCGAACTCCTTCGGTACATCAAAACTCAATAAAACTGTCATCGTAACGTTAAGCGTGCGGACCCTACGGGTTCGAGAACTATGTAGACATGACCGAGACACGTCTCCGATAGCGGGACCTGGATGCCCATATTGGCTCCCACATATTCTACGAAGATCTTTATCGGTCAGACCGCATAACAACATACGTTGTTCCCTTTGTCACCGGTATGTTACTTGCCCGAGATTTGATCGTCCGTATCTCGATACCTAGTTCAATCTCGTTACCGGCAAGTCTCTTTACTCGTTCCGTAATACATCATCCCGCAACTAACTCATTAGTCACAATGCTTGCAAGGCTTATAGTGATGTGCATTACCGAGTGGGCCCAGAGATACCTCTCCGACAATCGGAGTGACAAATCCTAATCTCGAAATACGCCAACCCAACAAGTACCTTTGGAGACACCTGTAGAGCACCTTTATAATCACCCATTTACGTTGTGACGTTTGGTAGCACACAAAGTGTTCCTCCGGTAAACGGGAGTTGCATAATCTCATAGTCATAGGAACATGTATAAGTCATGAAGAAAGCAATAGCAACATACTAAACGATCGAGTGCTAAGCTAACGGAATGGGTCAAGTCAATCACGTCATTCTCCTAATGAGGTGATCTCGTTAATCAAATGACAACTTATGTCTATGGCTAGGAAACATAACCATCTTTGATCAACGAGCTAGTCAAGTAGAGGCATACTAGTGACACTCTGTTTGTCTATGTATTCACACATGTATCAAGTTTCCGGTTAATACAATTCTATCATGAATAATAAACATTTATCATGATATAAGGAAATAAATAATAACTTTATTATTGCCTCTAGGGCATATTTCCTTCAGTCTCCCACTTGCACTAGAGTCAATAATCTAGTTCACATCGCCATGTGATTTAACATCAATAGTTCACATCACCATGTGATTAACACCCATAGTTCACATCGTCATCTGACCAACACCCAAAGTGTTTACTAGAGTCAGTAATCTAGTTCACATCGCTATGTGATTAACACCCAAAGAGTACTAAGGTGTGATCATGTTTTGCTTGTGAGATAATTTTAGTCAACGGGTCTGTCACATTCAGATCCGTAAGTATTTTGCAAATTTCTATGTCTACAATGCTCTGCATGGAGCTACTCTAGCTAATTGCTCCCACTTTCAATATGTATCTAGACCGTGACTTAGAGTCATCTAGATTAGTGTCAAAATTTGCATCGACGTAATCCTTTACGACGAACCTTTTGTCACTTCCATAATCGAGAAACATATCCTTATTCCACTAAGGATAATTTTGACCGCTGTCCAGTGATCTACTCCTAGATCACTATTGTACTCCCTTGCCAAAATCAGTGTAGGGTATACAATAGATCTGGTACACAGCATGGCCTACTTTATAGAACCTATGGCCGAGGCATAGGGAATGACTTTCATTCTTTTTCTATCTTCTGTCGTGGTCGGGTTTTGAGTCTTACTCAATTTCACACCTTGTAACACAGGAAAGAAACTCTTTCTTTGACTGTTCTATTTTGAACTACTTCAAAATCTTGTTAAGGTATGTACTCATTGAAAAAACTTATCAAGCGTCTTGATCTATCTCTATAGATCTTGATGCTCAATATGTAAGCAGCTTCACCGAGGTCTATCTTTGAAAAACTTCTTTCAAACACTCCTTTATGCTTTGCAGAATAATTCTACATTATTTCCGATTAACAATATGTCATTCACATATACTTATCAGAAATGTTGTAGTGCTCCCACTCACTTTCTTGTAAATACAGGCTTCACCGCAAGTCTGTATACAACTATATGCTTTGATCAACTTATCAAAGCGTATATTCCAACTCCGAGATGCTTGCACCAGCCCATTGATGGATCGCTGGAGCTTGCATATTTTGTTAGCACCTTTAGGATTGACAAAACCTTCTGGTTGCATCATATACAACTCTTCTTTAATAAATCCATTAAGGAATGCAGTTTTGTTTATCCCTTTGCCAGATTTCATAAAATGCGGCAATTGCTAATATGATTCGGATAGACTTAAGCATAGATACGAGTGAGAAACTCTCATCGTAGTCAACATCTTGAACTTGTCGAAAACCTTTTTGCGACAATTCTAGCTTTGTAGATAGTGACACTACTATCAGCGTCCGTCTTCCTCTTGAAGATCCATTTAATCTCAATGGATCGCCGATCATTGGGCAAGTCAATCAAAGTCCATACTTTGTTCTCATATATGGATCTCATCTCAGATTTCATGGCCTCAAGCCATTTTGCGGAATCTGGGCTCATCATCGCTTCCTCATAGTTCGTAGGTTCGTCATGGTCAAATAACATGACCTCCAGAACAGGATTACCATACCACTCTGGTGTGGATCTCACTCTGGTTTACCTATGAGGTTTGGTAGTAACTTGATCTGAAGTTTACATGATCATCATCATTAACTTCCTCACTAATTGGTGTAGGAGTCACAGGAACAGATTTCTGTGATGAACTACTTTCCAATAAGGGAGCAGGTACAGTTACCTCATCAAGTTCTACTTTCCTCCCACTCACTTCTTTCGAGAGAAACTCCTTCTCTAGAAAGGATCCATACTTAGCAACGAATGTCTTGCCTTTGGATCTGTGATAGAAGGTGTACCCAACTGTCTCCTTTGGGTATCCTATGAAGACACATTTCTCCGATTTGGGTTTGAGCTTATCAGGATGAAACTTTTTCACATAAGCATCGCAACCCCAAACTTTAAGAAACGACAACTTGGTTTCTTGCCAAACCACAGTTCATAAGGCGTCGTCTCAACGGATTTTGATGGTGCCCTATTTAACGTGAATGTAGCTGTCTCTAATGCATAACCCCAAAACGATAGTGGTAAATTGGTAAGAGACATCATAGATTGCACTATATCCAATAAAGTACGGTTATGACGTTCGGACACACCATTATGCTGTGGTGTTCCAGGTGGCGTGAGTAGTGAAACTATTTCACATTGTTTTAACTGAAGGCCAAACTCGTAACTCAAATACTCTTCTCTACGATCAGATCGTAGAAACTTTATTTTTCTTGTTACGATGATTTTCCACTTCACTCTGAAATTATATGAACTTTTCAAATGTTTCAGACTTATGTTTTATTAAGTAGATATACCCATATCTGCTCAAATCATCTGTGAAGGTGAGAAAATAACAATATCCGCCACGAGCCTCAATATTCATTGGACCACATACATCTGTATGTATGACTTCCAACAAATCTGTTGCTCTCTCCATAGTTCCGGAGAACGGCGTTTTAGTCATCTTGCCCATGAGGCACGGTTCGCAAGCATCAAGTGATTCATAATCAAGTGATTCCAAAATCCCATCAGTACGGAGTTTCTTCATGCGTTTTACACCAATATGACCTAAACGGCAGTGCCACAAATAAGTTGCACTATCATTATTAACTTTGCATCTTTTGGCTTCAATATTATGAATATGTGTATCACTACGATCGAGATCCAACAAACCATTTTCGTTGGTGTGTATGACCATAGAAGGTTTTATTCATGTAAACAGAACAACAATTGTTCTCTAATATAAATGAATAATTGTATTGCAATAAACATGATCAACTCATATTCATGCTCAACGCAAACACCAAATAACACTTATTTAGTTTCAACACTAATCCCGAAAGTATAGGGAGTGTGCGATGATGATCATATCAATCTTGGAACTACTTCCAACACACATCGTCACCTCGCCTTTTACTAGTCTATGTTTATTCTGCAACTCCCGTTTTCGAGTTACTACTCTTTAGCAACTGAACCAGTATCAATTACCGAGGGGTTGCTATAAACACTAGTAAAGTATACATCAATAATCTGTATATCAAATATACCTTTGTTCACTTTTACTAGTCTCTGTTTATTCTGCAATTCCCGTTTCGAGTTACTACTCTTAGCAACTGAACCAGTATCAATTACCGAGGGGTTGCTATAAACACTAATAAAGTACACATTAATAATCTGTATATCAAATATACCTTTGTTCACTTTGCCATCCTTCTTATCCACCAAATAGTTGGGGTAGTTCCGCTTCCAGTGACCAGTCCCTTTGCAGTAGAAGCACTTAGTCTTAGGCTTAGGACCAGACTTAGGCTTCTTCACTTGAGCAGCAACTTGCTTGCCGTTCTTCTTGAAGTTCCCCTTCTTCCCTTTGCCCTTTTGTTGAAACTAGTGGTCTCGTCAACCATCAACACTTGATGTTTTTCTTGATTTCTACCTTCGTCGATTTCAGCATCACGAAGAGCTCAGGAATTACTTTCGTCATCCCTTGCATACTATAGTTCATCACGAAGTTCTACTAACTTGGTGATGGTGACTAGAGAATTCTGTCAATCACTATTTTATCTGGAAGATAAATTCCCACTTGATTCAAGCGATTGTAGTACCCAGACAATCTGAGCACATGCTCACTAGTTGAGCGATTCTCCTCCATCTTTTAGCTATAGAACTTGTTGGAGACTTCATATCTCTCAACTCGGATATTTGCTTGAAATATTAACTTCAACTCCTGGAACATCTCATATGGTCCATGACGTTCAAAATGCCTTTAAAGTCCCGATTCTAAGCCGTTAAGCATGGTGCACTAAACTATCAAGTAGTCATCATATTGAGCTAGCCAAACGTTCATAACGTCTGCATCTGCTCCTGCAATAGGTCTGTCACCTAGCGGTGCATCAAGGACATAATTTTTCTGTGCAGCAATGAGGATAATCCTCAAGTTACGGATCCAATCCGCATCATTGCTACTAACATCTTTCAACATAATTTTTCTCTAGGAACATATCAAAATAAACATAGGGAAGCAACAACGCGAGCTATTAATCTACAACATAATTTGCAAAATACTATCAGGACTAAGTTCATGATAAATTTAAGTTCAATTAATCATATTACTTAAGAACTCCCACTTAGATAGACATCCCTCTAATCCTCTAAGTGATCACGTGATCCATATCAACTAAACCATGTCCGATCATCACGTGAGATGGAGTAGTTTCAATGGTGAACATCACTATGTTGATCATATCTACTATATGATTCACGCTCGACCTTTCGGTCTCCGTGTTCCGAGGCCATATCTGTTATATGCTAGGCTCGTCAAGTTTAACCTGAGTATTCCGCGTGTGCAACTGTTTTGCACCCGTTGTATTTGAACGTAGAGCCTATCACACCCGATCATCACATGGTGTCTCAGCACGAAGAACTTTCGCAACGGTGCATACTCAGGGAGAACACTTATACTTTGATAATTTAGTGAAGGATCATCTTATAATGCTACCGTCAAACAAAGCAAGATAAGATGCATAAAGGATTAACATCACATGCAATCAATATAAGTGATATGATATGGCCATCATCATCTTGTGCTTGTGATCTCCATCTCCGAAGCACCGTCATGATCACCATCATCACCGGCGCGACACCTTGATCTCCATCGTAGCATCGTTGTCGTTTCGCCAAATAATTGCTTTTACGACTATTGCTACCGCTTAGTGATAAAGTAAAACTATTACATGGTGATAGCATCTCATACAATAAAGCGACAACCATATGGCTCCTGCCAGTTGCCGATAACTCGGTTACAAAACATGATCATCTCATACAACACATTATATCACATCATGTCTTGACCATATCACATCACAACATGCCCTGCAAAAACAAGTTAGACGTCCTCTACTTTGTTGTTGCATGTTTTACGTGGCTGCTACGGGCTTAGCAAGAACCGTTCTTACCTACGCATCAAAACCACAACGATAGTTTGTCAAGTTGGTGCTATTTTAACCTTCGCAAGGACCGGGCGTAGCCACACTCGGTTCAGCTAAAGTGAGAGAGACAGACACCCGCCAATCACCTTTAAGCAACGAGTGCTCCGAACGGTGAAACCAGTCTCGCGTAAGCGTACGTGTAATGTCGGTCCGGGCCGCTTCATCTCACAATACCGCTGAACCAAAGTATGACATGCTGGTAAGCAGTATGACTTATATCGCCCACAACTCACTTGTGTTCTACTCGTGCATAGCATCAACGCATAAAACCAGGCTCGGATGCCACTGTTGGGGAACGTAGTAATTTCAAAAAAATTCCTACGCACACGCAAGATCATGGTGATGCATAGCAACGAGAGGGGAGAGTGTTGTCCACGTACCCTCGTAGACCGACAGCGGAAGCGTTATCACAACGCGGTTGATGTAGTCGTACGTCTTCACGATCCGACCGAACAAGTACCGAACGCACGGCACCTCCGAGTTCTACACACGTTCAGCTCGATGACGTCCCTCGAACTCCGATCCAGCCGAGTGTTGAGGGAGAGTTTCGTCAGCACGACAGCGTGGTGACGATGATGATGTTCCACCGACGCAGGGCTTCGCCTAAGCTCCGCAACGGTATTATCGAGGTGTAATATGGTGGAGGGGGGCATCGCACACGGCTAAGAGATCTCAAGGATCAATTGTTGTCTCTGGGGTGCCCCCTGCCCCCGTATATAAAGGAGCAAGGGAGGAGGAAGCTGGCCCTAGGAGGGGGCGCGCCAAGTGTGGAGTCCTACTAGGACTCCCTAGTCCTAGTAGGATTCCACCTCTCATATGGAATAGGAAAAGAGGAAGGGAAAAAGAGAAGGAAGGAAGGGGGCGCCCCCCTTCCCTAGTCCAATTCGGACCAGACCAAGGGGAGGGGTGCGGCCACCCTTGAGGCCCTTTTCCTTCTTTCCCGTATGGCCCAATAAGGCCCAATACGTATTCCCGTAACTCTCCGGTACTCCGAAAAATACCCGAATCACTCGGAACCTTTCCGAAGTCCGAATATAGTCGTCCAATATATCGATCTTTACGTCTCGGCCATTTCGAGACTCCTCGTCATGTCCCCGATCTCATCCGGGACTCCGAACTCCTTCGGTACATCAAAACTCAATAAAACTGTCATCGTAACGTTAAGCGTGCGGACCCTACGGGTTCGAGAACTATGTAGACATGACCGAGACACGTCTCCGATAGCGGGACCTGGATGCCCATATTGGCTCCCACATATTCTACGAAGATCTTTATCGGTCAGACCGCATAACAACATACGTTGTTCCCTTTGTCACCGGTATGTTACTTGCCCGAGATTTGATCGTCCGTATCTCGATACCTAGTTCAATCTCGTTACCGGCAAGTCTCTTTACTCGTTCCGTAATACATCATCCCGCAACTAACTCATTAGTCACAATGCTTGCAAGGCTTATAGTGATGTGCATTACCGAGTGGGCCCAGAGATACCTCTCCGACAATCGGAGTGACAAATCCTAATCTCGAAATACGCCAACCCAACAAGTACCTTTGGAGACACCTGTAGAGCACCTTTATAATCACCCATTTACGTTGTGACGTTTGGTAGCACACAAAGTGTTCCTCCGGTAAACGGGAGTTGCATAATCTCATAGTCATAGGAACATGTATAAGTCATGAAGAAAGCAATAGCAACATACTAAACGATCGAGTGCTAAGCTAACGGAATGGGTCAAGTCAATCACGTCATTCTCCTAATGAGGTGATCTCGTTAATCAAATGACAACTTATGTCTATGGCTAGGAAACATAACCATCTTTGATCAACGAGCTAGTCAAGTAGAGGCATACTAGTGACACTCGGTTTGTCTATGTATTCACACATGTATCAAGTTTCCGGTTAATACAATTCTAGCATGAATAATAAATATTTATCATGATATAAGGAAATAAATAATAACTTTATTATTGCCTCTAGGGCATATTGCCTTCAACCAGGTACTACCAAAGCCTCTATTTTCTAGGCATTTCAACAGCAATTCCCAGTTAACTTTGTCATAAGCTTTTTCGAAATCTAGCTTAATGACAATTCCCACTTTCTTTTTAACATGGGTATGATGAAGGATCTCATGGAGACACATAATTCCATCCATTATATGCCTGCTTTTAATAAAGGCATTTTGGTATTTACTAAAAAGAACATCTGCAAGGGGGCCACTCTATTATCAAGCACTTTGGTGATCAACTTGTAATGACACCTGAGCGGGCAGATAGGTCTGAACTATTGTATCTTATTAGCTCCACTTATCTTAGGAAGCAAAGTGATTATACCATAGTTCAGCCTATGAACATCTAGCTTGCCCTCATAAAATGCAACAAATAACCTCATTATATCTTTTTTATTATCTCCCAGCAATGTTGATAGAATTCAGCAGGTATGTTATCAGGCCCAGGAGCTCTATTACTGTTCATCGTGAACAGGGCTGTTTTGACCTCCTCCTCAGAGAAAGGTCTATTTAGGATCAAGTTATCAGCCTCATCCAATTTTTCATTCCCCCCCCCCCCCCCCCCAAATCTCAAGATCAAGTTGGAATAGATCCCCAGGGGCAGGTCCAAACAGGGTTTTGTAAAAATCAGTAGCATGCTTTAAGAGATTATCAGTTCCTTCAATAACTGAATCACCAACATTCAAAGAATGTATGGTGTTTTTTCTCTTATTACCATTCGCAATTTTTTGATAATACACAGTGTTGCTATCCCCTTTAAGAAACCATCTATCTTTAGATTGTTGCAACAGAAATAATTCCTCACTAACTAGGATTTCATTCAATTCCACCAGCAGTTCAGTTTTTCTACAAAAAGATCTGGGTCTAATTCTCCCTTCTCCTCCTTCTCCTCAATACAATGCAATTCTTCTCTAATTTTCATTTTCTAATCTTCTCATGACCAAATTTATTTGATCCCCATCCTTTTAAAAATTTCTTAAAACGTTTCAGCTTGAGATTTAAAATATCAATAGGATATGTTGCCTTTACATATTGGTTCCAAATTTTCTCAACAAGGGGGAGGAACTCGTCTGTTTTTAGCCAACTAAGTTCAAATCTGAACTCACTTGTCTGTGGAATTCTGACAACATGATTGTGAGAGGACAGCAAGAGAGCATTATGGTCTAATACATCTCTAACCAATTTTCTTTTATTAACTTGAGGGAACATATCCTCCCAATCATTACTCATGAGGACACGATCCAACTTCTCAAGTATTGGATGATATTGATTATTGGTCCAAGTGTACATCCCCCATTCATATGGATTTCATTCAAACACATGGCATTGATCACGGAATAAAACAGATCAGAATATGGAGAGTGTTGCCATTTTTTGTTTTTTCTCCTCCATGTCTAAGTATATTAGAGAATTAAACAGATCTAAGATATTTTGTTTCGGTACTCCGGTCCTTTTTACTCCACATATTATATTTGTGCCAAGTCAATTTTTGTAAAGTTTGATTAAATTTATATTAAAAAATGGGTCTGTCTAGGCTGCCGCGGCAGGTTGTCGCCGCACGCACAGGGCAGTCCATGAAGGTAGCGACAGCCCATGAAGGTAGCGACAGGCTACGATTTATAGCTCCAAAAAAATGTGGCATCATAGGCTATCGAACCCAAAATCTCTTCGGCGGGTGCTACAAATCATCCGGTTGATTTGTTACAAAGTTAAGTCGTCCCCGGAACCGTCCAATCACATGCTCCCCAGCCGCAGGATCAGCCAACACAATACGCAACAGTCCATGGCAGCAGCCCCATGGCAGTGCCGCACGGCAGCGACGAAGTTTCAACGCCCCCACGACCCTCTCCCGCGCTCCATCGCAGCACCCGCCGCGCCGGCGATGCTTCACTGCAGCACCGACATCGGCGCGGCGGCGGTCCATCGATGCTCCATAGCAGCACCCGACGCCGACAATGATGTTTCACTGCAGCCCGCACCGACGCGATGAGCTTCATAGCAGCACCCGACGGCGCCACCGGCGGAGCTTCACTGCAGCGCCCCATCGCTTGTCGGAGATCCGTTGCAGCACCAAGTGCTCTCGCCGAAGCTCCATCGCAGCACCCGATGGCCTCCGGTGAAGCTTCACTGCAGCGCCCCCTCCGGCTCGGCGGTGCTCCATCGCAGCATGACGGCAACGCGGTTGATGCGACGAAGCACGCGCCGACGATGTGCGGATGCTGCGACGCAGCACGATGCCGACGGGGAATGGGGCGATGCAGCACGCGGTGGTGACGACGGATGCGACCATGAGGGCGGATGCTTCGTCGTCGCCCCCCACTCCCTCCCCGTCCAGGTGGGAGCTTCACCAGGCACGCGTTGATGTGGATTTAGCCCGCGTCGGCTCTTCCTTACAGTAGCAGGTGGAGGAGAAAAAACAAGGAAGGAAGAAGATGAGGAGGGGGACGAGTGGAGGAGAAGGAGCCGGAAGGGATAAGGTGGGGAGGAAAAAGCGATGGACTGAGGGGGCGCGTGGCATGCGTACGAGGCGGCTTACCGAGACAGAAAATCATCCGGTTTAAACTAAATGTTTTCCAATCTCTTCCAAAGGGGCAAGGTGATACAACCAGCTGAGCATATTTTGAACAATTTTTTTAAAACCCCGAACATATTTTCAAATTTTTGAACAATTTTGAATTCTAAACACTGTTAAAGTTTGCACATTTTGAAAAAAGAAACAGAAAAAAGGAAAGAAAATAAAAAGAAGAAAGAAACAGAAAAGATAAAGGCGAAAACGAAAATAAAAAAGAAACAGAAAAGAATAAAACTTAAAAAACCTAAATGAAAATCAGCCACAAAAAACAACAGGAAAAAAGAAAAACCTATTCAGGGATCCCTCGCCAACGATCGATTGAGCCAGCTTGCATCTCGTGTGTGCCACACAGAGGCTCAATATCTTATTGGCGTCCGAGCTACCTACCCGATCCGCAAAACCTTGTTGTTAAACCTCATGTATTTGTGTACGACTACCTTGTACACTAGAGTATAACAGAGCGTGCGTGTGTGCAGTTTTGTCAATCAGCACACACGACCGCCTCCTCCGAACATGGCCCGGCCACGATCACCATCGTGGGCTCGCGCCCTCTGTTCCCCACTATATAAATGTAACCATCCTGATCAATGCAAAGCGTGTTCGATCTTCTCTCCCTCAAAGACATGTGTGCCATGATCTAAGAGATTTTGTTTCGGTACTCCGATCATTTTTACCCCGCGTATTATATTTGTGTCAAGTCAAAATTGTAAAGTTTGATTAAATTAACATTAAAAAATATCAACATCTACAGTACCAAATTTATGTACAATGAAACTGCATTTCATAATGAATCTAACAATATTAATTGAGCAATTGTGAATGTTGATATTTGTTTCTATAAGTTAGGTCCAAATATAGCTAATTTGACTTCGGATAAAACTTATATGTGAACTAAAAATGACCGGACGGTGTTTTCTTTTTGGACGTAATGCCGTCATGCGTGGTAAACTGGAGGACACAGGAGCGGCAAACAATAGTTTCGGGCCGTGGTCAATCATTAACTGGGCCAAGGTACAAGATTTAGTGGGCCGAGCCCCATAAAATCTAACAACCCCCACTAGGTCTCATAGGCAAATTGGATTACATTGTTCCAATTGTATTGTTTGATATGCCTGCAATTCAGTGGAGACCTATTAAAATTGAGCTTCACCTAGACAAGCAGCTACATTTGTCCACAACTGAAGAATGGACTATGCCTTGATTATTAGTCTTGCGTGAACAAGTTTTACTGAATGTCATTAGTTTTTTTTTAGACAATCTCGCGAAGCTTTATTTAAACTGCATCAATGTTTACAGAGATAAAAGATAAGTTGCTGGGGTGTCCTAACCAAACATGGCGGCCCACCCCTAACTTCAAAACGTGCTTCGCTAGATTGTGAGCTTCGAAATTCGAGCTCCTAAACTCATGCTCAATGTTACAAACCGCAAATGAGGCTTTATGCTCCATGATTTCATGTAGAATAGCACCATAGCTAGTAGGGTTCCTTTGCTTGAGATCATCAATTACAACCTTACAGTCCGAAGCAAGGTGAACATGTTGCACATTTAGATCATCCGCAAGTGCAAGCCCTTCCCTTATAGCAAGGGATTCCAACATTGGAGGGTCGCTCAGCCCCCTGATCACAATTGCTGATGCACCCTGGAAACAACCATTGTGGTTGCGGCAGATAGCAGCCGCCACCCCTCTGCCACGTGCGACCACGGCATCCACATTTATCTTGGTGCAACCATCCATGGGAGGAAGCCAGCGAGTTGGTCGTGCAGCAGTTTGTTGCCTTCTCTCTGGCCTTGGCTCCTGTATGATTTTAAGATCCCTCAAGTAGGATTTGATGAACTGGTTTGTGGCTTGGGGGCTCTGAAAGACGTCCTCATAGATCGCTTTACGTCTTGCTCGCCAAATGGCCCATAGGGTCACCACTAAAACATTATACTCCTCCTGGCTCAGTGTATCATACAGATTAAAAAGCCAGTTTCTTGCGTTGGTCTCATCATTCAGGCTTATTTGTTCTACCAGATATTGATCAGAAAGTGCCCAGATGCACCGTGAGTTTGTATTCCAGAAGAGCGTGTCTCCAAGAATCATCTCGCCCGCACAGCGCACATGTTCTCGTTGTGGACATATTTCGGTGGTGGAGGAGGTTTGCTGTAGGCATCGAGTGCCTTGCTAAGCGCCAGAGAAAAACCTTCAGCTTAGATGGTACCTTTGTGTGCCATAATTCAGTCCATGCTATACTGTTATCCCGAAGATCAGAGGCGCCTGCATTCTCTTCCATCCAGTTCTCCCTATGCTCCTTTTTGTTTTGCACCAAGTGATAGGGCGACTTTACCGTGAATCTGCCACTGCGCTCTCCAGTCCAAGCCCAGAAATCCTCGATCGCCCTCGTGCAAAAGGGCAGGGAAAGAATCGCTTCAGCATCGAAAGGCAGAAATGTTGCCCGAATAACATCTTCGCACTAGGTCGCTGTGGTGTTGTCAATTAGTTCCGCAACCCTAGACGGCGGAGTATCCGTTAACGAGATGATCGGCCGCATCGGCCCAATCCTCGGAATCCAGTTTGTGTTCCAAATGTCTGTGGTTGCCCCATTCCCTATTCTCCTGATGATGCCCTGCTTCAATATCTCTCTACCATCCAATACCGCTCGCCAAATCTGCGAAGGGTTGCTACCCAACTCTGCTTCCATGAAAGTCGTATTTGGGTAGTAGGCCGCTTTAAGCATTCTTGCACTGAGAGATAGTGGATCATCAAGCAGCCTCCACGTTTGCCGAGCCAACAAGGACAAGTTAAAGATCTCGATGTCTCTAAAGCCCATTCCTCCCAAGTATTTCGGTTTTGTCATAACATCCCACGAGACCCAAGCGGGCTTTCTCTTACCCCTTTTACTACCCCACCAAAATTGGCGGATGATAGCATTGATGTTGTCGCACAAGCCTCGGGGTAATCTGAAACAAGCCATGGAGTAAACTGGAATAGCTTGTGCCACCGATTTTATTAGCACTTCCTTCCCTGCTGCAGATAACAATTTCTCCATCCAACCTCTTACTTTTTCCCAACCTCTATCGCGCAGGTACTTGAACGTGCCCATCTTGGACTGTCCAACATCTGTAGGCATGCCCAAATATCGATCACTTAAAGACTCATTCTGGACATTCAAGTTCTGCTTGATACTATCTCGTAGAGCTTGCGGACACCCCTTGCTAAAAAATATGGACGATTTTGCATGGTTGATTCTCTGACCGGAAGCATTACAATAGGTTTCCAGAAGGTTTGAAACCCTAGTCGCACCTTGATCACTTGCCTTGAAAAGCAGCAGGCTGTCGTCAGCAAACAAACGATGATTAATAGGCGGTGCAGACGCTGCCACCTTAATACCCTCAAACCCTGACGAATTAGAACTTGTCTTTAAAAGGCACGAAAGGCCCTCTGCTGCAATCAAGAAAAGGTAAGGAGAGATAGGATCTCCCTGTCGTATACCTCTGCTTGGTAAAAATTCTTGTAACTTTTCTCCATTAAAAAGAACTGAAAAAGAGACTGACTGAACCATACCCATGACTGTCTGCACCCAAGATTGTGCAAAACCCAGTTTCTCCATCATTGCTCGTAGGTAAGGCCACTCTAGCCTATCATATGCTTTCATCATATCAAGCTTCAAAGCACAGAAGCTATTAGATTTAGCCCTCACTAGTAGAAAACTGGGCTTTGGTCACAGGGCAATATCCACATTAGTCCCGGTTCAGTCACGAACCGGGACTAATGCGAGCATTGGTCCCGGTTCGTGCGGCCAGGGGCCTGCCGGGCCTCGTGGGGGCATTGGTCCCGGTTCGTCCGGCCCCTTTGGTCCCGGTTGATGGGACAAACCGGGACCAATGGGCCACGCTCTTGGCCCACCACCCTTTAGTCCTGGTTCATACCACAAACCGGGACTAAAGGGCTAGTCCTAGTTGCGGCCAGTGTTTAGTCCCACCTCGCCAACCGAAGGGCGCTCACACCAGTTTATAAGCCCGTCCCTCTCTGCCTTGTTGAGCTCCTCTCAAAGTGAAAATAGATGCCCTTATACAGGGAATTTGACCTAAATTCACAGTAAATTTCTTTGAATTTCATAGAAATTTATTATGAATTTAGGTTGAATTTTCTCTATAGGCGCATCTATGTTCATTTTTTATAGTAAATAAAATAAATAAACCTTAATAAAATAAATAAACCTTAATAAAATAAATAAAAATAAATAAACCTTAATAAAAAAAATATTATAAACTATAGTAACTAAAATAAATAAACCTTAATAAATTAAATAAAAATAGCAGCAGTAAAATAGATAAAAATAGCAGCAGTAAAATAAATAAAAATAAAATAATTAAAGTAAAATACATAAGTAATTAGAAATAAAATAAATAAGTTTTTTGTTGTAAGTAGAAACAAAACAAAACAAATAAAGCAAAAAAGAAAACAAAAAACAGAGAAAAAAATTATGCCACCTACTTGGCCACCACGGCCTGAATACGACTTGAAACCCATCCATGGGCCAGGATTCAGGCCCGCAGAAGGCCCAGTAGGCCCCACAGGCAAACAGAACGGTTAGGCCCGAAAGCCTGCAGTTGAGAGGAGCTCAAGAGGGTGGGACTAAACTTTTGACGCGGGGCTTATAAACCACTCTCGAGCCCTCTCAACTAGCAAGGTGGGACTAAACTTTTGACGCGGGGCAGCACAAGGCCTTTGGTCCCGGTTGGTGCCACCAACCGGGACTAAAGGGGCATTGGTCCCGGTTCGTGGCACCAACCGGGACCAAAGGCCTTTAGTCCCGGTTGGTTCCACGAACCGGGACCAATGAGTTCCCTATATATACCCCGTTGCCACAGCAGAGCACTCCAGAGTGCTCTGTTTTTTCTGGCCGGCGAGGGGAGGGCATTTGGGTGCTCTAGCTCACCTCCTATGCACATGAGGTGTTCAATGAAATGTCTGAGCCACACTAGTTAATTTTTCTCCTCTCGAAACTCGACCTCCGAGCTCCATTTTCCCCGAGATTTGTCTAGGTTTAGCGGTTCGTCACGTCCCGTCCCGTCCCCGTCTTCACCGCCGTCGATCGCCCGCGCCGATCTCGTCGCCAGCACCACCGTGGTGAGCCTCTTGTTCTTATCTTCTTTCTGAAAGGAAAAAAATTCTTACTTTAGATAGATACTTGTCTAATTTTGTTACTTTTATTATTCCTTCTTATTACATAGTGCGATGGTTTTGGTATCCGCCCCCGTCGGCCCTCGTCCTGTCTATGATTCGGATGTGGTATATATTATCTTTTTATAACTATTTGGTTCATTTATTGTTTATGACAAATATGCCGACCAACGTGACATAGATTTTATTTATCTAGGAGGTGGTTGAACCGGAAATTCTAACCGACCCTATTATCGAGAGGTTAAATTTAGTTGAAGAAGAAAACAATTACTTGAAGGAAAAAAAATTGAGGAGGAGAAGATGATATTGGAGTTGCATGTTGCGGATGTCGTCGATGATCACAAGATCAAGATGGATGCAATGCGCTTGAAGATTAGAAAGATTAGAAAATATGCCATTCATACCGAGGCTTGGTATCATTATGCCGTTGGATCAATTGTTACCTTGGTTGCGATTATGATCGCATTTGTTTTCGCATTGAAATGTTTTACATAGTTTCAATGTATGGTTTAATTAATTAGATGCTCTGGAGAGCTATATATATGTTGTTAGATGAGAACTATGTATGTACTTTGGTTTTAATGTGATGATGAACTTCTATTAATTTGGTCACTTAATTATCTATTCATGATGTTCTATAATGGTTTTTGACACACTTAATTATATATAATGCACGCAGATGAACCGGCAATGGATGTACGGTGACAGACACACCTTCGAGTACATTAAGGGCGTGCATGATTTTCTCGAAGTGGCTGAGGCAAACAAGCAGAATGGTTTTATGTGTTGTCCATGCCCTATATGTGGGAATACGAAGTCTTACTCTGACCGGAAAATCCTTCACACCCACCTGCTTTACAAGGGTTTCATGCCACACTATAATGTTTGGACGAGGCACGGAGAAATAGGGGTTATGATGGAAGACGGCGAAGAAGAAGAGGACGATGACAACTATGTGCCCCCTGAATACGGTGATGCTGCAACGGGGGAAGCTGCTGAAGATCAAGAGGAACCAGACGATGTGCCCAATGATGCTGCAAGGGGGGAAGCTGCTGAAGATCAAGAGGAACCAGTGCCCGATGATGATGATCTCCGCCGGGTCATTGTCGATGCAAGGACGCAATGCGAAAGTCAAAAGGAGAAGCTGAAGTTCGATCACATGTTAGAGGATCACAAAAAAGGGTTGTACCCCAATTGCGAAGATGGCAACACAAAGCTCGGTACCGTACTGGAATTGCTGCAGTGGAAGGCAGAGAATGCTGTGCCTGACAAAGGATTTGAGAAGCTATTGAAAATATTGAAGAAGAAGCTTCCAAAGGATAACGAATTGCCCGACAGTACATACGCAGCAAAGAAGGTCGTATGCCCTCTAGGATTGGAGGTGCAGAAGATACATGCATGCCCTAATGACTGCATCCTCTACCGCGGTGCGTACAAGGATCTGAACGCATGCCCGGTATGCGGTGCATTGCGGTATAAGATCAGACGAGATGACCCTGGTGATGTTGATGGCCAGCCCCCCAGGAAGAGGGTTCCTGCGAAGGTGATGTGGTATGCTCCTATAATACCACGGTTGAAACGTCTGTTCAGAAACGAAGAGCATGCCAAGTTGATGCGATGGCACAGTGAGGACCGTAAGAAAGACGGGAAGTTGAGAGCACCCGCTGACGGGTCGCAGTGGAGAAAAATCGAGAGAAAGTACTGGGCTGAGTTTGCAGCTGACCCAAGGAACGTATGGTTTGGTTTAAGCGCGGATGGCATTAATCCTTTCCGGGAGCAGAGCAGCAATCACAGCACCTGGCCCGTGACTCTATGTATGTATAACCTTCCTCCTTGGATGTGCATGAAGCGGAAGTTCATTATGATGCCAGTTCTCATCCAAGGCCCTAAGCAACCCGGCAACGACATTGATGTGTACCTAAGGCCATTAGTTGAAGAACTTTTACAGCTCTGGAATGGAAACGGTGTACGTACGTGGGATGAGCACAAACAGGAGGAATTTAACCTGCACACGTTGCTGTTTGTAACCATCAACGATTGGCCCGCTCTCAGTAACCTTTCAGGACAGACAAACAAGGGATACCACGCATGCACGCACTGTTTAGATGACACTGAAAGTATATACCTGGACAAATGCAGGAAGAATGTGTACCTGGGCCATCGTCGATTTCTTCCGACCAACCATCAATGTCGAAAGAAAGGCAAGCATTTCAGAGGCGAGGCAGATCACCGGAAGAAGCCCGCCATGCGTACCGGTGATCACGTACTTGCTATGGTCAATGATTTACACGTAATATTTGAAAAGGGTCCCGACGGACTAGCTATTCCGAATGACACTGAGGGACACGCACCCATGTGGAAGAAGAAATCTATATTTTGGGACCTACCCTACTGGAAAGAGCTACAGGTCCACTCTTCAATCGACGTGATGCACGTGACGAAGAACCTTTGCGTGAACCTGCTAGGCTTCTTGGGCGTGTATGGGAAGACAAAAGATACACCTGAGGCACGGGAGGACCTGCAACGTTTGCACGAAAAAGACGGCATGCCTCCGAAGCAGTATGAAGGTCCTGCCAGCTACGCTCTTACGAAAGAAGAGAAAGAAATCTTCTTTGAATGCCTGCTCAGTATGAAGGTCCCGACTGGCTTCTCGTCGAATATAAAGGGAATAATAAATATGCCAGAGAAAAAGTTCCAGAACCTAAAGTCTCATGACTGCCACGTGATTATGACGCAACTGCTTCCGGTTGCATTGAGGGGGCTTCTACCGGAAAACGTCCGACTAGCCATTGTGAAGCTATGTGCATTCCTCAATGCAATCTCTCAGAAGGTGATCGATCCAGAAATCATACCAAGGCTAAGGAGTGATGTGGCGCAATGTCTTGTCAGTTTCGAGCTGGTGTTCCCACCATCCTTCTTCAATATTATGACGCACGTCCTAGTTCATCTAGTCAACGAGATTGTCATTCCGGGG
Source organism: Aegilops tauschii subsp. strangulata (assembly GCF_002575655.3). Classification (NCBI taxonomy): domain Eukaryota; kingdom Viridiplantae; phylum Streptophyta; class Magnoliopsida; order Poales; family Poaceae; genus Aegilops; species Aegilops tauschii. The sequence continues at coordinate 13,585,352 of NC_053039.3, forward strand.
CCCGTATTTCTACACAATATGTTCCCCTTTGAGAGGTTCATGGGAGTCCTAAAGAAATATGTCCGTAACCGCGCTAGGCCAGAAGGAAGCATCTCCATGGGCCATCAAACAGAGGATGTCATTGGGTTTTGTGTTGACTTCATTCCTGGCCTTAAGAAGATAGGTCTCCCTAAATCGCGGTATGAGGGGAGACTGACTGGAAAAGGCACGCTTGGAGGGGACTCAATAATATGCAGGGACGGATATTCTTGGTCTCAAGCACACTACACAGTTCTACAGAACTCTACCTTGGTGACCCCGTATGTCGATGAACACAAGAACAGTCTGCGCTCCAAACACCCGGAGCAGTGTGACGACTGGATTACATGTGAACACATCAGGACTTTCAGCAGTTGGTTGGAAACACGTCTCAGAGGTGACACCACTGTTTGTGATGAGTTGTAATCGTTGTCCAGGGGACCATCTTCGACTGTATTGACTTACAAAGGATACGAGATAAATGGGAATACATTTTTTTTACACGATCGCCCAAGATCAAAAGAGCACAACCAAAACAGCGGTGTCCGCTTTGATGCAGCAACCGAGAGGGGAAAGGACACATATTATGGTTACATAATGGACATATGGGAACTTGACTACGGACATGATTTTAAGGTCCCTTTGTTTAAGTGCAAATGGGTCAATCTGTCAGGAGGCGGGGTACAGGTAGACCCATAGTACGGAATGACAACAGTGGATCTGAACAATCTTGGGTACACTGACGAACCGTTCGTCCTAGCCAATGATGTGGCATAGGTTATCTATGTGAAGGACATGTCTACCAGACCGAGAAAAAGAAAAGATAAGGAAGCGAATACATCATACGATGAGCCAAAGCGCCACATAGTTCTTTCAGGAAAAAGGGACATTGTGGGAGTGGAGGGCAAGACAGACATGTCTGAAGATTATGAAAAGTTTCATGAAATTCCTCCCTTCAAAGTCAAGGCTGACCCAAGCATCCTGATAAACGATGAAGATTATCCATGGTTACGGTGCAATAAGCAAATGACACAAGCGAAGAAAAAGTGAAGACTTTCTCCCGCAACTATTATGATGATACCATGCCAACTTTGTAACAGACGAGTATGATACCATTGTCCGTTTTGTACACGAAGTGCATCTAGTTTTTGCCGTAACCCTCTCAACTTTCTTGCACATGCTATGTGGATGAAATGATGATACCATGCCAACTTTCAACCTTTTCAGAGTTCATTTGAAATGCTTTTCAATTTTAGGGTCTTATAGCTCAAAATAATTAGTAAATGCATGAAAAATAATTAGAAACCCATCCATGGACCAGGATTCAGGCCCGCAGAAGGCCCGGTAGGCCCACAGGCATGTACAGAGAGGTTAGGCCCGTAAGCCTGCTTTAGAGAGGAGCTCGACAGCTCAGGCGCACCGCACCTTATAAAAAGGTGCGGCTCTCTCTCAGCTAGCGAGGTGGGACTAAACTCCCACCACCACGCCGCTTTGCAAGGCCATTGGTCCCGGTTGGTGGCACGAACCGGGACCAATTCCACCCTTTGGTCCCGGTTGGTGCCACGAACCGGTACTAATGAGGCCGTGGCCCCACGAGCACCTTTAGTACCGGTTCGTGGCACGAACCGGTACTAGAGTTTCTTACTAAGCAGTTTTTTAGTCCCACCTCGCTAGCTGAGAGGCACCAGGAGCGGTTTATAAGCCCTGAGTGCAGAGACGATGAAGAAGAGGCGCAATGCTCACCTTCACGTTGCTTAGCTTCAAGCCTTGAGGAATAAGGTAGACTGCATGGAGCTATGTGCAGTGCAGTCTACACTATTCCGAAAGGCTTGAAGCAAATCAACGAGCATTGCGCCTCTTTTTTATTTTTAATAACTTATTACAACTCCGGACTTCTTGTGTTACGACAAAATAAAATAAACTTTAATAGAAAAAAGAATTATCATAAAGAACTTTTTTTGATAGAAACTTTAATAGCAAAAAGAATTATCATAAAGTAAAATAAATAAGTAATTAGAAACAAAACAAAATAAAATAAATAAGTTTTTTGTTGTAAGTAGAAACAAAACAAAATAAATAAAGCAAAAAAGAAAACAAAAAAACTAAATACAGCAAAAAGAATTTTCATAAAGAACTTTTTTTGATATAAACTTTAATAGCAAAAAGAATTATCATAAAGTAAAATAAATAATTAATTAGAAACAAAATAAAATAAAATAAATACGTTTTTTGTTGTAAGTAGAAACAAAACAAAATAAATAAAGCAAAAAAGAAAACAAAAAAATAAATACAGCAAAAAAAAAGTTGGGGCGCTGCCCGCTGGGACTTCCAACCCTCAGGTTTGCAAATACAGGCCAAGAAGGGCTAGAAGGCTCAACGGGCAGCGCGCCAAAGTTAGGCCCAGAAGCCTGCTATAGAGAGGAGTTCGAGACAGCAGCCGCGCCGCGGCTTTTAAACTGGTGCGGGCGCCCCTCGGCTAGCGAGGTGGGACTAAACTTTTGGCCGCGACGCGGGCAGCAAGAGGCCTTTGGTCCCGGTTGGTGCCACCAACCGGGACTAAAGGGGTGCATTGGTACCGGTTCGTGGCACCAACCGGGACCAATGCCCCCCCTTTAGTCCCGGTTGGTTCCACCAACCGGGACCAAAGGCCGCCGCTTCCCGCCCTTTGCGCTGCTGAAAAGAGGGCTTTGGTCCCGGTTGGTGGCACCAACCGGGACTAATGCCTACCTTTAGTCCCGGTTGGTGCCACGAACCGGGACTAAAGGCTTTGCTATATAAGCAAACACTTAGGAAATTTTTCAGAGTTCATCTGCAGTTTGCCCCGACGACGCCGACGCCGCCAGGCTGCCCCGACGCCGCCCGCCGCCCCGACGCCGCCAGGCTGCCCCGACGCCGCCCGCCGCCCCCGCCGTCGCCCGTGCCCGTCGTCGCCGTCGCCGTTGCCCGCGCCCTCGCCGTCAGCCGCGCCCCTGCCCCGACGCACGCCGCCCCGGCCCGTCCCCGTCGTCGCCGTCGCCCTGCCCCGCCCTTCGCCGCCGTCGCCCCCTACCCCGAGCGCGCGCCCACTGCCCCGGCGCCATCCTCGCCGCCGACCCCGTGGTCCTCCTCACCTTGGTCCGGCCGGCGCCCTTTTTTCATATATATGCTTGTTTTTTTCATATATATGCTTGTTTTTTCATATATATGATGATATGTTCATGTATGAGTATATGTATGTATATATGTTCTCTGTGTATATATATGTTCATGTATATATGCAAACGATAGATTTTTAGAAAAGTTAGGATTTTTTTCTGTTCATAGATTTTTTTGGTGATATTAATTATTGTAGAATATGCAAATGTTTGTATATTCATATGAACAATGCATTAGGCAAAACCTTTACTTTTTTCGAAATTTTCTATTTGAACATTTTTTTATGAATGAGAGGAAAAAGGAAAATAAGAAGAGGAAGAAAGGAGAAGAAGAGGAGAGGAAGAAGAGGAGAAATTAATAAGAAGAGGAAAAAAGAAGAAAAAGAAGAGGAGAAGAAGAAAGGAATAGAAGAGAAGAAGAAAAAATAGAAAAAATTCTATTTTTTCTTCTTCTCTCCTCTATTCCTTTCTTCTTCTCCTCTTTTTTTTCTTCTTTTTTTTCTTCGATCTTCTCCTCTATTCCTTTTCTTCTTCTCCTCTTTTTATTTCTTCTTCGTTTTCTTATGTTTTATCGGGTCTGTCGTCGTCGATATACCCCTCTCCCGATAACTTCAACACGACAGGGGGGTCGATATACCCCCTCCCCGATAATATTATTTTCCCATGTACGTATGTCGTCGTTGTCGATATAACCCCCTCCCGATAACTTCAACACGTGGGGGGGGCGATATACCCCCCCCCCCCTCGATAACATTATTTTCCCATGTATGTATGTCGTTGTTGTCGATATATATAACTCCCTCCCAGATAACTTCGACATGATGGACGGTCGATATTTATACCCCCTCTCGACCGTGATAACTTATACCACGGGAGCACCCCCCAGCCCTCTCGCTCGACCAAAACTCTCGAGGACACCCAAACCCTAGAAAAAAACGATGTCGGTCCCCTACCCCCTCCCGCCGCGCCCCTACCCTTGAAGCGTTGCCGAGGCCACCCCAAACCCGGAATAAGCTAGGTCTATGTTTGCACTAATATATCCACCTGCTGTCATGTTTGTGTTAATTGCCATGTTGTAATATTTGCAGAAACAATGGAGCACGGACGAGACGAGCAAGCAGAAGAGGTGTTGGGGGACATAATCTTAGCCGGAGGTGATATCTTGTCGTATCTTAACGACAATGATGGTCTGGAAGAACAGGGTGAAGAAGCAGGCTACGGTGATCGAAGAGTGGAGGAGGAAAGACATGATTATGATGGCTCCGGTGACCCAATGCTGGTGCAAGAAGGAGCCCGTGGTGACGGCTCCGGTGACCGAATAGAGTCCGGCCAGGTAAATATATTAGTTAAGCCTGTGTTGACTAGCTAATTGATGCATTCATTGTTTTGGTATGTACACATATTAATTAACACTCGTCTTTTTTCTTTTTTCTAGCCCTCCGGATCGAGCACAACTTCGGTAAAGAGACGAGGCCCGAAGAGAAAGTTGCGCTCGGATGAAGGGTTTGAGATCACAGCAATCGCGCGCGACGGCCAACCGATTGAACCCATCCGGACAAAGGATGCATTTGCTGCTCAGTGCAGGGTTCTAGTTAGGGACAAGATCCCGATCAGCATCCAACAATGGTATAAGCCTAAGAAGGAAGACCCTGAGGTGTCTTATGTCAATGATATGCAGAAAGATGATCTTTGGACTGAGCTGAAGGCAAATTTCACCCTACCGCCAGAGGAGGATCCGGAGAAGCCAGTTAAAGAGCAATTAATCAAGTCTCATGCTCTTAAGAAGATGGCAGACCTATTCAGGAGGTGGAAGAATGAGCTGAAAACGTTTGTCGACAAAGAAGAGACACCAGAATTCATCGGCCGGTATGAGAAGATCAGAGATCACTGGCCCGCATTTGTGGCCTACAAGACATCGGAAAAGAGTAAGAAGATGTCAGCGACAAACAAGAAGAATGCTGCGAAGAAGCTTCACCATCGCACGGGGTCAGGTGGCTACCTCAAAGCCCGACCTAAGTGGGCCAAGGCTGAGAATGATCTGCTTGAAAAAGGGATCGAACCACAGACAATGAACTGGACAGATCGTTGCCGGACTTGGTTCTTCGGGGCTGGCGGAACCTTGGACCCTGTATCAGGGAGGTGCGTTTGGACGAACGAGCTTTTGAGAATACCAGTCAAGAAGATTCAGCAATATACCGATGCAGCGCAGGAAGGGACGTTTGTTCCAGACAGAGAGAACGACGAGCTCACAATGGCCCTCGGGAATCCTGAGCACCCTGGACGGACACGAGGCACGCCAGGCTCCGTTCCGTGGAAGGCTGGTTTTCCGGACGCGGGCGGTTACAAAAGCCAGGAGAGGAGGAAAAAGTGGAGCAGATCCAAATTCAGAAGCTGCACGAAAGGGTTCAAGCACTAGAGGAACGAGACGGCAATCGACATGCCGAAACTACCCCCGAAGCTACACCACCATCTCAGCGGAGAAGCAGCGTGGCTTCCACCGAGCTGCTTCAGCTGGAGCATGTCTTGACGGCTCCTGCTAGCTACCCTGTGGATGCTATCACGGAGTCTCAACATTGCCACCTTATGGCGGAATGGCAGAATTTCAAAGTCAAGGCGGCTGTTGGCTCTGTTTTACCTCCTGAACCCGGCGCAACCTACCACTGCCGGCCGATTCCAGAAGGATATGCTAGGGTGATGGTGGATGAAATAACGGAGGGATTTGAGGACCTCCAGCTTGACCACCCTACCGGTGAAGGGGAGACTCGGCTGGGTTCTGCTCTAAAGACTCCATGCCTATGGCGGAAGGAGCTCATCAAGCTTCCGAACTGGACGGCTCTGGCGAGTAAGGGCACTCCGCCTCCACCTCCGCCTCCTCCTCCGGCGAGTGATCAGGGCACTCAGCCTCCTTCTCCGGCGCGTGGCGGCACTCCGCCTCCTCCTCCGCCTCCTCCTCCGGCGAGTGATCAGGGCACTCAGCCTCCTTCTTCGGCGCGTGGCGGCACTCCGCCTCCTTCTCCGCCTGCGCCGGCGCGCCAGAGCAGCCAGCCTCCTCCTTCTCCGCCTCGTCAGCAAGGGCGGAAGAGACCCGCCACCGCTCCGGCTGCTCCGGCGCGTCGTAGTCCTTCTCCTCCGCCTCGTAAGCAAGGAAAGAAGACAGCCGCAGCCGCTCCGTCTGCTCTGCCGGCGTCTAGCAGTACAGCTGCCAGAGGCGGGAGGCAATACAGATTCGGTCCTTCTCTGAAGACTCCAGAGAAGTTACCATACGAGAGGACCGAGGAGGAAACCAGGAAGATCGTGCGAGCCGAAGTGACAAACTTCTTTGAAGGGGTGAAAGCAAAGAAACATCCACCTCCAGAGGAGAAGGTAGATCCGGTGAAAGCAAAGCGCACTCTGGCTGCCCTGACAAAACCACCAAAGTCTCCGCCTAGAGGCAACTATGAGCGCATTCTTGCAAAGACATATGCCGAAGCGGAGCGGTCGGGAAGTACTGTCAGTGATCAAAGGTTAAAAGAACGACGAGCTGGGAAAAAAATTGCCCAGCTCGGCGAACAAGCGAACCAATCGTGCCCCCCGCTCAAGGTGTCAAAATACATCGTCGCTAATGATCCGAGGATGGTGGCGGTTATAGCAATCTTGGAGATTACCTGCCCGACGATGTACATTATGAAATCATGGAGGTCGACGAACACAAATACCATTACGGGAAGCCTCTCGTCAAAGATGAAAGATCTCTAACAACGATGATGCGAAGACTACATGATTGGTACATGAAAACCTGCTGAGAGTCTGATGGGATGAATACTTTGACGCTGAGAGTTAAACCGGAGCATGACCTCGTTGGAATTGATCTGCTGAATGTTCCATTTGAGGATTTCTTCCAGTTTTACAATCAAAAGGCCCTCGATAAAACAATGATCACTTGCTACTGTCTGTAAGTAGTACTACTTCTGTCATTAAGTCTCTCTATATAGGTCAGCTCTTTCATTGCATGTATTTATAATTATCCTCACTATATTATGCAGATTGAAGATCACTGAATTGAAGAAAAGACAAATCGGTGATATTGGGTTCATTAACACAAATCTCATAGATGCATATACGGTTGAAAAACATGCCAAAGAAGCCGAGGCCAACTTGCTACGATCGTTGGTATTAAATCAAAACAAAGATATAATACTCTTTCCTTACAACTTCAAGTGAGTGTTACTGTCTTGTGCATATTCGGTTTCCCTTATTAGTCTAGGTTATGGTAATGTAATTGATGACTTATGCATGCATGCGCAGCATCCACTATATTCTCCTAGAGATTAAGCTTGAGCAGGGAGTAGTAACCGTCTTAGACTCGAGACGAAAAGATCCCCGGGACTATGCGAACATGACTCAAATGCTCGAGAAGTAAGTTAAATCGATCATTATCCACCATATCAGCAACTTTGTTTATTTCCTGATATCAAGTAATTGTTTTCTTTGTCTGGCAGGGTTTGGAGAAAATTCACCACAAAAGCTCCGGGACTGCCGAAGAAGCTGCAATTTAAACACCCGAAAGTAAGTACTATAGTAGCATGTTCCGCGCATCTCCTAGTGATTCAAGCGCTAGTTTCATCAATACCATTTAGCATGCTTGCTTATCAGTTTGATTGACCTCTATTTCTTGTAAAGTGGTTGTGGCAGGAAGCCGGGAATAATTACTGTGGATACTACGTTTGCGAGTCCATCCGCTACACGACCTGTGAGCGGGGCTACTCTGACGAACAATATGAAGTGCGTAAGCAATAATATTCACAATTTTATTTTATTACCATCATTTCTGTTGAGTTTCATTTATTCATATATATATGTATTGACCCCCTTCTTCAAATTAGATGTTTCGGAAGCGGGATGAACTCCTAGCACCAGATCGTATGCGAGCAATTCAAGAGGAATTGGCGGCATTCTTCCTTGACCACGTGATCGCTGAAAACGGAGAATACTATGTGGACCCTGTGTTCTTATAATTTAATTAGGAGATTGTATTGTAAGAGATAATTATTGTATATATGTAGCCGGTAGTGTCGGATAGATATACGAGAACTTGTTGTTCGACCAATCTCTCGGAGAAGGAGAGGTGGTCAATATCACTTCTCTCTGTATGCATATGTTCATGACGATCTTCTGTTTCCTTCATTTGATTACTAGCTAGCGCGTCTAGTCCTCTCCATACGTATATAGTACGTAGCGTCGACCAAGCACGGAGATAAGAGAGGACACTTCTCTCTATTAATTAGCTAGCTAACACAATATATGAAACACCTAAATTAACCCCCCAAGACCCCCCAATCCCCCCTTCAAAAAAAAACAAAAACCCCAGCCCCTGAAATGCTGACGCGTGGATGCCTATTGGTCCCGATTGGTGACACCAACCGGGACAAAAGTGTTGGGGATCGTAGCAGAATTTTAAAATTTCCTACGCATCACCAAGATCCATCTATGGAGTATACTAGCAACGAGGGGAAAGGAGTGCATCTACATACCCTTGTAGATCACGAGCGGAAGCGTTCCAATGAACGGGGTTGATGGAGTCGTACTCGCCGTGATCCAAATCACCGATGACCGAGTGCCGAACGGACGGCACCTCCGCGTTCAACACACGTACGGAGCAGCGACGTCTCCTCCTTCTTGATCCAGCAAGGGGGAAGGAGAGGTTGATGGAGATCCAGCAGCACGACGGCGTGGTGGTGGTTGTAGCGGGATCTCGGCAGGGCTTCGCCAAGCTTCTGCGAGAGGGAGAGGTGTTGCAGGGGGAGAGGGAGGCGCCAGGGGCTGTATTGTTGCTGCCCTCCCTCCCCCCCCATTTATATAGGCCCCCTGGAGGGGGGGCGCCGGCCCTGGAAACCCATCTATGGGGGGGGCGGCGGCCAAGGGGGGGAACTTCCCCCCCCCCCCCCAAGTCAAGTGGGGCGCCCCCACCCCTAGGGTTTCCAACACTAGGCGCAGAGGGAGGCCCAAGGGGGGCGCCCCAGCCCACTAAGGGCTGGTTCCCTTCCCTCTTCAGCCCATGGGGCCCTCCGGGATAGGTGGCCCCACCCGGTGGACCCCCGGGACCCTTCCGGTGGTCCCGGTACAATACCGATAACCCCCGAAACTTTCCCGGTGGCCGAAACTGGACTTCCTATATATAATTCTTTACCTCCGGACCATTCCGGAACTCCTCGTGACGTCCGGGATCTCATCCGGGACTCCGAACAACTTTCGGGTTTCCGCATACTCATATCTCTACAACCCTAGCGTCACCGAACCTTAAGTGTGTAGACCCTACGGGTTCGGGAGACATGCAGACATGACCGAGACGCCTCTTCGGTCAATAACCAACAGCGGGATCTGGATACCCATGTTGGCTCCCACATGTTCCACGATGATCTCATCGGATGAACCACGATGTCGAGGATTCAATCAATCCCGTATACAATTCCCTTTGTCAATCGGCATGTTACTTGCCCACGATTCGATCGTCGGTATCCCAATACCTTGTTCAATCTCGTTACCGGCAAGTCCCTTTACTCGTACCGTAATGCATGATCCCGTGGCTAACTCCTTAGTCACATTGAGCTCATTATGATGATGCATCACCGAGTGGGCCCAGAGATACCTCTCCGTCATACGGAGTGACAAATCCCAGTCTCGATCCGTGCCAACCCAACAGACACTTTCGGAGATACCTGTAGTGCACCTTTATAGTCACCCAGTTACGTTGTGACGTTTGGCACACCCAAAGTACTCCTACGGCATCCGGGAGTTGCACGATCTCATGGTCTAAGGAAAAGCTACTTGACAATGGAAGAGCTCTAGCAAACAAACTACACGATCTTTGAGCTATGCTTAGGATTGGGTCTTGTCCATCACATCATTCTCCTAATGATGTGATCCCGTTATCAATGACATCCAATGTCCATAGTCAGGAAACCATGACTATCGGTTTATCAACAAGCTAGTCAACTAGAGGCTTACTAGGGACACGTTATGGTCTATGTATTCACACATGTATTACGATTTCCGGATAATACAATTATAGCATGAACAATAGACAATTATCATGAACAAAGAAATATAATAATAACCATTTATTATTGCCTCTAGGGCATATTTCCAACAGTCTCCCACTTGCACTAGAGTCAATAATCTAGTTACAGTGTGATGAATCGAACACCCATAGCGTTCTGGTGTTGATCATGTTTTGCTCTAGGGAGAGGTTTAGTCAACGGATCTGCTACATTCAGGTCCGTATGTACTTTACAAATATCTATGTCTCCATTCTGAACACTTTCACGAATGGAGTTGAAGCGACGCTTGATATGCCTGGTCTTCCTATGAAACCTGGGCTCCTTGGCAAGGGCAATAGCTCCAGTGTTGTCACAGAAGAGAGTCATCGGGCCCGACGCATTGGGAATCACCCCTAGGTTGGTAACAAACTCCTTTATCCATACTGCTTCCTGTGCTGCCTCTGAGGCCGCCATGTACTCCGCTTCGCATGTAGATCCCGCCACGACGCTTTGCTTGCAACTGCACTAGCTTACTGCCCCTCCATTCAAAATATACACGTATCCGGTTTGTGACTTCGAGTCATCCAGATCTGTGTCGAAGCTAGCGTCGACGTAACCCTTTACGACGAGCTCTTCGTCACCTCCATAAACGAGAAACATATCCTTAGTCCTCTTTAGGTACTTTAGGATATTCTTGACCGATGTCCAGTGTTTCATGCCGGGATTACTTTGGTACCTTCCTACCAAACTTACGGCAAGGTTTACATCAGGTCTAGTACACAGCATGGCATACATAATAGACCCTATGGCCGAGGCATAGGGGATGACACTCATCTTTTCTCTATCTTCTGCCGTGGTCGGGCATTGAGCCGTGCTCAATTGCACACCTTGCAGTACAGGCAAGAACCCCTTCTTGGATTGATCCATATTGAACTTCTTCAATATCTTGTCAAGGTATGTACTCTGTGAAAGACCAATGAGGCGTCTTGATCTATCTCTATAAATCTTGATGCCTAATATATAAGCAGCTTCTCCAAGGTCCTTCATTGAAAAACACTTATTCAAATAGGCCTTTATGCTTTCCAAGAATTCTATATCATTTCCCATCAATAGTATGTCATCCACATGTAATATGAGAAATGCTACAGAGCTCCCACTCACTTTCTTGTAAACACAGGCTTCTCCATAAGTCTGTGTAAACCCAAACGCTTTGATCATCTCATCAAAGCGAATGTTCCAACTCCGAGATGCTTGCACCAGCCCATAGATTGAGCGCTGGAGCTTGCATACTTTGTCAGCATTCTTAGGATCGACAAAACCTTCCGGCTGCATCATATACAATTCTTCCTTAAGGAAGCCGTTAAGGAATGCCGTTTTGACGTCCATCTGCCATATCTCATAATCATAGTATGCGGCAATTGCTAACATGATTCGGACGGACTTCAGCTTCGCTACGGGTGAGAAAGTCTCATCGTAGGCAACCCCTTGAACTTGTCGATAACCCTTAGCGACAAGTCGAGCCTTATAGATGGTCACGTTACCATCCGCGTCTGTCTTCTTCTTAAAGATCCATTTGTTTTCTATGGCTCGCCGATCATCGGGCAAGTCAGTCAAAGTCCATACTTCGTTTTCATACATGGATCCTATCTCGGATTGCATGGCTTCAAGCCATTTGTTGGAATCCGGGCCCGCCATCGCTTCTTCATAGTTCGAAGGTTCACCGTTGTCTAACAACATGATTTCCAGGACAGGGTTGCCGTACCACTCTGGTGCGGAACGTGTCCTTGTGGACCTACGAAGTTCAGCAGTAACTTGATCCGAAGCTTCATGATCATCATCATTAACTTCCTCCCCAGTCGGTGTAGGCACCACGGGAACATCTTCCCGTGCTGCGCTACTTTCCGGTTCGGAAGGGGTGACTATCACCTCATCAAGTTCCACTTTCCTCCCACTCAATTCTTTCGAGAGAAACTCTTTCTCCAGAAAGGACCCGTTCTTGGCAACAAAGATCCTGCCTTCGGATCTGAGGTAGAAGGTATACCCAATAGTTTCCTTAGGGTATCCTATGAAGACGCATTTTTCCGACTTGGGTTCGAGCTTTTCAGGTTGAAGTTTCTTGACATAAGCATCGCATCCCCAAACTTTTAGAAACGACAGCTTAGGTTTCTTCCCAAACCATAATTCATACGGTGTCGTCTCAACGGATTTCGACGAAGCCCTATTTAAAGTGAATGTGGCAGTCTCTAAAGCATAGCCCCAAAATGAGAGCGGTAGATCGGTAAGAGACATCATAGATCGCACCATATCCAATAGAGTGCGATTACGACGTTCGGACACACCATTTCGCTGAGGTGTTCTAGGCGGCGTGAGTTGTGAAACGATTCCACGTTTCTTTAAGTGCGTACCAAATTCGTGACTTAAATATTTTCCACCACGATCTGGTCGTAAGAACTTTATTTTCCTGTCACGTTGATTCTCAACCTCACTCTGAAATTCCTTGAACTTTTCAAAGGTTTCAGACTTGTGTTTCATTAGGTAGACATACCCATATCTAATTAAGTCATCAGTGAGAGTGAGAACATAACGATATCCTCCGCGAGCCTCAACACTCATTGGACCGCACACATCGGTATGTATGATTTCCAATAAGTTGGTTGCTCGCTCCATTGTTCCGGAGAACGGAGTCTTGGTCATCTTACCCATGAGGCATGGTTCGCACGTGTCAAATGATTCATAATCAAGAGACTCCAAAAGTCCATCTGCATGGAGCTTCTTCATGCGTTTGACACCAATGTGACCAAGGCGGCAGTGCCACAAGTATGTGGGACTATCGTTATCAACTTTACATCTTTTGGTATTCACACTATGAATATGTGTAACATCACGTTCGAGATTCATCAAGAATAAACCATTGACCAGCGGGGCATGACCATAAAACATATCTCTCATATAAATAGAGCAACCATTATTCTCGGATTTAAATGAGTAGCCATCTCGAATTAAACGAGATCCAGATACAATGTTCATGCTCAAAGCTGGTACTAAATAACAATTATTGAGGTTTAAAACTAATCCCGTAGGTAAATGCAGAGGTAGCGTGCCGACGGCGATCACATCGACCTTGGAACCATTCCCGACGCGCATCGTCACCTCGTCCTTTGCCAGTCTCCGCTTATTCCGCAGTTCCTGTTTTGAGTTACAAATATGAGCAACCGCACCGGTATCAAATACCCAGGAGCTACTACGAGTACTGGTAAGGTACACATCAATTACATGTATATCACATATACCTTTGGTGTTGCCGGCCTTCTTGTCCGCTAAGTATTTGGGGCAGTTCCGCTTCCAGTGACCACTTCCCTTGCAATAAAAGCACTCAGTCTCAGGCTTGGGTCCATTCTTCGACTTCTTCCCGGCAACTGGCTTACCGGGCGCGGCAACTCCCTTGCCGTCCTTCTTGAAGTTCTTCTTACCCTTGCCCTTCTTGAACTTAGTGGTTTTATTCACCATCAACACTTGATGTTCCTTTCTGATCTCCACCTCCGCTGATTTCAGCATTGAATATACCTCAGGAATGGTCTTTTCCATCCCCTGCATATTAAAGTTCATCACAAAGCTCTTGTAGCTTGGTGGAAGCGACTGGAGGATTCGGTCAATGGCCGCGTCATCCGGGAGATTGACTCCCAGCTGAGACAAGCGGTTATGTAACCCAGACATTCTGAGTATGTGCTCACTAATAGAACTATTTTCCTCCATTTTACAGCTGAAGAACTTGTCGGAGACTTCATATCTCTCGACCCGGGCATGAGCTTGGAAAACCATTTTCAGCTCTTCGAACATCTCATATGCTCCATGTTTCTCAAAACGCTTTTGGAGACCCAGTTCTAAGCTGTAAAGCATGCCGCACTGAACGAGGGAGTAATCATTAGCACGTGATTGCCAAGCGTTCATAACGTCTTGGTTCTCTGGGATGGGTGCTTCACCTAGCGGTGCTTCTAGGACATAATCTTTCTTGGCAGCTATGAGGATGATCCTCAGGTTCCGGACCCAGTCCGTATAGTTGCTGCCATCATCTTTCAGCTTGGTTTTCTCTAGGAACGCGTTGAAGTTGAGGACAACGTGGGCCATTTGATCTACAAGACATATTGTAAAGATTTTAGACTAAGTTCATGATAATTAAGTTCATCTAATCAAATTATTCAATGAACTCCCACTCAGATAGACATCCCTCTCGTCATCTAAGTGAAACATGATCCAAATTAACTAGGCCGTGTCCGATCATCACGTGAGACGGACTAGTCAAGATCGGTGAACATCTCCATGTTGATCGTATCTTCTATACGACTCATGCTCGACCTTTCGGTCCTCCGTGTTCCGAGGCCATGTCTGTACATGCTAGGCTCGTCAAGTCAACCTAAGTGTATTGCGTGTGTTCCGAGGCCATGTCTGTACATGCTAGGCTCGTCAACACCCGTTGTATGCGAACGTTAGAATCTATCACACCCGATCATCACGTGGTGCTTCGAAACAACGAACCTTCGCAACGGTGCACAGTTAGGGGGAACACTTTCTTGAAATTATCATAAGGGATCATCTTACTTACTACCGTCGTTCTAAGCAAATAAGATGCAAAACATGATAAACATCACATGCAATCAAATAGTGACATGATATGGCCAATATCATTTTGCTCCTTTGATCTCCATCTTCGGGGCGCCATGATCATCTTCGTCACCGGCATGACACCATGATCTCCATCATCGTGTCTTCATGAAGTTGTCACGCCAACGATTACTTCTACTTCTATGGCTAACGCGTTTAGCAATAAAGTAAAGTAATTTACATGGCGTTATTCAATGACACGCAGGTCATACAAAATAATAAAGACAACTCCTATGGCTCCTGCCGGTTGTCACACTCATCGACATGCAAGTCGTGATTCCTATTACAAGAATATGATCAATCTCATACATCACATATATCATTCATCACATCTTCTGGCCATATCACATCACAAGGCACATGCTGCAAGAACAAGTTAGACGTCCTCTAATTGTTGTTGCAAGTTTTTACGTGGCTTCTATAGGTTTCTAGCAAGAACGTTTCTTACCTACGTAAAACCACAACGTGATATGCCAATTTCTATTTACCCTTCATAAGGACCCTTTTCATCGAATCCGTTCCGACTAAAGTGGGAGAGACAGACACCCGCTAGCCACCTTATGCAACTAGTGCATGTCAGTCGGTGGAACCTGTCTCACGTAAGCGTACGTGTAAGGTCGGTCCGGGCCGCTTCATCCCACAATACCACCGAAACAAGATAAGACTAGTAGTGGCAAGAAAAATTGACAACATCTACGCCCACAACTGCTTTGTGTTCTACTCGAGCATAGTAACTACGCATAGGCCTGGCTCATGATGCCACTGTTGGGGATCGTAGCAGAATTTTAAAATTTCCTACGCATCACCAAGATCCATCTATGGAGTATACTAGCAACGAGGGGAAAGGAGTGCATCTACATACCCTTGTAGATCGCGAGCGGAAGCGTTCCAATGAACGGGGTTGATGGAGTCGTACTCACCGTGATCCAAATCACCGATGACCGAGTGCCGAACGGACGGCACCTCCGCGTTCAACACACGTACGGAGCAGCGACGTCTCCTCCTTCTTGATCCAGCAAGGGGGAAGGAGAGGTTGATGGAGATCCAGCAGCACGACGGCGTGGTGGTGGTTGTAGCGGGATCTCGGCAGGGCTTCGCCAAGCTTCTGCGAGAGGGAGAGGTGTTGCAGGGGGAGAGGGAGGCGCCAGGGGCTGTATTGTTGCTGCCCTCCCTCCCCCCCCCCTTTATATAGGCCCCCTGGAGGGGGGGCGCCGGCCCTGGAAACACATCTATGGGGGGGCGGCGGCCAAGGGGGGGAAACTTCCCCCCCCCCCCAAGTCAAGCGGGGCGCCCCCCACCCCTAGGGTTTCCAACCCTAGGCGCAGGGGGAGGCCCAAGGGGGGCGCCCCAGCCCACTAAGGGCTGGTTCCCTTCCCTCTTCAGCCCATGGGGCCCTCCGGGATAGGTGGCCCCACCCGGTGGACCCCCGGGACCCTTCCGGTGGTCCCGGTACAATACCGATAACCCCCGAAACTTTCCCGGTGGCCAAAACTGGACTTCCTATATATAATTCTTTACCTCCGGAACTCCTCGTGACGTCCGGGATCTCATCCGGGACTCCGAACAACTTTCGGGTTTCCGCATACTCATATCTCTACAACCCTAGCGTCACCGAACCTTAAGTGTGTAGACCCCACGGGTTCGGGAGACATGCAGACATGACCGAGACGCCTCTCCGGTCAATAACCAACAGCGGGATCTGGATACCCATGTTGGCTCCCACATGTTCCACGATGATCTCATCGGATGAACCAGGATGTCGAGGATTCAATCAATCCCGTATACAATTCCCTTTGTCAATCGGTATGTTACTTGCCCGAGATTCGATCGTCGGTATCCCAATACCTTGTTCAATCTCGTTACCGGCAAGTCTCTTTACTCGTACCGTAATGCATGATCCCGTGGCTAACTCCTTAGTCACATTGAGCTCATTATGATGATGCATCACCGAGTGGGCCTAGAGATACCTCTCCGTCATACGGAGTGATAAATCCCAGTCTCGATCCGTGCCAACCCAACAGACACTTTCGGAGATACCCATAGTGCACCTTTATAGTCACCCAGTTACGTTGTGATGTTTGGCACACCCAAAGTACTCCTACGGCATCCGGGAGTTGCACGATCTCATGGTCTAAGGAAAAGATACTTGACAATGGAAAAGCTCTAGCAAACGAACTACACGATCTTTGAGCTATGCTTAGGATTGGGTCTTGTCCATCACATCATTCTCCTAATGATGTGATCCCGTTATCAATGACATCCAATGTCCATAGTCAGGAAACCATGACTATCTGTTGATCAACGAGCTAGTCAACTAGAGGCTTACTAGGGACACGTTATGGTCTATGTATTCACACATGTATTACGATTTCCGGATAATACAATTATAGCATGAACAATAGACAATTATCATGAACAAAGAAATATAATAATAACCATTTATTATTGCCTCTAGGTCATATTTCCAACAAAAAGGCCCTGCCTATTGGTCCCGGTTGGTGGCACCAACCGGGACCAAAGGCCCCCCTGCCTGGGCTGGCAGCAGCGGCCACGTGGAGGACCTTCTGTCCCGATTCGTGTAAGAACCGGGACTAAAGGGTTAGGGCTTTAGTAACGACCCTTTAGTCCCGGTTCGAAAACCGGGACAAAAGGCCCTTACAAACCGGGGTAAAAGCCCCATTTCCTACTAGTGCCTGCTTGTCTTCATAAAATGCAGACACTCATAGGCACAGATGATGTTGTCAGTTATCAGTCGGCCAGGAACAAACGCAGACTGTTCCTCAGATATGATGCATGGAAGGATCACTTTTAGCCTATTTGACACAACTTTCGAAGCAATTTTATAGATTACATTACATAAACTTATTGGCCGAAACTGAGAGAGTTGAGTTGGATTGAGAACCTTTGGGATGAGTACCAGAACGGTGTCATTGATACACGCAGCCTCCTCCTCCCCTCTCACAATTCTCAGAACTGCCTTTGTCACTTCCTCTCCACAAATATCTCAATGCCGCTGATAAAAATGTGCTGGGAAACCATTCGAGCCTGGGGCCTTAGTTGGCATTATCTGGAACAGTGCTGTTTTTACTTCCTCTGCTGTATACGGTGCTAGAAGCATAGCATTCATCTCATTAGAAACCTTCCTGGGTACATGTGACAGCACTTGTTCCATACCTGACACCCCTTCCGAAGTATAGAGATTTTTATAAAACTCTGTTACCATATTTCTGAGCTCTGAGTGATCCTCGGTTAGCACCCCCAACGAGTTCACACTGGTAGAAAAAAGCCCTTTAGTCCCGGTTCGCAACAGCCTTTAGTCCCGGCTGTGCAACCGGGACTAAATATGCGCGACTAAAGACCCCCCCTCCTTTAGTCGCGCCTCTTACGGACCGCGACTAAAGGCTTTAGTCCCGGTTCTTGTGGCTGACTGGGACTAAAGGCCCGTCCACATGGACGCCCGTGGTCCGTCGGGGCGGAGGACCTTTAGTCCCGGTTCTCGTGGCCACCCGGGACTAAAGGGCTCCTCCGCAGGTTTAGGGTTTTAGCCCCCCTAAACCTGGTTTCTTTTTAGTTTGGAGTGTTTTATTTCTTTTATATTATATTTTGTGTTTTATTTTAATTTTGATAAAGTTTCAGTACACATATTCTACGCTACTATATACATGCATATGAAATTTCAAACAAGAAGAATTCAAGAGGAATATATAATATATATTCAATCTCGGGTGACCATATACAACTTCGAACAAGTTTGCATACATAATTAGGATGGATGACCATATACAACTTCGTACAAGTTTCAATCTCGGGTATGCATATAAATTTCTTCGTCCTCGGTATAGTGTTCTCCTTTAGGATTGATGACTTCCCTCATGAAAAATCCTGCTAATTCTTCTTGAATTGGTCGGAAGCGAGCTTCTGGACTAAGCCTCCTCCACAAGTTATCCGTCGCGTTCCGCACGCTATCCGATGCCTTCCGCTCAGAGGTGTGTCTCCGGATGTTCTCACAAACATAGTATCCACATAGATTGGTCCCCGGTGGCTGCTTATCCACATTAACTAACCTTCTGAAATCTAGCTCATGTTTGAATTCACCGACAATTTCTTCTGAGAACCGTCTCCAAACCCTACAGGGCAAAGAAAATTAAATGAACAAGGGAGTTATTAGTTACTTGATATTAGGAAATGAACGAAAGAGACCGATCGATATAGAGCTCAAATGATTGAAAATAATTACTTTTGCAGCATTTTTCTCATGTCGGCCCAACGCTTTGGATCCGAATCCATAGAGTCCATGATTAGAACTCTGGAGGTGTGAAGTTCAATATTTAGCAGAATCCAGTGGAACCTGCGGACACGTTACATGCACAGTCATGCATAACTCATCGATTAGACATACCATGCATGGAGTAAACAAAAGAGAATGGGCACAAGAGAGAAACACTCACCCAAAATGGTAAGGAAATAGAATATGACTTTTGAGTTGATGCTTTCTAAGAAACTTGTACAAGTCTTTCTCCACGTCTTCGGGGTTTTCATTTTTTTTCTTCTTCCTTTTTCTTTCTTGTTTTTTCTTCTTCCTTTTTCTTTCTTCTTTCTTTTTTTCTTCTTCCTTTTTCTTCTTTCTTTTTTTCTTCTTCCTTTGTTTTTCTTCTTCCTTTTTCTTTCTTGTTTTTTCTTCTTCCTTTTTCTTTCTTCTTTCTTTCTTCTTTCTTTTTTTCTTCTTCCTTTTTCTTCTTTCTTTCTTCTTTCTTTTTTTCTTCTTCCTTTTTTTTTCTTCTTTCTTTCTTCTTTCTTTTTTTCTTCTTCCTTTTTTTTCTTCTTTCTTTTTTTCTTCTTCCTTTGTTTTTCTTCTTCCTTTGTTTTTCTTCTTCCTTTTTTTTTCTTCCTCCTTTGTTTTTCTTCTTTCTTTTTTTCTTCTTCCTTTTTCTTCTTTCTTTCTTCTTTCTTTTTTTCTTCTTCCTTTTTTTTCTTCTTTCTTTCTTCTTCTTCCTTTTTCCTTTTTCTTTCTTCTTCTTCTTCCTTTTTCTTCTTCCTTCTTCTTCTTCTGCCGGCGCGCGGAGGACGGCAGGCAGGGCCAGCGGGCGGCGGGCGGCGGGCGGCAGGGCGGCGGGCGGCAGGGCGTCGGGCGGCGGGCGGCGGGCGGCAGGGCGTCGGGCGGCGGGCGGCGGCCGGCGGGCAAGGGCAGGGCACGGGCGGCGGGCAAGGGCAGGGCACGGGCGGAGGCGGCGCTCACTGGGGACGGAAGCGGCGGCGCGCAGGGCTTCGGCGTCGGGGCAGGGCTTCGGCGTCGGCGTCGGCGTCGGGGCAGGGCTTCGGCGTCGATCGGCGTCGGGGCAGCGCTTCGGCGTCGAGAGAGAGGAGAATGGGAAATGGCGAAACTGCTAAGTGCAGTATTTATAGACGCACCTTTAGTCGCGGTTGGGGAGGAGGACCGCGACTAAAGGTACCCTTTAGTCGCGGCTGGCCACACCAACCGCGACTAAAGGGTACCCTTTAGTCGCGGTCCGCCTCCCCAACCGGGACTAAAGGGTTTTGGCGCCGCTTTCGTTCCCGCGCAGAAAGACCCTTTAGTCGCGGTTGGGGACAACAACCGCGACTAAAGGGTACCCTTTAGTCGCGGTCCGCCTCCCCAACCGGGACTAAAGGTCTGTGCTGGAACTGGCGCGGTGCGGTGGGATGTTTAGTCCCACCTCGCTAGCCGAGAGGCTTCGACAGTGGTTTATAAGCGCGGCTGCGCTCACCACTTCGAGCTCCTCTCAAATGCAGGCTTACGGGCCTATTCTGTCACTATGTGCCTGTGGGCCTACTGGGCCTTCTGCGGGCCTGAATCCTGGCCCATTAATGGGTTTCTAGTCGTATTCAGGCCGTGGTGGCCCAGTAGGTGGCATATTTTTTATTTTTTGCCTGTTTTTTGTTTTCTTTTTTGCTTTATTTATTTTGTTTCTAATTACTTATTTATTTTACTTTATGATAATTGTTTTTCTTCTGTTTATTTTATTCTTGTTTTACTTCTGTTTTTTCTTCCTTTTTTCTTCTGTTTTTTTCTTCTGTTTGTTTCTTCCTTTTTCTTGTTTTTCTTCTTTTTTTTCTTCCTTTTTTCCTTTTTCCTTTTTTCTTCTGTTTTTTCTTCTGTTTTTTTTCTTCTGTTTGTTTTTTTCTTCTGTTTTTTTCTTATGTTTTTCTTCTGTTTGTTTTTTTCTTCTGTTTTTCGTTTTTTCTTCTGTTTTTTCTTCCTTTTTCCTTCTTTCTTCTTCTTCCTTTTTCCTTTTAAAATCAGAAAAATGAAACTAATTCATTTTAAAATCTTAAAAATACAATTATATATCAAAAAAATCAGAAAAATAAAACTAATTCATTTTAAAATCCCTTGAAGGTTTGACAAAAGGTTTGATACATCATTCAGTTCATCGACCAAATACAAACTTTGGTACAATAAATTATTACACATCAATTCTTCCCTTGTGTCCCTGCTTGCTTACGATTGTGCCGTATCCATGGAGCATCCTCATCATTTAACTTAATGCTTGGGTCAGTGTTCACTTTGAAGGGCGGAATTTCACCAAACATATTATAATCTTCTGACATGTCTGTCTTGTCCTCCACTCCCACGATGTTTCTTTTTCCTGAAAGAACAATGTGGCGCTTTGGATCATCGCATGATGTACTGATCGTTTTCTTATCTTTCCGTTTCCTCGGTTTGCTACTCATGTCCTTCAAATAAAAAACCTGAGCGACATCTTTGGCAAGGACGAATGGTTCGTCAAGGTAACCAAGATTGTTGAAATCCACCATTGTCATTCCGTATTGCTCGTCCACCTTTACCCCACCTCCTGTTAGCTTGAACCATTTGCACCGGAACAAAGGGACCTTAAAGGAGGGTCCATAGTCAAGTTCCCATATCTCCTCTATGTAACCATAATATGTGACCTTTTGCCCATTCTCGGTTGCTGCATCAAAGCGGACACCACTGTTTTGGTTGGTGCTCTTTTTATCTTGGGCGATGGTGTAAAATGTATTCCCATTTATCTCGTACCCTTGGAAAGTCGTTATAGTCGAAGATGGTTTCTTGGCCAACATGTACAGCTGATCTCCAACATCATTGTCATTCATTAAATGTTTTCGCAACCAACTGCCGAAAGTCTCCATGTGGGCCTTTCTAATCCAGGATTCAGGCTTCCCCGGGTTGTCCGAGCGTAAAATATTCTTGTGTTGCTCGAAGTACGGAGCCACCAAGCTGGAATTTTGCAGAACTGTGTGGTGTGCTTCAGTCATAGAATAACCGTCCATACATATCGTGGATTCCCTTCCGATCTTGCCTTTTCCACTTAGTCTTCCCTCGTGCCGCGATTGAGGAATACCAATCGGCTTAAGGTCAGGAACATAGTCAATACAGAACTCAATTACCTCCTCATTTCCATAGCCCTTGACTTCAGGTTTTGGAACTTTTTCTCCGCCATGTTTATTATTCCCTTTATATTCGACGAGAAGCCAGACGGGACCTTCATACTGCTCAGGCATTCAAAAAAAATGACCTTCTCTTCTTTGGTAAGAGCGTAGCTGGCACGACCTTGAAACCATTCTGGATGCCGGTCATATGGGTCTTTCAAAAGTTGCTGGTCCTGCCGTGCTTCCTTTGTATCATTTGTCTTCCCATACACGCCCAAGAAGCTTAGCAGGTTCACGCAAATATTCTTCGTAACATGCATCACGTCGATTGCAGAGCGGACATCTAGGACTTTCCAATATTCTAGCTCCCAAAATATAGATTTCTTCTTCCACATGGGTGCGTGCCCGTCAACTCCCCGCGGAACTGATTGTCCGCCAAGACCCTTTCCAAAGATGACTTTCAAATCCTTGACCATATCAAATATCTCAGCACCAGTACGTTCCACAGGCTTCGGCCGGTGATCTGCCTTGCCGTTGAAATGCTTGCCTTTCTTTCTTACGTTATGATTTCGGGGAAGAAACCGACGATGACCCAGGTACACGTTCTTCTTACAATTAACCAAACGTACACTTTCAGTCTGATGTAAGCAGTGCGTGCATGCATTGTATCCCTTATTTGTCTGTCCCGAAAGGTTACTGAGAGCAAGCCAATCGTTGATGGTTAAAAAAAGCAACGCTCGTAGGTCAAATTCCTCTCCTTTGTGCTCATCCCAGACACGTACACCAGGTCTGGCCCACAACTGTAAAAGTTCTTCAACTAATGGCCTTAGGTACACATCGATGTCGTTGCCGGGTTGCTTAGGGCCTTGGATGAGAATTGGCATCATAATGAACTTCCGCTTCATGCACAACCAAGGAGGAAGGTTGTAGATGCATAGAGTCACGGGCCAGGTGCTATGGCTGGAGCTCTGCTCGCCAAAAGGATTCATGCCATCAGTACTTAGACCAAATCTTATGTTCCTTGCGTCAGCTGCAAAATCTTTGAACACTCTGTCGATCTTTCTCCATTGTGTTCCATCAGCGGGGTGTCTCAACTCCCCGTCGGACTTACGGTCCTCTTTGTGCCATCGCAACGACTTGGCATGCTTTTTGTTCATGAACAGACGTTTCAACCGTGGTATTATAGGAGCATACCACATCACCTTGGCGGGAACCCTCTTCCTGGGTTTCTCGCCCTCAACATCGTCACCAGGGTCATCGCCTCTGATCTTATAACGCAATGCAGTGCATACAGGGCATTCATTCAAATTCTCGTATTCACCGCGGTAGAGGATGCAGTCGTTAATGCATGCATGTATCTTCAGAACCTCTAAACCTAGAGGGCAGACAACCTTCTTTGCTTCGTACGTACTGGCGGGCAACTCGTTATTCTTCGGAAACATATTCTTCAACATTTTCAGCAAATTTTCAAATGATGAGTCACCTACACCTTCCTGTGCCTTCCATTTTAGCAAATCCAGTGTGCAGCCCAGCTTTTTTAGACTATTATCACATCCTGGATACAACGACTTTTTGTGATCCTCTAACATGCGATCCAAATTCTCCCTCTCCTTGTCGGTTTCGCAGCGTCTCCGTGCATCAGCAATGGTCCGACCAAGATCATCAGCGGGCTCATCATGTGCCTCTTCTTCACCTTCACCTAACCCTTCCCCACCTTCAGCATCATCCTCCATGAAAGTATCACCGAAATGATCATGATAGTTGTCATCGATATCATCCCCTTCTTCATCTTCTTCCATTCTAACCCCTCTTTCTCCATGCTTGGTCCAACAATTATAGCTTGGCATGAAACCGTGCCGAAGCAGGTGCATGTGAACGTCTCTTGAGGAGGAGTAACCCTTCTGATTCTTACAGACAGCACATGGACAAATAATAAAACCTTGCTGCTTGTTCGCATTTGCCACTACGAGGAAATCTTTCAAACCCGTAGTGAACTCGCCGGAGAGTCGGGGACCGTACATCCATTGCCGATTCATCTGCATTATTATTATATAAAGTATATAATTAACCATCATGCATTTGTTAAACTAACTAGCTAGAAATAATACAAATTAAACAATGAACTACACACATGCATATTTTATCAATGACACATGAAAGGTTCAAGTTGCTAACCGCGATCGCGGAGGAAAAATAAATGAGAAAGCTCAAGTGTGGCTCGGACACTTCATATCATGTTTGTTTCAGGCTCTCGGGCATTTCATCAAACACCTTGTGTGCATAGGAGGAACCAAAAGCAAACCCACCACCCCCTTCTGAAAATTGTGAAGTGAGCTGAGTGAAGTGAAGTGAGCTGAGTCCTATATATAGGGATGGGCCTTTAGTCCCGGTTGTCCTGGCCAACCGCAACTAAAGGCCTTCGGGGACCTTTAGTCGCGGTTAGCCAGGCCAACCGCAACTAAAGGCCTTCGGGGACCTTTAGTCGCGGTTGGCCAGGCCAACCGGGACTAAAGCCCCTCCCGTCCGCCAGCTGGATGGGCCTTTAGTCCCGGTTGGCCTGGCCAACCGCGACTAAAGCCTCTCCCGTCCGCCAGCTGTCGACCGAGCGCGCTGGGCCCAGATAGTTGGTCGCGGGTCTCCAATCGAACCGCGACTAAAGACCCCTTTGGTCGCGGTTCGATTGTTTTGGGGACTAATGGGGCGTATGGAAGCCTCTTTTTCTACCAGTGTCATAAGTGCCTTAATCATGTTTTTCTTTCTACGGTGGCTGGCGCGAAGATGAAAGAAACGTGTATTTCTGTCTCCCGCCGTGAGCCACTCTAGCCTCGATCGCTGTCTCCACATGAGTTCCTCTCTGTGATACAACTCTACCAAGTTCTCGCTGATCTTTAGTTCAATACGAGAAGGTGCAGTCCTCGCAGGGTCATTTCGAAGTCGTTCGAGCTCAAGCTTTAGTTTTCTGATTTCTTTCTTGACCGAACCGAAAATGGTCTTGTTCCACCTCCCTAGATCCCGCGCTACATGCTCCAGCTTGGCCCTCAAGCCCGCCATTACCGCTGCTTGGCCTCCTTCTGTCCAGCGCGACAGAATAGTTTCAGACCATGATTCATGAGTTTCCCACATAACTTCATACTTGAACTCTCTCCTTCTGTTGGGTGGACGTGTCCCTTGGTAGTTCAGAATAATGGGGCAGTGATCGGATGTTGCTGCTGTTAGATGCTTGATGTGAGCTTCTGGGAACATCTCGTTCCACTCCACAGTGGCTAATGCCCGATCTAGCCAGACCCTGGTGTAACTGCCTCCAGTTACTTTCTTTTCATACGTCCAAAAGGGCCCCTGATAACCCATGTCCATCAACATGCACACATCAGTCGCTTCCCTGAAGCCCTGTATCTGCGCATTGCTCCTCCCCCAACGCCCACTTGTTCTTCCGGGCATAATACTTCATTAAAATCACCTATGCAAACCCACGGAAGCTCACTCAAAGTGCTGATTCCCTTCAACGTGTCCCACGTCCTGTGACGTAGATTTGTCTGTGATTCGCCATAAAAAAGTGTCAATCTCCACTTGTCCCTGTCCGGTTCTTCCACAGAACAATCGATATGATAAACCGAATAACCAAGTATTTCAATCTTTATTGGGTTGTTCCAAAAAATCCCTAAACCTCCACTTCTTCCTTGACTACTTACAGTATAGCCATTATCATAGCCAATAGATCCTGCTAAATTTTCTACCCTTGTTTTATCTATCTGAGTTCCAACAATACAAATAAAGGTAGGGGCAAAGTTACGCGCTAAATCGCGTAATTCTCGAACTGTCGCGGCCTTGCCCGCCCCACGACAGTTCCAACTCAGTATACTCATTGTGCCCGGCGGTACTCCTCGCGGGAGCCCGCCGATGTTGCATTGGGTGTTGTTGCTTCAGCTGGACCATTCTTGCCCTCGGTTGTGACTGCCATCGTCTCCAGATCATCCTCAACCCTGGCCTTCTTTGGCCTCTTGCTCTCTTTCCTAGGCGACACATAAACAGGGGGGAGGGGGGTCTATTGTCTGAGCGACTACCAGCTCCCTCAACTGATTCCCTCTTGGCCCGTCTGCCTCAGACGAACTGGCTCCATTCTCAACAGAAAGTCTTTTGTTTGGAAGCTGGATATGATCTTGCTCATACTCCTCCACTAAAGGGATTTTGCCTGTGTCAGCCCCGTCACCTCTCTCTCTCTCTGTCCACCGCGACCGATTCATTGGTTTCGGGCTGTTGCTGGCGTGCATTGAAGCGCCAACTCTGATTAGGGTTATAGGCTTCACGACCCCTTCCACATCCACCTGATCTAGCTCCTCCCCTTCCGCGCTGTGGCGTGAAGTTTCCCCGTCCTGCAGGTCTGAAACGAGTTATGTCCGCATACAGAAATTCTCCCCACTCAAACTTTGATTCATCATGCTCTCCATCTCCACATTCCTCGTGCCAATGCCCAAACTCTCCACAGTTATAGCAAAAGACGGGTAGTTTTTCATATTTGACCCGGTACCTGACCCTTTCTTCTCCCTTTTTCCCTGTGACAAACCTCTTGGTCTTAGCATTGATGTCAAACTTCACCCTGACCCTGACAAACTCACCAAAAAAAACTGCTGGTAACTTCAGCTGCACCTCTTGCACCTCTCCAATCCTGGTTGCCAAGCCTTTGACTACAGGCTCGATCAAGAACTTGTCGGGGAGGCAATGTATTTGTGCCCACACAGCCAGTTTATCGAGCCTGAACAATTCTGGGTTCTTAAACCCGTCGTACTCCTCCAAGATCACTGACTGATCTCTGAACAACCATGGACCTTCAAACATTGCCTTGTTCCAGTCCCCAGACATCCAAACTGTGCCGTGAATAGATTATCACGGATTTTCCTCCACGCCACCGGGCGAGCCGGGTTCCATGCTGCCCTCATATCCCCATACAAAGCATTAGGGCTGAAGGTTTTTGGTGTATGGACCCTTGCGATCGCGAGCCACTTCGCCGGTTCCGCCATGTCCGTCAGTTCTTCCTCCCAGATGAAATCATCCTCCTCCTCTTCCTGCAGGGTGAGCCTCGCAAGCAGTTCATCTGTAGTTTCCTCTCCCTTCATCTTTTGCGATCTTGCGTTGTCCGCCATCCCCCCGATCCAATCTATTCCAGTTGACTCCGCCTCCTCCTTGACGAAAAACAGCCAGGTAGATCACCTGCCAACGAAGAGGGAGCAGTCCCAAACCCAGTACCGCCGATCAGATCGACAGGAAGCGGGAGATAAAAGATTCCGACGGTGGCCGCCGAAAGAGGTCGAAACCCTAGGGTTTTTCGCCTAGGGGAGATGAGAAATCCTGTACGCATTATTTACTGAATGTCATTAGTGGTACATGGCTGCTAGGGCTACCTCGCGGGGTGGATCAAATAAGTCGTACTCCTGGCCTTTCATGAGTTTACTGTAGACACTTGCAATATCACTGTCAAACATTTAATACTACGATTTGATGGGTAAAATAATTATTTTTTATTATTTCATGGTAACACACGGACATTTAGCTGGTGTAATGATACTTGCGAAATAAATATATTTTCGAAATTTGTATGCATGGGCATCAACGTTATCTTTATCCACCCACACCATGATGGAGGCAAAACAAAACTTGCACGCATTCCTGAACGAACAAACAGACGGACAACTTTTGCATCCAGCCCCTCCGCTTTACCCCTTTTCTCCCGCCCTCGCAAGCACCTCCCCTGTCCTCCCCAGAGTCTCTTCTCTTCTCTCGTCGCCTCCCGAGTCTCCGGCAACCACGCCAGCGCGGCCATGGAGCAAGGCACCGACTCCGCGGCGGCGAGGCGGATGGCCAGGGTCGCCTCCCACCTCTGCCCGCCCACCTCGCAGGCACGAACCCGCAACCACCCCTCCCTCCCTCTGCTTGTTTGCTCCTCTCTCTGCTCAGATTTGGTCGGAGCGAGATCCTTCCTACCCAGAGGGGGAGTGCTAGTTCTTCCCCTGATTAGCTCTCGCCGCCGGCCGTGGTGGCATCCGGTGGTCCCTCCCCAAGGCGCTTCTGCGTGTAGCTGCTTAGCCTGGGCGCATCCGTTCTTTCCAGGATCCTCGTGCGGCCGAAGACGCATGGCTTGTATGCTTCGGAGTTAGGGATCCATGGACCAGGAAACGACTGTCGAGTAGCCTTGTCTAAATCTGAGTTGAGTCTATGCAAGGTTCGGGTCTGAAGTTGCTGCTTCGGGAAGCCTAATAATAGACACCACCACAGTTCTTGTGTACAACAAATACTGAAACAAGGACCATTGGATTTGTTATTACAGATGCAGCAATTACTAGAAAAGTAGTAGTACAAGCACTAGCCAGTATTGCTATATCTAGCTGTCGGGGAAATTCAGAATCATCTGAATTATTCTTAGCTAGTGATTTTGTCATACAACTTCCTAAATTTAGCTCTTAAACTTAGTTAAACCTGTGGAACTGTCGTGGTTGACCAATACATAAAAGGTATCATCGACTCCAGAATCGGCTTCTACTAGACTAAATTTCACTTTTATTATTTTGAAGATGGAGGAGGTGGCCATCTTGAAGGGCTCTAATTGCCGTGCAAAAGGTGCGGCACCAGGGTTCAAGGTCGCAGTCCTGGGTGCATCTGGTGGGATCGGCCAGCCGCTCTCGCTGCTTATGAAGATGAACCCTCTTGTTTCGGTGCTCCATTTGTATGATGTTGTCAACACACCTGGTGTCACAGCTGACATTAGCCATATGAACACTGGTGCTGTGGTATGCCCCTTAACCCTGTATTTATGTCCTTTTTTGGCTTTTTGCGAAGTTCCTCACTGAAAATTGATTCTGAAAGGATACTATAGTTGCATGTTGGTAGACCTCTAGTACAGTTGCTCTCCATGTGATCCGTGTAGGTTATGTTTAGAGGAAATGAATTACTGAAGGAATGTATGTCTTCTCTACTGCCCTTTTAGCTCGTACAATAGTTTTTTTTATAGCAAAGGGATCTCTTCCCGGATTTCCATTAAAGAAATCAATCGAGGTACATATGGTAGAGGTTTGGAAATTAGCATTAGCCAGCTGGCTGTTACTGTGTTAAAAATCTTATAATCCATAACTCAGCAAACAAGTAGCCAGTTTCCAGTGGCATCATGCATTGTTCTTAAAGTCATGTTGCATCAGGAGTGTGGCAGAGGTCTCCGAAGAATATATGAAGTATCTGATCATTCAGTAATAATTGTGGATTAAATCTGAGAACAATAAATAATGTTGCAAGGAAAAAATATAACCTACTTGAATTTTATGTAAGAGGCAGATATTTGATTGGCCCATTATTAATAGCTGTCCACATATCTTTGTCCGCCCTAGCCTATGCATACAATTATCGCTTGATTCTTGAACCTTAAAGGTTATCTGATCATTGGGTGGAATTATGCTAAGGTATAATTTATACAGGTGCGTGGCTTCTTGGGTCAGCCACAATTGGAAAGTGCTCTTACTGGAATGGATCTTGTGATCATTCCTGCTGGCATTCCTCGGAAACCTGGGATGACAAGGGATGATTTGTTCAACATCAATGCTGGGATTGTTCGGACTCTTTGCGAGGGAATTGCAAAATGCTGCCCAAATGCGATTGTGAATGTGATCAGTAATCCTGTAAATTCTACCGTTCCGATTGCTGCTGAAGTATTTAAAAAAGCTGGAACATATGATCCTAAGCGTCTATTGGGGGTGACAACACTTGATGTAGTGAGAGCCAATACCTTTGTGGTATGTACTTCAAAATTGTTTGCCATAGTGCCCAATTATATTGGTAGTTTCTATATGGACAGGTTCTCAAATTCCTATTCCTGTCATTCTCTGTCTACAGGGAGAGGTTCTTGGACTTGACCCCAGAGATGTCAATGTTCCTGTTGTTGGTGGGCATGCAGGAGTTACGATATTACCACTCCTTTCACAGGTTATTAGCACCTGCAGCTGCTTCAAATTTTGAACCATATATGCAGCTGAAAAATTGTTTCCATCTGATGTAACTAGTAGTTACTCTGTTCATTTTTACGTTTTCCTTCATTGAACTTTGTTGTTTTCATAGGTGAATCCTCCCTGTTCGTTTACCTCAGAAGAAATTAGTTATCTCACTTCTCGCATACAGAATGGTGGGACAGAAGTAGTTGAGGTATGGTTTCCCTTACCATCTAATGCCATATCTTGTACGCACAGTGGAGGGAATAAAAGTCAATTTAAAAGTTTCTTTTGCAATTGCTTTCTCTGAACAGTGGCTTAGTGACGAAGTAATAGTTTTGTATTAGCTATGAATACTGTATTGTGTCCGATCGCAAGAGCTAGAATGTTCTTACAAATTAAACACATCATTAATCTGAACTCACAGCAGAACTGAGGATCTGCAATAGATTGGCAAAGAAGCAAGGAGAAAGAAAGAAGGTGGAGATAAGTTAGGGAGGACTGAAATTCCATCTCAATGCCTTTACAGACTTGGTCCTCTCCTTTATGTTGCTGAAAGCTTGGATCGAGACGTTGTTCAAACATGACAAACTCAATTGATAGCGTCCCTCGTGTAGTAACAGTGCAGCTCAAACATTCTTCAGATATCTCTCATTTCATTTGTCTTCAGAGTCCGGCATACTGGTTTGCAGTTCTTCAGCTTATAGTTAACAAAGCTGAATAAGATCTGACGAGCTATGTTTTGAGAACATGAGAGTTAGACCTCAGTAGATGTGAGATGGATATGTGAAATTACCAAATTCCTTGTGTTCTATAATAGACAAAGATGCATATATTAGTTTATTCGAGAGCTTCACAGTGTTGACAACAAAGGTCAATTATCAGGTGCATGTTAACTGTTAAGTTGAGCAGAAACCTTCTTGTACACAATACTTTTACCCGCATAGGGGGCTATACTAATTTCTAGTGCTAGCTGCGGACACATGTTCTGGTTTGGTGGCTGCCTGACAGTCAATAGAATTTTCCTAAGCTGTTGGCTGGCCGGCCGGCCAGTGTTTGACCAGTGTTGTGTTGTAGAGGAACCTTGACCACTGTTGTATTAATGCGATGAAGTTCCTTTCTGACAATCCAAATTCATTTCAGGCGAAGGCAGGAGCAGGATCAGCAACCCTTTCCATGGTTTGTCTCCCCCAACTTACATCCCCATCAGTCAACCTGGTTTGTATGCTCCGACGATGGCTGAAGCAACACTAAATCTTCCCCTTTTTTTTAAATTTCAGGCCTACGCAGCAGCCAAATTCGCGGACGCCTGCCTGAGAGGGCTGCGCGGGGACGCCGGGATAGTGGAGTGCTCTTACATAGCCTCTCAGGTTATTATTTCTTTCTCTCAGCTCATCCCTAAGCAATCATTCCTAGCCGACCGACAAGCATTTTCTGAATCGCAAAATCTTGTTCTTCATTGCGTGTCTTGAAGGTGACGGAGCTGCCCTTCTTCGCGTCCAAGGTGCGGCTGGGCCGGTCCGGCGTCGAGGAGGTCCTGCCGCTCGGCCCGCTGAACGAGTTTGAGAGGTCTGCAGCTGAGCACATACATACATAGCCTAGGGAAGGATGATTTGCTTGTGTCGCCCAATTTAATGTTGCCTTGTCGCCGTGGTGCAGGGCCGGGCTGGAGAAGGCCAAGGGCGAGCTGGCCGAGAGCATCCACAAGGGCGTCGCTTTCGCCAACAAGTGAAGATGGGAAGAAAATCCTAGCACGCAGCTCCGTATCTTTCGCTGAAATGCTCCAAGGCCAGCATAGAAATCTGAGATGCCTTTTGCTTCCTGCCTGCTCCCGCCTGGGAGCAACAGTCGC
The DNA here is from genome assembly GCF_002575655.3 of Aegilops tauschii subsp. strangulata. Lineage (NCBI taxonomy): Eukaryota > Viridiplantae > Streptophyta > Magnoliopsida > Poales > Poaceae > Aegilops > Aegilops tauschii. The sequence continues at coordinate 13,617,384 of NC_053039.3, forward strand.
CGTGTGATGTGATGTAAATCTCCCTGTCATAACAATAATAATAATAATAAAATTGTACTGTATTTTGTACCGGTATATACGATGCGGACTACCCGATGTTTACGGCTGTATAATAAATAAATACGACAGATCTGATGATTGATTAGATTATAATAATAAAAAGGTAAACAAAACAAAAGTTCAAGTTGGCTTGCTCTTGTGCCATTTATTGTTCTCTTGCTGATTAACCCGATGTCACCTGGATCGGCCCAATGGGCAGACGACACGTGTCCCCATCAGCCTAGCCCCACCTGGGGCGCTCCCAGACCGCTCTGCGAATCCCACGGCATATTCGCCAGTTGTTCCATCTCCGTGCGCGGCCGCCCGCGTGGCGCCCCTTACACGCGGGCCCCCGGGAGGACCGCCCGCCCGCCGGCCCCACCCGCAGAGAGACGCGGCGTCCCGTGTGCTCGTCAAAAACAATAGGCGAACCAGCGGCGCCCCCGTTTGCATCTGCATCGTCGCTATAAGAAAGCAGGGGCCGCCCCTCCGGTCCGCCCACCCGTACAGCGAACCCGCACCCCTCTCGCTCTCCGCTCCATCTGGTCCGATTCGATTCGATTCGATCTCGGCTTCCTCTCCAAGCCACGCGAGACCAGCCATGGCGGCGACGATCCAGTCCGTGAAGGCCCGCCAGATCTTCGACAGCCGCGGCAACCCCACCGTCGAGGTACGCACGCGCGCGCCCATCCCCCGTCCGTCTCCCTGATCTGTGCGTTGTGGTCCGGTTCGACTCGATCTGCTAGCGGTAAGGGGTGCCGCGATCGTTCGTGCGTGCGTGCGTTCGTAGCAGCGGCTCGGCTTTTTCGATTGCGCGTCCGATCTGGTCCGGTTCGCCCGCGGGGCGTGGGCTGGGGTTTCTGCGCAGCAGGGCGTAGGGTTTCTGACGGACCCTTTCGGTCAGAGTCGAGGGGTTTTGGGTAGGTGGGTGAGCCTGAGCCAGCAGGATGTTTTTTGAGTTGGGCGGGTTGGGTTATGCTAGATTCGGCGCGAGGTGGTTTGTTCAGTCAGATGCCATGGCGCGTGCAATTTTCATGTTAGCCTGCTTGTCATCTATTTTTGGTTTTATCCACGGATCGGTTGGTTTGTCATGCTCATGCTCAGTTTGTGTTTGCTCAAAGGCAAAAGCTAGTCGGAAAAGCCCGATTATCGCCGTCCACCTGGCTGCCAATGGCAGCCTGCTTAGTGTCTATGTAGCTAATCTTATAATCCTTGTGGTTTGGCGTCCTAGTGATGCTCTGATTTTGTTGTTTGCTGTGACGGAAATGTAAGATGAAGTTGCTGACTTCACTGTTGTTGTGTGCATCAGGTTGATGTGTGCTGCTCAGATGGAACCTTCGCCAGGGCCGCCGTTCCCAGCGGTGCATCAACTGGTGGGTCATTATTGTTATTACATCACCACTGTTTTCCTTTCAGCCTTATTAATCAACTTTTTGCCTTGGTTCCTGTCTAGTGAATGTACACAATGCTCCTGTCATCATTGTTGACTGAAGCTAATCTTGTCTGAATCATCCCTCTTATGTAGGTGTCTATGAAGCTTTGGAGCTGAGGGACGGTGGATCTGACTACTTGGGCAAGGGTGTTTCCAAGGTTTACATTCGTTTGACCGAATTTTATCTTCACAGTCTGCAAATCTATGTTGCGGTTCTTGGTGATTTAGTGTGGCTGCTGCTTATACTCACATATTGTAAATCTATGCCATAATTCTTGGCTATTTAATATGACCAAACTTATTTTAACATGCTGCTTTCATCCAAGCAATGTTCCCTGCGGCTGTATGACTTACTATTCTACTCTGTGCCAGGTTTTATAAAAAAAAATCGTAATAATGTTATAATGTGAACTAAAATATGTTTTATTGTGTTCCCTGTCTCTGCATGGCATTTTTTGGATACATTGATGCTGCTGACTGGATTTTTTTTGGGGGGGGGGGGGGGTTATAAATCTCACGTCGTATATTTTTCCTTGCTAATAAACCAACTTGCTGAAGACCACCATAAAATGAACAGCGGGGGATCATTTAGTGGACTGTAGAATAACTGCATTTATGGCATGATGTTTCACTAGAATAACTGCATCTAATGGTGGTTTCTACTGCAGTTGACATTATATTACCATTTGCATGCATAATTTAGTTCTTGTGATATTTACATGTTTTTGCTGTTCTGTCACAGGCTGTTAACAATGTGAACTCCATTATTGCACCCGCTTTGGTCGGCAAGGTTAGTATTGTCTCTGCCCCCCTTTCTCTTTCATGAGATTTGAGAATGCATAATTTACTCATTGGCCATTGCTCTTTTTCCTTCTACAGGACCCTACCGCTCAAACTGAGCTCGACAACTTTATGGTTCAGCAGCTTGATGGAACCAAGAATGAGTGGGGTTGGTGCAAGCAAAAGGTATAACATATAACCCATGATGACTTTTACTTTTAGAGGTCTAGTAGCAAGTACTTATTTCCATTTGTAGATTCCCTTCTAACAGTCTGATTTCTTTTGTGAATTCAGCTTGGTGCTAATGCAATCCTGGCTGTATCACTAGCTGTTTGCAAAGCTGGAGCCAGCGTCAAGAAGATTCCACTGTACCAGGTATGCAGCATATTAATCCCCTCTGATCATTCTTCATGTGTTTGCTTTTAGCTATCCTGTTTTCTAACATGAGATATTCTTCACTGCAGCACATTGCCAACCTTGCTGGCAACAAGCAATTGGTTTTGCCCGTTCCTGCGTTCAATGTCATCAATGGTGGATCCCATGCTGGAAACAAGCTTGCTATGCAGGCAATGCTCTGAACTAAGATTTCCACATGTGCTGTCATGTTGTTTCCGCACATGTGTTATTTATGCCTATACTTGCATATCTGCAGGAGTTCATGATCCTTCCTACTGGAGCTACCTCATTCAAGGAGGCAATGAAGATGGGCGTTGAAGTGTACCACAACTTGAAGGTAATACTTTATTCTTAGTTTTTTTTTGTCCCTATCATCTTGTAAAACATAAATTCACCGAAACTGTCATTTTCTGTAACAGTCTGTTATCAAGAAGAAGTACGGGCAGGATGCCACCAATGTCGGAGATGAAGGTGGTTTTGCTCCTAACATTCAGGTATTTTCCTTGTTTTCTTAGGTTATGAACTGCAGTTCCTTGCTTTGGCATGCCTTTGTGTTTTGACAGCAGCCGTTGACTGTTATGTTTTAATGTATAGAACTACTGTTTTACTACAAAATTGAGAGTCAATGTAGGGTGGGAATTGAGTTTGTTTTGTTTTCTGGTATTTTAGGAGAACAAGGAGGGCCTTGAGCTCTTGAAGACTGCAATTGAAAAGGCTGGATACACCGGCAAGGTTTGTCTGCTTGAATTGATCTGTTCTTGTGCACTTCTCTCTCAAGTTTTAGTTTGAAGCTAAATTAGCTTTGTTGCTATGGGAAATTCTAGGTTGTCATTGGAATGGATGTTGCTGCTTCAGAGTTCTACAATGACAAGGACAAAACCTATGACCTCAACTTCAAGGAAGAGGTAAGCAGCCCCATTGTTTATTTTGTGGTAACAATTTGTTCTCCTTTCATGAGCATTTTTAACATCCCCTTCTCTTGTTGTAGAACAACGATGGTTCCCAGAAGATATCTGGAGATAGCCTGAAGAACGTATACAAGTCATTCGTGAGCGAGTACCCCATTGTGTCGATTGAGGACCCATTTGACCAGGATGACTGGGTGCACTATGCTAAGATGACTGAAGAATGTGGAGTGGAAGTTCAGATTGTTGGTGATGACCTTCTAGTCACCAACCCAACTGTGAGTGATTTGCTCTGTCGAGTAGGTGGTCACTTTCATTTTGTTGGACCACTGCAATTGCTTATATCATTTTGTTGTGCAGAGAGTTGCAAAGGCAATCCAGGAGAAGTCATGCAATGCTCTTCTGCTCAAGGTATTATTCTGTTAAACCAGAAGTTGGTTCTTACTCGTTATTTTCCTGTGACGAGTATAGAGTGATGTCCTGCACATTCTGACTGTTCATCCTTTGCACGTAATAGGTTAACCAAATTGGATCCGTCACTGAGAGTATCGAGGCCGTGAAGATGTCAAAACATGCCGGCTGGGGTGTGATGACCAGTCACAGGAGGTACATGATAGGAGATACTTCCTTGTTGTGCGAGTTTTCCCCTTTGTTTCTCTTGTTACCATCTGTATGCTTATTTACATTTGCTGTCTGCAGTGGTGAGACCGAGGACACATTCATTGCTGATTTGGCTGTTGGTCTGTCCACGGTATGGTTTTATAATCTGCATAGTTAGCATTTGTCGGGGCAATTTTAATGAGACTGGTCGCAATGCTCATAAACCTTCTGGGTGTAACTGACCAGTGTTTGTTTATGTGCAACAGGGTCAGATTAAGACCGGGGCTCCGTGCCGCTCAGAGCGTCTTGCCAAGTACAACCAGGCAAGTAGCTCTCCCTGTTTATTCTTGTTCTGTTGAAGCAATCTCCTGATATTATGTTGGCCAACAGTACCTTGCAATCAAACAAAAGAAATTTATGTGATCCTCATGTGTTATTCGTTTATTAAGTGCTGTGTGTTCATTTCTCATTTGCTGTGTCTCATTTGTGTCTGATCTTGACAGTATTCATTTTCTGCGAAGCCAAACTAACGGCTATTTTTTCAAATTGAACAGCTTCTGAGGATCGAGGAGGAGCTGGGCGATGCCGCGGTGTACGCTGGCCTCAAGTTCCGTGCACCGGTGGAGCCCTACTAGATGGGATCTGCACGAGTTTTTGTGAAAATGGGTGTGTTTAACCTCCGGAATGAACTCTGGTTGAAGCTCTTAGGATTGAGCAATAATGAATGCCGCGCATGTTTTATGTGAACGGAACGGATATGTACCCCCAAACTTGCTCCAATTTTGGTCCTTGTGGATATGTACCTGATTCGGCCCTGAACCTTTTGGATGTGTAATACTAGTTTTTGGCGCATCATCTTTGCCGTTATTGTGTTAGTTTACTTGTTGCAGAAAGCATGCTTCTGAGAAACTTGCTTTCATCTTTGTTTGCTATTCTCAAAACACTGGTTTTCCATTGCCATCTGTTTTTCTTTTAAAGAAACTTGCTTCTGTTGTCATTGATGGGGCGTCCTGGTAGATTGGAGATGAGAACTTGAAGCACGTCATGATTTCGGAGGTTTGCCTCTGACAGCAACGGATTTCAACTAGAAAAACTGGGCGAAAAACAGATTGAAAACCGGCTGAAAACCATCATATCTGAACAAATTACTCCATAGGTGATTGTCGAGATAACCCACATTGTAGCGGACGCGTGAAGGTGAATGAAAATCTGCACAAAAACTTAGCCACTTGCAACCACCTTCAATCTTGCCACAAAAGCCTGGACACCACCACCGCTAACCATCGGTCCTGCTTGTCGTGAGCTCCAAGACGAAGCCCCTGAGAGGGAAAATGACACACCCGAGTGCCACAATCGTCCGATCACAAGATCAAGGGTTTCCCTTGAAGAGGGAGGCCATGATGGTCGGGTCCCTGCAGGAGGTGTGCGACAGCATAACACCGATGCCTAAAGGAAGGTTAAGGACGACCACAACCACAACCATTGTTGGTCATGGCACAAAGGTCGAGATGGGGTCTTCACCCAAGCTCCCTTACCACCTCGGTCGCATATCATCCCGCACTGGCGCCGGCAAGACCGCCAACCACCATCTCTCACAAACCATCATCCCACACTGGCGCCGGCAATGTCTCTTCTCTCTACTCGAATCATTATCACATGGGCCGCTCGTAAAGATGGAAGTTACTCTCTGGGCCATTTGATCGTCACGTTGAAAGGCCATTCACGAAAGCATCTTTCAAAGACGGGCTGCATTGCATTCTTTTGTCACAAGATTCATTGATGTCCAAATTATTCATGAGAAGAAGCCGTTAGCTGCTGTGGTGGGCATTGCTACTGCAAATATGGGTGCTCATCGCCCCAAGGGGCCCCCTCCGTACTTTGCAAAAATCCACCTTGACGCGACTATTCAGCCATGTATGGGAGAATCGGCGGTGGCTGTTTGCCGGGACAACAACGACAACTATCTACGCAGCTCGGCACTAGTTATTGGAGGTGTTCATGGCCCAACGGCTGGCTTGCCGTGAAGCTCTATCATTAGCAAGAGACCTTCATCTACACAATTTTATCATAACATCTGATTCTAAACAAGTTGCGGGAGATATTAGGCAAGGTAGCTAGGGTAGAGTTAGTGCCATCATCAGTGAGATCAAAGCAGAGCAGCTTCTTTTAATTGTAATTTTACTTTCGAATGTCGTGTTGTTAATTTCGACGCACATAGTTTACTAGTGAGGTTCTCTTTCTTTACCTCGGCCCGAATTGTATCCCACTAATTATGGTCTTTGATCCCCTAAAAAAATGATTTTTGATTAATAAAATTGGCTTTACCCTAAAAAGGTAAAAAATAATTATCTCCCAAAAAAAGCAAAAACGAAAAAAAAACATCACCCCCATCTTCTCCCCACTCCTTGATGGCGCCTCCCGCCGCCGGCGAAACCCCCACCTACGGAGGCTGCGGAGAGCAGCGCCAAGACCGAGGAGTCGCGGTGGCTCGCGGCCCTCTCCGAGCCAGAGCTCGTCCGTGACGCCCCTCCTCTTCTTATTCTCTCTTAGCTTCTCTTCCTAACGACTGGTGTTAATGGCGCCACGGTGGTGTTGTGCAGGATCTCCTCATCAGCCTGAAGATGCTGGCCGTGAAGCGGGCGGAGACGGCCGGCCGCCCCCACCTCGCCGACGGTGTTGTTTTGCTGGAGGATTTCAAGGCACGGTTAGAAGAAACCTCGGTCGATGCATCGGTTCTTGATAGACTTGCGCTGTCGAGGGACTGTGTCGCGGATGCCGGCGGCGGCAGTGGTGACTCTGAGGTGCTCAGGCGGCACGGCAAAGATGAGCCAAAGCCAAATAGCGTCAAGAGAGAACGAAAGCAGAGGCAGGATGGGTGAGTCCTTTTGAGTATTCGGTCGGTTTGGCTGATGCAGTACAGTCCAATTTAGCTCATGCCGATAGTTTCTTGAGGTTCTGTCACTACTAATGCAGTTACGGCGTGTTTGCGTATGATGCAGGCGCCATGGAGAAACCGTGAAAAGCAAGAAGAAAAGAAAACTGAGCGAGAGGAGATAGCATCGAGAGAGCAGACTGCGACGATCTTCCTACTAATAGTGATCTAGTGCAAACACCGCCCAGGGATGTATGTCGTTGAGCGACAACACTGAAGCTGCTGCTGCTGCTGTTAGTGGTGTAAATTTTGCTTTTTTTTTATCTGAACTCGAAACTTGTTTTGGGAATGCAACCCGGCAGGGAAGGGATGCCGTGAACTGATGATGATGACTGCTGTGGCAACCAGGCGTAGTTTAATGCATCTTCGTTTCAGGACTCTCTTAACTGTGCCATGATTTCTTTTCTAGCAGCTGTAGGTTGCTGGGACCTGGGAGCGTGAGACACTCCCCTCCAGGAAACTGCTTTCGAATCAACAACTAGGGTGGGTTAGCTGCTGGATTCTAATTTGTTTCGTTGCCTAGGCACCAGTTAGGTCGATCATAGCACAACTAAGAATATGATTTCACCTCCTATTCTTGCCAAATAATATTTAGTGTCACAAATTCAGTTGCTAGCAACATGACGATATTTTCAGTATCTAATAGCATTGCCCGTAGATCTACGAAGGAACGCCAAAAGCGAAGGCAGCTCTCTGGTAAACCTTACACCTTTTTTTTGGCAAATGATTACCTCTACTGAGCAATGCCACAGCCTCTCAGGAATGTGGAGAATTTGGTTTAGCGTTAGCTGAATCTTTAGTCTCTACAACAATGCACCAATATCAATTTTTGGATTCTGCAACAAATTAACTGAAATAATTTTCAAGGCATATCAGTGTTGATGTTGATTAATTATTCACTGCCAGGCTAAGATCCTTTGGCATCTTCTGTCACGGCAGCTGAAGATGATGATTTATAATTTTATATAGTTGACTTGTCTGTTGTGCCATAAACTTACTTACTCTTTGTTTCCTTGATTTAATTTTCTTTTTTGTGGGGATCTTATGCACGGAAAGACCATGTGCATAACTTTACATGCATGTTCCTCCACCTAGACTGCTCTACGGCTGTGTTAAGGTGCCGGTTGGTTGACAATGGTCACACATTCATAATCTGAATGTCTATACAAGGGATTAGGATCCTAGTATGTGATGCAGTTTTTCTTCTAGATGTACTAGTTCAACTCCTTTTCATCAGTATTTGATGTTAAACTAGATTCTTGTGCAGATGGTTACCTCTTCTGAACAATGCTTGCAATGCTCTGGAATGCTGAAAAACTAGTTTACCTTTTTGCTGATTCTTTTTTAATTCTTACAAATTTAGTTGAGTTGCATAACTATATTATATCTTATAAGTAGCCATCCGAGTACTTCTGTTAACTAATGATTTAGAGACTCACGGTGACCGTGTGACCATTGGATAACGACGTCGAGGTGTTAACAAACTGGTGTTACCAATAGAACATCTCACATTTAATTTGCATTTCTTGATGTTTTATAATAGCACATACCATCTCTCCTGAAATTTTAGAGACGGCCAATGAATCACAGGTCTTGATCAGTTTGTTCTTCTATACATACAATTTGATCGACTCAGGAACTATCGAGAGGACAAAAACGACAGACGGACAGATAATCAACACATATCCAAGTTGTTGTTTCAAATTAATTGCAGCCTGCAGGATGCAACCTATCACCAGAATCTAATTTCAATTATAGGATTTTGGAAGCGCTTACCAGCTAGTCATAAAGTTCAACAATCTCTGAATTGCTGCGGTGTCTGAAGAGCAGGATGAGAACAGGTAGCTCCAGAAGCTGTAGAAGTTCACCCTCTCGTTGCACTTATTTGTAGCCTGCATAGCTCATCTTTTGCTTCTTGTGGCACACCACCTACTTAATTAATAGAATGAGTCATATATTTGAACTCTCTACCTTGTTTATCCTGCCAACCCAAACCCAAGATAAAAGATATTAGTCAATAATAATAAAAAATGCTGACCAAAATACCACTGTGTTATTACAATTGTTGTTTCGGTGCTACCACAGTACACGATGCGCGCAGATTCAGGTTGCCACAGCTATCACAAATCCAACACTTAATATACTACCACCGTGGCAACTGGCAAGTCACAAAAGTTATCAGTCCTTGGATTTAAGTGAAGATAGTTCACCTTCTTTGTGTACATGACACCAGCAGATCAGAAGATAATACACCAAATGCACATAAAAGACAATACAGTTAACACCATCTTGTTTACAGCAAGGCAATATAGTAGCATGCCTCTGGCACATCATCTTATTTGAACGCCTTCCGGCAAGAAATGGACAACTAGTCTATTTTTCTCACATTTTCAGAGTAACACCATCAACAGTGGCAGGACCAAGCTGCTCCAGCCTAAACAATTGACTGGTACTGCTGGTTAAGCAATGCAAACTACTACGAAACGTAACTTACTGTCAGCGCATCGTCAATAACTTATAACCACATGGCAGAGATTAGCAATCATAGCTGAAATGGATCACTACCTTTGATATGTCAGTTTACCAAAAGAAAAGAAGCACAGGTCCAGTTGTTGCAGGCAACGAACCAACAGAGTATTGGCAATCATTCGGCAATTCCCATCGAGCCAGCACTAACACCACTTCTACTTTCAGATAACCAGAGTCAGACAGGCACCAAGTAAACAGAACCATCTACAGTTGCTACTAGATGTACAATCTAAGAGGAGGTGAACTTGGTGACGGCCTTGGTGCCCTCGGAGACGGCGTGCTTGGCGAGCTCGCCGGGGAGGACGAGGCGTACGGAGGTCTGGATCTCCCGGGAGGTGATGGTGGGCTTCTTGTTGTAGCGGGCGAGCTTGGCGGACTCGCCGGCGAGCTTCTCGAAGATGTCGTTGATGAAGGAGTTCATGATGGACATGGCCTTGGAGGAGATACCGATGTCGGGGTGCACCTGCTTCAGCACCTTGAAGATGTAGATCTTGTACGTCTCCACGCTCTTCTTGCTCTTCTTCTTGGACTTCTTGTCGCCGCCGCCCTCCTTGCCGGAGGTCTTGCTCTTGCCCGCCGCCGGCAGCCGCTTCTCGGCCTTGGGCTTCTTCCCGGCCGGAGCCTTGTCGGCCTTCTCAGTCGTGGTCTCCTCCTCCGCGGGCTTCTTCGCCGCCGGCTTCTTCTCCGCCGCCTTGGGGGCCATCGCTGCTTCTTGAGTGGGGAAAGGGGAAGCCGCCGGTGCTGGTTGGTTTGGAGGGGAAAGGTGGGAGATTTGGAACGAGATGCTGGGAAAGGAGGAGCGGAGCTGAAGGATTTATACAGGGAGAGATGTGACTGCTGATTGGTGGAGGCGTGGTTGTCCCGGATCAGTGACGTGGGACGGTGTGAGGCGTTCGGTGCTGTTTGGATGGACGATCGTGATCTCTGCGGGGCGGACCGTGGTTTTCTTGAAAAAGATTGGAACCTGATAAGGCCCGAACATTCGGTAGAAGCCCTTTCCATACCGAAGAAATGAGGAATGCTACGTCCACACAAAGCTATCTAAGGTTTACGTAGTGCTGCTGATTTGGCAAATTGGAATAGGGAAGGGAGGGGGGCCCACACCCATGAAAATTAGGGGGAGGAGAGAATTAAAGGGAAAGTTACGTAGGATCACGTAACAGGTTACGTTGATGTAATATTATTGCCGAACAAATTGTTCCCCAAGGCAGAAACGACCCAACGATTCCGCTCGGAGCGGGGGTGTAGTGGGAAGAGATGGATTCGTTCGGCCGATGGCGTGGTTGCGCCGAAGGCCTGAGGAAAATGACGCGGCACCATAATTGCTTCAAGATGTGTGTGACTTCATCCGACGGCCATCGTAGCGTTCGGCCCAAAAGCTTAAAATCTGGTCATTCGGGAGTTATAGATTCCGAAGTTTTTTTAGGCAAACAGTAAACTTTACTTTAAAAAAATGTCCACATGAATACAAATATTTTCTGGAGGTTTTTTAGGGAAAGGCCATCATGGTTAGCTTTATTAATACTCAAATCACTATTACATCATCCGTTAAGAACCCCAAAAAAATCCTTTAAGAAATTAACGGTAAAATCCGGGGGTGACTCAAACCAAACAGAGGGCTGGTTTTCACGCACCCATTTAAGCACATGCGCTACTACATCCGACTCCCTATTACAATAATCAATACAAGCCTTCCCAAACTCACATAACTCGCGACGACAATCATCCAATATAGGGTCTGCCACCATAGAATAACTTCCATCCTGATTAAGAGGCTGAACCACTGTGGTATTGTCCATTAGAACTAAACGATTGTTGCATCCCATCCAAGTAGCAAGCTTCAACCCTTCATACAAAGTTGTGGCCATGGCCAAAGTGACGTGAGGAACATGAGATAATTTTTCGGTTGATGCTGCTAAGTAGGCCCCCGGATGATCATGAATCACCGGGCCACAAGATCATGAAAAATCTGTATCTGAAAAAGAAAGCATCGACATTGACGATTGTCTGTCCGACTAGGCCTTTCCTCCACTGATTTGGTGAGGGGTGGATGAGGCGAACCGGCCGCACGAACAAAGTTCAGTGACAACGCCTGAATTGTTGGGGCCGCTCTCAACGAAGAAAGAACATACTCCGATCGGACTATGTAGTGCCTCTGTCACCATAGATACCAGCAGGTGCTCGCTACGATCTCTGAAAATTGTACCTGTTCCATTTATGGACTTTGGACTACTACTGGGTCACATAGGAGGTATTCAATAATAGTAGCACCTGATCTATCAATATTAGTAGACTCATCGATAGGCTTCCTAAGAACAAGACCTTCCCAGACCGATCTTGCCCTCTCACACTTGAATAATGCATGCGCAATATCTTTTGCTCCACTTTTACAGATCAGACATTGGGATGTATTACCAATATGGCGATTTTCTAAAACACATAAGCAAGGAATCGCGTTGTGCAAGAAACATCATAAGAAAAATTTCACCTTGCCAGGAAGCCGCACTCTCCAAGCCTTCTACCAAACAGAGTGCGGTGAAGAGCCTTCTCCCGTAGAGTTCTGATCTTTGTCAAATAACAATCTTTCCATTGCTTGTAATAAGCCAACCTGACACTAAAAATACCGTTTTTAGTGAGGTTCCAAGCCATATAATCCTCAGTTATTGATGATGGATGAGAATTTGGAGTATACAGTCAGCATCATCGAGGAGAAGTTGTCTCTAATTAAAGTCTCATCCCACTCTCTGTGGCCAAATCAATGAGCTCATTAACCGTCGTCAACACTCTATTACCTCTGGCGGTGATGATCCTCCTTGAAGAGCCATTTGGTATCCAACAATCATTCCAAATATGAATTTTTGTCCCATCACCCACTCTCCATATACATCCCTTCTTATAAGTTTGGACACCAAGCCCAAATACTTTGCCAAACATAGGATGACCCCTTCTTCAATTCATAATTTAATATATCTCATGAGGGGTAATACTTAGCTCTCAATACTCTTGCACATAACGATCCATGGTTTTCAATAAGTCTCCAGCATTGTCTTGCCAACATAGCTAAACTAAAACTGTGTATATCTCATAATCCCGTACCGCCTTTCTCCTTAGGCACACACATTTTCCACCACACAAACCAATGCATCTTGCGTTGGTTCTCACCATCACCCCACCAGTAATGCGAAACTGTGTCAGTGATTCCCTTACATATTTTTTGGGAGTTTTAACACACTCATCGCATACGTCGGGATAGCCTGAGACACCGCCTTTATGAGAGCTTCTTTTCCACCAAAAGACAACGTCCCGTCCTTCCTCCAACATTCACAATTTGCATGATCTTTCAATAAGGTTGTTGCCGCGTGTGTGCAGAACACACGCGAGACACTGTGGACTGTGGACGTCCTTTGCTGAATTGGCGGTAGGGTGCAAGGTGAGGATCTATCACCACAGAAAATGCCGAAAGGACATGGTGATTTACCCAGGTTCGGGTCGCATGGTTGCATAATACCCTACTCCTGCTTTTATGTGTGGTTTTCTTTAGTTGAGCTACATGTCCTTCCCGTGAATGGGGAAGAGTAGTGTGCTCCTACTGGTGTTCTACCAACACTACAAAAAAGACAACCCATGACATTATGGGCCGAACAAAAAAAATATGTCATGCTTATGACACTTCTATGACGATAATTGTGACAAAACCACGTATCATCATAGATGTGGTGGGCTCCGACTTCTATGACAGAAAATGGGCTTTTCGTCCTGGGCGGGCCCGGGACGCAGCTGCATGACATTCTTTGGGCTGTCCATGACGGAAAAAATCGTGGTAGAAGCGAGGGCGAGGAAAATTTTGGGGAGTTCCCGGTTACGGTGGGTGGTCGGGGCCGAGCGATGCGCGGAGGTTTTGCGCTTCTCTCTCGTACACGTACGCGCGTGTGTGCGAGGCATTGGGTGATACGTCTCGAACGTATTTATAATTTTTATTGTTCCATGCTATTATATTATCTATTTTGGATGTTTTGTATGCATTAATATGCTATTTTATATGTTTTTTGGACTAACCTATTAACCTAGAGCCCAGTGCCAGTTTTTGTTTTTTCTTTGTTTTAGAGTTTCGCAGAAAAGGAATACCGAACGGAGTCCAAACGGAATGAATCTTTCGCGATGATTTTTCTTGGACCAGAAGACATCCAGAGGGCTTGGACTGCACGTTAGGAAAGCCACGAGGCGGCCACAAGGTCGGAGGGCGCGCCCAGGGAGGTAGGGCGCGCCCCCACCCTTGTGGGCCCCTCGTGACTCCACCAACCTATTTCTTCCGCCTATATATTCTCAAATACCCCAAAACCTTCCAGGGGAGCCACGAAACCACTTTTCCACCGCCGCAACCTTCTGTACCCGTGAGATCCCATCTAGGGGCCTTTTTCAACGTCCCGTCGGAGGGGGATTTGATCACGGAGGGCTTGTACATCAACACCCACTACAAAAAAAGACACATCCGTGACATTTTGGGCCGAACGATTTTTTTTCTGTCATATTTATGACACTTTTATGACGATAATTGTGACAAAACCCGGTATCATCATAGATGTGGTGGGCTCCTACTTCTATGACAAAAAATCATGACAGAAAATGGGCTTTTCGTCCTGGGCGGGCCAGAGACACAGCTGCATGACATTCTTTGGGCCGTCCATGATGGAAAAAACCGTGGTAGAAGCGAGGGCTAGGAAAATATCAGGGTGTTCCCGGTTACGGTGAGTGGTCGGGGCCGAGCGATGCACGGAGGTTTGCGCGTTTCTCTCGTCCACGCACGCACGTGGGTGCGAGGCGTTGGGCTCTAACTGAACCCGAGCGAGGCGTTGGGCTCTAACTGAACCCGAGCGATTGCACTGCAGGCTACACGTTACTGAACCCGATCGATCGATCGATGGCTGTTAACTGAACCCGATCGAGCGATTCCTTCGCTACTGCTGCTAACTGAAGCCGATCGATGCTGCCTCTGGATGAACAGTGAGCGTTGCTGGGGGGGTTTGGATGAACAGTTCCCAGTGGGGGTGGATGAACAGGACCCCGTGGTGTTGCCTCTGGATGAACAGGACCCCGATCGATCGAGTCGGTTGGGGCTGGATGAATAGGACCCCGTGGAGGGCTGGATGAATAGGACCACCCCGTGGAGGGCTGGATGAACAGTAGACGGTGGAGGGCTGGATGAACAGTAGCCCGTGGAGGGGTGGTTGAACAGGAGCCCGTGGAGAGGGCTGGTTGAACAATAGCCGGTGGAGTAGCGCGCGGTGGAGGCTGGATGAACAGGAGCCCGTGGATGAATAATCGCAGGTGGAGGCTGGAGGAGGTCGACGGTGGATGAACAGTAGCCCGTGGAGGCTGGAGGGGGTCGACGGTGGAGATGAACAGTATCCCGTGGAGTCCCGTTTTGCAGTACGCCACACCCCTCCCAATGAATAGGACCCCCGTTTCGACCGTAGCGCTCCAACACAAGTCCGTTTCCTCCGTTTTGCGGTACGCCACACTCCTCCCGATCAACAGGACCCCCGTTTCGACCATATGAGGTCCGTTTCCTCCGTTTTGCGGTACGCCAGACCCCTCCCGATGAACAGGATCCCGTTTTGAACGTGGCCGGTTGAACACAAGGCCGTTTCCTCCGTTCTGCGGTACACCAGGCCTCGTTTCCATCGGCTGTTTCGTCCAAGCACTCCCGATGATCTCGACGACGCATTCCGTTCCGACCCAGCCGGTTGGCTCCCCATGAACACGACGGTGACGCTGTTTCTCCGTTCCGACCCAGCCATGTACACGAACCCTGGCCGTACGTATGCGCGAGTAGGCATTCGAGACCCCGTCCGTATGTACGTACGTGGCCGTATTTTCTTTCTTGCACACTGGCCACTGTACGTATGTGTACATGCTACGTGCGCGCCTCTACATCGACCACTATGTACGTACACATTCGCGACCAGAATGACAACGCTATGTATGCTTCGACCAGGTGGGTCCCGACTGTGAGGCACTTCTTTGCGTGCGAAGAAGTAGCTGGTGGGTCCCAGCAGTCAGGGGAAAACGTTTTTTTCACGAAATACGGTGTTATGACGCCCGGATAATTAAGCTACAGTAACCCTCTCCTAATGATGCCATGTCACCGCTGTCACTGTAGTTAATCTCGCGATGGTTGAAAAAACGATTCAAATTCAAATTTAAAATAAAGACAAACAACAAAAGTTTTCAAATATTAAAACTAAAATGTTCGGTTGGTGCCAAATAATGCATAGGTATTTATTGTCGAAAAACCACACTTTTATAAAATGTTTAAGTAAACTAAAATGAATAAAACAGTAGCTAAAACAATTAAATAAATGCCTTTTGAATTTTATAAAATATTAAACTATTTTGTTTAGGGGTAAAACTTTTTAAGACAGTAGTTGAAATTGTAACTCCATTTTAGGTGTGGGTTTTATTTTTATAAAACTATAAAGTATTAAAGAAATAAAAGCAAACAGAAAAGACAAAAGGGAAAATAAAACAGAAATAAAAAGAAAACCCCCCAGGCTAGTTGGGCCTCGGCCCAGCCAGTGGCCTGCCAGGCCGGCCCACTCCCTCCCCTGGCCTATAACCCCCTGGGGGCACCGAACCCTAGCCCGATCCCCATTTCCCCCTCGCACTCCTCTCTCTCCCTCCTCTGCCCGATCTGGATCGGGGCAAAACCCCACGATCCCATCGGCCCGACGCCGTCGTCGATCCCCGCGGCCATAACGCCGGGGCCCCCTCGTCGGGACGCCCTCCCGCCTCTGCGCGAATGCCCACGACGCCGCGGAGCTTCGTCACCAACCCGCCGGAAGCCGCGGCCTCGACCCGTCGCCGATCCACGCCGCCCCGCAGCTGCACCACCGCCTCGACCTCGCCGTCGTCCCCGTCCTCCTCGAGCACGCTGCCATAATCCCTACCCCCGTCGTGAGCTCCGACCTCCCCTCCTCTCTCTGTCGCGTCGCATCTCCTCGTCCTGCGCCGGCTCCCTCTCCCCTCTGTCCCCGCGCGGGCATCACCGCGCCGGCTCGCCCGTCGCCTTGCTGCTGCACGCGCCAACCGCGCCGTGGCCGCGACCTGCGCCCCGCACCGCACGCGCACGGGCTTGGCCCCGCACAGGTGCGCCAGCAACCGCGCCATGGCGCCTCACCATGGCCTCGCATGGCCCACGCCTTGCCCCGCCCGGCACGCCGCCGCGCGCGCTTGGGCGTGCCGCCCCTGCTCGCCCCCTCGAGCGGCCTCCCTCGCCCAACCGGGTCCTAGCGCTCGTTCGGGCTGGCGCCCGTCGCGCCCGCGACCTCCCGTGGCCGCGCTCGGAGTTCTGCTCCCCTGCGCCTGCTCCACTCCCTCCGCCGCCCTGCGCCACTCCGGCCGGCCGTGCCTCGCCGGCGCCGAACGCAACCCCCACCCCGTGGCTGGCCTGGGCCAGTGCCCAGTCGGGCTAGCGCCCGCGCGCCCGTGCCCGCTATGGCCAGGGCCACTTACCACTGGGCCAGTCCCCCTGGCCCTATGACATATGGGGCCCACCCCTAGAACGTTAAAAAAAAGAGTTAAAAATAATATTAATAAAATAATTAATTAATTAATTAATTAATTAATTAAGTTAATTAATCCTATTTAATTAATCTAATTAACTAGTTAGTTTAATTAAATAGTAATTAGATTAGTTAAACCCTAATTAGACTAAACAATCAATGACGAACGGGACCCACACGTCAGTTGACCAGTCAACTCCCCTGATTGACTGCTGATGTCATGCTGACGTCATGCTGACGTCAGCGTGCACTATTCTGGATAATGTTGGATTTAAATAAATAATTAAAATCAGAAAATGAATAAATCTTTAGAAAATCATATGAAATAATCCGTAACTCGGATGAAAATATTTTGTACATGAAAGTTGCTCAGAACGACGAGACGAATCCGGATACGCAGCCCGTTCGTCTGGCACACATCCCTAGCATAGCAAACACGCAACTTTCCCCCTCGAGTTCAACTGTCCGAAAATGCGAAACACCGGGGATATTTTCCCGGATGTTTCCCCCCTTCACCGGTATCACCTCATATCGCGTTAGAACACGTCTAGCTCTGCTTGTTGTCCTTTTATGCACTTGCTTTCTATGTATTTACTGTTTCTTCCCCCTCTTCTCTTCAGTAGACCCCGTGACGATGTTGATGCCCCTGTGGTCGACTACGTCACCGACGACCCCTCCTTCTTGTCTGAGCAACCAGGCAAGCCCCCCCCCTTGATCACCAGATATCGCCTATTCCTTCTCTATACTGCTTGCATTAGAGTAGTGTAGCATGTTACTGCTTTCGGTTAATCCTATACTGATGCATAGCCTGTCATTGTTGCTACAGTTGTTACCCTTACCTGCTATCCTACTGCTTAGTATAGGATGCTAGTGTTCCATCAGTGGCCCTACACTCTTGTCCGTCTGCCATGCTATACTACTGGGCCGTGATCACTTCAGGAGGTGATCACGGGTATATACTATATACTTTATATACATGACACATGTGGTGACTAAAGTCGGGTCGGCACGTTGAGTACCCGCAAGTGATTCTGATGAGGGGGGCTGAAGGGACAGGTGGCTCCATCCCGGTAGAGGTGGGCCTGGGTTCCTGACGGCCCCCGACTGTTACTTTGTGGCGGAGCGACAGGGCAGGTTGAGACCACCTAGGAGAGAGGTGGGCCTGGCCCTGGTCGGCGTCCGCGGATACTTAACACGCTTAACGAGATCTTGGTATTTGATCTGAGTCTGGCCATTTGGTCTATACGCACTAACCAACTACGCGGGAACAGTTATGGGCACTCGACGTCCTGGTATCAGCCGAAGCTCTTCTTGACGTCAGCGACGGAGCGGCGCGCGCGGGATTGGACTGGAACGCCTGCTAGGCTAGGTCTGCTTCCGGCCGCGTATGCAACATGCAGGTGTGCAATGGGCGATGGGCCCAGACCCCTGCGCGCATAAGATTTAGACCGGCGTGCTGACCTCTCTGTTGAGCCTAGGTGGGGCTACGACGTGTTGATCTTCCGCGGCTGGGCATGACCCAGAAAAGTGTGTCCGGCCAAATGGGATCGAGCGTGTTGGGTTATGTGGTGCACCCCTGCAGGGAAGTTTATCTATTCGAATAGCCGTGTCCCTCGGTAAAAGGACGACCCGGAGTTGTACCTTGACCTTATGACAACTAGAACTGGATACTTAATAAAACACACCCTTCCAAGTGCCAGATATAACCCGGTGATCGCTCTCTAACAGGGCGACGAGGAGGGGATCGCCGGGTAGGATTATGCTATACGATGCTACTTGGTGAACTTACCATCTACTCTCTTCTACATGCTGCAAGATGGAGGCTGCCAGAAGCGTAGTCTTCGATAGGACTAGCTATCCCCCTCTTATTCTGGCATTCTGCAGTTCAGTCCACCGATATAGCCCCTTTACACAGATACCCATGCATATGTAGTGTATTTCCTTGCTTGCGAGTACTTTGGATGAGTACTCACGGTTGCTTTTCTCCCTCTTTTCCCCCTTTCCATTCTACCTGGTTGTCGCAACCAAATGCTGGAGCCCAGGAGCCAGACGCCACCGTCGACGACGACTCTTACTACACTGGAGGTGCCTACTACTACGTGCAGGCCGCTGACGACGACCAGGAGTAGTTTAGGACGATCCCAGGCAGGAGGCCTGCGCCTCTTGCGATCTGTATCCCAGTTTGTGCTAGCCTTCTTAAGGCAAACTTGTTTAACTCATGTCTGTACTCATATATTGCTGACTCGTATATGATCGAGCACTTGTATTCGAGCCCTCGAGGCCCCTGGCTTGTATTATGATGCTTGTATGACTTATTTATGTTGTAGAGTTGTGTTGTGATATCTTCCCGTGAGTCCCTGATCTTGATCGTACACATTTGCGTGCATGATTAGTGTACGATTGAATCGGGGGCGTCACAAGTTGGTATCAGAGCCGACTGCCTGTAGGAATCCCCCTTTCCAACTGCTTGGCCGAAGTCGAGTCTAGTCATTGAAAACTTTTACTAACATGGCTGTGTGGCTTACGGGCCCACGTCGCCATTGGGTGGTAGTAGGATCTTTTATTCCTCGACCTTTACTCTGGGACTCTGAACTCTCTCCTATTCGGGTTAAATGGTTTTGCTAAAAAGACTAACTGTAGGTTCTTGTAAATACTTTCTCCCGGAGAGCCCCTTATCACAGATGGTCGCCGACTGCACCAGAAGATGTTGAAGATACTCTTCGATCATTCCCGAGACCCTTGTGCCCTCTGCCTTTTCAATTCCCTACTACCGATATATCCATATGGATAACGACATACACTTGTTGTTCATACAATTACTTTGAGTTTCTCTTGTTATTACCAGATACATCGAATTACTCTCCGGCTTTTAAGAATCCCTTGTACCACTGCCTTGTAGTTCCTTGCCATAGAAATACCCATACGGATAATTACTCGCACCTACCGAGTATCGACTCATCCCCAGTTGATTCATGTATTTCACAATAGTCTTCAAAATACTATTCGATCTTCCGAAAATCCCAAGCAGCCTATTGCTCTTGAAATTCTTGCTTGCTTTAATTATGATTAATCCCATAAGTCTGGTAATCTTATTGGCATCCTTTGTCATTATCATTTGAGTCTGTTGATTCAATATGTTGCGATGCTCGCATTCCTCAGTCGAATCCTAGAATTCATCGTTTCGGCTCAGATGTCATTTGAACAGGAGCTGGTTCTCGACTAATCAAATTACTGTCGATTGTATCCCTAAGGCTGTTCAACTTATCCATCCCTAATCAGAGCATTGCTTCGGATCCCTTGATTTGGAAATAATAATTCCTTTGCCTTTGAGCTTTGAGTTAGTCGGTTGTTTCTATAATCTGATCTCCTTGCATTCTTCTTCCTCTAATGGAGTACCGTTGCTCACGTCAGATCCCTTGTGGACCGCCAGATCCTTTTTTGGATTTTATCCGACAGCGTCCTTCATATTCAATAAGCCTGTGAGCCTTTCCTCGGATACATAATGCCTTTGGTAAATTGTATCCTCTGCTTTGTCAACCATGCTCTACTTTTGAGCTTGTGTTATTTACTCCTGAAGTTTGTGGTATACCTTTCTACGATGCCCCGATGGGTTGAACCTATGCCTTCCTTAATCTGTGTGAACCCGAAAGATTTCGCGGGACATACTTATCTGGTATTGCACCAGGTAAAACTTTCGACAACTAATGTCATTATCAAAATACGAGAGGCGAATGGAAGGTTATGCATTGAAGAAGTGGGAGTCGACCTTGAACCTTTGTGTTCATGCCCATGGACACGATGTAGATCCTATCATGGAAGCTTCTTGTAATAATAACTATTTCCTTGATATAATATCCATTGGTATCGGTGAATTGATCCTTTGGAATTGTGGTTCCGACCATATGTTCTTCTTTGATCCCATTTCTCGGGCAAGTTTAAGTACTTGTCTTCGGCAGATCATTTCACGTGTCCACCCTCTACTCTGCTCCACCGTCGAGTATTACACTATGGCATCTCGAGAATATCATGGAACTGCATAACTTCTTATGGGTTCTTCACCAACTGTTCCGATTCCAATTTTCCTGGGTTCTGGGTTGTTGTCAACTGAGAACACCAAATAGTGAACCGAGTCCGCACTACGGTTCAACAACTTTTAGAAATCTTCTTTACTTATGGGTTTGTAGCCGATCACGTCATTCCTAGCCTGTTTGTCTATATCATTATCGTGATGATTTTAACTGTGCTACCTGGTCCTTATTCCCGGAGCACCACTTCCTATGATGAGCTAAGCTTACGTCGATTTTCCTCGTCGTATCATTTAGCCTTGAACAACAAGCTTGATTTCGAGATTGTGTCGTACCCCTGGTTCCAATAACCTTTTGCTTCATCATTCCTTTGACTTGATGTCATCGCCGTTCGATTACCTCTTCATAAATTCTCGCTACAAATGTGTCGTGGACATCATCAACATTCTGAGCTCTTCCAAGATATCTATCGAATTCTGGATGAGAAATACCATCCTTGCCCTCGATGATTTGTTTTATCATCGACCATTTTATTGCCTTCCATTCAACACAAACTTGTTCGTGTTTTGTGTTGTACCTTGATTTCCTTGCTATCCAACTTATGTTAAGTTCTACCGCGGAGTATTACCATATTTGATGTCAAGAATGTTGTGAGGATTGCTCCACCTCTTAAGAATTCTTGCTATACTGATACTTCTCACCATCACCATTCTTTCTTGGTCCTCGTGTTGATTCCAACCGGGGTACCCACAAGTGAACGGTGTTGTTTGGATTCTGCACTTCTAGCAACCCTATTGCTTTGAAGTTAATGATCGATAATTCATTCTTAGCCTATCGGTTGCTGAACCACCATTCTAACATTGATCATGCTACCTAACCCCATATTTCGGGTGCACCTTTCAACCAATGTTTAATTGTGTATGTTTTCCTCGAGCATACATCATTATACCATTTGATCTAACAAATGTTATCTCCTTGTTCACATAGTTTTGGAAATCCATCTTTTGTTAATCTCGATGAATTGTCGCTGATTCCATCAGCCACCTCCTCATCCTCTCGTTGGTTTACTGATGGACTCTTGTTTCGGAACTCGCTTCCATAGTTCATTTCCCGAGAATCTTACAATGTCATCTCGTCATATTGTGCCGCACCTTTTCTTCTCAGGCATCCTAAGTCTGAGGTATCCTGACACCAATCAGAACTGAATCTCGGTCAGATATGATGGTTGGAACATATTTCCAAGAGTTATAACATTGGTCTTTATATGACCCGGTAAGGTGATGTCATGCCTAGCACACCTGGCCGGAGGACCTATTGTTATAGTTTCCTTTTTGGCAAGGTTAGTCATTCTTCTGTGAGGAAATTGTAAGACTTATTCCATAGGTTGTTCCTGATGGATCCTTTTTGTTTCCAAAGTCTGGTCTTCACCTGTTGACCATGTCAATGCTATCTCGAAGCATGTCTATGGTACTCCGATTTTCAACAGGAACATTTGAAGCCCAATGCTAAATGTTTCCTGCTCAATTATCCAAACACCGCTGTATGGGTAATGTCATGAAAATTCTCTCCCGTACCTAAAAGAGTTTTCTACATTATATCCTGTCATGGATATCATGCTCTGCTTGTCCTTGCGAAGGATATACCCTTGAAATATGTGTTTAAACACATTTTCCTTTCCATTGTTCTGTTTAATCTGATAATCATATTTTCCTTTCCATTGTTTGGTTTAACCTTTCTGGTGATCTATATGATCTAAGCAGTAGTATTCTCCTGCTTATGTAAACACCTCGGTGTACAATTCTGTCAGTAAGACCCTGTTACTATTGTCGATGATATTCCGGTAACCACCGATGGACGAGAACTTTGCCTATTGGTCCGCCTCGTTTCGACGAGCAGGAAAATGGTTCTCTTCGTCCCTCGCCCTTGGTACCAATGTTGTTGCCGACATAAAAGACAGGCTATCCTCTGACATGCCTTGCTTACATGATCACGCAAGACGTCTCCGCCCTTCCTACTTTTAACCCACATGGTGGGCCCATAACCCACAGTTCCACAGGATCGAAACCTGACTCTCCTGTACACCCTTTTGTCAAAGTTATTCCTCGTGCTTGACTTTGTATGTAATTCACGGGCCACCTGCCTATAGCTCTATTCTAGTATAAGACGCAATACTTATTCCCGATTGCTTTGAGCCCCGCCCTGTTTCAGGCATCGAACGATTGCCTGGCCGCTTGAAACTCCTTATTGTACCTTCTTACTTTGCTCTCGATGTTTTCCTAAGTTCCGACTCAAGGGATACCTTGGGCCAAAACCCCAGAGCTAATTGCCGAATATCAGCCCTTGCAGACACCTGTCCTTGTAGTTTTCCCTCCTATCCTTTCGTAAGTACGATGGAGTCCCCGAGGAAAGGATGCCAGCTTCATCATGATGACCTGAAGCAGGAAAATGAAGACATCAACGTAATGGATCAACCGCTTTGAGAAGAGCAACCAAGATCGAGAACGCTCGTTAGAATTTCGTGACCAAATCCCTTTCCCGTCACTTCCCCTCTTAAATCTCGGGACGAGATTTCTTGTAGTGGAGGATAATTGTGACGCCCGGATAATTAAGCTACAGTAACCCTCTCCTAATGATGCCATGTCACCGCTGTCACTGTAGTTAATCTCGCGATGGTTGAAAAAACGATTCGAATTCAAATTTAAAATAAAGACAAACAACAAAAGTTTTCAAATATTAAAACTAAAATGTTCGGTTGGTGCCAAATAATGCATAGGTAATTATTGTCGAGAAACCACACTTTTATAAAATGTTTAAGTAAACTAAAATGAATAAAACAGTAGCTAAAACAATTAAATAAATGCCTTTTGAATTTTATAAAATATTAAACTATTTTGTTCAGGGGTAAAACTTTTTAAGACAGTAGTTGGAATTGTAACTCCATTTTAGGTGTGGGTTTTATTTTTGTAAAACTATAAAGTATTAAAGAAATAAAAGCAAACAGAAAATATAAAAGGGAAAATAAAACAGAAATAAAAAGAAAACCCCCCAGGCTAGTTGGGCCTCGGCCCAGCCAGTGGCCTGCCAGGCCGGCCCACTCCCTCCCCTGGCCTATAACCCCCTGGGGCACCGAACCCTAGCCCGATCCCCATTTCCCCCTCGCACTCCTCTCTCTCCCTCCTCTGCCCGATCTGGATCGGGGCAAAACCCCACGATACCATCGGCCCGACGCCGCCGTCGATCCCCGCGGCCACTACGCCGGGGCCCCCTCGCCGGGACGCCCTCCCGCCTCTGCGCGAATGCCCCCTACGCCACGGAGCTTCGTCACCAACCCGCCGGAAGCCGCGGCCTCGACCCGTCGCCGATCCACGCCGCCCCGCAGCTACACCACCACCTCGACCTCGCCGTCGTCCCCGTCCTCCTCGAGCACGCTGCCATAATCCCTACCCCCGTCGTGAGCTCCGACCTCCCCTCCTCTCTCTGTCGTGTCGCATCTCCTCGTCTTGCGCCGGCTCCCTCTCCCCTCTGTCCCCGCGCGGGCATCACCGCGCCGGCTCGCCCGTCGCCTTGCCGCTGCACGCGCCAACCGTGCCGTGGCCGCGACCTGCGCCCCGCACCGCACGCGCACGGGCTTGGCCCCGCACAGGTGCGCCCGCAACCGCACCATGGCGCCTCACCATGGCCTCGCATGGCCCATGCCTTGCCCCGCCCGGCACGCCGCCGCGCGCGCTCGGGCGCGCCGCCCCTGCTCGCCCCCTCTAGCGGCCTCCCTCGTCCAACCGGGTCCTAGCGCCCGTTCGGGCTGGCGCCCATCGCGTCCGCGACCTCCCGTGGCCGCGCCCGGAGTTCTGCTCCCCTGCGCCTGCTCCACTCCCTCCGCCGCCCTGCGCCACTCCGGCCGGCCGTGCCTCGCCGGCGCCGAACGCAACCCCCACCCCGTGGCTGGCCTGGGCCAGTGCCCAGTCGGGCTAGCGCCCGCGCGCCCATGCCCGCTATGGACAGGGCCACTTACCACTGGGCCAGTGCCCCCTGGCCCTATGACATATGGGGCCCACCCCTAGAACGTTAAAAAAAGAGTTAAAAATAATATTAATAAAATAGATAAATAATAATTAAAATAAATAAATAATTAATTAATTAAGTTAATTAATCCTATTTAATTAATCTAATTAACTAGTTAGTTTAATTAAATAGTAATTAGATTAGTTAAACCCTAATTAGACTAAACAGTCAATGACGAACGGGACCCACACGTCAGTTGACCAGTCAACTCCCCTGATTGACTGCTGATGTCATGCTGACGTCAGTGTGCACTATTCTGGATAATGTTGGATTTAAATAAATAATTAAAATCAGAAAATGAATAAATCTTTAGAAAATCATATAAAATAATCCGTAACTCGGATGAAAATATTTTGTACATGAAAGTTGCTCAGAACGACGAGACGAATCCGGATACGCAGCCCGTTCGTCTGGCACACATCCCTAGCATAGCAAACACGCAACTTTCCCCTCCAGTTCAACTGTCCGAAAATGCGAAACACCGGGGATATTTTCCCGGATGTTTCCCTCCTTCACCGGTATCACCTCATATCGCGTTAGAACACGTCTAGCTCTGCTTGTTGTCCTTTTATGCACTTGCTTTCCATGTATTTAATGTTTCTTCCCCCTCTTCTCTTCGGTAGACCCCGTGACGATGTTGATGCCCATGTGGTCGACTACGTCACCGACGACCCCTCCTTCTTGTCTGAGCAACCAGGCAAGCCCCCCCTTGATCACCAGATATCGCCTATTCCTTCTCTATACTGCTTGCATTAGAGTAGTGTAGCATGTTACTACTTTCGGTTAATCCTATACTGATGCATAGCCTGTCATTGTTGCTACAGTTGTTACCCTTACCTGCTATCCTACTGCTTAGTATAGGATGCTAGTGTTCCATCAGTGGCCCTACACTCTTGTCCGTCTGCCATGCTATACTACTGGGCCGTGATCACTTCAGGAGGTGATCACGGGTATATACTATATACTTTATATACATGACACATGTTTTGACTAAAGCCGGGTTGGCTCGTTGAGTACCCGCAAGTGATTCTGATGAGGGGGCTGAAAGGACAGGTGGCTCCATCCCGGTAGAGGTGGGCCTGGGTTCCTGACGGCCCCCGACTGTTACTTTGTGGCGGAGCGACAGGGCAGGTTGAGACCACCTAGGAGAGAGGTGGGCCTGGCCCTGGTCGGCATTCGCGGATACTTAACATGCTTAACGAGATCTTGGTATTTGATCTGAGTCTGGCCATTTGGTCTATACGCACTAACCAACTACGCGGGAACAGTTATGGGCACTCGACGTCCTGGTATCAGCCGAAGCTCTTCTTGACGTTAGCGACGAAGCGGCCGGCGCCGGATTGGACTGGAACGCCTGCTAGGCTAGGTCTGCTTCCGGCCGCGTACGCAACGTGCAGGTGTGCAATGGGCGATGGGCCCAGACCCCTACGCGCATAAGATTTAGACCGGCGTGCTGACCTCTCTGTTGAGCCTAGGTGGGGCTACGACGTGTTGATCTTCCGCGGCTGGGCATGACCAAGAAAAGTGTGTCCGGCCAAATGGGATCGAGCGTGTTGGGTTATGTGGTGCACCCCTGCAGGGAAGTTTATCTATTCGAATAGCCGTGTCCCTCGGTAAAAGGACGACCCGGAGTTGTACCTTGACCTTATGACAACTAGAACTGGATACTTAATAAAACACACCCTTCCAAGTGCCAGATATAACCCGGTGATCGCTCTCTAACAGGGCGACGAGGAGGGGATCGCCGGGTAGGATTATGCTATACGATGCTACTTGGTGAACTTACCATCTACTCTCTTCTACATGCTGCAAGATGGAGGCTGCCAGAAGCGTAGTCTTCGATAGGACTAGCTATCCCCCTCTTATTCTGGCATTCTGCAGTTCAGTCCACCGATATAGCCCCTTTACACAGATACCCATGCATATGTAGTGTAGATCCTTGCTTGCGAGTACTTTGGATGAGTACTCACGGTTGCTTTTCTCCCTCTTTTCCCCCTTTCCATTCTACCTGGTTGTCGCAACCAGATGCTGGAGCCCAGGAGCCAGACGCCACCGTCGATGACGACTCTTACTACACTGGAGGTGCCTACTACTACGTGCAGGCCGCTGACGACGACCAGGAGTAGTTTAGGAGGATCCCAGGCAGGAGGCCTGCGCCTCTTTCAATCTGTATCCCAGTTTGTGCTAGCCTTCTTATGGCAAACTTGTTTAACTCATGTCTGTACTCAGATATTGTTGCTTCCGCTGACTCGTCTATGATCGAGCACTTGTATTCGAGCCCTCGAGGCCCCTGGCTTGTATTATGATGCTTGTATGACTTATTTATGTTGTAGAGTTGTGTTGTGATATCTTCCCGTGAGTCCCTGATCTTGATCGTACACATTTGCGTGCATGATTAGTGTATGATTGAATCGGGGGCGTCACAGGTGGCCCGTCCGGTGGGTCCCCACTTTCAGTTGGAGGAATAATTATTTTGCGCGTAATAAGGAGGCACTTCCTTGCTGCGGCTGTGGACCCAGCTGTCAGCCTCTCCACATACAATCCACGTCCGATGGAAGCCGTTCCTTGACCACGTTGACCACGCCACGCCAAGAGCACCAGGGCGGTGGACGACGGTGAGGCCTAGGAAGGGGACGACACGGAGCCGGGGAAGACGCGATAGTGGAAGCCCGCGCGGAGAGGAGTACGAGGGTTCACTGGTTCGGCTGCGGTGTGAGGCTACCGTCGCCGCAGACTAACAGGGGGTGTGGGTGAGTGGAGGGATGGCCTGGCCAGCGGTGGGAGTAGTAGGGGGCAGTGAGGCCTCCGCGGCAGCACAGCCGGCCACGGGAAGCAGGAGCAGGCGACACGACTGGCGCTGCTTTGGGCGGCTGGAGCAAGAAGACGAGAGGTTGAAGAAGCACTACGGCCGTTGGATGGACATCGTACGGTTACTGGAGCTAGAATCGTGCATATTGACTAAGTTGACAAAAGCCCTCCGTCCCCATCAAATTAGTAGGCCCACAAGTCAGCCTGCCACTATACCGGGTCCCAGCTAGCAGGGGGAGTATTCATTTTTTTGTGCGTAATAAGGAGGCACTTCCTTGCGTGCGAAGATATAGCTGGTGGGTCCGAGCTGTCAGCGGCGGTAACATTTTTTTCGCGAAATACAGAGGCCCTTTAGGTGGGTCCCAGATGTCAGGTGGAGGAATCATTATTTTGCGCGTAATAAGGAGGCATTTCCTTGCGTGCGGCTGTGGACCCAGCTGTCAGCCTCTCCGCGTACAGTCCACTTCAGATGCATGTCGGTTGTTGACCACGTTGACCAGGCCGCGCCGAGAGCACTAGGGCGGTGGATGACAGCGAGGCCTAGGAAGGGAACGACACGGAGGCAGGGAAGACTCGGCAGTTGTTTCCCACGCGGAGGGGAGTACGACTGTACGAGGGTTTACTGGTTCATCTACCGTCACCGGAGAATAACAGCAGGTGTGGGTGAGTAGAGGGATGGCTAGGCCAGCGATGGGAGTACGGTGGGGCGGTGAGGCCTGCACGGCAGCACAACCGGCTACGGGGAGGAGGGAGCAGGCAGTCCCGCTGGCGCTTGTTTGAGCAGCTGGAGCAGGAAGAGCAGAGATTGAAGAAGCACGACGGCCGTTGGATGGACATCCAACAGTCACTGCTTGTGCGTCAACCTTTTTTTAGGAAAGCCTCAAATCTATGGAAAACAACATACAACCCATCTGCCATTATTTTCTAATAATTTACAGCCCATTTGCTAATTCTTAAGGTTTTTTGGAGCCCATATTCTTTTTGTTAGCATTACAGCCCATAGTGTGGCCATAGTTAAAAATTATATGAATTTTTGCATATTTCGGTGCGGTCCGAACTGTTTTTAATCCCGAAATTTCGAGTCACATTCAAACTGATTTTAAAAATAAATGTATATCAATATAAAATCCAACAAATTGTCCACGCATAAAAATCAATGCAATTTAAAATCTTGAAATGAAAAAATAAATTTGAAACTAATTGCCGGTTTGATGTGTTTAAAAAATGTACAGCCCATTTCTCATTACTGATAGGCCATTTTCTCGGCCAGCCGAATGAAGCTCTCCTCGTCTTGAAAGATTTGCAGCCCAACAGGCCTGACAAAGCGACTTACTTGTCAAATCACAAAAAAACTGGGTTGTGGCCGTGGACCCAGCTGTCAGCCTCTCCACGTACAGTACTCTTCCGATGGAAGTCGGTCGTTGACCACATTGACCACGCCGCGCCAGAGCACCAAGGCGGTGGATGACGGCAAGGCCTAGGAAGGGGACGACGCGGAGCCGGGGAAGACGCGGCAGTGGATGCCCACGCGGAGAGGAGTACGAGGGTTCATTGGTTCGGCTGCGGTGTGAGGCTGCCGTCACTGCAGGGCCTGGCTAGCGGTGGGAGTAGTAGGGGGTGGTGAGGCCTCAACGGCAGCACAGCCGGCCACTGGAGGCAGGAGCAGGCGGTCTCGCCAGCGCTGGTTTGGGCGGCTGGTGCAAGAAGAGCAGCGATTGAAGAAGCAGCAGGACCGTTCGATTCAAATCCTACGGTTACTGCTGCTAGAATCGTTTGTTGACTAAGTTGACAAGCCCTGTGTACGCGTCAACTTAGTAGGCCCACTGGTCAGCCTCCCAACCGGTGCGCCCCAGATGTCAGTGGGTGGAATCATTTTTTTCGCGTAATAAGGAGGTAGTTGATTGCGTGCAGCCAGGCCAGCGGAGGGAGTAAGGTGGGCCGGGGAAGCCTGCACAGCATCACAGCGGGCCACAAGAGGAGGGAGCAGGTAGTCCCGCCGGCGCTAGTTTAGGCGGCTGGAGAAGGAAGATCAGAGATTGAAGAAGCACGTCGGCCGTTGGGTGGACATCCAACAGTCACTGCTGCTAGAATCGTGTGTTGACTGACAAAGCCTTGCGTAAACAAGTCAACCTCGAAATCTGTGGCGTGTACAGCTCATTTGCTATTATTTTTATAATTTTTACTCATTTTCTAATTCATATGGAATTTATTGCAGCCCGTTTTCCATTTTTAGAATTGCTGCCCATTTTCTAGTCAGTACCAGGGTTAAAAAAATTAACTAAATATGTGGGAAATTTTGAAAATTCGCAAATTTTTGCTAGGGAACAAAATATTCTTAATCCAAAAATTAGTAGCCATACTAAAACAAATTTAAAAATAAATTAGTACTATGTCATGTTAAATCCAATGAAATACTCCCTCCGTCCCAAAATTCTTGTCTTAGATGTGTCTAAATACGGATGTATCAAGTCAGGTTTTGGTATTAGATACATCCGTATCTAGACTAATCTAAGACAAGAATTTTGGGATGGAGGGAGTATAAGATATCAGTGAAGAACAAAAACAAAAAAAGAAACTAATATCCCATTTTCTATAATTTTTTTGGAATTTTCAACCCCTTTTGATATTACTTTTAACAGACACTGACCATACTCTTTGAACAGGCCAGAATGCATCCCTCCTCGTCTTGAAAGATTTGCAGCCCGGTAAGTCAGAGAAAACAAATAGGCCTAGCTTGGGTATTCTTCAAAAAGAAATACTGGGCTACCTATTTTCCCAAAGAAAAAACCGCTGGGCTGGTCATGTTGTTAGACGGGCCATAGAGACCGCACAACCCAGTTTATAGCCTGCTCCTCCGAATTACTACTAAAAAAAGTTGTGCAATTCTGTCGTTGATGGACTATACATTGAAAATGATGTGGGTCCCAGATATCAGCAGGGTGGATTAGAGTAAAAAAATGAGGGGTTCATCTGAGTAGTAAAAGAGGCGCTTGCTTGTGTTCGGGAGTGGAACTGGTGAGTCCGTACTGTCATACTCACAACTACAGTCCTCTCCCGATTCACTATGCTGACAGGGACCATTTTAAAAAAACTATGTTGACAGGGCCGGACGTCGGGGCCGCGGCGAGCGCACCAAGGGGGAGGATAAAGTGCTGTCGCCAATGTGCTGGGCTGGGTTGGACATTCTTATTGAAAAATAAAAATGGACCGGAACTATTTACGACATTGACTACGATTTGCATGGGTCCGCTGGTTGCAGGAAGAAAATGCTGGGAGAAAGAAGACTGGTCGCTATCTTTGCCTAAGAATAATATCGACTGAATGTAACGACACTATCATACGAAATAATATCCTCCTGTTAAATCATGAATTTAAAGAACTGGTGCATGAGCATTTAGCTTTATTTATTTATTTACTTATTTATGTTTAGGGGACCATGAGCATGTACCTGGGCCGGATTCATGTGAGAGCCTCCCTTCCAGTTAATTATGGGCTTCTCTATTGGGCCTTCATCAGTGGGCTGCATGTTATCAACAAGTGGAAAATGTGTTCCGTACGAAAAATAGTATGCGCTACGTACGGTACGGGGCACTAAAGGATCGAACCGTGCAACGACTTCCAAAACATTGTGTTTGTCGTTCTAACAACACATTTATTCAACCAACAGACGAAATATACTACTGATTGTTCATTGAAAACAGCAGCAACAGCAACCAGGGCTGGGGGTGCAACAGAAGCAGTAAACAGGGCAGAAGAGTGAAGACGCAGCTCTCTCTTCCAAACCAAACATCAACCATCATTACAAAAGGGCTACCAAAAAAAACAAGTGTATGCATCAAACTAAATAAAGATCCTACTACACCAAGTGTATGCATCTAACTAACTGGCTCAGTTAGACGTTACTATTTATTAACCTGTGGAGATTGGCTGACGGCTTGAACTAGATGGGTGCCTGACGGGGGAAACTCCAGCCAGCAGGTCGAAGTCTGATACTTGCGACCCTCTCTCCTACTTTGGGCTGCAGAGCGTGGCGGCACATATCAGGGTATGGTGCATGCAGAGACGCATGGTACGCTATGTACACACAGTTTTGCCTGATGAACGAAACCGCGCTGCCATCATGATCCTTGCCATCGGTTATCTCCTGGTTAATCGGATAATTCAGTCCGACAAACAGAGAGCGTGTACCAAGGCTACTTACCAACCTCCAGTAAAAAATTCCTGAAGGCCCAGAGAAGTTGGGATCCTGCTCAAAGACCTTGCAGTGATTGTGATTGTATTCCGTGAAACAACACGTCCGGTACGTGCGAACGATCATCAATCGTTCGTCGTCGTCTGATCAAACCAGGAACCACCTGCAACTGCCATGCCGCTTTTCTTTGAAAGGTTCTGGGATTAGGAAGGGTAGGGACACCAGGCGGCCTACAACATCATATCAAGTTGGAGTCAAATAACCCTAAAAAAAAGTTGGAGTCAAATAAAAAAGGGCTCTTGATGTAGTCAATCTTAATAACATCATGTTATGAGCATGAATATTTTTCAGTAAATGTTGACAGTAATATAAGCAAGCCATCATGATATCATAGGAAAGCAACATACTGCTGTAACAGCCGTTTGTAGCGATGACTGGAGTAGGCCAGCAATACGTCCAGCCATAAAAGGAGTCGACAGCGTAAATGAAGCCCTTGTGTTCAATGGCATCAGAGAACCATGGAGGATGTATGATCCTGCGATGGACGTGCAGATTTATCCACTTACCGCTGTGACCTGTCAGATAGGCGAGACCGTGGTTGAAGAACGCAATTAGCCTGAAGTCTTTATAATTCGCAGATCTTGTGGGCACTTGGCAGATTACAACCTTGAGCAAATCGAACTTGGTATCATGTTGGCTACTCTAAGGTTCCGAGTATTCTGGGCCGCGGTGCCAAAGCAGTGCAGTGTTAATCGAAGGAAGGGGGATCAATCGCCGGGTGTAGACCTCCACGAGCATCCAGCTGCCTCGACCGTCGACGAGCTCCATCCAAGATGTGTTCATGCCGACACAGTACATACCATTAATGTAGTTGAGGGTGACGGGGATCAGATCGCAGTTAAGGGGGTTGATGCTCGCCACCCTATGATCGTTATGCTGCGTGACACGCTGTTTCTGAAGATCAGGCGGCATCAGCAAGCAAGGAGCTGGCTTAAAAAGCTCCGGCCTGAGGGCTTTGAGTAAACGGTACAGCCCCGACGAGCACGCGGCGAGCGGCATGGTACTGAGATTGTCCACACACGAAACAATGAGCTTGATTACCTATGTGGGGAGCGAATTCCAACCACTCTTTCGGCGGACGCTGCTCGGTTCTGCCATTGTTAGTGCTTAGGTTTCGGACGAGGGGGGGGAGGCGCCTTATCGGGGATGGAAGATTGGATAAGGGGGGAGGTGCCTTAGCGGGGATGGAAGAGTGGACAAAGATGGAGAAGCGAATATGTGCTGCGGGAAGTGGACAGGTGATGATGACTACAACACGCCACTTGACTTACGAGACACATACCAGCAGCGTAGGGTCATATCGAAGTCAGACAACTTGCTTGAGTGATCACAGTACTGGTACTCCCTACAGTACCTACTACTATGCCCTAACTTGCTTGAGTAGAGTAGTAGTGGAGTAGGACTCTGCTCTACTACTAGCACCGGAGGAGTGGTATATTCTAATCTAAAATAGTTACAAACTTCAATGCCCGAGCGTGGAACGACTACGAACCGCCATCGGTGCTAACTCCAATCCCCAGCAAACGTTTGCTGCGAGACATGGCAGTTGCAAACGCCCGCGACGCAGTTACAGTATGTGTGTAAGGGTGGCGGTTTTGTCAAATACTATGGCTTAGAAACAGGCCACCGTCGGATGGAAATCTGACGGTTACGTGGGATTCGCCAGGATTGAGCTTGTGCCGAACAATCGCCAGATATCATTACTAAAAAAAGGTTAAAACACCCGAGGCTATAACTTGCACCGGCTGACCACTAACAATGATACTAACATAGTTGTAAAATGGTGAAAGACCGTGTCTACGTGGTGTTTGGAATTATATGCAAAAAATTGGCAATATGCCCGTGCATTGCACGGAACATCAAGATGCATTTTTTACAAAACACCTGTTGTGACTGACCCATGCAGGAGTAATCCCATGTGTAAAAACTAATGATATCTTGAGAATTTTATTGAAAAATGGTATGTCGACCATTTCATCAAAAAAATGATATGTCGAGAAAGACGATAGAGGTGAGGAGGAGTGGGGCGTGGTGTGATACGTCTCCAACGTATCTACTTTTCCAAACACTTTTGCCCTTGTTTTGGACTCTAACTTGCATGATTTGAATGGAACTAACCCGGACTGACGCTGTTTTCAGCAGATTTGCCATGGTGTTATTTTTGTGCAGAAATAAAAGTTCTTGGAATTACCTGAAACTTCACGGAGATTATTTTTGGAAATAATGAAAAATACTGGCGAAAGAATCAAGGCCAGGGGGCCCACACCCTGTCCACGAGGGTGGGAGGCGCGCCTGCCCCCCTGGGCACGTCCCCCTGCCTCGTGGGCCCACTGGAGCTCCAATGACCTCAACTCCAACTCTATATATTCACGTTCGGGGAGAAAAAAATCAGAGAGAAAGATTCATCACGTTTTACGATACGGAGCCGCCGCCAAGCCCTAAACTCTCTCGGGAGGGCTGATCTGGAGTCCGTTCGGGGCTCCAGAGAGGGGAATCCGTCGCCATCGTCATCATCAACCATCCTCCATCACCAATTTCATGATGCTCACCGCCGTGCGTGAGTAATTCCATCGTAGGCTTGCTGGATGGTGATGGGTTGGATGATATTTATCATGTAATTGAGTTAGTTTTGTTAGGGTTTGATCCCTAGTATCCATTATGTTCTGAGATTGATGTTGCTACGACTTTGCTATGCTTAATGCTTGTCACTAGGGCCCGAGTGCCATGATTTCAGATCTGAACCTATTATGTTTTCATGAATATATGTGAGTTCTTGATCCTATCTTGCAAGTCTATAGTCACCTACTATGTGTTATGATCCGGCAACCCCGAAGTGACAATAATCGGGACCACTCCCGGTGATGACCATAGTTTGAGGAGTTCATGTATTCACTATGTGTTAATGCTTTGGTCCGGTACTCTATTAAAAGGAGGCCTTAATATCCCTTAGTTTCCATTAGGACCCCGCTGCCACGGGAGGGTAAGACAAAAGATGTCATGCAAGTTCTTTTCCATAAGCACGTATGACTATATTCGGAATACATGCCTACTTTACATTGATGAATTGGAGCTAGTTCTGTGTCACCCTAAGTTATAACTGTTGCATGAATAATCGCATCCGGCATAATTCTCCATCACCGATCCAATGCCTGCGAGCTTTTCACATATTGTTCTTCGCTTATTTACTTTTCCGTTGCCACTGTTACAATCACTACAAAACCCAAAAATATTACTTTTGCTACCATTACCGTTACTTCCATACTACTTTGCTACTAAATAATTTGCTGCAGATATTAAGTTATCCAGGTGTGGTTGAATTGACAACTCAACTGCTTCGTGGGCCCCCTGCCTCGTGGGCCCCCTGACGCTCCACCGACCTCAACTCCAACTCCGTATATTCGTGTTCGGGGAGAAAAAAACCAGAGAGAAGGATTCATTGCGTTTTACGATACGGAGCCGCCACCAAGCCCTAAAACCTCTCGGGAGGGCTGATCTGGAGTCCGTTCGGGGCTCCGGAGAGGGGAATCTGTCGCCGTCGTCATCATGAACCATCCTCCATCACCAATTTCATGATGCTCACCGCCGTGCGTGAGTAATTCCATTGTAGGCTTGCTGGACGGTGATGGGTTGGATGAGATCTATCATGTAATCGAGTTAGTTTTGTTAGGGTTTGATCCCTAGTATCCACTATGTTCTGAGATTGATGTTGCTATGACTTTGCTATGCTTAATGCATGTCACTAGGGCCCGAGTGCCATATTTTCAGATCTGAACCTATTATGTTTTCATGAATATATGTGAGTTCTTGATCCTATCTTGCAAGTCTATAGTCACCTACTATGTGTTATGATCCGGCAACCCCGAAGTGACAATAATCGGGACCACTCCCGGTGATGACCATAGTTTGAGGAGTTCATGTATTCACTATGTGTTAATGCTTTGTTCCGGTACTCTATTAAATGGAGGCCTTAATATCCCTTAGTTTCCATTAGGACCCCGCTGCCATGGGAGGGTAGGACAAAAGATGTCATGCAAGTTCTTTTCCATAAGCACGTATGACTATATTCGGAATACATGCCTACATTACATTGATGAATTGGAGCTAGTTCTGTGTCACCCTATGTTATGACTGTTACATGATGAACCGCATCCGGCATAATTCTCCATCACCTATCCAATGCCTACGAGCTTTTCACATGTTGTTCTTCTCTTATTTACCTTTCCGTTGCTACTGTTACAATCACTACAAAACCCAAAAATGTTACTTTTGCTACCGTTACTGTTACTTCCATACTACTTTGCTACTAAATACTTTGCTGCAGGTACTAAGTTATCCAGGTGTGGTTGAATTGACAACTCAGCTGCTAATACTTGAGAATATTCTTTGGCTCCCCTTGTGTCGAATCAATAAATTTGGGTTGAATACTCTACCCTCGAAAACTGTTCCGATCCCCTATACTTGTGGGTTATCAAGACTATTTTCTGGCGCCGTTGCCGGGGAGCATAGCTCTATTCTTTGAGTCACTTGGGATTTATATCTGCTGGTCACTATGAAGAACTTGAAAGACGAGAAAACCAAAATTTCTTGATGAACAACTTGCTAGGGCTAGAGAGAATGAAATTATTGAAACTGATAATATAGATGAAAGTGATGATGAAGATTCTCCCCCTAGATATGAATTGCCTGTTGTGCCCGAGGGTTATGTTATGGATGAAGAAACTGCTAGAGACTTTCTTGCTTGCAACGATAGGAGTGATCTTAAGAAATTATTAGCTAAGTTGAAACAAAAATCTCTGAATGCTAGAATGAAATATGATCCTGCTTATGCTACTTCACCTATCTTTGTTACTGATAAGGATTATGAATTCTCTGTCGACCCTGATATAATTACTTTGGTTGAATCTGATCCTTTATATGGCTATGAATCTGAAACTGTTGTGGCACATCTTACTAAATTAAATGATATAGCCACCCTGTTCACTAATGATGAGAAAAATCGCTACTATTACATCCTTAAAATATTTCCGTTCTCATTAAAGGGTGATACTAAGATATGGTTTAATTCTCTTGATCCTGGTTGTGTGCGTAGTCCCCGGGATATGATTTATTACTTCTGTGCTAAATATTTCCCTGCTCATAAGAAACAAGCTGCTTTAAGGGAAATATATAATTTTGTGCAAATGTAAGAAGAGAGTCTCCCACAAGCTTGGGGGAGGCTTCTCCAATTACTTAATGCTTTGCCTGATCATCCTCTCAAGAAAAATTAAATACTTGATATATTTTATAATGGACTAACCGATGCTTCCAGAGACCACCTGGATAGTTGTGCTGGTTGTGTTTTCAGGGAAAGAACAGCTGATGAAGCTGAAATTCTATTGAATAATATGTTGACAAATGAAAATAATTGGACACTTCCTGAACCAACTCCTAAGCCAACTCCAAAGAAAAGGGGTGTTCTATTTCTCAGTCCTGAAGATATGCAAGAGGCAAAGAAATCTATGAAAGAAAAAGGTATAAAAGCTGGAGATGTTAAGAATTACCGCCTGTTGAAGAAACACATGGTCTTGATAACCCGACACAGGTAGTAA
Organism: Aegilops tauschii subsp. strangulata; assembly: GCF_002575655.3. NCBI lineage: Eukaryota > Viridiplantae > Streptophyta > Magnoliopsida > Poales > Poaceae > Aegilops > Aegilops tauschii. The sequence continues at coordinate 13,655,291 of NC_053039.3, forward strand.
AGGTAAATTCTCTTTATAGATTTGATGAAGGTGATATTCCTCGTTATAAGTCTGCTAGCCAATGCTTAGATGAGTTTGATAATTTTATTGTCAAACAAGAAAACTTCAATGCTTATGTTGGTAGACAATTAAAACACAATGCTTATATGATTGAACACCTGAGTGATTATATGTCCAGAGTTAAAGGTGAACTTAAACTCATTAGTAAACATGCTTCTATGGTTACCACTCAAGTAGAACAAGTACTTAAATCTTAGAATGATTTGCTGAACGAATTGAATAGTAAGAATATTGACTTTGCTGTTAGAGTTGCGACTAGGGGAGGTAAAGTGACTCAGGAACCTTTGTATCCTGAGGGCCACCCTAAGAGAATTGAGCAGGATGCTCAGAGAAATAATTTAGATGCACCTAGTCCTTCTAAAAAGAAGAAAAATAAGAATGATAGGACTTTGCATGCTTCTAGTGAACCTGTTGTTGACACACCTGAGAATCCCAATGATATTTCTATTTCTGATGCTGAAACACAATCTGGTGATGAACATGAACCTAGTAGTGATGTTAATGATGATATTCATATTGATGCTCAACCTAGCAATGATAATGGTGTAGAAATTGAACCTTTTGTTGATCTTGATAACCCACAATCAAAGAATCAACGTTATGACAAGAGAGACTTTGTTGCTAGGAAGCATGGTAAAGAAAGAGGGCCATGGGTTCAGAAACCCATGCCTTTTCCTCCCAATCCATCCAAGAAAAAGGATGATGAGGATTTTGAGCGCTTTGCTGAAATGATTAGACCTATCTTTTTGCATATGCGTTTGACTGATATGCTCAAAATGAATCCTTATGCTAAGTACATGAAAGAAATTTTTGCAAATAAAAGAAAGATACCGGAAGCTGAAATTTCCACCATGCTTGCTAATTATACTTTTAAGGGTGGAATACCTAAGAAACTTGGAGATCCAGGAGTACCCACTGTACCATGTTCCATTAAAAGAAACTATGTTAAAACTGCTTTATGTGATCTTGGAGCCGGTGTTAGTGTTATGCCTCTCTCTTTATATCATAGACTTGATTTGAATAAGTTGACACCTACTGAAATATCTTTGCAAATGGCTGATAAATCAACTGCTATACCTGTCGGTATTTGTGAGGACGTGCCTGTTGTGGTTGCAAATGTTACTATTTTAACGGACTTTGTTATTCTTGATATTCCCGAGGACGATAGTATGTCTATTACTCTTGGAAGACCCTTTTTGAATAATGCACGGGCTGTTATTGATTGCAACAAAAGCAATGTCACTTTTCATGTTAATGGTAATGAGCATACGGTACACTTTCCGAGGAAACAACCTCAAGTGCATATTATCTACTCTATTGGAAAAATTCCATTGATTATTATTGGAGGTTTTGAATTTCCTCTTCCTACTGTTAAGAAGAAATATGATATTCTTATTATTGGGGATGTGCATATCCCCGTTGAGGTAACATAGTGTTATTCGAAATTTCTCCGGTTCCATGTTGTTCGGAATGAGTTTGTTAACAAGACCTGATCAACCTTGTTAGTGGATTCCTTTTGATGAGCATGAGATGGATGAAGTTAGAAAGCACAACCTTTTGTACCCTCCTTTTACTTTCTGTTATTTAGATCAAATAAAGCAAAATAGTATTTTCCGCCAGTTTTCTGAATTATCCGTGCAATAAAAAAATACCCCGAAAATAAATGTTCTCCAAATGCCCCGAAATTGAAATATGATTTTTTCTGGAATATTTGAGAATATCTGGCACTGAGAACACATCAGGGGGAGCTGGCACCTGGCCACGAGGGTCCAGGGCGCGCCCACCCCCCTGGGCGCGCCTCTGCCTCGTGGGCCCATGGTGGCTCCCCTCCACTTATTCCTGCACCCACACACTCCTTCTTCTTCCAAAAAAAATCACCAACCAGATCAAGCACGAGTTCTTGCTCATTTTTCTGCCATTTTCGATCTCCTAGCTCAAAGCTCCACTCACAAAACTGCTTTGGGGGATTGTTCTTCGGTATGTGACTCCTCCGATGGTCCAATTAGTTTTTGTTCTAGTACCTTATTCATTGCAATTTTTTGCTGCTTAGGTGACCCTGTTCTTGAGCTTGCATGTCAAATTTATATGGTTCCAAGTAGTTCTAATGCATGATATAGTCTCTATGCACTTGTGGGAGTAGTTGCTATCAATTTTGTTGAGTTCGGTTCACTTCTATTTGAAGTTACTAAAATTTTCAGAGGAAGAAATATGTTTAGGAAAATGTACCAAGGTGGTCCTTCAAGGAAGCAAGGACCCAGGCCCGCAATACGCGATGCGGACGATGAACCACCGAGGGAAGCTCAAGTGCGGGCTTGTGAATGGCCTTCAGAGGACTTTATGGATCGAGCAGGAATCAAGGAAGAATTTAACGCATATGTGCGTAACACTGATCTTGAGAGCTTCGAGGCAGATAAGTGCCGTCAGTACCACTATCTCACTGATTCCTTTGTGAGAAGGTTTGAATTTTCATCATCACGCAATTCTCAAACTGTCCTGTTTGATCTTTATGAAAATTCTTATACTATGGACTTAGAGGATTTTAATACTGCTTGTAAACTCCCGCAATGGGGTAGTCCTAGTGAACCTCGCAAATCTGAATTTAGAGATTTTCTTGCTAGTATAACTGTGGGGGAATCTAGAGATATAACACAAGCTACCATAGGGAGCATTCATTTTCCTGCTATACATTATTTTGCTCTCTTCATAGGTAGGTGCATAAATGGTAAGGATGAAGCATGTCACATGTGTGTCCCTGATCTCAGTGTTCTCAGGAGTGCTGTACTAGGAGATAAACACTATAATTTGGGAGCCATTGTTGCACGTAGGTTGCATAATAATAGAATTAATGGAGATTTCTTTGGTGGAATTTATGCAACCCGCCTAGCTAATTTTCTTGGTATACCCATACGTGAGTATGATATCGAGTTGCCTCCTGTTTATTTAGATTATGAGGCTATGGTTCGTCATCAGTTTGTTGAGAGGAACGATCAGTTCCTCCAGTACCGACTAATCTTTGACAGATGACGCACCTATCACGTCGCTCTCCCTGCCCCTACTTTCTTTGATTTTCAGGCAAAGGGGAGGTATGTCATAACCAGGGGGAGGCGGACGAGTACGAGAGGAGGGCTGAGACAGCTCGCCTCCAAGCTGCAGCCCACGATGCAATAGCCGCTGCATCTCAGTATGACCCCAGTTATAACTTCGGATACCCGCTAGGCCAGCCATGGCAATAGACCAACTTAGGCCGAAAGCCTAAGCTTGGGGGAGTACGTATTTCTCACCGACATTACATTCATGTTCGCACACTCATTTCTAGTTGTCGGTGCTCATACTCTTTCATTGTACTATCCATGCTAGTTTATTTTCTTTTCTTGCTTTCTTCTTGTTTTTTTGAAAAACCTTAAGAAAAACCAAAAAATTAGTTGTAGCTTTTAGCTAGCTTACTTTTCATGCTATAGTAGTAATAATTAAAAGAAAACCCAAAACGATTTCTCGTTCTTCTTTTGCTTGTTGGGAGCTTCCCCGTGTAAATAGTTTTATTTCTTTTCTTCTCTTTGGGGGTCGAGAGGAGAAGACCATAATGAAAATGTTGAAGTGGCTCTTATATGCATTATTGTTGATTTAACCAAGAGCCCATATTGCCTTGTCTTCTCCTGTTTATTGAATGCTTGCAGATTCCAGCTTAGTCCAATGCACGTGCACTATTATTATTATACACATCGTTCGGTCGTGCAAGTGAAAGGCAATAATGATGATATATGATGGACTGCTTGAGATGAGAGAAGCTGGTATGAACTCGACCTCTCTTGTTTTTGTAAATATGATTAGTTCATCGTTCCTGATTCAGCCTATTATGAATAAACATGTTTGCAATGACAATTAGAGATTATAGTTGCTTATGCCATGCTTAATTAGCTAGGAGTTTATAATGGTTTACCTTGCGTGCCAACATGCTATTAAAATGGTTGTGATGTGGTATGATAGGGTGGTATCCTCCTTTGAATGATTCGAGTGACTCGGCTTGGCACATGTTCACACATGTAGTTGAAACAAATCAACATAGCCTTCACGATATTTATGTTCATGGTGGATTATATCCTACTCATGCTTGCACTCAACGTTCATTAATTTTATTGCATGTTCATGACTGTTGTCGCTCTCTAGTTGGTCACTTCCCAGTCTTTTTCTAGCCTTCACTTGTACTAAGCGGGAATACTGCTTGTGCATCCAATTCCTTAAACCCCAAAGTTATTCCATATGAGTCCACCATACCTTCCTATATGCGGTATTTACCTGCCGTTCCAAGTAAATTTGTATGTGCCAAACTCCAAACCTTCAAATTGAAATTCTGTTTTGTATGCTCGAATAGCTCATGTATCAACTAGGGTTGTCTGTATCTTCCATGCTAGGCGGGTTATTCTCAAGAGGAGTGGACTCTGCTCCTCACTCACGAGAAAATGGCTGGTCACCGGGATGCCCAGTCCCATGCTTTATGCAAATCAAATCAAAATAATTGCAAACAAAACTCCCGCAGGATTGTTGTTAGTTGGACGGTACCCGTTGTTTCGGATCAGCCGTGGAGTGTGCTTGTTGGTGGTGGGGGAGTATAAACTTTACCATTCTATTTGGGAACCGCCTATAATGTGTGTAGCATGGAAGATATCGCCATCTTTCGGTTGTTATGTTGACAATGAAAGTATGCCGCTCCAAATATTATTTATCTCTGCTTTAAAAACGGGCTCTGGCACCTCTACAAATCCCTGCTTCCCTCTGCGAAGGGCCTATCTATTTACTTTTGTGTTGATTCATCACCCTCTTATTAAAAAGAACCAGCTGGAGAGCACCGCTGTCATTTGCATCCATTACTGTTAATTTATATTTGGTATGACTATGACTGGATCTCTTTTACCATGAATTACAATGTTTAGTCAGTCCTTGATCTTCAAAGGTGCTCTGCATTTATGTTTTGCGGTCTCAGAAAGGGCTAGCGAGATACCATCTTGTTATATCATATTATGATTGTTTTGAGAAAGTGTTGTCATCCGAGATTTATTATTATTGCTCGCTAGTTGAATATGCCATTGAAATGAGTAAACATGAGACCTAAATGTTATTGTGAATATGGTTAGTCATAATCTTTACTGAAAACTTGAATGTTGGCTTTATGTATTTACAACAACAAGAGCGAACAGAGTTTGTAAAAGTTTTCTTTATCACTTTCAGCTTATCAACTGAATTGCTTGAGGACAAGCAAAGGTTTAAGCTTGGGGGAGTTGATACGTCTCCAACGTATCTACTTTTCCAAACACTTTTGCCCTTGTTTTGGACTCTAACTTGCATGATTTGAATGGAACTAACCTGGACTGACGCTGTTTTCAGCAGATTTGCCATGGTGTTATTTTTGTGTAGAAATAAAAGTTCTCGGAATTACCTGAAACTTCACGGAGATTATTTTTGGAAATAATGAAAAATACTGGTGAAAGAATCAAGGCCAGGGGCCCCACACCCTCTCCACGAGGTGGGAGGCACGCCTGCCCCCCTGGGCGCACCCCCTGCCTCGTGGGCCCCCTGGAGCTCCACCGACCTAAACTCCAACTCTATATATTCACGTTCGGGGAGAAAAAAATCAGAGAGAAAGATTCATCATGTTTTACGACACGGAGCCGCCGCCAATCCCTAAACTCTCTCGGGAGGGCTGATCTGGAGTCCGTTCGGGGCTCCGGAGAGGGGAATCCGTCACCATCGTCATCATCAACGATCCTCCATCACCAATTTCATGATGCTCACCACCGTGCGTGAGTAATTCCATCGTAGGCTTGCTGGATGGTGATGGGTTGGATGAGATTTATCATGTAATTGAGTTAGTTTTGTTAGGGTTTGATCCCTAGTATCCATTATGTTCTGAGATTGATGTTGCTATGACTTTGCTATGCTTAATGCTTGTCACTAGGGCCCGAGTGCCATGATTTCAGATCTGAACCTATTATGTTTTCATGAATATATGTGAAGTCTTGATCCTATCTTACAAGTCTATAGTCACCTACTATGTGTTATGATCCGGCAACCCCGAAGTGACAATAATCGGGACCACTCCCGGTGATGACCATAGTTTGAGGAGTTCATGTATTCACTATGTGTTAATGCTTTGGTCCGGTACTCTACTAAAAGGAGGCCTTAATATCCCTTAGTTTCCATTAGGACCCCGCTTCCATGGGAGGGTAGGACAAAAGATGTCATGCAAGTTCTTTTCCATAAGCACGTATGACTATATTCAGAATACATGCCTACATTACATTGATGAATTGGAGCTAGTTCTGTGTCACCCTATGTTATAAATGTTGCATGAATAATCGCATCCGGTATAATTCTCCATCACCGATCCAATGCCTACGAGCTTTTGACATATTGTTCTCCGCTTATTTACTTTTCCGTAGCCACTGTTACAATCACTACAAAACCCAAAAATATTACTTTTGCTACCGTTACCGTTACTTCCATACTACTTTGCTACTAAATACTTTGCTGCAGATATTAAGTTATCCAGGTGTGGTTGAATTGACAACTCAACTGCTAATACTTGAGAATATTCTTTGGCTCCCCTTGTGTCGAATCAATAAATTTGGGTTGAATACTCTACCCTTGAAAACTGTTGCGATCCCCTATACTTGTGGGTTATCATGGTGGTGACTGGTGGTCGGATTGGGCGGAGGCATGGGGATGGACGGCGCCGGCAGCGGCCACCATGCCAGATTGTTCCAGAGACTTCTTTTTGTAATTGCTCAGCAATGAGGTTGTGGGAGATAAGGATGAACGAGGCAAGGCCTTATCTGTAAATGTGGAGAGAGGTGCGGGTATCTTTTGTAAAATTGTCATAGTTTGCTTTCTATCCGTCAGATATAGATCGGACAGCCTATATTATAAGATGGCAGGCACACCATCATCACCAACTCGGTTTTTTCTCTACTCGTACTCCTATAAAAGACTCAGTTGGTGATGATGGTGTGTCTGCCATCCGCCATTTCTGACCATTAGATCGGCATCTAACGGCTGTGATGTAAGTTGTGGCCTTTTGCAACAATTCCCACTTCTCTGCTCCAGTTTACACAAAACCCCTTAGTATCTTGAAACCAACCACATTCCTCCCTTACTTCATCAAAACAGCCCAAATAATATATTTGGAGTGAAACATAAGATATTTTTAGTGATGTGTATATCAAAAGTAAACTATTTTCTTTCAAATTTGTGAATATGTATTATTCTACTTTGGATCCGTTGCAACAGACGGGCTCATTGTTATAAAGGTTTATCTCTTGCATTCTCCGCAACCAACACCGAGTGTACTAGTCCGGGCCGGATGCTCGCAGTGCGATGACCTGAGTTCGAATTCTGTCCTAAACTTTAGCCTTTTATATTTTTTAATATATACTTCTTTCGCTACTGTACTGGCAGTGGAACCCACAGAGTACTTAGAATACAAGATTAAGGATGGATTTGTTTCTTTTTAACTTTCTGTACGAATCTGTAGCCGGCCTGCAAGTCATGTACACTGTACTGACAGTGGAACCCACAGAGTACTTAAAATACAAGATTAAGGATGCAATTAACTTTTTATAGAAGGATAATCATATAAGCAATTAACTCAAATGGATTGGACGTGAATCTATTATTGTCCAACGGCAACCGGCAAACTTCCTCCCGCGGGCCGGAGTAGGTTTCTCGGTTTGCATGCGAGATTAATGGAGGGGTTTGATGGAGGCGAGGAGGCGTGTTTAGCCGGGCGTGCAGTGGACGGTGCCGTACTATTCGATTTGACAACTACAACTAGTAGTATATTATAAAAAACAAAGAAGAGTAGTAGAGATAGAGATAAGAATAGAGACTAGGGAGGAGCACCATCTACTGCTTCGTGGGCTACTCCTGCGCTCCATTCGGCGGCCGCAACGTCCCCTACAGCCACTCCCTCCTGCGCTCCATTCGGCGGGCGCTGTTGAAATTTGGGAAGCGCACTCTCGTGACTGCTAGCAACGACGACTTCACCGACGACGACTTCTTCCCCGACCTCGGCAACCTCTTCCTCAACGACATGGGCGACAACCTCAACGCCAATGGTGCTGCTCCCGTTGCACCGTATGTGTTTCTGTCCTTCCTGTTCGAAATCATGGTAGAATTCATGTTTCTAGTCTGTGTCCTATATTCGATCTGTTCATCTACTATGCTAGTCCGCATGATTAGTTTAATCTCTGTTATAGCCGTCATGATTTATTTTGTGCTTATTCGGACTAAATCTCGTAGTAACTTGCTCATATATTCAACTGGCGGAACGTCCCCTACAGCCACTCCCGTTTCATGGATGGCTTGGTCGATGCCTCCAAGGAGCCCTTCGTCTACTGCTATGAGTGCCCGATGCCGTTTTGGGGCTCGCCGGTGGACATCGTGCATCACCTCACGCAGGCGTGCGGCGATCACTACTGGTCCTTGGCGAAGAACATCAAGTACGAGACGTGCTACCCGTTCACCACACCGGAGTCGCTGGACGATCACCGCCGCCTGCTAGTCTCGGAGGAGGACGGCAGCGTCTTCCTCTTGATCGTGGGCACCAGTGAGGCCCGCGCAGGCCGCCGCCCCATCTCTGTAGTGCGCGTCAGGGGCGACGCCCCGCTGACGCTGACACTGACACGAGGCTGATGTATGGGTGCGTGCTCACTATTACTACCCCTCGGAGGTGCGTGGGCAGCGACACTGGCTACGTCAAGCTAACTTGGACTCTGCCGAGCTGGGACCTTCCCGCCGATGTGGACATGGAGGACACACGGTATTATTTGACCCCCATCAATGTGCACGGGGACTCCAAGGAGGTTCACCTGGACATCTGCATTACCAAGTTAAATGTTGATCATTAGTCTTCGCTCAATGTAATCCGCTGTCTAAGCATGTGGAGACTTCCATGCATGATCTTGCTCTATTGGAGTATCGCGCATGAATAAAAGTGTATCCATTTATGGTTTAGTCTAGAATCTTCCATGTATGAATTTTTACTACAGTACTGGTGAAAGACTTATGATGAACCATTTCTTACATATCCTCTGCCCCCTTCCAAGTCATCCTGATTTAATCCCTCCGTCTAGGTGTATAAGGGCATGGTTAATACTTAAATAGTATAGCCAACTGTTGACTATAAGAAAGTGCCATGTCATTTGTAGCCAACATGTATAACAATGGATACTCAAAAACTAATTCTTGATCATTTCTTGCAAAGCACAATAAGAGTTATTTCTTCACAAGTTTTGGATGCAGGTTGAACAGTTGAACGCTTTTGTTTGCAAAAGATACTTTTTTATCTATTTCACCCGGATGTTCGTGAGCTCTAGAGATGAAATAATATCCAAAGAAACCTATCGATACCCGTTACACATGAGATGACCCCCACATCCTTTGTCAAAATAAACAACTCCCCGATCAATGCATTTCACTCTTCCGTGCAACGCACGGGCACCTTACTATAGATTAGTACGACCAAAAATTGAACTAACATTATATATAGTACGATAAATGATGATGCATGTCACCTAAAATTATACTCCCTCCTTTCCGGTTTATAGGGCTTATCTCAAAATCTTAGTTTTTCCATTTTATAAGGCTCAATTTGGTTGTTCCCCATCACAATTTCAGATTCCAAGGTGCATTAAATAATTTCATGCAAGTATTAAGAGAAAATTGACCAATGCATGTACTTTATGCATGCATGCATTGCAATTAATACATTGGTAAACATAAATTTTTGGGGAAAACAAGAGCATTCATTGGGTGCTTTTGCAAATTACAAAAAGTATTCCACCACTCACCATCTACCTTGGTTCGTGACATTTTTGAATTGATCCCTATAAACCAGAAAGGAGGGAGTATCATTGAAAACTATGTTCAAATACGAATCCAACGATATTGTTTTTGTTGACATGCACTAACATTTTGTCAGTTAAATCTTCAGTCAAATTCAATGGGGGATAAACCACGACCGATGTAGTACTAGTGTAGAGGGCGGCGCTGCACGGGAGTCTCACCCCGCTCGTGGCGCGGCAGTAAAGCCGTCATATCACAAAACCCAACCACTCCCAGTAATAAGTGGCCTGGTAAAATAAACGGACAAGCAACCATCACATCCCTCCGTCTTTTTTGCATTTCATCTCTCTGCATTTACTTTCTCTGGTTCATCTCGCACACTTGATCCCTAGCTACTACTCCTAGTATCCCTAGCTACTACTCCTAGGGCCAGTTCTTTTGGCGGCTTCCCCAGCTTTTCCCATAAGACTAGTCACAGTGGAGAGTAACATTAAGGCGCCTCACTCATTTATTTGGGCTTCTAAACTACTACTAGTACCTCCGTCCTGGTTTATTTGTCACCGTTGTAGTTTGTGCTAAATTTTGACCAAAGATTTAACTGATAAAATGTTAGTGCATGTGACATGCACTAAAATTTCATTAGTTAAATTTACGATCAAAATTTGACACAGATTACAATGGGGACCAATAAACCAGGACGGAGGTAGTAGTTATGGGATTACTAATCTAGAAGCCTAAAAGAACTGGCCCCTGGTACTCCTACTAGTAGTAGTACTCAAGTTGGAATTCCAATTGCACGGCACAACTTGTTAGGCAAAAATTCGATACAGGGTGTAGGAAGCGGTTTGGGAATTTGCATGCCTTTTCGACCAGTGAGATACTCCATACAAAGTACGACAGAGAAATAACCACAGAGAAGGAAGCAAAAAGTAAACAATCAAACGAGCATTTTTGCATTTGTTTTGCATTGAATCGTTTCACAAGCTTGACTAGTGTTGTTTTTCTACTTTTACAAAAACCGCATCGTAATATTAAAACGTGCATTTGCACGTACATAAGTAATAGTAGTACTCCCTCCGTCTAGGTGTATAAGTCTTCCCTTCTTCTTGGTCACGGTGCACAACAAAAGATGACTTATTGACCTGGACGGAGGGAGTAGCACAGTCTGCAAGCATATATAGAGAGAGACGTGTAGTGCGATAGTATATAGTAAAGTTTGTGCTATATGCACGTACTTAGAAAATGCGTACGAATACACAAGGTTTCCAAACTTTCCCTTTTACATACTTAATTAAGGACGCTAATAATTCCAGAACGTTCGGGATTTATCATTTGCGTCCCAAAACTAATGAGATCGCCTTACGAAACAAAAATTATACTCCTACTAAAAGCCACGGCGCTCGCAGGAGCGCTTGCGGCGCGCCACGAGTGCCCTGGTGCACGGCCGTTTCCCAGTGCACCGACACAACGCCTCTTCCTCAGCCTCACAACTCGCGAGGTGCTGATTGGCGGCTTGCCGGCAGGCGAGCGCGATCTCAATGGTGTGGTGATCCGGCGCCAACAGGTACTCCTCCTCGCTGGAAGCGTGCACCCGGTCCACGTACCGCCAAGCGTAGATGAGGCGCTTGGGCCCGACTGCACTCAGGGCTTTGGCACGAGCGTCCTCCGCCACCCTCACGGCCCTTGCACGAGCCTTCTGCCAAAGAGCCAATTGCCTGACTCTCTCGGATGCGACATAGACCTGCCAGGCAGCTTGCCCCGCGACGCGCTTCTCTTCCTCGGCCTTCTTCTCCGCCTCTATTTTGGCTTTCTCTGCCGGTGGCAAAGCCTCCCACATGGCGACATCCATTTCTTTCCAAAGCTCCTCAAGGCTGGGGGGCTCGGCAGGGGCGCGACGTTCTCCTCGTAGCGGGGAGCCGATGCGAACTCCGACGCGCATGCTGGTGAGATTGGGAACGCCAACGCGTCCACCTTGATGCGTCGCGGCAAGGAGTGGAACGCTGACGTGTCCTCCTCAACTAGTGGCGGCGAGGAACAGAACAGCGACGCGTGACCATCCAGGCGGTGCAGCGAGGGGCGCCTAGGGCTTGGGAGGGGTGATGCCATGGTGGTCGACGTGAGAGGGAGGGGGAGGAGATAGCGATGAACGTGAGCGTTCTTCCGAATGCCGTGGGAGGCGTAGTATTTATAGCAAGCAATGGCACACCTACGTAAGATATGGATTGAGCTACACTGACTTAACTGCAGGTCCAGTTGTGTCACTGACATGTGGGCCAGACCCCTGTTGGGCCCATATGTCAGTGACCCAATGCACCTGCAGTTAAGTAACTGAACCAGCGTCCCGGAAGATATGTTGCGTGATTAACGTAACAGCTACGTGGGCATATTTGTTGGAGTAAATTACGGGGGAGGGAAGGGGTGGAAATATTGCTGGTCACAACAGATTGGACGAGCGCGGGGGGAGGAGAGTCGTGCATGCCGATTTTTTCCACACAGGGTGGAGTGGTGGGACCGCCGGAGGGAGAAGGAGATTCTGGCAGGCATATTGTTTCCACACATGGAGAGGAAAAGATTTGGACGAACGGGCTTCCTGCAGGTATGGGGAACGGTGCATAATAAGTCTCATCTTGCATGCCGGGCTAGGTATAGTCTCAAGTCATTAAAAACATACACGCCCCACACATGTTCATATTTCAAGGTGCACTAAATTATTGCATGCGATGGTTAAGGCTGGCCATAATGGTGGTATCTTAGCTGGTATCATGCACACGGGAATAGCAAACATGCTGATGTGGCAAAGAATTAAACCAGAGAGGGGGTTAGAGTAACTAGTGTTCATGCATGCATTGGTAAACACATTTTTTTGTGAAGAACGACAACATTAGTTGAGTACTTTTGCAGACTACAAAAACTATTCCACCGCCTCTATCTTGCTAAGAGTAGGTGACATTTTTGAATTGAGCCCTTTAAACTAGAAGGGAGGTAGTAGTACTCTAATAGCTAACCTTGTTGTGATGACAAGATAGGACATGGCACACACCTGGACGGAGGAACTAGTCTGCATTGTGCATTTAAGTTTTGTCTGAAGTCAATGTACCTCTACTTTGACCAAACTTATATAAAAATGTATCAACATTCACAATGTCAAATCAATATTTTTATACTCATTATAAAATGTAGTTCTTATACTCATTATAATCAGTATTGTAGATATTGATATTTTTAGTATAAATTTGGTCAAACACTTTGCAAACGGTTGACGGAAGTAAAAAGGACCAGAGGGAGTATCATGCATGCGGAGTAGGCAAAAAAAATTGCTCATTTATAGCCGGTCGAAGTCTCAAAGGGCGCGACCACGCGAGGGAGGAGAAGGTCGTGGGAGGCGCGATGGTTGAGGGAATTAAGTGAAGTTACATCCACGCGCCGGCATGGCGTGCGAACAAGCAGAAGCTATACCGTCAGGCCTACGATATGGGTCTAGTAGACATGACATCTAGTGGGTCCTGCATAGTACTCGAGAACTCTTTGGGGCCATGCAGCCGTTTATCCATCGGGCAAGCCAACAACCCCACGCCGTTCGCACGCCCTACTCGTCCAGTCGTCCCCGTCTTCTACCTTACAAAAGTTCGCTCCGAGTCGTCCCGTCCTTTCACATTACACCTGTTCAACTTCTCCTAACCCGCCTCCAAAATCCATGGCGTCCCAAATCTCCATGATCGGCGGTGAGTACAAGGTTAGAGCCATCACCATCGATGAGTTCATCGTCATCTACACCTGTAGATCCGCGACGATGGAAGCATACCTTGCTCGCTTCCTACGCATGTTCAACAGTTCAAAGGATGAGTGGGTTGCTGGGCTAGATGTTGAGTACACCACAGTCCTCGAAAGCGAGAAGATTCTAAAGGAGGCAGAGAAGAAGAAGCCCGCCGTGATCCAGGTTTGCGTACATAACGTGTGCTTGGTCTACCACATATGCCATGCCGACGTTGAGTGCCAGGATTTTAAGAACTTCCTCAAGGACGAAAGAGTGAAATTCGTTACTACTCGGTCTCTACCGTGCCCTCCTGGGACATGCCATAGTAGTAGCGAGGGGTACAAACCCGCGCTACTACTAAGTTGATAGTAGTAGCCCGGTTTTATACCCCTCGCTACTACTAAGTACGAGGTAGGTGAAATCCCCATATCCTCGGCCGAATCCCTCCTCTCTCCCTCACTTTCCCCCTCTCTCACTTTCCTCCTCTCTCCCTCGTACTCCAGCGGTGGCCACCGCTGGTACACTCTGCTTTCTTCCCCTCCCTCTCCAAGATCCCTCTGGTGGGCGGTCGCCTGAGCTCCTTGCCGCTGCCAAGATGCGGAAGCGCAACCTCGGCATCCTCCTCCTCACCGCCTTCACTGTCTTCTTCTCGCTCCAGGTGAGCCCTCCTCCTCCTCCCCCTCTCCGATTCGATCCAGAACCCTAGCTGACCCATCCCCCTCCTCCTCCGGCAGCACGAGGGCGACTTCTCGTTCTGGGAGGCGTGGTACCACCTGTCGGACGACGGGTTCCCGATCAAGCACGACGTGGACCGCCGACCTCAACGGCGACGGCCGCCGCGAGGTGCTGCTCCCCACGCACGATGCCAAGATCCAGGTCCTCCAGCTCCCGGCCCACGCCGGGCTAGCCTCCGCGGCCGCCCTCGACGGCTTCCACGAGGTGCGCGTCATGGCCGAGATCTCCTTGCACGATTGACAACACGCACGGGGTCGAGTTTTTTTTTGGTTTTTCAAATTAATAGTAGTGGCGCGGGTCATAGACACGCGCTACAAGTAGTTAGTAGTAGCGCATGTCAAACTCACGCTACTACTAACACACGTACTAGTAGCACGGGATGCACCGTGCTACTACTACTAGTTAGCTGTAGCGCCGTAGTAGCAGCGCATGCACCCACGCTACTACTAGGCTTTTTCCTAGTAGTACCATTGCCTCTCCGATGAAGCATGAGTAGTTTACCACAGACCTACGGGTCCATAGCTAGTAGCTAGATGGCTTCTTCGCACTCTTTTATTTTCAATACAAAGTTCTTCTTGATGTTCTTGGAGATCTATTCGATGTAATACTCTTTTGCGGTGTGTTTGCCGAGATCCGATGAATTGTGGATTTATGATCAGCTTATCTATGAATATTATTTGAATCTTCTCTGAATTCTTATATGCATGATTTGATATGTTTGCAAGTCACTTTGAACTATCGATTTGGTTTGGCCAACTAGATTGGTTTTTCTGGCAATGGGAGAAGTACTTAGCTTTTGGTTCAATCTTGCGGTGCTCGATCCTAGTGACAGAAGGGGAACCGACACGTATTGTATTGTTGCCATCGAGGATAACAAGATGGCGTTTTCATCATATTGTTTGAGTTAATTCATCTACATCATGTCATCTTGCCTACCGCGTTACTCTGTTCTTATGAACTTAATACTCTAGATGCATGCTAGATAGCGGTCGATGTGTGGAGTAATAGTAGTAGATGCAGAATTGTTTCGGTCTACTTGACACGGACGTGATGCCTATATTCATGATCATTGCCTTAGATATCATCATAACTTTGCGCTTTTCTATCAATTGCCCGTCACTAATTTGTTCACCCACCGTATTATTTTCTATCTTGAAAGAAGCCTCTAGTGAAACCTATGGCCCCCGGGTCTATTTTCCATCATATAATCTTCTATTTTCCATCATATAAGTTTCCGATCTACAATTTTAGTTTCCTATTTACTTTATTTGCAATCTTTTACTTTCTGTTCCATAAACCAAAAAATACCAAAAATATTACTTTACCATTTATCCATCTCTATCAGATCTCACGTTGCAAATAACCATGAAGGGATTGACAACCCCTTTATCGCGTTGGGTGCAAGTTGGTGTTTGTTTGTGCAGGTATTCGGTGGCTTGCGCGTTGTCTCCTACTGGATTGAAACCTTGGTTCTCAAAAGCTGAGGGAAATACTTACTCTACTTTGCTGCATCACCCTTTCCTCTTCAAGGGAAAAACCAACGCAAGCTCAAGAGGTAGCATTGGGCTCTAACTGAACTCGAGCGAGGCGTTCGCTTACTGAACCCGAGCGATTGCACTAGCTACATTACTCAACCCGAGCGATCGATCCTTGGCTGTTAACTGAACCTGAGCGATTCCTTCGCTACTGCTGCTAACTGAAGCCGATCGAACTAGCTGCCTCTTGATGAACAGTGACTATTGTTGGGGGTTGGATGAACAGGACCCCGTGGTACTAGAGATCGTTTCGTTGGATGAATAGGACCCCGATCGAGAGGAGGCCGCCACACACCCAAGCCGGTTGGAGGTGGATGAACAGGACCCTGTGGAGGGTTGGTTGAACAGTAGCAGGTTGAGGCTGGATGAACAGGACCCCGTACGTGGAGGCTTGGTTGAACAGTAGCCGGTGGAGGCTGGATGAACAGTAGCCCATGGATGAACAATAGCTGGTGGAGGCAGGAGGAAGGTCGCGGTGGATGAACAGTAGCAGGTGGAGGCTGGAGGAAGTCAACGGTGGATGAACAGTAGCTCGTGGAGGCTGGAATGAGACAGTAGACGGTGGATGAACAATAGCCCGTGGAGTCCCGTTTTGCGTACGCCACACCCCTCCCATTGAACAGGACCCTGTTTCGACCATAGGCGCTCCAACCCAAGTCCGTTTCCTCCGTTTTGCGGTACGCCACACCCCTCCCGATGAACAACACACCGTTTCGACCATAGGATCTCGAACAGAAGTCCGTTTCCTCCGTTTTGCGGTACGCCAGACCTCGTTTCGGCTGTTCCGTCCAAGCCGGTTGGCTTCCGATGAACAAGACGTATTCCGACCCTGTTGGTTGCCTCTCGATGAACACGACATTGTTTCCTCGGTTCCGACCCAACCGGTTGGCTGCCGATGAACAGGACGCCGTTGCTGTATGCGTTAGAGACCCCGCCCGTATGTACGTACGTAGCCGTATTTACTTTCTTGCAGCGTGGCTATACGTATGTGTACACGATATCTATAGACAGGACTGCGTGACATGCTACGTCCGCGCTGATACGTCTCTGTCGTATCTATAATTTTTGATTGTTTCATGCCAATATTATACAACTTTCACATATTTTTTGCAACTTTTTATATGATTTATTGGACTAACCTATTGATCCAGTGCCCAGTGCCAGTTCCTGTTTGTTGCATGTTTTTTGTTTCGCAGAAAATCCATATTAAACAAAGTCCAAACACGATAAAAATTTACGGAGAATTATTTTGGAATATTTATGATTTTGGGAGGTGGAATCAACACAAACGGGGACCCACAGTGACCACAACCCACCAGAGAGCGCCGGGCACCCCCAGGTGCGCCCATGTATCTTGTGTCCTCCTCGAAGGACGGTTGGGGCCCTTCTTCTAGTGCAAGAAAGATAATTTATGGAAAAAATCATGTAAAAATTTCAGCGCAATCGGAGTTACGGATCTCCGGGACTTTAAGAAACCGTGAAGGGCCAGATCTGGGGAACGTGAAACAAAAGAGAACAGAGAGGGAGATCCAATCTTGGAGGGGCTCCGGCCCCTCCACCATCATGGAGGCCATGGACCAGAGGGTGAACCCTCCTCCCATCTAGGGGGAGGCCAAGGAGGAAGAAGAAGGAGGGGGCTCTCTCCCCCTCTCTCCTGGTGGCGCTGGAGTGCCGCCGGGGCTAGGATCATGACGACGATCTACATCAACAACCTTGCTACCGTCAACACCAACTTTCTCCCCCTCTATGCAGCGGTGTAACACCTCTTCTCCCCGCTGTCTCTACTTAAACATGGTGCTCAACTGCATATATTGTTTCTCAATGATCTATGGTTATCCTATGATGTTTGAGTAGATCCGTTTTGTCCTGTGGGTTAATCGTGATCTTGGTTGGTATGATTGTATATTTTATTTATGGTGCTGTCCTACGGTGCCCTCCGTCTCGCGCAAACGTGAGGGATCCCCGCTGTAGGGTGTTGCAATATGTTCATGATTCGCTTATGGTGGGTTGCGAGAGTGACAGAAGCTTAAACCCGAGTAGGTGGGTTGTTGCGTATGGGATAAACAGGACTTGATACTTAATGCTATGGTTGGGTTTCATGCCCTTAATGATCTTTAGTAGTTGGATGCTTGCTAGGGGTCCAATCATAAGTGCATATGATCCAAGTAGAGAAAGTATGTTAGCTCATGCCTCTCCCTCATCTAAAATTGCAAGAATGATTACCGGTACTTGTTATTGATTGCCTAGGGACAAATGAATTTCTTGTTGACAAAAGCTATCCACTTTTATTGTCTCACAATTTATTCGTAGTTTTATTCTCGCAAAGTACTCGTAGTTTTATTCTTGCAAAATAGTTTCATACTGTTTTTAGGTGAAGCAAACATCAAGTGTACGTAGAGTTGTATCGGTGGTCGATAGAACTTGAGGGAATATTTGTTCTACCTTTAGCTCCTCGTTGGGTTCTACACTCTTATTTATCGAACAAGGCTAGAAACGATCCCCTATACTTGTGGGTTATCAAGACATTTTTTTGGCGCCGTTGCCGGGGAGCAATCGCGTGGGGTGAATATTCTCGTGTGTGCTTGTTTGCTTTATCACTAAGTAATTTTTATTTTGTGCTCTTGTTTTCTATCTCTAGTTATGGGTAGGAAACGCAAAATACCAAAAAAATTAGGTGTACCTACTAAACCAATGGTTGAAGAACCACCCAAAATCTATCATACTACTGAAGCTTTCTATTTGGATCATCTTCGATCCATTTGTGCTCGTGCTGAAAACCCAACAAGCTTAGTTGAGGGAAAGTCATTAAATGAGCATGCTTATTTTGTGCGACACCGCTTATCTCAAAAAGGGGAACTTTTGTGGCATCATATTAATAGTTTGTATTGCTATGCTTTGAATTTATGTGAAATACATGATTTTACTTATTGTTCCGAAGACCCTTGATACGTCTCCATCGTATCTACTTTTCCAAACACTTTTGCCCTTGTTTTGGACTCTAACTTGCATGATTTGAATGGAACTAACCCGGACCGACGCTGTTTTCAGCAGACTTTCCATGGTGTTATTTATGTGCAGAAACAAAAGTTCTCGGAATGACCTGAAACTCCTCGGAACGTCTATTTGGAAATAATAAAAAATCCCTGCAAAAGATGAAGACCAGGGGGCCCACACCCTAGCCACGAGGGTGGGGGGCGCGCCCCCTACCTCGTGGGCCCCCTGGAGCTCCTCCGACCTCAACTCCAACTCTATATATTTGCTTTCGGGGAGAAAAAAAATCAAGGAGAAGGATTCATCGCGTTTTACGATACGGAGCCGCCGCCAAGCCCTAAAACCTCTCGGGAGGGCTGATCTGGAGTCCGTTCGGGGCTCCAGAGAGGGGGATTCGTCGCCATCGTCATCATCAACCATCCTCCATCACCAATTTCATGATGCTCACCGCCGTGCGTGAGTAATTCCATCGTAGGCTTGCTGGACGGTGATGGGTTGGACGAGATCTATCATGTAATCGAGTTAGATTTGTTAGGGTTTGATCCCTAGTATCCACTATGTTCTGAGATTGATGTTGCTATGACTTTTCTATGCTTAATGCTTGTCACTAGGGCCCGAGTGCCATGATTTCAGATCTGAACCTATTATGTTTTCATGAATATATATGAGTTCTTGATCCTATCTTGCAAGTCTATAGTCACCTACTATGTGTTATGATCCGGCAACCCCGAAGTGACAATAATCAGGACTACTCCTGGTGATGACCGTAGTTTGAGGAGTTCATGTATTCACTATGTGTTAATGCTTTGTTCCGGTACTCTATTAAAAGGAGGCCTTAATATCCCTTAGTTTCCATTAGGACCCCGCTGCCACGGGAGGGTAGGACAAAAGATGTCATGCAAGTTCATTTTCCATAAGCACGTATGACTATATTCGGAATACATGCCTACATTACAATGATGAATTGGAGCTAGTTCTGTGTCACCCTATGTTATGATTGTTACATGATGAACCGCATCCGGCATAATTCTCCGTCACCGATCCAATGCCTACGAGCTTTTCACATATTGTTCTTCGCTTATTTACTTTTCCGTTGCTACTGTTACAATCACTACAAAACAGCAAAAATATTACTTTTGCTACCGTTACTTTTGTTACCGTTACCACTACTATCATATTACTTTGCTACTAAATACTTTGCTGCAGATACTAAGTCATCCAGGTGTGGCTGAATTGACAACTCAGTTGCTAATACTTGAGAATATTCTTTGGCTCCCCTTGTGTCGAATAAATAAATTTGGGTTGAATACTCTACCCTCGAAAACTGTTGCGATCCCCTATACTTGTGGGTTATCAAGACTATTTTCTGGCGCCGTTGCCGGGGAGCATAGCTCTATTCTTTGAGTCACTTGGGATTTATATCTGCTGGTCACTATGAAGAACTTGAAAGACGCTAAGACAACAATTTATCCCTCAACTACGAGGGGAGGTAAGGAACTGCCATCTAGCTCTGCACTTGATTCACCTTCTGTTTTGAGTAAGCTTGCGACACCTAAACCCGCCTCTGCTATTCGTTCTGATATGTTGCATGTTATTCATGATGCCACTTCTGCTATGCTTGATACTTATGATGAAACTACTTCTATGCTTGATACTACTGTGCCACTTGGTGAATTTCTTGATGAACAAATTGCTAGGGTTAGAGAGAAAGAAATTATTGAAACTGATTATATTGATGAAAGTGATGATGAAGACTTGCCTGTTATTCCTGAGGGTTATGTTTTTGATAAAGAAGCTACTTTAGCTATTTTAGCTTGCAAAGATAGATATGAACTCAAGAGGTTATTAGATAAATGGAAGCAGCAATCTCTTAATTATAGAATGAAACCTGACCCTGCTTTTGCTACTTCACCTATCTGTGTTACTGATAAGGACTATGAATTCTCTGTTGATCCTGATATAATTACTTTGGTTGAATCTGATCCTTTTCATGGCTATGAATCTGAAACTGTTGTGGCACATCTTACTAAATTAAATGATATAGCCACCCTGTTCACTAATGATGAGAGATATCGCTACTTCTATATCCTTAAAATATTTCCGTTCTCATTAAAGGGTGATGCTAAGATATGGTTCAATTCTCTTGATCCTGGTTGTGTGCGTAGTCCCCAGGATATGATTTATTACTTCTCTGCTAAATATTTCCCTGCTCATAAGAAACAAGCTGCTTTAAGGGACATATATAATTTTGTGCAAATTGAAGAAGAGAGTCTCCCACAAGCTTGGGGGAGGCTTCTCAAATTACTTAATGCTTTGCCTGATCTTAAGAAAAATTAAATACTTGATATCTTTTATAATGGACTAACCGATGCTTCCAGAGATTACCCGGATAGTTGTGCTGGTTCTGTTTTAAGGGAAAGAACACCGGATGAAGCTGAAATTCTATTGAATGATATGTTGACAAATGAAAATAATTGGACACTTCCTGAGCCAATTCCCGAGCCAATTCCTAAACCAACTCCGAAGAAGAGAGGTGTTCTATTTCTCAGTCCTGAAGATATGCAAGAGGCAAAGAAATCTATGAAAGAAAAGGGTATTAAAGCTGAAGATGTTAAGAATTTACCTCCTATTGAAGAAATACATGGTCTTAATTTACCGCCTGTTGAAGAAATATGTGATCTTAATCCATTACCTATCAAATAAACTCACGGTCTTGATAACCCGACACAGGTAGTAAAGGTAAATTCTCTCTATAGATTTGATGAAGGTGATATTCCTCACTATAAGTCTGCTAGACAATGCGTAGAAGAGTTTGATAATTTTATTGTCAAACAAGAAAACTTCAATGCTTATTTTGGAAGACAATTGAAATACAATTCCGATACGCTTGAACACTTGAGTAATTACATGGCTAATGTTAAGGGTGAACATAAACTCATTAGCAAACATGCTTCTATGGTTACCACTCAAGTAGAACAAGTACTTCAAGCTCAGAATGATTTGCTCAATGAAATGAATAGTAAGAAAAATGATTACGCTGTTAGAGTGGCTACTAGAATTGGTAGAATGACTCAGGAACCTTTGTATCCTGAAGGCCACCCTAAGAGAATTGAGCAAGATTCTCAGAGAAATAATGTTGATGCACCTAGTCCTTCTAAAAAGAAGAAAAAGAAAAATGATAGGACTTTGCATGCTTCTAGTGAACCTATTGCTGAACCACCTGAGAATCCAAATGATATTTCTATTTCTGATGCTGAAACATAATCTGGTAATGAACATGAACCTAGTGATAATATTAATGATGATGCTCAACCTAGTAATGATAATGATGTAGAAATTGAACCCGCTGTTGATCTTGATAACCCACAATCAAAGAATCAACGTTATGATAAGAGAGACTTTGTTGCTAGGAAACATGGTAAAGAAAGGGAGCCATGGGTTCAGAAACCCATGCCTTTTCCTCCCAAACCATCCAAGAAAAAGGATGATGAGGATTTTGAGCGCTTTGCTGAAATGATTAGGCCTATCTTTTTGCGTATGCGATTAACTGATATGCTCAAAATGAATCCTTATGCTAAGTACATGAAAGATATTGTTACTAATAAAAGAAAGATACCGGAAGCTGAAATTTCCACCATGCTTGCTAATTATACTTTTAAGGGTGGAATACCAAAGAAACTTGGAGATCCAGGAGTACCTACTATACCATGCTCCATTAAAAGAAACTATGTTAAAACTACTTTATGTGATCTTGGAGCCGGTGTTAGTGTTATGCCTCTCTCTTTATATCGTAGACTTGATTTGAATAAGTTGACACCTACTGAAATATCTTTGCAAATGGCTGATAAATCAACTGCTATACCTGTCGGTATTTGTGAGGATGTGCCTGTTGTGGCTGCAAACGTTACTATCTTAACGGACTTTGTTATTCTTGATATTCCCGAGGACGATGGTATGTCTATTATTCTTGGAAGACCTTTTTTGAATACTGCAGGGGCTGTTATTGATTGCAACAAAGGCAATGTCACTTTTCATGTTAATGGTAATGAGCATACGGTACACTTTCCGAGGAAACAACCTCAAGTCCACAGTATCAATTATATTGGAAAAGTTCCATCGATTATTTTTGGAGGTTTTGAATTTCCTCTTCCTACTGTCAAGAAGAAATATGATATTCTTATTATTGGGGATGTGCATATCCCCGTTGAGGTAACATAGTGTTATTCGAAATTTCTCCAGTTCCATGTTATTCGGAATGAGTTTATTAACAAGACCTGATCAACCTTGTTAGTGGATTCCTTTTGATGAGCATGAGATGGATGAAACTAGAAGGCACAACCTTCTGTACCCTCTTTCTACTTTCTGTTATTTAGTTGGAATAAAGTAAAAATAGTATTTTCCTGTCTGTTTTCTGATTTATCCATGCAATATAAAAATACCCCGAAAATAAAAGTTCTCCAAATGCCCTGAAAATGGAATATGATTTTTTCTAGAATTTTTGAGAATACCTGGCACTGAGAACACAGCAGGAGGGGAAAGCACCTGGCCACGAGGGTGGAGGGCGCGCCCTACCCCCCTGGGCGCGCCCCTCTGCCTCGTGGGCCCACGGTGGCCCCCCTCCACTTATTCCTGCACCCACACACTTCTTCTTCCTCCCACAAACGCCAATATCCAGCTCAAGCACGAGTTCTAGCTCATTTTGCTGCGATTTTCGATCTTCTTGCTCAAAGCACCTCTCACAAAACTGCTTGGGGGGATTGTTCCTTGGTCTGTGACTCCTCCATTGGTCCAATTAGTTTTTGTTCTTGTGCTCTATTCATTGCAAATTTGTGCTGCCTAGGTGACCATGTTCTTGAGCTTGCATGTCAAATTTATATGGTTCCAAGTAGTTCTAATGCTTGATATAGGCTCTAGGCACTTGTAGGAGTAGTTGCTATCAATTTTATTGAGCTTGGTTCACTTTTGTTTGAAGTTACTAAAAATTTCAGAATTTTTCAGAAAATAATGAAGAGATTTTTGAGGGGCTCATCAAGCCGAAGCTCGAAGGAAAAGCAAAGTGAGGAAGCACAGAGGCCCAAATATAATTTGCCTCGCACCGCGAAGGTCTGGCCGTGTTAATGGCCTTCCGATGATTTCTTGAGAGAAGCCGGGATTTATGATGATTTCTATTCCTTGGCTGAGAATGCTAGCCTCACCGACTTCCTTCGCGACCAACGTCATCAGTATCTCTTACTCACCAATACTTTTGTGCAAAACTTCTACTATTTTCCTAAAGAAACACCTCCTTCAGTAGAGTTTCATTTATATGATGTTGTTAAGAAGATGCCACTAGATGAATTTTGCAAGGTTTGCAAAATACCGTTCGAGGGTACCTTAGATGAACCACATCGTAAGATGTGGACGGGTTTATTGACACCATTACTGTGGGGGAAACCAGGAAGGTTTCTGATGCAAGAATCACTAGCATACATTTTCCTGTTTTATGCTACTTTGCCATATTTGCTAGTCGTTGCTTGATTGGTCGCGGAAACTGTGGAAACCTTAGTGTTCCTGATATTATCATTTTGTTCCATGGTTTATTTTCCGATAACACTTTTAGTATGGGCGGTATTATTGCTAAACGGTTAAGTTTGAACCGTACAAAGGGCCCCATCTTTGGAGGTATTTATGCTTCACGCCTTGCTGCACATTATAACATACCTATTAGGCACTATGAGAAAGAAGAAAAATTGCTGCCCAATGCTTATTTAGATTATAAGAGTATGGTAGCGCATGATTTCATTGTTAAGAACAAGGAAGGGGAGCTTAAATACAAATTGTTCTTTGATAAACATCACCCTGAGACTATTACCTTGCCTGCTCCTTCCTTGTTTAATTTATCTGAAGGTCCGTATCTCGTTCCGTGGGCGGCCATTTACGCTTACCGGAACCCTACACCACCCCCGGAGCCAGAACCACAATTTGAGCCTCCACGACAGTCTGATTACTTTTGGGATCCGGAGATGACTGCCAGCCAGTGGCAATCAGAGTCTTCTTCATCTCAGTACGACCCTGGGTACAACTATGGATATCCGCCAGGCCATTCGTGGCAATAAACCAACTTAGGCCAAAAGCCTAAGCTTGGGGGAGTACGTATTTCTCACTGACATTATATTTATGTTCACACACTCATTGCTAGATGTCGGTGCTCATACTTTTTCACTGTAATATCCATGCTAGTTTATTTTCTTTTTCTTGCTTTCTTCTTGTGTGTTTGATAAACCTTAAGAAAAATAAAAAAAATAGTGTAGCTTTTAGTTAGTTTACTTTTCTTGCTGTAGTAGTAATAATTAAAAAAGAAAACCCAAAAAGATTTCCTGTTCTTCTTTTGCTTGTTGGGAGCTTTCCCGTGTAAATAGTTTTATTTCTTTTCTTTTCTTTGGGGGTCGATAGGAGAAGACCATGATTAGATTGTTGAAGTGGCTCTTATGTGCATTATTGTTAATTTAACCAAGAGCCCATATTGCCTTGTCTTCTCCTGTTTATTGAATGCTCGCAGATTCTAGCTTAGTCCAATGCACGTGCACTCTTATTATTATTCACATCGTTCGGTCATGCAAGTGAAAGGCAATTATGACGATATATGATGGACTGACTGAGATGAGAGAAGCTGGTATGAACTCGACCTCTCTTGTTTTTGTAAATATAATGAGTTCATCGTTCCTGATTCAGCCTAATATGAATAAGCATGTTTGCAATGACAATTAGAGATTATAGTTGCTCGTGCCATGCTTGATTAGCTATGAGTTATAATGGTTTACCTTGCGTGCCAACATGCTATTAAAATGGTTGTGATGTGGTATAGTGGGGTGGTATCCTCCTTTGAATGATTTAAGTGACTCGACTTGGCACATGTTCACGCATGTAGTTGAAACAAATCAACATAGCCTTCATGATATTTATGTTCATGGTGGATTATATCCTACTCATGTTCGTACTCAATGTCTATTAATTTTAATGCATGTTCATGACTGTTGTCGCTCTCTAGTTGGTCGCTTCCCAGTCTTTTGCTAGCCTTCACTTGTACTAAGCGGGAATACTGCTTGTGCATCCAATTCCTTAAACCCCAAAGTTATTCCATATGAGTCCACTATACCTTCCTATATGCGGTATCTACCTGCCGTTCCAAGTAAATTTGTATGTGCCAAATTCTAAACCTTCAAATAAACATTCTGTTTTGTATGCTCGAATAGCTCATGTATCAACTAGGGCTGTCCGTATCTTCCATGCTAGGGGGGTTATTCTTAAGAGGAGTGGACTCCGCTCCTCATTCACGAGAAAATGGCTGGTCACCGGGATGCCCAGTCCCATGCTTTATGCAAACTAAATCAAAATAATTGCAAACAAAACTCCCCCTGGAACTATTGCTCGTTGGAGACACTCGTTGTTTCGAGCAAGTCATGGATTGATGCTTGTTGGTGGAGGGGGAGTATAAACTTTACCATTCTATTTGGGAACCACCTATAATGTGTGTAGCATGGAAGATATCGCCATCTCTTGGTTGTTATCTTGACAATGAAAGTATGGCGCTCAAAACATTATTTATCTCTATTTCAAAACCGAGCTCTGGCACCTCTACAAATCCCTGCTTCCCTCTGCGAAGGGCCTATCTATTTACTTTTATGTTGAGTCATCACCCTCTTATTAAAAAGCACTAGCTGGAGAGCGCAGCTATCATTTGCATCCATTACTATTAATTTATATTGGGTATGAATATGACTGGATCTCTTTTACCATGAATTACAATGTCTAGTCAGTCCTTGATCTTTAAAGGTGCTCTGCATTTATGTTTTGCGGTCTCAGAAAGGGCTAGCGAGATACCATCCTGTTATATCATATTATGATTGTTTTGAGAAAGTGTTGTCATCCGAGATTTATTATTATCGCTCGCTAGTTGATTATGCCATTGATATGAGCAGACATGAGACTTAAGAGTTATTGCAAATGTGGTTAGTCATAATCTTTGCTAAAAACTTGAATGCTGGCTTTACATATTTACAACAACAAGAGCAAACAAAGTTTGTAAAAGTTTTTCTTTATCACTTTCAGTTTATCAACTGAATTGCTTGAGGACAAGCAAAGGTTTAAGCTTGGGGGAGTTGATACGTCTCCGTCGTATCTACTTTTCCAAACACTTTTGCCCTTGTTTTGGACTCTAACTTGCATGATTTGCATGGAACTAACCCGGACTGATGCTGTTTTCAGGAGACTTTCCATGGTGTTATTTATGTGCAGAAACAAAAGTTCTCGGAATGACCTGAAACTCCACAGAACGTTTATTTGGAAATAACAAAAAATCCTTGCAAAAGATGAAGACCAGGGGGCCCACACCCTAGCCACAAGGGTGGGTGGCGTGCCTGCCCCCCTAGGGCGCGCTCCCTACCTCGTGGGCCCCCTGGAGCTCCTCCGACCTCAACTCCAACTATACATATTTGCTTTCGGGGAGAAAAAAATCAAGGAGAAGGATTCATCGCGTTTTACGATACGAAGCCGCCGCCAAGCCCTAAAACCTCTCGGGAGGGCTGATCTAGAGTCCGTTCGGGGCTCCGGAGAGGGGGATTCGTCGCCATCGTCATCATCAACCATCCTCCATTACCAATTTCATGATGCTCACCGCCGTGCGTGAGTAATTCCATCGTAGGCTTGCTGGACGGTGATGGGTTGGACGATATCTATCATGTAATCGAGTTAGATTTGTTAGGGTTTGATCCCTAGTATCCACTATGTTCTGAGATTGATGTTGCTATGACTTTGCTATGCTTAATGCTTGTCACTAGGGCCCGAGTGCCATGATTTCAGATCTGAACCTATTATGTTTTCATGAATATATATGAGTTCTTGATCCTATCTTGCAAGTCTATAGTCACCTACTATGTGTTATGATCCGGCAACCCCGAAGTGACAATAATCGGGACCACTCCCGGTGATGACCATAGTTTGAGGAGTTCATGTATTCACTATGTGTTAATGCTTTGTTCCGGTACTCTATTAAAAGGAGGCCTTAATATCCCTTAGTTTCCATTAGGACCCCGCTACCACGGGAGGGTAGGACAAAAGATGTCATGCAAGTTCTTTTCCATAAGCACGTATGACTATATTTGGAATACATGCCTACATTACATTGATGAATTGGAGCTAGTTCTGTGTCACCCTATGTTATGATTGTTACATGATGAACCGCATCCGGCATAATTCTCCATCACCGATCCAATGCCTACGAGCTTTTCACATATTGTTCTTCGCTTATTTACTTTACCGTTGCTGTTACAATCACTACAAAACACCAAAAATATTACTTTTGCTACCGTTACTTTTGTTACCGTTACCACTACTATCATATTACTTTGCTACTAAATACGTTGCTGCAGATACTAAGTCATCCAGGTGTGGCTGAATTGACAACTCAGTTGCTAATACTTGAGAATATTCTTTGTCTCCCCTTATGTCGAATCAATAAAATTGGGTTGAATACTCTACCCTCGAAAACTGTTGCGATCCCCTATACTTGTGGGTTATCAACCCTAAGATACACATTTTCTTCTAATGTGAGTTTAAGGATAATGGAATCATATCTTCTTATGCCAAAGGTGTTTATAATTACTATGATGTTGAACAAATTGAAGAATTTGTTGCTTTTAAGGGTGCTTATGAAGTTGCTTCTTTGATTGAAAAGTATGATGCTACTCTTTACAAATCTGAAAATTTTGCCATACTTAAATATTGCTATGAAAATTATTATTCTAATGCGTATATTAAACTATATATTGAGGTCTTCTCCGTTGTCCAAGAAGAGAGTAACATTTTGCAGGAGTCTATGGAAGAAGAAATTGATGAAACTGTGAGCTCATTGGATGAAAAAGATGATGAGGAGAGCGAAGAGCAAAAGGAGGAAGAGTGGATTAGCTACCCGTGCCCACCTTCTAATGAGAGTAACTCTTCAACTCATACATTGTTTAATGTCCCTTCGTTCTTCCGAAGGATGAATGCTATGATAATTGCTATGATCCCGTTGATTCTTTTGAAATATCCCTTTTTGATGAACTTGATGCTTGTGGCCATGATGCCAATATGAATTATGCTTATGGAGATGAAATTACTATAGTTCCTTATGTTAAACATGAAATTGTTGCTATTGCACCCACACATGATAGTCCTATTATATCTTTTTGAATTCTCCAAACTACACTATATCGGAGAAGTTTGTTCTTATTAAGGATTATATTGATGGGTTGCCTTTTACCGTTGCACATGATAATTTTGATGAATATAATATGCATGTGCTTGCTGCTCCTACTTGCAATTATTGTGATAGAGGAACTACATCTCCACCTCTCTATGTTTCCAACACGATAAAATTGCAAGAAACTGCTTATGCTATGTTTTGGCCTTTACTTGATGTGCATGAATTGTTCTTGTATGACATGCTGATGCATAGGAAGAGAGTTAGACTTCGTCATTGCATGATATATGTTGCTTTACGCTCACTACTAAATGCCAAATTATTGCTAATTAAAATTGGCTTTGATATACCTTGGGATCCGGGTGGATTCATTACTTGAGCACCTTATGCCTAGCTTAATGGCTTTAAAGAAAGCACTGCCAGGGAGACAACCCGGAAGTTTTAGGGAGTCATTTTATTTCTTTTGAGTGATTTTATAAAGTTTAAAAACAAAAAATATATAGAGGGGAACTTAAAACTTCACAAAAAGGAAAGTGAAAGTGAGAGAGACGAGCATTTTTGAAGTGGGGGAGCTCCTTAAACTTGTTCAGGTTCATGGAAGCTTTGTGAATCTCAATTACAGAAACTTTTTAACAAAAATAATTATCCCCTTGTAAAAATCCTTTCTATTGTAAAATTATTGTGCCAAGGTTTGCCTTTAAGATGATTAGATTGCTTGTTGGTATGTGCGGTGCAGAAACAGAAACTTTGGCTGTAGCGCGTGAATTTTCATTTTTTACCGGAACGTAAAAAGGTTCTGAAAACTTTTGCACACTATTTCTATACAATTTGTTTATTTCATCCTAATTTTTCAGAATTTTTGGAGTACCATAAGTATGGTAGATGTTCAGATTGCTACCGACTGTCCTGTTTAAGACATATTCTGTTTTTTGTGCATTGTTTTGCTTGTTTCGATGAAACTATCGATTCTATCAGTGGTATAAGCCATGGAAAAGTTATATTACAGTAGCTACAATGAAAAAACAAAATATGAATTGGTTTTCAACAGTACTTAGAGTAGTGATTTGCTTTATTATACTAACGGATCTTACCGAGCTTTCTGTTGAGTTTTATGTGAATGAAGTGATCAAAGATCGAGGAGGTCTCGATATGAGGAGAAGGAGGAGAGGCAAGAGCTCAAGCTTGGAGATTCCCAAGGCACTCCAAGTAAATATTCAAGGATACTCAAGCGTCTAAGCTTGGGGATGCCCCGGAAGGCATCCCATCTTTCTTCAACAAGTATCGGTATGTTTTCGTCTTTGTTTCGTTCATGTGATATGTGTAAATCCTGGAGCGTATTTTGTGTTTAGTTTTCATTTTTCTTTTATGCACCATGCTGGTATGAGATAGTCCATGGTTTATTTATAGAATGCTCATTGCACTTCACTTATATCTTTTGAGTATGGCTTTATAGAATGCTTCATGTGCTTCACTTATATCATTTGAAGTTTGGATTGCCTGTTTCTCTTCACATGGAAAACCGTTGTTTGTAGAACGCTCTTTTGCTTCACTTATATTTATTATAGCATGGTATTTTTTTAGAAAGAATTAAACTCTCATGCTTCACTTATATCCATTTAGAGAGTCAACAGGAATTGGTCAATTGCATGGTTAGTCACGAATTCCTACATAAAACTTATGGATCACTGAATATGATATGTTTGATTCCTTGCAATAGTTTTGCGATATAGAGATGATAATATGTGGGAGGTACTAGTAAACGGTTGTGGTTAGTAGGAATATTGGTGTTAAGGTTTGTGATTCCCGAAGCATGCACGTATAGTCTCTCGTTATGCTATGAAGTTGGAACATGATTTATTATTGATTGTCTTCCTTATGAGTGGCGATCGGGGACGAGCGATGGTCTTTTCCGACCAGTCTATCCCCCTAGGGGCATGCGTAGTAGTATTTTGCTTCGAGGGCTAATAAACTTTTGCAATAAGTATATGAGTTCTTTATGACTAATGTGAGTCCATGGATTATACGCGCTCTTACCTTTCAGCAATTTGCTAGCCTCTACGGTACCGTGCATTGCCCTTTCTCACCTCGAGACATGGTGCAAACTTCGTCGGTGCACCCGTGATATGACACACTCTATCACACATAAGCCTTATTATATCTTCCTCAAAATAGCCACCATACCTACCTATTATGGCCTTTCCATAGCCATTCCGAGATATATTGCCATGCAACTTCCACCGCTTCCGTTTTGATGACTTGAGCATTCATTGTCATATTGCTTTGCATGATCATATAGCTAACATAGTAGTTGTGGCTCAGCCACCGTTCATCATTTTTTATACATGTTACGCTAGATCATTGCACATCCTGGTGCATTGCCAGAGGCATTCATATGTTCATATTTTTGTTATAGTTATCGAGTAGTAATATTGAGTTGTAAGTAAATAGAAGTGTGATGATCATCATTATTCATTATTAGAGCATGTCCCAGTGAGGAAAGGATGATGGAGACTATGATTCCCCCACAAGTCGGGATGGGACTCCGGGCAATGAGAGAAAAAATATTAAAAAAAGAGAAAAAGAAAAAAAGAAAAAAGAAAGAAAGAAAAGTAAGAAAAAAGAAAAAGAAAAAAGAAATAAAGAGAGAAGGGGCATGCTAGTTCCACACTTGTGCTTCAAAGTCGCACCATGTTTTTCATATGGAGAGTCTCCTATGTTGTCACTTTCATATACTAGTGGGAATTTTTCATTTATAGGATTAGATGAACACCCACTTAGTTTTCATATTGAGCTTTGATACACTTATAGCTCTTAGTGCATCTATTGCATGGCAATCCCTACTCCTCGCATTGATATCAATTGATGGGCATCTCCATAGCCCGTTGGTTAGCCGCGTCGATGTGAGACTTTCTTTTTTTGTCTTCTCTATATTTACCCCTATCATCATACTCTATCCCACCCGTAGTGCTATATCCATGGCTCGCGCTCATGTATTGCGTGAGGGTTGAAAAAGCTGAAGCGCATTAAAAGTATGAACCAATTGCTCGGCTTGTCATCGGGGTTGTGCATGATAAATACCTTGTATTAAGAAGATAGATCATGACAAGACTATGATTTTGTAGGGATAGATTTCTTTAGCGCTGATATTTTGAAAGACATGATTGTTTGTTGGGATGCGTGAGTATTGATGTCTTTATGTAAAATTATAGACTATTGCTTTGAATCACTTATGTCTTAATATTCATGCCATGATTAGATATATGATCAAGTTTATGCTAGGTAGCATTCCACATCAAAAATTATATTTTTTTATCATTTACCTACTCGAGGACGAGCATGAACTAAGCTTGGGGATGCTGATACGTCTCCGTCGTATCTATAATTTTTGATTGTTTCATGCCAATTTTATACAACTTTCACATGTTTTTTGCAACTTTTTATATGATTTATTGGACTAACCTATTGATCCAGTGCCCAGTGCTAGTTCCTGTTTGTTGCATGTTTTTTGTTTCACAGAAAATCCATATCAAACGACGTCCAAACGCGATAAAAATTTATGGAGAATTATTTTGGAATATTTATGATTTTTGGGAGGTGGAATCAACACAAAACGGGGCCCACAGTGACCACAACCCACCAGGGCGCGCCGGGCACCCCCTAGCACACCCAGGTATCTTGTGCCCTCCTCGAAGGTCGGTTGGGGCCCTTCTTTTGGCGCAAGAAAGAAAATTTATGGAAAAAAATCGTGTAAAAATTTCAGCGCAATCGGAGTTACGGATCTCCGGGACTTTAAGAAACCGTGAAGGGCCAGATCTGGGGAACGTGAAACAAAAGAGAACAGAGAGGGAGATCCAATCTTGGAGGGGCTCCGGCCCCTCCACCATCATGGAGGCCATGGACCAGAGGGTGAACCCTCCTCCCATCTAGGGGGAGGCCAAGGAGGAAGAAGAAGGAGGGGGCTCTCTCCCCCTCTCTCCTGGTGGCGCTGGAGTGCCGCCGGGGCTAGGATCATGACGACGATCTACATCAACAACCTTGCTACCGTCAACACCAACTTTCTCCCCCTCTATGCAGCGGTGTAACACCTCTTCTCCCCGCTGTCTCTACTTAAACATGGTGCTCAACTGCATATATTGTTTCTCAATGATCTATGGTTATCCTATGATGTTTGAGTAGATCCGTTTTGTCCTGTGGGTTAATCGTGATCTTGGTTGGTATGATTGTATATTTTATTTATGGTGTTGTCCTACGGTGCCCTCCGTCTCGCGCAAATGTGAGGGTTCCCCGCTGTAGGGTGTTGCAATGCGTTCATGATTCGCTTATAGTGGGTTGCGAGAGTGACAGAAGCTTAAACCCGAGTAGGTGGGTTGTTGCGTATGGGATAAAGAGGACTTGATACTTAATTCTATGGTTGGGTTTCACGACCTTAATGATCCTTAGTAGTTGCAGCTGCTTGCTAGGGGTCCAATCATAAGTGCATATGATCCAAGTAGAGAAAGTATGTTAGCTCATGCCTCTCCCTCATATAAAATTGCAAGAATGATTACCGGTACTTGTTATCGATTGCCTAGGGACAAATGACTTTCTTGTTGACCAAAGTTATCCACTTTTATTGTCTCGCAATTTATTCATAGTTTTATTCTCGCAAAGTACTCGTAGTTTTATTCTTGCAAAATAGTTTCATACTTGTTTTAGGTGAAGCGAACGTCAAGTGTGCGTAGAGTTGTATCGGTGGTCGATAGAACTTGAGGGAATATTTGTTCTACCTTTAGCTCCTCGTTGAGTTTGACACTCTTATTTATCAAAGAAGGCTACAAACGATCCCCTATACTTGTGGGTTATCACGCGCCTCTACTATGACACGTGCTGCTCCTTACTCGGCCACTGTTCATCGTTGTAGACAGTTGGTGGTGTTCGGAGCTCAATCATTGTGGTGTAAAGCTCCGGGTGTCGGTGTGAAAACCGGCGGATCTCGGGTAGGGGGTCCCGAACTGTGCGTCTAAGGTTGATGGTAACAGGAGACGGGGGACACAATGTTTACCCAGGTTCGGGCCCTCTCTACATCACTACAAAAAAAATACACTTCCGTGATGATACATGTTTGTCACAGTAGGTCACGTTTTTGTCATGCATGTACATCCATGACAAATTTATGACAGAATCAAGATAGTCATACCTGTGCTGTCGTAGAAGTGTTCCATGACATTAACAAAATTATCATCACGGAAGTGTCCACTTCCATGACGATAAATCGTGCGTCACAGAAGTGCTTTCGTCAAGGGTGACTGACACGTGGCATCCACCGTAACGGAATGCTGTTAAGCTATCAGGTCCGGTTTTGGATCCGATAACCCGTTAACAGCCCCGGCCAATGGGGATTTTCCACGTGTAAAATCATCATTGGCTGGAGGAAACACGTGTCGGCTCACCGTTAAGACAGATGTCATCCACTCATTGGACCCAAAGCGCCTATGATACGTCGACACGTGGCACGGCCCAACAGTGGCCCATAAAGTTTAAATGGGCCGGCCCAACTAAAGGCCCACAAGATTTTGCGGACCATAATGGGACTGCCCAGCTAAAGGCCCACAAGATTTTGCGGGCCATAATTTGCCGGCCAAGGTAAAGGCCCACAAGATTTTTGCGCGCCATAATGGGCCGGCCCAGGTGAAGGCCCATAAGATTTTTGTCCACCATAATGGGCCGGCCCAGCTAAAGGCCCACGAGATTTTGCCGACATTAATGGGCTGGCCCAGCTTTAGGCCCACAAGATTTTGAGAACCCTAGTAGGCTGGCCCATTAACTGGCTGCCATGTTTTCTGCCAAATGTCGGCCCATATTTGATCTGGTCCATTAATGGCCTGCCACGTTCCGGGCCTAATAATGGCCCATATGAGATCCGACCCGTTAAAAGCCTACCACGTTCTGGGCCAAATTACGGCCCAGATCAGTTCCGACCCTTTAAGAGGCTTTGGGCTAAATTATGTCCCATATCAGATTCGGCCCGTCAACTGGACGCTACGCTTTTGGGCCCATTTGCTAAAGGCCCATTTAGTAATTCGGCCTGATATTAGTTTCGTCCTGTTAAGGGCCCGTTTAACATTTCGGCCCTATATTAATTCCAGCCTGTTAAAAGCCCGTCATATAGTTGGGCCTAACTACGACACGGTTTGCATCCGGCCTGCTCGCAGCCGATAATCTGATTGGGCCAAACAAGGACCGAGACAATTTTGGCCTGTTATAAGCCCATGATTTGATTGGCACATTCATGGGCCGGGGCCTATTTCGGCCCGCTGCCGGCCCGTGAGCTGTTCGGCACGTTTCAGGCCCAACCTACTTTTCAGCCTCCTAAAGGCCCATTGAGTTTTCCTGGGAAAATAGGGCCGGCGGTTTACTCGGCCTATTAAAGGCCCGAATCTACTAGTGGGCCATTTTACATTTAGGCCTGTTAATGGACCAAGATGACGGGGCCCATGATGCGGATCATACATGGTGATTTGCATGACGGCCCGATTATGTACCGTAATTTTACGGTTTGGCCGGTTTACTGCGAAGACAGGATATATATACAGTAAAATAACTGCAGCATCGTGAATAAGAAAAACCCTAGACTATACAATAAAGAAATTACGGCATATTACATCCACTGGGCATCAAAGTTCGCCACTATGATAATAAAGCACAAGCAGACAACAGATTACATACACTGGGCATCAAAGATCGCCACCAGTGCAACTAAACACGCCGACAAAATAATATACAAAACCGACAACCCTTCAATAGAGTTCAAGAAAGGATAGCCCTGCTCGGGAGCTGCAGCGCAAGCAGCTGAGCAAGCTGGTGAGACTGCACTTGTTTGACACTTATATCCTCCTCACTCTGAAAGATAAACAAGCAGACAGATGACAAGTTTTGCACCTACAAGTATCAGTGCTGACAATTCATCACATTTCTTATTGACGAATAAAGTGACACAGTTTAAAATAGCATTAACACAATATGGTATTGTTCAGGTCAAGACATGGCAGGAAATGATATTGTGAAGGAGTTGGTGGCTTCACGACACCACTGGATTACAGATCAAGAACTCATAAGTATCAATGGTTAGTGTGCTGTCAATTTATCCCATTTCAGATTGGCAAAATAAGATCACTTGCTCTGTATAGTTTAATTTACATGGTATGAAGGAACTTGGTTGTACAACTGAAAACTTAAATTGAGAAGGACAAACTTTTGTTTATGAACTGGAGTACATAATAAACTTTAAACATGCAATTTGATGCAAACACCAAAAATAAATAGCTGTTGCAGTCATGCCTAACCAAATATACACAACAATGTTTGAAGGCTTGAGAAGGACAAACTTACATTATTGGTGAAGGCAGGCTCTATAAAGCCCTTGTCCATGCTGATGGGGGGGGGGGGGCAATTCAAGAAGTTTACCACAGAATCTTCTTCATAAGCATTGCCTTTATTCTACATTTTGTCAAGAGTAAATATAGATGTGACAATATAAGAAAAAATGGAGAATATTTAAGATAAGATGAAGAGTGATGCTACATAACCAAGTAGCTATAAATGTAAGTACAGTGATACAGGCAAAAGGTACAGCCAAGAGCAATGCAGAGCTAAACTTCTTCAGTACCATCGGTGTTATCCAACCTTATGGTAAGAGTAAATATAGATCTTATGTGTAGAAAATGGAGGGCAAAGGAAAATAAGCTGCAGAGTGATGGTACATGAACAACTATCTGTCAATATAAGTACACTGATAAAGGACAACATGTACTTACAAGAACAATGCAGAGCTAAAAAATTTCATTGGCATTGGATATATTCTACACTAATGTAACCATTCATACAAATCAGATAATTTGGGGCGAACAATTGATTAGAAAGCTATCATGCATACTGCTGTCACATAATGAACCAGGTATGTATGCAAGTACAGTGATACAGGACAACAGGTACTAACAAGAGCAAAGTAGCGGGCAACATATTTGCGATATCTTGTCGTTCTTTTCAAACCGGAATTCTTTTTCGAGCAGATTTCCTGCAAAAAAGATCCGTAAGGCACATGCGGAAAAGTAGAAGTTCAAGTTGTCATGCGATATCATAGACAGTACCTCATCCTCGGAACGAGACCAGTGCATAACAAGGTTTTTCCATTCAATGCCTTCTAAATTTAGCACATGAGACTTCACCAGAAATTCGTTTATAGACTTGCCATCAAAGTGTGATTTCCTCAAGTAACACCAATACTGCTGCAATGCTTCCTTGAAAAGCGCAAGCAAGCTTTGCTCGTCATGACTATCCAGATTGACCCTTGCCTACTTACAACAATGTAATGTAAACCATTGATGTGTTCAATCAGCAGAAAACAGGAAAATAATCACCATGAATAATAGCACTTACACGTAAGTGGGACAGGAAGATGTGAAAATGGTGTTTGTCTTCACTATAATCTTCCAATGATGGGAATATATGCACGTAGTCCCTAACAACATTGAAAGCATTGTCTTTTAAACTGGGAATAACTGGAATGGGGTTCCAATCTGCAGGAATTGGCCGTCTCTGCAGTTGGGATAGGTCTTCGGCCGGTGGACTTGCTGTACTTTTTGCTGGAGTGGGATGTTTATGTGGTACGGCTGGTGCTATGGCAACTGAAATCAGCATACCTTTTGCTGGAGTGCAGGTCCTGTGTGGTGGGGCTAGTGGTGTGGCTAGTGAAGTATGGGTACAGTCTGCTGGAGTCGGTCCTACGTTTTGTGTCACTGGTTGTACAACCAATATAAGTGGGGTGCTGTCTCATTTCTCCGGCACAACCAC
This sequence comes from Aegilops tauschii subsp. strangulata, assembly GCF_002575655.3. Taxonomy (NCBI): domain Eukaryota; kingdom Viridiplantae; phylum Streptophyta; class Magnoliopsida; order Poales; family Poaceae; genus Aegilops; species Aegilops tauschii. The sequence continues at coordinate 13,693,251 of NC_053039.3, forward strand.
GTTTTTCAAGGATTTTCTGGTGCTCCTTCAGGTTTGTCAATCACCCTCTTCCTTTTTGATGTCTGATGCACAAGAACAGCATTTGAGTGGAAAAATATGGTATGATGACAGATGGAATATGTATTGATAATGGATGGGCATGGCATCTCGACATATATGATGAGTAAACTAAGTAGATGGAGGTGCAACAAAGTAGAAGAAATGCAAGACAACATATGCAAGATACGCGCAATCAATAAAACCTTGCCAAATTAGAGCAGGCACCTTGATGGGTGAACATGACAGGCCATCTGCCTTCGACTCCTCGAGGTTAGAATAGTCATTAGGATCATATTCTGAACAAGAATCTACAGGTGGGGAGCGTATGAGTTTCATTGCATCCAGAATGGCACTCAATGCCTTGGTGCCAATTTTGTAAGTCATTGCAGTGTTCCACAATATTCTTCGCATGCGCGGATTCTGATATTCACTGTAATTATGTATAATATCTGAGAACCATGAAAACATAAATAGTTGTGAGATTATCTTTGTAATGCAGAGGGTATTCTAATATAGGGGCGCCCCTGTAAACACTTGTGTGCTATCACTGGATTCTGATGAGAGAGCTCATGTGTGCTGTAATATGGTGCGTGCATTTATATAATCTGGCACAAGTACACAAAAAATAGGCTCCAGAAGTAAGGATAGTTGGCAGATGATAGGTTCAAAATATACTTTATAGAGAGTTTATTGCCAAACCATGATAACAAGAGCACACAGCAACTAGGCAGATCATAGTGTACATAAAAGGGGTACACCATAACCACAATATATAAATCGGGAAAGTGGAACTGGCTTGAAAATACGGTGTTGTATTGCCGCTAGTAATTGAAAGCCTATCGATCAAGTACATGCCAGCTCTATCAGCTGTTGACTGCAGATGTCCCTGCTCCCCTTCCTGACAAGGAACATACTGTATGTACTAAATACAGAATAACAAAAGAGGAACATGTTAAAGAACAGAAGAGGAAGCATATTCTTGAGGTTCCGCTTAATTGCATACAATGTTGGTTGCCCACTCATGATGAATCACAGCGCCCAAAGAAATGCAATTCCATGTTGTCTCTCTATATGTGGCAATTTTGAACAAGAGTCATTAGGATCATATTCTGAACAAGAGTCAACAGGTGGGGAGCGTATGAGTTTCATTGCATCCAGAATGGCACTCAATGCCTTGGTCCCAATTTTGTAAGTCATTGCGGTGTTTAGCTTCAAGAGTGGACTGCTGCTAGTGCGACACAAAGCAGCTACACAGATCATAGTGTAGATATAACGGGAAAACCATAAGCATCAGAGTAAAATCAGCAATGTGGAACTTGCTGGAATATACGTGCTAGTATTGTCGGTACGGCTAGAAAGGCTTCGGATACCAGCTCTCTTCAACTGAAGGTGCAGTACTATTAATATCAGTGTAACTCTCAAAGGCGACACAGCTCCCCGCATTTTCTTGCTATTCTTATAGGATTCAAGTGGGCAGGCCACTACAAATCCTATTCCCATGTTTACAAAATCCTACGAATCAAAGAGGCCCGACGAGTTCAAAGTGTCCATACCAACCGACCGTATAGACCTCTACACTGCAAATGTCCCTGCTCATCTTCACTACAAGGAACATACTGTACTACTATCATACTCCCTCCGTTCCAAAATATAAGTCTTGGTAGAGATTTCCACTATGGATCACATACAGATGTATCCAGATACATTTTAGAGTGTAGATTCACTCATTTTTCTCCATATGTAGTCCATGGTGGAATCTATAAAAAGACTTGTATTTAGGAACGGAGAGAGTACTTATTAAAGAAGAACGGAAGAGGAACATGGTAAAGAAGAGCAAGCAGATTTTGGATAATAAAATGTTTGTTGCGCCGTGCCCACACATGATGAACGAGAGCGCATTAAGAAAGCAACTCCCTGCTGTCTCTCTATATGTGGTGCACATGCTTTTTCGAAAGTAAAGTAGGAACATTAGCTGACCAATTAAATGTTATCTGTTTTAGTAATATCAGCATCATATCAGATTCGTACTTGAGCAACAAGTTTGGAATTATGAGTGGCACGTTGTTTTGCTTGATGGATTCAGGAGCAGTGCTAACAGGTAAGATGATGGTACTGAATATAAAGGCATGTCTGCATTTGGGTCAGTCGACCATTTCAGGCGGTTGGATGAAGATCCTACGTCTCCTAACCCTTCTTCTTCCTCGTCTCTGATTCTTCCCATACAGAACACCGCACGGGCTGCCGGCCGGACCATCAGCCCCCACCGCCTGTGTTCCTCCGCCACCCCCACCCTCCACACCCGCCCCCACCCGCGTCGAGTTTTCTTCGTTCGGCGAGGCCCCACCACCGCCCCCAACAGCCAAAGTCCCCACCCGAGCCCCTTCGTTCGCACCGGCGAACTCCGGCGAGCTCTGAAAAATCGACTGACCCAATTTTGAAATTTAGTCTACTGTGATTTAACTAGTGTGGAATATAAAAGGGGAAAACCATAAGCATTGGGAGTATAGTGTTGAGCGTGCCATGGCGGATCTGAAGGTGCAAACCGAACAAAGGCAACTTCACAACCAATGTTTGCTCTCAACTAGCAAGTAAGTGATGGACAAGAAATTGGAGTAAAGCAGTGGCAATCTATTGTCTTGCTGCGATAAATAAGTTGAGCAGATACGAAAGAGTACCGCCTGTGGTGCGGCGCCGTGTATGCATCTGCTGAGAATTTGACGGTGCTGTGATAGCGATGGCTGTCAGCGGCGTGGAAGCAGATCTAGGAGGGTAGACGGTGGCGGCGGGGCGCGGTGGACGAGACAGTTGTAGGAGCAGCGCCGGCAAGGTGGACGACGGCGGGGATGAAGCGAGAGGATGGGATGCAAGGATCCCGGTCCGAAGCCGTGGATGAGAGAGGTCGATCTCTTGTAATGGACGGCGGCGTCGGGGTATCAGCTCCGGCATGGTGGAGGAGGACGGCGGTGGATGGGGTGGCGGACGGAGGAGGCTGGGTGGAGAGGGTGTTTTGGCGCCCACGGAGTACGAATGGGGAAATGGAGGTGGAGAGGAAGGGGGAACCATGTCTTCAGGGCACGCTTGTCTCAAATGCGAGGAAATTTACAAACTTAGCCCCCGTTTCAAATTTCCTACATCACAGCAATATTAGTCGGTTGGGGATAGGACGGTAATCTCGCATACCGAATATTTGCCGACGAGAGTTTCTTTTTGGCGCCCACCGTGTATGAATCGGGGAGGGAGTCGATTTCGGCCGAGGACACACTGTGTTTTGGCGCCCACCGTGTATGAAACCGGGTGAGAGGCGGTTATGTCACGTTCGAGTGAAATTACAAACCTACCCCTATCGAAACCTATAGAAATCGAGCAGATAGGCTTTGCGTGGCAGGGATAGGCAGTAGTAATTTCCATCTCGCAGATTTTGGTTTCGGGCGGTTACTGCGACTTTCCCCGCTTCGTTCAAATTTTGCAGAGTGCACGTTTACCATGCCAACTCAATTTGAATCCCGTTTGTATTCTATTTTTTTCGGGCGGGATCCATTTTTGATTGGAGTAAAATTCTATATACATCATTTTTTCATATATACTTTCAAAAGCACAACACCCTTTATACATAAATATGGTTTACAAATGGCATGATCTCAGATTCATAAGGTTGTATCCATCAATTTGGATTTTCAAAAATTTGAAACCACTTTATGTTCAAATCCAATGTATGCATTCCTCGCTAACTGTCTCCAATTAATGTGTGTTTCATGCGGGGGTTTTTTACTTCTCAAACATGTATAATGTGTTTCACACACGCAACATATAGTGTATCCCGTTTAGACATTAATTGCATATAAACCATGCATTGTTTCTAATTAAAGAATCTATGGATCACCAATATTAATAAACTATATAACATTACACATGTCCCGAAATTCAAATGAATATGCATGTTTGATACACCAATTTGCGTTATGATATTATCGATGTCGTGATCTCCAGTTTAAATATTTGAATCCCATTTAATCCAGATATTCGTCTCATATAACTATCACTCATGCTTATATAGGACTATCTCTCTAGACCTATACGCGTTCATCGTCTCTCGGGTATCTCTCGTGCTACCTGTATGTCAACAATGATCCTTTATCTTCGTAACACACTGACGGTACTCTCTTCCTCGACCTTCATCACTCTATCTCTCTCTAAGTATATCTCGCTCCGTGCTATGTGTCTCTAACTATGATTCTCCATGTGGAATCTCTTTCTCTCACACAAACACAAAACTTTGTCTTCCGGGGTCTCATTTCTCTCTACTATTCCCCTGTGTGCAACTCGCACACCCCTAATACAGAGATGTCTTTCGCTCCTTACTACTAGGAAAAGGGCTATAGACAATATGCACACTAATGGCGCACCAAACATGCGGTGCGCCACTACTATATAGCAGTGGCGCACCGTGTGCTGGTGCGCCATTAGTGTGATAGACACTAATGGCGCACCACAACGATGGTGCGCCACTACTAACAATTTTTTTTCTTTTTTCCAAAAATACTAATGGCGCACCGTGTGCTGGTGCGCCATTAGTGTCTATCACACTAATGGCGCACCACAACCATGGTGCGCCACTACTAACAATTTTTTTTCTTTTTTCCAAAAATACTAATGGTGCACCGGGGCGCAGTGCGCCATTACTAGTTTTAACTAGTAATGGCGCACCAGTCACCCCGTGCACCACTACTATCATTTTTTTTGCAAAACTACTAATGGCGCACCGCCAGCTGGTGCGCCATTAGTAACCAGGGTTACTAATGGCGCATTTGTTGGTGGTGCGCCATTAGTAACCTGGGACCAGCTAGATATTTTGGACAGGCACCTACACACTCACTTTCCCCACTTCATTCTCTCCACCTCCTCCTCCAAGCTTGTCTCGGGTGCCTTCTCCTCCTCACCTCATTTGCACCATAGATTCATCCAAATTAAGTGGTTAAATTACCTTTTTTTGATAGGTAAGTAAGGGGAAAGCTTTCTTTATGTTGTAGATCTACTTTTTTCTCCCTCCAACAACGTGCACATGCACTTTTTATGGCCTAGCTAGATCTATGTATGTTTGTGGTGTTACATATGTTTGTGGTGTTGCATATATGTTTGTGTTTGTAGGTACCGGTATTTGAAATGCGATAGTTGCCAATATTTTGCTGGAATGTTGATTCATTTCCGTTTCGGCGAGAATTTTGGCACTATGCATTCTTTTTGGTCCTATTTTTAGGCAAAGTCATGCCAAATTTTTTCTTGGTTCTAAAATATCGTTTTGCTCTACCCCGCAGGCGACCATGGTCCGCACGATGACCGAAGGCATCGTGAATAGGTTTTTGAGCTCCGCGAAGGCCGAGATGCTTCAAAATAACGAGACGGAGATAAGATGCCCGTGTCGAAGATGCAAGCTGAGGAGCCTTATGGACCCGGATTCCGTACAGGTGCGGGACCACCTGCTCTTGCGTGGTTTCATGGATGGCTATCGGTGGCAAGGTGATGAAGATGATTATGAAGTCGTCCATGGGGGCCGGCCAGCAAGAAATGAGGAAGGGCAGCAAGACAACCGCGGCGAGGGCGGGCGAGAAGACGAAGAATCTCCAGGACATGATCACGAAGTAGATGCAGTACACAGTCATCATGTAGAAGATGCCGGACATGATGATGAGGAAGATGCCGGAGCAGACGAAGGGCATGATCATGAAGATGAAGATGCCGGAGCAGACGACGATGGACCATCGATGGGCTGGGTGCAGGACCCTCATATTCAAGAGCTGCTTCTCAAGCAGACGGATAACACAAGAGCTGCCGCCCGAGAGAGCCAAGCTGGATCAACTGGAGATAGACGCGGTTACTCCATTGTATGAAGGATGCATGCCTGAGGATACCCGCCTGAAAGTAACGCTCAGGGCTCTGGAGATGAAGGTAAAACACAAAATGACCGACGCATGCTTCGACGAGAACATGTCATTCTGGCACGAACGTCTTCCCAAGGGGAACAAGTGCCCGACCAGTTTCAAGGAGGCGAAGAAAATCGTGTGTCCTCTGGATTTACCGCACGTGAAATACCATGTGTGCATGAACAATTGCATCATTTATCGGGACGAGCACGCAGAGTCTACCATATGTCCGGTGTGCGGCGTCACTCGATACAAGAAGAGGAAGAAAGCTCCTCGAAAAGTGGTGTGGTACTTTCCGAACACTCCTCGTCTGCAGCGGTATTTCGCGGACCCTAAGGTAGCAAAGCTCTTGCGTTGGCACGCGGATAGGGAGGAGAAGAAGCGAGAAGATGACGCAAATGATCCGGAGATAAATAAAAAAGACAAGATGCTGAGTCACCCTAAGGATGGGAGCCAGTGGCAAGCGTTGAACTTCGAACACCCAGAATTTGGGAACGATCCAAGGAACATCATGCTAGGCATGAGCACCGATGGAGTCAATCCGTTTGGCAGCCAGAGAAGCACACATAGCACCTGGCCTGTGTTTGTGTGGATGTACAACCTTCCCCCTGGTTGTGCATTAAGAGGAAGTACATTCACATGAGTATGCTAATTGAAGGGCCGAAACAACCAGGGAACGACATCAATCTGTATCTGGGGCTGCTGAAACAGGAGCTAGACACGCTATCGAAAACGCCAGCCAATACGTGGGACACCGCAGAGAAAGAATATTTCCCTATGAGAGCCGCACTGCTCACGACGGTGCACGACTATCTCGGTTACGGATATCTCGCGGGGCAGGTGGTCCACGGATTTTCTGGACGCGTCAGGTGCATGGATGACACAACGTATCGCCAGCTAGATAGAGATCCCGGGTCTTCAAAAACCGTGTTCATGGGACATCGAAGGTGGCTTCGCGACGATGACCCATGGAGAAAACGCAAGGATCTGTTCGATGGTGAAACCGAACCCCGAAGACTCCCGTGTACGAGGAGCGGCGAGGAAATAGACGAGCTGTTGAAAAATTGGAAAGATTGCCCACTGCCGGGAAAGAACCAAAAGGCGCCAGAGCCGGGAAAGAAGCGAAAGGCGCAAGAGCCACTGCTGAAGGTATGGAAAACGAGGTCTGTTTTCTGGGACTTGCCGTACTGGAATATCCACCGTGTGCCTCACAGCCTTGATGTCATGCATATCACGAAGAACGTGTGCGAGAGTTTGCTTGGTACCCTGCTCAACATGCCGGAGAGGACCAAAGATGGGCCGAAAGCAAGGGCAGACTTGAAATCAATGGACATCAGGGAGGAGCTTCACGCTAATGATGATGATGATGAGGCGAAGCAGGACACGGAAAGTCGTCGCAAAGGCAAAAAGGCCAAGAAGACCGGAAATGACTTCCCTCCCGCGTGCTTCACTCTAAGTCAGGAGGAGATCGATCAGTTTTTCACCTGCCTCGTAGGAGTAAAACTTCCTTACGGTTACGCGGGGAAGATAAGCAGATACCTAGACTCAGCGAAGCAGAAGTTCAGCGGGATGAAGTCTCACGACTGTCACGTGCTGATGACGCAGATACTTCCAGTTGCAATCCGTGGGATCATGGACGCGACGTCCGTGAAACGCTATTTGGCCTATGCAACTTTTTCGACGTCATCTCTCGGAAGTCGGTTGGCGTGAGGCAACTCAGAAGGCTACAGGAAGACATCGTGGTGATACTATGCGAGCTTGAGATGTACTTCCCGCCCGCATTCTTCGACGTTATGGTGCATCTGCTGGTCCATATCGTGGAGGATATCATCCAACTCGGGCCGACGTTCCTGCACAGCATGATGCCGTTCGAAAGGATGAATGGTGTCATCAAAGGATACGTTCGCAACATGTCACGTCCAGAGGGAAGCATAGCCAGGGGCTTTCTGACCGAAGAGTGCATCTCCTACTGCACGAATTATCTAGGCATCGAGAACCCCGTTGGTCTGCCCGTCAATAGGCACCTCGGCAGGCTCACTGGATGGGGTCACCGTGAGGGTCGCCGCGAAATGCATGTCGACTTCGAGGGTCGACTTGCCGACTTTGAAAGAGCAAACCTAGTCGCGCTACAACACATAGACGTGGTCGATCCTTGGGTGGTAGAGCAGAAAACCTTTATTGAGAAGACATACAATGACCGAGGCCAACAGAGGACGGACGGAGATATAATCAAAGAGCACAACTCATGTTTCACGCATTGGTTCAAGCAGAAGCTTCTGTCGTACCCTTTACATGAGGATTCTTCCGCGGAATAACAACTCATATTCGCCTTGTCACAGGGCGCCGAGCACAACCTGATGACGTATGAGGCGTACGATATCAACGGCTACACATTCTACACCGAGGGAAAGGACATGAAGAGCGATGGTTATCAGAACTCCGGGGTAACGATGGAGTCCTACAGCGGTAACGACAAGGACAGATACTATGGAAGGATCGAGGAGATCTGGGAGCTGAGCTACGCTGGAGAGAAGGTCCCGATGTTCCGTGTCAGATGGGCCAAGAGCGTCCTAAAAGAAGACCGGTATTTCACCACCATGGTTATACCCGAAGCCAAATCCAAGACCGCGGGCGCAAACGTCACCGCGAAAAATGAGCCATGGGTACTGGCTTCCCAAGTGGACCAATGCTTCTTCATTACCGACCCGTCAAAGCCCAGTCGTGTTGTCGTGAGGAGAGGCAAAAGGAAGATCATCGGAATGGATGGAGTCGCCAATGAGCAAGACTTCGACAAGTACGGCGACCCGAAGATGGAACATGACGACGACGACGAAGTACCAACATACACCACTGTTGGGGAACGTAGTAATTTCAAAAAATTTCCTACGCACACGCAAGATCATGGTGATGCATAGCAACGAGAGGGGAGAGTGTTGTCCACGTACCCTCGTAGACCGAAAGCGGAAGCGTTAACACAACGCGGTTGATGTAGTCGTACGTCTTCACGATCCGACCGATCAAGTACCGAACGCACGGCACCTCCGAGTTTAGCACACGTTCAGCTCGATGGCGTTCCTCGAACTCCGATCCAGCCGAGTGTTGAGGGAGAGTTTCGTCAGCACGACGGCGTGGTGACGATGATGATGTTCTACCGACGCAGGGCTTCGCCTAAGCACCGCTACGATATTATCGAGGTGTAATATGGTGGAGGGGGGCACCGCACACGGCTAAGAGATCAATAGATCAATTGTTGTGTCTATGGGGTGCCCCCCTGCCCCCGTATATAAAGGAGCAAGGGGTAGGCCGGCCGGCCCTTGTTGGTGCGCCAGGAGGAGGAGTCCTCCTCCTAGTAGGAGTAGGACTCCCCTCTTTCCTACTCCTACTAGGAGGGGGAAAGGAAGGGGGAGAGGGAGAAGGAAAGGGGGGCGCCGCCCCCCTCTCCTAGTCCAATTCGGACCAGAGGGGGAGGGGGCGCGCGGCCCCTCCTGGCTGCCCCTCTCTCTCTCCACTAAGGCCCATAAGGCCCATTACTTCTCCCGGGGGGGTTCCGGTAACCCTCCGGCACTCCGGTTTTCTCCGAAATCACCCGGAACACTTCCGGTGTCCGAATATAGTCGTCCAATATATCAATCTTTATGTCTCGACCATTTCGAGACTCCTCGTCATGTCCGTGATCACATCCGGGACTCCGAACAACCTTCGGTACATCAAAACATATAAACTCATAATATAACTGTCATCGTAACGTTAAGCGTGCGGACCCTACGGGTACGAGAACTATGTAGACATGACTGAGACACGTCTCCGGTCAATAACCAATAGTGGAACCTGGATGCTCATATTGGCTCCCACATATTCTACGAAGATCTTTATCGGTCAGACCGCATAACAACATACGTTGTTCCCTTTGTCATCTGTATGTTACTTGCCCGAGATTCGATCGTCGGTATCTCAATACCTAGTTCAATCTTGTTACCGGCAAGTCTCTTTACTCGTTCCGTAATACATCATCTCGCAACAAACTCTTTAGTTGCAATGCTTGCAAGGCTTAAGTGATGTGCATTACCGAGAGGGCCCAGAGATACCTCTCCGACAATCGGAGTGACAAATCCTAATCTCAAAATACGCCAACCCAACAAGTACCTTCGGAGACAACTGTAGAGCACCTTTATAATCACCCAGTTACGTTCTGACGTTTGGTAGCACAGAAAGTGTTCCTCCGGTAAACGGGAGTTGCATAATCTCATAGTTATAGGAACATGTATAAGTCATGAAGAAAGCAATAGCAACATACTAAACGATCAAGTGCTAAGCTAACGGAATGGGTCAAGTCAATCACATCATTCTCCTAATGATGTGATCCCGTTAATCAAATGACAACTCATGTCTATGGCTAGGAAACATAACCATCTTTGATCAACGAGGTAGTCAAGTAGAGGCATACTAGTGACACTCTGTTTGTCTATGTATTCACGCAAGTATTATGTTTCCGGTTAATATAATTCTAGCATGAATAATAAACATTTATCATGAAATAAGGAAATAAATAATAACTTTATTATTGCCTCTAGGGCATATTTCCTTCAGTCTCCCACTTGCACTAGAGTCAATAATCTAGATTACACAGTAATGATTCTTACACCCATGGAGCCTTGGTGCTGATCATGTTTTGCTCGTGGAAGAGGCTTAGTCAACGGGTCTGCAACATTCAGATCCGTATGTATCTTGCAAATTTCTATGTCTCCCACCTGGACTAAATCCCAGATGGAATTGAAGCGTCTTTTGATGTGCTTGGTTCTCTTGTGAAATCTGGATTCCTTTGCTAAGGCAATTGCACCAGTATTGTCACAAAAGATTTTCATTGGACCCGATGCACTAGGTATGACACCTAGATCGGATATGAACTCCTTCATCCAGACTCCTTCATTTGCTGCTTCCGAAGCAGCTATGTAGATCCCGCCACGACGCTTTGTTTAGAACTGCAGCAACTGACAGCTCCACCGTTCAATGTAAACACGTATCCGGTTTGCGATTTAGAATCGTCCGGATCAGTGTCAAAGCTTGCATCGACGTAACCATTTACGATGAGCTCTTTGTCACCTCCATAAACGAGAAACATATCCTTAGTCCTTTTCAGGTATTTCAGGATGTTCTTGACCGCTGTCCAGTGATCCCCTCCTGGATTACTTTGGTACCTTCCTGCTAGACTTATAGCAAGGCATACATCAGGTCTGGTACACAGCATTGCATACATGATAGAGCCTATGGCTGAAGCATAGGGAACATCTTTCATTTTCTCTCTATCTTCTGCAGTGGTCGGGCAATGAGTTTTACTCAATTTCACACCTTGTAACACAGGCAAGAACCCTTTCTTTGCTTGATCCATTTTGAACTTTTTCAAAACTTTGTCAAGGTATGTGCTTTGTGAAAGTCCAATTAAGCGTCTTGATCTATCTCTATAAATCTTGATGCCCAATATATATGCAGCTTCACCGAGGTCTTTCATTGAAAAACTCTTATTCAAGTATCCATTTATGCTATCCAGAAATTCTATCTCATTTCCAATCAGCAATATGTCATCCACATATAATATCAGAAATGCTACAGAGCTCCCACTCACTTTCTTGTAAATACATGCTTCTCCAAAATTCTGTATAAAACCAAATGCTTTGATCACACTATCAAAGCGTTTATTCCAACTCCGAGAGGCTTGCACCAGTCCATAAATGGATCGCTGGAGCTTGCACAGTTTGTTAGCTTCCTTTGGATCGACAAAACCTTCCGGTTGCATCATATACAACTCTTCTTCCAGAAATCCATTCAGGAATGCAGTTTTGACATCCATTTGCCCAATTTCATAATCATAAAATGCGGCAATTTCTAACATGATTCGGACAGACTTAAGCATCGCTACGGGTGAGAAGGTCTCATCGTAGTAAATCCCTTGAACTTGTCAAAAACCTTTCGCAACAAGTCGAGCTTTATAGACAGTAACATTACCGTCAGCGTCAGTCTTCTTCTTGAAGATCCATTTATTTTCAATGGCTTGCCGATCATCGGGCAAGTCAACCAAAGTCCATACTTTGTTCTCATACATGGATCCCATCTCGGATTTCATGGCCTCAAGCCATTTTGCGGAATCTGGGCTCACCATCGCTTCTTCATAGTTCGTAGGTTCGTCATGGTCTAGTAACATAACCTCCAGAATAGGATTACCGTACCACTCTGGTGCGGATCTTACTCTGGTTGATCTACGAGGTTCAGTAATAACTTGATCTGAAGTTTCATGATCATCATCATTAACTTCCTCACTAATTGGTGTAGGTGTCGCAGAAACTGGTTTCTGTGATGAACTACTTTCCAATAAGGGAGCAGGTATAGTTACCTCATCAAGTTCTACTTTCCTCCCACTCACTTCTTTCGAGAGAAACTCCTTCTCCAGAAAATTTCCGAATTTAGCAACAAAAGTTTTGCCTTCGGATCTGTGATAGAAGGTGTACCCAACAGTCTCCTTTGGGTATCCTATGAAGACACATTTCTTCGATTTGGGTTCGAGCTTATCAGGTTGAAGTTTTTTTAACATAAGCATCGCAGCCCCAAACTTTAAGAAATGACAACTTTGGTTTCTTGCCAAACCACAGTTCATAAGGCGTCGTCTCAACGGATTTTGATGGTGCCCTATTTAACGTGAATGCAGCCGTCTCTAAAGCATAGTCCCAAAACGATAGCGGTAAATCAGTAAGAGACATCATAGATCGCACCATATCTAGTAAGGTACGATTACGACGTTCGAACACACCATTACGTTGTGGTGTTCCGGGTGGCGTGAGTTGCGAAACTATTCCGCATTGTTTCAAATGTAGACCAAACTCGTAACTCAAATATTCTCCTCCACGATCTGATCGTAGAAACTTTATTTTCTTGTTACGATGATTTTCAACTTCACTCTGAAATTCTTTGAACTTTTCGAATGTTTCAGACTTATGTTTCATTAAGTAGATATACCCATATCTGCTCAAATCATCTGTGAAGGTGAGAAAATAATGATATCCGCCACGAGCCTCAATATTCGTCGGACCACATACATCTGTATGTATGATTTCCAACAAATCTGTTGCTCTCTCCATAGTTCCGGAGAACGGCGTTTTAGTCATCTTGCCCATGAGCCACGGTTCGCAAGTACCAAGTGATTCATAATCAAGTGGTTCCAAAAGTCCATCAGTATGGAGTTTCTTCATGCGCTTTACACCGATATGACCTAAACGGCAGTGCCACAAATAAGTTGCACTATCATTATCAACTCTGCATCTTTTGGCTTCAATATTATGAATATGTGTATTACTACTATCGAGATTCAACAAAAATAGACCACTCTTTAGGGGTGCATGACCATAAAAGATATTACTCATATAAATAGAACAACCTTTATTCTCTGATTTAAATGAATAACCGTCTCGCATCAAACAAGATCCAGATATAATGTTCATGCTTAACGCTGGCACCAAATAACAATTATTTAGGTCTAAAACTAATCCCGAAGGTAGATGTAGAGGTAGCGTGCCGACCGCGATCACATCGACTTTGGAACCATTTCCCACGCGCATCGTTACCTCGTCCTTAGCCAATCTTCGCTTAATCCGTAGCCCCTGTTTCGAGTTGCAAATATTAGCAACAGAACCAGTATCAAATACCCAGGTGCTACTGCGAGCATTAGTAAGGTACACATCAATAACATGTATATCACATATACCTTTGTTCACCTTGCCATCCTTCTTATCCGCCAAATACTTGGGGCAGTTCCGCTTCCAGTGACCAGTCTGCTTGCAGTAGAAGCACTCAGTCTCAGGCTTAGGTCCAGACTTGGGTTTCTTCTCCTGAGCAGCAACTTGTTTGCTGTTCTTCTTGAAGTTCCCCTTCTTCTTCCCTTTACCCTTTTTCTTGAAACTAGTGGTCTTATTGACCATCAACACTTGATGCTCCTTTTTGATTTCTACCTCCGCAGCCTTTAGCATTGCGAAGAGCTCGGGAATCGTCTTATCCATCCCTTGCATATTATAGTTCATCACGAAGCTCTTGTAGCTTGGTGGTAGTGATTGAAGAATTCTGTCAATGACGCTATCATCCGGAAGATTAACTCCCAGTTGAATCAAGTGATTGTTATACCCAGACATTTTGAGTATATGCTCCCTGACAGAACTATTCTCTTCCATCTTGCAGCTGTAGAACTTATTGGAGACTTCATATCTCTCAATCCGGGCATTTGCTTGAAATATTAACTTCAACTCCTGGAACATCTCATATGCACCATGACGTTCAAAATGTCGTTGAACACCCGGTTCTAAGCCGTAAAGCATGGCACACTGAACTATCGAGTAGTCATCAGCTTTGCTCTGCCAGACGTTCATAACATCTGGTGTTGGTCCTGCAGCAGGTCTGGCACCCAGCGGTGCTTCCAGGACGTAATTCTTCTGTGCAGCAATGAGGATAATCCTCAAGTTACGGACCCAGTCCGTGTAATTGCTACCATCATCTTTCAACTTTGCTTTCTCAAGGGACGCATTAAAATTCAACGGAACAACAGCATGAGCCATCTATCTACAATCAACATAGACAAGCAAGATACTATCAGGTACTAAGTTCATGATAAATTCAAGTTCAATTAATCATATTACTTAAGAACTCCCACTTAGATAGACATCCCTCTAATCCTCTAAGTGATCACGTGATCCATATCAACTAAACCATGTCCGATCATCACGTGAGATGGAGTAGTTTCAACGGTGAACATCGCTATGTTGATCATATCTACTATATGATTCACGCTCGACCTTTCGGTCTCCGTGTTCCGAGGCCATATCTGTTATATGCTAGGCTCGTCAAGTTTAACCTGAGTATTCCGCCTGTGCAACTGTTTTGCACCCGTTGTATTTGAACGTAGAGCCTATCACACCCGATCATCACGTGGTGTCTCAGCACGAAGAACTTTCGCAACGGTGCATACTCAGGGAGAACACTTATACTTTCATAATTTAGTGAAGGATCATCTTATAATGCTACCGTCAATCAAAGCAAGATAAGATGCATAAAAGATAAACATCACATGCAATCAATATAAGTGATATGATATGGCCATCATCATCTTGCGCTTGTGATCTCCATCTCCGAAGCACCGTCATGATCACCATCGTCATCGGCGTGACACCTTGATCTCCATCGTAGCATCGTTGTCGTCTCGCCAACTATTGCTTCTACGACTATCGCTACCGCTTAGTGATAAAGTAAAACAATTACATGGCGATTGCATTGCATACAATAAAGCGACAACCATATGGCTCCTGCCAGTTGCCGATAACTCGGTTACAAAACATGATCATCTCATACAATAAAATTCAGTATCATGTCTTGACCATATCACATCACAACATGCCCTGCAAAAACAAGTTAGACGTTCTCTACTTTGTTGTTGCAAGTTTTACGTGGCTGCTACGGGCTTAGCAAGAACCGTTCTTACCTACGCATCAAAACTACAACGATAGTTTGTCAAGTTGGTATTGTTTTAACCTTCGCAAGGACCGGGCGTAGCCACACTCGGTTCAACTAAAGTGAGAGAGACAGACACCCGCCGGTCACCTTTAAGCAACGAGTGCTCGCAACGGTGAAACCAGTCTCGCGTAAGCGTACGCGTAATGTCGGTCCGGGCCGCTTCATCTCACAATACCGCCGAACCAAAGTATGACATGCTGGTAAGCAGTATGACTTATATCGCCCACAACTCACTTGTGTTCTACTCGTGCATATAACATCAACGCATAAAACCAGGCTCTGATGCCACTGTTGGGGAACGTAGTAATTTCAAAAAATTTCCTACGCACACGCAAGATCATGGTGATGCATAGCAACGAGAGGGGAGAGTGTTGTCCACGTACCCTCGTAGACCGAAAGCGGAAGCGTTAACACAACGCGGTTGATGTAGTCATACGTCTTCACGATCCGACCGATCAAGTACCGAACGCACGGCACCTCCGAGTTTAGCACACGTTCAGCTCGATGACGTTCCTCGAACTCCGATCCAGCCGAGTGTTGAGGGAGAGTTTCGTCAGCACGACGGCGTGGTGACGATGATGATGTTCTACCGACGCAGGGCTTCGCCTAAGCACCGCTATGATATTATCGAGGTGTAATATGGTGGAGGGGGGCACCGCACACGGCTAAGAGATCAATAGATCAATTGTTGTGTCTATGGGGTGCCCCCTGCCCCCGTATATAAAGGAGCAAGGGGGAGGCCGGCCGGCCCTTGTTGGCGTGCCAGGACGAGGAGTCCTCCTAGTAGGAGTAGGACTCCCCTCTTTCCTACTCCTACTAGGAGGGGGAAAGGAAGGGGGAGAGGGAGAAGGAAAGGGGGGCGCCGCCCCCCCTCTCCTAGTCCAATTCGCACCAGAGGGGGAGGGGGCGCGCGGCCCCTCCTGGCTGCCCCTCTCTCTCTCCACTAAGGCCCATAAGGCCCATTACTTCTCCGGGGGGGGGGGGGGGTTCCGGTAACCCTCCGGCACTCCGGTTTTCTCCGAAATCACCCAGAACACTTCCGGTGTCCGAATATAGTCGTCCAATATATCAATCTTTATGTCTCGACCATTTCGAGACTCCTCGTCATGTCCGTGATCACATCTGGGACTCCGAACAACCTTCGGTACATCAAAACATATAAACTCATAATATAACTGTCATCGTAACGTTAAGCGTGCGGACCCTACGGGTTCGAGAACTATGTAGACATGACCGAGACACGTCTCCGGTCAATAACCTATAGCGGAACCTGGATGCTCATATTGGCTCCCACATATTCTACGAAGATTTTTATCGATCAGACCGCATAACAACATACGTTGTTCCCTTTGTCATCGGTATGTTACTTGCCCGAGATTCGATCGTCGGTATCTCAATACCTAGTTCAATCTCGTTACCGGCAAGTCTCTTTACTCGTTCCGTAATACACCATCTCGCAACAAACTCTTTAGTTGCAATGCTTGCAAAGCTTAAGTGATGTGCATTACCGAGAGGGCCCAGAGATACCTCTCCGACAATCGGAGTGACAAATCCTAATCTCAAAATACGCCAACCCAACAAGTACCTTCGGAGACACCTGTAGAGCACCTTTATAATCACCCAGTTACGTTGTGACGTTTGGTAGCACAGAAAGTGTTCCTCCGGTAAACGGGAGTTGCATAATCTCAAAGTTATAGGAACATGTATAAGTCATGAAGAAAGCAATAGCAACATACTAAACGATCAAGTGCTAAGCTAACGGAATGGGTCAAGTCAATCACATCATTCTCCTAATGATGTGATCCCGTTAATCAAATGACAACTCATGTCTATGGCTAGGAAACATAACCATCTTTGATCAACGAGCTAGTCAAGTAGAGGCATACTAGTGACACTCTGTTTGTCTATGTATTCACACAAGTATTATGTTTCCGGTTAATACAATTCTAGCATGAATAATAAACATTTATCATGAAATAAGGAAATAAATAATAACTTTATTATTGCCTCTAGGGCATATTTCCTTCAGTCTCCCACTTGCACTAGAGTCAATAATCTAGATTACACAGTAATGATTCTTACACCCATGGAGCCTTGGTGCTGATCATGTTTTGCTCGTGGAAGAGGCTTAGTCAACGGGTCTGCAACATTCAGATCCGTATGTATCTTGCAAATTTCTATGTCTCCCACCTGGACTAAATCCCAGATGGAATTGAAGCGTCTTTTGATGTGCTTGGTTCTCTTGTGAAATCTGGATTCCTTTGCTAAGGCAATTGCACCAGTATTGTCACAAAAGATTTTCATTGGACCCGATGCACTAGGTATGACACCTAGATCGGATATGAACTCCTTCATCCAGACTCCTTCATTTGCTGCTTCCGAAGCAGCTATGTAGATCCCGCCACGACGCTTTGTTTAGAACTGCAACAACTGACAGCTCCACCGTTCAATGTAAACACGTATCCGGTTTGCGATTTAGAATCGTCCGGATCAGTGTCAAAGCTTGCATCGACGTAACCATTTACGATGAGCTCTTTGTCACCTCCATAAACGAGAAACATATCCTTAGTCCATTTCAGGTATTTCAGGATGTTCTTGACCGTTGTCCAGTGATCCACTCCTGGATTACTTTGGTACCTTCCTGCTAGACTTATAGCAAGGCATACATCAGGTCTGGTACACAGCATTGCATACATGATAGAGCCTATGGCTGAAGCATAGGGAACATCTTTCATTTTCTCTCTATCTTCTGCAGTTGTCGGGCATTGAGTTTTACTCAATTTCACACGTTGTAACACAGGCAAGAACCCTTTCTTTGCTTGATCCATTTTGAACTTTTTCAAAACTTTGTCAAGGTATGTGCTTTGTGAAAGTCCAATTAAGCGTCTTGATCTATCTCTATAAATCTTGATGCCCAATATATATGCAGCTTCACCGAGGTCTTTCATTGAAAAACTCTTATTCAAGTATCCCTTTATGCTATCCAGAAATTCTATATCATTTCCAATCAGCAATATGTCATCCACATATAATATCAGAAATGCTACAGAGCTCCCACTCACTTTCTTGTAAATATAGGCTTCTCCAAAAGTCTGTATAAAACCAAATGCTTTGATCACACTATCAAAGCGTTTATTCCAACTGCGAGAGGCTTGCACCAGTCCATAAATGGATCGCTGGAGCTTGCACACTTTGTTAGCTTCCTTTGGATCGACAAAACCTTCCGGTTGCATCATATACAAATCTTCTTCCAGAAACCCATTCAGGAATGCAGTTTTGACATCCATTTGCCAAATTTCATAATCATAAAATGCGGCAATTGCTAACATGATTCGGACAGACTTAAGCATCGCTACGGGTGAGAAGGTCTCATCGTAGTCAATCCCTTGAACTTGTCAAAAACCTTTCGCAACAAGTCGAGCTTTATAGACAGTAACATTACCGTCAGCGTCAGTCTTCTTCTTGAAGATCCATTTATTTTCAATGGCTTGCCGATCATCGGGCAAGTCAACCAAAGTCCATACTTTGTTCTCATACATGGATCCCATCTCGGATTTCATGGCCTCAAGCCATTTTGCGGAATCTGGGCTCACCATCGCTTCTTCATAGTTCGTAGGTTCGTCATGGTCTAGTAACATAACCTCCAGAACAGGATTACCGTACCACTCTGGTGCGGATCTTACTCTGGTTGATCTACGAGGTTCACTAATAACTTGATCTGAAGTTTCATGATCATCATCATTAGCTTCCTCACTAATTGGCGTAGGTGTCGCAGAAACTGGTTTCTGTGATGAACTACTTTCCAATAAGGGAGCAGGTACAGTTACCTCATCAAGTTCTACTATTTTAAAAAAATTATTAGTGTTTCATATTCATATTCATTTTCTAAAAAATTATTAGATGCAACAAAAAATAATAAAAAAAATTTATTTATGGCGCACCGCTGGGTGGTGCGCCATTGCTATGCAAAAAAAAAGTTACTTATGGCGCACCGCTGGGTGGTGCGCCATTGCTATGCAAAAAAAAGTTACTTATGGCGCACCGCTGGGTGGTGCGCCATTGCTTTCTAAAAAAACTTACTTATGGCGCACCGCTAGGTGGTGCGCCATTGCTATACCTCCCCCGACTAAAATCTCGGCCCCAATCCCCGGCCGACCCCATCTCACATCTCTCAGCCCCTGCGCGCCGCTGCCCCGACGACCCACGACGCCCCCGCCCCTACGTGCGCCGCCGCCCCCGCGCCCCCGCGCCCCCCACCACTGCAGCTCCTCCGCCGCCCACCGGACAGCAAGCCGCCGCGGCCCCCAACCATCCCGCCGCCGACGACCGCACAGGGTGCAGGATGACGACCGCCGCCGACCCGCAACCGTCCCGCCGCCGCCCGTAAGCCCCCCTCCTCCTCCGCGCGTCCTCCTCCGCCCGTAAGCCCCCTCCCCCTGACTGACTCGACTCCCCTGGCCTCCGCACGCAGTTCACTGTCCCGGATCTCCGACTGCATCGCCTCCCGCGGTGGCAACATCCACAGCGTCGACGTCTTCGTCCCCGACGACGCCCCCGTCTTCTACGCCCGCAGGTACCCCATCCAACTCACCCCCGCCTCCATTTCCCACCTCTCCCTCTCTGCTCCTCCCTCCTTGACCTCTCCCTCCTAATTCTTCCTAGGGTTTATCTTGGGTTTATACAGTTGGTAGTTCTGTCATAAGATTTCGTTGAGGATCGCCATGAGAAATAATTCAAACTGAATGTATTGACAGTGTGTTAACTGAATTTTCGCACTGCATTTTTGTAACTAGGGTTTATCTTGGGTAGGACCAGGAGATGTCTAGGGACAATATTTTGGCCATATGGTTAGCAATGTGAAGGGAATATGAGAGATTAATTCAAACTGAATGTATGTTTGTAACTGAATCTTTTTGACAGTGTGTTAACTGAATTTTCGCACAACAGTGATCTGAATGTCACTGCATTTTCAACACATGGACTCTAGATAGTTCCGCTTAACAAAGATTGACAGAATAACCTATGGTAAGGGACAATCCGACCATGGACTTCTTTTCACATTTTTACACAATATTGTTGTAGTTTTGTGCCAGCTCGAATGAAAACTGTGAAACCTAGGTAAAATTGGGAACAGTAGTGCAACTTGGCATATCGTTGTCATCCTGTGTGATTCTGGTCAGTTTCACATGTTCCTTCACTCAACGGGTTTTGAAAGAATTGGCAATAACTGGCCACTTATCTTCATTTCAAAGCCCAAGTTGCAGCCCTTTAGATTGACAGCTGGACAGAAGGTATCTTCTAGTAACTTTTGAGTGGAAGGCAGCTTCACTCTGTAGCTATATGGACAACTTCAAATTGGATGGCATGGAATATATTGTTGGGGTTTTCACCTTTTCTACTTCGCTTGGTATTTTTTTAAATGTTAGACAGTACTGTAGTGAGTAGCTTAACTTGTTTAAGTACTGCCAGTTAGTAGTACTGCTAGTGAGTAGATGAACTCCATTTAACTAGCTTAATTGAGTTTCAGTTGTGTAGTGAAGTTCTTCTATATTGTATGATGCGGTTCACGCTTAAACTGTCCTGCTATGTAGTCTGTTGGATCATCTATGTACTATGTATGCTGTGGCATGTGGTGTGGTCGATGCTGAGATGTCAACTCTATGTACTATGTATGTTGTGGCATAGGTGAAGCCACTGACTACACTTCAGGTTCTACTCCTGGAACACTTCAGGAGTTTTACTTCATAACTGGAGTATTTTGATGATATTGGGGGGTTTTGTCTCCGACCATCGTGTCGTGATGATATTGTGGGGTGTTGTGGGGTTGCAGCTGGGTGGGGGTGGGGTAATGATTTTGCAGGTACCCCGAGAGACCCTTGAGTTTGCCGGAATGTCGATTAACTTCCGTTCTGGCAAATTCGGGTACTCCATATGTCCTATTTTCAGCAAAGGTCATGCTGAAATTTTCCGTGAATTTTAGCATGACTTTGCTAAAAATAGGCATATGGGGTACTTGCGACTAATGCATGGGCCGGGGTATCTTAGTACTTAATTAAGTAGGATCAACTGCCCCTTTATTCTTGCTGCATTAAACCATAGGTGGCAATAGAGCCAAGTGATTAGGCCCAACTTAGAGTCGACAAACCCTAAATTATAAAACCTTGGCTTTTAGGGTGCCTCGGT
The DNA here is from genome assembly GCF_002575655.3 of Aegilops tauschii subsp. strangulata. Classification (NCBI taxonomy): domain Eukaryota; kingdom Viridiplantae; phylum Streptophyta; class Magnoliopsida; order Poales; family Poaceae; genus Aegilops; species Aegilops tauschii. The sequence continues at coordinate 13,714,934 of NC_053039.3, forward strand.
GTCGATAAAAACCTAAATGATGAAAGCTTAGGCTTTTAGGGTGCCTCGGCGTCGACAAACCCTAAATGATAAAAAGCTTAGCTTTTAGGATGCCTCGGTGTCGACAAACCCTAAATGATGAGACCATGATCTTGTTCCTTGACAATAACCAACTTTTTGACCAAACTTTTTTCCTATTTAGAGCGAAACATGGCCCATAACGATGAGGCCGGCGGTTCAGGCGGCAAGGCATTCTGGAAGCTATCCCAGGAGATGGAGGAAGAACCTCACCGCTATGAGGACACCGCGGAAGACACCGATCCTGACTACACAACCCCTAGTGGCATCGAGGATGACACCACTGATGGTGCCGCCGAGGATGCCACCACTGATGATGGCAGCACATGCACAGATGGCAGCCAACCGAAGAGGCAACGGAAGGACCGGTGCCCGAACGTGCTCGACACCGTCAAGGAGGAATTTACTGAAGTGAACTGCGACGGGGATCCAACGGCGCCCAAAGAATTAGTCAAGGGGTACTCGGTTCAGTTCGGGTGCATTCTCCGGAGCACCGTCTCGATCAACACTGAGAACCTAAGGCATAAGGACCGAGGGAATTTGCGCAACCTCCTCTTCACGAAGCTGCACGAATGATACAAGTTCCCCGCTAAGTTTGCAAACACACGCCTCTCAGGGAATAAAGTGAACAGTGCCGCCCTCACGAAGATGAGCACGGCCCTGTCTACTTGGAGAAGCGCAGTGAAGAGAATGATTAACAAAGGTGAAAGTTATGAGAAGATCAAGGCGAAAAATCCTTCGATCAGCGAAGATGACTACAAGGAGTTCAAGATCAAGTGCGAGAGCGGCGCATCCGAGGAATCAAGTCAGTGGGGGAAAGAGATGCGGGACTTGAACTTAGGGGTCCACAAACTCGGTCCCGGCGGTTACGGAGTGGCGGAACCTATATGGGACAAGGAGGACGCGGAGCGTGCCGAGCAAGGCCTACTGCCCCGCTTCGAGAAATACCATGAGAAGCAGACCAGGAACTATGTCAGGGCCCGGTACAAGGAGGACCCGGTAACAAAGGAGCTTACCACGGATCCGAAGACCAAGGCGCTTGAGAAAGTTCTGGTAAGGAATACACCCCCGCGTAATTAGCTACATATATGGTTGCATTCTAGTTAATGAAGCCAAATTTCTAAATGGTTCACATTCCTTCCGCAGGAGACTAAAAGCAGTAGCGCGGGGTCGTCTCAGAGCTCCCCAGCTTGGGACAACACTCTAAATAGGGCGTTGAACATAATGAAAAACAAGGATAAGCTCATTAAGCCGTCGTCAGCTGGTCGTGTGGCCGGCAAAGGCTTTCCCACAAAATGGTCGTCATACTATAACGCTGGTGGGCGAAAGGAGAAAAAGACCAGCTCGGAAAGCCAGTCGCGCGAGGTTCAAGAACTCAAGGCACAAGTGGCGCGGATTCCGGAGATTGTCCAAGAGCAAGTGAAACAACAACTGGGAACGACGCTCACCGCCATTGTGCCCAGCTTGATTGAGGGGCTGCAGGCGTGGATTGCGAGCGGCCAACAGGGGCCGCCCCCGGTTCCCAGCTTCACGGCCACCAACTCGCACAACGCGTAGGCAGTGCCATTTGTGTCTCCGGCGGAGGCGGTATTGGTGTCTCCGGCGCCGACACGGGCATTGGACCTTAATGCACCCTGGTGTACATCGGCCGGCACCTCGGCAGCAAGCGGCCCCTGCGTCAGTTGCACGCCCGCCGTTGGCGGTGCCTCGACATTAGCCGAGCTCGACGCCATCACGGTAACTAAGCCTCTCGGCTGATGACTTCATCTCCTTGCCTTTGACTGGGCATCCCTGACGCCCTACATGTTTTCGCAGGGCGCCGCCGATGTTCCATGCACTCTCCTGCACTTCATGGGCGGCGAGTTGATCGATGTCGCCAAGGGCAGAATCGTTCAACCGGGCAACCCCATGTTCCACGGTAATCTGATGCCACCCACCGTCTATAGGGTTGAACTGGTTCGGGTGCTGCCAGGCTGCGACAAGTTGTTACCTCCGATTCGACCCGCTGGGGCCGACGAAGATGATGTGATGACCCTCAGCGCCTGCGTAAGCTGGCCCTTGCTTTGGCCGAAGAGCCAGATTCGTTTGGGGGCGGAGGACACCACCCCACAGACAACACCACCAGTCGTGCCGGCGCCAAGCTATGGCAAGACCGCAGCAACGCTACCGGACATGCCGGACATCCCTATGGCACAGGATCCGGACATGCATATGGCACAGGATCCGGACGACGACGACAACGACGACGGTACATTTACCAACGTCGATAAGTACTTTGCCGAACATGGGTACGGTGACGAATTCTTCGGGCGTCCTTCTCAAGAACCCAACCCTGAAAAAGACGACCGCGATCGAGCTGGTACCGCGGAGAAACCCAATTGCAATAGGCGTCGTCTGGCGTTCAGTTCTCAGGAGACGCCTCCAGCTGCCGCCTTCACCGAGCCTCAGATAGCCGAGGTGCGGAATATTATCAGCCCCAACACACTCAAGAAGGCGGTCTCTGAGCAGAACTCGATCCCATTACAGGAGATGAGGAAGAAGGGACGGAAACGAAAGAATAACAAGGGCGGTGCGAGCCAGCTGGCACCGAGTACGATCCATGCTCAGGACGGGCCACCTTCACCGAAGGATATCTCGAGGAGGGTGCATGTGGCGGGTAGGCCGATGCTACCGACTAATCTGCTCAATGCTGCAACCGGTGCTATGCAGAGTCTGCATGACAGTGTTCTTTCTTTGGAGAAGCGGCATCTCTCCGAGAATGATGTGGCATACCCGGTTTTCGTGGCCAAGGTGCCAGAGGGCAAGGGCTTTGTGGATAGCGCCATCGGGGGTACGATCGTCCTGCGGTTTGATGACATCTTCGCTATGTTTAACCTTCATCCACTGCACTACACCTTCGTTCGGCTATTTTCGCTGAGTATGGAGATGCGGATCATTAGAGACAAGACCCCGGACATCGTGATAGTCGACCTCTTCTACATGCATGCCAAGATATTGGGCAGCGCTGGGGACTGGCAAGTCGCGAGTTCATACCTCGAAGGCGTCATTCTGGCAAACCCAGATAAGGATAACTTCCTCGTGCCTTACTTTCCCGAGTAAGTCATCCCCTCACCGCCCCGTAACATATGGTTTCTTAGATTTCGATCGTTATTTTTTTTCTAACATTCCGTGTTTGGTGCAGTGACACACATTGCACACTCATCCTCTTAAGCCCGAAATATTCCATGGCCACGTATTTCGACCCGGACCGTCAGTCGAAGATAGACTACACAAATATCAAGAAAGTTCTTGATGATGTTCTCCCCGGCTACGCCAGATCTGGAGGCACCTTCAGCAGGCCAGTTCGTAAGTACGGCAAGCACATCTTTAGCCACAATACGACGTTCTCCTGCGTCAAGCAACCGCCTGGCGGTCAGAAGGATGCCTACTACGCCCTCCATCACATGCGGGCGATTGTACGGGACCATAATTACCTTATGCTACCAAATAATCTCAAAGATTAGGCCGCACGCTTGTCGGTAATCCAGGACGCAGACATGAGACAAGAATTCTTTCGCATCCAGTCGGAGTTTGCGGAAATCATCCATCAAGATGTCCTTCGTACCTCGGGGCAGTTCTATCTCAGACATCAACCGTCCAACAGTGAGATAGAAACAATGCTACAAATGCAGGCTGACAACGCCCGCGATTTCATGACCATCACGAAAGACGGCGGCTTCATCCACGCTCCGGTCCCTGAGTCGAGTCGAAAGTAGTGATGCTATGTAGTTCTGAAATGTCGATTGGCTCATGTTGTAATATTAAACTTTAATGAACTTGTATGTCTCTTTGTTTTGGACAGTCGTTCAACTTATATGTAATCGATGCTATTTATTAGTAGGACCATGAATCGTGCTATTAATGTGTTGCTTTTCTATTCCGATCCTTTTGTTGCATACTTATATATTGCTTATGTACTGTCTGTGAATTGCTACTAACGTTTTGTTTGGCTAGTGCATATATAGAGATGCTGTCGTATGTCGTGTACAAGGGTAAGGTTCCCGGAGTCTACGACGACTGGGAGGAGTGTCGGAGACAGGTTCACCATTTCAGCGGTAACAGTTACAAAGGGTACACCACTAGGGCGGAGGCGGAAGTTAGATACGCGCGCTATCTAGAGGGAGAGAGGAGGGAGCGGAGGAGGAACCGGATGATGACCAGTTTCATTGCGATGATGCTAATCGTGATGACCGCAGCTCTCTTCTATGTGATGGTAGTTTAGATGATCGATATCGACTTGTAATGTGAAGACAAACTCGCTACTCGCGGTTTCGAGACTTCTAATGTTATAACTTTGTTCGGTATTTGAAATTCGGAGACTAATATGATGAATTGTATTCGGAGACTAATCTTCTATTGTATTCGATAAATCTGCTGTTTATATGTTGTGCTCTCTATATTATGTGCAGTAATATGTTTTGTAACCTATGCAAATATCAGAAAAAAAATCCCTAATATTCATACTAATGGCGCACCACTCAGCACACTAATGGCGCACTTCAGAGAGGACACTAATGGCGCATCACCCCCTAGTGCGCCATTAGTATGCCAAGGTACATGGGTAAATATGGCCCCTGGGAGGCATACTAATGGCGCACGGTGGGCTATACTAATGGCGCACTGCGTGGTGCGCCATTAGTATACCAGATACTAATGGCGCACCAGGGGTGCGCCATTAGTATTTAATTCTAATGGCGTGGTGCTAGTGGCGCACCAGTAGTACGCCATTAGTGGGCAAAACTGGTGCGCCACTAGCAGGCCTTTTCCTAGTAGTGCCTCTTAAATATCTCTTTCTCACACACAAACAGAAACTCTGTCTCCCAGGGTCTCATATTTCTCCACTGTTCTCTTGCATGCCGCTCACACATACTGTCTCTCCCTAGAGATATCTTGCGTTCCCTCATATGTTTCTCTAGCTATCACTCTCGTTTTGAAATATCTTTCTCTCTCGCAGACACAAAACTCCGTCTCTTGGGATCTCATTTCTCTCCGATATTTGTTTGTATGTGAGTCACATGCACCCTTTCTTCATCTCTCTCACACCCACACCCATAACTCAGCCTTCTGATCCACTCGACTCCTATCTCTAACACACACTAGCTAGCATCTTTATCTTTCTATTTATATGTTTCTCCATCAACCTTCTTTCATTTATAGGTTGATCTGTTTTGCACAATCGTTGTGCCTCACTCCCTCTGCTCGCCATAGATGCATGCTCCAGCCCACACCACTATCTCTTAAAGGCAAAAACACATGCTCAATTGTCGGGCCTTCTTCCCTACATTCTCGCATGCATGCATATTGTCATACCGATCCGTCTCTCCCATGTCGTTGATCTTAGCTTATGACTTATGTCTTCTTTCTTTTATCTCGATCATGCGCGCGCGCACACACACACATCCCACATATACATGTATACCTCTCACACATGCACGTTGAAGGTCTCTATGTCTCCATACGTAGTTAATTACCCTCAACCCTAATGCCACATCGAATCATTCTCTTCTTGTGTGCACATAACTTCCGCCTGGATGGGTAAAACACACACTCACACTTAACAATCTCCTTGTAGCTACCTCCCCCCTCTCACTCTTCCGCTATATCCCCGAAACCAATAAGACCATCCCTTCGTTTAATTCCCGCCTACATGCACCATCGATATATAGTAGTCTTCCTTGGTGTCTCTCGAACAAACACGTTCTCTCGTTGTCGACTACTCTCACGCGCACACACCTTCTCTTCCCTCTCTACGGGCATTTTCTCTCTCGCACCCCATCGTTGGTGGCCTCTGCCATACACATCACCTCTCTGTGATGAAGCCATGCACACTTAAATTACATCCGCCACCGAAGACCCCGCAACACACACACACACACACAAACAAACACACACACACGCACGCACCCACCCACCCACCCACCCACCCACACACACACACACACAATAAGACTCCATCTCTCTCTCTCCCCCCACACACACATTGAGACTCCATCCCACACACACATGCTCTAGGCGGAGCATTTGTTCCTACCACCCTTCATCCACCCTTACCCGTATGATAAACAATCACCTTAATTTACTTGTATAACATGGACAAATTCCACTTTACTTTAGTAGTTAGCAAACTTATCATTTGTACCCTTATAAAAAACCGAGTTGGCAATGATGGTGTGCTTGCCATCTTGTAATATAGACCGTCTGATCTATATCTGACGGATAGAAAGCAAACTATGATAATTTTACAAAAGATAGCCGCCCCTCTCTCCACATCCTTATCTGCCACACCTCATTGCTGAGCAATTAAAAAAGAAAGTCTCCGGAACAATCAAGCATGGTGGCCGCTGCCGCCTGCCGGCGCCGTCCATCCCCATGCCTCCGCCCATTCCGACCACCAATCACCACCACGCTCCACTCCTCCTCACCTTATCTCTCATCTTTCATTTTTTCGATGACATACTCGAGATACCAGTTTTCCGATAAAATTCCCGAAATATCATTAGTTTTTACACATGGGATTACTCCTGCATGGGTAAATCACAACATGTGTTTTGTAAAAAAATGCATATTGATGTTGCGTGCAATGCACGAGCATCTTGCTTGTAATTATATAACGCAAATCACGTGCAGGAAGTGAATTTTTTTTACACAACCACGTTAACATGGCCACGTAAATCACTAGCTAAAGTAAATACCATTATACTTATATCCCGATGCAAAAGGTTGAGTACATGTCCAAAGAGTAGAGTCGCACACACGCACTCTGTCTCTCAGAATCTCTCTCTCACACACACACCAGTTACGTGACGCCCACTTAAGCAGACACGTATGTTACAATTTGTGCACCTGCGGGTACACGTGATGCTGCGCATTTATTTAAGCCGGACGGCGAATCCAAACAGTAGCTGCATTCATTCCCCTCCCGCCGCCTCTTCTCTGGTCGCCGTCGCCCGGTAGCCATGGCCCGGCCGAAGGTAACAACATATGCCATACTCCCGCTGGAGTGGCTGTTTAATCTGGAAATTTTAGTGGTCATGCATGCATCTTTTTGTGCTAGCTCTCCTATATAAGGGTTGACCGGTCGCTTCCCGCGGACATGCGCGGGCGGTGGAAGAGGAAGGAGAAGGGAAGCGGGCTGTGGAGTAACGTTTTTTACCACAAAGTGCAATAATTGAGTAGTTTTGCAAACTACCAGTACTACACATGAAACGGTTCAAAACCTATACTCCCTTGCCAGCGCGCGCTTCCCGCGTGAAACGGTCAGCGTCGCCCTGGAGCGTCAGTGCCGCATTAATGCCCGGCCAGAGCAGAGGCGACCTCTCACTGGCGCCGGCTTTGAAGCGGCGCGACGGCCGAGAGACCGCCGCTTCCCGGTTCACCGACTGCTTCGCGTCGAGGCTGGCCATCGACCGGGGTGATGCCCCCTTCCGTTCTGCACTCTAATCTGGTGCATGACACATATTACGTCGACCCGGATGCTACTGGCTGTCCCACATGTCGGCGAAGTAGTACGTAGTAGTAAGAAGAAGCAAAGAATCATGCGGTATACTAGAGATTCCAACAAGTGACTAGACTACAGCGCGTGCAGTATCTCAAATCTCAAATCTCAAATCTCCCTTCCGGTTTATAGGGCTCAAATCTCAAATCTCATCAACCAAGGCATTTTGCGATTGGAGGAATGTCTCTCGTACTTTACAAAACTACCCTAATTAAACTCATGCATTAATTACGTAGTTTTCTCGTTTTCCTCTCCGCCTTGGTCGCGGTGCACAATATTGACCACTCCTATATGACTAGCCGCTCTATCTACATGCGGGACATCAAAGCATCCGAGCCCACGTGCCACCCACCAAATCACAGCGAGGTGCTACAGTCGAAACTCACCGGTCACCCCGGTGTGGCCGTCATTACCCGTCATATCACAGAACCCACACCTTTACCAGCAGTGGTAAAGTGGCCTCGAAGTTGGACTGGACGAAGCAACCATCATTTCACTGGAACGCTCGTTGAAGCCCTTTCTCCCCTTTCTTGAAGAAAACCTCACTCCAGGCTACTCACTTCTGCCATTTTTCTTCTGTAACAACGAAGGAAAGGTGGGCGAATCAGTGATGCTGCTATATTTTCATTCCAAGAATCTTCTTTTTGCGAAGCACCGGCCAATTCTCACAGCCCATTCTTTTCCCGTTTTCATTGCGATTGTGGTTTCCTTTCGATTGCTTTTTGTTTGTCAGGTCATTGATGGATCCTGGAGCACTAAGCAAAGAGTTGCCGGCGGACAACCCACTGGAGACAGCGATCTCCAGGAAGCGAGCACCGACCAACGAGTTGACCATGTTGGCGGGCCAACCCATGGAGACGAAGCACTCCAAGAAACAAGCACTGGCCAAAGAGTTGACGACGTTGGTGGATGAACTCCTCAAAGAAAGCTGGAAGAACAACAAGGGCCCAACCGTGCCTACCCCAGAAACTCTAATGGCCACCTATGCGAGGCTCAAGGCCGAGTTTGAGGAGATAGTCGCCGTTGAGAAGCAGTATTCCCATGGCAAGGTGATGGCCCCATCGAGGACGAGGAGATGTCCCCCGGAGGGATGGGATCCCCCGGCGAGCTGCACAAGGTAAAAAATGAAAGTTGTGGTTTTTGATTATTTGCAATGTGCTTGCTAATATGTTAGGGTTGTGCAGGTGCCGGTGGACGTCCTTGATGATTCCGATATCGCGGCCCGTCCTGTGGAAAAACGCCCCAGAGATCGTTTTCGATGTTGCGGTCCGTCCTGTTGGCATCGCCCCGGAGATCGATTCCGATGCCGCTGTCCATCCTGTGGACATGGCCCCAGAGATCGATTCCGATGTCGCGGTCAGTCCTGTGGACATCGCCCCAGAGATTGATTCCCATGCCGCTGTCCGTGCTGTGGCCATTACCCGAGAGATCGATGACAAGAAATAGTTGGTCGCGCTAATCCTTCAGGGTAGTTTGCATTGCCCTGTGTTTAATTACCAGAACGATGCATGTTATCAAACCATCTTAGGGCTAGTGCACTGTCTTGTGTGGGCGGTACTTGCTAGTACTTTTGTTTGATAGTGAATAATGCGAACCCTCTCCGATTTATGGAAACAGATGTATCCTCACCAGCTTTTGATGTAATATATGGCATGCTTAGATGTAAGTTTGAACTGTTTATCATATCAGCAGGGCTTATTTGATGATTCTTGGTGTTAGTAGGCTAGCTACTGTGCGAGCTATAGTACTTGCAAAACACTCACCAAAGAGAAATGTTGGGGTTGATGAGCTCGTGGTATGCTTATACTGATCCGTCGTCGGTCGGCCAATAGCCCAAGCTCCTAAAATTGTAGGCTTAGCGATCGATCAGACAATAGTCGACATGGATACATTTAGGCCTCATTTGGTTCATAGGTTAGGAAAATCGTAGCAAAAGTACAGAGACGTACAACACAAAATCATAGCAGTACAGAGACGTCCCTCCGTTTCAAAATAGATGAGTCAACTTTGTACTACTAACTTTGAAACGGAGGGAGTACAGATCCTAGGCGGGCTAGTTTGGCCTAGTGGGTTTTAGTGATATGACGTGGTACAGTGCCGTCCAGTCTTCGCGTGTGGTAGCAGTACTGCGGGTAGAGTAAGTTTTCTTGAAGAAGCGGAATTCAACGAAGTCATGATGGTTCCTTCGTCCGACTAACTTACAGTGGGAAAGGTTGAGCCTGCGCTACGACCGGGGTGGACCAGGATAATTTTGTGCATGGCAGGTGGACCAGGATGGTCGACGTCCCACATGTCGGCGAATGAAAGTATTCTTTCTGATATAGTGGACGAGCAACGAGTATTCATTGTTTATTTTTGATGAAACCTATTGTCTCCACTGTTACGACGGAGGAGTGTGAAACACGGCAGCCCAGTGAACTTGGCATGTGCACCACTCCCTCCTTCCTCATGTAATACTACCATAGTGTTGACTATAAGGTTACAACTTTTTCTCACTTTCTCTCTATCTATTTCCTCTCAAATGTTTTTTACCTTTCTCTTTTTAGACACAATTGTTTTTATGCCTCTTTTTTTGGAATTAGTTTTTTATACCTAGGAGCACGTGTAGAGACGAGCTCCTGCAGATCCCACTCCTTGAATTTGTCAATGGCTCTCTCTCCTCCACATAAGCGGGCTTGTCGAGAAGACAAGAGATGATCTCTTAACACAATATGTTTCACAATGTTTTTAGGAATAACTAGTTATTGAAGATAAGGCTAAGTGATGATCCATTGTACACATGTTTTTTGTCATCTCTAAATTACATGCAAGACTTATGATAAGACTATGTTATCAACCATTGTACATGCCCTTTATAGCCCAGAATTTTACTGGTAGTACTTGCTATGAATGCGGGCAGCTGGCCTCTGAGGGGGGAGCGCGCGCGGGAGGTGGCGGGGTGGGGGAGGGGTTCTGGTGGGCCAGGGCGGTAAGAAGCGGGCTTGGAAGCGGTGCAGACTCCCGCATGGCCCACCTCACGTTATCACCACATATTTCTTGGAGTCCGTGCACGGCGGGCGGGCGATCTCTTCTCCCTCCCCCGTCTCTCTCCTCTCAGCTGACGCCCGCCGAGCGATTAGATTTCGGCTATCGACGGTTTATTCAATTGCAGTCCCACATGTCAGTGAAAATGCAAGACAACGCGTGTCCCCTCTGGTGAGCGGCGTGCGAGCCGGACTTGTCTGGGGTGCGACGTGAACGCGACGCGTACAAGTTGTAAGTGTGCCGCCTTTTCCTTTTGAACTTGCAAAGCGTAACATTTTCGTGCGATCGATTGATAGAAAACTAGAACAAAATGACGAGGGCGGTGCTTTCACGCGCGTTAGGCGGGCTAGTTTGAGTGATATGACATGCTACAGTGCCATCCACTTGCTCCATTTTTATGTAACCAAGAGTCTACACTCTTACGTGGGAGGAGGGCGAAACACGGCGGATCTGATTTTGATCGAGGGATAACTGTTCCCTGCGAAATAATGGAGCACTGTTAGCGATTATAGCATGATAGTTAGGGCATCTCCAGCGCTGGCCCTCAAATTTACACCGGCATCTATCCGAGGACACTGGTGGATGCCATCCAATGTGCCCGCATACCTTTCGACAACTATATGAACTAACCGGATGAAATTCGTGCAAACAAAGGAAATTTCAAATTGACCGGATGAAATTCATTACATTTCGAGAACTTTTCCTATAAACTGGACGAATTCATTACATATTTCGCACAAACCGTACTAAAACCTACTGTAAACCTAATCTAAACGATCGTCGGGCCCCGACCACCATGTCCGGCCCTGAACCCGAGAAAGCCGGCCATTGCCTTTGCCTCCTCCTTATCCGCCACGATAAGCTCCTCCTCCGGAGCACAAGGTTATGTAAATTTCCGCCTCCATGTCGCCGTCAAGCGGCTAATCGGCCGCCGATTTTTATCCCACCAAGCTTGGCGTCGACTGAGTGGAGGAGCGGTGGCCTTCCTGGGACCAAAGCGGTGGCGACATACCGTGTACTACTCTTCCTCGCTGCCGGCTGCGCCCGCGCACGCGCGCCGGCTTCGTGGTCGTGGTGGCGGAGGGCGGCCGGCGATCTCCTTCGTCTACTCCTGCGAGAGTACGTCCAAGAGAGCTTTGGAGCACGCCCGGAGCGGAGCCACCAATGTCCTTCGTCTGCTCCTGCGACAGTACGTCCAAGAGAGCTTTGGAGTGCCCGGAGGCCATGGTTGGAGTGGTGCCAACAGAAGGAAGGGACCAGAGGAGAATGAGTGTGGGTCTTTGGCTATGGCTGGGAGCCGGGGCTCAAGTTAATATAGTGGGTGAATGGCAATGAGCCGCAGCAGACGGATGGACGGCTGGCACCGGAGTAGGTTCCTTGGTAGCCGTGGTGTAATGCGGAGCAATCGCTTACACTGGGATGCCGCGTGGGTGGCGCTCTCTCAGTCGTCGCGCTGCTGCAATGCCGGTGCCAGTGAGAGGTCGCATCGGGCGTGAATGCGAAGGCTACTTCAGTGACTTAACCGCAGGTGCTTTGTCTCACTGACATGTGGGCCCAATGGGCATCAGGCCCGCATGTCAGTGACACACCAACTGCACCTGCAGTTAAGGCCGGTGAATGCGGCATTGACGTTCTGGAGAGACGGTGATTGTTTTAGGCGGGAAGCACGCGCTAGCGATGGAAGGGGTTTCGGTAGGCCAGGGTGGTTAGACGCTGGCGTGGTGGTAAAATGTGAACTCATGGATGATGAGCCTTTGAAGCGTATGTGGCACGTATTGACAACCAGGCGTCCATGCAACCGCTCTTGTCGCCAGCTAGCATTCGACGACCACCATTAGACACCACACAACCATACATAACTTACGAATAATGGACGAATCGATCAGACACACACTCGCGTGCAGTGGCACTATGATCAGTTGCTCACGATAGTACATACTCCACACCATAGTACCCTCTCTAGCTAGGCTATTTTATAGATTGTCGTTGTGATGGACGATATACATGAGCAAGGCGCCGAGTCACGAGTATGACCGTTGGTGTTGATCCAGGTGAATACATGCTCGGTGTTCGTGGAGGCCTCCAGCAAACGTCTAAACAGTAATGTCACATACGCATAATTTTGGTTTTTATTTCTTTCTTCACTGACAGGTAGGCCCGCATAGATAGATAGATAAAGAACACGAGCTGATGAGGCTCATGCGGACTATTTGACTAGTCAACCAGACAAATACGAAGCTATACGCTGAGCCAGTGACCGTATAATCACCATATCTCGTATACAATGATCAAAGTGAGCTATCAAGACAAGTTCAATGACCGCCAATGCATTTTACTCGGTAATAAATGACCAGGATTGAAGGGGAATCCAAATTTCCTTCGTCTTCTGTCCTTGAGCTCTTGACAAACCAATGCACTTTACAGTTGTCCAGCCACTCCACCCCAGAGCTGTCACCAAGTGTCGTTCATGCCACCGCGCCGCACACTAACCGGTGAGGAAGCGATGGCATCTCGCCGCGCCGAGTTCCTTGCCGCCCACGACCGCACACAGAATGGTAGGCAAGCGGTGGCATCCCGCCGTGCCGAGTTCATCGCCGCTCGCGACCTCGCACCTATGTGGGCGGAATTTCAAGCTGCCAAGGCCGAATGGGCGGTAGAGCAAGAGGCGGCCAAAGCCGCACAGAGGGATCGGAAAAGTCAGAAAGCACTCAAGAAAAGAGAGGCCCGCCGCCGCAAGAAAGAAGAGGACGCACGCGCTGCTGCGGAGAGGTCGGCGGAGATCCAAGCACAGTGGGGTGTCGCCGACAAAGCCGGGAAGGAGAACGACGGCGTCTGGCCAGCATGTGAGAAGTAGTAGTACTAGTAGTTAGTGTGTGTGTCTGTGTCGCCTGTACGTTTGTTTAATTAATTACGAGCATGTAACAATACTACTAGTTACTACTGTAGTTTTTAGAGCAAATTACCAGTACATTAGCCTAGACTCAATGGAAAAATTCCTATCCTATGCATCAAATGGCATATCTTTCTCTATAGGAATTGTGATGCATGTCATCTCACTTCCTATGATTTTCATATTCCTATAAAATTCCTATCCTATGAACCAATGGAGGCCTCTGCTGGAGTAACTAATGTAGCTAGCAGTAGTGCTTGTACAGTAGTTTTATTCAAGAAGCGTAATTCAAAGTCATGATGGTTCCTTCGTCCGAGCAACTTCACAGTGGGTAAGGTTGGGCCTGTGATTTGACGGCTCATTTGTAATTACTGCGGCGCGACGACCGGGGTGAGTCTCCCTTGGAGTTCTACGGGCATGGCAAGTGGACCAGGATGGTCGACGTCCCACATGTCGGCGAGCGGAAGTATTCTTTCAGATATCGAGGAGCAAGGAAACCGCGTGGTATAGTATCACTGGTGATTTATATTTATTTTTTATTTCTAATGAATGCTAGCGTTTCAACTCTTATGACGAAGGAGTGCCAAACACACGACACGTGCTGGATGTCACACACGTCAACGAAAGGAGTGGGACATGAACAGCGTGGTAGAGCATCTCCACTTCTGGGTCGGAGACCACACGTAGTAGTACTACTGTACTAGTGGTATGAACGATACAAAGTGCGACCCGTAGAGAAAGAGACATCTAGTTGGAAGGTCTCGGGGCATACATGTAAACAAATATAAAACCTAATATGTGCCTCCAATTAATATAGTAGTAGTAGAGTACTTAGTCACGTACTCCATAACATCACCGAGCATTGCACGTACAACATTTAGTGGTAGTAAGAGACAAATGCCTATATGCCACGCATGTTCATACTATTTGTGCCTTTCTACTTCACTTACTGCGCTACGTTACACAGGTTCGCACGTCCACTCCTGGGTACATGTCCATCTCGTAGTTCCAGTCCCACGTGTTCTTCATATAGATGGAACGATCCTTGCATGACACGTGCACCTTGATGCTAGATGTGTCGCGTGTTGGCAAAAGGATGAACAAAGCTCACGTAAAAACAATAGAGTGGAAGAACATAGATTCCTGACGACCGAGAAGGAGCAAGGAACCTCGGGGTGGAGTGCTGCACTCATAATATTTTATATTATTCAGCGATATAAAATCAACCAATCATCTCCACAGTGGACTGGAAGAGTACGAAACACGGCAGGCCAGTGTAGTTACATCATACTAGTACATGGCTAACCCACGCTATCACCATATTTCTTGGCTTCCGTGCGACACCTATCTCTAGTAATCCAGCAGCCCGTATCGCTTCTCCCTCCTCGTCTCTCTAAAAGGCCCTGTTTGGATACTCTAACTCAGTTAAAGGTTAGAGTTAGATTCTAATCCTGAACTAACCCTGAAGTAACTCTAGCGAAAGAGGTGTTTGGATGACAGGGTTAGATGGAGCGTGGATACGGCGACGTGCCTTCATCGGCGGTGCGAGAGGGAGGGAGGGAGGGAGAGGACGAGCAGCTTCGAGGAAGTGGGGAGGGATCTGCTGCGGGGAGAGCGGGAGAAAAATGTGTTTTTTAGTGTCCCGAGAAGAATTAACCCAAATAAGCACCTCTTGGGTGGGTTAGATTTTTTTTGGGTTAGTTGAGTTCAAACTAACCCAAACTAACTCTAACACGTGGATCCAAACAGTAACCCAAACTAACCCTCCTGTTTGGATATTTTTGGGTTAGTTGAGTTCAAACTAACCCAAACTAGCCCTCCTGTTTGGATATTTTTGGGTTAGTTGAGTTCAAATCGCACAGCCCGACCTTTCCAGTAGTAAGTAAGTTGAATCCGCTACTCCCTCACCCTCCTCGCCTCTCTGTCAAACCGCCTACGCGAAAACTGCCGCGCGTACTGCCCGGGAAAAGTCCCGCCCTTAACTTTTAACTACGCGAAAATAATTCGAGCTTGTTCGTTCTATATAAATACTAGTACTGTATGTTTATTCACCCGTGGGGTTGTTCAATGAATGGAGGGCCGGGGAGCACAAGTGAACAATACTACTACTAGTAGTAGTAAGTAGGAGTCGTACAGGTAGTCACCTTAAATAGAGAGTTTCTTTTCTTTAATGCCACGTACACAAATTGAAACGCTTGTTGTGGAGAGAAAAAGATAATCACTCCACTATATATGTACGCATGGGCCTGAGCGCTTGCTTTACTAGGGTTGCTCTCTTCATTCTCTCATCCTCTCCATATATAAACAAGACAGCGGTAGCGGCATTTTCTCTCTACGCACCGCTGGTCACAGATCCGGCCGGATCCCTTCGGCTGGTGTGTGTAGAGGACTAGGTGCATCATTCACGCGGTCATCGCCGGCGAGGGAGGAAACCCACAGCTGCCGGACGGGCCTGATCCTCTGCCCGTGCCATTCTCTCCGACACAGCGCCGGCTCGGGAGGTCCTCCGACCCTTCTTCCTCCCTGCCGTATTGTCCGCAGATCCGACCTGCCGCCGCCGACATCCCGACGACCCTCAGGTATAAGTTCTTCGAAAGCGGCCTTGCTCTACTGCCCCAGCTCCCCACGTGTCTGCATGTGCATCTTTTTATACTCCCATCAACTCTTCCAAAGCCACCTAAATTTTTAGTATTATTAGAGGTAAAGCTACTTCATGCATTCGAATCTAGGGCTTTGTTCAACCAACGAAGAAAGGGGGGAAAGGTGTAGCATGAATCTAGGACTTGATTCAAAGAGGAAATAATATGGTGAAAGTAGTAGAGACCGGATACCCAACCGGTCTCTTGGTTGAAAAGGGAAATAATGGGAAAACGCAGTACAAACTGGATAAGGAACAGATCTATTATTGGTTGAAAAAGGATAGAAAGTGGCGGCTGGTGGACAAGTCAACAGAGTATGTCCAGGATTAGATTTGTTGCCCTCACTTAGTAAAAGGTCTCCAGGATTAGAATTGCTGCCCTCACATAGTAAAAGGTCTCAGGATTAGATTTGCTGCCCTCACATAGTAAAAGGTCTCCAGGATTAGATTTGCTGCCCTCACATAGTAAAAGGTCTTCAGGATTAGATTTGCTGCCCTCACATAGTACAAGGTCTCCAGGATTAGGTTTGCTGCCCTCACATAGTAAAAGGTCTCCAGGATTAGATTTGCTGCCCTCACATAGCATGAACAAACTCTACATCACCACTTTATGCCTCCTTGTAGGTACATTGTGCTGATGCATCCACTGTCGCATGTCCTTATACCACCCTTTGCTGTTGTTAATGTAAGGGCGCATGTAAAATGAAGCGATCACACTGTTACCTTGGGGACATGTCTAACCAGTGTTATTGTTAATCTAATGCCTCCAGTGATAAGATGCAATTAAACTGTGTTACAAATGGCACTCCTGCTGTTTTCCCCAGTATGATAAGTAAGTTGCTCCTTTACGCTGCTCAGTGTCCTGGTGTCCCCACGGTCCCATGCCCTTAAACCAACTCTTTAGCTGCTGTTGGTTTACTGTATCTAGTAAACAAGCAATGCCACCATTAAAGTAATCCCATATTTGAGGAATCTCATTGTTGATCGTAATGCTTCTGGTAACATGAAGCATTGCTGACGTTTTAAAATTTCTACTGTCCTTGCGTGATTGCCATGAACAAAATTAAGATGGTTCTTTTCATTTCGTATATGTTTCGTATATTCTTATTGACCAGCAACTGTTTACTTTCTATCTTTTTGTGCAGATAGGGATATCCATTTCACCTTGTTGCTATTCTGACCTTTTGGTGAACTGCACAAAACACTTTTTTTGGAATGAGTGTCTTGTGCAGTTCAACTAAAATGTCACGTGGGCAACATCTCTCAATTTTGGTGGAACTGCACAAAATGGTGATTGGAGTTTCCAAAATCTCTGTCAAGTTCTGCTGGTAATCTCGTGCAACATTTTATTAGCCTTTGCAAGATGAGTCGTCACTGTCACCACAATGGCACTTTATTTTAGTGGAACTGCACAAAAGGATAAGAAAATTATAGTTGCACCTTACATGAGCGGGACAGCCAACCTCAATGTTCCTCAATTTTAGTGCAACTACTAAAGAAGAACCTGCCAGCTCACGAGAGCAAGTACTTCTTGCTAGCTGCATGATGCAATCTTTGCTTCATTTTAGGTGAACTGCAGAAAAAGGCGCATGAATTGAATCATGGAACTCCATGCAGGCCTCATCCTAGTGGAGCTGCAGGTTGAGTAAAGGAGGCCACTATTAAAGTGAAATCATGCTCTCCTGGTTTGTGGTGTGCAAACAGGAATACTCTACTACAGATGTTGTGACGGTCAAGAGCATTCGCCAAGTTCTTCGATTGTATGACATGCCTAGCCAAGATGGATTTAATCCCGATATTCACTTTATCAAAAGGCTCTAATGGGTTGGTTCTGAATCTTGCAAGCTGGGAATCAATGAGATGTGTAGGCATCTTTGTTGTACTTATTATTTGAATCTTATTTGTTGGTTCTGAATCTTGCAAGCTGGGAATCAATGAGATGTGTAGGCATCTTTGTTGTACTTATTATTTGGATCTAATTTGTTGGTTCTAAATCTTGCAAGCTGGGAATCAATGGGATGTGTAGGCATCTTTGTTGTACTTATTATTTGGATCTTATTTGTTGGTTCTGAATCTTGCAAGCTCGAAAACACGGCATGATGATGCAGAGGACAACAACCATAACAAACAGTTCAAACTTGGTAGTATATCTTTGTGAAAGTGCGACAAATGTGCTGATCGTGTGCGTCCTGAGAATAATAAATCTAATTGTTGTGCATGTTGATCCTGTGGCACTGATAGAACGAGCCAATGCATTGCTTGTTTTAAGTATAAATTTCTATTAAAGCTAATTAAATTTAAGTAAAGTGACCACTAACTCCTGTTATTACAGGACCAATACAGACCCGCTCGTGAACCGACGTGTGGCCGGAGTAGGTTTCTTAATGGAGGCGTTTGAATGCACCGAGGGTGCATCTTCTGCCGGGTGTGCAGCGGACGAGGGAGGGGTAGTAACTGTTGTCGCCTGTACACGCTCAGTTTACTATTGAATCCAGTTCCCCAAGAGCTGAAAAACGAACTGCTGCCGCCGCCTACACACTCCTTCACTTGAAGAGACTCCAATGGCGATCCGAGGGGTGAGCCTGCTGGATATGGACTTCAGCAAGGAGTTCCCCTTTGAGTTCGCCGTTCAGTCCTATGGCTGCACCAAGTTGAATGTGATGTACACCAACGATCCAGACTCGGTGAAGCTCTGCCTCGCCGAGTTCAAGCAGTACCTACAGGACGAGAAAGCACAAGGTTGCAGGACTAGACCTTGTGCCCATCCATTCTTCTCCTGACAGGGACCAGCGGATCACCGTCACCCAGGTATGTGTGCGGGACGAGGTTCTCATCTACCACTTCTGTAGGGCCATCAGAGGTTCTGGAGCATTCGCCCATTTCATCAGCAGCACCGACTGCACCTTCTCTACGGTGGAGAGAAGGAAGAACGCGACGATTCGACCGTCTGGTGCAACAAGCTTGTCGACATCCAGAAGCAATACAAGAGCATCAGCAATGGGCAGGAGAAGGACTCCGTGGTTGACCTCGCCGAGACCATCATCGACCCCTGATACGCCAACATGAAAGAAGACAACGATACCAAGGACCTGAACATGTGGGAGGTACCTCTGAATCTAGCCTACATAACCTACGCGGCCAAGGATGCATAAGCATGCTACGACATGTACAGGTAGATCTTGGACATGAGGGCGTGTCTGCTTCCCGTAACCGACGAGTACACGGACAGCCGCAGCGTCATGATCAAGCGTGCCAGGAAGGTCTAGATGTTGTACTTTATCTATTTATAAGCACCTTTATCATCTGAGTGTTTCATGCATTAGCCTAAGTGTTGTAATTATCTGTTTTGTCCGAAATTTTTCTTTTAAGAACCCATTAACCTATTTGCTTTTTTTAGTGGCTATTTGCTTATGTATGTAACTAGTTCACTTGTCCGTTAAAAAAACTAGTTCACTCGGCTGCCGTGCTTTGAATC
The DNA here is from genome assembly GCF_002575655.3 of Aegilops tauschii subsp. strangulata. NCBI lineage: Eukaryota > Viridiplantae > Streptophyta > Magnoliopsida > Poales > Poaceae > Aegilops > Aegilops tauschii. The sequence goes on from NC_053039.3 coordinate 13,734,552, forward strand.
TCCTTCCTCCCAACATATTCCCCTCCTCAGGTGGACCCAGCAGGTCTCGTACACAGACATATGGGACCAACCACCTATCCATTTGTATTTCTTTATTTTGTTCAATCTTTCGTCCTCTTCCTATACATCTCAGTTCTATTTTTCGTTTTCATTAATCCTATATCTGAATTTTCTCCCACTTTCTTTTTCGATGTAAACTGAGTTTTCTCCCAGTACTTTTCCCTAGAACCAACTCAACTGTCCCACGTCTAGCCTAAAAAATAATAATACCCCACGTACTATTAACTCATCAAATTTAAATGATATTTTATTTCATAAGTTGAAAGTTCTTACAAAATAATAATAATAATTGTTTATATGTAACTTGGCAAGTTAACTCCTAGTGATTGCGTACATAAGCATGCAAAGATTTTATTGACCAATGCAGTAATAGACGTGCAATCATGTGTTTATGTTTTTATAACATTTCTCCGTCTAGCCCAACATGATATTTTCACCCAGCCCAGCAAGTCCGCGGATTTCGAGAAAAATGCAAATGGGCTTTAAATTCTAGCATACATATAAACGGGCTGCATAAATGCTACATCATTGTTTCACCCAGCCCACCAAATGGACTAAAAAAACAAATGGACTGGCTGACATGTGGGCCAGTAGGTCGAAGCCTAAGAAGGCGTTGGATTTACATCCAATGGCCGGCATTCTTCTTCAATCACTCGTCTTCTTCCCCCAGCGCTGCCGGGACCGCCTGCTCCAGCCTCCGGCGTCCAGCGACATTGTTTTGCACTCCTCAGCGAAACGCTACCCCGCCGACGGCCAGGCCATCCCTCCACTCCGCACCTCCTGTTATTCTCTGCCGAGTGTAGGCCCACCCCGCACCCGAACCAGTCAAGTTTCCCACTCCTCTCCGTCTGCGACTCCACTGCCGTGTCTTCCCCATCTCCGGGTCGTTCCAGTCTGGGGCCTCGCCGTCGTCCACCGCCTCGGTGCGCTCGGCGCGGCGTGGTCAACATAGGAGAGTCATCAGAAGAGGACTGTACGTGAAGAGCCTGACGGCTGGGACCCATGAGGTCCATGGTCGCACGCAAGGAAAGTTCCTCCTTATTACGCACTATACGTGGGAAGGGCTTCTGTATTTCGTGAAAAAATGTCCCCCCCCCCCCGCTGACAGGTCGGACCCACCAGTTATATCTTCGCACGCAAGGAAGTGCCTCCTTATTACGCACAAAAAATGGATACCCCCCGCTAGCTGGGACCCACCATAGTGGGTGGCTGACTTGTGGGCCTACTAAGTTGACGGGGACGGAGGGCTTTGTCAACTTAGTCAATATGAACGATTCTAGCTCCAGTGACCGTACGATGTCCATCCAACGGCCATAGTGCTTCTTCAACCTCTGGTCTTCTTGCTCCAGCCGCCCAAAGCACAAAGCAGCGCCGGTCGGGCCGCGTGCTCCTGCCACCCGTGGCCCGGCTGTGATGCCGCGGAGGCCTCACCGCCCCCTACTACCCCCACTGCTGGCCAGGGCATCCCTCTACTCACCCACACCCCCTATTATTCTGCGGCTACGGCAGCCTCACGCCGCAGCCGAACCAGTGAACCCTCGTACTCCTCTCCGCGTGGGCATCCACTGCTGCGTCTTCCCCGGCTCCGCGTCGTCCCCTTCCTAGGCCTCGCCGTCGTCCACCGCCTTGGTGCTCTCGGCGGGGTGTGGTCAATGTGGTCAACGACCGACTTCCATCGAAAGAGTACTGTACGTGGAGAGGCTGACAGCTGGGTCCACGGCCACAGGTGGGTCCACAGCCACAACCCAGTTTTTTTGTGATTTGCCAAGTAAGTCGCTTTGTCAGGCCTGTTGGGCTGCAAATCTTTCCAAACGAGGAGAGCTTCATTCGGCTAGCCGAGAAAATGGCCTATCAGTAATGAGAACTGGGTTGTACATTTTTAAAACACATCAAACCGGCAATTAGTTTCAAATTTCTTTTTTTTCATTTCGAGATTTTAAATTGCATTGATTTTTATGCGTGGACAATTTGTTGGATTTTATATTGATATACATTTATTTTTAAAATCAGTTTGAATGTGACTCAAAATTTCGGGATTAAAAACAGTTCGGACCGCACCGAAATATGCAAAATTTTGTATAATTTTTTAACCGTGGCCACAATATGGGCTGTAATGCTAACAAAAAGAATATGGGCTCCAAAAAAACCTTAAGAATTAGCAAATGGGCTGTGAATTATTAGAAATAATGCAGATGGGCTGTATGCTGTTTTCCACAGATTTGAGGCTTTCCTAAAAAAAGGTTGACGCACAAGCAATGACTGTTGGATTTCCATCCAACGACCGTCGTGCTTCTTCAATCCCTGCTCTTCCTGCTCTAGCCGCTCAAACAAGCGCCGGCGGGACTGCCTGCTCCCTCCTCCCCGCGGCCGGCTGTGCTGCCACGCAGGCCTCACCGCCCCACCGTACTCCCATCGCTGGCCTAGCCATCCCTCTACTCACCCACACCTGTTGTTATTCTCCGGCGACGGCAGACGAACCAGTAAACCCTTGTACAGTCGTACTCCCCTCCGCGTGGGAAACAACTGCCGAGTCTTCCCTGCCTCCGTGTCGTTCCCATCCTAGGCCTCGCCGTCGTCCACCGCCCTGGTGCTCTCGGCGCGGCCTGGTCAACGTGGTGAACGACCGACATGCATCTGAAGTGGACTGTACGTGGAGAGGCTGACATCTGGGTCCATGGCCGCACGCAAGGAAATGCCTCCTTATTACGTGCAAAATAATGATTCCTCCGTAGGCCTCGCCGTCATCCACCGCCCTGGTGCTCTCGGCACGGCCTGGTCAACGTGGTGAACGACCGACATGCATCTGAAGTGGACTGTACGTGGAGAGGCTGACAGCTGGGTCCATGGCCGCACGCAAGGAAATGCCTCCTTATTACGTGCAAAATAATGATTCCTCCACCTGACATCTGGGACCCACCAAAAGGGCCTCTGTATTTCGTGAAAAAATGTTACCACCGCTGACAGCTTGGACCCACCAGCTATATCTTCGCACGCAAGGAAGTGCCTCCTTATTACACAAAAAAATGAATACTCCCCCTGCTAGCTGGGACCCAGTATAGTGGCAGGCTGACTTGTGGGCCTACTAAGTTGACGGGGATGGAGGGCTTTGTCAACTTAGTCAATATGCACAATTCTAGCTCCAGTGACCGTACGATGTCCATCCAATGGCCGTAGTGCTTCTTCAACCTCTGGTCTTCTTGCTCCAACCGCCCAAACCAGCGCCGGTCGTGCCTGGTGCTCCTGCCTCCCGTGGCCGGCTGCGATGCGGCGGAGGCCTCACCACCCCTTACTACTCGTACTGCTGGCTAGGCCATCCCTCTACTCACCCACAACCCCTGTTATTCTGCGGCGACGGCAGCCTCACACCGTAGCGAACCAGTGAACCCTCATACTCCTCTACGCGTGGGCATCCACTGCCGCATCTTCCCTGGCTCCGCGTCGTCCCCTTCCTAGGCCTCGCCGCCGTCCACCGCCCTGGTGCTCTCGGCGCGGCGTGGTCAACGTGGTCAAGGAACGGCTTCCATTAGACGTGGACTGTACGTGGAGAGGCTGACAGCTGGGTCCACGGCCGCAGCAAGGAAGTGCCTCCTTATTACGCGCAAAATAATTATTCCTCCACCTGACAGCGGGGACCCATCGGACAGGCCACCGTATTTCACGAAAAAACATGTCCCCCAGACTACTGGGACCCACCAGCTACATCTTCGCACGCAAGGAAGTGCGTCCGGGCAAAAAAAATGATTTGCCCCCTGACTGCTGGGACCCACCAGCTACATCTTCGCAGGCAAGGAAGTGCCTGACAGTTGGGACCCACCTAGTCGAAGCGTATGTAGCGTTGTCATTCTGGTCGCGAACGTGTACATACATACTGGTCGTTGTAGAGGCGCGCACGTGTCGTAGTAGAGGCGCGCACGTAGCATGTACACGTACGTACAACGACCATGGTGCAAGAAAGAAAATACAGCCACGTACGTACATATGGGCAGGGTCTCGAATGCCTACTCGCGCATACGTACGGCCAGGGCTCATGTACATGGCTGGGTCGAAACGGAGAAACTGCGTCGTCATCGTGTTCATGGGGAGCCAACCGGCTAGGTCGGAACGGAATGCGTCGTCGTGTTCATCCGGAGGGCTTGGACGGAACAGCCGATTAAAACGAGGCCTGGCGTACCGTAGAACGGAGGAATGGCCTTGTGTTCGACCGGCCACATTCGAAACGGGATCCTGTTCATCGGGAGGGGCTGGCGTACCGCAAAATGGAGACCTCCTACGGTCGAAACGGGGGTCCTTTTGATCGGGAGGGGTGTGGCGTACCGCAAAACGGAGGAAACGGACTTGTGTTGGAGCGCTACGGTCGAAATGGGGGTCCTGTTCATCGGGAGGGGTGTGGCGTACCGCAAAACGGGACTCCACGGGATACTGTTCATCTCCACCGTCGACCCCCTCCAGCCTCCACGGGCTACTGTTCATCCACCGTTGACCTCCTCCAGCCTCCACCTGCGACTGTTCATCCACGGGCTCTTGTTCATCTAGCCTCCACCGCGCGCTACTCCACGGGCTCCTGTTCAACTAGCCCTCACCACGGGCTCCTGTTCGACCACCCCTCCACGGGCTACTGTTCATCCTGTCCTCCACGGGGTGGTCCTGTTCATCCTGCCCTCCATGGGGTCCTGTTCATCCAGCCCCAACCGGCTCGAACGATCGGGGTCCTGTTCATCCACCCCCACCGGGAACTGTTCATCCAAAGCCCCCAGCAACGCTCACTGTTCATCCAGAGGCAACGCCACGGGGTCCTGTTCATCCACCCCCACCGGGAACTGTTCATCCACCCCCCCCCCCCGCAACGCTCACTGTTCATCCAGAGGAAGCATCGATCGGCTTCAGTTAGCAGCAGTAGCGAAGGAATCGCTCGATCGGGTTCAGTTACAGCCATCGATCGATCGCTCGGGTTCAGTAACGCGTAGCCTGCAGTGCAATCGCTCGGGTTCAGTTAGAGCCCAACGCCTCGCTCGGGTTCAGTTCTAGCCCAACGCCTCGCACACACGCGCGTACGTATGAGAGAAACACGCATCGCTCGGCCCCCGACCACCCACAGTAACCGGGGACACCCCGATATTTTCCTCGCCCTCGCTTCTACCACGTTTTTTCCCGTCATGGACGGCCCAAAGAATGTCATGCAGCTGCGTCTCCGGCCCGCCCAGGACGAAAAGCCCATTTTCTGTCATGAATTTTTGTCATAGAAGTAGGACCCCACCACATCTATGATGATACCGTGTTTTGTCACAATTATCGTCATAGAAGTGTCATAAGTATGACAGAAAAGATTTTCGTTCGGCCCAAAATGTCACGGATGTGTCGTTTTTTGTAGTGCCCAGAGGTAATACCCTACTTCCTGCTTGATTGATCTTGATGAATATGAGTATTACAAGAGTTGATCTACCACGAGATCATAATGGATAAAACCCTAGAAGTCTAGCCTGTATGACTATGATTATGATTATTCATCCTCTACGGACTAAGCCCTCCAGTTTATATAGACACCGGAGGGTTCTAGGGTTACATCAGGTCGGTTATAGAGAAAGGAATCTTCATATTTGGTCGCCAAGCTTGCCTTCCACGCCAAGGAGAGTCCCATCCGGACACGGGAGAGAGTCTTCGGTCTTCGTATCTTCACGGCCCATCAGTCCGGCCCACGTATAACAGGTCGGACGCCCGAGGACCCCTTAATCCAGGACTCCCTCAGTGACTGTTGGTCGGACTAGGCAGAGGCATGGGGATGGACAGCGCCGGCAGGCGGCAGCGGCCACCATGCTAGATTGTTCCAGAGACTTCCTTTTTTAATTGCTCAGCAATGAGGTTGTGGGAGATAAGGATGAACGAGGCAAGGCCTTGTATGTAATGTGGAGAGAGGTGCGGGTATCTTTTGTAAAATTGTCATAGTTTGCTTTCTATCCGGCAGATATAGATCGGACGGTCTATATTACAAGATGGCAGGCACACCATCATCACCAACTCGGTTTTTTATAAGATAGAGATGATAAGTTTGCTAACTACTAAAGTAAAGTGGAATTTGACCATGTTATACAAGTAAATTAAGGTGATTGTTTATCATACGGGTAAGGTTGGACGAAGGTTGGTAGGAACAAATGCTCCGCCTAGAGCATGTGTGTGTGAGATGGAGTCTTAGTGTGTGTGTGTGTGGGTGGGTGGGTGGGTGGGTGGGTGCGTGTGTGTGTGTGACATGGGGTCCTCGGTGGCGGATGTAATTTAAGTGTGTGTGGCTTCATCATAGAGAGGTGATCTGTATGGCAGAGGCCACCAACGAGGGGGTGCGAGAGAAAAGGCCCGTAGAGAGGGAAGAGAAGGCGTGTGCGCGTGAGAGGAGTCGACATCGAGAGAATGTGTTTGTTCGTGAGACACCGAGCAAGACTACTATATATCGATGGTGCATGTAGGCGGGAATTAAACGAACGGATGGTCTTATTGGTTTCGGGGATATAGGGAAAGAGTGAGAGAGGGGGGTAGCTAGAAGGAGATTGTTAAGTGTGAGTGTGTGTTTTACCCATCCAGGCAGAAGTTATGTGCACACAAGAAGAGAACGACTCGATGTGGCGTTAGGGTTGAGGGTAATTAACTACGTATGGAGACATAGGAGACCTTGAACGTGCATGTGCGAGAGGTATACATGTATACGTGGGATGTGTGTGTGTGTGTGTGCGCGCGCATGATCGAGATAAAATAAAGAAGACATAAGTCATAAGATCAATGACATGGGAGAGACGGATTGGTATGACAATATGCATGCATGTGAGAGTGCAGGGAAGGAGGCCCGATAATTGAGCATGCGTTTTTGTCTTTAAGAGATAGTGGCGTGGGCTAGAGCATGCATCTATGGCGAGCAGAGGGAGCGACACACAATGATTGTGCAAAAGAGATCAACCTATAGATGCATGTATGGAGAGACATATATAGTGTGGGTGATAGGAAGCAAGAGTGCGTGCGAGAAAGAAATGTTGACGGAGAAACTACGGATAGATACAGAGATAGAGATGGTAGCTAGAGGGACATAGGCTAGTTTGAGTGTTGGAGATGACCACCGGGTGGTTCAGAGGGTGAAGTTATGTGTGTGTGAGAGAAAGTAAAAAGAGGGCACATGACTGCATGTAGAGAGAAACATATATAGTATGCGTGATAGGAAGCAAGAGTGAGGGCAAAAAAGAAGGTTGATGGAGAAACAGATAAATAGAAAGATAAAGATGCTAGCTAGTGTGCGTTAGAGATAGGAGTCAAGTGGATCAGAAGGCGGAGTTATGTGTGTGGGTGTGAGAGAGATAGAGAGAGTGTGCATGTGAGTCACATACAAACAAATATCAGAGAGAAATGAGATCCCGAGAGACGGATTTTTGTGTCTGCGAGAGAGAAAGATATTTCACAACGAGAGTGATAGCTAGAGAGACATATGAGGGAACGCAATATATCTCTAGGGAGAGAGAGTGTGTGTGAGTGACATACAAGAGAATGGCGGAGAGATATGAGACCCTGGGAGACAGAGTTTGTGTTTGTGTGTGGGAAAGAGATATTTAAGAGGAAGAGTCATAGCTTCTCATACCTAAGGAGCGAAAGACATCTCTGTGTGAGAGGGGGTGTGCGAGTGGCACACAGGGGAATAGTAGAGACAAATGAGACCCCGGGAGATGAAGTTTGTGTTTGTGTGAGAGAAAGAGATTTCACATGGAGAATTATAGTTAGAGACAGATAGCAGGGAGCGAGATATACTTAGAGAGAGATAGAGTGATGAAGGTCGAGGGAGAGAGTACCATCAATGTGTTACGAAGATAAAAGATCATTTTCGACATACAGGTAGCACGAGAGATACCCGAGAGACGATGAACGCGTATAGGTCTAGAGAGATACTCCTATATAAGCATGAGTGATAGCTATATGATACGAATATCTGGATTAAAGGGGATTCAAATATTTAAACTGGAGATCACGACATCGATAATATCATAACGCAAATTGGTGTATCAAACATGCATATTCATTTGAATTTGGGGACACGTGTAATGTTATATAGTTTATCAATATTAGTGATCCATAGATTCTTTAATTACAGACAATGCATGGCTTATATGCAATTAATGTCTAAACGGGATTACACTATATGTTGCATGTGTGAAACACATTATACATGTTTGAGAAGTAAAAACAACCCACATGAAACACACATTAATTGGAGACAGTTAGCGAGGAATGCATACATTGGATTTCAACATAAAGTGGTTCCAAATATTTGAAAATCCAAATTAAGATGGATACAGCCTTATGAATCTGAGATCATGCCATTTGTAACCATATTTATGTATAAAGGGTGTTGTGCTTTTGAAAGTATATATAAAAATGATGTATATAGAATTTTATTCCAAATGAAAATGGATCCTGCCCGAACAAAAATAGAATACAAACTGGATTCGAATTGAGTTGGCGCGGTAAACGTGCACTCTTGCTCTGCAAAAATTTGAACGAAGCAGGGAAAGTCGCAGTCACTGCCCGAAACCAAAATCTGCGAGATGGAAATTACTGCCTATCCCTGACACGCAAAGCCTATCGGCTTGATTTCTATAGGTTTCGATAGGGGTAGGTTTGTAATTTCACTGAAACGTGACATAACCGCCTCTCACCCGGATTCATACACGGTGGGCGCCAAAACACAGTGTCTCCTCGGCCGAAATTGACTCCCTCCCCGATTCATACACCGTGGGCGCCAAAAACAAACTCTCGTCGGCAAATATTCGGTGTATGCAAGATTACCGTCCTATCCCCAACCGAATAATATTGCTGTGATATAGGAAATTTTAAACGGGGGCTAAGTTTGTAAATTTCCTCGCATTTGAGACAAGCGCGCCCTGAAGACATGGTTCCCCCCTTCCTTTCTCCCTCCATTTCCCCATTCGTACTTCGTGGGCGCCAAAACACCCTCTCCACCCCAGCCTCCTCCGTCCGCCACCCCATCCACCGGCATCCTCCTCCACCATGCCGGAGCTGATACCCCGACGCCATCGTCCATTACAAGAGATCGACCTCTCTCATCCACGGCTTCGGACCGGGATCCTTGCATACCGTCCTGTCGCTTCATCCCCGCCGTCGTCCACCTTGTCGGTGCCGCTCCTACGACCGCCTCGTCCACCGCGCCCCGCCGCCACCGTCTACCCTCCTAGATCTGCTTCCATGCTGCCGACAGCCATCGCTACCACAACACCGTCAAATTCTTAGCAGATGCATACACGGCGCCGCATCAGAGGCGGTACTCTTTCGTATCTGCTCAACTTATTTATCGCAGCAAGAAAATAGATCCCCAGTGCTTTACTCTAATTTCTTGTCCATCACTTACTTGTTAGTTGAAAGCAAACATTGGTTGCGAAGTTGCCTTTGTCCGGTTTGCACCTTCAGATCCGCCATGGCATGCCCAACACTATGCTTGCAATGCTTATGGTTTTCCCCTTTTATATTCCACACTAGTTAAATGACAGTAGACTAAATTTCAAAATTGGGTCAGTCGATTTTTCAGAGCTCACCAGAGTTCGCCGGTGCGAAGGAAGGGGCTCGGGTGGGGATGGTGGTTGTGGGGGCTGTGGTGGGGCCTCGCTGAATGAAGAAAACTTGACGCGGGTGGGGGCGGGGGTGGGGGTGGGGGTGGCGGAGGAACACAGGTGGTGGGGCGGTTCAAGGTAGGGCGGGGGGGTCGGGCCGGTGGTTCGGCTGGCGGCCCGTGCGGTGTTTTGTATGGGAAGAATCAGAGACGAGGAAGAAGAAGGGTTAGGAGACGTAGGATCTTCATCCAACCGCCTGAAATGGTCGACTGACCCAAATGACAAAGTCACGCGACCTGCATGCAGACATGCCTTTATATTCAGTACCATCATCGTAGCTGCTTAGCACTACTCCTGAATCCATCAAGCTAAACAACGTGCCACTCATAATTCCAAACTTGTTGCTCAAATACGAATCTGATATGATGTGGATATTACTAAAACAGATAACGTTTAATTGGTCAGCTAATGTTCCTACTTTATTTTCGAAAAGCATGTGCACCACTATCCTTGATATAAACTTTCTATACGGTATATTATGAACCTATCATCTGCCAACTATCCTTACATCTGGGGCCCCCAACAGGGAGCCTATTTTTTGTGTAGTTGTGCCAGATTATATTAATCTACTCACCATATTACAGCACACATGGGCTCTCTCATCAGAATCCAGTGATAGCACACAAGGGTTTACAGGGAGCCTCTATTATATTACAATATCCTCTGCATTGCAAAGATAATCTCACTACTATTTGTGTTTTCATGCTTTACAGATATTGTACGCAATCACAATGAATATAAGAATGCGCACATCAGAAGAATATTGCGGAACAGTTCAATGGGTAACAAACTTGGCATCAAGGGATTGAGGTCCATTGTGGATGCAATGAAACCCACATGCTCCCGACCTATAGATTCGTATTCAGAATATGATCCTAATGACTATTCTGAGCTCAAGGAGTCAAAGGCAGATGGCCTATCCTGTTCACCCAATAAGGTGCCTGTTCTAATTTGGCAAGGTTTTATTGGTTGCACATATCTTGCATAAGGTGTCTGGCATTTCTTTTGCTTCGTTGCACCGCCATCTGCTTAGTTTACTCATGATATATGTGAAGATGGCATGCCCATCCATTATCAACACCTATTCCATTTGTCGTCATACCATGTTTTTTCATTCAAATGTTGTTCTTGTGTTTCAGACATCCAAAAGGAAGAGGGTGATTGCAGAACCTGAAGGTGTACAAGAAAAGTCCTTGAAAAAGGTGGTGCTACCAGAGAAATCACATAGCACCCGACGTATATTGGCGATAGAACCAGTACCGCAAAACCTAGGATGCCGCAACCATGATGGTCGCTGCTTTGCTCTTGTGAGTACATATTGTCCTATCGCTGTCCTTACATTCATACTTGGTGGATTATGTGACATCATTGTGCATTATCCACTGTTCGCTCCAAATTATCAGATCTATATTAATGCTTAAATTAATGTAGAAGAAACCCAATGCCTATGAAGAAATTTAGTTCTGCATTGTTCTTGTAAGTATCTGTTGTCCTTCATAACTGTACTTATATTTGTCAGCAAGTTCTACATGTACACTTTGCAGCTTATTTTCCCTTGTCCTCCATTTTTCTACACATCAGATCTACATTTACTCTTGCCAAAATATTGAATAAAACCAATGTTACTGAAGAAGTTTAGCTCCGCATTGCTCTTGTCAGTGCCTTCTGCCTGTATGATGTATTTACACTTGTACTCTGCATCTTAAGTTAAATAATCTTCATTTGTTCCTATATTTTCACATCTATATTTACTCTTAACAAAATGTAGAATAAAGGCAATACTCTTGAAGAAGAGTGTGCGGTAAACTTCTTGAATTGCCCCCCACCAATATGGACAAGGCCTTTATAGAGGCTGTCTTCACTACTAATGTAAGTTTGTCCTCCTCGAGCCTTCAAACAATGTTGTGTATATTTGGATAGCTATGAGTGAAAATGCTGTTTATTTTTGTCGTCTGCATCAAATTGCTTGTTCAAAGTTTATAAAGTAGAAGTACATAAACATAAGTTTGTCCTTCTCAATTTCAGTCTTTTAGTTGTACAATCTAGTTCCTTATTCGTACCATGTAATTAAACTAAACATAGAAAGTTATCTTCTTTAGCACTATGTGTATGCTTGTGTTCTTGATCTATAATCCAGTGGTGTGGTGAGACTACCAACAACAGCACAATGTCATATCCTGCTATGTCTCAACTATGAACAATGCCTTATTATATTAATGTTATTTAAATCGTGTCTCTTTATTTACCAATCTAAAATGGTATAAATTGACAGTACACTCACCATTCATGCTTATACGTTGTTTAGAACTACATATATGCTTGTGTTCTTGATCTATAATCCAGTGGTCTGGTGAAGCTGGCCGCTCCTGCACAATGCCATTTCCTGCCGTCTTAACTATGAACAATGCCTATTGTGTTAATGTTATTTTAAACAGTGTCTCTTTATTTCTGACAAAGAAATGAGATGAATTGACAGCGCTGATGCTTATACGTGCAAAACCTGTTATCTACCTACTTGTTTCTCTTTCAGGGTGACAACACTGCTGCTAGGAAGAACTGCCACAATGATAGTGAGACGACCCCATTGTTTGTCCCTCTAACACATATTCCAGAGGAGAAGGCAACACATATTGAGGGTAGGGATACAACCACGAAGTCACATCTTGATGTAGTGTCAAACTTACTCAGTGACACAAGCTCGATGAAGTCGTCGCCTGAATCTGTTTGACTTCTTCAGTCTGAAATTCATGCAGAAATACATGATTCCGCTCAAATACGATTGGAACTCCAATCTGTATGCAAGATTAACCTTAAGTACATGATGTTTATTGATGCTATGCAGCTTAAGTTGGTGGATATGAGCGCCAAAGAAGCGCAGTCTCATCAGGTTGCTAAGCTGCTTGCGCTGCAGCACCTGGGCCGAGCAAACCTTTCTTAAACTGTGTTGAAGTGATGTCGGTTCTGTCTATTATTTTGTCCGCCTGTTAACTACCACTAGTGGCGACCTGCCCAGTTTATGTAATCTGCTGTCTGGTTGCCCTTTATTATCACTGGCGGCAAACTTTGATGCTGAGGGGATGTAATATGCTGTAATTTTATTGTTGTATAGTCTAGGTTTATTCTTGGTCGGTATGCTGTAATTTAGGACGGAAGGTTCAGTGGATCTCAATGTTGTCGGTCTTCAGGCCGGCCCGTTACTCATATGGGCCAAAACGTGGGCCTATAATCATCTTGGGCCATTAGCAGGTCTAAACTTATAGTAGTTTCCTGCCTTTAACAGGCCGAGTAAAGTTCTGGCCAGCTGGGCCAGAGAATACCATGGGCTTTTAACAGGCTAAAACCTAGATTGGGCTAGCGTTGAGCCGAAAAATTCACAGGCCAAAACTTCCTAAGGCCCATGTTGGGCCCAAATAGGACGAGCAGTTAACAGGCCAAAATATATCTCGGGCTTGTTTGGCCAAATAAAATTATCGGCTTTAAGAAGGCCGGTATCCACGCGGGCCATAGACCCAAAAGTGTCACGGGCCATTATCAGATGGGCTGTAAGCAGGCCGGATTCAACGCGGGCTGTAATTAGGCCCAACTGTTACACAGGCCATTAACAAGTCGATAGGCTAGTTGGGCTGAAATTTATCCACGAAGACTACGGGCCGTTAAGCGGCCTAAAGTTTCTTCGGACAAGAAATAGCCCAGTTTCTGCATGGGCCGTTAAATGGCCTAAAGTTAAACCGGGCCCACAATGTCCCAGATACACCACGGGCCTCTAACAGGCCGAAACTATTATCGGGCCGAACTGGTAAACGGGCATTTAACAGGCTGAAATGCAAACATGTCTTAGAATGGGCCCAAAAGAACAGTGGCCTGTTAAGGGGCCTGATCCGATATGTGCCGTAATTTGGCCCAAAACACAGCAGGCTGTGAACGGGCCTGATCTGGTATGGGCCTCAATTTGACCCAAAACATGGCAGGCTGTTAACGGGCCAGCCCACTATTGTCTGAAAAAACATGGTGGGCCTTTAGCTGGGCTGACCTTTTCATTGGACTGGGCCTCGGTTGGGCCGTGCCACGTGTCGACGTATCATAGTCACCTCCTGTCCAATGAGTGGATGACATCTGTCCCAACGGTGAGCCAACACGTGTTTCCTCCGGCCAATGAGAATTTTACATGTGGAAAATCCCCATTGGTCTGGGCTGTTAACGGGTTATCGGATCCAAAACCGGACCCGATAGCTTAACGGCGACCCGTTCCAGTCGATGCCACATGTCGGTCACCCTTGACGAAAGCACTTCTATGACGCGCGATTTATCGTCATGGAAGTGGACACTTCCGTGATGATAATTTTGGTAATGTCATGGAACACTTCTACGATAGCACAGGTATGACTATCTTGATTCTGTCATAAAATTGTCATGGATGTACATGCATGACAGAAAACGTGACCTACTGTGACAAACACGTATCATCACGGAAATGTATTTTTTTGTAGTGTATGCCATGACTTGTTAGAATTGCTCTCTGTGCTTCACTTAAATTTTTATGAGCTATGGAATTGCTCAAGTGCTTCACTTATATCTTTTTGAGCACGGTGTGCTTTGTTATTTTTGAAGAAATGCTCTCTTGCTTCACTTAGATTTGTTTGAGAGTTAGTAAATTTTTTGAAGAAATTCTCTCTTGCTTCACTTAAATTAATTTGAGAGAAAGAAATATTATGCTCATGATCTTCACCTATATCTGTTTGAGCTTATCAAAAGCAACACATGAAAATTAGTTCCAAAGTGATAGATATCCAAGAAGGATATAATAAAAAATTCATGAAGATCATTAGACAGAATAAACTTGATTCCTTGTAATAGTCTTGAGATATGATGATGTGATATGTGAGTCATGGTTATGAGTAATTGTGCTTTAGTAAGAATATTGGTGTTAGAGTTTGTGATTCCCTATGCAAGCACGAAAATCAATAGTCATGCAATGAAACTACATCTTACTTGTGGTGCATTATTCGGTGTTAATTATGTTTAATGCTCGCTTATGAGATTATTCGTTTCTTGGTTGGTCGCTTCTCAATCTTTTGCTACCCTTCATTTTGCAATAAGTATGATCACTACTTGTGCATCCAAAATCCTTTAAACCAGTCTTGCCACATGAGTCCACTATACCTACCTATATGCGGTATTATTTTGCCATTCTAAGCAAATTTGTATGTCCCATCTCTAATTCTCAAAATAATTTTCTCTTTTGTGTGCTCGTACCGCTCGCGAGGCGGTGAGGGGTGGCCAATATTTTCCATGCTACATGTGTTATTCTCACGATGAATGTTTATTCACTAGTCATTGCACGATAGTAAGGCAAAGGTATTAGGGATGCCCAGTCCCGAAATGAAAAATGAATTTACTTTATGTTGTCAAATAATAAATTCCTTGGAAAGTGTTGGTATGGAGGGCAACCGTGGATTCGGCTAGCCATGGAAAGTGAAAGTATGGTGGAAAAAGGAATAAACTTTATTTTCTGTTTGGGAACCGCCTATGATATATCTAGCATGGAAAGTGTTGGGAGATCTAAGTCGTTTTCATTGGTGGGAAAAGCATGCCTCTCAAAATGTTTTTATCTCTGTAGGATCAAAAGTATGTCTAGAGGGGGGGTGATTAGACTACTTGACCAAATAAAAATCTAGCCTTTTCCCAATTTTAGTTCTTGGCAGATTTTAGAACTTAGCACAAGTCAAGGAATCAACCTACACATGCAATTCGAAGAGTATAGCAGCGGAATGTAAAACAATTGCATATGTAGGTAAAGGGAGGAGTTTGAGGGAGCAAACGCAATGTTGACACGGAGATTTTTTATCCGTGGTTCCGATAGGTGGTGCTATCGTACATCCACGTTGATGGAGACTTCAACCCACGAAGGGTAACGGTTGCGCGAGTCCACGGAGGGCTCCACCCACGAAGGGTCCCTTGTCTATCCCACCATGGCCGTCGCCCACGAAGGACTTGCCTCACTAGGGTAGATCTTCACGAAGTAGGCGATCTCCTTGCCCTTACAAACTCCTTGGTTCAACTCCACAATCTTGACGGAGGCTCCCAAGTGACACCTAGCCAATCTAGGAGACACCACTCTCTAAGAAGTAACAAATGGTGTGTTGATGTTGAACTCCTTGCTCTTGTGCTTCAAATGATAGTCTCCCCAACACTCAACTCTCTCTCATAGGATTGGATTTGGAAGAAAGAAGATTTGAGTGGAAAGCAACTTGGGGAAGGCTAGAGATCAAGATTTATGTGGTTGGAATGGAATATCTTGACCTCAACACAAGTGTAGGTGGTTCTCTCTCAGAAAATATGTATTGGAATTGTAGGCATGTTCTGATGGCTCTCTCCACGAATGAAGAGTGGGTGGAGGGGTATATATAGCCTCCACACAAAATCTAACAGTTACACACAAATCACCAAACTCAGTGGGACCGATTCAGAGAACTCGGTCAGACCGATTTGGTTCATAATGTGACCGTTAGGCATTTCGGTGGGACCGACATGTCAACTCGGTGGGACCGATATCATTAGGGTTAGGGCATAACATAATCTCGATGAGACCGATTACACAAACTCGGTGAGACCGATTTTGGTAATAGACAAACAGAGAGTTGGTCAGGCAAACTCGATGGGACCGATTCGCTCATCTCGGTTGGACCGAAACGTTACCAAAGGGAAACAGAGAGCTTGCATTGCAATCTCGGTGGGACCGATCGCTCATCTCGGTTTGACCAAAACGTTACGAAGGGAAACAGAGATATTACAATCCCATCTCGGTGAGACCAAGATCCCTATCGGTGAGACCGAAAAGACTAGGGTTTCTGGCAGTGGCTATGTCAACTGAACTCGGTGGCTCCGAATAGAAAGAATCGGTGGAGCCGAGTTGGACTTATGGTTTGGGACATATGTTGATATGAGAAAGAAGTGGAGGGTTTTGGAGCATATCACTAAGCATTTTGAGCAAGAACCTAATTAAGCAACACCTCATCCCTTCTTAATAGTATTGGCTTTTCCTATAGACTCAATGTGATCTTGGATCACTAAAATAGAAAATGTAGGGTCTTGTGCTTTGAGCTTGAGCCAATCTTTTGTCCTTAGCATTTTGAAGGGTCCACTATCTAATCCATGCCATGCCAATCATTGAGCTTTCCTGAAATATTTATCTTGGAATAGCATTAGCTCAATGAGCTATATGTTGTTAGGAATTACCAAAACCACCCAGGGATAGTTGCACTTTCAATCTCTCAATTTTTGCTTCGAGCTCTGGCACCTCTACAAATCCCTACTTCCCTCTGCGTAGGGCCTTTCTTTTACTTTATGCAATTTTTATTTTCAATTTGAGTCTCCATCTACTCTTATATAGCACCAACTAGGAGGCACTATGATCTTACTTGAGCATTCGGTGTAGCTAATATGCGAGTGTGTTTCATGAATGGATCGATGATTGAGCATGATGGGCTAGGGATAACTTATTTTAGCATTGATATTTTGAAAGACATGGTTGCTTGTTGATATGCTTGAGTATTTAAGTCTCATGTCAAAACTAGACTATTGCTTTGAACCATATAAAAGTCCAAATGTCCATGCTATAAAGAAAAGAATATGATATGACATGTTAGGCAACATTCCACATCAAAATTTCTGTTTTTATCATTTACCTACTCGAGGACGAGCATGAATTAAGCTTGGGGATGCTGATACATCTCCAACGTATCTATAATTTTTTATTGTTCCATGCTGTTATATTATCATTCTTGGATGTTTTACAATCATTTTATATCATTTTTTGGTACTAACCTATTGACATAGTGCCAAGTGCTAGTTGTTGTTTTCTGCATGTTTTTTACATCACAGGAAATCAATACCAACGGAGTCCAAACGCAGCGAAACTTTTTGTGGATTTTTTGGACCAGAAGACATCCAGTGGGCCAGAGAAGCACGTGGGGGGTTCTCCGAGGGGAGCACAACCCACCATGGCGCCCCTGGGGACCCAGGCGCGCCCAGGTGGGTTGTGCCCACCTCGGGTGCCCCCTGAACCACCTCTTTGCTCTATAAATACCCCAATATTCCAGAAACCCTAGGGGAGTCGACGAAAATCAATTCCAGCCACCGCAGAGTACAGAACCACCAGATCCAATCTAGACACCATCACGGAGGGGTGCATCATGTCCATTGGTGCCTCTCCGGTGATGCGTGAGTAGTTCTTTGTAGACCTACGGGTCCGTAGTTAGTAGCTAGATGGCTTCCTCTCTCTCGTTAGATTCTCAATATAATGGTCTCTTGGAGATCCATATGATGTAACTCTTTTTGCGGTGTGTTTGTTGGGATCCGATGAACTTTGAGTTTATGATTAGATCTATCTTTTTATCCATGAAAGTTATTTGAGTCTTCTTTGATCTCTTATATACATGATTGCTTATAGCCTCATATTTCTTCTCCGGTATTTGGGTTTTGTTTGGCCAACTTGATCTATTTATCTTGCAATGGCAAGAGGTGCTTTGTAGTGGGTTCGATCTTACGGTGCTTGATCCCAGTGACAGAAGGGGAACCGACACGTATGTATCGTTGCTACTAAGGATAAAATGATGGGGTCTATTTCTACATAAATAGATCTTGTCTACATCATGTCATCGTTCTTATTGCATTACTCCATTTTTCCATGAACTTAATACACTAGATGCATGTTGGATAGCGGTTGATGTGTGGAGTAATAGTAGTAGATGCAGGCAGGAGTCGGTCTACTAATCTTGGACGTGATGCCTATATAATGACCATTGCTTGGATATCGTCATGATTATTTGAAGTTCTATCAATTGCCCAACAGTAATTTGTTCACCCACCGTTTGCTATTTTCTCGAGAGAAGCCACTAGTGAAATCTACGGCCCCCGAGTCTCTTCTTTATTATATTTGCCTTTGTGATCTATTTTCTTTTGCTTTTATTTTCAGATATATTAAACCAAAAATACAAAAATACCTTGCTGCACTTTATTTTATTTGGTGTTAGATCTATCAATGTTTACAACTCTCTCACGTCCGTTTGCCTATCTTTGGCGCCGTTGCCCGAAAGGGATTGACAACCCCTTTAACACGTCGGGTTGCGAGTATTTGTTATTTGTGTGCAAGTGCCGTTGACGTAGTGTTGCATGATTCTCCTACTAGTTCGATAACCTTGGTCTCATCACTGAGGGAAATACCTACCGTTGTTGTGCTGCATCATCCCTTCCTCTTTGGGGAAATACCGACGTAGTTCAAGCCAACATCAAGGACACACCAAAGCTTCGAGGGTTTCCTGTCCAGACACGGAGTCACCTTATAGCTTGGCCTTGCAGTAGTCGTACAGCATCCCACCTGTCTGGCCCATAAGAGATAGGCCGGCAGCCCGAGGACCCCCTAGTCCAGGACTCCCTCAGCCGCCGCACCGAAGCCAGAGGAGGTGGCTTTCCCGGCCTTCTTCGTCTTCTCCGCCTTGGCCGTGGAATCTCTCGCCATGGCCGCGGGTGCTCTGAACGCTCGAGTCTGGAGAGGAATGGAGAGGCCGAGGCAGAGAGAAGGGGATATAGGGTCCCGGCCTCAGCCCCTAAACCTTTTATATCACGGAGCAAATCATATGCCAGATCTTGTCCATAGATCCCCGGATCGACAGCACGCGGCAAGGCATCGCGCAGAACAGATGTTGCACGTGGCGGATTTTGTGCACGAAAATCGAGGAGCCGTGCCCCCACTTTCCCCACTAACGCACATCGTTACCACTTCCGCGCGCGCACACACAAATTCAAATCCCAAGGTTTTCGGGTGAATCAATCCGATTGATTACCCCCGGTTCCTTTCCTAAAGGATGCATGTCAGTCCAACTGACCACCCTCCATGGGGATTCGTGCACTCGGCCATGCTAAACACCTGATTGAAGTCAACTTTAGGATTGCTATAAGACGAGCTCGACATCCCTCCGCAGGTTGACTTGGCCCTTCAACAGGCTCCAAGGCGTATGACTCGTAAACCTGGACTCATAGAAGGCCCGCGCCGGCGTTCTCCTGGGATAAGGAGTGGCATCTCTCCAGAGAATCAGGCCTCGCGCCAGCGTCACCACTCGAGTTGTTATGGTATGCTCTCACACGGGCCTCAAGTCTATCTCCCCCGAGAGACAAATGAATGCCACCAGGTTTTTCTCGGCGATCGACAACACCCGGTCATCTGGGTAAACTTGTTGTCCAGAATCCGTTGTGTTTTCATCCAAGGAGCAGCGAACCACGACTCGAAAACATATTCCGAGTGCCCTAGAAGCACTCAGACTTAAACAAAGGATCGGTTCGTTTACCCTATGAAACCTGAACCGACTCGGGGGCTAATGATGAGGTCACCTATTACAGGTAGGGTCAAGGACCCATCATATGGGACCCACATGGGGCCCATCACCACCATTGGTAGGTCCTAGGATCATGCCGGCATTCGGATGCACATATCAGGGAGTCCACTCGGACAGCTCGACAGCACTCGGACAACCACCCGTCACTCGGCTGGACAACCACCACTCAGACTAAAGAGGTGAAGGGACGGCATGGGAGCTGCAACGGTCGAGGAATCCTAAGTCGCCCTTGAAGCAGAGTCAAGACTACTGTTACCTATAACTGATGTAGTAGAAGCTCATAATACTTGTAACTGACGCATTCAATGTCACTTAATTCCCCGGCGACTGATGTCTACTATGCAACTTTATTCTTGTAGACTCGTGTTGGGCCTCCAAGCACAGAGTTTTGTAGGACAGTAGCAATTTTCCCTCAAGTGGATGACCTAAGGTTTATCAATCCGTGGGATGCGTAGGATGAAGATGGTCTCGCTCAAGCGACCCTGCAACCAAATACAAGAAATCTCTTGTGTCCCCAACACAACCAATACAATGGCAAATTGTATAGGTGCACTAGTTCGGCGAAGAGATGGTGATAAAAGTGTAATATGGATGGTAGAAATATATTTTTATAATCTGAATAAATAAAAACAGCAAGGTAGCAAATAGTAAACGGGCACAAAAATGGTATTGCAATGCTTAGAAACAAGGCCTAGGGTCCGTACTTTTGCTAGTGCAATCTCTCAACAATGTTAATATAATTGGATCATATAACCATCCCTCAAAGTGCGATGAAGAATCATTCCAAAGTTCCTATCTAGCGGAGAACATAAGAATAAAATTTTTGTAGGGTACGAAACCACCTCAAAGCTATTCTTTCCGTTCGATCTATTCAAGAGTTCGTACTAACATAACACAAAGCTATTCTTTCCGTTCGATCTATCCTAGAGTTCGTACTAATATAACACCAAAGAAAATTCAGATTCATAATACTCAATCCAACATAAAGAACCTCAAAGAGTGCCCCAAGATTTCTACGGGAGAAACAAAGACAAGAACGTGCATCAACCCCTATGTGTAGATTACCCCAATGTCACCTCGAGAATCCGCGAGTTGAGTGCCAAAACATATATCAAGTGAATCAATATGATACCCCATTGTCACCACGAGTATTCATATGCAAGACATATATCAAGTGCTCTCAAATCCATAAAAGTACTCAATCCGATAACAACGAAATCTCAAAGGGAAAAACTCAATTCATCACAACAAGATAGAGAGGGGAAAACACCATATGATCCAACTACATTAACAAAGCCCACGTTACATCAAGATCATGCCATCTCAAGAACACGAGAGAGAGAGAGAGAGAGAGAGAGAGAGAGAGAGAGATTAAACACATAGCTACTGGTACAAACCCTCAGCCCCGAGGGTGGACTACTCCCTCCTCATCATGGTGGCCGCCGGGATGATGAAGATGGCCACCGGTGATGATCCCCCTCCGGCAGGGAGCCGGAACGGGGTCTAGATTGGTTTCTCGTGGCTACAGAGCCTTGCGGCGGTGGAACTTCTCATCTAGGGTTACCCGAAGGGTTTTGGAATATTTGGGAATTTATAGGGCGAAGAGGGGGTACGGGAGGTCACTGAGGTGGGCACAACCCACCTGGGCGCGCCTGGCCCCCCAGGCGTGCCCTGGTGGGTTGTGCCCCCCTCGGGGCACCCCCCAAGTGCTGCTCTGGCCCTCTGGTGGTCTTCTGGTCCATAAAAATCCACAAAAAGTTTTGCGGTGTTTGGACTCCGTTTAATATTGATTTCCTGCGATGTAGAAACAAGCAAAAAACAACAACTGGCATTGGGCACTGGGTCAATAGGTTAGTCCCAAAAATGATATAAAGTTGCTATAAAATGATTGTAAAACATCCAAGAATGATAAAATAATAGCATGAATACTTCATAAATTATAGATACGTTGGAGACGTATCAGCGACGTGGAGGACATGGGGCTGCGGTGTACTCTATATAAGTTGCCGCCCACCTCCTTAGTGGGGGTCGAGAAATATTGGTAACCATACCCATCAAATCAAAACCAAGCCTCAGGGCACGAGACGTAGGGATGTTTCCTCCTCCAAGAGGGGCTTGAACTCGTTAAACACCGAGTGTTACACCTGCGCCGTAGCTAGGTTCTGCCCCTTATTCGTACCCCTAGTACTCATTGTCAGGATCGTAACCCCGACACCCCCCCCCCCCGGGTATGCCCCCTGAGCTTGTCGCCAGCTCGTGGCCCTTCTGACCTCCTCCCGAAGCTTCGAGGGTGTCTTGTGGTCCAAGAAAAATCATCGTCCAAGAAAAATCATCAAAAAGTTTCTTTCCATTTGGACTCCGTTTGCTATTGATTTTCTGTAAAGACAAAAACAAGGAAAAACAGCAACTAGCACTGGGCACTAGGTTAATAGGTTAGTCCCAAAAATGATAAAATCGCATAATAATGCATATTAAACATCCAAGATTGATAATATAATAGCATGTAACAATCAAAAATTATAGATACGTTGGAGACGTTGAAGAATCCCCAAGCTTAATTCCTGCTCGTCCTCGAGTAGGTAAATGATAAAAACAAAAAATTTGATGTGGAATGCTACCTAACATGTTTATCATGTAATCTTTTTTTATGTGGTATGAATATTCAGATCCATATAAGAATCAAAACAAAAGTTTAAT
This sequence comes from Aegilops tauschii subsp. strangulata, assembly GCF_002575655.3. NCBI lineage: Eukaryota > Viridiplantae > Streptophyta > Magnoliopsida > Poales > Poaceae > Aegilops > Aegilops tauschii. The sequence goes on from NC_053039.3 coordinate 13,757,350, forward strand.
ATTGACATAAAAATAATAATACTTCAAGCATACTAAAAAGCAATCATGTCTTTTCGAAATATCATGGCTAAAGAAAGTTATCCCTACAAAATCATATAGTCTTGTCATGCTCCATCTTCTTAACACAAAGTATTTATCATGCACAACCCCGATGACAAGCCAAGCAATTGGTTCATACTTTTAACACGCTTCAACTTTTTCAACTCTCACGCAATACATGAGCGTGAGCCATGGGTATAGCACTATGGGGGGAATAGAGTATGATGTTGGAGGTTGTGTGGAGAAGACAAAAAAGAAGAAAGTCTCACATTGACAAGGCTAATCAACGGGCTATGGAGATGCCCATCAATTGATATCAATGCAAGGAGTAGGGATTGCCATGCAACGGATGCACTAGAGCTATAAGTGTATGAAAGCTCAAAAGAAAACTAAGTGGGTGTGCATCCAACTTGCTTGCTCATGAAGACCTCGGGCATTTGAGGAAGCCCATCATTGGAATATACAAGCCAAGTTCTATAATGAAAAATTCCCAATAGTAATATATGGAAGTGACAAAATAGGAGACTCTCTATCATGAAGAACATGGTGCTACTTTGAAGCACAACCGCGGAAAAGGATAGTAACATTGTCCCTTCTCTCTTTTTCTCTCATTTTTTCGTTCTTTTTCTGTTTTTTATTTTGTTGGGCACTTTGGCCTCTCTTTTCTTGGGCTCATTTGGCCTCTTTTTCATTTTTTATATTCCTCACATGGGACAATGCTCTAATAATGAGTATGATCATCACACTTCTATTTACTTACAACTCAAGAATCACAAATCAATACTAGAACAAAAATATGACTCTATATGAATGCCTCCGGCGGTGTACCGGGATGTGCAATGATCTAGCGTGACATATATAAAAAATATGAACGGTGGCAGAGCCACAAATACTATGCCAACTATATGATCATGCAAAGCAATATGACAATGATGATATGTGTCATAATAAAATGGAACGGTGGAAGTTGCATGGCAATATATCTCAGAATGGCTATGGAAATGCCATAATAGGTAGGTATGGTGGCTGTTTTGAGGAAGATATAAGGAGGCTTATGTGTGATAGAGTGTATCATATCACGGGGTTTGGATGCACCGACGAAGTTTGCACCACCACTCGAGGTGAGGGGCAATGCACGGTACCGAAGAGGCTAGCAAAATGCAGAAAGGTAAGAGTGTGTATAATCCATGGACTCAACATTAGTTATAAAGAACTAACATACTTATTGCAAAAGTTTATTAGCCCTCGAAGCAAAGTACTACTATGCATGCTCCAAGGGGGATAGATTGGTAGGAAAAGACCATCGCTCGTCCCTGACTGCCACTCATAAGGAAGATAATCAATAATAAACCATGCTCCAATTTCATAGCATAACGAGAGACCATACGTGCATGCTACGGGAATCACAAACCTTAACACAAAATATTCTTACTAAACCACAATTACTCACTAGCATGACTCTAATATCACCATCTTTATATCTCAAAACAAATGCAATGAATCAAACTTCTCATATATTCAACGATCTTGATGAAAGTTTTTATTATATCCCTCTTGAATACCCATCATATTAGGACTAAATTCATAACCCAAGCAAATTTCCATACTATTTATAAGACTCTCAAAATAATATAAGTGAGGCACGAGATTTCATCATTTCTTTAAAATATAACCACCGCCGTGCTCTAAAAGATATAAGTGAAGCACTAGAGCAACTACCTAGCTCAAAAGATATATGTGAAGCTCAAAGAGTATTCTAATAAATTCAGGAATAATGTGTGTCCCTCTCAAAAAGGTGTGTCCAGCAAGGATGATTGTGGAAAACTAAAAAGCAAATAAATCAAAGACTCATATAATACACGACGCTCCAAGAAAAATTCATATCATGTGGTGAATAAAAATATAGCCCCAAGTAATTTACCGATGGATTGTAGACAAAAGAGGGGATGCCATCCGGGGCATCCCCAAGCTTAGACGCTTGGTTGTCCTTGAATATTACATTGGGGTGCCTTGGGCACCCCCAAGCTTAGGCTCTTGCCACTCCTTATTCCTTAGCCCATCAAAACTTCACTCAAAACTTGAAAACTTCACAACACAAAACTCAATAGAAAACTCATGAGATCCATTAGGATAATAAAACAAATCACCACTTTTGGTACTGTTGTAAACTCATTCAAATTTCATATTAGCATTATATCTACTGTATTCTAACTTCACCATGGTTCATACCCCCCGATATTACCCATAGATTCATCAAAACAAGAGAACAACTCAATGAAAACAGAATCTGTCAAAAACAGAATAGTCTATAATAACCTAAATATTGCTCACTACTGTAACTCTACAAATTCTGAAAAATTAGGACAACGTGGGCAATTTGTGTATCAATCTTGTGTAAAAAAATTCAAAGTAAAAACACGTTTTTGTGAATTTACAAAATTCCAGAACTGGACGCAGAAGTTTCTCTTGTTCACAGAATCAAATCAACTAACTTCCAAATCATCCCAAAGGTCTTACTTGGCACAAACACTAATTAAAATACTAAAACACAATCATAACAGTAGCATAATTGCATAAACTCGTAAAACAGAAAAGAGAAATATTGGGTTGTCTCCCAACAAGCGCTTTTCTTTAAAGCCCTTTTAGCTAGGCATTGATAATTTTAATGATGCTCACATGAAAGATAAGAATTGAAGCACAAAGAGAGCATCATATAGCATGTGAAAATTAGATTTAGTTCTAACATACTTCCTATGCATAGGCATTTTATAAGAAAATGAATTATCAAAACAAGCAAAAACTAGCATAAGCAAGGAAGAAGAATAAAACATTGACAATCTCAACATGAAGAGAGGTAATTTAGTAACATGAAAATTTCTACAACCATATTTCCCTCTCTCATAATAATTACATGTGGGATCATATTCAAATTCAACAATATAGCTATCACATAACATATTCTCTACATGATCCACATGCATGCAAAGTTGACACTCTTCCACTATAGTGGGATTATCGTCAGATAAAGTCATGACCTCTCCAAGCCCACTTTTATCAAAAAATTCATAAGATTGATCATTCTCCAAAGTAGTAGGATCATTATTACCTAGAGTTGACACTCTTCCGAATCCACTTACACTATTATCGCAAACATATTCGTCATGAGGATTAAATAAATTTTCAAGATCATAAGAAGAATCACCCCAATCATGATCATTGCAATAAGTAGTGGACATATCAAAATTAGCATCCCCAAGATTGGGGTTTTGCATATTATTAGCACAATTGACATTAATAGAATTTGTAATAACACCATTGCAATCATGCTTTTCATTCAAGGACTATCGTTAATCACTTCATAAATTTCCTCTTTTAGCACTTCATCACAATTTTCAAATTCACGAATTTCAAGCAATACTTCATAAAGATAATCTAGTGCACTCAACTCACTAGCAATTGGTTCATCATAGTTGGATCTCTTAAAAAGATTAGCAAGTGGATGAGGATCCATAAATTTTTTGCTTCTGATTTGCAATAAACATACAATTATGCCAAGCGAACAAGCAAACAAACCAAGTAAGACATAAAGGCAAAAAAAGGCAAACGGAAAGAAGGCAAATAAAAAGGCAAATATTTTTGTATTTTCTGAAAAATGTTGTAGAAGTGGGTGACAGGAAAACGAGAGGCAAATGGCTAATAATGTAAATGCAAGAGATGAGAGTTTATGATAGGTACTTGGTAGGCTTGATGTAGATCCTCCCCGGCAACGGCTCCAGAAGTTCTTCCTGCTACTTCTTGAGCTTGCGTTGGTTTTTCCCTTGCAGAGGAAAGTGTGATGCAGCAAAGTAGAGATAAGTATTTCCCTCAGTTAAGAACCAATGTATCAATCAAGTAGGAGGAACACACAAGTCTCCAATGATAGCACCTACACAAACAAACAAATACTTGCACCCAACGCGATAAAGGGGTTGTCAATCCCTTCATGGTTACGCAAGGATGAGATCTGATAGTGATAGATATAAAAGATAGGTAAAAGTGCAAAATAAAATAAAAGTAAATAAATTGCAGCAAGGTATTTTTGGGTTTTTAACTTTGTAGATCTGAAAATAATATGATAAAAGATAAACCCCGGGCCATAGTTTTCACTAGAGGCTTCTCTCTTGAAAGAAAGCATACGGTGGGTAAACAAATTACTATTGAGCAATTGATAGAAAAGGGAATAATTATGAAGATATCTAAGGCAATGATCATGTATATAGGCATCACGTCCGAGACAAGTAGACCGACTCCTGTCTGCATCTACTACTATTACTCCACACATCGACCGTTATCCAGCATGCATCTAGTGTATTAAGTTAACAAGAACGGAGTCACTACAAAAAAAGACACATCCATGATATTTTGGGCCGAACGAATTTTTTTTTCCTGTCATGCTTATGACACTTCTATGACGATAATTGTGACAAAACCCGGTATCATCATAGATGTGGTGGGCTCCTACTTCTATGACAAAAAATCATGACAGAAAATGGGCTTTTCGTCCTGGGCGGGCTGGAGACGCAGCTGCATGACATTCTTTGGGCCGTCCATGACGGGAAAAAAACCATGGTAGAAGCGACGGCGAGGAAAATATCGGGGAGTTCCCGGTTATGGTGGGTGGTTGGGGGTCGAGCGATGCGCGTTTCTCTCGTACACGTATGCGCGTGGGTGCGAGGCGTTGGGCTCTAACTGAACCCGAGCGAGGCGTTCACCTACTGAATCCGAGCGATTGCACTACAGGCTACGCGTTATTGAACCTGAGCGATCGATCGATGGCTGCTAACTGAACCTGATCGAGCGATTCCTTCACTACTGCTGCTAACTGAAGCCGATCGAACCCTGCAGCCTCCTTCCCTTGATGAACAGTGAGTGTTGTTGGGGGGTTGGATGAATAGTTCCCGGTGGGGGGTTGGATGAACAGGACCCCGTGGTGTTGCCGCTGGATGAACAGGACCCCGATCGATCGAGCCGGTTAGGCGTGGATGAACAGGACCCCGTGGAGGGCTGGATGAACAGAACCCCGTGGAGGGCTGGATGAACAGGACCCCGTGGAGGGATGATTGAACAGTAACAGTAGCCGGTGGAGGGCTAGATGAACAGTAGCCTATGGAGGGGTGGTTGAACAGGACCCCGTGGAGAGGACTGGTTGAACAGTAGCTGGTGGAGGAGCGGTGGAGGCTGGATGAATAGGAGCCCGTGGATGAAAAGTCGCAGGTGGAGGCTGGAGGAGGTCGACGGTGGATGAACAGTAGCCCGTGGAGGCAGTTGACGGTGGAGATGAATAGTATTCCGTGGAGTCCCGTTTTGCGGTACGCCACACCCCTCCCGATGAACAGGACCCCGTTTCGACCGTAGCGCTCCAACACAAGTCCGTTTCCTTCGTTTGTGGTACGCCACACCCCTCCCGATCAACAGGACCCCGTTTCGACCGTAGGAGGCCCAAGAGAAGTCCGTTTCCTCCGTTTTGCGGTATGCCAGACCCCTCCCGATGAACAGGATCCCGTTTCGACCGTGGCCGGTCAAACACAAGGCCGTTTCCTCCGTTCTGCGGTACGCTAGGCTTCATTTCAATCGGTTGTTCCGTCCAAGCCGGTTGGCTCCCGATGAACACGACGTATTCCGTTGCCTCCCGATGAACACGACGCATTCCGTTGCCACCCGATGAACATGAAGACAACGTAGTTTCTCCATTCCGCCCCAGCCATGTATGTGAGCCCTGGCCGTACATATGCACGAGCAGGCGTTCGAGACCCCGCCCGTATGTACGTACATGGCCGTATTTTTTGGCGTGTGGTTGTATGTACGTGTACACTGTTTAGACGGGACAACCTGAACTGCTACGTGGGGGGCTCTACTATGACATGTGCCGCTACCTACTCGGCCACGGTTCATCGTTACAGAGCGACCGATCGACCAGTATGTACGTACACATTCCGGCAAGACAGAAAACGGTACGTACGCTTCGACCGCGTGGGTCCCAGCTCTCAGGGAGGATAAGGACGCACTTCCTTGCGTGCGAAGATATAGCTGCTGGGTCCCAGCTGTCAGGGGGATTTTTTTCCCATAATAAGGACGCACTTCTTTGCGTGCGAAGATGTAGCTGGTGGGTCCCAGCAGTCAGGGGGGGGAAATATTATTTTTCAGGGTAAAAAGGATGCAGTTGCATGCATGCGTCCATGGGCGTGGTGCGTCCCCACTGTCAGCCTCTCACGTACAGTCATCTTCCGATGACTCTCGTTTGTTGACCATGTTGACCACACCGTGCCGATCGCACCAAGGCCGGTGGACAACGGCGAGGCCCTAGACTGGAACGACCCGGAGATGGGGAAGACGCGGCAGTGGAGTCGCAGATGGAGAGGAGTGGGAAACTTGACTGGTTCGGGTGCGCGACAGCACTGCCGCCCAAGGGCGATAGGAGCAAGAACAGAGGTTGAAGAAGGAGCACGGCTGTTGGATTAACATCCAACGGTCCAGCTGCTAGAATCATTTGTTGATTAAGTTGACAAAGCCCTGCGTACAAGTCCGCTTAGTAGGCTCACAAGTCAGACACCAAATCTGACGGGTCCCAGCTGTCAACGGGAGGAATGGTTTTTTTTGCATAACAAGGAGGCACTTCCTTCCGTGCGAAGATACAGCCGGTGGGTCCCAGCTGTCAGGGGGAGGAAACATTTTTTTCAGCTTAATAAGGAGGAACTTTCCTTGCGTGAGACCGTGGACCTCGTGGGTCCCAGCCGTCAGGCTCTCCACATACAGTCCTCTTCCGATGACTCTTGTTTGTTGACCACGCCGCGCCGAGCGCAGCGAGGTGGTGGACAACGGCGAGGCCCCGTACGGGAACGACCCGGAGATAGGAAGACGCGGAAGTGGAGTCGCAGATTGAGAGGAGTAGAAGGGTTATAACTAGTTCTGGTGCGGCGTGGGGCTGCAGTCGGTGGAGAATAACAGGAGGTGTGGAGGGGTGGAGGGATAGCCTGGCCAGCGGTGGGGTAGCGCTTCGCAACGATGCGTGCTAAGCAGAGCCGCTAGCCGCCGCAGGCCAGACCAGGCGGTCCCGTCGATGCTGGAGGAAGAAGATGAGAGATTGATGGTGCATGCCGGCCGTTGGATATAAATCCAATGGCTGTGGATGTCATAATCATTTTTTGACCAAGTTGACAACGCCCTGCGTAGGCTTCGACCTATTGGCCCACATGTCAGCATGCAAAAATGTGGCATATATTTAACCCATGTTTTCTAGAATGTACAGTCCATTTGCTGGGCTGGGTGAACAAATAATTTCGTGTCAATGCGGTCCATTTAATATTTTCTAAGAAATCCCAGCCCATTTGCACTTTCTTGAAATACATGAATTAGCTGGGCTCATTCTATATGTAATGTTAGGTTAGAAGGAGCAATTAATATCAAAAAATAAACAGAAGCGGCACATTTTTTATATATAATATTAACAAATTAGCGAGTTATTGCTCAAAATAAAAATGAGCGCGTTATTATTACATTGGTCCTTAAAAATCTTCGCAAGCTTTTGTACGCAATCACCAGGATTTTCCTTGCCTGTGAGTCAAAAACAACCAGGATTTTCCTTGCCAACTTCTGTTAAACATTTACTTTTATAAGTTAATAACATGTGGGATGTTTTTATAATGTATATATAAGTCTCTATAAAATATACGATAATCGTAATAATATAAATATATATAATGTGGTTAGAAGGCAAAACATAATTGGACACAGCATTATTATTCTTATATATAAATAAATATAACAGAGATTTGTGTTTTATTGATAAAAAACATTGGGTTGCCAATCTTTAAGAAAAAGTAAAACCTATGCTGGGAGGCCCATAGGCCGGTATGGACCTCAAAAAATAAGTTGAAACCACTGTCTCAGTATGTCGTGGGCTACGCATGTTAAAAAACAAAACCTAGGCCTAGCTGATACTTGTTCGCCCTCTGGAAAAAAATGATACCAGCTAGATCCCCGAGCGAACTGGATTAAAGAGGGGGCCGGCGGCGCGACTAAAGAAGCACATCAGACGCGATTGTTTTTCTTCGGTGGATGGCTCTCGATGGCATTTTTTTACTTGCCTCTTCACCATACAACTTGTATTTTTAGCCTCCCAGTCCGTGGTGGACCAGCAACCCATTTGCTGGGCGGGCCAACCTACAGAAACCAGCACTCAATTTTTCATCAAGCCCCAAAAACAGTGCAGTACTATGTTTGTTTTGAGGCCGAAAACATTATGGCAGGGGTTGAGCGGGGGAGGGGGGAAGACAGAGCAAAAAGATTAAAAAGAGCTGATGCGTCGTTGCTACCCTAACAAAGTAGGTGCAATTCTTCTCGGGAAGAAGGTGTGCCGTTGACACCCACACGTCACAAATCCCACAGTAGACATACTAACAAGTTCACACACAAGTACAACAGAAAAGGTAAACATTCGTATCAAACTCGGGTTCACAGGACACGTTCGTATTCATAGCCAACATTCACAATCAACAACTCAAAAGATTCATATATACACAAGTTCAGCATGTCTATGCATCCAAATGATTAATAGATCACACGACAATATTCATAGATAATTCACAAAAAGATTCAGATATACACATGTTCAGTATGTTTATGCATCCAAATGATTGAGATCACAGCCAATATCATCCATGGACAAACTTTAATTACCTAGGGTACAGACTGGTAAATGGTGTTCAGTTGGAGGTACTTCTTGCTAAAATTAATGCTTGTACCAGTAAACTTTTGAGTACATAAGAGGCAGCACAGACAATCTGAACTTTGCTTGTAGGTTTATCCTCAAATAGTGGCCTCATGCCGAGGGAGGTTTGAGCAACTTGCCCACTACTTTCATCCAACTAGTTTACTGGCTCATCTTGGTCCTGTAGCTTGCCAAAATTCTACATTGCAGACAAGAAAGGAGGCGGTTGAGAAAATGAACCACCCAAATTTTTTGTGCAGTTCAACTGAAATGGAGCATCCCTGGTGTGCACCCTGATTAAGTGTCAGATGAATATACGCGTCAACCAACTTGTCTGGAATCTTTAGACTCCATGCCATACAGTTTGCTACCATATGTGCCGATAACCAAAAGGCACAAGTTGGGACCAAAGACTGGACTGCGTTTTTCTGGGCTATGTGCCAAGCAATATTTTGGCGTTCACTCTCCTAATACTTAGAGTTTGACAACTGGTTAATGCCGGTTGATACTCGAATGAATATAGGCACTTCTTCTTGTGAACATCGATGCTTGTCTGAGTGAACTTTGGAGTACATAGCAGCAGCATAAGTATCTGTCCATCTGATCTTTTTGTGCAGTTCTACTGAAATCGCCCAATGTAATGATTTGCCTGCGAGTTCAGGCTCCAAGTTACTCCTTTATGAAATCGGCAAACAGTAGCACAATACCAAATTACCAATACATATGACAAGCACAATAATCAGGATAAAGACCAGCACCAACCTGTGTGAGGTAGCATATCAATTACTATTTCCTTTGACTGGAAGCCGAGATAAACGAAGCGACTAACAGTAAAGGAAGGAAGCAAGCCGAGATAAGCGACTGACAGGAAAGGAAGGAAGTTGTCGAGGCAATGAAGCACCCAAAGTTTTTGTGCAGTTCCACCAAAATCGAGCATCCCTGTTGGCACATATATTGAGAGAGTGAGATTACTGTAATAGTGGGACTAGTTGATGAAACATACACTAACAAATAGAAGCACCCTCATTATCTTAATGGGTAAAGTTAGCAACATAGTAGTCTTGCTTGAAGAGAGGTATTAGTTTATTTAATCAGTGCCAATTAGCTCAACACTCAAAGCATTGCCATGTATCATAGGTTGCAAAACTTTAACGTGCAAAGATAAAGGAGTTTCTCATGACTGTTGCACGATACAAATAGAGATGATAGCAAACTAATATGGATGAAGGCCTTAGGCCGGTACCAACCTGAGCAAAAAAACTTATTCATGTAGTCCCAGAAGATATGATAAAGCACTCACTGGAATCTCTCGATAGTATATATTTTTGTGCACTTCAAATGTATGGTTGAAATCACTCTTGTTTACCAGTGCTGAGATTATATCGAAAGATTATCAAGAACTTTCAGCAGAGTTAAAGCACTGGCTGGGATGTAGTTCATTGTATTGTCTTGTGTAGTTCCACTAAAATGTATGATTGGCACAACATGATCCCTGTTTGCACAAGTAGGAACAAGGTGAAACCTTCATTAGCTTAGTGAGAAAGGATAGAAAGACATTAGCATATTACTCTAACAGTAGCATCAAATTCATGATGGACAATACGCAAAACATTGCCTCATTGAACCAATGGCAATAAATTGACATGCAAAACAATAGCACTATTATTTCATGACACTACGAAGATTCCCTCCCTGCTCCACCACATGATTCACCTCCACAGACACACATACACATGTACATGATTCAGCATAGGGTGCTACTAAAGATTTGTTTAACTCTGACAGGAAAATTAGGTAGCAATAAATTAGTGGTGCTTAAGTACTCCTAATTAATTAAGTGACCTTGCAGGAGAGACAACAGAAGTGGAAGGGCTCCCTGGAGGATCGTCTCACATGTAAGGTAGACATTGCTGGAGCCCTTGAATGGCCTCGACTGAGGCCTCGGGCTTCAGCAAGATCACCTTGGCACTGTTGATCGTGTAGAGCTGGGTCACATATGCATCCAGAATCCAGTTAATTAGTATGATGTGTCGTCAACCCAAGTACTACTCTGCTGCATTTCTCCATCTATCTCTACTCTACACTACTCTACTTCTCTTATTAAAAAACAGAGTTGGTGATGATGGTGTGCCTGCCATCCTACAATATATGTCGTCTGATTTATATCTGACGGATAGGAAGGAAACTATGGCAATTTTGCAAAAAGGTACCCACAGCCCTCTCCACGTTTGCAAATAAGGCCTTCCCTCGTTCATCCTTTTCTCTCACAAGATAAACTACTCATACAAATGCATCTTGATGTTATGTGCAACGCACGGGCATCTTGCTAGTCTTCCAAGTAAATTAAGACTAGTAGCAACACAGCAATACAATACCACTAGCAAAATGTCATGATAACATAGGACGGTACCATCGTGTGATCTCCATTTCCTCTTTATTCTTCTTCTTCCTCCTCTTCATGCTCTGTTTCTCTTTCTCCTCATCAGTTGGTGAAACCAAGTACATGATTGGCCTTCTATTTCAAATTGGTTTTGTCAGTGAGGGAGTACAAGTGTACTAGTAAACAATAGCATTATTTTCTCATGGCAGACGCAAAATAGAGATGAACACATGCATTAAATATCATTCTTACCTAAAGGAAAGTTATGGTGCCAATATGGATGATGAGGATTGGAACACAGATCTCCCTTTGTGCAGTTCCACCGAAATGAACCAACTGTTCCATTCCGACATTCCAGTTAAACAGCACAAAAGTCACTTCTTTTAAGAAGTGTTTTGTGCGGTGCACCAAAAGGTCACAACAGCAACCAGGTGAAATGGATATCCCTGTTTGCACAAAAAACTACAGAGGAAACAGTCAGAGTCTCAAACAATTACAGGCAAAAACATTTGGCTAAACTTGTCATCGCTTATAACAGTGGCATGGCTTCATTTTACCAGGGGCATTAGATTAAGAACAGCTAAATATTTGGTATAAGGGAATGGGACAGTGGGTGCACCAGCAGTCCAGCACCATGTACCTAAACTGGAGCATAAAGTGGTGATTCAGAGTTTGTTGCCCCGAGAAACAAACATCCAAGAAACATATCTGGGTTGGTCCCATTTTTGTTCACTCTAGCCACCTACTCCTATGTGTGGATAGCAAATCTAGTCCTGGTCATACCACTGTGTACAGCGTTTCCCCTATATTTCCCTTTTCGACCAAGAGACCGGTTGGATGACCAGTCTGTACTACTTTCACCCCCTTTCCTTCATGTTTGTACCAAGTCCGATGTACATACTAAATTCCCCCACCCCCACTTTATTTCTTATTTGAACCAAGTACAAGATTCGACTCCATGAAGTAGCTTTACCTCTAACAATAGAGAAAAAAAATAGGTGACGTTGGACCATCCGATCGAGAGGGGCTGAGAGGTAGAAAATGAGCACATGCAGCGACGTAGCAAGCTGGGGAAGTAGAGCTAGGGTGGTTTCGAAGGAAGATATACCTGAAGGTCATCGGGATGTGGATAGGTGGGTGGCAGGAGGCTGGATCCGCCCACACTAGGGCAACGACGAAGGGATCGGAGGACCTCCCGCGCCGGCGCTCGGCCAGAGATAACGGTGCGGCCGACAGTGGGTCTCCTCCCTCACTGTCGACGACGGCCTAAATGCTGCCCCTCCTCCCCTTCACTGGCGGAGGGGGATACGTCCGAATCTGTAACCAGCGGTGAGGATAGAAAGACAGTGTTACCACCGCTATCTTGTTTAGATCTGGAGAGGATGAGAGTGTGTGAATAGAGCAACCCTAGCAAGCAAGCGCGGAGGCTCCGGGCTATATATGCACATAGTGGGGTAGTTTTCCTTTTTCACTCCATCAAAACAATCGTTTAAAATTGTGTGCGTGCCAGGTCGCCTTTTTTTTGAGTTGTTGATTATTTTTTGAGATCGCTACCCGCTTATTCCAAGTGGTGTTACGGTGTGCCAGGTCGCACTTTGTATCGTTCAAGTCTGGTACAAGACCCTCCATTAAATGAACAACCACCACCTCATAAAATTTGTGAACAAGCCCACGGCTAAAATTATCGGAAATGTGGGCTGCCCCAACATGCATTATTATTTATATTTTCTATGTGGGACTATCCTCAAAACAAAATGTGAGAGTACAATATTTATTGGGCCCCTTTGTAATTGGTGCTAAATTTTGACCAAAGATTTAACTGACAAAATGTTAGTGCATGTTAACAAAAATTATATCGTTTGAATCGTATTTGAACATTTTTTTCAATGATGTAATTCTTTGTGACATGCATGAACATTTGGTTAGTTAAATTTATAGTCAAAATTTGGCAAGGTGCATTAAATCAACACATGCAAGTATCAAAAGGAAAGTAACGTCATGCATGCATGAGTTGTAATTAATGCTCGAGTGCAGTGCTTTGATGTGTCGCGTCAACTCATACAACGAGAAGTTTGATTACTACAACGCCCTCTCCCTCGCGGACTGAGCTCCGGTGCCTTAACTGCACCTGCCTTTGGCTGTATGACAAGTGGGCCACCCACTTGTTGGGCCCACCTGTGATACACACAAAGGCAGGAGCAGTAAATCAATGAAGTTGTGTCCCTCCCTCGCCCATGAGCATGGTGGCTGGCAGGACTAGGAGAAGCTTTTGCTACACGCTATCCCTCCCGCACGCGGTGGACATGCAGCAGTTCATTCGGTGTCAGATGGCCAGAAGTATACTATAGTACTCCTCCACTGCAGTAGTACTCCATCATTGTTCGACTTCCCGAAGAGGCGAAGAGCCAAGCGCAGCCCGGACGCTCGTGTGGCAGTTTCATGTGTAGAGTAGTCTAGGATAGCGTGTATCGTGCCAATAAGCTTAAAATCGTTGGGGTCGGCTCCATGCTATGAGGCCGTCTCGAAGCATTTTTTGGTTGATTAAAATAATCTTCTGGACCTACCTGTCATCCTAGTAATTGTAGTTTGCACGCTCATCTGGTCAAGACAGGAATATATATTTTAATTTGTAGTGGGGTAAATGTTAGAGGTTGCAGCAAATATATTGTACACTGCGGGTCTTTCAGCCAAGTTTAGAGGCAAGCATGTGGGGCCAGTGCTATGATGTGTCGCGTCAACTTGTACAACGAGGAGAAGCATGATTTTACTACTACACGCCTTCTCCCTCGCCCATGCGCGCGGTGGCTCGCAGACGAGTACAGGCTTTAAATTATACTACTACAAGCTATCCCTCCCGCACGCGGTGGACGGACATGCATCAGTGGATTCGATACTGTAGAAGTAGTAGTAACATCATTGTTCGTCTTCTTGAAGAGGCGAAGAGCCAAGCGAAACCGGAACGTGGTAGTTGCGAACACTTGCCTGGCAGTCTTTGTGTAGGGGTGGGGCATGGTGCGGAGCCTTGGAGTACGCATATAGCCAGGCTCTTGCATGAGAAAAAATTGCTATTTGAGCCCACTATTTTAGTACACTACTTGCTAGTATAGCCCTGTAAACCGGAAAGGAGTATTTGCCTTTCTAGAGATCTCAATAAGTGACTAGACTACACCCTAAATGAGTAGTACATATGGAGCAAAATGAGTGAATCTACACCGTAAATAAATACGTAGTTCTCTCGTTTTCCTCTCCGCCTTGGCCGCGGTGCACAATATTGAGTACTCCTATATGACTAGTCGCTCTATCTACATGCGGGACATCAAAGCATCCGGGCCCGCATGCCATCCACCAAATCACAGCGAGGTGCTACAGTCGAGACTCACCGGTCACCCCGGTGTGGCCGTCATGACCCGTCATATCACAAAACCCACACCTTTACCATCATTTCCCTGTAATGCTCGTTGAAGCCCTTTCTCCCCTTTCTTGAAGAAAACCTCACTCCAGGCTACTCACTTCTGCCATTTTTCTTCTGTACCGACAAAGGAAAGGTGGGCGAATCAGTGATGCTACTATATTTTCATTCAAAGAATCTTCTTTTCGGGAAGTACCGACCGATTCTCATAGCCTATTCTTTTCCCGTTTTCATTGCGATTGTGCTTTCCTTTCGATTGCTTTTTGTTTGTCAGTTCATTCCTGATGGATCCTGGAGCACTAGGCAAAGATTTGCCGGCAGACAACCCACTGGAGACAGCGATCTCCAGGAAGCGAGCACCGACCTACGAGTTGACCATGTTGGTGGGCCAACCCATGGAGACGAAGAACTCCAAGAAACAAGCACTAGCCAAAGATTTTATGACGTTGGCCGATGAACTCCTCAAAGAAAGCTGGAAGAACAACAAGGGCCCAACCGTGCCTACCCCAGAAACTCTAATGGCCACCTATGCGAGGCTCAAGGCCGAGTTTGAGGAGATAGTCGCCGTTGAGAAGCAGTATTCCCCTGGCAAGGTGATGACCCCCATCGAGGACGAGGAGATGGCCCCCGGAGGGATGGGATCCCCCGGTGAGCTGCACAAGGTAAAAAAATAATGGCTTACCATAGTTGTGGTTTTTGATTATTTGCAATGTGCTTGCTAATATGTTAGTGTTGTGCAGGTGCCAGTCGACGTCCTTGATGATTCCGATGTCGTGGCCCGTCCTGTGGACAACGCCCCAGAGATCGTTTTCGATGTCGCGGTCCGTTCTGTTGACATCGCCCCGGAGAATGATTCCGATGCCGCTTTCCATCCTGTGGACATTGCCCCAGAGATCAATTCCGATGTCACGGTCCATCCTGTGTACATCGCCCCAGATATCGATTTCCATGTCGTTGTCTGTGCTGTGGTCATTGCCCGAGAGATCGATGACAAGAAATAGTTGGTCACGCTAATCCTTCAAGGTAGTTTGCATTGTGTTTAATTACCAGAACAATGCGTGTTATCAAACCATCTTAGGGCTAGTGCACTGTCTTGTGTGGGCGGTACTTGCTACTTTTGTTTGATAGTGAATCATGCGAACCCTCTCTGAGTTATGGAAACAGATGTATCCTCACCAGCTTTTGATGTAATATATGGCATGCTTAGATGTAAGTTTGAACTGTTTATCATATCAGCAGGGCTTGTTTGATGATTCTTGGTGTTAGTAGGCTAGCTACTGTGCGAGCTCCTGGTACTTGCAAAACACTCACCGAAGAGAAACATTGGGGCTGATGAGCTCCTGGTACGCTTATACTGATCCCTCGTCGATCGGCCAATAGCCCAAGCTCCTAAAATTGTAGGCTTAGCGATCGATCAGACAATAGTCGACACAGATACATTCAGGCCTCATTTGGTTCATAAGGTAGGAAAATCGAAGCAAAAGTACAGAGACGTACAACACAAAATCATAGCAGTATAGAGACGTACTCCCTCCGTTCCAAAATAGATGACTCAACTTTGTACTACTAACTTTGAAATGGAGGGAGTACAAATCCTAGGCGGGCTAGTTTGGCCTAGTGGATTTCAGTGATATGACGTGGTACAGTGCCGTCCAGTCTTTGCGTGTGGTAGCAGTATTGCGGGTAAAGTAAGTTTTCTTGAAGAAGCGGAATTCAACAAAGTCATGATGGTTCCTTTGTCCGACCAACTTACAGTGGGAAAGGTTGGGCCTGTGGTACGACTGGGGTGGACCAGGATAATTTTGTGCATGGTAGGTGGACCAGGATGGTCGACGTCCCACATGTCGGTGAATGAAAGTATTCTTTCTGATATAGAGGACGAGCAACGAGTATTCATTGTTTATTTTTGATGAAAGCTATTGTCTCCATTGTTACGTCGGAGGAGTGTGAAACACGGCAGCCCAGTGAACTTGGCATGTGCACCACTCCCTCCTTCCTCATGTAATACTACCATAGTGTTGACTATAAGGTTGGCTATAAGGTTACAACTTTTTCTCACTTTCTCTCTATCTATTTCCTCTCAAATGTTTTTTACCTTTCTTTTTTTAGACACAATTGTTTTTTATGCCTCTTTTTTAGAATTAGTTTTTTATACCTAGGAGCACGTGTAGAGACGGGCTCTTGCAGAGCCCACTCCTTGACTTTGTCAATGCCTCTCTCTCCTCCACATAAGCGGGCTTATAGCCCAGTATTTTACTGGTACAACTTGCTATGAATGCGGGCAGCTGGCGTCTGAGGGGGGAGCGCGCGGGGGGAGGTGGGGGGTTCTGGTGGGCCAAGGTGGTCAGGAGCGGGCTTCGAAGCGGTCCGGACTCCCGCATGGCCCACCTCACATTATCACCATATATTTCTTGGAGTCCGTGCGTGGCGGGCGGGTGATCTCTTCTCCCTCCCCCGTCTCTCTCTTCTCAGTCGACGCCCGCCGAGCGATTAGATTTCGGCTATCGATGGTTTATTCAATTGCTGTACCACATGTCAGTGAAAATGCAAGACAACGTGTGTCCCCTCTGGTGAGCGGCGTGCGAACCGGACTGTCAGGGGTGCGATGCGAACGCGACGCGTACGAGTCGTAAGTGTGCCGCCTTTTCCTTTTGAACTTGCAAAGCGTAACATTTTCGTGCGATCGATCGATAGAAATCCAGAATAAAATGATGAGGGCAGTGCTTTCCCACGCGTTAGGCAGGCTAGTTTGTGATATGACGTGCTACAGTGCCGTCCACTTGCTCTTTTTATGTAAGCAAGAGTCTACACTCTTAAGTGGGAGGAGTGCGAAACACGGCGGATCTGATTTTGATCGAGGGATAACTGTTCCCTGTGAAATAATGGAGCACTGTTAGTGATTATAGCATGATAGTTAGGGCATCTCCAGCGCTGGCTCACAAATTTACACCGGCATCTGTCCGAGGACATTGATGGATGTCATCCAATGATGCCCGCATACCTTTCGACAACAATATGAACTAACCGGACGAAATTCGTGCAAACAAAGCAAATTTCAAATTACATTTCGAAAACTTCTCCTATAAACTGGACGAAATTCATTACATATTTCGCACAAACCGTACTAAAACCTACTTTAACCTAATCTAAACGATCACCGGCGCTCGACCACCATGTACGGCCATGAACCCGAGAAAGCCGGTCATTGCCTTTGCCTCCTCCTCATCCGCCTCGATAACCTCATCCTGCGGAGCACAAGGTTCTGAAGATTTCCGCCTCCATGTCGCCGTCAAGCGGCTAATCGGCCGCCGATGTTTATCCCACCAAGCTTGCCGTCGACTGAGTGGAGGAGCGATGGCCTTCCTGGGACCAGAGCGGCGGCGACCTACCATGTACTACTCTTCCTCGCTACCGGCTGCGCCCACGCAAGCGCGCCAGCTTCGTGGTCGTGGCGGCAGAGGGCGGCCGGGGGGGAGCCGGCGATCTCCTTCGTCTGCTCCTGTGACAGTACGTCCAGGTGAGCTTTGGAGCGCGCCCGGAGCGGAGCCTCCGATGTCCTTCGTCTGCTCCTGCGACAGTACATCCAAGAGAGCTTTGGAGCGCCAGGAAGCCATGGTTGGAGTACTGCCGACAGAAGGAAGGGACCGGAGGAGAATGCGTGTGGGTCTTTGGCTATGGCTGGGAGCTGGGGCTCAAGTTAATATAGCGGGCGAATGGCAATGAACCGCGGTAGACGGATGGACGGCTGGCGCTGGAGTAGGTTCGCCGGCAGCTGCGTGTCATTAATGTGGGCGGCGAACGGAAGGATGGTCGTGGTGTCGTTAAAGCAGAGTAGTCACTTGCAATGGGATGCCGCGCGGGTGGCGCTCTCTCGGCCGTCGCGCTGCTGCAATGTCGGCACCAGTGAGCGGTCGCGTCGGGCGTGAATGCGGATGCTGCTTCAGTGACTTAACTGCATGTGCGTTGGGTCACTGACATGTGGGCCCGACGGGCATCTGGCCCGCATGTCAGTGACACACCAACTGCACCTGCAGTAAGTCCGGTGAATGCGGCATTGACATTCTGGAGAGACGGTGACCGTTTCAGGCGGGAAGCGTGCGCTAGCGATGGAAGGGGTTTCGGTAGACCAGGGCGGTCAGACACCGGCGTGGTGGTAAAATGTGAACTCATGGATGACGAGCCTTTGAAGCGTATGCGGCACGTATTGACAACCAGGCATCCATGCAACCGCTCTTGTCGCCAGCTAGCCTTCGACGACCACCATTAGACGCCACACAACCATGCATAACATACGAATAATGGACAAATCGGTCAGACACACACTCATGTGCAATGGCACTATGATCGGTCGCTCACGATAGTACATACTCCGTACCATAGTACCCTCTCTAGCTAGGCTGTTTTATAGATTGTCGTTGTGATGGACGATATACATGAGCAAGGCGCCGAGTCATGAGTATGACCGTTGGTGTTGAGCCATGTGAATACATGCTCGGTGTTCACGGAGGCCACCAGCAAACGTCTAAACAGTAATGTCAGGCACTGCCGGGGCGCGCAGGCGACGGGATCGCTGTCGGTGTCAAAACCGGCGGATCTCGGGTAGGGGGTCCCAAACTGTGCGTCTAGGATCGATGGTAACAGGAGACGGGGGACACGATGTTTACCCAGGTTCGGGCCCTCTCTATGGAGGTAATACCCTACTTCCTGCTTGATTGATCTTGATGAATATGAGTGTTACACGAGTTGATCTACCATGAGATCGTAATGGCTAAACCCTAGAAGTCTAGCCTGTGTGAATATGGTAGTGAATATATGCCTTCCGGACTAACCCCTTCGGTTTATATAGATACGGGGGGGATCTAGGGTTTACATGGAGTCGGTTATATAAGAAGGAATCTTCATAGTTGGTCGCCAAGCTTGCCCTCCACGCCAAGGAAAGTCCAATCCGGACACGGGTATAGTCTTCGGCCTTCGTATCTTCACAGCCCATCAGTCCGGCCCAATGAACAACAGGCTGGACGCCCGAGGACCCCTTAGTCCAGGACTCCCTCGGTAGCCCCTGAACCTGGCTTCAATGACGAGGAGTCCGGCGCGCAGATTGTCTTCGGCATTGCAAGGCGGGTTCCCCTTTTTCCGAACTCCAATATAGTCTTCGGACGTGATAATCGTATCCGGACCTGTTATACACCATACACAACCGCAGAGAGAACATAATATTTGCACGAATCTAATCTATTGACAGCTTCTTTTCAACACGACATCGCGTCTGTCCGGTCATAATTTCAAACCATTTTTCCTCTGCCATCCCATGTCTCGAGACGCGGTTGCTATTGGCACGTCTTGTCAAGACAGAGATCGTGTCCCCTTATCGTGGGATTCTCATCAATGCGGGCATGGGTAACTCAACCGTGTCGTTTATACAGCCCTTGGGAATAGGAGAATCCTAAGGCGAGTGAGGAGGCGTTTAATATTTGCTGCCTTTATAAGGAGATAAGGATTCCCCCTTCCTCTTCTCACGCTCTTTCTCTGTCTCCGCCTCTCCGAACTCAAGCTCCAGCGCCCAAGTTCTCATCTCCTTTCCACTCAAGCAACCATGTCCAGCTCCGGTGGTCAGGGCAAGTGGATGGTCTCCTCCGTCAAGGAGGAGGACATTACTGAGCTCCGGGCGGCCGGATATTTGGCGAAGGAGATCGCCCACCGCCTGCCAGCCGAGGGACAAATTGTCCCCACGCCGAAGCCCACTGAGAGGATAGTATTCATCCCCCATTTCTTCCGCGGGCTAGGGTTTCCACTCCACCCTTTTGTCCGCGGGCTGATGTATTATTACGGGATAGATTTCCATGATCTGTCCCCGAATTCCTTCCTCAACATCTCGGCATTTATCATCGTGTGTGAGGCCTTCCTCTGCATCCATCCCCACTTCGGGCTGTGGCTCAAAGTCTTCAACGTGAAGCCGAAGGTGGTGGATGGCCAGCACGCGGAGTGTGGAGGAGCCATGGTGAGCAAGCTATCCAACGTGTCCTGGCCCAAAGGCACTTTTGTGGAGACAGTAAAGGAATGGCAGAAGCAGTAGTTCTACATCACAGAACCTCGCGGCACCACCTAGGACGCGGCTGCCGAATTCTGCTCCGGTGCTCCCATGCGACTCACCCCCTGGGTCGAGAAGAGTCTGGACTGGAGTTCACCTGACGAGCTGATAGCGCTGCAGACGCGCGTTCAAAGCATGGTGACCAAGAACGTCAAGCTCGTTGACGTCATCCAAGTGATGCTGGTCCGCCGGATTCTTCCATGCCAGCGCCGGAGCCGCCCTTTGTGGGAGTTCAATTCGAAGAAGCACCAGACCTTGAAAAGGCTCTTCGAGACTTCTCATGAAGGGGCCTGAAAGTTGCTCTTTAAGGGCAACGAGAAGCCACCGGCCACAGACTCAGACCGTGGTCACGATTGTAAACACCCCGCCAGCGAGGTATGTTTTTTCTGACGTATCCCCAACTTAAATGTTTCGAGGATGATATCTAAGTTTTTATTATTGCTCTTTTAGGACTGGATGGAGAGGGCGAGGCGGATCCAGTGTCCGGCCCCGCTGCCCGAAGAACCTGTCATCTCGCGCCTGGCGAAGATGCTGGTGCCGGCACCATATAAGGCGCCGGAGAAGAAGGCCAAGAAGAAGGCCAAGGGGGCTAAGACTGGCCCCCGTCGCAAGGGCACTCCGGACGTGACGTCCGAAGACGACGAAGCTCATTCCTCTGTCCCTGAGGACAATGACGAGGAAGAGGAGGAGGAGGAGGAGAACAACCCTCCCCCCGAGGAGAAGAAGAAGAAGAGGGCGGCTTCGGCGCGTCTGGAGGCGGAGACGCCCAAGAAGGGGAAAGGCGTCCCGGCGGTCAACACCTCATGGGATGTCGACAGTAGTCCGGAACAACGCCCCCATACTAAGCCCCAGGCCGCATCGTAAGTGACGTGGCTTGCTTGCGCACACATCCGGCCCTTTTTCTCCATTTATCTTTGACATAGTTTAACTGTACTATTGCAGTCCGGCCCGTGACCTTATCCAGCGATCCTCATCTGAAGGTTCGTTGGCTCCGTCGGAGATGGCGAGCATGTCGCCACCGCCCGCTTACTCCCCTGGGGCCAGGGACGACGCCGAAGTGTTGTCCCGAAGGACCGCTCTGAACAGGGGAGGAGCCCAGGACGTTGTCCGGGAGGCGCCACAAGGCGGGACCTCCACTACCGGACACATGGGGGAGCCAATCCCCATGGAGACTGGCGAAGAAGGTCGTATCCAGTTCGGCCCTCAGCCGAATACGATTCTGGAGACCCATATGGCTCCGGAGTCGGGCGAGCAGCCCCCTTTGAAGGAGAGGGGTGCGCCGCCTCCACCGGTGGCTCCTGTCCATCCAGGAACGTCGGATGACCTGACGGGGGCGCTACGAAGCGCCTCCGTCGTGGACGAGCACCATGTCCTTATGGGTGCGGTGATCGAGAAGGTTCAGTCTGCCAAGAGCGGACTGAATGAAGCTTGCAGCAGCCTGTTAACAGGTTTCGAGGTAAGAAAGAGAAAAACCCCGTATAGTCCATAGCCCCTGAGACACTGTCCGGTGTTCGGCGAGAAGAACCGGACAGGGGATCAATCCTTAATTATAAGAGGCTGACCGAATATATATCGATAAGCAGGCGTCCCTGTTGGCCGCGACCTCGCATGCTGCCGAGGTCTCCGAACTGAGGCGGAGGCTGGAGCGGACCGAGGAAGAGCTCGGCGAGGTTAAGGTTCGGCTCCAGGATCAGCAAGGTGAGTAACGACTTGCTGTATGTTCGGGAAAGGATAAGCGCTGTATATTGACAACGGTATTGTGATACGTGCAGAAGCCGCGACCGAGGTCGAGGCCCTGAGGAAGGCCCTAGGCGACGCCGAGGAGCAGGCTGTCCAGCAGCAAGACGCCCGTAAGAAGCTAGAGGCCCGGGTCAAATAAGTCCAGCAGGAGCTCCAGGATGCGGTTAACAAACATGAGACCTTGGAGAATGATGCATCGGCTCAAAGGGCCGAGCTCACCAAGGCTCGTCAGAGCACGGAGACCGCTCGGAATGAGGCCCAGGCCGCCCTCCAGGAGATCCAGGAGGCCAAGAAGATCACAGCGGGTAAGGCTTTTAAGATGCAAAGCAAGTATGCGGAGAAGCAGTACCTTTTACTAACCCGGGTTCGGAGTTCCCCAGAGGCTTTTGCTGATCTACCACGCAGTGTATCGGACGCCGTGGAGTTCTATCGAGCCGAAGGAGGGGGTTCCACGGAGAAGCTCTTCTAGTCGTAATATGCGGTGCCAGAGCCTCCCGTGTCCTTCACCGATCAGCTGAAACGGCTGGTGGAGCTGCACAAGGTGGCCGAATTAGCCATGAAGAATTTGACAATCCGGCTATGGCCAGCCGAAGTTATGCCTAGCAGCTACTTCGGACTCGTGAGGCGGATGGTAAACGCATGTCCTCGGCTGGACGTCATCAAGCGCTCCGCCTATATTGAAGGTGCCCGTATGGCCTTTGCTCGCTGCAAGATGTGGTGGGCGAAGATGAACGCTGTTGAAGTTTCCAGCGGGCCGCCGGAGGGCAAGGAGCACCGCACACCCGAGCAATATTTCGCGGATGTCGTAGAGGGGTCTCGACTTGTGGCGGCGCAATATTCGCAGGACATTGTATTTGAATAAATGTATTCGTGTTGCCCTTTGCCTTGTATTATAGGAATAAAGCCGGTTTTTGTAAAATAATTTTATTATGCTTTGAATTGTTTCCTCCTGTGTGGCCGTGTTATTTGTAATCTGAGGGTTGGCTAGTCGTCGGCTTCTGCCCTCGCGTAGGTAGTACGGAGGTGTTCGGGATGGATTCTAAACACTCTTGATCCAATTATATGGTCCCTTGGAGGAGTTGTTTAGCGCACCGAACAAGGCAATCGGGTTGTACGGCTTAAACGCCCTCACTTAGCCATAGGAGTTTTATAATTAAGCAAGTGCGCAGCCCCTAGTCCAAGCCAGGGTGCTGTCAGCGTTTGATCGGGAAGTGTCGATCCATCGCATGACGCGGCAAAAATCTCCAACGATTTTGTAACCCTCGAATAGCTGACCGGCTCTCGCCGTATCATGACAAACAGTTTTCGGCTTTCTCTACTGAGGTGCTCATCCAGTCAAGGCCAGGGCACAATCGCAGTAGTTCTCCCTTTACTACCCCAGCCGATAGAGCGGAATGTAGGGTAGCAAGCACAGGAGCCGGGCAACCCAACTATTGACCAAAGACATGATTCGGAGCCAATGCAAATAATGCTAAATTCAGGGTGCCGAACTTATATATAAGAAGTGTTCGGACTTTGCTGCCGTATTGTGGGGCGACAAGTAGCCCCTGGCGAATATGAAACGTAAAAGAGTGTCGATGCAGCAAATAAGCAAATCGAAATAAAATGAAGTAAGAAGCGAAAACCACAGAAACTGGGCCATGAACCATTTTTATTATAACTGGATGGATACGTCAAGGCGTATCTTGTACAGATGGTGCGAGAAGTATCCGGGCCTACACACCTGTGATGCTTGCCTCCGTTGTATGCCAATCCTTCTAAAGGACTCGCGATCAGGCCCGTGGAAAAAGGAACCTAAAACAAGAAAAAAAAAGTAAAAGTACGTGTGTCCGGGATCTGTCTAGCCGAACTGTAGACCCCGGGTTATCTTGTGCCTCCGTCGATGTCCATGGAATTTTGAGTGCGTAATTGTGTATGCGTGGTACGAATGCCACTACCTCATTGGGACTGGGACGGAGGCCGAATTGCTAGTCGAGCACTTGAAAAGCCGCGCCGTCCTATTGCAGTGAAGTCCGGAACCTCTTAATGATGTCCGAGGGCTCGACAGCCGTACTATGGTGCTTCTTGAGAAGGCCGCTCTGTACTTCTGCTGCTAGGGCGGCAGTGTGCTCCTCTGTTCGGAGGGAGCGTTCCGTATTGCCATTGATTGTTCTGACGCCGCATGGACCGGGCATCTTGAGATTGAGATAAGCATAGTGTGGCACTGCATTGAATCTAGCAAACGCGGTTCGTCCGAGCAGTGCGTGATAGCCGCTGCGGAAGGGGACGATATCGAAGATTAACTCTTCGCTTCGGAAGTTGTCCGAAGAACCGAAGACTACCTCCAGCGTGATTGAGCCCGTACAGTGGGCCTCTACGCCTGGTATGACTCCTTTAAAGGTAGTCTTTGTTGGTTTGATTCGCGAGGGGTTAATGCCCATCTTCCGCACTGTGTCCTGATAAAGCAGGTTGAGGCTGCTACCGCCGTCCATCAGGACTCGTGTTAGGTGAAACCCGTCAATAATTGGGTCGAGAACTAGTGCGGCCGAACCGCCATGGCGGATACTAGTTGGGTGATCCCGACGATCGAAGGTGATCGGGAATGATGACCACGGATTGAATTTTGGGGCGACTGGCTCTACCGCGTAGACGTCCCTAAGTGCTCGCTTACGCTCCCTTTTGGGGATGTGCGTAGCATATATCATGTTCACCGTTTTGACTTGAGGGGGAAATTTCTTCTGCCCCCCAGTGTTCGGCTGCCGGGGCTCTTCGTCCTCGTCCTCACTTTGTGATCCCTTTTCTTTTTTTTCGGCATTTAACTTGCCGGCCTGCTTGAAGACCCAACAATCCCTGTTGGTATGATTGGCTTGCTTATCCGGGGTGCCGTGAATTTGGCACGGACGGTCGAGTATGCGGTCCGGGCTGGAAGGTCCTTCGCTGTTTCTTTTGTAGGGCTTATTCCGTTGGCCGGACATGGAGCTACTGAATCCAGCGTTGACTGCGGTGTCATCGGTGTTGTCGCCATTGCTTCGGCATTTGTGTCTATTGCGCCGGAGCTTTCCGGTGCTGTTCTTGGCCTCAGTGGGGCTTGCCTCGCTGGCTGTGTTTTTACTATGAACCAGCCAGCTGTCCTCACCCACACAAAAGCAGGTCATGAGTGCCGTGAGGGCTGCCATAGACTTCGGCTTTTCTTGGCTGAGGTGGCGTGCTAGCCATTCGTCACGGATGTTGTGTTTGAAGGCTGCTAGGGCCTCGGCATCCGGACAGTCAACGATCTGGTTCTTTTTGGTTAGGAACCTAGTCCAGAATTTTCTGGCTGATTCTCCAGGTTGTTGAACTATATGGCTTAAGTCATCAGCGTCTGGTGGCCGGACATAAGTTCCTTGGAAGTTATCAAGGAAAGCCTCTTCCGAGTCTTCCCAGCTGCCGATGGAATTCTCAGGCAGGCTATTTAACCACTGTCGAGCTGGCCCTTTGAGCTTTAATGGGAGGTATTTGATGGCGTGGAGGTCATCTCCTCGAGCCATATGGATATGGAGAATGAAATCCTTGATCCATACTGCGGGATCGGTTGTGCCATCGTATGATTCAATGTTGACAGGCTTGAGCCCCTCGGGGAATTCGTGATCCAGTACTTCATCTGTGAAGCAGAGAGGGTGTGCAGTGCCTCTATATCGGGCCGCGTCATGGCGTAGCTCTGATGGAGTCCGTCTGCGGTATTCAGCCCGGGCGTGGTTAGGTTTATCATGTCTGAATAGGTAGCCCTCGTCGTGCCTTGAGGCACGTCCTCGCGATCCGTAGATCGATCTTGTATGTCCTGCTCTACTGTCCAGGGTCTGCCGGAGGTCGTACGTGTGACCCCGAACTCTTCCGTTTCTGTTTTTACGGGGCGGTGGGGCAGGCTGCTGTTCGGCGTGAGTTGCCGCTTTATCCCGGCCGCGGGGTGGCCGGTCGGCCGCCCTGTCTCGACCACGTGGTGGTCGTTCCGCATTATGCGAGGGAGATGTGTGCTCCGGTGCTTCCTCATCGAATTGAGGTAGTAGTCTGCGTTTCAGCTAGCTCTTGGCTGGGCGCCTGAGGCCGTATTCTTCGGCTGTCAGGACATTAGTCCATCTGTCGATGAGCAGATCTTGTTCAGCTTGGAGCTGCTGTTGTTTTTTTCAGACTCCTTGCAGTGGCTATGAGCTGAAGCTTAAAGCGCTCCAGCTCCAGAGGATCCTCCGGCACGATGAAGTCTTCATTGCCGAGGCTTGTCTCCTCCTTGGAGGGTGGACGGTAACTATCGTCCTCCGAGTCATCTTCTATGGCCTGTTCATCAGGGTTGTCTTGCATGTTGCCGTGTTCCTCCTGATCGGATGCAGCTCCGACAGGGTCTTCATTGTTTTCGGCGTCGCCTGGAGTACTATTTTCTCCGGTGCCGGTGTTGCCGTCCCTTGAGCGACGAGGCTTAGGGCGGCGTTTGGGGCGTCGGCGCTTGGACTGCGTCTCAGAGATTTTATTCGCATCTGGCTCTTCTTTGTCGTCGCCAGATCCTTTGGGTGTATCAACCATGTACACGTCATACGAAGAGGAAGCCGTCCAGCATCCGGTGAATGGCGGGTCTTGGCCTTGCTCCTTATCGGCATCGTCGTCCATACCGTCGATGTCTTCGGAGCCATAGTCAAGCATGTCGGTTAAGTCATCGACGGTGGCTATGAAGTGGGTGGCGGGTGGGGAGCAAAATTCTTCGTCATCCGTCTCTAGCTCGAACCGGACGTAATTCGGCTATGAGTCCTTCTCCAAGGACAAATTCTTTAAAGATTTTAGCACGTCACCCAAAGGCGAGTGCTGGAAAACGTCAGCGGCGCCGAACTCGAAGATCGATAACGGATCTAGCTCGGTGTCCGCGGGCATACACAGTCCGGAACTTATAGCCGGAGACAAGTCCGAAGTTCCGTTGAAGCGAATATTGCAGGGCATTGAGTCCGTGTGCGGCTCTAACGCCGTGGACTCTGCGGCCTCGGATGGCACGATCTGCTTTGGCCCTAAGGCCGTTGCAGCAGCCGGAACCATCTCTTGGGTGTGATCGATGATAGATTTAAGTCACGTTCATCGGGGTGAGGGGGAGCGATCGCCGCGGGCTCAAATTCCTTGAAGATCAAGTCTCCACGGATATCCGCGATGTAGTTCAAGCTTCCGAATCTGACCTGATGGCCAGGGGCGTAGCTGTCGATCTGATCTAGATGGTCAAGCGAGTTGGCCCGCACTACGAAGCCGCCGAATGCGAAGGTATGTCCGGGGAGGAAGGTTTCTCCCTGGACAACGTCATTACTGACGATCGAAGGGGCCATTGAGCCCTTTGCCGACGGCACAGTGGAACTCTCAATGAAAGCACCAATGTCGGTGTCAAAACCGGTGAATCTCGGGTAGGGGGTCCCGAACTGTGCGTCTAGGATCGATGGTAACAGGAGACGGGGGACACGATGTTTACCCAGGTTCGGGCCCTCTCTATGGAGGTAATACCCTACTTCCTGCTTGATTGATCTTGATGAATATGAGTGTTACAAGAGTTGATCTACCACGAGATCTTAATGGCTAAACCCTAGAAGTCTAGCCTATGTGAATATGGTAATGAATATATGTCTTTCGGACTAACCCCTCCGGTTTATATAGATACCGGGGGGATCTAGGGTTTACATGGAGTCGGTTACATAAGAAGGAATCTTCATAGTTGGTCGCCAAGCTTGCCCTCCACGCCAAGGAAAGTCCAATTCGGACACGGGTATAGTCTTCGGCCTTCGTATCTTCACAGCCCATCAGTCCAGCCCAATGAACAACAGGTCGGACGCCCGAGGACCCCTTAGTCCAGGACTCCCTCACTCGCCGTTTGCGTTGCGCTATGAGCAGGACTTTGATTGAGAGGGCGACGTGCATGCATTAGCATGGTTTGCCAGCGTGAGCGCGAGTGTCTGCACGCGTACATGCTACTTGCCTCTATGGAAGGTGTGCGCTAATGTGTGCATCACGTATAATATAAAAAAATGGTTTGTGCATTTAATGCAAAGTATTTCATTTTCATTTGGCTGACGAGTGTGCGTTGCAGCGACGAGTCTGTGGTTTGATTCCTCACATACGCATAATTTTGGTTTTCATTTCTTTCTCCACTAACAGGTAGGCCCGCATAGATAGATAGATAAAGACCATGAGCTGATGAGGCGCATGCGGACTGTTTGACTGGTCAACCAGACAAATACGGAGCTATACGCTGAGCCAGTGACCGTATAATCACCATATCTCCTATACAATGATCAAAGTGAGCTATCAAGACAAGTTCGATGACTGCCTATGCATTTTACTCGGTAATAAATGACCAGGATTGAAGGGGAATCCAAATTTCCTTCGTCTTCTGTCCTTGAGCTCTTGACAAACCAATGCACTATACGGTTGTCCGGGCACTCCACCCCAGAGCTGTCACGAAGCGTCGTTCATGCCACCGCGCTGCACACTAACCGGTAAGGAAGCGATGGCATCCCGCCGCGCCGAGTTCCTCGCCGCCCACGACTGCACACAAAATGGTAGGGAAGTGATGGCATCCCACCGTGCCGAGTTCATCGCCGCTCGCGACCTCACACCTACGTGGGCGGAAATTGAAGCTGCCAAGGCCGAATGGGCGGTAGAGCAAGAGGCGGCCAAAGCCGCATAGAGGGAGCGGAAAAGTCAGAAAGCACTCAAGAAAAGAGAGGCCCGCCACTGCAAGAAAGAAGAGGACGCACGCGCTGCTGCGGAGAGGTCGGCGGAGATCCAAGCACGGTGGGGTGTCACCGAAAAAGCCGGGAAGGAGAACGACGGCGTCTGGCCAGCATGTGAGAAGTAGTAGTACTAGTAGTTAGTGTGTGTGTCTGTGTCGCCCGTACGTTTGTTTAATTAATTACGAGCATGTACCAGTACTAGTTACTGTTGTAGTTTTCAGAGCAAATGACCAGTACATTAGCCTAGACTCAATGGAAACATTCCTATCCTATGCATCAAATGGCATCTCTTTCTCTATAGGAATTGAGATGCATGTCATCTCACTTCCTATGATTTTCATATTCCTATAAAATTCCTATCCTATGAACCAAAGGAGGCCTCTGCTGGAGTAACTACTGTAGCTAGCAGTACTGCCGGTACAGTAGTTTTCTTCAAGAAGCGGAATTCAACGAAGTCATGATGGTTCCTTCGTCCGAGCAACTACACAGTGGGAAAGCTTGGGCCTGTGATTTGACGGCTCATTAGTCATTATTACTGTGGCGCGACGACCGGGGTGACTCTCCCTTGGAGTTCTGCGTGCATGGCAAGTGGACCAGGATGGTCGACGTCCCACATGTTGGCGAACGGAAGTATTCTTTCCGATATCAAGGAGCAAGGAAGCACGCGCCAGCAAGGGAGGGGGGTTGGGTCAGCCAGGGCGGTCAGATGCGGGCGTGGTGGTGGTATTGGTTTTGAACCGTTTCAGGTGTAGTACTGGTAGTTTGTAAAACTATTCAATTATTGCACTCAGTTTCCTAAGAAATTGTGGTAAAAAATGTTACTCCACGGCCCGCTTCCCTTCTCCTTCCTCTTCCACCGCCCGCGCACGTCCGCGGGAAGCGATCGGTCAACCCTTATATAGGAGTGCTAGCACAAAAAGATGCATGCATTACCACTAAAATTTCCAGATTAAAGCGCCGCTCCGGCGGGAGTATGGCGTATGTCGTTACCTTCGGCCGGGCCATGGCTACCGGGCGACGGCGACCAGAGAAGAGGCGGCGGGAGGGGAATGAATGCAGCTACTGTTTGGGTTCGCCATCTGGCTTAAATAAATGCACACCATCACGTGTACCCGCAGGTGCACAAATTGTAATATACGTGTCTGCTTAAGTGGGTGTCACGTAACTGGTGTGTGTGAGAGATTCTGAGAGACAGAGTGCGTGTGTGCGACTCTACTCTTCGGACATGTACTCAACCTTTTGCATCGGGATATAAGTATAATGGTATTACACTTTAGCTAGTGATTTACGTGGCCATGTTAACGTGGTTATGTAAAAAAATGTCACTTCCTGCTCGTGATTTGCATTATATAATTACTAGCAAGATGCTCGTGCATTGCACGGAACATCAATATGCATTTTTTTTACAAAACACCTGTTGTGATTGACCCATGCAGGAGTAATCCCATGTGTAAAAACTAATGATATCTCGAGAATTTTGTCGGAAAACTGGTATCTCGAGAATTTCATCAAAAAAATGAAAGATGAGAGATAAGGTGAGGAGGAGTGGAGCGTGCTGGTGACTGGTGGTCGGACTGGGCGGGGGCATGGGGATGGACGGCGCCGACAGGCAGCAACGGCCACCATGCTAGATTGTTCCAGAGACTTCCTTTTTTAATTGCTCGGCAATGAGGTTGTGGGAGATAAGGATGAATGAGGCAAGGCCTTGTCTGTAAATGTGGAGAGAGGTGCGGGTATCTTTTGTAAAATTGTCATAGTTTGCTTTCTATCCGTCAGATATAGATCGGACGGTCTATATTACAAGATGGCAGGCACACCATCATCACCAACTCAGTTTTTTATAAGAGTAGAGATGATAAGTTTGCTAACTACTAAAGTAAAGTGGAATTTGTCCATGTTATACAAGTAAATTAAGGTGATTGTTTATCATATGGGTAAGGTTGGACGAAGGGTGGTAGGAACAAATGCTCCGCCTAGAGCATGTGTGTGTGAGATGGAGTCTTAGTGTGTGTGGGGGTGGGTGGGTGGGTGGGTGGGTGCGTGCATGTGTGTGTGTGTGTGACGTGGGGTCCTCGGTGGCGGATGTAATTTAAGTGTGCGTGGCTTCATCATAGAGAGGTGATCTGTATGGAAGAGGCCACCAACGAGGGGGTGCGAGAGACAAAAGGCCCGTAGAGAGGGAAGAGAAGGCGTGTGCGCGTGAGAGGAGTCGACGTCAAGAGAACGTGCTTGTTCGTGAGACACCGAGGAAGACTACTATATATCGATGGTGCATGTAGGCGGGAATTAAACGAAGGGATGGTCTTATTGGTTTCGGCAATATAGGGGAAGAGTGAGAGAGGGGGGTAGCTATAAGGAGATTGTTAAGTGTGAGTGTGTGTTTTACCCATCCAGGCGGAAGTTATGTGCACACAAGAAGAGAACGATTCGATGTGGCGTTAGGGCTGAGGGTAATTAACTACCTATGGAGACATAGGAGACCTTGAACGTGCATGTGTGAGAGGTATACATGTATACGTGGGATGTGTGTGTGCGCGCGCGCATGATCAAGATAAAAGAAAGAAGACATAAGTCATAAGATCAACAACATGGGAGAGACGGATCGGTATGACAATATGCATGCATGTGAGAGTGCAAGGAAGAAGGCCCGATAATTGAGCATGTGTTTTTGTATTTAAGAGATAGTGGCATGGGTTGGAGCATGCATCTATGGCGAGCAGAGGGAGCGAGACACAACTATTGTGCAAAAGAGATCAACCTATAGATGCATGTATGGAGAGACATATATAGTGTGGGTGATAGAAAGCAAGAGTGTGTGCGAGAAAGAAATGTTGACGGAGAAACTACCGATAGATACAGAGATAGAGATGGTAGCTAGAGGGACATCGGCTAGTTTGAGTGTTGGAGATGACCGCCGGGTGGTTCAGAGGGTGAAGTTATGTGTGTGAGAGAGAAAGATAAAAAGAGGGAACATGACTGCATGTAGAGAGAAACATATATAGTGTGCGTGATAGGAAGCAAGAGTGAGGGCGAGAAAGAAGGTTGATGGAGAAACAGATAAATAGAAAGATAAAGATGCTAGCTAGTGTGCGTTAGAGATAGGAGTCAAGTGGATCAGAAGGCTGAGTTATGTGTGTGGGTGTGAGAGAGAGTGTGTGTGCATGTGAGTCACATACAAACAAATATCAGAGAGAAATGAGATCCCGAGAGACGAAATTTTGTGTCTACGAGAGAAAGATATTTCACAACAAGAGTGATAGCTAGAGAGACATATGAGGGAACGCAAGATATCTCTAGGGAGAGAGTGTGTGTGTGAGCGACATACAAGAGAATGGTGGAGAGATATGAGACCTGGGAGACAGAGTTTGTGTTTGTGTGTGAGAAAGAGATATTTAAGAGGAAGAGTCGTAGCTTCTCATACCTAAGGAGCGAAATACATCTCTGTGTGAGAGGGGGTGTGCGAGTGGCACACAGGGGAACACTACTAGGAAAAAGGCTACTAGCAGCGCGGGTAATATGGCTACTAGCAGCGTGGGTACCCGCGCTACTAGTATCGCGCTACAGCTAATAGTTAGTAGTAGCGCGGGTAGACCCGCGCTACTACTAACTTTGTTAGTAGTAGCGTGTGTGACACCCGCGCTACTGCTATTATAGAACCGCGCTACTACTAATGAAGTAGCACTAGTAGAAAAACGACTTTTAGTACCGGTTCGTAAGGACCTTTAGTACCGGTTCTGGAACCGGTACTAAAGAGTGGGGACTAAAGGTCCCCCCCTTTAGTCCCGGTTTAACACGGACCGAGACCAAAGGCCCACCACGTGGCACGAGGCGCGCCGTGGTCTGGGGGACCTTTAGTCCCGGTTGGTAAGGATTTTTTATTTTTATTTTTGAAATAAAGCAAAAACAGCCAGCCTACTGGGCCGGCGCGGCCTGCATACGACTAGAAACCCAATCTCTAGTTGGGCCAGGATGCAGGCCCGTACGGCCCAGTAGGCCCCACAGGGCAGAAGACTTGCAATAGGCCCACAAAGGCCTGCTTAGAGAGGAGCTCGACACGGTAGCCGCGGCAGGGCTTATAAACCGGTGCGAGCTTCTCTCAACTAGCGAGGTGGGACTAAACATTGTGCACTGCGGGTGGCAGCACACCACCTTTAGTACCGGTTGGTGGCTCCAACCGGTACTAAAGGGAGGGTCTTTAATACTGGTTGGAGCCACCAACCCGTACTAAAGGCCACCACCTTTAGTACCGGTTGGTGGCTCCAACCGGTACTAAAGACCCCCCCTTAGTACCGGTTGGAGCCACCAACCCGTACTAAAGGCCACCACCTCTTTAGTACCGGTTCGTGGCACGAACCGATACTAAAGATTCGCCACGAACCGGTACTAATGAGCGTCGCCCGCCTGGCCGTTGGAACCGGCATTAATGGTCACATTAGTGCCGGTTCAATACCAAACCGGGACTAATGAGTTTCACATTAGACCCTTTTTCTACTAGTGTAGTAGTAGCGTGCTTATAATACCAGCGCTACTAGTATCCTGAATACTAGTAGCGCGCAGTTTTTTCCCAACGCTACTAGTAACAAATCAAGAATAAAAAAATAAAAATTAGACGCAATATTCATGAATGGAGATCAGAGACACGTCCAGTGCAAAATAAATTAAGGTCACAAAACCATCTTAACACTTGCAGGGTTCATGGATGCAGCATTGAACATCTCAACTCGAAGAGGTCACGAGGACGCACACAACCATCATCAAAAGGTTGGTACCTTCCCTATTGTTTCACCACCAACCTAACCAGACCACTTCTCTAGATGTATCTACAAAGCGTCGAGGTCCTCCACCTTGAGGAACTCCGGGCGGTGGCGTCGTCCTCCACCTCGGTGACCTTCGTATGGTGGCGTCGAGGTCCTCCACCCTGGGGACCTCCAGCGTCGCAATCACCTGGACAATCATCTGTATGACACGGTCGCGAGGCTTCACGGTGAAGTCTGCCCCCGAGTAGTTGAAGAGCACGATGCCCATCAGGCCGCAGTAGTCTGCGTCGATCACCCCTGCACCCAGTCGAGAAAGTGAAAACTTGTTAGTTCGCATCCTCGTGCAGATCCAGTAGGGTATTTTCTTCAATTATATGTCTCTTTTAGTCTATTATGAATCTTCAAAATGGAAAAACACCTACTAAATGCATACCCTAGTTGTACGTGTTCATGCTATCTTCTTGTTTTGGTGCATTCAAGAAATACTAGTGTATTTGAGCTATATATTCTTGAAATATTTGACAGTTAACATTCTGTTCAAAATTTATTATTGCATGGATAGGGAAATCGCCAACAAAGGACTTCAGAAAATTGATTCCCACTGCTCTTCAAAACAGGGAATAGGCAAAGTCTATTTTGAATTTTGATATTCCATGCCAACTTCAAGTATATATGCTACCATGTAATCTTTGAACGTGGATCAAAATGAGATTTCAGGCTTTGTGGGCCTTACCATGATCAGTACTAAATTCTCTAGGCTGCTCAACCTTTCCCTGTAGGGAGCATTTCTTTCACCAGGTATCGCATTGTTAAGTTTGGGAAGAAACCTGCATCCCTTCAGATAGTCATCCATATCCTGAAGAAAAAACAGTATACATTTTCAGTGACTCACAATATATCATCGAATACTGCTCAAGTCTACTTCTAAGAATAATTGTTTAAGATCAGCCAATGTTTTCTTACGATCTTCCACTCTGTGAAGTAGAAGTAAAAACTGAAAGCTAAACACACATTAAGATTACCTACATAAAATTCTTCAGATAGCGAATGAGCGATAGAAAAAAAATATATACTTCAGATAGCAAGGAGCAGGCCAACAGACAACAACATAAGTTTTTTAGCAGCGGCGACAGGTAACTACCGAGACATTGCAGGTGAAGATATGAATTTTGGGTACCCTTCATCCCCCACGAGCAGACTTCGTTGACAGTGGTGCAGGGTACAGTGTTGCGCAGGCGACGCGGAGAGAGGCCTGCCTGGCCGGGGCCTAGCCGAGCTTGGCGCTGAGGACGTTGCCCACGGACACCTCCTGCACCAGCGCCGGGTCGACGTTGACTCTCCGGAGAGCACCATTTTAAATCGGGCGGCAGAGCATCACTGACTGGGTGCTCGGATCCAACTACCATCTACTTTGACCATCCGAACCACATGTGACAACAAGACTCATCTGATCTCTTGTCCTCTACTCAATGTCATGAGATATTGAGATCCAATGTTATTAGTCCAGGTCTGCTACCATCTACTTATACTAATCAAAAGGCAAACCAATCCACTTACGCCCAGTCTATCAGGACTAAACTTGTACTCCTAACAGTGGGGCTGTAAAATTTCCACACGCGTTCATCTGGGCCTCATCCTACGCCATCTCCAAAGATTTAAAAATGCAAAAGTTTTCAATTGACACGACACTTGCCATTATATATTGTAAAAAAAGTTTATGTCATCCGTGCAAAAAACTAATGCTGAAGTTCTTTCTACTGCCTTTTTCTGAATTATTAGTTGCTGATGCCAATAAAAACAAGTGCAGTTCGTCTAGCAGCATACTACCAAATATACGCAACTCAGAAGTTGAAGATACAATAAATAGATACGGCTAAAAGCATGAGACCTGCTACTTTGGAAGATAGTAACTTACAGTATCCTGGAGAAGGCCTCCCTGTTCTCGTTGAGCTTCCACTGATCCTCTGCGTCGGAGGCGTAGTAGTCGTACACCATCTTCAGGAGCTTCTCCCTGGCAAGTTTCCAGTACTCGGACACGTTCGTGATCATCTCCATTCCCCTGCTCAAATTATTCATCGTCAATTCCCAGTTAATCTATTTGCCAAGCAGCGAAATAGATCATCTGCTTTTTCTCTGAAGAGTGAAGACGCTTGAACCTGAACTGTACATCCTCCGGATAGCTTGACAGGGAATATGGGAAATCAAGAAGGATGGCAAGACATGGAACAAATCTGGAGGCTGATCTATCCATGGAGGAGTTGATTAGCTGAAGAATCGATCCTGGATTCCTGATTCGGTATCATATATATCACTCCATCAGTAGTTCGAGATGTTGCTTTCGAATCAGCGGTACTGAAAAAACGAAATAGAAAGATTGAGCCGAGGCGATTTGACGAGTCTTGTTGTCTCATGACATTGAGCCGAGGCGGTTTGAGTGGTTGCTTAACTAGTAGCAAGGATTGGAGTAAGAAAGCAGAGAAATTTCGTTACCCTGGATGGCAACGGAGCCGAGCTTGGTGGCGGGGAGGGACGAGAGGCAGCCAAGCAAGGCGTCGATGGCGTGCTGGCGACACCGACGGCGCACACGTCCATGGGATCCAGGCCGCCGTCGGGGGCGCAAGTGCTCGATGGCGGGTGGATTGGGTTTGGCCGGAGAGAGTGAGAGGGAAAGAGAGAGGGACAATAGCGATCAGAGAAGAACGACCACCACAGGGGTGGACGGCAGATGAGAGGAGAGGAGGGTGGAAGGGAGGCCGGCGGTGGAAGGGATCTCGATCTGATCTGAATCGAGGGTGGGCGGTGTGGGAGTGGATCAGGTGTGGGAGGTGTGGGATCTGAGTGACAAAACGGTAGCGTGGGTATCTCAAAAGCGCTGCAGCTATCGACTTAGTAGTAGCGCACGTTTTGCAACCAGCATTATTAATATGGTCTGTCCATGGATCACGGTTAAGAATATTTACTAATAGCGTGTTTTTTAGACCACGCATTACTAGTAATATTTAGTACTAGCGCGGGTAAATGTAGCTCGCTACTAATAAGTAGCAGTAGCGTGGGTCAATATAGTGCGCTACTAGTAAGCGTCTGCCTATAAGTTTTTCCCTAGTAGTGGAATAGTAGAGAGAAATGAGATCCCGAGAGACGAAGTTTGTGTTTGTGTGAGAGAAAGAGATTTCATATGGAGAATCATAGTTAGAGACACATAGCAGGGAGCGAGATATACTTAGAGAGAGATAGAGTGATGAAGGTCGAGGGAGAGAGTACCGTCAGTGTGTTACGTAGATAAAAGATCATTGTCAACATACAGGTAGCACGAGAGATACCTGAGAGACGATGAACGCGTATAGATCTAGAGAGATACTCCTATATAAGCATGAGTGATAGCTATATGAGACGAATATCTGGATTAAAAGGGATTCAAATATTTAAACTGGAGATCACGACATCGATAATATCATAACGCAAATTGATGTATCAAACATGCATATTCATTTGAATTTGGGGACACGTGTAATGTTATATAGTTTATCAATATTAGTGATCCATAGATTCTTTAATTAGAGACAATGCATGGTTTAATTAATGTCTAAACGGGATTAGACTATATGTTGCGTTGTGTGAAACACATTATACATGTTTGAGAAGTAAAAAAAACCACATGAAACACACATTAATAGGAGACAGTTAACGAGGAATGCATACATTGGATTTCAACATAAAGTGGTTTCAAATATTTGAAAATCCAAATTAAGATGGATACAGCCTTATGAATCTGAGATCATGCCATTTGTAAACCATATTTATGTATAAAGGGTATTGTGCTTTTGAAAGTATATATAAAAATGATGTATATAGAATTTTATTCCAATCGAAAATGGATCCTGTCCGAACAAAAATAGAATACAAACTGGATTCGGATTGAGTTGGCACGGTAAACGTGCACTCTTGCTCTGCAAAAATTTGAACGAAGCGGGGAAAGTCGCAGTAACCGCCAGAAACCAAAATCTGCGAGATGGAAATTACTGCCTATCCCTGACACGCAAAGCCTATCGGCTCGATTTCTATAGGTTTCGATAGGGGTAGGTTTGTAATTTCACTCAAACGTGACATAACCACCTCTCACCCGGATTCATACACGGTGGGCGCCAAAACACAGTGTCTCCTCGGCCGAAATCGAATCCCTCCCTGATTCATACACGGTGGGCGCTAAAAACAAACTCTCGTCGGCAAATATTCGGTGTATGCGAGATTACCGTCCTATCCCCAATCGACTAATATTGTTGTGATGTAGGAAATTTTAAACGGGGGCTAAGTTTGTAAATTTCCAACAGGGAGCCTATTTTTTTGTGTAGTTGTGCCAAATTATATTAATCTACTCACCATATTTACAACATACATGGGCTCTCTCATCAGAATCCAGTGATAGCACACAAGGGTTTACAGGGAGCCTCTATTATATTACAATATCCTCTGCATTACAAACACAAACTCACTACTATTTGTGTTTTCATGCTTTACAGATATTGTACGCAATCATAATGAATATAAGAATGCGCACATCAGAAGAATATTGCGGAACAGTTCAATGGGTAACAAACTTGGCATCAAGGGATTAAGGTCCATTGTGGATGCAATGAAACCCACATGCTCCCGACCTATAGATTCGTATTCAGAATATGATCCTAATGACTATTCTGAGCTCAAGAAGTCAAAGGCAGATGGCCTATCCAGTTCACCCAATAAGGTGCCTGTTCTAATTTGGCAAGGTTTTATTGGTTGCACATATCTTGCATAAGGTGTCTTGCATTTCTTTTGCTTCGTTGCACCGCCATCTGCTTAGTTTACTCATGATATATGTGAAGATGCCATGCCCATCCATTATCAACACCTATTCCATTTGTCGTCATAGCGTGTTTTTCCATTCAAATATTGTTCTTGTGTTTCAGACATCCAAAAAGGAAGAGGGTGGTTGCAGAACCTGAAGGAGTATAAGCAAAGTCCTTGAAAAAGGTGGTGCTACTGAAGAAATCACATAGCACCCGACGTATATTGGCGATAGAACCAGCGCCGCAAAACCTAGGATATCGCAACTATGCTGGTCGCTGCTTTGCTCTTGTGAGTACCTATTGTCCTATCGCTGTCCTTACATTCATACCTGGTGGATTATGTGACATCATTGTGCATTATAGCTTGCTTATCCACTGTTCGCTCCAAATTATCCGATCTATATTAATGCTTAAATTAATGTAGAATAAACCCAATGCCTATGAAGAAATTTAGTTCTGCATTGTTCTTGTAAGTATCTATTGTCCTTCATCATTGTACTTATATTTGTCAGCTAGTTCTTCATGTACACTTTGCAGCTTATTTTCCCTTGTCCTCCATTTTTCTACACATCAAATCTACATTTACTCTTGCCAAAATATTGAATAAAACCAATGTTACTGAAGAAGTTTAGCTCCGCATTGCTTGTCAGTGCCTTCTGCCTATATGCTGTATTTACATTTGTACTCTGCATCTTAAGTTAAATAATCGCCATTTGTTCCTATATTTTCACATCTATATTTACTCTTAACAAAATGTAGAATAAAGGCAATACTCTTGAAGAAGAGTGTGCGGTAAACTTCTTGAAGAGCCTGTCTTCACTACTAATGTAAGTTTGTCCTCCTCGAGCCTTCAAACTTTGTTGTGTATATTTGGATAGCTATGAGTGCAAATGCTGTTTATTTTTATCGTCTGCATCAAATTGCTTGTTCAAAGTTTATAAAGTAGAAATACATAAACATAAGTTTGTCCTTCTCAATTTCAGTCTTTAGTTGTACAATCTAGTTCCTTATTTGTACCATGTAAATTAAACTAAACATAGCAAGTTATATTCTTTAGCACTATGTGTATGCTTGTGTTCTTGATCTGTAATCCAGTGGTGTGGTGAGACTACCAACAACAGCACAATGTCATATCCTGCTATGTCTCAACTATGAATAATGCCTTATTATATTAATGTTATTTAAATCGTGTCTCTTTATTTACCAATCTGAAATGGTATAAATTGACAGTACACTCACCATTCATGCTTATACGTTGTTTAGAACTACATCTATGCTTGTGTTCTTGATCTATAATCCAGTGGTCTGATGAAGCTGGTCGCTCCTGCACAATGCCATTTCCTGCCGTCTTAACTATGAACAATGCCTATTATGTTAATGTTATTTTAAACAGTGTCTCTTTATTTCTGACAAAGAAATTAGATGAATTGACAGCACTGATGCTTATACGTGCAAAACCTATTATCTACCTACTTGTTTTGACCGTAGGATGTCCGTTTCGTCCGTTTTGCGGTACGCCACGCCCCTCCCGATCAACAGGACCCCCGTTTCGACCGTAGGAGGTCCGTTTCGTCTGTTTTGCGGTACGCCACACCCCTCCTGATCAACAGGCCCCCGTTTCGACCGTAGGAGGTCCGTTTCCTCCGTTTTGCGGTACGCCACACCCCTCCCGATCAACAGGAACCCGTTCCGAACGTAGGAGGTCCATTTCCTCCGTTCTGCGGTACGCCAGGCCTCGTTTCCATCGCCTGTTCCGTCCAAGCCCTCCCGATGAACACGACCACGCATTCCGTTCCGACCCAGCCGGTTGGCTCCCACGCGTTCCGTTGCCTCCCGATGAACACGACGCATTCCGTTGCCTCCCGATGAACACGACGCATTCCGTTGCCTCCCCATGAACACGACGCATTTCGTTGCCTCCCCATGAACACGACGCATTCCGTTGCCTCCCCATGAACACGACGACGACGTTGTTTCTCCATTCCGACCCAGCCATGTACATGAGCCCTGGCCGTACGTATGCGCGAGTAGGCGTTCGAGACCCCGCCCGTATGTACACATACGTGGCCGCATTTTCTTTCATGCACCCTGGCCGCTGTACGTACGTGTACATGCTACGTGCGCGCCTCTACTACGACACGTGCGCGCCTCTACATCGACCAGTATGTACGTACACGTTCGCGACCAGAATGACAACGCTACGTACGCTTCGACCAGGTGGGTCCCGACTGTCAGGCACTTCCTTGCCTACGAAGATGTAGCTAGTGGGTCCCAGTAGTCAGGGGGGCGAATCGTTTTGTCCTTGTTTTTTTTGCCCGGACGCACTTCCTTGCGTGCGAAGGTGTAGCTGCTGGGTCCCAGCAGTCAGGGGGGCGAATCGTTTTTTTTTTGTCCGGACGCACTTCCTTGTGTGCGAAGGTATAGCTGGTGGGTCCCAGCAGTCAGGGGCGAATCGTTTTTTTCGGACACACTTCCTTGCGTGCGAAGATGTAGCTGGTGGGTCCCAGCAGTCAGGGGGCGAATCGTTTTTTTTCGGACGCACTTCCTTGCGTGCGAAGATGTAGCTCGTGGGTCCCAGCAGTCAGGGGGCGAATCATTTTTTTCGCGAAATACGGTGGCCCGTTCGGTGGGTCCCCGCTGTCAGGTGGAGGAATAATTATTTTGCGTGTAATAAGGAGGCACTTCCTTGCGGCTGCCGTGGACTCAGCTGTCAGCCTCTCCACGTACAGTCCACGTCCGATGGAAGTCGTTCCTTGACCACGTTGACCACGCCGCGCCGAGAGCACCAGGGCGGTAGACGACGGCGAGGCCTAGGAAGGGGACGACGCGGACCGGGGAAGACGCGGCAGTGGATGCACACGCGAAGAGGAGTACGAGGGTTCACTGGTTCGGCTGCGCTGCCGTCACCGCAGAATAACAGGGGGTGTGGGTGAGTGGAGGGATGGCCTGGCCAGCGGTGGGAGTAGTAGGGGGCGGTGAGGCCTCCGCGGCAGTACAGTCGGCCACGGGAGGCAGGAGCAGGTGGCACGACCCGCGCTGCTTTGGGCGGCTGGAGCAAGAAGACCAGAGGTTGAAGAAGCACGACGGGCGTTGGATGGACATCGTACGGTCACTGTAGCTAGAATCGTTTATATTGACTAAGTTGACAAAGCCCTTGGTACGTTAACTTAGTAGGCCCACAGGCCAGCTTCCGAAACGGTGCGCCCCAGATGTCAGGGGGAGGAATCATTTTTTGGGCGGGTGAAGCTAGAGTATCCGAGATTGAAGAAGAAGCACGGCATCCGTTGGATGGACATCCAACGGCCACTGCTGCTAGAACCGTGTGTTGACTATAAGTTCACAAAGCCTTGCATACGCGTCAACTCTGTTTTTTAGGGGACGCGTCAACTTAGTAAGGCCAAAAGTGTGTGGCAGAGAACTTATAGCCCTGTAAGAATGTGTAGCCCATTTTTGAATTCTAATGGAATCTACTACAACCCATTTACAGTTTGTTAAAAGTACAACCCATTTCAACCAACCGTTCAAAACAGAATTCAATAAACTTTCCCACATTTTGATGGGATCCGAAATATTTTTATCCCGAAATTTCTAGTCAGATTAAATACAATTTTAATATAAATTTATATTACGTAAAAATCCAACAAAACATTGCGCTCGCAACAATTAATGAAATTAAAATTTTCAATATCCAAAAATAATATTTTATAAAGTAATCACGTGTTTGGTGCATTTTTTTATAGTTATTGTCTAGTTTTTATAATTACATCCCATTTATTATTTCTTAAAGCCCATTTTCTTGTTAAGCCTAATGCATCCCTCCTAGGAAAGATTTGCAGCCCAGCGGGGCGGAGAATAACAACTTGACCTTGCCTGGGTATTCCTAAAAAAAGTATAGCTGGGCTAGCCATTTTCAGCTTGAAAAAATTTAATATCTGGGCTGGATATCTGGCCTGGGCTAGACGGGCCACAG
Source organism: Aegilops tauschii subsp. strangulata (assembly GCF_002575655.3). Classification (NCBI taxonomy): domain Eukaryota; kingdom Viridiplantae; phylum Streptophyta; class Magnoliopsida; order Poales; family Poaceae; genus Aegilops; species Aegilops tauschii. The sequence continues at coordinate 13,800,009 of NC_053039.3, forward strand.
CCCGCCCAGTTAATACCTGCAGTGATGTTTTCGTTGTTGTTCAGAGGAGAAAAATTAATATCTGGGCTAAACATCGAAAAACTCTGCAGTGCTCACACCTCAAAAACACAAATACTGCTCGAGCTGCTTGGTCCCAGCTGTCGGCCGCTTCTTGTGCAATTCTCTCGTTTATTGACTACTACATAGGTTGACAATGGTGTGGGACCGTGATGTCAGGAAACCAGGAGGAAGCAAAATAAATTATAGTTATATATATATATAAATATAATAAGGAGGCACTTGCGTACGTGAGGCTATGGACCTGGTGGGTCCCCATTTTGTCATCCTCTCCAAGTAAAGTCATCTCCTCGCCCGCGCGCGCTTTCCGCCCGAAACAGTCAGCCTCGCCCGCCCCGCTTCCCGGTGCAGGCGATTGCTTCGCCTTCAAATGACACAAGTGCCGTCCGTCCGTCCATCTACCGCCCACATTAATGATACGCGGTTGCCGAAGCGGCTACTCCGGTGCCACACGTTCGTCCCTCCGCCCGCCCACCATTGCTATATAAACTACTGCGCCGGCCATAGCCGCAGTCATCCGCATCCGTTCCCTTTCTCCTGTCCACACCACTACTGCCCACCATGGCTTCCTCGCGCTCCAGCGCTCTTCAGGACGGGCGGACGATGGACCACAAGGAGATGGCAGCCATTGATGCCGACCGGCTGGCCGGCAGGCAGACGGAGGACGACGACGTTCCAATGGAGAACATGGTAGTCGATGATCCGGCGCCAACCCCCTCCTCCGCGCCATCCTCGCCGGTGCATTGCACCATGACCATCGGCGAGGCCCGTGCCCAATATATGGACAGGATGAGGCAGATGCGTGAGGAGCAGTTTCGGGAGGCGCAGGCCGACGCCGCCTACAACCACCATCTCCTCCAAGAGCACCTGCAGGCGGTGGAGCAGATCGCCGCGGAGTGGGCGGAGTAGGAGGCGCTGCTCGACTCGTACCACTCCGCCCGCAAGGGCTGCCTCGAGCGCTGGCGGTACCGCATGCGGGTGGCGAAGGCTGTGGCCGCCTACAAAGAGGCTAGCAAAGAGGGCGATGAAGCGGGCGAGGCGCTGTTTGGCGAGACCGAGGACGAGGCAGAGGACAATGCCGGCTCCGACGGTCCCCGTTCCGCTGGTGTTGACGAGGCCCTGCTCCGCCGAGGCCCTGCGGCGCCAACAACGAGGCAGAGGACACCGCCGGCTCCGCCGAGGCCCCGCCCCGCCAACAACGAGGCAGATGACATCGCCGGCTCAGCCGAGGCCCCACCCTGCCGGCAACGTGGGGGAGGATTTCCACCGCTCCGCTGAGGCGCCGCCCGCCGGCAACGAGACAGAGGACATCGCCGGCTCCGCCGAGGCCCCGCCCCGCTGCCAACGAGGCCGCGCCACACAGAAAACGAGGAAGAGTAGAACACGGTAGGTCGCCGCCGCTCGGGTCCAAGTAAGGCCACCGCTGCTACCCTCCGGTTGAAGCCAAGCTAGGCGGGTTGACCATTGACGACCGGTTAGCTTCTTGGCGGCGACGTGGAGTCGGAGAGCTGCGCTGGAGAAGAACGCTGCTTCTACTTAACTGCTGGTGCAGTTGGCTGACTGACACGTGGGCCCAACAGGCCACATGTTAGTTACGCAACTGCACCTGCAGTTAAGTCACTGAAGCTTCTGTTCGGCTCAGCGGGACACAGGTGGGTAGCTTCGGTTAATTAATTATACCTCCAGCGCACCCCTTTTTAGTTGAAGAATGTATGAAATGTAATGAAATCCGGCATGTTTATATGAAATCCGACCGTGTATGAATGAATTTATTTTGATTAGTTCGAATTCCTGTATCACTGGCATTGGATGAACATGCAAAACAATACGTACTAGCATTATTCCCAGGGTGATCACCTCGTTTGCAGCAGTTTCACATGTACTCCCTCCGGTCCTTTCTAGTCGTGCATACAAGTTTTGTCTGCAGTCAAAGTATCTCTACTTTGACCAATCTTATACAAAAAAGTATGCACTTTCACAATGTGCGAAGTAAAAAGGAACAGAAGGAGTACAAAGAGTTTGAGCAGCTTTTTAGCGTTTCTGTACATTGCAATCAAAGACACAGGCCTGGCAATTCATAGAGAACATTCAAAACAATCGATGATTATGTATCTCAGCGACTCACATGTCAGTGGCAATATTTACTTCACAACTAAAGAATAAAGAAAAAATTGATCGACGCTGCTGACAGCAAAGGGCGTCCCATTTGAAAATATCAAACGCATGTCTTGCTAAAATCAATGAGCAAAATTTGACAAGGTTGTCCCATTCCAAAATATCAAATGCCTACGATTGTAGAATGGGCAGGGTTTGCCATCAGTTCGGACATTGACATGGCACCTCGTGCTAAATAAACCAGCTGTTCTTTTTCTGCAGTTCCACCAAAATCAACCAAATTCGCGCGTAGCTTGTATGATTTCACCCTTATATGTTGCAACGCCTTGAACTTATCGGCACCTCCTTTCTTGTGGTGGAAATGAATGATTCGATGTATTCATGGACATTTTGTGCAGTTCCCATTGAAATCAAGCTGAGCACCCCTGTTTGCACAAATACAAAAAAGTGATTACTATAAAGCAAATTGTACTATGAATTGACAGTTTCAACAGGCACATACATGGTCCATGTAGAGCACACTTTTAGAAAAATGGAACTCACCAGAAAGAATCCTAGAACTACATTGTACTCGCGCATCACAACAAAAAATGGAGATTTGTCAGTCCTTCTGAGCTGAAGTTAGTTTGGTCTTGTGGGGAGTAATGTAACCATCCTTCAATTGCTCCTTCTGATGAGAAGATAGAGAGGGCTTCTTCATCCTGGCATAATCGGAACTAGTCACTTCACGTACTCCATATTCTTCTTCAGAGGAAGATGATCCTGTTGTGCAAAGACAAGAGGACTACTAAATGCTAGCATCCCTGTTTGCTCGAAAAAAGGAAAGGAAATATTTAAAACAGCACAGATGAAGCACTTCTCAAGGACAATACCACTTTTTCATGACAGTATCTAAACAGTAGCACAACACCAATAGAGATGACAAAGCTCAATCATATGGATGAAATCAGTGGGCGAGTACCAACCTTTGTCAGGAGGCTTATTGTGTAGAGCATACAGATGAAGCACTTCTCCGGAACCATCTGTTGCTATCTACGGTGGTGGCCATGCTTACTATATACTCCTCGATTAGTTTAATGTTTCCAACATCTTCTTGTGCAGTTCCACTAAAATATATGGTATCTTCAAAGAAGATCCCTGTTTGCACAAGTAGAGATAATTACATATTACGTTAAGAGTGGCATCAAATCAGTGGCAAAACAATTGCTCGTTCTAGCCATAGCAATAAATTAAGATGCAAAACTATATCATTACTTGTGTCATCACAGTTCCAGTGCTTCATTACAGCACCGGGAGTTGATTTTTGTTTTTCTTCCGCTTGTTCTTCCCCTTCATCACTTGGTTCAATAACAGACAAGCTTCGCCTTCAATGTAAGATTTGGCATGTCAATTAGGGAGCACAAGTATAGTACTAAACTTAATTTTCTGATGAAAGTGGCAAATACAGGCCAGCAGTTGTGAAATATCCTTATCTTACCTCAATGGGATATTACGGTGCACATACAGATTGGAAGTCTTGTCTCCATTTGTGCAGTTCACTAAAATCAAGCAACATTATCGTACAAGTAGCACAACATATGAAAGCACACTGTAGAATCATGTGAAAGAAGGCTAGTACTGACCTCTCATGATGCGGAATTCAAACAACTCACAAGAAGAAGATCTGAACCAAATTCGCCTTAACGGATAGGAAGTAAGATCTCCTCTTGTGCAGTTCCACTAAGATCAAGCAATCAAGCAACGTTGTCGGTGTGACATTTTGGTTGAACTGCACAAAACACTCTTAAAACAAAAGTGTTTTGTGCAGTGCAACAAAAGGTCACAATGGCAACGAGGTGAAGTAGATAACCCTGTTTACACAGAGGTGCAAAGGAAACAATTAGTGGTCAATAACGGTGGATGACACAGAAGCCAACAAAAAGAAGCATCTACCTTATCTAAATGGGAAAGAAAGCAAGACAGTAACATTTCTCAAACGGTGGCATTGATTAATATTAACATAGAGATTATATTAACAATAAAATTCGTTAAACATGTAATTTGCTTTTAACTGTGGCATTGCATCAATTTTCCAGCGGCATTATTAGAGGGTGTTTGTTTACAGGGGCATTTTGGTGTAGGGACTAAAAAAACTCTGTGTCAGTCCCATCTAAACCAAACAGGAGGGACTTCTAGGGACTAAAAGTGGGCATTTGGGACTAAAGAAAGAAGACCCCGAGGGAGTCTTTTTGGGACTTTTTCCAACAGTTGCCCCTGCCACGCATTGCACCTTGTCTCTATTAGTTCATTACTAGGGGTAACATGGTCTTTTAGCATGTCATTTAATAACCTCTAGTCCATGTTTAGTCCCTGGAACCAAGCAGGTAGGGACTAGGGAGTTTTTAACCAAACAGGGCCTTAGATTAACAACAGCTAATGAGTTGCACGGGGCAGTGGACGCACCAGCACCATGTGCATCTACTGATGTACTGTGGTCATGCACAGTCTCTTGCAACAAAGAACAAACAACCAAGGAGCATATTTGTGTTGGTCCCAGTTTTGTTATCCTTAGACACCTTTCCCTATGTGAGCGCATCAAATCTAGTCCTGCTCAAACTCTACAGCCTTGTCCCTTCCTTTCCTTTTTGAACTAGTACTTTCGCCCCTTCCTTTCCTCTTTGAACCACGTCCTAGATTTATGCGATACAACTTTCCCCACTACTTTCCCCCATTCCTTTCCTCTTTGAACCACGTCCTAGATTCATGCTATACAACTTTCCCCCTTCATTTCCTCTTTGAACCACGTCCTAGATTCATGCTATATACAACTTTTCCCACTACTTTCCCCCACTCCTTTCCTCTTTGAACCACGTCCTAGATTCATGGTATACATGCAGCTAGAGCAATGCATGTGGAGTAAGTAAATTATACCTTAAGGTTCTAGGGGCGTGGTTCGGTGGGCGACGGGACGGCGGCGAAGAAGAAGGGGTCGGAGGCCCTCCCGCGCCGCCGCTGGTTGGAAAGTGAACAGTTGCGCCGGTAGTCCCTCGCCGACGGCGACAGCGTTAAGCCTCCTTCCCTTCCCGGCGGACGGATCCTGCCGGCTCTTTGAGCAGCAGTGAGGGGGGAGAGAGGCCAACGAAGTCTTGTTTAGATCTGGAGAGGGCGAGAGAGTGTGAAGAGAGCAACTACAAGCGCTGAGGCTCCAGCGGGAGAGGGTGAGAGAGTGTGAAGAGAGCAACTACAAGCGCTGAGGCTCCAGCGGGAGAGGGCGAGAGAGTGTGAAGAGAGCAACTACAAGCGCTGAGGCTCCAGCGTGTATATATATACTGGAGAGAGAGTGTGAAGCGTGCAAACCCTAGAAAACATTTTGACCAGTCAAAGAATCCTCCTGGCACAAATTATGCTCAAGTGTAGTTATCGAACCCGAGACCTCAAGTTTGATGAGCGAACAGGCTAACCAGCTACACAACCCTCCCGTTATGTTCAACGAGAGGGAAATACCTTTTATACATTCATGCATTCGTGTGACAAGCATGCCGTGTTTTTTTGTGTGTGTGGGAGTCATTGGGATTTCAATCATAATCGTGTCATGTGGCTTTGGTGGTAAGACTATCCACAGTGGTGCAGAAATAATGCAGCCATAGTCACCTTACCTCTCTCTACGTAGTACGTTGGGTCCCACCAGTCAGAGGGTGAAACAAACAAATTAATAAGAAAAATGAAAAGCGCCAGCGGTGTATCTTACCTCACACATCTCGCTACTGCTCGGGAACACTGTCCAATTGATCCCTCTGTTTGCTCACGTACCATTTTAAGTGAATCCTTATTATAACATGCACACAAATTTTGGGCACTTGTATTCGACTTAAGTCAGTGTCCCACCGTATCTCGTATACTTACTACTCCCTCCGTCTAGGTGTAATAAGTCACGTTAGAAGGTGCAACGGGACCAAGGGGTGTGTGTGTGTGTGTGTGTGTGTGTTCAACAGCATGTGTGTGTTAGAGAGAGCGACAGATCGACCTACTCCTACAGAGAGATGTTGTGTAGTGTACGATTTTAGCCGCGAGAGTCGGTGCATCCTCTCGTTTCCGGGCGTGTCTGGTAGGGACATGCGGACAGCTGCCACGCCCACTCCTAACCAGCCTGGCCCACCCAAAGCCCCTCCATCGCCTGCGCGCACTTCTCGCCTTAAACGGTCAGCGCCGCTCCAAAGAATCGGTGCCGCATTCATGCCCGGGCAGAGCGGACACGACCTCTCACTGGCGCAAGAGTGATGGTTGCTTCGTCCGTCCAACTTACTACTGGGTCTATGTGATTTGATGGCTCATTGGTCTTTATTACTGAGGTGGTAGGACTGCTGGATGTCCCACGCTTTCGGCGAAAGGAGGTACTACTACTAGATTACAATTTTCTCCATTCTTATAGCGGAGGCGTGCAAGAGCAGTGAAAACACGCAGGCTCAGTGACTACATGGCCCACCTCACACTATCACCGTGCGACACCTAACTCTTTGTTGGGGAACGTAGCAGAAATTCAAAATTTTCTACGCATCACCAAGATCAATCTATGGAGTAATCTAGCAACGAGGGGAAGGGGAGTGCATCTACATACCCTTGTAGATCGCGATGCGGAAGCGTTGCAAGAACGCGGATGAGGGAGTCGTACTCGTAGCGATTCAGATCGCGGTTGATTCCGATCTAAGCACCGAAGAACGGTGCCTCCGCGTTCAACACACGTGCAGCCCGGTGACGTCTCCCATGCCTTGATCCAGCAAGGAGAGAGGGAGAGGTTGGGGAAGACTCCATCTAGCAGCAGCACGACAGCGTGGTGGTGGTGGAGGAGCGTGGCAATCCCGCAGGGCTTCGCCAAGCACCGCGGGAGAGGAGGAGGGAGAGGGGTAGGGCTGCACCGAAAGAGAGACGTTCTCGTGTGTCTTGGGCAGCCCAAACCTCAACTATATATAGGGGGGGGGGGCTGCGCCCCCCTTAGGGTTTCCACCCCCAAGAGGAGGCGGCCAGCCCTAGATCCCATCAAGGGGGGCGGCCAAGGGGAGGAGATGGGGGCGCCCCACTAGATGGGCCCTAAGGCCCATCTGGACCTAGGGTTTGCCCCCTCCCACTCTCCCATGCGCCTTGGGCCTTGGCGGGGGGGCGCACCAGCCCACCTGGGGCTGGTCCCCTCCCACACTTGGCCCAGGCAGCCTTCTGGGGCTGGTGGCCCCACTTGGTGGACCCCCGAGACCCTCCCGGTGGTCCCGGTACATTACCGATTTCACCCGAAACTTTTCCGGTGACCAAAACAGGACTTCCCATATATAAATCTTTACCTCCAGACCATTCCGGAACTCCTCGTGACGTCTGGGATCTCACCCGGGACTCCGAACAACATTCGGTAACCACGTACATACTTTCCCTATAACCCTAGCGTCATCGAACCTTAAGCGTGTAGACCCTACGGGTTCGGGAACCATGCAGACATGACCGAGACGTTCTCCGGTCAATAACCAACAGCAGGATCTGGATACCCATGTTGGCTCCCACATGTTCCACGATGATCTCATCGGATGAACCACGATGTCGGGGATTCAATCAATCCCGTATGCAATTCCCTTTGTCTATCGGTATGTTACTTGCCCGAGATTCGATCGTCGGTATCCCGATACCTTGTTCAATCTCGTTACCGGCAAGTCTCTTTACTCGTTCCGTAACTCACATCATCTCGTGATCAAGTCCTTGGTCACACTGTGCACATTATGATGATGTCCTACCGAGTGGGCCCAGAGATACCTCTCCGTTTATACGGAGTGACAAATCCCAGTCTCGATTCGTGCCAACCCAACAGACACTTTCGGAGATACCTGTAGTGCACCTTTATAGCCACCCAATTACGTTGTGATGTTTGGTACACCCAAAGCATTCCTACGGTATCCGGGAGTTGCACAATCTCATGGTCTAAGGAAATGATACTTGACATCAGAAAACCTCTGAGCAAACGAACTACACGATCTTGTGCTAGGCTTAGGATTGGGTCTTGTCCATCACATCATTCTCCTAATGATGTGATCCCGTTATCAACGACATCCAATGTCCATGGTCAGGAAACCGTAACCATCTATTGATCAACGAGCTAGTCAACTAGAGGCTTACTAGGGACATGGTGTTGTCTATGTATCCACACATGTATCTGAGTTTCCTATCAATACAATTCTAGCATGGATAATAAACGATTATCATGAACAAGGAAATATAATAACAACCAATTTATTATTGCCTCTAGGGCATATTTCCAACACTCTTTACATAGTACTCCCTCCGTTCCTAAATATTACTAGATGAGTCCCCGCGCGTTGCCGCGAACAGCGGTATATCTCTCTGCGCAAAATTATCGATTTCATAGAACTAAAAAACTCTATAACCGCATGACAAATGTGGTAGCCAAACTAAATAAACTCCCACCATCATTTAGATCATCCCACGTAAGGAAAAAAGATCAGCCAACTCCTACTGCATAATGGGATTATATTTTTCTTCTTGACATGTTAATGGGACTTAAAAGCTCACTTACATGCAGGCTACCGGTGCATGCTTGCATGCAGACATGTTGATGTGATTTAAAACCCACCCACATGCATGTGCCACGGTATTTCTGCATGCTTGCATGTGGCTTAGTGCGGAGCCTCTCAACGTCTAGATCAGACGGCTATTATGGACTGATTTACTTCATCTAACGGCTACATCAATTTTGATGATGTGGCTCAAGGAGAGTAGAGAATTCCTAGTAGTGGGGGCTAGCTATTACTAGTAGATAAGTCTTTGTAGAGATTCCACTACATACGGAACAAAATGAATGAATCTACACTTAAAATGCATCTATATACATCCGCATGTGGTTCATGGTGAAATCTCTACAAAGACTTATATTTTAGGAACGGAGGAAGTACTAGTATAGTACGTACTGTAATTTATCTGCGAGATAAATTTGTACAATGCTATGAAGCTTCCAGCTTCTGTTACATGTATCTTGCGTCCAAGGTTGCCCGTTGCAACATTTCATCAAATACAAAGGAGACTAACATGCATGCTATTGCATCTCAATGATTGACAAATCATAGCAAATATGTACTCCCTCCGTTCCAAAATAAGTGTCTCAACTTTGTGCAAACTTTAGTACAAAGTTGTACTACTACTAAAGTTGACACGTATTTTGGAACAGAGGCAGCTAAAGAAAAAAAGATCCATGCAGTCCCTAGCCCTTGAACCGTGAACCCTGACCAGGCTTCAATTTGCTGGCAACGTTCGAGCTTCCTAATAAATGAAGTTTGCAACCTTTTGACCATTGGATCATTTTGTGCAGTTTCACCAAAATCGAGATGAGCATCCCTGTGGCAAAGAAATTGAAGAAGCGTGATTAGAATAAGATTACTGGGACTAGTTGATGAGACATAAACTCATCACAAATACAGTACGTAGAAGCCAGTAGAGGTATGTGCGGGGCAAAGAAGTAGAGAAATATCCACAGGGAGTGATGTGGGCAGCTGGAGCAGTGGTGCAAGCCGGCTGTAAAGGGAGTTGTACCTGAGGGACGTAGCTCAACCTTGAGGAGGGCGGCAGGAGGCGGCAACTGCCCACGTCGCGGCAATGAGCAAGGGACGAAGGCAACCTCACCGGCTTTGTGAGAGAGAACGGCGGGGACCCCTGATCGGGACATGCCGACAGTGGGTTTTCGCCGTCGGCGACGGCCACCGTATCTACACTAAGCATCCACCCCTTCCCCAAGCGGACGTGATCCGCCGGGATGTTAGAGATGTGGCCATAATCGTTTTATGCGAGAGAGTGTGAAGAGAGCAACCCCAGCAAGCAACTGTGTAGGCTGGCCCGTCCTGACTATGTATATAGTGGAGCGGTTTCCTTTTCTCTCCATATGAACCTATCATATTGCGTACGTGCCACTGAAGAAAAAAACTTTATTTATAAATGACGCGGCACCTACTACTCGTTCTCCTATAACCTTGCGCTTGGCATCTCCAAAATATTAACCTTGCGATTGGCTCTTCGCCTCTTCGGGAAGTCGAGCAATAATGGTAGTGCAGTATATATCGTTCTGGCTATATGAGACCGAATGAATTGTTGCACGTCCACCACGTGGGCGAGGGTCGAGGGGCGAGGGATAGTGCTACATACGGAGCAAAATGAGTGAATCTACACTCTAAAATACGTCTATATAAATCAGTGTTTGGAGTATGTACTAGTAGTTCATATTGAAATCTACTAAAGGACATATATATTCCAAACAATATGATATAATCTCTATAACCAAGGTAGTAGGGACGAGGAGTAAACAGAGGGAGTAGTAAATTTTTCTCCTCGTCCTACGAGCCACCGCGCGCATGGGCGAGGGAGCGGGCGTAAGGCGGAGCAAGCTTCACCTCATCCAGCGAGCCACCGCGCCCGTGGGCGGGGGAGACGGCGTACTAAGCAAGCTTCTCCTCGTTCTGCGAGTTGACGGGACACATCAAAAGTACTCCAGTGTATAGAGCCTTGCCTCTAAGGTAGGCCCCACATGGTTTGCCTCTTTTTTTAACATAACACGTCAAGTCGCAATTTGTTTGTTCACCCGTGGTAGACGATCCTCCCTCCACCAAGTGGACAACCAGTACACGTGCCAAATTACCACGTGGGCTGCCTTTTTCGTACAGAAATGAGCTCCACAGTGTACCCGCGCGGGTGTGGCTGGGAAAGAGATGAGAGTACGTGCGCCGTGCATGCACCTCTTCTCTTCGTGCACGTCCCCCACCTACGTGGGTGTGTGTGAGAGATACAAACCGTGTTCGTGAGTGTTTTTTGTTTTGGGGTGGGGGTGGGGTGGGGGGTTGATTTCGTGAATTATTTGTGGGAATATGTGTCGATGACATCTCAAACAAAATGTTGCATGCAATGTGTGTGAAATGGAGGCCTATCCATATCATAGATAGAGGGTCGGGCAATCCACGAGAAGAGAGGGAGCGGTCATAGCTATCGATAGAGTCGAAGAGAGGATCAAGTGGGTGGGTGCGAGATCGATGAAGAGAGCCATCGAAATTGTGTGTGTGTGCAAGTCAAAGATATAGGGTGACTGGCCTACCGGAACGTTAGAGGGCACATGTCAAGTTTGTGTGTGGCAGGGAGACATGACTAGAGCGCTCGATGTATCGGTGTGTGTGGGGGGGAGGGGGTGGGGGGAGGGTAGGCAGAGGCCTAACTATAGAGGTAGAACGACTCATATATGTGTTGAGAAGGAGAGACCCAGCTATGTCTTGAGGGAGAGCGGTCAACATCCATACATAACTAAAGGACAGGAAATGTGATGGGACAGAGAAAGAGAGGAGAGAGAGGGAGGGAGAGGGAGGGAGAGGGGTAGAGTGATGGATGGGTGATGGAGTTGCTTCTCGAAGATGGTGGGAGAGGCCTACTAGACAAACTGAGGGTGGAACTACAATGTTATCAATAAGAGTGGGGATGTGTTCCTGTGTGTGCCTGTGCGTGATAGATCTCTCGGGACGCATCCATGGATGATGAAGGGGAACCATGTGTTTGGTAAGCAAACCTAACTAGATCGGTAGATCAATTGTTGTTTGTCGGAGGAAGGGAGAGACACAACTAATGAGGTAGATCGATTGACGTGTGGGTAAAAACGAGTTATAAGGACCTAGCTAGCTATATGTATAGCGAGAGATCGGTCGGTGTACGTCCATTTGTTAGAGGCAAATAAGGCCCAGCGAGACGGATAGACAGAGAGAATGGAGCTAGGAGGTGGTGCGAGAGGCCCAACTACTAGCTAGATATGGGGAGGAGTGTGCGGTTGTGAGATCGATGAAAAGAGGGGCGAGAGTTTACACGTGTGTCTGGCCGTATGAGAGACACGAGGCAAGGACACATAAAGGAGGAGATTGAAGGTGTGTGTGTATGTTGTAGGTAGGCATCGCTGGAGAGGTTTATCGATCGGTGTGTGTCAGAAAGGAGTTGTGGAGACTCTGGGAGAACGACCTAAAGAAAAAATGAATGTGCCCGGTGGATAGAATGCCGAGGGAGGGGGAGGGCGTGTGCATGCACGAGAGAAAGTTAGTGGTAGCTACAAAGGTTAGAGGATTGTGTGGTGTAAGAGACTAACAAACATCATAATTTGATATCAAAGCGGATTCATATATTTGAATAGGAGATCATAGTGTTTTAAACATTGCATGCATGAATATAGCGGTGATACACGTGTTGTGCACATGTTATACCATAATGTGATAATGCATGGCGTTTGCAACTCACAGCTAAATGCCGAACAATCTAAACCATACTATACATCAAACAACCTCACATTTTATTTGAATTTGTGATAATGTGTGGTGTTTGTAGCTTACAACTAAATGTCGAACAATCTAAACAATACTATATATCGAACATTCTCACATTTTATTTGAATTTGTGGTAATGTGTGGTGTTTGCAACTCACATCTAAATACTTGTAGGCGTAGGGGGCGGGGCACCATACATAATGTGATAAACACATTATACATATGAGACATGGTTTAGATTATGAAGATCTAGCTAGAGCTAGAAATGTAATGTGATTTGAAATCAAAATAAAGTGGATTCAAAAAATCTAGTTCGAGTTCATATAGTACACATAGTTCATATGTAACTCGAGACTAATCATGTGGTGTGTTGTGAAGATAATACACAAACGATGGTTTAACTTGACAATAATGATGATTGTAGATCTTATTAAAACAGATAAACTAATTCAAATGCTTTGACTTCACAACAATCATTACTGTAGATCTTATTCAAATAGAGAAACGAATTCAAATTTAGTTCATATTGAAGCGGTAGTATATACGTTTGGAATGCACTAAAACGTTCATTTGGGTAGTAGGTTGCATGCATTATACACGTAGCGAAATATTTTAATTGGACATAACATGAATTCAAAGTTTTGAATGACATTTGTAGTGCGCATTGATTTGGTACAGTACACGTTAGGCTTGTCCGGAAATTTTAACCCGCGCCTTGTTAGCCCGAAATATTTAAGATATATATTTGTCTCGTTGTGCTCCGACACCTCCCTCCATCTCAACCCGCGCCTTGCTATTCCAAAATTACAACGCGCGTGAAAACTCCCACCTCCTGTGAAATCCCGACACGCGAAATGCCCGTGGTACCCCTGAACCGAAAGAACCGCCTCAAATCGGTGGGGGTACTTTCATAACTTACCCCACATTTCGGACAAGCGCGTCTCTAAGCCATGGTTCCCCATTGCCATCCCATCCGCCCACCCATTCGTACACCGAGACCGCAAAAACCCGCGACGAAACCCCACACACTGCTCCGTCCGCCACCCAGCCGGAGCCTCTTCCCCAACGACGTCGTCCACAGCAACACCTCGACGTCCCTCATCCACCGTACCGGATGAGGATCCATCGTCGATCTCATCGTCCCACCGGTTCAGCCACCCCGTCCTCCACCTCCAAGGAGCTGCCCCGACGTCCCCCTCGTCTTTCGCACCACCTCCATTCCCACACCGCCGTCTTCACCTGCACCACCGGAAGAGCATCATCATCACCGTTTCCTCGGATGAAGCTGCGGCCTAATCGGCGCCACCAAAGAGGTTGTACACTAATCGCCGCATTTTCTTCTTGATTCGATCTCACGGTGCTGCCGGCGCTCGGTCCCGAGCCGACACGGCGCGGCTCCATCCACGGCGGCGTCGCCGGCCACTTCCTCCACGGCGTCGCTCCCTCGGCGGCGACGTCCACATCAGTAGGAGCTGTTGCTGCTTTAGCTCTCGCTCGCGCTGCTGCTCTGCTCTTGCTGTCGGTCCCCTGCCTGGTCTGCTCTTGCTATTGCTCTTGCTCGTGCTGCTGCTCTCGCTCTTGCTCTTGCTTGCGATGCTGCTCCGATTTAGGTACACTTCAGTCGACTGAATCGACTTTTGGGTCAGTCGATTTTCAGGGGGTGGGGGGCCTCGCCGGGGTGAAGGAAGAACCAGCCGCAGAAGGGAGGGGGGCTCACCGGAGAGGTACCCCACTATCTGTCTTAGGGTTCAGGATGGGGGCGGTGGTCGCCGGCGGTGGCGGGGCGTTGGCGGGGCGGTGGCGTGGGGATCGCCGGAGAAAAAGCTCGACACGGGGGGGCCTAGAGGAATGGCCGGGGCGGCGGCGGACCGGCGGTAGGGAGTGTTTTTGGGGCGGGCGGGGCGGCGCACCGCCGGCCGCGGGCGGCGGGGGCTGCTGTTTGGCCGGTGGTGGTTGGCGGCTCAGGGGGTGGAGGTTCAAGATGAACCGCAGGCCCTTGATTTCGTATCCAATGGCTGCAAAATAGACTGACCAGAGATGAAAAAGTCAGTCGACCGACGTGTAGCCTCACCTTGCTAGTGCGTTCAGTTTCGACAGCAAAATTCAGTTTCGAGCAAAATTCAGTTTCGACAGTTAAGTTCAGTTTCGACAGTTAAGTTCAGTTTTGACAGTTAAGTTCAGAGATGAGCGGCTGATGTATTTTACATCTAGCACTTTGTGGTTATGTATTTTACGTAATGTATTGGAGATGCTATTAGAATTCCACTCAGGTTAACGTTGTTCGTTGTCTCTCTTGTCCTGCTTCAGCCTCGGTGTCGTACAACTCACCGGAGCTGCTCCAACGACGAAACCCTCCATCACAGCGGAGCAGTACCTCGGGCTCCATCTCCAGACGCCTAAGATCTTCTTCCCCTCCTCCGACAGCAAAGTCAGCCGGAGCATCCTCACCGGCCAACCCAATCACGCTGAGATCAACATGGCTTCGCCAAAGAGGTTGTACACTTGTTGCATCTCTTTTTTACTCTACATGTTATATATATTGTCCACTGAGCACACGGATTTGTTCCTTTAGTGTCTCCTTGAAAGAAAAAACGTAGGAATTTTAATTTTCACTTGTCCTCCTTTTCAAATTCCTATTCATGAAGCACAAGACTAAGAGATAGTAGCATAATAGCATTATAACCGTACATTTTCTTGTGGTTTGACTTAATCTCACCATGCTTCTTTGCATCCTGTGATCTTCCAATTGTTGTGAATCAAACACCCAGATTGGCAGAAATCCTGTGTTTTTAAATTCTCTGTTTTGCACGTGCATTCCTATCCTATTCCTGTCTATTTCCTATCCCTGCATTGTTGGAATCCTCCAATTCAAACGAGCCCTTACAGAATTACTTCTCTTACAGATAGTTGTCAAAGAAAACCTTGCGTGGTTTGTCCCGCTCCTGCTGCCCCGTCATCCACCCCAGCTCAGCTGCTCCAACGACAGAAGGGTCCAGCACAGCAGGGATCCGGCCTCCAGACTGTCTTTCGCCGCCTCAGATCTTCTTCCCCGCCGCTGGCAGCCATGAAAACTGCATTACCATCATCAACCGAGCAGATGACCTCGAGGACTACACGGGTCCGCAAGAGAGGTCGCGCTCCTTCGTGTCTGCTTACGTTATGCATCGCTTAATATTACATGC
The DNA here is from genome assembly GCF_002575655.3 of Aegilops tauschii subsp. strangulata. Classification (NCBI taxonomy): domain Eukaryota; kingdom Viridiplantae; phylum Streptophyta; class Magnoliopsida; order Poales; family Poaceae; genus Aegilops; species Aegilops tauschii. Next base: position 13,815,667 of record NC_053039.3, read on the forward strand.
TACTTTATCGTCCTGTTCACCAGTTAGACTCTGAGTCAGCTCCAAACTAATGGTCAAACTTGAGTTTTTAAATGGTTGTGGGGTACATATCGGGGCCGCTATCAATAGTATCTATCTACTATCTGGTTAATCTCCGGTGTCTACTATGAGTTTCATGTTGGGTGGGAAACAAACAGTAAAGAAGCCATTATCTGTATTTTTTAACTAAAGCCATTATCTGCCTGCTATTATTGGTTTTGGGTCTATCCATAGGTTGCTACCATCACTCTGGATTTCTGCATGCACTCCTTACATAATCTCACTATGTTTCATTCCTATGCATGACAGTTATTGTAAACAATGGAACTGAACATGTAGAGCAAAAGAGACGAGCCTTGCGTGGCAATAAAATTTCATGCAGACGTCGCTCCATGGTAGGCGCAAAGGCAGCCCCCCCCCCCCCACGCATTTCGGATTGTAATCGAGAGGAAGATATCTGTTCTGAGGGGGATTCAGAAGGAGAAGACAACTCCTATTTACCCCCTGAGGTCTTTGCTCTAACTTGGCATGCTGATGTTGGTTATATCATGCATATGGTGTCTTGCATTGCTTACTTTATACATCAAATATGTCATCTGCTTAGTTTAGACATCCTTTGTGCGAATGCCATCTGTTTAGTTTATTCATCGTTTATGTGAATTATGCAACGCCATCTTGTTTAGCCAGGCATCATATATGTGAATTTTGCAATGCCATCCTGCTTAGCCAGTCATCTTATATGTAAATTATATCAGGCCATCCCTTTTTTTCGTTACATATTACATTTGTCAACAATGTTAGTACATTCAACTGCTCTTCGTGTGCATCAGCCATTTGACACGGTGATGGCAAATTCTAGAGTGAAAACAAGGTCTTCAGAGTAGACTATGATATCTGATGAAGCGCATATCTCGCTGGTTACGGATAGCTCCTCAGAGGAGGATTCAGAGACAGATGACCAGTCCTATCCCCCCCCCAGGTGTATGCTCTAACTTGGCAGGGTTATGTTGCTCATATCGTGCGTATGGTGTCTCGCATTGCTATGTCATTTGATTAGTTTAGACATGCTTTGTGTGAATGCCACCTGTTCAGTGTCTAATTACCATATATGTGAATTATGCATTGCCATCTTGTTGCAAGACATTATATATGTGAATTATACAATGCTATCTTGTTGCAAAGGCATTATATATGTGAATTATGCAATGCCATGCTGTTTAGCCAATCATCATGTATGTGAATTATATCATGCTATCATTTTTTTGTATTACGTGTTCCATTTGTCGACAACGTTTGTATATTCAACTACTCTTCCTGTGCATTAGCCATTTGAAGCGGTGATGGAAGTATCTGGAGTGAAAACAAGGTATTCAGAGCAGACAATGCTACCTGCTGAAGCAGACATCTTGCTGGTTACAGAGAGCTCCTCAGAGGAGGATTCAGAGACTGATGACCAGTCCTATTTCCCCCCTGAGGTCTGTGCTCAAACTTGGCAGGGTTATATTACCCATGTCATGCATGTTGTCTTGCATTGCTTAGTTTTTACATCATATATGGATTTCCATGTGCTTACTTGCTTACTATATAAATCATATATTTGAATTATATCATGCCATCATGTTTACATAGTACATACACATCATCTATCTGAATTATGGCATGGCAACCCATTTAATAAAGACATCATATAATTGTATCATCTCATCCTGTTTAGTGTTTACAGTCATCATATTTTGAATTATGGCATTCTATCCGTGAATGTATGTGAATTATGGCATGCCAACCTATTTAATAAACACATTATATAGTTATGTCATGTCATCCTGTTTACATAGTCTCATATTTTGAACTATGTCTTTCCATCTTTTTTAGTTAGCCATCATAATGTGAAATTGTGTCATGCTATCCTGTTTAGTTAGCCATCATATATGTGAAATTGTGTCATGCTATCCTGTTTGGTTAGACAACATAAATATGAATTATTTCATGCCCTCTTTTATTCCCCACTATCCATTGCACCTATCTATCATACAATGTCTATACTTTCAATTACTTTTCTTGTTTATCAGCCATTTGAATTGGAGAGCGTGATGGCAGTATCTAAGGGAGTAACAACACGGTCTTCAGAAAAGATAGTGCTACCAGTTGATGCAGATAGAACCACGGTTGTACTTGCCCAAGGACCCGATCCACCACACATAACCCAGACTCTCACAGATTGCACCCCTACCCAGTTGGACAGAGAACCAGCTACACCCCTTCTAACCCCAACCCCGACAGATAGTAACCCAGTTCCAGTTGACACAGCACTGTCTCCACCACAGAGCACCCAAACACAAGCAGTTAGTAAGGGAACTGCAGTGCCCAAAGCACGAGGACCACCACTCCGAATCCCAACTCAACGCTTACAGGAGAAGAAGATTTGTTCTCAGGTCAGGTTCTGTAGCTATGGTTCATACTCCTTTACTCTTGCATTACTGTATTTACTCATACCAACTATTTTCAAATTTGAAGGATGGAATTTAAACTCCAATGGCGCAACAGGTATGTTTTAAACCTGTTTCTTTAACTGGTTTGCTGTTGTAACCTGCTCTATGTTGATTTCAGTTTCAATTGAATAAACAGTTATGTTCTCATGTCATGCACATTACAAGTGTTGTTATTGCTCTATAGTTACCCACACTTATATTCTGTCTATTCTGCTTTGTCTTGAACAAATATTATTTGAACTGTGTCTCTATCTTGATTTGGCAACAAAAACTAGAATGATATAGACCATAAAGTGACCATGGTACATAGATATATGTTTGTTTCATGCTGTTATCCTGTCCACTTTACTACTGAACTCATTTACCAAAATGAGTTTCATATACAACATGGTAAACATGTGATGTGTCTGCTTGTTTCTCTTTTAGAATGCGGACAAAATATTGGAGAACAGTACCGCGTTATCCAATGGTAAAGGAAGTAATGCAGATAAGGTTCAAGATAGTGAGACATCCCTGTTGGTCTCCAAGAAAGCTGATAAAAACTATCTTGACGACAGTGAGGGAACCCAAAAGTCATGTCTTGATGTAGTGTTCGAGTTACTGGCCACTACTGCTGGCACAAGCTCTTCGAACTCGCTGCCTGAATCAGTTCGTCTTCTTGAGTCTCAACTTCAAGTTGAAAGACATCGATCAGATGTGCTGCGACAGGAAGCTGAAGGACTGAGGAAGTCCCTGCAGAATTCAGATGCATATTTTCTAGTGCAACAGCAAGCGCTGGAGGATTTAAGCGCTAAACAAGAGAAAGTTAATAAGCTTGCTAAGCATCTTGCCAGCATTATGGGTACCCAGGATATTGTTTCTTGAGATCTTCTGAAGTGGTTTCAGTTCTGGATTTGTTTTGCTATGGCGTTTATTTGCGCTGGTCGCCAACTTTGACAACCAGTGTATATGATATGCTGCTTTGTTCCCTATATTTGCACTGGTGGCGAACTTTGATGCCCAGTGGATGTAATATGTGTAATAGCCGTGATAGCCTAGCGTTAGTTGCTTGCTTATTTATTTCCTTGTTGTCTTGTTTATTTGTTTGCTTGTAGTCATTGCAGTTCTTCTTCCGCGGTTAGCTAGTGGCTGCAACCTATTTTTTAAAACTAGGCCACAATAATCATGGGCTAATATTTACTGTGGTGACACTGGGCCTCCTACTGGCCGTAGAAACAGTGGGCCTTCTACGGGCCGTAGAAACAATGGGCCTTCTGCGGGTCGTATCATCAATGGGCCTTATACGGGCCGTATGATCGATTGGCCAAACATGGGCCAAACGGACCGCATTATGGCCGTAAACGGGCTAGAGTTGGAATCGTCCGTTCATGGGCCGACCATAACGGGCCATCGTTAATAGGCCGTATTTGGTGATGCTATGAAAATGGCCCAACAGACTAACGGTCCACAAACGGGCCGACTGTAACGACGGGCTAAATTTGGCCCACAAGCAGAAAATGACAGTAACGGGCCGTAAGTAACCGAATGCTGCAAATGAGCCCAAGAATAAATGGGCCCTCAGAAGGCCGAAAGTTAACTTGGGCTGGAAACGGCCCAACGGAATAACGGGCCGTTAATGGGTATAAAGTGATACACTGTTCATTACGGGCCAGTTTCACCACGGGCCGTTAATGGGTGTAAAGTAATACACTGTTCATTACGGGGCAGTTTCAGCACGGGCCGCTAATGGGCCAAGAGTTACAAAGGGCCTCATATGGGCCGAAAGACGTCATGGGCTATACATGGGCCAGAAGTGAAAACGGGCTGGAATCATATTGGATGGCCCAGATGACGCTACTGGGCCTAATTCGGATAGGGCGTAATGGGCCTTGGGTTAGCGGGCTGTAAATGGGCTATATGTGAACAGGCTGTTAACAGGCTTTCCATGGGCCGGCCCGCCAGCTTTTGACCAAGTCAAACGGGTCGGCCTTTTCACAGGAATGGGCCACTGTTGGGCCATGCCACATGTCGACGTATCATAGGCGCCTTCTGTCCAGTGAGTGGATGACATCTGTCCCAACGATGAGCCGACACGTGTTTCCTCTAGCCAATGATGATTTTACACGTGGAAAATCCCCATTGGTCGGGGCTGTTAACGGGTTATCGGATCCAAAACACGACCCGATAGCTTAACGGTGTTCCATTATGATGGATGCCACGTGTCGGTCACCCTTGACAAAAGCACTTCTGTGACGCGCAATTTATCGTCATGGAAGTGGACACTTCCGTGATGATAATTTTGGTAATGTCATGGAACACTTCTACGACAGCACAGGTATGACTATCTTGATTCTGTCATAAATTTGTCATGGATGTACATGCATGACAAAAAACGCGACCTACTGTGACAAACACGTATCATCACGGAAGTGTATTTTTTTTGTAGTGATCTCAGTGTTGTCGGTCTTCAGGCCGGCCCATTACTCATATGGGCCAAAACGTGGGCCTATAATCATCTTGGGCCATTAGTAGGTCTAAACCTATAGTAGTTTCCTACCTTTAACAGGCCGAGTAAAGTTCTGGCCAGCTGGGCCAGAGAATACCATGGGCTTTTAACAGGCTAAAATCTAGATTGGGCTAGCGTTGAGCCAAAAATTTCACGGGCCAATACAGGCCGAAACTGCCTAAGGCAAATGTTGGGCCCAAATAGGACGAGCAGTTAACAGGCCAAAATATATCTCGGGTCTGTTTGGCCAAATAAAATTATGGGCTTTAAGCAGGCCGGTATCCGCGTGGGCCATAGGCCCAAAAGTGTCACGGGCCATTATCAGATGGGCTGTAAGCAGGCCGGATTCAACGCGGGTTGTAATTAGGCCCAACTGCTACACGGGGCATTAACAGGCCGATAGGCCAGTTGGGCTAAAATTTATCCACGAAGACTACGGGCCGTTAAGAGGCCTAAAAGTTACTTCGGACAAGAAATAGCCCAGTTTATGCATGGGTCGTTAAATGGCCTAAAGTTAAACCGGGCCGACAATGTCCCAGATACACCACGGGCCGCTAACAGGCCGAAACTATTATCGGGCCAAACTGGAAAACGAGCATTTAACTGGCTGAAATACAAACCTGTCTTAGAATGGGCCCAAAAGAACAGTGGCCTGTTAACGGGCCTGATCCGATATGGGCCGTAATTTGGCCCAAAACACGGCAGGCTGTGAACGGGACTGATGTAGTATGGGCCTCAATTTGACCCAAAACATGGCAGGCTGTTAACGGGCCAGCCCACTAGTGTCTGAAAAAACATGGTGGGCCTTTAGCTGGGACGGCCTTTTCACCGGAATGGGCCTCTGTTGGGCCGTGCCACGTGTCGACGTATCATAGTCGCCTCCTGTCCAATGAGTGGATGACATTTGTCCCAACGATGAGCCAACACCTGTTTCCTCCGGCCAATGAGAATTTTACACGTGGAAAATCCCCATTGGCCCGGGCTGGTAACGGGTGAAAGGACATGTGGTTCCCCCATGTGTGCTTTTGGTAATTGATGACAATCTCTATGGACTAATGGTTGCATTGAGTTATATTTGAAGGATTTGTCCATAGGCATGTCTTGAAGTCCATGTGTTGGTTTCAAGGAGTTTATGTGTTGACAGAGGTGCTTTTAAGGAATTATCCAAAGATTGGTCATGTGAGAGTTGAGCTTATTGCAAGCATGTCTTTGAGAAGAAGATTGTGTGATTATTCATGTCTACCTTCAAGACATCATCCAAATGAAGAGAGTTGGAAAGATTCAAGGTTGATCAAGATTAAGTCAAGAGTGAATCAAGTTGATCAACACACAAAGCATACAAGATGTACCAAGGGATCAAGTGATCCCATGGTATGGTATTACGTTTGTATGCTAACCCATGGTATTCGTGAGAGTTGTTTGTGGGGTTAGGTTGCGGTGTGTGATACGTCTCCAACGTATCTATAATTTTTTATTGTTCCATGCTATTATATTATTTGTTTTGGATGTTTAATGGGCTTTATTATGCTCTTTTATATTATTTTTGGGACAAACCTATTAACCGAAGGCCCAGTGCAAATTGCTGGTTTTTTTTGCCTATTTCAGTGTTTCATAGAAAAGGAATATCAAACGGAATCCAAACGGAATGAAACCTTCGCGAGGATCGTTTTTGGAACAAACACAATCCAGGAGACTTGGAGTGGACGTCAAGGACGCAACTGTTGGGGAACGTAGCAGAAATTCAAAATTTTCTACGCATCACCAAGATCAATCTATGGAGTAATCTAGCAACGAGGGGAAGGGGAGTGCATCTACATACCCTTGTAGATCGCGATGCGGAAGCGTTGCAAGAACGCGGATGAGGGAGTCGTACTCGTAGCGATTCAGATCGCGGTTGATTCCGATCTAAGCACCGAAGAACGGTGCCTCCGCGTTCAACACACGTGCAGCCCGGTGACGTCTCCCATGCCTTGATCCAGCAAGGAGAGAGGGAGAGGTTGGGGAAGACTCCATCCAGCAGCAGCACGACGGCGTGGTGGTGGTGGAGAAGCGTGGCAATCCCGCAGGGCTTCGCCAAGCACCGCGGGAGAGGAGGAGGAGGGAGAGGGGTAGGGCTGCACCGAAAGAGAGACGTTCTCGTGTGTCTTGGGCAGCCCAAACCTCAACTATATATAGGGGGGGAGGGGGCTGCGCCCCCCTTAGGATTTCCACCCCCAAGAGGAGGCGGCCAGCCCTAGATCCCATCAAGGGGGGCGGCCAAGGGGAGGAGATGGGGGGCGCCCCACTAGATGGGCCCTAAGGCCCATCTGGACCTAGGGTTTGCCCCTCCCACTCTCCCATGCGCCTTGGGCCTTGGCGGGGGGGCGCACCAGCCCACCTGGGGCTGGTCCCCTCCCACACTTGGCCCACGCAGCCTTCTGGGGCTGGTGGCCCCACTTGGTGGACCCCCGGGACCCTCCCGGTGGTCCCGGTACATTACCGATTTCACCCGAAACTTTTCCGGTGACCAAAACAGGACTTCCCATATATAAATCTTTACCTCCGAACCATTCCGGAACTCCTCGTGACGTCCGGGATCTCATCCGGGACTTCGAACAACATTCGGTAACCACGTACATACTTTCCCTATAACCCTAGCATCATCGAACCTTAAGCGTGTAGACCCTGCGGGTTCGGGAACCATGCAGACATGACCGAGACGTTCTCCGGTCAATAACCAACAGCGGGATCTGGATACCCATGTTGGCTCCCACATGTTCCACGATGATCTCATCGGATGAACCACGATGTCGGGGATTCAATCAATCCCGTATGCAATTCCCTTTGTCTATCGGTATGTTACTTGCCCGAGATTCGATCGTCGGTATCCCGATACCTTGTTCAATCTCGTTACCGGCAAGTCTCTTTACTCGTTCCATAACTCACATCATCCCGTGATCAACTCCTTGGTCACACTATGCACATTATGATGATGTCCTACCTAGTGGGCCCAGAGATACCTCTCCGTTTATACGGAGTGACAAATCCCAGTCTCGATTCGTGCCAACCCAACAGACACTTTCGGAGATACCTGTAGTGCACCTTTATAGCCACCCAGTTACGTTGTGACGTTTGGTACACCCAAAGCATTCCTACGGTATCCGGGAGTTGCACAATCTCATGGTCTAAGGAAATGATACTTGACATCAGAAAAGCTCTGAGCAAACGAACTACACGATCTTGTGCTAGGCTTAGGATTGGGTCTTGTCCATCACATCATTCTCTTAATGATGTGATCCCGTTATCAACGACATCCAATGTCCATGGTCAGGAAACCGTAACCATCTATTGATCAACGAGCTAGTCAACTAGAGGCTTACTAGGGACATGGTGTTGTCTATGTATCCACACATGTATCTGAGTTTCCTATCAATACAATTCTAGCATGGATAATAAACGATTATCATGAACAAGGAAATATAATAACAACCAATTTATTATTGCCTCTAGGGCATATTTCCAACAGCAACGAGGCGGCCACGAGGCAGGAGGGCGTGACCAGGGGGTAGGCGCGCCCCCCACCCTCGTGGAACCCTCGTGGCTCCACCGACCTACTTCTTTCGCCTATATATACTCTCATACCCTGAAAACATCCAGGAGAGCCACGAAACACTTTTTCCACCGCTGCAACCTTCTGTACCCGTGAGATCCCATCTTGGGGCCTTTTCCGGCGCTCCGCCGAAGGGGGAATCGATCACAGAGGGCTTCTACATCAACACCATAGCCTCTCCGATGATGTGTGAGTAGTTTACCACAGACCTTCGGGTCCATAGTTATTAGCTAGATGGCTTCTTCTCTCTCTTTGGATCTCAATACAAAGTTCTCCTCGATCTTCTTGGAGATCTATTCGATGTAATACTTTTTGCGGTGTGTTTGCCGAGATCCGATGAATTGTGGGTTTATGATCAAGATTATCTATGAACAATATTTGATTCTTCTCTGAATTCTTATATGCATGATTTGATATCTTTGCATGTCTCTTCGAATTATCAGTTTGGTTTGGCCTACTAGATTGATCTTTCTTGCAATGGGAGAAGTGCTTAGCTTTGGGTTCAATCTTGCGGTGTCCTTTCCCAGTGACAACAGGGGCAGCAAGGCACGTATTGTATTGTTGCCATCAAGGATAAAAAGATGGGGTTTATATCATATTGCTTGAGTTTATCCCTCTACATCATGTCATCTTGCCTAATGCGTTACTCTGTTCTTATGAACTTAATACTCTAGATGCATGCTGGATAGCGGTCGATGTGTGGAGTAATAGTAGTAGATGCAGAATCCTTTCGGTCTACTTGACACGGACGTGATGCCTATGTTCATGATCATGCCTAGATATTCTCATAACTATGCGCTTTTCTATCAATTGCTTGGGAGTAACTTGTTCACCCACCGTAATATATGGTATCATGAGAGAAACCACTAGTGAAACCTATGGCCCCCGAGTCTATTTTACATCATATTAGTTTCCCGTCAACTAGCCAATTTCTGTCGCCGTTTATTTTGCAATCTTTATTTTCCAATCTATACAACAAAAATACCAAAAATATTATCTTATTATCTTTATCAGATCTCACTTTTGCAAGTGGACGTGAAGGGATTGACAACCCCTTTATCGCGTTGGCTGCAAGGTCCTTGATTGTTTGTGCAGGTACTAGGCGATTTGCGTGTAGTCTCCTACTGGATTGATACCTTGGTTCTCAAAAACTGAGGGAAATACTTACGCGATGTGGCACCCCGGCTCAGAGAAACCGGAACGCCCCGTATTCCAGCCCAGAGATCGAGGAGAAGTCTCTGGAATACGGCACTGCTTGACATAGAACAAATCAGCTCTTATTACAAGAATAATAATTACACGGGTCTAATGTTACAAAGGAGCACATCAGCACGGCGACACTACGCCTGCTATACTACACTTGCTCTATGCTAGCAGCGAAACAACTCGTAGCAGCGGAACAACGACGAAGGTGGTGAACTCCACTCCGCAGGGACTCTGGCTGGGACATGATCTAGCTCGCACGCACGGCAACCTCGACAAGCAATAAAGCAATCATGGCATCACCTGCAATCTGGCATGACACGCCAGGTCAGTACATTGAATGTACTTGCAAGCTCACAACAACCATAAACATCAAGGCAAGACAATAACATAGCATTAATAGGTTAATTAATTAACAACTACCATGATGAAGCAACTACTAAGCATGAGATGAAACTAATACAATACTGATAAATAACTATCTCAGATCTCCATAACCATCTCTCTCTTGGCTAACCGACCAAGCAATAAACCATCTCGATCACCTTGTGATCAAAACCAAACGGTGATCATTCCGGCGATCACAACCATGACCAACACTTGGTCTCAAACGGTGATCTTTCCGGCGATCACTACCATGACCAACACTTGGTCTCCAACATCATCATCAACATCCTGCCAATCTGTACTGCTAAAAATATCAACATATATATATATCACCTATAAGTCATTTCGTCATGTGAGTGTTGATCGAACGGTGGGACCTAGTATGAACCCATGCCCATGACCGAGGACGCGGCTATCGATAGATTTAATTACACACACTCTGCAGAGGTAGCGCACTTTACCCACACCACGGAACCCATGGCCTCGCACTCCCATTCGGGTGGACCAACGGCATTCCGACAAAACCGATCTACTGCCATGACACTCTCCCGGCCACTTTGACTCACTCCCCACTGGGCTAGTCCTGGGTGGCCCCGTGTCTACCAAAGACACAACGACCACAGTCGTGGCCAAAACGTCCCTCACGGGGACCGGGTCCATAACAACAACAACGGGCACACAAGGTTATGTCTGCTTACCGGGCCAGGGTAAGCATGCCCATAACCTTCCATAGTTGGAGGCACCGACGAGAGGCACGACAATAGACCGCATTAGGGCCTTCCCATAAAAGGCAAATGTGGTTGCACTGGAAAAAGCCCGGTTCAGTGGCACCTGACCAACTTAATGACGGAATTTAACCCCAAAATATAATAGTAATGACTGATACTCCGATATCATCTATCAACCTATAATCCAAGTCATAGCAATATCCAACAAATAATCCAAGCATAATCTCATCATCTCAAAATACTCCAAGGGTAGCACAACACTACTATCATGATGAATAGGAAAGCAATAGTCCTACTACTCCAATAAAAAGAATAAAGCTATTCGGCTAAGATCCACATGTACACATCATCTCCGAAAATAATACTCCAAGTAACCGAACATCAACTAGCATCATGAAAATAAGCATACTAACCACTAATAATCCAAAGGCAGCATGATATCCAAAGTAATACTCCAAAATAATACCAGATACCATCATGAGGAATAAACATAATAGCCACTAAGAATCCAAAGGCACATGTCATCCACATAATCATCAAAATATTAATCCTAGAACTCCAAGCAATATCATGGCAATATCAAGATCAAACAATACTCCGAGAAATGCCATGAACAAATCATACATAGCTAACACAATATTTTAAACAAGTTCAAATGAATAAACCATGTCACTGCATTGCAATCATGCAAATGGAGGGTGTGGCTTGCCTGGGGTGGAAGAAATCACCGGGAGAAAGTGCGAGAAGCTCGCGGAACGAATCGCGGGAAACAGATCTCTCTCGGAAGGGGCTGATTAAGGGCAAGGGCAAAATGGGCATTTTCAGAATGTCAAAACATGGTGAAAATGATACCAACAGAACGAGATCGACGAAATGAAGAAGTGGGCTTTGGAATCACCTCATTCGGAGTTACAGTTGCGGAGTTATAAGGTGTGGAAGAAGAAGGACCAATCTGTGAATATTTCTTCAGCAAACAGGTCCCTGAGTGGATAAGGCAGAGGCGCAAAACCAGAAATACGCTTTCTGAACAGGAAAACGCACTCCAGATAACAGAAGAAGAAAATACGCTTTCGAGCAAATGAAAGCGTAGCGAAATACGCTTTCAAAGAACTGAAAGCGCACTCACCTAAAAGGCGCTTCCACTTATCCACGTCAGCACCTGGCTGGGTCAACGCGGAGTGGCTGACGCGCGGGACCCGCCTGAAGGTCGCCTCGCTCGCCCCAGGTCGTCGTCCCCATCGCGCTCGCCCGCGCCTGGCCACGGCAGAGCCGGCGCCCGGCGGCGATAGCCAGAGCTACCGGCCGTCTCCGGCGATGCCCGGCCTACCTACGGATTCAGGGGGACGAGACGGATGCGTCCCCAGGCATAGCAGCTGCCGGGGAGCTTGGGAAACGATGGAGCGTTGGCCGCGGCGGAAGGGAGTTGCGGGCGTCGACGGGCTCGCGGCTACGGGTGCTCCGGCGAAGTGTGGAGGGGCTGGGGAGGCTCGAGGGTGGTGGTGGAGACCTCTGGTGGTGGTGGAAGGCAAGGAGGGGGACGACGTTGAGTGAATTTAGCCGAGCATGGCCGGTGGCCATGGCGGCAATGGTGGTCGTGGAGGGCGGCTCGAGCTCGGGGAAGAGGTCAGGGGAGGCTAGATGAGGTGCAGGAGGCCAATGGTGAAGCAAGACGGGGTCGGGGTGGCCTTATATAGGCGGGGGAGGGGTGTGCCGCGCTGTCGCCGCCGCGGACGCGTGCCCACGTGCATGAGCTCGGAGTTAGGCGACGAGGAGGAGCAGTGGAGGCTCTCACGGGGCAGAGGAGGCCAAGGGGGCGCAGGGAGGATGACGACGGCGACGAACAGAGCCAAACCGCCACTGTGCTCTCGTGGGAGTTCGGCGGCGAGCGTCGGTGAGCGTCGGTGAGGAAGCGGACGGAGGGAGAGAGGGGTCCAGGGGAACTGCGGCGATGAGAGGAAGACAATGGACACGGTCATGCGCGCTAAGGCGACGAGAGGAGGAGGTGCCGAAGCACAAACAGCCACTGGGCGCGGCCACTGCACACAGAGCGCGTGCACAGTGATGCCATTAATGCGGTCACCGCGTGCACTGGCATGTAGCGGGCGAGAGAGTCTTGAACACGATGTCTAGTGGTAAGTTCATCCAGGGTAGGTCTCATCTACGGTGGTAGATTGGTTAAAAGAGATCTGGTTAAACGGTAAGAACCCTCTGAAGTTTACTGCAGTAAACTTGGGTGAGCACTAGTGATCAACAGGAAGGGTTTTGGATCCAATGGAGTTGTCTGCGAGGTTGAGGGTAATAAGAACTTTCATCCTGGTAACTTGGAGAAGAATTGGATCAAGATAAATCATAGTTGCTTTGCAACTGCCAAATCTGGTCCAGAAATGAGATTTGGATGATGCACTCAAATGGTGTGGCCACTTGAGCTCAAATTTGGCAAGGTTTCATGATTTGATCATATAAAGATGTTGTATAAGTTTCATACCAATTGGATTCACCAAAATGGTACTTGCTTCACAAACATCCTTGCTGACCAGAAACTTGTAAAAATTCTAGAGGAATAATGGCTTGATGAACCATGCCCAAAATGGGTGGAGGTAGGTTATATGGATAATAGAAGGCCTAGAAAAATTGGCAGCCATAATGGAGCAAGATAAAATATACTTGCTTCACAAACTGAAATTTTGGACAGAATCAAAGAATTGAAGATGAGCTCTCATGGAGGAATGACATGAGCTCTACTTTGGTGGAGGGCTATGATATGATGATATGAGGGATCATGCAAAATGGCAACTCATTTGGATATGCCTAGCTTGCACCTCCTTCACAAAGCTTCTTTCTGGATAGAAACTTTGGAAAATCATAATTAAATAATTACTAGGCAAATGAGGTTGCATTTTGGCATGTGGCAATGATATGGAAGGTGTCCAAGGAGTTTGAGGTCAATTGGGAAAAGGAAAATAGCGCTTGCTTCACAATGTGCCATTTAGGGCAGAATAGGAAATGAATTATTTGAGCAAGATGATAAACATGACAAATGAAATATTTTGCCATATTTGAGAAATATATGACCCAAACAATTTATGAGAATTATTTGGGAATTTTAGGAGTGATGGAAATAAAGGTTGCTTCACAACCTAGGGCAGACAGGGTTATTCCTTTAATAGAAAAAGGAATATTTCCTAGAAAAAGATTTTAGGGTTTGGTCAAGCAGTGAAGTGACAAGATCTTGGCAAGGTTTTGAGAATGATGAGCCACTTGGGAAGGAAAAAAGAGGATGATTTCCCAGGTGACAAGGCCACAGAACCACTCCAAAAAGAAAAACAGAGCAAAAACCAATAAATCAAAAAGAAAAGAAAAGGGCCAAAATCCAGGCTGTTACACGCTACTTTGCTGCATCACCCTTTCCTCTTCAAGGGAAAACAAACGCATGCTCAAGAGGTAGCAAGAAGGATTTCTGGCGCCGTTGTCAGGGAGATCTACGCACAAGTCAAGACATACCAAGTACCCATCACAAACTCTTCTCCCTCGCATTACATTATTTGCCATTTGCCTCTCGTTTTCCTCTCCCCCACTTCACCTTTGTCGTTTTATTCGCCCTTTTTCGTTCGTCTCTTTTCGCTTGCTTCTTGTGTGCCCGTTCTTAGTGAGGTTTGTCGCCATCATGTCTGAAATTGGGGAGGTTATCGTCGAAAAAGATAATAGTAACAATGGGGGAAACCTTGATACTTTTGATAATCCACATGAAGAATCCACTATTCTACACACTAAAAAGTTTTGGATTGGTAGTGGTAATATTATTGGAAAAGGAGTTATTCAAGATTTCTTTACTTGTGCCGGTGCTTTGCCCACTATGGGAGGGTCTATTCTTCATAGAACTAGTAGTCTTGCGGATGCTATATCTTTTCTCCTAGTTGAACTTGAAAGACAATTTATGCATATGCATCCTTGCATACAAAGGATTTTCCTAGAATTTTCCAATATTGAGCACTCTTCTGTTAAGCGTGCAGCTACTATATTTTTAGCACATGAGTTCAGATTTATAATGAAAGAGGCCAATGAAATTTTTGCGCATTATAGGGTGGACGCTGGCCGTCCTCCCATAGAAGCTATCCTTTTTAATCAAGAAGACATAATGCGTTTACGATCTTTAGATCATGTTGCTTATAATGAAAACCTTAGAAAAAAGGTTCCTACCGATGTTCTAGTTGATAGAATCTCTGAACTTAATGATGATTTTGCTATTCAGAATAATGGGTTAGGATTTCCTCTTGAACATAGGCTCATGACTTTTTGCCAAAAGAATGCTTATAATGATGAATTGGTTGTGCAATATGAGGGGCCGAAGGAGGAACCGATACCTCCTGAGCTTGATCTTGGGGACTTTTGTCCCATTAAATTTAGCCCTTTTGATTATTTTTGCCTGCCGCAAAGAAAGCTTGCTGCTGAACGTAGGGAGTATGATATGAGTTTTCGCGATTTGCCCTATCATTATGGCAATACCTGGATCTATTCTTGTTTTTATGCCTAGCTAGGGGCGTTAAACGATAGCGCTTGTTGGGAGGCAACCCAATTTTATTTTTGTTCCTTGCTTTTTGTTCCTGTTTAGTAACAAATATTTCATCTAGCCTCTGGTTAGATGTGGTTTTATGTTTTAATTAGTGTTTGTGCCAAGTACAACCTTTAGGATAACCTATGGTGATAGTTAATTTGATCTTGCTGAAAAACAGAAACTTTTGCGCGCACGAAATTAGTTTTCATAAATCACAGGAACGTGCTTTTCAGTTGATTCTTTTTGCAGAAGATTAATAAACAAATTGCTTAGGACTTCCTAATTCCTCAGAATTTTTGGAGTTACAGAAGTATTCGAAACTATCAGATTTCTACAGACTGTTCTGTTTTTGACAGATTCTGTTTTTCGTGTGTTGTTTGCTTATTTTGATGAATCTATGGCTAGTATCGGGGGGTACGAACCATAGAGAAGTTGGAATACAGTAGATTTAACACCAATATAAATAAAGAATGAGTTCATTACAGTACCTTAAGGTGGTGGTTTGTTTTCTTATACTAACGGAGCTCATGAGATTTTCTGTTTGAGTTTTGTGTTGTGAAGTTTTCAAGTTTTTGGGTAAAGATTTGATGGATTTTGGAATAAGGAGTGGCAAGAGCCTAAGCTTGGGGATGCCCAAGGCACCCCAAGGTAAAATTCAAGGTCAACCAAAAGCCTAAGCTTGGGGATGCCCCGGAAAGCGTCCCCTCTTTCGTCTTCGTCTATCGGTAACTTTATTCGAGGCTATATTTTTATTCACCTGATATGTGTTTTGCTTGGAGCGTCTTGTATGATTTAAGTCTTTGCATTTTATTTAACCACAATCATCCTTGCTGTACACACCTTTTGGGAGAGGCACACATGAATCGGAATTTATTATAATACTCTATGTGCTTCACTTATATCTTTTGAGCTAGATAATTTTGCTCTAGTGCTTCACTTATACCCTTTTTAGAGCACGGTGGTGATTTTATTTTGTAGAAATTATTGATCTCTCATGCTTCACTTACATTATTTTGAGAGTCCTTTAGAACAGCATGGTAGTTTGCTTTGGCTATAAAATTAGTCCTAATATGATAGGCATCCAAGATGGGTATAATAAAAACTTTCATATAGAGTGCATTAAATACTATGATAAATTTGATGCTTGATAATTGTTTTGAGATATAAAGGTGGTAATGTTAGAGTCATGCTAGTTGGGTAATTGTGGAATTGAGAAATACTTGTGTTGAGGTTGGCAAGTCCCGTAGCATGCACGTATGGTAAACATTGTGTGACAAATTTGAAGCATGGGGTGTTCTTTGATTGCTTTCCTTATGAGTGTTGGTCGGGATCGCGCGATGGTTAACTCCTACCAACCCTTCCCCTAGGAGCATGCGCGTAGTGCTTAGTTTTGATGACTTGTAGATTTTTTCAATAAGTATGTGAGTTCTTTATGACTAATGTTGAGTCCATGGATTATACGTACTCTCACCCTTCCATCATTGCTAGCCTCTTCGGTACCGTGCATTGCCCTTTCTCACCTCGAG
Source organism: Aegilops tauschii subsp. strangulata (assembly GCF_002575655.3). NCBI lineage: Eukaryota > Viridiplantae > Streptophyta > Magnoliopsida > Poales > Poaceae > Aegilops > Aegilops tauschii. Next base: position 13,832,644 of record NC_053039.3, read on the forward strand.
AGTTGGTGCAAACTTCGCCGGTGCATCCAAACCCCGTGATATGATACGCTCTATCACACATAAGCCTCCTTATATCTTCCTCAAAACAACCACCATACCTACCTATTATGGCATTTCCATAGCCATTCCGAGATATATTGCCATGCAACTTACCACCGTTCCGTTTATTATGACACGCTCCATCATTGTCATATTGATTTGCATGATCATGTAGTTGACATCGTATTTGTGGCAAAGCCACCTTCATATTTCTTTCATACATGTCGCTCTTGATTCATTGCATATCCCGATACACCGCCGGAGGCATTCACATAGAGTCATATTTTGGTCTAAGGATCGAGTTGTAATTCTTGAATTGTAAGTAAATAGAAGTGTGATGATTTTCGTTATTAGAGCAATGTCCCATGTGAGGAAAGGATGATGGAGACTATGATTCCCCCACAAGTCGGGATGAGACTCCCGACAAGAAAAAAATAAATAAAAAAAGAGGCCAAAGAAGCCCAAATAAAAAAAGAGGCCAAAGAAGCCCAAACAAAAAAACAAAAAAATGAGAGAAATGAGAGAAGGGACAATGTTATTATCCTTTTTCCACACTTGTGCTTCAAAATAGCACCATGATCTTCATGATAGAGAGTTTCTTATCTTGTCACTTTCATATACTAGTGGGAATTTTTCATTATAGAACTTGGCTTGTATATTCCAATGATGGGCTTCCTCAAAATGCCCTAGGTCTTCGTGAGCAAGCAAGTTGGATGCACACCTACTTAGTTTCTTTTGATGAGCTTTCATATATTTATAGCCCTAGTGCATCTGTTGCATGGCAATCCCTACTCCTCGCATTGATATCAATTGATGGGCATCTCCATAGCCTGTTGATTAGCTGCGTCAATGTGAGACTTTCTCCTTCTTTTTGTCTTCTCACATAACCCCCATCATCATATGCTATTCCACCGATAGTGCTATGTCCATGGCTTGCGCTCATATGTTGTGTAAAAGTTGAAAGAGTTTGAAAAGGCTAAGTATGAAACAATTGCTCGGCTGAAATCGGGGTTGTGCATGATGGGAGCATTTTGTGTGACGAAAATGAAGCATGGCCAAACTATATGATTTTGTAGGGATGAGCTTTCTTTGGCTATGTTATTTTGGTAAGACATAATTGCTTGGTTAGCATGCTTGAAGTATTACTATTTTTATGTCGATAATAAAACCTTGTCTAGGATCTTTTGGATCTAAGCATTCATGCCACAATAAAGAGAATTACATTGAAAATTATGTTAGGTAGAATTCCACATCAAAAATTCTGTTTTATCATTTACCTACTCGAGGACGAGCAGGAACTAAGCTCGGGGATGCTTGATACGTCTCCAACGTATCTATAATTTTTGATTGTTCCATGCTATTATATTATCTGTTTTGGATGTTTAATGGGCTTTATTATGCTCTTTTATATTATTTTTGGGACTAACCTATTAACCGAAGGCCCAGTGCAAATTGCTATTTTTTTGCCTATTTTAGTGTTTCGCAGAAAAGGAATATCAAACGGAATGAAACCTTCGCGAGGATCGCTTTTGGAACAAACGCAATCCAGGAGACTTGGAGTGGACGTCAAGGAAACAACGAGGCGGCCACGAGGAAGGAGGGCGCGCCCCCCACCCTCGTGGGCCCCTCGTGGCTCCACCGACCTACTTCTTTCGCCTATATATACTCTCATACCCTGAAAACATCCAGGAGAGCCACGAAACACTTTTTCCACCGCCGCAACCTTCTGTACCCATGAGATCCCATCTTGGGGCCTTTTCCGGCGCTCCGCCGGAGGGGGAATCAATCACAGAGGGCTTCTACATCAACACCATAGCCTCTCCGATGATGTGTGAGTAGTTTAGTACAGACCTTCGGGTCCATAGTTATTAGCTAGATGGCTTCTTCTCTCTCTTTGGATCTCAATACAAAGTTCTCCTCGATCTTCTTGGAGATCTATTCGATGTAATACTTTTTGCGGTGTGTTTGCCGAGATCCGATGAATTGTGGGTTTATGATCAAGATTATCTATGAACAATATTTGATTCTTCTCTGGATTCTTATATGCATGATTTGATATCTTTGCAAGTCTCTTCGAATTATCAGTTTGGTTTGGCCTACTAGATTGATCTTTCTTGCAATGGGAGAAGTTCTTAGCTTTGGGTTCAATCTTGCGGTGTCCTTTCCCAGTGACAGCAGGGGCAGCAAGGCACGTATTGTATTGTTGCCATCGAGGATAAAAAGATGGGGTTTATATCATATTGCTTGAGTTTATCCCTCTACATCATGTCATCTTGCCTAATGCGTTACTTTGTTCTTATGAACTTAATACTCTAGATGCATGCTGGATAGCGGTCGATGTGTGGAGTAATAGTAGTAGATGCAGAATCATTTCGGTCTACTTGACACGGACGTGATGCCTATGTTCATGATCATGCCTAGATATTCTCATAACTATGCGCTTTTCTATCAATTGCTCGGCAATAATTTGTTCACCCACCGTAATATATGCTATCATGAGAGAAGCCACTAGTGAAACCTATGGCCCCCGGGTCTATTTTACATCATATTAGTTTCCCGTCAACTAGCCAATTTCTGTCGCCGTTTATTTTGCAATCCTTATTTTCCAATCTATACAACAAAAATACCAAAAATATTATCTTATTATCTTTATCAGATCTCACTTTTGCAAGTGGCCGTGAAGGGATTGACAACCCCTTTATCGCGTTGGTTGCAAGGTTCTTGATTGTTTGTGCAGGTACTAGGCAATTTGTGTGTAGTCTCCTACTGGATTGATACCTTGGTTCTCAAAAACTGAGGGAAATACTTACGCTACTGTTGGAAATATGCCCTAGAGGCAATAATAAATGGTTATTATTATATTTCTGTGTTCATGATAATAGTCTATTATTCATGCTATAATTGTATTGTCCGGAAATCGTAATACATGTGTGAATACATAGACCACAACCTGTCCCTAGTAAGCCTCTAGTTGACTAGCTCGTTGATCAACAGATAGTCATGGTTTCCTGACTATGGACATTGGATGTCATTGATAACGGGATCACATCATTAGGAGAATGATGTGATGGACAAGACCCAACTTAAGCATAGCATAAAAGATCGTGTAGTTTCGTTTGCTAGAGCTTTTCCAATGTCAAGTATCTTTTCCTTAGACCATGAGATCGTGCAACTCCCGGATACCGTATGAGTGCTTTGGGTGTGCCAAACGTCACAACGTAACTGGGTGACTATAAAGGTGCATTACGGGTATCTCCGAAAGTGTCTGTTGGGTTGGCACGGATCGAGACTGGGATTTGTCACTCCGTGTAAACGGAGAGGTATCTCTGGGCCCACTCGGTAATGCATCATCATAATGAGCTCAATGTGACTAAGGCGTTAGTCACGGGATCATGCATTGCGGTACGAGTAAAGAGACTTGCCGGTAACGAGATTGAACTAGGTATTGGGATACCGACGATCGAATCTCGGGCAAGTAACATACCGATTGACAAAGGGAATTGCATACGGATTGATTGAATCCTCGACACCGTGGTTCACCCGATGATATCATCGTGGAACATGTGGGAGCCAACATGGGTATCCAGATCCCGCTGTTGGTTATTGACCGGAGAGGCGTCTCGGTCATGTCTGCATGTCTCCCGAACCCGTAGGGTCTACACACTTAAGGTCCGGTGACGCTAGGGTTGTAGAGATATATGTATGCGGAAACCCGAAAGTTGTTCGGAGTCCCGGATGAGATCCCGGACGTCACGAGAGGTTCCGGAATGGTCCGGAGGTAAAGATTTATATATGGGAAGTCTTATTTTGGTCGCCGGAAAAGTTTCGCGCTTTATCGGTATTGTACCGGGAGTGCCGAAAGGGGTCCGGGGGTCCACCAAGGGGGTCCACCAGCCCCGGGGGGCCACATGGGCTGTAAGGGGTGCGCCTTGGCCTATATGGGCCAAGGGCACCAGCCCCAAGAGGCCCATGCGCAAGAGATAAGAAAGAAGGGAGAGTCCTAAAGGGGGAAGGCACCTCCGAGGTGCCTTGGGGGGGAAGGACTCCCCCCTGGCCGCACCCTTCCTTGAAGGAAGGGGCAAGGCTGCGCCCCCCCCTCTCCCTTGGCCCTATATATAGTGGGGGGAAGGGAGGGCAGCAACATCTAAGCCTTGGGCGCCTCCCTCCTCCCCTGCAACACCTCTCTCTCTCTCGCAGAAGCTCGGCGAAGCCCTGCCGGAGACCCGCTACATCCACCACCACGCCGTCGTGCTGTTGGATCTCCATCAACCTCTCCTTCCCCCTTGCTGGATCAAGAAGGAGGAGACGTTGCTGCACCGTACGTGTGTTGAACGCGGAGGTGCCGTCCGTTCGGCACTCGGTCATCGGTGATTTGGATCACGGCGAGTACGACTCCGTCATCCACGTTCATTGGAACGCTTCCGCTCGCGATCTACAAGGGTATGTAGATCCACTCCTTTCCCCTCGTTGCTAGTAGACTCCATAGATGCATCTTGGTGAGCGTAGGAAAATTTTAAATTATGCTACGATTCCCAACAGTGGTATCAGAGCCAGGCCTATGCGTAGTTACTATGCACGAGTAGAACACAAAGAAGTTGTGGGCGTTGATGTTGCCAATTCTTCTTGCCGCTACTAGTCGTTTCTTGTTTCGGCGGCATTGTAGGATGAAGCGGCCCGGACCGACCTTACACGTACGCTTACGTGAGACAGGTTCCACCGATTGACATGCACTAGTTGCATAAGGTGGCTAGCGGGTGTCTGTCTCTCCTACTTTAGTCGGAACGGATTCGATGAAAAGGGTCCTTATGAAGGGTAAATAGAAATTGGCAAATCACGTTGTGGTCATACGTAGGTAAGAAAACGTTCTTGCTAGAAACCTACAAACCACGTAAAAAACTTGCAACAACAATTAGAGGACGTCTAACTTGTTTTTGCAGCAAGTGATATATGTGATATGATATGGCCAGAAGATGTGATGAATGATATATGTGATGTATGAGATTGATCATATTCTTGTAATAGGAATCACGACTTGCATGTCGATGAGTATGACAACCGGCAGGAGCCATAGGAGTTGTCTTTATTATTTTGCATGACCTGCGTGTCATTGAATAACGCCATGTAATTTACTTTACTTTGTTGCTAAACGGTTAGCCATAGAAGTAGAAGTAATCGTTGGCGTGACAACTTCATGAAGACACAATGATGGAGATCATGATGATGGAGATCATGGTGTCATGCCGGTGACGAAGATGATCATGGTGCCCCGAAGATGGAGATCAAAGGAGCATGATGATATTGGCCATATCATGTCACTATTTGATTGCATGTGATGTTTATCATGTTTTTGCATCTTATTTGCTTAGAACGACGGTAGCAAGTAGGATGATCCCTTATAATAATTTCAAGAAAGTCTTCACCCTAACTGTGCACCGTTGCGAAGGTTCGTCGTTTCGAAGCACCACGTGATGATCGGGTGTGATAGATTCTTACGTTCGCATACAACGGGTGTTGACGAGCCTAGCATGTACAGACATGGCCTCGGAACACACGCAATACACTTAGGTTGACTTGACGAGCCTAGCATGTACAGACATGGCCTCGGAACACGGAGGACCGAAAGGTCGAGCATGAGTCGTATAGAAGATACGATCAACATGGAGATGTTCACCGATCTTGACTAGTCCGTCTCACGTGATGATCGGACACGGCCTAGTTAAGCTCGGATCATGTTTCACTTAGATGACTAGAGGGATGTCTGTCTGAGTGGGAGTTCATTAAATAATTTGATTATATGAACTTAATTATCATGAACTTAGTCTAAAATCTCTACATTATGTATTGTAGATCAAATGACCCACGTTGTCCTCAATTTCAACGCGTTCCTAGAGAAAACCAAGCTGAAAGATGATGGCAGCAACTATACGGACTGGGTCCGGAACCTGAGGCTCATCCTCATAGTTGCCAAGAAAGATTATGTCTTAGAAGCACCGCTAGGTGAAGCACCAATCCCTGAGAACCAAGACGTTATGAACGCTTGGCAGCAGCGTGCTGATGATTACTCCCTCGTTCAGTGCGGCATGCTTTACAGCTTAGAACCGGGTCTCCAAAAGCGTTTTGAGAAACATGGAGCATACGAGATGTTCGAGGAGCTGAAACTGGTTTTTCAAGCTCATGCCCGGGTCGAGAGATATGATGTCTCCGACAAGTTCTTCAGCTGTAAAATGGAGGAGAACAGTTCTGTTAGTGAGCACATACTCAGAATGTCTGGGTTGCACAACCGCTTGTCTCAGCTGGGAGTTAATCTCCCGGATGACGCGGTCATTGACAGAATCCTCCAGTCGCTTCCACCAAGCTACAAGAGCTTTGTGATGAACTACAATATGCAGGGGATGGAAAAGACCATTCCCGAGGTATATTCAATGCTAAAATCAGCGGAAGGGGAGATCAAAAAGGAACATCAAGTGTTGATGGTGAATAAAACCACTAAGTTCAAGAAGGGCAAGGGTAAGAAGAACTTCAAGAAGGACGGCAAGGGAATTGCCGCGCCCGGTAAGCCAGTTACCGGGAAGAAGTCAAAGAATGGACCCAAGCCCGAGACTGAGTGCTTTTATTGCAAGGGAAGTGGTCACTGGAAGCGGAACTGCCCCAAATATTTAGCGGACAAGAAGAAGGCCGGCAACACCCAAGGTATATGTGATATACAAGTAATTGATGTGTACCTTACCAGTACTCGTAGTAGCTCCTGGGTATTTGATACCGGTGCGGTTGCTCATATTTGTAACTCAAATCAGGAACTACGGAATAAACGGAGACTGGCAAAAGACGAGGTGACGATGCGCGTCGGGAATGGTTCCAAGGTCGATGTGATCGCCGTCGGCACGCTACCTCTGCATCTACCCACGGGATTAGTTATAAACCTCAATAATTGTTATTTAGTGCCAGCTTTGAGCATGAACATTGTATCTGGATCTCGTTTAATTCGAGATGGCTACTCATTTAAATCTGAGAATAATGGTTGTTCTATTTATTTGAGAGATATGTTTTATGGTCATGCCCCGCTGGTCAATGGTTTATTCTTGATGAATCTCGAACGTGATGCTACACATGTTCATAGTGTGAATACCAAAAGATGTAAAGTTGATAACGATAGTCCCACATACTTGTGGCACTGCCGCCTTGGTCACATTGGTGTCAAGCGCATGAAGAAGCTCCATGCAGATGGACTTTTGGAGTCTCTTGATTACGAATCATTTGACACGTGCGAACCATGCCTCATGGGTAAGATGACCAAGACTCCGTTCTCCGGAACAATGGAGCGAGCAACCAACTTATTGGAAATCATACATACCGATGTGTGCGGTCCAATGAGTGTTGAGGCTCGCGGAGGATATCGTTATGTTCTCACTCTCACTAATGATTTAAGTAGATATGGGTATGTCTACCTAATGAAACACAAGTCTGAAACCTTTGAAAAGTTCAAGGAATTTCAGAGTGAAGTCGAGAATCAACGTGACAGGAAAATAAAATTCTTACGATCAGATCGTGGTGGAGAATATTTAAGTCACGAATTTGGTACACACTTAAGGAAATGTGGAATAGTTTCACAACTCACGCCGCCTGGAACACCTCAGAGAAATGGTGTGTCCGAACGTCGTAATCGCACTCTATTGGATATGGTGCGATCTATGATGTCTCTTACCGATTTACCGCTCTCATTTTGGGGTTATGCTTTAGAGACTGCCGCATTCACTTTAAATAGGGCACCGTCTAAATCCGTTGAGACGACACCGTATGAATTATGGTTTGGGAAGAAACCTAAGCTGTCGTTTCTAAAAGTTTGGGGATGCGATGCTTATGTCAAGAAACTTCAACCTGAAAAGCTCGAACCCAAATCGGAAAAATGCGTCTTCATAGGATACCCTAAGGAAACTATTGGGTATACCTTTTACCTCAGATCCGAAGGCAAGATCTTCGTTGCCAAGAACGGGTCCTTTCTAGAGAAGGAGTTTCTCTCGAAAGAATTGAGTGGGAGGAAAGTGGAACTTGATGAGGTGATAGTCACCCCTTCCGAACCGGAAAGTAGCGCAGCGCGGGAAAATGTTCCTGTGGTGCCTACACCGACTGGGGAGGAAGTTAATGATGATGATCATGAAGCTTCAGATCAAGTTACTGAACTTCGTAGGTCCACAAGGACACGTTCCGCACCAGAGTGGTACGGCAACCCTGTCCTGGAAATCATGTTGTTAGACAACGGTGAACCTTCGAACTATGAAGAAGCGATGGCGGGCCCGGATTCCGACAAATGGCTAGAAGCCATGAAATCCGAGATAGAATCCATGTATGAAAACAAAGTATGGACTTTGACTGACTTGCCCGATGAGCGGCGAGCCATAGAAAACAAATGGATCTTTAAGAAGAAGACGGACGCAGATGGTAATGTGACCATCTACAAAGCTCGACTTGTCGCTAAGGGTTATCGACAAGTTCAAGGGGTTGACTACGATGAGACTTTCTCACCCGTAGCGAAGCTGAAGTCCGTCCGAATCATGTTAGCAATTGCCGCATACTATGATTATGAGATATGGCAGATGGACGTCAAAACGGCATTCCTTAATGGCTTCCTTAAGGAAGAGTTGTATATGATGCAGCCGGAAGGTTTTGTCGATCCTAAGAATGCTAACAAAGTATGCAAGCTCCAGCGCTCAATCTATGGGCTGGTGCAAGCATCTCGGAGTTGGAACATTCGCTTTGATGAGATGATCAAAGCGTTTGGGTTTACACAGACTTATGGAGAAGCCTGTGTTTACAAGAAAGTGAGTGGGAGCTCTGTAGCATTTCTCATATTATATGTGGATGACATATTATTGATGGGAAATGATATAGAATTCTTGGAAAGTATAAAGGCCTATTTGAATAAGTGTTTTTCAATGAAGGACATTGGAGAAGCTGCTTATATATTAGGCATCAAGATCTATAGAGATAGATCAAGACGCCTCATTGGTCTTTCACAGAGTACATACCTTGACAAGATATTGAAGAAGTTCAGTATGGATCAGTCCAAGAAGGGGTTCTTGCCTGTATTGCAAGGTGTGCAATTGAGCACGGCTCAATGCCCGACCACGGCAGAAGATATAGAAGAGATGAGTGTCATCCCCTATGCCTCGGCCATAGGGTCTATTATGTATGCCATGCTGTGTACCAGACCTGATGTAAACCTTGCCGTAAGTTTGGTAGGAAGGTACCAAAGTAATCCCGGCAAGGAACACTGGACAGCGGTCAAGAATATCCTGAAGTACCTGAAAAGGACTAAGGATATGTTTCTCATTTATGGAGGTGACGAAGAGCTCGTCGTAAAGGGTTACGTCGACGCTAGCTTCGACACAGATCTGGATGACTCGAAGTCACAGACCGGATACGTGTATATATTGAATAGAGGAGCAGTAAGCTGGTGCAGTTGCAAGCAAAGCGTCGTGGCGGGATCTACATGTGAAGCGGAGTACATGGCAGCCTCGGAGGCAGCACAGGAAGCAGTCTGGATGAAGGAGTTCATTACCGACCTAGGGGTGATTCCCAATGCGTCGGGCCCAATGACTCTCTTTTGTGACAACACTGGAGCTATTGCCCTTGCGAAGGAGCCCAGGTTTCACAGGAAGACCAGACATATCAAGCGTCGCTTCAACTCCATTCGTGAAAGTGTTCAAAATGGAGACATAGATATTTGTAAAGTACACACGGACCTGAATGTAGCAGATCCGTTGACTAAACCTCTCCCTAGGGCAAAACATGATCAACACCAGGACGCAATGGGTGTTCGATTCATCACAATGTAACTAGATTATTGACTCTAGTGCAAGTGGGAGACTGTTGGAAATATGCCCTAGAGGCAATAATAAATGGTTATTATTATATTTCTGTGTTCATGATAATAGTCTATTATTCATGCTATAATTGTATTGTCCGGAAATCGTAATACATGTGTGAATACATAGACCACAACCTGTCCCTAGTAAGCCTCTAGTTGACTAGCTCGTTGATCAACAGATAGTCATGGTTTCCTGACTATGGACATTGGATGTCATTGATAACGGGATCACATCATTAGGAGAATGATGTGATGGACAAGACCCAACTTAAGCATAGCATAAAAGATCGTGTAGTTTCGTTTGCTAGAGCTTTTCCAATGTCAAGTATCTTTTCCTTAGACCATGAGATCGTGCAACTCCCGGATACCGTATGAGTGCTTTGGGTGTGCCAAACATCACAACGTAACTGGGTGACTATAAAGGTGCATTACGGGTATCTCCGAAAGTGTCTGTTGGGTTGGCACGGATCGAGACTGGGATTTGTCACTCCGTGTAAACGGAGAGGTATCTCTGGGCCCACTCGGTAATGCATCATCATAATGAGCTCAATGTGACTAAGGCGTTAGTCACGGGATCATGCATTGCGGTACGAGTAAAGAGACTTGCCGGTAACGAGATTGAACTAGGTATTGGGATACCGACGATCGAATCTCGGGCAAGTAACATACCGATTGACAAAGGGAATTGCATACGGATTGATTGAATCCTCGACACCGTGGTTCACCCGATGATATCATCGTGGAACATGTGGGAGCCAACATGGGTATCCAGATCCCGCTGTTGGTTATTGACCGGAGAGGCGTCTCGGTCATGTCTGCATGTCTCCCGAACCCGTAGGGTCTACACACTTAAGGTCCGGTGACGCTAGGGTTGTAGAGATATATGTATGCGGAAACCCGAAAGTTGTTCGGAGTCCCGGATGAGATCCCGGACGTCACGAGAGGTTCCGGAATGGTCCGGAGGTAAAGATTTATATATGGGAAGTCTTATTTTGGTCGCCGGAAAAGTTTCGCGCTTTATCGGTATTGTACCGGGAGTGCCGAAAGGGGTCCGGGGGTCCACCAAGGGGGTCCACCAGCCCCGGGGGGCCACATGGGCTGTAAGGGGTGCGCCTTGGCCTATATGGGCCAAGGGCACCAGCCCCAAGAGGCCCATGCGCAAGAGATAAGAAAGAAGGGAGAGTCCTAAAGGGGGAAGGCACCTCCGAGGTGCCTTGGGGGGGAAGGACTCCCCCCTGGCCGCACCCTTCCTTGAAGGAAGGGGCAAGGCTGCGCCCCCCCCCCTCTCCCTTGGCCCTATATATAGTGGGGGGAAGGGAGGGCAGCAACATCTAAGCCTTGGGCGCCTCCCTCCTCCCCTGCAACACCTCTCTCTCTCTCGCAGAAGCTCGGCGAAGCCCTGCCGGAGACCCGCTACATCCACCACCACGCCGTCGTGCTGTTGGATCTCCATCAACCTCTCCTTCCCCCTTGCTGGATCAAGAAGGAGGAGACGTTGCTGCACCGTACGTGTGTTGAACGCGGAGGTGCCGTCCGTTCGGCACTCGGTCATCGGTGATTTGGATCACGGCGAGTACGACTCCGTCATCCACGTTCATTGGAACGCTTCCGCTCGCGATCTACAAGGGTATGTAGATCCACTCCTTTCCCCTCGTTGCTAGTAGACTCCATAGATGCATCTTGGTGAGCGTAGGAAAATTTTAAATTATGCTACGATTCCCAACAGCTACTTTGTTGCATCACCCTTTCCTCTTCAAGGGAAAACCAACACGTGCTCAAGAGGTAGCAGTGTGCAAGTTCAAGTGGAGCATCACGAAGAGATCAAATGCTTGAAGCTTGCCGTCCATTGTGGTGACAATGGATTTGTGAAGATGTGCGGAAGAGTGGCTCACCCATAGTGGAGTATGGGGGGCAATCAACTAGTCTTCATCGAGCCAATGCAATCAAGAAAGGTGGTCCAACTTGAGGGAGTCAAGATCGTCATCATCTAGCTCAAGTGGACCATGTGCAAGGCAAAGGTTTTCCCTTGATAGATTTTCTATTTTACCGGTCTCATGGTGGTAGTTGGGAGACCAGGTTATAGGATCGATTGTCGTACTATCAAGGGGGCTCTCAATGATTAGCTTGATCGTATCATTCGTAGAGAGCTCAAACCATTGCATCCTTGCATCATCTTTCTTGGTTCTTGTTTGGTTCTCTTTATGAGTCTTAGAGCTTATGGTCATCTTGATGACAAGCTCGAGTTCATCGAAAACGGAGTTCACCTGCATCTTCTATGATGTTTTCGATGTTGGAGGTTATGCCGGTTCTTCTCTGTTGGAGGTTTCACTCCTCTATATGTTAGGCATACCTCCCTTGCCCCTTCTTACTCGCTGTTTTGATGCTACTCGTTGTCTTCTATCCAACAAGCTTGAGTTTTCTCAACTCGGAGATCATTTGCAGAAGTTATGGCAGTTCTGGTTTTATTGGATCCTTCTGTTGTCTTTAGCTGCGATATGAAGGCAGCCAAGTGCTAAAGCCTCTGTGGCGTGCGGTAGTACTGCTCAAGGGAGCGGTAGTATCGCAGGGGCCAGCGGTAGTACCGCTCTTGGTGAGCAGTAGTACCGCGGCCTCTAGCCTAGAACGCTGTCACGCACGGAAGTAGGCGCGGAAGTAATTTTTTACTTCCATCCCCACGCGGTAGTACCGCTCCCTGCGAGCGGTAGTACCGTGTCGGCTTTCTACTGAAAGCTAGCTCCAGTGGATGTAGGTGCGGCAGTAATTTTTTACATCCGTGGATGCACGGTAGTACCGCTATCCCCAGCGGTAGTACCGCTACCTCACTGTGTATACTGCTATGTGCTGCACCTGTGTGGCCGTTGAATACTACCCCTGCGGTAGTACCACAAGGGCAGGCAGTAGTACCGCTCCGGCAGTAGTACCGCTCTGTTGCCCCGTTGCAGTAGTGTTTCATTTGGCTACAGCCGCCCTAGCGGTAGTACCGCTCGGTGCGGGCTATGAGGATAACGGTTGGATTTTTCCCCACCTATAAAAGGGGGTCTTCTTCCCCAATGAACCTTATCCTTTGAGCTCGTGTTCTTCCCCCATTGCTAACCTTCTTCGAGCTTGCTAACTCTCAATCCCTCCATGGATTCTTGCTATTTTTTGAGGGAAAAGAGAGAGGAGATCTAGATCCACATTTCCACCAATCACTTTCTCCTCTATGTGAGGGGAACCCCTTGGATCTAGATCTTGGAGTTCTTGGTGTTCTCCTTCTTGTTCTTCCTCTCATTTTCCTCCCTAGCATTAGTTGCTTCGGTGGGACTTGAGAGAGAAGGACTTGGGCACTCCGTGTGCCCTTGCATTGCATTTGGTGCATCGGTTTGAGTTCTCCACGTGATCCGTGGAAGTTACAAGTTGAGAAGCTTATTACTCTTGAGTGCTTGGTACCCTTGAGCTTGTTCCTCTTGGGTGCTTGGGCGCCCTAGACGGTTGGTGGTGTTCGGAGCTCAATCATTGTGGTGTAAAGCTCCGGGTGTCGGTGTCAAAACCGGCGGATCTCGGGTAGGGGGTCCCGAACTGTGCGTCTAAGGTTGATGGTAACAGGAGACGGGGGACACAATGTTTACCCAGGTTCGGGCCCTCTCTACAGAGGTAATACCCTACTTCCTGCTTGATTAATCTTGATGAATATGAGTATTACAAGAGTTGATCTACCACGAGATCGTAATGGCTAAAACCCTAGAAGTCTAGCCTGTATGACTATGATTATGATTATTCATCCTCTATGGACTAAGCCCTCCAGTTTATATAGACACCGGAGGGTTCTAGGGTTACATCAGGTCGGTTACAGAGAAAGGAATCTTCATATTTGGTCGCCAAGCTTGCCTTCCACGCCAAGGAGAGTCCCATCCGGACACGGGAGAGAGTCTTCGGTCTTCGTATCTTCACGGCCCATCAGTCCGGCCCACGTATAACAGGTCAGACGCCCGAGGACCCCTTAATCCAGGACTCCCTCAGTAGCCCCCGAACCAGGCTTCAATGACGATGTGTCCGGCGCGCAGATTGTCTTCGGCATTGCAAGGCGGGTTCTTCCTCCGACGACTTTCAAAGAGATATATTCGGCACTCCATTTAACGTTGTGCCCCTCGGCTTCTGTGCGTCAACAACTTCAGCTTCCACGTGTCGAGCGAATGCGGGAGGTCAGGGTATTTTCACACATAACACCCCGGCCATGTAAGAACAACGTCTATTTAACGGGATTGGATCTCAGATCCGTTCCATATCACACAAAAAATCCTCAGAGCTTGCTAGGAAAAACCATTCCAACATGGCCAGCGCTCCTAGCTCTTCCTCCCGTCCCCACGGCCCAGAAGAAGGCAATTGGGAGAGATGTTCCGTATCTCACGGTCAGTTGGTGAAGCTGCAAACACAGGGATTCCTTCCCCCTGCGGATCTAGTCCCTGTTCGAGCAGGATTGAATTCCTTCAACGGCGGGGCTCAGGTTGAGAATTTCCCCAACCCATCCAGGGGGGAGCGAGTGTGCTTCATCCCCTACTTGCTAAGAGGCGTCGGATTTCCAATCCATCCGTTCCTCCGAGGGCTTCTGGAGTATTATGGCTTCCAATTGCACAACTTCACTCCTGCCTCCATCCTGCACATCGCGGGCTACGTCGCTCTTTGTGAGCTATTCCTGGGTTGCGAGGCCCATTTTGATTTGTGGAGGAAGCTATTCTGCCTCGTCCCTCGCTACCAAGATGGATCAATATTTGAAGTGGGCGGAGCCGAAGTATGGCGCATCGCCGGGACCGGATACCTGTCCGGCATGCCGAAGAAGGCATATGGCCTTCCGAATGGTACTATATTGAGGACGTCGCCCTTCCTGGCCCAGTTCGAATGGGTCTTCCCGAATTTACAAGGGTTCCGTTGAAGAAACGCCACAGCTGGCGCCCTCGGAGCCTCGAGGAGGAAGATAGTGCGGAAGTCCGTCAACTGATGAGCAAGATAAAGACGCTTGCCCAGCCCGGATTATCAATAGTCAAGGTAATGGCGACTTACATAGTGCGAGGGGTTCAGCCACTCCAATACAGAGGGCTTCCTATGTGGCACTACAATGGGGAATATGACGCCTCCCGTTGCGGTCGAAAAGGTCCGGACACCCCCGCCGCTTTGGCCAAGATATTGGCCGAACTATTCAAAGGGGAGGAAGAAGAATTCCTTCGCATCAAGCGCTGGGATGGATTTTCCATGTACAACCCTCCTAGCTGGGTGAGTTCCAATCCCATTATTCCATTCAATCTACTCCCTGAGTCACTTTTAATGAACATTACTCCGTCCATTCGTAACAGGAATGGCGAAAAATCACCAAGGGGCTACACTGCTCCGCCCCACAGCCAGAGAACCATAACCGGGACCTTGACCCCGGATTTGAAGAGGATCCGGACATATATGTGGAGCTCGAGGATGGGGTGTTCTACCAGGCGAGCTATGACGGCATGGAAGTGCCCATCATTGCCAACTATCCCGGTCTTGTCCCTGCCTCGCACGTAAGTAATCAGGAGATATCTCCTATGAAAGAGCCTCCTCATTCTGCCTCACCCACCTCACTGTCTTGTGCTCCAAAGGGGAGGCGCTCGACGCGTCATTCTACACCAGAGGCAACTCCAAAGAGAGCGGTGCCCAAGCCGGGCAGGCCTTCGAAGAGGAAGGCAAGCGAAGACACGATCGAGCCTTCATCGAAGAGGTATGGCTTTGTAAATATGCCCCTTCGCAGTCACATCCAACCATGACATTATCCGTTGTGTCTTAACAGGAAAAGCGTTCGCCGGACTATGTCCAGGGATCTTACCGGCCGCGCCTCCACAAGTCAGGTTCCCGACCCTGCTTTAAAGGCAAGGGCTGATACGGGAGTGACGCCGGATTGTCCCTCGGCAGAGGAGTCGGATGATGTATCTGTCACAAACTCAGAGGTGGAGAGCGCCATGAATCATCGGCGCCGGAGAGCCGTTCTACGCGACCCCGGCTTTACGAGTGAGGCATTCAATGCCTTCAGCTCGGCTGATGCATATATCCAAGCTGCTCGAGACGGGCTTGCCAGAGCCACAGACCAACATTTGAAAGATATGCGGGTAAATTTATATTATACAAAACTGATAATTATATACCAGTAGCCCCCGAGACTTGAAGCAGTTGATACAACTGATTTAAGGATCATTGTATAACCAGGTGCTTACGGAGAAGAACAACATGTTGTCTCAGGAACTAGAATGTCGGACCTAACTGCTGCTATCGCCGAACTGGATAAATCCAAGAAGGCATCACCTGGTAATGTTCCCCTCCATCGAGAAAACATAGTTATATACCGGCAATGCTAACACTGTTGCTCATCTTATGGCAGGATCGTCAGATCAACTGAAGGAGCAACTGAAAGCCGCCCAAGCGGAAGAACAAGAAGCCAAAAGACTACTGGCCACGGGCGAACGTGTGCTGACACGAGTCAGAGATGAGAAAAAACAAGCTGCAGGATGCCCACACCCAGCTGGGCGAAGAACTGAAAGATGTACGGGCCCAGCTGGCTGATTCCGTGAAGGAAAATAAGAGGCTGCGCGGCGGCATATTTGGTATGTGGTCACACTTACCTCCTTGTAGTTCGGAGATGAAAGGGACTGACAGAATTATATCTGTAGGTATGCTGACTGGCCGTCCCGAAGAGGAGATGTCCAGAATCTCAGGCGATCTGCTACAAGAGCTGTCGCAAATGCATGAGCAAGCTCGGCGGGCGATGCGAAGTATTGCCAAGGCTTTATGGCCATCCGCCTCCCCTCCAGGAAGGATGGAGGAGCTTATACAGCTATTCAAGGGAGCGCGGCGGCGCTTCCGATTATGGAAGATATCGGCCTGCCGGGAAGGTGCACGAGAAGCCTGGGCCATGGTGAAAACACGGTATACCAAGCTTGATCCAAATCATATGGCCTGGGTCGGACCTCTAGGGTCACATGGGAAAGAAATTCCCGTGAATTTGGTATATGACCAAGTAGAAGTAGCCGCCAGATATTCCCAACAGGATTGTAAGTTAGATAGCCTGTTAGACGGTATAGAGGAGGAAATTTGTGAGTCTAAGAGACTATGTACTTTCCCTGACGTATTTGTCCCTAGCCGGATTGTAAAATGATTGTCATGGCAGACCTTTTTGCTTCGACCTCTAGACCCAAAGGTGCAGAGTGTTTCCGAATACCTGAGCGGCAAAATATACCGGAGTATGCGTGGAAACCAGGCGTAGGGGTCATAGTTGCTTGAACAGACAAGTTTTCTCCAGCTAGCTATGTTATATTACATTGTGATTGTAAGAAACATCTTCCAGAGAGAATAGTTCCGTTAAGGGTTCCTTTCCCTGGGTGTACATGTGGTAATGTCCATGTCCGGACTGTGATTGAAAAAATCGCAGTATATTCAACATCTGGGGGTTCATATTTTAATGAATGTAAAAACATCTTTAGTTCTTCGACCGAATATTCCCTTAAGAACGCTAGCTTTCGGCTTCACCCAGTCTGAGGTACACATCCGGATGACCCGGCAGTAACAATCGTAGAGGTGCTCCCTTTATGCCCTAGCCGAACTAACGGGAACATATGGCATAAGCACAGGAGCCAGGCAACCCAGCTTGGCCAAAACTTAAGTCATATCGATGCATATAATGGCGAAGAAAAGGTACATATGGGGAAACGCGCATATGTGATGAGCTTGATGCTCGAAAAATAACAATAATAAGCTTCTGTCAAAGAAGCCCCCGGGTATAATTGACGTACTTATTTGAGGATGTGTATGTCACTAGTGCACGGTTTAGCCGCACGAAAAGCTTTAAGGCTAAAAAAGGAAAAAGCGAAAAGAGAGGAAAAAGTAATGGAAACAATAGGGAGAAGGAGACGAACAAAGAGTTCGGCGCTAGGCATAGAATCTTCGGAGTCTAGCCGTGTTCCAGGGGTTCGGCTCTAGGCGATTGTCTGACGCATCACGCAGGCGGTACGCTCCTCCGATGAGAACTTCGTCGATGATGAAGGGACCCTCCCACTTGGGCTTGAGTTTGTCTTTTTTCTTCTCTGGCAGGCGTAGAACAAGTTCGCCAACGTTATAAGTCTTGGCCCGCACTTCTCTGCTTTGATACCTGCGAGCCTGATGTTGATAAAATGCGGAACGGGCTTTTGCAATGTCGTGCTCCCCCTCCAGGGCATCTAAGCTGTCTTGCCGATCAAGCTCGGCTTCTCTCTCTTCGTACATGCGCACTCGAGGTGAGTCATGAATAATGTCGCAGGGTAACATAGCCTCTGCACCGTACACCATGAAGAAAGGTGTATATCTGGTGGCGCGGTTGGGCGTGGTCCGTAGCCCCCAGAGTACGGAGTCAAGCTCCTCAACCCAGTGCTTGTCTGATTCTTTCAAAGACCGCACCAGTCTAGGCTTGATGCCGCTCATAATTAGACCATTGGCTCGTTCGACTTGACCGTTTGTTTGCGGGTGATAGACGGAGGCGTAATCGAGCTTAATGCCCAGATTGGCGCACCAGTTTTTCACCTCATCAGCTGTGAAATTGGAGCCGTTATCGGTGATGATGTTGTGTGGGACACCATAACGGTGTACAACGCCGGATATAAAGTCTATCACTGGTCCGGCTTCGGCCGTTTTAACTGGTTTGGCCTCTATCCACTTAGTGAATTTATCCACCCTGGCCAGCAGATATTTTTTCTTATGGCTTCCTCCTTTAAGGGGTCCAACCATATCAAGCCCCCAGACCGCAAAAGGCCAAGTGATGGGGATTGTTTGCAGAGCGGTGGGTGGCATATGGCTCTGGTTGGCGAAAAGCTGGCATCCGACGCAACGTTGGACAAGGTCCTGTGTGTCTGCTCGGGCCGTCGGCCAATAGAAACCTGTACGGAAAGCCTTGCTTACAAGGGCCCGAGCCGCGGCGTGGTGACCACTAAGACCGGCATGAATTTCAGCCAAGAGTTGTCGCCCCTCTTCCTCGAAGATACATCTTTGGAGTACTCCGGTAGCGCTTTTCTTGTAGAGTTCTCCCTCGTGAACCTTGTAGGCTTTAGAGCGCCGGACAATGCGGCGAGCCTTGTTCTGATCCTCAGGGAGTTCTCGCCTATTAAGGTAGGCCAAGAAGGGTTCGGTCCATGGGGCAATGACTGCCATTATGAGATGGGCCGACGGTGTTATTTCGGTGGCTGAGCCCCCGATGATATCGGTGTGTTCGGCATCTGAGGTTATAGTCGGGTCCGGACTGTTGTTGCCACTCTCCCCTTGCCACACCACGGATGGCTTGAAAAGCCTTTCCAGAAAGATGTTAGGTGGGACAGGGTCGCGCTTGGCACCGATGCGAGCAAGGACGTCCGCCGCTTGATTACTTTTCTCGAGCCACGTGATGAAACTCGAGCCCTGATAACCCACAAGTATAGGGGATCGCAATAGTTTTCGAGGGTAGAGTATTCAACCCAAATTTATTGATTCGACACAAGGGGAGCCAAAGAATATTCTCAAGTATTAGCATTTGAGTTGTCAATTCAACCACACCTGGATAACTTAGTATCAGCAGCAAAGTATTTAGTAGCAAAGTAATATGGAAGTAACGGTAACGGTAGCAAAAGTAATATTTTTGGGTTTTGTAGTGATTGTAACAGTAGCAACGGAAAAGTAAATAAGCGAAGAACAATATGTGAAAAGCTCGTAGGCATTGGATCGGTGATGGAGAATTATGCCGGATGCGGTTCATCATGTAACAGTCATAACATAGGGTGACACAGAACTAGCTCCAATTCATCAATGTAATGTAGGCATGTATTCCGAATATAGTCATACGTGCTTATGGAAAAGAACTTGCATGACATCTTTTGTCCTACCCTCCCGTGGCAGCGGGGTCCTAATGGAAACTAAGGGATATTAAGGCCTCCTTTTAATAGAGTACCGGACCAAAGCATTAACACATAGTGAATACATGAACTCCTCAAACTATGGTCATCACCGGGAGTGGTCCCGATTATTGTCACTTCGGGGTTGCCGGATCATAACACATAGTAGGTGACTATAGACTTGCAAGATAGGATCAAGAACTCACATATATTCATGAAAACATAATAGGTTCAGATCTGAAATCATGGCACTCGGGCCCTAGTGACAAGCATTAAGCATAGCAAAGTCATAGCAACATCAATCTCAGAACATAGTGGATACTAGGGATCAAACCCTAACAAAACTAACTCGATTACATGATAAATCTCATCCAACTCATCACCGTCCAGCAAGCCTACGATGGAATTACTCACGCACGGTGGTGAGCATCATGAAATTGGTGATGGAGGATGGTTGATGATGACGACAGCGACGGATTCCCCGTTCCGGAGCCCGAACGGACTCCAGATCAGCCCTCCCGAGAGGTTTTAGGGCTTGGCGGTGGCTCCGTATCGTAAAACGTGATGAATCCTTCTCTCTGATTTTTTTCCCCGAAAGTGAATATATGGAGTTGGAGTTGAGGTCGATGGAGCGTCAGGAGGCCCACGAGGCAGGGGGCGCGCCCAGGGGGGCAGGTGCGCCCCCCACCCTCGTGGACAAGTGGTGGGCCCCCTGGCCTTGATTCTTTCGGCAATATTTTTAATATTTTCCAAAAATAAGTTCCGTGGAGTTTCAGGTCATTCCGAGAACTTTTGTTTCTGCACATAAATAACACCATGGCAATTCTGCTGAAAACAGCGTCAGTCCGGGTTAGTTCCATTCAAATCATGCAAGTTAGAGTCCAAAACAAGGGCAAAAGTGTTTGGAAAAGTAGATACGATGGAGACATATCAACTCCCCCAAGCTTAAACCTTTGCTTGTCCTCAAGCAATTCAGTTGATAAACTGGAAGTGATAAAGAAAAACTTTTACAAACTCTGTTTGCTCTTGTTGTTGTAAATATGTAAAGCCAGCATTCAAGTTTTCAGCAAAGATTATGACTAACCACATTCACAATAACTCTTAGGTATCATGTTTACTCATATCAATGGCATAATCAACTAGCAAGCAATAATAATAAATCTCGGATGACAACACTTTCTCAAAACAATCACAATATGATATAACAAGATCGTATCTCGCTAGCCCTTTCTGTGACCGCAAAACATAAATGCAGAGCACCTTTAAAGATCAAGGACTGACTAAACATTGTAATTCATGGTAAAAGAGATCCAGTCATACCCAATATAAATTAATAGTAATGGATGCAAATGACAGCAGTGCTCTCCAACTGGTGCTTTTTAATGAGAGGGTGATGACTCAACATGAAAGTAAATAGATAGGCCCTTCGCAGAGGGAAGCAGGGATTTGTAGAGGTGCCAGAGCTCGGTTTTGAAATAGAGCTAAATAATATTTTGAGCGGCATACTTTCATTGTCAACATAACAACCAAGAGATGGCGATATCTTCCATGCTACACACATTATAGGCGGTTCCCAAACAGAATGGTAAAGTTTATACTCCCCTCCACCAACAAGCATCAATCCATGGCATGCTCGAAACAACGAGTGCATCCAACTAGCAACAGTCCCAGGGGGAGTTTTGTTTGCAATTATTTTGATTTAGTTTGCATAAAGCATGGGACTGGGCATCCCGCTGACCAGCCATTTTTTCGTGAGTGAGGAGCGGAGTCCACTCCTCTTGAGAATAACCCGCCTAGCATGGAAGATACGGACAACCCTAGTTGATACATGAGCTATTCGAGCATACAAAACAGAATTTCATTTGAAGGTTTAGAGTTTGGCACATACAAATTTACTTGGAACGGCAGGTAGATACCGCATATAGGAAGGTATAGTGGACTCATATAGAATAACTTTGGGGTTTAAGGGATTGGATGCACAAGCAGTATTCTCGCTTAGTACAAGTGAAGGCTAGCAAAAGACTGGGAAGCGACCAACTAGAGAGCGACAACAGTCATGAACATGCATTAAAATTAATAAACATTGAGTGCAAGCATGAGTAGGATATAATCCACCATGAACATAAATATCGTGAAGGCTATGTTGATTTGTTTCAACTACATGTGTGAACATGTGCCAAGTCGAGTCACTTAAATCATTCAAAGGAGGATACCACCCCATCATACCACATCACAACCATTTTAATAGCATGTTGGCACGCAAGGTAAACCATTATAAACTCCTAGCTAGATAAGCATGGCATAAGTAACTATAATCTCTAATTGTCATTGCAAACATGTTCATTCATAATAGGCTGAATCAGGAATGATGAACTAATCATATTTACAAAAACAAGAGAGGTCGAGTTCATACCAGCTTCTCTCATCTCAATCAGTCCATCATATATCGTCATAATTGCCTTTCACTTGCACGACCGAACGATGTGAAAATAATAAGAGTGCACGTGCATTGGACTAAGCTGCAATCTGCGAGCATTCAATAAATAGAAGAAGACAAGGCAATATGGGCTCTTGGTTAAATCAACAATAATGCATATAAGAGCCACTTCAACATTTTAATTATGGTCTTCTCCTATCGATCCCCCAAAGAAAAGAAAAGAAATAAAAACATTTACACAAGAAAGCTCCCAACAGCAAAAGAAGGACGGGAAATGTTTTTGGGTTTTCCTTCTAATTATTACTACTACAGCAAGAAAGGTAAACTAACTAAAAGCTACACTAATTTTTTTTGGTTTTTCTTAAGGTTTATTAAACACACAAGAAGAAAGCAAGCACTACAATAAAAAGACACATCCGTGACATTTTGGGCCAAACGAATTTTTTTTCTGTCATACATATGACACTTCTATGATGATAATTGTGACAAAACCCGGTATCATCATAGATGTGGTGGGCTCCTACTTCTATGACAAAAAATCATGATAGAAAATGGGCTTTTCGTCCTGCGCGGGCCGGAGACGCAGCTGCATGACATTCTTTGGGCCGTCCATGACGGAAAAAACCATGGTAGAAGTGAGGGGGAGGAAAATTTTGGGGAGTTCCCGGTTACGGTGGGAGGTCGGGGGCCGAGCGATGCGCGTTTCTCTCGTACACGTACGCGCGTGTGTGCGAGGCGTTGGCTCTAACTGAACCCGAGCGAGGCGTTGGGCTCTAACTGAACCCGAGCGATTGCACTGCAGGCTACGCGTTACTGAACCCGAGCGATCGATCGACGGCTGTTAACTGAACCCGATCGAGCGATTCCTTCGCTACTGCTGCTAATTGAAGCCGATCGATTGGATGAACAGTGAGTGTTGCGGGGGGGTGGATGAACAGTGAGCGGTGGCGTTGCCTCTAGATGAACAGGACCCCGTGGTGTGGAGGGCTGGATGAACAGTAGACGGTGGAGGGGTGCCCGTGGAGGGGTGGTTGAACAGGACCCCGTGGTGTGGAGGGCTGGATGAACAGTAGACGGTGGAGGGGTGCCCGTGGAGGGGTGGCTGAACAGTAGCCGGTGGAGTAGCCCGCAGTGGAGGCTGGATGAACAGGAGCCCGTGGAGGCTGGAGGAGGTCGACGGTAGCCCGTGGAGGCTGGAAGAGGTCGACGGTGGAGATGAACAGTATCCCATGGAGTCCCGTTTTGCGGTACGCCACACCCCTCCCGATGAACAGGACCCCCGTTTCGACCGTAGGAGGTCCGTTTCATCCGTTTTGCGGTACGCCACACCCCTCCCGATCAACAGGACCCCCGTTTCGATCGTAGGAGGTCCGTTTCGTCCATTTTGCAGTACGCCACACCCCTCCCGATCAACAGGACCCCGTTTCGACCGTAGGAGGTCTGTTTCGTCCGTTTTGCGGTACGCCACACCCCTCCCGATCAACAGGACCCCCGTTTCGACCGTAGGAGGTCCGTTTCCTCCGTTTTGCGGTACGCCACACCCCTCCCGATCAACAGGACCCCGTTCCGAACGTAGGAGGTCCGTTTCCTCCGTTTTGCGGTACGCCAGGCCTCGTTTCCATCACCTGTTCCGTCCAAGCCCTCCCGATGAACACGACCATGCATTCCGTTCCGACCCAGCCGGTTGGCTCCCACGCGTTTCGTTGCCTCCCGATGAACACGACGCATTCCGTTGCCTCCCCATGAACACGACGCATTCCGTTGCCTCCCCATGAACACGACGCATTCCGTTGCCTCCCCATGAACACGACGACGACGTTGTTTCTCCGTTCCGACCCAGCCATGTACATGAGCCCTGGCCGTACGTATGCGCGAGTAGGCGTTCGAAACCCCGCCCGTATGTACACATACGTGGCCGCATTTTCTTTCTTGCACCCTGGCCGCTGTACGTACGTGTACATGCTACGTGCGCGCCTCTACTACGACACGTGTGCGCCTCTACTACGACACGTGCGCGCCTCTACATCGACCAGTATGTACGTACACGTTCGCGACCAGAATGACAACGCTACGTACGCTTCGACCAGGTGGGTCCCGACTGTCAGGCACTTCCTTGCCTGCGAAGATGTAGCTGGTGGGTCCCAGCAGTCAGGGGGGCGAATCGTTTTTTTTTGCCCGGACGCACTTCTTTGCGTGCGAAGGTGTAGCTGCTGGGTCCCAGCAGTCAGGGGGGCGAATCGTTTTTTTTTGCCCGGACACACTTCCTTGCGTGCGAAGGTGTAGCTGGTGGGTCCCAGCAGTCGGGGGCGAATCGTTTTTTTTCGGACACACATCCTTGCATGCGAAGATGTAGCTGGTGGGTCCCAGCAGTCAGGGGGCAAATCATTTTTTTTCGGACGCACTTCCTTGCGTGCGAAGATGTAGCTCGTGGGTCCCAGCAGTCAGGGGGCGAATCGTCTTTTTTTTGCCCGGACGCACTTCCTTGCGTGCGAAGATGTAGCCGGTGGGTCCCAGCAGTCAGGGGGGCGAATCGTTTTTTTTACCCGGACGCACTTCCTTGCGTGCGAAGATGTAGCCGGTGGGTCCTAGCAGTCAGGGGGGCGAATCGTTTTTTTTTTGCCCGGACGCACTTCCTTGCGTGCGAAGGTGTAGCTGGTGGGTCCCAGCAGTCAGGGGGGCGAATCGTTTTTTTTGCCCGGACGCACTTCCTTGCGTGCGAAGATGAAGCTGGTGGGTCCCAGCAGTCAGGGGGAAATGTTTTTTCCGCGAAATACAGTGGCCCGTCTGGTGGGTCCCAGCTGTCAGGTGGAGGAATCATTATTTTCCGCGTAATAAGGAGGCACTTCCTTGCTGCGGCCGTGGACCCAGCTGTCAGCCTCTCCACGTACAGTCCACGTCCGATGGAAGTCGTTCCTTGACCACGTTGACCAGGCCACGCCGAGAACACCACGGCGGTGGACGACGGCGAGGCCTAGGAAGGGGACGACGCGGAGCCGGGGAAGATGCGTCAGTGGAAGCCCGCGCGGAGAGGAGTACGAGGGTTCACTGGTTCGGCTGCGGTGTGAGGCTGCCGTCGCCGCAGGGCCTGGCCAGCGGTGGGAATAGTAGGGGGCGGTGAGGCCTCCGCGGCAGCACAGCCGGCCACGGGAGGCAGGAGCATGCGACACGACCGGCGCTGCTTTGGGCGGCTGGAGCAAGAAGACCAGAGGTTGAAGAAGCACTACGGCCGTTGGATGGACATCGTACGGTCACTGGAGCTAGAATCGTTCATATTGACTAAGTTGACAAAGCCCTCCATCCCCGTCAACTTAGTTGGCCCACAAGTCATCCTCCCACTATGGTGGGTCCCAGCTAGCAGGGGGTATTCATTTTTTTGTGCGTAATAAGGAGGCACTTCCTTGCGTGCGAAGATATAGCTGGTGGGTCCGACATGTCAGCGGGGGGAACGTTTTTTTCGCGAAATACAGAGGCCCTTCCAGTGGGTCCCGGCTGTCAGGTGGAGGAATCATTATTTTGCGCGTACAGTCCACGGCCGATGGATGTCGTTCGTTGACAATGTTGACCAGGCCGCGCCGAGAGCACCATGGTGGTGGACGACGGCGAGGCCTAGGAAGGAAACGACATGGAGCCGAGGAAGACTCGGCAATGGTTGCCCACGCGGTGGGGAGTACGAGGGTTTACTGGTCCGGCTGCTGTCGCCGGAAAATAACAGGAGGTGTGGGTGAGTAGAGGAATGGCCTGGCCAGCAATGAAGTAGGGTGGGGCGGTGCGGCAGCACAGCCGGCCACGGGAGGTGGGAGCAGGCAGTCCCACCGGAGCTGGTTTGGGCGGCTGGAGCAAGAAGATCAGATATTGAAGAAGCAGCACGGCCGTTGGATTAACATCCAACGGTCACTACTGCTAGAATCGTTTGTGGACTAAGTTGACAAAGCCAAAGTACACGTCAACCTAGTAGACCCACAAGTCAGCCTCCAAATCTGTCCCAAACAGCATACAGCCCGAAATTTCTAGCCATTCAAATTAATTTTAAATCTAAATATACCTTAATTTAAATTCAATGAAATTTTACCCGCACAAAAACAATGAAATTTAAAATATCAAAATCCGAAAGAAAACAGTATTTTGGAACTAATTGCGTGTTTGTTGTATTTTTTCATTTTATAGCCCATTTATTATTATTTATAGCCCATTTCTTATTACTTATAGCCCATTTTCTGGGCAAAATGCATCCCTCCTCGTCTTGAAAGATTTCCGGCCCAGCAGGGCGTAGAAAAGCAAGTAGGCCTACGTTGGTTATTCTGCAAAAAACAAAATAGCTGGCTAGCCATTTTCAGAAAGGAAAAAAACAAACTGGGCTGGTCATGTGCTAAACATATGAAATAAAAGCCTGGGCTAGACGGGCCACGGGTCCCGCACAACCCAGTTGATACCCTTCTCCGTCCCAAAAAAACAAAATTACTGCGCGCGCTGCTGGGTCCCTACTGTCATCCTCACAATGTACAGTCATCTCCTTATTCCTCTCGGTTGTTGACCATGTTGACAACACCGGAGGGCGGCGCCGCGGCGAGCGAACCAAGGCAGAGGACGATGGTGAGGCCTCGGACAGGAACAAACAGGAGCCGGGGAAGATCACAGCCAGCCGTGGGAGGCGGGAGCAGGCGGTCCCGCCGGCGCTGGTTTGGCTTTGGCGGCTCGAGGAAGAAGACACTGAAGAAACGTGACAAACGTTGAATGTCAATCCAACGGTCAAGGTTGGCACAATCGTTTGTTGACTAAGCGGACACCAAGTAGCATACTTTTTTATATATAGGAAGAAAACTGCGAGGAAAATGCGTTCGTCTGCCGTCCTCCTCAGAGGGAACGTTCGCCACATAAGTGACTACCACCCTTGGTTTTCAACCGAGAGGTCTTGGGTTCGAGTCCCAGGAACTCTCAATTTTGTCCTCCTTCCTTCCTTGCAAAAAAAAGGGAAAGAAAATCAAAGACTTGGGAAGGCGTACAGAACAAGCTAGTGTACCAGTAAAGAGACGTTGCCGAGTTTTAGAAAAAAGAAAGACGTGCTCCTGTAGCTGGTTCGAATCGAAACCTAGACTATGACTATATATGGTGCTATGCTACTCTGCAAGTAATGAAACTGACATATCCAACGTTTGCTTCTCCTCTTCTCTACTTACTCTGCCTAGCATCAGAAGCTCTGGCCGCAGCAACCATGTCCGCTGGCTGCTCGTCCACCTGCTCTTCAGCAGGCAACAACCAGATATGCGCCAAGTCGCCACCCGTACCATCGCCTGTGGGTCTCATCACACCCCCGCCGGCACGCGCACCGCAGCCGATTGCTCATCGCAACCCGCTGCCGTTGGTGTGGTGCCACTGCTACAAATCACACAGAGTCATCCGTCGCGTCTCAACCACAATCCGCAACCCTGGCCGAGTCTTCTACAAATGCCCGAAACATGGGGTAATAATATGTTTAAGTGTTGTTCTGCTGCTTTCAGTTGCTGATTTTTTTAATAGTTTGGTTGATGATCTTCCAATTTGATTCGTGCAGAAAAGGGAAGATTCATGTGATTTGTATTTCTGGGAAGTTGCTGATGTGGGGGAATGCAACTACGCTGATTATTTGGTTAGCCGAGGAATCCCAATACCAGCAGGTTGGGGTGTTGGACAAGTAACTGAAGGAACGGCAGAAGAGGAAGATGCAGAGCAGAAGGTTAAAGATGCAGTTCCTCTAATCATGGCCAAGCAACAGCTGCTGAACGGCCTTGACAGCAATGAGGAGATGAAAGAGCTTGTGAAGATAATGGGCAAAATCGATGTGCTCTGTAGGATGATTGTCTCTTTATTTGCAGTGTATGTAGCACTCGTGATGTATTCAGTGGCTACGACATGAGCACTTTGCTGAAACAAGTAATGAATAAAACCTGTGTAGCAGGCTGGGTGTAGTGTTGTGAACATCTAATGATTTCTATTAACGGAAATCAGGGGGTATCCCCTTTTGCTCATATAAATAAATAAATAGCAGAGGCCCTGTCAGGTCAGCTTTGTTCTCATTCGAAGACGTCGAGCAAATTGCAGTCCAACAGCAAACTATGTCATCAAATTCAAGTTTCACAGCCAAATATGAGTACAACTAAACAACAATGTCATCATGTTTTAGTTGTCATACAATCACCAAACACAAATCAACATACATAACAAGTGATGTTCTCACAGCAAAATACTAAACAACATGTTCATCAGGTTTCAGTTGTCATAGCAAACACAATTTCACATAGTAGATAAAAAAACGTCTTCTGACAGGCAAATACGACAAAAGCAATGTAATCATCATCCGCAGCAGCAGCGTCAACATCTTCGCCATGTGTATCAGTCTGAATCGTAATTCCCCACGGTGTCTTCTTCTTCGTCGTCCTCAACGTCCTCGAACGTTGGCTCCTTCTTGATCAACTCTTGTATGTCCACAGCACGACAGGCAATCTTTTCGCCGGCGTCATTGACGTGATGGTTCTCAAAGATATTAGGAACATCTGTGTTATCTTGTACATCAGGAGCAGTATAAGCATCATCTTGTTGTGCAACTTCATTAAACGAATTCCTCTACTCAAACCTTTGCAATACTCTCCAGTCATCGCTACGTGCAAATGTGTCTTCCAAGAAAAATATCTGTGTTGCTTGATTTGCCAAAATAAAAGGCTCGTTGGTCTGGTACGCCGCCTTGACATTGATGGATTTGAAATAATCATCAGCTCTGGGTTTTGCGATCCTGGAAAACAGGTTATACCAATGACAGCACAACAGAACCACACACCGATGATCCTCGAAACTGGAGATATACTTCAACTGAACAATGTCTGTTATGTTAGCATACATTTTAGTTGTCTCTTTGTCATACGTATCCGTGCTCATGATGGCACTGTTTTGTGTCTTCCTGCCTTCTTCTCGTGCAAGGGTGTTGTAGCGCACATCTCCAACAACGCAAGATTCATAATGTCTTACCCGAGTATCAGGACCCATTGCTAGTGAGTAAAGGGCATCATCAACTGCCTGCCCATCCTCCCGCATCTTCTTAACCTATGGTTAGAAAATAGACAAGCTGGTCATCTTATGTACTCAATATATTAAAAAAACTGACAGTGCACTT
Source organism: Aegilops tauschii subsp. strangulata (assembly GCF_002575655.3). Classification (NCBI taxonomy): domain Eukaryota; kingdom Viridiplantae; phylum Streptophyta; class Magnoliopsida; order Poales; family Poaceae; genus Aegilops; species Aegilops tauschii. The sequence continues at coordinate 13,862,010 of NC_053039.3, forward strand.
CAAAAGCTTACATGGTTCTTGAACCATTTCGCAAATCCTGCCATAACCAGTTTGTCAATGTTTCTTGGATTTTGCGGCAGTAACTCCTCTTTGTAGATGCTGCACAACATAGTGATCGCGTCAAATATCTAAATATACAAGAATGTGCTGCAAGTTTAGTAGATTATGATGTATAAGCTGCAGTACTGCACTTACTTGATATAAGGTAGTATCTCAGGACAGTTATTCAACACATACCAAACCATTTTGTCCAAATCTTTAGGTTTGTCCTCTTGTCGACTCTTCCCTGTAACTCGAACAGAATAATCGAAAACATTGAGCCCGGGATTGTCTTCACCCACCTCTTTGCTAAGCTGATCAGCTGTTTCAATGTATTTTGAGCAGAATGTCAACGCTTCTGTAGCAATGTAGGCCTCTGCAATGGAACCCTCGGGTCTAGCTCTGTTCCTAACATAGCCCTTGAAAGTGCCTAGCCGCCTTTCAATAGGGTACATCCAGCCATACTGTACTGGACCTCTAAGTAGTGCCTCATCAGGTAGATGAACAGCCAAATGCACCATCACATCAAAGAAGGCTGGAGGATATATCTTCTCAAGGTCGCATAGGATAGTTGGTATCTTGTCTCTAAGACGCTCCAAAGCATCTATCCTGATATTCCTACTGCAGAGTTCCCTGAAGAATTGTCCCAACTCTTCAACTGCTCTGTATAAGTCAGGGTGGCCCAATCCTCTAAGGATAACAGGTAAAACCCTTTGAAGTAGGACGTGGCAGTCATGAGTTTTCAACCCTTGTACCTTGTTTCCATCTGCACTGACTCTCCTTTCAGGGTTGGAAGCAAATCCATGTGGGAATCTCACACGTGACAGGACCTCGCAGAATTCTTTTCTTTTTACCTTGTCCAAGACGTACACAGCTGGTGCCATATCCGGTGGTTTACCTTCATCTTGCACCTGCAAATCCTTTCTGATACCCAGGTGTGTCAAATCAATCCTAGATTTTAAGGTATCTTTTGTCTTGCCTTCAATATTAAGAAGTGTGCCGATAATGCTGTCACATATTTTTCTCGATGTGCATCACATCAAGATTATGCCGCAGATCCAAATCTTTCCAATACTCCAAGTCCCACAAAGTGGACCTGCGGGTAAACTATAATCTCTCTTCTACCCTGCCACGCTTCCTTTTCCCGCTACCATTACCAGGATGGTTTCCTGGTGTAATATGCCTGACCCTCTCTAATTCCACTTGCAACTCATCGGCGGTGAGCCTCTTTGGCGCATCACGGTTTTCATGCTTTGCATTGAACACATGTCTTCGGTATTTTCTAGGATGCGGCTTGTCCTTGGCAAGGAAACGGCGGTGTCCAATGTAACAGATCTTGCTAAGTATTGCGTATGACAGCGGATTCCTCTCACAGCGAACACATGCATTGTAACCATGTGTCGTTCGCCCTGACATAGTGCCCAAAGCCGGATAATCATGGATGCACCAAATTATAACAGCACGCAAAAAGAAATCAGCTGGTGGGCTGCTATATAGGTCTCGAGTGAGAACACCCTTCCATAGCTGTTGAAGTTCCTCCACAAGAGGCTCCATGAACAAATCAAAATCCTTTCCAGGACTTTTTGGACCTCGGATGAGCAAGGCCATCATGTAGTTTGATTCTGTTGGGAATCGTAGCATAATTTTAAAATTTTCCTACGTTCACCAAGATGCATCTATGGAGTCTACTAGCAACGAGGGGAAGGGAGTGCATCTACATACCCTTGTAGATCGCGAGCGGAAGCGTTCCAATGAACGTGGATGACGGAGTCGTACTCGTCGTGATCCAAATCACCGATGACCGAGTGCCGAACGGACGGCACCTCCGTGTTCAACACACGTACGGTGTAGCGACGTCTCCTCCTTCTTGATCCAGCAAGGGGGAAGGAGAGGTTGATGGAGATCCAGTAGCACGACGGCGTGGTGGTGGATGTAGCGGGTCTCGTGCAGGGCTTCGCCGAGCTTCTACGAGAGAGAGAGAGGTGTTGCAGGGGAGGAGGGAGGCGCCCAAGGCTGTTGTGTGCTGCCCTCCCTCCCCCCTTTTATATAGGCCCCCTAGGGGGGGCGCCGGCCCTGGAGATCAGATCCAAGGGGGGGCGGCGGCCAAGTGGGGGGAAGGGGTTGCCTTGCCCCCCAAGGCAAGGGGGAACTCCCCCCCCCTAGGGTTCCCAACCCTAGGCGCAGGGGGGAGGCCCAAGGGGGGGCGCCCCAGCCCACTAGGGGCTGGTTCCCTTCCACTTTCAGCCCACGGGGCCCTCCGGGACAGGTGGCCCCACCCGGTGGACCCCCGGGACCCTTCCGGTGGTCCCGGTACAATACCGGTAACCCCCGAAACTTTCCCGGTGGCCGAAACTGGACTTCCTATATATAATTCTTTACCTCCGGACCATTCCGGAACCTCTCATGACGTCCGGGATCTCATCCGGGACTCCGAACAACTTTCGGGTTTCCGCATACATATATCTCTACAACCCTAGCGTCACCGGACCTTAAGTGTGTAGACCCTACGGGTTCGGGAGACATGCAGACATGACCGAGACGCCTCTCCGGTCAATAACCAACAGCGGGATCTGGATACCCATGTTGGCTCCCACATGCTCCACGATGATCTCATCGGATGAACCACGGTGTCGAGGATTCAATCAATCCGTATGCAATTCCCTTTGTCAATCGGTATGTTACTTGCCCGAGATTCGATCGTCGGTATCCCAATACCTTGTTCAATCTCGTTACCGGCAAGTCTCTTTACTCGTACCGCAATGCATGATCCCGTGACTAACGCCTTAGTCACATTGAGCTCATTATGATGATGCATTACCGAGTGGGCCCAGAGATACCTCTCCGTCACACGGAGCGACAAATCCCAGTCTCGATCCGTGCCAACCCAACAGACACTTTCGGAGATACCCGTAATGCACCTTTATAGTCACCCAGTTACGTTGTGACGTTTGGCACACCCAAAGCACTCCTACGGTATCCGGGAGTTGCACGATCTCATGGTCTAAGGAAAAGATACTTGACATTGGAAAAGCTCTAGCAAACGAAACTACACGATATTTTATGCTATGCTTAGGATTGGGTCTTGTCCATCACATCATTCTCCTAATGATGTGATCCCGTTATCAATGACATCCAATGTCCATAGTCAGGAAACCATGACTATCTGTTGATTAATGAGCTAGTCAACTAGAGGCTTACTAGGGACAGGTTGTGGTCTATGTATTCACACATGTATCACGATTTCCGGACAATACAATTATAGCATGAATAATAGACAATTACCATGAACAAGGAAATATAATAATAACCATTTATTATTGCCTCTAGGGCATATTTCCAACAGTCTCCCACTTGCACTAGAGTCAATAATCTAGTTACATTGTGATGAATCGAACACCCATTGCATCCTGGTGTTGATCATGTTTTGCCCTAGGGAGAGGTTTAGTCAACGGATCTGCTACATTCAGGTCCGTGTGTACTTTACAAATATCTATGTCTCCATTTTGAACACTTTCACGAATGGAGTTGAAGCGACGCTTGATATGCCTGGTCTTCCTGTGAAACCTGGGCTCCTTCGCAAGGGTAATAGCTCCAGTGTTGTCACAGAAGAGAGTCATTGGGCCCGACGCATTGGGAATCACCCCTAGGTCGGTAATGAACTCCTTCATCCAGACTGCTTCCTGTGCTGCCTCTGAGGCTGCCATGTATTCCGCTTCACATGTAGATCCCGCCACGACGCTTTGCTTGCAACTACACCAGCTTACTGCTCCTCTATTCAAAATATACACGTATCCGGTTTGTGACTTCGAGTCATCCAGATCTGTGTCGAAGCTAGCGTCGACGTAACCCTTTACGACGAGCTCTTCGTCACCTCCATAAACGAGAAACATATCCTTAGTCCTCTTCAGGTACTTCAGGATATTCTTGACCGCTGTCCAGTGTTCCTTGCCGGGATTACTTTGGTACCTTCCTACCAAACTTACGGCAAGGTTTATATCAGGTCTGGTACACAGCATGGCATACATAATAGACCCTATGGCCGAGGCATAGGGGATGACACTCATCTGTTCTATATCTTCTGCCGTGGTCGGGCATTGAGCCGTGCTCAATTGCACACCTTGCAATACAGGCAAGAACCCCTTCTTGGACTGATCCATATTGAACTTCTTCAATATCTTGTCAAGGTATGTACTCTGTGAAAGACCAATGAGGCGTCTTGATCTATCTCTATAGATCTTGATGCCTAATATATAAGCAGCTTCTCCAAGGTCCTTCATTGAAAAACACTTATTCAAATAGGCCTTTATACTTTCCAAGAATTCTATATCATTTCCCATCAATAATATGTCATCCACATATAATATGAGAAATGCTACAGAGCTCCCACTCACTTTCTTGTAAACACAGGCTTCTCCATAAGTCTGTGTAAACCCAAACGCTTTGATCATCTCATCAAAGCGAATGTTCCAACTCCGAGATGCTTGCACCAGCCCATAGATTGAGCGTTGGAGCTTGCATACTTTGTTAGCATTCTTAGGATCGACAAAACCTTCCGGCTGCATCATATACAACTCTTCCTTAAGGAAGCCGTTAAGGAATGCCGTTTTGACGTCCATCTGCCATATCTCATAATCATAGTATGCGGCAATTGCTAACATGATTCGGACGGACTTCAGCTTCGCTACGGGTGAGAAAGTCTCATCATAGTCAACCCCTTGAACTTGTCGATAACCCTTAGCGACAAGTCGAGCTTTGTAGATGGTCACATTACCATCTGCATCCGTCTTCTTCTTAAAGATCCATTTGTTTTCTATGGCTCGCCGCTCATCGGGCAAGTCAGTCAAAGTCCATACTTTGTTTTCATACATGGATTCTATCTCGGATTTCATGGCTTCTAGCCATTTGTCGGAATCCGGGCCCGCCATCGCTTCTTCATAGTTCGAAGGTTCACCGTTGTCTAACAACATGATTTCCAGGACAGGGTTGCCGTACCACTCTGGTGCGGAACGTGTCCTTGTGGACCTACGAAGTTCAGCAACTTGATCTGAAGCTTCATGATTATCATCATTAACTTCCTCCCCAGTCGGTGTAGGCACCACAGGAACATTTTCCCGCGCTGCGCTACTTTCCGGTTCGGAAGGGGTGACTATCACCTCATCAAGTTCCACTTTCCTCCCACTCAATTCTTTCGAGAGAAACTCCTTCTCTAGAAAGGACCCGTTCTTGGCAACGAAGATCTTGCCTTCGGATCTGAGGTAGAAGGTATACCCAATAGTTTCCTTAGGGTATCCTATGAAGACGCATTTTTCCGATTTGGGTTCGAGCTTTTCAGGTTGAAGTTTCTTGACATAAGCATCGCATCCCCAAACTTTTAGAAACGACAGCTTAGGTTTCTTCCCAAACCATAATTCATACGGTGTCATCTCAATGGATTTAGACGGTGCCCTATTTAAAGTGAATGCGGCAGTCTCTAAAGCATAACCCCAAAATGAGAGTGGTAAATCGGTAAGAGACATCATAGATCGCACCATATCCAATAGAGTGCGATTACGACGTTCGGACACACCATTTCTCTGAGGTGTTCCAGGCGGCGTGAGTTGTGAAACTATTCCACATTTCCTTAAGTGTGTACCAAATTCGTGACTTAAATATTCTCCACCACGATCTGATTGTAAGAATTTTATTTTCCTGTCACGTTGATTCTCAACCTCACTCTGAAATTCCTTGAACTTTTCAAAGGTTTCAGACTTGTGTTTCATTAGGTAGACATACCCATATCTACTTAAATCATCAGTGAGAGTGAGAACATAACGATATCCTCCGCGAGCCTCAACACTCATTGGACCGCACACATCGGTATGTATGATTTCCAATAAGTTGGTTGCTCACTCCATTGTTCTGGAGAACGGAGTCTTGGTCATCTTACCCATGAGGCATGGTTCGCACGTGTCAAATGATTCGTAATCAAGAGACTCCAAAAGTCCATCTGCATGGAGCTTCTTCATGCGCTTGACACCAATGTGACCAAGGCGGCAGTGCCACAAGTATGTGGGACTATCGTTATCAACTTTACATCTTTTGGTATTCACACTATGAACATGTGTAACATCACGTTCGAGATTCATCAAAAATAAACCATTGACCAGCGGGGCATGACCATAAAACATATCTCTCAAATAAATAGAACAACCATTATTCTCAGATTTAAATGAGTAGCCATCTCGAATTAAACGAGATCCAGATACAATGTTCATGCTCAAAGCTGGCACTAAATAACAATTATTGAGGTTTAAAACTAATCCCGTGGGTAGATGCAGAGGTAGCGTGCCAACGGCGATCACATCGACCTTGGAACCATTCCCGACGCGCATCGTCACCTCGTCCTTTGCCAGTCTCCGTTTATTCCGTAGTTCCTGCTTTGAGTTACAAATATGAGCAACCGCACCGGTATCAAATACCCAGGAGCTACTACGAGTACTGGTAAGGTACACATCAATTACTTGTATATCACATATACCTTGGGTGTTGCCGGCCTTCTTCTTGTCCGCTAAGTATTTGGGGCAGTTCCGCTTCCAGTGACCACTTCCCTTGCAATAAAAGCACTCAGTCTCGGGCTTGGGTCCATTCTTTGACTTCTTCCCGGTAACTGGCTTACCGGGCGCGGCAACTCCCTTGCCGTCCTTCTTGAAGTTCTTCTTACCCTTGCCCTTCTTGAACTTAGTGGTTTTATTCACCATCAACACTTGATGTTCTTTTCTGATCTCTACCTCAGCTGATTTCAGCATTGAATATACCTCGGGAATGGTCTTTTCCATCCCCTGCATATTGTAGTTCATCACAAAGCTCTTGTAGCTTGGTGGAAGCGACTGGAGGATTCTGTCAATGACCGCGTCATCCGGGAGATTAACTCCCAGCTGAGACAAGCGGTTGTGCAACCCAGACATTCTGAGTATGTGCTCACTAACAGAACTGTTCTCCTCCATTTTACAGCTGAAGAACTTGTCGGAGACATCATATCTCTCGACCCGGGCATGAGCTTGAAAAACCAGTTTCAGCTCCTCGAACATCTCATATGCTCCATGTTTCTCAAAACGCTTTTGGAGACCCGGTTCTAAGCTGTAAAGCATGCCGCACTGAACGAGGGAGTAATCATCAGCACGCTGCTGCCAAGCGTTCATAACGTCTTGGTTCTCAGGGATTGGTGCTTCACCTAGCGGTGCTTCTAAGACATAATCTTTCTTGGCTGCTATGAGGATGATCCTCAGGTTCCGGACCCAGTCCGTATAGTTGCTGCCATCATCTTTCAGCTTGGTTTTCTCTAGGAACGCGTTGAAATTGAGGACAACGTGGGCCATTTGATCTACAATACATAGTGTAAAGATTTAGACTAAGTTCATGATAATTAAGTTCATATAATCAAATTATTTAATGAACTCCCACTCAGATAGACATCCCTCTAGTCATCTAAGTGAAACATGATCCGAATTCGACTAGGCCGTGTCCGATCATCACGTGAGACGGACTAGTCAAGATCGGTGAACATCTCCATGTTGATCGTATCTTCTATACGACTCATGCTCGACCTTTCGGTCCTCCGTGTTCCGAGGCCATGTCTATACATGCTAGGCTCGTCAAGTGAACCTAAGTGTATTGCGTGTGTTCCGAGGCCATGTCTGTACATGCTAGGCTCGTCAACACCCGTTGTATTCGAACGTTAGAATCTATCACACCCGATCATCACGTGGTGCTTCGAAACAACGAACCTTCGCAACGGTGCACAGTTAGGGTGAACACTTTCTTGAAATTATTATAAGGGATCATCCTACTTGCTACCGTCGTTCTAAGCAAATAAGATGCAAAAACATGATAAACATCACATGCAATCAAATAGTGACATGATATGGCCAATATCATCATGCTCCTTTGATCTCCATCTTCGGGGCACCATGATCATCTTTGTCACCGGCATGACACCATGATCTCCATCATCATGATCTCCATCATTGTGTCTTCATGAAGTCGTCACGCCAACGATTACTTCTACTTCTATGGCTAACGCGTTTAGCAATAAAGTAAAGTAATTTACATGGCGTTTATTTAATGACACGCAGGTCATACAAAATAATAAAGACAACTCCTATGGCTCCTGCCGGTTGTCATACTCATCGACATGCAAGTCGTGATTCCTATTACAAGAATATGATCAATCTCATACATCACATATATCATTCATCACATCTTCTGGCCATATCACATCACATAGCACTTGCTGCAAAAACAAGTTAGACGTCCTCTAATTGTTGTTGCAAGTTTTTACGTGGTTTGTAGGTTTCTAGCAAGAGCGTTTCTTACCTACGTATGACCACAACATGATTTGCCAATTTCTATTTACCCTTCATAAGGACCCTTTTCATCGAATCCGTTCTGACTAAAGTAGGAGAGACAGACACCCGCTAGCCACCTTATGCAACTTGTGCATGTCAGTCGGTGGAACCAGTCTCACGTAAGCGTACGTGTAAGGTCGGTCCGGGCCGCTTCATCCTACAATGCCGCCGAAACAAGAAACGACTAGTAGCGGCAAGAAGAATTGGCAAACTCAACGCCCACAACTGCTTTGTGTTCTACTCGTGCATAGTAACTACGCATAGGCCTGGCTCATGATGCCACTGTTGGGAATCGTAGCATAATTTTAAAATTTTCCTACGTTCACCAAGATGCATCTATGGAGTCTACTAGCAACGAGGGGAAGGGAGTGCATCTACATACCCTTGTAGATCGCGAGCGGAAGCGTTCCAATGAACGTGGATGACGGAGTCGTACTCGCCGTGATCCAAATCACCGATGACCGAGTGCCGAACGGACGGCACCTCCGTGTTCAACACACGTACGGTGCAGCGACGTCTCCTCCTTCTTGATCCAGCAAGGGGGAAGGAGAGGTTGATGGAGATCCAGCAGCACGACGGCGTGGTGGTGGATGTAGCGGGTCTCGTGCAGGGCTTCGCCGAGCTTCTACGAGAGAGAGAGAGAGGTGTTGCAGGGGAGGAGGGAGGCGCCCAAGGCTGTTGTGTGCTGCCCTCCCTCCCCCCCCCTTTTATATAGGCCCCCTGGGGGGACGCCGGCCCTGGAGATCAGATCCAAGGGGGGGGCGGCCGCCAAGTGGGGGGAAGGGGTTGCCTTGCCCCCCAAGGCAAGGGGGAACTCCCCCCCTAGGGTTCCCAACCCTAGGCGCGGGGGGAGGCCCAAGGGGGGGCGCCCCAGCCCACTAGGGGCTGGTTCCCTTCCACTTTCAGCCCACGGGGCCCTCCGGGACAGGTGGCCCCACCCGGTGGACCCCCGGGACCCTTCCGGTGGTCCCGGTACAATACCGGTAACCCCCGAAACTTTCCCGGTGGCCGAAACTGGACTTCCTATATATAATTCTTTACCTCCGGACCATTCCGGAACCTCTCGTGACGTCCGGGATCTCATCCGGGACTCCGAACAACTTTCGGGTTTCCGCATACATATATCTCTACAACCCTAGCGTCACCGGACCTTAAGTGTGTAGACCCTACGGGTTCGGGAGACATGCAGACATGACCGAGATGCCTCTCCGGTCAATAACCAACAGCGGGATCTGGATACCCATGTTGGCTCCCACATGCTCCACGATGATCTCATCGGATGAACCACGGTGTCGAGGATTCAATCAATCCGTATGCAATTCCCTTTGTCAATCGGTATGTTACTTGCCCGAGATTCGATCGTCGGTATCCCAATACCTTGTTCAATCTCGTTACCGGCAAGTCTCTTTACTCGTACCGCAATGCATGATCCCGTGACTAACGCCTTAGTCACATTGAGCTCATTATGATGATGCATTACCGAGTGGGCCCAGAGATACCTCTCCGTCACACGGAGCGACAAATCCCAGTCTCGATCTGTGCCAACCCAACAGACACTTTTGGAGATACCCGTAATGCACCTTTATAGTCACCCAGTTACGTTGTGACGTTTGGCACACCCAAAGCACTCCTACGGTATCCGGGAGTTGCACGATCTCATGGTCTAAGGAAAAGATACTTGACATTGGAAAAGTTCTAGCAAACGAAACTACACGATCTTTTATGCTATGCTTAGGATTGGGTCTTGTCCATCACATCATTCTCCTAATGATGTGATCCCGTTATCAATGACATCCAATGTCCATAGTCAGGAAACCGTGACTATCTGTTGATTAACGAGCTAGTCAACTAGAGGCTTACTAGGGACAGGTTGTGGTCTATGTATTCACACATGTATCACGATTTCCGGACAATACAATTATAGCATGAATAATAGACAATTACCATGAACAAAGAAATATAATAATAACCATTTATTATTGCCTCTAGGGCATATTTCCAACAGATTCTTTGGTGCAGACATTTGGAGGCATGTTGTAAGGGTTAACAAGCATTGGCCACATGCTATATGTGGCGCTCTGGTGGCCAAATGGGTTAAATCCATCTGAAGCTAAGCCAAGTCTAATGTTTCTCGGGTCAGCAACAAACTCTTTGTGTTTATCATTGAAGCTTTTCCACTCACTACCATGAGATGGATGGCTCATTACATTCTGATCTCTGTACTCCTGGTTCCTAAAATGCCACAGTACATCCTCTCTTGTTTCAGCATCATGAAACAACCTCTGCAATCTTGGTGTAATTGGAAAATGTCTCAGAACATTATGAGGAATCCTCTTCACAGCATCGCCATCTTTCCATCTTGATGATTTGCGTTTCGGGCATTCACTTAAGTTGGCATAATCCAGAACACAATTATTCTTACAAACATGGATCATATCATATCCAATTCCAACTGCACGAAGGAAATTCTTCATTTTGCTGTAGGTGTGTGGCAGCTCAGACGCATCTGGGAAAGATTTGCGGAAAGCAGCCAACATCGCATCGAATGATTTGTTGGTCATCCGCTCAGATGTCTTCACCTGAAGAAAGGTGACCATAGCTGAGAATACTGACAGCTTATTTCCTGGGGTGACAGCAACGTTGCATTGTTCCAACATGCGGGCCCACCGTTTTTCTTCTGCAGGTGAAAGTTCACGGAATGCACGAGCATTTCGTAGCATTGTTTCAATGTTGGTCAAACTCACTAGCTCCGCCACCACCACCTCCTCCTCCTCTTCCACCTGAGCATCAGGCAGATCAAGATGGTGATATGCTGCTTCCACGTAGTCAATAACATTGACGTTCACAGCTTCACCATGATGAACCCACCTAGTATATGTGACCGACATCCCATACAAGTGTAGATGATTTTGCACAGTTGACTGGGGTCTTGTAACTGAATTCATACAACTGCTACATGGGCAGAGCACATCTAATTTCGGACCACCGTACTCAGCTCTGATGAAGTTCATGAAGTTTTCAACCCCCTCGACATATGCAGCGGAGAATCTTCGAGTAGAAGTTATCCAAGTCCTGTCCATCTGTTAGACATACAAATTAGTTCTTCTATTAGATATTACAGGAAAAACATATATGCTTTTTTATGAAGTCTAGAAAAAAATACCTAGGTCGATGTCTAAAGCTATGGCAAGATATTTGGACGAGCAGATCTAAGTAACGAAATATATGTAAAGTTAATTCAACAAACAGATTTGAGTGCCAAATTATGGCAGGCTGTTTCAGCAGTCAATGAGGCCAAGCACACAGCCATCGAACTATCGAAGGCCATCGCAGCAACAAAGATCGAGTATAAAACGGTGTAGAGCTATTTCACCTAACAGATTTGCTACTAGACCATGGCAATCTACGTCACAATAAATATATGGCAGGATATTTTAGCAACTAATCGGCCTTGGCATGCCATCTCAGCTAAGCAGATTGAGTGCAGAACAGGGTAAGGAAGCTTCTTAAGCAGAGCATATTGACAGTAAACTACTTCGGCAAACAGTGAGATTAACAGCATCTATCAGCTAACATTCAGCGCTACACCGACATGAACGGGGCCTCAGTCTAGAATGCGCGTACCGTGGGAGAAGCTGACCGTCGTGCATCTCCACACGAACGTCGCCAGCGGTGGCGGCGCTGACCGCCGTGCGCCTCCACAAGAACGTAGCCAGAGGTGGCGGCGCGGCTAGAGGACGACAGTCTACGAGAGTGTACTGTGGGAGCGAGAGGATCGCTGAACCGTGGCGCCGACATATCGGCGCGGCGGGGAGGGCGGCTTTGGCAGAGCGAATGGAGTGGAGGGGGACGGGGGAAGGGGGGGTTTAGGGAATATTATTGGCTAGTTGGCCGAAGGGCGGTTGAATCGGATTTGGGGGAAATTTTTGGGTGTGGGGGGGAGGATTTTCGCGCGGTGGGCGGGGGGAGTTTGGCGCATGGTCGGTTTCTCCAAGTGTAGTCCCACGTGTCAGTGAAGAGGCAAGCCGAAGCGCGTTCCGTTTGCGTGAGCCGTGTGCAGGACCGAATGTGTGTGGGGTGCAATGCGACCGCGACAGGAGTGTTGTGAGTGTACCGCCTTTTTTCCTTTTAAACTAGGTGCTTCGCCCCCTAAAAAAAATTTGTTGCTTCGCGCGATCCATCGATACTACTACTAGTAATCCGGTAATCCCGACTAAAACGGCGCGGCCGGGTCTTTTCCCACGCGATATGCTGGGAAGTTGGCTTAGTTGGGTTTTTTAGGACGAGTAATGCCACACCTACGTAATCCCAGTTACGTAATTAACGTAATGTGAAACGTGTGAGCTGTTGATTGTAGATTGGGGGGAGGGAGGGGCCCACCACCATGAAAATTAGGGGAGGAGAGAGAGAGAGGCAATTTACGTTAACCCTTTCGTAGGTTCCCGTAGATGTAGAAAGATGTGAAATGCGTGAATGTGTAGTGGACGTACTATGGGAGTGCCTAAGATAATTTGTGTATGTATAGACCCTATGTGTTTATTTTACTTCGCATGTTAGATTTGTCTCGATTCAATAAAAAGCAGAGTTGGTGATGATGGTGTGCCTGTCATCCTGCAATATAGGTCGTCTGATCTATATCTAACGGATAGGAAGGAAACTATGACAATTTACCCGCACTCCTCTCCACATTTGCAGATAAGGCTTTCCCTCGTTCATCCTTTTCTCCCACAAGATCTTGATCTTCCATGCAACGCACGGGCATCTTGCTAGTACTCCTACAATATGTATATTATTGTGAAAGTTCATATACACCGGCCGAGATTAATGCAAACACGGCAGATTTTCATTACATTTCGAACTTTTATAGGACAGAAAAATAAAAGAAACCCGACCCTAAACCTATTCTACGGCAGCGACCGACGTCCTCCATCTGCGATCTCTATGTACGGGGGCAGGGTTCAAGACCCGTGAACTGAAGGTGCGGTCTCCGGCGAGGAAGAGTAGAACACGGGATACGGACCGGCCAGTTGGCACACCATGCCCTGCCGCCTCCCATGCCCTACTCATCCTCGGAGGAGTCCCCGACCTCGGCGGTGCCGGACGTTGGACGGCGGCAAGTAGGACGCGTGGCTGACGGTCCTCCCGTCGTCGGCCGCCAGCGTGGCCACCGCTTGTGCGGTCGCGTCCGCGTCCAGCTACGCCACTATTGCGTCGCGAGAGGCGACTTGAGCGAGGGCGGCGACCTCAAGCTTCATCCCCGAAGACAAGCTCTCCCGCAGAGCGTTCGCACTTGCGGTCATGGCGGATGTGGTGCCAGGTAGGAGGACGATGCGCTATGGTGTGGAGGTTAGCTGGGCGTTGCCGCTTTAAGTAGCGCATTCCGGTGAGGCCAAGCGTCCGGGTGCGTCATTAAGTTGCTGGAGTTGGTTCCTCGGGCACCGAGCCTCTTAACAACGACATACGAACGGACGGCATGAATGCGGGCAGCTGGCGCCGGCTGGGAACGCACCGTGCGACGGCGCGAGGGACGAGGGTTTTGGTATGCCAGGGTAGTCAGCTGCGGTCGTGGCAACGTTGGAGATGCCCTTTGCTCACATGCGATCCCCGCATGTCATTGAAAAAGCAAGACGACCCGGCATGGTCTCAGGTCCAGAGGATGCAGTTGGCCGCGCTACACCACTCCGCGGACGCGTCGCGGTGCCCCGTGCATCCTCGACGAGCCGGGTGTTGGGGTGTGTTTGGATTGTGGCCAAAGTGCACGTTACCAAAATTTTGGTCATGACCCAAAGATTGGTCTTTGTTTGGATGGTTGCCATTTTTTTGGCATGCCAATGAACTCTAGCCAACTCTAGTTCATTTTTCTTGCCAATGTCGGCCAAATCATGGGCAACCAATACCTCAACCAAAATTTTGGTCATGACCCAAAGATTGGTCTTTGTTTGGATGGTTGCCATTTCTTTGGCATGCCAATGAACTCTAGCCAACTCTAGTTCATTTTTCTTGCCAATGTCGGCCAAATCATGGGCAACCAATACCTCAACCAAAATTTTGGCTACCCAATGCTTTGATGGGGCAACCTTGGGCACAAACCAAACATACCGTTGGTTGTGCCACAGCACTAACGCCACCCTCGGCACACTGAAACCGACCGTGTCTAGCGACGATATGAGCGTGTCGCTCACCGCGGTCGCCGTGTCCAGAGGCGGTGCTGGAGCTGCGCCCCGTTGTTGGCCCCAACGACCCACATGAACGGTTGTCGGTGGCGAGGAGGTCGTGGGCCAGCTCCTCCATTGGACTAGTCTGCGCTACGTCGTCCCGACGGGTGTGCCCCACATGTCGGTTTCCCTATTTTCCCGGCCATATTCGAGCGTCAGTGCTCCGCGTTGCGCATTAGGCCTTTCACTATGTAAGCCAAGCGAGACAACTTGTTGTTTATTTGAGTCGTTCAAGTATAATCATGTGGCGTTTGCTTATTTCTCATTCCTCTCCAACCCTCTTCTCCATCGATCAGGTCGCCCTCCAGTCGAGTCCATCCTCCCGCATGCCTCATTTGAACATTCCGCCGAGTATCATTCGCATGTACCCACCCTATTCCTCTTTCAATAGATCTCCGGACCCTGAGATGAAATCGAGAGGGAACGAGTGGGGGCACGTGATACCTAAGGCGGATTCAAAATTTTGAACCGGTGATCATAGCATCCGCAAATCATATAAAGGGTATTCAATGTTCGTTTCGTTTTTGAACGTACAATATACTCCCCCTATCCTTTCTAGTTTACATATAAGTTTTATGTGTAGTCAAAGTATCTCTACTTTGATCAAAAAGGTATCAACATTCAACAACGCCCAATCAATATTGTTAGATTCGTACGTACTCCTAGATTTGTACTCGAGATGGTTCCCAATTTGACTATTGACAAGATTAATAGTACATGAGATGTATAATGTGAAAATTATATCATTGGAAACTCCTTTCACATACGAATTTGACTGTATGCTTTGTGTAAGTTGCATGTCATATATTATTACTCTAACATTTGGTCAAAGTTAGCCTCGAAAAACGCATTAGACCCTGTATGCTTTGTGTAAGTTGCATGTCATATATTATTACTCTAACATTTGTGTAAGCTGCATGTCATATATTATTACTCTAACATTTGGTCAAAGTAGTATAGTGGAAGTGGATCCTCTGACGTAGGTATCCCTGCCTTACCCTCCCTTTCGGTCACTTACTGGCGGACCCCATGCTTGCTAGGCCCGCATGTCAGTTACTCAATGGGTTCGGCCACGTCAGGGGATCCTCATCCGTAGTATACTCCCTCTGTTTTTATTTACTCCGCATAAAACGGAGGGAGTTGTGCTATAATAAATGACGCGGGCGGGGGAGGGGGAGGGACGTCGGTTTGCTCTCAACTGCGGTCCCACAAGCGAGCGAAAACGCAAGACAAAGCGTGTTCCATTCAGTGAGCGACGTGGAGGGTCCAGCGTGCCGGGCTGCAACGCGAACGCGACAAGAGCGATGTACAGTCAAAACCAATTGACCGGTCGTCATCGGAACCACTATTCACACCAGAACCTTCGCTGCTCGGCCTACGCCAGCCACTGCCCTAAAACCACACCAAATCTCCAGCCCATTCCCCCACCTTTCGATTCCCTAGCCCGCATCAAGCGTCCCCTAGTTCGCCGGAAAGCCATGGTGTGCCGCAAGATCACTTACTACAAGATGCTGACGCCGGAGCGCCGCGCAGAAATCGTGGCGGCGGTCGGCGCCACAGACCTCCGTTCCCAAGCTTGCTTTGCGGCGGGCCAATCCCCGAGTTCTCTGGAGCCAAGCTACGAGGAGGAGGAAGCCAATCCAATGTTCATGGCATAGGTCGCGGCGCAGAAGGCCCCCGATGGGTATGAGACGATGGACGTCAACTTCGTGCCGGCGTCCGAGTCCCCCATGGTGCAGGCGGACCAGCGGTTCAACATGGCGATACTAAAGGAGGACCGGGAGGCAGAGGCTCAACTCGACGTGGAGCGCGCGCATGCCGCTGCCATCAAGGCTCTCCTGCAGGCGGAACCGGATGTCGTGGATGTGAACCGGGCGGCGGAGGCTCAACTTGAGGCAGAGCGCGCGGATGCTGCTGCCATCGAGGCCCTCCTGCAGGCGGAACCGGACGTCCTGGACTTGAACCGGGCAGCAGAGGCTCGACTCGACGTAGAGCGCACGGATGCCGCTCTCATCGACGCCCTCCTGCAGGCGGAACCGGACGTCCTGGACTTGAACCGGGCGGCGGAGGCTCGACTCGACGCGGAGCGCGCGGATGCCGCTGCCATCGAGGCCCTCCTGCAGGCGGAACCGAACGTCCTCGACTTGAACCGGGCTGTGCTCTCGTCCGTGCAGAGCGCCCGCACGCTCCGCTTGAACGAGTAGCTGGAGGCCGACGACAACCACGGTGCGGAGACACACGTCGGCAGCGACGGCTGGTTCGCGTCGGCAGCCAAAGACGACGAGGCCGTCTCTTTCCGCGAGCAGTGATAGTTTTTCTTTATGTTGTTGTTTTTATGGATCTTTTGCTGTGTAAAAACATATATTTGTTATGCAAGTCGCCTGATTTGGGTCAGTCTACCATTTCAGGCGGTTGGATGAATATCCTACGTCTCCTAACCCTTCTTTCCTTCTTCCTCACCTCTTCTTCTTCCCCAACAGACCACCGCACGGGCCGTACGGATACTCCCCAACATGCGGTTGGATAAACATACTCTATGAACGAAAATTATGTGTCAGCGATAGGATGGCTGAGTTTGGTTTGTTCACATGCGACAGCACGTGTCAGTGAGGGTGCGTTCCCTTGGTTGGGTTTGCGACGTGCAGGAGCGACTGTGTGAGGGTGCGGTGCGACCGCGGCGTGCAGGAGCGACCGTGTGAGGGTGCGGTGCGACCGCGACAGCCGTGCGCAAGTGTACCTCCTTCTCATTTTGAAAACTTTAGGCAAGCTTGGCAAAAATGTGTGGCGAAGTTTGGCAATGCAAGGCCTAGACCCAAACAGGATAAGTACGTGCGTACTAGGAGTACTAGTGTTAAAAAAGAAAGGCGGGGTTTTCCTTCGCGGGATTTAATCGATACAAATCCTCGTTTCACGTGTCAATTAATGCCTATTTTTTTCTCCAAAGACCAAAGAGCTAACCATCTCACTCCTCATCGCTTGATTAATGCAGCGCCATGCAAACCAACCTTCTCAATTCCGCATGCATGCAGGGGATATTAATGTCCTTGGTTGCTAACCCCATCAATTTTGCCTCGATTAGTGTTAGTGGCCCTTTGCAAATTGTAATTTTGATATACTGGCCTTGTGTACAAAAAAATGGAGGTAGTAACTATATTTGACTTCCTTCCCCATTGCGGTGACGTCGACGATATCTTTTTTTTGTGGTTTGGCGAAGTGCGTTCGACGGAGAACACCATTGAGGGAGACCACGGTAAGTCATTCGCAAGTGCCGCCTGCAAGCCGAGACAACCGCCTTATTTGCATCCAGGAAGTCCTTTACTAGTACTACTAGGAGTACTAGTGCGCTGAGATGGTTTCTCGAAGAAGACGATGGAGAAGCGGAGTCAGCGAAGAGTGAAATGATGGTTGCTTCGTCCGTGCTTTTGTGATTTGACGCCTCACTGCTTTGTGATTTGTGATAGAAGGGACAGGGGAGTAGACTCTGTGCTCTATACTGTACTACATGCGTCCAATCATGGGAGAAAGAGGAGAGACGTTGCATTTTTCTATTCCTTCAATCAATCAATCAGGGAGCTTCGGTTCCATCTTTTTGGCTTTGGCAACACCGTCCACAATGGTTCCCACGATGCCAAAAGCTATTTCACATTTGGCTACACATTGTGGATGCCCTTAACCATACCACTTGGTTTTGCTCCTGTGTGCTATCTATACAAATCTCAATTATATTGATCTAAAAAATTATAGAATCAAGATTAGTAAAAAGGAGGTGATTTTGCCGCGCGGATGGCGGGGGAGGTTTCTTATTTGAGCAATGCTACATCCACGTAATGGTTTACGTAAAGTTACGAACTGATGTGATGTGGGACTATTTGATTGGATTAAAGGAGAGGATTAGGCCCACCCCACCTGAAAATCAGGGGGGCATATATAGATTAGATGGAAAGTATACGTAGCAGCTACGTAGCCCTTTGTAAGTCTAGGATTAGGCTTCTTATTTTCGGAGGACGTTGTCCTGGCGGTTTGCTAACATGCGGTCCCACGTGTTAGTGCTTTACCAAGCCGATCCGCGTCCCACATGAGGCAGAACAACGGCAGAAGCAACACGTGGTTAAGTTGAAGAAGATGAGGGAGAAGCGGATTCGGCAACGAGTGAAATGATGTGATGGTTGCTTCGTCCCTCCAACTTAACTGCGGGAAAGTGCAGCTTTGTGATTTGATGCCTCATTGCTCATTACTACGCCGGCGCCATGACTGGGGTGCTTCACCCCGGCTGCTCTGCACTGTATTCCGGTATGGCACGTGGACCCGGTAGCTTGATGTCCCACATGTCGGCGAAAGGGAATAGAAGATTTATGAAAGCGAGCGCTCCACTCTTACGACGGAGGAGTAGACGACACGACGGCCCAGTGTACTGTCACTTGTAGTACTGTATAGTACTATAGTTTTGCTGTTTCGCACGATCCATCGATACAAACCCAATTAAACAGGAAAGGGCGGGATTTTTCCCGCGCGGTAGATGATACTGGCCATACATTTCAAAGGCAATTTTAATGTATGCAAACTGAATAATTATAAGTAACAATATGATATCTAGTAAAACTAAAAACACATATGATTTATTGTGTTAGAGTGTAGTAGTAGTGCTGTATTGCATAGTTGTTAGATGTAACATGCGAGAACGTGTAGAGATTTAGTTTTGGAGGGCCTACAGAGAGAAAAGCATAATACGGTCACCGAACTTCAGAATAAGCTGATTACGGTCACTATATACGTTTTGCGGTGATTATACGGTCACTTGCTCACAGTTCAGCATCGGATTGCACTCTGTTGACCGGCCAAATAGTCTGCGTGGCGCCATGTTGACTAGTTAAATTGCCCACGTTCCTTGTGGGTCCCACTTGTCAGTTCGCATAGGCAAAAGGTCAGATAAACACAAATTTACGCAGGCGCGACAAGGCTCCAACCCGTGTGCGGGAATCACCTGGTTGTGTATGTGTCTGTCAGGGCCTGATGTGTGCGCATGCACGTGTATGTTGAGCACTTGAGCGCGAGAGTGTGTGTTGGTCGTGTGGTGTACTGGTGTGTGCATGCATGCGTGCGTGTGTGCATGTGAGTGTTGCGTGCGTGCGTGGCTGCGTGTGTACGTGTGAGTGTTGCGTGCGTGCGTGGGTGCATGTGTTTGTGTGAGTGTTGCGTGGATGCAGTTCGTGTGCATGCGTGCGTGTGTTATAATCACCACACCAGCTTCTGTGTGTTAAAACAGACGGCTCAGCATACCAATCCAAGGCCACCTTGTCTGCTGTGCCCGCGGTCATGACTTCGAACCACCGTCCAAATATTTTTTTGTCGTTTGTTTTCATTCTTACTAGCAAGATGCCCGTGCGTTGCATGTAACATCAAGATGCATTTGTATGACTTGTTTATCTTGGAGAGAAAAGGATGAACGAGGGAAGGCCTTATTTGCAAATGTGGAGAGGTGTGTGGGTACCTTTTTGCAAAATTGCCATAGTTTCTTTCCTATCCGTCAGATATAAATCGGACGACCTATATTGCAGGATGGAAGGCACACCATCATCACCAACTCTGTTTTTATAAGAGTGTATTTTATGTATTTTATAAGAGTGTAGATGTAGAGTAGATACAAGTTGACAGGTGGGCACGATGGTAGTGAGATAATGTGATGCAACACTAGAGGTGACACGTGGAGCGTTTAACTGGTCAACTAGTCATGTCATGAGCAAATACAGAGTTGTACGGTGAGCCCGTGACTGTATAATAACCACTAAACGTAAATGGTGACCGTAATGAGTGGATTCTGAAGTCCAATGTACGTATCGTGCTTTCGCTTCAAATACAATGATCGTCATTGCATTATCGCGAGAGAAAGATGAAACATGCGTGAATTTTCTGGGGGCTTACTTTTAGAGGACCTGGAGATAGTTTTGTGTGCATACGTGAAAGGGGCGTACAGGGGGGTATGCGATGGAGAGAAAGATGCTCTTTGTTTCTCTTTATTATGACTAACTTTGTATATAGTATAAAAATATACAAATTCACAGTGCGGAATAAATATCATTGTGGGCACCATGCAATGCAAATTAGCGTTCGTACTCCTCCATATAACTTTGTAATGTTGTATATATGTAGAAACTCTAAAATAATTTTTTCGCCACACTTTATTCAAAAGGAATGTTGTATGCAAAATAAACGTGAAGAGAGGGCTTTTTAGATCAATGGGGTGCGTGATGTAACATGTGTGAATGTGTAGTTGATGCATTTGGCGGGGCCTAGAGAGGTATGTGTGTGTATTACGTATTCGAGAGAGGCATGGATAGAGGGGCCGACGGGGGGGCGTGGGAGAGATAGCACGAGAAATGAGAGTGGTCTAGAGAGAGAGACAAATATGACGTCACGACAAGAGATTCCATTCCCTTGAGTGTGTATATGCAAGGGGGGGGAATAGAGGCACCAGGAGAAATTTTCTGTGTGTGTGGTGTTTGTGTTGGTATGTGTGGGTGTGAGAAGATAATGAGACGTGGGGGCAGAGGGTGTGTCACCGCATGAGGTCCGGTGGGTCGAGATGAGGCCCTTCGTTTGGTTCCGTCCTGCGCCACATTGGTCGGCCCGTGACGCATTTAGGAAGACCCATGGATGACTAGTCGTACAAGACAAAGATAGCAGAATTGTGAAGGACTCTGTGTCCACTGACAAAGCCGGCTAGGATTTGTAACCCTAGGTTCTCGGACTAAGGTAACCGCTTTATCTCTGATATTACTATTCATCCAACCTAACTTTAAGGGGCATCCTACAGAATGCTCTGCTAGAATCGTACTCGTCGATTAGGAAGAGAGGTGTGAGACAATGCGTGAGAGACGGGCGTAAAGATAATGTGCGTACATGAGACACGTAGGCAGGTCCATGTATATAGAAAGGGTCGATGAGGATTGTGCGTGTGTATGTTTGTGAGAGGAAGAGTGCTTGTGATAAAGGTTAGTGAAAACAGTTGTAAATGGTTACGAGAGGGAGGGAGGGTTATATCTAGAGCATGTGTGCGAGAAAGACACCTCGGGAGAGAGTGTGTGAGCATGTGTGAGAGACCACCGATGGAGAGTGAAACTACACGTAAAAGACTGCTCTATACATTGATTAAAGATATAAATTGTATCCAAATATTAGGATGGGATCATGATATTTGCAATTCGCGTAAGGAGCGGTCATTGATCCATCAGACATCTAGATTCTATCGAATTTGAGCATGTCTATGTTATTATTCGACACAATTGATCCACATAGTTAGTATTTTGAACTCCAGACAATGCATCGCTTTAGCAATCGAATATAAACGTGAGTATAGTTCATGTTGTGTGTGTAAAGCACATTATACATACGAAAGTTACACAATGGACATTATAAATAGCTACCTATGAACTAGCATACATTTGAATTCAACTTAAGGTGGTTTAAAAAAATCGAATTCAACATGAAGTCCATTCAATTATTTGAATTTGATATCATGGCATTTATAAACCATACCTAAATTATGGGGGCACCAATCTTTGCTCTGATTTTGTACATAATAGCATATGTAGTCGTGTACAAAATAGATTCAAATTTAGCTCCTCCATTCCAAAATAATCGTAGTTATAGGATTTTCAAGTGTCAAAATTTCAAAAAGAAGCGGATAATTTAATGAGGTTTTCAAACATACAAGGTCAAATATAACATTGTCTATTTAGGTCAATCCTCATAGTTCAAGAGTACTCTAAACGTGAATGCTTGTGTTTCAAAATTTCGAACGAAGCGCCAAAAGAGCCTCTACTCACCCGAAACCGCGTGAGACCAATGTTTGGTAGTACAAGGAAATTACTTTTCTAATAACTCCGACCCGTGAAACCTACCGGCCCGACGTCCAAAGGTCTAAACCGGGGTAGGTTTGTAGCTTCATCTAGACGCCACGCAACCGCATCCGAAAAACATTCATACACAATGGCCGCCTAAGCACACATGCGCGCGGCCGAAATCGCTCCCGCCCACTATTTGGGACACCTGGGATTACCATCCTACCCCCGACCCGCAGTAGGTCAGAAATTTAAGAGGGGGGAAAAGTTTGTACTTCCCCAAATTTCAAACAAGTGCGTCCCATCTTCTGTTCAAAAAAGCCAAAAACAAGCGCGTCCCAGACCGAAACATGGTTCCCCCCCCCACCCGTCCGATTCCCCATTCGTACTCCATGGGCGCCAAAACTACCTCTCCACCAGCCGTGAAACCCCGGCGTCCTCCGTCCGCCACCCCATCCCACCCATCAACCGCCGCCCTCCTCCATCACGCCGGAGCCGATACCCCGACGTCGTCGTCCACCATAACCTCAACCGCAACGCCCTCCACGGCTAGTAGTTGAAGCCGAGGCCGAGCCGTCCGTACCCGAGTGTCAGGACCCCGATTCCAAGTCACATCGATCTAGCCGGTAACACCTCATATCACTTTGTGGCCTCACGCACGGTATTCCCACGGGTGTCGCCTTACCATGGCCCGGGACCGTTTGCGCCTTTTGGCTCACGTATATGATAGTGTCGCTAGCATCCATATGACAGAGAACCCGGGCCGACATGACTAGTCGTGAACCCAAAGTGGCACTAACTTTCGAGGACAGGCATACATGAATCAACATCGAGCATGTCGGTCAGCAGCGTGCGAATCCGGGCTGTAGCACTGGGCTAACAGGACTCCGGGAACCCGGGCTGTAGCAGGCTAGGCAGGACTCCGGATGTCACCGCATGACATTTCCCCGAAGGGACAGACACATGAACAAAGTGAATCACATGCCGGCCAGTCAAGTGTTCCGGAGCAGTAGTGCTGGGCTAGCAGGACTCCGGCGAACCAGGCTGTAGCAGACTACTATGGCTCATGGAAGCACAAGACTACATTTCCCCATAAGAGAGGCTACCAAGGATAAACAACTAGGTTGTCGGATCCCACACATACCAAGCATTTCAATCATACACACAATATGCTCGATATGTGTAAATACAACATGGCATCACAACATAACTCTACGACCCAAGTACTTATTCATTAGGCTCCGAGGAGCGAGATATTACAAACATGGGTCTCATGACCCAACATTCAGAGCATACAAGTCAAAGCACATGCAAAAGCTCAACATGTTTGAGTACAGACATCTACAAATGAAAAAGGCTGAGAAGCCTGACTATCTACCAGATCCTGCCGAGGGCACAAGATCGTAGCTGAGGTATCAAGCTAAACGTCGAAGTCCACACGGAACTACTAGCGAGACCGACGTCTCTCTGCAAAACATAAAATAGGCAAACGTGAGTACAAATGTACCCAGCAAGACTTACATCAGAACTAACTACATATGCATCGGTATCAACAAAGGGGGTAGTGGAGTTTAACTGCAGCAAGCCAGCTTTGACTCGGTGGCTATCCTAAACTACGACTACAAGTAACTCTTTTGAGGTGGCGCACACGAGTCCACATATTCACCATATCAATACACCACTATGGATCCGCTCCCGTCTCCCTACGAGAACGCCATCCATAGCACTCACGCTTATCTTGCGCATTTTAGAGTATCCACTTTCACTTGTCTATGAACTGTACAGGCAACCCAGAAGTCCTTTTCCGCGGACACGGCTATTCGAATAGATGATGTTAACCCTGCAGGGGTGTACTTCTTCACACACGCTCTCGCCACTTACCACCATGTACACGTCGTGTATCTCGGCAACCTTCAAGCGGAAGCCTGGCGAGGGAGTCGGCCACGACCTGACTAACCACACAAGTCTCTCGTCCAGGTTTATCGCCTATTCGGGTTCCATCCGCAAGGAGATGCGGCCGGGTGTCGCTCACGGCCCCAAACGATGTGTACAGGGTTCCCAAGCCCACCATCCGGGTGCCACTTGGTACACCGGGCCACTGTGCCTAGTCTGTCCCAAGCCCACCTGTACCGGGTGCCACTTAGTAGACTACTAGCACTACCTACAAACACCAGAAACTAGTTGCAACTCCTGGACAGAGATCATGTTGATTAATAAGTCGAGAGGGGTCGAGTTACCGGAACCCAATGTGTGGTAGTAACTGTTCATGGATCACAAACACAGAACTCAGTTCCTGAGGACGGTTGCAATGAGACAACCCACCATGTACTCCTACATGGCCTCTCACCGCTACCTTTACCAAATCGTGTTCACACACTTAGCTCTCACACAGTAGGACATGCTCACCACATTCCAATCCATCCCCGATGAATCTGACCTGACACAACTCTAAGCAATAGCAGGCATGACAAACAGGCATGAATGAGTAGGCACATCAGGGCTCAAACAACTCCTACTCATGCTAGTGGGTTTCATCTATTTACTGTGGCAATGACAGGTCATGCAGAGGAAAGGGGTTCAACTACCGCAGCATGTAACAGCTGAAACGTTGTTGTCCTAATGCAGTAAAAGAGAGCAGGAGCGAGAGAGTGGGATTGTATCGGAATGAACAAGCGGGTTTTGCTTGCCTGACACTTCCGAAGATAGTATAGTTCTCCATCGGTGTCATCGATCACATCATCGAAGCAACGTCTACTGAGAGGGGACAATTACCGGCAACAGAGAGAAAACACAATCAATGCAATGCACGATATGATGCATGATCATGACATGGCAATATGAGTGTGTTGGGCTAATGCAACTACAACCAGAAGGTTTTGAGCTTATTTGAACCAAAGATTCAAATACAAACTCAAGTTATGGGTTCATATAAGTGCATTAACATGTTTTACCTAAACAGCAAGGTTAAGTTGCTCTAACATGCATGAAACCGGTACAGATGGATAGATTGGATTTTTCTGATCATTTTCCATATATAACTTATTTCATTCTGAGTTACGGTTGATTTTATATGATTTTTAGAAGTTTATAACATTTTCTGAAATAAATAAATCATTTAAGATTTATTTAAATTCTAGAAAGAATTACTGCATCAGCATGACGTCACTGTGATGTCAGCGGTCAATAGGGCCGGTCCAGGTCTAACCTGACCAGTGGGGCCCGAGTGTCAGTGGCTAACTAAACTAACCTAGTTTAATTAGCACTAACCTAGGTTAAACTAATTAAGTTTAAACCTAAACTAGATTAATTAGCCGGGCGGGGCCCGCATGTCAGTGTGAGAGAGGGTCAAACCCCTGGGCAGACGGGGTCAAACCCAGCCGGTCAAAGCGGTCAACCCGCCGGCGAGGCCGGACGCGGCGGAGCGCGTCGGGATCCACCTACAGTGGCTCTTTTGGCGCGCAGGGAGCAGCTACGGGAAGAGGGTGGAGTGGCGCACCCAACGGTGGCGGTGGCGGAGGCTGGGGTGGCCGGGAGCAGCGCCGGCGACGAGGTTTGCGGCGGCCGGAGCTCGGGTGCAAGCGGGGATGGGGCTGCGGTGCGCAAATGAGCGCGGCGAGGTGCTAAGAAGGCTCTACGCGATGCGGGGAGCGCGTTGGGCGCATGCCCGGGACCAAATGGTCACCGGAGCGTCACCGGCGATGAGCGCGGGCGGCGGCGCGTGCGGGTGAGCGCGGTGCAGTCGCTACGGCGCACGAGGAAAGAAAAGAAGAGGAGGGGGAAGGTCGGTGGCTCACAGCGGTCACGTAGAGAAGCTCGGTGGGCTCGGGGAAGGGTTGGTGACGGCGTGCGGTCGCCGGCGATCTCGGCGGACCGAGGTTGAAGAAGACGGCGTTGGCAGTGATTTAGGGCTTCCGGCGTCGCGCGGCTCGGTGAGGAGGAAGAGAAGGTCAGGGCGGAGCACGGGAACACGTCAGAGAGGCGCGGGGAAGGCGGTGGCCACGGCTGCGGCGGTCGGCGGCGGCGAGCACGCTCGGCTGTGGTGGGGAACAGCGAGAGAGAGGCGGAGAGGAAAAAGTGCGGTGTCCAAGGGGGTCGAGGGGAGGCCGGGGAGGCGGTTCAGGCATCGCAGTGGCGAGGGACACAAGCAGGCAGGGAGGTGGCGTGTCGCCACGGCGCGCGCGTGCGCTGTCTCCCTCTCTGCCTACTGGCAGAGGTAGAGGATGACTGGCATGGGCCCTGGTGGGCTAGGCCACCAGCTGGGCCAGCCAGGTGGGCTGCCAGGTAGGTCCAGGTGAGTGGCCCAGTGGCCTTCTCTCTCTCTCTTACTTAATTGTTTCTGTTTTCTATTTTATTTCTCTGTTTTGAATTAGTAAAAATACTAATTCGTTTTGTAAGATCCTGAAAATAATTATGGGCACTTTTGAAACTGTTTCCAACAGCCCTCAAATGCTTTCAAGATTATTTGGACATTTAAAATATTTTATAGAATTTAAATGTCCAAATTCAAATACTTATGATTTAATTCAAAAATCCAGAATGTCCTAGAAAAGTGTGCACCATTTTTGCCAGGGGTTTTAGCCCAATCCAGAAATGATGAACATTTTGTGAAGGGCATTTTGGGTTCATTGAAACCAATTTTAGTAAACCCTAGTTGGTTTCAGGGGGGGTGCTGGGGGTTCTGTCATCCCCATTTCAACTTCCTTTCAAGATTAAACATGATGCACACATGAGGCTAGCCTAGTGCATTACCAGAAGCTAGGGATGTGACACCGAGCCAGTTCAACCACGCCGTCCTGCGCCTCACCGCTACCACTCCAACTTCGCCACCCTCCACCGCACCGGAGCTGTTCCTGCTACGCCGTCCTTCGCCGCCTCGGATCTGCTTCCCCTCCGCCGACATATGGCCACGGCAACACAGTCAACAATTTGGCCATGGGTTCGTCCAAGCCTGCACCCTCCAGAACATCGGTTTCCCCGGTAAAAAGAAGAAGATCGGCGCGACATGTGGAGGTGACCACACCGGCAACCAAAAAAGGTACTCCTCTTCCCTTATTCGTGCAAATCTTACATCTCTGCTTGCACGGTATTCATCCCACAGAAGACACTAGTTGACCGCTTCTTCTTGATACTAGATGTTCCTAGTAACTCGCGATGCACAAGGTTTCTCCTCATATACTATTTCACCTTAGCTAGAGGTCCGTCGCCCCCCTGAATTTCAATTTCTGGCCAGTTGATTCCCAATTAACGGAAGCATTCCCCGGCGTAACAGGCGCTAGTATGCCTATTACGCTGGGGAAGCAACGCCTTGGTGTTTATCTTAGGGGCGTGTGCGGCCTAGAGCTACTAGCGCCCGATCTGGAGGTCGGCCGGGATTAAAGGGATGGCCTGGGGGCGCTGCCAAGCACGGCGGTGGTGTGAGGTCGATGGGAGGGCAGGGCGGCGGAGGCAGGGGTCTAGGCCGGTGGTCGCTGGCGGTTCGAGAAAGATCGTCAACGGTGACTGGCGGGAGGTAGACGAAGGCCATCTACGCGTTCCTTATAGATCGGACGGTTCATTAAAAAAATCGACTGACCTATTTATTTTCAGTCGACTGTTATCTTAGATATGACCACATGTGGTGGTGTGCTGGAGGAGTACCTGCATTTCCTGTGCTCATATATTACAAAATCATACGGAGTAGAATCTAATTTTGTTTGCCATGCAATGTTGTAGAGCTATCATATGTCTCCTGTCATTTATTTTTCAGCCACCTGCTATCTGCTACTTTTACAGTGCACTAGTTCTGCACACACTTCACCCTTACTCTCACTATTGTGTTTTTATGCAAGGGTATTTCAGACTCTGCTGCCATGAGAGAAGCCAAAAAGAAAAGAGAGAAGTCGCTCCAGCTTCGTATGCGGGTAGGCAAGACACGTTACAGCGCTATAAAGGGTGCAGTGTCAGCAGATGGAGACGGTAAACGTAGCTCTGGAGTTGATGACCTCGCTCGCAATGAACCACCATCCCAGGTGCTTGCTTTAACTTCGCGGTGTCATATGTGGTTGCATGTTCCATATGGTGTCTAGCTTGTATTCGAAAGGCCGAAGTCAGTAAGATAAGGAAAGATATTTTTTTACATGAACCACCATCCCGTGAGCACCAGAAGACAAATAGCTAGTCAGGGCACTGGCCGAGCCAGTGACAAGCCCAGTAAAGATAGGCATCACCTGGAAGCCAACTAAAAAGCTGCGATGGTGGCGAAGCAGCCCGCCTCCCACCAGGCTCTCAGGTCCTAGATGATCATGCTCACCACTCCAGCCGGATGTCTAGCTTGTATTGCTTCCAATTTGGTTAAATTGCATCTGCTTAGCTTACACATTATACCTTTGAATATGACATACCTTTCTGTTTTTGGTACATACTAGTACATCTGTGTATTAACCATGTTCTTACATCAAACTAATGTTCTTGTGTATCCCTCATCAATCACTTATGACGAGGCAGGCAGGCAAGGGGACTACTCCTCATTTAAAGAATGCAGCGTCAGCCTCCCGACATGATTCTCAAGAAACAGAAATGTTAGATGAAGATAGTGAACGTAGCTCTGTAGTTGATTACAGCATTTCCCCTACACTAGCATCGCGGGTGCTTGCTCTAACTTGGCAGCGTGATATGTGGTTGCATGTTGCATATGGTGTCTAGATTGTAATTCTTCCAATCTGGTTAAACTGCATGTGCTAGTCTGCTTAGCTTATACATTATACCTGTTAATGTGACATGCCTTCCTGAATTTAGTACATAGTACATCTGTCTATTAAGCATGTCCTTACATAAAACTATTGTTTTTTTTGTATCCCGCATCAATCAACATGACGAGACACCTTTAGTATATGCAGTGCGATATTAGTTGCATCTTTCATATGATTTATAGCATGCGCTGCTTCTAATTTGTTGAAATTCCATTTATGATGGGACGCTTTTAACTTGGCAGAGTCATATTGGTTGCATCTTTCATGTGGTGTCTAGCTTGCATTGCTTCTTATTTGCTGGAATGGTTTCTTCTTAGTTTACACAAACAGTTGTGAACATGCCATGCCGTCCTGTTTTTCGTACATATTCCATCCTGGTATCATGTGTTTGCCTTACATCAAAGTAGTGATTGTCAGTATCATGCATGAATGAGTTCTGAAGAGAGAATTTTATTGCTTTTTCTTGTCGGTTTTACTTGACAATTCAAAATCAATAAAGCGGAAGGAAGTTAGCAAGGCAGTGGATAAAGGTGCTCCTTCCGAACGGAGGGCCTCTACAGTTTCTACTCCTCCACACCCCCAAGATGATTTCCAAGACAACACATGCATAGACACTCAACAAAGCTATGTTTATGATGAGCACGTCTCCCCTAGTGCAGCATCACCGGTGCTCCCTCTAACTTGGCACTGTTATATGTGGTTGCATGTTATGTGTGATGTCTAGCTTGTATTGCTTCTAATTTTGTTGAATTCCATCTGCTTACTTTACACATTATACTTGAATAAGACATGTGTTCCTGTTTCTAGAACATACAATATCTGTCTATCACACCATGTTCTTACATCAAATTACTACTGTTGTGTAACCTGCAACAATCACTTATCATAAGACACGTTTGACTTCGGAGTGTGATATAGGTTACATCTCACATTCTTTTCTAGCTTGTACTACTAATTTGTTGAAATGGCACTTATGACGAGACAGTTTTAACTTGGTAGAGTGATATTCGTTGCATCTTTCATATGGTGTCTAGCTTTCATTGCTTCTAATTTGTTGAAATGCCTTCTCCTTAGTTTACACATCATAAGCTATGAATATGCAATGCTCTGAATATGCAATGGCACTAATGACGAGAGACCTCTAACATGGTAGCGTGATGTTGTTTGCATCTTGCATATGATTTATTTCTTGTACTGCTTCACATTTGTTTAAACGCCATTTATGATGAGACACTGTTAACTTGGCAGAGCGATATTTGTAGCATCTTTCATATGGTGTCTACCTTCCATTGCATTGCTTCTAATTTGGTGAAATATCTTCTTCTTAGTTTACACATCATAGTTCTGGTTATCTCTTCCGTCCTGTTTTTCATACATATTACATCCTCCTATCATGTGGTTGTCTAACATCAAAGTTCAGTTCGTCTGCATCACGCATCAATTTGTTCTGAAGAACTAAATTGTTATTCATTTTTCTTGTCGGCTTGACTTAACATGGCACAGAGAAAGAGGAAGAAACACAGAATGGCAGGGAATGAGAAGCGGATGAATCCTGCAGATTCTGCTGGTACTGATGGTGCAATAGAAGGTCAAAGTCCAGCGGAAAATTCTACAAACACGGCATCCCATGCTACACGAGTTGCAAAAAAAGCCAAACAGAAACAAATAGCTGCCACCAAACAAGCAGAGACAAACATGTTATTTATCCCTGATGTACACTAACACTTCCTATGTTCGTTGTTGGACTAGCACCTAGGCGCAAGAGGAAACAAACATCAGGGATAATGCTCGATAGGTTAACTAAATCTAGAGGAGGAAGAATGGAGATCCGTTTTGAGGCAGGTTTAAAAAGGCCACGTGATGCTACAGAGTCAACCAAGTTAGTATCAGAGGCAGCGGTTGCCGTTAGGTGTCATGTACGTATCCTCCCAACATGGATTCAGTACAGGAATGACAAAGACGAAACCCAGTTCAACACCTTCCTCGACCATTTATCTGTAAGTATGGTTATGTATGGAAACTAGTAATATCGTGTTGCTCTGTCCCATACTTTCTAGGTTGCTGATAATGAGACTCCCATAATTTTCAACAGATGAGGCTCAAGTTGGATAGCCAAGATGATGCAACCAAACAAGCTTGCACCCATGTTTTCAAGTCTGCTCTGCAACAGTATCGGTATAACTTGAGGAAAACTCACTTTGAAGGCAAGGCTAACAGTGAACTTTCCCAAACATCTCCAGTGGAAAATATATCGGATGAAGACTGGAGGGGCCTTGTTAAACACTGGTCTGATCCGAAGTATCAGGTACATTATATATATGTGATCAGATCACATGTTGAAGTCCTATTTACGCATGTGCCACACAAATCTATCTTCTTGTAGGTGAACTGTTCAAAGAACAAGGCCAACCGTACGAAAGTGAAATTCCAACAGACGACGGGATCTCGTAGCTATATTGCACACTGCGAGGCTCTTGTAATTAGCTGCTGTTTCACTCTTTTAGCTGTACCATATTCAGATCTATATTGACTTCTTCGAAATGCAGAGGAAAGCCCGCAAGGACCAAAAAGTACCTGAACCAAATGCTGTGGAAATCTTCAAGGACTGTCACACCAGCAAGAAGAAGGGCATGACTACACCAGTCAAAGCCGCTGTTGTAAGTCCTTAATCCTCATGCCTTTTAACTACTACTTACTCTGACTTGTGCCTTGAACTGCATGGTTTGCAGGCAATGTCTATTACTCTTTTCAATTTTATACACAATTGTCTTAGCGTATCATTGCACCTTACAAGGTTTAAAAGAGAGGAGTGATGTTCCTTTGATCTTGACCCGTAATCTAGTTCCGTGCTGGACTTGCCCACACAACGTTACAATTGCCTGTTTGTCTGTTCTCAGTTGTTTTATGATATGAATGATGTCATACTATGCTTACCGTATTATAAACTTCGTCTCTTTATCCTTAGCCCTCAATACAATGTGAAGAAATAGACAATACATTAGCGATGGTACATGGTCATATGTTTGGAACCTGGTTTTATTATGTACTTTGCAATAAAATACAACTAATATTTTACATGGGTTCACCAGAATAAGTTATGTATATAGACCAAAGCTATTTTGTTTGGTTTTGCTGCCTCCTTAATATCTTCTGTTCTGGTACTACTAATGTAAAACCTCAACTTTTCAGCGAGCTATGGAAAAAATGGTGGAACCGCCACCTTCTGAAGGTGGCAAGGCAACTATAACCGCAATGTCAGCTCTTGCTGTAGTGGGTCAGTACATGTCCACTAACAGTGCCAAAAGCACGTTCCTACGTAATACTGGGTTGGTTGTTAAGGCAATATCATCCAAACTGCCTCATGATCAAGATATGCAAGCTCAAAGCAATGTTGTATCTGCGCTCCAGACACAAGTCCATTCCCTAACAGAGACCCTTTGTGAAACAAGGAGAAACATTGCTCAATGTCGTCAAGATATGCATGGTTTTGAAACCAGACTATTAGACATTTGCTATGTTGTTCAGGAGCCTAGGGGAAATGAAGGCGAGGGTTATGGTGCTCCATCGGACAATACAGCATGAAAACGTAACAGTAAGGTCAAATGAACTAAGCTTCTGAACTTCTGGTGGTGCATTTATCTGCTAGACTGTTAAGTTTTATGCCAACCTTCCTTATGTTATATAGTTGTAATTTGTTTTGGTGCGATACAAAATTTATTCTTAATGTGCAACCACCGGCTGAAGAAAACAGCAAGCCATTTTTGTATAGTGTAGGGTGTTCCCTATATTTGCACTGGTGGCGATCTTTGATGCCGAGTGGATGTAACCTGTGCAATCGCCTTAATAGCCTAGCATTAGTTTCAACCTTATTTATTTCCTAGTCTTCTTTTTCCCTGGTTTGCTAGTGGCCGCAACTACCATGGGCCATATACGGGTCGTAGGATCCATGGGTCTCCTACGAGCCGTCGATAAATGGGCCTGTAATCGGTGGGCCTCGAGTCGTCGGATAAATGGGTCTACATGGGCCGTAATCGGGCGTAATTGGTATCGGCCCAGCACGGTAACAGGCCGTTAACAGGCCGTAGGACAGCAAAGGCTTAATTCTGTCACAGGCATAACGGGTCGTTAATGGGCCAGAATATAGGACGGGCTGGAAACGGCACAACGGGTTAACAGGCCAGAAACGGGCCGACTCTTGCCATGGGACGAATTTGGCCCATTAGGGTAACAGGCCAGTAACGGGCCGACTCTTGCCATGGGCCGAATTTGGCCCATTAGGGGAACAGGCCAGTAACGGGCCAACTCTTGCCATGGGCCGAATTTGCGCAATAAGGGAACATGCCAGTAATGGGCCGGAAGTAATCGAGGGCCGAAAAGGAGCCCAAGAACGTATGGGCCGTCAATAGGCCGAAAGCTAACACGGGCTGGAAACGGCCCATGTAAATCACGGGCCGTTAACGGATATAAAGAAAATTACTGTTCATTATGGGCTAGAGTCACCGTGGGCCTGTAAAGGGCCGAAAGATACTAAGGCCTCATATGGGCTGAAAGACGTCGTGGGCCATACATGGGCCGAAAGTGAAATGGGCCACATGACGTTGTTGGGCCGATTTCCTTTAGGGCCTAACGGGCCGTAAAATGGGCTATTTGCGAAGAGACCGTTAACAGGCTTTTCATGGGCCAGCCCGTTAACTTTTGACCAAGTCAAACGGGCTGGCTTTGTAAGCTAAATGGGCTAGTGGTGGGCCGTGGCACGTGTTGACATATCATAGGCGCCTATCTGACCCACTGACGAGCTGACACGTGTTTCGTCCGGCCAATAAGAATTTTACACGTGGAAATTTCCCATTGGTCGGGGCTGTTAATGGGTTATCGGATCCAAAACCCGACCCGATAGCTTAACGGCGTTCCGTTACGGTGGATGCCACGTGTTGGTCACCCTTGACGAAAGCACTTCTGTGACACGCGATTTATCGTCATGGAAGTGGACACTTCCGTGATGATAATTTTGGTAATGTCATGGAACACTTCTACGACAGCACAGGTATGACTATCTTGATTCTGTCATAAAATCGTCATGGATGTACATGCATGACAAAAAACGCGACCTACTGTGACAAACATGTATCATCACGGAAGTGTATTTTTTTGTAGTGAAGAAAAAAAAGTAAACTAGCATGGATATTACAGTGAAAAAGTATGAGCACTGACAACTAGCAATGAGTGTGTGAACATGAATGTAATGTCGGTGAGAAATACGTACTCCCCCAAGCTTAGGCTTTTGGCCTAAGTTGGTTTATTGCCACGGGTGGCCTGGCGGATATCCATAGTTGTAGTTGGGGTCATACTGAGATGCAGCGGTCATTGCATCGTGTGCTGCAGCTTGGAGGCGAGCTATCTCATCCCTCCTCCTATACTCCTCCGCCTCCTCTCTGGTTATGTAATGTCTCCCTTTTTCCTCCTCACAAAGGAACTAGTGAGATAGTGGTACTGGCGTCACTTTTCTCCCTCGAAGCTCACAAGATCAGCGTTACGCAAATATGCATTAAATTCTTCCTTGATTCCCGCTCAATCCATAAAGCCTTCTGAAGGCCATTCACAAGGCCGCACTGGAGCGTTCCTTGGTGGCTCATCATCGGCATCGCTCATTGCGAGCCTGGGTCCTTGCTTCCTTGAAGGACCACCTTGGTATATTTTCCTAAGCATATTTCTTCCTCTGAAAAATTTCTGAAATTTTTAGTAACTTCAAATAAAAGTGAACCAAGCTCAACAAAATTGATAGCAACTACTCCTACAAGTGCCTATGGACTATATCAAGCATTAGAACTACTTGGAACCATATAAATTTGACATGCAAGCTCAAGAACATGGTCACCTAGGCAGCACAAATTTTCAATGAAAGCACTAGAACAAAAACTAATTGGACCAATGGAGGAGTCACATACTAAGGAACAATCTCCCCAAGCAGTTTTGTGAGAGGTGCTTTGAGCAAGGAGATCGAAAATCGCAGCAAAATGAGCTAGAACTCATGCTTGAGCTGGATGGTGATTTTTTTGGGAGGAAGAAGAAGTGTGTGGGTGCAGGAATAAGTGAAGGGGAGCCACCATGGGCCCACGAGGCAGGGGCGCGGCCTGGACCCTCGTGGCCAGGTGCTTGCTCCCCCTGTTGTGTTCTTAGTGCCAGATATTCTCAAATATTCCAAAAAAATCATATTAAATTGGCAGGGCATTTGGAGAACTTTTATTTTTGGGGTATTTTTATATTGCACGGATAATTTAGAAAATTGACAGAAAATACTATTTTTACTTTATTTCAACTAAATAACAGAAAGTAGAGAGAGAGTACAGAAGGTTGTGCTTCTAATCTCATCCATCTCATGCTCATCAAAAGGAATCCACTAACAAGGTTGATCAAGTCTTGTTAACAAACTCATTCCGAATAACATGGAACCGGAGAAGTTTCGAATAACACTATGTTACCTCAACGTGGATATGCACATCCCCAATAATAAGAATATCATATTTCTTCTTGACAGTAGGTAGAGGAAATTCAAAACCTCCAAAAATAATTGATGGAATTTTTCCAATAGAATTGATACTGTGGACCTGAGGTTGTTTCCTCGGAAAGTGTACCGTATGCTCATTACCATTAACATGAAAAGTGACATTGCCTTTGTTGCAATCAATAACAGCCCCTGCAGTATTCAAAAATGGTCTTCCAAGAATAATAGACATACTATCGTCCTCGGGAATATCAAGAATAACAAAGTCCGTTAAAATAGTAACGTTTGCAACCACAACAGGCACATCCTCACAAATACCGATAGGTATAGCAGTTGATTTATCAGCCATTTGCAAAGATATTTCAGTAGGTGTCAACTTATTCAAGTCAAGTCAACTATATAAAGAGAGAGGCATAACACTAACACCGGCTCCAAGATCACACAAAGCAGTTTTAACATAATTTCTTTTAATGGAGCATGGTATAGTTGGTACTCCTGGGTCTCCAAGTTTCTTTGGTATTCCACCCTTAAAAGTGTAATTAGCAAGCATGGTGGAAATTTCAGCTTCTGGTATCTTTCTTTTATTAGTAACAATTTCTTTCATATACTTAGCATAAGGATTCATTTTGAGCATATCAGTCAAACGCATATGCAAGAAGATAGGTCTAATCATTTCAGCAAAGCGCCCAAAATCCTCATCATCCTTTTTCTTGGATGGTTTGGGAGGAAAAGGCATGGGTTTCTGAACCCATGGTTCTCTTTCTTTACCGTGTTTCCTAGCAACAAAGTCTCTCTTATCATAACGTTGATTCTTTGATTGTGGGTTATCAAGATCAACAGCAGGTTCAATTTCTACATCATTGTCATTGCTAGGTTGAGCATCATCATTAACATTATTACTAGGTTCATGTTCATTACCATATTGTGTTTCAGCATCAGAAATAGAAATATCATTGGGATTCTCAGGTGTGTCTACAACAGGTTCACTAGAAGCATGCAAAGTCCTATCATTTTTCTTTTTCTTCTTTTTAGAAGGACTAGGTGCATCAATATTATTTCTCCGAGAGTCCTGCTCAATTCTCTTAGGGTGGCCTTCGGGATACAAAGGTTCCTGAGTCATTTTACCGGTTCTAGTAGCCACTCTAACAGCATAGTCATTATTCTTACTATTCAATTCATTGAGCAAATCATTCTGAGCTTTAAGTACTTGTTCTACTTGAGTAGTGACCATAGAAGCATGTTTACTAATGAGTTTATGTTCACCTTTAACTCTAGACATATAATCACCCAAGTGTTCAATCATATAAGCATTTTGTTTTAATTGTCTACCAAAATAAGCATTAAAATCTTCTTGCTTAACCATAATGTTATCAAATTCATCCAAACATTGGCTAGCAAACTTAGTAGGAGGGATTTCAGCTTTATCATATCTATAGAGAGAATTTACCTTTACTACCTGTGTCAGGTTATCAAGACCATATACTTCTTCAATAGGCGGTGAATTAAGACCATGTGTTTCTTCAATAGGAGGTAAATTCTTAACATCTTCAGCTTTAATACCTTTTTCTTTCATATATTTCTTTGCCTCTTGCATATCTTCAGGACTGAGAAATAGAACACCCCTCTTCTTCGGAGTTGGTTTAGGAATAGGCTCAGGAGTTGACTCAAGAAGTGTCCAATTATTTTCATTGGTCAACATATTATTCAATAGAATTTCAGCTTCATCCGGTTTTCTTTCCCTGAAAACAGAACCAGCACAACTATCCAGGTAATCTCTGGAAGCATCAGTTAGTCCATTATAAAAGATATCAAGTATTTCATTTTTCTTGAGAGGATGATCAGGCAAAGCATTAAGTAATTGGAAAAGCCTCCCCCAAGCTTGTGGGAGACTCTCTTCTTCAATTTGCACAAAATTATATATTTCCCTTAAAGCAGCTTGTTTCTTATGAGCAGGGAAATATTTAGCAGAGAAGTAATAAATCATATCCTGGGGACTACGCACACAACCAGGATCAAGAGAATTAAACCATATCTTAGCATCACCCTTTAATGAGAACGGAAATATTTTAAGGATATAAAAGTAGCGAGTTCTCTCATCATTAGTGAACAGGGTGGCTATATCATTTAATTTAGTAAGATGTGCCACTATAGTTTCAGATTCATAGCCATAAAAAGGATCAGACTCAACCAAAGTAATTATATCAGGATCAACAGAGAATTCATAATCCTTATCAGTAACGAAGATAGGTGAAGTAGCATAAGCAGGATCATATTTCATTCTAGCATTCAGAGTGTTTTGTTTAAGCTTAGCTAATAATTTCTTAAGATCACTTCTATCATTACAAGCAAGAAAGTCTCTTTTAGTTTCTTCATCCATAACATAGCCCTCAGGCACAACAGGTAATTCATATTTATTAGGGGGAGAGTCTTCATCATCACTATCATCAATATTATCAGTTTCAATAATTTCATTCTCTCTAGCCCTAGCAAGTTGTTCATCAAGAAATTCACCAAGTGGCACGGTAGTATCAAGCATAGAAGTAGTTTCATCATAAGTATCATGCATAGCAGAAGTGGCATAATCAATAGCATGCGACATATCAGAATTAATAGCAGAAGCAGGCTTAGGTGTCGCAAGCTTACTCAAAACAGAAGGTGAATCAAGTGCAGAGCTAGATGTCAGTTCCTTACCTCCCCTCGTAGTTGAGGGATAAATTTTTGTTTTCTCGTCTTTCAAGTTCCTCATAGTGACCAGCAGATATAAATCCCAAGTGACTCAAAGAATAGAGCTATGCTCCCCGGCAACGGCGCCAGAAAATAGTCTTGATAAACCACAAGTATAGGGGATCGCAACAGTTTTCGAGGGTAGAGTATTCAACCGAAATTTATTGATTCGACACAAGGGGAGCCAAAGAATATTCTCAAGTATTAGCAGTTGAGTTGTCAATTCAACCACACCTAGATAACTTAGTATCTGCAGCAAAGTATTTAGTAGCAAAGTAATATGGAAGTAACGGTAACGGTAGCAAAAGTAATATTTTTGGGTTTTGTAGTGATTGTAACAGTAGCAATGGAAAAGTAAATAAGCGAAGAACAATATGTGAAAAGCTCATAGGCATTGGATCGGTGATGGAGAATTATGCCGGATGCGGTTCATCATGTAACAGTCATAACATAGGGTCACACAGAACTAGCTCCAATTCATCAATGTAATGTAGGCATGTATTCCGAATATAGTCATACATGCTTATGGAAAAGAACTTGCATGACATCTTTTGTCCTACCCTCCCGTGGCAGCGGGGTCCTAATGGAAACTAAGGCATATTAAGGCCTCCTTTTAATAGAGTACCGGACCAAAGCATTAACACATAGTGAATACATGAACTCCTCAAACTATGGTCATCACCGGGAGTGGTCCCGATTATTGTCACTTCGGGGTTGCCGGATCATAACACATAGTAGGTGACTATAGACTTGCAAGATAGGATCAAGAACTCACATATATTCATGAAAACATAATAGGTTCAGATCTGAAATCATGGCACTCGGGCCCTAGTGACAAGCATTAAGCATAGCAAAGTCATAGCAACATCAATCTCAGAACATAGTGGATACTAGGGATCAAACCCTAAGAAAACTAACTCGATTACATGATAAATCTCATCCAACCCATCACCGTCCAGCAAGCCTACGATGGAATTACTCACGCACGGCGGTGAGCATCATGAAATTGGTGATGGAGGATGGTTGATGATGACGACGGCGACGGATTCCCCTCTCCGGAGCCCCGAACGGACTTCAGATCAGCCCTCCCGAGAGGTTTTAGGGCTTGGCGGCGGCTCCGTATCGTAAAACACGATGAATCCTTCTCTCTGATTTTTTTCTCCCCGAAAGTGAATATATGGAGTTGGAGTTGAGGTCGGTGGAGCGTCAGGGGGCCCACGAAGCAGGGGGCGCGCCCAGGGGGGTAGGTGCGCCCCCACCCTCGTGGACAGGTGGTGGGCCCCCTGGCCTTGATTCTTTCGCCAATATTTTTAATATTTTCCAAAAATAAGTTCCGTGGAGTTTCAGGTCATTCCGAGAACTTTTGTTTCTGCACATAAATAACACCATGGCAATTCTGCTGAAAACAGCGTCAGTCCGGGTTAGTTCCATTCAAATCATGCAAGTTAGAGTCCAAAACAAGGGCAAAAGTGTTTGGAAAAGTAGATACGACGGAGACGTATCAAGCCCCTCGAAGTGGGCCGAGATTTTAAGAACGGCGTTGCGGTAAGCCGCCATTTTCGGATCTTTGGCATCGAATTCCCCATTTATTTGAGATATTGCGAGGTTTGAGTCCCCGCGCACTTCCAAGCGTTGTATGCCCATGGAGACAGCCATCTGAAGCCCATGCAACAAGGCCTCATATTCGTCTGCATTGTTGGAGTCTGTGTATAATATTTGGAGTACATACTGAACTACGTCTCCAGTGGGGGACATTAAGACAATGCCCGCCCCTAACCCTGCCAACATTTTGGAACCATCGAAGTACATAACCCAGTTGGAATACGTGTCGTACTCTTTAGGGAGTTCGGCCTCTATCCATTCGGCGATGAAATCAGCCAGTACTTGGGATTTGATGGCCCGGCGTGGTTTGTATGTTATGTCGAATGGAAGGAGCTCAATGGCCCACTTAGCAATCCGGCCTGTCGCATCGCGGTTGTTTATTATGTCATTGAGTGGTACTTCGGAGGCCACCGTGATTGAGCACTCTTGAAATTAGTGTCGTAGCTTCCGGGATGCCATGAAGACCGTGTATGCTATTTTTTGGTAGTGAGGGTACCGGGATTTGCATGGTGTGAGGACAGTGGATACGTAGTATATCGGTTTTTGGAGTGGGAACTTGTGTCTGTCCTGCTCTCGCTCGACGACGAGCACGGCGCTCACCACCTGGTGTGTTGCCGATATGTATAATAACATGGGTTCGCCGATGTTCGGCGCGGCCAGGATTGGGTTGCTCGCTAAAAGGGCCTTTATTTCCTCTAGTCCGGCCATTGCCGCGTCCGTCCACTCGAAGTGGTTAGTGCGTCGGAGAAGGCGATAGAGTGGCAACGCTTTTTCTCCAAATCTGGAGATAAAGCGGCTTAAAGCTGCCACGCATCCTGCGAGTTTTTGGACCTGTTTAAGGTCTGTTGGCGTAGCCAATTGTGACAAAGCTCGGATTTGCCTCAATTCCTCTATTGGAAACGATGAAGCCCAGCAGTTTTCCGGCGGGGACGTCGAAAACACACTTTTCCGGGTTGAGCTTGATGTCATATGTACGGAGGTTGTCGAATGTAAGACGTAAATCATCTATCAATGACTCGACGTGCCTGGTTTTGATGACGACGTCATCCACATATGCTTCAACTATCTTGCCGATCTGTTTCTCCAGGCATGTTTGAATCATGCGTTGGTAGGTGGCACCAGCGTTTTTGAGCCCGAAAGGCATAGTGTTGAAGCAGAAAGGCCCATATGGGGTAATGAATGTCGTTGCGGCTTGATCGGACTCCTTCATCTTGATTTGATGGTATCCGGAGTACACGTCGAGGAAACACAGTGAGTCGTGTCCTGCGGTTGCGTCAATAATCTGATCGATGCGAGGGAGGGGGAAGGGATCCTTAGGGCAAGCCTTGTTGAGGTCTTTGAAATCGACACATAGGGGCCAGGATTTATCTTTCTTTGGTACCATCACCAGGTTTGCTAGCCAGTCCGGGTGTTTTATTTCTCTGATGAATCTGGCTTCGAGTAACTTGGCTAGCTCCTCTCCCATAGCTTGTCGTTTGGGTTCGGAAAAACGCCGCAATGTTTGTTTGACCGGTTTATATCCCTTTAAGATATTGAGGCTGTGTTCGGCCAACCTGCATGGGATTCCTGGCATATCAGAAGGGTGCCAGGCGAATATGTCCCAGTTCTCATGCAGGAACTCTCGTAGCGCAGCATCGACCGTTGGGTCGAGTTGTGCCCCGATGGATGTTGTCTTCTTGGGGTCCGTCAGGTGGACTTGAAATTTGACTATTTCATCTGCTGGTTTAAAGGAGGTGGATTTGGGTCGCTTGTCCAGGATTACATCATCCCTATCCACAGTGGAGCGTAGCGCGGTCAGCTCTTCGGCCGCGAGGGCTTCAGACAATGCCTCGAGGGCCAGGGATGTGGTTTTATTTTCGGCGCGCAGTGCTATGTCCGGATCACTGGCAAGAGTGATGGTGCCGTTGGGCTCGGGCATCTTGAGCTTCATTTACCCGTAATGAGGTATAGCTTGGAAGAGTGTGAATGCGTCTCGCCCCAGTAGGGCGTGATATCCGCTGTTGAAAGGGGCCACTTGGAAGGTTATCTCTTCGGACCGATAATTCTCCGGCGTGCCGAATACCACGCCGAGCGTGATTTTTCCCGCGCATCGCGCCTCCCGACTGGGAATGATTCCCCAGAAGGTTGTGCTACTTTGCTCAATGCGGCTCCTATCTATTTCCATTTTCATGAGTGTGTCCTCATAGATGAGGTTTAGTCCGCTGCCGCCGTCCATGAGCACTTTGGTGAGCCGGAAGCCGTCCACGATTGGGCTGAGGACCAAGGCGGCTGGTGCTCGGACTGTCTTGAATTTTGGTTCGTCGTCGGCATTGAAAGTTATGGCCATGTCGTTCCAGGGGTTTATTGCTGTGACTTGGCAGACTTCGGCAAGGTCGCGAGTGCCCTTTTGCGCTGATTTTTTGAAGCAAAGGTCTTGAAGACCGTCAATACTCTGAGGTCCTCGCCTTCCGGGGGGTGTTGTTCTGGGGTATTTTTGGTGAGTAGATCTTCGTCGCTCTTGGCCACTTGCCGGAGTATCCAACATGCTCTAAGGCTGTGGGTTGGTGTGGTATCCGGTGTTGTATGTATTTTGCATGGCCTATCGAGCCATCCTTCCAGAACAGTTCCGCGCCCCATAATGGGCTTTGATTTCTTTACTATTGGGTCAGGCGCTCCACGAGGGTGCTTCCTTTTTTCCCGGACGAGGGGCTGAGTTGAAACCGGTGGTTGCCAACGAGCTGCCTGAGTTTTCCAGGCGCTTTCCATTGCGCAGTACTTCTGTACTATGGTTGCCAAGTCAGCGAAGTGTAATACGCGACGGCGGTTGATGGCGTTGAGGATTCCTTCGTCCGTGCAATTGTTGCAGAATACTCAGATTGCGTCTTCATCGCGGCAATCTTTAATCTTGTCTTTGACAAGGAGGAATCTGGCCCAGAAGTGATGGACCATTTCCTGAGACTGCTATCGTATGTACATAAGATCGCGTATAGCTGGGTGGGTGGGTGGTTTTAAATCTGAACCCTGACCCGATTTGGGATCCGGAGTTTGTAAATCTTCCGAACTTAATGGTTCGGACTCCGGGATATCAACTGATGTTTTAGGCCCGTTGTCCGATTCTAGGTTCGGAGGGCAGGGCACGTCGTTCCGCGAACAGGTATCCGGCTCCTCGAGCTCGGAAATCCGAACATAGTTCGTCCTCAATATAGAGGAAGAGTTATTGTCTTGCTCCTCCACTACCGCTATCTGATGGGTGATAGGCGGAGATTTAATTTCTCTCTGGTCAGGTTTAAGCCCAATCCGATCGTAGTCTGTTTGGAGTATTCGGAGTCAACGAGCTTATCGCGGAGACGATTTTTGATGACTCGAGATGCGATCTAGGAGTTCATTTAAAGACGACAGCTCCGTCGGATCCATCCGTTTGGAGTATTCAGAGTCAACGCGGAGACGATTTTTGATGACTCGAGAGGTCATCGTCGGCTTAAAGGCCGAACAGGCGGTCATGGTAAAGCCGCCAAGTCGAAGGGTTTGGCCCGGAGCCAGGGCTCCTCCGGAGGTGATATTATCCTTGACAACAAGGCGAGCCATCAACCCTATCTTCGACATCACAACGGAACTCTCAATGAAAGCACCAATGTCGGTGTCAAAACTGGCGGATCTCGGGTAGGGGGTCCCGAACTGTGCGTCTAAGGTTGATGGTAACAGGAGACGGGGGACACAATGTTTACCCAGGTTCAGGCCCTCTCTACGGAGGTAATACCCTACTTCCTGCTTG
Source organism: Aegilops tauschii subsp. strangulata (assembly GCF_002575655.3). Classification (NCBI taxonomy): domain Eukaryota; kingdom Viridiplantae; phylum Streptophyta; class Magnoliopsida; order Poales; family Poaceae; genus Aegilops; species Aegilops tauschii. The sequence continues at coordinate 13,905,793 of NC_053039.3, forward strand.
ATTGATCTTGATGAATATGAGTATTACAAGAGTTGATCTACCACAAGATCGTAATGGCTAAAAACATAGAAGTCTAGCATGTATGACTATGATTATGATTATTCATCCTCTACGGACTAAGCCCTCCCGTTTATATAGACACCGGAGGGTTCTAGGGTTACATCACGTCGGTTACAGAGAAAGGAATCTTCATATTTGGTCGCCAAGCTTGCCTTCCACGCCAAGGAGAGTCCCATCCGGACACGGGAGAGAGTCTTCGGTCTTCGTATCTTCACGACCCATCAGTCCGGCCCACGTATAACAGGTCGGACGCCCGAGGACCCCTTAATCCAGGACTCCCTCACCGAGCAAGCGTCGGGGTCTCCAATTAGGTTGTGGAGATCACCCCGAGCAATTTGACGGGTACCAGTGACCGCCCCCAAGGGTTTCCAAAGTGTACGGGTTCGGTGACTGCCCCCAAGGGTTGCCATTTGTACGGGTTCGGTGACCGCCCTCAAGGGTCCCTTAGTGGAATCACGGCATCTTGCATTGTGCGAGGGCGTGAGGAGATTACGGTGGCCCTGGTGGCTTCTTGGGGAGCATTGTGCCTCCACACCGCTCCAAACGGAGATTAGCATCCGCAAGGGTGTGAACTTCGGGATACATCATCTTCTCCGCGTGCCTCGGTTATCTCTTACCCGAGCCCTTTTACTTATGCACTTTACTTTGTGATAGCCATATTGTTTCTTGTCATACATCTTGCTATCACCTAGTAGTTTATCTTGCTTAGCGTAAGTTGTTGGTGTACATAGGTGAGCCTAGTTGTTGTAGGTTTTGTGCTTGAAAAATTAACCGCTAGGTTTATTCCGCATTTGTTCAAGCCTAAACCGTAATTATTTTAAAGCGCCTATTCACCCCCCTCTAGGCGACATCCTCGATCTTTCAACGGGTTATCGAATCCAAAACCGGACCCGATAGCTTAACGGCGACCCATTACGGTCGATGCCACGTGTCGGTCACCCTTGACGAAAGCACTTCTATGACGCGCGATTTATCGTCATGGAAGTGGACACTTCCGTGATGATAATTTTGGTAATGTCGGGAACACTTCTACGACAGCACAAGTATGACTATTTTTTATTCTGTCATAAAATCGTCATGGATGTACATGCATGACAGAAAACGTGACCTGCTGCGACAAACACGTATCATCACGGAAGTGTATTTTTTGTAGTGAGTAACGCCTTAAGCAAGATGCCATGATTTAGAGGGATAGATCCAATCAATATGAACAAACCCATCTTTTTATCCTTAATGACAATAATACAAATACGTGTCATGTCCCTTTATGTCACTGGGATTGAGCACTGCAAGATTGAACCCATTACAAATCACCTCTCCCATTGCAAGAAAAAATCAATCTAGTTGGCCAAACCAAATCAATAGATCGGTGAGAAATACAAAGCTATATAAATCATGCATAAAAGAGTTCAGAGAAGACTCAAATAATATTTATAGATAATCTGATCATAAACCCATAATTCATCGGATCTCAACAAACGCACCGAAAGAAGATTACATCAAATAGATCTTCAAGAACATCAAGGAGAACATTGTATTGAAGATCAAAGAGAGAGAAGAAGCCATCTAGCTACTGGCTATGGACCCGTAGGTCTGTGGTAAACTACTCACACATCATCGGAAGGGCATCAAGATTGATGTAGAAGCCCTCCATGATCGAATCCCCCTCCGGCAGAGTTCCGGAAAGGTCCCCAGATGGGATCTCACTAGGACAGAAGTTTGCGGCGGCGGAAAAGTATTTTTGGTGTGCCCCTGGTCTTTGGGGAATATTTGTGTGTTTATAGAAGAAAGATTAGGGTTAGAGGAGCCACGAGGGGGCCACAAGCTTGGAGGGCGCCCCCCTGAGCTTGTCGCTAGCTCGTGGCCCTTCTGGCCTCCCCCCGAAGCTTTCAGGGTGTCTTGTGGTCAAAGAAAAATCATCAAAAGTTTAATTCCATTTAGACTCCGTTTGGTATTGATTTTCTATAAAGACAAAAACAAGGAAAAAAACAACAATTGGCATTGGGCACTAGGTTAATAGGTTAGTCCCAACATAATAATGCATATAAAACATCCAAGATTAATAATATAATAGCATGGAATAATAAAAAATTATAGATACGCTGGAGACGTATCAGGTACCATTGCCGCTTCTGGCACTGCTCAGTGTAAACCTGTGGTGACCCAACCCCGTGCGGAACTTGATTGCAAATCGAACGGTGGCTTTCATGACAGGCTCAACCTTAGGTCACTTCGAGGCTGCCAATGTTTTCCTGACACCTGAAGCCCCCTGTAGGACGGGGTATCCGACTAAGGAGGCCCAACCCCTTATACCGAAGAACGACGACAAGGACTGGGATTGCAATAAAGCCTACGCCAACTGGTGGTATCTTTAGGAACTAGCACGACGTTTGGTTACCAACGCATGTATCGTTCCCGCGGGTCTCCCTCCGGGCTATGGTTTCGCCAAAGTTCTATATGAGAAATCCCCTTGGAGGCCACCCTGGTCCCATTGTAGGCCCCTTGCGAATCCCTCAACGGAATTTCACCAAAGAGACTTGTGTGTTTTTTTAATGATATTCTTGTCGAGTTTCATGAGCTAACTTAAGAGTGTTTAGTTCAAGCGCTCAATTTTCATCGTTGCATTGGCAACCGTCTCATCTTTACTATCATGATCACTATAAAGTTCATTATAGCTAACATCACTAGTTTTCTCATTGAGCAAGTCATCATCACCTAGGAAGTCATCCTCATCACTGATACGTCTCTAACGTATTTATAAATTTTGATTGTTTGATGCTATTATATTATCAATCTTGTATGCTTTATATACCATTTTATATCATTTTTAGGACTAACCTATTAACTCAGTGCCAAGTGCCAGTTGTTGTTTTTTGCTTGTTTTTGGTTTTACAGAAAATACATACCAAACGAAGTCCAGATGACAAATAAGGAGACGTCAAGGCAGCACGGCCCCCCTTGTGGGCCCCTCGTGGCTCCGCCTGACCTAATTCTAGCGCTATAAATTCTCAAATATTTCGAAACCCCCAGGAGAGGCCCCGAAACAATTCTTCCGCCGCCACAAGCCTCTATTCTTCCGTGATATCTTCTGAAAGCCTATCGGTAAAGCAACTTTGTCAATCTCAAAGCTCCCCAACTTTGATCTATCTTCGGTAGGTGCTGGGGGAACGTGTGCGTGGTGATGTGATTGAGTGCATGTCCATAAGAAAAAAAGCTCCTTAATTAATGAAAAATCTTTTGCCCCCTTGAACAAGTATTGTTTTCGATACGGGCTTGGGAGTACAACGGTAGATACGATGCATTATTACATCGATGATCCATCATCCCGTGTGCGGCCGCCCACACCAGTTTCCTCGTCCCACGAAAGCCCCTTCCATGCGGGCCCTCGGAAGAGCGCACGCCCACTGGCCCCACAGGCAGCGGCACGGCTAAAAACGGGGGACGCTTCCCTTTCATCTCGCGACTATAAAAAAGAACGGGCGGCCCTGCCTAAAGCCTCCGCCCCCTGTCCTCTCCCCTCTCCTCGCCTTCTCCGCCCCCCGCTCCATTCGTTTCGATCTATTTCGGCTTCCTCTCCAAGCTTCGGCCATGGCGGCGACGATCCAGTCCGTGAAGGCCCGCCAGATCTTCGACAGCCGCGGCAACCCCACCGTCGAGGTACGCGCGGATGCGCCCATCCCCCGTCCGCCTCCCCGATCTGTACGTTGTGGTCCGGTTCGATTCGATCTGGTAGGGCGGCGGGCGTACGCAGCAACGGCTTGTTTTCGATCTGGTGATTCGTCCGTCGGCTGTGGGTTGGGGCTTCTGGGGCGCGGGCAGTAGGTTTCTGATGCGCTAGATTCGAGGGGTTTTGGGTGGGTGGGCCGGTAGGTAGGATGCAGATTACTGTTGCCCCTCGGCCAGACTATGGGGTTTGGATGTGCTAGATAGATTCGATGTGAGGTGGTTTGTTTAGTCGGACGCTGCCTGCTCGTCATGCATTTTGGGGTTTCGCAGGGTGTATCCACAGATCGGCTGGCCTCCATGCCCAGTGTTTATCTAGCCATTATGGTTTCGTGCCCTGGTTGTTGCTTAGCGCTTACCGTTTGAACTGTGCATAATGCCGTAGCGTGAAGTAATGTGACGAGAATGTAAATGAGTGTAGGCTCATCTCATTCTGGTCCAAGTGGTTTTGGGCGTGCAGGTAGGATTTATAATGTCGTTTGCTCGTTGCCCCTTGGCCAGTTTTTGTTTCTTCATATGTTAGATAGATTTGACGCAAACTGGCTTGTTCAGTCAGATAGATACTGGGTAGAACTATTTTTTATTTTGCCTGCCAGGCGTCCATTGTAGGTTTTCACAGTGTGTATCAACAGATGGTTGTTCGCCGTGCTTGGTGTTTACATAGCTAAATGTAGCCATATGGCCTGTGTCCTAGTTGCATGCGACATTGTCTGGATTTTATTGTTTAAGCTATGCATAATGCCAAAGTGTAAAATATTTTGGCAAGTTATTTTGCTAATCTCATGGTTTTGTGCATCAGGTTGATGTGTGCTGCTCAGATGGAACCTTTGCCAGGGCCGCTGTTCCCAGCGGTGCATCAACTGGTGAGTTATTTTGTTATTATCATCACTCTCTCCTTTTCAACCTTAAGTTTTTGCTTTGGTTTCCTGAGTTCCTGACTAGTGAAGGCACAAACTCTTATTTGGATCATTATTTACGGATTGTGATTGTATTGTTTTTGTTGAACTAATCTTGTCTGAATCATCCCTCTTCTGCAGGTGTTTATGAAGCTTTGGAACTGAGGGACGGTGGATCTGACTACTTGGGAAAGGGTGTATCCAAGGTTTACATCCATTTGAGCGAATTTTATCTTCACATTCTTTAAATCTATGTCATAGTTCTTAGTCATGTAATGTGGCTGCTGTATATGTTTTTTTTTGCCTCAACTCTGCTTTTGTTACACTAGCAATATTGTTGCCAGCTTTTGAAATTTTCCTACTTGTTTACCGAATTATTATGCCAAATGGACCAAACAGTGCTATCTTTCCAGTTATCCTGTTTGTGAGGACAAGTTATTTTGCCATGTTGGTTTGGTTTCATCCATACAATGTTTCCTTGTGCTGTATAACTTGATGTTTCTAGTTTGTGCCAGGTTGTAGATTTTTTTTTCTTAATTTTAATGTGAACTACAATATGTTTTCTTAATGTTAATGTGGTAGGTTGTAGCTTTTTTTTTTTTGATATCTCATTGCCGTTGATTGTATGTACTCCCTCCGTCTGAAAAAGTTTGTCCCAAGCTTGTCCCTCAAAAGTGCTAGATACATCCATTTGAGGGACAAGCTTTTTCGGACGAGGGAGTAGTAGCTTAGGATTATGTATTTATGAAGTGAATAATCGTGGGCAATATCTCTTGTGCACATTTTCTTATTTACTAAAAAACCAACTTGCTCAAGTACTGTCATGAAATAAACAACTCAGGATCATTTAGTGCTTGATGTTTCACTATAGCTATCCTGGTTTTTTCTATTGCAGCGAATAGTCCATTTGCATGCATAATTTAGTCTTTTCTTTGTATTTACATGTTTTTTTCTTTTTTTTTTCTTTCGCAGGCTGTTGACAATGTGAACTCGATTATCGCGCCAGCTTTGATTGGCAAGGTTAGCATTGTCTCTGCCCCCTTTTCTATTGTGATATGAGAGTTGAATGCATAATTCATTCAGTGCTCTCTTTCCTTCCACAGGACCCTACCGCTCAAACTGAGCTCGACAACTTTATGGTTCAGCAGCTTGATGGAACCAAGAATGAGTGGGGTTGGTGCAAGCAAAAGGTATAACATAACCCATGATGAGTTTTACCTTTAGAGAGGGAGTACTAATTTCCATTTGCAGATTCCCTTCTAACAGCTTGATTTCTTTTGTAAACTCAGCTTGGTGCTAATGCAATCCTGGCTGTGTCACTAGCTGTTTGCAAAGCTGGAGCCAGCGTCAAGAAGATTCCGCTGTACCAGGTGTGCATCATTGCTAATCTCCTCTTTTAATATTCTACATTTGTTTGCTATTGCCTAAAGTCTTCGAACATGAATATATTCTTCACTGCAGCACATTGCCAACCTTGCTGGCAACAAGCAATTGGTTTTGCCTGTTCCTGCATTCAATGTCATCAATGGTGGATCCCATGCTGGAAACAAGCTTGCTATGCAGGCAATGCTCTGAACTAAGATTTTCACATCTTTCATCATGTTGTTTTCGCACATTTCTTATTTATGCCTATACTTGCATATCTGCAGGAGTTCATGATCCTTCCTACTGGAGCTGCCTCATTCAAGGAGGCAATGAAGATGGGCGTTGAAGTGTACCACAACTTGAAGGTAATTCTTTCATCTTCTTTTTCTCTTTGCTATCTTGTAAAAAGCAAATTTACTAAAACTAACATTTTCTGTGACAGTCTGTTATCAAGAAGAAGTATGGGCAAGATGCCACCAATGTTGGAGATGAAGGTGGTTTTGCTCCTAACATTCAGGTATTTCCCTGTCCTTAGAGGTTTACGATCAGATTTCCTTGCTTTGTTATGCCTTGTTATTTCGACAACAGTTGCTGATTGTCATGTTTGGACGTATAGAACTACTGTGTTGTTATAAATCGAGGTCAATGTTTGTGGGGTGTGATCTGAGTTCTTTTTATTTTCGGGTGTTGTAGGAGAACAAGGAGGGCCTTGAGCTCTTGAAGACTGCAATTGAAAAGGCTGGATACACCGGCAAGGTTTGTCTGCTTGAATTAATCTGTTGTCACGCACTTCTCAGTGAGCTTTTAAGTTGGTGACTGAAGGAGATTTGTTGGTTTGGGAAATTCTAGGTTGTCATTGGAATGGATGTTGCTGCTTCAGAGTTCTACAATGACAAGGACAAAACCTATGACCTCAACTTCAAGGAAGAGGTAATTAGCCCCATGGTTTATTTTGTGGCAACAATTTGTTCTCTTTTCATGAGCATTTTTAACATTTGCCCTCCCTTGCTGTAGAACAACGATGGTTCCCAGAAGATATCTGGAGATAGCCTGAAGAATGTATACAAGTCATTCGTGAGTGAGTACCCCATTGTGTCGATTGAGGACCCATTTGACCAGGATGACTGGGTGCACTATGCTAAGATGACTGAAGAATGTGGAGTGGAAGTTCAGATTGTTGGTGATGACCTTCTAGTCACCAACCCAACCGTGAGTGATTTGTTTTCTGTTGTGTAGGTGGGCATTTTCATTCTGTTGGATCACTGTAATTAATTTGCTGTATCACTATGTTGTGCAGAGAGTTGCTAAGGCAATCAAGGAGAAGTCATGCAATGCTCTTCTGCTGAAGGTATTATTCTGTTCAAACATAAGCTGTTATTGATTCTTATCCTTTGGTCGTCATAGTACAAGTACTCCTTCCGTCCATAATAAGTACCTGATCGGATGGAGTATGTACTACATATTCTGATTGTTTCATCCTTTTCATGTGTAGGTTAACCAAATTGGATCCGTCACTGAGAGTATTGAGGCCGTGAAGATGTCAAAACATGCTGGTTGGGGTGTGATGACCAGTCACAGGAGGTACATACTAGATACTGCCTTATTACCCATCCGTTTTCCCCCTTGTTTCTATTGTTATTACCATTTGTATGCTTATGTACATTCACTGTGTGCAGTGGTGAGACTGAGGACACATTCATTGCTGATTTGGCTGTTGGTTTGTCCACGGTATAATTTTATAATCTTCATTTTATTGTTTGTCTGAATAATTTTAATGAGACTATTGTTTCTTCTCCTCTGGATCGATTGGGAGTATCTGACCAATGTTTTTTCATGTGCAACAGGGCCAGATCAAGACTGGGGCTCCCTGCCGCTCAGAGCGGCTTGCCAAGTACAACCAGGCAAGTGGCTTTCCTGTAATTCTTGTACTGCTGAAGCATTCTCCTGATATTCTGTTGACCAACATGACCTCTCGCAATAACAAAAACCAAATTATTCTTCCTCTTTAATCCTCTGTTCGATGCAATGTGCTCATTTAAGAATGATTTCTCGTCTTTTGTTTGGTGTTAGACTGATCTTACATGTTTGGTTTCTGATATTCTTTTGTTCAGTGTAATGTGTTTATTTGAGCAGTCATGTCTTGTTTTTTTCTTGATCTGTTTCCCAAATTTATACTAAGGGGTTATTTCTTTTCCAATTGGAACAGCTTCTGAGGATCGAGGAGGAGCTGGGCGCTGCCGCTGTGTATGCCGGCCTCAAGTTCCGCGCACCGGTGGAGCCATACTAGATGGGATCTGCATCCGAGACATGATCACCACTCTGCACTTGTTTTTGTGAAAGTGGGCGTGTCTTAACTTGTGGAATGAACTATGGTTGAAGCTCTTAGGACTTGTCGAGCAATAATGTACCGCATGTTGCTGTGAACGGGACGGATATGTACCTACGTACTCCAAACTTGCTCCAATTTTGGTCTTTGTGGTGAGCGAGCAAGTACGCCTGATTACCTTTTGGATCTGTAGTAAACTGTTTGGCTGTTGGCATCATCATATTTGGCGTCAGTTTAATCTTGCAGAAAGCATGCTTTTCTTTCGCCATTCCTAATTTACCACTGTTTTCTGTCGTCTCTCTGTTTTTCTTATTATTATAACTAGCACAAATGCCCGTGCGTTGCAAAGGTTAAGTAGTTTATATATTCAAGTTTATTTATGATAATGTATGCATAAATACATTCATTTTCATGCAATTTTTAGTCAATTTTTTTTTCAAGATCCAAAATTTTCTAAATAAGACATGCTAATCTCATAGAATATTTCTTTACCTACTTTAACATACTTTCCCCCATGAAAGAAAATAAAGTTAGGAACTTCTCCTTAAAAGAAATTAGGAACTCAAAAAGTTTAGCCAATACTGCTCACAAAATTCCGAGAGAAAAGTATTGCACAAAGATCCTTAATCCTTTGGGTAGAAAAGCGAGAGTTAATGGTTGACACACCAGGGACTTCGAATCCGACTCCTCAGTGACACGTCCAATGCTAATTACAACGCGTTATACAATTAATTCACAGTGATCAATACAAAAAATTAGTTATATTGGATCCTTTCATTATTAGAAAAAAAATAGCCCAGCATGTTTTCACAAAGACCAACAAACATGCTCGTAAGTAGTAATCTCAAGGATACTTTTATAATATTACATTGAGAAAACTTCACAAAATGAACATTGTTAGCTGGTTAATTTGATTCTTAACGACACTTATCTTGGTTCATTTTTTGTTTTGAGAGGTTTCTTGGTAAGTTTTAATATTAGAATAAGCAGAAAGCTCACATAAACCCATATAAGCCTAGGATCCATAAGCAATGCAAATAGAATTGCAAGATAGCAACAATATTATTTCACAAAAAAAAGATAGCAACAATATTTAGTGCAAATTCATGGATGTAATTTTTTTTGCAGGTGAAATTCATGAATGTAATTAAGATTACTATATTTAGCTGGTTCATATGAGTGTCTGCAACACTAAATGCATGCACACTATATGATGTCCAGGACACCAAAAATAATGACATTAGGGTACTGATTTCCCATACAAAAAGTTGAAAGGAAAATATATTACTTCACACTGTCCGTGTATACTGCAGGAAAGCAGCAGACATCTTCTCATGCCATGGAATAGGATCGAGTTGCTTGCCAAGGAGTCATGCACCATAAAAATCAGTAAATTCAAGAGAAGCACTGCCTATAACAAAAGGGAAACGCTTATTTTCATCCGGCTGATAACGCGCACCCATCAGCCCCCTCCACTACCAACCACGTGTCCAAGTGGGGGGCTGACTGCTGCGTCCGCGCGCCCGCCGCTATAACCCAAGCACGCCGCTCGCTCCGTGTCATGCTCCACCGGGTATGCTGCATGCGACTGATTTTTTTTCCTGGATTGCTTTTTCGTTTGACGAATTGCTGTCGATATACTAGTCACGCTAGCTAGTTACTACATGTACTCAATGGGACAGCGCTGCTTTCTTATCAAAGCATCATTGCAGTAGCAAGACCACTATTGTAGCACCGTCGAAGCATCCGCGTCATCATCGCAGCACTGTCACAGCCAGGAACACACCATTGCAGAATCGACAAAGCACCCATGCCTCCGACACAACACTCCCGCGGTCGTCGAAGCACGCGGTCGCAACATCGTCGTGATGGTTCGAAGCATACCACTGATGTGGCTGCCGAAGCAACTGCCTCGACCGTTGAAGCACGTCGTCGCAACATCATCGAAGCAATCAGGCTTCCATTGTAGGATCACCGCGGTTGTCGACGCATATTGTCGAAGCCCACCGCGACCCGTCGAAGAACGCCATCACGACATGGTTGCAGCCGTTGAAACACGTTGTCGCAACATCATCGAAGCAATCAAGCTTCCATTGTAGCATCACCGCGGTTGTCGATGCACACCGCGACCCGTTGAAGAACGCCATCATGACATCGCCGCAGCAGTCGAAACACGTTGTCGCAACATTATCGAAGCAGCAAGGCTGCTATTGTAGCATTGCCGCAGTCGTCGACGCATGCTGCCGAACCACACCGCGCGCGGTCGTTCGAAGAACACCATCGCGACATCGCCGCGGCCTTCGAAGCACGTCGTCGCAACATCGTCGATGCAACAAGCCTGCCATTGTACCATCGCCGGGTTGTCGACGCTTATTGTTGAAGCACACCGTTACCCGTCAAAGAACGCCATCATGACATCGCCGCGGCCGTCGAAACACGTTGTCGCAACATCATCGAAGCAGCAAGACTGCCATTGTAGCATTGCCGTAGTCGTCGACGCATGCTGTCGAAGCACACCGTGGTCATTCGAAGAACACCGTCGCGACATCGCCGCGGCCTTCGAAGCACGTGGTCGCAACATCATCGATACAACAAGCCTGCCATTCTAGCATCGCTGCGATCGTCGAGGCATGCCGTCGAAGCACACAACGCCGTTTGAAAGTCGCCATCGCGACATCGTCGCGGACGTCGAAGCATGTCATCGCAATATCGTTGAATCAGCCGGGCCACCGTCGCAGCATCACCACGGTCGTCAAAGCAGTCGGGCCGCATTGTAGCATCAACGTCGTCGTCGAAGCACTCCGGCGTTGTAGCACTAAGGGACGCACGTGGCTGCACCCTCAAGTAAACGCATGGCACGGGTACCAGTTACATGGGGCCTCTATAGAAGATGGAGTGAAAGCGGTGTGGCACCCACGAGAAGAAAGGAATTAGATGCGTGGCACGGCTTTGGATTTGTACGGGATCTCATTGGGCCGATCCAACGGACCCGTGCGTCACTATCGTACGGTTCGGGAGGGGGATGATTTTCCCTAGTTTTCAGCCGATTGATTCGTAGCGTTTGCCATAACAAAAGCACACACAGATTAATAATCAAACTCTTAGCGTTCAGCACGTTGGTGAGTAGTGACACAGAGGCTGTTGCTATTGGTGAGTAGGTGTAGGGGTCAAGAAGCGATGGCTCTTCAAAAACCTAATCAATCTCTACTCCTAGTGGACGAGTTGGTGAATCGTCTCCGTGGTTTATTTTTGCTGGTTTTTTTCGTCTCTCCTCCCACCACCCCCTCCCACCCTGGTCCGCGGTTTATTTTCGCTAGTTTTTTTTCGTCTCTCCTCCCACCACCCCCTCCCACCCTGGTCCATCGGTTTATTTTTCTCTCCACTCTTTATTACAACCAGAACTTTCCTAACGTATAACAAATCACGGATCTAACTTCCTTAAATTATGCAAATCAATCGATTCCTTTTATTGGTTCAATTTGTCCTAGAAAACAAATAACAGATTTTCAGGAAACAAATAATATATTTTAATCTAACTTTCTTAAATTATGCAAATCAATCGCTTCTTTTTATTGGTTCAATTTGTCTTAGGAAACAAATAACAGATTTTCAGAAAACAAATAATACATTTTAATCTAACTTTCCTAACTTATCTAAATCAATCGATTTCTCTTATTAGTGAAATTTGTTTTAGGAAACAAATAACAGACACGTCACAACTTTTCTCCCAATAAATAGTTTCTTAACATTTGCAAACTTTCCTAATCAGACACATCACAAACGGGCAGGTACTGATATCACGTTACCAAACAATAAAACCCCATTTGCATAGAAATCAGTTCAAAAATCCTAACTTTCCTAAATTTTTACCTTTCCTTCATAACAACCAATATTTCCTATGTTTTCCACCTATTGAAGGAAATCACCCCTCCATCGATATTAGCATTTTTTTGAACTGAGATCTCCGGGTTATGATTTTTTTGCGATTCTTTCCAATTGTGACCTCTCCTTTCACTCCGGCTCCTTCTCGCATAAACACCTCCACCACAGCCAGGTGACACCGCCCCAGACCTCCTGCCTCTCCACACCTTCTCCGCCACCTCCTTCTCGTACTCCATTAACAATCCCTCCGCCACATTTGTCCACGGCGGTGTCGAGGGCATGGCGCAGCAGCGTACCAGCGGTAGAGCAGCGCATAGCAGTAGGAAGCAACACACAGCAGGCGAGGCGAGCGGCCGACGGTGGAGGGCAGAGATGCGGCCGGCGTGGCTGAGGGCGGCCGGCAGAAAATGGCCACGACTGGAGGCGGCGCGAGGCAGGGGCGCGACAGCGGGGCGAGCGAAGGGATAGGCGGCAGCAGACGGGGCGAGCGCAGCCAGCGAGAGTGTGGCGCGCGGCCAAGGTGTGTGTCGCGTGGGGCACAGTGGTGCGGTGGCTCCGGCGAGCGCGACGGCAGCGGCGGCGCGACCGACGCGGTGTAGCACGGGCGTGGGCATGGAGAGGGAGTGGCCCCGTGGGCGCGGAAGAAGAGCGGCAGGCTCGGGCATGGGCGTGCATAGGAGCTAGCATGTGCCACGGGGTCAATCCGAGGAGCTCGGTGGCTACCCCTGCAATGGCCATGGCGGACGGCGGTTCTCGGCCACGGCGAAATACCTAACGAGAGCAAACGAGAGGGGAAACAGGGGAAAGGTAAGAGGAGATCATGGCGGTGTCAATGGCGCCCTAGGGGAAGACATGGGAGCTCGGGGCAGCGCAGATCGAACGGCAATGTCGCGGTGGCCCAAGGTTGAGGAAGACGGCAGGGACGTCGATGCGGGGGTGCTGGACTTGATCTCGTTGGCGCAGACGAAGTAGCGAAGGCGTTCGGAGCTCCTCGACAAGCTCCTAGCCCGCAGGGAGGGCAGTGGCCATGTGGACGGGGTCGGTCATGGTGGCCGTGGCGTCTGACTTCGTCCAGATCGACGGAATCGAGCGAGCGAGGAGGAGAAGTGGATTTGGGAGGGGGCGTCGAGGAGGAGTGAGGCCATGGGGGCAGGGAAGGAAGGGCGTCACCCTTATCCATTCCCCTTCGATGCCAGCGAGGTGGTCGGGCGGGAGCCCGCCTCTGTAGCGACGCGGCTCGGGGAACAGGAGAAGACGACCGCGCGGGGACTGGACCTGAGCCGGTTCGGTGGCAAGGCCCGGGGGGCAGGGCGAATCCCCTTTTATATCCTCCTTTTGGTTTTTCAATGTATTCTAGTCCGTTTCTCCTTTTTAACACCGTTTTCTATTTATTCTTATCAACTAAATGATCTCTACTCCTAATGTCTCAGTTGGTAGTCTCCGTTTCGGGATTATTTTCGTCCCACCTCCCGAGTGAGGGAGAGGGGGGGAGAGAGTGAGGAAGAGGGAGCGAGAGGGTGTATGTGTGAGAATTTGATGGTAAAAAAGTCGTCAATGTCACTTAATATGTATGAGAATATTAAATGTAATATTAACATAATTGATATTAAACTTTTAAAGTTAATGTGGCCCCGTTGCAACGCACGGGCGTTCTTCTAGTGTAACTAGTGCTTCAGCAAACCTTGTACCTGTAGGTAGTAGTACTGCTTCGGCGACAGCTGAACTCGAAACGTGCCTGCGAGTTCCTCCACCCAGCAACCTGCCCGACAACGGGAACGTCTCTGGTTCGCTTCAAACTGATGGCGCCAGGTGCCACCTCCTCCGCTGTATCGACAACCGTGAGAAAGATTTGTTAGCTAGTTCACTTTGAGTTCACTTTAGTAGTGTGATAACGCATCAATCAATCAAGACAACTAAATTGAGTAGATCAAACTCATTCCCAACTGGCCCATCAAAGCAGGATTAGGGTTTTACGCATCCTCGCGGCCCGAACCTGGATAAACGATCCTTGTGCTGGCTCCTGGACCTGCTCTTCTCACGACCCCGCGCCCGCCGACCATAGAAGGGATCCCAGTGACCCCATAGGTGTCGTTCTCACCGACAAACAAAATCACAATTTTGAGTTGGAATCACATTTTTGAATTTGCTAGTTTTACATGGAGAGGAATGTCGAATGCCCCCGCTCCCCAACCCCCATGGACATGTCCGTTAAATACCCCCGTACCCCTCTTCATTTTCCCCCATTCAATCGAGCCTGAGCGCCGTCAGGCTCCCGACAAAGCACCCTCGCCGTCCACCACTAATCTAGTCGTCACCGGCTTGATTCTGACGAGGCCAGATCCCCTTGCGACCACCTGCCACCACTGCGAGGTCCGCCGCTCCAAGACGATCCTCCTGGATAACCTCACCGTGCCCATGGCCCTCTGGAACGCCAAGACCACCAGAGCCCGAAGCTCAACGTCGTCGCTGTCATGATTCCGGTGAGCTCTGTCGTTCATTTGGTCGTGCACCTTGTCCATCGTGCTTGTTTTTTCACGTGCATCTCACTAACCCACATGCGCGTCCAAACACACTTATTTCGGAGCGCAAGGACCGCACCCGAGAACCTCGCCGTTTCCGTCGTCTTCAACAAGCTCATTGTCGTTGCCTTCGTCGTCCCCGAGCTCGACCAAGACTAGTAGAAGACCCACGATGTCGAGACGAGCCAACCATGCCCTTCGTCGCCCCGAAAACCTACTTGAGCTCCGTCACTGGCGACACCCGAGAGCAGCGCCGCCGCACTCGTATTTTCCGGTGACCTAGCCGCCGTGGTGAGCCCCAACTTAATCATGTTCGTCCGATCTTGATCCAACGCATAGGATAGAACATGTTTTAATTTAAATGCCGAAGCGGTACCAGCCAGTCACAGGCTGCCACATGTACAACAATATCCAAAACACTATCCAGAAGAATTCGATTAATATAATAAAAAATGCGGTTTAGCAGAAAAACCCCTGAAACATCAAATTATCATAACTAATTATCAAAGGTCCAAATTGAGTGATTCTTTTTGCAAATGAAACCTTAAGAGATTAACTTTTAGAATAATTTTAGGAAAAATAAATTTTTAATTTTTAGTTCTAAATAAACGGAATAGTTTAAATCTTAATTAGGGCATCACTTTCAAGGTACAAAACCAAATTAGATGATTCTTTTTGCATTTTGGAGCTAGTGAATTGTACTTTAATTTAGTCTACTATTGTTAAATTATAAAATTTATAATATAGTTTTTGGACAGAAACTTAGCAAAAATTAGTCTCACATTTAAGTTGAATTTATTTACTGAGGCAAAATTTATAAATGACCAGATTAAATTAGTAAGTCCTAGACTTGTTTGAAACATGATAGGGCACTAAATAAAATATTTTGAAAATAGAATTTAATCATGGATGGAATTATAATTGAATGATTAAACCCTAGTTATTTTATAAAAGAAGAAAATTTAGAACATTAATGGGTTATTTAAACGTAGTAATTGAATCATGGTGACCTAAACTTCAAATTGGAGCTCAAACTTAGGTCAAACAAGATTCAAATAGTGCATTATCCCAAATTCAAATCAAATTGGATTAGCATTTGTGATACTTATTTTATTTAGGGTTCTTGAATATTGAACTAGGTTTTGTCAAGTTGAATTGTTAGGAAGTTAAACCATGACACTTTGACTTAAACAAACTCTTCATTGAGTCAAATACCGGCCAAACTATGAACTTCAATGGGAAAGATCAAATTGAATGAAATCAAACCAAACAATCCAACACCTTGTGATGTGTGAATTTTTCTTTTGCATTCATGCAAGTTTTTCCTTTGCATAAATTGTGTGCTTGTATTATTTTTTTCCTATCAACGTTAGATTACGAGTGCAACCCCTATGACTATGAGGAGTGCACCAGTGTCAAACATGTCACCCAGTATTTTAGCATTGTAGTTTTGCCATGATAGGTGTGTGAATTTAGGGTGCTAAATCCCAATAGTTGACAACTTACCTGCTATGACATGGATTACTATTCCACTAATACGAGCATTTGCATTATCATGTACTTCCTTCGTTCCTTTTTTTAAGATTCCATAAGAGACAACATACAAAGCAAAATGAGTGAATCTACACTCTGTTTATATACATCAGAGATTCCAATAAGAACGAAGCAAAAATGAGTAAATTTACACTCTAAACTACGTCTATATACATCCATATGTAATCCATAGTGAAATCCCTTATGATCTAATTCCGAGCGGTAGTAAATACCAGGACTTAGCAATATTTGATTGATCACAATTCGGTATATTCCATTTATAATAAAGGTTCCTAAGGAATTCATTATAGGAATGTTTCCGATAGAAATGGTTTGCTTTTGCACATCGAAACCAAAAATTAATCTCGCAGATACATATAATTCGGAAGAATAGGTGAGTGATTCATACACAACATCTCTTTCTTTTACCGAGGGTTCTAGCAATTGATATCCTTTCGCAAATAATTGCAATGCAATTTCGTGACCTGGTTCTTTAATTGTTGGAAACTTGTCAGGTTCTTCTGCCAAGGCTTGATTAATGAACCTACAAAATCCCTCGAATTGGATCTGACTAAATCCGGGTATTGTGGACATTCCCTCATTTCCATTCCGGAGCATCTTAATCTTAGGTTTCCTGTTTATCAAAGAAAAATTCCATTATCAGCTCACTCTTCAGCAATCCCTCTGGACCGATCTAGCAATCATGGAATCTATATTCTGTTTACTGAATCACATGAAATTCTAGGGAACTCCACATACGTATTTCATATATGTATTTCATACATATGAATAGAGACCATTTCGACGAAAGTTCGAGTTTGCCAGGGGTACTATGAAATGAAAATGAATTGATAGAACATTCCTACAAAAAAAATTCTTCCACTTATACTTTATGTTATGATATTCTAATCAGATTAGATGGCAAAGATTTCTCATTTTATCTCCTTTCTATGAATGTAATAAAGTCGTAATATAATATACTAGAAAGTTTGACTTTACTTCGATTTAGAATAGCATGCTTACTTTAATTTCTCAAAATAATTTGAGGGTTTTTTTATTTCGGATCGGAGTAGTATAATTGCTAGAAAATTCAGTATTTCATTGTGGAATTCTAAAATGAAGTAAGTCCATTTTTTAAGTACATGCCAATCTAGTTATCCACCTCTCCCCATATCCATGCTTTTCTTTTATCGTAATTTCACTTGGGTAGGCCAAGATAGTCAGGTTATACTCTATATCAGAGCAAATTTCCTTTTTTATTCAAGATAATGAATTTAATACTTTGAAAAACTAAAGCATGATTCCCCATAGAGATATGTACATAAGGGGGATCTTTGGATAATAATGTTGTTCGGACCTAAAGTTTACCTATACACGGATTAAGCATAAAGCCATAATATTTTATTATGTCGTTGAAGGGGGGGAGATAATACCGATTTAAGAGTAGTTCACTACTGCAATAAAAAAAGAATTTTAGTTAACGGTTCCAATTTGTTCTGAATTTTGCAGCCTGTGAACAGAAATTCACTTTTTCTTGTTTTTCATCTCAGTAGAAAGAAATGGGAAGTTTTATTCTGTTAACAAACCATTTATACCATAATCTACAATGTAGCGGGCATAGTTTAGTGGTAAAAGTGTGATTCGTTCTATTAATAACTGAATTTGAAATGATATACTTAAGGCATCCTTAAGTTTTTTATTTTTATATTCCGATGAAAACTTTAGTTCTTATAAATGATCAAATCCTTTTACTCTCAATAGCATACTGAGGAAGAATATACATTCTAGCGATTTGTATCCAAAGACTTATTTAAATTGCATCCAAAATAAAAATTGGATTATGAGTACAGAGTCGTGAAGCATAATTTTGCATTGGATTAAGTATTCCAATTTTGAAAATATGAATAAAGGATCTATGGATGAAGATACAAAAAAGGTTGATTTCCAATCGTAACTAAATCTTCTTTTGTTAAAATAAGGAATAAGGAAGCCAAATAGCTAAAAGAACGATAGTTTTGGTTTACTAGAACCATCCGCATATTGTTTCAGCTTGGTGGAAACCCAATTCTTTTCCTTAGGATCTCTTGAATGAAATTAGGGAACGAAGTAAGTAGATTAGATGGATTTAGATAGAATTTCTATCTCCTACTCTATAAGGATCATCCAGAAAGCGGAGAGCTTTGGTTCCATTCAAATAGAAAAGCTGACATAGATGTTAAGTGGTGAGAATATCCATAAAGGAAATCAAAATTTCATGTTCGGTTTTGAATTAGACGTTAAAAATAATCAACCAACGTCGAATATAACCCCTAGCCTTCCAAGCTAACGATGCGGGTTTGATTCCCGCTACCCGCTCCATTATGTATAAAGAAGTATTCCATTTGTCTAGACATGTTAGAGGCTTGTATTCAAGCCTTTTTTGTCCACCAGTTTCGGGTACTTCAGAGCAGAGTAGAGCAGTTTGGTAGCTCACGAGGCTCATAACCTTGAGTTCACGGATTCGATTCCCGTCTCCGCACTTAGCAGTCTGTATAAAAGGACTATTCTATTTCTCTGGATATGGTAGAGGGGCGTATCCAACCATTTTTTATTCATTAGTTCCCGGCCCTAGAGGGCAAAATTGAGTAGTTTGCGAAGTCACTTGCCTTAAAAAAAGAAGGCGCAAGGCTTCTCCCTACCCTGTAGAAAATAAAAATGAAACAAAAGGAACAGTCTACCTCTTCCTTCCCTTTAAAAACAGTTTGCCCGTTGTTTGTCTCAGTTAATACCCAATTTTTGGAGCTCTGTTGGTGAGTTCAATTTTCAATATTTGGAGCTCTGTTGGTGAGTTATGTTGTTTGCCTCAGCTAATACCCAATTTTTGGAGCTCTGTTGGTGAGTTCTGTTGTTTACCTCAGTTAATACCCAATTTTTGAAGCTCTGTTGGTGAGTTCTATTTCTGCCTCCAGAGCGCCCTCTTTTTCTTTTGAGTGGGATGCAAAGGAAGGGTAAGATAGCAAGGGATACGACACTAGACTAACACCTAATTAATACTTAATTTGAAAGACTTGTATTCAGGAACGTGTTGCTTGTGCTATATTGTAGCTCCGCCGCTGTGGCGAGATCCATGGGGACACGACTTCCTCCGACGATGGGCGGCGCCCGCTTCCGGCCTTCCCGTGTTGCGTTGCATAGCTGGCGACGAGCGGCGCCAGGCTCCGGCCTCCTCCTTCATGCTGCAGCGCCATGCCTCCTCTCCCGTGCGTGACAACAAAGGGGTGGGAACTGGGGAGGAGTGGGGGCGAACGTGTGGACACGAAGAAGATAAGGCTGGGGCGGTTGCGAGCCACGGGTGGGGCTGGACACGTGTCGTGCGTTCCAGGCGGTTTGCGTGGCGTGGAGATCAGCTGGCTTAATTTAAAGGTTTTCCTAATAATAAAGCACGGGTTGAGTTTGTCGGGTTCACCGTCGTCACGTTATTGCGAAAAAGCCCCTACTATTTTTTCTGTTCAACCCGCAGTCCCTATGGGAGTCAATAGGTGTCCCTTAGCTTTATCGGGGACGGGAACGAGGCCCGTCCCGTCCGTTGCCGCCTCGCCTTGCTTCGACACGCGCCCATGCCAGCGATGCATGCGGCGCCATGTAGGCAGGCAGGCAGCTGAGGTGGCATGGTGGTAGGGTCTTCACGAAGATCTGCATGCCACCACGCAGGTGCTTGCCGAGTTGGCGTAAGGCCGCCCGTCGCCACGCAGGTGCCTGCCCAGCTGGTTGAGCTACCAGCTACTTGGGGACGGCGGTGGAGTCTTGGTCGACGCGGGCCTGGATGTAGCCCCGCCGACGCCGTCGGCAAGGGCCTTGCCGGGGGCCCGGCAAGGGTCTTGCCGTGGCGTTGTAGTCGTCCCCGGCAAGGCGCTTGCCGGGGGTCTTGTGGATCTCCTCGGCAATGATCCCGCCGAGGGTCGCCGTCTTCTGGTTCTGATCTGGTCTCATATATCTATGGTCTTGACAAAGATCTGCATGCCACCACGGAGGTGCCTCCCGAGCCCTAGTTCCAATGTAGTTGGTTGGGTTGGAACCCGTGGGCTCAAGGGTGGCTCACTCCGTTGGCGTCGGGCGTGCCGCCCCGGCAAGGCCCTTGCCGGGGCTGCTGAGGCTGCCCCGGCAAGGGTCTTGCCGGGGGAGCCTGCTTCGCCCTTTCAGTCCTTTTTGTCTCTAATCTTGGCGTTGCCTTGGCCGTCTTGTGCTTTGGCTTCTCTCCGGTTCCCCTTCTCTGCCCTGCCTAGTGTGGCCGTGGCGCGCGGCTCCGACTGCCCGTGCACAAGTAAAGGGGTACAAAGGAGTGCCCTACTTTTGTACACCGACAGGAGCCCCCGGAAGGGGTCCTTGGGACAAGCCTTATTGATATCTGTGTAGTCAATACACTGCTTCCACTTCCCATTTGCCTTGCGCACCACCACCGGATTGGCCAACCACGTCGGATGGAGCACTCCTCTCACCAAACCTGCTGCTTCCAACTTCCTAATCTCTTCTGTGATAAACTATTGCCTTTCCGGAGCCTGCTTCCTGACCTTCTTCTTGACTGGTCGCGCATGAGGACAAACAGCTAGGTGGTGCTCAATCACCTCCCTGGGAAGACCGGGGATGTCGGATGCTTGCCATGCAAACACGTCAACATTCGACCGCAGGAAGGTGACGAGCACGCCTTCCTATTTGCTGTCGAGGGTGGAGCTTATGGTGAAAGCCCCTCCCGTGCCATCCTCCCTAACGGACACCTTCTTGGTCTGTGGTGGTGCAGCTCTGGATTTCTTGCTCTTGCCGGTGGAGCTCTCCGGCACGTCCTCGACGGTAGCACAACACTCCGAAGAGGTGCGCTTGCCGGAGTGGGTGCGAGAGGTCTTACCGGGCTTCTTCTTCCCTCCCGGGGCTTCAGCGGTAGGAGCAAGTGCCTTGGCGGCAGGTGCTGCAACTGCTTCCCGGTAGAGTTGGTCAGCGTAGATCAGCGCGTCCTTCTTGTCGGAGGGGACGGTGATGATGGTCAGCAGCCCAGGCATCTTCAGCGTGTTATAGGCGTAGTGCGACCAATATAAAGAAAATACACTTCCGTGATGATACGTGTTTGTCACAGTAGGTCGCGTTTTTTGTCATGCATGTACATCCATGACAAATTTATGACAGAATCAAGATAGTCATACCTGTGCTGTCGTAGAAGTGTTCCATGACATTACCAAAATTATCATCACGGAAGTGTCCACTTCCATGACGATAAATCGCGCGTCACAGAAGTGCTTTCGTCAAGGGTGACCGACACGTGGCATCCACCGTAACGGAACGCCGTTAAGCTATCGGGTCGGGTTTTGGATCTGATAACCCGTCAACAGCCCCGACCAATGGGGATTTTCCACGTGTAAAATCATCATTGGCAGGAGGAAACACGTGTCGGCTCATCGTTGCGACAGATGTCATCCACTCATTGGACAGAAGGCGCCTATGATACGTCGACACGTGGCACGGCCCAACAGAGGCCCATTCCTGTGAAAAGCCGGCCCGTTTGACTTGGTCAAAAGGTGGCGGGCCGGCCCATGGAAAGTCTGTTAATGGCCTGTTTGCATATAGCCCATTTACAACCCGCTAACCCAAGGCCCGTTACGCCCTATCCGAATTAGGCCCAGTAGCGTCATCTGGGCCATCCAATATGATTCCAGCCCGTTTTCACTTCTGGCCCATGTATGGCCCATGACGTCTTTCGGCCCATATGAGGCCCTATGTAACTCTTGGCCTATTAACGGCCCGTGGTGAAACTGGCCCGTAATGAACAGTGTATCACTTTACACCCATTAACGGCTCGTGGTGAAACTGGCCCGTAATGAACAATGTATCACTTTATACCCATTAACGGCCCGTTATTCCGTTGGGCCGTTTCCAGCCCATGTTATCTTTCGGCCTTCTCAGTGCCCATTTATTCTTGGGCTCATTTCCAGCATTCGTTTACTTACGGCCCGTTACTGTCATTTTCTGCTTGTGGGCTAAATTCAGCCCGTGGTTACAGTCGGCCCGTTTGTGGTCCGTTAATACGTTGGGCCGTTTTCATAGCGTCATCAAATACGGCCTATTAACGATGGCCCGTTATGGCCGGCCCATGAACGGACGATTCCAACTCTAGCCCGTTTATGGCCATAATGTGGCCTGTTATTGGCCCATGTTTGGCCAATCGATCATACGGCCCGTATAAGGCCCATTGATGATACGACCCGTAGAAGGCCCATTGTTTCTACGACCCGTAGAAGGCCCATTCTTTCTACGGCCCATAGAAGGCCTACTGTTTCTACGGCCCGTAGAAGGCCCACTGTTTCTACGGCCCGTAGAAGGCCCACTGTTTCTACGGCCCGTAGGAGGCCCAGTGTCACTACAGTAAATATTAGCCCATGGTTATTGTGGCCTAGTTTTAAAAAATAGGTTATTGCAGCCACTAGCAAACCGCGGAAAAAGAACTGCACTGACTACAAGCAAACAAATAAACAAGACAACAAGGAAATAAATAAGCAAGCAACTTATGCTAGGCTATCACGGCTATTACACATATTACATCCACTGGGCATCAAAGTTCGCCACCAGTGATCATAAAGCGCAACGAAGAAGCAGATTACAAAAACTGGGCACCATTGCAGCGTAACAAAATAATACTGAACCGAGACCACTTCCAAGACAGTTCAAGAAAGGTTAGCCTTGCGGGGGAACTGCTGCGCAAGCTGCTGAGCAAGGCTGTGAGACCGGCCTAGCATGTCGGCCATAGCTTCCAGGTGTAGCTGTTTAGCGATGAGGTTCTCATTGGTGTTCTCCGCAATCTTTCTTAGAGATAGGACTTCAAGTCGAAGTTGAGTTGCAGAATGCCTTTTTGCTAGAACTTGGGACTGAAGAAGTCGAACTGATTCAGACAACGAATTCTGTGAGCTTGTCTGACTGTTAGTCTCAAGTAACTTGAACACTGCATCAAGACAAGACTTTGGGGTTGTCTCGCTATCTTCAAGATGTTTTGCCTTCTTTGCTGCAATATATGTTGGGTTTGTCTCACAGCCTTCAGCAAACTTGTGCATGCCATCAGGCATATCACCCTGAAACAAAGCAGAGAGATGACAGGTTTTGCACGTGTATAAACAAAGATGATAACTGTTCTGTCAATTCTATCCAATTTCAAATTAGAAAATAAAGAGTAAGTTCAAAATATCAATAACATAATTTGACATTGTTCATGATGCGGGGAGCTTCACCACACTACTGGATTACCATGTCAACATAACAAGCATAGATGAAGGGCAAAGAAAATCATTGTATCTATTTTGGATAATGTGCATGGCATGTTGTTCATATCATCAGCCACATCAGTAAGATAAAACAGGAGATGACAAGGTGCAAACGTGGGCTGCTTCACCACACACTGGATTATAGATCCACAAAAACAAGCATACATATAGGGAGTATTAAGTAATGTGCATGGTATGAATAAGGAATTTGGTTTTACTAGTAAAACTTAGAACTTACGGTTCTTACGAACATGCATTTTGGTAGAAACAGCAAACTAAACAGCAGTAAACAATAGGGAGTATGAGCAAATTAAACAACAGTTGAGGATAAAGGCTTTAGAAGGACTGACTTACATTAACAGTTAACACCGGCTTTATAATGTCCTTCTCCATGTCAAGGGAAGGATAACTCAAGAATTTCACCACAGAATCTTCTTCATAAGCATTGCCTGTACTCTACATTTTGTAGAGAGTAATTATAGATATGATAATACTGGAAGGGATAGAGGATAATGAAGATAAGATGCAGATTGATGCTACATAATCAACTACCAATCCCTGGAAGTACACGCGTTACAGGACAAAATGTACTGACAAGAGCAATGGGCTACACTTCTGCACTGGCATTGTCTGTGTATTCTACTTGTTGGTGAGATTAAATATAGATCTGATCTTTTTTAGTAAATGGTGGGCGAGGGAGATAAGACGCAGAATGCTACAAAATGAACCAATCCCTCTTCCCATAATACAAGAGTGTTTTGAACACTGGTGTACTGTACAAAACGTTCTTATATTATGGGACGGAGGGAGTAGTTGTTAATGTAAGTACAGTGATAGACCACGTTCAGTCCTTACAAGAGGACTGCAGAGCTAAACCTCTTCAAAAGCATTGGGTTGATTCTAAATTTATGTAAGAGTCCATACGGATCTTATAATGTCCACCAAATGGACGATTACGAGGCTAACATGTGAAGTGATGCTACATAATCAAACAGCTATGAAAGTAAGTATGGTCATACAGGGAAAGAGGTACTCACAAGAGCAATGCAGTGTGCAGTATAGTTGCGAGATTTTATGGTCCCTTGAGAATGAATGTTCTTCTGCTAACAGTTTTTGTACAAGTGAGACATTAAGGCAAATGCAGAAATGTAGTTCAAATTGTGATGTGATATCATAGACAGTACCTTATGCTGCAGCCGAGACCAATGTGTAACAAGATTATTCCAGTCACCGTCGGATAAATGTAGCACCGGAGACTTTACAGAAATTTCGTTCAGAGGCTTGCCATCGAAGTGCGCTTGCCTCAGGTAGGAACGATACTTCATCAACGAGTGCTTGAAAAGCGCAACCAACCCTTGCTCGTCATCACAATCCAGTTTGCTCCTCGCCTATTTAAAAGAATGAAATCTTGTGTCTTCTGTCAGCAGAAACATATGCAGTAATGACCATGAATAACATTAGTACATTACTTACGCGTAAGTTGCGAAGGAAGACTGGAAATTGTTCTGTGTCTGCGGTATAATCTTTCCATGAAGGAAAGATGCGCACAAAGTTCCTGACAACAACATAAGCTTCGTCTTCTAAACTGGGAAGAAATGGAATAGGGGTCCTATTTGCTGCAATTGGGGTTCTCTCTGGTTCGAAAAGGGATTTGGCAACTGGATTTGGTGCACTCTTTGCTGGAATGGGGGTTTTGCGTCGTACAGCTGGTGCTATGTCAACTGGCATAATCATACTGCTTGCTACAGTTGGGGTCTGCTGAGTTGGGGCATCAGAAATGACCAGTGTAGTAGGGCTAGAGTCTGCTAGAGTTGGGGTATTTTGTGGGTCAGGTGATGTTGCAACTACACCTAATGGGCTATTTGATTTATCAGGTGCCACTACCTTTTCCAAATACTTTGCTTGTGCTCCTCCACGATCAGCAATCGCCCTCTTCCTTTTGAACGTCTGATACACAAGAACAACATTTGAATGGATAAATATGGTATGATGACAGATGGAATATGTACTGAAAATGGATAGGCAGGGTGTATTCACATACACGATGTGTAAACTAGGCTAATGGCAGTTCAACAAAGTAGAAGCAATGCAAAGCATGAGTCGCAAGATATGTGCGAGCAATGTAACCTTGGAAAGTTAGAGCAAGTACCTTGATGGGTGAATAAGATAGGGCATCTTCCTCCGACTCCTCCACTAGGGAGCTACATTAACTTAGGTCTCCCTCTAGCTCAGAATCACTGTTAGGATCATATTTTGAGCATGAATCTGTAGGTGGAGAGCGTTTGCATTGCATTGCATCCAGACTTGATTTCAGTCCCTTAATGCCAAGTTTGACAGCCATGGCATTGTTCTGCTTTATTCTTTTCATGCACGCAAGCTCATAATCATTATGATGCTGTTCAGAATCTGAGATTCATGAAAACATAAAAAGTAGTCAGATTATCTATGGAATGCATTGCGGATTCAACTCGGAGAGTGTCTCCCTATAAACCCCTGCATATGCAAAGTTCACCTCCCCAACCGTGCTGACCAGACCACACACAGAAATACAAACCCCTTATGTCTCTATAACAGGCAGGCAGACATTTCAAAACTGAAGTAGGAACATTAGAATCATATGAAATTCGTATTTGAACAAATAAACTAAGCAATTATGAGTGGCGTAATGTTTAGCTTCAAGGGTGGAGTGTTGGTAGTGCGACACAAAGCAAGTAGGCAGATTGTATTCCATGTAAAAGATCGAAACCTATGTAAAAGCTGGAAATGACACTTTCTTTCTATACAATGCAGTGTTCGTTACCCACACATGATGGAAGAGATCACATAGAGAAATAATATTCACTCATGTCTACGGTTCCAATATTTAGAAACAGGGTGGTCCACCCTAAAAGAATATTGACAACAAATATGACAAGGCAAGCATAGATGTAGTGAATCAATCATTTACTTGTGAGCTTACTAGGACAAGTATGCAGAATTGTAACTGCAGTAAGTGACCGTCCAAAATCTAAATGAAGAAGTTTGTCTAGCACTTATTGTTTGCAACTAATCGACGTGAATAATTGGATATTATATCGAATGAGTAAGAAAGACAAGTAAAATTGTCAACAAACCTGGCTTGCAGTAGTAATCTGGGTCAATGTCACTACGACCAACAATCCAAAATGACTAGTTTCTGTTGTGAGGGCCGGAATTTTGAAAACCCTGTGAACTTTAGAGGTACTAAAGATTACCGAAATACATCTGAACCATTAAGTGTAGGTAGCACTGAGCACACAACAAACCCTAGTGACAGTCCTGCCTAATGAGTAATGAATCAATTAGAAAATGGGTGATGAGGAGTGGCTGCTGAGTGTTGAGGACGTATCTCAGGATAAATCGGGTTGGCTTGGTGGGTGCTGCACACCTGAGCCCTGAACGGACTGGGAAGGTAGGCACGGCGGCGTGCCCGGGCAGCGGTGACGCTGTTGGGCGAGCGGCTCCTGGCCTCCTGTTAGTCCGGCGTCTCCTCCTAGAGTCATGTCGTCCGGGGACGGCAAGTCGCCGGCGAGGCAGGCGGCTGGGGGCGAGTAGAGATCGGAAGCGCGTAGCAGAACAGAGGGGAATCGGGGCCTGGGACGACCCAAAATCCCAGGGTGGGCCAGCCCACCGTGGGCACCCTGTAGAGATACACACCCGAGCGGCAAACATGCATTTTCGAAACTAATTTAGGAACATTTAGCTGACCAATTAAACAACTCTGTTTTAATAATATCAGATTCGTATTTGAACAACTAAGCTTGTTCAGCTTGATGGGTGGAGCAGTGTTATTATGACACGAAGCACGCATTCTGATCGTATAGTGATCATAAAAGGGGGAAACTCTAAGCATATTTTTTAGCAAAAGAGGGTTTCCCCTCCGATTTCTATTAAAGAAATCACCACGGAACCAACATGATCAATTAAACCCTAAGCATGATCAATTAAACCGTATTATGGCTGTGCCATGGCAGATTTGAAGCTGCAAACCGGAGAAATGATATTTAGCATCCATTGTTTGCTTCGAACTAAGAACTAAATTCTAAGAGCTGAAAAGAAAGTAGAGTAACCAAGTTAAGATCTATTTTCTGGTTGAGATCAAAAAGTTGAGGAGATATGAAGTACCACCTCTCTTGCGGCGCCGTGTAGGCATCGGGGGTGCGATGGCTGTCGGTGGCGTTGAAGCAGATCTACGACGGTAGACGGGTGCATCGGGGGATAAGTCCCATTGCGGTGGAAGAGAAGGTCGTGTGAGCGGCCCCGGCAAAGAGGACGACGGCGCCGATGAAGCGAGAGGACGCGATGCAAGGCTATTGGTCCGTCGCCGTGGATGAGAAACGTCCATCTCTAGCAGTGGACGACGCGGTCTTGGTAGGCGCTCCGACATGGTGGAGGACGGTGGCGATGGATGTGGTGGAGGACGGCGGCGATGGATGGGGTGGCGGACGGAGGCTGGTGTGGGGATGGGGTGTTCTAGCGCGGACGGTGTATGAATGGGAAAATGGAGGGAGAGGTACGGGGAACCATGTTTTTGGGACGCGCCTGTCTGAAATATAGGAAAGTTACGAACTTAGCCCCCGTTTAAAATTTGGACGTCTCCTCGGTTGGGGATAGGACGGTAATCTCGCATCTCGCCAATATTTGCCCAGAGCGATTTCGGGCGAGGAGATGTTGGTTGTCGCCCATGGTTGGCGCCCACGGTGTATGAACGGGGCTGACAGGTAGGGCGGTTGTGCCACGTCTGAGTGAAGTTACAAACCTGCCCCTATTGAAAATATTTGCCTACATCGATTTCGGCCGAGTCGAGTTTGTTTTGCCGCCCACTGTGTATGAATGGGGAATGGAGGGAGAAACAGAGGTCTTTCGGACGAGCTTGAATCAAATGAGTTTTGCCGCCCATGTTTGACGCCCACCGTGTCGGAATGGGCTCAGAGGCGGTCGTGTCACGTCTAATTGAAGTTACTAACCTACCCCTATTTAGAGCAGTGGAAATCGGGCCGATGGATTGTCCGTGTAATGGGTAGACAGTAATTTCCATCTCCCAAACACTTGGCTTCGGGCAGCCGACGTGGGAGTGGACATTTTTCTGCTTCTTTCGAATTTTGGGACAATAAGCATCCACGTTTACCCTGGCAACTAAATTCGAATCCATTTTGTATTCCTATATGAATCTTTATAAATCATTCTATGTGTTTTTATATATCTTCAAAAGGACGACAAAGATGTATTCCACTGTCATATATGAATATGGTTTACAAATGCCGATACTCAAATTCAGAAACTAGAATCCAGTTTAAGGTGAATTCGAATATTTGGAACACTTCATGTCCAACTCAAATGTCACACGCAGCATAATGTGTACTCCCATTTAGATATGTACACAAGCGATGTATCAAGATTCAAATACCAAGTCAATCAACCAAGAATGTACAGAACTAACAGACATATAAACACTTATAGAGTATATGGATCAATAATATCAACTAACATACATAAGCCAGGCCGCTGTACTTTTTTTTGGCTACAACAACATCCTTTTTTTAGCCAGCATCTTGGCCCTTTCCGATGCGTGCCACTTATGGTCCATCTATACTACTACTATTGCTGAATGCACATTTAGCCCGATTGGCATATTTGTAGGTCTGGCACAACAATCCAAATGAAATGTCTCCGAGTCTTATCAATTAATACAGACTTGTGCTCAAATAAAATTACAAACCAAAAAAACAATTATTACATGATCTTTAAAACAAATGGTTTGATTGATTACATGAACAGACAACACAAAGGTTATTCAACTATGGAAAGAACATTTCACCTATGATTTACCAAGTAGGAATTTAATTTCCTTTTTTCCTTCAGGACCTTAACAATCTGGTCAGTCTCAGCTTGCTTCGTTTTGAAATCCACCAAATATTTAATGGTTGTCTTGAGTACTGCTTGTGATTGTGCTGTTTGCTTCCTCAACATGTCAACTTCATCTCTAAGTGCAGAAGCAGAATCTCTTTCTACCACTAGTTTAGCCTCTAGAGCATCAGCAGTTGGCAATTCATAATGCACGATTGGGCCGGTGCCACTGCTGTGGGATGATGCAACGTCCATGGGGACCTTGCTCTTTGATCTTAGGCTAACCTGTTTTGCCATTAAAGTTCCGATTGGATTCAGAAAAGTTGAAGTTAGCAAAACATCTCAACTGGGAGTTATAACAACAAACCAGTTAAACAAACAAGGAATTAAAGAGTTTCAATTGGATGCTGAAAAGTAGTTATTAACATCATTGTAACCCGCTGTTGCAGCAGCAAAGCAGTTAACCAAACAAGTAGATATTTAAGTTAAGGCAAACAGGTAATTCTTAACAGTCTACAATATGATTAACAGGCTGTGCCATTATGTAATCAGTAGCAAACAAAATTAAGCCAAGCAATGTAATTGAACAATTTTGCAATAAGTGGCTAACTAAAATTCCGAGAAGCAGGTAACTGAACTTACGCTAGTTCTTTGTACAGGCACACTGCAACTTCTTTTTCGCTTACAAGGTTGTACGAAGGAGTCCATGGCATCAATTGCTTGGATACACAGTCCCAATACTTCTTTCTTCCCACACTGCATGGGTAAGTCGAATGGTTAATCTGGTTAGATGGTGCGTCCTTGATATGTTATATGAGGACGTGTAGTCAGACTAGTTGTAGCCAAACACATCACACTGGCTTTTACTGTATATTTCATGTGATTACTTTTGGCATATCGAGATCTAAGCAATCTACAATAGGATGAAAAGACTGGCATCCTTCACATTATTGGCGAACTCAGTTCATAGAAACAAGCAATTCAACCATTCTGTGGGTAAATCAAAAGCGCCACTGGAATATTTTTCACTATCCAATCATACACGCAAAAAGGGGCGACTCCACCATAGGGGCTGGTATGGGCGGCCGCCTCAGGTGGCTGGAAAGTGTGCACCTAGTTTGAGTCGTCTACGTTGGCCCACGCTAGTTTTGTTCGTCCCAGACCGACATTGCACTTCCTCGCGCCTTCGTTGGAGGGCGGTCGCCGGGCTTCAAGCGAATGGAAGGACAAGAAGATGAAGATCCAACCCTGGGTGTAGCCTGCGTGGGAGGCAGCGGCGGCAGCACGGGCATGGCATCGAGCTTGCGCAAACGGACAGTCGCAGCTTGCAAGAGTAGCATGCGCAACGAGCAGGTACATCACATCCCTGATTATATCTAATTCAACTCTTCAATTTCTGGCCAATAGTTAAACCTGACGGTGTTGTAAAACTGCTTGTATGTAGGGAATCTATGAGAAAATGAAACCAATTTCTACTTATTTTATAACTCCCCCAATCAATACTGAACTGACTGAATCTGATGTATCTAATCAAGTTTCCGGTGCAAACATACAAGATCATGTTGTTCTTGAGCCTGAAGTGTCTAATGAACAGACTGCTAATGAAGGATTTGATGCAAACATTTTACATGCTCCTGGTGATGAACATATAGTGTCTAATGAAGGATCTAATGCAAGCATTTTGCAAGCTTATTGAAGGATTTAGTGTCTAATGATGATCTACTATGTTGAGAGAGACAGAGATTTGCAGGCATTGATGACAAGCAAATTATAGTGCATTTTCATAGCTTGAGGAAACGTCGAGGCCATCTACCAGAAAGTCCCCGTATCATGACAACATAGCATAAATACTTTTCTAATCTGTTGTTTGAAACTATTGCCATACTTGTGCAGGATAGATATATTGATATGCAGTTTGCGCACTGGTTATACGTGCAATTACACTTCGATATTTTCAGCCAGAGAACGAATAATTCAAGCAGGTACAGACCATGTTTGTAGTCCTTGTACACCATGTTGCATTTTGTGTTTTTTGGTGCTTGCATCATTTAGTGTTTATAATCTGAACTACTTTGGATCATTAGGTGGTTTTCAAAGTGCATGTAGCTTCACATTTCTCAAGTTATGTTGATTTCCGGAGTGCAAGTGCCTTCGTATTTTTTAAGTTAAATGTTCGCCCCTGGTAACTTGAATTCGTGGATCAGCCATTGCACACAAATCATACACGAATGCCAGTACGAATTAAATGAAATGCAGGGACTTACGCTAGCTCGTTGTACAGGCTCACTGCAGCTCTGCTTGCGCTTGGGATGTTCCATGTACAAGTCCATGTTACCACTTGCTTGGATGTGCAGGCCTTGTGCTCCTTGCATCCCCCTCTGCATTTTTGACACGGCGAATGGTTGATCAAATAAGAGGAATCGACCTTGATGTTGTACCGGAGGACAGATACTTACAAGGTTATACGGGTGTGCAGGATGTGTACCAGATCCCGTAGCGCCGTCATGCTTCGCTAAAAATGGATTTGCTTGTTTCAGATGATATCTCCAGAAGAAATAAGAGTTAAAGTCAGAGTTGCATAGGCGTGTAAGCTAAGAGAGCAGTGAAAGGATATCCAAACATCGTCGGAACAGTGCACAAGGGAGTGATGTGTGGATACCTAGTTCGGGCCGACGTTTGGGCATGCTCGCCTAGATAGAGTGCAGGTCACTTCAGAACCGTTGAGGGTGATGCGCTGGTGTTGGCTGGCCGCGCACGGATGCAGATGTTGAGTGGCAGCGGAGCGCTACGATGCGGTGAACGAGACCGTTGGTGAAGCCCCAACGGCCTCGGGGGGCGGAGGTGCGACGATGTGCTCGGTGAAGTAGCCCCGGTGAGCTGGGAGACGGCATCGGTGAAGCGCACCTGATGTGGTGGAACTCGGTGTCTGTGAGGCACATCGGTTGCGGCGGCCGACGTTGTCGGTGGACCACCCGGTGCGGTGGACGAGGGCGTAGATGAGGTAGCTCCAGTGCGGTGGTGAAGCGCGACCGTCGTCTTCGTCGTCGTCGTCCGGCATAGAGGTGGGGAACGGGGGGAAAGAGACGAGACGAGGGGCGATTCGAGGGTTGGCGGCGAATTAGGGATTTGAGCAATCTGGGTGCGGAAGGGGACGGTGGAGAAGAGAGATTTTGCAGGGCTGGAATTGGGGCCGCCAGATATTTCAATCCGAAACGTGGAAGCGCGAACTTATATTGTCGTCGTCCTTTTTTTGGGGGGGAGGGGGGTGGGTGGCTGGGTGCTACACGTCCGTCCGACACACGCGACCACCCCGACAGGACTATGCTTCGGTGCCTTAAGGCACCTGCCTTTGTGTCCATGACATGTGGGCCCAACAGGTGGCTGGCCCACATGTCAGTGACCCAAAGGCAGTTGCCTTTAAGCCACCGAAGCAGCGTCCACCCCGACACGACCCTGGTCTGCCTGGTGCGCCTACATTTGAGAATGCAAACGAATCTTCTTTCATTTGCAAGCGAATCTGTATGTATTACCATGCTCGTGTTTTCCTTGCAATAATTAGTCATTCGAAACGAGATACTCCATCCATTCACTTTTGTAAGTCGTTTCAGACAACTTAAAATGAACTGTTTTGCACATTGTCTGAAATGTCTTCAAGGTCTTATAAAAGTGAACAGAGGGAGTACTATAAATTAATTAATGATGAGTTATTTGAAAAAATGGAAACGGTACCCACGCTAACGTGGATTAGAGTGTGTGTGTGACGTAATTAGTTATTTGAATTAGAGTGTGTGTCACGTAGTTAGTTATTTGAATTAGAGAGTGTGTGTCACGTAGCGATCTCCAATTCTAACGTGGATTTCGCATTTCACTGTATCCACGCTACTTTTTTAGTACAAATTCATATGTATATGATGAACACCATGGTAGTGAGAAAACTTTTGGATGGATTCAAACATATGACCTACAAAATAGCATAACAAATTGAGTCAATGTCAACTTTTTGAAACTTAGTATGGCGCGAATTCGAAATAATTACCCGTATGCCTGGTCCTCGGTTCAAATCTTACAATGTACACCGAATTGAAACATCGATATTAAGTCTCGTACTATGTACATTCAAATGTTGTTTTTAGCCCCCCCCCCCCCCCCGCACAAACGCTACATACTTCCTGTATCGGTCAATCTTCCTCTCCTAACCACCTTAGGAAGCTATCAGTTTCCAACACACGTTCATTCTTTCTCTCCATGTTTCGATCTCTAAGTCTCTCAACTACACAACCCCTTTTTCCACTCTGTTACCAAATGTATTTACCTCACACACCCGCCATTGCACCCCATGCTGAGCTCTCTCTCTCTCCCCCTCTCCCTCTCACCCTCTCGCGCTAAATACATGCATTGCCTATCTAGCCCCCTAACCTCTCGTGCGCACGCACGCACGTTGTATATCTAGGTCACTCCCTCGAGACTGTCTCACTCTTTCTTCCGCACGGCGGGCCACACTCGCTCAATCTCGATCTCTTTATCTGAGTCTCGTTTAACCTCGTTTTCTTTCACACACAAATGACATATCTCCCTGTTCGGGCCTCGATCGACACACTCTATACTCTCTCACGCAGATTGTCTATCTAGGTCAGTCCATCCAAGCCGCCGCCACTCTTTCGACCTCATGGTGGGCCATGCTCACTCAATCTCTCTCTCTCTGTGTCTCTCTCTCTCCGTATGTCTCGATTGACCTCGCTCTTTCTCGGACAAAAAGATATATCACCATGTTTGAGCCCAATTCGACCTATTCACATTGTATACTCTCTCACGCACATCGTCTATCTAGGTCACTCTCTCCAACCCATCTCACTCTTTCGATCGCACGGCGACCCTATGTGATCGGTTGACCTTGCTTCCTCCCACGCACAAAATATATCTACACGTCTGTGACTGGATCATCTCTCAAGCTCTATCTTACAGCCCTCACCCTTGCCAAAAGCTCAATCGGACAATA
Source organism: Aegilops tauschii subsp. strangulata (assembly GCF_002575655.3). Lineage (NCBI taxonomy): Eukaryota > Viridiplantae > Streptophyta > Magnoliopsida > Poales > Poaceae > Aegilops > Aegilops tauschii. The sequence goes on from NC_053039.3 coordinate 13,940,235, forward strand.
TCTCTCCAGAGCATATATATTTGTTCAATGAATGTCGGACCACACTCACTTTGTCTCTCTATCTATATGTCTCTCGATTGACCTCGCTTTCTCACACCGTATCTTCCACGCGTTGAAGCTACTACCTCTCCATCCCTCGCAAAGCCGGAGCTATTTACATTGCGAGGGGCACTCCAACCTTGGATTAATTTGTGTAGGCATTTATTCCGATCGGTTTAGATTATATTTTCGTAGCATTCGGCCCACAACTACTCCAAACATCGTTGCAACCCACGCAACTCCCCTAGTTGATTTCCCTCTGGCTCGGTCATCGCTCTCTTGCACTTCCTTTCTCGCCTTCAACGTCGCACCATGGTATTATTGAAAAAACTATGTTGTTCTCTTTAATTATTATAAATAAGCTACAAAACTACACACCGATAGTCCACTCGGAATGGAACAAATTTCGACCCACAAATTAAAGTGCTACAAACTACACACCGAGGGGCCCACATGTCATGAAACAAATTTGGACCCATATACAAATTAAAAAATAAAGGACGAGGATCGAACATGCGACCGGGCCTTCAAGCCGCACGTCAATAGGCAACATACGTAGAATAGCAATGTTTGTTGTACCCCCTTTGTTCACATAATGTTTTTATATTACCACAGCCTAATTAATGGATAACATGTAATATTATTTTTAGTACTATTCGCCTTCACTTACTGGTGGGTTCCATGTGCTCTCTCTCTCTCTCCTCCCCTTCTGCGTTTAGACGCACGGGCAAACAGGAAGAACTCGCGGGCGATGTTGCCGTTGACCATATCTGGACCCGTTCACAAGTCACGGCACCAGTTTCACGTATTAGCAGCACTAGTCAGTGTGTACGTGCAATTCACGTTAATTTGGAAGTATATTAAGTGCATGCGGATATTAACTACTAGGATATTATTTGCGTGTTGTCATGTGATTAGCACTATTTTTGGCATGAAATTAACTGCACGCTAAACGTGTTGAGCGCTCGACATTGAAGCAGTCTAGGTCGTTGGATGACAAGGAATACATGTGGCTTGATGACGTTTTATATTTAATTTGATACGGCTCTAGCAGAACATTCAATCGATCAAACCATACATTTCGTTCAGTCTGACTCCGACTTTAAATTATACGACGATCGATATAAAATAAACGGAAATGATAAACGTTCGGATTTTAAGCATGGCAATCCGAACGTTTTTCATGGCAAATTTGGATTACGCGGCGGCGGCGGGGGCGTCTCGCGGTGGGAAGCGGCTCCTCTGCCGTGCTCTGTGTGTCGTCGGGCCACTGACCGACGGCGACGGCGGCGTCTTGCGTCGTTGTTGGCGTACTCCTGAACATTGGCCTAGCTTCAAGGAAGGCCAAAATGTTCTGGACTTCGGAGCGAGTCAACTGGCGGGAGGAGGCGACTGGCGTTCGTGCAAGGAAGCGGTCGACGGCGGCCATCCATGCCGCTGAGGGGGGCACTGGCACCCGCGCGGGGACAGGCGCTGTCAATGGCGCGGCGGAGACATTCGTGTGCACGGGCACCGGCACGGGCACGCACGTCAGTGCACGCGCAGGCGCATGCGCTGGCAGGTGCACGGGCACCGGCACGGGCGGTTGCGTCAGTGCACGCGCAGGCGCATGCGCTGGCAGGTGCACGGGCACGTGAAAGTCGGCGGGGACCTCGTGGAACCCCGTGGGATCAAGCTCGGCGACAATGTGCGGCTCCCAGCCCATCAATGCCACGGGGATGGGCACTGGCACAGTCGGGGCGACGGGAGCCGGAACGGGAGCGGGGACAGGCGCGGCGTCTTCCCGGAAGGCCAGTTCAAGCTCGTCCCAAAGCGCCTTATGTTCTTGAGACTCCGGCTGGGTGTCTTCCTCAGGAAACTTGAACACTAAGGGCAGACCATTGTGATGCGGCATGGCGTACGTTTGGGTGTTCTTGAGGCTAGTTGGAGGTAGACGACAGGAGAATCGGAGAGGAAGAGAGAGGATTGTAGCGATACCGGGTAGTGCGGGGTTGATTTTAAACTGCGGCGCCGGCGACATTAAAAGTGGGAGCAGTTGGGACGACGGTGGGCGGCGGAGCCTGGTCAAAGGGCTCGCCTCCCGGTGAGCCTGCACAGTGGTCTGCTCGCACGCCTCCCTGACAGCCGGCGCAGCGGTCTGCTCGCACGCCTCCCGTCGACTCACACGCTTGCTCGGACGGCACCTGCCGATGAGAAGCGGGGACTCGTGGCGGCAAGTAAACGCCCACGGTTTCAATAGTGAAAGCGTTCACCTTAACGTGATAGGTCTTTGTTCCAAAATACCTTGGCTCTTCATTTGTGCAACTTGTCATAAGCAGCTTGTCTCAAATTGAAGAAAAAACTTACGAAGTAATATTTGTGCCATATCATGTGACCATGCTTAGTTTCAAGAATTTATGCTCACTTTTGGATTTTCTGAAATTTAAGATCCAGGATTCGAAACAATATCATAACCTGCATCATGCAATAAATTTTCAAGCCGTACATCTGTCCAGTTGTATTTCTTAAGAAAGGATTTGGTCAAACATTTTTCTTAGTTAGACTTCAGACAAGTTATATATGCAGAGTAAAAGGATAATCCCTCCGTACTAGTGCATTGCCTGATATATTAACTCAAGTACTAGGCACGAACAAACGGGCTCAATTCTGTGCTCATCCTGGTGTAGTAGTAGTAGTACTAGGCAATACAGTTGATGGGTGACCTTGACGAGCGGCGACCGAGGGAATTGAACCGTGCTCGGCACGGTATGTAACATTGTCTAGTTACTAAAGCATCCCTCCGTTGTTCATCGGTAGTCATTATGGACCGGGGACATGAGGGGAATTTCCTAGGGCTGGAATTCTGGCCGCCAGATATTTCGACTTGAAACGCTGAGGCTCGACTGGTTGGGGTTGCCTAATGTGCGTACCACGCACGCCACCGAAGAACACGAGCCCAGTTTTTTTAGGATCAACACGAGCCAAGGTCTGGCTCGTACGCCATTGGGTCCTACCATTTGAGAATACGAAAGGAACCTCTTAAATTGCCGAACGAATCTATGTGTATTACAATACCCGTATTTTCCTTGCAAATACTAATCTCAACGTGGTAATTGATTTATGACGAGTTGTTGAAGTAGAGTGAGTTTGTGATATAGTGATCTCAACGTGGATTTCACATTTCATGGTATCCCTAGTAAGTTTTCCAATGCAAATTCAAATTTAAAAGATGAACAATATGGAGGTGAGAAAACTTTGTATGTATCAAGCATATGACCACACACACACACACACAGAGACACACACGCACGAACACAACAACAATCCAATAAGTATAGTGCATCTATTTTTCCAAACCATGCATGTATGACATGAATTAAAAAATACTCCTTCTATTCCTAAATATTAGTCTTTTAGAGAGTTCAACAAGTGACTACATACGGAGCAAAATGAGTGAATCTAGACTCTAAAATATGTCTATATACATCCGTATGTGCCAGTCCATTTGAAGCCTCTAAAAAGACTAATATTTAGGAACGAAGGGAGTAAAATGTAAGACATCCATGGTCCTTAGTTCAATATTTAAAATGAACATGAAACTGAAACATGAATATTAAGTCTAGTACTACAGTACATGCAAATGTTGTGTTTAGGCGGAGCTATGATTGTCGGGGGGTCAACCCCTCGACCTTAGATAAAATTGTGGAGCTCTGTTTAGGGTTTTTTAGATTATATTTGTCCCCACCCTCCCAACCACCGATTGGTTGTGCACCCCCACCCTCCTCCCCGGGAGAATATCATGTGCCCCCATACCTTAGATGCTATATGCCGATACGAGTTGCTTGGAGCTTGTAGATCTGAGATATAGCAGCTCACATGATGTGTCTTAATATTTTTGCAGGAAACCTTGATGAGTTTGAGAATTGCACACAATTTGTACAAAAACTACTTAGATGCCCTTTGATCCCATATCCAACGACCTCGAAGCTCGTATCACCGTAGCATCTAAGATGAAGGAGGACATCATATTCTCCTGTATGTAGGAATATCATGTGCTACCACACCTTAGATGCTTTGGTGATACAAGCTCTTCGGAGGCGTTGGATTTGTGACCCAACACCTCCTCGGTGGTTCGAATGGTTTTTTGCAGAAAAGCCCCAAAATAGTTCGGCCACTGCTTACAAGCACAAAGACTGCTCAGATGCCATTGGATCTCAGATCAAACGACCTCCAAGCTCGTATCACCGTAGCATCCAAGCTGCGATAGCACCTTATGTTTTCTCGCACGGGAGAGTATGAGGTGCTCCCGGACCGTAGATTATATGGTGATACGAGTTCACTGAGATCTAACGGCCCACAGTAGGAGGTTTGAATGTTTTTGCAATATACGACTGATAGAGTTTGGGAAATGCGCAGAAAGTACAAGTACTACGCATGTGCCATCTGATCACTGATCATACGACCTAGATGCTCATATCACCGTAGCGGGTAATTAAGCTACGGGGAGCACCTAATATGAGCACCGGGAGCCATTGGATCGAAGATGCAGCGGCACACACGAGGCCTGAATGTTTTATTTGCAAAAAAACCTTTGGAGAGTTTGGAAATTGCGCATAATTACAAAGACTACTCCCAAGCCATTGGATCTCACTTCCAACGGTGTAAAAACTCGTATCACCATAGTATCTAAGCTGCGGGGTGGACGTGATATTCTATGCCGCTGTCATTTTTGTTCGTAAACTTGCAAAATACGTGTAACTCGTGCCGTTACTTGTCTAACCGCGCAAAGTGTTTGTTCAAAAAAAAAACCATCCTACACTGAAATATCGGAACAACACACGGGGGTCCCACTTGTCATTAATCAAATTTGGACCTAAAACTAACAAATCTGAAAGACGAGATTCGAACTGGCAACCTGGACTACAAAGCGTAAGTCAATAGCCTGAAAAAACGAACGGTTGTTGGCTTTGTCCCATAACTTGATTTTATACAGTACTTGCGTTGAGTAGAGTAGAGGGAGTGCCTCGTCAACACGTGCATGACCGTTGTCTCACTTACTGGTGGGTCCCAGGTCTGCGATCTCAATCTCTCTTCTCTCCATCGTCTAACATTTGCACGGGCACACACGAAGAGCGGCGCTAGCTTGCCGTGGTGTTATTACAACTAAAAAAAAGCTTGGAAAATAGAAGAATCGCCTATAACAAGAGACGTTGTGGCTGGTCGAGACGGAGCTAACCACATCTATCCTCTGTGCCACGTTTGCATGATGAAGCTGTGTGGCTAGTGGGGTGTTTTCGACCGACTGGCTGGGTCCCGAGGTCGAACCATAGGTACTACGTCTGATACAGTATATTTTTACACGCACATTTTTCCTCCGTGCCGAGACGTGGCACACCCTACCGCGCGGTTTCGGGGTCCTCCCGGGTGGTGCACGCATATATTCTTCCTGACGTGGGATGCCCTACCGTGCGTTTTCTGGGTCCTCCTCAGTCGTAGCGCCGAAGCAAGTAAATGAGTCGTCAAATCACGAAAGACCACCTTTCCCGCCGAGTACATCAGTGAAGCACGGTGGCTAGCTAGTTGGGCTAGTTCGACCGGTTAGCTAGGCCGCCGCCACATTTATTTTTTCACCCCTTTTTTATCTACTTGCCGGCAGGTAAATTTAAATATCCACCGCGACGTTGCTCTGGTGTTTGGGTGCGGCAGGATTTTTAATTTTTTGATTGACGGGAGCAGGCGCGGCAGGATTTTTAATTTTATGATTGACGGGAGCAGGCGCGGCAGCAATTAGTCACGATGACTCCGCCTGTAAAAACCCACTGCTCTCTGATGTGAGAAGTCGTCGACTGGTGTTTTACCGTGGTGAAAACCAAAAGATTCCCCGCTCCCTCCGCCTTCCCATAGATTGCATTGCCTTTCAGCCGTTTCGCCCCCTTTGCTTCCTCTCCCCATTGCTTCTACCTGGTGCCATGGTGGCGCAGCAGATCACGGAGTCCGAGGTGAGGCGCCTGACACAGGAGCTCCATGTCAAGGATGCGGAGCTCAGGGCCAAGGACGTGGAGCTCCGTGAGCTCAAGGAGGAGAGGAGTGCCATGCTCCTCCGTTATGTGCGGGAGTTCACGGAGCTTCAAAAGCGGCAGGCGTCCACCACAAAGATGCTCGAGGCATCGCGGCATTGCTGCAGAAAGCGGGAGATACGATAGGCCGTCAGGGGAGCCGGCTGGAGCGCGAGCGGGCCGATCGTGACGAGGTCCAGGATCGCCTCAGCCACTTGGTGAACCAAGTTGCCACGCACGTGTTGCGGCTGCGCGATGCCTACCGTCGGGCCAGCGCGACGATGCCGGCCGTCGGGCTAAACCCGTTCGACCACCCGGTCGACTTCAACGAGCTGCGGCTTCCTGACCTAGTCTCCTTCTTCACCTATATCTCCGAGGAGCTGAGCCGTCTCCATGCAATAGTGGGGGCTGAGCTGGACAAGGAGGGGTTGCGGGCTGCCGTCGCCGTTGTCGGGCGAATCCTTTCAGGGCTCCGTCACCGGAATCCATTCGTGCCATTGGACGCCGTCTTTGACGAGCTGGCTCCCGTCGACTGGGAGCGGCTCTGCGGGCGGTTGCACCCTGCATCACCAACGTCGTGCGCCTCGAGAAGCAGAGGGACTTCGGTGGTGTTTAGGCGCCCTCTACATGGGCATGTCCATGTCTCGGCGCAACATGACCGTTGGATCAAACTCAGACGGTGCAGATCAGTCACGGTAGCACAAAGCGTGTGGGTGTGTTTGGTTGCATTCTCATCTCAATATAGTTGTTTCCTCTTCGTGTATTTTTGTCAACCTACTAGTGTGGACTCATGCACTCTTCATGCACTCTGCCAAACACCCAAAAGTGGGTCGAGAAGGGAACTTTTGCTCCCATCTCGTGCACCCTTCATACACCCTGCCTAACACTATTCGTGCTTCATATGGTTCATGTTTCGTGGAGTGCTGTAGCACCATACTCTCCGTGCGCCGTGGACCTAGTTCTGTTAACATTGATCTCACCGTTCATTCTCGACCGGACAGTCGAAAAAGCGGTACTATGTTACATATAGGAGTAGTTGACATGCGCACAACATCATTTGTTATCCTCATATCTTACTACACTAGCAACAAGATTGTGTAGTACTGACGTATGAACCACTGCACATGCCTAGTAGTAGGAGCACTGTGTATGTTCAAGTGGCTGCCGTGTTTCGCACTCCTCCGTCGTAAGAGTGGAAACGCTTGCTGTAATCATTTTTTTCTTCAGAAAAATAGTGGACACGCTCTACCGTGTGGATCCTCCTCCAGCCATGCACTAAATTACTCACTTTCGCCGACGTGTGGGACAGCCAGCACCTGGGTCCACCAGCCATGCACTAAATTACTCCGTAGTAGAGTGACGGTAGACTACCCCGATCGAACCGCCGCAGTAATGCCCAATGAGCCGTCAAATCACAAAACCCCCTCCTTTCCAGCAGTAAGTTGGACGGACGAAGCAACCATCATTTCACTCTTCTCTCTCAGCTTCCTCTCTTGAAGAAAACCCCCACTTGCTTCGCTTCTCCCTCATCTCGTTCCTCCTTTCACTCTTCTCTCTCAGCTTCCTCTCTTGGATGGACGCCGGAGCACCGGCCGACGTGATGTCTATGGCTCTGGCCAAAACCGTCGAGGCTCATGGTACGAAGAAGCGCAAGCACCCCGCCGAGACTACCGCAGACAAGCTCAAAGCCATCGCCCTGTCCAAGCCCCCCTCTCCGGGATCCCTCATTAAGCAAGTCCAGGTAATGTCTCTTGTTGACGATCTTTTTCTCGATCTTGATCGTGTTTTTTCATCTAACACGCAGTACTAGTACTGGTAGTACAACTTTCTGGGTGATCTTGCATGTGATTTTAGTGTGCCAAATGACGGTTCTAAATTCCTCTTTTGACCAAAACATGCGAGAGGTTGACACTGATTTCTTATAGATTACTTTCAACTACTCCCTCTGTCCCAAATTTCTTGTCTTAGATTTGTCTAGATACGGATGTATCTAATACTAAAATGTGACTTGATACATCCGTATCTAGACAAATCTAAGACAAGAATTTTGGGACGGAGGGAGTACTTTATGAACATCAATGCTACCTTTTAAGAGGGTATATTTGCCTGAGTAACTTGTGTTATGGATATTGCATGTAATCCCTCTGCTCTCATGCCTTTGAAGACATGTTCTAGTGTCTTTGTTCACTCATTTCTGTGCGTATATGTAGTCATATATGGAGTATAATATCGAAAATCATCTTATATTTCTGAACGGAGGTAGTAATAAAATATGGTTTCTGTTTGAATTAGAACAAGGTCCGCGGTGGAGATGAAGTTCTCAAAGTCATGCCGTGTGAACTGGAAGACTTGATGATGAGTTCTACTACTGAACTATCCAGCTGTTGTGTCCTTGTCGCACGTGTCATGAACTGGTGTTTTCCTGTAGCATTGTTGTCAGGCGTGTTCTCGAGGCTGTACTTGACAACAACAATTTCCTGGCTGTGCCTTCGATTACGAAGGGTGTGGTTCTTGTAAAGCTTCCCAACAAATCTGATGCGGCCTGTCTTCATCATCATGTTTATGAGTGGAAAGACCACTCTGTTAGGTTCTCCAAGGTTGACAAGATGGTGATGGTGCATGTAGACATCTCACACGAAGTCCATGGCCTAGTCAGTTATGCGGGGTTCATCCCGTAGGTCGGTGGCAAGAAATAGTCTGCAGAGTTTAGTTAGTGCAACTTTGCTTGTCTGTAGTAAGTACTATTGTTCAGTACTTGATTTGTGTTTGTGAACCCTGTATTGTTTATTAGTACTGCCGCTTTTGGTGTGTGAACGGTCTATGTTAATGTCTATGTTAATGTCTGCCCACTCAATTCAGTCTGTATATTTTGAAGTATCCAGATCATATTTTTTGTGAGGACGGTTTATCAATTATGGTTACACTCCAATATCTGTATGCATTGCAGGGTTTGTCGCACCCACCAGGATTTCCAGTCCCATGGATGTTCGGTCCATACGATTTGTCACGACCTTTGGACTGTCCTGCTTGTGGGAGTAGGCGGGGCACCTGCATGCCACCCATAGTTGGACGATCAATCTTCTGTTTAGTACTTCAACATAGTGATTTCCTGGTAAGGATTCACTCATGTCACATCAAGTAAATCTTATTGATTTACTGTCTAAATCTTATTGATTTAATGTCATGTTTTCTTTCTTTTCCTGCAATTTTACGATGCAGGTTTTGCCATGTGACATTCATCACAGAATAAACCGTTTGGTTTGCTCTACGATGGCTATTTTTGCAGGTTTCACTTCTTATGTCGTGTCAGTAACGAAGGCACTGTCCATCACTTATATTACTGGAAAAAATTGGATCAGTCTGTTGTCTGAGTACAAGCTGAATCCCTATGATGAACTGCAGTTTGGTTTAACAAAAACGCCACAATTAGTCCTTCTCGCGTTTAAAAGAAATGAAGAAAAAAACTGGATCACGGTCACGGATCCTAGTCAAGTTAGAAAGCTGATCATAGCAGACCAGACACGATCGCCGCTGTCTCGCACAGATCGAGCACCGGCAGTTGCTCTAGCACTGATAGCGGAAGCAGCTCAGTCTGATCCAGCTGAGGATTGGGCACCGACCGCGTCAGCGGATCAGTCTGATCTACCGGAGGATCGGGCATCGACACCGGCACCTGCTCCGACACCGGCACCAGCTCTACAAGGAGCACCATCTCCGGTAGCAGCAGCGGCTTCGGCACCTGCACCAACACTTGCACTTGCATCTGCTCCGGCCCGTGCAGTTGCACCGGCAACAGACTGGGCTGCAGTTCGCACTTCATATACCAAAGTCCTTACAAAAACCGACATGTCCACCTTCTTGGTAAGCATTGGCCGCCCAAGTGCTTCGTTCTTTTTTCTTTCCATGTTGTTTCACATGATTCACTATGTTGATCTAACTGTTTGGGTATGTCTTCTTGTTTGCAAACAGAGAATTCCTAGAGCAACGAGGGAGTCGTTCAACAATCCGGGTGACTGCGGCCAAGTTTCTCTTACCATGCGCAGCCTTGGTGTGAATGAACATGCTCAATATACCATAAGTACAAAGGATGGTCGCATGATGATTGATGCTAAAGGATGGTCAAGGTTCAAATCTAAATCATATCTTGCGGTAGGGGATGATGTCAAAATCGAACTTTCTCGGCAAGGAGAGCTGGTCCAAATCAACTTTGAAATTCTTCAGTAGCAGCACGCAACTGCCGAACTGATCTATCCTCCGAGAGATTTTGATGTAATAATCTAGCATGGTGAAACAAGTGTCCTATGTGTATAAGTAGTACGACAGTATTATTTATCACATGGTATATCGTTGATAGAATTGCAACTCTGATTGCTGGTTAGGAACTGTCGTTCGATTTCATTCCAACAGCTGTCGTGCTTTATTCAATTTTGTGTATTTGCCTTGCGACAACATCTAAAACCAGCGCCGTACCGATCGCTTGCAATATGAAAAGCGCTGAGGTAGAACACATGGGCCCCCAAACATGCAGGGTCGGCCTGCGGCCCAAAGTCCAGAACCGTGAGCCTATCTGAGTATTATATTCTCAGCTGAACCCCCATAAAAAAAGCTGAACCCCCATAATGCCCGTGCGTTGCAGAGGGAGTATATTTCTTGGCAAGGTGAGCCTGTGATATAAAAGATTTGTATATTTCTTTACAGAGGGAGTATCTCTCTGTCAAAAAATATATTTATGTGTAACTAGTTACTCCTGTCTTTCTACTTCCTTTCGCTGATATGTGGGGCAACCAGCAACGGGGTCCACGTGCCATATGCACAAATTAGAGTGCACAACTTCACGGTAGACACACCCCGGTCGTAGCGCCGCAGTAGTGCCAATGAGCCGTCAAATCACAACCCCCCTTTCCAGCTTTAGCAGTAAGCTGGACGGACGAAGCGGCAATATTTCACTGGGCCTGAATCCCCTTCTCCCTCGTCTGCTTGTTCAGAGAAAACCCCCTCTCGGCAATTGCATAGGGTTTTCTCATGGAGAACCAGGTACGAATTCTTCATCCATCCCCGATAAATCCAAGTCCCTTGGTCGCAGGTAATCTTAGGATGGCAGCCGCCGCCGTTGATGCATTTTTCTTCCTACTGAATGTAGTGTGTTTCATTTGCAGTGCCCGAAGTGCGAGTACCCTACAGGTTTCTGCGCCCTCGGCGAGACGCCACACTTGTTCCTTCTCATCCTAACACAGCATTTTGAAACGCGCACAGTATGTTCCTAGAATCCTCTTTTCTATCCGGGAGGGTGGGGGATTTTTGAACATGTTGTGTTCTCATATTATTTTTCCTGCAGTGTATTATTTGCTCTACCAGAACACATGTACTCAAGATGCTCGGCCTTGCCATAACTGAATACACTAGTTTAATGGTCACAGTGAAGACAAGCCATGGATATAAGTTCCGAGTTGGGTTCATGAACCAAGAAGATCGCTGCTTTTTTTATGGCCGAACTTGGATAAACTTTCTCAAGTGTTACGGACTGAAAGTTGGCGCACGAATGTTGATGGAAATAGCAGAACCTGGTCTCATCTTCACTGCTATCTTCCACCCCGACGTTGTTCCAATTGTTCATCCATGTTAGTTTTGTATCTGGTTCTTGCTTGTTGCCTCGATTACTTCTTAATCCACCTATTCTGTCTAACTAATCACAATTTAACTTTAGAAGTAGCAACGAATCTCTCACGAAGATGCTACTTCTAACTAATATTTTCTTATAATTGGTGGCACGTGTAGGTTTTTTCAGAGTTAAGCAGTCTGCTCGTTTGTTACTCTGTAATAACTCGGCTGTTACTAATGGCACTGAAGTTGACTGGATCGACATCCACAAGTTCCTACACTTTATTGATCGTCTTGAGGTCCTTGTGGGGCATTTCAATGGTGGAAGGCCACGTGGGATATGTGTGCCACTGCTGCACTCGTTGAACAGGTCCAACTGTGTCGAGAAACTTATGGTACGAGCTGTTTCTGTTATATATGTTGTTCATAAACTATTGCTTATACACAGTTTTACAGCTGTGATCTTCTTGAAACAGGAACTGCCGAGTTCTATTGTTCCTATATAGATGCCTGACCATGGTCGGGTCAGACTTGCGCTTGGTCACAACATGATGTTTATGTCGACCTACTCAATTCCCCTTGGAGGTCAAAAGATACTTATTCATGGGTGGTCTCAAATAATGAAGGCCCGTCCATCTTGGAGAATAGGACAGAAGATTATGTTCATGCTTTTCCATGGCTCTAAAGCGAATATCCTGTTTATTGACCACGTTGCGAGATGAAGCCGCTTTCAGAAGGTTGTGGATGCGCGGGGTGGCGCCTGGGCCTTGTCCTGGGGCTTGGCGGCCTCACCCTTGGTTAACTGTAGGCAAAGTAGCACTGTTCGAGGCGTGCTTTGTATGGTTGAACCTGTATAAGTACTCATACTGCTTTCAGCTTTGGTTGTTAATTGCCCCTACTGGTTTCAGTTAAGGTTGTTAAGTACTCCTGCTGCATTTATAGTCTGTCGTGTTTCTTCAGTCCTGTCTTCCTCCAGCCGCCAAAACCAAACCAGCGCCGGCGGGGCCGCCTGCTTCCGCCTCCCACGGCTGGCTGCGCCTCAGCGCACGCATCGCCGCCCCACCGTCTCCTAAATCGTTAACGCCGACGTCCTGTGCGCGCTTTGGTGCGCTCGCCGCGGCGCCGCCCTCTCGCGTTGTCAACATGGTCAACAAACAACAGGAATCGGCAGAAGTACGTGGAGAGGATGACAGTAGGGGCCCACCACGTTAGCGTATGGAAAAATAAAATGCTTCCTCCTAGTGTTTTCCTGACATCTGGGACCCACGACATTCTGAGCGTATATAGTCAATAGACAAGAGAACAACACAAGATCGGCTGACACCTGGGTCGTAGCTACTCGAGCAGTATTCTTTTTGTTTGGTATTGTTGAGACGGAGCAGGGTTTGAACTGGGCTGTGGCCCGTCTAGCCCAGGCTTATATTTTATGTTCACCATGTGACCAGCCCAGCTATTTTTTCTTTGTGAAAATGAGCCCAGTTTATTTTTTCTAAAGAATACCCAATCCAGGCCTACTTATTTTTCTACGCCCTGATGGGCTGGAACTCTTTCAAGACGCCTGCAAATCTTGAAAGTAATATGAAATGGGTTGTAAATATAAAAACAGATGACAAATAGGCAATTACTTTATAATTTCTGATTTTTTTCACATTTTCATATTCCTATTTCACTGGGCATTAACCTAATTTAAATACATCTTCAAAGTACTTTAAATCTGGCTCGACATTTCGGTATTAAAAATAGTTTGGAACCCACAGAAATATGCGAAATTGGTCCTGGCCAACCAAAAAAACGACTGCAATAAATTGCATAAGAAGTTGCCATGAGCTATATATAAATTATTAAAAAAAAGAGGGAGTGGTCTGACTTGTGGGCCTGTTTAGTTGACGCGTATGCAAGATTTTTTTAGTTATTATATACGTCAACAAACGATTCTAGCAGACGTAACCGTTAGATGTCAATCCAACGGCCGTCGTGTTTCTTCAATCTCTGATCTTCTTGCTCCAGCCGCCAAAGCAGCGCCGGCGGGACCGCCTACTCCCGCCTCCCGTGGCCGGCTATGCTGCCGCGCAGGCTTCAGCGCCCCCTACTACTCCCACCGCTGGCCATGGCATCCCTCTACTCACCCACACCCCCTGTTATTCTGCGGCGGCGACGATAGCCTCACACCGCAGCCGAACCGGTGAACCCTCGTACTCCTCTCCGCGCGGGCTTCCACTGCTGCGTCTTCCCCAGCTCCGCATCGTCCCCTTCCTAGGCCTTGCCGTCGTCCACCGCCGTGGTGCTCTCGGCGCGGCGTGGTCAATGTGGTCAACGACCGACTTCCATCGGAAGAGTACTGTACGTGGAGAGGCTGACAGCTGGGTCCACGGCAGCCGCAAGGAAGTGCCTCATTACGCGGAAAATAATTATTCCTCCACCTGACACAGGGACCCATCGGACGGGCCACCAGTATTTCGCAAAAAAAAATGTTTCCCCCTGACTACTGGGACCCACAGGACGGGCCACCGTATTTCGCGAAAAAAATGTTCCCCCCGCTGTCAGCTCGGACCCACCGGAAGTGCCTCCTTATTACGCACAAAAAAAATGAATACCCCCTGCTAGCTGGGACCAACCTTGGTGGGAGGCTGACTTGTGGGCCTACTAAGTTGACTGGGACGGAGGCCTTTGTGAACTTTAGTCAATATATGAACGATTCTAGCTCCAGTGACCGTACGATGTCCATCCAACGGCCGTAGTGCTTCTTCAACCTCTGGTCTTCTTGCTCCAGCCGCCCAAAGCAGCGCCGGTCGTGCCGCCTGCTCCTACCGCCCGTGGCCGGCTGTGATGCCGCGGAGGCCTCACTGCCCCCTACTACTCCCACCGCTGGCCAGGCCATCCCTCTACGCACCCACACCCCCTGTTATTCTGCGGCGACGGCAGCCTCACACCGTAGCCGAACGAGTGAACCCTCATACTCCTCTACGCGTGGGCATCCACTGCCGCGTCTTCCCCGGCTCCGCGTCGTCCCCTTCCTAGGCCTCGCCGTCGTCCACCACCCTGGTGCTCTTGGCGCGGCGTGGTCAACGTGGTCAAGGAATGGCTTCCATCGGACGTGGACTGTACGTGGAGAGGCTGACAGGTGGGTCCACGGCCGCAGCAAGGAAGTGCCTCCTTATTACGCGCAAAATAATTATTCCTCCACCTGACAGCGGGGACCCACCGGACGGGCCACCGTATTTCGCGAAAAAAACGTTTCCCCCTGACTGCTGGGACCCACCAGCTACATCTTCGCACGCAAGGAAGTGGGTCCGAAAAAAAACGATTCGCCCCCCTGACTGCTGGGACCCACCAGCTACATCTTCGCACGCAAGGAAGTGCGTCCGGGCAAAAAAAAAACAAAACGATTCCCCCCTGACTGCTGGGACCCAGCAGCTACACCTTCGCACGCAAGGAAGTGCGTCCGGGCAAAAAAAACGATTCGCCCCCTGACTGCTGGGACCCACCAGCTACATCTTCGCAGGAAAGGAAGTGCCTGACAGTCGGGACCCACCTGGTCGAAGCGTACGTAGCGTTGTCATTCTGGTCGCGAACGTGTACGTACATATATACTGGTCGATGTAGAGGCGCACACGTGTCGTAGTAGAGGCACGTACGTGTCGTAGTACAGGCGCGCACGTAGCATGTACACGTACGTACAGCGGCCAGGGTGCAAGAAAGAAAATACGGCCACGTATGTACATACGGGCAGGGTCTCGAACGCCTACTCGCGCTTACGTACGACCAGGGCTCGTGTACATGGCTGGGTCGGAACGGAGAAACAGCGTCGTCGTCGTGTTCATGGGGAGGCAACGGAATGCGTCGTATTCATCGGGAGGCAACGGAACACGTGGGAGCCAACCAGCTGGGTCGGAACGGAATGCGTGGTCGTGTTCATCGGGAGGGCTTGGACGGAACAGGCGATGGAAACGAGGCCTGGCGTACCGCAAAACGGAGGAAACGGCCTTGTGTTCGACCGGCCACGTTCGAAACGGGATCCTGTTCATTGGGAGGGGTCTGGCGTACCGCAAAACGGAGGAAACGGACCTCCTACGGTCGAAACAGGGGTCCTGTTGATCGGGAGGGGTGTGGCGTACCACAAAACGGAGGAAACGGACTTGTGTTGGAGCGCTACGGTCGAAACGGGGGTCCTGTTGATCGGGAGGGGTGTGGCGTACCGCAAAACGGGACTCCACGGGATACTGTTCATCTCCACCGTCGACCTCCTCCAGCCTCCACGGGCTACCGTCGACCTCCTCCAGCCTCCACGGGCTCCTGTTCATCCAGCCTCCACCGCGCGCTAGTCCACCGGCTACTGTTCAACCACCCCTCCACCGTCTACTATTCATCCAGCCCTCCACACCACGGGGTCCTATTCAACCACCCCTCCATGCGCACCCCTCCACCGTCTACTGTTCATCCAGCCCTCGACACCACGGGGTCCTGTTCAACCACCCCTCCACGGGCACCCCTCTACCGTCTACTGTTCATCCAGCCCTCCACACCACGGGGTCCTGTTCATCCAAAGGCAACGCCACCGCTCACTGTTCATCCAACCCCCCCCCCCCCGCAACGCTCACTGTTCATCCAATCAATCAGCTTCAGTTAGCAGCAGTAGCGAAGGAATTGCTCGATCGGGTTCAGTTAACAGCCATCGATCGATCGCTCGGGTTCACTAACGCGTAGCCTGCAGTGCAATCGCTCGGGTTCAGTTAGAGCCCAACGCCTCGCTCAGGTTCAGTTAGAGCCAACGCCTCGCACACACGCGCGTACGTGTATGAGAGAAACGCGCATCGCTCGGCCCCCGACCTCCCACCGTAACCGGGAACTCCCCGAAATTTTCCTCGCCCTCGCTTCTACCACAGTTTTTTCTGTCATGGACGGCCCAAAGAATGTCATGCAGCTGCGTCTCCGGTCCGCCCAGGACGAAAAGCCCATTTTCTGTCATGATTTTTTGTCATAGAAGTAGGAGCCCACCACATCTATGATGACACCGGGTTTTGTCACAATTATCGTCATAGAAGTGTCATATGTATGACAGAAAAAAAATTCGTTCGGCCCAAAATGTCACGGATGTGTCTTTTTTTGTAGTGGACGCCGCCATGAACTTGGCTAGTGCCGGGCGGCCGAGGATCCCGTTGTAGGGCAAGGGGATCTCGGCCACGTCGAAGACGATCCTCTCCGTCATGTAGTTCAACTCTCCTCCAAACGTCACGGGCAATGTGACCTTCCCCTTCGGATGGCTCCTTCCCGGATTGACCCCTTGAAACGTACCCGTTTCCTTGAGGTCTCCATCAGGAATTTGCAGCCTCTTGACCACGACGGGCGAGATCCAGTTCAGGCCGGCCCCGCCGTCAACCAACATCTTGTTCACCTTGAGGTTGCATATCGTTGGCGAAATCAACAACGGCAAACACCCGACCGCAGTTGTGCGGTCAGGGTGGTCCTCGGCGTCAAAGATGAGGGGCATGCTGGACCACTTCAGCGGCTTCTGAGCGTCGAACGAGGGCTCCGCTGCAGTGATCTCACGCGCCCACTATTTGAGCTGGCGGTGAGAAGTATGCAGCGAGGCGCCACCATCGACGCACATGGCCTCTGTAGCCTTCTGAAACTCTTGCTTGCCGGACTCGCCGTCCTCGTCATGATCATCGTCTTCCTGCTTCTTGTCGCGGCCCCGAGCGGGCCTCTCTTGCTGGCTGTCCTTGCCGCGGCGGCCTCCTTGGCCGCCACGCTTCTTGCCGGATCCTTCGACACCATCTTGGCCCTTCTCCTTGTCCCGCCTCTCATACTCGGCCTTTTGCTTCTTAGCGAGCAGCTCGACTTGTCGGCAGTTCTGGAGGTCGTGGCCCTTGGTGCGATGGATCTTGCAATACTGCTTGTCGGAGCCCCCGGCTTGTCGGCAGCCGCCAAGGCCCGGCAAGCGGCGCACCCAGCAATTTCCTTGCCGGGGTCGTCTGCCTTAGCCTTCTTGGCAGCGTCGGTGCTGTCGGATCCCTCGACGGCAAGCACGGTCTTGCCCTTGCGCTTCCTGTTGCGACGCCGGCCCTTCTTCATCGGGGCAGCGGTGTCTTCATCAGTAGAGTCGGTTTTCACGCAGGCGTCCTTGCCGGGGTACCTCCTTCACTCTTTGGCCCAGGCGCATCTGTCGGCCAGAACGTAAAGTTTGGCCACATCCTTGACCTTGTTCATCGCCAGCTCTTCGCGCATCTTGCGATTGCACACGTTCTGATGGAACGCGCTAATCACGGCGGCAGGATTAACATCGGGGATGTTGTATTGCACCCGGCTGAACCTCTGGATGTACTTGCGCAGGGTTTCCCCTTCCTTCTGGGGGATGATGTGCAAATCACTGGCCTGGCCATGAGCTTGGTGGCCTCCTGTGAAGGCACCAACGAACTCATGGCACAGATCCGACCAAGAAGAAATGGAATCCTCCGGCAAGTGCATCAACCAAGACATGACGTTGGGCTTCAGTGCCAACGGGAAGTAATTGGCAAGCACCTTGTCGTCGCGAGCTCCGGTAGCTTGCATCGCGATGGTGTAGATGCTGAGGAACTCTGATGGATGGGTCTTGCCGTTGTACTTCTCGCCGACGTCGGGCTTGAACGTGCGGTGAGACGGCCACTGGAACTGCCGCAGCTCATGGGTAAAGGCTGGGCAACCCACCTCGTAAGGTAGGCCGTCGGAGCTCCCCGGTGCTGGGTGGTCCATAGCGGGTCCCGCCCACTTAGCCAACTGGTGGCGTGTATCGCGCCGGCGCTCGATAGTGGTTCGAGCGTCTTCATGGGCTCGCTCCCGAAGAACTTGGCATTGATTGCGGTGGGTCCGTGGGTCGGACGACGCTATGGAAATGTTATCACAAGCGTCATCGCGATGGACCGACACCCGCGGCGGCTGGCGTGGAGGAGAGTGCACCGTGGCCGCAGCACCCCTGGCCCCTCCACCGCTGGCATGGGGTGGTTCGACGGAGCGCCGACCCGAGGGCCCCGCCGGTCGCGGATCATATTTATTGGCGACGACGACGAGGCTCCGGATGGTGGCTCTCCACTCGTCGAGCTTCTCCGCAGCAGGAGGGAAGTCGAGGAGCAGCTGCGCGCGTGCCAAAGCTTCTGCTGGCGTGGGTGGTGGCGACAGCTGCATGGACCGTGGCGCGCTTCGACTTCTAACCACGTTAGAAGGAGCTCTATCACGGCCCAGCGGCTGCGTGCCATTTTCGCCAGCACTTCGGCGGGCATGCTGGACTCCTTCGTCCCGCAGATGATGCATGGGACTCTTCCCATGGCGGCGTCTGGGGTCTCCAGCATGGTGGCGCTGCTCGTCGCGCGCACCCTGGAAAGAGCGCATTGTGGGCGCCAGCGTAAGCGTCTTGGAGGTCGCTGCGCCGCCCGTGGGTGGTACAGCGACACTCCTGGAGGGCCCCGCGCCGCCTGCGGGGGCCGCAGCCCCGTCTTTGGATTTGGCGATGCGCGGCCCGTCGTCTGGCGCATGAACGACGCCGCTCGCCAGGCTCTGACTGCCAGAGCGATGCTGGTGCTCGCGGGCCGCGGCTCAGGTCCTGTCCGCGACCGGCTTGCTGCTCGTCCGCACTGGCACGAGCCGTTCGGCCCCGACGAGCCAATCGCCATGATCATCTTCTTCTTGGGAGCCATGGCGCCGAAGAACCGCTAGGCTAACTGCTGGATCGGATTCTCACGACTGCGCCCCCTACCTGGCGCGCCAAAGATGTCGGTGAGAACGACACCTATGGGGTCACTGGGATCCCTTCTACGGTCGGCGGGCGCGGGGTCGTGAGAAGAGCAGGTCCAGGAGCCAGCAAAAGGATCGTTTACCCAGGTTCGGGCCGCGAGGATGCGTAAAACCCTAGTCCTGCTTTGGTGGATGTATTGAGTGTTCTTGAGCTTCTGAACTAGCTACGGTGGCTGCGTAGTTCCAAAAAGCCGAATCCCTCTCCAGTATGCCATGGGCCTCCTTTTATAGCAAAAGGTGCTGCCAAAGTGGCACACAGGAGGTGGAAAGGTCTACAGTGCGCGAGCTTATCGCCCGTATTACAGGACAAGACGCATTTAATGCGTCGCTTAGGTGTCCCTTAGCTTTATCGGGGACAGGAACGAGGCCCGTCCCGTCCGTTGCCGCCTCGCCTTGCTTCGACACGCGCCCAGGCCAGCGATGCATGCGGCGCCATGTAGGCAGGCAGGCAGCTGAGGTGGCGCGGTGGTAGGGTCTTCACGAAGATCTGCATGCCACCACGCAGGTGCTTGCCGAGTTGGCGTAGAGGCCGCCCGTCGCCACGCAGGTGCCTGCCCAGCTGGTTGAGCTAGCAGCTGCTTGGGGACGGCGGTGGAGTCTTGGTCGACGCAGGCCTAGATGTAGCCCCGCCGACGCCCTCGGCAAGGGCCTTGCCGGGGGCCCGGCAAGGGTCTTGCCGTGGCATTGTAGTCGTCCCCGACAAGGCGCTTGCCGGGGGTCTTGTGGATCTCCTCGGCAAGGATCCCGCCGAGGGTCGCCGTCTTCTGGTTCTCATCTGATCTCATATATCTATGGTCTTGACAAAGATCTACATGCCACCACGGAGGTGCCTCCCGAGCCCTAGTTCCAATGTAGTTGGTTGGGTTGGAACCCGTGGGCTCAAGGTTGGCTCACTCCGTTGGTGTCGGGCATGCCGCCCCGGCAAGGCCCTTGCCGGGGCTGCTGAGGCTGCCCCGGCAAGGGTCTTGCCAGGGGAGCCTGCTTCGCCCTTTCTGTCCTTTGTGTCTCTGATCTTGGCGTTTCCTTGGCCGTCTTGTGCTTTGGCTTCTCTCCGGCTCCCCTTCTCTGCACTGCCTAGTGTGGCCGTGGCGCGCGGCTCCGACTGCCCGTGCACAAGTAAAGGGGTACAAAGGAGTGCCCCTACTTTTGTACACCGACATTGTTTTAATTTCCTTCCCACCAATTTTCCAAGTTCTATATCGTATCACAAGAGAGCAAAGAAATTGTAATGCCCATTCTCCCATGTTTCAAAATCATGCAAAGGACCTACCATAACTAACTATTGTTGCTCCTTTCTAATGTCAAATCGTGCAAGACACTAACCTTTTCGCTAATGGCTTAAGTCATCGCGTTTTCATTTCAGAAAATTACTAGCTTCAATTTATCATTTAAAATAAATACTAGCTTCACATTTTCATTTCAAAAGAATACTAGCTTCACATTTTTATTTCAAAAATATTCTAACTTCATTTTTTCATACCTACTCATCTACTACTACTACATCTATGAAAACCTATGAAAATATGCATATGGCAGGACCATTTAGCAATTCATTTTCATTTAGACCTAGAATTTGAAGAAATGATAGAACTTGAAGAAATTCCAAAACCTAGGGAGGAGGGGGGAGAGAGGAGGGGTTGTGTCTGGAGGAGAGATATGAGTCAGTGGCTGGAGGAGGGTAGAGGGGCAGCAGCGGCAGGAGGAGGGGCGACCGGCGGCTGGAGGAGGGAGGAGGGGCGGTGGTGGCTGGAGGAGGGAGGAGGGGCGGCGGCTAGCTGGAGGAGGGAGGAGGCTTACCGAGCAGGACGGTGGTGACAACGAGGGAGGTGAGGAAGGTAGAGAGAGTGGAGAGGGAGAGTGAGCAACGGGCGCTGGTAGAGGATAAGGCTAGATTAGCAGCAGCGCGGGTCACAGACCAACGCTACTGCTAAACCCATTAGCTGTAGCGCGAGTTCTAGGCCAGCGCTGCTGCTAAGTGGGGACTAGCAGCTGGGCCGAGGCTGGCCACAGTAGCAGCACGTGCCGTGGGCCAGCGCTACTGCTAGCAGTAACGTTTGTCGTTGACACGCACTGCTACTGTGGCCAACCCATGGGGACACGGTGGGGCCCACTTAGTAGTAGCGCTTGTCTGGTAGGCCCGCGCTACTGCTAATTCCCACCTGCAAAGCGGGTACACGGCCCTGCTGCTGCTAAATAACAGTAGTGCCGCCCATTAACCCACGCTATTGTTAATCCTCTACCTATAAGGTATTTCCTAGTAGTTTCTGTATGGCCAGCTAAGATCATCCCTAGTTCTCTCAAGCCAAGCCCTATGTGAAGGACTGATCTGATTGAAGATGAAGTTATTTATCTCCTTCCAAATATTCCAAGCACTAATGGTTATTTCAAAGAAAATCCCACCAGAATAAATTTCCTTTGCCCTGATTGTGGCCTCAATCCTTGAGATGCCAGAGTTGTATGAGATACCAATCTTAGACCAGCAAGTTTGGCTAAAAGGGCAATTAAAGATCAAGTGATCAATGCTCTCTTCCTCTTGAGCAGTGCATAGGACGCAAGATTCAATATCTCTAACATGAAAATGTCTTCTTTTGAGCATGTTCCTTGTGTTCAGACTATCAGCTAAAAGAACCACATGAACACCTTTAGTTTCATTTGGAGTTTTGATTTCCATATCCATTTGAAAGGCTCCTAACAAGTGATTTGTCAAGCAATTTTTATCTATTCATCTATAAAGCTCTAATATCAAGTAATTTTCTCTCTCTAGCTAATTTAAAATCATAATTCAACTGTTTAATAGCCCAATAGGCCTAGTGCTCAAGTTCAAGAGGCGTATGATATGATTTTCCATATACCATTTTATAAGATGACATGCACCTAGGGTTTTTGTATAAGCCCAAAGTGTATCATTTAATTCTTTGCCCAATGTTTGCTTGATCTATTGACTATCTTTTGCAAGATTGTTTTTATCTATTTATTAGTTAATTTTCTAATTGCCCACTAGACTGAGGATGATAGGGTGATGCTACTCTATGGTTGGCATCATACTTAGATAGAAGTTAATGCACCACCAATAAAGTGTGAACCAGTACCAGTCATAAGATATCTAGGAGCTCCAAACCTCAAAATATAGCATCTTGAAGCATTTTTAATAAAAGTCTTGTGATCAACGCTTTTAGCTTGCCCATTTAGTGACATAATCAACAAAAATAGAATATGTGTATTACAATGTGAAGTTGGAAAGGCCCCCACACGTCAAAATGTTCAATAACTAAAGAATAATTAATAGGTATCTCTTGACATCTACTGGTTATCGAGAAGGTTTGCCACTCATGTGTAAACCTTCTGAGTTCCCTGGATACTAGTGAGACCCTGACCTTCAAAGTACCGTCCCTGAAAGTTTTGGGCTTCACAGATTATTGATGTTCCAGTTAAATCAGAGGTCTCTCTTAGATATTTGGTTCTGGATGTGGGGGCACATTTGTATGTGTATGTGATGTCGATTCCCACGATACCCCCAAGGTGCTCCCCCTCTTAATAGTGTGGTTGGCTAACTCAAATGAAATATAAAAGCCATCATGTACCGCTACTTTTCCCTTCTCAAAATTTATGTGTGTGTGTGGACCAATTTTTTTAAAGGATGCGCTGAGCACCTCCGCAAATAGTTGGTCTCTAAAGCGCATCGCGAAAGCGTCCAGGGCAGCCTCGATGATGTCTTTGTCGTACTGGACGATGCCAGAGCTTGCGGTAGACCAGGGCCTCGACCTTCTTGTCCATCGGTGCATGTCGGGCACGGCCACGCGCACTCAGGTGCGCGCTGGAGCGCCTGAGCGATAGGCCATCGTTCATGCAAATGGTGACTCTAGCGAGTGCGTTGCCACCCGCAGCGGGAGGCCTAGGTGGCGACCCCACCGGCTATGGCAACATCGCTCTAAGAAAGTATAATAAGGTACAATCAGCAGGCTGTAAGGATTAAACTACTATATTTCTACTGAGTTGGATGAGAGAGAAGAAGAGAAGAAGGGAAGCGGGCTATACATTGATACCTCTCCGTCGTATCTACAATTTTTGATTATTTCATGCCAATATTGTACAACTTTCATATACTTTTGGCAACATTTTATATTATTTTTGAACCTAACATATTGATCCAGTGCCCAGTGTCAGTTCCTGTTTCTTGCATATTTTTTGTTTCGCAGAATATCCATATCAAACAAAGTCCAAACGCGATTTTTTTATGGAGATTTATTTTGGAATAGATGTGATTTTTGAGAAGAAAAATCAACGCAAGATGGTGCACGAGGTGGCCACGAGGCACTAGGGCGCGCCCAGGGGGTAGTCGCGCCCTGGTGGCTTGTGAGCACCTCGTAAGTCGGTTGCTTTCCTTCTTTCACCACAAGAAAGATAATATGAGGGGAAAACCATATTAAAATTCAGCCCAATCGGAGTTACGGATCTCCGGGAATTCAAGAAACAGTTTTCGGCCAGAAAACAGGAACACGAAACAGAAACACACACACACACACACACACACACAGATCCAATCTAGGAGGGGCTCCTGCCCCTCCGCCGCCATGGCGGCCATGGAACAGAGGGGTAACTCTCCTCCAATATAGGGGGAAGGCCAAGAAAGAATAAGAAGAAGGAGGGGGCTCTCTCCCCATCTCCCCCGGTGGCGCCGGAACGCCGCCGGGGCCATCATCGTGATGAGGATCTACACAAACTACTTCGCCGCCGTCATCACCAACTCTCTCCCCCTCTATGCAGCGGTGTAACACCTCTTCTCCCCGCTGTAATCTCTACTTAAACATGATGCTTAATGCTATATATTATTATCCAATGATGTATGGCCATCCTATGATGTTTGAGTAGATTCGTTTTGTCCTATGGGTTGATTGATGATCATGATTGGTTGAGTTATATGCTTTATTTTGGTGTTGTCCTACGGTGCTCTTCGTGTCGCGCAAGCGTGTGGGATTCCCGTTGTAGGGTGTTGCAATACGTTCATGATTCGCTTACGGTGGGTGGCGAGAGTGATAGAAGCTTATACCTGAGTAAGGGGGTTGTTGCGTATGGGGTGAATATTCTCTTGTGTGCTTGTTTGCTTTATCACTAACTAACTAAAAGTTACCCGGGGAGCAATAGCATGGGGGTGAATATTCTCTTGTGTGCTTGTTTGCTTTATCACTAAGTAGATTTTATTTTGCGCTCTTGTTTTCTAACTTTAGTTATGGGTAGGAAACGTAAAATACCGAAAAAATAGTTGTACGTGCTAAACCAATGGTTGAAGAACCACCCATAATCTATCATACTGCTGAAGCTTACTATTTGGACCATCTTCAATCCCTATGTGCTCGTGTTGAAAACCCAACTAGCCTAGTTGAGGGAAAATCATTAGATGAGCATGCTCATTTTGTGCGACACTGCTTATCTCAAAAAGGGAAACTTTTATGGCATCATATTAATACTATGCATTGCTATGCTTGGAATTTATGCGAAATACATTATTATACTTGTTGTTCTGAAGACCCCAAGAAACACCTTCCCTACTAATGTGAGTTTAGTGATAATGGAATCATATCTTCTTATGCTAAAGGTGTTTATAATTACTATGATATTGAACAAATTGAAGAATTTGTTGCTTTTAAGGGTGCTTATGAAATTGCTTCTTTGATTGAAAAGTATGATGCTACTCTTTGCAAATCTAATTTTTTTTGGCATACTTAAATATTGCTATGAAAACTATGCTTCTAACGCTTATATTAAGGAATATATTGAGGACGCCTCCGCTGTCCAAGAAGAGAGTAATATTTTGTAGGAATCTATGGAAGAAGAAATTAATGAAACTGTGAGCTCATTGGATGAAAAAGGAGGACGAGCGGATTAGCTACCTGTTCTCACCTTCTAATGAGAGTAACTCTTCAACTCATGCATTATTTAATTACCCTTCATGCTTAACGAAGGATAAATGCTATGATGATTGCTATGATCCCTTGGTTTCATTTGAAATATCCATTTTTGATGAACTTGATCCTTTCTATGCTTGTGGCCAAGATGCCAATATGAATTATGCTTATGGAGATGAACTTGCTATAGTTCCTTATGTTAAGAATGAAAATTTTTCTATGGCACCCACATATGATAATCCTATTATCTTTTTGAATTCTCCCAACTACACTATATCAACGAAGTTTTCTCTTATTAAGGATTATATTGATGGGTTCTGTTTTACCATTGCACATGATGATTTTGATGAATATAATATGCACGTGCTTGCTGCTCCTACTTGCTATTATTATGAGAGAGGAACTACATTTCTGTCTCTCTATGTTTTCAACACAATAAAATTGCAAGAAACTGTTTATGCTATGTATCGGCCTTTTTATGTGTGCATGAATTATTCTTTTATGACATGTCGATGCATAGGAAGAGAGTTAAACTTCATCATTGCATGATATATGTTGCTTGGTGCTCACTACTAAATTAAAAATTATTGTTAATTAAATTTGGCTTTGATATACCTTGGGATCCGGGTGGATCAATTACTTGAGCACTTTATGCCTAGCTTAATGGCTTTAAAGAAAGCGCTGCCAGGGAGACAACTTGGAAGTTTTAGAGAGTCATTTTATTCTATTATGTGCTTTTATAAAGTTTTTAAAAAAATAGAGGGGTACCTAAAAACTTTTCAAAAAAAGTGAAAGTGAGAAAGACGAGCACCGTTGAAGTGGGGGATATCCTTGAACTTGTTCATGCCTATGAAAACTTTCTGAATCTTAAATTACAGAAACTTTTCGACAAAAATAATTATCCCCTTGTACAAATCCATTCTATTATAAAAATAATGTGCCAAGATTTACCTTTATGATGTTTAAATTGCTTGTTTGGTATGTGCGGTGCAAAAACAGAAACTTTTGTTGTAGTGCGCGAATTTACATTTTTTACTGGAACATGCAAAAATTCTGAATTTTTTACACAGTACTTCTATGCAAAAAAAAAATTGTGTCCAAATTTGTGAGTTATAGAAGTATATGTACCATCTGCATCTTTACAGATTGTACTGTTTTCACAGATTGTTGTTATAGTTTCATTATTTGCGTATGTTTGAAATCTTGTTGAGCCCCGTTGACTTGGGAGCCATAGAATTGTGATAGCATATAGTGGTTAATGTTTGATTATAATTATACAATAATATTATGGCAGGACATGATGGGATTTGATGTTATATGTACTAACCCCGCTAATAAAAATTTCGGTTAAGTTTTGTGTGGATGAAATGTTCAAAAATCGAGGAGGTATCAATATGAGGGGAATAAGGAAAGGCAAGACTTCAAGCTTGGGGACGCCCAAGGCACCCCAAGTAAATATTCAAGGAGACTCAAGCGTCTAAGCTTGGGGATGCCCCAGAAGGCATCCCATCTTTCTTCAACAATTATCGGTATGTTTTGGTTTTTGTTTTGTTTACATGATATGCATAAATTCTTGGAGCGTTGTGTGCTTTTTATTTTTATTTTACTGATGCACCATGCTGGTATGAGATAGTCCTTGGCTGATTTATAGAATGCTCTTTGCACTTCACTTATATCTTTTGAGTATGGCTTTATAGAATGCTTCATGTGCTTCACTTATATCATTTGAAGTTTGGATGCCTGTTTCTCTACATATATAAAACCGTTATTTGTAGAATGCTCTTTTGCTTCACTTACATTTGTTAGAGCGTGGGCAAGTCTTTGGTAGAAATAATTGAACCCTCTTGCTTCACTTATATCTATTTAGAGAGTCAACATGAATTGGTCATTCACATGGTTAGTCATAAAATCCTACATAAAACTTGTAGATCACTAAATATGATATGTTTGATCCTTGCAATAGTTTCGCGATATAGAGATGATAATATGTGGGAGGTACTAGTGAATGATTGTGGTTTACTAGGAATATTGGTGTTAAGGCTTGTGATCCCTGAAGCATGCACGTACAGTATCTCGTTATGCTAAGAAGTTGGAGCATGATTTATTATTGATTGTCTTCCTTTGCGTGGAGGTCGGGGACACGCGATGGTTAACTCCTACCAACCTCCCCCTGGGGGCATACGTAGTAGTACTTTGCTTCGAGGGCTAATAAACTTTCTCAATAAGTATGTGAGTTCTTTATGACTAATGTGAGTCCATGGATTATACACACTTTCACCTTTCTGCATTTTGCTAGTCTCTTCGGTATCGTGCATTGCCCTTTCTCACCTCGAGAGTTGGTGCAAACTTCGGCGGTGCATCCAAACCCCGTGATATGATACACTCAATCACACGTAAGCCTCCTTATATCTTCCTCAAAACAACCACCATACCTACCTATCATGGCCTTTCCATAGCCATTCCGAGATATATTGCCATGCAACTTCCATCATCATCATATACATGACTTGAGCATTCATTATCATATTGCTTTGCATGATTGTAAGATAGCTAGCATAATATTTTTCATGGCTTGTCCCTTTTTTATATCTTTGCTCCACTAGATCATTGCACATCTTGGTACACTGCCAGAGGCATTAATATAGAGTCATATTTTGTTGTAGTATCGAGTTGAAATTTTTTGAGTTGTAAGTAAATAGAAGTGTGGTGATCATCATTATTCATTATTAGAGCATTGTCCCGGTGAGGAAAGGATGATGGAGACTATGATTCCCCCACAAGTTGGGATGAGACTACGGACAAAAAAAGGCCAAAAAGAGCCCAAACAAAAAAAGAAAAAGAAAAAAGAGAAAAAGAGAGAAGGGGCAATGTTACTATCCTTTCCACACTTGTGCTTCAAAGTAGCACCATGTTTTTCATATAGAGAGTCTCCTATGTTGTCACTTTCATATACCAGAGGGAATTTTTCATTATAGAACTTGGCTTGTATATTCCGATGATGGGCTTCCTCAAATGCCCGAGGTCTTCGAGCAAGCAAGTTGGATGCACAACCACTTAGTTTCATGTTGAGCTTTCATACACTTATAGCTCTTAGTGTATCCATTGCATGGCAATCCATACCCCTCACATTGATATCAATTGATGGGCATCTTCATAGCCCGTTGACTAGCCGCGTCGATGTGAGTTTTCTTCTTCTTTTTGTCTTCTCCATATTAATATCTAGCACCATATTCTATTCCACCGATAGTGATATGTCCATGGCTTGCGCTCATGTATTGAGCGGGGGTTGAAAAAGCTGAAGCGCGTTAAAAAGTATAAACCAATTGCTTGGCTGATACCGGGGTAGTACATGATAAATACTTTGTGTTAAGAAGATAGAGCATGAAAAGGCTATATGATTTTGTAGGGATAACGTTCTTTAGCATTGATATTTTGAAAGACATGATTGTTTGTTGAGATGCCTGAGTATTGATGTCTTTATGTCAAACTATAGACTATTGCTTTGAATCACTCATGTCTTAATATTCATGCCATGATTAGATTACATGATCAAGATTATGCTAGGTAGCATTCCAAATAAAAAATTATCTTTTTTATCATTTACCTACTCGAGGACGAGCAAGAATTAAGCTTGGGGATGCTGATACGTCTCCATCGTATCTATATTTTTTGATTTTTTTCATGCCAATATTCTACAGCTTTCATATACTTTTGGCAACATTTTATACTATTTTTGGGACTAACATATTGATGCAGTGCCCAATGCCAGTTCCGGATTGTTGCATGTTTTTGTTTCGCAGAATATCCGTATCAAACGAAGTCCAAACGTGATAAAAATTTACGGAGATTTATTTAGGAATATATGTGATTTTTGGGAAGAAGAATCAACGCAAGATGGTGCACGAGGTGGCCACGAGGCACCAGGGTGCGCCTAGGGGGGTGGTCGCACCCTGGTGGCCTGTGAGCACCTCGTAAGTCGGTTGCTGCCCTTCTTTCGCCGCAAGAAATATAATATCCGGAAAAGAATCGTGTTAAAATTTCAGCCCAATCGGAGTTACGTATCTCCGGGAATTTAAGAAACGGTTTTCGGCTAGAAAATGGGAACGCGAAACAGAAGAGGATAGAGAGAGATCCAATCTAGGAGGGGCTCCTACCCCTCCACCGCCATGGCGGCCATGGACCAGAGGGGGAACTCTCCTCCCATCTAGGGGGGGGGCAAGGAAGAAGAAGGAGGGGGCTCTCCCCCCTCTCCCCCGGTGGCACCGGAACACCGTCGGGGCCATCATCGTGACGGCGATCTACACCAACAACTTTGCCACCGTCATCACCAACTCTCCCCCCCTCTATGCAGCGGTGTAACACCTCTTCTCACCGTTGTAATCTCTACTTAAATATGGTGCTTAATGCTATATATTATTATCCAATGATGTATGGCCATCCTATGATGTTTGAGTAGATTTGTTTTGTCCTATGGATTGATTGATCGATGATCGTGATTGGTTTGAGTTATATGTTTTATTTTGGTGCTGTCCTATGGTGCCCTCTGTGTCGCGCAAGCGTGTGGGATTCCCGCTGTAGGGTGTTGCAATACGTTCATGATTCGCTTATGGTGGGTGGCGAGAGTGACAGAAGTTTATACCCGAGTAAGGGGGTTGTTGCGTGTGGGAGTAAAGAGGACTTGGTACTTAATTCTATGGTTGGGTTTTACCTTAGTGATCTTTGGTAGTTGCGGATGCTTGCTAGAGTCTCATAAGTGCATATGATCCAAGTACGGAAAGTATGTTAATTCATGCCTCTCCCTCATATAAAATTGCAATAATGATTATCGATTGCCTATCGACAAAATACTTCTCTTGTGTTATAAAAATCTTTCTACTAACTAACTATTATTATCTCGCAAAGTACTCCTAGTTTTATTCTTGCAAAGTAGTTCTAGCATCACACCTACAAAATAGTTTCATACTTGTTCTAGGTAAAGCAAACGTTAAGTATGCGTAGAGTTGTATCAGTGGTCGATATAACTTGAAGATAATATAAATCCTACCTTTACCTCCTCGTTGGGTTCGACGCTCTTATTTATCAAAAAAGCTACAATTGATCCCCTATACTTGTGGGTCATCATACATTAACAGCGGGCTATAGAATGGATTTTAATAAACATTATGAGAGTGTAAAGTGGACCATGCACTAATCAAGTAATACTTCTTTGCAACTAGCTACTATAAATATTTGCTATTAGATTGACTATATGTGATGTGGCAATTCTATCCGGCCGGTAGTTGGCTGAACGCACATTTGTAGCACCCGAGCTCCAGTGCTCTCTATATTTGAACATTCTGAAATTTGTGTTTTTGAAGTTAAAGAATGTGAAACTTTTCCAGGGGATACATATATATACACATTCCGAATGCCCATGGCAAGTTTAGGTAGAAATCTCGTTTTGCTTTGGGCTATAGGAAAAAAAACAAATTTCTGACAGTGTTAGAAATTTCTCTTTTTTGTATTTCCCAAAATACAAAGTATTTCTTTTCCAGATTTTTACCGGGCCTTAGGAATGTGTATGTATTCACGTACGTGTTTTAAGATTTTTTGAGCTCCAAAACTGTGTTTTTAAAAAATTTCAAATACCAAGAGCCATGGAGCTCGGTAGCTGCAGGCACTTTTCGGTAGTTGGCTATATTATTAGCCATGCTCTCAGAGACTCAAAGTTGGTGCGCACCTTGGGATCAGCAGGCGGGCCCTCCAAGAGCTCGTGGCTGCGGCGGTGTGCGACGAAGCGGGCCACTGGATATCAGAGTAGGAGTGGGTGAAGCCTTGAATACCGGCAGGCGCACAGGAGACACGAAGATGTGCGCCGACGAGTAGAGGTCGATGAGGGCAGGAGTCGTCACGTCGCCAAGCACCGGGGCAGACATGGTTAAAGTGTAACCTGGTTAAGTGTCAGGAGTCGTCACGTCGATAAGTGTCACACTTTAACCAGGTTAAAGTGTAACCTGGTTAGATTGTCACTGGTTGATGTAATTTCTTTACTAGCAGATAACGCATTTGACCCTGTATTTTACTGTACAACAGAGAAGTGTCATGTACTAGCAAATTTTACTAGTCTGTACAACATAGAGAAGTGTTGTTCAGATACTATTCCTATCAGGTAGGTAGTACATCAGGTAGTCCAGATCCTCTTCCTAAGGTACTACCTCCGTCCTAATTTATTAGTCCCCTTCATATTTTGTGCTAAATTTTGACTATAGATTTAACTAACAAAATGTTAGTGCATGTCATAAAAAATCATATCATTAGATTCGTATTTCAACATAGTTTTCAATGATTTTATTTTTCATAATATGCATTAATATTTTATTAGTTAAATCCAATGTCAAAGTTTGGCACAGAATACGAAGGGGACTAATAAACCACGCCGGAGGTAGTAGAAGCTTACAACTAGCTTGTTGATCCTTCTTGGTTGATGTGATTTTATAGTAGGAGAGCCAGTGTTAATAGCAAGTTACTTGTTCAGTTTTCTCTAAAAAGTTACTTGTTCAGTGGACATAATATGAAGCAGCTTCACCCCCTTGCACTACTGTGTCATAATTTAGTTTTTTTTGGATGATTTCCAAGCTTTGCCATTGCAGATTCTGTTGTATAAATATGTTAGCCTATACAGGTGTCATAATTTATTGTGTTGTGTTTCTTTAATGTTTTTTCTTCGTTAAAGATGCCGCTTTTGTAACCACTTCTAGACCGGCAAAAGACGGAAAGCAGCTGGAGACCATGGTGGTGATCAAGACCATGCTGGAACCACCTAAGAGCATCTCTAGCAGCTCCCGCAAAGCATCACCTATAAGAAAAAACAATATACAGGCTCCCCTAAAACGAATTTACGGTAACACAAAGTATCGGGT
Organism: Aegilops tauschii subsp. strangulata; assembly: GCF_002575655.3. NCBI lineage: Eukaryota > Viridiplantae > Streptophyta > Magnoliopsida > Poales > Poaceae > Aegilops > Aegilops tauschii. The sequence continues at coordinate 13,972,473 of NC_053039.3, forward strand.
GGAACAGATCCAGTAAACCCGTACCGTAAACATTTTTTTTCTTTTTTCTCCTCACGCTTCTTCTTCCCTGGGATACACGCATGGAGGAACTCGAACTCCGGCTGGCCAGAATGGCGCTGCTCCAGCCTGCCGCCTGATGTGGCCCATTGCTTGCTCCGGTGGCGCTCCAGTGACACTCCGGCCTGGCGCGTGCTCCAGTGATGCTCCGGCTGGCCACCGGCGAGCTCGTACGCCTGCTCGTGCGCGGCGTCGCGAGGCCCGGCCCCCAGCTCTAACATTGACCGGTTTACAGGATCCTTCAAATACAGCTGAAATCCACTAGATATAAAAGATTGGGGCTCAAATACGAGGGAGCCTGTAAATATTTTTATGGGATATGCAGTTTTACAGGATCTATTCGGGTCATTTTTTCAACTTGTACCGTAAATACCAAGGTTTGACTGATTTTATGGGATCTGCTAGAGATGCTCTAAGGTAATTTTGCCACATCCAGTGTAGACAACATGTTCCAAACATGACAAGTTTCATAACTGCGGTTGAAAGCACTATAAGTTGATAGGCTAGAAGTGGCATGCTTCATTTGATAGTCTTCCCTTGCTGCTGCGTTTGCTAAGTGAAGTCATGAGTGCATTTTTTTCTAAACCGAGGCAAAAAATTTGCCTCATTCCTGAATAAAGGAGTTTAGGGTACATAGCAACGGCTCCACAACATAGCCCGTCAAAGAAAAATTACATACGGCATTATTCTCTTATTGGTGACCACTTGTTTGCCGGCCCTTTCATGGGTCGTGTTGTTGGATGCTTCCTCACATGATGTGAAGAAAGATGATGTCGCCGATGTTCAGAGCATATAGCCATGCAGCCTTGTCAAGTTTGCCATTTGTGATGTACTCCATCCGTAAACTAATATAAAAGCGTTTAGATCACTACTTTGTATTTACAGATTTTACTATTGTCAGATGTACTGTGTGTTCACAAATTTACTGTCATTTTGTCATGTTAGGTGTCAAGTTCACCATTGTTAGCAAATGGTGTACAATCTGGTTGCATGTAGCCTGAACCAAAGTTATATATCCAGATGATTTTCACTAGCATTGTAGCTTAAATAACTTGCAAGCATGTTTGTCCGTAGGCTGCATGTTATGAACTAGAAATACATATACGTTTCTTACGTGGGATCCCACTTAATCCATCAACCTGAAGCTACACACAGGGGCCGACGCCGACGCCAGTCATCACGGCCACTCTGCTGGTCGCGTTCACCAATCCCTTCCCTTGCTATCTCTGGAGGAGTCACGGCCCCTAAGGTCATGGTGCTCTCGAGCCCCCATTTTCCCGTGGATGATGCGATGCAATGTGTGGCCACAACGGGGGAAGGGGCAGGGCAAGGGCCAGTGAAGGGGAGGGAGGTGGCGGCAAACAGGTGAAGTGGCAAGGGTGTATCCAATTATTGGGCCGATTATCTGGAGCACCTGCCAAGTGCCACAACACCTATGCCATCCTAACGATATTCCTAGATGATGGAGCACTTGTAGTCGCGTGTAATAATAGCAAAGAAAATGCATTGCCGTCCTGTACAAGAATGAGGCACCCAAGACAAGCAATAGCTAACTTGTGAATATTCTACCCAACCGATTACTTGCCTTGCGTTTTTATTGATTGACTGATGATGCACAATAGTCTATACAAATCCAATGATCTGCTAGAGCATTTTCTGACGGACTTCACAACGCTAGCATCTTCTCTTTCTAATTTTGCTTTTCTTTCAGAAAACTATGGCGACAGTTGTTAGTAAAGATGAATCTCTATCTCCTTCCAACCAGCGAACTACCTTTACTTTGGCCCATTCCTCTAACAAAACTATGCTTGCTTCAGATGTCATCTTCTCAATCAACAAGAACAAGGAAGAAGGCCACCTTCCCCTAAAGTGATAGGATGTTATCTTCGACCCACTCGGATAGCCTGAGAAGCTTCTTGGTCATGTCCGCGCTCTTTGAGAAGTAAGACTCGGCATTGGCAAGCATCACAGAGGCATCATGTTGGACAGCCTCCACGGTTCTGTAGTAACCATTTTGCAGTCTTGTCCTGATCACCTCCATGGAAAACTGGACAGGAAACCTACAATTGTTGCACACAAAAATATCTATCTTTAGATGGATGTTACTTCATCATTCATCGATAAAAAGCACCATATATACTCCATAGGAAATAATTTTCCAAACCAACAATGATCAGGCAAGGAGGCACCAGGTCTGAAAAAAGCTACTTCTATAGTATTTTGCAAGGACAGGCACTATCAAAACCTTGAAATAAACATTTATTTATACTTATACAGGGCCTTTTAATATTCTAGATACTCGTCCTACGAGCATATGGATGGAAAGGAGTAAATAACAGAACAATTTAATGCAACACACGACATAAAAAAAAAAGTGCATGCATTGGTTAAATTTTGTCTAAAGAAACATCCATTGTATTCTAACAACTATGCCTCATAATTGAAATGGAAAATGAGGCATTGTACAAGCACAGACAGCATCTTCTCATGTCAAAACGGCATTTATTTTACTTTGATAACAGAATGTTAATTAGCAAATCTAAGTTTTATGCACGCTACGAGATATGCCAACCATAGAAGGTAATTTGTAAAAGTGTTTGCGCACATTTTCTAAAAAGCAACATCTAAAATAATCATTACAAAAACTACGCTTAGTGTTCCATAAACTAAACTTTTCAACCTCATTTTTCGGTCAAACAAGATGCCTGAAGAATGGAGATGGAAGTACCAATCTTCAAAAACAAGGGGATGTTCAAAGTTGTACTAGGCACCGTGAAATTAAGCTGATGAGTCGTACGATGAAGAGAAGTTTGTCCAACATCATCTGAGATGAAGAGAAGTTTGTCCAACATCGTCTGAGATGAAGAGAGGCTTGTCCAAACGATGAAGACCGGGTCCAGAATGATGATATACGAGATAGAGTTAGGGTAGCACCGATTGAAGAGAAGCTTGTCCAACATTGTCTAAGATGGTTTGGGCATATTCAGCGCAGGCCTCCGGAAGCTCCGGTGCATAGCGGACGGCTAAAGCGTGCTGATAATGTCAAGAGAGGTCGGGGTAGACCGAACTTGACATGGGAAGAGTTCGTAAAGAGAAATCTGAAGGACTTGTTGTTGTTGTTGTTGTTGTTGTTGTTGGGCACCGCTTAAGAAGGGTGACAAGCGTGGCCAAAAATCAGTTTGGTTTCATGCCTAGAAGGTCGACCATGGAAGCCATTTTCTTGGTACGACAACTTATGTAGAGATACAAGGAGCAAAAGGACCTGCATGTGGTGTTCATTGACTTGGAGAGGCCTGGAATGTCAAGTGGTGGGCCCTAGAGAAACACAAAGTCCCAACAAAGTACATTACTCCCATCAAGGACATGTACGATAATGTTCAAACAAGTGATGGCGACACTGATGACTTTCCAATTAAAATAGGACTGCACCAAGGGTCAACTTTGAGCCCTTATCTTTTTGCTTTGGTGATGGATGAGGTCACCAGGGATATACAAGGAGATATCTCATGGTGCATGCTCTTTGCGGATCATGTGGTGGTCAACGATAGTCGGACGGGGTTAATAGGAAGTTGGAGCTGTGGAGACAGACTTTAGAATCGAAAAGTTTTAGGCTTAGTACAACTAAGACTGAGTACATGAGGTGTGGTTTCAGTACTACTAGGTACAACAACAGGGAAGTTAGCCTTACGAGCAGGTGGCACCTTAGACGGACACCTTTCGGTATTTGGGCTCGATGCTGCAGAAGGATGGTGATATTGGCGAAGATGTGACCCATCGAATCAAAACTGAATGGAGAAGTCGCGCCAAGCTTTCTCTGTGATAATGGAGTTCCACAAAAAGCTAAAAGGCAGGTTCTATAGGACAACAATTCGACCTGCGATGTTATATGGCAATGAATGTTTGGCAACTAAAAGGCGACATGTTCAACAGCTAGGTGTAGCAGAGACGTGCATGTTGAGATGGATGTGCGACCACACAAGGTAGGACGAGGTCCGGAGTGATGATATACATGATAGAGTTGGGGTGGCGCCGATTGAAGAGAAGCTTGTCCAACATTGTTTAAGATGGTTTGGACATGGTTTGGACATGTTCAGCACAGGCCTCCAGAGAAGTGTCAGTGCATAAGAACGGTTAATGCGAGATGATAATGTCAAGAGAAGTCAGGGTAGACCAAACTTGACATGGGAGGAGTCTGTAACGAGAGACTTTAAGGACTGGAATATCCAAAGATTTAGCCATGGACGGGAGTGCGTGAAAGTTAGCTATCCACGTGCGGTTTCGATATCTTACGGGTTTCAACTCTAGCTTACCCCAACTTATTTGGGACCGACAGGCTTTGTTGTTGTAGAGTTCCACAAACCTTTAGTTGGGAAAAATCACACAAATATAGGCATTATGTTAACCCGTTCAAAATAATGTGATTTCATATATGTATATGAGAAATCTGTTATCCTTGAATTTCCATCAATTCTATACCTAATGGCTAATGATGATTATTTCACACTAGTCATTATTCTCACTTGTGTTGCTAAATAAATAAAAATGCAAATATTATGCACGAGTTACCTGTTTATGAACTCTGATTTTCCTGCAACAGTATCCAACTTCAGGACACCATAGTAATCCTGAAAATCCGTAAAGAAATACCATAGAGAGTCAACAACAACAACAAACAGTAATCAAAGAGTGCACAAATATATAGTAGTTTAACTTTACCTGGTTTCTGCGAGACTTGTTCTGTAAATTGGTCACTGCTGATAACAATTTATTCCTAATACTGGAATCAATATGTGGATGTTTCCATGGAACCAATGGGCTATCAGCATCATGGAGCTCCCAGGGGCTATGCAGATGATCTGAACCATCATTCTTGTATTGTATGGCATATTTATCCCATGGACTCTCAGGAAAATCAGGTGACTTAGGCCTTATTGCCAACACACGTCCTTCCCACCAACTTCCTCCCCCCTCATCATTCGCCCACCAAATTCTGCACTTATCTCTGATAGTCCAGTTCTGGGCAACAGCAGCTTCAAACCGTGTTCTTTCCACCAGAAAATCGGGGAATCCAACCAGCTCAGGCAATGTGATTACAAATTCTCTGTTAAATCCGCTTGAAGTATCGTCAATGAATTTAAGTGTTAATTTACAGCAGCTTTCACCAGACCCTTTATAAGTTGTATAGCAAAGATCCTGAATTTTGCAAAGCTCTACAGCTTTAAGGCCTTTGATCCGATTCCACGGGCAACTATCCGATAATCGCATTCCATTGAGATATTCTTCATGGCCCTGAAAAAAAAGCAATCACAAAATAGCATGATAAGAATAACTTCATAGATACTATTTTCGGAGTCAGAATGGACCATCTGTTTGTATTAAATTGACAATACATGCACCCACCCGCCCCCAAAAAAATTCAACCAGTTACATTTCAGCTGGGGTGGGTGTAGTGAGAACAAGCGGGAAAACTTCTTTTTTTAGCAGCTAGAAGTTATGTGCACCGAAGTCATCCCCAAACAGAATAAAACAGAAAATAACATTACCTGTCGCAAGTACATAACCTCATCGCCATGTTGAGGAATATAACGGTAAATATCTTCATGCTCCAACAACATCAACCAACAATTCGAGGATACTTGAGGCTTTTCTGCCAATGAATGTGTATCAGGAACTCTGCTCCTAGTAGACCTTAAGCCAGCAGTCTTTGATGGTGAACCCCACTCATGCACGTCTGCACCAATTTGTCTCCCACTAGTTGATGCTTCATGGGAAGAATTTTTCACATGAGAGATAGCATTCCTTGCTCCACCATCAGTGTATGCACATGACCTCCTTGTGCTTCTTCGCAAATTACCAGTACCAGGTGCAACAGGACTGTACTCTGAAGGTTGATACCCACCATCATCATTGGAGACGGAGGTACTATCTCCGTTGCCAGAATCTGAATCCAATTTTTTCTTGTGCTTACTTAACTTTGACCTTTGGTACACAGCAATCGTCTTTCCAGATTCAGAATGGAACTTCCTTGAATCATGAAAACCAGTGCTTCCATCTGTGCATTCCTGGAAATCTCTAGACGCACTAGGGAAGTCACTGCTTATATGTTGATTGGTGGTAGGATCCTCATCATGCTGCATGGGAACTTTATCACACTCAGAGTTCACGTCACTCCCTACTGCAGTAGTCTTTGATTTGTCCGGTGAACCTTTTGCATCTGGAATGCCTCTTGACCTGACTAACTTCAGTTTAATAGTAGACTGAGAAGTACTGTGGGACTGTTGGTTGCATTCTTCGTTGTTTACTTCCTCTACATGAGTATTAATGTTATTAGTTGTCCTTTCTTCACCAAGTAAATTATCTTCACTATAAACATCAGTATCGTGATTTTCATGGATGCTATCCAGACAAATTGCACGTTCACTCTTTTGTACAGTCTGCTCAACCGTTTGTTGCATGGCGTTACCATATTCATGAGGTGTCTTCTGAACACCAGACTTGCCACCATCCTGTGAAACTGCATTATTTGAAGAGGGCCACATGTCTCCAGCGGAAGAGTCACCAAACTTGCAACGCTTCGAAGATCGCTGCTTAACCTCACCCCACTTGATTGTGCTGTTACTATAAACAGAAGAAACATCATGTAGACCAAAGGTCGTGCTTTGACCTCCATCTGCTGGTGGTTCAGCCTTGCAAACAGAGGAACTTCCAGGCTCAAAAGCTAGTTCGGGCTCAACTGATCCATGTCTGCCCCCCATGACTGATACAGCTGATGGAAATTCAACTTTTAAATCACGGCGTGGTATCCTCAGGACCAGTTTTCTGGTATTTCCAGAACTCCCCCGAGTTTCAGTGAAATGAGAAGGTTGTGTGACATCTTCTGAATCATATTGGTTACTCTCTCTACCAAGTCTTGGCCGGCTATACCATGCTGACGGCTCAGCTTCAATGCTTTCCGTGTTCAATTCACTGTCTGAGAGACTCTCTGAGTCCTCTTCATCCTCATCTGTTGAAGCTCCCATCTTTGTTAAAAAACTGAGTGCATGGCGAGCAGCGCGTCTTTGAGGTCGCAATCCCCTAGATTTAGGTGATCTTTTCCTTTTACTAGAGCGACCATTCTTAGACTTCCTAGCTCTGTGTGGCCTTGACACAGTAGCAGCATCATGCTCATCCAAATTCCTCTTCTTAACTCGCCGACCAGATGAAGTCACAAGATCAGCCTGCAGAAGGTGTAATAAAGGAAAACAAGTCAAAAGGTTGGAATGCAACATAAAGGAAGGTGGAATGGTCTTTGATTGTTGCCTCTTACCTTTGATTTTTTCTTCTTTCTTCTAGATCTGCGAAGATTAGCACTATCGCTAAGGTTATTCCCATCAATCTCTGCACTTGAGTATGAAGCACCAGAGGAATCACCACTCAAATTCTCCTGTTCTCCTTCACTAGACTTGTCATCCATGCCGTTGTACTCGGAATCAGTATCATCAGATATAACTTCAATTTCAGGTTCAAGCTCAAAGAAGTCCGGTATCTCTGGAAGTGGCTCCCACCTATCTGGATCAATAACTGGGATGATCTGGTATTCACCAGTGGTTGCATTGTACGTGGGGCCAACAGCAAAATCTACAGAGGGAGGCCGCCACTCAATACCCATGGTACCTAATCGCCGTTTCTGGTACATGCTCTGAAAAGGCTCTGGGTATGGCATCATACCTGCAATTAGCAAATAACAATTATAAGCACGTGCAACCCAGTAAAATCACTATACTATGCAGAGGATAGAAAGTAGAGAAGTTAGATACCCGAGTCACACAAAAGGTCTTGAATATTTCTCCTGTAAGGTGGGAGCTGTGTTTCCTGGCAATTTAGAAAAACAGTGTAAAGAAAACCTGGTAGCTCATGATGCACTTTGTGAACAGAGAAAAATATAGTTTCACACGGTCACGTATGACAAGGGAGCAATGTTCTTTTTTTTTCAAAACCAGCTCAAATGGGTGTCCAGTAGCTTCTGGAATCTTGAGCTATGTGTTTTATCATGTTTCAACATTCCTTACTACTGTGATGTTTGCTTTTTGGTTGTTCCGGATAAGCACCACCAATACTAAAAAGAGACCAGTTACAGACAGTACATCAAACCCTTTGTATGACTCCTGATGAGATGCTAGCTGTAGCCCCACAAGATCATTGATGTATGGAACATATTAAATATTACAGCTAATTGGAAAACACATCAAGTGAGGTGATCAGATATGGTGCGGGATACTTTTTACTTATAAGAACATACTGTAGTAGGCAATAACAGAACTTCAATGTTGAATGCTTTTAAGATTGCCGTCAAAGTGAAACTTTCAGCCAATCAGCAGCAGTGCACACTCCTTTTTATATTCCACATTGCTTAGCTACCGAGATAGCAACACTTCAGAAGTATAGTTGGCGGTCACAAGGAGGCTAACAAATAGCAAGGAGTCCAAATCATCTGACATAATATTAAACATATACTATGACGAACACAAGTCTAGGGAGTTTTCTTGAAAGCAACACCCAATGAAACCTCCATGTTTCTATCTGATCTTCAGAACATAACAAAATGAAAATTTCTATTTTAGAAACAGATCTTGGAAACTGTATACATGATAGATTACTCTGATGCGAGTTAGTTTCACAAACTGAACAAAATATCATAAATTTTAGAGAAACAAAACAACTAAATTAGCTAACGCAAAGAAAAGAACAGATGATTCATATCTTCGGACGAACCTGATCAATTACATTTCCATTTGTATCTTGAGTAAGGGGTCGATAGTCTCCAAGAAAGAACTATTGCAAAACATGAATGATGAGCGTCAATGATTGAATAAAAGGTGGGATATTTCCCTAAACAGGGGGTATATCCAATGCAAACATATCTGGGTACAGTCATGCAAACTATCAGTGTGAACTGCTGAATGAGCTTTTGGTAGACTAAGTTTAGGGGATTAAAGCGCCACATGATGAATAATTCTGTGAATGATTAAACTGAATTAAAATATTGAATCTGTTTGTGCCTCATCCAACTGTTCACATGAGCACTGAGATAATGACAGTTTGCATGATTGCAACCAACATTGGTCTGCACTAGGTATTCTCCCCAATAACTTGATCAGTAACAGTTTGTGTACCTGATCATATTTCGCATCCTTCTGGGACTCACCCTGCCCTGTACCAATAAAGAATATTTGGCCAATCTCATCGGTGAGGATAAGTGATGTTCCATCCCTAAATGTCCATCCAGCGACACATCAAGACAACACAACACATAAAATAAATTCAGCAATCTATGGTAATTGATCAACGGTGCAAATTTTCATTTGGCATGAAATGATGCTTCCTTCTATGTTAACATCCCAACCCCACACAGAAATAACTCAATTCAGTTGATATTTCTCTGGCGTTTTTCTTCATTCTTCTCTATGTTTTATAAATTACAAGCTGAATGGTCACGCGTTAAGGAATAGTTAAGAATGAATACTTGTAAATGGGCCAAAACAAAAGGTTCAATTTGTTGAGAATATAAAGAAAATCGACAGTGACACTTACGGAGAGAACTTGCCATCAACTAGCTTAAAATGACCGGTTTCATAGATCTGTACAGGTTTTCCTTCCCATATCTGGATAAAGAAATAACATATTTTGAGGATTGAAATACTGATTAAGATTACAGAGATCTCGTTAGGAACTTACATCCCAGATGATTGTCATTCCATCATACCCAGCACTCATTGCTATACGAGGGTTGAATGGATGCACATCAAGAACAAATGTCTGTTGATAATGAAATTCATAAGAGTGTTTCATTATGAACCTTTTAAATAAAAGAGGTTGAATAAAAAAGTGTAGATAAATTATAAAATGGAATGGTATCACAACGTTGCAACTTGCAACCAAACAAAGGTGCAGGTGCTAGATCCATTAAGCTATGCAAAAAATAGAAATGTACATGGAAGTCATGCAACTTTGATGGTGCTACACCAAAAAAAAAATCCATTTCTAGACCTAAAATGTTCTTTTTAAAAACGAAGGTCGACAATGACGTAGGACAAAGAATTATATAGCATCATAAGGAGAAGGTTATTAATGTGAAACAGTCTTGGCAGCCAAAGCACAAACGGTTCAGAAGTTTGTGTCACAAATGGACAACAAAATGGATGCGAAATGCGCTGATCAAGTATAAATAAAACAATGTTGGGGTTAAGGACAATATTGTTACAGCTACTAAATGGAAACCGTAGCACATAAAAAAACTAAAAACCAAAAGAACTAAGAAAAATGAATTAATGCTTCAATCACAAAGTGGCAATAATTTATAATGCAATTTGTAGTTTCATATTCTTCAGAAAAAAATTAACGCCTCCAAAACCACAATTTCCTAGTTTTTCAGTTCCATTTACACTTTATCATCTTTAATCCATGCCCCTTGCCAGCATATAGTCCCTCTGTTCCTAAATGTAAGACGTTTTTTAACGAACTGCAAAAACGTCTTACATTTAGGAACAGAGGGAGTACTTACTAAGGGAACACACCGAGTCGATTCATTATGTTTTCATTAAGTGATGATGAATAGCGTGCCAGTTAAGAATTGCAAGCGAAAATTCACACATATCACATATGCACCTAACTGACGAAAAGTACCATGCATGAAATACTAGTAAACATGCTATGCAGGTCATTAACCAAAAGTAATTTTAATGCATAAACTGAATGGTGCATGCTTACAGATTCCTTGTGGCCAATCAGTGAATGTACTAAGCTCCCATCAGAAGCATTCCAAACACAAATTCTGCAGTCTGCAGAACGTAAGACATACTTTAAGTACTGGGGCGGATACAAATGAGAACAATAAAATATAAGATATAAACTATGTAACAAAACTCAGTTTCCACACACTAGGAATACTAGGAGCCACAAATGGCAATACATGCAAACACTGGAATAAAGAAAGGGTAAGTATCAGCATGATCATAGTGAAAAATATACAAAGTCGAATAAGGATACCCATGATAGCAGCAAGCACAAATCGGTTATCCAAACTCCAGACAATCATATTGACACCACGAGGAGTTGGCTGATGTCTTTGTCGTGGACCACCACGAATTAGTTGAGGAGCCATTGGAGGTGGAGGAACCTTGAGATGGTAAGCACGTGTCCAGCGTCCAATTTTTCCCTGGTTTGGTGCAGGGAACAAGTTATGCATAACATTATATCGAATGGAATGGAGCTATAAGGTAACACTATAACACCAACTACCAGCTACATTTCTACCAGTACACACGCTAATCCAACTGACCAGGTAGAAAACCTACATTAACTATAGGGCACATGATTAAGCTGGCCACTGCAGCAAGTTGCTTTATACCAGGTCTTATTATAAAGTGTCTAGTTATTTGATATGTGACACGATGGGGAAATATACAATGTATCAGAAAATATATGGGCGCTATTCAGGAGGTAATACATATATTAGTGTAGTAGCGTCCGGAATGGGCAGTGATGCAAATAAGCCATACACACAATGCACTGGAACAATGGTGATCAGGAAAGTACAAAACCGTAGAGTTTTAGGTCCCATTTGCTTACATGCGATCTCCGAGATCGTGGAACCCATATAATTGCACTGCCATCACGGGAGCAAGTAACAATATTATGCGTGAACCTGGCAAAAGGAGACAAAATAGGATGATTTAGAACTGCTGAAGCCAACAATAACCACCGGTTGGACATGAGAAGAAAACAACTGAATGAAACTACAGAAACCCATAAGAGCATGTAAGACAGGAGGTGAATAAACTGAAGGATTACATAAAAACAAGTGAATGACTATTCCATGACTACAAAAATGACTGACCATGAATTTCTTAGTTTAAGATTATTTTCTTCCTTAGTGGTGTGACTGCCTTCAGATGAAAAGGATCTAGATACCACACACCCACTAAACTGCACATAGTTTACATCATTTTCATGGCCCGATAATACATCCATCTCATGATTCGGCTGGTCATTTTCCTCAGAACTACTCTTGCAAGCATTCCACACCTGAAATCAACACTGGCGATGAAAAGGGCAATTCACCTTTTGGTAGTAAAATCAGAAGTTCACAGGTGCAGTAGATAAAAGAAAACACACCCTTGCAAAAGTGTCTGAGCTGCCAGTAACAAACACAGTTCCATTGGCATTAAATGCACAACACAAGATTTGGTGATTTATTGGTTGAACTTGAACAGCACTGGAAGATGCATCACCACTCTTCCCTGACATCAACACCGTGCGGTTGGAATAAATAAAATGTAGGCATTCCACATGCAAACACAATAGACATGTTTCAATGAACTAACCAGGGGCAGCATCTGGAGGTTTTGGTGTATATATTCGTGGAGGTTGTTGAGAATATCGGGCATCCCAAATCCTGCATGTCCCGTCATCTGATGATCTGTTCCTCAATATATGTGCCAAGTTAGGGAGGCAAAGAACTTAAAATAGGCCAGAAGAACCATATATATAACAAATGTAAATGTACAGACAGCGAACCAATGGTGAGGTGTTATCAAAAGAACATAAAAAAAATCTTTTCCATACATCTGATAATATGTATGTGCAATTAAACAGGATATGAAAAGTACAGCACAATGCAATGTCTACCATGTGCAACATAGCAGATGAAAGAACACCAGCGTGCCATTTCTTTTATTCATATGGTGGAAGCAGGAGCGGACCCTTCCCCGGACCCTGCGCAAGCGGGAGCTACGTGCACCGGGCTGCCCTTTTTTATATGGTGGAAGCAATGATATAACTTACAAGTTTAGTAACTATAGTTGCTCTGAGTAAGAATGTAGGTAGAATGAAAAATGAGCAATGCATCAAATATGCTTTCCAGGATTGACTCATTTCTTCTAATTTTGACAAACCAAGCTTTAAACTCCATGCAAACAAGCATTTGCTTCAGTAAAATTAATGCAGATTAGACAGGGCATACTGCCAGGTTCCTTTTTCCATCTGTGCAGCTGTTGCCATCCAGCTACTATGTACAATCATGAAAGAAATAGCTGTGAAGACTAAATAACTATACTATCAGGAAAATGAGGAGAAAAAAGAAACACTCACGACAATAGCTGGAAAGCAGCACCTGGCCTTGGGCTAAATGCAATAGCAGTTACAACCCCTGTATGCCCCTTCAACACTGAGATCGGCATGCCATCAGGTATACGCCACTGCATTAGTGCCCACATTCATTAAACATAAATGGAAGAAAGAACGATGTCATGACTTATTAGGAAGTACAGAAATTAGCAATCTTATCTTACCACTCTAATAACGAAATCATTGGCTGAAGATGCTACCACAGCATTATTGGAACTCACCGCGAGGTCAGTAATATCACCCTTAATTTGGAAACGGTGTAATTTAGTGAAAGGTTGTGAATATTTAAAATGTTGCATTGCAATAAGCAAACTTACTTCATGACCTCGGCAGCTAGCCAAACAAAATGCAGTTTCCATTGCCCAAATTTTAACAAGGCGATCATCAGAACCAGTAATAACAAAACGCCCTGTGCGATCAAAAGTAGCTGCAGAAACAGGAATGGTGTGAGAAACATTACAGCGTTTTAAAGGGAAATATACAGATTGACAACTACAATTATTTGACCAAAACTACTAGGACAAGGAAGCAGCAGCTGCCTCTGTTGGTGATATAGTATGGAGAACAATACGGTCTTTAGAAACAGAAAGTGGGCATTTATTGAGTAACCCCTCAAAACATAAATCCACTGTAAGAACTTCCCATAATATTAAATAGGCTTGGCATTCAGTTAGGACAAAGCATGTACTGGTATAGATGGCATTAAGGAATTGACTGGCATATGGACAGAACTCCAAATATTAAAGGGAAAATTAGGCCCTGGACAATTTACTTGGATGGCAGTTGCTGAACACACCATATAATAATGATTCAGCTCACAGACGCCACAAAATTGTGGTATTGTAAAGAGGGGTAAAAAAATCATTGGCAGTTGGCATCAAACTTAGCCCACTTTTGAGTGCCCTCTACCATAGATACAACTAGAGGACTCGTGTACAGTGTGTTTGTGTGGCATGCGAGATGGCACCAACACATGTAGGCTCAGTAAGTTTATGAGGGCAAAATTGGCTATTCAAAAAACTATTGATGTAATGGCCAGAGTGTATTCATAGTGTCACTGAGCCAAAAAATGGTTGTGTTTCACTAAATGTTGTCCAAGTGGTGTGCAAAGAAGTTTTGCCAGTATTAAAATAATTTACTTGAACATGATTAAATTCAGTAAACGAGGAAATTCAACTGACCACAATACACAGCGTTTTGATGTCCCCTCAATTTCTTTATAATTTGCATCTTTTCAACAAGGGTAGATGGCTTCGCAATGGCATAGCATGATGCACGGACAGATGGAGCTCGATGATTCTTAGTGAAGCCACCAATCTCTCTTAAACTTAAACCATGAACTTGATCAGCCTGTATATGTGGCCAACGGAGATACGTCGGCAACCTGCGATTTTCCTTTTCTTGCCGCCCCCTATTAGCTGAAGGATCCAAAATTGCATCAGTACAGAAGTAACAGCACAAAATTTTACTGAACATAAAACGACCTATCCAAACTTCGAAACTCACTAAGTTTTGTGGGGGGGGGGGGGGGGGGGATACAACTTTATAGCCTAGAAGAACATAATGTACATACATGCAAGAAGGGAAAATGAGTTGGAGCCAAGAAGGGTTGGAACATCAGCAGCATTTGGAGACACAGCTCCAATCAACCTCTCTGGGTGGCAGGAACTAACCATCAGTTGCTTTAAAAGCTTTACCAAGTGGTCTTTACCAATGTGGGGATATCTACAAAATAAGAAATATAGACCTTAGTATGCAAAAACTTCAATTGCATGTGATCATCATTAAGAAAGAAAAAAAGGCAGATAAGAAGTTAATTGTTCTGGTAATTGTAATAATCTGTTTTATGCTAATTATTATATGGCTGGCCTTTACCAAACAATAATTACAATTCAGAATCATCTGTTTCATCAGTTCTAGATTAGTCGCACAAAAATACTGACTGAGAGTCATTGTTAATACGTTCAAAAAAAGCTGGAGGAAACTTGTGCTCCACAAGAGAAAACAAATGGATATATCACCATTATATACTGGATATGTATTAAACTATTTTCCAGTTCTTTCCTAAAGAATTCAAACAACACGGAAGCATCTCCAGTTCTTCATTACTTGCAGAATCTACTAAGTTCATCCCTTTCAAAAATGTTTAGTACAAGGATAATAATGAATAATAATAGATGCAAGCTGACCAAAAAAATAGAGTGATGTATTTTCTACCTCTCAACTAACTTGAGGTAATCCAAAGGGAGTGATACACCGTCATCATTTTCTTCGCCACTATGGAAACCACCACGCGAATACCAAGCATGATATCTTCTAGGAAGCAGCTGATGCTCCTGGAGTTCACTGCAAAGTTCTCCAGCAGTCCGCTTTAATGGACCATGTGATAAGAAGTGCGCAATGAGAAAGTAAAGTTCTCTCGTATCAAAATCAACGGGAGCCTCGCATGGTACATCTGCTGAAATCACTTGATTCAGAGAATTAATCTTCTCAGGTGCCTGACTTGGAACATCCAGGGGCACCATACTAGTAGAGGTTGCATTACCAGAAGGTTGGTGCTTTCTAAAATCTATGTCTGCAAACATAACCTGAAGTTGGAAGAAATAAAACATAATTAAAAAATAATATTGGTGAAGAGGAATTGAGTTCTGGACGAGCTGAAGAAACAAACAGCCAAAGATGTAAAACACAAGTAGAGAAGTCCAATGTTGAATGGACATGAAAGGTGCAGAAAATTATACTTCCTAAATAGTAATGGTGGAGAATATATATTGCGGAGTAAAAGCACACATATAAAGACACTAACAGTAAAAGTAATTCAGAGAACGGAAGCAAGCTGCAGATCATGAGACATGGAGAAAATGAATAGATTTTAGGTGAACTAGAAAACAAATTTACTAGTGAGGTGACATCGGTTAACTGCAGTTTACAGAACTGGGGAACGACCAGTTTGTGGTACATGTTACCCCACTGCACAAAAGTCCCGTATGAGGAATAGCTCTTCACAACCGTAGATGCATGCACAATGATGTGTGACAACATATAACCATTTTGACCAAGGTTGAAAGGAGTATATCCAAATAGTTCCACTATACATTTCAGTTTAGAAGTATACAGCATAAAACTTCAGTTGTAATATACTACCACTTTACCATTTGCATGTCTTGGCGATGTTTCTATTTATTGTTGAAAAGATGATACTGTTTAGGGAATCAAGCAGTGCTACATGCAAGCTGTGTTTGTCGAGAGGAGGGGGAGGGGGGGTCTAAATTTTTGATAACTTCATTAATAATCCAGCTATTGTTTGCACAAGAATTTCAACTTTTACATGCAAGTATGGCTCAGAGTTACCTGATGTTAGTGTGAAGCAAGCACACAAACGCATATGAGTGATGTACAAAATATTGCCAAGCCTACAAAATTACAATGTGGAACTTTGACACGGTAGAATGTTCTAATCAGCTATCACATTATACTTGAATAATCAGCCTTTTCTTTAAGCAAACAGACATACTAAAATGCACCGATACGGATTCGTGTATCAGCATCGGGCTGATACGGACACGTGAATTCGCTTTGGAAAAGCGCCAATTCAGGGATACGTTTTACTTTTTTTTAGTTCACAAAAGAAATATGTATAAGAAGCTAGGAACAGCAGATTACCTTCTAGTTTGCTCTACTGTAGATGCCGAAGCAGCTCCAAGCCCCTCCAATTGACAACGTTGATGCCCTGTTCCAACTACAAGTTCCAAAGGGATATAATTAGACTTTTAGTGAGTGTAAAATGAATATGGAGCAGCAAATCAAATCATTAGTTAGATGTACATCTATCATAGCATAGCACGGAAGGTGCAACCTGAAGATCAATCAGCTAACACGAAAAATGAGAAACAGTCACTTTAAACGGTAATATTTCAGGTCTGACTGTTAAAATCCAAAACAACACAGCGTAACAGTAGCACCATATTCCCAATCATAAACAATATTTGGGACATCTATCATGCCAACGATACCACTAGTACTAATGTGTTAACCCATTTCGGCCAGTATAACCAAGACAAAGCTCCTGCTCTCTCAAATTGCATGCTACTACAGAGCTTTGATTTTTCAGGTCAGGGCAGTGCAGATAAAACAACTTAATCTTTTTTCCTTCTCATATATCGTCAGTCATCGCGTGTTTCACTCCTAACATGTTTAAACCAAAACATTTGCTCATATGAAAAAAACAATTCAAACTACAATTTGTAAGCATTTGCCCCTACAAGCATTATCACAAACATCTATCGGGCAAAATCGTTTCACATGTGAATTTACCTGAACATGCACCGGAAAAATCATGTAGCAAGTACTCATCAAGGGATAATCATCGTTATATTGTCACAATTATCAAATCTAAAGCAAGTACTCATCCAGTACAAAAATCAGGGGGAGAAATTGAACAAACAGAGGATGCAGGAGGAAGGAGGGAGGGGGGATGAGGGAAGTGGGAGGAAGGACGAAGGAGGGGTGGCTACCTGCCTACCGACTGGTCGCCGGCGTAGCCCCGGGCGGCGGCGTTGCCGGGCGGGAGCGGCCGCTCCCGGTAGGGAGGCGCTGCTGGTGGGAGGGTTGCTCGACGGAGGGAGGCGCCGTAGGGATCCTGTACCGGCGGCGGGGCGGCGGGGAATTCGGCCGGGGTGGGCGCGCGGCGGCGGAGGGCCGGCCAGGAACCCTAGCTGTCGCGCTCGGTGAGGACTCTGGTGGTTCGCCTTCGCTAGGGAGGCTCCCTCGAGGGAATAGGGCTGCAAAAAAAAAAGGTTGGAAATAGGCTGCAATTTAGGAAACGGAAACGGCCTCGGGCGTGTGACGTTCTCTCTTTTCTTACGCGATACGTGGCGGTGTCAAGGTTTACACGTATCCGTTCTCGTATTTGATTCACAAGCACTATTATCCCTAATTTTCTCTTGGCACCGATCTAAGAAAACAAAACAGTAGCCTGATGTCCGTACCTCCCGTGCAGAGGAGATGTCGGTGGCTTCATAGAAGGTGGTGTCGAAATGCCTCGGAAGGGCCGGTGTTGTGTGCTTTAGGGCATGGACCGACCATAGCGCGTGTTTCGGGCGACGGTGAAGCGATGTCAGGGGTGGCGTTGAGCGAGGAGGAGTACGGTGACTCGCGGTCGTGTCGGCGAATGGGGAGCAGAGGTGAAGCACATCGACGAAAGCAAGTTGTCCCCTTGCGCCCTACCTGCAGGGCGGCAATTGTCGTCCCCTTCCACGGCGGCGAGAGGCCCTGGTATTGGAGGGACGGATGGTTCCGTTTGGAGGCGATCAAACTTGGTTGACGTGGGCGGAGTGATAGCGATCTGGGCTACCAGAAATTGGAAGCAAATCTGCGGCAATTTAGAGGGATTGAAAGATAGGTGGAGAAGAAATCAAGGAGTGATAAGAATGCAACAACTAACCCTAGAATAGAGCGAACACACTTAGGGGTAGGGGAGTGAGACCAAACGGTGCCTGAAAACAATAAATGGGTAAAAGGTATTTTTTAATGGTGATATGTTCTGGAAAGATATAATATAAACATAAATGCTCGTCTCTTTTATTGCTTGTATGTATATTTTCATAAAAGTAATGTGCTGGAGATAAAGCAAATTTCTTTTGGTGATAAAAGTAAACTCTAGTGCTCTATACAAGTTGTAAAACACAACACAACAATGTTTTTTTGGGCACGGTAAATTAAAGAAAAGGAAAAAGAGTCGATGAACATATGAATGAAAGAAAAATATATATTATAGGTAAAACAAGAAAGGAAAATGATTAAGTACAAATAATAAAAATGCGAGGGGTGAAAAGAAAATAAAGGAGCAAAAATAAGGAAAAATTAAAAAATCAATCGATATTCCATCCAAAAACAAGGAAGATAACTCAATGGGCCAACTTCTGTCTAGCACACCCCCTTTTCTCCACATAGGAAAATACTGAGCTTGTCCTTCTTTCTTATTCAGGTTTATTGTTTAACTTAATACTATAATTACGATCTAAAAATGCCACTGGACACATCCTACTAAAGACGTTACACCCAACACGTACCTGTCGATTCCCTCTATCTCGCTCACATCGCTTGTCTCCTTTTGCGCATTCATCTAACTTCTTTGCTAGAGTCCTGGACGCCACCGCTCTTGTTGTCACATGTCGCCTCCTCTTGTCTCCTCCCTCGACGATCTCCTTGTCCAGTCGGTCCTCTATTTGTTCTCTCTCTCTCTCTCTCTCTCTCTATCTATCTCTCTCTCTCTCATGATACGGTTGCTGATGTCACCCAGGTCGATGTCGCCTGCCCGCCTCTACTTTGCCGCCCTCCTGCTTCCATGGCCTCTTGAGCATGGCAGCTTGTACTTCTAGGCTAGCCTCAGTTTGCAAATGCATAGCTAGCAACAGTCATGCTTAGGGTTGAGCTAGCTTGAGTGATATACTCTATTGGTTTTATGTACTTTGTAAAGAAGGAACCACAAGGCCTATTGATACTAGGTCCAGGGATATAGTCATGGCTTCCCCAGGCATGTCTTCGCCCTTGCCCGTCTTATCTCCTCCACCCCATCGCCCATCATGGTATCTTCCGCAACAACGTGTGATCATCGTCCTTCCAAGCTCCTCCAACTCGAGCACCATCTAGGTCCAAGCATTCCGTCCATTGGGAGCTCCGCTATCCTCGACCTTCTGCGGTCGTCCAAGGCTCACGTGATTTTTTTATTTCTCTATTAATCCAACTCTCTATTGACCATAATGATGCAAAATTGTTGAATTTGCATCCAGTTATTGCAGCATGGCAAAATGTTGATTTGGGGCATCCATGTTTTGTGCCAAAGCTTGCTTGTTAACAACACTTCCATAAATTTGTTCAAAGTAATAGGTAGTTATGAAGGAAATATGCCCTAGAGGCAATAATAAAGTTGTTATTTATATTTCCTTATATCATGATAAATGTTTATTATTCATGCTAGAATTGTATTAACCGGAAACTTAGTACATGTGTGAATACGTAGACAAACAGAGTGTCACTAGTATGCCTCTACTTGACTAGCTCGTTGAATCAAAGATGGTTAAGTTTCCTAGCCATAGACATGAGTTGTCATTTGATTAACGGGATCACATCATTAGAGAATGATGTGATTGACTTGACCCATTCCGTTAGCTTAGCACTTGATCGTTTAGTATGTTGCTATTGCTTTCTTCATGACTTATACATGTTCCTATGACTATGAGATTATGCAACTCCCGAATACCGGAGGAACACTTTGTGTGCTACCAAACGTCACAACGTAACTGGGTGATTATAAAGGTGCTCTACAGGTGTCTCCGATGGTACTTGTTGAGTTGGCATAGATCGAGATTAGGATTTGTCACTCCGATTGTCGGAGAGGTATCTCTGGGCCCTCTCGATAATGCACATCACTATAAGCCTTGCAAGCAAAGTGACTAATGAGTTAGTTGTGGGATGATGCATTACGGAACGAGTAAAGAGACTTGCCGGTAATGAGATTGAGCTAGGTATTGAGATACCGACGATCGAATCTCGGTCAAGTAGCATACCAATGACAAAGGGAACAACGTATGTTGTTATGCGATTTGACCGATAAAGATCTTCGTAGAATATGTAGGAACCAATATGAGCATCCAGGTTCCGCTATTGGTTATTGACTGGAGACATGTCTCGGTCATGTCTACATAGTTCTCGAACCCGTAGGGTCCGCACGCTTAAAATTTTGTGACGATCGGTATTATGAGTTTTTGTGTTTTGATGTACCGAAGGAAGTTCGGAGTCTCGGATATGATCACGGACATGACGAGGAGTCTTGAAATGGTCGAGACATAAAGATTGATATATTGGACGGCTATATTCGGACACCGGAAGTGTTCCAGGAGGTTTCGGATAAAACCGGAGTGCGGGAGGGTTATCAGAACCCCCCGGGAAGTTATTGGGCCCTTAATGGGCTTTAGGGGAGAGAGAGGGCAGCAGCCAGGAGGTGTCCCCCCCAAGGGAGTCCGAATTGGACTAGGGGAGGGGGGTGCGGCCCCTCTTTCCCTCTCCCTCCCCCTCTCCTTCCTTCCCCCTTCCCCCTCCTAGTTGGACTAGGAAAGGGGGAGTCCTACTCCTACTAGGAGGAGGACTCCTCCCCTCCTTGGCGCGCCCTAGGGCCGGCCGGCCTCCCCCCTTGCTCCTTTATATACGGGGGCAGGGGGCACCCTATAACACAACAATAGACATTGTCTTAGTCGTGTGCGGTGCCCCCCTCCACCATAATCCACCTCCGTCATATCGTTGAAGTGCTTAGGCGAAGCCCTGCATCGGTAACTTCATCATCACCGTCATCACGTCGTCGTGCTGACGAAGCTCTCCCTCAACACTCAGCTGGATCGAGAGTTCGTGGGACATCACCGAGCTGAACGTGTGCAGATCGCGGAGGTGCCGTACTTTTGGTACTTGGATCGGTCGGATCATGAAGACATACGACTACATCAACCGTGTTGTCATAACGCTTCCGCTTTCGGTCTACGAGGGTATGTAGACAACACTCTCCCCTCTCGTTGTTATGCATCACATAGATGGATCTTGCGTTTGTGTAGGAATTTTTTTGAAATTATTGCGTTCCCCAACACTTCTCCGATTTGGGTTTGAGCTTATCAGGCTGAAACTTTTTCACATAAGCATCGCAACCCCAAACTTTAAGAAACGATAGCTTAGGTCTCTTGCTAAACCACAGTTCATACGGTGTCGTCTCAACGGATTTTTAGACGGTGCCGTATTTAACGTGAATGCAGTTGTCTCTAATGCAAAACCCCAAAATGATAGTTGTAAATCGGTAAGAGACATCATAGATCACACCATATCTAATAAAGTACGGTTACGACGTTCGGACACACCATTACGCTGTGGTGTTTCAGGTGGCGTGAGTTGCGAAACTATTCCACATTGTTTCAAATGAAGGCCAAACTCGTAACTCAAATATTCGCCTCCACGATCAGATCGTAGAAACTTTATTTTCTTGTTACGATGATTTTCCACTTCACTCTGAAATTCTTTGAACTTTTCAAATGTTTCAGACTTATGTTTCATTAAGTAGATATACCCATATCTGCTCAAATCATTTGTGAAGGTCAGAAAATAATGATACCCGCCGCGAGCCTCAACACTCATCGGACCGCATACATCGGCATGTATTATTTCCAATAAGTCAGTGGCTCGCTCCATTGTTCCGGAGAACAGAGTCTTAGCCATCTTGCCCATGAGGCATGGTTCGCAAGCATCAAGTGATTCATAATCAAGTGATTCCAAAAGCCCATCAGCATGGAGTTTCTTCATGCGCTTTACACCAATATGACCTAAACGGCAATGCCAAAAATATGTTGCACTATCATTATCAACTTTGCATCTTTTGGCATCAATATTATGAATATGTGTATCACTACGATCGAGATTCAATAAACCATTTACATTGGGCGTATGACCATGGAAGGTTTTATTCATATAAACAGAACAACAATTATTCTCTTGACTTAAATGAATAATCGTATTGCAATAAACATGATCTAATCATATTAATGCTCAATGCAAACACCAAATAACATTTATTTTAGGTTCAACACTAATCCCAAAGGTAAAGGGAGTGTGCGATGGTGATCTTATCAACCTTGGAATCACTTCCAACACACATCGTCACCTCGCCCTTAACTAGTCTCTGTTCATTTTGTAACTCCTGTTTCGAGTTACTAATCATACCAACTGAACCAGTATCAAATACCCAGGGGATACTATGAACACTAGTAAAGTACACATCAATAACATGTATATCAAATATACTTTTGTTCACTTTTCCATCCTTCTTATCCGCCAAGTATTTGGGGCAGTTCCGCTTCCAGTGACCATCTCCTTTGCAGTAGAAGCACCCAGTTTCAGGCTTGGGTATAGCTTTGGGCTTCTTCATGGGAGTGGCAACTTGCTTGCTATTCTTCTTGAAGTTCCCTTTCTTTCCATTGCCCTTTTACTTGAAACTAGTGGTCTTGTCAACCATCAACATTTGATGCTTTTCTTGATTTCTACCTTCGTCAATTTCAGCATCACGAGGAGTTCGGGAATTGTTTTCGTCATCCCTTGCATATTATAGTTCATCACGTAGTTCTAGTAACTTGGTGATAGTGACTAGAGAACTTTGTCAATCGCTATCTTATCTGGAAGATTAACTCCCACTTGATTCAAGCGATTGTAGTACTCAGACATTCTGAGCACATGCTCACTGGTTGAGCTATTCTCCTTTCCCGTATGGCCCATTAAGGTCCACTGCTTCCCCCGGCGAATTCCCGTAACACTCCGGTACTCCGAAAAATACCCGAATCACTCGGAACCTTTCCGATGTCCGAATATAGCCTTCCAATATATCGATCTTTACGTCTCGACCATTTCGAGACTCCTCGTCATGTTCATGATCTCATCCGGGACTCCGAACAACCTTCGGTACATCAAATCACATAACTCATAATACAAATCGTCATCAAACGTTAAGCATGCGGACCCTACGGGTTCGAGAACTATGTAGACATGACCGAGACACATCTCCGGTCAATAACCAATAGCGGAACCTGGATGCTCATATTGGCTCCTACATATTCTACGAAGATCTTTATCAGTCAAACCGCATAACAACATACGTGGTTCCCTTTGTCATCGGTATGTTACTTGCCCGAGATTCGATCGTCGGTATCTCAATACCTAGTTCAATCTCGTTACCCGCAAGTCTCTTTACTCGTTCCATAATGCATCATCCCGCAATTAACTCATTAGTCACATTGCTTGCAAGGCTTATAGTGATGTGCATTACCGAGAGGGCCCAGAGATACCTCTCCGACAATTGGAGTGACAAATCCTAATCTCGATCTATGCCAACTCAACAAACACCATCAGAGACACCTGTAGAGCATCTTTATAATCACCCAGTTACGTTGTGACGTTTGATAGCACACTAAGTGTTCCTCCGGTATTCGGGAGTTGCATAATCTCATAGTCAGAGGAACATGTATAAGTCATGAAGAAAGCAATAGCAATAAAACTCAACGATCATAATGCTAAGCTAACGGATGGGTCCTGTCCATCACATCATTCTCTAATGATGTGATCCCGTTCATCAAATGACAACACATGTCTATGGCTAGGAAACATAACCATTTTTGATAAACAAGCTAGTCAAGTAGAGGCATACTAGGGACACTCTGTTTGTCTATGTATTCACACATGTACTAAGTTTCCGGTTAATACAATTCTAGCATGAATAATAAACATTTATCATGATATAAGGAAATATAAATAACAACTTTATTATTGCCTCTAGGGCACATTTCCTTCATATCTTGCCTTCGGATCTGTGATAGAAGTTGTACCCAACAGTCTCTTTTGGGTATCCTATGAAGACACATTTCTCCGATTTGGGTTCGAGCTTATCAGGTTGAAGCTTTTTCACATAAGCATCGCAGCCCAAACTTTAAGAAACGACAACTTGGGTTTCTTGCCAAACCACAGTTCATAAGGTGTCGTCTCAACGGATTTAGATGGTGCCCTATTTAACGTGAATGCAGCCGTCTCTAAAGCATAACCCCAAAACGATAGCGGTAAATCAGTAAGAGACATCATAGATCGCACCATATCTAATAAAGTGCGGTTACGATGTTCAGACACACCATTGCGCTATGGTGTTCCGGGTGGCGTGAGTTGTGAAACTATTCCGCATTGTTTCAAATGAAGACCAAACTCGTAACTCAAATATTCTCCTCCACGATCAGATCGCAGAAATTTTATTTTCTTGTTACGATGATTTTCCACTTCACTCTGAAGTTCTTTGAACTTTTCAAATGTTTCAGACTTATGTTTCATCAAGTAGATATACCCATATCTGCTTAAATCATCTGTGAAGGTCAGAAAATAACGATACCCGCCGCAAGCCTCAATATTCATCGGATCGCATACATCAGTATGTATTATTTCCAATAAATCTGTTGCTCGCTCCATTGTTCCGGAGAACGGAGTTTTAGTCATCTTGCCCATGAGGCATGGTTCGCAAGTACCAAATGAGTCATAATCAAGTGATTCCAAAAGTCCATCAGTATGGAGTTTCTTCATGCGCTTTACACCAATATGACCCAAACGGCAGTGCCACAAATAAGTTGCACTATCATTATCAAATCTGCATCTTTTGGCTTCAATAGTATGAATATGTGTATCACTAATATCGAGATTCAACAAAAATAGACCACTCTTCAAGGGTGCATGACTGAGGGAGTCCTGGATTAAGGGGTCCTCGGGCGTCCGGCATGTGTGACATGGGCCGGACTGATGGGCCGTGAAGATACAAGACAGAAGACTCTCTCCCGTGTCCGGATAAGACTCTCCTTTACGTGGATGGCAAGCTGGGCGTTAAGATATGAAGATTCCTTTCTCTATAACCGACTTTGTACAACCCTAGTCCCCTCCGGTGTCTATATAAACCAGAGGGTTTAGTCCTTAGAGGCAATCACAATCATACAAGTTAGACATCTAGGGTTTAGCCATTACGATCTCGTGGTAGATCAACTCTTGTAATCGTCATATTCATCAAGATCAATCAAGCAGGAAGTAGGGTATTACCTCCATCAAGAGGGCCCGAACCTGGGTAAACATCGTGTCCCCCGTCTCCTGTTACCATCGACCTTAGACGCATAGTTCGGGACCCCCTACCCGAGATCCACCGGTTTTGACACCGACATTGGTGCTTTCATTGAGAGTTCCACTGTAACGTCGAAAACAGGATCGATGGCTTGCCTTGTCATCAAGGACAGCATCACCTCCGGAGGAGCCCTGGCCTTAGGCCAAACCCTCCGGTTAGGTGACTTTACCATGATCGCACATTCGGCCGTTAAGCCGACGGTGACCTCTCAGGCCATCGAAAATCGCCCCCGTGTTGACTCCGAATACTCCAAACGGATGGATCCGGCGGAGTTGTCATCTTTAAATGAACTCCTGGATCGCATCGCCACTATGGGGGTTGCTACAGACTATGATCAGATTGGGCTTAAACCCGATCAGAGAGAAATTAAATCTCCACCGATCACCCATCAGATAGAGGCCGTAGAGGAGCACAACAACGACTCTTCCCTTATGTTGAAGACGAACTATGTTCGGATATCCGAGCTCGAACAGCCGGATACTTGTCTGCGGAACGACACTCCTAGCCCTCCGAACCTAGAATCGGACGGTGGGCCTGAAAAATCAGTTGACATCCCGAAGCCCGAACTATTAAGCTCGGAAGTTTTTAAAACTCCGGATCCCAAATTGGGTCAGGGCTCGGATTTAAAGCCACCCACCCACCACAAGCAATATTCGCCTAACAATTCCGGACCTTCGAATATATGCGACCTCATGTACGTACGACAATAGTCTCAGGAAACAGTCCATCACTTTTGGGCCAGATTCCTCCTTGTCAAAGACAAGATTAAAGATTGTCGCGACGAGGACGCGATTTCAGTATTCTGCAATAATTGCACGGATGAAGGAATCCTCAACGCCATTAACCGCCGTCGCGTATTACACTTCGCTGACTTGGCAACCATAGTACAGAAGTACTGCGCAATGGAAAGCGCCTGGAAAACTCAGACAGCTTGTTGGGAACCACCGGTTCCCACTCAACCCCTTGGGCGGGCAAAAAGGATGCACCCTCGCGGGGCGCCCGACCCCATAGTAAAGAAAACTAAGCCCATCACGGGACGTGGAATGGTTCTGGAGGGATGGCTCGACAGGCCATGCAAAATACACACGACACCGGATACCGTACCAACCCATAGCCTTAGAGCATGTTGGATACTCCGACAGGTGGACAAGAGTGGCGAGGATATCCTCACCAAAAACACCCCAGAGCAACACCCCCCGGAAGACGACGACCTTAGAGTACTGACGGTCTTCGAGACTTTCGCTTCAAACAATCGGCACAAGAGGGCACTCCGCGACCTCGCCGAAGTCTGCCAAGTCGCAACAATAAACCCCTGGAACGACACGGCCATAACTTTCAATGCCAGTGATGAACCAAAATTGAGGACAGTCCGGGCACCAGCCGCCTTGGTCCTCAATCCAATTGTGGACGGCTTTCGGCTCACTAAAGTGCTCATGGACGGCGGCAGCGGACTAAACCTCATCTACGAGGATACACTCAACAAAATGGAAATAGACAGGAGCCGCATTGAGTAAAGCAATATGACCTTCTGAGGGATTATTCCCAGCCGGGAGGCGCGATGCGTGGGGAAAATCATGCTCGACATGGTATTCGGCACGCCGAAAAACGATCGGTCCGAAGAGATAACATTCCAGGTGGCCCCTTTCAACAGTGGATATCACGCCCTGTTGGGACGGGACGCATTCACGTGCTTTCACGCGATACCCCATTACGGGTATATGAAGCTCAAGATGCTCGGGCCCAATGGTATTACCACTCTCGCTAGTGATCCGGACATAGCACTCCGGGCCGAAAACAAAACTGCATCCCGGGCCCTCGAGGCACTGTCCGAGGCCCTCGTGGCCGAAGAGTTAACCACACTATGCTCCACGGTGGATAGGGACGACGTAATCCTGGATAAGCGACCCAAATCCACCTCCTTTAAACCAGCAGACAAAATAGTCAAATTTCAAGTCCACCCTACGGACCCCAAGAAGACAGCTTCCATCGGGGCACAGCTGGACCCAACGGTTGAGGCCGCACTACGAGAGTTCCTGCGCGAGAACTGGGACATTCGCCTGGCACCCTTCTGATATGCCAGGAATCCCACGCAGGTTGGCTGAACATAGCCTCAATATATTGAAGGGATATAAGCCGGTCAAGCAAACACTACGGCGCTTTTCCGAACCCAAACGACAAGCTATGGGGAGGAGCTAGCCAAGTTAATCGAGGCCGGATTCATCAGAGAAATAAAACACCCGGACTGGCTAGCAAACCTGGTGATGGTGCCAAAGAAGGATAAATCCTGGCGCCTGTGCGTCAATTTCAAAGACCTCAATAAGGCCTGCCCTAAGGATCCCTTCCCCCTCCCCCGCATTGATCAGATTATTGATGCTACTGCAGGACACGACTCACTGTGTTTCCTCGATGCTTACTCTGGATACCATCAAATCAAAAATGAAGGAGTCCGACCAAGCCGCAACGGCATTTATTACCCCATATGGGCCTTTCTGCTTCAACACTATGCCCTTCGGGCTCAAAAACGTCGGCGCCACCTACCAACGCATGATTCAAACATGCCTGGAGAAACAAATCGGCAAGACAGTTGAAGCATATGTGGATGACGTAGTCATCAAGACTAGGCACGTCGAGTCACTAATAGACGACCTGCGTCTCACAGTTGACAACCTCCGTACATATGACATCAAGCTCAATCCGAAAAAGTGTGTTTTCGGCATTCCCGCTGGAAAACTGCTGGGCTTCATCGTTTCCAATAGAGGAATTGAGGCAAATCCAGCCAAAATCCGGGCTTTATCGCAATTGGCTATACCAACAGACCTTAAGCAGGTCCAAAAACTAGCCGGATGTGTGGCAGCTTTAAGTCGCTTTATCTCCAGATTAGGAGAAAAAGCATTGCCACTTTATCGCCTTCTCCGACGCACGGACCACTTCGAGTGGACGGAGGCGGCAATGGCCGGACTGGAACAAATAAAGGCTCTTTTAGCGAGCAACCCAATCCTGGCTGCACCGAACGTCGGCGAACCCATGTTATTATACATCTCTGCAACACACCAGGTGGTGAGCGCGGTGCTCGTCGTTGAGCGAGAGGACGACGGACATAAATTCCCACTCCAGAAATCGGTATACTACGTATCCACTATCCTCACACCATGCAAATCCCGGTACCCTCATTACCAAAAGATAGCATACGCGGTCTTCATGGCATCCCGGAAGCTACGACACTACTTCCAAGAGTGCTCGATCACGGTGGCTTCCGAAGCACCACTCAATGACATAATAAACAACCGCGGCGCTACGGGCCGGATTGCTAAGTGGGCCATTGAGCTCCTACCATTCGACATAGCATACAAACCACACCGGGCCATTAAATCCCAAGTATTGGCCGATTTCGTCGCCGAATGGACAAAGGCCGAACTCCCTAAAGAGTACGACACATATTCCAACTGGGTCATGTAATTTGATGGCTCTAAAATGCTGGCCGGTTTGGGGGCAGGCGTCGTTTTAACGTCCCCCACTGGAGACACAGTTCAGTACGTACTCCAAATACTCCAAATACTATACACAGACTCCAACAATGCAGCCGAATACGAGGCCTTATTGCACGGTCTTCGGATGGCTACCTCCACGGGTATACAACGCCTGGAGGTGCGCGGGGACTCAAATCTCACCATATGTCAAATAAATGGAGACTTCGACGCCAAAGATCTGAAGATGGCGGCCTATCGTAATGATGTACTCAAATATCAGCTCGGTTCAAGGGACTCCAGTTTCATCATGTGGCTCGAGAAAGCAATCAAGCGGCGGATGTCCTTGCTCGCATGGGCGCCAAGAGTGACCCTGTCCCGCCTAACATCTTTTTGGAAAGGCTCTTCAAGCCATCCGTGGTGTGGCAGGATGAGAGCAGCAACACTAGTCCGAATCTGATTATACCCCCAGATTCCTAACACAATACCGATTCATCGGGGGCTCAGCCACCGAAACAACACCATCGGCCCATCTAATAATGGCAATAATTGCCCCATGGACCGAACCCTTCTTGGCCTACCTTAATAGGCAAGAGCTCCCTGAGGACCAAAATGAGGCTCGCTGCATTGTTCAGCGCTGGAAAGCCTACAAGGTCCATGATGGAGAGCTTTACAAGAAAAGTGCTATCGGAGTTCTTCAAAGATGTATCTCCGAAGAAGAGGGACGGCAGCTCCTGGCTGAAATCCATGTTGGTCTCGGCGGTCACCACGCTGCAGCTCGGGCCCTTGTAAGTAAGGCCTTCCGTACATGTTTCTTTTGGCCGACGGCCCGAGCAGATGCACAGGACTTGGGTCCAACGTTGCGTCGGATGCCAGCTCTTCGTCAATCAAAGCTATATGCCGCCTACCGCTCTACAAACAATCCCCATTACTTGGCCTTAAAGGGGGAAGCCATAAGAAAAAATATCTGCTAGTCATGGTAGATAAATTCACAAAATGGATAGAGGCCAAACCAGTAAAAACGGCCAAATCTGGACCGGTGATAGACTTTATATCTGGTGTCGTGCACCATTATGGTGTCCCACATAGCATCATCACCAATAATGGCTCCAATTTCACAGCCGATGAAGTGAAATCCTGGTGCGCTAAATTGGGTATTAAGCTCGATTACGCCTCGGTCTATCACCCACAAACAAACGGTCAAGTCGAACGAGCTAATGGTCTTATTATGAGTGGCATTAAGCCCAGACTAGTGCAGTCGTTGAAAGAATCAGGCAAGCACTGGGTTGAGGAGCTCGACTCCGTACTCCGGGGGCTGCGGACCACGCCCAATCGTACTACCGGATACACACCATTCTACATGGTGTACGACGCAGAGGCCATTTTGCCCTGCGACATCATTCATGACTCACCTCGAGTGCGCATGTACGAAGAGAGAGAGGCCGAGCTTGATCGGCAGGACAATTTAGATGCCCTGGAGGAGGAGCGTGACGTTGCAAAAGCCCGTTCTGCACTCTATCAACAACAGGCTCGCAGATAACAAAGCAGAGAAGTGCGGGCCAAGACTTATAATGTTGGTGAACTCGTTCTACGCCTGCCGGAAAATAAAAAGGACAAACTCAAGCCAAGTGGGAGGGTCCCTTCATCATAGATGAGGTTCTCACTGGAGGAGCGTACCGCCTGCATGATGCATCTGACAATTGCCTAGAGCCGAACCCGTGGAATGCTGCAAGATTCCGAAGATTCTACGCCTAGAGCCGTACTCTTTGTTCGTTCTTCTTCTCCCTTTGTTTCCATTTTTACTCTCTTTGCTTTTTTGTCTAGCTCTATAGCTCTTGTGCGGCCAAGCTGCACACCTATGATGTGCACATCCTCAAATGTATACAATCATAATACCTGGGGGCTTCTTTTATAGAAGCTTATTATTATTTTCCGAGCATCAAGCTCAGCACATATGTGTCCTCTTCCGCATATGTACCTTTTCTTCGCCATTATATGCATCGTTATGACTTAAGTTTTTGCCAAGCTGGGTTGCCTGGCTCCTGTGCTTATGCCCTACGTTCCCGTTACTTTGGCTAGGGCATAAAGGGAGCACCTCTGCGATTGTTACAGCCGGGTCATCCAGACGTGTACCTCAGACTGGGTGAAGCCGAAAGCTAGCGTTCTTAAGGGAATATTCAGTCGGCGGACTAAAGATGTTTTACACTTGTTACACTATGAACCCCCCAGACGTTATGTATACTGTGATTTTTTCAATCACTGTCCGGACATGCATACTAACGCATGTCCGCCCAGGGAAAGGAACCCTTAATGGAACTATTCTCCCTGGAAGATGTTTCTTACAATCAACATGTAATATAACATGAGCCAGATACAACTTGTCTGTTCAAGCAACTATGATCCCTACGCCTGGTTTCCACGCGTACCCCGGTCTATTTACCGAGCGGGTATTCGGAAGCACACCGCACCTTCTGGTCCAGAGGTCGAAGCGAAAAGGTCTGCCATGAAAATTGTTTTACAATCCGGCTAGGGACAAATTTGTCAATTGAAGTACATAGTCACTTGGACTCAAACACTTCTTCCTCTATGCCCTGCAACAGGCTATCTAGCTTACAATCCTATTGGGAATACTTGGCGGCTACCTTTACTTGGTCATATACCAGACTAACTGGAATTTCTTTTCCATCTGACCCCCGAGGTCTAACCCGGGCCATATGATTCGGATCAAGCTTGGTGTATCGTGTTTTCACCATGGCCCAGGCCTCTCGCGCACCTTCTCGGCAGGTCGATATCTTCCATAATCGGAAGCGCCGTCGAGCTCCTTGGAATAGCTTCACAAGCTCCTCCATACTTCCTGGAGGAGAGGCGGATGGCCATAAAGCTTTGGCAATGCTCCACATTGCTTGCCGAGCTCGCTCGTGCAGCTGGGACAGCTCTTGCAGCAGGTCGCCTTGAGAGCCGGACATTTCCTCTTCAGGATGGCCAGTCAGCATACCTGCAGACATAAATCTGTTAGATCATTTCTTCGCTGAATTACATAAAGGCAAGTTCAAAAGCATACTGAATATGCCGCTTCGTAGCCTCCTATTCTCCTTGACGGCATCAGCCAGCTGGGCTCGCACATCTTTTAGTTCTTCGCCAAGCTGGATATTGGAATCCTGCAGCTTGTTCTTTTCATCCCTGACCCGTGTCAGCACACGTTCGCCTGCGACCAGTTGCCTTTTGGCCTCTTGTTCGCCCGCTTGCGCGACTTTCAGTGCCTCCTTCAGTTGATCTAACGATCCTGCCATGGGAAATACAACAGTATTAATATTGCTGGTACATGATTATATTTTCTCGATGGAGGGGAACATTACCAGGCAGTGCCTCCTTGGATTTCTCCAGTTCGGCGGTAGCTGCAGCTAGCTGGGTCCGACACTGTTCCAGCTCTTGAGACAGCAGGCTGTTCTTCTCCGTGAGCGCCTGGTTATACAATGATCCTTAAATCAGTTGTACCAACTGCTTCAAGTCTCGGGGGCTACTGGTATATGATTATCAGATCTGTACAATGCGTACTTACCTGCATATCTTTCAAATGCTGGTCTGTGGCTCTGGCAAGCCCATCCCGAGCAACTCGGATGTATGCATCAGCCGAGCTGAAGGCATTAAATGCATCTTTTGTAAAGCCAGGGTCGCGAAGAGCGGCCCTCTGGCATCGATGATTCATGGCGCTCTCCACTTCAGAGTTCATGACGGACACATCATCCGAAACCTCTGTAGGAGGACAGTCCGGCGTCACTCCTGTATCAGCCCCTATCCATAAGGCAGGGTCCGGAACCTGACTGGTGGAGGCGCGACCGGCAGAATCCCCGGACATAGTCCGACGAACACTCTTCCTGATAGAACACAGCAGACAATGTCTTAGTTTGATGTGACCACCAAGGGGCATATTCAAAAATCCATACCTCTTTGATGAAGGCTCTGCCGTGTTTTCATTCGCCTTCCTTTTCGAAGATCTGCCCGGCGCGGGTGCCACTCTCTTAGGAGATGCCTCTGGTGCAGCATGGTGCGTCGAGCGCCTCCCCTTTGGAGCACGAAACAGTGCGATGGGTGAGGCGCAATGAGGAAGCCCTTTCGAAGGAAATGTCTCCCGATTACTTACGTATGAGGCAGGAAGGAGGCCCGGATAGTCGGCAGTGATGGCCACTTCTGTGCCATCATAGCTCGCCTGGTAGAATACTCCATCCTCAAGCTCTACAAATATGTCCGGATCCTCTTCAAATCCGGGGTCAAGATCCCGGTTATGGTCCTTCGGCTGTGGAGCGGGGCTGTGGATCCCCGCGGTAACCTTCCGCCATTCCTGTTACAAATGGATGGGTTAATGTCAACTAAAAGCGACTCAGGGAAAGGATTGAGTAAGGTGGTGGGATTAAAACTCACCCAGCTAGGAGGATTGTACATGGAAAATCCATCTCGGCGTTTAGGACGAGTGAACTCCTCTTTCTCCCCTTTGTACAGTTCAGCCAATATTTTTGCCAAAGCGGCGGGGGTGTCCGGACCCTTCCGTCCGCAGTGTGAGGCGTCGTCTTCCCCATTGTAGTGCCACATAGGGAGCCCTCTGAATTGGAGCGGCTGGACACCCCTCACTATGGAAGTCGCCATTACCTCGATTATGATAATACGGACTGGGCGAGTGTCTTTATCTTGCCCATTAATTGATGGACTTCCGCGCTATCTTCCTCCTCGAGGCTCCGAGGGCGCCAGCTATGGCGTTTCTTCAATGGAGCATTGGAAAATTCGGGAAGACCCATTTGGATTGGGTCGGGGAGAGCGACGTCCTCAATATAGAACCACTCTGAGGGCCACTCTTCGGATGCCTTCTTCGGTGTGCCAGATAGGTATCCGGTCCTGGCTATGCGCTATACCTCAGCGCCGCCCACCTCGAATACCGATTTCTCTTGGGTGCGAGGGACGAGGCAGAACAACTTTCTCCGTAAATCAAAGTGGGCTTCACAGCCCAGGAATAGCTCGCAAAGAGCAACAAAACCCACGATGTGCAGGATTGAGGCCGACGTGAGGTTGTGCAGTTGGAGGCCATAATACTCCAAGAGTCCTCGGAGGAAAGGGTGGATTGGAAACCCGGCGCCTCTTAACAAGTAGGGAACGAAGCACACCCGTTCCCCCCTGGTTGGATTGGGGAAATTTTCTGCCAGGACTTCGCCGGAGAAGGATGTCAATCCTGCCCGAACAGGGACTAGATCCACGGGGGAAAGAAATCCCTGTGTTTGAAGCTTAACCAGCTGATCGTGGGATACTGAGCATCTCTCCCAGTCGCCTTTTTCGGAGGCGTGGGGGCGGGAGGAAGAACTGGGAATGCTAGCCATGTTGGAATGGTTTCTCCTGGCAAGCTCTAAGGATTTTCCACTTGATGTGGAATGGGATCTGAGATCCAATCTCTTTAAATATATGCCTTTCTTGCATGGCCATGGTGTTATGTGCAAAAAATACCCTGCCCTTTCGTATTCGCTCGACACATGGAGGCAGAAGCAATGGAGGCATAGAAGCCGAGGGGCATGACATTAAATCACAAGCCGGATACAGC
Source organism: Aegilops tauschii subsp. strangulata (assembly GCF_002575655.3). NCBI lineage: Eukaryota > Viridiplantae > Streptophyta > Magnoliopsida > Poales > Poaceae > Aegilops > Aegilops tauschii. Next base: position 14,007,466 of record NC_053039.3, read on the forward strand.
TCTCTAAGTCAGGTGCTTTGAAGTAATCGGAGGAGGAACCCGCCTTGCAATGCCGAAGACAATCTGCGCGCCGGACACCTTGTCATTGAAGCCTGGTTCGGGGGCTACTGAGGGAGTCCTAGATTAAGGGGTCCTCGGGCGTCCGGCCTGTGTGACGTGGGCCGGACTGATGGGCCGTGAAGATACAAGACAGAAGACTCTCTCCCGTGTCCGGATAGGACTCTCCTTTGCATGGATGCAAGCTGGGCGTTAAGATATGAAGATTCCTTTCTTTGTAACCGACTTTGTACAACCTTAGTCCCCTCCGGTGTCTATATAAACCGGAGGGTTTAGCCTTAGAGGCAATCACAATCATACAGGTTAGACATCTAGGGTTTAGCCATTACGATCTCATGGTAGATCAACTCTTGTAATCCTCATATTCATCAAGATCAATCAAGCAGGAAGTAGGGTATTACCTCCATCAAGAGGGCCTGAACCTGGGTAAACATCATGACCCCCGTCTCCTATTACCATCGACCTTAGACGCACAGTTCGGGACCCCCTACCCGAGATCCGCCGGTTTTGACACCGACAATGACCATAAAAGATATTACTCATATAAATAGAACAACCATTATTCTCAGATTTAAATGAATAACCGTCTCGCATCAAACAAGATCCAGATATAATGTTCATGCTTAATGCTGGCACCAAATAACAATTATTCAGGTCTAAAACTAATCCCGAAGGTAGATGTAGAGGTAGCGTGCCGACGGCGATCACATTGACTTTGGAACCATTTTCCACGTGCATCATCACCTCGTCCTTAGACAATCTTCGCTTAATCCGTAGTCCCTGTTTCGAGTTGCAAATATTAGCAACAGAACCAGTATTAAATACCCAGGTACTACTGCGAGCATTAGTAAGGTACACATCAATAACATGTATATCACATATACCTTTGTTCACTTTGCCATCCTTCTTATCCGCCAAATACTTGGGGTAGTTCCGCTTCCAGTGACCAGTCCCTTTGCAGTAGAAGCACTCAGTCTCAGGCTTAGGTCCAGACTTGGGCTTCTTCACTTTAGCAGCAACTTGCTTGCTGTTCTTCTTGAAGTTCCCCTTCTTCCCTTTACCCTTTTTCTTGAAACTGGTGGTCTTTTTGACCATCAACACTTGATGCTCCTTCTTGATTTCTACCTCCGCAGCCTTCAGCATCGCGAAGAGCTCGGGAATTGTCTTATCCATCCCTTGCATATTATAGTTCATCACGAAGCTTTTGTAGCTTGGTGGCAGTGATTGAAGAACTCTGTCAATGACACTATCAACCGAAAGATTAACTCCCAGCTGAGTCAAGTGATTATGATACCCACACATTTTGAGTATATGTTCACTGACAGAACCGTTCTCCTCCATTTTACAGTTATAGAACTTATTGGAGACTTCATATCTCTCAATCTAGGCATTTGCTTGAAATATTAACTTCAACTCCTGGAACATATCTGTCGGTGTACAAAAGTAGGGCCCCTTCTTTGTACCCCTTTACTTGTGCACGGGCAGTAAGAGCCGCACCTACGGCCACACTTAGCGGGGCAGAGGAAGGAAGCAAAGTCGCGAGACTACCAGAGCAGCGCTCAAGACCAGAAGCATGAAGAGCAGAAGGGCAAAGTGAACTCCCCCGGCAAGGCCCTTGCCGGGACGGCCTTCACGGCCCCGGCAAGAGCCTTGCCGGGGAAACTTGCCCAACACCAACGAGGCCACCACCCTTGAGCCTGAGAGTTCCGACTCCATCAACCACATTGGAACCAAGGCTCGGGAGGCGCCTCCATGGTGGCATGCATATCTTTGTGAAGAAAAGGGCCTGCAAGGCCTAGATGAGAACCAGAAGATAAGGCGACGGCGAGGCTCCTTGCCGAGGTGCCCACGAGGCCCCGGCTAGGATCTTGCTGAAGATACCCACGAGGCCCGGGCAAGACTCTTGCCGAGGGCGCCCGCGAGGCCCCGGCAAGACTCTTGCCGAGGGCGCCCGCGAGGCCCCGGCAAGACTCTTGCCGAGGGCTCCCGCAAGGCCCCGGCAAGGCCCTTGCCGGGAATATCAGCAAGACTGCGGCAATGCCTTGCCGCCCCGTCGCCGCCCCAGCTCAGCGACCGACCCACCAACTAAGCAGGTACCCACATGGCAGTACGTGGCTCCTGGGCCAACTAGTCAAGCACCTACGTGGTGACATGTAGATCTTCGTGAAGACCCTGCCACCACACTAGCTTAGCAGCCTGCCAGCCTACATGGCGCCGCGCACCTCGTTGGCCTGGACGCGTGTCGGAGCAAGACGAAGCGGCGACGGACGGGACGGGTTTCGTTACCGTCCCCGATAAAGTAAGAGGACACCTAAGTAGCGCATTTAATGCGTTTTGTCCTGAGATGTCAGAGATAAACTCGACTACTGTACAACTTTCCACCTCCTGTGTGCCACTGTGGCAGCCCCTTTGACTATAAAAGGAGGCCCGTGGCATACTGAGAGAGGATTCAGACTTTTTGGACCCTGCACGCTTTGTAGCTAGTCCAAGAACACCAGATAAACACAAGCCAGCAGGAGTAGGGTATTACGCGTGACTCGTGGCCTGAACCTGGATAATTTTCCCATGTTGGTCTCTTAAACCCGCTCTTTCCACAGCCCCGCGCCCGCCGACCATAGAAGGGATTCCCCGTGATCCCATAGGTATCGTTTCCGCCGACATCTTTGGCGCGCCAGGCAGGGGTTGGAAGCTGTGAAAATCTGGTTTGAAGGTCAGCGCATCGACTTTGTCATCACCATGGCCCCCAAGAGAAAGGGGATCACAGTGATCGGGTCGCCCGGAGCCGGCCCGTCCGTGCTCGCGGGCAGGCGACCGGTTGACCACGGATGGGGCCGGAGACATGGCCCGTGAGCATCCATGACACTGGCGATCGGAGCCAGGCGAGCGGCGCCGTTCGAATCCGAGACGACGAGCCGCGCGCCGCTGGGTCCGGGGGCAGGGCCGTGCTACCCACGGGCGGCGCGGCAACCTCTACGGCGCCCCAGCTGGCACCCACGCCGCGGCCTTCCCAGTCCGCGCGCGATGAGCGACACCGCGATGTCGGAGCCCCCAGGCACCGCCGCGGAAAAGAGCCCTGTGCGCCACTCGCAGGACGCACCAGGCCGGCGTGCGCCCTCGGACGCCGGCGGAAGCGGCGTGCGACCGCGAGACCGTGATAGAGCCCCTTCTAACCTGGTTAGAAGCCGGAGCGCGTCACGGCCCACGCAGCTCTCGCCGCAGCAAACGCCAGCAGAAGCGCTGGCGCGCGTGCAACTGCTCCTCGACTTCCCCCCTGCTGCGGAGAAGCTCGACGAGTGGAGGGCCACCATCCGAAGCCTTGTCGGCTTCGCCAACAAAGACGAGCCGCTCCCAACGGGACCCTCGCGCTGGCGTTCTGTCGAGCCGGTGCATGCTGGCAGTGGGGGGACCGGAGACGCTGTGACCACGGTGCACTCTCCTCCCCCGCGGCCGCGACAGCAGCCACCGGCCCGTCGGGCCGACGCCTGTGACAACGTTCCCACAGCGTCATCTGATCCGCAAACCCGCTGCGACCAACGTCGAGTTCTTCGAGAGCGAGCTGAGGAATATGCTTGAACTACCATCGAGTGATGGCGGGAGACGCGCCATAAGTCAGATCGGCGTGTGGGGCCTGCTATGGACCACCCAGCGTCGGGGGGGGGGGGCCCTGGCGGCCTGCCTTACGAGGTGGGTTGTCCGGCCTTTACCCAAGAGCTGCGGCAGTTCCAGTGGCCCTCCCACCGCACGTTCAAACCTGATGTTGGGGAAAAGTACAACGGCAAGACTCACCCGTCGGAGTTCCTCAGCATCTACACCATCGCGATGCAAGCCGCTGGGGCTCGCGACGATAAGGTGCTCGCCAACTACTTTCCGTTGGCACTTAAGCCCAACGTCATGTCGTGGTTGATGCACCGGCCGATGGATTCCATCTCTTCCTGGTCGGACCTGTGCCACGAGTTTGTTGGCGCCTTTACCGGAGGCCACCAAGCTCCTGGCCAGGCAAGTGACTTGCATGTCATCCCCCAGAAGGATGGTGAGTCCCTGCGTAAGTACATACAAAGATTCAGCCGTGTGCAGTACACCATCCCGGACATCCATCCCGCCGCTGTCATCAGTGCGTTCCATCAGAACGTATGCAACCGCAAGATGCATGAAGAGATGGCGATGAAAAAAGGTCAAGGACGTAGCTGAACTTTATGTTCTGGTGTATAGGTGTGCTCGGGCTGAGGAAGGAAGAAAGTACCCTGGCGAGGACGCCGGCGCAGAAACCGACTCCACTGACGAAGACGCCGCAGCCCTGACGAAGAAGGGTCGGCGCTGTAACAGGAAACATAAGGGCAAGACTGTGCTTGCCGTTGAGGGATCCAGCGACCCCGGCGCTGCCAAGAAGGCCAAGGCTGACAACCCAGGCAAAGAAGTTGCCGGGTGCGCCGCCTGCCGGGCCTTGGCGGCCGCCGACAAGCCAGGAGGCTCCGACAAGCAGTACTGCAAGATCCACCGCACCAAGGGCCATGACCTCCAGAACTGCTGACAGGTTGAGCTGCTTGCTGAAAAGCAGAAAGCTGAATATGAAAGGCGGGACAAGGAGAAGGGTCAGGATGGTGCTGAGGGGTCTGGCAAGAAGCGTGGCAGCCAAGGGGGTCGCCGCGGCAAAGATAATCAATAAGAGAGGCCCGCTCGGGGCCGCGACAAGAAGGAAGAAGATGATGATCATGATGAGGACGACGAGTCTGGCGAGCACGAGTTCCAGAAAGCTACAGAGGCCATGTGCGTCGACGGTGGCGCCCGTTGCTTGCCTCGCATCGCCAACTGAAACATTGGGCGCGTGAGGTCACTGTGGCGGAGCCATCGTTCGATGCCCAGACGCCACTGAAGTGGTCCCGCATGCCCATCATTTTTGACACTGAGGATCACCCTGATCGCACAACTACGGTTGGGTGTTTGCCGTTGTTGGTTTCACCAACAATACGCAACCTCAAGGTGACAAAAGTGCTGGTTGATGGTGGGGCTGGTCTGAATTTGATCTCGCCCGATGTGATCAAGAGGTTGCAGATTCCTGATGGAGATCTCGAAGAGACGGGCACGTTTCAAGGGGTCAACCCGGGAAGGAGCCAGCCAAAAGGTAAAATCACGTTGCCCGTTACATTTGGGGGCGAGCTGAACTATAGGACGGAGAAGATCGTTTTCGATGTCGCCGAGATCCCCTTGCCATACAATGGGATCCTTGGCCGCCCAGCACTGGCCAAGTTCATGGCTGCGTCGCACTACGCCTACAACACATTGAAGATGCCGGGACCGCTGACCATCATCAGTGTCCCCTCTGACAAGAAAGACGCGCTCATCTGCGCCGACCAACTCTACCGAGAGGCAGTTGCAGGAGCTGCCGCCAAGGCACTTGCTCCTGCCGCTGAAGCCCCAGGAAGGAAGAAGGCCGGCAAGACCCCTTTCGGCAAGACCTCTTCCGGCCAGACCTCCGGCACCCACTCCGGCAAGCGTGCCTCTTCGGAGTGCAGCGCTCTCGTCGAGGACGTGCCAGAGAGCTCCATCGGCAAGAGCAAGAAGTCCAAGACTGCACCACCGGAAACCAAGAAGGTGTCCATCAAGGAGGACGGCACGGGCGGGGCTTTCACTATAATCTCCACCCTCGACAGCAAATAGGAAAGCGCGCTCGTCGCCTTCCTGCGGGCGAATGTCGATGTATTTGCATGGCAAGCATCTGACATCCCCGGCGTTCCCAGGGAGGTGATTGAGCACCATCTTGCTGTCTAACCTCACGCGCGGCCCGTCAAGCAGAAGGTCAGGAAGCAAGCTTTGGAGCGACAAGAATTCATCATTGAAGAGATCAGGAAGTTGGAGGCAGCGGGCCTGGTTAGAGGAGTAGTCCACCCCACGTGGTTGGCCAATCCAGTGGTGGTGCGTAAGGCAAATGGGAAATGGAGGCTGTGTATTGACTACACAGATATCAATAAGGACTGTCCAAAGGATCCTTTCCCTCTGCCACACATTGACCAGATTGTGGACTCCACTGCTGGGTGTGACCTGCTGTCATTCCTCGACGCCTATTCAGGATACCACCAGATCTTCATGATGAAGGAAGACGAAGAAAAGACCGCGTTCATCACCCCATGCGGTACGTACTGTTTTGTATGAATGCCTTTCGGGTTGAAGGGCGCTGGTTCGATGTTTGCCCGAGCGATCCAAATTGGTTTTGAGCCCCAGCTACATAGAAATATGGAAGCTTGTATGGATGATATAGTGGTCAAAACCAAGGACAGGGCCACGCTCGTGCATGATCTAGAAGAGACATTTGCAAATCTGCGCTAGATCAACCTCAAGCTCAACCCAGAGAAGTGCGTGTTCGGTGTCCCCTCCGGCAAGCTTCCCGGGTTCTTTGTGTCATAGCATGGGATCGAGGCGAACCCCGACAAGATCAAGGCAATTGAGCAGATTGAGGCGCCAAAACGGGTCAAGGACGTTCGTAGGCTCGCCGGCTGCGTTGCTGCTCTGAGTAGGTTCATCTCCAAATTTGCTGAGCGCGCCCTCCCCTTTTTCAAAGTTTTGAAAAAGGCGGGTCCAGTAAAGTGGACTCTGGAGGCAGAAGCAGCACTGCAAGATTTGAAGAAGTACCTCTCCTCCATGCCAATACTGGTCGCGCCTAAACCACAAGAGCCGTTGCTGTTATACTTAGCAGCAACGAATCAAGTGGTTAGTGCTATGTTGGTGGCGCAGAGGGAACTTAAGGAAGAAACCGCAGTAATCATGAAGCCGTCGGATGGTGGGCCGGAGCCCTCCCCGGTAAGGCCCGGCCCCGACAAGGCAGAGCCTGTGCAATTGGGTGAAGTAGAACAGAAGAAGAAGGTGGTGCAGAACCCAGTTTATTTTGTCAGTTCCCTCCTACAGGGGCCTAGATCAAGATATTCTGGTTTGCAGAAGCTACTTTTCGGCCACCTCATGGCCTCAAGGAAGCTGCGCCACTACTTCCAAGCACATGAGATCACCGTCGTCACCCGCCTCCCGTTGCAAGGAATCCTGCACAACCCGGATGCAACCGGGAGGATTGTGGAGTGGGCTTTGGAATTGTCATGCTTTGGCCTCAAGTTTGAAAGTACTTCAACAATTAAGAGCCAAGCCTTGGCAGAGTTCATAGCAGAATGGACCGCAACGCCCGACGAGGAGATTCAAGAGACCACCCTTCCCGGCAAGGAAACGAGCAGTGAGTGGGTTATGTACTTTGATGGAGCTTTCTCACTCCAAGATGCTGGTGCCGGCGTACTACTCGTCGCACCCACCAGAGAGCGCCTCAAGTATGTAATCCAGATGCACTTTCCCTGGGAAAACTCAATGAACAACACGGCGGAGTACGAGGGATTGTTGGCCGGTCTCAGGATCGCGGCAGACCTCGGAATCAGGAAGCTCATCATCAGAGGTGATTCGCAGCTCGTCGTCAAGCAAGTGAACAAGGATTACCAGAGCCCATTGATGGAGGCCTATGTGGATGAAGTGAGGAAGTTGGAAGAGCGCTTTAACGGATTGCAAGCAGAGCATGTTCCCTGAGCGGAGAACGGCACTGCTCACGACCTGTCAAAATGCGCTGCCCTCAAGTTGCCTGTGGAACCAGGTACCTTTGTGCTCCAATTAACTCAGCCATCCGTTGAACCATCAGCGGGACAGAGCAAACGAAGGAAGGCAGGACCCGACAAGTACTTTCCCGCTGAGCTCCCTGGAGCTGCTGGCAAGGACGTTGCCGGGTGTCCCAAGCTTGCCAGAGAGCAGCAACCCCCGGCAGGGCCTCAAGCCCTGGCCGTAGAGGCAGCTGCCCATACGGCTGAAGATATGCCTTTAGTCCTTGCCGTCGAGCCCCAGGCTCCGGCATGGGCGCAGCCCACCGTCCGTTTCCTCCAAACAGGAGAGCTCCCCGAGGAGCAGGAAGAAGCAGAGAAAGTAGCCCGTCGGTCCAGCATGTACCAGTTCGTGGATGATGCCCTATACAGAAGGAGACTGAACGGCATGAAGTTGAAGTGCGTTCCTCGGGAAGACAGACTAAGGCTGTTGGCAGAGATACATGGAGGCATGTGTGGCTCCCGCATAGGGTCGAGAGCCCTTGCCGGCAAGGCATTCCGGCAAGGTTTCTTCTGGCCCACCGCTCTCCAGGATGCGACGACGCTAGTAACCAAGTGTGAAGCATTCCAGTTCCATTCAAAGAAGCTTCATCAACCAGCCCAAGCCCTTCAGACAATCCCTCTTTCCTGGCCATTTTCGGTCTGGGGGCTCAACATACTGGGCCCCTTTTCCCGCGCTGTCGGGGGCATTGAGTACTTGTACGTCACGATCGACAAGTTCACAAAGTGGTCGGAAGTGGAACCAGCGAGAAAGGTGACAACACAGTCAGCCGTCAAGTTCTTCAAGGGGCTAGTTTGCCGTTTTGGTGTGCCCAACAGGGTCATCACCGACAACGACACACATTTCACAAGCCGCACCTTCATGCAGTACATTCAGGATCTCAGCAGCAAGGTTTGTTTTGCTTCTGTTGCTCATCCCGGAAGTAACGGCCAGGCTAAGAGGGCGAATGCAAAAGTGTTGCGGGGCCTCAAGACCAGAACTTTTGACAAGCTGCACAAGTGCGGAAGGCGCTGGATTGATGAATTGCCAACGGTTCTTTGGTCGATCAGAATGACACCAAATCGAGCCACTGGCCAGACACCCTTTGCCCTGGTATACGGTGCAGAAGCAGTTCTTCCCACGGAACTCATATACGGGTCACCTCAAGTGCTCGCTTATGATGAGCTTGAGCAAGAGCAGTTGCGCCAAGAGGATGCGATGCTGCTTGAGGAAGATCGTCTTCGGGCTGCTGTGCGAGCCGCTTGCTACCAGCAAGCCTTGCGCCGCTATCATAGCCGCAAGGTTCACGCCCGAAGCCTTGAGGAAGGCGACCTTGTTCTTCGGCGAATTCAATCTGCCAAGAATTCAAACAAGTTGACGCCAAAGTGGGAAGGCCCTTATCGGGTAATACGAGTCACTAGGCCCGGCGCAGTCCGCCTGGAGACCGAAGATGGCATTCCGGTGAGTAATTCCTGGAATATCGAACATCTTCGCAAGTTTTACCCCTAAGGCGCGGTTGCCGGGAGCCCCGGCAACCCCCATTTTGTACTAGCCTTGCCGGCAAGGCATGTAACCCTATGTACAAAGCCAGGTGCAGACCCTGAGCATAAATAAATGAAGCGCTGGCGCCCTAAGTTTTAGCATGCATGCTAGGTTAAGTCTCTCTCTTTGTGTTAGGGTCGATAGTGCTTTGCGGCGACTAACCCCTAGCATAGAGGTTGAGTGTGCGTCTCTCTGTCCCTTCCCGTCCTTCCTTTTGGTTCGTAGGATGCGCGGGCGTTTCTGCTGAGCTATTTGGGGGAAAGAGAACAGGCCGACTCCCAAACCCCGGCAAGCCAAGCTTACCGGGGGCTACAGGTCCAGAGATTCGACCACGGAAAGCCCTGGTTGCCGGGGGCTGCAAAATCAGATAAGTCTTTCTTCCCCCACTCTACACTTCCATATGGAACTTGAATGTACGAAGCTTCGCTCACTCTTATACCGCCATGCTCCCTCTTTCCCGTGCCCAAGAACCTTTCTTTGGGCCGAAACTTGGTTGTAGCGCGTTGGAAAGGGAGCAAACGAAGGGCCTAATCCTGCTTTGCCCCTACCTCCGCCAAAAGGTGTGAGTGTAGTCGAGCTATAAAGCGGGAGGACAGCAAGGTCTGTTGCCGGGTGACGATGTTTATTTTTAAGATAACAAGGATTCACTCCTTGGTGTGGGCCTCGCTCGCGCACAAAAGAACCTGGCAAACACCCCTTTTCTTCATTAATACATTGTTAACAAGTACAAATCATACGGAATGAGAGCTTGAGCAAGGGGATTACAAGGTTTAAATCTGACAAATGCCCGCAGACTTAAAAACTAAAAAAAGATAAGGTGCCCGTAATCCCTTTCTTGTCCCTCTCCTCAGGAAACAGAACAAGATGGTAGAAGGGCAAAAAGAAGTGCCTAGGCGAGGTACGAGCAGCAGAAGACACCAAGAGAACATCCCAGTGGCCGTCCAGAAGAGGGCTGTCGATGACGGTGCCGGGGAAGAAGCCGAAAGATGAGGCAGTGGCCGGCAATACGCGACGAAGGCGTCGGTGCCATCGTACTCCGAGTTGACGGCCCGCCACCCGCCTTCTTCGTCTCCTCCGGCCTTCCAGCGCCAGCCACCAGAAGCGGCGACCCCGAGAAGTTCAAGGAGCTGGCGATGTAGATGGTGGTGCTGCCGGCGTCGCCCAGGGACGGCGGGTCCGACGCCTAGTCAGACCCGTCATCCTCCCGCCCACTACCCTCGTCGTCGCTGTCGCTGTCCTCCTCATCGCTCTCGCCCGAGGAGGAGCTTTCGTCATCGGTCGAGCTCTCCGCACAGCACCCTAGCCTGTGTCCCGAGCGCCTGAAGACCTTGATGGAGAGTAGGTCGCTCTCCGCTAGCCTGAAGTAGAGGACGTGCCCATCCATCAAGCAATGGGCATGTGCGAAGGTTTTCTAGCCCCGACGAAGGAGCATCACATGAGGGGCGGGGAACCTTGTATTCACCCACATGTCGTCGTGGCAACACCCCTTCATATGAAGCCTCATCCTCGGTGGCTGGTCAACCTCCAGCACCCTCGCGAACGCCTCGGGAAGGCGAAGGCGGCTGCGCGGCGGCCCACGCAGCTGCAGAATAAACTCCCACTACAAAAAAATACACTTCCGTGATGATACGTGTTTGTCACAGTAGGACGTTTTCTGTCATGCATGTACATCCATGACAATTTTATGCCTGAATCAATATAGTCATACCTGTGCTGTCGTAGAAGTGTTCCATGACATTACTAAAATTATCATCACGGAAGTGTCCACTTCCATGACGATAAATCACGCGTCACTGAAGTGCTTTCGTCAAGGGTGACCGACACGTGGCATCCACCGTAACGGGACGCCGTTAAGCTACCGTGTCCGGTTTTGGATCCGATAACCCGCTAACAGCCACGACCAATGCCGATTTTCCACGTGTAAAATTCTCATTGGCTGACGGAACCACGCGTCAGCTCCGCGTTGGCACAGGTGCCACTCATCCAACGGTCGAGATGGGCCTATGATATGTTGACACGTGGACGGGCCCAAAAGTGGCCCATAAAGTTTAAATGGGCCGGCCCAACTAAAGGCCCACAAGATTTAGCGGACCATAATGGGCCGGCCCAGCTAAAGGCCCACAAGATTTTGCAGACCATAATGGGCTGGACCAGCTAAAGGCCCACAAGATTTAGCGGACCACAATGGGCCAGCCCAGCTAAAGGCCCACAAGATTTTGCAGACCATAATGGGTCGGCCGAGCTAAAGGCCCAACATTCTCAGTTAAGGCCCATACGGCTAGTGTCAAATCGGCCCGTGAACGGCCTGTCCTAAACTTGTCATCATCGCGGCCCATGGTCACTTCTGGCCCGTTAACAGTCCGCTAAGTATATGGGCCGAATTACGGCCCAGTGTATTTCCGGCCTGTTAAAGGTCCTGCTTCATTTGGGCCCATTTATAGGCCATTGAAACTTTCGGCCCATAAACGACCGTGAAGGATTTGGGTCATATTCGGCCATGTCTGACATTCGGCCTGTTAGAGGCCCACTATAGATTTGGGCCACTTTCAGCCTGTTCTGATTTTTGGCCTGTTAACTTCAGACGAAATCCATGGGCCATATGTGGCCCAACGTCACATCGGGCCCATATAAAAATGACGATAATCTAGCCCGACCGAACTTTCGGCCTGTTAAAGGCCCGTGTATTAGGTCGGCGCATTTACGGCCGTCCGAATTTCGGCCTGTGAAAGATCCGCATCGTAAATGGGCCACCATTTCGGCCTGCTAAGAATAGTGGGTTATTTGGCACAATCAGGGCCTAATCTCACTTTTGGTCAATTAAAGGCCCATGTTTTTTATGGGCTCGATATATTTACACCTGTAAACGACCTATTGTTACTGAGGGCCCAAATTATGTTTAGGCCTGTTAAAGGCCCACTATGGGCACATGCCTACCAGAAAATATGAAAGCTTATGCTGATTTAGGCCCAGATACTTTTAGTGGGCTACATGCAAATTTGGGCCCATAATCGTTTTTAGCCCAATTGGAATGGGCCCGACGAATGTTGGCATGTTGGGCTCCTACGAAGCTTTCAGCCGAATACATTACTAAGATAAACCTACACTATACAAAAATAGCGTCGTAATTACTGCAGCCTTTGGCAGCATCATAAATGCTGTATCACAACAAAATAAATTCCAACCATACAACAAAAGGCCCGTTGGCATAAAGTTTATAGTCCTTGCAGATAAAAGCACCATCAGATGTATAGAAGCATAGATCATTTGGCCTGAGTGCTAATGTTTCAGGCTGTTGAATCTGATGGAGCAGCACGATCTTCACCTTTTTGCGCCATTGCTCTTGAACAACGAAGCGAATGTCTGATAGTCTGGTTTCAAAACCATTCATATCTTGACGACATTTTTCAACCACTATTCTTGTTTCCAAAACGATGTCCATTAGGGATTGGACTTGTGTCTGGAGCACAGATATATCACTCTGTCTAGCAGGAAGATTTTGTTTAGTAGGCGATTTGGACGAGGTTACCTTGACAACCAACCCAGAATTACGTAGGAAGGTGCTTTTTGCACTGTTAGTGGAGAGATATTGACGCACTGCAGCAAGAGGTGACATTGTGCCTGTGGTAGCCTCGTCACCTTCAGGTGGTTGTGGCTGTTCAATCATTTGTTCCATAGCTTCCTGAAAGTTTGAACTTGTAGATTAGTGTACCAGATAAGTTACTAATGAGACAAAAACAAACAAAGTAGGTTACACGTTTATACATAACTTATTTTGGTGAACTACTGTAATACATTAGCATGTATTGTAGTGCCAACTACATAATAAAATCACTTTCAGAACATATGTCCATGTAGCATGCCTACTGTATTGTCTATTTCCTCACATTCGTTGACATCTAAGGATAAAGAGACATGGTTTAAAGTAGGATGAACATAGTATGACATCATTCATATCATGGGCAAACAGATATAAAACAAACAGGCTATTTTATCATTGTGTGCGCACGTGAACATAACAACTAGATTACAGATCAAGACCAAAAGAATATCCTTCATCTCTATGTAAGGTGAAATGATACGTTAAGACAACTGTGTATAAAAGTGAACAGAGTAACTGACATTGGCTGCAAACCAAGTAGTTAAATGAACACATCACAATACCAATCAGTTCAAAGGCAGGAGGAGTAAGGACTTACGACAACGGCTTGAACTGGTGTGCTCATGCCCTTCATCTTGCTGGTGTGGCAATCCTTGAAGATTTGCACTGCATTCGGTTCAGGTTCTTTTTGGTCCGCACAGGCTTTCCTCTGTATTTGGAACAAGTCAATATAGATACGATAATATGGCACAGAAAAAAGAAGGAAGTAGCAGCTATTTACAAGAGCCTCGCAGTGTGCAATATAGCTACGAGATCCTGTTGTCTGTTGGAATTTCACTTTAGAACGGTTGGTCTTGTTCTTCAAATAGTTATCCTAGAAGAAGATACACTTGTAAGGCACATACATAAATACAAGTTCAATATGTGGTCTGATCAAATACATATAGCCTACCTGGTACTTTGGATCAGACCAGTGTTTAACGAGGGCTGTCCAGTCTTCATCTGTAATATATTCCACTGGAGATGTTTGGGCGATTTCATTGTTAGCCTTGCCTTCAAAGTGAGATTTTCTAAGGTGGTACCGATACTGTCGCAGAGCGGACTGAAAAACATGAGTGCATGCTTGTTTAGTTGCATCATCTTTCGGATCCAACTTGAACCTCATCTGTTGAAAAAAAATGTGAGTCTTATTAGGAGGAAGCTAGAAAGTATGGGACAGAGCAAGACAATATTACTAATTGCGATGAATAACATTACTTACGGATAAATGGTCAAGGAAGTTGTTAAACTGGGTATTGTCTTTCTCATTCCTGTACTGGATCCACGTTGGGAGGATACGTGCATGACACCTAACGGCAACGGCTGCCGCTGATACTAATTTGGCTGACTCTGTAGCATCACGTGGCCTTTTTAAACCTGCCTCAAAATGGATCTCCATTCTTCCTCCTTTAGATTTTGTTAATCTGTCAAGCATTATCCTTGATGTCTGTTTCCGCTTCCGCCGTGGTGCTAGTTCAACAACGAATATGGAAAGTGTTAGTGTACATCAAACTGTGAGAGTACATATAAAGGAGCATGCAACTGCAACTTGACTCGGTTGGGTACCGTCTTGGTGTTGATGCTCATGAGGTTCATCTGATCTTGCCAAGTCCTATTGTGTCAGAAGTGCTTCGGAAGTAGTGTTAGGTGTGAAGGCAGCTTGGGAATTGGCTAGTTCCGGAGCAAACGAACGAGTAACTCGTTGAGATGCTGGTACAGTTGAAGCGGATGATGCAGCTGGTGGAGCAGGTGATACTGTGTTTGTAGATTTAGCCGGTGGACTTGGACCTTCTACTGCACTATAAGTACAAGCGGAATTTGGACGGCAGATCCTTTTCCATTTCACCCGACGAGTAACACCACTCCCTACTATATTATTTTCCTTGCTCTTTTTTGACTTTGTCATGTCAAGCCGTACCCACAGCACAAAAGAATAAAATCGCTCTTCAGAACTCATTGATGCATGATACAGACAAGCAATACTTTGATGTAAGATAATCGTATGAGGATGGAATATGTAAGAAAAACAGGACGACATTACATATTCACAGCTACAATGTGTAAACTAAGCAGAAGGATTTTCAAGAAAATAGAAGTAATGCAAGCTAGACACCATATGAAAGATGCAACCAATATTACTCTGCCAAGTTAAAAGTGTCTTGTCATAAGTGGCAATTCAAAGAATTAGAAGCAGTACAACGTAGAAATCAATGCAAGATGCAACCACTATCAAACTGCCATGTTAAAAGCGTCCAATCATGAGTGACTGATGCGGGATACACAACAGCAGTACTTTGATGTAAGAACATGGTATGATAGATAAATGCAGTGTATTCTAGACACAGAAAGCCATGTCATATGCACATGTATAACGTATAAACTCAGTAGGTGCAATTTAATCAAAATAGAAGAAATACAGGCTAGACAACATATGCAACATGAAACCAATTATCACACTGTCAACTTAGAGCAAGCCCCTGCGATGGTGGAGTACGGGAGATGAACTCATCATGTAGACTTGGGACTTCAACTTCATTAGCAGTAGCAGTGGCAAATCTAGAGAGTCTCTGTTTGCGTCGGTGCGGAGGACCACCAACATCCCCTAACTTACTCTTTTCCTTCCTATTGTCTGATATTGCCTTATGAAGTCAAAACCACAAGAAGATGAATAAAATTAGCTCTGCATAACTGGTTGATGCATGATACAGACGAACACTACTTTGATGTAAGGCAAGCACAGGATAGGAGGATGGAATATATACAAAAAAAGACAACGTTTCATATTCACACGTACGATAGGAGGATGGAATATGTATGAAAAAACAGTAAGCGGAAGGCATTTCAACAAAATTAGAAGAAATGAAAGCTAGGCACCATATGAACATGCAACCAATATCACTCTATCAGGTAAAAAGTGTCTCGTCGTAAGTGCCATTTCAAGAAATTAGAAGCAGTACAAGCTAGAAGACAATGCAAGATGCAACCTACATCACAGTCCCAAGTTAAATGTGTCTTATGGGTAAGTGATCGTTGCAGGTATAAGTTGTAAGCTACGCAGATGCAATTCAATATAATCAAAAGCAATACAAACTAGACATCATACGGAAAACGCAACCACATATAACAGTTCCAAGTTAGAGCAAGCACCTGTGATGGTGGAGTAGGGGAGATGTGCTCATCATGTACACGTATGTTCTAGAAACAGGAACAGGTGTCATATTCACATGCATTATGTGTAAAGTAAGCAGATGCAATTCAACAAAGTTAGAAGCAATACAAGCTAGACATCATACGCAACATGCAACCACATATAATAGTGCCAAGTTAGAGCAAGCACCTGTGATGGTGGAGTAGGGGAGATGTGCTCATCATCTACACAGCTACGTTGACTGTCCAGCCTTGTGTTGTCTTGCGAATCTTGTTGGGAGGATGGCGGAGTAGAATCTGTAGAGACCCCCTGTTTGAGTTGCTCTGAAGGACCACCATCATCCATTGCCGGACTAATTTCCTTCAGCTGTAATGATTTTGCATTGTGAAGTCAAACCGATAAGAAAAAGGAATAAAATTCGCTCTTCAGAACTCATTCATGCATGATACTGATGAACACTACTCTGATGAAAGGCAAACACATGATGCGAGGATGGAATATGTATGAAAAACAGGATGGCGTGACATATTCACACCTATGATGTGGTAACTAAGCAGAAGGCACTTCAACAAATTAGAAACACTTCAAACTAGACACCATATGGAAGGTGCAATCAATATCACTATGCCAAGTTAAAACTGTCTTGTCATAGGTGGCGTTCATCAAACTAGAAGCAATACATGCTAGAAATCATATTCAAGACGCAAACCAATATCACACTGCCAACTTAAAGGTGTCCCATCATAAGTGACTGATGCAGGATACAGAAGAAGAGTAGTTTCATGTAAGAATATGGTGTGATAGACAGATATAGTATGTACCAAAAACAGGAAAGCGTGTCATATTCACACGTATCATGTGTAAGCTAAGCAGATGCAGTTTACACTAATTAGGAGCAATACAAGCTAGACACCATATGCAACATGCAACCAGATATCACACTGCCAAGTTAGAGCAAGCACCTTGGATGGTGGAGTAGGGGAGCGGAGACTTGGACCTTGTAATGCACTATCAATACAAGGAGAATCAGTACAGATGCTCCGTTTATGTTGCTGCAGAGGACCACCATCATCGCCTTCCTTACTCTTTTCCTTCCTCTTTCTTGATTTTGCCTTGTCAAGTCAAACCCACAAGAAAAAGGAATAAAATTTGCTCTTCAGAACTCATTGATGCATGATACTGACAAACACTACTTTCATGTAAGGCAGCTGCATGATAGGAGGATGGAATATGTATGAAAAACAGGATGGCGTGACATATTGACATGTATGATGTATAAAGTGTAAACTAAGCACAAGGTGCTTGAACTTGTTAGAATCAATGCAAGCTAGAAACCATATGAAAGATGAAACCAGTATCACTCTGCCAAATTAAAAGGGTGCCCTAACAAATGTATTTGACCAAATTAGAAGCAATACATGGCAACATGCTAGAAATAATATGCAATATGCAACGAATAAAGGTGACTCATCATAAGTGATTGATGCAGGATACAGAAGAGAGGTAGTTTCATGTAAGAACAAGGTTAACACATAGATGTAGTGTGTACCAAAAATAGGAAGCATGTCATATTCACAGGTATAATGTGTAAACTAAGCAGATGCAATTTACCCTAATTAGAAGCATTACAAGCTAGACACCATATGCAACATGCAACCACATATCACACTGCGAAGTTAGTGTTGGGGAACGTAGTAATTTCAAAATTTTCCTACGAACACGCAAGATCATGGTGATGCATAGCAACGAGAGGGGAGAGTGTTGTCCACGTACCCTCGTAGACCGATAGCGGAAGCGTTAACACAACGCGGTTGATGTAGTCGTACGTCTTCACGATCCGACCGATCAAGTACCAAACGTACGGCACCTCCGAGTTCAGCACACGTTCAGCTCGATGACATCCCTCGAACTCCGATCCAGCCGAGTGTTGAGGGAGAGTTTCGTCAGCACGACGGCGTGGTGACGATGATGATGTTCTACCGACGCAGGGCTTCGCCTAAGCACCGCTACGATATTATCGAGGTGTAATATGGTGGAGGGGGGCACCACACACGGCTAAGAGATCAATAGATCAATTGTTGTGTCTATGGGGTGCCCCCTGCCCCCGTATATAAAGGACCAAGGGGGAAGGCGGCCGGCCTAGGAGGAGGGCGCGCCAAGGGGGGAGTCCTACTCCCACCGGGAGTAGGACTCCTCCTTTCCTTGTTGGAGTAGGAAAAGGGAAGGGAGAAGGAGAAAGAAGGAAGGGGGCGCCCCCCCTCCCTAGTCCAATTCGGACTAGTCCATGGGGAGGGGTGCGGCCACCCTTTGGGGCCTTTCTCTCCTTTCCCGTATGGCCCATTAAGGCCCAATACGAATTCCCGTAACTCTCCGGTACTCCGAAAAATACCCGAATCACTCGGAACCTTTCCGATGTCCGAATATAGTCGTCCAATATATCGATCTTTACGTCTCGACCATTTCGAGACTCCTGGACAAGTCCTTGATCTCATCCGGGACTCCGAACTCTTTTGGTACATCAAAACACATAAACTCATAATATAACCGTGATCTAACTTTAAGCGTGCGGACCCTACGGGTTCGAGAACTATGTAGACATGACCGAGACACGTCTCCGGTCAATAACCAATAGCGGAACCTGGATCCTCATATTGGCTCCCGCATATTCTACGAAGATCTTTATCGGTCAGACCGCATAACAACATACGTTGTTCCCTTTGTCATCGGTATGTTACTTGCCCGAGATTCGTCGTCGGTATCTCAATACCTAGTTCAATCTCGTTTCCGGCAAGTCTCTTTACTCGTTCCGTAATACATCATCTCGTAACAAACTCATTTGTTGCAATGCTTGCAAGGCTTAAGTGATGTGCATTACCGAGAGGGCCCAGAGATACCTCTCCGACAATCGGAGTGACAAATCCTAATCTCGAAATACGCCAACCCAACAAGTACCTTCGGAGACACCTGTAGAGCACCTTTATAATCACCCAGTTACGTTGTGATGTTTGATAGCACACAAAGTGTTCCTCCGGTAAACGGGAGTTGCATAATCTCATAGTCATAGGAACATGTATAAGTCATGAAGAAAGCAATAGCAACATACTAAAATGATCGAGTGCTAAGCTAACGGAATGGGTCAAGTCAATCACATCATTCTCCTAATGATGTGATCCCATTAATCAAATGACAACTCATGTCTATGGCTAGGAAACATAACCATCTTTGATCAACGAGCTAGTCAAGTAGAGGCATACTAGTGACACTCTGTTTGTCTATGTATTCACACATGTATCAAGTTTCCAGTTAATACAATTCTAGCATGAATAATAAACATTTATCATGATATAAGGAAATAAATAATAACTTTATTATTGCCTCTAGGGCATATTTCCTTCAGTCTCCCACTTGCACTAGAGTCAATAATCTAGTTCACATCGCCATGTGATTTAACACCAATAGTTCACATCACCATGTGATTAACACCCATAGTTCACATCGTCATGTGATCAACACCCAAAGAGTTTACTAGAGGCAGTAATCTAGTTCACATCGCTTATGTGATTAACACCCAAAGAGTACTAAGGTGTGATCATGTTTTGCTTGTGAGATAATTTTAGTCAACGGGTCTGTCACATTCAGATCCATAAGTATTTTGCAAATTTCTATGTCTACAATGCTCTGCCCGGAGCTACTCTAGCTAATTGCTCCCTCTTTCAATATGTATCTAGACCGAGACTTAGAGTCATCTAGATTAGTGTCAAAACTTGCATCGACGTAACCCTTTACGACGAACCTTTTGCCACTTCCATAATCGAGAAACATATCCTTATTCCAGTAAGGATAATTTTGACCGCTGTCCAGTGATCTACTCCTAGATCACTATTGTACTCCCTTGCCAAAATCAGTGTAGGGTATACAATAGATCTGGTACACAGCATGGCATACTTTATAGAACTTATGGCCGAGGCATAGGGAATGACTTTCATTCTTTTTCTATCTTCTGCCGTGGTCGGGCTTTGAGTCTTACTCAATTTCACACCTTGTAACACAGGCAAGAAACTCTTTCTTTGACTGTTCCATTTTGAACTACTTCAAAATCTTGTTAAGGTATGTACTCATTGAAAAAACTTATCAAGCGTCTTGATCTATCTCTATAGATCTTGATGCTCAATATGTAAGCAGCTTCACCGAGGTCTTTCTTTGAAAAACTCCTTTCAAACACTCCTTTATGCTTTGCAGAATAATTCTACATTATTTCCGATCAACAATATGTCATTCACATATACTTATCAGAAATGCTGTATTGCTCCCACTCACTTTCTTGTAAATACAGGCTTCACCGCAAGTCTGTATAAAACTATATGCTTTGATCAACTTATCAAAGCGTATATTCCAACTCCGAGATGCTTGCACCAGTCCATAGATGGATCGCTGGAGTTTGCATATTTTGTTAGCACCTTTAGGATTGACAATACCTTCTGGTTGCATCATATACAACTCTTCTTTAATGAATCCATTAAGGAATGCAATTTTGTTTATCCATTTGCCAGATTTCATAAAATGCGTCAATTGCTAACATGATTCGGACAGACTTAAGCATCGCTGCGAGTGAGAAAATCTCATCGTATTCAACACTTTGAACTTTGTCAAAAACCTTTTTCCGACAAGTCTAGCTTTGTAGATAGTAACACTACTATCAGCGTCCGTCTTCCTCTTGAAGATCCATTTATTTTTTTATGGCTCGCCGATCATTGGGCAAGTCAATCAAAGTCCATACTTTGTTCTCATACATGGATCCCATCTCAGATTTCATGGCCTCAAGCCATTTTGCGGAATCTGGGCTCACCATCGCTTCTTCATAGTTCGTAGGTTCGTCATGGTCTAGTAACATAACCTCCAGAACAGGATTACCGTACCACTCTGGTGCGGATCTTACTCTGGTTGACCTACGAGGTTCAGTAACAACTTGATCTGAAGTTTCATGATCATCATCATTAACTTCCTCACTAATTGGTGTAGGTGTCACAGGAACCGGTTTTCTGTGATGAACTAATTTCCAATAAGCGATGAGGTACAGTTACCTCATCAAGTTCTACTTTCCTCCCACTCACTTCTTTCGAGAGAAACTCCTTATCTAGAAAGGATCCATTCTTAGCAACGAATGTCTTGCCTTCGGATCTGTGATAGAAGGTGTACCCAACTGTCTCCTTTGGGTATCCTATGAAGACACATTTCTCCGATTTGGGTTTGAGCTTATCAGGATGAAACCTTTTCACATAAGCATCGCAACCCCAAACTTTAAGAAACGACAACTTTAGTTTCTTGCCAAACCACAGTTCATAAGATGTCGTCTCAACGGATTTAGATGGTACCCTATTTAACGTGAATGCAGCTGTCTCTAATGCATAACCCCAAAACGATAGTGGTAGATCGGTAAGAGAAATCATATATCGCACCATATCTAATAAAGTACGGTTATGATGTTCGGACACACCATTACACCGTGGTGTTCCAGGTGGCGTGAGTAGTGAAACTATTTCACATTGTTTTAACTGAAGGCCAAACTCGTAACTCAAATACTCTTCTCCATGATCAGATCGTAGAAACTTTATTTTCTTGTTACGATGATTTTCCGCTTCACTCTGAAATTATATGAACTTTTCAAATGTTTCAGACTTCTGTTTCATTAAGTAGATATACCCATACCTTCTCAAATCATCTGTGAAGGTCAAAAAATAATGATACCTGCTACGAGCCTCAATATTCATCGGATCGCATACATCAGTATGTATTATTTCCAATAAGTCAGTTGCTCGCTCCATTGTTCCGGAGAACGGAGTTTTAGTCATTTTGCCCATAAGGCATGGTTCGCAAGTATCAAGTGATTCATAATCAAGTGATTCCAAAATCCCATTAGTATGGAGTTTCTTCATGCGCTTTACACCAATATGACCTAAACGGCAGTGCCACAAATAAGTTGCACTATCATTATTAACTTTGCATCTTTTGGCTTCATTATTATGAATATGTGTATCACTACGATCGAGATCCAACAAACCATTTTATTGGGTGTATGACCATAGAAGGTTTTATTCATGTAAACAGAACAACAATTATTCTCTAATTTAAATGAATAACCGTATTGCAACAAACATGATCAAATCATATTCATGCTCAACGCAAACACCAAATAACACTTATTTAGGTTCAACACTAATCCCGAAAGTATAGGGAGTGTGCGATGATGATCATATCAATCTTGGAACCACTTCCAATACACATCGTCACTTCATCCTTAACTAGTTTATGTTCATACAACTCCCGTTTCGAGTTACTACTCTTTAGCAACTGAACCAGTATCAAATACTGAGGGGTTGCTATAAACACTAGTAAGTACACATCAATAACATGTATATCCAATATACCTTTGTTCACTTTGCCATCCTTCTTACCCACCAAATACTTGGGGCAGTTCCGCTTCCAGTGACCAGTCCCTTTGCAGTAGAAGCACTTAGTCTCAGGCTTAGGTACAGACTTGGGCTTCTTCACTTGAGTAGCAACTTGCTTGCCGTTCTTAAGTTCCCCTTCTATCCCTTTGCCCTTTTCTTGAAACTAGTGGTCTTGTTAACCATCAACACTTGATGCTCTTTCTTGATTTCTACCTTCGTCGATTTCAGCATCGCGAAGAGCTCGGGAATTACTTTCGTCATCCCTTACATACTATAGTTCATCACGAAGTTCTACTAACTTGGTGATGGTGACTAGAGAATTCTGTCAATCACTATTTTATCTGGAAGATTAACTCCCACTCGATTCAAGCAATTGTAGTACCCAGACAATCTGAGCACATGCTCACTGCTTGAGCTATTCTCCTCCATCTTTTAGCTATAGAACTTGTTGGAGACTTCATATCTCTCAACTCGGGTATTTGCTTGAAATATTAACTTCAACTCCTGGAACATCTCATATGGTCCATGACGTTCAAAACGTCTTTGAAGTCCCGATTCTAAGCCGTTAAGCATGGTGCACTAAACTATCAAGTAGTCATCATATTGAGCTAGCCAAACGTTCATAACGTCTGCATCTGCTCCTGCAATAGGTCTGTCACCTAGCGGTGCATCAAGGACATAATTCTTCTGTGCAGCAATGAGGATAATCCTCAGATCACAGATCCAATCCGCATCTTTGCTACTAACATCTTTCAACATAATTTTCTCTAGGAACATATCAAAAATAAACACAGGGAAGCAACAACGCGAGCTATGGATCTACAACATAATTTGCAAAAATACTATCAGGACTAAGTTCATAATAAATTTAAGTTCAATTAATCATATTACTTAAGAACTCCCACTTAGATAGACATCCCTCTAATCCTCTAAGTGATCACGTGATCCATATCAACTAAACCATGTCCGATCATCACGTGAGATGGAGTAGTTTCAACGGTGAACATCACTATGTTGATCATATCTACTATATGATTCACGCTCGACCTTTCGGTCTCCGTGTTCCGAGGCCATATCTATTATATGCTAGGCTCGTCAAGCTTAACCTGAGTATTCCGCGTGTGCAACTATTTTGCACCCGTTGTATTTGAACGTAGAGCCTATCACACTGGATCATCACGTGGTGTCTCAGCACGAAGAACTTTCGCAATGGTGCATACTCAGGGAGAACTCTTATACCTTGATAATTTAGTGAGAGATCATCTTATAATGCTACCGTCAATCAAAGCAAGATAAGATGCATAAAAGATAAACATCACATGCAATCAATATAAGTGATATGATATGGCCATCATCATCTTGTGCTTGTGATCTCCATCTCTGAAGCACCGTCATGATCACCATCGTCACCGGCGCGACACCTTGATCTCCATCGTAGCATCGTTGTCATCTCGCCAATCTTATGCTTCTACGACTATCGCTACCGCTTAGTGATAAAGTAAAGCATTACAGGGCGATTGCATTGCATACAATAAAGCGACAACCATATGGCTCCTGCCAGTTGCCGATAACTCGGATACAAAACATGATCATCTCATACAATAAATTTAGCATCATGCTTTGACCATATCACATCACAACATGCCCTGCAAAAACAAGTTAGACGTCCTCTACTTTTTTGTTGCAAGTTTTATGTGGCTGCTACGGGCTTAGCAAGAACCGTTCTTACCTACGCCTCAAAACCACAACGATAGTTTGTCAAGTTGGTGCTGTTTTAACCTTCGCAAGGACCGGGCGTAGCCACACTTGATTCAACTAAAGTGAGAGAGACAGACACCCGCCAGTCACCTTTAAGCAACGAGTGCTCGCCACGGTGAAACCGGTCTCGCGTAAGCGTACGCGTAATGTTGGTCCAGGCCGCTTCATCTCACAATACCGCTGAACCAAAGTATGACATGCTGGTAAGCAGTATGACTTATATCGCCCACAACTAACTTGTGTTCTACTCGTGCATAACATCAACGCATAAAACCAGGCTCTGATACCACTGTTGGGGAACGTAGTAATTTCAAAATTTTCCTACGAACACGCAAGATCATGGTGATGCATAGCAACGAGAGGGGAGAGTGTTGCCCACGTACCCTCGTAGACCGATAGCGGAAGCGTTAACACAACGCGGTTGATGTAGTCGTACGTCTTCACGATCCGACCGATCAAGTACCAAACGTACGGCACCTCCGAGTTCAGCACACGTTCAGCTCGATGACATCCCTCGAACTCCGATCCAGCCGAGTGTTGAGGGAGAGTTTCGTCAGCACGACGGCGTGGTGACGATGATGATGTTCTACCGACGCAGGGCTTCGCCTAAGCACCGCTACGATATTATCGAGGTGTAATATGGTGGAGGGGGGCACCGCACACGGCTAAGAGATCAATAGATCAATTGTTGTGTCTATGGGGTGCCCCCTGCCACCGTATATAAAGGAGCAAGGGGGAAGGCGGCCGGCCTAGGAGGAGGGCGCGCCAAGGGGGGAGTCCTACTCCCACCGGGAGTAGGACTCCTCCTTTCCTTGTTGGAGTAGGAAAAGGGAAGGGAGAAGGAGAAAGAAGGAAGGGGGCGCCCCCTCCCTAGTCCAATTCGGACTAGTCCATGGGGAGGGGTGCGGCCACCCTTTGGGGCCTTCCTCTCCTTTCCCGTATGGCCCATTAAGGCCCAATACGAATTCCCGTAACTCTCCGGTACTTCGAAAAATACCCGAATCACTCGGAACCTTTCCGATGTCCGAATATAGTCGTCCAATATATCGATCTTTACGTCTCGACCATTTAGAGACTCCTCGTCAAGTCCCTGATCTCATCCGGGACCCCGAACTCCTTCGGTACATCAAAACACATAAACTCATAATATAACCGTCATCTAACTTTAAGCGTGCGGACCCTACGGGTTCGAGAACTATGTAGACATGACCGAGACATGTCTCTGGTCAATAACCAATAGCGGAACCTGGATCCTCATATTGGCTCCCGCATATTCTACGAAGATCTTTATCGGTCAGACCGCATAACAACATACGTTGTTCCCTTTGTCATCGGTATGTTACTTGCCCGAGATTCGTCGTCGGTATCTCAATACCTAGTTCAATCTCGTTTCCGGCAAGTCTCTTTACTCGTTCCGTAATACATCATCTCGTAACAAACTCATTTGTTGCAATGCTTGCAAGGCTTAAGTGATGTGCATTACCGAGAGGGCCCAGAGATACCTCTCCGACAATCGGAGTGACAAATCCTAATCTCGAAATACGCCAACCCAACAAGTACCTTCGGAGACACCTGTAGAGCACCTTTATAATCACCCAGTTACGTTGTGATGTTTGATAGCACACAAAGTGTTCCTCCGGTAAACGGGAGTTGCATAATCTCATAGTCATAGGAACATGTATAAGTCATGAAGAAAGCAATAGCAACATACTAAAATGATCGAGTGCTAAGCTAACGGAATGGGTCAAGTCAATCACATCATTCTCCTAATGATGTGATCCCATTAATCAAATGACAACTCATGTCTATGGCTAGGAAACATAACCATCTTTGATCAACGAGCTAGTCAAGTAGAGGCATACTAGTGACACTCTGTTTGTCTATGTATTCACACATGTATCAAGTTTCCAGTTAATACAATTCTAGCATGAATAATAAACATTTATCATGATATAAGGAAATAAATAATAACTTTATTATTGCCTCTAGGGCATATTTCCTTCAGTTAGAGCAAGCACCTGTGATGGTGGTGTGGGGGAATTGCGGTCATCAACTAGAGAGCTACATTGACTATCTTCATTTAGCCTTGATGTTTCTTGAGAATCATGTGGGGAGGATGACACTACACTCTTTAAACGAGTATGGCGTCTCACAGTAACCCACTGGGGTGACTGTCTCATCATAAGTGATTGACGAGGGATACAAAAGAGCATTAGTTTGATGTACGAACATGGTTAATAGACATATGTAGTATGTATCAAAAACAGGAAGGCATGTCATTACCAAAGGTATAATGTGTAAAGTAAGCAGATGCAATTTAACCAAATTGGAAGCAATACAAGCTAGACACCATATGCAACATGCAACCACATTTGACAGCGCGAAGTTAAAGCAAGCACCTGGATGGTTGTGTGTGGCAATTGAGATCATCAACTGCAGAGCTACGTTTACTGTCTCCAACTGCTGACACTGCACCCTTTAGAGCGCTGAAACGCTTAGTGCTTATCTTCGAATTACACTGGAGCGACTTCTGTCTTTTCTTTTCTGCATTCATCAACACTACGTCAGAGTCTGAAATACCCATGCATAAAAAAACAATAGTGTGAGTATGGGTGAAGTGTGTGCACAATCAGTACAGTGTAAAGGTAGCAGATAACAGGTCGGTGAGAAATAAATGATGGGAGACATATGATAGCTCTACAACATGCATGGCACACTAAATTACTACAGGATTCTATGAAAATAACAGTCGACTGAAAACAAATAGGTCAGTCCATTTTTCTGCACCGTCTGATGTACAAAGAACGGGCAGATCGCCTTCATCTACCTCCAGCCAGTCAGTGTTGATGATCTTCCTCGAAACGCCAGCGACCACCGGCCCAGTCCCCTGCCTGCGCCCTCCCCTCGACCTCACCGCACCGCTGTGCTTGGCACCGCCCCCCGGCCATCCATTCAAGCCCTGCCGACCTCCAGATCGGGCACAAGCAGCTCCTGCGCCCCACACCCCTATGATAGACACTGATGCGCCGCTTCCTAGGTGAACAGGCGGACTAGGTGCTCCGCGCGCCTAAGCGGGTGCTGCTTCTTTTAATTGTGGTTCAATTGACCCTGAATTGAAATCCAGGCGGGCTACTGACCTCTAGCAAAGGTGAAATAGTAAAGGGAGGAAACCTTGTGCATTTAGTATCACGAAGAAGATGCAGTGAGAAGCGCTCAACAAGTTTCTTTCGTGGGATGAATACGGTGTGAGCAGAGACGTAAGGTTTGCACGAATAAGGGAAGAGGAGTACCTCTTTCTGCCGGCAGTGCTGTGTCCTCCTTCTGTTTTTCCAACGATCTTCTTGTGGTTCGCTGGAAACGAGAAGTTGTGGAGGACGGTGGAGCCTTGGATGAACCCATGGCCAAGTTGTTGAGTGTGGTGCGGTGGCCGTCTGTCGGCGGCAGGGAACCAGATCCGAGGCGGCGAACAACGGCGTAGCGGGAACAACTCCGGTGCGGTGGACGGTTGTGACAGTGGAGCGGCAACAGTCAGGCCTAGGATGGCATGGCCGGAGTGGTTCTGGTACGGCGCATGTCGGCGTCGGCGTCGTGGAGGCAGCTCTGCCTCAGCTTCAGCTGCTAAGTCCTTGAGGGCGTTGCGGTTGCGGTTGACGACGACGTCGGGGTACCGGCTCCGGCGTGATGGAGGAGGGCGGTGGTGGATTGGGCGCTATGGGGTGGAGGACGGAGGAGGCTGGGGTTTCGCGGCTGGTGGAGAGGGCGTTTTGGCGCCCACGGAGTATGAATGGGGAAACGGAGGGAGGCGGGGAACTAAGGGGGAACAATGTTTCGGTTTGGGACGCGCTTGTTTGAAATTTGGGGAAAGTTACAAACTTTGCCCCCATCTAAAATTTCGGACATATTGCGGGTTGGGGGTAGGACAGTAGTGTCCCAAATGTGGGTGGGATAGATTTCGGCCGAGCGCATGGGTGTTTAGGCGCCCACGGCGTATGAATGCTTCTCGGAGGCGGTTGAGACTGGCATCTTGGTGAAGTTACAAACCTACCCCGGTTTAGACCTTTGGACATCGGGCCGATAGGCTACACGGGCCAGAGTCAGGACAGTAATTTCCTACCACCAAACGTTAGTCTTGCGCGGTTTCGGGTGACCAGAGGCCTATTTGGCGCTTCGTTCAATATTTGGGAACAGAAGCATTAACGTTTTCGGTTCTCTTGAATTGAACTGTTAGGATTTGTCAAACTTCACAAATCTTTACTCTCGAAAATCCTAAAGCTACAATTATTTTGGAATGGAGGGGGTACATTTGAATATACATTATACACGAGTATATATTAAAAAATATGCAACTTACCTCAGTTCATGCATGGTTCCAGATATAATCTCCTTGGTTGCAAAAAAAAGTTAGACATGCGTATGAATATATATAGCATGTTCAAAAGCACAACAAAGATTGATGCCCCCTTTTACATCTGATTTACAAATGCCATTATCTCGGGTTCAAATAGATGAATGCACTTCCTATGAATTCGAATCTTTGAAACCCCCTTTTATGTTGAATTCGACATGTATTCTATTTCGTAGCTAGCAATTTGGAATGTATCCATGCAAGTGACAAATGTATAAAGTGCTTCACACTAACAACATGGAGTGCAGTAATTAATGTTTATATATGAATTGCAAAAGCATCCATTGCCTGTATTTCAAACCGCTCTCACTCTATGGATCGATAATATGAAATAAACACATGCACATGCTAGAATTCAATAGAGTATGGGTGTCTGTTAGACCGATTTTCGTCCATACGCAATTTGCAAAATTCATGATCTCATCCAAAAACAATAATGCCATTTATATTTTAATTTAATGCGTAGAACCGCCTTTTACACGTAGATGCAGTATGCCTCGGCCCATTCTCACAAACACGCTATATATCTCTCTATCTACCGCATAAGTGCACACACTTTATATGCATCGGCATTTCTCTTTCACACATGCTCACAATCTCTCTCAGGGTGTCGGGGAGTCTCACACACATGCTCTCTCTGTATCTCTCTCTCTCTTTCTGACTACTATGTACCACTCCTTTCACTAATCTCAGTTGGAAAACACTATTTCTCTCACATGCATATATACACACGCACGGTCTCTACTAGCCCTCTATACGCACATATATGTGCCTACGTGTCTCCCACACGCACATTATCTTTAGGCCTCTCTCGCACACATTGCCCCCCAGACACACCTCTCTTTTAGTAGTTGGCAGATATGATTCCATCATATAATTCGGTACGATATCCCTGACTGTTAGGCTGGATTGTAATATGAGGCAAAGTTTTACCCTAGTTCGGACCCTTGCAGTTGAGGAAAAAGCCTACTCCTGGTACTGTATATTAGTGATAGGGGTGTGTACAAAGTACACGTGAATACCAAGCATTGTGCGTGTGTGTATACTATCGACGAACTAGCCCCCAAGCTTCTATAACATATTGGGGCCTAGGGTTACAAATCATATATAGTCGGCTTATCACCAGTGGGGATAGAGTCCTCCGCGACTCTGGTAGCTAGCTTCGTGTTGTACGCCGAGTCCTCCACATGGGTCCTCGTATAATGCGTCTCGGTCCAACCTATGTGGTGTAGGATGGAACCGACCCATGAGTCCTCATGTTGACCCACCACAACTAGAAATGATGTGCCCACCACACCACACACGCAATCGGCCACTAAGAAAATAAGCATATACAATAGTACAATGCTATACATGAAATTTAATTGCATGGTGCATCCAAAAATATTTGTTCTGCATTGTGAATGTTTATATTTCTCCTAAAATATTAGTCACGGGAAAGAGAAACGAAGGGCATATCTCTCCTTGTCTCCACTGGACACCCCCTCTTTCTACACCACTTTCACGTACGCACACAAACTATCTCTCGGCCCTCTAAAAGTATGCATGCCCACGACACATTCACGCATGACGATCACGGTATTTCAAGCTAAAGCACTATACGGTCACTGGACTTCAGAATATGCTCATTACGGTCACCGTATACATTCTCGTGGTGATCATACGGTATCTAGCTCACGATACGTCTCCGTATTTTCTTGATGACACTGACGGACTTTGCATTTGATGCGTGCTCCGTATTTTGTTGACGACACTTACGGTCATTGTATTTGAAGCGAAAGCACGATATGGTCACTAGACTTCAGAATAAGCTCATCACGGTCACCACATACATTTTGTCGTGCTAACCAACATGTGGTTGGATGGTTAGGAGGACAATGGTTTCTCGAGCCCACCAGGGTTAAAGTCCCGGTGCTCGCATTTATCCTGGGTTAATTTCAGTATTTTCCGGCGATGTGCGTTCAGTGGGAGGAGACGTTCCACTCGACTACGAGGCACCTATGGTGACTTCGTAAAATCTCAAGATCATATGCTGGCTCACTCTCTCGAAGGTGCTCATAGGGGTAGGGTCTGCGTGTGCGCGCTTATAGCGGTGAGTACTTGCGTGTATATATGAGCCCTTGCATCTGTACCGTGTTAAAAAAATACATGTCATGATTATACGGTCACTGGCTCACCCGTACAACTCCGTATTTTGTTGATGACACAATCAATTGACCAGTCAAATGTTCCACGTGGTGCAACTAGTGTTGCACCATCGGGGCGCGTAACCGTGGGGCCCACCTGTCAGCCCATATATGAAAGAAAGAAATGGTAGTTTGAGTCGGTACTGTGTTAATAAAATACATTTTAGGGTGATCATACGGTCACTGGCTCACCATACAGCTCCGTAATTTGTTGATGACACGATCAATTGACCAGTCAAACGGTCCACATTCAGCAGCGCACATTACCATAGGGCCCACCCGTCAGCGCGTATATGAAGGACAGAAATGGTAACAAATTAGTGGTCGGTGGGTACTCGAAGTCGTGAGACCTCTGGTTGGAAGTCGCCGGTGGTGGGGGGGTGCGTTGATTGGGCGGTGGGGTGGGGATCGCCGGAGAAAAAGCTCAGCGCGGGGGGCCTAGAGGGATGGCCGATGCGGCGGCGGACCGTCGGTGGGGAGTGGTTTCGGGGCGGGCGGGGCGGCGTGGCGGCGCGGGCCGACCGCGAGCGGCGGGGGCCGGCGGTTCGGCCGGTGGTGGCTGGCGGCTCAGGGGGGTGGAGTTTGATGATAAACTGCAGACCCTTGATTTCGTATCCAACGGATAGAAAATCTAATGACCAGAGATGAAAAAGTCAGTTGACTGACGTGTAGCCTCACCCCTCACGTACACATGCATGCACGCAAGACACGCACGCATGCAAGCGTGCAACACTGACATGTACACATAACGAACACACACACGCATGCAGGCGTGCAACACTGACACGTACACATGCACTCACGAACACACGCACGTACGCACACATGCATGCAACACTGAAACGTACCCTTGCACACACGCAACACTCGCACGCCTGCATGCACACAGCACACGACGCAAGACACACGCTCAACCTATACGCGCATGCACCCTTTATTAAGGACATGGATTGTTACGGGTATTAATCAATCTTATCTGTGGTAAGCAAAACATTGATGTTTGTAGCGGTCTTTATGAGTCACAACGTATCGAACGGGCTATCAACAGTAGGCTTATGTACATGAAAAGGATGACGTCACACTCAATGAACAATCATCGGTTTATGAAATGCCCGCTTCTGACCACCGTGGCCAACCAAAGGTTCCTCTGCTGTGCGCTGCCTACGTTGGGTCACTGACATGCAGGCCATGTACCCAAAGAGCCCACACGTCAGTGGAAGAACGGCGCGGTGTCCTACGTTAGAG
The DNA here is from genome assembly GCF_002575655.3 of Aegilops tauschii subsp. strangulata. Taxonomy (NCBI): domain Eukaryota; kingdom Viridiplantae; phylum Streptophyta; class Magnoliopsida; order Poales; family Poaceae; genus Aegilops; species Aegilops tauschii. The sequence continues at coordinate 14,039,489 of NC_053039.3, forward strand.
TCGAGGGCGCCACTCGCTGCATGCCCGGCTGAACACGCCTCCTTGCCGCATTCAAACGCCTCCATGAAACCCGCCCGTGTGGAAGCCGAGAAACCCACTCTGGACACACGTCCGTTCATGACCGGGCCGACATTAAACGCAACGCCGGCCGAGCTCCTCCCGTCCACCGTCTATTTAATCTCCTATTTAAACAAGGCCAAACGCCGGCCAAGAATCGCACACCTCCGTCGCTCCCCTATCTCCTCCTTCACCATTTTGTCCACTCTTACAATGGCTTACGATGAGTAGTTATTCCGCATCCAAGCCGGCTGGGTGGCCCGCCGAGCCCGCAGGATACGAGCTATGTAGCTCGCTAATCCACCTCCCTCCCCTTGCCCGACGGAGCCAGTTGCCGCCCCAAGCCGGCGCGCGGTTCAGCAACTCGCCGCTCCAGGCCAGCTCGACGAGGAGCGGCACACGGGCGTCGTTGCTGCCGTCCACGCCGCCGCCTCGTACCGCGTCTACCGTTTCTGTGGCCGAGAATCCCATGCCGGTGGCCGCGCCATGCAAGCAGCGACAGAAGCCGGTGCGCGGAGAGCGACGAGTCGGTGGCCAGCGCCTCCGCATCCACCGCCATCATCGAGGAGAAGTAGAACACGGGAGGCCGCCGCCGCTTGGGTCCCATGAAGGCCACCGCGGAGGCAACGCCAGCGTACACAGCAGGTGTCTTGCCGGATCCTTTTGTTGCGAGGACCTTCGTCGACCCCGCATGGGCTCCATGGAAGGGGGACGGAAGCGGGGAAGCCCCCTTCCACCATCATCTTCGGCATCAGCCAATGATATCAGTTGGACAGTGGGGAAGCGAGCTGTCCTTTGCGCTGAAGCATATACCTCCGGGGCTCCCGACAGTCCGGTGATCGTGTCGCTGGACGTGAGGAACACAAATAGATCGACGGGCGACCATTTAGGCCAGGTATTATATACCTGTGCTGTCCAGAACTAGCACCGCGTAGTTCATTTGAATGTAATGAAATCCGTCATGTTTGTATGAAAATCCGGTATCTTATATGATTTCCATCGTTGTTTATATGAAATATCGCTGTGTTTGCGTGAATTTCGTCCGGTTGGTTGAGTTGCTGTCATAATGTGTGCGGCTACGGTTGGATGGCGTAATTTGCGGATCGCTGGTCGGTCTGCGGGCGGCTCGGGCGGCGTGGTGGGACAAAAAGAACACAGCTCGTGCGAGCTCGTCTCCAACGTGCACGCTGGAGGATGCATGAGCACCCGAGCCATTCCTCGTTCATCGGTGGCAAAGGCACCGGTGGACAAAAGGGTCGCCAATATTTTGGCTACCCCGGGCAAGATCCAAACAGCCCCTCCCAACAGATTCAAATCCCTCGTTCGCCATGGAATTTTGCCATGTGTTGTTTTCATGGACTAGCAAGATGCCCGTGCATTGCACGGAACATCAAGATGCATTTTTTTACAAAACACCTGTTGTGATTGACCCATGCAGGAGTAATCCCATTTTGGCAAAACTAATGATATCTCGAGAATTTTATTGGATAAATGGTATCTCGAGAATTTTATCGGACTCCATTTTTGTATACAAGGCCACAAACCCATATTACAGGTATCAAGGCAAAAATTAATGTCTTCTAAGTCAATGTTGCAAGCCACCTTGTTTCCTTGTTTGCCGTGTAAATTATTGTGTATTCTTCTCTTTCATGCACATCAAGCCAATGCTCACACTCCCACATGCATGAAAGGGATAATTAATGTCCTCCTTTGCTAGTACTACGAGGCAAACACCATTAATATTGCATCGATTAGTGTTAGTGGCCTTGTATACCTGCAAATTGTAATTTTGATAGTGGCCTTGTATATAAAAATGGAGGGAGAAAGATGAGAGATAAGGTGAGGAGGAGTGGGGCGTGGTGGTGACTGGTGGTCGGACTGGGCGGAGGCATGGGGATGGACGGCGCATTATGTCTAGGTTTGTATCTCTACAGTCCCTCTCACACACACCCACGTAGGTGGGGGACGTGCACGAAGAGAAGAGGTGCACGCACGGCGCACGTACTCCCGTCTCTTTCCCAACCATACCCGCACGGGTACATGGTGGAGCTCATTTCTGTATGAATAGGTAGCCCACGTGGTAATTTGACCGTGTACTGGTTGTCCACTTGGTGGAGGGAGGATCGTCTACCACGGGTGAACAAACAAATTGCGACTTGACGCGTTATGTTAAAAAAGAGGCAAACCATGTGGGGCCTACCTTAGAGGCAAGACTCTATACACTGGAGTACTTTTGATGTGTCCCGTCAACTCGCAGAACGAGGAGAAGCTTGCTTAGTACGCCGTCTCCCCCGCCCACGGGCGCGGTGGCTCGCAGGATGAGGTGAAGCTTGCTTACTAGTAGTAGTACTGTATGCCTTACGCCCGCTCCATCGCCCACGCGCGCGGTGGGTCGCAGGACGAGGAGAAATTTTTACTACTCCCTCCGTTTACTCCTCGTCCCTACTACCTTGGTTAGAGAGATTATCATATTGTTTGGAATATATATGTCCTTTAGTACTCCCTCCATTTACTTATACAAGGCCACTATAAAAAATACATTTTGCATCTATACAAGGCCACAAATAGTAACGAGAGAAAAGTTACTACTCCCTCCTTTCCAGTTTATGGCTCAATTTCAAAATCTCTCCAACCAAGGTAGACGGTGAGTGGTCGAATTAATTTCGTACTCCTAGTTCGCACAAGTAATTAGTACGCTCGTTTTTCTCAAGAAGTTATGTTTACCGAGGCATTAATTAGAACGAATGCATGAATGACCACTAAATTTCCATGAACTTCTACATGCATTGGTGAGTTTTCTCTTGACACTGCTTGCATCAGGTGATCTAACGCACCTCGAAATCCAACATGTGATGGTACTACTACTAGTAGTAGAATAGAGACTTATAAAACGGAAAAACAAATGTTTTGTAGATGAGCCCTATAAACCCTAGTGGGTACGTACTCCGTAAAATCAGATTTTCCCAAAACTAAGTCGCTCAACCTTTATTTGCTTGTTTCCCTTCCTACCTCCTTGCCTCGAACAAACTATGCCAAACTCCCCTGCCTGCCGCGCGGGGAAAGACCCACCCTCGCCTTTTTTTAGTCCGGGTTTGTATCGATGGATCGCGCGAAGCAGCAAAAACCCAAGCCGTATCTTGTACTCCTCCGTCGAAGCTCGCTTTCATGAATTCTGTACTTCCTGTCGCCGACATGTGGGACATATAGCAACCGGGTCGACGTGTCAAGCACCAAACAACAGTGCAGAACAGCAGGGGGGACGCACCCCAGTCGTACCACCCAAGTAGTAGTAATGAGCAATGAGACGTCAAATCACAATGCCGCACCTTCCTAGACGGACGAAACAACCATTATTTCACACTTTGGTTCGCCATCATCTCAAACCACGTAGTATTGCTTCTGCCTCAAGAGGGACATGTGCATCGCCTTGGTACATCATGACACGTGGGACCGCATGACAGGCCATGCTCCCCCGCCGATCGCTCGGTAAAATCACCTCATTTTTACTATACTTCCTGCGTATCGGTTTACATGGCATGCACGTCGTTCTAGGTTGAGAATTTAACTGGCTATATATGTGATGGCAGTATATGTTTAGAAACTACATCCGCTTAATAATCCAATGATATACTTTTTGTGACATAGTAACTCATATTTAGTTAGTCAAATGGATGACCTAGAACTACGTGCACGCCCTATAAACCGAGACGCCTAAAAAAATCGAGACGGAGAGGGTAGTTCAGTACGTATCTTTTTAGATCAATATAGTCGCGATTCACCAAGGAGCAAAACCAAGTGGTAGGTTGTGATACGTCTCCAACGTATCTATAATTTTTGATTGTTCCATGCTATATTATATTCTGTTTTGGACATTATTGGGCTTTATTATACACTTTTATATTATTTTTGGGACTAACCTATTAACCGGAGGCCCAACCTAGAATTGCTGTTTTTTGCCTATTTCAGAGTTTCGCAGAAAAAGAATATCAAATGGAGTCCAAACGGAATGAAACCTTCGGGAACGTGATTTTTGGAACGAACGTGATCCAGAGGACTTAGACCCTACGTCAAGAAAGAAACCAGGAAGGCACGAGGTAGGGGGCGCGCCTACCCCCCCAGGCGCGCCCTCCACCCTCGTGGGGCCCATGTTGCTCCACCGACGTACTTCTTCCTCCTATATATACCTACGTACCCCCAAACTACCAGATACGGAGCCAAAAACCTAATTCCACCGCGCAACCTTCTGTACCCGTGAGATCCCATCTTGGGGCCTTTTCCGCAGCTCCGCCGGAGGGGGCATCAATCACGGAGGGCTTCTACATCAACACCGTAGCCTCTCCGATGATGTGTGAGTAGTTTACCTCAGACCTTCGGGTCCATAGTTATTAGCTAGATGGCTTCTTCTCTCTTTTTGGATCTCAATACAATGTTCTCCCCCTCTCTTGTGGAGATCTATTCGATGTAATCTTCTTTTGCGGTGTGTTTGTTGAGATCGATGAATTGTGGGTTTATGATCAAGTTTATCCATGAACAATATTTCAATCTTCTCTGAATTCTTTTATGTATGATTGGTTATCTTTGCAAGTCTCTTGAATTATCAGTTTGGTTTGGCCTACTAGATTGATCTTTCTTGCAATGGGAGAAGTGCTTAGCTTTGGGTTCAATCTTGCGGTGTCCTTTCCCAGTGACAGTAGGGGCAGCAAGGCACGTATGGTATTGTTGCCATCGAGGATAACAAGATGGGGTTTATATCATATTGCATGAGTTTATCCCTCTACATCATGTCATCTTACTTAAAGCGTTACTCTGTTCTTTTGAACTTAATACTCTAGATGCATGCTGGATAGCGGTCGATGTGTGGAGTAATAGTAGTAGATGCAGGCAGGAGTCGGTCTACTTGTCACGGACGTGATGCCTATATACATGATCATACCTAGATATTCTCATAACTATGCTCAATTCTGTCAATTGCTCAACAGTAATTTGTTTACCCACCGTAATACTTATGCTCTCGAGAGAAGCCACTAGTGAAACCTATGGCCCCTGGGTCTATTTTCTATCATATTAATCTCCCGTCAACAAGCTATTTCTTTTGCCGTTTATTTTGCTCTCTTTACTTTGCATCTTTATCGTAAAAATACCAAAAATATTATCTTATCATATCTATCAGATCTCACTTTCGTAAGTAACCGTGAAGGGATTGACAACCCCTTTATTGCGTTGGTTGTGAGGATTTTATTTGTTTGTGTAGGTGCGAGGGACTAGTGCGTGGCCTCCTACTGGATTGATACCTTGGTTCTCAAAAACTGAGGGAAATACTTACGCTGCTTTACTGCATCACCCTTTCCTCTTCAAGGGAAAACCAACGCAGTGCTCAAGAGGTAGCAAGAAGGATTTCTGGCGCCGTTGCTGGGGAGTCTACGCAAAAGTCAACATACCAAGTCCCATCACAAACCCTTATCTCCCGCATTACATTATTTGCCATTTGCCTCTCGTTTTCCTCTCCCCCACTTCACCCTTGCCGTTTTATTCGCCCTATCTTTTCCGTTTGCCTCCCTCTTTCTTTTTGTTCCTCGCACTTTCTGCCATTATGTCTGAAATTGGGGAAACTATTGTCGATATGGACAATAGTAATAACATGGAAAATTCTGATGCTCCTGCTGAAGAACCCCCTATCTTGCATACAAAAAAATTCCGAATTGGTAGTGGTAATATTATTGGAAAAGGGGTTATTCAAGATTTCTTTACTTGTGCCGGTGCTTTGCCTTCTATGGGAAGTTCTATTCTTCATAGAACTAGTAGTCTTGCGGACGCTATTGCCATGCTTGTAGTTGAACTTGAAAGGCAATTTATGCACATGCACCCTTGCATACAAAGGATTTTCCTAGAATTTTCTAATATTGAGCATTCTTCTGTTAAGCATGCCGCTACTATCTTTTTGGCTCATGAGTTCAGATTTATAATAAAAGAGGCCAAAGAAATCTTTGCGCATTATAGGGTGGACGCTGGCCGTCCTCCCATAGAAACTATACTATTTGATCAAGAGGAAATAATGCGTTTTCAATCTCTAGACTATGTTGCTTTTAATGGGAACCTTAGAAAAAAGGTTCCTACCAATGTTCTAGTTGATAGAATTTCTGAACTTAATAATGATTTTGCTATTCGAAATAATGAGCTAGGATATTCTCTTGAGTATAGGCTCACAAAGTTCTGTCAAAAGAATGCTTATAATGATGAATTGGTTGTGCAATACGATGCGCCGAAGGAGGAACCTATACCTCCTAAAGTTGATCTTGGGGACTTTTGTCCCATTAAATTTAGCCCTTTTGATTACTTTTGCTTGCCTCAAAGAAAACTCTCTGCTGAACATAGAGAATATGAAATGAGTTTTAATGATCTATCCTATTATTATGGCAATACCTAGATCTATCCTTGCTATTATGCCTAGCTAGGGGCGTTAAACGATAGCGCTTGTTGGGAGGCAACCCAATTTTATATTTTAGTTTTTTGCTTTTTGCTTCTGTTTAGGAATAAATATTTGATCTAGCCTCTAGTTAGATTTGTGTTTATGTTTTAATTAGTGTTTGTGCCAAGTTTAACCTATAGGATCTTCTTGGATGATAGTTATTTGATCTTGCTGAAAATTCCAGAAACTTTCTGTTCACGAAAACAATTGTTAAAAATCACCAGAACGTGATAAAATATTTATTCCAATTGCTGCTGATCAATAAACAAATTTTCTAGGTCGTCCTATTTTGGCTGAATTTTTGGAGTTCCAGAAGTTTGCGTTAGTTACAGATTACTACAGACTGTTCTATTTTTGACAGATTCTGTTTTTCGTGTGTTGTTTGCTTATTTTGATGATCTATGGCTAATAAAATAGTTTATAAACCATAGAGAAGTTGGAATACAGTAGGTTTAACACCAATATAAATAAAGAATGAGTTCATTACAGTACCTTGAAGTGGTGTTTTGTTTTCTTTCGCTAACGGAGCTCACGAGATTTTCTGTTAAGTTTTGTGTTGTGAAGTTTTCAAGTTTTGGGTGAAAGATTTGATGGATTATGGAACAAGGAGTGGCAAGAGGCTAAGCTTGGGGATGCCCATGGCACCCCAAGATAATATAAGGACACCTAAAAGCCAAAGCTTGGGGATGCCCCGGAAGGCATCCCCTCTTTCGTCTACTTCCATCGGTAACTTTACTTGGAGCTATATTTTTATTCACCACATGATATGTGTTTTGCTTGGAGCGTCTTGTATTATTTGAGTCTTTATTTTTTAGTTTACCACAATCATCCTTGCTGTACACACCTTTTGAGAGAGACACACATGATTCAGAAATTATTAGAATACTCTATGTGCTTCACTTATATTTTTTGAGCTATATAGTTTTGCTCTAGTGCTTCACTTATATCTTTTAGAGCACGGCGGTGGATTTGTTTTATAGAAACTATTGATCTCTCATGCTTCACTTATATTATTTTGAGAGTCTTAAAACATCATGGAAATTTGCTTTAATTATAATATCATGAGAAATTTGATGCTAGATAATTGTTTTGTGATATAAAGGTGGTAATATCATAGTTGTGCTAGTTGAGTAATTGTGGAATTGAAAAATACTTGTGTGGAGTTTGTGATTCCCGTAGCATGCACGTATGGTGAACCGTTATGTAACAAAGTCGGAGCATGAGGTATTTATTGATTGTCATCCTTTGTGTGGCGGTCGGGATCGCGCGATGGTTAACTCCTACCAACCCTTCCCCTAGGAGCATGCGTAGTAGTACTTTGCTTCGAGGGCTAATAAATTTTTGCAATAAGTATATGAGTTCTTTATGACTAATGTGAGTCCATGGATTATACACACACTTACCTTTCCACAATTTTCTAGCCTCTTCGTTACCATGCATTGCCCTTTCTCACCTTGAGAGTTGGTGCAAACTTTGCCGGTGCATCCAAACCCCGTGATATGATACGCTCTATCACACATAAACCTCCTTATATCTTCCTCAAAATAGCCACCATACCTACATATTATGGCATTCCCATAGCCATTCTGAGATATATTGCCATGCAACTTTCCATCATTTCGTTTATCATGACACGCTCCATCATTGTCATAGGATTGTGTCGTGGTACGGTGGTCAAAACCTTCGGGAGATTATATAATGAATTTTTACCGACCAAAAGTAGTATCGTGCAAGAAAACGGAGTTCCGAGGGCACACGTGGTGCCCACGAGGCAGGGGGCGCGCCCAGGGGGGTAGGGTGCGCCCTCCACCCTCGTGGATGCCTCGTGTCCCTTTCGGACTACTTCTTATTTTCCTATTTTCTTAAATATTGCAAAACGGAGAAAAATTGCTATTAGAACTGTTTTGGAGTTGGTTTACTTACCGTACCACATGCCTATTCCTTTTTGGAATCTAAAACGTTCTGGAAAGTGTCCCTTATGTACTCCTCCGGGGTTACGGTGTCAATAACATTGGTTTCAACATTTATGGAATTACCTGAGATATAATGTTTGATTCTTTGACTGTTCACCACCTTTGGATTTGTGCCTTCGAAGTTGTTGACTTTTATGGCACCGGAATGATAGACCTCCTCGATAACGTAAGGACCTTCCCATTTAGAGAGGAGTTTTCCTGCAAAAAATCTTAAACGAGATTTGTATAATAAAACATAATCGCCTACATTAAACTCACGCTTTTGTATCCTTTTGTCATGCCATCTTTTAACTTTTTCTTTAAACAGCTTGGCATTCTCATAGGCCTGGGTTCTCCACTCATCAAGTGAGCTAATGTCAAATAGTCTCTTCTCACCGGCAAGTTTGAAATCATAATTGAGCTCTTTAATGGCCCAATATGCCTTATGTTCTAGTTCGAGAGGTAAGTGACATGCTTTTCCATAAACCATTTTATACGGAGACATAACCATAGGATTTTTATATGTAGTTCTATAGGCCCATAATGCATCATCAAGTTTCTTGGACGAATTCTTTCTAGATCTATTAACAGTCTTTTGCAGAATTAATTTAATTTCTCTATTACTCAGTTCTACTTGACCACTAGACTGTGGGTGGTATGGAGATGTAATTCTATGATTAACATCATACTTAGCAAGCATTTTACGGAAAGCACCATGAATAAAATGTGAACCACCATCAGTCATTAAGTATCTAGGGACTCCAAACCTCGGAAAAATAACATCTTTAAGCATATTAATATAATTATTATGATCAGCACTACTAGTTGGAATAGCTTCTACCCACTTAGTAACGTAATCATCAACAACTAAAATATGTGTATACCCATTAGAGGAAGGAAACGGTCCCATATAATCAAAGCCCAAACATCAAATGGTTCAATAACAAGTGAATAGTTCATAGGCATTTCTTGACGTCTACTAATATTACCAATTCTTTCACATTCATCACAAGACAAGACAAACTTACGGGCATCTTTGAAGTAAGTAGGCCAATAAAAACCGGATTGTAATACCTTATGTGCAGTTCTATCTCCAGCGTGGTGTCCTCCATAAGCCTCGGAGTGACACTTGCGTAGGATCTGTTCCTGTTCATGCTTAGGTACACAACGTCTAATAATACCATCTACTCCTTCTTTATAAAGGTGTGGGTCAACCCAGAAGTAATGTCTTAAATCATAGAAAAACTTTTTCTTTTGCTGGTATGTGAAACTAGGTGGTATAAATTTAGCAACAATGTAATTAGCATAATCAGCATACCATGGAGCAGTACGAGAAGCATTTATGACAGCTAATTGTTCATCGGGAAAGCTATCATCAATAGGTAGTGGGTCATCAAGAACATTCTCTAACCTAGATAAGTTGTCTGCAACGGGGTTCTCAGCTCCCTTTCTATCAATAATATGCAAATCAAATTCTTGTAGCAAGAGAACCCATCTAATAAGTCTAGATTTAGCATCTTTCTTTTCCATAAGATATTTAATAGCAACATGATCAGTGTGAACAGTTACTTTAGAATCAACAATATAAGGTCTGAACTTATCACAAGCAAATACAACTGCTAAAAATTCTTTTTCAGTAGTAGCATAATTTCTCTAGGCACTGTCTAGAGTTTTACTAGCATATTGGATAACATTTAATTTCTTATCAACTCTTTGTCCTAGAAAAGCACCTACGACATAATCACTAGCATCACACATAATTTCAAAGGGTAAATTCCAATCAGGTGGCTGGACAATAGGTGCAGAAATCAAGGCTTTCTTAAGTATTTCAAATGCTTCTACGCAATCATCATCAAAGACAAAAGGAACATCTTTTTGTAAGAGATTAGTAAGAGGCCTAGAAATTTTTGAGAAGTCTTTAATGAACCTCCTATGAAAACTGGCATGACCAAGGAAACTTCTTATACCTTTAATGTCCTTAGGACACGGCATCTTTTCAATAGCATCAACTTTAGCTTTATCAACTTCAATACCTCTTTCAGAAATTTTATGCCCCAAGACAATACCTGCATTAACCATAAAGTGGCACTTCTCCCAATTCTAGACAAGATTAGTTTCTTCACATCTCTGCAAAACTCGATCAAGGTTGCTTAATAAATCATCAAAAGAAGTTCCATACACGGAGAAATCATCCATGAAAACCTCAACAATCTTTTCACAAAAGTCAGAGAATGTAGCAGTCATACATCTTCGAAAGGTAGCAGGTGCATTACATAATCCAAAAAGCATACGTCTATAAGCAAAGGTACCGAAAGGGCAAGTAAAAGTGGTCTTTTCCTGATCCTCTTTTGACAGGTATTTCTGAGAAACCAGAATAACCGTATAGAAAGCAAAAATGTGTATGTTTGGATAATCTTTCTAGCATTCGATCAATAAAAGGTAAAGGGCAATGATCCTTTCTAGTAGCTTTATTTAATTTGCGGAAGTCAATTACCATTCTATAACCTGTAACAATTCTTTGTGGGATCAATTCTTCTTTATCATTAGGAACAACAGTAATACCTCCCTTCTTAGGGACACAATGGACATGACTTACCCACTGACTATCAGCAACAGGATAAATTATACCTGCCTCCAGAAGCTTGAGTATTTCATTTCATACCACTTCTTTCATCTTAGGATTTAACCGTCGTTGGTGATCAACAAACGGTTTAGCATCTTTCTCCAATTTTATTTTGTGATGGCATAGAGTGGGACTAATGCCCTTAAGATCATCAAGAGTATATCCAATAGCAGCACGGTGCTTCTTCAGAGTTTTCAATAATTTCTCTTCTTCCTGCTCTGAAAGGTTAGCACTAATAATAACAGGATATATCTTCTTTTCATCAAGATAAGCATATTTAAGAGTATTAGGTAATGGTTTTAAGCTCAAAAAGGGATCACCCTTGGGTGGAGGAGGATCCCCTAGAATTTCAACAGGCAGGTTGTGTTTCAATATACATCCCTGTTTAAAGAATACTTCATCGATTTCCCTTCTTTCATTCATAAACATATCATTTTCATGGTCTAGCAAATATTGTTCTAAAGGGTCATTAGGAGTCACGACAATAGAAGCAAGACCAATAATTTCATCTTTACTAGGCAATTATTTATCATGGGGTTATCTACGAAATTTAGCAAAATTAAAATCATGAGACATGTCCCCTAAACCAACAGTAACAATATCCTTTTCGCAGTCTATCTTAGCATTAACAATATTCAACTAGGGTCTACCAAATATAATGGGACAAAAGTCATCTTGTGGGGAACCAAGAACAGGAAAATCAGTAGGATATTTAGTTTTACCACACAAGACTTCAACATCTCTAACAATCCAAACTGGTGAAATAGTATCTCTATTGGCAAGCTTAATCGTAACATCAATATCTTCTATCTCAGCAGGTGCAATATCATGCATAATTTCTTTATATAAGGAATGGGGTTTGCTACCTCTTGAGCACTGCGTTGGTTTTCCCTTGAAGAGGAAAGGGTGATGCAGCAAAGTAGCGTAAGTATTTCCCTCAGTTTTTGAGAACCAAGGTATCAATCCAGTAGGAGGCCACGCTCGAGTCCCACGCACCTACACAAACAAATAAGAACTTCGCAACCAACGCGATAAAGGGGTTGTCAATCCCTTCACGGTCACTTACGAGAGTGAGATCCGATAGATATGATAAGATAATATTTTTGGTATTTTATAATAAAGAGAAATAAAGATGCAAAGTAAAATAAACGGCAATAGAAATAGCTAAGTGTTGGAAGATTAATATGATGGAAAATAGACCCGGTGGCCATAGGTTTCACTAGTGGCTTCTCTCAAGAGCATAAGTATTACGGTGGGTGAACAAATTACTGTCGAGCAATTGATAGAATTGAGCATAGTTATGAGAATATCTAGGTATGATCATGTATATAGGCATCATGTCCGTGACAAGTAGACCGAAACGATTCTGCATCTACTACTATTACTCCACACATCGACCGCTATCCAGCATGCATCTAGAGTATTAAGTTCATAAGAACAGAGTAATGCTTTAAGTAAGATGACATGATGTAGAGGGATAAACTCATGCAATATGATATAAACACCATCTTGTTATCCTCGATGGCAACAATACAATACGTGCCGTTTCCCTTTCTGTCACTGGGATCGAGCACCACAAGATTGAACCCAAAGCTAAGCACTTCTCCCATTGCAAGAAAGATCAATCTAGTAGGCCAAACCAAACTGATAATTCAGAGGAGATTCAAATATTGTTCATAGATAAACTTGATCATAAACCCACAATTCATCGGTCTCGACAAACACACTGCAAAAGAAGATTACATCGAATAGATCTCCAAGAGAATCGAGGAGAACTTTGTATTGAGATCCAAAGAGGGAGAAGAAGCCATCTAGCTAATAACTATGGACCCGAAGGTCTGAGGTAAACTACTCACACATCATCGGAGAGGCTATGGTGTTGATGTAGAAGCCCTCCGTGATCAATGCCCCCTCCGGCGGAGCGCCGGAAAAGGCCCCGAGATGGGATCTCACAGGTAGAGAAGGTTGCGGCGGTGGAATTAGGTTTTCGTGGATGCCCCTGATGGTTTGGGGTACGTAGGTATATATAGGAGGAAGAAGTACGTCGGTGGAGCAACGTGGGCCCCACGAGGGTGGATGGCGCGCCTGGGGGGGGGGGGTAGGCGCGCCCCCCGCCTCGTGCTCTCCTTGTTGATTTCTTTACGTGGACTCCAAGTCCTCTGGATCACGTTTGTTCCGAAAATCACGTTCCCGAAGGTTTCATTCCGTTTGGACTCCGTTTGATATTCTTTTTCTGCGAAACACTGAAATAGGCAAAAAAACAGCAATTTGGGCTGGGCCTCCGGTTAATAGGTTAGTCCCAAAAATAATATAAAAGTGTATAATAAAGCCCATTAAACATCCAAAACAGAATATAATATAGCATGGAACAATCAAAAATTATAGATACGTTGGAGACGTGCAAGCATCCCCAAGCTTAATTCCTGCTCGTCCTCGAGTAGGTAAATGATAAAAACAGATTTTTTGATGTGGAATGCTACTTAGCATAATTTCAATGTAGTTCTTCTTATTGTGGCACGAATGTTCAGATTTGATATGATTCAAGATAAAATTTTAATGTTGACATAAAAATAATAATACTTCAAGCATGCTAACCAAGCAATTATGTCTTATCAAAATAACATAGCCAAAGCAAGTTATCCCTACAAAATCATATAGTCTGGCTATGCTCCATCTTCACCACACAAAATATTCATATCATGTACAACCCCGGTTTTAGCCAAGCAATTGGTTCATACTTTTTAACGTGCTTCAGCCTTTTCAACTTTTACGCAATACATGAGCGCAAGCCATGGATATAGCACTATGGTGGAATAAGGTATAATGATAGGGGTTATGTGGGAAGAGAAAAAAGGAGAAAGTCTCACATCGATGAGGCTAATCAACGGGCTATGGAGATGCCCATCAATTGATGTCAATGCAAGGAGTAGGGATTGCCATGCAACGGATGCAGTAGAGCTATAAGTGTATGAAAGCTCAAACAAAGAAACTAAGTGGGTGTGCATCCAACTTGCTTGCTCGCGAAGACCTCGGGCATTTGACGAAGCCCATCATTGGAATATACAAGCCAAGTTCTATAATGAAATTTCCCACTAGTATATGAAAGTGACAAAATGAGAGACTCTCTATCATGAAGATCATGGTGCTACTTTGAAGCACAAGTGTGGTAAAAGGATTGTAACATTGTCCCTTCTCTCTTTTTCTCTCATTTTTTGGGCCTTTTTTTTCATGGCCTCTTTTTTTAGTCCGGAGTCTCATCCCGACTTGTGGGGGAATCATAGTCTCCATCGTCCTTTCCTCACTTGGGACAATGTTCTAATAATGATGATCATCACACTTTTATATACTTACAACTCATGAATTACAACTCGATACTTAGAACAAGATATGACTCTATGTGAATGCCTCCGGCGGTGTTCCAGGATATGCAATGAATCAAGAGCGACATGTATGAAAGAATTATGAACGGTGGCTTTGCCACAAATACGATGTCAACTACATGATCATGCAAAGCAGTATGACAATGATGGAGCGTGTCATGATAAACGAAACGGTGGAAAGTTGCATGGCAATATATCTCGGAATGGCTATGGAAATGCCATAATAGGTAGGTATGGTGGCTGTTTTGAGGAAGGTATAAGGAGGTTTATGTGTGATAGAGCGTATCATATCACAGGATTTGGATGCACCGGCGAAGTTTGCACCAACTCTCAAGGTGAGAAAGGGCAATGCACGGTACCGAAGAGGCTAGAAAATTGTGGAAAGGTAAGTGTGCGTATAATCCATGGACCCACATTAGTCATAAAGAACTCATATACTTATTGCAAAAATTTACTAGCCCTCGAAGCAAAGTACTAGTACGCATGCTCCTAGGGGAAGGGTTGGTAGGAGTTAACCATCGTGCGATCCCGACCGCCACACAAAGGATGACAATCAATAAATACCTCTTGCTCCGACTTCGTTACATAACGGTTCACCATACGTGCATGCTACGGGAATCACAAACTCCAACACAAGTATTTCTCAATTTCACAATTACTCAACTAGCACAACTATGATATTACCACCTTTATATCTCAAAACAATTATCAAGCATCAAATTTCTCATGATATTATAATTAAAGCAAATTGCCATGCTGTTTTAAGACTCTCAAAATAATATAAGTGAAGCAAGAGAGATCAGTAGTTTCTATAAAACAAATCCACCACCGTGCTCTAAAAGATATAAGTGAAGCACTAGAGCAAAAACAATATAGCTAAAAAAATATAAGTGAAGCACATAGAGTATTCTAATAAATTCCGATTCATGTGTGTCTCTCTCAAAAGGTGTGTACAGCAAGGATGATTGTGGTAAACTAAAAATCAAAGACTCAAATCATATAAGACGCTCCAAGCAAAACACATATCATGTGGTGAATAAAAATATAGCTCCAATTAAAGTTACCGATGGAAGTAGACGAAAGAGGGGATGCCTTCCGGGGCATCCCCAAGCTTTGGATTTTTGGTGTCCTTAGATTATCTCGGGGTGCCATGGGCATCCCCAAGCTTAGTCTCTTGCCACTCCTTGTTCTATAATCCATCAAATCTTTTACCCAAAACTTGAAAACTTCACAACACAAAACTTAGCAGAAAATCTCGTGAGCTCCGTTAGCGAAAGAAAACAAAACACCACTTCAAGGTACTGTATTGAACTCATTATTTATTTATATTGGTGTTAAAATTACTGCATTCCAACTTCTCTATGGTTTATAAACTACTTTACTAGCCATAGATTCATCAAAATAAGCAAGCAACACACGAAAAACAGAATCTGTCAAAAACAGAACAGTCTGTAGTAATCTGTAACTAACGCAAACTTCTGGAACTCAAAAAAATCTACCAAAATAGGAAGACCTAGAAAATTTGTTTATTGATCTACTTCAATTGGAATCATTATTTTATCACGTTCTGGTGATTTTTAACAATTGTTTTCGTCAACAGAAAGTTTCTAGAATTTTCAGCAAGATCAAATATCTATCATCCAAGAAGATCCTATAGGTTTAACTTGGCACAAACACTAATTAATACACAAAAACAAATCTAACCAGAGGCTAGATAAAATATTTATTCCTAAACAGAAGCAAAAATCAAAAAACTAAAATAAAATTGGGTTGCCTCCCAACAAGCGCTATCGTTTAACGCCCCTAGCTAGGCATAAAAGCAAGGATAGATCTAGGTATTGCCTTCTTTGGTAAAATAAAATTGGGTTGCCTCCCAACAAGCGCTATCGTTTAACGCCCCTAGCTAGGCATAAAAGCAAGGATAGATCTAGGTATTGCCTTCTTTGGTAGGCAATCCATAAGGAGCTCTCATAATAGATTCATATGGTAATTTTATTTTCTTTCTAGGGAAGTGTTCCATGCCTTTCCTTAACGGAAATTGGAATCTAATATTTCCTTCCTTCATATCAATAATTGCACCAACCGTTCTAAGGAAAGGTCTACCAAGAATAATAGGACATGAATGATTGCAATCTATGTCAAGAACGATGAAACTACGGGCACATAGTTCCTATTTGCCACAATAAGAACATCATTAATCCTTCCCATAGGTTTCTTAATGGTGGAATCCGCAAGGTGCAAGTTCAAAGAACAATCATCAAATTCACGGAATCCTAGCAAGTCACACAAAGTTTTTGGGATCGTGGAAACACTAGCACCCAAATCACACAAAGCATAGCATTCATGATCTTTAATTTTAATTTTAATAGTAGGTTCCCACTCATCATAAAGTTTTCTAGGGATAGAAACTTCCAACTCAAGTTTTTCTTCATAAGATTGCATCAAAGCATCAACGATATGTTTTGTAAAAGCTTTATTTTGGCTATAAGCATGAGGAGAATTTAGCACGGATTGCAACAAGGAAATACGATCTATCAAAGAGCAATTATCATAATTAAATTCCTTGAGATCCAAAATAGTGGGTTTATTGATATCTAAAGTTTTGACTTCTTCAATCCCACTTTCACAAATTTTCGCATCAAGATCTAAAAAACTCCGAATTTTTGGAACGCCTTCTATGTAAAGGTGGCTCATATTCAGTCCCATCATAATCAAGATTCATATTGCAAAACAAAGATTTAATAGGGGACACATCGATAACTGTTAGATCTTCATCTTTGTTCTCACAAACACTAGAAGAACACGCTTTCACAAAGCAATCTTTCTTAGCACGCATCCTAGCGGTTCTTTCTCTGCACTCATCAATGGAAATTCTCATGGCTTTGAGAGACTCATTGATATCATGCTTAGGTGGAATAGATCTAAGTTTCAAAGAATCAACACAAGAGAAATTCTATCAACGTTCCTAGCCAATTCATCAACCTTGAGCAATTTTTCTTCAAGCAAAGCATTGAAATTCTTTTGTGAATTCATAAACTCCTTAACACTAGTCTCAAATTCAGAGGGCATATTATTAAAATTTCCATAAGAATTGTTGTAGGAATTACCATAATTATTAGAGGAGTTACTAGGATACGGACTAGGATTAAAGTTTCCTCTATACGCGTTGTTACCAAAATTATTCCTACCAACAAAATTCACATCTATAGATTCGTTATTATTCTCAATCAAAGTAGACAAAGGCATATCATTAGGATCAGAAGAAACACTTTTAGTAGCAAATAATTTCATAAGTTCATCCATCTTTCCACTCAAAACATTAATTTCTTCTATCGCATGCACTTTTTATTAGTAGATCTTTCGGTGTGCCATTGAGAATAATTAACCATAATATTATCTAGGAGTTTAGTGGCTTCTCCTAAAGTGATTTCCATAAAAGTGCCTCCCACGGCCGAATCTAAAAGATTTCTAGAAGCAAAATTCAATCTGGCATAAATTTTTTGTATAATCATCCAAAGATTCAAACCATGTGTAGGGCAATTACGTATCATTAATTTCATCCTCTCCCAAGCTTGTGCAACATGTTCATGATCAAGTTGCTTAAAATTCATGATATCGTTTCTAAGAGAGATGATTTTAGCGGGAGGAAAATACTTAGAGATAAAAGCATCTTTGCACTTATTCCATGAATCAATACTATTTTTAGGCAAAGATGAAAACCAAGCTTTAGCGCGATCTCTAAGCAAAAAAGGAAATAGCTTCAATTTAACAATATCATTGTCTACATCTTTCTTCTTTTGCATATCACACAAATCAACGAAGCTATTTAGATGGGTAGCGGCATCTTCACTAGGAAGGCCGGCGAATTGATCTTTCATGACAAGATTCAACAAAGCAACATTAATTTCGCAAGATTCAGCATCGGTAAGAGGAGCAATCGGAGTGCTAAGAAAATCATTGTTGTTGGTATTGGTAAAGTCACACAATTTAGTATTATCTTGGGCCATCGTGACAAGCAAGCAATCCAACACACGAGCAAACAAGAAGCAAGCGAAAAAGAGGCGAACGGAAAAGAGAGGGCGAATAAAACGGCGAGGGTGAAGTGGGGGAGAGGAAAACGAGAGGCAAATGGCAAATAATGTAATGCGAGGGATAAGAGTTTGTGATGGGTACTTGGTATGTCTTGACTTGTGCATAGACTCCCCGGCAACGGCGCCAGAAATCCTTCTTGCTACCTCTTGAGCACTGCGTTGGTTTTCCCTTGAAGAGGAAAGGGTGATGCAGCAAAGTAGCTTAAGTATTTCCCTCAGTTTTTGAGAACCAAGGTATCAATCTAGTAGGAGGCCACGCTCGAGTCCCACACACCTACACAAACAAATAGGAACCTCACGACCAACGCGATAAAGGGGTTGTCAATCCCTTCACGGTCACTTACGAGAGTGAGATCTGATAGATATGATAAGATAATATTTTTGGGATTTTTATAATAAAGAGAAATAAAGATGCAAAGTAAAATAAACGGCAATAGAAATAGCTAAGTGTTGGAAGATTAATATGATGGAAAATAGACCCGGGGGCCATAGGTTTCACTAGTGGCTTCTCTCAAGAGCATAAGTATTATGGTGGGTGAACAAATTACTGTCGAGCAATTGATAGAATTGAGCATAGTTATGAGAATATCTAGGTATGATCATGTATATAGGCATCATGTCCGTGACAAGTAGACCGAAACGATTCTGCATCTACTACTATTACTCCACACATCGACCGCTATCCAGCATGCATCTAGAGTATTAAGTTCATAAGAACAGAGTAATGCTTTAAGTAAGATGACATGATGTAGAGGGATAAACTCATGCAATATGATATAAACACCATCTTGTTATCCTCGATGGCAACAATACAATACGTGTCGTTTCCCTTTCTGTCACTGGGATCGAGCACCACAAGATTGAACCCAAAGCTAAGCACTTCTCCCATTGCAAGAAAGATCAATCTAGTAGGCCAAACCAAACTGATAATTCGAAGAGACTTGCAAAGATAACCAATCATACATAAAAGAATTCAGAGGAGATTTAAATATTGTTCATAGATAAACTTGATCATAAACCCACAATTCATCGGTCTCGACAAACAAACCGCAAAACAAGATTACATCGAATAGATCTCCAAGAGAATCAAGGAGAACTTTGTATTGCGATCCAAAGAGAGAGAAGAAGCCATCTAGCTAATAACTATGGACCCGAAGGTCTGAGGTAAACTACTCACACATCATCGGAGAGGCTATGGTGTTGATGTAGAAGCCCTCCGTGATCAATGCCCCCTCCGACGGAGCGCCGGAAAAGGCCCCGAGATGGGATCTCACGGGTACAGAAGGTTGCGTCGGTGGAATTAGGTTTTCGTGGATGCCCCTGATGGTTTGGGGGTACGTAGGTATATATAGGAGGAAGAAGTACGTCGGGGGAGCAACGTGGGCCCCACGAGGGTGGAGGGCGCGCCGGGGGGGGGGGGGTAGGCGCGCCCCCTGCCTCGTGCTCTCCTCGTTGATTTCTTTACGTGGACTCCAAGTCCTCTGGATCACGTTTGTTCCGAAAATCACGTTTCCAAAGGTTTCATTCCGTTTGGACTCCGTTTGATATTCTTTTTCTGCGAAACACTGAAATAGGCAAAAAACAACAATTTGGGCTGGGCCTTGCTACCTCTTGAGCACTGCGTTGGTTTTCCCTTGAAGAGGGAAGGGTGATGCAGCAAAGTAGCGTAAGTATTTCCCTCAGTTTTTGAGAACCAAGGTATCAATCCAGTAGGAGGCTACGCGCGAGTCCCTCGCACCTACACAGACAAATAAATCCTCGCAACCAACGCGATAAGGGGTTGTCAATCCCTACACGGTCACTTACGAGAGTGAGATCTGATAGATATGATAAGATAATATTTTTGGTATTTTTATGATAAAGATGCAAAGTAAAAAAAAAGCAAAATAAAAGGCAACGGAAATAACTAAGTGTTGAAAGATTAATATGATGGAAAATAGACCCGGGGGCCATAGGTTTCACTAGTGGCTTCTCTCAAGAGCATAAGTATTTTACGGTGGGTGAACAAATTATTGTTGAGCAATTGACATAATTGAGCATAGTTATGAGAATATCTAGGTATGATCATGTATATAGGCATCACGTCCGAGACAAGTAGACCGACTCCTGCCTGCATCTACTACTATTACTCCACACATCGACCGCTATCCAGCAAGCATATAGAGTATTAAGGTCATAAGAACAGAGTAACGCTTTAAGCAAGATGACATGATGTAGAGGGATAAATTCATGCAATATGATAAGAACCCCATCTTGTTATCCTCGATGGCAACAATACAATACGTGCCTTGCTGCCCCTACTGTCATTGGGAAAGGACACCGCAAGATTGAACCCAAAGCTAAGCACTTCTCCCATTGCAAGAAAGATCAATCTAGTAGGCCAAACCAAACTGATAATTCGAAGAGACTTGCAAAGATAACCAATCATACATAAAAGAATTCAGAAGATTCAAATATTGTTCATAGATAAACTTGATCATAAACCCACAATTCATCGGTCTCAACAAACACACCGCAAAAGAAGATTACATCGAATAGATCTCCACAAGAGAGGGGGAGAACATTGTATTGAGATCCAAAAAGAGAGAGGAAGCCATCTAGCTAATAACTATGGACCCGAAGGTCTGAGGTAAACTACTCACACTTCATCGGAGAGGCTATGGTGTTGATGTAGAAGCCCTCCGTGATCGATGCCCGCTCCAGCGGAGCTCCGGAACAGGCCCCAAGATGGGATCTCACGGGTACAGAAGGTTGCGGCGGTGGAATTAGGTTTTTGGCTCCGTATCTGATCGTTTGGGGGTACGTAGGTATATATAGGAGGAAGGCGTGCATCGGTGGAGCAACGTGGGGCCCACGAGGGTGGAGGACGCGCCCAGGGGGGTAGGCGCGCCCCCTACCTCATGGCTTCCTGGTAGCTTTCTTGACGTAGGGTCCAAGTCCTTTGGATCATGTTCATTCCGAAAATCACGTCCCCGAAGGTTTTATTCCGTTTGGACTCCATTTGATATTCTTTTTCTGCGAAACTCTGAAATAGGCAAAAAACAACAATTCTGGGCTGGGCCTCCGGTTAATAGGTTAGTCCCAAAAATAATATAAAAGTGAATAATAAAGCCCAATAATGTCCAAAACAGAAGATAATATAGCATGGAGCAATCAAAAATTATAGATACGTTGGAGACGTATCAAGCATCCCCAAGCTTAATTCCTGCTCGTCCTCGAGTAGGTAAATGATAAAAACAGAATTTTTGATGTGGAAGGCTACTTGGCATAATTTCAATGTAATTCTTCTTAATTGTGGTATGAATATTCAGATCCGAAAGATTCAAGATAAAAGTTCAATATTGACATAAAAATAATAATACTTCAAGCATAGTAACTAAGCAATTATGTCCTCTCAAAATAACATGGCCAAAGAAAGTTCATCCCTACAAAATCATATAGTTTAGTCATGCTCCATTTTCTTCACACAAGAATGCTCTCATCATGCACAACCCCGATGACAAGCCAAGCAATTGTTTCATACTTTAGTAATCTCAAATTTTTTCAACCTTCACGCAATACATGAGCGTGAGCCATGGATATAGCACTATGGGCGGAATAGAATATGATGATGGGGGTTATGTGGAGAAGACAAAAAAGGAGAAAGTCTCACATCAACGAGGCTAATCAATGAGCTATGGAGATGCCCATCGATTGATGTTAATTCAAGGAGTAGGGATTGCCATGCAACATATGCACTAGAGCTATAAATATACGAAAGCTCAACAAAATAAACTAAGTGGGTGTGCATCCAACTTGCTTGCTCACGAAGACCTAGGGCACTTGAGGAGGCCCATTGTTGGAATATACAAGCCAAGTTCTATAATGAAAAATTCCCACTAGTATATGAAAGTGACAAAACAAGAGACTCTCTATCATGAAGATTATGGTGCTACTTTGAAGCACAAGTGTGGTAAAAGGATAGTAACATTGTCCCTTCTCTCTTTTTCTCTCATTTTTTTGGGCCTTATCTTTTTTTATGGCCTTTCTCTTTTTTTATTCCTCACTTGGGACAATGCTCTAAAAAATGATGATCATCACACTTCTATTTATTTACAACTCAATGATTACAACTCGATACTAGAACAAAGTATGACTCTATATGAAAGCCTCCGGCGGTGTACCGGGATATGCAATGAACCAAGAGTGGCATGTATGAAAGAATTATGAACGGTGGCTTTGCCACAAATACTATGTCAACTACATGATCATGCAAAGCAATATGACAATGATGAACATGTCATGATAAACGAAATGGTGGAAAGTTGCATGGCAATATATCTCGGAATGGCTATGGAAATGCCATAATAGGTAGGTATGGTGGCTGTTTTGAGGAAGATATAAGGAGGTTTATGTGTGAAAGAGCGTATCATATCACGGGGTTTGGATGCACTGGCGAAGTTTGCACCAACTCTCAATGTGAGAAAGGGCAATGCACGGTACCGAAGAGGCTAGCAATGATGGAAAGGTGAGAGTGCGTATAATCCATGGACTCAACATTAGTCATAAGGAACTCACATACTTATTGCAAAAATCTACAAGTCATCAAAAACCAAGCACTACGCGCATGCTCCTAGGGGGATAGATTGGTAGGAAAAGACCATCGCTCATCCCCGACCGCCACTCATAAGGAGGACAATCAAAGAACACCTCATGTTTCAAATTTGTTACATAACGTTTACCATACGTGCATGCTACGGGACTTGCAAACTTCAACACAAGTATTTCTCAAATTCACAACTACTCAACTAGCACAACTTTGATATCACTACCTCCATATCTCAAAACAATCATCAAGCATCAAACTTCTCTTAGTATTCAATACACTCATAAGAAAGTTTTTACTAATCTTGAATACCTAGCATATTAGGATTATTTAAGCAAATTAACATGCTATTTAAGACTCTCAAAATAATCTAAGTGAAGCATGAGAGATCAATAGTTTCTATAAAACAAATCCACCACCGTGCTCTAAAAGATATAAGTGAAGTACTAGAGCAAAACTATATAACTCAAAAGATATAAGTGAAGCACATAGAGTATTCTAATAATTTCCGAATCATGTGTGTCTCTCTCAAAAGGTGTGTACAGCAAGGATGATTGTGGTAAACTAAAAAGCAAAGACTCAAATCATACAAGACGCTCCAAGCAAAACACATATCATGTGGTGAATAAAAATATAGCTCCAAGTAAAGTTACCGATGGAAGTAGACGAAAGAGGGGATGCCTTCCAGGGCATCCCCAAGCTTTGGCTTTTTGGTGTCATTAGATTATCTTGGGGGTGCCATGGGCATCCCCAAGCTTAGTCTCTTTCCACTCCTTGTTCCATAATCCATCAAATCTTTCACCCAAAACTTGAAAACTTCACAACACAAAACTTAACAGCAAATCTCGTGAGCTCCGTTAGCGAAAGAAAACAAAAGACCACTTCAAGGTACTGTAATAAACTCATTCTTTATTTATATTGGTGTTAAACCTACTGTATTCCAACTTCTCTATGGTTTATAAATTATTTTACTAGCCATGGATTCATCAAAATAAGCAAACAACACACGAAAAACAGAATCTGTAAAAAATAGAACAGTCTGTAGTAATCTGTAACTAACGCAAACTTCTGGAACTCCAAAAATTCAGCCAAAATAGGACTACCTAGACAATTTGTTTATTGATCAGAAGCAATTGGAATCAATATTTTATCACGTTCTGGTGATTTTTAACAATTATTTTTGTGAACAGAAAGTTTCTGGAATTTTCTGCAAGATCAAATAACTATCATCCAAGAAGATCCTATAGGTTTAACTTGGCACAAACACTAATTAAAACATAAAACACATCTACCAGAGGCTAGAACAAAAATTTATTCCTAAACAGAAGCAAAAAGCAAAAAAACTAAAAATAAAACTGGGTTGCCTCCCAACAAGCGCTATCGTTTAACGCCCCTAGCTAGGCATAAAAGCAAGGATAGATCTAGGTATTGCCATCTTTGGTGGGCAATCCATAAGTGGCTCTCATAATAGATTCATATGGTAATTTGTTTTTCTTCCCAGGGAAGTGTTCCATGCCTTTGTTTAATGGAAATTGGAATCTAATATTCCCTTCCTTCCTATCAATAATTGCACCAATCGTTCTAAGGAAAGGTCTACCAAGAATAATAGGACATGAAAGATTGCAATCTATATCAAGAACAATAAAATCTATGGGCACATAGTTCATATTTGCAACAATAAGAACATCATTAATTCTTCCCATAGGTTTCTTAATGGTGGAATCCGCAAGGTGCAAGTTTAAAGAGCAATCATAAATCACGGAAACCTAACAAATTGCACAAAGTTTTGGGAATAGTGGAAACACTAGCACCCAAATCACACAAAGCATAGCATTCATGATCTTTAATCTTAATTTTAATAGTAGGTTCCCACTCATCGTAAAGTTTTCTAGGGATAGAGACTTCCAACTCAAGCTTTTCTTCATAAGATTGCATCAAAGCATTAACGATATGTTTGGTAAAAGCTTTATTTTGACTATAAGCATGAGGAGAATTTAGCACGGATTGCAACAAGTAAATACAATCTATCAAAGAGAAATTATCATAATTAAATTCCTTGAAATCCAAAATAGTGGGTTCATTAACATCTAATTTTTTGATTTCTTCAATCCCACTTTTATTAATTTTAGCATCAAGATCTAAAAACTCCGAATTTTTGGAACGCCTTCTAGGTAAAGGTGGATCATATTCAGTCCCATCATTATCAAGATTGCAAAACAAAGATTTAATAGGGGACACATCAATAACTTTTAGATCTTCATCTTTATTTTCAAAGTTCTCCGGTTTAGCGGCCATCTTATTAACTAAGGTAGCCTGCTTATCTGATATTTCAGCTATCAACTTCTCAAGACGAGCAATTTGGGATCTCAAACCATCAAATTCTTTAGACATATCATCGAGCTCTTTATTCATATACTCATAAAGCTTTTTTGTTCCTTAAGCTCGTTTGTGAAGAAATTATTATGCTCAAATTGCAAAACCATAAAACTCATGACGTTGCTTTCGATCTCTTCTAACCTTTTAAGGTTAAGATCACCAAATCTAGGTAGAGCCATTGTGACAAACAAGCAATCCAACACATGAGCAAACAAGAAGCAAGCGAAAAAGAGGCGAACGAAAAAGAGAGGGCAAATAAAACGGCAAGGGCGAAGTGGGGGAGAGGAAAATGAGAGGCAAATGGCAAATAATGTAATGCGGGAGATAAGGGTTTGTGATGGGTACTTGGTATATTGACTTTTGCGTAGACCTCCCCGGCAATGGTGCCAGAAAAGAGCTTAGTTGACGGGGTGTGGGTGCCGCTTACCTAGCTTCCCCGGCAACGGCGCCAGAAATCCTTCTTGCTACCTCTTGAGCACCGCGTTGGTTTTCCCTTGAAGAGGAAAGGGTGATGCAGCAAAGTAGCGTAAGTATTTCCCTCAGTTTTTGAGAACCAAGGTATCAATCCAGTAGGAGGCTACGCACGAGTCCCTCGCACCTACACAAACAAATAAATCCTCGCAACCAACGCGATAAGGGGTTGTCAATCCCTACACGGTCACTTACGATAGTGTGATCTGATAGATATGATAAGATAATATTTTTGGTATTTTTATGATAAAGATGCAAAGTAAAATAAAAGAAAAATAAAAGGCAACGGAAATAACAATGTGTTGAAAGATTAATATGATGGAAAATAGACCCGGGGGCCATAGGTTTCACTAGTGGCTTCTCTCAAGAGCATAAGTATTTTACGTTGGGTGAACAAATTACTGTTGAGCAATTGACAGAATTGAGCATAGTTATGAGAATATCTAGGTATGATCATGTATATAGGCATCACGTCCGAGACAAGTAGACCGACTCCTGCCTGCATCTACTACTATTACTCCACACATCGACCGCTATCCAGCATGCATCTAGAGTATTAAGTTCATAAGAACAGAGTAACGCTTTAAGCAAGATGACATGATGTAGAGGGATAAATTCATGCAATATGATAAAAACCCCATCTTGTTATCCTCGATGGCAACAATACAATACGTGCCTTGCTGCCCCTACTGTCACTGGGAAAGGACACCGCAAGATTGAACCCAAAGCTAAGCACTTCTCCCATTGCAAGAAAGATCAATCTAGTAGGCCAAACCAAACTAATAATTCAAAGAGACTTGCAAAGATAACCAATCATACATAAAAGAATTCAGAAGATTCAAATATTGTTCATAGATAAACTTGATCATAAACCCACAATTCATCGGTCTCAACAAACACACCGCAAAAGAAGATTACATCGAATAGATCTCCACAAGAGAGGGGGAGAACATTGTATTGAGATCCAAAAAGAGAGAGGAAGCCATCTAGCTAATAACTATGGACCCGAAGGTCTGAGGTAAACTACTCACACTTCATCGAAGAGGCTATGGTGTTGATGTAGAAGCCCTCCGTGATCGATGCCCCCTCCGGCGGAGCTCCGAAACAGGCCCCAAGATGGGATCTCACGGGTACAGAAGGTTGCGGCGGTGGAATTAGGTTTTTGGCTCTGTATCTGATCGTTTGGGGGTACGTAGGTATATATAGGAGGAAGGAGTACGTCGGTGGAGCAACGTGGGGACCACGAGGGTGGAGGGCGCGCCCCTACCTCGTGGCTTCCTGGTAGCTTTCTTGACATAGGGTCCAAGTCCTCTGGATCATGTTCGTTCCGAAAATCACGTTCCCGAAGGTTTCATTCCGTTTGGACTCCGTTTGATATTCTTTTTCTGCGAAACTCTGAAATAGGCAAAAAACAACAATTCTGGGCTGGGCCTCCGGTTAATAGGTTAGTCCCAAAAATAATATAAAAGTGAATAATAAAGCCCAATAATGTCCAAAACAGAAGATAATATAGCATGGAGCAATCAAAATTTATAGATACATTGGAGACGTATCAGGCCTCAGGTTAATAGGTTAGTCCCAAAAATAATATAAAAGTGTATAATAAAGCCCATTAAACATCCAAAATAGAATATAATATAGCATGGAACAATAACAAATTATAGATACGTTGGAGACGTATCAGTATTGCACTCGCACTAGCACCCATATCACATAAACCATGATAGCAATGATCTCCTATTTAAACAGAAACAACAAGCATGCCTACAACAGGTCTATGTTTATTTTTAGTATCGGGTCTAGCAATTCTAGCTGCTTCATTACAGAAGTAAATAACATGCCCATCAATATTATCGACAAAGAGATCTTTAACCATAGCAATACTAGGTTCAACTTTTATTTTCTCAGAGGGTGGTGATGTTCTAGCATTACTCTTACGAACCACAGTTGAATCTTTAGCATGATCCTTTATTCTAATAGGGAAAGGTGGTTTCTCAATATAAGCGGTAGGAACAATAGGATCAACATTATAAGTGATATTTTTTCTTCAACTTTAATAGGTTCAACCACTTTTACTTCAATGGGAGGATGATATTTAAACCACTTCTCCTTAGGGGATCAACATGAGTAGCAAATGATTCACAGAAAGAAGCTACTATCTCAGAGTCAAGTCCATATTTAGTGCTAAATTCACGAAAATTATCGGCATCCATAAAAGATTTAACACAATCAAACTTAGGTGTTATACCTGACTCCTTACCTTCGTCAAGTTCCTAATCTTCAGAGTTGCGTTTAATTCTTTCCAATAAATCCCATTTGAATTCAATAGTCTTCATCATAAAAGAACTATTACAAGAAGTATCGAGCATGGAGCGATTATTGAGAGAAAGCCGAGCATAAATTTTTTGAATAATAATTTCTAGTAACATCCCAAAATTTCAATTTGGAATGTTATACATAGGTCATCCATGCATATCATATTTTATTGCATTTTGTTTTGCGATCCTTGAAATTCTAAGCAACCCAAGGACCCATGGAGAGAGATGGGGATTTCACGATTTTCATATTTGAATTTTCTCAAATACCGAAACAAGGATCATTTTGGTTTTAATTATTTTTCTCTCCGAAAATATTTCTAAAAAAAATATGAGAGGAGATAATATAAATTCTCCAAAATAAATGAAATATAGGAGGAAAAATGTTAAAATCAAATAAATAATTTTATTTGGATTTCATTGCTATTTTATTTGAATTAGAAAAATATGCATTTTTATAAAAATTCCATTTTTAGTCCAAATAAAAGTTCACTTTGTCCAAAATATTATTAGAGGACCGTGAAAATTTATTTCAGGATTTTTGGACCTCGTTTGGTATTTATTTTATTTATTTTACTCCGTCCGTTAAAAAAAACGCGCACCGACCTAACGGGCCGTGCCCGACCCGGACACTACCGCGCCAGACCTTTATAAGGCGAGGCCGAGGCCGCCCCAGCCACCCACCCTAGCGCCGCCCCAAACCCTAGCGCCGCCCGCTGCCTGCGCCGCCAGCCGCTGCCCTCCACCGCCGTCGCCCGTCGATCGCCGCCCGAGCCGCCACCGTTGACCATTGACCGGTCGGTTTTTTCGGTTAACCCCGGTTTTTTAGTTTCCGGTTTATTTTCTTAGATCGTTTTCTCGGCGGTTTATTTTATTTAGCGGACGTTCGTCCGATCGTTCCTTTTAACGAACGTCGTTCGCCGGTTAGGTTCAGACAACGAACGTTCGTTCGCTAGTCTTTTCTTTTTATTTTATTTTTCGGCCAGGGACCTATCCGCAATTATTTTTATCGCCGATTAGCCCCTGATCTTCAAACCCTCGTAACTTTTCAACCGTTTGTCCAAATCCAGTGAAACCAACGCCAAAATCTTCGTCTCGAGCCCCTCTTTCTGTTTAAGCAACTTGAAAAAGGTTTTTACAATTTATAATTTGGTTTGAAGCAGATTTGAATTCGAAGTTCTTTTGATCGTAGTTTGAGTTCCGTAGCTCCGATTTGATTGATTCTTTTTGCAAATCGAATTTCTTTAGTTGGATTTTCAGATTTGATCTTCTTATTTGAGTTTTACCCGTGCATATTTGCTTGATTTCTCATGTATGCTATTGTTTGTTTGCGATAGAATTCTCGGAGTGCGAAGCGTGCTACTACGAGTCTTTAGGGTTTGCGGATCGTCAGCAAGGTAAGTAACACATTGATCATACTCTTTTCATACCCAGTTTTTATGAATTAGTTACAATCCTCAAACATTGCATGATTAGGATGTGATTAACTTGTGGGTTTTGGGATGTAGATGATGAGGTAGAACCTATTGTCCTTTTATTATCAAACTCTTGGGAGTTACTACTACACTATGCTTATATTGCCATGCTATGCTCGTAGATGTGGATTGGGTTTGGGTGTATCCATGACAGATGTGAGATTGTTAATTAATGGTTTACTTAAGGTGGTACTTAAATACACATCTGGGTGGATTGGTTGCGGGCACCTGGAGAATCCAGTGTTGTCCTAGGATATCCCGGAGGACCCGTATGATCATCCTACGGCTCGCCACCCAGGCTCAAAGGGATCATAAGATTATTCATGCTAGAAAATTCCATGTGCAGCCACAAGCTATTATGGGCTCTAGCATAGTTGAGTAGGTTGCATGACCTCTTCCAGTGGTAGGCTAGCAGATGTAGGGGATGTAGGTTGGTACTGTCTACCCAGGGTTAGAGTTAATGCTTCTGAAAGACTGTGTCTCGGTCATCCGCTTCTCAAACACCATGTAGTGCGAGAAATCCAACGGAGGAGATCGAGTCTTGTGGGGAAAAGTGCGCAAACCTCTGCAGAGTGTACAAACTAATCATGGTTAGCCGTGTCCCCGGTTATGGACATCTTGAGTATCTGGTACTTGAATTATTGATTTGATCTCATCACTCTAAATTAATTTGTTGGTTTGTTAATTACTTTTTAATTGGGATTGAGATGGAGGAACCTTCTCAATGTTTCAACTATCATAATAGTTAAATAAAATATATTCCTTTGTTGTAGGGAAAAATTGACTTTTCGCAAAACACGATAACCATAGAGCCACCACTAGCCATATTTGCGTGTAGTGATAGCATTTACTTTGTTCATTGCTCTACTGTGTTATATTGCCAGCATATTCCATGTGCTGACCCGTTCTGGGCTGCAACCTATCATGTTGCAGACTTTTTAGACGAAGAGTAAGGTGCGCTAGGTCGTTTGTCATGCACTCAGCTATGCTGTTGAGTTGATGGACTCACTTTTTCTTCCAAGCCTTCCACTGTTATCTTACTTAGATGGCCTTAAGCCATATTTATTGTAATAAGTTCTATTTGGAGACATTCGATGTAATAGGTGTGTGATTGCTACTCTGTTATAAACCCATTCAACTATCGTGTGTGTCAGCATTACCGATCCAGGGATGACACTGAGCACAGAGATTCGACCGTCTGAGGTCAGATTGCTATAAGATGGTGTCAGAGCACACGCTGAATGTAGGACACGACCACTAACATGAGCCATAGGTCACTCTTCTCTACTCATTTCCGACTCCTCTCCATTTTCTACTCTTTAGGATGGCGGACTCAAGGAACAAGTTTGCACAACCGGACGAAGACACACCATTTGGACGACACTTGAAGGAAGTCACTAGGTACCTGAACATCGTAATACCAAGCTTCACCGGGACCTACACCGCCACTTTACCAGAAGAGGAGCGATGGATGATTCATGTTCAAGTTCCAGGAAGGACATTCGCACCAGTAACTGAGCCCATAGAGTTTTCCTTTGATGCACCAACCTGGAGTTTAGGAAAGAGCGTGGCAGTCCACATCGCCATGGGACGCATCGGCGAAGTTTATCACAAGGAGCTTAAGGACACTATCTACCACATATGTGGGCGCCGAGATGAGCAATGGGAGATGATCAGCACCAGGAGGGACATGTCCATTGCAGCCTTCATCCAGGAGTTAAACCAACACATTCGTCGCCAGGAGAGCCAGATGTGCGCAAGCATGATAGATTTGAAGAAGGCGATGACCAGGAACACGGAGCTAGAAGAGGAACTCAAGTCTACACGCGACGGATATGAGGAGGAAATCACAATACTCGTGGAGAAGAATGACGACCTGACAAGGAAGCTAGGAGAATTCATGGGAGACCCTGCGCCAGGAGGAGAAGACGACGAACCCAAGGAAATTCGTTCTGAAGATTACATCATCATCGACGACACCGACTTCGACCCTGATGGCAGTGATGATGATTATGAAGACGAAGCTGGAGCAGATATCATGGAGTCTTCCACCGATCAAAATTTCTAGTAGACCACCATATGATTAGTAGTATTCCCCCATGTATATAGTAGCAGTCCAAGCACTTTTGTAACGATAGTTCTAGACCGATTGTATGCCCTCGCTTGAATTGATTTGGTGTGATATGATGTGTTTGTCTCATGTGCATATGGGTAGTGCTTTCTCACTAGACCTCATTCTATTCTAATCTTTCCCCTCTAAACCCATCAGATGCCTCCGAGACGTGACACCGGATTTGTCTTCCCACCAGAGATCACCCAGTTGATCCAATAGCAGAATGCCTTGATACAGCAACTAGTCCAGAACCAAGGCAACAACAACAACAACAACAACAACAAACAACAACAACCCACCACCTCCACCTCCAGTTGACAACTTAGCCCGTTTTCTAAGGTTGCAGCTGCCGGTGTTTTCCAGTAGCACCGAGCCAATAGTTGCTGATGGCTGGCTATGCAGGATTGGAAGGGAGCTGACCACCGCAGGTTGCACAGATGCTGAGAAGGTGTGTTTTGCCGCACATCAATTGGATGGACCCGCAGCCGCATGGTGGGAAAATTACACGACCACTTTCCCTATATCCAATGTCATTTGGGAACAGTTTCAGCAAGCATTCCGCACTGCACATGTCTCAACTGGAGCTATGAGCATGAAGAAGCGTGAGTTTCGCAACTTGCGCCAAGGAAACCGTACGGTGGGGTAGTACGTGGATGAGTTCAGCAAGTTAGCTCGCTATTCCCCGGATGATGTGGCCACCGATGCCGCGAAGCAGGAGAAGTTTATGGAAGGGTTGAACGATGAGATGAGCATGTAGTTGATGGTAGCGACATTTGCTAACTATCAGGAGTTGGTAGACAGGGCTCTTATGATTGAAGGGAAGCAGCAGCAAATTGAGAGCCGCAAGAGGAAGTATGGACAGGGAAAGTACAATTCAGGAGCCCAGCACAAGCCTTGTTACACCCCGAACTCGGGAGGATTTACCCATAACCATGGAGGCCATACCCACAATGGAGGAAGTTCGCATAACCACAGTGGCCCCAAGAATGGAAATGGGAATGGAGCAGGCAGCAATCAGAACTGCTCTAACCCAGCAACGCCCGCCAAGAAGGATCTAAGTCACATTACTTGTTTCAAGTGCGGAAAGACTGGACATTATGCCACTGGATGTTCTGAAGCAAAGAATGGTAATGGCAATGGAAGCTCTGGGAAGAAGCCCAACCCTTTCAACAGGGGACAAGTGAACCACGTGAACGTAGAGGAGGTTGAAGAGCAGCCAGATGCAGTTATCGGTAAGTTTTTGGTTAAGTCATTTACCGCTCTCGTTCTTTTTGATACTGGTGCATCGCATTCATACATATCAAGGGGATTTGTGGACAAGTTTAAGTTACCCACCTTAGCCCTTAGGACACCCTTGTTAGTAAGCTCACCAGGAGCAGAGTATATGGCCAGCCGATGGTGCGATCAGATACCCTTAACCATTGGTAGCCATATTTTCCCCTCCGACCTAATAATTTTGGAGTCGCAAGGATTGGATGTGATACTAGGCATGGATTGGATATCGAAGTATGGAGGAAACATTGACTGTGCTAGTAGGTCAATTCTTCTCACCACCCCGGAGGGAAAAGGATCAAGTATGTATCCAGGCATGCGCCGAGGAGGACACAAGTAAATTCTCTCACGGGAGTGGTACAGGAGGAAGTGCGTGTAGTGAAGGATTACCCGATGTATTTCCAGAGGAGTTACCAGGCATGCCGCTGGATCGAGACATTGAGTTTCTGATAGAGTTATTGCCAGGCACCGGAACGGTATCGAAGAGACCATACCGGATGCCCTCAAGTGATCTGGAGGAGATTAAGAAGCAGATTAAGGAGTTATTGGAGAAAGGTTACATTCGACGAAGTTCATCACCGTGGGGAGCCCAGTGCTCTTGGTTGAGAAGAAGGATGGATCGTTGAGAATGGTTGTCGATTATCATGCGTTGAATGAAGTGACGATCAAGAACAAGTACCCACTACCGATGATCAATGACTTGTTGGACCAGCTGCATGGAGCTAAAGTATTTTCCAAGATCAACTTGCGATCAGGATACCACTAGCTGAAAATCCAAGAACAGGATATACCCAAGACAGCATTCACCACAAGCGGGCTATATGAGTATACAGTTATGTCATTTGGATTGACAAACGCCCCTACCTATTTCATGAGTATGATGAATAAGTGTTGGAAATATGCCCTAGAGGCAATGATAAAATGGTTATTATTATATTTCCTTGTTCATGATAATTGTCTATTGTTCATGCTATAATTGTGTTATCCGGAAATCGTAATACATGTGTGAATACATAGACCACAACGTGTCCCTAGTAAGCCTCTAGTTGACTAGCTCGTTGATCAACAGATAGTCATGGTTTCCTGACTATGGACATTGGATGTCATTGATAACGGGATCACATCATTAGGAGAATGATGTGATGGACAAGACCCAATCCTAAGCATAGCACAAGATCGTGTAGTTTGTTTGCTAGAGCTTTTCCAATGTCAAGTATCTTTTCCTTAGACCATGAGATCGTGTAACTCCCGGGTGCCGTAGGAGTGCTTTGGGTGTACCAAACGTCACCACGTAACTGGGTGACTATAAAGGTACATTACAGGTATCTCTGAAAGTGTCTGTTGGGTTGACACGGATCGAGACTGGGATTTGTCACTCCGTATGACGGAGAGGTATCTCTGGGCCCACTCGGTAATGCATCATCATAATGAGCTCAAAGTGACCAAGTGGTTGGTCACGGGATCATGCATTACGGTACGAGTAAAGTGACTTGCCAGTAACGAGATTGAACAAGGTATTGGGATACCGACGATCGAATCTCGGGCAAGTAAAGTACCGATTGACAAAGGGAATTGTATACGGGATTGATTGAATCCTCGACGTCGTGGTTCATCCGATGAGATCATCGTGAAACATGTGGGAGCCAACATGGGTATCCAGATCCCGCTGTGGGTTATTGACCGGAGAGTCGTCTCGGTCATGTCTGCATGTCTCCCGAACCCGTAGGGTCTACACACTTAAGGTTCGGTGACGCTAGGGTTGTGGAGATATTAGTATGCGGTAACCCGAAAGTTGTTCGGAGTCCCGGATGAGATCCCGGACGTCATGAGGAGTTCCGGAATGGTCCGGAGGTGAAGAATTATATATAGGAAGTCCAGTTTCGGCCACCGGGAAAGTTTCGGGGGTCACCGGTATTGTATCGGGACCACCGGAAGGGTCCCGGGGGTCCACCGGGTGGGGCCACCTATCCCGGAGGGCCCCATAGGCTGAAGTGGGAGGGGAACCAGCCCCTGGTGGGCTGGTGCGCCCCCCTTGGGCCTCCCCTGCGCCTAGGGTTGGAAACCCTAGGGGTGGGGGCGCCCCCCACTTGGCTTGGGGGGGAAGCCACCCCTTGGCCGCCGCCCCCCTTGGAGATCAGATCTCCTAGGGCTGGCGCCCCCCAGGAGGCCTATATATAGGATGGGGGGAGGGAGGGCAGCCGCACCACAGCCCCTGGCGCCTCCCTGTCCCTCCCGTGACACCTCTCCCTCTCGCTGAGCTTGGCGAAGCCCTGCCGAGATCCCCGCTACTTCCACCACCACGCCGTCGTGCTGCTGGATCTCCATCAACCTCTCCTTCCCCCTTGCTGGATCAAGAAGGTGGAGACGTCGCTGCTCCGTACGTGTGTTGAACGCGGAGGTGCCGTCCGTTCGGCGCTCGGTCATCGGTGATTTGGATCACGACAAGTACGACTCCATCAACCCCGTTCACTTGAACGCTTCTGCTCGCGATCTACAAGGGTATGTAGATGCACTCCTCTCCCTCGTTGCTAGATGACTCCATAGATTGATCTTGGTGATGCGTAGAAAATTTTAAATTTCTGCTACGATCCCCAACAGTGGCATCATGAGCTAGGTCATGCGTAGTTTCTATGCACGAGTAGAACACAAACTTGTTGTGGGCATAGATGTTGTCAATTTTCTTGCCACTACTAGTCTTATCTTGTTTCGGCGGCATCATGGGATGAAGCGGCCCGGACCGACCTTACACGTACGCTTACGTGAGACAGGTTCCACCGACTGACATGCACTAGTTGCATAAGGTGGCTAGCGGGTGTCTGTCTCTCCCACTTTAGTCGGAACGGATTCGATGAAAAGGGTCCTTACGAAGGGTAAATAGAAATTGGCATATCACGTTGTGGTTTTGGCGTAGGTAAGAAACGTTCTAGCTAAGAAACCTATAGCAGCCACGTAAAAACTTGCAACAACAATTAGAGGACGTCTAACTTGTTTTTGCAGCATATGCCTTGTGATGTGATATGGCCAAAAGGATGTGATGAATGAAATATATGTGATGTATGAGATTGATCATGTTCTTGTAATAGGAATCACGACTTGCATGTCGATGAGTATGACAACCGGCAGGAGCCATAGGAGTTGTCTTTATTTTTGTATGACCTGCGTGTCATTGAATAACGCCATGTAAATTACTTTACTTTATTGCTAAACACGTTAGCCATAGAAGTAGAAGTAATCGTTGGCGTGACAACTTCATGAAGACACGATGATGGAGATCATGGTGTCGTGCCGGTGACGAAGATGATCATGGCGCCCCGAAGATGGAGATCAAAAGGAGCAAAATGATATTGGCCATATCATGTCACTATTTGATTGCATGTGATGTTTATCATGTTTTACATCTTATTTGCTTAGAACGACGGTAGCTTAAATAAGATGATCCCTCGCAATAATTTCAAGAAAGTGTTCCCCCTAACTGTGCACCGTTGCGAAGGTTCGTTGTTTCAAAGCACCACGTGATGATCGGGTGTGATAGATTCTAACGTTCGAATACAATGGGTGTAAGCCAGATTTACACACGCAATACACTTAGGTTGACTTGACGAGCCTAGCATGTACAGACATGGCCTCGGAACACGGAAGACCGAAAGGTCGAGCATGAGTCGTATAGAAGATACGATCAACATGAAGATGTTCACCGATGTTGACTAGTCCGTCTCACGTGATGATCGGACACGGCCTAGTTGACTCGGATCATGTTTCACTTAGATGACTAGAGGGATGTCTATCTGAGTGGGAGTTCATTGAATAATTTGATTAGATGAACTTAATTATCATGAACTTAGTCTAAAATCTTTACAATATGTCTTGTAGATCAAATGGCCCACGTTGCCCTCAACTTCAACGCGTTCCTAGAGAAAACCAAGCTGAAAGATGATGGCAGCAACTATACGGACTGGGTCCGAAACCTGAGGATCATCCTCATAGCTGCCAAGAAAGATTATGTCCTAGAAGCACCGCTAGGTGACGCACCCATCCCAGAGAACCAAGACGTTATGAACGCTTGGCAATCACGTGCTGATGATTACTCCCTCGTTCAGTGCGGCATGCTTTACAGCTTAGAACCGGGGCTCCAAAAGCGTTTTGAGAAACACGGAGCATATGAGATGTTCGAAGGGCTGAAAATGGTTTTCCAAGCTCATGCCCGGGTCGAGAGATATGAAGTCTCCGACAAGTTCTTCAGTTGTAAAATGGAGGAAAATAGTTCTGTCAGTGAGCACATACTCAAAATGTCTGGGTTACACAACCGCTTGTCTCAGCTGGGAGTTAATCTCCCGGATGACGCGGTCATTGACAGAATCCTTCAGTCGCTTCCACCGAGCTACAAGAGCTTTGTGATGAACTTCAATATCCAGGGGATGGAAAAGACCATTCCTGAGGTATATTCAATGCTGAAATCAGCGGAGGTGGAGATCAAAAAAGAACATCAAGTGTTGATGGTGAATAAAACCACTAAGTTCAAGAAAGGCAAGGGTAAGAAAAACTTCAAGAAAGACGACAAGGGAGTTGCCGCGCCCGGTAAGCCAGTTGCCGGGAAGAAGCCAAGGAATGGACCCAAGCATGAGACTGAGTGCTTTTATTGCAAGGGAAGTGGTCACTGGAAGCGGAACTGCCCCAAATACTTAGCGGACAAGAAGGCCGGCAACACCAAAGGTATATGTGATATACATGTAATTGATGTGTACCTTACCAGTACTCGTAGTAGCTCCTGGGTATTTGATACCGGTGCGGTTGCTCATATTTGTAACTCAAAACAGGAGCTGCGGAATAAGCGGAGACTGGCGAAGGACGAGGTGACGATGCGCGTCAGGAATGGTTCCAAGGTCGATGTGATCGCCGTCGGCACACTACCTCTACATTTACCTACGGGATTAGTTTTAAACCTCAATAATTGTTATTTAGTGCCATCTTTGAGCATGAACATTGTATCTGGATCTTGTTTAATGTGAGATGGCTACTCATTTAAATCCGAGAATAATGGTTGTTCTATTTATATGAGAGATATGTTTTATGGTCATGCCCCGCTGGTCAATGGTTTATTCTTAATGAATCTCGAACGTGATGTTACACATATTCATAGTGTGAATACCAAAAGATGTAAAGTTGATAACGATAGTCCCACATACTTGTGGCATTGCCTCCTTGGTCACATTGGTGTCAAGCGCATGAAGAAGCTCCATGCTGATGGACTTTTAGAGTCTCTCTGTAATACCCGTGTTTATTAGTATAAATAAGATCTTGTATTTTGGTAAATTAACAAAATTAGCAGAATGTTGGAGTAGTAATTATAAGCTTAATTAGATAAAATCAATCATTGGCAATCATTGGTTAGTACTAAGTAAGAGTAGTCAACTTAATTCCTTAGTGTGGAAGGATATGCATTACAAAAACATGCTTGTAGAGCCTTCGAGTAGGAGGGCCACGTGTGGGTGTGGTACAAGATATTTAGCAGCTCAAGTTTGCACTTATCTGTAGCATTTAATGCTCTATTGGAGTCAGCTAGGCACGTGTAATGTAAAAGTACAAACAGCTGTAAAACTAGAGACACCGAGGCTGCTGACTTACACTTATCCAGCTCCATTCCCTACCCTACCATGCCTATAAATAGATGGGCAAGAGCACGCTGTAGTACTCATCCCAACATACAAACCAGTTCACTAGCTAGCTTTGCATGGAGTAGAATCACACTGATCGGCAAGAGCGCTCGGAGGAAGCAGCGAGTCAACGAGTCAGGCAAGCATGCATTCCATCTAGCCTTTCTAGTTGTCCTATTCCTTGTTTGTCTCACTATTCATGCCATGCTCTACATCTAGTAGTACTTCTCAAGCTCTATAATGTGCAATGTTCGTATGATTTGATTCCTGTACATCTCTTGAAGCTAGCATGCATACCACAGTACTACCTTTTTGGTTTATGATCACGGTGGAGAAATCATTGGTACATGCATGTGAGCACATGGATTAATGGCTCATGCATGGATGGTTGGTTCTGTGAAAAGCCTAGAGATATTTATCTTGGTCTTGCATGTATTTCCTCTTGCTAATCTTTGTCTAGTAAATTTTATAAAAATCTGGTATCACGACGGCAAACGTATTGTACCGGTCACAGTTCAGGTATGGGACTGTTTGAGTTCTCCGCTAAGAACGCCACTCGTTCGGAAGCGTGTCGATGATGGATCCGTAGGAGCGATCGACACTAGTAAGTCGAGTGGTCGGTTCTTGGGGGAATAAAGAGCTCTGCTCTACTAGCGCCTGTGTGGTTCTAGTCGAGGCTGTCGACGTCAGAGTACCCCTCTTAAGAGCGTAAAAGTGTGAAATTTTCACCCCTGTGACTCCCGGGTTGGGAAGCTTGCGGTCATATGTGATGCCAGTTATTTCTTTTCTTTTCTTTAAATTAATCTCCATTATCTTCCTGTGCCATCAAACTCTTTTTTACAACTAACCCTTGTGTTTTGTCACTTTTGCCGAGAGAAGTTCCTTTGTATCCGTGTGCTTGCTGAGTATGAGATCATACTCATTCTTACTATTGTTGTTGATTTTGCAGAAGTAGCAAATGATGGATGTGCTGATGAGAATGATGAATAGTAGGAGTAGCTCTACGGGTTGGGAATAAATAAAGGAGTTGCATGTATCATAACCTTTGTAATATCTAGTAATGAATAAAGTTGGCTCTTGTGCATATTAGAAAATAATTTGTTTACTAGCCTAACATGCTTATAAATCAGATTTATAAGCATGTGGCGATTGTCACGGCTAAGACTCACTTGGGGCGTGACAATTTTATTGGCATCAGAGCCAGGGTTTAGGAAAAAAAAGAATAAGAGGAAAAAAAGAATAAACACTAATGTGGGTTTAACTAAGGGGATGGTCTAGGCACGTAAAAGTAGGAATTGATGATTAATTGAATGCTTATTTTTCTGTGCTTAATTAGCATGTTTGATATGTAGTCTGTATTTATTTTTGAACTAACTGTGTGCTGAAAGCAGGGATGGATGAGTATACAATCTTCCATCTCAACTTTGTGAGCATATTAGAGGAGGTAGCTGAACATTTCCATTTGGAGCCGCCAGTAGTGTCGACAGTGAAGCGTCTTGAGGGCGAAGGGTACCAAGGTGCAGTACATTTGCAGCTCACCCCAGATGATGATAGTTCTTATAAGACCATCTATGGGTATGGTGAAGATGCTAAAGATGCTGGCAACTTTGCTGCACGGGAAGCACTCAAGTTTCTTCATTTTTCTGTTAACTTTGCTTTGGTGGACCTGCATATGTATGAGTACTGGGAGGTACTACTAACTCTAGTGCAGAAGGAGCAGCAACACCACATAGAGATGACACGACTAAACCAGTATCATGAGGCTTGTCGGCAGCATGAGTTGGAGTATCTTGAGCAAGAACATGATGACTGTGTTTATGAGATCAAGCATGACCTCAACCTCCAGATAGAGGACAGGGATCGTTGGCTCGAAATAGAAGAACACAAGAGTAAGAAACTGAGGCTGGAGCGTGATCAGTTGGAGGAGTTGACCAACAAGCAGGAGAGCAAAATCATGGAGCTAATGACAGAGAACAGAAGCCTCCGTGAGAAGCTGGCGGAAAAGCTACAGGCTGGCGGAAAAGCTACAGTCGCATGAATAGGATGCGAACAGTGGCACTTGGAGATATGAAGCAACTGTTCCTAGCTTCTAAATAAATAGTCGTAGTAGTATTGTTTGTATATAGCCTGCTAGGAACTGTTCTGGTAGTAGCCTTTTGACTAGCTAGCACTAGCTTTTTTTGACAACTCTAGTAGTATGGGTGTCTATAGTAGAGTGGCTGAAGGGAAACGTGGATGGCAGCAACACATCTAGTAGATATGATGTGTAATTTTGATTGTACTACTGCTTTCCTCTTTATTAATCAGCTAGACCTGGAATATATGTATATGATGCATGCTCTAATGTTGACAACTTTATTTATTTCTTCCTCTAGTATTATAGATGGTTAGTCACAATGGAGATTTCTCAGCATCACACTCCGGTGATGGCCGGAATGCACTAGCAGCTGCAGCAGAGCAACCACTTCCAAATGAGTTGCTTATAAATATTTTGCAACGTCAAGAACAAACCCAAATGAAGCAGACTGAAATTCTGGAATATATAGTGCAGCAGTCAACTAAAGGAAAGGAGTCGTTCGATGGAGACAAACAGGGCGCATTACGTGAGTTTCGTCGACTTAAGCCTCCTGTTTTCCAAGGTAGTGCAAACCCAATTGAGGCCGAGGACTGGCTAACAGAAATAGAGAAAAGTTTGATGCCATGCATTGCCCTGATGAAGAGAAGGTTACATTAGCCACGTTTATGCTTCAAGGTGGGGCATTTGATTGGTGGACAGTGCATAAAAAGAAGTATCCTGAGGGCTATCTATTCACATGGGAATCATTTAAGGAAGAGTTCTACAGAAAGTATTTTCCGGAGAGCGTACAAAGGAAAATGGAGCTATCATTTTTACAGTTAAAACAGGACCAGAAATCTGTTGCAGAATATGAAATAGAATTTTCTAGACTTGCTCGTTATGCCTCTGTTTATGTCCAAAATGATGAAGCTAAAGCTCGGCGTTTCGCGCAAGGACTTCGCCAACCAATTAAGTCTCGAGTGGAGGTGTTCGAGCTCAAGTCCTTCCGAGATGTTGCTAACAAGGCATTAACTGTAGAACAAGCATATGTGGAAGAACAAGACGAAGTGGAGCAGCAGCGTAAGAGGATCAAGGTTGACCATGGAAATCAAGGGAACATACAGAAAAAGATGCAGCAGAATTGGCGTCCGAACAACCGCCCAGTAGCCCAGCCTAGACGCAATAACTGTGTTATTTGTCATGGGAATCACACAGCATTCCAGTGCGAGTATCGTCATGGGAAATGTTTTAGGTGCGGCAGAGAAGGACACATGATCAGTCAGTGCCACAGTTCACCGGATCAGAATATGTCAAAGTCCATTGCACCAAAGCCTTTGCCAGCACCGAAAGCTCCATTATACTTACCTGCACCCCCTACTAACTCAAGTGGACCCTCCCAGCGCATGAATAGTTATTCTGGAAACAGGAAGCAGACAAATTCACGTGCAAAGGTGAATCACTTGACCCATCATGATGCAGATGAGGACAACAATGTGATTACAGGTACACTTCAAGCATGCTCACACAATGCATTCACTTTATTTGATACCGGTGCTACACATTCATTTATATCCTCAAAATTTATCGATAGTCATGGATTAGAAAGTACCCCTTTAAGGAAAAGGATACATGTGGAATCCCCGATGACAGAAATAATAGCCAAGAACATTTGTGTTGCATATCCTATAGTAATAAAAGGGCAAGAATTTTTGGTTGATTTAATAGTACTAGATATGCATGATTTTGATATTATACTGGGCATGGATTGGCTAGCTAAGAATCAAGCGAACATAGACTGCCAGAGAAAACGAGTGATAATTCAGGTACCTGGTCAACGTAAAATCATTTATCAAGCGAAGCATACAACTTTTGACTGCTCGTTTAGCATGAATTTAGAAGTGAAAGAAAAGGATATCAAAGAAATACCAGTCGTAAGAAATTTTCCCGATGTTTTTCCGAGTGAATTACCTGGATTACCACCGGATCGAGAAATTGAATTTTGTATAGACTTAACTCCGGGTACTGCTCCTATCTCAAAGAGTCCGTACAGAATGTCACCTGCTGAACTAAAGGAGTTGAAGAGGCAGATTAAGGAGCTAGAAGAAAAACAATTCATTCGACCTAGCATGTCACCATGGGGCGCTCCGGTGTTGTTTGTGAAAAAGAAGGACAGGAGTTGGCGACTTTGTGTGGATTATCGGGAGCTAAACAAGGTAACTATTAAGAACCGATATCCATTACCAAGAATTGATGATTTGTTCGATCAATTACAAGGGTCTCGAGTATTTTCAAAGATCGATTTGCAGTCAG
Organism: Aegilops tauschii subsp. strangulata; assembly: GCF_002575655.3. Lineage (NCBI taxonomy): Eukaryota > Viridiplantae > Streptophyta > Magnoliopsida > Poales > Poaceae > Aegilops > Aegilops tauschii. The sequence continues at coordinate 14,082,682 of NC_053039.3, forward strand.
GATATCATCAGTTAAAAATAAAGGATGGAGATATTCCAAAAACAGCGTTCCGCACAAGATATGGGCATTATGAGTATGTTGGTATGCCATTCGGATTAACAAATGCCCCCGCGGCCTTCATGGATTTGATGAACCGAGTGTTCAGACCATTTTTGGATCAGTTCGTAGTTGTTTTTATTGATGATATTTTGATTTATTCAAAGACAGAAGAAGAGCATGCTCAACACCTAGAAATAGTTCTTCAGACATTAAGGAAGCATAAATTATATGCAAAACTGAAGAAATGTGATTTCTGGTTAAATAAGGTGTCTTTTCTAGGACACATTATTTCAGGGGAAGGAATATCACCAGATCCAACAAAAATTCAGGCAATAGTAGATTGGAAGAGGCCAACCACCGTTACAGAAATAAGAAGTTTCTTGGGATTAGCAGGTTATTACCGAAGATTTATCGAAGGCTTTGCACAGCTAGCAGCACCATTGACACAGCTCACTCGAAAAGGGACAAAATTTATTTGGGATGAAAAATGTGAAGAAAACTTCCAAGAATTAAAGCAGCGATTGGTGACGGCCCCTGTTCTAGCAGTGCCAATAAGTGGAATTGGATTTACTATATTCTGTGATGCTTCAAAAATAGGCTTGGGTTGTGTGCTTATGGAAAACAATAAGGTAATTGCTTATGCTTCTCGACAGCTAAAGACACATGAGAAAAATTATCCGACTCATGATTTGGAATTGGGTGCTGTCATCTTTGCATTAAAAATATGGAGGCATTATTTGTATGGAGAACGCTGTGAAATTTATACAGATCATAAGAGCCTGAAATACATATTCACCCAGAAGGAATTAAACATGCGACAATGAAGGTGGCTAGAGTTACTTAAGGATTATGATATCAACATAAATTACCATCCAGGTAAAGCTAACGTTGTGGCTGATGCACTTAGTAGAAAGACTGCTTGCAACATGGCATGTCTAATTACTACACAAAGAGACATTTTGAGGGACATGGAGAAATTGGGTATAGAAGTATATGTACGTGATTCAACTAGCACTGTCATGGCATTACAAGTCAAGCCTGATCTGCAAGACAAAATCCGGATGAAACAAATGGACGACCCATTTCTTTTGAACCTCCGAAAGGGGATAGAACAAGGAAAGCCATCGGAGTTTCATATAAGAAGTGATGGGTCAGTATGGCTGAGGAACCGCATATGTGTCCCCGACCAGTCAGATTTAAAGTTGGAAATTATGCAAGAGGCACACTCCACACCATACACCGTGCACCCAGGGAGCACAAAGATGTATCATGACATTAAAGGGAATTTTTGGTGGCCCAACATGAAGAGAGAAATAGCAAAATTTGTTTTAGAATGTCCAATATGTCAGCAGGTAAAGGTAGACCATCAAAAACCAGCCGGTCTTCTACAACCTTTAAAAATCCCGACTTGGAAATGGGAAGAAATTAGTATGGATTTTGTCACGGGTCTACCTCGAACTTCTGCAGGATACGATGCTATATGGGTCATAGTAGACAGATTGACCAAAGTGGCACAATTTATCCCAGTAAAGAAAACATTTTCTCTTGAAAAATTAGCTAAATTATACATCAAGGAGATATTTGCTAATTATGGAGTTCCTATTGACATTACCTCTGATCGAGATCCGAGATTTGTCTCAAGATTTTGGAAAAGTTTACATAAGGCAGTGGGAACAAAGTTAAATTTTAGTAGGGCGTATCATCCTCAATCTGATGGACAGTCAGAACGAGTTATACAAATATTGGAGGATATGTTGCGAGCAAGTGTATTAGACTTCAAGGAAAAATGGGATGAATCACTTCCTCTGGTAAAATTCGCATACAATAATAGTTATCAGTCAAGTATTAAAATGGCTCCTTATGAAGCATTATATGGCAAGAGGTGTCGCTCTCCAATCTGCTGGGAAGAAATAGGAGAAAGGAAATATCTAGGCCCAGATTTAGTTCAACAGGCCGAGGAAAAATTATGAATTATTCAGAGCACCTAAAGGCAGCACAAAGTCGACAGAAGACTCAAGCGGATAAAAAGCGCAGAGAAGTTGAGTTTAAGGCAGGAGATTTTGTCTATCTGAAAGTTTCTCCAAACAAAGGGACGAGACGTTTTGGCCTACGTGGAAAATTGAGTCCAAGATATGTCGGGCCATTTCAAATCATTAATAAAGTTGGAGCTGTCGCTTATCGTTTGGAATTACCCCCAAATTTATCAGGGATACACAACGTGTTCCATGTATCCACTTTAAAGAAGTGTGAACTCCCACCAAAAACAGTAGAATTACCACTCACGGAGCTGCAGCCGGATCTATCCTATGAAGAGCACCCAATAAAGATTTTGGATGTGAAAGATAGGGTAATGAGAAAAAGGACCATTCGGTTTGTAAAAGTCCAATGGAGCAACCATAAAGAGGAGGAGGCGACTTGGGAAAAAGAAGATGATTTGCGCGCATGTTTTCCGCATCTCCAGTTTATGGGTAATTAAATTTCGAGGACGAAATTTCTATAAGTAGGGGAGGATGTAATACCCGTGTTTATTAGTATAAATAAGATCTTGTATTTTGGTAAATTAACAAAATTAGCAGAATGTTGGAGTAGTAATTATAAGCTTAATTAGATAAAATCAATCATTGGCAATCATTGGTTAGTACTAAGTAAGAGTAGTCAACTTAATTCCTTAGTGTGGAAGGATATGCATTACAAAAACATGCTTGTAGAGCCTTCGAGTAGGAGGGCCACGTGTGGGTGTGGTACAAGATATTTAGCAGCTCAAGTTTGCACTTATCTGTAGCATTTAATGCTCTATTGGAGTCAGCTAGGCACGTGTAATGTAAAAGTACAAACAGCTGTAAAACTAGAGACACCGAGGCTGTTGAGTTACACTTATCCAGCTCCATTCCCTACCCTACCATGCCTATAAATAGATGGGCAAGAGCACGCTGTAGTACTCATCCCAACATACAAACCAGTTCACTAGCTAGCTTTGCATGGAGTAGAATCACACTGATCGGCAAGAGCGCTCGGAGGAAGCAGCGAGTCAGCGAGTCAGGCAAGCATGCGTTCCATCTAGCCTTTCTAGCTGTCCTATTCCTTGTTTGTCTCACTATTCATGCCATGCTCTACATCTAGTAGTACTTCTCAAGCTCTATAATGTGCAATGTTCGTATGATTTGATTCCTGTACATCTCTTGAAGCTAGCATGCATACCACAGTACTACCTTTTTGGTTTATGATCACGGTGGAGAAATCATTGGTACATGCATGTGAGCACATGGATTAATGGCTCATGCATGGATGGTTGGTTCTGTGAAAAGCCTAGAGATATTTATCTTGGTCTTGCATGTATTTCCTCTTGCTAATCTTTGTCTAGTAAATTTTATAAAAATCTGGTATCACGACGGCAAACGTATTGTACCGGTCACAGTTCAGGTATGGGACTGTTTGAGTTCTCCGCTAAGAACGCCACTCGTTCGGAAGCGTGTCGATGATGGATCCGTAGGAGCGATCGACACTAGTAAGTCGAGTGGTCGGTTCTTGGGGGAATAAAGAGCTCTGCTCTACTAGCGCCTGTGTGGTTCTAGTCGAGGCTGTCGACGTCAGAGTACCCCTCTTAAGAGCGTAAAAGTGTGAAATTTTCACCCCTGTGACTCCCGGGTTGGGAAGCTTGCGGTCATATGTGATGCCAGTTATTTCTTTTCTTTTCTTTAAATTAATCTCCATTATCTTCCTGTGCCATCAAACTCTTTTTTACAACTAACCCTTGTGTTTTGTCACTTTTGCCGAGAGAAGTTCCTTTGTATCCGTGTGCTTGCTGAGTATGAGATCATACTCATTCTTGCTATTGTTGTTGATTTTGCAGAAGTAGCAAATGATGGATGTGCTGATGAGAATGATGAACAGTAGGAGTAGCTCTACGGGTTGGGAATAAATAAAGGAGTTGCATGTATCATAACCTTTGTAATATCTAGTAATGAATAAAGTTGGCTCTTGTGCATATTAGAAAATAATTTGTTTACTAGCCTAACATGCTTATAAATCAGATTTATAAGCATGTGGCGATTGTCACGGCTAAGACTCACTTGGGGCGTGACACTCTCGATTATGAATCATTTGACACATGCGAACCATGCCTCATGGGTAAGATGACCAAGACTCCGTTCTCCGGAACAATGGAGCGAGCAACCAACTTATTGGAAATCATACATACTGATGTGTGCGGTCCAATGAGTGTTGAGGCTCGCGGTGGCTATCGTTATGTTCTCACTCTCACTGATGACTTGAGTAGATATGGGTATGTCTACCTAATGAAACACAAGTCTGAGACCTTTGAAAAGTTCAAGGAATTTCAGAGTGAGGTTGAGAATCAACGTGACAGAAAAAGTTCTTGCGATCAGATCGTGGAGGGGAATATTTGAGTCACGAATTTGGCACACACTTAAGGAAATGTGGAATAGTTTCACAACTCACGCCGCCTGGAACACCTCAGCGAAATGGTGTGTCCGAACGTCGTAATCGCACTCTATTGGATATGGTGCGATCTATGATGTCTCTTACCGATCTACCGCTCTCATTTTGGGGCTATGCTTTAGAGACTGCCGCATTCACTTTAAATAGGGCTCCGTCGAAATCCGTTGAGACGACACCGCATGAATTATGGTTTAGGAAGAGGCCTAAGCTGTCGTTTCTAAAAGTTTGGGGATGCGATGCTTATGTCAAGAAACTTCAACCTGAAAAGCTCGAACCCAAATCGGAAAAATGCGTCTTCATAGGATACCCTAAGGAAACTATTGGGTATACCTTCTACCTCAGATCCGAAGGCAGGATCTTCGTTGCCAAGAACGGGTCCTTTCTGGAGAAAGAGTTTCTCTCGAAAGAAATAAGTGGGAGGGAAGTGGAACTTGAAGAGGTGATAGTCACCCCTTCCGAACCGGAATGTAGCGCAGCTCGGGAAGATGTTCCTGTGGTGCCTACACCGACTCGGGAGGAAGTTAATGATGATGATCATGAAGCTTCGGATCAAGTTACTGCTGAACTTCGTAGGTCCACAAGGACACGTTCCGCACCAGAGTGGTACGGCAACCCTGTCCTAGAAATCATGTTGTTAGACAACGGTGAACCTTCGAACTATGAAGAAGTAATGGCGGGCCCAGATTCCGACAAATGTCTAGAAGCCATGAAATCCGAGATAGGATCCATGTATGAAAACGAAGTATGGACTTTGACTGACTTGCCCGATGATCGGCGAGCCATAGAAAATAAATGGATATTTAAGAAGAAGACAGACGCGGATGGTAATGTGACCATCTATAAGGCTCGACTTGTCGCTAAGGGTTATCGACAAGTTCAAGGGGTTGACTCAGACTTTCTCACCCGTAGCAAAGCTGAAGTCCGTCCGAATCATGTTAGCAATTGCCGCATTCTATGATTATGAGATATGGCAAATGGACGTCAAAACGACATTCCTTAACGGCTTTCTTAAGAAAGAATTGTATATGATGCAGCCGGAAGGTTTTGTCGATCCTAAGAATGCTAACAAGGTATGCAAGCTCCAGTGCTCCATCTATGGGCTGGTGCAAGCATCTCGGAGTTGGAACATTCGATTTGATGAGATGATCAAAGCGTTTGGGTTTACACAGACTTATGGAGAAGCCTGTGTTTACAAGAAAGTGAGTGGGAGCTCTGTAGCATTTCTCATATTATATGTGGATGACATACTATTGATGGGAAATGATATAGAATTCTTGGAAAGTATAAAGGCCTATTTGAATAAGTGTTTTTCAATGAAGGACCTTGGAGAAGCTGCTTATATATTAGGCATCAAGATCTATAGAGATAGATCAAGACGCCTCATTGGTCTTTCACAGAGTACGTACCTTGACAAGATATTGAAGAAGTTCAATATGGATCAGTCCAAGAAGGGGTTCTTGCCTGTATTGCAAGGTGTGCAATTGAGCACGGCTCAATGCCCGACCACGGCAGAAGATAGAGAAAAGATGAGTGTCGTCCCCTATGCCTCGGCCATAGGGTCTATTATGTATGCCATGCTGTGTACCAGACCTGATGTAAACCTTGCCATAAGTTTGGTAGGAAGGTACCAAAGTAATCCCGGCATGGAACACTGGACAGCGGTCAAGAATATCCTGAAGTACCTGAAAAGGACTAAGGATATGTTTCTCGTATATGGAGGTGACGAAGAGCTCGTCGTAAAGGCTTACGTCGACGCTAGCTTCGACACAGATCTGGGTGACTCTAAGTCACAAACCGGATACATCTATATTTTGAATGGTGGGGCAGTAAGTTGGTGCAGTTGCAAGCAAAGCGTCGTGGCGGGATCTACATGTGAAGCGGAGTACATGGCGGCCTCAGAGGCAGCACAAGATGCAATCTGGATAAAGGAGTTCATTACCGACCTAGGGGTGATTCCCAATGCGTCGGGCCCGATGACTCTCTTCTGTGACAACACTGGAGCTATTGCCCTTGCCAAGGAGTCCAGGTTTCACAGGAAGACTAGGCATATCAAGCGTCGCTTCAACTCCATTCGTGAAAATGTTCAAAATGGAGACATAGATATTTGTAAAGTACATACGGACCTGAATGTAGCAGATCCGTTGACTAAACCTCTCCCTAGAGCAAAACATGATCAACACCAGAACTCTATGGGTGTTCGATTCATCACAATGTACCTAGATTACTGTCTCTAGTGCAAGTGGGAGACTGTTGGAAATATGCCCTAGAGGCAATAATAAAATGGTTATTATTATATTTCCTTGTTCATGATAATTGTCTATTGTTCATGCTATAATTGTGTTATCCGGAAATCGTAATACATGTGTGAATACATAGACCACAACGTGTCCCTAGTAAGCCTCTAGTTGACTTGCTCGTTGATCAACAGATAGTCATGGTTTCCTGACTATGGACATTGGATGTCATTGATAACGGGATCACATCATTAGGAGAATGATGTGATGGACAAGACCCAATCCTAAGCATAGCACAAGATCATGTAGTTCGTTTGCTAGAGCTTTTCCAATGTCAAGTATCTTTTCCTTAGACCATGAGATCGTGTAACTCCCAGATGCCGTAGGAGTGCTTTGGGTGTACCAAACGTCACAACGTAACTGGGTGACTATAAAGGTACATTACAGGTATCTCTGAAAGTGTCTGTTGGGTTAACATGGATCGAGACTGGGATTTGTCACTCCGTATGACGGAGAGGTATCTCTGGGCCCACTCGGTAATGCATCATCATAATGAGCTCAAAGTGACCAAGTGGTTGGTCACGGGATCATGCATTACGGTACGAGTAAAGTGACTTGCCGGTAACGAGATTGAACAAGGTGTTGGATACCGACGATCGAATCTCGGGCAACTAAAGTACCGATTGACAAAGGGAATTATATACGGGATTGATTGAATCCTTGACATCGTGGTTCATCCGATGAGATCATCGTGGAACATGTGGGAGCCAACATGGGTATCCATATCCCGCTGTTGGTTATTGACCGGAGAGTCGTCTCGGTCATGTCTGCATGTCTCCCAAACCCGTAGGGTCTACACACTTAAGGTTCGGTGACGCTAGGGTTGTAGAGATATTAGTATGCGGTAACCCGAAAGTTGTTCGGAGTCCCGGATGAGATCCCGGACGTCACGAGGAGTTCCGGAATGGTCCGGAGGTGAAGAATTATATATAGGAAGTCCAGTTTCGGCCACCGGGAAAGTTTCGGGGGTCACCGGTATTGTACCGGGACCACCGGAAGGGTCCCGGGGGTCCACCGGGTGGGGCCACCTATCCTGGAGGTCCCCATGGGCTGAAGTGGGAGGGGAACCAGCCCCTGGTGGGCTGGTGCACCCCCCCTTGGGCCTTCCCTGCGCCTAGGGTTGGAAACCCTAGGGGTGGGGGCGCCCCCCACTTGGCTTGGGGGGGAAGCCACCCCTTGGCCGCCGCCCCCTTGGAGATCAGATCTCCTAGGGCCGGCGCCCCCCAGGAGGCCTATATATAGGAGGGGGGAGGGAGGGCAGCCACACCACTACCCCTGGCGCCTCCCTCTCCCTCCCGTGACACCTCTCCCTCTCGCTGAGCTTGGCGAAGCCCTGCCGAGATCCCCACTACTTCCACCACCACGCCGTCGTGCTGCTGGATCTCCATCAACCTCTCCTCCCCCTTGCTGGATCAAGAAGGAGGAGACGTCGCTGCTCCGTACGTGTGTTGAACGCGGAGGTGCCGTCCGTTCGGCGCTCGGTCATCGGTGATTTGGATCACGACGAGTATGACTCCATCAACCCCGTTCACTTGAACGCTTCCGCTCGCGATCTACAAGGGTATGTAGATGCACTCCTCTCCCTCGTTGCTAGATGACTCCATAGATTGATCTTGGTGATGCGTAGAAAATTTTAAATTTCTGCTACGATCCCCAACAATAAGGTGTTCATGGAGTTCTTGGATAAGTTTGTCGTGGTGTTCATTGATGATATTTTGGTGTACTCGAAGAATGAAGAGGAGCACAAGGAGCATTTGCGTTTGGTTCTCGAGAAGCTCAGGGAACATCAGTTATATGCCAAGCAAATGTGAGTTTTGGTTGAAGGAAGTTGGATTTCTTGGACATGTTATATCAGGAGAAGGTATAGCAGTGGATCCTACCAAGGTTCAGTCAGTCACTGACTGGTTGGCACCCACCTCCGTTGGAGAGATCCGCAGTTTTCTTGGACTCGCAGGATATTACCGGAGATTCATTGAAAATTTCTCCAAGTTTGCAAAGCCTATGACGGAGTTGTTGAAGAAAGACACCAAGTTCAAATGGGCAAAAGAATGTGAGGCAAGTTTCCAGGAGTTGAAGAAACGTTTGCTTACGCCTCCAGTGCTGACTCTGCCGGATATACGCAAGGATTTCCAAGTGTATTGCGAGGCTTCTCGCTTAGTACTTGGAGGAGTACTTATGCAAGACGGAAGAGTTGTCTCATATGCCTCACGACAGCTTCGACCGCATGAGTTGAATTATGCCACACATGATTTGGAGTTAGCAGCCGTAGTGCATGCACTCAAGACCTGGATACATTTTCTTATTGGAAACCGTTGTGATGTGTACACGGATCATAAGAGTTTGAAGTACATTTTCACACAGAAGGAGCTGAACCTCAGGCAAAGGAGATGGTTGGAGCTCATAAAGGATTATGATATGAAGTTGCACTATCATCTAGGCAAGGCCAATGTCGTAGCAGACGCTTTGAGCCGGAAGAGTTATGTCAATACCGTCGTGAGTGGAGGATTACCAAAGGAATTAGCAGAAGAACTCAGGAAGCTTCGTTTGGAGATAGTCCCTAGAGGTTTTGTTGCAGCATTGGAGGTTCAGTCAACATTATTGGGAAGGATTCGAGAAGCTCAGAAGGACGACAAAGAAATTGCCGAGATAAAGGAAAAGATGAGCAAAGGAAAGCCAAAGGTATTCGTGAGGATGAGCACGACACCTTGTGGTTTGCGGACCGTGTATATGTGCCCAATAATGTGGAGATGAGGAAGTTGATACTTCAGGAAGCTCATGACTCGCCATACTTGATACACCCTGGAAACACCAAGATGTATTTGGATTTGAAGGAGCGTTTCTGGTGGACTGGAATGAAGAAGGATATTGCCGAGTATGTAGCCGTATGTGATGTATGTCAGAGAGTGAAGGCAGAACATCAGAAGCCAGCAGCATTACTGTAGCCTATGCCGATACCCGAATGGAAGTGGGACAAGCTTGGCATGGATTTTATCACCGGATTACCTAGGACCCGATCGGGATATGATTCTATCTGGGTAGTAGTGGATCGTCTGACCAAAGTAGCTCACTTTATCCCAGTGAAGACCACCTATACAAGTGCGAAGTTGGCCAAGATATATATGACGAGGATCGTATGTCTGCACGGAGTTCCGAGGACCATCGTATCCGATAGAGGAACACAGTTTACTTCAAAGTTTTGGTAGCAGCTGCACCAGACTTTGGGTACCAGGCTAGAGTTTAGTACAACCTTCCATCCGCAGGCAGATGGACAGACCGAGAGAGTCAATCAGATTCTGGAGGACATGTTGAGAGCTTGTGTTCTAGATTATCGATCTAGTTGGGATGATAACTTGCCCTACGCGGAGTTTCCATACAACAACCGCTACCAGGCCAGTTTGAAGATGGCACCTTTCGAAGCATTGTATGGAAGGAGGTGCAGGACACCGTTGATGTGGGATGAAGTCGGAGACCGTCAGTTGTTTGGACCAGATTTGATTAAGGAGTCAGAAGAGAAGGTTAAACTAATTCGGGATAGACTGAAGGTAGCTCAGTCCAGGCAGAAGAGTTATGCAGACTCAAAACGCAAGGAGGTAGTCTATAAAAATGGAGACAGAGCCTATCTTCGTGTGTCACCTCTGCGAGGAGTTAAATGCTTTGGTGTTAAGGGAAAGTTAGCCCCGAGATTTGTAGGACCATACCGAGTTTTGGAACGTATGGGAGAGGTGGCCTACAAGTTGGAGTTATCGGAAGGACTGTCAGGAGTTCATGATGTGTTTCACATTTCCTAGTTGAAGAAGTGCCATGCTGAGATGGCCGATATTCCTCTGAGAGATATAATGCCCCTGGAAGCAATTCAGTTGGATAGTGATTTGACATATGAGGAGAAACCCGTCAAGATTCTCGAGATTGCCAGCCGAGTTACACGCAGCAAGGTTATCAAGTTTTGCAAAGTTCAGTGGAGCCACCATGCCGAGGATGAAGCCACCTGGGAATGAGAGGATGATCTACGCAAGGACCACCCGCACCTATTTTCGAGCCAACCCGAATCTCGAGGACAAGATTCATCTCAAGGGGGGTAGGTTTGTAACATCCCAAATTTCAATTTGGAATGTTATACATAGGTCATCCATGCATATCATATTTTATTGCATTTTGTTTTGCGATCCTCGAAATTCTAAGCAACTCAAGGACCCACGGAGAGAGTTGGGGATTTCATGATTTTCATATTTGAATTTTCTCAAATATCGAAACAGGGATCATTTTGGTGTTAATTGTTTTTCTCTCCGAAAATATTTCTAAAAAAATATATGAGAGGAGATAATACGACTTCTCCAAAATAAATGAAATATAGGAGGAAAAATGTTAAAATAAAATAAATCATTTTATTTGAATTAGAAAAATATGCATTTTTTAAAAAATTGCATTTTTAGTCCAAATAAAAGTTCACTTTGTCCGAAATATTATTAGAGGTCCGTGAAAATTTCTTTCAGGATTTTTGGACCTCGTTTGGTATTTCTTTTATTCATTTTACTCCGTTCGTTTTAAAAAAAATACGCGCACCGACCTAACGGGCCGTGCCCGACCCAAACACTGCCACGCCAGGTCTCTATAAGGCGAGGCCGAGGCTGCCCCAGCCCACCCAGCTGCCCCGCCGCCCCAAACCCTAGCACCGCCCGCCGCCCGTCGACCGCCGCCCGAACCGCCGGAACCCCGCCAGAGCCCCCGCCGTTGACCGTTGACCGGTCGGTTTTTTTTTCGGTTAACCCCGATATTTTAGTTTCTGGTTTATTTTCTTAGATCGGTTTTCTCGTCGGTTTATTTTATTTAGCGGACGTTCGTCCGATCGTTCGTTTTAATGAAAATCGTTCCCCGGTTAGCTTCAGACAGCGAACGTTCGTTAGTCTTTTCTTTTTATTTTATTTTTCGGCCAGGGACCTATCCATGATTATTTTTATCGCAGATTAGCCCCTGATCTTCAAACCCTCGTAACTTTTCAACCGTTTGTCCAAATCCAGTGAAACCAACGCCAAAATCTTCATCTCGAGCCCCTCTTTCTGTTTAAACAACTTGAACAAGGTTTTGAAAATTTGAAATTTGGTTTCAAGCAGATTTGAATTCGAAGTTCTTTTGATCGTAGTTTCAGTTCCATAGCTCCGATTTGATTGATTCTTTGTGCAAATCGAATCTCTTCAGTTGGATTTTCAGATTCGATCTTCTTATTTGAGTTTTACCCGTGAATCTTTCCTTGATTGCTTATGTATGCTATTGTTTGTTTGCGATAGAATTCCCGGAGTGCGAAGCGTGCTACTACGAGTCTTTAGGGTTTGCGGATCGTCAGCAGGGCAAGTAACACATTGATCATACTCTTTTCATACCCAGTTTTTATGCATTAGTTACAATCCTCAAACATTGCATGATTACGATGTGATTAACTTGTGGGTTTTGGGAAGTAGATGATGAGGTAGAACCTATTGTCCTTTTATTATCAAACCCTTGGGAGTTACTAATATGCTATGCTTATATTGCCATGCTATGCTCGTAGACGTGGATTGGGTTTGAGTGTATCCATGACAGATGTGAGATTGTTAATTAATGGTTTACCTAAGGTGATACTTAAATACACATATGGGTGGATTGGTTGCGGGCACCTGGAGAATCCAGTCTTGTCCTAGGATGTCCCGGAGGACCCGTGTGATCATCCTACGGCTCGCCACCCAGGCTCAAAGGGATCATAAGATTATTCATGCTGGAAACTTTAGTGTGCAGCCACAAGCTATTATGGGCTCTAGCATAGTTGAGTAGGTTACATGACCTCTTCCAGTGGTAGGCTAGCAGACGTAGGGGATGTAGGTTGGTACTGTCTACCCAGGGTTAGAGTTAATGCTTCTGAAAGATTGTGTCTCGGTCATCCACTTCTCAAACACCATGTAGTGCGAGAAATCCAACGGAGGAGATCGAGTCTTGTGGGGAAAAGTGCGCAAACCTCTGGAGAGTGTACAAACTAATCATGGTTAGCCGTGTCCCCGGTTATGGACATCTTGAGTATCTGGTACTTGAATTATTGATTTGATCTCATCACTGTAAATTAATTTGTTGGGTTGTTAATTACTTTTTAATTGGGACTGAGATGGAGGAACCTTCTCAATGTTTCAACTATCATAATAGTTAAATAAAATAAATTCCTTTGTTGTAGGAAAAAATTGGCTTTTCGCAAAACACTATAACCATAGAGCCACCACTAGCCATATGTGCATGTAGTGATAGCATTTACTTTGTTCATTGCTCTACTGTGTTATATTGCCAGCATATTCCATGTGCTGACCCGTTCCGGACTGCAACCTATCATGTTGCAGACTTCTCAGACGAAGAGTAAGGTGCGCTAGGTCGTTTGTCGTGCACTCAGCTATGCCGTTGGAGTTGATGGACTCACTTTATCTTCCAAGCCTTCCGCTGTTATCTTACTTAGATGGCCTTAAGCCATATTTATTGTAATAAGTTCTCTTTGGAGACATTCGATGTAATAAGTGTGTGAATGCTACTCTATTATAAAACCATTCAAGTACTGTGTGTGTCAGCATTACCGATCTAGGGATGACACTGAACACAGAGATTTGACCGTCTGAGGTCAGACTGCTACATTTCTCTAGAGAGCTCATGATTGGGGCATGAATATAACATTGACTTAAGCCTCCCCCAAGCTTGAGCGATACTTTATCCTTCGCGAGGCCAAAAATTATATATATATATATATATAATTACGATCACGATGAACCAGATGCATAGGATAAAACTTCTGATGAAATTCCAATTTCAATCGGTTGTAGTTCCATGATCCATCACATAGCCTAAAGCATGTCAATGCCTTTCCCTTCAAAGACAAAGGGAAGACCTTCTTCTTGATAACATCCTTAGGCATACCTGCAAGCTTAAATAGTCCACAAACTTCATCCCCATAGATTAGGTGCATATCGGGATGTATGTTCCATCTCCTGTAAAAGGATTAGCTAGTAGTTTCTCTATCATACCCGAAGGAATTTCAAAGTAAACATTTTCAGTAGGTTCAGTAGGTTGAGGAGCAACTCTTTGCTCTACTGGTCGGGGTGAAGATACCCCGAACAAGCCCCTCAAAGGATTATTTTCCATAGTAACAAGTGACAGTAAATTTCAGCACACTATATAAATTTTTCCTTACCAAATTCCACCTACCAAAGGTGCATCACTCCCCGGCAACGGCGCCAGAAAAGATTCTTGATGACCCACAAGTATAGGGGATCTATTGTAGTCCTTTTGATAAGTAAGAGTGTCGAACCCAACGAGGAGCCGAAGGAAATGACAAGCAGTTTTTAGTAAGGTATTCTCTGCACGCGCTAATATTATCGGTAACAGATAGTTTTGTGATAAGGTAATTCGTAACGAGTAACAAGTAACAAAAGTAAACAAGGTGCAGCAAGGTGGCCCAATCCTTTTTGTAGCAAAGGATAAGCCTGTACAAACTCTTATATAAAGGAAAGCGCTCCCGAGGAGACATGGGAATTATCGTCAAGCTAGTTTTCATCAATCTCATATGATTCGCGTTCGTTACTTTGATAATTTGATATGTGGGTGGACCGGTGCTTGGTACTGCCCTTCCTTGGACAAGCATCCCACTTATGATTAACCCCCCTCACAAGCATCTGCAACTACGAAAGAAGAATTAAGGTAAACCTAACCATAGCATGAAACATATGGATCCAAATCAGCCCCTTACGAAGCAACGCATAAACTAGAGTTTAAGCTTCTGTCACTCTAGCAACCCATCATCTACTTATTACTTCCCAATGCATTCCCCTAGGCCCAAACAATGGTGAAGTGTCACGTAGTCGACGTTCACATAAAACCACTAGAGGAAAGACAACATACATCTCATCAAAATATCGAAGGAATACCAAATTCACATGGCTACTTATAACAAGACTTCTCTCATGTCCTCAAGAACAAACATAACTACTCACAAATCATATTCATGTTCATAATCAGAGGGGTATTAATGTGCATAAAGGATCTGAACATATAATCTTCCACCGAATAAACCAACTAGCATCAACTACAAGGAGTAATCAACACTACTAGCAACCCACATGTACCAATCTGAGGTTTTGAGACAAAGATCGGATACACGAGATGAACTAGGGTTTGAGAGGAGATGATGCTGGTGAAGATGTTGATGGAGATTGACCCCCTCCCGATGAGAGGACCGATGGTGATGACGATGGTGATGATTTCCCCCTTCCGGAGGGATGTTTCCCCGGTAGAAAAGCTCCACCGGAGCCCTAGATTGGTTCCGCCAAGGTTCCGCCTCGAGATAGCGGCGCTTTGTCCCGAAAGCTTCATTCTTATTTTTTCCAGGGCAAAAGACACCTTATATCAGAAGATGGGCATCGGGGGGCTTCCAGGTGGCCCACGAGGCAGGGGCGCGCCCAGGGGGTAGGGCGCGCCCTCCACCCTCGTGGACAGTGGGTGGCCCCCCTCTGGTGCTTTCTTCGCCCAATATTTTAAATATGCTCCAAAACCGACTTTTGTGGAGTTTCAGGACTTTTGGAGTTGTGCAGAATAGGTCTCTAATATTTGCTCCCTTTCCAGCCCAGAATTCCAGCTACCGGCATTCTCCCTCTTCATGTAAACCTTGTAAAATAAGAGAGAAAAGGCATAAGTATTGTGACATAATGTGTAATAACAGCCCAAAATGCAATAAATATCGATATAAAAGCATGATGCAAAATGGACGTATCAGTTAAATTGTCACCTGGTTTTTGGGTCCCACCTGTCAGTTGGCAGAGCAAAGAAATCAGTTAAACAAAACTTTACGCAGGCGCGACAGGAGTCCAACCCTTGCGCGTGAACCACCCTGGCTATGTATGTGAGTGCACGCATGTGTACTCCCTCAGTCTTCCAAAAAAGAGTGTACATCGGCTAAAAAACAAAGAGTGTACATCTACGCTTCCAATGCATTTAGCCTTTAATCTAAATCGAGATTGATTGACTAATGCACCAACTTGTGCTCTAGCTATAGGATACTTGTCTATCCTTAATTACAGCATACAACAACCTTCATTTAATCTTCTTCTCTCAATGGTCGCATGCACACATAAGTCTGCTACTTTTGGGCATTAATTATGCCCTGGTCAATGTGTAAATCTCTAAATGTATAGTCTTTCACGGACATAGGGAGTAGGTTGAGCACTTGAGCGTGAGCGTGTGTGTTGCGTCATCTGTTGTGTGCCGCATGGGCGCGTGAGTGTTGTGTACGTCCATGTGTATGTGTGAGTGCTGCATGTTGCATGCATGCATGCATGCATGAGGCTTTTACTCCCTCCCATTGACAAGTTCATATTTCAAGCTTCCTCTGTTCCCTCCATATCGTGATACTCCATCTGTTCGCAAATACGGAGTAAAAGCCTCCCTCTATTCCCAAATACGGAGTATTTGTCTTTCTAGAGATTTCAACAAGTGACTACGTACGAAGAAAAATGAGTGAAGTGAGCGTAGAGGCATAGGGATACTGTAGATAGGAAGTCTTCGCGATCCATTATTCCCCATCTCGATCAGAGAGAACTATTCAACTAGTCTTCACAGTGAAGTGACAATACACGCTGCAGCAGATGGGACACTTAGTTAATAAGCTGAACCAGCGTGTTGGTGTTACTCAATCAGCCTTACCCAGTACTGCCATCATGTTTGCCAGTAGAGCACGCTTCCGCAAATACGCCTATGCACCTCTCTCGTCCATTAACTGACATATGATCCCTCTTGAGGTAGACCCACATGTCATCAGCGTAAATATTTACACTCCGACGGACGGTATATCCTGGTAGTAGTACTAGTAGAATTGAGATTTAATGCACTTTCATCCCTGTCTTTCACTCTTCTTCCTCCTCTCTTCCCCATCGTCGGCCGCACACCATTTCCCGCGCTCACTGCTCGCCCGCCCGCGCCATCTTCCTTGCTAGCTCGCGTGTACCATATCCCCCACTCACTGCTCGACCACACACGCCATCTTCTTCGCTCGCCCGCCCGAATCCACTTCCCCGCTGGCTCACAGGCACCGAAAACCCCAATCACTCAACGCCCTAAAAAACCCTATGGAAGAACCGACTGACAAGAAGAGCCGCAATTGGAATTCCCTCCCTGATGTTCTCTTGGAGCAGATCTGTAATCGTATGGACCTACTCAGCACCGTCCGTCTGGCCGCATGCTTGGTGTCTTTGTACCGTCTACTCGTCTGCAACCGGCCATCTCTTTTCAAGACACCCCGCTTGCTGATGCCCGATCCTCGCAGGTGGCCCTGACACCGACTTGACGATCCTACGGAGGTTGCCATTGTGCCCCTCTACATGCTACCACTACCCGTCCACCTGTCCTTCATGCGCGGCCACTACTGGGCGGGAATGAAGGCCAACTGGATCGTCCTCATCCACCAATCCGGTAGTCCGTGGATATCTACACCCAGCGAGAGATCACCCTTCCATCATTGGATACCGCCACCATCGAGCCTCGCGGCCCGCCAGACACTCCTTCCTACTACGCACGAGACGCGTCGAGCTTTTGGCTTGACCCGTGTTTGCTGAAAGTTGTAATCTGCGAAGTGCCCACACCATCAGAAGACTACATGGATTACAAGCTCATTGCCTTGTTCAACATGGGATTAGTCTATCTGGAATCCAGTCGCCATACATGGTTATGGCTCGTCGTCAATCCTGTTGAGGTAACATTTCTGTATGATGCTATAGTGCACGATGGTATCATTTACGCGGTCGACACATGGATTGGCTGCCTATACTGGTGGAATCTATCGTCGTGTAATTGTTCTATCTCATCTCATCTTTACCTTATGAATATGACTGCCTGTTCATTGTTACAAATTTTGAATAGATAGTATGTCTATAACCACATCATTGCTATATGTTCCTCTCATTTCCTAGATTTTTATGACCACACATGTTATTGTTAGAGTTGATATGAGAACAATTGGCATCTCATGATTGTTAGAATAGACATTATGAGCATAACCTCATGATTGCTATATGTTACTCTCATTTCCAAGATTTTTATAACAACGCATGTTATTGCTTAGAGTTGATATGAGAACAGTAGTAAGTGCTATGGCAGAATATGAGTAGGCCCTGTCATAGCTGTCTTCCTCTCATTGTTACATGATGTTTGAACCATGACATATTGCTAGAATATGAAAGCCATTGGCTTATTTTTTTAACTTTTGGTATGATTATGACCACGGCATTGCAATTCTCTGTCTATGATATGTGTCATTGTTATAATAATCATAATTCCACACATACTCTGAACATGATTGTTTATTTTTGTCCTTTTGGTCTCCAATTTGAACTGTTGCAGCAGACGCAAATGCGCTGGCCTTCATGATTCCAGGACCTGGAATCATACCAGCCAATGGGTGGTCACTTGTCACTCGTTGAGCTGACGGCGGTCATTTGATGCTCATTCGCACGTACCAAATTGACCAAACCATTACATCAAACCACATGCAGTACAATGCCTGGGGCGTTCGTGACATTGATGGCTATGGCTGCTTCATGTTCGAGAAAGATCCTAGCTCCATTGAGCCAAGTGTATTCAACTAGAGGCGGGTTTACAGCCTCGGCAACCACTCCATGTTCCTCGGGCTCAATTATCTGATCATCCAACCAATCATCGATCCTATCACCGGCGATGATTACCGTGCTATGCAACTTCCATTCGCCAGGGGGAACTGTGTTTACACATCATACCATGGGTTTCATGAATCACCATATCCAGAGATTCCTCGACACAACTTGTTGCTAGATAATCTTCAGTCTGTGAAAGGCATCAAGCTTCCATGCGATGGATGGCTTTTGCAAACCTGACATGCGACAATGTGGTTCATGCCAACAGCAAATATGCACAACTTGATTCGTACTAATATCTACACTGAGCCATGTATCCTGCTGCTGTAGCACGACCCTCTTTTGTTGGATATTATGTACTGTTGTTAGTTTGAAGCACTCCTCTGGTTTGAATGATAAATACCTTTCTGGGATCAAGTGCATCCTAACTCACCAGCATAGGATGCACTGATAATGATGATGGAGATGCTGTGCAGAAGCCATATATATATATATATATATATATATATATATATATATATATATATATATCAATTAGGCTTCAAGTGCGTACTTGTTAGTTAAACCTATGGTAAAAATGTGACACTAAATACGACCAGTAAGTAGTACAGTAGCAGTACTAGTATACGTTGGTCAAATTATTCATCATGCCCACACATTGAATTGACGTGACAACACGCTGCGCGTGAGGTGACACAAGAATCCCGGCGGCGTGTTCGGGTATTGTCGACTTCAAATTTGGAGTACCACTTATCTGTCGAAATCTTTCATCATTCACTTAAAACAGTCGATTGATCATACATTTAGTACCATATAAATGGAATTAACCGATGCAAGTCCAAGAAGGATTAGCCGGTGCTGCCGGATGGTGTCAAGTTTGATCCCACGGATCAGGAGCTGATCGAGCACCTTGAGGCCAAAGTGAGTGCTGATAGCGCGAGATCTCACCCTCTCATCAATTTGTTCATACCAACCATCGACAGCGAGCATGGCATATGCTACACCCATCCTGAGAAACTTCTAGGTAAGACACTGATTAGCCGTCTACTTGCACAAACATATTCCTTTGTTTATAGTTGTATTTTTCTTTTTAGACGCAAACTTAGTGAAGCAATTACAATTTGGCAGTTAATAAAAAGTGAAACTAGTGACTGCAACATGCCAAAGATGTTATGAAAATGCCAACTATGCACACGAAAACCTGTATTCGACAATACTGCAGGTATCACACTGAGTGGCCTAAGCAAGCATTTCTTCCAGTGCAATTCCAAGGCGTTCAAAAGGGGCACGTGGACGCGTCGCAAGATATAGTCAGAGTGCGGCATGCATGCGATGTGGCACAAGACCGGCAATACCTTGCTGGTGTTGGTCAACGGCCGGCAGACGGGCAGCAAAAAGGTTCTGCTGCTGCACACCAACAAGAACTTCGACCAGTAGAGGACCAACTGGGTGATGCACGAGTACCACCTCGGTGACCTGGAGCAAGAGAAGGAGCAGGATCTGGTCCTCTACAAGATTTTCTACCAGATGAACACTAGGGCTAGGAGTAAAAATATTATAAGTTAGTTTGGTATTGGTACTTGTACTACCTTGTCGTCCTCAAGTTGGTATTGTTGTTAACGATCTTTCGGTATGAACTTGTCATTTGCTTCCAACCATCATGCCGAGAGTCGGCGTGGATATAAAGCTGAATCATTTGTTTCGAAATGAATTTTCACGCACCTGATTTTTATTTGATGGGTAGCATAAGCACCTGCCGTTTCAATTCCCAGTTCTCCCAATTTTTTGAAACAAGTGCATGCACTTATTATCACGATGAAAAAACAATATACCTGCTGCATCCCAGTTATCAGTTTATACTTGCAGAATTCTCTCATTTATTGAGCAGGTATATTGTTTTTTCAGGTCGAGCAAGTTTCAATTGGGCTGTAGACTGCCCAGGCTTGGTTTTGTTTTTAACAGGCCCAGCCCATGACGACAACGGGGCACAAAGATCCAGCAAGTATCTACTGTCCTCTGGCCCGCCTGCATTAGTTATATTTTGTCTTACAACATCAGCAGGCAGTTTTTTTTACTGAATCAAACACACAGCCCAGTTCTATTTTCCTCTTGAAACGCCATGTCCTACTTCCGTTTTCTAATCTCTACCTATAGTTTTACAAGTTCATATACACATATCATTATATTGAAAATACATAAAGTTCCCTTTTCATATTTACATCCTTATTTTTTTTGTTGTTTTCCCTCCCAGCGCTGATTTTTTACCACTGGTTTTCCCTTAAACCAACTCAATTGTCCCACGTCTTATTTGCTTACAAAAACAAAACGATTTTTTTGGAAAATCAATAAGTTCTTAAAAAATGTTTATCATTTCGGGATTACAACAGTTCGGACTCCATCGAAATATGCAAAATAAGGTTGAACTTTTTGACCATGGTCCTGGGCAGAAAATGGGCTGTAATAAATTACTTCAGAATTAGCAAATGGGCTGCAAATTATTAAAAAAAATAGCAAATGGGCTCTATGTTGTCTGCCAAAGATTTGGAGGCTGACTTGTGGGCCTACTAAGTTCATGCGTACACAAGGTTTCTCAAAAAAAAGAAACTTAGTCAACAATCGACTCTACCAGCGTCAGACCGTTAGATGTCAATCTAACGGCAATCATGCTTCTTCAGTCTCTGATCTTCCTGCTCCAGCCGTCCAAACCAGCGCCGTCGGAACCGCCTGCTCCCGCCTCCCGTGGCCGGCTGTGCTGCCGGGCAGGCCTCACGACTCCACCATACTCGCATCCCTGGCCTGTCTATCCCTCTACTCACCCACACCTCCTGTTATTTTCCGGCGACGGCAGCCGAACCAGTCAACCCTCGTACTCCCCACCGTGTGGGCAGCTGATAACCCACAAGTATAGGGGATCGCAAAAGTTTTCGAGGGTAGAGTATTCAACCCAAATTTATTGATTCGACACAAGGGGAGCCAAAGAATATTCTCAAGTATTAGCAGTTGAGTTGTCAATTCAACCACACCTGGATAACTTAGTATCTGCAGCAAAGTATTTAGTAGCAAAGTAATATGGAAGTAACGGTAACGGTAGCAAAAGTAATATTTTTGGGTTTTGTAGTGATTGTAACAGTAGCAACGGAAAAGTAAATAAGCGGAGAACAATATGTGAAAAGCTCGTAAGCATTGGATCGGTGATGGAGAATTATGCCGGTTGCGGTTCATCATGTAACAATCATAACATAGGGTGACACAGAACTAGCTCCAATTCATCAATGTAATGTAGGCATGTATTCCGAATATAGTCATACGTGCTTATGGAAAAGAACTTGCATGACATCTTTTGTCCTACCCTCCCGTGGCAGCGGGATCCTAGCGGAAACTAAGGGATATTAAGGCCTCCTTTTAATAGAGTACCGGACCAAAGCATTAACACATAGTGGATACATGAACTCCTCAAACTATGGTCATCACCGTGAGTGGTCCCGATTATTGTCACTTCGGGGTTGCCGGATCATAACACGTAGTAGGTGACTATAGACTTGCAAGATAGGATCAAGAACTCACATATATTCATGAAAACATAAAAGGTTCAGATCTGAAATCATGGCACTCGGGCCCTAGTGACAAGCATTAAGCATAGCAAAGTCATAGCAACATCAATCTCAGAACATAGTGGATACTAGGGATCAAACCCTAACAAAACTAACTCGATTACATGATAAATCTCATCCAACCCATCACCGTCCAGCAAGCCTACGATGGAATTACTCACGCACGGCGGTGAGCATCATGAAATTGGTGATGGAGGATGGTTGATGATGACGATGGCGACGGATTCCCCTCTCCGAAGCCCCGAACGGACTCCAGATCAGCCCTCCCGAGAGGTTTTAGGGCTTGGTGGCGGCTCCGTATCGTAAAACGCGATGAATCCTTCTCTCTAATTTTTTCTCCCCGAACACGAATATATGGAGTTGGAGTTGAGGTCGGTGGACCAACAAGGGGCCCACGAGGCAGGGGGGCGCGCCCAGGGGGGCAGGCGCGCCCCCACCCTCGTGGACAGGTGGTGGGCCCCCTGGCCTTGATTCTTTTGCCAATATTTTTAATATTTTCCAAAAATAAGTTCCGTGGAGTTTCAGGTCATTCCGAGAACTTTTGTTTGTGCACATAAATAACACCATGGCAATTCTGCTGAAAACAGCGTTAGTCTGGGTTAGTTCCATTCAAATCATGCAAGTTAGAGTCCAAAACAAGGGCATAATTGTTTGGAAAAGTAGATACGACGGAGACGTATCAACTCCCCCAAGCTTAAACGTTTGCTTGTCCTCAAGCAATTCAGTTGACAAACTGAAAGTGATAAAGAAAAACTTTTACAAACTCTGTTTGCTCTTGTTGTTGTAAATATGTAAAGCCAGCATTCAAGTTTTCAGCAAAGATTATGACTAACCATATTCACAATAACACTTAGGTCTCATGTTTACTCATGTCAATGGCATAATCAACTAGCGAGCAATAATAATAAATCTCGGATGACAACACTTTCTCAAAAAAATCATGATATGATATAACAAGATGGTATCTCGCTAGCCCTTTCTGAGACCGCAAAACATAAATGCAGAGCACCTTTAAAGATCAAGGACGGACTAAACATTGTAATTCATGGTAAAAGAGATCCAGTCATAGTCATACCCAATATAAATTAATATTAATGGATTCAAATGACAGCAGTGCTCTCCAGCTAGTGCTTTTTAATAAGAGGGTGATGACTCAACATAAAAGTAAATAGATAGGCCCTTCGTAGAGGGAAGCAGGGATTTGTAGAGGTGC
Organism: Aegilops tauschii subsp. strangulata; assembly: GCF_002575655.3. Lineage (NCBI taxonomy): Eukaryota > Viridiplantae > Streptophyta > Magnoliopsida > Poales > Poaceae > Aegilops > Aegilops tauschii. The sequence continues at coordinate 14,105,954 of NC_053039.3, forward strand.
CAGAGCTCAGTTTTGAAATAGAGATAAATAATATTTTGAGCGGCATACTTTCATTGTCAACATAACAACCAAGAGATGGCGATATCTTCCATGCTACACACATTATAGGTGGTTCCCAAACAGAATGGTAAAGTTTATACTCCCGCTCCACCAACAAGCATCAATCCATGGCTTGCTCGAAACAACGAGTGCCTCCTACTAACAACAGTCCCAGGGGGAGTTTTGTTTGCAATTATTTTGATTTGATTTGCATAAAGCATGCGACTGGGCATCCCGGTGACCAGCCATTTTCTCGTGAGTGAGGAGCGGAGTCCACTCCTCTTGAGAATAACCTGCCTAGCATGGAAGATAGGGACAACCCTAGTTGATACATGAGCTATTCGAGCATACAAAACATAATTTCATTTGAAGGTTTAGAGTTTGGCACATACAATTTACTTGGAACGGCAGGTAGATACCGCATATAGGAAGGTATAGTGGACTCATATGGAATAACTTTGGGGTTTAAGGGATTGGATGCACAAGCAGTATTCCTGCTTAGTACAAGTGAAGGCTAGCAAAAGACTAGGAAGCGACCAACTAGAGAGCGACAACAGTCATGAACATGCATTAAAATTAATGAACATTGAGTGCAAGCATGACTAGGATATAATCCACCATGAACATAAATATCGTGAAGGCTATGTTGATTTGTTTCAACTACATGCGTGAACATGTGCCAAGTCGAGTCACTTAAATCATTCAAAGGAGGATACCACCCTATCATACCACATCACAACCATTTTAATAGCATGTTGGCACGCAAGGTAAACCATTATAACTCATAGCTAATCAAGCATGGCACGAGCAACTATAATCTCTAATTGTCATTGCAAACATGTTTATTCATAATAGGCTGAATCAGGAACGATGAACTAATCATATTTACAAAAACAAGAGAGGTCGAGTTTATACCAGCTTCTCTCATCTCAATCAGTCCATCATATATCGTCATACTTGCCTTTCACTTGCACGACCGAATATGTGAAAATAATAAGAGTGCACGTGCATTGGACTAAGCTGAAATCTGCGAGCATTCAATAAACAGAAAAAGACAAGGCAATATGGGCTCTTGGTTAAATCAACAATAATGCATATAAGAGCCGCTTCAACAATTTAATTATGGTCTTCTCCTATCGACCCCCAAAGAAAAGAAAAGAAATAAAACTATTTACACGGGAAAGCTCCCAACAAGCAAAAAGAAGAGCAGGAAATCTTTTTGGGTTTTCTTTTAATTATTACTACTACAACAAGAAAATAAACTATCTAAAAGCTATTACTATTTTTTTTGGTTTTCTTAAGATTTTTTAAACACACAAGAAGAAAGCATAAAAAGGAAAATAAACTAGCATGGATATTACAGTGAAAAAGTATGAGCACCGACATCTAGCAATGAGTGTGTGAACATAAATGTAATGTCGGTGAGAAATACGTACTCCCCCAAGCTTAGGCTTTTGGCCAAAGTTGGTTTATTGCCACGGATGGCCTGGCGGATATCCATAGTTGTAGTTGGAGTCGTACTTTAAGGAGGGGGACTCTGATTGCCACTGGTTGGCAATCATCTCCGGATCCCACTGGTAATTAGACTGTCGTGGAGGATCGAATTGTGGTTCCGGCTCTGGCTCTGTGGCTGATGCAGGGTTCCGGTAGGCGTGAATGGCCGCCAGCGGAATGAGATACTGGCCTGCAGATAAATCAAACAAGGAAGGAGCAGGCAAGGTAATAGTCTCAGGATGATGTTTATCAAAGAACAATTTGTATTTAAGCTCCCTTTTCCTATTCTTAACAATAAAATCATGCGCTACCATGCTCTTATAATCTAAATAAACAGTAGGCAGCAATTTTTCTTCTCTTTCATGGTGCCTAATAGGTATGTTATAATATGCAGCAAGGCGTGAAGCATAAACACCTCCAGAGATGGGGCCTTTTGTACGGTTCAGACTTAACCGTTTGGCAATAATACCACCCATACTAACAGAGTCATCGCGGAATAAACCATGGAACAAAATAATAATATCCGGAACACTAAGATTTCCACAGTTTCCGCGACCAATTAAGCAACGACTAGCAAATATTGCAAAGTAGCGTAAAACAGGAAAATGTATGCTAGTGATTCTTGCATCGAAAACCTTCCTAGTTTCCCCTACAGTAATATTGTCAATAAACCCATCCACATCTTTACGATGTGGTTCCTCTAAACTACCCTCGAAAGGTATTTTGCAAACCCTGCAAAATTCATCTAGTGACATCTTCTTAACCACATCATATAAATGAAACTCTACTGAAGGAGGTGATTCCTTAGGATAATAGTAGAAGTTTTGCACAAAAGTATTGGTGAGTAAGAGATACTGTTCACGTTGGTCGCGGAGGAAGTCGGTGAGGCCTGCATTCTCAACCAATTCATAAAAATCATCATAAATCCCGGCTGCTCTCAAGAAATCATTGGAAGGCCATTCACACGGCTGAACCTCCGCGGTGCGAGGCAGATTATATTTGGGCCTCTCTGCTTCCTCACTTTGCTTTTTCCTTCGAGCTTCGGCTCGATGAGCCCCTCAAAAATCTCTTCATTATTTTCTGAAAAATTCTGAAATTTTTAGAAACTTCAAATAAAAGTGAACCAAGCTCAACAAAATTGATAGCAACTACTCCTACAAGTGCCTAGAGAGTATATCATGCATTAGAACTACTTGGAACCATATAAATTTGACATGCAAGCTCAAGAACATGGTCACCTAGGCAGCACAAATTTGCAATGAATAAAGCACTAACAAAAACTAATTGGACCAATGGAGGAGTCACATACCAAGGAACAATCTCCCCAAGCAGTTTTGTGAGAGGTGCTTTGAGCAAGGAGGTCGAAAATCGCAGCAAAATGAGCTAGAACTCGTGCTTGAGCTGGATGGTGATTTTTTTGGGAGGAAGAAGAAGTGTGTGGGCGCAGGAATAAGTGGAGGGGAGCCACCGTGGGCCCACGAGGCAGGGGGCGCGCCCTGTAGGGGTGGGCGTGCCCTGGACCCTCGTGGCCAGGTGCTTGCTCCCCCTGTTGTGTTCTCAGTGCCAGATATTCTCAAATATTCCAGAAAAAATCATATTAAATTGGCAGGGCATTTGGAGAACTATTATTTTCGGGGTATTTTTATATTGCACAGATAATTCAGAAAACAGACAGAAAAATACTATTTTTACTTTATTTCAACTAAAAGCAGAAATTAAAAGGAAGGTACAGAAGGTTGTGCCTTCTAGTTTCATCCATCTCATGCTCATCAAAAGGAATCTACTAACAAGGTTGATCAAGTCTTGTTAACAAACTCATTCCGAATAACATGAAACTGGAGAAATTTTGAATAACACTATGTTACCTCAACGGGGATATGCACGTCCCCAATAATAAGAATATCATATTTCTTCTTGACAGTAGGGAGAGGAAATTTAAAACCTCCAAAAATAAGTGATGGAATTTTTCCAATAGAATTGATACTGTGGACTTGTGGTTGTTTCCTCGGAAAGTGTACCGTATGCTCATTACCATTAACATGAAAAGTGACATTGCGTTTGTTGCAATCAATACCAGCCCCTGCAGTATTCAAAAAGGGTCTTCCAAGAATAATAGACATACTATCGTCCTCGGGAATATCAAGAATAACAAAGTCCGTTAAAATAGTAACGTTTGCAACCACAATAGGCACATCCTCACAAATACCGACAGGTATAGCAGTTGATTTATCGGCCATTTGCATAGATATTTCAATAGGTGTCAACTTATTCAAATCAAGTCTACGATATAAAGAGAGAGGCATAACACTAACACCGGCTCCAAGATCACATAAAGCAGTTTTAACATAGTTTCTTTTAATGGAGCATGGTATAGTTGGTACTCCTGGATCTCCAAGTTTCTTTGGTATTCCACCCTTAAAACTATAATTAGCAAGCATGGTGGAAATTTCAGCTTCTGGTATCTTCCTTTTATTAGTAACAATTTCTTTCATATACTTAGCATAAGGATTCATTTTGAGCATATCAGTTAATCGCATACGCAAAAAAGATAGGTCTAATCATTTCAGCAAAGCGCTCAAAATCCTCATCATCCTTTTTCTTGGATGGTTTAGGAGGAAAAGGCATGGGTTTCTGAACCCATGGTTCCCTTTCTTTACCGTGTTTCCTAGCAACAAAGTCTCTCTTATCATAACGTTGATTCTTTGATTGTGGGTTATCAAGATCAACAGCAGGTTCAATTTATACATCATTATCATTACTAGGTTGAGCATCATCATGAACATTATCATTAACATTTTCATTAGGTTCATGTTCATTACCAGATTGTGTTTCAGCATCAGAAATAGAAATATCATTAGGATTCTCAGGTGTTTCAGCAATAGGTTCACTAGAAGCATGCAAGGTCCTATAATTTTTCTTTTTCTTCTTTTTAGAAGGACTAGGTGCATCAACATTATTTCTTTGAGAATCCCGCTCAATTCTCTTAGGATGGCCTTCAGGATACAAAGGTTCCTGAGTCATTTTACCAGTTCTAGTAGCCACTCTAACAGCATAGTCATTATTCTTACTATTCAATTCATTGAGCAAATCATTTTGAGCTTTAAGTACTTGTTCTACTTGAGTCGTAACCATAGAAGCATGTTTACTAATGAGTTTAAGTTCACCTTTAACTCTAGACATATAATCACCCAAGTGTTCAATCATATAAGCATTTTGTTTCAATTGTCTACCAAAATAAGCATTGAAGTCTTCTTGCTTAACCATAAAGTTATCAAACTCATCCAAACATTGGCTAGCAAACTTAGTAGGAGGGATCTCAGCTTTATCATATCTATAGAGAGAATTTACCTTTACTACCTGTGTCGGGTTATCAAGACCATGAGTTTCTTCAATAGGTGATGAATTAAGATTATGTATTTCTTCAACAGGCGGTAAATTAAGACCATGTATTTCTTCAATAGGAGGTAAATTCTTCACATCTTCAGCTTTTATACCTTTTTCTTTCATAGATTTCTTTGCCTCATGCATATCTTCAGGACTGAGAAATAGAACACCCCTCTTCTTCGGAGTTGGCTTAGGCGTGGGCTCAGGAAGTGTCCAATTATTTTCATTAGTCAACATATTATTCAATAGAATTTCAGCTTTATCCGGTGTTCTTTCCCTGAAAACAGAACCAGCACAACTATCCAGGTAGTCTCTGGAAGCATCGGTTAGTCCATTACAAAAGATATCAAGTATTTCATTTTTCTTAAGAGGATGATCAGGCAAAGCATTAAGTAATTGGAGAAGCCTCCCCCAAGCTTGTGGGAGACTCTCTTTTTCAATTTGCACAAAATTATATATTTCCCTTAAGGCAGCTTGTTTCTTATGAGCGGGGAAATATTTAGCAGAGAAGTAATAAATCATATCCTGGGGACTACACACACAATGAGGATCAAGAGAATTAAACCATATCTTAGCGTCACCCTTTAATGAGAACGGAAATATTTGAAGGATATAAAAGTAGCAAGTTCTCTCATCATTAGTGAACAGGGTGGCTATATCATTTAATTTAGTAAGATGTGCCACAACAGTTTCAGATTCATAGCCATAAAAAGGATCAGATTCAACCAAAGTAATTATATCAGGATCAATAGAGAATTCATAATCCTTATCAGTAACAAAGATAGGTGAAGTAGCATAAGCACGATCATATTTCATTCTAGCATTCAGAGTTTTTTGTTTAAGCTTAGCTAATAATTTCATCCTTATCACTTCTATCATTGCAAGCAAGAAAGTCTCTTTTAGTTTCTTCATCCATAACATAGCCCTCAGGCACAACAGGCAATTCATATTTATTAGGGGGAGAGTCTTCATCATCACTATCTTCAATATTATCAGTTTCAATAATTTCATTCTCTCTAGCCCTAGCAAGTTGTTCATCAAGAAATTCACCAAGTGGCACAGTACTATCAAGCATAGAAGTAGTTTCATCATAAGTATCATGCATAGCAGAAGTGGCATCATCAATAACATGTGACATATCAGAATGAAGAGCAGAAGCAGGTTTAGGCGTCGCAAGCTTACTCAAAACAAAAGGTGAATCAAGTGCAGAGCTAGATGGCAGTTCCTTACCTCCCCTCGTAGTTGAGGGATAAATTTTTGTTTTCTCGTCTTTCAAGTTCTTCATAGTGACCAGCAGATATAAATCCCAAGTGACTCAAAGAATAGATCTATGCTCCCCGGCAACGGCGCCAGAAAATAGTCTTGATAACCCACAAGTATAGGGGATCGCAACAGTTTTCGAGGGTAGAGTATTCAACCCAAATTTATTGATTCGACACAAGGGGAGCCAAAGAATATTCTCAAGTATTAGCAGTTGAGTTGTCAATTCAACCACACCTGGATAACTTAGTATCTGCAGCAAAGTATTTAGTAGCAAAGTAATATGGAAGTAACGGTAACGGTAGCAGAAGTAATATTTTTGGGTTTTGTAGTGATTGTAACAGTAGCAACGGAAAAGTAAATAAGCGGAGAACAATATGTGAAAAGCTCGTAAGCATCGGTGATGGAGAATTATGCCGGATGCGGTTCATCATGTAACAATCATAACACAGGGTGACACAGAACTAGCTCCAATTCATCAATGTAATGTAGGCATGTATTCCGAATATAGTCATACGTGCTTATGGAAAAGATTGCATGACATCTTTTGTCCTACCCTCCCGTGGCAGCGGGATCCTAGCGGAAACTAAGGGATATTAAGGCCTCCTTTTAATAGAGTACCGGACCAAAGCATTAACACATAGTGAATACATGAACTCCTCAAACTATGGTCATCACCGTGAGTGGTCCCGATTATTGTCACTTCGGGGTTGCCGGATCATAACACGTAGTAGGTGACTATAGACTTGCAAGATAGGATCAAGAACTCACATATATTCATGAAAACATAATAGGTTCAGATCTGAAATCATGGCACTCGGGCCCTAGTGACAAGCATTAAGCATAGCAAAGTCATAGAAACATCAATCTCAGAACATAGTGGATACTAGGGATCAAACCCTAACAAAACTAACTCGATTACATGATAAATCTCATCCAACCCATCACCGTCCAGCAAGCCTACGATGGACTTACTCACGCACGGCGGTGAGCATCATGAAATTGGTGATGGAGGATGGTTGATGATGACGATGGCGACGGATTCCCCTCTCCGGAGCCCCGAATGGTCTCCAGATCAGCCCTCCCAAGAGGTTTTAGGGCTTGGCGGCGGCTCCGTATCGTAAAATGCGATGAATCCTTCTCTTTGATTTTTTCTCCCCGAACACGAATATATGGAGTTGGAGTTGAGGTCGGTGGAGCAACAGGGGGCCCATGAGGCAGGGGGCGCGCCCCCACCCTCGTGGAAAGGTGGTGGGCCCCCTGGCCTTGATTCTTTCGCCAATATTTTTAATATTTTCCAAAAATAAGTTCCGTGGAGTTTCAGGTCATTCCGAGAACTTTTGTTTCTGCACATAAATAACACCATGGCAATTCTGCTAAAGACAGCGTCAGTCCGGGTTAGTTCCATTCAAATCATGCAAGTTAGAGTCCAAAACAAGTGCAAAAGTGTTTGGAAAAGTAGATACGACGGAGACGTATCAGCAGCCACTGTCGTGTCTTCCCCGGCTCCGCGTCATTCCCTTCGTAGGCCTCGCCGTCGTCCACCGCCCCGGTGCTCTCGGCGCGGCGTGGTCAACGTGATCAACAAACAACATCCATCGGAAGTGGACTGTACGTTGAGAGGCTGACAGCTGGGTCCGCAGCCGCACACAAGGAAATGCCTCCTTATTACACGCAAAATAATGATTCCTCCACCTGACATCGGGGACCCACCTGAAGGGCCTCTGTATTTCGTGAAAAAAACATTCCCGCCGCTGACAGCTCGGACCCACCAGCTATATCTTCGCACGCAAGGAAGTGCTTCCTTATTACGCACAAAAAATGAATACTCCCCCTGCTAGTTGGGACCCACCATATGGGAGGCTGACTTGTGGGCCTACTAAGTTGACTCGGATGGGGGGCTTTCTCAACTTAGTCAATATGAACGATTCTAGCACCAGTGACCGTACGATGTCCATCCAACGGCCGTAGTGCTTCTTCAACCTCTGGTCTTCTTGCTTCAGCCGCCCAAACCAGCTCCGGTCGTGCCACGTGCTCCTGCCTCCCGTGGCCGGCTATGATGCCGCAGAGGCCTCACCGCCCCCTACTACTCCCACTGCTGGCCAGGCCATCCACTCACCCACACCCCTTGTTATTCTGCGGCGACGGCAGCCTCACACCGCAGCCAAACCAGTGAACCCTCGTACTCCTCTCCCCGTGGGCTTCCACTGTCGCGTCTTCCCTGGCTCCGCATCGTCCCCTTCCTAGGCCTCATCGTCGTCCACCGCCTTGGTGCTCTCGGTGCGGCGTGGTCAATGTGGTCAACGAGCGACTTCCATCGAAAGAGTACTGTACGTGGAGAGGCTGACAGCTGGGTCCACGGCCGCAATAAGGAAGTGCCTCCTTATTACGCGCAAAATATGATTCCTCCACCTGACAGCAGGGACCCACCGGACGGGCCACCGGATTTCGCGAAAAAAACATTCCCCCCTGAGTGCTGAGACCCACCAGCTACATTTTCGCACGCAAGGAAGTGCGTCCATATTACGGGCAAAAAAATGATTCGCCCCTAACTGCTGGGACCCACCAGGTACATCTTCGCACGCAACGAAGTGCCTGACAGTCGAGACCCACCTGGTCGAAGCGTACGTAGCGTTGTCATTCTGGTCGTGAAACATGTACATACATACTGGTTGATCGGTTTGTCTGCAGGCTGCAGCGATGAACCGTGGCCGTGTAAGGAAGGGCACGTGTCGTAGTAGAGGCACGCACGTAGCATGTCACACAGTCCCGTTAATATCGTGTACATGTACGTACAGCGGCCAGGGTGCAAGAAAATAAATATGGCCACATACGTACGTACGGCAGCCTCACACCGCAGCCGAACCAGTGAACCCTCGTACTCCTCTCCACGTGGGCTTCCACTGCCGCGTCTTCCCTAGCTCCACATCGTCCCCTTCCTAGGCCTCGTCATCGTCCACCGCCTTGGTGCTCTCGGTACGGCGTGGTCAATGAACGACTTCCACTAGTAGAAAAAGGGTCAAATGTGAAGCACATTAGTGCCGGTTTGATTTTGAGTCGGCACTAATGTGTCCATTAGTGCCGGTTCCAATGGCTAGGCGGGCGGAGATCATTAGTACCGGTTCGTGAGCAACCTTTAGTACCGCTTCGTGTCACGAACCGATACTAATGAGGCTGCGTCAGGCTATGGTCAGGCTAGGGCCCCACGGGCACCTTTAGTACCGGTCGTGCCATGAACCGGTACTATAGTTTCTTAGTAAGCTGTTTTTTAGTCCCACCTCACGAAGAGAGAGGCACTAGGAGCGGTTTATAAGCCCTGAGTGCAGAGACGATGAAGGAGAGGCGCAATGCTCATCTGCACGTTGCTTAGCTTTAAGCGTTAAGGAATAGTGTAGACTGCACGGAGCTATGTGCAGTGCAGTTTGCACTATTCTGAAAGGCTTGAAGCTAATTAACAAGCATTGTGCCTCTTTTTTATCTTTAATAACTTATTACAACTCTGGACTTCTTGTGTTACGGCAAAAACTGGACGCACTTTGTGTACAAACTGGACAATCTCTTTCGAAGTATCAGGGTTTCTGACGAGAACTCATCTGTTACATGGGCACTTCATTTTTTTAAACTTATTACAACTCCAGACTTTTTTGCGTTTTGTACACACCATTCAAAGCGACGTCATCAATTTTCAAAACTTTCTGACATCATTTGCTATTTTTTAGTCATTTACCGATTTGTTTAGAGAGCTAAATGACCGTGAAATTGAAAATCACTACAAAATGAACTCTGAAAATGTCGAAACTTGGCATGGTATCATCATTTCACCCACATAGTATGTGCAAAAGAGTAGAGAGAGTTACGGCAAAAACTGGATGCACTTCGTGTACAAACTGGACAATCTCTTTCGGAGTATCAGGGTTTCGGACGAGAACTCATATGTTACACTGGCACTTCATTTTTTAAACTTATTACAACTCCAAACTTTTTTTGCGTTCCGTACGCACCATTCAAAGTGACGTCATCAATTTTCAACACTTTCTGACATCATTTGCTATTTTTCAATCATTTACCGATTTGTTTAGAGAGCTAAATGACCGTGAAATTGAAAATCACTACAAAATGAACTCTGAAAATGTCGAAACTTGGCATGGTATCATCATTTCACCCACATAGGATGTGCAAAAGAGTAGAGAGGGTTACGGTAAAAACTGGACGCACTTCGTGTACAAACTGGATAATCTCTTTCGGAGTATCAGGGTTTCGAACGAGAACTCATCTGTTACACTGGCACTTCATTTTTTTAAACTTATTAAAACTCCAGACTTTTTTTGCGTGCCGTACGCACCATTCAAAGCGACGTCATCAATTTTCAAAACTTTCTGACATCATTTGCTATTTTTCAGTCATTTACCGATTTGTCTAGAGAGCTAAATGACCGTGAAATTGAAAATCACTACAAAATGAACTCTGCAAATGTCGAAACTTGGCATGGTATCATCATTTCACCCAGATAGGATGTGCAAAAGACAAAACAGAAAATAAATAAAACAGAAAAGACAAAAACTATATAAAAAATTACTCAAAAATAAATAGCAAAAAATAAATAATGCAGAAAAGAAAAAAAACTATATAATTTTTTTATATTCACAAAGAAACTAAATACAGCAAAAAAACTACTCAGAAATAAATAGAAGAAAATTATATAAAAATTGTTGGGGCGCTGCCCAGTGGGCCTGCCAGACCTAGGGTTTGCAAATACGGGCCTAGAAGGGCCAGCAGGCTCACAGGGCAGCGCGCCGAAGTTAGGCCCAGAAGCCTGCTATAGAGAGGAGTTCGAGACAGCAGCCGCGCCGGGGCTTTTAAACTGGTGCGGGCGCCCCTCGGCTAGCAAGGTGGGACTAAACTTGCCCGCACCGCTCCTGCGCCGGCGCACCCCTTTAGTACCGGGTCGTGGCTCCAATCGGTACTAAAGGGGAGGCCTTTAGTACCGGTTGGAGCCACGAACCGGTACTAAAGGGGAAGTTTCCCGCCCCTTGGCCTGGCGAAAATTGGCCTTTAGTACCGGTTGGTGGCTCCAACCGGTACTAAAGGCCCCCCTATATGGCACTTAACGAAAAATTCAGTTTCATCGACCACCACTTCTTCTCCAACTACTTCGCGCGACATCGCCGCCGCCGCGCCGTCGCCCATCGCGCGCCGCCCTCGCAGGCCCCGCCGCCCTCGCCGCCCCCGCCGCTCGTCGTCGCCGTCACCGCCGTCGCCCCCGCCGCCCATCGTCGCCGTCACCGCCGTCGCCCCCGCCGCCCGTCGCCGCCGCCCCGTACTACGTCGACGTCTTGATCGCGCCGTCGCCCCCGGCCCGCCGCTCGTCGTCGCGCCGTCCTCGTCGCATCGCCGTCTCGCGCCGCCGCCCGTACGCCGCCGCCCCCCGCTCGTACACACACACATACACACACACAGACACACACACACACATATTGTTTTTACTTATTTTCTGTTTTCTGTTGTTTAGATTAATGTTAGATAAATTACGTAGATAAGAATGTTAGAATGTTAATGTTAGATTAATTATATGGAAAAGATGTTAAATATTAATGTCAATTTTAGATGAATTAGCTAGATATTCATTAGGTATATATATATATATGAGATTTGAACTAGTTGAATTATTATAACTAGTTTATTTTTAGTATGAAAATTAATAGAACAAGTTTATTTTTAGTAAGAAAATTTAGGTATATGAGATTATTTGAACTAGTTGAATTAATATAACTAGTTTATTTTTAGTAAATGCTTAGTTGAATTAGTAGAACTAGTTTATTTTTAGTAAGAAAATTTAGGTATATGAGATTTGATGATCTAATTAAAATATTACTATATATATAGCTACTTTATATATTTTAGTAAGAAAATTAATAGAACTAGTTTATTTTTAGTAAATTCTTAGTTGAATTAGTTGAATTAATAGAACTTGTTTATTTTTAGTAAGAAAATTTAGGTATATGAGATTTGATGATCTAATTAAAATATTACTATATATAGCTACTTTATATATATATTTAGTAAGAAAATTAATAGAACTAGTTTATTTTTAGTATATTCTTAGTTGAATTAATAGAACTAGTTTATTTTTAGTAAGAAAATTTAGATATCTAAGATTTGATGATCTAATTAAAATATTACTATATAGAACTAGCTACTTTATTTTAGTAAGAAAATTAATAGAACAAGTTTATTTTTATTAAATGCTTAGTTGAATTAGTTAAATTAATAGAACTAGTTCAACTAATAGAAGTAGTTGAATTAATAGAACTAGTAAGTGTTTAATGTTTCACCTATATGAACATAGGAAATGTCGTCTGACGACGAAAAAGATTTCATTAAGTGCGAATTCTATGAAGACTAGCGCGGCCTGTGCGACAGAAATTTCCTTGTTGATGATAGGCGCTTCAGCATCAAGCTGGATGAGACCTTCGAAGTGGATACAGTAAGTCACAACGACAAGTATTTTTCCGTAATTAAGCATGACTTATATATGCTTCATTTGCTTCAACTTATAATTTTAAATTTTCACTATTCTACTAGCGCATCCCCTGCCATGCAAGAATTTTTGTCTTGGATAAGATAGGTTTCAGTGCTATGGAAACTATGGAGGTAAAGAGAGTTTACCTGAAGACCGAGCATGGTTATACTTTCAATGTCAAATTATACAATGCAGATACGTACACCTATTTTGAATGCAAAACTTGGCAAGCACTATGCAAGGCTTATGCATTTGAGCCTGATATGGTTATCACCTTTGATATTCCTCCGGAAGATGATATTGAAGGTAATAGAGACATCTGGGTCGATGTGCAGACGCCTCCAGTTCTACCATTATGTGAGTTTCTCAACCATATTTATGTCTTTGATATTGTTTATTCAAAAATAGTTGACAACTAATTTCTATTGACAGCTTATTTCCATTCAAGCAAACATGTCCGGCGCTTGGTAGACAGGACCTACTACTGTCCTGGAGCTGAACTAAACCGCGAGGAGATAAGTCATTATGTTTCATGGCTTGAGGATCTTGATGCTGTTAAGAGAAATCATTTTCCTGAATTTGAAAATCTTAGTACTCAAAACATGCGACCAATAGTGAACGTATTGAACTACGGTCACATGTATTTAGGAAAGATGGTAAGATTTTTACTATTAGTCCTCAGTGCATCTTTTGCATACATTATTTTTCAAGCTAAACTTTCATTGCTAAGTATATTAATTACTATACGATGTTCTTCAACAGGGACTCCCGGTGATAGTTGTGCCTCAGTGGATCGAGACTAAAGGTCGCATGTCAATTGTTAGCTTACAACCAAGATATCCTACAGTGCACATGAGTGCATTCAGGATTTCTGAAAGCGATGAATGCTTAATAGTGAAAGATTGGAGCAAAATTGTTAACGATCGCAGAGAAGTACTAGGGGGCAGCAATCAGAAGCGCAGCCCACGATTAGGAGACAGGTTCATCTGCATGCTCCAATATGATGAATCAGGAGAGCTATACATGTTCTATGCTATTTTACCCGAGAGAGAGCAGCATGAGTGATTTAGCTAGTTATCATGCTCTTAGTACTTGTTGTCCTCTCATGCGTGTCCGTGTTCTTCGTCCTGAACTTAATCTCAAAGAGTGATTTGCTTTTGTGGTGTTATGAACGCTTATAATATCATGACCATGTTGAACTCGATGATATCTTTGCTAGCTAGTATATACTGTTGTTGGTGATGATATGATGCAAGAGTTTTTATATTAATATGATGATGATGATGAGTTATTATATCATTTATGAAAGAAACCGCATATTAGTTTCAACTAGATGGATCCTAGCTAAGTGATCAAGTATATGCCATATCCATATTACTTAGATCACTAAGTGATCTAAGTAATATGGATATGGCATATACTTGATCACTTAGCTAGGATCCACATGCATCCAGTCGAAACTAATCTGCGGTACTTTCACCTAATGATTTAACAACTCATTATAATGTAAAACAATCACTAAATTAAATTGAAAACACAAAACTAAAGGAAAAATAAAAATTAAAACCAAAACACACCCAAACATTTAGTACCGGTTGGTGTTACCAACCGGTACTAATGTCCTACACGCACCCGGGCCTGGCTCGTTCCACGTGGTGGCACGTTAGCGTCGGTTCGTGCCGAACCTGTACTAAAGGGGGGGCCTTTAGTCTCCACTCTTTAGTGCCGGTTGCAGAACCGGCACTAAAGGCCCTTACGAACCGGCGCTAAAGCCCGGTTCTGCACTAGTGTTCCATCGGAAGAGTACTGTACGTGGAGAGGCTGACAGCTGGGTCCACGGCCGCAACAAGGAAGTGCCTCCTTATTACGCGCAAAATAATGATTCCTCCACCTGACAGCAGGGACCCACCGGACGGGCCACCGGATTTCGCGAAAAAAACATTTCCCCCTGACTACTGGGACCCACCAGCTACATCTTCGCACGCAAGGAAGTGCGTCCATATTACGGGCAAAAAAATGATTCGCCCCCTAACTGCTGGGACCCACCGGGTACATCTTCGCACGCAACGAAGTGCCTGACAGTCGAGACCCACCTGGTCGAAGCGTACATAGCGTTGTCATTATGGTCGCGAAACGTGTACGTACGTACTGGTCGATCGGTCTGTCTGCAGGCTGCAGCGATGAACCGTGGCCGTGTAAGGAAGGGCACGTGTCGTAGTAGAGGCATGCATGTAGCATGTCACACAGTCCCGTTAATATCATGTACACGTACGTACAGCGGCCAGGGTGCAAGAAAGTAAATACGGCCACATACGTACGGCCAGGGCTCGTGTACATTTGTGGGTCGAAACGGAGAATGTTGAGTCGTCATCGTGTTCATCGGGAGCCAACCGACTTGGATAGAACAACCGATCGAAACGAGACCTGACGTACCGCAGAACGGAGGAAACGGCCTTGTGTTCGACCGGCCACGGTCGAAACGGGATCCTGTTCATCGGGAGGGGTCTGGCGTACCGCAAAACGGAGGAAACAGACTTGTGTTGGAGCGCTACGGTCGAAGCGGGGGTCCTGTTTATCGGGAGGGGTGTGGCGTACCGCAAAACGGGACTCCACGAGATATTGTTCATCTCCACCGTCGACCTCCTCCAGTCTCCACGGGCTACTGTTCATCCACCATCGACCTTCTCCAGCCTCCACCTACACTGTTCATCCACGGGCTCCTGTTCATCCAGCCTCCACCGCTCCTCCACCGGCTATTGTTCAACCAGCCCTCTCCACAGGGTCCTGTTCAACCACCCCTCCACGGGCTACTGTTCATCCAGCCCTCCACCGGCTACTGTTGAACTAGCCCTCCACGGGGTCCTGTTTATCCAGCCCTCCACGGGGTCATGTTCATCCACCCCCAACCGGCTCGATCGGGGTCCTGTTCATCCAGCGGCAACAGCCTCTACTACCACGGTGTCCTGTTCATCCAACCCCCCATCGGGAACTGTTCATCCAAGCCCTCCCAACAACGATCACTGTTCATCAAGGGAAGGCGGCAGCAGGGTTTGATCGGCTTCAGTTAGCAGCAGTAGCGAAGGAATCACTCGGGTTCAGTTAACAGCAAGGGATCGATCGCTCGAGTTCAGTTAGAGCCCAACGCCTCGCTCGGGTTCAGCTAGAGCGCAATGCCTCGCACACACGTGCATACGTGTACGAGAGAAACACGCATCGCTCGGCCCCCGACCACCCATCGTAACCGGGAACTCCCCGATATTTTCCTCGCCCTCGCTTCTACCACGGTTTTTTCCGTCATGGACGGCCCAAAGAATGTCAAGCAGCTGCGTCTCCGGCCCGCCCAGGATGAAAAGCCCATTTTCTGTCATGATTTTTGTCATAGAACTAGGAGCCCACCACATCTATGATGATACCGGGTTTTGTCACAATTATCGTCATAGAAGTGTCACAAGCATGACAGGAAAAAAAACCGTTCGACCCAAAATGCCACAGATGTGTCTTTTTTTGTAGTGCTGGGTATAACCAACAAGAACATGATGGCTGCATCTTGTTAAAGCATTGATGCAAGAAGTTTCTCCTGAAAACTGGACTTGAGGTTGTTACGGATGTCCGACTTACAATCAAGACGAACGTTGGCGACAATTTGTACATGATAGTTGTCCTCCACGACCGCTGAGAGGTTCATACGATCCTAATTGAGGTCGTCTTCAGTTCATTAGTTTTTAGCTCTACTATGTTTGTGGAAACTGTAGGATGCTAATATTGTGTTGTTGTATGTTGTATTGATCTGAATCTCATATGGGGTATATATAAGAGTACAAGGCAAGTCATTGTTGGTTTAAACCAAATCAATCTCTATCTATCCTAATCCCTAACTAATACGTTAATACTTCTAACATCCCCCTCAGTCGTAGTGTGAGTGAAGCGGACGACTGCGGCTGAATTTGAAGTCTTATGCTTCCGTTGTCTTCTCCACTACGCCATCATCAACCGCATCTCTGATGGGTCGGCACCTAGGGCGGTGACTGCGTCCCCTTCTGGTGCCTTCCTTGTCGCTCCTATCTCCCCTCCCACATTCACAGCGGGAGTGGCATGAACGCTGTTGACGACGCGGACGCTGTTGACTAGAGTTGTTGTTGAAATGTTGCTGTAGACATAACCCTATATTTCGATGTTGATGTAGCCATGGTCGAGGTAGTCGTGGTTGATGATGTAGTCGTCGTGGATGATGAAGCCGCATAAAGCCGGAGGCGGAAAAAATTGCGCTATGTTGTAGATGACGGAGCTACAGTCGTCGATGATGCACCTTGCGGATGTCAGAGGGTGCCGAAGAAGATGAGTCCACCAATTTTGGCAGGACAGGAGGAAACCCATCGAGCACACATTGGTTTTGCTAGAACCGTGTGGGCGTGTAGGGGTAGTTACTAGAGTGACGCTGTGTCGATGCAGTCGTATCATCAAGGACGACGCGGTCGATGCCGTCGCCGTGACGCGGTCATTGCCGTCGTCGATGTCGCGTCTTGCAGAAAAGTCTGTCAGAGGACGTTAGTTGTCCATCTTGTGGAGTGGCAGCAACGGTGTGTTGCCGAAGATGTTTATGAAGACCACGTTCATGAAGACCTTGGCGGTGAAGTGTGGGCAATGACGTCACAGCAGCGTGTCGATGATGATGTCGCTTGAAGGCATCCTTCGCGGCGATGATGTGTTGATGACGTGTCGCCTCGGAGAAGTCGATGAAGAATTGCGTCTCATTCCACACTTGCCTGGCGTGTGAAGAGTGCATGTGGTGATTGCATCCCGAGATGTCCTTGATAAAGATTTGTTTTGTTGGTCCTGATGTAGTCCTACAGCTTGATGAAGTGGCAGAGGGTCGATGGAGAGGTGGCGTTGTTGGTGAAGGTCGTTGGCTCGGTGTAGACGATGTCGTGGAAGCTTCAGTGCAGAAGACCCGCAACAGATGCGCAGCCGGCAGACGTCCTATTGCGCGGTGGACTCGATGTCGTGCGCGCGGAATTGGCCCTCCCGTTATCTGCGACTGGGTCGGTGCAGACCGAACGCGCCTGGCGCGTGGCGGAAGCCGGATGCATGGATGAAGATGGCGTGTGCCGCGCCTTGATCCTGCCCTGCGCCCATGCGCACGAACCCTGGAGGCCGACACTTCTAGGAAAAAGGCTACTAGCAGCGTGGGTCAAATCTCCTAGCAGCGCGGGTACCCGTGTTACTAGTATCACGCTACAGCTAATAGTTAGTAGTAGCGTAGGTTAAACCCGCGCTACTGCTAACTTTGTTAGGAGTAGCGTGTGCCACCCACGCTACTGCTATTTCGTACCCGCGCTACTACTAATGAAATAGTAGTAGCATGTCTGTAATAACAACACCACTAGTATCCTAAATACTAGTAGCGAGCAGTTTTTCCCACGCTACTACTAACTTATTAGAAACTGAAAAAATAAAATCAATCAATTCCATTCTATCACACAATTGTGGTATCTACTATGATAGTTCCTCATTGTAGAGTCAACTGATGTATAATTCATATCTTTTACATAAGTAAGAGTGTAAACACAGTGCTGTGCATGTCAGCTACCTACGCAAGTGGTTCTTGCCATGCAAATTCAAAACTTTACCAATACTTCTAGACGTCAGAGACTGAGACACGTTGTTATGGTCCGATCCAAAAATTCGCTCACTCGCCAATGCGTGGCGCCTTCCCAGCCTGATCTCGCAACCTGCAACTGCGACGAAACACAGCGGGCAGTCTCGACGAGCCACACTTGACCGATGGCAGCCACCACCTTGAGTTGTGACGCTGTCACATCCCTCGCCCTAGCCCTCAGCTCAAGCAGGCCCGGTCGATGTAGGCCTCGTGCCATGGCACCAGCGAATGGAGGAAGCCATCATAGATGTGCCCCGCACCCTGAAATCCGAACACCATTAAGATCCAGATTTAGAATTGGCCACATACCGAATCAAGTATATATGAAATGTTGATCATCTCTCGGGCTCGGGTTGTCTGACCGACTGCTTACCCGTGTGTTGGGGTGCCAGAGGTAGATGATGAGCAGCAGCTTGGCCTCTCCGTACATCGGCAGCCACGACACCGTCCAGTCCACGAACCTCTCGACGACCGTCGGCATTGCCACCAGAACCCTGCAGCATTACCGACAAAGGTTCAGAAACTTCAGATTCTTCAGACGAATGACATGGAAAAATAATGCGGTGCATGCCAATGAAAAAGACAATCAGTGAAAAAGACAAGGAGCATACTAACCCCTTCAGGCAGTGAAAATATAATGTAGAGCAGTAAAAGTGGAACATGGCTCGGCATTTGCATTCATAGGGACAGATATACAATTGAGGATCCACTAGATAAATAAATAATTCTCATAAATCAACAACATTGTCTGCATTTAACATACTGTAAATAGTGTCCGACATCCATGAGGAAAACCCAAACATTATTCTGATTACCCAGCATGAACTAGCAATCCCCATTCCCCAACACATCTAAATCTCAGAGCATGGTTAGATAAGATCCAAATACTTAGAGGTGGAACTCTGAATCCCCTTGGAACTATAGAAACCCAAAACTACTGTGCTCAAGGATGAGATCGTTAGGTACTAGCACACGCAAAGAGCTAGTTTACCAATACGGGCTACATCACTATTCGAAATGAAGAGGCTTCGCTGCTAGAATTCAATGCGAAGGTACTTACGACGACCATCTCCCAGTCCCAGCCATTGATTCTGCCTAAGCTTTGCACATGTGTCTGTACTCTGTACTCTATACTCGGTACCACCATCACTAAATTATTAGAATGAGATCAGCTGATTAAACAGTGCAACACTGAAATTTACAAGGAAATGCCACCGTGATGTTCCGCGGTATGGAGAAACCATCTGGCCTCTTTTGAAGTTGGGTCCCATCTTGTAATTGTCGACAATGGGATGAATAATTACTGCAGGTTGGTGGGGCTCCTGGGTACCCGGCTGAATCAGAATGCACTACAGAGCACTATCTTATTTCGACAACCTGAGATGTGAAACTCTGACAGCAGTTGCTTCAGCTTTTAACATTTGAATCATAGTTATACATGGTACTTAACATAACTTAAAAAGTATCCTCTACTACATTTGGAGACAGTTATGCTCTATTATTAGCCCATAAACCTTGTTTGAACCCCATAACTAAAAATAAAATAAACTGTGCTATGCTTCGAGTAGCCGCCAAGACGGATTAAATTACCTGACTGGTCGCTGCAGTATAAATCTTCTCTTCGAATCGCACAACAATGATTTCAAGTTTGTTCAGTCCCTCTGGCACTAATACTTGCAGATGCTTCTTCAGACATTCCGTTCTACACGTATAATGCAAAATGTGAATAAAATATGTGGCATCTGAGATGTATGGTGCAACGAGTAGGCAGAGCAGCCAATTGAGGAAGAACTCTAGTTTCAGAACAAAAGTGCATCCCAGCATAGTGCTAAGAGCATGGTTTCCCCTAGGAGATCAAACGCTGTGGCATCTGTGTGCTAAATTGTTCAGACATAATTTTATCCTAGTTAAGTTACATGAAGTGATTAGGCTGGACTGAAAGTAAGTGTAGGAGTCAATTTTGACCTGAGTTTAGTGCAGACTACAGATGACCAGAAACTGGGAGCTTGTGTGTAGATCGACAACGAATCTATTGCTGCCGATAAGGACATGGCTAGATCGAAGCTAGTTGGTTGACGGTGTCGAGGTAGGGGCGGCTCGACCTGCCTGGGAGCTTGTGTGTAGATCGACAACGAATCTATTGCTGCCGGCTAAGGACATGGCTAGATCGAAGCTAGTTGGTTGACGGTGTCGAGGTAGGGGCGGCTCGACCTGCCTGGGATGCCACTGGTTTGAAATTTTCCGCCACTGGAACAAATAAATAAGGCGCGGCGGGAATCGATCCTGCGACCTGCAGTGCACAGGCGCCCCTCGCTAACCAACACGCCACAGCGCAGTTCGCGTTCGAATACAGGCGTTCCCTTTCTTATACGATTGCTGAAGCGCTGGGCCGGCCCACCGAGGCCTGCATTTTTTTTTCGTTTCGCACTTAACTGGCGCGCGTGTTCGAGGTAATGCCCACCGAAGTGAAAAATATTACAGGTACATTCATCACTCCAACTACAAAATTAACATGTCATTCTTACATGATGTTAGAAAATATACACATGCGCCTACACATAAACAATAAGAACTACTAAATTTGTATTTCAGGAATAAATTGAAAATAGAAACATGATAAAACTATCAAAAAAAATATACAAGATATAAATTGAATGTGACTCATCATAAAAAGTACATTTATTATGGCATGCCCAACAAGCAGGTAATGATAAATGTATAAGAAATATATTCAATGAGAAAAACATACATACCTAAGACAAAACTATATTTACAAAAATACTTATATTTATAAACATCATCACATTTGGTTCCAATTTTTGTTTACACAAATTAAATAAGATGTTTTCAGTATTAAACATTCTAAAGTTCTAGCCCGGGCATCGAGCGGGCCACGTTGCTAGTTTCAAAAAAAAGTTCATCGATTCAAAAAATGTTCACGCGTTCAAGAAATGTTCACCAAAAATAAAAACATGTTTATGAATTCCGAAAATTGTTACCAAATCTCAAATGATGATCTTTTAATTCCAAAAATGTTCATGGTTTCAGAAAATGTTCACTAATTTTAAAAAAGGACCATGATTTCAAATAATGTTTATTATTTTGATTTTTTTCATTATTCAGAAAATGTGCATGAATTTGAAAGATGTTTCCATAAATGGAAAAGAAAGAAGATAAAGAAAAATAAATAATGAAAGGAAAAATTGAAACAAAGACAAACATAAAATAAGAGAAGAAAAAACTAAAATGAAAAGGTAAAAAATTAAAAGGAAAAGAAAAATAGAAAATAGAAATGAAAAGGGAAAAAGTTAAAAGAAAGAGAAACCAGAAGAGAAAATAAAGAAAAGAAGAAAACCGGTTCAGGAAAGATTGTAGAATCTACCAAAAACTGGTGGATACAGGCTCACGGGGAGGATATGTGCTGCGTATCCATGAAGAACTAAAGAATAAGAAATGCGCGCCAGTTAAGTGCGAAACAAAAAAAAAATGCAGGCCTCGGTGGGCCGGCCCAGCGCTTCAGGAATAGTATAAGAAATGGAAGGCCTGTAGTCAAACGCGATCTCCGCTGTGGCGTCGTGGTTAGCGCGTGCCGCCGGTGGACTGCAGGTCGCAGGATCGATTCCCGCCAGCGGCGGAAAATTTTAAACCAGTCCATATTCGGTGGTGGAAATTGCGAACAAAAAAAAAGCCTCTCATGGAGCCTTTTTCCCGCAAAAAATTTGGGCATTTTTGTGATTACATACAACGTAAGGGGGTTTTCTACAAAAAACATGCCACGTCGGCACCTGACGGGCAGGCCCCGCTGGTCAGATACACCGTCAATACGTGTTTATACGCAGTTTAGACCTATTTGCAAAAACCTAGAGCAATGTTGGTACTGACACGTAAAAATTAGCAATTGTGGTATCAATGTGCATGTGATGCCCCAATTGTGGTACTTCTCTGCAATTAACTCCTCGGAGCCCCGCGCTCCTCCTCCTCCTTGTTCATGTAGTTTGCGAGCCCATCAGTGAGGCGCCCTCTGACTCGTTCGCCCCGCGCGGGCGCTTCTCGTCAGCGTCCGCGGGCTCCTCCCCCTCCTCGTGCTCGCGCTTCTGCGCGGGGGACTGGTGCTCCTCCTCGTCCACGCCCATCGCCGGCCGCCGGTAGGAAGGAGGAGAGAGAAGGGCGGGCAGAGGAGGAAGGGGAAGGAACGGAGAAGGAGCTACCTCTGGCGGCAGCGGCGGCGAGGTAGACCGGAGGCGGGGGCAGAGAGGTCGCGAGAGAGAGAGGGGGGGCAAGAACACGGGAGGCGCCTGAAACCCTAGCCAAATAACATAGAGGGGAGGGAGGGGCGGAGCTTGGGGGAGTGTTGCGCGCGGCCAGTGCTCGCCGGAACCGGCCGACATGGGTGGGGGCAGCAGCGAGGAGATTGTGGGGAGAGGAGCCGGGGTGGGGTGGACTGAGGAACAGGTGAGTTCATTGAGAGAGTTTTTTTAGGGATTAGAGAGAGAGTGGTAGGGTGGGAGTGGATCGGGCCGGGGTGGATGGTGCAGTAGTGGACATGCTTATTAATAGCGTGGGGGTTTTTCTTGCGCTATAACAACTTACTTAGTAGTAGCGCGGGTTTTATACCCCTCGCTAGTACGATGGCCTGTCCCGGGGGCATGGTGGAGATCACTTAGTAGCAGCGCGCGTTTATACCCTTGGCTACTACTATCAACTTAGTAGTAGTGCTGGTTTTTTACCCCTCGCTACTATTAATTAGCAGTGGCGCCCCTTTTTAGACCGCGCTACTGATAAGCTTCTGTGTGTAAGGTATTTCCTAGTAGTGCGATGCAGCAGTACGCGGGCGGCGACGAAGCGCGTTCGGACGCGGTGTGTGCGTCATGCGCATGAAGAAGTCTTTGTTGGGTCGACGAAGCCGGTTGGTGAAGGCTGGAGTCTCGGCAGCATGGATCGATGTAGATTAGATCTCACACTTATGTCGCCGGTTCGGTGTTGACGCGCTCGTACGCGTGGCCGGCCGCTCGCGGCATGTGGTGTTGATGTAGATCGTGCCAAGCAGGTGCCGGTCTTATGTGCCCTGAAGTCGCGCGTGGCTTGATACGTCCATTTTGCATCATGTTTACCTACTGTATTTACATTGTTTTTATGTATAATAATGCTTTTTGGAGTATTTCTAATGCCTTTTCTCTCATAATATTCAAGGTACACACAAAGAGGGAGAATACCGGCAGCTGGAATTCTGGACCTGAAAAAGCTACGTCAGGCTACCTATTCTGCACAACTCCAAATGAGCTGACACTTTACGAAGATTTTTTATGGAATATATAAGAAATATTGGAGCCAATAAGTACCAGAGGGGGGCTACTAGGTGGTCATAACCCACCTGGGCGCCAGGAGGCCCAGGCACGCCCTGGTGGGTTCTGCCCTCCTCGGGCCACCTCCGGTGCCCCTCTTCTGGTATATAAGTCATTTTGACCTAGAAAAAATAAGGATGGGAATTTTGGGATGAAGCGCCGCCGTCTCGAGGTGGAACTTGGGCAAGAGCACTTTTGCCCTCCGGCAGAGCGATTCCGCCCGGGGAACTTCCCTTCCGGAGGGGGAAATCATCGTCTTCAACATCACAAACAACTCTCCCATCTTGGGGAGGGCAATCTCCATCAACATCTTCAACAACACCATCTCCTCTCAAACCCTAGTTAATCTCTTGTGTTCAATCTTTGTACCGGAACTATAGATTGGTACTTGTGGATGACTAGTAGAGTTGATTACATCATGTAGTTGATTACTATATAGTTTATTTGGTGGAAGATTATATTTTCAGATCGATTATGCTATTTAATACCCCTCTGATCTTAAGCATGATTATTTTTTGTGAGTAGTTACCTTTGTTCTTGAGGTCACGGGAGAAATCTTGTTGCAAGTAATCATGTGAATTTTATATGTGTTCGATATTTTGATGGTATGTATGTTGTGATTCCCTTAGTGGTGTCATGTGAACATCAACTACATGACACTTCACCATATTTGGGCCTAAGGGAATGCATTGTGGAGTAGTTATTAGATGATGGGTTGCGAAAGTGATAGAAGCTTAAACCCTAGTTTATGCGCTATTCCGTAAGGGACTGATTTGGATCCAAAAGTTCAATGTTATGGTTAGAATTTATTCTTAATACTTTTCTCGTAGTTGCGGATGCATGCGAGGGGGCTAATCATAAGTAGGAGGTTTGTTCAAGTAAGAACAACACCTAAGCACCGGTCCACCCACATATCAAATTATCAAACTAGCGAACACAGATCAAACAACATGATGAAACTGACTAGATGAAATTCCCGTGTACCCTCAAGAACGCTTTGCTTATCATAAGAGGCCGTTTTGGCCAGTCCTTTGCCTCAAAAGGATTGGGCTACCTTGCTGCACTTTTGTTACTGTTACCGTTACTTGCTTGTTATAAATTATCTTGCTCTCAAACTACTCGTTACTTATAATTTCAGTGCTTGCAGAGAATACCTTGCTGAAAACTACTTGGCATTTCGTTCTGCTCCTCGTTGGGTTCGACACTCTCACTTATCGAAAGGACTATGATTGATCCCCTATACTTGTGGGTAATCAAGGCTCTTTTCTGACGCTGTTGCTGGGGAGTGAATCGCTCTTGGTAAGTGGAAATTGGTAAGGAAAAATTATTACTACATGCTGAACTTTACTGTCACTTGTTACTATGGAAACAATCCTTTGAGGGGTTTGTTCGGGGTATCTTCACCTCGAGCGGAACCACAATTAGTCAACCCTCAACCTACTGCACCTACTGAAAATATTGGCTATGAAATTCCTTAGGGTATGATAGAACAACTGCTAGCTAATCCTTATGCAGGACATGGAACCGAACATCCTGATATGCACTTGATATATGTGGAGGAAATTTGTGGATTATTTAAGCATGCAGGTTTACCCGGAGATGAAGCTAAGAAGAAGCTTTTCCCTTTATCTTTGAAGGGAAAAGCATTGCCATGGTATAGGCTATGCGGTGATATTGGATCTTGGAATTCGAAATTATTGAAATTGGAGTTTCACAAAAAATAATTATCCTATGCATCTAGTTCGTCGTGATCAGAATTACATATATAATTTTTGGCCTCGTGAAGGAGAAAGTATTGCTCTAGCTTGGGGGAGCTTAAGTCAATGTTATATTCGTGCCCCAATCATGAGCTCTCAAGAGAAATTATCATTCAAAATTTTTATGCTCTGCTTTCTCATGATGATCGTTCCATGCTTGATACTTCTTGTACTGGTTCCTTTATGAAGAAGACTATTGAATTCAGGTGGGATCTTTTAGAAAGAATTAAACGCAACTCTGAAGATTGTGAACTAGATGAAGGTAAAGAGTCAGGTATTAAGCTTAAGTATGATTGTGTTAAATATTTTATGAAGACTGATGCTTTTCAAAAGTTTAGCACTAAATATGGACTTGAATCTGAGATAGTAGCCTCCTTTTGTGAATCATTTGCTACTCATGTTGATCTCCCTAAGGAGAAGTGGTTTAAATATCACCCACCTATTAAAGAAGAAATTAAAGAACCGGTAATAGCTAAAGATGAAACTATTATTTATAATATTGATCCAGTTGTCCCTAGTACTTACATTGAAAACCCACCTTTTCCTGTAAGGATAAAGGAACATGCTAAAGTTTCAATTTTGGTCAATAAAAGTCACATTAGAACACCTAAAGCAGCTGAACAAATCAATGTAGAACCTAGTGTTGCTATGGTTAAAGATCTCCTGGTTGAAAATATAGATGGGCATGTTATTTACTTCTGTGATGAACCTGCTAGAATTGCCAAACCCGATGAAAAAGGTAAACATAGACACATTGTTGGCATGCCAGTTGTCTCAGTTAAGATAGGAGATCACTATTAACATGGCTTATGTGAAAAAGGTGCCAGCGTGAGTGCTATTCCTTTTATCTTATATTAAGAAATTATGAATGATATGGCACCCACTGAGATAGAAGACATAGATGTTACTATTAAACTTGCTAATAGAGACACCATCACACCACTTGGGATTATTAGAGATGATGAAGACTTGTGTGGGAAAATAAAATACCCTACGATTTTCTTGTTCTTGGTTCCCCACAAGATGACTTTTGTCCCATTATCTTTGGTGGACCTTTCTTGAACACCGTTAATGCTAAAATAGATTGCGAGAAACAAATTGTTGGTGTTAGTTTTGGTGATGAGTCTCATGAGTTTAATTTTTCTAAGTTTAGTAGAAAACATCATAAGAAAGAAATTCCTAGTGAGGATGAAATAATTGCTCTTGCTTCTATTGTTGTTCCTCCTACTGATCCACTAGAACAATATTTGCTAGACCATGAAAATGATATGCATATGCATGAAAGAAATGAAATAGATAAGATTTTCTTTGAACAACGTCCTCTGCTTAAACACAATTTGCCTATTGAAACTCTAGGAGGTCCTCCTCCACCTAAAGGTGATCCTGTGTTTGAAATAAAATAATTGCAAAACACTTCAAAATATGCTAACCTTGATGAGAAAAAGATATATCATGTTATTATTAGTGCTAACCTTTCAGAACATGGAGAAGAAAGATTATTAAAGGTTCCAAAGAAGCACCGAGCTGCTATTGGGTATACTCATGATGATTTAAAGGGCATTAGTCCCACTCTCTGGCAGCACAAACTTAATATGGAACCTGATGCTAAACCCGTTGTTGATCACCAACGACGTTTAAATCCTAAGATGAAAGAAGTGGTAAGAATTGAAATACTGAAGATTCTGGAAGCAGGTAGTTCTCTGGTCCCACAGAACGACACCTAATCGAGCTACCGGGCAGACTCCCTTCTCCCTGGTCTATGGGGCAGAAGCAGTTATCCCCACGGAACTCATTTACGGGACACCTATGATGAAGTAGCGCAAGATCAGCACCGGCGTGACGATGTTGTGCTACTCGAGGAGAACCGTCTCCGGGCTGCTACGCGTGCTGCACGCTACCAGCAAGCCCTGCGTCGCTATCATAGTCGCAGGGTTCATGCCCGGTGTTTTGAGGAAGGTGACCTTGTCCTTAGGCGCGTTCAGTCCGCCAAGGGTACAAACAAGCTATCACAAAAGTGGGAAGGCCCTTACCGGGTGGTACAAGTCACCAGACCCGGCGCAGTCCGTTTGGAGACCGGAGATGGCACTCAGTTGCAAAACTCATGGAATATTGAGCATCTCCGTAAGTACTACCCGTAAGGCGCGAGGCTGCCGGGCACTGCCCGGCAGCCACCCTTTTGTACAGGCCTTGCCTTAGCTGCATATAACCCCTTGTACAAAGCCGGGGCGATGACCCCGTGCAAGAGAAAATAAAGAAGCGTTGTAGGGGGCCCCAACTAAGATTGCATGCATGAACGAGCATGCCCAGATCACTGCATAAGCATTTCATGAGCATTTGCATATGCATATAGATAGGATTGCATCCTACATTCATTCTCATCTACATGAAGTTGCAGGTTCCTGCCGTGAACTTGACTTTGACAAAGAACGAGAAGATTGCACGGCACAGCGATCCCCGGCAAGCCAAACCGATAATTTTACCTCTTGTCCATTAGTGTTCTGTAAAGCTATAACTTTGCATGAGAAAACCTCGCCTCTCTTTTGAAACTTAGGTGCTCCCATCCATGACTCGAACGTGGCTTCGGTCAAGATGGTCGCAGTGGCCTTTGTTAAAAAAAGAGCTGGCGGGGGGGCTGGCCCCTCTGTCTGTTCCCCGGCAGACGTAGCTCTCCGGGAGACAAATAGGGTGCCGACAGTATATCCTACCAGGAAAAACTCATTTATTTTTATTAAAGAGGCACTCCACCTCTGCATGGACATACACATGCACGGGTTCCCGGCAAGGTTCATCTTTTTCATTCATATGTTGATACAAGTACAAACATTACAGAACACAAAGATGGACTTGAGAGATTACATTATTTGAATTAAAATTTGGCAATTGCCTACAAGTTTAAGACTGAAAAAAGATAAGTGCACCGTAAACTCCTCTCCTTGTCCCTTATATCCCAGGTATTGCGGTGGGAAGAGAAGGAGATGGGCGCCGCGCCGGCACAATGCCACCCCGATCCTTGTCAGGAGCTGGCAACCCCAGCCTGACAAGGTCGGGAGAGGCAAGGCTGCGAAGGAGGAAGATGTGCGGAGCACCCCGGCGGCTGAGGGAGTCGTGGATTATGGGGTCCTCGGGTGTCCGGGCTATGTGACATGGGCCGGACTCATGGGCCGTGAAGATGCAAGATGGAAGGCTTTCCCCTGTATTCGGATGGGACTCTCCTTGGCGTGGAAAGCAAGCTTGGCGTTCGGATATGAAGATTCCTTTCTCTGTAAACCGACTGTGTACAACCCTAGCCCCCTCCGGTGTCTATATAAACCGGAGGGTTTAGTCCGTAGAGGCAATCATAATAATATAGGCTAGACATCTAGGGCTTAGCCATTACGATCTCGAGGTAGATCAACTCTTGTAACCCTTATACTCATCAAAGTCAATCAAGCAGGAAGTAGGGTATTACCTCCATCGAGAGGGCCCGAACCTAGGTAAACATTGTGTCCCCTGCCTCTTGTTACCTTCGATCCTTAGACGCACAGTTCGGGACCCCCTACCCGAGATCCGCCGGTTTTGACACCGACATTGGTGCTTTCATTGAGAGTTCGACTGTGCCGTCATCGAAAGGCTCGATGGCTCCATCGATCATCTACAACAATGCTACCGGGAACAAGATTTTTCTCCCCGGCCAGATCTTCGTATTCGGCGGCTTCACACTGCGTGCCAACTCAGTTGGCCACCTGGAGCAGATCGACAGCTACGCCCCTGGTCGTCAGATCAGTTTTGGAAATCTGAACTATGTCGCTGATGTCCGAGGAGACTTGATCTTCCAAGGGTTCGCGACTCCAACCACCACCCTGGCCTCAGATCCGGAGCGCATCACCAGGGCCGAAGACGGGAGTCTAGAGCCCGCCGGACTCTCTGCGGCTATAGAGCTCAACACTGGAAAACCGGAGAGAATAGCACCGCCGACAGTCATCACAAAGCCGGACTCTTTTCCGAACACTAGCCCTGGACCCTCGCAGCCCGCGTCATGCGGGCTTGGCCAGGGAACTTCGGCCCCCGCCCAAACCTCGTTCTTGAACGAGGCTTTGGACTTAATGCGGTCCCTCGCCATCACAGAGGAACCGCTTCCGAATTGCGCCCAGCCCGGACTAGGGGCTGGAAATAGGGAACTTTACTTCCCACCCACCACCCACTTTATAGCCACTGTCGAGGATCTGACCGACATGCTGGACTACGCCTCCGAAGACATCGACAGTATGGACGACGATGCCGGAGAGGAGCAGACCCAAATCCCGCCGTTCACCGGATGCTGGACGACCACTTCTTCGTACGACGTGTACATGGTGGACACACCTAAAGAAGGCGACGGCGATGAGGAGAAGGACCCAGTCGAGGATGAACCTCCTGAGATACCACCGAAGCGTCGACGTCAGCGGCCCCGCTCTAAATCGCGTCACGGAAAAGACAGCAATACCGGCACCGGAGACAATGATACTCCGGAGAACGCCGAAGACCAAGATGACCCCATCGAACCAACATCCAAATAGGATGGTCGGGAGGATAGGCAAGTTGACCCTGACGAACAAGCAGGGAACGAAGACTCGAAGGATAGCAACTATCTACCACTCTCCGAGGACGACGTGAGCCTCGGCGACAAAGATTTTTATCGTGCCAGAGGAACCCCTCGAACAAGAGCACTTTAAGCGCCGGCTAATAGCCACGGCAAGAAGCCTAAAAAAGAAGCAGCAGCAGCTCCAAGCTGACCAAGATCTGCTCAATGACAGATGGACTAATGTCCTGGCAGCCGAAGAATATGGCCTTGAATGCCCAACAAAGAGTTACCCAAAGCGTAAGCTGCTACCCCAATTCGACGACGAGGTGCTGGAGCCCATACCACCCACGCGCAATGCAGCTTATGGACCCGACCGACCACCACGTGGCTGTGACAGAACGACAACTCAACCCGAACACCATCCCGTACCACCTCGCCGCAAAAGCAGAGAAACAACAGGTCGGGGATACACATATGACCTATGTCAGGACCTAGAAAATAAAGCAGGTCAGACCAGGTCAATCTATGGATCGCGGGGGCGTGCCCCGGCACGAGAGGATGGTTATCAATCCTGGCGTGAGAAGAACAACCACGCCCGGGCCGAAAACCGCATACGAACTTTATCCGAACTGCGTCGTGACATGGCCCGATACAGAGGAGCCGCACACCCCCTATGCTTCACCGATGAGGTAATGGAGCACCAGTTCCCATAAGGGTTTAAACCCATAAATATTGAATCATACGATGGCACAACAGATCCCGCAGTCTGGATCGAAGATTTTCTTCTCCACATTCACATGGCACGCGGTGACGATCTACACGCCATCAAATACCTCCCCCTAAAACTTAAGGGGCTAGCCAGGCACTGGTTAAACAGCCTCCCGGAAAACTCTATCGGAAGCAAGGATGACTTGGAAGACGCCTTTAGATACAACTTTCAGGGCACTTATATCCGACCTCCGGACGCCGATGACTTAAGTCATATAGTCCAGCAACCCGGAGAGTTGGCCAGGAAATTATGGACCAGGTTCCTAATTAAAAAGAACCAAATTGTCGACTGTCCGGATGCCGAAGCCCTAGCGGCCTTTAAACACAGCATTCGCGATGAATGGCTTGCCCAACACCTTGGCCAAGAGAAGCCAAAGTCCATGGCAGCCCTTACAGCACTCATGACCCGCTTTTGCGCGGGCGAAGATAGCTGGCTAGCCCGTAGCAATAACAGTACAAGCGAACCTGGCACTTCCGAAGCCAGGAATAGTAGCGGCAGGCCTCGACGCAACAAACACAAGCGCCGCTTCCACATGAGGATAACTATCCCACACATGATCTAGAGCTTGCAGCTGTAGTCCATGCAGTCAAAACATGGCGACATTATCTTCTCGGTAATCGTTGCGAGATTTACACCGATCACCAAAGTCTGAAATACATCTTCACCCAACCGGATTTGAATCTCAGGCAAAGACGTTGGGTTGAGTTGATCATAGATTACGACTTAGGAATAACTCAATAATGACAATACTGAAGTCACGGCGGTCAACGGCGGATTCAGCGGCTCCAAGTCCGGTCTGCGGAAGAAGCCATTCAAAAGAAACAGAGAGGGCTCATCCAGCTTGGACCGAATACTCGATCGACCCTGCCAGATTCACGACACCCTCGACAAGCCTGCCAATCATACCAACCGAAGCTGTTGGGTCTTTAAACAGGCCGGTAAGTTAAATACCGAACATAAGGAGAAAGGGTCGCCCAACGAGGACGATGACGAGGAGCCTCGGCCACCAAAAACAGGGGGTCAGAAGAAATGTCCCCCCGAAGTCAAAATGGTGAATATGATATACATCACCCATATCCCCAAGCGGGAGCGCAAACGCGTGCAAAGGGACATCTATGCGATAGAGCCAGTCGCCCCTAAATTCAATCCATGGTCAGCCTGTTCGATCACTTTTGATCGTCGAGACCATCCGACCAGTATCCGTCATGGAGGTTCGGCCGCACTAGTCCTCGACCCAATCATCGATGGATTCCACCTTACGCTAGTCCTCATGGACGGCGGTAGCAGCTGAGGGAGTCCTGGATTATGGGGTCCTCGGACAGCCGGACTATATACTTTGGCCAGACTGTTGGACTATGACGATACAAGATTGAAGACTTCGTCCCGTGTCCGGGTGGGACTCTCCTTTGCGTGGAAGGCAAGCTTGGCAATTCAGATATGTAGATCTCCTCCCTTGTAACCAACTCTGTGTAACCCTAGCCCCCTCCGGTGTCTATATAAACCGGAGGGTTTAGTCCGCAGGACAACAACAACTAGCTTCTAGGGTTTAGCCTCTACGATCTCGTGGTAGATCAACTCTTGTAATACTCATATCATCAAGATCAATCAAGCAGGAAGTAGGGTATTACCTCCATCGAGAGGGCCCGAACCTGGGTAAACATTGTGTCCCCCGCCTCCTGTTACCATCCGCCTTAGACGCACAGTTCGGGACCCCCTACCCGAGTTCCGCCGGTTTTGACACCGACATTGGTGCTTTCATTGAGAGTTCCACTGTGCCGTCACGATAAAGGCTTGATGGATCCTTCGATCATCGGCAATGATGCGCTCCAGGGTGAGGTTTTTCTCCCCGGACAGATCTTCGTATTCGGCGGCTTCGTACTGCGGGCCAACTCGCTTGGCCATCTGGAGCAGATCGATAGCTACGCCCCTGGCCGTCAGGTCAGGTTTGGAAGCTTGAACTATACTGCCGACATCCGCGGAGACTTGATCTTCGACGGTTTCGAGCCCATGTCAAGTGGGCCGCACAGTCACGACGAGCATGACTTAGCCCTGCCGTCGGATGGTGTTCGGGAGATCACACCTGCGGCTACTCCAGCCCTCAATCCGGAGCAGATCGTGCCATCCGAGGACGGGTGGATGAACCCCGCCATGGAGGCCGCACACTCAGCGGCGATACAGTCGAATACTGACTTCACCTCCTACGAGACCTGTGTCATAGAACCCTTCGATTCGTCCCCGGCCACAGGCTCCGAACCGCTTGCGTCCGTGCCTATCGAATCTGATTGGGCACCAATCATGGAGTTTACCTCCGCAGATATTTTCTAGCACTCGCCCTTGGGCGACGTGCTAGATTCATTAAGGTCTCTCTCCTTGTCAGGAGACCCTCGGCCGAACTATGTCCGGCTCGAGTGGGAAGCGGACAACGAAGAAATTCGTTCCCCACCCACCACCCACTTAATAGCCACTGTCGACGATTTAACCGACATGCTTGATTTCGACTCCGAAGACATCGACGGTATGGACGACGATGCAGGAGAGGAACAGGAACCACCACCCACAGGGTGCTGGACAACCACTTCATCATATGATATATACATGGTGGATACACCCAAAGAAAACAACGATGAGGAACGGAAGAATGCAGCGAAGGATAATCCCCTCGAGAAGCAACCAAAGCGACGACGTAGGCGCCGCTCCAAATCCCGCCTCAATAAAAACAGCGACGACAGCGCAAGAAAGAATAATACCGCGGTCAACTCCAAAGGAAAGGACGACCACATGGACCCAGCGATGGAGCAGGATGAGCCAGCGGACGGCGAACATAGTACGGAGCCGCTGTCCGATCACGGTGACACCGTGGGTAAAACTCATCAACCTGTCTCCGAAGAGGAGAATAGTCCGGACGACGATGCACACATCATCCCGGAAAAGCACTTGGAACAAGAGAACCTCCATAGAAGGCTTATTGCCACCGCGAGGAGCCTGGAGAAGCAGAAACAAAGGCTTAAGGCCGCGCAGAATACGCTCAACAGCAGATGGAATAAAGTGCTTGACACGGAAGAAAAGTACGGCGGCAGTCGCCACACAAAGAGCTATCCAAAGCGCAAGCTGCTGCTTGAATTCGACGACGAGGCTTTAGAGCCCATTCAGCCGAAAAATAAAACGGTCGATCAGCCGGACCGACCACCTCGTGGCCGCGACAAGGCGGCTAACAATGTCGCACACAAGTCAGCACACGATTTACGTAAGGACCTGCACCAAAAAGCCGGTATGACCAGGTCCATCTATGGATCTACGAAGCGTGCTCCGGCACAGAATCATGGCCGCCCAAACGACTATACTGACCGAATAACAACTCGGAATCAAAACCGAACACTACAACCGTCAGAAGAATGCCATGACACATCCAAACACAGGGGTGCCACGCACCCCCTATGCTTCACCGATGAGGTGCTGGATCATGAATTTCCAGAGGGATTCAAACCCGTGAACATAGAGGCATACGAAGGAACGACAGACCCTGGGGTCTGGATTGAGGACTTTATCCTTCACATCCACATGGCTCGCGGAGATGATCTCCACGCCATCAAATACCTGCCCCTCAAGTTGAAAGGACCAGCTCGACACTGGTTGAAAAGCCTCCCCGAAAACTCAATTGGAAGTTGGGAAGAGCTTAAGGATGCTTTTAGGGCTAATTTTCAAGGGACCTATGTCCGACCTCCGGATGCAGACGATTTAAGTCATATAATTCAACAGCCCGGAGAGTCAGCCCGAAAGCTTTGGAACAGATTTCTCACTAAGAAGAATCAAATCGTCGACTGCCCGGATGCCGAAGCCTTAGCGGCTTTCAAACACAGTGTCCGGGACGAATGGCCCGCCAGACACCTCGGCCAGGAAAAACCGAGGACAATGGCAGCCCTAACAAGCCTTATGACCCGCTTTTGTGCGGGCGAAGACAGTTGGCTGGCCCGCAGCGGCACCAGCAACCAGGGCACATCCGAAGTCAGGGATGGCAATGGGAAACTGCGACGCAATAAAAGCAATCGAAACAATGAACACAGCCCAGACAACACGGCAATAAACGCCAGATTCAGGGGCTCTCGACCCGGTCAACGAAAAAAGCCATTTCAAGGCAGCAGAGATGGACCGTCCAGCCTAAACAAGATTCTAGACAGATTATGTCAGATTCATGGCACCTCCGACAAACCTGCAAATCACACCAACAAAGAATGATGGGTCTTTAAGCAGGCCGGCAAGCTAAACGCCGAACACAAGGGGAGGGAGACACCAAGTGAAGACGAGGATGAGCCTCGCCAGCCAAACACCGGGGGACAGAAAAAATTCCCACCAGAGGTCAAAATAGTGAACATGATTTACGCAACTCACATACCGAAGAGGAGGCGCAAACCCGCACTCCGAGACGTATACGCCGTGTCACCCCCAAGTTCAACCCTTGGTTGGCCTGCCCGATCACCTTTGATCGCAGGGATCACCCGACTAGTATCCGTCGAGGAGGATCGGCTGCCTTGGTGCTAGGCCCAATAATTGACGGATACCATCTCACCCGAGTCCTTATGGACGGCGGCAGTAGTCTTAATCTGATATATCAGGACACCATCCGCAAAATGGGGATAGACCCGACAAGAATCAGCCAAAGCAATACTACCTTTAAAGGAGTAATACCAGGCCCAGAGGCCCGCTGCATGGGCTCTCTAGTACTAGAGGTTGTATTCGGTTCTCCCGACAACTTCCGAAGCGAAGAATTAACCTTAGACATCGCTCCATTCCGAAGCAGCTATCATGCACTAATCGGAAGAACGGCCTTCGCTCGTTTTAATGCAGTACCGCATTACGCTTATCTTAAGCTTAAGATGCCCGGTCCACATGGCATCATCATAGTTAGCGGAAACACAGAGCGTTCCTTACGTGCGGAGGAATATGTGGCGGCTCTAGCAGCCGAACACTGAACGGCCTCTCCAACCAGAATAAATGATCGATCGTCAAGACCGCAGACACGGTTAGATGAGTCCGACGCACCACTAGCTGTAATAGCTCAGATAAACCTGAGATTGGGTCGATGGATATACCCCCATAAGTGGTGCTAGGGGCTTCCCGCATGTAAAAAGGGCTACAGTTCGGCTTGACCCTATTTACTTTGCATTTTAATGGTTCATTAAGAATAACCAATTTTTCGCACGAAGACTTTCACCTGGGTTTTTTTCTTTCACAGATGATCATCGCGCTACACCCTTCCAGGATACGGCACAACGGAGACACAGGCGCAGATGTGCAGCAGGGCCCCGCTCAAAGGTTTCTTTTTAGATTAAGACCCTGTGTAAACCTTTTTTACTGTCTCTTGTTGCTTCACACCCTCCGGATACTCAACACAACCGAGAGGGATGCTGGCGTTATTGGCATTTCGTCACGTCAGACTAATGCACGTACCTGGAAATTTAGGGCTCATTATCAAGGGCGTTACTCAGCCCAGTATATGTTGTAAAGTCCGAATACCTTAGGGAGTGTTCGGCGTCGTGAGTTTGGCCTTATATGCATCAGCTCCGAATCATGTCTTTGGTCAATAGTTGGGTTTGCCCGGCTCCCATGTTTTGCTACCTTACGTTCCGCTCTATCGGCTAAGGTGGCACCGGGAGAACTACTGCGATTGTGCCCTGGTTCATCTGGATGAGCACCTCAGTAGAGAAAGCCGAAAACTGACTTTCATGATAAAGCGCGAGACTGGTCAACCACTCAATGACTCAGCGGAATCTTCACGATTCCTCCGCATTAACGAAGGATCGGTTTCCCGGTCATGTATGTACGCGCACCGTTTTCGGATGATCGCGGAAGTACCAGGGGCTATATAGTAGCCCCGCCATCAAACTCCTATGGCTAAGTGAAAGTGTTAAAGCTATATAGTCTGATTGCCTTGTTCGCCGTGTTATCACCTCCTTAATGGACCAAGACGTTGGATCAAGTGTGAATACGCGCTTTTCCGAACACCCCCGCATTATGTGTGTGGGGGCTGAAGCCGACGACTGCAAACTTTCAGGTTATATACATACATAAACGGCCGCACAGGAGGCATCATAATACTTTCAGGCAAAAGTATAAACACAACCTTTATAATCCAAATAGCATTGTTTTTACAATTGGGATACATGTCACTCGAACATGATACTCTTCGAGCACTGAGCCTCTATTAAACGAGCGCTGTTGAGGATATAGACCTTAGAGTCACCCGCCAGGAGGGGCCGGGTTACTCATATGGTCACTGCCAGAAGCCCGGCGCCAAGCTTAAAGATGGTGGGCCAAAGATGGGCTTAAGACCCGGATATGGCTTAAGGCCCGTAGTTACAATCATTATTATGGTAGAACTTGTAGTGTAAGGCAAGAATAGTTAAGAGTTCGAGCCGGACACTCTTATGAGCCGGCCGGGACTCTGAGAGCTACTGGGCGTCAGCCTCCCTATATAAAGGGACGACCCGGCAGCGGTTTAGGAACAAGAACAATCTCCTCGAGAGCCGGGCATAGCAGTTTAGCTCCCTGGTTATCGAAACCCTAATCAATACCACATCAAACTGGACGTAGGCTTTTACCTTCACCGTAAGGGGCCGAACCAGTATAAACCCTCGTGTTCCTTGTCCCGCATTAACCCCTTCAAGCTTCCTAGTTGCGATGGCTCCACGACTAAGTCCTAGCTCGAGGACATCTGCCGTGACAATTCCACGATAAGCGCCTTCTAGGACTTCTTCAAAATAGTGCTCGGCCGAGACCTGGCCTACGGCCGGACCCCGGGTTGCAATGGCGGTGGCCTCCATCTCTGCCTAGTACGTCTTAACACGGGCAAGAGCCATCCGCGCACCATCTATGCACGTCGACCTCTTTACAGCGTTGATATGCGGCACAGCACCAAGGAATCGTTGCACTAAACCAAAATAACTATTCGGCCTTGGTCCCTTCGGCCAAAGATGATCCACGACAGACCTCATGGCAAGTCTGGACAACCTATGGAGCTCGGCCCACTCGGCCATTTGTTCATTTAACAGCAGCGGACGCGTTGGAGCACTGAACTGCGACCAGAACAACCTTTCAACTTCATGATCTTTCTGATCTTTGAAAAACCCAGTCGCATCAGCAGCACTCATTGCTAAGTCCATGTACGCGTCTGCAGCACTCCGTAATTAACCAAAGGGGCATACTTTGGATCTCCGAACTTCGTCTGCAACAAAAAGGGCTTCCCAGTCGTGATATCTCCGGCTTGACGGAGCTCCTCCTTCGCCGCTCTGATTTTAGAGCTGGTTTCCTTGGCTGCTTCCATGGCTTTCTTCAGGTCCGCCGCTTTCGCTTGGCTTTCCTTTTCAAGAAGCTCATACCGGTCGGCGGCATCTTTCAGCTCAACAGCCATCTTGGCTATTTTATCTTCGCTCTGGCGATGAGCAGCCTGTTCGGCTCTTAACTCTTCGGCCGCCTTTAGGGCGGCCGCATGACTTCTCCTGGCTTGTTCCTTGCCTCGGGCAAGTTCCGCCCGAAGGGTCACCACGGTGGAAGCTCCATCTGCAGTCACAGCATATTATAAACACTAGCATCATGCTCCTCTTAATATCTGTTGACCACCCGAAAATACATACCCTGTGCCTCGTCAAGCCGCTTGTTCACAAGCGCAATGTTGGCATCTGCCGCATCAAGCTGCCGCCTCAGTTCGGCAAACTCACCAGCCCGGCCAGCCACCGGACCCTCAGTCGCCTGCACATGAAAGTAGCATGATCATTAACTGGGACTATGATCCTCTGTTTGCCGCCTCTGGACAGCAACCAGAGTCTCAGGGGCTACTATCTGTATAGGGCACACCAAGTGTGTGCGGTACTGTCAAAAAATATATATATTACTTTGCGTACCTCAAAGCCTCTTACCAGGCTCGTAAAAGCTTCATGCAACCCACTTTTGGCGGATGAAATCCTCTCAACCACCGTACCCATTAAAGTATGATGCGCCTCTGAGATAGCCGCTTGCTCCAGAAGACCCATCAGTGCGTCCGGTTGTGCACCGGACAGTCCCGGACTCTTTCTGTTGCTCTCCTTAGGAGCCGAATACTCCGGACTTCGGGTGGCCGAAGGGTTACCTTCTGGCCTTGGCGGATCAGGAGAAATCCTCCGTGACGACACCTCAGGGTCGTCCGCCCCATGAGGCAGGGAGACAGGGGGAGGCGTTTCGCTCTCCATCATCTCCGAAAGAAGATCCGCCGAAGACGAACTCTGTCGAGAAGGGCTACGATCCGGACTGCAAGACATACGTCTCGGTTATTGTCCTCGGAGATAAAGCAGGATATATCTACCAAAAGTACTCTTGTTCACTTACAGCTCGGTGGAGGGCTGACCCCTTTGCGGGCACTGTGCGGCAAGGATGCCCTCCGGGGCAGGGCCCCCTGGCGAAGGTTTCTTCCGTTGTTTGGAAACCCTCATTTCCAAGTCTTCAGAGGCGGTCCTTTTCCTTCCTTGGGGAGAGGGGATTCTAGATTCTTCTCCCCAATTATCCTCCTTCGCGGAGACACTAATTCCCCCGGTTTGGATGTGTAATGTGTGAAGCCCGCTTTCGGCTTCTTTATACCTCCCTTCATCTTCCCCTGATGGCACTTGATAAGGTGCATGCTCAAGCATCCTGGCTAGTACAGGATCCGGTGAGCCTTCGGGAAGGGGTGCCGAACACCTGATCATCTCCGCCTTTCTCATCCAGTCCTGGCCAGGAGGGATTTTTTCAGAATGATGTTGTGACAAATAAAAAGACAGCATGTTCGGCCGCAGAATCACATACGTGGGTATCTGGACGGTTGCAGTTGAGACCCGCATCCTCGGTGGTGTCCGGACACTTTATTCGTGATCCGAAGAACAATCCATACATCTCTTCGAGCGTCACGCCGGAGAATTACTGAATAGTTCGCGGTCCTTCCGGGTTGAACTCCCACATACGGAGATATCGACGTTGGCATGGCAGGACCCGACGAACTAGCATAACTTGCATTACCTTGACAAGACTGACATCTCTCTTGAGGAGATCTCGGATGCGACTTTGCAATGTCGGCACGTCATTAACTGGCCCCCAGTCCAGCCCCTTGTTGACCCATGATGCCAGTTGTGGCGGGGGCCCGAACGGAAGGCGGGGGCAGCTACCCACTTCGTACTTCGGGGAGCTGTGATGTAAACCACTCCCGCTCCCATAAGTTGGACATCTCCGGGAAGGAACCCTTTGGCCATGGAGCATCGGCGCCTTTGCTTATTATGGCACCTCCGCATTCTGCGTGTCGCCCATCGATCATCTTCGGCTTCACATTAAAGGTCTTGAGCCATAAGCCGAAGTGTGGGGTGATGCGGAGGAAGGCCTCACACACGACGATAAACGACGAGATGTGAAGGATGGAATCTGGAGCTAGATCATGGAAATCGAGCCCGTAATAGAACTTAAGCCCTCTAACAAAGGGATCAAGACTAAAGCCTAGCCCTCGGAGGAAGTGGGAAATAAATACGACACTCCCGTTGGGTTCGGGAGTGGGGATGACCTGCCCTTGAGCACGCAGTCTGTGCGAGATTTCGGCGGTCAGATACCGGGCTTCTCTTAGCTTCTTGATGTCCTCCTCTGTGACAGAGGAGGCCATCCACCGGCCTTGAAGGTTGGATCCAGACATGATTGGAGGTCCGAAGCACTTAGCCTAAGCCTTGGGTGTTGGAACTCGAGGTGAGGGAAGGGAAGGATCGAGCGCGAGAAGAAAAGGACAGGCCTTGGACCCTTTATAAAGAGGGCGAATATCAAGCGTCCTCCGCCTGGCCGTTTGGAACTTGCTTAAAATCGAGGAGTCATACTAAACAAGCATGGTTGGGTTACCCACACCCGTATTGATGAGAATCCCGCGATAAGGGGACACGATCTCTGCTTCGACAAGACGTGCCAAGAAAACCACCTCGCAATATGTGCAGTAGCTGGTTGAGAAAAATGGTTTGAATAATGACCGGGCCGTGGCGTGATGTCACGCTATGAAATTTGTCAGCAGATTAGATTTGTGGAATAATATAGTCTCTATGGTGGTATGTGGAATTTGTTTTGCAGAGCCGGACACGATCCTTGTGTTCAAAATCTTCTATGGAGTATTCGGAGGAGGAACCCGCGTTGCAATGCCGAAAACAATCTGCGCGCTGGACTCATCGTCATTGAAGCCTGGTTCAGGGGCTACTGAGGGAGTCCTGGATTAGGGGGTCCTCGGACAGCCGGACTATATACTTTGGCCGGACTGTTGGACTATGAAGATACAAGATTGAAGACTTCGTCCCGTGTCCGGGTGGGACTCTCCTTTGCGTGGAAGGCAAGGTTGGCAATTCGCATATGTAGATCTCCTCCCTTGTAACCGACTCTGTGTAACCCTAGCCCCCTCCGGTGTCTATATAAACCGGAGGGTTTAGTCCACAGGACAACAACAATCATAATCATAGGCTAGCTTCTAGGGTTTAGCCTCTACGATCTCGTGGTAGATCAACTCTTGTAATACTCATATCATCAAGATCAATCAAGCAGGAAGTAGGGTATTACCTCCATCGAGAGGGCCCGAACCTGGGTAAACATTGTGTCCCCCGCCTCCTGTTACCATCCGCCTTTGATGCACAGTTCGGGACCCCCTACCCAAGATCCGCCGGTTTTGACATCGACAGCAACCTTAACCTGCTTTATCAGGACACAGTCCACAAGGTGGGTATTGATCCGTCAAGGATCAAGCCCACCAAAACTACCTTTAAAGGAGTAATACCCAGCGTAGAGGCCCGCTGCACTGGCTCAATCACATTGGAGGTTGTCTTCGGTTCGCCGGACAACTTCCGAAGCGAAGACTTGATCTTCGACATCGTCCCCTTCCGCAGTGGCTATCACGCACTGCTTGGACGAACCGCGTTCGCTCGCTTCAATGCGGTCCCGCACTATGCTTATCTCAAACTCAAGATGCCCGGACCACGCGGCGTTATAACAGTCAGTGGAAACATGGAACGCTCCCTCCATACTGAGGAGTACACCACGGCCTTGGCAGCGGAAGTACAGGACGGCCTTATCAAGCCAAATACCACGTCGGCGGCCAAGCCCACATACACTATTAAACGAGTCCGTACTACACCGCAGGGCGACAGCCCAGCTCGTCAGGAGCTCGATTAGCAATCCAGCCTCCATCTCAGCTCCAACCAAATTGCGGACCATGTGCCACGCGTACATAACTACGCACTAAAGATACCATGGGCAAAGATGGAGGCATCATAAAAATAAAGTCCACAATACGGCCAGGCTATATCTGGAAATTTATATTTTCCCTTTTTCTCTTTTTTTTCAGGTCCCTTACAACCCACGTCACCTTTTCAATGGCGCCTAGGCCTCTTTACGAGGCCTATCATTTAAACACCGAGCGATGATCCTCTCGAAGGACAATACACCAAGGAGAAAAGCAGCGTATAAGCATGGCAGAGTATCTAAAGGGTCTTTAAAGACCACCTCGTCCGCTTGCACGACCCGCACGCAGCTTTCCCTTGTACTCGGCATGTAAAATAGCCTTGTTGCTTACTGCACTAGTTGTACCGATACGTTTTGACGTATCAATAAGACTATAATGGAAACAGTTTCTAGCCTGACCTATATGGCATTGGCTTATCTCTTAATATGTGTTTCCCTTCTCTCTTTTTCTGATTATCATGTACACCTCGGTACGACTTAAATCGCCAGGGGCTCCATTGAGCCACGTACATTTTTTAAATACTAAACA
The DNA here is from genome assembly GCF_002575655.3 of Aegilops tauschii subsp. strangulata. Lineage (NCBI taxonomy): Eukaryota > Viridiplantae > Streptophyta > Magnoliopsida > Poales > Poaceae > Aegilops > Aegilops tauschii. The sequence goes on from NC_053039.3 coordinate 14,148,494, forward strand.
AAGTCCGAGCACTTTCACAGTGCAATCCGGCATCCCGAATATAGCATTATATGCATTAGCTTCGAATCATGTCTTTGGTCAATAGTTGGGTTGCCCGACTCCTATGGTTACTACCTTACGTTCCGCCTGTTCGGCTAAGGTAGTAAAGGGAGAACAACTGCGATTATGTTTCTGGTTCATCCGGACAAACACCTCAGTAGAGAAAGCCGAAAACGGACTATCATGATGCGGCGAGAGCGGGTCAGCTATTCGGTGACTAAGTATAAATCTCTTGCGATTTTTTCCGCATTACGCGATAGGCCGACATTCACCCAGACGGGCATCTACAACACCCAAGTTTGGATGATCGAACAATACTAGGGGTAGCGCCTATTATAAAACTCCTATGGCTAAGTGAGAGCGATAAAGCCACATAGTCCGATTGCCTGGTTCGCCACACTAACACCTCCTTCACGGACCAAATTGCTAGGTCAAGTGTGTTTAGGTGCTATTCCGAACACCCCCGTACTACCTAAGTGGGGGCTGAAGCCGACGACTGGCCAACTCTCAGATATCGTAAACAGCTACACAGGAGGAAATATTTTAAAGTACAACAAGCAATATATGGTACATAATCCTTGTTTCATAATATAGGATCGGACAACGTAGATACATTCATGCAAAAATGATGTCCTTTGAGCACTGGCCCTCTACAATACGAGATCCTTCCAGGACATCATCGTAATACCGCTCTGGTGTGCGATGCTCTTTGCCTGCAGGCGGTCCCTCGGTCACGAGCTTGACGGCGTTCATCTTCGCCCACTGCACCTTGACGCGGGCGAAGGCCATCCGCGCACCTTCGATGTAGGCCGATCGCTTCACGGCGTCGAGTCGGGGGCAGGCATTGATTAGCCTCTTCACGAGCCCGAAGTAGCTGCTAGGTATGGATTCGGCAGGCCATAGACGGATTATAAAATCCTTCATAGCCAACTCGGCCATCCTATGCAGTTCGATCAGCTGTTTCACCTGATCACTGAGGGGCACTGGATGCTCTAGCGCAAGGTATTGCGACCAGAGCAGTTTCTCTGTTGAGCTCCCCTCTTCGGCTCGGAAGAACTCTACAGCATCAACAACACTCCGGGGCAGATCCGCAAACGCTCCTGGAGAACTCCAAACCCGGGTCAGTAAGATGTATTTCTCCCTCACAAATCTGCTCTGCATATTAAAGGCCTTAACAGCTGTAATTTTCTTCGCCTCCTGGATCTCCCGGCAGGCATTTTGGGCTTCAGTCCGGGACTCCTGAGAACTTTGGAGGGCCTTAGCAAGTTTGGATTTTTGATCCGAAACTTGGTGCTCTAAGGACTCACATTTGCTTATAGCATCCTTAAGCTCTTACTGGACTTCGGACACCCTTGACTCATGTTTTGGGGGGCGGCCCGTTCCTTCTCTGCCTCTTTCTTGGCTTCGGCCAGTGCGCTCTTGAGGGTCTCGACCTCAAACGCATCAGCTGTGAGCACAGTTTTTACACTCATTAAGCTGACAAATTATTGCTGATATTATTTTCAAAAATTATTTTCGGTATCACATACCTTGCTTTTCTGCTAACTTCCGCCTCAGCTCAGACGCTTCGGCGGCATGGGTAGTTGATGCCTGCATTGCAGCCTATTCGGTTCAAATAGATATGTATGTTAATACCCTGGATGAGTCATTAGATCCTCTGTTCGGCCTTTCTTCGCGAACACCGAACAGAGTCTCAGGGGCTACTATCTATACACAGATATTTTTCTTATGTAGCCAAAAGGCATTATACTACATACCTCAAAGCCTCTTAGAAGGCTAGTGTAGGCCTCGTTCAATCCGCTTTTGGCAGACCGAACCCTTTCAACCACCGAACCCATAAGGGTATGATGTTCTTCTACAATGATGGCACTCTGAAGTGCCTCCACAAGAGTATCCGGTGCCTCCGGATTGACAGAGGTCGCCGGTGGAATTTGAGCACCCCCTTCTTTCGAAGGAGGCTGCTCACCTGATTCCGGAGCCGTATGGGTCTCCGGAATAATATTCAGTTGGAGGCCGAATTGGGCATGGCGCCGTTCGTTAGTCTCCATGGGGGTCGATTCCCCCATGTTGCCGGTAGCAGGGATATCGCCCTCTGGCGCCACCGTGGCGGCTCCCCGCACCTCTCCCTAGCCCGGAAGGGTCTTTCGAGACAACACCTCGGCATTATCCGTAGCATTGGGGGAGGAGGCTGGCGGAGGCGACCCGCTGTCCATCACGTTCGGATCCAGCGAATTACCCGAAGATGAGGATTGCTGGGGGTGGGTGTGAGCCGGACTGTGGCGCGAACTTCAGTATATTAAAATCACAAGGCAGAATGCCGGATAGATTTAAGTACAAGTGCCTTTGGGGGTACTTACAATCCGGCCAGGGGCTTCGGCCTGGGGCACCACTGATCGGCGTCTGATTCGGAGTTATCCGTGAGGGAGATTCTCCCTTTCTTGGACGCCTCCGCCTCCAGATCTGCGGAGGCCCCCCTTTTCTTCTTTCCCCCCTTAAGGGGAGAGTTGCTCTCTTCCTCCTCCCCTTCGTCTTCGTCAGGGGAGGGGTGAGTATTGGTGTCTTCGAACACTACGTCCGAAGCACCTTTACGGCAGAGGCCGCTTTTGGCCTCCTTGCCCTTCTTCTTGGCCTTGTTTTCCGGCGCCGGATATAGCGCCGGAACCAGCATCCTCGTCAACAGAGGAATGGCTGGGTCTTCGAGTAGCGGAGCCGGACAGTGAATCCGCTTCGCCTTCTTCGTCCAGCCCTGTGAGAAGAATGTAAAGCTTAAGCATGCCCCATGGATTTACAAGTAATAAGGTTATCGTAAAAACTTACGGGGGATGCTGCGTGATTACAGTCGAGGCCGAGGTCATCGGTCGTCTTCGGCCATGACTTTTGGGTCTTGAACAATAGCTTCCACGTGTCTTCGTGCTTCGTGCTAAAGAACCGCTGCAGGGTCCGGGGACCGGCTGGGTCGAACTCCCACATGTGCTGAGTCTGGTTTTGGCCGGGAGAATCTGGCGGAAGAGCATTACCTAGATCACACTGGCAAGACTTGTATTCTTGTCCACCATACTCTTGATGTGCTTCTGCAGCATCGTCACCTCGTCGGACGACGTCCAGGCTCTTATTGAGCCAGGATGTAAGCCCCAGTGGAGGACCGGACTTGAACTCAGGGGGAGCGGCCCATTGATACGTCTCCGTCGTATCTACTTTTCCAAACACTTTTGCCCTTGTTTTGGACTCTAACTTGCATGATTTGAATGGAACTAACCCGGACTAACGCTGTTTTCAGCAGAATTGCCATGGTGTTATTTATGTGCAGAAACAAAAGTTCTCGGAATGACCTGAAACTTCACGGAGATTATTTTTGGAAATAATAAAATATACTGGCGAAAGAATCAAGGCCAGGGGGCCCACACCCTTTCCACGAGGGTGGGGGCGCGCCTGCCCCCCTGGGCGCACCCCCCTGCCTCGTGGCCCCCCTGGAGCTCCACCGACCTCAACTCCAACTCCATATATTCGTGTTCGGGGAGAAAAAAATCGGAGAGAAGGATTCATCGCGTTTTACGATACGGAGCCCTCGCCAAGCCCTAAACTCTCTCGGGAGGGCTGATCTAGAGTCCGTTCGGGGCTCCAGAGAGGGGAATCCGTCGCCATCGTCATCATCAACCATTCTCCATCACCAATTTCATGATGCTCACCGCCGTGCGTGAGTAATTCCATGGTAGGCTTGCTGGACGGTGATGGGTTGGATGAGATTTATCATGTAATCGAGTTAGTTTTTTAGGGTTTGATCCCTAGTATCCACTATGTTCTGAGATTGATGTTGCTATGACTTTGCTATGCTTAATGCTTGTCACTAGAGCCCGACTGCCATGATTTCAGATGTGAGCCTATTATGTTTTCATGAATATATGTGAGTTCTTGATCCTATCTTGCAAGTCTATAGTCACCTACTATGTGTTATGATCCGGCAACCCCGAAGTGACAATAATCGGGACCACTCCCGGTGATGACCATAGTTTGAGGAGTTCATGTATTCACTACGTGTTAATGCTTTGGTCCGGTACTCTATTAAAAGGAGGCCTTAATATCCCTTAGTTTCCATTAGGACCCCGCTGCCACGGGAGGGTAGGACAAAACATGTCATGCAAGTTCTTTTTCCATAAGCATGTATGACTATATTCGGAATACATGCCTACATTACATTGATGAATTGGAGCTAGTTCTGTGTCACCCTATGTTATGACTGTTACATGATGAACCGCATCCGGCATAATTCTCCATCACTGATCCAATGCCTACGAGCTTTTCACATATTGGTCTTTGCTTATTTACTTTTCCGTTTCTACTGTTACAATCACTACAAAACCCAAAAATATTACTTTTGCTACCGTTACCGTTACTTCCATACTACTTTGCTACTAAATACTTTGCTGCAGATACTAAGTTATCCAGGTGTGGTTGAATTGACAACTCAACTGCTAATACTTGAGAATATTCTTTGGCTCCCCTTGTGTCGAATCAATAAATTTGGATTGAATACTGTACCCTCGAAAACTGTTGCGATCCCCTATACTTGTGGGTTATCACCCATGTGGAGTCGCGGGGCTCCGTGACATAGAACCACTCCTGCTGCCACCCCTTCACAGTCTCCACAAAGGTGCCTTTGGGCCAAGTGACGTTGGGGAGCTTACTCGCCATGGCGCCGCCGCACTCCGCATGTTAACCATCCACCACTTTTGGCTTCACATTGAAGACCTTGAGCCATAGGCCGAAGTGGGGAGGGATGCGGAGGAATGCCTCGCACGCGAGGATGAACGCCGAAATATTGAGGAAGGAATTTGGGGCTAGATCATGGAAATCTAGCCCGTAGTAAAACATAAGGCCGCGGACGAAAGGATGGAGGGGAAACCCCAATCCACGAAGGAAATGGGGAATAAAAACTACCCTCTCGTGGGGCTCCGGAGTAGGGAAGATGTGCTTCTTGGCCGGAAGCCGGTGGGCGATTTCCTTGGCTAAATACCCCGCTTCCCGGAGCTCCTTGATATTCCCCTCCGTGACGGAGGAGGCCATCCACCTACCCTGCGCTCCGGATCCGGACATGGCTAGAATGTTTTCTGGGCACAGAAGGGGTCGAATCTTGGGCGTTGGAAGTCGAGGTTGGATGGGCTGAGGAAGAAGAAGGTGTGGGGTGAAAATGGTGGATTCTTATCCCCTTATAAAGGCAGTGAATATAGAGCGTCCCCCCCCCCCCCCCCACGAGCATTAAAACTCACCTATTCCCAAGGGGGCGTGCGAATAGCACGGTTGGATTACCCAAACCTGTATTGATGGGCATCCCGTAATAACGGGACACGATCTTTTGCTTTGACGAGATGTGTCACCGGAGACTGCGTCTTGAAACGCAAAACGGGAAAAATGATTCAAAATGATGGGGAGGCTGGATGTGACGTCTCGCCCGTAGAATTGTCAGTAAAAGAGGTGTCATGCTTTTTATTAAGTATTGAGCCCTGGCGGTGGAGGGTTGTGGTTATTGCGCAAAGCCGGATATAGTTCTTGTCATCAATTGCTTTGAAGTGTTCGGAGGAGGAACCCGCCTTGCAATGCCGAAGACAGTCTGCACGCCGGATACATCGTCATTGAAGCCAGGTTCAGGGGCTACTGAGGGTGTCCTGGATTACGGGGTCCTCGGGTGTCCGGGCTATGCGACATTGGCCGGACCCATGGGCCGTGAAGATGCAAGTGATACGTCCATTTTGCATCATGCTATTATATCGATATTTATTGCATTATGGGCTGTTATTACACATTATGTCACAATACTTATGCCTATTATGTCTTATTTTACAAGGTTTACACGAAGAGGGAGAATGCCGGCAACTGGAATTCTGGGCTGGAAAAGGAGAAAATATTAGAGACCTATTCTGCACAACTACAAAAGTCCTGAAACTTCACGGAGGCACGTTTTGGGATATATAAAAATACTGGCGAAAGAATCAACCAGAGGGGGCCCACACCCTGGCCACGAGGGTGGGGGGCGCCCTACCTCCTGGGCGTGCCCCCCTGTCTCGTGGGCCCCCTAGCAGGCCTCCGGTGCCCATCTTCTGCTATATGAAGTGTTTCGTCCTAGGAAAAATCAGGACGAAGCTTTCGGGACGAAGCGCCACCGTCTCGAGGTGGAACCTGGGTAGAACCAATCTAGGGCTCCGGCGGAGCTGTTCTGCCAGGGAAACATCCCTCCGGGAGGGGGTAATCGTCACCATCATCATCACCATCAATCCTCTCAGCGGGAGGGGTTAATCTCCATCAACATCTTCACCAGCACCATCTCCTCTCAAACCCTAGTTCATCTCTTGTGTCCAATCTTTGTCTCAAAGCGTCAGATTGGTACTTGTAGGTTGCTAGTAGTGTTGATTACTCTTTGTTGTTGATGCTAGTTGGTTTATTTGGTGGAAGATCATATGTTCATATCCTTTATGCATATTAATACCCCTCTGATTATGAACATGAATATGATTTGTGAGTAGTTACGTTTGTTCCTGAGGACATGGGAGAAGTCTTGCTATAAGTAGTCATGTGAATTTGGTATTCGTTTGATATTTTGATGAGATGTATGTTGTCTCTCCACTAGTGGTGTTATGTGAACATTGACAACATGACACTTCACCATTATTTGGGCCTAGGGGAAGGCATTGGGAAGTAATAAGTAGATGATGGGTTGCTAGAGTGACAGAAGCTTAAACCCTAGTTTATGCGTTGCTTCGTAAGGGGCTGATTTGGATCCACATGTTTCATGCTATGGTTAGGTTTACCTTAATACTTATTTTGTAGTTGCGGATGCTTGCAATAGTGGTTAATCATAAGTGGGATGCTTGTCCAAGGAAGGGCAGTACCGAAGCACCGGTACACCCACATATCAAATTATCAAAGTAACGAACGTGAATCATATGAGCGTGATGAAAACTAGCTTGACGATAATTCCCATGTGTCCTCGGGAGCGCTTCCCTTTATATAAGAGTTTTTCCAGGCTTGTCCTTTGCTACAAAAAGGATTGGGCCACCTTTCTGCACCTTGGTTACTTTTGTTACTTGTTACTAGTTACAAATTACTTTATCACAAAACTATCTGTTATCGATAATTTCAGTGCTTGCAGAGAATACCTTGCTAAAAACTGCTTGTCATTTCCTTCTGCTCCTCATTGGGTTCAACAATCTTACTTATCGAAAGGACTACGATAGATCCCCCATACTTGTGGGTCATCAAGACTCTTTTCTGGCGCCGTTGCCGGGGAGTGAAGCGCCTTTGGTAAGTGGAATTTGGTAAGGAAAAATTTATATAGTGTGCTGAAATTTACTGTCACTTGTTACTATGGAAAGTAATCCTTTGAGGGGCTTATTCGGGGTACCTTCACCCCGACAAATAGAGCAAAGAGTTGCTCCTCAACCCACTGAACCTACTGAAAATTTTTACTTTGAAATTCCTTCGGGTATGATAGAGAAACAGCTAGCTAATCCTGTTACAGGAGATGGACCATTGCATCCCGATTTACACCTAATCTATGTGGATGAAGTTTGTGGATTATTTAAGCTTGCAGGTATGCCCGAGGATGTTATCAAGAAGAAGGTCTTCCCTTTATCTTTGAAGGGAAAGGCATTGGCATGGTTTAGGCTATGTGATGATATGGGATCATGGAACTACAACCGATTGAAATTGGAATTTCATCAGAAGTTTTATCCTATGCATCTTGTTCATCGTGATCGTAATTTTATATATATATATATATATATATATATATATATATATATATATATATATATATATATATATATATATATATATATATATTGGCCTCGCGAAGGAGAAAGCATCGCTCAAGCTTGGGGGAGGCTTAAGTCAATGTTATATTCATTCCCCAATCATGAGCTCTCAAGAGAAATTATTATTCAAAATTTCTATGCTCGGCTTTCTCTCAATAATCGCTCCATGCTTGATACTTCTTGTACTTGTTCTTTTATGATGAAGGTGAGGAGTCAGGTATAACACCTAAGTTTGATTGTGTTAAATCTTTTATGGATACCGATGTTTTCCGTGAATTTAGCCCTAAATATGGACTTGACTCTGAGATAGTAGCTTCTTTCTGTGAATCCTTTGCTACTCATGTTGATCTCCCTAAGGAGAAGTGGTTTAAATATAATCCTCCCATTGAATTAAAAGTAGTGGCATCTATTAAAGTTGAAGAAAAGACTATCACTTAAAATGTTGATCCTATTGTTCCTACTGCTTATATTGAGAAACCACCTTTCCCTGTTAGAATAAAGGATCATGCTAAAGCTTCAACTTTGGTTCGTAAGAGCAATACTAGAACACCTACACCTTCTAAGAAAATTAAAGTTGAACCTAGTATTGCTATGGTTAAAGATCTCTTGGCTCATAATATTGATGGACATGTTATTTACTTCTGTGATGAAGCTGCTAGAATTGCTAGACCCGATACTAAAAATAAACATAGACCTATTGTAGGCATGCCTGTTATTTCTGTTAAAATAGGAGATAATTGCTATCATGGCTTATGTGATATGGGTGCTAGTGCAAGTGCAATACCTCATTCCTTATACAAAGAAATTATGCATGATATTACATCTGCTGAGATAGAAGAAATTGATGTTACAATTAAGCTTGCCAATAGAGATACTTTTTCCCAGTTGGGATTGTTAGAGATGTTGAAGTTTGGTGTGGCAAAGTTAAATATCCTACTGATTTTCTTGTTCTTGGTTCCCCACAAGATGATTTTTGTCCCGTTATATTTGGTAGACCCTTCTTTAGTACTGTGAATGCTAAGATAGATTGCAAAAAGGATGTTGTTACTATTGGAAAGAAGGGAAATAGATGAAGTATTCTTTAAACAGGGACCTATTTTGAAACACAACTTGCCTGTTGAAATTCTAGGGGATCCTCCTCCACCCAAGGGTGATCCCGTGTTTGTGCTTAAACCATTACCTGATACTCTTAAATATGCTTATCTTGATGAAAAGAAGATATATCCTGTTATTATTAGTGCTAACCTTTCAGAGAAGGAAGAAGAGAAATTATTGAAAACTCTGAAGAAGCACCGTGCTGCTATTGGATATACTCTGGATGATCTTAAGGGCATTAGTCCCACTCTATGCCAACACAAGATAAAATTGGAGAAAGACGCTAAACCAGTTGTTGATCACCAACGAAGGTTAAATCCTAAGATGAAAGAAGTGGTAAGAAAAGAAATACTAAAGCTTCTGGAGGCAGGTATAATTTATCCTGTTGCTGATAGTCAGTGGGCAAGTCCTATCCATTGTGTCCCTAAGAAGGGAGGTATTACTGTTGTTCCTAATGATAAAGATGAATTGATCCCACAAAGAATTGTCATAGGGTATAGAATGGTAATTGATTTCCATAAACTAAATAAAGCTACTAAAAAAGATCATTACCCTTTACCTTTTATTGATCAAATGCTAGAAAGATTATCCAAGCATACACATTTTTGCTTTCTAGACGGTTATTCTGGTGTCTCTCAAATACCTGTGTCAAAAGAGGATCAAGAAAAGACCACTTTTACTTGCCCTTTCGGTACCTTTGCTTATAGACGTATGCCTTTTGGTTTATGCAATGCACCTGCTACCTTTCAAAGATGCATGATGGCTATATTCTCTGATTTTTGTGAAAAGATTGTTGAGGTTTTCATGGATGATTTCTCCATGTATGGAACTTCTTTTGATGATTGCTTGAGCAACCTTGATCGAGTTTTGCAGAGATGTGAAGAAACTAATCTTGTCTTGAATTGGGAGAAGTGTAACTTTATGGTGAATGAAGGTATTGTCTTGGGGCATAAAATTTCTGAAAGAGGTATTGAAGTTGATAAAGCTAAAGTTGATGCTATTGAAAAGATGACGTGTCCTAAGGACATCAAAGGTATAAGAAGTTTCCTTGGTCATGCCGGTTTTTATAGGAGGTTCATTAAAGACTTCTCAAAAATTTGTAGGACCCTGACTAATCTCTTACAAAAAGATGTCCCTTTTGTCTTTAATGATGATTGTGTAGAAGCATTTGAAATACTTAAGAAAGCCTTGATTTCTGCACCTATTGTTCAGCCACCCGATTGGAATTTACCCTTTGAAATTACGTGTGATGCTAGTGATTATGCTGTAGGTGCTGTTCTATGACAAAGAGTTGATAATAAATTAAATGTTATTCAATATGCTAGTAAAACTCTAGACAGTGCCCAGAGAAATTATGCTACTACTGCAAAAGAATTTTTAGCGGTTGTATTTGCTTGTGATAAGTTCAGACCCTACATTGTTGATTCTAAAGTAACTATTCACACCGATGATGATGCTATTAAATATCTTATGGAAAATAAAGATGCTAAACCTAGACTTATTAGATGGGTTCTCCTACTACAAGAATTTGATTTGCATATTATTGATAGAAAGGGAGTTGAGAACCCCGTTTCAGACAACTTGTCTAGGTTAGAAAATGTCCTTGATGACCCACTCCCTATTAATGATAGCTTCCCTGATGAACAATTAGCTGTCATAAATGCTTCTCGTACTGCTCCATGGTATGTTGATTATGCTAATTACATTGTTGCTAAATTTATACCACCTAGTTTCACATACCAGCAAAAGAAAAAGTTTTTCTATGATTTAAGACATTACTTCTAGGATTACCCACACCTTTATAAAGGAGTAGATGGTGTTATTAGACGTTGTGTACCTGAGCATGAACAGGAACAGATCCTACGCAAGTGTCACTCCGAGGCTTATGGAGGACACCATGCCGGAGATAGAACTGCGCATAAGGTATTGCAATCCGGTTTTTATTGGCCTACTCTCTTCAAAGATGCCCGTAAGTTTGTCTGGTCTAGTGATGAATGTCAAAGAATTGGTAATATTAGTAAATGTCAAGAAATGCCTATGAACTATTCACTTGTTATTGAACCATTTGATGTTTGGGGTTTTGATTATATGGGACCGTTCCCTTCCTCTAATGGGTATACACATATTCTAGTTGCTGTTGATTACGTTACTAAGTGGGTAGAAGCTATTCCAACTAGTAGTGCTGATCATAACACCTCTATTAAGATGCTTAAAGAAGTTATTTTTCTGAGGTTTGGAGTCCCTAGATACTTAATGACTGATGGCGGTTCACATTTTATTCATGGTGCTTTTCGTAAGATGCTTGCTAAGTATGACGTTAATCATAGAATTGCATCCCCATACCACCCACAATCTAGTGGTCAAGTAGAACTGAGTAATAGAGAGATCAAATTAATTTTGCAAAACACTGTCAATAGATCTAGAAAGAATTGGTCCAAGAAACTTGATGATGCATTATGGGCCTATAGAACAACATATAAAAATCCTATGGGTATGTCTCCGTATAAAATGGTTTATGGAAAAGCATGTCACTTACCTCTCGAACTAGAACATAAGGCATATTGGGCCATTAAAGAGCTCAATTATGATTTCAAACTTGCCGGTGAGAAGAGGCTATTTGACATTAGCTCACTTGATGAATGGAGAACCCAAGCCTATGAGAATGCCAAACTGTTTGAAGAAAAAGTTAAAAGATGGCATGACAAAAGGATACAAAAGCGTGAGTTTAATGTAGGTGATTATGTTTTGCTATTCAACTCTCGTTTAAGATTTTTTGCAGGAAAACTTCTCTCTAAATGGGAAGGTCCTTACGTTATCGAGGAGGTCTATTGTTCCGGTGCCATAAAAAACAACAACTTCGAAGGCACAAATCCAAAGGTAGTGAACGGTCAAAGAATCAAACATTATATCTCAGGTAATCCCATAAATGTTGAAAATAATGTTATTGACACCGTGACTCCGGAGGAATACATAAGGGACACTTTCCAGAACGTTTCAGACTCCGAAAAGAAATAGGTATGTGGTACGGTAAGTAAACCAACTCCAAAACAGTTCTAATAGCAATTTCTCTCCGTTTTGGAATATTTAAGAAGATAGGAAAATAAGAAGTAGTCCGGGAAGGACATGAGGCATCCACGAGGGTGGAGGGCGTGCCTACCCCCCTGGGCGTGCCCCCTGCCTCGTGGACACCTCGTGTGCTCTCCGGACTCCGTTTTCTTGCACAATACTTCTTTTGGTCGGTAAAAAATTCATTATAGAATCTCCCGAAGGTTTTGACCACCGTACCACGCAAATATCCTTTGTTTTTGTTTCGAGCTGTTTTTCTGACAGATCTAGATCACCATGACGTCTCCAAGTGCCCCCAAGGACAAGTTCTTCGAGAAGGTCATCAACCCCTACCTCGCGGAAGTGCTGCAACATCCTCAAACCATTGAGATGCGTGAGGGGTTGCTGCACATCCGCGATGTTGAGGGACCAAGGAGGACCGAAAGCGCGGAGACAAGGCTCGAAGCAATGGAGCAACAAGTTTTAAAGTGCCAGGAGATAATGGAACGTGGACTCGGCGCCAATCACATAATGATCACAGAGTTCACCAACAACCACAAGATAGATGTCAAGAACATTGGGGAGACCATCTTCAAGCTTCACGAGAAAATCGAGCACCTCCAAGCCCAGATCTATGACCTGCAAAACCAAAACTGTGAGTATGAATATAGATTCAAGAGGATGAGTTTGGCTGCACATTTGAGGATCCCGGAGACTCGATCATCCTTCTACGATGGTGAGCCTATGCCTTGGAAGATGGACGACAAGCCTACATCATCAACAACTCCATCATCACCACCTCCGAGGAAAGAGATAATCACATGGGTATCGGCACTCCCCTTGGCAACTGCCAAGCTTGGGGGAGGTGCCCCGGTATCGTATCACCATCACACTCCTATCTTTACCATTTTTCTTATTTTGATCCTTTTGGTAATATCTTGATCTAGTAGAATAAAGTTTTAGTATGATTTAGTTTTGAGTTTTGCTTTATGATCCTTCTATGTAATCGAGTCCGTGAGCTATATATAATAAAGATTAGTTTTGAGTTAAAGGTTTGATTACCTTTCTATGATCATGAGGGAATAAAAGAAAAAAGAAAGAATAAAAAGAAATAAAGAGATCATATTGATCTTATGGAGAGTAATGACTTCACATATAAAGAGTATGATGAATAAAAAGTGTTGAGAGTTGGCAAACATAGTTTTGGTCGTCGTTGCAATTAATAGGAAGTAATAAAGAAAGAGAGGTTCTCACATATAAATATACTATCTTGGACATCTTTTATGATTGTGAGCACTCATTAAAATATGACATGCTAAAAAGTTGATGTTGGACAAGGAACACAACGTAATGGGTTATGTTTTCTTATATCCGAAAGAAAGTATATTGTCATGGATCATCCAACATGTTGAGCTTGCCTTTCCCCCTCATGCTAGCCAAATCCTTTGTACCAAGTAGAGATACTACTTGTGCTTCCGAATACCCTTAAACCCAGTTTTGCTATGAGAGTCCACCATATCTACCTATGGATTGAGTAAGATCCTTCAAGTAAGTTGTCATTGTTGCATGCAATAAAAATTGCTCTCTAAGTATGTATGATTTATTAGTGTGGAGAAAATAAGCTTTATATGATCTTGTGATGTGGAAGCAATAAAAGCGACGAGCTGCATAATAAAGGTCCATATCACAAGTGGCAATATAAACTGACGTTCTTTCGCATTAAGATTTTGTGCATCCAACCACAAAAACACATGACAACCTCTGCTTCCCTCTGCGAGGGGCCTATCTTTTATTCTTGTCTTATGCCTTATACAAGAGTCATGGTGATCTTCACCTTTCCTTTTTACATTTTATCCTTTGGCAAGCACATTGTGTTCGAAAGATCCTGATATATATATCCAATTGGATGTAAGTCATCATGAACTATTATTGTTGACATTACCCTTGAGGTAAAAGGTTGGGAGGCAACACTATAAGCCCCTATCTTTCTCTGTGTCCGATTAAAACTCCATACCCATAAGTATTGCGTGAGTGTTAGCAATTGTGAAAAACTAAATGATAATTGAGTATGTGGACTTGCTGAAAAGCCCTTATATTGACTCTTTCCGATGTTATGATAAATTGCAATTGCTTCAATGACCGAGATCATAGTTTGTTAGTTTTCAATGAAGTTTCTGATTCATATTCGACATTGTGAAAAGATTGTTACTTTGGCATAAGAAATCATATGACAATATATATATATATATATATATATATATATATATATATATATATATATATTTATGTTGCTGTTATAAGAATGATCATGATGCCCTCATGTCCGTATTTTAGTTTATCGACACCTCTATCTCTAAACATGTGGACATATTTTTCGTTATCGGCTTCCGCTTGAGGACAAGCGAGGTCTAAGCTTGGGGGAGTTGATACGTCCATTTTGCATCATGCTTTTATATCGATATTTATTGCATTATGGGCTGTTATTACACATTATGTCACAATACTTATGCCTATTCTCTCTTATTTTACAAGGTTTACACGAAGAGGGAGAGTGCCGGCAGCTGGAATTCTGGGCTGGAAAAGGAGAAAATATTAGAGACCTATTCTGCACAACTCCAAAAGTCCTGAAACTTCACAGAGGCACGTTTTGGAATATATAAAAAATACTGGCGAAAGAATCAACCAGAGGGGGCCCACACCCTGGCCACGAGGGTGGGGGCACGCCCTACCCCCTGGGCGCGCCCCCTGTCTCGTGGGCCCCCTAGAAGGCCTCCAGTGCCCATCTTCTGCTATATGAAGTCTTTCGTCTCAGAAAAAATCAGGAGGAAGCTTTCGGGACGAAGCGCCGCCGTCTCGAGGCGGAACCTGGGCAGAACCAATCTAGGGCTCCGACGGAGCTATTCTGCCGGGCAAACATCCCTCCGGGAGGGGGAAATCGTCACCATCGATCCTCTCAGCAGGAGGGGGTCAATCTCCATCAACATCTTCACCAGCACCATCTCCTCTCAAACCCTAGTTCATCTCTTGTGTCAAATCTTTGTCTCAAAGCCTCAGATTGGTACCTGTAGGTTGCTAGTAGTGTTGATTACTCTTTGTAGTTGATGCTAGTTGGTTTATTTGGTGGAAGATCATAGGTTCAGATCCTTTATGGATATTAATACCCCTCTGATTATGAACATGAATATGATTTGTGAGTAGTTACGTTTGTTCCTGAGGACATGGGAGAAGTCTTGCTATAAGTAGTCATGTGAATTTGGTATTCGTTCGATATTTTGATGAGAAGTATGTTGTCTCTCCTCTAGTGGTTTTATGTGAACGTCGACTACATGACACTTCACCATTATTTGGGCCTAGGGGAAGGCATTGGGAAGTAATAAGTAGATGATGGGTTGATAGAGTGACAGAAGCTTAAACCCTAGTTTATGCGTTGCTTCGTAAGGGGCTGATTTGGATCCACATGTTTCATGCTATGGTTAGGTTTACCTTAATACTTCTTTTGTAGTTGTAGATGCTTGCAATATGGGTTCATCATAAGTGGGATGCTTGTCCAAGTAAGGGCAGTACCCAAGCACCGGTCCACCCACATATCAAATTATCAAGTAACGAACACGAATCATATGAGCGTGATGAAAACTAGCTTGACGATAAATCCCATTTGTCCTTGGGAGCGCTTTCGTTTATATAAGAGTTTGTCCAGGCTTGTCCTTTGCTACAAAAAGGATTGGGCCACCTTGCTGCACCTTGGTTACTTTTGTTACTTGTTACTCGTTACAAATTACTTTATCACAAAACTATCTATTACCGATAATTTCAGTGCTTGCAGAGAATACCTTGCTGAAAACCGCTTGTCATTTCCTTCTGCTCCTCGTTGGGTTCGGCACTCTTACTTATTGAAAGGACTATGATAGATCCCCTATACTTGTGGGTCATCAGCAAGATGGAAGGCTTTCCCCCGTTTCCGGATGGGACTCTCCTTGGCGTGGAAGGCAAGCTTGGCGTTCGGATATGAAGATTCCTTTCTCTGTAAACCGACTCTGTACAACCCTAGCCCCCTCCGGTGTCTATATAAACCAGAGGGTTTAGTCCGTAGAGGCAATCATAATAATATAGGCTAGACATCTAGGGTTTAGCCATTATGATCTCGAGGTAGATCAACTCTTGTGACCCTTATACTCATCAAAGTCAATCAAGCAGGAAGTAGGGTATTACCTCCATCGAGAGGGCCCGAACCTAGGTAAACATTGTGCCCCTATCTCCTGTTACCTTTGATCCATAGACGCACAGTTCGGGACCCCCTACCCGAGATCCGCCCGTTTTGACACCGACAGCGGCCCCCTGGTCACCAACTCTAGGACTGGAAGGGGGGCTCCACAGGCACCGGCAGAGGAAGACGTCGGGGCCAGTCAGAAGACCCCGGAAGGGAGCAGGAGCACCAAGAGTACAAGCCTTTTCCCTTCAGCCGGAAGAAACAGTGATGACGGCACCAGGAAAAGGGGGGAACAGCCAGGCAGATGCTACCTCTTGAGCACTGCGTTGGTTTTCCCTTGAAGAGGAAAGGGTGATGCAGCAAAGTAGCGTAAGTATTTCCCTCAGTTTTTGAGAACCAAGGTATCAATCCAGTAGGAGGCCACGCTCAAGTCCCTCGCACCTACACAAACAAATAAGAACCTTGCAACCAACGCGATAAAGGGGTTGTCAATCCCTTCACGGCCACTTGCAAAAGTGATATGTGATAGAGATGATAAGATAATATTTTTGGTATTTTTATGATAAAAACTAAAAGTAAAGAAAGCAAAATAAACGGCGCCAGCAATAGCTTGTTGACGGGAGATTATTATGATGGAAAATAGAACCGGGGGCCATAGGTTTCACTAGTGGCTTCTCTCAAGAGCATAAGTATTACGATGGGTGAACAAATTACTGTCGAGCAATTGATTGAATTGAGCATAGTTATGAGAATATCTAGGTACGATCATGTATATAGGCATCACGTCCGTGACAAGTAGACCGACTCCTGCATGCATCTACTACTATTACTCCACACATCGACCGCTATCCAGCATGCATCTAGAGTATTAAGTTCATAAGAATGAAGCTTTAAGCAAGATGAGATGATGTAGAGGGATAAACTCATGCAATATGATATAAACCCCATCTTTTTATCCTCGATGGCAACAATACAATACGTGTCGTTTCCCCTACTGTCACTGGGATCGAGCACCGCAAGATCGAACCCAAAGCTAAGCACTTCTCCCATTGCAAGAAAGATCAATCTAGTAGGCCAAACCAAACTGATAATTCGAAGAGACTTGCAAAGATAACCAATCATACATAAAAGAATTCAGAGAAGATTCAAATATTGTTAAGAGATAATCTTGATCATAAACCCACAATTCATCGGATCTCGACAAACACACCGCAAAAGAAGATTACATCGAATAGATCTCCAAGAGAATCGAGGAGAACTTTGTATTGAGATCCAAAGAGAGAGAAGAAGCCATCTAGCTAATAACTATGGACCCGAAGGTCTGAGGTAAACTACTCACACATCATCGGAGAGGCTATGGTGTTGATGTAGAAGCCCTCCGTGATCGATGCCCCCTCCGGCAGGACGCCGGAAAAGGCCCCAAGATGGGATCTCATAGGTACAGAAGGTTGCGGCGGTGGAATTAGGTTTTCGTGGTGCTCTTCGATGGTTTGGGGGTACGTAGGTATATATAGGAGGAAGAAGTCGGTCGGGGGAGCCACGAGGGGCCCACGAGGGTGGAGGACGCGCCCAGGGGGTAGGAGCGCCCCCTGCCTCATGGCCTCCTTATCGGTTGCTTGACGTCCACTCCAAGTCCCCTGGATCACGTTTGTTCCAAAAATCACGCTCCCGAAGGTTTCATTCCGTTTGGACTCCGTTTGATATTCTTTTTCTGCGAAACACTGAAATAGGCAAAAAACAGCAATTTGGGCTGGGCCTCCGGTTAATAGGTTAGTCCCAAAAATAATATAAAAGTGTATAAATAATCCCATTAAACATCCAAAACAGAATATATAATAGCATGGAACAATCAAAAATTATAGATACGTTGGAGACGTATCAGGCATCCCCAAGCTTAATTCCTGCTCATCCTCGAGTAGGTAAATGATAAAAACAGAATTTTTGATGTGGAATGCTACTTAGCATAATTTTCAATGTAATCCTCTTATTTGTGGTATGAATATTCAGATCCGAAATATTCAAGATAAAAGTTTAATATTGACATAAAAACAATAATACTTCAAGCATACTGATAAAGCAATCATGTCTTCTCAAAATAACATGGCCAAAGAAAGTTATCCCTACAAAATCATATAGTCTGGCTATGCTCTATCTTCATCACACAAAGTATTTAATCATGCACAACCCCGATGACAAGCCAAGCTATTGTTTCATACTTTTGGTGTTCTCAAACTTTTCAATCTTCACGCAATACATGAGCGTGAGCCATGGATATAGCACTATAGGTGGAATAGAATGGTGGTTGTGGAGAAGACAAAAAGGAGAAGATAGTCTCACATCAACTAGGCGTATCAACGGGCTATGGAGTTGCCCATTAATAGATATCAATGTGAGTGAGTAGGGATTGCCATGCAACGGATGCACTAGAGCTATAAATGTATGAAAGCTCAACAATGGAAACTAAGTGGGTGTGCATCCAACTTGCTTGCTCATGAAGACCTAGGGCAATTTGAGGAAGCCCATCATTGGAATATACAAGCCAAGTTCTATAATGAAAAATTCCCACTCGTATATGAAAGTGATATCATAGGAGACTCTCTATCAATAAAGATCATGGTGCTACTTTGAAGCACAAGTGTGGAAAAAGGATAGTAGCATTGTCCCTTCTCTCTTTTCTCTCATTTTTTTGTTGGGCCTTCTCCTTCTTTTTTTATGGCCTCTTTTTTTTAGTCCGGAGTCTCATCCCGACTTGTGGGGGAATCATAGTCTCCATCATCCTTTCCTCACTTGGAACAATGCTCTAATAATGATGATCATCACACTTTTATTTACTTACAACTCAAGTATTACAACTCAATACTTAGAACAAAATATGACTCTATATGAATGCTTCCGGCGGTGTACCGGGATATGCGATGAATCAAGAGTGACATGTATGAAGATAATGAACGGTGGCTTTGCCACAAATACGATGTCAACTACTTGATCATGCAAAGCAATATGACAATGATGGAGCGTGTCATAGTAAACGGAATGGTGGTAAGTTGCATGGCAATATATCTCGGCATGGCTATGGAAATGCCATGATAGGTAGATATGGTGGCTGTTTTGAGGAAGGTATATGGTGGGTATATGATACCGGCAAAAGGTGCGCGGTATTAGAGAGGCTAGCAATGGTGGAAGGATGAGAGTGCGTATAATCCATGGACTCAACATTAGTCATAAAGAACTCACATACTTGTTGCAAAAATCTATTAGTTATCAAAACAAAGTATTACGCGCATGCTCCTAGGGGATAGATTGGTAGGAAAAGACCATCGCTCGTCCCCGACCGCCACTCATAAGGAAGACAATCAATAAATAAATCATGCTCCGACTTCATCACATAACGGTTCACCATACGTGCATGCTACGGGAATCACAAACTTCAACACAAGTATTTCTCAAATTCATAACCACTCAACTAGCATGACTCTAATATCACCATCTTTATATCTCAAAACACTTATCAAGTATCTAACTTCTCATGATATTCAATGCACTTATAAGAAAGTTTTTACTAATCTTGGATGCCTATCATATTAGGACTAATTTCTCAATTTAAGCAAATTACCATGCTGTTTAGGACTCTCAAAATAATATAAGTGAAGCATGAGAGATCAATAATTTCTATAAAATAAAACCATCACCGTGCTCTAAAACATATAAGTGAAGCACTAGAGCAAAAACTATATAGCTCAAAAGATATAAGTGAAGCACATAGAGTATTCTAACAAATTCCGAATCATGTGTGTCTCTCTCAAAAGGTGTGTACAGCAAGGATTATTGTGGTAAACTAAAAATCAAAGACTCAAATCATACAAGACGCTCCAAGCAAAACACATATCATGTGGTGAATAAAAATATAGCTCCAAGTAAAGTTACCGATGGACGAAGACGAAAGAGGGGATGCCTTCCGGGGCATACCCAAGCTTAGGCTTTTGGTTGTCCTTGGATTTTACCTTGGGGTGCCTTGGGCATCCCCAAGCTTAGGCTCTTGCCAATCCTTGTTCCATAATCCATCAAATCCTTACCCAAAACTTGAAAACTTCACAACACAAAACTTAACAGAAAATCTCATGAGCTCCGTTAGCGAAAGAAAACAAAACACCACTTCAAGGTACTGTAATGAACTCATTATTTATTTATATTGTTGTTAAACCTACTGTATTACAACTTCTCTATGGTTTATAAGCTCTTTTACTAGCCGTAGATTCATCAAAATAAGCAAACAACACACGAAAAACAGAATCTGTCAAAAACAGAACAGTCTGTAGTAATCCGTAACTAACGCAAACTTCTGGAACTCAGAAAAATCTACCAAAATAGGACGGCCTAGATAATTTGTTTATTGATCTACTGCAATTGGAATCAGTATTTTATCACGTTCTGGTGATTTTTAACAATTGTTTTCGTGAACAGAAAGTTTCTGGAATTTTCAGCGAGATCAAATAACTATCATCCAAGAAGATCCTATAGGTTTAACTTGGCACAAACACTAATTAAAACAAAAAACAAATCTAACCAGAGGCTAGATCAAGTATTTATTCCTAAACAGAACCAAAGAGCAAAAAAACTAACATAAAAATTGGGTTGCCTCCCAACAAGCGCTATCGTTTAACGCCCCTAGCTAGGCATAAAAGCGAGGATAGATCGAGGTATTGCCATCTTTGGTGGGCAATTCTTCAATAAGACACCTATAACCCTTAGGAGTTTTTTCTTTTTATTAATTATCGAACTCCTAGGCACAAAATCGAGAAAATCATTTGTAGCAAAAGGTTCCTTAAGGATAGCGAGAAAGTTGGGGTGAACACTTATGGATTTGAGATCCGCATTTCCCTTACTAGATGTTTCACCCTTATTTTTAGGAACATACATCAATTTGGCAATCTTAGCATTAGAAGGAGTGGTTTTCACGGAAGAAAAGGCAGACCCTAGGTTGGTAATAATATCCTCAATTTTATGAATTCTAGTGGAATCTTGATCTATCTTTTCATTAACCATAGGTTCCTTTTCTTTAAAAAATTTAAGAGCAACTCCTACCTTAGATCCGTATTGGGTAACTTGGTTGTGGATCTTTCTATCCAAATTTTCAATCAACTCTACGGTGGCAACTTTATTTTCAATAATTTCAAGCTGTTGCATCACATGTTCCAAAGTTAAAATAGTTCCATTAACCAAAAGAGGTGGTGGGCCAAACAAATCGATCATAGCATTATAAGAATCAAAAGTATGGCTGCCCAAGAAATTTCCTCCGGTAATGGTATCACAAATATATCTATTCCAAGGAGTGATGCCTACATAAAAATTGCGAACAAGAACGGAAGTAGATTGCTTCCTAGTAGATCTATTTTGCGCATTGCAAATTCTGTACCAAGTATCTTTTAGATTTTCTCCCTCCCTTTGTTTAAAATTAAGAACTTCATTCTCGGGAGAGAAAGGAGTAGATAAGGGACTAGCCATAACGACGAAGCAAGCAAAAAAGAGGCGAATGGAAAGAGAGGGCGAATAAAACGGCAAGGGTGAAGTGGGGGAGAGGAAAACGAGAGGCAAATGGCAAATAATGTAATGCGAAGAATAAGAGTTTGTGATGGGTACTTGGTATGTTGACTTGTGCGTAGACTCCCCGGCAACGGTGCCAGAAATGGCTAGTTGCTGGGAGTCAAATCTTGACTTGACTTGGCGTAAGCCTCCCCGGCAATGGCGCCATAAATCCTTCTTGCTACCTCTTGAGCACCGCGTTGGTTTTCCCTTGAAGAGGAAAGGGTGGTGCAGCAAAGTAGCGTAAGTATTTCCCTCAGTTTTTGAGAACCAAGGTATCAATCCAGTAGGAGGCCACGCTCAAGTCCCTCGCACCTACACAAACAAATAAGAACCTTGCAACCAACGCGATAAAGGGGTTGTCAATCCCTTCACGGCCACTTGCAAAAGTGAGATCTGATAGAGATGATAAGATAATATTTTTGGTATTTTTATGATAAAAACTAAAAGTAAAGAAAGCAAAATAAACGGCGCCAGCAATAGCTTGTTGACGGGAGATTAATATGATGGAAAATAGACTCGGGGGCCATAGGTTTCACTAGTGGCTTCTCTCAAGAGCATAAGTATTACGATGGGTGAACAAATTACTGTCGAGCAATTGATAGAATTGAGCATAGTTATGAGAATATCTAGGTACGATCATGTATATAGGCATCACGTCCGTGACAAGTAGACCGACTCCTGCCTACATCTACTACTATTACTCCACACATCGACCACTATCCAGCATGCATCTAGACTATTAAGTTCATAAGAACGGAGTAACACTTTAAGCAAGATGACATGATGTAGAGGGATAAACTCATGCAATATGATATAAACCCCATCTTTTTATCCTCGATGGCAACAATACAATACGTGTCGTTTCCCTTACTGTCACTGGGATCAAGCACCGCAAGATTGAACCCAAAGCTAAGCACTTCTCCCAGTGCAAGAAAGATCAATCTAGTAGGCCAAACCAAACTGATAATTCGAAGAGACTTGCAAAGATAACCAATCATACATAAAAGAATTCAGAGAAGATTCAAATATTGTTCATAGATAATCTGGATCATAAACCCACAATTCATCAGATCTTGACAAACACACCGCAAAAGAAGATTACATCGAATAGATCTCCAAGAGAATCGAGGAGAACTTTGTATTGAGATCCAAAGAGAGAGAAGAATCCATCTAGCTAATAACTATGGACCCGAAGGTTTGAGGTAAACTACTCACACATCATCGGAGAGGCTATGGTGTTGATGTAGAAGCCCTCCGTGATCGATGCCCCCTCCGGCAGGACGCCGGAAAAGGCCCCAAGATGGGATCTCATAGGTACAGAAGGTTGCGGCGGTGGAATTAGGTTTTCGTGGTGCTCTTCGATGGTTTGGGGGTACGTAGGTATATATAGGAGGAAGAAGTAGGTCGGTGGAGCCACGAGGGGCCCACGAGGGTGGAGGGCGCGCCCCCTGCCTCGTGGCCTCCTCGTTGGTTGCTTGACGTCCACTCCAAGTCCTCTGGATCACGTTTATTCCAAAAATCACACTCCCGAATGTTTCATTCCGTTTGGACTCCGTTTGATATTCTTTTTCTGCGAAACATTGAAATAGGCAAAAAAACAGCAATTTGGGTGGGCCTCCGGTTAATAGTTTAGTCCCAAAAATAATATAAAAGTGTATAAATAAGCCCATTAAACATCCAAAACAGAATATATAATAGCATGGAACAGTCAAAAATTATAGATACGTTGGAGACGTATCAGCAGACGGGCAGCAGGTCGCCAGTACGACACGAATACGTCGATGCAGTCGTGCTCCTACTGGAGGGCCTGCCTCCCGTCTTCTCCTTCTCCCCAGGCTTCGTCTCCATCAACACCATTCCGGGAGGAGACTGAGACACCGGTCCGGCGCTTTCCCTGGGATGACGACGAGCGGCCAGAACGGCCAGGGGGCTCGAGGCACACCGCCCCCTCCTTGGTGGGCAGTCCTCGGCAAGGCCGAGCTACTCTCCAAGGCCAACGACTCCATCAATGACCTGAAGCTGAAGCTGGATGGCCTGGAGGGGATGCTTTCGGAGGTCAGGGCCCGGGAGGAGACCCTGACCAAGGCCATGGAGGAGGAGAAATGGTTGCGGAGGGATGGCGCCGCCGAATACGAGGAGTACACGAAGGGCGTGAACCTCTGGATCAGCCGCCTCATCGACGTCGTAGGGAGGCTCACCGCGCAGCTAGCCGCCATGTGCCTGCCGGATGTCAGGTACTCCCAAGAGCCAAATGTGAGTCCCAATGCCAGGCTGACCCTGTTCTTCAAGGGTGTCCTCGGAGCCCTGGAGCGGCTCCGCTCCAACCGAGCAGTTTATCTGGCCAATGAGTCCCGGTGGCTCTGCCGGGGTGCCCTGACCAAGGTCCTCACCAAGGTGGCATACTGGAACCCCAACGTCGACTTCGCCAACGCGCTGGAGAGCTTGCCGGAGGGCGTGGACCTCACGGTGCTCGAGCCGCATATCAAGCCCATTAGCTGCGTCGACGGAGTTCAGAGGGTGGAGGGCCAGCGCTAGGACTAGGCACCCCGTTTCTCATTGCCGCTGCGGGTTCATGACCAAGACAATTTTATCTTAAGTTAGAACCGCAGCAACAATTGATGTGATATAACTCTGCACTACTTTGAAATGATGCATGCTATTTTCCTGTTTGATCTTTCTTGGTATGTAGGCCCTATGCTTAGTTGGACAGGCTTGCCGGCGCGTAAACCCAAGCCGCGACGCTTTGAGGACGGATCCTTAGTGGCCTGCCGGGTGTGCTTGCTGCCGGGCAAACCACCTTGCCGTTCTCGGCGCGGCCGCTTGAACTATTGAGCGGACTCAAAACAGAACAAGGGCGTTGCCAATAGCGGATAGGCCACCCTGCCGTTCTCAACGCGGCCGCTCGAACTGTTGAGCGGACTTGAAACAGAACAAGGGTGTTGCCAATAGCGGGAGGGTCCCATCGCGTGCAGGTTTTCCATACAAAGAGCAATATCTTTCGAGGAAAATAACTTTATAAAAAGGGAATTACTCAAAGTTTTGTGTGACTTAGCTTTTCCGTCACCACGCAGGTGGTTGTTGCGGCTGCAAACGACACTGCTTCGCCTGGCAGATGGCACTAGAGCGTGGCTGATTGATGTTGTCTTCTTCCTTGAAGCCATCACGATGACGTAACCGACGTGCTCACTTCTACACCAGGTTTCCACAGCTGCGCCCCCTACCTGGCGTGCCAAAGTTGTCGGGGAGCACGCTACCTATGGGACCACGAGGATCCCTTATGCGGTTGGCGGGGCGCGGGGCTGTGCAAAGAGCGGGTCGAGTAGTTAGCACGAGGAGATTTTACCCAGGTTCGGACCGCGAAGATGCGTAATACCCTAGTCCTGCTTTGGTGTGTATTTGAGCGTTCTTGAGCTCTTGAACTAGCTACACACCAAAGCTCAAGAACTAGCTATGGTGCGTGCGTAGTCCAAAAGGTCTGAATCCTTCCTCAGTACGCCTCGGGCCTCCTTTTATAGGTAAAAGGGATCGCCACAATGGCACACAGGAGGTGGAAAGTATGTATAGTGTTCAATCTTATCGCCTGACATCACAGGACAAAACGCATTAAATGCGCTACTTAGGTGTCCTCTTGCTTTATCGGGAACAGCAACGAAGCCCGTCCCGTCCGTCGCCGCTTCGCCTTGCTTCGACACGCGTCTAGGCCAACGAGGCATGCAGCGCCATGTAGGCTGGCAGGCTGCTGAGCTGGTGTGGTGGCAGGGTCTTCACGAAGATCTGCATGCCACCACGCAGGTGCTTGACTAGTTGGCTTAGGAGCCACGTACTGCCACGTGGGTACTTGCTTAGTTGGTGGGTCGGCCGCTGAGCTGGGCGGCGACGGGGCGGCAAGGTCTTGCCGCGGTCTTGCTGATATTCCCGGCAAGGGTCTTGCTGGGGCCTTGCGGGCGCCCTTGGCAAGGGTCTTGTCGGGCCTCGTGGGTATCTTCGGCAGGAGCCTTGCCGGGGCCTCGCGGGCATCCTCGGCAAGGAGCCTCGCTGTTGTCTTGTTCTCTGGTTCCTATCCAGGCCTCGCAGGCCCTTTGTCTTCACAAAGATCTGCATGTCACTACGCAGGCCCCTCCCGAGCCTTGGTTCCAATGTTTGTCAATGGTTTCAGAACTCTCAGGCTCAAGGGTGGTGGCCTTGCTGGTGTTGGGTAAGTTGCCCCCAGCAAGGCTCTTGCCGGGGCTGAGTAGGCCGCCCCGGCAAGGGCCTTGCCGGGAGAAGCCCATTTCGTTGCCTCGTCCTCTATGCCCCTAGATGGCATATTGTTGATCGGAAATGATATAGAATTTCTTGATAGCATAAAAGGATACTTGAATAAGAATTTTTCAATGAAAGACCTCTGTGAACCTTCTTATATATTGGGCATCAAGATCTATAGGGATAGATCGAGATGCTCAATAGGACTTTCACAAAGTACATACCTTGGCAAAGTTTTTGAAGAAGTTCAAAATAGATCAGTCGAAGAAAGGGTTCTTGCCTGTGTTACAAGGTGTGAAGTTAAGTAAGACTCAAAGCCTGACCATGACAGAAGATAGAGAGAGAATGAAAGTCATTCCCTATGCCTCGGCCATAGGTTCTATAAAGTATGCCATGTTGTGTACCAGACCTATTGTGTACCTTGCCATGAGTTTGGCAAGGGGGTACAATAGTGATCTAGGAGTAGATCACTGGACATCGGTCAAAGTTATCCTTAGAGAACTAAGGAAATATTTTCTCGGTTATGGAGGTGATAAAGAGTTCATCGTAAAGAGTTACGTCGATGCAAGCTTTGACACCAATTCGGATGACTATGAATATCAATCTGGATACATATTGAAAGTGGGAGCGATTAGCTAGAGTCGCTCCATGCAGAGCATTGTAGACATAGAAATTTGCAAAATACATACGGATCTGAATGCGACAAACTCGTTCACTAAATTTCTCTCACAAGCAAAACATGATCACACCTTAGTACTCTTTGGGTGTTAATCACATGGTGATGTGAACTAGATTATTGACACTAGTAAACTCTTTGGGTGTTGGTCACATGGCAATGTGTACTATGGGTGTTAATCACATAGCGATGTGAACTAGGTTGTTAATCACATGGCGATGTGAACTAGATTATTGACTCTAGTGCAAGTGGGAGACTGATGGAAATATGCCCTAGAGGCAATAATAAAATAGGTTATTATTATATTTCCTAAATCATGATAAAGGTTTATTATTCATGCTAGAATTGTATTGACCGGAAACTTAAATAGATGTGTGAATACATAAACAAATACCATGTCCCTAGTAAGCCTCTACTAGACTAGCTCGTTGATCAAAGATTGTTAAGGTTTCCTAACCATAGATATGTGTTGTCATTTGATAACAGGATCACATCATTAGGAGAATGATGTGATGGAAAAGACCCATCAGTTAGCTTAGCATTTGACCGTTCAGTTTATTGCTATTGCTTTCTTAATGTCAAATACGTATTCCTTCGACTATGAGATTATGCAACTCCTAGATACCGGAGGAATACCTTTTGTGCTATCAAACATCACAACGTAACTGGGTGATCATAAAGATGCTCTACAAGTATCTCCTAAGGTGTTTGTTGTTTGGCATAGATCGAGATTAGGATTTGTCACTCCGAGTATCAGAGAGGTATCTCTGGGCCCTCTCAGTAATACACATCATAAGAAGCCTTGAGGCAAAGTGACTAATGAGTTAGTTGCAGGATGATGTATTATGGAACGAGTAAAGAGACTTGCCGGTAACGAGATTGAACTAGGTATGAAGATACCGATGATCGAATCTCGGGCAAGTGACATACCGATGGACAAAGGGAATTACGTATGTTGTCATGACGGTTTGACCGATAAATATCTTCGTAGAATATGTAGGAGCCAATATGGAATCCAGGTTCCGCTATTGGTTATTGACCGGAGAGGTGTCTCGGTCATGTATACATAGTTCTCGAACCTGTAGGGTCCGCACGCTTAACGTTCGTTGACGATATAGTGTTATATGAGTTATATGATTTGGTGACTGAATGTTGTTCAGAATCCCGGATGAGATCACAGACATGACGAGGAGTCTCGAAATGGTCGAGGGGTAAAGATTGATATATAGGACGATGGTATTTGGACACCGGAAGTGTTTCGGGTGGTACCGGGTACTTATAGGGTCACCAGAAGGGGTTCCGGGCAGCCCAGTAGGTTATTGGGCCTTATGGTCCAAAAGGGGAAGAGCACACCAGCCCACAAGGGGCTGGTGTGCCCCTCTACCCCCTGCCCAGGCACCAAAGGAGGGAGGGAAGGAAAGGGGAGGCGCCCTAAGGCAGCCATCTCCCTTTCCTTTCCCCCTCAAGTTCAGATAAGGAAAGGGGGCTAGGCAGGTGCCCTAGGGCAGCCGCTGGGCACTTTGGGAGCTCTAGGGGCTGCCTATTCTCCCCCCCCCCCACCTATATATATGTGGGAGGGGGCGCCACAACAGAGGACAACATTGTCTTAGCCGTGTGTGGCGCCCCCATCCACCGTTTACTCCCTCAGTTATATTTTCGTAGTGCTTAGGCGAAGCCCTGCGGCGATCACATCACCATCACCTTCACCACACCGTCGTGCTGCCGGAACTCATCTACTACCTCGCTGTCTTGCTGGATCAAAAAGGTAGAGGACGTGAACAAGCTGAACGTGTGTAGAACGCAGAGGTGTCGTGCGTTCGATACTAGATCGGTTGGAGCAAGAAGAAAGTTCGACTACATCAACTGCGTTGTGAAACGCTTCCGCTTACACTCTCCCCCTCTTGTTGCTATGCATCTCCATGGATAGATCTTGCGTGTGCATAGAATTTTTTTTGTTTTCCATGCAACGTTTCCCAACACAAAGAGCCCAAATAGAAATATAGAGCCCAAAGAGCCCAAAACAAAAAAAAACAAAAAAAAGTTAAAAAACCAAGAGAAAATAGAGAAGGGACAATGTTACCATCCTTTTCCACACTTGTTCTTCCAAAATAGCACCATGTTCTTCATGATAGAGAGTCTCCTATTTTATCACTTTCATATACTAGTGGGAATTTTTCATTATAGAACTTGGCTTGTATATTCCAATGATGGGCTTCCTCAAATTGCCCTAGGTCTTCGTGAGTAAGCAAGTTCGATGCACACCCACTTAGTTTTCTTTTGAGCTTTCATACACTTATAGCTCTAGTGCATCCGTTGCATGGCAATCACTACTCACTTGCATCGATATCGATTGATGGGCATCTCCATAGACCATTAATTTGCCTAGTTGATGTGAGACTTTCTCCTTTTTGTCTTCTCCTCACAACCTCCACTATATTCTATTCCACCTATAGTGCTATATCCATGGCTCATGCTCATGTATTGCGTGAAAGTTGAAAAGGCTTGAGAACATTAAAAGTATGAAACAATTGTTTGGCTTGTCATTGGGGTTGTGCATGATGAAATACTTTGTGTGATGAAGATGGAGCATAGCTAGACTATATGATTTTGTAGGGATAACTTTCTTTTAGCCATGGTATTTTGAGAAGACATGATTGCTTTATTAGTATGCTTGAAGTATTATTGTCTTTATGTCAAATTATATAGTATTTCTTTGAATCACTCGTGTCTTAATATTCATGCCATGATTAGATTATATGATCAAGATTATGTTAGGTAGCAATCCGCATAAAAAATATCTTTTTTATCATTTAGCTACTCGAGGACGAGCAGGAATTAAGCTTGGGGATGCTGATACGTCTTCATCGTATCTATATTTTGATTGTTTCATGCGAATATTCCACAACTATCATATACTTTTGACAACATTTTATATTATTTTTTGGGACTAACATATTGATCCAGTGCCCAGTGCCAGTTCCTGTTTGTTGCATGTTTTTTGTTTTGCAGAATATCCATACCAAACGAAGTCCAAACGCGAAAAAAACTTACGGAGATTTATTTTGGAATATATGTGATTTTGGGGAATTGGAATCAACGCGAGACGACGCCCGAGGGGCCCACAAGCTCTAGGGGCGCACCCCCTACCCTGGGCGCGGCCATGAGGCTTGTGGCCACCCCATAAGGCGGTTGGTGCCCTTCTTCGGCCACAAGAAAGATAATATCCAGATACAAATTGTGTTAAAATTTCAGCCCAGTTAGAGTTGCGGATCTCCTTGAATTTAAGACACGGTGAAAGGACAGAAAACAGGAGCGCAGAAACAGAAGGAAACAGAGAGAGAGAGAGAGATTCAATCTCGGAGGGGCTCTCGCCCCTCCACCGGCATGGAGGCCATGGACCAAAGGGGAAACCCTCCTCCCATCTAGGGGGGAGCCCAAGGAAGAAGAAGAAGAAGGGGGGCTCTCTGCCCCTCTCTCCCGGTGGCGCCAGAACACCGCCGGGGCCATCGTCTTGACGGCGATCTACACCAACAACTTCACCGCCGTCATCACCAACTCTCTCCCCCCTCTATGCAGTGGTGTAACACCTCTTCTCCCCGCTGTAATCTCTACTTAAACATGGTGCCCAACGCTATATATTATTTTCCAATGATGTATGGCTATCCTATGAACTTTGAGTAGATCTGTTTTGTCCTATGGGTTAATTGATGATCATGATTGGTTTGAGTTGTATGTTTTATTATTGGTGCTGTCCTATGGTGCTCTCCGTGTCGCGCAAGCGTGAGCGATCCCCGTTGTAGGGTTTGAAATATGTTCATGATTCGCTTATGGTGGGTGGCGTGAGTGACAGAAGCACAAACCCGAGTAAGGGGATTGTTTGCGTATGGGAGTAAAGAGGACTTGATACTTTAATGCTATGGTTGGGTTTTACCTTAATGATCTTTACTAGTTGCGGATGCTTGCTAGAGTTCCAATCATAAGTGCATATGATCCAAGTAGAGAAAGTATGTTAGCTTATGCCTCTCCCTCATATAAAATTGCAATAATGATTACTGGTCTAGTTATCGATTGCCTAGGGACAAATAACTTTCTCGTGTGACAAAAAGCTCTCTACTAAAACTACATTAGTTGTTTCTTTATCTAAACAGCCCCTATCTTTTATTTACATGTTCTTTATTAGCTTGCAAACCTATCCCTTTACACCTACAAAGTACTTCTAGTTTCATAGTTGTTCTAAGTAAAACGAACGTTAAGTGTGCGTAGAGTTGTATCGGTGGTCGAAAGAACTTGAGGGAATATTTATTCTACCTTTAGCTCCTCGTTGGGTTCGACACTCTTACTTATCGAGAAAGGCTACAGTTGATCCCCTATACTTGTGGGTTATCAACGGTTACTAGAGTTAATTTGTGTGCGATTCTGTGTGTAGAAAAAACTTTGAAAACTACAAGCTAGTTGCTTGCGATGGCTAGGAGTATCGCACACGATGCCTTTTCGAGTACTCGTGTGCGATGATTAGTAAATTACACATACGTTTCCTTATTGTAACACGTGTGTGATAACACATGACACCGCATACGGTTGTCGGGTTGTGTGCTCCAGTTAGTCTTCCCGCACTCCAGCGAAGCCTTCCTGCGCTCCACAGGGGTGAATTGTAAAATCCCCAATCCCCTAGACAGCTGCTAGCTATAAATAACCACAGCAATGGCCGGCGGCGGCGAATCGCTACTGATCCAGTTGCTAGCTAGTTACCCACACATATCGGCATACCCTCAACGGCCGACGACGGGATGGAGTCGCGCGACGGCAGAATCGAGGCTGAAGGCACGATGGTCGGCTTGGTCTCTACAGCCATGCCACCGCCTCTCCCGACGACGGCCAGAGGAAGCAGGAAACACGGTATGAGCAAGCCGCCAGGTTAGCCAGGGTCATCCTAAAAGCGGACAGGGATCGCCAGCGGGCGATACTGCTGGTCGGCGCAGAGTGCGGCGGATGGTGCGGGCGGCGGCGGAGGGACCTGGACGACGCAAGGACAACTGTGGCAGTGGCGGTCGCCACACCAGGCGCAGGCTTATGTCCTAGATGGAGGAGGGCACAACGCCGGACATCACCGGAGCATGCCTGGGGGCCGTCACGGCAGCCCTGGCGTGAACCAATGTCGTCTCGCCGGACGTCGCCGGGGCAGACCCGGCAGTCGTAGTAGCCCTAGTGAGCGCTGCGCCCGAGGTAGTACCAGCGATTCTCGATGTCGAGTCTGGCCCAGCCTCGATCGATCAAGGTGTGTAGGTCATCAGACTTGGCGGCCTCCGCTCCCACTGAGCCCATGATAGACACCTTGATGGACGATGACTGTTGTGCGTGCTGGGTCAGCATCAGGTGCACAGTGTAGCTCTTTTGTGCGCGCGCGGTTCATTATATTCTTGTAAATTAGCGATATATATATATATATATATATATATATATATATATATATATATATATATATATATATATATATATATATATATACGGATTGACTATTCGTCACCCTGGGTGAGGAATAGTTATTCTTCACCCCCCCTCTATTTTAATAGCAATGCACTGTAATTTTACGTTCCATAAATTTTGTCTTATTTTATACGTAAAAATAGATCATAAGAAAATATGTAGTCGCCGTAAAAAATATTTTATGTTATGTAAAATTACAAACGTAAAAATATACTGTAAAAAATACATAAAATGCATTTTTTCTGATCTTATGACCTATATTTTTGTTTTTTTATGCCAAATTTTATGTAGTGAATCAAGTTGAATGTAACTATTTTTATTTTAAACGTAATTTATTTATGAAACGATCGTAAAATTACCTATATATATAGGACGGCAGTATGGGACACCTAGGTGCCCAGACACCTTGCGTAGATGCCGTTGGATCGTATCATGTTTTTGTTATTGAGATGGCTGGCGAATTACTGGGTTTAACCCGTTAACAAATGAGGCTATATTTGGAAAAGATACCTCCATTGATATGAAAAACTTTCCTTAGTTTTGTTGCTGCTTCATACCTACGTACGCCAATCAAGAACATTCCAAAAAAGAACGCATGCATACCTCCATATGGGAAGAATCATACCCGTGTAGGTGACTTTATTACCTTCCAATTGTTTAGTCATGGCGTTCCTGTTATGGAAAGGATTAAAGCAGCCGCATTTATGCGTGTCATCAATTGTCCGTTCGTGAAATAATTTAGTAGCAAAATGGTACCTTATTTTTTATTCGTCACCCTAAAAAAAGTAGTAAAAGAGGGAGTGATTTTAGCGTTAGTTATATTATGGATTATGGAACAATATACTCAGTACAATATTGCCGATGGGGGTATGCAAAAAAAAATGTGTACAATTAGTCAACTTTATTTGTGAACGTGATTTAAAGTATGCTTCCAAAGTTTTCTTTTTGTTTTCTCTCAAGATCTAATTCATGATCGATAACTGTATCCACACACACACACACACACACACACACACACACACACACACACTCAGTCGGGTATTGCGCTTTGTATTGAGTATATTTTTACTAACTAGATGTCCATCAATTCTTAGTTATGGGTATATTTTTATCATTTTTCACAAAAAGTTGTACCTTGTCACATGTTTATGTGTCCATTAATTTATATGGGTATATTTTTACTAACTAGATGTCCATCAATTCTTAGTTATGGGTAGCTTATACATAAGATTTTTAAATAGCCATGCATGACAACATTTTTACATAGGCAAAGCAAATAAAGACAGTCTTACATGGCAACGTTTGTTTTTAGCACAATCTAAAATTCGTGTACCTTAATTTGTAGACGTGGATTTGTTTAGGTATATGAAGACTTTTTCTTTTGCCATTGTTGTCCAATTTAGAAGAGTGGTAATAATTTAGTGAATGTGACTAATTCATAAATTTCACGTACCAAATAAAACAATAAATCTCACTGAGTAACTCCTAAATTTCAAAGTTCATAGACCCGCAAATAACCCACATATATATACATACCTTTTTGGTTTACTTATTTGTGATTTCACATACTATGTACATACCTAGGAGTATCTAGAAATGTAGTTCATAGACCCGCAAATAACCCACATATATATACATACCTTTTTGGTTTACTTATTTGTGATTTCACATACTATGTGCATACCTAGTAATATCTAGAAATGAATATCTAGAAATGTGGGTATTCTATACCTATGAAAGTGTAAGGTATCATGAGATAATCAGGCTGATAAATGTGGGTTCAGTGTGTACATACTCACAATACCATATGTCCTAATTAATATGCATCTTTTATGGTTAAGCATGTATGTAAGTGTATCGCTGAGCTTCTACCAAGAATTAGAGTTTAAAAAAAACGACCATACTATTCGATTCTCATGCATCTTTTTAATTTGGCCATGCATATACACAACCATATTACATTCCAATAATTCGCAAAAAAAAGAGGTATTACATTCCAATTTACACGAAATAAGAAGGCATTTGCTACTGTATTTGTAAATACACATACAAGATCCACAAAGAGAAACAAAATTTATTAAATCACATGTATCTCCATGTAGTTCTCTTGCATGTTGTTTTAGTCCTTGGCGTCGTCACATTAAGCCTTCGCCGTCAACCACAACATCTTTTAATATGTGTGGTGGCTCAATGTGCTGCAGAACATTCTTCGTGTCGATCTATCCGAAAAGAACCATAAAAAATCAACTAAGGATCAAACGGCATGCATAAATAAAGTATCCAATTGATGAATGGAAGGAAGCCTTGAACACAATGGTAAAAACAAGAGACAATATCGTGATATATTGAAGTAGTCTGGCCATCATAGGCATGAGAAGAAATGAGACATATATTGATGGCTACATGAAATCGTGATCATTGTGGTCTGCACAGGAAGCCATCTTGCCACGACCAACCCTGGTAATTTTTTTTCTTCTTCTAGTAGCACACTTTTGTAACCTTGGCATGGATATACCTACAGTTGCAAAAGAAAACAATCGGCAACCACGATGGTGACAACAGCTACCACGGCCAAGATAAACGATGGAAGGATCAAATCACCTGGCTATGCTCATGTCGAAGAAGCACGATGGATCGATGATGACCTGGGTATGCTCTTGGAGAAGATGAAAGAAGGAGAGGAGAAATCATAGGGGTATGCTCACGATGAACGAGGGAGAGTGAATCACGTATAGTCACGTATAGGTATGTAAAATGCGAGCTAGTGATCTGATTTCGTCCAGCTTTAATTCCTCGGCCAAATTATGGCAAGTGCATGGGCCCCTTTTTTTGGCATTTGATTTCGTCCAACTTTTATTCCTCGGCCAAATTATGGCAAGTGCATGGGTCCTTATTTTTTGTAAACATTCAAATTCGAGTGCATATGTATTTTTGGAAACAATCGAATTATATAGAAACAGAGTAATGAGAAATATTATGGAAGGTCCTAATTCATGCGCATGCAATATACTTGGAGGGTGAGAATCGTGCCTGGATGATGGTTTTAACGGGTACGGGCAATTGTAAACCCGATATGCATTGATAGGATGATGAGTTGATCGAACGGCTGATGTCCTAGGTGCCTGGGCACCTAGGTACACTTCCGCACTGCACGATCAATGCGAGAGCACTGCACTTTCAAGCACTGCAATACAGATTAGTGAACTTCGTGTCGAAAAAACCGCACGCAGTTTTTTCCGGTACTATTTTCGCTCTAGGTTTTAACCGTTTGTCGGAATAAGGCGTATAATATACCATTGGAAAGCTATGTATTAGCTGCAACTTCTCCATGTTGAACACTTTTCAAAATTCCTCGCGGTTTAAGAGCAGTTTCAAAAACGGTGCAGCGGACGACGAGTGGCAGCGAGCGTATTTTCTTTTTTTCTAAACCCCTTGTCGGAATGAAGCAAATGATACACCGTTGGAAAGATATCGTCGAGGCGCATCGTTTTTATATCTATTATTTTCTATAATTCGTTACGGTTTAAGAGCAGTTTTAAATTTAGTAAATCGCGGAATTCTGTTTTTTGAATTTTTGCAATTTTCATACTGTTTTCGCTCCAGTTTTTGAACCGTTTGTCAAAACGAGACGTGCGATACCCCGTTGGAAAACTACGGACGAGGCGCAACTTTCATATGTTGAAATGGTTTTGAGATTCCTAACAGTTTTTAGTTAATTTTGAAAATCGTGCGGCTGACGACGAGAGGCAGCGGCCTTTTTCATGAAATTTTTACAAACCGCTTGTCAAAATAATTCAAATTATACACCATTGGAAAGATATAGATAAGGCGCAACTTTTTTATTTAGAACACTCTCTCCGATTCCTTGCTGTTTAAGAGCAATCATGATTTTAATTTTTTTTCGAAACGGAGGCAAAAGTTGTGCCTCATCGATTAAATAAGCAGAAGAGAGTTGCTCGGTTAATTAGGGAAAACCGAGCGAAAACCAGATTGCACGGTTAATTATGGAGAACCGAGCGAAAACCCTCACAACCGCTGAGCGGCACACATAAGATACCCCACACACACACTACTCCAAAGAGGGTCTCGTCGAGAGAGCACGCAGGCGCACTGCTTTTAGATGGTCTCGTCTTGATTTTAATGAAATGCGGAGACTTTGTTTTTTCGCGACACCAAATCATCGTATGTACCACATCAGACAGAAAACCACACTGCTTTTAGACTGAAACCCGCACTACATCAGACGGACTAGCAGACTGCATGATTTTTTTTTGTCGGACGTAAATTTTTGAAGACGAGGAAGAAAACCGCGTGCTTTTAGATTGAAAACCGCACTGCATCAGACGGGCTAGCGGACTGCATGATTTTTTTTGTGGGATGTAAATTTTTGAAGACGAGGAAGAAAACCACACTGCTTTTAGACTGAAAACTGCACTGCATTAGACTGGCTAGCGGACTGCATGATTTCTTTTTTGTGGGACGTAAATTTTTGAACACGGGGAAGAAAACCGCACTGCTTTTAGACTGAAAACCGCACTGCATCAGACGGGCTAGCGGACTGCATGATTTCTTTCGTCCTTTTTCTAACTTTTTTATGAAACACGAAACATATGGTACCTCGTGGGATGAGTGCAGTGCAGATCAGAGGGAAAGTGAACCGCTACACAAATTAAAGTGCACTGAA
Organism: Aegilops tauschii subsp. strangulata; assembly: GCF_002575655.3. NCBI lineage: Eukaryota > Viridiplantae > Streptophyta > Magnoliopsida > Poales > Poaceae > Aegilops > Aegilops tauschii. The sequence goes on from NC_053039.3 coordinate 14,185,354, forward strand.
TGGATTTTTTTTGTCGTTTTCAAACAATTTTTTTAATACGTTCAAACTAAATTATCAAGGCTAGTGTACTGCATTTTTTTTTTGCAAAATGCTTTTGTAAGTTTGCACGGTTGAGGTTAGTGAACTGCACTATTATTTTTCATGTGTTCTTCTCATTTTTTATGAATGCTCCCTGACTGCTGAGACGAGGCAAGTGTACTGCATTAATTTTTCTTTCAACTTTTTTCTACTGCACACAACAACAGAGTGAGCTGCATAAAAAAATCAACCTTTTTCTAGAAAAAATTGCACTTTGGCAATATAGTGAACCTCTCGGAAAAAGAAGATCACCGCGGCGATCAAGCAAGTGAGCTGCATTTCAAAACAAGTACTGTTTGTTTTCTTCAATGCACGTTTTTGGCAGACCTGTGACTGGTGCGTCTATGGGCTACGAGACAGGCTGCAATGCTGCTCTTTATAATCCAGATAGTACAAACACATACAAATTACATTGATGAGGGACTTCAAAAACAAATCCACATTTTTGTCCCTGAAATGCAAGTCGGTCGCCGGCGCACTGTATGTCCAACCCCCACAGCACTGCACATGTGCGCCCATGGGACTGCAACCAAAATCTGAAATACGCAAAAACGTCAACAGTGAGCAAAATAGACACCAAACAAACATCGTCGACGACTGCACGCACATCTCCGCGGACTGCATGATTCGTCGTTCGGCAGTCGGCACCCCATCTCCGCGAACTACACGCACATGGGCGGCGCACTGCACGCCCGTGCCCCATGAACCGCGACCACCTCAAAACCACTGTTTTAAATAGCCCGCTATAGCGGAGCTATAGCACGCTATAGCATTTACAGAAGGTCTTGCGTTAAGAGACTTTGATCCAAACAAATGAACAAACATTTTAAATAGCTTATAGCATTTAGAAAAGGTCCGCCGCTAAGAGGCTTAGCGCGCTATTTAAAACTATGCTCAAAACACAAACAAAAAAATCAAATGTTGGACTGCACGCACCCCGGCAGCAGCTCCCAGCGACGGGGGTAGAGGTGTGGAGTGCAGTGCAGCAGTTTGCAAGTTTGCACACTGCACGAGGGTGGGGGGTGTGGACAGGTGACTAGGCTAGTCGGAGAATGGACACGGCCTTGCGGATCCAGAAGATGGCCGATCCGGTGGCGGAGGGCCTGGTCGCGTGGGGAGCTAGTGGTCGCGTCGAACGGCGGCGCAGGAGAAGGAAGAGGGGCGCCGGGGGTGGGAGGCGCGGTGGCGCGTGACCCGGGTGGAGGACGCGGATCTGTTCCGAGTAGGCGCAGGAGGAGGGAGGTAGATGAGGATCCCGCCGGATCCGGTGGTTTGCTGGGCCGGGTGGGGCGGCGGCGACCAGGGGAGGAAGGCCAGCTGGGCGTGGTGGTTGACCCGGCTACTGCTGGTTCGGCGGCGGCCCTCACCCGGGGTTGGAGGTGGCTGTGCGGCGCGCGCGGCTGCTGGTGGTCAGCGGCGGCGCTTGACGCGCCCGGGATGGGAGGTGGGGGCGAGGGGAGGAGGTTCGCCGAGGCGGGGAGTAGAGGCAGTCCAGGGCGGCGTAGATCCACGGACGGCAGCCCGGCCCTTGGCTGTCCTTGCCGGCGTTAGAAGGCAGTGGAGGTCGGGGGTGGAGTGGGAGGAAGGTGCACTGGTAGGAAAAAGCCCTTTAGTCCCGGTTCGCAACAGCCTTTAGTCCCGGCTGTGCAACCGGGACTAAATATGCGCGACTAAAGACCCCCTTAGTCGCGCCTCTTACGGACCGCGACTAAAGGCTTTAGTCCCGGTTCTTGTGGCTGACCGGGACTAAAGGCCCGTCCACGTGGGCGCCCGTGGTCCGTCGGGGCGGAGGACCTTTAGTCCCGGTTCTCGTGGCCAACCGGGACTAAAGGGCTCCTCCGCAGGTTTAGGTTTTAGCCCCCCTAAACTTGGTTTCTTTTTAGTTTGGAGTGTTTTATTTCTTTTATATTATATTTTGTGTTTTATTTTAATTTTGATAACATATTCTACGCTACTATATACATGCATATGAAATTTCAAACAAGAAGAATTCAAGAGGAATATATAATATATATTCAATCTCGGGTGACCATATACAACTTCGAACAAGTTTCCATACACAATTAGGATAGATGACCATATACAACTTCGTACAAGTTTCAATCTCGGGTATGCATATAAATTTCTTCGTCCTCGGTATAGTGTTCTCCTTTAGGATTGATGACTTCCCTCATGAAAAATCCTGCTAATTCTTCTTGAATTGGTCGGAAGCGAGCTTCTGGACTAAGCCTCCTCCGCAAGTTATCCGTCGCGTTCCGCACGCTATCCGATGCCTTCCGCTCAGAGGTGTGTCTCCGGATGTTCTCACAAACATAGTATCCACATAGATTGGTCCCCGGTGGCTGCTTATCCACATTAACTAACCTTCTGAAATCTAGCTCATGTTTGAATTCACCGACAATTTCTTCTGAGAACCGTCTCCAAACCCTACAGGGCAAAGAAAATTAAATGAACAAGGGAGTTATTAGTTACTTGATATTAGGAAATGAACGAAAGAGACCGATCGATATAGAGCTCAAATGATTGAAAATAATTACTTTTGCAGCATTTTTCTCATGTCGGCCCAACGCTTTGGATCCGAATCCATAGAGTCCATGATTAGAACTCTGGAGGTGTGAAGTTCAATATTTAGCAGAATCCAGTGGAACCTGCGGACACGTTACATGCACAGTCATGCATAACTCATCGATTAGACATACCATGCATGGAGTAAACAAAAGAGAATGGGCACAAGAGAGAAACACTCACCCAAAATGGTAAGGAAATAGAATATGACTTTTGAGTTGATGCTTTCTAAGAAACTTGTACAAGTCTTTCTCCACGTCTTCGGGGTGATGTTGTAACACATGTCCATTAACGATATGTGGGTCAATGAACCCAACATCATGGATGTTTCTTATTTTGCATTCCCAAATCTTCAATCTGCATAATAGCGTACGCAACAATATAGTTAGGACAATATATATATATAGTGCAGGCAATGAAGAACGAGATGAGGTAGAAATAAATCACTTGCAGAACGTAGCAACTCAGCATAGATTTGTCGAGGTCGCGCAGATTGAACAGCTGGAACAATTCACTCATATGAACTTCTACAGAGTACCGTTTGGTGTGATGCTCATCTGTAACATCCGCATAAATATATTCTTTGTCGGCCCATGTTATGAATTGCTTGTACCAACGTAGCAGATTTCGCATTTGTGGTGGTAGACTCTTTTCCCGCGCAGGCTCGATGAGAGGCCCATTCCGCACATATTGTAATGCTATCTCACATACTGGCGCATCCTCAAGGCCTAAGAAGGCACGAAGAGTCAAACCCATCTCGGACGCTTGTTTCATGGCACTCGCTACAGTCAATCCAAGTGTTGCCGCAGCTGCTATGATCTCGGGGTCCTCTTCCGGACCGGCTTTCACTATGAGCGGGGGGATCGATTGTTTCTTCTGCATCCCGAGCTGGTCAACTTGTTTCCCGCTTTTTTTACTTTCTTCTTTCTCCTCCTTCAATATTTTTGCTTGCCTACGAAGTTCATGTCCATAGTCTTCAGGCATATTCAGCTCGGCTTGGGACGGTGTCGTCAAAAAATCCTTAGCCCACTTCTTTTGCTTCTCAGTGAATACTTGCTTGGGCTCAGGCTCTTTTTTCGCCTTCATATCCGCCTTCCATTTCTCATAATCAGCAGACGCGGCCAATTTGGTTACAGCTTCACTAAGTTCCCCAGGCCTTGGGAGGAGAGGCTTCAGTGATGGCTCCGGTACCCTTGTGGTCTTAGGTACATAAGGGTCCGGGTTAATAGTCCAGGAGCGGGTTTCCTTGCTGTCCGCCTGCTTCTGCTTCTTCGCCGGAGGTGGATTGGGGGGGCGTCGTACCCGCCGGAGGAGGATTGGGGGGCGTCGTACCCGCCGGAGGTTGTGGATCGGGGGACGGCGTCGAATGGCGTGAAGGAGGTGTAGGTGAACCACCACGACCACCACCACCGCCACCACCACCACCACCACCACCATCGGAGGGGGTGGACTTGCTAGCCTTGGCGCCTCGCCTGGAAACACTATGTACTTCTTTTTCCATAGAATGAACTGGCGCTTGACATCTCCAAGTCTTCTCTCCCCTTCGGGTGTAGGTTTGTCAATCTCCAGGTCCTCAAACCCTTGGACTATGTCTTCCACCGTGACACGAGCATAGCCATATGCAATGGGGTTGTTGTGGTGGAGTGCTCCAGGTGTACAGGGTAAAGCACTGCCGCTAGCTACCTTCGTGGAAACGTTCCCCACGGGATAATGCAGATCACATTCTTTCATCTCCTTTACATCATCCATGGGGTAGTGAGGCTCCGGTGCACGAATCTCGATCATCGGTGCACTAGCACCAGGCGGGGCATCCGTGGAAGCCACGCTGCTTCTCCGCTGCTGGCTTCCGCGATCCGCTTCATGATCTTCATGCGGCCCTGCAGCCGATTTTTCTTTCACTAGTTCATGCACGGTCTGCTTCAACTCATGGAGTTCCGATGCAAACTTCGTCATAAGATCTGCATCCCGGTCCGTCTTTCTCTTACGGCTTCTGTAACAGTACGGGTCATTGTCCTGGGAAAACCCTACTTTCCACGGAACTTTGCCTTTGCCTCGTACACGTCCTCCGTGTTCATCATTCCCGAGGGCTGTTGTCAGTGCGTCTTTCTCTCTGTTGAACTTGATCAAGCCCTCTTGAGCTTGGGTCATTGCGTCAATAAGGGCTTGGGTGGGAGCAAACTGTCTCTGCCGGTGAACACACACCCCTGTCTCTGGGTCTAGCGATCCCCCATGCCCGTACCACCAGCTTTTGGCCCTTGGGTCCCATCCCTCTGTACCTAGAGGGATTCCTCGCACCCTCAGGTCCTCCTCCATCTTCTGCCACCTAGGCTCCGAAAGGCGGTATCCTCCTGGCCCCATAATATGATGGTACTTTTTCTTACTCGCATTATCCTTATTTTTTTCGATATTTCCTTGAAATGCTCCGATTGCTTTTGCCTAACAAATTCTGGCCAATCATCTTTCAGTTTCTCATGTTGTCCATTGAAACCCGGAGTCTTGCCCTTGTTGACATAGTCACGGGTTAAATTTTTCTTGAAGTTCCGGAATGCTTCGCCCATCTTCTGAAGAGCGAACTCTTTAACTAGCCTCCTCCTCTGACGTCCACCCGGAACCTCGTTACCGAATTCATCGACTTTGTTGTATTCCGGAGGTAGAATGAAATGTTCCATAAGCTTTCTCCAGCAATCCTTTTTCGTTCTCTTGTTGACAAAACTGAAACCAAGACGTGCCTTCTTTGGCTCCTTCCATTCCTGGACGGTGATCGGGACGTTGTCTCTAACAACGACTCCGCATTGGTTGATAAACTTTGAGGTGTGCTGTAGGGGCTTGCCGGTTTCACTGACAAACTCAATGGCATATGTTTCTCCTGTTTTCATCGCCTTGGATTTGCCATGCTTTGTCGTACTCGATCCGGAGGGCTAAAAAAAGAAAGAGAGTCGCGCGCGTTAATACATATGTATTCACATTTCAGTAAGTTTGTATCACGAGAGGCTCAATGTATATATATACCTCGCCAGAGGTGGTTGCTACTTGCAATTCGAGATCGTCGATTGTTGACGGTTGACCTCCGTCGACAATGTCCGTTCCTTCACCTTCTTGATCATCGACAATCTCTGTTCCACCGTCAAGGTTCAGAAAAGAAGAGACTACATCCTCTTGTTGCTCATATTCTGAGCCCGGCACATAAGGAATCTCGTTGTTGATGATGTCCATTAAATAACGTTCAGCCTCCGGGTCCCTAAGCGGCTCGGTTCTATCGTCCGCCATATGTCACTCCTGCATGTAGTAAAAATTCTTTAAGTATAAAGGAATTAAAAAATAAGATTAAGGGGACATAGAGGAGGAGGAATTTAAAAATAAGATTCTTTAAGTAAAAATTCTTTTTTTCTTCTTCTTCCTTTCTTCTTCCTCTTTCTTCTTTCTTTCTTCTTCTTCCTTTCTTCTTCCTCTTTCTTCTTCTTCCTTTCTTCTTCTTCCTTTTTCCTTTCTTCTTCTTTCTTTCTTCTTCTTCCTTTCTTCTTCTTCCTTTCTTCTTTCTTTCTTCTTCTTCCTTTTTCTTTTTTCTTTCTCTCTTCTTCTTCCTTTCTTCTTCCTTTCTTCTTCTTTTCTTCTTCTTCCTTCTTCTTTCTTCTTTCTTTTGGTTTTTATTTGGTTTTCATTTTTTTTCTTCTTCCTTTTTCTTTCTTGTTTTTTCTTCTTCCTTTTTCTTTCTTCTTTCTTTCTTCTTTCTTTTTTTCTTCTTCCTTTTCTTCTTTCTTTTTTTCTTCTTCCTTTGTTTTTCTTCTTCCTTTGTTTTTCTTCTTCCTTTTTCTTTCTTGTTTTTTCTTCTTCCTTTTTCTTTCTTCTTTCTTTCTTCTTTCTTTTTTTCTTCTTCCTTTTTCTTCTTTCTTTCTTCTTTCTTTTTTTCTCCTTCCTTTTTTTTCTTCTTTCTTTTTTTCTTCTTCCTTTGTTTTTCTTCTTCCTTTGTTTTTCTTCCTCCTTTGTTTTTCTTCTTTCTTTTTTTCTTCTTCCTTTTTCTTCTTTCTTTCTTCTTTCGTTTTTCATTCTTCCTTTTTTTTCTTCTTTCTTTTTTTCTTCTTCCTTTGTTTTTTTCTTCTGTTTGTTTTTCTTGTGTTTTCTTTTTTCTTTCTTTTTCCTTTTTCTTTTTGCTTGTGTTTTCCTTTTTTTTGTTTTTTTTTCTTCTGTTTGTTTTATTGTTTTCTTTTGTTTTCTCTTCTTCCTTTGTTTTTCTTCTGTTTTTTTGTTTTCTTTTGTTTTTTTCTTCTGTTTGTTTTTCTTGTGTTTTCCTTTTTTTTTCTTTCTTTTTTTCTTCTTCCTTTGTTTTTCTTCTGTTGTTTTCTTCCTTTTTCTTTTGTTTTCTTTTTTTCTTCCTTTTTCCTTTTTTCTTCCTTTTTCTTGTTTTTCTTCTGTTTTTCTTTTGTTTTCTTCTTCCTTCTTTCTTCTTCTTCCTTTTTCCTTTTTCTTTCTTCTTCTTCTTCCTTTTTCTTCTTCCTTCTTCTTCTTCTGCCGGCGCGCGGAGGACGGCAGGCAGGGCCAGCGGGCGGCGGGCGGCAGGGCGTCGGGCGGCAGGGCGTCGGGCGGCGGGCGGCAGGGCGTCGGGCGGCGGGCAAGGGCAGGGCACAGGCGGAGGCGGCGCTCACTGGGGACGGGGGCGGCGGCGCGCAGGGCTTCGGCGTAGGCATCGGCGTCGGGGCAGGGCTTCGGCGTCGGCGCCGGCGTCGGGGCAGGGCTTCGGCGTCGATCGGCGTCGGGGCAGCGCTTCGGCGTCGAGAGAGAGGAGAATGGGAAGTGGCGAAACTGCTAAGTGCAGTATTTATAGACGCACCTTTAGTCGCGGTCCGCCTCCCCAACCGGGAGTAAAGGGTTTTGGCGCCGCTTTCGTTCCCGCGCAGAAAGACCCTTTAGTCGCGGTTGGGGACAACAACCGCGACTAAAGGGTACCCTTTAGTCGCGGTCCGCCTCCCCAACCGGGACTAAAGGGTCTGTGCTGGTGCTGGCGCGGTGCGGTGGGATGTTTAGTTCCACCTCGCTAGCCGAGAGGCTTCGACAGTGGTTTATAAGCGCGGCTGCGCTCACCACTTTGAGCTCCTCTCAAATGCAGGCTTACGGGCCTATTCAGTCACTATGTGCCTGTGGGCCTACTGGGCCTTCTGCGGGCCTGAATCCTGGCCCATTAATGGGTTTCTAGTCGTATTCAGGCCGTGGTGGCCCAGTAGGTGGCATATTTTTTATTTTTTGACTGTTTTTTGTTTTCTTTTTTGCTTTATTTATTTTGTTTTGTTTCTACTTACAACAAAAAACTTATTTATTTTATTTTATTTTGTTTCTAATTACTTATTTATTTTACTTTATGATAATTATTTTTGCTATTGAAGTTTCTAATTACTTATTTATTTATGTTATTAAAATTTATTTTATTTTGTTTGTACTTATATATTTTATTAAAGTTTATATTATTTTGTTTCTAATTCATTTTAAAATCTTAAAAATACAATTATATATCAAAAAAATCAGAAAATAAAACTAATTCATTTTAAATTCTTAAAAATACAAATAATATATCAAAAAAATCAGAAAAATAAAACTAATTCATTTTAAAATCTTAAAAATACAATTATATATCAAAAAAATCAGAAAAATAAAACTAATTCATTTTAAAATCCCTTGAAGGTTTGACAAAAGGTTTGATACATCATTCAGTTCATCGACCAAATACAAAGTTTGGTACAATAAATTATTACACATCAATTCTTCCCTTGTGTCCCTGCTTGCTTACGATTGTGCCGTATCCATGGAGCATCCTCATCATTTAACTTAATGCTTGGGTCAGTGTTCACTTTGAAGGGCGGAATTTCACCAAACATATTATAATCTTCTGACATTTCTGTCTTGTCCTCCACTCCCATGATGTTTCTTTTCCCTGAAAGAACAATTTGGCGCTTTGGATCATCGCATGATGTACTGATCGTTTTCTTATCTTTCCGTTTTCTCGGTTTGCTACTCATGTCCTTCAAGTAAAAAACCTGAGCGACATCTTTGGCAAGGACAAATGGTTCGTCAAGGTAACCAAGATTGTTGAAATCCACCATTGTCATTCCGTATTGCTCGTCCACCTTTACCCCACCTCCTGTTAGCTTGAACCATTTGCACCGGAACAAAGGGACCTTAAAGGAGGGTCCATAGTCAAGTTCCCATATCTCCTCTATGTAACCATAATATGTGACGATTTGCCCATTCTCGGTTGCTGCATCAAAGCGGACACCACTGTTTTGGTTGGTGCTCTTTTTATCTTGGGCGATGGTGTAAAATGTATTCCCATTTATCTCGTACCCTTGGAAAGTCGTTATAGTCGAAGATGGTTTCTTGGCCAACATGTACAGCTGATCTCCAACATCATTGTCATTCATTAAATGTTTTCGCAACCAACTGCCGAAAGTCTCCATGTGGGCCTTTCTAATCCAGGATTCAGGCTTCCCCGGGTTGTCCGAGCGTAAAATATTCTTGTGCTGCTCGAAGTACGGAGCCACCAAGCTGGAATTTTGCAGAACTGTGTGGTGTGCTTCAGTCATAGAATGACCGTCCATACATATCGTGGATTCCCTTCCGATCTTGCCTTTTCCACTTAGTCTCCCCTCGTGCCGCGATTGAGGAATACCAATCGGCTTAAGGTCAGGAACATAGTCAATACAGAACTCAATTACCTCCTCATTTCCATAGCCCTTGACGATGCTTCCTTCTGGCCTAGCACGGTTACAAACATATTTCTTTAATACTCCCATGAACCTCTCAAAGGGGAACATATTGTGTAGAAATACAGGACCGAGAATGGAAATCTCTTCGACTAGGTGGAGCAGGAGGTGCGTCATAATATCGAAGAAGGATGGTGGGAACACCAACTCGAAACTGACAAGGCATTGGACCACATCGTTCTGTAACCGTGGTAGATCTTCTGGATTGATTACCTTCTGAGAGATTGCATTGAGGAATGCACATAGCTTCACAATGGCTACTCGAACATTTTCCGGTAGGAGCCCCCTCAAAGCAATCGGAAGCAATTGCGTCATAATCACGTGGCAGTCGTGAGACTTCAGGTTTTGGAACTTTTTCTCCGCCATGTTTATTATTCCCTTTATATTCGACGAGAAGCCAGACGGGACCTTCATACTGCTCAGGCATTCAAAAAAATGACCTTCTCTTCTTTGGTAAGAGCGTAGCTGGCACGACCTTGAAACCATTCCGGATGCCGGTCATCTGGGTCTTTCAAAAGTTGCTGGTCCTGCCGTGCTTCCTTTGTATCATTTGTCTTCCCATACACGCCCAAGAAGCTTAGCAGGTTCACGCAAATATTCTTCGTAACATGCATCACGTCGATTGCAGAGCGGACATCTAGGACTTTCCAATATTCTAGCTCCCAAAATATAGATTTCTTCTTCCACATGGGTGCGTGCCCGTCAACTCCCCGCGGAACTGATTGTCCGCCAGGACCCTTTCCAAAGATGACTTTCAAATCCTTGACCATATCAAATATCTCAGCACCAGTACGTTTCGCAGGCTTCGGCCGGTGATCTGCCTTGCCGTTGAAATGCTTGCCTTTCTTTCTTACGTTATGATTTCGGGGAAGAAATCGACGATGACCCAGGTACACGTTCTTCTTACAATTAACCAAACGTACACTTTCAGTCTCATGTAAGCAGTGCGTGCATGCATTGTATCCCTTATTAGTCTGTCCCGAAAGGTTACTGAGAGTAGGCCAATCGTTGATGGTTACAAAAAGCAACGCTCGTAGGTCAAATTCCTCTCCTTTGTGCTCATCCCAGACACGTACACCAGGTCTGGCCCACAACTGTAAAAGTTCTTCAACTAATGGCCTTAGGTACACATCGATGTCGTTGCCGGGTTGCTTAGGGCCTTGGATGAGAATTGGCATCATAATGAACTTCCGCTTCATGCACAACCAAGGAGGAAGGTTGTAGATGCATAGAGTCACGGGCCAGGTGCTATGGCTGGAGCTCTGCTCGCCAAAAGGATTCATGCCATCAGTACTTAGACCAAATCTTATGTTCCTTGCGTCAGCTGCAAAATCTTTGAACACTCTGTCGATCTTTCTCCATTGCGTTCCATCAGCGGGGTGTCTCAACTCCCCGTCGGACTTACGGTCCTCTTTGTGCCATCGCAACGACTTGGCATGCTTTTTGTTCATGAACAGACGTTTCAACCGTGGTACTATAGGAGCATACCACATCACCTTGGCGGGAACCCTCTTCCTGGGTTTCTCGCCCTCAACATCGTCACCAGGGTCATCGCCTCTGATCTTATAACGCAATGCAGTGCATACAGGGCATTCATTCAAATTCTCGTATTCACCGCGGTAGAGGATGCAGTCGTTAATGCATGCATGTATCTTCAGAACCTCTAAACCTAGAGGGCATACAACCTTCTTTGCTTCGTACGTACTGGCGGGCAACTCGTTATTCTTCGGAAACATATTCTTCAACATTTTCAGCAAATTTTCAAATGATGAGTCACCTACACCTTCCTGTGCCTTCCATTTTAGCAAATCCAGTGTGCAGCCCAGCTTTTTCAGACTATTATCGCATCCTGGATACAACGACTTTTTGTGATCCTCTAACATGCGATCCAAATTCTCCCTCTCCTTGTCAGTTTCGCAGCGTCTCCGTGCATCAGCAATGGTCCGACCAAGATCATCAGCGGGCTCATCATGTGCCTCTTCTTCACCTTCACCTAACCCTTCCCCACCTTCAGCATCATCCTCCATGAAAGTATCACCGAAATGATCATGATAGTTGTCATCGATATCATCCCCTTCTTCATCTTCTTCCATTCTAACCCCTCTTTCTCCATGCTTGGTCCAACAATTATAGCTTGGCATGAAACCGTGCCGAAGCAGGTGCATGTGAACGTCTCTTGAGGAGGAGTAACCCTTCTGATTCTTACAGACAGCACATGGACAGATAATAAAACCTTGCTGCTTGTTCGCATTTGCCACTACGAGGAAATCTTTCAAACCCGTAGTGAACTCGCCGGAGAGTCGGGGACCGTACATCCATTGCCGATTCATCTGCATTATTATTATATAAAGTATATAATTAACCATCATGCATTTGTTAAACTAACTAGCTAGAAATAATACAAATTAAACAATGAACTACACACATGCATATTTTATCAATGACACATGAAAGGTTCAAGTTGCTAACCGCGATCGCGGAGGAAAAATAAATGAGAAAGCTCAAGTGTGGCTCGGACACTTCATATCATGTTTGTTTCAGGCTCTCGGGCATTTCATCGAACACCTTGTGTGCATAGGAGGAACCAAAAGCAAACCCACCACCCCCTTCTGAAAATTGTGAAGTGAGCTGAGTGAAGTGAAGTGAGCTGAGTCCTATATATAGGGATGGGCCTTTAGTCCCGGTTGGCCTGGCCAACCGCAACTAAAGGCCTTCGGGGACCTTTAGTCCCGGTTGGCCAGGCTAACCGGGACTAAAGCCCCTCCCGTCCGCCAGCTGTCGACCGAGCGCGCTGGGCCCAGATAGTTGGTCGCGGGTCTCCTCCCGAACCGCGACTAAAGACCCCTTTTGTCGCGGTTCGATTGTTTTGGGGACTAATGGGGGCGTATGGAAGCCTCTTTTTCTACCAGTGGTGGAGGTCGTGGGGGCAGAGTGGGAGGAAGAAGGCGGCATGGATCCGGCGCCGGGACTGGGACGTCGCAGGGGCTCACCACGGCCTGGATCCGGCGCAGACTCCTGCTGGGAGGTGGCTGGGGGAGGTGTGCCTCGCCGGCGAGTGGAGGAAGGTCGCGGGTAGGGCGGGGGCGCAGGAGATCGGCGCGGGTTGCGGGGTGGAGGAAGGGAGGAAGGTGGTGCGGTGGTGGGGGAGGAGGTGGTGCGGTGGTGGTGGGGAAGGGAGGGAGGTGGTGCGGTGGGACAGAGATCAGGTCACATGCATGTCACGGTGTGCCTTGGGGCCCGAATTCAAATTTAAACATTACGAAAAAATGGTTCTCTGTATATTATTCACATATGAGTTTCTCTTTTTTGCTTCTCGATGTATGTTTCGAATTTTGATCTGAATTTTTTAGGGTTATCTTAATATGTGTTGTGAACATGCATGATTTTTTTCAAATTTTTTCGCAATGTTTAAATTTGAATTCGGGCCACAAGGCACACGGGGGTCGCCGGATGAGTTTAGGCCGGGGTTGACCTGTTGATTTTTTATTTTTACGTCGGTCGGGTGGGTTGGGGTGTTAGCAGAATAAGCACACTGTTAGCATAATAAGACTCTTAAGTATGTTATCATAATAGACCCACAGTATCAACCGTTCGATCAACTCATCATCCGATCAAGGTATATCGGGTTTATAATTGTCCAACCCGTTAAAAACATTAAATACATCGGCATGCACACAAATTAGGACCTTCCATAATAGCACTTCCTCCTTTCCAGTTTATAGGGCTCAATTCAAAAATCTCACCAACCAAGGTAGATGATGAGTGCTGGAATAATTTTTGTAGTGTGCAAAAACACCCAATTAATGCTCTTGGTTTCCTCAAAAAATTATGTTTATCAATGTATTAATCGCAATACATGCATGCATAAAGTACATGCATTGGTCAATTTTTTCTTAATACTTGCATGCAATGATTTAATGCACCTTGGAATCTGATGGAATAACGAAATTGAGCCTTATAAAATGGAAAAACTAAAATTTTGAGATAAGCCTTATAAACCGGAAAGGAGGGAGTATTAAAAATATTTATTAGGCAGTCACGATTCCACCTTTCCAAAAATATTGCATGCGGATCATTTAGGACCTGTCATAATGTCTCGCATTATTCTGTTGATATTTAATTCGATTGTTTCCAAAAATAAAGGTTGCGATCTAATTTGATTGCTTACCCAAAAAAAGGCTCATGCACTGCCATAATTTGGCCGACGAATTACAGCTGGACGAAATCAAAGCATCTAGCACACATTTTACATGGGAGCCGCTAGGGATCAGACTAGTAACTAACCGTAGGATAAGAAGCATGATGACCATCGGATCGAGGACTACAGCCCCACGCGTTGTACCGTAGTTTGCATGCAGCATGCATGATTTCGCACTAATTGCCATCAATTTGTTTCCTAACAACTACTCCTATAAGTCAGGGCATATCAAATTGATTAAGCACCATAATTTAATGCATGCGATTTGTTTCCAATACTTATTTGGTATGTAAATTTAATTGCCTCGTACACATGTTTTCGGCCAACCTATAAAATTGTTTCCGTGGAAAATACAGATTGCTTCCATCGGGTCAGAATTTGCTAGTTAATGGAGATTCCTTGCATCGGGTTAGAATTTGTTTGCTTCAATCAGCCAATTTTTTTGCTTCCACGTCAACTGACGATTGCTTTGATCTACTTCGATCATATTTGTGTCGAGTGTTCACAAAGAAAAATACATTTCAAGCGACTACTCCCTCCATTCCTAAATATATGTCTTTTTAGCATTTCAAATGGACTACAATATACGGATGCATGTAGACATACTTTAGAGTGTAGATTCACTCATTTTGCTCCGTATGTAGTCACTTGTTGAAATCTCTAGAAAGACTTACATTTGGGAACAGAGGGAGTAGAAAATTATTTCGAGTGTAGCATATAAAAGAGCTCTTGACAAGATTAACATTAGTTTCCGTTATTTACTGCTTTCAAAAGGTTAGAATTTGCTTCCGAAGCAACGGGATATTTCTTCCATCTGGTTGAAATTTGTGCTTCGATCGATCACACAAAGTGCTTCCATGCAACCGGCAATTACTTTGATTTAGTAAGAATGTATGTATTTCAGTCGTCTAAAAACATTGCACATCCATTGTAACCAGTGATTGCTTCAATCTATTCAGATTTGAGAGGTTTGACAAGTCATTTAAATTGCTTCTATGGCCACACAAACAGAATGTATCACAAAGGTAGGTTGACAACAGCCACGAGATTTGGTATTTGCGTCCATCAAATTAAACTGGGACTTTGCTTCCAATGAATTTGGTATTTGCATCCAAAAGGATGGAAATTTGCTTCCAAAAAATTTGGAACTTGCACCTAAAAAAGTAAGATTTGCTTCCATACCGAAAAAATGACGCATATGATCATGATTTGCTTCCAAAGATATACACTTTGCTTCTAAATCATTATCAGTGAATTGATTCCATACAAACATATATTTGTTTCCATCAAAAGGAAAAACGAATTATATTTTAAATTGCATGGGGATATGTTTCCACAACGGTGAAAGATTTTTCTCGGCTAAGCGGGGAATTTGCTTTCATGGTGATCTCGGAGCACTGCACCATCTACGGCAAAGACACAAACTTCAAGCAAAAGTGCGAAGACCTTGCCTCCCGCACCATGGACTGTGAAAAGACATGCTGCATCTTACTACCTTCCGTGCTTCCTGCAATTCGAGACATAATCATGGGACCGTGTTAATAAAATTCGATGAACAAATCCAAGAGTGACGGAGAAGAAGTCCATAATGCAAAGATAATGAAAATGACCCAATCAAAAAAAGAAAAATACAAACTATATTCCTCCATTCATTCGCGATGAATGAACAATACGTGAAATCCAGATTCAAGCTAATGCATCATTCGTGTCTCACATGTGCTTCACCCTAATCACCTACCTGTGCAAGTGCAGATGTGATGCTGAGGTCAGACATCGCCTGGTAACTGGTAAGTCACTCTCCTACATGTCACGAGAGCCTATCCTCGCTGGCCTTCTTGCCAAACAGAGACGGACCTCCGGCAAGGTGGATCAGAGGCCAAAACTGCAGAAGGAGCATGGCCCGATCCTGATGGAGTTCACGTACGGCGTTGAGGGATTTTAGAAGCTTGTCCGTGAGAAGGTGGTGGAACAGTCCCCGCGCGGCCGCCGGACAAGATAACGGACCGGCGAGGTGGAACAGAGGTCATGGGTGGGTCAGGAACTCATGTCGGGGAGAGAGTAGTGGCGGCGCGGGGCATGGCGAGCTAGGCGATGTCTACAGGATGGGCAGGAGAGACGTGGAGATTTGGTTCGGGCAATTAAATCAAGGAGAGATTATAGGGATGGGCCAGAAAATTAGGAGGTTACTGCTTCTGCGCATAATTTAAGTGCATCTCCCAGCCGTGAGATAAAAATCTAATCGACGGTGTCCGACTGGTATGAGGAATGCTTCCCATCAGACTTCTGTAGGTAAGTGTTTCCCAAACATAAAGGTAGGAATCATAAGTTACATGAAGCAATTATTTGATCTATCGAAACATTCATGATACACAATGGAAGCATGAATGTGGTGCAAGGGAAATGTTTACATACGTGTGATCAAATGTGAATAAATTAAAAAAAATGTAAGCTGGAACTATGTAAACAAACTACCTGGAATGAAGACACGTGTGATAGCGAGGATAACACAAAAACTTATAAAATAAGTAGCAGGAAGTATGGAAGCAATCTGCATAAACCGAAGAAGCACTCAAAGTATGATTTAGAAGCTCACAGGAAGCCTGAAATTATGCTATATAAAATAGTAGAACATTGAAAATGAAAACAAACAAAGGTTCGGCCAACATTGGGATGCATGTTTGGTCTCACAAACATATATGTTTCATTGAATTTTGTTTACCTATGGAAGAAAACTCTCGCCCCAAGAAGCAAGTTTGCTACAATTTAAAATCTCCATCAGTAAGAAGCGTGAAAAGAGCGTGTTGCAAGATGCATGCCAAGAAGTAGAAATTGTGCTATATACAAGAGCTCAAATGGAAGCATATAACCACGAAAATTGAAGCAGACTAATACTGTGGGTAACAAGGGGATGGATGTTTTGTGCCACCAATATACAAATGGATAGAATTTTTTTAAAACCTATGTAAGCATATTGTATAGAGTTTGGAAGCATCTGTACTGCAATTTAGGTGCTACATAACAGAGAAGTATCAAACATGGTACTTTGAGAATAAAACTAGTTTTCCATGGAAGCATGAAAATTTACGGAAATGTTAACGCCCACACGTGTGGGCGTTAGCCATCTCAACCACACGCCTCCATCGCCGTCCAGCAGTATCTGCACGAATCTTGACACGTTTTGACTGATTTTGTGTGCCACGTAGGACAAGGCATGTGTGTGGTGTGTGACATAGTTCGCCCACACGCCGGTTGCCTTCCCGCGGTCGGCGGTTGCCACTCGGGGGCGTGCGGTGGAACTGCTCTGCGCCCGCACGCCACGCCCGACCGTGGTTGCCGTCAAACACGTCGCGCACTTCGCCCCCCTCCCCTCACGGTTCCATTTACTCCTCCCCTCAGTTACTCGCACAACCCACCCCGTAGTTCAGTCGATTGGAGGAGAAGGCGACGGCGGAGGCGGAAGAGTCGACGGCATTCGCGGCCGTCGGTGGGACTCGCCGGACCGGAGCGTCTTCGCCGGAGCGCCTACAGATTGAAGGTAATGGTCCCTCCCACGCTCAAAATCCTTGCCTGCATTTCTCCCCTCCCCTCCGTGGTCGATGCTTCGCTCGAGATTCATCGAGATTCAGGCGGGTTCGCGATGCGCCGGCGTTCCCGCCAGCGGCGGAGTCTTGTGGTTGCCGTTTTCGGTGGCATTGAGCAGTTTCGTCGCCGCCGCGGTGGCGGTCACGCCGGTGTGGTTCGGCCTGTCCGGAGCCACATCCTGGTTGTGCCTTGGGATTGGGCCGTCGTTTTTCTGTCCGATAGTTGCGCATTGCTTCGAAATGCTATTTGCGATCAGTGCAGGGAGAATTTTGGTGATGAATTTCAAGTTATGATAGTTGCCATTGAACCCTAGATCTAGGTAGTTGTTTTTCAAAGTGCAGTATGAATGCAAACATGGTAGTTTGAGTAACTATCTGCACTATATGGCAACTAATTTCCTGATTGATTGTGATAGTTGCCACAAATATGTTTTCCATGTAGCAACTAATTTCGTGCACATGCTACGGCTGCTGCCACGCTGTAGGCATGGTAAAGTGTAGTAAATAGGTAGTCATTGCAGTTTCAGCAACTATGTGCACTAGATGGCAACTAATTTCCACATCAACTGTGTCAGTTGCCATATATATGCTTTCCATGTAGCAAGTATTTCTGTGAACACACTATGGCTGTTGCCACGTTGTAGGCAGGATAATGTGGCAAATTCACTGTACTACAGACCCAAATTTGTGTTTTGTCACGCTGACTTGTGGCAACTGACAGGATAATGTGGCATGGCAAAGTATAGTAACTAGGTTGTCATGTCAGTTTCAACAACTATGTGCACTGGATGGCAACTAATTTCCACATCAACTGTGTCAGTTGCCATATATATGCTTTCCATGTGGCAAGTATTTCTATGAACACAGCATGGCTGTTGCCATGTTGTAGGCAGGATAATGTGGCAAATTCACTGTACTGCAGACCCAGTTTCGTGTTTTGCCACGTTGACTTGTGATATCTAAACATATTTGGCCGTACTAAATGGCAACTCATTTTTAATATGAGGTCAGTGTGTGCATTGCAATTTCAGGTTGTTCAGTAGATGTTTTTCAGCGCTTTTTTGAATTTTGTGTTGCATTTTAACATGGCAATTTCAACCTAGCACATTTTGCCTTTGAACACATGGCAACTCATTTTTGTATGAGGACAGGGTGTGAGCTGCCACATTTTATGTTTGTGCAGGGGAAGATTTGTGCCTTTCTTTCGTACTATCTTGTGCTAACATGGCAACTTCAGCATTTTGTTTCAAGTGCCTTATGATCTGTACATTTTTCAAATGAAGCCAATGTGTTTTGTTGCCACATTTATTGCTGGACAATCATAGGGGGTGTGGGTGTTCATACGATATTGCCTAAACTTTTTGCCACTTTCAATTGAGCCCATGTGGCAAGTACATTCTGTTAGGTGGCAACTGCTTACTTCATACTTTCATTTTCACCCTGACATTTTGCTTTGTTCTTACCTCAGCAGAATGGCTCGCGGCGATCATCAAGACGATGATGATGATTTCATGGAGTTACCGCGGCAGAATCGCGCAACTAGACGGACAACAGACGGTGATGAGGTAACTGTCCACCCCCCAACCCCCTTCCCCCATATGTTTTGAATGTCATGTTGAGTTTGCAATTGTCTGATAGGGTCTAAACCTTCATGATAGTGAAACATGGCAACAAATGATCATTTCTCTGTTTTGCAAAAGAAGAAACGTAATCGCAATAGGGCTTCACAGGAACGCCTGACTATATTGACCGAGGGATTCACCGACGACCAGAAGGGAGCTGCTGCTGAGTTGGGGATGCAGGCTCTGATGGATGTTCGGTGCAAGAATCTAGTGAACCCTGTATGCGACTGGCTCGGTGAGATTTACGAGCCTGCCTCCAGGGAATTTGTGATTCCGGGACGTGGAAGACTGCCGTTAGACGAGGAATCCGTGTTCTGCACGTTGGGTGTGCCCCGTGGAGAAATCAAAGTCCCGTATGAGGTCAATAATACGATTGAGGAAACGTTGTTTGCTCGTTTGTTTCCTGGGATGACATCCATGCCGAACACGACCGTGCTGGCAAATTCGCTAGAGGGCATGAAAACCCATGGCAAAGTTTTTAAGATGAAGCTACTCATGTACCTGATCTCAGCTGTTTTTGCGCCGACCACATCTCTTCGCCCAAGCAACAAATGCTTCCCCATCCTGGTGAATGCTCTATCTCTACTCCTTCATTTTTTCCTTCAATCTTTTGACTCCTATGTCATATGTAAGCTAGTCACTGCCAATTTTTTTGATGTTTTCCCATTTTGATTTCTGATGCAGCAACTTCTTGTCCTGAAATTTGTGTCGTGCAGGAAAAACTGAAAGAAGTGAAGGACATGAATTGGTGTAAGTTCATTGCGGACTTCCTGCATGATGCATTCTCAAACAAGATGTACCAGAAGGGTTGTCGACTCCATTTAATGGTATTTTTGTACTACTTTTTTGCAAACACTCCTAGCTCCTTGAGCATGCATGGCAACCATGATGGTGACATTGTGGCAACTACCATCATAACAAGATGGCAACTGCCAACATAACTAGAATGGCAACTGCCAACATAACTAGAATGGCAACTGCCAACATAACTAGATGGCAACTGCCAACATAACTAGATGGCAACTTCCAACATAACTAGATGGCAACTAACACATATAGATGGCAACTAACAGAAATACATGGCAACTTTTTCCTTCTTCATGCCCTCCAACTTGATGATTGAAGGAACATACGTTAGCTTCTTTTTGCAAAATACCATAATGGAAACTGATATTTTTTTCTTTTTAAATTGTTGTACATCAGCTCATGTACGTCGATCGTCTTGATCTGTCCACTGTGGACTTTACTGGGATAGGAGGCCCGCCGCTTCCACACAAGTTTGCTGTTTCTGCGTGGACTTACGATGCTGTCAAGGTTGTGCTTGCCGCGGACAAGATAACTGATACGAAATATGGGAAACTGCAGGTTAGTTCTGGCTTCTTTCTTTGCACGACATTCTTTTAATTTTGACGCTGCATAACATATGAAAAAATCCCCATACGGCAACCGTCTGTGGCTAACAAGAGATGACTACCTTGTTAGCCATGGTTGTCTGCGCATGGTATCCATGTCTGACGCCACATGGCAACTCTGCCATCCATTTTAAAACTTCTATCCTCTTCCTCTTTTTTATTTTTATTTTTGCAATACATGAACTGTTAGTTAGTGTTTATTATTTTTTCTCTTTACATGCTAGCTGTTTTTTGGTTTTTTCCAGCTAATGGCCAAGCATGCTATAGACTACAGCGTGTTTGGTGGGCCTCAAAACTTTGGAAAGTGGATGAACGTGCACTCAGCTCCGTCTTGTCCTGTTGAGGTAATCAAGGATATATATATATATATCTATGGTTGTGTTTGGTTTATTTTGATCTTGTGCATGTGACTTTAATACGGTTTGGTTACTGCTGCTTCTTGTTTCGTGCACAGGCGAGGGCAGCTGTTGAGCATCTAATTGGGCAGTTTGCATCCGGAATGACCAGCTTGCTCGGGAAGTTGGTTGAGGGTTGGACGTCCCTTAATGGCTCTGACAACGACGCGGTTGCGAGGCAGTTCACTCCATTTGTTGCAGAACGGACACATCGGCCAACTGGTTGCCGTGGTCGGTACGACTACAACAGCTCGCAGGAGCTTCCCGACACACAAGATGAACTAGATGGAGATGCTTCTCTCGACAAGGACGACGACGATGACATGGAGAACGTGCAACATGACACCGACGATGATGAACATGTCGACGTTCGTGCAGGTGGTAAGAAGGGCAAGGGTGCACCAGATGTCCCCTCACCGGAGAAAGTCAAAGAACAAACAGCTGCGAGAGGCAAGGGGGTGTCGCCCTCAAAGAGGGGGAGGGGTCCAGAGGAGGTTGGGAAGGGCTCTCCTGTCAAGAGACCTAGGACCGATCCCTTAGCTCCTAGGAGGAGGTTCGACTTCTTTTTTAGTGTTTTGTTTTGTCTATCCTTTCGAACAGACTGACCCCCCTTTTCCATTTGTTTTTGCTAAGCGTGGCAACGATTTTCATGTCTGACACTTGGCACCTTTTTTGCCTCTTTCTTATATGTGCAGCGAGGCGACAGCTGGTGGACGAGCAGTTACGAAGAAACAAGCACCAACGCCAACCCATGTTTCTGCTCGATTGAACAAGGGTGCCCCTATTGCTGGTGACACGCATTCCACTAGGTCATCTCCTCGTACGTCGACGTCCAACACCGGTGATCCTGTCGTGTTGCCAGATTTGAGGAAGACAGTCAAGAAGTAGGTTATCCATGTTCTTTCTTCATCGCCATATTGCTATATTTTTGCCTTTCAATGCAGCTGTTCAGCTTGCCACATGGGCTACTGCCATTAGTCCCACATTGCAACCGCTGTTTCTCCCATGCTCTATTTCTTCTTACTACATGGCAACTCCTGCCTGTTTTTGCATGGCAACTGCTAACCAGGCAAAATGGCAACTCTTATTCCACCTACATGGCAACTACCAGCTTTTCCATCTGTTTGTGCACTCATCCACACCTAGTTTTGAAATGGCATTCCTGGCACATCACACATTTCTTACATTTTTTAAGATGTCTACCATGGCAACTGCTGCTTGTTAAGCATGGCAACTGCTAACTAGTCCACATGGCAACTCTTATTCTACCTACATGGAAACTATCATCTGTTCATCTAACAATGTTCGTGTGTTTTTTTCAGGGTGAAGAAGACTACCACACGCGTGACGAAGCAGAAACCCAGAGACCCACTCGAATGCATACACTCAAAGCTAGCGACAGGTGGCAACTCAGACGTTCATGAGGCGCCAATGCACAAACCTGCTGCTGCACCGTCCACTGTTCCCACTAGCTCTGATGCAAGCGGCCGAACATCTCCGCCGGTTGCAGATGTGCAGGCTACGACAGCAGGCATCCGTACATCTGGGAGTGATGAGTCGGTATCTGCCAGGACTACTGAAATATTGCCCACTCTGCTAGCAATGAAGGATGCTGCTGTGAGCCATGCGACCCGATCAGCAAGTGTTGAAGTGGACGCCCCCGAGATCAACCTAAGCAAGGAAGATTCCCGCTCATCTGACACGGATTCCAAGCGCGTGGGTGGTGGCACTTCTTCGTCCACGAAAGAAGGGGCTGAGGCGACAGTTCATAATGATATGCCATCCATAGGTGAGACTCTTGGTACAACAGCTCCAGCTTCTGGTGCTCCAGAGGTTGCCAAGGTGACCGTTGCGCGAGCTGGTCTTCCACCTAGGCGTCGTAGCCCCCGCAAGCAATCTGCAGACACAGCCAACGCGCCTGCTGTAGCTAGGAGTAGCAGAGATGACTCTGGTTATGTGCCTGCGTCCACACTATTCCCACCACCTGCCAGAAGCAATGTTATGGAGAGAACGGAAAACCGGAGTACAACCGACCCAGGTAGCAAGCCGGGCACGACTGACGGAGGTGAACGTGCGGAGCAGACTGCGTCTTTACCCGTAGTGGATAACCCCAGCTTAAATCTGCGCACTTCTAAGCTCCCAGTCAACATCGGTGTCCCCTACAGCCCAAACAAGAAGATTGTCAAGAAAGCTACGACTGATACCGCTAACAGCATGCCCCGCCCTACGAATAAGCCTGATGATTCTGCAGCGGCCGATGCAGAAATGTTTGTTGATCTTTCACCCTTGGATTTTCCCAGCAAGTTGTTCGCGGTCCGGACAGTAGGTAGCAGAGGCACCCAATGGCCTTCACCCCACCGAGCTGTAGCCTTGGCATCGATCGCAGTCAAGATGAACCAGTGGTGCAAGATCCTTCACCAGTTGCCTTTGCTTTCCCGGCAGGCATGGCCCCAATGATGGCACAACCAATGGTCGAGGGCAAGAAGGTTGTGAAGTTCGCAGAGCCGGTTGTGCAAGGTACATTTCTTATGCGTTTATCATATTCGTGTATACATCTTTTTAGTATGACTTTTGTCCCAAGCATTTTTTTGGGTTCTCACTTTTTGTGATGGCAAATGTTATCTGATGGACATGGCAACTGGATTTGCTTGCATGCTGTCACCTACATTTTTCTATCGCCATGCTACATTTTCCATTCTGCAAGCACATGGCAACTGCAGTTGATAGGTCATGGCAACTGTAGTTGTTGTCACATGGCAACTGCAATGCATTGCACATGGCAACTGGAGTTGCCTGCACATGGCAACTCCCTACTTTCTGTGCCTACATTTCATATTCTACAACCTTTCTTTCACACTAAATTTGTTTTGTTTTCCAGGTATCCTAACCCACTTTTTTGATCCTTGCAGCCACCCCTGAGGAAAATTACGCCGTCACTTGATGAAGCTTACCGCAGGATTGAGGAGGCAGCATTGTAGAGGAGGTCCTCACGAGGTCAGGGCCAATCAAGTTCCAACGCGCCTGCTGAGTCGGTATCTAAGGATACCATTAGAAGTGCCACCCCTGGTTCTGTGAGGCAGCGTAGGGTAGTTCACGCGCCACCCGCAGATGATTATGAGCCGGAAGTCAAGGCCACAAAGGATCAGAACCAGCTGTACAATATTGTCAAGCACTTTGGAAATGCGAGGTCTAATAGCAATCACATGAAGGAGCTGAAAGCGTAATGACCACACCCACATAAACCTCTCATTTGCTTTGCTCTTTTTACTATTCATCCTTTTTTATATTTCTAGATATGCTCCGTTTAGGTTTTATTTCTTTTTTTCACTTAGTAGACATGATTCTTTCATGTTATATCATTTTCATACAGCTCATGTTTGGACAGAACCAAGATCATACAATGTGATGCGACATACGTCGACCTGGGTGATCTTGCCGAGTCTGTGAGGCCACTCGGTAAAATGTCGAAGAATGTAGTTGCATGTGGGATTGACTTCATCAACAGGCATATGGATATGTCTCCCGACAAAACAATCATGCAGTACACTGTGACGTGCAAAATATGGGATGGTGACTTCCACCACAAAATCCTGAGGAAGCATTTTGCTGCGCATGGTGATTTCAAGCTCACAATGAAGAAATGTGTGAGTACTCCTTCCTTTTTTGCACATTTTTTTTCCTCCCATGTTATTTTTTTGCCAGTAGCTATGCTTCAGATGTGGGATACACCCTATTTTGTGACAGCTGTTTCATGTGGCAACAGCTGCCATGTAAAATGACTTCTGATTTGCTTTCCTAATACAACCTATGTGGCAACTTCAAACTAAAATACATGGAAACTTTGTTCATACATGGACGGCAACTTCTTTTAATTACCCACTACAACTAAACATTATACATTTGTCCACTTTTCTTGGACCCTTGATGCTTTCGTAGTCACTCATGTGCCTGTTAGTGTAACCGGTGATATCTTTACATGTCATTTTCCCAACTACATCATTTCTGTTCTTAACGTGAGCTTTGCTTCTATTCTTTCCTTCATTTTTGTTTGCAGGTCTTGTTCCCCATGTTCCAGGAGCTTGCACCACACGACCCACACGACAAGTGTGGTCACCACTATGCGATCTGCCTTGACCTGAAGAACCAACGTTTTGAGGTGCTTGATTCAATGCGTTCAGAAGCTGATGCAGACCTTACTACGCACGTTGAATACTTCATAAACAACCTCAAAGAGACATGGAACTGTCACTATGAAAACTCAAAGGTCCAGATCAGACATTTTCCAATTGAGTACGTGGCGACTACGTGTTGGGGAACGTAGCAATAATTCAAAATTTTCCTACGTGTCACCAAGATCAATCTAGGAGATGCTAGCAATGAGAGAGAGGGAGTGCATCTTCGTACCCTTGAAGATCGCTAAGCGGAAGCGTTACAAGAACGCGGTTGATGGAGTCGTACTCGCGGCGATTCAAATCGCGGAAGATCCGATCTAGCGCCGAACGGACGGCGCCTCCGCGTTCAACACACGTACAGCCCGGGGACGTCTCCTCCTTCTTGATCCAGCAAGGGGAGAGGAGAAGTTGAGGGAGGACTCCAGCAGCACGACGGCATGGTGGCAATGGAGCTCGTGGTTCTCCGGCAGAGCTTCGCTAAGCACTACGGAGGAGGAGGAGGAGTTGGAGGAGGAGAGGGCTGCGCCAGGCAAGGGGTGCGGCTGCCCTCCCACCCCCTCACTATATATAGGGGGAAGGGGAGAGGGGGCCGGCCCCTCTAGATGGATCTAGAGGAGGAGGCGGCGGCCAGGGGAAACCCTAGATGGGTTTGGGCGCCCCACCCCCTAGGAAACTTGCCCCCCAAGCCGGGAGGGGCGGCTGCCCTAGGGGTGGCGCCCCCAACTCTCCTGGTTATGTGAGAGGGGTTGGGAGGGGCCCACAGCCCCTTAGTGGGCTGGTTTGCCCCTTCCCCTTGGCCCATAAGGCCCCCAACGCTTGTTGGGGCCTCCGAAACACCTTTCGGTCACGCTAGTCGTCACCCGGTACTCCCAGAACAATTCCGGACTCCAATACCCTTCGTCCAATATATCGATCTTCACCTCCGGACCACTCCGGAGTTCCTCGTCACGTCCGGGATCTCATCCGGGACTCCGAACAACCTTCGGTAACCACATACTATTTCCCATAAAAACTCTAGCGTCACCGAACCTTAAGTGTGTAGACCCTACGGGTTCGGGAACCATGCAGACATGACCGAGACACCTCTTCGGCCAATAACCAATAGCGGGATCTGGATACCCATATTGGCTCCCACATGTTCCACGATGATCTCATCGGATGAACCACGATGTCGGGGATTCAATCAATCCCGTATACAATTCCCTTTGTCCATCGGTATGTTACTTGCCCGAGATTCGATCGTCGGTATCCCAATACCTCGTTCAATCTCGTTACCGGCAAGTCTCTTTACTCGTTCCGTAACGCATGATCCCGTGGCTAACTATTAGTCACATTGAGCTCATTATGATGATGCATTACCGAGTGGGCCCAGAGATACCTCTCCGTCATACGGAGTGACAAATCCCAGTCTCGATTCGTGCCAACCCAACAGACACTTTCGGAGATACCTGTAGTGCACCTTTATAGCCACCCAGTTACGTTGTGACGTTTGGTACACCCAAAGCATTCCTACGGTATCTGGGAGTTGCACAATCTCATGGTCTAAGGAAATGATATTTGACATTAGAAAAGCTCTTAGCAAACGAACTACACGATCTTGTGCTATGCTTAGGATTGGGTCTTGTCCATCACATCGTTCTCCTAATGATGTGATCCCGTTATCAATGACATCCAATGTCCATGGTCAGGAAACCATAACCATCTATTGATCAACGAGCTAGTCAACTAGAGGCTTACTAGGGACATGTTGTGGTCTATGTATTCACACATGTATTACGGTTTCCAGTTAATACAATTATAGCATGAACAATAGACAATTATCATGAACAAGGAAATACAATAATAACCATTTTATTATTGCCTCTAGGGCATATTTCCAACAGTCTCCCACTTGCACTAGAGTCAATAATCTAGTTCACATCACCATGTGATTAACACTCAAAGTTCACATCGCCATGTGACTAATACCCAAGAGTTTACTAGAGTCAATAATCTAGTTCACATCACCATGTGATTAACACTCAATGAGTTCTAGGGTTTGATCATGTTATGCTTATGAGAGAGGTTTTAGTCAACGGGTCTGCAACATTCAGATCCGTGTGTGCTTTACAAATCTCTATGTCATCTTGTAGATGCAGCTACCACGTGCTACTTGGAGCTATTCCAAATAACTGCTCTACTATACGAATCCGGTTTACTACTCAGAGTCATTCGGATTAGTGTCAAAGTTTGCATCGACGTAACCCTTTACGACGAACTCCTTTTCCACCTCCATAATCGAGAAAATTCCTTAGTCCACTAGGTACTAAGGATAAGTTCGACCGCTGTCATGTGATCCATTCCTGGATCACTATTGTACCCCTTGACTAACTCATGGCAAGGCACACTTCAGGTGCGGTACACAGCATAGCATACTGTAGAGCCTACGTCTAAAGCATAGGGGACGACCTTCGTCCTTTCTCTCTCTTCTGCCGTGGTTAGGTCTTGAGTCTTACTCAATACTCACACCTTGTAACACAACCAAGAACTCCTTCTTTGCTGATCTATTTTGAACTCCTTCAAAATCTTGTCACAGTATGTATTCATTTGAAAGTACTATTAAGCGTTTTTATCTATCCTTATAGATCTTGATGCTCAATGTTCAAGTAGCTTAATCCAGGTTTTCCATTGAAAAACACTTTTCAAATAACCCTGTATGCTTTCCAGAAATTCTACATCATTTCTGATCAACAATATGTTAACAACATATACTCATCAAAAATTCTATAGTGCTCCCACTCACTTCTTTAGAAATACAAGTTTCTCATAAACTTTGTATAAACCCAAAATCTATGATCATCTCATCAAAGCGTACATTCCAACTCCGAGATGCTTACTCCAGTCCTTAGAAGGATTGCTAGAGCTTTGCATACTTGTTAGCATCTTTCAAGATTGACAAAACCTTCTGGTTGTATCATATACAACCTTTCCTCAAGAAAATCGTCGAGGAAACAATGTTTTGACATCCTATCTGCAAGATTTCATAAATAATGCAGTAACTGGTAATATAATTCCAACAGACTCTTAGCATCGCTACGAGTGAGAAAGTCTCATCGCAGTCAACTCCTTGAACTTGTCGGAAAACATCTTAACGACAAGTCGAGCTTTCTTAATGGTGACACTTACCATCATTGTTTGTCTTCCTTTTAAAATCCATCTGCACCCAACAGCCTTACGACCATCAAGTAGTTCTTCCAAAGTCTATACTTTGTTTTTATACATGGATCCTCTCTCGGATTTTATGGCCTCGAGCCATTCGTCGGAATCCGGGCCCACCATCGCTTCTCCATAGCTCGTAGGTTCATTATTGTCTAGCAACATGACTTCCAAGACAGGATTATGTACCACTCTGAAGTAGTACGCATCCTTGTCGACCTACGAGGTTTGGTAGTGACTTGATCCAAAGTTTCATGATCACTATCATAAGCTTCCACTTCAATTGGTGTAGGTGCCACAGGAACAACTTCCTGTGCCCTGCTACACACTAGTTGAGGTCATGGTTCAATAACCTCATCAAGTCTCCACCATCCTCCCACTCAATTCTTTCGAGAGAAACTTTTCCTCGAGAAAGGACCCGTTTCTAGAAACAATCACTTTTGCTTCCAGATCTGAAATAGGAGGTATACCCAACTGTTTTGGGTATTCTATGAAGATGCATTTATCCGCTTTGGGTTTGAGCTTATCAGCCTGAAACTTTTTCACATAAGCGTGGCAGCCCCAAACTTTTAAGAAACGACAGCTTAGGTTTCTCTAAACCATAGTTCATACAGTGTCGTCTCAATGGAATTGCGTGGTGCCCTATTTAAAGTGAATGCGGTTGTCTCTAATGCCTAGCCCATAAACGATAGTGGTAATTTGATAAGAGGCATCATGGTATGCACCATATCCAATGGGGTGCAGTTATGATGTTCGGACACACCATCACACTATGGTGTTCCAGGCGGTATTAGTTGTGAAACAATTTCCACGATGTCTTAATTGTGTGCCAAACTCGTAACTCAGATATTCATCTCTATGATCATATCACAGACATTTTATCCTCTTGTCACGACGATCTTCAACTTCACTCTGAAATTACTTGAACCTTTCAATAATTCAGACTTGTGTTTCATCAAGTAAATACACTCAGCATCTACTCAAATCATCTGTGAAGTAAGACATAACGATATCCACTGCATGCCTTAGCACTCATTGGACTACGCACATCAAAATGTATTACTTCCAACAAGTTGCTTTCTTGTTCCATCTTACTGAAAATGAGGCCTTTCAGTCATCTTGCCCATGTGTTATGATTTGCATGTCTCAAGTGATTCAAAATCAAGTGAGTCCAAACGATCCATCTGTATGGAGTTTCTTCATGCATATCTACTAATAGACATGGTTCGCATGTCTCAATCTTTTCAAAAACGAGTGAGTCCAAAGATCCATCAGCATGGAGCTTCTTCATGCGTTTTATACCAATATGACTCAAATGGCAGTGCCACAAGTATGTGGTACTATCATTACTATTTTATATCTTTTGGCATGAACATGTGTATCACTACGATCGAGATTCAATAAACCATTCATTTTAGGTGCAAGACCATTGAAGGTATTATTCAAATAAACAGAGTAACCATTATTCTCCTTAAATGAATAACCGTATTGCGATAAACATAATCCAATCATCTCTATGCTCAACGCAAACACCAAATAACAATTATTTAGGTTTAACACCAATCTCGATGGTAGAGGGAGCATGCGATGCTTGATCACATCAACCTTTGAAACACTTCCAACACATATCGTCATCTCACCTTTAGCTGGTCTCCGTTTATTCCGTAGCTTTTTATTTTGAGTTACCAACACTTAGCAACCGAACCGGTATCTAATACCCTGGTGCTACTAGGAGTACTAGTAAAGTACACATTAATATAATGTATATCCAATATACTTCTGTCGACCTTGCCTACCTTCTCATCTACCAAGTATCTAGGGTAGTTCTGCTTCAGTGACCGTTCCCCTCATTACAGAAGCACTTAGTCTCGGGTTTGGGTTCAACCTTGGGTTTCTTCACTAGAGTAGCAACTAATTTGCCGTTTCATGAAGTATCCCTTCTTTCCCTTGCCCTTCTTGAAACTAGTGGTTTTACTAACCATCAGCAATTGATGCTCCTACTTTATTTCTACTTTCGCGGTGTCAAACATCGCGAGTTGCTCAAGGATCATCATGTCTATCCCTGATATGTTATAGTTCATCACGAAGCTCTAATAGCTTGGTGGCAGTGACTATGGAGAACCATCACTATCTCATCTGGAAGATTAACTCCCACTCGATTCAAGCAATTGTAGTACTCAGACAATCTGAGCACATGCTCAACGATTGAGCTTTTCTCCCTTAGTTTGCAGGCTTAAGAAACTTGTCAGAGGTCTCATACCTCTTGACGTGGGCACTAGTCTGAAATCCCAATTTCAGTCTTTGGAACATCTCATATGTTCTGCGACGTTTCAAAACGTCTTTGGCGCCTCAATTCTAAACCGTTAGCATTACGCACTGAACTATCACGTAGTCATCAAAACGTGTATGTCAGATGTTTCGCAACATCTACAGACGACGCTCGAGGTTCAGCACACTGAGCGGTGCATTAAGGACATAAGCCTTCTGTGCAGCAACGAGGACAATCCTCAGTATACGAACCCAGTCCGCATAATTGCTACTGTCAACTTTCAACTAATTTTCTCTAGGAACATATCTTAAACAGTAGAACTAAAGCATAAGCTATGACATAATTTGCAAAGACCTTTTGACTATGTTCATGACAATTAAGTTCATCTGATTATTTAATGAACTCCCACTTAGATAGACATCCCTCTAGTCATCTAAGTGATACATGATCCGAGTCAACTAGGCCGTGTCCGATCATCACGTGAGACGGACTAGTTATCATCGGTGAACATCTTCATGTTGATCGTATCTACTATACGACTCATGTTCGACCTTTCGGTGTCTTGTGTTCCGAGGCCATGTCTGTACATGCCAGGCTCGTCAAGTCAACCTAAGTGTTTCGCATGTGTAAATCTGGCTTACACTCGTTGTATGCGAACGTTAGAATCTATCACACCCGATCATCACGTGGTGCTTCGAAACAACGAACCTTCGCAACGGTGCAAAGTTAGGGGGAACACATCTCTTGAAATTTTAGTGAGGGATCATCTTATTTATGCTACCGTCGTTCTAAGCAAATAAGATGTAAACATGACAAACATCACATGCAAATCATAAAGTGACATGATATGGCCAATATCATCTTGCGCCTTTTGATCTCCATCTTCGAGGCGCGGCATGATCACCTTCGTCACCGGCATGACACCATGATCTCCATCATCGTGTCTTCATGAAGTTGTCTCGCCAACTATTACTTCTACTACTATGGCTAACGGTTAGCAATAAAGTAAATTAATTACATGGCATTTTCATTGACACGCAGGTCATACAATAAATTAAGACAACTCCTATGGCTCCTGCCGGTTGTCATACTCATCGACATGCAAGTCGTGATTCCTATTACAAGAACATGATCAATCTCATACATCACATATATCATTCATCACATCCTTTTGGCCATATCACATCACATAGCATACCCTGCAAAAACAAGTTAGACGTCCTCTAATTGTTGTTGCATGTTTTACGTGGCTGCTATGGGTTTCTAGCAAGAACATTTCTTACCTACGCAAAACCACAACGGTGACATGCCAATTTCTATTTACCCTTCATAAGGACCCTTTTCATCGAATCCGATCCGACTAAAGTGGGAGAGACAGACACCCGCTAGCCACCTTATGCATCAAGTGCATGTCAGTCGGTGGAACCTGTCTCACGTAAGTGTACGTGGAAGGTCGGTCCGGGCCGCTTCATCCCAAAATGCCGCCGAATCAAGATAAGACTAGTAACGGCAAGCAAATTGAACAAATCATCGCCCACAACTACTTTGTGTTCTACTCGTGCATAGAATCTACGCATAGACCTAGCTCATGATGCCACTGTTGGGGAACGTAGCAATAATTCAAAATTTTCCTACGTGTCACCAAGATCAATCTAGGAGATGCTAGCAACGAGAGAGAGGGAGTGCATCTTCATACCCTTGAAGATCTCTAAGCGGAAGCGTTACAAGAACGCGGTTGATGGAGTCGTACTCGCGGCGATTCAAATCACGGAAGATCCGATCTAGCGCCGAACGGACGGCGCCTCCGCGTTCAACACACGTATAGCCCGGGGACGTCTCCTCCTTCTTGATCCAGCAAGGGGAGAGGAGAAGTTGAGGGAGAACTCCAGCAACACGATGGCATGGTGGCAATGGAGCTCGTGGTTCTCCGGCAGAGCTTCGCTAAGCACTATGAAGGAGGAGGAGGAGTTGGAGGAGGAGAGGGCTGCGCCAGGCAAGGGGTGCGGCTGCCCTCCCACCCCCTCACTATATATACGGGGAAGGGGAGAGGGGGGCGGCCCCTCTAGATGGATCTAGAGGAGGAGGCGGCGGCCAGGGGAAACCCTGGATGGGTTTGGGCGCCCCCACCCCCTAGGAAACTTGCCCCCCTAAGCCGGGAGGGGCGGCTGCCCTAGGGGTGGCGCCCCCACCTCTCCTGGTTACGTGAGAGGGGTTGGGAGGGGCGCACAGCCCCTTAGTGGGCTGGTTTGCCCCTTCCCCTTGGCCCATAAGGCCCCCAACGCTTGCCGGGGCCTCCGAAACACCTTTCGGTCACGCTGGTCGTCACCCGGTACTCCTAGAACAATTCCGGACTCCAATACCTTTCGTCCAATATATCGATCTTCACCTCCGGACCACTCTGGAGTTCCTCGTCACGTCCGGGATCTCATCCGGGACTCCGAACAACCTTCGGTAACCACATACTATTTCCCATAACAACTCTAGCGTCACCGAACCTTAAGTGTGTAGACCCTACGGGTTCGGGAACCATGCAGACATGACCGAGACACCTCTCCGGCCAATAACCAATAGCGGGATCTGGATACCCATATTGGCTCCCACATGTTCCACGATGATCTCATCGGATGAACCACGATGTCGGGGATTCAATCAATCCCGTATACAATTCCCTTTGTCCATCGGTATGTTACTTGCCCGAGATTCGATCGTCGGTATCCCAATACCTCGTTCAATCTCGTTACCGGCAAGTCTCTTTACTCGTTCCGTAACGCATGATCCCGTGGCTAACTCATTAGTCATATTGAGCTCATTATGATGATGCATTACCAAGTGGGACCAGAGATACCTCTCCGTCATACGGAGTGACAAATCCCAGTCTCGATTCGTGCCAACCAAACAGACACTTTCGGAGATACCTGTAGTGCACCTTTATAGCCACCCAGTTACGTTGTGACGTTTGGTACACCCAAAGCATTCCTACGGTATCCGGGAGTTGCACAATCTCATGGTCTAAGGAAATGATACTTGACGTTAGAAAAGCTCTTAGCAAATGAACTACACGATCTTGTGCTATGCTTAGAATTGGGTCTTATCCATCACACCATTCTCCTAATCATGTGATCCCGTTATCAATGACATCCAATGTCCATGGTCTGGAAACCATAACCATCTATTGATCAATGAGCTAGTCAACTAGAGGCTTAGTAGGGACATGTTGTGGTCTATGTATTCACACATGTATTACGGTTTCCAGTTAATACAATTATAGCATGAACAATAGACAATTATCATGAACAAGGAAATACAATAATAACCATTTTATTATTGCCTCTAGGGCATATTTCCAACACTACGAAGCAAGGAAAACGGTATTTTCCCATCTTTTCCTCATGTGTCCCCCAAACCAGTGCTCACCCTCTCTTTTTTGTCACCTCTGAATTGAAGTTTATGATTTTTTCTATAGGTTCTTGTGAGTTAACCTGACTCTTTTCTTGTTTAGGCACGACTGCGGCTTCCACATGTTGGAATACCTTGCAAAGTGGGAAGGTCGACGGGTTCCTGTCGTCACAGCTGGAATGGTCGTCGGGCTCCGCAAAATTTACACATGGAACTGGTTGATGAATGAAGATTTCAACACGCGGTCCAACGCACGTGAGTTCATAGAGGAAGCTGTGAAGAAAGCCACCAAGAAGTACAAGTGATCACGTGGTGCTCCTGACCGAACGCCTGCCTTACATTCTGTTGCCGAGGAATGTAAGGTATTACCTTGTTTTTTCAAAACTATGTCCTTTGTAATATGCTATGACTGCATCTCCCCGTAGCCTAGTATACAGTGGTGGCGTGTGAGTGACATTTGACTAGTTTGTAATATATGTGTGGATGTGAACCTACTTAGGTTTGACAGCAGATACGTTTATGTGTTTTCAGTATTATTATGTGCTTGTGGGTTGGTAGTACCAGCATGGTGTTTTGAATGCGTCCTTGATGTCTGAAAACATGGCAAATGTAGTTGATCAGTCATGGTTAGTGAAAGTTATCGTTCTTTCTTGTTTGGCTTTTTGGGTTTTTTTGCATTGCTAACTGTACCGGCTAGCATGGTAGTTTGATCACGGAGCAGTAACCTGTGCGGTTGCTGCACGAGACCGTTTCAGCTTGTTTCCCATAGTTTGCACCAGAATACAATATGTGTGACTAAAATGCGCTGACTGAACATGGAAATCTACGCGGTGAAGATTCAGTACAACTAACATGGCATGTTCAGTACAACTAACATGGAAGATTCAGTAAAAAATAAGATGGCAAATTCAGTAAAAAAAATAACATGGCAAATTCAGTAGAAATGGCATGGCAGATTCAGTAGAAATGGTATGGCAGATTCAGCAGAAATTGCATGGCAGATTCAGTTCAAGTAACATGGCAAATTCAGTGCCATACACATGGCAACTGCAGCTATTCCTTCATGGCATTTTTACTTCAGATTCTGATGCACCTGAAGAGTCATTCTCCAGTTTTTACAAAATTTAGAACATCTAGATTACAAAAAAAATGTCACCATGGACCAAGTCAAAGTGCTCCAATGTTGTTTACGGATTGCCCGTCCCTTTCTTTGGTTTCTTATGTTTTGCTTGAATCTCCAATCCCGATTTGTTCTTATCTCTTTTGGACGCCCTTTTGTGATGGAACGGGGTGGGTTCCTAACCTGTGTTTGTGTGCTTGCTGTTCCAGATCCTACCTCCGAGTTTTCAGATGATGGCCCTGTGGACGAAGGCACACTTGATGTGCGGGGGAACCTGTGTAAGGCTTCCTCGGCTTTCCTCTTCTTGATCTCATCAAGCTCTCTTTTGAGGGCCTTCCTGTGTTTTTCTGCGACCTTTGCTGTCTCATCACTCTTGCACGCTTCATCAATTAGTTCAGCATAGTTCTTTGTCAACACAACATGCCTCACGGCTTCCATGGTTGACTCTGGTCTCTTGTCATGCACGGCCAGAACTGCGTTTGATGTTTGCGGCGCCAATGCGTCGTCAGCATCCCAAGTCCATCGCCGCCTTATGAAATGGCGGGGCATTCGTGTCACCGCGTTCAAGTCCATTACTTTTAGAATGTGACAGCACACAATCCCGTCCCGTTCGAATTTGCGGCATTGGCAGTAGTATTCGCCTTCGCTTATCGATGCCTTCACAAAGTAGTTCCTTCCCTTGTCTGGGTCTTCAGGTTCTGAATCCGACATGCCCATGATAGAACACACCTTGAACGTATGTTCGTCCACCTGGAAAGCCGTGTACATGCTGGCACGCTTTATTTCTTCCTGGAATCTGCAAGTTTTGTGTGTTTTTTGTTAAACTCTTGTGTGCAGTTTTTTGTAGCACCTTTTGTTTGTTGTGGCCAATGGAATTACAATTCGTTCAAACATGGCAACTGCAGTTCATTAAACATGGCAACTGCAGTTGAGTAAACATGGAAACTGCAGTTCATTAAACATGGCAACTGCATTTCATTTAAACATGGCAACTACATAACAACTTCAATTTGGCATTTGCATTCCATACCATCATGGCCATTGGAATTTACATTTCATTAAATATGCCAACTGCAGTTCATTAAACATGGCAACTGCAGTTCATCAAACATGGCAACTTCAGTTACGCAAACATGGTAACTGCAGTTGAGTGAACGTGGCAAACTGCAGTTCATTAAGCATGGCAAACGGTAGTTCATTAAGCACGGCAACTACATATCATGTTTACTCTGTACCTAATGGCTACTTTTCAACACAATCATCATTTTCAAATAAGCATTTCAACTGCATTGCATTCTACATGGCACCTGGTACCTTCATGATTTGTGCAAATAAGATTGTAACACAACTGACTTACTTGTTAAAAATCGTGTTGGTGTATATCTTGCTCATCTGCCTCTCCATTGGTAAATACGTTAGCAATTTTGGCTGCTTGAGCATGGTGTTTGCTTCTTGCTGTAGCTCGGATCCCAGTATTTTTTGTTGCAAAGCGGTGTACTGCTTGGCAAACTGTAGTAATGAGTTGCCAGGGCTCACGTACCGCTTCAAAACAGCATTGAACCCCTCACTGCGCTGTGTAGTCTGCAGAAACGGGAAGAAGCACTGCATGAAGTAGGCCAGCACCCAGTACATTCGCTTCTCCCACAAGCTAGCAAGCGTCTCGTGGTCTTGGACTTGATATGTTTCAATCATAGCCATCCAGCTCCTTTCAAACTCCTCCACCGTCAAGCTGTGGTCCACGCACAGCTCGAATGCCTTGTGCAGGTCTGGACGGTCAGCAAAGAACGGTCCTAGTGTCTC
This sequence comes from Aegilops tauschii subsp. strangulata, assembly GCF_002575655.3. NCBI lineage: Eukaryota > Viridiplantae > Streptophyta > Magnoliopsida > Poales > Poaceae > Aegilops > Aegilops tauschii. Next base: position 14,221,906 of record NC_053039.3, read on the forward strand.
CTCAGCCTTCTTTATAATGTGCCACCTGCAGTGCCTGTGCACTGCCAACAGAAAGACCTCCTCTATGCCTGCACGCATGCTAAAATCCTGGTCTGTTATTATGTTCATCGGAGCAAGTCCACCCATGCACTCCAAGAAGGTCTTGAACAGCCAAACGTACCCATCCGTGTCTTCGTTCCGAACGAGCCCGCATCCGAACTGCAACGACTGATTGTGGTTATTTATTCCTATGAATGGAGCGCGGCATCTTGTACATATTAGCGAGATATGTTGCGTCGAATGAAATGCAATCTCGGAAATGTTTGTAGGCTCTTCTTGCAGCACCATCCACCCAATACATGTTCCTGACACGGTCCTCATCGTCCAATCTTATCCTGTAGAAGAAATCTGGATCTTCCTTCGCTTTCTCATTGAAGTAGGCCATTGTGGCCTCTATGTCAGCCAACTTGCTCTCTCTATGGTACTTTGCCTTTAGGTTTGTGACGTCAGCTGGTATGTAGGGCATGCTACTCAAAGTCCCTTTTTTGTTGTGGATGAGTGATAGTATCTGGACCATTCTTCATGGACCGACGTTGCAATCATGTAGCAGCTTTATGACTTTCTTCTCGAGGGGGTGAATCCTCTGTGGGCGGTCAGAAATTTTACTAGGTCGAACTTCTTTATGAGTTTGTGGTTGTGCTCGTCAAAATATTCAGTGACCACCCACTTTGCTCCATCTACGTTTAGCTTACACCGGACAGGGCATTCCATCTTGAGAATGATACCTCTCTTTCGTTCCGGAACGACAGGCGCAACACCTTTCCCCTTCTTGTTCCTTCGTGCCTTGTGGCACCTCATCTCACCTCTGCTGTACTCGTTAGTTTTCTTAATTTTCCTATGGTATTCAGTGTTGACCGCAAATCCATGGAACTTTGCATATGTCTGGTAGAATTCCTTTGCCTCTGCGAACGATTCAAATCTCTGCCCAACGTAAGGTGGCTGAGGTACCATGATCTCTGATTGCCCACCATCTTCATCCCCTTGTGCTTCGTCATCAGTTTCATCATTCACTTCAGTATCGGCAACACTTTCATCTACTTGAGTGTTGCCAGTGCTTGTGTTCAAAGGTGTGCTTGTCGGCATTGCTGGAATGATTGCCATTTCCTACTCTGACTCGGCATTGTTTGCAGCATGATTGTTGGCTGGCTGGTGGAACGCGTCTTCCGTGCGCTCAGAGCTCCCCGCAGTAGATGTCCCCGCGCCGCTGTTGATTGTAGTTGAAGGCCCTGTAATAAAAATAGGTACGAGCGTAAGATTTTGCTTGAATGACATGTTTATCGTAACGGGGTACATAAACTGCAAGTGATTTGGCATGACATCATTCAAACAGCAAGCCGTGAGTCTGCATGTGGACATGCATGGCAACTGTAGTTCTCCAGTCATGGCAGCTACAGTCCAACAAACATGGCAACTACTGTTGCCAATGCATGGCAACCAGCTCCTTTCAGTACCAAAACTTGCATTCTATATCAATGGCAGCTGCAGTCCTACATACATGGCAAATACTGTTGCCAATACATGGCAACCAGTATATTCTAGCATCAAAACTTTGTATTCTAGGCTTGAGCTCACTAGGCAAATGCGATCAATCATTAGTGCTGCACACATGCTTTTAGCAATTGGCAAATCCCGAAGACAATATATGAGTCATTGCACACGACCACTTGTTAGCGTTTTCTGTTTGATTTTTTCCACCATCACTGCTACAAATCTTCTTTTCCTCACACGCTAATCCCACAAAAACAAATGCAGTTCTGTTTTTGTGGTTCAAATTTTCTTACCTTGTTGTGCCGCATGTGCCCATCTTGTGTGGTCTATCACACCAAATTGACGTGCTCTGTCTGCAATCTGTGAAGCTTGCCATGAGACGTTTGCCGAGGTAGCACCACCGTAATAACCTGTAATCATGGTAGTAGTTGGTCAATGCATGGCAACTGTAGTTTCTTCAACATGGAACATGCAGTGGTCCAACCATGCCACACATATTTGTTCACACTTGCCATCCACGGTTGTCTATACATTGCAATCACATTTTTGATCATACATGGCAACTGCAGTTTGTCCTGGCATGGCAACTGCAGTTCTCCAGGCATGGCAGCTGCAGCTGTCCAGACATGGCAACTGCAGTTGTCCAGGGATGGCAACTGCAGTTGTTCAGTCATGGCAACTGCAGTTGTCAACTATGCTCCTTCTGCTAATTCACCATCTGCAACTTCACTTTTTTATGGACTCACCTGTGTATGACATCGATGGCAGGTACATGGGTGCCGCCTGATGCCACATGCTGCATGAAGGTTCTGCATTTTTCCCAACATAACTCGTGAGTCTTTTGCCATCCTTTGCAAGTTTATTTTTCATGTCCACACCAGTATGTTTAATTTTCGTATGCGTTACCTTGATTTGCCACATTAGCTAGTTGAAGTTGGCTGCCCGTACATTTGTCAGTGTTAGCGCCCTGTGACTGAACTTGCCATGGTGCCCCCCTGAGTGTGTTTTGGTCATAAGAACCTGCGAAAAATGACAGTGTAGGACATAAGTAGAATGTCATCTTCATCATCGCGAACATGGAAAATGTTCTTTTCTTTGTTATCATGCATCATACCAATGCTTGCGTACTGCTCCAGTAGTGTCAGCAACGGCCCTGCAGAAATGAGTTGACTGTACTCTGCTGCATCCCAAGGGGGCGTTTCTGGCCTTTGAGCTTGGATTGAAGGGCATCATACGTTTCCCGTTGACATGCCGTGGATAATATGAGAAGTGCGAGTACATAATAAGGATCTTGTTTAGCGAAGAATAGTTTAAGCCGAGATTAGCATCACATGCATACATCAACATCTTTTTTGACATGCATGCATGTGGACCCTACTATGTCGGAAGATAGACCGACAGAGATAGTAGTAGTAGTACTACCACACATGCATGCATCACATAGAGATCTAGCTAGGTCCATTTCTATATATGGACATTTTTGGACATGAAACTGTATATCTCTGGAACACGGTAAAAGTTTGTAGATCGAGCTGGGGAAGACAGACCAGCACACTCAGTAGTGCATGTGTGTCGGTGTGTATGTATGTGTCCTGTTTTTGTGTGTCCGTTTCTCCGGAGATCGAGCTAGCTAGCGCTGCAGTACATGGTTATGGCCCGGGATTGTGTGTGTGTATTTTTTTAGAAAAAAGGAGGATTGTGTGTGTAGGTGAGACACTGTTGGTCTAGCTCATCATGCATGCATACATTTGATAGTTCAAAATAATAATTGGATTAAGAGACTATACCAATAGTCTTGTCGTTTCATAGCAGGAAATATGTACCTGGTCAGGGGCGTTCGTACAGTGGTTGAGAAGACATCACTCTCTCAACTCGCCATATTATCTAGAAAGAGAGAATTCCTTATTTGGCCCTTCCTTCAAATTTGATTCCCTTTTGGCCTTATTAAAAAATTCTTCCTGTTTTGACACTCAAACTTCATTTTGTTCCCTCTGTGACATTTCCGTCAGTTTTGACAACTAACACCGTTAAATGCAACGTGAAAAGTCCATTTTATCCCTGATGTATTTTGCGACCAAAATTATGAACTCGAAATCAAAAGCAATGGCGATGTGGCAATGCATCAGTGCCTTGAATGTGCGTGCATGTGTGTATTTATACATGAGCCATGCATGACTAGTAACGCTACAAGTTAAAACAAGATTAGTACATGGATAATGGGAAGTTTATTTTTCATGTCCACACCAGTATGTTTCATTTTCGTATGTGTTACCTTGATTTGCCACATTAGCTAGTTGAAGTTGGCTGCCCGTACATTTGTCAGTGTTAGCGCCCTGTGACTGAACTTGCCATGGTGCCCCCTGAGTGTGTTTTGGTCATAAGAACCTGCGAAAAATGACAGTGTAGGACATAAGTAGAATGTCATCTTCATCATCGCGAACATGGCAAATGTTCTTTTCTTTGTTATCATGCATCATACCAATGCTTGCGTACTGCTCCAGTAGTGTCAGCAACGGCCCTGCAGAAATGAGTTGACTGTACTCTGCTGCATCCCAAGGGGGCGTTTCTGGCCTTTGAGAAACCCAAGGATCAGCGCCATCTTCGTGATTCATTCTTTCCGCATTTTGTTTCTGCCAATGTGTTCTCAATCACTGCATGAACAAAAACGCATCAACAATCCGCAAAAAATGTATTCTTCAACTGCTTGCACGTACAAGATAACACGACAGTCTTATCACATTTTCATGCGTAGGCAACCAACACATCATGGCAAGTAGGACATGGACATCCACTCTCTTTTCTAAAATCTGGGTGCCAGCTATCCTTTCGATTCGATGCCAACAGCCACCACAATAGGATGGCAAGCAACAGGTTAACATGGTGGCAGTTAACGGCAACGATAGGTGGCAACTGACGTTAGACACAAGTGTCAACTAATTTTCCTACCCCCTTTATTCCAAATTTCTCATTTCTCTCATTTTTTTAGGGATTCCTATGCATCCATTCATTACCAACTACTTGCACCAAGCGAACTGAGAACTTAAGCTTAACTCTAGCGTAGTACATGGCAGATCTGGTGTATGCTGCTTGGCAAATGCGAAGACACACAAAACCATGTAGTGTTTTGCCCCGATAGCGTGGATCCAGTCGCCACCTTCGTTGATAAATTTGCAATTTTCTGCCCAGAAGAAGGATGAGAAGCAGTAGGAGATCGGAGATTCACCTGCTTTTAGCTGGTTGTCTTTGGAGGGCGGGGTTGGACTGGGGGCGAGGGGTGGAGGGTGGGGGGGGGGGGTGTGGTTAGCGGTGGGAAGGTCCTACGGATCTGCTCTGGTTGCCATGGCAACCAGAGAAGGCCGGAGATGGAGGTAGGGGATCGAGAGGTGGGAGACGATGGCGGCAGTCGGGACTGGGGATCGAAAGGAGGCCGGGACGGCTGGGTCGTGCGGGCAGCGTGGTCATCTGGCCAAGACGTGTGGGCGGATTTGCCACACACCGGACGTGCGGGCTGTGGCTTTGCGCGCCCGGACCCGGTCGTGCGGGCGGGTTCCTATCCATGCCACATGAGGCGTGCGGCACAGCCACCCGATACACCACACATGTGGCAGTTATCGGGACCCAAAATTAAAAATTCTAAAAAAATATTATCACCAAGATTGAGATGCACATTATTGACATCTATGTGCCAAATTAACCAGAATTTGTAGATGATATGGCAATCAAATACTCACCTGTCAACATTGGCCCAATCAAGATATGAACACGAAGTAACACAAATCAAGTGCCCCAGAATAAAACTGTATCGACATGAGAGGACTTCAAAACCTAAGTCAGGTGAGTACGTACCAGGGGAACTCGCCGGACTGCTCTGGGCTTGCAGGCTTCTTTGCCGGACCGAGACGATTCACCATCGCGATGAGGAGGAGGGTAGCTTGGCAGTGCCCTAGTGGGGAAGCTAGACGGCGAGGGGGAGAGGTGGATCGGGTTGCAGCGTCCGCGGACGGGTCGCCGCACCGGCGAGGAGGAAGACGGAGCGTTGGGGATCGTCGGGGTGGATCATGCTGGTGGTGAAACGGCGCTGCGGATCCGGCCGGACATCAGCTCGCCCGGGGATACACGATGGGGGAGGGGTGGTGGGTGGTTGCGTCTGGGCAGACGATATTTACGCGGATAGTGATGGATTGACATTAAATTGTGCGGTTAATTAATGCGATGGAGAATTGTTTTGATATAGGAAAAGTGTTAAGGGCGATGCTGGGCGCCGGTGCGCCGGCCAAACGTTTCGGCCAGTCGGACCCTAGCCGTCAGATCGGTCCGTCCTGAGCCATTGGATCTTTATCCAACCAGATCGTGCTAGCTCAGATCGTCTTCTTCCTCTCGCGAGCGCGTACGAGAAAAGAAACCGCGTCTCGCCGGACGCGCGCGTTTTTCCTCGTCGCCGCCCCCTTGCCTGCCCTCCTCGTCTCTCGTCGCCACCCTCGCCGCCCTCGCCGGCCGTCTTCGCCGGCCGCCATGGTCGCCGGTCCCAGCCCTCGGCGGCCGTCCTCGTCACCGGCTTCGCCCATGCAACAACCCACCCCTGCGGTTGTAGCTTCCGTGGCAACCGTTGTAGCTCCGGTGGCGACGACCGGAGCTCCCCGCGCGTGCTCACCGGTGTGCTCACTGGCGCTCATCCCCCGCTTGCAACAAAAAAAATCAAGCGCCGGAGAGATGCCCAGTGCTGCAACCGACAACGGAAAAAGCTACAATCGCTGACGAAAAAAGCTTCAACTGGCTATGAAAAAAGTTTCAACTCATACGACGGGAGACTATGAACAACCAAAGGAAAGTTACAACAGGTGACAAAAAAGCTTCATCTGGCGACGAAAAAAGCTTCACCCGACAATGAAAAAAGCTTCAACGGTGGAGCCGTAAGCCATGAACTCTCACCTGCCTATGCAGCAAAATATCTTGCCAGTTCCAGCAATTTATTTTGCCAGTTCCAGCAAAAACGAACTCGACGTCGTCCAGTTCCAACACCTGCCAAAAGTGGTTGCAACTTTTCTGCCGTCTAGTTCCAGCAATAAAAATCTCTAGTTGCAGCATCGGAGCTCGTCGTCTTCACCGCCGGTCGTGCTGGTTGCAGCACGCGTGGACTCTGGCTCCAGCATCTCCAGAGCAGCCCCCCCCCCCCCCCCCCCCCCCCCGCGTCTCCCCCGCCAGCAGTTGCTGGTTCTGCGACAACAAAATGGCCGCCACTGAGGGGAGCTTGTGGTGGTTGGTGAGCAGCGTGGAGGAGAGAAAATCGTGGTTCTGGAGAGCAGAGGATGCCGCGGCTGGAGGTTGAAGAAAAGCCGAAAGGAAAGGCCAGGGAAAGGATAAGGATAGGAGTGGGGGCGGTTGTGTGAGGCCCACCACGTACACATGTCTTACGCTGGGGTTTGTTTTCGTGGGCGTTGGAGCCAGCATGGCGAGCGAGCCGGTCTGCCGGCTCGCAACGTTTCCCAAATTCTTTTGGCTAGCTTTTTCATGCATTCTAAACCATTTACTGTCAGTTCCAGAAAATTGTTGCTAACTATACGTTATACATTTTCTTGGTGGTGAAGACATTGATTTGGAAAGAAGTATTTTCATTCAATCTAGAGCAGTGGACGACACAACCTCTCTCACTTGCATGGTTTGAATGCTTGGTTCGCTCTCGGTTTTTGTCTCATGGTTGCAACGGGTCATCTAGTAAGGCCAAATCACAGATGCCTCGTGTCGCTATTTGTTCATACAATCGTGGATCAAAAAGCAAGCATAGAAAAGGTACCACACCGGGCTAAATACACAACCCACACACTGCAGGTGGCCCTGGCCATAAAAACGCACAATACGCCAACAATGTCTTCATCTCAGACAGTCCATTCATCACCTGCATATCCAGTGTGGATAGTTTCACTTGACGCTGAGGCCTTATGCGTTGCGACATCTTGAAATCTTTCTTCAGTTGCTTCGTGCTTGGCCGGCGCCTGTGTTAGCTTCAAGGGTGAGAAAAACCTCAAATTACTACCAAAGTCTAAAACAGAACACTGAACTAAAAAACTGTCTAGTTTACGGCCCTTAACTTTTAAAACCGGACAAGAAACAACCATGTAGTGGTTTCTGACTGCCTTTGACAGGTCAACATCCCAATCCACGCAAACTCATCCACCAGATCACTATGCTAATATGAATAATGCTTTTATTTTGTATCCATTGGAAAAACTTGTTGAAAATTTCCCATATTGAATATAAGTGTCATTTAGATTTTTGTGAATTTTTTCAAATTTTCTGAAAACTTATCTTAGCCAATATTTGACCCAAAATGGCTCTAAAGTCGACTTTTAGTTCTCTTTTTTATTTGGAAATATTAGTTGAAACTATCCGAGATTTAATATAAGGGTAGTGTGTATTTTTTAAAAAAATTCAATTTTTCGGGAATCTTCTATTTTTGGCCAAATTTGAGCCAACATGGCTCTGAATTTGATTTTTTTTGTCTATTTGGAAGAACTTGTTGAAACATTCCTTGGTTGGACATAAGGGTCATGTGGATTTTTGAGATTTTTTAATTTTTTTATAGAACTTCCACTTTTGGATTTTATCTGGAAACTTTGGCGTGAGAGATAGGTGAGCAGGCCGGTTGCGCTGCGCCCTAAGTGGTGGATAGGCTATGGGCCGCTTGGGCTGGTGAGTTGTTCCGGGTTGGGTTAGGTTAGCTAGGTTATTGTTTCTACTTCTATTTATTTTGTTGTTTGAATTTGGATATGATTTGAAAATAAATTCATTTCAATTCACATTTTTTATAAAATACCAATAAATCCAAACTAATATTTGTTACTTCGGGAAATATTTTCAACCCTAATATTAAGTAAAATACAAAAATATTTTATAAAACCTATTTGGTGCATTTCAAATATTTTGTAAAATAATTTAGGATTATGAGTAATGCCCGAAATTTTTTTGAACCCCAAATAAAATCCAAATGCTTCAAGTCCTAGTAAAAACTAGATGATGCCCCACACATTATTGTGGGAACATTGTTAAAAGAAATGCATAAATAATTGCCTAGATGACAAAACTAGACGAAAGAAAATGTAAGTTTAAAAATAATAATAATAATATGAAGCATATGCAAAGAGAAAAATAGTTTGAATTGTAGTTAAATAATGTCATTTCTAACAAAATAATATGAAAGATGTATTACACAAGTACGGTGCAATCGTCCAACACATATACTATAAATACAAAATGTAATACAAAAACTTAGAAATGACATGGATAAATTGATGATGCAGCAGTGCTGCATGCATAACTAATTACAATGCAAAATGTGTAACTTGTAACTTACATGCACGACTTACTTACGTAGCATATTTGCATGTATATAAAAAATGGGTAACTGGTTGCCGCTATTTATGAATAGTTGATTAGTGAAGCTCAAGCATCACAAGCAAAATTTTATTTAATTCTATATAAAATAGTTAACATTTCAAAAATCAAAATTTTAGGATGTAACATGCGGAGTCCTATAATTTTGTGTAGGTCCAAAAGCTCCAATGCTAGCCGTTGGATCGACAATCCAACGGCCCAGGAGCCCCTGTATCATGGGAGCATGGCAGAGTACCTGATATTTTCATGATCAGCCACCAGTAGCGGTAGCAATAAATTATAAGAATGCATGACATACTGCAAGGCTCTGTTCTGCTCAATCCAATGTTGGCATATGTTTCTCCAACAAAGGAAATGGAAAGAGGAAGAGAAAGTGAAAGAGAGGTACAACAATGAAACTACCTTTCTTACATCGAGCTCAAATGCTCCAGGCGTGAACAATAAAATCATAAAAATAGAAAAATAGAGAAAAAATGATTTATTAACTTTAAAGAATGCTTGGAGTGCTTGCAAAGTTTCAATCATGGAATCGCATTGGTGGAAGTCCTGGAAAAAAACATAATTAGAGTTCCAAAATGCTTTTGGAAGTACCACTTTCAGAGCATCAAATTTGTTATTATTTCCATGACTTCCACTAATGTGATTTCATGATGAAATTAGCACTTCAAATGTTCCTTAAAGTTCATTGTAGAAACAAAATAAAAATATATTAAAATTTTACTTTATTTTGTTTTTACTGTTCATCCAGAGCATGTGAACTCGTGTGCAGATACCCCTCCTCCTAAAAAACAATGTTATCTTTGAGGGCGTGTTTGGTTGCCATCGCCTATAGTACCCGCGTTGCAAACACATCTCCACTCAGCCTGGCTCTAGAAAAACAGCCTCATATGCGACATCTGCGAGTTGTTTAGTTGCCTGCATATGAACTCCCTGCATTAGGAGATCAACTTTGGCACGTTGTTTGGTTCCCTGCATTGTCTCGACGCATGCAACTACACGCTGTTTGGTTGCCCGCATGGGGTATGATTTAAGAGCTAGCACTTGCACTTAGCACACAGGGTTAAGAGACAGCATAGGAAGTGGGAGAAGAAATGCAGTGTGTGTTGGACCATGGTGACTGCGGTGGATAGTGGCCGTGGCGCCGTGTCCGACATGACGAGCATGGAGTCGTGGACGAGCGACCCCTTCGGCGGCACGGCGAGCGACACCGTCGGCGAACTAGTTGCGGTGCTTGCGCAAAGATAGTCGACAGAGAAGAAGAATGCAGTGCCCGCACCATGGTATCGTCAGTGCAGTGGACGAGAGAGGAGGCCGAGATGATCGACACCGGAAATGACTCGAGTGTAGTAGGGCGAGAGAGGAGGCCAAGATGATCGACCCCGTCGGCGGCGCGGCGAACTGCAGTGTGCACGGAGGCAGAGGACACATGAAGCAGTGTGCGCGCCATTGCAGCGTCAGTGGAGTAGGAGGACGACAAAGAGTAGGCCGAGATGAGCGACGCCGGAAACGACTCTAGTTTAGTAGGACGTGGGCAAGGAGATCAAGGGGAAGGGCTTCGGCGTCGAGAGGGACGGATAGGAGGGCTCTGAGTAGAGGACAGAGGAGCTCGACATGGCGGCGTCAGTGCAGTACACTGCTGCTCAAAGAGAGATGAAGCTACGATCGTCCAAACCAAAAACTTTCAACACGTATGTTGTGAGGAACTGCGAGATAAGGCCGCTGGTCAAAGGAAATTTCAAATGATCGATCGTGCACGATGAATCCGACAAAATTCGTCCAGAATAGCTCCAAACGAGAACACAAGATTAAGAACTTACGGCCAACGAAACTACGAACCGATCGTCTGAATGGAACCGTAGCATCGAGGTGCATCTTTTTCGTGTACAGCTTATCTCGAATCGAAGCACCGTTGTGTAGATCCGAGAGAGGAGATTAGATAAAAGGTTACTAGAGGTTGAAGAAGACCTCAGGTAATCACCTCGCATCTCTCCCATTTCCACTAGTGCAAGGGCCCGTTCGCCTCGGCCTGGCTCGCGAGAAACTGCCGATTCAAGCATTTCCAGCGAGTCAGGCTCTGGGCTGCTTTAAGAAGCGTGCGATACAGGCCCAACAGTGAAAACGGAAAACCAAACAGGTCTTCTTCTTCCCGCGTGGGCCTAGTTGAGCCCGATGCGGGCAACCAAACACGCCCTGAGGTACCTAGGTACCTAGCTTCTCTGTGGTGGGGCTGAAGAACAGTGCGCATGTGGTTGCGGACTTGCGATCTTCAAGGGCCTTTATTATTGATGGCGGCATGCACGCCGACGACGTTTATCCGCGACAGCAACTGAGATGCTTGTTGGATCAGTTCGAGATGGATGGATCGATCAGTATGGTCTTGTTATAAACAAATGTGAGAAAGAAATATGCATGGCTGGGATGGAGCATCGATCACTGTGTTAGTCACGTCCATCACCAACCAGATGCGTGCATTCATGCATATGCACGAGCAAGAGTTACTCCTGTCTGTCGGTTCGGTATGGACCGGCAGCACGATCGAGCCAGCAACTGATAAGATCCAACAGCAGCAGCTTGTACCAGTAAAAGAATCAATTAAAGATATTTAAATAGTAAGAATTTCGTGAGATCAGTGGATTTATCCATGGTCTTGTGGGTGTTGGCCGTTACTCTCTCCATTCCTAAATATTTGTTTTTTTAAATTTCAACAAATGACTATATATGGAGCAAAATGAGTGAATCTACACTTTAAAATATGCCTATATATATTCGTATGTGGTAGTTCATTTAAAATCTCTAAAAAGACAAATATTTAGACTTATTTTAGAGTGTATGTTGGGGATATAGCTATTGAGTTAACCCGCCAGGAGGGGCCGGGTTAAGCCCATGGCGACTCATAAGACAAAGCCCATGAAGGAATCAAAGATGACGGTTCATGCAGATAACTTATGAAGGGCCCAAGGCCCATAGGCGGCTTAAGGCCCGTATGTGTAAACCGCCATATGTGTATGACTTGTATTATAAGGCAATTGTAATTAAGTCACCGGGCCGCACACGTTTATGAGCCGGCCGGGACTCTGTAAGCCACCGGACGTCAACCTGAGTATATAAAGAGACGACCCGGCGGCGAGTTAGGGCAAGAAACAAGATATCGAAAGCTAGGTCAAGCGTATTCGCTCGCTGGTAATCGAGACACAAGCAATACCACCTCAAACTGGATTAGGCCTTTACCTTCACCGCAAGGGGCCGAACCAGTATAAACTCCCTATGTCCTTTGTCATGTTTAACCCCTTTGAGCTAATTTCGTTGCGATGGCTCCACGACTAAGTCCTCTCACTAGGACATCTTCCGTGACAACCCCACGACAGTTGGCGCCCACCGTGGGGCTCGAACCCACGATGGTTTCAAGTTCTTGAAAGACAACTTCGAAGGGATCAAGGGATACGCTGTGGGCCGGATGACCAAGAGTCGTCGCGGCAAGCTCTACATCGACGACGCGGGCTGGGGCCCCGAGGTCGGCTCAATTGAGTACGGGTACCGAGTCCCCTTCGGCGGAATTCACATCTTCATTGGCAAAATCGGCGAATCGGGCCCTGAGCCGGATATCTGCACCGACATCATCGAGACGGCTCAGCGTGCGAGACCCGCCCGAGTTCAGCCCACCATGAGGCGTGCCTTCATGGGATTCATCCATGGAGCGGAATTTGAGGAAGGATCTAGGTCTGGCGGTGAGACAACCATCTATTCTGATGGTGAGTCGTCCATGGGCGAGAATACCTCGTTATATCAACTGCAGGACGACAGGCTTGGGGGCTGTTCCGATGGCGACAGTATTCCGGACCCCTACGAGCCGCCGAACCGGGTCGCAATCTTTATGGCCGGTACACAGCCAGTGCAGAATTCTTCAACTGTAGCAGCATTGATTTCTGGGTCAGCAGCGGCGACGGCGGCCGGGACAGGAGGCCCTGTGCGCCCGCCGGCTCAGGTCTTGTCCGACTTACTAGACACTTTGGCAACACTGCTGACGGCGGAAGTTAACCCGGCGAACCGAGATCAACATAACGCGGAAGTCGCAAAGTTGCGTGATCAGATAGCTCAAGCCAAGGAGGACCTGGCAGCCGAGGACACTAGGATGGCCGCGGAACGAGCTGCGATGGATGCTCAGGCGCAGCGTATTCAGTCAGAGTCTTTCCGACTCATGCTAGATCAGAACGCCTCTAACAAAGTCATGAGGAGAAGGCATCAGACTCGCCTGCCTCCGGTCTACGAGGCGAGAAATCTCTTTAACACGCGCGGAGCAGGGACCAGTAACTAGCCAGTGGTAAACCGGGTTGAAACACCTGGAACGGGAGCGCCGGCTCAGCCGCGCACGACGGACCCGCCTCGTCAGAACAATATCCCACCACAACACGTGCCCACGCCACCGGGTCATTACTCTAACCCCTTGGATAACATGATCGTTGCAGCGCCGCGATTGGCGGCTCTCCCAGTTGAAGGTGAGTCTCCGACGGAGGTTGAAACGCGAAGGGCTAGAGAGCTTCTTCAGACAGCATTGGTTCAGCAGCAGGCTTATTCTTACAGTCATGAAAGAATTCATTCAACCCCTCGCCCAAACCGAAGTTATAGCAGGCATATCGAGGAACCAACTGTGTCAAGCAGCGGGCGGAACTGTAACCTATCCCGTGGACATAACCCGGCGTGCGGTGAGGTTAATGCTCAGAATGTAGTGGATCAGGGTAGAGCACGCCGAGAGGCTGAGCTGGCGGCTCAGTATGCAGCTCATCAGCATTCTCCGGTTCGCCCGAAAACTTCAGTGGAGACAGGTGTAACTTTCAGGACTTTGGGTGTGCCATGTTTAGTGCTGGCTCTGCGTAATGAGCGTTTGCCCAAGGATTTCAAAGGTCCTCGCAAGGTACCTAACTATACAGCCGACTTACCCCCTGAAGCATGGGTCGAGAGTTATGAGATGGCCATGGAACTTCTTGACGTTAGCGATGCTGCGTGTGCTACGTACTTCACCATGATGTTGGATGGAACAGCTCGTACCTGGTTGAAGGGGCTACCTGCCAACTCCATTGGGTCATGGCCGAGTTAAAAGCCCGTTTTATTCAGAATTTCAAAGATACATGGAAGCAGCCTATGTCAATTGTGGATCTGGATGCCTGTATCCAAGAAGAGGGTGAGTCAACAACACATTGGGTGCACCGGGTCTCAACTATCTTACATTCATTGGATCGCATCAATGCCGGTTCGGCAGTCATAATGTTGGAGAAGAATTGTCGTTTCACGCCTCTTAAGCAGAAGTTAGGACGGCTCAAGCGCCACTGCAGTGACATGGGGGAGCTAATGGCGGCTCTGGTTAAGTATGCTGACTCTGATGGTACCAAGGACCCCGAGTCTGATGATGGAAAGCCGAGAAAGGGAAAGAAGAGCAGCAGCACCAGAGGGCAGCAGCATAACCCGACGAGTCAGGGAGGTAATGGTAAGCGTAAAGATGACAATAGTTTGGACTTTGTGGCTAACACCAACGCGCAGAATAATGGTCAGCGTCGTAAGGGTAAGCCGCCCCGCGGGTTGGAGGGGCAGGCTTCAATCTTGAGCAGCTGCTAAATCAGCCCTGCCCAAGGCATGGTACACGGGAAAGGCCGTCTGGTCACCTCTCGAAGGATTGTTTCATTATGAAGGAGTACAAAAATTCCAATCTTTTTGAAGATAATCATGGGTCGGGTGGCGGCTTAGGATCTGGCTCTCATGGACCGGGTTACGGTGGTGGCGGTTCTAACTTGGGTTCCAAGGTAATCAAGATAATCAAGGCAGTCAAGGCAATCAGGGTGGTTACCATCAACAGTCAAGTTAAGGGAATCAACAGCAGCAATCTGGGTATCAGAGTAACCCGAAGCAGTTGAACATCGGGCAGTACCACGTCTTCACCACAAGTTTATGCAAGCGGGGTCAGAAGCTCCATAAAAGGGCGGTGAATGCCGTTGAGCCGGCAGTTCTCCGTTACTTGCGCTGGTCTGAGCAGCCCATTATGTGGAGTCGGGAAGATCACCCGCCCCGGGTTGACAATCCGGGTCACTTGGCTTTGGTGGTTGCACCTCAGGTCAGAGGATATAAGTTCACTAAGGTACTCATGGATGGAGGTAGCAGCATCAATATCCTTTATTATGAAACTTTCCGTCGCATGGGGTTGGCTGATAAGAATCTGAAGCCGTCGAACACTGTTTTTCACGGCATGGTGCGTGGTAAGTCGGCATACCCAGTTGGTAAGATAGCTCTGGAAGTTGCTTTTGGAGATGATCGTGACTCTAGGTCGGAGACATTGACCTTTGAAGTGGTGAAAATCAAGAGCCCTTATCATGCTCTGTTTGGACGGCCGGCTTATGCTAAGTTCATGGCAAGGCCTTGTTATGTTTATCTGCAGCTCAAGATGCTGGGTTACAAGGGAACCATCACGGTGCATGGAAGCCGGAAGATAGCTTTAGAGTGCGAAGAAGGTGATGCTGCTTATGTGAGCCTGTCTGTGCAACAGAGGAATTGAAGTTTTATAAGGACAATGCTGACCCGGCAGATATGACATCTTTGAAAAATCCAACTACGGAGCATGACCCGGTCTTGAAGTTTAAGTCGGCAGATGATACCAAGCTAGTTGATTTCGTTCCTGGCGATTCATCCAAGCAGTTCAACATCAGTGCTAATCTGGATCCGAACTAGGAAAGCGCGCTCATCGAGTTCATCCGTGAGAACCGGGACATCTTTGCATGGAAACCTTTTGACATGCCAGGTGTACTGAGGGAACTCGCTGAGCACACTCTTAATATTGATCCCAAGTTTAAGCCGGTCAAGCAGTTTCTTCGTCGTTTCAATGAAGAGAGGCGTAAGGCCATTGGTGAAGAGGTAGCCCGGCTCTTGGCGGCTGGGTTTATTGTTGAAGTTTTTCATCCTGAATGGTTGGCTAACCCGGTGTTGGTACTTAAGAAGAACGGCACTTGGCATATGTGTGTGGACTACACGGACTTAAACAAAGCTTGTCTGGCTGATCCTTTTGCTCTCCCTCGTATTGATCAGATTATTGATGCTACTTCGGGTTGTGAGCGTTTGAGTTTTTTTGGATGCTTATTCTGGTTATCATCAGATCAAGATGGCAGTTAAAGACCAGGAGAAGACAGCTTTTATAACTCCCTTTGGAGCCTTCTGCTATGTATCTATGCCTTTTGGGCTCAAGAGTGCCCAGGCGACTTACCAGCGATGTGTGCAGAATTGTCTTCATAATCAGATTGGGCGCAATGTTCATGCTTATGTGGATGATATTGTAGAAAAATCGAGAAAGAAGGAGACCTTGATAGATGATTTGAAGGAGACCTTTGATAATCTCCGGGTTTATAAGATGATGCTTAACTTGGCCAAATGCGTTTTTGGTGTGCCGGCAGGCAAGCTCTTGGGTTTCCTGGTTTCTAACAGAGGCATTGAAGCTAATCCGGAGAATATCAAAGCCATTACTTCCTTTGCTAAGCCGGCGTGCGTCAATGATGTTCAACGTCTGGCGGGTCGTATTGCGGCTCTAAGCCGGTTCATAAGCCGGTTGGGGGAGAAGGCTATCCCTTTGTATCAGATGATGAAAAAGACAGATAATTTTGTCTGCAGTGATGCCACTAATGCAGCATTTGAGGACTTGAAGAAACAGCTGGCTGAGCCGCCCGTTCTTGCTGCACCTATTGATAAGGAGCCGTTACTGTTATACATGGCTGCTAATGCCCGGGCAGTCAGCGTAGCTATTGTGGTGGAACGGAAGGAGGCAGGCAAGGAATATCCGGTTCAAAGGCCGGTTTGCTACATCAGTGAGGTGCTTATCGAGTCCAAGCAGCGGTATCCGCACTGGCAGAAGCTTGTATATGGGGTGTTCATGGCCAGTCGGAAGCTTAAGCAATATTTTTTGGGTCATCCCATCTCTGTGGTTAGTTCTGCTCCCTTAGGGGATATTATTCAAAACAGAGAAGCCACAGGTCGGATAGCCAAGTGGGCCATTGAGCTTGGACCTCATGGTTTGAAGTATATGCCTCGCACGGCCATCAAGTCTCAAGCACTGGTGGATTCCATCAAGTCTCAAATGCCTGAAGAAAAGCCAGATAACACATATTGGACTATTCACTTTGATGGGTCCAGGCAATTGGAGGGCTCGGGGGCTGGAGTTGTGCTAGCTTCCCCTCGAGGTGATAAATTTTGTTATGTTCTCCGGTTGATGTTCCCTTGCACTAACAATGCAGCTGAATACGAGGCCTTACTCCACGGTCTTCGGATGACTAAGGAGATGAACTTAAGCCGGGTGAGGTGTTTTGGCGATTCACATTTGGTAGCTCAACAAGTTTCTGGTACTTGGGATTCTAAGGATCCACTCATGGCGGCTTATCAACGAGAGGTTGATGCTATTGCGGGTCACTTCAAGGTTTATCAGGTTTAGCATATAGATCGAAGGAAAAACGAGGCGGCTTATGCTTTAAGCCGGCTCGGCTCTCAGCATAAGCCGGTGCCACCTAACATTTTCTTAGATATTCTGTATAACGCCTCAGTCAAGTTGCCTACGGAGGAAGATCTTGCTATTCCTGACCCAGAAGCACAATTGGTGGCAGCTATTCATGCTATTCCCAGAAGCACAATTGGTGGCAGCTATTCATGCTATTCCTGATTGGACAGTCCCTTATTTGGCTTATATGACCCGGGGCGAGTTACCTGAGGATGAAACCTTAGCCAGGCAAATAACCCGGCGGTCTAAGTCGATGACAATTGTCAATGGAGAGCTGCATCACCGCAGTGTTACAGGGGCTTTTCAACGTTGTGTTTCTCCAGAAGAGGGCCGTGAGATTCTGCGTGAGATTCATGAAGGAGATTGTGGTCATCATGCCGGCTCTAAGTCTCTTGTGGCTAAAGCTTTCCGTCATGGTTTTTATTGGCTGACGGCTCATGCTGATGCAGAGGAACTGGTCAGTAAATGTGATGGTTGTCAGAAGTTTTCACGACGAACCCATGTGCCGGCTCAAGAATTGAGGATGATTCCAATTACTTGGCCGTTTGCAGTCTGGGGGCTTGATATGGTTGGGCCTTTCAAGAGGTCCAAGGACAAAAAGACACATCTCCTGGTGGCAGTTGACAAATTTACAAAGTGGGTTGAGGCAGAGCCGGTCAGTAAATGTGACGCGGCAACGGCGGTTCAGTTCATTAAAAAGGTGATTTTCCGTTTTGTCTTTCCCCACAGTATCATAATAGATAATGGCACTAATCTATCCAAGGGTGCTATGAAAGAATTTGTCAACGTGAGCACATCCGGCTTGACGTGTCGTCAGTGGCTCACCCCCAATCTAATGGTCAAGCCGAGAGAGCCAATCAAGAGATCCTGAGAGGCATCAAGCCTCGGCTTATGGTTCCCCTACAGAGGACGTCGGGTTGTTGGGTGGAGGGGTTGCCTTCCGTGTTATGGAGCATTAATACCACCCCCAACAGATCTACGGGTTACACGCCTTTCTTCATGGTTTACGGAGCAAAGGCGGTTCTCCCTAGTGACATTCGTCACGACTCACCTCGTGTGGCGGCTTATGTTGAAGCTGACAATGAAAAAGCACGTCAGGAAGCACTTGACCTGTTAGATGAGGAGCGTGACATCGCCGCGGCTCGTTTAGTGATCTACCAGCAAGATCTGCGTCGCTACCACAGCTGCCGAGTTAAAACCAGAACTTTTCAAGAAGGTGATCTGGTGCTCCGGCTTATCCAGGATCAAACTGATATGCACAAGTTAACCCCACCTTGGGAAGGACCTTTTTGGTCAGTAAGAATCTCAACAATGGATCCTACTACCTTATCGACGTTCGAGAGCACAAAGACTCACGTAAGTCGGAGGAGGAGACCCGCCGGCCATGGAATATTGCTCATCTTCGGCCTTACTACACCTGAGCCACTAGCTCTTCTGATGTACATATTTTCACAATGTATATATTATGATCAATATAATAAAGCGGGCATCCCTGATAAAGCAGGGCCTCTGCCATTTTCTTTTTCAATAACGAGTCTTTGGTCACTTGGGGGCTTCTGGCTTATAGAGCGAAGCTACGATTACCCTTTGATCCGGCTTAAACGCCATGTTAAAAAAACTTGGGGGCTTGCTACCCAGGGTAAAGGGACCAAAGAGAGTCTGTTGCAAAGCACAACTCAAACATAGGTGCCCACTGAGCACAGCTCAGAAATATTGCTTGGGGGCTCTTTGTTCAAAGGACAAGAGTTTTTATGACCCTTGCAATAGGCTTAAAAGCCAGGCTTGGAAGTCAGGTGTATTCACCTAAAAACCTGGGTTATCCTGCCTTTTTAAGTCTGCCACTCCGCCCAGGTAATCCTGGAATGACCCGCCGCACTTTTGACAAGTCAATCTTATACAAGCCCTGAACTTGTCAAAGTTAAAACGACGATTGGTTATGTGAGGTACGGCTTATAAGGTTTGTATGAAGGTTTAACTCAGTGGCTGTGCGGCCATTGAAAGCACTTGATTTTTAGGCCTGGCAGCCTATGAAAAGCCTTGTTTCTTTTTGTTTCTTATTCGAAAGATTTTTTGAGGTTTCCCCTTTGGGACACGTTAAAATCCAATGAGGCTTACTTTGCTTTATGATTACAATTCACCGGTGTTTATTAACCCGGCCTGGCTTTCGACTATAATTCGCTAGTATATGATAAGATAATATCCGGTGTTTATTAACCCGGTCTGGCTTTGTTCATAAGCCGGCAACATATGACAATTCAACGGAGCATTCGAGTGCTCAAATTTTTGGGTTATCACCCTTACTGCACTAGCTTGATAAGCCGGCAGTGTGATCAAATATCACAGGTATGATATATCTGGTTATGATTATATATGGTTATACTTAAACCAGCCCTGGTTATAAACTATTTTAGTTTCCAGTGATTATATATTCGGCATTATGACCCGTCCTACGGTAAACCGTCAGGACACTTGTGATCTGTTTGTATGCCAATATTTGGCTGATCTTAAAATTGGCGGATCAACAGTGTCATATAAAGCAAAATATGCACGATGCCATAGCAGATCAAGAGTTTAAGCTAGCCTATTACAAGGCATCTCATGGCCCAACAAGACTAAGCGTTCATCGAGGTTATCGGTACAGTAACATATTCTCATAAGTACACTGGCTTATGATTGTTGGCGGGTTGAAGCCTCAGGATCTTTCGGCACCTCTTCTTCATCCTCCACTCCTTGCTTATCCATCAGCTGAAAGTCAGGCGTAGCCCAGTTGATACCGGTCAACGCTCTAAACACAGCTTCATCGTCAATAAGATTTGATGGATCAATGTCAGGGGCAAAGGTGTGCTTACGAATCGGAGGGATCAGATCTGTTGGCTGATGAACCGGCGCGCCAATTTTCTTGTTGTCAGCATCATAAGCCGCCTGATATATGGATAAGCTGGTTTCGTCAGCTAGCTTGCTTTCTAACAGACGCATAGCTCTTGCTATTTCTGCAAAGTTGTCGGCACTGAAGTTAGATCCATCTTCTTTCACACTGGGGCAGCCGTTGGCCAAATCTTCCGGGTCGAGATCGGCTTGCCATGCTTTCGCCCGACTTAAGGCAGTTAAAGCGCCAGCTCTAGCAGCTCCCCGTTTCAAGTTCTCAATTCTTTTGGGAAGCACTCATAATTGCTTCAAAGTGTTTTGGATAAGTGTTAAAGGAGCTTTCTTATGCATTGTAGCAGCGATTGTTCGTTGGGCACCAGTATATAACTGTTCTACAAGAGTGTAGACAGCTTTAAGCCGGACGCGCATATCTGAGCCCAACTTAGCACTCCTTGAACTTGTATCCATCAAGGTACGGGTAAGCCGGTAGCCGTTTCTAAGATAATTCTTACAATACAAGGGAGATGTGTTCTTACCAAAGATGGCTGATGTCATAATATTTATCTGCTGCTTTAAACCGGATAACTCTTCAGTCACCGGCTTAAGCGCGGCCTCAGCATCTTCAGCTCTTTTCAGCAGGGCTGACTTTTCTGTCTCCCAACCTGCTTCTTTAGCTTTAAAGCTTTCCTTCAATTTTTCCATCGCTGCTAAAGCACTGGTCACTTCATCCTTGGCTTTGGAGGGTTCTGCTTGTTGAGACTTGATATTTTCTCGAAGGTCGGCGATTTGGGATTCTTTACTAATCAGCTCAGACTGCAAGAGATAAACAATTCATGAGATGGCAATGAATTTATATGAAGTCCCAATCACAATACAAGTATTATGTTTGGCACTTGGGGGCTAATGTCTATTGCTTCTTCAAATACTGTGAAGTCCCAAGCACAATACAAGTATTGTCCTTCGCACTTGGGGGCTAATGTATACTGCTCTTGTCAAAAGATGAACATATTGGTTGACCCGGAGTAATCCGGCTTATGAAGACTACGAACAGTATTTGCAATTCCTACAAAATAAGTTTCGCCTTAACATACTTGTTAAGCCGACCCTTGGGGGCTACGGATGCAATGTTGACTTCTACTACTCAAAAGTCCCGGCTTAACATATCTATTAAGCCGGCCCTTGGGGGCTACATATGCAGAGTTGAAGTACTATTATCATAAAGTCCCGGTTCATCTTCAAAATATAAACCGGCCCTTGGGGGCTACTGGTTTGTATCTATGCAACTATTGAAATTTACAGCACATTCCATTCTATCATGTCCAATAAACTTGGCGGCTAATGGAAATATATTTATATGAAAGGAAGTGACGGCGTTTACCTCATAACGATCCTTCATCAAGTTCACTAAGCCGGCTTCAAAATCACGGCTGGTGTATAAACGATTCAAGTAGCCAAATGGATGTCTTGGGCGCTGAACTGGGTGTAGTGTTCTAAATCTACCTTCCATTTGCCTTTATCCTCAGCAGAAATTTCTTCTTTGGTGCTATGCCTGGACAAGACAGTGGGATGACCTTCGATGAACTTAGTGAAAACCCTAATGGATCTATGAGGAAGAAGAAGAACTAACCAGGGCTGTTGAGCGGCAGAGGTGCGCGGATAAGATCAGTTGATCCGAACAGGTTGATGCAGCGGCCGTTGTCGGAGTAGAGGTGAGGGTCGACGGCCGCGGCAGAGCTCGTGTGCTAGGGCGTCGTGAGGAAGAAGACAAGACGAAGAGGCACGGGGGGGAGTGAAAGAGACCCCCGGCCCTATTTATAAGGCGAATGGATAAATGGCAAGCGCGGGAATCGAGGAGGCCAAAAACGGATATGTGACAGTGCACACGCCTCGATTTTCGGAGATTCATTAAAAATGAGGAGATACATTAAAGATTCTGGTTTTGTGTAAAATTAATGACAGGTGACGTCACGACGGGTTACCCTAATCCCAGAAGATGACGTCAAGGTGAGTTACAAGTTCTCGCGAAGGTAATGAAGGAGGGATTTTTCTAAGTGTTGAAGATTGATGTGAACAAGTTTAAATCAACCTGGGGCCTAATGGTGGGGATATAGCTATTGAGGTAACCCGCCCAGGAGGGGCCGGGTTAAGCCCATGGCGACTCATAAGACAAAGCCCATGAAGGAATCGAAGATGGCGGTTCATGGGGATAACTTATGAAGGGCCCAAGGCCCATAGGTGGCTTAAGGCCCGTATGTGTAAACCGCCATATGTGTATGACTTGTATTATAAGGCAATTGTAATTAAGTCACCGGACCGGACATGTTTATGAGCCGGCCGGGACTCTGTAAGCCACCGAGCGTCAACCTGAGTATATAAAGGGACGACCCGCCGGCGAGTTAGGGAAAGAAACAAGAGATCGAAAGCTAGGTCAAGCGTATTCACTCCCTGGTAATCGAGACACAAGCAATACCACCTCAAACTGGATTAGGCCTTTACCTTCACCGCAAGGGGCCGAACCAGTATAAACTCCCTGTGTCCTTTGTCCCGTTTAACCCCTTTGAGCTAATCTCGTTGCGATGGCTCCACGACTAAGTCCTCTCACTAGGACATCTGCCGTGACAACCCTACGACAGTGTAGGTTCACTCATTTTGCTCCGTATGTAGTCCATATTGAAATCTCTAAAAAGATTTATATTTAGGAACGGAGGGAGTACAAACGAGTGCGAAGTTATGTAGGACGGGCTATACGGTGCCTGTTATTTTAAAACATTCAAAATGATACTATGAAAACCGTATACATATACTCAAAGGATCTGTAAATTTTTGTTTAAAGATATTATGATTTGCAAGCTACAGAAAAAAATCCTAGCCCAACAACAAAACGATTTGGCCCATTTTCATGTACTATTACGCCATGTGTGAAGTAATCCCTCTGTCAAAGTTAGTACAGAGTTGAGTCACTTATTTCGGGACGGAGCAAATTAGTACAAAGTAGAGTCACTTATTTTGGGATGGAGGGAGTACATTGTTATGGAAATTTTATCAAACTTATTATGTATGTATTTCTGTATGTACAACTATTCTGAAAAAAAAATCATTGTAGAAAATGTTATTTTTATAACAGCCTTCATGTAGCCTGCCCTGCACTAGTCATTTTCCGTTACAAACACACTATCCATGTCTTGATAGTCATGACTAGTTCCACCGCCGAGTAGCCCTTTTACGCCGTTGTACATGTTTGTTTGTGATGCTTTAGACCTAATCTAATTAAGTGTGATTTGCCGTTGTTCAGGTTTTTGTTCGATTTCCCTTTAATTAGTCGAGCGGTACTTTTTCTTTCTTCTTCTTTTTGCACTAGGCTTTATAATGTGTCTCTTTTTGGGTCCTTTTGTAATGCCCTTTTTAATCAAGGCAGTTTTTCTGGCAACATTCGGAAAATGACTAGTTCCACTGCGAGTACAATTGCATCATCCATCCATCTCAACAGAAAGCATTTGGACATGCACAATGAGCAGGAAAGCGAGCCTTTTACAGTCAGCATGCATGCAGCCACCCAGAACTCAACACCCAGAAAATGGGACACTAAAGTAGCTTCTGCTTGCAAACCTCCAAAACCATTGCAACAACAGTCCATTAAAAAAACTTGGGCTTTGGCAATAAAATATGCTGCACCATGAGCCAATTATTGAAGCCTTTTCATCCATGCACGCACATGGCAAATTGATGATTATGGTAAACAAACAAAATGTACCTCTTTTGCATTGTCTTGAGCTGAGCTAAAGCTCACCTCACCTCACCTAGCCATGCATAAACTAAGAGTTCCCTAAGATATGCCGAGCTGTCTCTCACTGATCTCGGCTGCAATTCTTAATTCTTATATATGTTCTTCTTCTGTGTTGCGTTTGGTTGGGTAGTAGTAGTACTACATCAACTACTACTTGTCTGGCAATGACCAAAAGATGGTGTGTTCATCCATCCTCCTACCTAAACTAATCCAATCAAATGAAATCGCCAACAAAGCACGGATCAAATCACTCGAGATCGTCGTTAATGTGTTTTTTAATCATTTCATGCATGATATATTCCATGATGGGGAACATGACGATCGTCTGTCTGTATTAACCGGCATATACTATGTGCATGTTGAGTATGTACATACATATATGTGCAGATCCAGAAGATCTTATTGGCTTGGCCTACCAACTAAAGACATGTTGCATTTTATGCAGACAGCACTGTGCCAACTTTGCACTGCATATCTCAACCGCTTTCTCTACCCAATAATGAACTCGATCTGAATCTCTGGTTGATGTCTTATCTTTAAGGTTGTGCAAATCACGCAATATCTCCTAAATAAATGAAGAGGGCCAATGAGATAACGCAGATGAGCTAAATAATATTATTCTTGCATGCATGACTCATGAATGAGTCGGAGAGAAGATATGCATTCATGGATAACGGGATATGATCTCATGCATGCACTACTAGTAGTAGTTAAATTATTTCAAAGTAGGATATTGTGGGATATTTTTGGATAGAAAAAATACTACTAATATACTATAATTGATGAGATGCTAAGACTTTTCATACATATATATGGAATTAATTGCAAAGATCGTATCTGCAAAATTAGTGATTCATTAATTGATGCAGACGGTGCAACATGAAAGACAATGATGCATACTGCAAGCTAGTATCTGGCAATATATAGCTAGGTTTGTCAAAAAAAAAATGCATAGAAGAATTATCCGAAAATCCAAGCATATATGGCTGGCGTCATTATTTCATCAGTGTGATTGGGATTGAGCAACAGCAAGTAGCTAGCTAGCAACCAAAACTTGCAAACCTGTTGCTGAGAAATCCTCGTCGCCATGCATGCACGCATCTATAAGCTGATCATGCATGCATGCATGCACTGATGCACACCATCGTAACGAGGAATTCCTCACCATGAATTTATCTCTCAATTTTCAGAATATAAAATCATCCAAGGAAAGGCTCGATCCATCGACTTGCATGAGCTAGCTAATTAAGCTTAGCATTCTCTCTTGGTGGCACTATTTCGATCATCAGAATTATTGTCAGCATAGTGTTGGCGCAGCGACGAGTTGAGCCGCGTCACGATCTCCTCCACCGTTGAGTTGAACCCCTCTTCCACCTGAAAAAAAAGGTTGTGCAAAGTAATTAATATTAATCAGTTATTTAAATATGCCAAATATGTATTTGACATACAATTAATATATATATGCATGTAGCTCAAGCATTCCCCTCCCAAGCAAAAAAGATTTGCGTTGTTTGATTACTTTGAATATGTGGTCTTATCTTGAGATCAAATGATGAGATATTAGAGGAAAAAAAATCGACAGTGGGATGAGATGCTACAATTTCTTATGCAACTTTGATGTAAAAAAGTATGTTCGTATATACATGTACCTCAAGCATTCCTCTCCCAAACAAAGAAGATTTGCGATGTCTAAATACACCAATATTCTTATCTTGAGATCAAATGATGAGAAGCTATACCATTTTTTTTTACAGCAGGATTAAATGCTAGAATTTTCATTTCTTGACAGCAAGCTACATTTATTTGACAGCAGGATAAGATGCTAAAATTTCTTCCCCCAAACCTCACTGGAAAATTTACTTAGTATAGCATGTTCCCCATTTGCATTTGACTTATTAATTATCTATTCAACGACCAAATTGCATGAAGATTACAACATTTCATCAAAATTCCATTGAAGAAAGAGTCTCATCCATCTGATCTCTTAATTATGATCTTATCCAGTAGCATGGTTGAGTCCAACACTTAAACTAACGGTCTGATCAACCAATCATTTCTCAAGCTATCTCTGGTGAGTTGTCCTCAACACACACATCATATCTCCATTTTTTAATACTAAATCATAAACATGAAGCCAACAAACTAATTCATGCTTGATCATCTACATATATGCTATCTTTTTTTTCATTTCTAAAGATATATTAGGATATCACATTTGGGGTTTTCACATCTCCATATCCGGTTATACAGCTTTCTATAATGGAGTTCACATGCATGGAGTAAAGTACCTCTCCATACAAACAAATACAGTGAATAGAGATGTTCAGAGATCAATGTACAAGTGGCCTACATGAGATGCCTAAATAACCAAGGAATAGGGCCTTCGTGATATATACTGTTGATTCAATGTTGTGTCATCTCAGTGGTTTCAGTGGTTTCTCCTTTTTGAGAGAACATTTACTTGATAATAAAAGTATGCTTCTTGTGCAATGAGGGTCCGGGAGCACCACCGCGCGCCACTTCAAAAAATTCAACAAATGCACTAATTTGGCATTTACTGTTTAATCTTCATGGGGCTAGCTTGAACCTACAACCTCCATTATCAGGAGCAACTTCCTTAAGGCATCTACACTATATATACTACAAGTTGCCCTTATTAGACATGTGCTTAATGAGAGTTCCTAGTAGAAGCATCAACCATCCATCTTCGAGTGAAAGAACCATCTTTGAACTAACCATTTCCCCACACAATACTGTTTTTTACATCATTGATTGGTCGTGGGCATACTAATTGAGGATCAATGACGCCTCAAGCACAATGTCTACACACATGGCCAATGTGGGCTAGGAGAGTTAGATGATATTTGGTATCATCTTGATATCAATATATTGTTGTTTCTCGAGAAAAAAGAGAGATAGGAGAAGATTTTAATAGAGACGACACAACCCGGAGCAGGCCTAAAATTGCTAAAACTTATTGGGAAGATATCTTCACGCCCGAGGCTAGAGCCCCGGGTGTGAGGGGCTGTGGATATGCAAATTTAGATGCCACCTACAAGGCAAGAAATTAAAACAGGTTTATTTTGCTAAACACCTCTTCAGACACACCAATGCATGCATCATGTCGACACTTGACCTTTGTCATATACTCTTTTGCCAAATTAGTAGATGATAATTTTTTTCGAGAAAGAGGAATGCCCCCGGTCTCTACATCTCATGATGCACACAACCATATTAGTAGACGAGAATGAGATGAAAAATACAAATTTGCTACATGAAAGTTGCATGAGATTTTCTTAATTATGTGTAAGTCGATGTCCTGAACATTCTCATGTCCGTGTCTGGATATTCGCACAGACATGGGTGGAATGAATCAAGATTATATCAGATGGTAAGAAAATCTTAGTCGACTTAGGCGTAGACAAGCTTGATGAAATATAGAGGTGCATATTGAGGCAGTGCAATTTGCACTCTTGAGTCTTGACTCTATAACTACTTTGTGCAAGTACGGATGAAATATTATCTTGAAACTTGCTTATAATTAGCTTAAGTAGCTTATAATTAGCTTGCCTTTGCGGTGATGGTGATGATGGCGGTGTCGGCCGGGAAGGGCATGACGCTGGTGTGGGTGATGGCGAGCCGGAGCTCCTCCACCTCTGCCAGCACCCTCACCAGCAGCCCCCTCGCGTTCTTGCAGTGGATCCGCACCAGCACGGTCTTCTCGCCCGACACCCGCACCTCGATCTCCGGCAGCCCGCCGTGGCTCGACTCGCCGGCGTCCTCGTCGTCGTCGTCGTCGTCGGCCTTGATCTTCTTGCTGACGAGCACGGCGGAGCGGATGGTGGTGGTGGTGGTAGCGGCGGCGCTGTCGTCGTCCTCCATAGTCTTCACCTTGTCCTGCAGCTCCCTCACGTACTTCACCGCGTCCCCAAGAATCGTCGCCTTGTCCATCTGCACATCACAGTGTAGAATCAGATCAGTAAATCGAAATTAATTCTTGCACATACAATCTTAAATCTGAAGTATAACTAATTACTCTGCAGGTGATTAGCATGAAGAGGAAGCATGGAATGAAACCGAGGAACAAGAGGAAGAGCAAGAAATTAAACCTTCTTGAGGTTGGGGATGACGGTGGAGAGCTCGATGAAGCGCTGGTTGATCTTCTCCCGGCGGCGGCGCTCGGCGATGATGTGGTCCTGCACGGGCCCCGGCGATGCTGACGAGCCGGCTGTGCCCTGCGCGCTGCCTACCGATCTCCTCCCCGCGGCGGGCGTACTGTGGCCTCTGGGGGCGGCAGCCGGCCGCGGGGAGATGTCTATGTCGGCTGGCAGCTGCGCGGCCTGCGAGGACGCGGCGCCGGCGCTGAAGTTCCAGCTCATGGGCCTGCTGCTTGTGGTCGTGGTCCTGGTCCTGGCGCGGGCTATGTGCGGGGACCACCCGGGTCCGGCGGCGGCCGCGTCGTGGTCCATGGCGGCGCCGGGGCTGTCGCCGGAGCTGGTGCTCCAGCTGCTGGGCTGGTGGTGGTCCACCTGCACCCTCAGGTCCCTGACGCCGCCGCCGGCCGCCGTGGACTCGCGGAGCGCCTGCAGCGACGGGAAGGCGGCACCAGCACTGCTGCCACCGGAGCTGGAGCCAGCGCCACCGTATACGGGAGGAGCCGCGGCGGCGGAGGCGGCGTGGTACTGCTGCTGGTCCAGCGTGTTCATCGCCCACTGCATGAAGTCGTCCATGCCTAACTCCCTCCCTCAACCTCAATCGAACGATCCCTGCAGGAACAAATCAATTAACACTCACTACTCCATGAATCATCAACAACACATCAAACACATGCATGGCAGCCCAGCTCAACTGGACTCAAGATGATGAACTCAAGCACAAATATATTCCTATGATTGAACTGCTAGCTCCTCAAATACCTGCCTTCAGATCTCTTCCTCCCTCTCTCTAGAGTGAGAGGGAGAGAGGAAGTCTAGCTTAGCTAGAGAGAGAGAGAAAGCAAAGCTGAATTGAGGGAACAAATACCAAAAGAATAGTTTTTGGTTGTGTGTCCTGCTAGCACGCTAGCTGCTGCTGCCAGTATTATAATTGTGAGGGCATTTCACATTGCACCCCACAGATAATACTAAAAATATATGTGTGTGCAGGATAGCTTCTGTTCCACTGTTTTCTTGGAACTGTGCCCAGTTAAAATATCTACCAGTACGTACGTGCTACTCCCTCAATAATGCAATGCCAACCATATATAGATATAGTTCCAGTCTCACTAGATCTCATCATTTTCACCCTTTTACCAACATGAAAAGTAAATGTCCAAGTTGCAACCAGTGCAATTTCATTTCAATTTTTTGCATTATACTCCTTAACACCGGCTCAAAATACATGCTGCTGGACACATGTGTTGAGCGATGCAGGTTCCACGTTCCCAGAGTCAACTTTTGGGCGCCTGGTATATTCAATCAAACTAGCTGCGTGCGCGCTACATGTAGTCTACCATTACTTAACTGGTTGTTAATCGTGGAGGGCCCATCAGTGACCATTTCTAGGGTTCACACGGAACACGGTTTTTTCGAATGGGGCCGTTACGTGGCGGTGCACGATCTCCTGTCCACACATGCTTTGAGATTGGTGAGCTGTTTTAGTTTTGTTTTTTACAATACATGGCGTATATGATTTTGTACTATTTGGAAATTCAAGGACATACATGTGAAGCTGTGAATGTTTATAAATTATTTGTGTAAATATTTTTACTGCAATAAAGTGCTTGGTACATGTATGAGATATTCCTGAAATTGATTGAAATTATAGATGCCAATGGATGTGAAATATACGTGTCAACGATGAAAAATTCAGAAATCTTTAAATAAGTATGAAGGATCGATCAGTGACAATTTCTAGGGTTCACACAGAAGCTGAATTTTCTAACGGAACCACTAAATATTATGAGATTGGTGCAATATTTTAGCAATTTTACAATACAATGTGTGCACCATTTTGTATTAGTAAAAGTACATGCTCCATGTCCCCACACTTGGGCACGCTAAAATTGTGTGATAAATATTAATGAATTATATATGCGAACCCTTTTGAAATAGTGAAATGCTTGGTACATGTACAAAATATTTCTTAAATTGATTAAAATATGATTGAAATAATTTTAATTTATATGAATATTATGAATACATTTTTTACATCTTTGGAACAATAAAAATGTTTGGTACATGTATAAAATATTTCTGAAATAAATAAATTTTGCTTTATATTGGTAAACATTTCCGAAACAATGAAATATAACTGAAATAATTAAAATTTGAATATAAATGATATTTTGAATAATTAAAATTTGAACCCATCAGGTGTTTTCAAAATACAACAAAAACCAAATAAAGGATTCCCAAATACAAGAGAATATAAAATGCTGATGTCTGGCCATTGTTGAGCTAGAGCCACTTGATTGGTCAAGCTCACTTAGATATTTATGTATGGCTCGAGCCACTTTTGTTGCAAAAAGACCTTAGATCTATTAATCAAAAACTAGCAGTACAGACACCCCTAGAAAATAAAGAAAATACATCAAGGTCCCTAAGGGGCAGTCGTCTTCTTCGTCATGAAAGGGCTGATGACTGGAGCCACCTGATTGATCAATCTCACTCATTAGAAATAACTTTGATGGCTCATACGTAGTACTCGACCGGCCTCTACACCATTGCTTTGCAATTAATTAACTAATTACTAGAAAAATAAGCCTAGCTTTAATGGTTAGGTTCCTTCAGGTGGAACCAGCCCACCCTGGGGTTCAAGCCCTTGACTTGATACGGGTGCTCGCATATTTTCTGGATTTACTCCAGGTTCTATGACACTATTATTTTAGTGGAATGGTGTGCCCGTCGAGTACGAGATGCCTGTGACGACATTGTCAGTCTCAAGATCTGCCCGGCTCAGTCATCCGGAGGTGTTTATAGGGTTGGGTGTTGATGTGTTCATTGGGATGAGTGTGCATGTGTGTTGTGAACATCTGAGTTTGTATTGTGTTTCTAAACAAAACTAATTACCACATGGTTAGTAACTGAACTAATCAGCGTATAAATGTGATGTGCCAAGTGTCACTCCCTTATTGGCTATGGAACTCCATGTGATGCATGTAGATGGATGTGCATGTGTTGGATGCATGGTCCTTGAGATGGACCAACCGGATAAGCAGTTGAAGCCGAGATTGGCGTCACATACATGATACAGTACATCAACATCTTTTGACATGCATGTGGGCCATACTATGTCAGAAGATAGACTAACAGGTATAGTACCAAACATGCATGCATCAGATAGAGATCTAGATCCATTTATGTATACCCCTATACAGATATTTTTGGACCAGAAACTATCTTTGGAACAGCGGTAAAAGTTTGTAGATCGAATCGGTCAGAAGTACATGTGTAAGTAATAACTGTATATATGTAAGTGTCATTTCTGTGCATTTGCCACCGTGCATGCGCGTTCCTGTCCCCATGATTGATCGAGGCTACAGGTGGTGCGTGTTGTTCATGGTTATGGCCTGAGTTAGGTGCGTGCAGGTGAGATACTGTTGATCTAGCTCACCATGCATGCTCTATACACTATGCCAAAATTAATCCTAGTCAAGCATCTCCAAGTAGGGCGTGTGCATTCGTTTTGGTTGAGAAGACCTCAGTCTTTCGACTCTCCATATATTCTTGAAATGACAATGAAAACATGGCATGAATGAAAAAAAAATCATTATATTGTACTTTTTTTGTGGGATATTGTACATGTTTCATCTCCAAAACTTTGCACATTCAACTACGCAAAGTTGGCATATCTTCTTCTAATTAATAGAAGGAGAGTGACAAACAACAAAATTACAACCACTCACTTAACTATGTACGCGTGAAGGTATGAAAGCGAGTAAATCATGCGGAGCTAATTTGTACTCCCTCCGTCTGAAAAAGTTTGTCCCAAACTTGTCCCTCAAATGAATGTATATAGCACTAACTTGATGCTAGATATATCCATTTGAAAACAAGTTTTTCCGGACGAAGGGAGTACAAGCGAGGAGCACACGTTGAACCGATCTCCTTTTTTCAGTGAGAAAAGTTGAGCTAATTAGTTAGTCTCTCGCTATGTGGCACAAGAAAAATCACGCGCGATAAGTTGGCGCGCGGACCTGCATGCGCTGGTACGTGATTGGTGCACCTACGTACCCCAAAGCATGAATCACGTGGGAGCGATGAAACGTGCGTGCGAGCTGTACAAATTGCGGCCGCAGTTAAAAAATGTGACTTTTAAGTTCAGACACGTACGCACGCTGAGATGTTCAGACAAGGAGACATCATCGGCCAGCCAGCGTCCAAGTTGACATTAAGCACCGATCGATCGTGACGCTCAGATATGAGCAGAATCACGTCGATTGGTCGATGAGAGAAAGCCAGCACCAGAAAATCACAGTGGCGTAGTGCTACTACTGGCACATGCATGCATGATTAATCAATATATCGATGACAAGTCACCGTCGATGAAAGAAAAGGTGGGGTGCGCGCACGTGATGTGGCGCCCGCAGCAGACAGCAGCAGCGTCGTGGGAAGAAAACATACTCCACTCCACTCGTGTGTACAGCCTACCTGAACTGAACTATAGAGACAGACATAGACGTGCATGCATCAACCGGACACGTTCACGTGGACCGGGTCCTGGGTCCATGTACAGATGGCCCACGCGGGACCGGCCCGCGCAAGGACCGCGTGCAGGAATGAGTGTACATGTAAGGTGCGGCGGTGGCCCTGTGTGATGGGCCTGTGGCTTTGCTCCGCCTTGGTGGCGTTCCGGCGCTTCGTGTTTGGCGGGGTCTGTCAAGGCTGTGGCTTTTTGCATGATTGCCACTTCATCAATTATGTAGTTGTGGTCGTGGATTTTCGCACGGTTGTCCCTTAATTAATCGTGTGGTTGGGGTTGTTCGCATGGTTGTCCCTTAATCAATTCGTGCGGTAGCTGTGTGTTTCTGTATCGGGTTTTCATCTGATTATCCTTGATTAACCGGGCAATTCTTTTCTTAATGAAATGCAGAAACCCTCACCCTGAGGTGTTCTGAAAAAAAGTGTACATGCAAGCTGGCTTCGCAGGGGTGTAATGTGACATGTGAAAAACATACTACAAGGCGCGTGTATGTCTAGAAGGTTAATTCGTTTGTGTAACACATTTTACATCTCACGGCTTTTTTGTAGTAGTATATCATAATGATTGCTTCGTTCGACGAATTAAGGCTGCGTTTGGCTACTCAGTATTTTTGAAGTTTTAAGAGAATACCATGGTTTTTGGAGAAACCCCAGTTTTAAATACTTTGACGTGTTTGGTTTCGATAAAATACTTTAGTTTTACAAACCGTGGTATATCTAAAACCATGGTTTTTTTGCTGTATCTAAAAAAGAGGTCTCAACCTCTTTTTTGTAAACTGAGAAACACTTGCTCGAGTCCATCTTCTTCCGGTCCTCCTCACCCATCTCTTCCGCAGCCACAAAATTAAGATTACCACCTAGGAAGTTTGACTACTCTGTCGCTGATGTCTTCAATCGTTGGCTATTTTTCTAGTGCAACAAGAAGCAGCCTGTACATTAGATAGTACTAGAGGTCCAGTCCTATCGGATGGCGCGTGTACACGTACAAAAGATTTAGCGAAGGCTTAGACCCTGGAGTAGATCGATTGATAATGAGCAAAGTTATACACAGCAGTCTAAGCTAGCTAGCTGATCGATTCCATGTGGCCAGAGATACAAGATTATCCAACAACATATCCTAGCATCTAGAGGATGTTCGCGTGCATGACAAGGCTATAGGCATGCCGCATGCACCAGCCGTTAACTAGCACAAGCTGATCACGTCGTTGTATAACTCCTTTGTTGTAGCTCAATTTGGTTCAGCTAGCTGTATCTAGGATTATCCATGCAACGAGTGGTCAAAACCAAGAAAGTAAGAAAAACTGCACTTGCCAAACATCTCTATAGTTTTGCTTAAACTGAGAAAACTGCGGTTTTTAGAAACCGAAGTATTCATTGCCCACACATTGGAATACCGAGGTTTTCAATTACCATGGTTTTGGAAAAACTGTGTTGGCAAACTAGGCCTAATGTACCGTTTCACCACACTGGCGTGCCCAGGTTTTTGAGTGTTCATACACCCCCTCCTCCTCCCTTTCACTCTCTTTTGTTTCCGGATGACCCCCCTTTCAAATCAATACGTCTCTCCTTGCCCCCTTTCTCACGAGCTACTGCTTCCGTCGAACCCTCCCAATCGTCGCCCTGGCTGATGCCGACAAGCACACCAGTGTGCTCCTCTCTCATCCTCGTGTTGGTTGCCGGTTCTACATCAATGCCCCTGCATCCACGAACCCTAGAGTCCGAGAGTGGACCTCGCCGGAATCAACCCTTCTGGTGGTAAGAGCCATGACTACTCTGTGGTGTAGGGCTGTAGGTAGTAGCGATTTGGTGGAGGGACGAAAGGCGGAGGAGATTTGGCAATTACACGTATAGGTCGATTTCCACCTCATAGTGGTGGCATAGCCAAAACCATGACATAACAGGTCACACCCAGATTAGATCGAGGGATACCGCTGCCAGGGACCAAATCTTTTAGGTATAGAAAAAAGTTCAGAGACAAAAACCATAATTCATGATAATTTGAGGGACAAAGAGTTGCACTTCTCTCTTTGTGAAAAAGGAGGCATACGACCAATTCCAAACAGGTGACATAATAACGGACAAGAAAACGATCTATTTTTTGGCTAGCATGCTCTTGTGAAGGAAAAGCCCACCCAGCAACAAACAACAAAGTCCAATTTCTAGTAGTGAGATAGAGACTGAAAAGTATCCTGGACGAAGGAGACCTGCACATACATAATCGTCACCGTATCATTCCAAATCTCTTAAAGTATAGAGATTAGAGAGTGCATCACGGGCTAAGCAAAATTAATCAAGTAATGGCACTCATCATACGCCAAGTTAGCATAGTCTAAACTGGCAACCGAAGCAGCAACAGGGATATCTTTGATTCGTTGCGTGCGTGACCTCGGGCCAATAGTAGTTCGCTCCGACAAATCTTAGTTAACAATGCTCATTGACAATTAATTACGCTTTAGTTGGTTGGGTTGCTAGTATTACCAGGTGGCAAGAGTAAACTAAAGTAGCAAGATGTCACTAGCCATGCACCTCATGCATTGGAGCTATTTGTTTTTCTACTGAACCGTCCTATATGAGAACTAGCCTGGCCGGGGTAAGAAAATGGAGAAGGGCGTGCAAGTAAAAACAAATAAAAATGCTCAAAGTATTTGTTAAGACATTATCTGAGAAACAATATTTCCAAGTTACCACACAAACTATATTTTATCTGTTGCATGTTACAGATTTGTTAATCCCTTTGTGGCAACTACGTAACTCTTAATCGACACGAGGGACTATCGGTCACCATATCCGTATGAGCTCCGGCCAAGAATTTGTAGGTTTTTCCAAAACTTGGAGTAATTATGATCCTATTTCAGTGGAATAAAACTCACTATTTCCTTGGCAAAAAAAATCAATCAGTGCTGTACAGATGGATAAGAATGAATAAACGCCGGTCCTTCAATAAAAAGAAGAGATTTGCTCTGGGATCTCGAGGTTGGTACGTGCTAATACACTTTTTCTGGCCAAATGATGGGAAGAAGTCAAAATATTGGTTGGCTAAGTGGGATATAATATGTAGGCCAAAAGACCAAGTGGGATTAGGGATTGGAAATCTTGAGGTAAGAACAGATGACTACTTATGGCCATACAGACCTTCGGTGGAGAACAAGGGAGTGTGGGTATAATTATTGTGTAACAAGTACGTACATTCCAAAACCCTTGCACAAATAACGGCACAGTCAAATGATTCACCGTTTTGGAAAGGGTTGATGCGCAGGAAGGCAACTCGATCTACCAAGTTTTGGAAGGATATTTGGTTAGGGGACACACCACTAGCCATTCAATATCCTACCCTTTCCAATATTGTACAATGGAAAGAAGCTTTCGTTAGTATAATTCTAGGATCAGTTCCCTTAAAAATTCAGTTCAGAAGATCACTTGGGCTACATCTCTGTGACGCCCCCGATTTGACCGTACACTAATCATGCACGCAAATGTGTACGATCATGATCAGGGACTCACGGGAAGATATCACAACACAACTCTACAACATAAATAAGTCATACAAGCATTATAATACAAGCCAGGGGCCTCGAGGGCTCGAATACAAGTGCTCGATCATAGACGAGTCAGCGGAAGCAACAATATCTGAGTACAGACATAAGTTAAACAAGTTTGCCTTAAGAAGGCTAGCACAAAAGTAGCAACGATCGAAAAGGCAAGGCCTCCTGCCCGGGACCTCCTAACTACTCCTGGTCGTCGTCAGCGGCCTGCACGTAGTAGTAGGCACCTCCAGTGTCGTAGGTGTCGTCGTCGACGGTGGCGTCTGGCTCCTGAACTCCAGCATCTGGTTGCGACAATCCGGTATAGAAAGGGGAAAGGAGGGAGAAAAGCAACCGTGAGTACTCATCCAAAGTACTCGCAAGCAAGGAGCTACACTACATATGCATGGGTATATGTGTAAAGAGGCATATCAGTGGACTGAACTGCAGAATGCCGGAATAAGAGGGGGACAGCTAGCCCTGGCGAAGACTACGCTTCTGGACATCTCCATCTTGCAGCATGTAGAAGAGAGAAGATTGAAGTCCTCCAAGTAGCATCGCATAGCATAAACCTACCCGGCAATCCCCTCCTCGTCACCCTGTTAGAGAGCGATCACCGGGTTGTATCTGGCACTTGGAAGGGTGTATTTTATTCAGTATCCAGTTCTAGTTGTCATAAGCTCAAGGTACAACTCCGGGTCGTCCTTTTACCGAGGGACACGGCTATTCGAATAGATAAACTTCCCTGCAGGGGTGCACCACATAACCCAACACGCTCGATCCCAATTGGCCGGACACACTTTTCTGGGTCATGCCCGGCCTCGTAAGATCAACACGTCGCAGCCCCACCTAGGCTCAACAGAGAGGTCAGCACGCCGGTCTAAACCTATGCGCGCAGGGGTCTGGGCCCATCGCCCTATGCACACCTGCACGTTGCGAACGCGGCCGCGAGCAGACCTAGCAACCCACACGATCACGGCGGTTACGTCAAAGCGGTCCAACACGGCGCGCGCCACTCAGTCGCTGACGTCAAAAGAGCTTCGGCTGATACCACGACGTCGGGATACCCATAACTACTCCCACGTAGATGGTTAGTGCGTATAGACCAAATGGCCAGACTCAGATCAAATACCAAGATCTCGTTAAGCGTGTTAAGTATCCGCGAACGCCGACCAGGGCCAGGCCCACCTCTCACCTAGGCGGTCTCAACCTGCCCTGTCGCTCCGCCACAAAGATCCACTTGCGGGTACTCCTACGAGCCGACCCGGCTTTAGTCATCACATGTGTCATGTATATAGTATATAAGTATATGCCCGTGATCACCGCCCAGGTGATCACGGCCCGATAGTATAGCACAGCAGACGGACAAGAATGTAGGGCCACTGATGGAAATCTAGCATCCTATACTAAGCATGTAGGATTGCAGGTAAAGGTAGTAACAATAGTAGCAAGGATAGGCTATGCATCAGAATAGGATATCGAAAAGCAGTAACATGCTACACTACTCTAATGCAAGCAGTAGAGATTAGAGTAGGCGATATCTGGTGATCAAAGGGGGGGCTTGCCTGATTGCTCTGGCAAGTAGGAGGGGTCGTCGACTCCGTAGTCGAACTGGGCAGCAGCAGTGTCGGTCTCGTAGTCTACCGGAGAGAAGAGGGGGAAGAAACAGTAAATACAATGCAAACATAAGCATGACGATGCGTGACATGACAATGAGCGGTGCTAGGGGTGCCCTAACGCGACAGTAGGTGGTACCGGTGAAGGGGGGGAACATCCGGGAGGTATGCCCGATGTTTCGCGTTTTCGGACAGACGGATCGGAGGGGGAAAGTTGCTAGTTCGATTGGTTAGGGAGGTGCGGTGGATGAACGGACTGCGTAGTCGGATTCGTCTCGTCGTTCTGAGCAACTTTCATATAGAAAACATTTTCATCCGAGTTACGGTTTAAAAGATATGAATTTTCAAAGTTTATTTGAATTTCTGGAATTATTTAATTTAACAGAAAAAGGGATATGACGTCAGCATGACGTAGGAGTGACGTCAGCGGTCGACAGTCCGGGTTGACTGGTCAAACTGACAAGGGGGACCCACCTGTCATAGACAGTGGGTTAACAGAGGATTAAACTAATTAATCTTTAGTTAATTAGCTACCGGGCCCACCTGTCAGTGAGAGATTAATTAAACTAATTATTTTTATTTATAAAAAAACATTTTCTTTTCTTTTCTTTTAATTTTTGCGGCGGGGCCCGCATGTCAGTGACTGGGCCTGCCCAGTCAGCAGTTGACTGGGTCAACCCAGTCAACTGGGGCCCGTGGGGGCCACTGGCAGGGACACTGGGGGTGGGGCCAGGCCAGCCACGTCGGCGGCCGGCGCCGGCGCAACTCCGGCGACCAAAACCGCGGCGGTCCCTCGCCGGAGTTGGCCGGAATCGCGCTACGGGGCTCGGGGAGGAACGGGGCTAGGCCCATTCGAAAGAACTCGCAGCGCCGCATCCAGTGGTGGCCGGGGCTTCGCCGGACTTGGCCGGAATCGGCGCCGGCGAGCGGCGGAGGCGGCGGCGCGCACGGGTGCTCGACGGAGACATGGCTACGGCGAGCTATCGAAAAAGCGGAGGGGCTGGGGGGCATCTACAAACGGCGGGGAGTGTAACGGGCTTGACCCCGTGACCATTTGGTCACCGGAGACCCGCCGGCGGCGAGCTCCGTGGCGCGGCGTTCGGGCGCGCGTGGGGGAGCAGCGACGGAGCGCGGGCGAGCTAGCGATAGAGGAGCTCACAGTGGAGCCGTAGGGGGTGGCAGGGAGCTCGGGGAGGGCGCGGGGTAGCCGGAGTCGGCGATGATCGACGGCGGACGTGCGGGGAAGACGAGCTCGGGGAGGTCGATGCAGTGACGCTCGGCTCGTTCCCGATGGCGCAGTCGGCGTAGTCGACGGCGGGGAGTCGCTCGGGCACGTCGTCGGGGCGATCTGGGCACGGTGGCCGCGGGAACTACGGTGAACGGCGGCGAGCGCTCTCGGGCAGAGGGGAACGGAGGGGAGAGGAAGGGGGATCTGGCGGGGGAGAAGGCGCAGAGGCCGAGGGAGAGCGGGGGCGAGTGGGAGAGAGGCCCGAGGAGGCAGGGGAGCTGGCGCCCTTATCCTTCCCGTCGCCGGCGAGGGGGTGCGGCGGGGACGGCCACTGTTCCGCCCCCGGTCGGGGGAACAGGGAAGGGGCGAGGGGGAGAGTGGGCTGGGCCGGGGTCGGGGGTCGCGGGTGGCGGCCCAGCTTGGGCCGGGGGGGGGGGGGGGTTTGGGCCGCGGGTCCAGTGGGGGGGGGGAAGCGGGCCCTTTCCCCTTTGCTTTCTTTTTCTGTTTTATTTTCTGTTTTCTCTTATTTGTTTATTTCCTTTTCTGTTTTATTTCATTTAAAAGTATTTAGACATTTTATAAAAATGTGTTTTCTCCACCATAATTACCAGTGTATTATTTAGAACCCACTGAACATTTTTGCTTGAATTTTTGAAAACTTTTATTTTCCCCTTTTAAATTTAATTGAAGTTTGAACTAGGAGTTTGACAAGGGTGTGGTTCAAATGTGATCTAGCCCTGTTTAGCAATATGATTAGCTTAATCACAGGGGGTTACTGTAGCATGATTCTCAGGGTGTTACAAATCTCCTCCACTACAAGAAATCTCGTCCCGAGATTTAGGAGGTAGAAGGAAACAGCGCGGGGTATTCTTCGCGCAGACGATCCTCTCGTTCCCAAGTGGCCTCATCTTCAGAATGGTGCGACCACTGGACTTTGAGAAACTTGATCGCCTTCTGACGTGTGCGGCGTTCAGCTTGGTCGAGAATGCGGACCGGATGCTCCTTATAGGAGAGGTCTTGCTGCAATTCGAGCACTTCGTGATCCACCGCTCGGATTGGATCCTTGAAGCAACGGCGGAGCTGTGACACATGGAACACATCGTGAACCTGAGAAAGGTTCGGCGGTAGTTCCAGTTGGTATGCCACTTTTCCACGCCTTTCGAGAATAGTGAATGGGCCAATATAGCGAGGAGCTAGTTTGCCCTTGATCCCGAAGCGGTGAGCACCCTTCATAGGTGTGACTCGAAGATAAGCCTTTTCGCCAGGTTGATAGACCATGTCTTTATGATGACGGTCATACTGACTCTTCTGACATGACTGAGCAGTCTTGAGATTCTCGCGAATAATGCGGACTTGTTCTTCGGCATCTTGGATAATATCCGGACCGAAGAGTGGACGTTCCCCAGTTTCTGACCAGTTCAGAGGGGTTCGGCACTTTCGTCCATATAACACCTCGAAGGGGGCCATCTTCAGACTAGCTTGATAGCTATTATTATAGGAGAACTCAGCATACGGGAGAGATTCCTCCCATTTCTTGCCGAAGGAAATAACGCAAGCTCGAAGCATGTCTTCGAGGATTTGATTGACGCGTTCAACTTGTCCTTGCGATTGAGGATGAAACGCAGTACTGAATGACAGATGAGTTCCCATTGCTTCTTGGAAACTTGCCCAGAATGTTGAAGTGAATAAGCTACCACGGTCTGAACTGATAACCAATGGAATACCGTGGAGCGAAACAATCCTGGACATATAGAGCGTTGCCAACTGGCTAGCAGTGATCGTTTCTTTGACTGCCAGGAAATGTGCAACTTTGGAAAGCCGGTCAATGACGACAAGAATAGCATCATTACCTTTCTGCGATTTGGGAAATCCAGTGACGAAGTCCATCTCAACATGGTCCCATTTCCATTCAGGAATAGAGATAGGTTGCAGAGTTCCAGTAGGCCTTTGATGTTCTGCTTTGATACGACGGCAAACGTCACACTCAGCAACATAACGAGCAATGTCTTGCTTCATATTAGTCCACCAGAATCTCTGACGGATATCTTGATACATCTTTGTACTACCAGGATGGATACACAGAGGCGTATCATGAGCTTCTTTCATAACTTCCTGTGTCATATCCAGGTTTTTCTCTGCACTTGGCACCACTAGGCGGCCCTTGAAGTATAGGGCGCCATCTTCAGAAATGGTGAAGAATGAGGGCTTTCCTTCTGCGAGGTAGCGCTTAATCTTGTGGGCTTCAGAGTCATACCCCTGTATTCTCTTGAGGAGTCCAGGAGATCTGGTTCGACGACCAGGGTATTGAGGGAACCCTGGGGAACAACACGGAGGTTCATCTTGCGGAACTCCTTAGGAGGGGGAGCGAGTGCACCCGGAGGAACAATATGGAGGTTCAGCTTCCTGAATTCTTCAACAAGTGAGGGCTGAACTTTATGAACTTGGAGGTGGTTGCAGTAAGACTTGCGGCTCAAGGCATCAGCCATTACATTAGCCTTGCCTGGAGTATAGGAAATACCCAAGTCAAAGTCTGCAACGAGCTCCATCCATCTCTGTTGACGGAGGTTCAGATCTGGCTGAGTAAACAGATACTTCAGACTTTGGTGGTCAGTGAAGATCTCGCAACGATTACCGAGAAGGTAATGTCGCCACTGCTTCAGCGCATGAATGACAGCAGCAAGTTCGAGGTCGTGAACTGGGTAGTTCTCTTCGTGAGGGCGCAATTGTCGAGAGGCATAAGCAATCACTTTGCGGTCTTGCATTAGGACACAGCCTAATCCTTGACGGGAAGCGTCGCAGTAAATGACAAAGTCCTTCTTAGTATCAGGTGGAGCTAGAACTGGAGCAGAAGTCAACTTGTCTTTGAGTGCTTGGAAACTTTCCTGACATTTGTCTGTCCATTGGAACTTGACGCCCTTATGTAACAGGTTAGTCAGAGGCCTGGCGATCTTGGAGAAGTTCTCGACAAATCGACGGCAATAGCTGGCGAGACCGAGAAAACTTCTGACTTGCTTAACGTTCTTGGGAGAAGTCCAATCAAGAATAGCCTGAACTCGCTCGGGGTTGACGGCAATTCCATCCTTAGAGATGACATGCCCGAGATAGGTTACTTCGGGTAGCCAAAATTCACATTTAGAGAACTTGGCATGTAGTTGATGTTCTCGTAGCTTTTCCAGCACAAGACGAAGATGTTCAGCATGTTCTTCTTCGTTCTTGGAAAATATCAGGATATCATCCAGATAAACCACGACGAACTTGTCGAGGTAATCCATGAATATGTAGTTCATCAGACGAGAGAAGGTGGCTGGAGCATTGGTTAAACCGAAAGACATGACGGTGTACTCGTATGAACCATAGCGAGTCACGAAGGCGGTCTTTGGGATATCCTCTTCGCGAACACGGATCTGGTGGTAGCCCAACCTCAAGTCGAGCTTAGAGAACACTGACGAACCCGCTAGTTGATCATACAGATCATTGATCCGAGGAAGAGGGTATTTATTCTGAATGGTAGCTTGGTTTATAGGACGGTAGTCTTGAACTAATCGGTTTGTCCCATCCTTCTTCTTGACAAAGAGAGAAGGTGCTCCCCAAGGAGAGCAACTTGGGCGAATGAATCCTTTGCGAAGAGACTTGTCGATTTCCTCCTTAAGCTCAAGGAGTTCATGCGGCGGCATTTTGTAGG
Organism: Aegilops tauschii subsp. strangulata; assembly: GCF_002575655.3. Classification (NCBI taxonomy): domain Eukaryota; kingdom Viridiplantae; phylum Streptophyta; class Magnoliopsida; order Poales; family Poaceae; genus Aegilops; species Aegilops tauschii. The sequence continues at coordinate 14,264,717 of NC_053039.3, forward strand.
GTCGCTTGGCTATAGGAGTGGTGCCTGGTTTCAAGTCGATGATGAATTCGACAGCTCTAGCAGGGGGAATCCCCGGAAGTTCTTCAGGAAAGACGTCGAGGAATTCACGCACGACGGGAATGTTTTCAATGCCCTCGAGTGGTGCAGCGTTCAATGCATTCAATGCATAGAGCCTTGCCTCGGCATTTTGCACCAGATGGGCTTGGTAAGTAACTATCTCATCCGAAGGGTGTAGCAGATGGACGGTCTTAGTGGTGCAAACGATTGAAGCAGTATGCGCTGTTAACCAATTCATTCCCAGAATGAGATCAATGCTACAGGACTTCAGTACGATGGGAGAGACAAGAAATTCCAGTCCTTCAATTTCAACAGTAACATCGCGACTAACCATAGAGGTTTGACATTGGCCCGCTGGGGTGTGTACCACTAGCGGAGTGTTTATCTCTTCCTGATTAATGCCATGCAGGAATGCAAATTCTGCTGAAATGAATGAGTGGGATGCTCCTGTATCAAATAAAACGGATGCTGGTACTGAATTTACGAGGAGTGTACCCATCACAGTAGTAGGCTGGTCTTGAGCTTCGCTGAGATCAACGTGGTTGGCATGAGCACGACCATGAGACTTAGCATTGTTGTTGCGGGGCTGGTTGTTACCACGGCCAGCTGCTGGAAGGGCCAGTTGATTCTGATTCTGATAGCAGTTCCTGGCAAAGTGACCCGGTTGACCACACTTGAAGCACAGACCATTATCGGGAGTGGGAACAGGAGCCCCAGGTGGGGGAGCTGGTAGCTTTGACTGCTTAGATGGTGGAGGAGGCAGACGCGGTGCAGCATAAGATTTCCTGGGAGCAGGTGCATTTGGACGATACATGCTGTTCGGGATCCATATCTTACGCTTCTGTGAGGGCGAGCCCGAAGATGAGCCCGTGTCACGGTTGCGCCTCTGAGAGCTCTGGTATTCCTGCAGACCAGTCTCGACATTGATGGCCTTATTCACCAAGGTGGCGAAATCGGCGAAGTCATGCACTAGAAGTGCGAGCTTGATGTCAGCTTGTAGTCCATCACGGAACTTCTCCTGTCTGCGTGCATCAGTTGCAATGTCTTCTTCAGCATAGCGGGACAAGTCCAGAAACTCCCGCTGATAAGCTTCGACAGATTTGTTGCCTTGGGTGAGGTTGCGGAACTCACGCTTCTTCCGGTCCATGACTCCCTGAGGAATGAAGCGGGCACGGAAAGCAGCTTGGAAGTCTGGCCAGGTGATGATTGTTCCAGCTGGCAGAGTGCGCCTGTGGCTGTCCCACCATTGAGCTGCGGGTCCCTTCAAGAAGAAGGAAGCAAAATTGACATAGCTGGCAGGGGCTACATCAGCAGACTCCATCTCATAGGTGATGTCACGGAGCCAGTCATCAGCATCCAGAGGCTGAGTTGAGCTGCGGTAGATGGTTGGGTTGAGGCGTATGAAATCTTGAAGAGTCACTTGAGCTGGCTGTTGGTTCATATTGGGGCGAGGAAACTGAGCCATCATATTTTCCATGAATTGGCGGTTCAGTTCAAACTGTTGGATCATACCAGCCATGTACTCAGGTGGTGGTGGGGCATCGCCACCACGACCACGACCACCTGGTCTAACCATCCTGCTAATATATAACAGGGGTAGTTCAGCATTGAGAAAATTGGCAATGACAAGAATCATTCATGATGAAACATGCATAATTGAAAGGAGCACGATAGCTACTACATAGTAGTCGGCATAACTTACAAAAGGGGTCATGCATAGAGTTCAGTACATAGAGTTCAGTACATGGACTAAAACATCATAGGCGGCACACAGGCTCGCGGTGACTGCAACTAATACTACAATCAAGCCTACATCAGTCCCAAGAGGTGCTGTGGAGGTAATCGTAGCCCGACAGCTGGTAGTGAGGTAACGGATAGTCCTCCACGTCAGCAGACTGGGGCCCGCGGATACTCAGGTGTAGAGTCCGACGCTCAGGTGGCAGAAGAGAACCAAGTGCGGGAGAGTAGCCTCCCACCTCTGGCCAACCGACACCGTGGGGCATCACGGTCCTGGCTGGGTAGATCGCAGCACGCGGTACCTGTCCAGATCGGACAAAGGGGTGCAGCAGCGTCAGAGCACGGTAAAGGTGCTGACGGGTGGTGTACATCTCGTGGCGAAGAGCTCGGTTAGCTCGATCCAGCCCATCAGCATGCAGAACCAGGTGCTGATGGTAGAAGGGCTCCCGGGTGACAGTGGAGTAGGCGGCAGTGTAGTATCCCTCCGCACCAACATCAGAGGCGATAGCAATGTGCCTGAAGGGGGAGGTGTCCAACTCCCGATACTCTCCACGAAGACGTGTCAGAGCAGCATAGGCTGCATCGTGGACAGCCATATCGATGGTCACACCAACACCATGTGCGGTGTGCAGCACAGTAGTGGAGTCGTACTCCCGAGAGTAGAGGTGGACGATGGCACGGTACTGCTCCTGGTTAAAGTCCTGGTACTCCTCGTAGACGGTGTACTCAGGGTGCCAGCGATAACCCAGATAGGTCATCATCTCAGCTAGCACCGCAGGTGATCCCGAGGCACCAATGGCCATCGTGTGGCGAACAACCTGCCTCGCGGGTTCCATCTGAAAGCAAAGACGTTTCAAAGGAGTCAAATGACAGTGTGTGAATTGTTCAAAATACTATTCTAAGAAACAACTATGGCTTATCCATCTTAGGGGTGAACGCGGTCACGGGATCCTAGTGTTAGAGCTAGTAAATTCGTTTAACCCGAGTAGAAGAGAGTTCAGAGTCCCAGAGTAAAGGTCGAGGAGTAAAAGATCCTAGTACCACCCAATGGCGACGTGGGCCCGTAAGCCGCACAGCCATGTTAGTAAAAGTTTTGCAATGTCTAGACTCGACTTCGGCCAAGGAGGGTGGAAGGGGGGTTCCTACAGGCAGTCGGCTCTGATACCAACTTGTGACGCCCCCGATTTGACCGTACACTAATCATGCACGCAAATGTGTACGATCACGATCAGGGACTCACGGGAAGATATCACAACACAACTCTACAACATAAATAAGTCATACAAGCATTATAATAAAAGCCAGGGGCCTCGAGGGCTCGAATACAAGTGCTCGATCATAGACGAGTCAGCGGAAGCAACAATATCTGAGTACAGACATAAGTTAAACAAGTTTGCCTTAAGAAGGCTAGCACAAAAGTAGCAACGATCGAAAAGGCAAGGCCTCCTGCCTGGGACCTCCTAACTACTCCTGGTCGTCGTCAGCGGCCTGCACGTAGTAGTAGGCACCTCCAGTGTCGTAGGTGTCGTCGTCGACGGTGGCGTCTGGCTCCTGAACTCCAGCATCTGGTTGCGACAATCCGGTATAGAAAGGGGAAAGGAGGGAGAAAAGCAACCGTGAGTACTCATCCAAAGTACTCGCAAGCAAGGAGCTACACTACATATGCATGGGTATATGTGTAAAGAGGCATATCAGTGGACTGAACTGCAGAATGCCGGAATAAGAGGGGGACAGCTAGCCCTGGCGAAGACTACGCTTCTGGACATCTCCATCTTGCAGCATGTAGAAGAGAGAAGATTGAAGTCCTCCAAGTAGCATCGCATAGCATAAACCTACCCGGCAATCCCCTCCTCGTCGCCCTGTTAGAGAGCGATCACCGGGTTGTATCTAGCACTTGGAAGGGTGTATTTTATTCAGTATCCAGTTCTAGTTGTCATAAGCTCAAGGTACAACTCCGGGTCGTCCTTTTACAGAGGGACACGGCTATTCGAATAGATAAACTTCCCTGCAGGGGTGCACCACATAACCCAACACGCTCGATCCCAATTGGCCGGACACACTTTTCTGGGTCATGCCCGGCCTCGTAAGATCAACACGTCGCAGCCCCACCTAGGCTCAACAGAGAGGTCAGCACGCCGGTCTAAACCTATGCGCGCAGGGGTCTGGGCCCATCGCCCTATGCACACCTGCACGTTGCGAACGCGGCCGCGAGCAGACCTAGCAACCCACACGATCACGGCGGTTACGTCAAAGCGGTCCAACACGGCGCGCGCCACTCAGTCGCTGACGTCAAAAGAGCTTCGGCTGATACCACGACGTCGGGATACCCATAACTACTCCCACGTAGATGGTTAGTGCGTATAGACCAAATGGCCAGACTCAGATCAAATACCAAGATCTCGTTAAGCGTGTTAAGTATCCGCGAACGCCGACCAGGGCCAGGCCCACCTCTCAGCTAGGCGGTCTCAACCTGCCCTGTCGCTCCGCCACAAAGATCCACTTGCGGGTACTCCTACGAGCCGACCCGACTTTAGTCATCACATGTGTCATGTATATAGTATATAAGTATATGCCCGTGATCACCGCCCAGGTGATCACGGCCCGATAGTATAGCACAGCAGACGGACAAGAATGTAGGGCCACTGATGGAAATCTAGCATCCTATACTAAGCATGTAGGATTGCAGGTAAAGGTAGTAACAATAGTAGCAAGGATAGGCTATGCATCAAAATAGGATATCGAAAAGCAGTAACATGCTACACTACTCTAATGCAAGCAGTAGAGATTAGAGTAGGCGATATCTGGTGATCAAAGGGGGGGCTTGCCTGATTGCTCTGGCAAGTAGGAGGGGTCGTCGACTCCGTAGTCGAACTGGGCAGCAGCAGTGTCGGTCTCGTAGTCTACCGGAGAGAAGAGGGGGAAGAAACAGTAAATACAATGCAAACATAAGCATGACGATGCGTGACATGACAATGAGCGGTGCTAGGGGTGCCCTAACGCGACAGTAGGTGGTACCGGTGAAGGGGGGGAACATCCGGGAGGTATGCCCGATGTTTCGCGTTTTCGGACAGACGAATCGGAGGGGGAAAGTTGCTAGTTTGATAGGTTAGGGAGGTGCGGTGGATGAACGGACTGCGTAGTCGGATTCGTCTCGTCGTTCTGAGCAACTTTCATATAGAAAACATTTTCATCCGAGTTACGGTTTAAAAGATATGAATTTTCAAAGTTTATTTGAATTTCTGGAATTATTTAATTTAACAGAAAAAGGGATATGACGTCAGCATGACGTAGGAGTGACGTCAGCGGTCGACAGTCCGGGTTGACTGGTCAAACTGACAAGGGGGACCCACCTGTCATAGACAATGGGTTAACAGAGGATTAAACTAATTAATCTTTAGTTAATTAGCTACTGGGCCCACCTGTCAATGAGAGATTAATTAAACTAATTATTTTTATTTATAAAAAAACATTTTCTTTTCTTTTCTTTTAATTTTTGCGGCGGGGCCCGCATGTCAGTGACTGGGCCTGCCCAGTCAGCAGTTGACTGGGTCAACCCAGTCAACTGGGGCCCGTGGGGGCCACTGGCAGGGACACTGGGGGTGGGGCCAGGCCAGCCACGTCGGCGGCCGGCGCCGGCGCAACTCCGGCGACCAAAACCGTGGCGGTCCCTCGCCGGAGTTGGCCGGAATCGCGCTACGGGGCTCGGGGAGGAACGGGGCTAGGCCCATTCGAAAGAACTCGCAGCGCCGCATCCAGTGGTGGCCGGGGCTTCGCCGGACTTGGCCGGAATCGGCGCCGGCGAGCGGCGGAGGCGGCGGCGCGCACGGGTGCTCGACGGAGACATGGCTACTGCGAGCTATAGAAAAAGCGGAGGGGCTGGGGGGCATCTACAAACGGCGGGGAGTGTAACGGGCTTGACCCCGTGACCATTTGGTCACCGGAGACCCGCCGGCGGCGAGCTCCGCGGCGCGGCGTTCGGGCGCGCGTGGGGGAGCAGCTACGGAGCGCGGGCGAGCTAGCGGTAGAGGAGCTCACAGTGGAGCCGTAGGGGGTGGCAGCGAGCTCGGGGAGGGCGCGGGGTAGCCGGAGTCGGCGATGATCGACAGCGGACGTGCGGGGAAGACGAGCTCGGGGAGGTCGATGCAGTGACGCTCGGCTCGTTCCCGATGGCGCAGTCGGCGTAGTCGACGGCGGGGAGTCGCTCGGGCACGTCGTCGGGGCGATCTGGGCACGGTGGCCGCGGGAACTACGGTGAACGGCGGCGAGCGCTCTCGGGCAGAGGGGAACGGAGGGGAGAGGGAGGGGGATCTGGCGGGGGAGAAGGCGCAGAGGCCGAGGGAGAGCGGGGGCGAGTGGGAGAGAGGCCCGAGGAGGCGGGGGAGCTGGCGCCCTTATCCTCCCCGTCGCCGGCGAGGGGGTGCGGCGGGGACGGCCACTGTTCCGCCCCCGGTCGGGGGAACAGGGAAGGGGCGAGGGGGAGAGTGGGCTGGGCCGGGGTCGGGGGTCGCGGGTGGCGGCCCAGCTTGGGCCGGGGGGGAGGGGGGGTTTGGGCCGCGGGTCCAGTGGGGGGGGGGAAGCGGGCCCTTTCCCCTTTGCTTTCTTTTTCTGTTTTATTTTCTGTTTTCTCTTATTTGTTTATTTCCTTTTCTGTTTTATTTCATTTAAAAGTATTTAGACATTTTATAAAAATGTGTTTTCTCCACCATAATTACCAGTGTATTATTTAGAACCCACTGAACATTTTTGCTTGAATTTTTGAAAACTTTTATTTTCCCCTTTTAAATTTAATTGAAGTTTGAACTAGGAGTTTGACAAGGGTGTGGTTCAAATGTGATCTAGCCCTGTTTAGCAATATGATTAGCTTAATCACAGGGGGTTACTGTAGCATGATTCTCAGGGTGTTACAATCTCATGCGTAGGTTGATGAAGATCTAACCTATCAGATGAGCCAGATACACTACACTGGAAATTGTCGGTGTCAGGGGTATTCTCAGTAAAGTCAATGTATATGGACTTGATCAACACCGGTCCAATCCCAAGGTCGCTACACATCTAGAAAATTAAAGTGCCTCTAAAGATAAAAGTTTTTATGTGGTTTGTTCACAAAAAAAGTGATCTTGACTAAAAATAACCTCGCAAAACGTCGTTGGGAGTGTAGCAAAAGGTGTTTTTTCCACCATCATGATGAGTGAATTCAACATCTCTTCCTAGACTTCTCACTAGCCAAACTATGTCGCACAGTGCCGGTGGCCTTCAATGTCAGTCCACCTAATAACATAGACACCCTATTTGGAACTAGGCTAACTGGGGTAGAGCCTAAACTAGCGGCGCATATTTCAGTCGGAGTGTGCGCATTATTTTGGGCAATATGGAACTGCCGAAATGATGTTATTTTTAACAGACAAAATATTACAATTTTTTTGCAGGTCATATATAGAGCAACTTCGTGTACCCGTACGTGGTCATTACTCAGTCGTGCGGAAGTCAAGAAGCATATGGCTTATGGTGCAACCATTGGGAGATGGTCGCACAGGATACCTACAACCGGTTTGGATGACGATCCAACAATAAGATAGGTGTATAGGCATCTAGTCTTATTTGTGCCGGTTGTGGCCTTGTTCATCTTTTTTTTAACTCTATTCGAGATTTTGTACAGTACCTCATCCTTGTTTGAGACTTCGTTTAATAATATGGCTGCATGCATCATTGCAATGCAGAGGCTTGGGGCTATCCTCCTTTAAAAAAAAAGTGCTAATACACTAACATTATCTGATGATTTTTTTGAATATTTTTTCCCTAAAAAACATTATCTGATGATCTGCGATGGAGGAAATTATTGAGACACAGAATCAAAACGACATCTCTCTCTTTCCTAAAATAAGCAACATCTCTCTCAGTATTCATTTGCTTTTATTTTTTTCGTCTTGGATTGAGAAATATAAAAATAACACAAAGGTGGTATTTTCATAGTTCATTATTCTCTTCAAGATATGGAGATCAAAATATCATTGCCAAACGCAGTGGTTGAGTAGTTGGAATTCATGAGATCGAGGATTGAAGCGATCGTACGTACGTGCACCACTGGCATATTTTATTTCAAATGAAAAGATTGTGCTGGGACGCTTAAGAGCATCTGATTGAGATCACACCATACCGGCCATCTTTATCTTTGAGCATATTGTAAATGTGTAACCACGCGACATATGTGGTAAGCAATTCAAACTAATTCAATTTTTTTTGTAAATGTGTAATTATGAGCTTGGATTGAAGGGCATCATATGTTTCCCGTTGACATGCCGTGGATAATATGAGAAGTGCGAGTACATAATAAGGATCTTGTTTAGCGAAGAGCAGTTTAAGCCGAGATTAGCATCACATGCATACATCAACATCTTTTTTGACATGCATGCATGTGGACCCTACTATGTCGGAAGATAGACCAACAGAGATAGTAGTAGTAGTACTACCACACATGCATGCATCACATAGAGATCTAGCTAGGTCCATTTCTATATATGGACATTTTTGGACATGAAACTGTATATCTCTGGAACACGGTAAAAGTTTGTAGATCGAGCTGGGGAAGACAGATCAGCACACTCAGCAGTGCATGTGTGTCGGTGTGTATGTATGTGTCCTGTTTTTGTGTGTCCGTTTCTCCGGAGATCGAGCTAGCTAGCGCTGCAGTACATGGTTATGGCCCGGGATTGTGTGTGTGTGTTTTTTTAGAAAAGGAGGATTGTGTGTGTGTAGGTGAGACACTGTTGGTCTAGCTCATCATGCATGCATACATTTGATAGTTCAAAATAATAATTGGATTAAGAGACTATACCAATAGTCTTGTCGTTTCATAGCAGGAAATATGTACCTGGTCAGCGGCGTTCGTACAGTGGTTGAGAAGACATCACTCTCTCAACTCGCCATATTATCTAGAAATGGCAATAAAAACATGGCATACGTTGGTTATCTGTCTAACGGTCATCTCTAAAACTATATGGCGATCAAAGTTTAATTAGAAACGTGTGCTAAGTGATGACATCTTCTCAGACCTTTCAGTGCAAGGTGTTTAGAGATACGCTTAGTAAAATTAACTGAAATTTTCTTAAGCATCAATGCTTATGTCCACCGAAGGGGTGACTAACTAAGCGTTCATCCTCTACAAATAAGCACATGTGCCCGCAAAAAAAAAAAGAATAAGATCTGATTTATTTCTGTAAGCACATCCCTAAATCACCTGTGTTGTACAGGGCCTTATACAGTTGAGAAAAATAGTGTTTTTGCTTTGTTAAACGTGAAAAGGCGCAAGTTTTATTTTTCGTTTCTCCCCCTCGAACTAGTCAGTCTCCTTGTTTCAGATGGAAAAGTTGAGCTAATTAGTCTTGATACGTGATTGGTGCACCGTGCACGTCGACGTCAAAATGGCACAGCGTACGCGCCCTCAAAACCTGAATCACGTGGGAGCTCAGCTGGACGCGATCGAACGTGCTACGCGTGGGAGATGTACAAATTGCGGCCGCGGTTTAAAAATGGTGACCACGGTTCAGACAGGACACCCGCCTTTATCCAAAAAGTTCAGACACGTGGGCACGCTGAAACGTTCAGACAAGAGAGACAACGGCCAGCCAGCGTCCAAGTTGACAAAACATCGATCGTGACTCGCGCTGAGATATGTAAAAATTTGTGCCTGCATGGACATACCAAATGCATGCCAGCTCACGTCAATCGTTCGACAAACACAATCAGCACTAGAAAATCCTAGTCTGATTTATTGATCTTTTGTATTTTGTGTCAAATTTTGATCTTAAATTTAACTTACAAGATATTAATGTATATCATAAAAAATAATATTATTAAAAACTATGTATAAATATGAATACAACAATATATTTTTGATGACATGCATTAATATTTTTTTAGTTAAATTTATAGTCAAAGTTCAGCATAAAATACAAAGAGTATCAATGAACCGGGACGAAGGTAATACTCCCTCCGTTCCTAAATATTTGTCTTTCTAGAGATTTCAACAAAAACTACATACGATGCAAAATGAGTGAATCTATACTCTAAAATATGTTTATATACAATCCGTATGTGATAGTTCATTTGAAAATCTTAAAAAAAACAAATATTTAGAAAACGGAGGGCGTATTACACTAAATACATGCATGCATGCATGCATGACTCAAAGTGGCCTCTCAGATTAAGCATTCGATGACGAGTCGCCATCGATGGATCAAAAGGTGGTGGGGGCGTACGTACGTACTTGATGTACATGTAGCGCCCGCAGCAGCAGCGTCGTCGTGGCCGTGCATGACGGGCCGGGCACGCACATTTGATTTGCACCTGGAATCAGTTAGAGAAAATAAAATAATGCGGCCAACAGTACACATACTATGTGGAGAAACTATGGACAAATATAGCCCAGTCGTGTGTACTGAAGCCCTGTAGTGACATGGACACGCCACATGAACCGGCCAGACACGTTCACGTGGATGGCACGCTCCCTTTAAGACCGGCTCCAGCTGGGTCCACGTATATATAGATCGATGGCCTACGGACACCCCGCGGGGGCCATGTACAGTCATTACTCCCTCCGTTTCTTTTTAGTTCCCATATAAGGTTTGGTCAAAGTCAAACTTTGTAAAGTTTAACTAATTTTATATTAAAAAATATTAACAATCACGATATGAAATCAGTACTATCATATGCACCATTAAACATATTTTCATACTATATAGTTTTAGCATTGTAGATGTTCATATTTTTTATATAAATTTGGTCAAACTTTATGTAGTTTGACTTTGAACAAATCTTATATGCGGAGTAAAATGAAACGGAGGGAGTACAAGTTGACTGACTGGCACGGGTGTAAGGCCAAATCCAGCGCACGATCCCAAACGGACGTCCGTTTAGCCCGGATTCTATCCGTTTAATTAGGTAGAGCATTGGGGTCGTGTTCGGGCCTGTCCTGGGATGCGGTGACCGTGCGCCCAACGTGCGGACGCATCTTTTGACCCCATCATGTCCGCCACGGCCAAAAATGCCCATATATTCATATTTCAGTTTCAAAACTAGTTTGCACGTTCAAATATTAATTGTCTGAAAATAAAAATAGTTTTACAACCCAATCGAAATTGTCTCTAATAAAATAGTTTTACAACCAAATTGAAATTGTCTTGAATGAACATAATGAATCGATACATCTATTGGTTGCCAATGTGAGTCCACATGTGCTCAACCAAGTCATTTTGAAGATCCAAATGAGTGTGTCAATCACGCAGTTCACAATGAAATTGGGCAAACTATTCAAATGTGGTCGGTTCTTGGTGCAGGGGCTCAACATTTTCACCTTGAAAATCATATCCTTGGTCGACGATGCTGTTATCACGCTCGTCCTCGACGATCATGTTGTGCATGATCACACAAGCAGTCATCACCTCCCAAAGCTTCCTTTCATCACATGTCAGTGCAGGGTTTCAAACGATACCCCATCGGGTTGAAGCACACCAAAAGCATGTTCCACATCCTTTCTAGCACTCTCTTGCATTTGGGCAAATCTCTTTCTCTTCTCACCTTGGGGGTTCGAGATTGTCTTCACAAAAGTTGACCACTATGGATATATACCATCAGCTAGGTAGTATCCCTTGTTGTACTGGTGGTCGTTGATCTCAAAGTTGACAGGTGGGGAGTGGCCTTGTGCAAGCCTTGCGAAGACTGGAGAACGCTACAGCACGTTGATATCATTGTGAGAACCTACCATGCCGAAGAAAGAATGCCATATCCAAAGATCTTGCGAAGCCACCGCTTCTAACATGACAGTGCACGCTTTAACATGCCCCTTTTACTGGCCCTGCCAAGCAAATGGACAGTTTTTCCACTCCCAGTGCGTACAATCTATGCTGCCAAGCATGCCTGGAAAGCCTCTAGCTGCGTTGGTCACCAACAACCTTTCTGTATCAACGACATTTGGCTGCCTCAAGTACTCAGGGCCATACACTGCCACCATGGCCTTGCAGAAGTTGTACAGTGACAACGGACATGTCGACTCACTCATACGCACATGCTCATCCACCAGATCGCCTGGAATTCCATATGCAAGCATGCGGATGGCCGCGGTGCATTTCTGGTAAGAGGAGAATCCAAGCTTGCCAAGGGCATCCGTCTTGCACTCGAAGTATGGGTCATGAGCAACCACTCCCTCTCGGATATGATTGAACTGATGCCTTGCCATACGAAAACGGCGATGGAATTTATCCGGCTTGAAGAGCGGGGTATTCGCAAAGTAATCGGCATAGAGCAGGGCATGGCCTCTCTCTCTGTTGCAGCTCAGGTTGGGAGCACGGCCAGGGACTGACCCCCTGTACTGAGGAAGCTGCCGTTCAATGTGGTCGTGAACGACTAGTGCAGCCACCACAAGATCTTCGTCATCCGAGGACGAATCGTCCGATGAATAAATGAAGTGGTGGAAGAAAAATTCATCTCCACTGTCCATACCTTTGTGGGCAAAGTGTCAAACACCTTGCGGTCATGGTAGCAAAGAGGCCGCGATGATCACCTCGATGCAGCAGGGGTGGTTGGCGGCCGGCTACTGGCCGCTCTGGAGCACCCGACGGAAGCTGTCGTGGTCCATATCCGTCGCCGGCGGTCGTATCCCCTCTGGCACCGGCTACGACGGCGACGGCCAAATCTCCTCCAAGCGACGGCCAAAACTCCTATGAAAGCACAGGCGTGGTGGCGGCCATGTCGAGACGTGGTTTGGTATGGACGACCGCGGGGTGAGCAGTGAGGAGGCGGCCGGAGAATAGTGGGTGGGGCGAGGGAGAGCGGGTGGAGGCGTTGGAGGCGAATAGAGTGCTAGTGTCCCCGACAGGCGGGTCAATGGGAGGACAAGGGCGTGCGTCCAGCCCGTCCGCGCGATGTCCGTTTCACCCCAAACTCGGCACAAGTTTGGGCCGGGAATGGGTCGAAAACGGACGAAATCCGGACATTTATCTGGTTGGGGCCGCGCGTTGGACCGCGCTATTCATTCGTTCTACCCCAAACAGACGCACCTGGACGGGATGGGGTCGCACGCTGGAGTTGGCCTAAGGGCACCTCCAACCACGACCCTCGAACCGTCCACATACGTCTGGACCGTTCGGATCGTGGAAGCCATCCAACACGGGTATGTATCGGTCTGCAGGACGGTCCGGACGTGTTTTCTTCTGCAAACCGGAGACAAGCGTGAGGGGCTTCGCGGGCGTCTGAACAACACCCACGCCCGCTTCTGACCACCATGGCCCACCCAAACCACCTCCTCCCTTGCCCGCATGCGTTCCCGCCCGACGCCAGCTGCCCGCATTCATGCCGCTTAAAATGCGCCGCTCCATATTGAAGCCGGCCCAGAGCAGACGCGACCTCTCACTAGCTCCGCCACTGAAGCGGCGCGTCGACCAAGGGGCCACCAGCGCCGCGTCCTCGGTGTTCGCTCCTATTAAATGCCAGTGGCGCATTACTGGACGGGACGAGACGGATATCTACCATGTCCGTTCAATGCCCCGTTCGTCCGTATGTCGTCCTTAAGTAGGCTCGCAGGCCGAGAAACACACTCTGGCGCTGCGCATTGACGCACCCGGATGCCTAGCCACACCGGAATCCGCTATTTAAAGGCGGCCACACACGACCTACTCCACGCCACAACACAAGTCGCTCCCCATCCTCCTTCCTTGCATCGCATCCGCCATGACAGCAGGCGGCGAAGCTCTATGGGAGAGCCTTTCCACAGACATGAAGCACGAGGTGGCCGCCCTTGCCGCCGCCTGGTAGAGCCGCCGTGCCAGGCGGATCGAGCCCGGCTTGCTGGCCAGCTCGCCCGAGGTCTCCAACGATGAGGACGACCCCACGATGGAGATGGGCTTCGAGTACACCACACCGGACCCCGTGCCCGTGCGCACCGGCTTCACCATGGAGCAGGCGCACTACAACGCCGCCATGGAGGAGGTGCAGCCTGCGCCGGCGCCTGTGTCGGTGTTCCAGCACGTGCAGGAGGAACAACGGTACAACTTGTTCCTCCTGGAGCAGCACCGGCTGGCGGAGGGCCAGATCGACGGCGAGCGCGCGAGCGAGCAGGAGGCCGTGGCCCCGGCGAAACCCAACTTCATCGCAGAGCAGCATGCCAACTACAATGCCGTCCGCGCTCAAGCCGCCGCTCGCCAGGAAGAGGTCGCCGTGGAGGCGCAGCTCCAAGCGATCGCGGAGGACAACAACTCCAGCTGTGCCTCCTAATCATCGCCGACGAACCATCTGGCAGCCCGATGGGACGACGATGGTGCGGGTGCCACCATTTCCATCGTGGACCTCACGTCCACCGGTGAGGGACAAGGCGCGGACTCCTCCGATGATGATTAGGGCACGGCAGGCGGCAGGGCCTTGTGTCCCATGTGGGCCGGTCCATCTCCCATGTTCTACTCTTCCTTGCCGCAGACCGCAACTTCACTTCATCGTCTTATTGTCGGCGGTCATGGAGACGGCGGATGGACGATGACAAGGGGTTGGACGCAGGCCGCCGTAGGATAGGTTTAGGGTTGGGTCGGAACATTTTTTGTTCAAAATGTTCGAAATCTAACGAAAATCCACTGTGTTTGTATAAATGTCGCCCGGTATGTATGAAATCCGCCATGTTTGTACGAATTTTGTCCGCTTCGTTGCCAAAGTGTTTGAAATGTATGCGGGTAGCGTTGGATGGCGGCCTCCCGCATTTGTGTCCACGGACTGATCTTCCTCTGTCCACAAACGGGTGCGGAAGGAAATTTATGAGTTACCGTTGGAGATGCCCTAACGTAGCACGTGAAAAACATCTATACCACAAGGCCTGTGTGTGTCCAGCGCTTAGTTTTCTCTTTAATTTATCGTTTGTTAGATGAAGTGTGCTCCAAAAGTTGACCCCGAGCTGCCAAATATTTCGGCTGGGAAGGCAAGATATGGATGACGCACCATAATGTATGTGTGGCATTAGCGGCCGTATGACGACTCTGCTAGTTGTTTTTGCTATATGCGCTCCATATGGGGGTTATTATGGGGATTCATTGTTTTGACAACTTTGCTAGAGTTGCTCTCATGAGGTGCTGCCTCCACTGAACCCTCAATGACAAGTGGGGTGATTTCCACCTTAGAGTGATGGTGTGGCCAAAATCATGACACGTCAACACAAAACATGGTTTGACCGAAGAATGACACTACCAAGGACCAAATCTGCCCGACACTAAAAGTTTACGGTAAAATTTGCACCTAAAAAAACAGGGACCAAAGAAGAAACACTTGGTAATAAGTTGAGAGACAAAAAAAACGTTGTGTGAAAGGAGGCATACCACCGATTCCAAACATGTGACATTTTTTTCTCGAACTGGGTTCCCCTTTCCATTATAAGCACATGAAAATGCAAAGTCTTACTGAACTGGGATATGCGAGATGGGAAAGAGGAAGGCGAGTTCGAGCACTCCCAGGAAGCCCATTGCATACACCCGTTATCGGATCCCATACCACAATACCTAAACAGATAACATGCATCACCTTTCCGAGACACAACTAGGCTATCAGCCAAAAAGGGTCTAGCTTTGCATAGGGATGACCTTCTTTCCACCTCTAGCCGTTCTTCAATTGTTCCCTCCCTTGATCGTACCTTGGCACAGACGAATAAGATTGGCCATCGTAGATATGAGCAACATCACCCCAACCTTTAGCTCCACAATATATTCAGCCTTCTGAAGTCCTGCCTAATACAACAATAACAAGCACGTGGAGAATACAACTTCAAATGGGACACAATCATCTTTTTCTTAAATCTACCTTTGTTCCTGGCATTCCAGATAGCTCCCAAACCAACTGTATAAAACATCTTCCCATCCGGTAAAAATGCAAAACACCTAGGATAATATTGCTAAAGGGAGTTTGGAAAACAATATATGCCAAAAACAAACCCCGCACATCCCCCCAAAAAAACTCTAGCTACCGAACAGGTAAAAAAAAATGTTTTGAAGTTTCAACTTTATTACAAAACAAGCAAAACGGGAGGCCAGTTCTTCTTACTGGTCTCCTCCCCAGTAAGCGCTGCATTTTTAAACAACTGCCATAAGAAAATTTGAATTTTCAAAGGAAGTTTCACTTTTCAAATTCATTTATAGTTGTCCCCAGCTAAATCATTTTGAGCCATTGATATATAGATTTGGTGGGAAAGTATTTCCCCCCCCCCCCCCCCCCCCCCAACTACCACACAAAGTCATCAGGATTCTCCTTATCTTCCAGGTTACCAACTTTATTCACAATATCGCCCACTGAGTTAACATAATATGATTCAACCTCCTTCGAAAAGATATACTATGATCCATATCAGCAATAGAATCAATAGTACGGTCCTAGTTATAACATATATCCAAAAAAAAGGATATAACTCACTCATATTTTTCTTATCAAAATAGACGCCGTTCCATAATCTTGCAATGTGACCACATTTCAAATTTAATTTTCGCCCCACCATGTAAAGATCTTTTACCTTCATATTTTATTTCCAACAAGGAGAATCAGTAACCCTAGGCTTGACATTCGTCACAGTTTTGTTATGAATACCAAGCTTTCTTACTTTTTGTCGCAGAGCATCTTTGTTCTCAAGTTTCCACTACCATTTAACCAGGAGGCTAATTTTTTTTCTAATATCTTTAACTCCAGGTCTTCTACACACCCTAGACCACCTCACCATGTGATATTTATTAATCTACAAAAATAAACTCTTCTATGTTTATCCCATTTCTCAATCAAGTTTTATTCATATGGAACATAGCTATATGAAAGGATGGCGGGCTAGTAAGAACATAATTAAGTAAAATAGCTCTAGCCCCTATAGACATTGCACTACCTTTCCAAGCTCCAAATTACTTTTTTAAATAAATCTAACATCAATAAAATCCCAGTCTGAAATCTTCAGACCAATAGAGCTCATAGGGACATCAAGATATTGCATAGGGAATTGACCAACATAATAATAAAACAACTCCGAATAGGTTTTTGACACATTCTTATCTTCACCAATGCACAATACTTCACTTTTCAGGAAGTTTATTTTGAGCCCTAACATCTCAAAGAAATACAATAACAACTTAACATTCAAGGCTTTTTTCCAAATTGCACGACAGACATAAGATTGCATCATCCGCATACTGAAATATCGCTATGCCTGAGGAACAAGATCAAATGTCAATTGTGATAAGGCCATTATCTTGTGCTTTAAGCACCATTTTATTAAGGCAATCTGCCGCCAGGCTAAACAAAAAAAAGTGACAATTAATGGGTCACCTTGGCGCACCCCTTTGGTACTTTGATAGTAGGAACCCATCTCACCATTCAATTTAACACTAATAGTCCCATTAAACAAAACTTGCTGCACCCACTTAATCCATCTATCGTCAAAACCCCTCATACTTTGGCAATCAATGAGAAAATTCCAATATACCTTGTCATATGCCTTCTCGAAATGCAGTTTGAAAACAATGCCCACTTCTTTCTTAACATGAGTATAGTTCAGGATTGCATGCAAAGACATTATGCCGTCCAAACATGTGATATAACAACGGGCAGAAAACAATATGTTTTTGGCTAGCAGGCTCTTGTGACACTAGTAGAAAACAGACCTTTCATTCGCCCTTTTAGTCCCAGTTTAATTACGGCCCGAGACAATGTGGCCATTAGTTCTGGTTCCAACGGCTAGGAAGATTTGTACCGGTTTGTGATACAAACCGGGACTAAAGGGGTGGTGGCAGGCCCGGGTCATGGCCAATAGAAACTAAAGGATGGGGGCCTTTAATCCCGACTTATTAGTCTCGGTTGCTAACCCGGAACTAAAGTCTCTTACGAACCGGGACTAATGAACAATCCTCTACTAGTGTGAGGGAGAAGCCCTCCCAACAAAAACCAACAAAGTCCAGTTTCTAGCAGTGAGATAGAGACTGAAAAGTATCATGAACGAAGGAGACCCGCACATACATAATCGTCACCGTATCACGGCATATCTCTTTAAAGTAGAGAGAAACGACCGGATTAAGAAAAAAACAATCAAGTACTTTGCCAGTACTCATCATGCACCAACTTAATTAGTACTATAATCCAAACTAGCAACCCAATCAGCAACAGGGGCTTACAGAGATATATGCTGATACGTTGCGTGCGTAGACCGTGAGCCAATAGTCGTCTGCTCCGACAAATCTTTTAATTAACATTGCTTGCTGATAAGTAATTAAACTAGATGGCAAGAGTAAAGTAACAAGATGTCATTAACCATGCACCTCATGCATTGGAGTTTTTGTTTATCTACAACCGTCGTATGAGAACAAACGGAGGATGGTGCTGCGAGATGCGCACGGCGGGTGTGAGGCTACAGTTGAGCACAAGAAAGATGGCTCCAACGGCTCTGAGGCGTCCAGGCGACGCAGGAGGCGCGGAGGATGGCGGGGCGGCCGGGGCCGCGGGTCGCGGCGAGGCGGAGGCTTGGACGGAGGTGCGGGCGTCGGGGCGGCCGGCGCCCTCCTCCCCCCCCCCCTCCCCCGGTCGCCGGCGTCAGGTGCGGCGGCGACGACGGTCCTGGGATGGGGCGGGAGCCGCTTCTGGGCGCTTTCGGAGGTAAGTGACAGCGAGATTTCGGAGGCGGAGGACGGCGAGTGTGGTGACAGGCGAGGTGGCGGGGCGCTGCCGTCGTTTGGTGATTTTGTGGCCCGTGCTGAGGAGCTAGGGGGCTCGCTCAGAGCGGGGCGGCGCCGGGCGTTCGCGCCTGGTGGCCGCGGTGCTCGTCGGCCAGGGAGGCCGGGGAGGGCATCGCTGCGGTCCGTGGCGGAGCAGCCGCGGCCGTTGGCAGGTCGGGAGGTCCGGCGTGCCGAGACG
The DNA here is from genome assembly GCF_002575655.3 of Aegilops tauschii subsp. strangulata. Lineage (NCBI taxonomy): Eukaryota > Viridiplantae > Streptophyta > Magnoliopsida > Poales > Poaceae > Aegilops > Aegilops tauschii. Next base: position 14,283,413 of record NC_053039.3, read on the forward strand.
GAGGTGGTGGCGGCGGCCCCCTTCCGGGAGGTCCCGGGGACCGCGCCGGAGCCGGTGGCGGGGGCGGCGGCGCCGGCAGAGGTGCGGGACGTGGCGGCAGTGTCGCCCGATCCCTGGCCTAGGGTTGGTGCAGACGGCCAGGTTGGGCTGATGGACCTGGTTGCAGCCGCGGGCCACTCGGGCCTCGCGGCCCAGTTGACGCCCATTGCGGAGGGAGGGGCGCCCGTGACAGGGGCTATTTCGGTGCAGCCCAGGCCAGTTTCCCCGGCCCGGAGCCCAGGCCCGCGGGGGGAGCGCCCAGCACATAAGTGGATGTGGATCCGCCGAGGCGCCCTAGACTGCTCACTAGGGTTTCCTGCCACTGCTGCGGAGGGGCGGCGCTTCGGCCGTTCCGCCCGTTCGTTCTCCCATCCCACCCACCCACCTCCCCTGGATCGATCCTTCGCAGAGGTCGTAGCCATGGGCTCGAAGGGGGAGCGATATGCTGACAAGAGGGCGGCGCTGGATCCGGAGGCGGAGCGGCGGCGTGAGCGCGAGATGCGGGCTCAGGCGTAGATCCGGGCGGAGGAGCGGGCCGGCGCCGGCGGCGACGGCGGCTGGGGGCCGCCTCCCCCATGGTGGCTCAAGGAGCAGGAGCGGAAAAAGAAGAAGAAGGAGGAGTACAAGAGAAAGGGGCTGGAGCTCAAGCGCAAGGAGTCGCTCCTGCCGCCCGGAGGCGACCGCGTCGGAGACCCCTACGCCAAGCAGAAGCTGAAGAAGCACAAGCCCGCGATGAAGCAGCAGTCGAAGCCTTCTTCTTCCAAGGGCACGACGGCGGAACCGATTCCGGTCGAAGTGGAGGAGGGGCCGGAGTGCTTTCGCTGTGGGCGCACGGGGCACTTCCAAAACGAGTGCGCTTTCAAGCAACTCTGCGTCATCTGTAGCCAAGAGGGACATGCCTCGGCCTACTGCCCCTCGCGGGGAAGCCCTTGATGCTCCAATCCATGGGGCACGCGTTCGCGGGCGGGGGCTTCTTCTGCCTTCAATACCCCGAGGAGACGGACGCGGCGTCGGAGGGCTCGCTGGGGGCCAACGTGGCGCTGGTCTCGGCAGAGCCGGGGATTCTGTCCAAGGAGATTCTGGAGAAGGAGCTCACGCATCTTTTCGAGGGCGAGTGGGATTGGATGGTCGCCCCTTTTGACGCGGACTCCTTCTCGGTGGCTTTTCCCGATCCGGCCATGCTGAGGATGGCGACGCGCAGTGGAAAGCTCTTCCTCTCCATCCACAACATCACGGCCGATATCCGGGACGCTGCTCTCGCGGAGCCCAAGGCGTTGTCGATGCCGGAGGTGCGGGTGAAGCTCTGGGGTATTCCGCCGAAGCAGCGTCGGGTGGAGAGGCTGATGGAGGCGACGACGATGATCGGGCGGCCGCTGGTGGTGGACGAGCTGTCCCTGATCCGTGCGGGTCCGGTGCGCATGCTCTTCGCGTGCCGGGCGCCGGCCAAGCTGCGGGGGTCCGTGCAGATCTGGTTCAACGGGGCTGGGTACAATGTTAAGCTCGAGCCGGAGCTTGCTCCCCCGTGCCCAGAGGCCCCTGCTCTCCCCCCGCCCCATCCACCCAGAGGAGGGGACCCGGGTGACGAAGACAAAGACAGGACCAAGGACAAGGACAAGGATGCGGAGCCAGAGGCGAGTATGGAGGAGGACGATTCAATTGATACGGCTGCTTGGGACAAATTGGGGATCTCTACGGCGGGCGCGGCGGCGCCAGCGGAGGGGGTGGAGGTGCCTCGCGCTGGTGCTGGGATGGGCACGACTGAGATGGTGCTTTCGGTGCCCAACCAGTACGGGTCCAACCTGGGGTCGGTGTCCTGTCCACCCAGGGTTGCGGCCCCGTTGGGACCAGCAGGAGTGGGCGGTGTGCGCTCGCCGATCGCCCTCTCTCCCAGCCCTTCGCGCATGATTCAAGGCGGGTCGCCGGCCTCGGGCGGACGCGGCAACTCCCTAAGTGGCTCAGTGAAGATGATGAAGAAGACGGCTGTGCGCAAGGTCAGCGCGGAGGCGATACGCGCGATGGATCCTCTTGGTGCCCCCCCACCCCAAGGCAGTCGGTCATGGCGTTGGCGGCCCCGACGGCTCCTCCGGCCGTTGATCCGCTGTTGCAGGAGGCCTCCTTGATGGCGCGGAGCTCCAAGGCCAAGCGTACCAAGACGGTGGCGGCGGTGCCGGTGCGCACGAGCTCGCGCTCCAAGGGCGCCAAGGGCAACATGCCTTCCTTGCAGCGGGCGCAACTCCTCCAGGCCCAGAAGAATATGGAAATTTCAGGTAATCCACCCCCCGTTTTACGGTGCTTGATTCTTTTTCGGATGAGCATTTGATGGAGGTGTTAGATGCAAGTGGTGTCGAACCCGCGTGTGTGGGTGGTCATCGAGAGCTGATTACTCTGGTGCGCGCTAAGGAGTTGGCGCAGGCCGCGCTCGCGGCTGCTGCTGCAGCGCGTGCGGAACAGAGGACGGAGGGCCCCGAGGGAGGGGCCGTCGCGGTTCTTTCTGTGCCCGAGGAGGAGGGACAGGCAACAAGGGTTGCCCCTTCTCCCTCGCCTTGCAGGGGCAAGGTGAGGCGCGTGGCGAAAGCGGTCACCTCTAGGGGTGTACGGCTCCGCAACCGTGTCATTTAGATGCGAGCGCTGTTTTGGAATATCCGTGGCTTTGGCCACTTGGGTCGGCGCACCCTCCTCAAAGAGTACATGCGCAAAGAGGACGTGGACATCGTAGGTTTGCAAGAAACGATTAAGACGGATTTCCACTTTCATGAGCTGCTTTCGCTAGACCCATTAGAACGTTTTGAGTGGCACTTTACTCCCGCGGTAGGTCGCTCGGGGGGCATGTTGATGGGTCTAAGCCGCGATGTGTATGACATTATCAGCTGGGATAGGGGCTCTTTCTTCTTAGCTGCTCATTTTCACATTCGTGCTACGCTTCGCGAGTTAGTAGTTATTCAGGTCTATGGACCAGCCGATCATTCCAGATCGGCGGAGTTCTTGGGAGAACTCCAACAAAAAGTCACTTCGGTGACGGCCGCGGCACTCCCGGTCCTCGTGGGAGGGGATTTCAACCTAATTAGGTCCGGAGCGGACAAGAATAATGGCATCATTAACTGGCCGAGGGTGGCCATGTTCAACGCGGCAATTGCTGCCATGGCACTTAGGGAAGTGGCCAGAACGGGAGCACGCTTTACTTGGACTAATAAGCAGCTTGCCCCGGTTCGTTCGGTGCTTGACAGGGTCTTCATGTCGCCGGAGTGGGAAATGGGCTATCCTTTGTGCGCGTTGGTCGCGGAGACACGGATTGGATCAGACCACGTTCCGCTAGTCTACTCCTCGGGGGAGGATAGGCTGCGTCGCAGCCCGCGGTTTTTCTTTGAAACGGCCTGGTTTGAAGTACCAGGCTTCGAGTCGCTCTTCAAGGAGAAATGGCTCGCGTGCGTGCAGCAGGTCGGACCCCAACGTGGCCCGATGGAATTTTGGAATGCTGTCGGGGGCCGACTGAGAGCGAGCCTCAAGGGGTGGGGCACCAACCTAGGGAGGATGGACAAGGAGCACAGAACGCTGATCACGGCAGAGATTGCCAGGATCGATGCGCAAGCTGATGCTCGTGTCTTCTCGGAGCAGGAGTGGGCTCATCGATACGCTCTTGAGGGGCAGGTCGAGGCCATACTTCGCGCCGAGGAGGAATACTGGCGGCGGCGTAGTGGGCTCAAATGGACACTTAAGGGGGACGCCAACACCAAGTATTTCCAAGCATACGCCAACGGTCGGCGCCGTAAATGCGCTATACTCAGGCTGCAATCGGAGCAGGGGCTCCTGCTGCGCCAAGAAGACATCACGCGACACATTTACGAGTTCTACATCAACCTGATGGGAACTAGTGAGGCCCAGGGAGCGGGCCTCCGTGAGGACGTGTGGGAGGGATCCCAACGCGTGCTAGAAACGGAGAACGACGAGTTGGGGCTCGCGTTTCTCCCCGAAGAAATCGACGCCGCTCTCATGGGGATGAAAGCGGACACAGCACCGGGGCCGGACGGATGGCCGGTTGCTATGTTTAAGCGATTTTGGCCCACCCTTAGAGAGCCGATCTTCGAGATATGTAACGGTTTCATGCGGGGCCAGGTAGATATTTCCCGCCTTAACTTTGGAGTGCTCTCGCTAATTCCGAAGGTTCAGGGGGCTGACAACATCAGACAGTATCGCCCGATTGCGTTGATTAATGTGCCTTTTAAGATCTGCGCCAAAGCGTGCGCTACGCGATTAGGTCCGATTGCCCACCGCACGATCCAGCGTAACCAATCTGCGTTTATCCGTGGGCGTAATATCCTGGAGGGTCCGCTCGCTCTCCAGGAAATCGTCCACGAGCTTAAACGCACAAAGGAACCAGCCGTTCTGTTGAAGCTGGACTTCGAGAAGGCGTATGACCGGGTTAATTGGGATTTCCTGCGTCAAGTGCTCCTGGGTCGTGGTTTCTCCGCGGTGTGGGTGCATCGCGTCTTGCAATTGGTCTCGGGTGGCCAAACTGCAGTGTCGGTGAACGGAGAAATAGGGCATTTCTTCAGGAACAAACGCGGCCTTAGGCAGGGTGACCCGATGTCGCCGCTTCTGTTCAACTTTGTTGTTGACGCGTTGTCCGCTATGCTATCAAAGGCAGCGGCGGCTGGCCATATCCAAGGGCTGGTAGGCCATCTCATTCCAGGGGGAGTGACCCATCTACAATACGCAGATGATACACTTTTGATGTTTCGCCCGGACCTCCAGAGTATAGCCTCGGTCAAGGCGATTCTCATTAGCTTCGAGCTCATGTCCGGTCTCAAAATCAACTTTCACAAGTGTGAGTTGATGGCGATGGGGGTGGAGCCGGACGAGGGTAGACGTATAGCGGATTGGTTTAATTGCAAAGTTGGCAAATTTCCCTTTACGTACCTCGGGCTCCCGATTGATACCAAACGACCCACGATAGAGGATTGGGATCCGCTGTGCGGCAAGGTGCGCGGGAGGGAGTGCCCCTGGCGAGGGAAATTCCTCTCCAAGGCGGCTAGACTCATTCTTACGAATTCAAGTCTATCTTCCTTGCCAATGTTCGCCATGGGTTTGTTTCTTCTCGCAGAAGGGGTGCATGCGAAGTTCGACACGCCCCGAGCCAAGTTCTTTTGGGAAGGAACCGGCCCAAACCGTAAATATCATATGGTTAAATGGGCCTCGGTGTGTCGGCCCAAGGCCTTGGGGGGCCTCGGGATCACCAATTCCAGACTCTTAAACATCGCCTTGATGTGTAAGTGGATTTGGAAAATCACTCAAGGTGCTTCAGGCCTTTGGGTTGATCTCCTCAAGGCCAAGTACTTCCTAGGAGGGAACTTTTTCGATGGGCGGGCACGGGGCTCCCCCTTCTGGAACGATTTGCAGTCGGTCAAACCGGCGTTCGCCATGGGGGCGAAATTTTCGATTGGGAACGGACGCTCGACCCGTTTCTGGACGGATAGGTGGCTGGGAGCCCAACCTTTATGGATGGAATTCCGGGATTTGTACGAGCTGGCCGTCGATCCATCCATCACGGTGGCGGCTGCGCTCGCGGCTAGTCCTCCCGTGATCTATTTCAAACGAGAACTAAACGGGTTAGAGCAGTCCAACCTCTTGGCCCTGATGCACCTTATTAACCCAATCACCCTTCAGGACGAACCAGATACGGTCAGCTGGGCGCTTACCAGTTCGGGCAAGTTCTCGGTTAACTCTCTGTACCGTAGGCTGTGTCGAGGGACGGCACAGCAGGCGCTCGCGAGGCTATGGAAAGCGCAGTTGCCCTTGAAGATCAAACTCTTCATGTGGCAATTGTTTCGCGATAAGTTGCCGACTTCCTTAAATGTGGCCAAACGCAATGGGCCGGCCACTGGCCCCTGCGCGTTGTGTGGGGAGCCTGAGGACGCCAGCCATGGGTTCTTCAGATGTCCCCTTGCTAGATTTGCTTGGAGCGCGGTCCGGGCGGCGGCTGGTGTTCAGTGGGATCCCAGATCGGCCGCAGAGCTTACTCACCTTTTAGATACGATACACGGGAGTGCTAAACGGGTGATGTGGAGATGTGTCGGGGCACTTCTCTAGTCTATATGGCTTACTAGAAACAAATTTACTATTGAGGGTTGCTTTCCTTCGCATCCGGCTAACATCCTCTTCAAATGTAACCTTCTGTTGCAGCAGTGGAGTCCGTTGGGGAGGCGCAGGGATACTGAGTTGACCAACACCGCTCAACAACGTTTGCTGCAAGTCTATGTGATGGCTAGGGAGCCTTGACTATGGTGATGTCCATGGTCCCTTTTGTTGCTTGACGAGCCTGCGTGCTCTGTACAGGATATGCCCTGTAATGTCTTTGGTTTGGTTGAGCTGCGCATGGAACTTCCGATGATCCTTTGGCGCTAGCCGGATAGGCCTGTGGGGTTGTGTTATGACTTGTTTCACGCTGCCGTTGTGGCTTTATTAATTTAAAGCCGGACGCGTCCGTGCGTCTTCGTTCTAAAAAAATGAGAACAAACGGAAGGTTGTGCAAAACACGGCGCCAGTAATCCGAGAAACCAAGGAAAACGGTCATGCAATTTATCAAACGGACGAGAGATTATATTTCTAAGTCACCGTTGAGAAACGTTCATTTAGAGCCAGCCGAGAACTTCCTAAAGAATTATTTTTTTAAGACAATAGAGGCGCAAGCACTCATATAAACACGCATATATTCATCCGTATGAACGCACCCACGCACACTTCACCCCTATGAGCAGCTCCGAGAGACTAAACCGACATGTCATCTTGAGATTTTATGAAGTCGCCGTAGGCTTCATTAAAAAAAAAGCCCCCAAGAAAAAACAAATTACTCCCAGCTGGCATTTATCTATTTTTTTGAAAAAGAAAGTTAAAACACCCGGCCGCTGTCACTCCCGAACGGCATATGGGGTACTAGACAAAACACGAGGTGTGTGCCGGGCACGCACTGGTCCATAGTTTAGCTCATACTCCCTCTGTCTCTCATAATATATAATGTTTTTCTTCGAAAAAAATAATAATACATAATGTTTTATATTATGGGACGGGGGAGTAGTTGGCAAGGTACAAAGTTAATTAGCTGGTGTTCTAAGACCAGCTAGCAATCATGCATAGAAGCCACGCAGAACCATGGATTATAATTCTGAATGAAAGACCACACCTGCAGACATCCGAGAATTTTGTTTTGCTAACGCACGAATGGGTTAGCTCGATGATGATTAGTATACAATATATATAGGCCTTTTACAACCAATCGATGTCGTACGGATGGATTCGAATGAATAAAGATTGATTTGCCTGTATCAGCAAGAGATTTGCTCTGGGATCTTGAGGTTGGTACATAGCAATACATTAGCATTATCTTACGATTTGAGATCGAGCAAAATTATTAAGACACAGAGTCAAAATGATATCTCTCTCTGTACCAGAGAAATGAAAAGAATATGTGTCTTGGCCTGAGAAATGAAAACAACTTGAGGTGCTATTTTTTGGTTGATTCTTTGCTAACCAAGATATGGAGATCAAAATACCATTGCCAAAAACAGTGGTTGAGCGGTAGGAACTCCTGAGATCACAGATTGAAGTGGTCGTACGTACTACGTGCACCACTGACATATTTTAAATGAAAAGATTGTTGCGTCTTACATGACCGAGAATCAAGGTCATGCCATACCGGCCATCTTTATCTTTGCAGCATATTGTGGATGTTAAATTATGAACTTGGATTGAAGAGCGTCATCTGTTTTCCGATGACACGTCATGCATAATACAGTATGAGAGTGTGAGTACGCAATAGAGTCATTTTACAGCGCATCCGGTTGATATGGACCGTCCGTCGGAGCCGATTCGACGGTCCAGATTTATTCAATGTAATACGCTGATGTCACGTGTATTATACCAGAGGCTGAGGGACATTTTTGGGAAAGAATATATTTTGAACCGATCAGATTTTCCCTCTCAAACATCTGAAGGGTATTCTCGGTATGAATTTGAGGGATATTTTCGGTTCGATTTTTATCCCGTTTGCTAGGGTTTATTACTCGCCGCCGCTATGGTTTTACTCCTCGCCGGCAGGATCTAGCCGTGCGTCGCGGCCCCTCCCTCCCTCCACCCCAATTCCCTCGCGATCTCGCACCACCTTTTCAACGAAGAACACGAGAGGAGGCGCAATGCCCTCCCCGCGGCGGCCGCCGGCGAAGATTCGACGCCATCCCACCTCCCAGTCCTCCATGCGGGTGCCTATAGCCACAAGGTTATAGGCAATCTCTTTCCCATGCCCCACTTGGTTGTTTGCGTCTTCTACATCACCTCTCTGCCATGGCCGCAGCTTTGATCTGGCCATGCATCTCGTCCGAAGGCTCGCTGCTGACGGGGTACTGCGGGACTGGACCAAGCCGGCCGGCCTCGATGGCCAGCCCCATTCGTCCAGCCCCGACTGCAAGATCTATGAACGTTCAATCATTGCATTCATACACTTATACATTTAATTCAACATTTATTCTTTCAATTTGGCTAATAGGTGAGATTTGGAGATCATGAGAGATGATAATCTATTAATTTTGGAATGTACTATAAACAATTCATAGCTTATGTTGCTCAATATTTACGATGCTCGCTTCTTCTTGTGCAATTGCTGGACTAGGATCAACAGACTTGGCATGTGCTTTATAAAAAAAATAGATTCACATGAGATATCCACCGTTTGAAGATTAGTGTTAATTCTTATTATGATGTTTTAGCCTTGTTAAAGAGAGAGTAATGATCCTCGCAAAAAGCAGAGAGAAAGGAATGAGCATTCGATTCTTGCATATGTTGCATTTCATTCTTCCGTGTTTAGTTATGTCCAACGTTTGTTACATGCACACATTTGACAAGGTTAGTACAAGTAGTAATTTTTCCTCTGTTTTGCAGGGCTATGACAGAACATGCTATGTGATTCCCTGAGGCAAGATGGATGTACCATGGCCACCCCACTGTGCTCATGAAGGTGATCCCTTCAATTCAGCGCATGCCCTACCATGCCACGCCATGGTCGTTGCAGCACCTACAGAGGCCCCTATGATACGTGCTTTACTCTTGTTATCCTATGCCCTCTTTTATTGGCTTTATAGCCTGCCTACGAGACATTGGCTGTGTCATTTCCTGGGATAGCTGGGATTCCGTGTTGAATCATGCATTATTTTTCCTTCTGTTGTGAGGCTATGCTCATGCTCGTACCCCTTTTATCTCGTATGAAAATAAACATATCATAATCCATTATTATTCTAGGGTTGCTCGTGCACTATAATTGGTCCGAACCTTGCCCAGGCACTGTTACTGTCACATGGTTGTAAAAAGCAAATATAGATTTCTATGAGCTCCTGTAGAGACCAAATTTATTTCAAGCAAAGTATTATAACCAATATTATTGAATTTTTACAACTTGACTCATCCGCAATGGACTAAGAACACGGCTAGGAAACCTTCTTCGGGACTAAAACCCAACCACACCCTACTCTATCACTTTATGGCGAAGTGTACACTCCACATGTAAGAATGAACCACACTGCTAGATTAACTGCTTGCATCTTCATTGTCTTCAACCGCAGCTGCATCCGATGGCCTACTGAAAGCACAAGTGCTCCCTGGGTGATTTTGGTAATTAATGTCAACATATCTCTTGTTGGACTAATACTTTCATCTAGTATATTTCAGATGAGTTCAACAGTGGAGTGGCGTGGACAAGAGGATGTGGAACCCCTTCAAGATGCTAAGGACATAAGATTGGCAAAAGCTCTAAAGCTCAAGACTCTACATTCTCATTTAGTGATCCAAGATCACATTGAGTCCATAGGAAAAGCCAATACTATTAAAAGGGGATGAGGTGTTGCTTAATGGCTTGCTTGCTCAAAGTGCTTAGTGATATGCTCCAAAGCCTTCAACCACTTTCTCACATCCACATATGTCCCAAACCAAAAGTCAAACTCGGCCCCACCGATTTGATCTATCCGGCGCCACCGAGTTCACTTGACATAGCTACTGCCAGAAACCCTAATCAGTTCGATCTCACCGATGGGATCTCGGTCTCACCAAGATGGGCTTGCAAACTCTCTGTTGCCTGTTGCAATCATTTCGGTCTCACCGAGGTATGCAATCGGTCCCACCGAGTTTGCTTGACCAACTCTCTATTTAGCTTATTACCAAAACTGGTCCCACCGAGTTTGTGTAATCGGTCAAACCGAGTTGAGGTTTTACCCTAAACCTAGCACATCGGTCCCACCGAAAATCCTAACGTTCACATTTTGAACTAAATCGGTCTGACCGAGTTTCATGATTCGGTCTCACCGAGTTTGGTAAATTGTGTGTAACGGTTAGATTTTGTGTGGAGGCTATATATACCCCTCCACCCACTCTTCATTCGTGGAGAGAGCTATCAGAACGTGCCTACACTTCCAGCATACATTTTCTGATAGAGAACCACCTACTAATGTGTTGAGACCAAGATATTCCATTCCAACCACAAGAATCTTGATCTCTAGCCTTCCCCAAGTTGCTTTCCACTCAAATCATCTTTCCACCAAATCCAAATCCATGAGAGAGAGTTGAGTGTTGGGGAGACTATCATTTGAAGCACAAGAGCAAAGAGTTCATCATCAACACACCATCTATTACCTTTTGGAGAGTGGTGTCTCCTAGATTGGTTAGGTGTCACTTGGGAGCCTCCGACAAGATTGTGGAGTTGGACCAAGGAGTTTGTACGGGCAAGGAGATCTCCTACTTCGTGAAGATCTACCCTAGTGAGGCAAGTCCTTCGTGGGCGATGGCCATGGTGGGATAGACAAGGTTGCTTCTTCGTGGACCCTTCGTGGGTGGAGCCCTCCGTGGACTCGCGCAACTGTTACCCTTCGTAGGTTGAAGTCTCCATCAACGTGGATGTACGATAGCACCACCTATCGAAACCACAGAAAAAATCTTCGTGTCTCCAATTGCGTTTGCATACTCCAATCCCATCCCTTTACATTCTTGCAACTTGCATGCTTTACTTTCCGTTGCTCATATAATCTTGCCATGCTTGCTTGAAATGTATTGTGAATGTTTAAACTTGTGCTAAAACTCCACCTTAACTTGAAGAACTTTAAAACTACTACTTTTCTTTGTTGAGGGTCTAATCACCCCCCCTCTAGACACCTCTTCTCGATCCTTTCACCTACCATGGTACTGCTTGAACCTTTTCTTGTATTTCATTTTGTTGTAGGGTGAATCGACAAGCACAACAGGTAGCTCTCTTCTGAATTTGTCGATGTAGGCCTGCATGCCAGGATATGTTAGTATCGTTCCATAAGTTTCAGAAAATGACGGAATTTTAGGTGTTACTCTACGTACTTGGTCATATTGCATCCTCAGTTTTTCTCCCGTAAATAATTCGATGTTCTTCAGCATGTATAGTGCACAACAAGAACTACAACATTTTATTTTGTTAGATCAGCATTTCACATATTAATAATCTAAAACTAAAACAAAAGCTAATATTGTTGACTAACGTCTCATCGGATTTTGGCACTTCAATAAGCTGTACTGGCCATTCACTACTGCAGGATGCTGCTAACGCGACACTACGATCAGAGACCCTTTGACGAAACTGTGTGCGATGCATTAATCGCAAATGGGGATGTAAAAGAACCCGTCAAAAAAGATGCAAAACGTTTGCGATGGCGGAGACATCAAACACGGTTCAGATTTTAGTTACGTGTGTGATGCCGGGCATACAGTTGATCCAGAAGAACTGTTTGCGATGAGGCAGAACAACAGAAACGGGCAACCATATCAATGTGTGTGCGATATACGGCATACAGTTCGCACCGATGAACTTTGTGCTATTAGGGAATGCAACAGAAACGGTCAGCCAGATCAAGCTGTGTGTGATATACGACATACGGTTCACTCGGACGAACTGTTTTCGATTAGGGAAGAGAACAGAAACGGTTCAACTTAACAAGATGTGTGTGATATGTGGCATTTCCGATGAGCCAAAAGAACACAAACGATTCGTGTAAACAAGATGTGTGTGATACGTAGCAAACAGCCCACTCGGACGAACTGTTTGCGATGAGAAATTATAACACAAAAAATTACTATAGTTAGTTCGTGTGCGATTCTGTTCGTACAAAAACTGAAAAAAATGCAAACTAGTTGCTTGCGGTGGCTAGGAGTATCGCACACGATGCGTCTGCGAGTACTCATGTGCGATGATTAGTAAGTTACACATATGTTTCCTTATGTTAACACGTGTGTGATAAATAACACATGGCACCACATACGTTTTCTTATGTTAACACGTGTGTGATAAACAACAGAAACGGGCTTCGTAGGCCCAGAACCATCAATAAATTTTGACTTTGTTTCTCGTCACATTGCAGATTACAATGCAATAAGTAATTGCAAATCTATTCACACCTATCAAACTAATATGTGTTCACACTTAGCACCGGGCAATAAAAACTACCCACTCGAAAATTACTTCACAGTTCCTCTCCTCATCACCCACAAAACTGGTCTTTCCTGTCAAGTCGTTCCGCCATGACCGGTAGGAAGAGTTTCGGGTGGACATATAACCAGGAAGCAAAGACCAAGGCCGCGGAAGCACTAGAGAGGTCCCGCCGCGAAGCGGCAGCCGTAGCAGAGATGTCCCGGCGCATCGCGGAGCCCTCGAATGAGCTCTCACGGGCACGCGAGGGCTCTCAAAAGCGCACTCGCCGCGTCGGCGATCGCGACGAGCTGGCGTTGCTGAAGTCCTTGGCCGGCGATGACGACATTCTCGCTGGTCTCATTAAGCAGGAGGAGCTGGTCGACGGCTTGATGAAGCCACTCGAGATCAGCGATGCCTCAGTTGACAAGGCGACCAGCCTCATCGAGCAACTCATGGGTGACAATGCGAAGCTCCTCAAGGCGCTCGCCGAGAAGGAGGAGGAGGCCACCGGCTGGAAGATGCTGCATGAGCAGAGCAGTGCCTAGGGGATGACACTGACAACGGTCATCGAGGAACTGATGGGCGACTTAAGGAAGCTCAGGATCGAGCGCGAGTAGGAGGTGGAGGAATCTATGGCTGCTTTCAAGCGAAGTCATGAGGAATTGAAGAAGGAGCTGGGGGATGTCGTCGCCCGGCGATCCATCGACGAGTAGAGACAGTAGCGACCCAAATCGTTGTCTGCGATTTCCTTCTTCTCTTGCCCCCGTGTCTTCCGGGCTTTGCCGCATGTGGCATTTTAAATTATCCGGAATATATAAGACAATTATTATCTGCGCCATTGTAAATTTGTCGTCGTATTATCTGTTGCCATTTTATTTGTCGTCGTATTATCCGTTGCCCTATGTGGCAATTTAAATTAGGCCGGAATACGAGTTGAAAACATGAACAAAGCAAATGATGCCATAGGATCACAAGCAAACACCCTCCATCCAGGTGCTTTAATTAACCCATTAATGGAGAAGTTGTGAGCGAGGCGCGCAACGGCTGGTGGATGGAGGTCAAAAAGCTCGCTTCCCGGCGAGCATGGGCGGCCTTGCTGCTCGCACGTGTCCCGTCGAGCCTGCGAGGTGGACAGGATGCACGCGTCCCGTCGAGCTTGCGCGACGGACTGCTCGCACGCGTCCCGTCGAGCCTTCACGGCGGACTTCTCGCGCTCGTCCCGTCTAATCAAACAGCTACATGCGCGCCACCGAGTATGGTTAAATTTTGACACGGTTCATATAATACAACTGTTTGCGATATTAATGTGTCAGCTATTTGTTTCAAAAGGACTTCGTTGGCTATTAACGTGTGCGCCTTGTCTCAAACTGGATGATTTTTTTACCACGACATATATGTGCCATGTCATGAAACCATGCCAAGTTTCATGTTTTTTGGGTGAGTTTTCGATTTACTGGGATTTAAAAACCGAGATTCTCAATGTTTCAGGACGTCGAGAAGTTTGTAATTCATTCCCATTCCTTAAATGAGACCTAAACTTGCACCCAATGACACATGTACAATTTCCCACCCATTTCGCTTCACTGGAGCATGTGCTTGTAGTTCAAATTTGAATTATGGACTACATTAAATGCCTAGAAAACTTAATTAATATATACAATGGCCAAATGAACCCTGAACCGTTTCAAATTTCAGCACGACACTCCTGTTATTCTATGTTGCCTGTAGAAAACTAAGTTCAAGGCGAGAAGAGGCAGCGATTATCGTTTTGGCCACAAGAGGGGCATGTTTCCCTACCAGAACCACGAGGGTTGTGAGAAGCTTCGGTTTGTAAGAGGCTTGCAATATAGCTTCGCCCAAATTGGACAATTATATGTGCCATGTAGTGACACCATGCCAAGTTTCATGATTTCCTGGTGAGTTTTGGATTTACAGAGATTTAAAAACCGAGATTCGCGATGTTTGTGGCCAAGCTAGGACGTCGAGACGGTTGAATTCATTCCCATTCGTTCCATGGGACCTAAACATGCACCCCAAGGACACATGTATGTTTTTCTAGCCATTTGGTGCACTGGAGCATGTATTTGTAGTTTGGATTTGAACTATGGACATTAAATGCCTAGAAAACTCAATTAATAAATAAAAAAATGTCAAATGAACCCTGAATAATTTCAAAGTTCAGCACGAATACCCTGTTGTTCTGTGTTGCATGTAGAAGAAAATACAAGGCTAGAAGAGGGAGCGATTATCGTTTCGCCCACAAGGGGACACGTTTCCCTATCGAAACCATGAGGGTTCTTGCGACAGGCTCCGGTTTGTAAGAGGTTTGTAATAAAGCTTGGCCCAAATTGGCAATGTTTTTACGACGACATATATGTGCCAGGACGTGACACCATGCTACCTTTGATGACTTTCTGGTGAGTTTTGGATTTATGGGGATTTAAAAACCGAGATTCCAAATGTTTGAGGATGAGCCAGGACGCTGGTACGGTTGTAATTCATTCCCATTCCTGGCATGGGACCTAAACATGCACCCAAGGACACATGTATAATTTTTCTAGCCATTTTGGTGAACTGGAGCATGTATTTGTAGTTCAGATTTGAATTATGGACACTAAATGCCTAGGAAACTCAATTAGTGTATAAAAAGGCCAAACGAACCCTGAATAACTTTAAATTTTAGCACGGATATCCTGTCGTTCCATGTTGCCCGTAGAAGAAAATACAAGGTGAAAAGAGGCAGTGATTACATTTCGCCCACAAGGGGAACACGTTTCCCTATCGAAACCACGAGGCTTCTTTGAGAGAAGCTCCGGTTTGTAAGAGGTTAGTAATAAAGCTTGGCCCAAATTGGACAATGTTTTTACCATGACATATATGTGCCATGACGTGACACCATGCCAACTTTCATGACTTTCTGGTGAGTTTAGGATTTACGGGGATTTAAAACCCGAGATTCCAAATGTTTGAGGACGAGCCAGGACGCTGATGTCTACTACGCAACTTTATTCTTGTAGACTCATGTTGGGCCTCCAAGCGCAGAGTTTTGTAGGACAGTAGTTATTTTCCTTCAAGTGGATGACCTAAGGTTTATCAATCCGTGGGAGGTGTAGGATGAAGATGGTCTCTCTCAAACAACCCTGCAACCAAATACAAGAAATCTCTTGTGTCCCCAACACACCCAATACAATGGCAAATTGTATAGGTGCACTAGTTCGGCGAAGAGATGGTGATAAAAGTGTAATATGGATGGTAGAAATATATTTTTATAATCTGAATAAGTAAAAACAGCAAGGTAGCAAACAATAAAAGTGAGCACAAACGGTATTGCAATGCTTGAAAACAAGTCCTAAGGTCCGTACTTTCGCTAGTGCAATCTCTCAACAATGCTAATCTAGTTTGATCATATAACCATCCCTCAAAGTGTCATGAAGAATCACTTCAAAGTTCCTATGGAGCGGAGAACATAAGATAAAATTGTTTGTAGGGTACGAAACCACCTCAAAGCTATTTTGTCTGATCAATCTATCCTGGAGTTCATAGTAAAATAACACCAAGCTATTCTTTCCGATCGATCTAACCAAGATTTTGTACTAAAATAACATCAAAGCAAATTCAGATTCATAATATTCAATCCAACACAAAGAACCTCAAAGAGTGCCCCAAGATTTCTACCGGAGAAACAAAGACGAGAACGTGCATCAACCCCTATGCATAGAATGTCAAATCGGGAATCAGCGAGTTGAGTGCCAAAACATATATCAAGTGAATCAATATAATACCCCATTGTCACCACGGGTATTCATATGCAAGACCTCAAATCCATAAAAGTATTCAATCCAATAAAAACGAAATCTCAAAGGGAAAACTCAATTCATCACAACAAGATAGAGAGGGAGAAACACCATATGATCCAACTATATTCACAAAGCCCGTGATACATCAAGATCGTGCCATCTCAAGAACACGAGAGAGAGAGAGAGAGAGAGATTAAACATGCAACTACTGGTACAAACCCTTAGCCCCGAGGGTAGACTACTCCCTCCTCATCATGGTGGCCGTCAGGATGATGAAGATGGCCACCGGTGATGATTTCCCCCTCCGGTAGGGTGCCCGAACGGGCTCTAGATTGGTTTTTGTGGATATAGAGGCTTGGGGCGGCGAAACTTCCGATCTAGGGTCCCCTGGCGCGCCCTGGTGTCTTGTGCCCTACTCCTTCACCTTCTGGTCCTTCCACGAAGCTTCGGGGGTCTCTTTTCTTCCAAAAAAATCATCAAAAAGTTTCAGCTCATTTGGAGAACTTTCATTTCTGCACAAAAAAACAACACCACGGTAGTTCTGCTGAAAACAGCGTCAGTCCGAGTTAGTTCCATGCAAATCATACCAAAAGCATATAAAATTGTTGTAAACATGGTATGAGTACTTCATAAATTATAGATATGCTGGAGACGTATCAACATCCCCAAGCTTAATTCCTACTCGTCCTTGAGTAGGTAAATAATAAAAGAAATAATTTATGAAGTGTGAATGCTAGCATCGTGCATAAGTTTGATCAATGATAATTTCAATCACTTTTCCTAGCATCATAACAGCAACTCTTTCTCATAAAACTCATCATGGTAAAGTAGCAACCAATTCACATGTTAAGGTTCAAACAATGAATTCTCTTGAAACTCAACAACCTATGTTCTTAGTCACCAAACAATTGCAATTCAACTTATTCAACAAAGTCTAAGTAAGAGCTCCACATACTCAATCATCATATAGTCTTCCATTAATGCTAGTACTCAAAGCATATTCTTAGAACAAATGGCATCCATCAAACACAGAGAAAGATAGGGGCTTAATGTTTCGCCTCCCAACTCATTTATCATATAGATAATTGTCAACAATAATAAATCATGATCAAATATATTTGGCTGGTCATATGTTCCTAGATGGATATGAAGATGGTCTAAAATGGAGCTCGGACTCAAAAGTTATGACAAGTTCAGAGATGCTCATGTTGACACTAGAGTAAAGAAAGGCATAAAACTCAATCAAGATGGCCTCTGATGGAAACTGTTTCAACTTTCAACATGAAAGTTGTGCATCTCGTCGAAACGATTGATTTTGATATAAAAATCATCTTAATCTGAGTTTGTATGCAACCTCTGGAGGCAAAACAAGGTTAGAAACAGAAGCTGCAGAGTCATTTCGGACCGACCGAGCTGATTTGATCGGTGAGACCGAGTTGGTCCGAAAATTTACCAGAGAGTTGGCAATGTTCACTCGGTAGGACCGAAGCAAACCAATCGGTGAGACCGAGTTGATCCGAGAAATTACAGAAGGATACAGAGAGTTGGCAACGTTCACTCGGTGGGACCGAAACGAACCAATCGGTGAGACCGAGTTTGTCCGGAAAATTACCAAAGTTTCCTGTCCGAGTTAGGTTAGGGTTTTTGATGTTTTGGACAGAATTTTTAGACCTTTTCTTGTACGGAAAGTCCAACCGCCTCGTAAATAGATGAGAGGTGATGGTCGATTGAACAACACACAATCGAACAAATCATCTACCCCTTTTATCTTTACTTTTATCTCTCTCCCTTGTTCTTCTTCTTCCTCATTCTTCGTTCGTTCTTGTTGTTGCAGGGCGGCGAACCTCGAGGCCCTAGGGGCGATCATGTCGACCTAGGGCAGCCCATAGCCGTCGCGCGCCCTGACGGGGTCCCTCCCGGGCGTGTGGGGTTTCGGGTCCTCAAAAGCACCCGCCGGATTGCTTGCGTACCGCGCTTCCGGACGGGTCTCCTTTGACGTGAGCTGCGGTGCATCACCCTCGGCGTTGGAGGTACACGGTGACGTGTTCGTGTGCGAACACCAGTATCTATACATGTGCGCATACTGAAAGTCTGAAATTGGCTGTAACTGTATAGTTACAAGGCAGTGACATAACAGTATATGTATGTACAGATTTAGAGTACATATGGTTAAAGTAGAGGCTTGGGAGCAATTATTCTCTTAGTAATAAATCACGAGTTGGCTGCTTCTTCAATGGCGTGTCATACATTCTACTAATGTACAGCTCATGTCTTCTGGGATCAAACTAAGCTTTGAATTTACAAGAGTGAAGACTTATGTGAGAAGTACAAACCGTGTTCAGTTTTAACTAGCATAAAAATTATGCCTCTGCATTACTTCACCGATTCTAACAATTTTTATTTTTATTTTGCGGGTGAGATTCTAACAAAGTTTGTTACACTCGATTGAACTTGTTTGTAAACCTTGGGGGTTGATAGCATCCTGACATCGATCAGCACGAGTGGCTCAACTAAACTAAAATTCCACGACTGACTTGTGACTTGTGAGCAACAGTAGCAGAGCAGAGCTATTCTCTTTGATCGAAGCTACAGTACCAAGCAAGATCAAGATCAAGGTTGTCAGAATCATGATTCTGAATCGGATCGGAACTTCGATGTTAGGATCGCAAATCGTTGAATCTTCACTATCAAGATCGTAGAAACGTAGATTCTATGAACTAAAATTGTACAATCAGAGGGGTTAGCTTGGATCGTAAAATCGTAGAATCGTACAACAGAATCGCGATTTTGCCAACCTTGATCAAGATTGTATGGCTGGAATCAGTAAATCAGATTCTCCCGACCCAAAGCAATAAGAGCCTTCTGATTCTTAATTTTCTTGTGAAGAATCATCAGGTTATTTCTGTCATGGAAAATGGAAACTTCTGCGAGGACAGACATGACACAGAACACGCAAGGATAATAACTGTACTAATGCAAGTGGATCATGTTCTAGTAGTTACTCCCTTCGATCCAAATTAGTTGTTGCTAAAATGGGTGTATCTAGTACTGAAATACGTCTAGATACGTCGATCAAATTTGCTCGCGGAGGATGGCTCTCCTCTCCTCTCCTCCCCCCCCCCCCCCCCCCAACTCCGGGCCTCCACCACACCGCCCCCAGCCCAACTCCGGTCGCCGCAAGCTCTCCCCATGACCATACGCTCACCACCAGCCCCCTGGATGCTCTGCGCCAACTCCGTTGCGCCACCACCATCACCTTTCTTTGACCCCCCCCCCTACGTCAAAGCCCGGCAGGTGGCTCTCCGATGCTTCCTGGGTTGCGGCAACGCCATGGGGCTGGAATCCGAGGATGACTGCAGTTACTACTGTCGTCTTGCAGTCACCACGCCGGTGCTGCACCTTCCGTCGCCCCTCTACCTCATCTTCGAGTTCTCCAACTGCCACCTTGACGCCATCACGGTAGCCGCTCTGCTCCAAGCCGCCCTTGGTGGTTCCACCGCCGACTTCTTCGTCGCTCAGTGCTCCCCCCTGGTCTTCCGCTTCCATGTGGCTACTCCGCGAGTCGGAGAGATCATCCTAGACCAAAAACCAATCCGCCATCATAACTACGCCTTCTCCTTCGCTCGCTCACTACCTCTGCTTCCACCCACGCCTGCCGCGCCCGCTTCATGCATGTCGCTCGCCACCCTGCTGCAAATTCCAGAAGACCTCTGCCTTCATTTTGAAGGTGTGGTCTCCACGCAACTCCGGTCGACTGTCACCATCGACCCATGCCCCAACCGCCATGGATGCCGCATGTACGCTCGCATCATCCAATTCCCGTTTACCCTACACGCTCATTGCATGGCCCTCATCCTCGCTCGCCTCTTCGGTGGCTGCTTCTCCCACTTCAACGTCACCGACGAGGGAGACTCTTGCTTCTCTTTCACCGTTGCCAACCCCGTAGTTGCCAACCTCGTCGCTGCCATGGGCGATTTCCACAAAAGAGGCATGTTGATCCGCTTCCCTCGTCCGCCTACCCCCCGCACGCTCGCTCGTTGGAAAGGCCGAGCCCCCCGTGCATGGAGCCATGGCTTCCCTCCCGATGACGAACATATGTGCTTCTCCGCCACCACCGTCAACAGCCCTTGATCTACCCAAGGTTAGACATGCTCGGCCTGGTATTAGCTTTTTTATCGTATGTTGCATGCTAATCACCCTAATCAGCCACCAACACATATGCACTACACCTCTCACACCCACTGTTTCTGGGTCACCTTCATGCCAATATCGGTTAGCCCTAATGAAGTGCTTGTCGAGTCAGCTCTAAACCACTGTTTTTCGGTCAAACAAGATTTCCATGCAATCAAGGTACATGACCTCATTTTCAAAACTGGCATCTTCTCCCACTTTGCAAAGGTTCAAATTCTCAAATATGGGTCGCTAGACTTTTCTGGGTTTCGTCTCTTCCTCTTTGACCAGCTTGACGATGTGGTTGCTCACTGCGGCCGGCACCTAGCACTATATCAATCTTATTCTCATACCCCGCTCCCACCACGCTCCGTCTCTGTCTTGGGCCCCTCCGTGCCTCCCTGCCCACCCATGCACGGCCCGACCCCACAGCCGCCCTCATGAGCGACCCGCACGTCCCCTCACCCATGCAGGATCGGCGGGCCCACCCCATGCACAATGATGGCTGCGCAGCGGCGTCAGGTGGACCAAATCCTCCCAAAGATCCGTACGCACCATGCGCGGAGATGCATGCGTGCGTCGCTCTCGCTAGAACCCAGGCACCCCCTTTTGTCTCTCTGTCTGTGCCAAATTGGGCTCCCCCACTGCCCCCACCCGCGTCTAATCCGGACGGTGCTGCGCCGCCCTCTGTCTCCCCTCGCCTAGCCACTGTTGCCACCCCGTGCACTACAAAAAAAATACACTTCCGTGATGATACGTGTTTGTCACAGTAGGTCGCGTTTTCTGTCATGCATGTACATCCATGACAAGTTTATGACAGAATCAAGATAATCATACCTGTGTAATCGTAGAAGTGTTCCATGACATTGCCAAAATTATCATCATAGAAGTGTCCACTTCCATGACGATAAATCGCGCGTCACAGAAGTGCTTTCGTCAAGGGTGACCGACATGTGGCATCCACCGTAACGGAACGCCGTTAAGCTATCGGGTCGGATTTTGGATCCGATAACCCGTTAACAGCCACGACCAATGCCGATTCTCCACGTGTAAAATTCTCATTGGCTGACGGATCCACGCGTCAGCTCCGCGTTGGCACAGGTGTCACTCATCCAACGGTCGAGATGGCCCTATGATATGTTGACACGTGGACCGGCCCAAAAGTGGCCCACAAAGTTTTAATGGGCCGGCCCAACCGAAGGCCCATAAGATTTAGCGGACCATAATGGGCCGGCCCAGCTAAAGGCCCACAAAATTTAGCGGACCATAATGGGCCGGCCCAGCTAATGGCCCACACGATTTTGCAGACCATAATGGGCCGGCCCAGCTAAAGGCCCACAAGATTCTGCACACCATAATGGGCCGGCCCAGCTAAAGGCCCAACATTCTCTGTCAAATCGGCCCGTCAATGGCCTGTCCTAAACTTGTCATCAATGCGGCCCATGGTCACTTCTGGCCCGTTTACAGCCCGCTAAGTAATTGGGCCGAATTACGGCCCGGTGTATTTCCGGCCTGTTAAAGGTCCGGCTTCATTTGGGCCCATTTACAGGCCATCAAAATTTTCGGCCCATAAACGACCGTGAAGGATTTGGGTCATATTCGGCCATGACTAACATTCGGCCTGTTAGATGCCCACTATAGCTTTGGGCCACTTTCGGCCTGTTGTCATTTTCGGCCTGTTAACGCCGGACGTAAACCATGGGCCATATATGGCCCAACGTCATATCGGTCCCATTAACGGCCCATATAAAAATGATGATAATCTAGCCCGACCGAAGTTCCGGCCTGTTAAAGGCCCATGTATTAGGTCGGTGCATTTACGGCCCGTCCGAATTTCGGCCTGTCAAAGATTCGCATCGTAAATGGGCCACCATTTCGGCCTGCTAAGTCTAGTGGGTTATTTGGCACAATCAGGGCCCAATCTCACTTTCGGTCTATTAAAGGCCCATGTTTTTTATGGGATCGAGATATTTACACCTGTAAACGGCCTATTTTTACTGAGGGCCCAAATTATGTTTAGGCCTGTTAAAGGCCCACTATGGGCACAGGCCTACCAGAAAAATATGAAAGCTTATGCTGATTTAGGCCCAGATATTTTTAGTGGGCTACATGCCAATTTCGGCCCGTAATTGTTTTTAGCCCAATTGGAATGGGCCCGACGAATGTTGGCATGTTGGGCTCCTACGAAGCTTTCGGCCGAATACATTACTAAGATAAACCTACACTATACAAAAATAGCGTCGTAATTACTGCAGCCTGAGGCAGCATCATAAATGTTGTATCACAACAAAATAAATTCCAACCATACAACAAAAGCCCTGTTGGCATAAAGTTTACAGTCCTTCCAGATAAAAGCACCATCAGATGTATAGAAGCACAGATCATTTGACCTGAGTGCTAATGTTTCAGGCTGTAGAATCTGATGGAGTAGCACGATCTCCACCTTTTTCCGCCATTGCTCTTGAACAACGAAGTGAATGTCTGATAGTCTAGTTTCAAAACCATTCATATCTTGACGACATTTCTCAACCACTATTCTTGTTTCCGAAACAACGTCCATTAGGGATTGGACTGGTGTCTGGAGCACAGATATATCACTCTATCTAGCAGGAAGATTTTGTTCAGTAGGCGATTTGGACGAGGTTACCTTGACAACCAACCCAGAATTACGCAGGAAGGTGCTTTTTGCACTGTTAGTGGAGAGATACTGGCGCACTGCAGCAAGAGGTGACATTGTGCCTTTAGTAGCCTCGTCACCTTCAGGTGGTTGTGGTTGTTCAATCATTTGTTCCATAGCTTCCTGAAAGTTTGAACTTGTAGATTAGTGTACCAGATAAGTTACTAATGAGACAAAAACAAACAAAGTAGGTTAAACGTTTATACATAACTTATTTTGGTGAACTACTGTAATACATTAGCATGTATTGTAGTGCCAACTACATAATAAAATCACTTTCGGAACATATGTCCATGTAGCATGCCTACTGTATTGTCTATTTCCTCACATTCGTTGACATCTAAGGATAAAGAGGCATGGTTTAAAGTAGGATGAACATAGTATGACATCATTCATATCATGGGCAAACAGATATAAAACAAACAGGCTATTTTATCATTGTGTGCGCACTTGAACATAACAACTAGATTATAGATCAAGACCAAAAGAATATCCTTCATCTCTTTTAAACCATGTAAGGTGAAATGATACGTTAAGACAACTGTGAATAAAAGTGAACAGAGTAACTGACATTGGCTGCAAACCAAGTAGTTAAATGAACACATCACAGTACCAATCAGTTCAAGGCAGGAGGAGTAAGGACTTACAACAGCGGCTTGAACTGGTGTGATCATGCCCTTCATCTTGCTGGTGTGGCAATCCTTGAAGATTTGCACTGCATTCGGTTCAGGTTCTTTTTGGTCCGCACGGGCTTTCCTCTGTATTTGGAACAAGTCAATATAGATACGATAATATGGCACAAAAAAAGAAGGAAGTAGCAGTTATTTACAAGAGCCTCGCAGTGTGCAATATAGCTACGAGATCATGTTGTCTATTGGAATTTCACTTTAGAACAGTTGGTTTTGTTCTTCAAACAGTTAGCCTAGAAGAAGATACACTTGTAAGGCACATACATCAATACAAGTTCAATATGTGGTCTGATCAAATACATATAGCCTACCTGATACTTTGGATCAGACCAGTGTTTAACGAGGGCTGTCCAGTCTTCATCTGTAATATATTCCACTGGAGATGTTTGGGCGATTTCATTGTTAGCCTTGCCTTCAAAGTGAGATTTTCTAAGGTGGTACCGATACTCTCGCAGAGCAGACTGAAAAACATGAGTGCATGCTTGTTTAGTTGCATCATCTTTCGGATCCAACTTGAACCTCATCTGTTGAAAAAAGAATGTGAGTCTTATTAGGAGGAAGCTAGAAAGTATGGGACAGAGCAAGACAATATTACTAATTGCGATGAATAACATTACTTACGGATAAATGGTCAAGGAAGGTGTTAAACTGGGTATTGTCTTTCTCATTCCTGTACTGGATCCACGTTGGGAGGATACGTGCATGACACCTAACGGCAACGGCTGCCTCTGATACTAACTTGGCTGACTCTGTAGCATCACGTGGCCTTTTTAAACCTGCCTCAAAATGGATCTCCATTCTTCCTCCTTTAGATTTTGTTAATCTGTCAAGCATTATCCCTGATGTCTGTTTCCGCTTGCGCCGTGGTGCTAGTTCAACAACGAATATGGAAAGTGTTAGTGTACATCAAACTGTGAGAGTACATATAAAGGAGCATGCAACTGCAACTTGACTCGGTCAGGTACCGTCTTGGTGTTGATGCTCATGAGGTTCATCTGATCTTGCCAAGTCCTGTTGTGTCAGCAGTGCTTCGGAAGTAGTGTTAGGTGTGAAGGCAGCTTGGGAACTGGCCAGTTCCGGAGCAAACGAACGAGTAACTGGTTGAGATGCTGGTACAGTTGAAGTGGATGTTGCAGCTGGTGGAGCAGGTGATACTGTGTTTGTAGATTTAGCCGGTGGACTTGGACCTTCTATTGCACTATAAGTACCAGCAGAATCTCGACGGCAGAACCTTTTCCGTTTCACCCGACGAGTAACAACACTCCCTACTATATTATTTTCCTTGCTCTTTTTTGACTTTGCCATGTCAAGCTGTACCCACAACACAAAAGAATAAAATCACTCTTCAGAACTCATTGATGCATGATACAGACAAGCAATACTTTGATGTAAGACAACCGTATGAGGATGGAATATGTAAGAAAAACAGGACGGCATGACATATTCACAGCTACGATGTGCAAACTAAGCAGAAGGATTTTCAAGAAAATAGAAGTAATGCAAGCTAGACACCATATGAAAGATGCAACCAATATTACTCTGCCAAGTTAAAAGTGTCTTGTCATAAGTGGCAATTCGAAAAATTAGAAGCAGTGCAACGTAGAAATCAATGCAAGATGCAACCACTATCAAACTGCCATGTTAAAAGCATCCAATCATGAGTGACTGATGCGGGATACACAACAGCAGTACTTTGATGTAAGAACATGGTATGATAGATAGATGCAGTGTATTCTAGACACAGAAAGCCATGTCATATGCACATGTATAACATATAAACTCAGCAGGTGCAATTTAAGCAAAATAGAAGAAATACAGGCTAGACAACATATGCAACATGAAACCAATTATCACAATGTCAACTTAGAGCAAGCACCTGTGATGGTGGAGTACGGGAGATGAACTCATCATGTAGACTTGGGACTTCAACTTCATTAGCAGTAGCAGTGGCAAATCTAGAGAGTCTCTATTTGCGTCGGTGCGGAGGACCACCAACATCCCCTAACTTACTCTTTTCCTTCCTATTTTCTGATATTGCCTTATGAAGTCAAAACCACAAGAAGATGAATAAAATTAGCTCTGCATAACTGGTTGATGCATGATACAGACGAACACTACTTTGATGTAAGGCAAGCGCAGGATAGGAGGATGGAATATATACAAAAAAGACAGCGTTTCATATTCACACGTACGATAGGAGGATGGAATATGTATGAAAAAACAGTAAGCGGAAGACATTTCAACAAAATTAGAAGAAATGAAAGCTAGGCACCATATGAACATGCAACCAATATCACTCTATCAGGTAAAAAGTGTCTCGTCGTAAGTGCCATTTCAAGAAATTAGAAGCAGTACAAGCTAGAAGACAATGCAAGATGCAACCTACATCACAGTCCCAAGTTAAATGTGTCTTATGGGTAAGTGATCGTTGCCGGTATAAGTTGTAAGCTACACAGATGCAATTCAACATAATCAGAAGCAATACAAACTAGACATCATACGGAAAACGCAACCACGTATAACAGTTCCAAGTAAGAGCAAGCACCTATGATGGTGGAGTAGGGGAGATGTGCTCATCATGTACACGTATGTTCTAGAAACAGGAACACGTGTCATATTCACAGGCATTATGTGTAAAGTAAGCAGATGCAATTCAAGTTAGAAGCAATACAAGCTAGACATCATACGCAACATGCAACCACATATAATAGTGTCAAGTTAGAGCAAGCACCTGTGATGGTGGAGTAGGGGAGATGTGCTCATCATCTACACAGCTACGTTGACTGTCCAGCCTTGTGTTGTCTTGCGAATCTTGTTGGGAGGATGGCGGAGTAGAATCTGTAGAGACCCCCTGTTTGAGTTGCTCCGAAGGACCACCATCATCCACTGCCGGACTAATTTCCTTCAGATGTAATGATTTTGCATTGTGAAGTCAAACCGATAAGAAAAAGGAATAAAATTCGCTCTTTAGAACTCATTCATGCATGATACTGATGAACACTACTCGGATGAAAGGAAAACACATGATGCGAGGATGGAATATGTATGAAAAACAGGATGGTGTGACATATTCACACCTATGATGTGGTAACTAAGCAGAAGGCATTTCAACAAATTAGAAGCACTACAAGCTAGACACCATATGAAAGATGCAACCAATATCACTCTGCCAAGTTCAAACTGTATGGCGTTTCAACAAATTAGAAGCAGTACATGCTAGAAATCATATGCAAGACACAACCAATATCACAGTGGCGACTTAAAGGTGCCTTATCACAAGTGACTGATGCGGGATATGCAAGAATAGTAGTCTGATGTAGAAACAGGAACACATGTCATATTCATAGGCATTATGTGTAAAGTAAGCAGATGCAATTCAACAAAGTTAGAAGCAATACAAGCTAGACATCATACGCAACATGCAACCACATATAATAGTGCCAAGTTAGAGCAAGCACCTGTGATACTGGAGTAGGGGAGATGTGCTCATCATCTACACAGCTACGTTGACTGTCTAGCCTTGCGTTGTCTTGCGAATCTTGTTGGGAGGATGGCGGAGTAGAATCTATAGAGAACCTCCGTTTCAGTTGCTGGGAAGGACCACCATCATCCAATGCCTTGCCAATTTCCTTCAGCTTTATTGATTTTGCATTGTGAGGTCATACCGACAAGAAAAAGGAATATCATTCGCTCTTCAGAACTCATTCATGCATGATACTGATGAACACTACTCTAATGAAAGGCAAAGTCATGATACGAGGATGGAATATGTACGAAAAAATGGACGGCTTGACATATTCACACCTATGATGTGGTAACTAAGCAGAAGGCACTTCAACAAATTAGAAACACTGCAAGACACCATATGGAAGGTGCAATCAATATCACTCTGCCAAGTTAAAACTGTCTCGTCATAGGTGGCGTTCATCAAACTAGAAGCAATACATGCTAGAAATCATATTCAAGACGCAAACCAATATCACACTGCCAACTTAAAGGTGTCCCATCATAAGTGACTGATGCAGGATACACAAGAAGAGTAGTTTCATGTAAAAACATGGTGTGATAGACAGATACAGTATGTACCAAAAACAGGAAAGCGTGTCATATTCACATGTATCATGTGTAAGCTAAGCAGATGCAATTTACACTAATTAGGAGCAATACGAGCTAGACACCATATGCAACATGCAACCAGATATCACACTGCCAAGTTAGAGCAAGCACCTTGGATGGTGGAGTAGGGGAGCGGAGACTTGGACCTTGTAATGCACTATCAGTACAAGGAGAATCGGTACAGTTGCTCCGTTTACGTTGCTGCAGAGGACCATCATCATCGCCTTCCTTACTCTTTTCCTTCCTCTTTCTTGATTTTGCCTTGTCAAGTCAAACCCACAAGAAAAAGGAATAAAATTTGCTCTTCAGAACTCATTGATGCATGATACTGACGAACACTACTTTCATGTAAGGCAGCCGCATGATAGGAGGATGGAATATGTATGAAAAACAGGACGGCGTGACATATTGACATGTATGATGTATAAAGTGTAAACTAAGCACAAGGTGCTTGAACTTGTTAGAATCGATGCAAGCTAGAAACTATATGAAAGATGAAACCAATATCACTCTACCAAATTAAAAGGGTGCCCTAACAAATGTATTTGACCAAATTAGAAGCAATACATGGCAACAGGCTAGAAATAATATGCAATATGCAACGAATAAAGGTGACTCATCATAAGTGATTGATGCAGGATACAGAAGAGAGGTAGTTTCATGTAAGAACAAGGTTAACACATAGATGTAGTGTGTACCAAAATAGGAAGGCATGTCATATTCACAGGTATAGTGTGTAAACTAAGAAGATGCAATTTACCCTAATTAGAAGCATTACAAGCTAGACACCGTATGCAACATGCAACCACATATCACACTGCGAAGTTAGAGCAAGCACCTGTGATGGTGGTGTAGGGGAAGTGCGGTCTTCAGGTACAGAGCTACGTTCAATATCTTCATTTAGGCTTGCTGTTTCTTGAGAATCATGTGGAGAGGATGAAATTGCATACTTTATAAGAGTATTGCGTCTCATATTAACCCACGCGCGTGACTGTCTCATCATAAGCGATAGACGCAGGATACACAAGAACAGTAGTTTGATGTAAGAACATGGTGTGATAGGCAGATGTAGTATGTACCAAAAACAGGAAGGCGTGTCATATTCACATGTATAATGTGTAAGCTAAGGAGATGCAATTTAACAAATTAGGAGCATTGATGAGGGATACACAAGAAAAGTAGTTTGATGTAAGAACATGGTTAATAGAAAGACGTAGTGTGTACCAAAAACATGAAGGCATGTCATATTCACAGGTATAATGTGTTAACTAAGCAGATGCAATTTACCCTAATTAGAAGCATTACAAGGTAGACACCATATGCAACATGCAACCACATATCACACTGCCAAGTAAGAGCAAGCACCTGCGATGGTGGTGTGGGGGAATTGCGGTGATCAACTAGAGAGCTACGTTGACTATCTTCATTTAGCCTTGCTGTTTCTTGAGAATCATGTGGGGAGGATGACACTGCACTCTTTAAACGAGTAGGGCGTCTCATAGTAACCCACTCGGGTGACTGTCTCATCATAAGTGATTGATGAGGGATACAAAAGAGCATTAGTTTGATGTACGAACATGGTTAATAGACATATGTAGTATGTATCAAAAACAGGAAGGCATGTCATTATCAAAGGTATAATGTGTAAAGTAAGCAGATGCAATTTAACCAAATTGGAAGCAATACAAGCTAGACACCATATGCAACATGCAACCACATTTGACAGCGCGAAGTTAAAGCAAGCACCTGGGATGGTTGTGTGTGGCAATTGAGATCATCAACTGCTGAGCTACGTTTACTGTCTCCAACTGCTGACCCTGCACCCATTAGAGCGCTGAAACGCTTAGTGCTTATCTTCGAATTACACTTGAGCGACTTCTGTCTTTTCTTTTCTGCATTCATCAACCCTGCGTCAGAGTCTGAAATACCCATGCATAAAAAAACAATAGTGTGAGTATGGGTGAAGTGTGTGCACAATTAGTACAGTGTAAAGGTAGCAGATAGCAGGTCGGTGAGAAATAAATGACGGGAGGCATATGATAGCTCTACAACATGCATGGCATACTAAATTACTACAGGATTCTATGAAAATAACAGTCAACTGAAAGAAAATAGGTCAGTCCATTTTTTCTGCACCGTCCGATGTACAAAGAACGGGCAGATCGCCTTCATCTACCTTCAGCCAGTCAGTGTTGACGATCTTCCTCGAAACGCCAGCGACCACCGGCCCAGTATTCCTCCCCTGCCTGCGCCCTCCCTTGACCTCACCGCACCGCCGTGCTTGGCACCCCCCCCGGCCATCCATTCAAGCCCCGCCGACCTCCAGATCGGGCGCAAGCAGCTCCTGCGCCCCACACCCCTATGATAGACACCAATGCGCTGCTTCCCTGGGGAACAGGCGGACTAGGTGCTCCCCGCGCCTAAGCGGGTGCTGCTTCTTTTAATTGCGGTTCGACTGACCCTAAATTGAAATCCAGGCGGGCTACTGACCTCTAGCAAAGGTGAAATAGTAAAAGGGAGGAAACCTTGTGCATTTAGTATCACGAAGAAGATGCAGTAAGAAGCGCTCAACTAGTTTCTTTCGTGGGATGAATACGGTGTGAGCGGAGACGTAAGATTTGCACGAATAAGGGAAGAGGAGTACCTCTTTCTGCTGGCAGTGTTGTGTCCTCCTTCTGTTTTTCCGACGATCTTCTTGTTGTTCGCCGGAAACCAGAAGTTGTGGAGGACGGTGCAGCCTTGGACGAACCCATGGCCAAGTTGTTGAGTGTGGTGCGGTGGCCGTCTGTCGGCGGCGGGGAAGCAGATCCGAGGTGGCGAACGATGGCGTAGTGGGAACAGCTCCGGTGCGGTGGACGGTTGCGACAGTGGAGCTGCAGCAGTGAGGCGCAGGACGGCGTGGTCGGAGTGGTTCTGGTACGGCGCACGTCGGCGTCGGCGTCGTGGAGGCAGCTCTGCCTCGGCTTCAGCTGCTAAGTCCTTGAGGGCGTTGCGGTTGCGGTTGCGTTGGATGACGACGTCGGGGTACCGGCTCCGGCGTGATGGAGGAGGGCGGTGGTGGATTGGCCGCTATGGGGTGGAGGACGGAGGAGGCTGGGGTTTCGCGGCTGGTGGAGAGGGTGTTTTCGCGCCCATGGAGTATGAATGGGGAAACGGAGGGAGGCGGGGAACTGAGGGGGAACAATGTTTCGGTTTGAGACGCGCTTGTTTGAAATTTGGGGAAAGTTACAAACTTTGCCCCCATCTAAAATTTCGGACATATTGCGGGTTGGGGTAGGACAATCATGTCAGGTGTACCAAATGTGGGCGGGATAGATTTCGGCCGAGCGCATGGGTAGGCGCCCACGGCGTATGAATGCTTCTCGGAGGCGGTTGAGACTGGCGTCTTGGTGAAGTTACAAACCTACCCCGGTTTAGACCTTTGGACATTGGGCCGATAGGCTACACGGGCCAGAGTCAGGACAGTAATTTCGTACCACCAAAACATTAGTCTTGCGCGGTTTCGGGTGACCAGAGGCCTATTTGGCGCTTCGTTCAATATTTGGGAGCAGAAGCATTAACGTTTTCGGTTCTCTTGAATTGAACTTTCAGGATTTGTCAAACTTCACAAATCTTTACTCTTGAAAATCCTAAAGCTACGATTATTTTGGAATGGAGGGGATACATTTGAATATACATTGTACACGAGTATATATTAAAAAATATGCAACTTACCTCAGTTCATGCATGGTTCCAGATATAATCTCCTTGGTTGCAAAAAAAAAGTTAGATATGCGTATGAATATATATAGCATGTTCAAACTCACAACAAAGATTGATGCCCCCTTTTACATCTGATTTACAAATGCCATTATCTCGGGTTCAAATAGATGAATGCACTTCCTATGAATTCGAATCTTCAAAATCCCCTTTATGTTGAATTCGACATGTATTCTATTTCGTAGCTAGCAATTTGGAATGTATCCATGCAAGTGACAAATGTATAAAGTGCTTCACACTAACAACATGGAGTGCACTAATTAATGTTTATATATGAATTGCAAAAGCATCCATTGCCTGTATTTCAAACCGCTCTCACTCTATGGATCGATAATATGAAATAAACACATGCACATGCTAGAATTCAATAGAGTATGGGTGTCTGATAGACCGATTTTCGTCCATACGCAATTTGCAAAATTCATGATCTCATCCAAAAATAATAATGCCATTTATTTTTTAATTTGATGTGTGGAACCGCCTTTTACACGTAGATGCACTATGCCTCGCCCCGTTCTCACAAACGCGTTATATATCTCTCTATCTAACGCATAAGTGCACACACTTTATATGCATTGGCATTTCTCTTTCACACATGCTCACAATCTCTCTCAGGGTGTCGGGGTGTCTCACGCACATGCTCTCTCTGTTTCTCTCTCTCTCTCTCTCTCTTTCTGACTACTATGTACCACTCTTTTCACTAATCTCAGTTGGAAAACACTATTTCTCTCACATGCATATATACACATGCACGGTCTCTACTAGCCCTCTATACGCACATTATCTTTAGGCCTCTCTCGCACACATTGCCCCCCCCCCCCGACACACCTCTCTCTTAGTAGTTGGCAGATATGATTTCATCATATCATTCGGTAGGATATCCCTGGCTGTTAGGCTGGATGGTAATACGAGGCAAAGTTTTACCCTAGTTCGGATCGGATCCTTGCAGTTGAAGAAAGAGCCTACTCCTGGTACTGTATATTAGTGACAGGGGTGTGTACAAAGTACACGTGAATACCAGGCATTGTGCGTGTGTATAACATATCTAAGGGCCTAGGGTTACAAATCATATATAGTCGGCTTATCACCAGTGGGGATAGAGTCCTCCGCGACTCCGGTAGCTTCGTGTTGTACGTCGAGTCCTCCACATGGGTCTTCGTATAACACGTCTCGATCCAACCTATATGTGGCGCAGGATGGAACCGACCATGAGTCTTCATCTTGACCCACCACAACTAGAAATGATGTGCCCACCACACCACACACGCAATCGGCCACTAAGAAAATAAGCATATACAATAGTACAACAGTATCTAGCTCACGATACGTCTCCATATTTTGTTGATGATACTGACGGACTTTGCATTTAATGCGTGCTCCGTATTTTGTTGACGACACTTACGGTCATTGTATTTGAAGCGAAAGCACGATATGGTCACTGGACTTCAGAATAAGCTCATCACGGTCACCACATACATTTTGTCGTGCTAACCAACATGCATGCATGCAAGGGATAATTAATGTCCTCCTTTGCTAGTACCACAAGGCAAACACCATTAATATTGCATCGATTAGTGTTAGTGGCCTTGTATTCTGCAAATTGTAATTTTGATAGTGGCCCCTTGTATATAAAAATGGAGGGAGAAAGATGAGAGATAAGGTGAGGAGGAGTGGGGCGTGGTGGTGACTGGTGGTCAGACTGGGCGGAGGCATGGGGATGGACGGCGCATTATGTCTAGGTTTGTATCTCTCTCACACACACCCACGTAGGTGGGGGACGTGCACGAAGAGAAGAGGTGCACGCACGGCGCACGTACTCCCGTCTCTTTCCCGACCACACCCGCGTGGGTACACGGTGGAGCTCATTTTTCTATGAAAAAGGCAGCCCACGTGGTAATTTGGCATGGGTACTGCTTGTCCACTTGGTGGAGGGAGGATCGTCTACCACGGGTGAACAAACAAATTGCGACTTGACTCGTTATGTTTAATTAAAAAAAGAGGCAAACCATGTGGGGCCTACCTTAGAGGCAAGGCTCTATACACTGGAGTACTTTTGATGTGTCCCGTCAACTCGCGGAACGAGGAGAAGCTTGCTTAGTACGCCGTCTCCCCCGCCCACGGGCGCGGTGGCTCGCAGGATGAGGTGAAGCTTGCTTACGAGTAGTAGTAGTACTACTACTACTACTACTACTACTACTACTACTACTATACGCCTTTACACCCGCTCCCTCGCCCACGCGCGCGGTGGCTCGCAGCACGAGGAGAAAATTTTACTACTCCCTCTGTTTACTCCTCGTCCCTACTACGTACTTTAGTTAGTACTCCCTCCATTTACTTATACAAGGCCAATATAAAAAATACATTTTGCATCTATACAAGGCCACAAATAGTAATCGAGACAAAAGTTACTACTCCCTCCTTTTCAGTTTATGGCTCAATTTCAAAATCTCTCCAACCAAGGTAGACGGTGAGTGGTCGAATTAATTTCGTAGTTTGCACAAGTAATTAGTACGCTCGTTTTTCTCAAAAAGTTATGTTTACCGAGGCATTAATTAGAACGAATGCATGAATGACCACTAAATTTCCATGAACTTGTACATGCATTGGTTAGTTTCCTCTTGACACTGCTTGCGTCGGGTGATCTAACGCACCTCGAAATCCAACATGTAATGGTACTACTACTAGTATAGTAGAATTGAGATTTATCAAACGGAAAAACGAATGTTTTTTAGATGAGCCCTATAAACCCTAGTGGGTACGTACTCCGTAAAAAACAGATTTTTCCAAAACTAAGTCGCTCCCTTTCATGAATTCTATAGTATACTCCTCCGTCGACGCTCCCTTTCATGAATTCTGTACTTCCTGTCGCCGACATGTGGGACATATAGCAACCGGGTCGACGTGTCAAGCACCAAATAACAGTGCAGAACAGCAGGGGGGACGCACCCCACTCGTACCGGCCCAGTAGTAGTAATGAGCAATGAGACGTCAAATCACAATGCCGCACCTTCCCAGACAGACGAAGCAACCATTATTTCACACTTCGGTTCGCCATCATCTCAAACGACGTAGTATTGCTTCTGCCTCTAGAGGGACACGTGCATCGCCTTGGTACATCATGACACGTGGGACCGCATGACACTCCATGCTCCCCCGCCGACGGCTCGGTAAAATCACCTCATTTTTACTATACTTCCTCCGTGTCGGTTTACTACATGGCATGCACGTCGTTCTAGGTTGAGAATTTAACTGGCTATATATGTGATGAACAGTACTCTAGCCTTTTAAAAAATGTATAGTTTTGTACAGTAGTACTATCGATGGATTGCGCCATGGAGCAAAAATTGAAATTAAAAAAAAGGTGGTACATATAGAGAGCGCTCGTCGCCAAATTATGCATATAGTACTATTAAAAAAGCTAGTATGTGCTTAATTGGGGTGCTAAATTCTATTAAAGAAATACTAGTAGTATGTACATACTGAAGAGTTAAAGTAACGAGAAGAAACATAACATAGTTCTGTTGGGGGCTCAGCACAACACACCCCTCACGTTAAACTAAGCACACCTGAAATTAAACTATGCAACTAATCTGGTAGACACTACATTAGAAGTTTAGAACCACCATGAGCAACGACACTGCCACCTTACTCGGAGTCCTCGTCCACGTCCTCGACTTCATCCTTGTCCCTCTTCCTCTTGGCCGATACTTCTTTGCTTGAACCGCACACTTGGCTGTTGCTCTTCATCCAACCCTTGTAGATATTGAAACAAAGGTAGCCATCCATTGCAGCATAGTGGATGTGGTCTATATCTAGTACATTCCGCTGCCATGCATGACGATGAAACATGTAATGAGGTTTCTCCAGTTTACGGTACGAAGGATGAATGATGGCTCCTGCCAGGGTCAGAATTGAAGGGTGACGAGAGGGCACCAGCCGATTCTTCTGGAGGTCGAAGGGGTTGCCTACAACGAGGCCTATCCAACCCAGGACTTCTTTGTCATTCTTAAAGTCTACAGTAACGAATTTCACTATTTTGTCCTTGAGGAAGTTCTTAAAATCCTGGCACTCAACGTCGGCATGGCATATGTGGTAGACCAAGCAAACGTTATGTACGCAAACCTGGATCACGGCGGGCTTTCCTCTCTTCGTCCTTTAGATCCTTCTCTCGTCCCAGGACTGTGGTGTACTCAACATCTAGCCCAGCGACCCACTCATCATCTGAGTTTTCGAACATGCGTCTGAAGCGAGAAAGGCATCCTTTCACCGTCGCGGAAGAACGGGTGTAGATGACGTCGAACTCATCGCCGGTGATGGTTCTAACCTTGTACTCACCGCCGATCATGGAGATTTGGGACGCCATGGATTTGGGAGGAGGGTTAGGATTAGTGGAACTGTCGTAATGTGAATGGATGGGACGACTAGGAGCGAACCGCCGTAGTATTGAAGGACGTGCGGGGACGAGTAGGAGCAAACTGCCAGCGTGCGAACGGCAGGGTAGTGGCTTCCCATTCTCCCATGATACGGGCTTCCGAGAGCCCTTGGATCTGAGATCGAACGGTTGCATGGCGTGATTCTAGACCTATGGGTGAATATCCTATCCTGGAGGGTTATTCTGCAAATTTTCAGCAACTTAGCATGTGACCGTTTGATCTCAGATCCAAGGGCTGCCAGCAGCCCGTATCATGGTCGCGCCTACCACGAACGTCGCGTCGCTCGCGCGGTCACGCCCTTGGAGATTTAACACGGTGCGTTAGGCTATCTGATGTTGGCATGTCATACATAGTCATCACTTAGTCACTCATACTACAACAAGGTTGGCTATAAGGTTGGCTATAAGTGTATTTTTTTACTCCTCTCTATATCTTTCTTCGTACTCCCTCCGTCCCATAATATAAGAACGTTTTTGACACTAGTGTAGTGCCAAAAACGTTCTTATATTATGGGACACAGGGAGTACTAGTATTTATTGCATTTGCCAAGGAGTGACCTCTTCCAATGAAATGGTGTTGCTAAGTTTGCTTCATTTAATTAGCTATAGACTCAAAATTGTCTTTTCACCTAGGTACACGCGCTTAGCACCGTTTCTTCCTTGGGTCACCAAACTAGTCTCTCTCTTCTTGATTAACTTGCCACATCAGACATAATGCCTATGTGGCAAGCTTAAGCACCTGTAGGAGCAAGTAAAAGTAAGTACAATAGTGCGCTTTACATGGCATTTTTGCATATGTGGAGGAAAGAGAGGCAACGAAAAAGTGGAGAAGTGGGCTCTCATGCAAGAGCCAGCCTCTACTACATGGTGGAGCATTGGGAGAGGCACCTGTATGGAGGTGGTCAGGAATCGGGAGACTCACGCCGGTCGTAGCACCGCAGTTAAAATGATAATGGCAAGTCAAATCACGGGGCCCCACCTGTCCAACAGTAACTCGTTGTCAAATCACACAGCCCTACGTTTGCAGTAGCCTACTCCCTCGTCTTCTCGCGTCTCTGTCGAACCGACTAGGCGGAACTGCCCCGCCTACCGCGCAGGAAAAGCCCCGCCCTCGACTTTTAAATACAACTACATCCGCTTAAGAATCAAATGATATACTTTTTGTGACATAGTAACTCATATTTAGTTAGTCAAATGGATGACCTAGAACTACGTGCAAGCCCTATAAACCGAGACGCCTAAAAATAAAAAAACCAAGACGGAGAGGGTAGTTCAGCACGTATCTTTTTAGATCAATATAGTCGGGATTCACCAAGGAGCAAAACCAAGTGGTAGGCTGCTCCTGTCGTGTTGGCGTAGCAACTCAAGCAGGGTCAGTCCGCACACGAAATGGCGACACACTTAACAGGACCCCTTTGGCCGACATGTGGCTCATCCACCGTCTTGTTCCACGTGCGATGCACCAAATTACAGTTCGGAGCAGCGGTTGGAATTGGAGGCACCCCGGTCGTAGCGCCGCAGTAGTAGAAAATGAGCGATGAGGGGTCAAATCACAAAGCCCCACCTTTCCCGCATTAAGCTGGACGGACGAAGCAACCATCATTTCACTCTAGGGCGCAAGAGCATAAACAAAAGAGAAAACAATGATGCGTGCGGCAGCTACCTAGGGCACCCTAGGGTAGGGGTCTCCACTACAGATCCTTTTTTTTGAAAGCGCCTCCACTACAAATCGGCTTCTCCCTCGTCCTCTTGAAGAAAACCGATGATGAGTGCGGCGGTAGGGTTTGTAGGAGTACTACGGCGTGCGGGGCCACGTCGTAGTAAACGGGTTCGAGTCGACGCCTTAAATATGTGTGGGCCGCTTGGTTTTACGGGAATGAGGCAGCATTTTGGGTTCGGGGACCAGTGGAGTTATAGTACGTACAAAAAATTGTGGACGTAGGTTCGACCGAAAGGCAATGATGCATGGGCCCTGCATTTTGATATACCCGGGGCCGCGTGAAATTTGCTACTCTACTCAAAACTAGTAAGGTACACATGTATTGAACGCATGAGATTTCGAAACCAAATTATGAATAAATACACACTATAGCATGTAAAGCTTTGAGTCATATATGCATGATGTAGATGTTCGTTTAGTTCTTATAGTTCATCTCATTCAAAATCAATTAGTTTTATAAAAATGTTAAGATTCATGGGGTTGTGCATTGTAAATCATAAAGTAAAAAACAAATAATGGCAATTCATTTAGAAAAAATAATCAATTATGACACGGAAGATTCTAGAACAAAGGAGAAGTGCTTGTGTTTTGAGGTTTGTGCATTATGCTTAAGTTCAACCATGGAGTCTTCTAAATTGTACATGTGGCAGATCTGGTGGAATGTTGACGATATCCAACGGCCAGTAGTGCTCGGATTTGCCTATCTCTGCACTGTTGGGTTAGCTTCATCCAGCGACCATCTTTCAAAGTTATTGGCACACTATATAGTTCTTGTGCCATAGTTGCATGTTTTGGAAAAAAGCTACTAGTGGGTTGTACTATCTATTTAGGAATAGAAGATGTATACATGGAAGTTGTAGGGAAAGAGATAACATGGAGCATCTCAATTCCTATGAGTAGGGATTTGAAAAGAGATGTCATTTGGTTCACATCATAGGAACTTTTCAATTGAATCTAGAGATGACATGTATCTCAATTCCTATGAGGAGGGATTA
This sequence comes from Aegilops tauschii subsp. strangulata, assembly GCF_002575655.3. Taxonomy (NCBI): domain Eukaryota; kingdom Viridiplantae; phylum Streptophyta; class Magnoliopsida; order Poales; family Poaceae; genus Aegilops; species Aegilops tauschii. The sequence continues at coordinate 14,322,267 of NC_053039.3, forward strand.
GAAAAGAGATGTAATTTGGTTCATATCATAGGAACTTTTCTATTGAATATACGCTAATGTTCATTTTCCTTTGAAATTAAGGGAGTATAGGAATCCATTCATATGAACCAAGTGGCTCTAAAGCTATAGAAATGATATCATGTTTATTTCCTTTGAAATGTGGAGTATATGAATCTATTCCTATGAACCAATTGGCTCTAAAGGAAAAAATCCTATAAAAATCATATCATATAAAGTTCCTATGATATTCCTCGACACTAAAGGATGCTTGAAATTGCTGCGGGTGATACGATGGTCTTTCTTTGTAGACTCCTCACCCATCTTTATAGTTACCTCTCGAAGATGAATGAAATGATATATACATGGTATTCTACATGTGCAATTTGGTACACGAAAAATCAGTAAAAGTTTGCGAGGTTCGAATTTTCAATAAAGCTATATGCACTGCATTTCGGAACGGAGGGAGCATACAGCAGTTGCTAACACTCACGTGGAAGATTTGTGTGTAGGAGGAGTGGCTGTTCTGTTAAATGACATGGCAAAACTGACACTGTCGGATGCCGATCTAACGGTTCTTACGGCGTTCGTCAGGAAAAGGCTTGTGGCGAACGTTTGTCGGATAATGATTTACGGACACATGCATTGCATTGATACGTGCCCCCCTCTCTCTCATGCACATGCACCCTCACGAGTCACGACTCTCCCGAGTCCTCTCGCAGACTCGCACGTCGCACCCACCGTCTATCTGCAGGTAGACGTCACGCACATATGTGCTCTTCACACCCTACCCTCAAAACTTCTAAAAACAAAAGACGGCGCACACATTTTATTTTAGCTCACACGTCACACACTTATACTATTACTCTTGCGGCGAACGTTCTTTGGGCATAGTATATTGTACTCTCACGAAGAGAAGCGGTGCACGCACGCACTAGTTCTCTTACACCCACTCGCGGGTACACGTAGGAGCGCATTTTTTTGAAGCTGGTACAACAAAATCACTCCACCATATATAAAAGCAGGAGCCTTAGCGCTTGCTTTACTAGGGTTCCTCTCGTTCACTCTCTCATGCTCTCCAGATCTAAGCAACACATAGGTGGCCACACTCTCTCTCAGCTCACGGCTGGTCACAAATCCGGCCGGACAACCTCGACCAGGGCAGGGGTGTAGGTGCATCGTTCACGCTGTCGGCGGCGGCGAGGGAGGAGACCAACGGCTGCCCGCGCGTCCCGATCGGCGGCCGTGCCGTTCTCTCCGAGTGAGTGCCGGCTCGGGAGGTCCTCCGACCCCTTCTTCCTCCCTGCGGTATTGTGGCCAAGATGCGGCCTCCCGACGCCGTCTTTGCCACATGCCGACGACCCTCAGGTATATATTCCTTCGAAACCTGCCTTGCTCTACTGCCCCAGCTCCCTTCGTGTGGATCCTTTTCTACTTCCGTCCGCTGTTCCAAAGCCACCTAGACTTCTACTATTATTAGAAGTAAAGCTAGTTCATACAGTCGACTCAAAGCGTTGGTTCAAACAGGGAAGAAAGTGGGAAAGCTGTAGCATGAATCTAGGACTTGGTTCTAAGAGGAAACAGGGGAAAGTAGTAATATCTGTCACTGTTTAAATAACCGTATTTCGTATTTGCGCAAACAGGGATGTCTGTCTCCATATCGTTTCGGGATGTCTGTCTCCGTATCGTTTCTATCCGCGCAATCAAAAGCACACACCTCAGTTTTAGTACAACTGCGCAAAATGAGATGGCTATCCCTCGTTGCCGTCGTCTAACCTTCCGTCTTCAAGGTATCCCTACATTGGTAGTAACTAAGGTAGAATGACCAACGCAATCTAAAAGAAGCTGATTCGTACGTTTTACTTCCTGATTGCAGTGCAGGGACGAGCGAAAACAACTGCATCCTAGTCCGGAATGCACTTTCTACCAGTTCATCCATGGACCGAGGACTAGCTGGCACGGCTGCACGGCGGTTTTTTGGACAGGTGCGCGGACAAGAGGCATGGTGGTCTGCTTATTTCTACAAATAGCGGTGCTTAAATTTAGTGGAATGCACAAGCATTTCAGCTGGTCAGTACACTGCATGGTTCAGTTCAGCATTCCAGCTGAGACCACAATTATAATTGGTTATTCTGGAATGAGAGAACCTAACCCTGGATGGTGGCAACAAGAAAAAACCAGAGTGAACTCCAGGAAATTTAAGCCTGCCGGGAGGCCCTTTGCTCAGAGAAGCCTTGCTTGTTTTTTCCTGATTTGTAAACCTTCTCACAACTTTTTCTTTTGCTGTGAACTAGTATATGTTTGTTATGTTCTATGAATCATTGAGATGTATAAAATTGCTTAACTTATGCTTTTCAAGTTTTTTATGAAGACGAGTTTAATGTGAGTGTTCTACATGAGCGCTGGACTAGCGTGTGAACGTTTGGAATTTATTACATTGTGGCCTCAATTAACTGCATGAACCACTGTAACAAGATACATAGTTGCTTATATGTCAGACAGCAGATTGTTGATTGTTAGCTGGTCGATAGCCTAATGTTGAAGCGAGCTGAGCCAATGTGTCGTGTTTTGCACAACTGCTTACAAGTGGGGTAGCACCAACAGTGTTTACAAGTACTTATGTATACGTTGGCGCACGGTTCTCGAACGAGTGCTCTATTTCATCAAAACACACACTGCTCGTATGATAAACCGTGACAACTTATGTCTTACCATGCCATATTCATGAAAAAACTAGTGAGGACGCATCTGTTTCGGCAACAATTATGATGGTTCTCACATGATTCACGGGCACACAAAAGTAGCAGTAGTTCCCATAGACGGATTCAAACAGAGTACTAGCCCCAGAGGGGTCGATAACAGGCAAGGTTCGGATAATTAGACACAATCCAAACTACTATTAAACACTAGCTGGGGCAACTATTTCATGCCTCGATCTAATTTGGGCTGGACACAAGACGGACCTTGCCATGAACATCATCGAGGACGTCCCGCAGCAGCTCAATCCTGTGAACCTTCATGAAGACAACCTTGTGGCCTTGCCACTGATAAACTTGTTTGTGGAGGCATGCCACGTCATCTTCCTGCATAAGCTTGACAAGAACAGTATGCCTCACAAACGAAGGAGTAGCTTTGAACTTCTTGTGCTTCAGTACACCCTGGACAACACGCCTGACAACAGTGAGGCTGGAATACAACTCTTCATTGGTATAACCGCAAATGGCTTCCAGGATCCAACAGCCGAAGAACTCTATTTTCCCAGTGTGTATATTCAGGTCATCCGCCTCATAGCGAGTGACATGTACAACCACACAATCCTTGTCTGCATCAGGGCTCTAATTGAAATAGAAACAAATTCTGAATTACTTTTCAGTATAAGAAACACAAGCTATTTAAACCACACTATGTATAGCATGGCATCGAAGCTAATAAAATTTTGCATTATTAATCACCACATACTTCCTTTTCTAAAAAAATCACCACATACTTAGATGAAAAACCACAATCGAGATCGGCAAAGAAGGAAATCACCTTGGGCAGCTCAGCGGGGGGGACACATCCTCGAAGGGGGAAAACTGCTCCTGCAGTGCCACGGGGGCTGTAACCTCAAACGTGGCGTTGACCATCTCAGTAGTGGCCATGAGCGTATCTGGGGTCGGCTCGGTGGTTGCCTCCATCTTCTTGGAGCTCTCTGTCTCGTGGGGATCAGCCTCCCGCGTCTGCTCCAATATCGGCAGATCTTTGCCTGGTTCTCCTTGGTCCATCATGAAACTGACGAATACTAGGGGACCACTGAAAGGAAAACACAATCGCAATGACAATGAAACAAAAAAGAGAGTGAGGATCGGTTACTGCTTTGCAAAAGTTCTTTTTTTTTCTCTGAACAAAAATATACCAACATCACGGATCCGCTTACCTTCCCTTCGTTCAGAGAGAAGAACAGTGGCAGATGCGAGTGTTGCCTTTCTTGAAGACGGTGAGGGAGAAGGGGATTCAACGAAGAGTGAAATGATGGTTACTTCGTCCGTCAAACTTAGACTGCGGGGAGGTGGGGTTTTGTGATACGACGGCTCGTTACTACCGCGCTACGACCGGGGTGACTCTCCGCCTGCATACTGCCTTCTAATTTGGTGGATGGCATTTGGGCCCGCGCGCTGCATGGCCCGCATGTCGGTGAACAAAAGTATAACGGCATTCAGTAGAGGGAGACGTTTCAATGACCTAGGAGGAGCCAGAAGCGGTAGAGTGTCTCCACTGTACTAGTAGTAATTGTTTTTCTGGGTAGCTGTAGAGTGTCTCCACTGTACTAGTAGTAATTGTTTCTCTGGGCCCAAGACAAAACAGCCCATCCACACTAGTAAATAGTAAAATCAACTCAAAAGCCCATATATTTACTGAATGAGAGGCGCTACCCACACCCAGCACACCGCCCCCCCCCCCCCCAAAAAAAACCTGGGTGCTCTTCTTCCTCCTCGCTCCCACCCACCTCACGTCAGCTCGCTCCACTCGTACCCCCAAATTCCTCACCTCACTCCTACAGAAAACCCCAGCTCCCCTTCTTCCTCACTCCTACAGAAAACCCCCAGCTCCCCTTCTTCTTCGCTCGCGCTACAACTAGGCTCGTCATTCGTTACTCTGCTCAAATCCGTGAGCGGGACGCGACGCCCTCGAGGAAAATGGAGTCGGCTGACCCCAGCGCCAAGAAGATGAGGCTCCCGCCAGCGGCGACGCCTGTTGTAGATCCCGCACCCGGCAGCGCGGGGAGAAGCGGCGACCCCGCCCCCACCGGATCCCAGGAACCCGTAGAATCTCGGGTGGACCGCATCAGCGATCTCCCGGACGCCGTCCTTGGGGAGATCATCTCGCTTCTCCCCACCAAGGATTGGTGCCGCACCCAAGTCCTCTCAATTCGGTGGCACCCTCTATGGCGCGCCGTGCCCCTTAATCTCGACTGTTGTCAGCTATCTCTCTTCAATGATTTTGAAATCCCCAGAGCCATCATCTCCTCCCACCAGGGCTCCGTTCAAAGCCTCTGCATCCCGTCATGCTACCTGAGCAAGCATACCATGCCCTGCATGGTGGACGCCTGGCTGAAATCCCCTGAATTCACAGAACTACAGCTGCTTGAGTTCTACTATTCCCCTAGAAATCACATACCACATACCGAATGCCATGAACTTGTGCCCTCAGCACAGATGTCCATCTCGCAGTTTTCGTCCTCTCTCCACACCGCCACCTTTGCGCTGTGCTACCTACCAGACAATCTGGTACTAAACCTTCGACTCCCATTTCTCAAGAAACTTCCACTTGTGCGGGTTCGTATATCGAAGGCCTCATTGCACAGCATCATCCACTCCAGTTGCCCTGCGCTGGAGTGCTTGGTGCTTGTTTTCACAGTTAGAATCGGTTGTCTCCAAATAAAGTCGCCTAACCTTGTAAGAATTGGAATTTCTTTTGACGGAAGGCAGCTCGTCACCAAGATGCCCCTTCACTTCAAAGGTTGATCCTTGATTCTAGTTATTCACCGTTGCAAATAACCGTCCTCTCTGTGCCTAAACTGGAGACCTTCGGTGTAATACATGATTTCTGTGCTCATTTCAATATGGTGTTTGGCTCCACAGTTCTTCGGGTACTTTATATTATCATCTACACTTGTAACCATAAGCTGCATTTTAAATTTCTGTGCATAATTTATATATCATCTTGGAGTACACATTTTGTACTAATATTATGTTCTATGCTCAATGAAGAGTTTCTCCATGGATGGCTTATCAATGGTGCTGGATTCTGTCAAGATCTTATATATCCAAATGAATAATTTTGATCTGAACAAGATTATTGGCTTGCTGCAATGCTTTCCATGTCTAGAGAAGTTGTATATAAAGGTGATAATTTCACGCACATTGGAAGCCCGCATATAGTGTACTAGAATTAACCGTTCAGTTGTTCCTCTTTCGACACTCTTCTTTTAGACCTTAACTGTTTTCAATCTTCATATCTATTTAGGCAACAGGACGGGGTAAGAAAGTTATAACCATTCGGTGGATTCGTAAGCATCGGGATTTTCTCACTTCTCATGAGATTCGATTGAAGACAATAACGTTAGAACGATATGCAGCCAACCGTGCAAACACAAGATTTGTCACATTCTTCCTGCTGAATGCGAGGTTACTATTGTCCATCAGGCTTAAGTTTATCAGCAGCATGGTTTTGACGGATGGGTATGTCGAAGAGCAAAAAAAGGAGTTTCAGGTGGGCAAAAGAGCTTCTGAACGTGCCGGGCTTCTATTTACAACATATTGTGGTCATAATCCAGTAAATTTTACGACCCAGGATGTTCATTCTTTGGACCTGACCGATCCATTTGACTGTGACTGCCGAAAACAGTGCTGGAGTTAGATGTTGTTGCCCTTTTCAATCTGGTTTTTTTTGTAAACCTGATGAACAATTAACCCTCGTGCTTTTGTACAGTTTGTAAGCTGGAGTTAGATGTTCCTGCCCTTTTCAACTCGGCTGTGACTGTCATATTTTCTTTGAAACAAGGCAAATGGCTTGCCATTCGTTTAATTTAGAGTGAAATATTGTAACAAATCCCAACCAAGGGAAATAACAGCACTCTCGCTGGTTGCTTGAGCTCACTGTGCATTACAGAAGCCAAGTGATTAGCCCCCACCAGCACCCACAAACTTATTTCGAACTAGCACATCAAATGGGCTGTAAATTTTCATAGGAAAGGCTGCATGACCGTGACAGATTTGGATTCTGACATTTGGGACCCACGAGGAAATAGCCTATCCAAGGTGGTGTCGACTTACTAGCCAGTCAACAAACGATTCTGCCTACCAGCCGTTGGATTGACATCCAACATCTGTCGGTATCTTCTATCTCTTGTCTTCTTCTTCCTCCAGCCGCCCAAACCAAACCACCCCGTCGGCTCCGCCTGCTCCCGCCTCCCATGGCTGGCTGCGCCTCCGCCACCCTACCGTACGTACCTTCCAACGTTGGCCAGTCCCTCCCTCTATTCCCCCACAGGTCCTGTTATTCTCCGGCGACGTCAGCCCCAACACGCACCCACGCCCGAACCAGTCAACCCTCATACTCCCCTCCGCCTGTGACTGGACCGGCGCATCTTCAACGGCTCCTGTTCGTTCCGTTCGAGGCCTTGCCGTCGTCCTCCGCCTTGCGGCCTTGGTTCGCTCGCGTGTGCGGTGTGCCGCCCTCTTGCGGTGTCAACGTCGTCAACAACCAAGAGGAACAAGGAGATGACTGTACGTGGAGAGGATGACAGTAGGGACCCACCAGCGTCATGGCAGTACGCAAGCAAGTGCCTCTATAGTACAAGCCCAAAAATATGGTTCCTCCTAATGGTTGGAAATCTGGGGCTCACGCCATTGTCAATGTAGTCAATAAACGAGAGAATTACACTACGAGCGGCTGACACCAGGGACCCAGCAAGTCGCACAGTTTTTTTAAGGAACAAGCAGTTGTTATTTATACTAGTTTTAGCGACGAATCAGGGTAACAACGGGGCTGTGCGGGGGTTGTGGCCCGTCTAGCCAGGGTTTTATTTATGTTTACCACATCATGAGCCCAGTTGTGTTTTTTTCTTGCTGAAAATGGCTAGCCCAGTTCTATTTTTTTTAAGAAATACCCAAACAAGGCCTACTTGCTTTATCGGCCCTGCTGGGCTGCAAATCTTTCAAGACGAGGAGAGTTTCATTCGGTTTGCCCAGAAATGGGCTGTACATTTTTAAAACACATCAAACCGGGAATTAGTTTCAATTTTTTTTATTACAAGATCTTAAATTCCATTGATTTTTATGCGTGGACAATTATTTGGATTTTATATTTATATAAATTATTTTTCAAAATAGTTTGAATGTGAATCGATATTTCTGGATTAAAAACAGTTGACCGCACCGAAATATGCAAAATTTCGTATACTTTTTAACCGTGGCCACAATATGGGGTGTAATGCTAACAAAAAGAAGATGGGCTCCAAAAAAATTCTTAAGAATTGGGTTGTACATTTTTAGAAATAATGGCAGATGGGTTGTATGCTGTTGTCCACAGATTTGAGGCTGACTTGTGTGCCTACTACAGGTTGACGCATATGCTTTCATAAAAAAAAGGTTGACGCACACGCAGTGCCCTGTCAACTTAGTCAACACACGAGAGCAGTGACTGTTGGATGTCCATCCAACGGCTGTCGTGCTTCTTCAATCTCTACTCTTCATGCTCCAGCCGCTCAAACAAGCGCCGGCGGGACTGCCTGCTCCCTCCTCCCATGGCTGGCTATGCTGCCGCGCAGGCCTCACGGCCCCACCGTACTCCCATCGCTGGCCTAGCCATCCCTCTACTCACCCACACATGCTGTTATTCTCCGGCGACGGCAGACGAACCAGTAAACCCTCGTACTCCTCCGCGTGGGAAACAACTGCCGAGTATTCCCTGGCTCTGTGTCGTTCCCTTCCTAGGCCTCGTCGTCATCCACCGCCCTGGTGCTCTCGGCGCGGCCTGGTCAACATGGTCAATGAACGACATCCATCGGAAGTGGACTGTACGTGGAGAGGCTGAAAGCTGGGTCCACGGCCGCACGCAAGGAAATGCCTCCTTATTACGCACAAAATAATGATTCCTCCACCTGACAGCTAGGACCCACAGGAAGGGCCTCTGTATTTCATGAAAAAAACGTTCCCACCGCTGACAGGTCAGACCCACCAGCTATATCTTCGCACGCAAGGAAGTGCCTCCTTATTACGCCCAAAAAAATGAATAGCCCCCTGCTAGCTGGGACCCACCATATTGTTGGGCTAACTTGTGGGCCTACTAAGTTGACGAGGACGGAGGGCTTTGTCAACTTAGTCAATACTCCAGTGACCGTATGATGTCCATCCAACGGCCAAAGTGCTTCTTCAACCTCTGGTCTTCTTGCTCCAGCCGCCCAAAGCAGCGCCGGTCATGCCGCCTGCTCCTGCCTCCCGTGGCCGGCTGTGCTACCGCGGAGGCCTCACCGCCCCCATACTACTCCCACCATAGGCCAGGCCATCCCTCCACTCACCCACACCCCCTGTTATTCTGCGGCGACGGCAGCCTCACACCGCAGCCGAACCAATGAACGCTCGTACTCCTCTCCGCGTGGGCATCCACTGCCGCGTCTTGCTCGGCTCCGCGTCGTCCCCTTCCTAGGCCTCGCCGTCGTCCACCGCCGTGGTGCTCTCGGCGCGGCGTGGTCAATGTGGTCAACGACCGACTTCCATCGGAAGAGTACTGTACGTGGAGAGGCTGACAGCTGGGTCCACGGCAGCCGCAAGGAAGTGCCTCCTTATTACGCGAAAAATAATTATTCCTCCACCTGACAGGGGGGACCCACCGGACGGGCCACCAGTATTTTGCGAAAAAAATCATTTCCCCCTGACTGCTGGAACCCACCGGACGGGCCACCGTATTTCGCGAAAAAACGTTCCCCCCCCCCCCCCCGCAGTCAGCTCGGACCAACCGGAAGTGCCTCCTTATTACGCACAAAAAAATGAATACTCCCCCGGCTAGCTGGGACCCACCTTGGTGGGAGGCTGACTTGTGGGCCTATTCAGTTGACGGGGACGAAGGGCTTTGTCAACTTAGTCAATATGAACGATTCTAGCTCCAGTGACCGTACGAAGTCCATCCAACGGCCGTAGTGCTTCTTCAACCTCTGGTCTTCTTGCTCCAGCCACCCGAAGCAGCGCCGGTCGTGCCGCATGCTCCTGCCTCCCGTGGCCGGCTGTGCTGCCGCAGAGGCCTCACCGCCCCCTACTATTCCCACCGCTGGCCAGGCCCTGCGGCGACGGCAGCCTCACACCGCAGCCGAACCAGTGAACCCTCGTACTCCTCTCCGCGCGGGCTTCCACTGCCGCGTCTTCCCCGGCTTCGCGTCGTCCCCTTCCTAGGCCTCGCCGTCGTCCACCGCCGTGGTGCTCTCCGCGCGGCGTGGTCAACGTGGTCAAGGAACGACTTCCATCGGAAGAGTACTGTACGTGGAGAGGCTGACAGCTGGGTCCACGGCCACAGCCCAGTTTTTTTGTTATTTGCCAAGTAAGTCGCTTTGTCAGGCCTGTTGGGCTGCAAATCTTTCAAGACGAGGAGAGCTTTCATTCGGCTGGCCGAGAAAATGGCCCATCAGTAATGAGAAATGGGTTGTACATTTTTAAAACACATCAAACCAGCAATTAGTTTCAAATATCTTTTTTTTCATTTCAAGATTTTAAATTACATTAATTTTTATGCGTGGAGAATTTGTTGGATTTTATATTGATATACATTTATTTGTAAAATCAGTTTGAATGTGAGTCGAAATTTCGGGATTAAAAACAGTTCGGACCGCACCGAAATATGCAAAATTTCGTATAATTTTTTAACCGTGGCCACAATATGGGCTGTAATGCTAACAAAAAGAATATAGGCTCCAAAAAAAACCTTAAGAATTAGCAAATGGGCTGTAAATTATTAGAAATAATGGCAGATGGGCTGTATGCTGTTTTCCACAGATTTGAGGCTTTCCTAAAAAAGGTTGAAGCACAAGCACTGACTGTTGGATGTCCATCCAACGGTCGTCGTGTTTCTTCAATCTCTGCTCTTCCTGCTCCAGCTGCTCAAACAAGCGCCGGCGGGACTGCCTGCTCCCTCCTCCCCGCGGTCGGCTGTGCTGCCGCGCAGGCCTCACCGCCCCACCGTACTCCCATCGCTGGCCTAGCCATCCCTCTACTCACCCACACCTGCTGTTATTCTCCGGCGACGGCAGACGAACCAGTAAACCCTCGCACAGTCGTACTCCCCTCCACGTGGGAAACAACTGCCGAGTCTTCCCTGCCTCCGTGTCGTCCCCTTCCTAGGCCTCGCCGTCGTCCACCGCCGTGGTGCTCTCGGCGCGGCGTGGTCAATGTGGTCAACGACCGACTTCCATCGGAAGAGTACTGTGCGTGGAGACGCTGACAGCTGGGTCCACGGCTGCAGCAAGGAAGTGCCTCCTTATTACGCGCAAAATAATTATTCCTCCACCTGACAGCGGGGACCCATCGGACGGGCCACCGTATTTCGCGAAAAAAAATGTTTCCCCCCTGACTGCTGGGACCCACCAGCTACACCTTCGCACGCAAGGAAGTGCGTCCGGGCAAAAAAACAAAACGATTCGCCCCCCTGACTGCTGGGACCCACTAGCTACATCTTCGCACGCAAGGAAGTGCGTGACAGTCGGGACCCACCTGGTCGAAGCGTACGTAGCGTTGTCATTCTGGTTGCGAACGTGTACGTACATATATACTGGTGGATGTAGAGGCGCGCATGTGTCGTAGTAGAGGCGCGCACGTAGCATGTACACGTACGTACAGCGGCCAGGGTGCAAGAAAGAAAATACGGCCACGTATGTGTACATACGGGCGGGTCTCGAACGCCTACTCACGCATATGTACGGCGAGGGCTCGTTGACATGGCTGGGTCGGAACGGAGAAACAGCATCGTCGTCGTGTTCATGGGGAGGCAACGGAATGCGTCGTGTTCATGGGGAGGCAACAGAATGCGTCGTGTTCATCGGGAGGCAACGGAACGCGTGGGAGCCAACCGGCTGGGTCGGAACGGAATGCGTAGTCGTGTTCATCGGGAGGGCTTGGACGGAACAGGCGATGGAAACGAGGCCTAGCGACCGCAGAACAGAGGAAACGGCCTTGTGTTCGACCGGCCACGGTCGAAACGGGATCCTGTTCATCAGGACGGGTATGGCGTACTGCAAAATGGACGAAACGGACCTCCTACGGTCGAAACGGGGGTCCTGTTGATCGGGAGGGGTGTGGCGTACCGCAAAACGGATGAAACGGACCTCCTACGGTCGAAACGGGGGTCCTGTTCATCGGGAGGGGTGTGGCATACCGCAAAACGGACGAAACGGACCTCCTACGGTCGAAACGGGGGTCCTGTTCATCGGCAGGGGTGTGGCGTACCGCAAAACGGGACTCCACGAGATACTGTTCATCTCCACCGTCGACCTCCTCCGGCCTCCACGGGCTACCGTCGACCTCCTCCAGCCTCCACGGGCTCCTGTTCATCCAGCCTCCACCGCGCGCTACTCCACCGGCTACTGTTCAATCACCCCTCCACGGGCACCCCTCCATCGTCTACTGTTCATCCAGCCCTCCACACCACGGGGTCCTGTTCATCCAGAGGCAACGCCACCGCTCACTGTTCATCCAACCCCCCCCCTCGCAACGCTCACTGTTAATCCCAAAGGCAGCATCGATTGGCTTCAGTTAGCAGCAGTAGCGAAGGAATCGCTCGATCGGGTTCAGTTAACAGCCATCGATCGATCGCTCGGGTTCAGTAACGCGTAGCCTGCAGTGCAATCGCTCGGGTTCAGTTAGAGCCCAACGCCTCGCACACATGCGCGTATGTGTACGAAAGAAACGCGCATCGCTCGGCCCTCGACCTCCCACCGTAACCGGGAACTCCCCGAAATTTTCCTCGCCCTCGCTTCTACCACGGTTTTTTCAGTCATGGATGGCCCAAAGAATGTCATGCAGCTACGTCTCCGGCCCGCCCAGGACGAAAAGCCCATTTTCTGTCATGATTTTTTGTCATAGAAGTAGGAGCCCACCACATCTATGATGATACCGGGTTTTGTCACAATTATCGTCATAGAAGTGTCATATGTATGACAGAAAAAAAATTCGTTCGGCCCAAAATGTCACGGATGTGTCTTTTTTTTTGTAGTGGTGTCAGGATACTGCATTGGGAACCGATGGAATCGCACGGTCTTGCACTCGCTCGCCCACGCCGCCCCCTCAACCTACCCCTAGCCAACATCTAGCTATCATCATCGCTCCTACACAGGCGCTGCAGCCTAATCCGCCTGCTCGATCTCCACACCATGACCCCAAGTCGCCTCCACCACTGCTGCACGCTTCAGATCACGCCTCTCTGCCACAAGATATGCCACCCATACGGTCCAACAGCGCCATGACGACCCCCTATCAAGACGCACTCCTCTCCTCCCCCCGTGCCCATAGCCACCCCCAGCTACGCCCCATATATATACCACGCCGGCCCCTCTCCCCTCTCCATCGCCATCATCATCCACCACAATCCCCACTCAAAAAACGTCGTTGCTTCCGCTGCCTCGCTCTCGACCACTGCGTCGAGACTTGCCGTGACCCCGTCCGCTGCGCTCGTTGCTGGCGGAACGGCCACCGCAGCCGCGACTGCAGGTATCTCCGGATCTGGCCTTGCTTTCCTCCTCTCCCCGATTCTTTTCCCTCAAGCCCTAACCCCGCCTTCTGTCGTCGCAAGATGAACCACGGCAGCTCTTCCTCGGCCACGGCCCGCATCCCCCGCACCCTCATGATCGGAGAGGTTCCCATCATCCTGTCTGAGCCATTCCCTGCGTTCTGCGTCCCCTCCCCGTTCGTCCTCCATGGTGTCCCCGTCGACGCCGACGGTGTTCCCCCGCCTCCTCCCTCACCACCACGCACATCTGCACCTCCCCCAACCCCCCACCCCGCACCACCACCTCGCCCACAACACTCCTTTCAACACCCATGCCCTCAGAGCCCACCACTCTGACATCTTCACTTCCTCTCAGTTTGCCAGGGCCGAATCCCACGTTTTGGACTCCGAGCCGGACGAAGAGCTACCTCGCCCTGAACGCGAGGCTGGCCTGCTCCCGCCCTATGGTGATATGCCGCTCGTTGCTGCCCCGCCATGCCTTGTCCATTGCCCCCGCCGCTTTGCTTTCGCACACCTGCAAACCCCCGTTCCCAACCCCACCCCTCTCATCCGTTGCGCTATCCAGCACACCTGCGGCAACCCGGCCTTCATCTTGGGCGGCTCTTGGCGCGGGGTAGAATGCATCACTTTCCACACTCCCGCTGCACGCAACGACGTCATCTGCCACAGTCCCATAGAATTTGAGGGCAACATGGTTACTATTGAGCCAGTAGAACACGCCTTGCCATTTTCACCGACCTAGCCGAGATCGAGGTGTCAGAATTCCCACATGAGCTCTGGCACAACGACGGCATCCGCTTCGCACTAGCGTTCCTTGGTGACGTCTGTGCCATTGATGACTTCTGTCTTCACGGCATCGACTACACCTCAGTCCGTGCTCTCGTCCTGCTCCAGTCCAGCAAGCCGGCTCCACCTGGCCTAGTCATCCAGCTCCCACCCATCAACGAGATCAAAATAGCCAAGGTTTTCGAGGTATCTCGCTGGCACCACGGCGATGGCGCCAACCCCTTCGATGGCAACTCCTCCGATGGCAACTCTGCTCCTCTCTCCCAGCGCGGCTCACCACGCCCGCTCTCACCTGAAAACTTCGCTCCAGTGGTCTCTGCCGTCAGGGCGGGCTGGCATGCGAACCCCACCTATGGCGGGACCAGGCCGGTTGCCGCCGCCTCTCTCCCGATGCACGTGCCCTCCATACTTCTCCTGGCGGCGCCAGCAGTGACCCCGCCTTGTCGGTTGTCCTTCCTCCCCCTGGATCTGCATGTGACCCGCTTGTCGTCTCTGACGACGACTCGGACGGCTCGGAAGGCATGCACGTTCCCCTCCTGCATGCGGTCACCTCGGACTCCCTGGACGCGGTGCATGCACGTGGTGGCGGTCCTGGCTCCACCTGTCATCCGCCCGCTGCCCAGGGTGGCAGCCGTTGACCCTCCTGCTCCACATGTTGACGCGGGGCGGCGTGGTGGCGGGCCACGTGTTCCACTCCGACACATCGGCCTTTGCCCTCGTCGCTCCGGCTGCGCCAGAGATACGTCCATTTTGCATCATGCTTTTATATCAATATTTATTGCAGTATGGGCTATTATTACACATTATGTAAAATACTTATGCCTATTCTCTTTTAATTTACAAGGTTTACATAAGGAGGGAAATGCCGGCAGCTGGAATTCTGGGCTGGAAAAGGAGCAAATATTAGAGACCTATTCTGCACAACTCCAAAAGTCCTGAAACTCCACGAAAGTTATTTTTGGAAATAATAAAAATACTGAGCGGAAGAAATACGTCAGGGGGGCCACCACCCGTCCACGAGGGTGGGGGCGCGCCCCCTGCCTCGTGGGCTCCCTGTTGGTCCTCCGGTGGCCATCTTCTGCTATATGAAGTCTTTCGCCCGAAGAAAAATCATAAGCAAGCTTTCGGGACGAGACTCCGCCGCCACGACATGGAACCTTGGCGGAACCAATCTAGGGCTCCGGCAGAGCTGTTCTGCCGGGGACACTTCCCTCCGGGAGGGGGAAATCATCGCCATCATCATCACCAACGCTCCTCTCATCGGGAGAGGGCAATCTCCATCAACATCTTCACCAGCACCATCTCCTCTCAAACCCTAGTTCATCTCTTGTATCCAATTCTTGTCTCCAAGTCCGGGATTGGTACCTGTAGGTTGCTACTAGTGTTGATTACTCCTTGTAGTTGATGCTAGTTGGTTTATTTGGTGGAAGATCATATGTTCAGATCCTATATGCATATTAATACCCCTGTGATTATGAACATGAATATGCTTTGTGAGTAGTTATGTTTGTTCCTGAGGACATGGGAGAAGTCTTGCTATTAGTAGTCATGTGAATTTGGTATTCGTTCGATATTTTGATGAGATGTATGTTGTCTATCCTCTAGTGGTGTTATGTGAACGTCAACTACATGACACTTCACCATTATTTGGGCCTAGAGGAAGGCATTGGGAAGTAATAAGTAGATGATGGGTTGCTAGAGTGACAGAAGCTTAAACCCTAGTTTATGCGTTGCTTCGTAAGGGGCTGATTTGGATCCATATGCTTCATGCTATGGTTAGGTTTACCTTAATACTTTTGTTGTAGTTGCGGATGCTTGCAATAGAGGTTAATCATAAGTGGGATGCTTGTTCAAGTAAGAACAGCACCCAAGCACTGGTCCACCCACATATCAAATTATCAAAGCACCGAACGCGAATCATATGAACGTGATGAAAACTAGCTTGACGATAATTCTCATGTGTCTTCGGGAGCGCTTTTCTCTATATAAGAGTTTGTCTCGGCTTGTCCTTTGCTACAAAAAGGATTGGGCCACCTTGCTGCACTTTATTTACTTTTGTTACTTGTCGCTCGTTACAAATTATCCTATCACAAAACTATCTGTTACCTATTATTTCAGTGCTTGCAGAGAATACCTTGCTGAAAACCGCTTATCATTTCCTTCTGCTCCTCGTTGGGTTCGACACTCTTACTTATCGAAAGGACTACGATAGATCCCCTATACTTGTGGGTCATCAAGACTCTTTTCTGGCGCCGTTGCCGGGGAGTGAAGCGCCTTTGGTAGGTGGAATTTGGTAAGGAAAAATTTATATAGTGTGCTGAAATTTACTGTCACTTGTTACTATGGAAACTAATCCTCTGAGGGGCTTGTTCGGGGTATCTTCACCCCGACCAGTAGAGCAAAGAGTTGCTCCTCAACCTACTGAACCTACTGAAGATGAAAATGTCTACTTTGAAATTCCTTCGGGTATGTTAGAAAAACTGCTAGCTAATCCTTTTGCAGGAGATGGAACAAAGCATCCTGATGAACACCTAATATATGTGGATGAAGTTTGTGGATTATTTAAGCTTGCAGGTGTGCCTGGTGATGTTATTAAGAAGAAGGTCTTCCCTTTATCTTTGAAGGGAGATGCATTGACATGGTATAGGCTATGTGATGATACGATCATGGAACTACAAACGATTGAAATTGGAATTTCATCAGAAGTTTTATCCTATGCATCTTGTTCATCGTGATCGCAATTATATATATAATTTTTGGTCTCGCGAAGGAGAAAGCATCGCTCAAGCTTGGGGGGCTTAAATCAATGTTATATTCATGCCCCAATCATGAGCTCTCAAGAGAAATGATTGTTCAAAAATTTTATGCTCGGCTTTCTGATAACAATCGCACCATGCTCGATACTTCTTGTGCTGGCTCTTTTATGATGAAGACTATTGAATTCAAATGGGATTTATTGGAAAGAATTAAACGCAACTCTGAAGATTGGGATCTCGATGAAGGTAAGGAGTCAGGTATGACACCTAAGTTTGATTGTGTTAAATCTTTTATGGATACCGATGTTTTCCGTAAGTTTAGCACTAAATATGGACTTGACTCTGAGATAGTAGCTTCTTTCTATGAATCTTTTGCTGCTCATATTGATGTCCCTAAGGAGAAGTGGTTTAAATATCATCCTCCCATAGAAGTAAAAGTAGCTGCACCTATTAAAGTTGAAGAAAAGACTATCACTTATAATGATCCTATTGTTCCTACTTCTTATGTTGAGAAACCACCTTTCCCTGTTAGGATAAAGGATCATGCTAAAGCTTCAACTGTGGTCCGTAAAAGCAATATTAGAACTTATACACCTCTTGAGCAAATTAAAGTTGAACCTAATATTTCTATTGTTAAAGATCTCTTGTCTGATAATATTGATGGGCATGTTATTCATTTCCGTGATGAAACTGCTAGAATTGCTAAACCTTGTGCTAAAGATAAACATAGACCTGTGGTAGGCATGCCTGTTATTTCTGTTAAAATAGGAGATCATTGTTATCATGGCTTATGTGATATGGGTGCTAATGCTAGTGCAATACCTATTGACTTATACAAAGAAATTAAGCATTATATTGCACCTGCTAAGTTAGAAGATATTGATGTCACAATTAAGCTTGCCAATAGAGATACTATTTCACCAATGGGAATTGTTAGAGATGTTGAAGTCTTGTGTGGGAAAACTAAATATCCTGCTGATTTTCTTGTTCTTGGTTCCCCACAAGATAGCTTTTGTCCCATTATATTTGGTAGACCCTTCTTGAACACCGTTAATGCTAGGATAGACTGCGAAAAGGATGTTGTTACTATTGGTGTGGGTGATATGTCTCATGAGTTCAATTTCTCTAAATTTCATAGACAACACTGTGAAGAGGAATTACCTAGTAAGGATGAAATTATTGGTCTTGCTTCTATTGCCGTACCTCCTTGTGATCCTTTAGAACAATATTTGCTAGACCATGAAAATGATATGTTTATGAATGAAAGAAGGGAAATAGATGAAGTATTATTTAAAAAGGAACCTATCCTGAAACACAATTTGCATGTTGAAATCCTAGGGGATCCTCCTCCACCCAAGGGTGATCTCGTGTTTGAGCTCAAACCGTTACTTGGTACTCTTAAATATGCTTATCTTGATGAGAAAAAGATATATCATGTTATTATTAGTGCTAACCTTTCAGAGCATGAAGAAGAGAGATTATTGAAAACTCTGAAGAAGCACCGTGCTGCTATTGGATATACTCTTGATGATCTTAAGGGCATTAGTCCCACTCTATGTCAACATAAAATAAATTTGGAGAAAGATGCCAAACCAGTTCGTGATCATCAACAACGGCTGAATCCTAAGATGAAAGAAGTGGTAAGGAAGGAAATACTAAAGCTTCTTGAGGCAGGTATTATTTATCCCGTTGCTGATAGTCAGTGGGTAAGTCCTGTCCATTGTGTCCCTAAGAAGGGAGGTATTACCGTAGTTCCTAATGATAAAGATGAATTGATTCCGCAAAGAATTATTACAGGTTATAGGATGGTAATTGATTTCCGCAAATTAAATAAAGCTACTAAAAAGGATCATTACCCCTTACCTTTTATCGATCAAATGCTAGAAATATTATCTAAACATACACATTTTTTCTTTCTAGATGGTTATTCTGGTTTCTCTCAAATAGCTGTATCAGCCGATGATCAATCAAAGACCACTTTTGCTTGCCCTTTTGGTACATTTGCTTATAGATGTATGCCTTTTGGTTTATGTAATGCACCTGCTACCTTTCAAAGATGCATGATGGCTATATTCTCTGACTTTTGTGAAAAGATTTGTGAGGTTTTCATGGACGATTTTTCCGTCTATGGATCCTCTTTTGATGATTGCTTGAGCAACCTTGATCGAGTTTTGCAGAGATGTGAAGAAACTAATCTTGTCTTGAATTGGGAAAAGTGCCACTTTATGGTTAATGAAGGTATTGTCTTGGGGCATAAAGTTTCTGAAAGAGGTATTGAGGTTGATAAAGCCAAGGTTGATGCTATTGAAAAGATGCCATGTCCCAAGGACATCAAAGGTATAAGAAGTTTCCTTGGTCATGCCGGATTTTATAGGAGGTTCATTAAGGACTTCTCAAAAATTTCTCGGCCTCTGACTAATTTATTAAAAAAAGATATACCATTTGTCTTCGATGATGATTGTGCAGAAGCATTTGAAATACTTAAGAAAGCATTGATTTCTGCACCTATCATTCAGCCACCTGATTGGAATTTACCCTTTGAAATTATGTGTGATGCCAGTGATTATGTTGTAGGTGCTGTTCTAGGGAAAAAAGTTGATAAGAAATTAAATGTTATTCAATATGCTAGTAAAACTCTAGACAATGCTCAGAGAAATTATGCTACTACTGAAAAAGAATTCTTAGCAGTCTTATTTGCTTGTGATAAGTTCAGACCTTATATTGTTGATTCTAAAGTAACTATTCACACGGATCATGCTGCTATTAAATATCTTATGGAAAAGAAAGATGCTAAGCCTAGACTTATTAGATGGGTTCTCTTGCTACAAGAATTTGATTTGCATATTGTTGATAGAAAAGGAGCTGAGAACCCCGTTGTAGACAACTTGTCTAGGTTAGAAAATATTCTTGATGACCCACTACCTATTGATGATAGCTTTCCGGATGAACAATTAAATGTCATAAATACTTCTCGTACTGCTCCATGGTATGCTGATTATGCTAATTACATTGTTGCTAAATTTATACCACCTAGTTTCACATACCAGCAAAAGAAAAAGTTTTTCTATGATTTGAGACATTACTTTTGGGATGACCCACATCTTTATAAAGAAGGAGTAGATGGTGTTATTAGATGTTGTGTACCTGAGCATGAACAGGAACAAATCCTACGCAAGTGTCACTCTGAAGCTTATGGAGGACACCACGCTGGAGATAGAACTGCACATAAGGTATTGCAATCTAGTTTTTATTGGCCTACTCTCTTCAATGATGCCCGTAAGTTTGTCCTATCTTGTGATGAATGTCAAAGAATTGGTAACATTAGTAGACGTCAAGAAATGCCGATGAACTATTCAATTGTTATTGAACCATTTGATGTTTGGGGCTTTGATTATATGGGACCTTTTCCTGCCTCTAATGGTTACACACATATTTTAGTTGTTGTTGATTATGTTACTAAGTGGGTAGAAGCTATTCCAACTAGTAGTGCTGATCATAACACTTCTATTAAAATGCTTAAAGAAGTTATTTTCCCGAGGTTTGGAGTCCCTAGATATTTAATGACTGATGGTGATTCACATTTTATTCATGGTGCTTTTCATAAAATGCTTGCAAATTATGATGTTAATCATAGAATTGCATCCCCTTATCACCCGCAGTCTAGTGGTCAAGTAGAATTGAGTAATAGAGAGCTCAAATTAATTTTGCAAAAGACTGTTAATAGATCTAGAAAGAATTGGTCCAAGAAACTGGATGATGCATTATGGGCCTATAGAACTGCATATAAAATCCTATGGGTATGTCTCCGTATAAAATAGTTTATGGAAAAGCATGTCACTTACCTCTCGAACTAGAACATAAGGCATATTGGGCTATTAAAGAGCTCAATTATGATTTCAAACTTGCCAGTGAGAAGAGGTTATTTGACATTAGCTCACTTGATGAATGGAGAACCCAAGCTTATGAGAATGCCAAGTTGTTTAAAGAAAAGGTTAAAAGATGCCATGACAAAAGAATACAAAAGCGTGAGTTTAATGTAGGTGATTATGTATTGCTATACAACTCTCGTTTAAGATTTTTTGCAGGAAAACTTCTCTCTAAATGGGAAGGCCCTTACGTTATCGAGGAGGTCTATCGTTCCGGTGCCATAAAAATCAACAACTTCGAAGGCACAAATCCGAATGTGGTGAACGGTCAAAGAATCAAACATTATATCTCAGGTAATCCTATAAATGTTGAAACCAATGTTATTGAAACCGTAACCCCGGAGGAATACATAAGGGGCACTTTCCGGAATGTTTCAGACTCCGAAAAGGAATAGGTATGTGGTATGGTAAGTAAACCGACTCCAAAACAGTTCTAATGGCAATTTTTCTTTGTTTTGGAATATTTAGAAAAATAGAAAAATAAGAGGCAGTCCCAGAAGGACACGAGGCCTCCACGAGGGTGGAGGGCGTGCCCCCTACCTCATGGGCACCTTGTGTGCTCTCCGGACTCCGTTTTCTTGCACGTTACGTTCTTTGGTCGGTAAAAATTCATTATATAATCTCCCGAAGGTTTTGACTCCTGTATCACGCAAATATCCTATGTTCTTGTTTCGAGCTATTTTTCTGACAGATCTAGATCATCATGACGTCTCCAAGTGCCCCCAAGGACAAGTTCTTCGAGAAGGTCATCAATCCCTACCTCGCGGAGGTGCTGCAACACCCTCAAACCATTGAGATGCGTGAGGGGGTGCTGCACATCCGCGATGTTGAGGGACCACGGAGGACCGGAAGCGTGGAGACAAGGCTTGAAGCAATGGAGCAACAAGTTTTCAAGTGCCAGGAGATGGTGGAGCGTGGACTTGACTCCAATCACATAATGATCACGGAGTTCACCAACAACCACAAGCTGGATGCCAAGGACATTGGGGAGGCCATCTTCAAGCTCCACGAGAAAATCGAGCACCTCCAAGCCCAAATCTATGACCTGCAAAACCAAAACTGTGAGTATGAATATAGATTCAAAAGGATGAGTTTGGCTGCAGATTTAAGGATCCCGGAGACTCGATCATCTTTCTATGATGGTGAGCCTATGCCTTGGAAGATGGACGACAAGCCTACATCATCAACAATCCCTTCACCAGCAAAGGAGACATAATCACATGGGTATGGGCACTCCCCTTGGCAACTGCCAAGCTTGGGGGAGATGCCCCGGTATCGTATCACCATCACACTCCTATCTTTACTGTTTTTCTTAGTTCGATCCTATTAGTGGTATCTTGATCTAGTAGAATAAAGTTTATGGCATGATCTAGTTTTGAGTTTTGCTTTATGATCTCTCTATGTAATCGAGTCCGTGAGCTATATAATAAAGATTAGTGTTGAGTCAAGGGCTTGATTATTTTGCCATGATCTTGAGTGAATAAAATAAAAGAGAAAAGAATAAAAAGAAATAAAGAGATCATATTGATCTTCTTGAGAGTAATGACTTCACATAGAAAGAGTATGATGATTAAAAATTGTTGAGAGTTGACAAACATAGCTTTTGACATCGTTGCAATTAATAGGAAGTAATAAAGAAAGAGAGGTTTTCACATATAAATATACTATCTTGGACATATTTTATGATTGGGAGCACTCATTAAAATATGACATGCTAAAGAGTTGATGTTGGACAAGGAAGACAACGTAATGGGTTATGTTTTCTTATATCTGAGATAAAGTATATTGTCATGGATCATCCAACATGCTGAGCTTGCCTTTCCCCCTCATGCTAGCCAAATTCTCTGCACCAAGTAGAGATACTACTTGTGCTTCCAAAAACCCTTAAACCAGTTTTGCCATGAGAGTCCACCATATCTACCTATGGATTGAGTAAGATCCTTCAAGTAAGTTGTCATCGGTGCAAGCACTAAAAATTGCTCTCTAAATATGTATGATTGATTGGTGTGGAGGAAATAAGCTTTATACGATCTTGTGATGTGGAAGAAATAAAAGCGACAGACTGCATAATAAAGGTTCATATCACAAGTGCCAATATAAAGTGACGTTCTTTCGCATTAAGATTTTGTGCATCCAACCCTGAAAGCGCATGGCAACCTCTACTTCCCTCTGCGAAGGGCCTATCTTTTATTATTATCTTCTACCTTATGCAAGAGTCATGGTGATTTTCACCTTTCCTTTTTATATTTTATCCTTTGGCAAGCACAGGATGTTGGAAAGATCCTGATAGATATATCTAATTGGATATGGGTTGGCATGAACTATTATTGTTGACATTACCCTTGAGGTAAAAGGTTGGGAGGCGAAACTATAAGCCCCTATTTTTCTCTGTGTCCTATTAAAACTCCGTAACCACAAGTATTGCGTGAGTGTTAGCAATTATGAAAGACTAAATGATAGTTGAGTATGTGGACTTGCTAGAAGGCTCTGACATAGACTCTTTCTGATGTTGTGATAAATTGCAATTGCTTCAATGACTGAGATTATAGTTTGTTAGTTCTCAATAAAGTTTCTGACTCATACTTTGCATTGTGAATAGATTATTACTTGAGCATAAGAAATCATATGACAAAATCCATATATGTTGCTGTTATGAGAATAATCATGATGCCCTCATGTCTGTATTTTATTTTATCGACACCTCTACCTCTAAACATGTGGACATATTTATCGTTATTGGCTTCCGCTTGAGGACAAGCGAGGTCTAAGCTTGGGGGAGTTGATACGTCCATTTTGCATCATGCTTTTATATTGATATTTATTGCATTATGGGCTGTTATTACACATTATGTCACAATACTTATGCCTATTCTCTCTTATTTTAAAAGGTTTACATAAGGAGGGAGAATGCCGGCTGCTGGAATTCTGGGCTGGAAAAGGAGCAAATATTAGAGACCTATTCTGCACAATTCCAAAAGTCCTGAAACTCCACGAAAGTTATTTTTGAAAATAAATAAAAAATAATGAGCGAAAGAAATATGTCAGGGGGGCCTCCACCTGTCCATGAGGGTGGGGGCGCGCCCTACCCCCTGGGCGCGCCCCCTGCCTCGTGGGCCCCTGTTGGTCCTCCGATGGCCATCTTCTGCTATATGAAGTCTTTCGTCCGAAGAAAAATCATAAGCAAGCTTTCAGGACGAGACTCCGCCGCCACGAGGCGGAACCTTGGCGGAACCAATCTAGGGCTCCGGCAGAGCTGTTCTGCCGGGGACACTTCCATCCGGGAGGGGGAAATCATCGCCATCGTCATCACCAACGCTCCTCTCATCGGGAGAGGGCAATCTCCATCAACATCTTCACCAGCACCATCTCCTCTCAAACCGTAGTTCATCTCTTGTATCCAATTCTTGTCTCCAAGTCTGGGATTGGTACCTGTAGGTTGCTAGTAGTGTTGATTACTCCTTGTAGTTGATGCTAGTTGGTTTATTTGGTGGAAGATCATATGTTCAGATCCTTTATGCATATTAATACTCCTCTGATTATGAACATGAATATGCTTTGTGAGTAGTTACGTTTGTTCCTGAGGACATGGGAGAAGTCTTGCTATTAGTAGTCATGTGAATTTGGTATTCGTTCGATATTTTGATGAGATGTATGTTGTCTATCCTCTAGTGGTGTTATGTGAACGTCGACTACATGACACTTCACCATTATTTGGGCCTAGAGGAAGGCATTGGGAAGTAATAAGTAGATGATGGTTTGCTAGAGTGACAGAAGCTTAAACCCTAGTTTATGTGTTGCTTCGTAAGGGGCTGATTTGGATCCATATGTTTCATGCTATGGTTAGGTTTACCTTAATACTTTTGTTGTACTTGAGGATGCTTGCAATAGAGGTTAATCATAAGTGGGATGCTTGTTCAAGTAAGAACAGCACCCAAGCACCGGTCCACGCACATATCAAATTATCAAAGTACCGAACGTGAATCATATGAACGTGATGAAAACTAGCTTGACGATAATTCCCATGTGTCCTCAGGAGCGCTTTTCTCTATATAAGAGTTTGTCTAGGCTTGTCCTTTGCTACAAAAAGGATTGGGCCACCTTGCTGCACTTTATTTACTTTTGTTACTTGTTGCTCGTTACAAATTATCCTATCACAAAACTATCTGTTACCTATTATTTCAGTACTTGCAGAGAATACCTTGCTGAAAACCGCTTATCATTTCCTTCTGCTCCTCGTTGGGTTCGACACTCTTACTTATCGAAAGGACTATGATAGATCCCCTATACTTGTGGGTCATCAATCACCAATGCTCCTCTCATCGGGAGAGGGCAATCTCCATCAATATCTTCACCAGCACCATCTCCTCTCAAACCCTAGTTCATCTCTTGTATCCAATTCTTGTCTCCAAGTCGGGATTGGTACCTGTAGGTTGCTAGTAGTGTTGATTACTCCTTGTAGTTGATGCTAGTTGGTTTATTTGGTGGAAGATCATATGTTCAGATCCTATATGCATATTAATACCCCTCTGATTATGAACATGAATATGCTTTGTGAGTAGTTATGTTTGTTCCTGAGGACATGGGAGAAGTCTTGCTTTTAGTAGTCATGTGAATTTGGTATTCGTTCGATATTTTGATGAGATGTATGTTGTCTATCCTCTAGTGGTGTTATGTGAACGTCGACTACATGACACTTCACCATTATTTGGGCCTAGAGGAAGGCATTGGGAAGTAATAAGTAGATGCTGGGTTGCTAGAGTGACAGAAGCTTAAACCCTAGTTTATGCGTTGCTTCGTAAGGGGCTGATTTGGATCCATATGTTTCATGCTATGGTTAGGTTTACCTTAATACTTTTGTTGTAGTTGTGGATGCTTGCAATAGAGGTTAATCATAAGTGGGATGCTTGTTCAAGTAAGAACAGCACCCAAGCACCGGTCCACCCACATATCAAATTATCAAAGTACCGAACGCGAATCATATGAACGTGATGAAAACTAGCTTGACGATAATTCCCATGTGTCCTCGGGAGAGCTTTTCTCTATATAAGAGTTTGTCCAGGCTTGTCCTTTGCTACAAAAAGGATTGGGCCACCTTGCTGCACTTTATTTACTTTTGTTACTTGTTGCTCGTTACAAATTATCCTATCATGAAACTATCTGTTACCTATTATTTCAGTGCTTGCAGAGAATACCTTGCTGAAAACCGCTTATCATTTCCTTCTGCTCCTCGTTGGGTTCGACACTCTTACTTATCGAAAGGACTACGATAGATCCCCTATACTTGTGGGTCATCAGCCAGCTCTTCTAAAGCCGTCCACAATCACATTCTCCGCCGAAGAATCTTCACGTGCCAACGGTAACTCCCCCCCCCCTCCGTCGTCGTTTCTTTCAACCCCTCCCCCTGCTACAAACTCTAACTCGGACCCTGCTGCGGCGGACACAACTCTCCCTCTTCAGGATCTTGACACTCATGAGTGCACTGCTCGCAAGGAGCACCGCAGGTCTGCTCGCGATGGCTCTGTCTCCAAGGACAAGTTACGTCGGAGCGCACGTCTTGCTGCCAAAGAAACCAAGTATTCCCCCATGCTCGCCAGAGCTGTCAAGGCCAAGGCGGCTCGCCTCTCCGCCTCCGATGTTGACACGGCCATTGGACGTGCTATCCAGGATGCCCGCCTTGATGCTCCCGACAGCCCACCTGCCTCGGCTGAAGACTTGGCCACGATCGCTCTCCTCTGTGGCGCGGACGACGGCCACCTCGACGCCATCCTCTCCTCCGAGGAAGCCGCCTCTGGTGACGACTCCGAGCCATGATCGCTGCCCCAGCCATGCACGGCCCACGGACGTCTGGGGCCCACTGCAAGTTAACGTCCGTCTCTGTTAGTTGTAGTTGTCACGTGTGTCATGTCGCGCTGCTCTTTTGGACTCTGTGCGCATTGCCTTTTGTTTGGCTATCTGCTGTCTCAACTGATGTAGTAGGTCTCATGTACTCCTTTGCGCTTTCCGCCGTCCGCCTGTGGTGTCGAAAAACCTTTTATGAGTAATGATGTAATCTCTATCTACTCCTGGAATGTACGTGGTCTGGGTGATGACGACAAGTGTAATGCTGTCCTCTCTGAACTTTTAGCGATCAACCCTCACGTTGCCCTCTTGCAGGAATCTAAACTAGAATCTTACACCGACGCCAAGCTCCGCTCCTTTCTACCCTTCCACCTCGACCAAGCCTTTCCACTGCCTGCCATTGGCACGGCCGGCGGCACCATAACCGCCGTTAACTCCTCCTCTCTCCAGGTCATCTCGCACTCGCACAAAATTTTCTCCTCCACCATAACTCTAAGATCAACTGCATGTGCCCTCGACATTGCCATCACCAACATCTACGCTCCCTCTACACGTGCCCTCAAACAAGCTTTCTTCGCCGAGCTCCTCTCCATCGCGCAACCTGACCACGCTCCTTGGCTTGTCCTCGGCGATTTCAACCTCCTTCGCTTTCCCTCAGACAAAAACAACTCCTCCTTTCGACAGTCAGAAGCTAACGCCTTTAACCACGTTATCGACACCTTAGCTCTCATTGAAATGCCTCTCCTCGACTGACAATTTACGTGGACCAACAACCGCTCCTCGCCCACTCTGGAAAGAATCGATCGTGCCTTTTTTAATCTAGCGTGGGCAGATGCTTTCCCCAACACCTCACTGTCCTCTCTCACACGTTTCACCTCTGACCACGTCCTGCTGCTTGTACAGGTCACCACTACGATTCCACGTACCAACTTTTTCAAATTCGAGCAGGGCTGGACCAAATTTTGCCCATGCAACGACATCATCTCTCGGTGTTGCTCACCCTCGCCCTCACCGTCAGCCAACTCGGCCGCCACCCTTGCCACAGCTCTCAAAAAATCAAGATCCGAACTCAAAGCTTGGGCACGCTCTCGCATTCCCACCCCTCTCCACGAATCATGGTGCAAAGTAGCCATCTCGGCCCTGGATCATGCTGAAGAATGCAGGCCTCTATCGCATCTCGAGATCCTCACTCGCAAGATTATCATCTCTCTTCTCAAATTCACTATCCAAGAAAAAACGACGTATTGGCGGTGGCGTGCCAAGGTTTCCCGGGCTATCAATGGTGGCAAAAACACGAAATTCTTTCACGTTTCAGCCTCACAACGCCTTAGGAAAAACAAGATTTATACTCTCACTCACAATGGCCACGAATTCTCATCTCATCACCAAAAGGCCAAGATCCTCCGTGATTTTTTTGTGTCCCTCATTGGTACCCCTACCAACACGTCATGGGCGTTCGACCTCCATCAGATCTACCCAAACCCCACCCCTGGCCTGCATGTCTTGCATGAAAACTTCTCGGAATCAGAAATAAAAACAGCATTCTTTCAAATGAACCCGCAAGCCAGTCCTGGCCCAGATGGTTTTGGGCCTGCGTTCTACAGAACATACTGGCCCACCGTTAAAAGCTTCGTCCTCCCTTTCTTCTCACAATTCTGTCAAGGCACGGCCGACATGGAAAGATTAAAGAGAGCTCACATTGTTCTCCTCCCCAAAAAAGATCGGCCTACTTCTCCAGACGCTTTCCGGCCCATCTCGCTCCAAAATTGCCCAATCAAAGCTGTTGCCAAAGTCTTGACCACTCGCCTCAAGCCCTTCATCCAGTTACTAGTGCATGGCAATCAGACAGGGTTTATACCAGGGAGGGATATAGCTGAGAATTACATATTCGCCGCCGACCTCATTAGCTCATGCCACACTAGGAAAAAACCTACTATGGTTTTCAAACTAGACTTCAAGAAAGCTTTCGACTCGGTCGCTTGGCCTGCTCTTGACAAAATCCTCCTCGCTCGGGGCTTCTCACACACCTTCCACAGCTGGATCCGGAATATCCTAGTGACAGGCAAAACCGCCATTCTTTTGAATGGCGTCCCAGGCAACTGGATAGACTGCAAAAATGGCCTGCGGCAGGGCGACCCCATCTCCCCCTATCTCTTCCTGATCGTAGCAGACCTGCTCCAACAGCTTATCTTCAAAAACACACACGCCTCGCTCCACCACCCCATCTTCTCTCATCTTCCACCCACCGTCCTCCAGTACACAGACGATACTCTGATCGTTGTCGCCGCCTCGACTGATGCCGCTGCCGCTCTAAAAGAAATTCTAGCCAACTTCGCCAACGCCACTGGGTTAGCCATAAACTTCTCCAAAACTACAATCACAACCCTACACATAGACGATGCTGCTGCTAACGACACCGCCCTTGCCATGGGCTGCTCTCACGCCTCCTTCCCCCAAACCTATCTTGGCCTCCCTCTCTCCCCTACTAAACCTCCTTCCACTGTATTCGACCCCATCCTAGAACGCTCTCACAAGCTGTTGGCTGGCTGGCGAGCCAAGCTGCTTGACAAAGGTGACCGCCTCATTCTTATCTCCGCAGTCCTCGACTCCCTCCTCACCTACTTCATGTCAGTCTTTCGTCTCCCCAAAAAAGTTTAAAAACCATCGACTCAATTCGTAGAGCCTTCTTCTGGGAAGGTGAAGATTCAGTTTCAGGTGCTCAATGCCTTATTGCATGGAAAAATGTTTGCACTCCAAAAAAATATGGTGGTTTAGGTCTCAAAAACTTGCATCTTCAGAATAATTGTCTGCTCATGAAATTTGCAGCCAAGGCACACCTCCTCCTCCACCCCCTGGATAGACTGGTTGGATCTTCAACACCCAAATGCTTTAGTTTCACCCCCACCCCAAACCTCCTTCCTCTGTCGTACCATAGCACAGCAAATACCAACACTCCAGTCCATCACCTTCGTCCTAACAAACAGTGGGACACACACCTACTTTTGGCACGACACTTGGCTCACACCAACAACTCTAGCTCACACTTACCCTCACCTATTCTCACATTCCACTCTTCCGCTGATTAAGGTGGCTAATGTGCTGCGCTACGGTCTAGAAGCTAACCTCCGTAATCGTCTCTCCCTACTGGCAGAGCAAGAGCTTGTTGCGTTGTTGGCTGTTTTGCAGGATTTCGTCCCTTCGGCTGAGGAAGACCAAAGGTTCCTAATTCGGGGTCTTGCCTTCTCCACCAAGTAAGCGTACGACACTCTCATGGCACGCCCGGACTGCGATCCTCTCGCCCCCATCATTTGGCACTCCAAGGTTCCACGCAAGATTAAAATCTTCACCTGGCTTCTCTTCAAGGATCGGCTCAACACGCGAGCCAATCTTGCACACAAGCATATCATATCCACGGACGTTTTTCCTCGCTGCACTATGCTACCAGAGGACTCCATGCATCTCTTCCTCACCTACCCCCTTGCCAACCGTGTCTGGCAACGCCTAGGCATCCTACCTCAAGCGGAGGGCATCATCGACCTTTGGGACGCGTCGATTCCTCACAAACTGCCACACAAGGCCTGGCCTTTTATTCTCATGTCTTTCCTCTGGAAGATATGGGCTGCGAGAAATGATATGGTGTTCAGGAACATTGATCAACGTTCTGTAATAACTGTGACACCCCCGATTCAATCATACAGTAATCATACACGCAAACGTGCACGATCAAGATCAGGGACTCACGGGAAGATATCACAACACAACTCTAAAAATAAAATAAGTCATACAAGCATCATAATACAAGCCAGGGGCCTCGAGGGCTTGAATACAAGTGCTCGATCATAGACGAGTCAGCGGAAGCAACAATATCTGAGTACAGACATAAGTTAAACAAGTTTGCCTTAAGAAGGCTAGCACAAACTGGGATACAGATCAAAAGAGGCGCAGGCCTCCTGCCTGGGATCCTCCTAAACTACTCCTGGTCGTCGTCAGCGGCCTGCACGTAGTAGTAGGCACCTCCAGTGTAGTAGGAGTCGTCGTTGACGGTGGCATCTGGCTCCTGGGCTCCAGCATCTGGTTGCGACAACCAGGAAGAAAGAAAAGGGGGGAAAGGGGGGAGCAAAGCAACCATGAGTACTCATCCAAAGTACTCGCAAGCAAGGATCTACACTACATATGCATGGGTATATGTGTAAAGGGGCCATATCGGTGGACTGAACTGCAGAATGCCAGAATAAGAGGGGGATAGCTAATCCTGTCGAAGACTACGCTTCTGGCAGCCTCCATCTTGCAGCATGTAGAAGAGAGTAGATGGTAAGTTCACCAAGTATCATCGCATAGCATAATCCTACCCGACAATCCTCTCCTCGTCGACCTGTGAGAGAGCGATCACCGGGTTGTATCTGGCACTTGAAAGGGTGTGTTTTATTAAGTATCCGGTTCTAGTTGTCATAAGGTCAAGGTACAACTCCGGGTCGTCCTTTTACCGAGGGACACGGCTATTCGAATAGATAAACTTCCCTGCAGGGGTGCACCACATTACCCAACACGCTCGATCCCCTTTGGCCAGACACACTTTCCTGGGTCATGCCCGGCCTCGGAAGATCAACACGTCGCAGCCCCACCTAGGCACAACAGAGAGGTCAGCACGCCGGTCTAAATCCTATGCGCGCAGGGGTCTGGGCCCATCGCCCATTGCACACCTGCATGTTGCGAACGCGGCCGGAAGCAGACCTAGCCCCCTTAATACAAGCGCAGGCTTACGGTCTAATCCGGCGCGCGCCACTCAGTCGCTGACGTCAAGAAGGCTTCGGCTGATACCATGACGTCGAGTGCCCATAACTGTTCCTGCATAGTTGGTTAGTGCGTATAGGCCAGTGGCCAGACTCAGATCAAATACCAAGATCTCATTAAGTGTGTTATTTTTAAGTAACCGCGAACGCCGACAGGGCCAGGCCCACCTCTTACCTAGGTAGTCTCAACCTCCCCTGTCGCTCCGCCACAAAGATCCACCCAGAGGGCCGTCGGGACAAAGGTCCTTTCAGCCCCCAATCCGTGAATCACTCGCGGGTACTCTACGAGCCGACCCGACTTTAGTCACCACATGTATCATGTATAAAGTATATAGTATATACCCGTGATCACCTCCCGAGTGATCACGGCCCGATAGTATAGCACAGTAGATGGACAAGAATGTAGGGCCAATGATGGAATACTAGCATCCTATACTAAGCATTTAGGATTGCAGGTAAAGGTAACAACAGTAGTAGCAAGGGCAGGCTATGCATGAGGATATGATAAACGGAAAGCAGTAACATGCTACACTACTCTAATGCAAGCAGTAGAGAGAAGAATAGGCGATATCTGGTGATCAAGGGGGGGCTTGCCTGGAAGCCCAGCCGAGAAGGAGGGTTCGTTAACACCGTAGTCGTACTGGGTAGCAGCGGCGTCGGGGCGGCCTTGGTCGATCCGGCCACGGAGCTAGACGGCGGGGATGAGGAGGCAACGGCGACGTGGCTTCATTAGCAGAGTTTCACTGTAGCTTAATTATCCGGGCGTTACAAATCTCCTCCACTACAAGAAATCTCGTCTCGAGATTTAGGAGGTAGAAGGAAACAGCGCGGGGTCCTCGCTTTCCCAAGTGGCTTCATCTTCAGAATGGTGCGAGCACTGGACCTTGAGGAACTTGATCGCCTTCTGACATGTTCGGCGTTCAGCTTGGTCGAGAATGCGGACTGGATGCTCTTTATAGGAGAGGTCCTGTTGCAATTCGAGCACTTCACGATCCACTGCTCGGATTGGGTCCTTGAAGCAACGGCGGAGCTGTGACACGTGGAACACATCGTGAACCTGAGAAAGGTTCGACGGAAGCTCCAGTTGATATGCCACTTTTCCACGCCTTTCCAGAATAGTGAATGGACTAATATAGCGAGGAGCTAGCTTGCCCTTGATTCCAAAGCGGTGAGCACCCTTCATTGGTGTGACTCTAAGATAAGCCTTTTCGCCAGGTTGATAGACCATGTCTTTATGATGACGGTCATACTGACTCTTTTGACGCGACTGAGCAGTCTTGAGATTCTCGCGAATAATGCGGACTTGTTCTTCAGCATGTTGGATAATATCCGGACCGAAGAGTGGACGTTCCCTAGTTTCTGACCAGTTCAGAGGGGTTTGGCACTTTTGTCCATATAATACTTCGAAGGGGGCCATCTTCAGACTAGCTTGATAGCTATTGTTATAGGAGAACTCAGCATACGGGAGAGATTCCTCCCATTTCTTGTCAAAGGAAATAACACAAGCTTGAAGCATGTCTTCAAGAACTTGGTTGACGCGTTCAACTTGCCCTTGCAACTGAGGATGAAACGCAGTACTGAACGACAGATGAGTTCCCATGGCTTCTTGGAAACTTGCCCAGAATCTTGAAGTGAACAAGCTACCACGGTCCGAACTGATAACTAGTGGAATACCATGAAGTGAAACAATTCTGGACATGTAGAGAGTTGCAAGCTGACTAGCAGTGATCGTTTCTTTGATAGCCAGAAAATGTGCAACTTTAGAAAGCCGGTCAATGATGACAAGAATAGCATCATTACCTTTCTGCGATTTGGGAAATCCAGTGACGAAGTCCATCTCGACATGGTCCCATTTCCATTCAGGAATAGAGATAGGTTGCAGAGTTCCAGCAGGCCTTTGATGTTCTGCTTTGATACGACGGCAAACGTCACACTCGGCAACATAACGAGCAATGTCTTGCTTCATATTAGACCACCAGCATCTCTGACGAATGTCTTGGTACATCTTGGTGCTACAGGGATGAATAGACAAAGGCGTATCATGAGCTTCTTTCATAACCTCCTGTGTCATATCCAGGTTTTCCTCTGAACATGGCACCACTAGGCGGCCCTTGAAATACAAGGTGCCATCATCAGCAATAGTGAAGAATGAGGGCTTTCCTTCTGCGAGGTAGCGCTTAATCTTGTGGGCTTGAGAGTCATACTTCTGCAACGTTTTGATGATGTCCACGAGATCTGGTTTAGCAACCAGGGTATTGAGAGAACCCTAGGTAACAACGTGGAGGTTCATCTTACGGCACTCAGGAGGAGGGGGAGCGAGTGCACTAGGAGGAACAATATGGAGGTTCAGCTTTCTGAATTCTTCAACAAGCGAGGGATGAACTTTGTGAACCTGGAGGTGGTTGCAATAAGACTTGCGGCTCAAGGCATCAGCCATTACATTAGCCTTGCCTGGTGTATAGGAAATACCCAAGTCAAAGTCTGCAACAATCTCCATCCATCTCTGCTGACGGAGGTTCAGGTCTGGCTGAGTAAACAGATACTTCAGACTTTGGTGGTCGGTGAAGATCTCGCAATGATTACCGAGAAGGTAATTCGCCACTATTTTAGCGCATGAATGACAGCAGCAAGCTCGAGGTCGTGAACTGGGTAGTTCTCTTCGTGAGGGCGCAATTGCCGAGAGGTATAAGCAATCACTTTGCGCTCTTGCATTAGGACACAGCCTAATCCTTGATGAGAAGCGTCGCAGTAAATGACGAAGTCCTTAGTATCAGGTGGAGCAAGCACTGGGGCAGAACTCAACTTGTCTTTGAGTGCCTGGAAACTTTCCTGACATTTGTCTGTCCATTGGAACTTGACACCCTTATGCAATAGGTTAGTCAGAGGCCTAGCGATCTTGGAGAAGTTCTCGATGAATCGACGGCAATAGCTGGCGAGTCCAAGAAAACTTCTGACTTGCTTGACATTCTTCGGAGGAGTCCAATCGAGAATAGCCTGAAATCGCTCGGGGTTGACGGCAATACCATCCTTGGAGATGACATGCCCAAGATAGGTTACTTCGGGAAGCCAGAATTCACACTTGGAGAACTTGGCATATAGCTAATGCTCTCGTAGCTTTTCCAGCACAAGACGAAGATGTTCAGCATGTTCCTCTTTGTTCTTGGAAAATACCAGGATATCATCCAGATAAACCACGACGAACTTGTCGAGGTATTCCATGAATATATAGTTCATCAGACGAGAGAAGGTGGCTAGAGCATTGGTCAAGCCGAATGACATGACGGTGTACTCGTATGAACCATATCGAGTCACGAAGGCGGTCTTTGGGATATCCTCTTCACGAACACGGATCTGGTGGTAACCCAACCTCAAGTCGAGTTTAGAGAACACTGATGAACCAGCCAATTGATCATACAGATCATTGATCTGAGGAAGAGGATATTTATTCTGAATGGTAGCTTGGTTTATAGGACGGTAGTCTTGGACTAATCGGTTTGTCCCATCCTTCTTCTTGACAAAGAGAGAAGGTGCTCCCCAAGGAGAGCAACTTGGGCGAATGAAACCTTTGCGAAGAGATTTGTTGATTTCCTCCTTAAGCTCAATGAGTTCATGCGGCGGCATCTTGTAGGGTCGTTTGGCTATAGGAGTGGTGCCTGGTTTCAAGTCGATGATGAATTCGACAGCTCTAGCAGGGGGAATCCCTGGAAGTTCTTCAAGAAAGACGTCCTGGTATTCGCGAACGACAGGAATGTTTTCAATGCCCTCGAGTGGTGCAGCGTTCAATGCATTCAATGCATAAAGCCTTGCCTCGTCATTCTGAACCAGACGAGCATTGTAGCTTATTATTTCATCGGAAGGGTGTAGCAGATGGACGGTCTTAGTGGTGCAAACTATAGAAGCAGTATGCGCTTTCAAACAATCCATTCCCAGAATGAGATCAATGCTACAGTACTTCAGTACGATGGGAGAGACAAGGAATTCCAGTCCTTCGATTTCAACGGGAACGTCGTGACTAACCATAGAGGTTTGACATTGGCCCGCAGGGGTGTGTACCACTAGGGAGTGTTCATCTCTTCGTATTTAATGCCATGCATGAATGCAAATTCTGCTGATATGAATGAATGCGATGCTCCTGTATCAAATAAAACAGATGCAGGTACTGAATTAACGAGGAGTGTACCCATCACAGTAGCAGGCTGGTCTTGAGCTTCGTTGAGATCAACGTGGTTGGCATGAACACGACCATGAGACTTGGCATTGTTGTTGCGGGGCTAGTTGTTTCCACGGCCAGCTGCAGGAAAGGCCAGTTGATTCTGATTCTGATAGCAGTTCCTGGCAAGGTGACCTGGTTGACCACACTTGTAGCACAAACCATTATTGGGAGTGGGAACAGGATCTTGGGGTGGTGGAGCTGGAAGTCTTGGCTGCCTAAATGGTGGGGGAGGCAGACGCGGTGCAGCGTAAGACTGCTTTGGAGCAAGTGCATTTGAACGGTACATGTTGTTCGGGATCCAGATCTTACGCTTCTACGAGGGCGGGCCCGAAGATGAGCCCGTGTCACGGTTGCACCTGTGAGAGCTCTGGTGTTCCAGCAGACCAGTCTCGACATTGATGGCCTTGTTCACCAAGGTGGCGAAATCGGCAAAGTCATGCACTAGTAGTGCGAGCTTGATGTCAGCTTGTAGTCCATCATGGAACTTCTCCTGTTTGCGAGCATCAGTTGCAATGTCCTCTTCAGCATAGCGGGACAAGTCCAGAAATTCCCGCTGATAAGCTTCGACAGTTTTGTTACCCTGGTTGAGGTTGCGGAACTCACGCTTCTTCCGGTCCATGACTCCCTAAGGAATGAAGCGGGCACGGAAAGCGGCTTGGAAATCTGGCCAGGTGATGATTGTTCCAACCAGTAGAGTATGCCTGTGGCTATCCCACCATTGGGCAGCGGGTCCCTTTAGAAAGAAGGAAGCAAATGTGACATAGCGGGCAGGGGCTACATCAGCAGACTCCATCTCATAGGTGATGTCACGGAGCTAGTCTTCAGCATCCAGAGGCTGAGTTGAGCTACGGTAGATGGTTGGGTTGAGGCGCATGAAATCCTGCAGAGTCACTTGGGCTGGCTGCTGGTTCATATTGGGGCGAGGGAACTGAGCCATCACATTCTCCATGAACTGGCGATTCATCTCAAGTTGTTGGATCATACCAGCCATGTACTCAGGCGGTAGTGGGGCGTTGCCACCATGACCACAACCACCTAGTCTAACCATCCCGCTAATATATAACAGGGGTAGTTTAGCATTGGGAAATTTGCAAAGACAAGAATCATTCATGATGAAACATGCATAATAAAGGAGCACGATAGATACTACATAGTAGTCGGCATATCTTAAAAAAGGGATCATGCATAGAGTTCGGTACACAGAGTTCAGTACATAGACTAAAGACATCATAGGCGGCACGCAGGCTCGCAACGAAGGCACCTAATACTAATAAGCAAGTCTACATCAGTCCCAGGAGGAACTGTGGAGGTAGGTGTAGCCTGACAGCTGGTAGTGACGTGATGGGAAGTCCTCCACGTCAGTAGCCTGGGGTCCGCGGATACTCTGGTGCAGAACCCGACGTTCAGGTGGCAGAAGAGGACCAAGTGCAGGAGAGTAGCCTCCCACATCTGGCCAGCCGACACCCTAGGGCATCACGGTCCTGGCTGGGTAGATCGCAGAACGCGGCAGATCATCAGATCGGACAAGGGGGTGCAACAGCGTCAGAGCACGGTAAAGGTGCTGACGGGTGGTGTACAACTTGTGGCGAAGAGCTCGGTTAGCTCGATCCAGCCCATCAGCATGCAGAACCAAGTTCTGATGGTAGAAGGGCCCTCGGGTGACCGTGGAATAGGCAGCAGTGTAGTATCCCTCCACACCAACATCGGATGCGATAGCAATGTGCCTGAAAGGGGAAGTGTCCAACGCCCGATACTCTCCATGAAGACGTGTCAGAGCAGCATAAGCAGCATCGTGGACTGCCATATCGATGGTCACTCCAACACCTTGAGCAGTGTGCAGCACAGTAGTGGAGTCATACTCCCGAGAGTAGAGGTGGACGATGGCACGGTACAGCTCCTGGTTAAAGTCCTGGTACTCCTCGTAGACGGTGTACTCAGGGTGCCACTGATAACCCAGATAGGTCATCATCTCAGCTTGCATAGCGGGTGATCCCGAGGCACCAATGGCCGTCGTGTGGCGCACGACCTGCCTCGTGGGTTCCATCTGAAAGCAAAGATGTTTCAAAGGAGTCAAATGACAGTGTGGGTATTGTTCAAAATACTATTCTAAGGAATAACTATGGCTTATCCAACTTTGGGGTGAATGTGGTCACGAGATCCTAATGTTAGAGTTAGTAAATTCGTTTAACCCGAGTAGAAGAGAGTTCAGAGTCCCAGAGTAAAGATCGAGGAGTAAAAGATCCTAGTACCACCCAAATGGCAACGTGGGCCCGTATGACACACAGCCATGTTAGTAAAAGTTTTGTAATGTCTAGACTCGACTTCGGCCAAGGAGTGTGGAAGGGGATTTCTACAGGCAGTCGGCTCTGATACCAACTTGTGACGCCCCCGATTCAATCATACAGTAATCATACACGCAAACGTGCACGATCAAGATCAGGGACTCACGGGAAGATATCACAACATAACTCTAAAAATAAAATAAGTCATACAAGCATCATAATACAAGCCAGGGGCCTCGAGGGCTTGAATACAAGTGCTCGATCATAGACGAGTCAGCGGAAGCAACAATATCTGAGTACAGACATAAGTTAAACAAGTTTGCCTTAAGAAGGCTAGCACAAACTGGGATACAGATCAAAAGAGGCGCAGGCCTCCTGCCTGGGATCCTCCTAAACTACTCCTGGTCGTCGTCAGCGGCCTGCACGTAGTAGTAGGCACCTCCAGTGTAGTAGGAGTCGTCGTTGACGGTGGCATCTGGCTCCTGGGCTCCAGCATCTGGTTGCGACAACCAGGAAGAAAGAAAAGGGGGGAAAGGGGGGAGCAAAGCAACCATGAGTACTCATCCAAAGTACTCGCAAGCAAGGATCTACACTACATATGCATGGGTATATGTGTAAAGGGGCCATATCGGTGGACTGAACTGCAGAATGCCAGAATAAGAGGGGGATAGCTAATCCTGTCGAAGACTACGCTTCTGGCAGCCTCCATCTTGCAGCATGTAGAAGAGAGTAGATGGTAAGTTCACCAAGTATCATCGCATAGCATAATCCTACCCGACAATCCTCTCCTCGTCGACCTGTGAGAGAGCGATCACCGGGTTGTATCTGGCACTTGAAAGGGTGTGTTTTATTAAGTATCCGGTTCTAGTTGTCATAAGGTCAAGGTACAACTCCGGGTCGTCCTTTTACCGAGGGACACGGCTATTCGAATAGATAAACTTCCCTGCAGGGGTGCACCACATTACCCAACACGCTCGATCCCCTTTGGCCGGACACACTTTCCTGGTCATGCCCGGCCTCGGAAGATCAACACGTCGCAGCCCCACCTAGGCACAACAGAGAGGTCAGCACGCCGGTCTAAATCCTATGCGCGCAGGGGTCTCGGCCCATCGCCCATTGCACACCTGCACGTTGCAAACGCGGCCGGAAGCAGACCTAGCCCCCTTAATACAAGCGCAGGCTTACAGTCCAATCCGGCGCGCGCCGCTCAGTCGCTGACGTCAAGAAGGCTTCGGCTGATACCACGACGTCGAGTGCCCATAACTGTTCTCGCGTAGTTGGTTAGTGCGTATAGGCCAGTGGCCAGGCTCAGATCAAATACCAAGATCTCGTTAAGCGTGTTATTTTGAAGTAACCGCGAACGCTGACAGGGCCAGGCCCACCTCTTACCTAGGTAGTCTCAACCTGCCTTGTCGCTCCGCCACAAAGATCCACCCAGAGGGCCGTCGGGACAAAGGTCCTTTCAGCCCCCAATCCGTGAATCACTCGCGGGTACTCTACGAGCCGACCCGACTTTAGTCACCACATGTATCATGTATAAAGTATATAGTATATACCCGTGATCACCTCCTGAGTGATCACGGCCCGATAGTATAGCACAGCAGACGGACAAGAATGTAGGGCCGATGATGGAATACTAGCATCCTATACTAAGCATTTAGGATTGCAGGTAAAGGTAACAACAGTAGTAGCAAGGGCAGGCTATGCATCAGGATAGGATAAACGGAAAGTAGTAACATGCTACACTACTCTAATGCAAGCAGTAGAGAGAAGAATAGGCGATATCTGGTGATCAGGGGGGCTTGCCTGGAAGCTCAGCCGAGAAGGAGGGGTCGTCAACACTGTAGTCATACTGGGTAGCAGCGGCGTCGGGGCGGCCTTGGTCGATCCGGCCACGGAGCTAGACGGCGGGGATGAGGAGGCAATGGCGACGTGGCTTCATTAGCAGAGTTTCATTGTAGCTTAATTATCCGGGCGTTACAATAACCCTCAGAGCCCTCATCTCCGACCTAGACCTTTGGTCACATCGTCTCATGGAAACATGCGGCAAGGAGGACGTCTCCTCGTGGCGTTCCTACCTCTCTGCACACTGCGTCGTGCCTTTGTAATTCTGTACTTGCTGCCCGGGCGGCTTTTTGGGTAATATATTCAGGTGGGGAACTCCCCCCCCCCCCCCCCCCCGGTGATTCTCAAAAAAAACGTCTAGATACGTTCGTTTCAGCGACAACTAGTGTGGATCGCAGGGAGTGCCCAATTATATAAATTTTGCTATATGGCCATTGAATGATCACTAGGATTTCAAGTTGTCCAGTGCAATTTGCTCTCAACAAGCTGGATATATAAGAGGCTAAGAATCTGGATCTTCATTCATCGCACACCCCTGTAATACCAATTAGATGATGAAAGCAACATATTTTCAGAGAGATGGATGGTCAAAGTAGGACTGTGTCAATGTGCAGATATTTTGGAACAAAGGGGGTGTTTATATCTTGGAAGGCCAAAAGTTCAAACCTCTTGTGGTGGCCAAATTGGAAAACCGAACCATTAGCTGCATGATGTATAGATGGAAATCAGATTATTCTTTTTTTTGAAGAAGAAAGAGGCACAAATTTAAAAATTGCAACCTATTGACAAAATGAAGTGCGCAGCACCTCGATGCTGAAAAAAAAGTGGGAGTTCCTTCCTGAGCAATGATGGTAGACCCAGATCCTACTTGGCGCTTCAGGCACTATTTCCTTAGCTATTTCCTTAGAGCAAACTGGGCCGGCCCATAAACGTGAAGAGCGTTACCTTCTGGCCAGTTTTTAGGAAGCTTCCAGAAGCTTTTCAAACACTTTTTTCTCCTTTTTATGTTCTTTCTTTTTTATTT
Source organism: Aegilops tauschii subsp. strangulata (assembly GCF_002575655.3). Taxonomy (NCBI): domain Eukaryota; kingdom Viridiplantae; phylum Streptophyta; class Magnoliopsida; order Poales; family Poaceae; genus Aegilops; species Aegilops tauschii. Next base: position 14,362,975 of record NC_053039.3, read on the forward strand.
TCGTTTTTTCTTTTACTTTTTCCTTGTTTAAAATGCGTCAAGTTTTTCTTAAATTTGCAAAAAAAAAAACTTAAATTCATGAACTTCTTTCAAATTTGTGAAGTTTTTTCCTCAAAAAAGTGTTTCAAAATTGCAAACATTTTCCCAAATTTGTGATTTTTTTTAAATCCGTGAAACACGTTAACTTTTTCTCTAATTTATAAACTTCTTTCAAATTTGTGTAGTTCTATCAAACTCATGAACATTTTTTAAAAGGTCAACGATAAGTCGACAGTCAATGGTCTATGATGATTCATGAACTTTTTTTTCAAATCCACGATTTTTTTCAAATTGGTGAACTTTGTTTCGATTCACAAACCTTTTAGATTTTTTTTTGAATTTTTTGATTTCACAAAGTTTTGAAAATTCTTATTTTTTAAAAATTAATTGCCGACTTTATTGGGGATTTTATTTCGAAATCAACGGTCAAACCGGTGAACTGATCGAGTATGCAACCGAGCGCATGCGTGCGCGGCGGGGGAGGGGGGGTGTACAAACGAGCGAATTTGCATTTTTCAGCCGTACGCACAAGATCGGAGGTCTCAAGGTTGACATGGTAAATTGGGACGTGGACGTTTGGTCTATGGGTGTATATACACTCTATATGAAAATAAAATTAATAACTAAACAAAAAGCCAAAAAAACTGAAAATGTTTTTGAAATAAGCTTGACCTCCAATTGTACGTGTAAAAAAATTCCACAAAAAATAACCCCTTGACTTGTTTTAAAAAAATCAGCCAAAATAGTGTGGATAGTGACTTATGATAGCAAATAATTTTGGTTTTTGATTTTGCCCTGAAGTGAACGCTGGTTTTTTATTCGTGGAATTTTATATGCTAGTGCCAAAGAAAGTCAAGTTAATTCTTAAAAAATTCTGAAATGTTTCTATTTTTTGTAATTATTAAAGAAAATCTCATATAGGGTGTAATTACAACCAGAAACCGAGGGGTATTTGCCTGGTAAATTTGTTCAACCGATTGAATGCTGAATGAACTACCCACCCTATCATAAACAAACGGGCCTTTTTACACCTGAGAAAGAAATGCTACTGGGCCAAGTAAAAGCGCCGTCGGCCCACAGCCCGTCCCGCCGGCCCTCGTCCATTCGCACGCCGCACCTTTTCACCGCAGTCTCACTCTCTCCTCAGATTCAGAAGCAGCGGCATCTCCATCACCGTCGCCGCCGCCGCCGCCGCCGCCGCGCCTCCACTGAGTGCCGCCCTAGCCTGCGCGCCTCTCCTCGAGCCTGGCCTCCGCCGTCCCCGTGCACGCCCACGAGCCTCCCGCCACCGGGCCCAGTCCTTCTTCCTAGGTAGGTAAGGACGCACGCACCCTGCATCTCCGGCGGTTGATGGCTGATTATCCTTTATTATGTGCGCGGGTGCCCTTCTGCTAGATCCATTTCAGTGTCCGCTATGATTGTTTCTGCCATGCGACGATCTTGGTCTTAGCATGATCGGAGGAAACCAATTTTCAGCTGTCCATTGTTTGCTATATGCTGCTCGGTTAAGGGCAGGCTCGTGTGTTATAATCGTTAGTGTCTGAGGCTGTGGCACAGCAATATATCCATGTCCACATTTTAGATGTACACTTGGTGAAAGTAGAGGGTGTCACAGCAGTGTATATGCAACTGCAGATGTTAGATCCATGCTTGCTGAAAGTAGGGGCAACGGCATAGCAGTATGTGCATGTGCGGATCTTAGATTTGTTATAGTTGGTGAATGTAGAGGCACTGCCAGGAATTGTTTTCTTAGTGCGCCCCTGAAATTCTGAGCTGCATGCCGCTTCGCAGTGGCGTGCCGTGCTTTCTAATCCACGTAGTACTTACGTCCCATGTCTTCTGAGATCAGACTTTGCTTTGAATTTACATGAGAAATACAAACCATGTCTGAATCTTCGCTGGTTGTAAATATCATTGTTCCAAAATATCGGCCAGTTAATTGGCATCTCGGTCAGTTAATTGCTACTCGGTTGGTCACCGAATAACCGATTAATTGATTTATCGGACGATTAACTGGAAAATTCGCCTATTTATCCCTACTCAGCACCCGGCCGATATGGTACCAGTTACCGATATCCTGAAATTTAAATATTATGACCCTACATTACATCACCGGTTCCGAACGCAATTTGTTATTCTTTGTGATCCTGTTGTAAACGTTGGCGGTTCATAGCAGCCTGCCTTAGTGTCTCAACTGAATTAGAATTTCACAAGTCTTTGTACCTGTTCCCCTTCTCTTCATCTTACCGATATCCTGAAATTTGAATATTATGACCCTACATTACATCACCGGTTCCGAACGCAATTTTTTATTCTTTGTGATCCTGTTGTAAACGTTGGGGGTTCATAGCAGCCTGCCTGAGTGTCTCAACTGAATTAGAATTTCACAAGTCTTTGTACCTGTTCCCCTTCTCTTCATCTTACTTTATGCTGATTCCTCTGCTGGGCCAGCTCCAGAATGGGTCTCCTCAGCATCATCAGAAAAATCAAGCGCAAGGAAAAGGAGATGCGTATTCTCATGGTGTAAGCGTCCTGCTCCATTCCTTTTTCGCCTTCTTATTTTACCCCAGATTCCTCCTATCCAAACGCATTATTATTCTTGGTTCTTTGCTTGATATGTATGCTTCTTGACTTTCAAGGCTTGTGCCTTTCAGTTCTTTGTTAATTGTTATTCTTGATTGATTTATTTCACCGATGTCAAATTTACAGCGGCCTGGACAACTCGGGTAAGACGACAATTGTGCTCAAGATAAATGGGGAGGACACCAGTGTCATCAGCCCTACTCTTGGCTTTAATATCAAGACCATCCAGTACCAAAAGTATGTACTACATTCTTTGCTTATTTATCAAGTTAAGTATATGCCATAACAGTAATCATCACTTCCAGCTGATGTTATATTTGATCGTTCCATTTCCATCTCGAGCAAATCTAGAAAAATGTCAGCTGTAGTAACAAAAAGTGCAAAAGGGGGCTGTGAGAAATTTCAGAGTAATTTAGGTTGATGATTCCAATTTTATAGTACCTCCAGGGTATACCACTTGTATTAAGTATTAACTGAAGGTGTTCTAGAAGATATCATAGTAATTTTAGCACTTGTAATAACTATGTATATTCACTGCATAGTACCACCGTTTTTCAACAGCGTCAGAAATTTTCATGTCTATTAACTATTGCAAGTATGCCATGCATTCTGTTATGTGAAGGGCACCCTAGCCTTCGTAGTTGCATAAGATAATTAGAGGAACAATCTTGCAATCTGGGCTTGTTCTCTGGAGGTTTAGTGATTAATATATAATTTCAACAGCTTTAGATGATTTCATTTCAATTACTGCTGGGGGAGAGTACTGTCGTGTAGTGCTTCAGCTAAAATCAACTGAAGGTGGTCGAGCACCAGCAGTATTCAAGGTGTGCAACTAGATTCTTGGGGAAAAGCTAAGAGAGGATGAGATCCACATATATGTTCGGGAATTTTGTAGGCTGTATTGCTCCACAACCACAAACATCAGAGTGTAGTTTGGCACCGATGTTTTCAAGTGGAAAGAGCAGACGCTAATATTTAAATTCAACACAGGCGCAGTGCAATTTGGAATTTTGAATAACTTATGAATTGACAATTTTAGGGACAGGGTAGGACAACGGTGACACCAAACAGTACTATCAAGCAATATGATGGTTTGTTTTAGCTTGTTTTTAAGTCTACGTCAGTCAGCATCTGTCGTGTTTTCGGCCTACTATGAAGCAAGCTGCATGGATGGTTGTATTTTTAGCATTCAAAGTAGGCAATGCAATTCCGAATCTGGAGAGGTACTAAATCACATCTGCTGTGTTTTAGCTTGTTATCAAGTGGGAAGAGGAGATGATAATATTTAAGTCTAACACTGATGCGGTGTAATTTGTATAACTTATGGTCAGCAAATTGAAAATTTTAGAGACACTAGGACAACTGTGACACCAAATGGTACAATCAAGCAAAATATGATGGTTCATTTTAGCTTGTTTTTAGGTCTTCGTCAGCCGGCATCTGTTATGTTTTCAGCCTATTACTGTACAAAGCAAGCTGCATGGATGGTTGTGCTTTTAGCATTTAATGTAAGCTATGCAATTACTAACCTGTAATCTGGAAAAGTGCTAAACCACATCGGTGAAAATACAACACATTTTGGCCATAATTTTGACAGCTGCTTGATGCCCATCACTCATGAATCATGGTGGTCAAAAACTCACAATGCATGAGCACAGTCATGGGAACAGCAGAACAAATTGCCAAGAATTGATAATGGGGCTGATTGTGGCAGGTACTCACTGAACATATGGGATGTTGGGGGCCAGAAGACCATCCGTTCGTATTGGAGGAACTACTTCGAGCAGACTGACGGTCTAGTTTGGGTGGTGGATAGTTCCGATGTCCGAAGGCTCGATGATTGCCGTGCTGAGCTCCACAATCTTTTGAAAGAAGAGGTAAATTGCCTAGTGAATACCACTAATCGTCTGCTTTAGCATTCTTTGTCTTGAAATTTTGCTTCAAATTACTTAGCTGAAAACTAGCAATTGCTGTTTAGCATCAGGAAACTCTTGGGACTGCAAATTTGATTACCTAGCATGTTTGTGCTTAATTTATGTGCTATCTTGTTCAACTACTGAGTGACCCTTGGAATATTGATTACAGAGACTGGCTGGATCATCGCTGTTAGTTTTCGCAAATAAGCAGGACATTCAAGGCGCTTTGAAGCCTGACGAGATCGCCAAGGTAAAACACACTATCACTAGTCCAGTACTCCAGTAGTATGTATATATGGACCCTCATGTATGGGTCAATCTTCTTACCTGGAGTCGCATGATGCCATGACCATCTTGTGATCGTCGCTTCAAGGAGTAGCCAAAACCTCGGAAAATAATCCCAGCAAGCATATACATACTAGTCTGTGGTCTTCGCTCCAAGATGCTTTTTGTCTTCTTAAATTGACATGTTTAGTCTTTGAATTCGATGGTAACTGGAGTTGATGGTAACTGGAGTTGAGTTTTGGATTCAGGTTCTGAATCTTGAAGTGATGAACAAAGACCGGCACTGGAAGATTGTCGGCTGCAGCGCCTACACGGGCGACGGCCTGCTCCAGGGCTTCGACTGGCTGGTTCAGGACATCGCCTCCCGCATCTATGTCCTCGACTGAAACAACCAAACTCTCTGGACATTTAGCCGTAGGCATGCTGCTGCTTTGGCCATCTCATGGCATCTGTATGTAATCTGTTCAAGTTTGAACCAAACCATAAATGACATTTTTTATTCCACACTTCCCTAGTGCTGTGTAAAAGATGCCTGTATCCTCAGTTGTGAAAGATGCATGTACAGCGGTGGTGACAGCAAGTTTTGCATCTTATGCAGGATTAGAATATGGATGCTCGCAATCAGTACGAAGTTCAGAATATATCAGATCAAGTTGTATTTGAATTTTTTTTCCTGATTCACAGAACAATTTCAATAGATCTAAGCAAAGATCGATGGATGCTTGAGAGAAAGGAACAAAAGTAATCACGACACAGAGAAGGATATTTCGCAGCTATGACGACTTGCATTTTCTTCTTCCATTTAAACCGAGTTCAAACATAGGATATTCCAACATCACATCCCAATCCATGACAGAAGGGATTGCTGCATCACCGACGACCGACCGACCGACTTGAAAGATAACACATGTTGTTTCTTCCTCGCGTCACCAGCTCTAATTAACCCCGGACAGAGCGACACTCGAGCTCGCGATCAAAAACACCACAGGACTCAACGACACACATGACGACTCAGACTGACTGACACAGGAACTGAAGATAACTTGCTGACGAAGACGACGAGATGGTAGATAGATCGATAACTGGAGGGCCCCGCCGCTCAGTTCCTCCACTGGCCGCCGGAGTCGCCGCCGCCGCGCTGGCCGCCGTAGCCGCCACCGCCGCCGCCGTAGCCACCGCCGCCGCCGCCGTAGCCGCCGCCACCACGCTGGCCGCCGTAGCCACCACCGCCCTGGCCGTAGCCGCCACCGCCTCCCTGGCCGTAGCCGCCACCGCCCTGGCCGCCGTAGCCACCGCCGCCGCCGCCGTAGCCTCCGCCACCGCCGCGCTGGCCGCCGTAGCCGCCGCCGCCGCCCCCACCGCCGGAGCGGCGGGACTGGGCCTCGTTGACGGTGATGTTGCGCCCGTCGAGCTCCTTGCCGTTCATCTCCTCGATGGCCTGGCGCATCGACTCCTCGCTGCCGAACGTGACGAAGCCGAAGCCACGGGACCTGCCCGTCTCGCGGTCGTTGATGATCTGCACGCACGCACAAAACACAAAAACCACCAGATCCGGTCAGATCCACCACACAAACCCCAGATCGGGGCAGATCTACCACACGGACAGCAAATCGGACGCGAAATTCCAACGGATCTGGGAGTTGGTTGGTTGGTTACCTTGGCGTCGAGGATCTCGCCGTACTGGCTGAAGGCCTGCTGGAGGTTGTGGTCGTCGGTGGCCCAGGCGAGGCCGCCCACGAAGCAGCGGTACTCCGTCTCCGCCATGGATCTCTCCCTTCCTCTCCTCTCCGAACTACGGAAACCCTAGACTAGGCTAGCTACTCTCGGACCCGAACCGAACCAGAACCCGAACCGGAAGGGGAGGAGAAGCCAACCCCGAGAGCGATGAGGAGGACGCTGCCCCGCCGTGGGGCGAGATTTATAGCGGTAGGTGGCCGCCCGGATCGCATCACGCGCACGGCGGGGCCCACGCGTCAGCGACGGGGCGGGTGGGTGAGGATGCGGGTCTCGGGATTTGGAATATGCGGGGCCGGCCAAGTGGGAGTGGGTGGCCGCGAGATATTTCTCGCCCCGGCTACGCGCACGCGGGCCGCGCGCCCCACACCGCGGTGCGGCACGCCTCGAATCTTCTTGTCCAAGGCAACAGGAAGAAAGATCTGAATTTGCTTTCCCCTGTAACTAACCCTAGGACAATGCAGGAAAATTTCGAGTTTGCTTTTTTTTTCCTATAAATGACCACATCAAATCTTGAGAAATTTTTTCCCGGGTATGAGCTGCAATAATCCCACTAATCTTTCTAGATGTGTGCACAAATATCTTTCTAGAAATGCTTACCTTCAGGCGGCGGATCGCACACGCGAGCGATCCGCTGCCTTCTCTGTGTGACGCGTGTACGCGTGTCCTTTTGCGTCTATCTCTCTGCAACACCATCTGTGTTGTAAAATTGCCTTCCGCAACAACAACCGTGTTGCAAAAAATAAAGACGAAAAAATACTGCAGATATTTTCTGCAACATTATCTATGTTGCATTTCCTTTCTGCAACAACGCCCATGTTGAAAAATTAGTGAAGAAGAAACACCTGCATCGTCACCTATATTCAAAAGATTTAACATGGTTTTTTTTTTTGCAAAGTATCCTGCAACACTGTCCTAGATGCAATGGTGGAAACAACATTGAACGTTGGATGGTCGTACATTTGACAGTTGCCGAGGCGACGGATCTTTTAGAAAGATCCACGGCCGACGCGTAGAGCGGCCCTTTTTTTTATTTACGTTGCAAGGTAAATTTTTTCTTTTTTTGAAAAACCTCGTCGTCTGCCCCTACATGGGTCAAATCAAAATCGTAACCTCCATGTGTACCACACTCATGTGTTTGATTTCTGTCCAGCAATCTATCCAGTACGTTTTGTGATTTTGTTCTAAGTAATGGATGCTTGGATCTGTACCATTCGACACTAATCGGACAAAGAACATCTTATGTGTAGCAGAGCTCAATCCAAAGTTAGGTCACCTTCTTGAAATTTGCTCCCTCCGTCCCATACTGAGTATCGCTCAAACTAATGTATCTATCCAGCTACATTAGTTTGAGCAAAACTTAATATGGTATACATCAGTCTGAGCGAAACTTAATATGGGATGGAGGGAGCTCATGGAAGTGTGGAGTGTCTACGTACCTTGCTCCAGCCGGAGCCACCACGCAACAGGTGAAAATTGCCGGTTTGCTTCCTTGACGGCATGGATGTGAAATGTCTAGTGCAAAAGATGAGCAACCAAGGTAATTGAAATGTTTGTGGGTATGCAGGCTCATTGTGCATGCCTCGTTGAAAAGGTGTTTAGGACATTGGTGTGGCATCAATTGCTTGCATCTCATCCATCAGCTTTGGGGCAGTGGGGATGGATGGTGGCCCAGTGATGATACCAGACTTGCAGCGCAAAGCCTTTTGTGCATAATGTTTCTTTTATTTACGTTAACTGGTCGTGTGGTGAATGTAGTGGCACATAACCTAGACAAGAACGAGTAAAATATATATGCTTTTAACCTCCCGTCACGTTCTTCTAGGAGCAGTACTAAATGTGAAATTTGGACGTCTATGAACAAAAATTGGACACATGGCATATGTCTACCAACTGAATGAGCCCATAAGGCGAACCAACCTGTGGTTGAATGGTTAGAATGACTGTGGTGTATCCCCAGTCCATCAGGATTCAAGTCCTGGTGCTCGCATTTATTTTTGGATTTATTTCAGGATTTTCGGCGATATGTGCCTACGGTGACTTTGTAAAATCTCAAGATGGTATGCCGGCTCAGTCTCTCGGAGGTGCTCATAGGGATAGGGGTGTGCGTTCATAGGGGGTGAATGTATGCTCGTTTATATGAGGGCTTGCGTCTATTGTGTTAAAAAAAATAAGCCCATAAGAAACATAGCACTGATGTAAAGATCCACTGATAAGAATTTGTTCATAATAGCAATTTTGCTGGAGCCGGCCACCTGCACAAGCACAAATGGAAGGGTCACGCACCACGGCACCATCCGCCCACAGGCCAGTTCGGGCAGCGAAAGTCGGGGGACTCGGAGCAGCCGGGCAGGTCGCCGATCCCTAGGCGCAGAGCACGTGACTTGGCCCGGGGCACAGACTGCCCCCGCACGCCCTCTCTCCTCGCCCCTATCGCGGAGGCCCGGAGGAAAAAACAATAATATCTCGGAGCGCGAAATGACGGCCCTGCCCCTCCCCGTGAAACCCCGTCCGTCCGTCCGTCCAGCCGGAACGGAACGGGAACCGGCACGCAAGTCGGCGTCGCGGCCTCGTGGGTGGGTGTGCTTGATCAGTCTCGCCCTGACGATGGGACGGGATTTGGTTAACTAATCAGCGGCAGGACCCACCTACCTGCGGCTGCGGGCAGGGCAGGGGAGTGTGGATCGATTTGGATTAGGCCGGTGAGGTGTCACTCGACGTCGCTTTCGCGTGATGGAACGGAACGGGACGGGCGGGTGCTCGATGATGATTGATTGATGAATAAAATGAATAGAACAGGACGGGGAATCTGTGTGCTGCAGGACAGTTTTGGAGGGAGCGTGCAGTGCATAGCGAGTGATGGATCGCTGGGCGTGTGGATGCGTGACCAGACTTTCCATCCGGTCAAGCGGCGATCGCATCTTGTTCCAGCAGCTGCAGCAGGTTAAACAAACGATTATACGCCGCAAAAGCTAAGCAAAAAAAAAATGGTGGTGATACTTTGGAGGAAGGGCAAGGAAAAGGAAAAAAAAACGCGAAGCAATAATTTAGAGGCGGGAAGAAGAAAAGAAATTGAGAAAATGGCAAAAACAGAAAATGAGGTCCCACCGAGACTTGAACTCGGGTTACTGGATTCAGAGTCCAATGTCCTGACCACTAGACCATGGGACCATTTGATGCACAGGAATGAGATTTAATGTAGTTATATCAAGTGTCGTCCAACCCCATTAACTGATTCCAAATGCAGAACCCAGCGCCATCGGTCCAATTAGCGAACTGCGGTTCAAAACAGGAATGTTTAAACTCACTTATCTGACTTAAAAGCTCTCCTGATTTAGTCACGCAGCAAACAATATGTGTTTTGCCTCTGCAGATGTCTGATTCGTCACTTTGTCTGAACAAGGATGCAAATTGTATACCCAGATTACCTGCATCATCGGTACATTAATGTGTGAACCAGTTAGTTAGCAACAAGCTCTGCATGCATTTTCCTTGTACTGGGCACGGTATCATCCCTTCTTTCCTGATGCCATCCACATTCCAAGGTGTCGTGCAAGCCATGCGTTACAACATCATAGCACTTAAGGCCATCTTCAAAGCAGACCCTTAAACCGCTTGTATCCGTCTGGACCACGGCACGGATGTATTTTGCCATTCAAAGGGGATTATATCGGTCCGCCGACCGATTCGGATGCACTTTTTCACGCAAATTGAAAGCAAATTGGGGGGAGGGGGCTTTGTGGGAGTCCGGACAGCAGCCAACGTAGGACTCTGACACCCGCGGCCCACTCAAAATCCCATATCGGTCCCATTCTCTTTTCATTCCGCCCCTGCTCCCCCTTACTTTGCATTCGCGCCCTCCTCCTCCGACGCCACTGTTGTACCTCTCCGGCCGTCATACAGGAATTGTCGAACACCCGCAATCACCACCCACGCGCCCGCTCGCCTTGTACTACGGCGTCCGTCCACCCAGGATCCATCCACAACCAGGTACCCCCCGTCCCCCTGTCGGATGGCGGGGTACTCGAGCATGGAGGATGAGTTGTTGTTCGATGCGTGGTTGGTTGTATCCACGGAATTTGTAGGCGGGAGCAGAATGAGGCTTTTCTGCCAGAGCGTGCATAGTTTCTTTCACGCGCGGAAGCACATTGCGTCCTACAACATGCACCTCATTCATGAACGCAATGTGTAGTTGTTAGCGTATCTGTGTTACATCATCTAGACCGCCGTCGCCAAGTTTTGTGGCTAGGTTGATCGGCTGGAGGCAAGGTGGCCATTTGCGAGCGGCAACCGTGGATATTGTAAGTTTTGTTTCTTCTTGCTCAACTTGTTAATTGATTTATTCATTCACTCAATGTTGCTCTACACATTGTGTAGCTACTATGCGTTGCCATGATGTACCACAGGATAGAGGGACAACCGTTTACACACATACACTGTTGCATGAAGCTCAAGGGTGTGTGGGGTGATATGATCCGTTAATGAAGAACTTGTTGAACATCTGGTTAATCTTGTTGAATTTGAACTATTATTGTACTAGACTTGTTTGGATGCCATATATGGATGATTTGTACTATTTTCTATCTGAACTTTGATGAATTTCATCATGTTTTATGCATTTTATCCGGTTAGTTGAAATGCAGTTTGAGATGTATGCGGATAGCGGATGGCCGGCTCCCGCATCCGTATTCATGCACTGCCCTCCTTGTCCACGGACGGATGCGGTGTCCGGTTTGTGGGTCAGCATTGAAGATGCCCTAATTGCCCAAAACTGTCACATTTGTAGTTAGGTTTGCAGAAAACCATTGTATGGATTTTAATTCCCTGGACGTGTCACGGTTTGACACTGTCTCCATCCTAAGGCGAGCGGAGATAGTGGTCTCCCCTCCGGCAATGTGTGAGGAGAGATAGTGATCTCTCCTCCGTCCTTGACTTAGCTGTCCTAACATAGAGATGGTGTTCCTCTCATCCCCCATCTGGTGCGTCCCTATGGCCTCTGCACGCATTGATCCTCTTCGGCATGGTGTTCGTCTTCGGCCCGATCTTGTTGTTTTCTTTGGTGGCAGTTGTGTTTGGGCTTCTCTAGTTAGCATCTCGGTAGTCGTTGCCCTGCATTTCTTGCATGTATTAAGTTTGTATCCTTGTATTCAACACCACTGTATCTCCTAGCCGGTTGATGGCTTCATTAATTTAAAGTTTTTGGACTATATGACTTTTCTCTAAAAAAAGGGGCGTGCTACGCGTCGGCCGGCGGATCTATTTAAAAGATCCGCCGCCTCGCGAGCCGTTCGATCTAGATTGCTCAACTTAGGATCATCTTTGCAACAAGAGTCTTGTTTCAGAAACAATAGAGACTATTGCAATAAGAGCTTTGTTTCAGAAACATATCAGTGATTATTGCAACAATAGGTCTGTTTCAGAACATTGGTGACGTTAAGCATCTCTGCGTACAATCCTTCTTTGTAGCAAGAGCTTTGTTTCAGAAACACCGTTTACCACTCCAACAAGGTCTCTGTTTCGGAAACATGACGCGCAAGGCTGGGACTGATCCAGCAGGGAGGGCTCCTCGACACCGACAGCGGCGACGGAGAGGCCGTGCGCTGCACCACGCGCCGCTGGAACAATGACCGGGCCTTGCAAATATCAGTCACCGACGTCGGGCGGTGGCTCGCCCGATCTAGATGCAGGGGAGCAGCGGAGCAGCCGACTGCTCAGCCACGACAAGTGAGGCGTCGAATTCCAGCCTCGCCGGCGAACGACGGCTACCGGAGTAGGCCGGCGGCGAGGACTGATGTGTGGCGAGTGTCTATTGCGGTGCTGATTGGGGACTAAAGGATTGGGAGATGGGAATAAGGTACGACGATGTTGCAAAGGACACGGTGGTGGGCCACAGAGGACGTGTGGCGCACAATCGAGGAGGCGGACGCGGGCGTGATTATCGGCCGGCTGATGAGCAGCGTTTCCCCTAAAAAAAATCCTTCAAAGTTCCTATCTGAACTTGCCCTTTATCTGCCTTAAGCTTGATGACCATTTTCACTTGATTTCATCTTCGCATGGGCTAACTTGAAGCCTTTCTTTCGATGCAGACCTATGAGAATTATCTAACCAATATAGATATAGGAAACATGTAGTACGTGTTAGTTCACAAAATGATTCATAATTTCTTACCATACCACTCAAGCCCATGTGGTACATAACTTGCACTTGTGAGTTGACCTCTACAGTTCAATCTTTCATCTTTATCTTAATCAATCTTTATCTTTACTCCACGATCAAAGTTGATGTCTTGAAGGTTATTTAGATTTGCATATAACTCATCACTGTTTCTAGTTGATCTTGGGTGGTTCTCTACCTGAGAACCTCTGGCATGTTGTTAGCTTCTATAAGAGCCCAAGTTCATCCAAAGCGGAGTTTGATTGTGAAAATTTTGGCCAAAACGGTAAAACAGGCGCAACAAATTTTGCACCGTCGGACAATCCGGTCAAGTGCATCGTTGGCTCAGAAACCTTCCATGAGGCCAGACAGTTTGGTCATTTTGGACCAGATAGTCCGAGTGCACCAAAAAAAATGCCCAATAGGAAGATTTGGATATGAAATTTCCCATTTCTTTTGCTCTTTGTTGATCTTAATATATTCATCATCACAACTCAATGATATTGACATATATCTTGATCTTGATGGCATTCATTCCAAAACATCCAACTTTCTTATTGCATCACACATGAAACATGTCGTCATACATAGGGGACGACGTATAATTGGAGAAAAAAGAAGACTAGTATCATCTTGAACGCATTCTTTTACTGATGCGTCCAACTTCTTTGTTCATTATACTGGTTTATCAGATCTGAAGTGTCCGTGTGTTTCCTCAAAAAACCAAATGTTGCTTTACACGTCATTGCAAATACCTTAATCTCCACCAAGGATAATTATTATTGGCCTTTTCTCTAGACCCAAGTAATGTCGCTTTGGGCTCGCACTTCCCCTTGGACCCGGGCATGGATAACCCGGCCCAAAATCCTGACATCTCAGGCTGGGTTCGGGCTTAGCTTTTCCGCCCGAAGCCCGGCTTGAAAGCCCGAAAAAGCCAAAAAAGGCATTAATCACTATTTTATTACAAATATAGGTATAGTAAATCATTTAAATATCCAAAAATTAATTATTTTAATTTAAAAAAGTAACTGTTCATGCATTTCGGGCCGGGCCGGGTGAGCTCGGGCTTGAGATTTCTAGATCGGTCTTGACAAAGCCCGGTCCGACGAATGCCCAGGTTTACTTTCCCTCACAGCATGTTTGGCAATATTTGAGAAGGGGAATGGGAGTTTAGAGTAGGGAGTTGGGTCAAGATTAGACATGGGATAAGTCATTTTATTTCCAATCCTCTGTTTGGTGCGTGATAGGAGTTATGCGTGAGAATTTGAGAAGAAAATATACTCCCTTGTTTGGTTCGTGGGAATTGACATGGGACTATACAAGGGAAGTTAAGATGAACGATTAAGATTAACTCACTTAAACAATTCCCTTCCAACTCCCACCCCCTCCCCTGTTAATAAAACGGTGGGAGTTGGAGTCTCAATTCCCATGCCTTTTCCCTTGTAAATTTCCAATCCTTCCAACCAAACAATAGATTTAAAGTCTCATACCCCTTCAATTTCCATTCCCTGGCTCTAATTACCCCCAACCAAACACGCTGTCAAGGCAAAGCAAAAGGGACACTTGTCTCATAAAAAAAACAAAAACAAAAGGGACACGTATTTCCCCAAACCCGCCTTCCTACGAGTGCCGCCGGGAGTCGCACTAACAACCACGCCCTCACTCACTGGCGACCTGTAACAGAAACAGAACAGAAAGATTCTCTCTCAAGTCCGGCCGGCGGTTAAACCCAAACCCCCGAGCCCGATGTCGCCGGCGGCGACGCGCATCCTGCTCGCGGGCGCCCGGCGCCGCGGCCGCGGCCTCTCCACGTCGGCCGAGCCCTCCCCCTCCCCCTCCCTGTCCCCCTCGCAGCTCCCGAGGGGCAAGCGCTGGGACGCTATGGTGATCGGTGGCGGCCACAACGGGCTCGCGGCCGCGGCCTACCTCGCGCGCGCCGGCCGCTCCGTCGCCGTTCTGGAGCGGCGGGGCGTCCTCGGCGGCGCCGCCGTGTCCGAGTCGGACCTCGTCCCCGGCTTCCGCTTCTCCCGCTGCAGCTACCTCCTCAGCCTCCTCCGCCCCGCCCTCATCCGGTAACGCGTCTCCCGATCCCCTCCTCTTTCTGCGATCGATCTCAACCTCCATTTCCATCGGATTTACTTACAAACCGGGCCCCTGTTCCGTACCTGCATTCTGAAATTCTGTGAGGATGTATGTACTGAAGAACTGATGCTTATGCTACTGCTGCTGCTACTGATGATGGATGATTCAGGGAGCTGGAGCTGGAGAGGCACGGGCTGAAGCTCCTGCCGCGGAGCCCGTCGTCCTTCACGCCGTGCCTCGACGGCCGGTACCTGCTTCTCGGCCCGGAAGCGGAGCTGAACCGCTCCGAGATCGGCAAGTTCTCCAAGAAAGATGCAGAGGCATACCCGAGGTGACAGACAGACAGACAGACACATTCAGAATGCGCAGTGGTTTCTTTCCTTGTGCGTTTCAGGTTGGATTGATCTTTACACTAGCAATGGTTTTGATGTGTGAATGTAGGTACGAGGAGCAGCTAGAGAAGTTCTGCAAGCTCATGGACTTCGTCATAGACTCGCCTCCCCCGGAGCTGAGGCAGCTGTACCATGCTTCCATGGTTGACAGGATGAAGGATAAGGTCGACAAGTCAGTGTTCTGGAGCAAGCTTCTTGGCATTGTGATGCAACAGGGGCAAAAGGACATGGTGTGAGTACTAAATACATCACCCCTCTTAGTGATGCTACTGTTGCATACATTTGCGAACAATGCAGTGTGTAAAGTTGAATCTTTTTTACACTGGCAGGAACTTCTTCGACCTTCTTCTGTCGCCAGCATCAAAGATCTTGAATAACTGGTTTGAGGTTGAAAGCTTACTTCCCTCTTATCTGAAACACTTCTCTTCTGTCTTCACAATGATCATATGGAGAAAGCTGTATTGCATCTGACTATCTACACATGTCGGATGAGAATAACTTCTTTAGTTCTTGTGCTGACCGCTCTAGTACTACAGGGTGATGTATTGAAGGCGACCCTGGCGACTGATGCTGTGATAGGTACTATGGTAAGGGTGCATTGCTTAATCCACATTTTGTTGCGCCTAATGGATTAGTGTTTGACCATTGCGTCTCCTTGTATAGGCTGGTGTGAACACTCCAGGATCAGGATATGTTCTCCTGCACCACATCATGGGGGAAACTGGTGGTCAACGTGGTGTTTGGGCGTATGCGTCTGACCATATCCATGTTATTCTGTTCCACCATAAAACAGTGTAGTTAGCAAAAACCCATAGGATAATGTAGCTTTGATTGTTCTACACTTGAAACGGAATTAAGGATTGCTGGTGTTTATCTCCACTGGCTAGGAAACAAGTTTTCAGTTGCCTTAGAGTCAGTTTCAAGGGGTGATGTCACAGAAAATGTCATCACACTCTACCCAAATTTGTTGGTGTTGCCACTTTTAGTTCTTTATTTAGTTGGTGTCTTCATTTACCTTTCTTTCTCTTTTTCAGAAAACCTTTCATTAATTTTTTTTTCACTTGCAGGTATGTCGAAGGTGGTATGGGTTCAGTCTCATCAGCTATAAGCAAAGCAGCCCTCGAAGCAGGCGTGCAAATTGTAACAAATGCTGAGGTGCATTTTCTCTTCTTGTGAAAGCCCTCTTTGTTCCATGTCGATCATGTTTGGCTGAACAAATGATTAAAATCAAAGCAGATCAGAGAAAAAAACTGGGTTTTACATCGAAGAAGTCATTAATTATGTAGTCGCATAATTATAATTGTGCGACCAATTTTTTATTTGGCGTTTCTTGCCTCACTTGCCCCAGTTTTTTTTGCATAGGTTTCGCAAGTAATGGTCGATGAAAATACTGGAAAGGTGCAAGGGGTAAGTCTTGGACTAATCAGCAAGTGTATGTGCACTGTGTAGTTCATTTCTTTCTACCTCTTGAAGGTTTGAGAATCTGTAGGTTGCTTTGGTTGATGGAACCGAGTTGCACTCATCAGTTGTTTTATCAAATGCCACACCATATAAAACATTTGTGGTAAGAATCACTCTGAATACGTAGCGGTGTGAAGATTTTTTAGCTCTAATTTTGCAGGCATAATTAGAAAATATCCTCTAAATTGACACCTGGTTTTATTTGCAGGACCTTGTGCCTGCCAATACTCTTCCAGAGGAGTTCCTCTGTGCCATCAAGACAGCAGATTATAGCTCCGTAAGTACTTAGTTACTAGCTTATTTAAATAAAGGAATTACATTGGTGGTGTGCATTCTTACAAATATCTATCTATATAATATACGATGATAACCTTGTTCATTTACTTGTATAGTCTAGCTATTATCCTCGCATTTCATTAGTATGGATGCCAAAGTTTTCTCAAGTAAATAGAACTCGTGATTGTGGGAAACAGACTATTCATAGCAATGTTATATAGCATCTGAAAATTCTTACGTGCAAAGCTATTTATGGTCCACATTGACTTTCAGTAACCAACTTGTAATATTGTTGCTAACTATGCTCTCTGGAGAACAGGCAACAACGAAGATCAACGTTGCTGTTAATGCGCTGCCACAGTTTCGCTGTTGCAAAAACATCAACCCTGAAGGTGGCCCGGAGCACATGGGCACCATACACATTGGATCTGAAAGGTACTTAAGTTAGGGAATATTTCCTACGTCGGCACATATTTATCAACTGTGTCCATTGTTCTTCTGCATATCTGTGGACAAGCAACAATCTACGAGACACTGTTTGTTATCTTCAGCATGGAGGAAATCGATATAGCATACAAGGAAGCTGCAGGCGGCTTCTCATCCACAAGGCCTGTTATAGAAATGACAATTCCTTCAGTCTTAGATAAGACCATCTCTCCACCAGGTATGTCACTTTCTTTTGCTTCCCCATAATTTCATCTGAGTAAGTTTACTATTCTGCAATATTTAATTATAAGGAACCTGTTCTATGCACACTAAATTTACATTTTAGAGTTAATGTGTTGAAGGTCATTTTCGATGTTTATAATGTTGTGATCTCCCATATTGTGTATATACTTCACATGGACTTATGGACTGACTCGTATTCCATCTTTCACTTTATCCTTTGGATAGGTCAGCATGTTATTAATCTGTTTGTTCAGTACACACCCTACAAACTGTCAGAAGGCAGTTGGCAGGATCCGGCTGTTAGAGTAAGTTGATCCTTCTTACATTTTGATTTCGTGATGCACTGTATGTTTAATCTTTGCCCAAACACAAATGAAATAAATGATAAAATTGATATCCTTGCCCTTGGGCATTGTGATCCATCACTGTGTGGAGAGAATGATTTTTCTGTAATTAGATCCACCTACCGACCATTGACCATTCTGATCGACACCAATTTTCAGAAATCATTTGCTGAGAGATGCTTTTCCTTGATCGATGAGTATGCACCGCACTTTAGCTCATCAGTGATAGGCTATGACATGCTGACTCCACCTGATCTTGAAAGGGAGTTTGGCCTAACAGGTAATATCCCTTGGTATTATGTATTGTCTTTTGTAAGCTGTGTGCCCGCAGACCGGATACCGCTTTGTATTGTTCCTTCTTACCAGTTGAAAAACTTAGCTAAGCAGAGACGATTCACATTTCTCAGGTGGCAACATCTTTCATGGCGCGATGGGCTTGGATTCCCTCTTCCTGATGAGGCCTGCTAAGGGATGGTATGTTCGAGTCACATGCATATTAAGTTGTGCTCTGGCCTCTTCTACTACACAACCTTTGGTCCTTCTAAAGTTCAGAACTCTTGCCTTTGTGATCATGGCTAACCTGTTTTCGCTTTGCACCTTACAGGTCAGATTACAGAACCCCTGTGAAGGGGCTGTACCTCTGCGGCAGCGGTGCGCACCCAGGCGGCGGGGTGATGGGTGCCCCGGGCCGCAATGCTGCTGCCGTGGTTTTGGATGATCTCAAGGCAAGATAGATGCAATTAATGGAAGATGGAAATGGCAGCTGACACTAGGGTAGCATTTTCAAGCACAAGGCTGCAAAAGCAGCACCAGTGTGTAATCTCTTGTACCGAAATGCAAACCTTGTCGTTAAGCCATCTGGTAGAGACCATTTTGTCATGCATACTTACATGATAAAAAAGATGAGACATGAGAAGCATTTTCTGAATGAATTGTTGCAGCTGTTCTCATTTTGGCTCTCTTATCGGAGGGCTCAAAGGGATTAATTCTCAGTTATGCGGTTACATCTATTTTCTTCTGTACGAAGTAGTTTCTCAATGCAGTCTGCCGAACCTTCAATTTGGTTAAATGTGAAGAGGAGTAGAGTTTGCGAAGTATAGTTAGATATAAACTGTGAGTGCTATGCTTATCTGTACATTTGAACTGCCATCCAGTAATCTGTGTCGCCTAGCTTGTCTGCAGACTTGAACTGCAACCTAGGTACCTTGTATAGAGTAAATGAATTCCAGTGTCACTACTTTCTAATCTTTTGGTTTCCTCCAATATCCCAGGCTGTTCGTTATACTGATTTCACGTTTGTGAATCTCAAGTCTTAATAAGCCCTGAATGGGGGTGTTTATACAACGGACATCCATGAACTTCTCACCCTTCTTCATGCAATTGTCATCATTTTCTTCTTCTCTTCCCGCAAGAGGAAATAAAACATGCATATAGAATGATCTCATGTTTTTGCAGCGCTTATTGCATGACGGAAGAGACTAACAGAAACCTGGCTCTTGCATGATTTGCTCAACACTCATCGCAAGGACTTCTCGCTGTTCCTCATGCGATTGACATTAGATTACTCACGCATGAAGTTTTCACTATTTTTTCTTCTCTTCCTGCAAGAGGAAACAAAACGTGTACTCATATGATAAAAGAGAGACAATAACACGCTTCTTGAATGACTTGATCAATACACTTATTGCATGCCTTGCTAACAATGTTGCATTGTTAATGCCATATATCCAGCTTATATCCAGCTGCCTTAGAATCTGGGTGTCAAAGGTCCAATGTTGTATCGTTAGTATGTTTCCTTCTGTTTTAGTGTCCGGTCTATGGGATACTCTAGAGTGAAATATTGGAGGAAAACAAAATATATTGGTATTTCCTGATATACTCCTGCATTACCAAAAACCTTGGATTCATCAGCCCCAACCCGATCGCAGCCGCATTCCTGTTCGCAATGGAGCTCGCCTTCAGTCACTTCGCCGTCGCAGCGGCGACTGTTGTATTCAGCAGCACCATTTGGCAGCTCTGCCACACCCCAGCCTTCCTCCCGCTAAAGCGCCACACAATCTAGGCAATACACACTGGGCCGCATTGGAAGAACCTCGCCTCTGCCCTGACAAATGAGTAAATTCTCACCAATCGTCTTCGCTGGAGAGGCACGACACTCGGAGGAGCGTCTAGCACACACCACTATGGGTCGGGCCTTCCTGGTGGGAGGCAGGGAGATGAAAACATCCGTGACATCTTGTGCGAGCTTGTTCAGATGTCCGTTCTCACTTTTTGTGGCTAAATGCCCATCGTGAAGGTTGGCAATATGCTCACCAACTCGCAAAGCCATGCCGGACTATCAGACCAGTTCGAGCTTAGCGACGGAGTAAACCTGCCAAGCTACCAAGCATATATATAACATCAAGGGGGATCCACTTCCCTATGATCTGGTTGTACACATATCCGCAATGACACTCAACCTTCTCCAAGCATTCACGAGGGCATTTAGTATAGTAGGGCAAGGAAAATGATCTTTTAATTCAATGGTGCCACTCTTCAATAGCAAATTATACTGTTTACGTTTAGTGTTCCTTGCTTGTCATGTCAACTTGATGCAGCGATTTGTTAACTTAAATCTATGTGTTGAAGTAGTTAATGTTTTTGCTAGTACCTTAGGATAATAAAGAGCATAGTCTGTCCATGCTTAGTTATAACATGTCCAAGTAGTAGACCAGCCTTTGCATTCTTCCTAAGGAAAAAGCTACATCATGATCTGGCCACTTATTCTATTGCGTGAGATGATTTTTGTATAGTTCTGCAGTCACTTCTTCAGACCAAATCCTTGTCACATTTCAACATGGAACTTTTACTTGCTCTTCAGCATGGAGGAAATCGATGTAGCATATAAGCAAGCTACAGATGGTGTCTCATCCACAAGGCCTGTAATAGAAATGACAATTCCTTCAGTCTTAGATAAGACCATCTCTCCACCAGGTATGTCATTTATTGTGGGCAGTCTGAAATTGCAGAAATGATTTGGTTTTTAATAGGACAATAAACATTCATTTTTTGCAGGTTATTTTTCGAGCCACGGCGTTGATCCGTTTGTGGTCGCTACTCACTCCGACGGAGGCCAGGGAGCGTTTGGTTACTGGATCTATCCGCTGGGAGATGGTAGCACGGGATATCTTCAACCGGTTTGGATGGCAGTCATGTAATAGGATAGGCAATTAGTTTACCTATCTCTCTTTTGCCAGCCGGTTGTGGCGTCCTTTATATGGCTAGTTTGTCCTTTAGCCCTTTTAGCTCGGTGTGAGCTCTTCTTTATTTTCGTTTTGAGACTTTAAGACCTTGTTTGAACCTATTTATTTGTTTAATAAGATGGCCGTATGCATCGTTCTGATGCAGAGGCCGGGGAGTCCCCCTTTTTGAAAAAAAAAATGTCATTTTTCTTCTGCTTCCCCATATCTGAAATTTTGTAAATTTACTACCATGTCATATTTAATTTCACTACCCCGATGAAGCAAGAAATGTACATGGAACCTGTCCTATGTAAACTACATTTACATTTTAGAGGTCACTTTGCATGTTTTGATTTCTCGTATTGTCTATATACTTAAGGTGCAGTTATGGACCGACTCAAATTCCATCTTCCACTTTATCCTGTGAGCAGGTTAGCATGTTATTAATCTCTTTGTTCAGTACACACCTTACACACTGTCAGCAGGCAGTTGGCAGGATCCGAATCTTAGAGTAGGTTGATTCGCCTTACGTTTTAGTCTAATGATGCACTGTGTGTTTAATATTTGCACTTCACCACAGCCCACACTTCTTGCTGTATATACTGCCCCACAAATACTATTTACTCATACCTTAAAGAGTAAACGATGATGCCCTTGCCCTAAGGCATTGTGATCCGTCACTGTGCGGAGAGAACTATTTCTCTGAATTTGTGTCCACCTACCGATCATTGACCATTTTGATCGATACCAATTTTCAGAAATCATTTGCTAAAAGATGATTTTCCTTGATCGAGGAGTATGCACCGCACTTTAGCAAATCAGTGATAGGCTATGATATGCTGAGTTGCTGAGCCCGCCTGATCTTGAAAGGGAGTTTGGTCTAACAGGTAATCTCTCTTGATACTATGTACTCCCTCCGTTCGGAATTACTTGTCTCGAAAATGGATGTATCTAGAACTAAAATACGTCTAGATACATCCATTTTCGCAACAAATAATTTCGAACGGAGGGAGTATAAATTTGTCTTTTGTAAGCCACACACACGCAGACGGGATACCATTCTGTATCATTCCTTCCTTTTACCAATTGGAATTTTTTAAAGGAGAGACGATTCACATTTCCCAGGTGGCAACATCTTTCACGGCGCGATGGGCTTGGATTCCCTCTTCCTGATGAGGCCTGCCATGGGATGGTATGTTCGAGTCACATGCATATTAAGTTGTGCTCTGGTCCCTTCTATTTCACAACCTTTGATTCTTCTAAGGTTCAAAACTCATGCCTTTGTGATAATGGCTAACCTGTTTCTCTTTGCACCATACATGTCAGATTACAGAACCACTGTGAAGCGGCTGTACCTCTGCGGCAGCGGTGCGCACCCAGGCGGTGGGGTGATGGGCACCCCGGGCCGCAACGCTGCTGCCATTTTTTTAGAAAAGGAGGAGGACCCCGGCCTCTGCATCTGGACGATGCATGCGACCACTTTATTAATTATTCTTACGAAACCTTATAAAGTCATACAACAGTAAGACTAAAGCCACCGTCTAAGCAACAACTGTCGCTACACCTATCCAATTGATGAAGGGGCGCTGATAGTCTGGGCCTAATACCAAACAAACATCATAACCAGACCTAACATCTAAGACCTGAGGTCCCAACCAGGATGCCTGCCGGGTATGGGCACCCACCAGTCCGGCGTGCTCCTCAACCAGGACGCCTGCCGGGTATGAGGCCGCCGCCGCCACTTGCAACCAATCCATTTTCAGAGCTGTACTGCTGCATCAACCTTGCCCGGTCTAGCTGCCGCCGACGCCACCACGACGCCAGACAGCCTCGACCTCCTGCGCGTGTCCATCACCACACATCTGACGCCAAGCCTCCGCTGCTCCATGCCGCCAAGAGCCGCCGCCATGAATATGTGGAAAGAAACATCACTCCACCGAAGAAGCCATCCGCTGGTCCCTCGAGCCCGAGTGCATCTCCAAGAATGCCGCCCCCAAGGGGGTAACGACACATGAATGCCGCCGCCATCCGATCAACTGATCTAGGGTTTCCCCCGGAGGTATTGGGTGGGTTTGGGATTTGTACCTCGATGATGCCTTCATGAAGGAAACGATGATAAGGGCATCGTCATCACCGGCTCCGGCCAACGACCGAAGACCAAGTTTTCACTCGGATCCGTCTCAAGAAATCCACCCGACAACCTGTGCACTGTCTCGACCGCCTTCAAAGCCCCAGATCTAGCCGCCTAGATCCGGCGATCAACCACAACAGTAGTGCCACCGTAGGAGCCCTGGCACACCGGCCACCTCAACCGCAACCGCAACGCTGCTGCCATGGTTTTGGATGATCTCAAGGCAAGATAGATGTAATTCATGGGTCTGGCACTAGAGTAGCATTTTAAGCACAAGGCTGCAAAAGCAAGAGTACCTGTGATGCTGTAATCTCTTGTAGCAGAATGCGAGCCTTGTTGCTAAGCCATCTGGTAGAGACACGTTTATCATGCGTACTTACATGATAAAAATGATGAGTCATGAGAAGCATTTTCTGAATGAATTGCCTGTGTAACTATTCTTGTTTTGGTTTTCTTATTGGAGGGCTAAAAGAGATTATTCTCAGTTATGAATGAATTGACTGTGTAGCTATACTCATCTTTTGCTTTCCTCTCCGAGACTGTTTGGTTCGGTAATACCGATTTCACATTTATGAATCTCAAGTCTTGAATATGGCCTGAATGGGAGTATTTGTACAACGGGCATCCATGAGCTTCTCACCCTTCTTCATGCAATTGACATTAAACAGCTCATTTCGTGAAGTTTTCACTATTATTTTCTTCTCTTCCTGCAAGAGGAAACAAACACATGCAAATGGAATGATCATATGATTTTGCAGCGCGTACTCACATGATAAAAGAGAGATAATAGAACGCTTCTTGAATGACTTGCCAACACACTTGCCACATGCTTAGCTAACCAAAACAACGTATAGCCCTATATATACCCACTTGCCTTATGAATTAGTATGTTAAAGGTCCAATGTTGTATCGTTAGTATTTTTTTCTATTTAATTGTCAAGTCTATGGGATACCCTGAAATGAAATATTGGGCGAAAACAAAATATAATGGTATTTCCCCAATCAGCGCCATGGTGCACGCCACCAACCATGCCGCCCTTGCAGCGTCGACCATTGTATCCAGCAGTGCAGTCTTGCAACCCGACCATGCCCCGTCCTTCCTCTGGCTCCGGCACCTACACAATCTGCGATGTCTATGCCATGCAGTAGTCGGAGCTGCCCGCCGCTGCCTCGTGGCAGCAAAGACCTTGTGGGAGCCAGATATGTCAGCAATCTCGCCACTGAAACTGGCGTCCTGTGTAGTGCTGGAAAGGAGGACCATGGGGAGCTGGAAGGCGAATAAGGCGCTGTAGCTGCCAGAGTACCAAGCGGCCAGGAGCTAGAGTCGACGGTGTTCGGCGGAGTGGCTTGACACCTGGTGGAGCGTCCAATGGACGCCGAAGCTGGGTCTTCCTTGTTCTTTTGGGTGATTGCGCTAAGAGCTTCAAGAGTTCAATGGTAACAACATCCGTGAGAAAACATTTGTGACACACCTTCTCACTCAGATGTTGGTGGTCCTCACCTTTCGCGGCCAAATGACCGTCATCAAGTCGGGAGAACACTGGACAATTCGCAAAGCCGAGTTTGGACCTCTTTGAGGTTAGGGATGGTGTCAAGCTGTTGAGCTACCGAGCGGACCAGGAGGGTATACTGCCATGTAGTGGGTCACGCAGTGGAACCTCGATTTCACTATAGTTGGGCTAACATGTATTGGACCACATGTCGAGTACTGAATTCTCAACCTCTTCCTAAGAAGAATGGGAATGATATGCGACCAGGGACGGACGAAATCACCCTTTTGACCTTTTTTCCTAACTTAATCAAGAATTGACCCCATTTACAAAAGAATTTCGAATTTGACCTTTTTTGGTCACGCCAACATCCCTGACGTTTGGCTTGCACGGGAGACGCCAGGAATGATGGCGTTTGGGCCTGGCCCACACTTGTCCAACCGGAGCTTGGCGTCCTTCCTCCTGAGAATGCACCGCACTTTAGCTCATCAATTATAGGCTGCACCTCATCTTTCACGGTGCAATGGGCTTGGATTCCCTCTTCCTAATGAGGCATGTCAAGGGAGGTATGTCCCAGTCACATGCATATTTAGTTCTTTGGCAACCTTTGACCCTTCTAAGGTTTAAAAATCATGCCTCTGCTGATCATGGCTAACTTGTTTTTGCTTTGCACCATACATGTCAGATTACAGAACCCTTGTAAGATTTGTGATGCATGAGAGATGGTCACTGAACATTTGTTCAACCAATTTAGTTGGTGGCCTAGTAGGATTTGTGATGCATGAAGCTCATTTTCCTTCATCTTTTTCATTGCCCTTGAGGTAGCCATATGGCATTTTATCTATTTGTTAAGTATATTATGTACGTGTATATTGTGTATAAGGCCCACATTCTGTTTTCACTGTATAGTTGAGTTGTGCCCCCTGTACTCATATATACATGCCTGGTGCACCGATTAATACATCGCGATTGTACAGCCCACAACTTGTCCTTCTACACGGTATCTATTGCAGCACGATCCTAAACCCTAAGCCGCCGCCGCGCCTCTACGCGCCGCCGCCACCGCTTCTCCCCGCCGCTGCCACCAGCCGTCGCCGCCGCCGCCGTCCTCTCGGTAGCCGCCGCCGCTAGTCGCCGCCGTCTCCCACCACCGCGCCTTTCGCCGCAGCTGCGGCCTCTCCAAGCCGCCGCAGCCGCCGATCGCCGCCTCGCTTCCGCTCCCTCCCGCCACCCGTGCCGCACCATCCCCGCGCCGCAACCACCTCCCACCCGCGTCGCTCTCCCGCGCCGCGACCACCTCCCACTAGCGCCGCTCCCGCGCCGCAGCCCCCCGCCACCCCACCCCGCGCTGCTCCCGCGCCGCACCACCTCCACCCCGCGCCGCGCCACGCGTCGCAACCCCTAACACTAGCCATGAGTTCCTCCTCCTTCACCGTCTCCAACCCGTTTGCCGGTCCCGATGTCACTCTCGTCCGCGACCTCAACATCCACGAGCGCGTCCCGGTGAAACTTAATCAATCCACCGCCTCCTACTCGGCTTGAAAGCGGTATTTTTCGCTGGTGTTCCGCGAGTACCTCCTTCATGGCCACGTCGACGGCACCGCGGACTCGGCCCTCATGATCCATGACGAGGAGTGGATGATCCTCGACGCCACCATCATCCGTTGGTTCTACCTCACCATCTCCACCGACCTCTTCCACACCGTGGTGGATGACGAAGACGATGCCTACGCCGTCTGGACCAAGCTCAATGGCCTCTTCACCGACAACAAGCTTCAGCGCAAGGTCCTTCTCCACGACGAGTTTTACGGGTGCCAGCATCTTGACTCGTCCATCGATGATTTTTGCATGCGCCCGAAAAGCTTGCCGATGACCTCCGCGATCTCGGGGAGACGGTTGGCGACGAGCTCCTCATCAGCACCCTCACCGCCGGTCTCAACGAGGATTTTGGGAACGCCGCCTCCTGAAGGAAATATGCCCTAGAGGCAATAATAAAGTTATTGTTTATATTTCCTTATATCATGATAAATGTTTATTATTCATGCTGGAATTTTATTAACCGGAAACTTGATACATGTGTGAATACATAGACAAAACAAAGTGTCCCTAGTATGCCTCTACTTGACTAGCTCGTTAATCAAAGATGGTTATGTTTCCTGACCATAGACATGTGTTGTCATTTGATGAACAGGATCACATCATTAGAGAATGATGTGATGGACAAGACCCATCCGTTAGCTTAGCATTATGATCATTGTGTTTTATTGCTGTTGCTTTCTTCATGACTTATACATGTTCCTCTGACTATGCGATTATGCAAGTCCCGAATACTGGAGGAACACCTTGTGTGCTATCAAACGTCACAACGTAACTGGGTGATTATAAAGATGCTCTACAGGTGTCTCCGAAGGTGTTTGTTGGGTTGGCATAGATCGAGATTAGGATTTGTCACTCCGTGTATCGGAGAGGTATCTTTGGGCCCTCTCGGTAATGGGCATCACTATAAGCCTTGCAAGCAATGTGACTAATGAGTTAGTTGCGGGATGATGCATTACGGAACGAGTAAAGAGACTTGCCGGTAACGAGATTGAACTAGGTATGATGATACCGGCGATCGAATCTCGGGCAAGTAACATACCGATGACAAAGGGAACAACATATGTTGTTATGCGGTTTGACCGATAAAGATCTTCGTAGAATATGTAGGAGCCAATATGAGCATCCAGGTTCCACTATTGGTTATTGACCGGAGATATGTCTCGGTCATGTCTACATAGTTCTCGAACCCGTAGGGTCCGCACGCTTAACGTTCGATGATGATTTGTATTATGAGTTATGTGATTTGATGTACCAAAGGTTGTTCGGAGTCCCTGATGAGATCACGGACATGACGAGGAGTCTCGAAATGGTCGAGACGTAAAGATCGATATATTGGAAGGCTATATTCGGACATCGGAAAGGTTTCGAGTGATTCGGCTATTTTTCGGAGTACCGGAGAATTACGAGAATTCGCCGGGGGAAGTATTGGGTCTTCATGGGCCTAGTAGTGAAAGAGAGGAGGCAGGCCAAGGTGGGGCACGCGCCCCCCTAGCCCAAACCGAATTGGACTAGGGGGCCGGCCCCCCTTTCCTTCTCTTCTTCCTCTCCTTCCTTTCTCTAATACTTGGACAAGGAAAGGGGGGAAACCTACTCCTACTAGGAGTAGGAATCCCCCCCTTGGGCGCGCCCTATGAGGCCGGCCCTCCTCCTCCTCCCCTCCTTTATATACGGGGGAGGGGGACACCCCAAAGACACACAAGTTGACATTGTCTTAGCCGTGTGCGGTGCCCTCCTCCACCATAATCCACCTCGGTCATATCGTTGCAGTGCTTAGGCGAAGCCCTGCGCTGGTAGCTTCATCATCATCGTCATCACGCCATCGTGCTGACAAAGCTCTCCCTAGACACTCAGCTGGATCGAGAGTTCGTGGGACGTCACCGAGCTGAACGTGTGCTGATCACGGAGGTGCCGTACTTTCGGTACTAGGATCGGTCGGATCGTGAAGACGTACGACTACATCAACCGCGTTGTCATAACGCTTCCGCTTACGGTCTACGAGGGTACGTGGACTACACTCTCACCTCTCGTTGCTATGCATCACCATGATAGATCTTGCGTGTGCGTAGGATTTTTTTGAAATTACTGCATTCCCCAACAGTGGCATCAAAGCCAGGTCTATGCGTAGATATTATATGCGCGAGTAGAACACAAATGAGTTGTGGGCGATAATAGTCATACTGCTTACCAGCATGTCATACTTTGATTCGGCGGTATTGTTGGATGAAGCGGTCCGGACCGACATTACGCGTATGCTTACGCGAGATTAGTTCTACCGACGTGCTTCGCACACAGGTGACTGGCGGGTGTCAGTTTCTCCAACTTTAGTTGAATCGAGTGTGGCTACGCCCGGTCCTTGTTGAAGGTTAAAACAACACACTTGACGAAAAATCGTTGTGGTTTTGATGCGTAGGTAAGAACGGTTCTTGCTAAGCCCGTAGCAGCCACGTAAAACTTGCAACAACAAAGTAGAGGACGTCTAACTTGTTTTTGCAGGGCATGTTGTGATGTGATTGTTGGGGAACATAGCAGAAATTCAAAATTTTCTACGCATCACCAAGATCAATCTATGGAGTAATCTAGCAACAAGGGAAGGGGAGTGCATCTACATACCCTTGTAGATCGCTAAGCAGAAGCGTTGCAAGAACGTGGATGAAGGAGTCATACTCGTAGCGAATTAGATCGCGGTTGATTCCGATCTAAGCGCCGAACCACGGCGCCTCCGCGTTCAACACACGTGCAGCCCGGTGACGTCTCCCATGCCTTGATCCAGCAAGGAGAGAGGGAGAGGTTGGGGAAGACTCCGTCCAGCAGCAGCACGACGGCGTGGTGGTGGTGGAGGAGCGCGGTACTCTAGCAGGGCTTCGCCAAGCACCGCAAGAGACGAGGAGGGAGAGGGGTAGGGCTGCGCCATGAGGGAATGTTCTCGTGTCTATGGCAGCCCCAAACCCCCACTATATATAGGGGAAAGAAAGGGGCTGCGCCCCCACCTAGGTTTCCACCTCTAGGGGTGGCGGCCAGCCCTAGATGGGACTTGGAGGGGCGGCCAAGGGGGGAGAGAGGGGGGCGCACCACTAGGTGGGCCTTAGGCCCATCTGAGCCTAGGGTTTCCCCTTTTCCCTTCTCTCCTCGCCTTGGGCCTTGGTGGGGGGGCGCACCAGCTCACCTGGGGCTGGTCCCCTCCCACACATGGCCCACGCAGCCCTCTGGGGCTGGTGGCCCCACCTGGTGGACCCCCGGGACCCTCCCGGTGGTCCCGGTACGTTACCGATAGCACCCGAAACTTTTCCGGTGACCAAAACAGGACTTCCCATATATAAATCTTTACCTCCGGACCATTCCGGGACTCCTCGTGACGTCCGGGATCTCATCCGGGACTCCGAACAACATTCGGTAACCACGTATATCTATTCCCTATAACCCTAGCGTCATCGAACCTTAAGTGTGTAGACCCTACGGGTTCGGGAACCATGCAGACATGACCGAGACGTTCTCCGGCCAATAACCAACAGCGGGATCTGGATACCCATGTTGGCTCCCACATGTTCCACGATGATCTCATCGGAACCACGATGTCAAGGATTCAATCAATCCCGTATACAATTCCCTTTGTCTACCGGTATAGTACTTGCCCGAGATTCGATCGTCGGTATCCCGATACCTTGTTCAATCTCGTTACCGGCAAGTCTCTTTACTCGTTCCATAACACATCATCCCGTGATCAACTCCTTGGTCACATTGTGCACATTATGATGATGTCCTACCGAGTGGGCCCAGAGATACCTCTCCGTTTACACGGAGTGACAAATCCCAGTCTCGATTCGTGCCAACCCAACAGACACTTTCGGAGATACCTGTAGTGCACCTTTATAGCCACCCAGTTACGTTGTGACGTTTGGTACACCCAAAGCATTCCTACGGTATCCGGGAGTTGCACAATCTCATGGTCTAAGGAAATGATACTTGACATTAGAAAAGCTTTAGCAGACAAACTACACGATCTTGTGCTAGGCTTAGGATTGGGTCTTGTCCATCACATCATTCTCCTAATGATGTGATCCCGTTATCAACGACATCCAATGTCCATGGTCAGGAAACCGTAACCATCTATTGATCAACGAGCTAGTCAACTAGAGGCTTACTAGGGACATGGTGTTGTCTATGTATCCACACATGTATCTGAGTTTCCTATCAATACAATTTTAGCATGGATAATAAACGATTATCATGAACAAGGAAATATAATAATAACCAATTTATTATTGCCTCTAGGGCATATTTCTAACAGTCTCCCACTTGCACTAGAGTCAATAATCTAGTTCACATCGCCATGTGATTAATACCCAAGAGTTTACTAGAGTCAATAATCTAGTTCACATCTCCATGTGATTGTAATGAATCCAACACCCATGGGGTTTGTTCATATCTCGCTTGTGAGAGAGGTTATTAGTCAACGGATCTGAACCTTTCAGATCCGTGTGTGCTTTACGAATATCTATGTCATCTTGTAGATGCAGCTACCACGCGCTACTTGGAGCTATTCCAAATAACTGCTCTACTATACGAATCCGGTTTACTACTCAGAGTCATCCGGATTAGTGTCAAAGTTTGCATCGACGTAACCCTTTACGACGAACTCCTTTTCCACCTCCATAATCGAGAAAATTCCTTAGTCCACTAGATACTAAGGATAAGTTCGACCGCTGTCATGTGATCCATTCCCGGATCACTATTGTACCCCTTGACTAACTCATGGCAAGGCACACTTCATGTGCGGTACACAGCATAGCATACTGTAGAGCCTACGTCTAAAGCATAGGGGACGACCTTCGTCCTTTCTCTCTCTTCTGCTGTGGTCAGGTCTTGAGTCTTACTCAATACTCACACCTTGTAACACAGCCAAGAACTCCTTCTTTGCTGGTCTATTTTGAACTCCTTCAAAATCTTGTCACGGTATGTATTCATTTGAAAGTACTATTAAGCGGGTTTTGATCTATCCTTATAGATCTTGATGCTCAATGTTCAAGTAGCTTAATCCAGGTTTTCCATTGAAAAACACTTTTCAAATAACCCTGTATGCTTTCCAGAAATTCTACATCATTTCTAATCAACAATATGTTAACAACATATACTCATCAAAAATTCTATAGTGCTCCCACTCACTTGTTTGGAAATACAAGTTTCTCATAAACTTTGTATAAACCCAAAATCTTTGATCATCTCATCAAAGCGTACATTCCAACTCCGAGATGCTTACTCCAGTCCTTAGAAGGATTGCTGGAGCTTTGCATACTTGTTAGCATCTTTCAGGATTGACAAAACCTTTGGTTGTATCACATACAACCTTTCCTCAAGAAAATCGTCAAGGAAACAATGTTTTGACATCCTATCTGCAAGATTTCATAAATAATGCAGTAACTGCTAATATAATTCCAACAGACTCTTAGCATCGCTACGAGTGAGAAAGTCTCATCGCAGTCAACTCCTTGAACTTGTCGAAAAACATCTTAACGACAAGCCGAGCTTTCTTAATGGTGACACTTACCATCATTGTCTGTCTTCCTTTTAAAATCCATCTGCACCCAACAGCCTTACGACCATCAAGTATTTCTTCCAAAGTCTATACTTTGCTTTTATACATGGATCCTCTCTCGGATTTCATGGCCTCGAGCCATTCGTCGGAATCCGGGCCCACCATCGCTTCTCCATAGCTCGTAGGTTCATTGTTGTCTAGCAACATGACTTCCAAGACAGGATTATGTACCACTCTGAAGTAGTACGCATCCTTATCGACCTACGAGGTTTGGTAGTGACTTGATCCGAAGTTTCATGATCACTATCACAAGCTTCCACTTCAATTGGTGTAGGTGCCACAGGAACAACTTCCTGTGCCCTGCTACACACTAGTTGAAGTCATGGTTCAATAACCTCATCAAGTCTCCACCATCCTCCCACTCAATTCTTTCGAGAGAAACTTTTTCTCGAGAAAGGACCTGTTTACTTCCAGATCTGAAACAGGAGGTATACCCAACTGTTTTGGGTATTCTATGAAGATGCATTTATCTGCTTTGGGTTCGAGCTTATCAGCCTGAAACTTTTTCACATAAGCATCGCAACCCCAAACTTTTAAGAAACGACAACTTAGGTTTCTCTAAACAGTGTCGTCTCAACGGAATTGTGTGGTGCCCTATTTAAAGTGAATGCGGTTGTCTCTAATGCCTAACCCATAAACGATAGTGGTAATTCGATAAGAGACATCATGGTATGCACCATATCCAATAGGGTGCAGTTATGATGTTCGGACACACCATCACATTGTGGTGTTCCAGGCGGTATTAATTGTGAAACACTTTCCACAATGTCTTAATTGTGTGCCAAACTCGTAACTCAGATATCTCTATGATCATATCATAGACATTTTATCCTCTTGTCACGACGATCTTTCAACTTCACTCTGAAATTACTTGAACCTTTTAATAATTCAGACTTGTGTTTCATCAAGTAAATACACTCAGCATCTACTCAAATCATCTGTGAAGTAAGAACATAACGATATCCACTGCATGCCTCAGCACTCATTGGACTGCACACATCAAAATGTATTACTTCCAACAAGTTGCTCTCTTGTTTCATCTTACTGAAAACGAGGCCTTTCAGTCATCTTGCCCATGTGGTATGATTTGCATGTCTCAAGTGATTCAAAATCAAGTGAGTCCAAATGATCCATCTGCATGGAGTTTCTTCATGCATATATACCAATAGACATGGTTCGCATGTCTCAATCTTTTCAAAAACGAGTGAGTCCAAAGATCCATCTACATGGAGCTTCTTCATGCGTTCTATACCAATATGACTCAAATGGCAGTGCCACAAGTATGTGGTACTATCATTACTATTTTATATCTTTTGGCACGAACATGTGTATCACTGCGATCGAGATTCATTTTAGGTGCAAGACCATTGAAGGTATTATTCAAATAAACAGAGTAACCATTATTCTCCTTAAATGAATAACCGTATTGCGATAAACATAATCCAATCATGTTTATGCTCAACGCAAACACCAAATAACAATTATTTAGGTTTAACACCTATCTCGATGGTAGAGGGAGCATGCGATGCTTGATCACATCAACCTTGGAAACACTTCCAACACATATCGTCATCTCACCTTTAGCTAGTCTCCGTTTATTCCGCAGCTTTTATTTCGAGTTACTAACACTTAGCAACCGAACCGGTATCTAATACCCTGGTGCTGCTAGGAGTACTAGTAAAGTACACATTCATATAATGTATATCCAATATACTTCTGTCGACCTTGCCTGCCTTCTCATCTACCAAGTATCTAGGGTAGTTCTGCTTCAGTGACCGTTCCCCTCATTACAGAAGCACTTAGTCTCGGGTTTGGGTTCAACCTTGGGATTCTTCACTAGAGCAGCAAATGATTTGCTGTTTCATGAAGTATCCCTTTTGCCCTTGCCCTTCTAGAAACTAGTGGTTTTACTAACCATCAACAATTGATGCTCCTTCTTGATTTCTACTTTCGCGGTGTCAAACATCGCGAGTTGCTCAAGGATCATCATGTCTATCCCTGATATGTTATAGTTCATCACGAAGCTCTAATAGCTTGGTGGCAGTGACTATCGAGAACCATCACTATCTCATCTGGAAGATTAACTCCCACTCGATTCAAGCGATTGTAGTACTCAGACAATCTGAGCACATGCTCAACGATTGAGCTTTTCTCCCTTAGTTTGCAGGCTTAAGAAACTTGTCAGAGGTCTCATACCTCTTGACGTGGGCATTAGTCTGAAATCCCAATTTCAGTCTTTGGAACATCTCATATGTTCTGCGACGTTTCAAAACCGTCTTGTCGCCACAATTTTAAACCGTTAGCATCACACACTGAACTATCACGTAGTCATCAAAACGTGTATGTCAGATGTTTCGCAACATCTACAGACGACGCTGAGGTTCAGCACACCGAGCGGTGCATTAAGGACATAAGCCTTCTGTGCAGCAATGAGGACAATCCTCAGTTCACGGACCCAGTCCGCATAATTGCTACTATCAACTTTCAACTAAATTTTCTCTAGGAACATATCTAAACAGTAGAACTAAAGCGTAAGTTATGACACAATTTGCAAAGACCTTTTGACTATGTTCATGATAATTAAGTTCATCTGATTATTTAATGAACTCCCACTCAGATAGACATCCCTCTAGTCATCTAAGTGATACATGATCCAAGTCAAACTAGGCCGTGTCTGATCATCACGTGAGACGGACTAGTCATCATCGGTGAACATCTCCATGTTGATCGCATCTACTATACGACTCATGTTCGACCTTTCGATCTCTTGTGTTCCGAGGCCATGTCTGTACATGCTAGGCTCGTCAAGTCAACCTAAGTGTTTCGCATGTGTTCCGAGGCCATGTCTGTACATGCTAGGCTCGTCAACACCCATTGTATGCGAACGTTAGAATCTATCACACCCGATCATCACGTGGTGCTTCGAAACAACGAACCTTCGCAACGGTGCACAGTTAGGGGGAACACGTCTCTTGAATTTTAGTGAGGGATCATCTTATTTATGCTACCGTCGTTCTAAGCAAATAAGATGTAAACATGACAAACATCACATGCAAATCATAAAGTGACGTGATATGGCCAATATCATCTTGCGCCTTTGATCTCCATCTTTGAGGCGCGACATGATCACCTTCGTCACCGGCATGACACCATGATCTCCATCATCATGATCTCCATCATCGTGTCTTCATGAAGTTGTCTCGCCAACTATTACTTCTACTACTATGGCTAACGGTTAGCAATAAAGTAAAGTAATTACATGGCGTTTTCATTGGCACGCAGGTCATACAATAAATTAAGACAACTCCTATGGCTCCTGCCGGTTGTCATACTCATCGACATGCAAGTCGTGATTCCTATTACAAGAACATGATCAATCTCATACATCACATATATCATTCATCACATCCTTTTGGCCATATCACATCACATAGCATACCCTGCAAAAACAAGTTAGACGTCCTCTAATTGTTGTTGCATGTTTTACGTGGCTGCTATGGGTTTCTAGCAAGAACGTTTCTTACCTACGCAAAGGCCACAACGTGATATGCCAATTTCTATTTACCCTTCATAAGGACCCTTTTCATCGAATCCGATCCGACTAAAGTGGGAGAGACAGACACCCGCTAGCCACCTTATGCAACTAGTGCATGTCAGTCGGTGGAACCTGTCTCACGTAAGAGTACGTGTAAGGTCGGTCCGGGCGGCTTCATCCCACGATGCCGCCGAATCAAGATAAGACTAGTAACGGCAAGTAAATTGACAAAATCGACGCCCACAACTACTTTGTGTTCTACTCGTGCATAGAAACTACGCATAGACCTAGCTCTGATACCACTGTTGGGGAACGTAACAGAAATTCAAAATTTTCTACGCATCACCAAGATCAATCTATGGAGTAATCTAGCAACAAGGGAAGGGGAGTGCATCTACATACCCTTGTAGATCGCTAAGCGGAAGCGTTGCAAGAACGCGGATGAAGGAGTCGTACTCGTAGCGAATCAGATCGCGGTTGATTCCGATCTAAGCGCCGAACCACGACGCCTCCGCGTTCAACACACGTGCAGCCCGATGACGTCTCCCATGCCTTGATCCAGCAAGGAGAGAGGGAGAGGTTGGGGAAGACTCCATCCAGCAGCAGCACGACGGCGTGGTGGTGGTGGAGGAGCGCGGTACTCCAGCAGGGCTTCGCCAAGCACCGCAAGAGACGAGGAGGGAGAGGGGTAGGGCTGCACCATGAGGGAGATGTTCTCGTGTCTATGGCAGCCCCAAACCCCCACTATATATAGGGGAAAGGGAGGGGCTGCGCCCTCACCTAGGTTTCCATCTCTAGGGGTGGCGGCCAGCCCTAGATGGGACTTGGAGGGGCGGCCAAGGGGGGAGAGAGGGGGGGCGCACCACTAGGTGGGCCTTAGGCCCATCTGAGCCTAGGGTTTCCCCTTTTCCCTTCTCTCCTTGCCTTGGGCCTTGGTGGGGGGGGGGGGGCGCACCAGCTCACCTAGGGCTGGTCCCCTCCCACACTTGGCCCATGCAGCCCTCTGGGGCCGGTGGCCCCACCTGGTGGATCCCCGGGACCCTCCCGGTGGTCCCGGTACGTTACCGATAGCACCCGAAACTTTTCCGGTGACCAAAACAGGACTTCCCATATATAAATCTTTACCTCCGGACCATTCCGGAACTCCTCGTGACGTCCGGGATCTCATTCGGGACTCCGAACAACATTCGGTAACCACGTATATCTATTCCCTATAACCCTAGCGTCATCGAACCTTAAGTGTGTAGACCCTACGGGTTCGGGAACCATGCAGACATGACCGAGACGTTCTCCGGCCAATAACCAATAGCGGGATCTAGATACCCATGTTGGCTCCCACATGTTCCACAATGATCTCATCGGATGAACCACGATGTCAAGGATTCAATCAATCCCGTATACAATTCCCTTTGTCTACCGGTATAGTACTTGCCCGAGATTCGATCGTCGGTATCGATACCTTGTTCAATCTCGTTACCGGCAAGTCTCTTTACTCGTTCCGTAACACATCATCCCGTGATCAACTCCTTGGTCACATTGTGCACATTATGATGATGTCCTACCGAGTGGGCCCAGAGATACCTCTCCGTTTACACGGAGTGACAAATCCCAGTCTCGATTCATGCCAACCCAACAGACACTTTCGGAGATACCTGTAGTGCACCTTTATAGCCACCCAGTTACGTTGTGACGTTTGGTACACCCAAAGCATTCCTACGGTATCTGGGAGTTGCACAATCTCATGGTCTAAGGAAATGATACTTGACATTAGAAAAGCTTTAGCAGACGAACTACACGATCTTGTGCTAGGCTTAGGATTGGGTCTTGTCCATCACATCATTCTCCTAATGATGTGATCCCGTTATCAATGACATCCAATGTCCATGGTCAGGAAACCGTAACCATCTATGGATCAACGAGCTAGTCAACTAGAGGCTTACTAGGGACATGGTGTTGTCTATGTATCCACACATGTATCTGAGTTTCCTATCAATACAATTTTAGCATGGATAATAAACGATTATCATGAACAAGGAAATATAATAATAACCAATTTATTATTGCCTCTAGGGCATATTTCTAACAGTGATATGGTCAAGACGTGATGAGATATAAATTGTTGTATGAGATGATCATGTTTTGTTAAAGTTATCGGCAACTGGCAGTAGCCTTATGGTTGTCTCTTTATTGCATAAGATGCAAGCATCATATAATTGCTTTACTTTATCGCTATGCGATAACAATAGTTGCAAAAGCAATAGTTGGCGAGACGACCATGTGACGACACGTTGATAGAGATCAAGATGATGGAGATCATGGTGTCATGCTTGTGACGATGGAGATCATGACAGTTCTTTGGAGATGGAGATCAAAGGCACAAGATGATGATGGCCATATCATGTCACATATTTTGATTACATGTGATGTTTATCTTTTATACGTCTTATTTTGCTTAGTTCGGCGGTAGCCTTATAAGATGATCCCTTACTAAAATTTCAAGGTATAAGTGTTCTCCCTGAGTATGCACCGTTGCAACAGTTCTTCGTGCTGAGACACCACGTGATGATCGGGTGTGATAAGTGAGGGAGTCCTGGATTAGGTGGTCCTCGGACAGTCGGACTATATGCTTTGG
The DNA here is from genome assembly GCF_002575655.3 of Aegilops tauschii subsp. strangulata. Lineage (NCBI taxonomy): Eukaryota > Viridiplantae > Streptophyta > Magnoliopsida > Poales > Poaceae > Aegilops > Aegilops tauschii. Next base: position 14,401,107 of record NC_053039.3, read on the forward strand.
CCGGACTGTTGGACTATGAAGATACAAGATTGAAGACTTCGTCCCGTGTCCGAATGGGACTCTCCTTTGCATGGAAGGCAAGCTTGGCAATTCGGATATGTAGATCTCCTCCCTTGTAACCGACTCTGTGTAACCCTAGCCCCCTCCGGTGTCTATATAAACCGGAGGGTTTAGTCCGTAGGACAACAACAATCATAAGCATAGGCTAGCTTCTAGGGTTTAGCCTCTACGATCTCGTGGTAGATCAACTCTTGTAATACTCATATCATCAAGATCAATCAAGGAGGAAGTAGGGTATTACCTCCATCGAGAGGGCCCGAACCTGGGTAAACATTGTGTCCCCCGCCTCCTGTTACCATCCGCCTTAGACGCACAGTTCGGGACCCCCTACCCGAGATCCGCCGGTTTTGACACCGACATTGGTGCTTTCATTGAGAGTTCCACTGTGCCGTCACCATAAGGCTTGATGGCTCCTTCGATCATCGGCAATGATGCGATCCAGGGTGAGGTTTTTCTCCCCGGACAGATCTTCGTATTCGGCGGCTTCGCACTGCGGGCCAACTCGCTTGGCCATCTGGAGCAGATCGAGAGCTACGCCCCTGGCCATCAGGTCAGGTTTGGAAGCTTGAACTATACTGCCGACATCCGCGGAGACTTGATCTTCGACGGATTCAAACCCATGTCAGGTGCGCCGCACAGTCACGATGAGCATGACTTAGCTCTGTCATCAGACGGTGTTCGGGAGATCACACCTGTAGCTACTCCGGCCCTCAAGCCGGAGCAGATCGCGCCGTCCGAGGATGGGTGGATGGACCCCGCCACGGAGGCCGCACACTCAGCGGCGATAGAGCCGAATACTGACTTCACGTCCTATGAAACCTGTGTTGCCGGACACTTGGATTCGTTCCCGGCCACGGGCTCTGAACCGCCTGCGTCCGTGCCTATCGAATCTAATTGGGCACCGATCATGGAGTTTTCCTCCGCGGATATCTTTCAGCACTCGCCCCTGGGCGACGTGCTAAATTCATTAAGGTCTCTCTCCTTGTCAGAAGACCCTTGGCCGAACTATGTCCGGCTTGAGTGGGAAGCGGACGACGAAGAAATTCGTTACCCACCCACCACCCACTTAATAGCCACTGTCGACGACTTAACCGACATGCTCGATTTCGGCTCCGAAGACATCGACGGTATGGACGACGATGCAGGAGACGAACAGGAACCACCGCTCACAGGGCGCTGGAATGCCACCTCATCATATGATATATACATGGTGGACACCCCCAAAGAAAGCGATGGCAATAAGGCAATGGAGGATAATCCCCCCGAGAAGCAATCTAAGCACCGGCATCATCGGCGCCGCTCTAAGCCCCGCCATAGCAAACGCAGCGATACCGACACAAGAGACAATAATGCTGTAGAGAGTGCCGAAGACGAAGACAATCCCCTCCAGCCAGGCTTCGAGCGGGAGGATGGGCAAGCTAGCCCTAAGGAACAGGCAGCAGACGGAGAATCAGAGGATGACAATTACATGCCTCTCTCCGAAAACGAGGTGAGCCTCGGCGACGAAGAATTTATCGTGCCTGAGGATCCCGTCGAGCAGGAGCGCTTCAAGCGCCGGCTTATAGCCACAGCAAAAAGCCTGAAGAAAAAGCAACAACAGCTTCAAGCTGACCAAGATCTGCTAGAGGATAGATGGACTGAGGTCCTGGCGGCCGAGGAATACGAACTCGAGTGCCCAACCAAAAGTTACCCAAAGCGCAGGTTGCTACCCCAACTCGAGGAGGAAGCATTAAAGCCTATGCTTCCAGCGTATGATACGGCTGACCGGCCACCTTGTGGCCGAGACAAAGCGGCATATCAGGCCGAAGTCCAGCCCGCACCCCGTCGCCAGTTAAAAAAAAATACCAAGGCCCGGGGTAACACGCAGGACTTGCGAGACGTATTAAAAACAAAGCAGGACATGCAAGATCGATCTACAGATCACGGGGGCGCGCCCCAACGCGTGACGACGACCGTCACGCCGGATATACTAAAAGCAAATCCGGCAGGGCCGAATACAGCAGACAAGACTCGTATGAACTGCGTCGCGACATAGCCCGGCATAGAGGCGCCGCACACCCCCTATGCTTCACTGACGAAGTAATGGATCACGAATTCCCAGAAGGTTTTAAACCCGTGAACATTGAATCATACGATGGCACAACAGACCCCGCGGTATGGATTGAAGATTTCCTCCTCCACATCCACATGGCCCGCGGTGACGATCTACATGCCATCAAGTACCTCCCACTAAAACTCAAAGGGCCGGCTCGGCATTAGCTGAATAGCCTGCCGGCAAACTCCATTGGCAGTTGGGAGAATTTGGAAGACGCATTCCTTGACAACTTCCAGGGAACTTATGTGCGACCACCGGATGCCGATGACTTGAGTCACATAACCCAACAGCCGGGGGAATCAGCCAGGAAATTCTGGACTCGGTTCCTAACTAAAAAGAACCAAATTGTCGACTGTCCGGATGCCGAGGCCTTAGCGGCATTTAAGCATAACATCCGCGATGAGTGGCTCGCCCGACACCTCGGCCAAGAGAAACCGAAGTCCATGGCAGCCCTCACGACACTCATGACCCGCTTTTGTGCGGGCGAGGACAGCTGGCTGGCTCGCAGCAATAACACATCAAGAAACCCTGTCAATTCAGATGCCAAAGATAGCAATGGCAGGCCACGTCGCAACAGACACAAGCGCCGCAACAACGGCGATAACACCGAAGACACGACAGTTAATGCCAGATTCAGCGGCTCTAAATCCGGTCAGCGGAAAAAGCCGTTCAAAAGAAGCAATCCGGACCCGTCCAGTTTGGACCGCATACTCGATCGCTCGTGTCAAATTCACGGCACACCCGATAAGCCAGCCAACCACACCAACAGAGAATGCTGGGTGTTCAAACAGGCCGGCAAGTTGAATGCCGAAAACAAGGAAAAGGGGCTGCATAGCGACGACGAGGAGGAGCCCCGGCCGCCGAACACAGGAGGACAGAAGAAATTTCCTCCCCAAGTGAAAACGGTGAACATGATATACGCAACCCATATTCCCAAGCGGGAATGGAAGCGTGCACTAAGGGACGTCTATGCGATGGAGCCAGTCTCCCCAAAGTTCAACCCATGGTCTTCTTGTCCGATCACTTTCGATCGCAGGGACCACCCCACTAGTATCCGTCATGGCGGTTCTACCGCATTGGTCCTTGACCCCATCATTGACGGATTTCACCTCACTCGAATCCTTATGGATGGTGGCAGCAGCCTGAACCTGCTCTATCAGGATACAGTGCGCAAAATGGGTATAGACCCCTCAAGGATCAAACCGACAAAAACCACCTTTAAAGGTGTCATACCAAGTGTAGAGGCCTGTTGCACGGGCTCAATCACACTGGAAGTGGTCTTCGGATCTCCGGACAACTTCCGAAGCGAGGAGTTAATCTTCGATATCGTCCCCTTCCGCAGTGGCTATCACGCACTGCTCGGACGAACCGCATTCGCCAGATTCAACGCGGTACCGCATTATGCATACCTCAAGCTCAAAATGCCAGGACCTCGTGGGGTTATAACAGTTAATGGAAACACAGAACGCTTGCTCCGTACGGAGGAGCACACCGCTGCCCTTGCAGCAGAAGTGCAAAGAAGCCTTCTGAGGCAAACCGCCAATTCGGCGAAAAAGCCCCCGGACACCTTCAAGCGAGTCCGGAGTACCCTGCAACAGGAACACCAGGCACGTTCAGAGCTCGCCTAGCAATTCGGCCTCCGTCCTAGTCCCAGTCAAGCGGCGAAATTTGCGCCGCGCGTACATAATTACGCACTCAAGATACCATGGGCATAGGCGGAGGCACCGCTACGACACGGCCCACAATGCGGCTCGACCGCTTCAGGACCCGTATACCTTTAACATTTTCTTCCTTTCAGGCCCCTATTCTCTGAAGGCCCTCTCCGATCATCTGATTATCGGACCCGTCACGGGAAGGAAACACCAAGGAAGCAAGAAGCTTTGACGTACAAGGGAATCCCCAGGTGGTCTCTGATAACGATCACTATACCTGTTTTGCATACCCACACACAGCTTACCCTTGGATAGGACATGTCAAAAAGGTCTATTTTTACTTATTGCACTACTTGTATACATACGTTTTGACGTATCACTTAAATAACAATGTACAACATTAGCTCATTATTATATTATCTCATCTTTTTCCCTTGTCTGCTTATTTACGACAAATTGCACCCGTATATTCTGATACGTCCAGTGCGCCAGGGGCTTCAGTGTACCCCATAACACGGCATGAAAAGTCCGAACACTTTCGACAGTGCGGCACCCCGAACTTATAGCATTATATGCATCAGCTCCGAATCATGTCTTGGGTCAATAGTTGGGTTTGCCCGGCTCCCATGTTTTGGTACCTTACGTTCCGCTATATCGGCTAAGGTAGCACTGGGAGAACTACTGCGATTGTGTCCCGGTTCTTTCGGACGAGCACCTCAGTAGAGAAAGCCGAAAACTAACTGTCATGATGCGGCGAGAGCTGGTCGCTATTCGAGAGGTCTCAAATCCTTAAAGATTTTTTCCGCTTCGGGCGAAGAGTCGGCCTTGTCCGATTTAGGCGTACATAGCGCCCCAAGTTCGGCCTTCCGAATACTAGGGGCTTCGCCAAAATTTAAAATTATAGACTTCTATGGCTAAGTGAGAGCGATAAAGCTTTATAGTCCGATTGCCTGGTTCGTTGTGCTGAACACCTCCTTCGAAGGACCCAAAACGGGGATAAAGAGTGATCAGGTTTATCCCGAACACCTCGGTACTAGTTACATGGGGGCAGAAGCCGACGACTCGCCAACTCTCAAATTTTATAAACGGCCGCACAAAAGGTAATATTTTAAATCAACAAGCGTTATATAGTGCACATGAACTCGTTTTCATATTACAGGATCACATGAGTACATTCATTCAAATATTATATCCTTAGCACATTCCTCCGCCACAAGGCGAGCACCCTTCAGAACACTGTCATAATACTTTTCGGGGTGGCGATGCTCCTTGCCCTCCGGCGGCCCTTCCTTCACCAGCTTTTCGGTGTCCATCTTCGCCCAGTGCACTTACGCCCGGGCAAAAGCCCTGCGCGCACCCTCAATGCAGACGGACCGCTTTATGACTTCAAACCGTGGGCAGGCATTCACAAGCCGCCTTACCAGGCCAAAATAGCTGCTAGGCAGGGGCTCGCCAGGCCACATCCGGACTATGAGACCCTTCATGGCCAGTTCAGCCGCCTTGTGAAGCTCGACCAATTGCTTCAACTGGTCGCTCAAGGGCATCGGATGTTCGGTCCCAGTATACTGAGACCAGAACAACTTCTCCGTCGAGCTCCCTTCCTCGGCCCGGTAGAACTCCGCGGCATCCGACACACTGCTGGGTAGATCTGCGAACGCTCCTGGAGAGCTCCGAATTTGGGTAAGTAAAAGGAAAGTTTCCTTCACATGCTTGCTTTGCATAATGAATGTCTTACCCGCCGCTATCTTCTTGACCGCCTGAATTTCCTGGAGGGCCTTTTGGGCTTCGGCCTTGGCATTTTGTGCCTTCTCGAGGGCCTTTGCAAGCTCGGACCCTTGCGTCTTAGAGTCATGCTCCAAGGACTCGTATTTCTTGACAAACTCCTAGAGCTCTTGCTGAACCTCGCCGACTCGGGCGTCTTGCTTCTCGCGCTCGGCGCGCTCCTTGGCCGCTTTGCCTTCGTCCTCGGACAGCGCCTTCTTTAGGGCCGCCACTTCGGTCATGGCCCCTAGCAAAATTCATGACGATCCTGTGATCTACCAACCACCTTCTTTTTTCTTTATCAATAAACAGATGGGGTATCACTTACCTTTGTTCTCTTCGAGCTGCCTCTTGGTAAGGCTGAGCTCTTCCTCGGACCGCTCAAGGTCCCGCTTCAGTGTGGAGACCTCCGCCGTGCGAGCGGCAGCGGCCAGCAGCGAAGCCTGCTTATTCACATAGACATATTCTGATTAGACTCCTGTGATTATTATTTGATCCTCTGTTCGACCTTTCTTTGCGAACACCAAACAGAGCATCAGGGGCTACTGTCTATGCTGTAACATTTTCTCATAATTTGATTACTTACCTCAAAGCCTGTTAGGAGGCTGGCATAGGCTTCAGTCAGTCCGCTTTTGGCGGACCGAACCTTCTTGACCACCGCACTCATGATAGTGCGGTGCTCTTCGTCAATGGAAGCGTCGCGAAGCGCTTCCAGCAAATTGTCCGATGCCTCTGGATGGACAAAGGCCATCGGCACAGACGGCTTGCCCCCCTTGGCGAGGGGCCACCTGACAGAATCCGGAACCACTGGAGGTTCCGGCGCAGTATTCGGCTGGGGGCTAAACTTGCTGCCCCCGGCATTAGAGCCCATGGGAGTCTTGCCCCCCATGCGCCCAGCACCTGGAATATCGCCTTGGGGCACCTCCGGAACTATCTCCCCTTGGTTTAGCGCCCTTTGAGACAACACCTCGACGTCGTCCGTAGGGCGGGGGGAGGAGGCGGTCGGGAGTGAATCGCTGTTCATCTCCGACTGGCCCAAAGACTCATCCGAAGAGGATACGTCGATATGGGCTTTGGATGGACTGCATGATCATGTTTGGCATGATAAGAAGCAATAAAACAAAACATACCAGAACTATTATGGTGTCCGGATACTTACGACTTCGCCAGGGGCTTGTCCCTGGGTAGCCAGTCCTCGTCGCTGAAAGCGGCTGTTGTGGAGCAGTCCGGAAGGAGGGTCCTTCCCTTCTTGGACCCTTCGGCCTCCCCAGATGGGGCGGCCTTCCTTTTCTTGTCTCGCCCGGCTGGGGGGGGGAACTTTCCTCTTCCTCCTCCTCGTTTTCGTGGGAGGAGGGCGCCTCGGTGTTATCGGACGATGAGTCCGATACAACCTTGCGCCGGAGACCTTTCCTGGTCCCCGCGGCCTTCTTCTTGGCCTTCTTCTCCAGCGCCTCATAAGGAGCCGGAACCAACATCTCCGTTAAGAGAGCCCTTGCTGGATCTTCGGGCAGTGGGGCCGGACAATCGATCCGCTCCGCTGTCGCAACCCAGTCCTGTTAAAATGGCATGGAGGATCAGATCCTTCACATGATTATACTGGGGAAAGGAACATCTTATAAGATATAAGGAGCTTACCGGATTGGCAGGGCACTTGGCGCTGAGTCCGCGATCCTCGGTAAGGGGAGGAGGCACCTCGGCAGACTTGAACAACACCTTCCAGATGTCTTGGTGCGTCGTGTCGAAAAGCTCTCGCAGCGTCTGGTGCTTGGCTGGGTCGAACTCCCACATATTGAATGCCCGTCTTTGACACGGGAGGATCCGGCGGAAGAGCATGACCTGGACCATGTTGACAAGCTTGATTTTCTTGCTTATCATGTTTTTAACACAGTTCTGGAGTCCGGTTAGCTCCACCGATGAGCCCCGTGATAGGCCCTTCTCTTTCCAGGAGGTAAGCCGCATGGGGATGCCGGATCGAAATTCGGGGGCCGCCACCTAGTTGGTGTCGCGCGGCTCGGTGATGTAGAACCACCCCGATTGCCACCCCTTCACGGTCTCCACATAGGAGCCTTCGAGCCAGGTGACGTTGGGCATTCTGCCCACCATAGCGCCTCCGCACTCCGCTTGCTGGCCGACTACCACCTTCGGTTTCATGTTGAAGGTCTTCAGCCACAGGCCGAAGTGGGGCTTGATGCGGAGGAAGGCCTCGCACACGATGATAAACACCGAGATGTTGAGGATGAAATTGGGGGCCAGATCATGGAAGTCCAGCCCGTAGTAGAACATGAGCCCGTGAACAAATGGGTGGAGGGGAAATCCCAGCCCGCGGACGAAGTGGGTAAGGAATACAACCCTTTCGTGGGGTTCTGGGGTAGGGATGATCTGCCCCGCGTCTGGGAGCCGGTGCGCGATGTCTGCGGCCAGGTATCCGGCTTCCCGGAGCTTCGTAATGTTCTCCTCCGTAACGGAGGAGACCATCCACTTGCCTCCCGCTCCAGACATGTTTGGAGTGGTTTTGCGGAGAAAATGCGAACTTGGGCGCTGGAGCTCGAGTGCGCAAGAATGGATGGGCAGGGAAGAAGAAGGCGTGGGTGAAAAAGAGGAGTCCTTGTCCCTTTATAAGGGCGGTAGAAATTGTGCGCCTCCCCACTTGCCTGATAAACTCGCTTATTCCCCAAGCGCCGCGATTGATGGCGCGGTTGGGTTACCCGCACCCGTATTGATGAGAATCCCGTGATAAAGGGACACGATCTCTGCTTCGACAAGACGTGCCAGGAAAACCGCCTCGCAATATGTGCAATAGTTGGTTGAGAAAAATGGTTCGAATAATGACCGGGCCATGGCGTGATGTCACGCTACGAAATTTGTCAGCAGATTAGATTTGTGGAATATTGTACTCTCTACGGTGGTATGTGGAATTTGTTTTGCAAAGCCGGACACGATCCTTGTGTTCAAAATCTTTATGGAGTATTCGGAGGAGGAACCCGCCTTGCAATGCCGAAGACAATCTGCGCGCCAGACTCATCGTCATTGAAGCCTGGTTCAGAGGCTACTGAGGGAGTCCTGGATTAAGGGGTCCTCAGACAGCCGGACTATATGCTTTGGCCGGACTGTTGGACTATGAAGATACAAGATTGAAGACTTCGTCCCGTGTCCGGATGGGACTCTCCTTTGCGTGGAAGGCAAGCTTGTCAATTCGGATATGTAGATTTCCTCCCTTGTAACCGACTCTGTGTAACCCTAGCCCCCTCTGGTGTCTATATAAACCGGAGGGTTTAGTCCGTAGGACAACAACAATCATAATCATAGGCTAGCTTCTAGGGTTTAGCCTCTACGATCTCGTGGTAGATCAACTCTTGTAATACTCATATCATCAAGATCAATCAAGCAGGAAGTAGGGTATTACCTCCATCGAGAGGGCCCGAACCTGGGTAAACATTATCTCCCCCGCCTCCTGTTACCATCCGCCTTAGACGCACAGTTCGGGACCCCCTACCCGAGATCCGCCGGTTTTGACACCAACAATAAGCTCTACGTTCACATACAACAGGTGCAAGCCAGTTTTGCACACGCAGAATACTCGGGTTAAACTTGACGAGCCTAGCATATGCAGATATGGCCTCGGAACACTGAGAACGAAAGGTCGAGCATGAATCATATAGTAGATATGATCAACATAGTGATGTTCACCATTGAAAACTACTCCATCTCACGTGATGATCGAACATGGTTTAGTTGATATGGACCACGTGATCATTTAGATGACTAAAGGGATGCCTATCTAAGTGGGAGTTCTTAAGTAATATGATTAATTGAACTTAATTTATCATGAACTTAGTCCTGATAGTATTTGCATAACTATGTTGTAGATCAATAGCTCGCGATGTAGCTCCCCGTTTATTTTTGATATGTTCCTAGAGAAAAACTATGTTGAAAGATGATAGTAGCAATGATGCGGACTAGGTCCGTGATCTGAGGATTGTCTCATTGCTGCACAGAAGAATTGTGTCCTTGATGCACCGCTAGGTGACGGTCCTATTGCAGGAGCAGATGCAGACGTTATGAACGTTTGGCAAGCTCGGTATGATAACTACTTGATAGTTTAGTGCACCATGCTTTACGGTTTAGAACCGGGACTTCAAAAATGTTTTGAACGCCACGGAGCATATAAGATATTCCAAGAGCTGAAATTGGTATTTCAGACTCATGCCCGAGTCGAGAGGTATGGGACCTCTGACAAGTACTTTGCCTACAAGATGGAGGAGAATAGCTCAACCAGTGAGCATGTGCTTAGATTGTCACTACAATCGCTTGAATCAAATGGGAGTTAATCTTCCAGATAAAATAGTGATTGACAGAGTTCTCTAGTCACTATCACCAAGTTACTGGAACTTCGTGATGAACTATAATATCCAAGGGATGACGAAAATGATTCCCGAGCTCTTCGTGATGCTGAAATCGACAAAGGTAGAAATCAAGAAAAGCATCAAATGTTGATGGTTGACAAAATCACTAGTTTCAAGTAAAAGGGCAAGGGAAAGAAAGGGAACTTCAAGAAGAATGGCAAACAAGTTGCCACTCCCACGAAGAATCCCAAAGATAGACCCAAGCCTGAAACTGAGTGCTTCTACTGCAAAGGAAATGGTCAATGGAAGTGGAACTGCCCTAGATACTTGGCGGATAAGAAGGGTGGCGAAGTGAACAAAGGTATATTTAATATACATGTTATTGATGTGTACTTTACTAGTGTTTATAGCAACCCCTTAGTATTTAATACTGGTTCAGTTGCTAAGAGTAGTAACTCGAAACGGGAGTTGCAAAATAAACAGAGACTAGTTAAGGGTGAAGTGACGATGTGTGTTGGAAGTGGTTCCAAGATTGATATGATCATCATCGCACACTCCCTATACTTTCGGGATTAGTGTTGAACCTAAATAAGTGTTATTTGGTGTTTGCGTTGAGCATGAATATGATTTGATCATGTTTATTGCAATATAGTTATTCATTTAAAGTCAAAGAATAATTGTTGTTCTATTTACATGAATAAAACCTTCTATGGTCATACACTCGATATAAATGGTTTATTGAATCGCGATCGTAGTGATACACATATTCATAATATTGAATCCAAAAGATGCAAAGTTAATAATAATAGTGCAACTTATATGTGGCACTGCCGTTTAGGTCATATTGGTGTAAAGCGCATGAAGGAACTCCATGCTGATGGGCTTTTGGAATTACTTGATTATGAATCACTTGATGCTTGTGAACCATGCCTCATGGGCAAGATGACTAAGACTCCGTTCTCCAGAACAATGGAGCGAGCAACTGACTTATTGGAAATAATACATACTGATGTATGCGGCCCGATGAGTGTTGAGGCTCACGACGGGTATCGTTATTTTCTAACCTTCACAGATGATTTGAGCAGATATGGGTTTATCTACTTGATGAAACATAAGTCTGAAACATTTGAAAAGTTCAAAGAATTTCAGAGTGAAGTGGAAAATCATCGTAACAAGAAAATAAAGTTTCTACGATCTGATCGCAGAGGTGAATATTTGAGTTATGAGTTTGGTCTTCAATTAAAACAATGTGGAATAGTTTCACAAACTCATGCCACCCGGAACACCATAGCGTAATAGTGTGTCCGAACTCATAATCATACTTTATTTGATATAGTGCAATCTATGATGTCTCTTACCGATTTACCACTATCATTTGGGGTTATGCATTAGAGACAACTACATTCACGTAAATAGGGCACCGTCTAAATCCGTTGAGACGACAACGTATGAACTATGGTTTGGCAAGAAACCTAAGCTGTCGTTTCTTAAAGTTTGGGACTGCGATGCTTATGTGAAAAAGCTTCAACCTGATAAGCTCGAACCCAAATCGGAGAAGTGCGTCTTCATAGGATACCCAAAAGAAACTATTCGGTACACCTTCTATCACAGATCCGAAGGCAAGATCTTTGTTGCTAAGAGTGGATCCTTTCTAGAGAAGGAGTTTCTCTCGAAAGAAGTGAGTGGGAGGAAAGTAGAACTTGATGAGGTAATTGTACCTTCTCTCGAATTGGAAAGTAGCTCATCACAGAAATCAGTTCTAGTGATGCCTACACCAATTAGTGAGGAAGTTAATGAAGATGATCATGAAACTTCAGATCAAGTTACTACCGAACCTCGTAGGTCAACCAGAGTACGATCTGCACTAGAGTGGTACGGTAATCCTATTCTGGAAGTCATGTTATTTGACCATGATGAACCTATGAACTATGAGGAAGCGATGATGAGCCCAGATTCCGCAAAATGGCTTGAGGCCATGAAATCTGAGATAGGATCCATGTATGAGAACAAAGTGTGGACTTTGGTGGACTTGCCCGATGATTGGCAAGCCATTAAGAATAAATGGATCTTCAAGAGGAAGACGGACACTGATACTAGTGTTACTATCTACAAAGCTCGAATTATCAAAAAAGGTTTTTGACAAGTTCAAGGTGTTGACTATGATGAGATTTTCTCAATCGTAGCGATGCTTAAGTCTGTCCGAATCATGTTAGCAATTGCCACATTTTATGAAATCTGGCAAATGGATGTCAAAACTGCATTCCTTAATGGATTTCTTAAAGAAGAATTGTATATGATGCAACAAGAAGGTTTTGTCAATCCCAAAGGTACTAAAAAAGTGTGCAAACTCCAGCGATCCATCTATTGACTGGTGCAAGCATCTCGGAGTTGGAATATACGCTTTGATGAGTTGATCAAAGCATATAGTTTTATACAGACTTGCGATGAAGCCTGTATTTACAAGAAAGTGAGTGGGATCACTACAGCCTTTCTGATAAGTATATGTGAATGACATATTGTTGATCAGAAATGATGTAGAATTTTCTGGAAAGCATAAAGGAGTGTTTGAAAGGAGATTTTCAAAAGAAATACCTCGGTGAAGCTGCTTACATATTGGGCATCAAGATCTATAGAGATAGATCAAGATGCTTGATAAGGTTTCCAATGAGTACATACCTGACAAGATTTTGAAGTAGTTCGAAATGGAACAGTCAAAGAAAGAGTTATTGCCTGTGTTGCAAGGTGTGAAGTTGACTAAGACTCAAAACCCGACCACGGCAGAAAATAGAAAGAGACTGAAAGTCATTCCCTATACCTCAGTCATAGGTTCTATAAAGTATGCTATGCTGTGTACCAGACCTATTGTGTACCTCACCATGAGTTTGGCAAGAGGGTACAATAGTGATCCAGGAGTGGACCACTGGACAGCGGTCAAAATTATCCTTAGTGGAATAAGGAAATTTTTCTCGGTTATGGAGGTGACAAAGAGTTCATCGTAAAGAGTTACGTCGATGCAAGCTTTGACACCGATCTGGATGACTCTAAGTCTCAATCTGGATACATATTGAAAGTGGGAGCAATTTAGCTATAGTAGCTCCGTGTAGAGCATTGTAGACATAGAAGTTTGCAAAATACATACGTATCTAAATGTGGCAGACCCATTGACTAAACCTCTCTCACAAGCAAAACATGATCACACCTTAGTACTCTTTGGGTGTTAATCACATGGCGATGTGAACTAGATTATTGACTCTAGTAAACCCTTTGGGTATTGGTCACATGGCGATGTGAACTATAGAGTGTTAAATCACATGATGATGTGAACTATTGGTGTTAAGTCACATGGCGATGTGAACTAGATTATTGACTCTAGTGCAAGTGGGAGGCTGAAGGAAATATGCCCTAGAGGCAATAATAAAGTTGTTATTTATATTTCCTTATATCATGATAAATGTTTATTATTCATGCTAGAATTGTATTAACCGGAAACTTGATACATGTGTGAATACATAGACAAAACAAAGTGTCCCTAGTATGCCTCTACTTGACTAGCTCGTTAATCAAAGATGCTTATGTTTCCTGACCATAGACATGTGTTGTCATTTGATGAACGAGATCACATCATTAGAGAATGATGTGATGGACAAGACCCATCCGTTAGCTTAGCATTATGATCATTGAGTTTTATTGCTATTGCTTTCTTCATCACTTATACATGTTCCTCTGACTATGAGATTATGCAAGTCCCGAATACCGAAGGAACACCTTGTGTGCTATCAAACGTCACAACATAACTGGGTGATTATAAAGATGCTCTACAGGTGTTTCCGAAGGTGTTTGTTGGGTTGGCATAGATTGAGATTAGGATTTGTCACTCCGTGTATCGGAGAGGTATCTCTGGGCCCTCTTGGTAATGCACATCACTATAAGCCTTGCAAGCAATGTGACTAATGAGTTAGTTGCGGGATGATGCATTACGGAACGAGTAAAGAGACTTGCCGGTAATGAGATTGAACTAGGTATGATGATACCGACGACCGAATCTCAGGCAAGTAACATACCTATGACAAAGGGAACAACGTATGTTGTTATGCGGTTTGACCGATAAAGATCTTCGTAAAATATGTAGGAGCCAATATGAGCATCCAGGTTCCACTATTGGTTATTGACCGGAGATATGTCTCGGTCATGTCTACATAGTTCTCGAACCCGTAGGGTCCGCACGCTTAACGTTCGATGATGATTTGTATTATGAGTTATGTGATTTGATGTACCAAAGGTTGTTCGGAGTCCCTGATGAGATCACGGACATGACGAGGAGTCTCGAAATGGTCGAGACGTAAAGATCGATATATTGGAAGGCTATATTCGGACATCGGAAAGGTTTCGAGTGATTCGGCTATTTTTCGGAGTACCGGAGAATTACGAGAATTCGCCGGGGGAAGTATTGGGTCTTCATGGGCCTAGTAGTGGAAGAGAGGAGGCAGGCCAAGGTGGGGCACGCGCCCCCCTAGCCCAAACCGAATTGGACTAGGGGGCCGACCCCCCCTTTCCTTCTCTTCTTCCTCTCCTTCCTTTCTCTCCTACTTGGACAAGGAAAGGGGGGAAACCTACTCCTACTAGGAGTAGGAATCCCCCCTTGGGCGCGCCCTATGAGGCCGGCCCTCCTCCTCCTCCCCTCCTTTATATACGGGGGAGGGGGGCACCCCAAAGACACACAAGTTGACATTGTCTTAGCCATGTGCGGTGCCCCCTCCACCATAATCCACCTCGGTCATATCGTTGCAGTGCTTAGGCGAAGCCCTGCGCCGGTAGCTTCATCATCATCGTCATCACGCCGTCGTGCTGACGAAGCTCTCCCTCGACACGCAGCTGGATCGAGAGTTCGTGGGACGTCACCAAGCTGAACGTGTGCAGATCGCGGAGGTGCTGTACTTTCGGTACTAGTGTCGGTGGGAACGACACCTATGGGATCACTGGAATCTCTTCTACGATTGGCGGGCGCGGGGTCATAAGAAGAGCAGGTCTAACAGGAAGCACACAGATCGTTTACCCAGGTTCGGGCCGTGAGGATGCGTAATACCCTAGTCCTGCTTTGGTGGATGTATTAAGTGTTCTTGTGTTCTTGAGCTAGCTACGGGGTGTAACTTCCCCAAAAGAGCCGAATCCCTCTCCAGTACGCCATGGGCCTCCTTTTATAGTCGAAAGGGGCTGCCACAGTGGCACACATGAGGTGGAAAGGTCTACAGTGCTGCGAGCTTATCGCCCGTATTACAGGGCAAGACGCATTTAATGCATCGCTTAGGTGTCCCTTAGCTTTATCGGGGACGGGAACGAGGCCCGTCCCGTCCGTCGCCGCCTCACCTTGCTTCGACACGCGCCCAGGCCAGCGATGCATGTAGCGCCATGTAGGCAGGCAGGCAGCTGAGGTGGCGTGGTGGTAGGGTCTTCACGAAGATCTGCATGCCACCACGCAGGTGCTTGCTGAATTGGCTTGGAAGCCGCATGTTGCCACGCGGGTGCCTGTCCAGCTGGTTGGGCTGGCAGCTGCATGCGAACGGCGGCAGAGTCTTGGTCGACGCGGGCCTGGCTGTGGCCCCACTGACGTCCTCGGAAAGGGCCTTGCCGGGGGCCCGGCAAGGGTGTTGCCGTGGCGTTGCAGTCGTCCCCGGCAAGGCGCTTGCCGGGGGTCGTGTGGATTCCCTCGACTGCGATCCCGCCGAGGGTCGCCATCTTCTGGTCCCCATCTGATCTTGGGTGTTTATGATCTTGACAAAGATCTGCATGCCACCACAGAGGTGCCTCCCGAGCCCTGGTCCCGATGTAATTGGTTGGGTTGGAACCTGTGGGCTCAAGGGTGGCTCGCTCCGCTGGTGTTGGGCGAGCTGCCCCGGCAAGGGTCTTTGCCGGGGGAACCTGCTTCGCCCCTCTGCTCTTTGGGTTCTTGGTCTTGGCATTGTCTTGCGTTTCGGTTGCCTTGCGCCTTTGGCTTCTCTCCGGTTTCCCTGGCCGTGGGCGCGACTCCGACTGTCCGTGCGCAAGTAAAGGGGTAAAAAGGGGCGCCCCTACTTTTGTACACCGACAACTAGGATCGGTCGGATCGTGAAGATGTACGACTACATCAACCGCATTGTCATAACGCTTTCGCTTACGGTCTATGAGGGTACGTGGACTACACTCTCCCCTCTCGTTGCTATGCATCACCATGATAGATCTTGCGTGTGCGTAGGAATTTTTTTGAAATTACTGCGTTCCCCAACACCTCCAACCTCACCCTCATCCCGGAGCCTACTTTCGTTAAGGTGGTGGCGTACCTCAAGCTGGAGGAGCACCGGATGAGGATGGCACGAACTCGGGCGACCCACACCGCCCTCGTCGCCGGCACCCGCGGGGGTCAAGCCCCGCCACCTCCGTGCCCGACGCCGCCCCAGCCGGCGGCGCCCGGCTTCCCGCCCGCCCCGGCTGCTCCCTTCCCGCTGCCCCAGCCGGCGGCCAATGGGAGGGGGGTCGTCGCGGCGGCAGTCGCGGCGGCCGCAAGGGGGGCGCGGGTGCTCATGGAGGAGCACCCCACCCGCCGCAGCAGGGCTACCAGCCGGCCCCGTGGTACGCCGGCAAGAACCCACTGACCGGCGTTGTGCACGCCTACTCCATGCCGGTTCCCCGTGCCCCTGCCCCGGGTATTCTTGGCGCCCGGCCACCGTCGCACCAGGCGTTCTACGCTGCGCCGCAGCCCTATGAGCCTCTCTCTTACGGACAGCAACCGCAGCCAGGCGGGCTGCCGCCGCTGCCCCTGACGGCCCCGCCGCAGCCTCTCCCGCCGGCGCCGTGGGACCCGGCTCTTCTAGCGGCTCTTCACACCGCCCCTTCACTGTCCAGCTACACCGGCGGCGGCTCGTATATGGACCTCCACACCTCCTATCCCGTCCACACTTCCAATCGCATCACCGTTGGTGACGGCTCCTCTCTTCCTATCACTCACATAGGTCATGCATATTTTCCGTCTAACTCCACTCCAATATCCATGTCTAATGTCTTAGTTTCTCCCGAGCTTATTAAAAATCTTGTTTCTGTTCGTTCTCTTACACGTGAAAATCCGGTTACCGTTGAATTTGACGAATGTGGTTTTTCTGTTAAGGACGCTCGCACCCGGATGGTACTCCACCGATGTGACAGCCCTGACGAGCTCTACCCGGTTCACTCCGCCACCTCCACCACATCCGCCGCCCCTGTCGCTCTCGCCACCGGAGTGGATCTTTGGCACGCTCGCTTGGGTCATCCCAATCCCGCCACCCTTCGTCATATACTTCAGAGTTTTTCTTTCACATGTAATAAGAACGAGGATCACTCGTGTCATGCATGTCGCCTCGGCAAACATGCTCGTCTCCCATTTCGGGCTTCTTCTCATGTTGCATCGTACCCGTTTGAGTTAATTCATAGTGATGTTTGGACCTCTCCTGTTGCCAGTAATACGGGCTATATTTATTATCTTGTCATACTTGATGATTTCTCGCATTATGTGTGGACCTTCCCGTTGCGCTGCAAGTCGGATGCTATATCCACTCTCGCTGCCTTCTACTCCTATGTTCTCACGCAGTTTGGTCGTCCCATTCTTGTGTTCCTGACGGATAACGGGAAGGAGTTCGACAACCTAGCTGTTCGTACTCTCCTCACCACACATGGCACGACTTTTCATCTCACCTGCCCGTACACCTCGCAGCAGAACGGTCGCGCTGAGCGTATCCTTCGCACTCTTAATGACTGCGTTCGGACTCTCCTCTTTCACGCCAATGTGCCTCTGCGCTTTTGGCCTGATGCTCTCACCACCGCTTCACTCCTCATTAACATCCGTCCATGTCGCACTCGCGGGAACTTTGCACCTCATCACCTCCTCTTCGGTGCACCACCCTCTTATGATGAGCTTCGCATCTTCGGCTGTCTTTGCTACCCTAGCATTGCCGCTACTGCGCCTCATAAGCTTGCAGCCTGCTCCGTCGCCTGCATTTTTCTCGGCTACCCACCTAACACTAAGGGCTACCGCTGCTATGATCCCGTCTCCCATCGTGTTTTCACCTCCCGACACGTTTACTTTGATGAGATGGTGTTTCCATTTCAGCAGCAGGTACCCCTCGTCGCCGCCGGCCACCGGCGGCCCTTCGGCGACTCCGTCAGGTGGACGGCCCCGCCCGGCTCTCGGACTGCCTCCGGGCTTTGGCGGTCCTCACACCGTCGGACGAGCTGCATCTCGCGCCCCCACGCTGGCCCTCTCGGCCTCCTCGGCTGACCACGACGCCTCGGCCGGCGCCCCCCTTCAGCCGCCACCCCCGACTCAGGCGCCGCAGGCTCGGCCGCCTCTTCAGCCGCCGCCTTGCCGGCCCCGTCGCCGGCCGCCTCGCCGGTCCCGTCGCTGGCCCCGTCGCCGGCCACCTCGTCGGCTGCTTCGCCGCCCGCCTCGCCGGCTGCTCCGGCATTGCCATCTGGCCCTGTCACACGGGCTAGGACCGGTGTTCACCGTCCGAGCCTACGGTACTCGAGCAACGAGTACCTCCTCGCTGCCTCCACCGCGGAGCCGTCTCCTCTTCCCGCGTCCGCTCGCGTAGCCCTCCGTGATCCTCACTGGCTTGCGGCGATGCAGGAAGAGTTCGACGCTCTCCAGCAGAACCGTACCTGGACACTGGTTCCCCGGCCTCCTCGTGCCAACGTCATCACCGGCAAGTGGGTCTTTTGCCACAAGACCCGCTCGGATGGTACACTTGAGCGCTACAAGGCTCGCTGGGTGGTTCGTGGTTTCCGACAGCGCGCTGGAGTTGACTTCACTGAGACGTTTGCCCCGGTTGTTAAACCGGGCACGATCCGCACTGTCCTCCAGCTTGCGGTGTCCCGAGGCTGGCCAGTTCACCAGATGGATGTCTCCAACGCCTTCCTCCACGGCCATCTTGAGGAGCAGGTTTATTGTGAGCAGCCCACCGGTTTCGTCGACGCATCTCTTCTTGGTCATGTGTGTTTGCTGTCCCGGTCTCTTTACGGGCTCAAGCAAGCACCCCGCGCCTGGTACCAGCAGATCGCCGGGTTTCTTCAGACACTGGGCTTCAGCGTCACTCGCTCGGATGCCTCACTATTTGTCTATCGCCACGGTGACACTACTGCATATTTGCTCCTCTACGTCGATGACATTATCCTGACGGCCTCCTCCGCAGCTCTTCTTCAGCAGATTACTCTTCGGCTGCGTGACGAGTTTGCCATCAAGGACTTGGGTGCTCTACATTATTTCCTTGGCATTGAAGTTGTTCGGCGACCGGACGACTTCTTTCTTCTTCAGCAGGAGTATGCGCACGAGCTCCTTGAGCGTGCTGGTATGCTCAACTGTCACCCTGTTGCTACTCCTGTTGACACGAAGGCCAAGGTTTCTGCTCTTGAGGCCTCGCCAGCGTCGGATGCTCCCTTCTACCGGTCTATCGTCGGTGCTCTTCAGTATCTAAGTTTCACTAGACCGGATCTCCAGTATGCTGTTCAGGAGGTGTGCCTCCACATGCACGCCCCTCGTGACTCCCATTGGACTCTCATGAAGCGGATCCTCCGCTACATTCGCGGCACGATGACTCTTGGGCTCACCCTCACGGCGTCCACTTCTTTGGAGATGGTGGCCTACTCCGACGCGGACTGGGCTGGCTGCCCCGACACCCGTCGGTTTACCTCTGGCTATTGCGTTTACCTCGGTCCCTCACTCGTCTCGTGGTCGTCCAAGCGACAACCCATGGTTTCGCGCTCCAGCGCGGAGGCTGAGTACCGAGCTGTGGCTAACGCTGTTGCCGAGTGCACCTGGCTATGACAGTTACTTCAGGAGCTGCATCACGACGTCTCCCAGGCTATGGTTGTCTACTGCGACAACGTTTCTGTAGTGTACCTCTCCTCCAACCCCGTTCATCATCGCCGGACTAAGCACATTGAGCCGGACATTCACTTTGTGCGTGAGCAGGTGGCCCTTGGACGTATTCGGGTTCTCCATGTTCCGAATGCACAATAGTTCGCCGATGTGATGACGAAGGGACTGCCGACTTCCACCTTCGAGGAGTTTCGTTCCAGTCTTTGCGTCACTGGTGCCGCTTCGACTGCGCGCGGGGGGGGGGGGGGTGTTGAGTATATTATGTACGTGTATATTGTGTATAGGGCCCACCTCCTATTTCCTCTGTATAGTTGAGGTTGTGGCCCCCCTCTGTACTCATATATACGTGCCTGGTGCACCGATCAATACAACGCGATTGCACAACCCATAACTTGTCCTTCTACATATTGAACTTTACTGAAGAGAAAAGTATACGTTTCGTCCCTCAATTCTTGACGAAGTCTAGATTTAGTCCCTTAACTTTAAACCAGATGATGACCCACAAGTATAGGGAATCTATCGTAGTTCTTTTGATAAGTAAGAGTGACGAACCCAACGAGGAGCAGAAGGAAATGACAAGCGGTTTTCAGTAAGGTATTCTCTACAAGCACTGAAATTATCGGTAACAGATAGTTTTGTGATAAGGTAATTTGTAATGGGTAACAAGTAATGAAAGTAAATAAGGTGCAGCAAGATGGCCCAATCCTTTTTGTAGAAAAGGACAAGCCTGGACAAACTCTTATATGGAGAAAAGCGCTCCCGAGGACACATGGGAATTATCGTCGAGCTAGTTTTCATCACGCTCATATGATTCGCGTACGTTACTTTGATAATTTGGTATGTGGGTGGACCGGTGCTTGGGTACTGCCCTTTCTTGGACAAGTATCCCACTTATGATTAACCCCTATTGCAAGCATCCGCAACTACAAAATAAGTATTAAGGTAAACCTAACCATAGCACGAAACATATGGATCCAAATCAGCCCCTTACGAAGCAACTCATAAACTAGGGTTTAAGCTTCTGTCACTCTAGCAACCCATCATCTACTTATTACTTCCCAATGCCTTCCTCTAGGCCCAAACAATGGTGAAGTGTCATGTAGTCGACGTTCACATAACACCACTAGAGGAAAGACAACATACATCTCATCAAAATATCGAACGAATACCAAATTCACATGACTACTTATAGCAAGACTTCTCCCATGTCCTCAGGACCAAACGTAACTACTCACAAATCATATTCATGTTCATAATCAGAGGGGTATTAATAGGCATAAAGGATCTGAACATATGATCTTCCACCAAATAAACCAACTAGCATCAATTACAAGGAGTAATCAACACTACTAGCAACCCACAGGTACCAATCTGAGGTTTTGGGACAAAGATTGGATACAAGAGATGAACTAGGGTTTGATATGAGATGGTGCTGGTGAAGATGTTGACGGAGATTGACCCCCTCCCGATGAGAGGATTGTTGGTGATGACGATGGCTATGATTTCCCCCTCCCGGAGGGATGTTTCCCCGGCAGAATAGCTCCGCGGGAGCCCTAGATTGGTTCCGCCAAGGTTCCGCCTTGTGGCGGCGGTGTTTCGTCCCGAAAGCTTTCTTATGATTTTTTCCAGGGTAAAAGACTTCATATAGCAGAAGATAGGCACCGGAGGCCTGCCAGGGGGCCCACGAGGCAGGGGGGCGCGCCTAGGGGGGTAGGGCGCGCTCCCACCCTCGTGGCCAAGGTGTGGGCCCCCTCTGGTTGATTCTTTCTCCAGTATTTTTTATTAATTCCAAAAACTGCCTCTGTGAAGTTTCGGGACTTTTGGAGCTGTGTAGATAGGTCTCTAATATTTGCTCCTTTTCCAGCCCAGAATTCCAGCTGCCGGCATTCTCCCTCTTCACGTAAACCTTGTAAAATAAGAGAGAATAGGCATAAGTATTGTGACATAACGTGTAATAATAGCCCTTAATGCAATAAATATCAATATAAAAGCATGATGCAAAATGGACGTATCACCGGACAACTTACACCCTCAACTCTTAAAACCGGACAAGCTTAGTCCCTGATCTCGGTTGACCTGGTATCGCTGCTGACTCGGCGTGGTTTTGACCCGGCAATTGCAATTTATCATAACATCGGAAAGAGTCAATATAAGAGCTTTTCAGCAAGTCCATGATACGTCTCCAACGTATCTATAATTTTTGATTGTTCGATGCTATATTATATTCTGTTTTGGACATTATTGGGCTTTATTATACACTTTTATATTATTTTTGGGACTAACCTATTAACTGGAGGCCCAGCCCAGAATTGCTGTTTTTTTTGCCTATTTCAGAGTTTCGCAGAAAAAGAATATCAAACGGAGTCCAAACGGAATGAAACCTTCGGGAACGTGATTTTCGGAACGAACGTGATCCAGAGGACTTGGACCCTACGTCAAGACATCAACCAGGAGGGCACGAGGTAGGGGGGCGCGCCTACCCCCCTGGGCGCGCCCTCCACCCTCGTGGGTCCCACGTTGCTCCACCGACGTACTTCTTCCTCCTATATATACCTATGTACCCCCAAACTACCAGATACGAAGCCAAAACCCTAATTCCACCGCCGCAACCTTCTGTACCCGTGAGATCCCATCTTGGGGCCTTTTCCGGAGCTCCGTCGGAGGGGGCATCGATCACGGAGGGCTTCTACATCAACACCATAGCCTCTCCGATGATGTGTGAGTAGTTTACCTCAGACCTTCGGGTCCATAGTTATTAGCTAGATGGCTTCTTCTCTCTTTTTGGATCTCAATAAAATGTTCTCCCCCTCTCTTGTGGAGATCTATTCGATGTAACCTTCTTTTGCGGTGTGTTTGTTGATACCGATGAATTGTGGGTTTAGATCAAGTTTATCTATGAACAATATTTGAATCTTCTCTGAATTCTTTTATGTATGATTGGTTATCTTTGCAAGTCTCTTCAAATTATCAGTTTGGTTTGGCCTACTAGATTGATCTTTCTTGCAATGGGAGAAGTGCTTAGCTATGGGTTCAATCTTGCGGTGTCCTTTCCCAGTGACAGTAGGGGCAGCAAGGCACGTATTGTATTGTTGCCATCGAGGATAACAAGATGGGGTTTATATCATATTGCATGAGTTTATCCCTCTACATCATGTCATCTTGCTTAAAGCGTTACTCTGTTCTTATGAACTTAATACTCTAGATGCATGTTGGACAACGGTCGATGTGTGGAGTAATAGTAGTAGATGCAGGCAGGAGTCGGTCTACTTGTTTTGGACGTGATGCCTATATACATGATCATACCTAGATATTCTCATAACTATGCTCAATTCTATCAATTGCTCAACAGTAATTTGTTCACCCGCCGTAATACTTATGCTCTTGAGAGAAGCCACTTGTGAAACCTATGGCCCCCGGGTCTATCTTCCATCATATTAATCTTCCAACACTTAGTTATTTTTATTGCTTTCTATTTTACTTTGCATCTTTATCATAAAAATACCAAAAATATTATCTTATCATATCTATTAGATCTCACTCTCGTAAGTGACCGTGAAGGGATTCACAACCCCTTTATTGCGTTGGTTGCAAGGATTTATTTGTTTGTGTAGGTGCGAGGGACTCGTGCGTGGCCTCCTACTGGATTGATACCTTGGTTCTCAAAAACTGAGGGAAATACTTACGCTACTTTGCTGCATCACCCTTTCCTCTTCAAGGGAAAACCAACGCAGTGCTCAAGAGGTAGCAAGAAGGATTTCTGGCGCCGTTGCAGGGGAGTCTACGCAAAAGTCAACATACCAAGTACCCATCACAAACCCTTATCTCCCGCATTACATTATTTGCCATTTGCCTCTCGTTTTCCTCTCCCCCACTTCACCCTTGCCGTTTTATTCGCCCTCTCTTTTCCGTTCGCCTCTTTTTTGTTTGCTTCTTGTTTGCTCGCGTGTTGGATTGCTTGCTTGTCACGATGGCTCAAGATAATACTAAATTGTGTGATTTCACCAATACCAACAACAATGATTTTCTTAGCACTCCGATTGCTCCTCTTACTGATACTGAATGTTGTGAAATCAATGCTGCTTTGTTGAATCTTGTCATGAAAGATCAATTCGCTGGCCTTCCAAGTGAAGATGCCGCTACCCATCTAAATAGCTTCGTTGATTTGTGTGATATGCAAAAGAAGAAAGATGTGGACAATGATATTGTTAAATTGAAGCTATTTCCTTTTTCGCTTAGCGATCGTGCTAAAGCTTGGTTTTTGTCTTTGCCTAAAAATAGTATTGATTCTTGGAATAAGTGCAAAGATGCTTTTATCTCTTAGTATTTCCCTCCCGCTAAGATTATCTCTCTTAGAAACGATATTATGAATTTTAAGCAACTTGATCATGAACATGTTGCACAAGCTTGGGAGAGGATGAAATTAATGATACGTAATTGCCCTACGCATGGTTTGAATTTGTGGATGATTATACAATTTTTTTATGCCGGATTGAATTTTGCTTCTAGAAATCTTTTAGATTCGGCCGCGGGAGGCACTTTTATGGAAATCACTTTAGGAGAAGCTACTAAACTCCTAGATAATATTATGGTTAATTATTCTCAATGGCACACTGAAAGATCTACTAATAAAAAAGTGCATGCGATAGAAGAAATTAATGTTTTGAGTGGGAAGATGGATGAACTTATGAAATTATTTGCTAATAAAAGTGTTTCTTCTGATCCTAATGATATGCCTTTGTCTACTTTGATTGAGAATAATAATGAATCTATGGATGTGAATTTTGTTGGTAGGAATAATTTTGGTAACAACGCGTATAGAGGAAACTTTAATCCTAGGCAGTATCCTAGTAATTCCTCTAATAATTATGGTAATTCCTACAAAAATTATTATGGAAATTTTAATAAGATGCCCTCTGAATTTGAGACTAGTGTTAAGGAATTTATGAATTCGCAAAAGAATTTCAATGCTTTGCTTGATGAAAAATTGCTTAAAGTTGATGAATTGGCTAGGAACGTTGATAGAATTTCTCTTGATGTTGATTCTTTGAAACTTAGATCTATTCGACCTAAGCATGATATCAATGAGTCTCTCAAAGCCATGAGAATTTCCATTGATGAGTGCAAAGAAAGAACCGCTAGGATGCGTGCTAAGAATGATTGCTTTGTAAAAGCGTGTTCTTCTAGTTCCTATGAAAATAAAGATGAAGATCTAAAAGTTATTGATGTGTCCCCTATTAAATCTTTGTTTAGCAATATGAATCTTGATAATGATGGGACTGAATATGATCCACCTTTACCTAGAAGGCGTTCCAAAAATTCGGAGTTTTTAGATCTTAATGCAAAAATTGGTAAAAGTGGGATTGAAGAGATCAAGACTCTAGATATTAATGAACCCACTATTTTGGATTTCAAGGAATTTATTTATGATAATTGCTCTTTGATAGATTATATTTCCTTGTTGCAATCCGTGCTAAATTCTCCTCATGCTTATAGTCAAAATAAAGCCTTTACCAAACATATCGTTGATGCTTTGATGCAATCCTATGAAGAAAAACTTGAGTTGGAAGTTTCTATCCCTAGAAAACTTTATGATGAATGGGAACCTACTATTAAAATTAAAATTAAATATCATGAATGCTAGCTTTGTGTGATTTGGGTGCTAGTGTTTCCACGATTCCAAAAACTTTATGCGATTTACTAGGTTTCCGTGAATTTGATGATTGCTCTCTAAACTTGCACCTTGCGGATTCCACTATTAATAAACCTATGGGAAGAATTAATGATGTTCTTATTATTGTAAATAGGAATTATGTGCCCGTAGTTTTTATTGTTCTTGATATAGATTGCAATCCTTCATGTCCTATTATTCTTGGTAGACCTTTCCTTAGAACGATTGGTGCAATTATTGATATGAAGGAAGGGAATATTAGATTCCAATTTCCGTTAAGGAAAGGCATGGAACACTTCCCTAGAAAGAAAATAAAATTACCTTATGAATCTATTATGAGAGCCACTTATGGATTGCCAACCAAAGATGGCAATACCTAGATCTATCCTTGCTATTATGCCTAGCTAGGGGCGTTAAACGATAGCGCTTGTTGGGAGGCAACCCAATTTTATTTTTAGTTTTTTGCTTTTTGCTTCTGTTTAGGAATAAATCTTTGATCTAGCCTCTGGTTAGATGTCTTTTTATGGTTTAATTAGTGTTTGTGCCAAGTTTAACCTATAGGATCTTCTTGGATGATAGTTATTTGATCTTGCTGAAAATTCCAGAAACTTTCTGTTCACGAAAATAGTTGTTAAAAATCACCAGAACGTGATAAAATATTGATTCCAATTGCTGCTGATCAATAAACAAATTGTCTAGGTCGTCCTATTTTGGTAGATTTTTTGGAGTTCCAGAAGTTTGCGTTAGTTACAGATTACTACAGACTGTTCTGTTTTTGACAGATTCTGTTTTTCGTGTGTTGTTTGCTTATTTTGATGAACCTATGGCTAGTAAAATAGTTTATAAACCATAGAGAAGTTGGAATAAAGTAGGTTTAACACCAATATAAATAAATAATGAGTTCATTACAGTACCTTGAAGTGGTCTTTTGTTTTCTTTCGCTAACGGAGCTCACGAGATTTTCTGCTGAGTTTTGTGTTGTGAAGTTTTCAAGTTTTGGGTGAAAGATTTGATGGATTATGGAACAAGGAGTGGAAAGAGCCTAAGCTTGGGGATTCCCATGGCACCCCCAAGATAATCTAAGGACACCTAAAAGCCAAAGCTTGGGGATGCCCCGGAAGGCATCCCCTCTTTCGTCTACTTCCATCGGTACTTTACTTGGAGCTATATTTTTATTCACCACATGATATGTGTTTTGCTTGGAGCGTCTTGTATGATTTGAGTCTTTGCTTTTTAGTTTACCACAATCATCCTTGCTGTACACACCTTTTGAGAGAGACACACATGATTCGGAAATTATTAGAATACTCTATGTGCTTCACTTATATCTTTTGAGTTATATAGTTTTTGCTCTAGTACTTCACTTATATCTTTTAGAGCACGGTGGTGGTTTTGTTTTATAGAAACTATTATTCTCTCATGCTTCACTTAGATTATTTTGAGAGTCTTAAACAGCATGGTAATTTCTTAAATAATCCTAATATGCAAGGTATTCAAGACTAGTAAAAACTTTCTTATGACTGTGTTGAATACTAAGAGAAGGTTGATGCTTGATGATTGTTTTGAGACATGGAGGTAGTGATATCAAACTTGTGCTAGTTGAGTAGTTGTGAATTTGAGAAATACTTGTGTTGAAGTTTGCAAGTCCCGTAGCATGCACGTATGGTAAACGTGATGTAACAAATTTGAAACATGAGGTGTTCTTTGATTGTCCTCCTTATGAGTGGCGGTCGGGGACGAGCGATGGTCTTTTCCTACCAATCTATCCCCCTAGGAGCATGCGCGTAGTGCTTGGTTTTTGATGACTTGTAGATTTTTGCAATAAGTATGCGAGTTCTTCATGACTAATGTTGAGTCCATGGATTATACGGACTCTCACCTTTCCATCATTGCTAGCCTCTTCGGTACCGTGCATTGCCCTTTCTCACATTGAGAGTTGGTGCAAACTTCGCCGGTGCATCCAAACCCCGTGATATGATACGCTCTTTCACACATAAGCCTCCTTATATCTTCCTCAAAACAGCCACCATACCTACCTATTATGGCATTTCCATAGCCATTCCGAGATATATTGCCATGCAACTTTCCACCATTCCGTTTATCATGACACGTTCATCATTGTCATATTGCTTTGCATGATCATGTAGTTGACATAGTATTTGTGGCAAAGCCACCATTCATAATTCTTTCATACATGTCACTCTTGGTTCATTGCATATCCCGGTACAACGCCGGAGGCATTCATATAGAGTCATACTTTGTTCTAGTATCGAGTTGTAGTCATTGAGTTGTAAATAAATAGAAGTGTGATGATCATCATTTTCTAGAGCATTGTCCCAAGTGAGGAAAAAAAAGAGAAAGGCCATAAAAAAAAGAAGAAGGCCCAAAAAAAATGAGAGAAAAAGAGAGAAGGGACAATGTTACTATCCTTTTTACCACACTTGTGCTTCAAAGTAGCACCATAATCTTCATGATAGAGAGTCTGTTGTTTTGTCACTTTCATATACTAGTGGGAATTTTTGATTATAGAACTTGGCTTGTATATTCCAACAATGGGCTTCCTCAAATGCCCTAGGTCTTCGTAAGCAAGCAAGTTGGATGCACACCCACTTAGTTTCTTTTGTTGAGCTTTCATATATTTATAGCTCTAGTGCATCCGTTGCATGGCAATCCCTACTCCTTGCATTAACATCAATCGATGGGCATCTCCATAGCTCATTGATTAGCCTCGTTGATGTGAGACTTTCTCCCTTTTTGTCTTCTCCACATAACCCCCATCATTATATTCTATTCCACCCATAGTGCTATATCCATGGCTCACGCTCATGTATTGCGTGAAAGTTGAAAAGGTTTGAGATTACTAAAGTATGAAACAATTGCTTGGCTTGTCATCGGGGTTGTGTATGATGAGAGCATTCTTGTGTGACGAAAATTGCAGCCCAGCATCGGGTACCCGCCGTCGTCGCTCGAGGAGCTGCCACCGGCAGCCCACGGGCCGGAGTCCACGCGCGCGGTCTCGACGACCGCGCCGCCCTCGCCCGTCGGCGGCAGCCCGAGCGCCCTCCGCCTCCCCGCGGCGGCCGCCATCGCGGCGTCGACGGGCCCGAGCAGCTCGCGGAGCTCGTCCAGCGTCATCCGGCCCAGCTCGGCGTGCGGTGCGGCGAGCGCGTCGGGCCCGCCGTGGCGCACCCGGGCCAGCTTGGTCCGCTCTTTGACCAGCAGGCCCTCGAGGTAGCCGCGGTGCACGTCCAGTGTCAATGGGGTTGCTGCGGCGAAGCACGCAATGGCGACATGCGGATGCTGTGATGCAACACGCGGCGGCCATGGCGGGTGCTTCGTCGTCTACAGCACCGTCGGTCACTATTGCAGCCCCTGATGGGAGCTTCACCATGTAGAATCGCACGATGGGGGGATTGGCCGGCGTGCCTCTTCCCTGCAGCAGCAGATGAGGGGAGAGCCCATGGAGGGGAAAGGGAGGAAGAAGAAGATGAGGAGGACGAGTGGAGGGGAGCGCATAGGAAAGGATAAGGTGGGCCGAGAGGGGCACGTGTCGACACCTCGAGGAGGCTTAAGCCGCGCTATAATCAGCCGGTTGATTTTAATACTTTTCCTTGATGAAATGTCTCAGTAATCCCATGTGAGAAGGAGAAAGGTAGGAGAGAGAAATACCGCCACGTGGAAGAAGACTGGTCAAGCAATGATACCGGGTTAACCGAGACAAGGGACTAAACTTGTTTGGTTTCAAGTGTTGAGTGTGCAAGTTGTCCGGTTTAAAAGTTGAGAGACTAAATCTTGACTTCGCCAAGAGTCGAGAGAAGAAAAATATACTTTTCTCCTTACTGAAATCAAATTATTTTTTTGAAGGTAACCGGGGGAGGGCAAAGCCCTCCACCTGAATTTATATTTTTCTATTGATTCACACCCCCGGAGGGAGACAGGAATTTTTACATGGAAGGGGGAGAAGAGAGAATAACACACTCCCTAGCACCATAGCACGGGCTACCTCCCAGGATACACAAACACCTGCAGCCACCTGTCGACGCTTGACCGTTCGGCTATCTTCAGCGTCCTCTCCACAGGGTCGAGTCTTCCCTACAACATGCGAGCAAACGAGCGAGGGAGCGCGTCGCCCTGCGGAAGACCATGACATTTCTGTGTTTCCACAGTTGCCAGTAGCACAACAGAGTGAAGGCTGCGCATGCAGCTTCTCCGACCACACTCCGGATGTCAAGATCCCGGAGAGCTCCCACATGGTAACCTTTGTTGACCACGTCGATCCCCACAGCCCGCCAGAATGATCGGGCGAAAGGACACCCAAAAACCAAGTGATCCGCCGTCTCCAGCTCACACGAGCAGATGGGACAAGCAGCATGCTCCGCCGCGACAATGGTTTTCCGCAGCAAGACTTCTCTTGTGTGAACCCGTCGTTGGACCAGGAGCCACCCGAAGAAGCGAACGCGGGAGGGAAGCACATTCCCATAGGAACGTAGCAAACGACGCCTGCACGCCACCGAACCTCTCCAGGGCATAGACGGCCGCCGTGACGATTCCCCTACGAGCGCCCAAGCATAACACCGGGCTGCGCTCATCATCACCGGGCACCGTGGCATCATCACCGATCAGAGTTAGAAGGGCAGCCCGCTCCACAGCGCCAGCAGTGGTTAGCCTAGGCACAAGCACACTGTCCAGGCCGCGCGCACGCACCTGCCACATCGTGGCCTCCTTCACCGTCGTGTGCGATTGCAGCACCGGAAAAGCCACCGCGATAGCCCCACACGGGAGCCATGAGTCGAGCCAGAAGGACGTCCGCCTCCCGTCGCGCACCTCCACCTTGGTGATCCCGCGGTATAGCGGGAGCAACCCGCTCAGAGCCTTGCTGTGCTCCTCCGCGGCCCAGCTAGCCGTCAAAGAGAGAAGAGAGCGGCCGTCGAGCTCCGCCCACACCCACATCGCCCATCTCGAGGACGAGGAGGCCGTGTGGAGTCGGTGCAGCATCTTGAGCAGTAGGCAGCGATTCTGCATTGCGAGGTCCCAAACGCCAAGCCCACCCTCTGCCTTGGTCCTGCAGACGCGCTCCCAAGCCACCAGGCATTGCGCGCCAGAGGCGCGCTCGGCCGCGTTCCAGAGGAAGGCGCGGCGGGGTGAGTCGAGCTCCTTGATCACCGCCGAAGGGAGAAGCATCGCCGCCATCGCATACGTGGGGAGGGCATCAAGCATCGCATTGATCAGGACCAACCGCCCGGCAGGGGAGAGAAGACGAGCCCTCCAGCCAGCCAAGTACTTGTTCACCTTCGCGATCATGGGGAGGAAGTCGGCGAAGCAGAGTTTCTCCCATGACAGTGGGAGCCCAAGGTCGGCTTGCGGGAACCCCTGCACGGCGCAGCCAAGGGCGCAAACAGTTTCCGCCAGCAGCTCCTCGGGCACGTGCATGGGGACCAAAGTACTCTTGGAGAAGTTGATATCCAGCCCCGCCGCTGCCGCGAAGTCATCGAGGATACGGCGGAGGCGGGCAGCCGCACCGAGATCCGCTCTGAGGATGACAAGCATATCATCGACGTATTGCAGCACCAAGGGGGGCTCAGCATCAACAATGGGGTGGAACTTTGAGATCATTAATAAAAGTTTGTGCACATCACTTGATGTAGAGGCTGGGGCGTTTCCTCTTTTCGATAAAAAAACATCAACAAACGCATAAAGAGGCTCTTAAGCACATGTAACTCTTTGAAATTCATGATTTATACGAAGATGGATTATTTGGCACGCGAAAGGAATCACATATATTGGGTCATGCATCCATACATTGTTAGGAGAGTGGCAGGGGAGTCCCAAATACTAGCAATAATTCCTCACAGAGGTTCGATCTGGTGGCGATTACAGGAAGGATTACAAGAATGAGGTAGCTAGGGTTCTTTGCGAGGGGAAAGGGGGATGGGAAAAGAGCCAAGCCATTGTTGCCGTGATCCACTGGATGCTGGGTGCCGCCTCTCTTCCTTCCCCAAGTAGATCTGCCGCTGGGCTTCAGTTAACCCAAGCCGGCCCGAAGACGCGTGTGCTGGGCTTCCTGGGCCAGCTTGCACGCGGAGCGGAGGTGACGCGGTCGTTGTCGCTGACTTGCGGGCCACTCCTGTCAGGGGCGTTGACATCCCCCTCTCCTTGAGACGAGGCTTGTCCCCAAGCCTCAGCGAGCGGGAAGCGCTCCTTGAGACTAGCCTTGTCCTCCCAAGTGTCTCCCAACCCATCTGAGTTGGACCAGCGGATGAGAACGTGTTCGCACATCCTGCCCTTCGACTGCCTCCATCGTGACTGAAGAACTTTCATAGGCACAGCAAGCTCGTCAGAACAATGAGGAAGGTGAGATTCGACCGTCATACCCGTGTTCAGAACTCGGCGCAGCAGCGAGACGTGAAACACCGGGTGGATTGTCGCTTGGGGAGGAAGCTGGAGTTTATACGCCACTTCGTTGATCTTGGCTATGATTGGAAATGGTCCATAATACTTGTACGCCAGCTTGTGGTTTGCTCTTGGGGCCACTGAAGATTGGATGTAAGGTTGTAGCTTCAGGAACACTTGATCACCAACTTCATAAGTTCGAAACGAACTCTTTTTATCTGCTTGGTTTTTCATCAATTGCCTCGCTCTGTTCAGGTGTTGCTGTAAAAGCTCCTGGACGGTACCTAGATCTTCAATCCATGACTAGAGTGCTGGCACCGAACAAGAGTTCCTGCTGTAATCCCCCAGTGCCTCGGCTCATACCCAAACATGGCTTTGAAGGGTGTCATCCCTATAGCCGAGTGGTGGGAGTTATTGTACCAAAAATGTGCTAGCGGGATCCAAAAACTCCACCGTCTTGGGCAAGCTTGAGTGAAACATCTCAAGAATGTTTCCACACATTGGTTAACCCGTTCCGTCTGGCCATCTGTTTGAGGGTGGTTGGCCGTGCTGAGTATGAGTTGTGTGCCCGCGGCCTTGAATAACTCCTGCCAAAAATGGCTTGTGAAAACAGTATCACGATCTGATACTATTGCTCCCGGGAGGCCATGCACCTTGTAGACTTGCTGGATGAAAAGTTGGGCCACCGATGCTGCCGTGTGTGGGTGTGCTAGTGGTAGGAAGTAACTGAACTTTGTTCTTTTATCCACGATCACCAGAAGACAGTTGAACCGGCTGGACTGTGGGAGGCCGTCCACGAAATCCATGGAGATCATGTCCCAAGGCTTGTTAGGGATTAGCAAAGGGAGCAAGAGGCCAGGCGAAGCTGCTCTGTCCCGTTTGGCTTGCTGACATATCACACAGCACTGCACGTATTGTTTGATTTGGAGCTTCATTTTGGGCCATGCAAAGAGGCGTCTGATGCGTCTGTAGGTGACCGGGAATCCTGAATGACCCCCGACTAGACTGTCATGAAACGCTTGGATTATACGCCGATGTATGTGTGTCCCCCTCCCAGCCAGATTCTTCCTCTGAATCTGATGATGCCCTGTTGTAGTTGGAACCGGCCCTTGGGATCGTCGCGCACCGCCAGCTGTTCCAGAAGTTTCTGCGCGTGTGGGTTGTTGTTGTAACTGCTGAGAACATCCTCCAACCAGCTGGGTTGACAAGACGTGACCACGGTCAGTACCTCGGATGGGTTGGCTTGAGACAAGGCGTCCGCGCCGTTGTTTTCAGTTCCTTTCTTGTATTTGATGCAATACCGTAGTCCCAGCAGCTTTGTAAAAGCTTTCTGTTGCCATGGCGTATTCAGTTGCTATTCTTCCAAATGAGTGAGGCTCTTCTGATCCGTATATATAACAAATTCTGTGTGCTGCAAATACGGGCGCCATTGGTCCACAGCCACAATGATTGCCAGGTATTCTTTTTCGTACGTCGACAGACCTTGGTATCTTGAGCTCAGCGCTTTGCTCATGAATGCTATGGGATGCCCTTGTTGTTGCAGAATTTCTCCTATGCCGTGGTCGCATGCGTCCGTCTCCACTGTGAAAGGCTGCTCAAAGTTGGGCAATGCTAGCACCGGTGCTGTGATTAGTTGCTTCTTCAGAACTTGGAAAACAGCCTCTGTGATCAAAGTCGAAAGAAACGTGACACCTTTCTTCAGTAAATTGAACAGCGGCCGTGCAATCACCCCAAAATTGCGTATGAAGCGGCGATAGTATCCTGCGAGACCCAAAAAGCTTCGGACTCCCTTGACATCTTGTGGAGGGGCCCGGTTGGCAACTGTTGCTATCTTGGTCGGGTCCGTGGCTACGCCTCGAGCGCTGATGACACAGCCTAGGTAAGATACCTGGCTTTGCCCAAGTGCACACTTGCTGAGCTTCACCTTCCACTGGTCCTTGCGAAGCAGTTCCAGCACCTGCCTCACGTGGCACTTGTGCTCTTCCAATGTGGCGCTGAAAATTAAGATGTCATCGAAGAAACAGAGCACACAGACACGTATCACCGGTTTGAGAGTTGTAGTCAGCCCTTCGATGAACGTGGGAGGAGCACCAGCTAACCCAAAGGATAACACCTTGAATTCAAAGTGGCCCTGGTGCGTGGAGAATGCTGTCTTGTACTCCTTCCCTGGCGCGAGTCTGATCTGATGATAACCCGCGCGCAAGTCAAGCTTTGAGAACCACACTGCTCCATGTAGCTCATCCAGAAGTTCTTCTATAACTGGTATTGGAAACTTGCCGACGACTGTAATGGCATTCAGCTGTCTGTAATCTATACAGAGGCGCCAAGTCCCATATTTTTTCTTAACCAAGATGACCGAGGATGAAAATGGACATTTGCTGCGCTAAATGACTCCAGATTTCAGAAGGGCTTCGACCTGAGCTTCTATCTCCGTCTTTTGTTCTGGTTTATAGCGATACTGTTTGACATTGACTGGTCGCGCTCCAGGGATCAGAGGGATGCGATGATCGCACGCCCTCCTAGGTGGGAGCCCGACTGGCTCTTCGAACACGTCTGGGAATTGATCCAAAATTTCTTGAATGCAAGCCGGTGTCTGTTCTAATTCTTCCTGCTGGGGTGCAACCACACAGAGATGTATGACATGCGTGATCGACCCGTTGCTGCACAGGTTTTGCAGCTGCAAACTGTTGATGGCCTGGCAACTGGTAGAAGCCGCGTCGTGCCCCATAAGACGTAGCGGGCCCGCTGGAGTTGGGATCTCACTGAAACGAGCGCGCCAGTCGACCTGCATCGGGCTGTGCTCTTCTAGCCAATCCATGCCGAGGATGACATCGTACGTGCCCAGAGCCAGTACCTTCAGATCTGTATAGAACTCGTGCCCTTGAGCATACCACACACATTGTGGGGCGACCTCTGTGCAGAGCAGCTCCCCTCCATCTGCCACACACACTCGGCTTGGTTTAGGCAGAGGTTGAACCCCTGAAAGCTGACTTGCTAAATGCTCGTCGATGAAGGAATTTGAGTTGCCTGAATCGATCAGCATGAGTACTTCATGCCCCTGGAGCCACGCTCGAAGCTGAAAAGCTTTGGCCGAAACCCCTCCTATCACTGCAGAGACTGATATGGCCATGGCTGTATCTGAAACCCCATCCTCCAAGCTCATTTGGGTGTCAACCAAGCTGTCGAGGCCGAAGATATCCAGCAGTTCTTCAACCACATGCAGCTGGACTGTAGTGGGGCACACATGGTCGTGCCCCCACCGTTCGCCGCACTTGAAACACAGACCCCGAGCTCGCCGATAATCCCGGAGGGTCTTGAGCTTGGACGCGCCAGTGCGGGCCGCGTCTGTACCGCAGTGATCTGTTGCTGGCGCCGCTGGTACCGAGCGCACCGGTGGAGGAGGAAGCGGCATGGGTGTGCCTCCCTGCTGAGACGACCCTGGTGGCCGAGGAAGACTGCCGAACACGCCTTTGGCCACCTCTTCTTGAAGTAGCGCAAGAGCGCACGCCGTATCCAGGTCCGGTGGCCTCTGCACGAGCACGACCGCCCGAATATCCCTCCTCAGGCCCTCGACAAAATGAGTCAAGAAATAGAAGGGATGAATCGTGTCAGAATACGAGGATAAATGATTGATGATCAATTCGAATTGCTCTATGTAGTGTGCTACTGAAGAAGTTTGGCGGACAGTATAAAACTGCCTGATCAGTGTCTGATGCCGATCGCGACCAAAACGGGTACAGAGTAAGGCAGTAAAAGCTTCCCAATCAAATTCTGCAAGTCGTTTTTGTATGGATTGAAGCCAGACAGCGGCCGACCCCGAGAAATTCAGGGTCGCCATGGGTACCCAAAATGAAGGTAAGATGCCAAACATTTGGAAGTATTGTTCACACATAGTTTTCCACAAATTCGGGTTGTCGCCTGTGAACTGCGAAAACGCTATGGATGGGTGGGATTGGCCTAATCCGGACAGCAGTTGACTAGCATGAGCAAACGGCAAGAGTGAAGGTGGAGATGTTGTCAGAGAGGAGGACGAACCTGTTGCCGGGGGTGAACACCGCCGCGTTCCCCCGTGGCAAATTGAAAACGTTGTGGCCACTGGGCCCTTGAAGATCGCTGCCCGCGCCGCCACCGGCCCCCGAGAGGACGCCGGTCGTCGCAGAAGGGCCCGACTTCGGAAGTGCCGCTTGGGGGTCCTCGTCCCCCCGGAGGACGGCGGCTGCGCCAACTGGAGCGCCGCCACCGCGTCGCCGAGATCAGCGACTCGCTTCTCCAGATCTGGACGCCAGTTGACCAGATCGTCGATCTTGGCCGTACAAACCTGGATCTCCGCGATTGCCTTGTTCTGGGCCTTGTGGGTGTTGTCGAGCCGTTCGAGGAAGGCCTCGATCGCCGGATCCATGGCGACAAGGTGTGTACGAGCTTGGCGTAGACCTCTGGTCTCGATGATCTGCGCCAGGATGGAGCGGAGGTGGAATTACTGGTCTCTGATATCAGATGTTAGGAGAGTGGTAGGGGGAGTCCCAAATACTAGCAATAATTCCTCACAGAGGTTCAATCTGGTGGCGATTACAGGAAGGATTACAAGAATGAGGTAGCTAGTGTTGGCCCAGACCACGTCACCAAGTACTTCCCGGCAACACGCGATGACCGACGACGAACGACGATGATGAATAGAGCTCGCTGACTATCTGGTTTCAGCCCCAAGCCGGCAAGACATGCGCGTACGGAGCTAGCACACGAGCTGATTACTTCGAGACGTGTACTACCTGTGATTAGCCGAAGCTAAGCTAGCAACCAGAACGATTCCTTCACTTGATCGATTCTAGCCAATACACACGCACGCACGCGAAACCAATATTGATTACCAACAGGGGCTTGTCGCTCCTGGCCTTTTCTTTGTTGATCTCCACAACTCACGGTACAAAAAGTACGGGGATACCTGAGTATTTATATTAGCTAGCTAACCTGCCAACTAATCTAGTCCTACTCGGTATACACTTCAATTTCTAATCGGACATGTACACGTCCCGTGCACACACCGGCCAGCAGGGGCAAGTCGGGTTTAATTCCAACAGCTAGGGTTCTTCGCGAGGGGAAAGGGGGAGGGGAAAAGAGCCGAGCCGCTGTTGCCGTGATCCACTGGATGCCGGGTGCCGCCTCTCTTCCTTCCTCAAGTAGATGTGCCGCTGGGCTTCAGTTAACCCAAGCCGGCCCGAAGACGCGTGTGCTGGGCTTCCTGGGCTGGCTCGCGCGCGGAGCGGAGGTGACGCGGTCGTTGTCGCTGACTTGCGGGCCACTCATGTCAGGGGCGTTGACATACATGCTAGGATCTAAAGCTAGTAAGCACTAGTTGCATATATATGTTGTCCGCATGACCGCATGACTAGAGTGTTTCTAAATATTTGATCTGGATGACTTGATGAAGACTTGACACTTTTACCTAACAAAACTGCATATAGCGCCTATATATACCCTTCTTCCTTTGGAATTAGGATGTCAAAAGTGCAATGTTGTATCGTATGTTTTCCTCTACTCTAGTGTCCACTCTATGGGATACTCTGAAATGGAATATAGGAGGAAAACAAAGTAAAGTAGTATTTCCTTGTACACTCCTGCATTACCAAAAAGGCAAATTTGATAATTTTGACCTCTGGACGAAATCAATTCACGGAATGAACTAGGTATGAAACTATTTCACGCCCCTGACCCTTTTGTGTAGCGCCCGCCACGCCGGCGCCACACCCTACGGTGCAGCGCCTAGCGCGGGGGCGTTGCACTCCTGTCCACCGTGGCAGCCCTTGGGCCCGCATCCAGCAGTGCAGCGCCTCCGAGCTAGGCGCCACACATGTAATGTGCAGCGCCTAGCCGTCGAGCGCTGCACTGTGACTTAGATCCAGCCGCGCCGGCCCTCTCCTCCCCCACCCACCCCATTGCCAGTTACAGAACAGAACAGAGAAGCCGCGGCGGCGGCCCTCTCCACTCCCCCTCTCAATCCCCTCTCCCAAATCCTTCAGATCCGACGATTTGGTCCGTGCATTTCTTCACCAATCCATCCTAGAAGGTACTCTCCTCCGATCCCCTTCTTTCTATCCATAGAAAATATGATATTTTGAAGATTTGGGGAATCCTTGTTTGATTTGATTAGATTTGAATCTTGCATGTATTAGAACTTTGCATGTATTACAACCCTTGTTTGTTTGATTTGTGGAACCCTAGTTTAGTTTATGGAAAAGTTATTTGTATGAAGTAGGCCTAGTTTATGGATAAGTTATTTGTATGAAGTAGGCCTAGTTATTTGTGGAACCCTAGTTTATTAGTTTTGTTTGATTTGATATGGTTGGATACATAGATTGATATGGTTGCATCTAGTAGGCCTACTTTAGTTTTTTTGAATTGAAAAGATAATCGTGTTGACAAGAATGCTTTGTTGAAATTGTTAGGATGGTTTGGCTTCTCGATGATCACTGGGACAAACAACACCGGTCGTACGCTATGTCGGTGGAGCAGCGGGTAATACGGAAAGTGGCCGGTGTTATGAATTTCGTATTTATTTCAAACACAAATGCCCCATATGTAATGTTATGATTTGTTTGTTTGTAGGAGCTTGCACCTCTGAAGCTTCGGTCTCACGGGGTCACCCTTGGATGGATGCGCTATGATGAGCGGTACACACCGTAAGTAAGGGAGGCAGGACTTCTCCCTTTCATTCAGTTGGTCAGCCGGTCGACGCCACCCAACAATGCTACAGCACTCACCGCGCTTATTGATCATTGGAGGCCGGAGACACACACTTTCCATCTTCGGACCGGGGAGATGACCGTGACGCTCCAGGATATTGCTATGATCACCGGTCTTCCTATCGATTGGAATCCTTTATGTATGAACACCGATTCTGATGGGTGGCGCGCGCAGATGCATGCCCTTATCGGTATGGTTCCTCCGGAGCCTCGGGAACCAGAAGCAGAAGACAAGAAGAAGGAAAGAGTCGCAGCCGGTGCTCCTTTCACGTGGATTACATCGAACTTCAGTACTTGCCCTGAGGATGCTAATGAGGACACGGTGAAGACATATGCTCGTGTCTACATGTGGTACGTGATATCCAGGACTATGTTTGTTGATGGCACATGCAAGAATGCTCCATGGATGTGGCTCAAGGCGTTGACCGTCTTCGATAGCAAATGGAGTTGGGGTTCGGCGACACTGGCTTACTTGTATCGACAGGTATGAAGTTGTTTCCTTTTCACTTCATTGATACATTATCAATGCGCTGTTGCGGCAAATTTGACCATGTTCTCTTTTATGTGCAGTTGGACGAAGCCTGTTGTAGGCACACTGGAGGTATTGGTGGTTGTCTGCTCGCACTTTCCATATGGAGTTGGGAGCGTTTTCCGGTTGGACGACCGAAGACCGTGAAGTACGAGGATTGGGACGACAAAGACGACCCACTACAGCTCCCCACTTGGGCTCACAAGTGGGATGTGTTAAATGAGACGACGGATGATCCCTTGGTCATGTACAAGTTGTACAAGAGTAAGCTGGACGCGATCACGCCTGAGCAGGTGAACCGACATGGCATAAGTGATTATCATGCTTGTATCGTAACTCGATATCAATTTTGCATTCTATCCCATTTTGCAGGTGGAATGGGAGCCGTATGGAAAAGGAGAGAGTTTTGGTAACCCTATGGAGTTCAGGCTGAATCCGATGTGCACTAGGGATAGGGATCTCTGGCATATGCGCTGCCCACTGATATGCAACTGGGCGGTTGAGCTTCACCTGCCACATCGGGTGTTCCGCCAGTTTGGTTTGTTCCAGCCACACCCGCCGGAGTGGGAGGACACGAACAAGTTGCTACACGCGTAAGATATAATTAACCTTGAGCACTTAGCAGCTTCTCGGCGGTTTCGATGATACTAATATTTTGTTTGTAACTTGCAGGTTGGATAGGAAAAAGCAGCGGAAGATCAAGGATTGGGCCAAGCATCACAGGAAGTATGTTGTGCAGTTCGCGCTTTCTGTGGAGCAAGCTAGGGCTGGAAAATGAGCCCAGCTTCGTGAGCATTGCCCGGTCGCGTTCAACAACTATCTCACATGGTTTCTTGCAAGTACCCGTGTGGAGGTATGCAAGCCGGCATATGTTGAGGAGATTTTGGAAGAACCCACCGTGTTTGATGAGGTAGCCCAGCACCAGTACAACACATTAGTGAGGAAAGGCAACTCAGTGATCCCTTCAGCTCCAATGATGAACTTTGTGGTATTTGCCCTTTTTGCTTTTCCATTCGCACTATTCACATCTTCGCTTGTCTAACACTTTGATACCGTTTCTGTTCATAGCGTGCCCAGATCAAGAAAGCAGTTGATGAGATCGAGACTATTCTGGAAACAACCCCGGCTGGCAAAAGCGATGGGGAAGGTGCACTTCGAGCATTCATTGAGGTTCACATCTCCTTCAAACTAGCACTTAACATGTGTTGCTATGTTCCATGTCTCATTCACTTGTACATGTTGCAGCGCCAGGGCCAAAAGTTAAGGCGGCTATCAAACCTTTTCGGTTGTCGTGACCCCGAGTATGTATCACCAGAACGGTCTAGGTCGACGACACCATCAGATCCCGCTTCGGGGCAGGGCCATGGTGAACCTTTGGAGGATGAGGATGTGGGTGTGGTCACCCAAGAGGTATGGCATGACGATATATATCCATTTGTTGATGCATTGCTAACTATATCCTCACACACAGTCTTTCCATATCTTCTGTTGATGCATAGGTTGCTGATGATATGACCTTGGGGACGTACCAGGCTCGGTCTGCATACGAGTTGAAGCCTAGGAAGGGAATCAGAAGGTACACACCTGAAGACTTCACCCAAAGAGGCAAAAGGATGGTCGGCACCTCGCGGATGGCGGCTTTGGATGACTATTTGGATGACGATGTGGATGACGTGGAGGAACCGGAGCCGGAGCCGGAGCGGGTTCCTCTTCCTTGGAAGGTGAAAAAGATAAGCGTCATGAGGGGGGGAGGAGCCAGCAAGCGCGGAAAGCACTAGTCATCGTCCTCTATTTATAATGTTGAACTTAGAGTGGTGGTAGCTCTTAGTAATGTGGAACTTGTTATGTCGTTGAACTTGGAGTGGTGGTAGCTTTATGTTAAACTTGAAGTTATGGTAGCTCTATGTTAAACTTGAAGTTATGGTAGCTCTATATTAAACTTGAACTTGTTGTGATGGTCCTTTCTAGGAAATGTTGTCTTTGTTGAACACTTTTTGAATCTTACTATTTATTATACAAAATGTTGAACTGTGCCTGAAAATGACCCAGTCTGAATGACAACAAAACACTAAGTGTTTGTGTGGTGCCTAGCTGGGAGACGCCACACTCTATAGTGCAGCGCCTAGCACGTGGGCGTTGCACTGTACAGTGTGGCGCCTCCAGGCTAGGCGCCACACAGGTCTGTAACTTGCCCTACGTTCTGTTGCTCTCTGGATAGTTACAGACTTGTGCAACGCCTAGCTTGGGGGCGCCACACTCTACAGTGCAGCGCCTAGCACGTGGGTGTTGCACTGTACAGTGTGGTGCCTCCAGGCTAGGCGCTGCACAAACACTTAGCAAAAATTTTGGCCCAAACTGGAGGCAGGCCTTCTGTTGCTCTCTGGATAGCTACAGACTTGTCCAGCGCCTAGCTGGGAGGCTCCACACTCTACAGTGCAGCGCCTAGCGCTTGGGCATTGCATTGTACAGTGTGGCGCCTCCGGGCTAGGCGCTGCACAAACACTTAGCTAAATTTTTGGCCCAAACTGGAGGCAAGCCTTCTGTTGCTCTCTAGATAGCTACAGACTTGTGCAGCACCTAGCTGGGAGGCGCCACACTCTACAGTGCAGCGCCTAGCGCTTGGGCATTGCACTGTACAGTGTGGCGCCCCCAGGCTAGGCGCCACACAGGTCTGTAACTTGCCCTATGTTCTGTTGCTCTTTGGATAGCTACAGACTTGTGCAGCGCCTATCTGTCCATGTCGCCTCTAAGACGCTTTGTCTTACGTCTACCCCGTTTAACAACCTTCAACTCCGGATCCGGCCATAGTTGAACTCCATGATACTCCGGCCATTGTGATTGGTCAAAGTACGGGTGAAAGCAGGGAGCCCATGTTTTCTTGACCGTCATGATTGAGAACTCCGACTCCCTCACGGTGCGTGGGTGATTGATGTCCACATTCCTAACGCGACCGGCGGTATACAAGTGTGAGCATGGGAGATGAAGCAACAATGGCCTCCCGCAAGTGCAATCACATTGTGTTAAGGACACCTTGAAAGCCCGACCTCCATGTTGCCGGCCATCGTTTGTGGTTCCTCCTGGCTCTTTCACTTCGTACTTCCACTCTTCGTTGTCATATAATATAGCTTCTTCTGAGTCCGCCTTCCGTGATTGAAATACCAACCATTCATCAACCTTGGGTGGGAACTTGTACTTGTACTTGCGCGGGTTCTCACCCGCTATCTGTGCATCCGTTTCCATCGAGTACTTTACAAAGTACGCATTCATCTTGTCGAATGTGTATTGAACTATTGCCGTCACGGGTAATCCACGTGCACCTTTGAGCACCCTATTGAAGCATTCGGCCATATTGCTTGTCATTTGACCGTATCTCCGGCCATCTTCATCAAAAGCACGTGCCCACTTGTTCCGGTATTGAATGTGCCTATTGAGAAAGTCTTGACCCCCGGGATCAAGTTTTTTGTGTGCGAGCAA
Source organism: Aegilops tauschii subsp. strangulata (assembly GCF_002575655.3). NCBI lineage: Eukaryota > Viridiplantae > Streptophyta > Magnoliopsida > Poales > Poaceae > Aegilops > Aegilops tauschii. The sequence continues at coordinate 14,443,696 of NC_053039.3, forward strand.
TTTGTTGTACAAAGTGGCGAAGCGTTTATCGGAGAAAGCGAGACAACAATCTTGAAGATCATCGGCCAACTCCTTAAGGACACATGCCCTATAGAAGTTCGAACAAAAGTGCCTCATGCACCATCGATGGTGCAACGGAGCATGCCCGGGAATGTCAATCTCCACCGCGTTAAGAATTCCTGGATGCCGATCCGATATGACACAAATTTCCCTTGAGCGGGTAACACCTTCGTCCTCAAAAGATGCAGAAACCACTCCCAGTTGTCATTGTTTTCCACCTCAACCAAAGCAAATGCCAATGGCAACATCCGGTTATTGGCATCACTTGCTATCGCAACCAACAAGGTGCCTTTGTATTGTCCGGTCAAGAACGTGCCATCAATTGCGATGACCGGCCTACAATGTTCGAAAGCCCTCACGCATTGCTCGAACGCCCAAAAAGCACGGCCAAATACTCGGACTTTCCTTCCTTCATGAACCGTTGTTTGGTGCCCATGAGGCTCGACCACATGAACCATGCCCGGGTTTGTCGCGGCCATGGCTAACAACAACCTAGGGATTCGGTTGTATGCTTCCCCCCAAGTACCATACAACATCTTAAATGCGGCTTGCTTCTCCTTCCATGCCTTGTCGTACTTCACCTTGTAATGAAAGATGGCTTTCACAAGGTCAATGACATGTTGGACGCTCATTGTTGGAAGTGTGGATATTGAGTTGGAGAGCCTGTAAGCGATGAACTCGGACGTGAGTTGTTTGTGGTCTTGGGACACAATCTTGCCATCCACCCTTTTGCCCTGGCACATGTGAGTTGGCACACAACTCACTACATGCCAAGTTGGACCTCCTTTCCATGGTCTTGCACGCACAATCCACAGACATATTTCATCTTCACATGCACATGCAACCGTGTAGCGCACATTGACGTCCGAGTTCACCACCTTGTGTGGACGATAATGCGTAACCGAGTAGTTGTCGAGCCACATCTTCAATTCCAACAAGGTTTCAAACTTAGAACCTTTAGCAATCCGGTTCTTGTCGTCTCCCAAATCACGGTGAGAGCTTGGCCTAACCCCAAGAGGTACACATTGGCCACCATCTACCACGGCTTCATCCACGAGACTAACATAATTGAACAATGTAGTCTGATGATCCCGACGAATACCTTCTCGAAAGCTTCAGACTCCTTCACCGTGAACCCCTCCGCATCAACTTGTTCATCGGGACCATCGTCATCCGAGTCCGATGCATATGCACGGGAAAAAGGGATGGAATGGTCCATTGTCTCTTGCAAATGATATTTGTCGAGATCACCCACATTGTTGTCATGGAGATCAACTTCATTGTCATCGTCCGCATACTCATCACTGTCCTCTTGCAAAGCTTCATCTTGGTTGTTTGTAAACGGGCTCAATGTTGGCCTCACTTCTTGGGTCAAAAGAGGTTCAACAATTTCATCTCGCTTCAAGGGTGGGGGCTACTAGCAACCAAATGCGAGGGGTTCCGGTTCAAGTCCAAATGCAAACTTGAATCAACCTTCTTCGTTGCAAATAACTCAAGAGCCTTGTCTAGTGATTCGGCCACCGTCTCCTTGTATGCAACCCATCGTTGCTCCGAGTTGACACGCATTGTCTTCCAACGGATGTGCATTCCAAAACCAACATTATGCCTTCCCTCCAACTCAACGATATCACTAGGGTCCATCCAATTCAAATCTTTCCTAACTTGTTGCAAGAGCTCCGCATAGCTAGGACTACTATCAAACACCATGTCAAGCTCATCCGGGTCCGGTTCAATGTTGCCATATAAGAAGGCGTCTTTGTCCCCATGATGAACAACACACACATGTTCTTCCCATCCCTATAAGCATTCAAAGAACACAAGGTAACATTGCTTCCATGAGTACTAATCCAAGGATTAACACGAAATACAAACCCTAATATATATATCAAACAACAGCCCTAACCCTAACCATAACCCTAACCCTAACCATAACCCTAGCCATAAACCTAACCCTAGCACCAACATAAGAACACCCATAAGAATAACCCTAGCATACTAACAAAGCCTAATCATAGGAAATTGGCAAACAAACATCTCACATCTCCATGCAAATCTCTAGATCCAAACAAAACTAGGGTTTCCCCAAACTAGCAACAAATGAGCAATGGGAGAACATTACTTGGATCAGAACAAGGGGATCGGAGAATATTACCTTGAGGGAGGGTTTGCCTTCGAAATCCACGGACAAATTCTTCAAATTTGCAAGATTTGGGAGAGGATTTGAGAGGGGGAGAGAGTGCAAGAGGGGGCAAAGCTCGGGGAGAGAGTGGGAGAGTGTGTGGTGTGGGGGGAGTGGGGGAGGGGGGCCAGCCAAGTGGCCGGATAAGTCACAGTTCAGCGCCTAGGCGCTAGGCGCTGCACTTAAAATGTGTGCCGCCTAACCCTTAGGCGCTGCACATTACATGTGTGGCGCCTAGCTCGGAGGCGCTGCACTACTGGGTGCGGGCCCAGGGGCTGCCACGGTGGACAGGAGTACAACTCCCCGGCGCTAGGCGCTGCATAGTAGGGTGTGGCGCCGGCGTGGCGGGCGCTACACAAAAGGGTCAGGGGAGTGAAATAGTTTCACATTCAGTTCATTCTGTGAATTGATTTCATCCCGAGGTCAAAATTGTCAAATTTGCCTACCAAAAACCCCAGAATTGTCAACCCCGGCCCAACCGCAGCCACATTCCTGTCGGCAATGACGCTTGCCACCAACCACGCCGCAGCTGCAACATTAACTGTTGTATCCAGCAGCGCCGCCTCACAGCCCTGCCATGCCCCGTCCTTCCTCCTGCTCAAGCGTCACACAGTCTCCGTGGCCCATGCTACAGAGCATTGGAAGAACCCGACCGCAGAAGATTGTGCAGCATATAGGAAACGCCACTACGGGCCAGGCTTTCCTGGAGAGAAGCAGGGAGATGACAACATCCATGTCACCTCGTGAGTCCTCCTTCAGATGTTCGTGGTCCCAAGCTTCGGCGGCCAGATTCCAACCGTAAAGGTTGGGAGAATGTTCGCTGGTTCGCAAAGCGAAGTCGGAGCGTCGAAGTAGTTCGAGCTTAGGGACCAAGAGATGCCAACGTATCAAGGTCCGACGGGACAAGATCAACCAGACAGGACAACATGAACGGGGGTCCGCATCCCAATCCCATCCGAGGCTGATGCAATTCATGTCCTTTGCTCTAAGGCTGGTCATGGTGGGGAGTAACATATACTAATATCATATGCATGATACTAGTGTATGATACTACATCCATAGCGCATATAGTATCATAAAGTAGTATCATAGGTGGTCTCATTTATTGCCATGCATGACACATACTCCCTCCGTTCCTAAATACTTGTCTTTCTAGGCATTTCAACAAGTGACTACATACGAAGTAAAATGAGTGAATCTACACTCTAAAATATGTCTACATACATCCATATGTGATAGTCATTTGAAATGTCTAGAAAGACAAATATTTAGGAACGGAGGGAGTAGTAGCATAACATTTATTATATTACGGTATCTACCTATGTTACTATGACCCTCTCTCTTCTTTAATTTCCTGCCACGTAAGCATGTTTGCGAGTCCCAAGTATATGATACTAGTTATGTTACCCCCACTATGGCCAGCCTAAAGTGCTAGTGTTAGTGCTTCTGGTATAAGGAATTGCTCTGCACCCCTGAGTATTGGAGTGTACGCCAATAGTTTGGGTCTGTTGGGTCAGAACGTGACTATGGCTCCTTTCACAACTCCTTTATACCTTTTTAGTGGATTATATACGGAACTGGCATGTTCCTATGTTGGTTTTTTCTCCCCTGTTTTTCGAAGAAGAAAAAAATGACTTGGGTCACGAACTGGAACCTCAATTTCACTGAAAAGAGCGACAATCAGGTTCCGAATTGGCACACATGGTTGATAAAGCCCTTGGCTTACTGGGTGCAGGTGGGCTAACATTGCACCACCCGATTATATTGTAAGACACTCTTCCTCGTTGAGAAACAGAGCAGTGGCACGCTGCAGCCATTTGAGGCGTTCAGGAACAGGAGCTCGAGTGGTTCGACTAATCAACAAATGAATGTGTACTGTGCAGTTCATTTCTTTCTACTTCATGAATGATTCAGAATCTATTGGTAGCTTTGGTTGATGGAACAGACTTGCACTCATCAGTTGTGTTATCAAATGCCAAACCATATAAAAACATTTGTGGTAAGAATCACTCTGTATGTGCAATGGTGTGAAGATTTGTTAGCATTAGTTTTGCAGGCATAATTAAAAAGTATCCGCCAAATTGGCACCTGGTTTCTTCTGGAGGACCTTGTGCCTACCAATACTCTTTCGGAGGAGTTCCTCTGTTCTATCAAGACAACAGACTATAGCTCTGTAAGTACTTAGTTACAAGCAAAAATAAAGGAACTACATTGGTGGTGTGCATTCTTAGAAATAATTGTCTATACAATATACAGTGATAACCTTGTTCTTTTACTTGTATAGTTTATCCATTATCCCTGTGTTATATTAACATGGATGCCAAAGTTTTCTCAAGTACCAAAAAGTCGTGATTTTGGGAAACAGACTATTCATAGCAATGCTAAATAGCATCTGAAAATTCCTACTTGTGGTCCACATTGACTTTCAATAACCGACTTGTAATATTGATTGCTAACACGGATAACAACAAAGATAAATGTTGCTGTTGAAACGCTGCCACAGTTTCGTTGTTGGAAAACATCAACCCTGAGGGTGGCCCGGAGCACATGAGAACCAAACACATTGGATCTCAAAGGTACTTAAGTTAGGGAACATTTGCTACTTGTGCACAACTGTGTCAATCGTTCTTATGCATCTCTGTGGACAAGCAATAATCTGCCAGATGCTGTTTATTATCATGGTCCTGTTCATGTACAGTAGGGCAAGGAAAATGATCTCTTAATTCAACAGCGTTCCTTGCTTGTCATGTAAACCTGATGCACCGATTTGGTAACTTACATCTATGTATTGAAGAAGTTATGTTGTTGCTAGTACCGTATGGTCTGGACTGAACCCATGGTCCCGAAAATTATCTTGAGCGTACTTTCAATTGCATAGCATCCCTTACCAGCCTATTCCATGCATGTCAACATGTGTTGGGGACAGAGCTCGACGAGCATAACGAGGCAATAAACAATAGTGAGCAGTGCTTGTGCATGGGAGACAACATTTCATTTCCCAATGCAACATGACTATTTTATTAGCTATGGTATATCATTCAACATTTTGCAGCTTGTAGTCGCATGATGGAAGAGACAATAACACGGTTATTGAATGATTTGCTCAACACTCATAGCATGTTTATCAAACAAAAACTACGGGGGTGTTTGGTTCAGGGACTTTTTAGTCCCAGAGACTAGAAAAAGTCCCTAAAAAGTCCCTAGGAACCAAACGGGAGGGACTTTTTCTACTAGAGAGTCTTTTTTGATTAGTCCCTGGGACTAGAAAAAGTCTTAGGACTTCTGAACCAAACACCCCCTACATATTGTACTATATATCCACCTGCATTGGGAATTAGGATGTTAAAGGTGTCATTATGAATGTACAAGCTGATTGGAATAAAATTCACAACTGATAGCACCTATTCAAGAATTTATTTAATTCTAAAATGATTTTCATGATTCAATTAGTTGCAACTAAGAAAATGATTTAATAATTATCAAAAGCTATTTTAGTTTCTGGAACAAGTGGATTCAGCTATACCAAAACAATGATTTCAAGTTTTTCTAGTTTCACTAACAAGTAATATTTCATAACATATATTTCAGTAATTTCAATATTTTTTCAACTTATCTTAGTGGTATTTTTGTAAAGGTATTCTCGCTAGAAATTCAAATATATAAAAAAAACTATTTAAAAGAAATCACTTACCTCAAATAGGAAAAGCAACAAAAAGAATTTTGAATATATAACAAAATAAAAAATGTTTAAAAGAAATCACTTATCTAAAATAGGAAATGCAAAAAAAATTAACATGCAAGTGTCATCCTCTATCGTCCCACTTGCGCTAAGACCTCCCAAAGTTGGTATCAGGCAGCATCAACATCTTGTACCATCAAATACTATTGTCATACTGTGGCATCCACTTGGGACATACCCTAGCACGAGACCTCCTATTGGATGCCAGCGTGCGTCAAATAGAAGCTTTTGCTGAGGGCGCGCGTTAATAGCCCGGCCCATTGGCAAGTGTCGAGCGAATGAAAACATGTCACAAAAAACGCAAAAACGTGGAGTCGAACTCCTGACCTCGCGCCAGGGAGTAACGTACAAATGATGATTTCATAAAACGAAGCACTAAGATTTTGTTCCTGGTATTTATGTTGGGGGAGGAGAAAGTTAGTGCATAATGAAAAGGTTCAGGAAAACCTAAGCTCATAGTAATGGCAATCAGAGCTTTGGTTGCTAACTATACTATAGCGAGTGAAGCAGAAGCAACGATCAAGTGACATGGCTGGGAAAGACCAAGGAGCAGCTATATGAAACTAAACGTGGATGGGGTTTTTGACCCAGACTTACTCAAGGGCTCGTATCGCGCTGTCATCAAAGACTCGAATGGCAGATTCGTGGTGGTGGGAAATGGGGAAATCGATGCGGATATGCGCTTATGGTCGAGGCGCACTGGCCTTACGGTTTGGTCTCAATTTGGCAACTATAGTCGGGTGTAACCGCATAAAGGTGAACTCTAATTGCATCGAGGTGATAGAGATAATGAAGAATGTGGGTCACTCTTTAGGTCTAGCGGTGGCAGTTTCTGATAATACATATCACCTTGCGCGTGATTGCCTGCATATTATTTTTGAGGATACTACTAGAGAGACTAATTGTGCTGCACATGATTCAGCCAAATTAGCTGGAAGTAAGGTTTGTGCGGAGTGGATGGAAGATCCATCCATAGAGATAGTTGATACTCTTGTAAAAGAAAATATGGTGATTTTGCAATAAAGAGTACTTTGATGTAAAAAAAAGTCCTAAGTTAAGCGGCAGATCCTTTAAAAAAATCAAGATTTTATGGAAAAACAAGTCAAAGAAATGTTCTTAATAAATTTTAATAATGTTTGAAAATCATGAAGAAATTATAAAATTCGAATAAACATTTAAAACATGATTTTTTTAAAATAAATTTTCCTAATTCCAACAATTTATTGAAATTTCTTATATATATTATGAACAAATTTTAAATATACATTGAACAATTTTTTAATATACACTGAACAATTCTTGAATACACACTGAACAATATTGAGACATGTTAAAGAATTTTTTAAATACACATTGAACATTTTTTATATGTGTGAAACTATTTTTAAATACACAATGAACATGTTTTTAAAAATACATTGAACATTTTCTTATACATACGATGAACATTTCCGTAAGACACGATGAACCCTTTGTATAATAAACACAAAAAAGAGAAGAAAAACAAATAAACAGAAAGAAAAATACGGAAGAAAAAACCAGAAGAAGAAAGAAATCTGAAAAAGATAAAGAAAAAACCCGAAACACAAAAGCGGAAGAAAAGGGGAAAAACCCGAGTAGCAGACTGCGACCGAGAAAGAACAAGGAGTGGATGCGCGCACGTGGGCCGGCCCACCTCACTCCGCCAGGGAGGATTTTCAGCGAATTGGGACGTATCCCTAGCCCAGGCCTACCCGCACCATCAGAAATGTCGCTCAATGGGCCGGCCACTAGTCTCAGACCCATCGTTACAAGAAGAACAAGTGCCCTTCGTTTAGTCCAGGCCTACCCAGCCCAGGCCTACCCGCACCATCACTTCAAAAAAAAAAAAAAAAACAAGTGCCCTTCGTTTAGTCCCACCTCGCCTGGGAATGGGAGAGAGCAGCGAGCTCGGGCACATAAGAGTGTGGGGTGCAGACAGTGAAAGCCACACAGCTGTCGTGGTGAGCACAAAGCAAACTATTCTTTCGCCTTTTACTAAAGAATACCGTGTGCACGCCACACTAAGCAGCATACCCTAATTTTTAAAGGGTGTCTCCTTCTTGTGAGAAGGCCCCAACAATACTGAATTTGAAATATTCATGGTATTTTGACAAAATGCCTAAATGGTTGTTAATGTGATTGCTAGGACAGAAACAAGATACTACCATGTTAGGCATTCTATTCGGTTAATGATACACACAAAGAGACTAAATTTACATAGTCAGCCATAAACTTGATTTTAATGATGAGTTAACTAGGGACTAGGGACTGGCATACAGTTCCTATCCCAGCACTGGACTGTTACAAATCACACTTCAGAGATTTTGCGAAGGATAATTTTTATGCAGCCAGAACATGTCATTCTTCGTTTAAAAAAAAAACATGTCATTCTGACTCGGGATCTAATATGTAAAACTACAGCAATGGCTTGTATGCAATATATTTGCAATAAATAACATATCAGAACTAGTGACCAGCCAAAGCACCTTCTTGCAAGGATTCGACCATAACGTCTCATCTCAGTATATATATTATCAGGTATATAAACTTATATGGTAATATGGAAATGTCTTCTTTTCAGGATCCGACAGTCATCTGCTATGCAATTATTTAAGTCTATGGGTTCCTCTGTTCATAGATGCAGCTTGCATATGGAACCTAACGGTACAGCTTGCCGAAAACATGGAGCACAGCAACGACGGCAACAAACCCTATGCTCATGATCAGAACAGCATTTGGGGACATCTTGCGCCCAGCAGCCTCATCAGTGTAGAACTGAAGCATTGTACTGGCACCACCACCACCTCCAGCAGCACCGCTGGTGGTTCTACGTCTGCGCAAGCTTGCAGCAGCTGCTGCACTCCCCCTTGCAAGTGCATCACCATTAATCACCATCTTGTTCTTGTCTATCTGCATGGAAGTACGAGTTCTGATCAGAAGGCTTGTAACACTAGTATCATAAATGACCAGAACATAAAGAGTGTTATGAATGACCCAACCTGAATCTACGAAACCAAACTCGGAACCTATGGATACAAAACCAAACATGGATTCTATGGATGAACACGCGATCGAACATCACATGTCTAGAAAGAAAGACGGACCGACACGCAACTGAACATTATACCATATTATTACATAACTTACTTTTTTGCAAACATACAGAAGTCAAAAGCCAGCAAAGTATACTACTCGGAGGGAAAAAAAACCTCTTGACTGTCAAGGAAAGTTAATCGGACAAAACAATAAGGAAAGGTTAAGAACTTCAAGGGTGCCTTGGATCTCAGCAGGTAATGTTTTCTTCAGTACTTGAGAAGATTTAAAGATAGATAACGCAGTTAAGAATCACATCATCGATCCATGACTTGGAGCAACGAAAAGCCATAAACAAACAAACAAGCAAATTAAGCAAAAGAAGAAGATGATAGCATCTCAGACTACATAGTCCCCAATGTTTTTCTTCACTGTCAAAAGTCAAAACTCAGAGTGCAAGGATGGGTAAAAGTGGATGTAACATCACGGATGCTCTCGAGAACAAACAAATCTAAACGGCACAAGCAAAATCTCGCAGCTACAAACCCCCGTGGCCTCCCTTTCTCAATCAGCATTCAGAACAAAATTCACATGCAGCAGACCTATAAGCATCTGCATTAGCAACTCTTGTACTCCCTCCATTCCAAAATAGATGACCCAACTTGAGTATGTGTCTACAACAAAGCAGCAGGAAAATCGCAGCAGCAGCACGCACAAAGCATAAATCGTATGTATCCCCGAGATCCCGTCCTGCCTCGAGCGCAGCCGTTTCCTCTGCACCTCGCCGCCCAGGTCCAGCGCCGGGTCTCCGCGGAACGAGCTCCGTCGACAGCGTCCAACACCACGGCGCCATCCATTTCCCCGCCTCGGTCCAGCGCTCCGTGGATCCACCGCCCCGCCACCCCAGGGTAACCCTATCTCACTGTTGATCGATCTGAGAAAGAAATCGGGGGAAGGGAACGAACCTGTGGCGCTTCGGCGACAGCGGCGGCGGGAAGGCGTCCTCCGGCGACCGGCGAAGAGATACGGGAGGAAATAGGGCAACTGCCGGAGAGCGTTTTTTTTAGAGGTTTTTATTTTTCGTTCTCTCCCCTAGAACAGAATATAGCCTGTTATGCACACTGAACAGAAAGAAAAAAGACATCACCTCAAGTATGACAAGGAAAGATTCAAAAAAAAAAAAGTATGACAAGGAAAGGATAAGGACGGTGAGCAGATTGGGCGTAGGCAAGAGGATAATCTTATCTAAAACTCAGTTTGTAGGAGGAGAAAAAGCCACACCGGCAGACAAAGTAAGTAGTACGGAAACGAACACCAACACCACCGACAACGCTTGAAGAACCACTTCCACCGAAGTGAAGCAAGGGGTACATGTTGTATGATCGTAGCGACCTTGAAGGAAAATGCCGCACAAGGAAGAAAATGACATGTCAAAGGAAACAAAATAAGAGTAACAACACAACACGTGCAAACAAGGTGATAAATGATCATAATGGTTTTTAAATCATCTTTGATGTCTCTATTGCATCTGTGATGGACCTGGTCTCTTGAATATTGCCTTTGGGAGAACATTGATTGGTGACAAATGGACATAATAGTTTTCTTGTTGAAAGACTAACATGGTCAACCTTTCACATGAATCAAACACATTCGATAGGCAGTTTGACTACTTTCAATTGTTTCATAGTCAAATCCATGTATACACCCTACTATTTGGGTGCAACCTTTCCACCACAGATGTATTTGAAAAAATTTAGTCCCTTTCAAAATTAAAATCTTCATGTGGTATTTAGATTGCAAGGTCATCTTGACAAAAGATAATCTCAAAAAACTTTTTGGCAAAGATGCACTAAAATGTTGCATTTGTGGTAACAAAGGAGACGATTCTACATCTATCCTTCAATGCTACCTTGCAGAGCTATTATGATGACTTGTCCATATAGCTTTTAATCTACCTCCATTCACGACTAGTACGAATACGTTCTGAAACTGATTACTTGGGGTGCATTTCAAGCTGAAGCCTTAGGTCCATGTGGAAATTTATGCTTTACTTTGGGCCATTTCGAACACATGTAATGATTGTATTTTCAATAAAATGGAGGATCCAAACTTTTTTCTAGGTTATCTTCAAAGCTATCAACTCGATTCATGTGTGGTTGTTACTTTGCAAGGAGGAGGAGCGAGCGTCGATGGTCTTTCAGTGCAACCAATGAGAGATGGTCGCTGGGATTTGTTCAACCAATTTGGTTGGTGGCCTAGTAGGATTTCTGATGCATGGAGCTCATTGTATATATGCTCATTTTCCTTCGTCTTTTTCATTGCCCTTGGGGCGTCCATGCGGTATTTTATCTATTGAGCTTTATTGGACACAGATGATGAGCTTTGAAATCAATAATAAAATGTTGTGTGCATCACTCGATATAGAGGCCAAGGGTGTTCCTTTTTTTGAAAAAATAAAACATCAAAGCACACATGACGAGTCTCTTAAGCCCATTCAACTCTTCAGAATTCATGGTTTATATGAAGATAGTCCATTTGGCACACGAAAGGAATCATAGATTGCTCACGCATCCATACGTGCTAGGATCTAAAGCTAGTAAGTACATGCATGTATATGTTGTCTATATGATTGCATGACCACAGAGTGTTTCTAAATATTTGAACGGCCGAGCACATAGCGGCATGTGGTTGCATCGACTATCTAAAGACTTGAACTGCCATGTAAGAATGACCTTTCTTGTAGGAACAACATCTCCTCATCTCTTGTTTCTTTCCGAATATTTTCAGAGTTCTCGGCTGATTGATTTGGCATTTGTGAGTCGCGAGCCTTGAAAAAGCTAGGCCTGGATGGGAGTATGTATAAGTTGTACGTCATGGGCTTCTCACTGTTCCTCATGTGATTGACACTAGGCCTGGATGGGAGTATGTATAGGTTGTACGTCACGGGCTTCTCACTGTTCCTCATGCGATTGACACTGGACTACTCATTTCATGATTTTTTCACTATTTTGTCAACATGCAAATAGAATGATTACATGATTTTACAGCGTGTATCTACATAACACAAGAGAGGATAAAATGGTTCTTGCATGACTTGATCAACACTTATCACACTCTTACCTAACGAAACTACATATAGCCCTATATATACCCTTCTGCCTTAGGAATCAGGGATGTCAAACATCCAATGTTGCATCGTTAGTATGTTTTAGTGCCCAGTCTATGGGATACTCTGAAATGGTATATTGGAGGAAAACAAAATACAGTAGTATCTCCTTATATACTCCTACATTACCAAAAAACCTATAAACGTCAGCCCAACCGCAGCCACATTCCTGTCTGCAATGGCGCTCGCTACTAACCGCGCTGTCACCGCAGCATTAGCTGTTGTATCCAGCAGCGTCACCTCTCAGCCCTGCCATGCCCCGTCCTTCCTTCTGCTCAAGTGCCACACAATCTGTGTTGTCCATGCCACGGAGCATTGGAAGAACCCGGTGCAGTCCATATGATCAAACATCACAATGTGTTGGCCATTATTTGTACAAACAATGGTCAAAGCTATGAAGCTATGGGTTACATTTGCTGTCTGCATTTGCATCTACACTGCCTTTTATGGTACATCCATGGATAATGAGTGCGGCAATATATGGAAAGGTAGCAAAAGTTTGGGATGTGGCTCGTTTCAAAACTCCATTTTACCATTTTTAGCTGGATTGTATATGAAAGCGGGATGTTTTTTTAGATGAAAACTGGGATGTTCTTATGTTCGCTTTTCCACCCCTGTTGTTCAAAGGGAAAAAATGATTCGGATCACGGAGTGGAACCTCGATTTTACTGGAAGGAGTGAGTTAATGAAGCACACAGGGTTGATGAAGCGTTGGCTTTATGGCTGCAGCTGGGTTAACATCGGACCATCCGAATGAGCAGCACTATGCGCACGGTACATGCCAGCCGATTTATGCACATCATTTAAGATCAGACCACACATGCATAGGACTAAAGTGTTCACCGCCGCTGGATTGATCTGCCATGCATGGATCGGCTCCTAATTATCGTGTGTGGAGCAGTTTCGTTATGCTGCCTGCATCTCTTCTTCGTTGAGAAGCAGAGCAGTAGCATGCTGCAGCCGTTAGAAGCGTTCAGGAGCATGATCTTGAGTGCGAGCCAACTGAGTGTTGCTAGGCTTTGGGAATGTAGTAAAAATCCGCTGTTACGTCTCGTCTGTTTCAATCTTGTGAGATGTGTCAGCCTATTTGCAGAACATGCAGTGTGATTAAGAAAGACCAGCAACAAGAGTCATTTCATCAGGTGTGTTGTGTGCCTGGGTTTCTTTTCCTATCTCTCTTGAAGGATGATGTAAGGGCATGCATGTTTGATGTCCCCACAGCGATACCAAATGTTGACAACAGTTTCTCAAAAAATAAAAATAAGAAGTGTTGACCAAATTTTGGTCAACTAATCATGATTATCGAGCCCTTAATTCGAAGATTATTTGCAAGAATCCATGAGAGTAATATGTGGACACTTTGGGAACCCAAACTTAGAAAGTGTCATTTCTCCAAGGAACTTGACATGAAAATTACAAAATGATGTACAATTATTGCTCTTTCTAGGCATTTGAAACTCATACAACTATGAGTTCGAGGAAGATGGTTCTTCCATTGTAATATTAAAGCTATATTTTCAAATTTTGTTGGAGACCCAGAACCATGGAGATTTACAAGTGCGGATATCGATTCAAGTAATCTTGTTATCTTGAGATAATTAAGCCGGGTCTCCCAATTATAATGAATTTCCACCTGCACTTCCTCTGTGCCAGCAGCGTGCACGCATGCGGTGGGGTAATGAATGCCTCGCGGTAATTGTGCCTCCATGTTTTGGATGATCGCAAGCCAAGATAAGTCGATGTAATTTACGGAAAATAGAAATGGCGGCTGACACTGGTACTGCATGCCTAAATGGATATGACACGACCCACATTTTCTACATACATTTATATCTCTTTATAAGAAGGTTAAGAGCATGGTTAATAATAAAGCCTGTTGCCGGCTATATGTCCATGCCACATCACATAAAGTCTTCATAAAAGCCCACTAATACAATAGATTGACTGTAAGGCTGGTCATAGTGGAGAGTAACTTAGACTAGTGCCATGCATATGACACTACACTAGTAGAAAACTGGGCTTTGGTCACAGGGCAATATTCACATTAGTCCCGGTTCAGTCACGAACCGGGACTAATGTGAGCATTGGTCCCGGTTCGTGCGGCCAGGGGCCTGCCGGGCCTCGTGGGGGCATTGGTCCCGGTTCGTCCGGCCCCTTTGGTCCCGGTTGGTGGGACAAACCGGGACCAATGGGCCTCGCTCCTGGCCCACCACCATTGGTCCCGGTTGGTGGCTTGAACCGGGACCAGAGGCGCACCCTTTAGTCCCGGTTCATACCACAAACCGGGACTAAAGAGTTGGTCCTAGTTGCGGTCAGAGTTTAGTCCCACCTCGCCAACCGAAAAGCGCTCACGCCGGTTTATAAGCCCGTCCCTCTCTGCCTTGTTGAGCTCCTCTCAAAGTGAAAATAGATGCCCTTATACAGGGAATTTGACCTAAATTCAGAGTAAATTTCTTTGAATTTTATAGAAATTTATTATGAATTTAGGTTGAATTTTCTCTATAGGCGCATCTATGTTCATTTTTTTATAGTAAAATAAATAAACCTTAATAAAATAAATAAAAATAAATAAACCTTAATAAAATATAATAAAATAAACTATAGTAAATAAAATAAATAAACCTTAATAAAATAAATAAAAATAGCAGCAGTAAAATAAATAAAAATAAAATAAATAAAGTAAAATACATAAGTAATTAGAAACAAAATGGAATAAAATAAATAAGTTTTTTGTTGTAAATAGAAACAAAACAAAATAAATAAAGCAAAAGAGAAAACAAAAAACAGGGAAAAAAATTATGCCACCTACTGGGCCACCACGGCCTGAATACGACTTGAAACCCATCCATGGGCCAGGATTCAGGCCCGCAGAAGGCCCAGTAGGCCCCACAGGCAAAGAGAACGGTTAGGCCCGAAAGCCTGCAGTTGAGAGGAGCTCGAGAGGGTGGGCGCAGCAGCGCTTATAAACCACTCTCGAGCTCTCTCAACTAGCGAGGTGGGACTAAACTTTTGACGCGGGGCAGCACAAGGCCTTTGGTCCCGGTTGGTGCCACCAACCGGGATAAAGGGGGGCATGCGTACCGGTTCGTGGCACCAACCGGGACCAATGCCCCCCCTTTAGTCCCGGTTGGTGCCACGAACCGGGACCAATGAGTTGCCTATATATACCCCATCGCCACAGCAGAGCACTCCACAGTGCTCTGTTTTTTCTGGCCGGCGAGGGGAGGGCATTTGGGTGCTCTAGCTCACCTCCTATGCACATGAGGTGTTCGATGAAATGTCTGAGCCACACTAGTTAATCTTTCTCCCCTCGAAACTCGACCTCCGAGCTCCATTTTCCCCGAGATTTGTCTAGGTTTAGCGGTTCGTCACGTCCCGTCCCCGTCTTCACCGCCATCGATTGCCCGCGCCGATCTCGTCGCCAGCACCACCGTGGTGAGCCTCTTGTTCTTATCTTCTTTCTGAAAGAAAAAAATTCTTACTTTAGATAGATACTTGTCTAATTTTGTTACTTTTATTATTCCTTCTTATTACATAGTGCGATGGTTTTGGTATCCGCCCCCGTCGGCCCTCGTCCTGTCTATGATTCGGATGTGGTATATATTATCTTTTTATAACTATTTGGTTCATTTATTGTTTATGACAAATATGCCGACCAACGTGACATAGATTTTATTTATCTAGGAGGTGGTTGAACCGGAAATTCCAACCGACCCTATTGTCGAGAGGTTAAATTTAGTTGAAGAAGAAGACAATTACTTGAAGGAAAAAATAAAAAAAATTGAGGAGGAGAAGATGATATTGGAGTTGCATGTTGCGGATGTCGTCGATGATCACAAGATCAAGATGGATGCAATGCGCTTGAAGATTAGAAAGATTAGAAAATATGCCATTCATACCGAGGCTTGGTATCATTATGCCGTTGGATCAATTGTTACCTTGGTTGCGATTATGATCGCATTTGTTTTCGCATTGAAATGTTTTACATAGTTTCAATGTATGGTTTAATTAATTAGATGCTCTGGAGAGCTATATGTTGTTAGATGAGAACTATGTATGTACTTTGGTTTTAATGTGATGATGAACTTCTATTAATTTGGTCACTTAATTATCTATTCATGATGTTCTGTAATGGTTTTTGACACACTTAATTATATATAATGCACGCAGATGAACCGGCAATGGATGTACGGTGACAGACACACCTCCGAGTACATTAAGGGCGTGCATGATTTTCTCGAAGTGGCTGAGGCAAACAAGCAGAATGGTTTTATGTGTTGTCCATGCCCTACATGTGGGAATACGAAGTCTTACTCTGACCGGAAAATCCTTCACACCCACCTGCTTTACAAGGGTTTCATGTCACACTATAATGTTTGGACGAGGCACGGAGAAATAGGGGTTATGATGGAAGACGGCGAAGAAGAAGAGGACGATGACAACTATGTGCCCCCTGAATACGGTGATGCTGCAATGGGGGAAGCTGCTGAAGATCAAGAGGAACCAGACGATGTGCCCAATGATGCTGCAAGGGGGGAAGCTGCTGAAGATCAAGAGGAACCAGTACCCGATGATGATGATCTTCGCCGGGTCATTGTCGATGCAAGGACGCAATGCGAAAGTCAAAAGGAGAAGCTGAAGTTCGATCGCATGTTAGAGGATCACAAAAAAGGGTTGTACCCCAATTGCGAAGATGGCAACACAAAGCTCGGTACCGTACTGGAATTGCTGCAGTGGAAGGCAGAAAATGCTGTGCCTGACAAAGGATTTGAGAAGCTATTGAAAATATTGAAGAAGAAGCTTCCAAATGATAACGAATTGTCCGACAGTACATACGCAGCAAAGAAGGTCGTATGCCCTCTAGGATTGGAGGTGCAGAAGATACATGCACTACAGGAATCAGCTATTTTGCCGTCTGCCACGGCGGACGGCAAAGGCATGAACGGCGGACGGCAAAAGCCTTTGTCGTCAGCCGCGGACGGCAAAAGGCTCCGGCAAAGTAGGCTACGGTAAAGAGCTACTTTGCCGTCTGCTTCCGGGCGGCTGAAGGCAAAGGGCCTTCGCCGTCTGCAGCGGACGGCAAAGAGAGCAGACGGCAATAATTGTGCTGGCAGTCCGTTAAGTGGCTAACGGCAGGCCTTTGCCGTCCGCCGCTGACGGCAAACTTTCTAGTGTCTTTGTCGTCTGCCACTGTAGGCAAACTTTCTAGTGTCTTTGCCGTCCGCCGCTGATGGCAAACTTTCTAGTGTCTTTGCCGTCCGCCGCTGACGGCAAACTTTCTAGTGTCTTTGCCGTCTGCCACTGTAGGCAAACTGACCAAATGGGTCAGCTCCCAGGAAGCACAGTTGGCTGCCACGTGGCTTCTTTGCCGTCTGCGGCTGACGGCAAAGAGCCCGTTGCCGTCGGTGGCAGACGGCAAAGAGCCTGCATATTGGCTCTTTTTTCTGTTTTTTATTAAATCCAACAATTTTCACAGCAAATATATATGACATATATAGATATATTTCACAGGCCTATTTAAAGCAAACATATCACATATATCCAGCACATAAATTCCATCCATTCATACATAAGCAAGTTCCATCCATTCATACATAAGCAAGTTCCATCCATTCATACATAAGCAAGTTCCATCCATACATATTACATAAGCAAGTTCCATCCATCCATTCATACATAAGCAAGTTCCATCCATACATAAACAAGCACTCCATAGCAAGCTAGCTTCCATGAAGTGAATGAAATCTGCAAAATGACAAAATAAGAAAGTTAGAAATAGGTGACTAGAATAAGAAGACTAGAACAAGAAGAGTAGAACAAGAAGAAGACTAGAACAAGAAAAGTAGAACAAGAAGAAGACTAGAACAAGAAGTATATGTCATTTATGAGCTAACTTACGTGAAATGGATCATATATGAGCTAACTAAGTTGAAATGGGTCGTTTATGAGCTAGCTAAGTTGAAATGGGTCGTTTATGAGCTAGCTAAGGTGAAATGGGTCGTTTATGAGCTAGCTAAGGTGAAATGGATCATTTATGAGCTAACTTAGTTGAAATGGGTCGTTTATGAGCTAACTAAGGTCAAATGGATCGTTTTTGAGGTAACTAAGGTCAAATGGATCGTTTTTGAGGTAACTAAGGTGAAATGGATCGTTTTTGAGGTAACTAAGGTGAAATGGATCGTTTTTTAGCTAACGTAGGTGAAATGGATCATTTATGAGCTAACTTAGTTGAAATGGATCGTTTTTGAGCTAACTTGGTGAAATGGATCGTTTATGAGCTAAATTAGTTGAAATGGATCGTTTATGAGATAACCTAGGTAAGATGGGTCATTTTGGAGCTAACCTAGGTGAAATGGGTCATTTTAAAGCTAACGTAGGTAAAATGGATCATTTAGGAGCTAATCTAGGTAAAATGGGTCATTTTTTAGCTAACTTGGATGAACTGGATCATTTATAAGCTAACCAAGGTAAAATGGGTCATTTTAGAGCTAACTTAGGTAAAATGGATCGTTTATGAGCTAACTAAGCTAATTATGCAATTTTTGACATAAGTAAGCTAAGTACAGATCGTTTTAGAGCTAACTTAGGTAAAATGGATGGTTTTGGAGGTCAGTAAGCTTATTAAGTCATTTTGGAGGAGAAGAAGCTAAGTCTAGGTCATTATGGTAAGCATTGGAGGAAATAAAGCTAAGTCTAGGTCTTTATGCATGTGTTAAGCAAAACACTAGATAAACTTACCATGATCCAGGAGGTGTAGGAGCGGCTGGCTCGTGTCGGTAGCTGGAGAAGGATCGTGCGATGCTTGTCTGGAGTTACGCTGCACCAAAGATCATTTCCAATGTCTTGTTAGCATGATGACACTCAAATGTTAAGACTAGCAAGTAATGTCCATTCAAATTAAACTCACTGTGGTCCCAGGAGCAATCACTGGCATCGGCGGAGCGGTCTGACCGGTCTTCTCGCACACAGACTGCACATTTGGTTTTGACGACTCAGTCATACTAGTTAGTAATGAGACAAACACTACATGAATGTTTTGGCTAATCTGCAGAAGAAACTTACCACAAGGAGCTCGTACATGGCCCTTTCCTGCATGTCATTCCGTGCCCTCTCCTCCTCCAACATCTTTGTCGTCCTCTCCTCCAACTCCCGCTGCCTCTCCGCCGCCTCCGCCAGAAGTTTCTCCATTCTATCTCTCTCACTCTGTATAGCAGCCTGCAACACCACTCACATGACCATTTGTAATCATTGATGGAAGCGCACACAATGTAATGGAGAAAGATAGCTGAGTACGTATCACTAACCTTGATGGAGAGTTGGACTGGCCGTTCACGAGGACTTATCTCAGGAGCGGAGCTCGACTGGCGCGCCTTGATCTCCGGGAGAGTGCTAGGACAACGGATAAGTCCATCTCCAATGGCTATGGAGCCATGGGACCTCCCGCCACCAGATATCATCACCAGCTCTGGATCAATGGGACCCTGGCTCGGGTTAAAGTCCTCCCCTTTCCTCGCCTTCCCCTCATCTCTATATCTCACGAGCTTGTTGTGGGAGGAGATGTTGGTGAAGTTGTTTGCATCATCGAGGTCAGACGGAGAGAATGCCTTGACTTTCTTGAAAGACGCAGTGTGGGCCATGGCATACAGGTCATACACCTCTGGCACCTTATCCACCTTATTGTAGCGTGCCTGAAAGAGAGAAACAATGTAAATTAGTAATTAAAGGGCTCAAGCTAGCATGATGAATGAATTGCATGAATCATGAAGCAAACCACATACCCAGTTCCGCCCGAACTGATATAAGTTGGAGCTGCCTTGATGGTGTGGCACACCTTCCATTTGGGCACGTTTGTCCTTGGCCTCGTTGTGGAGGGCTAGCCATTCTTTTGAGCACCACTCATTGACCAACACCTCCCAACAATCCATCCGATCCGCACACCATCTCGGAGGCGCCTAAGTTAGCAAATAGAAACTTGAGCGCTACGGCTAAGAATTACTAAATGAAGGAACTTAAGTAGAAGGCCTTAAGAATTACCTTCATGTACTGCTCCTTACTCAGGAACTTATCGCGGCACGCCGGCTTGGTCTTCTTGATACCACGCAAGGCGTAGTAGTCTCGAACAGCCTGCACCCGAGCCTCGTGCCGTAAGTTCTGTAGTAGGCGCTTGCAGACGTTCTCGATAACATGTGCCGCGTCCTCCTCGTATCCCTCCTCACACCTGTAGAATGTCTGCAATCAAATGAGACAATATTGATTAGTACAATTAATAACTAGCTAGTTGAAGATTTTTAAATGTGTAAAGGAGAAATTACCCAGAACTTTCTGATCACCACGTCTGCCCTCGTGTCGCACAAGACACCGTCGATAATCTCATCCGGCGGGGCCGGGGCAGCCAAGTAGTGCTCCCAGCTCAATCCAAGCTCTGGAAGCCGACCCTCACCAGGCAACGTGACAAACCCCGGGAAGTTTTGCTGGCAAAGAACTCCAAGGACGGAGTTGGGCCGGCGGACACTATGATGGTGGTCCCAACCCCTGCAGCATGACAAGGCCAACGCATTAGTTATTTAAAGAAACGTGAATGCAGAAGGTACAAAAATATTAAATGCACTTACCTCTCCCCATCAGGGAAAATCAAGCACCTCTGCTCGCGGGTCGCCGGCACGGACGGGAGCCGTGTAGCTCCATGCTGGTAGATGGTGCCCCCCTCCTCCTCAATATCAGTCGGCTCCCCGCCATCATCAGCATGGCCACTCGGCTCCTCGGGCTGATCCGGCCAGGTACCCCATCCAGACGTGTGCTCCTCCGGGGTCTCGTGGGCCGAACTCTCGTGGGCCGAAGGCCCGTCGACCCGAGGCTCGTGGGCCCAAGACGCGTGGACCGGAGGCTCGTGGACCGGAGTCCGTGTAGCCTCCTCCTCGGACGAGTCCACCCTAGCAGTCACGTGCTCGGGTGAAACAACTGGGGGTGGCGGCGAGGAAGGCGCCGTAGCAGTCACCCTACCTCCTCTCCCGCGACCACGTGCCCCACCTCCTCTCTTCCTACCTCGTCCCCTGCTGGGCACCACGGTCGACGAAGAAGGGCCCGGCGGTGTCGCCATACTGTAAAGCAACGCTTGGCGGAGAGGTGCGTGTGGAATGGAAGGGGCCTTGGCGCGCTCCCGACCAGCGCCCACCATCTTTCAACACCTGCCATGACAAACAGTAAACGAAATTAGTACAACATAAAAAAAGACCGACATGAATAATAATATGTGTATCACTTAAGTGTATCATCATCAAGTACAACATAAAAAAATTTAATACCTGACACTACTAATAATCTCGATCAGTATCATCAATAAATGCATAATCATCATCATCACTATAATCAATGACGGGCTCATAGGGTTCAGTGGCATCAACATGTGGAAGGCCACCTTGACGTAACCGGTCAAGCAATGACAGGTCATCCGCAGCAGTAACCTCTTCTTGTTCCGGCTCTTCTTGTTCCTCCTCTGGGGTGATGTCGGATTCACTGTCGCTGTCTACTTCAATGTTTTGGGGTGAAGTATAGCCGTTCTTGAAACGCTTTTTGGAAAGACGTGTCTCTTGGAAGAATTCTCCTTCATATGTGTCTGGGTTAATGTGAGGTTCATAATCCTCTTCCTTTGGGGGAGATAGTCTAGAACGTGGCGGCACTTCATAAACAACATCCCAACCTTTCAGATTTGGATTAGTTTGGCAGGCCCACGGTAGATAGAATACTTGGGTCGCCTGTTGAGCCGTAATATAGACATCAGGAACATCTAAATGGGTGCTTTGGTTGATTTCAACTAGCCCTATATGTTCATGAGTCCTTCTAGTCTCCTTCGGCTGAAACCAATAACATTTGAAGACTACGACATTCGGTGGGTTTTCACCATAGAAAAGAAGTTCATAAATTGCTTCAACTCTCCCATAATACTCGGTACCTCCTTCGCCGATAGCAGATACACAACAATTTGTAGACTTTCGGTCGGCCATAGATAGCTCTTTACCATAGGTACGAAAGCGATACCCGTTGATGTCGTATTTGTCAAATGAACGGACCTTATAGTCAAAACCATTAGCGACTTGTCTCAATTCGGCGTCCATAGACTCTGAATTAGCCTACAAGTTTAATATGAAAGGATTGTTGCATTACACACAAATTAGCGAATGAAATGAAATTGTCTAATAGAAATTACCGTTTGTTTGAAACAAGAGATGAAACCGGGATAGCCGCCTCCTTGCTTTGCGAGAAGCTCATACTCTTCGACAGAATCCTTTTGGATCACCGCTCCATACGAGAATAAGGCGACGTATCGACTGTATGAAATATCCAGGAATAAGAGCAGTTCAAAGGAAATAGAAGTTGCGAAACAATGTACCGAGAACTTACTCGATGTACGGCCGCACTTCTATCAGGTTGTTGAAGATATACAACAAAATGGTCCGCCATTCTTCGTTATCCAAAGATACTGGATTTGAAACACTGGCTGGTGCGAGATTCCCTTTGAATAGGCTGAGGTTGGATCCACCCTTTTTAGGGTCGTCAGCATTGTACCGAGGCTTCGGATTATGCAAATGACGATTTTTGGCTTCGTAGTGTGCTGTCACGAAGTTTGCCGCCTCCTCAGTGATGAATGCCTCAGCCATCGATGCTTCAATTCTACGTTTATTTTTACATTTTTGTCGAAGCGTCTTCTGCATCCTCTCAGTTGGGTAGCACCAACGATTTTGCACGCCCCCCCCCCCAATCTTGCCTCGGTCGGGAGATGCAAAATCAAATGCTGCATTGGATTAAAGAAGCCCGGTGGAAAGATCTTCTCTAACTTGCAGATCAACTCCGGCGCCAACTCTTCCATTTCTTCTAGCACGCCAGGCGATAGTTCTTTCGCACAAAGAACACGGAAGAAATAGCTGAGTTCTGCCAGTACTAGCCATTCATCCTCAGGGATGAAGCCACGCAACATCACCGGCATTACCCGCTCAATCCATATGTGCCAATCATGACTCTTGAGACCAAATATCTTCAATTTATCAAGACTGGCTCCCCTCTTTAGATTCGCTGCATACCCATCGGGGAACATCAACTGCATTTTCACCCACAAGATAATTTCCCTCATAGCTGGCCTTCCAAGATTGAACCATGCCTTTGGCTTCGTCCAGTTCTGCTTTCCTTTCGGTTCTTTCATGTTTTGTAACGGCCTATCACATAGCGCTTCCAGATCGACTCTAGCCTTAGTATTATCCTTTGACTTCCCATCTATGCCGAACAATGTACCAAAAAGTGCCTCGGCGATATTCTTCTCAGTGTGCATCACGTCGATGTTGTGTGGGCAAAGGAGGTCTTTGAAGTAAGGCAGATCCCATAAGCATGTCTTGTGAGTCAATTTTATTACATCCATGCAACCTACACTCTAATAGGTAATGATAGGTCCTAATCCCACCCGAGTATGTTTCGATTGGGTTCATTTTCCCATGCTATGCTCCGGATCCTACGCAAAATTTCGGCAGCACCTCCCCGCTGTTCTCCTGATACACGTCTCTGCAATAAACAGAGAGGATGTGTACCCGGAGAACAACAGGGGAGGCACTAACGAAACTTATGCGTCAGATCCGGAGCAAAGCATATGGGAAAACGAACCCAATCTAAACATACTCGGGCTGTTCATGGATAGCGTTGGACAATTCGAAAGAATCAAAGTTATAAATATGCAAATGCATGCATATTTATAACTATGACGCTTTCGAACGGGAGACACATATTGGTTACGCATACTGATGATTCAAGACACATATATAGCTAGCTATCAAGTTTCATCGGCACGAACACCGGAACAGAGCAAATAATTAACGGGGGAGGAGGACATGTCATTTGTGCTCACCCACGAACGAAGGGGCAGAGCTCGTCAAACGCACGGCGAGGTCGTCGACCACCAAACCTCACAGCGATGAAACAACTGCACATTTAAATCTACCCGATCAACACAATTATATATGATGTTTTCATAACAAAATCGAAAAATATATGACCTAATAATTCACAAATATATGACCCCATCGGCCTCTGCAAGGCCAAAGAACACCTTTTCGGGAGGTGTCGGGGGTCGGGGTGTCGTGTCGGTGTCGGGGTGCCGTGTCGGGGTCGGGGTGCTGTTTCGGGGTCGGGGGTCGGGGTGTCGTGTCGGGGTCAGGGGGTTAGGGGGTCGGGTGTCGGGGTGGAGTTGGGGTCCGGTGTCGGGGTGTGGTGTCGGGGTTGGGGGGGTCAGGGGGTCGGGTGTCAGGGTGTCGTGTCGGGGTCGGGGTGTCGGGGTGTGGTGTCGGAGTCGGGGTGTCGGGGTCAGGGGGTCGGGGCGTCGGGTGTCGGGGTGTCGTTGTTGGAAATATGCCCTAGAGGCAATAATAAATGGTTATTATTATATTTCTTTGTTCATGGTAATTGTCTATTATTCATGCTATAATTGTATTGTCCGGAAATCGTAATACATGTGTGAATACATAGACCACAACCTGTCCCTAGTAAGCCTCTAGTTGACTAGCTCGTTGATCAACAGATAGTCATGGTTTCCTGACTATGGACATTGGATGTCATTGATAACGGGATCACATCATTAGGAGAATGATGTGATGGACAAGACCCAATCCTAAGCATAGCATAAAAGATCGTGTAGTTTCGTTTGCTAGAGCTTTTCCAATGTCAAGTATCTTTTCCTTAGACCATGAGATCGTGCAACTCCCGGATACCGTAGGAGTGCTTTGGGTGTGCCAAACGTCACAACGTAACTGGGTGACTATAAAGGTGCACTACGGGTATCTCCGAAAGTGTTTGTTGGGTTGGCACGGATCGAGACTGGGATTTGTCACTCCGTGTGACGGAGAGGTATCTCTGGGCCCACTCGGTAATGCATCATCATAATGAGCTCAATGTGACTAAGGCGTTAGTCAAGGGATCATGCATTGCGGTACGAGTAAAGAGACTTGCCGGTAACGAGATTGAACAAGGTATTGGGATACCGACGATCGAATCTCGGGCAAGTAACATACCGTTTGACAAAGGGAATTGCATACGGATTGATTGAATCCTCGACACCGTGGTTCATCCGATGAGATCATCGTGGAACATGTGGGAGCCAACATGGGTATCCAGATCCCGCTGTTGGTTATTGACCGGAGAGGCGTCTCGGTCATGTCTGCATGTCTCCTGAACCCGTAGGGTCTACACACTTAAGGTCCGGTGACGCTAGGGTTGTAGAGATATATGTATGCGGAAACCCGAAAGTTGTTCGGAGTCCCGGATGAGATCCCAGACGTCACGAGAGGTTTCGGAATGGTCCGGAGGTGAAGAATTATATATAGGAAGTCAAGTTTCGGCCACCGGGAAAGTTTCGGGGGTTACCGGTATTGTACCGGGACCACCGGAAGGGTCCCAGGGGTCCACCGGGTGGGGCCACCTGTCCCGGAGGGCCCCGTGGGCTGAAAGTGGAAGGGAACCAGCCCTTAGTGGGCTGGGGCGCCCCCCTTGGGCCTCCCCCCATGCGCCTAGGGTTGGGAACCCTAGGGGGGAGCTTCCCCCTTGCCTTGGGGGGCAAGGCACCCCCTTCCCCCCACTTGGCCGCCGCCCCCCTTGGAGATCTGATCTCCCAAGGGCTGGCGCCCCCCAGGGGTCCTATAAATAGTGGGGGGGAGGGAGGGCAGCAAACCACAGCCTTGGGCGCCTCCCTCCTCCCCTGCAACACCTCTCTCTCTCTCGCAGAAGCTTGGCGAAGCCCTGCCGGAGACCCGGTACATCCACCACCACGCCGTCGTGCTGCTGGATCTCCATCAACCTCTCCTTCCCCCTTGCTGGATCAAGAAGGAGGAGACGTCGCTGCACCGTACGTGTGTTGAACGCGGAGGTGCCGTCCGTTCGGCACTCGGTCATCGGTGATTTGGATCACGGCGAGTACGACTCCGTCATCCACGTTCATTGGAACGCTTCCGCTCGCGATCTACAAGGGTATGTAGATGCACTCCTTTCCCCTCGTTGCTAGTAGACTCCATAGATGCATCTTGGTGAGCGTAGGAAAATTTTAAATTATGCTACGATTCCCAACAGTCGTGTCGGGGTCGGGGTGTCGGGGTGTGGTGTCGGAGTCGGGGTGTCGGGGTCAGGGGGTCAGGGGGTCGGGGTGTCGTGTCGGTGTCGGGGTCGGGGTGTCGGGGTCAGGGTGTTGGAATATCCCCTTGAGGCAACAATAAATGGTTATTATTATATTTCTTTGTTCATGATAATTGTCTATTGTTCATGCTATAATTGTGTTATCCGGAAATCGCAGTACATGTGTGAATACATAGACCACAACGTGTCCCTAGTAAGCCTCTAGTTGACTAGCTCGTTGATCAACAGATAGTCATGGTTTCCTGACTATGGACATTGGATGTCATTGATAACGGGATCACATCATTAGGAGAATGATGTGATGGACAAGACCCAATCCTAAGCTTAGCTCATAGATCGTGTAGTTCGTTTGCTAGAGCTTTTCCAATGTCAAGTATCTTTTCCTTAGACCATGAGATCGTGCAACTCCCGGATACCGTAGGACTGCTTTGGGTGCGCCAAACGTCACAACGTAACTGGGTGACTATAAAGGTACACTACGGGTATCTCCGAAAGTGTCTGTTGGGTTGGCACGGATCGAGACTGGGATTTGTCACTCCGTATGACGGAGAGGTATCTCTGGGCCCACTCGGTAATGCATCATCATAATGAGCTCAATGTGACTAAGGAGTTAGCCACGGGATCATGCATTACGGTACGAGTAAAGAGACTTGCCGATAATGAGATTGAACAAGGTATTGGGATACCGACGATCGAATCTCGGGCAAGTAACATACCGATTGACAAAGGGAATTGCATACGGGATTGATTGAATCCTCGACATCGTGGTTCATCCGATGAGATCATCGTGGAACATGTGGGAGCCAACATGGGTATCCAGATCCCGCTGTTGGTTATTGACCGGAGAGGCGTCTCGGTCATGTCTGCATGTCTCCTGAACCCGTAGGGTCTACACACTTAAGGTTCAGTGACGCTAGGGTTGTAGAGATATGAGTATGCGGAAACCCGAAAGTTGTTCGGAGTCCCGGATGAGATCCCGGACGTCACGAGGAGTTCCGGAATGGTCCGGAGGTGAAGAATTATATATAGGAAGTCCAGTTTTGGCCACCGGGAAAGTTTCGGGGGTTATCGATATTATACCGGGACCACCGGAAGGGTCCCAGGGGTCCATCGGGTGGGGCCACCTATCCCGGAGGGCCCCATGGGCTGAAGTGGGAAGGGAACCAGCCCTTAGTGGGCTGGGGCGCCCCCCATGGGCCTCCCCCCTGCGCCTAGGGTTGGAAACCCTAGGGTGGGGGGGCGCCCCACTTGACTAGGGGGGAAGTTTCCCCCCCTTGGCCGCCGCCCCCCCATATATGGGTTCTTGGCTGGCGCCCCCCCTCCCAGGGGGCC
This sequence comes from Aegilops tauschii subsp. strangulata, assembly GCF_002575655.3. NCBI lineage: Eukaryota > Viridiplantae > Streptophyta > Magnoliopsida > Poales > Poaceae > Aegilops > Aegilops tauschii. Next base: position 14,471,386 of record NC_053039.3, read on the forward strand.
TATATAAAGGGGGGAGGGAGGGCAGCAACACTACAGCCTTTGGCACCTCCCTCCTCCCCTGCAACACCTCTCCCTCTCGCAGAAGCTTGGCGAAGCCCTGCCGAGATCCCGCTACATCCACCACCACGCCGTCGTGCTGCTGGATCTCCATCAACCTCTCCTTCCCCCTTGCTGGATCAAGAAGGAGGAGACGTCGCTGCTTCGTACGTGTGTTGAACGCGGAGGTGCCGTCCGTTCGGCACTCGGTCATCGGTGATTTGGATCACGGCGAGTACGACTCCATCAACCCCGTCCATTGGAACGCTTCCGCTCGCGATCTACAAGGGTATGTAGATGCACTCCTTTCCCCTCGTTGCTAGTATACTCCATAGATGGATCTTGGTGATGCGTAGGAAATTTTAAAATTCTGCTACGATCCCAAACAGTGGCATCATGAGCCAGGCCTATGCGTAGTTACTATGCACGAGTAGAACACAAAGCAGTTGTGGGTGTAGATGTTGCCAATTCTTCTTGCCGCTACTAGTATTATCTTGTTTCGACGGTATTGTGGGATGAAGCGGCCCGGACCGACCTTACACGTATGCTTACGTGAGACAGGTTCCACCGACAGACATGCACTAGTTGCATAAGGTGGCTAGCGGGTGTCTGTCTCTCCCACTTTAGTCGGAACGGATTCGATGAAAAGGGTACTTATGAAGGGTAAATATAAATTGGCATATCACGTTGTGGTTTTACGTAGGTAAGAAACGTTCTTGCTAGAAACCTATAGAAGCCACGTAAAAACTTGCAACAACAATTAGAGGACGTCTAACTTGTTTTTGCAGCTTGTGCTATGTGATGTGATATGGCCAGAAGATGTGATGAATGATATATGTGATGTATGAGATTGATCATATTCTTGTAATAGGAATCACGACTTGCATGTCGATGAGTATGACAACCGGCAGGAGCCATAGGAGTTGTCTTTATTATTTTGTATGACCTGCGTGTCATTGAATAACGCCGTGTAAATTACTTTACTTTATAGCTAAACGAGTTGGCCATAGAAGTAGAAATAATCGTTGGCGTGACAACTTCATGAAGACACAATGATGGAGATCATGATGATGGAGATCATGGTGTCATGCCGGTGACGAAGATGATCATGGTGCCCCGAAGATGGAGATCAAAGGAGCAAAATGATATTGGCCATATCATGTCATTATTTGATTGCATGTGATGTTTATCATGTTTTGCATCTTATTTGCTTAGAACGACGGTAGTAAGTAAGATGATTCCTTATAATAATTTCAAGAAAGTGTTCCCCCTAACTGTGCACCATTGCGAAGGTTCGTTGTTTCGAAGCACCACGTGATGATCGGGTGTGATAGATTCTAACGTTCACATACAACGGGTGTTGACGAGCCTAGCATGTACAGACATGGCCTCGGAACACACGCAATACACTTAGGTTGACTTGACGAGCCTAGCATGTACAGACATGGCCTCGGAACACGGAGGACCGAAAGGTCGAGCATGAGTCGTATAGAAGATACGATCAACATGGAGATGTTCACCGATCTTGACTAGTCCGTCTCACGTGATGATCGGACACGGCCTAGTTAACTTGGATCATGTTTCACTTAGATGACTAGAGGGATGTCTATCTGAGTGGGAGTTCATTGAATAATTTGATTATATGAACTTAATTATCATGAACTTAGTCTAAAATCATTACAATATGTCTTGTAGATCAAATGGCCCACGTTGTCCTCAACTTCAACGCGTTCCTAGAGAAAACCAAGCTGAAAGATGATGGCAGTAACTATACGGACTGGGTCCGGAACCTGAGGATCATCCTCATAGCTGCCAAGAAAGATTATGTCCTAGAAGCACCGCTAGGTGAAGCACCAATCCCAGAGAACCAAGACGTTATGAACGCTTGGCAATCACGTGCTGATGATTACTCCCTCGTTCAGTGCGGCATGCTTTACAGCTTAGAACCGGGTCTCCAAAAGCGTTTTGAGAAACATGGAGCATATGAGATGTTCGAAGAGCTGAAAATGGTTTTCCAAGCTCATGCCCGGGTCGAGAGATATGAAGTCTCCGACAAGTTCTTCAGCTGTAAAAATGGAGGAAAATAGTTCTGTTAGTGAGCACATACTCAGAATGTCTGGGTTACACAACCGCTTGTCTCAGCTGGGAGTTAATCTCCCGGATGACGCGGTCATTGACAGAATCCTTCAGTCGCTTCCACCAAGCTACAAGAGCTTTGTGATGAACTTCAATATGCAGGGGATGGAAAAGACCATTCCTGAGGTATATTCGATGCTGAAATCAGGGGAGGTGGAGATCAGAAAAGAACATCAAGTGTTGATGGTGAATAAAACCACTAAGTTCAAGAAGGGCAAGGGTAAGAAGAACTTCAAGAAGGACAAGGGAGTTGCCGCGCCCGGTAAGCCAGTTACTGGGAAGAAGCCAAGGAATGGACCCAAGCCTGAGACTGAGTGCTTTTATTGCAAGGGAAGTGGTCACTGGAAGCGGAACTGCCCCAAATACTTAGCGGACAAGAAGGCCAGCAACACCAAAGGTATATGTGATATACATGTAATTGATGTGTACCTTACCAGTACTCGTAGTAGCTCCTGGGTATTTGATACCGGTGCGGTTGCTCATATTTGTAACTCAAAACAGGAACTGCGGAATAAACGGAGACTGGCAAAGGACGAGGTGACGATGCGCGTCGGGAATGGTTCCAAGGTCGATGTGATCGCCGTCGGCACGCTACCTCTGCATCTACCTACGGGATTAGTTTTAAACCTCAATAATTGTTATTTAGTGCCAGCTTTGAGCATGAACATTGTATCTGGATCTCGTTTAATTCGAGATGGCTACTCATTTAAATCCGAGAATAATGGTTTTTCTATTTATTTGAGAGATATGTTTTATGGTCATGCCCCGCTGGTCAATGGTTTATTCTTGATGAATCTCGAACGTGATGTTACACATATTCATAGTGTGAATACCAAAAGATGTAAAGTTGATAACGATAGTCCCACATACTTGTGGCACTGCCGCCTTGGTCACATTGGTGTCAAGCGCATGAAGAAGCTCCATGCAGATGGACTTTTGGAGTCTCTTTATTACGAATCATTTGACACGTGCGAACCATGCCTCATGGGTAAGATGACCAAGACTCCGTTCTCCGGAACAATGGAGCGAGCAACCAACTTATTGGAAATCATTCATACCGATGTGTGCGGTCCAATGAGTGTTGAGGCTCGCGGAGGATATCGTTATGTTCTCACTCTCACTGATGACTTAAGTAGATATGGGTATGTCTACCTAATGAAACACAAGTCTGAAACTTTTGAAAAGTTCAAGGAATTTCAGAGTGAGGTTGAGAATCAACGTGACAGGAAAATAAAATTCTTACGTTCAGATCGTGGTGGAGAATATTTAAGTCACGAATTTGGTGCGCACTTAAGGAAATGTGGAATCGTTTCACAACTCACGCCGCCTGGAACACCTCAGCGAAACGGTGTGTCCGAACGTCGTAATCGCACTCTATTGGATATGGTGCGACCTATGATGTCTCTTACCGATCTACCGCTCTCATTTTGGGGCTATGCTTTAGAGACTGCCGCATTCACTTTAAATAGGGCTCCATCAAAATCCGTTGAGACGACACCGTATGAATTATGGTTTGGGAAGAAACCTAAGCTGTCGTTTCTAAAAGTTTGGGGATGCGATGCTTATGTCAAGAAACTTCAACCTGAAAAGCTCGAACCCAAGTCGGAAAAATGCGTCTTCATAGGATACCCTAAGGAAACCATTGGGTATACCTTCTACCTTAGATCCGAAGGCAAGATCTTGGTTGCCAAGAACGGGTCCTTTCTGGAGAAAGAGTTTCTCTCGAAAGAATTGAGTGGGAGGAAAGTGGAACTTGATGAGGTGATAGTCACTCCTGCCGAACATCAAAGTAGCGCAGCGCGGGAAGATGTTCCTGTGGTGCCTACACCGACTGGGGAGGAAGTTAATGATGATGATCATGAAGCTTCGGATCAAGTTACTACTGAACTTCGTAGGTCCACAAGGACACGTTCCGCACTAGAGTGGTACGGCAACCCTGTCCTGGAAATCATGTTGTTAGACAACGGTGAACCTTCAAACTATGAAGAAGCGATGGCGGGCCCGGATTCCGACAAATGGCTAGAAGCCATGCAATCCGAGATAGGATCCATGTATGAAAACGAAGTATGGACTTTGACTGACTTGCCCGATGATTGGCGAGCCATAGAAAACAAATGGATCTTTAAGAAGAAGACAGACGCGGATGGTAATGTGACCATCTATAAAGCTCGACTTGTCGCTAAGGGTTATCGACAAGTTCAAGGGGTTGACTACGATGAGACTTTCTCACCCGTAGCGAAGCTGAAGTCCGTCCGAATCATGTTAGCAATTGCCGCATACTATGATTATGAGATATGGCAGATGGACGTCAAAACGGCATTCCTTAATGGCTTCCTTAAGGAAGAATTGTATATGATGCAGCCGGAAGGTTTTGTCGATCCTAAGAATGCTGACAAAGTATGCAAGCTCCAGCGCTCAATCTATGGGCTGGTGCAAGCATCTTGGAGTTGGAACATTCGCTTTGATGAGATGATCAAAGCGTTTGGGTTTACACAGACTTATGGAGAAGCCTGTGTTTACAAGAAAGTGAGTGGGAGCTCTGTAGCATTTCTCATATTATATGTGGATGACATACTATTGATGGGAAATGATATAGAATTCTTGGAAAGTATAAAGGCCTATTTGAATAAGTGTTTTTCAATGAAGGACCTTGGAGAAGCTGCTTATATATTAGGCATCAAGATCTATAGAGATAGATCAAGACGCCTCATTGGTCTTTCACAGAGTACGTACCTTGACAAGATATTGAAGAAGTTCAATATGGATCAGTCCAAGAAGGGGTTCTTGCCTGTATTGCAAGGTGTGCAATTGAGCACGGCTGTAAACCTTCCCACTTCCCAGAAGATAGAGAAAAGATGAGTGTCATCCCCTATGCCTCGGCCATAGGGTCTATTATGTATGCCATGCTGTGTACCAGACCTGATGTAAACCTTGCCGTGAGTTTGGTAGGAAGGTACCAAAGTAATCCCGGCATGGAACACCGGACAGCGGTCAAGAATATCCTGAAGTACCTGAAAAGGACTAAGGATATGTTTCTCGTTTATGGAGGTGACGAAGAGCTCGTCGTAAAGGGTTACATCGACGCTAGCTTCGACACAGATCTAGATGACTCGAAGTCACAAACCGGATACGTGTATATTTTGAATGGAGGGGAAGTAAGCTGGTGCAGTTGCAAGCAAAGCGTCGTGGCGGGATCTACATGTGAAGCGGAGTACATGGCGGCCTTAGAGGCAGCACAGGAAGCAGTCTGGATGAAGGAGTTCATTACCGACCTAGGGGTGATTCCCAATGCGTCGGGCCCGATGACTCTCTTCTGTGACAACACTGGAGCTATTGCCCTTGCCAAGGAGCCCAGGTTTCACAGGAAGAACAGGCATATCAACCGTCGCTTCAACTCCATTCGTGAAAGTGTTCAAAATGGAGACATAGATATTTGTAAAGTACATACAGACGTGAATGTAGCAGATCCGTTCACTAAACCTCTCCCTAGAGCAAAACATGATCAACACCAGGACGCTATGGGTGTACGATTCATCACAATGTAACTAGATTATTGACTCTAGTGCAAGTGGGAGACTGTTGGAAATATGCCCTAGAGGCAATAATAAATGGTTATTATTATATTTCTTTGTTCATGATAATTGTCTATTGTTCATGCTATAATTGTGTTATCCGGAAATCGCAATACATGTGTGAATACATAGACCACAACGTGTCCCTAGTAAGCCTCTAGTTGACTAGCTCATTGATCAACAGATAGTCATGGTTTCCTGACTATGGACATTGGATGTCATTGATAACGGGATCACATCATTAGGAGAATTATGTGATGGACAAGACCCAATGCTAAGCTTAGCTCAAAGATCGTGTAGTTCGTTTGCTAGAGCTTTTCCAATGTCAAGTATCTTTTCCTTAGACCATGAGATCGTGCAACTCCCGGATACCGTAGGAGTGCTTTGGGTGTGCCAAACGTCACAACGTAACTGGGTGACTATAAAGGTACACTACGGGTATCTCCGAAAGTGTCTGTTGGGTTGGCACGGATCGAGACTGGGATTTGTCACTCCGTATGACGGAGAGGTATCTCTGGGCCCACTCGGTAATGCATCATCATAATGAGCTCAATGTGACTAAGGAGTTAGCCACAGGATCATGCATTAAGGTACGAGTAAAGAGACTTGCCGATAACGAGATTGAACAAGGTATCGGGATACCGACGATCGAATCTCGGGCAAGTAACATACCGATTGACAAAGGGAATTGCATACGGGATTGATTGAATCCTCGACATCGTGGTTCATCTGATGAGATCATCGTGGAACATGTGGGAGGCAACATGGGTATCCAGATCCCGTTGTTGGTTATTGACCGGAGAGGCGTCTCGGTCATGTCTGCATGTCTCCCGAACCCATAGGGTCTACACACTTAAGGTTCGGTGACGCTAGGGTTGTAGAGATATGAGTATGCGGAAACCCGAAAGTTGTTTGGAGTCCCGGATGAGATCCCGGACGTCACGAGGAGTTCCGGAATGGTCCGGAGGTGAAGAATTATATATAGGAAGTCCAGTTTTGGCCACCGGGAAAGTTTCGGGGGTTATCGGTATTGTACCGGGACCACCGGAAGGGTCCCGGGGGTCCACCAGGTGGGGCCACCTATCCCGGAGGGCCCCATGGGCTGAAGTGGGAAGGGAACCAGCCCTTAGTGGGCTGGGGCGCCCCCCATGGGCCTCCCCCCTGCGCCTAGGTTTGGAAACCCTAGGGTGGGGGGGCGCCCCACTTGACTTGGGGGGGAAGTTTCCCCCCCTTGGCCCCCCCTCCATAGATGGGTTCTTGGCCAGCGCCCCCCCCTCCCAGGGGGCCTATATAAAGGGGGGAGGGAGGGCAGCAACACTACAGCCTTTGGCGCCTCCCTCCTCCCCTGCAACACCTCTCCCTCTTGCAGAAGCTTGGCGAAGCCCTGCCGAGATCCCGCTACATCCACCACCACGCCGTCGTGCTGCTGGATCTCCATCAACCTCTCCTTCCCCCTTGCTGGATCAAGAAGGAGGAGACGTCGCTGCTCCGTACGTGTGTTGAACGCGGAGGTGCCGTCCATTCGGCACTCGGTCATCGGTGATTTGGATCATGGCGAGTACGACTCCATCAACCTCGTTCATTGGAACGCTTCCGCTCGCGATCTTTAAGGGTATGTAGATGCACTCCTTTCCCCTCGTTGCTAGTATACTCCATAGATGGATCTTGGTGATGCGTAGGAAATTTTAAAATTCTGCTACGATCCCCAACACAGGGGTCAGGGGGTCGGGGTGTCGGGGTCAAGGGGTCGGGGTGTTTCCTTCTATCCTTCTACTTCTTTCTTTCTCTTCTTCTTCCTCTTCTTCTTTCCTTTCTTCTTCTTCTTCTTTCATCTTTTTTCTACTTTTTTACTTCTTTTCGTTTCTTCCTTTCTTCTTCTTCTTCTACTTCTTCTACTTCTTTTCTTCTTCTTGTTTTTACATCTTTTTTGTACTTCTTTTCTTTTCTTCCTTTCTTCTTCTTCTACTTCTTTTCTTCTTTTTCTTTTTTCATCTTTTTTCTACTTCTTCTCTTTTCTTCTTCTTCTACTTCTTCTACTACTTCTACTACTTCTACTTCTTCTCATTCTTTTCTAACACTAACACTAACACAATCTAGCACTAACAATTAAACAGAAGAAAATGAAAAAACAGAAGAAGAAAAAGAAGTACTCCCTCACCGGAGCAATGGGACGGTCGGCGGGGGCGGTGCCGGGGGCGGCGCCGGGCGGCGGGGGCGGCGCCGGGTGGCGGGGCGACGGGGCGTCGGGGGCGGTGCCGGGGGCGGCGCCGGGCGGCGGGTGGCGGGGCGACGGGGCGTCAGCGGGTGGGGTGGGGGCGGAGGGGTGGGGACGACGGGGCGGAGGGGGCGACTGTTGGAAATATGCCCTAGAGGCAATAATAAATGGTTATTATTATATTTCTTTGTTCATGGTAATTGTCTATTATTCATGCTATAATTGTATTGTCCGGAAATCGTAATACATGTGTGAATACATAGACCACAACCCGTCCCTAGTAAGCCTCTAGTTGACTAGCTCGTTGATCAACAGATAGTCATGGTTTCCTGACTATGGACATTGGATGTCATTGATAACGGGATCACATCATTAGGAGAATGATGTGATGGACAAGACCCAACTTAAGCATAGCATAAAAGATCGTGTAGTTTCGTTTGCTAGAGCTTTTCCAATGTCAAGTATCTTTTCCTTAGACCATGAGATCGTGCAACTCCCGGATACCGTAGGAGTGCTTTGGGTGTGCCAAACGTCACAACGTAACTGGGTGACTATAAAGGTGCATTACGGGTATCTCCGAAAGTGTCTGTTGGGTTGGCACGGATCGAGACTGGGATTTGTCACTCCGTGTGACGGAGAGGTATCTCTGGGCCCACTCGGTAATGCATCATCATAATGAGCTCAATGTGACTAAGGCGTTAGTCACGGGATCATGCATTGCGGTACGAGTAAAGAGACTTGCCGGTAACGAGATTGAACAAGGTATTGGGATACCGACGATCGAATCTCGGGCAAGTAACATACCGATTGACAAAGGGAATTGCATACGGATTGATTGAATCCTCGACACCGTGGTTCATCCGATGATATCATCGTGGAACATGTGGGAGCCAACATGGGTATCCAGATCCCGCTGTTGGTTATTGACCGGAGAGGCGTCTCGGTCATGTCTGCATGTCTCCCGAACCCGTAGGGTCTACACACTTAAGGTCCGGTGACGCTAGGGTTGTAGAGATATATGTATGCGGAAACCCGAAAGTTGTTCGGAGTCCCGGATGAGATCCCGGACGTCACGAGAGGTTCCGGAATGGTCCGGAGGTAAAGATTTATATATGGGAAGTCTTATTTTGGTTGCCGGAAAAGTTTCGCGCTTTATCGGTATTGTACCGGGAGTGCCGAAAGGGGTCCGGGGGTCCACCAAGGGGGTCCACCAGCCCCGGGGGGCCACATGGGCTGTAAGGGGTGCGCCTTGGCCTATATGGGCCAAGGGCACCAGCCCCAAGAGGCCCATGCGCAAGAGATAAGAAAAAAAAGGGAGAGTCCTAAAGGGGGAAGGCACCTCCGAGGTGCCTTGGGGGGGAAGGAATCCCCCCTGGTCGCACCCTTCCTTGGAGGAAGGGGCAAGGCTGCGCCCCCCTCTCCCTTGGCCCTATATATAGTGGGGGGAAGGGAGGGCAGCAACATCTAAGCCTTGGGCGCCTCCCTCCTCCCCTGCAACACCTCTCTCTCTCGCAGAAGCTCGGCGAAGCCCTGCCGGAGACCTGCTACATCCATCACCACGCCGTCGTGCTGTTGGATCTCCATCAACCTCTCCTCCCCCCTTGCTGGATCAATAAGGAGGAGACGTCGCTGCACCGTACGTGTGTTGAACGCGGAGGTGCCGTCCGTTCGGCACTCGGTCATCGGTGATTTGGATCACGACAAGTACGACTCCGTCATCCACGTTCATTGGAACGCTTCCGCTCGCGATCTACAAGGGTATGTAGATCCACTCCTTTCCCATCGCTGCTAGTAGACTCCATAGATGCATCTTGGTGAGCGTAGGAAAATTTTAAATTATGCTACGATTCCCAACAGTGGTATCAGAGCCAGGTCTATGCGTAGTTACTATGCACGAGTAGAACACAAAGTAGTTGTGGGCGTTGAGTTTGCCAATCCTTCTTGCCGCTACTAGTCTTTTCTTGTTTCGGCGGCATTGTAGGATGAAGCGGCCCAGACCGACCTTACACGTAATCTTACGTGAGACAGGTTCCACCGACTGACATGCACTAGATGCATAAGGTGGCTAGCGGGTGTCTGTCTCTCCTACTTTAGTCGGAACGGATTCGATGAAAAGGGTCCTTATGAAGGGTAAATAGAAATTGGCAAATCACGTTGTGGTCATACGTAGGTAAGAAACGTTCTTGCTAGAAACCTACAAACCACGTAAAAACTTGCAACAACAATTAGAGGACGTCTAACTTGTTTTTGCAGCAAGTGCTATGTGATATGATATGGCCAGAAGATGTGATGAATGATATATGTGATGTATGAAATTGATCATATTCTTGTAATAGGAATCACGACTTGCATGTCGATGAGTATGACAACCGGCAGGAGCCATAGGAGTTGTCTTTATTATTTTGCATGACCTGCGAGTCATTGAATAACGCCATGTAAATTACTTTACTTTGTTGCTAAACGAGTTGGCCATAGAAGTAGAAGTAATCGTTGGCGTGACGACTTCATGAAGACACAATGATGGAGATCATGATGATGGAGATCATGGTGTCATGCCGGTGACAAAGATGATCATGGTGCCCCGAAGATGGAGATCAAAGGAGCATGATGATATTGGCCATATCATGTCACTATTTGATTGCATGTGATGTTTATCATGTTTTTGCATCTTATTTGTTTAGAACGACGGTAGCAAGTAGGATGATCCCTTATAATAATTTCAAGAAAGTGTTCACCCTAACTGTGCACCGTTGCGAAGGTTCGTCGTTTCGAAGCACCACGTGATGATCGGGTGTGATAGATTCTTACGTTCGAATACAACGAGTGTTGACGAGCCTAGCATGTACAGACATGGCCTCGGAACACACGCAATACACTTAGGTTGACTTGACGAGCCTAGCATGTACAGACATGGCCTCGGAACACGGAGGACCGAAAGGTCGAGCATGAGTCGTATAGAAGATACGATCAACATGGAGATGTTCACCGATCTTGACTAGTCCGTCTCACGTGATGATCGGACACGGCCTAGTTGAACTCGGATCATGTTTCACTTAGATGACTAGAGGGATGTCTATCTGAGTGGGAGTTCATAATCAGATGAACTTCATTATCATGAACATAGTCAAAAAGTATTTGCAAATTATGTCATGGCTTGCGCTTTAGTTCTACTGGTTAAGATATGTTCCTAGAGAAAATTTAGTTGAAAGTTGGTAGTAGCAATTATGCGGACTGGGTGCACAGAAGGCTTATGTCCTTAATGCACCACTCGGTGTGCTGAACCTCAGCGTCGTCTGTAGATGTTACAAAACATCTGACATACACGTTTTGTTAACTATGTGATAGTTCGGTGCGGTTTAGAATTGTGGCACCAAAGACGTTTCTGAAACGTCGCAGAACATGTGAGATGTTCCGAAGACTGAAATTGGGATTTCAGACTAGTGCCCACGTCAAGAGGTATGAGACCTCTGACAAGTTTCTTAAGCCTGCAAACTAAGGGAGAAAAGCTCAATCGTTGAGCGTGTGCTCAGATTGTCTGAGTGCCACAATCGCTTGAATCGAGTGGGAGTTAATCTCCCAGATGAGATAGTGATAGTTCTCCATAGTCACTGCCACCAAGCTAGTAGAGCTTCGTGATGAACTATAACATATCAAGGATAGTTATGATGATCCTTGAGCTATTCGCAATGTTTGACACCGCGAGAGTAGAAATCAAGAAGGAGCATCAATTGTTGATGGTTAGTAAAACCACTAGTTTAAGAAGGGCAAGGGCAAAAAGGGATACTTCATGAAACAGCAAGTCATTTGCTGCTCTAGTGAAGAACCCCAAGGTTGAACCCAAACCCGAGACTAAGTGCTTCTGTAATGAGAGGAACGGTCACTGAAGCAGTACTACCCTAGATACTTGGTAGATGAGAAGGCAGGCAAGGTCGACAGAAGTATATTGGATATATGTTATATGAATGTGTACTTTACTAGTACTCCTAGCAGCACCAGGGTATTAGATACTGGTTCGGTTGCTAAGTGTTAGTAACTCGAAATAAAAGCTGCGGAATAAATGGAGACTAGCTAAAGGTGAGATGACGATATGTGTTGGAAGTGTTTCCAAGGTTGATGTGATCAAGCATCGCATGCTCCCTCTACCATCGAGATTTGGTGTTTGCGTTGAACATGATTGGATTATGTTTACCGCAAAACGGTTATTCATTTAAGGAGAATAATGGTTACTCTGTTTATTTGAATAATACCTTCAATGGTCTTGCACCTAAAATGAATCTCGATCGTAGTGATACACATGTTCATGCCAAAAGATATAAGATAGTAATGATAGTACCACATACTTGTGGCACTGCCACTTGAGTCATATTGGTGTAGAACGCATGAAGAAGCTCCATGTAGGTGGATCTTTGGACTCACTCATTTTTTGAAAAGATTGAGACATGCGAACCATGTCTATTGGTATATATGCATGAAGAAACTCCATACAGATGGATCGTTTGGACTCACTTGATTATGAATCACTTGAGACATGCAAATCATACCACATGGGCAAAATGACTGAAAGTCCTCGTTTTCAATAAGATGGAACAAGAGAGCAACTTGTTGGAAGTAATACATTTTGATGTACGCAGTCCAATGAGTGCTGAGGCATGCAGTGGACATCGTTATGTTCTTACTTCAGAGATGATTTGAGTAGATGCTGAGTGTATTTACTTGATGAAACACTAGTCTGAATTATTGAAAGGTTCAAGTAATTTCAGAGTGAAGTTGAAGATCGTCGTGACAAGAGGATAAAATGTCTGTGATATGATCATAGAGATGAGTATCTGAGATACGAGTTTGGCACACAATTGAGACATTGTGGAAGATGTTTCACAATTAATACCGCCTGGAACACCATAGTGTGATGGTGTGTCCGAACATCATAATTGCACCCTATTGGATATGGTGCATACCATGATGTTTCTTATCAAATTACCACTATCGTTTATGGGTTAGGCATTAGAGACAACCGCATTCACTTTAAAAGGGGCACCACGCAATTCCGTTGAGACGACACCGTTTATAGAAACCTAAGTTGTCGTTTCTTAAAAGTTTGGGGCTGCGATGCTTATGTGAAAAAGTTTCAGGCTGATAAGCTCGAACCCAAAGCGGATAAATGCATCTTCATAGAATACCCAAAAACAGTTGGGTATACCTCCCATTTCAGATCTGGAAGCAAAAGTAATTGCTTCTAGAAACGGGTCCTTTCTCGAGGAAAAGTTTCTCTCGAAAGAATTGAGTGGGAGGATGGTGGAGACTTGATAAGGTTATTGAACCGTCGCTTCAACTAGTGTGTAGCAGGGCACATGAAGTTGTTCCTGTGGCACCTACACCAATTGAAGTGGAAGCATATGATAGTGATCATGAAACTTCGGATCAAGTCACTACCAAACCTCGTAGGACGACGAGGATGCGCACTACTTCAGAGTAATGCGTGATCCTGTCTTGGAAGTCATGTTGCTAGACAACAATGAACCTATGAGCTATGGAGAAGCGATGGTGGGCCCATATTCCGACGAATGGCTCGAGGCCATGAAATCCGAGATAGAATCCATGTATCAGAACAAAGCATGGACTTTGGTGAACTTGCCCGATGATCGGCAAGCCATTGAGATAAATGGATCTTTAAGAAGAAGACGGACATGGACGGTAATGTTACCGTCTATGAAGCTCGACTTGTGGCAAAGAGTATTTTCACAAGTTCAAGGAGTTGACTGCAATGAGTTTTTCTCATCCGTAGCGATGCTTAGGTCCGTCGGAATCATGTTAGCATTAGCTACATTTATGAAATCTGGCAGATGGATGTCAAAACAAGTTTCCTTACCAGTTTTTCGTAAGGAAAGGTTGTATGTGATACAATCAGAAAGGTTTTGTCGATCCTAAGGATGCTAAAAGGTATGCTAGCTCCAGCGATCCTTCCATGGATTAGAGCAAGCATCTCGGAGTCAGAATATACGCTTTGATGGAGTGATCAAAGTTTTTGGGTTTATACAAAGTTTGTTAGAAACTTGTATTTACAATAAAGTGAGTGGGAGCGCTACAACATTTCTGATAAGTATATGTGAATGACATATTGATGATCCGAAATGATGTAAAATTTCTGGAAAGCATAAAGGGTTGTTTGAAAGGAGTTTTTCAAAGGAAGACCTGGATAAAGCTACTTACATATTGGGCATCAAGATCCATAGAGATAGATCAAGACGCCTGATGATACTTTCAAAAGACAGCACACCTTGACATGATTTTGAAAGAGTTCAAAATAGATCAGCAAAGAAGGAGTTCTTGGCTGTGTTACAAGGTGTGAGTATTGAGTGAGACTCAAGACCTGACCACAGCAGAAGATAGAGAAAGGACGAAGGTCGTCCCCTATGCTTTAGACATAGGCTCTATAGTATGCTATGCTGTGTACCGCACATGTAGTGTGCCTTGCCATAAGTTGGTCAAGAGGGTACAATGGTGATCCGGGAAAGGATCTCATGACAGCGGTCGAACTTATCCTGAGCACCTAGTGGATTAAGGAATTTTCTCGATTATGGAGGTGGAAAGGAGTTTGTCGTAAAGGGTTACGTCGATGCGAACTTTGACACTAATCCGGATGACTCTGAGTAGTAAACCGGATTCGTATAGTAGAGCAATTATTTGAAATGGCTCCAAATAGCGCGTGGTAGCATCCACAAGATGACATAGATATTCGTAAAGCAAACGGTTCTGAAAGGTTCAAACCCGTTGACTAATAACCTCTCTCACAAGCATAACATGACCAAACCAGAACACATTGAGTGATAATCACATAGTGATGTGAACTAGATCGTCGACTCTAGTAAACTCTTTAGATGTTGGTCACATGGTGATGTGACCAGTGAGTGTTAATCACATGGTGATGTGAACTAGATTATTGACTCTAGTGCAAGTGGGAGACTGTTGGAAATATGCCCTAGAGGCAATAATAAATGGTTATTATTATATTTCTTTGTTCATGGTAATTGTCTATTATTCATGCTATAATTGTATTGTCCGGAAATCGTAATACATGTGTGAATACATAGACCACAACCCGTCCCTAGTAAGCCTCTAGTTGACTAGCTCGTTGATCAACAGATAGTCATGGTTTCCTGACTATGGACATTGGATGTCATTGATAACGGGATCACATCATTAGGAGAATGATGTGATGGACAAGACCCAACTTAAGCATAGCATAAAAGATCGTGTAGTTTCGTTTGCTAGAGCTTTTCCAATGTCAAGTATCTTTTCCTTAGACCATGAGATCGTGCAACTCCCGGATACCGTAGGAGTGCTTTGGGTGTGCCAAACGTCACAACGTAACTGGGTGACTATAAAGGTGCATTACGGGTATCTCCGAAAGTGTCTGTTGGGTTGGCACGGATCGAGACTGGGATTTGTCACTCCGTGTGACGGAGAGGTATCTCTGGGCCCACTCGGTAATGCATCATCATAATGAGCTCAATGTGACTAAGGCGTTAGTCACGGGATCATGCATTGCGGTACGAGTAAAGAGACTTGCCGGTAACGAGATTGAACAAGGTATTGGGATACCGACGATCGAATCTCGGGCAAGTAACATACCGATTGACAAAGGGAATTGCATACGGATTGATTGAATCCTCGACACCGTGGTTCATCCGATGATATCATCGTGGAACATGTGGGAGCCAACATGGGTATCCAGATCCCGCTGTTGGTTATTGACCGGAGAGGCGTCTCGGTCATGTCTGCATGTCTCCCGAACCCGTAGGGTCTACACACTTAAGGTCCGGTGACGCTAGGGTTGTAGAGATATATGTATGCGGAAACCCGAAAGTTGTTCGGAGTCCCGGATGAGATCCCGGACGTCACGAGAGGTTCCGGAATGGTCCGGAGGTAAAGATTTATATATGGGAAGTCTTATTTTGGTTGCCGGAAAAGTTTCGCGCTTTATCGGTATTGTACCGGGAGTGCCGAAAGGGGTCCGGGGGTCCACCAAGGGGGTCCACCAGCCCCGGGGGGCCACATGGGCTGTAAGGGGTGCGCCTTGGCCTATATGGGCCAAGGGCACCAGCCCCAAGAGGCCCATGCGCAAGAGATAAGAAAAAAAAGGGAGAGTCCTAAAGGGGGAAGGCACCTCCGAGGTGCCTTGGGGGGGAAGGAATCCCCCCTGGTCGCACCCTTCCTTGGAGGAAGGGGCAAGGCTGCGCCCCCCTCTCCCTTGGCCCTATATATAGTGGGGGGAAGGGAGGGCAGCAACATCTAAGCCTTGGGCGCCTCCCTCCTCCCCTGCAACACCTCTCTCTCTCGCAGAAGCTCGGCGAAGCCCTGCCGGAGACCTGCTACATCCATCACCACGCCGTCGTGCTGTTGGATCTCCATCAACCTCTCCTCCCCCCTTGCTGGATCAATAAGGAGGAGACGTCGCTGCACCGTACGTGTGTTGAACGCGGAGGTGCCGTCCGTTCGGCACTCGGTCATCGGTGATTTGGATCACGACAAGTACGACTCCGTCATCCACGTTCATTGGAACGCTTCCGCTCGCGATCTACAAGGGTATGTAGATCCACTCCTTTCCCATCGCTGCTAGTAGACTCCATAGATGCATCTTGGTGAGCGTAGGAAAATTTTAAATTATGCTACGATTCCCAACAGCGACGGGGCGGCGCCGGGCGGCGGGTGGCGGGGCGATGGGGCGGCGGCGGGGGGCGGGGGCGGCGGCGGCGGCGGTGGGGTGGGATCTGGTGGCGGGGCGCGTCGGGGAGGAGAGAGGGAGAGAAGAGAGAGTAACGGGCGGGGGGGTGGGGGCCGTTAGTTAGTCTGGTCTTTGCCGTCCGCCAATCTTTGCCGTCTGCCTTTATGACGGCAAAGAGGTGGGGCGTTAAGTTTTTCTAAACGGGCGGGGGGGTGGGGGCCACCTCTCTCTTTGCCGTCAGCCAGCGGACGGCAAAGATTCTTTGCCGTCTGCTGGCTGACGGCAAAGAGCCGGCAGATGGCAAAGGCCTGTTTTGTCGTCTACCATTTCTTTGCCGTCTGCTTTTGGGTAGCTGATGGCAAAGAGCTTCTTTGCCGTCAGCTAGCAGACGGCAAAGAGTTGGCAGCTGGCAAATTAGCTGATTCCAGTAGTGATGCATGCCCTAATGACTGCATCCTCTACCGCGGTGCGTACAAGGATCTGAACGCATGCCCGGTATGCGGTGCATTGCGGTATAAGATCAGACGAGATGACCCTGGTGATGTTGACGGTGAGCCCCCCAGGAAGAGGGTTCCTGTGAAGGTGATGTGGTATGCTCCTATAATACCACGGTTGAAACGTCTGTTCAGAAACGAAGAGCATGCCAAGTTGATGCGATGGCACAGTGAGGACCGTAAGAAAGACGGGAAGTTGAGAGCACCCGCTGACGGGTCACTGTGGAGAAAAATCGAGAGAAAGTACTGGGCTGAGTTTGCAGCTGACCCAAGGAACGTATGGTTTGGTTTAAGCGCGGATGGCATTAATCCTTTCGGGGAGCAGAGCAGCAATCACAGCACCTGGCCCGTGACTCTATGTATGTATAACCTTCCTCCTTGGATGTGCATGAAGCGGAAGTTCATTATGATGCCAGTTCTCATCCAAGGCCCTAAGCAACCCGGCAACGACATTGATGTGTACCTAAGGCCATTTGTTGCAGAACTTTTACAGCTGTGGAATGGAAACGGTGTACGTACGTGGGATGAGCACAAACAGGAGCAATTTAACCTGCACGCGTTGCTGTTTGTAACCATCAACGATTGGCCCGCTCTCAGTAACCTTTCAGTGTTGGGGATCATTGCAGAATTTTAAAATTTTCTACGCATCACCAAGATCCATCTATGGAGTTTACTAGCAACGAGGGGAAAGGAGTGCATCTACATACCCTTGTAGATCGCGAGCGGAAGCGTTCAAGTGAACGGGGTTGATGGAGTCGTACTCGTCGTGATCCAAATCACCGATGACCGAGTGCCGAACGGACGGCACCTCCGCGTTCAACACACGTACGGAGCAACAACGTCTCCTCCTTGTTAATCCAGCAAGGGGAAAGGAGAGGTTGATGGAGATCCAGCAGCACGACGGCGTGGTGGCGGAAGTAGCGGGATCACGGCAGGGCTTCGCCAAGCACTAGCGGGAGGGAGAGGTGTTGCAGGGGGTGAGGGAGTTGCCAAGGGCTGTTGTGTTGCTGCCCTCCCCCCCACTATATATAGGGTCCCGGGGGGGGGGGGCGCCGGCCCTGGGAGATCAGATCTCCAAGGGGGGGGGGAGGTGGTTTCCCCCCCAAGCCAAGTGGGGGGCGCCCCCACCCCTAGGGTTTCCAACCCTAGGCGCAGGGGAGGCCCAAGGGGGGGCGCACCAGCCCACCAGGGGCTGGCTCCCCTCCCACTTCAGCCCATGGGGCCCTCCGGGATAGGTGGCCCCACCCGGTGGACCCCCGGGACCCTTCCGGTGGTCCCGGTACAATACCGATAACCCCCGAAACTTTCCTGGTGGCCGAAACTGGACTTCCTATATATGATTCTTCACCTCCGGACCATTCCGGAACTCCTTGTGACATCCGGGATCTCATCCGGGACTCCGAACAACTTTCGGGTTTCCGCATACTCATATCTCTACAACCCTAGCGTCACCGAACCTTAAGTGTGTAGACCCTACGGGTTCGGGAGACATGCAGACATGACCGAGACGACTCTCCGGTCAATAACCAACAGCGGGATCTAGATACCCATGTTGTCTCCCACATGTTCCACGATGATCTCATCGGATGAACCACGATGTCGAGGATTCAGTCAATCCCGTATACAATTCCCTTTGTCAATCGGTATGTTACTTGCCCGAGATTCGATCGTCGGTATCCCAATACCTTGTTCAATCTCGTTACCGGTAAGTCTCTTTACTCGTACCGTAATGCATGATCCCGTGGCTAACTCCTTAGTCACATTGAGCTCATTATGATGATGCATTACCGAGTGGGCCCAGAGATACCTCTCCGTCACACGGAGTGACAAATCCCAGTCTCGATCCGTGCCAACCCAACAGACACTTTCGGAGATACCCGTAGTGCACCTTTATAGTCACCCAGTTACGTTGTGACGTTTGGCACACCCAAAGCACTCCTACGGCATCCGGGAGTTGCACGATCTCATGGTCTAAGGAAATGATACTTGACATTGGAAAAGCTCTAGCAAATGAACTACACGATCTTTTGTGCTATGCTTAGGATTGGGTCTTGTCCATCACATCATTCTCCTAATGATGTGATCCCGTTATCAATGACATCCAATGTCCATAGTCAGGAAACCATGACTATCTGTTGATCAACGAGCTAGTCAACTAGAGGCTTACTAGGGACACGTTATGGTCTATGTATTCACACATGTATTACGATTTCTGGGTAATACAATTATAGCATGAACAATAGACAATTATCATGAACAAAGAAATATAATAATAACCATTTATTATTGCCTCTAGGGCATATTTCCAATAGTCTCCCACTTGCACTAGAGTCAATAATCTAGTTACATTGTGATGAATCGAACACCCATAGAGTTCTGGTGTTGATCATGTTTTGCTCTAGGGAGAGGTTTAGTCAATGGATCTGCCACATTCAGGTCCCTATGTACTTTACAAATATCTATGTCTCCATTTTGAACACTTTCACGAATGGAGTTGAAGCGGCGCTTGTTATGCCTGGTCTTCCTGTGAAACCTGGGCTCCTTGGCAAGGGCAATAGCTCCAGTGTTGTCACAGAAGAGAGTCATCGGGCCCGACGCATTGGGAATCACCCCTAGGTCAGTAATGAACTCCTTCATCCAGATTGCTTCTTACGCTGCCTCTGAGGCTGCCATGTACTCCGCTTCACATGTAGATCCCGCCACGACGCTTTGCTTGCAACTGCACCAGCTTACTTCCCCTCCATTCAAAATATACACGTATCTGGTTTGTGACTTCGAGTCATCCAGATCTGTGTCGAAGCTAGCGTCGATGTAACCCTTTACGACGAGCTCTTCGTCACCTCCATAAACGAGAAACATATCCTTAGTCCTCTTCAGGTACTTCAAGATATTCTTGACCGCTGTCCAGTGTTCCATGCCGGGATTACTTTGGTACCTTCCTACCAAACTCACGGCAAGGATTACATCAGGTCTGGTACACAGCATGGCATACATAATAGACCCTATGGCCGAGGCATAGGGGATGACACTCATCTTTTCTCTATCTTCTGCCGTGGTCAGGCATTGAGCCGTGCTCAATTGCACACCTTGCAATACAGGCAAGAACCCCTTCTTGGACTGATCCATATTGAACTTCTTCAATATCTTGTCAAGGTACGTACTCTGTGAAAGACCAATGAGGCGTCTTGATCTATCTCTATAGATCTTGATGCCTAATATATAAGCAGCTTCTCCAAGGTCCTTCATTGAAAAACACTTATTCAAGTAGGCCTTTATACTTCCCAAGAATTCTATATCATTTCCCATCAATAGTATGTCATCCACATATAATATGAGAAATGCTACAGAGCTCCCACTCACTTTCTTGTAAACACAGGCTTCTCCATAAGTCTGTGTAAATCCAAACGCTTTGATCATCTCATCAAATCGAATGTTCCAACTCCGAGATGCTTGCACCAGCCCATAGATGGAGCGCTGGAGCTTGCATACCTTGTTAGCATTCTTAGGATCGACAAAACCTTCCGGCTGCATCATATACAATTCTTCCTTAAGAAAGTCGTTAAGGAATGCCGTTTTGACGTCCATCTGCCATATCTCATAATCATAGTATGCGGCAATTGCTAACATGATTCGGACGGACTTCAGCTTCGCTACGGGTGAGAAAGTCTCATCGTAGTCAACCCCTTGAACTTGTCGATAACCCTTAGCGACAAGTCGAGCCTTGTAGATGGTTACATTACCATCCGCGTCTGTCTTCTTCTTAAAGATCCATTTATTTTCTATGGCTCGCCGATCATCGGGCAAGTCAGTCAAAGTCCATACTTCGTTTTCATACGTGGATCCTATCTCGGATTTCATGGCTTCTAGCCATTTGTCGGAATCCGGGCCCGCCATCGCTTCTTCATAGTTTGAAGGTTCACCGTTGTCTAACAACATGATTTCCAGGACAGGGTTGCCGTACCACTCTGGTGCGGAACGTGTCCTTGTGGACCTACGAAGTTCAGCAGTAACTTGATCCGAAGCTTCATGATCATCGTCATTAACTTCCTCCCCAGTCGGTGTAGGCACCACAGGAACATCTTCTCGCGCTGCGCTACTTTCCGGTTCGGAAGGGGTGACTATCACCTCATCAAGTTCCACTTTCCTCCCACTTAATTCTTTCGAGAGAAACTATTTCTCCAGAAAGGACCCGTTCTTGGCAACAAAGATCTTGCCTTCGGATCTGAGGTAGAAGGTATACCCAATGGTTTCCTTAGGGTATCCTATGAAGACGCATTTTTCCAACTTGGGTTCGAGCTTTTCAGGTTGAAGTTTCTTGACATAAGCATCGCATCCCCAAACTTTTAGAAACGACAGCTTAGGTTTCTTCCCAAACCATAATTCATACGATGTCGTCTCAACGGATTTCGACGGAGCCCTATTTAAAGTGAATGCGTCAGTCTCTAAAGCATAGCCCCAAAATGAGAGCGGTAGATCGGTAAGAGACATCATAGATCGCACCATATCCAATAGAGTGCGATTACGACGTTTGGACACACCATTTCGCTGAGGTGTTCCAGGCGACGTGAGTTGTGAAACGATTCCACATTTCCTTAAGTGCGTACCAAATTCGTGACTTAAATATTCTCCTCCACGATCTGATCGTAAGAACTTTATTTTCCTGTCACGTTGATTCTCAACCTCACTCTGAAATTCCTTGAACTTTTCAAAGGTCTCAGACTTGTGTTTCATTAGGTAGACATACACATATCTACTCAAGTCATCAGTGAGAGTAAGAACATAACGATAGCCACCGCGAGCCTCAACACTCATTGGACCGCACACATCAGTATGTATGATTTCCAATAAGTTGGTTGCTCGCTCCATTGTTCCGGAGAACGGAGTCTTGGTCATCTTACCCATGAGGCATGGTTCGCATGTGTCAAATGATTCGTAATCAAGAGACTCCAAAAGTCCATCTGCATGGAGCTTCTTCATGCGTTTGACACCAATGTGACCAAGGCGGCAGTGCCACAAGTATGTGGGACTATCGTTATCAACTTTACATCTTTTGGTATTCACACTATGAATATGTGTAACATCACGTTCGAGATTCATCAAGAATAAACCATTGAACAGCGGGGCATGACCATAAAACATATCTCTCATATAAATAGAACAACCATTATTCTCGGATTTAAATGAGTAGCCATCTCGAATTAAACGAGATCCAGATACAATGTTCATGCTCAAAGCTGGCACTAAATAAAAATTATTGAGGTTTAATACTAATCCCGTAGGTAAATGCAGAGGTAGCGTGCCGACGGCGATCACATCGACCTTGGAACCATTCCCGACGCGCATCGTCACCTCGTCCTTCGCCAGTCTCCGCTTATTCCGCAGCTCCTGTTTTGAGTTACAAATATGAGCAACCGCACCGGTATCAAATACTCAGGAGCTACTACGAGTACTGGTAAGGTACACATCAATTACATGTATATCACATATACCTTTGGTGTTGCCGGCCTTCTTGTCCGCTAAGTATTTGGGGCAGTTCCGCTTCCAGTGACCACTTCCCTTGCAATAAAAGCACTCAGTCTCAGGCTTGGGTCCATTCCTTGGCTTCTTCCCGGCAACTGGTTTACCTGGCGCGGCAACTCCCTTGCCGTCTTTCTTGAAGTTCTTCTTACCCTTGCCTTTCTTGAACTTAGTGGTTTTATTCACCATCAACACTTGATGTTCCTTTTTGATTTCCACCTCCGCTGATTTCAGCATTGAATATACCTCAGGAATGGTCTTTTCCATCCCCTGCATATTGAAGTTCATCACAAAGCTCTTGTAGCTTGGTGGAAGCGACTGAAGGATTCTGTCAATGACCGCGTCATCCGGGAGATTCACTCCCAGCTGAGCAAGCGGTTGTGTAACCCAGACATTCTGTGTATGTGCTCACTGACAGAACTATTTTCCTCCATTTTACAACTGAAGAACTTGTCGGAGACTTCATATCTCTCGACCCGGGCATGAGCTTGGAAAACCATTTTCAGCTCTTCGAACATCTCATATGGTCCATGTTTCTCAAAACGCTTTTTGAGCCCCGGTTCTAAGCTGTAAAGCATGCCGCACTGAACGAGGGAGTAATCATCAGCACGTGATTGCCAAGCGTTCATAACGTCTTGGTTCTCTGGGATGGGTGCTTCACCTAGCTGTGCTTCTAGGACATAATCTTTCTTGGCAGCTATGAGGATGATCCTCAGGTTCCGGACCCAGTCCATATAGTTGCTGCCATCATCTTTCAGCTTGGTTTTCTCTAGGAATGCGTTGAAGTTGAGGGCAACGTGGGCCATTTGATCTACAAGACATATTTGTAAAGATTTTAGACTAAGTTCATCTAATCAAATTATTCAATGAACTCCCACTCAGATAGACATCCCTCCAGTCATCTAAGTGAAACATGATCTGAGTTAACTAGGCCGTGTCCGATCATCACGTGAGACGGACTAGTCAAGATCGGTGAACATCTCCATGTTGATCGTATCTTCTATACGACTCATGCTCGACCTTTCAGTCTTCCGTGTTCCGAGGCCATGTCTGTACATGCTAGGCTCGTCAAGTCAACCTAAGTGTATTGCGTGTGTTCCGAGGCCATGTCTGTACATGCTAGGCTCGTCAACACCCGTTGTATGCGAACGTTAGAATCTATCACACCCGATCATCACGTGGTGCTTCGAAACAACGAACCTTCGCAACGGTGCACAGTTAGGGGGAACACTTTCTTGAAATTATTATAAGGGATCATCTTACTTACTACTGTCGTTCTATGCAAATAAGATGCATAACATGATAAACATCACATGTAATCAAATAGTGACATGATATGGCCAATATCATTTTGCTCCTTTGATCTCGATCTTCGGGGCGCCATGATCATCTTCGTCACCGGCATGACACCATGATCTCCATCATCATGATCTCCATCATTGTGTCTTCATGAAGTTGTCACGCCAACGATTACTTCTACTTCTATGGCTAACGCGTTTAGCAATAAAGTAAAGTAATTTACATGGCGTTATTCAATGACACGCAGGTCATACAAAAAATAAAGACAACTCCTATGGCTCCTGCCGGTTGTCATACTCATCGACATGCAAGTCGTGATTCCTATTACAAGAATATGATCAATCTCATTCATCACATATATCATTCATCACATCTTCTGGCCATATCACATCACAAGGCACATGCTGCAAAAACAAGTTAGACGTCCTCTAATTGTTGTTGCAAGTTTTTACGTGGCTTCTATAGGTTTCTAGCAAGAACGTTTCTTACCTACGTAAAACCACAACGTGGTATGCCAATTTCTATTTACCCTTCATAAGGACCCTTTTCATCGAATCCGTTCCGACTAAAGTGGGAGAGACAGACACCCGCTAGCCACCTTATGCAACTAGTGCATGTCAGTCGGTGGAACCTGTCTCACGTAAGCGTACGTGTAAGGTCGGTCCGGGCCGCTTCATCCCACAATACCGCCGAAACAAGATAAGACTAGTAGTGGCAAGAAAAATTGACAACATCTACGCCCACAACTGCTTTGTGTTCTACTCATGCATAGTAACTACGCATAGGCCTGGCTCATGATGCCACTGTTGGGGATCGTTGCAGAATTTTAAAATTTTCTAGCAACGAGGGGAAAGGAGTGCATCTACATACCCTTGTAGATCGCGAGCGGAAGCGTTCAAGTGAACGGGGTTGATGGAGTCGTACTCGTCGTGATCCAAATCACCGATGACCGAGTGCCGAACGGACGGCACCTCCGCGTTCAACACACGTACGGAGCAGTGACGTCTCCTCCTTCTTGATCCAGCAAGGGGAAAGGAGAGGTTGATGGAGATCCAGCAGCACGACGGCGTGGTGGTGGAAGTAGCAGGATCCCGGCAGGGCTTCGCCAAGCACTAGCGGGAGGGAGAGGTGTTGCAGGGGGTGAGGGAGGCGCCAGGGGCTGTTGTGTTGCTGCCCTCCCCCCCCCACTATATATAGGGTCCCCGGGGGGGCGCCGGCCCTGGGACATCAGATCTCCAAGGGGGGGCGGCGGCCAAGGGGGGGAAGGTGGCTTCCCCCCCAAGCCAAGTGGGGGGCGCCCCCACCCCTAGGGTTTCCAACCCTAGGCGCAGGGGAGGCCCAAGGGGGGTGCACCAGCCTACCAGGGGCTGGTTCCCCTCCCACTTCAGCCCATGGGGCCCTCCAGGATAGGTGGCCCCACCCGGTGGACCCCCGGGACCCTTCCGGTGGTCCCGGTACAATACCAATAACCCCCGAAACTTTCCCGGTGGCCGAAACTGGACTTCCTATATATATAATTCTTCACCTCCAGACCATTCCGGAACTCCTCGTGACGTCCGGGATCTCATCCGGGACTCCGAACAACTTTCGGGTTTCCGCATACTAATATCTCTACAACCCTAGCGTCACCGAACCTTAAGTGTGTAGACCCTATGGGTTCGGGAGACATGCAGACATGACCGAGACGACTCTCCGGTCAATAACCAACAGCGGGATCTGGATACCCATGTTGGCTCCCACATGTTCCACGATGATCTCATCAGATGAACCATGATGTCGAGGATTCAATCAATCCCGTATACAATTCCCTTTGTCAATCGGTATGTTACTTGCCCGAGATTCGATCGTTGGTATCCCAATACCTTGTTCAATCTCGTTACCGGCAAGTCTCTTTACTCGTACCGTAATGCATGATCCCGTGGCTAACTCCTTAGTCACATTGAGCTCATTATGATGATGCAGTACTGAGTGGGCGCAGAGATACCTCTCCGTCACACGGAGTGACAAATCCCAGTCTCGATCCATGCCAACCCAACAGACACTTTCGGAGATACCCGTAGTGCACCTTTATAGTCACCCAGTTACGTTGTGACGTTTGGCACACCCAAAGCACTCCTACGGCATCCGGGAGTTGCACGATCTCATGGTCTAAGGAAATGATACTTGACATTGGAAAAGCTCTAGCAAACGAACTACACGATCTTTTGTGCTATGCTTAGGATTGGGTCTTGTCCATCACATCATTCTCCTAATGATGTTATCCCGTTATCAATGACATCCAATGTCCATAGTCAGGAAACCAAGACTATCTGTTGATCAACGAGCTAGTCAACTAGAGGCTTACTAGGGACACGTTATGGTCTATGTATTCACACATGTATTACGATTTCCGGATAATACAATTATAGCATGAACAATAGACAATTATCATGAACAAAGAAATATAATAATAACCATTTATTATTGCCTCTAGGGCATATTTCCAACATTCAGGACAGACAAACAAGGGATACCACGCATGCACACACTGTTTAGATGACACTGAAAGTATATACCTGGACAAATGCAGGAAGAATGTGTACCTGGGCCATCGTCGATTTCTTCCGACCAACCATCAATGTCGAAAGAAAGGCAAGCATTTCAAAGGCGAGGCAGATCACCGGAAGAAGCCCGCCATGCGTACCGGTGATCACGTACTTGCTATGGTCAATGATTTACACGTAATCTTTGGAAAGGGTCCCGACGGACTAGCTGTTCCGAATGACGCTGAGGGACACGCACCCATGTGGAAGAAGAAATCTATATTTTGGGACCTACCCTACTGGAAAGAGCTAGAGGTCCGCTCTCCAATCGACGTGATGCATGTGACGAAGAACCTTTGCGTGAACCTGCTAGGCTTCTTGGGCGTGTATGGGAAGACAAAAGATACACCTGAGGCACGGGAGGACCTGCAACGTTTGCACGAAAAAGACGGCATGCCTCCGAAGCAGTATGAAGGTCCTGCCAGCTACGCTCTTACGAAAGAAGAGAAAGAAATCTTCTTTGAATGCCTGCTCAGTATGAAGGTCCCGACTGGCTTCTCGTCGAATATAAAGGGAATAATAAATATGCCAGAGAAAAAGTTACAGAACCTAAAGTCTCATGACTGCCACGTGATTATGACGCAACTGCTTCCGGTTGCATTGAGGGGGCCTCTACCGGAAAACGTCCGATTAGCCATTGTGAAGCTATGTGCATTCCTCAATGCAATCTCTCAGAAGGTGATCGATCCAGAAATCATACCAAGGCTAAGGAGTGATGTGGCGCAATGTCTTGTCAGTTTTGAGCTGGTGTTCCCACCATCCTTCTTCAATATCATGACGCACGTCCTAGTTCCTCTAGTCGACGAGATTGTCATTTTGGGGCCCGTATTTCTACACAATATGTTCCCCTTTGAGAGGTTCATGGGAGTCCTAAAGAAATATGTCCGTAACCGTGCTAGGCCAGAAGGAAGCATCTCCATGGGCCATCAAACAGAGCATGTCATTGGGTTTTCTGTTGACTTCATTCCTGGCCTTAAGAAGATAGGTCTCCCTAAATCGCGGTATGAGGGGAGACTGACTGGAAAAGGCACGCTTGGAGGGGACTCAATAATATGCAGGGACGGATATTCTTGGTCTCAAGCACACTACACAGTTCTACAGAACTCTACCTTGGTGACCCCGTATGTCGATGAACACAAGAACAGTCTGCGCTCCAAACACCCGGAGCAGTGCGACGACTGGATTACATGTGAACACATCAGGACTTTCAGCAGTTGGTTGGAAACACGTCTCAGAGGTGACAGCACTGTTTGTGATGAGCTGTACTCGTTGTCCAGGGGACCATCTTTGACTGTATTGACTTACAAAGGATACGAGATAAATGGGAATACATTTTACACGATCGCCCAAGATCAAAAGAGCACCAACCAAAACAGCGGTGTCCGCTTTGATGCAGCAACCGAGAGGGGAAAGGACACATATTATGGTTACATAGTGGACATATGGGAACTTGACTACGGACATGATTTTAAGGTCCCTTTGTTTAAGTGCAAATGGGTCAATCTGTCAGGAGGCGGGGTACAGGTAGACCCACAGTACGGAATGACAACAGTGGATCTGAACAATCTTGGGTACACTGACGAACCGTTCGTCCTAGCCAATGATGTGGCATAGGTTATCTATGTGAAGGACATGTCTACCAGACCGAGAAAAAGGAAAGATAAGGAAGCGAATATATCATACGATGAGCCAAAGCGCCACATAGTTCTTTCAACAAAAAGGGACATCGTGGGAGTGGAGGGCAAGACAGACATGTCTGAAGATTATGAAAAGTTTCATGAAATTCCTCCCTTCAAAGTCAAGGCTGATCCAAGCATCCTGATAAACGATGAAGATTATCCATGGTTACGGCGCAATAAGCAAAGGACACAAGCGAAGAAAAAGTGAAGACTTTCTCTCCACAACTATTATGATGATACCATGCCAACTTTCAACCTTTTTGTAGTTCATTTGAAATGCCTGTTGTAACAGATGAGTTTTCGTCCGAAATCCTGATACTTCGAAAGAGATTGTCCATTTTGTACACGAAGTGCATCCATTTTTTGCCGTAACCCTCTCAACTTTTTAGCACATGCTATGTGGGTGAAATGATGACACCATGCCAACTTTCAACCTTTTCAGAGTTCATTTGTAGTGCTTTTCAATTTCACGGTCATATAGCTCATGAAAATCAGTAAATGCATGAAAAATAACAAATGAAGTCAGAAAGGGTTGAAAATTGATGATGTGGCTTTGAATGGTGCATTTTGAACACACAAAAAGTCTGGAGTTCAAATAAGTTCAAAAAAATGAAATCCCTTTGTAACTGATGAGTTTTCGTTCGGAACCCTGATACTTCGGAAGAGATTGTCCATTTTGTACACGAAGTGCATCCAGTTTTTGCCGTAACCCTCTCAACTTTTTAACACATGCTATGTGGGTGAAATGATGACACCATGCCAACTTTCAACCTTTTCAGAGTTCATTTGTAGTGCTTTTCAATTTCACGGTCATATAGCTCGTGAAAATCAGTAAATGCATGAAAAATAACAAATGAAGTCAGAAAGGGTTGAAAATTGATGATGTGGCTTTGAATGGTGCATTTTGAACACACAAAAAGTCTGGAGTTCAAATAAGTTCAAAAAAATGAAATCCCTTTGTAACTGATGAGTTTTCGTTCAAAACTCTGATACTTCGGAAGAGATTGTCCATTTTGTACACGAAGTGCATCCGGTTTTTGCCGTAACCCTCTCAACTTTTTAGCACATGCTATGTGGGTGAAATGATGACACCATGCCAACTTTCAACCTTTTCAGAGTTCATTTGTAGTGCTTTTCAATTTCAGGATCATTTATAGCTCATGAACTAATAGCAAAAAGAATGAACTAAAAATAATCAATTAAAATATGCTGTTATGATCAACTAAAACAAAACTATAATATTCTTCAATAGCCAAAAGAATCAACTAAAAAGCTTTTATAAAACTCCAATAGCAAAAGGAATTTTCATAAAGAATGTTTTTGTTAGAAACTTTAATAGCAAAAAGCATTATCATAAAGATTTTTTTGTTAGAAACTAAAATAACAAAATCTGTTTTTGAATAGAATCATAAAACACAGTAATATTAAATAGCAGGAAAAAGAATCACTCCAAAATCTATTTTTATAGTAAAGTTAATCACAAACTAGTGATTCACACAAATTTCAAAGAATTCAAATTTAAACTATTCAAATTTGAAAACTAATGGCACTAACAAAAAGTTTATAATTTTTGTGACCTAAAAGCAAAAAGAATTAAAAAATAAACTTTAATAAAATAAATAAAAATAGCAACAGTAAGTATTTTGTTGTAAGTAGAAACAAAATAAAATAAATAAAGCAACAAAGAAAAAAAGTGCCATCTACTGGGCCACCACGGCCTGAATACGGCTGGAAACCCAACAATGGGCCAGGATTCAGGCCCGCACGTGGCCCAGTAGGCCCCACAGGCACATAGTGTATGGTTAGGCCCCAAAGCCTGCAGTTGAGAGGAGCTCGAGAGGGTGGGCGCAGCAGCACTTATAAACCACTCTCGAGCTCTCTCAACTAGCGAGGTAGGACTAAACTTTGGCCGCGACGTGGGCAGCACATGTCCTGTGGTCCCGGTTGGTGGCACCAACCGGGACTAAAGGGGGCATGGGTACCGGTTAGTGGCACCAACCGGGACCAATGCCCCCCCCCCTTTAGTCCCGGTTGGTGCCACCAACCGGGACCAAAGGCCGCCGCTTCCCGCCCTTTGGGCTGCTGAAAAGAGGCCTTTGGTCCCGGTTGGTGGCACCAACCGGGACTAAAGGGGGGCATTGGTGCCGGTTGGTGCCACGAACCGGGACCAATGCTCTGAGTATATAAGAAAACACTTAACGTTTTTCAGATTCATCTCTGCAGTTGCCCCGCCCCGACGCCGCCGCCAGGCTGCCCGAGCTCGCCCCGTCGACGCCGTCGCCGCCCTCTGCCTCGTCGACGCAGCCGCCCCTGCCCCGACCACGCCGCGCGCCCCTGCCACGACCACGTCGTCGTCGCCCCAGCTGCCCCGACCACGCCGCGGGCCCTCGCCGTGCCTCTGCCTCGCCCTGCCCTGATTGACCACGCCGCCGTCGCCCTGCCCCGACCACGCTGCCGTCGCCGCCCTCTACCCCGACGCGCGCCGTGCCTCTGCCCCTGCCCCGACCACACCACACCTCTCCTTTGGTCAGGCCGGCGCCGCCCCCTGCCTCCCTATTTTTTCACATATATATGATGTTTTTTCCAGATTATATGTATATGTGTAAGTATATGTATGTGTGTATATCTGATTATATGTCCTCTTTTCAGATTTTTTGTTTTTTGCATTTTTATAAAAATGTATATATTTATGTATGTTCTCTGTGTATATATATGTTCATGTATGCAAAACATAGATTTTTAGAAAAGTTTTATCTATATATGTTCTCTGATTTAGTCCATTTTAGGTTAGTTTCATTTTTAGAAAAGTTTTTTATATTTAGGAAAAGAAGGAAGAGAAGGAACAAGGAAGAAGAAGAAAAAGTTTTATATATATGCAAAAGTTACATTTTTAGAAAAGTTTTATATATCTAGCTAGGAAGAAAAGGAAGAAGAAGAAAAAGAAGGATAGGAAAAAAGAAAATAAGAAGAGGAAGAAAGGAGAAGAAGAAGAGGAGAGGAAGAAGAGGAGAAATAAACAAGAAGAGGAAAAAAGAAGAAAAAGAAGAGGAGAAGAAGAAAGGAATAGAGGAGAAGAAGAAAAAATAGATATATCTATTTTTTCTTCTTCTCCTCTTCTTTTTCTTCTTTTTTTCTTCGATCTTCTCCTCTATTCCTTTCTTCTTCTCCTCTTTTTATTTCTTCTTCGTCTTCTTATTTTTATCGGGTATGTCGTTGTCGATATACCCCCTCCCCGATAACATTATTTTCCCATGTATGTATGTCGTCGTTGTCGATATATATAACTCCCTCGCAGATAACTTCGACATGATGGACGGTCGATATTTATACCCCCTCTCGACCGTGATAACTTATACCACGGGAGCACCCCCGGGCCCTCTCGCTCGACCAAAACTCTCGAGGACACCCAAACCCTAGAAAAAAAACGATGTCGGTCTCCTACCCCCTCCCGCCGCGCCCCTACCCTTGAAGCGTTGCCGAGGCCACCCCAAACCCGGGATAAGCTAGGTCTACGTTTGCACTAATATATCCACCTGCTGTCATGTTTGTGTAATAATTGCCATGTTGTAATATTTGCAGAAACAATGGAGCACGGACGAGACGAGCAAGCAGAAGAGGTGTTGGGGGACATAATCTTAGCCGGAGGTGATATCTTGTCGTATCTTAACGACAATGATGGTCTGGAAGAACAGGGTGAAGAAGCAGGCTACGGTGATCGAAGAGTGGAGGAGGAAAGACATGATTATGATGGCTCCGGTGACCCAATGCTGGTGCAAGAAGGAGCCCGTGGTGACGGCTCCGGTGACCGAACAGAGTCCGGCCAGGTAAATATATTAGTTAAGCCTGTGCTGACTAGCTAATTGATGCATTCATTGTTTTGGTATGTACACATATTAATTAACTCTCGTCTTTCTTCTTTTTTCTAGCCCTCCAGATCAAGCACAACTTCGGTAAAGAGACGAGGCCCGAAGAGAAAGTTGCGCTCGGATGAAAGGTTTGAGATCACAGCAATCGCGCGCGACGGCAACCGATTGAACCCATCCGGACAAAGGAAGCATTTGCTGCTCAGTGCGGGGTTCTTGTTAGGGACAAGATCCCGATCAGCATCCACCAATGGTATAAGCCTAAGAAGGAAGACCTTGAGGTGTCTTATGTCAATGATATGCAGAAAGATGATCTTTGGACTGAGTTGAAGGCAAATTTCACCCTACCGCCAGAGGAGGATCCGGAGAAGCCAGTTAAAGAGCAATTAATCAAGTCTCATGCTCTTAAGAAGATGGTAGACCTATTCAGGAGGTGGAAGAATGAGCTGAAAACGTTTGTCGACAAAGAAGAGACACCGGAATTCATCGGCCGGTATGAGAAGATCAGAGATCACTGGCCTGCATTTGTGGCCCACAAGACATCGGAAAAGAGTAAGAAGATGTCAGCGACAAACAAGAAGAATGCTGCGAAGAAGAAGCTTCACCATCGCACGGGGTCAGGTGGCTACCTCAAAGCCCGGCCTAAGTGGGCCAAGGCTGAGAATGATCTGCTTGAAAAGGGGATCGAACCACAGACAATGAACTGGCCAGACCATTGACGGACTTGGTTCTTCGGGGCTGGCGGAAAATTGGACCCTGTATCAGGGAGGTGCGTTTGGACGAACGAGCTTTTGAGAATACCAGTCAAGAAGATTCAGCAATATATCGATGCAGCGCAGGAAGGGACGTTCGTTCTAGACAGAGAGAACGACGAGCTCACAATGGCCCTCGGGAATCCTGAGCACCCTGGACGGACACGAGGCACGCCAGGCTCCGTTCCGTGGAAGGCTGGTTTTCCGGACGCAGGCGGTTACAAAAGCCAGGAGAGGAGGAAAAAAATGGAGCAGACCCAAATTCAGAAGCTGCACGAAAGGGTTCAAGCGCTAGAGGAACGAGACGGCAATCGACATGCCGAAACTACCCCCAAAGCTACCCCGCCATCTCAGCAGAGAAGCAGCGTGGCTTCCACCGAGCTGCTTCAGCCGGAGCATGTCTTGACGGCTCTTGCTAGCTACCCCGTGGATCCTATCACGGAGTCTCAACATTGCCACCTTATGGCGCAATGGCAGAACTTCAAAGTCAAGGCGGTTGTTGGCTCTGTTTTACCTCCTGAACCCGGCGCAACCTACCACTATCGGCCGATTCCAGAAGGATATGCTAGGGTGATGGTGGATGAAATAACGGAGGGATTTGAGGACCTCCAGCTTGACCACCCTACCGGTGAAGGGGAGACTCGGCTGGGTTTAGCTCTGAAGACTCCGTGCCTATGGCGGAAGGAGCTCATTAACCTTCCGAACTGGATGCCTCCGGCGAGTAAGGGCACTCCGCCGCCTCCTCCTCCGGCGAGTGATCAGGGCACTCAGCCTCCTTCTCCGGCGCGTGGCGGCACTCCGCCTCCTCCTCCGCCTCCTCCTCCGGCGAGTGATCAGGGCACTCAGCCTCCTTCTCTGGCGTGTGGCGGCACTCCGCCTCCTTCTCCGCCTGCGCCGGCGTGCCAGAGCAGCCAGCCTCCTCCTTCTCCGCCTCGTCAGCAAGGGCGGAAGAGACCCGCCGCCGCTCCGGCTGCTCCGGCGCGTCGTAGTCCTTCTCCTCCGCCTCGTAAGCAAGGAAAGAAGATAGCCGCAGCCGCTCTGTCTGCTCTGCCGGCGTCTAGCAATACAGCTGCCAGAGGCGGGAGGCAATATAGATTCGGTCCTTCTCTGAAGACTCCAGAGAAGTTACCATACGAGAGGACCCCGGAGGAGAACACGAAGATCGTGCGAGCCGAAGTGACAAACTTCTTTCAAGGGGTGAAAGCAAAGAAACATCCACCTCCGGAGGAGAAGGTAGATCCGGTGAAAGCGAAGCGCACTCTGGCTGCCCTGACAAAACCACCAAAGTCTCCGCCGAAAGGCAACTATGAGCGTATTATTGCAAAGACATTTGTCGAAGCGGAGCGGTCGGGAAGTACTGTCAGTGATCAAAGGTTAAAAGAATGACGAGCTGGGAAAAAAATTGCCCAGCTCGGCGAACAAGCGAACCAATCGTGCCCCCCGCTCAAGGTGTCTAAAGACATCGTCGCTGGGAAAAAAATTGCCCAGCTCGGCGAACAAGCGAACCAACCGTGCCCCCCGCTCAAGGTGTCTAAAGACATCGTCGCTAATGATCCGAGGATGGTGGCCGGTTATAGCAATCTTGGAGATTACCTGCCCGACGATGTACATTATGAAATCATGGAGGTGGACGAACACAAATACCATTACGGGAAGCCTCTCGTCAAAGATGAAAGATCTCTAACAACGATGATGCAAAGATTACATGATTGGTACATGAAAACCTGCAGAGAGTCTGATGGGATGAATACTTTGACGCTGAGAGTTAAACCGGAGCATGACCTCGTTGGAATTGAACTGCTGAATGTTCCATTTGAGGAGTTCTTCCAGTTTTTCAATCAAAAGGCCCTCGATAAATCAACGATCACTTGCTACTGTCTGTAAGTAGTACTACTTCTGTCATTAAGTCTCTCTATATAGGTCAGCTCTTTCATTGCATGCATTTATAATTATCCTCACTATATTATGCAGATTGAAGATCGCCGAATTGAAGAAAAGACAAATCGGTGATATTGGGTTCATTAACACAAATCTCATAGATGCATATACGGTTGAAAAACATGCCAAAGAAGCCGAGGCCAACTTGCTACGATCGTTGGTATTAAATCAAAACAAAGATATAATACTCTTTCCTTACAACTTCAAGTGAGTGTTACTGTCTTGTGCATATTCGGTTTCCCTTATTAGTCCAGGTTATGGTAATGTAATTGATGACTTATGCATGCATGCGCACTTCCACTATATTCTCCTAGAGATTAAGCTTGAGCAGGGAGTAGTAACCGTCTTAGACTCGAGACGAAAAGATCCCCAGGACTATGCGGACATGACTCAAATGCTCGAGAAGTAAGTTAAATCGATCATTATCCACCATATCAGCAACTTTGTTCATTTCCTGATATCAAGTAATTGTTTTCTTTGTCTGGCAGGGTTTGGAGAAAATTCACCACAAAAGCTCCGGGACTGCCGAAGAAGCTGCAATTTAGACACCCGAAAGTAAGTACTATAGTAGCATGTTCCGCACATCTCCTAGTGATTCAAGCGCTAGTTTCATCAATACCATTTACCATGCTTGCTTATCAGTTAGATTGACCTCTATTTGTTGTAAAGTGGTTGTGGCAGGAACAAGGGAATGATTTCTGTGGATACTACGTTTGCGAGTCTATCCGCCACACGACCTGTGAGCGGGGCTACTCTGACGAACAATATGAAGTGCGTAAGCAATAATATTCACAATTTTATTTTATTACCATCATTTGTGTCGATTTTCATTTATTCATATATATATGTATTGACCCCCTTCTTCAAATTAGATCTTTCGGATGCGGGATGAACTCCTAGCACCAGATCGTATGCGAGCAATTCAAGAGGAATTGGCGGCATTCTTCCTTGACCACGTGATCGCTGAAAACGGAGAATACTATGTGGATCCTGTGTTCTTACAATTTAATTAGGAGATTATATTGTAAGAGATAATTATTGTATATATGTAGCCGG
This sequence comes from Aegilops tauschii subsp. strangulata, assembly GCF_002575655.3. NCBI lineage: Eukaryota > Viridiplantae > Streptophyta > Magnoliopsida > Poales > Poaceae > Aegilops > Aegilops tauschii. The sequence goes on from NC_053039.3 coordinate 14,507,247, forward strand.
TAGTGTCAGATAGATATACGAGAACTTGTTGTTCGACCAATCTCTCGGAGAAGGAGAGGTGGTCGATATCACTTCTCTCTGTATGCATATGTTCATGACGATCTTCTGTTTCCTTCATTTGCTTACTAGCTAGCGTGTCTAGTCCTCTCCATACGTATATAGTACGTAGCGTCGACCAAGCACGGAGATAAGAGAGGACACTTCTCTCTATTAATTAGCTAGCTAACACAATATATGAAACACCTAAATTAACCCCCCAACCTCCCCCCCTTCAAAAAAAAACAAAAACCCCAGCCCCTAAAATGCTGACGCGTGGATGCCTATTGGTCCCGGTTGGTGACACCAACCGGGACAAAAGGCCCTGCCTGTTGGTCCCGGTTGGTGTCACCAACCGGGACCAAAGGCCCCCCTGCCTGGGCTGGCAGCAGCGGCCACGTGGAGGACCTTCTGTCCCGGTCCGTGTAAGAACCGGGACTAAAGGGTTAGGGCTTTAGTAACAACCCTTTAGTCCCGGTTCGAAAACCGGGACAAAAGTCCCTTACCAACCGGGGTAAAAGCCCCTTTTTCTACTAGTGCTAGTCTAAGTTACTATCTTCATAATACAAAGTAACATAATAGTACTCCCTCCATTTTTGTTTAAAGGGCGCAGCTCCAAAGTCTCTGGGACCAAGGTGCCTAGCAATTGGACGAAAATCTGGACGTGGGACGTGAAATTAGCATCGGGAGTTACGGTTCTGCGCCTAACTAATCGCGTTAAAAACGCTTAGTAACCCCCACGGCAAATCAGTGAGCCATCTCCTTGCATGCACTGGTGGAGCCAATTCCAGCCGCGATTTCCTCTCTTTCTTCTTCTTCCCGCACTCGTTCCTTTCTCCCCGCTCAGTTTCCATAAAAAACGCGAGTGAAAATTTCATCTCCGATCGAAAACTCGCGCCGATCTTCCCCGCTGCCAAATTGTAAACGAAATTTTCACTGATCAATAGTTCCCGCCGATCTTCCCGCCGGTGCTCTCTTTATATATGTGTGCAGATGGAGGCACACGAACAGACATCGGTCTGCATCTCTCCTCCATCTCACTGCAATGGCGCCGCCACAGCCAGGGGGATCAGATCGCCGGCCTCCTCCTCTTGGCCTCCATGGGCTTTCGCGGGTGGCTTTCCAACCTAGATCGCCGCCACCAGGAGCAGTTCCTCCTCCTCCTCCTCTTGGTCTCACTGGACGCGCGTCGATGCCAACTTTCTCCATTGGCACCGCTCGCTCGGAGCCGCATCCTCCTCCAACGACATTGCCTCGACGGCGCGTCGGCCTCGCACGCCCATCTCGTCCTCCGGCACCTAACGAGGCCGGTTCCTCGAACTGGAGTGTCTCCATTGGCAGAGCCGTGGCAGGTAGCGGAGAGATGGTAAGATCTTCGTTCGTGGGGTTTAGCCTCGTCAATGGTGGCGGCGGGATCTCGTTCGGCAGTGGCGGCAGTGAGTCCATGGGCTTCACTTTCAGTTCCGGCGCCGGTGGCATACGGATCAGAGATGGATCCTCCCGTGCTGCCACCATAGAAGGTAAACCCTAAACCCTAGTTGTAGATCATGTACTCATAGTTTTTTGTAGTTTTAGATGATCATGTACCCTAAACTCTTGTCTGCTACCACGTGTGCATGATCAAAGGAACTGGGTTCGGCCTTGCTGGACAGAATGGGCAGGAGATGACCAACGGAGACACTCCAACAATTGGCTACTGAGGGGTTGGATACAACCCAAATTTTGCCCATGCCGACGAATACCCTCCTAGTCAGGAGCATGTTCAAATCCAAAAAGAACCTATCGATTTGAGTAAGCACCTTTTGATCATATTTGTGTGTTTCAGTAATATTCAATATTTTTCGCATCTAATTATTCTGTCCAATGCATTTAGATGTTATGTCGAACAAGGAGACAAGAACGCACTACCGTACAGATGATAAGCGACACATATATTCTGAGATCCTTGCCCGTAATGGTGGGGGTAATAGGTTGAAGCATGGAGTTTCTAAAGCTGTTGCACTAGCTTGTGAATGTCCAAGGAGAATAGTGCAAAGGGTATGGCAGCAGGCTAAAAATGGTGGAGGCATTACAGGGGTAAAAAACAATCGGAAGCTCAAATCAGGAAGGAAAAAGATAAATTTAAACATAGATGCATTGGAGGCCATCCCACCTGGAGAGAGAACAACATTAGAACAAGTTGCTGGACATCTAAACTTGTCAACTACCACTGTTTGGAGGAGGTGAGAGTTCTACTACTGAATTGTTGTCAAATTTCTACATGTCAACATTCCTTTATTTTATGGATTTCTGAATGATAGGTTGAAGATGAAGGAAATTCGACGAATAACAAGTGAATTGAAGCCCGCCTTGACTGATGCAAACCAAAGGGCTCGTCTGGAGTATGCTCTTATGCATCTTGAACCATGTAGCATAACATCCCTAGGTGGTATTAATCCCACATTTAGGGCTGATATGGATGTGGTTCATATAGATGAGTAATGGTTTTATCGCACGCGGAAGACCCAGAACATGTATTTGAGTCATAGAGAGGAGGCACCACACCGGGAATGTAAAAATAAAAGCCACATTCAGAAAATTATGTTCTTGTCCGCAATGGCTAGACCAAGGTATGATGCTCAAGGCAATTGTGTGTTTGATGGCAAGATAGGGGTTTGGGCTTACACAGAGTGGGTGCAAGCTAAAAAGAGAAGTCAGAATAGGTTGGTACTTGTTCTTGTTACTACTTTGTGCTAAAAAAAATTGTGCACATTATTCACTACTTTGTGCTATGTTTGAGTATATTTGTTTCTATATCCATAGGTTGAGGGGGGCATGGGAGCTGAAGCCTGCAGATACAGTGGACAGGGAGAAAAGTCGGGAGTACTTAGTGAAATACGTACTGCCGGCTATAAAGGAGAAGTGGCCTGAGAGCGATAGATGGAATACCATCTACGTACAGCAGGACAATGCTAAGACTCATATAAAACCAGATGATCCACTTTTTTGCAGGAAGCTGCTAGGGGTGGTTGGGATATTAGGATGATATACCAACCACCTAATTCTCCTGACACAAACATATTAGATCTTGGTTGGTTTGCCTCAATTCAAGCAATGTTCCATAGAAAGATGCCCAAGACCCTACTCGAGATTGTCCAAAAGGTATTGCACTGATTAGATCTTGGTTGGTATTCTTTTTATGTTCTATGTGATATATACCTATTTGTGTATGAACTGTTTTGAGTTTTTCATGTCATGTGTCATAGGTTAATCAATCCCTAGCTGAGTACCCCCATCAAAGGCTCAATAGGATCTGGTTGAGTCATCAAGCGTGCATGAGAGAGATCATCAAGCACAAGGGGTCTATCCACTATGTTGTTCCTCACTTGAAGAAAAAAGCACTAGAGAGACAAGGTCTTCTCCAGGTTCGTTTGACGATTGACAGAGAATATGTCGAGCAGGCAATTCAATACTTGAACTCAACATGAGTTGTAACATTAGCATTGACAGAGAATACTGTCTTTGAAAGTTTGTTTACAATGCAATATTGGGACTGTCTTTTGCACTTTGACAGTGATAACTTTGATAAAAAACTTAGCACAACCAAGATCCACTTAAACATGGCTATTTCTTGTTCAACATGAAGCCTAGTTCATCTCGGTGTCCGGCACAAATGCATTGTCATCTTCGGCAACGGTTGAGGTGTTGCGACCGCAACAAGAGCACACACCATCTTCACCAATTCCCACAGTCATTGCGCAGTCCTTGCACCAGTAATCATCACACAGAAGTGGATTTCCGCACAACTCACAAGGTACCACGTCCATTGGCACCGGCAGAGAGCAAGCAAGACAGCAAAAAATCGATGCCTCACCACGCACACCACAGTTGCGGCACATTGCAGGGAAGATGCATCCATCACATGAAGACGTAGCCCTGCGTCGCAGCGCGAGGTTAGTGATGCGGATGTACCTTGTCCTAGCCGAAATCCTTGATTCACCAGCTCCGACATTGGTTGCACGATCAACTATCTGAAAAAGATCTTGGATGGTTGTATAAACCCTCTCGAATTCATCCTCGAGTTCTATCACCTGGCCATGTGTTACCTCCACCTCGTCATCCTCGAGTTCTTTGACAACCTCCACCTCGCCCTGCACCTCTTCAACCTCGCCGAGCTTCTCCATGTTGCCTTCCTGCTCGCTGGCTCAAGGAAGAGGAAGCAATGTCTGCACTTTTATACACAAGAGGAAGAGGAGGCGGTGGGAAAAGGAGAGCAACAGCTTCTGCATGCAACACGGAGGGAGTACAGACGACGGCATGCAAATAAAGTAATCTGCGTTCACACCTCTACAAGCCACAACTTGTTCCCACTTGCATGCAGACTCCGGAAGGGAAGAGGAAAGAGAGAAATTAAGACTCTAATTAATGTATTGCGCCTTTGCATGCTGCGATTGTGAAAACGACTGAATTTGGAGTTGCGCCCTTTAAACAAAAATGGAGGGAGTAGTATCATAGATGGTTTCATTTATTAACTTGTAGACTCATCTTGTCTCGGGAAGCGCTATGTTACAGTAACATATTATGTTACCTCCTTTCATTAATTACTTGCCACATAAGCAAAATTTTCTTGAAGTGCGCTATGTTACTATCTAAGTTACTCCCACTATGACTAGCCTAAGCTAGCTAGTAGTATTTAATATTTGCATGTAAAGGGAGGTAAGGATGCACACTTGATTGGGGGAAACGTAAGGGAGGCTGGTTCACACCGCTGCATGCGGGTTACTTTTGTTGGTTCTCGATCGCGCTGGAGCGGGCAATAGCTGGAGCGCCCGCTACCTCCTTTTTCGTTCCTTCTCACTCCTCCAACAGTGATTTTTGCTGACGTGGTACTCCTTATAGCCAGCTGACTAGACTTATTGTACTTGCTCTAAGAAGGAAACATTGTACATTAAACGAACTTCTCTAAGGTGATTATCCTTAGATTTGTTTTTCCCCCTAATCTCTGTTTAGTCTCTTGAACTTTCAGTTTGATACTAGCAGCCCGCTCATCCTTGGAGGAAAACAGAAAGGAGAATCACATCACCCGAGTTGGCTTGTTAAAAGAAAACATAGATGGCTACTTCTTGGCGACGTCTAGGTGAATGGTTAGCGAATAGCAGGTGCATAGTAATCGGTGGATAATTCTTGCAGATGCGGGACGATGTGCATGAGTTTCTTGTACCATTTCCTTCTTTATATAATACATTGATAGACATGCTATCCATATAAATGATCAGTGCGAATTTCAGTGCACTTGCATGGTGGAAATAGAGAGACCGGGCGACCCCGAGCACGACTACCAGTTAACGACGTTACATGGTCTGTGTGAAGTGCCACCTATGTAGCCTGGACAGAGTAGGTGATCTGTTGCAACTGATACAGTGATACTTGATCATATTTTGGTTTACTCCAGTATTTTATACTAATCGGTAGATGGATTTCACATTTACAAATCACAAGTCTTGAACAAGCCGGAGTGGGAGTATTTATACAATGGACATTCATGAACATCTCCCCCTTCCTCATGCAACTGAGATCCAACGACTCATTTCACTGGAATATGGAACACACGAATTTCTGAATGAATTGTCATCCACTGGAAATTTTGATATTTCTTCTACTTATAAAATCTAGTGTATTGGCAGCTGAAACACATGTAACGTGCCTACTCAGCCTGCATACAAACAGTTACGGTTCCCTCTGCACATAAGCAAAGCTCAGTGGAAACAGATCGAGGACTCCCAAGTCCCAACGTCCCAATCGAGTGCAACTCTACCAACATCGATAAGGAGAAACAGCCAGCAGCTCCTTCGCAGACACGGAAGGCGATCCCCATGATGATCCGCCGGTCATGGCCGAAACTCATGACCATCCCGTGACCATGGACTGTGAAATCTCCCAGCGTGCCGACCTCATGACCCCGCTCTGTAATGATGTCGACGACCAATACACATGGGACTTCAAAAAAGTTTGCAATGCATATTTGCGTGATAATAAGGATGAGACACTAAGACACATGAAACTGGGTCTATGATCGATTTCGATGCTAGTAAATACGATGATAACAAGGACTTGGAAGATGAGGAGATTGATAAAGACATCCTGGATGATGAAGAAGAGCCTATTGATGATCTGGATCTGGCCAATAGGGCTACTACCTCAAAAAAGTCATCTGCTGGGAAACAAATGAAAGAAGATGATTGCATTACCTTCCATCCAGCTGCTCTGCTGGAAGCTTGTTGCTCTCCTATGAGAGAGGACAAAGGGACTGGGGGAGAAACATAAACACACACTGTAGGTTCTCCCATGCCCTTCTCTGTCAAAATCCTGAGTGCACCCAGCAAGGAGAATAATGGTGTTATCACTACTCCCACTGCTGCAGCTAGTGTTCCTGCTAATGCCACTTCCCCTGTGTCCATTCAAAAAACCTACTGCTCTGATCTGCTGAAGGAGATGGACAACTCTGAATCTGATATTGCCAGTGAAGCTGGGGATTCTGAAGAGGAAATGGATACTTTTGAAGCTCCTGTAGTCAATGGTTTGAAGATGATGGGGCTGGTGGAAACCTTGGCTCTCTCCAATGTGCAACCTACTGCCAAGAACAAGTGGGGCCCTGTTATTGCTCCTAGTACCAGAGTTCATAACAGGCAAAACATTATGGAGAAAGCTGCTGCTTACAAAATGAAGAAAAACCTGGAGATCCCTACCACTTTCAAAAGTAAGTCTTTCACTACTGATTCATCATCTACTTTAGAGGCTTATGCTTCTACAGTTGATATTAATATTGGTGATAATGATAAGGAGAAGAATCAAATCATTAATGATATCATAAGAGATGAAACTGAAAAATGCCTTTTTATTTGCTTCACAAAATCCTGAGATTTCCTTGCCTGATAATTTAGATAATGAGTTATATGAGGGGAGTGGAGTTTGTACTCCAAACATATGTATTCCTAACACCAACACACCAGGGGGCACTGCTGGTGATGTAGGTGATTATGGGAATGCTGTGAGAGGTGGGCTATTTAGCCTGACACATTCTTTTAAGATTCCATGATTGGAGTGTTCTGGAATATTATAGGTTTAGGACAAAAAGGGAAATTACAGTCCCTGTCTGATCTTGTTAATAAATATAAGCCAGATTTTGTAGGTTTTCAAGAGACTAAAAAAGAAATTTTGTGAGACTCTTTTTTAAATGCTTTAGCTGGTTCCACTCATTATACTTGGCATATGCTTCCTGCTGTAGGATCTGCTGGTGGCATTCTTGTAGGACTCAATTCTTGCTCCTTTGAGCTCATTGGTGTGATTTGTAAAAATATTGTATCATCTGCACCTTGAAAAATAGAGCAGATGGGTTTTGTTGGCACTTGATAGTAGTTTATGGTACAACATATGTTGTGGATAAGGTAGATTTTATTGCTGAGTTGCATGAGGTCATGGAAGGGATGTCCTATCCAGTTTTATTTGGGGGGATTTTAACTTGGTGAGAGAGGCCAAGGAAAAGTCCTCTGGAAATATCAATAATTCATGGGCATTGTTATTTAACGATTGGATTAATAAGTGGGGGCTGATGGAAAACAAGCTATCCAATAGGGTTTATACCTGGAGCAATAATCAAGATAACCCATTGTTTGCGACTATTGATAGAGTTTTCTCTACTACTGACTGGAACAGTCACTTTCCCCTAACCACTGTATGTGCTCTGCCTAGAGTTGGCAGTGACCATGCCCCTATACTTCTGGACTCAGGGGTTGGGGAGGCGGTTTCCAGCAAACCTTTTAGGTTTGAGAAATGGTGGTTAGGCCAGCCTGATTTTAAGGCCTTAGTGGAAAAAATCTAGGCTACTCCATCCCATTTTAGCTCTGCCATAGATACTTGGCATTTTAAAGCCAAGCTATTCAGGAAGACAGTAAAAGGGTGGAGTATTAACCTGGAAGCTGCCATGAAAAGGAAGAAAAAAGACCTTCTACAAGAATTTGATATTTTAGATGTCTTCTCTGAACAAAATAGAGTGGATGTTGGGGATATCCTCAGAATGGAAGAGATTAAAAAAGAGCTCCAGGGGATCTGGGAGAAGGAGGAAACTGCCATGTGGCAACGATCTAGAGATAGGAAAATCCTGGAGGGTGACAAAAACACATCATATTTTCATGCTGTGGCTAACCAACGTAGATGGAAAAATCATCTCTCTGTGTTAGAGGGATCGGAAGGACCTGTCTACTCCACCAGAGACATGTTGGAGGTGGCTATTGACTTTTATAAAACACTTTTGGATTTGAACCAAGACCTAACATCCACCTGGGCGACCATTTTTGGTCTGCGGATGAACTGGTTACTGAGGCTGAAAATTAGTTATTAGAAAAACCTTTTTCGGAGGAGGAAATCAAGGAGGCCATCATCGGTTCTTATGCTAGTGGTGCTCCTGGCCCTGATGGGTTGTCCTTCTTATTTTATCAACAATTCTGGGAGGTGATCAAGAATGATTTTATGAATTTAGTGAGAGACTTTGAGTGTGGTACCCTAGACATCCAAAGATTGAACTACTCTATCGTTACTCTTATTCCCAAAGAACCTAACATGCCAGACACATGAGAAAGTTCAGGCCTATCTGCTTGAGCAATTGCTCTATAAAAATATTTAGTAAAGCCATGACCACCAGGGTCTCCCCTTTGGGGCAAAGACTGCCCTCTCCATGTCAGACCGCTTTTGTGTGAGGTAGATTCATCCTGGAGAGTGTTGTCACGGCGCATGAAGCGGATACACGAGGTCCACAAATCGGGTAAACCGGAGGTTGTCCTCAAAATAGACTATGAGAAAGCATATGACCGCGATAACTGGAATTTCCTAGTTGAAATGTTAAAATCCCGAGGTTTTGGGGCTAAATGGATAGGGTGGATTATATCCTTGTTACAACAGAGTTCCTTTTGTGTCAACATAAACGACGTGCTTGGACCATATTTTGTGTGTGGGGGGGAGGCCTAAAACAAGGGGACCCGATCTCTCCAATGCTTTTTAACCTTGTTGCAGATGTCTTTTCCAGGATGCTTGCCAAAGCTATTAATGCAGAGTTAATTTCGGGGGTTATCCCTCATATTGTTCCTAAAAGTCTTATCAGTCTTCAATACACGGATGATACTATACTATTTCTTGACTCTAACCCTGAACATGCAAAAAACCTGAAGTGGCTGCTTGCCTGCTTTGAAAGACTTTCTGGGTTAAAAATCAACTATGATAAATGTGACCTGGTGTCTGTCAATCTTGATCCTACTGAGGTCAAGCTACTAGCCCAGATTTTCTGTTGTAAAGTGGGGGTTTTCTCTCTCAATTATCTTGGAGTTCCACTCCATTATTTGAAACTGAGAAGAGAGGACATACAACCCATTGTCGATAAAATCATCAAACGCTTTGGTGGGTGGAAAGGGAGACTGCTTAGCTATGAAGCTAAGCTAATTTTGCTCAAAGCTTGCATAGCTAGTATCCCTATGTACCTGATGTCTGTGATCAAGTTCCCGAAATGGGCCATCAAAGCTATCACTTCCCAGATGGCTCATTTCTGGGGGAACCTTGATGAAAATCATAAACATCACCTAGCTAACTGGTGGATGATTTCCCAAAAGAAGGAGTTTGGTGGCCTTGGTGTTCCAAACTTGAGGGAGTTTAATATGGCACTGTTAGCCTCCTCCTGGGCTAAGAGATATTACCAGAACAGTGATAGGGACTGGGTGAAGTTAGTTGACCATAAATACAATACTGATAAACCTAATTTGCTCTGGTCAAAACAAGGGGTGGGCTCACCTTTCTGGAAAGGATTTACTTGGCTTTGGCCACTGCAAGACCTTTCTATAGGTGGACTTTAGGCAATGGCAAGCAATAATTGGGTCGGAGATATCTCCCTTAAGACTCAATTCTGGGATATTTTTGAGATTTGTTAACAACAAAACTGTAAGGTCTCCCAGGTCTGGGATGGGAAAACCCTGAAACTTTCTTTCAACCGATGTGTTGACGAAGATTTCCTCGCTAGATGGGGTGTTCTAAACCAAGTGATTGCAAATAAGAAACCAACTAGTGAGGAAGATCACCCTGTTTGGACGCTTGAAGCGTCTGGGGTATACAGTGTGAGTTCCTTTTATGAGATGATTAACTGGGGTGGGGTTTCTACCCCTATATGGATTATTATTTTTGGGAAAATTCTAGTACCACATAGGTACTTGGTGTTCTTATGGTTAGCATATCATAATAAAATCCTTACCAGAGACAATCTCTGTAAGAGACGCCCTGTGAATGATGTGACTTGTCTTTTTTGTTGTGAGAATGAAACTGTTAGTCATTTGTTCTTCGATTGTGTGGTTGCTGATAATATTTGGAAAGATGTTGCGGAGATTTTTGGATTTCAAAAACCGGGTAGTATGGAGGAGCTTTCTGCCCTATGGGATGTTAATAATAAGAAAAGTATGATTGGCACTGCTTCTGTTGCTACCATTTGGAGCGTTTAGACTATGCGTAACGATCTGTGTTTTCAGGGTGTGCCGTGGACAAGCACCAGGGCAATTTTGGAAAGGGCATGTTCTCTGCTCCATCAGTGGAAGATCCTAAGTGGGGGAGACCAGTCTGTGCTTCTACGGCGTTGTCTCCTGCTCCTGGACCGTCGAAGAGGCGAAGTGCTGCGAATAGCCTGGACAGGGGGCTGAGAGGCAGGAAGGCTTCATGCTAAAGGCACACACCGACTGAGCCGTGCGCCTCTCTTATGTCATCAGTTGTCGCTAGTTTGTGTCTTTTTGTTCCTGTTGGCCTTCTCTGAGCCTTTTGCTCGCTAGTTTGAGATGTAATCTGTTAGAAACACTTCTGATTCTGCTACTCTAGGCTAGATCCGAGAACTCTAAACTGTCGGTTTGGGCTGTGTGCCCTGTTTTTAATAAAATGGGGCGGGGGGAAACCCCTTTTGATCAATAAATACGATATATACATATGTTAATTCATATATCATCTCAAAAATGCATCATTCACCTAAAGAATTGAATAGCCCCCTAGGCAGAGGTAACCTATGGTAGTCTGCTGCCATAGGGAGTTTATGTAACATATGGCATGTCCAAAGATTTGAAGTGCTGCCTAGGTTGCATATGTAGAAAATATCTTTCGCGAGTAGTGCTCGCCTGTCCTTTGTTTTCCTCCAATGTTCCATACTACTATGTGGAATAGTTTGACATTGCGAAGCACAAACCTTGAATAAGGCCTGAATGGGAATATTTATACAATGGACATCAATGAACTCCTTCATATTCTTCATGCGCTTCACATTGAACTACTCATTTCATGAAGTTTTTGCCTTCTTTTTCTCTACTTTTTTTCGCATGATAGAACAGACGACCAAACAGTTCTTGAATGACTTGCTCAACACTTGTCACATGCTTATCAAACGAAAGCTATATGTATAGTCCCACCTTTACTACCTGCCAAGCATAATTTTTATGCTACCAGAGCATTTCCTTCAGACTCAGGAACTAATGTGTAAAACAACAGCAATGGCTTGTATGGAACATATTTGAAACAAATGACTCAGGAAAATTAATAACTGTAATAAAGAACAAGTCCTCAGCCAAGCTTCTTGCAAGTATTCGACCATAATTAACTTCTCATCTCAGTATATATTATCAGGTATATAAACTTATATGGAAATATGGAAATGTCTTCAGGATACGACAGTCATTTGCTATGCAGTTATTTAAGTCTATGAGTTCCTCTGTTCAAGGTGCAGCTTGCATATGGAACCTAACGGTACAGCTTGCCGAAAACATGGAGCACAGCAACGACGGCAACAAACCCTATGCTCATGATCAGAACAGCATTTGGCGACATCTTGCGCCCAGCAGCCTCGTCAGTGTAGAACTGAAGCATTGTACTGGCGCCACCACCACCTCCAGCAGCACCGCTGGTGGTTCTACGTCTGCGCAAGCTTGCCGCAGCTGCTGCACTCCCTCTTGCAGGTGCATCACCATTAATCACCATCTTGTTCTTATTTATCTGCATAGAAGTATGAGTTCTGATCAGAAGGCTTGTAACACTATCATAAATGACCAAAACATAAAGAGTGTTATGAATGACCCAACCTGAATCTACGAAACCAAACTCGGAACCTATGGATACAAAACCAAACATGGATTCTATGGATGAACACGCGATCAAACATCACATGTCTAGAAAGAAAGACGGACGGACACGCAACTGAACATTATACCATATTATTACATAACTTACTTTTTTGCAAACATACAGAAGTCAAAAGCCAGCAAAGTATACTACTCGGAGGGGAAAAAAAACCTCTTGACTGTCAAGGAAAGTTAATCGGACAAAACAATAAGGAAAGGTTAAGAACTTCAAGGGTGCCTTGGATCTCAGCAGGTAATGTTTTCTTCAGTACTTGAGAAGATTTAAAGATAGATAACGCAGTTAAGAATCACATCATCGATCCATGACTTGGAGCAACGAAAAGCCATAAACAAACAAACAAGCAAATTAAGCAAAAGAAGAAGATGATAGCATCTCAGACTACATAGTCCCCAATGTTTTTCTTCACTGTCAAAAGTCAAAACTCAGAGTGCAAGGATGGGTAAAAGTGGATGTAACATCACGGATGCTCTCGAGAACAAACAAATCTAAACGGCACAAGCAAAATCTCGCAGCTACAAACCCCCGTGGCCTCCCTTTCTCAATCAGCATTCAGAACAAAATTCACATGCAGCAGACCTATAAGCATCTGCATTAGCAACTCTTGTACTCCCTCCATTCCAAAATAGATGACCCAACTTGAGTATGTGTCTACAACAAAGCAGCAGGAAAATCGCAGCAGCAGCACGCACAAAGCATAAATCGTATGTATCCCCGAGATCCCGTCCTGCCTCGAGCGCAGCCGTTTCCTCTGCACCTCGCCGCCCAGGTCCAGCGCCGGGTCTCCGCGGAACGAGCTCCGTCGACAGCGTCCAACACCACGGCGCCATCCATTTCCCCGCCTCGGTCCAGCGCTCCGTGGATCCACCGCCCCGCCACCCCAGGGTAACCCTATCTCACTGTTGATCGATCTGAGAAAGAAATCGGGGGAAGGGAACGAACCTGTGGCGCTTCGGCGACAGCGGCGGCGGGAAGGCGTCCTCCGGCGACCGGCGAAGAGATACGGGAGGAAATAGGGCAACTGCCGGAGAGCGTTTTTTTTAGAGGTTTTTATTTTTCGTTCTCTCCCCTAGAACAGAATATAGCCTGTTATGCACACTGAACAGAAAGAAAAAAGACATCACCTCAAGTATGACAAGGAAAGATTCAAAAAAAAAAAAGTATGACAAGGAAAGGATAAGGACGGTGAGCAGATTGGGCGTAGGCAAGAGGATAATCTTATCTAAAACTCAGTTTGTAGGAGGAGAAAAAGCCACACCGGCAGACAAAGTAAGTAGTACGGAAACGAACACCAACACCACCGACAACGCTTGAAGAACCACTTCCACCGAAGTGAAGCAAGGGGTACATGTTGTATGATCGTAGCGACCTTGAAGGAAAATGCCGCACAAGGAAGAAAATGACATGTCAAAGGAAACAAAATAAGAGTAACAACACAACACGTGCAAACAAGGTGATAAATGATCATAATGGTTTTTAAATCATCTTTGATGTCTCTATTGCATCTGTGATGGACCTGGTCTCTTGAATATTGCCTTTGGGAGAACATTGATTGGTGACAAATGGACATAATAGTTTTCTTGTTGAAAGACTAACATGGTCAACCTTTCACATGAATCAAACACATTCGATAGGCAGTTTGACTACTTTCAATTGTTTCATAGTCAAATCCATGTATACACCCTACTATTTGGGTGCAACCTTTCCACCACAGATGTATTTGAAAAAATTTAGTCCCTTTCAAAATTAAAATCTTCATGTGGTATTTAGATTGCAAGGTCATCTTGACAAAAGATAATCTCAAAAAACTTTTTGGCAAAGATGCACTAAAATGTTGCATTTGTGGTAACAAAGGAGACGATTCTACATCTATCCTTCAATGCTACCTTGCAGAGCTATTATGATGACTTGTCCATATAGCTTTTAATCTACCTCCATTCACGACTAGTACGAATACGTTCTGAAACTGATTACTTGGGGTGCATTTCAAGCTGAAGCCTTAGGTCCATGTGGAAATTTATGCTTTACTTTGGGCCATTTCGAACACATGTAATGATTGTATTTTCAATAAAATGGAGGATCCAAACTTTTTTCTAGGTTATCTTCAAAGCTATCAACTCGATTCATGTGTGGTTGTTACTTTGCAAGGAGGAGGAGCGAGCGTCGATGGTCTTTCAGTGCAACCAATGAGAGATGGTCGCTGGGATTTGTTCAACCAATTTGGTTGGTGGCCTAGTAGGATTTCTGATGCATGGAGCTCATTGTATATATGCTCATTTTCCTTCGTCTTTTTCATTGCCCTTGGGGCGTCCATGCGGTATTTTATCTATTGAGCTTTATTGGACACAGATGATGAGCTTTGAAATCAATAATAAAATGTTGTGTGCATCACTCGATATAGAGGCCAAGGGTGTTCCTTTTTTTGAAAAAATAAAACATCAAAGCACACATGACGAGTCTCTTAAGCCCATTCAACTCTTCAGAATTCATGGTTTATATGAAGATAGTCCATTTGGCACACGAAAGGAATCATAGATTGCTCACGCATCCATACGTGCTAGGATCTAAAGCTAGTAAGTACATGCATGTATATGTTGTCTATATGATTGCATGACCACAGAGTGTTTCTAAATATTTGAACGGCCGAGCACATAGCGGCATGTGGTTGCATCGACTATCTAAAGACTTGAACTGCCATGTAAGAATGACCTTTCTTGTAGGAACAACATCTCCTCATCTCTTGTTTCTTTCCGAATATTTTCAGAGTTCTCGGCTGATTGATTTGGCATTTGTGAGTCGCGAGCCTTGAAAAAGCTAGGCCTGGATGGGAGTATGTATAAGTTGTACGTCATGGGCTTCTCACTGTTCCTCATGTGATTGACACTAGGCCTGGATGGGAGTATGTATAGGTTGTACGTCACGGGCTTCTCACTGTTCCTCATGCGATTGACACTGGACTACTCATTTCATGATTTTTTCACTATTTTGTCAACATGCAAATAGAATGATTACATGATTTTACAGCGTGTATCTACATAACACAAGAGAGGATAAAATGGTTCTTGCATGACTTGATCAACACTTATCACACTCTTACCTAACGAAACTACATATAGCCCTATATATACCCTTCTGCCTTAGGAATCAGGGATGTCAAACATCCAATGTTGCATCGTTAGTATGTTTTAGTGCCCAGTCTATGGGATACTCTGAAATGGTATATTGGAGGAAAACAAAATACAGTAGTATCTCCTTATATACTCCTACATTACCAAAAAACCTATAAACGTCAGCCCAACCGCAGCCACATTCCTGTCTGCAATGGCGCTCGCTACTAACCGCGCTGTCACCGCAGCATTAGCTGTTGTATCCAGCAGCGTCACCTCTCAGCCCTGCCATGCCCCGTCCTTCCTTCTGCTCAAGTGCCACACAATCTGTGTTGTCCATGCCACGGAGCATTGGAAGAACCCGGTGCAGTCCATATGATCAAACATCACAATGTGTTGGCCATTATTTGTACAAACAATGGTCAAAGCTATGAAGCTATGGGTTACATTTGCTGTCTGCATTTGCATCTACACTGCCTTTTATGGTACATCCATGGATAATGAGTGCGGCAATATATGGAAAGGTAGCAAAAGTTTGGGATGTGGCTCGTTTCAAAACTCCATTTTACCATTTTTAGCTGGATTGTATATGAAAGCGGGATGTTTTTTTAGATGAAAACTGGGATGTTCTTATGTTCGCTTTTCCACCCCTGTTGTTCAAAGGGAAAAAATGATTCGGATCACGGAGTGGAACCTCGATTTTACTGGAAGGAGTGAGTTAATGAAGCACACAGGGTTGATGAAGCGTTGGCTTTATGGCTGCAGCTGGGTTAACATCGGACCATCCGAATGAGCAGCACTATGCGCACGGTACATGCCAGCCGATTTATGCACATCATTTAAGATCAGACCACACATGCATAGGACTAAAGTGTTCACCGCCGCTGGATTGATCTGCCATGCATGGATCGGCTCCTAATTATCGTGTGTGGAGCAGTTTCGTTATGCTGCCTGCATCTCTTCTTCGTTGAGAAGCAGAGCAGTAGCATGCTGCAGCCGTTAGAAGCGTTCAGGAGCATGATCTTGAGTGCGAGCCAACTGAGTGTTGCTAGGCTTTGGGAATGTAGTAAAAATCCGCTGTTACGTCTCGTCTGTTTCAATCTTGTGAGATGTGTCAGCCTATTTGCAGAACATGCAGTGTGATTAAGAAAGACCAGCAACAAGAGTCATTTCATCAGGTGTGTTGTGTGCCTGGGTTTCTTTTCCTATCTCTCTTGAAGGATGATGTAAGGGCATGCATGTTTGATGTCCCCACAGCGATACCAAATGTTGACAACAGTTTCTCAAAAAATAAAAATAAGAAGTGTTGACCAAATTTTGGTCAACTAATCATGATTATCGAGCCCTTAATTCGAAGATTATTTGCAAGAATCCATGAGAGTAATATGTGGACACTTTGGGAACCCAAACTTAGAAAGTGTCATTTCTCCAAGGAACTTGACATGAAAATTACAAAATGATGTACAATTATTGCTCTTTCTAGGCATTTGAAACTCATACAACTATGAGTTCGAGGAAGATGGTTCTTCCATTGTAATATTAAAGCTATATTTTCAAATTTTGTTGGAGACCCAGAACCATGGAGATTTACAAGTGCGGATATCGATTCAAGTAATCTTGTTATCTTGAGATAATTAAGCCGGGTCTCCCAATTATAATGAATTTCCACCTGCACTTCCTCTGTGCCAGCAGCGTGCACGCATGCGGTGGGGTAATGAATGCCTCGCGGTAATTGTGCCTCCATGTTTTGGATGATCGCAAGCCAAGATAAGTCGATGTAATTTACGGAAAATAGAAATGGCGGCTGACACTGGTACTGCATGCCTAAATGGATATGACACGACCCACATTTTCTACATACATTTATATCTCTTTATAAGAAGGTTAAGAGCATGGTTAATAATAAAGCCTGTTGCCGGCTATATGTCCATGCCACATCACATAAAGTCTTCATAAAAGCCCACTAATACAATAGATTGACTGTAAGGCTGGTCATAGTGGAGAGTAACTTAGACTAGTGCCATGCATATGACACTACACTAGTAGAAAACTGGGCTTTGGTCACAGGGCAATATTCACATTAGTCCCGGTTCAGTCACGAACCGGGACTAATGTGAGCATTGGTCCCGGTTCGTGCGGCCAGGGGCCTGCCGGGCCTCGTGGGGGCATTGGTCCCGGTTCGTCCGGCCCCTTTGGTCCCGGTTGGTGGGACAAACCGGGACCAATGGGCCTCGCTCCTGGCCCACCACCATTGGTCCCGGTTGGTGGCTTGAACCGGGACCAGAGGCGCACCCTTTAGTCCCGGTTCATACCACAAACCGGGACTAAAGAGTTGGTCCTAGTTGCGGTCAGAGTTTAGTCCCACCTCGCCAACCGAAAAGCGCTCACGCCGGTTTATAAGCCCGTCCCTCTCTGCCTTGTTGAGCTCCTC